>NC_057429.1:6314027-16314027 GCF_019457755.1 Venturia canescens
CTGCGCAATGAGCTTCGAAGACAGCAATTTCAAATCTATCCATAAATGAGCAACTGAAGACTTTTATAATCAATTTTTTACTTCATATATATGTTACGGTTAGAGTCAAAATGTAAAATGAATGGCACAGTATATAAATTGTATAGTTTGCAGATTTTCGCTGTATTTCAATGATCCGAATCTACAGCATTATAATGAAAAGTTGTCAAAAGTCATGATGTTGCATTAAAATGACATACCGCACATTCCATTCAGAAATTCTGTAAGTTTCTGGGGATGTTGGTAGGCATTATATTTGATCACATCCAAAACTGAGCAACTGTAGACTTATCGGAATGAATTTTTTTTATAATAATTCCATATCTGTAGTTTGCAAAGTGGAAATACTCAACATACATGTCATTCCATAAGTTTTGTTATCAAAATTTGTGTTTGCACACCGCATTCCGAAGATACAACTTTTCATATCATCAGCAAAAAAAGCATCCAAAGGCTTTCTGGAACAAGTTTCCAAATTTATCACTAGACAGACCTAATGGGAAAAGAATAACTACCCAGTATACCAAGACCAGAAATTTTTTTGAAAATCTGATTTACAAAATGTTCAATTCAAGATTATGGTTACAAACCTCTCGAATCATGTTACCACAATCATCATGAAGAAGGAGTAGAAAATCATAGGACACATATTAGGGAACGAATTAATAATATGTATCGATCCGCTGCAAACTGATGGGGTGAAAACAAGGATCGGAGTGGGCAGAGCCAAACTGAATATCAAGCAAAATATGGGGATGTTTAAAAATAATGATGACACAAGAAATAAATTAGAAAACATTTATTCAAGTAAAGTTTCTAATATCATTCTAACAATTCCGTGTGTTTTTGTTCTATTTATTCGTATGTATAACCTATTTACACATGATATATAACCACGCCAGTGACGATATATTCGCACTGGACAATATTTCTCGTAATCTGGTTTAATTGAAGGATTATTTCAGTCAACACTTATTTCCAATCGAACGAAATAATGAAATCTTGAAAAGTTTCGTTGACATATGCATCGCGCATTTTTTATATTCTTTTTCACACACACATCACAGACTACATTTACGCGGCCGCTTTGATACCGGTTTAATATATCACAAATTTTAACAAAATAAATAGTAATATGCACTTCTTTAGATGACGAAAATTATTTTTTTATTTATCCCGCACGCACTTAGTAATGTCGAAACTCTGTTCATGCGATCAAAAACTGACACATGGTTTGTACATATATATATGTTGTGACGTGACATTTTGCCCCGCCACTCGTGCGAACCGTGTCGACCAGTGGACCGGAGTAGTAGAGCTAGGCCGGTTCCCCCCCATGTAGGAATCTACCTTACCGACCGTCGGTAAAGTAGATTCCCTCTGTCGGTAAAGCAGATTCCCCCGTCGGTAAAGTGGATTCTCCTTTTAACCCAAACATCGGTAAAAAAGGATGAGCACTCTAACCCAAACGTCGGTAAAAAAGGATGAGCACTTTAACCCAAACAAACCCAAACGTCGGTAAAAAAGGATGAGCACTTTAACCCAAACAAACCCAAACGTCGGTAAAAAAGGATGAGCACTTTAACCCAAACGTCGGTAAAAAAGGACGACCACTCTAACCCAAACGTCGGTAAAAAAGGATGGTTACTCTAACCCAAATGTTGGTAAAAAAAGGATGAGCACGCTAACCCAAACTTCGGTAAAATAGCGTGCTCAATTCCAAACGAGCGGAAACATCGGCAAAATCCCCCAACTTGAATGGCGGTGCCCAAACAGTCGTTAAGGCGGACTTCCCGAATAGTCGTTGAGGCGGACTTCCCAAACAGTCGTTGAGGCGGACTTCCCGTACAGTCGTTGAGACGGACTTCCTCGGAGAGCGAGGATTCGCGCCCTCGGGATAGCCGCTGTCAGGATGGCAAACTGTCAGGATGGTGAGACGGGACAGCCGCCGGCAGGATGGCCAACTGTCAGGATGGTAGAAGTTCTTATCGACCGTCGGTAAGGTAGATTTCTCAGAGCCAAACCGAGTTGCTAAACAGGCGATAACGCAGACTTTTATATCCAAGCACGTCCAAACTCGTTCAAACACGTCCAAACTCGTTCAAACACGTCCTTCACACAAGGTGAACTATTGGAATAGCTCGAGTCGACTATCGGAATAGTTGAAGTTAACTATCGGAATAGTTAAAGTTAACATTAGGTATAGTTGAAGTTAACTATCGGAATAGTTGAAGTTAACATTAGGTATAGTTGAAGTCAATGATACACACGGTTGATTATGACTGGTTTTTATTTACATTCTTTCTCTCTCTTACACACACGAGGTCTTTATTTACATTGTTTACATTCTCTCTTGAGTGGTGCGAATAAACTTTTTGGGGCGTGTTCTCGGCATCGTCGACACTCGGCAACTTCAGGGTCCATCTTCAGGGACTCGGGCAATTCGTTCCAGATGGAGTCGACGTTGTACGCGGCGAAGGTCAGGAAGAATTCCTTCGGCAGCTGAGCGATGTCGGCAGCTGAGAGAGGTTCACGCCGATGATACAGCTTCAATGACCTTCCCAGGCAGGGTCGCGACTCGTGAAGATAGATCCGCAACAGTAGAACGTTGCGCAGCGCGCAATGGGGTGAATCGTGGTGGGGGCATGGTGCGGTGAGTTTGTTCGATGTCCTCAGCGACGGACAATCCACCACGTCGCGCGCGTTGAAGCCGAATTGTTCGAGCCACCGTTGTTTCTGCTCACCCTTCACGTAGACGGTGTTCGCGTCGCGTAGAACCGAGCGAAGCACGTTCTCCACTTCGTCGTAGGGCACGTCACCGCCGCTCCAGCTCAGACGATGATAGTTGCGTTCCAGCCAGAGATTTATACTCTTGTACCTGGCGGGAATCTCGTTCCACGGTATCGGTGGTTGGAACAGGAAGACCAGCGGATAGTCGGGGGAGTTGAGCGGAGCGACGGCCAATTCTTTGACAACGAACTCGCAGTTGTGGCACTGGAAGCCCTGTACGTCCACCAGGTACTCCATGATGATTGATGAGCACTCCGCTCGGGCGCCCGCATTTTATAGGTGGATCCCCACTCCTCGGACGTTCCCCCACTACAGACGTTTCCTAACGTCGCCACTTATGGGATTGTAGTCTACGATGCGATCGTGCAAGATGAGGCAATAGGCCGCGGTTCCCGCGGGAAAATTCGAATCGGCCTCGAGTTCGATACGCACGTCGACCGGTGCCAGTTTGAGGGTATCGTTCTGTTTCGAACAGTCGATCACGATGATTGGCGCATGCGCGATGAAGTCACCCTTCGTCAGCAGGGGTTCGGCCTCCTTCTCGTTGTAGTACGCGTTCTGGAAATTGGCGTACATCTCGTACAATTGCGCGTACTGGTTGCGTTGCACGTCGAGATTGAGATTGCCGTATGGATAGCACTGTGAGTTGAGGAACAGTTTGACGTTGGTAATGCTGCAGTGATCGAAGCGGCTAGCGTTCGCTGTTCGAACGGCTTTTCGATTCGTCTGGAAGGCGAGTATGACGAAACGCGGTTTCTCCAGCTGATTCGACGTCTTCACCGTCCAAACGTGTTTGGTCGTTCCCGGGAGCGTGGGATATTCGAACAATTCCCAGATGCGAAAACTCATGATTATGTCCTTGTCGATGCGACTGAGCAGTCGAATTTTGCGCTTGTCCGACAGCGTCACGTAAGGCATCAACCATTCGATTCTCGTGATTTCGATCTTGTAATTCTCGAAGGCGCCGTTCTCGAGGGCCGTTTGAATAACCGCATTCATGTCGTGCCTCGATCGCGTGAGAATCAGCTCGTGCTTCGCGTTGACGACGATCTTGCGATAATCCTCGGCGAAACCGAGGATCATGGCGAGTGGGATGCATACGTCGAAGTATCCCCCGGCGTCGGTCAATTGCTGAGCCTCGGCAACGTCGAGCCAGCCGGAGTTTTCAAGCATGGCCGTCTGACTGGGGCTGAAGGATGCGTATCCCTTCATGAGACTCGACAAACCCACGTTTTTGCTTCGATCGATCTCGATGGCATTGATCTCGTAGCGAATTTCCTCGAACAGATGCAAGATGGCGTTGTTCACCAATCGCGTGGCCGTTACGACATTTCCATCGGCTCTGCTGAGTCTACCGCAGACGTGCAGCGAGCTCCGGGCTGGTAGGACGCAGAGGTCCTGATGTTGGATGGATATGCGAATCTCGTCGCTGTTGGCGAAGCCCGACGAAGTGTAGGGTTGATGCGCGTGAATCTCGTAATGCGTGACGGACTCGTCGAATACGACGGGCGAATGAACGTCCAGAGCCTCCTCCATTCCAGCAGCAAAATATCACGCAAGTTAATTTCTTCCACCACCACCGACGACTCGAAGGCCGAGACTCCGCAGGAACTGAATGTTGCGACGTGTTAGCGTTTTCGACACTCCTCGTCGACTGATGCTTGAACGACATGGTGTCGCTCTTTTATAGCTCGGAGCGACTCTGCTGTTGAAGACGATGCCCATGGTCTACTTGACTTCTCTGATATGCAGCCGGATGGTAATGATTTCGCCGCGAAAATTCACCAGTGCTCCGTCCTGATCGACGATGCGCAGTTGCAGATGATCAATGACTCGGACGGCGATCGGGAGATAAATGACTTGCGAGGGGACTTCGATGATCTTATATCCCGGAGGCACGGCCGGGAAGAACTCGTGAATCGTGTGAACCTTGCGCTCGTTGATGTACGCGCCGGACGTGATGTTGCACTCGACTCGCAATGCGTTGACCTTGAGAATAGCCACCGGTAAGTCCGAGCTGTGAGTCGTATCGGCTGACAGCACGCGCGGGGTGAAGCCCAGCAGGGGAGCGATGGAGTCTGTCGGTCGAAAGTCCACCTCGTGGTTGCACTTGAGCAGGCTACGCAGCGTGTTGTTGTTGGGCTTGAGATTGAGGGAGATGCCTCGCGGTGCGAGCGCTTCCTGCAAGTACGTTGCGATGTCTTCGATCTCGTAACTGCCCGTCGGCAACACGATCACTTGGTCACCCGCGTAGAATTTGTTCTTGCCGACATCGATGTTGGGTATGGAGTTGAAGGAGAGAAATTCCACCAGACCGAGAACGTAGTTCTTGCTGGGTGAAAGCTCGATCGGTGGGAAGTACTGCGCCTCCAGCAACGACGACGTTCCCGTCAGACTGAGAGTCAATGAATCCCCCATACCGAATCATGAGCGACTGAGTCGATGCGACCGCTCACAGCTGGTTATATAAGAACTTGAGACAAAGATGGCCGCACTCGTACGTGTCGAAATCCTGATATCGCGCGTGATTGTACTTGACCTCGGGGACACCGAGGTAATCCATGAGATCGCGAGGCGGCTGCAGATCACCGAAGCTGTCGAAGTAGAGGACACGGTTGCCGTTCTTTCGGTACGCCACCCAGTGCGTTCCGGGCCCCTCCTTGTCGTCGAGATTAACGATGCCGCATTCGCGAAATCGCGGTCCGCCCCTCGGCATCGCGTTTCGCATGAATACACCGCGGAAGTGGGGAATTTCTCGCGCGTATTTCAGCAGATCAGCGTCCGTTAGAGGGCGTTTCGGCAGACGGACTTTTTTTTTTTTGCATCTCCAGGCCGAAACCCTTTTTGTGTGGTTTGAGGTAGAGCCCTTTGCCGAGGGCAATAGCCTCCATGGTCTCGTTGTGTCTGCGATTCTCGCGCAACTGACGCTCGGCAGCTTTGGCGCTGTTCACAGCTTTGGCAACGCCAGCAGCGCCACCTACCAGCGCTCCCGTCGCACTCAAACCGGCAAACAGGGGAATCAGGAAGGGTAAAAATCCGCCCACTTTCTCCGGCACGGGCAGTACGCGCGGTACTATCACTTTTTTCCTACCGCCAGCCTTCTTCACGGCCGCGCGAGCATGCTTCAGTGCCGATCGAATGATCTCGCGAGAATTATCACCGCTCGATCGCGAGGCGGCTTTCACTATTTGCGCGAGCGTCGCAGTGTGTTTCTTGCGCCTCAGTCCCATACCGAGTTTGGATTTCGCCTTCATGGTGTTCGCCACGACGTAAGCGGCGAGCCTCTCCTTCGCACCGGCGTCCCTCGCTAACACGCGCTGCCACGCCCTGTCGGCCAACAGTCTGTCCGCCTTATTGCGCGCTTCGACGTTCTCGCGGTTCTGCGAGTACGCGATATCGTGCTCCTTGCACGCGGCGTCCAATGGGTTGATTCCCGGATCACCTCGCGCCAGTCGCTCAGCCAATTTCGTGCCAGGACCGCAGTACTGATAGCCCGGCACGTGCAGTTCGATGGGCAGTCGGTTGATGAGCTTGTTCAGGAGACCTCGTCCAGTGCGCATCACGGTGATGAATGATGCCGGAGGGTATATAAGCGCGCTATTTATACCCCCGACGACTCAGTCATGGATTTCCGCGAGCACACGCGCAAGTTGCCGGTGATGAATTTCGACGCGCTCGTCGAGCAACGAGCACCGCGCACGCGTCACGGTGAGTTACTGCCCGCCAGTATACGCGCAGTCTTCTGCGGACCGTCCAACTGCGGCAAGACCAACGCGCTGCTCGCGCTCATCACGCATCCCAATGGACTGCGATTCGAGAACGTCTACGTCTACTCCAAGTCGCTGAATCAACCGAAGTACAAACTGCTCGAGAAACTCCTCGCACCGCTCCGGGGTATCGAGTACTTTGCCTTCAGCGAGCACGATCAAGTCGTGTCACCGGAGGATGCGCGACCCAATTCCATCATCGTGTTCGACGACATAGCCTGCGAGAAGCAGGACAACGTCAGAGCCTTCTACTGCATGGGCCGTCACAAGAACGTCGATTGCTTCTACCTGTGCCAGTCGTACGCTCAGATTCCCAAGCACCTCGTGCGCGATAACGTCAATCTCCTGGTGATCTTTCGTCAGGACGAGATGAACCTCCGCCACGTCTACGACGATCACGTCAACACGGACATGTCGTACACGCGGTTCAGAGACTTGTGCTCCGCCTGCTGGAACGACACCGATCACGGATTTCTCGTAATCGATAAGGACCGCGGTAGCGGATCCGGCAGGTACAGAAAGGGCTTCGACCGGTTCGCCATAAATATATCGCGCACCGCGTGACTCCGCGCAGTGCATCATGGACGACCGAAGCGCGATGGACGAGTTCCACCGCGAGAAACGAACGCTCGGCCAGCTGGAGAAGATGAGAGATGCCGTTAAACGCAAGTACGCGCTTCTGAAGGCGGACAAGCAATCGATGGAGAGGGCGCTCGACGAAACTTTCAAACCAATCGTCCAGCCGCTCGAACGTCTCGTTAATGCGCGTGAGAAGAAGAAGAGGAAGACGGATGAGCTAGAAAATTCCTTCAAAACTGCCTACTACGATGCGGAAGAGGGGTCGGAGCTGACTCCTGAGGAAGAATGGTCGAAAACGGAACGGAAACCGGCAGTCGATGAGTGGCTCGAGAGTCCTGCCACCAAATTGTCCTCCAAACGGAGTCCTGCGCCCAAACAGAGTCCCGCAGAATGGTTTCAGGGACTCGAGAGTCCTGCGGCTCGCATCAAACAGAGTCCCGCAGAATGGCTTCAACGAGTCGAGAGTCCTGCGGCCAAACTGCCCTCCACTGATCCGCGCGAGGAATATTACGACGTGCCGGAGGAGGAGGAGGAGGAAGGAGCCGTCGGCAAATATCTTCACATGCTCAACACGAACAGGAAGAAGTATCTGGACACGACTTACGGGGTCCGAAAACTGCCGGACGGTGGAACAATGATCGGAGACTCACCCATTCGTTTCGAGAAGGGAAGCGTCGTTGTGGGTGATAACAAGTATCGATCGAGCATCGGCTTGTTCGAACTGCTCTTCCGAAAGGAGCCTGACTCTCGGCTCGTTAACGCGGAGGACCGGAACACGTATGGCGCGATCCTGCAAAGCACGAACGCCTACAGGAAACGCTACAGTCCGGACGAGGATATTCGCAAGCAAAACAGTAGCAAGTACAAGAACTACGTGGCACCCTTCGTGGGGCAGAAGACCGGTAGTGCCTTGCCGCGATACAAGGTCGCGCGAAGGGACACGCGAATGGATTACGTGTACTGGGACGATCCGAACGAGTTGGTCGATCGTCTGCGTCTGCTGCTGGCCGAGCGATCGGCCGGCAACCCCAGTCACACCAACGAGATCGTCTCGATCATCGAGGAGTTGCGCGAGGCCGACATTATCATATAGTAGGCGTGGGGAACGTGACAACGTCACTTGAACAATGAGCGTCGATGTGTTCGGACGTCAATTGGGACGAATCGAGGGTGGTGCGCGTGGTCCTCCAGGAGTTGGATTCAAACTCACAACCAGCGGTCAGTACGACGTCGATCACAGGAGACTGTGCAACGTCGCGGAGGCGAGTGAACCGAGTGACGCCGTTAATTTGAGTCTCGCAAAACGTCTTGTGCAAGGCGAGCTGAAGGAATTGCTACGCGCTACAGCTCGACTGAGAGAGGACATCGACGAACTGCAAGTGAACATACAGATTCTGCGGGATCAAGTGAATGAGAAGCTACGGGCCATTAACGGTAACGTTGAAACGACTCTGAAGTTAGCCAAACGCAATTCCGAGATAATCGAAACGTTGCTGCCGCCTCCGCATGGATAACGAACGTGAGAGATTGGTGGAAGAGCTGCACAAACCGGCACGTCGAAATTACCCACGACGCAAGTTCGAGGTTCGAGGACTCGACGAGACGTGGCAGGCGGATCTCGTGGAGATGCAACCGTATGCCCGAGAGAACCGTGGTGTCAGGTACTTGCTCACCATCATCGACGCGCTATCCAAGTTCGCGTGGGCTGTGCCCGTCAAGCGAAAGACCGGTGAGGATGTCACTGCCGCGATGCAACTGGTGCTTCGCCAGGGCCGAGTCCCGCAGAATCTGCAGACCGATCAAGGCAAGGAATTCTACAACGCACCATTCAAGCGACTCATGAACCGCTACCGCATCAATCATTACTCGACGTACAGTAACCTCAAAGCGTCCATCGTCGAACGATTCAATCGCACGCTCAAGAACAAGATGTGGTTGCAGTTCAGTCTGCGCGGTTCCTACAAGTGGCTCGACATTCTGCCCGATCTCATAGCCGCGTACAACAACAGCAAACATCGTACTATCGGCATGAAACCGAGTGAAGTGACAGCTGATCATGTCGAAACACTGCTACGACGACCACGCGAACGCCGTCGCAGAGTACCCAAGTTCGATGTCGGTGACAAGGTTCGAGTGAGCAAGAACAAGCACGTCTTCGAGAAAGGCTACACCCCCAACTGGACGACAGAAATATTCACGGTGAGCCGCGTGGTGACGTCGACGGAGCCGGTGACGTACAAGTTGAAGGACTACCAAGATAAGCCCATTGCTGGTGGGTTCTACGAAGAGGAGCTCCTGAGAGTCAAGTATCCGGACACGTATCTCGTGGAGAAAGTGCTGAAGAAGCGTGGGGATAGAGTCTACGTGAAGTGGCTGGGTTTCGATAACTCGCACAATAGTTGGATAAATAAGGCTGATTTGTAATTTTTGTTTGTTTCGATGATATTTATTTACAATAAATGAACATTATAATCAACGTTGGTTTAACATTATTTGTGATCGATGCTGAATTCGATTTGGTTCATCTTGGCGTCTGTGCCACCACCCAAGTACTTCAGGAGCAATTGACCGTTGGCGACCGTTTGCGCCATCTGGTCGAACATCTTCGGATCCTTCTCGAATGCGTCCGAGATGCGTTTCGGTAGGAAGACTTGGAATTCGTTGTCGAGACTGGCGACGGCTTTAGGCCCATATTTCGTTGCGACTTGCCTCAGATCGGTAACGCGGTAGATGCTGTTCACGTGCAACGTTGCCAATTTCTTCGTAGGCAGGAAATCCTCGAGCAGAGCTATTTTGTTAAGCTTCTCGACGGTGTCCATCGTGCTGCTGTGCAGAACGGCTGCGAGTTCGCCGCTCATATACCCGTCATCCCCACTCATGACGGAGGCAGTGTTCCCCCACTTACGGTGGAAGAGGTGGGGCTCTGTAGTGTCCCCATGGCAACGTGTCCGTGCTATCGGGTAGGAGGATGCGCTTGTCGTCGTGCGCGCTCAGCGCCACCTTCGTCTGCCTCTCGGAAAATACGTTATGTAGGCGTGACCTGATGACGCATTGTTCACGCCGCAGCGTTGTTTTGTCCCGGAGACAGCGCAGGAAGTCGTCGAAGGTGATGGTTGCTTCGACCACGCCCCTTTTTACCCCCTTCACCCTCTTCACGCGATCTCGCCCCTCCACACGTACGCTGTACATTTTGCTGCGCAAGCCCACGAACTCGGTCATGATGCTGCCGTTGCACTCGTCTTTCATGAGTCCGATCACCTTCTTGTTGACTCGTGGCATGTTGAACCGATTGTTGAGGGGATAATCGGACGTGTCGAACCGCTCGATGTCGCGCTTCATGATTTCGTAAATGTCGTCGCAGCAAATCTCGTACAGCAGGCTGTCAGTGTCCGTGTAGAGGAGCTTGCAGTTATCGCCAAACTCCCGCTTCATGTAGTCGTAGTGGAAGGCGTAGACGTGAATCTTGGACAGGTCCAGCACACTGAGTCCGACGTAGATGGGCTTGTTGAGATGGACCTCAGTCTTGGCGAGCTGAATCGCCACGAGGTTCTCCGCGAAGATAGAGCAGCTGTGGAAATTGGGCTTGGCAATGAGTGCTTCGGCCCCGTATCGACCACCCCAGTTCTTCACCAGCTTGACGTCCACGCGTTTGCGCACGTTCTCCATCGTCTTGCCGAACACCGCGTTGTTCATGAGCTTGAAGAGGTTCTTCTCAAAGTCATTTCGCGCTTGTTTTCTCAACTCGCTGTTCAGCTCGATGTAGGGCTTCAACCATGCGGACTGCTCGAATTTCAAGACCCGATGGATGCGCACGAGCTTCAGACCCTGTTGGACGGCCTGCTTAAGGTTGCGGTAGTGCAGGATGTACCGCGTTTTCGGCTCCAGGGTCGTCATCAGTTTCGTCTGCGTTGAGCCGGGGGCGCTCTTGTGCTCGGGACACAGCGGCAAGTCTTTGTGCGCGTCGTGACAATCCTCCGGATACTCCAGGTCCACTTCGAGGAAGTAGCCGACCGGCGAGTCGTCCGGCACATTTAGAAAGTCGACAGTACTGCCATCTATCCACTCGAAGGCCCCGCGCGGTAGCACCTCCATCATTGCCTGGCCATAGAGGTTGTTCACGTCGAAGTACATGAGGTATTTGCTCGCGTCGTTCGCATCATAGTCCCTCATGTACTTGTTGTTGGCTCGAGCGTAACGGTTCGAGCACTGACTCACACCACCGCGCACTCCTTGCTCGATGAACAGGTGCATGTCGAGATCCGTGAGCAGTTCCAGTTGAACCTTCGTGTACTTGAGCATGGCGTCCCACGAGAAACCCGGTAGCGTGTAGTAGTGGGCGGGGTCCAGGCTGTACGCTCGCACAGAGTCGTTGCGGAAATTCTCGAAGACGTCGGCGAGGAGAAGCACATCCGTCTTCAAGTACAGGTCCGAGTACTCGCCCAAGCTCCGGATGTTGAACTCGTCCCACACTCTCTTAGCATGCGCATAGTCCGCGTCCGAGATGTCGCTGTCGTTCAGCGTGCTGTGGAAGCTCGCTTTCGGTGGTAGCTCGGTGTCGTTGAGCTTATCCAACGAGTCGACGTAATCGTAGGGAAACACTCCCTTCCTCGTGAGCAACTTGAATTTCTCGTCGGACAGGTGGGAGAATTCGCTCCTCACGATCTTCATGTCGCTCAAGTACGACGCAAGTTTTTCCAACGACGACGCCATGAAGCGGAACGAGTCGATGAAACGGAACTTCACTTCGCTACCGTGTATGTGCTTCGTGAACGAGATGTAGCGTTCTTTCGTCTGTGGCAACACTTCGACTCGACCGGCGAAGCACGTGGCGATTTCTCGTATGATGAAGTGGGAGTCGTAGCCGGTGAGATTGTGGAAGACGATGGGCACGGTTTTCGAGTCCTGATAGTTCAGGTTGCACTCGTTGTGCGCTGCACCGCGGTACTTGCCCGTCAGATGGCAGTGATCTCGCACTCTGTCACCGCCCAACAGGGGTCGCTCACACATGTGACACTTGGTGGCGGCGTGGAACTCTCTCTGCTGCTGGAGCGTTAGTCTCTCCATCGGTCGGGGGTTCGCGTAGACGTTGTCGAGTTCCGCGGCGAAGTTTTGCAGCTCTCGGGCTAGCCATTCCGCAGGCTTCGGACCCCTGTGGCTGCGATACCGCGAGAGTGAGTCGTCGTAACTGCACTTCACGTAGTACCCCACGCTGAATGCTTCGTGCTTCTGGTAGGTGTTCTCGTCACGAGTCGGCTTCAGCAGGCACTCGAAGTCCGCATAGATGATGAATGGTGCGCGCTCCTTGTGTCCATGGTTCTTGAAGTAGAGCATCCTGTTCGACCATTTGGGCATGGTGATCTTGCACTTGTTGACTATTGCGCAGTCAATTTCGTGTGCGGCCAGCTTGTCTTCGGTGCGATAGTAGTGGAGGCAGCGATCGCAGATGTGGAGTTTGTGGTTTCTGTTCGACAATTGGTTTGAAACCAAGCGAGACAAGTTCTTGATCCACACGTAATGGAACCTCGGTATCATGTAGCACTCGTTCTCCTCGTCCTCTTCCTCCTCCTCCTCCTCCACGTAGTGATCCTGTACCAGGAGCAGGTTGACGTGTTGCTGCTTCTTCGTTGCCGTCACGTGCAGGGGCATCACGTCGAAGTCTCGCTTCTTCTTCTTCAAAATATATACATTTACCGAGACGTCGTTCTGTTTCTCGAACTTCGGAATGTTGCGCGGTTCCATGGGGAACTCGATCCCGTCAAAGTTCAATTCCGCCTCGTACGGACTGTATTCGGAGACGCGATCGGAATGGTGGGCGGGATGAAGCGCCGACAGTATGGCCCACTTGAAACACTGTTCGTCGTTGTTCCGCACGTTGACACACGCGTTCTTGTTTCGGATCTTGGCTGGAAGATCCACGTAAGAGCTGCCACGCATCGGATTGAACTTGCTGATGTGCAGCGTCATGTTCACGATCGAGTGCAGTGACCAGCCTGAACCCTGCTGCTCGAATTCCTCCAGATCCGTCAGAATCGGCTCCCGTATGTGCTCCACGAACCATTTTCCCGTATCCGTAGTGTTGAAAATCGGTGCCGCCTTCGTGTTGAAGAACTTCAGATCGATTATCTCTTCGTCATTCTTCGTGACGGTGAATTTTGCAGCGAGCACGGCGTAAGCCTTCACTGCGACACCTCTACTCCGCAGTACGTTGTCGATCTTTGCGCGGAAATGCGCCATGCAGTCTTTCATGAAGGCTTTCACGTCGACGTGCTTCAAATTCGTGAATACGCCTACCCTGATGCCGTTCTTGAACGAAGAGTTCAGATCCGACCATCGCACGCGGTCGATGAGCCTCTGTCGATTTTGCACTCCACGGCCACGTTTCAGCAATAGTCCTAATTTAATTTCAATACCTCGCAAAAATCCAACGGTGAATAGGAATTTTTGCCGCTCCGGACCAGTGGTTGCCAGCCTCTGAGAGTCTTCCAGCGTCTTGATGACCTTCCTTAAACGTTTCATCCATTCATGAATTTCATCGGCACCGCGATTCTTCAAAAGCTCCAATACCTCCTCCCAGCTCGCAATGATCTCTTTGCAATCTTGAGCAGACATTCTGTCGTGATTGAAGTGAACTGTGCCAGCTCGGCCACCGGACCCCGAATTTATACCAGACAACTGGCGGATGGTGGAGGGCACGCGTGTCGCGATTGGTTGCCTGCGTTCCGGAGGGGGTTGTGGTATAGCATTCCAACATAAGTTCGTTGGATGGAGGGGGGAGGAAGCGAGCCATGATTGGCTGCCTCGGTAGGGTAGAGTGGGGGCTGGCGGTATAAAAGAGCCAAGCATCGCAGCAGGAGCATCACTTCGAGAATGGAGTTCGTTGTCGACTTCCAGGGTTTCAAGCGACCCTTCAACGAATTCGTATTCAAAGAGGTGGCGGTGGTTGCTCTCGAAGACGATGCTCAGCCATCGGTGTACATGTTCGAACCACCTCACAGGTGGAGCTACCTGCCTGCCAAGTACCAGAGCGAGAATCAGTGGTTGGAGGAAAACTACCACGGCCTCAACTGGAACAGTGGCACTGTACCCTATGAGGAAGTGCACGAGGTGCTCTTCAATATCCTGCGAGGCGCCAGCAAGGTGCACGTGAAGGGCCTTGAGAAAAAGAGATGTCTCGAGAAAATAATACCCAACGTGTACAACCTCGACGACCTGGCCTGCCCATCACTCCGCCAATTGACTGCGAACGCCACCGTCTCGTGCACCAATCACAAACGTGCCTGGAATTCCCCTCTCCACTGCGCCGTTTACAACGCGTGCGCGCTGAAAACCTGGCTCCTCCAGCGGCAGATCGACTGTGCGAGCACCGAATGCATCCCCGAAACAACGTTGAAAGACTACTTCGCGCAGTGTGACTTTTCACCCCTCAGAAATGTAAATTCCCCTTGAAATGTAGCGAAATTGAATAAAAAATGAGAAAAAAATTGTTTCGGTTTGTTTGGGTTTGAGTGTTTCGGTTTGTTTGGGTTTGAGTGTTTCGATTTGTGAGTTTGGGTTCGGGTTTTAATGAATTCAAAAAAGTTTTTTTTTTTTTGGTTTATTATAAATTACAATTTTTTTAAATTTTTAATATTTTTAAATAAACGTTGCGCCGTGGTTGGTGGGCGCGCTGGCGTAGTATGTTTTCTTATCCAAGGGTCAGGTCTGATGTTTTCTTTGGAGGCCTGACCCTTGGATGAGAATTTACATTTTTTTCTCACATTTTTCATTGGCGCAGTCTTCGGTGGAGATATCAAAATAGTTTTTCTTCGCTCATTTTCCGCCGAAGACTGCGCCATTTTTTTAATCGATCGTGATGGTGGAGCCCCATCATCGTCGTCGTCGTCGCTTGAGAGGAAGAGGTCTTGTTCCAATAGAGACCTCTTCCTCTCATTCGTCACCGTTGTCGTCGCCGTTGTCGTTGCCGTCGCCGTTGTCGTCGTCGTCGACGCCGTTGTCGTCATCGTCGCCGTTGTCGTCATCGTCGCCGTTGTCGTCGCCGTTGTCATCGTTGTCGTCGCCGTCGCCGTTGTCGTGGTCTCTGGCGCCATCACCACGAGCTGCTTAGCAAATGGTGGTAGCGGGAGGTCCAAAATTACCCTCGCGAAGCGAGGGTCGCTCGCATGCACCCCGCTACCACACACGCAAAATGTATTTTTGGCTTGCATCTGAAACAAAGGAAAACAATGATCATTAGTATTTCGGAAAAAAGGGTAGAGAGAATAGCGTTTACTTATATAGGAAGACTTACCTCTTTCGATTTCCTGGAATGGATTGACGTCGCAGCGTCACTGCCCGCTTCTTATAGCGGGCCCCCACCGCTCGCGATCTTCCTGGAATATTCCGTAGGGGGGGCCCCCACTGGGGACTCTGCAGGGGAGCACCCACTGGTGTCACCACAGGGGGGCAACATCTGTCGGTAAAGTAGGGACCTACCTTGTCGACAGCATAGGGCTCCATGTGTCAGATATCTACCTTACCGACCGTCGATAAGGTAGGAACTCCCGCCTGCTATTATTCCGAGGGCGCGCACTTTGAATCCTCACGTTTCGGGGCGACCAGTTTCGCGCGAATCTGTTTTGCCATCCTGACAGTTGGCCATCCTGCCGGCGGCTGTCCCGTCTCACCATCCTGACAGTTTGCCATCCTGACAGCGGCTATCCCGAGGGCGCGAATCCTCGCTCTCCGAGGAAGTCCGTCTCAACGACTGTACGGGAAGTCCGCCTCAACGACTGTTTGGGAAGTCCGCCTCAACGACTATTCGGGAAGTCCGCCTTAACGACTGTTTGGGCACCGCCATTCAAGTTGGGGGATTTTGCCGATGTTTCCGCTCGTTTGGAATTGAGCACGCTATTTTACCGAAGTTTGGGTTAGCGTGCTCATCCTTTTTTTACCAACATTTGGGTTAGAGTAACCATCCTTTTTTACCGACGTTTGGGTTAGAGTGGTCGTCCTTTTTTACCAACGTTTGGGTTAGAGTGATCGTCCTTTTTTTTTATCGACGTTTGAGTTTGTTTGGGTTAGAGTGACCATCCTTTTTTACCGACGTTTGGGTTAGAGTGGCTATCCTTTTTTACCGACGTTTGGGTTAAAGTGCTCATCCTTTTTTACCGACGTTTGGGTTTGTTTGGGTTAAAGTGCTCATCCTTTTTTACCGACGTTTGGGTTTGTTTGGGTTAAAGTGCTCATCCTTTTTTACCGACGTTTGGGTTAGAGTGCTCATCCTTTTTTACCGATGTTTGGGTTAAAAGGAGAATCCACTTTACCGACGGGGGAATCTGCTTTACCGACAGAGGGAATCTACTTTACCGACGGTCGGTAAGGTAGATTCCTACATGGGGGGGAACCGGCCTAGCTCTACTACTGACCGGGTTTGCGGCCCATTTTGACGCCACTGCGACTCGTCGGGCGATGTTCGGAACGAGACTCACCGCTACGTAATGTTAAGCTTTAGTTTAAGGATTCGCGCCTATAATCTGTTGCGCGACAATTACCTTTTGTTTTACCTATTCCTGGCCCGTGTTGGGAAGAGAGAGAAAGAGTTCAGTTTTCGTGAGTTACCTTGATTACAATATTTCAGAAATCTACTGTAGTTTCCGAGGTTTGGCCCTGCCTCCGCCACGTTGGACCGAGCGCATCGCTAATTTATACCTCCCGCACTACCTCGCTGTTCAAACCGATCTCGCCCGCGGGGAGCACTCTTCTCACGTCGTCTTCGAGCTTCGAACATCACTCTCGACCTGCGGACGGCTGAGAGGACACGCTGGCATAGGCCATCCGTTGAACGCCGCCCGTGCCTCTCCCGCCGTAGCAACCGAGAGTTGCACCGTCCGCACAGCTGTGAATTCGGGTGCCACGGTCCGTGCAATACGGCGCCTCGGTCGGTGGGATTCGGGGGAGTTTCCTGGAGGAGAGGTGCTGCAATTGCCTGGTGGCTTATCGTCGTGGGCCCACCGTGATTTCATGACGTCTGGAGTCATGAGGGAGGCCTCCCCTCTGCCTTTTCAGAGATGCCCGCCGGATCCCCAAGAGGAAAGGCACTCGGATCACAGCCACTTAGTCGGGAGGAGCGTTTCGCGTGGGCGGAAGAGGCGAGAGCAGCGAGGAACATCGTGCAATTAAAAATAGCGTAAAAGCGGTGCGGAAAGTAATTTCCGTACGCGCTTCACTTTTGAATTTACCGCGAATACGCGAGCCGGGAGGCCGAACGCTAGTTCGCGCCCGGCGTGTGAGCGCTGCGGTGCTGGGTCCGAGTGGTGGGGAGAGCGCCGAACACCGAGGACCGCTCGCACGCACAATTAGTCTAGTTCCGAGCACCGTACTGGCGAGTCTGCGTTCTGGCGAAAATCATCGTGCCTTTCCTTTGTGCGGCGAGTTGGATCTCTCGGTAAGTCCGTTCTTTATCTCCCCGAATCGTTTGTCTTGTTGAGCTTTCATGTTTTTCTTTTTCGGAATCTAGTTCCGAGTTTTAGTTCAGATTTATATGGCGTTTCGAGAGACTTACGAGTCGAAGTATCGTGCGAGATTGCGGCCGATACTTCCCGGGTCTCGAATTTTGATAAAGTAACGCTCAACTAGGCAAATCGATTCCTTCAAGTTGGTTCAATAATTTCGCGCATTCAATTCCGTAAAATTGTCGTTATTAGAATTATATCCTTTGAGTTTTTCGTTTTGTGAAGGCGTTGAATATAACGCGCAATATCTTTCGAGTACCTCTGTCTCTCTCTCCTTGCACGCGCCGAGGGCTCTAGCGAGCGCGCCCGGTCGCGCGATGTTTTCGTGCTTTCTCTCTCGTACTTGTTGTCGCGCTACGGACTATACGGCGGTTAGTTGCGTTCGCGTTTATTTTTATATTTCGTTCCTTTCTTCTGTATCGCGTGTTATTGTTCTCTCGTAGTTTAACCGACGTGCGACGTATTACCGTTTTCCGATACCTTATTCTTTTATTACGTTAACTATTACTTAAATTATTTATCAGTCCGTCATTACCTTGTCGCTCGCATTTTCTCACACTAGTACTTTACCTTCGGCCTTTGCCGCCGTTTACCTCGTACCTACGCGTTACCTACAGTCTTCGCGACTGATTAATTTTACCTACAGTCCTCGCGACTGATTAGCTTTACCTGCAGTCCTCGCGACTGACGACTAGTTTTACCTACAGTCCTCGCGATTGATTAGCTTTACCTGCAGTCCTCGCGACTGACGACTAGTTTTACCTACAGTCCTCGCGACTGATTAACTTTACCTACAGTCCTCGCGACTGATTAATTTTACCTACAGTCCTCGCGACTGATTAATCGTACCTCCAGCCCTCGCGGCTGATGAACTTTACCTGCGCATTACCTACGGTACTTGTTACCGGTTACCTTTTACCTACAGCCCTTGTGGCTGATTGATCGTACCTCCAGCCCTCGCGGCTGATGAACTTTACCTGCGCTTTACCTACGGCCCTCGCGGCTGGTTACGTGTTACCTGCGTTTACCTGAGACACTCAATTCGTGGGTGTCGAATAACGAATGTGAGGCGTGCGAATATGCGAAGCGACAGATCAGCTCTATTAATTTCATTATCCAGATTCTACCCGTCACTTGTATTATATGGCCTGAACTTTTGTCCGATCATTAAAAATTTACCGAATCTCGTATTTGATTATGTTGTTCTCGATTGTTCACGGCGTTCAATGTTAATGTCTTTCTTGTAACTTTACGCGTCGTCACGGAGTTGAATAAATTGTGAATATTTTGCCAAATTACTATCTTGTGCCGATTATGTTATTTTGCGTTCCTGATTGCTACTTTTCCCCAAGGATCCCCCCCCCCCTACCTTCTGTATCTCAGTTTGAGCTGAGTAGCCGGACCGTCCTCGGTCACTCGTGTCTCTCGCGCACTCTGAGTATCGTGATCTGTTGGCGTCACCATCGTAGAGAGTGAATAAAATTAAAGTCGAGTAATCGACGGTACTTCGTACCTGGCGCCCAATTCACTCTCGTGGCCGGAGAGTCGTGCGAGCCGACGAGACGGGTGAGCCGAGAAGGGACCAATCGTACCCTCGCGGGGAAAATTGCGTTACAATGTATATCGATCGAATTTATGACTGCTATTACCAGCTGTGCTGCGCCGTGTGCTACGTTATGAAGTTGACGTCAGATTTCCAATCATCAACAACTAATTTCAACAACCAATCACAACCTCTAAAAATGGATGTCGTCAGATCAAACCAATCAGAAACTCGATAGCATCAAAGTGCCTTTGATGGTGTTATAATATAATATACAGACACATAAAATTTTGAATGTGTTGGTAACTTTTGCATAATCTTGAGCCCGTGCAAAGTTTTTTCTCAGCAATTACACCACCAATAATGCTGATTTTGGGCTCATTCGATAGAGAATTTCTCAATTAGCTGAAAGTTCAATTTTCAAAGTCGTACATAACTCATAGGCTTCGCAATTAAAGAAAATCACATGCCAATTTTACCCCCACCACCGCGAATCGTTTTATTCAGAGAAAGTATTGTCTCGGCGAGAGCCTCGGGCCAGCAGACGACAGGGCTGTTAATGTACTTGTCCCGAGACTCTACCGAGTCTCTTGATTAGGGCTAAAAGTGTACACGAATGAATTCCACAGGAACCTTAATTCATTCACTTTACTTGGCTACGTTCGAAAATGATCCTATTTTTTTTTTTATTTTCAAAATTCTGAATTCCTACAGGAAACGTAATTTATTCACTGTATATGTTACAATAGATCTCATATTTTTTCATAGTTAATAATTTTTTCATATTTTTTTATTGACAATGCAAAAATAGAAAATCATTTTTAAAACTACGGTCGCGACCTTTTAATACTTGGCGTGCCTTTTTTACTTTTTGAAGTTCCTTTATACCTTTTTCTGTGTAGAATCCTTTTCTCTTGAATACTTTGTTCAGTCGTTCGACCACTTGTTTTCTCGTTTCCAGAGATCGGGAGTTCAATTTTTGTTTAGATTACCCGGAATCTTGTTCGGTGATTCAATTTTTGTTCATCGTTACCGGAATCCCCATGCTCTTTCTGTTGCACCGCTCTTTATTACATGAGTGAAGTTAGCCGGCGTGGCCCTTTTTTTTCGAGTATTCCCTACGAGCGCATTGAAGTTTGCCGCTTTTGTTTGTCCAAATTTGTCTCTATCCCTTTTCATTGTTGTTCTCTCCTATATGTTCACTTATGTTATGGCGGTAATTGGTAGTTATTTAAATTTTTATTTTGTTTTCGATTTTATTGATTTTTTTAATGTTTTTCAGGTTTTCCATAAAATTGATAAGGTAAGTAATGAAATTTTTTGTTTATTTTCGATTTTATTGATTTTTTTTTGTTTTTCAGGTTTTCCATAAAATTGGTGGTCCTCGTCGTGTGTGAAGCAACCATTCTGGTAAGTAAACATAATTTTTATCTTTTAGTTGTTCAAATCAAAACAAATAATAATTTTTTCCTTTTCTCTTTTCAGGTTTTCGTCAGGAGTTCGTTTCCCAACGATAAGTATTAACTAAAATCATGCGTTTATTTGTTGCTTGTTTAATTTTTGTCTTTTATTTTTCAGGTTCACCACGTGAGACCTTCTTCTAGGTAAGTACGCATAATTCTTATTTGTAATTTAGAGAATAACTAAAAATATAATTTCTTTGTTTTTCTTTTTGCAGGTTCCCTTTGGATTGTGTCCCGTGAAGGTAAGTATGAACTCAAATCATAATTTTATGTATTTTTCTTTTCAGGTTCGCTGCACGACGTATCCCTCTTGGTAAGTGTGCATAATTCTTCTTTGGGTTTGTTCAAATAAAAATAAAAATTTTATTTTTGTCCTTTCTTTTCACAGGTTCCTTCAGGAGTTCGTCCCGTCGGTAAGTATTAAATGAAAATTCTGATTTTTTTGTTTGTTTATTTAATTTTTGTATTTCTTTTCAGGTTGGCCGCTTGGTACCTTCCCTTCTGTAAGTATTAATTGAAAATAATAAATTTGTCGATCGTTGATTTAATTTCTATATTTTTACAGGTTGGCAGCGTGGTACATTCCCCTCTCCACATTGGTGTCAGTGTTTTCGAGAATGTAAGTAGCAGCCGCTATTTGTTTTTTGATTCTGTAAGGTCCCTCGTAGATAGAAAAGAATTTAGCCATTTTCTTATTTATAGGATCGCTCACATTGCATGGTTTCGCTAACACGAGATCTCCAACTTGAAATTCGGTTAATTTGTGCTTCTGATCAACTTTTTCCGCTCTTTTTCGTCCTTTTCTGGTTATTCTTTCTCGCGCCAGCATTAATTTTTCTTGAATTTCTTCTCTTTGTTCATTTTCTTCTTTATCGATTTGAATCCAATTTTTCCAGATTCTTTGAGGTTTTATATTTTTTTGTATCTCAATTGGCGTCATTTCCGTAGTATCGTGGTGAGTTTCATTAATACAATCCTCAATAACCTTGACCCATTTTAGCCAATCTGTGTGCTTGTCAGTTAAGAACGTTCTAAAAAATCTACCTATCTCTCTGTTTACCCTTTCTACTACATTTCCTTGAGGATGTCTAATTGATGAGAAAACAGGCTGTATTTTCTCACTCGCTAACTTTTGTAGCCACAACCGTGACGTAAACTGTGTCCCGTGACAAATTGCAATTTCCTCGGCTTTCCATTTTCCGGAATATAATAATTAAAGATTTTATTGATTGTAGCTGGCGCTGTTGCAGCTTTCAACGGATAGAGAGTTACGAATTTTGAAAAAACATCGATCGTAACGAGGATGTGTTTCATTCCGCCTTGAGAGGCTGGCAAAGGACCGAAAAAATCGATTGAAACGATATCTCCGGGTCCTTCCGGAATGATGTTTTGCTGTGCCGCATATGAATGCTGATTCGGCACCTTGTTTCTCTGGCACGAATCGCATGATGCGAGAATCTGCCTTATGACGCGATACCTTCTCGGGTAAGTAAAATCTTCGTTGATAATTTTCCAAACTTTCTTTGCCCCTATGTGACCGTACATTTGATGTGTTTCAGATACTAAACGTTGGAAGATTTCACGCGGTAATACGATTTTACTGGAATTTGTTTTTAACAAAATATCGTTTTTTATTTGAAATTTATCGTCTTCATTATTCTCAATCCTCTCTCTGATTTCCCGAATTTTTTCATCCCTCATTTGCCAATCTCCTATGTTCTTAATCATGTTCTCTAATTCCCTAGATGGTTTCGTTGCTAGCATCGTATTTATGACGAGTTCTTTTCCTTTTCTGCCCCCCGTATCCGGAGGATTCAAACGACTTAGAACGTCGGCTACAACATTTCTGGTACCGGGACAGTATTTGAATTGGATATCGTAATCCTGGATTGCCAAAATCCACTTAGTTAAACGTTCGCTTAACAGCTGACTATTTTTCAAAAAAGTGGTTGCTTGGTCATCTGTTACGACTCTGATTTTTGATGCTAACAAATAAGTTCGTAATTTTTTTAGTGACCACACTATTGCCAATAATTCTTTTTCAGTAGTCGTATAGGCTAATTCCGGCTCTTTAAGCGTCCTACTTGTGAACATTACGACCCCAAGATCTCCGTTATTGTCGCGTTGAGCTAAAGTGCCCCCCAATGCATAATTGCTTGCATCTGTTTGCAAAATGTATTCTTTAGAAGGATCAGGATGTTTAAACAAAACGTTATTCACGAATAAATCTTTTATTTTCTGAAATGCTACTTGTTTTTCTTTATCCCATTCCCATTTTGTTTCTTTTCGCAGCAGTTTCAAAAGAGGAATTGTTTCCTTTGCATGTTCTTTCGTGAACGTCGTGTAATAATTGATCAAACCAAGAAAATCTCTAAGCTGTTTTAAGTTTCGCGGCGCAGGAAAATCGTGTATTGCCTGTATCTTTTCCGGCTGAAGTTTAATACCTTCAGTCGTTAGAATATGGCCTAAGAATTCTACTTCTTTCCTGAAAAATCTAGCCTTTTTTAATTTGATCGTCATGCCGTGTTGTTCTAAACATTCCAAAAGTTCATTTAATTGTCGCATATGCTCTTCGAAGCTTGTCGAGATGCACAGCAGGTCATCTACAAAGTTTATGGCGTGGTCGCCTAGACCGTGCAAAATGATATCCAGAGCTCTCAATTTTGACTTTGTTGGTGATTCGGATTATAGGGAGGTCGATTATAATTGTTCCCCCTATTTTGTTGATTGTTTCTGTAATTTCCGTTGTTTGGCCGTTGATTTTGGTAGCCGGCGTTTGATCGTTGGTTATTACCCTGTTGATAATGAGGGTTCGGATTTCTATTCTGCTGGTTGTGCCAATAGTTGTTATACCCTCCATTGTTAGGACCATCGTTACGTTGCCAATTATTATTGTATTGACCACTGGGTTTCCAGTTTTGGTTCTGGTAACCACCGTTTTGCGGCATTTTAAATGGCCTTGGCTCATGTTTGTCGCCGTTGTTCTTGTGGCCCTGGGCTTTTGGGGGTTTCTCCTCCTCAATTCCCTCATTTACTGGACCACTTTGGTCCAGTTTTTCGAGGAATTCGATTAATTGTTCGAGGTTTTGAAAACCTCGACTTACGATTGTCGCCCGTATTTCCTCCGTGAACTGTTGCGACAAAGATGCAACAATATCCTTGTCGGTTGGTGGTGGGATTAAATCCCGAGCCTTCCCGAAAGTTCGAGTAGCGTACTCGACTTTTGTCATTTTTGTGTTTTCGAGGTATTTCCCAAATTCCAATTCTTTTCGGACTTTTCGTTGCACCTCGTAACTCCAGAATCGATTTATAAATTTCGATTCCACATCCTCGAAGTCATCTATTTCCTCTTCTACGAGGACCCACCATTCTTCGGCCGCTTTTTCGAGGCACTGACCGAGCAGATACTTCATTTCTGTAAAAGTGGGGTTTATTACCTCACAATATTTTCGAAATTCTCTCCGATTCTTCTTCCTCTTCCTCGGGTTTCGGAACGATTCGCGTACTCTCGATCGTAGGATTGTGGAATTTGTCCTTCGTTTCTAAGTTTTCGACCCTTTTCCGGATCGCGTTCACGTCCAATTATGTCTGGGCTACGTTCACTTCGACCACGGCACTTTTTGCCTCGTTCTCCTGGACAATTTTTGTGAGACCAGTCACATGGCGTTCGATTGGATCGTAGATTTTATGCACGTCACTGGCAATTTTTGCCTGCATGACCGTTAATTTCTCCGAAAATTCGGCTCTCAATTCAATTGTTGCGTGGTTGTTTTTGGCGATTTTATTCGCCATTATTTGCACTTGCGATCTCACTTCCTGCATCGCTTCCATTAAACCGACCAGCAATTGATTGTTTGCTTCTCCAAACTCAATGCGGCCACGGTCCGATTTAGGAGTACCAAATTCTTCCAAACGATTATCTTCTTTATTGATATTTGTATCAACATTATCGGCAAAATTTGCCCTCGATTCGTTGAAGACATTCCCCGCTCCGGGAGGTGGAAGCGTGGTTGTGAAATCATGCGTTTGTGTGTCAGTTTCTGGATTCTGAAATCCAGAATCAGCGACAATTTCCTCTGTCTCTTTTCTCTCAGCCATTTCCAAGACTCGAATAATTTTCATTCAAAAAACGAAGATTCTCAAATTCTTGCGCTCACTTGCAATGCCTGCCCCACGTTGGGCGCCAAGTTGTAACGGTACGCTTTTTAGACGTCACCCGCTACGCGTGTGTTCGAGCTACTAAAATTTAGGAGCAGGCATGAAATGAACGAAAGAGTGAGAATTTGTGTTTTGAAAATATAATAATCGGGTTTATTCACCGTAAGTTTAGTATACAAAAGAAAATGTGATGCGAATCGTTGGTGTTTCGTGGTGTAAATGAAAATATTTCCCTAATACCAATAAACTTGTCCAATTTTATGATTTCCTTCTCTAGTGTCAAGAAACTTGTCCAATTTACGATTTCTTTCCCTAAGGTCAAGAAACGTGTCCAATCGTAATTATTTCTGCTCTCCTTTGCTAATTCTTATAAATTCTGATCTGTGAGCTCAGAAATTAATTCCTATTTTTCTTGACTTTCAAATTCGCTCAATCTGATTAATCCTGTGATTCGATATAAATTTAAATAAAGTTCGTGTACTGGCTCGATATAACCCAACTGAGATTGATTAAATTTTTCTTGACAATCAAATTAATTTTAATTTTAACCAAACATTTAAAGTAATTTGAATGTTGGAGACAGCCCTCGCTTCAAACAGAATAGTGGAGGCTTATGCTCCCAAAATAAATGATTAATGCTTCCAAAAAAAAAAAGGAAAATTTGAAAATGGTCCTAAGCCAAGAATCTTCAGACCCCACGGAATCGCTCAGTCCCCTCCCTCTCGGCGTGAGATTTGGAATATTGTGGGTGGGTTGGTTTGTTGGAGCTTGTTTTCCAGAGTCACTACCTCTGTACTTGAAGCGAGAGCTGATTTAAGAATGAGCTGCCGTGGTTGCTCCGCACGGCCTTTTATACTCGTTTGAACAAAGGAATAATGATAATAATTCCGTTGAAAAATAACTTGGACTTCGATTCGCTTAGAAAAATAATCTCCAACCAGAGTTCGATCTCTAAATTCGGGGATTGGATCTCCAATTCCCGCTCAAGCTGTGGTTGGACAAACTTGAGGATGATTTCCCTCGCTTTTGTGAAACTAATAGTCTTGGTGTAAAATTAACTGCTTTTAGCGAACAAAAATTGTATTTTGCATCTTCAAGTTTAAATAAAACAAGTTTTTCGTTAGTGAACGTTTAATTTATAAATTATGATCATTTTGGACCATTATTTCCCCTAGAACTAAGTGCTCGCTCGTGACTGGTCATTTTCGTTGGAGCCAGAACGCAATTGGAGTTTTCTGGACAAGTTTTACCTGAACTCTCTTTAATTTGTTTTAAAGCTTAATTTTTATAAGTTTTGTTTAATTGAATCTCGCCTCGTATCAAAATGAAATTGATTGTGTCATTTAAAACATAAAATGACAGTAATTACGAAAGAAAAGAGTTTTTCTTTAATAAGGCAATAGCCTTTACGCCGAGCCATGGAGAGCCATGGAATTCAAATTGCTCATGCGAAAAAAAATCAAAAACGAGTTAATGCATGTGTTAATATTAAGGAACAGTAATTCCCGACAAAAAAATTTTCCTTGAAATCGCTCTTGTCAAAATGAAACGAAAATGGAAGATGAAGTTGATTAATCTATTTATATTGTATGGAGTCATAATTCACAACAAAATCATTTTCCTCCAAATTCCAGGAATCCACGTGTCGAACTCGACTAGTGATATTTATCAAAATGTGTACGTGACTATCGAAAAAAAAAACATTGCACGGCTGAATAGGTTCGAAAATTTCTTGTAATGTGCCTGATTATTTCTCATTTCCATTGGTTCTTACCGAATGGTATGTGTTCCCTGATGGAAATGAGAAGTGGATATTGCTATACGAACCTGAGAACAATCAAGTTCAAATTACTTGGAGATATTATTTTTATTTTTATCCATTTTATTATATTTGGGATTATAGAACAGCCCTGATTTGTTTTCGAATGAGCAATTTGAATAAAAAGTGATGGGCCGGACAAGTACGTTTAAGACGTATTTGAACATAATTTGTACCGATCCAATCGAAGTTGAATGTTGTGAATAATACCAGAGGATTCTGAAAGTCGGAGGGGAATCGATTCTTTAAAGTCTGTACCTTGTTGAAGTAACGAATGACTTTCATGTGAGTTTTTAACGATTTTTATATGGTCTGGTTAAAAAGAAATGGTTCAACATCGTTCTTATTATTCGAAAGAAAGATTCTGCGATTTTTTATTTCCATTAATTTTTTAGTAATTTTAATAAAACGTTCTGAGCCCGACGAGGATTCTCAACGCTCATTTGTCGCCAGAGATAATATTTCGAAGAACTAATAAATACTTGGCCTCGAATTGATATAATACATTTTAGTACTGCACGTAACTTCCGTTATGACTTTTTTTTTCAAGAACTTTTTTCTTGAAAATAATTAACATGAATGATTAGTGGCTCCTATGCGTAAAACGTCAATTTTTCAATGAAAGTTTCCGATTTGTTCGATAGATATTCCAAATTATCAATAAAAACTTGCCCTCCAATTGATATCATACATTTTTAAAACGAAAAATTGAAAAGTTCAAAAAAAATCAACAATAAAAAACAATCGAAAAAAATTCTGTAAAGAAAAATAAAAATTTTCAAAAAAATTCATAAATATTGAACAAATTGAAAAATGTACTATCCAAGTTACATGCAGTATAAAAATGTATGATATCAATTAGAGGCCAAGTTTTTATTGATAATTTGGAATATTTATTGAACAAATCGGAAACTTTAATTGAAACTCATGATAATTATTTTCAAGAAAAAAGTTAATGAAAAAAAAGTCATAACGGAAGTTACGTGCAGTACTAAATTGTATTATATCAATTCGAGGTCAAGTATTTATCGGTTATTCGAAATATAATCTCCGGCGACAAATGAGCGTTGAGAATCCTTGTCGGGCTCACAACGTTTTATCAAAATTACTAAAAAATTAATGGAAATGAAATCATTAAAAATTCACATGAAAGTCATTCGTTACTTCAACAAGGTACACACTTTAAAGAATCGATTCCCCACCGATTTTCAGGATCCCCTGGTATTATTCACAACATTCAACTTCGATTGGATCGGTACAAATTATGTTCAAATACGTCTTAAACGTACTTGTCCGGCCCATCACTTTTTATTCAAATTGCTCATTCGAAAACAAATCAGGGCTGCTCTAAAATGACAAATATAATAAAATCGATAGAAATAAAAATAATATCTCCAAGTAATTTGAACTTGATTGTTCGCAAGTTCGTATAGCAATATCCACTTCTCATTTTCTTCAGTGAACACATACCATTCGGTAAGAACCAATGAAAATGAGAAATAATCAGGCACATTGCAAGAAATTTTCGAACCTACTCACAAGGGGACAGCACGGCAGTCGGATTTTTGTAATTTTTCGTACTCATGGTACGCGAAGTTCAGAGCTCGAATATTAATATCCCAAAGCAGTTCGACGCCATATTCAGAAATTTTCGAGAAAATTGACTTTGAAGTTTTCGAGCGCACTCTTATCCCACAAAGATGCAATGATATTCGAACCGGGCTCGTGGCGTACCCGGTAGCGTTCGAGTCAAGTAATCGCGGGGTCGCTGGTTCGAGTCTCACTTCGAATTTTTTTTTTTTTTTCATTTTTTTTAAATGAAAAAACGCAAGTCATTTTTCTAATTATCTCTTGATTATAAACATACATTTTCAAGTATCAATATTTATAACCAACAACATTTTTAGGATGCAAATGAAAAACGTCGGGTAAGGAATTGAATACTTTATTATTCGGTCTGTATTCGTTTGTTTTATACATCGGGTGTAATGTTACACGAGCCAGAGTGGTAACCATCGTAAAAACAAGGAAAACAGTAATTTTCACGGCATCTCGCACACCGTACAAACGCTGCATTGTTACATTCGCAATTTTTTTTCAATACATCGATCGGAAAACAAACTTCATTCACGTTCATGAAGATTTCTCTTTGATCGCAAAGTTTCGAAGCAAACCACGCATATCTGATCATGTTATTGAAGACCGAAGAAGACAACTGATGATGAACAATAGAATGAATTTTTATGCAATCTTCTCTATCATTAATTTCACGTCCTTGTTCAATCAGATAGGCGCAGTTCTGCAGACGCTTTATGAAATTTTTTACTTGGCGGTAAAAATACACGTCACAAGGTTGGACTAATGGAGTGCATTTTGGTGGAATTACCTGCACCGTGCAAGTAGGCAGATGCCTGTCATTTCGAAACACCTCATTGTACATCACAGTATCGGTTTGGCCTCCCCAGGAATCGATAATTAAGAAAAACTTTTCTTTTTTTACGTAGGGTTTCAAAACGTTGATTAAAAAATCTTTGTATAACTTTGTAGTCAATTTTCCCGATTTTGATGACGTGACTACGACGTTTCCGTATTTTTTTAGGTACTCGTCGATCGATTTTTGAACTCTGGGACCAAATGAACCTGTTGTTTCTTGTAGGCATACGAACACCAGGGGCAACAATTTTCCTGATAGGGTGACAGAGTACTGCGCAGTATAGGAATGGGTGACTTTATTCATATTCTGCCGCTTTACCAGCACTACTTTTGATCCTTTGGTCGCCAGAGTTCTGTCGAACGTCGACTGGTATTGGCATCCTGAAAAAAATAGAAAAGGAATAAATTGAAAATACTATATACGAAATTCTACATTAATTTATTATGGAAAATGAGAACAAATTTTGAATACCTGTTTGGTCTGTATTAATGACGAAATCGGGACCAAAGTTTGGTATAACATCACGAGCCTGGATACGAAAATCTTCTGCAGCTTCCAGGATTTCATCCAGCGTTGCGGTTTCTCTTTCCGTTACAAACTTCGTGATTTTTCTTTGGCGAATTCGATGTTTCCGTTTAAATTTCATAACCCACCTATCGGAAGCTTTGAAATCAAAATTTTCAAATTGACTCGCAGCCGATAAAGCCCACTGCTGCAAGTTCCGGGTTGTAACTTGTTGGTTGTTCTGTCGCGCTTCTTCAAAGCGATCGTAAGTCCACGAATCGATGGTCGCGTATTTGTCTGTCATGGTTCCTCCGCTTTTTACATGTTTTTCCCATTTTGGCAATTCCTCCATGCGCTTTAAGCGGCTGCACCCGTTTTTTTGCAGAACTTTTAGGCTCCATGTCGGATGTGCTCGAACTATATTGATAACTTTCCTTTTATAATCCAGCGGAATATTGTCCGTGTACAATTTCGCCCTTTTCTCCTCTGGCTCATAATTTTCAGAAGAATCTTCGTTGTCAGATGCAGGCTCGTCAAAAGCGTATTCTTCGTCCAATTCATCAAGCATAATTAGTTCTTCATCCGTTACAAACTTTTTTTCTTGTAAAGTTTGTACTGTATAATGGAACAAGTCTTCTGCTAGTAACATTCCCTCTTCAGTAATTACCTCCGATGGTGTTGGTGCCACAAGATTATTTTGTGTGAGAATTTGCTCGTAATATACGAGGGCATCCTTCAATCGTAATTTTGAAACTTCACTGCACAAAGAATATTCAATATCATCTTGTGCCGTCGAAGGCCCAGGCACCTCGTCGTCTCCCACGCCCGACATTTTGATCTTTTTTTATCGAATATTCTACAAAATCGTGCACGACGCCGAAAAACAGTACTTGCTGCTCCGAAAACCAACGGTCGAATGCTACTTCAAACAGGCATTCCTTGCGGAAGACGCCGTATCCCTTCCACCCGTTCTGGAATTCCCAGAAATCTTTTGTGTACAAGCAGCTGTGCCCGCTTCGCAGGTAGTTGATCAGGACAAAGGCAACGATGTACGAGATAATCAAAAATAAGACTTGAATTTATCATTGACAATTATAATTACATATATGTGAATTAGCATAGATTTTATGATTTTTATCCCGGGATTATTTATTTATTTTTTTATAAATAATCACCTATTGTTATATATAAATAATATATGATCATATATGAGAAAATATATAATTATGTATAACTATAATGAATTTTGTACATAAATAACTATATATGGATTTTGTCCATATATAAACATATATAGATATATTATATTAATTATATATAATAATATGTGATTATATACAATAAAAATTTATCGGGATATTTAAATGACGGAGGTATACGAATTAAAAAAAAAAAATGAAAAAAAAAAAAAATTTCAAAGTGAGACTCGAACCAGCGACCCCGCGATTACTTGACTCGAGCGCTACCGGGTACGCCACGAGCCCGGTTCGAATATCATTGCATCTTTGTGGGATAAGAGTGCGCTCGAAAACTTCAAAGTCAATTTTCTCGAAAATTTCTGAATATGGCGTCGAACTGCTTTGGGATATTAATATTCGAGCTCTGAACTTCGCGTACCATGAGTACGAAAAATTACAAAAATCCGACTGCCGTGCTGTCCCCTTGTCAGCCATGTAATGTTTTTTTTTCTATAGTCACGTACACATTTTGATAAATACCACTAGTCGAGTACGACACGTGGATTCCTGGAATTTGGAGAAAAATTATTTTGTTGTGAATTCTGACTTCATATGATATAAATAGATTAATCAACTTTATCTTTCATTTTCGTTTCATTTTGACAAGAGCGATTCGAAGGAAAATTATTTTCTCGGGAATTACTGTTCCTTAATATCAAGAGACTCGGTAGAGTCTCGGGACAAGTACATTGACAGCCCTGTCGTCTGCTGGCCCGAGGCTCTCGCCGAGTATACTTTCTCTGAATAAAACGATTCGCCGTGGTGGGGGTAAAATTGGCAAGTGATTTTTTTGAATTACCGAAGTTATGAGTCATCTGAGGCTTTGAAAATTGAACTTTCAGCTAATTAAGAAATTCTCTTTAGATTGCGCCCAAAATCAACACGATCGGTGGCGTAATTGCTGAGAAAAAACTTTGCACGGGCTCAAGATTATGCAAAAGTTACTGACACATCACGAGTTCGACGTATACGCATACGCGTTTTGACGTAGTTAGTGGTAGTAGAGTTGTTGCCTCTACGCATTCTGATTGGCTCAACGATGTCGGCTCCTCCAGCTGCTAGACCGACCGCGGGTGAGGCTCAAGTGTTAGAAGGCCTAAAATAGCGAACAGGCATTCTGTATATCTATATATGCGTTATACAGATTACCTGTTCGCCATTTTAGGCCTTCTAACTTTTGAGTCTTACCCCGACCGCGCTCAGACTCCGTGAATATTATTTTATATATATATATATATATATCAGTAAATATTAAAACTTCAAAAAGTAAAAAAGGCACGCCAAGTATTAAAAGGTCGTGACCGTCGTTTTAAATGATTTTCTATATTCGTATTGTCAATAAATAAATTAAAAAAAATGTTTAACTGTGAAAAAATATGAGATCTATTGTAACATATACAGTGAATGTATTACGTTTCCTGTAGGAATTCTGAATTTTGGAAATAAAAAAAAATGAGATCATTTTCCAACGTAGCCAAGTACAGTGAATGAATTAAGGTTCTTGTGGAATTCATTCGTGTACACTTTTAGCCCTAATCCCTCACTTATTCAGAAAAATTTTCCAGCAAACGTCACAGAGCAACAAAGGTTTCTCGAATAATTCTGCAATTATTAAGAGATTATCATCTGTTTTTATGCTAGCTCGGGTTATAAACTTAAAACAGTTTACGCGTACAAGTGCATGCATTGTATCTATACGATGAACTGCACAAATTCATTTTCAACATTACACACAAGCTTGGCGTGCATGGTTTTCAATCGGAAGCTCAGGAAGAGACAATTGTTCAAATTTACTATAAAAACAATAATTAATTAGAATTGTATGAACGAGTGTGAAAAAAAACGATCCCCCAATAAAATAAGAGGGGCCCTGTTATATAATGATTTGGTAAACAATACAGATGGGTGAAATTTGTGGATAAAATTGAATAATTAAACGAACGGATAAAGAAATGAAATCAATCAATCCCTTTATATGCCTTTATCTTGTACGGATAGATACGGCCATTCTTTCATGCCCATACGCATTTTAATTTATCCACGCGTCACTTTCACTCGTTTGTCCGTACACTCTTTTTTTTACCAAATGGGCAGATGATTGGATGAATTACACAAGTATTGAAATGGATGAACAAAGAAGTAAGCTGTGTAAACATTGATTTGAGAAAAGAAAACGCGTTGAATACGAAACATTTGGAGTCATGAATTTATCAGTCAAACTAGTCAAGAATAGATATTTTTCTTTGTGTACACAGCGCGGGATCTCACGTCGAACTACTCAATAAAATAGTTGGATGGAAAAGGGATGGCAAATTAAAAAACAATTACATGAGAGGATCATCAAGTTTTCTTCAAATATATGGACGGATGAGGCATTCTTTCGCCGAGCTTCCGATTGAAAACCATGCACGCCAAGCTTGTGTGTAATGTTGAAAATGAATTTGTGCAGTTCATCGTATAGATACAATGCATGCACTTGTACGCGTAAACTGTTTTAAGTTTATAACCCGAGCTAGCATAAAAACAGATGATAATCTCTTAATAATTGCAGAATTATTCGAGAAACCTTTGTTGCTCTGTGACGTTTGCTGGAAAATTTTTCTGAATAAGTGAGGGATTAGGGCTAAAAGTGTACACGAATGAATTCCACAAGAACCTTAATTCATTCACTGTACTTGGCTACGTTGGAAAATGATCTCATTTTTTTTTATTTCCAAAATTCAGAATTCCTACAGGAAACGTAATACATTCACTGTATATGTTACAATAGATCTCATATTTTTTCACAGTTAAACATTTTTTTAAATTTATTTATTGACAATGCGAATATAGAAAATCATTTAAAACGACGGTCACGACCTTTTAATACTTGGCGTGCCTTTTTTACTTTTTGAAGTTTTAATATTTACTGATTTCACTTCTTTTTGCGAGACGTGACAACTATATAGGAATCGTATTTCATTCAATATATTTGTCAACTTCAGAAAACGATCTCATTTTTTTTTTTATATTTTGAAGTTTTTTATTGAAAATGCAAATATAGTAAATTATTGGAAACTACGGTCGCGACCTTTTAATAATTGGCGTTCTTTTCTTACTTTGTCAATTATTTTTTTTTCTGATTTAGCTTATTTTTTAGAGGCGTGACAATATTTACTTAAGAAAAAAAATACATTCCTCGTCTTGGACGAAAATTTTTAAAACGATTTGTTTCAAGTTGAGTGCTTTTCTCTATGTGCCAAAAGCAAACGACACAGCCAATTTTTCTATGTAGACGGACGAAAACTGTGCGGTTATGTTCATATGAGTTGAAACCTTTTACAAGCAATAATGGTGACGATTTTGATTATCCATTCAGCAACTCGAATTTTCCAATGAAAGATTGGGAAATACCTATGCAATGGGATGATATTTTCATTTTCTATTCCTTATTTTGAAACCTCCACTTGTTTACTTGGAAAAATGATTTTTGAAACTATCTTCTTCTCATTCATGGATTCCATGTTGACATGGATACTGTCAATGGTTTGCAATGTCCAAGGAGATGTTTCCATGGTATTCAATGTCTAAGACCACAGCTTTATGGTTATTGGTGTCCAGTGACATTTTTTCATGGTCTTCTGTAACGTCTGAACCTGCCTCGTCAATGTAAACTATTAAATCGCAGATCTAGTTATCGATAACTATGACGAAATATATCGTAAACCATTGCACCGTTTACCTAAATATCGGGAAATATAAAATTGTCGAATATATATTGAACGATACGAAGGCATCCACCTAGACATCGAAAACCCTATAGTCGCCAAACTAGACATCGAAAACTATAGAGCCGACGACCTAGATATCGAAAACCTTAGAAAAACTCACCACACTATCGGAAACTATGGAGCCGTTGACTTTCATATCGGGAACCATAGACAAATTCACCTTAATGTCGGAAACTATGGAGCTATCGACCGGGATAGTGAAAACTATGAAGTCGTCAACCTAGTCCACGAAAACAATGGGAAAACATACCTGGACATTAAAAACTACGGAGCCGTTGATCTAGACCTCGAAAAGCATGAAAAAACATACCAGGACGACGAAAGCCATGGAGAAATATACCTAGTCATCGAAAACCATGGAGCTGTCGACGTAGACATCGAAAAAAATGGAGAACCATAACCAAACATCGAAAACTATGGAATTGTTGACCTAGCATCAAAAGCCATGACGGAATATACCTGGACCACGAAAACCATGAAGGAACATACGTAGACATTTAAAACTATGAAGAAATATGCCTGGACATCCAAAACCATGGAGGAATATACCTAGACATTGAAAAATATGTAGACACATACCTAGACATCGAAAAGTATCGAGTCATCGACCTAGATCACGGAAATGATGAAGAAATATACCTAGAGAACAAAAACTATGGAAACTCAGACCTAGCAATCGAAAACTGTGGAACCATCAATTTAGACCACGAAAACCATGGAGAAACATACCCAGACATCGAAAACCATGGAGGAATATACCTGAACCACGAAAACCATGATGAAACATGCCTAGACATTGAAAACCATGGAGGAATATACCTGGACGACGAAAAACATGGAGGAATATACCTGGACCACGAAAACCATGAAGGAGCATGGTTTTCGTGGTCCTTCATACTTCGTCATTGAAAACTGTGGAGCCGTCGACCTCGACTGCGAAAACCATGAAAAAACATACCTAGACCACGAAAACCATGGAAGAATCTACGTAGACCACGAAAACCATAGAGAAACATATCTATACATCGAAAACCATGGAGGAATATACCTGGACCACGAAAACCATGTAGGAACATATCCAGACATCGAAAACTATGAAGGAATATACCTAGACATCAAATCCCATGGAGGAATTATCCTAGACCACGAAAACCATGAAGAAACATGCCTAGACATTGAAAACCATGGAGGAATTATCCTAGACCACGAAAACCATGAAGAAACATGCCTAGACATTGAAAACCATGGAGGAATTATCCTAGACCACGAAAACCATGAAGAAACATGCCTAGACATTGAAAACCATGGAGGAATATACCTAGACATCGAAACCCATGGAGGAATTATCCTAGACCACGAAAACCCGAGAGAAACATACCTGGACATCGAAAACTGTGGAGCCGTCGACCTCGACTGCGAAAGCCATGAAGAAACATACCTAGACCACGAAAACCATGGAGGAATCTACCTAGACCACGAAAACCATGGAGTAATCTACCTAGTCCACGAAAACCATGGAGAAACATATCCAGACATCGAAAACTCTGGAGGAATATACCTGGACCACGAAAACCATGAAGGAACACGTCTAGACATTGAAAACCATGAAGAAATATACCTAGACATCAAAACCCATGGAGAAATTATCCTAGACCACGAAAACCATGGAGAAACATACCTAGACATCGAAAACTGTGGAACCGTCGACCTCGACCGCGAAAACCATGAAGAGACATACTTAGACCACGAAAACCATGGAGAAATATACCTTAGACATCAAGAACTATGGAGAAATACACCTGGACATTAAAAACTATGGAGAAATACACCTGCACATCAGAAACCATAGAGGAATATACCTAGACATCGAAACCCATAGAGGAATTATTCGAGACCACGAAAACCATGGAGAAACATACCTGGACATCGAAACCTGTGGAGCCGTCAACCTCGATCGCGAAAACCATGGAGGAATATACCTAGACATCAAGAACTATAGAGAAATACTATGGAGAAATACACTCGCACATCAGAAACCATGGAGGAATATACCTAGACATCGAAATCCATGGAGTTTATCCGAAACCATGAAAACCATGGAGAAACATACCTGGACATCGAAAACTAAGGAGCCGTCGACCCAAACCTCGAAAACCATGAAAAAACATACTAGACGACGAAAGCCATGGAGGAATATATCTGGACATAAAAAACTTCGGGGTCGTCCACCTAGAAATCGAAAATCGCGATAGAATGTACTTAAACCTAGTCCTCCAAAACCCATGAGCTATCGCCCTAGACATCCTCGAAAAATCCAGCGGCGTCGACCAGAATTTTATATTTTTTTTATTTTTATTATTTATTATTTAATGTTATTCGTATTATTCAATTTTTTTATTTTATTATATTATTATCATTTTATATTATATATTGTATAATATAATATATATATTATATTATATATTAATTATAATAAAATATTTATTATAATAATATTTTAATATTAATTAATATTAATAAATAAAATATATATTATATAATTATATACATATTTTATGCGCAAACCAGGAGCTGGTATTGCCCCCGCTGTGCGCCCATTCTCTGTCTCTCTCGCTCGACGACGCAGAAGGAGAGGGGGTAGCCGCGTTCAGCGTAGTGCGTGACGTAGAGTGTGACAAAAGTAAGAAATCGTGCAAAGGACGTAAGTCCAAATGTAAACAAGCGTAACTTACGCCCCTCTTTCTCTAAGAAAATGAAAATCCCGAAAAGATGGATTTTAAATCACTAACGTTACATATCTCAGGATCTACTGGACGGATTTACTTGCAACAAAGACCAATGGAAAGAGAAAAATCGAAAAAAAATCGTCACAAATTTTCAAGTTCTTTTATGAAATGCTTTATTTGTGAGAGCCATTTGAAAATTCCGTGACGTCATAAAACCGGCATATTCGCGTATATAAGAGTAGCGGCAGGGCTCGCGCTGGCTTTTCTTTTGCGCTGCAGTTTTTCCTTTTAATACTTGGCGTCGAGCCGCTACCGCGTCTCTTGATATAAACCATGTGTCAGTTTTCGATCATCGTATAAACAAACAGAGTTTTGACATTATGGAATGCATGTGGGATAAATAAAAAAAACTTTCGTCATCTAACGAAGTGCATAGTACTAAAACCTGTGGAATGCTAAACTAAACCGGTATAAAAGCAGTCGCGTAAATGTAGTCTGGTGTGTGAAAAAGAATAAAATAAAAATGAAATGCATGTCGACGAAACTTTTCAAGATTTCATTAATTCGTGTGACTGAAAATAAGTTTATCATTTATATCATTTGTAAATAGGTTATATGATATCAATACATCGATACGCACATCCGAAACCACCTGAAACTTGTTTTCATACTGAACGTCATTTTGACAGGTGAGGTTATGATCCCCAAAGTGCTGTTGTGTGCAGACTCTAATTAATAAATGAAAATGGTTAGTGAAAAGTGGTTAATATTTATTTTGTTAAAACTTGTGGTATACTAAACCGGTATAAAAGCGGCCGCGTAAATGTAGACTATGATCTGTGTGTTCTAAAAAATATAAAAAAATGCGCGATGCATATGTCAACGAAACTTTTCAAGATTTCATTATTTCGTTCGATTGGAAATAAGTGTCAACTGAGATAATCTTTCAATTAAACCAGAGTTCGTGGAATATTCTCCAGCGTAAATATATCATCAGTTGCGTGATAACATATCATATGTAATAATGTAGGTCATATATACGAGTTCCCTTTGATAGCTGTGTGGTAACGAACCGGCCGGGGTTTGACGTTACGAAGTGCGGGACAAATGTAACAAACGTTCGCATAGTTAGTGAATAATATAAATAAGGCAAATCAGTTTATCAAAAATAGGTCTGGAAGTTGTAAGAAAAAATGTTCGTCAACCTATAACGTCAAATTTTCTTTTTGCGATCTGAAATATTATGGTTGATATTTAATAAGACAAGAACACACAGAACTGTTAGTATATATAATGTGAGAAACTCCAATTGAATAAATGTTTTCTAATTTATTTCTTGTGTCATCATTATTTTTGAATATTCCCATATTTTGCTTCCTATTGAGTTTGGCTCTGCTCTATCCGATCCTTGTTTTGACTCCATCGGTTTGCAGCGGATGGATACATATTATTAATTGGTTTCCCAATATGTGTCCTATGATTTTCTAATATTTCTTCATGCTGATTGTGATAACGTAATTCAAGTGGTTTCCGACTATGATCATCAATCGCACATTTTGTATATCTGATTCTCAAAACAGTTTCTGGTGTTGATATAAGTGTAGTTATACTTTTTCCACCTGGTCTGTCGAGTAATAAATTTTGAAACTTGTTCCAAAAAGTCTTTGGATGTTTTTTTTGCTGATAGTATGAAAAGTTGAATCTTCAGAATGCGGTAGGCAAACACAAATTTTGACAAAATACTTATGAAATAACGTGTATGTTGAGTATTCCTACTCCGCAAACTGCAAATGTGGAATTATTGGTGAAAACATTCATTACGATATGTCTACAGTTGCTCAGTTTTGAATGCGATCAAATATAATGCCTGCTAACATCCATGGGAACATACAGAATTTCTGAATAGAATGTTCGCTATGTAATTTCAACGTAACATCATGACTTTTGCCAACTTTTCTCTATAATACTATAGATTTGGATTATTGAAATACAGCAAAAATCTGCGAATTATAAAATTGATATACTGTGTCACTCATTTTACTTTTTAAAACTAACTGTAACATATATATGAAGTAAACACGCATTGGAAGTCTTCAGTTGCTCATTTATGGATAGATTTTAAATTGCTGTCTTCAAAATTTATTGCGCAGATACATTGAATCGCAGCAGATACCTGCGAACTCTGAAATTTCTGTGCATAAATATGTGTGTTAAGTATCACCCCCTATCTTTGATTATGAGAATGAGTAATAGAACTTGGTTTAGTAAGTTTTAAAGTATTTCTTTTTAAATACTATTGAAGTTTGTATTACTGCGGTATGAAGCGAATACCTCCAAACTTTGATATTTCTGTGTTGCAGCGTGTGTGCCAATCATTCAAATCATTTACTCCAACCGTAACATGTAATCTCAAAAATTCATCACAAACGTCTTCAGCTTCTCTAAATTCCTAAATTTTCCGTTTTCTATTTTATTCTGAGTTTTTAAACTTTTAAATTCATTCCTGAATTCTCCTGAAATTGTTTTTCGCCAAAACCAATGCAGATACCTTAAACGTCTTTGAATTCGGTTGCTCTATTGAATTAAGTACGCTCAGTTTTTTTTGCTTCTTTGAGTTCTGACATAATAAATGTTTCCGGGTGCCTTTTTTCAGCAACTATCAAACTGGATAATTCGATCTCAGCGGCCACTTGCAAACTTTGGAAATATATTTCATCGGGGACACGTTTTGAATGACACGAAAACGTCTAGATTCAGAATGCAAAAGCAACATTTAAAAAGGGACAATTCTGTTGGATTTGTTGTGTCTTGAATTTGATCTATCTTTCCTCTTTTCCTTTCTTTTTCCTAACGTTATCAGCCGAAAATCATATCTCGGCCCGCAACACGCATTGCTCCATGCTCTTGAGTTCCCAATGGACGAAACATATCAGAAGACAAGGAGAAAAATCACAAAAGTCCAAGAATAAACCTCTATCGAAATATTTTCAGTACAATTTCGACGAAAAATAGGTCTTTTTTCGTGAAAACCAACGTTATACGCCGAAAATTATAAACAATTCATAGAAATTTAAACTAAAATCTTACAGTCATCTGATCATAAATAAGGATCTTTTGAGAAAAAAGACGTGATATCAAACCATAAACTTCCCCTAGGGAAAAAAAAGGTTGGGACAAGTACATTGATGGTCCCTCGTTTGCTGATAATTCCACCCATAAAAAAAACTTAAAAAAATTTTTTTTTTTAATTGTAAAAAAAATTATTTCATAAAAAAAAATACAGAACAATTCGAAAAAATCTTTACAAATCTTGAAAAAACGTTAAATTAAAAAAAAAACTAATCTGCATCTATTTTTTAAAGTGTCAGAAGAATCAAATAACAAGTAAAAAATAATAAACCGAAAAATTGCCCTTGAAATCATTTTGGAAACCGATGCCTCATTCTTCTTATTTGATTCGAACAGCTAAATCAACTGAAAAAAACTCCATCTAATTTACGTGCGGCATTAAAATTTATTATATTAATTCGAGGCCAAGTATTTTCTAATGTGAAAAAATATGAGATCTATTGTAACATATACAGTGAATGAATTACGTTTCCTGTAGGAATTCTGAATTTTGGAAATAAAAAAAAATGAGATCATTTTCTAACGTAGCCAAGTACAGTGAATGAATTAAGGTTCTTGTGGAATTCATTCGTGTACACTTTTAGCCCTAATCCCTCACTTATTCAGAAAAATTTTCCAGCAAACGTCACAGAGCAACAAAGGTTTCTCGAATGATTCTGCAATTATTAAGAGATTATCATCTGTTTTTATGCTAGCTCGGATTATAAACTTAAAACAGTTTACGTGTACAAGTGCATGCATTGTATCTATATGATGAACTGCACAAATTCATTTTCAACATTACACACAAGCTTGGCGTGCATGGTTTTCAATCGGAAGCTCGGGAAGATACAATTGTTCAAATTTACTATGAAAACAATAATTAACCCTAGAACGCATGACTGGGGTGTGAGCACACCCCACGCGAACTTCAAACTACGCTCCCGTCCTAACAAGCGACATTATCGACTGATTATCGACGGATTTTTTTATATATAAATTCAATTGAAATTAGTTTTATCGTACATCATTCTTTTCGTTATAAAAAGCGAAGAAAATAGTGTAGGATAAAGTCAGTTTAGCATCGTAGGACCGGATTTATAAGCAGAAAAAGAGTGGGGTGCGTTCAAACCCCGGTCATGAGGTTGAGGGTATGAAAAAAGGCACATGAGGTGTAGGGTTAATTAGAATTGTATGAACGAGTGTGAAAAAAACCGATCCCCCAATAAAATAAGAGGGGCCCTGTTATATAATGATTTGGTAAACAATACAGATGGGTGAAATTTGTGGATAAAATTGAACAATTAAACGAACGGATAAAGAAATGAAATCAATCAATCCCTTTATATGCCTTTATCTTGTACGGATAGATACGGCCATTCTTTCATGCCCATACGCATTTTAATTTATCCACGCGTCACTTTCACTCGTTTGTCCGTACACTCTTTTTTTTACCAAATGGGCAGATGATTGGATGAATTACACAAGTATTGAAATGGATGAACAAAGAAGTAAGCTGTGTAAACATTGATTTCAGAAAAGAAAACGCGTTGAATACGAAACATTTGGAGTAATGAATTTATCAGTCAAACTAGTCAAGAATAGATATTTTTCTTTGTGTACACAGCGCGGGATCTCACGTCGAACTACTCAATAAAATAGTTAAATGGAAAAGGGATGGCAAATTAAAAAACAATTACATGAGAGGATCATCAAGTTTTCTTCAAATATATGGATGGATGAGGCATTCCTTCACCGAGCTTCCGATTGAAAACCATGCACGCCAAGCTTGTGTGTAATGTTGAAAATGAATTTGTGCAGTTCATCATATAGATACAATGCATGCACTTGTACACGTAAACTGTTTTAAGTTTATAATCCGAGCTAGCATAAAAACAGATGATAATCTCTTAATAATTGCAGAATCATTAGAGAAACCTTTGTTGCTCTGTGACGTTTGCTGGAAAATTTTTCTGAATAAGTGAGGGATTAGGGCTAAAAGTGTACACGAATGAATTCCACAAGAACCTTAATTCATTCACTGTACTTGGCTACGTTAGAAAATGATCTCATTTTTTTTTATTTCCAAAATTCAGAATTCCTACAGGAAACGTAATTCATTCACTGTATATGTTACAATAGATCTCATATTTTTTCACAGTTAAACATTTTTTAAAACTTATTTATTGCCAATGCGAATATAGAAAATCATTTAAAACGACGGTCACGACCTTTCAATACTTGGCGTGCCTTTTTTACTTTTTGAAGTTTTAATATTTACTGATTTCACTTCTTTTTGCGAGACGTGACAACTATATAGGAATCGTATTTCATTCACTATATTTGTCAACTTCAGAACACGATCTCATTTTTTTTTTATATTTTGAAGTTTTTTATTGATAATGCAAATATAGAAAATTATTGGAAACTACGGTCGCGACCTTTTAATAATTGGCGTTCTTTTTTTACTTTGTCAATTATTTTTTTTTCTAACTTAGCTTATTTTTTAGAGGCGTGACAATATTTACTTAAGAAAAAAAATACATTCCTCGTCTTCGACGAAAATTTTTAAAACGATTTGTTTCAAGTTGAGTGCTTTTCTCTATGTGCCAAAAGCAATCGACACAGCCAATTTTTCTATGTAGACGGACGAAAACTGTGCGGTTATGTTCATGTGAGTTGAAACTTTTTACAAGCAATAATGGTGACGATTTTGATTATCCATTCAGCAAATCGGATTTTCCAACGACAGATTGGGAAATTCCTATGCGATGGGATGATATTTTCATTTTCTATTCCTTTTTTTGAAAAGCTCCACTTGTTTACTTGGAAAATGATTTTTGAAACTATCTTCTTCTCATTCATGGATTCCATGTTGACATGGATACTGTCAATGGTTTGCAATGTCCAAGGAGATGTTTCCATGGTATTCAATGTCTAAGACCACAGCTTTATGGTTATTGGTGTCGAGTGATATTTTTTCATGGTCTTCTGTAACGTCTGAACCTGCCTCGTCAATGTAAACTATTAAATCGCAGATCTAGATATCGATAACTATGAGGAAATATATCGTAAACCATTGCACCGTTTACCTAAATATCGGGAAATATAAAATTGTCGAATATATATTGAAAAATACGAAGGCATCCACCTAGACATCGAAAACCCTAGAGTCGCCAAACTAGACTTCGAAAACTGTAGAGCCGACGACCTAGATATCGAAAACCTTAGAAAAACTCACCACACTATCGGAAACTATGGAGCCATTGACTTTCATATCGGGAACCATGGACAAATTCACCTTAACATCGGAAACTATGGAGCTATCGACCGGGATAGTGAAAACTATGAAGTCGTCAACCTAGTCCACGAAAACAATGGGAAAACATACCTGGACATTGAAAACTACGGAGCCGTTGATCTAGACCTCGAAAAACATGAAAAAACATACCAGCACGACGAAAGCCATGGAGAAATATACCTAGCCATCGAAAACCATGGAGCTGTCGACGTAGACATCGAAAACAATGGAACCGTCGACCTAGACCATGAAAACCATGGAGAACCATAACCAAACATCGAAAACTATGGAATTGTTGACCTAGCATCAAAAGCCATGACGGAATATACCTGCACCACGAAAACCATGAAGGAACATGGTTTTCGTGGTCCTTCATACTTGGTCATTGAAAACTGTGGAGCCGTCGACCTCGACTGCGAAAACCATGACGAAACATACCTAGACCACGAAAACCATGGAAGAATCTACGTAGACCACGAAAACCATAGAAAAACATATCCAGACATCGAAAACCCTGGAGGAATATACTTGAACCACGAAAACCATGGAGGAATCTACCTAGACCACGAAAACTATGGAGGAATGTACCTAGACCACGAAAACCATGGAGAAACATATCCATACATCGAAAACCATGGAGGAATATACCTGGACCACTAAAACCTTGAAGGAACATGTCCAGACATTCAAAACCATGAAGGAATATACCTAGACATCAAAACCCATGGAGGAATTATCCTAGACCACGAAAATCATGGAGAAACATACCTAGACATCGAAAACTGTGGAACCGTCGACCTCGACCGCGAAAACCATGAAGAGACATACTTAGACCACGAAAACCATGGAGAAATATACCTTAGACATCAAGAACTATGGGGAAATACACCTGGACATTAAAAACTATGGAGAAATACACCTGGACATCGAAAACTGTGGAGCCGTTGACCTCGACTACGAACACCATGAAGAAACATACCTAGACCACGAAAACCATGGAGGAATCTACCTATACCGAGACAACCATGGAGGAATATACCTGGATGACGAAAACCATGAAGGAACATGCCTAGACATTGAAAACCATGAAGAAACGTACCTAGACCACGAAAACCATGGAGGATTGTACCTAGACCACGAAAACCATGGAGAAACATATCCATACATCGAAAACCATGGAGGAATATACCTGGACCACGAAAACCATGAAGGAAAACGTCTAGACATTGAAAACCATGAAGGAACATACCTAGACATCAAAACCCATGGAGAAATTATCCTAGACCACGAAAATCATGGAGAAACATACCTAGACATCGAAAACTGTGGAACCGTCGACCTCGACCGCGAAAACCATGAAGAGACATACTTAGACCACGAAAACCATGGAGAAATATACCTTAGACATCAAGAACTATGGAGAAATACACCTGCACATCAGAAACCATAGAGGAATATACCTAGACCTCGAAACCCATAGAGGAATTATCCGAGACCATGAAAACCATGGAGAAACATACCTGGACATCGAAACCTGTGGAGCCGTCAAGCTCGATCGCGAAAACCATGGAGGAATATACCTAGACATCAAGAACTATAGAGAAATACACGAGGACATGAAAAACTATGGAGAAATACACTCGCACATCAGAAACCATGGAGGAATATACCTAGACATCGAAATCCATGGAGGAATTATCCGAAACCATGAAAACCATGAAGAAACATACCTGGACATCGAAAACTAAGGAGCCGTCGACCCAGACCTCGATAACCATGAAAAAACATACCTAGACGACGAAAGCCATGGAGGAATATATCTGGACATAAAAAACTATGGGGTCGTCCACCTAGAAATCGAAAATCGCGATAGAATGTACCTAAACCTAGTCCTCCAAAACCCATGAGCTATCGCCCTAGACATCCTCGAAAAATCCAGCGGCGTCGACCAGAATTTTATATTTTTTTATTTTTATTATTTATTATTTAATGTTATTCCTATTATTCAATTTTTTTATTTTATTATATTATTATCATTTTATATTATATATTGTATAATATAATATATATATTATATTACATATTAATTATAATAAAATATTTATTATAATAATATTTTATTATTAATTAATATAAATAAATAAAATATATATTATATAATTATATACATATTTTATGCGCAAACCAGGAACTGGTATTGCCCCCGCTGTGCGCCCATTCTCTGTCTCTCTCGCTCGGCGACGCAGAAGGAGAGGGGGTAGCCGCGTTCAGCGTAGTACGTGACGTAGATTGTGACAAAAGTAAGAAATCGTGCAAAGGACGTAAGTCCAAATGTAAACAAGCGTAACTTACGCCCCTCTGTCTCTAAGAAAATGAAAATCCCGAAATGATGGATTTTAAATCACTAACGTTACATATCTCAGGATCTACTGGACGGATTTACTTGCAACAAAGACCAATGGAAAGAGAAAAATCGAAAAAAAATCGTCACAAATTTTCAAGTTCTTTTATGAAATGGTTTATTTGTGAGAGCCATTTGAAAATTCTGTGACGTCATAAAACCGGCATATTCGCGTATATAAGAGTAGCGGCAGGGCTCGTGCTGGCTTTTCTTTTGCGCTGCAGTTTTTCCTTTTAATACTTGGCGTCGAGCCGCTACCGCGTCTCTTGATGAATTGAAAAAAGTTACCATTTGAATTACGTGCAGCATTAAAATTTATGATATCAATCGGTGGACAAGTATTTTATTAGTAACTCCAAATTTTGACATTATTAAATTCTTCTAAGAAGCTTTTAAATCCAAAAAAATCACATGAAAGCTAGTCATTTCTTACTCTATGGTGGCAGAGACTTATAAGAAAATCGACTCTTCTCAGACTTTCAGGATCCTCTGGTATTATTCACAAAATTCGACGTCGATTGGATCGATACAAATTATGTTTAAATATGTGTTAAAAGTACTTGTCCGGACCATCACTATTCATTCAATAAAGAATCAATCATAAAAAAACGAAATGGCACGGCAGAATCTCGTTAAAAGTTTGTTGAAATGCGATTCATTATTAATTTAATGTTCTTAATAATATTATAGGTTAGTTCTTATTCCGAATGGAACTCGTTCGCTGGAAGAATAAGTGGGAAGTGAAAATTGCCGTCATGGAATGTAAACTGCAGAGTTATTTTGGAAGCTTGAACATATACATTATGTACATTTTTTTTCATTTATCGATGCACAATAATATCCCTTCTATATTGCGGAATAATTTGTTTCCGTTTTTTATTAAATTAGTGCAATTAAGTAAAAATTACTTGAAGATAATTCTCTCGATTCCCTCTGCATGAATACTTGTGATCCATCAGTTCTAGACAAGCCCTGACTTTTATTTGGATAAACAATTTAAACGGAAAGTGATGGGCCGGACAAGTACTTTCAACACATATTTAAACATAATTTGTATCGATCCAATCGACGTCGAATTTTGTGAATAATACCAGAGGATCCTGAAAGTCTGAGAAGAGTCGATTTTCTTATAAGTCTCTGCCACCATAGAGTAAGAAATGACTAGCTTTCATGTGATTTTTTTGGATTTAAAAGCTTCTTAGAAGAATTTAATAATGTCAAAATTTGGAGTTACTAATAAAATACTTGTCCACCGATTGATATCATAAATTTTAATGCTGCACGTAATTCAAATGGTAACTTTTTTCAATTCATTAGAAAATACTTGGCCTCGAATTAATATAATAAATTTTAATGCCGCACGTAAATTAGATGGAGTTTTTTTCAGTTGATTTAGCTGTTCGAATCAAATAAGAAGAATGAGGCATCGGTTTCCAAAATGATTTCAAGGGCGATTTTTCGGTTTATTATTTTTTACTTGTTATTTGATTCTTCTGACACTTTAAAAAATAGATGCAGATTAGTTTTTTTTTTAATATAACGTTTTTTCAAGATTTGTAAAGATTTTTTCGAATTGTTCTGTATTTTTTTTTATGAAATAATTTTTTTTACAATTAAAAAAAAAATTTTTTTTAAGTTTTTAACATATGCATTAACTGTATTTTTGATTTGTTTTCGAATGAGCAATTTGAATAAAAAGTGATGGGCCGGACAAGTACGTTTAAGACGTATTTGAACATAATTTGTACCGATCCAATCGAAGTTGAATGTTGTGAATAATACCAGGGGATCCTGAAAATCGGTGGGGAATCGATTCTTTAAAGTGTGTACCTTGTTGAAGTAACGAATGACTTTCATGTGAATTTTTAATGATTTCATTCCCATTCATTTTTTAGTAATTTTGATAAAACGTTGTGAGCCCGACAAGGATTCTCAACGCTCATTTGTCGCCGGAGATTATATTTCGAATAACCGATAAATACTTGACCTCGAATTGATATAATACAATTTAGTACTGCACGTAACTTCCGTTATGACTTTTTTTTCATTAACTTTTTTCTTGAAAATAATTATCATGAGTTTCAATTAAAGTTTCCGATTTGTTCAATAAATATTCCAAATTATCAATAAAAACTTGGCCTCTAATTGATATCATACATTTTTATACTGCATGTAACTTGGATAGTACATTTTTCAATTTGTTCAATATTCATGAATTTTTTTGAAAATTTTTATTTTTCTTTACAGAATTTTTTTCGATTGTTTTTTATTGTTGATTTTTTTTGAACTTTTCAATTTTTCGTTTATTATTTCGATAGAATTTTTTTCCTGGTTCTGAATCTTTTTTCTATGTTAGTTTTATTAGCAAAAAAAAAATTATAATTCAGATTTATTAATCCAGCTGTTGTGAGAATCATCGAAACCCAACCACTTTACAAGTAACTTATTTCCACGATCCCGCACAATTTTTTCAACGAGATATATATCAGGATATTTGACGCTTGTAAGTTCCTCTTGATAGAAGCCGCCTTTAATCGGTTGATTTTGATAATCCTTCAGTTTATACGTTACGGGATCGGTATTCACGATTTGACTTATAGTAAATATTTCTGTTGTCCAGTTTGGCGTATAGCCCTTCTCAAAAACATGCTTGCACTTGCTGATTCGCACTTTATCACCAATTTTAAATTTTATTTTTCGCGTACGATTAACATAAAATTTCCTGTAGACGTGCAGGAGGGATTTTTCATTCTGAAGCGTGACATCATTCGGTTTCATTCCAATCGTACGATGTTTAGTATTATTATAGGTCAGCACCAATCCATCCACAATATCGATCCACTGGTACGATCCTCGCTGAGTAAATTGCTTCCACATCTTGCCCTTGAGTGTACGGTTAAAGCGTTCACATATCGATGCCTTCATGTTACTGAATGTTGAGTACATAGTGATTCCATAGCGTTGAAGAAGAGCTCGAAATTCATTATTATAAAACTCTTTACCACGATCAACATGCAATTTCTTTGGTACACGACCCCGCGCAAGTACAGAGCTCATAGCATTAGTCACATCCTTGGCACTTTTTGTTTTCGTCGGAACGACCCAAGCATACTTTGAAAAGATATCTATGATTGTTAGAAGATACTTGTAACCTTTATTGAAATGATTGTACGCAGACATATCAACAAGATCTGCTTGCCAGGTCTCGTCTAATCCACGCATGATTACATGGCGGCGCGGATAATTTTTTCGAGCAGGTCTATGAAGCTCTTCTGCTATCGCTGCTTTCTCCATGCTCTAACGCTACGAGTCGTTCATCCAGTTGTGATATTATTTGAGAATTACGGATTGGCAATTGTTCTTGAGTTTTGATAGCCGTCTCAAGATTTTTTATGCGTTCTTCAACACGAGAATGAAGGCTCCGAATCATTTGTTCATCATCCATGATTTTTTCGAATGTTCTCAGCTTCTCCTCCAAATGAACAATGAGCTGAGAGTTGCGTGTGTCACGTCCGGAGGGGCGTGAAGGAAAGGTTCGGGTGTTTGAGCGTCGAGCGGCAAACGCTATGTCCCATAGACTTTTCCATTCAGCATGTATACGCAGAGCGTTATTATATAGATATACTCGTTCGAGTATCGTGGGCGCACGCTGCGAGACCTCGAGAAGTCTTGCTTTTGTCTAGTTGCGATTGAGGAAAGGTATTAAAAGTCGTGGACAAAGAGATCTAGGATTCTTTATACACTCTTTAATGAAAATAGATTTTTAGTAAAATACAGTAGTAGAACATGATAGAGAGATCTAGGATTCTCTATATGTTCGTGATACAACGTAAGGTGTTAGTAAAGTACAATCGTAGAATATGATAGAGGGATCTAGGATTCTCTATGTATTCTGGATATTGCGTAAGTTACAATAAGTGATACGATTCGGTATGATACGTGGTACGTTACCGGAGAGGTGTCTTCAACTCGTCGATGCGCGGTCGTTATTAGATTTCGCGATCGGTCGTAAATATTTGAAGTCACTAGTCGAGGCGATTGGAGGAATGTTTAAAGTCTCGAATCGGAGCAAAAATACCTTAACACCTTCGTTGTTGGAGTCGACTCGCTCTCTTCTACGGAAGACCTGGAGTTCGTCCAGAGGTTAAGTATAAGACGGCTAACCGAATGACAACCGAACTACTGCGAACAGTATAAACGCGACTCTAGGTACGGAACGGAATGCAATTTGTACCGCAAATCTTGGCCTTTTTATAGGGCTAGATTTGGGTCAAATAGGTGGGGTTTGTTATCGTTACCTTGGGCACAAGTGTTCAGAGTTCTATTTTTCGGTCCTTATAAGGAAAAAACATCTGTGTAATCAATCGATGAATCCCCGAAATTTAGGGCAGTAGTGCTCGGATGGGAGTTTCGTAAAACCCAGAACACTTGCGTCAGGCACGTGTCTTTGGTAATGATATGTTTATGCGTTATATTCGGTGTTTTGATTAGGTGATATGCGCACTTAGTTCGAGTTTGTTTTAGTTAAGTTGCAAAAGAAAAATAAAATAATAAAAATTTAACGTCGGTTGTGACACCTCCCCACTTAGATTAGGCACCGTCCTCGGTGTCTGTAAATTCATGCATATTGAATATTTTTTTCTTTTTTTAAAAAAACATGTGAAAATATGTTTGAATGGTAATGGTAAAGGGTTAAATTTTTGTTGGTTCAGAAGGCTTGCATCCTATATAGGTCAGGAGTTTGGGTTGAGCGAGGGGTATAGGTATTTGTGGATTTTGTGGCACGTAATTAGTGATATTATTCCTCTCTCTCTCAGGCTTTAGACGGCTGAATGGTCGATGCAACGAGAGGGTACTAGTGGAATATATATATATATACCCTGGTATAGATATACTTCCACGTTCAGTGGTTTCTGCGTGTCCCTTTTATGGACGACAGACTCGTTTTCTTTTGACGACGCTGAACGATCTTAGTCGCGTCTTTTAATTTTCGGTGATGCAAATGATCTTGCATTTTAAGGATGCCTATGCCATAGTGGAGATTCGAGGTGAGTTTACGACGTGTATTACGGCCAGAGTTGGGATGAATGGTGCGGAGGTAGGTAGAGATGCTTTGCCTGAACTATTATTGAATTTGGAAGTATCTGAGAATTCGATATGCATAAATTTTATACCTAAAATTAAGAATGGAAGATTTTACACTAAAAAAAAATATTGTTTAAACATCAGGTAAAAAGACTTATTAACTAGGACGTTGAGGTAAGTATATATGTAAAATACGAAATACGTGGATTGTGGTTTGTTTCAGACGGTGGTTTGTGTTGACATCTCGTGGAAAAAGACCGGATGGGGCGTGGGTGGAACATCGTAGTTGTCTTCCCTTTTGTATGTTGACTGCAGTGGCTCCCCTTGCTCAGGTTGATCGTCGTCATCTTCGACGGGTCGTGCGATTTTTCGACGCCGGCTGCAGATTTTTTTTGTATACCATAGAACGTGTGATCGCAGCAAATAGATCAAGAAGCTTGTGGCCAGGATGATTTCTCCATAAATGGCCAAGGTGGTATATTGGGTCTGCCCTTGTCGCTCTCGTTTGTGTGAGGCGATCTCCATAAGTTCTAGCTCTATCTCGCTCAGACTGGCGTCAAAAATTGGGCCGTTGGCCGACGTTTGACTTACGACTGCAGGCGTCGGGTCTATTGTTTCGATGTTCTGAAGGGGCTTGTAAAGTGAAATATTCGGAACGAGAACGTTCAGGTCTAGGCTCGATGCTGGTACATATGTTTCTTTGATGGTTCCCTCGAGTGTTTGGCTTCCCGAGATGGTTACATAATTAGTTTTGGCGATGCAACCCGGTTTTAGCTTTAGGATCCCGGTGTCTTTTATTTCGATGACTATTGCCACCTCATGATCACATAGGATTTGGATCCTCTCGGGTCGTGGTAGTGAAAATAACCATCCGGACATTGTGTCTAATTGTTTTCAATATGGAGCCTGTTTCTTCACGACTTTGATGTCGCAGTCCTGGTATGAGTAGTGTCCCCCATCTGTCAATAACATGAGTTCGCAATTTTGATGTCGCGAGACTTCGAAAATTGGATAGCTGGGTGAACAGATTTGAAAGTTGCGCAGGTGTTGGCATCTGGGCGGGTCATTTTCAGGTACGAATGCGTACTGATCCAGTTCCTTTGAGATAATAATATGCGAGGCTCTTGGTTGCACGTATGCCGCTCCTTGACTATTGTTTCCGATTTCTTGGGGTATAGGACAGGGATGAAGTTTGTAGAGGAGGAATTTGGTAGGTTCCAACAAAGGGATGTTAATTACGATGATTATTTTTTTATTGTGGTAGGAGGCCGCTAGACGGGAGATTTTAGATAGGGTTCCGGAGTGTATTTCGTCGAGGGGAATTGGAAAAAGGTATCGATGGTGGGTTTCCGTAAAACTTTTGACTATGAGATCCAGTGTGCTGGGGTTGAGAAGTTCCGGGTGAAGAAGTCCAAGCTTAATAAAGTGTATCGCGTTTACGATGGCGCGGAGGCTCTCGACATATGTTTCGGCTACGTTTCCTATGCTGTTTCGCCATTCCATTATTGTTTCTCGGGCGTCTAGTGTGGTTGTAGCATTGTGGAGTGATTCTGCTAAGTTTTGCCATTTTAGATTGTGAGTTTTTTCCAGTTTGTTCAGTCGGTCGGATAATTCGTGTATTTCGGATTTTACGACGTGAGTTAGATTTTTGGCGAGGACAGCTATTTTCTTTTGGTCCTCGTATAGTTTGTCTATTTCGGTGTTAAAATAGGAGGCGTCGTCTGTGGTGAGGGTCCCGAATAGGCTCTTGCTGATTGTCCCGACGAATCCAAATGGGATGCTTCGTCTGCTGGCAATTGGTTCGATTCCCTTTTGTTTTCGGATGTAGGCGAAGTATTTGTTGATGATGGTGCTCTTCAGTGTGATATCGTCTTTGTTGATAAGCGTTTTGCAATGATTTTCTAGGTGGTACCGGCATAGGTGTTCCATTACTTGTACCTCGGCGAACGTTGGTTGGTGGTCCTCGAATGGTTTCAGATCTATAAATGTGGTGAGTCGCCATTCGGTGCGTGTAAAGTGGACCTCGTGCATTGGTTCGTAATAGATTCCTGCGCGATTAGTGATTTGTTGGATATTATGTGCCTTAAAGGTCCATGCATCTTTCAGTCCGAGGGTGATTAATAAAAGGGTGGTTCCGAGGAAAATCATTTTGTCTAAAAAAAGAATATATTTTATGTGAAATTCGAACAGAACTGGTTTTGGTGTTTATACGAGAATTATGGTTAGTGGGTTATTACGTGTTCCCGTTTCCTTTTGAGATGCGTGGGCGTGTGATTGTGTCTGTGGATACCACTGTCTTCTTTTTTTTTTTTTTTTTTTTTTTCAGAGTCTAGAAAGTCTAGTATGTAAGAATTTGGCTAATTTGAATAGGGTAGGGGAAGGGCGCTTAGAGTTTCCGAGTTCGGTTATTCGAGGAGCTAGAAGGTTCCTCATTACGCTTCCGAGTCTTCTCGAGATCGCTGCTATTCTCTCTATATTGAAGTATAGTCATGGCTCGGCGTCGGTTTGCAAACGCGTTTGCTGTAAGTATTTTGATTCGATTTTCTTGGATTTTTGGGGTGGTTTATAGTAGTTTGTAGTATAATGGTTTCCCTTTTGTTTGAATTTTGCAGGGAATTTGGGATGTGATCTACATCTCCTTCATGAAGAGGAGGCGGGGCGAACGGAGCTATTTACGTCGGCTTAATGACGAGTGGAAGGATCGTGTGTATGATTTCGATGCGTTCGGCATCCGATGGATGCTAGAAGGTCGGTGGGGGCAGGAGCATCCCGACAATGATTGGGATCATCCTGCTTGGAGCCATCCCGATGGGATTTTTTCTGCATACGATCGCGATTAGTCGGTCGTGTCGGATTGATAGAAGAGGAAAGGAGAGAAAGAAAAAAAAGTATATATTTTTTTTCTTTATTTGTAAGATGGAGTTTTGGACGGGCTTTCCCAGTGGGAAAGTCGAATAAATATGTAGAATTTAATTCTGTTCGTTGTTGTTTTATTATCGTTATTTCCTGCGTGCGAGCGTCCCTTTTATTTGTTCAATGTGTTCTTTCGGTTGTTTCTACGTGGGTGTCTCGCTTTCGTTTTCAACGTTGGTTTTCGGTTTGTTAGTTATATCTTCTTATCATTATTACTTTATCCTTAGTTATATTGTTATTTTATTATTATTACGTTATTTTTTTGTTTCATATATATATATATTTTTTTTTTTTTTTTTTTTTTTTTTTTAGATTACCCTATTTCCTTGTTTTAGTTGTTTGTTCTGGTACATTATGAATTTATCATTGAAATTTACGGTTGGATCAAAGGGGTTATTTTGTTTCCGTCTGTGATTTGTTATTCTTCCCGTTTTTGTTGTTTAATTTGTTATTTTGTGCTTTCGGGGTTTCTGATTTTTTCAATAGTATGTTAATGCGATCCGTCGGTAATTCGGTTAAAAGAAAGTTTGCTGGGAGCCCTTCGGTTGCGAGTCCGCGTCGGAGAAGTGTGCGTTTTACTCTTATCCCTGTGTGTTTTTCCTTTATGTCGATTCCTAGGCTTACGCATACGTTTACTCCTCGGCAGGTCAGTGTTCTCATCTTCAAGGGGCGTTTAGATAGCATATCCTCGAAAAAATAAGTTTCACTGAGTGCCCAGGATCCCTCATATTTTGGTTCTATACTGTTAAGGTGGACCCGTAGGGCCTTACCTGGTATTGATGCTATGGATGACGGTATCGGTCTTAATTCACTTACGTGGAATCGTAATATTCCTCCAATGTCTACTAACTCTACCGTGGCGGTCTGCTTTCCTACTGATAGGAGGTTTGCTCTTGCCCAGGTGTCTGCTATTCGAACGGCACAGCCAGTGGCTTGTTGAGGTTCCAGCAAGCCCATGTCAAAAATTGGGTACCTTCGAAGGTACTTCTCAATCGTTTTGCTGTATTGTACTATCTTCTTCATGTTGTTGGCTTTTACTACGTAAAAGTGTGACGGAGAGTATACGGTGGTGGTGTATACCAGGTACTTCTTTCCAATTCTTTTCCATAGGGATTTGCTCGGTATTGGTGCGCTCATGGCTGAGAATTTAGAACGGTTAATGAGCATTGGTCGGTTTATTGCTTGCATCGTTTATGTGGGTCTGCTAAGGTCTGAGAAAAGTCGGTTGATTTGCATCTGTATCTGATCTAGTGGGGCCCGTACAGTTGTGTAGCTAGTTTTTCCCAATGGGGATCTCTTTTATCGGGGAATGGTGACAAAAGGAACAGGGGTCGAAGTTTAAAAATGTCAGCGTTTTCCCATGTTTCCCAATTTACTATGGCTCTACTGTAGGAATCGTCTTTCCAGAGTTTCTCTAGGCCTTCTCGTCGTTGGCGTCGTATCTTTCGTATTTTGGTGGCGTGATCTATGAATGCTGATAACTGTCTTTGGTATTGGTGTGACGTTATTGTTTCATTTGTATACTCCGTTACCTGGGTGTCCATTCTGTAACATCCCGAGGTCTATGTTAGTAATCGGGGAAAGTAGGTGTATTTTTATTATTACTTTGCCAGTCAATTGTGATAGGTTTTCCGTTATCTGTATCGACTCTATTTAGTGTCCAGGCGAGTATGCAATCTGTACAGCTATATGGGTTTTGTGATCGTAGTAGTTCTTGGTCACATACGGTGCATCGTGCGTCGTAAAATGGTCCGGGGACTAGTTGATGTCTGTTAACTAATGGCATTCCGTCTTGATTAACTCCTCCGTAAGAATGGTCGTGGTAACATTCTTTGCAGAAGTGTCTTGCGAGTCTTTCTACGTACCATGGGGTTTCAGCAGTCACTATTTTTACGCACCTGGCTCTAATTAAACTTCCGTAAAATCTTTGATTCCTACCGGGGACTCTAGTACTTGGTATAGTGTAAAGCCAGTCCAACATTTCTAATTCGTTAAGATCGTCTTGTTCGTTTTGTGGTAAATGCATTTTTGACTATTGATAGTATGGGATAAAAATTTTGAGTCAATATTTTATTCCGACTGTACCTCTCAGTTTTCGACGTTTTCTTTCAAAGCAGGCTCGGTTGGTCACGATGGTGTGCGTGTAGGTGTGTGTTAGGCGTGTCGTCGGTGGTTTCTTTGCGACTCAGTTCAGCGGTATTGTCCTTGTATGCAAATTCTTGATTATTACGGTCAAATAGTTTCGTCGTTGGAGTATTTTTATTTATTTGGATTTTTGACTTTATTATTTCTGTGGAAACTATTGATGGTTTTTGGTTAAGGCTTGGTTGTAAAATTTGATTATTGAAATAAATGTAGTGATCCGCGTTTGGATTAGTTAGTCGCGCGTGGAGTTTTCGTAATTGGTATTTTCTTCCCGCGCGGCGTTTCTTTTGACCCATTGTAGCAAATATCGACAGTAATTATCGCCAGCACTTTTGTGGGACGAAAATCTAGGAGAGGGGGTGCGGAAGTGCAAACGTTTCTGCAACGAATCCCGTATTCCGGAGAGGAGGGTAGTCAAGAGTGCAAACGTTTCTGCAACGAATCTTGACGAAAGGTAGATTCGCGGGAGTGCAAACGTTTCTGCAGCAAATCCCGTGTTTCGGACAGGAAGGTGGTCAAGAGTGCAAACGTTTCTGCAACGAATCTTGACGGTGAGATGGGACCACGAGTGTGCAAACGTTTCTGCAGCGTAACTCGTGGGTTTGAGGTATAAGGGTTGGGGCTGCTGATGTTTTACTTCTCGATATTTCTTTTACAATGGTTAAATTAGTTTAGTTGTACGCTATTAGTGATTTCGACTGTTGGGCAAATCATCAATTTGTTTCCTCAAGAAATATGTAAAATAATTGATTCCCTTTTCAAAATTTTCAGAGTTGGTTGTGTAGATACCTGCGGTTGTGAATTTGTATTGTTGATCGAAGATGCGACGAGAAGTTTTACTGTGGACTTGATTATTTAATTAACGACTTGTACTTATTGGGTGATTTTGCTTCGTGAACTTTGTGTATGACTGGTATATGATGTGTCGCTTGGAAAATTTCTGATGATACTGAGTGTGATCGAGAATTTTATTGCTTTATATACTTCATTTTATCCCTTCCTTGGAGGATATATGATAAGAAGCTCGGTTATTAACCTGTACCTTAGAAAGAAAATTTCGAAAGGGCTATTGGTGCAGCAGGTTACATATGTGGTTATTAGGCATACCGTTCAAATCCATGGTATGATGCAAGTTAATGTTTGTTTTATAGAGCGTTGGTAACGTGTCTTCGCTCAAAATTTTCTCCTTTCCTTCCTTCTCTGCATATGTTATTAGGAGGCGCGTGGAACGTCTCCGCACGTGTGATGCGATTGTAAAAAAAAAATTTTTTTTTGTTTTCGACGGTGAGTTAGTTAGCCCAGGTGTTTTCACGTTTTCGAGAGTTCGCGCTCTCGAGTCTGTTAGATATAGCGTTCGACAGACTTCCTCTCTTTTGTTTGTTTCCCAGGTCGTTCGCCTAGTTTGAGTTTTTCGGTACTGCATCGCATCTCATTTTCCGAAGGTTTCCGTCTTAGCGCAGGGAAGTATCACTGTCTCCCTCTCTTGTGTTGAATGGTTTGAGTTTGTCTACGTGTTTCAAAAGTCTTTTACCCTCTGATGTCTCCAATATGACGTTGTGGCGGTCTAGTAGCTCGGAAATTTGGTAAGGGCCGACGTAACAACTGTCGAATTTCCCTTTCTTAGGTTCTTTTATTGCATACACTATATCGCCCGGTTTAAGGTTGGCGGGGTGTATTTTTCTGTCATAATATCGTTTTGAGCGGTGTTTCGATCTGATTAGAGATTTCGAAGCTAATTGTCTCATGTCCTCAAGTCGGCTAGTGAGCTCGCATAAATAGTCGCCGTAAGTTTCTGTTTTCTCTGGTGGAGGGTAGGAGCTTGGAATTCGCGCTGCCTTTCCATATACTAATTCGAACGGCGTAAATTTGGTTGATTCGTGGACGGATGTATTGTATGAGAACATAGCGAATGGAACTAATTTATCCCAATCCTCAAATTTATTTATGTAATGTTTAATGAATTCGGCCAGAACTATGTGGCTTCGTTCTAAAGAACCATTCGTTTGAGGATGATAAGCGGAAGTGGTCAAATGTTTTATTTTGAATATTTTTGCGAGGTAATGAAATATTTTTCCAACAAATGATCTACCTTGATCACTCAGGATTATTCTTGGAGTTCCGAACTGAGCGATTAGATTTCGCGCGAGGGCGTCGGCTATTGTTTCAGCTTTTATATCAGGTATCGGGACCGCTATACAGTATTTTGTCAGATTGTCCTGAATGGTTAGAATGTGACGGTTTCCGTTGGGAGTTTGTGGTAATGGTCCTACTGTATCAATAGAAATTTTGTCAAAGGATTCGGAAGGTGTGTCAGTAATAATCATTGGTTCACGGGTTTTTATTCGAGTTAATTTCTGTTGCTGGCATTCCGGGCATGTTCTTACGTATTCTGTGACGTCTTCTTTCAAGCTTGGCCAGTAAAATCGTTCGCGTATACGTTTGTATGTCTTTGTAATACCCTTGTGTCCCCCAATTAAACTTTCATGGTATTCTGAAATTATATCCTTACGTATAGCTTCATCAGGTATTGTTACGTTTCCGCGGCAAATAGTTATTGTGCAGTCGCATTCGTTTAAACATTCTTCTAGTAAATCAGCGATAAAGGATTGGCTGAAATTTTCTAGCATATCTCCGGGTTTCGACATTCGTAAAGTTTTAATTTCGTATTTATTTATTGTGTCCTTTACTGTGGCCAATATTTCTTTGAGTTCCTGAACGGAAAACGTTTCGAAATGTTTATCTGTGAGTACCGCGCTCAGTATTTTATGGTTTCCCTTATTCGTGATTAAAACTTGTTTACGTTTCGGTTTCTTAAATTTTATATCTTGCGCGTCAATTTTGTCGGTTTCAATGAGTAGTCGCGAAACAATTGTTGTAAATTCGCAATCGGCTGAAATGAAATGTAGGTAATTGCCCTTGTGGTAAGTTAAATTTTCGTTAGTCGTTGTTATTTGCAAGAGTTGATCGTCATTTTTCATGTTTGGATAAAATAGTTCTGGAGGTATTGTTCGGGAAGCGATCTTTTCAGGGTCCCTAGCGGGTATTTCTTCTATTATCTCGGTATGGCTTCCTTCGGATTCGCTTTCTGAATTACCAAATTCTAATGGCGGGCATGCTATAGGCTGTCGGGGTTCCTCTTCGCTACTTATTATTTCGTCGCTGCGTATAACGGCCGGTGTTGATCTACTTACAGGATGTCTGAAAGTTATCAATGAGTCTCGCGTGTTCCCGATTTCATTATTTCCATTTTCGGATTCGGTAACTTCATCAGTCTGTGTGCCACAATTAATGTTAGCTTCATTGCTTCCTCGGGTCGAGTCCCACCAGTATTCGTCCGGTCTGACTCCGTCGTTTATTTCTACGATAGCTTCCTTTGACGCTGGTGCCGATGCTCTTTCAGTTTCAGTATCCGGTGTTTCTAATGATTGGTCTATATCGAATGCAAATTTTAAAGCGTCGGTGAATCGTTTCAAAGGTGGAGCGCTTACAGATTTCTTTGTTGTCGTAGGAACGGTTCTCTTCTCGGCGAGGCTCGGGAAAGCGCTTTTTCGAGCCCGCGCGGTCGGGGGTCTTTGTTCGGCGCTTGGAGCGGGAGCAGTTTTCATTGCGGCGGACCTCGTCCGTGCCGGTGGTACTCTTACTGGGACTACCGGTGGTGCTTTACTAATGATTTTACGATTCCTAACTCGTTCAGCAATTGTACTACCGGGTACGTTTGATTCTTCTAGCACTGTTGGCAAGGGTTTTCCTCGTCGTTCGGGCAATCGATCTATTTTTATAGATGGTTTAGAAGCGGCAGCTTTGCGAGGGGCTACAGTTGTAGTTGGTTTTCTCGCCGCTGATGAGATAGGCAACACGGTAGCGTCTGGGACGACGGGGTTTCGAGAGAGTGCATCTGCATTTGAATTAAGTCGTCCGGGTTTGTATAGGAAAGTATATTCGTATTCTCGTAGTCGTATTCTCCATCGAATCAATCTTTGGACGGGTAATTTTACTGAATCGATCCATTTTAAAGGTTCATGATCACTAACGAGAGTGAAGGGTCGGCCGTATAAATATGGCCTAAAATATAATATCGCGTACACAACGGCAAGACATTCCTTTTCGGTCGTGCTATAATTTCTTTCTGCTGAATTGAGTAATCTTGACATGTAAGCTACCGGTTTATCTTCTCCAACCTTTCCTTGACTCAATACTGCGCCTATCGCGTAATTCGAAGCGTCGGTAGTTAAAATAAACGGTTCTTCAAAGTTTGGATATTGTAGTATTGGAGATGAGCACAAGGCGTTTTTCAGGTATTCGAATCCCTCTTGTTGTTCGGGTCCCCATTTAAATTCACTGCTTTTCTTTAGTAGGTCACTCAAAGGTTTGGCTCGTTCAGAAAAATTTTCTATGAATCTTCTGTAATATCCAGCTAGACCGAGGAATTGTCGGACGTTTGTTACGGTTTTAGGAACAGGAAATTTTTCAACAGCTTCCGTTTTCTTAGGATCGGGGCGTACGCCTCCGTCGCTAATTATGTGACCGAGATATATCACTTCGGTATTTAAAAATTCGCATTTATCCGGTTGTAATGATAATTTCGCGTTGCTGAGTTTATTAAAAAGTCTCCTAACCTTTACTCCATGTTCTTCTAAAGACGAGGCAAAAACTACAATGTCATCTAGATATACGAATAATTCGCTGTCTTGCAAACCGAGAAGGACTCTATCCATTAAGCGTTGAAACGTAGCAGGGGCATTTTTAAGTCCAAATGGCATTCTAGCGTATTCATAGTGCCCGTTGGGGGTGCTGAAGGCAGTCTTTTGTCTGTCTTTAGGATCCATCTCAATTTGATGAAAGCCGCTAGCTAAATCGAAGGTTGAAAAATATTTGGCTCCTCCGAGTCTATCGAGAATTTCGGTGATGTTTGGCAACGGATACGCGTCGCTTATAGTTTTCGAGTTTAGTTCACGGAAATCAATTACCATTCTCCACCGTTTATTTCCCTTTGAATCGGGTTTCTTGGGCACGATCCATAGCGGAGAGTTGTAGGGGGAAGTTGAGTTTACGATAACTTCGTTTTCGAGTAACTTATTGATTTGCTTATTGATTTCTTCTTTGTGAGCCGGGGGAAATCTATATTGACGTATGGTCACGGGTAATTCGTCTGTGGTGGGAATACTGTGTTTAATTTCTGTGGTGGCAGGTAGTCTGTCGCCAGGTAGATGGAACAGGTGTGGGTATTCTTTTATTAAGTCGAGTACATGCTGTCTCTCTTCGGAGTTCAGGTGGTCTAGTCTGAGGCTCTCGCGTATTCTTTGATCTCTATTTATGGGGTTTTCGTCTGCGCTTCCATCACTCGCGGGTTCGAAAAAATCCTCGGAATCGTAGTATTCAAATGGGATTAATTCCTGAGGGGGCACGTCTACTTGGGCATCTTCCTCATAAGAATTGATGGCATAAATATAACACGTCCCGTTATCATTCGTGACGACTGCGTTTCCCATAAAAATATTTTCAGGAGTCTGGATTCTAGGGAGGAATCCCGTTTTTAAATCTGGATTTAGTACTTTGATGGGGACTTTCATGCGTGTTCTGGCTCTGAGGATAAAGGTTGATCCTTCGTTATTTTGTTTTATGTTAAATGTTGTGTTTGGAGCTTGTATTACATTTTCGGGAAAATTTTCAAATGGGATAGGCGTTATAGGTTTTGACGTAGTGACTAATGTATTATGGTGAAAGGATAGTTCTGCTTTTTCATTTTGAAGAAACTCAATGCCTATTATTCCATCTGCAGGGATTGCAGCATTTTCGTTGAGGACTTGGAATTTAACGGGTTTGTCGAAAAGTGTTAACTCCGTAGAGCCAAGAGTTTGAATTTTGTCGGGCGTTATGCCTGATAGTGTTAGAAAATCGTGTCCCGCGATTATACACCTTCGCTTTAATGTAGGTAGTTTAATTATGTTTATATCGGCTCCCGTGTCTATAAGAAAACGTCCGAAGCCGTTCTCGAGTTCCGGGGCTCGGAGGGTAATTATTGGGGACCGTCCTTGTCCACAGGTCCATCTAACAAATCTCCTGCTGTGAGAAATTTCACGGCAGTGGGACGCTGGTTCTGGCGATCGCTCGTCGATGCGTCCGCTCGACGGGCGTCGTGAGAGTTTAAATTATCCGATGTGTTGCTTGGTCGGGGAGACGTTGGTCTCATCTCTTGGAATGAATTTTCGCGTTTGAATAAGGAGTTTTGATACATCCCGTGTGGAGTTTGATAGTTTGGGGGGTATCCGTTGTACGGTGGGTACATCGGGGGTCCGTAGGGGACCGGCGGATAGTATTGGGGTCCATAAAAACCGTTTGGTGGGTAACTGTAAAAATTCCTTGGAGGTTGATTTCTGATTGGAGGTCTTCGCGCCGGGAAATTTTCGCGCATTGGTCTCGGTTCGCGAGGCGGAGGTGCGTCGCGACGGAAAATTCTACTGAAGTTTGAATTTCTGTTATCGAAGTTATCTTTGTTTTGGAAAGAAACTCTGCGGTACCCATTGTTACCGTTATTATATTGGGGCGCACGATCTTGATCAATTTGAGTGTACCTTAGTGAATTCGAGTTTCGAGCATTTGCTCCTTCCATGTCTCTTTCTATGCGTTGTACTACTTTGAATGCGTCTTCTAGTGTTTGGGGATCTTGTACGCTGATGGCGTATAATAGATCGTCTGAAAGGCCTCTTTTAAATGACTCTAATGCTACTCCGTCGAGCATGGGTAGCATTTGGTTTGCTTCAGCTTCTGTGAATTTATCTTTTAAAGCGGCGATAGCACTTGTTCGTAATCTTTTTATTCGGGTATAATAATCGAGAACTGTTTCGTCTCTTCTTAGTCTGACAGACTGAATTTCAGCACAATAATATGGGTATGATTTCTTAGGTGCAAAATATTCTTTCAAAGCTGTAGACAATTCTTCTACGGATTCTATTCTTTTATCGGCTACTGCGTCGCGAGCAGTTTCTTTAAGTTTGGAACAAACGCCTTTAAAAAATGACGTTTTTAAGCCTTCTGGCACAAATGTGAAACCATTCTCTACGTCTTCTATAAATGATTTGAGGGGCATATTTTTGCCGTTAAAACTTGGCACATGCATGAGTGCTTGTTGTAAGGCCATACACTCGCCCATACTCGTGAGCATGGCGTCGGTGATGGCTTGATGATGAGTAATGTTTGCAAGTTCTGCCATTTTTATTTATTTGAAGAATTTTCTTTTAATTTCCCTTTTATTTGTTAATACTTCGTTTTCAATTTTAATTATTTAATTCCTGGTGCAATTGGATATATGTATTTTTCCTTTTTGATTTTCGTTATTTGAAAAGTGTATAATTGTTAGTTTTTCGTTTCATCAGTAGCAACTAGAATTAAGCGTTCAGCGCACTAGTAATCCCACCGCTGTCACCAAATTTTTATCTGTCACGTCCGGAGGGGCGTGAAGGAAAGGTTCGGGTGTTTGAGCGTCGAGCGGCAAACGCTATGTCCCATAGACTTTTCCATTCAGCATGTATACGCAGAGCGTTATTATATAGATATACTCGTTCGAGTATCGTGGGCGCACGCTGCGAGACCTCGAGAAGTCTTGCTTTTGTCTAGTTGCGATTGAGGAAAGGTATTAAAAGTCGTGGACAAAGAGATCTAGGATTCCTTATACACTCTTTAATGAAAATAGATTTTTAGTAAAATACAGTAGTAGAACATGATAGAGAGATCTAGGATTCTCTATATGTTCGTGATACAACGTAAGGTGTTAGTAAAGTACAATCGTAGAATATGATAGAGGGATCTAGGATTCTCTATGTATTCTGGATATTGCGTAAGTTACAATAAGTGATACGATTCGGTATGATACGTGGTACGTTACCGGAGAGGTGTCTTCAACTCGTCGATGCGCGGTCGTTATTAGATTTCGCGATCGGTCGTAAATATTTGAAGTCACTAGTCGAGGCGATTGGAGGAATGTTTAAAGTCTCGAATCGGAGCAAAAATACCTTAACACCTTCGTTGTTGGAGTCGACTCGCTCTCTTCTACGGAAGACCTGGAGTTCGTCCAGAGGTTAAGTATAAGACGGCTAACCGAATGACAACCGAACTACTGCGAACAGTATAAACGCGACTCTAGGTACGGAACGGAATGCAATTTGTACCGCAAATCTTGGCCTTTTTATAGGGCTAGATTTGGGTCAAATAGGTGGGGTTTGTTATCGTTACCTTGGGCACAAGTGTTCAGAGTTCTATTTTTCGGTCCTTATAAGGAAAAAACATCTGTGTAATCAATCGATGAATCCCCGAAATTTAGGGCAGTAGTGCTCGGATGGGAGTTTCGTAAAACCCAGAACACTTGCGTCAGGCACGTGTCTTTGGTAATGATATGTTTATGCGTTATATTCGGTGTTTTGATTAGGTGATATGCGCACTTAGTTCGAGTTTGTTTTAGTTAAGTTGCAAAAGAAAAATAAAATAATAAAAATTTAACGTCGGTTGTGACACGTGTAACGAGTTCTTGTACTGTTTCGCCTTCAATACGTTGACGTTTGATATGTTCTTGAATTTGTGTCTCCAGACCATGAAACATTATCTCATGATCATCAATGTTATCACGCAGGGATGATGTAACAGCGTATAAAAGTTTAACTTGTTCCTGTATAGCATTTCTCATCACTTCAACGGATACAGCATCGTGTTGCTCGATAGCAGCACCTACATTGCACAATCTCCTATTATCCATGTCATATTGACCATTGGCGGTAATTTTGAACCCGTCACCGGGAGGACCTCGACCACCGCTGGTAATACTCTTGATCTTAGACAATTGACGACCAAACACGTCAACACTCATGATTCAAATGAATCCCAGGAGTGCCGACTTGCTTAATAAATGATTTTAGCTTCGCGCAATTCTTCAATGATTGATATAATTTCGTTGGAATGACTAGAGTTTCCAGCTGATTGAGAGGCAAGGAGTAACCGCAATCGATCCACTAATTCATTTGGATCATCCCAATATACATAATCCTTCATTTTATGTCTTTGCACGATCATGTGGCGTGGTAGAGCTTTACCGATTTTTCCTCTTGGCGCTAAAAGCATATTCGCTATAACATTTTTGTATTTAATACCTTTCATGCGAATAGGTTCATTGGGTTTGTAGTACTTCCTATGTGCATACGTGCTAGTAACAATTGCACAATAATTGTCCAAATCTGCAGCAGTTGTGATCTCTCTATTTGGTGATTTTTTTAATATCAATTCAAGCAAACCGGGGGATAGTTCGTAAGTCTTGTTCTTAACAGACAAATGACCATTGTCAAAAGTTACTGGTGAATCGCCAATCATCAAGATGCCTCCCCGCATTTTCCGAACTCGATATGAATCATCAAGCTTTTTTTTTCACTGGTATCGAACATTTGTAGATACTGCTGCACAAGCGCAGGAGATTTTTCTTGAAATGTTGGTGACTCCTTCTCAGATCGTGCGTTCAATGAGTCTTTGTCAGGTATTGAATCTGATGATGAATCCTTATCAGAAGATGCCTCTAATTGCTCTTGATAATCATCTTCATGTGCAGTTCTGAATGTATCATTGAAATCCTCAGCTTCTTCCTTTAGAGTCGGATTCTCCCAAGCTGCTCCCTCCTCCTCTTCTCTTTTCAGCTTTTTTTTATCTATTCTTTCCTGCTTCTAATCAACTAGCTTTTGCAACGGGGTCACCACCGGTTTGAAAACCTCGCTCAGCTCCTTCTCAGCTGTGATTTTCCCTAATTTAATCATTCGGTGCTTTCGTCGAATTGCATTGCTAGCGTTCGCTATTTGACGCAACACGTTTTTCTCCTTATTGAAGTTCGCGCTTTGCATATTGACACTGGTGAGATTAGATTACAACTGCGCTCATATCTTACGAGATTGCAAATTTATAAAACAGTCAAAACCCTTTCTATAACGACCCTCATTCAACTCTCTGTCCTTGTCTATCACCACAAATCCATATCTACTTTCGTTCCAGCACTTTGAGCACAGTTCCTTGAACTGTGTGAATGTCATATCAGTATTGACATGGTCATCATAAATATGCTTCAAATTTATTTCATCTTGACGAAACAGCACCAGTAGATTGGTATTGTCACGTACTAGATGTTTCGGAATGCGCGCATACGTTTGACACAGATAAAAGCAGTCAACATTTCTGTATCGTCCCATGCAAAAAAAAAGCTCTCATGTTGTCCTTCTTCTCACAAGCTACATCGTCGAAAATCATAATGGAGTTTGGCTTAGCATCCTCAGGCTTAATCACTTGCTCATGTTCTACAAAAGGGAAGTATCCCACTTCCTTCACAGTTTTAAGCAGACGCTTAAGAAATATGTATTTCGGTTGATTCAACGATTTTGCGTAAACGTATACATTCTCAAATCTCAAACCGTTGGGGTCTGTTATGAGAGTAAGAAGAACATTAGTCTTTCCACAATTGGAAGGACCACAAAATACTGCTCGCACACTGCTTGGCAATAAGTCTTCATGACGTCTCTCTCGCACATTCTGTTGTACAAGCTCATCAAAATTCTTCATTGGTAATTTTGTTGACTGATCGTTGAACCTCATCTTGAAGATAACTGACATCGAACGCAATGATGACTCCTTTATAAAGGCGCTCATTTTAAATTCATCTCAGTATCACTTTATACTTTCTACCAATAGGATCGTGTATAATATGAGTAATTCAGGAGATTCGTCTAATCCCATTGCTAAGCGTTTGAAAAAGTTTGCTGAAGAGGTGGATAGACGGCCAGCTTTCTCCGATTCAAAAGTAGAAAAGATCACGGGAAGTCAAGCATTTCCAGGAAAAGTTGATCCTGGACGATACGGAAACATAGGCGATAAGAAGAAATAGGAATCGAGCACAAACGTCTGTTATGAAAGTGCGTGGTAAAGGATTTGTAAACGATCTCATCAATAAACTTCCTGTAGAATTGCACGTTCCTGGATACCAATACTGTGGTCCAGGTACGAAATTGGCAAAGAGACTTGCACGAGGTGATCCAGGAAGGAATCCACTCGACGCTGCGTGCAAAGAGCACGATATCGCATACTCAAAGAATCGGGATAACCTCTCTGCTCGACACGCAGCGGACAGAGTCCTCGCGGAGAAGGCTTGTGAACGTGTTTGGGCAAAAGACGCAAGCTTTGGTGAAAAAGCAGCAGCTTGGGCCATTACGAATACAATGAAAGCTAAAACAAAACTTGGAATGGGCATAAAGAAGAAAAAAGTGTCATTGAAGCGTATTACTCGAGCTGCAAAAGCTTCAATGGTACCGGGTGACAATGCCGTAAAATCTGCTCTAGCTGCTGCTCGTATAGCTGTGAGAAAAGCTGGCGGTAAAAGAAATATCCAATCACCACGGATTCTCCCAGTACCAGCTAAAATTGGTGGTTTCTTACCATTTCTCATACCTATTTTTGCTGGATTGAGTGCCACTGGAGCTCTCGCTGGTGGTGCAGCAGGTATTGCTAAAGCCGTGAATGATGCCAAGGCTGCGAAACGTGCTCTTGAAGAAAGTAAACGACATAATAATGCAATGGAGACGATTGCTTTAGGCAAAGGACTGTATCTCAAACCCTATAAGAGTGGTATGGGTCTGAGGCTAAAAAACGTGTAAGGCTACCACATCGAGCACTCACCGATTACGATTTGTCAAAGTTCGCTAAAAAGATGTAAATTCCACATTTTCGTGGCGTTTTCATGAGAAATGCATTGCCCAAGAGTGGACCTCGAAAGTATGAATCATCTATAGTGAACCTTGATGATAAAGAGGGTCCTGGTACACATTGGGTTGCATACGAGAAGAAAAACGATAAAGTTTTTTATTTTGACAGCTTCGGTAATCTTCAACCGCCTCCAGACTTGATGAAATATCTCGGTGTTGGTAGCACCATAAATTACAACTATGAAAAATATCAGGACTATGACACAGTGATATGCGGTCATTTGTGTCTCAAATTTCTCAATGGTGAACTATAAAATGAGCTGTCATATCATTGCTAATATCAGTTGAACAACTGAAGCGATGGGCGATTCTTTCACGCTGACACTATCAGGCACATCATCAGTTCTCGAGGCTAACTTTTTTCCTCCGATTGAATTGTTACCGTTCAAAAATTATACTTTAGGCCTCGTAGAATTGTTGACCTTCAACTCAATTCCTAATATTGACGTGGGAAATAACAAATTTTATGTAGACAAGGAAATTATAACTATACCAACTGGTAGCTACGAAATTGAAGATCTGGAAAATTATTTGCTGATCGCGCTCTCTGATCATAACATTGTCATCAATCTTAAGCCTAATAATAATACTCTGTGTAGCGAACTGAAGTGTAATCGCGATATCAATTATGAGCCAAGCGATTCTATTGGTCGATTGTTGGGTTTCACACCGCGCATTCTTCGAGCTAATATTGTTCATAAATCTGACCTACCAGTTGCCATACTAAAAATCAATTCACTACGAGTGGAGTGTAACATAACAGCAGGAGCTTACATAAATGGTCAACAAGTGCATACCATTCACGAATTTTTTCCCGTTGTTCCGCCAGGATATAAGATCGTTGAAGTGCCATCGCACATCACTTACCTACCTATCACCGTACAGGCCATAGATAATCTACAACTGAAAATTGTTGATCAAGACGGAAAATTGGTAAATTTTCAGGGTGAAACAATAACGATCAGACTACACGTGAAATCTTGAAAATGGGTATTGTTTTTGAGTCGAAAGGAAGTTATAAAATTAATACGACATGCCCAAAGTGGAACAGTCGTCGAACATCTCGCAAGGAGCTAACACGCGAAAATTATCGGTTTCTAAAGAGCCTCGGTCTAAAACCTCGAGGAAAGTACAAATAAGGCTTTGTTGTGTCTCAATTTTTTGCTTCATACCATGGAGGAGGTCCTAAGGATACAAAAACCAATCATCTTTGACGAGTCCATCGCGCACTATGAATTGCATGGACATCAACCATTCGCATCAGCAACTTTCAACAACAACGATGAGATTCGTATTGCAGTTCAGCATCAGGATTTGTGCTTGCTACCGAGCAAGAGCTCATTGCATGTGTATGGTAGATTGACGAAAGCTGATGGACAATCTGTTGCCGCTACCACGACATTGGTCAACAACGCCATCTGTCACTTATTTGAAGAAATTCGTTATGAGCTGAATGCTGTGGAGATCGATCGATGTAAAAATGTTGGTCTTACAACACTCATGAAAAATTATATCTCCCAGAATCCTAGCCAAAAATCAGTCATGGAAAATGCTGGTTGGCTGGGAGACGAAGAAGCATCGATAACCGATGCAGCTGGTTACTTTGACATCTCAATACCTGTGAGTATGGTACTGGGCTTTGCTGAGGACTATCGCAGAATTGTCGTCAATGCCAATCATGAGTTGATTTTAACACGTGCAAACTCTGATACGAATGCTATCATACAAACTGCTGATGCTGCGGAACAATTCAAAATTACTCTTTGGAAGATCGAATGGATGATACCATATGTCAGAGTAGCTGATCAATGGAAAATTCAACTATTAAATTTTATTGCCAAAGACTCGTACATTCCGTTGAGTTTTCGTGCTAGGGAATTGTACGAGTACCCGCTACTACCTACAACTACAAAGCACGTTTGGGTTGTGAAAACCTCTACGCAGCTCGAAAAACCTCGATACGTTGTTTTGGGATTCCAAACAGCTTGCAAAAACAGCGCGACTAAGAACGCGAGTCACTTCGATCATTGTAATATCAGAGACGTCAAACTCTTTCTCAACTCACAGAGTTATCCTTATGGAAATTTGAATCTTGACATTGATCATAATCAGTACGCTCTACTCTACGATATGTACGCAAATTTTCAGGCTTCTTACTACGGGAAGGAGTCTGAACCACTGTTGAGTAGAGTAGACTTTTTGAAGTACGCACCACTCGTTGTCATTGACTGTTCGAAACAGAATGAGTCATTGAAATCTGGGCCCGTTGACATTCGATTAGAATTCGAGTCAACAAATCCCATCCCACCACAAACCTCTGCATATTGCTTAATATTACACGACCGAATTATAGAATACAACTCAATCAGTGGAAATGTCAAGAAATAGATTTGAGGTGGTGGGGATTAAAACATAAAAATATCTGTAGAGGATTCTTTGGGTCAGTAACGTTCAAGATATGGAGTACGTGGTTGATTTGCAGGGTTTTAAGAGACCCATTAACGAATTTGTGCTGAAAGAATTCTCGGTTATTTCATTAAACGATTCCACATCTCTGACACTATTATTCAAAGCCCCATACGCATGGTATGATTTACCTGTGAAATACAAATGTACGAACGCATGATTAACACGTAATTACCATGGAATATCTTGGAACCATGGTTCTGTGCCCTACAACGCAGCAACAGCAATCATCCAAAGCATTTTACATGATGCTAGAATTATCTATGTAAAGGGCTCTGAGAAGAGAGAATGGTTGGCGAATTTTTTGTCAGAAGGATCCGAACGCATTATTAATATTGAAATGCTTGATTGTCCAGCGCTTCGAACGTTGCGGAAACATGCAAACATAGGATGTCCTCATCATGGAAATTCCCTCAAGTACAACTGTGCTCACCAAAATGTTCAGTTGCTAAAAAATTGGATTCTCAAACCTAATGATTAAGAATTTTTTTTTCAACTTCTATGTATATTTCACATATGTGTAAGATTTTTTCATGAAAATAAAAATTTGGAAAAAAGACTTTATTGATTTTTACATTTATTTCAAAAAGTAACGTTCTGTCACACACACAAAGTACAATGGTAGTTGATATTTCACTTAAAATTACATCGATGGTGATTCAATTAATTATTCGTATTTAAATTCAACATGATTGTATTGCCCTCCGAGATAACGCATGAATAGTCTGTTCTGATCAGAGGCTGTTTTCATATCCTTCAGAATATTTTCTTCATCACTCAGGAATTTTGCAAATCTTGGCGGTAAAAATACAGCGAAGTCGTCTTCTATTTCCAGAATTATCCGGGCACCGTATTTTGTTGTAACTTTACGTATATTGGTGATTTTATAATTCTTCTCAAGCTCCAAATCCTTGAGTTTTTGTACTTGGAGGTATGCAGTGAGGCAACCAACTTTATTGATTTCTGTGAAATCCATGATTTTCACGTTTTTGAATGAAGTCACAAAAAAATATCTGGTTTCACTCGTTCTTCAAGTCTCAAACGAAATATTTCGCAACTTTTTCGTGAGATAATTCAAATTAGATTTTGTTTCAATTAAACTTTTAACTTCTTCGATGTTTTTCAATAGTAGTACAATTCGTCGTCGAAGATCACGTCGTTTTAGATCGGTACGACTCATTTGACAACTGGGTACAGAATAAAATTTGACACGCATAGTTTCAGTCTTATATATCCTGCTATCTCTCTAAGAATGTTCTGGAACCTTTCAAAGGTCATCGAAGCTCAACCAACTAAGGGCAAAATACATGACCTAATTTTTCTACGTCGAACCTTCCGGACGTTGGCCTTCATGACACCAAATCTTTCAACACCATATCGGGTTTCAATCATCGCGGCACGATTCTTGGAAATGTTTTTGTTGAACTATTCCTGCCAACGGATTGCGATTCTGAGAAATGTTTTTGTTGAACCAATTTAATTCCTAAAACCTACCCTCCATGTGTTCAGTTTTCAAGTTGATCTCAAGATGGATAGATGTGCGTATACAATCGATCCATTGAAATCACCTTCGACGTTGACTAAAAATGATCTCAAATCGATTCCTAAGGTTCTACTAATAAAATATTATGGCAGATTCATTCCTTCGTTATGGGATCGATTACCTGAACATTTACAGAGTGATAGTGAGGTTCAGTCGTATCAATATTGTCATGATCATTTTAATCCACCATGGGTGCGGTCTCATATTGATGATCTGGGGCCAATACGTCGAGACTGTGAAAAATGTTGGATCATGGAGCAGCTAGTGAATACTTATGCAATTTATTGTACAAGAAATCCTTTTGAAATGACGGCCGAAGAACTCTTGATTATATCTCCATCAACGTTCAAAAAATATTTCAGTAACTTTACAGATATTTTGTGGGAGCGTTTACCGTATTATTACAAATCCGACGTTGAAATTCAATCGTTCCGTCGATGTTATGATCATTGGAATACATCCTCGATGGAAGACCACATTGATGCTCCAACGCCTTTACGAAAAAATTGTAAAAAATGTCAAGAGGGTGAAATTCGCTCGTGAACCTGGACGTCCACTTGCGCGTTGTAAAGGGCGTGGGGGTAGATTTGCGTTATAATTGAACTTGAATTGCAACTGGAAACGAAGAGACATGATATATAAACGAGAAATTCAGCAAATTTCGCAGTAAGCCGATGGTCAGTCATGGAGAAATTCAATCCAGATCAGTTGAAGCAATTGTGCTGTTTAAAACCGTACTGCGTCAATTATGATGATGCTGTACGAAAGTATTTTGGAAATGATCCACCTCAAGGAGTCTACGATTTCTTCCGCGATATCGCAAAATTTTAGAAGAATATAAGAAAGATCAAAGGAGAGCAAGGCGATTCATCTTGTGCATTGTGTGAACGTATGCACGGAGCAAGTGATATTATTAAAAAACATGTTAAATGTGTATCTGATGGTGCTAATGAAATGCTGCAGAAATTATTTCTTTTGAAATGTAAAATACAGATATATTTCACTTCAGAGGACGAATCCATTAACGATAATATAGATCGTGCTGAAAACTTGCGCAATCATGTGGAGAATTTGAAGGAGTTTGTAGAGATAATACGAAAACTTCAAGTGAGGCAATAATCAATAAAATCCTTTTTCGAAAATGTTGTATTTATTTTCATGAAAAAACCCTTGCACCTATCCTGTAAACGAATCTCAATCACCATCATCGCACAATTATTGATTAAAAATTCCTGTCAACGGATCTCAATCATCGCCGCGCAATTATTAGAAAATATTTTTTTAAGCGTCTTAAAACAATTCTTCGCGTCAAGCTTCGACGAATTCTCAGAATCCCTAAAACCTACCCTCCATGACATCATCACATAATTTTTCTACGTCGAACCTTCGAGACGTTCGCCTTCATGACACCAAATCTTTCAACACCGGAGCGGATTTCAATCATCGCGACACGATTCTTGAAAATGTTTTTGTTGAACCATTCCTGCTAACGGAACGCGATACGTCGAACCCTTCATGACACCACATTTTTCAACGTCGTATCGGATTTTAATCATCACCGCATATTTTTTGTCGAACCAATTCCGTCATCGCGTCAACCTTGGGCGAATTCCCGGAATCCTTCAATTTTTCCCTCCCCCTCGTTGAACCTTCGATGATGACGTCATCATCCGAAAATGTCATCCTTCGAGAACATTCCCCCTGGGGAACGAGCGACCCTGATTACCCCGCAATATCCTGTGATGACGTCATCCTTCGAGAAAATTCTGACCCGCATTACCCCCAGGAGAGTGACCCCGCAATAACGTGACGTCATCATCGAACCTTCGAGAATATGACGTCTTCGTCAAGGACACGTTGCGTCATCATCGAACCTTCGAGAACATGACGTTACGGACACGCTGACCCACATTACCCCCGGGGAACGAGTGACCCGCATTACCCCCTGGATCCAGAACTCTCCTTGTATATCTACTACTAAGCGAACTTTATTCAACAAAGCAACAGAATTCAAAGACGTTTAACGTACCTGCATTGGTTTTGAAGGAAAACCATTTCAGGACAATTCAGAAATGAATTTAGAAATTCGAAAACTCACAATGGAGTAGAAAAAGGAAAATTGAAGTATTTAGAAAAGCGGAAGACTTTTGTGATAAATTTTCTAGATTACATGATACGGTTGGAGTAAATGATTTGAATGATTGGCACACACGCTGCAACACAGAAATATCAAAGTTTGGAAGTATTCGCTGTATATCAATCATACAAACTTCAATACTATTTGAAAAGGAATACTTAAAAACTTGCCGAACCAAGTTCCATTTACATATTACCATAATCAAAGATAAGGGGTGATCCGTCGCATATATATTTATCCACAGAAATTTCAGAGTTCGCAGGTATCTGCTGCGGTTCAATGTATCTGCGCAATGAGCTTCGAAGACAGCAATTTCAAATCTATCCATAAATGAGCAACTGAAGACTTTTATAATCAATTTTTTACTTCATATATATGTTACGGTTAGAGTCAAAATGTAAAATGAATGGCACAGTATATAAATTGTATAGTTTACAGATTTTCGCTGTATTTCAATGATCCGAATCTACAGCATTATAATGAAAAGTTGTCAAAAGTCATGATGTTGCATTAAAATGATATACCGCACATTGCATTCAGAAATTCTGTAAGTTTCTGGGGATGTTGGTAGGCATTATATTTGATCACATCCAAAACTGAGCAACTGTAGACTTATCGGAATGAATTTTTTTTATAATAATTCCATATCTGTAGTTTGCAAAGTGGAAATACTCAACATACATGTCATTCCATAAGTTTTGTTATCAAAATTTGTGTTTGCACACCGCATTCCGAAGATACGACTTTTCATATCATCAGCAAAAAAAGCATTCAAAGGCTTTCTGGAACAAGTTTCCAAATTTATCACTCGACAGACCTAATGGGAAAAGAACAACTACCCAGTATACCAAGACCAGAAATTTTTTTGAAAATCTGATTTACAAAATGTGCAATTCAAGATTATGGTTAGAAACCTATCGAATCATGTTACCACAATCATCATGAAGAAGAAGTAGAAAATCATAGGACACATATTAGGGAACGAATTAATAATATGTATCGATCCGCTGCAAAACTGATGGGGTGAAAACAAGGATCGGAGAGGGCAGAGCCAAACTGAATATCAAGCAAAATATGGGGATGTTTAAAAATAATGATGACACAAGAAATAAATTAGAAAACATTTATTCAAGTAAAGTTTCTAATATCATTCTAACAGTTCCGTGTGTTTTTGTTCTATTTATTCGTATGTATAACCTATTTACACATGATATATAACCACGCCAGTGACGATATATTCGCACTGGACAATATTTCTCGTAATCTGGTTTAATTGAAGGATTATTTCAGTCAACACTTATTTCCAATCGAACGAAATAATGAAATCTTGAAAAGTTTCGTTGACATATATGCATCGCGCATTTTTTATATTCTTTTTCACACACACATCACAGACTACATTTACGCGGCCGCTTTGATACCGGTTTAATATTATGCACTTCTTTAGATGACGAAAATTATTTTTTTATTGATCCCGCACGCACTTCGTAATGTCGAAACTCTGTTCATACGATCAAAAACTGACACATGGTTTGTACATATATATATGTATATCGGTCGAATTTATGACTGCTGTTACCAGCTGTGCTGCGCCGTGTGCTACGTTCTGAAGTTGACGTCAGATTTCCAATCATCAACAACTAATTTCAACAACCAATCACAACGTCTAAAAATGGATGTCGTCAGATCCAACCAATCAGAAACTCGATAGCATCAAAGTGCCTTTGATGGTGTTATAATATAATATACTGTTCAGGATTGAGCGAGGCCTCGACGGTAGCGCGAGAGAATTCGGGCCGGGCTCTCGCGCTCCGCCGCTGGCGTCGCCAGTTCGCGGGTTCCGACATTTTGAGCGCGTGCAATTAGAGCAGCCGGGTGTTCGTTTCACGCGCTCACGGGGGGCGTCGCCACCTCCTGGGCAGTAATTAGCACGGGACCGGGGAAGCACACCGCGCATGTGCGCGGGGCTTCATCATCGATCTCCATGATTGATGCCTCAGTCTTGATCCGGTCGCTGAAGCGTGCAATACGGCTAATCACTGCATCTCACCTTCTCACCAGTTTTCGGTATCAAATTCGGGTTCTCTTATTCATTTTCGGTTCAAATCATTACACGGACTCTGCGCATTTAACGGAACATTCTCTCGGACTCATTTTTTAACGGAATATCTCAAAGAATCATCGGGTTCTTTCTCACGAGCACGCTTCGGTCGTCCATCTTGTTCGTCTCGCACGTGCTCGACGAACACCGGGTCAACTCGCATTTTCATCATCGGGCTTAATCGCACTAATTGTCGGGCAAATACTGTACTTACGATAGAACAGCGGAACAATAAATTCCTCACTATTTTTCTCGCACCACCGGCGTACTTATTATTCGTTTACCACCTACACCAGACTCCTTGCAAAAACATTTTGGTCCTTCGAGCCGGATCTGGTGGTAAGTGCGCGCGGAGTGGATGTAAAAGTGAGTGAAAATTCAGTGAGAACGGTTTCAACGGGTTGTTCACGGCGCATCGCATCTCAACGGGACTTCGAACATTCTCGTCTCCACGGCGTGGTTCGCACGTGGTTCGAGCTCAACGGGCGGCCATCTTGGTCATCGACCGCGCACTCTCATCGATTCTTCAATCTCAACGGGTTTTTTCTCAGTGAGTCTTCACATCTGGTGAGTTTTTCGCAACCTTTATTCATCAATTTATTTGGGAGAATGGACATCAGTGCGGGAAGTGAAGCAAGTGTGCGGTCGCGGGCTCAGCGGTAGCGCTTTCTCTCTCACTCTCGGCGCGCGGGAACATTGGCGTCGATCTCGGCTCTCATTCTCGGGACGCTCACCGCGCGGCGCGGCGCGGCGCTGCGCAGTCGGTAATCAGTCACTGGCATCGGGTCACGGGCGGTAAAGTAACGGTCACATTACCGCGCATCGGTAATTTATCGGTTTTCCACGGGATTCGGACATTCGGCGGCAACTCATCGGCTAAATTCAATGCATGGACTATTCTCACGACCGTTACGGGCAATTACTCGGTTTTTCACACCTTTTTGGGCAATCTTGGGTACTTTTCGGGAGTGGCCAGTGACTTCGGGCAAGATCAACGGACATTTCTCACGGGTTCTAGCAGTGATTAGTGACACTTCGCATTCGGGTTTACAGTGACGTTCCGTTATCGAATTTTGGACAAATTCGCGGGTGCTTTATCGGTATTCTGTGCACGTTCGGGATTAACGGTGACAGGTGGCGCGGGTCGGGCGGGTTCGGGGCCACCTCGTCTCTTCAAGCATTTCGGGCTTGTACAAAAAGTACGGGCTGCAGCATTCATACTCCGGGACAATATCCTCCGGTTTTTTTTTTGGGGATTTTTGTCGGTTATTGGGCTCCACGCAATTCTTTGGGAGCAATTGGGTCCCTTTCTCATTTGGATCGGATACCTCGCATTTTCGGACGGTTCTATCATTCGGTTGCGCTCAACAGGTAACATGTCGGACGGGGAATCCTCACACCCAAAAGCGGAGCCGGGCGAAGAGCATCGGGTCCTCCTCGTCCCCACGGGACACGAGGTCGCTCCTCCAACGGGACCACCGGGATCCTCCTCACCGCGGCGGGACGTCTCCCGCGCAGCCTCACTCCAGGAGCTGGACGCGGGCAATCGGGATTTGACCTCACGCTCACTGGATAATTCTCGATCGGGCAGCCGGGAACCGTCACCGGGCACACGGAACCCACCTCGAGCGGGTAATCGGGCAACGGGACCGCTCGAGCTCAAGGTGGCTACACAGAACGCGCGGGTAAAACTCCTGGAGTCACTGCTCACTACGGTGACTCAGGCGGTCGCACGGGATTTCACCCCTTCGCAGCTCGACAATTTGCGGGTGCAGTCGACGGAGCTGTGGAGCAAATTCTCACAGGTGCACGACGCGATCTCGGAGTCGTGCACGCCAGCGTTCTTATCGGGAGCATACGTCACCGGGGACGTATATTCGCAGGCGTTCCACCTGCACCAGCGCATCACCTCAATCCTTTCTCGGTTTCGGGACGAGATTCAGCCTTCCTCAACGGGAGCTTCCACATCGGGCGGCGCTGCAGCCATCGGGAGGGAGAATCTTCCGAAGATCTCTCTACCCACATTCACCGGGGACTTCTCAGCCTGGATTCCATTTCGGGATCTATTCACATCTTTGGTTCGGGACAACGCATCGCTCACTGATGTTGAGCGTATGCACTATTTGCGGACGGCCACATCGGGAGAGGCGGCGAAACTCATCGCCAGCCTCGCAATAGAAGCCGAATCTTTCGCAACGGCTTGGGAGATTCTCTCGAATCGGTACAACTACACACGGGTGCTCATCCGCTCTCACCTGGACAGCATTTTTCGCACAACGGTCATCTCACCAAACTCTGCACGGGATCTTCGCACTCTCATCCACGACGTCTCGGAGGCGTACAACTCACTCCGGGTTCTGGGGGCACCTATCGACTACTGGGACTGGGTTCTCGAGTATGCGATCACGCGACGTCTCGACACCTCGAGTCGCGTCGCCTGGGAAACAAAAGCGGGCCAATCACCAAATCAGCCAAAATTGGCAGAATTACGGGCGTTCCTCACCAATCGGGCTCGGGCTCTTGAGGGCTCTGCTGTCTCCACGGGTCCTCCTCACTCTCGGATCGGAAGCAACACGGGATCGGGCAAATCAGCACCGGGTACATCCTCAAGGCCGTCAGCAAGGGCTCATGCGGCAACAACGGGGAGCCAGCAATCATGCTCGCTCTGCCAGCAGGCGCACTTCATCGTCGCCTGCCCCAAATTTCGGGAGCTCACCAACGAGCAACGGCCGGAAAAGGTGCAGTCCTTGCGGCTGTGCTTTAATTGCTTGGGTCGGCACAACGTGTCGTCGTGCCAAACGACGACGAAGTGCAAGGAGTGCGAACGGAAGCATCACACCATGATCCACGTCGGGTGGAGTCGGGACGGGAGCACTCCTGCACCATCACGTTCGGTCAAGTCGGGCGAGGCATCGGGAGCCTCTACGGCGGGACCATCCTCATCAAGCTCCGCATGAGACAACGGGGCATTAACTTTGTCCGCCTCGGGAGCCGCCAGGCCGGCAGTTCTTCTCGCAACGGGTCAAGCTAACCTCATCACACCACACGGGGCTCCTCACCGGGTACGAATGTTGATCGACACGGGCGCGGAGATCACATTCATCACTGCTTCTCTCGTGCAGCAACTCAAGCTTCACCGGGAAGCATCGGTAATACCGATCATCGGGATCGGCGGGACGCATTCGGGCCACACGCGCGGGGTGGTTTGTGTAAAGCTTCGGTCTATGCACTCATCGGACATTGTCTCAATAAAAGCGCACATTTTGTCAAAGTTAATGCCTACTCTCCCTTCATTTACACCTCCTAACATCTCACTTTCTCATCTGCAAGGTCTTCCACTTGCAGACCCGGAATTTCTCTCACCAGGGTCCATCGATTTAATTCTTGGGGCTGACATCTATGGGCAACTCATTCGGGAGCAGATCAAGCGGGGGCCTCACGGCACACCGATTGCACAGAATACGGTTTTCGGGTGGATCGTTCTCGGTCCTATGGACCCTTCTAAACAGTCAGCCGGGTTGGTTCATCACGCTGCAGTGGATCACGGGTATCAGGAGCTTCAGGATCTCCTCACACAGTTTTGGGTACAGGAAGAAGTCTCGGGCTCGGGCGAATCGCACCTCGCTCCTGACGAGCAGGAATGTGAGACTCATTTCTTGACGACACACAAACGGGACTCAGACGGGCGGTACGTCGTCAGATTGCCGGTTAAATCCGCATCGGGGACATTGGGCGGGTCTTTTCACACAGCTTCTTCCTGTCTCCATCGACTACAATGCAAACTCAATCGGGATTCAAGCTACAAGGGCATCTACGACACGTTTCTCTGGGAATACGAATCATTGGGGCACATGACTCGAGTCTCGGGCAATCACGCCCCTCTCGGGCCTATTTACTACTTGCCGCACTACGGGGTGCTCACCACAAAGTTACGTGTTGTATTCAACGGGTCGTGCAATACAGATTCGGGAATTTCGCTTAGCGACATTCTGCACACGGGTGCGAAACTGCAGCGGGATATTTCGGACGTTCTCTTGTGGGTCAGACGACACCGTTTCGTCTTCGCGACCGACATCGTTAAGATGTTCCGGCAAATTCGGGTTCACGAAAGTGATTGGGACTTACAACGCATCTTATGGGTGGACGAGGGCGGGCGGGTCGTTCCATTCCATCTCACCACGGTCACTTACGGTACTCGGTCAGCACCATTTCTCGCGGGACGGGCCCTGGATCAACTGGTTACAGACGAGGGCGGGAAATATCCCGAAGCTGTCGCCTCTCTTACAAAGGGGCGATATGTGGACGATATTTACGGCGGTGCTGACCAGCTCGCAGATCTCATCACGCAAGCGGAGCAACTCATCGGGATTTGTACAGTGGGCTGCTTTCCTCTGGCCAAGTGGCAAAGCAATCATCCGGAGCTTCTCACGGCAGTCGGGGCGACCTCCTCAACGGAAAACGCTCGGGTATTTGAAGAATGTGAGACAAAAGTCCTTGGTCTCGCATGGCTTCCTCACACGGACGTGTTCAAATTCACGGTTCACAAGTACACAGCCGGGGACGGGATCACGAAACGCATCATTCTCTCGGAGATCGCATAATTATACGATCCATTGGGTTTTCTCTCACCGGTAACGATTCGGGCCAAAGTTCTCTTACAAAGGCTTCGGTTAGAAAAGTTAAATTGGGATGACCTCGTGTCAACGGAAGTTCGCAACTCCTGGGTCGCGTTTCGGCAGGAACTATCGCATATCGGGACGGTTTCGGTATCGCGGTGGCTCAACATCGCGACGGGTACATCGGTCGAACTACACGGGTTTTCGGATGCATCTCAACTAGCAATGGGCGCAGCTGTGTACGTTCGGGTTTCGGGCACGGGTAATCAAACAACGGTCTCACTAGTCTGCGCTAAGACTAAGGTCGCACCGATCAAACGGCTCACAATTCCTCGGTTGGAGCTCGCAGCAGCGGTGCTGCTTGCTAAACTCACACACCACGTGCAAAACGTGCTGGGCCTTGATGACTCACGGGTATACCTATGGACGAACTCAATGGTAACGCTCACTTGGGTCACTTCTCATCCTTTACGGTGGAAGGATTTTGTTCGGAATCGGGTATCACTGGCACAGGAGCTCGTGCCACGGGCCCAATGGAGATTCACACCGGGTCGGGACAATCCAGCGGATTGCGCATCACGGGGGCTAACCATCTCACAACTCGCGCGACATTCATCATGGTGGGACGGGCCTCACCCGTTAGCAAAAGACTCATTCCATTGGCCAACTCAACGCATCGGGACGGGGGACGCAGCGGCGCTCGAAGAGCGGCCAGGTCTTACACTCTCACTCGCAACATCACCCTCACCGGTTTACGATCTCATCTTGAAATACTCATCTCTCACACGGTTGTTGCGAATCACCTCATGGCTCTTCAAGGTGATTACAAACCTGAAAAGAGCGGGCGACGGTACATCGGGTTCAGCCAACATCACACCGGGGGACCTGGAGAACTCACGGCTTTATTGGGTGAAAGCCATTCAGGGAGCATACTTCACTTCAGAGCTTAAAACACTCACATCGGGCTACACTCTCCCGAAATCGCATCCGATCACGCGATTAACGGGCTTCATAGATCATCAAGGCATTCTCAGGGTGGGAGGACGGCTGAAGCACTCAGCCTTACAACCTGATTGCAAGCACTCAGTCATTCTCCCTCGGGACTCACCACTTACGGCACTTCTCATCGCTGATGCCCACGAGCGCACTCTCCACGGCGGGACTCAACTCACTTTGGCTTATCTACGGCAGAGCTGCTGGATCATCGGCGGGCGTGGGCCAGTACGCTCATACATTTTGCGTTGCGTGCGGTGCGCGCGCTTCCGGGCGCTCAAGGCACAGCAACTAATGGGTCAGTTGCCAATCTCACGGGTTACGCCGGCAAGGCCGTTTCTCTTCTCGGGGGTCGACTACGCGGGGCCAGTTACACTCAAAACGGCGACGACCACACTCACACGGCCTATCACCAAACTGGCACTCTTGCCAGTGCCTCAACCGGGATCAATCGACAGCACTGCTGCCGATGGCGGGCGGAATGTTCAGGATTGAGCGAGGCCTCGACGGTAGCGCGAGAGAATTCGGGCCGGGCTCTCGCGCTCCGCCGCTGGCGTCGCCAGTTCGCGGGTTCGGACATTTTGGGCGCGTGCAATTAGAGCAGCCGGGTGCTCGTTTCACGCGCTCACGGGGGGCGTCGCCACCTCCTGGGCAGTAATTAGCACGGGACCGAGGAAGCACACCGCGCATGTGCGCGGGGCTTCATCATCGATCTCCATGATTGATGCCTCAGTCTTGATCCGGTCGCTGAAGCGTGCAATACGGTTAATCACTGCATCTCACCTTCTCACCAGTTTTCGGTATCAAATTCGGGTTCTCTTATTCATTTTCGGTTCAAATCATTACACGGACTCTGCGCATTTAACGGAACATTCTCTCGGACTCATTTTTTAACGGAATATCTCAAAAAATCATCGGGTTCTTTCTCACGAGCACGCTTCGGTCGTCCATCTTGTTCGTCTCGCACGTGCTCGACGAACACCGGGTCAACTCGCATTTTCATCATCGGGCTTAATCGCACTAATTGTCGGGCAAATACTGTACTTACGATAGAACAGCGGAACAATAAATTCCTCACTATTTTTCTCGCACCACCGGCGTACTTATTATTCGTTTACCACCTACACCAGACTCCTTGCAAAAACATATACAGACACATAAATTTTTGAATGTGTTGGTAACTTTTGCATAATCTTGAGCCCGTGCAAAGTTTTTTCTCAGCAATTACGCCACCAATAATGCTGATTTTGGGCTCATTCGACAGAGAACTTCTTAATTAGCTTAAAGTTCAATTTTCAAAGCCGTACATAACTCATGAGCATCGCAATTAAAGAAAATCGCATGCCAATTTTACCCCCACTACCGCGAATCGTTTTATTCAGAGAAAGTATAGTCTCGGCGAGAGCCTCGGGCCAGCAGACGACAGGGCTGTCAATGTTACTCAGAAATGCAAAGTGGATGCACATATGTCGATGCACAAAATTTTCAAAGTCTGCCTGTAGCCACCAAGGTTCAACCGGAGAAAGAAAAAGTTTAAAACGTGTCAAGACCAACATAATTGCATATTTTTCAATATATGCATTGCATTCTGAAACCATAAATTCTTATACCACTTATAAATGAGCCATCGATGACATTTTGTAGCATTTTGAATTATTTTTATTATTTTTTTCAATATATATCCATATCCATGATCAGAAATAGAAAATGATTATACCTGACGCACATGTCATTAAGCAGGATTTTCAAAGTTTGAAAGTATCCGCTGTGATTTATCCATTTTTATTTTCCTACCGCAGATTCATTAGCGTGCTTAAAAGCAAACAAAACTCCAATTTGTTTGATGTATATAGGTGCATTGGCTTTCGAAGACAGCAATTTCAGACTTATCCAGAAGTAAGCAGCTGAAGACTTTAGTAATGAATTTCTCTGTTCATACACTACAGTCGAAACTAAAAAATGAAATGATCGGCATACCTGCCGCTTTAAAGAAATATCACAGTTTACAGGTATTCGCTGCATACCAGTAATACAAACTTTGGTTCTATAGGAAAAAACATTTCAGAATTTCTTGAACTACATTTTTGAAAGTTATTATGTCACATTCAAGAAAAAAAGTAAAAGACATGGTGCATGTTGAGGCAAGCGAAATGGTGTAATTTTGTATGTCTCCATGATTATACGCAGACTAAATATCTGATCACAACCAAAAATGATTAGGAGTAGACTTACAGACATGAATTTTTCAACCCATAATGCTAATCGTAAACATGGTGTGAAGATACTTAATATGCATGTCGTTTCAACGGTTCCTTAATGTTTGCTCCTCGGACAAAATATCCGCGACAAAAGAACCGCGACAAAATAACCGCAGACCAAATAACCGTAGCTAAAATAACTGCAGATAAAATAACCTTAGATAAAATAACCATGTATATATTCGCTACATTCCATTCGATGTGTGTGCGGGATCGTTGGGTGGGTGCAGAGCACTCTCGATGTGTGTGCAGGATCGTTGGGTGGGTGCAGAGCACTTTCGATGTGTGTCCGGGATCGTTGGGTGGGTGCAGAGCACTTTCGATGTGTGTACGGGATCGTTGGGTGGGTGCAGAGCACTTTCGATGTGTGTGCGGGATCGTTGGGTGGGTGCAGAGCACTTTCGATGTGTGTGCGGGATCGTTGGGTGGGTGCAGAGTACTTTCGATGTGTGTGCGGGATCGTTATCGGGTGGATGCAGAGCACTTTTGATGTGTGTGCGGGATTTTTATACATGGTTATTTTATCCGCGGTTATTTTGTCTGCGGTTATTTTGTCGCGGTTCTTTTGTCGCAGATATTTTGTTCGAGGAGCAAAATTCGTGACACGGTTTCAACTCGTTGTCCAACTTTAGAGGACATCGTTGAATTTCGAAGATACAAATTTTGAGATCACGAGAAATAAAGCACTCAGTGACTTACTGAAATGAAATTCTAAATTCATCATGCAACGCCTCAAGTGAATATCGCTGCATTTAGATTGCCCAAAGTTTTTTTTTCAAAATTTGGATGTATAAACAAGCACTCATGAAGACTTCGTTATGAATTTTTCAAATTATGTTATGGAATACAACACCCCTAGGAAAAAAAGGTTGGGACAAGTACAATGATGGTCCCTTGTTTCCATGAGAAAAAATTTCATAAAAAAAAATATGAAAAAAAATTTCATAAAAAAAATGTAATCAATTCCGATACGAAAATAAACTCCAACAAAAAAAAATTCATTGAAAAATAACAATTTGATTGAAGGAAAAAAAAATGAAACAGAAAATTTAATTGAAAAAACATTTTTGACTGAAAAAAAATTGAAAAGAAAAAAATTGACCGAAGTACTTGGCGAGTGTTTGTTCACATAATTTTTATTATAATGTATTGATCATTACCACAAACTCGTCAAGTACTTCGGTCATTTTTTTTCTTTTCAATTTTTTTTCAGTCAAAAATGTTTTTTCAATTAAATTTTCTGTTTCATTTTTTTTTTCTTCAATCAAATTGTTATTTTTCAATGACATTTTTTTTTCCTTTGCAGTTTATTTTCGTATCGGAATTTTTTTTGTAATTTTTTCAACTTTTATTTTTATTGGATTTTTTTGTGTAGAACAACTTGTGACGGGGTTTTTCGTCACAACTGGCTGAAATGGTTAAAAATAAAAGGGGAATAAAAATGAAATAAATAAGGAACCAGTATTTAGTAGAAAAAAAATGATAACAAAAAATAGGCTTTATTTCACCAATTTGGGCACCAGTTAGTTTTTACAAAAAAGTAACAAAAATAAATCAGGTCGATCTCTTCGGATCTCGAATGTTAACAACAGAGGACTCAACTACTACGGCTAATGCGGGGGGAAATGTACAGAACGGGGCTAGCTCGGAGAAAGAAAAAGAAAACGGTGGAAAATGGCTCAATGCTTTTGAGACTCAATATCTTCGGGTCGATGGGCACCTGTCGCTCAGGCGTCTTACATATACCCGTGAGGTTGCAAACGGTAAAAAGAAACAATTACAATAATGATTCGGCGAAATACGATGCGCGACTCGACAACAAAGCCGGTGGGCTAGGAGCGGGGGGGGGGGGGGGTAGATCACGCGAAAAAGGGGCTTAATACTAGCACCACAGCACTCACTCGCATTTAACGCAAAAAGAATAATCTCCAAGAGAAATCACAACCAAGGGAGAATCGATCACGAGCCAGAAGGGCTCGGGGAAAATTCGACCATGAAAACGTGACCGGCGAAATCGAGACGCGATCTACGACGAAGATGGCGAAACAACCACGTGTCTTCGTCGCAGAGTCAAGAGAGTGAAAATGACTTACTTGGCGCTGAGATTATGCGTCGTACGATTTTTCGGGCTCAAGATTGCCGCTATGGTCTCCAAGGATCAAGCCGGTGGTCGTTGGGACAAAATAACTGGGGTCGAACGAAACAAAACTACAAGTCAGATTGAAAGTACTGGGAACTGAGCCGTGGTACGCACGCCGGAGTCGTGATGGAAGTGATTGATCTCCGTGCTCGCTCGTCGTTCTTCCTCGTTGCGCATAAATTACTGATTATTGATCCTTGCGCGCGCCGATGATCATCCAATCGGACTTTTCTATCTCGCGCAGGAGTAGCGACTCGGGGACGAGGGAGGGTGAGGAAGGAAAAGGGCTAACGACGAGGGCTATCGATTGGCGATTGATTGCTTGACGGCGCGGTGCTGTTATCAGCCGGCTCGATCGATGGCGCCGCCTGGACGAAGCTCGGCCTTGGGCGCGAATTTTCGGTTCACTAATTCGTGATAACAGCGGGGCTGATGCGTACCGGCCGGAGTTAACTCGGCTCTTGCTCGGAACCTCGACGCCAGGGAACTCGTACGATGATTTTCTCGAGTTGGAGACAATTCATTCTCGAGATGACGTTCGGGAAAGGGGGATCGTAGTCGGTGAATTTCACGAGTAGACAATTGCGAGCGAGTGCCAAGACGGCCAAAGAACTTATGGCTAATAATAATGGCGATACAGAAAAATGACTAATTAAAATAACATAAGAAAATGGTGTGATGCGCAATTGGTTGAAAATGCCAGAAAGATATAGCGATTTTTGACGCTTCAAAAGTGAGTGAGCGGTGTGGTGGATTCCACCACGACGCGGGACGTTGCGGCTCTGCCACAACGTCACAAACTATACTTTCAATTAATTTAAAAAATATTCATTCAAGGTTAATAAGTTTAATGTATTTGATTATTATTAAATATTTATATTTATTCATCGGTTTAATTCATTTAACAACTTTTTGTGGGGCTACTTTCGCGAATTTATTTAACAACTTATTGTGAGGCTACTTACGGGGATGTATTTAACTATTTATGCTTTCCATAAGTTTCATTTATTTAACAAATTTTTGTGAGGTTAAGTTAACGATTGAGCACGTGTGAATGTTGATATATCTTCAGAGTAAAGACGTGTTATTCCGATTATACTTGGCCTCAAATTGATATCATAAATTTTGGTGCTGTATGCAATAAGCTAGATGGTCACTTCTTTTTATTTTCGTATATATTTGTTTCATAATGTTTTAAAGTATGGGCTTCCCCCATGATTTTTTTATATCATTTTTTCTGGTTATGATTACATTTTTTTTATGAAATTTTTGTTCATATTTTTTTTATGGAATTTTTTCTCATGGAAACAAGGGACCATCATTGTACTTGTCCCAACCTTTTTTCCCTAGGGGAATTTTTTGGTTTGATATCACATCTTTTTTTTCAGGAGTTCCTGAATCTTGGCTTGATTTATTATGCAACTGTAAACCGTGAAAAAAAATGAGAAGTATAGGGCATCAGTTTTTAACCCTCTCAAACCGAGACCTATTTCGCGTTGATGGGAAATGATTCCCTTCATAATTTTATCTCAAAATACTTTCTAGTTTCCGAATCCATTGTGATATTTCAGTTTTTTTGTTGGGAATATACGAATTTTTGAATGTTCGCTGGGCGCAGCACCAGGTCCTTGGGGAGCAAAATCAGGAAAATTTACGAATGAATCTAGCGCCGAATACCTTAAATACATCATATTAGCTTCCCTTTGAAAGGAAATAACGTTTGGAGAACGAAAAAAAAATGTGTACTCACTTTTCTTTATATTCATATTGATATTTCGATGGGTTAAAAGCAGTTTATCTTTTGGTTTAGGAGTATCTATGGTGCAATCTAACCTTGCTTTGTGGAAATAGGCCGCTAGAATCCCGACCTTACTGACCGATGAAGTTTTATTGGGCCTGGAAGCGTGTGTTGCGTAGAAGCAACATATGGTCCGAGAGGGTTAAAATGTTTTCAAGCAAGGTTCCTAGATGTTATAGGAACGTAATGCTTTTAAGTGGTGCATTTGAATTATTTTTCACAATTTTTGTGATATAATGCGAAACCAGGTGATCGTCGTTATACTTTTCCGAATTTTTTTTCCCGGAAATAGATTTTTATGGTTTCATTTGAAATCTTTCATATATGTTAGTTTTGAATGGTTGAAAATGATTTTCAATATGGTTCTTTAAAGTTTTGAAAATATTTTTACATGAAGTTGAAAAAATTCCAATGATTTCCATCTAGTTTCGTACATTTCATAACGATTTTAAATATCTGAAAACATTTTGAAATCATTCTGCCAATTTATGGATGTTTTTGAATATTTTCACCCCTTCTTTGCGATCCATATCGTTTGCAATAAGGTTCATTAATGATTTTTTTCATGATTTATACTTTTTTCAAAATTCTATTGAAATGATTCACTAAGGTTTGCAATTTTTTTCTATCATATATATAAATCGTCAAAATTTCAAAAAACGAGAAATTCATTGGATTCCTACGATAAATTTTCCGATACTGAAGGAAAAAAAGGAGAGATAGAAAAGTTCAGAGATAGTGAGTCAGTCAGAGTGAGTCAAGTCAGAGATAGAAAACATACAATGCATACAATCCAACAGAATTGGCCATTTTCAGATGCAGCTTTTACATTCTGAAGTTAGAGATTCTTATGTCATCCAAAACGTGCCTCCGATGAACAAAATTTTCAAAGTTTGCATGTGGCCGCTGAGGTCCATCCTAACATTTATTATGGCAGAACTAAAAAGAAACAAAAAAAAACTGAGTGTACTCAAAGCCCAACAGAATTCAAAAGGGTTCAAGGTATCTGTGCATTCCTTTTAGAGGAAAACAATTTCAGAACAATTTAGAAATGAGTTTAGAAATTTAGGAATTTTGAGTAGAATTTAGAAAAAAGAAAATGTAGAAATTTGGAAAAGCTAAAGACTTTTGTGATGAATGATTACATGTTACAGATTACATGTTACGGTTGGAATAATAAATTTAAATGATTGGCAAACATGCTGCGACACAGAAATATCAAAGTTTGGAGGTATTCGCTGCATACCAATAATACAAACTTCATTACTATTAAAAAAAAAAATCACTTTAAAACTTGCTGAACCAAGTTTCATTACATATTACTATATTCGAAGATAGGGGATGATGCTTAGCGCACATGGTGATGCACAGAAATTTCAAAGTCTACAGGTATCCGATGCGTTTCACTGTATCTGTATATTGAGTTTCGAAGACAGCAATTTCAAATCCATACATAAGCAGCTGAAGAGTTTTATAATGAATTTTTCAATTCATATATATGTTACAGTTACAGTAAAAAAGTACAATGATTAACACACAGTACAGAAATTTTAAAGTTTGCAGATTTTCGCTGTATTCCAGTGATCCCATTTTTATACTATTAAAGTGAAAAAGTCAAAAAATTTCTCAAACAAGTTGTCAAAGATCATGATGTTACATTGAAATGACATGGTGCGCATTGCCTTCTGTTAAATTCAGAAATTCTGTATGTTCCCATGGTTGTTGGCAGGCACTATGTTTGATCGCATCCAAAACTGAGCAACTGTAGACTTATCGTAATGAATCTTTTCACTACTGATTCCATATTTGCAGTTTGCAGAGTGGGAATACTCAACATCTATGTCATTTCATAAATTCTGTTGTCTAAATTCACCACATTTCAAAGATCAGCATATTTTCATGTCATCGGCCAAAAAAGCATATATGATATTTAGTTTAATCTACGTACAATTATTAAACCCTCCCACGACATAACAGTAATATTGACAATGAATTTGTGCAGTACATCGTATAGATACAATGCATGCAATTGTACGCGCATTTGCGCTTTTCTTTATCAAGAGACTCGGTAGAGTCTCGGGACAAGTACATTGACAGCCCTGTCGTCTGCTGGCCTGAGACTCTCGCCGAGACTATACTTTCTCTGAATAAAACGATTCGCCGTGGTGGGGGTAAAATTGGCATGTGATTTTATTGAATTACGAAGCTCAGGAGCCATTTAGCAACTTGAAAATTGAAGTTTAAGCCAGTTGAGTAATTCTCTTTCGATTCCGCCCTAAATCAGCATGATCGGTGGCGTATTTGCTGAGAAAAAACTTTGCACGGGCTCAAGATTATGCAAAAGTTACCAACACATTCAAGAATTTATGCGTCTGTATTTATAAACACCATCAAAGGCACTTTGATGCTCTCGAGTTTCTGATTCGTTGGATCTGACGACATCCATTTTTAGACGTTGTGATTGGTTGTTGAAATTAGTTGTTGATGATTGGAAATCTGACGTCAACTTCAGAACGTAGCACACGGCGCAGCACAGCTGGTAACAGCAGTCATAAATTCGACCGATATACATATATATATGTACAAACCATGTGTCAGTTTTTGATCGTATGAACAGAGTTTCGACATTACGAAGTGTGTGCGGGATCAATAAAAAAATAATTTTCGTCATCTAAAGAAGTGCATAATATTAAACCGGTATCAAAGCGGCCGCGTAAATGTAGTCTGTGATGTGTGTGTGAAAAAGAATATAAAAAATGCGTGATGCATATATGTCAACGAAACTTTTCAAGATTTCATTATTTCGTTCGATTGGAAATAAGTGTTCACTGAAATAATCCTTCAATTAAACCAGAAAACGAGAAATATTGTCCAGTGCGAATATATTGTCAGTGGCGTGGTTATATATCATGTGTACATAGGTTATATATACGAATAAATAGAAAAATATAGTCCAGTGCGAATATATTGTCAGTGGCGTGGTTATATATCATGTGTACATAGGTTATATATACGAATAAATAGAACAAAAATACACGCAACTGTTAGAATGATATTAGAAACTTTAATTGAATAAATGTTTTCTAATTTATTTCTTGTGTCGTCATTATTTTTAAACATCCCCATATTTTGCTTGATATTCAGTTTGGCTCTGCCCTCTCCGATCCTTTTGTTTTCACCCGCTCAGTTTGCAGCGGATCGATTCATATTATTAATTCGTTCCCTAATATGTGTTCTATAATTTTCTACTCCTTCATGATGATTGTGGTAACATGATTCGAGAGCTTTCTAATCATGATCTTGAATTGCACATTTTGTAAATCAGATTTTCAAATAAAAATCTGGTCTTGGTATAGTGTGTAGTTATTCTTTTCCCATTAGGTCTGTCAAGTGATAAATTTGGAAACTTTTCCAGAAAGCCTTTGGATGCTTTTTTTGCTAATGATATGAAAAGTCGTATCTCAGGAATGTGGTATGCAAACACAAATTTTGATAACAAAACTTATAGAATGACATGTATGTTGAGTATTTTCACTTTGCAAACTACAAATATGGAATTATTATAAAAAAAATTCATTCCGATAAGTCTACTATTGCTCAGTTTTGGATGCGATCAAATATGATGCCTACCAACATCCCCAGAAACTTACAGAATTGCTGAATGCAATGTGCACTATGTCATTTTAATGTAACATCATGACTTTTAACAACTTTTCACTATAATACTATAGATTTGGATCATTGAAATACAGCAAAAATCTGCAAACTATAAAATTTATATACTGTGCTATTCATTTTACTTTTCGACTCTCACTGTAACATAAACATAAAGTGAAAAATTCATTACAAAAGTCTTCAGTTGCTCATTTATGGGTGGATTTGAAATTGCTGTCTTCCAAACTCATTGCACGGATACATTGAATCGCAGCAGATACCTGCGAACTTTGAAATTTCTGTGGATAAATATGTGCTAAGTATCACTCCCTATCTTTGATTATGGTAATATGTAATGGAACTTGGTTGAGCAAGTTTTAAAGTGTTTCTTTTCAAATAGTATTGAAGTTTGTATTATTGCGGTATGGAGCGAATACCTTCAAACTTTCATATTTTTGTGTCGCAGCATTTGTGCCAAACATTCAAATTATTTACTCCAATCGTAGCATGTAATCTGGAAAATTCATCACAAAGGTCTTCAATTTTTCTGAATTTCTTAATTTTCATTTTTCTATTCTATTCTGAATTTTTACATTTCTGAATTCATTTCTAAATTCTCCTGAAATTGTTTTTCTCCAAAACCAATGAAGGTACCTTAAACGTTTTTGAATTCTGTTGCTCTGTTGAATTAAGTACGCTCAATTTTTTTTGCTTTTTTGAGTTCTGACATAATAAATGTTTCCGGGTGCCTTTTTTCGGCCACTGCCATACTTTCGAAATATATTTCATCGGGGGCACGTTTTGGATGACACGAAAATATCTAGATTCAGAATGCAAAAGCAACATTTAAAAATGGACAATTCTGTTGGATTTGTTGTGTCTTGAATTTGATCAATCTTTCCTCTTTTCCTTTCTTTTTTCTAACTTTCTAACGTTATAAGCCGAAAATCATATCTCAGCCCGCAACACGTATTTCGGCATGCTCTTGGGTTGCCAATAAGCATAACATATTAAAGTATAAGGAAAGAAATCGCCAAAATCCAAGGATAGACCTGTGACGAAATATTTCCAGTACAATTTTGACGAAAAATAGGTCTTTTTTTCGTGAAAACCAACGTTATAAGCCGAAAATCATAAATAATTTATAGAAATTGAAACTAAAATCCTATAGTCATCTGAACATAAATAAGGAACTTTCGAGAAAAAAGACGTGATATCAAACCATAAACTTCCCCTAGGAAAAAAAAGGTTGGGACAAGTACATTGAAGGTCCCTTGTTTGCTGATAATTCCATCCATAAAAAAAAACTTAAAAAAAATTTTTTTTTTTAATTGTAAAAAAAATTATTTTACAAAAAAAAATACAGAACAATTCGAAAAAAATTTTTCAAATCTTGAAAAAACATTATCTATGAAAATAACTAATCTATATCTATTATTTAAAGTGTCAAAAGAATCAAAAAACAAGTAAAAAATAAAAAACCGAAAAATCATGCTTGAAATCATTTTGGAAACCGATGCCTCATTCTTCTTATTTGATTCGAACAACTAAATCAATTGAAAAAATTCCATCTAATTTACGTGCAGCATTAAAATTTATGATATCAATCGGTGGACAAGTATTTTATTAGTAACTCCAAATTTTGACATTATTAAATTGTTCTAAGAAGCTTTTAAATCGAAAAAAATGACATGAAAGCTAGTCATTTGTTACTCTATGGTGGCAGAGACTTATAAGAAAATCGATTCTTCTCAGACTTTCAGGATCCTCTGGTATTATTCACAAAATTCGACGTCGATTGGATCGATACAAATTATGTTTAAATATGTGTTAAAAGTACTTGTCCGGCCCATCACTTTTCGTTCAAATTGTTTATCCAAATAAAAATCCGTGCTTGTCTAGAACTGATGAGTCACAAGTATTCATGTAGAGGGAATTGAGAGAATTATCTTCAAGTAATTGTTGCTTAATTGCACTAATTTAATAAAAAACGGAAACAAATTGTTTCGCAATATACAAGGGATATTATTGTGAATCGATAAATGAAAAAAATTGTACATAATACATATGTTTTAGCTTCCAAAATAACTCTCCAGTTTATATTCAATAACGGCAATTTTTACTTCCCACTTATTCTTCCAGCGAACGAATTCCATTCGGAATAAGAACTAACTTATATTATTATTAAGAACATTAAATTAATAATGAATCGCACTTCAACAAATTTTTAACCAGATTATGCCGTACAATTTCGTTTTTTTATGATTGATTTTTTATTGAATGAATAGTGATGGGCCGGACAAGTACTTTTAACACATATTTAAACATAATTTGTATCGATCCAATCGACGTCGAATTTTGTGAATAATACCAGAGGATCCTGAAAGTCTGACAAGGAAAGGTACTTTAGTGTCCGCCTCTGATTTTGATAATTTTTTTCTATGTTATAGTCCATCCAAAAATAAGAGACACGTATTTTTTTTTATCGGCCGAAAGTTATTTTTAAGGGGTGAAATCAACCCTCAAAGTTCGGCATGTTTTGCGTCTGGTAGAGTGTTTCATAAGAAGCACTCAACCGATCGAAACGAAACCAATTGCAAAATGTTTGGCATGTCAAATAACCCATATGACATGTCCATCTTCTTATGCACCCTTACGGCAAAGGGGTGAACCACCCCCGAATGTTCAGAATTTTTTCGTATAACAAAAACTTACAATCCGATTTTAATAAAACAAACACCATTTTGCAGAGCAAAAAAAAATAAAATCGACGTGTTTTCGGGTTTTCCTCAGATCAAAAAAATTGAGGGGGTAAAACACCCTTAAAATATCAAATTTTGTTTTGAGCACTGGCCCCTTCCAGTTTTAGTATTCTTTTCATAGAATGTAGCTTATCAAAAAATAAGAAACACGTATTCTTTTTTATCGGCCGAAAGTTATTTTTAAGGGGTGAAATCAACCCCCAAAGTTGGGCATGTTTGGCATCTGGTTGAGCGTTTCATATGGAAGCACTCAACCGATCGAAACAAAACCCATTGCAAAATGTTCTGCATGTCAAATAACCTATATGACATGTCCAACTTCTTATGCACCCTTACTGCAAAGGGGTGAACCACCCCCGAATATTCAGAATTTTTTCGTATAATAAAAACTTACAATCCGATTTTAATAAAAGAAATGCCATTTTGCAGAGCAAAAAGAAAATGGACGTGTTTTTTGGTTTTCCTCGGATCAAAAAAATTAAGGGGGTAAACCAGTCCTAAAATCTTGAATTTCACTTTGCGCATCGAAATGTTGACATTCAATTCATATGGTTCCTTTATCATTGCGTATCGACTTATATGTTGAATAATATTTATTTCACATATTCATTGGCTGACATCATAATTGTATAGAGAATCGAATACTTTGACATGCTTTACGTGAGAAGTGTTAGTTTTCGTTCTACAGGTTCTACTATGACATCTTTAAACGGTTCTTGAAAATCTAATGTCGTATCATCCACGATTTCTAACCGATTGAACTCTGCCATAGAAGCCTTCAGAATTCTCTCGAAACTTTCTTTCAATTCCACTTCATTATTGTTAACAGGACTGTCAGGAATGTTCATTACTTCAAATGTAAGAAGCAACAGTCTTATTACGTTCATTGGGTTGATAGACATGTTGATGACAATACGTTATTCACAATAGCGGACACGATAGTGATAGATAAATAATCAAACAGCAACTAAACTTCTGGAGTAATATAAAGTCAGTTTTAGCTTCTTCATCTTGAGTGGGTGGCTTAATCTGACATCATCACAAAAACAGATTTTTTTATTTTTTCGGATATCTCTCAAGCATTAGGCTGAGCGAGCTGGCTTTTTTAAGAATACATGGCTACGAGCCGCTATAGCGATTCTTGATATGGATAAGAATATGGCAAGGCTTGAGTCAGCTTTGTTTGCCTTCTGGGCGGGGAATTGTCAATGCGGCTCTCGATATTTGAGTTTTATTTTGTTTTCGTAAATCATTCAAAATAGAAACTTATATAAATAGAACGAAAACTAACACTTCTCACGTAAAGCATGTCAAAGTATTCGATTCCCTATACGATTATGATGTCAGCCAATGAATATGTGAAATAAATATTATTCAACATATAAGTCGATACGCAATGATAAAGGAACCATATGAATTGAATGTCAACATTTCGATTCGCAAAGTGAAATTCAAGATTTTAGGACTGGTTTACCCCCTTAATTTTTTTTATCCTAGGAAAACCAAAAAACACGTCCATTTTTTTTTGTTCTGCAAAATGGCATTTCTTTTATTAAAATCGGATTGTAAGTTTTTATTATACGAAAAAATTCTGAATATTCGGAGGTGGTTTACCCCTTTGCAGTAAGGGTGCATAAGAAGTTGGACATGTCATATAGGTTATTTGACATGCAGAACATTTTGCAATGGGTTTTGTTTCGATCGGTTGGGTGCTTCCATATGAAACACTCTACCAGATGCAAAACATGCCCAACTTTGGGGGTTGATTTCACCCCTTAAAAATAACTTTCGGCCGATAAAAAAAAATACGTGTTTCTTATTTTTTGATAAGCTACATTCTATGAAAAAAATACTAAAACTGGAAGGGGCCAGTGCTCAAAACAAAATTTGATATTTTAAGGGTGTTTTACCCCCTTAATTTTTTTGATCTGAGGAAAACCCGAAAACACGTCGATTTTATTTTTTTTTGCTCTGCAAAATGGCGTTTGTTTTATTAAAATTGGATTGTAAGTTTTTGTTATACGAAAAAATTCTGAACATTCGGGGGTGGTTCATCCCTTTGCCGTAAGGGTGCATAAGAAGATGGACATGTCATATGGGTTATTTGACATGCCAAACATTTTGCAATTGGTTTTGTTTCGATCGGTTGAGTGCTTCTATATGAAACACTCTACCAGACGCAAAACATGCCGAACTTTGAGGGTTGATTTCACCCCTTAAAAATAACTTTCGGCCGATAAAAAAAAATACGTGTCTCTTATTTTTGGATGGACTATAACATAGAAAAAAATTATCAAAATCGGAGGCGGACACTAAAGTACCTTTCCTTGTGAGAAGAATCGATTTTCTTATAAGTCTCTGCCACCATAGAGTAACAAATGACTAGCTTTCATGTCATTTTTTTCGATTTAAAAGCTTCTTAGAACAATTTAATAATGTCAAAATTTGGAGTTACTAATAAAATACTTGTCCACCGATTGATATCATAAATTTTAATGCTGCACGTAAATTAGATGGAATTTTTTCAATTGATTTAGTTGTTCGAATCAAATAAGAAGAATGAGGCATCGGTTTCCAAAATGATTTCAAGCATGATTTTTCGGTTTTTTATTTTTTACTTGTTTTTTTATTTATATTTATCCACAGAAATTCCAGAGTTCGCAGGTATCTGCTGCGGTTCAATGTATCTGCGCAATGAGCTTCGAAGACAGCAATTTCAAATCTATCCATAAATGAGCAACTGAAGACTTTTATAATCAATTTTTTACTTCATAATATAGATGTTACGGTGAGAGTCAAAAAGTAAAATGAATGGCACAGTATATAAATTGTGTAGTTTGCAGATCTTTGCAGTATTTCAATGATCCGAATCTACAGCATTATAATGAAAAGTTGTCAAAAGTCATTAGGTTACATTAAAATGACATAGCGCACATTGCATTCAGCAATTCTGTAAGTTTCTGGGGATGTTGGTAGGCATTATATTTGATCGCATCCAAAACTGAGCAACAGTAGACTTATCGGAATGAATTTTTATTATAATAATTCCATATTTGTAGTTTGCAAAGTGGAACTAATTTCAACAACCAATCACAACGTCTAAAAGTGGATGTCGTCAGATCCAACCAATCATATACTCGAGAGCATCAAAGTGCCTTTGATGGTGTTTATAAATACAGACGCATTAATTCTTGAATGTGTTGGTAACTTTTGCATAATCTTAAGCCCGTACAAAGTTTTTTCTCAGCAATTACGCCACCAATCATGGTGATTTTGGGTGGAATCGAAAGAGAATTTATTAATTAATCTTCATTTCAATTTTCAAAGCCTCAGATGACTCATAACTTCGGTAATTCAAAAAAATCACTTGCCAATTCTACCCCCACCACGGCGAATCGTTTTATTCAGAGAAAGTATACTCGGCGAGAGCCTCAGGCCAGCAGACGACAGGGCTGTCAATGTACTTGTCCCGAGACTCTACCGAGTCTCTTGATCCTTTGAGGGGTGACAATGATCTGGATCAGTTCATCATTGGCTTTTTTTTGTTTTGTAACGATACACGTTACACACACGCGGCAAGCGCCCGTGTGTGTAAGAACCGTCGAGTCCGACGCCCCACCACTGCGAGGGAAACCCCGCGCCGCCTGCCTTGCCGCACCCCGGAGTAAACACTATATAAGGCGACACCTCCGTGGCCAATTACCTATCATTTGATCCAAAAACTCCATTCCTATAATACACTCTCGGCGTGTCTCCTGGCACAGCGTCCAGCTATCACGCTTCCTTAGGAAAGCCCATCCTACGTCGAATATCGTGTCTCCTGGCACAACGTCCAGCTATCATGATATTCTCCTCGATCTCGGAAACGAGTGTCTCTCGGCATAGCGTCCGACTATCACTCGGGAACGAAATCACCCTAAGATTTCCGTGACAAGTGTTCCTCGGCATAGCGTCCAACTATCACTTGCCATAGAAATCTAAAACTCCTTGGCACAGCCCAGGCCACTCTTAGATATAAGTTCTCGGCAAAGCCCATGCCACGTAATTTATAAGTCTCGGCAAAGCCCATGCCACATAATTTATAAGTCTCGGTACAGCCCATACCTCGTTAGTCTACTAAGTCCTCGGTATAGCCCATACCATCCTAAACATAGCCCCTATTCTGTCACTTCAAACACACTGAACCAAGCATCATCCCAACGCCACTCGTAAGCCACCCGATAGATCAAGAAAATCCCAAACCGAATCATGTGTTTGGGTCTCTCGACATTGCGTTCGATTATCCTTTGACACATAAATCGTTCGAAGAATTCCTTTATTGTCGTGTCTCTCAGCACAGCGCCTGACTATCACACAATCAAGGGAATCCCCAAGCCCCCACCTCCAGACTACCAAAACACCGATCCTCGTCCCAACCGATGATGAAAAAGTGCGCCAGTGCGCTCCGTATGTAAACACGGCAGCCAAGGCGCTCCTGAGGTTGTGCTCCTATCTCTGTCCCTCTCCTTCTTATCTGCCTGTCCGAAGATCCACACAGCTGAGCCGGTCATTAACCCCAGATCAGATGACCAGCATAACAAATAGAAATAAATGTCGGCCTCCCCAAACACGTGAAGCCGCTGGTAGACATTTATTTCGTTTCAGTTTTTTTTGTTTTTTGAAAATACAAAGAGGAATTTTAAAAAAAATTGTCAGAAAACAAATTAACAAATCACTAAAAGAGATTGAATTATATATTTTTTTTTCTTTTTTTTTATATGCTTGACGGATTATCGCCGAACCGTCACGGCTAAATTCTCTTTCGAGAAACCAAAAAGAAATGAAATAGAAATTTTCATAGGGGACCGAAATCGAGTCGTTTCGTTTGTTAGTATGACTATGCCGCGGTCTTCTCAGAGACGAGGTGCTCAAGCTCGCCAATTCGAATCCTGTAGGCGTGTTTATACTTAAGTTATGTTGAACTACTTTACAAATGCGCTGGACGCTGTGCCAGTACAAGAGGGAAATATTTCAACGTGCCTGTGGATTTCATAAAGAGGAAACCTCAATCCGGAGAAACAGAGAATGATCTCTGTTTCGTTAGGAGTCTTCTTACGCGTCAACGCAATATTGGTACGAGAAGAAGGGGGCCTAAACAGGAGAGGACTTTGCTTGGCGATCGTGCAATACGGTCACCGAGCACTCTAGAGGAATTCGGAGGCCCTTGGGTATCGAGCTTCAGACGCGATGCTGAAACTCTGACAAGGCAGAGAGGAGAACTGGATAGTTCGGAATGGTTTGTAAGAATGGATAGATTTGGGTGATTTCGTCCGCCTTTTATACACCTCTCATTCAAGCCTAATAATCCAGATTTGTCTGGTTTTGTTTTTCCTCTCGCTCGCGTACGTGCGATGGATGGGCGCTTCGACGCGAAGCGTCGAGCACTCGGCCGAAATCGGGTTTTACCCGGGTTTCGGGATGCTGTTTCTCTCTCTCCCGCACACGTGCTCCACTGGATCGTGCGTACGGATAAGTGTGTACGTTACAATACAAAAACGTCAAATTTCTAAATGTGTTGGTAACTTTTGCATAATCTTGAGCCTGTGCAAAGTTTTTTCTCAGCAATTACGCTACTGATAGTGTTGGTTTCGGGCTCATTCGAAAGACATTTTGAAAATTAGTCTCGAAACTAATTTTCGCTTAACAAAACTTCTCTTGAGCTCCGCGATTCTAGAAAATGACATGCCAGTTTTACCCCCACCACCGCGAATCGTTTTATTCAGAGAAAGTATAGTCTCGGCGAGAGCCTCAGGCCAGTAGAAGACAGGGCTGTCAATGTACTTGTCCTGAGACTCTGCCGAGTCTCTTGATAGCTTAACGCTAATCACTCACTTGGGGTCTAAACGACCCCATTTGTTTTGTGTAGTTGTAAAAACGGCTGGGCGCGCAAAGCTTCGAACCCCCCACCACGCCGCTCGGTTTCATGTCTCCGACAAACGACGCTCAACGAACTTAAAACAATTGTTTAAAACTATATACAACGCACATAAGGATCTGTGTTAAGAGATAGCTGATTTCCCCCCTCCCCCTTTTCAATATTAACAACAACTATAAACAAAATACCAATTAAATATCATTAAAACTTTGAAAAAAATTAAAAAAATTATAAAAAAAATTATTTTATGAAAAAAAATACAGAACGATTCGAAAAAAATTTCACAAAACTTGAAAAAATATTATATTCAAAAAACAAATCTGTATCTACTTTTTAAAGTGTCAAAACAATCAAATAACAAGTAAAAAATAAAAAACCGAAAAATCGCGCTTAAAATCATTTTGGAAACCAATGCCTCATTCTGCTTATTTGATTCGAACAGCTAAATCAATTGAAAATAATTCCATCGAATTTATGTGCAGCATTAAAATTTACTATATCAATTCGAGACTAAGTATTTTCTAATGAATTGAAAAAAGTTACCACTTGAATTACGTGCAGCACTAAAATTTATGATATCAATCGGTGGACAAGTATTTTATTAGTCACTTCAAATTTTGACATTATTAAATTGTTCTAAGAAGCTTTTAAAACCAAAAAAATCACATGAAAGCTAGTCATTTGTTACTCTATGGTGGCAGAGACTTATAAGAAAATCGATTCTTCTCAGACTTTCAGGATCCTCTGGTAATATTCACAAAATTCGACGGCGATTAGATCGATACAAATTATGTTTAAATATGTGTTAAAAGTAACGGTACGCTTTTATGACGTCACCCGCTACGCGTGTTTTCGAGCTACTAAAAATTTAGGAGCAGGCATGAAATGAACGAGAGATTAAGAATTTGTGTTTGAAAATATAACAATCGTGTTTATTCAAAATAATTTGGTTGAACAAATGTTAATACGGTGCAAATCGTTGGTGTTTTGCGGTATGAACGAAAGTATATCCCTAATTTCAATAAATTAGTCCAATTTTACGGAATTGCTCTTTTATTTCAATTAACTTGTCCAAATTACAGTTTCTTTCCCTAATGTCAAGAAACTTGTCCACTTTAATTATTTCTGCTCTCTTTTGCTAATTCTTATAAATTCAGATCGGTGAGCTCAGAAATTAATTCCTATTTTTGTCAACTCTCAAATGTAATCAACCCGATTACTTTTCTGCTTCTATACAATTTTATATGATATTTGCGGACAGGCTCGATACAAATCAACTGAGATTGATTAATTTTTGGACAAATAAATTTTCTTTTTCTATCAAAGTTTTGTCTCAGTAAATAATTGAAATAATTTTGGAGAATTGAATCGGTTCTCGCCTCTAAGAGGATCATGAAGCTTTTATTTTCAAATTAAACTAATCTTTTGCTTCCAACAAAAAAATCAAAAATGGGTTGAGGAAAAGGGGCCTATGCCAAGAATCTTCAGACCCCACGGAATCGCAGGGTCCCCTCCCTCTTTAACATAGGACAGATGGATCAAGTTTGAGAATCTTCAGACCCCACGGAATCGCAAGGTCCCCTCCCTCTCAAACTGAATGGATAGGAAATCACCCTCGAATCTTTGGCCTGAACGGAATCGCTCAGTCCCCTCCCTCTCGGCGTGAAATTTGGACTTTTTTAAGGTTATTGGTTCGTTGGAGCTTATCCTCGAGAGTCACTGTTTTCCAGAGTCACTACCTCTGTACTAGAAGCGAGAGCTGATTTAAGAATGAGCTGCCGTTGCTGCTCCGCACGGCCTTTTATACTGATTTAAACAAAGGAATAATGATAATAATTCCGTTTAAAAATAACTTGGACTTTGATTCGCTTAGAAAATAATCTCGAACCAGAGTTTCGATTGCTAAATTCTGGGATTGGTTCTCCAATTCCCGCTCGAGCTGTAATTGGACAAACTAGAGGCTGTTTTCCCTCGCTTTTGTAAAATAAATGATTTCTGTGTGAAAATAAATGTTTTTAACGAACAAAAATTGTATTCTGCTTTTTTAAGTTTCAAAGGATCAAGTTTGTCTTTAGTAAACGTGAAATTAATAAATTGTCATCATTTCGGAGCATTATTTCTCCTAGAACCAAGTGCTCGCTCGTGACTGGTCATTTCCGTTGGAGCCAGCACGCAATTGGAGTTTTCTGGACAAGTTTTACCTGAACTCTCTTAATTGTTTTTTCGACTGGATTTTTAATTTGTTTTATTCAATTGAACCTTGCCTTTTCTGAAAATGAAATTAATAGTGTCTTTGAGACATCAAATAAGAGTAATTGTGAGAGAAAAGAGTTTTTCTTATTAAAGCAATAGCCTTTACGCCGAGCCACGGAGAGTCGCGTCGAGCGGCTAAGTACGAGCTCGCGTGGCGCGGGATTCAAATGTGATATTTCTTTAAGATAAAAGGGAGTGCCGTTTCAACTTGTCCGGCCCATCACTCTTCATTCAATAAAAATTCAATCATAAAAAAACGAAAATGTACGGCAGAATCTGGTTAAAACTTTATTAAGATGCGATTCATCATAATGAATTATAATAATTATTAATTTAATTTTATTATTATTATTAATAATAAATTAGTAATTTATAATTTAATGTTCTTAATAATAGGATAGGTTAGTTCTTATTCCGAATGGAATTCGTTCGCTGAAGAATAAGTGCGAAGTAAAAATTGCCTTCATTGAATATAATCTGGGGAGTTATTTTGAAAGCGTGAACATATATATTATGTCCAATTTTTTTCATTTATCGATGCACAATAATATCACTTGTATATTGCGGAACAACTTGTTTCCGTTTTTTATTAAATTAGTGCAATTAAGTAAAAATTAATCAAAGATAATTCTTTCAATTCCCTGTGCATGAATACTTGTGATCTAGACAAGTTCTAGACAAGTCCTGATTTTTATTTGGATACACAATTAAAACGGAAAGTGCTGGGCCGGACAAGTACTTTTAAGACATATTTAAACATAATTTGTATCGATCTAATCGCCGTCGAATTTTGTGAATAATACCAGAGGATCCTAAAAGTCTGAGAAGAATCGATTTTCTTAAAAGTACCACCATAGAGTAACAAATGACTAGCTTTCATGTGATTTTTTTGGATTTAAAAGCTTCTAAGAACAATTCCATAATGTTGAAATTTGGAGTTACTCATAAATTACTTGTTCTTCGATTGATATCATAAATTTTAGTGCTGCACGCAATTCAAGTGGTAACTTTTTTCAATTCATTGGAAAATACTTGGCCTCGAATTGATATAATAAATTTTAATGCTGCACATAAATTAGATGGAATTATTTTCAATTGATTTAGCTGTTCGAATCAAATAAGAAGAATGAGGCATCGGTTTCCAAAATGATTTTAAGCGCGATTGTTCGGTTTTTTATTTTTTATTTGTTATTTGATTATTTTGACACTTTAAAAAATAGATACAGATTCGTTTTTTTTGAATATAATGTTTTTTCAAGATTTGTGAAATTTTTTTCGAATCGTTCTGTATTTTTTTTCATAAAATAATTTTTTTTCAAATTTTTTTTATTTTTTTCAAATTTTTTTTTATGGATGGAATTATCAGCAAACGAGGGACCATCGATGTACTTGTCCCAACCTTTTTTTCCTAAGGGAAGTTTATGGTTTGATATCACGCCTTTTTTCTCAATGTACCTTATTTGTGTTAAGATGACTATAGGATTTTAGTTTAAATTTCTATGATTTATTTATGATTTTCGGCTTATAACGTTGGGTTTCACGAAAAAAGACCTATTTTTCGTCAAAATTGTACTGATAATATTTCATCACAGGTCTATCCTTGGACTTTGGCAATTTTTTCCCTTGTACTTTAATATGTTATGCTCTTTGGGAACCCAAGAGCACGGTGGAAAGCGGGTAGTAGTCCGAGATATGATTTTCGGCTTATAACGTTGGTTTCCACTAAAAAAGACCTATTTTTTGTCAAAATTGTACTGAAAATATTTCGGCACCGGTTTGACCTTGGACTTTGGTGACTTTACCCCTTGTCTGCTAATGTGTTTTGTCTATTAGGAACCCAAGAGCACGGTGGAAACCGGGTTGGAGGCCGAGATATGATTATCGGCTTGTAACTTCGGTTTCCACTAAAAAAGACCTATTTTTCGTCAAAATTGTACTGGAAATATTTCGTCACAGATCTGTCCTCGTACTTTGGCGATTTTTTTTCTCGTACTCTAATATGTTTTGTGAATTAGGAACCCCAGAGCACGGTGTAAAGCAGGTTGGAGGCCGAGATATGATTTTCGGCTTGTAACATTTGTTTCGTCGAATAAAGATCGATTTTTCGTGAAATTTGATGTGAAAAATTATCACCATGGATCTATCCTTAGACTTCGGCGATTTTTCCCAAATCTTCATACCAAGAAAGAAGAGAAGTAGAGACTTCTTTAATAGAACAGATTTTTTTGATCTCTTTTCGCCAAAATTCAAGTGAAAGATAGATAAAATGCAATGCACAACAAATCCAACAGAATTGACCATTTTTAAATGTCGCTTTTGCATTCTGCATCTAGAAATTTTCGTGTCATCCAAAACGTGCCCCTGATCAGAAATATTTTCCAAGTTTGCAAGTGGCCGCTGAGGTCCAATTGTCTACAATTTGACAGTTACCGAAAAAAAGCACCAGAAAACTTCTAACATTTATTATGCCAGAATTCAACAGAGCAACAGAATATTCAAAGAGTTTTACGGTACCGGCATTGATTTTGGAGGAAAACAATTTCAGGACAACTTAGAAATTAATTTAGAAATTTAAAAACTCAGAATAGAATTTAGAAAAAGGAAAATTTAGGAATTTAGAAAATCTGAAGGCTTTTGTGGTGAATTTTCCAGATTACATGTTACGGTTGGAGTAAATAATTTGAATGATTGGCACACATACTGCGACACAGAAATATAAAAGTTTGGAGGTGTTCGCTTCATAGCAATAATACAAACTTCAATACTATCCGAAGAGAAATACTTTAAATCTTGCTGAACCAAGATCCATTACATATTCCCATAATCAAAGATAGGGGGTCATACTTAGCACACATATTTATACACAGAAATTTAAGAGTTCGCAGGGATCTACTGCGATTCAATGCATCTACGCAATGAATTTTGAAGACAGCAATTTCACGTCCATCCATAAATGAGCAACTAAAGACTTTTGTAATGAATTTTTCATTTCATATTTATGTTACGGTGAGAGTCAAAAAGTAAAATGAATGGCACAGTATATAAATTGTGTAGTTTGCAGATCTTTGCTGTATTTCAATGATCCGAATCTACAGCATTATAATGAAAAGATGTCAAAATTCATGATGTCACATTAAAATGACATAGCGCACATTGCATTCAGAAATTCTGTATATTTCCATGGATGTTGGCAGGCTTTATATTTGATCGTATCCAAAACTGAGCAACTGTAGACTTATCATAATGAATCTTTGACTAATAATTCCACATTTACAGTTTGCGAAGTGGGAATACTCAACACACATGTCATTTCATAAGTTCTATTGTCAAAATTTGTGTTTACCCACTGCATTCCGAAGATACGATTTTTCATATCATCAGAAAAAAAAGCATCCAAACGCTTCCTGGAACATGTTTCCAAATTTATCACTCGACAGACCAAGTAGAAAAAGAATAACTATACTTATACCAAGACCAGAAATTTTTAAAAAAATATGATTTACAAAATGTGCAATTAAATATCATGGCTAGAAATCTCTCGAATCGTGTTACCTCAATCAGCATGGAGAAGTAGTAGAAAATCAGAGGACACATCTCAGGCAACGATTTAATAATATGGATCGATCCGCTGCAAACCGATGGGGTGAAAACAAAGATCGGAGAGGGCAGAGCCAAACTTAATATCAAGCAAAATATAGGAATGTTTAAAAATAATGATGACGCAAGAAATAAATTAGAAAACATTTATTCAATTAAAGTTTCTAACATCATTCTAACAGTTCCGTGTGTTTTTCTTTTATTAATTCGTATATATATAACTTATTTACACATGATATATAACAACGCAACTGACGATATATTTACACTGAACAATATTTCTCGCAATCTGGTTTAATTGAAGGATCATTTCAGTTAACACTTATTTCCAATCGAACGAAATAATGAAATCTTGAAAAGTTTCGTTGACATATGCATCGCGCATTTTTTTATATTCTTTTTCACACACATCGCAGACTACATTTACGCGGCCGTTTTGATACCGGTGTAGTATATCACAAATTTTAACAAAATAAATAGTAATATGCGTTTCGTTAGATGACGAAAATTATTTTTATTTATCCCGCACGCACTTCATAATGTCGAAACTCTGTGTATCCGATCAAAAACTGACACGTTGTTTGTACATATATTGTAACGTAACGCTCTTGCCGACCTGGCCTGAACGCCGCCACGCGTCGCTTCGAGCTACCTTAATTTTAAAAGGAGCAGATATGAAAGAAACGTGAGAACGCGGAATTTAGATTTTGACCATTTTAACAATTCGGATTTATTCAACTTTTATCAATTTTACAGGATCATTGATTTTTTGATTTGTGGTCGTGAAATGTTCGCGATCGCGCTCGCCAATTGTGAAAAATTTTGTTTCACTCGCCGTTTCAAACAATTTTTAATTTACGCGTTTTTCGCCTATTTTCAAAATAATAGTTTCGATAATTCAATCGTGTTTCGATTTTATACAATAAAAGAAATTATTATAGGTTTGACGCGATATAACCTCAAATTCGTATCGCGGCCTTTTTAATTATTTGAAATTTACAAGATTTACAAACTTTACAGAAATCTCGGTTTTGTTTGACTCGGAATCGATTAGTTTCAATTTTGAATTTAAAAAGAGAATTTACACTTATTTCGACGACATGGCACGCACGAGTGTTTACACCGGCGGCCATGTTGAAAAACTGTCACTTCGCGAAGCGGCGCTCGGGAAGTGAGGCGCTCAGCGCTGCCAACCCAATTTCATTTTACCAAAACTCCCTAGATTCTCAAAGTTCTTGATTTTATTCAATTTCAATTAAATAAACTCTTTCTTATTGAAAATAATGATGCGGATTGTTAAAGAAACGTATTGTGGGCAATTTGGTGAAAATTTCAGATTAAAATTATTTAATTTTTTAAGAAAACTTTTCTTTGAAAGATCGAGCGTGCACAATGCGCATGCGCGATGACCTACTTTCACAGGCACGTGCAATAGACGCAGTCACGAGCAAATAATTAATTAAAATGAAATAAAAATGTTATTGTTTAGAAATTTGTTAGAAATCATAGCATAAAAACAATAAAAATTGAGTTTATTAAATTTCATTAAATTCTCGCACATGCGCAGTGTGACTGCAGCTCGACTCGGCCAATTGGGACCCACGCGGGGGAGTTAGCGCACCAATCAGAGAATTTAGAGTGGGAGTCCCTGGTTCAAGATTAAGTCGCGCAGTGAATTGGAGTAAGGGACAAAGTCCAAGCGCATTATTATTATTATTTCCTTTGTTCGGGAGAGTATAAAAACCCGAGCGCAGAAGCTCCGGTAGCTAGTCTCATATCGAATCTCGCCACGCTAGGAGCTAGTCTCATATCGAATCTCGCCACGCTAGGAGCTAGTCTCATATCGAATCTCGCCACGCTAGGAGCTAGTCTCATATCGAATCTCGCCACGCTAGGAGCTTGTCTCATATCGAATCTCGCCACGCTAGGAGCTAGGAGCCAGTCACGTCTCGAATCCCTGAGAGCTCGACTCGCATGCCATAACCAAAAGCCAGTCTTGCCTCCGGATCTCGCCGCGTGAACTCGCCATAAAATCGAGAATAAAGAAATATAGAATTTTCACTCATTTCAAAAATAGCTCTAAAATCAAAGAGCAAAATAACATCGCTATTATCCCACTCAGAATTCAAACAGAATAACGCCTTTCCTCCTCACGCTAGGAGGGCCGGGTTCATTCGATTTCGTTTGAACTCAAGATTCCTAGGTGAGTTTCCGATCTATCCAGGAGGGCCGGGATAGTTCGATTCCGTTCTGTCTCAAGATTCCTGGTAGATTTCCAATCCTTTTTCTATCCAAGAGGGCCGTGGCCGTTCGATTTCGTTCGGTCACAAGATTCTTGGGTAGGACTCCTACCTTTCCACGCCAGAGGGGCCGGGACAGTTCGGTTTCGTTCTGTCTCAAGATCTCTTGGTGGATTCTTTTCCATCTACAAACCATTGCTTTCTGAGTGGCGATTAAATTCATTAAAAATTATTAAAACCAAGCAAGTTTCTTTATTCTCAAGCGGGACAGTTTCAAATCAGCTATTATTTTTCAAATTGAACTAACAAAATTATTCAAAACGAAAACAATTTCGAGTCATTTATCATTTTGAGCTAAATAAATTATTCAAAACAAATTTAACTCACTGAAAACAATTTTTTTGAATTATATCGAGTCAAAAGAGTGAGATCAACCACAAAAATCCACTCGAACAATTAATTTGCATTGTATAGAGTCAAAAAGTGAGAATTAGAGCTCAATTATCAAATTATCAAATAAGTTAATTGAAAATTTATCAAGCAAGCGTTGGCGAGAGAATTATTGAATTATTATTATTGCAAGCGAAACTATCATTATTCAAATAAAAGCGAGCTTAAATTCATTGCGAAATTCATCATAATTAATTCTGCGAAAATTATTTTCTTTTTGTGTGGAGAAAAATACCGGAAATAAAATTTTACATGCGATTAAAATAAAGCGGAAAAACTCGATTTCAAATAAAAAGCCTTTATTTTTGTAATTTGGTGTAAAACAATTAAAAATTGAATAAAACATTTGTCATTTCAATCTAATTTCATTTTACTTTTGTTTTTCCTTCATGCCCGCTCTTCTTTATTATCGAATTGCTCGAATCTTGGCGTGACGGTGTGCACAAGCACAAACGTACCGTTACAATATATATATTGTGACGATATTTTTATTTTGACTAAAGAAGATGAACGAAAATTAAGAGATGACACAAATGTCCTCCTGTCCGTTTCGTTCGATGCTTCGGCCACGCAACGATTCCGCAAAGATTTCCGTAGGGCCTTGTTGAGAAAGATAGAGAAAATTTAATCGATTCGTAATCTTATCATTTCATGTAATTTGGGAGCATCTAATTCGAAATAGAGGGAACACCAACCGTCGTTGTCAAGATATTCGAATTGAGGTTCGCATATTGGATCGTTTTTCCCGAGTGGAATGAGAGGGGAACATTCGAAACGTCGGCGTACTTCGAGCTAGGCTCGTACGCACCAACACACCAACACCGGGACGTTACAACGAAGACGTACACAGCTACAGGCTGGAGAAGCAAGGCTCGTACGCAAAGTCCCGGACATCGTGGACACTCACACCGACACAATATTTACGCTATCGAATGTTCTCGAGATTTCCGGAAGGATGTCAAAGCGAGATTTCAGGGGAGTCCCGTCGAAAGGGGCGTCAGACCTTTTTGAAATTTAATTTCGTTCGCGAACAGCTATTCTCTCTCTTCCCGTTGTGTAAATTGATAATCATCGTGTGTTTGGGCAAGGGGTTATTATTATCGAAATAATGTCATCGACATTTAATCAATTTATTCCGTGGAAATTTGGGGGCCCCGTCTAACGCCCAACTAGAAGAATTGATACGTCGCACCTGTTGTAGGGCGAGTAAAGATCGTAGTTAGAGGGGAGAGAGGGGAGTGACACCGCGTAACGAATATCGATCACTTTCGGTAGATTTTCGTGGAGTATCGAGCGAACTGGACGTGCGATCTCGGGAATTAGTCTCACACGCCGTAAGTCCAACCTTTCGTTGTTCGTTTCGGGCGATGGACTCTTTAAGTAATTATTCCCGTGGATTATTATGGCATAATTCATTTCATGTTATTGTGAAATTTCGCTCGGTCTAATTAGTTTGAATATCGAGAAAATGTGTCACGGCGGCGGCTCTGTCCCGTAGAAAGTCGGCTTTTGATTTCCTTGTTGCCCGCGTTCCATAAAGTTCGGGGTAGAAAAATAAAGTCGAATAAATTTTCAGTTGCGTGGCCGTAATAGCTCGGCTGAGTAACCGAATATCGGGGGCTCAGTAATTTTATTCATCACGTAATTATTTGTCATCGTATTCCATTTTTAACGAATTTCTGACCACGAGTAGAACCGTGACAGAAAATACGAGCTCGTGATAGATTGTAGTGAGTGTAGGCTCCCGATCGATTGTGTGTGAAGATTGTAGTGTGAGTTCGCGACTTTTTCTCCCGTCTTTATTTTGCGGTCCTCCCGGTAAATTCTCATCGAGATTTGATCATTGTAATTTTGAAAAATGATTGTTAAATAATAATTAAGATATCATCCATTTAACAATTTTTGGTTTTGCCAGTTATTCTCCCGTTCACCCCGCCCATTCCGCTGCAAGCCAAGCCGGCAAATCATCATTTCCCTCCGATCATACTATGTCACTTCGGTGGCTGGCGCCCACGAGAATAAGAACTGTTCTCGAAAACATAAAATAGTATGAGCAGAAGAATTTGATTTTGTGGCACTTGAAAAATCGGTTACAATATATATAATCCAATCCCATTTAGTCATTTGTTAATTTGTTTTCTGACAATTTTTAAAATTCCTCTTTGTATTTTCAAAAAAAAAAAAAAAAGCCAATGATGAACTGATCCAGGTCATTGTCACCCCTCAAAGGATCACAATCTGAGGCAAACAAAAAAAAAAGGAATATATAATCAATCTGAACCCCAGAAATAATTATCTCGTGTTTTCCCCCGTCTGAGACAAAATAGAGTCCAGCACATGAACCAACTTCCAATCTAGAGTAACATAAAAAGAAAAAAAAACCCTTTTTTTTTTATTCTTGAAACAAAAGAAATCGAATCGTTTCAATATATATATATCGATCGAATTTATGACTGCTGTTACCGTGCTACGTTTTTTTAATGTCTGCGGTGCTGCCGTGTGCTACGTTCTGAAGTTGACGTCAGATTTCTAATCATCAACAACCAATTTCAACAACCAATCACAACGTCTAAAAATAGATGTCGTCAGATCCAACGAATCAGAAACTCGAGAGCATCAAAGTGCCTTTGATGGTGTTTATAAATACAGACGCATAAATTCTTGAATGTGTTGGTAATTTTTGCATAATCTTGAGCGCGTGCAAATTTTTTTCTCAGCAATTACAACACCGATCATGCTGATTTAGGGTGGAATCGAAAGAGAATTACTCAATTGGCTTAAACTTCAATTTTCAAGTTGCTAAATGGCTCCTGAGCTTCGTAATTCAATAAAATCACATGCCAATTTTACCCCCGCCACGGCGAATCGTTTTATTCAGAGAAAGTATAGTCTCGGCGAGAGTCTCGGGCCAGCAGACAATAGGGCTGTCAATGTACTTGTCCCGAGACTCTACTGAGTCTCTTGATCTCCAGTAGTAGAGCTAGGCCGGTTCCCCCCCATGTAGGAATCTACCTTACCGACCGTCGGTAAAGTAGATTCCCTCTGTCGGTAAAGCAGATTCCCCCGTCGGTAAAGTGGATTCTCCTTTTAACCCAAACATCGGTAAAAAAGGATGAGCACTCTAACCCAAACGTCGGTAAAAAAGGATGAGCACTTTAACCCAAACAAACCCAAACGTCGGTAAAAAAGGATGAGCACTTTAACCCAAACAAACCCAAACATCGGTAAAAAAGGATGAGCACTTTAACCCAAACGTCGGTAAAAAAGGATGAGCACTTTAACCCAAACAAACCCAAACGTCGGTAAAAAAGGATGAGCACTTTAACCCAAACGTCGGTAAAAAAGGATAGCTACTCTAACCCAAACGTCGGTAAAAAAGGATGGTCACTCTAACCCAAACAAACCCAAACGTCGATAAAAAAAGGACGATCACTCTAACCCAAACGTCGGTAAAAAAGGATGGTTACTCTAACCCAAACGTTGGTAAAAAAGGATGAGCACGCTAACCCAAACTTCGGTAAAATAGCGTGCCGTCTCAAACGTCGGTAAAATAGCGTGCTCAATTCCAAACGAGCGGAAACATCGACAAAATCCCCCAACTTGAATGGCGGTGCCCAAACAGTCGTTAAGGCGGACTTCCCGAACAGTCGTTGAGGCGGACTTCCCAAACAGTCGTTGAGGCGGACTTCCCGTACAGTCGTTGAGACGGACTTCCTCGGAGAGCGAGGATTCGCGCCCTCGGGATAGCCGCTGTCAGGATGGCAAACTGTCAGGATGGTGAGACGGGACAGCCGCCGGCAGGATGGCCAACTGTCAGGATGGCAAAACAGATTCGCGCAAAACTGGTCGCCCCGAAACGTGAGGATTCAAAGTGCGCGCCCTCGGAATAATAGCAGGCGGGAATTTCTGCCTTACCGACCGCCGGTAAAGTAGATTCCCTCTGTCGGTAAAGAAGATTCCCCCGTCGGTAAAGTGGATTCTCCTTTTAACCCAAACATCGGTAAAAAAGGATGAGCACTCTAACCCAAACGTCGGTAAAAAAGGATGAGCACTCTAACCCAAACGTCGGTAAAAAGGATGAGCACTCTAACCCAAACGTCGGTAAAAAAGGATGACCACTCTAACCCAATCGTCGGTAAAAAAGGATGACCACTCTAACCCAAAGAGTCGGTCATGCAGATTTTCAAACCCAAACAGTCGGTAATGCAGATTTCCAAACCCAAACAGACGGTCATGCAGATTTCCAAACCCAAACAGTCGATAAAAGGATGACCACTCTAACCCAAACAAGCCCAAACAGCCGGTAATGCGGATTTTTAACCCAAACGAGTTATCGAACTGGGATCAAACCCAAACACGGTCAAAGTGGGATAGTTCACGCAAATGCCGATAGATGGCGTTCGAGTAGTGGATATCTCGTGTGCGGAGCGTCGGCTGGTCGAGCATATAAGGCAGCGAGTAGCGCGTGGATTTCCGGATATATTACAATGGTAAGTCTATCTCAAAATAATTTTCTGGTTCCCAAAACCGGAACGCTTTAACCCAACAGACCCAAACGTGTGCGCCTCAAGATGGCCGCCGCCAGGATAGCCGCTGGCAGCTATCAAGCGATCCACCTGGCTAGGAGTTTATCGGCAAAGTCGATCACGCCGGCACAGGATAGTCACTGATAAACGTGTGGGGGTTCGAAATGCACGCCGCAAGATGGCCACCGCCAGCTGTCGGGATCGCGGATAACCACCGTCAGCTATCAGGAGAGCCACCTGGCTAAAGTTTACCGGCAGTCGGCGAGGCAGATCATGATTCTGCGGTGGGGGGATTCCAACTCTGTAGTTTTTGGCGGGAGATTCGAATGCCACAATTTTGGGCGGGAACTCTCAGTCAGGATGGCCACCGGCAGCTATCGGGAGAGCCACCGGCAGCTATCAGGATGGCTAGGAGTTCCTACCGACCGTCGGTAAGGTAGATCATGCTTCCGCGGTGGGGGATTCGAACGCTGTAGTTTTTTGTGGAAGATTCTAACGTCACAGTTTTGGTGGGAGATTCGAACATTGTATTTTTGGTGGGAGATTCGAACCTCACAGTTTTGGTGGGAGATTTGAATTCTGTATTTTTGGCTGGAAGATTCGAACGCCTCAGTTTTGGTGGGACATTCGAATACTGTATTTTGGGTGGAAGATTCCAACGTCACAGTTTTGGCGGGAGATCCGAACCCCCACAGTTTTGGTGCGAGATTTGAATTCTGTATTTTTGGCTGGAAGATTCGAACGCCTCAGTTTTGGTGGGAGGATTCCCCCGTCGGTAAAGTGGATTCTCCTTTTAACCCAAACATCGGTAAAAAAGGATGAGCACTCTAACCCAAACGTCGGTAAAAAAGGATGAGCACTTTAACCCAAACAAACCCAAACGTCGGTAAAAAAGGATGAGCACTTTAACCCAAACAAACCCAAACGTCGGTAAAAAAGGATGAGCACTTTAACCCAAACGTCGGTAAAAAAGGATAGCCACTCTAACCCAAACGTCGGTAAAAAAGGATGGTCACTCTAACCCAAACAAACTCAAACGTCGATAAAAAAAAAGGACGATCACTCTAACCCAAACGTTGGTAAAAAAGGACGACCACTCTAACCCAAACGTCGGTAAAAAAGGATGGTTACTCTAACCCAAATGTTGGTAAAAAAAGGATGAGCACGCTAACCCAAACTTCGGTAAAATAGCGTGCTCAATTCCAAACGAGCGGAAACATCGGCAAAATCCCCCAACTTGAATGGCGGTGCCCAAACAGTCGTTAAGGCGGACTTCCCGAATAGTCGTTGAGGCGGACTTCCCAAACAGTCGTTGAGGCGGACTTCCCGTACAGTCGTTGAGACGGACTTCCTCGGAGAGCGAGGATTCGCGCCCTCGGGATAGCCGCTGTCAGGATGGCAAACTGTCAGGATGGTGAGACGGGACAGCCGCCGGCAGGATGGCCAACTGTCAGGATGGTAGAAGTTCTTATCGACCGTCGGTAAGGTAGATTTCTCAGAGCCAAACCGAGTTGCTAAACAGGCGATAACGCAGACTTTTATATCCAAGCACGTCCAAACTCGTTCAAACACGTCCAAACTCGTTCAAACACGTCCTTCACACAAGATGAACTATTGGAATAGCTCGAGTCGACTATCGGAATAGTTGAAGTTAACTATCGGAATAGTTAAAGTTAACATTAGGTATAGTTGAAGTTAACTATCGGAATAGTTGAAGTTAACATTAGGTATAGTTGAAGTCAATGATACACACGGTTGATTATGACTGGTTTTTATTTACATTCTTTCTCTCTCTTACACACACGAGGTCTTTATTTACATTGTTTACATTCTCTCTTGAGTGGTGCGAATAAACTTTTTGGGGCGTGTTCTCGGCATCGTCGACACTCGGCAACTTCAGGGTCCATCTTCAGGGACTCGGGCAATTCGTTCCAGATGGAGTCGACGTTGTACGCGGCGAAGGTCAGGAAGAATTCCTTCGGCAGCTGAGCGATGTCGGCAGCTGAGAGAGGTTCACGCCGATGATACAGCTTCAATGACCTTCCCAGGCAGGGTCGCGACTCGTGAAGATAGATCCGCAACAGTAGAACGTTGCGCAGCGCGCAATGGGGTGAATCGTGGTGGGGGCATGGTGCGGTGAGTTTGTTCGATGTCCTCAGCGACGGACAATCCACCACGTCGCGCGCGTTGAAGCCGAATTGTTCGAGCCACCGTTGTTTCTGCTCACCCTTCACGTAGACGGTGCTCGCGTCGCGTAGAACCGAGCGAAGCACGTTCTCCACTTCGTCGTAGGGCACGTCACCGCCGCTCCAGCTCAGACGATGATAGTTGCGTTCCAGCCAGAGATTTATACTCTTGTACCTGGCGGGAATCTCGTTCCACGGTATCGGTGGTTGGAACAGGAAGACCAGCGGATAGTCGGGCGAGTTGAGCGGAGCGACGGCCAATTCTTTGACAACGAACTCGCAGTTGTGGCACTGGAAGCCCTGTACGTCCACCAGGTACTCCATGATGATTGATGAGCACTCCGCTCGGGCGCCCGCATTTTATAGGTGGATCCCCACTCCTCGGACGTTCCCCCACTACAGACGTTTCCTAACGTCGCCACTTATGGGATTGTAGTCTACGATGCGATCGTGCAAGATGAGGCAATAGGCCGTGGTTCCCGCGGGAAAATTCGAATCGGCCTCGAGTTCGATACGCACGTCGACCGGTGCCAGTTTGAGGGTATCGTTCTGTTTCGAACAGTCGATCACGATGATTGGCGCATGCGCGATGAAGTCACCCTTCGTCAGCAGGGGTTCGGCCTCCTTCTCGTTGTAGTACGCGCTCTGGAAGTTGGCGTACATCTCGTACAATTGCGCGTACTGGTTGCGTTGCACGTCGAGATTGAGATTGCCGTATGGATAGCACTGTGAGTTGAGGAACAGTTTGACGTTGGTAATGCCGCAGTGATCGAAGCGGCTAGCGTTCGCTGTTCGAACGGCTTTTCGATTCGTCTGGAAGGCGAGTATGACGAAACGCGGTTTCTCCAGCTGATTCGACGTCTTCACCGTCCAAACGTGTTTGGTCGTTCCCGGGAGCGTGGGATATTCGAACAATTCCCAGATGCGAAAACTCATGATTATGTCCTTGTCGATGCGGCTGAGCAGTCGAATTTTGCGCTTGTCCGACAGCGTCACGTAAGGCATCAACCATTCGATTCTCGTGATTTCGATCTTGTAATTCTCGAAGGCGCCGTTCTCGAGGGCCGTTTGAATAACCGCATTCATGTCGTGCCTCGATCGCGTGAGAATCAGCTCGTGCTTCGCGTTGACGACGATCTTGCGATAATCCTCGGCGAAACCGAGGATCATGGCGAGTGGGATGCATACGTCGAAGTATCCCCCGGCGTCGGTCAGTTGCTGAGCCTCGGCAACGTCGAGCCAGCCGGAGTTTTCAAGCATGGCCGTCTGACTGGGGCTGAAGGATGCGTATCCCTTCATGAGACTCGACAAACCCACGTTTTTGCTTCGATCGATCTCGATGGCATTGATCTCGTAGCGAATTTCCTCGAACAGATGCAAGATGGCGTTGTTCACCAATCGCGTGGCCGTTACGACATTTCCATCGGCTCTGCTGAGTCTACCGCAGACGTGCAGCGAGCTCCGGGCTGGTAGGACGCAGAGGTCCTGATGTTGGATGGATATGCGAATCTCGTCGCTGTTGGCGAAGCCCGACGAAGTGTAGGGTTGATGCGCGTGAATCTCGTAATGCGTGACGGACTCGTCGAATACGACGGGCGAATGAACGTCCAGAGCCTCCTCCATTCCAGCAGCAAAATATCCCGCAAGTTAATTTCTTCCACCACCACCGACGACTCGAAGGCCGAGACTCCGCAGGAACTGAATGTTGCGACGTGTTAGCGTTTTCGACACTCCTCGTCGACTGATGCTTGGACGACATGGTGTCGCTCTTTTATAGCTCGGAGCGACTCTGCTGTTGAAGACGATGCCCATGGTCTACTTGACTTCTCTGATATGCAGCCGGATGGTAATGATTTCGCCGCGAAAATTCACCAGTGCTCCGTCCTGATCGACGATGCGCAGTTGCAGATGATCAATGACTCGGACGGCGATCGGGAGATAAATGACTTGCGAGGGGACTTCGATGATCTTATATCCCGGAGGCACGGCCGGGAAGAACTCGTGAATCGTGTGAACCTTGCGCTCGTTGATGTACGCGCCGGACGTGATGTTGCACTCGACTCGCAATGCGTTGACCTTGAGAATAGCCACCGGTAAGTCCGAGCTGTGAGTCGTATCGGCTGACAGCACGCGCGGGGTGAAGCCCAGCAGGGGAGCGATGGAGTCTGTCGGTCGAAAGTCCACCTCGTGGTTGCACTTGAGCAGGCTACGCAGCGTGTTGTTGTTGGGCTTGAGATTGAGGGAGATGCCTCGCGGTGCGAGCGCTTCCTGCAAGTACGTTGCGATGTCTTCGATCTCGTAACTGCCCGTCGGCAACACGATCACTTGGTCACCCGCGTAGAATTTGTTCTTGCCGACATCGATGTTGGGTATGGAGTTGAAGGAGAGAAATTCCACCAGACCGAGAACGTAGTTCTTGCTGGGTGAAAGCTCGATCGGTGGGAAGTACTGCGCCTCCAGCAACGACGACGTTCCCGTCAGACTGAGAGTCAATGAATCCCCCATACCGAATCATGAGCGACTGAGTCGATGCGACCGCTCACAGCTGGTTATATAAGAACTTGAGACAAAGATGGCCGCACTCGTACGTGTCGAAATCCTGATATCGCGCGTGATTGTACTTGACCTCGGGGACACCGAGGTAATCCATGAGATCGCGAGGCGGCTGCAGATCGCCGAAGCTGTCGAAGTAGAGGACACGGTTGCCGTTCTTTCGGTACGCCACCCAGTGCGTTCCGGGCCCCTCCTTGTCGTCGAGATTAACGATGCCGCATTCGCGAAATCGCGGTCCGCCCCTCGGCATGGCGTTTCGCATGAATACACCGCGGAAGTGGGGAATTTCTCGCGCGTATTTCAGCAGATCAGCGTCCGTTAGAGGGCGTTTCGGCAGACGGACTTTTTTTTTTTTGCATCTTCAGGCCGAAACCCTTTTTGTGTGGTTTGAGGTAGAGCCCTTTGCCGAGGGCAATAGCCTCCATGGTCTCGTTGTGTCTGCGATTCTCGCGCAACTGACGCTCGGCAGCTTTGGCGCTGTTCACAGCTTTGGCAACGCCAGCAGCGCCACCTACCAGCGCTCCCGTCGCACTCAAACCGGCAAACAGGGGAATCAGGAAGGGTAAAAATCCGCCCACTTTCTCCGGCACGGGCAGTACGCGCGGTACTATCACTTTTTTCCTACCGCCAGCCTTCTTCACGGCCGCGCGAGCATGCTTCAGTGCCGATCGAATGATCTCGCGAGAATTATCACCGCTCGATCGCGAGGCGGCTTTCACTATTTGCGCGAGCGTCGCAGTGTGTTTCTTGCGCCTCAGTCCCATACCGAGTTTGGATTTCGCCTTCATGGTGTTCGCCACGACGTAAGCGGCGAGCCTCTCCTTCGCACCGGCGTCCCTCGCTAACACGCGCTGCCACGCCCTGTCGGCCAACAGTCTGTCCGCCTTATTGCGCGCTTCGACGTTCTCCCGGTTCTGCGAGTACGCGATATCGTGCTCCTTGCACGCTGCGTCCAACGGATTGATTCCCGGATCACCTCGCGCCAGTCGCTCAGCCAATTTCGTGCCAGGACCGCAGTACTGATAGCCCGGCACGTGCAGTTCGATGGGCAGTCGGTTGATGAGCTTGTTCAGGAGACCTCGTCCAGTGCGCATCACGGTGATGAATGATGCCGGAGGGTATATAAGCGCGCTATTTATACCCCCGACGACTCAGTCATGGATTTCCGCGAGCACACGCGCAAGTTGCCGGTGATGAATTTCGACGCGCTCGTCGAGCAACGAGCACCGCGCACGCGTCACGGTGAGTTACTGCCCGCCAGTATACGCGCAGTCTTCTGCGGACCGTCCAACTGCGGCAAGACCAACGCGCTGCTCGCGCTCATCACGCATCCCAATGGACTGCGATTCGAGAACGTCTACGTCTACTCCAAGTCGCTGAATCAACCGAAGTACAAACTGCTCGAGAAACTCCTCGCACCGCTCCGGGGTATCGAGTACTTTGCCTTCAGCGAGCACGATCAAGTCGTGTCACCGGAGGATGCGCGACCCAATTCCATCATCGTGTTCGACGACATAGCCTGCGAGAAGCAGGACAACGTCAGAGCCTTCTACTGCATGGGCCGTCACAAGAACGTCGATTGCTTCTACCTGTGCCAGTCGTACGCTCAGATTCCCAAGCACCTCGTGCGCGATAACGTCAATCTCCTGGTGATCTTTCGTCAGGACGAGATGAACCTCCGCCACGTCTACGACGATCACGTCAACACGGACATGTCGTACACGCGGTTCAGAGACTTGTGCTCCGCCTGCTGGAACGACACCGATCACGGATTTCTCGTAATCGATAAGGACCGCGGTAGCGGATCCGGCAGGTACAGAAAGGGCTTCGACCGGTTCGCCATAAATATATCGCGCACCGCGTGACTCCGCGCAGTGCATCATGGACGACCGAAGCGCGATGGACGAGTTCCACCGCGAGAAACGAACGCTCGGCCAGCTGGAGAAGATGAGAGATGCCGTTAAACGCAAGTACGCGCTTCTGAAGGCGGACAAGCAATCGATGGAGAGGGCGCTCGACGAAACTTTCAAACCAATCGTCCAGCCGCTCGAACGTCTCGTTAATGCGCGTGAGAAGAAGAAGAGGAAGACGGATGAGCTAGAAAATTCCTTCAAAACTGCCTACTACGATGCGGAAGAGGGGTCGGAGCTGACTCCTGAGGAAGAATGGTCGAAAACGGAACGGAAACCGGCAGTCGATGAGTGGCTCGAGAGTCCTGCCACCAAATTGTCCTCCAAACGGAGTCCTGCGCCCAAACAGAGTCCCGCAGAATGGTTTCAGGGACTCGAGAGTCCTGCGGCTCGCATCAAACAGAGTCCCGCAGAATGGCTTCAACGACTCGAGAGTCCTACAGCTCACTCCAAACAGAGTCCCGCAGAATGGCTTCAACGAGTCGAGAGTCCTGCGGCCAAACTGCCCTCCACTGATCCGCGCGAGGAATATTACGACGTGCCGGAGGAGGAGGAGGAAGGAGCCGTCGGCAAATATCTTCACATGCTCAACACGAACAGGAAGAAGTATCTGGACACGACTTACGGGGTCCGAAAACTGCCGGACGGTGGAACAATGATCGGAGACTCACCCATTCGTTTCGAGAAGGGAAGCGTCGTTGTGGGTGACAACAAGTATCGATCGAGCATCGGCTTGTTCGAACTGCTCTTCCGAAAGGAGCCTGACTCTCGGCTCGTTAACGCGGAGGACCGGAACACGTATGGCGCGATCCTGCAAAGCACGAACGCCTACAGGAAACGCTACAGTCCGGACGAGGATATTCGCAAGCAAAACAGTAGCAAGTACAAGAACTACGTGGCACCCTTCGTGGGGCAGAAGACCGGTAGTGCCTTGCCGCGATACAAGGTCGCGCGAAGGGACACGCGAATGGATTACGTGTACTGGGACGATCCGAACGAGTTGGTCGATCGTCTGCGTCTGCTGCTGGCCGAGCGATCGGCCGGCAACCCCAGTCACACCAACGAGATCGTCTCGATCATCGAGGAGTTGCGCGAGGCCGGCATTATCATATAGTAGGCGTGGGGAACGTGACAACGTCACTTGAACAATGAGCGTCGATGTGTTCGGACGTCAATTGGGACGAATCGAGGGTGGTGCGCGTGGTCCTCCAGGAGTTGGATTCAAACTCACAACCAGCGGTCAGTACGACGTCGATCACAGGAGACTGTGCAACGTCGCGGAGGCGAGTGAACCGAGTGACGCCGTTAATTTGAGTCTCGCAAAACGTCTTGTGCAAGGCGAGCTGAAGGAATTGCTACGCGCTACAGCTCGACTGAGAGAGGACATCGACGAACTGCAAGTGAACATACAGATTCTGCGGGATCAAGTGAATGAGAAGCTACGGGCCATTAACGGTAACGTTGAAACGACTCTGAAGTTAGCCAAACGCAATTCCGAGATAATCGAAACGTTGCTGCCGCCTCCGCATGGATAACGAACGTGAGAGATTGGTGGAAGAGCTGCACAAACCGGCACGTCGAAATTACCCACGACGCAAGTTCGAGGTTCGAGGACTCGACGAGACGTGGCAGGCGGATCTCGTGGAGATGCAACCGTATGCCCGAGAGAACCGTGGTGTCAGGTACTTGCTCACCATCATCGACGCGCTATCCAAGTTCGCGTGGGCTGTGCCCGTCAAGCGAAAGACCGGTGAGGATGTCACTGCCGCGATGCAACTGGTGCTTCGCCAGGGCCGAGTCCCGCAGAATCTGCAGACCGATCAAGGCAAGGAATTCTACAACGCACCATTCAAGCGACTCATGAACCGCTACCGCATCAATCATTACTCGACGTACAGTAACCTCAAAGCGTCCATCGTCGAACGATTCAATCGCACGCTCAAGAACAAGATGTGGTTGCAGTTCAGTCTGCGCGGTTCCTACAAGTGGCTCGACATTCTGCCCGATCTCATAGCCGCGTACAACAACAGCAAACATCGTACTATCGGCATGAAACCGAGTGAAGTGACAGCTGATCATGTCGAAACACTGCTACGACGACCACGCGAACGCCGTCGCAGAGTACCCAAGTTCGATGTCGGTGACAAGGTTCGAGTGAGCAAGAACAAGCACGTCTTCGAGAAAGGCTACACCCCCAACTGGACGACAGAAATATTCACGGTGAGCCGCGTGGTGACGTCGACGGAGCCGGTGACGTACAAGTTGAAGGACTACCAAGATAAGCCCATTGCTGGTGGGTTCTACGAAGAGGAGCTCCTGAGAGTCAAGTATCCGGACACGTATCTCGTGGAGAAAGTGCTGAAGAAGCGTGGGGATAGAGTCTACGTGAAGTGGCTGGGTTTCGATAACTCGCACAATAGTTGGATAAATAAGGCTGATTTGTAATTTTTGTTTGTTTCGATGATATTTATTTACAATAAATGAACATTATAATCAACGTTGGTTTAACATTATTTGTGATCGATGCTGAATTCGATTTGGTTCATCTTGGCGTCTGTGCCACCACCCAAGTACTTCAGGAGCAATTGACCGTTGGCGACCGTTTGCGCCATCTGGTCGAACATCTTCGGATCCTTCTCGAATGCGTCCGAGATGCGTTTCGATAGGAAGACTTGGAATTCGTTGTCGAGACTGGCGACGGCTTTAGGCCCATATTTCGTTGCGACTTGCCTCAGATCGGTAACGCGGTAGATGCTGTTCACGTGCAACGTTGCCAATTTCTTCGTAGGCAGGAAATCCTCGAGCAGAGCTATTTTGTTAAGCTTCTCGACGGTGTCCATCGTGCTGCTGTGCAGAACGGCTGCGAGTTCGCCGCTCATATACCCGTCATCCCCACTCATGACGGAGGCAGTGTTCCCCCACTTACGGTGGAAGAGGTGGGGCTCTGTAGTGTCCCCATGGCAACGTGTCCGTGCTATCGGGTAGGAGGATGCGCTTGTCGTCGTGCGCGCTCAGCGCCACCTTCGTCTGCCTCTCGGAAAATACGTTATGTAGGCGTGACCTGATGACGCATTGTTCACGCCGCAGCGTTGTTTTGTCCCGGAGACAGCGCAGGAAGTCGTCGAAGGTGATGGTTGCTTCGACCACGCCCCTTTTTACCCCCTTCACCCTCTTCACGCGATCTCGCCCCTCCACACGTACGCTGTACATTTTGCTGCGCAAGCCCACGAACTCGGTCATGATGCTGCCGTTGCACTCGTCTTTCATGAGTCCGATCACCTTCTTGTTGACTCGTGGCATGTTGAACCGATTGTTGAGGGGATAATCGGACGTGTCGAACCGCTCGATGTCGCGCTTCATGATTTCGTAAATGTCGTCGCAGCAAATCTCGTACAGCAGGCTGTCAGTGTCCGTGTAGAGGAGCTTGCAGTTATCGCCAAACTCCCGCTTCATGTAGTCGTAGTGGAAGGCGTAGACGTGAATCTTGGACAGGTCCAGCACACTGAGTCCGACGTAGATGGGCTTGTTGAGATGGACCTCAGTCTTGGCGAGCTGAATCGCCACGAGGTTCTCCGCGAAGATAGAGCAGCTGTGGAAATTGGGCTTGGCAATGAGTGCTTCGGCCCCGTATCGACCACCCCAGTTCTTCACCAGCTTGACGTCCACGCGTTTGCGCACGTTCTCCATCGTCTTGCCGAACACCGCGTTGTTCATGAGCTTGAAGAGGTTCTTCTCAAAGTCATTTCGCGCTTGTTTTCTCAACTCGCTGTTCAGCTCGATGTAGGGCTTCAACCATGCGGACTGCTCGAATTTCAAGACCCGATGGATGCGCACGAGCTTCAGACCCTGTTGGACGGCCTGCTTAAGGTTGCGGTAGTGCAGGATGTACCGCGTTTTCGGCTCCAGGGTCGTCATCAGTTTCGTCTGCGTTGAGCCGGGGGCGCTCTTGTGCTCGGGACACAGCGGCAAGTCTTTGTGCGCGTCGTGACAATCCTCCGGATACTCCAGGTCCACTTCGAGGAAGTAGCCGACCGGCGAGTCGTCCGGCACATTTAGAAAGTCGACAGTACTGCCATCTATCCACTCGAAGGCCCCGCGCGGTAGCACCTCCATCATTGCCTGGCCATAGAGGTTGTTCACGTCGAAGTACATGAGGTATTTGCTCGCGTCGTTCGCATCATAGTCCCTCATGTACTTGTTGTTGGCTCGAGCGTAACGGTTCGAGCACTGACTCACACCACCGCGCACTCCTTGCTCGATGAACAGGTGCATGTCGAGATCCGTGAGCAGTTCCAGTTGAACCTTCGTGTACTTGAGCATGGCGTCCCACGAGAAACCCGGTAGCGTGTAGTAGTGGGCGGGGTCCAGGCTGTACGCTCGCACAGAGTCGTTGCGGAAATTCTCGAAGACGTCGGCGAGGAGAAGCACATCCGTCTTCAAGTACAGGTCCGAGTACTCGCCCAAGCTCCGGATGTTGAACTCGTCCCACACTCTCTTAGCATGCGCATAGTCCGCGTCCGAGATGTCGCTGTCGTTCAGCGTGCTGTGGAAGCTCGCTTTCGGTGGTAGCTCGGTGTCGTTGAGCTTATCCAACGAGTCGACGTAATCGTAGGGAAACACTCCCTTCCTCGTGAGCAACTTGAATTTCTCGTCGGACAGGTGGGAGAATTCGCTCCTCACGATCTTCATGTCGCTCAAGTACGACGCAAGTTTTTCCAACGACGACGCCATGAAGCGGAACGAGTCGATGAAACGGAACTTCACTTCGCTACCGTGTATGTGCTTCGTGAACGAGATGTAGCGTTCTTTCGTCTGTGGCAACACTTCGACTCGACCGGCGAAGCACGTGGCGATTTCTCGTATGATGAAGTGGGAGTCGTAGCCGGTGAGATTGTGGAAGACGATGGGCACGGTTTTCGAGTCCTGATAGTTCAGGTTGCACTCGTTGTGCGCTGCACCGCGGTACTTGCCCGTCAGATGGCAGTGATCTCGCACTCTGTCACCGCCCAACAGGGGTCGCTCACACATGTGACACTTGGTGGCGGCGTGGAACTCTCTCTGCTGCTGGAGCGTTAGTCTCTCCATCGGTCGGGGGTTCGCGTAGACGTTGTCGAGTTCCGCGGCGAAGTTTTGCAGCTCTCGGGCTAGCCATTCCGCAGGCTTCGGACCCCTGTGGCTGCGATACCGCGAGAGTGAGTCGTCGTAACTGCACTTCACGTAGTACCCCACGCTGAATGCTTCGTGCTTCTGGTAGGTGTTCTCGTCACGAGTCGGCTTCAGCAGGCACTCGAAGTCCGCATAGATGATGAATGGTGCGCGCTCCTTGTGTCCATGGTTCTTGAAGTAGAGCATCCTGTTCGACCATTTGGGCATGGTGATCTTGCACTTGTTGACTATTGCGCAGTCAATTTCGTGTGCGGCCAGCTTGTCTTCGGTGCGATAGTAGTGGAGGCAGCGATCGCAGATGTGGAGTTTGTGGTTTCTGTTCGACAATTGGTTTGAAACCAAGCGAGACAAGTTCTTGATCCACACGTAATGGAACCTCGGTATCATGTAGCACTCGTTCTCCTCGTCCTCTTCCTCCTCCTCCTCCTCCACGTAGTGATCCTGTACCAGGAGCAGGTTGACGTGTTGCTGCTTCTTCGTTGCCGTCACGTGCAGGGGCATCACGTCGAAGTCTCGCTTCTTCTTCTTCAAAATATATACATTTACCGAGACGTCGTTCTGTTTCTCGAACTTCGGAATGTTGCGCGGTTCCATGGGGAACTCGATCCCGTCAAAGTTCAATTCCGCCTCGTACGGACTGTATTCGGAGACGCGATCGGAATGGTGGGCGGGATGAAGCGCCGACAGTATGGCCCACTTGAAACACTGTTCGTCGTTGTTCCGCACGTTGACACACGCGTTCTTGTTTCGGATCTTGGCTGGAAGATCCACGTAAGAGCTGCCACGCATCGGATTGAACTTGCTGATGTGCAGCGTCATGTTCACGATCGAGTGCAGTGACCAGCCTGAACCCTGCTGCTCGAATTCCTCCAGATCCGTCAGAATCGGCTCCCGTATGTGCTCCACGAACCATTTTCCCGTATCCGTAGTGTTGAAAATCGGTGCCGCCTTCGTGTTGAAGAACTTCAGATCGATTATCTCTTCGTCATTCTTCGTGACGGTGAATTTTGCAGCGAGCACGGCGTAAGCCTTCACTGCGACACCTCTACTCCGCAGTACGTTGTCGATCTTTGCGCGGAAATGCGCCATGCAGTCTTTCATGAAGGCTTTCACGTCGACGTGCTTCAAATTCGTGAATACGCCTACCCTGATGCCGTTCTTGAACGAAGAGTTCAGATCCGACCATCGCACGCGGTCGATGAGCCTCTGTCGATTTTGCACTCCACGGCCACGTTTCAGCAATAGTCCTAATTTAATTTCAATACCTCGCAAAAATCCAACGGTGAATAGGAATTTTTGCCGCTCCGGACCAGTGGTTGCCAGCCTCTGAGAGTCTTCCAGCGTCTTGATGACCTTCCTTAAACGTTTCATCCATTCATGAATTTCATCGGCACCGCGATTCTTCAAAAGCTCCAATACCTCCTCCCAGCTCGCAATGATCTCTTTGCAATCTTGAGCAGACATTCTGTCGTGATTGAAGTGAACTGTGCCAGCTCGGCCACCGGACCCCGAATTTATACCAGACAACTGGCGGATGGTGGAGGGCACGCGTGTCGCGATTGGTTGCCTGCGTTCCGGAGGGGGTTGTGGTATAGCATTCCAACATAAGTTCGTTGGATGGAGGGGGGAGGAAGCGAGCCATGATTGGCTGCCTCGGTAGGGTAGAGTGGGGGCTGGCGGTATAAAAGAGCCAAGCATCGCAGCAGGAGCATCACTTCGAGAATGGAGTTCGTTGTCGACTTCCAGGGTTTCAAGCGACCCTTCAACGAATTCGTATTCAAAGAGGTGGCGGTGGTTGCTCTCGAAGACGATGCTCAGCCATCGGTGTACATGTTCGAACCACCTCACAGGTGGAGCTACCTGCCTGCCAAGTACCAGAGCGAGAATCAGTGGTTGGAGGAAAACTACCACGGCCTCAACTGGAACAGTGGCACTGTACCCTATGAGGAAGTGCACGAGGTGCTCTTCAATATCCTGCGAGGCGCCAGCAAGGTGCACGTGAAGGGCCTTGAGAAAAAGAGATGTCTCGAGAAAATAATACCCAACGTGTACAACCTCGACGACCTGGCCTGCCCATCACTCCGCCAATTGACTGCGAACGCCACCGTCTCGTGCACCAATCACAAACGTGCCTGGAATTCCCCTCTCCACTGCGCCGTTTACAACGCGTGCGCGCTGAAAACCTGGCTCCTCCAGCGGCAGATCGACTGTGCGAGCACCGAATGCATCCCCGAAACAACGTTGAAAGACTACTTCGCGCAGTGTGACTTTTCACCCCTCAGAAATGTAAATTCCCCTTGAAATGTAGCGAAATTGAATAAAAAATGAGAAAAAAATTGTTTCGGTTTGTTTGGGTTTGAGTGTTTCGGTTTGTTTGGGTTTGAGTGTTTCGATTTGTGAGTTTGGGTTCGGGTTTTAATGAATTCAAAAAAGTTTTTTTTTTTTTTGGTTTATTATAAATTACAATTTTTTTAAATTTTTAATATTTTTAAATAAACGTTGCGCCGTGGTTGGTGGGCGCGCTGGCGTAGTATGTTTTCTTATCCAAGGGTCAGGTCTGATGTTTTCTTTGGAGGCCTGACCCTTGGATGAGAATTTACATTTTTTTCTCACATTTTTCATTGGCGCAGTCTTCGGTGGAGATATCAAAATAGTTTTTCTTCGCTCATTTTCCGCCGAAGACTGCGCCATTTTTTTAATCGATCGTGATGGTGGAGCCCCATCATCGTCGTCGTCGTCGCTTGAGAGGAAGAGGTCTTGTTCCAATAGAGACCTCTTCCTCTCATTCGTCACCGTTGTCGTCGCCGTTGTCGTTGCCGTCGCCGTTGTCGTCGTCGTCGTCGCCGTTGTCGTCATCGTCGCCGTTGTCGTCATCGTCGCCGTTGTCGTCGCCGTTGTCATCGTTGTCGTCGCCGTCGCCGTTGTCGTGGTCTCTGGCGCCATCACCACGAGCTGCTTAGCAAATGGTGGTAGCGGGAGGTCCAAAATTACCCTCGCGAAGCGAGGGTCGCTCGCATGCACCCCGCTACCACACACGCAAAATGTATTTTTGGCTTGCATCTGAAACAAAGGAAAACAATGATCATTAGTATTTCGGAAAAAAGGGTAGAGAGAATAGCGTTTACTTATATAGGAAGACTTACCTCTTTCGATTTCCTGGAATGGATTGACGTCGCAGCGTCACTGCCCGCTTCTTATAGCGGGCCCCCACCGCTCGCGATCTTCCTGGAATATTCCGTAGGGGGGGCCCCCACTGGGGACTCTGCAGGGGAGCACCCACTGGTGTCACCACAGGGGGGCAACATCTGTCGGTAAAGTAGGGACCTACCTTGTCGACAGCATAGGGCTCCATGTGTCAGATATCTACCTTACCGACCGTCGATAAGGTAGGAACTCCCGCCTGCTATTATTCCGAGGGCGCGCACTTTGAATCCTCACGTTTCGGGGCGACCAGTTTCGCGCGAATCTGTTTTGCCATCCTGACAGTTGGCCATCCTGCCGGCGGCTGTCCCGTCTCACCATCCTGACAGTTTGCCATCCTGACAGCGGCTATCCCGAGGGCGCGAATCCTCGCTCTCCGAGGAAGTCCGTCTCAACGACTGTACGGGAAGTCCGCCTCAACGACTGTTTGGGAAGTCCGCCTCAACGACTATTCGGGAAGTCCGCCTTAACGACTGTTTGGGCACCGCCATTCAAGTTGGGGGATTTTGCCGATGTTTCCGCTCGTTTGGAATTGAGCACGCTATTTTACCGAAGTTTGGGTTAGCGTGCTCATCCTTTTTTTACCAACATTTGGGTTAGAGTAACCATCCTTTTTTACCGACGTTTGGGTTAGAGTGGTCGTCCTTTTTTACCAACGTTTGGGTTAGAGTGATCGTCCTTTTTTTTTATCGACGTTTGAGTTTGTTTGGGTTAGAGTGACCATCCTTTTTTACCGACGTTTGGGTTAGAGTGGCTATCCTTTTTTACCGACGTTTGGGTTAAAGTGCTCATCCTTTTTTACCGACGTTTGGGTTTGTTTGGGTTAAAGTGCTCATCCTTTTTTACCGACGTTTGGGTTTGTTTGGGTTAAAGTGCTCATCCTTTTTTACCGACGTTTGGGTTAGAGTGCTCATCCTTTTTTACCGATGTTTGGGTTAAAAGGAGAATCCACTTTACCGACGGGGGAATCTGCTTTACCGACAGAGGGAATCTACTTTACCGACGGTCGGTAAGGTAGATTCCTACATGGGGGGGAACCGGCCTAGCTCTACTACTATCTCCGATTCCAATTAGGATATTCATGTTTTTTTTTTCTTAAATTACTCGTCAAGTGAAGGGTAAGTTCAATCCATCATAACATTCGTAATAAGATGTGAATTCTCGGCGATATCTCTAATTGTTTATAAGCATTGTAACATGATTTTCCCGCGATGGGTACGATCACGTCCCTTCTCCGCTCACCCGTCTCGTCTTCTCGCACCACTCTCCGGCCATGAGAGTGAATTGGGCGCCAGGTACGAAGTACCGCCGATTACTCGACTTTTAATTTATCTGCTCTCAACGATGGTAACGTCAAATAACATAATATACGACACAGAGGGAACGAGAGACAGGAATGACCGAGGACGGTCCGGCTACTCAGCTCATCTGAGATACTGAAAGGTAGAGGGTGGGATCCTTGGGGAAAAGGTAGCAATTCGCAACGCAAAAATGAGCTAAGACAAAGCAAAATTTAGGAAATATTTCAGAATTTATTCGAAATTACCGAACAAACTCGAGTACAGAAAAAAAAGATACATTATTACGGAGTTGGATTCGATACAAAATAAAGTTTGAGATGAAATTAATTCGGTGATACACCAGATCGCATAACTTTTACCTCTCACACAGTAACGGGGTATTTCGCGCGTGGTGCGCCCGAATTCGTCAGGTAATAACGCGGTTAATGATTCGCCTCGTGATCTCCCGGGTGCCGTAGGTAATCGACAACCGATGCTCTGGCGTTGCAGGTTAAAGGTAATCAGCCGTCCGCCAGGCGAATGCTTTAGGTAAAAGGTAAAAGGTAAACAACGCCAGGACAGCCGGTGCCTTAGGTAATTCAAGGTAAAAGGTAATTAGCACCAGTTCGATCGCAAAGAGTCCGGCAATACGCGATGAAAGGTAACCGAAGATAACATCAGAACGAAGTTCGGCCAAGCGCGAGGTAACGCCGAAGTTCCTGCGCGATTAGTGTAGGTAATACGAGCTGACGCGATTAGAGAATACGGTACAATCGGGAAAATGAACGTCGGATTAATATTGGCGAAGATAACAAAGGCAATAGAACAACATGATGTAATATCGCTCGCAATAAGGTAACAGAAAAGACGGTAAGCGTCACACGGAATAAAGAAAGGACAGTATAGGCGAATGTAAAAGGAACGGTTGAAAAAGATACGATACGAAAGACAAAATACGCCGTATAAACTGAAACTTTTCGTTTTTTCGTGCGTGGGCGAGGTACCGCACGGCACGAGGAAATTGGTTCGGACTCGAGTGGACACGTTCGTAGGCAGAGGAGCGTTTTGGGGAGGATCTATTTTATTTTGTTTTCAGAAAAAGCCTCAGAGTAGGTGCGTGCTTTCATGTGCACTATTGCCGACCCTTCATCATAGGCATACTACGTGTAAAAATGAAGATATCGTTTTATAACGGGGAAATTCTGTTAAGTGAATGATAAATTACAAGAAATGATTAAAGATTTTCCTCTTAAATATTAGCAACAATAGAGCGGGTGTCGGACTTCAAATAACGACAATATCACAAATATTAGTATGGCGGGAAGAGAAGAGTTAGCAGGTTAGTAGGAGCGCGTGAGAGGTGTTATCGGAGCCTCGAGGGCTCGAGCTCGGTGTGAGAGTGTATGCGTGTGAGAGGAATAAGGTGGCAATGTGATTCGAGCCCACACACACCGCGATATTCGACGACGCGGGCTATGACGATAACTCTATGCACGGCTCACCTTTGAATCCTGAAAAACGGATCTCTGGAAATGCTTAGATCGCGTAATTGAATTTTCTAACCTTGAGATTTTATTGAGTTGGAGACGACAAGAAAAAATTATGCTAGGCCAAGGAGAGAGTCTCCAAGAGATTTCAGCGTGGCCAGGGCTGATCTCGAAGTGTCAGGGAAGCTGACAAACTCTAACTTCGACCGGAAAAGTCAACTGAGAATTTTCATGGTCTCATGCCTTAATGAGAATGTTATCTCGCGAGTTCGAGCGCGGCGAATGCTTGAACTCTAAAATCAGAGAAGCTGATCGCAATTAAAAGGTTCGGGTGAGTTAAAACTTAAGTGACTCAATGCAACTGAGACTTCGTGTCGCGAGTCGATAAAGCGTATTCCGGGACGTTGAGATAATATTTAAACAAATGGTGAAACGTCTCGGTGCAAGCAGCGTGTGCACGTGCGGTGAAACTGACATTACAAGTCCCGATTGATGGTGCGCGCACGTTAGCTGATACGAAGTAAAATATTTTATTCACCCTTTGTTTAAATAAACCTGCCTACAGTCACCGTAATGCTCTAACTCCAAAGTCGGACTTCCGGCCTTGACGGGGCTTTCCAGAGAGTTAGAGTCCTAATCACGAGCTCGGGAAGAATTGACGAAGAAGCAATGCTCAGCAATTGATATGAGACACTACTCTGATGGTGATCAAATTGAAGTCCACTTATGGTTGTCGAGTTGTAGAAGAATGATGTAGAATAATCCGAAGCTCTTTGCGCTCGCCCTTAAGTAGATACAGGGGCTTGAGGGGAAACGTCCCCTTTCCCATTACCTCGAGGGTGATCGGTGGGATAATCTGCCACTACATGGTTCAAGAGAACAGCCATTATACTCTTAGTCCCGGGGAGGTGGAAAAATGAAAAGTTATTGACAATATCGGGCTCTTGGTAAGCTTCGATGTTATTAGGAGAATATCTGAGGCGAGTAGGTAGACTCCGTGATCGTGATCGATGAGGTGTGTCTGAGGGCTGTCTTATCTCAGCTAGTAAGAGGTGTGGCAGGACCCTTGGTGATAGCTCGGCCGGGAGTGTTTCAAGGGGCGTGATTAGTAACGCGGAGAGCGTGCAATCACACGTAAGAGACGTCACCCGTTCCCGATAGAGAGGTGTGACTTATAGATCGAAGATCGCGATGGCGCGATTATACGCCGGCCCTGATTTTGTACTCTCGAGCTACCACGGGCCGGTGGTGTCCCGTTACAAAACGATGCTCGCCAAAGCGAGTGAGAGAGACAGAGCGAAAACAAAGCGCGAGGTAACAGACTCGCTAGAGCCTCCGCGCGTGCAGGGAGAGAGAGAGAGAGAGGCGTTGTCGCGTGGAATATTCCAGCGCTTACTACGCAGTCACAAAGACTCTAACTCAATAATTTTCAAAACTCTACCGCGAATACTTTAATGAAAGTAGATATACTAGGCCGGTTCTGGACCACTTTTTCTCTACTGCGCATGCGCAGAAAAATCCATTGCGCAGGTTCTACTGCGCATGTTTTAGAAGGTTCCAGGGGGGGTACTGCACATGTTCCAGAAGGTTCCATGGGAGGGGGGGATCGGTGATGTCATAACTGCGCAGTGACCTTGTTTGCGTCGGGCGAATTACGGTGACGTCATAACTGCGTAGTGATCTTGCGTGAAATCTGATTGATGACGTCATCTCGATTTCATTTCAAGAGTTCCGATTCTAAAATTCTGGAAAAATGTGTGTCACAGTGGGGATGTATCCTGTAAAAGGAGATTTTTCCCTCGTCGTCACTTTATGCTGAACCCTTGACCATTTCGGTACCGTGAAAAACAAGCTGAGCAATGGAAACCATTTTGGAATTGCAAGGTTTTAAGATGCCTATCAATAAATTTGCATTGAAAGAGCTGGCAGTCATTAAAATTTATCTCAGGGCGGAAGCGTACGAGGAGCTTGGATGCCTTTTAGTTAAGCCTCCATGTGAATGGGATAGTTTACCAGCCAAGTATAAGAGTCAGAATAAGAGGTCTGAACGCTACGACCACGGTATCCCATGGAATACCGGTGATATTCCTTATAATGAAGTGAAAAACGTATTTGACATTATTTTAAAAAATGTGAGTTTTGTTTATGTGAAAGGGTTTGAAAAAAGCAATGGATCACCGATATTATAGGAGATTCAAAGTTGATCATTACTATGGAGGATTTGGGTTGCCCCGCATTGCGAAAATTACCCGCACCAATATATTAACATTACAAGTACCATAATGGGGTACGCGAATACAATTGTGCCTTTGAAAACGTTCACCGTTTGAAGGAATGGTATTTGAAGCATGGTGTTGAAAATTCATCGTTTCCATGATCCTTAAGAATCTTCACTACATTGGGAAGTCTGAGAGCAATGAAGACGGAGGATATCGCTCGTCTTCCTCAAGAATTTATTCTAACGTACGCATGGAAGGACATTGACGACGTATGGGGCAGACTTCTTGAAGAATGGCGCATCGATGAGAACTTCATGAGTTATCGTCGATGTCGAAAACACTATCAAAAAACGGATACTGACGAATTCGATGGACCTATACCGTTAATCATAAATTGTCTCAAATGTCAATTTTTTTCTGAAAATTTGTATGATAAATAACATATATATCAAGAGACTCGGCAGAGTCTCGGGACAAGTACATTGACAGCCCTGTCGTCTGCTGGCCCGAGGCTCTCGCCGAGACTATATTATCTCTGAATAAAACGATTCGCGGTGGTGGGGGTAAAATCGACATGTCATTTTCTTGAATTGCGAAGCTCAGGAGTTATGTCGCAATTTGAAAATTGATCTTTCAGCTAATTAAGAAATTCTCTTTCGATTGCGCCCAAAATCAGCATGATCGGTGGCGTAATTGCTGAAAAAAAACTTTGCACGGGCTCAAGATTATGCAAAAAGTACCAACACATTTACGCAGCTGACGTATCCGTATATGGGTTCAGACCGATACATACAAGGGCTTCTTGATGTCCATCATAACCAATCACCGGTGAGAATCTATCCGTCTCGACCAATCGCCGATGAGAAAGTTTCTGATAGTCCTCAATGTTTTCTTGTATACCGTCTGTTATCGTCTGTTATGTTATTATAAAGTGATTGCGATCGTAGCCCCGTGGATCAACGGTGCAAGATTTACAAATTTCGTTTAAATAAATAAAACATTATTGGAAATAGCAGTGGATATAATCAATTTTATTTTTTTCATAAAAGAAGTTTCAATAAGTTTCGAGCCCAATTCACGACAATAATATCTATATTAAATAAAACCTCAAAAGTGGATTAATTGATCTCATACAGTGTACTGAGAGTGAGTAAAATGTTGAGAAGTGAAAACGTGAATAATGTGTGTCGTGAAAATTAAGAATTATCTGTTCTACTTCGATATCGTAATATATACATAGATAGCAAATTTGCGAGATTTCGCGTCATGTTGACGTTTGAGGTTATGACCGCCGGAGTGCTGTTGCGTGCAGAGTGTAGAAAAATAAAAGTGGTTATTGAAAAGTGGAAGGAATCGATATTATTAATGACGTGACTAATTAGTATTGAATAATAATAATAATAACAATGAGAAAAAAAACGTTCGTTCATTATAACCTCTAAAACGTTCTTTCCAAACAGAAATTCTATGTTGTGTAATTACATTAAAGAGGTGGATGGTTGTGTGTAAACGAATTCAAATAAATTTCAAAAAACTTTGGTCAAGTAATTCAATGTATTGTTGTCATAATTTCTTTCATTTAGTTTGGCTGTGTTCACCGGTCCCTTTTTTCCACCTCCTTAGCTTACAGTGTATTGTCATACAAATTTCTATTTGTTCTCCAGACAATACGAGAGATATTCGTATTTCTATTTTTTTATATTAATTTCAACAACATAATTTGAAATATTTATAACAAAAAGCCTTCATGATTGCTTGTTCATACACCCAAGTTTTGAAAAATCTTTGGGCCATGTAAATGCATAGATATATTCACTTGAGTTGTTACATGATAAATTTGGAAATTTATTTCAATAAGTCATTGGGTGCTTAATTTTCATGATATCAAAATTTGTATCTTCGAAATGCAATGAACACTTCTAAAGTTCGACAAAGTGATGAAGCGACATGTATATTGAATATTTCCAGACCATGTTTGCGATTGGCATTGTGGGTTGAAAAATTCATGTCTATAAGTCTACACCTGATCATTTTTGGATGTGATCAAATATTTTGTCCGCGGATAACCATGGAGACATACAAAATTACAGCATTTTGCTTGCTTCAACATGCATCGTAACTGTCACTTTTTTTTTGAATGTGTCATAATAAGTTTCAAAAATGTGGTTCATGTAATTTTTAAGTGTTTTTCCCTATAGCACCAAAGTCTGTATAACTGGTACGTAGCAAGTACCTATGAACTTTGATATTTCTGTGAAATAGCAGGTATGCCAATCTTTTAACTTTTTGGTTCCGACTGGAATATATTAACGAAGATATTCATTACTAAAGTCTTCACCTACTTATTTCTGAATAGATCTGAAATTACTGTCTTCAGAAACTAATGCACAGATACATGAAACAATTTTGATTTCTGTTCTCTTTCAATTGCGCTGTCTTTTTTCTTTTTAACTATGGCTCTGCTCTTTCCGATCCTTGTTTTGACTCCATCGGTTTGCAGCGGATCGATGCATATTATTAATTGGTTGCCTAATATGTGTCCTATGATTTTCTACTATTTCTTCATGCTGATTGTGGTAACGTGATTCAAGAGGTTTCCAATTATGATCATCAATCGCACATTTTGTACAACAGATTCTCAAAACAGTTTCTGGTCTTGATATAAGTGTAGTTATTCTTTTTCCACCTGGTCTGTCGAGTAATAAATTTTGAAACTTGTTCCAAAAAGTCTTTGGATGCTTTTTTTGCTGATAATATGAAAATTTGAATCTTTGGAATGCGGTAGGCAAACACAAATATTGACAACAATACTTATGAAATGACGTGTATGTTGAGTATTCCTATTCTGCAAACTGCAAATGTGGAATTATTGGTGAAAACATTCATTACGATAAGTGTACAGTTACTCAGTTTTCGATGCGATTAAGTATAATACCTGCCAACATCATGGAAACCTACAGAATTTCTGAATGTTATGTGCGCTATGTGATTTTAATGTAACATCATGACTTCTAACAACTTTCCACTCTAATACTATAGATTTGGATCATTGAAATACAGCAAAAATCTGCAAACTATAAAATTTATATACTGTGCCATTAATTTTATTTTTTGACTCGCACCGTAACACAAATATGAAGTGAAAAATTCATTACAAAAGTCTTCAGTTGCTAATTTATGGATTTTCTGTGGATAAGTATATGTGCTAAGTATCACCCCCTATCTTTATGGTAATATGTAATGGAACTTTGTTCTGCAAGTTTTAAAGTATTTCTTTTCAAATAGTATTAAAGTTTGTATTACTGCGGTATGGAGCGAATACCTTCAAACTTTGATATTTTTGTGTCGCAGCATGTGTGCGAATTATTTAAATTTTTTACTCCAACCGTAACATGTAATTTCAAAAATTCATCACAAAAGTTTTCAGCTTTACTAATTATCTTAATTTTCCTTTTTCTAAATTCTATGCTAAATTTCTGAATTTTCTAATTTATTTCTAAATTATCCTGAAATGAAATTGTTTTCCTCCACAAGCAATGCAGGTACCTTAAACGTCTTTGAATTCCGTTGCTCTGTTGAATCAAGTACGCTCAGTTTTTTTTACTTCTTTGAATTCTGACATAATAAATGTTTCCGGGTGCCTTTTTTCTGCAACTATCAAACTGTAGATAATTGGATCTCCGCGGCCACTTGCAAACTTTGGAAATATATTTCATCGGGGGCATATTTTGGATGACACGAAAAAGTCTAGATTCAGAATGCAAAAACGACATTTAAAAATGGCCAATTCTGTTGTATTCGTTGTGTCTTGAATTTGATCCATCTTTTCTCTTTTCCTTTCTTTTCACTAACGTTATAAGCCGGAAATCATATCTCAGCCCGCAACACGCATTGCTACATGCTCTTGAGTTTCCAATGGACAAAACATATTAGAAGACAAGGAGAAAAATCACCAAAGTCCAAGAACAAACCTCTATCGAAATATTTCCAGTACAATTTTGACGAAATTTAGGTCTTTTTTCGTGGAAACTAACGTTATAAGCCGAAAATCATATCACGACCTACAACCTGCTTTTCACCGTGCTCTTTGGTTCCTAATTGACAAAACATATTAGAGTACAAGGAAAAAAATCGCCAAAGTCCAAGGAGAGACCTGTGACGAAATATTTTCAGTACAATTTGGATGAAAAATAGGTCTTTTTTCGTAGAAACCAACGTTATAAGCCGAAAATCATATCTCGGCCTCCAACCCGCTTTCCGTCGTGCTCTTTGGTTCCTAATTGACAAAACATATTAAGATACAAGGAAAAAAATCGCCAAAGTCCAAGAACAAACCTGTGACGAAATATTTCCAGTTCAACTTTGACGAAAAAAAAGTCTTTTTTAGTGGAACCCAACGTTATAAGCCGAAAATCATATCCCGGCCTCCAACCCGCTTTCGACCGTGCTCTTGTGTTCCTGATTGAGAAAACATATTAGAGTACAAGGAAAAAAATCGCCAAAGTCCGAGAACAGACCTGTGACGAAATATGTCCAATACAATTTTGACGAAAAATAGGTCTTTTTTCGTGAAAACCAACGTTGTAAGACGAAAATCATAAATATTTCATAGAAATTTAAACTAAAATCCTATAGTCAACTGAACATAAATAAGGAACTTTTGAGAAAAAAGACGTGATATCAAACCATAAACTTCCCCTAGGAAAAAAAAGGTTGGGACAAGTACATTGATGGTCCCTCGTTTGCTGATAATTCCATCCATGAAAAAAACTTTAAAACAAAATTTTTATAAAAAATGGGCAAAAAAATTATTTTATAAAAAAAATACAGAACAATTCGAAAAAAATTTCACAAATCTTGAAAAAGCATTATCTTTAAAAAAACCTAAACTGTATCTATTTTTTAAAGTGTTAAAAGAATCAAATAACAAGTAAAAAATAAAAACCGAAAAATCGCGCTTGAAATCATTTTGGAAACCGATGCCTCATTCTTCTTATTTGATTCGAAGGGCTAAATCAATTTAAAAAAATTCCATCTAATTTACGTACAGCATTAAAATTTATTATATCAATTCGAGGCCAAGTATTTTCTAATAAATTGAAAAAAGTTACCATTTGAGTTACGTGCAGCACTAAAATTTATGATATCAATCGAAGGACAAGTAATTTATGAGTAACTCCAAATTTCAACATTATGGAACTTTTTTAAGAAGCTTTTAAATCCAAAAAAATCACATGCAAGCTAGTCATTTCTTACTCTATGGTGGCAGAGACAATCGATTTTTTTCAGACTTTCAGGAGCTACTGATATTATTCACAATATTCGACATCGATTGGATCGATAGAAATTATGTTTAAATATGAGTTAAAAGTACTTGTTCCATAAAAAGTTCCATAATGTTGAAATTTGGAGTTACTCATAAATTACTTGTCCTTCGATTGATATCATAAATTTTAGTGCTGCACGTAACTCAAATGGTAACTTTTTTCAATTTATTAGAAAATACTTGGCCTCGAATTGATATAATAAATTTTAATGCTGTACGTAAATTAGATGGAATTTTTTTAAATTTATTTAGCCCTTCGAATCAAATAAGAAGAATGAGGCATCGGTTTCCAAAATGATTTCAAGCGCGATTTTTCGGTTTTTATTTTTTACTTGTTATTTGATTCTTTTAACACTTTAAAAAATAGATACAGTTTAGTTTTTTTTAAAGATAATGCTTTTTCAAGATTTGTGAAATTTTTTTCGAATTGTTCTGTATTTTTTTTATAAAATAATTTTTTTGCCCATTTTTTATAAAAATTTTGTTTTAAAGTTTTTTTCATGGATGGAATTATCAGCAAACGAGGGACCATCAATGTACTTGTCCCAACCTTTTTTTTCCTAGGGGTACAAATGTTTCCAAGTTTTTTAAATCTCACAATACTGCTTGCAAATAGAAAGAAATATTAATCTCTGATTAAGAAAGAAAATGACTCATTTTCATCTTTCAAATATGACATCAGTCATGAGCCGCACGATAGAACAACAAATCCGTGATAGTTCGAGCATGCTTGTAACATGATGCCCTGCGGAGCGAGCGACGTGGAGAAAAAATAATTATCAAGAGACTCGGTAGAGTCTCGGGACAAGTACATTGACAGCCCTGTCTTCTACTGGCCTGAGGCTCTCGCCGAGACTATACCTTCTCTGAATAAAACGATTCGCGGTGGTGGGGGTAAAACTGGCATGTCATTTTCTAGAATTGCGGAGCTCAAGAGATGTTTTGTTAAGCGAAAATTAGTTTGGAGACTAAATTTCAAAATGTCTTTCGAATGAGCCCGAAACCAACACGATCAGTAACGTAATTGCTGAGAAAAAACTTTGCACAGGCTCAAGATTATGCAAAAGTTACTAACACATTTAGAAATTTGACATGTCTGTATATAATACCATCAAAGGCCTCATGTCCCTCGGTCTAACTTCGCGGCGAAGTCGCGGACTGACGTCACATGCCGAGAGCTCGAAAGTCACCAGCCGAAGTTTCACGTCATGTTGACGTTTGGGGTTATGATGTTATGAAGTGCGTGCGGGATAACTAAAAATAATTTGCGTCATCTAACGAAGTGCATATTACTATTTATTTCGTTAAATTTTGTGATATACTAAACCAGTATCAAAGCGGCCGCGTAAATGTAGTCTGTGATATGTGTGCGAAAAAGGATATAAAAAATGCGCGATGCATATATGTCAACGAAAACTTTTCAAGATTTCATTTTTTTGTTCGACTGGAAATAAGCGTTAACTAAAATAATCTTTCAATTAAATCAGAGTGCGAGAAATATTGTCCAGTGTAAATATATCGTCAGTAGGCTAGGTTATATATATGAAGGCGTCAGATTATATATATGAATAAATACAACAAAAACACACAGAATTGTTGGAATGATGTTGTAAACTTTAATGGAATAAATGTTTTCTAATTTATTTCTCATGTTTCCCATATTTTGCTTCATATTCAGTTTGGCTCTGCCCTCTCCGATCCTTGTTTTCACTCCATCGGTTTGCAGCGGATCGATACATATTGTTAATTAATCGCCTAATATGTGTCCTATGATTTTCTACTATTTCTTCATGCTGATAGTGGTAACGTGATTCAAGAGGTTTCCAGCTATGATCATCAATCTCACATTTAGTACATCAGATTCTGAAAACAGTTTCTGGTCTTGATATACGTGTAGTTATTCTTTTTCCACCTGGTCTGTCGAGTAACAAATTTTGAAACTTATTCCAAAAAGTCTTTGGATGCTTTGTTTGCTGATCATATGAAAAGTCAAATCTTTGGAATGCAGTAGGCAAACACAAATTTTGACAACAATACTTATGAAATGACATGTATGTTGAGTATTCTCACTTTGCAAACTACAAATGTGGAATTATTAGTGAAAAGATTCATTACGCTAAGTCTACAGTTGCTCAGTTTTGGATGCGATCAAATATAATGCCTGCTAACATCCATGAGAACATACAGAATTTCTGAATACAATGTTCGCTATGTCATTTCAACGTAACATCATGACTTTTGCCAACTTTTCTCTATAATACTATAGATTTGGATTATTGAAATACAGCAAAAATCTGCGAATTATAAAATTGATATACTGTGCCACTCATTTTACTTTTTAAAACTAACTGTAACATATTGTAACGGTACGCTTTTATGACGTCACCCGCTACGCGTGTTTTCGAGCTACTAAAAATTTAGGAACAGGCATGAAATGAACGAGAGATTAAGGATTTGTGTGTAAAATTATAATAATAGTGTTTAATCAAAGTAACTTTATTAAACAAATGAGAATGCGATGCGAATCGTTGGTGTTTCGTGGTATGAATGAAAATATCTCTCTAATATCAATAACTTGTCCAATTTTAGGTTTTCTTTCTCTAATTTCAATAAACTTGTCCAAGAAACTTGTCCAATTTAATTATTTCTGCTCTCTTTTGCCAATTCTGATAAATTCTAATCTGTGAACTCAGAAATTAATTCCTGTTTGTCTCAACTCTCAAATTTAATCAATCCGATTAATTTTCTGCTTCTATACAATTTTGACTGATGTGTGTGGATTGACTCGATACAAATCAACTGAGATTGATTAAATTTTTTTTTTTTTTTATTCAAATTTTTCTTTTAATCAGCCCTCGCTTCTAAGAGAATAATGGAGGCTTATGCCTTCAAAATAAATGATTAATGCTTCCAACAAAATAAAAAGGGCGATTTTGAAAATGGTCCTTTGCCAAGAATCTTCAGACCCCACGGAATCGCAGGGTCCCCTCCCTCTTTAGCATAGGAAAGATGGATCAAGTTTGAGTATCTTCAGACCCCACGGAATTGCAAGGTCCCCTCCCTCTGAAACTGAATGAATAGGAAATCACCCTCGAATCTTTGGCCTGAACGGAATCGCTCAGTCCCCTCCCTCTCGGCGTGATCGGAAAGGCATCTCACCCTTGAATCTTTGGCCTGAACGGAATCGCTCAGTCCTCTCCCTCTCGGCGTGAGATTTGGAATATTGCGGGTGGTTTGGCTTGCTGGAGCTTGCTTTCGAGAGTCACTACTTCTGTACTTGAAGCGAGAGCTGATTTAGAAATGAGCTGCCGTTGCTGCTCCGCACGGCCTTTTATACTCGTTCAGACAAAGGAATAATGATCATAATTCATTCTAAAAATAACTGAAACTGTGATTCGCTTGGAACATAATCTCGAACCAGAGTTTCGATTGCTAAATTCTGGGGTTGGTTCTCCAATTCCCGCTCGAACTGTAATTGGACAGACTAGAGGCTGTTTTCCCTCGCTTTTGTAAAATAAATGATTTTCGTATAAAATCAACTGCTTTTAGCGAACAAAAATTGTATTTTGCATTTTCAAGCTTAAATAAAGCAAGTTTTTCTTTAATCAACGTTAAATGAACAAATTATGATCACTTTCGATCATTATTTCCCCTGGAACCAAATGCTCGCTCGTGACTGGTCATTTCTGTTGGAGCCAGCACGCAATTGGAGTTTTCTGGACAAGTTTTACCTGAACTCTCTTAATTGTCTTTTCGACTGAATTTTTGATTTGTTTTAATTAATTAATTATTGCCTCTTGTAAATTTTGTATTAATTGAGGTGTTGGAATACAAAAGAAATATAATTATGAAAGAAAAGAGTCGAATTCTATGAGGCGATAGCCTTCACGCCGAGCCACGGAGAGTCGCGTCGAGCGGCTAAGTACGAGTTCGCGTGGCGCGAGGTTCAAATGTCATAAATGAAAAAGGGAGTGCCGTTTCAATATATATGAAGTAAAGACTCATCACAGAAGTCTTCAGTTGCTCATTTATGGATAGATTTTAAATTGCTGTCTTCAAAATTTATTGCGCAGATACATTGAATCGCAGCAGATACCTGCGAACTCTGAAATTTCTGTGCATAAATATGTGTGTTAAGTATCACCCCCCATCTTTTATTATGAGAATGAGTAATAGAACTTGGTTTAGCAAGATTTAAAGTATTTCTTTTTAAATACTATTGAAGTTTGTATTACTGTGGTATGAAGCGAATACCTCCAAACTTTCATATTTTTGTGTCGCAGCATGTGTGCCAATCATTTAAATTTTTTACTCCAACCGTAACATGTAATCTCAAAAATTCATCACAAACGTCTTCAGCTTTTCTAAATTTCTAAATTTTCCGTTTTCTATTTATTCTGAGTTTTTAAACTTTTAAATTCATTCCTGAATTCTCCTGAAATTGTTTTTCTCCAAAACCAATGCAGATACCTTAAACGTCTTTGAATTCGGTTGCTCTGTTGAATTAAGTACGCTCAGTTTTTTTTGCTTCTTTGAGTTCTGACATAATAAATGTTGCCGGGTACCTTTTTTCAGCAACTATCAAACTGTAGATAATTGGATCTCAGCGGCCACTTGCAAACTTTGGAAATATATTTAATCGGGGACACGTTTTGAATGATACGAAAATGTCTAGATTCAGAATGCAAAAGCAACATTTAAAAAGGGCCAATTCTGTTGGATTTGTTGTGTCTTGAATTTGATCGATCTTTCCTTTTTTCCTTTCATTTTCCTAACGTTATCAGCCGAAAATCGTATCTCGGCCCGCAACACGCATTGCTCCATGCTGTTGAGTTCCCAAAGGACGAAACATATTAGAAGACAAGGAGAAAAATCACCAAAGTCCAAGAATAAACCTCTATCGAAATATTTTCAGTACAATTTCGACGAAAAATAGGTCTTTTTTCGTGAAAAACAACGTTATACGCCGAAAATTATAAACAATTCATAGAAATTTAAACTAAAATCTTATAGTCATCTGAACATAAATAAGGATCTTTTGAGAAAAAAGATGTGATATCAAACCATAAACTTCCCCTAGAGAAAAAAAAGGTTGGGACAAGTACATTGATGGTCCCTCGTTTGCTGATAATTCCACCCATAAAAAAAACATTAAACAAATTTTTTTTTTAATTGTAAAAAAAATTATTTCATAAAAAAAAATTCAGAACAATTCGAAAAAACCTTTACAAATCTTGAAAAAACGTTATATTAAAAAAAAACTAATCTGCATCTATTTTTTAAAGTGTCAAAAGAATCAAATAACAAGTAAAAAATAAAAAACCGAAAAATCGCGCTTGAAATCATTTTGGAAACCGATGCCTCATTCTTCTTATTTGATTCGAACAGCTAAATCAATTGAAAAAAATTCCATCTAATTTACGTGCGGCATTAAAATTTATTATATCAATTCGAGGCTAAGTATTTTCTAATGAATTGAAAAAAGTGACCACTTGAGTTACGTGCAGCACTAAAATTTATGATATCAATCGAAGGACAAGTAATTTATGAGTAACTCCAAATTTAAACATTATGGAATTGTTCTAAGAAGCTTTTAAATCCAAAAAAATCACATGCAAGCTAGTCATTTCTTACTCTATGGTGGCAAAGACTTATAAGAAAATCGATTCTTTTCAGACTTTCAGGAGCTTCTGATATTATTCACAATATTCGACGTAGATTGGATTGATACAAATTATGTTTAAATATGAGTTAAAAGTACTTGTCCGGCCCATCACTTTCCATTAAAATTGTTTATTCAAATAAAAATCAGGGCTTCTCTAGAACTGATCTAGCACAAATATTCATGCAGAGCGAATTTAGAGAGTTATCTTCAAATAATATTCCCTTAATTGCACTAATTGAATAAGAATGGAAACGAATTGTCCTGTACTATACAAGGGATGTTATTGTGCATCGATAAATAAAAAACATTTTGCACATTAAATATGTTCAAGCTTCCAAAAATAACTCCCCAGTTGGTATTGGAATGACGGCAATTTTTACTTCTCACTTTTTCCAGCGAACGAATTTCATTCGGTATAACTAACCTATACTATTATTAAGAACATTAAACTAATAATAAATCGCATATCAACAAATTTTTAACCGGATTCTGCCGTACAATTTTGTTTTTTTATGACTGATTTTTATTTGAATGAATAGTGATGGGCCGGACAAGTACTTTTAACTTATATTTAAACGTAATTTGTATCGATCCAATCGACGTCGAATATTGTGAATAATATGAGAAGCTCCTGAAAGTCTGAAAAGAATCGATTTTCTTATAAGTCTTTGCCACCATAGAGTAAGAAATGACTAGCTTGCATGTGATTTTTTTGGATTTAAGAGCTTCTTAGAACAATTTCATAATGTCAAAATTTGGAGTGACTAATAAAATACTTGTCCACCGATTGATATCATAAACTTTAGTGCTGCACGTAACTCAAGTGGTAACTTTTTTCAATTCATTAGAAAATACTTGGCCTCGAATTGATATAATAAATTTTAATGCTGCACGTAAATTAGATGGAATTTTTTTCAATTGATTTAGCTGTTCGAATCAAATAAGAAGAATGAGGCATCGGTTTCCAAAATGATTTCAAGCGCGATTTTTCGGTTTTTTATTTTTTACTTGTTATTTGATTCTTTTGACACTTTAAAAAATAGATACAGATTAGTTTTTTTTTACAGATAATGTTTTTTCAAGATTTGTGAACATTTTTTCGAATTGTTCTGTATTTTTTTTTATAAAATCATTTTTTTGACAATTTAAAAAGAAAATATTTTTAAAGTTTTTTTTTATGGATAATCTTTAATTGAGCGAAGATCTACCAGATCAGCTTCCCAAAAATCATCAATGTTCCGTACGTTATAAAAACGTCGCGGAAAGTGCTGTCGCACGGGTCTGTGTTTCGTGTAAGCATCCTGTCCCTCAAGCCACTGCAGTCTTCGTTCTGGAAACTTTTTTCTGACGTGCCAGACGTAGCAGTTTAGTAGCACCTGAAAACGATGCTTCATGGGATGGATTAAAATACACTTTTTCCAACACTTTCATATTTATAATTTGAGGTTAGCCCAGGTTACATGTCTTTTCTTATGATATTTATTAGGATAACCGTTGCCGCTCTGCTCTGCGTTATCTGATTTGCTATCGCGGCCGCTGAAGAACGGCGACTGACTCGTCGCACCTGTACTGTCGCTGTTTGTACTGCTGTTGCTGCTCTCCTCGAGCTGCGATGGTCGTAGCGTTGAATTGGCCCTTGTCTCTTGCCACAACGCGTCATTGCCGATGAACTCCCGCGGTGTCTGTATTGCTCTCAGAAATTTAGCGAAAGCACCGCGCCCCGCCGGTTTAGATATTTTTCTAGCTCTCATGGTGTCGTTCACAAGATCAACAATATTCGAGCCCTCAATCGGGCTACCCTCAATCGATACGACTCCTCCGGAATCCCAAGAAAAATTGCTGCGTGGTGCGTCATGTAAACGGCGGAGCAGTAGCTTCGCTTTAGTGCGATATTTGGTTGGTATGCTTTCAATTATGACGGAATCGTTCATGCCGTTACGAGTTTCTCCTTTTTCACTTTTATCATAATTAGGCGTCGTTGTGTGGTCGTTCTTCATAAGATCGCTGTGTTGTCGAGCTCTTTCGTCATCAGAAAAATGGAGATAACGCTGTAGCACAACCAGGTACGCTGTCCATTTTTCCCTCTCATTCTTGTAGGTATTAGAGTTCAAAATTTCATTCATCTCCGCGTCCTGTCTGGATAATACGGTATCAGTAGATTGTGGCGGTTGTGCCGAGGCGTTCCTGCCGGCCGTTGGCTGTCTCTGATTTTGCATGCCCAGCTGTGCCACATGCTCTTCAGGGATAAGAACCATTTTTCTCGCGTGCTCCATCATCCCCGTCCGCCAATCAGGCTCGGTAGAACAGTGCCTAGTATCGGTGCTAGTAGGAGCGGTAGAAACCCGCCGCTCTGGATAACAAAGCGTTTTTTACTTTTCCAGCAGCCTTTTTTCGCGGCTAAACGACGGAGAGCGGAAGCGTGTCGTGGTAGCTTTTTTCGCTGATCAGCCTTCAAAGGAACGTTACCGCAAAGAACGTTCAAGGCACACTCACAGATACAACGGACGATGCTTGGGTCCGCTTTACGCAGGACAGCCTCGCGTTGCTCTTTATTGAGATACTGAAGAGCCCGTAGTATCGTCACGTGCTTTTTAGAGAGCGGTGCACCGTTTCGCTCCATTACGCGTGTCAAACTGTCTAACTTCTCGACATATCGCCCCTTTTAGCCGATTTTTTCGACCTATAGGGATGGGGGGTAGCGGTGCCTTTAAGAATATACCACACGCATAGACCAATACAATAATAAGGGTGCGCCTCCTGTAGAAAACGCGGGTTTTCAGGATACACCTGTCGCGCGAGATGCTGAATTTGAGCACGATCACGGGGATTTTTGAAAATCATTATATAGTTGGCATTCAGCGAGATATCTCGCTGGCCGTGTCCTTGATGGAATAAGTTCTGGGTAATAAATATAACGCTCAGATTTTTATGATGACTGCCTTTGGTGAAAAGGTCCACAACATTGTTGTTAGATGCCTCGCGCATCATCGATTATGAGAAGTTTTGCGCGAGGGTCGTTAGCATAATCAGCACTCTGAGGTAGACCCTCATGGAACTCTATTGATTCACCATACTCCGTGTACGCTGACTGCCACTCGGATTAATAGAAAATGCCTCTCTCAAACGGCTCACTGTTCATCCGTGAAATAAACTTTAAAAACTCTTATACAAAGTACGTTTTACCGCAGCCTGTGGGACCACAGATCATTGAGGTCGAGGGATGCTTCCACCGTACATCCATCTGCACGAATGACCACGTTTCCTGCGGGGCGGTATAATATAAAGAATTCGAGCAGTTGAAACATGTATAGAGATTTTATTTTCCGGTAACAGTATAAATATTTTACAGTAATAACATAGATATTTTACAATGCTGCTTAACAATGTTTAAAGCGAGAGTTTTTATAAACTGTTATTTGTAGCCGTAAGGGAGCGAACCGTATTCGCCATCACGTCTTCGCTTGAATCAAACTGTAGTACAACAGGATTTTCTCTCTCACCTATTATAAATGACCGTATTAATTCGTAATTTATCAGCGAGCTGTTTGCGTAATTCAGAGTTATGCCTTTAACCTTGCAAACCTCGCTTTCCGCACCGCTCGGTGTATTAACTATGAGAGAATAAAATTTAGGGCCGCCTGAGATGAAAGACTTAATGTAACTGCCCTCGCCGTAAGAGCTTAACTCGTCGGTTAAATCCCCTAGCAACTGACCCGTTGGCGGTTCACACTCTCCAGGCTCTTTTCTCGTGACATAAATAACGGAATCGGTGTCGCAGTACAGAGCACGCTCATCCAGCGGTTCGAGATAGGTGTAAAGTTTTAAACGGGCTTGGGCTGTGGTGTATGCAGCTATGACAGTATTTGCTATATTAGACGGTATTACAGCATCATCGGTTTTCGTATAATTAACATACAGCACCTGGTTGTTAACAGGTAGCATACCAGTGATATCGTGCTCGGGGCTGTTTAGCAACTCCATAAGTTTTTCGCGTGTCGACACTATTTCTGTTTGAGGTAAATTTTCGCGTTGTCCAAATTTACCCCAAAAGGAGTTAAGACAAAGTTTGGCTACCGAGCGTAGCCCCGGGTTTTTCGCTACCGCACTACGCTCCAGCTGAACCCCTTCGGCTGTCTTGAAAGAAGTTATATAACGGTCTTGGGCAGCCTCATCACCTGTATAGCCCTCGGGCCAACCGCTAGCCTCTTGTTTGATTTTAAGAAAAGTGTTAATGTACCCGGTGAAAAGGCCACCCTCCTGTGTATCGCGGTTGTACTGCGTTATCTCATACTGCCAAATCTTGCTCACGGTTAATATTTTATACCCGCACGCAATAGCTTTTCGCAATTCATGCACCACCCAATTACCGCTAAATACACGCTCCGCGGGGTCTTCATGAGGACACGCGTCCTGGTTCATTGTTTCGCAGCAGCTACGACATAACCCGAATAACAGGCGCTGGTGCATTCGCACCGGCAGCACCGGATGATAAAGATTTTGCGGTGGAAGCACTGTACATTTAACAAGGCCCTCAACGCGGGAGAGACTGATATTATTTTCGGGACCTGTCAACGCCCTACACTCGTCGCCGACGTATACCGTTGGAGGGCCCACCGGATATTTACCGTACTTGCAGATGTACAAAGAGCAAACGTCAACATATCGTATCTGCTCCCCGTCTTTCACATCGTACAGTGACCATGTTTTCCGTGCGACCACCGAAAAAAGCATCGCGCGGATTGAGCTCCGCTCGAACTAGAGCGTGATCACTCACAAAAGCGCTCATCTCTAAATCTGTTTTTACCATTACGTCATAGGCGCACTTCCAAATCTCAGTTAACGTGTAGCCGCTTGAGCGGATTCTCTGCAATATAGCGTTTGTTCTCTCGAGACGCTCGTTCAATGTATCACCGTCGCTTTGTTTACGGTCTCTGTTTACAGTGAAACAGCTCAAGCACCCGTGCCAATAGCAACCGTGAAACTGTAACACGTGGGTTGAATCAGGTGTTTCGTAGTAGCCGTCTACTAATAAATTTTGAGGCAATTTAAACTCGCGCGAGCGACCTGCGTGAATGATACGACGGTTTAAAGAATGCTCCATCCACACGAGCCAAGAGATCGCTTTTTTTGACTGATTGTGAGCCCATCTGTAACCACCCGTAGCTATAATACCGATCGTGTTAGGTTTTAAAAAATTTTTTCGAAAGATTTGAAAGCAGGTGGACGCGATTGTTATGTTTTCGCTAAACGGGCAAACGCGCCCGCTGTCCATGAACATTTTCCGGAAAACCACACAGGCCTGTCTCAATAGCGTAACGTCGTTTTTACAATAGGTTATGAGCTCGTTTGAAAAGATAAATACATAAGAGGCATTCTTTAACGCGTTATACCATGCAAAAAAACGCTCGCGTTCCTCCGGGCACATAGTGTCGGGAGAGTAATTGACTGCGGGCGGCATCGGCCCGATATAATTTTGATTCTCTGGTCTATTGAACAGATGCGGAAAAGATCCTTTGGCGAGAGCAGTTTTTAGACCGAAAGATTTAGGCAGTGCGCTCAGAGGCATGTGAAAGTAGTTCAAGCTGTCGAGAAACACGAGTTTGCCAACGCGCATTGTGATGATTTTAGCGCCGTTCATTATTAAAGACGGGAGCTGTATTTTTTTCTCCTCGATGAAGTAGCTCAGGATAAACTGGGCGTCGAAGCCACCGGCGTTATGGGCTATTAAAAATATGTGAGAGAAGCCCCGGATACTCTGCATGGCTAACTCCACAAGTTGATACACAGGGTTCGTCCTAAATATAAACTCGTGATCCCCGCAATGCTCGCACGGCTCGTCTATAGAAGCGTTATCGCAGCACCTGGTGCAGACGCGCTGAGCTACGCAAAGATTCGGTTCGTGAACACGCGTTGCAGGTTCACCTTTTACAGGAGTTCACTGCTGCGTTTCAAAATCATAGAATATGAATATGTTCTCTTTTGACTTCTCATCGACGCGAATAGGCCTCATATAGCACAAGCGATTATAGGGGTGCCGCGATTTACACGTTTTACAGAAACCCTCCCCGCACACATGCGTCTTTTTCTCTAAAGGTCTTATCGCGCGAAAGCAGTTACGGCACCGCTGAAGAGACTCGCAAACAGTGTTTACCCTGTGTTTACGACGGATGGTAATAGCCCTGTGATTTTCTAAACATTGTTCCCCAAAAAAATCGCGGTTACATGTCTCGCATCTGATCGCGGCAGCTGCTCACAGAGCGCAGGGCGGTGCTTGAAGGCAGCGAGGGCATTTCTTTTTTAAACATCTATGATCCCGACGAGAACGGGTGTTACAGATTGCGCAGAAGTTTAAGCTGCCTACACGACCACGCAGATTCAAGATAGGCTGGAAATGATGCGACCGCTCATAATACAGAATGTATAACGTGTGCCGGACTGAGCCTACTGTATCCATAACCGTCTGTGTACCGTCAAACACCGGTCTTTCGCGTCGCCCCAAAGTCAAAAACTCGAAAACCACGATAGCTAACCCCTCGCGAGCCAAATAATTCTGGTATATAGCAATTTCGCGCATACCACAGCCAGCAGGCTGCATAACAACATTTGCGCTTCTCGTGAGCTCAAGCGCCGCCTCTTTTTGAAGCGACCCGTTAATCTGCCGTATACGCTGCCATCTAGAATGCAGAGCCCCCGAGCGTATCTCACCCCTTTCCGCGTACGCGCGTGCTGTTACTAACGAGCGCGGTAGACACAGATTGTCGGTATTTCGAATCATTAAAATTGATTTTTTAGCAACGCCCTCGTGTGTCAAACCTTTTCGCCCCCTACCCTCCAAACCTTTAACGATACATACTTTTATATGGAAAGAATCATCAATATCCAGAGACGCTGCACTTTGAGCTATGTTTGTTATTAATTGCCAGATATCTACAAATGTATAGGCGCGGACAGGACGGAGTGAAAGCCAAACGGGGCCGTGCGCTAAGCAGCTCGCAGAGAACGAGATCCCTGCGTAGTCACCACCCTCACAGTGACTCGTGAGATGCGTCAGAAGATCGCGGAATGCTCTTTCAAGCCATGCTGTCACGTTTGTACCAGCGTGAGGTTGGCGGATACGCAATGTTATCTCCCGACCACGTAGTTGAAAACGTTTGAAATAACGGGCTGTATCGTGCGTGATGATGATCCGCCCTCCCGGGGGTTGCACATCCCCGAAAGCCTCGTTCCCCTGTGTATTGCGTGTTCTTCCCCCGCCCGTTTGTATATCTGTAATCAAACAAAGGCGTGAGTTATAGAGTAGAGATCGCCGATAAAAAAGGCATATTGTAACTTTAGTGTACCTCGTACTAATCGCGGTACGCCAATAACGAGTCAGCTGACGAGTCAACTGACGAGTACCCTGTGGTAAATATAATAAAGCATTTTTAAACATATCCTGTATATACCGCAAGGGCTAGAGATAAAGAGAGAGAAAGCGCGCGAGTGAGGGAGAAAGAGAGAGAAGACGTTATTATTTCTTTACCTGAATCACACTCCATCAGCTCTTGAAACCATAGGCCGAAGCGTCTAGCTTGTAATCGCTCCTCGTTTAGACGCTCCTCCTCCTCTTCCTCCTCCTCCTCCTCCTGTTTAGCATCCATCGGATACACCCGCAGCTGATTCTCGGGCTGTACGAGGTCATCTTCCTGCTGACGATGGTGGTGATACGATGGACCCGCTATCGCTCCGTCGTCATCGTTAGCTCTGGCTTGCCGGTACACAGCTGTTTGGGTTATTTCATAATTTCTGTTTATTAACGCGGTTTATTTTTATTTTATTATCACTGTACGACTATGCTTACCCAGTATATCAGACCGATCGCTAAACATCAAGGAGGGGTTGAGAATAGTCGACGCCTCGTCATCATCAGAATTGGGCTGCAGCGGTATCGGTTCGGCCGATGCTGCCGAGGTGCTCGCCCTAGGCTCTTCCTCAGCCCTCTCCTCATGCTGCGGTTCTGAAAAAATACCGCTCCAGTAGTTTTTATATCTAAAACGAAAATCGAGGATAATAAGGCCAAAACAGAGCTGAATACGCACGGTAGAGGGCGGTTTGACGCTCTAGATCCGTTTCCTCCACAGCCCTCGTCGCCTCAGCGAGAGCCTCTTCTTCGTCACTCCCCGCATCGTAAAACTGCCGATAGCCTATGGTAAAAATAACTCCTGTATTGCTAACCGCCAACAACAGTGATTTATAGAGATAATGGTACTTACATCTGATTTCATCGACAAGGCCTCTTACGCGGGGAGCTTCTAAAACACCGCGGCGCTGTAACTCCTCATACACAACATCCAGCACTCGTTGACCACTTAATATGTCTCTGTTATAGGCCACCACTAGAGCACGTAAAGGGGCCCACCAGATTACGTATTTAAGTCTGTTCACGAGTCGATCACCCGATAATAAATAGGTCGTTACACCGACGTCTCAGCTGAGCGCTATGCGGTTTTGTTAGACGTAAAAGACCCAAAATACAAGAACGCACTGATTCATCCGACATTGTAAGGGATAATCGTTAAATACCGTTCTATATGTCGGTTGAATCGCTACTGACATTTCTCGAGCGAGAAGATAGGTGTGAATCATAATTAAAATGCTAGCGATACTTTTTTCAAGACAGCAAAGGAGCAGTCGCTGAAGTTTAACAGTACTCTGCATGGTCCCCGGTGTTTGTGTGAAAAAGCACGCGCACGAGTGAGACAGCTTTGTTTATGCCTGCAAACATATTTCCGAGCATATTGCTCCATCTCCTGTATAGCATCTTCTCCCGAAGACCGAGCTGTGTCTTTAGCCCTCGGAGATACGCCCTTCATAAGTGAATCGGTTGAATCCGCAAAAATAGCATATAATAAAGAATATATATATCGATGGGGTTTGTTTAGAGGCATCAAGAGGCTGCAGCCGTATGCGTCGTTTTGACAGCTCTGTATAAAGCATCGCGTCTCACAGGAGAGCGAGAGAGAGGATTGCTCACTAAAGGATCGGTGGACGAGAGCGAGCGAGACGGTATCTAGAGTCGCGGCAGCGACTCTGAGACAAGTACATTTATAACAACAACATGACATGACGAGTTGCTGCCAGAGACTCTTTACCGGAGCGATAGCGTTTCCAATTGTTTTCGAAAATTTTCAAAATTTGTTTCTTTAATAATTAATTAACTATAGTATTCCAGAGAATATTATAAGTTAACGTATTTTTTATTTTTTTTTCTTTCGATCGCGACCTCTTCGAACTCTGTAGCTTAACGCGTTGAAGAGATATTAATTATTTATTTTTTAATAGCATCAAAAAATGGGTCGGATTTTCGCACACATTTTTGATGTTTATTTGTTTTTTTTTAGTGACAAATCTGGTGCCATAATACAATTTATATACCTATATATTTTTTTTCTGGTGCCATAATACAAGTATATACTTATATATATTTCGTGATATGACGTATGGTGTGTTGTTAAATGAATGAGGTTATAAAGATCGCGTTTGACAGTTCTCTGTAGTACAAGTATATATCTATATATTTCCGTGATGTAAAAGAAAGATCGCGAATGTAACAGTTTTCACCGACTATTCACCGACTATTTAAAAGCAGGACAATGTTTAGTGAAAATGGTGAAAAAAGTAAAGATGAAAAAAAGCGAATTAGAGGTCGAAATCCAAGATTGTGTTTTCAACAGTTAAAGTTTCATACGCAGAAGACTGCCAGTCAGAAGACCGAAATAAAATTTTGGTTCCTTCCGGATAGAGATTTCTTGAGTTGGTAAGTATTCTGAATTTTTGGATCAATAAAAATTTTTGGATCCGCTGTAACGACTTTTCCCGTGAGTCGCACAAACGCCTCATTCTCGAGAATCCCTGGGCGCCAGTTCGATAATTATTCGAACAAATTTTTAGATGAAATTCCTCGAGAAAGAGATTTTTAGGGTTTTCCCGGTCGTAGCTGTAGGAACAACGAGGTGGTAGAGGGGCGAGGTCAAAACGCAGACAAAAGTAATTCACACGTAAGATACAGTATTCCGGAATCACAAGATGATTTATTAAATATAAAACAACTGATTAGAAAACAAAGGAAGAAACATTATTTAATGGTGGTAGTTTAGTAATCTTCAAGATAAACAATTTCCGGAAAATGTTCGATTTATAATCAATTGCATTGATGGTCGCAATTGCGTGGATGGCCGATAATTGGTAACAAAGGTGTTAATTAGTGAAACGATTTCTGTCAGATTTCTTAAGCTACGGACTTCGCGGAACAAGAAAGACGAATTCCTCTCGGCAATTCTTGAAATAAACTACGTGAAAACGGTAGCTCTTAAACCGCGCAAGACGATTACACAACTTTTCTCAAAAGCCAACGTTACCCCGAAACAATATCGCTCTCGAAATCGAAACATTCACAATATTTTTAGAGCTCTTTTCGATACGAAATTTCCCAAAATAAATCACAAAAGAAAGCGAGACGACAGCTCACCGCTACGGTTTTAGTCAAGAAATACTCCGGAAAAGACCACGGAGTTCTCCCCAATATTTCGGTGATGTCGAATTCTTGACGGGTTAGCGACGGCTCGAAAGAATACGTCAGGTCACGTAGTGTTCCAGAAAACGAAGTCCTCCCTTAACGACAGGGCAGCGTTCTTATACTTTCGGGTCCTAGCCCCCCACCCTTCGCCTACTCGCGGGATCTAGATTATTCTCGAAGGTTTTGATTTTATTTCGATTCGCTTAATTCCGAATTTCGGTTAAACGATCGACGACGGACGATGACCATTGACAGCCGAGATGTTCCGATGATTCCCGACGCTTGTTGACGCGTCGCGAGGTGAGACAGCTCCAGGTGAGGGCTTCGAGCTAGCGACCCTTGCTCGAAAGTTCGACGTACGACGATAACAATTTTGACCTTGACGACTAGCCTATGCCTTCCCTTGCGGTAGTTTCAACGATGTTTCGACTCATCTGCTATCCTTTCCGTCTCGTTCGCTATCGCTCGCTCAACGTGAAATAAAATATTCAAAATAAATTACTAAAACGAAGTAACGCTCGCATTTGACTTGGAAACATTTATCTCGAGAGGAATTATCCGTCGTTACCCGACGTTTCCTCTCTCACCGTGCCAATCCATGTTTTGATCAATTTTAACACGTTACAACACCCCCCTCCCTCCGAAAAAGGACGACCCGGCCGATTAAGACCGACGTCTCGCTTTCCAAAGATTTTCCAAAGTTAGTTGATGGTTGTTAAATAAATTATTGTTTTGAGGAACTCACTCTCGAGAAAATGGTTTCCGATGTCAATTCAGAACTGGTTGAACCACAAGACAAGATTTTCAATTACCGAGAACAATTCAAATTCCTTCACCACTCCAAAAACGTGCTGAAATAAATAAAACAAGGTAGGACGAAACGAAACCAACCTAACACATGTATCCGGGAATCTTAAGGTTCTTTTATTTCATGATTACATTAAATTAAATGCCACATGGCTATTTTTGGTTGTCGGCCCGCGCGAAATACCAGGGGGCACATTTTCGGCATGTTTTCAGGGTGACATTTAGTTGCCCGCACCCGAAACAAAATCCCCCTTGCCGCAAGGCTTTTCCACATTTCGGGTATTTATGCCCGAGTTCCCCACAATTCCAACAACCCAACCATGGGGTTGGTTTGGGCCTTTGGATCGGTCTCATCTTTAAATTTTTTTCGATGACTCCCACTTCGACATCGGACGCTTCCTCCGGAATTTCTTCCTTCTCTTCCTCGGTACTGGAACACCCTATTGGCCGGTTTTTCCAGAGTGGTCTAATACCCCTCCCGAGGGATGTCATCCCCTCAAAAAGTTGTTGAGGAGAGCTCGCCAAGGCAAACGTCTTTCCCATCTCCCCGTGCTTTCCGGTTCGATCTTGTGACCGCATTGCAAGGCGATAGGCCAAGGATCGGGACGTGTGCATCCCAAATCCTTGGGACAACAGATTGAGCTGCCTCCTCGACCACTCGGACACCAAGTCCCAGTCATCTTCCGACCACGGAATTGGAGGTGGGAATTGACATTCTCGCTGTTAATGGGTCAATTTATTTAGTTATCTAATGGAGCTAGATAAGACTTTAAATCTTCTATGGATACTTTAACACTTCTCCCCCCTCTCTCATCTTGTACCTCATAAACCACGGGAGAAAGAACTTTGACAATTCGAAAAGGACCTGAATATTTCGTAGCCAGTTTCGCAGCGACGTTTTGGGCGGCGGACGATAGAATTCGTTGCTTCCGTAAAACCAAATCTCCAACTTTAAATACTCGATCGCGTCGATGACGATTATATTGTTCGGCTTGGCGTTGATACGCCTCCTCGAGATCATGGGTTACTCTCACTCTCAAATCATTCAAATCACGCATTCTTTGCGACCAATTTTCGTACCGTAGTGGTTCGATTTCGGTAGCGTTTTCCTCGCGACGGCGGTAAAAATTATGCAATTTTGGTTCGCGACCGTAATTCAAAAATGCAGGTGTATTTCGGATAGATGTGTGGTAGGCGGTATTAAACGCGTAACGGAATTCCGATAAATGCAGATCCCAGTCTCGATGATCATTTTCTAGAAACGCCACGATCATTGTCTTTAATACGCGATTTACTCTTTCGACCGGGTTCGCTTGCGGATGGTACGGAGGAGTGGTGGTATGATAAACTCCACGTTCGGCAATTATCGCTTTCAGATGGTTATTATTGAATTCGGTACCATTGTCCGTCAACACGACTTGAGGAGTGTCCCATCGCGAAAATACAAGTTCTTCTAACGCTTCACCGATTTTCTTCCCGTTCGCTCTTTTTAACGGACAGACCTCAATCCATTTCGTAAATAAATCCTGAATCACGAGGATGTAAACGTTACCGGAACGACTAGGCGGAAACGGTCCCATAATATCCATGGCTACGACCGTCCATGGAGCTTCTATTACACGATGACCCATGAGACCGAGAGGTGGTAATTGCTCCACCTTGGTGCGTTGACACACTCCGCAATGTTTCACGTAACGAGAAACTTCCCGAAACATTCGCGGCCAGAAATATGATTGAAAAATCCGCTCATACGTTTTCTGAACACCAAGGTGACCCGCTTGAACTTCGTCATGACACTCACGCAATACCTCTCGACGGGCGTGGCGCGGCACCACCAATTTCCATTCGGAATCGTCTCCTTCGGCCACTATGCGACGTGCCACCCGCCGACAAATATAAAGTCGACCTTGTCGAACTTTATAATTCGGAAAACGAGTCGGTTTCGCTAATACTTCTCGCAATCTTCGATAATACCACGGATCATCTACTTCCGTAACCGATCGGGTTATTATTCCAGGGTTGTCTTCGTTATTCAATAAATAATTGGGCGGTGCGGGATCTTTCACTAAATTCAACGTGTCTGGTGTATCTTTTTCGAACATTCGAGATAAAGCGTCTGGTACGTGATTTAACGCACCTTTTCGATACTTGATCTCAAAGTCATATTGGGCTAATTGCAGAGCCCATCGGGCTAATCGACCCGCAGGATCTCTCAATGATCTCAGCCACGTCAAACTGTGATGATCTGTTATTACGGTAAAAGGGTATCCTTCTAAATAGGCGCGGAATTTCTTAATGGCCCAAATTATTGCTAAACATTCCTGTTCTGTTGTCGTATAATTCCGTTCGGCCGACGAAAGTGTTCGACTCGCGTACGCGATAGGATGTTCTACACCGTCAATCTCTTGCGTTAAAACTGCGCCCAAACCCGTTATACTCGCATCGGTTTGCAAGACAAATTTTGCCGAAAAATCAGGACACGATAAGGTAGGCGGGTTCGCGAGTGCTTGCTTTAATTTTTCGAACGATTCTTGCTGTTCTTTCGCCCAGATCCACGATTGGTTTTTCCTCGTTAATCTCGTTAGGGGCTCGGCAGTCTCCGCGAATCTCGGAATAAATCGACGGTACCACCAACTCATTCCTAAAAATCTCCTAATCGGTTTTACGCTAGTTGGGACCGGAAAATCGCGAATCGGTTGAGTTTTCTCCGGATCTACTTGTAATCCCTCATGATTCACGATAAAACCGAGATATTTAACTTCGTGACAGCAAAAATCGTATTTTTCTGGATTGATTTTTAATCCTGCGGTCTGAATTTTATCAAACACGCGTTTGAGCCATTGTAGATGCTCTTCAAAAGTATCATTTACGATAATGATGTCATCTAAATACGCGAATGCGTGAGGCTCCATTTCCGGACCGATTAGTCGATCTAAAAGTCTTTGAAAAGTCGCGGGGGCTCCGGTGAGACCGAATGGCATTCGCTTAAACTGGTATAAACCGCGACCGGGTACCGTAAAAGCCGTTATTTCCTTAGATTTTTCGTCCATCGGTATCTGATGAAAAGCGGCACTGAAATCTATCGTCGAGATATACTTGGCGGAACGTAAACGATCTAAAATTTGCGACATGTACGGAAGAGGATAGGCGTCTTTTTTCGAAACGTCATTTACTTTACGGAAATCTAAACAAAACCGATATTTATTATTTGGTTTCTTTATCATTACTATCGGACTAGACCAATCGCTATGCGAAGGTTCAATAATATCTTCGGCCAATAATCTATCAATTTCCTCGTAAATGGCCTCGCGAATTATTGGGGTTACCGGGTAATATCTCTGTTTTATCGGTCTTGCGTTACCGATATCTATTGTATGGTTAATTAAATTTGTTATTCCCGGAACGGTTTCCAATATTTTCAGCTCTTTTTCTAAAAATGACGCAAGACGAGCTTTTTCATCCCGGGCTAATTCTAAAATTCCTAATAAAGCATTTGCTTGCTCTGGACTATCGCAAGATAAATATTGGAATTCACGTTCCGGCTCTCCGCTGAAAAACCAGACGCGTTTACGATGATCTGTCACTACGCCGAGTTGATCCAAAGCATCGAGACCGAGAAGCAACGGGACTGGTAAATCCTGGTGAACTCGACCCCTTAAAACGCACTCGCGATTCTGTAACTGGCACGGAAATTTAATTTCTTCGTTACAATAGATTTTCTGACTATTCGCGGTAGTACTCGGACGCGGTGACGTTTTCTTACGCGATAATCCCAGACGAGCAGCTAATACTAAGAATTCTTCTCCGAGAAAAGTATTCGTAGTAGTAAGGCTACGCCGGTTCTGGCCCAAATGGTGGCGAGGCGGGAGCGGTGTGCGGGGAAGCGCCAGGGCCAGAGGGGGGCAGCGAAGGGGGAAGCCGCGCGCCGTAGGGCCGTGTGTGTGTGTCGCACACATTCTCGCGGCCCTTGAAAAAGAAGGAGAGATAGAGCCGATGGTGAGTGTGAGAGAGATGGAATGAGAAAAATCGTGTTAATTTATGACCAGTGCGTTACGGATTTGTCTTCGCCTCGGATGCAGATAAGGGAGGGGAGGGGGGGCATAACGAAGGGTCTGCCGTCGGAGAGAGAGGTGTGAGAGAGATAGAATGACCGTAGAGAGCAAAAGCATGAAAGAGACGGAGTGAACGAGAAAAAATATTCTCTAAGAGTTTTGAACTCTGGGTGTATGTCGAGATGTAAACATTCAGTTTGAAATGCCACTGATTCGTCATCGCTCATGTGCGGGCCGGATAGGGAAGGGTCTGCAGCAAAATTATTCTACAATAATTCTATAAGAGGTCTCAAGATTTTTTTTCGACATTTTGTTGTTTTTTTTTTTTTTTTTTTTCAAGACTTCAGTATGAAAAGTATTCTCAAGATGGATAGATGTGCGAGTATGTATGCGATCCACCCGTTGAAAGAACATTGGATGCTGACTAAAAATGAACTCGAATCAATTCCTAAGATTCTGCTCATAAAATATTATGGTAAATTCATTCCATCGCTATGGGATCGATTACCTGAACATTTGAAGAGTGATAGTGAAGTTCAGTCTTATCAATATTGTCACGATCATTTTAATCCACCGTGGATGTCGATTCATATTGATGCTCTAGGACCAATACGTCGAGAGTGTGAAAAATGTTGGATCATGGAACAGCTAGTGAATATTTATGCAATTTATTGTATACGGAGCCCTCGTGAAATGACGGCGGAAAAACTCCTCATTATATCACCATCAACGTTCAAGAAATATTTCAGTGACTTTACGGATGTTTTGTGGGAGCGTTTTCCATATTACTACAAATCCGACGTTGAAATTCAATCGTTGCGTCGATGCCATGATCATTGGAATACGTCTTCGATGGAAGATCACATTGATGCTCCGGCCCCTCTACGGAAAAATTGTAGAAAATGTCGGGAGAGGGAGGACATGCATGAGGTAGAGGGGGAATAACCCTAAAAATTCAAGAGAAATCGAGAGCAACGTCGTCGTCGTCAGTCAGCTGCTGCATTAGTTCGAGAGCAGACGAGAAAAAAAAAAAATCACTCTTCAAAAATGGAGATTACATCTTTGAACAAAGTTGCCACGCTGGAAAACAACATACCAACGAAGAAGCTGATTGAACTTGAGGTCGGGACTGATCATCCAATTCATCATATTCGATCGGTGAAAACGAAATTTGGAAAACGATACATCGCCAACATCGGAGGTCAATTCATGGTTTTTCTACCGGGGAGACTTTCCGAGGCTTTCGACCAAGACGAGGATGAATTCAAAAAGCTGTTGGAGGCGGCTCAAGCGAGAGAACTCTACATGGAACCGTTTGCCGACAAGTGGAGTAAAATTTTGTTCAAACATATTCCAAAATCTTCGTGAAGAGAAAAAAAATGTATAATTGTGATCATTATTGAAAAATCATACTAATAATAGTAATAATAATATGAAATATTGTAGACTAATTGGAGGAGGAGGAGGAGGAGGAGGGCTTGCAATAAAAATATGGAAAAAGTCTCATCGTAGAAATGTTTTGTTTATTTGAAAATCCCTCGTTCACACAATGCTAGATATACATATAACCAACTTCTGAGCGATTTCACATTCGCATTCGCACAATTGTATTTCGGATTGTTATGGTGATGGTGAGGACAATCGAGGCGACTTTTCGGCAACTTCTGCAACGATGGGCAGTCCAGAGTCTCCATATCGATAATTTCCGATGACAGATCCAAGAAATTCTTCAGCCACAAAGACTTTTCGCTCCCTTTCACGTATATAGCACGAGCTCGTTGTAAGATTGTTTGAATGATTATTTTCGCTGTTTTGTATGGTAGACCCTCATAGTCCCATGAAATCCCGTGAACATTTCGTTCCAACCATTTGTTTGTTATTTTATATCGACCGGGTAGCGCGTCCCAAGTACATGGTGATTTGAAGAACAGCGTTAGAGGTTTATAAATTTTGTCGTTGGCTCGAATAATTGATATTTCTTTCGGAATAAATTCATTGCGTGAGCCCTTAAAACCCTGGAGATCAACGATAAAGTCCATCTCGACTGACGATTAGTAAAATCATCACCATGACTTTATACCAATTTTTTCACCCCACCACTCACAGGATTGTATTCAACGATGCGATCGTGTAGAATGAGACAGTATGCGCATGTTTGAGCAGGAATATTTGTGCTTGTTTCAAATTCAAGGCGTACATCAACAGGCCCAGACTTGAGAGAATCGTTCTGCTTCGAGCAGTCAACCACAATGAGAGGAGCATATTTGAGAAAATCCGTTTTTGTAAGCCACGGTTCGGCCTCCTTATTGTAGTACATCGGTTGAAAGTTTGTATACATATCGTATAGTACTGCATACTGATTTTGCGGTATATTCAAATTCATGTTACCATAGGGATAACATTGTGAATTTAAGTATAATTTTACATCGGTAACATTGCAATGATCAAAATTGCTCGCATTTTGCCTTTTAACGCTCTTTCGTCCTGTTTGGAACGCCAGGATCACATATCGAGGTTTTTCCAGCTGTGTGGATGTCTTGACAGACCACACGTGTTTCGATGTCGCTGGTAACATTGGATATTCATACAATTCCCACGTACGAAAACTCATTGGAATTGGAGTATCTTTGGCGATGAATTTCAACAGTTGAATTTTCCGTTTATCTGCCACGGTGACGTATGGAACGAGCCATTCAATTTTTCGTAGTGTAATTTTATAATCTTCAGCGGCTGCTTGAACTATTGCATTATCATCGGAACGTGATCTAGTCAAGATCAATTCGTGTTTTGCATTCACCACCACTTTTCGATAATCTTCAGCAAATCCCAGCAGCATGCTCAGTGGTATGCATACGTCAAAGTTGCCTGCTACGTCTACAATTTGTTGAGTCTCCTCAACATCGAGCCAACCGGTGTTCTCAAGCATTGCACTTCTCGCCGACGAATGAGATGTATATCCTTTGATGAGAGATGTGATTCCCACATTTTTATTACGATCGATTTCAACTGCGTTAAGTTCATAACGCACCTCCTCGAATAAATGACAAATGGCATTGTTGACGAGGCTCGTTGCAGCTAACGCTGTACCATCCGCCTTTGTCAGTTTACCGCAAATGTGAATTGAACTTTTGCTCGGTAAAATTGATAAATCTTGATGTTGGATTGAAATACGTATTTCATCACTATTGTTGTATGTTGACGATGCGTATGGTTGATGAGCATGAACCTCATAATGTATGATGGATTCGTCAAACATGACGGGTGTCTGGATGTTTATGATTTCTTCCTCCATCGCAAGCAGCAAATGCACAACATATAATTTCTCACACGGCAACTCCACGAATTTTGAGACCCAAACTCTTTAATAGTAGAAGGTTTTGAGGTGTTAACGCTTTCAGCGTCGTTCGACGACTGGTGGTTTCGTAATCCCATGTTGGCTTATTAATATTGCCAATACGGTGATTGTAAATTATCCCCATCGAGATTTTATATGAAGTCTTATGGTGATTACTTCGCCGCGAAAATTTATCAAATCTCCGTCCTGATCAACAATACGAAGTTGTATATTGTCAATTCGCCGATTTGTGATTGGTAGATAAATGACACTCGATGGTACTTCGATGATTTTATAGCCAGCCGGTACAGATGGAAAAAATTCATGAATTGTGTGAACTTTTCGTCCGTTGATGTATGCACCAGTTGTTATGTTACACTCGACTCGGATGGCGTTCACTTTGATAATGGATACCGGCAAATCAGACACGTGTCTTTTATTGGGTTCCAATCGACGCGATGTAAAACCCAAAAGAGGTCCAATAGAATTGTTCGATGTAAAATCAATCGATTGATTACACTCAATTTCACTACGTAGCGTATAATTATTCGGCTTAAGCTGAATTTGTATGTTTGTCAACTGAGCTTTCAAATATTTTTCAATATCTTCAATTTCATAGCTGCCCGTTGGAATGGTCAACACTTGCGTTCCAACATGAAATTCATTGCAACCAATGTCAATATTTGGAATTGAATTGAACGTGAGCAGCTCGACGAGTCCAAGAGTATAATTTTTGTCGGGCGATAGTTCGATGGGTGGAAAAAATTGTGCTTCGAGTATGGAGGATGTGCCAGTGATGGTAATAGTTAAACAATCATCCATGATGCTCGCAACTTTAGAACTAAACACATAGCTCCATAATCTTTATTTATATAGTTTATAATTGTCTCGCCGATTCAGTTGATTACACAAAAATTTTAAACATAAATGTCCACATATTATTGTGTCATATTCTTGATATTTTTTATAATTATATTTCACGCTACCAACATTAAAGTATTTCATGAGTTCGGGTGGAGGTGGAAGATTGCCAAAGCTGTCAAAGTATGTGATTCCTCGGCCAGATTTTTTATAAGCAACCCAGTGTGTACCAGGTCCCACATTATCATCCAAATTAACGATTGCTGATTCTTGCTCGAGTGGTCCGTCCGCAGGTAAAGTGTCACGCATGAAAACACCGCGAAAGTTACGAATTTTCATGGCTCCCGCATACTTTAGCAGATCAATGTCGGTGAGTGGTTGATGTGGTAGCGTGATTATACGTTTTTTGACCCGAGGTAAAGACCCAAACCCTGTTTGTATGGTTTCAAGTGTAAACCTTTACCCAAAGCGATGGCCTCGAGTGTTCGATTGTGACGCTTACGTTCGTCCAATTCCTTTTTAGCCGCTTGAGCAGCATTTACAGCTTTGACTATTGCAGCACTGCCACCCGACAATGCTCCAACAGCGCTAAGACCGGCAAAGATGGGTACGAGGAAGGGTAATAAACCGCCGGTTTTTTGAGGAACAGGTAGAATCCTAGGCGTGCGTACTTTAACGCCCTTTACACCAGCTCGCGCACCTTTCAGTGCAGACATTACGACTTTACGAGAATCATCACTACGTATCATTGCTTTCTTCGCAGCACCGATAATCTTTTTCAGGCAAACACTTTTCGGGCGTTTCATACCCAATCCAAATTTCGTCTTAGTCTTCATAATGTTCGTCACAGCCCAAGCACTTGCTCTTTCACCGAGACTCGCGTCTTTCGAGGTTACACGCTTCCAAGCTTGTTCAGCCAAAACTTTATCCGCCAAATGTCTTGCTTCCAAATTGTCGCGATTTTTCGAATATGCGATATCGTGCTGTTTGCAAGCTGCGTCCAGCGGATTTATACCTGGATCACCACGAGCAAGACGTTTGGCCAATTTTGTGCCAGGTCCACAATATTGATAGCCTGGTAGATGCAATTCCACCGGGAGATTGTTAATTAGACTGTTGACAAGACCTTTGCCATGCACAATCATTACCACGCGGTGGTCGCAATACGACTGATCAGTATTATATTATAAAGTCGCATTTATATGATTTTTTCAATCAGTAGCATGCGCGATGAAGATGAAGAAACAAGGTGGTCAACTTCCCGTAATAAATTTCGATGAACTCGTAGGTGATGCAAAGAAAGTGAAGCGTCATGGGAACATACTACCTAGTAGCATTCGTGCCGTGTTTTGTGGACCATCGAATTGTGGAAAAACGAATGCTCTACTTACGCTCCTGATACATCCAAACGGTTTGAGATTCGAGAACATTTATCTCTACTCGAAATCGTTGAAACAGCCGAAATATCGACTTCTCGAGCAAATGCTCAAACCCGTGAAAGGAGTGGAATTCTTCCCATTTAACGAGCATGAACAAGTTGTGGCCCCCAGTGAAGCTCGACCAAACTCAATATTTATCTTTGATGATATAGCATGCGAAAAGCAGGATAATGTGAGAGCATTTTTTTCCATGGGGAGACATGAGATTGTGGACAGTTTTTATCTATGTCAAACGTATACCCGTATCCCGAAACATCTTGTGAGAGATAATGCAAATTTTGTTGTACTATTCAAGCAAGACGATATGAATCTAAAACATGTGTATAATGACCATGTGAATACTGATATGACTTATGCGTGCTTCAAAAACATGTGTATAAAGTGTTGGAAGTCGGACAAGTATGGATTCATCACGATTGACAAGGAGAGTGAATTGAATGCTGGAAGATATAGAAGAGGATTTGATTCCTTCCTCACCGTCGATGATAAATGATTGTTCTTTCAGTTTTAAAGACAGTCTAGAGTCTGACTTGCATACGTCAACATGAAGAGCAAAGAACTTTTAAGGGAGAAGGCTGTATTGAGTGAACTTGCCAAGGCAAGTGATGCAATCAGACGGAAACATCGAATGTTGAAAAGTGGACGTGATAGTGCTCAGCAGAGAATGCAAGATGTGTTTAAACCGATTGTCGAACCATTAGAGGAGCTAGTTTCGTATACGAAAAAACCGAAAATTAAGAGTGAACGTATGAATGTTAAGAAGGAGGAGGAGGAGGAGGAGGAGGAGGAGGAGAAGGAGGAGTCTCCAAATTTCGGAGAAAATAGCATGCAGCAAGATATTTCTTTCAAAGACGATATTTGGCATGATGCAATTACTGATGAGAATGTCGATGTATCCGTAACTAAAAATAATGATAATCATGATGATGATGACGATAATTTGGAATCATCTGAAGATGTTGATAATTTGATACGTGAATATTTGGGTCTACTGCGTAGTAATAACAAAACAAGATTAGATGGCTTGTATGGAGTACGAAATCTCGCTCAAAACAGATTAATGATTGGTGATTCACCGATTCATTTCGAACTCGATCATATAGTGGTTGGAGATGAAAAGTATCCCAAAAGTATTGGCTTGGTGGAACTGTTGTTTAAAAAAGAGCCTGAACTCAAATATATAACTCCAAATGACTTGGAGAAATATCAGAAAATTGTCATTACAACGAATGCTCATAAAAAATTTTATAAACGCACGGGTGCAGTACGTCAGGATAAAAATAGTAAATTCAAAAATTATATATCCCACATGCTGCGTAGCAACGATAAGAAGGGTGGTGCTCTGCCCCAGTACAAGGTAGCACAAAAGCATACTTCTATCGACTATGTTTATTGGGATGATCCGAATGAACTAGTGGATCGTCTTCGTTTATTGCTCGGATCGCAAGCTGCTGGAAACTCATCACATTCGAATGAAATCATATCGATTATCGAGGAATTGCGTGAAGCTGAAATCATTTATTAACATGTGAGGGCTTGCTTTCATCCACATTCCCAACATGAGCGTCGATGTGTTTGGACGAAAGTTGAGTAGACGTGGTGGTACAGGTCCTCCGGGTAAACCAGGTGCTGGATTCAAAATTACATCAGACGGTCATTACGATTTGGAACGAAAACGATTGGAAAACGTTGGCGACCCAATAAATGCCAGAGATGTTGTAACACTCGGTGCATTAAGTAAACACATTCATTCTATAACTCATAGTGTGACTCATATAACGAATCAAAGGTGCGAATCGAATGTGGCTGCTCTAGAGAAGCGTGTAAAAGATGATCTCGCCACTCTACGCAAGGAGATGAAAAATTTGGAAAGTACAATCGCGGAGCAAATAAAAGATGATCTTACCATCCTGTTGAAGGAGATGAAAGATTTGGAAAATGCAATCGCGGAGCTTAAAAAGTGAAAAGTTGCGAGAGAATGAGCGTGCCGCGGTGGTAGAGGAGCTACACAAGCAAGCTCGACGAAATTACCCACGTCGACGAGTGGATATACGCGGTCTGGATGAGACTTGGCAAGCTGATCTTGTCGATATGTCTGCATATGCACAACACAACTCCAAGTATAAATTTCTCCTCACCGTCATCGATATATTCTCCAAATTCGCCTGGGCCGCACCATTGAAGAGTAAGAGTGGAAAAGATGTCACCGCTGCAATGGAATCAATTCTCAGCAAAGGACGCATACCCAAAAATCTTCACGTCGATCGAGGAAAAGAATTTTACAATACGGACTTTAAGGCCCTGATGAAAAAGTATAATATACATTTGTATTCAACATTTAGCAACTTGAAAGCATCAATTTGTGAGCGCTTCAATCGTACACTCAAGAATAAAATGTGGATGCAATTTAGTTTTCGCGGAAGCTGGAAATGGATTGATATTCTCGAAACCTTAATTGAGAAATATAATGCTACACAGCATCATACGATAAAGATGAAACCGAAAGATGTGAACGCTGCGAATGAGGCGCAACTATTGCATAACGTATATAATAGAACTGTGGATGGGGAGAAACCAGCAAAATTCAAAATTGGCGATAAAGTACGCATAAGTAAATTTAAGAATGTATTTGAGAAAGGTTATACGCCAAATTGGACAACGGAAATTTTTACAATATATCGAGTGAGAAAAACTAATCCAGTTACTTATAATATAAAAGATTATCAAGAGGAGCCCATCGCAGGTGGTTTCTACGAGCATGAGCTGCTTCGAACAAAAAATCCCGACACGTATCTAATTGAAAAAGTGTTGAAGAAGCGTTGCAGTCAGTTGTTTGTGAAATGGCTAGGTTTCGACAATACACACAATAGTTGGATAAGTAAGGATGATTTGTGAACAATAAAGATGAAAAATTCAAAGTCTGGTTTATTTTAACGACCTTTCCCCCACGAACAGCAGATTCGAAGGAAAAAGAATGACAGAGATTCACAAAAAATTTTATTTTACATCAATTACAAATGTACAAGTTTTTGAGGAAAATTCCTCTCTTATAGAATTTTCTTATTTCGTATAAATGTCCTCACTCTCACAATTTTTTTTTTTTTTTCGCCTTCAATATACTCTTAATCTCCAACACTCGTAAGCACACATTCACAATGCCTCCATAGCTTCTGAAAATTCGGGAATACTGTAATGGCCCCATGGCAACGTGTCTACCGTTTCAGGTATAATGTATCGCTTGTCATCGTGTGGACTTAGAGCGATTTTCGTCTCCGTGATCGTATAGACATTATGTAATGTTGAGCGAATTGAAGATTGACAACGCTTCATTTCAATCTGCTCACCGAGGCATTTCACATAATCGTCGAATGTTATGGTTCTCGCAACAACATTACTCTTGACTCCTTTAGCTTTTTTAACATCGTTCTTGCCCTCAACTCGCGTCGCATACATTTTCGATCTCAATCCAACGAATTCAGTCATTATGGCCCCATTGTTCTCATCCTTCATGAGACCCGGGACCTTTTTGTTCACAAGCGGTATGCCATAGACGTTGTCTGGGGGATAGTCACTGGTATCATATTTGTCGAGATTACATTTCATGTCCTCATATGCATCTTCACACTCAATATGGTAAATTAAACTATCAGTATCTGTATACATGACTTTACATTTATTCTGATACGTCGGCATCATGAACTCGTGATGGAATTCATATAAACAAGTTTTTGAAATATCTAAAATGGACATGCCAACATATATCGGTTTGTTAAACATGACTTGGAGATTTCGCAACTCTACAGCGATTAAATTTTCCGCAAAAATACTTCGACTGTGAAAGTTAGGTTTAGCAATCATAGCTTCTGCTCCGTATCGACCTGCCCATTTCGTTAAAAGTTTAACTTGAACGTGACTACGAACATCCTCCATGGTTTTTCCAAACACAGCATTATTCATTAATTTGAACAGATTTTTTTCAAAATCATTTTTCGCACGTGTACGAAACTGTGTATTCAAATCAATGTATGTTTTGAGCCAGGAAGATTGCTTAAACTTCAAGACTCTGTGTATTTTTGTGATTTTCAAACCATGTTTCAAACACTGCTGCAATGCACGATAGTGTATGACATATCGTTTTTTCGCATTCACCGTTGCAAGAAGCTTCTCTTGCTTCGTGCCCGGAGGTTTATCATGCGTTGGACAAAATGGCAAATCACTATGTGCATCGTGCAAGTGTTTTGGATATTCCAAATCAACCTCCAGTATATAACCAATTTCAGAGTCAAGTGGATGAGACTCGATGTTGAAGTTTGCAATGTCTTCAATCCATTCGAAATCTGCATAAGGCAGTGGTTGACTCATTGCCCATCCATACAAATTGTTCACATCAAAATACATCAAGTATGACGATGGAATAGATGGATCATACGAGTTCATGTACTTGTTATTGGCACGGGCATGTCTTTTGGAGCATTGACTAAGACCACCTCGAATACCTCTCTCCACGAACAATACCATATCAATGTCTGTGAGCAATTCAAACTTTACTTTGGTATATTTCATCATGGCATCCCAGGTATATCCGGGGAGAGTGTAGTAAAACGCAGGGTCAAGACCATAACTTTTTAGACAAGTATCGCGGAAATTCTCAAAGATATCGGCTAATAGTAATACGTCAGTCTTTAAGTATAAATCGCTGTATTCACCGAGCGTTCGCGTTGAAAATCGTTCCCATACATTTTTCGCATGTGCATACTCCTTTTCGGAGACTGTTGAATCAGTTAAAGAGCTGTGAAATGCTTCCCGCGGTGGAAGCTCCGTTTCATTCAACTTTTCAAAGCTATCAATATACTCGTACGGGAAGACACCTTTCCGCGTTAATAAATGAAAATGGTCTACATCTTGAAATTGTGATTTTAACGTTACGAGTTTGTCGGCAGTTAAAAAAGATGCTAATTTATCGAGACTCGTATTGAGAAATCTGAAAGAGTCGATGAAACGTAATTTTATATTTTTCCGCGTGTCTTTGCCTGTTTGAACCGTTTTCGAGAAGGAGATGTACTTTTCTTTTGTTATCGGAAGCAAATCGATTTTCCCCGCGAACGCAGTTGCAACTTCTTTTATGATGAAATGCGCATCATAACCGGATAAATTATGAAAAATTATTGGCATGAAAAATGAATTTTGATAGTTTAAATTACAATTTGAATGAGCCGGACCTCTGAATTGGCCTGTCAGGTGGCAATGATCGCGAACACGCTCATCACCCTCGACAAAAGGTTTCTCGCAAATATGACACTCTTTGTCTTCCCGAAATTTTTTCCACTCTTGCGGAGTCAATTGTTTCATTGGAATGTTCGTTAGGAGAATTTTTTCAACGCGCAAAGCTAATTGTTTTAGTTCTTCGACGAACCATTCCACACAGTCCTCACCTCGGCGCTCGTGATATCCCGATAATGAATCATCGTAAGAGCACTTTACGTAATATCCAACGCTGAAGACGCGATGATGTTGGATCTTGTTTTTCTCTCTCTCTTCAGCGCTAGTCTTCTCCAAGATACACTCGAGATCGACGTATACCACGAACGGGAGACGCTCCTTCCGATTGGCGTTCGTGAATTCTAGCCATTTGTCGTTTTCACCCGGTAGTCGAACAGCACAATCGTTGAGTACGCCGCAATCCACCTCATGTGACTGCAGCTTTTCGATGGTTGCGAAGTAATGGAGGCATCTGTAAAATTTCAAATTCTTTTTAATATTTTGTCACAATTATAAAGGGGAAAAGAAGTACACTCGTATAACAATTTACTTACCGATCGCAAACGTATTTCCGGTGCTCATTAGTATTGAGTTGTGAGCTGACGAGCCGAGATAAATTCTTGATGTAAGCAAAGTGTCCAATTCTACATTCTGACACGTCTTCGACGTAAAGCAAGTTGACATGTCGCTCTTTCTTCTCCTTGCTCACCCGCACTGGCAGAATCACATCCTTCTTCTCGCTATACACATTGATTGAGAGATTATTTAATTTTTCAAATCTCCCAATTTGATCCAACGTCATAGGAAATTTGATGCCTTGGAGATTAAATATCGTCGAATAATGTGGATATGAAGATATGCGATCACTGTTTTGTTCTGCTGGATGAAGTGCAGCAGTCATTGCCCATCCGAAACACGCATTATCTCGTGATTTCACATTAACGACTGCTTTCTTCAAGAGTATGCGTTTCGCCAATGGAATGTGACATCCCGCACGCAAAGCATTGTACTTGTTGATGTTCACTGTTAGATTGGTTATTGATGTTAGGGTCCAGCCACTGTCACTCTCCTGGAACTCCTCGAGCGATTTCAGAGTTGGCTCCACGACTCGCTTCTGATACCACTCTCTCAGATCCGATGTTGTAAAAAGTTCAACATTTCCCGTGTTGATACTTTTATTCGCCCGCTTATCACCCACGCTGAACTCTCCATTGAACGAAGTGTTCACTTTAATGCTGCTATACTTGCGTATATGAGCACTCACTTGTTTTTCAACAAGTTCAAATGCATCCAGTAAGAACTTCCGTGGGTCGATGTGATCACGATTAATTACAGCCCCGGTTGACACGCGATTTCCGAATGCGCTCTCGATTTCTCGCCATATTAATCCACAATCATTCGATACTCCGCCGCCCCAATGTATGAAGCGTTGACGTGTTACCTGCTTCAAACATTCGAGACGTAAGATTTGCGAAGTGATTGCGTGGTGCCATCCCAGTCGTGATTGCTTCAATCGAACTTGCGCCTCTAACGATTCGATAAGTGTATCACACTGGTGTTCCCACACCAAATATTGCTCCAACGTCCGAAGAAGCGTTGCTTGCATACGCAGCAATTGCTCTGTAGCAACGTCGGTGACCAGAGACATGATGCGTTGATGTCGAGTTTTACGATAGAGTCATTCTCAAGTTATCTCGTCGTGTTGACTGTTTCGGGGTTCGATACTTACTAACTAGTCAAGCCAAAGATTCAGCCCTTTTCGGAAGCATCGACGGAAGTCGCTTTTGGTCATTTAGATTTAAATATGGAAGGGAGGGAGAGATATGATGGACAGAAAAAGGATTTCTCAGAGTTTTCGAGTTCACTACAGCATCTCAGATCATAAATTGTTTCGACTCGCGGCCATCTTTTTTCGTGACACCAAATATCGCTCCAACGTCCGAAGAAGAGTCGCTTGCATACGCAGCCATTGCTTCGCGTAGCAACGTCGGTGACGAGAGACATGACCAAATATTGCTCCAACGTCCGAAGAAGAGTCGCTTGCATACGCAGCCATTGCTCCGCGTAGCAATAACGTCGGTGACGAGAGACATGATGCGGTCGAGTTTTACGACACAGTCCCTCTCGTGTTTACTCTTTCGGGCTTAATAGTCAAACTGAAGATTGAGCCCTATTCGGGAGCATCGCTGGGAGTCGTCGTTTTTTGCTCATCTAGATTTAAATATGAGCCTCTCCCGACATTTTCTACAATTTTTCCGTAGAGGGGCCGGAGCATCAATGTGATCTTCCATCGAAGACGTATTCCAATGATCATGGCATCGACGCAACGATTGAATTTCAACGTCGGATTTGTAGTAATATGGAAAACGCTCCCACAAAACATCCGTAAAGTCACTGAAATATTTCTTGAACGTTGATGGTGATATAATGAGGAGTTTTTCCGCCGTCATTTCACGAGGGCTCCGTATACAATAAATTGCATAAATATTCACTAGCTGTTCCATGATCCAACATTTTTCACACTCTCGACGTATTGGTCCTAGAGCATCAATATGAGTCGACATCCACGGTGGATTAAAATGATCGTGACAATATTGATAAGACTGAACTTCACTATCACTCTTCAAATGTTCAGGTAATCGATCCCATAGCGATGGAATGAATTTACCATAATATTTTATGAGCAGAATCTTAGGAATTGATTCGAGTTCATTTTTAGTCAGCATCCAATGTTCTTTCAACGGGTGGATCGCATACATACTCGCACATCTATCCATCTTGAGAATACTTTTCATACTGAAGTCTTGAAAAAAAAAAAAAAAAAAAAACAACAAAATGTCGAAAAAAAATCTTGAGACCTCTTATAGAATTATTGTAGAATAATTTTGCTGCAGACCCTTCCCTATCCGGCCCGCACATGAGCGATGACGAATCAGTGGCATTTCAAACTGAATGTTTACATCTCGACATACACCCAGAGTTCAAAACTCTTAGAGAATATTTTTTCTCGTTCACTCCGTCTCTCTCATGCTTTTGCTCTCTACGGTCATTCTATCTCTCTCACACCTCTCTCTCCAACGGCAGACCCTTCGTTATGCCCCCCTCCCCTCCCTTATCTGCATCCGAGGCGAAGACAAATCCGTAACGCACTGGTCATAAATTAACACGATTTTTCTCATTCCATCTCTCTCACACTCACCATCGGCTCTATCTCTCCTTCTTTTTCAAGGGCCGCGAGAATGTGTGCGACACACACACACGGCCCTACGGCGCGCGGCTTCCCCCTTCGCTGCCCCCCTCTGGCCCTGGCGCTTCCCCGCACACCGCTCCCCCCTCGCCCCCATTTGAGCCAGAACCGGCGTAGCCTTACTACTATTCGTTGAACCACTATCGAAAGTAGATATACAAGGCGGGTTCTGGATACTTTTTTGCTGAGTCATTGTCACGATGACGTCATCATTTCGAACGTTCTAGAACGTTTCAAATTCATTATTGGATTTTTTTTTACCCCGCAAGATCCAGAACATTCGAAATGATGACGTCATCGTGACTGTGTTTTTGTTTTTCTTTTGTTTATCATTTGATTATGTCATCATTTCGAACGTTCTAGAACGATGACGTCATCATTTCGAATGTTCTGGAACGATGACGTCATCATTTCGAACGTTCTAGAACGATGACGTCATCATTTCGAATGTTCTGGAACGATGACGTCATCATTTCGAATGTTCTGGAACGATGACGTCATCATTTCGAATGTTCTGGAACGATGACGTCATCATTTCGAAAATTCTGGATACTTTTTTTGCTGAGTCATTGTCACGATGACGTCATCATTTCGAATGTTCTGGAACGATGACGTCATCATTTCGAACGTTCTGGAACGATGACGTCATCATTTCGAATGTTCTGGATCTTGCGGGGTAATGCGAGTCACCTAACGATGACGTCATCATTTCGAATGTTCTGGAACGATGACGTCATCATTTCGAATGTTCTAGAACGATGACGTCATCATTTCGAATGTTCTAGAACGATGACGTCATCATTTCGAATGTTCTGGAACGATGACGTCATCATTTCGAACGTTCTAGAACGATGACGTCATCATTTCGAATGTTCTAGAACGATGACGTCATCATTTCGAACGCTGTGGAACGATGACTTTCGAACCTTCTAGAACGATGACGTCATTTCGAAAGTTCTAGAACGTCATTTCAAAATATTCTATGAGACACCATTTCCTGTTTTACCGACTGAAAATTTCGGAAAAATGTTGGAATCATAGATGTCACAGCTAATAGTCGCTCCTGATACATTCCAAGAATTTTTAAATCTGATTGATGACGTCATCCCGATTTTAAAATTCTGAAAAAATGTGTGTCATAGTGGGGGTGTGTCCTATAAAAGGAGATTTTACCCCTCATCGTCACTTTATGCTGAACCCTTGAGCATTACTGTAAAAAATAAGCTGAGCAATGGAAGCCATTTTAGATTTGCAAGGTTTCAAGATGCCTATCAATAATTTCGTATTGAAAGAGCTAGCCGTCATTAAAATTTATCCCAGTGCGGAAGCTTACGAGGAGTTTGGATGCTTTCTAGTTAAGCCTCCATGTGAATGGGATAGTTTGCCAGCCAAATATAAGAGTCAGAATAAGTGGTGTGAACGTAACCATCACGGTATCCCATGGAATGCTGGTGATATTCCTTATGATGAATTAAAGAACGTATTTGACATTATTTTAAAAAATGTGAATTTAGTTTATGTGAAAGGGTTGGAAAAACAGCAATGGATCACAGATATTATAGGAGATTCAAAGTTGATCATTAATATGGAGGATTTGGGTTGCCCCGCATTGCGAAAATTACCCACGCCAATATATCAGCATTACAAGTATCACAATGGGGTACGCGAATACAATTGTGCCTTTGAAAATGTTCAACGTTTGAAGGAATGGTATTTGAAGCATGGTGTTGAAAATTCATCATTTCCACGATCCTTAAGAATCTTCGCTACATTGGGAAGTCTGAGAGCAATGAAGACGGAGGATATCGCTTGTCTTCCTCAAGAATTTATTCTAACTTATGCATGGAAGGACATTGACGACGTATGGGACAGACTTCCTAAAGAATGGCGCATCGATGAGCATTTCATGAGTTATCGCCGATGTCGAAAACACTATCAAAAAACGGATACCGACGAATTCGATGGACCTATACCGTTAATCATAAATTGTCTCAAATGCCAATTTTTTTCTGAAAATCTGTATGATGAATATACATAAATGTTTTCAAGTTTTTGAAATCTAACAATAGTGCTGATAAAAAGAGAGAAATATCAATTACTGATTAAGAAAGAAAATAACTCATCTTTCAAATATGACATCAGTTATGAGCCGCACTACAGAACAACAAATCCGTGATAGTTCGAGCATGCTTGTAACATGATGCTCTGCGGAGCCAGCCACGTAATAATTATTTATTTTTTTTCTGGGTCACCGAGTGACGCGAAATAAGTTTGCTCTATGATCCAAGAAAAAATTTGAAATTATTACCTGCGAACGTTTATAACACATATGTTTCCGTAGTGGAGCCCTGTAACCCGATCTTTGGATAAATTCGTCTATGAATTTTACAAAGTATTTTCTCTCGTTTATTGTAGGGAATTGCGCGTTTCAGCGGACAGAAGCTTCTCTTCTGCATTCTCTGTAACAACGCTTTATTTCTCGAATAAACGGACGATCTATAATTTCTTATGTGTACTTTATTTCGCACTGACCTGCCTCACTCTCTTTCTGCATGTTCGATTGACGATACGTTTCACATTCTGACTCAGGAAATAATCATAACTAAAATATATCTAATTTCGTGTCCGTGTGAGAAGAAGAAATCAAGTTGTACTCGTGTGCTCGCCACGCACACCAGCATGGGATATTCGGCACGTCGATCGAGAGTTCAACATTCTCTTATTCTTTTTACTCGATCTCATATTTTCAGAGCCCAGTTTTCTATTAAACAATTCAATAAATATATTTTTCTCACAGTATGCCAACCAATTAACTCAAATCGTAAATATTTTTACACATAAAGTTTAAAAAAAAGTTAATACGAAAATATGTTTTTTACATTTTTATTCGTTGATCGCTGTTATACATTTTTTTAACAATTTTTGCATGGAAATAAAAATGTTCACATGAAAATAAATGTTTTTACATATAAATAAATTCACACTGGTTATATTTTCCACCCAAAGGGCGCACGTGAAGATGATTTTCCACAGATGCTTGAGTCATTTTTTGAAATTCCTCAGGATGTTCTTGGAATGCTTTGGTGATTCTGGTTGGTAGAAATACTTGAAATTCGCTCTCAAGTTCCATTGTGACTTGTCCTCCGAATGTTGTATTGATTTGCTTTAACCCGGTGATTTTGTAAATTTTTCCAGGCTCCAAATCTACGAACTTCTTCGTTGGTAGGAAATTATCCATGCGACTGACTTTGTTGATTACCGACAAATCCATTATGCTGAGATCACTGTTCTTGATATAAATATAATTGTGACAACTTTCTTGTGAGATTATTTGTATCACTTTTCAATTGAATGAGCTTTCGAAGTTCTTGAATATTTTTCAAAAATAATTCGATTCTCGTTTTTAATTCTCGACGATCCTTATTTCGATCTCGCATTTGACTGATGGACATCATGAAAAATTCAGCCTTTTATACTCATCTACCCCTTCTCCCTGAATTTTTTCTGAATGACATCATCTATCCCGAATGATCCAGAATACTCTATTGATATTATTTATCATGAGTTATATTTTCCATCGTGAATGCTGCCATCTACTCGCACATTCTGGAATATACTAATCAGATAAGGATTATTGCTTGAATTTTTTTTCGGTGAATCATTTTTCCATTGAAATCTCTGCTCATGCTCGAGTATAAATAGAGCGGTACTCGTGTGATTTTTCATTGATTTCCTAACCTGTGCACAATTACGATCTATACACAATGGAATCAAAAAAGTGTTTGCAACTAATAAGCTTGATGAAAAAAGCCTATAAATTATTAAAAAATGCATCCGGTGATCAAGTAGATAAATGGATGAAATATGGAACTCGTAATATCAAATTATTAAATAAAATATTGAAATATTGTGATCTATCGAGTGGTGAAAAAACGAAAATTCAAACAACTATATCATTGCTCATATCATTGCGTGAAAAATTCAAGAATGATCAGAGACGTGGTGGAAATATTGGCGCGCGTGAAAAAACGACTGATCGTATTCGCTGGGTAGATCTCGAAACAGCTTTTAACAGTCGTATCCGAACCGGTGCAGTGGTGAATCTCCTTCACAAGGATCTGAGATCATTCCTGTATGATGCAAAAGTATCCACAGTTAAAAGATTAGCAAATTTAATACAAAAAGTGGGAAATCTGAAAGTGAACGTTGTATTGGCGTGTGAATTTTCTACAATGAAAAATGGTGAAATAATCGAAGAGAAGAAATTTTTCAATACGAGAAATGAAGCAATCCTCGCCGCTACAGACATTAAAAGATGGTTCGATGAAAATGTAACGGATCAGCTGTTGACGAAAATTGAGGAATTTCAAGAACGTGATTCCGGTTGGTCGTTGCGTGAAATCATAAACCTCGTAGTCAATATCAATCAGTACTCACCGTTGCGTGGAGCTTTGTCAACATTTGTTACGTTGCCTCACGACATACAGAAGAAGAAGGCTGTCGTAAATATAAAAAACGATGATGAATTTTGTTTTCTGTGGGCTGTGACAGCAGCCCTTCATCCAATGCATAAGAATGTAGATAAACTTAGTTCATACTCCCAATATTTATCAGAGCTTAAGCATGACGGTATAAACTTTCCAATTACTTTAAACAGTATTCCTAAATTTGAAAAAATGAATAATTTGACAATCAACGTATATGGTATTGAAAAATGCAAACAAAAAAGTGAAATTGTACCGTTATACTTGAGCAAAAATAAATCGGAAAAACCAACGATTCACCTTCTCATGGTGGCGAGTAATATTGGTATGGAAGTGGATGATGAGAACAATTTCCAACCAATTTATCACTTTGCTTGGATTCGTAATTTGTCGCGTCTACTGAGTTCACAGGTAACAAATTATAATCAACACACATGGTTCTGTGATAACTGCTTGAATCACTTCAAACTGCAAAGTTCTTTTGAAAATCATAAACGCGATTGCTTGAGTCTAAATAAGGCGAAAATGGTGTTACCGGACGAAGAAAACAAAATATTGAAATTCAAAAATTATCGGTACAAAGAATCAGTACCATTCGTTGTGTATGCCGATCTCGAGAGTATTCTCGAACCAACTGGAAATGATATACAGTGTCAAAAGCATGTCCCACACAGTGTAGCGTATTATTTACAATGTGCCTTTGACGAGACGCTCTCAAATTTTGCAATAAAACGTGGATCTGATTGTATCGAGTGGTTCATCGATCAATTATTGTTAATAGCGCAAATGGTTGATTCTCGCGTGAATAATATCTTGCCTATGAAACCGCTCACAACCGACGAAAAAATAGCGTATAAAAATGCTGAAATGTGTCATATCTGTGAGCAGCCATTCACTCACACTGATGTGAAGCACCGTGATCATTGTCATTTTACTGGTAAGTATCGCGGTGCTGCGCATCAAGGGTGTAATTTGAACTATACCAAGTCCCACACCATTCCAATAGTTTTTCACAATCTCTCCGGCTACGACTCACATTTTCTCATTAAATCTCTGGCTACACGATTCGATGGTACGGTTAAACTTCTTCCAATTAATAAAGATAGATATATTTCTTTCACAAAATACGTCTCAGGCACAAATGTAAATTTACGCTTCATCGATTCATTCAGGTTCATGCCAAGCAGTCTTGACAAATTGTCATCTTACCTGAATGACCATGATAAATCGATTACCCGAAAACACTGTAATAGTGTGGAGGAGTTCAAAATGCTCTCAAGAAAGGGAGTATTTCCTTATGAATACATTGATTCTTGGGAAAAACTCGATGAAAAGCAGTTGCCATCAAAAGAGCATTTTTATTCAAAACTCAACAACGAGGAAATCTCCGACCAAGACTACGATCATGCAATGAAAGTTTGGAATGCGTTCAAAATCACCTCATTAGCTGAATATTCGGATTTATATTTGAAAACTGATGTACTGCTTTTGGCTGACATATTTGAAAATTTTCGACGCAACTGCTTTTCTACTTACAAATTGGACCCTCTGCATTATTTCACGGCTCCGGGGCTTGCTTTTGATGCGATGCTCAAGTGTACCGGGGTGGAGCTTGAGCTTCTCACTGATGTTGAGAAAATTTTGTTTATCGAGAGTGGTCTTCGCGGTGGAGTAGCACAGTGCTCGAACCGATATGCTCAAGCAAACAATAGATACATGAATGAAAAATTCGATCCAAGCAAAGAGGAAACATATCTCATGTACTTTGACGTGAATAATCTGTACGGTGGAGCTATGAGTCTGTTTTTACCCTATGATGGTTTCGAATGGATATCACATATAGATATATTCAACGTTCCAGATGATTCGCCTATTGGTTACATACTCGAAGTAGACTTGGAATACCCTGAAGAACTTTTCGAGCTACATAAAGATCTCCCACTTTGTCCGGAACATTACACACCACCCAATAGTAAACAATCAAAATTGATAACGACACTTCATTCCAAACATAGATATATACTACATTATCGAAATTTAAAACAATATTTAAACCTGGGAATGAAACTAACCAAAATTCACAGAATTCTAAAATTTAACCAAGCCCCATGGCTGAAAAAATACATAGATTTAAATACAGAATTGCGAAAAAAATCCAATAATGAATTTGAAAAAAACTTTTATAAATTAATGAACAACGCAGTTTTTGGAAAAACAATGGAAAATGTGAGAAAACATAAAGATGTAAGAATCGTGACAAAGTGGGAGGGAAGGTATGGAGCAAAAGCTCTCATTGCAAAACCAAATTTCCATAGTTGTACAGTATTTGACAATGATATGGTTATAATCGAGATGGATCGCACCAAAGTACTTTTCAATAAACCCATTTACGTTGGATTTTCGGTTCTCGATCTATCGAAAACATACATTTACGATTTCCACTACAATTATATCAAGAAAACATTCGGAAATCAAGCAAAGCTCATGTATACCGATACAGATAGTCTTCTATATCATTTCACTGTTCCTAACATTTATGATTATATCAAACGAGATTTGCAAAAATTTGACACTTCCGATTACCCCAGCAATAACGTTTATGGAATTCCACTAGTGAATAAAAAAGTTCTTGGTTTGATGAAAGATGAAATGAATGGCAAAATAATCGAGGAATTTATTGGATTACGAGCGAAATTATACGCATTTAAGGTTTTCAGTGAGAATGGGGATAGAAAGAAGGCTAAAGGAATTAAAGGATCAACATTGAAAACAATAACATTTGAAGATTATAAAAAATGTTTATTTGATCACCACGATTCGATAAAACATCAATATTTAATTCAGAGTCAGAAACATGAGGTTTATACGATAAAACAGAAAAAATTAGCTTTGAGCTGGCAAGATGATAAAAGAATTCTGTTACCTCACACAACGGATACTGTGCCATATGGTTATAAGAAAAAATAAAAAAACTCATTTTTGTATGTGTGTGTGTATTTATTCAAAAAACCTTTACAAATCTGATTCATTTATCCATGTATTGTGTGAATTGTCGAAACCTAGCCATTTGACGAGCAGTTTATTTCCACGTTTTCGCACTATTTTTTCCACAAGGTAAATATCCGGATATTTGACTTTTGTGAGCTCTTCTTGATAGAAACCACCTTCAATTGGTTGATTCTGGTAGTCCACAAGTTTATATGTAACAGGATCGGTATTTTGTATCATACTTATGGTAAATATTTCGGTTGTCCAGTTGGGTGTATAACCTTTTTCGAAAACATGCTTGTACTTGCTGATTCGGACTCTATCACCAACTTTAAACTTTACTTTTTGCGTACCACTCACGCGATAAACTCCATAAATATTGCGTAGAATTTTTTTCTCATTTTGAACGTTTACATCTTTAGGTTTCATCTTTATTGTTCGATGTTTGCTGTCATTGTAACTTGAAATCAGATCATCCAAAATGTCTATCCATTTGTACGTACCTCGCAAACTAAATTGTTTCCACATTTTACTTTTCACGGTGCGATTGAAACGTTCGCATATTGATGCTTTCATATTGCTAAATGTAGAGTATAATTTAATATTATAACGTTGTAGGAGGGCTTTGAATTCATTATTATAAAATTCTTTACCACGATCGACATGTAATTTTTTTGGTACGCGACCCTCGGCAAGTATAGTTGCTAGAGCATTCGATACATCTCTGCCATTCTTACTCTTGATCGGCATCGCCCAAGCATACTTTGAAAATATATCAATGATCGTAAGTAAATATTTGTAACCGTTGTTGTATCGCGCATACGCAGTCATATCCACGAGATCTGCCTGCCAAGTTTCATCTAATCCTCGAATATCCACACGACGACGAGGATAGTTTCTTCTGGCAGGTCTGTGAAGCTCTTCCACCACCACTCTTTTCTTCTCACTCATTCTAGTGCGTTGGTCCAAAATTACTTGAAAATTGCGAAATGCTCGGATTCACGATTCGTTTCTCGTTTATTTTTGTCTGAAAGTTCGCTATCATCAACTCGATGTTTTTGGCTTATATTATGGATTTTTTCCAATGCTATCAGTCTGTCTTCCAATTGTGCAATGATTTCAGAATTACGCATCGTCAATTCTGCTAGTGTATCCTGATTAATACGTTGGGTGTTTAAGTTGTCATTAAAATTGTTTTCGAGAGCTCGAATCATGGTTTCATGATCATCCAGCTGGTTTCGCATGGAAGATGTAATTGTATACACGAGACGTACTTCTTGTTTAACAAAATTTTGCATTAATCGTACAGTAACAGCATCATTCTCGAGTTTAGGCTCAGCAAGATTACACAATCTCTTATTATCTATATCATATTGACCATCGAGCGTAATTTTAAATCCATTACCAGGAGGACCACGGCTCCCCGGAGAAACACTCTTATTCGACAATTGTCGTCCAAACACGTCGACACTCATGATTTAACTGAACTCGAGTAGTGTGTGTACTACCTAATAAATAATTTGAGCTTCACGCAATTCCTCGATGATGGAAATTATTTCATTGACGTGACTTGCATTGCCTGCAACTTGTGAAGCATAAAGAAGACGCAGTCTATCAACCAGCTCATTAGGGTCATCCCAATAAACGTAATCCAGGGTACTATTTCTTTTGAAAATTTTATACCGCGGTAAGCTTTTACCCAATCGTTCCGAGTGTCGCGTTGGTGAGGATTTTCTCATCGGTGAATCAATCATTTGAGCAATTATATTTTTGAATTTTCTACTATTATCATTGCGAATTGCGTGATCATGAATATAATGTTTTCTATAAGCGTTTGTCGAATTGAGAATTTTGCGATAATTTTCTCTATCGTTTGTCGTTATTCGAGATTCATCGGGGGATTTTTTAAACAGCAATTCCAATAAACCCTCACTTTGATCAAAAGTCTTATCACCGATACGAATAATATTTCGCTCAAACGTAATTGGTGAATTTCCGATCATTAAACGATTTCCCTGTAATTTTCGTACTCCATACGATGTATCCAGCTCTTTCTTTTCCACCGTGTCAAACATATTTAAGTAATTTTGAGACAAATCATCACGTTTAATACTATCATCATCCTCAAAACTAATATCCTCTTCCGAGATATCCCCGTGAGCCGTTTGAAACGAACGTTCGAATTCATCATCTTCGTTATCGATAAATTCATCTTCTTTTTTCACGGAAGACTCCTCATTCGGCTCTTTCTTGATAGCTGATTCCTGTTTTACTGACTGATCAACCAACTTCTCCAAAGGATTCATTACGGGTTTGAAAATTTCACTCATGGCTTTCTCAGCCGTCATTTTCCCCAATTTCAACATTTTGTGTTTTCGTCGAATCGCATCGCTCGCGCTGGCGATTCGGCGTAAAATGTTTTTTTCCTTATTCAGCTCGGCTCTGTGCATATTCACACTTTTAAGGTTGCATTTCAACTGTGCGATAAAGTTTGAAATTATAAATATATAAAGCAATCGAATCCTCTCCTGTAACGACCCTTGTTCAATTCACTATCCTTGTCTATTACCACGAACCCATATTTATTATCATTCCAGCACTTTGAACATAAACTTTTAAATTGTTTGTAAGACATGTCGGTATTTACGTGATCATCGTATATATGTTTCAAATTCATTTCATCTTGCTTAAAAATAACCAGTAAATTGATATTATCACGAACGAGATGTTTTGGGATACGTGCATACGTTTGGCAGAGGTAAAAGCAGTCTACGTCTTTGTGTCGTCCCATGCAGAAAAATGCTCTCACATTGTCCTGTTTTTCACAAGCGATATCATCGAAAATCATGAGGGAATTTGGTTGAGCTTCTTCCGGTTTGATTACTAGCTCGTGATCGGTGAAGGGAAAATATTTCACTCCTTGCACAGATTCGAGTAAGCGTTTGAGAAATATGTACTTTGGCTGATTCAAAGACTTTGAATACACATACACATTCTCAAATCTCAAACCGTTGGGATGTGTAATGAGGGTGAGAAGCGCGTTGGTCTTGCCACAATTCGATGGACCACAAAATACTGCACGTATACTACTTGGTAACAGCTCCCCATGACGTTTATTCTTAGCATCGTGTTGCACGAACTCATCAAAATTCTTTATAGATAATTTGATTGGTTGATTATTAAACCTCATCATGATCATGACTGAGAGAAATAGGTATAAGTACGTCGCTTATAAAGACATTTCTCAGTTATCATCGAACTTTCGATACATACACACGAAAATGGATAATCGAGATAAAAATCCCATAACTCAGAGCATGAAGGAATACTTGAAAGATCAATTTTATCGTGGAACTAAGAAATCTGACTGGGAAGCTAAAACAATAACAGGCAGTGAGCCATTTTCAGGAAGCGTTCAGCCTGGAAAATATGGTGCAGTAGGTGATGAGAAAAAAAAGTATAAATAGGATGTCTAAAAACGGTATCTCCTCAGTAATGATCGAGCGTCGGAAGAAACGTGGAAAAGGACTTATCAACGATCTCATCAATAAACTTCCGGTTGAAGTACATTTACCTGGCTATCAATATTGTGGTCCTGGTACTAAACTGAAACAGAGACTTGAACGAGGTGATCCGGGAATTAATGCGCTCGACGCGGCTTGCAAAGAGCACGACATTGCGTATTCGAAAAATCGAGAAAACATCGACGCTCGACACGCAGCGGACAGAGTACTCCACGACAAAGCTTGGCAGCGTATTTTTGCAAAAGACGCAAATTTCGGTGAAAAAGCTGCAGCTTTGGGCGTTGCGAATATCATGAAGGCTAAAACCAAACTCGGTCTGGGTGTGAAGGGGCGGACATTCAGTTCAGGTGCAAAGAGGATGCAAGTGAAACCTAATAAGAAAAAGATAGCGTTCAAACGGATCGTTGATGCAGCTAAAATGTCAATACGTCCTGGAACGGTTGATCCTATCAGAACGGCATTAAAAAGTGCTCGTGATGTTGTGAAAAAAGCGGGTGGAAAGAACAAATTTCAATCACCTCGGATCCTACGAGTACCCGAGAAAATTGGGGGTTTGCTACCATTTCTCATACCACTGTTTGCTGGGCTAAGTGCAACAGGGGCTCTTGCGGGGGGTGCAGCGGGTATAACAAAAGCCATAAATGATGCGCGAGCTGCGAAACGTCAATTGGAAGAAAGTAGACGACACAATGAGACTATGGAATCTATTGCTTTGGGTAAAGGACTCTACCTGAAACCCTACAAAAAAGGTCTGGGATTGCATCTGAAACCCTACCCAACAAAAAACCTATAAGGCTACCACACCGAGCACTCACCGATACAGATATCACAAAATATGCCAAAGCTATGAAAATTCCACATTTCCGTGGAGTTTATATGAGAAACGCGTTACCACGGAATGGACCACGAAAGTACGAATCTGCCGTTGTCAATTTGGATGATAAGTATGGTCCTGGCACACACTGGGTTGCATACAAAAAAATCAATCATAACGTCGTTTACTTTGATAGCTTTGGAAATCTTCAACCACCGCAAGATCTCATGAAATATCTCGGTGTTGGTAGCATTGTCAAATACAATTATAAAAATTATCAAGATTATGATACAGTGGTGTGTGGTCACCTGTGTCTTAAATTTCTTAATAATGAACTATAAAAAGTATCTCACAATACGTGAAGTACCAGTTAAACGTCAACTATCATGAGTGATTCTTTCACATTGACTCTCTCGGGAACGAGCTCTATTCTAGAGGCTCACTATTTCCCACCTATTGAACTATCACCATTCAAGAACTACACTCTCGGGCTCGTAGAACTGCTCACATTTAACTCAATTCCCAATATCGATGTGGGGAATAACAAATTTTATGTAGGGCAGGAAGTCATCACAATACCCACTGGGAGCTATGAAATTGAGGACATCGAGCGTTACTTACAAAGTACACTTTCAGATAAGAATATCTCCATTAGTCTAAGACCGAACAACAATACTCTGTGCAGCGAGATCAAGTGCAATCAACAAATCAATTTTATACCCAATGATTCGATTGGGCGTCTGCTAGGCTTCACCCCGCGCAGACTAGAAGCCAATAAAATACACAAATCAGAGTTACCGGTAACGATTCTCAAAATTAATTCGCTACGAGTCGAGTGCAACATTAGCACGGGTGCATATATCAATGCACAACGAGTACATACGATCCATGAATTTTTCCCAGTCGTTCCACCGGGATATAAGATCGTTGAAGTACCGTCACACGTCATTTATCTTCCAATAGCCGTACAGTCAATAGATCATCTACAACTTAAACTTGTGGATCAAGACGGTCAATTGGTAAATTTTCGAGGAGAAATTATAACAATACGATTACATGTAAAATCAGCATAATGGGAATAGTTTTTGATACAAGAGTTGTACGAAACTATAAGAGTGAATCAAGATGTCGAGAACCAATCAGTCATCGAACATCTCTCAAGACGGTTACACATCCGAGAGAACCAATCCCAAGATCTCTCAAAAATCTAACACGTCCAAACATTCAGTTTCTGAAAAAATTGGGTCTGACAATTCGAGCAGTTGGAAGAAGAGAAAAGTAAAAATTCATATCTGCGGTGTTATTGTAGTTTGCTTTGTACCATGGAGAAAATTCTAGAAATACAGAAACCTATTATCTTTGATGAATCTATTGCGCACTATGAACTTCACTCACATCAACCATTCGCATCGGCAACTTTTAATAACAACGATGAAATTCGAATCGCCGTTCAACATCAGGACTTGTGTCTCCTACCAAGTAGAAGCTTTCTACATGTTTATGGTAGACTAACGAAAGTTGATGGAAATGCTGTTCAAAATACAAAATTAGTTAACAACGCCATCTGCCATATGTTCGAAGAAATACGTTATGAACTCAATGCTATTGAAATTGATCGTAACAAAAATGTCGGTCTCACAACACTTATGAAGAATTACGTGTCTCAGAGTCCTGAACAAATGTCTGTGATGGAAAATGCTGGCTGGTTGAGTAACGATGAGAGTACATTAATCGATAATGATGGTTACTTTGACCTATGTATTCCATTGTCATTGATACTGGGATTTGCTGAGGATTATAATCAAATCATCATTAATGCTAAACATGAACTGATTCTCACGAGATCAAATAACGATACCAATGCCGTTGTGCAGACTCCTCCAGCTGAGCAATTCAAAATCTCATTGCTGAAAATCGAATGGGTGGTACCGTACATAAAAATTTCAGACCAACGAAAAATTTCATTACTCAACTTCATTGCAAAGGATCCACCAATAGCACTGAGTTTTCGAACATGGGAATTGTATGAGTATCCACTACTACCCATGACGTCAAAAAACGTGTGGGTCGTTAAAACATCGACCCAGCTTGAAAAACCTCGATATGTCATAGTAGGATTTCAAACAGCGAGAAAAAGCACTGCTAATGCAAACGCGAGTCATTTTGATCATTGTAACCTTCGAGACGTTAAACTATTTCTAAATTCTCAATGTTATCCTTACGGAAATTTGAATCTTGACATTGCTCATAATCAATTCGCTCTATTGTACGATATGTATACGAGCTTTCAGGCCTCCTATTATGGTAAAGAGCCTGAACCGATGTTGAACAAAGCTGATTTTATTAAATACGCTCCACTCATTGTGATTGATTGTTCGAAACAAAACGAGTTTCTGAAATCAGGACCAGTGGATATACGTTTGGAATTTGAATCAGCAGGTGCTTTTCCAGCTCAAACCGCAGCATATTGCTTGATTCTACATGATCGAATTATTGAATATAATCCAATAAGTGGCAATGTTAAGAAACTGGTATAATTTGTGTATTATCGAATCTAATAAAATGTAAAATTTTTTTATGAAAAAAAATCAAGGAATTCTTGGAATTGATTATTTTCCGTCCCAAACACCCGCATTTACATGATCAAATTATAAAATTTAATTAGAAACGTTCGAAAATGTTTAAGGATAAATAAAAAACAATGAGTTTTCATGTGTTTTTTTTTTTATTCTTGTTACATTACTACTTCATTAGCAATTATCTCTACAAATTCTTTCAAATTCTCCATTTCACGGCGTAAGCTGCGAACATGTTTGTATATAATCTCAATTGATCCACGTATGTCATCACATCGTGCACAAAGTACTTTTTCTTGTTTCACTTTTTCCAAATTTCGTTGAAACTCCAGTATATCGTGGATAAAATCATATATTCCGTCAGGAGAATCACTTCCGAAATGCTTTGATATAACATCATCATAGCTACAGAAGTATGGTGGAAGACGACACAGAAGCTTTATCTCGTCTGGTGTTGAAGCGTTCATCATGATGACTCTATTAACTGCGCTTAGAACTTGCAACCTCTTTATACCATTACCCCTTCTCTCAAAAACATTCTGGAACATTCGAAATGACGTCATCTGATTGGTCATTTCGGTTGAATCCAAATTGCGCCATCTACGGTTCTAACATTTTTCTGAAATTTTCTGTCGGTAAAACAGGAAATGGTGTCTCATAGAATATTTTGAAATGACGTTCTAGAACTTTCGAAATGATGACGTCATCGTGACAATGACTCAGCAAAAAAGTATCCAGAATTTTCGAAATGATGACGTCATCGTTCCAGAACATTCGAAATGATGACGTCATCGTTCTAGAACGTTCGAAATGATGACGTCATCGTGACAATGACTCAGCAAAAAAGTATCCAGAACAAATGGTGTCTCATAGAATATTTTGAAATGACGTTCTAGAACTTTCGAAATGACGTCATCGTTCTAGAAGGTTCGAAAGTCATCGTTCCACAGCGTTCGAAATGATGACGTCATCGTTCTAGAACGTTCGAAATGATGACGTCATCGTTCCAGAACATTCGAAATGATGACGTCATCGTTCTAGAACGTTCGAAATGATGACGTCATCGTTCTAGAACATTCGAAATGATGACGTCATCGTTCTAGAACGTTCGAAATGATGACGTCATCGTGACAATGACTCAGCAAAAAAGTATCCAGAACCCGCCTTGTATATCTACTATCGAATACTGCGGGCATTACATGCCCCGAAATATAAACTTTCACGATTAAAATTGGACGGGACTTTACTCCATTCAATGGACTACACAAATATTCGCGAATGTGGACCGGTATTTCAAAGTTTTCGAGGGTATCTAACTTTTCCGGGGTTTCACCTCCCCTCATCGGCTTTCCCCGTTCGCGTTTCCCTTACACTCATGCGGATCACGAGTCGTTACGTCTTTAGTCCCGCATCGATAACAATATTTTTTCCGCGGCGCGAGACACGTCGAAGCACGATGATTTTCACCCCCACAGTTCCAACACTGAAAGCCTTCTCTCGAAGGACGAACAGCTGTTTGCTTCGAAGGTGGATTCGATTGAGTCGACTGATTTGGAGCGTTCGGTTGATTACCGGGCTTTTTAGGCCGCTTGGAACGATCGGTATTTGATTTTATTCCTTTCGGCGGTGCGGACTTCGGATCGAAATTAGCAAAAGTTTTGCTCTCATTTTTCGAAGACTCTTGCGGAGGATGATACGCGAAATCGGGGTGTAAAGACCGTTCCGGTGGCGGAGGTGGTTGACGATATTTCTCGTCCTCCAAACTCTGCTCAATTCCCCTCGCTCTAGTCTCAAGATCTATAAAATCGCGCACTGTACCGAATTGAATAATATATTTCAAATTGGAATGCATGTTTTTCCAAACATACATCAATTGTTCCTCGGCACACAAAACAGGTCGAACTCGTTCCATCATAGCTCTCATACACGTTAAATAAACCGGAAAAGGTTCATGCTCCCCCTGTGTTCTTTTCGAAATTTCGTCACGTAGCGCCATTTGATAATTCGGGCTACCAAAACGACTACGCATCGCATTTTCGAGTTCGGAAAACGAATTAAAACTAGCACGATTTGTTCGGTACCACCACAAAGCCGTATCGCGAAGAAAGAACTCTAAACAATCTAACAAATCCGTGTCATTCGCCGGAAGCATGCGTCGACCTCTCTCAATAAGTAGCAAAAAATTTTCGACGTCTTCGCCGATTTTTCCCGAAAAATTTATGCCCCATTTGCGGAGCATTTCGTAAGTCGAACGCATGTTTGACACTTCTGGTCTCCACGGGACATTTTCTCGCGGAGATGAATGAGACGGTAAATAAAAATTTCTTACATTAGGGTCGGTCACTGGGATATTTCTCCTAAACTCTTCGGTATTTCTAGCTATCGGGTGTGAGAAGGGAGCTGGAGGGGCTACCGCATCCTCGCGATCGTCTCTCAGCTGTTCTCCCCCCGCACCGCTTTGCCTCACGATTGCCGGCGTTGGTCGTTCGAGCATAATTACTGAGGGATTCGCGACTTCGTTATAAAAAGGATTCGAAGTATTCAATTGTCGCGTATTATTTACAGTATTAGTTGGGGTGTTATTAGTTATCTCATTTCGCGTCTCGACTCCGCTGTCAGGTATTCGATTCGTATCGATCAAAATATCGCGCGAAGTACAAGCTGGCGCGTCAGCTGATCTCGACTCTCGCCGCGGCGGCGTGCGATATGGAAACATTTTACGGATTTTCGAAACATGAAAGTTTGCGCGAATTTACCGAGGAATTATGTTTTCAGAAAGGAATAATACCGAGATCACGAAATTCCACCAAGGCCGTTTTTCGAACACACTAGGAAATCGAACGAGATGTTGTTGTTGTCGTTACCCGCACGACGTTTTTCTCGAACTCGTACACTCACACTCGGCACTCTCGGAACGCGTACCGCGCGATGTTTTTCTCGAGCGCTACACGGACACTCACTCACGCGCACTCCCGATTCAAAATACCGGCACTTTTCGACGATTACTTGTAGGCCCGTTGGTGAGGGCGATGTGCGATACCTGTAAGCCCGTTGGGGAGGGCACAGAAAAATAACAAGCCCGTTGGTGAGGGCGGTAATGTGCGTGTGAGCCCGTTGGTGAGGGCGCAAGACGAGAGATTTTCTATTTCTATCTCAATAATTAAGACTAGAAAAATAACAATTATGCAAAATATTCGATTATAAAGCTTGAGAGAATGGTTATATTGAACTTACAGGAATTTTTCCTTGGTTCTCACTCATTTTTCGATATCCAAATCTCCCAATAGCTCGATATTTTCCAAAAAAATTATATACTTTCTCGATTCTCTCGACACGAATGGGTGGTACTTATTCTAGCGAGCGAACTGTACAGTACGAGAGCGGGACGATAACTAATCGTCCACGCACTCCCGAACAAAGGCGTATATTCCCCCAAATGCTCAAGGCGTGTCGCTAGCGCGCGGCCCTTTTTCGAGTCGGCGACGAGCGCGCACCAAGGCCACAACAATACCGAGACAAACACAACCAAAACACAAGCGACAAATATCGAAGAATCTCGAACTATGTCGAATATTGAAGCGCGAAATAATATCCGAGGTGACCGACAGACACAAAAGACACAATAAAACTATTTGAAATCTGACAGTTACCATATGACAGAACTATTTTACTTTATCGATTCGGAATTATTTTACGAAATTATGAATTTACGAAATTTAGGATTTGAATGAATCTAAACTTATTTAACATGAAATTTGTGTTAAATATTGAATCTAAATTGATTGAATCTAAATTTATTTAACACGAAATTACTCGGGATTTGCCAACGCGGCCCCACGTTGGGCGCCAAAATTTGTAACGACTTTTCCCGTGAGTCGCACAAACGCCTCATTCTCGAGAATCCCTGGGCGCCAGTTCGATAATTATTCGAACAAATTTTTAGATGAAATTCCTCGAGAAAGAGATTTTTAGGGTTTTCCGGTCGTAGCTGTAGGAACAACGAGGTGGTAGAGGGGCGAGGTCAACACGCAGACAAAAGTAATTCACACGTAAGATACAGTATTCCGGAATCACAAGATGATTTATTAAATATAAAACAACTGATTAGAAAACAAAGGAAGAAACATTATTTAATGGTGGTAGTTTAGTAATCTTCAAGATAAACAATTTCCGGAAAATGTTCGATTTATAATCAATTGCATTGATGGTCGCAATTGCGTGGATGGCCGATAATTGGTAACAAAGGTGTTAATTAGTGAAACGATTTCTGTCAGATTTCTTAAGCTACGGACTTCGCGGAACAAGAAAGACGAATTCCTCTCGGCAATTCTTGAAATAAACTACGTGAAAACGGTAGCTCTTAAACCGCGCAAGACGATTACACAACTTTTCTCAAAAGCCAACGTTACCCCGAAACAATATCGCTCTCGAAATCGAAACATTCACAATATTTTTAGAGCTCTTTCCGATACGAAATTTCCCAAAATAAATCACAAAAGAAAGCGAGACGACAGCTCACCGCTACGGTTTTAGTCAAGAAATACTCCGGAAAAGACCACGGAGTTCTCCCCAATATTTCGGTGATGTCGAATTCTTGACGGGTTGGCGACGGCTCGAAAGAATACGTCAGGTCACGTAGTGTTCCAGAAAACGAAGTCCTCCCTTAACGACAGGGCAGCGTTCTTATACTTTCGGGTCCTAGCCCCCCACCCTTCGCCTACTCGCGGGATCTAGATTATTCTCGAAGGTTTTGATTTTATTTCGATTCGCTTAATTCCGAATTTCGGTTAAACGATCGACGACGGACGATGACCATTGACAGCCGAGATGTTCCGATGATTCCCGACGCTTGTTGACGCGTCGCGAGGTGAGACAGCTCCAGGTGAGGGCTTCGAGTTAGCGACCCTTGCTCGAAAGTTCGACGTACGACGATAACAATTTTGACCTTGACGACTAGCCTATGCCTTCCCTTGCGGTAGTTTCAACGATGTTTCGACTCATCTGCTATCCTTTCCGTCTCGTTCGCTATCGCTCGCTCAACGTGAAATAAAATATTCAAAATAAATTACTAAAACGAAGTAACGCTCGCATTTGACTCAGAAACATTCATCTCGAGAGGAATTATCCGTCGTTACCCGACGTTTCCTCTCTCACCGTGCCAATCCATGTTTTGATCAATTTTAACACGTTACACCGCAAAGAAAATGAAGAAAGATAGAGTGCGGGTGAGTATACTTGCAGGCTCCGGTGACAATGCTTTTAAGTAAGTAGAATAATTTTTCAATATAATAGTAATTTTCTGATTACAGAATCTTTTATCTCCAGTGCTAATGAAATGTGGAAGCGTCTGTTCCTTTTCATTTTTGGTTGTGAAGACTGTCGCAATGGTCCAAGTCCACGGGTTCCTAAAGTGTCAGAATTTGTTACGGACCAGCAAAAATTTTGTTATCTGAGATAAAGGTATCAAAATTTGATCCTCAATCAGAATTTAAACCACAAGTTAATAGTAGAGATGAAGATGAAATTGCAATCAACAGCGTTAAAGTTTCATACTAGAAGACTGACAGTCAGAAGACCGAGATAAAATTTTGGTTCCTTTCGGATAGAGATTTCTTGAGGTTTGGATCAACGTTGATCTGCAAAGAAAATGAAGAAAGATCAAGTGCGGGTGAGTATACTTGCAGGCTCCGGTGACAATGCTTTTGAGTAAGTAGAATAATTTTTCAATATAATAGTAATTTTCTGATTACAGAATCTTTTATCTCCAGTGCTAATGAAATGTGGAAGCTGTCTGTTGCTGTTCCTTTTCATTTTTGGTTTTGAAGATTGTCGCAATGGTCCAAGCGTAGAGGTTCCTAAAGTGTCAGAACTTGTTACGGACCAGCAAATCTGAGATAAAGGTATCAAAATTTGATCCTCAATCAGAATATAAACCACAAGCCCTATAAACTCGTTCAGTTTAATAGTATAGATGAAGATGAAATTGCAATAAATTTTTTTTTTATTACAGTGGAAGCGGTGTTTCCTGATAAAACTCTTTTGATTCAAATGGACACGGTGTGATTTTTCCATGACCTCAGTTTGGTTGGTCAACACGGTTTTACAGTCTCAAGCGTTCCATGAAAATATATGGCTCAGTCTTGATTGTCCAGATTTCGTGATCTCAAGTGATTGATATGGAGGTATTCCTTGAGCCAAGGGCTTCAAATGAGTGGATACTGGGAATGAGATTCTTGGGTCAGACTCGTTGGGAATATGTTAGAACTTTTCAGTTCTGGAAGGTGCGATACTACAGAGAATGAAATTTCGATTCAGGTATATTTATATGCATTTTTTTGTAGTTTTCTATCAAATTGAATGAGAAACGAAGTCATCATTATGTGATTAATTGTATTCTATTTCAGTTAAAAAAAAAAATATTTCTGGATTTTCGCTGTGAGAATTCCGTCCAAATTGCGTGGTCATTTTTCGTGTTGCTCTTGCCAAGACAAAACCATTGATTCAAGTGTTTCTCAAGGTAAGTCAGTATCCAAGTTTAACGCTACGAATTAGTCGATGATGGAAATTATTGCAATCATGGTTTGAAACACTTATATATATATATATATATATATTAGGGTGCTTTTTTTTCAGCGACATTTTTTTTTCACTCCCATCTCGCCTTTTTGTAGGGAATACCTTAAAAAAAAATCCCTGAAAATTTGAGCCCTTAATATTAATTTTAAGTACTCGCCCAAGGCGTACAAAGATTTCCCCTTTAAAATACACGTAAAGTTCGATTTTTCTTCTTAAAAGTTCTACAGCTCAGAGGCATTTAATGGTACAACCTTGGTCGATGAGCGGATTTATTCAGAATTAAATGCTCTACAAAAGTGTCCATTGTGGCGTAATTGTAACTCGAACTGGCAAGGTCGTACGGGTCACTTAACCCAATTTTTTCATGAAATTCTCGTTTTTTTGCCTCTATCTCGTAAATGACGAGAGCTACAGAAAAAATAGGAATGACAAACTTGGTGGAAATTCAATTTCCTACAAAAAAGTATTCAAGCACCAAATCGCTACCATCGATATTTCTTAAGATATTGGGCTTTTAAGTTGAGGTAGTATGGAATTTTCATGAATTATTGAGCTGGATTGTATAAGTTGTTAATTTATTATTATTAATTGTCACTTAAATCATTAAATATTTATTTGTTAAGTTGCAAATGATTGAAAAGTTGAATAACTGAACGTTTTGAAACTGAAATTCCAAAAAAAAAAACATTTTCAAAATGCTTAAAAATTTTTTTTTCACTTTTCACGAATTTTTCAATTGATTTTCCCCTGATTCTTCTAATTTATTTACCAGTAATTGAATACCTATAAAGTTCTAGTTGAAAATATGTTGTATATACGCAAAATATTTCAATATTATTTTATATCTATATATCTTTTCTTGCTTATATATAACAAGATATATAGATATAAAATAATATTGAAATATTTTGCGTATATACAACATATTTTCAACTAGAACTTTATAGGTATTCAATTACTGGTAAATAAATTAGAAGAATCAGGGGAAAATCAATTGAAAAATTCGTGAAAAGTGAAAAAAAAATTTTTAAGCACTTTGAAAATGTTTTTTTTTTTCCGAATTTCAGTTTCAAAACGTTCAGTTATTCAACTTTTCAATCATTTGCAACTTAACAAATAAATATTTAATGATTTAAGTGACAATTAAGAATAATAAATTAACAACTTATACAATCCAGCTCAATAATTCATGAAAATTCCATACTACCTCAACTTAAAAGCCCAATATCTTAAGAAATATCGATGTTAGCGATTTGGTGCTTGAATACTTTTTTGTAGGAAATTGAATTTCCTCCAAGTTTGTCATTCCCATTTTTTCTGTAGCTCTTGTCATTTACGAGATAGAGGCAAAAAAACGAGAATTTCATGAAAAAATTGGGTTGAGTGACCTCTACGACCTCGCCAGTTCGAGTTACACTTACGCCACAATGGACACTTTTGTGGAGCATTTAATTCTGAATAAATCCGCTCATCGACCAAGGTTGTACCATTAAATGCCTCTGAGCTGTAGAACTTTTAAGAAGAAAAATCGAACTTTACGTGTATTTTAAAGGGGAAATCTTTGTACGCCTTGGTCGAGTACTTAAAATTAATATTAAGGGCTCAAATTTTCAGGGATTTTTTTTTAAGGTATTCCCTACAAAAAGGCGAGATGAGAGTGAAAAAAAAAATGTCGCTGAAAAAAAAAGCACCCTAATATATATATTTACGTTTTTTGCAGTTTTCCTCGTTGTTGCTGATAAGAAGTTACGGACTTGTGGCTTGGTTCATCGTGTTTTTCAGAAACGAGTTTGCTTAATGTATTTTGGTAAAAAATATGGTCCATTTTGAAATTTGCTCTGACTCGTTAATTGAGGAGTCAATGGGGTTGGAGAAGAAATTTATGAGGGCGTTGATGGAATTCTTGATAATTTAGAAAATGGCGCTGAATTTGTAACCGCATAACAGACTATTCGAAAGTATTGATGATTTTTAATCGAACAAAGTAAAATTTAAGTTGGAAATAAAATATGCGCGCGCATGTTTGTTTGGCTGTATAGTACTTAAAACAACTTTAATGTATAATAAAATGATTTTTCAAAAAAACTAATTCTGTGTAAGTTGGATTTTCAATATCGCGTTATCTGGAATTTTTATTAGCCGTAATTTGATATATTTTTCTCTTTCAATAAGGCAGGGAATTTTTCAAAAAATTTCCAAGGTAGGGAAACTAAAAATCTATTTTATTAATTAAAAATTTTTCCGAATACACTGATAGGTAATAATTATAATGCAGGAAATTCTATATTCACTTCTGGACAGACTTATGTCGGTCTTTCTCGTGTTACTACCTTAGACGGACTACATTTAATCAATTTCGATCACCATTCTGTAAAAGCAGATGAGTTAGCTATAAGGGAATACAATCGTCTCAGACAGAAGTTTCGTACAGATCTTGTCCTCATAAAGTTTGCCAAACAATGGGTTCCCAAAATTCCAGATTTTGTTTGGGCTATATCCAAAAATGTTATGGAGTGTCAATCAGCGGCAAGTAAATGGAAAAATATGAGCTTCTGGTCTATTAACAGATTAACCAATACGGATGGTGTTTCGTGTTATGCTAATTCTATTATACAATGTATTTTCAATTGCAAACCTCTTAGGGAAGAATTTTTCAGAACTTCGGAGGAGAAAGAAAATCCTATACCTCTTTTACTTCGGTCTTATGTGGAAAGAAATAAATCAGTGAGTTCATGCGTTGTAAGAGAATATGTAGGAGAATCGTTTATTCAAAAAAAAACAGCACGACGTTTCTGAATTTTTCATGGGAATCTGCAAAAAATCTGATTTACTTCAAAATGCTGTAGAACATAAATTAATTATTAAAGTTCGATGTAAAGCTTGTCAATATACGACCACAGATGAACAAGCAAATAATATACTAGTTTTGAGCTTTCCGCGTATTAAAAAAGCTTTTACTTTACAGGAATTAATCGAACATAGTTTGTCTCAGTGGAATCCGATTGAAGGTCATCAGTGCAATGCTTGTGGCGGAATGGGAACACTCTTAACAAAAACTTCGCTATCAACTGTTCAAGGCGTTTTGATTCTTCAACTTTTAATATTATCTATAGATGAAAAAACTATGAAACTTTCAAACATTGATTTTAGTATTAAAGGTATTCCATCCGCTGTAGTTACTGTTTGCGGCGAAAAATATAAAGTCAATAGTGCTATTTTCCATCATGATCGAACAGTATTTGAAGGGCATTATACGAACATGTTAAGATCTGGTACGTCATGGGTTTTTGCTGATGATGCTAAGGTCGAAAAAAGAAGTTGGCCGAGAAACGCCAAGAATAGTTATGTGTATTTCTTGGAACGAACAAAAAAATGAATTAATGATAATAGTTGTGTCGTAACATGTTCTGTGAATTTTTTTCAAGTTCACAGTGCACAAAAAGTAGTCAAATCAAACCGTGAAAACAGCATGAGTGCTGTAAAAAAATTGGAGACAAGTACATTTATGTTTTATGTAACCTCGACTGATGAATGAAACCCGACGTGTTACTCGTGTAGTACAAAAAATAAATGCTCCATGATTTATAAGAAGTTGTTCGATCTATTCTCTGGAAACTTGCTTCAATAATGAGCAATTCATTACTAAAGGTTATAAAAAAAACTATTTCAAACGTAATGAATAAAAAAAATGAATCTGTTAAATCTTGGTAATGTATGAAAAACATTTGGTTCAAAGGAACAAAAGGTTGTCAAATAAATGCAAAAGGGACGAGTACATCGGATGACGAATAAACAAAATTTTTAACATAATGGTATGTAAAAAAAATTACGAAACCAACTGTGTTTGAATAAAACAATTAAGAAAAGCTTTCACAAATCATGAAAAAACATTATATTAAAAAAAATAAAAATCTGGAATTATTTTGTAAAGGAAAAAAAAAATCAAATAGAACGTGAAAAATTCATTCTTACGGGAAGTATCCGGAACTTGAGAAAGTTCTAAAACTTGCTTCAAATGAGCAATTCATTACTAAAGGTTATAAAAAAACCATTTCAAACGTAATGAATAAAAAAAATGAATCTGCTAAATCCTGGTAATGTATGAAAAACGTTTGGTGTTCAAATGAACAAAACGTTGTCAAATAAATGCAAGTGACGAGTACATCGAATGGCGAATGAAAAAAATTAAAAACATAATGGTATGTAAAAAAAATTATGAAACCAACTGTAAATAATTTCAACAACACAATTAAGAAAAGCTTTCACAAATCGTGAAAAAAATATTATATTTAGAAGAAATACAAATCCGTAATTATATTGTAAAGGAAAAAAAAATTCAAATAGAACGTGAGAAATTCATTCCTACGGGAAGCATCCGGAACTTGAAAAAGTTCTAGTGAATCAAAAAGTTACCAAAAAATCGCATCAAAGGTAAAAGTCATTTGTTACTCTATGGTGACAGATACTTAGAAGAAAATCGATTCTTCTCAGACTTTCAGGATCCCTTGGTATTCACAATATTCGATGTCGATTTCGTGTCGATACAAATTATGTTTAAATATGTGCTAAAAGTACTTGTCCGGCCCATCACTTTTCATTCAAATTGCTCATTCAAATAAAAATCAGGGCTCTTTTAGATCTAATGGATCATATGTATGCCTACAGAGGGAATTGAGAAAATTATCTCCAAGAGATTTTAACTTAATTGCATTCAATTTTTTTGTAATATACAAGAGATATTATTGTGTATTGATGAAAAAATACCCTTCGGACGATAAAAATTGTCAAGCTTCCAAATTAACTCTCCAGTTTATATTGAAATGACGGCAATTTTTACTTCACATTTCCTTCTTCAACCGAATTTTATTTGTTATAGCAACTAACCTATTCAATTACTGAAGATATTCAACTGATAATAAATCACATTTTAATAAATTTTCGAGAGGATTCGTCTGTATAATCTCGTTTTTTTTTATTATCACATACACAATTGCACTTTGTTAAAATCAACATAAAAACATGAGTGAATTGTTGCGAAGAAATAGTTGCCGCCGAGCATATATGAGATGATGTTCGAATTCAGGTGGGCGTGTAACGGCAGCGTTAATACTAGTTCCATAAAAATAATACATTAATTAAGGTCTAGTTTGATTCTTATTTGAATGAGCAATTTGAATGAAAAGTGATGGGCCGGACAAGTACTTTTAGCACATATTTAAACATAATTTGTATCGACACGAAATCGACATCGAATATTGTGAATACCAAGGGATCCTGAAAGTCTGAGAAGAATCGATTTTCTTCTAAGTATCTGTCACCATAGAGTAACAAATGACTTTTACCTTTGATGCGATTTTTTGGTAACTTTTTGATTCACTAGAACTTTTTCAAGTTCCGGATGCTTCCCGTAGGAATGAATTTCTCACGTTCTATTTGAATTTTTTTTTCCTTTACAATATAATTACGGATTTGTATTTCTTCTAAATATAATATTTTTTTCACGATTTGTGAAAGCTTTTCTTAATTGTGTTGTTGAAATTATTTACAGTTGGTTTCATAATTTTTTTTACATACCATTATGTTTTTAATTTTTTTCATTCGCCATCCGATGTACTCGTCACTTGCATTTATTTGACAACGTTTTGTTCATTTGAACACCAAACGTTTTTCATACATTACCAGGATTTAGCAGATTCATTTTTTTTATCCATTACGTTTGAAATGGTTTTTTTATAACCTTTAGTAATGAATTGCTCATTTGAAGCAAGTTTTAGAACTTTCTCAAGTTCCGGATATTTCCCGTAAGAATGAATTTTTCACGTTCTATTTGATTTTTTTTTTCCTTTACAAAATAATTCCAGATTTTTATTTTTTTTAATATAATGTTTTTTCATGATTTGTGAAAGCTTTTCTTAATTGTTTTATTCAAACACAGTTGGTTTCGTAATTTTTTTTACATACCATTATGTTAAAAATTTTGTCTATTCGTCATCCGATGTACTCGTCCCTTTTGCATTTATTTGACAACCTTTTGTTCCTTTGAACCAAATGTTTTTCATACATTACCAAGATTTAACAGATTCATTTTTTTTATTCATTACGTTTGAAATAGTTTTTTTTTATAACCTTTAGTAATGAATTGCTCATTATTGAAGCAAGTTTCCAGAGAATAGATCGAACAACTTCTTATATATGGTATCACTGCTACAACTCTGAAGCGCTGTGCCTCTACATCTAGCGAAAGAGCGAGTGAGAGAATGCACGATGTCACGAGCGTGAGTGAGAGGGTATATACTGTTGCTGCTGCTCTCGCGCTCGTGCGCTTCACAAGAGAGAGAGTGAGCGAAAAGATGTATCATGTCTCCGGGTGTGGACGAGAGGCTGTGCTCTATCCTCGTTACAGCTCTGGAGCTCTCGGCCGATGCACGTGCAATTCTGATGACGCTGCACGACGACATGGCGAGAGCGCAGGGCCTCGCATCTCATGAGAGAGCGAGCGAGAGGGTTTATCACGGCACGGGTGCGAGCGAGATAGCATGCGCTATCATTGCTGCGACTTTCAAATGCTCGAGTATTGGGCCTCGCGAGAGAGAGAGAGAGAGAGAGGATGTATCATGACGTTGAAGCGAGCGAGGCGGTATACGCCATCGCTGCTGGCTGTTGCTTAAAGAACGAGTGCGCTGCTATGACTCAAGGTCAATGCTACGATGACGTACTCCCCTGCCTGCTTAGAGGCTGTGCACGGTGAGCGCGAGGTATCGCATCTCAAGAGAGAACGAGCGAGAGCGTATACGTTGACGCGTATGCTAGTACGAGAGCGAGTAAGAGGGTGTACGTCGTCGAGATTGCAGCCACGTGCAGTTTTGATGAAGCAGCGAATACCTCAAGCTCTCGCGAGGCATCGCGCCTTGCGATGTGAGCGAGAGGGCATGTGCGAGTCTTTTGCCCCGTATACGAGGATGACTGCATCGAGCCGAGGTGCCAGCTGTTTTACACCCCTCCTGTCCTTCTTTTGCCCCTCCAATGATATGCTCATCACAAGCACGTATTTGCATAAACGTCTTAGCCTCTTCTCCCATCAGTCTTCAATCGAATCGCGCGGGAGCATCTCGTCCCGGTCACCCTTATATTCTGTCCCTCTACAAGTTTTTTCTTTTTTTTTTATTTTTGCTTCAAAATGTATCCGCGTTACCGGAATTATGAGTTTCTCGGTGCGGCGTTTACGTGACGCGTCATACGGCTGCTGAGTGTTGCGTCGCTGTACGCGTGTACCGACGCTCTAGAGCAAATGTTCTTACATGTGGTGGGCCTAATGAACAGTGAGTTCATAGACAGGAGGCTGGGCCGGCCTATCCAGAGAGAGGAGGCAGAGCCGGGCGTGAGTTGTGTGGTGGTGCTGCGGGACTCACAGATTGTGTACTGTGGGGAGATCGTGCACCGTGATAGTTACGATTACGTCGAGGTATATCTGGTGGACCATTGCGACAGTGCATTTTACAGCTTAGACTGTCTGCACCACCCCTCACCGATATTAGAGGCGATACCAGCGCTCGCGATAGAGTGCTCCCTCCACGGCCTCGCCTACTTGAATGAGTATTATTACCCGATCCACGATGTGAAAGCGTTGTGCGAGGGGCCTCTTACGGCCATCATCATGAGCCCTCCTACACGGCACCCCCTGAGCGTCCTGCTGTTTGCTGAGGACGGCCGGGATCTCGGGGGTGTACTCGTGAACGAGCTGCTGGTACCCGACGGCTATCACGGGTACGACGAGGGGGACGACGACGACGGGTTCGTCGACGTTGTCGATACCCCAGCCGGTGCCGAAGAATAGGTGTGTGTGTGTGTGTGTGTGTGCGCGCGCGCGCGTGTGAAAAACGATGGCGCGCGAGACAACGTCGTGGAGACTGGATCGGGGAGAGAGACGCGCCACCCTGGTGAGTATTTCAATATATATTTTTTATTTTTTATTTTTATTTTTTATTTTTATTTTTAATTTTTTCTTTTTAATTTTTATTTTTTTGATTTTTTTATTCATTTAAAATAAAATTAATATATATAGAGAGAGAGATTTTTTTAATTTATATTTTTTACAAATATAAAATAAAATATATATATATATATATATACCGGAAAAAACGATGGTGCACTATGGCGACACGCTCACCCCCCTCCGCACACCCGCAAACCTCTCGCCCACAATGCCGGCCGCTCGGCCTAGTGGGGGAAAGGGGTGGGGATAGGAGTGGCGGTCGCCATAGTGCACCACCTACTACTAACGCACATGGTTCTGTGATAACTGCTTGAATCACTTCGAACTACAAAGTTCTTTCGAAAATCACAAACGCGATTGCATGAGCATAAACAAAACGAAAATGGTTTTACCGACCGAGGAAAATAAAATTTTGAATTTCAAAAATTATCGGTTCAAAGAAGATGTACCGTTCGTCGTGTACGCGGATCTCGAATGCCTTATCGAATCAACGGGCGAGTCTCAAAAGCATATCCGGCACAGTGCTGCGTATTATTTGAAATGTTCCTTCAACGATTCACTCTTAAAATTCGATATGAAACGTGGAACCGATTGTATCGAGTGGTTCATCGATCAATTGCACGAAATCGCAGAAACAGTTAATTCTTATTTGACAAATATTGTGCCGATGAAACCCCTCACGTCGGATGAAAAAATACAGTTTAGAAATGCCACAAAATGCCATATTTGTGAAAAGCCGTTCGACTCCGCGGATGTAAAGCACCGCGATCATTGCCATTTCACAGGAAATAATCGGGGTGCTGCGCATCCTGGATGCAATTTGAATTATACGAAATCTCATAGTATCCCAATAGTTTTTCACAATCTCTCTGGCTATGACACACACTTTTTAATCAAAACATTGGCTACACGATTCAACGGCACAGTCAAACTTCTCCCTATAAACAAAGAGCGATACATTTCATTCACGAAATACGTTGAAGGTACAAATGTAAATTTACGGTTTATCGACTCCTTCAGGTTTATGGCTAATAGTCTCGAAAAATTAGCATCATACCTGAGGGATGAGGATAAGTCAATCACACGTAAGCACTCTAGTACTGTAGAGGAATTCCAGTTGCTCACGAGGAAGGGAGTTTTCCCTTACGAATACGTGGACTCGTGGGAGAAACTCGACGAAGAGCAGTTGCCATCGAAAGAAAATTTTTATTCAAAATTAAATAATGCGAACATTTCGGAGCAAGATTACGAACACGCAAAAAACATTTGGAATATTTTCAACATTATTTCATTGGGTGAATATTCCGATTTATATTTAAAGACAGATGTTTTACTATTGGCTGATATATTTGAAAATGTTCGACGCAACTGCTCTTCGACGTACGGCTTGGATCCTCTACATTATTTTACAGCTCCGGGACTTGCTTTTGACGCGATGCTCAAATGTACGGGTGTTCAACTTGAACTCCTCACAGATCCTGAAATGCTCCTGTTTATCGAAAAAGGCATTCGAGGTGGTGTATCGCAGTGTTGCAATAGATATGCTCATGCAAACAATCGGTACATGGGAGCCGATTTTGATCCAAGCAAAGAGGAATCGTATTTAATGTACTTTGACGTGAATAATTTGTACGGTGCAGCCATGTCCCAATACCTACCTGTTGGTTCTTTCGAATGGGAGTCCGAGCCTATAGATATTCTCAATATCCCCGATGACTCTTCGACAGGATATATTTTCGAAGTAGATTTGGAATATCCTGAGGAGCTTTTCGAGTTGCATAAAGATCTGCCTCTTTGTCCCGAGCACAACGCACCTCCTCACAATAAACATTCAAAATTAATGACAACATTTTTGCCGAAAAATAAATACGTTATTCATTACAAAAATTTGAAACAATGCTTAAATTTCGGACTGAAATTGACAAAAATTCACCGAGTTTTAAAATTTCATCAAGTTCCATGGCTCAAAACATACATCGACTTGAACACCGAATTACGAAAAAAATCAACCAATGAATTCGAAAAAAAAATTTTCAAATTGATGAATAATGCGGTATTCGGAAAAACTATGGAAAATGTGAGGAAACAGAAAGACGTAAAACTCGTGACACAGTGGGAAGGTCGATATGGTGCAAACGCTCTCATTGCGAAGCCCAACTTCCATAGCTGCACTGTTTTCGAACATGATATTGTAATAATTGAAATGTATCGCATCAAAGTACATTTCAATAAACCCATTTACGTTGGATTTTGTGTCCTTGATCTATCAAAAACATACATATATGATTTTCACTATAATTACGTTAAAAATAACTTTGGCGATCGGACAAAACTAATGTACACGGACACTGATAGCCTTCTATACCACTTTAATATGCCCGATATATATGAATATATAAAGCGCGATATACATAAATTTGATACTTCCGATTATCTAGCGAATAATTTATGGAATACCTTTGGCAAATAAGAAAGTTCTCGGTCTAATGAAAGATGAGATAAATGGAAAAATTATGAAGGAATTTATCGGACTTCGAGCGAAATTGTATACGTTTAAAGTATTTGGTGAAGAGAGTGCTAAAAAACGTGCCAAGGGTATAAAACAATCGACATTAAGGGAAATCGAATTTGAAGATTATAAAAAATGTTTATTCGAGCACGAAAATTTAGTAAGAGATCAGTATTTAATTCAAAGCAAAAAACATGAAGTCAATACTGTCAAATAGAAAAAATTAGCATTAAGTTGGTTAGATGATAAGAGAATTCTTTTACCCGATACTACGGATACTGTACCATATGGCTATAATAAAAACACTAGAATATATTTTTTGTTTTTTATTTTAAAATCTTTTACAAAATCATCATCGTTTATTATTATTGGGTCGAAGCTTATGACGGTCTTCTTTACCACATATGCATCGTCCATTTTCATAAACGGTACATCGGTTTGTTGACGGTTTTTCCGACGACTTATCCCACTCATCCATTGGATCCTTTTTGTTAGGCTGCCACGACATGACTGATTGCAGCGACGTTGAGAACACTTGAATTTTTAAAAATTTTTTACAAAATCGTTTTTTATGACAAAGAATAATCCTTTCCGTATGGCTGCCAAGACACGACTGATTGCAGGAACATTGTAGTTGAACCTTTTACAAATCTTTTTTATTTATCCAACTGTTGTGTGTACTATAGAAACCTAGCCACTTTACTAACAGCTGATTTCCACGTTTTCGCACTATTTTTTCCACAAGGAAAATATCCGGATCTCTGACTAGAGTGAGTTCTTCCTCATAGAAACCACCTTCGATCGGTTGATTCTGATAATCCGTGAGCTTGTATGTGATGGGATCGGTATTTCGTATCTCGCTTATGGTAAAAATCTCAGTTGTCCAATTCGGTGTGTAGCCTTTCTCAAAAACGTGTTTGTGCTTGCTGACTCGAACTTTGTCTCCAATTTTAAACTTTATATTACGCGTACGATTGACACGATAATTTCCATAAATATTTCGTAGAATATTTTTTTCATTCTCAGCAGTGACATCTTTTGGTTTCATTTTTATCGTACGATGTTTGCTGTTGTTATAGCTAGACATCAATTTTGGTAGAATATCTATCCATTTGTATGAGCCGCGCAAACTGAATTGCTTCCACATTTTTGCCTTCAAAGTACGATTAAAACGTTCACATATCGATGCTTTCATGTTACTGAATGTTGAATATAATTCAACATTATGATGTTTCAAGAGAGCTTTGAAGTCGCTGTTATAAAATTCTTTGCCTCGATCAACGTGTAATTTTTGTGGTACACGACCTTTTGCGAGTACAGATTTCATGGCGTCCGCCACATCTTTGCCATTTTTACTTTTAATCGGAACAGCCCAGGCGAATTTGGAAAATGTATCGATAATCGTTAGCAAGAATTTCTTCCGATTGTTGAACGATGCGTACGCTGACATGTCCACGAGATCCGCCTGCCAGGTTTCATCCAATCCACGAATATTCACGTGACGACGGGGGTAGTTTCTTCGCACAGGCCTATAAAGCTCCTCAACGACCAACGTTTTTTTCTCATTCATGTTTCGTTTTTCAACTCTTGTCTAGTTTGCATGCTCGGCATCAACTTGTTGTCGTTTTTTCCAATAGCAGCTTTTTCCAATGTTCTCAGTCGCGCTTCCAAACTCGTAATGAGCTCATAATTACGGAGCGTTAGTTCTTCAAGATTTTTACTTTTTTCCATTTGCACTGTATTTACAAAACTTTGCATCGACTGCACAGTGACAGCATCATTTTCCAGTTTAGGATCGGCAAGATTGCACAATCTCTTGTTGTCCATATCATACTGACCATCGATTGTAAATTTAAATCCATTACCATGAGGACCTTGGGCACCTCGAGGATCACCCAATAATTTTCGTCCAAACACGTCAAGACTCATAATTGTAATGAACTCGACTAGTACGCACTGGCTAATAAATTATTTGAGCTTCACGCAATTCCTCAATGATGGATATTATTTCGTTATTGTGGCTTGTATTTCCAGCGGCTTGTGAGGCGAGAAGAAGACGCAATCTATCGATCAGCTCGTTAGGATAGTCCCAATAAACTAAATCCATATTTTCCTTGGGGGTAGTCATGTAGCGTGGCAAAGCTTTACCAATTTTTCGTGTTGGTAGAATATTCGAGATAATATTTTGGTATTTTTTGCTCTCCGTGCGAATAGGTTTTTCAGCTTTATAGTATTTTCGGTGAGCACTCGTGTCGATAATGATGGTTCCATAATTATCTATTTCTGCTGCAGTTACGATCTCTCCGTTTGGTAATTTTTTTAATATCAATTCGAGTAAACCAGGCGAGGCTTCATACGTCTTGTTTTTCACTGAGACGAGTATGTCGTCAAATGTCGCGGGTGAGTCACCAATCATTAAAACGCCTCCCGCGAGTTTTCGAACACCGTACGAGGTATCCAGTTCTTTTTCTTCAGCCGGTCCAAACATTCGCAGATACAAGGAACAAGCGGTTTAACAGCTTGCTCCTTAAATGGTTCAGCGTCCTTCTCAGTTGACACTTGTTGATAATAATCATCATCATCATATGCGGTATTGAAAGTATTGTCGAGATCTTCCTCCTCTTTTATCGCTTCTTTCGTCTCTCTTTTTACCTCTTTTTTTACACTCTCTACTTGTTGACTCGCAATTTTTTTCAGAGGACTCACCACAGGACGAAACACTTCATCCATGACCCTTTCAACGGTCTCTTTGCCTAATTTTATGAGTTTATGTTTACGTGGAATCGCATCATTCGCATGAGCGATTTTCCGTAAAACATCTTTTTCCTTATTAAATTCTGCGCTCTGCATGCTGACCGAACATTGACTGATCTCACTGTATCGATGCTTCTGTATTTATAAAGCAGTCGAAACCCTTTCGATATCGACCGTCATCGACGTCTCTGTCTTTATCGATTACGACGAAAGAATATTTATCCTCGTTCCAGCATGCTGAGCACAAATCTTTGAACTGCGTGTATGACATGTCGGTGTTCACGTGATCATCATAAATATGTCGCAAATTCATCTCATCTTGACGAAAAAGTACAATAAGATTGGTATTGTCCCGAACTAGATGCTTGGGAATACGAGCGTACGTTTGACAAAGATAAAACGAGTCAACGTCTCGATGTCGGCCCATACAGAAAAAAGCTCTCATGTTGTCTTGCTTTTCGCAGGCAACATCATCGAAAATCATTACGGAATTCGGGCGAGCGTCTTCCGGTTTGATCACTTGCTCGTGATCTTGAAAAGCAAAATATCCCAACCCTTCTACGGGTTCGAGTACGCGTTTGAGAAGTTGATACTTTGGCTGATTCAGCGATTTCGAGTACAGATAAACGTTTTCAAATCTCAAGCCATTGGGATGGGTAATTAGAGTAAGAAGAGCATTGGTTTTACCACAATTGGAGGGGCCACATATTACAGCACGCACACTATTTGGCAGTAGAGGGCCGTGACGTCGTTTACGCTGTTTTTTCTGAGCAAGATCGTCGAAATTCATGACGGTCAATTTATTGGGTTGTGATTCGAATTTGATCTTGATAACGACTGACACGAACACGTATAAGTAGGGTGCTTATAAAGACATCTGTCAGTCGTAAACGAGCTTTCTTCCGATGCACATCGGAAAAAATGAATCGAGACAATCCTATAACTTCGAGTTTAAAGAAATTCGCTCCATAAAAAAAGTGAAATCGGCCCAATTATGATCAAACGAAAACGCGGAAAAGGATTTGTCAATAAACTGATCAATAAACTCCCTTTCGAAGTACACGTACCAGGCTATCAGTACTGTGGTCCAGGTACGAAATTAGCAAAAAGAGTGGCACGAGGTGATCCCGGTATTAACCCTCTGAACGCTGCTTGCAAGGAACACGACATTGCGTATTCGAAGAGTCGTGAAAATCTTCCAGCAAGACACGAAGCGGATCGAGTACTTGAGGAAAAAGCCTGGCAAAGAGTCCTCGCGAAAGACGCTGGTATTGGAGAAAAAGCAGTGGCTTGGGGTATAGCAAGCACGATGAAAGCCAAAACGAAGCTCGGTATGGGTGTCAAGAGAAAACGAAAGCATAGCAAGACGACGCTGAAACAGGTTATCAATTCAGCTAAAGCATCAATGAGTGGTTTGAATCCCATAAAATCGGCTCTCAGAGGCGCACGTGATGCAGTAAAAAAGGCGGGCGGACGAAGCAAAGTGAAGTCACCTCGTGTCCTTCCAATGCCAGCGAAAATTGGTGGTTTTCTACCACTTCTCGCGCCTATTCTCGCTGGGCTGAGTGCCACTGGAGCTCTCGCTGGTGGCGCAGCAGGAATAGCGAAAGCCGTGAACGATGCTAGCGCTGCCAAGCGTCAATTGGAAGAAAGTAAACGCCACAATGAAACGATGGAAGCTATCGCGATGGGTAAAGGACTATACCTGAAACCCTACAAAAAAGGCATGGGACTGTATCTAACAAAAAACGCATAAAGCTACCACACCGAGCACTCACCGACTTCGATCTGATAAAGTATGCTCGAGCTATGAAAATTCCTCATTTTCGCGGAGTTTTCATGAGAAACAACTTACCCAAGAACGGTCCTCGAAAATACGAATCGGCTATTGTAAATTTGGATGACAAGGATGGGCCTGGCACACATTGGGTCGCATACCGGAAAATCAACGACAAAGTCATGTATTTTGACAGTTTTGGTAATCTCCAACCACCTCAAGACTTGAAGAAATATTTCGGTGTTGGTAGCACTATCACATACAATCATGAACGATATCAGAACTACGATACTGTCGTGTGTGGTCATTTATGCTTGAATTTTTTGTATAAAAAGAATGATTTTTAGTGGCAAATCATCAGTTGAACGACAACTACCATGAATAATTCTTTCACGCTGACGCTTTCGGGAACGAGCTCCGTATTGGATGCTTACTACTTCCCACCTATAGAACTGTCACCGTTCAAAAATTATACCCTCGGACTCGTCGAATTGCTCACCTTCAATTCCATACCGAATATCGATGTGGGCAAGAATAAATTTTATGTGGGACAAGAAGTTGTGACTATACCTACTGGGAGCTACGAAATCGCGGATATTGAGCGTTATTTACAGAGTGCACTCTTTGACAAAAACATCTTCATAAACCTCAGGCCAAAAAAAAATACTCTATGCAGCGAGATGAAGTGTAATCAGCAAATAAATTCCGAACTCGATGACTCGATCGGTCGACTGTTGGGATTCGTGGCACGCAAACTGGAAGCCAATGTCATACACAAGTCCGAATTACCTGTAGCCATTCTTAAAATCAATTCTCTACGAGTCGAGTGCAACATCACCACAGGTGCTTACATCAATGGCCAACGAGTGCACACGATCCATGAATTTTTTCCCGTTGTTCCGCCAGGATATAAGATCATAGAAGTACCATCGCACGTCATTTATCTACCGATCGCCGTACAGTCAATAGATCATCTTCAGCTCAGACTTGTAGATCAAGACGGAAACCCGGTGAATTTTCGTGGTGAAATTATAACAATAAGATTACACATTAAAACAACGTAATGGGTATTTTATTTAATACTAAAGTTGGATTGGGCTATAAAAACGAATCGATATGTGCAAAATCCATCAATCGTCGAGCACCTCTCAAGGAGCTAACACGTCAAAACATTCAGTTCCTAAAGAATTTGGGATTAAAACTAAAAAGAAAAAGTGGAAAATTTGCTGTATTGTAATTGCATGCATTACACCACCATGGAAGAAATCCTAGCCATACAAAAACCCGTTATCTTCGATGAGGCCATCGCCCACTACGAAATTCATGCGCATCAACCGTTCGCGTCAGCAACCTTCAACAACAACGATGAAATCCGAATTTCCGTTCAACATCAAGATCTGTGCTTGCTCCCGAGTAAAAGCTCTTTGCACGTACATGGAAAATTAACGAAAACAGATGGAACCGCGGTTCAACATACACGACTCGCCAATAATGCCATCTGTCATCTGTTTGAGGAAATGCGTTATGAGTTGAACGCTATCGAGATCGATCGTAGCAAAAATGTTGGTCTCACGACACTCATGAAAAATTACGTATCGCAAAATCCTAGAAAAGAGATGGAAAATGCTGGCTGGCGTGAGGATGACGCAACATCATTGACGGATGATAATGGAAATTTTGACCTTTCAATACCCCTAAGTCTTATTCTCGGATTCGCTGAGGATTATCATCGAATTGTCATCAATGCCAAACACGAGCTGATTCTCACGAGATCGAACAGCGATATGAATGCTGTTGTGCAAACACCGGGCGAAGCTGCTGCTGAACAATTCAAAATTTCATTGCTCAAAATTGAATGGATGATTCCGTATATCAGAGTATCGGATCAACGAAAAGTTCAATTGCTCAACTACATCGCCAAAGATCCATCCATCGCCATGAGTTTTCGTACGTGGGAATTGTACGAGTATCCGTTACTCCCAGTCACCTCGAAACACGTGTGGGTCGTAAATACTTCTACGCAGCTCGAAAAACCGCGATACGTGATTCTTGGATTTCAAACCGCGAGAAAAAATAACGCGATAAAAAATGCGAGTAATTTTGATCATTGCGATATTCGCGATGTTAAAATGTTTCTAAACTCGCAATGTTATCCTTATGGAAATTTGAATCTCGATATTAGTCACAATCAGTACGTTCTGCTATACGATATGTATGCGAATTTCCAAGCGTGTTACTACGGCAAAGAGTCAGAACCTTTGTTGAGCAAAGCTGATTTTGTAGACCCCTCTCATTGTTATCGATTGTTCGAAACAAAACGAGTTCCTGAAATCAGGACCAGTGGATATACGTTTGGAATTTGAATCGGGAACTCCGTTCCCACCACAAACATCCGCGTACTGTCTGATTCGACACGATCGGATCGTTGAATACAACTCAATTAGCGGAAATGTAAAAAAACTGATGTAAGAGAGAAAAAAGGAAACATGTAATTTTTTTTTTTTTTTTTTATTCAACATTTACATACGTTTGTAAAAATAATAAAAATTTTCTACATATTATACTCGTATGATTTCTATAAATTCCTTCATATTCTCCAGACGCTTCTTCAATGTTAGAAAAAGATTAATCACGTTGCTGATTCTTTCGTCAAGGTTGATTGCGTCATCATCATCGTCGTCGTCATCGTCTACGTTCAGCTCATTCAATTTCATTTTTATTTCTTCAACGTGACGATGTAAACCTTGGGAATCGATTTGAGATCATTTTTAGTCAACATCGAAGGTGGTTTCAATGGATCGATTGTATACGCACATCTGTCCATCTTGAGATCAACTTGAAAAATAAAATTTGCTATGCTTAATTCCAATCTTTTATATCTTGCCCTAGAAATACCCCCACTTCTTCGCTGCGAAGGCCCTCACTGCGCTTCCAGACGCATCATTTTTCTGTACACCCAAGGTCACAGCGCAGTGATGACCCCTCCTCAATTCTCCTATGACGCAAAAAACACCCAAGGTCACTGCGCAGTTATGACGTCACCGTAATTCCCCAATGTAAACAAGGTCACTGCGCAGTTATGACGTCACCGTAATTCGCCCGACGCAAACAAGGTCACTGCGCAGTTATGACGTCACCGTAATTCACCTGACGCAAACAAGGTCACTGCGCAGTTATGACGTCACCGTAATTCACCCAACGCAAACAAGGTCACTGCGCAGTTATGACATCACCGATCCCCCCCTCCCATGGAACCTTCTGGAACATGCGCAGTACCTCCCCCCCCCTGGAACCTTCTGGAACATGCGCAGTAGAAACTGCGCAATGGAATTTTCTGCGCATGCGCAGTAGAGAAAAAGTGGTCCAGAACCGGCCTAGTATATCTACTAATGAATTACTACTGAGACCAAATTAATAACGAATTACTGATCAAGCTGAGCCCCACAAAACGACATTATCAAAAGACTGGAAACACGGGAAGTATCGGCCGCAATCTAGCTCGATACTTCTCCCACGTGTCCCACTGAATCGCCACATGATCTGTACAAAACCTGAACTATATTCCGAAACGATAAGGGAAAAACAGGCTCAACTGGACCAGCGAATTCAGTGGAGATAAAGAATTGGACTTACCGAGGAACACGCTCGCCGCACAAAGGGATAGCTCGTCGGACTCGGCCTGGCCGCTGACTCACCGGTAAAATGTTCGAAATTAGACTGATTGTGCGTGCGAGTGGTCCTCGCGATTCGGCGTTGTCCCCACCACCGGGCCCAGGCACTGCAGCGTTCTCACGCGAGGCGCGAGCCCGAGCGTGGACTCTTAGCTCGCGCTTTCGCGCGGGGTTTTCAAATGAGGAGCGCGTAAGGAAAGCAATTTTGATTACGCCTTTTGCCCGATTGGATTAATAATGACTCACCTTTTGTTCTCATTTCCCTCGCTCACTCGGGACACTCCTCTCGACTTGATAGCCGCGATCCGGGTGTCTTTCCTCTTGGGGATTCGGCGGGCAGCTTTGGAAGGACGAGGGGAGGTCTCCCTCACGATTCCGGACGTCACGGAGACGTGGTGAGCCCACAAAATAAACCACCAGGCAAAAGAGCACCTCGCCTCCAGAAAAACTCCCCCAGATCCCACCTGATGAGGCGCCGGTTCACACGGACTGTGACACCTGAATCCACGGTATTGCAGGCGGTGCAACTCTGGGTTGCTACGGCGAGAAAGACACGGGCGGCGTTCAAAATATGGCCTATGCCAGCGTGCGCTTTCAACAACCCGCAAGTCGAGAGTGTTATTCGATGCTCGTTGACGGTGTGAGAAGAACGATCCTTATGAGCGAGATCGGTTCGAACAATCGGAGAGCTTTCCAAAATAATACTGGTGGAGAGGCTTTCGGTGGGGGCGGCAACACCAAATCTCTCCAATATCGAACGAAGCTGTCAAAATAAACGCCATTAGTACTCAAAACAGGCAAACTGAAATTCTCTCTCTCTTCCTTGCACCCGGAGGTAACAGAAGGTAAAATAGGTAAATTTCGCTAGCAAGGTAATACACGGGTTACTAAACTACTACTTAAAGATCCTGAGTCTCGTTCCGAACATCGCCCGATAAGTCGAGGGGCGTCCAAAAATGGACCGTAAATCCGGTCCACTGGTCGATACAAATGGTACGAGTGGCGGGGCAGAAATGTCACGTCACAGCATAAAATTTTAAGTCGCCCAGAAATGGTGATTTTCAAGTATAAATTTTTTTTTCCCCATTTATGAAAAGTACTAGTAATAAATTGACCATGATTTTTTGGCAACCCGTGGGCTAATGCAATCAGAAAGGGCAGAGGATTTACGGATGTTGGCTTGTTGCGGAGTATTGCTAAACTATACAAGACAGGTAAAAAAAATATGGACTACAATTTGAATACACTTTATTTTACCTGTACCATGAGTTTCAAAGTCACACGTTGTTTATTTGTCAATTTATAACAAAAAATATAATTTTTTTCACGGGACTTTGCATTGTGCAACTAAACAGATAATGATAATTAATTGATCTCATGACGTGTTGTTTTTTCAAGAATGATGAGACGAACAACTTTGGTTGGAAAATTTTTCGTGTGCAGCTCATAACAGAGAGAGTTATTTAACGAAATGTGGAGTTTCAAAAGTTTAAACCACTGTTACGGACAAATCTGGACCTAATTTTATGGGGGGTCAAGAGACTCGGTAGAGTCTCGGGACAAGTACATTGACAGCCCTGTCGTCTGCTGGCCCCAGGCTCTCGCCGAGACTATATTATCTCTGAATAAAACGATTCGTGGTAGTGGGGGTAAAATCACCATGTTATTTTGTAGAATAATGAAACTCAGGAGTCATTTCGCAACTTGAAAATTAAAGTTTGAGCCAATTAATAAATTCTCTTTCGATTACGCCCAAAATCAGCATGATCGGTAGCGTAATTACTGAGAAAAAACTTTGCACGGGCTCAAGATTATGCAAAAGTACCAACACATTTACGGAGTTGACGCATCTGTATATGGGTTTAGACCGATACATACAAGGGCCTCTTGATGCCCATCACAACAAATCACCGGTGAGAATCTATCCGTCTCGACCAATCGCCGATGAAAGAACTTCTGATAATCCTCTATATTTTCTTGTATACCGTCTGTTATCGTCTGTTAGGCCCGCTACACACGGTCAATAATATTGCACAGTAATATTGCATAATAAGTTTGTATGGTGTGTAGTGCGCCATAAATTTAAGACAGCTCAAACTTCTGTTTAATGATTGCGCAATGTTTCAATACTACATCTACACGTTCAATAAAATTTTGCAATCACCTATAATGCGCAATATTATTGACCGTGTGTAGCAGGCCTAATAATGTAGGTTATATATACGAGTTCCCTTTAATAGCTGTGTGGTAACGAACCGACCGGGGTTTGACGTTACGAAGTGCGGGACAAATGTAACAAACGTTCGCATAGTTAGTGAATAATATAAATAAGGTTTATCAAAAATAGGTCTGAAAGTTGTGAGGAAAAATGTTTGTCAACCTATAACGTCAAGATTTCTTTTTCCGATCTGAAATATTATGGTTGATAATTAATAAAACAAGAACACACTCAACTGTTGGTGTATAATGTGAGAAACTCCAATCGAATAAATGTTTTCTAATTTATTTCTTGTGTCATCATTATTTTTGAATATTCCCATATTTTGCTTCCTATTGAGTTTGGCTCTGCTCTTTCCGATCCTTGTTTTGACTCCATCGGTTTGCAGCGAATGGATACATATTATTAATTGATTGCCTAATATGTGTCCTATGATTTTCTACTATTTCTTCATGCTGATTGTGGTAACGTGATTCAAGAGGTTTCCGACTATGATCATCAATCGCACATTTTGTACATCAGATTCTCAAAACAGTTTCTGGTCTTGATATAAGTGTAGTTATCTTTTTTCACCTGGTCTGTCGAGTAATAAAATTTGAAACTTGTTCCAAAAAGTCTTTGGATGCTTTTTTTGCTGATAATATGAAAAGTTGAAACTTCGGAATGCGGTAGACATACACATCTCTTGACAACAATACTTATGAAATGACGTGTATGTTGAGTATTCCTATTCTGCAAACTGCAAATGTGGAATTATTGGTGAAAACATTGATTACGATAAGGCTACAGTTGCTCAGTTTTGGATGCGATTAAGTATAATACCTGCCAACATCATGGAAACCTTCAGAATTTCTGAATGTTATGTGCGCTATGTCATTTTAATGTAACATCATGACTTCTAACAACTTTTCACTATAATACTATAAATTTGGATCATTGAAATACAGCAAAAATCTGCAAACTATAAAATTTATATACTGTGCAATTCATTTTACTTTTTGACTCTCACCGTAACATAATGAAACGGCACTCCCTTTTTCACTACACACAAAATGACATTTGAATCACGCGCCACGCGAGCTTGTACTCAGCCGCTCGACGCGACTCTCCGTGGCTCGGCGTGAAGACTATCGCCTCATAGAAATCGACTCTTTTCTTTTATAATTATATTTCTTTTGTGTTCCAACACCTTAATTAATACAAAATTTATAAGAGGCGATAATTAATTAATTAAAACAAATGAAAAAGTCAGTCGAAAAGACAGTAAAGAGAGTTCAGGTAAAACGTGTCCAGAAACTCCAATTGCGTGCTGGCTCCAACAGAAATGACCAGTCACGAGCGAGCATTTGGTTCCAGGAGAAATAATGATCGAAAGTGATCATAATGTATTCATTTAACGTTCACTAACGAAAAACTTGTTTTATTTAAACTTGAAGATGCAAAATACAATTTTTGTTCGCTAAAAGCAGTTAATTTTACACCAAGACTATTAGTTTCACAAAAGCGAGGGAAATCATCCTCAAGTTTGTCCAATTACAGTTCGAGCGGAAATTGGAGAACCAATCCCAGAATTTAGCAATCGAAACTCTGGTTCGAGATTATTTTCCAAGCGAATCACAGTTCAAGTTATTTTTAGAATGAATTATTATCATTATTCCGTTGTTCAAACGAGTATAAAAGGCCGTGCGGAGCAACCACGGCAGCTCATTCTTGAATCAGCTCTCGCTCTAGTACAGAGGTAGTGACTCTGGAAACAAGCTCTAGCAAACCCAAGACCTTAAGAATTCCAAATTTCACGCCAAGAGGGAGGGGACTGTGCGATTCCGTGCAGGCCAAAGATTCGAGGGTGAAATTCCTTTCCGATCACGCCAAGAGGGAGGGGACTGAGCGATTCCGTTCAGGCCAAAGATTCATGGGTGATTTTCTATCCATTCAGTTTGAGAGGAAGGGGACCTTGCGATTCCGTGGGGTCTGAAGATTCTCAAACTTGATCCATCTTTCCTATGCTAAAGAGGGAGGGGACGGTGCGATTCCGTACGGTCTGCAGATTCTTGGCATAGGCCCCTTTTCCTCAACCCATTTTTGATTTTTTTTGTTGGAAGCAAAAGATTAGTTTAATTTGAAAATAAAAGCTTCATGATCCTCTTAGAGGCGAGAACTGATTCAATTCTCCAAATTATTTCAATTATTTAATAGAGACAAAACTTTGATAGAAAAAGAAAATTTATTTTTATTTGTCCAAAAATTAATCAATCTCAGTTGATTTGTATCGAGCCAGTCCACAAATATCATATAAAATTGTATAGAAGCAGAGAATTAATCGGATTGATTAAATTTGAGAATTCAGAAAAATAGGAATTAATTTCTAATCTCACAGATCAGAACTTATAAGAATTTATCAAAGAGAACAGAAATAATTACAATTGGACACGTTTCTTGATATTCGAGAGAAATCATAAATTATGCAAGTTTATTGAATTTAGGGAGATATTCTCATTTACACCATAAAACACCAACGACTTGCACCACATTCATATTTGTTCAACGAAATTATTTTGAATAAACACGATTATTATCCTTTCAAACATAAATTCTTAATGCCTCGTTCATTTCATGCCTGCTCCTAAATTTTTAGTAGCTCGAAAACACGCGTAGCGGGTGACGTCTAAAAGCGTACCGTTACAATAAATATGAAGTGTAAAATTCATTACAAAAGTCTTCAGTAGCTCATTTATGGATGGATTTGAAATTGCTGTCTTCCAAACTCATTGCGCAGATACATTGAATCGCAGCAGATACCTGCGAACTTTGAAATTTCTGTGGATAAGTATATATGCTAGTATCACCCCCTATCTTAGAATATAGTAATATGGAATGGAATTTTGTTCAGCAAGTTTTAAAGTGTTTCTTTTCAAATAGTATTGAAGTTTGTATTACTGCGGTACGGAGCGAATACCTTCTAACTTTCATATTTTTGTGTCGCAGCATGTGTGCCAATCATTTTAATTTTTTACTCCAACCGTAACATGCAATCTCAAAAATTCATCAGTTTGATAGTTGCCTTTTTTCGGCAACTATCAAACTGTAAATAATTGGATCTCAGCGGCCACTTGTGAACTTTGGAAATATATTTAATCGGGGGCACGTTTCAGATGACACGAAAATGTCTAGATTCAGAATGCAAAAACGAAATTTAAAAATGGCCAATTCTGTTGGATTAGTTGTGACTTGAATTTGACCTATCGTTCCTGTTTTCCTTTCTTTTTTCTAACGTTATAAGCCGAAAATCATATCTCGGCCTCCAATTCGCTTTCCACCGTGCTCTTTGGTTCCTAATTGACGAAGCATATTAGAGTACAAGGAAAAAAATCGCTAAAGTCCAAGGATAGACTTGTGACAAAATATTTCCAGTACAATTTTGATGAATAATAGGTCTTTTATCGTGGAAACCAACGTTATAAGCCGAAAATCATATCCCGGCCTCCAACCCGCTTTCGACCGTGCTCTTGTGTTCCTGATTGACAAAACATATTAGAGTACAAGGAAAAAAATCGCCAAAGTCAAATTACTTGAAGATAACTCTCTAAATTCCCTCTGCATGAATATTTGTGCTCCATCAGTTCTAGAAAAGCCCTGATTTTTATTTGAATAAACAATTTTAATGGAAAGTGATGGGCCGGACAAGTACTTTTAACTCATATTTAAACATAATTTGTAACGATCCAATCGACGTCGAATATTGTGAATAATATCAGAAGCTCCTGAAAGTCTGAAAAGAATCGATTTTCTTATAAGTCTCTGCCACCATAGAGCAAGAAATGATTAGCTTGCATATGATATTTTTGGATTTAAAAGCTTCTTAGAACAATTCCATAATGTTCAACTTTGAAGTTACTAATAAAATACTTGTCCACCGATTGATATCACAAATTTTAGTGCTGCACGTAACTCAAATGGTAACTTTTTCAATTTATTAGAAAATACTTGGCCTCGAATTGATATAATAAATTTTAATGCTGCACGTAAATTAGATGGAATTTTTTTAAATTGATTTAGCCCTTCGAATTAAATAAGAAGAATGAGGCATCGGTTTCCAAAATAATTTCAAGGGCGATTTTTCGGTTTTTATTTTTTACTTGTTATTTGATTTTTTTGACACTTTAAAAAATAGATACAGGTTAGTTTTTTTAAAGATAATGTTTTTTCATGATTTGTGAATTTTTTTCGATTTGTTCTGTATTTTTTTTTATAAAATAATTTTTTTGGTAATTTTTTATGAAAATTTTTTTTAAAGTTAAGTGATATATTCATCCGTATCTAATGAACCCATAAAAAAATTGGCTAACCGATGTTTCTCCAGATAGGAGCAAGTCGATTTTATAGCTTGTTCGTCTGGACTAACTTACTACTGAAGGATCTGCAGTATTATATAGGCCCTGGACTATGGAGAGAGGCATGCCGGCGCTTGCCCCTCCGCGCCGCTCTTCCCTCGTAGCCATTTGAGCCAGAACTGCTATAGCCTTACTACTAAGGTCAATAATACCCATAAATATTGTAACAAGATGAAGGTACGATCTGTCCCTTCTCGGTTCACTCACCTCGTCCCGCGCTACTCTCCGGCTACGAGAATAGACTGAGCGCCAGATACAAAGTACCGTCGAATTAATCGACTCGATTTTGTCGATTCTCGCGATGGTAACACAACGCAAAATTATCGTTCAGAGTGCATGAGGGAAACGAGTGACCGAGGACGGTCCGACTACTCAGCTCATCTGAGATACAAAAGGTAAAGGGAGGGATCCTTGCGGCAAAGTAGCAATTACGAATCATAACAGAAATAGCCAACAACAAACTATACAATTTAGAACAATATTTGCCATTTATTATCAATTTTAGCCGCGGAAACAAATTATACAATGAGAAAAGTACGTGATCGCCAATTAATTTTAAACAGAATAATAATTCGGAAAAAGTTTTGATTCGCCATTACACATTGGCTCTATTTACAGGCAGGTAACTAAAACGTCGCAAGCGGCCTACCCGAGTTCGCAAGGTAACTACAGGTAACAGGTAATAGGTAACTGCGATGAAAGAAATTGTAATGCATTGTCCACCACGGTAATGCAAGGCCACAAGTGACCGCTACAAAACCATTTCAGGTAACTAACGCGGGTGTCGTAGGTAGCGCAAAGGCAAAAGGTAATCGATACCAGGTAATCCCTATCCGACAGTTCATTCGCAGGATACTCTAAAACGCAACAACACAACAATTACGAAAGATAACGACGGCGCCAACTCCGGCCACACGAATGGTAACGTCGGAGTTCCGCGATCCTGATTAATACATGGAGGCAACGCGAAAGGCAAAAGATAGGTGAAAATACGATCGACGACGGAGAATAACATAATTTTACAATAGAATATCTCGACACAGGTAATAAAAAGGCGTCGATCGTAAAGGCAGCAAATATTACAATAGAATACAAAAATAAATGCGCGATACAAAATAAACGAAAGAAAAATATCGGAAAATATAGTCTTAACTAACCGCTGTACATTCTGAACGCGAAAATGAGAGCGCGAGAGATGCAACGAAAACATCGTGCGACGAACGCGCTCAATAGACCCTTCGACATTTACAGGGAGAGAGAGACAAAATACAACTCGAACTTTACTGTGCGTAATACTCAGCGCTTCCTCAAAACTCGACGAATAATCATCGATATAATTCTCGCGAAATAGAACCATAATGTAAGAGGAACCAAATTAAGACCGAATCCATTGACAGAGTTGGGCTTTTGAACAAACTACAAAAGAATGGAGACACGGGAAGTGTCGACCACAATCTCGCTCGATACTTCGACGTACATGTCTCCCCAAAAGAATATGCCCAAGGCAACAAAACTCAAAAACCGGAACTAAATTCCGAAAAACCATATGCTCAACTCTAGCAACGAATTCGAGGAGAAAGAGAAACGGACTTACCGAGGAACTCACTCGTCGCACATGGAAAAATGATAAAGGACAAAAGGACAAATGTGCGAACGAGCGGTCCTCAATATTCGGCGCTCCCACCACTAGGCCCACGAACCGCAGCACTCACACGCTAGGCGTGAACTAGAGCATGGGCTCGTAGTCCACGCTTTCGCGGTAATTCAAATTAAGAAGCGCGACACCTCGATAAATTACCTTCCTGTTGCTCTCGCCTCTCTCGTCCACTCCAAACACTTCTCCCGATTGGATTACCGTAATTCGAGTGCCTTTCCTCTTGGGGATCCGGCGGGCAGCTCTGAAAGGCCGAGAGGAGGCCTCCCTTATGACTTCGGACGTCTAGAAGTCATGATGGGCCCACGACGATAAGCTACCAGCCAATAACAGCAACTCGGCTCCAGAAAACTCCTGCAAATCCCACCTGACAAGGCACCGTATCGCACGGACCGTGGCACCCCAATTTACGGTGTAGCAGACGGTGCTACAGCGGGAGAGATACGGACGGCGTTCAACGAATGGCCTATGCCAGAGTGTCATCTCAGTCGTCCGCTGGTCGAGAATGATACTCGTTACTCGAAGACGGTGTGGGAGGGTGGTTCTAGCGAACGAGATCGGGTCGAGCAACAGCCATGCATCATCAAAATAAAAGACGGTTTGCAAAGCCACACGGCGGAGGGGACACCAAATACGCCAATTTACTGTAAATGAACGTCAAATTAATTCGAAATAGGTAAGGAAATTCTCTCTCTTTTGGTCACGTAGGTAATAGGTGGCTAAAGGTAACTAAAATCTCTCAAATCGGTAATGTAGGCAGTTTTTCGGACTTAAAATTATAATTACGCAATGATCAGTCCGGTGCCGACTAACACCCGACGAGTCGAAAAGTCGTCAAAATGGGCCGTAAACCGGCTCCACTGATCGACACAATTCGTACGAGTGGCGGGTCAAAATGTCACATCATACTATATAGAAATTTTCATATATTGAATTCATACTGTTGATTTTCTAGATGATGTGCGTGGCCTTCCATTCCAACTAGTTCATCAGCTCTCGACCCTTGCATAGTATTGGTCCTCGCATCGTTCCGATTACCAGCCATGGCGCCTTTCTGTTAAAATAATAAAAAATGGAACATATTAATGGTTTGAGAATTATCAAGTGACTCGGTGGAGTCTCCGGACAAGTATATTGACAGCCCTGTTGTCTGCTAGCTCGAGCTGGCTGAGACTATATTATCTGCGAATAAAGAAAATTTCGATGGTGGGGGTCAAATTGGCATGTAATTTTGTTGAATTACGAAGCTGTGTAGTCATTTGAAGTCTTGAAAATTGAACTGGAAACTGATTAAGAGATTGTCTTTCGATTGAGCAAAAATCCAGCATGACTAGTAGGGTAGTATGGGCAAAAAAAAATTGATCGTGCCGCCCCCCAAAACGGTTTCAAATGATAAAAAAAAATCTACGCAAAGCCGTAGCTATGTCCGGTAAGAAGAAGACGTGCTTGTAAGCATGAACTTGGATTAAAATATCAATTTTTCTGCATGATAAAAAAACGCATTTTGAAGCTTCAAGTTTCTAATTTCAAGATCTTATGACGAAAAAAATGCAAAGCTACATGTTCTGCGCAATTTTGAGAAAAAGTGCGAGAAAAAAATTTGCAAATTTGTATGCTTTTTTATCAATTCCACAAGCGTAGATTTATTTTTTTCAACTAAGCCATGGTATGGACCGGATAGCTGGTTTATTAAGCTTCAACTTGCCTTTTTTAAAACTTGGGTAGGACCATTTTTTGCTGAGATGTTGAACTTGAAAATTATGAATTTAAAAATCTGAAAAAATTCACATAGAGTTCCGTTTAGTAGTACTTTGATATAATCAGTTATGAAGTAGATCTGAGATGGTCGATAAGAAAGTGGCCGGTTTGACAGAGAATCCTTCATAAAGGAGTTATGAAAAAGTATTTCTAAAGTTATTTCGAAGTTGAAAAACCTTCCGTTAACCTATAATCCCAAATTTTCTTTTTAAGCAACAATTATGTTTCATAGTCATTCAAGCAATAAATCATGCCTCAATGTTAATTTTTCACAAAATCAAAATAAATACCTAAACACTTTTCAAGGAAATCTGTCTAATCAAGAGACTTGGTAGAGTCTCGGGACAAGTACATTCACAACCCTGTCGTCTGCTGGCCTGAGGCTCTCGCCGAGACTATACTTTCTCTGAATAAAACGACTCGCGGTGCTAGGGGTAAAATTGGCATGTGATTTTCTTTAATTGCGAAGCTCATGAGTTATGTACGGCTTAAAAAATTGAACTTTCAGCTAATTAAGGCCTTAGGCCACCCTAGAATTTTCGAAAAATCGATTTTTTGTTTTTAATTCCAAGTGGTCCCCTAGGACCTCAAAAATGATGTCCCAAAAGATTATGGCCGGGAAAAACCTTTAGGTACTCGGTTTTCGAATTTTAGTACAAGGCCGTCTGGTCCGCAGCGAGTTCCTTTTGTGAGCGCTAGGGAGAAGGTACGTTAGGGGACTAGAGCAGGTATACGGCAGATGTTATTGAAAATATTTATTTCCTGACTAGTCTAGACGAGTTTAGACTTGTCGAACGTCTCTTTCAGTTAGTTGGGCACAGCCAAGCATTTAAGAAGGACGCTAGTCGACAAACACTTGTTTTCCTCGATACTTCTGTGAACTTTCATTTCTTTTTCCCTGTATAATTATTGAATTGTTTTTACAATGAGTGATAAAGTGGTGTACAGTGAGAAGAAAGGAATAAAAACGACGTTTTGCACCAGAAAGAGACCAAAATTATCTCGAAGAAGACCATTGAATCGCCATGAGTTAGAAGCACCAGACGACTTGAATGCCAGTACATCGACAAAAAAACTGAAGCAATCGGAAGATTTGTATGATATTGAAGTGAATCCAGCGTTTGGGTATCGTATCATTAACTTTATCGCAGTATTTTCGGCTATTTCGAACGCTGTCGTTTGTAAGATATGCCAATCGGAAGTGAAATTTACTGAAAGCAGTAAGTGTGGTTTAGGATTCAAACTAGTAGTGTCCTATCAAAATTGTGAAAAGACTGAGATACCGAGTTGTCCACTTGTTGAGAAAGGCTATGAAATCAACCGTAGAATCATAATTGCCATGCGATTGCTTGGAGTTGGTTGGCACGGAATAAGAAAATTCTGTGCATTCATGGAATTACTTCGGTCTACCTTTCACTCATTCTACGATAAGGTTGTCAAAAAAATGAGCACTGCAACCAATCTAGTTTGCAAGAACAGTATGATGAGAGCTGCGAAAGAAGAGAAAACCGTATCTATTGAAAATGGAGAAAATGGAATTGTAGTATCAGGCGATGGCTCGTGGAGAAAACGTGGATTTACGTCTTTATATGGGATAACGACTCTTATTGGCTATAACTGTGGAAAAATCGTTGATTGTGTAGTAAAATCAAAATACTGTAAGGCGTGTGAATATTGGGCTAAAAAAAAAGATACCGAAGAATATGCGGAGTGGGCAGAAAATCATGCAGAAGAATGCGCTGTGAATCACGATGGATCGGCACGAAAAATGGAAGTCGATGCAGTTGTTGAGATGTTTCGCCGCTCTGAAACTTTGCACCAGCTCAAATATACTCACTATATTGGTGACGGTGATTCTAAGACTTTCAAAGGCATTACAGATGCTAAGCCGTATGAGGATTTCACAGTACTCAAGAAAGAGTGCATAGATCACGTGCAAAAGCGAATGGGCACCCGACTACGTAATTTGAAAAAGAAGACAAAAGGTCTCGGTGGAAGGGGCAAATTGACTGGGAAACTTATAGACGAGCTATCTATTTATTATGGATTAGCGATTCGTAGAAACAGTGATTCAGTTAAGAACATGAGAAGCAGTATATGGGCTACACTGGATCACAAATTATCTACTGATGATAAACCGCAGCACGACAAATGTCCTATTGGAGAGGATTCGTGGTGCTCATGGCAACGCGCTAAAGCTACAAATACTTTGGCTGACTACAAACATAAGTCAGCTCTTCCAATTCAAGTCTATGAAGCTATCAAACCAATCTATGAAGAACTGATCAGTGAAGATCTTCTTACTCGGTGCATTGGTGGTTACACACAAAACAATAATGAAAGCTTCAATTCCACTGTGTGGGCTTGGCCCCGAAATCCATTTCGAGTGGTAAAACAATCTTGGATGTAGCCACGGATATTGCAGTTTGTGTGTTCAATGACGGGTTTGCTTCAATTTTGCACGTAATGGAGGCAATGAACTTGGAAATCGGCCCGAACAGCTACGAAATGTGCCTGGAGATCGACAAACAGCGCATAAAGCTTGCAGAAAGATCGCTGTCCGACCGGGTAAAAGAGGCAAGAATCGCTTCAAGATCAAGCAGAAAAGAAATGCAAGAGCAGGAAGATAATCTGGAAGGCCAATTGTATGGTGCAGGCATCGCAGATTAAAGGTATTGTAAAATTATTCATGATTTTCTACTACTCAAAACTTCAAACGCGTTTATCTCAATACTGCATTTTTCAAGTTGACCGGACTCATAACTCAGGCAATTTTCAACCGATTAACTTGAAATTTTGAAAATATCTTGAAAAATACATTGTCTATGGAAGTACGTAGGATTTTTTTTTTTATATTGCGTAGTTCATTCGTTATTAACAATTATCTGACAATTTTTTAGGCAAGTTCTTCACTTTCCACTTTAGAAGGGCGCCATTTGGCCAAAAATCAATATATCGCAAAAATCCTACGTACTTCTATAGCAGTTATTATATATAATAAAAAAAATTCATTGGCTCATTATGATTTAAAAAATTACAGGAGCTGTTAGTCCGGCCGTGGACCCCGAAAAAAAAGAGACGTCATCGCAAAAACGCTGCACAGCCGTCATTTTGGACTAAATCGTTTCAAAAAAATTATTGTAAGCAGTCACTGACATGAATAATAAAATAACGTTTCTGTTATCTCGATTTAATTTGTAGTATTTCTGAAAAAAAATTCCCAAAAAGCCTATTTTTTTCGGCTTCAAGAGTGGCCGAAGGCCTTAAGAAGTTCTCTGTCGAATGAACCCAAAATCAGCTTGATCGGTGTCGTAATTTCTGAGAAAAAACTTTGCACGGCTTAAGATTATGCAAAAGTTACTAACACATTCAGGATTTGACGTATCTGTATACGCGTACTCCAACCGCTACAAACATAGGCTCCTTGGCCCCCATGATCACCAATCCTTGGTGAGAGAAATTTTGTTGCAACCAATGAAGGGTGAGAAAATTTCCGGGCCAATGACATTCAATAAAAAGAGCAAGGAAGATTGGCGGAAAGCTAAGGAGCTCGAGAGCTCGAAAGCATTCGAAAGTCACCAGCCGAAGTTTCATGTAGTGTTGACATTTGTGGTTATGATGGTATGAAGTGGGTGCGGGAATATAAAAATAATTTTCGCGTAATCTAACGAAGTGCATATCAAGAGACTCGGTAGAGTCTCGGGACAAGTACATTGACAGTCCTGTCCTCTGCTGGCCTGAGGCTCTCGTCGAGACTATACTTTCTCTGAATAAAACGATTGGCGGTGGTGGGGGTAAAATTCGCTTGTGATTATCTTAAATTACTAAACTCATGAGTTACGTACGGCTTAGAAAATTGAACTTTTAGCTAATTAAGAAGTTCTCTGTCGAATAAGCCCAAAATCAGCATGACATCAGTGTCGTAATTTCTGAGAAAAAACTTTGCACGGGCTTAAGATTATGAAAAGTTACGAACACATTCAGGATTTAACGCATCTGTATACGCGTACTCCAACCGCTACAATCATAGGCCCCTTGGCCCCTATGATCACCAATCCCTGGTGAAAGAAATTTTGCTGCAACCAATGAAGGGTGAGAGAATTTTTGGGTCAATGACATTCAATAAAAAGAGCAAAGAAGTTTCGCGGAAAGCTGAGGCGCTCGAGAGCTCGGAATCACTCGAAAATCACCAGCCGAAGTTTCACGTCGTGTTGACGTTTGGGGTTATGATATTAGGAAGTGCGTGCGGGAAAATAAAAAAAACCATAAACTTCCCCTAGGGAAAAAAAGGTTGGGACAAGTACATTGATGGTGTCGTGTTTGCTGATAATTCCATCCATAAAAAAAACTTAGAAACCGATGCCTCTTTCTTCTTATTTGATTCGAACAGCTAAATCAATTGAAAAAAAATTCATCTTATTCACGTGCAGCATTAAAATTTATTATATCAATTCGAGGCCAAGTATTTTCTAATGAATTGAAAAAAGTTACCACTTGAATTACGTGCAGCACTAAAATTTGTGATATCAATCGGTGGACAAGTATTTTATTAGTAACTTCAAAGTTGAACATTATGGAATTGTTCTAAGAAGCTTTTAAATCCAAAAATATCATATGCAAGCTAATCATTTCTTGCTCTATGGTGGCAGAGACTTATAAGAAAATCGATTCTTTTCAGACTTTCAGGAGCTTCTGATATTATTCACAATATTCGACGTCGATTGGATCGTTACAAATTATGTTTAAATATGAGTTAAAAGTACTTGTCCGGCCCATCACTATTTATTGAAATAAAAATCAATCATAAAAAAACGAAATTGTACGGCAGAATCCGGTTAAAAATGTATTCAAATGCGATTTATTATTAGTTTAATGTTCTTAATAATAGTAAAGGTTAGTTATACCGAATGAAATTCGTTCGCTGGAAGAAGTGAGAAGTAAAAATTGCCGTCATTCTAATACAAACTGGGGAGTTATTTTTGTAAACTTGAACATATTTAATGTGCATAATGTTTTTCATTTATCGATGCACAAATACATCCCTTGTATAGTACAGGACAATTCGTTTCCATTCTTATTAAATTAGTGCACTTGAGGGAAAATTACTTGAAGATAACTCTCTAAATTCCCTCTGCATGAATATTTGTGCTCCATCAGTTCTAGAAAAGCCCTGATTTTTATTTGAATAAACAATTTTAATGGAAAGTGATGGGCCGGACAAGTACTTTTAACTCATATTTAAACATAATTTGTAACGATCCAATCGACGTCGAATATTGTGAATAATATCAGAAGCTCCTGAAAGTCTGAAAAGAATCGATTTTCTTATAAGTCTCTGCCACCATAGAGCAAGAAATGATTAGCTTGCATATGATATTTTTGGATTTAAAGCTTCTTAGAACAATTCCATAATGTTCAACTTTGAAGTTACTAATAAAATACTTGTCCACCGATTGATATCACAAATTTTAGTGCTGCACGTAATTCAAGTGGTAACTTTTTTCAGATCATTGGAAAATCCTTGGCCTCGAATTGATATAATAAATTTTAATGCTACACGTAAATAAGATGAATTTTTTTTCAATTGATTTAGCTGTTCGAATCAAATAAGAAGAAAGAGGCATCGGTTTCTAAGTTTTTTTTATGGATGGAATTATCAGCAAACACGACACCATCAATGGACTTGTCCCAACCTTTTTTTCCCTAGGGGAAGTTTATGGTTTGATATCACGTCTTTTTTCTCGAAAGTTCCTTATTTATGTTTTGACGACTATATAATTTTAATTTTAATTTCTATGAATTGTTTACGATTTAATGCTTGTAACATTGGTTTCCACGAAAAAAGACCTATTTTTCAACAAAATTGTACTGGAAATATTTCGTCACAGGTCTATCCTTGGACTTTGGCGATTTTTTTCCTTGTACTCTAATATGTTTTGTCAATTAGGAACCCAAGAGCATAGTGGAAAGCAGGTTGGAAGCCGAGATATGATTTTGGCTTGTAACATCTGATTCGTCGAAAAAAGACTGATACCGCACAATCAGTATACTAGTGAAGAGTATTATACACGAATGCTGCAGGATTGTAATATATTTGATATTTTCTTACGGTTCGAAATCATTTTCGTTGTGTGACTTAAGAAGTTTTGTTTACATTCTTTGTGGTGTAATAAGAAAACGGGCGATCATCAATGCAATTGTCCAAATTTTTTTTCTCCGAGTGAGGATTTTTACGGCTTGATATCAAATCTTTTTTCTATGGCAGTTCTAAACGACAAAAAATATTCTTAAATAAGATTTTCTAAAGTTAACCAATGTTTCTATTGTGATATTTTAAAATAAGTTCTCCAATGATTTTCTTTAAGTTTTGTACAATTTATAACAGTTTGATATTCTTCGAATGTTTCAAGTGATACCCTCAATTTTTCAACTATTTCGAATGTGTCCATAATTTTGTGGGATTAAAATCATATTCCGTAAGGTTTTTCAATATTTTGTATCATTGTGGAATTTTCCCCCGTCATTTATAAATTTTGTTTTCAATAGTTTTGATGAAATCATTGTGAATAAAGAAAATATGAAGATTTTTCAATGAAATGAATTTTTTGATTGATTTTCTTTAAAATTGGATAAAAGGAGAAAGAAAAAAATATATACAATGTTCACCAAGTCCACCAGAAATCGCAATTTTCACATATGTTTATTGAATTCTAATGCTACCAATTTTTATTTCATTAAAAAACGTGTTTCCAAGGACTTTTTGAAGCAATTTTTTTCATTCGTATTATCATACCCAGAGATAAAAGTTGACACACCCACGTCGATGCACAAAATTTTTAAACTCTGCATGTAGCCACCAAGGTTCAACTGGACAAAAGATAAACTATGAAGTGCGTCAAGACCAACAGAATTGCTTATTTATTAATATGTCCATTGCATTTTGAAAACATAACTTCTTATGTCATTCATAAATAGGCCATCGCTGACTTCTTGTATCATTTATCATTATTTTGAGTTATTTATTACTAGTAATTCATATCGTAATTCTATAATTCTTCTACAATTTTTATTAATTGTAAGTATCCATATTTCATAATCAAAAATAGGAAGTGCTAATACCTAGCGTGCATGTCAATACACAGAATTTTCAAAGTTTGCGAGTATCCGCTGCGATTTATTCATCTAAATTTTGATACAGAAAGAAAAAATTGCCACCGATTCATAAAATTCATTATACCAAAACTAAAAGGAAAAAAGACAGCGCACTTCAAAGTGAACAGAACTCAAAATTGTTTCATGTATCTTCGTTTATATATTGCAGTCGGAACCAAAAAGTGAAAAGATTGGCACACCTACGCTTCACAGAAATATCAAAGTTCATAGATATTTGCTGCATACCAGTAATACAAACTTTGGTGCTATGGGGCAAACCACTTCAAAATTCCATGAACCACATTCTTGAAACTTATTATGTCACATTCAAGAAAAAAAGAGACAGATACGCTGCATGTTGAAGCAAGCAAGATGCTGTTTTTCTGTATGTCTCCATGGTTATACGCAGACAAAATATTTGATCACATCCAAAAATTATCAGACGTAGACTTACACACATGAATTTTTCAACCCATGATGCCAATCGCAAACATGGTCTGGAAATACTCAACATACATGTCGCTTCATGACTTTGTCGCACTTTAGAGGTGTTCATTGCATTTCGAAGATACGAATTTTGATATCATAAAAATTAACCACCCAATGACTTATTGAAATAAATTTCCAAATTCATTATGCAATAACTCAAGTGAATATATCTATGCACTTACATGGCCCAAAGATTTTTCTAAAACTCGGGTGTATGAACAAGCAATCATGAAAACTTTTTGTTATGAATTTTCCAATTTATTGAAATCAATATGAGGGAATAGAAATACGAAAGTCACTCGAATTAAATTGATATGGATATACTGTAAGCTAAGGAGGTGGGAAAATTAAAGGGGCCGGTGAACACAGCCAAACGAAATGAAAGAAAATATGACAACAATACAATGAATTAGACACTTACTTGACCAAAGTTTTTCAAACTTTATTTGCATTCATTTACATACAACCACGCAAATTTTTTCTATAATGTAATTACACAACATAAATTTTCTGTTTTTAAAGAACGTTTGAGAGGTTATAATGAGCGAAAGTTCTTTTTTCTCACATAACTCCCGTTGAAAATGTTTAAAGAACCAGAACCAGGATTGCAACAAAATTGTGTCATAAATAAACGTAAAATCAAAGAATTTGTACAAGGAGAAATTTCCCAATACTAATATATGTCCTATATAACAAATACTCGCGAACCGATTGCGATGAGGGTAAACTAACCCACATGGTTTTCACAAAACTTACATAACATTTTTTTTTTATAGTCATATAAGAATTTTGAATACAGCTCGCACTGTTTCTCCGAAATTTTATCATTTAGATCGCTGTTGCTATTAATTTGATCATGCCATCAAAAACTGACAGATGGTTGAACAATATATCACGCCAAAGTCACTATATATCTGGTTTTCGTAATACACTGCATGTATAACACCACATACCACTACTTTGAATAAAATAAATACATATTGAACACTTGATTAGATGAAAAATATTTTTTTTTCACGCCGCACTTCGTAATGTCGGAAATCCGATTATTATAACATCAAAAGCTGACAGCTGACTGATGGGATTGTATATATAGGTATATATTCATAAACTTTATTCCGCTGGAACGGTACAGCGAGTATCCTGACCAATCACAACTCATTATTTCTGTAGCTGGGATCCCGGGACTCGAGTTTCTATAGAAATGGGTTATAGCTGGCATCAAGAGGCCTTTGATGGTGTTCTGTACAGACACGGCAAATCCTTAAATGAGTTAGTAACTTTTGCATAATCTTGAGCCTGTGCAAAGTTTTTTCTCAGCATTCACGCTACTGATCGTGTTGGTTTCGTGCTCATTTGAAAGGGATTTTGAAAATTAGTCTCCAAACCAATTTTTGATTTATAAAAAATCTCCTGAGCTCTGCAATTTTAGAAAATGACATGCCAGTTTTACCCCCTCCACCGCGAATCATTTTATTCAGAGAAAGTATACTCGGCGAGCCTCGGGCCAGCAAACGACAGGGCTGTCAATGTACTTGTCCCGAGACTCTACCGAGTCTCTTGATAATTTTCGCGTCATCTAACGAAGTGTATACTAATATTTATTTTGTTAAAACTTGTGGTATACTAAACCGGTATAAAAGCGGCCGCGTAAATGTAGACTGTGATCTGTGTGTGAAAATAAAAAATATAATGAAATGCGCGATGCATATGTCAAAGAAACGTTTCAAGGTTTCATTATTTCGTTCGATTGGAAATAAGTGTCAACTGACATAATCTTTCAATTAAACCAGAGTGCGCGGAATATTGTCCAGTGTAAATATATCATCAGTTGCGTGATTATATTTCATGTGTAATAATGTAGGTTATACAGGGTGAGGCACTAACTATTTCCACCTTAAATATCTCGGTAATTACCGACGTTACAAAAAAATATTTCAGACAAAAGTTTGATGGTGCGAAAGGGGTCATCAAATGCGACCATTTTTTTTTCATTTCAGTGGAGGCGCTGATGCACGGTGAAGTTCACTTTTTTAAAGGGTACGATACATTTTTTTTTCAACCTTCTTATAGAGCATGGCGAACTGCATAAAAAACATCGGGGGGTCAAAGTTGTTCAAGGTCATTCAAGATCAAAAAGTGACATGAACTTTATTTTTATGTGAAATAAACTTACTTTACATAAGGTGCGTAGAATATAGATTGCGTAGAATCTAGAGTCGCGGCAGCGACTCTGAGACAAGTACATTTATAAGATATGACGAGTTGCTGCCAGAGACTCTTTACCGGAGCGATAGCGTTTCCAATTGTTTTCGAAAATTTTCAAAATTTGTTTCTTGAATAATTAATTAACTATATCATTTCGGAGAATATTATACGTTGACATATTTTTCATTATTTTTTTTCTTTCGATTGCGACCTCATCGATCTCTGTAGCTTGACGCGTTGAAGAGATATTAATTATTTATCAAGAGACTCGGTAGAGTCTCGGGACAAGTACATTGACAGCCCTGTCGTCTGCTGGCCCGAGGCTCGCCGAGTATACTTTCTCTGAATAAAACGATTCGCGGTGGAGGGGGTAAAACTGGCATGTCAGTTTCTAAAATTGCAGAGCTCAGGAGATTTTTTATAAATCAAAAATTGGTTTGGAGACTAATTTTCAAAATCCCTTTCAAATGAGCACGAAACCAACACGATCAGTAGCGTGAATGATGAGAAAAAACTTTGCACAGGCTCAAGATTATGCAAAAGTTACTAACTCATTTAAGGATTTGCCGTGTCTGTACAGAACACCATCAAAGGCCTCTTGATGCCAGCTATAACCCATTTCTATGGAAGCTCGAGTCCCGGGATCCCGGCTACAGAAATAATGAGTTGTGATTGGTCAGGATACTCGCTGTACCGTTCCAGCGGAATAAAGTTTATGAATATATACCTATATATACAATCCCATCAGTCAGCTGTCAGCTTTTGATGTTATAATAATCGGATTTCCGACATTACGAAGTGCGGCGTGAAAAAAAAATATTTTTCATCTAATCAAGTGTTCAATATGTATTTATTTTATTCAAAGTAGTGGTATGTGGTGTTATACATGCAGTGTATTACGAACACCAGATATATAGTGACTTTGGCGTGATATATTGTTCAACCATCTGTCAGTTTTTGATGGCATGATCAAATTAATAGCAACAGCGATCTCAATGATAAAATTTCGGAGAAACAGTGCGAGCTGTATTCAAAATTCTTATATGACTATAAAAAAAAAATGTTATGTAAGTTTTGTGAAAACCATGTGGGTTAGTTTACCCTCATCGCAATCGGTTCGCGAGTATTTGTTATATAGGACATATATTAGTATTGGGAAATTTCTCCTTGTACAAATTCTTTGATTTTACGTTTATTTATGACACAATTTTGTTGCAATCCTGGTTCTGGTTCTTTAAACATTTTCAACGGGAGTTATGTGAGAAAAAAGAACTTTCGCTCATTATAACCTCTCAAACGTTCTTTAAAAACAGAAAATTTATGTTGTGTAATTACATTATAGAAAAAATTTGCGTGGTTGTATGTAAATGAATGCAAATAAAGTTTGAAAAACTTTGGTCAAGTAAGTGTCTAATTCATTGTATTGTTGTCATATTTTCTTTCATTTCGTTTGGCTGTGTTCACCGGCCCCTTTAATTTTCCCACCTCCTTAGCTTACAGTATATCCATATCAATTTAATTCGAGTGACTTTCGTATTTCTATTCCCTCATATTGATTTCAATAAATTGGAAAATTCATAACAAAAAGTTTTCATGATTGCTTGTTCATACACCCGAGTTTTAGAAAAATCTTTGGGCCATGTAAGTGCATAGATATATTCACTTGAGTTATTGCATAATGAATTTGGAAATTTATTTCAATAAGTCATTGGGTGGTTAATTTTTATGATATCAAAATTCGTATCTTCGAAATGCAATGAACACCTCTAAAGTGCGACAAAGTCATGAAGCGACATGTATGTTGAGTATTTCCAGACCATGTTTGCGATTGGCATCATGGGTTGAAAAATTCATGTGTGTAAGTCTACGTCTGATAATTTTTGGATGTGATCAAATATTTTGTCTGCGTATAACCATGGAGACATACAGAAAAACAGCATCTTGCTTGCTTCAACATGCAGCGTATCTGTCTCTTTTTTTCTTGAATGTGACATAATAAGTTTCAAGAATGTGGTTCATGGAATTTTGAAGTGGTTTGCCCCATAGCACCAAAGTTTGTATTACTGGTATGCAGCAAATATCTATGAACTTTGATATTTCTGTGAAGCGTAGGTGTGCCAATCTTTTCACTTTTTGGTTCCGACTGCAATATATAAACGAAGATACATGAAACAATTTTGAGTTCTGTTCACTTTGAAGTGCGCTGTCTTTTTTCCTTTTAGTTTTGGTATAATGAATTTTATGAATCGGTGGCAATTTTTTCTTTCTGTATCAAAATTTAGATGAATAAATCGCAGCGGATACTCGCAAACTTTGAAAATTCTGTGTATTGACATGCACGCTAGGTATTAGCACTTCCTATTTTTGATTATGAAATATGGATACTTACAATTAATAAAAATTGTAGAAGAATTATAGAATTACGATATGAATTACTAGTAATAAATAACTCAAAATAATGATAAATGATACAAGAAGTCAGCGATGGCCTATTTATGAATGACATAAGAAGTTATGTTTTCAAAATGCAATGGACATATTAATAAATAAGCAATTCTGTTGGTCTTGACGCACTTCATAGTTTATCTTTTGTCCAGTTGAACCTTGGTGGCTACATGCAGAGTTTAAAAATTTTGTGCATCGACGTGGGTGTGTCAACTTTTATCTCTGGGTATGATAATACGAATGAAAAAAATTGCTTCAAAAAGTCCTTGGAAACACGTTTTTTAATGAAATAAAAATTGGTAGCATTAGAATTCAATAAACATATGTGAAAATTGCGATTTCTGGTGGACTTGGTGAACATTGTATATATTTTTTTCTTTCTCCTTTTATCCAATTTTAAAGAAAATCAATCAAAAAATTCATTTCATTGAAAAATCTTCATATTTTCTTTATTCACAATGATTTCATCAAAACTATTGAAAACAAAATTTATAAATGACGGGGGAAAATTCCACAATGATACAAAATATTGAAAAACCTTACGGAATATGATTTTAATCCCACAAAATTATGGACACATTCGAAATAGTTGAAAAATTGAGGGTATCACTTGAAACATTCGAAGAATATCAAACTGTTATAAATTGTACAAAACTTAAAGAAAATCATTGGAGAACTTATTTTAAAATATCACAATAGAAACATTGGTTAACTTTAGAAAATCTTATTTAAGAATATTTTTTGTCGTTTAGAACTGCCATAGAAAAAAGATTTGATATCAAGCCGTAAAAATCCTCACTCGGAGAAAAAAAATTTGGACAATTGCATTGATGATCGCCCGTTTTCTTATTACACCACAAAGAATGTAAACAAAACTTCTTAAGTCACACAACGAAAATGATTTCGAACCGTAAGAAAATATCAAATATATTACAATCCTACAGCATTCGTGTATAATACTCTTCACTAGTATACTGATTGTGCGGTATCAGTCTTTTTTCGACGAATCAGATGTTACAAGCCAAAATCATATCTCGGCTTCCAACCTGCTTTCCACTATGCTCTTGGGTTCCTAATTGACAAAACATATTAGAGTACAAGGAAAAAATTCGCCAAAGTCCAAGGATAGACCTGTGACGAAATATTTCCAGTACAATTTTGTTGAAAAATAGGTCTTTTTTCGTGGAAACCAATGTTACAAGCATTAAATCGTAAACAATTCATAGAAATTAAAATTAAAATTATATAGTCGTCAAAACATAAATAAGGAACTTTCGAGAAAAAAGACGTGATATCAAACCATAAACTTCCCCTAGGGAAAAAAAGGTTGGGACAAGTACATTGATGGTGTCGTGTTTGCTGATAATTCCATCCATAAAAAAAACTTAGAAACCGATGCCTCTTTCTTCTTATTTGATTCGAACAGCTAAATCAATTGAAAAAAAATTCATCTTATTTACGTGCAGCATTAAAATTTATTATATCAATTCGAGGCCAAGTATTTTCTAATGAATTGAAAAAAGTTACCACTTGAATTACGTGCAGCACTAAAATTTGTGATATCAATCGGTGGACAAGTATTTTATTAGTAACTTCAAAGTTGAACATTATGGAATTGTTCTAAGAAGCTTTTAAATCCAAAAATATCATATGCAAGCTAATCATTTCTTGCTCTATGGTGGCAGAGACTTATAAGAAAATCGATTCTTTTCAGACTTTCAGGAGCTTCTGATATTATTCACAATATTCGACGTCGATTGGATCGTTACAAATTATGTTTAAATATGAGTTAAAAGTACTTGTCCGGCCCATCACTTTCCATTAAAATTGTTTATTCAAATAAAAATCAGGGCTTTTCTAGAACTGATGGAGCACAAATATTCATGCAGAGGGAATTTAGAGAGTTATCTTCAAGTAATTTTCCCTCAAGTGCACTAATTTAATAAGAATGGAAACGAATTGTCCTGTACTATACAAAAATATTTGTGCATCGATAAATGAAAAACATTATGCACATTAAATATGTTCAAGTTTACAAAAATAACTCCCCAGTTTGTATTAGAATGACGGCAATATTTACTTCTCACTTCTTCCAGCGAACGAATTTCATTCGGTATAACTAACCTTTACTATTATTAAGAACATTAAACTAATAATAAATCGCATTTCAATACATTTTTAACCGGATTCTGCCGTACAATTTCGTTTTTTTATGATTGATTTTTATTTCAATAAATAGTGATGGGCCGGACAAGTACTTTTAACTCATATTTAAACATAATTTGTAACGATCCAATCGACGTCGAATATTGTGAATAATATCAGAAGCTCCTGAAAGTCTGAAAAGAATCGATTTTCTTATAAGTCTCTGCCACCATAGAGCAAGAAATGATTAGCTTGCATATGATATTTTTGGATTTAAAAGCTTCTTAGAACAATTCCATAATGTTCAACTTTGAAGTTACTAATAAAATACTTGTCCACCGATTGATATCACAAATTTTAGTGCTGCACGTAATTCAAGTGGTAACTTTTTTCAATTCATTAGAAAATACTTGGCCTCGAATTGATATAATAAATTTTAATGCTGCACGTAAATAAGATGAATTTTTTTTCAATTGATTTAGCTGTTCGAATCAAATAAGAAGAAAGAGGCATCGGTTTCTAAGTTTTTTTTATGGTTTTTTAATTGCATCAAAAAATGGGTCGGATTTTCGCACACATTTTTGATGTTTATTTGTTTTATATCTAGTGACAAATCTGGTGCCATAATACATTTTATATACCGATATATTTTTTTTCTGGTGCCACAATACCAATATATACCTATATATTTTCGTGTCTTATGACGTATGGTGTGTTGTTTATGCTGATAGATGATGAGGTTATAAAGATCGCGAATTTGACAGTTCACCGATATCCCGGTCGGTAGTACAAGTATATACCTATATATTTCCGTTATGATATGACGTATGGTGTGTTATTTCAATGCTAACTAAATGAGGTTATAAAGATCGCGAATGTTACAATTCACCGAAACTGTTCCAATTTTTTCCGGTTCTGTAGAAAATAAATAAAAGCAGTACAATGTTTTAGTGAAAGTGGTGAGAAAAAAGTGAAGAAGAAAGAGATAAAGACCGAGGAATCTAAGAGTGTTGTGTAACGGAAAAAAAACCGAAAATTGTCAACAACGTTCGGATTGATGGTAAAAATATTTAGAAAGGTTAGAGATTTTTTCTATATATATCTTTAGATGTAGTCCGGATTCTGAAACATTAGAAATAAAAATCCATGACTCCGCTCTTTCTCATCAGCTCTCTCTCTCTCTCTCTGATTGTATCATCAGACTTGTCGATGTTTGTTATTGCAGAATATCTAAAGACGCGGCATCGTCTTGTAATAAAAAAACCCAAAACATAAATGACGAAAAAGAGCCAGGGACTACAAAAATATAGAAAGGCAGTATAATCGCATTGTCTGTAAACGCATAACAGACTATTCGAAAGTGCTTGATTACAAAATTTCTATTGGCAAATCGAAACTGAGGCAATCAGTATTTTTTTCATTTTGCATTGGCGGAAATTTTTTCATCAAAAAGACTAAATTGATAATCACGGAGAGTTTTCAGTAGTAGGTGGTGCACTATGGCGACCCCCACTCCTATCCCCACTCCTTTCCCCCACTAGGCCGAGCGGCCGGCGTTCTGGGCGAGAGGTTTGCGGGTGTGCGGAGGGGGTGAGCGTGTCGTCATAGTGCACCATCGTTTTTTCCGGTGTATATTTTTTTATTTTATATTTGTAAAAAATATAAAATAAAAAAAATCTCTCTTTCTCTATACATATTAATTTTATTTTTAAAATGGATAAAAAAAAATCAAAAAAAAAATTAAAAAGAAAAAATAAAAATAAAAATAAAAATAAAATAAAATAAAAAATATATATCGAAAAACTCACCAGGGTGACGCGTCTCTCTCTGTCCCCGATCCAGGCTCCACGACGCTGTCTCGTGCACCATTGTTTTTCACGCGCGCGCGCGCGCGCGCACACACACACACACACACACACACACACACACACACACACACACACACACACACACACACACACACACACACACACACACACACACACACACACACACACACACACACACACACACACACACACACACACACACACACACACACACACACACACACACGCACGCACACAACTCTTCAGGGTCGTCCGGGGCGGCAGCAACGCCGAGGAGCCCGTCTTCAACCCCTTCGTCGTAATCGGGATAGGCGGCCTGCAGCTCGTTCACGAGAACACCCCCGAGATCCCGGCCGTCCTCGGCAAACAGCTGGATGCTCAGGGGGTGACGTGTAGGAGGGCTCATGACCGTAGCCGTAAGAGGCCCCTCGCACAGCGCTTCCATTTAATGGATGGGATGGTGAAAAGCCTCTAAGTAGGCGAGGCTGTGGAGGGAGCACTCTATCACGAGCGCCGGTATCGCCTCTAACGCCGGTGAGGGGTGGTAGAGACAGTTTAAATCGAAAAATTCACTGTCACCGTGGTCCACCAGATACACCTCGACAAAATCACCGCTATCACAGTACACTATTTCCCCACGGTACGCAATACGCGAGCCCCGCAGCACCACCACACAGTTCACACCCGGCGTTGCTTCCTCGCTTTGGATGGGCCGGCCCAACCTCCCGTCTATAAACTCACTATACATTAAATCTACCACGTGGAGATACAATTGTTCTAGAGCGTCGGTACGGATGTACAGGGACGCAACGCTCAACAACCGTATGACGCGGCACGTAAATGAGCGAGACAGAAACTCATAATAGCGGTAGCGTGGATACATTTTGAGGGAAAACAAAAAAAAAAAAAGAAAAAACTTGTAGACGGACAGAATATGAGAGTGACCGGGACGAGATACTCGCGCGCGACTCTATTGAAGACTGATGGGCGAAGAAGGCTAAGACATTTATGCAAATACGTGCTTATGATGAGCACATCATTGCGGGGGTAAAAGAAGGACAGGAGGGGCCGTAAAAACAGCCGACACCTCGGCCCGATGCAGTCATCCTCGTATACGGGGCAAAGGATTCACACATGCCCTCTCGCTCACTCTCACGCTTAGATAAGGCCGCTCGCGAGGCGCGACGCCTCGCGAGAGCTTGAGGTATTCGCTGCTTCATCAAAACTGCACGTGGCTGCAACCTCGACGGCGTACACCCTCTTGCTCGCTCTCGTGCTAGCATACGCGTCAACGTATACACTCTCGCTCGCTCTCTCTTGAGATGCGGTACCTCGCGCTCACCGGGCACAGCCTCTAAGCAGGCGGGGGAGTACGTCATCGTAGTATTGACCTTAAGTCATAGCATCGCGCTGGTTTTTTAAGCAACAGCCAGCAACGATGGCATATACCGTCTCGCTCGCTCCAACGTCATGATACATCCTCTTTCTCTCTCGTGAGGCACAATACTCGAGCATTTGAGAGTCGTGGCAATGATAGCGCATGCTATCTCGCTCGCACCCGTGTCGTGATAAAGCCTCTCGCTCGCTCTCTCATGAGATGCGAGGCCCTGCGCTCTCGCGACGCCGCCGTGCAGCGTCATCAGAATTGCACGTGCATCGGCCGAGCGCTCCAGAGCTGTAACGAGGATAGAGCACAGCCTCTCGCCCACACCTGGAGCCATGACACATTTTCTCGCTCACTCTCTCTTGTGAAGCGCACGAGCGCGAGAGCAGCAGCAACAGCATATGCCCTCTCGCTCACACTCGCGACACTGTGCATTCTCTCACTCGCTCTTTCGCTAGGTGTAGAGGCACAGCGCTTCACAGTTGTAGCAGTGATACCGTATATCGTCTCGCTCGCTCCAGCGTCATGATATATCCTCTCTCTCTCTCTTGTGAGGCCCAATACTCGAGCATTTGAGAGTCGCGGCAATGATAGTGTATGCTATCTCGCTCGCGCCCGTGCCGTGATAAGCCCTCTCACTCGCTCTCTCATGAGATGCGAGGCCCTGCGCTCTCGCGACGCCGTCGTGCAGCGTCATCAGAATTGCACGTGCATCGGCCGAGCGCTCCAGAGCTGTAACGAGGATAGAGCGCAGCCTCTCGCCCACACCTGAAGACATGATACATTTTCTCGCTCACTCTCTCTCTTGTGAAGCGCACGAGCGCGAGAGCAGCAGCAACAGCATATGCCCTCTCGCTCACACTCGCGACACCGTGCATTCTCTCACTCGCTCTTTCGCTAGATGTAGAGGCACAGTGCTTCAAAGCTGCAGCAGTGATACCATATACCGTCTCGCTCGCTCTCATCACACTGATCCTTTAGCGAGCAAACCTCTCTCTCGCTCTCCCGTGAGACGCGATGCTTTATACAGAGCTGTCAAAACGACGCATACGGCTACAGCCTCTTGATACCTCTAAACAAACCCCACCGATATATATTCTTTATTATATGCTATTTTTGCGGATTCAATCGATTCACTTATGAAGGGCGTATCTCCGAGGGCTAAAGACACAGCTCGGTCTTCGGGAGAAGATGCTATACAGGAGATGGAGCAATATGCTCGGAAATATGCTTGCACAGGCATAAACAAAGTTGTCTCACTCGTGCGCGTGCTTTTTCACGCAAACACCGGGGACCATGCAGAGTACTGTAAAACTTCAGCGACTGCTCCTTTGCCGTCTTGAAAAAAAATATCGCTAGCATTTTAATTATGATTCACACCTATCTTCTCGCTCGAGATATGTCAGTAGCGATTCAACCGTCATATAGAGCGGTATTTAACGATTACCCCTTACAATGTCGGATGAATCAGTGCGTTCTTGTATTTTGGGTCTTTTACGTCTAACAAAACCGCATAGCGCTCAGCTGAGACGTCGGTGTAATGATCTATGGTGTTACGAGCTGCTGCGTTTATCGGGTGATCGACTCGTGAACAGACTTAAATACGTGATCTGGTGGGCCCCTTTACGCGCTCTAGTGGTGGCCTATAACAGAGGCATATTAAGTGGTCAACGAGTGCTGGGTGTTGTGTATGAGGAGTTACAGCGCCGCGGTGTTTTAGAAGCTCCCCGCGTAAGAGGCCTTGTCGATGAAATCAGATGTAAGTACCATTAGCTCGATAAATCACTGTTGTTGGCGGTTAGCAATACAGCAGTTATTTTTACCATAGGCTATCGGCAGTTTTACGATGCGGGGAGTGACGAAGAAGAGGCCCTCGCTGAGGCGACGAGAGCTGCGGAGGAAACGGATCTAGAGCGTCAAGCCGTCCTCTACCGTGCGTATTCAACTCTGTTTTGGCGTTATTATCCCCAATTTTCGTTTTTAGACATAAAAACTACTGGGGGTGGTATTTTTTCAGAACCGCTGCATGAGGAGGGGGTAGGGGAAGAGCCTAGAGCGAGCACCTCGGCAGCCCCGGCCGAGCCGATACCGCAGGATTTCACCATAGGCCATCGGCAGTTTTACGACGCGGTGAGCGACGAAGAAGAAGAAGAGGCTCTCGCTGAGGCGACGAGAGCTGTGGAGGAAGCAGAGCATCAAACCGCCCTTTACCGTGCGTATTCAGCTCTGTTTTGACGTTATTATCCTCGATTTTCGTTTTTAGACATAAAAACTACTGGGGCGGTATTTTTTTTCAGAACCGCAGTATGAGGAGAGGGCTGAGGAAGAGCCTAGGGCGAGCACCTCGGCAGCATCGGCCGAACCGATACCGCTGCAACCCGAGTCTGATGACGACGAGGCGTCGACTATTCTCAACCCCTCCTTGATGTTTAGCGATCGGTCTGATATACTGGGTAAGCATAGTCGTACAATGATAATAAAATAAAAATAAACCGCGTTAATAAACAGAAATTATGAAATAACCCAAACAGCTGTGTACCGGCAAGCCAGAGCAAACGATGACGACGGAGCGATAGCGGGTCCATCGTATCACCACCATCGTCAGCAGGAAGATGACCTCGTACAGCCCGAGAATCAGCTGGGGGTGTATCCGATGGATGCTCGACAGGAGGAGGAGGAGGAGGAGGAGGGGGAGCGTCTAAACGAGGAGCGATTAGAAGCTAGACGCTTCGGCCTATGGTTTCAAGAGCTGATGGAGTGTGATTCAGGTAAAGAAATAATAACGTCTTCTCTCTCTTTCTCCCTCACTCGCGCGCTTTCTCTCTCTTTATCTCTAGCCCTTGCGGTATATACAGGATATGTTTAAAAAGGCTTTATTATATTTACCACAGGGTACTCGTCAGCTGACTCGTCAGCTATCTCGTTATAGGCGTACCGCGATTAGTACGAGGTACACTAAAGTTACAATATGCCTTTTTATCGGCGATCTCTACTCTATAACTCACGCCTTTGTTTGATTACAGATATACAAACGGGCGGGGGAAGAGCACGCAATACACAGGGGAACGAGGCTTTCGGGGATGTGCAACCCCCGGGAGGGCGGATCATCATCACGCACGATATAGCCCGTTATTTCAAACGTTTTCAACTACGTGGTCGGGAGATAACATTGCGTATCCGCCAACCTCACGCTGGCGCAAACGTGACACCATGGCTTGAAGGAGCATTCCGCGATCTTCTGATGCATCTCACGAGTCACTGTGAGGGTGGTGACTACGCGGGGATCTCGTTCTCCGCGAGCTGCTTAGCGCACGGCCCCGTCTGGCTTTCATTCCGTCCTGTCCGCGCCTATACATTTGTAGATATCTGGCAATTAATAACAAACATAGCTCAAAGTGCAGCGTCTCTGGATATTGATGATTCTTTCCATATAAAAGTATGTATCGTTAAAGGTTTGGAGGGTAGGGGGCGAAAAGGTTTGACACACGAGGGCGTTGCTAAAAAATCAATTTTAACGATTCGAAATACCGACAATCTGTGTCTACCGCGCTCGTTAGTAACAGCACGCGCGTACACGGAAAGGGGTGAGATACGCTCGGGGGCTCTGCATTCTGTATGGCAGCGTATACGGCAGATTAACGGGTCGCTTCAAAAAGAGGCGGCGCTTGAGCTCACGAGAAGCGCAAATGTTGTTATACAGCCCGCTGGCTGTGGTATGCGCGAAATTGCTATATACCAGAATTATTTGGCTCGCGAGGGGTTAGCTATCGTGGTTTTCGAGTTTTTGACTTTGGGGCGACGCGAAAGACCGGTGTTTGACGGTACACAGACGGTTATGGATACAGTAGGCTCAGTCCGGCACACGTTATACATTCTGTATTATGAGCGGTCGCATCATTTCCAGCCTATCTTGAATCTGCGTGGTCGTGTAGGCAGCTTAAACTTCTGCGCAATCTGTAACGCCCGTTCTCGTCGGGATCATAGATGTTTAAAAAAGAAATGCCCTCGCTGCCTTCAAGCACCGCCCTGCGCTCTGTGAGCAGCTGCCGCGATCAGATGCGAGACATGTAACCGCGATTTTTTTGGGGAACAATGTTTAGAAAATCACAGGGCTGTTACCATCCGTCGTAAACACAGGGTAAACACTGTTTGCGAGTCTCTTCAGCGGTGCCGTAACTGCTTTCGCGCGATAAGACCTTTAGAGAAAAAGACGCATGTGTGCGGGGAGGGTTTCTGTAAAACGTGTAAATCGCGGCACCCCTATAATCGCCTGTGCTATATGAGGCCTATTCGCGTCGATGAGAGGCCAATAGAGAACATATTCATATTCTATGATTTTGAAACGCAGCAGTGTACCCCTGTAAAAGGTGATCCTACAACGCGCGTTCACGAACCGAATCTTTGCGTAGCTCAACGTGTCTGCACCAAGTGCTGCGATAATGCTTCTATAGACGAGCCGTGCGAGCATTGCGGGGATCACGAGTTTATATTTAGGACGAACCCTGTGTGTCAACTTGTGGAGTTAGCCATACAGAGTATGCCGGGCTTCTCTCACATATTTTTAATAGCCCATAACGCCGGTGGTTTCGACGCCCAGTTTATCCTGCGCTACTTCATCGAGGAGAAAAAAACGCAGCTCCCGTCTTTAATAATGAACGGCACTAAAATCATCACAATGCGCGTTGGCAAACTCGTGTTTCTCGACAGCTTGAACTACTTTCATATGCCTCTGAGTGCACTGCCTAAATCTTTCGGTCTAAAAACTGCTCTCGCCAAAGGATCTTTTCCGCATCTGTTCAATAGACCCGAGAATCAAAATCATATTGGGCCGATGCCGCCCGCAGCCGATTACTCTCCCGACACTATGCGCCCGGAGGAACGCGAGCGTTTTTTTGCATGGTATAACGAGTTAAAGGATGCCTCTTATGTATTTAACTTTTCAAACGAGCTCATAACCTATTGTAAAAACGACGTTACGATATTGAGACAGGCCTGTGTGGTTTTCCGGAAAATGTTCAAGGACAGCGGACGCGTTTGCCCGTTTAGCGAAAACACAACAATCGCGTCCGCCTGCTTTCAAATCTTTCGAAAAAATTTTTTAAAACCTAACACGATCGGTATTATACCTACGGGTGGTTACAGATGGGCTCACAATCACTCAAAAAAAGCGATCTCTTGGCTCGTGTGGATGGAGCATTCTTTAAATCGTCGTATCATTCACGCAGGACGCTCGCGCGAGTTTAAATTGCCTCAAAATTTATTAGTAGACGGCTACTACGAAACACCTGATTCAACCCATGTGTTACAGTTTCACGGTTGCTATTGGCACGGGTGTTTGAGCTGTTTCACTGTAAACAGAGACCGTGTACAAAGCGACGGTGATACACTGAACGAGCGTCTCGAGAGAACAAACGCTATATCGCAGAGAATCCGCTCAAGCGGCTACACGTTAACCGAGATTTGGGAGTGCGCGTATGACCGGATGATAAAAACAGATTTAGAGATGAGCGCTTTTGTGAGTGATCACCCTCTGGTTCGAGCGGAGCCTCTCAATCCGCGCGATGCTTTTTTCGGTGGTCGCACGGAAAACATGGTCACTCTGTACGACGTGAAAGACGGGGAGCAGATACGATATGTTGACGTTTGCTCTTTGTACCCATACATCTGCAAGTACGGCCAATATCCGGTGGGCCATCCAACGGTATACGTCGGCGACGAGTGCAGGGCGCTGACAGGTCCCGAAAATAATATCAGTTTTTCCCGCGTCGAGGGCCTTGTTAAATGTACAGTGCTTCCACCGCAAAATCTTTATCATCCGGTGCTGCCGGTGCGAATGCATCAGCGCCTGTTATTCGGGTTATGTCGTAGCTGCTGCGAAACAATGAACCAGGACGCGTGTCCTCATGAAGACCCCGCGGAGCGTGTATTTAGCGGTACTTGGGTAGTGGATGAATTGCGAAAAGCTATTGCGTGCGGGTATAAAATATTAACCGTGAGCGAGATTTGGCAGTATAAGATAACGCAGTACAACCGCGATACACAGGAGGGGGGCCTTTTCACCGCGTACATAAACACTTTTCTTAAAATCAAACAAGAGGCTAGCGGTTGGCCCGAGGGTTATACAGATGACGAGGCTGCCCAAGAGCGTTATATAACTTCTTCCAGCCGAAGGGGTTCAGCTGGAGCGGGGCGCGGTAGCGAAAAACCCGGGGCTGCGCTCGGTAGCCAAACTTTGTCTTAACTCCTTTTGGGGTAAATTTGGACAACGCGAAAATTTACCACAAACAGAAATAGTGTCGACACGCGAAAAACTTATGGAGCTGCTAAATAGCCCCGAGCACGAGATCACTGGTATGCTACCTGTTAACAACCAGGTGCTGTATGTTAATTATACGAAAACCGATGATGCTGTAATACCGTCTAATATAGCAAATACTGTCATAGCTGCATACACCACAGCCCAAGCCCGTTTAAAACTTTACACCTATCTCGAACCGCTGGGTAAGCGTGCTCTGTACTGCGACACCGATTCCGTTATTTATGTCACGAGAAAAGAGCCTGGAGAGTATGAACCGCCAACGGGTCAATTACTAGGGGATTTAACCGACGAGCTAAGCTCTTACGGCGAGGGCAGTTACATTAAGTCTTTCATCTCAGGCGGCCCTAAATTTTATTCTTTCATAGTTAATACGCCGAGCGGCGCGGAAAGCGAGGTTTGCAAGGTTAAAGGCATAACGCTGAATTACGCAAACAGCTCGCTGATAAATTACGAATCAATACGGTCATTTATAATAGGTGAGAGAGAAAATCCTGTTGTACTACAGTTTGATTCAATACGTCGTACACCGTTCCACCAGGTTGTCACACGACCCGAAAAGAAATCGTGCATGCCTCTGAGCGTCAAGCGAAGACGTGATGGCGAATACGGCTCGCTCCCTTACGGCTACAAATAACCGTTTATAAAAACTCTCGCTTTAAACATTGTTAAGCAGCGTTGTAAAATATCTATGTTATTACTGTAAAATATTTATACTGTTACCGGAAAATAAAAGCTCTATACATGTTTCAACTGCTCGAATTCTTTATATTATACTGCCCCGCAGGAAACGTGGTCATTCGCGCAGATGGATGTACGGTGGAAGCATCCCTGGACCTCAATGATCTGTGGTCCCACAGGCTGCGGTAAAACGTACTTTGTAAAAAAATTTTTAAAGTTTATTTCATGGATGAGCAGTGAGCCGTTTGAGAGAGTCATTTTCTATTACTCCGAGTGGCATTCAGCGTACACGGAGTATGGTGAATCAATAGAGTTCCACGAGGGTCTACCTCAGAGTGCTGATTATGCTAACGACCCTCGCGCAAAATTTCTCATAATCGATGATTTGATGCGCGAGGCGTCTAACAACAATGTTGTGGATCTTTTCACCAAAGGCAGTCATCATAAAAATCTGAGCGTTATCAAGAGACGCGGTAGCGGCTCGACGCCAAGTATTAAAAGAAAAAACGAGAGTGTAAAAGAAAAGCCAGCGCGAGCCCTGCCGCACTCTTATATACGCGAATATGTCGATTTATGACGTCATAACGTTTTTCAAACTGTTCTAACGGACAAACCATTCCAGTTAAAAATCTGAAAATTAGTGACGATTTTTTTTCGATTTTTCTCTTTCAATTGATCCTTGTTGCAAGTAAATCCGTTCGCTCAATCCTGAGATATGATGATTTGGTCGATTAAAACCGAGTGTTTCGGTACGCTCTAGTCGCTTGGAGTCAGAAAGACTTGAGTAGCGTCGTTTACATTTGGACATACGCCCTTTGCACGAAACGTGACTTTTGTCCCGTTTCGTTTCGCCCAGTCCACTGAACGCGATATCCCCTCTATTCGCGCCCGTTCGAGCGAGAGAGACAGCGCGCCAAGACTCGTTCCCTCTCTCTCCCACTCGTAGCAACGCGCTTGACGAGCTAATATTAGTTTTTATAAAACTATAAAACCGCGAGACTACGCAGGATTTTTCTATTTTTTTTTCTTACCATATTTTTTCTTATCTAAGTTTTTCAATACCATAATTTCTTATTTTTCCTATTATTCTTATTGCATTTTCTGTCATTTATATAAAATAATTTCTCATATTCATTTTCATTCTTTCATATTCTAGTGTTCTTTTAAATTTTTACTATCGTACATATATATATTATTCTATAATTTTCTTTCATACTCTCATATCATTCCATGATTCTCTCATTTTTTTCTAATCTTATTCCCTCATTTTATTTCTCACGTTTTACTCCCATCCTTATTATCATTCTCTCAGTTTCTGGTTTTCTAATTTTCTCATTCAGTTCGTATATCTTATTCTATCGTTTTTTCGTTTCCATCCTTATTTTTTTCGCTCCATTTTGTATCAATCTCACATTCTATCATTTTTTCGTTTTTAATTCTTTCTTTAGTCATTTTCTCGTGCTTTTATTTATTTTATTCAATTCACGTTTCTCATTGAATAATTTTTTCTTATTCTCTCATTCGACTCGCATTTGTTATTTTATTATTTTTTCGTTTTTCTCTGATTCTCTAATTCAACTTGCAACTCTCATGCCATCATTTTTTTTATTTCATTTCTTTTTTTTTTTGCTCTATTTTCTATCATTTTTCTACCTTATCATTTTTTTGTTTTCAATCTTTTATTCTCACATTCAACTTGAATTTCTCAATCTATCATTTGTTCATTTCATTTCCTATTCTCTCACTCTATTTTCTATCATGTTCGCATTTAATGATTTTATAATTTTCTCATTCAACTAGTATTTTTTATCCTTTTTTCCCGTTTCGTTCCCTATTCTTTTATTCCATTTTCTATCATTTTCTCATTACAATTTTTCGTTTTCTCTATAATCTCATTTAATTCGAATCCCTCATTCTATTATATTTTTCCTATTTCATTTCCTAATCTTTTGTTCTTTTTATCATTTTCTGATTTTTTTTTCTTATTCAATTCGCATTATTTGTATTGTTTATCCTGCAATTTTTCTGTTTCTTTCCTATATTCTTTTGCTCTTTTGATATCATTCTCTCATCCTATCATTTTTTCGTTTTTTCTTTCAATTCAATTTGCATTTCTCATTATATAATTTTTTCATTTCTCTTTCTATTCTCTCACTCAATTTTTTATCACATTAAAAAATCGGAATAAAAGCGCCATGTAAACGTAGTCATTATTTCACTCTGTTTACGTGGAGTGAGAGCGAGAGAGGTGGCAATAGTCTTTTCATCATGCATGCGTACCGTAAATAGCTAGGGTAATAACAGGTACAGTGAGCGATAAAAGTATATTTAAATGTGTCTATATATATTATATTGTACATATTATGCCCATATATATTAAATATATACATTTATTAAAGTTCGTAGATGAATATTAGTTTAATTAAAAATTTTGTCACAATAAATTCCACACATTTCATTTTCGATTCAATATTTTTTATCACCTAGAAAACATTTTACTTAAAAATTTATTAAGAATTTATTTTTCAATAAAATGTTTTTTATATGTATGAATATTGAATCGAAAATTAAATTTATCGAATCGATATTTATAAACAAATATCGTAGATGAGTATATTTGTTTAATAAATATATTATATTTTCACAAAATTGCATTTCAACACATTTCATTGTTTACGAGTTGCGAATGACATATGGAAATAATAAATCATTATATATAATGTGCAAATAATTTTCAATAATTTGTTCATTTATCAATGTAAAATTATATACATTTAGTGCTCAATGAATCACTTAGTAGTGCGTCGTTAAATTGCGGAATAGGAATTGCGATTAAATTTCCGTGAGCGCTTCAATTTTTTACGTGTTTCTAAAAATAATGTTGTTCAATACAAGTCATTATTTCTCTTTTATTCACTAAATTCCTTTCTTTTCTTTCTGATTTTAAAAAACTTGACGACTGATCTTCGTTTCATTCTTTACAATCAACATATTATTCATTTCAATAATCACCATGATATTTTTAAAAATCAGCAGTGGTTTCAGGTAAGATTATTTTTATTTATTTATATATAGATTTATATATAATATAAATATAATTAGGAAATCATTTCAAGTTTGGCTTTAAAAAAAGAAACTATCAGTTGATGAAAGTCAAATTTCGTCGAATAGGGTATGTTGCTATTGTAACAATGGTTATTCTTTAGGAGTTACTGTAAGTGAGAGTATGCGTGAGGGAGCAAGCAAGTAATTAAGGTAACTACTGTACTGCATGCTAGTCAAATGAGTGCCACATTTTTAAAACGTTTTTAGACTAAGTTTAACGTCTTGATTAAATGTATTGTTAGTGGATTTGTATTACAGCATATCTTATTAACATGTAAAAATATTAAACGATAGTTTTACAAAATCATCAACTGATAAATTCTATTATTCACGATGACAGATTTTCACTAGTATTTTTCCAAGAATTATCTCCGTTTATTCATCCATTTTATTGCAAAAAGTCTCATTTTGTTCTTTAACTGGTCCTCTACGAATCCACCATGTAGTTGTTTTTTTTCTTAACTTGATCGTTTCACTGTTGCAGCTAAATGTTCATTAGTGAAAAAAATTTTTCATCAATCATTTCTGAAGGAATGAATTTACAGGAAAATGTACGTGGTGAATTCATAGAGGATCAGTTAAGGAACAAAATGAGACTTGATGTAATAAAATCGGTTAAAAAATACAGATGATTCTTTGAAAAATACCTGTGAAAATGTGTCATCGTAGAAATTTTCATTTGATCATTTATCAGTTGATGGTTTTGCAAAACTATCATTTTTAATATTTTTTACGTTAATAAAATGTTTGAATGCATATCTACTAATAATAAGTTTAATCGGTATGTTGAACTTGGTTTAAAATCGTTTTCAAAATTTAGCACTCATTTGGCTAGCGTGCAGTACAGGAGTTACCTTAAGTGATAGAGCGAGTGAATGAGTTACGAAAGATATTTGAAGAAGAGAATGTTGAAAAGAAAGTAGCCAAAGCCAGTCATTCTATAGTTTTATATAATATTGGGCAAATGGATGAGTTACTGACTGAGTGAACAAAGCAATGAGTCAAAGTGGGAGTGCATCATTTCCAATAATTGTTTGATTTTATTCAATAGGTCAGTTTCGATAGAGCTGGAGGCCTTCGATGACCTAAGGAAATTACTTTCAGATATCTTTGGACTTCTCAACATGCTACTTCCTTGAGGATGTTCAGGTAAAAGTAATCACCACCATTATATTATTTCGACCTCTCTCTCTTTTTTTATTTTTTATTTCTTATTGACTACTAAACATATTGTATCGGTCAGTATAACAAGTCAGAAGCGACTGCTGATACAGAGTTATATTGCCGTTGCAAAAATAAAATGATCCGAAGGTGTCAAGGATCAAGAAACAATTGAGTGATGGAGGGAATGAATCATTAAATGATGAAGCGATGATTGCAGAAGTTAATAGAAGTCAAAGCGGCTCATTCAAAAAATTTGAAATGAGCCAAAATCATTCAGTTCATATTTTTATATAATATCAGGTAAATAGAAAATAAATAAGTGACTGGGTCAGCAACGGAGTGATGTGGTGTGTGATTGTATTATTTTCTATAGTTATTTCATTTTATTAATATATATGTTCTAATTTTTTAACAGGTATGTCTTGATAGAGTTGGAGGCTTTCGATGGACTTTGGAAATGAACTAGGAACATCTCCGGACTTCTCAGTCTGCAGGCTCCTTTTAGGAACTTTAGGTATAAAATAATCACAACTATTATATTATTTCACCCTTTTTTTTTCCTCCTTCTTGTTTTCCATACCGGCTCTGAATAAATTGTATCGATTAGTATAGCAAGTCAGAAATGACTGCGGATACAGAGTTTTGTTGCCGTTATGAAAATAAAATGATCCGACAGTGTCAAGGATCAAGGAGCAATTGAGCGAAGCAGCGAATAAATCTTTCAATGATGAAGCATATATGAAATAATGATGAAGAATAAGAGATATCAAAGCTGTTCATTTAAAAAATTGGATATAAGCAACAGCCATTTTCAATATATTTTTATATAACATTGGGTGAATTCTGGTATTTTCTTTTTTAATTCAAAAGTTGTCTGAAACAGTTCTAACTACAATTCTTTTTTTTCTCATTTAAGAATGTTCGAGATGATCTTCCAGCGACATGTGATTGGGTCCCAAAATTTGTGTTCACTTCGTCAAGAGGCAGTCCATCACGGGAGGAGCGTTTTCGAGGCCTACTTGCCATGTATGATCTTATGAGTGCCTGTTTTTTAGAATATTACGTACACGAGCAATTTAATAAGAGAATGAATGAGCAAGTTAGAAAGTGTATGAAAGAGCGTTATTATTGATATGCAAGCGTGTGATAGATTGAATGAGTTTGAGACCGAATGAGCGAGTGCCTAAATCTTTAAATAAACGAGCGAATGAATTATATAGACGAGTGGACAAGCACAATACAATGAAATATACATCAAATCAATGTTTCAAAGTTTTTTATTTTCAAGAGTATTTTATTGTGTTCAATATTTGAGATAATAAATGTAACAATAATTTTCTTTTTTTAATAAAGTTTTGTTTAATTGATAATGTGTTTTTATAAAGATTCTTTTTCTTATTTTCCTCGTCCTCTTTCACCGTCATCTCTTGGTCCTCTTCCATCGTCATCTCCTCGTCCTCTTCCACCGTCATCTCCTCGTCCTCTTCCACCGTCATCTCCTCGTCCTCTTCCACCGTCATCTCCTCGTCCTCTTCCACCGTCATCTCCTCGTCCTCTTTCACCATCATCTACTCGTCCTCTTCCACCGTCATCTCCTCGTCCTCTTCCACCGTGGTCTCTTTGTCCTCCTCTACTATCATCTCCTCGACCTCCTCTACCGTCATCTCCTCGTCCTCTTCCACCATCATCTCCTCGTCCTCTTTCACCGTCATCTCCCCGTCCTCTTCCACCGTCATCTCTTCGTCCTCTTCCACCGTCATCTCCTCGTCCTCTTCCACCGTCATCTCCTCGTCCTCTTTCACCGTCATCTACTCGTCCTCTTCCACCGTCATCTCCTCGTCCTCTTACACCATCATCTCTTCGTCCTCTTCCACCGTAATCTCCGCGTCTTTCTCTACCGTCATCTTCTCGTTCTCTTTCACCATCATCTCCTCGTCCTCTTCCACCGTCATTTCTTCGTCCTCTTTCATCGTCATTTCCTTGTCTTCTTCCACCGTTATTTTCTCGGCCTCGACCTCCTCTCCTTCCGTGACCGCTCATTCGGGCGTTGCCCCACCAATCTCGCCGACATCCGTATCGGAGGTCGGACGCTTGGAGTATCATCTCCACTTCGCATCTCAATTTTTTTAATTCCTGGATGCGACGTCCGGCCCTATTTCCGCGGCGCCATTTTTCTGTAACGAAAAAAAAGTAATTTAAAAAGAATTAAATAAATAATAGATAACGTGAGATTTGTCGCACTCTATTACTTATCAAGAGACGTGGCAGCGTCTCAACGGCAAATAAAAGAAACAGCCAGCGCGAGGCCTGTCGAACTCTACTAAACGCGAATATGTTGGTTTTATGACGTCAAAACTTTTATTTTTCGTACAGATTTTTTTCGTTTTCTTCCTTTTCTTCCTGTCATTACTTACTTTGTATTTTGATTTCATCAACATGAGAAAACCGGCGACTTCCTCCTGGTTGCGGCGAATCTGTAACAAAATAAATAAAGAATAATTAAGTAGCGATTAAAAAATGCCACTTTTTTTAATGTATGAGCTGTCGCACTCTTATATACGCAAAACGCCGGTTTTATAACGTCACAAAACAAATCTTACTTTACGAAGTACTTACTATTCCTGTTGTTTCGATCCGAGTTTGGATGGGAACTCTGACCTGGGTTCGGCGGTTTGTTGCTTTCATCTGTAACAAAATATAATATGAAGTTAAAGCAACAGTTTAAAAATACTAAGACTTTAATATAACCTGTCGCACTATTATATATGTGAAATGCCGGTTTCGTTACAAAAAAAATGATCTGTTTACGGAGTACTTACCATTTATGTTGTTCCGATCCGAGCTCGCGCGAGAATTCCGCCCTGATTGCAACGGATTATTGTTGCCAATATCTGTAACAAAATATAATATAAGCCCCAAGCGGATTTTACGACCAGGATTTCGGTCAAAACGACTACAGAAACGATTGAAATCGGTCGTTTTTTTAGTCTTTCGATGATTCGAAATGAAAACAGTTGGGTATAAAAAAAAAAATGCAATGAAACTTTGATGTATGACCTGTTGTATTTTTGTTATAGGCGACGTTTACACGGCGCTTTAAGGTAACTACTATACTGCATGCTAGTCAAATGAGTGGTAAATTTTAAAAACGCTTTTTTTAGACCAAGTTTAACGTACCAATTAAATGTATTGTTAGTGGATTTGTATTACAGCATTTATTATTAACATGTAAAAATATTAAAACCAATAGTTTTGCAAAACCATCAACTGATAAATGCAAATTTCCACGATGACACATTTTCACTAGTATTTTTCAAAGAATGATTTATCTGTATTTTTTATCGTCGATTTTATTGCCACAAGTTTGATTTTGTTTCTCAACTGATCCTCTATGAATTCACCACGTAGATTTTTTTTTCAATTCATTCCTTCAGAAATTATTAATGATAACGTTTTTTCGCTTAATGAACAATTAGCTTCAACAGTGAAACGATTAAGTTGAAAAAAAAACTACATGGTGAATTCGTAAAAGATCAGTTAAGGAACGAAATAAGACTCAGTGCAATAAAATCGGTCAAAGAATGCAGATAATTCTTTGAAAAATACTAGTGAAAATCTGTCATCGTAGAAATTTGCATTTATCAGTTGATAATTTTGCAAAACTATCATTTTTAATATTTTTACATATTAATAAGATATGCTGTAATACAATTCCAGTCTAAAAGCGTTTTGAAAATTTGGCACTCATTTGACTAGCATGCAGTACAGTATGCACGTTACCTTAATTCTGATTTATTAACACCCGATGTAACAAAACCATGTGTTAAAATGCATGTAAACGGTACTTAAAACCCGGGATAACTAACCGGTATAATGATTTCAGATGTTAAGTACCATTTATACGCATAACACCGGTTTTTACTATATTGACTGGTACTAAATGGGAATAAACGCGCCGTGTAAACGTAATCTATAATCTATAACAATACAACAGGTCATACATCAAAGTTTCATTGTTTCTTTTAAATATATTCATTTAAACAAATATACTTATCTACGATATTCGTTTCAATATATTTCATATAATATAATGCAAATTTTTTAAAAATATTCTGTACAAAGATTCATTCTTCAAAAATTTGGAAACAAAATGTTTCCTGCATGATATGAATATTGAATCGAAAATTAAATGTGTCGAATTGAAATATTGTGTAAATATATTTAAAATATATACAAATAACGTACCTGCCGCACTCTTATTATCCGCAAAATGCTGCTTTTGACATTATCGACTACGTTTATACGGCGCTTTTATCCCGGTTTTGTATATACAGACGGATATATTTTTATATACCGATAGATATGTATTTGTATATCTATATTCATGTATATATATAAATATACCCGTCTGTACTATATACAAACCGGAATAAGAGCACCATGTAGACGTAGTTTATGACGTTGTGAAATCGGCATTTCACGTATATAAAAGTGCGACAGATCAATAGAGTTTTTTTTTTTAATTTGCGATGTACTCACTATTCAGGTCTTCCTCGCCGAATAGAGGCCCCAGATCCATCTGGCTATCAACGAGAGCTTTTAGCTCCTCGTCGATAGCCTCCAATTCCTTGTCGACGGCCATTTCTGCAAAATGAAAAAAATTTTGTATTCGATGCCAAGAATGAAAACTATGTATCAAAACACTGTGTTTCTTGATAATTAAGGTTTAGCGAATGACCAAATATGACCGCCTTTATCAAGAGACGCAGTAGCGGTTCAACAACGATCATTCAATTTTTTCACTTACCGTTCGGTTTGTTTAAGTTTTCTTTCGAATTTTCCATTTCTGAAACATACAAATTTACAAATTATATAAATAAAATGAAAAAACAAATAATATTTCATTTATCAAGAACTAATAAAATTCGGCAAATGTACTTACTACAGTTTTGCGTCCTTTCAGCAGCACTACTAGAACTTTACTGAGCAGTTCACGTTGAAGTCAAGCACGCGGTTTCGCCTTTGTATAGAAAAAAAAAGCACTTCCTATTGGTCGTGGCGCACGTTGTTATACGTGATAATGAATAACGTAGTATTTTCATTCTCGTATTTCGGCAAGAACTGTAAGAATGAGAGAGAACGAGAAAAGGAGAAATTAAATAAGGATGTTCTGGATTGGTTATCGAGCACATGCTAGTCATGCTACTAGTAATGAAGGCTTGGATTGGTTGTCGAACACGTGTGCATACTGACCTTTACCAAAACACCGTGTACGCACGAGTAATTATTCCACAGCTCTTATCACACCTGTTTTACGCAACCACACACACACGCTCTGACATGTTTAAATTGATCCTCATGATTTGCAATAAAATGTATTTATTTTCATTCATGACTGATTTTTATTGATAGATTATGGAGTCATCAATAATTATTTATTTGTTTCATCGAATCGGGTAATAAAAATGACCATAAATGGTGCAAAGGTGGTTGAGTAGTAGGGGTAAAACGGTGGCCGGCGGGGATTGCGCTAAGAACACTTCTATTACTGTATAACATGCCGGAGGTTTATTGTATGTATATTTGTGTGAGAGTTGGTACGACCAAACTAATCCTCGTGCCAGAAATAATGTCTCCTCTCCCCATCTCCGTGGTTTGTTGTAAACACTAGAAGCGAGCAAGAAAAGAGGTAGTGAACGACAAATAAGGGGAAGAAATGCTCACAGAACGAGAGAATTTCGTAGATGTTTCTTTTATTTGCGTTTCTCCGTTATCTTCATACCTTCTCAATTTTCCGTAGACACAGTACTCTCGAAATCAATAAGCGTTCAATGTAGTGTTCTTATTTATTTGTTGACATTATTGTGCATCAACTAATTAAGTGGTTGTATGAACAAAAAATAATAAAAGTGTCGATTACGTTCATGTGGGTAAAAAACAAGTAGTGTGCTGAATTAATTGGTGTGGATAAGAAGCAATTTTGGTGTCGACTGATATACTACATATGCATACGTTGTTGATACTCTATATTCTGTAAGTAGTTTTATTTAGCGATAAATTTAATAATTCTATTGCTGTAGAAAAAAAACTACAGTCTTCTTTCAAGAAAATAATTTGAATATTCAAAGAAATTGAGGCCTTCATTGACGTATATAATATTAAATAATTGTGAGGATGAAATATCGCTTGTTCCTTTTTTCTTCTCTTTCTTTCGATTCGAATTATTTATTTTTTGTATACACTACTGGCCAAAATTGTCGAATCACCAGAAAATATTTCAATTCGCATCAGAAGTTTCATAGCTCCTCAAAAATTGTAAATGTTTTAATTTCGCAAATGATGTCGTTGGTTTTAAATGTAACCGCTGCAAAATTGAAAAAAAATCGATCTTCGTTTTAACATGAGACCTATCATTATTTCTATTTCGCTCATCGTTCCTTCAGATTAAACGTAGAGACATCAGAAATTTCGTGAAAAAATTGGTTTCCAAATACCTCGTTTCTGGAGGTTGAATGAGCTCTATGTGCATTTTCATTTATTTATTGCATTAATCGCTATGCGAGGTTGATGAAAAAAGATTTGACAAATTTCAATATTTTCATTCAACAATTTAATATTTATATTAGAATAATTCAAATATATAAACTAAAAATTGATACTGAAAACTACAGCTATTGTTTCTTCTTCTCACGGCACGTTAAAGTGGAGCGGTTATTGCTGGTTTTCATGCGTTTTCATGGCGCGTAAGCGGAGAAACTATTGCTTTCTCTCTCGCGCGGCTGTACGTAAAGCGGGAGACCAACTGTCGCTGTCTCACTCATCCACTGGCCGATGAGGAAAGATGAACTTAGCTATGCCAGATAATTACTGGCCGATACCAAATGATGAAATAAAGAATATTTTTGATGAATAGTATATGACCGCATTGGAGGAAAAATGTATTCAAAGTAAAAGTTTGATAGTTCAATCGAAAATCTACAATATAAAATTTTGATTTAATTAACGTAATTTTGAAGTGGACAAATTAAGATTTCCTTTCTCACCTCGTACAATTTTTTACGAATTTTTTGAACTGATACGCGCATGAGACCGGAGTCATTTTTCGACAAATTTTTGGCCTTCGTAAACTGGCTTTAATTAGTGCAAATTCTCTTCCCATTTTCTGGCAGAAGTTTCATTCTTGTTTTTTGAAAGATAGAGTACGATTTTTTTTTGCAAAGTTATTTTGATTTTGGCTAAAAACAAGGAGTTTCAGAAATTGTCGTGTATCTCAAAATTTTAGGTGTTCAAGGGGAAAGGCAAGAGTACAAAAATGTAGTAGGTTTTATATAATACACTTGCTGTAATTATTTTGAAATGTTTTGTCCTCTTTTCGATAATTTTCGTGAGGTTCCGACAGAGAAAAGCGGTGTAACTTGAGAATTATGGATTTTGGGATAAAATTTAAACCGAGAATAAGTTTTAATTTGTAGTTGAGAACTACAATTTTTTTTTCTAATCTACAAAAACATTTGAAAAACAAAGTTTTCAATGTCAGTTAGTGCTAAGTCAAAATTTAAAACTTTCTTCTCTCTTGACATTTATCTTAAACCACATAATTTTTTAATTACATCGCTTCTCTTAGTCGGGTTTGGCGCGCCGATGTGGTATTCATTAGCTGCATAAAAATCAAGACGCATAGAAATATATTGAACAAAAATGATTTTAAATTATGTCTCACCCAATATTTATTCATAGAATTTTTATTCAATTACCTACTACATTAACATACCCATTTAATATTTTGTCTTGACATAATTTTGATTATAGAATTTTCTTTCTGATAGAAGAACAAGATTGCCTGTTTTTAAATGCATTTCATCGGAATTCGAGCTCCTATTTTGCAATCATGGAAATGCTCATAAAGCTCGAATTCAGTTACAAAAATCCAAATTAAGTCGATGATTCGATCGATAGTTTGGTCCTCCAATCTCCTTTTTCATGTCAGTTGATTTTTTTTCTCATATTTCATTCATTGGAATTATGGAATTGATTAAAAAATGTTCACCAAAAAATAATAAACCGATCAACGTTACAAGTAAGAATATTTGAAATGGAAGTTGGAGCAATAAGTTTATTCCATCCATAACAAGTAATTCATTGGCATAGTACTTTATTTTCAAGATAATTTTTTCACTATTGTTGCTTGGAGCAAAATTTTTTAATTTTAAACAAACAATCATAAAACAGATAGACTATTCATGAGATTAGAAGTCTCATTTTTACTTGTACTTTTCCATTGTCCATCATTTTTTACAAGGCTGTTAACTCGACATTGCATCACTCGACAGTAGTATCTAACCTGTGTGATTCGTTAAACGGTCATTCCTTTCATTATAACAATAGCCTCGGCTATGGAAAAATAATCAACTGTGCCATTTATCTCCCAGCATTGATTTGAATTTGTATTAGTCTGCTGGCCAGTATTGAGGAATTAAAGGACTGAGAAAGTAAAAACTCGTCGGAGAGTACTTTTAGAAGTTTTTCATCAAGTTTCCGATAGAATCAATTTTTTAAATTTAAAATCACTATATTGCAGATGGATTTTTCTCTTTTGTCCTAATTCACGTTTTTCTTTCTTTTTAGATTTCGTGAAAGACACTTTTATTATTATAAACTTTTTTCCTTTTTTATTTTAATATTACAGTGATTAATACACGTGTAAATTAGTACTCGGATTGAAATTATTATGTATTAAATATTTTATCAGGTGGACTGGATAATTAGTGTGTTGCTGAAAACATCGAAGCAAGACCATAGTAATATTGAATGAATAACACTTCATATCCAGTAAGTGATTTTAAAATATTTCTGAATGATTGTATCGTCGTGAAAAATATGGACGACATACATTTTCGTTTGATCGAAAAACAATTTGAAAAATTATGTAAATTGAAAGTATTATAAATTCATATAAATTCATATAGTACAATCCACTCATTTAAATAATTCACATAGTTGAAAAAAATGTTCCATTTTTAAAATCTAGTTGTCTCTCTTTCTTTCTCCTTATTTCGCTCATTTTCATGCCAAGGCGTGGTTGTGTACGATCGATATATATCATATTAATATAAGAGACACGGTAGCAGCTCGACAAGTATTCAAACTAAAAAACAGCGTGTACAGATAATCTAGCGCGAGCTCTGCCGCACACTTTCATAGAATATGTTTACATGACGCTTTTATTCCGGTTCAATAACACTCGGTGCAGTGTAAACCGGTGTTAAAATACGTGTAACCGGTACTTAATACCCGGAATAACAAACCGATCTCCTTATTTTAGGTGTTTCAACGTTTTAAGAATTCTATTCTTATTATTCTATTTAGAGATAATATTTATAGATTATGTTCACACGGTGCTTTTGTCCTGTAAAGCCCGATAGTGTAAAAACGGTGTTAAAACGCGATAGATATATTATCGAAAAGTATATTGAACCACAAGTACATTGGAACTCGAAAGCGATGGAGATTTTGATAAAATTTAAGTAGAGAAAAGTTTTACTTTTTCATTTTCAACTTATTCGAACTTTATTAGATATTTTTATTCTCAAATATTTACTTTAAATGTTGATGTATCCACCCGGGTTTAACGTTGATTATGAAGTCGTGTTAGAATAATATCTAGAGTGTCTTAGAAACCTTATTGAAAAAATCTGATAAAATTCGAATCAGTTAGAAATGAAAAAGTAGAATTTTTCTCCGCTTAAATTTCATCAAAATCCCCATCGCTTTCGAGTTATGACAATCTCCGCTTAAATTTCATCAAAATTCCCATCGCTTTCGAGTTATGACAATAATTAAGGTTCTATTTGAAAATTGATTAAAAAATGTTGGAATTTTTTTTTTAATACCAATTCAATTACTCTTAAAATATCCTGTGATGTTTAATAGTTCCGAAAAGCGAAATTGAGAACAAAAATTGTATCTGAAGATGTCGTTTAACTGAAAAGGAAATTTAACAAAGCCAAAAAAAGAACGTTTATGAAATGACGTTTATTAGACCAGCGGCTGACAGGGCTGTCAACTCAAGACTCTACCGAATCTCTTGATTACAATCTGGTTGCATTCGTGCCTTTTTGAACTTAAAATTTCTTTTCCTGAAATGTCTTTTAAGTCCTTCAATCGGGAACTTTTAAGTTTTTTGAATCGAAATAATCAAACTAATTTTCAATTTACAGTTTTTTCTATTGAATTTCTGTGTTCTTTTTTTATTCTAGTTAATTTTTTTTACTTTACAGGTGTCCTCATTGTCGTTTCATCAAATTATTATTTTTCCCATTTCTTTTTTGTTTTCTTCTTTATTTTAGTTATCTCCTTTCCATCTTATCCCTCATTAGTCCATAACTTTTACAATAAGAATCGTCAATATTTTTTTTGTTGACCTATGCTAAAGTTGTGACACGGTATTGCACGATATTGTCGCTTAGAGCGCAACGACTGTCGCTTAGAGTGCAACCATTGCCATTAAGAGGGCAACTATTGTCGCTAAGAGCGCAACTATTGTCGCTAAGAGCGCAACTATTTTCGCTAAGAGCGCAACCATTGTCGCTAAGAGCGCAAACCTTTACGTAACATTTTTCTATGCTTATAACGCTTTTGAGCGCCTGTTGACTATTATTATCATTATTCAAAATATTTTTTGATTAAAAAAGAATTGAAATGATTGAAACGCTAAACGAGTATTATGCTGGTCTAAACCGCAGCATAGCTGAAGGGGAATGGTTAGATGATGAGCACATCGAAGAATTTGCTAAATTATTGAAAAGATCATCTAATTCGATGTTTGAAATGCGGCCTCAGATTGGTCTCTATTTTCCGGATGCAATAACACCAGTTATGCCCGAAAAAGATCACATTCAAATATTGTACAGTTGCAATAAATTGATTCGAGCAGACGGAAAAGAACCTCAAGGTGGCCATTGGGTTTGTAGTTATTATAATACAAAGAAAATTTATATCTACAATTCTAGTGGGGCCAAAACACTTCATAGTGATCATAAGACTTATTTAAAACAATTATTTCCATTTTACAATTTCGAAAAAAGTAATTCAGTTATGTTTCCATCGGTTGATAAACAACCAAATAACAATGACTGCGCACTTTACTCAATAGCATTTGCTATATCAATTTTGTATGGGTTGAAACCAGAAAACGTTCGATATTATAAACCAGGTTTGCGCACACATCTATTGAAAATATTTCAGTCGCGGAAAATTGAACACTTTCCAGTTGATGAAACCAATATAGCTATTATACCGTCTCTTGAGTTGGTACAAAAAAAACGCCAGGCTAATTTGAGAAAACGAAAATGCAAACTGAAAAAGAAACAATCGTGCATTGTCCTCGATTCAGTTAACGATGGTAGCCTTCAAGTCGTCAATATCTCAGAAAAATCTAGATTGATGCAGTCCGAAGAAGTAATTAGAAAAAGAGAAAAAGAAACCGCAAGAAAAGCCCTATATAGAGCTAAACGAAAATTGCAGATGCAACAAGTAACAGTGTCTCAAAATTTTTTAATAAATGATACTGATAAAGTAATCGTTATTGATGACGAGGCTATAACACCTCCGAATAATAATGAAGAATCTTTCGATGCTCGTCAAACCCGTTTGATTGTTGATGGTGATCTGCTCAATGATGATCACATTGACGAATTCGGAAATTTATTACGAATAGCGTCTAATTCACAATTTGAGCAAAGGCCACCGTGGAAACTTTATGTTCCCCAAAGTATAGAGCCTGTTTCACAGAACAAAAAACATATCCAAATTCTGTTCAGCTGTGCCGAATTATTTGTTAAGGATCGCGAAACCCATGTTGGTGGACATTGGGTTTGTAGCTATTATGATTCAAACAAAATATACATTTATGACTCCATTGGCTCTAAAATATTGCACAGATATCACAAAGAATATTTAAAAGCGTTATTTCCTTTTTATGATTTGGATACAATTGGCACAATTTTGTTTCCAACGGTCGATCTACAGCAAAATGGTCGCGATTGCGGATTGTTTTCCATGGCGTTTGCAACATCAATATTCTACGGAATCAACCCAGAATCCGTGAGATATGATAGTGCTAGAATGCGCGAACATTTCATAAAAATTCGCAAGTTGAGGAAAATGGAACATTTTCCGTATTTGGCAATTGAAAATAACGCTGTAAGGAAACCTCAATGCGTAATGGATCAGATATTGAATGAAAAAAATAGTCTTCTAATGGATATAGATACTGACGATTTCCACAGCTTTGACAGTGGTGAAAATTTGATACATTCAATGAAATTAATATCGTCAGATATTGAAGAGAAAGAAAAAATAAAACTTTTTAAATCTCGTAAATATGAACAAAATAAAGTGCCGTTAAATCACATTTTTACCGATAAATTATACGAAGAAATCATGCTAGATAAATTGCATATATCTAAATCCTTGCCAGATAAAGTTCCTGTTACAGGCCTTGAAATTCGGACCGCAGTGAAACCGAAAATCCCATTGATACATAAAAAGTCCAATCGTAAAAGAAATTTGATTTGCAATTACAGAATAAACAATAAGGTAATAACGAGCGTAGGTCGAATCAGAAAAAACCCTGAGTCTATTGAGCGCAACGTCCAATTGCGGACGGCAACAACGATTGTTAAAAAGTATTGCAAATTCATTCGAGAAAATCGCAGTATCGGGATAAAGTTTACGAAGGAGAGGTATATTCAAAACGTTGCCAGAAAGTTGGACTTGCAGTCACCCGTGGATTGCCGACTTGAGGCTGAGCGAATAGTTAGATGGTCCTTCGTCACCAGGCAAACATTAATCACTACAATGAATAAAACGCTTCAATCTGTTAGAGAAAAAGCCGAGGTGTGTCTTACACGTGCTGTCAATTGCCCGCTGTCAAACGACGAAGAATACATACAAATATTGTGCGGTCAAAGGATGCACAGTGCTTCATCAGAGGCTTACTTCGCAGAAACTTCTTATAATCCTTTGAAGCAATCAGAGCCTATTATTATGAATTCCGAAGGTAAGGCTATTAACGTGTTACCTCTGATTAAAGGGAAAAATAAATCACACAGATCGTGGAACTGTAGTCATTTATGTAGAACGAATGATTGTAGTACTGAAATGATAAATAATTTGAAAGTTTTTTATCAAAAATTGACTACATGTAGATTATCCAGAATTGTTGAGTTTATTAAACGTGATCGGATATGTTCCAATAGAACTATCCACGAAAAACTAGGTCATTCCCATGGCTGTTACATTAATCCAAAAACTTGTTCTTCAAAGTTTTTATCAATACAAATATTATCTCCACATTTTCCGACTATACGACGTATCAAACGATTAGTGCACCATCTCGTATGTTTCCATGAAAAATTACTTGATTTGGATGCAAAATTGAATAGCAGTGACGTTGAGTCGTTACGAGAAATATCAGATCAAGCTGAAAAGAAAGCACAATGTTTAAATGCGGATGCTGCAGAAATTAATCTCAATGAAACTGAGATAAGGTCTCAATATAAGTCAGCATTCAAAGCTTTGGCCAAGCGTACTATGGATTTACCACGATATGCATGTGTATCATGTGAAAAGCTTTGTATCAAAGCCACGGTATTGAACATACAAATGTCAAAGGTGTCAAAATATGGTAAAATTTGGGATCATTTGTTGGTATTTCTTAGTAAATGTGGAACAGTTGAGGAAGACAATTATATATGCCGTGGTTGCGACGCGAAATTGAAGGCAGATATAATACCTCCTACTTGCATTCTCAACAGTCTCGACAGTCCTAAAGCATTGCCAGTCATATCGGAGCTCAACATGTTTGAGAAAATATTGATACAACGAGCTAAAGCTTTTCAAGTCGTTCAAAGATTAGGTACTGTTATGAACAAGAAGTTACCACAGAAGCATATGATTCCAAAAGCTGTCGGTAATAATTTCATTTTGCCTTTACCACTGGAGGAAACGTTAAAAAAGATTTGTCCAGACACCGAACCCATTAATCTCAATCACGAGCTATATATATTAGTTCGTGGTATTCCAACAAAATCTAAAATAGTATGGGAACGATTGGTAGATAAACACAAAATATTGAAAGCGTTACGATGGTTAAAGGAGAATAATCCTCTTTATTCGAGAATAAAATTACCAATGTTCGCTGACCATTTATTATCGAAAGATATCTGCGATATCGAGTTTCAAGAAGAATGTACAGTAAATTCTTCTGTTCAGAATGATGAGCAAAACAAAAGTATTGATTCAGATAAAAATAAGAAAAACCTAGTAAATGAGACGCAAGAATTAAGCACCGATTTGAAACAAAACGAACAGAAAGCAGCTATATTAACTCAAAAGTCACAATCTGACAGTTTTTATCATCCTTTTACTATTTGTCCAATACACGAGAAAAGGATCAATAAATCTGCAACAGATCTTTATCAAATGTTGAAAGTTAACGAACTTCCTTTGGACAAGCGACTTCCTGATTTGGATTGTCAATGTTTTCCTCATTTACATCCTTATGGGACAAATGGTCAAAATCATAAAAGACTTGTACGTCTTACACATTTTGAGTATTGGAAATCTCGGTTTATGTCTAAGCATCGTCAATATCGGCAAGATGTTCAATACCTTTTTTATGCTTTAAACGATAACTACAAACGACAGCTTAATGCTGGAATATTTCACAAACTGAATGTTACGAACCCCAAAGTGAAGTATACGGCAGCTAGTTATTTGGATCAACTGTCTAAGGATCAACTTGAGTCTAACTTGAATTCAATATATTCTAGGTTGCGTAATACCGAACAATTTTGGAGAATACCGAGAAGTAATTTAAAAGCCATGACGCGCGAATATGGCCCTGCCACTTGGTTTTTGACCATCAGTCCAAGTGAATGGCTATGGGACGATTTAGTCGAATATCTCCGTGAAATAAATGATATTCCGGATAATTCAAAGGTTACTCCGATGGAGCTTATTGTTAACGATTCAATATCGACGTCACGGTTTATGAATATTAAATTCAAAGGCATGCTAGATTTTATTACTTCATCCGCCGATCCTTTGGGTAGAGTTGAACATTATTTTTGGCGTCTCGAATATCAAACAAGGGGCGCACCACATTTTCACTTATTGCTTTGGGTTAAGGACGCTCCGGTTATTGGTAAGTCATCACGTAATGAAATCACTTCATTCATAATGAAATACGTCACGTGTAGAATGCCTGATATAAATATTTCACCTGATCTATATCGACGGGTTAACGCTCATCAGAAGCATATTCATAATAGTTACTGTTTACGAAGTAAGAAAACAAAAACCGGATTTTCTCGACGCTGCAAATTTGGTCATCCGCGTCCTTTAACCCAAACTTTTCAACTCCGAGATGTTGCCGTTTCTATCGCTGGTAGGAAAAAACTTAAAACACGAAGTCGATTATACGATCTACCGCGTGGTAAGGCTGAAGCTAACATTAACGATTACAATCCAGCTATACTTTGTGCTTGGGAGGGAAATATGGATATTCAATTCATTGGTGAACAATCAACCGTATTAACGGCGTATGTAACGAAATATGTTTCAAAACCGGAAAAAAGCAATTTCCAGGGACCATTCGACATTATTAATTCCTCGAAATCTTTAGTGAGTTGTCTTTGGAATTGGGCTATGCGTTTACTGAGTCATCGTGAATGCGGTGCGCTTGAAGCAGCCGATAGTATTCTTGGACACTCCTTGTACGGGACTGATCCAAAAACCACTATTAGATGGTTGGACGTTAATCTTATTAGGAGTCGGAAATTGAAAAGTCGTAAAGATATCGAATTACTTGATCCCGAATCGACAGACTTATTCTATCCATCTGTTATCGACACATATTACCCGAACCGACCAGTAGTATTAGAGTCTATCAATCTTTACGATTTTAGCAGATGGTACGATGTCACTAAAATAAAACCAAAAAAAAATTCGGAGGTTTATGAAATCGGTCCATCAACATATTTGAAAAAACGTTCTCGGGCATGTCTTATAAACCATTATATGTATAACGTCAAAACCGAGCCGGAACGATACTATTATACATTGCTTTTATTATTTAAAGCGTGGCGAAATATTGCTGATCTTAAAAATAATCAAGATACTTATGCTGAAGGATTTTCGTCATTGCAAACCGAACTTGCCGATGCGCTGAGATATCACGATAAAATAGATGAAATTCAGCAAGCAATACATTATGTCAATGAAGACGTTGACAGATTATTATTAAAAGATAGTCCTGAAAACAAGGATGAATCTTTAGATAATAATGATGTATTGGAATGCATTCCCATTCAAGTAGAAGAAGCCGTCAAAGACTTTCAAGATGGTGCTAAGATGATCGAGGTCGAAAATGTTGAACAGATGGTAGGAGAATTAAATTCGGATCAAAAACGTATTTTTGATCGGGTCACAAATGCTGTCTCTTCATCTAATGAGATTCTTCGACTTTATGTAAGCGGAGAGGGAGGCACTGGAAAAAGTTTTCTGATAAAAACTATACGAATGTGGATTAAAAAGCATCTTCAAAAAGATACCGCAATTACTGCTCCAACGGGAATAGCTGCATTCAATATCAATGGTTTGACTGTACATCGTTTTCTTCAATTACCAGTCGAACATGGTCATACAGCTAAGTATAAAGAGCTTTCTGATGCGGCTCTTAAATTGTTGCGAGCTGAATTAAAAAATGTCTCTTTAATTATTATTGACGAAGTATCCATGATTTCCAACGTGACTCTAATGTATATTCATTTACGGTTAACGGAAATTTTCAATACTCAAGATTCTGAAAATGGTTGGTTTGGTCAAAAACATATACTTCTGTTTGGAGATTTGTTACAGCTTCCACCTGTACACGAAGATCCGCCGTTTGTTAAGTTGTCAACCGATAAAATTGAAAAAAGTATCGGGGCAATCGGATGTTTCGATTTGTGGGCGGATTTATTCAGCTATGACGAGCTTAGAATTAACATGCGCCAGAAAGACGATACTATGTATAGGGATATGTTGTCCAGAATCCGTGTAGGCGCCATTACAGAATCAGATACGAAAATTCTGGAGTCTCGGAAACTGCAATTTAAAGCTGAAAGTATCGATGGTCGTTTATCTGAGGTATGTGATTTCATATGTAATCTCTCCCAAGATACAGTATGTTTACTTCCGAAGATAAATCAATGTGATGCGCTGAATTCAGCAATGTTGAATCGAATATCTTCTGAGGAGATACATCTCATTGCACAGGATACCGTAGATTGTCCAGCTTATCTTAAAAAAAAAGTAACCAAAGCTTTATGCACAGATGATGAAGGTTGCTCGAAAACAGCCGGATTGGCTAAAGACATAATTGTGAAGATTGAAGCACGAATAATGATTCGGCGAAATATTGATGTGACTTTGGGTCTCGTGAATGGTACAATTTGCAAGATTGTTTCCGTTAAACGAGATGTTCAAAGTGGTGATGTTGAAAGTATTCAGGTTTTATTGTCATCGGGGTTGGAATACTCGTTGGAACGTTCTAACGTTAAATTCGAGATTATGGATCGAGCGTTCGTTGTGAGAAAGCAGTTTCCAATATGTCTCAGTTACGGTATGACCATTCACAAAAGTCAAGGTCTCAGTTTGAAACATGCTCTCGTAGAAGTTGGTTCGACCATTTTCATTTTCGGTCAAATTTACGTTGCTTTATCACGCGTTACTAAAATCGAGGGTTTGCATCTCATCAATTATGATCCAGCTTCGGTTAAGGCTAATGCAAAAGCTATAATTGAATATAACCGTTTACGTAAGATGTATCGACCCGATCTCACTCCTATCAACATTGTCAAGCAACGTGTTGCAAAGGTTTACGACAAACCGTGGACAGTACCAATAAGAATTGTAGAATGTCAAGAGATGGCTGAAAACAATCAAAACGACTCTATCCCAATACATGTCAGAGGGCTTGCTAATAATGATAATTTTTCATGCTATGCAAATGCAACTCTTCAATGTATGATAAACTCTTCTCACATTCGAAAAGCTATGTTGATGGATACTACAGAACCTTTCAGTTTGAGGTCTTTTGTTCAAGCATACATAACTGATAATGACACCGCTGATGTGTTTGCTGTCAGGGGAATCGTTGGAGAGCCATTCATTAATAAAGCTCAACAAGATCCCAGCGTATTTTTGATTTCTCTTTGCAAAAAATTAATCGCCCTCAGAAATGTTGTAAAACACCAAATAAGATCAGTCTCATTATGTAATAGCTGCGGTACTACAGTAACCGATATTAACCCAAATAATATTATTTCTCTCGCAGTACCCAAATCGCGAAAAGCGCCTTTCGATTTGCAATATCTAATAAATTCTAACGTGGAAAAGTGGTTAAGATCTGATCGGCTTTGTACGGTTTGTCATACATCAAATATAGTAGAAAGATTTGAATTTTCTTCATTAAAAACCGTTGTGGTTGTTCAATTGGTACTATTTGAAATGAGGAATGGTAAAATAGAGAAGAAAAAATGTAATCTTAAAGCAATACCGACTGCAACTGTACGGATTAATCAGGATAAATATAAAGTTCTCAATGCAATTTTTCATCACGGGGAAAACATTCAGAATGGGCATTTTACGAGTATGCTGCGAAGTACGGGCACTGGTTGGATTAGTGTCGACGATTTAAAAATCGAGAAGCGAAGTTGGCCACGAAATGGTAAAGACGTTTACATTTTATTCTTACAAAAAATTTCTGCATAATTTCTAACTCTGATCAAGTACCGTTCTAATCATACTCATAACTTGCAGGCTTTAAACAATTCAAGGGCGCTTTTTTCCGCAGTTTTAGCGTGTTTTGTCGTGATGTGTTAAAAGCCTGAAAACATTTACACGGTTTGTTTTATAAAACTTAAATATTTTTACCACTATTTCATTATCTCAAGACTCATGTATCCGCAGCTCCAGCGCGTTTTTGGGTAGTCATCAGAAAACTGATTTTATTGCGGCTGTTTGAATAATCATTCCTAAAAGAAATCGAAGCGTTTAAACATCATCCGATCATGTCCTCGGTAGAAAACGGGACACCCACAGGTATTGTAGCATTCTTTGTCATAAGTCGTTTACAAAGCTTTTTATATCGTAAAAACAGTCAATTGAAATGAAAATTGCTGATAAGATATTTCCTTAAGCAAAAAAAAAATATTTTTTCGACAATTTATAATATTTCAATTCTTTCAGGTGTATCGTTAGTTTCCATCGTCATTTTTGTTCCTTTTACCTTGCTCCCTGTAAAATATTTGTAAACATGAAAAAGTATAATAGAATTTTCAATAGTTTGTAAGTTCAATAATAGAGAATTCTTAAAGTTTTTTTATTCATCGTTTCACAAGAAATTGCATAGGTAATTTTCTCCATCATTAATCGATGTTTCATAATTTAGTTTAAACCACGCTGTACAAACGATCATATATAACATTGATGGACTGATCTTCTTTTATACTTTGAATGTCGTTCATTCATTTTTATTGGAATGTCAAAATTTCTTAAAAAAAATGTTCATGCACAAAATATATTTATATATTGTATATTAAGAAAAATGGATCGAAACATGTGTTTTCATTTGGCTGCGTACGTATTCTTATGGGCGTTTCCGAATTCCCGAATGTTCGGGTACAATATATTAGTGGAGCTTGAAGTGTCTGTCTAACTCCCATTTTCTCTAACGTTTATCCACGTTTAAACTTGGTTCAACTTGCGTCAAAATTAGATTTAAAAAAAATTGAACTGAGTTCAAACCACGTCGGAAAATACGGCCCTAACAAATTTCGTCTGACATTCGAGATATCCTAGTTGCTTACAATCCGTTTCAACTGTTTAATTTATTATGTTAGGGTTAAGGCAGTAACTGATTTATCGCACATGAAAAATATTGGGCTATTAAATGAAAATCATTTAATAGATGCACTATATTCAAATTGTTTACGGTTTATTTCGTCATACTTTCGATTATGTTCTGCTATGTTTAGCGATAACCGTTTTAGAAATGTTCTCTGGCACAGCGTGAAAGCCTCACGAATACCGTGAGCATACTGAAGTGAATTGCTTTTATTATTATATATGGGAAAGCGTAAGGGTCAGGCTATAAGATCATTACCGGAGGAAGCGTTCTTAAATGTAGTCGTCTCAATTATTGTGAAATAAGCTTTAGGCTCTTATCGTTAGTTCTGAACAAGGAGACGTAGGCATTTAAACAAAATGATTACGTTTTGATCGCTCATGTAATACCTTCATCCGGAGCTGTCGAATTCACGGTATCATCTGTCAACATGGTCATTTTCGCTCGTGTTTTAAGCATCAGCCCAACCTATTAATTCTATTTCTGATCACTTTTGTTACGATTACCGTGAGTAAGCGACAAGTGAAGGGCTAAGTTCTAAACAGCGTTTTCCGAAAAATTCTCAACCGCACCTATCTCTGATCAATGCTATGACGTTTGCCAAAATATCGAGGAGAGAAATAGTGATCTTTTCCGGTATACAATAACCATAGCGGTGAGCCGCTCTCTTCCTTCAATATAGTTGTATTATTTTTTTTATACATATCTTCTTATTTTTCACAATAAAAGAGCGATATATTGCTATAGGATACGCACGTATTTGGGGAATTCTTATTTTGCAATGTAAAATGTTATTATATGATTTTAATCTCTTGCGAATGATTACTGTATTTTTTTTTTATGATCGATAAGAAATTTATTATATTTCCGATCCCAAGCACCCAAGTTTAGCTTCAAATAATTCATATATAATTATTTATCGTTATGGACCGTTCGATTAATTTGGAATTTGGAAGTTTGTTACCGTTGAAAATGTGTTGACTTAACAAATCAAGCCGAGAAGCACTTATCTATGTGGCTGTTATATTGACGGTTTACTTGAAAACGAACACTTGTGATTGATTTTATTTTTTTATTATGACTTTTATCATTGAAATTTACTGTGAAAACTATTGTGCTGTTCATTATTGATTTCAATATTGTTGTACATTATAATTGAATTGAAAATAAAATGTATCGACATGAAATAGAGTGAAAATTTAAGTAAAACTCTTTTGATCAAATCCGAACCAAAGTACTGCTATATTTCGTTTTCCAAAAAGAAACGATATCTGTAAAAAAAACTTTAAAAAAGTAAAAAAAAACGCCAAGTATTAAAAGTTCGTACCTTAAGTAAAACACTGTTCATCGAGTCCGAACTAAAATGCTGTTATGTTTTTTTTTCCAAAAAGAAATGATATCTGTGCAAAAACTTTAAAAAAGTAAAAATAACGCCAAGTATTAAAAGTCCGTACCTTCAGTTGAATAATAATTTTTAAAATCAATTCTCAAAGGAAGCACATGGAGCTTGTTAAAAAAGGAATAGAACATTTTTTAAATATCTCTTCGCAGGCTAAATGTCTACCGCTGAATGAGAGAATTTGAACTTGCTGAATAAAGAATCAAAATTTTCGCTGTTGCTTGTAAAGAAAAGAAAATTCTCGTCGCATGTGAAGTTTTGACTCTTTAAATTGATGAATCGAACATGTCGAAAAACAATCGAAATCGTAACCATTGTTTGTAGCCAAGAATCAGAAGCATTCGATAAATCCTTTCATCATTGGTTGGAATTATCGACCGTGCATCGGTAGTTGTTGCAATTGATCGGAGTTCTGACGGTTCCTGGACCGCTGTTGAGCTACAAAAACAATACAAAAACTTGGCGTGCATGGTTAAGTAAAAAAGCTCGGCGAAGGAATGTCTCGTTGATAACTGTCGTTATCAACAGTCACAACATGCACGCGCAAAGAAGCAATATGACGTCATGCATTGGAAAAGAAACCATCGTTAACTGTGCCGCATTTCTTCATCACGGAATTATATATTAATTCTTTACCCTGCGATCATTTCCTACTGTATACCTTTTAGACCCAGGATCATCCTCTCCGTTCATTCATACATTTATCTATCCAGCCGCCGACCGAGTGCATCCGAAACGTTCAACGTTTTATTCGATCTCTCTCTTCTATTCCATACAAGTTTTTTTTTTCCACATCGAACAAAAATTCTGCTTGGACAACTGAGAATCGTTCTTCTGAATTATATATATTTCATATCTTCCCGAGCTTTTTTACTTAACCATGCACGCCAAGTTTTTGTATTGTTTTTGTAGCTCAACAGCGGTCCAGGAACCGTCAGAACTCCGATCAATTGCAACAACTACCGATGCACGGTCGATAATTCCAACCAATGATGAAAGGATTTATCGAATGCTTCTGATTCTTGGCTACAAACAATGGTTACGATTTCGATTGTTTTTCGACATGTTCGATTCATCAATTTAAAGAGTCAAAACTTCACATGCGACGAGAATTTTCTTTTCTTTACAAGCAACAGCGAAAATTTTGATTCTTTATTCAGCAAGTTCAAATTCTCTCATTCAGCGGTAGACATTTAGCCTGCGAAGAGATATTTAAAAAATGTTCTATTCCTTTTTTAACAAGCTCCATGTGCTTCCTTTGAGAATTGATTTTAAAAATTATTATTCAACTGAAGGTACGGACTTTTAATACTTGGCGTTATTTTTACTTTTTTAAAGTTTTTGCACAGATTTTTATTACCCAGAACTTATTCCATCAAGGACACGGCCAGCGAGATATCTCGCTGAATGCCAACTATATAGTGATTTTCAAAAATCCCCGTGATCGTGCTCAAATTCAGCATCTCGCGCGACAGGTGTATCCTGAAAACCCGCGTTTCCTACAGGAGGCGTACCACGACGCAACAGCCAAGCCGCACGGTTATTTGCTACTCGACCTGAAACAATCGACGCCTGACAACTGTAGATTCCGTACCTGTATTTTTCCCGACGACCCCCATCATTTTGTCTACGTACCGCGGAAAAAGTTTAAAAGCGGATGCAATGCTGGTGAATTACCAGTTGAGCGCATGTAATAGCGCCCAAAGGGCTATCATACTGTGATAAATGCATGATCGTTTTGAGCGCACTTCAGCGAGCTAACAAGATAACGCAAGGACCCAACACCTGTGGAAACACCTCCCACCCTTATTATTGTATTGGTCTATGCGTGTGGTATATTCTTAAAGGCACCGCTACCCCCCATCCCTATAGGTCGAAAAAATCGGCTAAAAGGGGCGATACGTCGAGAGGTTAGACAGTTTGACACGCGTAATGGAGCGAAACGGTGCACCGCTCTGTAAAAAGCACGTGACGATACTACGGGCTCTTCAGTATCTCAATAAAGAGCAGCACGAGGCTGTCCTGCGTAAAGCGGACCCAAGCATCGTCCGCTGTATCTGCGAGTGTGCCTTGAACGTTCTTTGCGGTAACGTTCCTTTGAAGGCTGATCAGCGAAAAAAGCTACGATGACACGCTCCCGCTCTCCGTCGTTTAGCCGCGAAAAAAGGCTGCTGGAAAAGTAAAAAACGTTTTGTTATCCAGAGCGGCGGGTTTCTACCGCTCCTACTAGCACCGATACTAGGCACTGTTCTATCGAGCCTGATTGGCGGACGGGGATGATGGAGCACGCGAGAAAAATGGTTCTTATCCCTGAGGAGCATGTGGCACAGCTGGGCATGCAAAACCAGAGACAGCCAACGGCCGGCTGGAACGCCTCGGCACAACCGCCACAATCTACTGATACCGTATTATCCAGACTGGACGCGGAGATGAATGAAATTTTGAACTCTAATACCTACAAGAATGAGAGGGAAAAATGGACAGCGTACCTGGTTGTGCTACAGCGTTATCTCCATTTTTCTGATGACGAGAGAGCTCGACAACACAGCGATCTTATGAAGAACGACCATGCAACGACGCCTAATTATGATAAAAGTGAAAAAGGAGAAACTCGTAACGGCATGAACGATTCCGTCATAATTGAAAGCATACCAGCCAAATATCGCACTAAAGCGAAGTTGCTGCTCCGCCGTTTACATGACGCACCACGCAGCAATTTTTCTTGGGATTCCGGAGGAGTCGTATCGATTGAGGGTAGCCCGATTCAGGGCTCGAATATTGTTGATCTTGTGAACGACGCCATGAGAGCTAGAAAAATATCTAAACCGGCGGGGCGTGGTGCTTTCGCTAAATTTCTGAGAGCAATACAGACACCGCGGGAGTTCATCGGCAATGACGCGTTGTGGCAGGAGACAAGGGCCAATTCAACGCTACGACCATCGCAGCTCGAGGAGAGCAGCAACAGCAGTACAAACAGCGACAGTACAGGTGCGACGAGTCAGTCGCCGTTCTTCAGCGGCCGCGATAGCAAATCAGATAACGCAGGGCAGAGCGGCAACGGTTATCCTAATAAATATCATAAGAAAAGACATGTAACCTGGGCTAACCTCAAATTATAAATATGAAAACGTTGGAAAAAGTGTATTTTAATCCATCCCATGAAGCATCGTTTTCAGGTGCTGCTAAACTGCTACGTCTGGCACGTCAGAAAAAAGTATCCAGAACGAAGACGCTGCAGTGGCTTGAGGGACAGGATGCTTACACGAAACACAAACCCGTGCGACAGCACTTTCCGCGACGTTTTTATAACGTACGGAACATTGATGATTTTTGGGAAGCTGATCTGGTAGATCTTCGCTCAATTAAAGATTATAACGACGGCTATGTTTATCTACTCGTTGTGATAGACACTCTCAGTAAATTCGCATGGGTTCAACCTCTACGCGGCAAATCTGCCGCATCTGTGGCTAAAGCGTTTAATCTCATCTTGTCTAAGAAAAATAGCAACGGTCGATCACCCGTTTATCTGCAGACGGATAGAGGTAAAGAATTCGTAGGTGCTGCGTTTCAGGATCTCCTAAAGAAAAAAGACATACAGTTTCGCATTGCGGGAAACCCCGATATCAAAGCGGCTATTGTCGAGAGATTCAATAGAACGCTGAAGGAGAGAATGTGGCGCTATTTCACGTATTCCCGGCAAAAACGCTACCTCGACGTTCTACAGAGCATTGTTTCAGCATACAACAACTCTACGCATAGCGCTATAAAAATGAAGCCCGTCTCAGTGACGTTTGCTACAGCCGCTAAGGCTCGGAATAACCTGATACAGCGATACAAAAGACCAGAGCATTGTCTCCCTAAATATAAGGTGGGTGACATTGTGCATATCAGTAGCGCGAAGGCGGCCTTTGCAAAAGGTTACGAAGGTGGCTGGAGTAGCGAGCTGTTCAAGATTCACCGTGTGTCGTCCGGCATTTGCCCTGCGGTATACTTCCTGCGCGATCTCCACGACGAGGATATTGATGGTATATTTTATGAGCCCGAGCTATCGAGAGTGCAAACAAAGCAGGTTAAACAGCGGGCGTTAAAATGAAAGACGAGTTTTACATGGTTTTGCCTAGCAATAGTAGTATGGATTATTATCCCGATAATGTAACAACACGGTATACCATACATCTACCGCAGCGTATGTCTCTTCACGGTAGTTGGGCTGTTTCATTAGCTGAGATCCATATACCCGCAACCATTTTACACGTGCCTACCGATGGCAAGCGAAACTTTCTGAATATGACAACGGAGCAGGCGGTTGGTATCTCAACGAAGTACGTACCTGTCGAGGGCGCGCGAAACCTCCTGAGTGTGACAACGAGGTAGCCGGCCGGTACCCCGGTGAAGTACGTGCCTATCGAGCGCGAGTTGGCGACCGGTGTTTCAACGGCTTTTGCTTTTAAAGAAGATAACGCCTGTGTGCCACCCGGTGTATACCACAGCATAGGGACATTGCTCGAGGCTATTAACGAAATACCTTATGTCACGGGCCATTTGAAATTCAAGTACGCCCGCAACGGGTATGTGACGGTGAAGCGCGTCTGCGAATCCTGTAAGAACCTGGAGCATACCTTTTTTTTCTCCGACGTACTGAGCAAGGTTTTAGGGTTCACCGAAACAGGAGGCGTAGTAGTACCCCGTGGAGGATACACTGCTCAGAGGCCTGCCAATTTAGCCAACGGGACCCCCAGCATGATGTACGTTTATACCGATATCTGCGAGCCCTATATTACCGGCGATGTTCGCACACCATTGCTACGTGTTGTGCCTGTTGCTATCGCCGATGCCCATAATTACGGCTCTGTGAGGATAAAAAGCTTCTCGCCACCGCGTTATATTCCCTTACTACATACTAGTTTTCAAACAATAACCATTGATATAAGGGATGAGTTTGGCGAGCCAATACCATTCGAGCACGGGACGCTGACGGTGACGCTACAGTTCAAACGTATAGACTGACCTGGGTGTATCTACAATGGATTACTATGACGAGCACTTCGACATGCAAACGGGGAGCGGGGCTCGAACAGGCTATGGCGGTATCAGCCATGTGTATATCGGCTCACCAAACCAGCGAGGTCATGGTATTGGAAGTTTTTTAGGGGGTCTCTTTCGACGTATCATACCTCTCTTGAAGCAGGGGGCTCGGACTGTTGGTAGAGAGGCGCTTCGCTCGGGGATTAACATGGCCTCTGATGTCGTTAACTCCGGTGTACAACCGAGAGAAGCGTTTCAAACGCGCCTGCGCGAATCAGGGCAAAACCTGAGGCGTAAAGCTGAGGAAAAAATTACATCGCTCATGAAGGGCTCCGGCTATAAAGGCAGCAAAATTAATAAACTGGTGCATTCTGCTGCGGGGAGCGTATCACGGCGCAACTCTGTGAAAAGAAAGGCGGTGAAATCGCGAAAACGTTCAAGCGGCGGTGGTGCAAGAACGAAGTGTGTTAAGAAGAGGAAGAAGGGTGTGAGAGGTAGAAGATCATCGGCTAAACCACGCGTCACGAGACGTAACAAGAAACCAAGAACAGTGACGGATATTTTTGCTTAAACTGCACTCTGAAAAATGGCGTTCCTACACGCGCACTCGTGCGAGTGTCTTAAGTCGGAGCTTGAATTATTTTCATTACCGCCAACCCAGACAACGACCGAGGGGACACACTCTGTATACTACAAACCAATCTCATCGCTGACGGATGATTCACCGATAGAATTTGTCGTCCCAGGCCAGGGGGATGAGTACATTGATCTCGCGCATACAATGCTAAGTATACGCGTTAAGATAGATGCCCCAGATTATAAAAAGACAGGGGGGTTAGAGGGCGTATCACCCGATGTAGGACCTGTCAATAATCTCCTACACTCAATGTTCAGCCAGATCGATGTATTTTTGAATCAAAAACTTGTGTCTCCTCCTAACAATGCTTATGCTTATAGAGCTTATATTGAAACTCTGTTGAACTACGCGTACGCCGCGAAGACCTCGCATCTTACGAGCGCTTTATGGTATAGCGATACAGAGGGAGCAATGGATGATAAGGGCGATGGTAACAAAGGCCTTGTAGAGAGACGGGATGCGTTAGGCAAGGATAGAACGATCGATCTTCTTGGACATCTGCATTGCGATATCTTCAATCAGGAAAGGTTTTTGCTGAACGGTGTTGAGATGCGTTTGCGCCTCGTGCAGAACAATAGCGCTTTCTGTCTCATGACTGATTTGAAAAACTGTAAAATCCGCATTACAGAAGCATCGCTAATCGTGCGACGCGTTAAGATAGCGCCCGGTATACTCCTGTCTCATGCGAGAGCTCTGTCTAAATCCACAGCAAAATATCCGCTGACGCGTGTCGAGGTTAAAGCTATATCAATGCACGCCGGAATACACGGCGATACTCTTGATAACGTCATACTGGGCCAACTACCAAAACGTATAATAATTGGTTTTGTCGATAATAAGGCTTTCAACGGTGATTATGGCAAAAATCCGTTCAATTTTCACCACTACTCGATCAATTATCTTTCTTTATATGTAGACGGCCAACAGATACCGTCAAAACCCCTGCAGACAGACTTCACAGATAGTAATGTGTAACTGTGAAAAAATATGAGATCTATTGTAACATATACAGTGAATGAATTACGTTTCCTGTAGGAATTCTGAATTTTGGAAATAAAAAAAAAATGAGATCATTTTCCAACGTAGCCAAGTACAGTGAATGAATTAAGGTTCTTGTGGAATTCATTCGTGTACACTTTTAGCCCTAATCCCTCACTTATTCAGAAAAATTTTCCAGCAAACGTCACAGAGCAACAAAGGTTTCTCGAATAATTCTGCAATTATTAAGAGATTATCATCTGTTTTTATGCTAGCTCGGGTTATAAACTTAAAACAGTTTACGCGTACAAGTGCATGCATTGTATCTATACGATGAACTGCACAAATTCATTTTCAACATTACACACAAGCTTGGCGTGCATGGTTTTCAATCGGAAGCTCGGGAAGAGACAATTGTTCAAATTTACTATAAAAACAATAATTAATTAGAATTGTATGAACGAGTGTGAAAAAAAAACGATCCCCCAATAAAATACGAGGGGCCCTGTTATATAATGATTTGGTAAACAATACAGATAGGTCAAATTTGTGGATAAAATTGAATAATTAAACGAACGGATAAAGAAATGAAATCAATCAATCCCTTTATATGCCTTTATCTTGTACGGATAGATACGGCCATTCTTTCATGCCCATACGCATTTTAATTTATCCACGCGTCACTTTCACTCGTTTGTCCGTACACTCTTTTTTTTACCAAATGGGCAGATGATTGGATGAATTACACAAGTATTGAAATGGATGAACAAAGAAGTAAGCTGTGTAAACATTGATTTCAGAAAAGAAAACGCGTTGAATACGAAACATTTGGAGTAATGAATTTATCAGTCAAACTAGTCAAGAATAGATATTTTTCTTTGTGTACACAGCGCGGGATCTCACGTCGAACTACTCAATAAAATAGTTGGATGGAAAAGGGATGGCAAATTAAAAAACAATTACATGAGAGGATCATCAAGTTTTCTTCAAATATATGGACGGATGAGGCATTCCTTCGCCGAGCTTCCGATTGAAAACCATGCACGCCAAGCTTGTGTGTAATGTTGAAAATGAATTTGTGCAGTTCATCGTATAGATACAATGCATGCACTTGTACGCGTAAACTGTTTTAAGTTTATAACCCGAGCTAGCATAAAAACAGATGATAATCTCTTAATAATTGCAGAATTATTCGAGAAACCTTTGTTGCTCTGTGACGTTTGCTGGAAAATTTTTCTGAATAAGTGAGGGATTAGGGCTAAAAGTGTACACGAATGAATTCCACAAGAACCTTAATTCATTCACTGTACTTGGCTACGTTGGAAAATGATCTCATTTTTTTTTTATTTCCAAAATTCAGAATTCCTACAGGAAACGTAATTCATTCACTGTATATGTTACAATAGATCTCATATTTTTTCACAGTTAAACATTTTTTAAAATTTATTTATTGACAATGCGAATATAGAAAATCATTTAAAACGACGGTCACGACCTTTTAATACTTGGCGTGCCTTTTTTACTTTTTGAAGTTTTAATATTTACTGATTTCACTTCTTTTTGCGAGACGTGACAACTATATGGGAATCGTATTTCATTCACTATATTTGTCAACTTCAGAAAACGATCTCATTTTTTTTTTATATTTTGAAGTTTTTTATTGAAAATGCAGATATAGTAAATTATTGGAAACTACGGTCGCGACCTTTTAATAATTGGCGTTCTTTTCTTACTTTGTCAATTATTTTTTTTTCTGATTTTACTTGGATTTTACCGCGGTAACAATATTTACTTAAGAAAAAAAATACATTCCTCGTCTTAAACGAAAATTTTTGAAACGATTTATTTCAAGGTGAGTGATTTTCACTATATGACAAAAGCAATCAACACAGCTAATTTTTCTATGTAGACGGACGAAAACTGTGCGGTTATTTTCATGTGAGTTGAAACCTTTTACAAGCAATAATGGTGACGATTTTGATTATCCATTCAGCAACTCGAATTTTCCAATGAAAGATTGGGAAATACCTATGCAATGGGATGATATTTTCATTTTCTATTCCTTTTTTTGAAACCTCCACTTGTTTACTTGGAAAAATGATTTTTGAAACTATCTTCTTCTCATTCATGGATTCCATGTTGACATGGATACTGTCAATGGTTTGCAATGTCCAAGGAGATGTTTCCATGGTATTCAATGTCTAAGACCACAGCTTTATGGTTATTGGTGTCCAGTGACATTTTTTCATGATCTTCTGTAACGTCTGAACCTGCCTCGTCAATGCAAACTATTAAATCGCAGATCTAGATATCGATAACTATGAGGAAATATATCGTAAACCATTGCACCGTTTACCTAAATATCGGGAAATATAAAATTGGCGAATATATATTGAAAAATACGAAGGCATCCACCTAGACATCGAAAACCCTATAGTCGCCAAACTAGACATCGAAAACTATAGAGCCGACGACCTAGATATCGAAAACCTTAGAAAAACTCACCACACTATCGGAAACTATGGAGCCGTTGACTTTCATATCGGGAACCATAGACAAATTCACCTTAACGTCGGAAACTATGGAGCTATCGACCGGGATAGTGAAAACTATGAAGTCGTCAACCTAGTCCACGAAAACAATGGGAAAACATACCTGGACATTGAAAACTACGGAGCCGTTGATCTAGACCTCGAAAAGCATGAAAAAACATACCAGGACGACGAAAGCCATGGAGAAATATACCTAGCCATCGAAAACCATGGAGCTGTCGACGTAGACATCGAAAAAAATGGAGAACCATAACCAAACATCGAAAACTATGGAATTGTTGACCTAGCATCAAAAGCCATGACGGAATATACCTGGACCACGAAAACCATGAAGGAACATACGTAGACATTTAAAACTATGAAGAAATATACCTGGACATCCAAAACCATGGAGGAATATACCTAGACATTGAAAAATATGTAGACACATACCTAGACATCGAAAAGTATGGAGTCATCGACCTAGATCACGGAAATGATGAAGAAATATACCTAGAGAACAAAAACTATGGAAACTCAGACCTAGCAATCGAAAACTGTGGAACCATCAACTTAGACCACGAAAACCATGGAGAAACATACCCAGACATCGAAAACCATGGAGGAATATACCTGAACCACGAAAACCATGATGAAACATGCCTAGACATTGAAAACCATGGAGGAATATACCTGGACGACGAAAAACATGGAGGAATATACCTGGACCACGAAAACCATGAAGGAACATGGTTTTCGTGGTCCTTCATACTTCGTCATTGAAAACTGTGGAGCCGTCGACCTCGACTGCGAAAACCATGAAAAAACATACCTAGACCACGAAAACCATGGAAGAATATACGTAGACCACGAAAACCATAGAGAAACATATCTATACATCGAAAACCATGGAGGAATATACCTGGACCACGAAAACCATGTAGGAACATATCCAGACATCGAAAACTATGAAGGAATATACCTAGACATCAAATCCCATGGAGGAATTATCCTAGACCACGAAAACCATGAAGAAACATGCCTAGACATTGAAAACCATGGAGGAATTATCCTAGACCACGAAAACCATGAAGAAACATGCCTAGACATTGAAAACCATGGAGGAATTATCCTAGACCACGAAAACCATGAAGAAACATGCCTAGACATTGAAAACCATGGAGGAATATACCTAGACATCGAAACCCATGGAGGAATTATCCTAGACCACGAAAACCCGAGAGAAACATACCTGGACTTCGAAAACTGTGGAGCCGTCGACCTCGACTGCGAAAACCATGAAGAAACATATCCAGACCACGAAAACCATAGAGGAATATACCTAGACATCGAAACCCATGGAGGAATTATCCTCGACCACGAAAACCCGAGAGAAACATACCTGGACATCGAAAACTGTGGAGCCGTCGACCTCGACTGCGGAAACCATGAAGAAACATACCTAGACCACGAAAACCATGGAGAAACATATCCATACATCGAAAACCACGGAGGAATATACCTGGACCACGAAAACCATGAAGGTACATATCCAGACATCGAAAACCCTGAAGGAATATACCTAGACATCAAAACCCATGGAGGAATTATCCTAGGCCACGAAAACCATGGAGAAGCATACTTGGACATCGAAAACTGTGGAGCCGTCGACCTCGACGGCGAAAACCATGAAGAAACATATCCAGACCACGAAAACCATAGAGAAATATACCTAGACATCGAAGAAACCCATGGAGGAATTATCCTCGACCACGAAAACCCGAGAGAAACATACCTGGACATCAAAACCTGTGGAGCTGTCGACCTCGACTACGAACACCATGAAGAAACATACTTAGACCACGAAAACCATGGAGAAACATATCCATACATCGGAAACCATGGAGGAATATACCTGGACCACGAAAACCATGAAGGAACACGTCTAGACATTGAAAACCATGAAGGAATATACCTAGACATCAAAACCCATGGAGAAATTATCCTAGACCACGAAAATCGTGGAGAAACATACCTAGACATCGAATACTGTGGAACCGTCGACCTCGACCGCGAAAACCATGAAGAGACATACTTAGACCACGAAAACCATGGAGAAATATACCTTAGACATCAAGAACTATGGAGAAATACACCTGGACATTAAAAACTATGGAGAAATACACCTGCACATCAGAAACCATAGAGGAATATACCTAGACATCGAAACCCATAGAGGAATTATTCGAGACCACGAAAACCATGGAGAAACATACCTGGACATCGAAAACTAAGGAGCCGTCGACCCAAACCTCGAAAACCATGAAAAAACATACCTAGACGACGAAAGCCATGGAGGAATATATCTGGACATAAAAAACTATGGGGTCGTCCACCTAGAAATCGAAAATCGCGATAGAATGTACTTAAACCTAGTCCTCCAAAACCCATGAGCTATCGCCCTAGACATCCTCGAAAAATCCAGCGGCGTCGACCAGAATTTTATATTTTTTTTATTTTTATTATTTATTATTTAATGTTATTCGTATTATTCAATTTTTTTATTTTATTATATTATTATCATTTTATATTATATATTGTATAATATAATATATATATTATATTATATATTAATTATAATAAAATATTTATTATAATAATATTTTATTATTAATTAATATTAATAAATAAAATATATATTATATAATTATATACATATTTTATGCGCAAACCAGGAGCTGGTATTGCCCCCGCTGTGCGCCCATTCTCTGTCTCTCTCGCTCGACGACGCAGAAGGAGAGGGGGTAGCCGCGTTCAGCGTAGTGCGTGACGTAGAGTGTGACAAAAGTAAGAAATCGTGCAAAGGACGTAAGTCCAAATGTAAACAAGCGTAACTTACGCCCCTCTGTCTCTAAGAAAATGAAAATCCCGAAATGATGGATTTTAAATCACTAACGTTACATATCTCAGGATCTACTGGACGGATTTACTTGCAACAAAGACCAATGGAAAGAGAAAAATCGAAAAAAAATCGTCACAAATTTTCAAGCTGTTTTATGAAATGGTTTATTTGTGAGAGCCATTTGAAAATTCTGTGACGTCATAAAACCGGCATATTCGCGTATATAAGAGTAGCGGCAGGGCTCGCGCTGGCTTTTCTTTTGCGCTGCAGTTTTTCCTTTTAATACTTGGCGTCGAGCCGCTACCGCGTCTCTTGATGTGGATGCATATCACACGTTATTTTCTGGCTCGGGTATTCACTTTCTCAACGACGGTAATTGTATCTCGCGTTTGAACTACCCATACGGCCATTGCCTTTTCGCGTTTGATCTGACACCCGATCTCTCTGCTAATAGCAGCACCCACTGGAATCTGGTGAGGCATGGCAGCGTGAGGATAGAAGTACGCTTCGCGGGGTCTTTACCTACAACGATTAACTGTATTGTGTACGCTGAATATGATAATGTGCTTGAGATTGACTCGTCCAGACAGGTCATCGTAGATTTCAGCGGTTGATGAGCGAGAGAGGGAAGCACCCTCAGTTTTCACTGAGCATTCAAAGAGTGACGGTCAAATAAAAAAGACGGCATCATGTATATTGTTATTGATGTGCAGGGCGTGAGAGGTAGAGATAACCAGTTTATACCTAAAGAAGTAGCCGTCGTATCGGTAAAAACTGAAGACTACGGTCACTGGATTGTAAAGCCACCCTATACGGACGATAACTTGCCAGTCTTTGTGAGACGTCAAAATATGTGGCTACGCGATAATGTCCATGGTATAGAATGGTCTAAAGGCGATACATCGCTACAAGCGTTGGAGACAAATCTGAAAAGGATTGCGGGTCAGGCGACACGAATTTTCACGCGCGGCTCTGACAAATCATCGTATCTGGCGCAACTCACGGGCTATTTTATTATAAATTCAGAAGATGATGAAGAGGCTCCTTCATTACGTCAGCTACCTCGAAGCGACGCATGCTGTATGCACCACCGCGTCGTAAATCACAGACAGGCCTACAGATGCGCCCTGAACAACGCTATGAGAATCAAAGCCTGGCTCTGTCAAAGCGAACGGATTACCTCCTTATCGGAGTATAGGACTACCACGTCGTGGAGCATTGGTATGTCTGAGGCCAGGACCGTGGAGGAAGAAGAACCCCCGAATCATGAACAGCCTTCAGATTTTACAATCTCTCAAAAACATAAAGGAGCATGCTATAGGCGTCTACCCGGCCGATCGTATCCCGAAGGTGTGGACGAAACCGACGGCATTCGTGGTTAACACCGATGGATACAAACGCCCAGGGGCCCACTGGGTCGCCATGTACGTCGATCGAAATGGACACGGATGGTTCTTCGACAGTTACGGCCTACCTCCAATCATCCCACAGCATCTCGCGCGTCTCCGAAGAAACTGTCGACTCTTCCGTTGCAACACGGTTCAACTCCAAGGCCCTAATTCGCAGTGTTGTGGACAGTATTGTGTTATGTTTCTTCATTATATGGCTACTGGTCTCGGTATTCAGCGATTTAGAGATGTTTTTTCGCATGATTTGCAGCGAAACGATAAAATAGTTCATGAGTATTATAATGCGTATAGCAGCAAGGGTGGTAAATCTAAGGGCGTGGTTTCCGATACAGATGACTGTATCGGCAGGGGTTATAGGATTAAGCATTTACATTGTATACAGCACTGTTGCTCTCGTTCTCGGTAATCACATGCTAATAAAGTTTTAAATGCTACTTCTAACGACTGTCTCGTTGCTTTCAACAAGAATCACACGTGCCATTTTAAATCCTGTGTCTGTCTCCTATCCCGTTTCTTTCGGCGAAAATTGTACGAGTGGTGACGGGGGGCCCCCGGATATCAGATTTCGCTGACGATCAGCGCTGTTGTCTCTATGCAGCTGCAGAGCGTTCAACGTTCATCGTCAGTCGGCGCTCAAGGCTTGAGACTTTACGTCGGTCGGGGGGCATCATGAACATCGTCGTTGATATACAAGGCCTGAAGGATAAATATAATAACTTCGTGCCTAAAGAAATTGCCGTGGTCTCTGTGAAAACATCTTACTTAGCACACTGGGTCGTATCACCGCCTCACGCTTATAGCGTACTGCCTCCTAGTGTGAAACGACAAAACACGTGGCTAAAGTGCAATCATCACGGTATAGACTGGTCCGAGGGTGAAACACCTTTACGTGCGGTCGAAGCTGCTTTAAAGCAAATCGCAGTACAATCCGATCGCCTGTTTACAAGAGGATCTGATGCAGCCGCATATTTGACACAGCTAACAGACTGCTTCGTTATAAATCTAGAGGAGGACAAAGAACCACCGTCTCGTAACCTCCCCGAGAGCAGTACTTTTTGCATATTTCACGGCTTACTACATAAAAACACCTCGTTCAAGTGTGCTCTCAACGGCGCTGTGAGGTTAAAAAAATGGCTTTCTCATAACGATCGCTCCATCGCCTTGTGGGAGTACAGAACCACCACGTCCTGGACTGCTGGCTTATTAACGGTGGCACAGCGGGAGGAGGGAGAAGCAACCGGTATCAAAAAATCATCCTCGTAAAGAAGCGCATTGCCGCTGATCTCATCCTCACATTTCATTATCTTATAAATGCTGACTTATGCTAGCGACGGTCGGGACCATGGTAAACCAATACCTCCGCCAAGGTATTGTCGGAATTCTCCCACCACTGCCATCCTGTGGCGGGAGATGCTGCATCAAAAGTTTGTTGTCAGCTCTTTTCTGCATTCGAGGTAGGGATATGAATCTCTCAAACAGGAGGTTTAAATCATTTGAGCTCTCTGATGGTCAGACAGTGCTCCCAAGTCGCCGCATGAGTAAACGACGCGAATTGAAAGTACGCTTAGATCTCTTTTTGCACGATATCGCAACGTTTAAAGCCAGAATACGCAACATATCAGAACTCCGCGCTTTAACAGTGGCCATAAAAAAACTCGATCTGAACAATGGATTTCACGCTCGTCAATCAAACAGGCCTTTTGGAGTCCTTCCTCCCCGTCAAAAAACTGACCGAGCTTGAACTCGCCACGGAATACCGCATCACCTGTATCCGTGTCGTCGAATCGAAATGGGGCAAGCGAATTGCCATGGACGTGGACAGCACATTTACATGCTTCCTGCCGGCAAGATTCGTCAAAGTTTTCGAAGATAAGAGCAGTTTATTCCAGCAGATGTGCGAAGCGGCCTCAAACAAAAACTTAATCATGCTGTACCACGGCACGAAACTCAACAGACTGGAGTTCAAACCTGCTGAAGAATGATCATAAACAGGTATGGGGCAAAACTTATTTATCAGCCATTTGAACACTCCCAAGCGCACACGAACCTCTCTCACATTATGGTGTCTCTATCGGCCCTGTTACAGCATCGTCTGACCATCTAAGCAGCGCACCCCGTAAACCACCGCTCCATGGTCATCGGCGCCGTCGTGAAAACGAACGAAAATCCGAAAATATCCACAAAAAATACCCCCCTACTACTATATGTATTGTGAATTATATGCCATATTACAACCAAATTTGTAAAATTAATAAGAGCTGAAATCAAGAGACGCGGTAGCGGCTCGACGCCAAGTATTAAAAGGAAAAACTGCAGCGCAAAAGAAAAGCCAGCGCGAGCCCTGCCGCTACTCTTATATACGCGAATATGCCGGTTTTATGACGTCACAGAATTTTCAAATGGTTCTCACAAATAAACCATTTCATAAAAGAACTTGAAAATTTGTGACGATTTTTTTTCGATTTTTCTCTTTCCATTGGTCTTTGTTGCAAGTAAATCCGTCCAGTAGATCCTGAGATATGTAACGTTAGTGATTTAAAATCCATCATTTCGGGATTTTCATTTTCTTAGAGACAGAGGGGCGTAAGTTACGCTTGTTTACATTTGGACTTACGTCCTTTGCACGATTTCTTACTTTTGTCACAATCTACGTCACGCACTGCGCTGAACGCGGCTACCCCCTCTCCTTCTGCGTCGCCGAGCGAGAGAGACAGAGAATGGGCGCACAGCGGGGGCAATACCAGCTCCTGGTTTGCGCATAAAATATGTATATAATTATATAATATATATTTTATTTATTAATATTAATTAATAATAAAATATTATTATAATAAATATTTTATTATAATTAATATATAATATAATATATATATTATATTATACAATATATAATATAAAATGATAATAATATAAGAAAACAAAAAAATTGAATAATACGAATAACATTAAATAATAAATAATAAAAATAAAAAAATATAAAATTCTGGTCGACGCCGCTGGATTTTTCGAGGATGTCTAGGGCGATAGATCATGGGTTTTGGAGGACTAGGTTTAGGTACATTCTATCGCGAATTTCGATTTCTAGGTGGACGACCCCATAGTTTTTTATGTCCAGATATATTCCTCCATGGTTTTCGCGATCGAGGTTGACGGCTCCACAGGTTTCGATGTCCAGGTATGTTTCTCCATGGTTTTCGTGGTCTCGGATAATTCCTCCATGGTTTTCAATGTCTAGGCATGTTTCTTCATGGTTTTCGTGGTCTAGGATAATTCCTCCATGGGTTTTGATGTCTAGGTATATTCCTTCATGGTTTTCGATGTCTGGATATGTTCCTACATGGTTTTCGTGGTCCAGGCATATTCCTCCATGTTTTTCGTCGTCCAGGTATATTCCTCCATGGTTTTCAATGTTTAGGCATGTTTCATCATGGTTTTCGTGGTTCAGGTATATTCCTCCATGGTTTTCGATGGCTGGATTTGTTTCTCCATGGTTTTCGTGGTCTGGGTATGTTTCTTCATGATTTTCGCAGTCGAGGTCGACGGCTCCACAGTTTTCGATGTTCAGGTATGTTTCTCTCGGGTTTTCGTGGTCGAGGATAATTCCTCCATGGGTTTTGATGTCTAGGTATATTCCTCCATGGTTTTCAATGTCTAGGCATGTTTTATCATGGTTTTCGGGGTCGAGGTCGACGGCTCCACAGTTTTCGATGCCCAAGTATGCTTCTCCATGGTTTTCGTGGTCTAGGATAATTCCTCCATGGGTTTTGATGTCTAGGTATATTCCTTCATGGTTTTCGATGTCTGGATATGTTCCTACATGGTTTTCGTGGTCCAGGTATATTTCTCCATGGTTTTCAATGTATGGATATGTTTCTTCATGGTTTTCGTGGTCTGGGTATGTTTCTTCATGGTTTTCGCAGTTGAGGTCGACGGCTCCACAGTTTTCGATGTTCAGGTATGTTTCTCTCGGGTTTTCGTGGTCGAGGATAATTCCTCCATGGGTTTCGATGTCTAGGTATATTCCTCCATGGTTTTCAATGTCTAGGCATGTTTCTTCATGGTTTTCGTGGTCTAGGATAATTCTTCCATGGGTTTTGATGTCTAAGTATATGCCTTCATGGTTTTCGATGTCTGGATATGTTCCTACGTGGTTTTCGTGGTCCAGGTATATTCCTCCATGGTTTTCGATGTATGGATATGTTTTTCTATGGTTTTCGTGGTCTACGTAGATTCTTCCATGGTTTTCGTGGTCCAGGTATATTCCTCCATGGTTTTCAATGTCTAGGCATGTTTCATCATGATTTTCGTGGTTCAGGTATATTCCTCCATGTTTTTCGATGTCTGGGTATGTTTCTCCATGGTTTTCGTGGTCTAAATTGATGGTTCCACAGTTTTCGATGGCTAGGTCTGAGTTTCCATAGTTTTTGTTTTCTAGGTATATTTCTTCATCATTTCCGTGATCTAGGTCGATGACTCCATACTTTTCGATGTCTAGGTATGTGTCTATATATTTTTCAATGTCTAGGTATATTCCTCCATGGTTTTGGATGTCCAGGTATATTTCTTCATAGTTTTAAATGTCTACGTATGTTCCTTCATGGTTTTCGTGGTCCAGATATATTCCGTCATGGCTTTTGATGCTAGGTCAACAATTCCATAGTTTTCGATGTTTGGTTATGGTTCTCCATGGTTTTCATGGTCTAGGTCGACGGTTCCATTGTTTTCGATGTCTACATCGACAGCTCCATGGTTTTCGATGGCTAGGTATATTTCTCCATGGCTTTCGTCGCCTTGGTATGTTTCTTCATGCTTTTTGAGGTCTAGATCAACGGCTCCGTAGTTTTCAATGTCCAGGTATATTTTCCCATTGTTTTCGTGGACTAGGTTGACGACTTCATAGTTTTCACTATCCCGGTCGATAGCTCCATAGTTTCCGATGTTAAGGTGAATTTGTCAATGGTTCCCGATATGAAAGTCAATGGCTCCATAGTTTCCGATAGTGTGGTGAGTTTTTCTAAGCTTTTCGATATCTAGGTCGTCGGCTCTATAGTTTACGATGTCTAGTTTGGCGACTATAGGGTTTTCGATGTCTAGGTGGATGCCTTCGTATTTTTCAATATATATTCGCCAATTTTATATTTCCCGATATTTAGGTAAACGGTGCAATGGTTTACGATATATTTCCTCATAGTTATCGATATCTAGATCTGCGATTTAATAGTTTGCATTGACGAGGCAGGTTCAGACGTTACAGAAGACCATTAAAAAAATATCACTGGACACCAATAACCATAAAGCTGTGGTCTTAGACATTGAATACCATGGAAACATCTCCTTGGACATTGCAAACCATTGACAGTATCCATGTCAACATGGAATCCATGAATGAAAAGAAGATAGTTTCAAAAATCATTTTTCCAAGTAAACAAGTGGAACTTTTCAAAAAAAGGAATAGGAAATGAAAATATCATCCCATTGCATAGGAATTTCCCAATCTTTCATTGGAAAATTCGATTTGCTGAATGGATAATCAAAATCGTCACCATTATTGCTTGTAAAAGGTTTCAACTCACATGAACATAACCGCACAGTTTTCGTCCGTCTATATAGAAAAATTGGCTGTGTCGATTACTTTTGGCACATAGAGAAAAGCACTCAACTTGAAACAAATCGTTTTAAAAATTTTCGTCGAAGACGATGAATGTATTTTTTTTCTTAAGTAAATATTGTCACGCCTCTAAAAAATAAGCTAAATTAGAAAAAAAAATAATTGACAAAGTAAAAAAAGAACGCCAATTATTAAAAGGTCGCGACCGTAGTTTCCAATAATTTTCTATATTTGTATTATCAATAAAAAACTTCAAAATAGAAAAAAAAATGAGATCGTTTTCTGAAGTTGACAAATATAGTGAATGAAAGACGATTCCTATATAGTTGTCACGTCTCGCAAAAAGAAGCGAAATCAGTAAATATTAAAACTTCAAATAGTAAAAAAGGCACGCCAAGTATTAAAAGGTCGTGACCGTCGTTTTAAATGATTTTCTATATTCGCATTGTCAATAAATAAATTTTAAAAAATGTTTAACTGTGAAAGAATATGAGATCTATTGTAACATATACAGTGAATGAATTACGTTTCCTGTAGGAATTCTGAATTTTGGAAATAAAAAAAAATGAGATCATTTTCTAACGTAGCCAAATACAGTGAATGAATTAAGGTTCTTGTGGAATTCATTCGTGTACACTTTTAGCCCTAATCCCTCACTTATTCATAAAAATTTTCCAGCAAACGTCACAGAGCAACAAAGGTGTCTCGAATGATTCTGCAATTATTAAGAGATTATCATCTGTTTTTATGCTAGCACGGGTTATAAACTTCAAACAGTTTACGCGTACAAGTGCATGCATTGTATCTATACGATGAACTGCACAAATTCATTTTCAACATTACACACAAGCTTGGCGTGCATGGTTTTCAATCGGAAGCTCGGCGAAGGAATGCCTCATCCGTCCATATATTTGAAGAAAACTTGATGATCCTCTCATGTAATTGTTTTTTAATTTGCCATCCCTTTTCCATCCAACTATTTTATTGAGTAGTTCGACGTAAGATCTCGCGCTGTGTACAGAAAGAAAAATATCTATTCTTGACCAGTTTGACTGATAAATTCATTACTCCAAAAATTTCGTATTCAACGCGTTTTCTTTTCTCAAATCAATGTTTACACAGCTTACTTCTTTGTTCATCCATTTCAATACTTGTGTAATTCATCCAATCATCTGCCCATTTGGTAAAAAAAAGAGTGTACGGACAAACGAGTGAAAGTGACGCGTCGATAAATTAAAATGCGTATGGGCATGAAAGAATGGCCGTATCTATCCGTACAAGATAAAGGCATATAAAGGGATTGATTGATTTCATTTCTTTATCCGTTCGTTTAATTGTTCAATTTTATCCACAAATTTCACCCATCTGTATTGTTTACCAAATCATTATATAACAGGGCCCCTCTTATTTTATTGGGGGATCGGTTTTTTTCACACTCGTTCATACAATTCTAATTAATTATTGTTTTCATAGTAAATTTAAACAATTGTCTCTTCCCGAGCTTCCGATTGAAAACCATGCACGCCAAGCTTGTGTGTAATGTTGAAAATGAATTTGTGCAGTTCATCGTATAGATACAATGCATGCACTTGTACGCGTAAACTGTTTGAAGTTTATAACCCGTGCTAGCATAAAAACAGATGATAATCTCTTAATAATTGCAGAATCATTCGAGACACCTTTGTTGCTCTGTGACGTTTGCTGGAAAATTTTTATGAATAAGTGAGGGATTAGGGCTAAAAGTGTACACGAATGAATTCCACAAGAACCTTAATTCATTCACTGTACTTGGCTACGTTAGAAAATGATCTCATTTTTTTTTATTTCCAAAATTCAGAATTCCTACAGGAAACGTAATTCATTCACTGTATATGTTACAATAGATCTCATATTTTTTCACAGTTAAACATTTTTTAAAATTTATTTATTGACAATGCGAATATAGAAAATCATTTAAAACGACGGTCACGACCTTTTAATACTTGGTATATATATACGGAGAAAAATAAAAAAAAGGGTGGTGCGCTATGGTGACACGCTCATCCCCCTCCGCACACCCGCAAACCTCTCGCCCACAACGCCGGCCGCTCGGCCTAGTGGGGGAAAGGAGTGGGGATAGGAGTGGGGATAGGAGTGGGGGTCGCCATAGTGCACCACCTACTACTTATATTCCTTCATGGTTTTGAATGTCTGGACATGTTCCTTCATGGTTTTCGTGGTCCAGGTATATTCCTCCATGGTTTTCGATGTATGGATATGTTTCTCCATGGTTTTCGCGGACTAGCAAGGAAAGGTACTTTAGTGTTCCCCTCCGATTTTGATAATTTTTTTATATGTTATAGTCCATCGAAAAATAAGAGACACGTATTTTTTTTATCGGCTTAAAGTTATTTTTAAGGGGTGAAATCGACCCCCGAAGTTGGGCATGTTTTGCATCTGGTAAACTGTTTTATATAGTTTAGCACTCAACCGATCGTAACAAAACCAATTGCAAAATGTTCTGCATGTCAAATAACCTATATGACATGTTCAACTTTTTATGCACCCTTACTGCAAAGGCGTGAACCACCCCCGAATATCCAGATTTTTGTCGTATAAAAAAAACTTACGATCCGATTCTAATAAAACAAACGTCATTTTGCAGAGCAAAAAAAAATAAAATTGACGTGTTTTTGGGTTTTCCTCAAATCCAAAAAATTAAGGTAGTAAAACACTCTTAAAATGTCAAATTTTATTTCGAGCAATGCCCCCTTCCAATTTCAGTATTCTTTTTATAGAATGCAGCTTGTCAAAAAATAAGAGACAGTTATTTTTTTTATCGGCCGAAAGTTATTTTCAAGGGGTGAAATCAACCCCCAAAGTTGGGCATGTTTTGCATCTGTTGGAGTGTTTCATATAGAAGCACTCAACCGATCGTAACCTAACCAATTGCAAAATGTTTTATACGTCAAATAACCTATATTACATGTTCAATTTCTTATGCACCCCTATTACATGGGGATGATTCACCCCCTGACATTCATAATTTTTTTATATAAAAAAAAAATTTCATTCGATTTCAAGGGAACAAACAACATTTCGAAGAGCGAAAAGAGTTCACGTTGACGTGTCTTTGAATTTTTCCAAGAGAAAAAAATCAAAGAGGTAAAGCAACCCTAGAACCTCAAATTTCATTCTGCGCACCGCAATGATTAAATTCAATTCAATTGGTCTCTTTATCATTGCGGATCGACTTACATTCTAAATAATATGTTATTTACATATACATCGGCTGTTTAAATTATATGAAAAATTGAGTACTCCTACATCTTCCATGGTCGCGACTTTCACAATTTTTTATTTTCGTATATACATGGGCTGTATACAAACATATATATATAGGATATACATAGGCGCTAAAATCCTTCATGTATTAAAAATAGATTCCAATTCACATTTTCGTTTCAATTATCATTTCTGAACTTATGGATTATATTTTGAACAGTAATGATGTTCTTCGAAGAAATGTTTGAAACAAAGTGACTTTTTACACCACGAACATCTTACTACAGCCACATATGCGCAGCCTTCAATTTCACATTGTGTTTGAGATGATATACCAAAAGCAAATTCAACGGGATTTTCGAAATTCTCAGGTCGTTCTTCTATGTACCCACTTTTGAACCAGGCATATCGAAATAAATTTTCGTACCTCGGAGATGATAATTGATTATGTACTAGAGATTGCAGCTTGATTATATTATTTCGTAAATATAGACTTAAATCATAATCAAGTAATATGACACTGTCTGAAAAATGTCTGACATAATTTTTCCAAATTCTAAATCCGAAGACATCGAGTGGCTGGATATTCCCTGTCGTTCCCTTTGGTATGATCATTGTAACAATTTCTTTGGTACGTGGTGTAACTTCCGTGACAACACTGGGACAATGTCCACTCCATGAATGTATCAAAAGCACACTTTTCTCGCCGACGTTTGGGAAAAACACTTCTTGAAGCCATACTTTGAAATGTTCTATAAATCAATACGTGAAAGTTAATGGCATATCTTTTTTTTATATTTGAATATCACATACCAACGTACCTGATGTAGCCTTGCCAGATTTTGAAACGCTTATAAAGACATTAGGAGGTCGAAAAATGGTTCTTCTACAATTGGCCCCAACCGCCCGGATGGCTCTTTTAAAATTATCAAAAGAGGTGACAACAATTTTCCTGCTGCTGATATTGTTGGCTGGATTGTGTAGCTATGAGTTGTCGCTGAAACGGATTGTACAAGGCATTCTACTTGTTTTGTACCTTCTTCTGTTAACGTTCGCCCTGAATGGATTTCTAATTGGAAACCACTTTGATCAGAATTATAATATTTTCCGAGCCATATTCTTTAATTTTCAATTGAACTTCGGAGACAAATTTTTTTGCATCGTTTTGTAATATGTCCTTTGATTCGAGGGTCTTTCTTGTCACGAACTTATTTATTTTTCTACTTGTTATTCGATGAATTTTTAAAAATTTTTTTATCCATGTTGGCGAAGCGCTGAAACGCAAATCCTCATGCCCAATTAATTTTTGGGCCTGTAGTGCCCATCTCCGAAGATCAATATCGTGCACGATGAGACCTGCTTCTATGGCGCTTTTCAGATTATCAATTGTATATTTAGAAATGCGCAACAATTTTTCCTTGTAAGTTCCGCCTTTATTAATTTGTTTAGCCCAGCGCCTTAATTGCTGCACAGATTTAACGAGTTTAAATCGATTTTGGACTTGTTCTATTTTCCTATTTTGTTTTGTTTTTGCACTTCTCCAGTACTCAACAGCTCTTTTTTTGTAGTCGTAGCTCAATTCTTCTTCATCGTCAATACACGTTTCAGGGCTTAATGAAGATTCTCAAAGACCCCATTCGATGTCATTATCTTAGACAGGTTCTACTATGACATCTCTATACGGTTCTTGAAAATCTAATGTCGTATCTTCGACGATTTCTAGCCGATTGAACTCTGCCATGGAGGCTTTCAGAATTGCCGCGAAACTTTCTTTCAATTCCACTTCATAATTATTAACAGGACTGTCAGGAATGTTCATCACTTCGAATGTAAGAAACAGCAGTTTTATTACGTTCATTGGATTGATCGACATGATAATAACGATATGAAATTCACGATAGCGGACACGATAATGACTCATCAACAGTCGAACAGCAACTTAACTTCTGGAGTGATATGAAGGCAGTTTTTGCTTTTTTATCTTGAATGGGAGGCTTAATCTGATATCACCACGAAAACAGCATTTTTTTTTGTTTTTCGGATACCCCTCAAGCATTAGCCTGAGCGAGGTGGCTTTTCCAAGAATATAATAGACGTCGAGCCACTATTGCGACTCTTGATAATTGAAATTTTTTATCTTCGATTATGATGGCAGCCGATGTACATGCGAGATAGATACTATTTACTATATAAGTGGATACGCAATAATGATGAGACCAATATGCAATGCGGCACGCAATATAGAATTTGAGATTTAAGGGGTGTTTCACCCCCAGAATTTTTATTATCGGAAAAATCCAAAGACACGTCACCTTTAATTTTTTGCTCTTCAAAATATTGTTTGTTCCATTGAAATCGAACGACAATTTTTTTTATACCAAAAAATTATGAATGTCAGGGGGTGGTTTACCCCCTGCAGTAAGGGTGCATAAGAAGTTGAAAATATTATACAGGTTATTTGACGTGAAAAACATTTTGCAATTGGTTTCGTTTCGATCGGTTAAGTGATTCTGTATGAAACACTCTGACAGATGCAAAACATGCCCAACTTTGGGGATTGATTTTAACCCTTAAAAATAATTTTGAGCCAATAAAAAAAATATGTGTCTCTTATTTTTTGACAAGCTACATTCTATAAAAAGAATACTGAAATCGGAAGGGGACAGTGCTCGAAATGAAATTTGACATTTCAAAGGTATTTTACTACAATTTTTTTTATTTGAGGAAAACCCAAAAACACGTCAATTTTATTTTGTCTTCTCTGCAAAATGGGGTTTATTTTATGAGAATCGGATCGTAAGTTTTTTTATACGACAAAAATCTTGATATTCGGGGGTGGTCCACCTCTTTGCAGTAAGGGTGCATAAAAAGTTGAACATGTCATATAGGTTATTTGACATGCAGAACATTTTGCAATTGGTTTTGTTACGATCGGTTGAGTGCTTCTATATGGAACAGTCTACCAGATGCAAAACATGACCAACTTCGGGGCTCGATTTCATCCCTTAAAAATAACTTTAAGCCGATAAAAAAAAATTCGTGTCTCTTATTTTGCGATGGACTATAACATATAAAAAAATTATCAAAATCGGAGGGGAACACTAAAGTACCTTTCCTTGTAAGTATAATACCTGCCAACATCATGGAAACCTACAGAATTTCTGAATGTTATGTGCGCTATGTCATTTTAATGTAACATCATGACTTTTAACAACTTTTCACTATAATACTATAGATTTGGATCATTGCAGTACACCGAAAATCTGCAAACTATAAAATTTATATACTGTGCCATTCATTTTACTTTTTGACTCTCACTGTAACATAAACATAAAGTGAAGAATTCACTACAAAAGTCTTCAGTTGCTCATTTATGGATGGATTTGAAATTGCTGTCTTCCAAACTCATTGTGCAGATACATTGAATCGCAGCAGATACCTGTGAACTTTGAAATTTCTGTGGATAAATATATGTGCTAAGTATCACCTCCTATCTTTGATTATTTTAATATGTAATGGAACTTGAATCAGCAAGTTTGAAAGTGTTTCTTTTCAAATAGTATTGAAGTTTGTATTACTGCGGTATGGGCGGTATAGAGCGAATACCTTCAAACTTTCATATTTTTGTGTCGCAGCATTTGTGTCAATCATTCAAGATATTTACTCCAATCGTAGCATGTAATCTGGAAAATTCATCACAAAAGTCTTCAGTTTTTCTAAATTCCTAAATTTTCTTTTTTCTATTCTATTCTGAATTTTTACATTTCTGAATTCATTTCTAAATTCTCCTGAAACTGTTTTTCTCCAAAACCAATTAAGTTACCTTAAACGTTTTTGAATTCTGTTGCTCTGTTGAATTAAGTACGCTCAGTTTTTTTTGCTTCTTGAGTTCTGACATAATAAATGTTTCCTGGTGCCTTTTTTCGACCACTTGCAAACTGTAGATAATTGGATCTCAGCGGCCACTTGCAAACTTTGGAAATATATTTCATCGGGGGCACGTTTTGGATGACTCGAAAATGTCTAGATTCAAAATGCAAAAGCGACATTCAAAAATGGCCAATTCTGTTGGATTTGTTGTGTCTTGAATTTGATCAATCTTTCCTCTTTTCCTTTCTTTTTTCTAACTTTCTAACGTTATAAGCTGAAAATCATATCTCGGCCCGCAACACGTATTTCGGCATGTTCTTGGGTTGCCAATAACATAACAAAAAAAAAAATTTTTTTTAATTGTAAAAAAAATTATTTCATAAAAAAAAATACAGAACAATTCGAAAAAAAGTTTACAAATCTTGAAAAAACGTTATATTAAAAAAAAACTAATCTGCATCTATTTTTTAAAGTGTCAAAAGAATCAAATAACAAGTAAAAAATAATAAACCGAAAAATCGCCCTTGAAATCATTTTGGAAACCGATGCCTCATTCTTCTTATTAGATTCGGACAGCTAAATCAACTGAAAAAAATTTCATCTAATTTACGTGCGGCATTAAAATTTATTATATTAATTCGAGACCAAGTATTTTCTAATGAATTGAAAAAAGTTACCACTTGAATTACGTGCAGCATTAAAATTTATGATATCAATCGGTGGACAAGTATTTTATTAGTAACTCCAAATTTTGACATTATTAAATTCTTCTAAGAAGCTTTTAAATCCAAAAAAATCACATGAAAGCTAGTCATTTCTTACTCTATGGTGGCAGAGACTTATAAGAAAATCGACTCTTCTCAGACTTTCAGGATCCTCTGGTATTATTCACAAAATTCGACGTCGATTGGATCGATACAAATTATGTTTAAATATGTGTTAAAAGTACTTGTCCGGCCCATCACTTTCCGTTTAAATTGTTTATCCAAATAAAAGTCAGGGCTTGTCTAGAACTGATGGATCACAAGTATTCATGCAGAGGGAATTGAGAGAATTATCTTCAAGTAATTTTTACTTAATTGCACTAATTTAATAAAAAACGGAAACAAATTATTCCGCAATATAGAAGGGATATTATTGTGCATCGATAAATGAAAAAAATTGTACATAATGTATATGTTCAAGCTTCCAGAATAACTCTGCAGTTTACATCGATGACGGCAATTTTTACTTCCCACTTATTCTTCCAGCGAACGAGTTCCATTCGGAATAAGAACTAACCTATAATATTATTAAGAACATTAAATTAATAATGAATCGCATTTCAACAAACTTTTAACGAGATTCTGCCGTGCCATTTCGTTTTTTTATGATTGATTCTTTATTGAATGAATAGTGATGGGCCGGACAAGTACTTTTAACACATATTTAAACATAATTTGTATCGATCCAATCGACGTCGAATTTTGTGAATAATACCAGAGGATCCTGAAAGTCTGAGAAGAGTCGATTTTCTTATAAGTCTCTGCCACCATAGAGTAAGAAATGACTAGCTTTCATGTGATTTTTTTGGATTTAAAAGCTTCTTAGAAGAATTTAATAATGTCAAAATTTGGAGTTACTAATAAAATACTTGTCCACTGATTGATATCATAAATTTTAATGCTGCACGTAATTCAAGTGGTAACTTTTTTCAATTCATTAGAAAATACTTGGCCTCGAATTAATATAATAAATTTTAATGCCGCACGTAAATTAGATGAAATTTTTTTCAGTTGATTTAGCTGTCCGAATCTAATAAGAAGAATGAGGCATCGGTTTCCAAAATGATTTCAAGGGCGATTTTTCGGTTTATTATTTTTTACTTGTTATTTGATTCTTTTGACACTTTAAAAAATAGATGCAGATTAGTTTTTTTTTAATATAACGTTTTTTCAAGATTTGTAAACTTTTTTTCGAATTGTTCTGTATTTTTTTTTATGAAATAATTTTTTTTACAATTAAAAAAAATTTTTTTTTTAAGTTTTTTTTATGGGTGGAATTATCAGCAAACGAGGGACCATCAATGTACTTGTCCCAACCTTTTTTTTCCCTAGGGGAAGTTTATGGTTTGATATCACGTCTTTTTTCTCAAAAGATCCTTATTTATGTTCAGATGACTGTAAGATTTTAGTTTAAATTTCTATGAATTGTTTATAATTTTCGGCGTATAACGTTGGTTTTCACGAAAAAAGACCTATTTTTCGTCGAAATTGTACTGAAAATATTTCGATAGAGGTTTAGTCTTGGACTTTTGTGATTTTTCTCCTTGTCTTCTAATATGTTTCGTCCATTGGGAACTCAAGAACATGAAGCAATGCGTGTTGCGGGCCGAGATATGATTTTCGGCTGATAACGTTAGGAAAAAGAAAGGAAAAGAGGAAAGATAGATCAAATTGGGTGGGGATCAAATGTTGGAATGACTAAAATTTCGAACAGCTAAAATCTCGAATTTATAAACTTCGAATGATAATATAGAGACGGATAGATTCGACTAGAGCTTTGAATGCCGAAAATAAATAAAGCAGAAACTGCAAGGTTCGAAGCACCTTTACATCGAAAATAGAATGTAACAATCGCCCATAGGACGATTACTAAAATATCGATTTTTCGAAAATTCGATTATCACTCTTTCGATTCATAAATTACTATAGTCAGCGATACTGTGAAAATTCACAATTTTGAAAATATAATAACGAAAGACCAAATATTACTGAGGTTGAAATACTGAAACACCAAAAAGTCGAACGGTCAAAATAGCGAAACGTTAGAAAGTCGATTGATCAAAATAAAGAAATGCAGCGAAGCTTCAAATACACGCATCTCACTCACTCACTTACTCAGACCGGTGATCTCCAATTTGAAACATCGCCATTTTGACTTTCGCCTTTTCGAGCTATCGCTATTCCGCATATCCAAGTTTTATAGGCTCGAAAAATTCACTTTCGATTTTTTGCTACTCTATATTCTGGTCTGTCTGTAAAACAATTACTCTCCATTTTTAATTCGAAAATATGAACTTTTGACATTCGTATGGTCTGTAAAAATTGCATTCGAAATGCAAACTATCGAAATATATATTTTCGAATAAATGTGAATTCAAAGAAAAAATATTCGATTAAAGACGTAATCTGCTAAATAGTCGATCGGGAATAAGAATTTCGAATTACTTATTTTTCTTCAATCTTACATGACGAATTTATTAATTTCGAAATATCGACCATTCTACAATTCGGTTATTCGAAATTTCGAACCCCACCCATCAAATTCAAGACACAACAAATCCAACAGAATTGGCCCTTTTTAAATGTTGCTTTTGCATTCTGAATCTAGACATTTTCGTGTCATTCAAAACGTGTCCCCGATGAAATATATTTCCAAAGTTTACAAGTGGCCGCTGAGATCCAATTATCCAGTTTGATAGTTGCTGAAAAAAGGCACCCGGAAACATTTATTATGTCAGAACTCAAAGAAGCAAAAAAAACTGAGCGTACTTAATTCAACAGAGCAACCGAATTCAAAGACGTTTAAGGTATCTGCATTTGTTTTGGCGAAAAACAATTTCAGGAGAATTCATTAATGAATTTAAAAGTTTAAAAACTCAGAATAAAATAGAAAACGGAAAATGTAGGAATTTAGAGAAGCTGAAGACGTTTGTGATGAATTTTTGAGATTACATGTTACGGTTGGAGTAAAGAATTTAAATGATTGGCACACATGCTGCGACACAAAAATATGAAAGTTTGGAGGTATTCGCTTCATACCGCAGTAATACAAACTTCAATAGTATTTAAAAAGAAATACTTTAAAACTTACTAAACCAAGTTCTATTACTCATTCTCATAATCAAAGACTAGGGAAAAAAAGGTTGGGACAAGTACATTGATGGTCCCTCGTTTGCTGATAATTCCACCCATAAAAAAAACTTTAAACAAAATTTTTTTTTAATTGTAAAAAAAATTATTTCATAAAAAAAAATACAGAACAATTCGAAAAAAATTTTACAAATCTTGAAAAAACGTTATATTAAAAAAAAACTAATCTGCATCTATTTTTTAAAGTGTCAAAAGAATCAAATAACAAGTAAAAAATAATAAACCGAAAAATCGCCCTTGAAATCATTTTGGAAACCGATGCCTCATTCTTCTTATTTGATTCGAACAGCTAAATCAATTGAAAAAAATTCCATCTAATTGACGTGCAACATTAAAATTTATTATATCAATTCGAGGCCAAGTATTTTCTAATGAATTGAAAAAAGTTACCATTTGAATTACGTGCAGCACTAAAATTTATGATATCAATCGGTGGACAAGTATTTTATTAGTAACTCCAAATTTTGACATTATTGAATTGTTCTAAGAAGCTTTCAAATCCAAAAGAATCACATGCAAGCTAGTCATTTCTTACTCTATGGTGGTAGAGACTTATAAGAAAATCGATTCTTCTCAGACTTTCAGGATCCTCTGGTATTTTTCACAAAATTCAACGTCGATTGGATCGATACAAATTATGTTTAAATAAAAGTACTTGTCCGGCCCATCACTATCCATTCAATAAAAAATCAATCATAAAAAACGAAATTGTACGGCAGAATCTGGTCAAAAATTTATTGAAATGCGATTCATTATTAGTTTAATATTCTTAATAATAGTATAGGTTAGTTCTTATTCCGAAATGAATTCGTTCGCTGGAAGAATAAGTGGGAAGTAAAATTTGCCATCATTGAATATAAACTGGAGAGTTATTTTGGAAGCTTGAACTATTATGTATAATTTTTTTCATTTATCGATGCACAATAATATCCCTTGTATATTGCGGAACAATTTGTTTACGTTTTGTATTAAATTAGTGCAATTAAGTAAAAATTACTTGAAGATAATTCTCTCAATTCCCTCTGCATGAATACTTGTGATCCATCAGTTCTAGACAAGCCCTGATTTTTATTTGGATAGACAATTTAAACGGAAAGTCATGGGCCGGACAAGTACTTTTATTTAAACATAATTTGTATCGATCCAATCGACGTTGAATTTTGTGAAAAATACCAGAGGATCCTGAAAGTCTGAGAAGAATCGATTTTCTTATAAGTCTCTACCACCATAGAGTAAGAAATGACTAGCTTGCATGTGATTCTTTTGGATTTGAAAGCTTCTTAGAACAATTCAATAATGTCAAAATTTGGAGTTACTAATAAAATACTTGTCCACCGATTGATATCATAAATTTTAGTGCTGCACGTAATTCAAATGGTAACTTTTTTCAATTCATTAGAAAATACTTGGCCTCGAATTGATATAATAAATTTTAATGTTGCACGTCAATTAGATGGAATTTTTTTCAATTGATTTAGCTGTTCGAATCAAATAAGAAGAATGAGGCATCGGTTTCCAAAATGATTTCAAGGGCGATTTTTCGGTTTATTATTTTTTACTTGTTATTTGATTCTTTTGACACTTTAAAAAATAGATGCAGATTAGTTTTTTTTTAATATAACGTTTTTTCAAGATTTGTAAAATTTTTTTCGAATTGTTCTGTATTTTTTTTTATGAAATAATTTTTTTTACAATTAAAAAAAAATTTTGTTTAAAGTTTTTTTTATGGGTGGAATTATCAGCAAACGAGGGACCATCAATGTACTTGTCCCAACCTTTTTTTCCCTAGGGGAAGTTTATGGTTTGATATCACGTCTTTTTTCTCAAAAGATCCTTATTTATGTTCAGATGACTATAAGATTTTAGTTTAAATATCTATGAATTGTTTATAATTTTCGGCGTATAACGTTGGTTTTCACGAAAAAAGACCTATTTTTCGTCGAAATTGTACTGAAAATATTTCGATAGAGGTTTATTCTTGGACTTTGGTGATTTTTCTCCTTGTCTTCTAATATGTTTCGTCCATTGGGAACTCAAGAGCATGGAGCAATGCGTGTTGCGGGCCGAGATATGATTTTCGGCTGATAACGTTAGGAAAAAGAAAGGAAAAGAGGAAAGATAGATCAAATTCAAGACACAACAAATCCAACAGAATTGGCCCTTTTTAAATGTTGCTTTTGCATTCTGAATCTAGACATTTTCGTGTCATTCAAAACGTGTCCCCGATGAAATATATTTCCAAAGTTTGCAAGTGGCCGCTGAGATCCAATTATCTACGGTTTGATAGTTGCTGAAAAAAGGCACCCAGAAACATTTATTATGTCAGAACTCAAAGAAGCAAAAAAAACTGAGCGTACTTAATTCAACAGAGCAACGGAATTCAAAAACGTTTAAGGTATCTGCATTGGTTTTGGAGAAAAACAATTTCAGGAGAATTCAGGAATAAATTTAAAAGTTTAAAAACTCAGAATAAAATAGACAACGGAAACTTTAGGAATTTAGAAAAGCTGAAGACGTTTGTGATGAATTTTTGAGATTACATGTTACGGTTGGAGTAAAAAATTTAAATGATTGGCACACATGTTGCGACACAAAAATATGAAAGTTTGGAGGCATTTGCTTCATACCGCAGTAATACAAACTTCAATAGTATTTAAAAAGAAATACTTTAAAACTTGCTAAACCAAGTTCTATTACTCATTCTCATAATCAAAGATAGGGGGTGATACTTAACACACATATTTATGCACAGAAATTTCAGAGTTCGCAGGTATCTGCGCAATAAATTTTGAAGACAGCAATTTAAAATCTATCCATAAATGAGCAACTGAAGACTTCTGTGATGAGTTTTTTACTTCATATATATGTTACAGTTAGTTTTAAAAAGTAAAATGAGTGGCACAGTATATAAATTTTATAATTCGCAAATTTTTGCTGTATTTCAATAATCCAAATCTATAGTATTATAGAGAAAAGTTGGCAAAAGTCATGATGTTACGTTGAAATGACATAGCGAATATTGTATTCAGAAATTCTGTATGTTCCCATGGATGTTAGCTAGCATTATATTTGATCACATCCAAAACTGAGCAACTGTAGACTTAGCGTAATGAATCTTTTCACTAATAATTCCACATTTGTAGTTCGCAAAGTGGGAATACTCAACATACATGTCATTTCATAAGTATTGTTGTCAAAATTTGTTTTTGCCTACTGCATTCCAAAGATTCGACTTTTCATATGATCAGCAAACAAAGCATCCAAAGACTTTTTGGAATAAGTTTCAAAATTTGTTACTCGACAGACCAGGTGGAAAAAGAATAACTACACTTATATCAAGACCAGAAACTGTTTTGAGAATCTGATGTACAAAATGTGAGATTGATGATCATAGCTGGAAACCTCTTGAATCACGTTACCACAATCAGCATGAAGAAATAGTAGAAAATCATAGGACACATATTAGGCAATTAATTAATGATATGTATCGATCCGCTGCAAACCGATGGAGTGAAAACAAGGATCGGAGAGGGCAGAGCCAAACTGAATATGAAGCAAAATATGGAAAACATGAGAAATAAATTAGAAAACATTTATTCAATTAAAGTTTACAACATCATTCTAACAGTTCTGTGTGTTTTTGTTGTATTTATTCATATATATAATCTGACGCCTTCATATATATAACCTAGCCTACTGACGATATATTTACACTGCACAATATTTCTCGCACTCTGATTTAATTGAAAGATTACTTTAGTTAACGCTTATTTCCAGTCGAACAAAATAATGAAATCTTGAAAAGTTTTCGTTGACATATGCATCGCGCATTTTTTATATCTTTTTTCGCACACATATCACAGACTACATTTACGCGGCCGCTTTGATACTGGTTTAGTATATCACAAAATTTAACGAAATAAATAGTAATATGCACTTCGTTAGATGACGAAAATTATTTTTAGTCATCCCGCACGCACTTCATAACATCATAACCCCAAACGTCAAAATGACGTGAAACTTCGGCTGGTGACTTTCGAGCTCTCGGCATGTGACGTCAGTCCGCGACACCGCCGCGAAGTTAGACCGAGGGACATGAGGCCTTTGATGGTATTATATACAGACATGTCAAATTTCTAAATGTGTTAGTAACTTTTGCATAATCTTGAGCCTGTGCAAAGTTTTTTCTCAGCAATTACGCTACTGATCGTGTTGGTTTCGGGCTCATTCGAAAGAGATTTTGAAATTTAGTCTCCAAACTAATTTTCGCTTAACAAAACATCTCTTGAGCTCCGCAATTCTGGAAAATGACATGCCAGTTTTACCCCCACCACCGCGAATCGTTTTATTCAGAGAAAAGATAGTCTCGGCGAGAGCCTCAGGCCAGCAGACGACAGGGCTGTCAATGTACTTGTCCCGAGACTCTACCGAGTCTCTTGATAGGGGGTGATACTTAACACACATATTTATGCACAGAAATTTCAGAGTTCGCAGGTATCTGCTGCGATTCAATGTATCTGCGCAATAAATTTTGAAGACAGCAATTTAAAATCTATCCATAAATGAGCAACTGAAGACTTCTGTGATGAGTGTTTACTTCATATATATGTTACTGTAATTTTTTGAAGGAATATTTCTGGTTGGTGAGGATGGACTCGTGGATAGTTGTATGGCCGGGTGAAAGAAAACGAAAGAATTCGAAACGAAGAATGTTTGTGTAAAAAATAGCGTAAAAATATCACAGTTTATTCGAATCGAAGAGTACACAATCGAAGCGTCTCGAAGAGTCCGTGGGTGGCCAATATGGCGGAAAAGCGTTCTAGAAGTGAGCCGTTAACAATTCTATTCCGATATGAAAAAGAAGTGAAATACCGCCGGAACACAATAAAAGTACACGTTTCAATTTTACGGGCGTAAATCGCAAGATTAAAGCGCGCACTCCACTGAGTTGACGAAAGAATGTTGGAAGGTTACGAAAAAATAGATTGAATAATAATGAAGCACGTGTCGTCTTGTACGACGTTCCGAACAGAAGAGAGAGAAGAAAGCGCCGGCAACTACCGGCACGCGACGCACGAGGGAGGGGAGCGCGCGCAGAGGTGCACAGCACCGCCGAGCTCAAGCGAGAGACCGACCGTCGACTGAGGGCCTCCCACGAGAGAACGGCGAACTATGCCCTTTTCTGAACACACTCCCCGCCTTCGGCAACCGATGTTGTCGAAGAAGTAACCGGAAGAATGCAGAGCTTTGAAATTGGCCGCTTGAAGATGGATGACTCCGTGCGAAGTGTGACGACTCGGGTGAGTTCGTCTTCCCCGGGATGAAGTGAGACCACTCTGGCGAGCGGCCACTTTGAAGGCGGAAGTCGTTCGTCCGTGATGAGGACCAGGGAGCCAACCTGGATCTCGTTCCGAGGATGTCGCCACTTGGAAGTGGCTAAACCGTGTTGAAGATAGTCCGATGACCAGCGTTGCCAAATTTGCTGGAATCTCCGTTGAATTTGGGCCCAGCGCGGAAGTTTTAGCTCCGGAGTCGAAGTGAGCGAAGGCTCCGGCACTGAATTTAGGGCCTCGCCGATGAGGAAGTGGCCAGGAGTCAGGGCAGAGAAGTCATCCGGATCGTCTGACATGGCGCCCAGCGGACGTGAGTTGAGCACTGACTCGACTTGCGTAAGAAGAGTTGTAAATTCTTCATACGTAAGTGCTGAGTCCCCGATAACCCGTTGAAGGTGATGTTTTGCCGGTTTGACGGCGGCCTCCCATTTTCCTCCCATGTGAGGAGCCGAGGGGGGGTTAAAGGACCACCGAGTTCCGATGTTAGTCAACGAAGAAATTATGTGTGGCATTTCTGCCGCACTTTCTTTGAAGAGTCCTTGAAGTTGGGCATCAGCTCCGATGAAGTTCGTCCCGCAATCGCTATAGAGCGTATGACAAATGCCTCGACGACTCGTGAACCGCCGAAAGGCAGCGATGAAGGCATCCGAAGTGTAGTCTGTCACCAGTTCCAAGTGAACAGCTGACGTTGAAAAACAAACGAAGACGGCCAGATATCCTTTGTATGTTTTCGTATTCCGGCCTCGCCATGTTTTTACTGTGAAGGGTCCGGCGTAATCCAGTCCGGTGTGAAGGAATGCCCGAGAAGGAGTAGCACGACTGATCGGAAGTTGCCCCATGAGCTGTTGAGCTCGAAGTCCTCGAAACCGAACGCATTTAGCGCAGCGAAGAATGAATGATCTTATTGGAGCTCGACCTCCGACGATCCAGTAATTGGAACGAAGGAGAGTCAAGGTCGATTGAGTTCCGCCGTGAAGAGTCTTGAGGTGCGCGTCAGCGATGACGAGCGTCGTGAATGTCGAATGACGTGGAAGGATAGCCGGATGTTTGGCTTCCAAGTTTAGACTGGAATGCTGCAGGCGTCCCCCGACGCGAAGAGTTCCATGCGAATCGATGAAGGGAGTCAAGGCCGACAGGAAATGACCCCGTGTCAGACAATTCCCGTTCGAAATTGATCGAAGTTCCGCAGAGAAGTGAGCCGATTGCGTATGTAACACCCAGAAGAGTCTGGATTGCTCAAGATCGTCTGGAGTGAGTTGTATGTCCGTCCGAACCGATGAGGAGCGCTTGAATCGATGAAGAGCCCGTTGACACATTGCCGTGATGCGAAGCAGGCGTGTCAGTGAAGAATACCGATGTACCAGATCCCAAACCTCGCCTATTGGTTCGAGGTTGGATGTGAAAATGAAGCCGGGCCGATGCTCAAGTGGAGCGTCTGTAGGAAAGTTGATTGGCTGTGCCGGCCAGTTTTCTGAAGTGCTCATTAGCCAAATGGGGCCGGACCACCAGAGTGAGTGTTTGGATAACTGAAGAGGAGTCAGTCCACGCGAAGCACAGTCCGCAGGATTCTCCTTCCCTGAAACGAAACGCCATTTTGCCGTTGAAGTTAGCTCCTGGATGAGTGAAACTCGATTTCTGACGAAGTCTTTCCAGCGAGCTGGTTGTGAAGAGACCCAGGTGAGAGTAACTGACGAATCCGTCCAGAGGTAGACAGGCGCGCCTTTTCGCGGAAGCGTTTTCTGGATGTATGAAATGAGCCGAGCCAGAAGAAGAGCAGCCGAAAGCTCGAGGCGAGGGATACTTAGTCGTTTTAGAGGGGCTACTCTCGTTTTGGAAGTGAGGAGCGTGACAGAAGTCGAACCGTCTGGAGAAGTTGATCGAAGATAAACCACAGCAGCCATGGCTAGCTGCGAAGCGTCAGAAAACCCATGAAGTTCGACCGAGTCCGTTGGAGACGAATGTAGCCACCGAGGAAGCGAAATGAGGGGCAGATCGCTCAAGCTTTCACGGAATTGCCACCACCGAAGTTGAAGTCGTTCCGGGAGAAGGTCGTCCCACTGCAGTTTTGCGAGCCAGAGCTCCTGCATGAAGATTTTGGCTGTAATGATTACCGGAGAAATAAAACCAAGGGGATCGAACAAGGAAGCAGTTTCCGAGAGGGCGATCCGCTTAGTTATTGTTGAAGAGAAGTTTGCCTGAAGGTTGAACCGAAACACATCCTTGATTGGATCCCAGACTAGGCCCAAAAGCTTCGTCGTCGAATCCTCGGATTTAATCGAAACTGCTTCAGGTTGTAAGGCTGAAGAGTCAAGATGTTGAAGTGCCGCTGGTGAATTCGAAGTCCATTTTTGAAGTGGAAGGCAACCGCGGGCACAGATGCGTTCCAGTTGAAGAGAGATTTTTCGAAGCTCTGAGACAGACTCAGCTCCGCCGAAAATGTCGTCGACATAGCGTCCTTGAGTTAACGGAAGCACGGCCAGAGGGAACTCATGGCCTTCGTCTTCGACAAGTTGAAGCATTACCCGAATAGCCAAATACGGGGCGCAACTCAAACCGTATGTTACGGTTGTGAGTTTGTAGCTGATCTGCTCGTTGTTTGAATCGAACCAGAGAATCCGTTGGAACTCTTGATCGTCCGGGTGTATGAGGATTTGCCGATACATTTTTGTAATATCCGTAGCGAAGATGAACCGATGCTGCCGAATCCATAGAAGTACATCTGAAATGTCCTGTTGCAGCTTTGGCCCGGTGTGAAGTATGTCGTTTAGCGAGAAACCGGTGTTGGTTTTGCACGACCCGTTGAAGACTACACGGAGTTTTGTGGTGACACTGTGCTCACGCACGACTCCACGATGCGGAAGGATGAAGCACGGTTTCGTCGGTCTTACGTCGGGAACCGGAATCATGTGATGAAGAGCCTCGTATTCTTGAAGGAATTCCGCGTACAGCTGGCTGATATACTCGTTGTCAGACAACCGAGATCGAAGTCGGTGAAGTGATCGGGAAGCGGCCGAGAAGGAATCTCCGAGTGTCGTTGGAGGCAATTTGAACGGAAGTCGAACTGTGTAGCGACCCGAAGCGTCGCGCGTATGCGTGCTTTTGAAGTGCTGTTCGCAAAATTCTGTATCCTCATCTTGAGTTGGAGCAGAATCTGACGGAAGTTCTTCCACTTCCCAAAATTTCCGAAGTTGAAGGGACACGTCATCCTCGACTGAGGCGTGATGAAGGGATGTCGGAGTAGTGGTAGTGTCCGATATTGGACCGAGGACGATCCATCCGAACAGCGTTCGTTGTGCGATTGGTTCAGCAGGACGGCCTTTTATCACTTCTGATTCGATGAGTTTGCCGTAGGAGTCGGCTCCGATAATAAGATCGACGGGCCGAGGTTGAAGAAAATCCGGGTCGGCTAGCTGCAAGCCGTTGAGGTGACTCCAAGATTTCCGTCCCGTTGAAGTGAATGACGGGAGAGGCGTGGTGAGAGCCCGGAGAATGAATGCAGCGGCCGAGAAGGAGGCCGAGAAGTCGTGAAGAGACGAGAGGTGAGCGGTGACTACTCCCCGCGTGCGCCCAGTTCGTTGGTTGCCGAGGCTTACCACGTTCAATGATGCCGATTGACGCTTTAATTGCAACGATTGCACGACGCGCTCTGAAATGAACGAAAGTTCGGACCCGGGGTCGATGAGAATCCGAATGGTAGAAGTAAGACCGGCTGAAGATGTGATAAGCGCTAGGCAAGTGGCCAAAAGCACTGACGGCCGATTGCACGATTCGACGATTGCGTTGGCTAGAAGGGTGCCCGAAGAGTCCGATGAAAGTGCCGTTTGTGTGGAAGTGTCCGAGAAAAGCGGAGCGCTGTCGCGCGAAGTACCCGTTGAAGCTGATCCTCTTGAAATATCCGATAGGTGACTCTGGAGGAGTCAAGCCTGAGGCTCATTCGGCGACGAAGATGCCGATGGTTTCGGATGAGGAGCTCCGGCAGGTGGTGAAGGAGTAGCCGAGATTGATCCGGTGTGGATGAGTGTGTGGTGCTTGCCACCGCACTCGGCACAGCGGCCGGTTACCTTGCAGTTTACTGCAGAATGAGGTCCGAGGCAGTTAAAACACAATCGTCGCTGTTCTGCGATTGTCCGACGTTCTTGAGGGGTCCGCTGCTTGAAATTGGGGCACTTCGCGATGAAGTGCTGGCTGAGGCAATAGTGACAACATTGGGTTGCCGAACCGCCTGGATTTAGGGGCTTTGTGGACGCCATAGCGGCTTTATGATCCACGGTTGTAGGGATCGTACCCTTCGAAGGGACCTGCGATGTATAAGCCTTGACGGCGCCCGATGAGGATGAAGGTCGCGAAGTGGCCGGTTTCGTTGAAGGTGCTGCGGTTGAAGACTGCCGAGAAGAATACTGCGGCACACGAATCTCGATGCTCTCCAGAGCTCGAGCCCGAGTGTTGAGAAAATCTCGAAGTTGTTGAAGAGTTGCCGGTTCTTTTGCAGCGCCGAGCTTGACTTCCCATTGTTCACGAAGATGTTGATCCAATTTCGAAGCGACGATGTGAACCAAGATGCAGTCCCACGATTGGATGGGGACCTCCAGCGCTTGTAAGGCGTGGAGGACCTCAGACAAAGTGTTGAGAAGGTTGTTGAGAGCTTTACCGGATCGAGTTGTTATGTTCGGGATGCCGAGCAAACAATCAAGCTGAGCCGTAATGAGGAGGCGTTTATTCTCATACCGTTCGACGAGAATATCCCAAGCTGCTGCGAATGAAGAGGCCGAGATAGGAAGGTTCGAAACCAGTTGGGCTGCTTCTCCCTTTAGCGAAGTTCGAAGATAATGCATCTTCTCTACGGAGGTGATGTATGTGTTCTCACCCACCATGGAGACGAACATGTCATGAAATTCCCGCCACTTTGAGAATTCTCCGGAAAATGTTTTCAGTTTAATCTCTGGAAGAGACCGACGAAGAGCGGCCTGACTCTCTGCAGCTGAGACGTCGGCGAGAAGTGCGCCGGTAGGTTCGGTGCGGTCGTAATGCTCCTTGATCGTCAAATAGGCCACTTTAGCCGTCTCGTACGCTTGAAGACATTGAGCCTCTACGGACTCCCGGAAGTACGCCTGTTCCTGTAGATTCTCGCAATTCATGTCGAGGAGGAGAGCATGTTCTGCCTTGAAGCGCACCCATTCGGCTTCTAAAAGCTCTAGGCGGGTTATTGCGAGAACTCGCGAAGTGTTGCTGGTTGAAGCCTCCTGCGCATTTTCAGCGAGGCCGATGATGCACTGGAATGTGCTGTAGAGTCCGGCGATGCGACGATCAACTTTGGCTTGAACCGTCGTCATGGCGAAAGAGTCGAGAAAATGTTCGAAGAAATGCCGAGACGGATTTTGAGAATCGCTGCGGAATCACTCGCAACAGCGTCCAAACTAGCGCGGCGAAATCGCTCGCAAGGCGTCCAAAAAGCGCGGCGAAATCACTCGCGAAGCGTCCAAAAAAGCGCGGCGGAATCACTCGCGAAGCGTCCAAAAAGGCGCGGCGAAGTCACTCGCGAAGCGTCCAAAAAAGCGCGGCGAAATCACTCGCGAAGCGTCCAAAAAAGCGCGGCGAAGTCACTCGCGAAGCGTCCAAAAAAGCGCGGCGAAGTCACTCGCGAAGCGTCCAAAAGGCGCGGCGAAATCACTCGCGAAGCGTCCAAAAAAGCGCGGCGAAGTCACTCGCGAAGCGTCCAAAAAAGCGCGGCGAAATCACTCGCGAAAGATCCGAAGAAAAGGGACGAAAAGTATTTCGATAATCGCGGCGAAATCACTCGCGAATATCCCGGAGGAATGCGCGTAAAATGTCTGACGGAGAGCGGCGAATTCGCTTGCGAAGATCCCAAAAAATGAACGAAAAGTATTTCAGCAATCGCGGCGAAGTCACTAGCGAAGAATCCGGAAAACTAAACGGAAGGTAACGCAGTAATTGCGGCGAAATCACTCGCGAAAAGTCCGAAAAAAAAGGCACGAAAAGTGTCAATAATCGCGGCGAAATCACTCGCGAAAAATCCAGAAGATGAACTAAAAGTATGTCAATAATCGCTGCGAAATCACTCGCGAAAAGTCCGAAAAAAAAGGAACGAAAAGTGTCAATAATCGCGGCGAAATCACTCGCGAAAAGTCCGAAAAAAAAAGAGCGAAAGTATATCGATAATCGCGGCGAAGTCACTCGCGAAGAATGCGGAAAATGAAACGAAAAGCACTGCAGTAATTGCGGCGAAATCACTCGCGAAAATGTCTGAGAAGCGCGACGAGAATGTTCAAAGCTGTCGCGTTGCACCACTCGGAAAAGAAAATGTTCGAAGAGACACAAGAATTATGATCAGAATGTTGCGATGACTCAGGCGCAAATCTTGTCCGAATAAAGTGTAGGAAGAGTCCTCACTATCGAAGGGAGCCGTATAGCAGAGCACGCTCCTTGCTTGAAAATTGTTCAGTACTTACGACTTGAAGCGAGCTCGCGAAGTGATAAACCGGGGCGATGACGTCACTAAACTCCGTCGCCTCAATGTGCGAAGGATTGAAGTAGTCCGGTGACGATCTTGTTGCCAAGTGAGAAGTGAGAGCGGAGAATGCTCTAGAAGCGTTGCGAGCGTGACGAAGACAGCGCTACGAAGCTCCGCACAAAGCGGAGGTCGATACCGGTTCGCGCGCGCACGGCCACGTGTTTCGCAACCACAAGAATTCGCCGCACTTAAACCACTTGTAGCACCGAAGTCTTTATGCACAGAAGACCGAACTCCCACGAATTTTATGCCGGAAAAATACAAAGAATCCACGAAGTCCAATTCACTATCCGGCTCGAAGGACCATGTAATTTTTTGAAGGAATATTTCTGGTTGGTGAGGATGGACTCGTGGATAGTTGTATGGCCGGGTGAAAGAAAACGAAAGAATTCGAAACGAAGAATGTTTGTGTAAAAAATAGCGTAAAAATATCACAGTTTATTCGAATCGAAGAGTACACAATCGAAGCGTCTCGAAGAGTCCGTGGGTGGCCAATATGGCGGAAAAGCGTTCTAGAAGTGAGCCGTTAACAATTCTATTCCGATATGAAAAAGAAGTGAAATACCGCCGGAACACAATAAAAGTACACGTTTCAATTTTACGGGCGTAAATCGCAAGATTAAAGCGCGCACTCCACTGAGTTGACGAAAGAATGTTGGAAGGTTACGAAAAAATAGATTGAATAATAATGAAGCACGTGTCGTCTTGTACGACGTTCCGAACAGAAGAGAGAGAAGAAAGCGCCGGCAACTACCGGCACGCGACGCACGAGGGAGGGGAGCGCGCGCAGAGGTGCACAGCACCGCCGAGCTCAAGCGAGAGACCGACCGTCGACTGAGGGCCTCCCACGAGAGAACGGCGAACTATGCCCTTTTCTGAACAGTTACAGTTAGTTTTAAAAAGTAAAATGCGTGACACAGTATATCAATTTTAGAATTCGCAGATTTTTGCTGTATTTCAATAATCCAAATCTATAGTATTATAGAGAAAAGTTGGTAAAAGTCATGATGTTATGTTGAAATTACATAGCGAACATTGTATTCAGAAATTCTGTATGTTCCCATGGATGTTAGCAGGCATTATATTTGATCGCATCCAAAACTGAGCAACTGTAGACTTAGCGTAATGAATCTTTTCACTAATAATTCCACATTTGTAGTTTGCAAAGTGAGAATACTCAATATTACCATAATTAAAGATAGGAGGTGATACTTAGCACATATATTTATCCACAGAAATTTTAAAGTTCACAGCTATCTGCTGCAATTCAATGTATCTGCGCAATGAGTTTGGAAAACAGCAATTTCAAATCAAATTTCAAAGCATAAATGAGCAACTGAAGACTTTTCTAATGAATTTTTCACTTCATATTTATGTTGCAGTGAGAGTCAAAAAGTAAAATGAATGGCAAAGTATATAAATTTTATAGTTTGCAGATTTTTGCTGTATTTCAATGATCCAAATCTATATAGTATTATAGTGAAAAGTTGTTCAAAGTCATGATGTTCCATTAAAATGACATAGCGCATATAACATTTAGAAATTCTGTAGGTTTCCATGATGTTGGCAGGCATTATACTCAATCGCATCCAAAACTGAGCAACTGTAGACATATCGTAATGAATGTTTTCACCAATAATTCCACATTTGCAGTTTGCGGAGTAGGAATACTCAACATACACGTTATTTCATAAGTATTGTTGTCAAAATTTGTGTTTGCCTACCGCATTCCGAAGATTCAACTTTTCATACTATCAGCAAAAAAAACATCCAAAGACTTTTTGGAACAAGTTTCAAAATTTATTACTCGTCAGACCAGGTGGAAAAAGTATAACTACACTTATATCAACACCAGAAACTGTTTTGAGAATCAGATATACAAAATGTGCGATTGATGATCATAGTCGGAAACCACTTGAATTACGTTACCACAATCAGCATGAAGAAATATTAGACAATCATAGGACACATATTAGGAAACCAATTAACAATATGTATCCATCCGCTGCAAACCGATGGAGTCAAAACAAGGATCGGATAGAGCAGAGCCAAACTCAATAGTAAGCAAAATATGGGAATATTCAAAAATAATGATGACACAAGAAATAAATTAGAAAACATTTATTCAATTGAAGTTTCTAACATCATACTAACAGTTCCGTGTGTTTTTGTTTTATTAATTATTTATCAACCATGTCATTTCAGATCAAAAAGAAAATTTGAGGTTATAGGTTGACGCACGTTTTTCCTCACAACTTTGAACTTTTAGAACTCTTTTCGATTAACTGATTTGACTTAGAAAGTTTATATTATTTACCAACTATACGGACGTTCGTTACATTTGTCGCGCCTTCGTAACGTCAAACGCCGGCTGATTCGTTAACACACAATTATCAAAGCGAACTCGTATACATAATCTCATTACACACATGACATATAACCATGCTTTAACTGACGATATATTTACACTGGACAATATCCCTCGCACACTGGTTCAATTGAAGGAATTAATACTTATTTCCAATCGAACGAAATAATAAAATCTGCATCACCCAAAAACACACGGATCACAGACTACATTTACGCGGCCGCTTTTATACCGGTTTAATTCACTAAAAGACCGGTTTTCTTAATATTATGACACTACATCACTATTTTTACTAAAATAATAAATATTATGCACTCTACTAAACAACAAACATTTTTTAAAATTGAATTTAGACCGCACTTTATTATGTCGAAACTACGTTTGTTCATGATGCTATCAAAAACTGACAGGACGAAGTCTGAGCGTGGTTACGTTCATGGAGTGTGACCGTGGATACGTTTATGGAGTTTAAACGTGGTCTGTCAGATGGAGTGAGCCAATCAGAATGCGTTGAGATACAACTCTACTACCACTAACTCACGTCAAAACGCGTATACGTATACGTCGAACTCGTAATGTGTCAGTAACTTTTGCATAATCTTGAGCCCGTGCAAAGTTTTTTCTCAACAATTACGCCACCGATCATGCTCATTTTGGGCGGAATCGAAAGAGAATTTATTAATTAATCTCCAGTTCAATTTTCAAAGTCTCAGATGACTTATGAGTTTCGTATTTGAACAATATGACATGCCAATTTTACCCCCACCACGGCGAATCGTTTTATTCAGAGAAAGTATACTCGGCGAGAGCCTCAGGCCAGCAGACGACAGAGCTGTCAATGTACTTGTCCCGAGACTCTACCGAGTCTCTTGATATTAAAGTACAACGAAAAAAATTGCCAAAGTCCAAGGACGAAATATTTCCAGTACACTTTTGACAAAAAATAGGTCTTTTTTCGTGGAAACCGACGTTATAAGCCGAAAATCATATCTCGGACCGCTACCCGCTTTCCACCGTGCTCTTGGCTTCCCAATAAGCATAACATATTAAAGTACGAGGAAAGAAATCGCCAAAGTCCAAGGATAGACCTGTGACGAAATATTTCCAGTACAATTTTGACGAAAAATAGGTCTTTTTTCGTGAAAACGAACGTTATAAGCCGAAAATCATAAATAATTCATAGAAATTTAAACTAAAATCCTACAGTCATCTGAACATAAATAAGGAACTTTTGAGAAAAAAGTCGTGATATCAAACCATAAACTTAAGAAAATAAAAAAAAAATAAACCTAGGAAAAAAAAGGTTGGGACAAGTACATTGAAGGTCCCTGGTTTGCTGATAATTCCATTCATAAAAAAAACTTGAAAAAAATTTTTTTTTTTAATTGTAAAAAAATTATTTTACAAAAAAAAATACAGAAAAATTCGAAAAAAATTTCTCAAATCTTGAAAAAACATTATCTTTAAAAATAACTAATCTATATCTATTTTTTAAAGTATCAAAAGAATCAAATAACAAGTAAAGAATAAAAAACCGAAATTGAAAAATTCCATCTAATTTACGTGCAGCATTAAAATTTATGATATCAATCGGTGGACAAGTATTTTATTAGTAACTCCAAATTAAAATAAACGGAATTAAAATAAACAAATTTGTGTGAAACTTGAATGTTTTCCTTTTTTAATTCCTTTTCCACTTTTAGTAGTATTATGTTTAGGTTATAATGAAGCGTTTTGTGTGGCATTATTTTTGTTTTTTGGGTGTGCCTTAGTTATGTAAATTTTATCATCAGTAGATCTAGATGCGAGTTCTTCTATGATTTTTGGTCTTGCCACGAAAGTCGGGGCTAGTTCGATATCATTACTTTGTTGTATTAATCGAACTCTTTGACAATGGTTAGCTTTAAAAATTGTTAAAATGATAATTATTATAATGATCAGAGTCATGCTGATGGCACTTAGAGAGTAATTTCCAATTATGCGATAAGGATGTGCCGAAATGTTCGGTTCTTCTTCTAGTTTTTGCTTAAGAATTTCAATTCGTTCGCCTAATTTGTTCGTTTCCAGTGGATTAGTAATTATTTTTGATGGTAATTTTTTATCTGTAATTTAAAATTGGGTGATTAGCGTTTACCATTTCAATCGCATTTGTTAGATTATACAGTGGGATAAATGTTATAAATTCGTGTTGTCATAGTTCGTTTAAAGATAACAATTCAAAATTTATTGATGTGGCGGAACATTCTCCGTCCAAAGCCAGTAATCATGTATTGCGGATTATTTCATATCGTAGATTTATTTTTACAATCTATCGCTTTCGGGTTTTCGCTTTCGGGTTTTGGGGTTACGAATAGCTATCTACCTTCCTTTTCTAGTGCAATTACTAATGTTTTTTCGAGTTTTACAATTCGTTGATTATGTGACAATTTCTCGGGATTATTTCCGGTAATTATGTAGTTTGATTACTTTTCCGAAAATCAATGTAATTTTTTTTTCTTCTTCTCGAAGTTATCGATTGGACTATAGTAAGTGATATTTCGTCGGGGGAGGCTAACATTTTCCATAAAAACCATGAGTTATGGAGTTTTGAAGTTGTTGGAAAAATGCGGGGATTTGGCGTATATCAGGCTTAGGAGTTCACATTAGGACAGGTGGACACACACACACGCACACACGCGCACACACACACACACACACACACACACACACACACACCAAAGTTGCTCTAAACCCGCCCAGCGAAACCACACCCACACATCGAAAGTTTTCTGAACCAATACGACGATTTCGCACACACATCAAAAGTTGTGCCGGATACACATATGCGATGTTTATGCGAAATCGGTAGGTGTATTCAGAGCATTTTTGATGCTTGTGTGGTATTGCTGGGAGGGTTTAGAATACCTTTGATGTGTGTGTGTGTGTGTGTGTGTGTGTGTGTGTGTGTGTGTGTGTGTGTGTGTGTGTGTGTGTGTGTGTGTGTGTGTGTGTGTGTGTGTGTGTGTGTGTGTGTGTGTGTGTGTGTGTGTGTGTGTGTGTGTGTGTGTGTGTGTGTGTGTGTGTGTGTGTGTGTGTGTGTGCGTGTGTGTGTGTGTCCACCTGTCCTAATGTGAACTCCTAAATAGCCTGATATACGCCAAATCCCCGCATTTTTCCAACAACTTCAAAACTCCATAACTCATGGTTTTTATGGAAAATGTTAGCCTCCCCCGACGAAATATCATCAATGGTAACTAATCGAAGCCGTCCATGCTAAAAAAAAATTTCTTTCGTTGATTTTCGGAAAAGTAATCAAACTACATAATTACCTTATTTCCTAAATAAATCGCTATTTCGCATGATGAATATTTTTAATGATGACTTTCAATATTTTTAAATAATAATAATTATTATTAATTTTTTCGTTCGGATTATAATTTATTTATTTATTTCGTGTTATTATACACGTTCCGTATTATTCGTTTCGTTCTGTTTATTATTTTTGTATTTATTTTTGTATTTTTTTGTATATTTAATTTCTTTCTTCATATTTCAATTTTATATATTTGTTCTTCTATCGTTTTTTGTACATTCTCTTTTGTTTATTTGCTGTAATACCGGCAAGGCTCACTGCGATCGGCTAAAGGGTAATGTAGGGCTTGATCCGCTCTACGTGAACTCGAACAGTTTTGCGTCCCTTGCCGATGCTGTAGTTTACCGGTGAATCTTTACTTTTGATTTCAAACGGTACTGTCCATTTTGGCGTTAATTTCGCTGACCTGCCTCGACGAACTGTTGGGTCGAGCAGCAGTACTTTATCGCGAACGCGATATTCGATGTTTTTTGCAGTTTCCGATTGTTTTTCCGCTATTTTCTCTTTTTTTCCCCCTAATTTTTCTGTCGCGACTTGCCAAGTCGCCCTGAGTCGTTCTCGAAGTTCGGCTGCATAATCGTCGTACGAGTATGTGGTTCTCGGCGGCTCTTTGAGTGCAGTCGGTAGAACAGGTTTTTGACCATACCTCAATTCATACGGGGTGAATCCTGTAGATGAATGGGGTGTTGTGTTGTAGGTATACATGGCGTATGGTAGCCATAGGTCCCAGTCCCTTTGGTTCTCTTGGACGAAATGTCGCGCATTTTTCAAATGCTCTTTCTGGAGTGTCGGTGATAATCATCGGTGCTCGATTTAGCTTCGTTACTTTATTCTTTTGACATTTGTCGCATTTCACTACGTATTCTTTTATTTCCTTTTTCATTCCCGGCCAACGATACTTTTCTTGAATTCGTTGCGTCATTATTTTTATTCCGGGGTGTCCTCCGAGAGGCGTGTCGTGATACTCTCGTAGTATTGTTTTTCTGTCTCTCTCTGACAGGTTCGTCGCGTCGGAGTCGAGGTGTTCGGTTTCACTCTCGCTATCTCCTTCGTCGCTGTCCACTATGAGCGTCTCATTTTTATCTTCAGCCACCCTTGGCTGATTATCAAGTCGACCATTATGATTAGGGCTGGGCCGATTGTCCGAGGAGGCTGGTGTTGTTGCGGAAGATGGAGGCGCGTCGGCACTCATTTTTCGCGGCCTTTCTCTTCCTCTTTTTTGCGGTTGATCAATATTTTTATTTTGATTGCGCGTGATTGCGTATATGCGACTTAGTGCGTCAGCATTTGTATTCTTTTTGCCTGCTTTATATTCGATTTTATATGTATATTCTTCCAATTTTATTCTCCACCGAATTAATCTGGAGCCTGGATCTTTTACGTTGAATAACCAGGTGAGGGGTTGATGATCGGTAACGATAGTGAATTTCGTACCGTAAATATATGGGCGGAATTGATTTACGGCCCAAACGATTGCCAGCATTTCCTTTTCAGTTGCTGAGTAGTTTCTTTCCGCTTTGTTTAGCGTTCTGCTCGCATAACAAATTGGTAAATCTTCCCCTATTTTTCCCTGCGATAGGATGTCTCCGATCGCTTTGTCCGATGCGTCGGTGGTGACGGCGAACGGCTTCGTGAAGTCGGGATATTGAAGTATTGGTACGGTTCTGAGTGTTTCTTTCAATGTCTCGAACGCTGCCTGCGTATGCTCGTTCCACTCGAATTTTATGTCCTTTTTTGTCAGCTGTCTTAATGGTTTTGCGAGTTTGGAAAAATCTTGAATAAATTTCCTATAGTATCCTGCGAGTCCCAGGAATGATTGGACTTCTTTAACATTTTTTGGCGAGAGAAAATTTTTTACAGCCTTGATTTTCTCCGGATTGGGTTTCACTCCCACTTCTGTGATGATGTGACCCAAATATTGCGTTTCTTTTCTCAGAAATTGGCATTTTTTCGGTTGTACTTTTAATCGAGCTTCTCTCAACCGTTTGAAGACATCTCGTAGTCGTTCGATGTGTTCCTTGAAACTTGATCCGTGTATTACGATATCGTCCAGGTAAATGTAACATTTAAGACCCTGAAGACCTGCCAAAACAGCATCCATCAATCTTTGGAAAGTCGGTGGTGCGCTTTTTAATCCGAAAGGCATTCGATTGTATTCGTAGTGGCCCAACGGAGTTGAAAAGGCAGTTTTTTGTTTGTCTTCTTCCACCATCGGAATTTGATGAAATCCAGAGGCGAGATCGAGTGTAATGAAGTATTTTGCTTTTCCCAATTGATCCAGGATTTCTGTGATATTGGGCAGAGGGTCTCCCTCGGTGACCTCGTTCAATTTTCTGAAGTCAACTACGACTCTCTTCTTGACGTTACCTTGAGCGTCTGCTTTTTTAGGAACGACCAGTAATGGCGCGTTCCACGGACTTCTGCTTGGCCTAATTATTCCGGCTTTAAGCATTTCCTGCGTCTGAGTCATTACTTCTTGTTTATGATTCTCGGGCAGTCGGTACGGTCGAATATTGACTGATACGGTGTCCTTTTTCGTGTAGATGCGATGTTCTACTAAGCTCGTATTTCCTAATGATTCTCCTTCCAGGTGGAATACATCTCTGAATTCCTGGCAAAATTCTTGTAGAAAATTTTCTTCTTCTTTGTTGAGGTGCGAATGTTCACCAATTTGCATCATTATTTGACTTACTCTGTTACCTTTTTCTTCAGCGTTGGTAACGTAGATTTCTTCCTTTGCTGGACCGTTCGCCGTTTCGCCTGTTTTCGTTTCATTTTGTTCTTGGACGCTTCCTATTTCTTCGATTTCGACCGTCGGTCTTTCGATCGAGACTTCCTCGTCTACCGTGTTTAGAAAAGAGATGGGGAAAATCATACTTTTTTCGTGAACCGTCCCTTGTCGTATTTTTATTCCTTTTTCAATTTCTCTGGCTGCTCCGCATCCGATTGCCAGTTTTTTTGCTTTCACGTAGTGAATACTCTCGGAACGGGGGGGTAATTTTAATTTCTTCGAACCGTTCACCAAAGGCTCGACGTGACCATTTATTTTGATTATACGGCCACCCAATATATCGACCTTGTGTTTTTTCATGAAATTGAGTCCCAGGATTCCGTCTGTTTTGATTGGAACGTCGTTGTCGACGACGAAAAACCCATGAAGAATGTTGACGGCGGGCGTTTCGATCTCGAGTATGACTTTACACAGGGCGTTGAAGGCTTGTCCTCCGACGCCAGTCAGTTCGACGGTTTCGTCAATTATTTTGGTATCTTCTTTTAGAGCGCCCCTATTAATTATGCTGCATTGGGCTCCCGTATCAGCTTTCAAGAGGAGAGCTGAATTTATAGCGTGCGGTGACGTGATGTAAAAATCGCTAGCCATTCCCCAGGAACCGAAAGAATTTATTTCGAGTTTTATTCGCGTTTGGTTTGTCTGAGGTGTGGGTGAGCCTGTAGCTCGCTCGGCCTTTAAACAGCTGAACGTGCGCGTTCTTTCGCTCTGCCATACGTGCAAGGAGACTGAGGTTCAGCGACCCTATCGTTTTCTTTTCTTCCGCGTTGTCTGACTGATTTTGATTTTGATTATTTTGGTTATTACCTTGATTGTTTTCTTGACTGTTATTTTGACCGTTATTCTGTTGTCTATTATCTTGATAACCTCTATTTCTGCTTCTGTTTCCTCGATTTCCACGATTTTCTTGATTTCCATTATTACTATTATTTCCTTGGTTATCATTTCTATTTTTTCTATTCCAACAATCGTCATATACGTGACCTGGTTTTTTGCAATAATTACAAACGACAGAATTTATGCTTCGACTCGGTGTCGGTAAACTGTTATTTCCGTTACCATTGTTGTGCCCGTACATCGCACTCATTAAAACAAATTAAGCACTCTCAGCGCAAACGCAGCAATGGTGAAATATCGATGCTCCCGAACGAGCGCATCGACCCTCGATATCAACATCGAAACTTCCAGAAGGAAATCTAGGTTATATTCGCACGAGAAGGGGAAAACCCCCAAATCTATAAAATTATCAACTAACCCAAAATTGGACAGTCTTTGACGAGAATTGTAACGATTGGTCTCGAGGCAATAAAACTTCGAATTTGTAACGTCTTAAATAAACTTATTGTTAACTTGTTGTAAAAGTATCGAGTTGGAGTTCAGCTCTTTTGGCCTAAATCCCTTAAATACTCGTCCTTGATAACTCGTCCCTTCGCGACGGTCTTCGCGGACACAACATTGGTGGCAGCAGTGGGATCGCCACTACTCGAGAAACCCCACACGTCTACGATAGTCAAACGGAAGGAACTCAAATTGCTGAGGAGGACCGATAATTCTAGAAAAGTCGATAAATCGAACGGACGTTCCATTATCGATCATCGCATCCAAGGCAGACCGATCTACGTCAAGATTCAACCCAAAATACGACTTGAGCTGGAGCGGAAGAAATTCAACACGACAACAAATCCGAACATCATGTTAGCGATCATCTTACTGTAAGTGATGGAACATTATTAAATAACATTGTAATCCGCCAAAGCCAGTTTGTATATAAAAATTTATATGTCAGACGACGAGTACGCTGAACGTCTCAAATTACCGGGCGTAAACACTATTTCGCGTTCACTCAATTCATTTTTCGACGATAAACTCGACTACAATCGCGAAAGAAAAAACGAAATCACCTCGAGTAGTAAGGCTATGCCAGTTATAACCCATGGGGCTCTCAGGGGGGAGCGGGGACGGGGGAGCGCGGGGACCGTTGCGAGGCTGCACGGCATGTGGAGGGGAAGGTTCTCGCACAGCGGCGGCACTTTGAAGAGACAAAAGATTTTTTTACACCATAGCCTCCAATGACTGATTTATGTTTCTGGTATATCAGATTAAACGGAATTTTCTTTTTAAAGTGCTCTTGCCGAAGATGATCTTAATTATCAGACTCCGTGACCAAAGATGTTTACATGTCACACTAATGACAAATTTATGTGTCCGGTGTTACGTATTTTGTATTGTAGCGCAAGTTCTGACAAGATTTCTTTTTCAAAATGCCCCTCCCCCAATTTTTGCTTAGAGGAATATATTGTTTTTTTCTGAGAAAAAATGAAAGTTTGCATCATACTGGAAGTATTTGCTATCAATGACAGATTTATGTGTCCTGTGTTACATTCCTGAGATGGCGATTTCTTTTTTCAAAATGCACCTGCCCCTCCCTCGACAAATTTATGTGTCCTGTGTTGCATCTTTTGTATTCGTGAGGTGGTACAAGTTTCGACGAGATTTCTTTTTTCAAAATTGGATCATTACTGAAGTCGAGGTCGAGATGGAAAGATGTGCAAGTATGTATGCTATCCACCCTGCGAAACATCCATTGGCATTAACAGCAAATGAACTTGAATCATTACCGAAGGCTTTGCTTTTGAAGTATTATAGTGCATTCATTCCTCTTTTCTGGAATCGTTTACCCAAATATTTGGAGTGTGATAGTGAAGTGCAATCATATCAATTGTGCTACGATCATTTTAATCAACCCTGGCTACATACGCATATTGATTCTTGTAGACCTAAACGTCGAGATTGTGAAAAGTGTCACATAATGGAACGACTTGTGAATATCTATACGACTCTACGCATAAAAAATCCCTGTGAAATGACATCGGAGGAGCTCCAAATTATATCTTCTACCGTCTTTAAACAATGTTTTAGTGAATATACAGATATTCTGTGGGATCGTTTACCCGAATATTACAAATCCGATAGTGAGATTGCATTATTACGTCGTTGCGTTGAACATTGGAATGTATCATCGATGGACGATCATATTGACGGTCCGGCTCCGCAACGTCGAAATTGTAGGAAATGCTGTGAACGTGTTTGAAGAAGATTAGAATGCACGTGTTCATAACGTCGGCGGAATCAAAGAGCCTGTACAGAAAAAAGGACCACCGGAGGAGATTGCATCGATTCCAATATAGATCACGTTTGAACCTGTTTGAAAGCGTGTGGAAGGGAATGATCCAGTTTTGGGGTAGGGATAGATGGAAAAACTACAAATAGCAGAGTCCAGAAGAAAAAAGCATCACTTCACGTCTTCGTAAAGTTGAGTCAAGACTTGCTCTTTAAAGAAAATCTCAAAAAACTATATCCATAATGGAGTTCTCCGCCATCAACAATATCATCGCAAAGTCAGAGTATCTCCCTGCCAAGAAGCTGAAAGAACTTCAAGTCAACGAAGAATATCGCGTCTCGGACGTGAGGACAGCAAATACCAAATGGGGAAAAAGATACGTCGCCGAAATCAGGAATGAATTCACCGTATTCCTGTCACCGCGAGTTGTCAAGGCATTCGATCAGAATCCAGCGGTATTCGAGAAACTTCTGGAAACGGCTCATTGTGGACAACTATACATGAAATATCTCGGTGGTGATTGGAACGCTATTGAATTTTCTCAAAGAGATTTCTAATATTCTCAACGCAAAAATGTATATATCTGAATCACCGATGAAATGTATGTTGAAGGAGGAGGAGGAGGAGGAATATTGTATAAATAAAATGATTTTCTATATTCGCATTGGCAATAAATAAGTTTTAAAAAATGTTTAACTGTGAAAAAATATGAGATCTATTGTAACATATACAGTGAATGAATTACGTTTCCTGTAGGAATTCTGAATTTTGGAAATAAAAAAAAATGAGATCATTTTCTAACGTAGCCAAGTACAGTGAATGAATTAAGGTTCTTGTGGAATTCATTCGTGTACACTTTTAGCCCTAATCCCTCACTTATTCATAAAAATTTTCCAGCAAACGTCACAGAGCAACAAAGGTGTCTCGAATGATTCTGCAATTATTAAGAGATTATCATCTGTTTTTATGCTAGCACGGGTTATAAACTTCAAACAGTTTACGCGTACAAGTGCATGCATTGTATCTATACGATGAACTGCACAAATTCATTTTCAACATTACACACAAGCTTGGCGTGCATGGTTTTCAATCGGAAGCTCGGGAAGATACAATTGTTCAAATTTACTATGAAAACAATAATTAACCCTAGAACGCATGACTGGGGTGTGAGCACACCCCACGCGAACTTCAAACTACGCTCCCGTCCTAACAAGCGACATTATCGACTGATTATCGACGGATTTTTTTATATATAAATTCAATTGAAATTAGTTTTATCGTACATCATTCTTTTCGTTATAAAAAAACGAAGAAAATAGTGTAGGATAAAGTCAGTTTAGCATCGTAGGACCGGATTTATAAGCAGAAAAAGAGTGGGGTGCGTTCAAACCCCGGTCATGAGGTTGAGGGTATGAAAAAAGGCACATGAGGTGTAGGGTTAATTAGAATTGTATGAACGAGTGTGAAAAAAACCGATCCCCCAATAAAATAAGAGGGGCCCTGTTATATAATGATTTGGTAAACAATACAGATGGGTGAAATTTGTGGATAAAATTGAACAATTAAACGAACGGATAAAGAAATGAAATCAATCAATCCCTTTATATGCCTTTATCTTGTACGGATAGATACGGCCATTCTTTCATGCCCATACGCATTTTAATTTATCCACGCGTCACTTTCACTCGTTTGTCCGTACACTCTTTTTTTTACCAAATGGGCAGATGATTGGATGAATTACACAAGTATTGAAATGGATGAACAAAGAAGTAAGCTGTGTAAACATTGATTTGAGAAAAGAAAACGCGTTGAATACGAAACATTTGGAGTAATGAATTTATCAGTCAAACTAGTCAAGAATAGATATTTTTCTTTGTGTACACAGCGCGGGATCTCACGTCGAACTACTCAATAAAATAGTTAAATGGAAAAGGGATGGTAAATTAAAAAACAATTACATGAGAAGATCATCAAGTTTTCTTCAAATATATGGACGGATGAGGCATTCCTTCGCCGAGCTTCCGATTGAAAACCATGCACGCCAAGCTTGTGTGTAATGTTGAAAATGAATTTGTGCAGTTCATCATATAGATACAATGCATGCACTTGTACACGTAAACTGTTTTAAGTTTATAATCCGAGCTAGCATAAAAACAGATGATAATCTCTTAATAATTGCAGAATCATTCGAGAAACCTTTGTTGCTCTGTGACGTTTGCTGGAAAATTTTTCTGAATAAGTGAGGGATTAGGGCTAAAAGTGTACACGAATGAATTCCACAAGAACCTTAATTCATTCACTGTACTTGGCTACGTTAGAAAATGATCTCATTTTTTTTTATTTCCAAAATTCAGAATTCCTACAGGAAACGTAATTCATTCACTGTATATGTTACAATAGATCTCATATTTTTTCACAGTTAAACATTTTTTAAAACTTATTTATTGCCAATGCGAATATAGAAAATCATTTAAAACGACGGTCACGACCTTTTAATACTTGGCGTGCCTTTTTTACTTTTTGAAGTTTTAATATTTACTGATTTCACTTCTTTTTGCGAGACGTGACAACTATATAGGAATCGTATTTCATTCACTATATTTGTCAACTTCAGAAAACGATCTCATTTTTTTTTTATATTTTGAAGTTTTTTATTGATAATGCAAATATAGAAAATTATTAGAAACTACGGTCGCGACCTTTTAATAATTGGCGTTCTTTTTTTACTTTGTCAATTATTTTTTTTCTAAATTAGCTTATTTTTTAGAGGCGTGACAATATTTACTTAAGAAAAAAAATACATTCCTCGTCTTCGACGAAAATTTTTAAAACGATTTGTTTCAAGTTGAGTGCTTTTCTCTATGTGCCAAAAGCAATCGACACAGCCAATTTTTCTTTGTAGACGGACGAAAACTGTGCGGTTATGTTCATGTGAGTTGAAACTTTTTACAAGCAATAATGGTGACGATTTTGATTATCCATTCAGCAAATCGGATTTTCCAACGAAAGATTGGGAAATTCCTATGCGATGGGATGATATTTTCATTTTCTATTCCTTTTTTTGAAAAGCTCCACTTGTTTACTTGGAAAATGATTTTTGAAACTATCTTCTTCTCATTCATGGATTCCATGTTGACATGGATACTGTCAATGGTTTGCAATGTCCAAGGAGATGTTTCCATGGTATTCAATGTCTAAGACCACAGCTTTATGGTTATTGGTGTCGAGTGATATTTTTTCATGGTCTTCTGTAACGTCTGAACCTGCCTCGACAATGTAAACTATTAAATCGCAGATCTAGATATCGATAACTATGAGGAAATATATCGTAAACCATTGCACCGTTTACCTAAATATCGGGAAATATAAAATTGTCGAATATATATTGAAAAATACGAAGGCATCCACCTAGACATCGAAAACCCTATAGTCGCCAAACTAGACTTCGAAAACTGTAGAGCCGACGACCTAGATATCGAAAACCTTAGAAAAACTCACCACACTATCGGAAACTATGGAGCCATTGACTATCATATCGGGAACCATGGACAAATTCACCTTAACATCGGAAACTATGGAGCTATCGACCGGGATAGTGAAAACTATGAAGTCATCAACCTAGTCCACGAAAACAATGGGAAAACATACCTGGACATTGAAAACTACGGAGCCGTTGATCTAGACCTCGAAAAACATGAAAAAACATACCAGCACGACGAAAGCCATGGAGAAATATACCTAGCCATCGAAAACCATGGAGCTGTCGACGTAGACATCGAAAACAATGGAACCGTCGACCTAGACCATGAAAACCATGGAGAACCATAACCAAACATCGAAAACTATGGAATTGTTGACCTAGCATCAAAAGCCATGACGGAATATACCTGGACCACGAAAACCATGAAGGAACATGGTTTTCGTGGTCCTTCATACTTGGTCATTGAAAACTGTGGAGCCGTCGACCTCGACTGCGAAAACCATGACGAAACATACCTAGACCACGAAAACCATGGAAGAATCTACGTAGACCACGAAAACCATAGAAAAACATATCCAGACATCGAAAACCCTGGAGGAATATACTTGAACCACGAAAACCATGGAGGAATCTACCTAGACCACGAAAACTATGGAGGAATGTACCTAGACCACGAAAACCATGGAGAAACATATCCATACATCGAAAACCATGGAGGAATATATCTGGACCACTAAAACCTTGAAGGAACATGTCCAGACATTCAAAGCCATGAAGGAATATACCTAGACATCAAAACCCATGGAGGAATTATCCTAGACCACGAAAATCATGGAGAAACATACCTAGACATCGAAAACTGTGGAACCGTCGACCTCGACCGCGAAAACCATGAAGAGACATACTTAGACCACGAAAACCGTGGAGAAATATACCTTAGACATCAAGAACTATGGAGAAATACACCTGGACATTAAAAACTATGGAGAAATACACCTGCACATCAGAAACCATAGAGGAATATACCTAGACCTCGAAACCCATAGAGGAATTATCCGAGACCATGAAAACCATGGAGAAACATACCTGGACATCGAAACCTGTGGAGCCGTCAAGCTCGATCGCGAAAACCATGGAGGAATATACCTAGACATCAAGAACTATAGAGAAATACACGTGGACATGAAAAACTATGGAGAAATACACTCGCACATCAGAAACCATGGAGGAATATACCTAGACATCGAAATCCATGGAGGAATTATCCGAAACCATGAAAACCATGAAGAAACATACCTGGACATCGAAAACTAAGGAGCCGTCGACCCAGACCTCGATAACCATGAAAAAACATACCTAGACGACGAAAGCCATGGAGGAATATATCTGGACATAAAAAACTATGGGGTCGTCCACCTAGAAATCGAAAATCGCGATAGAATGTACCTAAACCTAGTCCTCCAAAACCCATGAGCTATCGCCCTAGACATCCTCGAAAAATCCAGCGGCGTCGACCAGAATTTTATATTTTTTTATTTTTATTATTTATTATTTAATGTTATTCGTATTATTCAATTTTTTTATTTTATTATATTATTATCATTTTATATTATATATTGTATAATATAATATATATATTATATTACATATTAATTATAATAAAATATTTATTATAATAATATTTTATTATTAATTAATATTAATAAATAAAATATATATTATATAATTATATACATATTTTATGCGCAAACCAGGAACTGGTATTGCCCCCGCTGTGCGCCCATTCTCTGTCTCTCTCGCTCGGCGACGCAGAAGGAGAGGGGGTAGCCGCGTTCAGCGTAGTACGTGACGTAGATTGTGACAAAAGTAAGAAATCGTGCAAAGGACGTAAGTCCAAATGTAAACAAGCGTAACTTACGCCCCTCTGTCTCTAAGAAAATGAAAATCCAGAAATGATGGATTTTAAATCACTAACGTTACATATCTCAGGATCTACTGGACGGATTTACTTGCAACAAAGACCAATGGAAAGAGAAAAATCGAAAAAAAATCGTCACAAATTTTCAAGTTCTTTTATGAAATGGTTTATTTGTGAGAGCCATTTGAAAATTCTGTGACGTCATAAAACCGGCATATTCGCGTATATAAGAGTAGCGGCAGGGCTCGCGCTGGCTTTTCTTTTGCGCTGCAGTTTTTCCTTTTAATACTTGGCGTCGAGCCGCTACCGCGTCTCTTGATTACACATTTATGAAAAAATTGTTTTGTTTATTCCAAGATCCCTCTATTACATAATGTATGATATACGTATAACCAGCTTTGCAAAGATTTTACATTCTTCGTTGCACAATTAAATTTCAATTCGTTGGTGTGGTGGTGATGGTCGCAATTCGATGGACTTTTCGGCAGTTTTTTCAACGATGGGCAGTCCAAAGTCTCCAAATCGACAATCTCCGTTGACAGATCCAAAAAGTTCGTCAGCCATAAAGACTTTTCGCAGCCTTTTACGAAGATGGTATGAGCGCCGCGTAAGATAGTTTGAATTATTCCTCTTGCTGAATCGTATGGTATAACACCAAAATCCCATGACAATCCATGAAAATTACGTTCCAGCCATTTGTTTGTCGTTTTATACTTTGTCGGCAGAGAATCCCATGCATACGGTGGTGCGAAGAAAAGTGTGAGAGGTTCAGCATTCTTCACGTCCGCACGAATGATTGAAATTTCTTTGAGTATAAACTCATTGATGGGTCCTTTGAAGCCTTGTAGATCGATGACAAAATCCATGATGACTGTTGGCCGAAGAAGTTGATGGTACGGTTTTATACCAATTTTCTCACCCCACCACTCACAGGATTGTATTCAACGATGCGATCGTGTAGAATGAGGCAGTATGCGCATGTTTGTGCTGGAATATTTGGGCTTGTTTCAAATTCGAGGCGCACATCAACAGGTCCAGACTTGAGAGAATCGTTCTGCTTCGAGCAGTCAATCACAATGAGAGGTGCAAATTTGAGAAAATCCGCTTTTGTAAGCCATGGTTCGGCCTCCTTATTGTAGTACATCGGTTGAAAGTTTGTATACATATCGTACAGTACTGCATACTGATTTTGTTCTATATTCAAATTCATATTACCATAAGGATAACATTGTGAATTCAAGTATAATTTTACATCAGTAACGTTGCAATGATAAAAATTACTCGCATTTTGCCTCTTATTATTCTTTCGTCCTGTTTGGAATGCCAGGATCACATATCGAGGTTTTTCCAGCTGCGTTCATGTCTTGACTGACCATACGTATTTCGATGTCGCCGGTAACATTGGATATTCATACAATTCCCACGTACGAAAACTCATTGGCATTGGGGTATCTTTGGCGATGAATTTCAACAGTTGAATTTTCGGTTTATCGGCCACGGTGACGTATGGAACGAGCCATCAAGAGACTCGGTAGAGTCTCGGGACAAGTACATTGACAGCCCTGTCGTCTGCTGGCCCGAGCTCGCCGAGACTATCTTTTCTCTGAATAAAACGATTCGCGGTGGTGGGGGTAAAATTGGCATGTCATTTTGTTCAATTACGAAACTCCTGAGTCATCTGAGGCTTTGAAAATTGAACTGGAGATTAATTAATAAATTCTCTTTCGATTCCACCCACAATCAGCATGATCGGTGGCGCAATTGCTGAGAAAAAACTTTGCACAGGCTCAAGATTATGCAAAAGCCCTAATTTGTTTTCGAATGAGCAATTTGAATAAAAAGTGATGGGCCGGACAAGTACGTTTAAGACGTATTTGAACATAATTTGTACCGATCCAATCGAAGTTGAATGTTGTGAATAATACCAGGGGATCCTGAAAGTCGGAGGGGAATCGATTCTTTAAAGTGTGTATCGTGTCGAAGTAACGAATGACTTTCATGTAATATTTTAATGATTTTATTTCCATTAATTTTTTAGTAATTTTGATAAAACGTTGTGAGCCCGACAAGGATTCTCAACGCTCATTTGTCGCCGGAGATTATATTTCGAATAACTGATACATACTTGACCTCGAATTGATATAATTCATTTTAGTACTGCACGTAACTTCCGTTATGACTTTTTATTCATTAACTTTTTTCTTGAAAATAATTATCATGAATTTCAATTAAAGTTTCCGATTTGTTCGATAAATATTTCAAATTATCAATAAAAACTTGGCCTCCAATTGATATCATACATTTTTATACTGCATGTAACTTGGATAGTTTATTTTTCAATTTGTCCAATATTTATGAATTTTTTTGAAAATTTTTTATTTTTCTTTACAGAATTTTTTCGATTGTTTTTTATTTTTGTTGAATTTTTTTGAAGTTTTCAATTTTTCGTTTATTATTTCTATAGAATTTTTTTCCTGGTTCTGAATCTTTTTTCTATGTTTCAATTTTCCGTAGTGTAATTTTATAATCTTCAGCGGCTGGTTGAACTATGGCATTATCATCGGAACGTGATCTAGTCAAAATCAATTCGTGCTTTGCATTCACCACCATTTTTCGATAATCTTCAGCAAATCCCAGCAGCATGCTCAGTGGTATGCATACGTCAAAGTTGCCTGCTACGTCTACAATTTGTTTAGTCTCATCAACATCGAGCCAACCGGTGTTCTCAAGCATTGCACTTCTCGCCGACGAATGAGATGTATATCCTATGATGAGAGATGTGATTCCTACATTTTTATTACGATCGATTTCAACTGCGTTAAGTTCATAACGCACCTCCTCGAATAAATGACAAATGGCATTGTTGACGAGGCTCGTTGCAGCTAACGCTGCACCATCCGCCTTTGTCAGTTTGTTGCAAATGTGAATTGAACTTTTACTCGGTAGAATTGATAAATCTTGATGCTGGATTGAAATACGTATTTCATCACTGTTGTTGTATGTTGACGACGCGTATGGTTGATGAGCATGAACCTCATAATGTATGATGGATTCGTCAAACATGACGGGTGTCTGGATGTTTACGATTTCTTCCTCCATTGCAGGCAGCAGATGCACAACGAGCAAAGCAAATAATTTCTCACACGCGAACTCCACGAATTTTGAGACCCAAACTCTTCAATAGTAGAAGGTTTTGAGGTGTTAGCTCTTTGAGCGTTGATCGACGACTGCTTTCGCGATCCCATGTTGGCTTATTAATATTGCCAATACGATGATTGTAAATTATGCCCATTGAGATTTTATATGAAGTCTTATGGTGATGACTTCACCACGGAAATTGATCAAATGTCCGTCTTGATCGACAATACGAAGCTGTATATTGTCAATGCGACGAGTTGTGATTGGTAGATAAATGACGCTCGACGGTACTTCGATGATTTTATATCCGACTGGTACAGATGGGAAAAATTCGTGAATTGTATGAACTTTTCGCCCGTTGATCTATGCACCAGTGGTTATGTTACACTCGGCTCGAATGGCGTTCACTTTGAGAATGGACACGGGTAGATCGGACACATGTCTTTTATTGGGCTCCAATCGACGCGACGTAAAACCCAGCAAAGGTCCAATCGAATTTTTGGATGTAAAATCAATCGATTGATTGCACTCAATTTCACTGCGTAGCGTATAATTATTCGGCTTAAGCTGAATTTGTATGTTGTTAGATGCCAACTCAGTTTTCAAATATTTTTCAATATCTTCAATTTCATAGCTGCCCGTTGGAATGGTCACCACATGATTTCCAACGTGAAATTCATTGCAACCAATGCCGATATTTGGAATCGAATTGAATGTGAGCAGCTCGACGAGTCCAAGAGTATAATTTTTGTCGGGCGATAGTTCGATGGGTGGAAAAAATTGTGCCTCGCGTATGGAGGATGATCCAGTAATGGTGATCGTCAAACTATCATCCATGATGCTCGCAGATTTAGAACTAAACCCGCAGCTCCATAGTCCTCATTTATATAGTGCATAATTGTCTCGTCGATTTAGTTGTCCACACAAAAATTTCAAGCATAAATGCCCCCATATTATTGTATCGTATTCCTGATACTTTTTATAATTGTATTTCACGCTACCAACATTGAAGTATTTCAGGAGTTCGGGTGGAGGTGGGAGATTACCGAAGCTGTCAAAGTATGTGACTCGTTGACCATTCTTTTTATATGCAACCCAGTGTGTCCCAGGGCCCACATTTTCATCCAAATTCACTATTGCTGATTCTTGTTTGAGTGGTCCATTTTCAGGCAAAGTGTCACGCATGAAAACCCCACGAAAGTTACGAATTTTCATGGCTCTCGCATAAACCCTTTTTGTATGGTTTCAGATGTAAACCTTTACCCAAAGCGATGGCCTCGAGTGTTCTATTGTGACGTTTACTTTCCTCCAATTCCTTTTTAGCCGCTTGAGCAGCATTTACAGCTTTGACTATTGCAGCACTTCCACCAGACAGTGCACCAACGGCGCTAAGGCCGGCAAAGATGGGTACGAGGAAGGGCAATAAACCGCCGATTTTGCGAGGTAGAGGTAGAACCCGAGGCGTGCGTACTTTAACACCTTTAACACTGGCACGCGCACCTTTCAATGCTGACATGACGATTTCACGGGGGTCACCACTACGAATCATGGCTTTCTTTGTGGCACTAATGATCTTTTTCAGACAAACACTTTTTTTGGTCTTTTTCGTCACTCGTTTCATACCTAGACCAAATTTCTTTTTCGCCTTCATAATGTTTGTCACTGCCCAAGCACTTGCTCTTTCACCAAGACTTGCGTCTTTCGAGGTTACACGTTGCCAGGCTTGTTCAGCCAAAATTTTATCCGCCAGATGTCGTGCTTCCAAGTTTTCACGATTTTTCGAATATGCGATATCGTGTTCTTTACACGCAGCGTCCAGCGCGTTTATACCAGGATCACTACGAGCAAGACGTTTGATCAATTTCGTACCTGGTCCACAATATTGATAGCCCGGTAGATGTAGTTCCACGGGGAGATTGTTGATTATACTGTTTACCAAACCTTTACCAGGTTTATCATGTACAATCATCACTCTGCAGTGGTTACAACTCGACTGACTATTCCAACATTATAAAGTTGCATTTATATGATTTTTTCAATCAGTCGCACGCGAGATGAAGTCGAAGAAACAAGTTTCGAGCGGTCAACTCCCCATAATAAATTTCGATGAATTTATTGTTGGAGAGGGTAGTGTGAAGAAGCGTCATGGAAACTTACTACCTAACAGCATTCGAGCCGTATTTTGTGGCCCCTCGAATTGTGGAAAAACGAATGCCTTACTCACGCTCCTAATACATCCAAATGGTTTGAGATTTGAGAATATATATCTATACTCGAAATCGTTGAAGCAGCCTAAATACTGATTGTTCGAGCACCTGTGGAAGGAGTGGAATTTTTTCAATTTAACGAGCATGAACAAGTTGTGGCACCTAGTGAAGCTCGCCCAAACTCCCTATTCATCTTTGACGATATAGCGTGTGAGAAACAGGACAACGTGAGAGCATTTTTTTCCATGGGAAGACACGAGATTGTGGATAGTTTTTATCTCTGTCAGACGTATACTCGTATTCCGAAACATCTCGTGAGAGACAATGCAAATTTTATAGTGTTATTCAAACAAGATGATATGAACCTCAAGCATGTATATAATGATCATGTTAATACGGATATGACTTATGCAAGTTTCAAAAAAATGTGTGTCAAGTGTTGGAAATCGGGCAAGTATGGATTCATCACCATTGACAAGGACAGTGAATTGAATGCTGGAAGATATAGAAGGGGATTTGATTCTTTCCTCACTGTCGATGATGATGATGATGCTGATAAATAATTGTTCATCTGGATTTTACAAGACAGTCTAAAGTCTGACTTACTCGTGTCAACATGAAGCGCAAAGAACTTTTAACGGAGACGGCTGTATTGAGTGAACTTGCCAAGGCGAGTGATGCAATCAGACGAAAACATCGAATGTTGAAAAGTGGACGTGATAGTGCCCAGCAGAAAATGCAAGATGTGTTTAAACCGATTGTTGAACCATTAGAAGAACTAGTTTCATATACGAAAAAACCTAAAATTAAGAATGAACGTGTAAATGTTAAAAAGGAGAAAGAGGAGGAGGAGGAGAAGGAAGAAGAGTCTCCAAATTTTGGAGAAAATAGCATGAAGCAAGATATTTCTTTCAAAGATGATATTTGGCATGATGCAACTACTGATGAGAATGTTGGTGTACCCTTAACTAAAAATAGTCATAATGATATTCATGAAGATAATAATGATGATGATGAGGACGATGATAACTTGGAATCATCTGGAGATGTTGATAATTTGATACGTGAATATCTGGGCTTACTGCGTAGTAATAACAAAACAAGATTAGATGGCGTGTATGGAGTACGAAATCTCGCTCAAAACAGATTAATGATTGGTGATTCACCAATTCATTTCGAACTCGATCATATAACGGTTGGAGATGAAAAGTATCCCAAAAGTATTGGCTTGGTCGAACTGTTGTTTGAAAAAGAGCCCGAACTCAAATATGTAACACCAAATGACTTGGACAAATATCAGAAAATTGTCATCACAACGAATGCTCATAAAAAATTTTATAAACGCACGGGTGCGGTACGTCAGGATAAAAATAGTAAATTTAAAAATTATATATCCCAAATGCTCGGTAGCAACGATAAGAAAGGTGGTGTTCTGCCTCAGTATAAGGTAGCACGAAAGCATACCTCTGTCGACTATGTTCATTGGGATGATCCAAATGAGCTGGCAGATCGTCTTCGCTTATTGCTCGCATCGCAAGCTGCTGGAAATTCATCACATTCGAATGAAATTATATCGATTATCGAGGAGTTGCGTGAAGCTGAAATCATTTATTAACATGTGATGGCTTGCTTTCATCCACATTCCCAACATGAGCGTCAATGTGTTTGGACGAAAGTTGAGTAGACGTGGTGCGGGTCCTCCGGGTAAACCAGGTGCTGGATTCAAAATTACATTGGACGGTCATTACGACTTGGAACGAAAACGACTGAGCAACGTTGGTGAGCCAGTAAATGCTCGAGATGTTGTAACACTCGGTGCATTCAGCAAAGACATTCATTCTATAACTCATAGTGTGACTCATACAACGAATCAAAAGTGCGAATCAAATGTGTCGGCTGCAGAAAAGCGTGTGAGAACCGAGCTCGCCTATCTCCGTGAAAAAATTGATAATATAAAGAGAGAAATCTCAGAACTTCATGATGATATGAAGCTTTTACGAGATCATCTAATAATAAGTCAGTGAAAAGTCCTTCAGACTCTTATCTTCTGCAATTGATGAGGACCGTGGGGGAGAAGAAAAAATGAGTGAAAAGAAGCTTGCGGTGGTTGAGGAACTGCATAAGCCAGCTCGGCGGAATTATCCACGTCGACATGTGGATATACGTGGCCTGGATGAGACTTGGCAAGCTGATCTTGTAGATACGTCTGCATATGCACAACACAACTCCAACCATAAATTTCTCCTCACCGTCATCGATATATTCTCCAAATTCGCCTGGGCCGCACCGTTGAAGAGTAAAAGTGGAAAAGATGTGAGTGCTGCAATGGAGTCGATTCTCAGCAAAGGACGTATACCGAAAAATCTTCACGTCGATCAAGGAAAAGAATTTTATAATACTGACTTTAAGACTTTGATGAAAAAGTATAATATACACTTGTATTCTACATTTAGTAATTTGAAAGCATCAATTTGTGAGCGCTTCAATCGTACACTTAAGAATAAAATGTGGATTCAATTTAGTTTTCGCGGAAACTGGAAATGGATCGATATTCTCGATACATTAATTATAAAATATAATGATACATTACATCGTACGATAAAAATGAAACCGAAAGATGTGAACGCTGAGAATGAAAAACAATTATTGCACAATGTATACAATAGATCTGAAGTAGGAAACCAAGAAAAATTAAAAATCGGCGATAAAGTGCGCATAAGTAAATTTAAGAATGTATTCGAAAAAGGTTATACACCAAACTGGACAACTGAAATTTTCACAATATATCGAGTGAGAAAAACTAATCCAGTTACTTATAATATAAAAGATCATCAAGATGAGCCCATCGCAGGTGGTTTTTACGAGCAAGAGCTGCTTCGAGCAAAATATCCCGACATATATCTCATTGAAAAAGTGTTGAAGAAACGTGGTAGTCAGTTGTTTGTAAAGTGGCTAGGTTTCGACAAAGCACACAATAGTTGGATAAATAAAAATGATTTGTAAACAATAAAGATGGAAAATTCAAAGTCTGATTTATTTTTATGATCCTTTCCCAATCAAGTTCTCCGCACGAAGAGCAGACTGAAGGAAAAAGAATGACAGTTTCACCAAAAAATTTATTTAACATCAATTACAAAATATATATATTCCAAATGTACAAATTTTTGAGGAGAAAAGTCCTCCATTACAGAATTTTTATTACAGATCAAATGTATAAATGTTGAGAACAAGTTCACACTCTCACAATTTTTCGCATTCAATGTACAAATATATTCTCTCAATCTTTAACACTCATGAGCACACATTCGTATGATCTATGACTCCATAGCTTCTGGAAATTCAGGAATACTGTAATGGCCCCATGGCAACGTGTCTACCGTTCCAGGTATGACATACCGCTTGTCATCGTGTGGACTTAGAGCAATTTTTGTCTCTGTGATGGTATAAACATTGTGTAATGTCGAGCGAATTGAAGATTGAGAACGTTTCATCTCGATCTGCTGATTAAGGCATGTCACGTAATCCTCAAATCTTATGGTTCTCGCAACAACATTACTTTTTACTCCTTTTGCTTTTTTAACATCGTTCTTACCTTCAACTCGCGTCGCATACATCTTCGATCTAAGTCCAACGAATTCAGTCATTATGGCCCCATTGTTTTCATCTTTCATGAGACCCGGGACCTTTTTGTTGACTAGCGGTATACCATAGATGTTGTCATGGGGATAGTCACTAGTGTCATATTTGTCGAGATTACATTTCATGTCCTCGTACACATCTTCACATTCAATATGGTAAATTAAACTATCAGTATCCGTATACATGACTTTACATTTATTTTGATACATCGGCATCATGAACTCGTAGTGGAATTCATATAAACAAGTTTTTGAAATGTCTAAAATAGACATGCCAACATATATCGGTTTGTTAAACATAACTTGGAGATTTCGCAACTCTACAGCGATTAAATTTTCCGCAAAAATACTTCGACCGTGAAAGTTAGGTTTAGCGATCATAGCCTCTGCTCCATATCGACCTGCCCATTGCGTTAACAGTTTAACTTGAACGTGACTACGAACATCCTCCATGGTTTTTCCAAACACAGCATTATTCATTAATTTGAATAGATTTTTTTCAAAATCATTTTTCACACGCGTACGAAATTGTGTATTCAAATCAATGTATGTTTTGAGCCAGGAAGATTGCTTAAACTTCGAGACTCTGTGGATTTTCGTGATTTTCAAACCATGTTTTAAACACTGCTGCAATGCACGATAATGTATGACATATCGTTTTTTCACATTCACCGTTGCAAGAAGCGTCTCTTGCTTCGAGCCTGGAGGTTTATCATGCGTTGGACAAAATGGCAAATCACTATGTGCATTGTGCAAGTGTTTTGGATATTCCAGATCAACTTCAAGTATATAACCAATTTCAGAGTCTGATGGCAGAGATTCAACGTTGAAGTTTGCAAGATCTTCAATCCATTCGAAATCTGCATGAGGCAATGGTTGACTCATTGCCCATCCATACAAATTGTTCACATCAAAATACATCAAATATGATGATGGAATAGATGGGTCATATGAGTTCATGTACTTGTTATTGGCACGAGCATGTCTTTTGGAGCATTGACTAATAAGACCACCTCGAATACCTCTCTCCACGAATAATACCATGTCGATGTCAGTGAGCAATTCAAACTTTACCTTTGTATATTTCATCATGGCATCCCAGGTATATCCGGGGAGAGTATAGTAAAACGCAGGGTCAAGACCGTAACTTTTCAGACAAGTATCGCGGAAATTCTCAAAGATATCGGCTAAAAGTAATACGTCAGTCTTTAAGTATAAATCGCTGTATTCACCGAGCGTTCGCGTTGAAAATCGTTCCCACACATTTTTCGCATGTGCATACTCCTTTTCGGAAACTGTTGAATCAGTTAAAGAGCTGTAAAATGCTTCTCTCTGTGGAAGCACCGTTTCATCCAACTTTTCCAAACTATCAATGTACTGTAACGAATTTTTCCCGGGGAGGTACGATTCGTCCCTTCCCGGCTCACTCACCGGTAATAGGTAAGAATTCAACTCCGCCAGGTAAAAGGTAAGGAATCGAACTCGTCGGAGAGAAAAAAAAATAAAGACGCCTGATTACGTCAAAGAATTTCACGTAATGTTCAGGTTCGTCAAAAATTGAAGAAGTACCCCAAAAAAAATAATGCCGTACTAGCCGACGCGTACTCGAGCTCAACGCAGTTTTAGTACCAGGGAATGGCTGAACGATGTTTGCCTCGCGGCGTAGCACGTCCGCGAAATTGGTACTAGGGTATTGCGAACTGGGTACCGAACATAAATAGGAATTAATAATGCGAAAAACTGACGATGATGCGAGTAGCCGAATTAACGATGGTGGTGAGTCGAAAGATGAACCGTTCGCTAACGCGAGTACTCGAAGAATGGCTGTGCCGGACGAGTCAACTGGCGAGCGCCCGCTCTCCCCCTTCCGGGGTGGTAGGAGGAGGGGACTTGCCGAACGCTCGACTCCCGAAAAAAAATTGTTTTCGAGAAACCGCTCGAGTCAAAGTAAACAACGGATTAGCGCTTCGCGGAAGGCGAACGAATGTCGAAATAATCTTCCCGGTAACGTTGATGGCTCACGCGTGAGTGATTTCGAGTCTTCTGTACGAACAGTAGAGACTCTGTTTACATGTTCGGGGCTCACAGCCAACCTCGGTCGCGAGAATTGTTTATGTTGGGGCTAACTGCCAACGTGGTTTGAGTTCGACCCGTTGGTCTTATGCCCTCTTGCGCGAGGCAATCGTACGGGACAACATGACTTCGCGCCGCTCGGCCACGCAACACGGTCCGCCGATGACACAAAGGATTAGGGAAAAGACACAAGATATCGAAACAGGCACAAGAATTCGAAGTAATTTCTTATAGTTAGGGAACCGGAGACGCAAATATAGCTTAGTCTAAGCGGCCTGACAGAGTGGTCGGAAGCACAAGCGATAAGCAGTAGAGAGAAAAAAAAATGTAAACAAACGGAGAAGTTATTATTACGGGCAATATCATGGCCCGACACAGGGTGTACGAATATTTCAACAGCAAAATCTCTCGTAGTCACACGAGAGGTAAAAGAAAAAAACAAAGTTATTCGGGCACCTTCTACCAACCATGCCTCTGTTCTCGGGAGTGTCCGCTAAGCACAATAATATATGAAATACTCACAATAGCTAGAAAGAAAAATACTCTATAAATCTCTCAATCTCTCCAAGCACGTCGAGGTCTCTCGTTCGCTCGAAAAACATTACAGATACACGACAAGATCAATCGAAATTTCTCGACGCGAATGGACGCGAATCCTCGGCGTAGCCGTTGGAGAAAATAAATTACAGCGAAAAAGGTTATAGCGGAAATCGAAAGTCGACATTAAAATTCGCGAACTCTAATAAATTGTTGCTTTCGGGCCCCACGTTGGGCGCCATTTGTAACGAATTTTTCCCGGGGAGGTACGATTCGTCCCTTCCCGGCTCACTCACCTCGCCTCGCGCTACTCTCCGGCTGCGAGAACGGACTGGGCGCCAGGTACAAAGTACCGCCGAATGAATCGACTTGAATTTCGTCGGATCTCGCGATGGTAACGTCAGGCAAAATCAGAATATAGAGAGCACGAGGGAAACAAGTGACCGAGGACGGTCCGGCTACTCAGCTCAGCTGAGGTACAAAAGGTAGAGGGGGGGATCCTTGGGAGAGAGTAACAATTCATAATGCAACAAAAAAATATAGCCGACACAAATCAAGTAATTCAGAAAAGGTTTCACAATTTATTCGAAAGCTCGATGAATAGATCAGAATACAGCGAGAGACATATTAGAAATAGAGTGGATGCGATATAAAACAAAACCGGGGGGGGAAGTAAGTCGCTAACGAGTCCGAGCGTACAACGGTTAGGTCTTGCGCCGCGACGATGGAAATTCGCGTACGGCGGGCGCGAATCCGCCGGGTGAAAACGATTAGCGATTCGCCCCGCGATCTCACAGGTGCCGTAGATAGACGACAACCGATGCTCTGACATGGCAGGTAACAGGTAGCCAGTAACCCGACAAGCGGGGCTGGAGGTAGTAGGCAAAAGATAACCCACGCCAGAACGAACGGTGTCGCAGGTACTTCGAGGCAAAAGGTAGCGGCACCCGGTCGATCGAGAGGGGGTTAGAGAATAAAGTAATAGAAAAATGAATATTGAGATGATGTGAGAACGGATTGAAATTTAGGGCGTAACGCCGCTCGCAAAAATATATCGGAAAGTGATCAAAATACGACACGCAGTAGACACCGTAGCGTGAAGGCTCAGGCAAAAGAAAGAATCGAGAAACATTCAACGCAAAAGATAACAGGTACTGCCGTATAAACGACGCGCGACCACGCGAGCAAGAGAGATGGAACGAAAACAAAGGCGCGAACGAACAGGCCGGCGAGAGCCTCAGCGCGTGCAAGGAGGGAGAGAGAGAGAATAACGTTACTGCGCGGAAGGTTCCAGCGCTTAATATTACATTACATCAGACTCGAACCCGATATTTTCGAAATATTTGAACGGAAAAGACTTTAATTAATTAACGCGAAGACCAAATGGACTGTGAGTTCGATAGTCAAGTCAAGCCACGCAAAACCGCCGTACTAAAGAATGAACACGGGAAGTATCGGCCACAATCTCGCTCGATACTTCGGTCCCGTGCCCGACTACAACGGCCAAAGCAAAAATACTCTACAAAAACCGGAACTAGATTCCGAAACTCGAAAAAGGACTCGACTTAACTAGCGAACTCGATGGAGAAAGAGACGTGGACTTACCGAGGAACACGCTCGCCGCACCAGGACCATGAAAACTCGACTTTGGGGAAGGCTCGGCTGTTGACTCGTCGTAACGGTGCTCGGAGAAAGACTAATTGGTGCGTGCGAGCGGTCCTCGCGATTCGGCGTTATCCCCACCACGAGGCCCAGGTACTGCAGCGCTTCACGCGTTAGGCGTGAACCCGAGCGTGAACTCGGGGTTCGCGCTGTCGCGCGGGATTTTCAAACGGGGAGTGCGTCAATGCCAAAATTGCTGCTACGTTTGTTGCATGATCGGATCAAATACTGACCCCTCCGCTGCTCTCACCTTTCCCGCTCACTCGAAACACTCCTCCCTACAAGATGACCGTGATCCGGGTGTCTTTCCTCTTGGGGATCCGGCGGGCAGCTCCGGAAGGCTGAGGGGAGGCCTCCCTCACGATTCCTGACGTCTAGGATGCGCGGTGGGCCCACAAAATAACCACCAGGCAAAACAGCACCTCACCTCCGGAAAACTCCCCCAGATCCCACCTGACGAGGCGCCGGTTCACGCGGACTTTGACACCCGAATCTACGGTAGTGCGGGCGGTGCAACTCGGGGTTGCTACGGCGGGAAATACACGGGCGGCGTTCATGAAATGGCCAATGCCAGCGTGTTATTTCAACCGCCCGCAGGTCGAGATTGTTTTTCGGTGCTCGTAGACGGTGTGGGAGGATGGGTTCTTGCGAGCGAGATCGGCTCGAGCAGCCGGAGAGACAGCCGACAAGTTTCAATTGTTAGGCCCCTGTGGTAGCGACAACACCAACTCGTTCCAATATCGAACTCCACTGTCAAAACGCAACGTCATTATTACTCAAAAACAGACAAACTAAAATTCTCTCTCCACCCTGCACTCAGAGGTAAAAGGTAGTCACAGAAGGTAATTAACGCTCGGTCGGTAATATAGGCGCATTCTAAGCTAAACTTAAGAGCTACGTGGTGCTGAGTCTCACTCCGAACATCGCCCGACGAGTCGAGGGGCGTCAAAAGGGCCGTAAACCCGGTCCACTGGTCGACAACGTCCGTACGAGTGGCGGGGCAGAAATGTCACGTCACAAACCCCCACCCCAGAATTTGTTTGGCTTGGTGCTGAGCGACGCTCCGCGATGTCGGCGATGGGTGGTTGGCGGGGTCGTGCTTCCTTCGGGTGACTCGTCTGGTGGCCCACTCGCACGAACGTGTCTTCCTGCTTCCGAATTGGTCTGGTGTGATGAATCTGCAACAGAGCTAGTTCCTCGGCTCGCCCTTCTCGGAGCCCAGATTTTACCAGTCCACCACGCCGTAGGCGTGCTCCATCTCCATCACAATTTGGTCCAGAAACGACATAAAAGAAACTCAAAACGACAACGAGACTATAGCCGACAGGCTGAGCTCTGAAGACGGAAGCGAGAGTTACTGACGTCCGGGCTTAGCGAACTCGAAATTCGCTTCACCCGGAACGATAGCGGACGGCTCCCGGGGACGAGGACAGAGGAGAGTACGGGTTCCACACAATTAACACACTAGGTTTTACCAACGCCGTCAAGTTTAATACACTAACACACTCGTGAGTACGATGTTACAGGCAGGAGGCACAAAGCGAATGAAGGCAATAGACAGAAGGGAGCAACGGGGAAAAGAAAAAAAGGGAGAAAAGCCAAAACCAAAACCAAAAGACAATTTTTCGCGGGCACAGGGAGGCCCTGTGCGTTCCTTGGTCGGGGAGTGAAGCCGGGGTTCAGTGTTGCCGCCGTCGGCGTCGGTTTTCTTCTTCGTACTGCGCGCCGTGAGACGGGCAGGTCCGGACGGTGACGTTTCGCTTCCCGCACTTGAAGCAGAACACTCGGGCTCGCTGGTTGCACGCTTGGCGGCGGTGGGAGGTGCTGCCACAATTGTAGCACCGGCCAAAAAGTGACACCGGGGTGTCCTCCTCTTCGTGGTTGTGGGATGCGGGGCGGGCGGCTGGCCCAGACGCGTTCGACGGGTTGGCGCGTCCCGCGGACTCTGGCGGCGTCGCTGGCTGGGGGCTGGGGCGATGGGCGGAGCTGGTTCGTTGGCTCGCTACCGTCTCCACGGTCGTTCGCTCTCCGGTTGGCCTCAGCGTAGTAGTCACCAGGTGCTCTAATGCTTCCCGGAGGGAATCCACCAGTTCGGTTTGGGACCCTGCGTCACTCGTCGCGCGACCCGAGGTCTGTGTGGTGGCTTCCCGCGTGGTCGGGAACTCCTTTATTGTTGCGGACGAGCCCATCGAGCGGGGATGGCGGAGCCCCTCGTAGATTGGACAGAACCCCGTGGACCGATGAGTGAGTGCCCGCATCAAGTTCGCTAGGGCCTCCAGGAAGCCCGGTCTCACATAATCGCATGCGGCCAACAGGTTGGAATAGGGCCGCATGGCGTTGAAGATGGGGTTGCCATCGATATCTAAGAAGTCCTGCCCCTCCATGGTCTGGATCAGCTCGTCCACCAAGTTCATGGCGTCGGAATACTGTCGGTGGGATGGCGAGGTCCCGCGCCTGGGGGCGGCCATGGGTTGCTTGCGGGGTTGAGACGTGGGCGAGGTCCGATGGTTACGACGCGGTGATCGGGGTGATCGGTCCCGTGGAGACCAGGGAGGCGAGGCCCGACGTGGCCGGCGGCGGTGGGCTTTCGGGGTCGACGGTGGCGATGGCTCCGTGTCGGAGTCTCGCAATAGCTCCTCCTCGGTGGTGCTACCCAAATCCACTGTGGGGACGGGGCTCGATTCCGTAGGGCACCCGTGATCTTCCTCGGACGGTGATGACGATCCGTCTCTGGTACAGCCGGGATGGGATGGACGGCGGGGGCTCATGTCCTGTCAATCCAGGCTCGGACCGCGGCGTATCCGCGGTGGGTCAGGGAGCAGGTACGGTTCGGGTCCGTCGAAACTCAGGTAGAAGGTACCAGGCAGAACAAATAGGTAGGGCAAGGCAAAAGCAAGGGTTCGCTGTAAATGCAAGAAATAAACCAAAACCCATCGATTAGGTGTCAAACCCACAAGCAACGGGGAAGGTAACAGGGAATAGGGAGTTGTGTCCAGGGGGTGGGAGGTCAGTCCACGTAAGGCTTGAGGTCCTGTACGTGGACTTTTCCGCTCCACGTTCCTTCCAGATTCGCGAGCTCCATGACCACCGGAGATACTTTCCTCCGAATGATGAAGGGGCCATGGAACTTGGTCGCTAGTTTTGCGGCTATGTGTTGCGTCGCGGAGGATAGCACGTGCTGTCTTTTAAGAACTAGATCTTCGACTCGATAATCGCGATCGCGGTGTTTCCGGTTATAGTATACGCTCTTGGGCTTCGTCGATCGCGATCCGCGCGAGTCTCCGCAACTCTTCCACGTTTTTCATACGTTCGGCCCAGGACTGTGGGGTGTGGGGCACCCGTCCTTGGCCGTCCGGAGGCAAAAGGTAGCGCGGAGGTTGCGGCTCCCGCCCGTAGTTCAAATACGCGGGAGTCGCCTGAATCGACGTGTGGTGGGCGGTATTATACGCGAAACGCAGCGCGGGTAGGTGTTCGTCCCATTCACGATGGTCCGGGCCGAGGTAGGACGTGATCATGGTTTTTATGACGCGGTTGACACGTTCGACGGGGTTGGATTGCGGGTGGTACGGGGCGATCGTCTGGTGTTTTACCCCCAACCACTCCGTTAGCGCCCTGATATCGCGATTGACAAATTCGGTACCATTATCCGTGAGGAAGACGCGCGGATGGTGAAAGTTACAAAGAAGGCAGTTGGACTTTCCCCCGTCTGGACGGTTCCGCACCAGATGGTTTCGCCGTCACGCGGTTTGAGGGGCGTTCGGGGTAGCTCGTCATTCGACCGCGGGGAGGCAGAAGGTAATTCGCGCGGTGATTCTTTGTTCGAAGGCGACAAGGCAGAAGGTATTTCGCGCGGTAATTCGTCGTTCGAAGACGACAAGGCAGAAGGTATTTCGCGCGGTAATTCGTCGTTCGAAGACGGTAAGGCAGAAGGTATTTCGCGCGGTAATTCGTCGTTCGAAGACGGTAAGGCAGAAGGTATTTCGCCCGGTAATTCTTCGCGCGCATACGACGAGGCAAAAGGTAGTTCAGCGGTATCGGCGGGTACCTTTCGCGCTTTCCGAGGACTCGCCCTCAACGGTTTCCCGAACATGGACACTCGTTCGATTTTAGACCTCGGCGTCCGCAGCGATAGCAAAATACGACTCGGGGCTCTCCACACGAATTGAAACGATGGCCTGGTTTCCCGCAATTCTAACAGTTCGCTGGTCGTGGGTTAGCCGCGGCGTTAACTTCGTTGGGCGGTGAGGGATCGAGGAACGGGTTTAGCGAGTGGAGGGGCTCTGCGGTCGCGCTCGGTTTCGGCGACGGTGACCCGGTCGCTTTAGGAGGTTCCCTGCGTCGTTGTGGAGGTTTCTTCGCGGTCTTCTGTACGGCGTTGACCCTCTCGGGGGTCGGGGTGTCGTCAGGGCCGTCCGACCGATATTCTATCGCGAGGGAAGTGGCATCTTCGTCCTCTACCTCCGGCCAGGTCTCTACCGCGGCGAATAGCTTTCGCGAGGGGCCGTTAGACTGGCTCTTCGTTCCCCGGTAGGCTAATTCTGGGAAGAGACTGGTTTGGAGCAGGTGGGGCGCGATACGTGCGAGAGACGGCGAAGCTCTTTTCAATCCTCACGGTGATGTGTTCGAACGAATCAAAGTCAAATACGTCGTCTCGGTGAATAGCGATGTGCAGTCGGGGGATTAGATTTCGGTGCGCGTATTGGATTTGCTCCGATTCGCTCCAGGGAGGCTGGAGGCGATTAAACAGTCCCCGGAGACAGGTGAGAAAATCGGCGACGGGCTCGTCTAGACCTTGCGTTCGACGCATGATCTCCTCTCGCAGGGCGTATTGATAATCGGGGTCTCCGAATCGTACGCGACAGGCGGACGCGAATTCCGCCCACGTGCTCCAACGGTCGCTATCGTTACGAAACCACTGTAGGGCGACACCGGTTAGGAAAAAGGGAATACAACGAATTAGTTCGGCGTCGCCGACAGGTACTAGCGCGCGGCCTTCCGAGATACGGGTTAGAAACGTGTCCACGTCCTCGCCTCGCCGTCCCGCGAACGAAATGTTCCACTTCTTCATCAGGTGCAATACAGAAGCAGCGGAGACGGGCGCGCGGGCATGGGTGTACTCTGAATTATGCCGAGGAGGTGGCTCGTATACTGACCTTGGTTCGCCGGTGGTGGGGGCGGTATAATGTGGAGGCGCTCGTCCGCCGAGGGAGTGTTCGCCGGTTCGAAAGCGTGGATCGCCGCTAAGATGGCTCCCGGACGGATGGTTCGCACCCACCGACGTTTGGGTACGTGGCCGTGCGCCGGTATGCGTGGGAGGAGTGCTCGCGGGGAGTCCCATCCACGGCTGGTGATTTAGCGGGCCTGGGTCTAGGTTGGTTCCCGCGTGGATCAACCGAGTCCAGATCTCTTGGTGGCTGGATCGCTCCGGCCCCACTTGAGGTTCGGGCTGGCCGACGTTCACTCTCGCCGCCGATGTAATCGGGCCTTTGAGGCTTTCCGTAACTCTGGTCGAGTCGCCGGACCACGGGTACGATGCACTCCATCCGTCTTCCGGCGGCAGGGTACGACCCATGCCGGAGTCCATTTCGGCCAGGCCGGGGACCGATTGAATATCAGATATCCGCGGGTCGGTGCCGAACGTCAAATTCTCTCCACCCTCGGCTCCCGCTGGCGGAGGGGAGGACGTACGCGGTGGGCCTTCGCCGGATTTCTGGGAGCCGTTACGGTTTTCTTGCGGCATCCCGGCAATTAAGACAAAAGATATTGCGATACGCGACGTGTAGCGCCACTGAAGAAAATGTACGCGGGGCCGCCGGGGCGTGTAGTCACGGGAAATAGGGGCCACGCACGCACGAAACCAACCGGGTATAAGTTCGAGACGTTATAGGGTGCACGCGGTCCGAGTGACGAATTTCGGCGAATGAGTCGAATGCCGAATTATTCCGGGGCCGTTCCCCAAAAAAAAACTTCCGAATGGTTAACTACGAGAGCTCGGGCAGCGCCGCGCACGGGACCCAAAATTATTACCCACAAAAAAAAATGTAAACGTCAGAGAGGGAGGGAATTTGAATTACAGAGAATAGGTACGAATTCAAATTCACCAGGTAATCAGGAAGCGGGGAGTAAACGAAAGAAAGAAAAGAATAAACGCCAAGATAGGACTGAAAAATTCGAACCCGGTAAGCACGGCCTCGAGTCCGATTTGGTAGGTAAGAACTCGAGTCCGAAGGTAATAGGTAATGATTCGAATTAGTCAGATAGGTACTGGGAAAGAATTCGATTCCGAAGAGAGTAAGCGAGAGTTTGAATCCGAAGGTAGTCCAAATTTAAATGACTCCCAATTAGAAAGGTAATAGGTAAGAATTCAACTCCGCCAGGTAAAAGGTAAGGAATCGAACTCGTCGGAGAGAAAAAAAAATAAAGACGCCTGATTACGTCAAAGAATTTCACGTAATGTTCAGGTTCGTCAAAAATGGAAGAAGTACCGCAAAAAAAATAATGCCGTACTAGCCGACGCGTACTCGAGCTCAAAGCAGTTTTAGTACCAGGGAATGGCTGAACGATGTTTGCCTCGCGGCGTAGCACGTCCGCGAAATTGGTACTAGGGTATTGCGAACTGGGTACCGAACATAAATAGGAATTAATAATGCGAAAAACTGACGATGATGCGAGTAGCCGAATTAACGATGGTGGTGAGTCGAAAGATGAACCGTTCGCTAACGCGAGTACTCGAAGAATGGCTGTGCCGGACGAGTCAACTGGCGAGCGCCCGCTCTCCCCCTTCCGGGGTGGTAGGAGGAGGGGACTTGCCGAACGCTCGACTCCCGAAAAAAAATTGTTTTCGAGAAACCGCTCGAGTCAAAGTAAACAACGGATTAGCGCTTCGCGGAAGGCGAACGAATGTCGAAATAATCTTCCCGGTAACGTTGATGGCTCACGCGTGAGTGATTTCGAGTCTTCTGTACGAACAGTAGAGACTCTGTTTACATGTTCGGGGCTCACAGCCAACCTCGGTCGCGAGAATTGTTTATGTTGGGGCTAACTGCCAACGTGGTTTGAGTTCGACCCGTTGGTCTTATGCCCTCTTGCGCGAGGCAATCGTACGGGACAACATGACTTCGCGCCGCTCGGCCACGCAACACGGTCCGCCGATGACACAAAGGATTAGGGAAAAGACACAAGATATCGAAACAGGCACAAGAATTCGAAGTAATTTCTTATAGTTAGGGAACCGGCGACGCAAATATAGCTTAGTCTAAGCGGCCTGACAAAGTGGTCGGAAGCACAAGCGATAAGCAGTAGAGAGAAAAAAAAATGTAAACAAACGGAGAAGTTATTATTACGGGCAATATCATGGCCCGACACAGGGTGTACGAATATTTCAACAGCAAAATCTCTCGTAGTCACACGAGAGGTAAAAGAAAAAAACAAAGTTATTCGGGCACCTTCTACCAACCATGCCTCTGTTCTCGGGAGTGTCCGCTAAGCACAATAATCTATGAAATACTCACAATAGCTAGAAAGAAAAATACTCTATAAATCTCTCAATCTCTCCAAGCACGTCGAGGTCTCTCGTTCGCTCGAAAAACATTACAGATACACGACAAGATCAATCGAAATTTCTCGACGCGAATGGACGCGAATCCTCGGCGTAGCCGTTGGAGAAAATAAATTACAGCGAAAAAGGTTATAGCGGAAATCGAAAGTCGACATTAAAATTCGCGAACTCTAATAAATTGTTGCTTTCGGGCCCCACGTTGGGCGCCATTTGTAACGAATTTTTCCCGGGGAGGTACGATTCGTCCCTTCCCGGCTCACTCACCTCTCCTCGCGCTACTCTCCGGCTGCGAGAACGGACTGGGCGCCAGGTACAAAGTACCGCCGAATGAATCGACTTGAATTTCGTCGGATCTCGCGATGGTAACGTCAGGCAAAATCAGAATATAGAGAGCACGAGGGAAACAAGTGACCGAGGACGGTCCGGCTACTCAGCTCAGCTGAGGTACAAAAGGTAGAGGGGGGGATCCTTGGGAGAGAGTAACAATTCATAATGCAACAAAAAAATATAGCCGACACAAATCAAGTAATTCAGAAAAGGTTTCACAATTTATTCGAAAGCTCGATGAATAGATCAGAATACAGCGAGAGACATATTAGAAATAGAGTGGATGCGATATAAAACAAAACCGGGGGGGGAAGTAAGTCGCTAACGAGTCCGAGCGTACAACGGTTAGGTCTTGCGCCGCGACGATGGAAATTCGCGTACGGCGGGCGCGAATCCGCCGGGTGAAAACGATTAGCGATTCGCCCCGCGATCTCACAGGTGCCGTAGATAGACGACAACCGATGCTCTGACATGGCAGGTAACAGGTAGCCAGTAACCCGACAAGCGGGGCTGGAGGTAGTAGGCAAAAGATAACCCACGCCAGAACGAACGGTGTCGCAGGTACTTCGAGGCAAAAGGTAGCGGCACCCGGTCGATCGAGAGGGGGTTAGAGAATAAAGTAATAGAAAAATGAATATTGAGATGATGTGAGAACGGATTGAAATTTAGGGCGTAACGCCGCTCGCAAAAATATATCGGAAAGTGATCAAAATACGACACGCAGTAGACACCGTAGCGTGAAGGCTCAGGCAAAAGAAAGAATCGAGAAACATTCAACGCAAAAGATAACAGGTACTGCCGTATAAACGACGCGCGACCACGCGAGCAAGAGAGATGGAACGAAAACAAAGGCGCGAACGAACAGGCCGGCGAGAGCCTCAGCGCGTGCAAGGAGGGAGAGAGAGAGAATAACGTTACTGCGCGGAAGGTTCCAGCGCTTAATATTACATTACATCAGACTCGAACCCGATATTTTCGAAATATTTGAACGGAAAAGACTTTAATTAATTAACGCGAAGACCAAATGGACTGTGAGTTCGATAGTCAAGTCAAGCCACGCAAAACCGCCGTACTAAAGAATGAACACGGGAAGTATCGGCCACAATCTCGCTCGATACTTCGGTCCCGTGCCCGACTACAACGGCCAAAGCAAAAATACTCTACAAAAACCGGAACTAGATTCCGAAACTCGAAAAAGGACACGACTTAACTAGCGAACTCGATGGAGAAAGAGACGTGGACTTACCGAGGAACACGCTCGCCGCACCAGGACCATGAAAACTCGACTTTGGGGAAGGCTCGGCTGTTGACTCGTCGTAACGGTGCTCGGAGAAAGACTAATTGGTGCGTGCGAGCGGTCCTCGCGATTCGGCGTTATCCCCACCACGAGGCCCAGGTACTGCAGCGCTTCACGCGTTAGGCGTGAACCCGAGCGTGAACTCGGGGTTCGCGCTGTCGCGCGGGATTTTCAAACGGGGAGTGCGTCAATGCCAAAATTGCTGCTACGTTTGTTGCATGATCGGATCAAATACTGACCCCTCCGCTGCTCTCACCTTTCCCGCTCACTCGAAACACTCCTCCCTACAAGATGACCGTGATCCGGGTGTCTTTCCTCTTGGGGATCCGGCGGGCAGCTCCGGAAGGCTGAGGGGAGGCCTCCCTCACGATTCCTGACGTCTAGGATGCGCGGTGGGCCCACAAAATAACCACCAGGCAAAACAGCACCTCACCTCCGGAAAACTCCCCCAGATCCCACCTGACGAGGCGCCGGTTCACGCGGACTTTGACACCCGAATCTACGGTAGTGCGGGCGGTGCAACTCGGGGTTGCTACGGCGGGAAATACACGGGCGGCGTTCATGAAATGGCCAATGCCAGCGTGTTATTTCAACCGCCCGCAGGTCGAGATTGTTTTTCGGTGCTCGTAGACGGTGTGGGAGGATGGGTTCTTGCGAGCGAGATCGGCTCGAGCAGCCGGAGAGACAGCCGACAAGTTTCAATTGTTAGGCCCCTGTGGTAGCGACAACACCAACTCGTTCCAATATCGAACTCCACTGTCAAAACGCAACGTCATTATTACTCAAAAACAGACAAACTAAAATTCTCTCTCCACCCTGCACTCAGAGGTAAAAGGTAGTCACAGAAGGTAATTAACGCTCGGTCGGTAATATAGGCGCATTCTAAGCTAAACTTAAGAGCTACGTGGTGCTGAGTCTCACTCCGAACATCGCCCGACGAGTCGAGGGGCGTCAAAAGGGCCGTAAACCCGGTCCACTGGTCGACAACGTCCGTACGAGTGGCGGGGCAGAAATGTCACGTCACAGTACTCGTATGGAAAGACACCTTTTCGTGTTAATAAATGAAAATGGTCTAAATCTTGAAATTGTGAGTTTAAGGTTAAGAGTTTGTCCGCAGTTAAAAATGAAGCTAGTTTATCGAGACTTGTATTGAGAAATCTGAAAGAGTCGATGAAACGTAATTTTATATTTTTCCGCGTGTCTTCAGATGTTTGAACAGTTTTCGAGAAGGAGATGTACTTCTCTATTGTTGTCGGGAGCAAATCAACTTTCCCCGCGAACGCAGTTGCTACTTCTTTTATTATAAAATGCGCGTCATAACCGGATAAATTATGAAACACTATTGGCATGAAAAAAGAGTGTTGATAGTTTAAATTGCAATCTGAATGAGCTGGACCTCTGAATTGTCCTGTCAGGTGGCAATGATCGCGGACACGCTCATCACCCTCGACCAGGGTTGCAAATTTTGTAATGGAAAAGTAATGCATCCTTCATTACGTTTTTACTGAGTGATGAAAAAAATTTCCATTACTCATTACATTGTAATGAGTGATGAAAATTTTTTCCATTACTCATCACTTTGTAATGGGTAATGAGTGATGAAAAATTTTTCCATCATTCATCACATTGTAATGAGTGATGAAAAAATTTTCCATCATTCATCACATTGTAATGAGTGATGAAAAAATTTTCCATCACTCATCACATTGTGATGAGCGATGGGAACACTTTTCATTACTTATAAAAATATTATGGATAAATTTCTCCATATAAAAATTTTTTTTATCACTTAATGACCCAAGGGTCGGAACCACGTGTTCCTCGCATTCCAGCAGGTGTGACAGTGTTTATTCCAGGGAAACTGACCCAATTGTTTCAACCAAGTGCTTTTAGCTTGCCGGTAGAGGTAGCAGTATTCACCCCGGGTCAAACTGACCCAAATACCTCGTCACCGATCACGTTCCTTCTTCTTCCTCCTCCATGATACTCTATAAAGCTTTTACAAATATTTTTGTATAATATTAGATCTGAAATAATGTTTTTCTTCCTATTCGATTAAAATTACCCGCATGATTCGCTCAACATTCGGTGAAAATGTTGACCGGACGACAATTCCGGTGAGATGCAGCCATTTCGCTTTTCGTGATCAACGCTGAATATTGGGAAACAATTTTTTTTTTTTGATTATTTCGCCAATTAACCACAAACTTGAGTTATGAAGCTTAACATTTATTCCGTTATACGAATTCAAAAATTCAGAATCGTGGAACTAGGGAAAAATGAGTTTCTCTATCGTAGTCGAATGAACTATGAACATTTCTGGTATTTTGTAAACTTTTCGAGAAAATTATGGTTACGAGGGTAAAAAAGACGCAATCCCAAAGAAGAACATAGAACAATGAAATTTCGTAAAGTATATTATATGCATATACATAATTACATAATTTATTGTTTCTCCTTGGGTTGTTTTTCTCATCTTTATTCTCACCTTATAATGAGTAATGACTAATGGCTCACCTGTAATGGCCAATGAGAGATCGGATAATGATTTTGACAGGATTGCTTCCGCTGGAAACTACTTTTTGAAATTGCAAATACATAAAAATAAAAATGAGATTGGATAGGTGTTTCGCAACCCGAACACTGCTGTTACCTATTCATCACAGTGCATATTGTAGGCTTGCAACCAGAATAGAAAAAAAAGAACAAAAATGAATTTAACATCTGTGGACCCATCTATTCGGTTCCGAAACATTTCCTTCTCGAAAACTCGAAGTGCGTTGTTTCGTCTCAAGAACTAGCGCCGTTTGTAGCACGATCGAGAACTATTGTTTTAAGATTTTCTCTCTGCGTCTCGTACCTCGCACTTCGCCGCGGTTGTGAACAATATCAACAATCAAGAATTTGCCGCGTGCTCATTTTTCGTCCAGTAAAAGATTTTGCTGCACCACTCCACGACTATATATTCCAGTCAGAATCTTCGTTGGCACGGGAAGAATTCGAACCGAACAAAAATGTGAGTACTGATAAAATTAGTGTTTGTATAAAAAAATTCCTGTTTCTGCATTCATCTTATCTTAACGACTCTATAGGTTAGAATCGTTGAAAAAAAATTATGCAGGTATTCTGCTCATCTTTTTTGATTTTATTTAAACTTGAGTTTACATTAAACAAGAGTTGGCATGTATGCGATTATCATCTCAGATATATTCTCTTGTGATCGAAAAAATTTTCTGCTGATTCGTGATATTGTTTTAGCTGGGAACTATATTGGTGTAGTAATATTTTGATATGATGAGAATAGACGAGTGCAGAGCTTTAATAATCACTATCCATTTGTTCTCCTTTTTCTTCTTGTATACAAGTGCACAGTGAGCACTCTGATGCAATGTGTCTGGCTGCGCATTGAAAAGTGTTTTGCGATATGAACGCAGCTGTCAACTAACTATATCACAGCACATGTTGTGCACCTGTATAAAAAATAGAATAAATCAATAAACGAATTTTTTAGAGCTATTGAACTTTTCCATTTTGTGGATTCATTGTATCGAAGCATTCAGGAGCAAGAGTTAGCTACATCATATATTTGATATTCTGTCGGTAGATCTCAAGTTTTGCTAGTCTCTTTCGACATGATTGATTCCGCTTGACACTCCTTTTTTGTGCAAATATATAGAAATAATTCTAGTATTTCTATATATTTAACGTATATTTGCATGAAAAAGGAGTTTCAAGCAGAATCAATCATGTCAAACGAGTCTTTAACAAATCTTGAGATTTACTGACAAAATATCAAATAGATGATGTAGCTAACTCTTGCTCCTGAATTCTTCAATACAATGAATCGACAATTGAAAAAGTTCCAATAGCTTTAAAAAATTTGTTCATTCACCTGTTCTATTTTTTATACAGGTGCACAATATGCGCTGTGGTATAGTTAGTTGAGCACTGTGTCCAAATCGCAAAGCACTTATCAATACGCAGCCAGACACATTGCGTCGGAGTGCTCACTGTGTACTTGTATACAAGAAGAAAAAGGAGAACGAAGGAACAGCGATTATTGAAGCTTCGCACTCATCTATTATCATCATATCAAAATATGAGTACGCCAAAAGAGTATTCCCAGCAATAATAGGAGCAATAATATCAAGAATCAGCAGCAAAATTTGTCATTTACAAGAGAATATCTGAGATAATAATCGTATACATGCCAACTCTTGTTCGCTGCGATGGGATTAGATGTTGTAAATATGTTGAAATCGCTGTCTGTAAACTGTTCTCTTTTTTGAATAGAAGCGCGCAGTGTGGACTGTGGCGCAATGTAGCTTGCTGGATATATATGAGTGCTTTGCAACCCAGCACTGCTGTCACCTGTCCATCGCAGTGCATATTGTGCGCTTGCATACAAAATAGAACAGTCGAAGAACAATAATCTTGGAGTTATTGGACTTTCCTTTTTTTAAGATTGAATGTTCTCTTATTTGTAGTTTTACGTTCTACAGGTCCGATACAGATACTCCATGCCCAAAAAGATTGAAATCTTTGAGTACTGATAATGGCGATGAATCTGACAATGCAGATTTGTTACATGTGTCGCTGAGTCAAATATCGATAACAACATCGATTGACGTCCAGTGTAAAGGAGGTACTTGTCAACAACTGTTGCTGATCCTTATGAGCAGAAAAACTTTTTCTGATCTTTCTCTATTTTACTTTAAAATTTTAGATCACACCCCCCTTGGTGAGACGGAAGGTGTGCAGGATAACACCGAAACAGAACTTGTTGACGAAGCTGAAGGGGAAGATGGAGAAAATGTTGTAGACATTGTCGAGGACGACAAATCGGTCGACGATTCTCAGTTGCTGTCCATAAAAATAAGTAAGATGCCATTATTAGACGGTACATTTTTTACAGTCGATATTGAGAGCTCCAGTCTGATTGGACCCCTGAATGTGCACTGCAATTCGTGTCCTGATCGAAAACTTCTCACAGCAAGATTCCGTTCAACGTCCGGCTTCACGACACATCTAAAAGTAAACTATTTTCTGATGTTTTTTTCCATGATATACTGCATCTGGCCATTTTCTATCCCAGTATCTTTGCACTGTATTATCACTATGCTTTTATGAGATCTCCAAGGTTTACTGTCCGAAAACGACTTTTTCCTACTGTACCGTCGGAAATCCGACGAATACAGGTGGCTATTTTAAACAAAGTTTTAGTTGGTCAACATCAACAGAAATTCATTAAAATCGCAGAATGCTAATTGTTTAATCGTGATCATTGTGATTTAGAGACGACATCCAGAAGCGTTTGCTGAATATGTAAAATATTCAAAGCAAAAACGTAGAGATCGAGTGGATTCTAGGGTTGATAGAAAACGATGGTCAGTCATTTTCGACCAATCAACTTTTGAAGAAAATGTGATGAATCTTGTGTTGAAGTTTATGCTTCCGTTTAGAATCGTCGAAGATGCCGCCTTTCATAAAATATTCGACGGTGAGTTATTAAATGAATTATTCAAGACGAAAAATGTATTGTATTTTTATGATGAACTCAAGTCACTGCTGTGATTCGACTTCGTACTTGCTAAAATCGCGACAGCGACTCGGGACACAGTTTGATAAGATTACGATTTTAAAAAAATTGTTCTCTTTTATCCACCTGTTTTACAGATTTTGAACTGACCAAGGGTAATCTAAAATTGGAGCATCTTACACGCTACTCATTAGGACAATTGGTGGACAAAAGTTTGAAAAAAACGATGGATGAGGTACGCGAATGCCTGAAGCTGCATATCGCTGTAGGAGGTTTCGTCTGCACTACAGCTGACGTATGGACAGGAGGAGCGCGCCGGTTTTTGGGCGTTACAGTTAGCTGGGTAAGTATTCAAAAAAAATTTTAAAAACCAATTACTTGTAACGTTTTCCAGTTTTTCGACTGCCTGAGTGGAAAAACCAAGATTTTTCTCATTTTATTTTGAATTCATAAATTTTTTATGAATGTAATTTGATCATGACGTGAAAAGGTTTGAAATGTTTTCTGATTTTCTATTTGAGTTGAGAAGTGTTCACAAGTTCTGATTTATTCAGAATAGAATGTGCCAATCATATGATTACACGAAGAAATTGTTAATGTCACCAATACCTAGACTTTTAAAAGAATGTTTTAACGAAATTTGAATAAAATTTTTCTGGGGAGAACGTAATTATGAAAAAAAACGAGGATTAGAAGAAAGTCAAACAATAAATCAATCCATATTTCTACATAAATTTTGCGTTCTGTAGCGATTTCCGTGGTTTTTTGTTCATAAATCACAACCCTGCTTGATTCCCCCTTTGCTTTCTTCCATTTCTTTAGTGACAATAGACATCGAATGTACGCACATGAAAATATTATTACTTACTGATAGATAGCCTTGACCTTGATTCATTCTTATATTTTCTGATGGGATTTGAAAACTCAAATCGGTAAATCGTATGGAAGTATTTTGCTCCAATTTGATAGTAAGGATAAATTAGATTCACAATTTTTTTTTTCCATGGCTCTGGATTTTTACTCGCACTTTTACTCGCAATTCTTTATCCCCATTTTCATTTCTGCAAGACCTGTACAAGTTGTTTTCAACAACTGCTCTTGCCTAATGTCATTTAGACGAGTGCGTTAGGATAATCAGGAACTGATAATATATATTACATGCCATTTCACAGATCGATCACGAAACACTTGACCGAAGATCGGCGGCTATTGCCTGTAAAAGATTTGCTGGAACGCATTCTTTTGATGCAATCGCATATCTTCTTTCTACTATCCACTCATATTTCGACTTAACACCAGAGACAATAACAGCAACGGTAACAGACAACGCTTCAAATTTTGCCAAAGCGTTCAGAGTTCTAGGTCTACAAGAATTGGATGATATTCCATCAGGTGAGTAAAAAGATGGAAATCCAGCAGTACTCTTGGTTTACCAAGACCTTCAATTCTCTCTCTCTCTTCCTCTCCCTCCCTCTCTCTTTTCGAGCGGGAAAGTGTAGTAAATTTTCTGCTCCGTATAAAGTCTACATTTATCTATTAAAAATCAAATATTATAATTTATTATAGTGCATAAATTGTTTATAGTGGTGTCTGCAATCTTTGTGTTATTTTTTCTTATCTGTGCGACTGTGAAGTGCCTTATTATCTGCATTTTCATTTCATCAGTGATCTCTGCTGTGATTCTGACAGTTGCGGCCATATAAATTCTTTGTGTTTGTATTAGTGCGTATTATCCACTCGACTAATCAGACTGTCCTCGTCACTGACGTTTATACAAATCGGAATTGCGCATGTTAACTGAGCACTTCTACGCTTTTTAACAGCTTTTCGTTTACTGAACTGAAATTTATTTCGTTTTTGACTGAAAACTGGTAATCGCCCGTTAAACTGATTACGTAACTCTTAACTGTCAATGACATAAACCTATACATGTGGATTATTCTCATCGACCAGTGATCGAAGTACATCGAATCAGACAGAACACCGTCAGTATCTGAGCAATACTCTCTGAAGTTGTCGGAGACGTAATCTCTAATCTTTCGCTCGTCGCTACCTTATCGACCTCAATCACTCGTTGCCAGTTTGAGTTACCTACCTTACCATCGATCGACCAGTTACTTATTCGGCGCGATTTCTTGCAATTTCAAAATGACGAAACGTTATTGTTCAATCTGCAAACGCTTGGCCAAACATGATATTGTTGTTTGTTCTACTTGCAAAGAATCGTATCACATTGAATGTGCTTCGACCAAGTTCGAAATTGATCTTCAAAACAAGGATCAATTCAATAGTTTCTGCTGTGGCCCATGTCTGTGGTCTAAGCCCTCAGTTCCTCTAATCTTACCAGCTGCTGGTTCATCGTCACAGATTACGCTTGAGGATGTAATGCGCCAAATCCAAACAAATACTGCGGCGATTAATGAAAATCTGGCTTCCATGCAGCATCAAATGACATCGAGATTTGAATCGCTTTCCGAAACGATAAATGGAGTTGTCCAAGATATTTCGCTTCTTCGAAATGAAGTTTCGAATCTTGCGGCTACTCAGGAAAATATGGGTGGTGCAATCACTGAAATACGTACGGAAGAGACAACACTCAGCGACCAAACTGCATCTATTGCTGCTGAAAATACAGCATTAAATTCGCGGATGGATAATATCGTGGCCAATGTCGCAAATTTGAGTGCACAAATAACGTCACCTGGAATTGTCATTCGAAACTTACCCAAGTCTTTGAATGACTCGCCACGCATACTCGTTGAAAAAATTTTAACATCTCTTGGTACACCTGATTCATCTACTGACATCATGGACATTCGAAGTCTTGAAAAGAAGCCACAAGGTACCATAGGCGATCGCACATCGACTCCATCTACAGCTGGTTCGAAATCTTTTTTGGTTCGCTTCAAATCTGTTTCGGTGTGTAATGAAGTTTTATTGAAGAAGAGAAGGAAAAAAGTTCTTTCTATAAATGAGGTTTTCTCCGCAAGCATAAATGGCAATATCATCATCAAGGAATTTCTCTCTCCTCAATTACATCAATTTCTGGGCAAAGTTCGTTCTGTTACTAAAGAACGTGGATGGAAGCACGCCTGGGCAAATTCGCGTGGCGTCTTTGTTCGCAAAACAGATGGCTCGGAAATTATATCCATAAATTCCGATGCCGATCTCTCAAAGATCATTTGACTACCGCAGAAATCATCGTCCGGCTCAACGTCAACACCTGGAAATTCATCGACTCTTCATAAGAACACTGTACCTTACGATTATTCTTTAACCATAGCCTCGTTTAATGCAAATTCTTTGCTCGGTCACATTGATCAAATCAAAGCTCACTTCTCACTCAATTTTTCACATATTATTTCTATCTGTGAGACTTGGCTCCATTCTAATATCTCCGATGATTTAGACAGATTAGACGGCTATGCACTTATTCGAAACGACAGAGTGGGTAAAGCTGGGGGTGGCGTCGCATGCTATGTTCGTGAATCTCTTGAGTAAAAATTCTTGCTTCTTCACCCTGTAACTTTTCGAATGCCCCTGAATATATCTTTCTTGAAATCCGTACTATTACTAACTCTGTGCTTTTATTTATCTCCATGTATAGAAGGCCCAAAGGTCTGCTGTTTCATACTTTTATTGAAGACTTCCAGCGTTTTTCTCAATTTTATGAAAATATTGTAATATCCGGAGATTTAAACTGTGATCTCGCCTGCAGCAACTATGAAGGAAATTATTTGAGAGACCTCGTTTTTTCGCAGGCTCTTCACATTATCGAATCTGAAACCACGCATCACACGAAAAGTTCTGACTCATGGCTCGATGTTTTTATCATTGACAATCTTGACAAATTATCTTTGTTTAACAAATCTGAAATGCCCTTTATCGCAGGCCATGATCTCTTAACATAGTGCTATGCTTTCCCTGTTGACCGTGATAATCAGCACATAATTACAAAGCGAACTTTAAGAAATTTCAATGATAATGAGTTCAATGAAATACTAGGCCTCTTATTAAAAAACAACAACCTTTTATCATTCGACATATGTGATTCTACTGCAGATCTTGACACCATGTTAGACTCTTTTTGTAATCAGTTACTTGTCTCCCTTGATATTCATGCCCCGCTTAGAACATTTAAGTTAAACAAGTCCTTAGCGCCATGGCTAACAAATGAACTGAAAATGCTTATAAAACAGAAAAATGCCATGTATAAACAAGCCAAACGCTCAGGAAATATTCTAAATATGGCAATCTACAAACAATTCCGAAATGTTGTCACTTTGAAAATAAAAAATGCCAGAAACAAATTCTACCTCGACAGAGTGTCATCTACTAATGACTCAGCTTCTCTTTGGCGCGAGCTCTCAAAACTAGGTTTAATTAGAACAAACTCGTCATCTCCATTTACATTCTTTTCACGCGAAGAACTCAATGCGCATTACGTTCAAGTCTCTAATGCCACTCCTACTTGCTCTTTAAACTTATTTTTAAACTCCCTTACCCCGCTTGATGAAAACAGGCCAGTTTTTGAATTTTCGGAGATTTCCACTGATTCTCTGTATACCATTATGATGTCTAAATTATCTACTTTTTTGTCTCCTGGTCCTGATAATATTTCGCCATTTGCTTTGCGTAAGGGTTTAACTAAAATTCTTCCTCCACTTGCTTCAATATTTAATAATTGTCTTCGGCTCGCTCATTTTCCATCCATATGGAAAAAAGCTTATATACGTCCACTGATAAAAACAAACCCTCCAGCTACACCGTCTGATATCAGACCGATTGCTAACCTTAGTGAATCTGCTAAGCTCTTCGAGCGCTGTATTTTTGATCAAATATCTGTTTTTCTCATGAGACACAAGTTGCTTGACCCTTATCAGTCGGCCTATCGAGAACGACACAGCACACAAACTGCTCTACTTCGCTTATGTCATGACATTAGGGAGGCAGTTGATGACAGGAAAGTAACCATCTTAATTTTATTCGACTTTAGTAAAGCTTTTGATACTATACCGCACTTAAATTTACTTTCTAAACTTCGCACTTTTGGATTTTCTGATCATGTTTTAAAATTTTTTCATTCATACCTTATTGACCGTTCTCAAGCTTGTATCGATAATTCGGGAATCTGCTCGAACTGGGCAAAAACTACATCGGGGGTTCCCCAAGGATCGGTCCTTGGCCCTCTTTTATTTCTACTTTTTATAAATGATATCAGTAATGTTTTAACTCATAGTAAGCATCTCATTTTTGCAGACGACACTCAAATTTATCGTAGTTGCTCTCCATTTAACATAGTTCAGGAAATAAATAATATGAAACAAGATGTTGAAGCAATCTATAACTATGCTTCGAGAAATGGCTTGAAACTAAATTTGAGTAAGTCCAAGGCTATCATACTGGGTAGCAGCAAGTATATTAACAAATTAAATATAAATACTCTTCCTGTCATCAGTATTGATGGTGTAACTCTCCCCTTTGTACATGATGTTCGAAATTTGGGTGTTGTCATGTCGTCGAATTTATCGTGGGCCAAGCATGTAAGCAGTATCTCTAGCAGGTTAAACGGTGTGTTGTACCGTCTTAGGCATAATAGAAATGCACTTTCAACCGAGGTACGAATCTCAGTAGTAGTCACACTGGTTTTTCCAGTGCTTGACTATTGCTGTATTGCTTACAACGACCTCACTGCAGAACTGAACACTAAGCTGGAGGTTTTGTTGAATTCAGCCATTCGATTTATATTTAATTTAAAACGTGATGAGCACATTACACCGTACCGAAGACAGTTACGCTGGTTGTCTGTTAAGTCTCGTAGACTTTATTTTATAGGCATCATGGTTTACCGAATTCTGAATAACCAAGCTCCATCTTACCTCTCTGAACTCTTTCCGCGAGTGAATGCATCTCTTAGGACCAGTAATCGTAGAGAGGCTGATATTTTTCACATTCCATCTTATCGTACAAGCACTTTCAAAAACTCGTTTGCGATATCCGCTATCTACTTTTGGCACTCCTTACCAAATTCGATTCGCGGTTCATCGTCTCTGAATATTCTGAAAACTCGCCTTTTTTCACATTTATTTGAAGTTGTTGATGCTTAAACACTTAAAAGACACAAGCCTGTAAACACGAATTTCAACATCTCATTCCTATAGTATTATGATATGTTATAAATTTTAGTCATACTCTATTCTATTTTTGCTCATTATTTATATAAATTTCAACGACTAATGGTATCTAAGCACTGTATCCTTTTTTCTTTCATTATCTTTAGTCACTGTTTGTTAGATTGTAGTCTACCTGTATAGGTTTATCCTAGTTTATAAGACAATTTACCAATTTACCAATGTATACTTTATACTTTTTTGTATTCCTAGCCTCAAGGACATAGTCCAAGGCTTATAAATATATCAATCAATCAATCAATCCCTCCCTCCCACCCCCATATCCCCCCTCTCTCAGTCTCAATCTCAGTCTCATTTCTAACAGTGAAGAATGAAGCCTACTTTTAATACGATTTTTTTTCACATTTCGCTCTCCATAGAAGAATCTCCGGAAAACGAAGAATACATTGACAGTCCCGATAATATCAACCAAGGTCAAAATTCAAATTCTGAAGACGTGGTTGCAATTGAGGAAGAATTCAGTGACAACTGTGAAAAAATTCTGCCCAGGCATTTCAGGTGCGCTAGCCACACGCTGAACCTAATAGCATCGTCGGATGTCAATAAAGCGATGAATCAGAACGAGCAATTGAAGCGGAAGCACGAGGGCGTCTTAAAAAAATGTTCGGCGCTGCTGAAACAATATCGTTCTCCGAAGAAGCGTGAAATCTTGACAGCCGAACTGGGGGCTGCAATCAAACGGCCAGTTGTAACTCGATGGAACTCTGGTTACGATTTTTTCAAACAACTCGTCGGAATCAAGGACAAATTAATAGACAAACGTATTGAAGGTCTGGGAAATCCCTTCACAATAGCAGATTTCAACTATTTGGAAGAATTTGTACGATGCTCGACTCCCCTCGCTATCGCCATCGATATGCTACAGGGTGACAAATGTTTGTACGGTCTTTTGTTGCCAATGCTAGTCTCCATTCGATATCAGATGGATGATCTAGAGCAAAGTGATGATGTCCTTTATTGTAAGCCAATCGTCGTAGCCATTAGTGAAGGGATCAATAAACGTTTTGGTCTTTTATTTGATTTTCAAAACACCAATGTGGACGCAGCTATTGCAGCGATATCGCATCCGCGATTTAAAGGTCGTTGGTTGGCACAATTTTCTGAATCGATGCAAAGAACGATTTATCAGCGGTTCATCGATGCAGCGTCCAAAGAAGCAACCGATGAAGTATCCAACTTGCCGAGAAATGTTGAGGATGACGAATTTCAATTTGGGACTTCAACACGAACGATTGAAGAATTTGAACAGTCATCATCACAAGGAGAAGTCAGGGCAGAGGTTACCCGGTATCTCAAAAGCAAAGAGACGAGTCTCGACATTTTTAAAACATTTCCGACGATTCGGAAAGTGTTTTTGAGGTACAACACACCATTGCCATCGTCTGCTCCAGTGGAACATCTGTTTAGTTACGCAACGATGTTGAACACTCCGAAATTCAATAGACTCACCGAAGAGCATTTTGAGCAGAGGATATTGTCCAAAGCTAATATTTTACAAAAATATTTGTAAAAGCTTCAAAATTGGAGTATCATGAAGGAGGAAGGAACGCGATCGGCGACGAGGTATTTATCGGTTTCTTGTTATCCCATATTTTTAACATTTTGTTGTCATTTTTTTATTATCAACCGAAACACTTGGCTTTCCAATCGCCAAAAAAATTGTGGAAATGTTGCCGGCCGACATATATGAATGGTAGACATTATCGAACATTTTTTTTCTTTCCACTACAGTTCTGCTTAATTTTGATTTAGATTCAACGAACTTCTAAGGATTTTGTTACTCCTTTCATCATTGAGGCAAAAATTTTGTTCTTATTAAAAATTACAACTTCAGTCAGAATGAGAAATGAAAAATTAGCCCTGAATTCATTCAAAATCTCGAACACAATATTTGTTTTAATATTAAAGGGATAAGAGACGTGAGCGTGGAGAATAGTGGTTTGAGGGATCGGAGCCAACTCTCACAGTCCAATGCTACCGGCATGCTCTGGATTTTTCGCATCCCATAAACAGTGTGTCAACCGGATCGGACGCTAATGAATCAGATCGGGGGCGAAAAGTGGAGGCGTCATAAGCAAGACGGTGAAAGACATAGCACACGAGAAAAATCGCTATCGTAAAATGTTGGGCACGCCGAAGGAAGATCATAAAAAGAACAACCAAATATTAACCAAAAACAATTCAAAGGGACAGTCGAACTTCAAAAACATTTCTTCTGTTATTTTTCTTTTCTACCGAACAACTTATTCGGTGATTGATTATCTTTCCACTTGCAATGCCAAATACAAGGCTAATGTATCCATCGATACAAAAAATCTTCTGTTTTTACGTAAATCGACTATTTTTCGAGAGAACAAACAACTCAAGCAGCATCAATAAATTTTGTAATTATGTATATAATATACCTAACAAAATTACACTTTTCTGTGTTCTTCTTTGAGATTACGTCTTTTTTTACTCTCTTAACCATAATTTTCTCGAAAAGTTTACAAAACTCCAGAAATGTTCAAAGTTCAGTGGACTACGATGGAGAAACTCATTTTTCTCTGGTTCCGCGAATCTGAATTTTTGAATTTGTTCAACGGAATAAATGTAAAGCTTCATAACTCAAGTTTGTGGTTGATTGGCGAAATAATAATGAAAAAAAAAATGGTTTCCCAAGATTTAGCGTTGGTCACTAATAATAAAATGGCCTGGAATAAACACTGTCACACCTGCTGGAATGCGAGGAACACGTGGTTCCGAACCTTGGGTCATTAAGTGATAAAAAAAATGTTTATATGGAGAAATTTTTCCATAATATTTTTAAAAGTAATGAAAAGTGTTCCTCTCGCTCATCACAATGTGATGAGTGATGGAAAATTTTTTCCATTACTCATTACCCATTACAAGGTGATGAGTAATGGAAAAAAATTTTCATCACACATTACAATGTGATGAGTGATGGAAAAATGTTACATCACTCATTACAATGTGATGGGTAATGGGAAATTTTTTCATCACTCATTACAATGTAATGAGTAATGAAATGACTAATGCATCACAAAAAGTGATGCATTACTTGCAACCCTGCCCTCGACAAAAGGTTTCTCGCAAATATGACACTTTTTGTCTTCCTGAAATTTTCTCCACTCTTGCGGACTCAATGTTTTCATCGGAACGTTCGTTACAAGAATTTTTTCAACGAGCAAAGCTAATTGTTTCAGTTCTTCCGCGAACCATTCCACGCAGTCCTCACCTCGGCGTTCGTGATATCCCGACAACGAATCATCATAGGAGCACTTTACATAATATCCAACGCTGAAGACACGATGATGTTGGTTTTTGTTTTTCTCCCTCTCTTCAGCGCTGGTCTTCTCCAGGATGCATTCGAGGTCGGCGTATACCACGAACGGGAGACGCTCCTTCCGATTCGCGTTGGTAAACTCCAACCATTTGTCGTTCTCAGCTGGTAGTCGAACGGCACAATCGTTGATAACACCGCAATCCACCTCATGGGACTGCAGCTTTTCTATGGTTGAGAAGTAATGGAGGCATCTATAACAATAATAATTTCAAATTCTTTTTAAAATATTTCTTCATAATGGTGAAAAAAATGGCTACAGTTGTTTATATTAATTTACTCACCGATCACAGATGTATTTCTTGTGCCCATTCATGTTCAGTTGTGAGTTGACGAGCCGGGATAAATTCTTGATCCACGCGAAGTGTCCGATTCCACATCCCGACACGTCTTCGATGTAAAGCAAGTTGAAGTGCCGCTCCTTCTTCTCCTTGCTTACACGGACTGGTAAAATGACTTCCGTGTTCTCGCTATAGACGTTGATTGAGAGATTATTCATCTTTTCAAATCTCCCAATCTGGTCCAACGTCATAGGGAAGTTGATGGCTCGGAAGTCGAATATCGTTGAATAATGCGGGTAAGAAGATGTGCGATCATTGTATCGGTCTACCGGATGAAGAGCAGCAGTCATTGCCCATTCAAAACACGCATTATCCGTCGATTTCACATTCACCACCGCTCTTTTCAACTGTATCCATTTTGCCAATGAAACGTGACATCCTGCACGTAAGGCATTATACTTGTTGATGTTCACTGTTAGATTGGTTATGGATGTCAAGGTCCAGCCGCTGTCACTCTCTTGGAACTCCTCGAGCGATCTCAGAGTCGGCTCCACGACTCGCTTCCGATACCACTCACTGAAATCCGATGTTGTGAAAAGTTCAACATTTGCCGTGTTGACACTTTTATTCGCCCGCTTATCACCCACGGTAAACTCTCCGTTAAACGAAGTGTTCACTTTGATGCTATTGTGTTTGCGAATATGAGCCTGCACTTGTTCTTCAACAAGCTCATACGCATCCAATAGAAACTTTCGTTGGTCGATATGATCACGATTAATCACAGCGCCAGTTGACAAGCGATTCTCAAATGCGCTGTCAATTTCGCGCCATGTTAATCCGTGATCATTTAATCCTCCGCCCCAATGTATGAAGCGTTGGCGTGTTGCCTGCTTTAAACATTCGAGACGCAAGATTTGAGAAGTGACCGAGTGGTGATATCCCAGTCGTGGTCGTTTCGATCGAACTTGCTCCTCCAACGATTCGATGAGGGTATCACATTGGTGTTCCCACACCAAAAATTGCTCCAACGTCCGCAGGAGAGTTGATTGCATACGCAGCAATTCCTCGGTAGCAATGTCGACGGTGAGAGACATGATGCGCTGAACGGAATTCGACTCGTAACTGTTACGTCGTCTCAACAGAGTCTGGACCTTCCTCAAAATTGTTTCATTTTATATACGCGTTTTTTTCGGTTCTGAGGTGGGGATGAGTAGGAGAGAGGAAAAATCTTGACTTTTCTGGAAACTCGAATATGATTCCCAAGATCTAATCGAGAAAGTGGAGGAAGTGCGGTTGACTTCAAAAAATCCCTTCTTACACTTTTTGAGAAATGCCTCTGCAGGTTAAAAAATGTGCAACAGCGAACACATAAATCTGTCATTGTCCATCTCTGTAAAGATTTCTAGTCCAATGTGAACATTTTTATAGTTTTTCTCGGAAAACATTCTTCTTGAGAACTTTCAAGCTAAAAATGGGTGGGAAGGCAGGCGCATTTCCCAAAGAAATCTCATTGCCATCTCAGGAATGTAGCACAGGACACATGAATCTCGCATTAGGGGTCTCCTTCGTCACGGATACCAATAATTGAGAACACTTTTCGTCTCAACTGATTTTTCTATGTAGGAAACATAAATCTGTTATTGGGCATCAGCGAATTCTTTTTTCCTCGAATATACTTTTGTCTATGCAATGCCGCAAGCAGGACCACTGCATCCCCCCTCCACTTCCTCACTACCCTGAGGACCTCCACACAGGCCCCCGCAACGCACTCCCCCTGAAATCTCTGAGTTAAAACTAGTTTTTGAAAAAAGAAATCGCTATCTCAGGAATGTAACACAGGACACATAAATCTGTCATTGAGAGCAAATACTTCCAGTATGATGCAAACTTTCATTTTTTCTCAGAAAAAAACAATATATTCCTCTAAGCAAAAATTGGGGGAGGGGCATTTTGAAAAAGAAATCTTGTCGGAACTTGCGCCACAATACAAAATACGTAACACCGGACACATAAATTTGTCATTAGTGTGACATGTAAACATCTTTGGTCACGGAGTCCGATAATTAAGATCATCTTCGGCGAGAGCACTTTAAAAAGAAAATTCCGTGCAATCTGATATACCGGAAACATAAATCAGTCATTGGAGGGTATGGTGTAAAAAAATCTTTTGTCTCTTCAAAGTGCCGCCGCACCCCCGCTATGCGAGAACCTTCCCCCTCCACATGCCGTGCAGCCCCGCAACGGTCCCCGCGCTCCCCCGTCCCCGCTCCCCCCTGAGAGCCCCATGGGTTAGAACTGGCATAGCCTTACTACTACCTCGCAAAGTAGAAGGCGACGAAGTAGCGCCCAATCTTTAAATCGATCTCCGACATCGGAAGACGATTATTTAGACGCGGAAAATACGCCGGAAAATTCGCTAGTAGAAACAACAAATCCTTTAGTTTCAACAATGTTTGAAACAGTAAATTTAGACACAACGGGAGATAATCAGAATTCCGGAAATCCCGGAAACAGTCGAAATAATAATCCCGGAAATCCTGGAAATAATGGCGAAAATAATAGAGGAAATAATACTCAAAATTCCCCGCCAAATCACTCGCGAACTAACAGACTTCGAGGCTCAATGTCTCTTAAAGAAGAGCGTAGTTTAATTCCTCGATTCGACGGTTCAAAACCGGAAGAAGCGCGAGAACTTGTAGATTCTTTTGCTCACGTCAATAAACATATTTTAGAAGAGGACCAAGAGATTCTCCTGGAATCAGTGTTAACTACTAAATTAACTGGTAAAGCTAGAGCAGAAGTATGATATAAAAATATTCCAGATTTTGAAACATTCAAATCCGTTATGTTAGAAATATTTTGCGGTACGAGAACCGTAGGAGCCCTTCAAACAGAGTTGTATTCTTGCCGACAAAGATTTAATGAATCAGTAAAAGATTTCGGAAGAAGGGTAGAAGACACAATGATGGAACTAATTGATGCAAGCATAAAAAAGCACTCGACAATGATCGAACAAATGGCGGTAGAAAAGCACATACGCGAAGTAGCCCTTTCGAGTTTCGCGCAAGGTCTCAAACGCGAATATCAAACGATAATTAAAGCTAGGGCGTACCCAACCCTTAACGAAGCAATTACAGCCGCGATAGACGAAGAAAAAATACAGCAGGGAACTCGAAGAGAACCCGCAAGTAATACGGTTACTTGCAATAGGTGTAATAAAAAGGGTCACATTGCTCGCGACTGTAGAAGCTCAGGAAATAGGAATGGAAATCATGGTAACGGAAACAATAGTTTACCGACACCGAGTCGAAACATACATTCTGTCTTCTGCAATTATTGCAAAAAACCAGGTCATGTCTATGATGACTGCTGGAATAGGAAAAATAAAAATGGCGATCAAAGAGGAAATAATCGGAATAACCAAAATAGAAGCCAAGGAAACAGAGGAAATAATAATAATCAAAATAATCGCGAAAATCAAGGAAACAGGGGTAAAAACAGAGGTTATCAAAATAATAGACCGAATAACGGTCAAAATAATAATCAAAATAATCAAAATCAAAATCAGTCAGGTAACACGGAAGAAAAGAAAACAATTGGGTCACTGAACCTAAGTCCCCTCGAGCGGACGGCTTCGCGAAACAATACAGGCGTCAGCTGTCTGGAGGCCGAGCGAGCTACAGGCTCATCCACACCTCAGGCGCCAAAAACGCAGATAAGATTCGAAATCAATTCTTTCAATTACTGGAGAATGGCTAGCGATTTCTACATAACGTCACCGCATGCTATAAATTCAGCTCTTCTCTTGAAAGCTGATACGGGAGCCCAATGTAGTATAATAAAAAGGTGCGTCCTAAGAGAAGATACGGAAATTATCGATGAAATCGTCGAACTGACCGGCGTAGGAGGAAAGGCTTTCAACGCTCTGTGCAAGGTAATCATCAAAATCGAAACACCTGCCGTCAACATCCTTCATGGATTTTTCGTCGTTGACAACGACGTTCCAATTAAAACGGACGGAATACTGGGACTCGATTTTATCAAAAAACACAAAGTCGAAAACATCGAATATCGCGTTCGCGATAAAGTACTGCTGCTCGACCCAACAGTTCGTCGAGGCAGGTCAGCGAAATTAACGCCAAAATGGACAGGACCGTTTGAAATCAAAAGTAAAGATTCACCGGTAAACTACAGCATCGGCAAGGGACGCAAAACTGTTCGAGTTCACGTAGAGCGGATCAAGCCCTACATTACCCTTTAGCCGATCGCAGTGAGCCTTGCCGGTATTGCAGCAAATAAACAAAAGAGAATGTACAAAAAACGATAGAAGAACAAATATATAAAATTGAAATATGAAGAAAGAAATTAAATATACAAAAAAATACGAAAATAAATACAAAAATAATAAACAGAACGAAACGAATAATACGGAACGTGTATAATAACACGAAATAAATAAATAAATTATAATCCGAACGAAAAAATTAATAAGAATAATAATAATTTAAAAATATTGAAAGTCAACAAAGTCTATCCACTAACAACAAAAATTAATGAAAAACAATTCTAATTTATAGCAACCACTTCCAAAATAATAATTGTGGATAATTACAAAAGAACGTATTAATAATGACTGAAGAAGATTTAAACAATGCGAAAAAAGTTGACAACGTCTATTATTACAAACCTAAGCAATCACTGCAAACAATAAGCGATAATACATCATGCAAAATAGCGATTTATTTAGGAAATAATCCTGAAAAATTGTCACGTAATCAATGAATTGTAAAAATCGGAAAAACATTAATCATCGCACTAGAAAAGAAGGTAGATGGCTATTCGTAGCACCAAAACCCGAAAATATTAAAATCGATTGTAAAAATAAGTCTACGACACACGAAATAATCCACAATGAAGGATTACTGGCTTTGGACGGAGAATGTTCCGCCACATCAATAAATTTTCAATTGTTATCTTTAAACGAACTACGACAACACGAATTTATAACATTTATACTACTATCAAGAGACTCGGTAGAGTCCCGGGACAAGTACATTGACAGCCCTGTCGTCTGCTGGCCCGAGGCTCTCGCCGAGACTATACTTTCTCTGAATAAAACGATTCGCGGTGGTGGGGGTAAAATTGGCATGTGATTTTCTTTAATTGCGAAGCCTATGAGTTATGTACGACTTTGAAAATTGAACTTTCAGCTAATTGAGAAATTCTCTATCGAATGAGCCCAAAATCAGCATTATTGGTGGCGTAATTGCTGAGAAAAAACTTTGCACGGGCTCAAGATTATGCAAAAGTTACCAACACATTCAAAAATTTATGTGTCTGTATATTATATTATAACACCATCAAAGGCACTTTGATACTATCGAGTTTCTGATTGGTTGGATCTGACGACATCCATTTTTAGACGTTGTGATTGGTTGTTGAAATTAGTTGTGATGATTGGAAATTTGACGTCAACTTCATAACGTAGCACACGGCGCAGCACAGCTGGTAACAGCAGTCATAAATTCGATCGATATCAAGAGACTCGGTAGAGTCTCGGGACAAGTACATTGACAGCCCTGTCGTCTGCTGGCCCGAGGCTCTCGCCGAGACTATACTTTCTCTGAATAAAACGATTCGCGGTGGTGGGGGTAAAATTGGCATGTGATTTTCTTTAATTGCGAAGCTCATGAGTTATGTACGGCTTTGATAATTGAACTTTAAGCTAATTAAGAAGTTCTCTTTCGAATGAGCCCAAAATCAGCATTCTCGGTGGCGTATTTGCTGAGAAAAAACTTTGCACGGGCTCAAGATTATGCAAAAGTTACTGACACATCACGAGTTCGACGTATACGTATACGCGTTTTGACGTAGTTAGTGGTAGTAGAGTTGTGCCTCTACGCATTCTGATTGGCTCAACGATGTCGGCTCCTCCAGCTGCTAGGCCGACCGCGGGTGGGGCTCAAGAGTTAGAAGGCCTAAAATAGCGAACAGGCATTCTGTATATCGATATGTGCGTTATACAGAATGCCTGTTCGCCATTTTAGGCCATCTAACTTTTGAGTCTTAGCCCGACCGCGCACAGACTCCGTGAATATTATATATATACATACCCCTAGGAAAAAAAAGGTTGGGACAAGTACATTGATGGTCCCTCGTTTGCTGATAATTCCATCCATAAAAAAAACTTGAAAAAAAATTTTTTTTAAATTGTAAAAAAAATTATTTTATAAAAAAAATTACAGAACAATTCGAAAAAAATTTCACAAATCTTGAAAAAAACATTATATTAAAACAAAAACTAATCTGTATCTATTTTTTAAAGTGTCAAAAGAATCAAATAACAAGTAAAAAATAAAAAACCGAAAAATCGGTCTTGAAATCATTTTGGAAACCGATGCCTCATTCTTCTTATTAGATTCGAACAGCTAAATCAACTGAAAAAAATTCCATCTAATTTACGTGCGGCATTAAAATTTATTATATTAATTCGAGGCCAAGTATTTTCTAATGAATTGAAAAAAGTTACCACTTGAATTACGTGCAGCATTAAAATTTATGATATCAATCGGTGGACAAGTATTTTATTAGTAACTCCAAATTTTGACATTATTAAATTCTTCTAAGAAGCTTTTAAATCCAAAAAAAATCACATGAAAGCTAGTCATTTCTTACTCTATGGTGGCAGAGACTTATAAGAAAATCAATTCTTCTCAGACTTTCAGGATCCTCTGGTATTATTCACAAAATTCGACGTCGATTGGATCGATACAAATTATGTTTAAATATGTGTTAAAAGTACTTGTCCGGCCCATCACTATTCATTTAAATAAAAATCAATCATGAAAAAATGGAATTGTATGGCAGAATCCGGTTAAACATTTATTGAAATGCGATTCATTATCAGTTTAATGTTCTTAATAGTAGTATAGGTTAGTTCTTATTCCGAATGGAATTCGTTCGCTGGAAGAATAATTGAGAAGCAAAAATTGCCGTCATTGAATACAAACTGGAGAGTTATTTTTTAAACTTGAACATATATATTATGTACAATTATTTTCATTTATCAATGGACAATAATATCCCTTGTATATTGCGGAACAATTTCTTTGCTTTTTTTATTAACCCTCTCGGACCGTATGTTGCTTCTACGCAACACGCGCTTCCAGGCCCAATAAAACTGCATCGGTCAGTAAGGTCGGGGTTTTAACTGACTATTTCCATCAAGCAACGTTAGATTGCACCATAGAAACTCCTAAACCAAGAGATAAACTGCTTTAACCCATCGAAATATCAATATGAATTCGGCGTTTCATGTTGAGTTGGCGTTGTATGAAAAGGTGCTTTAGTTATCGCAAAAGAAAAGTGAGTACACATTTTTTTTCGTACTCCAAACGTTAGTTCCTTTCAAAGGGAAGCTAACATTATGTATTTAAGATATTTGGTGCTAGATTCATTCGTAAATTTTCCTGATTTTGCTCCCCAAGGACCTGGTGCTGCCCGTAGCGAACATTCAAAAATTCATATTTCCCAACAAAAAAACTGAACTATCACAATGGATTCGGAAACTAGAAAGTATTTTGAGATAAAATTATGAAGGGAATCATTTTCCGTCAACGCGAAATAGGTCTCGGTCTGAGAGGGTTAAATTAGTGCAATTACGTAAAAATTACTTGAAGATAATTCTCTCAATTCCCTCTGCATGGATACTTGTGATCCATCAGTTCTAGACAAGCACTGATTATTATTGCGATGAACAATTTAAACGGAAAGTGATGGGCCGGACAAGTACTTTTAACACATATTTAAACATAATTTGTATCGATCCAATCGACGTCGAATTTTGTGAATAATACCAGAGGATCCTGAAAGTCTGAGAAGAATTGATTTTCTTATAAGTCTCTGCCACCATAGAGTAACATATGACTAGCTTTCATGTGATTTTTTTTGGATTTAAAAGCTTCTTAGAAGAATTTAATAATGTCAAAATTTGGAGTTACTAATAAAATACTTGTCCACCGATTGATATCATAAATTTTAATGCTGCACGTAATTCAAGTGGTAACTTTTTTCAATTCATTAGAAAATACTTGGCCTCGAATTAATATAATAAATTTTAATGCCGCACGTAAATTAGATGGAATTTTTTTCAGTTGATTTAGCTGTTCGAATCTAATAAGAAGAATGAGGCATCGGTTTCCAAAATGATTTCAAGACCGATTTTTCGGTTTTTTATTTTTTACTTGTTATTTGATTCTTTTGACACTTTAAAAAATAGATACAGATTAGTTTTTGTTTTAATATAATGTTTTTTTCAAGATTTGTGAAATTTTTTTCGAATTGTTCTGTAATTTTTTTTATAAAATAATTTTTTTTACAATTTAAAAAAAATTTTTTTTCAAGTTTTTTTTATGGATGGAATTATCAGCAAACGAGGGACCATCAATGTACTTGTCCCAACCTTTTTTTTCCTAGGGGAAGTTTATGGTTTGATATTACGTCTTTTTTCTCAAAAGTTCCTTATTTATTTTCAGTTGACTATAGGATTTTAGTTTGAATTTCTATGGATTATTTATGATTTTCGTCTTATAACGTTGGTTTTCTCGAAAAAAGACCTATTTTTCGTCAAAATAGTACTGAAAATATTTCGGCACAGGTCTGTCCTTGGACTTTGGCAATTTTTTTTCTTTGTACTCTGATATGTTTTGTCAATTAGAAACCTAAGCGCACGGTCGCAAGCGGGTTGGAGGCCGGGATATGATTTTCGGCTTATAACGCTGGTTTCCACGAAAAAGGACCTATTTTGCGTCAAAATTTTACTGGAAATATTTCGTCACAGGTCTGTTCTTGGACTTTGGCGCTTTTTTTCCTTGTACCCTAATATGTTTTGTCAATTAGGAACCAAAGAGCACGGTCGAAAGTGGGTTGGAGGCCGGGATATGATTTTCGGCTTATAACGTTGGTTTCCACGAAAAAAGACCTAAATTTCGTTAAAATTGTACTGGAAATATTTCGATAGAGGTTTGTTCTTGGACTTTGGTGATTTTTCTCCTTGTCTTCTAATATGTTTTGTCCATTGGAAACTCAAGAGCATGTAGCAATGCGTGTTGCGGGCTGAGATATGATTTCCGGCTTATAACGTTAGTGAAAAGAAAGGAAAAGAGGAAAGACAGATCAAATTGAAGACCCAACAAATCCAACAGAATTGGCCATTTTTAAATGTCGCTTTTGCATTCTGAATCTAGACGTTTTCGTGTCATCCAAAACATACCCCCGATGAAATATATTTCCAAAGTTTGCAAGTGGCCGCTGAGATCCAATTATCTACAGTTTGATAGTTGCGGAAAAAAGGCACCCGAAAACATTTATTGTTTCAGAACTCAAAGAAGCAAAAAAAACTGAGGGTAATTAATTCTACAGAGCAACGGAAATCAAAGACGTTTAAGGTATCTGCATTGGTTGTGGAGGAAAACAATTTCATTTCAGGATAATTTAGAAATAAATTTAGAAATTAAGAAATTTAGCATGGAATTTAGAAAAAAGAAAATGAAGTTAAATAGTAAAGATGAAAACTTTTGTGATGAATTTTTGAAATTACATGTTACGGTTGGAGTAAAAAATTAAAATGATTGGCACACATGCTGCGACACAAAAATATCAAAGTTTGAAGGTATTCACTCCATACCGCAGTAATACAAACTTCAATACTATTTGAAAAGAAACACTTTAGAACTTGCTGAACAAAATTCCATTCCATATTACTATAATCAAAGATAGGGGGTGATACTAGCACATATACTTATCCACAGAAATTTCAAAGTTCGCCGGTATCTGCTGCGATTCAATGTATCTGCGCAATTAGTTTGGAAGACAGCGATTTCAAATCCATCCATAAATGAGCAACTGAAGACTTTTATAATGAATCTTTCACTTCATATTTATCTCACGGTGAGAGTCAAAAAGTAAAATGAATGGCACAATATATAAATTTTATAGTTTGCAGATTTTTGCTGTATTTCAGTGATCCAAATATATAGTATTATAGTGAAAGGGTGTTAGAAGTCATGATGTTACATTAAAATGACATAGCGCACATAACATTCAGAAATTCTGTAGGTTTCCATGATGTTGGCAGGCATTATACTCAATCGCATCCAAAACTGAGCAACTGTACACTTATCGTAATGAATGTTTTCACCAATAATTCCACATTTGCAGTTTGCAGAATAGGAATACTCAACATACACGTTATTTCATAAGTATTGTTGTCAAAATTTGTGTTTTCCTACCGCATTCCGAAGATTTAACTTTTCATATTATCAGCAAAAAAAGCATCCAAAGACTTTTTGGAACAAGTTTCAAAATTTATTACTCGACAGGCCAGGTGGAAAAAGTATAACTACACTTATATCAACACCAGAAACTGTTTTGAGAATCTGATATACAAAATGTGCGAATAATGATCATAGTTGGAAACCACTTGAATCAGGTTACCACAATCAGCATGAAGAAATGGTAGAAAATGAAAAGACACATATTAGGCAACCAATTAATAATATGTATCGATCCGCTGCAAACCGATGGAATCAAAACAAGGATCGGAAAGAGCAGAGCCAGACTCAATAGGAAGCAAAATATGGGAATATTCAAAAATAATGATGACACAAAAAATAAATTAGAAAACATTTATTCGATTGGAGTTTCTCACATTATATATACTAACAGTTCCGTGTGTTCTTGTATTATTAATTATCAACCATGATATTTCAGATCGCAAAAAGAAAATTTGACGTTATAGGCTGACGAACATTTTTCCTTACAACTTCCAGACCTATTCTTGATAAATTCATTTGCCTTATTTATATTATTCACTAACCATGCGAACGTTTGTTACATATGTCCCGCACTTCGTAACGTCAAATCCCGGCCGGTTCGTTACCACACAGCTATCAAAGGGAACTCTTATATATAACCTACATAATTACACATGATATATAATCACGCAACTGACGATATATTTACACTGAACAATATTCCGCGCACTCTGGTTTAATTGAAAGATTATCTTAGTTGACACTTACTTCCAATCGAATGAAATAATGAAATCTTGAAAAGTTTCGTTGACATATGCATCGCGCATTTTTTTATATTTTTTATTTTCACACACAGATCAAAGTCTACATTTAGGCGGCCGCTTTTATACCGGTTTAGTATTCCACAAGTTTTAACAAAATAAATATCAATATGCACTTCGTTAGATGACGTGAAAATTATTTTTATTGTCCCGCACGCACTTCATAACATCATAACCCCAAATGTCAACATGACTTGAAACTTCACCTGGTGACTTTCGAGTACTTTCGAGCTCTCGAGCTTTTTAGCTTTCCGCCAAACTTCCTTGCTCTTCTTCTTGAATGTCATTGGCCCAAAAATTCTCTCACTCTTCATTGGTTAAAACAAAATTTCTCTCACCAGGGATTGGTGATCATGGGGGCCAAGAGGCCTATGTTTGTAGCGGTTGGAGTACGCGTATACAGATCCGTAAAATCCTGAATGTGTTAGTAACTTTTGCATAATCTTAAGCCCGTGCAAAGTTTTTTCTCAGAAATTACGACACCGAGCATGCTGATTTTGGACTCATTCGACAGAGAACTTCTTAATTAGCTAAAAGTTCAATTTTCAAAGCCGTACATAACTCATGAGCTTTGCAATTAAAGAAAATCACATGCCAATTTTACCCCCACCACCGCGAATCGTTTTATTCAGAGAAAATATAGTCTCGGCGAGAGCCTCAGGCCAGCAGACGACAGGGCTGTCAATGTACTTGTCCCGAGACTCTACCGAGTCTCTTGATAAACCATGTGTCAGTTTTCGATCATCGTATAAACAAACGGAGTTTTGACATTATGGAATGCGTGTGGGATAAATAAAGAAAACTTTCGTCATCTAACGAAGTGCATAGTACTAAAACCTGTGGAATGCTAAACTAAACCGGTATAAAAGCAGTCGCGTAAATGTAGTCTGTGATCTGTCGTGTGTAAAAAAGAATAAAATTTAAAAAATACGCAGTGCATGTCGACGAAACTTTTTAAGATTTCATTATTTCGTTTGACTGAAAATAAGTTTATCATTTATATCATTTGTAAATAGGTTATATGATATCAATACATCGATACGCACATCCGAAACCACCCGAGACTTGTTTTCATATTGAACGTCATTTTGACAGGTGAGGTTATGATCCCCAAAGTGCTGTTGTGGGCGGACTCTAATTAATAAATGAAAATGGTTAGTGAAAAGTCGTTAATATTTATTTTGTTAAAACTTGTGGTATACTAAACCGGTATAAAAGCGGCCGCGTAAATGTAGACTGTGATCTGTGTGTGCAAATAAAAAATATAAAAAATGCGCGATGCATATGTCAACGAAACTTTTCAAGATTTCATTATTTCATTCGATTGGAAATAAGTGTCAACTGAGATAATCTTTCAATTAAACCAGAGTGCGCGGAATATTGTTCAGTGTAAATATATCGTCAGTTGCGTAATTATATATCATGTGTAATTATGTAGGTTATATATACGAGTTCCCTTTGATAACTGTGTGGTAACGAACCGGCCGGGGTTTGACGTTACGAAGTGCGGGACATATGTAACAAACGTTCGCATAGTTAGTGAATAATATAAATAAGGCAAATCAGTTTATCAAAAATAGGTCTGGAAGTTGTAAGAAAAAATGTTCGTCAACTTATAACGTCAATTTTCTTTTTGCGATCTGAAATATTATGGTTGATAATTAATAAAACAAGAACACACGGAACTGTTAGTATATATAATGTGAGAAACTCCAATCGAATAAATGTTTTCTAATTTATTTTTTGTGTCATCATTATTTTTGAATATTCATATATTTTGCTTCCTATTGAGTCTAGCTCTGCTCTTTCCGATCCTTGTTTTGACTCCATCGGTTTGCAGCGGATCGATACATATTATTAATTGGTTGCCTAATATGTGTCCATTAATTTTCTACCATTTCTTCACGCTGATTGTGGTAACCTGATTCAAGTGGTTTCCGACTATGATCATTATTCGCACATTTTATATATCAGATTCTCAAAACAGTTTCTGGTGTTGATATAAGTGTAGTTATACTTTTTCCACCTGGCCAGTCGAGTAATAAATTTTCAAAACTTGTTCCAAAAAGTCTTTGGATGCTTTTTTTGCTGATAATATGAAAAGTTAAATCATCGGAATGCGGTAGGCAAACCCAAATGTTGACAACAATACTTATGAAATAACGTGTATGTTGAGTATTCCTATTCTGCAAACTGCAAATGTGGAATTATTGGTGAAAACATTCATTACAATAAGTCTACAGTTGCTCAGTTTTGGATGCGATTGAGTATAATGCCTGCCAACATCATGGAAACCTACAGAATTTCTGAATGTTATGTGCGCTATGTCATTTTAATGTAACATCATGACTTCTAACACCCTTTCACTATAATACTATATATTTGGATCACTGAAATACAGCAAAAATCTGCAAACTATAAAATTTATATACTCTGCCATTCATTTTACTTTTTGACTCTCACCGTAACATAAATATCAAGTGAAAAATTCATTAGAAAAGTCTTCAGTTGCTCATTTATGGATGGATTTGAAATTGCTGTCTTCCAAACTAATTGCGCAGATACATTGAATCGCAGCAGATACCTGCGAACTTTGAAATTTCTGTGGATAAGTATATGTGCTAGTATCACCCCCTATCTTTGATTATAGTAATATGGAATGGAACTTTGTTCAGCAAGTTTTAAAGTGTTTCTTTTCAAATAGTATTGAAGTTTGTATTACTGCGGTATGGAGCGAATACCTTCAAACTTTGATATTTTTGTGTCGCAGCATGTGTGCCAATCATTTTAATTTTTTACTCCAACCGTAACATGTAATTTCAAAAATTCATCACAAAAGTTTTCAGCTTTACTATTTAACTTCATTTTCCTTTTTCTAAATTCCATGCTAAATTTCTTAATTTCTAAATTTCTTTCTAAATTATCCTGAAATGAAATTGTATTCCTCCACAACCAATGCAGGTACCTTAAACGTCTTTGATTTCCGTTGCTCTGTAGAATTAAGTACGCTCAGTTTTTCTTGCTTCTTTGAGTTCTGACACAATAGATGTTTTCGGGTGCCTTTTTTCTGCAACTATCAAACTGTAGATAATTGGATCTCAGCGGCCACTTGCAAACTTTGGAAATATATTTTATCGGGGGCATGTTTTGGATGACACGAAAACGTCTAGATTCAGAATGCAAAAACGACATTTGAAAATGGCCAATTCTGTTGGAATTGTTGTGTCTTGAATTTGATCTGTCTTTCCTCTTTTCCTTTCTTTTTTCTAACGTTATAAGCCAGAAATCACATCTCAGCTCGCAACACGCATTGCTACATGCTCTTGAGTTCTCAATGGACAAAACATATTAGAAGACAGGGGGAAAAATCGCCAAAGTCCAAGAACAGACCTGTGACGAAATATTTCCAGTACAATTTTAACGAAATTTAGGTCTTTTTTCGTAGAAACCAACGTTATAAGCCGAAAATCATATCTCGGCCCCCAACCCGCTTTTCACCGTGCTCTTTGGTTCCTAATTGACAAAACATATTAGGGTACAAGGAAAAAAAGCGCCAAAGTCCAAGAACAGACCTGTGTCGAAATATTTCCAGTAAAATGTTGACGCAAAATAGGTCCTTTTTCGTGGAAACCAGCGTTATAAGCCGACAATCATATCTCGGCCCCCAACCCGCTTTTCACCGTGCTCTTTGGTTCCTAATTGACAAAACATATTAGGGTACAAGGAAAAAAAGCGCCAAAGTCCAAGAACAGACCTGTGTCGAAATATTTCCAGTAAAATTTTGACGCAAAATAGGTCCTTTTTCGTGGAAACCAGCGTTATAAGCCGAAAATCATATCCCGGCCCCCAACCCGCTTGCGACCGTGCGTTTGGGTTTCTAATTGACAAAACATATCAGAGTACAAAGAAAAAAATTGCCAAAGTCCAAGGACAGACCTGTGACGAAATATTTTCAGTACTATTTTGACGAAAAATAGGTCTTTTTTCGTGGAAACCAACGTTATAAGACGAAAATCATAAATAATCCATAGAAATTCAAACTAAAATCCTATAGTCAACTGAAAATAAATAAGGAACTTTTGAGAAAAAAGACGTGATATTAAACCATAAACTTCCCCTAGGAAAAAAAAGGTTGGGACAAGTACATTGATGGTCCCTCGTTTGCTGATAATTCCATCCATAAAAAAAACTTGAAAAATTTTTTTTTTTAAATTGTAAAAAAAATTATTTTATAAAAAAAATACAGAACAATTCGAAAAAATTTCACAAATCTTGAAAAAACATTATATTAAAACAAAAACTAATCTGTATCTATTTTTTAAAGTGTCAAAATAATCAAATAACAAGTAAAAAATAAAAAACCGAAAAATCGGTCTTGAAATCATTTTGGAAACCGATGCCTCATTCTTCTTATTAGATTCGAACAGCTAAATCAACTGAAAAAAATTCCATCTAATTTACGTGCGGCATTAAAATGTATTATATTAATTCGAGGCCAAGTATTTTTTAATGAATTGAAAAAAGTTGATCCAAATCCAAATCTATAGTATTAGAGTGGAAAGTTGTTAGAAGTCATGATGTTACATTGAAATGACATAGCGCACATAACATTCAGAAATTCTGTAGGTTTCCAACTGTACACTTATCGTAATGAATGTTTTCACCAATAATTCCACATTTGCAGTTTGCAGAATAGGAATACTCAACATACACGTCATTTCATAAGTATTGTTGTCAATATTTGTGTTTGCCTACCGCATTCCGAAGATTCAACTTTTCATATTATCAGCAAAAAAAGCATCCAAAGACTTTTTGGAACAAGTTTCAAAATTTATTACTCGACAGACCAGGTGGAAAAAGAATAAGAACACTTATATCAAGACCAGAAACTGTTTTGAGAATCTGTTGTACAAAATGTGCGATTGATGATCATAATTGGAAACCTCTTGAATCACGTTACCACAATCAGCATGAAGAAATAGTAGAAAATCATAGGACACATATTAGGCAGCCAATTAATAATATGCATCGATCCGCTGCAAACCGATGGAGTCAAAACAAGGATCGGAAAGAGCAGAGCCATAGTTAAAAAGAAAAAAGACAGCGCAATTGAAAGAGAACAGAAATCAAAATTGTTTCATGTATCTGTGCATTAGTTTCTGAAGACAGTAATTTCAGATCTATTCAGAAATAAGTAGGTGAAGACTTTAGTAATGAATATCTTCGTTAATATATTCCAGTCGGAACCAAAAAGTTAAAAGTTTGGCATACCTGCTATTTCACAGAAATATCAAAGTTCATCGGTACTTGCTACGTACCAGTTATACAGACTTAGGGGCTATAGGGAAAAACACTTCAAAATTACATGAACCACATTTTTGAAACTTATTATGACACATTCAAAAAAAAAGTGACAGATAAGATGCATGTTGAAGCAAGCAAAATGCTGTAATTTTGTATGTCTCCATGGTTATCCGCAGACAAAATATTTGATCACATCCAAAAATGATCAGGTGTAAACTTACAGACATGAATTTTTCAACCCACAATGCCAATCGCAAACATCGTCTGGAAATATTCAATATACACGTCACTTTGTCGAACTTTAGAGGTGTTCATTGCATTTCGAAGATACAAATTTTGATATCATGAAAATTAAGCACCCAATGACTTATTGAAATAAATTTCCAAATTTATCATGTAACAACTCAAGTGAATATATCTATGCATTTACATGGCCCAAAGATTTTTCAAAACTTGGGTGTATGAACAAGCAATCATGAAGGCTTTTTGTTATAAATATTTCAAATTATCTTGTTGAAATTAATATAAAAAAATAAAAATACGAATATCTCTCGTATTGTCTGGAGAACAAATAGAAATTGGTATGACAATACACTGTAAGCTAAGGAGGTGGAAGAAAGGGACCGGTGAACACAGCCAAACTAAATGAAAGAAATTATGACAACAATACATTGAATTACTTGACCAAAGTTTTTTAAAATTTTTTTGAATTCGTTTACACACAACCATCCACCTCTTTCTTTAATGTAATTACACAACATAGAATTTTTGTTTGGAAAGAACGTTTTAGAGGTTATAATGAACGAACGTTTCTTTTCTCATTGTTATTATTATTATTATTCAACACTAATTAGTCACGTTATTAATAATATCGATTCCTTCCACTTTTCAATAACCACTTTTATTTTTCTACACTCTGCACGCAACAGCACTCCGGCGGTCATAACCTCAAACGTCAACATGACGCGAAATCTCGCAAATTTGCTATCAATGTATATATTACGATATCGAAGTAGAACAGATAATTCTTAATTTTTACGACACACATTATTCACGTCTTCACTTCTCAACATTTTACTCACTCTCAGTACACTGTATGAGATCAATTAATCCTCTTTTGAGGTTTTATTTATTATAGATATTATTGTCGTGAATTGGGCTCTCAACTTATTGAATTTTCTTTTATGAAAAAATTAAAATTGATTATATCCACTGATATTTCCAATAATGTTTTATTTATTTAAACGAAATTTGCAAATCTTGCACCGTTGATCAACGGGGCTACGATCGCATTCACTTTATAATAACATAACAGATGATAACAGACGATATACAAGAAAACATTGAGAACTATCAGAAACTTTCTCATCGGCGATTGGTCGAGACGGATAGATTCTCACCGGTGATTGGTTATGATGGGCATCAAGAAGCCCTTGTATGTATCGGTCTGAACCCATATACGGATACATCAGCTGCGTAAATGTATTGGTACTTTTTGCATAATCTTGAGCCCGTGCAAAGTTTTTTCTCAGCAATTACGCCACCGATCATGCTGATTTTGGGCGCAATCGAAAGAGAATTTCTTAATTAGCTGAAAGTTCAATTTTCAAATTGTGACATAACTCCTGAGCTTCGCAATTAAAGAAAATCACATGCCAATTTTATCCCCACCACCGCGAATCGTTTTATTCAGAGAAAGTATAGTCTCGGCGAGAGCCTCGGTCCAGCAGACGACAGGGCTGTCAATGTACTTGTCCCGAGTCTCTACCGAGTCTCTTGAACAATAGCACACCTGCCATTTCACAGAAATATTAAAGTTCATAGGTACTCGCTGCATACCAGTAATACAAACTTTGGTGCTATGGACAAAACACTCAAAAATTACCCGAACCACATATTTGAAACTTATTATGTCACATTCAAGAAAAGATGTGACAGATACGCTGCATGTTGAAGCAAGCAAAATGCAGTAATTGTGTATGTCTCCATGGATATACGCAGACAAAATGTTTGATGACATTCAAAAATGATCAGGCGTAGACTCACAGACATGAATTTTTCAACCCATAATGCCAATTGCAGACATGGTCTGGAAATACTCAATATTGTAACGGTAGACCCGTTCCAAACACCCCCCGCCACCACCCCTCCCGCAACAGTGGCGCCATCTCCCAGGGAAACCTGTAATGATAAAAGAAAATTTAGAAAATAAAGAAAAACTAAAAGAAATTTCGAGTACCGGCTTCATTAATTGGGTAACAGAGGAAATTTATTCTCGGAAACTAATAGAAGGTGGGAAACAAATAAGTAGAAGAAGGAAAAGAAACTCTTCCTTCTTCTGTCTCCGACAGGCCGTACCCTTTTTTGTCACAACCTTGTGAAATTGACTACCAAAAGGATCCCTACGCTAACCGCGATTCGGGAAGACCAATTGGTAAGATAACTTCTTGCAAAGTTAATGACGGAACTGGAGAGGCCCGAGAGCAGCAGAATCTATAGGGTGATGTAAGGGACGATAGACATTCAGACAAACTTACCAAGCGTTCCGCGGCAGAGAAACCAGAACAGTTGTAGAAATTTGTCATTCGATAAGATTGATCCTCGCTTCCAGCCTCCGAACAGCAGCTCCTCCGGGACAAACCTGCCAGGGGATTTCAGAACAATCAATACAAGAAATTGGGGCAACGGAACAACCCATCGGGAAAGAAATAATAATCGGGAGTACCAACGGGGAAAGAGATTGCTATTGGGAGTAACGTGGGGTTAAGGGGGATAAGAAATCTAAGGCTGGATACCAAGCCCAGAAACCAACTTAAAAGAATAGTCAGAATCAAGGGGAGGAAGAAAGGAAACAAGGATCAATCTTGAGAACGAGGAAATAGCGATAAGTGACTAAACAAAAGGAAGCGAATAAAAGGGAATAATTGTCCAAGAGAACGAAACACGGAGATCGAAAAACAAACGATAAACAAAACCACAGATATCACCTCTCGTGACAAAACAATCACTGTCACGACACACAATAAATTAAACACAAAACACTTAGGTATATCGCTGCACTAAAGCCGGCACGCAATAATTGATACACGAAAAACACTGTGAAACTGCGCGGATGAAGTAGAACTTAAGAAACATTTCGATAGGCGAGCCGGGTGTCGAACAGCACGGGCACGGCCATTGTGGACAGGCTGTCGTCTTGCGATCAGGGCGCTAGAGTAGCGACACTACTGATATCGACCCGACCGAGATTTATCGATAGAAACAACACCAACGCCATCGGGGGGACATTACACGAAACCACACACGAATCACTCACATCCCGCTCGATTAAGAGTACAGAGGGAAATTTAAACCAACTCATTGTATACAACTAACTTTAGGAATAAAAGTACTGTTATCATTTTATCAGCACCCAACGTCTACATTTCTTCACACCACTCTCGTGTCCTCGATCCTATGAATTATTGAAAAGAAGCAATTACGCTTCAATATACATGTCGCTTCATCACTTTGTCGAATTTTAGAGGTGTTCATTGCATTTCCCAGATACAAATTTTGATATCATGAAAATTAAGCACCGCAATGCCTTATTGAAATAAATTTCCAAATTCATCATGTAACAACTCAAGTAAATATATCTATGCATTTACATGGCCCAAAGATTTTTTAAAACTCGGATGTATAAACAAGCAATCATGAAGACTTTTTGTTATAAATTTTTCAAATTATCTTGTTGAAATCAATATGAGGAAATATAAATACACATGTCTCATATATCGTCTAGAGAATAAATAGATATTGGTATTTATACACTATAAGCTAAGGAGGTGGGAAAAAGGGCCAGGTGTACACAGCCAAACCAAATGAAAGAAAATATGACAACAATACATCAAATCAGACAGTTTTACTTGATGAAAGTTTTCCAAAATATTCTTGAAATCATTTATATACAACCACGCATATTTTTTCTTTAATGTAATTACACAACATAAAATTTCTGTTTGGAAAGAACGTTTGAGAGGTTATAATGAACGAACGTTTTTTTCTCATTATTATTATTATTCAACACTAATTAGTCACGTCATTAATAATATCGATTCCTTCCACTTTTCAATAACTATTTTCATTTTTTTACACTCCGCACGCAACAGCACTCTAAGGATCATAACCTCAAACGTCAGCATGACGTGAAATCTCGCAAATGTGCTATCTAATGGATATATTACGATATTTAAACGAAATTTGCAAATCGTGCATCGTTGATCCACGGGGCTACGATCGCAATCACTTTACAATAACATAAGGCCTGCTACACACGGTCAATAATATTTCGCAATATAGGTGATTGCACAATATTATTGAACGTGTAGATGTAGTATTGAAACATTGCGCAATCATTGAACAGAAGTTTGAGCTATCTTAAATTTATGGCGCACTACACACCATACAAACTTATTGTGCAATATTACTGTGCAATATTATTGACCGTGTGTAGCGGGCCTAACAGACGATAACAGACGGTATACAAGAAAATATTGAGGACTATCAGAAATTCTTTCATCGGCGATTGGTCGAGATGGATAGATTTTCACCGGTGGTTTGTTGTGATGGGCATCGAGAGGCCCTTGTATGTATCGGTCTAAACCCATATACAGATGCGTCAACTCCGTAAATGTGTTGGTACTTTTGCATAATCTTGAGCCTGTGCAAAGTTTTTTCTCAGTAATTACGCCACCGATCATGCTGATTTTGGGCGTAATCGAAAGAGAATTTATTAATTGGCTTAAACTTCAATTTTCAAGTTGCGAAATGACTCCTGAGTTTCATTATTCTACACAATAACATGTCGATTTTACCCCCACTACCACGAATCGTTGTATTCACAGATAATATAGTCTCGGCGAGAGCCTCGGGCCAGCAGACGACAGGGCTGTCAATGTACTTGTCCCGAGACTCTACCGAGTCTCTTGATTAGCAAAAAGAGTGGCACGAGGTGATCCCGGTATTAACCCTCTGGATGCTGCTTGCAAGGAACATGACATTGCCTATTCGAAGAGTCGTGAAAATCTTCCAGCAAGACACGAAGCAGATCGAGTACTTGAGGAAAAAGCCTGGAAAAGAGTCCTCGTGAAAGACGCTGGTATTGGAGGAAAAGCAGTGGCTTGGGGTTTAGCAAACACGATGAAAGCCAAAACGAAGCTCGGTATGGGTGTCAAGAGAAAACGAAAGCATAGCAAGACGACGCTGAAACAGGTTATCAATTCAGCTAAAGCATCAATGAGTGGTTCGAATCCCATAAAACGGCTCTCAGAGGTGCTCGTGATGTAGTAAAAAAGGCGGGTGGACGAAGCAAAGTGAAGTCACCTCGTGTCCTTCCAATGCCAGCGAAAATTGGTGGTTTCTACCACTTCTCGCGCCCATTCTCGCTGGGCTGAGTGCCACTGGAGCTTTCGCTGGTGGCGCAGCAGGAATAGTGAAAGCTGTGAACGATGCTAGCGCTACCAAGCGTCAATTGGAAGAAAGTAAACGCCACTATGAAACGTTAGAAGCTATCGCGATGGGTAAAGGACTATACCTGAAACCCTACAAAAAAGGCATGGGACTAAATCTAACAAAAAACGCATAAAGCTACCACACCGAGCACTCACCAACTTCGATCTGATAAAGTATGCTCGAGCTATGAAAATTCCTCATTTTCGCGAAGTTTTCATGAGAAACAACTTACTCAAGAACGGTTCTCGAAAATACGAATCGGCTATTGTAAATTTGGATGACAAGGATAGGCCTGGCACACATTGGGTCGCATACCAGAAAACCAACGACAAAGTCATGTATTTTGACAGTTTTGGTAATCTCTAACCACCTCAAGATTTGAAGAAATATTTCGGTGTTGGTAGCACTATCACATACAATCATGAACGATATCAGGACTACGATACTGTCGTGTGTGGTCATTTATGCTTGAATTTTTTATATAAAAAGAATGATTTTTAGTGGCAAATCATCAGTTGAACGACAACTACCATGAATAATTCTTTCACGCTGACGCTTTCGGGAACGAGCTCCGTATTGGATGCTTACTACTTCCCACCTATAGAATTGTCACCGTTCAAAAATTATACCCTCGGACTCGTCGAATTGCTCACCTTCAATTCCATACCAAATATCGATGTGGGCAAGAATAAATTTTACGTGGGACAAGAAGTTGTGATTATACCTACTGGGAGCTATGAAATTGCGGATATCGAGCGCTATTTACAGAGTGCCCTCTCTGACAAAAACATCTTCATAAACCTCAGGCCAAACAACAATACTCTATGCAGCGAGATCAAGCGTAATCAGCAAATAAATTTCGAACCCGATGACTCGATCGGTCGACTGTTGGGATTCTTGGCACGCAAACTGGAAGCCAATGTCGTACACAAGTCCGAATTACCTGTAGCCATTCTTAAAATCAATTCTCTACGAGTCGAGTGCAACATCACCACAGGTGCTTACATCAATGACCAACGAGTGCACACGATCCATTAATTTTTTCCCGTTGTTCCACCAGGATATAAGATCATAGAAGTACCATCGCACGTCATTTATCTACCGATCGCCGTACAGTCAATAGATCATCTTCAGCTCAGACTTGTAGATCAAGACGGAAATCCGGTGAATTTTCGTGGTGAAATTATAACAATAAGATTACACATTAAAGCAACATAATGGGTATTGTATTTAATACTAAAGTTGGATTGGGCTATAAAAACGAATCGATATGTGCAAAACCCATCAATCGTCGAGCACCTCTCAAGGAGCTAACACGTCAAAACATTCAGTTCCTAAAGAATTTGGGATTAAAACTAAAAAGAAAAAGTGGAAAATTTGCTGTATTGTAATGGCATGCATTACACCACCATGGAAGAAATCCTAGCCATACAAAAACCCGTTATCTTCGATGAGGCCATCGCCCACTACGAAATTCATGCGCATCAACCGTTCGCGTCAGCAACCTTCAACAACGATGAAATCCGCATTTCCGTTCAATATCAAGATCTGTGCTTGCTCCCGAGTAAAAGCTCTTTGCACGTACATGGAAAATTAACGGAAACATATGGAATTGCGGTTCAACATACACGACTCGCCAATAATGCCATCTGTCATCTGTTTGAGGAAATGCGTTATGAGTTGAACGCTATCGAGATCGATCGTAGCAAAAATGTTGGTCTCACAACACTCATGAAAAGTTACGTATCGCAAAATCCTAGAAAAGAGATGGAAAATGCTGGCTAGCGTGAGGATGACGCAACATCATTGACGGATGACAATGGAAATTTTGACCTTTCAATACTTCTAAGTCTTATTCTCGGATTCGCTGAGGATTATCATCGAATTGTCATCAATGCCAAGCACGAGCTGATTCTCACGAGATCGAACAGCGACATGAATGCTGTTGTGCAAACACCGGACGAAGCTGCTGCTGAACAATTCAAAATTTCATTGCTCAAAATTGAATGGATGATTCCGTATATCAGAGTATCGGATCAACGAAAAGTTCAATTGCTCAACTACATTGCCAAAGATCCATCCATCGCCATGAGTTTTCGTACGTGGGAATTGTACGAGTATCCGTTACTCCCAGTCACCTCGAAACACGTGTGGGTTGTAAAAACATCGACGCAGCTCGAAAAACCGCGATACGTGATTCTTGGATTTCAAACCGCGAGAAAAAATAACGCGATAAAAAATGCGAGTAATTTTGATCATTGCGATATTCGCGATGTTAAACTGTTTCTAAACTCGCAATGTTATCCTTATGGAAATTTGAATCTCGATATTAGTCACAATCAGTACGCTCTGCTATACGATATGTATGCAAATTTCCAAGCATCTTACTACGGCAAAGAGTCAGAACCTTTATTGAGCAAAGCTGATTTTGTAGAAAAAGCCCCTCTCATTGTTATCGATTGTTCGAAACAAAACGAGTTCCTGAAATCAGGACCAGTGGATATACGTTTGGAATTTGAATCGGGAACTCCTTTCCCACCGCAAACATCCGCGTACTGTCTGATTCTACACGATCGGATCGTCGAATACAACCCAAATAGCGGAAATGTAAAAAAACTGATGTAAGAGAGAAAAAAAAAAACATGTAATTTTTTTTTTTATTCAACATTTACATACGTTTGTAAAAATAATAAAAATTTTCTACATATTATACTCGTATGATTTCTATACATTCCTTCATATTCTCCAGATACTTCTTCAATGTTAGAAAAAGATTAATCACGTTGCTGATTCTTTCGTCAAGGTTGATTCCTTCATCATCATCGTCGTCGTCATCGTCTACGTTCAGCTCATTCAATTTCATTTTTATTTCTTCAACTTGATGATGTAAACTTCGAATGTGGCTCTCGATAGTCTCGAACGATCCCTGATGAGTATAACCGCAGCGCGCACATGTTTGTTCCCTCTTTTCCGTTCACTTTTCACTTGTTCCAAATTTGCTTGGACTGCGATCGATCCCGTAGAAACTCGTATCACAGAAATATGGAGGAAGATAGTACAAGTGCTTAATCTCATCCGGTGTCAAGTCGTCCATCATGTCAATTCATTGGATCATAAATTTTATGGACATCACTAGCGATTGTGGCTTGCAGAGTCTGGAATTTTTCTGTAAATTCAGACCTCAAGTCACTAGTGGCCTGATTATTTCGAGCAATCTCGTTAGCCATGCTTTGGACCTGTACTGTCATCTCTTTCATTGCCTCGATTAGGCTCATCAACAGTTCATGATTTAATTCCCCGAATTCAGTTTTTCCTTTGTTAGATGTAGGGGTCCCAAATTCGTCTATTTTAATTTCCTCATTATGATCTCTATTATCATTATTAAACTCTTCTTGTTGTTCAAATCCAAAATTACCGCGGAATTCATTAAAAAAGTTCCCTGCCCCTGGAGGAGGAACTGAGGTAGTTAAATCGACATTTTGTCCCGTTCGCTCATCGGGATTTTGGAACCCGGAATCTCTCGTTGTTTCGTTTCTATCGGTCTTCTCAGCCATTTTTTCGTAATTAATAATTTTGATCAAATTCGGAAAAAGCAAAATCTCACGCTCGTTTGCAAAACCTGTCTCTGTTCGGGCGCCAGTTGTAACGTAACGCTCTCGCCGACCTTGCCTGAACGCCGCCACCCGTCGGTTCGAGCTACCTTATTTTTAAAAGGAGCAGGTATGAACGGGATGAGAGACGAAGATTGTGTTGTGTAACGTGATTTTTCCCCGCAAAGAGTCCAATCTGTCCCTTCTCGACTCACCTGACCCGCTAAATGGTGGCGGCGTACCGGCGAGGTCGGGCTGGGCGCCAGGTACCGAAGTACCGTTGGAATACCGACATATTTTTGGCCCTCCCTCGCCAAATACGGCCTTTCGAGCCACCCGACACAGGTGACCAAGGACGGTCCGGCTACTCAGCTCCAACGGAGGGATAAGTGGTAGAGGGGCTGGCCCAAGATGAAAGTAACAACACGGGATAACACAAAGAGTCAAAAGAGATACTCAACGCGTAATTATTTCAACTCAAAATGCGGTTTATTAGTCGGAGGTAGTCATGACTCGCAAACAATAATACAAGAAAATAATAACACAAATTGGATCCGATCGAATTGATAAACAAAATAATAAAGAAACCCAATATGCTATCGAATCAGTCGTACGCGAGGAAAGAAACCCCGCTAAAGAAAATCTGGAATCATCGCTGCGAGGTATTCCAAAATGGATAGGTAAGCAGTGGTGCGTCGTGGCTCGTAAGCAACTTGACGGCTCCATTTACACAAGGAAAATATAACATAATGACGCAGTAATCGTATGCGAAAGAAATAAAACCCGATAGAGACAGTATGTAATCACCGCTGTGAGGTAGTCCAAAATGGATAGGTAAGCAGCGGTGCGTCGTGGCTTGTAGACAACTTGGCGGCAAAGACAAAATCATACACAAGAAAATAAAGTAAACTAAAATACTTCGTCTATACGCCAGTCGAGCCTCCGATCGGTCCAGCCCCGCGAGTCGGCGTGCGTCGGTCAAGTAGGACCGTAAATCCGGTCCACTGGTCGACACGAAACCGTACGAGTTGCGTGGCTCAAAATGTCACGTCACAGTTGATAAAATAACAAAATGAATTTATTAAACAATAGTTTTGTATTTTTACAAAAGTGATACACGTTTTTAATTTTTATTTTTATTTGTCCGCGTTGTTTGACCGAATCAGGCGAGAGAAGACTCGAAAGACCCGGAAAAACGGAGCGTTTTTCTGTATGAAAATCTTTGACCGAATTTCCAAATTTGTTTTCTCTTTTATTTGTACTGTGACGATGTTTTTTTTTGTGATCGTCACAAGAATGACGAATAAGTGCGTGAAAGGCGCAAGGGTCCCTCCCGTTTAACACCTCGGCCACACAGCGATCTCGTAAGATTGGTCGTAACGAAATTTGTTTGAATTGATTTGACGTCGCGATCGAAAATATTGTTTTGTTACATGCGACGAGATAAACCGGGAAGGAGGGAGCGAACAGGAGGGTGGCTACATCGGGAAGCGGGAAGAACGAGAACAATTTCACTGGTTCAATTCTTTCGAGAGTCAAAAGGAGGAGTGAGAAAGAAGGAGTTGACATCCTCACGACAGCGCACCTTGAGCAGGGCTCGTACTTCCATCGATTCGCTATAATGACAAGAAAACCACGGGAACAAAGCGAGGATTTAGGAGAGCTACGAAAACTTCGTTTTCCATCGTTGGCTTCGTCTCTCCGTCGCCACGCGAAGTTCATACCGGGAGAAAAACATCGAAAATCACATACTCTTGTCGTAAAAGAATGTTACCATCCCTTCTTCGATTTATAACGCATCGTGTGGGATTCCGTGTAATAGGATCCCACAAATTATCATCGAATTTAAAATGCAAATTATCACCGAAAATATTCAGTCGCAAGCTAGGGGTTCGAACGAGAAACTTCCCGCCGAATGGCTATAACTCGGGACCCTGTCTTATGCTTGCATGACATCGCGGCGAACCTGTCGATCATTTTTGGAAGTATCGAGAGCGGCAAGGGGGAATGGAAGGGAGAAGCAGTTACGCTGCCCTGTCCACGCTCGTTAGATTTTCGCTGGGTGTTCAACGGAACGGACGTAGTAAAATCAAGGAAACCGTAAGTTCTCTTCTTTCGCTTCCCGTATCTGATCAGTGGGTCAGTCGTTTTCTTGGCTATTTACTTCCGCGGTTCGTTCAGTTTATTTGAAATGAATTAGAATATTCGATCCCGAAACAATATATTCGGTCGCGGCTACGGTTGCCTCAAAGTGTGAAATTTATTCTCCCGTGGGAGATTTCGAGTTTTATCACGTGCGTTCTCGGCTCTCGTTGTACAGGCCGTAGAAAATTTCCCGGATAAAATTTCGCATCGTGGTCGTTAGCGGAAATCTCATCTTTCGTGTTTTGGTTTTTAATTGTTGAAGTTTTCGGTAATACGTGAGCGAAAAATCGTGGAACAGAGTGGAATAGAGTGAGAGTGAGAGAGAGCGTGCGGTCAAGAGTAAACGGCTCGCGAATCGACATCTTAGTCCGGCCTGGACACCGACTAGCGGGTTCCCGGTATTTTATAAAATTAATGATATGATTTTAAACATTTCGTTCACGAGTAGTCCCGGGACGAAATAAATAAGAAAAACGGGCTCGTTTTAGAGTGTAAAGGACGTAGGTCTTGACCGGTAATGTGTGTGTTGTGCGCGTGTTAGTTCCACGGTTTCTCCCTCCCGTAATAGTATTCGGTTTGATTTTTCCCGTACAAAAATATTGTTATTTTCGTAGGTTCGATTAGTTTGCGCTCGAAAGTTTCATTCTGCGTCGTTGCAATAAATTACTATTAATCAAATAAATATTGTTACACCTATTATCTGAAATTTCGTGACGTTGTTCAAATTCTTTCTTCTCGGGATAATCCCGCCCTCTTCCCGCTGAACGAAGCCGGTCAACTATCCTTTTCTCTCTCCTCGTCGAGTCGCTTTGCGACTGGCGCCCACGGGATCTTGATCATCGAAATAAATCGACGAAAGAGAGAGACAGGGACCTTTGTGGCCTTGGATAAAAGTTTTTGCATAAGAAAAATTGGTCACAAATTTGGCGCCCAACGTGGGGCCACGTTGATTGATTATTATAATAGATTGACGCGTTATCGGGAGTATAGAGGCTAGGCCGGTTCTAAGCCAGGGATCTCAGGGGGGTGCGGGAACGGGGGAGCGCGGGGTCTGCAGCGGGCGAGGGGTCTGTAGAGGGGGGACCGTCAGGAGAGAGATGGAAGATGAATGTGAGAGAGATGGGAAAAATGATCCGCAGTGGTGGTGGCAGGGTCTGTAGTGGGGGAGTTTGTAGAGGGATCGCGGGGGTGAAGAAGAGAGATGAATGAATGGGTGTAAAAGAGAAGGAAAATGGGAGTTGGGGAAATATTGTTTTTAAATATCGCATACGCTTGACAAAATTTATCAAAAACTAGAATTTTATTACAATAAATTTCCATGGAGTGAACGTATACATTAGAAAATTGATTTAATATATAGATTGAAAATGCAATTTACTCTATTTGAACATTATAATACAATTTACAGATAAACATTTTTTTTTTTGACAAGTATATATAAACTAGTTGTTAAAATGGAAGTGGGTGTGTGTAAATTTTTAAAAAGACTTGGAAGGAAAAAATAAAAATCATTTCACAAGTTAATCTCAAGATGGATAGATGCGCGAGTATGTATGCAATCCATCCGTTGAAAGAACATTGGATGCTGACTAAGAACGAACTCGAATCGATTCCTAAGGTTCTGCTCATAAAATATTATAGTAAATTCATTCCGTCATTATGGGAGCGATTACCTGAACATTTGCAAAGTGATAGTGAGGTTCAGTCTTATCAATATTGTCACGATCATTTTAATCCACCATGGGAACGGACTCATATTGATAATCTAGGACCACTACGTCGAGAGTGCGAAAAATGTTTGATCATGGAGCAACTAGTGAATATTTATGCAATTTATCATTTAAGAAATCCTCGTGAAATTACGACAGAAGAACTTCTAATTATATCACCATCAACGTTCAAGAAATATTTCAGTGACTTTACGGATGTTCTGTGGGATCGTTTGCCAGAACATTATAAATCTGATAGTGAAATTGCATCGTTACGTTATTGCATTAAACATTGGAATGTATCATCAATGGATGACCATATTGACGGTCCAGCACCTCTCCGTCGAAATTGTAAGAAATGCTCTGAACGTGTTTGAACAAGTATGCAGGTGTTTACAACCTTGGTGAAGTCAAAAACGGATGAGCCGAGGGATAGTCGGGGGAGACTGCATCGATGCGAGCGTTGATCAAGTTTGAACCTGTTTTTTCAACGTGGAAAAAAATGTGTAGTAGCGGATGATTCAGTTTTGGGGTAGGGATAGATGGAAAAACTACAAATAGCAGAGTCCAGAAGAAAAAATCGTCATTCCACATCTTCGTAAAGTTGAGTCAAGACTTGCTCTTTGAAGAAAAATCTCAAAAAACTACATCCATAATGGAGTTCGCCGCAATCAACAAAATCATCACCAAGTCAGAGTATCTTCCTTCCAAGAAGCTGAAAGAGCTGCAAGTCAACGAGGAATATCTCGTCTCGGACGTGAGGACAGCAAATACCAAATGGGGAAAACGATACGTTGCCGAAATCGCGAATCAATTCACCATATTCCTGCCGCCTCGAGTTGTCAAGGCATTCGACCAGAATCCAACGGTATTCGAGAAACTTCTGGAAACAGCTCATTGTGGACAACTCTACATGAAATACCTCGGTGGTGATTGGAACGCAATTGAGTTTTCTCAAAGAGATTGTTAATATTTCTCAACAAAAATTTGAATCGTCAATGAAATGTATATTATGTTGAAGGAGTAGGAGGAGGAATATTGTATAAATAAAATAACACGTATATGGAAAAAAAAATGTTTTTTTTTTTGTTTATTCAAAGATCCCTCTATTACATAATGCATGATATACGTATAACCAGCTTTGCAAAGATTTTACATTCTTCGTTGCACAATTGAATTTCAATTCGTTGGTGTGGCGGTGGTGATCGCATTTCGATGGACTTTTCGGCAGTTTTTTCAACGATGGGCAGTCCAAAGTCTCCAAATCGACAATCTCCGTTGGCAGATCCAAAAAGTTCGTTAGCCATAAAGACTTTTCGCAGCCTTTTACGAAGATGGTATGAGCGCCGCTTAAGATAGTTTGAATTATTCCTCTTGCCGCATCGTATGGTATTACCCCAAAATCCCACGATAATCCATGAAAATTACGTTCCAGCCATTTGTTTGTCGTTTTATACTTTGTCGGCAGAGAATCCCATGCATACGGTGGTGCGAAGAAAAGTGTGAGAGGTTCAGCATTCTTTACGTCCGCACGAATGATTGAAATTTCTTTGAGTATAAACTCATTTATGGGTCCTTTGAAGCCTTGTAGATCGATGACAAAATCCATGATGACTGTTGGCCGAAAAAGTTGATGGTGCGGTTTTATACCAATTTTCTCACCCCACCACTCACAGGATTGTATTCAACGATGCGATCGTGTAGAATGAGGCAGTATGCGCATGTTTGTGCTGGAATATTTGTGCTTGTTTCAAATTCGAGGCGCACATCAACAGGTCCAGACTTGAGAGAATCGTTCTGTTTCGAGCAGTCAATCACAATGAGAGGTGCAAATTTGAGAAAATCCGCTTTTGTAAGCCATGGTTCGGCCTCCTTATTGTAGTACATCGGTTGAAAGTTTGTATACATATCGTATAGTACTGCATACTGATTTTGTTCCATATTCAAATTCATATTACCATAAGGATAACATTGTGAATTCAAGTATAATTTTACATCAGTAACGTTGCAATGATCAAAATTACTCGCATTTTGCCTCCTATTATTCTTTCGTCCTGTTTGGAATGCCAGGATCACATATCGAGGTTTTTCCAGCTGCGTTGATGTCTTGACTGACCACACGTGTTTCGATGTCGCTGGTAACATTGGATATTCATACAATTCCCACGTACGAAAACTCATTGGAATTGGAGTATCTTTGGCGATGAATTTCAACAGTTGAATTTTCCGTTTATCCGCCACGGTGACGTATGGAACGAGCCATTCAATTTTTCGTAGTGTAATTTTATAATCTTCAGCGGCTGCTTGAACTATTGCATTATCATCGGAACGTGATCTAGTCAAAATCAATTCGTGCTTTGCATTCACCACCATTTTTCGATAATCTTCAGCAAATCCCAGCAGCATGCTCAGTGGTATGCATACGTCAAAGTTGCCTGCTGCGTCCACAATCGGTTTCGTCTCATCGACATCGACCCAACCGGTGTTCTCAAGCATTGTACTTCTCGCCGACGAATGAGATGTATATCCTTTCATAAGAGATGTGATTCCAACATTTTTATTACGATCGATTTCAACGGCGTTCAGTTCATATCGCACTTCCTCGAATAAATGACAAATGGCATTGTTAACGAAATTCGTTGCAACTAACGCTGCACCATCCGGCATTGTCAGTTTGCCGCAAATGTGAATTGAACTTTTACTCGGTAGAATTGATAAATCTTGATGCTGGATTGAAATACGTATTTCATCACTATTGTTGTATGTTGACGACGCGTATGGTTGATGTGCATGAACCTCATAATGTATGATGGATTCATCAAACATGATGGGTGTCTGGATGTTTACGATTTCTTCCTCCATTGCAGGCAGCAGATGCACAACGAGCAAAGCAGATAATTTCTCACACGCGAACTCCACGAATTTTGAGACCCAAACTCTTCAATAGTAGAAGGTTTTGAGGTGTTAGCTCTTTGAGCGTTGATCGACGACTGGTTTCGCGATCCCATGTTGGCTTATTAATATTGCCAATACGATGATTGTAAATTATGCCCATTGAGATTTTATATGAAGTCTTATGGTGATTACTTCACCGCGAAAATTGATCAAATCTCCGTCTTGATCGACAATACGAAGTTGTATATTGTCAATGCGACGAGTTGTGATTGGTAGATAAATGACGCTCGACGGTACTTCAATGATTTTATAGCCGGCCGGTACAGATGGGAAAAATTCGTGAATTGTATGAACTTTTCGCCCGTTGATGTATGCACCAGTTGTTATGTTACACTCGACTCGAATGGCGTTCACTTTGAGAATGGACACGGGTAGATCAGACACATGTCTTTTATTGAGCTCCAATCGACGCGACGTAAAACCCAGCAAAGGTCCAATCGAATTTTTGGATGTAAAATCAATCGATTGATTGCACTCAATTTCACTGCGTAGCGTATAATTATTCGGCTTAAGCTGAATTTGTATGTTTTTAGATGCCAACTCAGTTTTCAAATATTTTTCAATATCTTCAATTTCATAGCTACCCGTGGGAATGGTCACTACATGATTTCCAACATGAAATTCATTGCAACCAATGTCGATATTTGGAATCGAATTGAATGTGAGCAGCTCGACGAGTCCAAGAGTATAATTTTTGTCGGGCGATAGTTCGATGGGTGGAAAAAATTGTGCCTCGAGTATGGAGGATGATCCAGTAATGGTGATCGTCAAACTATCATCCATGATGCTCGCAGATTTAGAACTAAACACGCAGCTCCATAGTCCTCATTTATATAGTGCATAATTGCCTCGCCGATTTAGTTGCCCACACAAAAATTTCAAACATAAATGCCCACATATTATTGTATCATATTCCTGATACTTTTTATAATTGTATTTCACGCTACCAATATTGAAGTATCTCATGAGTTCGGGTGGAGGTGGGAGATTGCCAAAGCTGTCAAAGTATATGACTCGTTGACCAGTCTTTTTATATGCAACCCAGTGTGTCCCAGGGCCCACATTTTCATCCAAATTCACGATTGCTGATTCTTGCTTGAGTGGTCCATTTTCAGGTAAAGTGTCACGCATGAAAATGCCGCGAAAGTTACGAATTTTCATGGCTCTCGCATACTTTAACAGATCGATGTCGGTGAGCGGTTGATGTGGTAGCGTGATTATACGTTTTTTGACCCGAGGTAAAGACCCAAACCCTGTTTGTATGGTTTCAGATGTAAACCTTTACCCAAAGCGATGGCCTCGAGTGTTCTATTGTGACGTTTACTTTCCTCCAATTCCTTTTTAGCCGCTTGAGCAGCATTTACAGCTTTGACTATTGCAGCACTTCCACCAGACAGTGCACCAACTGCGCTAAGGCCGGCAAAGATGGGTACGAGGAAGGGCAATAAACCGCCGATTTTGCGAGGTACAGGTAGAACCCGAGGCGTGCGTACTTTAACACCTTTAACACTGGCACGCGCACCTTTCAATGCTGACATGACGATTTCACGGGGGTCACCACTACGAATCATGGCTTTCTTTGCAGCACTGATGATCTTTTTCAGACAAACACTTTTTTTGGTCTTTTTCATCACTCGTTTCATACCTAGACCAAATTTCTTTTTCGCCTTCATAATGTTTGTCACGGCCCAAGCACTTGCTCTTTCACCAAGACTTGCGTCTTTCGAGGTTACACGTTGCCAGGCTTGTTCAGCCAAAATTTTATCCGCCAGATGTCGTGCTTCCAAGTTTTCACGATTTTTCGAATATGCGATATCGTGTTCTTTACAAGCAGCGTCCAGCGGGTTTATACCAGGATCACCACGAGCAAGACGTTTGATCAATTTCGTACCAGGTCCACAATATTGATAGCCCGGTAGATGTAGTTCCACGGGGAGATTGTTAATTATACTGTTTACCAAACCTTTACCAGGTTTATCATGTACAATCATCACTCTGCAGTGGTCACAACTCGACTGACTATTCCAACATTATAAAGTTGCATTTATATGATTTTTTTCAATCAGTCGCATGCGAGATGAAGTCGAAGAAACAAGTTTCGAGCGGTCAACTCCCCATAATAAATTTCGATGAATTTATTGTTGGAGCAGGTAGTGTGAAAAAGCGTCATGGAAACTTACTACCTAACAGCATTCGAGCCGTATTTTGTGGCCCCTCGAATTGTGGAAAAACGAATGCCTTACTCACGCTCCTAATACATCCAAATGGTTTGAGATTTGAGAATATATATCTATACTCGAAATCGTTGAAGCAGCCAAAATACCGATTGCTCGAGAAAATGCTTAAACCTGTGGAAGGAGTGGAATTTTTTCAATTTAACGAGCATGAACAAGTTGTGGCACCTAGTGAAGCTCGTCCAAACTCCATATTCATCTTTGACGATATAGCGTGTGAGAAACAGGACAATGTGAGAGCATTTTTTTCCATGGGAAGACACGAGATTGTGGATAGTTTTTATCTCTGTCAGACGTATACTCGTATTCCGAAACATCTCGTGAGAGACAATGCAAATTTTATAGTGCTATTCAAGCAAGATGATATGAACCTCAAACATGTATATAATGATCATGTCAATACGGATATGACTTATGCAAGTTTCAAAAAAATGTGTGTCAAGTGTTGGAAATCGGACAAGTATGGATTCATCACGATTGACAAGGACAGTGAATTGAATGCTGGAAGATATAGAAGGGGATTTGATTCTTTCCTCACTGTCGATGATGATGATGATGATAAATAATTGTTCCCCTGGATTTTACGAGACAGTCTAAAGTCTGACTTACTCGTGTCAACATGAAGAGCAAAGAACTTTTAAAGGAGACGGCTGTATTGAGTGAACTTGCCAAGGCGAGTGATGCAATCAGACGAAAACATCGAATGTTGAAAAGTGGACGTGATAGTGCTCAGCAGAAAATGCAAGATGTGTTTAAACCGATTGTTGAACCGTTAGAAGAACTAGTTTCATATACGAAAAAACCTAAAATTAAGAATGAACGTGTAAATGTTAAAAGGGAGGAGGAGGAGGAGGCTCCAAATTTTGGAGAAAATAGCATGCAGCAAGATATTTCTTTCAAAGATGATATTTGGCATGATGCAATTACTGATGAGAATGTTGGTATACCCTTAACTAAAAATAGTGATAATGATATTCATGAAGATAATAATGATGATGATGATGATGATGATGATGATGATGATAATTTAGAATCATCTGGAGATGTTGATAATTTGATACGTGAATATCTGGGCTTACTGCGTAGTAATAACAAAACAAGATTGGATGGCGTGTATGGAGTACGAAATCTCGCTCAAAACAGATTAATGATTGGTGATTCACCAATTCATTTCGAACTCGAGCATATAGTGGTTGGAGATGAAAAGTATCCCAAAAGTATTGGCTTGGTGGAACTGTTGTTTAAAAAAGAGCCTGAACTCAAATATGTAACACCAAATGACTTGGAGAAATATCAGAAAATTGTCATCACAACGAATGCTCATAAAAAATTTTATAAACGCACGGGTGCAGTACGTCAGGATAAAAGTAGTAAATTTAAAAATTATATATCCCAAATGCTCGGTAGCAACGATAAGAAGGGTGGTGCTCTGCCTCAGTATAAGGTAGCACGAAAGCATACCGCTGTCGACTATGTTCATTGGGATGATCCGAATGAACTAGTGGATCGTCTTCGCTTATTGCTCGCATCGCAAGCTGCTGGAAATTCATCACATTCTAATGAAATTATATCGATTATCGAGGAGTTGCGTGAAGCTGAAATCATTTATTAACGCGTGACAGCTTGCTTTCATCGACATTCCCAACATGAGCGTCGATGTGTTTGGACGAAAGTTGAGTAGACGTGGTGCAGGGCCTCCGGGTAAACCAGGTGCTGGATTCAAAATTACATCAGACGGTCATTACGACTTGGACCGAAAACGACTGAGCAACGTTGGCGAGCCAGTAAATGCTCGAGATGTTGTAACACTCGAAGCATTCAGTAAACACATTCATTCTATAACTCATAGTGTGACTCATACAACGAATCAAAAGTGTGAATCGAATGTGGCGGCTGCAGAAAAGCGTGTGAGAACCGAGCTCGCCTATCTCCGTGAAAAAATTGATAATATAAAGAGAGAAATCTCAGAACTTCATGATGATATGAAGCTTTTACGAGATCATCTAATGATAAGTCAGTGAAAAGTCCTCCAGACTCTTATCTTCAGCAATTGATGAGGACCGTGGGGGGGAGAAGAAAAAAAAATGAGTGAAAAGAAGCTTGCGGTGGTTGAAGAACTGCATAAGCCAGCTCGGCGGAATTATCCACGTCGACATGTGGATATACGTGGCCTGGATGAGACTTGGCAAGCTGATCTTGTAGATATGTCTGCATATGAACAACACAACTCCAAGTATAAATTTCTCCTCACCGTCATCGATATATTCTCCAAATTCGCCTGGGCTGCACCGTTGAAGAGTAAAAGTGGAAAAGATGTGAGTGCTGCAATGGAGACGATTCTCAGCAAAGGACGCATACCGAAAAATCTTCACGTCGATCGAGGAAAAGAATTTTATAATACGAACTTTAAGGCTCTGATGAAAAAGTATAATATACACTTGTATTCTACATTTAGCAACTTGAAAGCATCAATTTGTGAGCGCTTCAATCGTACACTTAAGAATAAAATGTGGATTCAATTTAGTTCTCGCGGAAACTGGAAATGGATCGATATTCTTGATATGTTAATTACAAAATATAATAATACTATACATCATACGATTAGAATGAAACCGAAAGATGTTGACGCAACGAATGAGAAACAACTATTGCGTAATGTTTTCAATCAAACTGCCGTGGGAAAGAAGCGAGCTAAATTAAAAATTGGAGATAAAGTGCGTATAAGTAAATTTAAGAATGTATTTGAGAAAGGTTATACTCCAAACTGGACAACGGAAATTTTCACAATATATCAAGTGAGAAAAACCAATCCAGTCACATATAATATAAAAGATTATCAAGAGGAGCCTATTGCAGGCAGTTTCTACGAACAAGAGCTACTTCCTGTTAAATATCCTGATATATATCTTGTAGAAAAAGTATTGAAAAAACGTGGTAGTCAGTTGCTTGTTAAATGGTTAGGTTTTGATGACGCTCACAATAGTTGGATAAATAAGGATGATGTGTAAAAATGAAAAAAATAAAAAAAAAATGTGAAAAAAAGGACTTGCTGATTTTTTTTTCTTTCTATAGCATACCCCTCCAATTCTCGAGACTCGTATGCTCAAGCCTTATATTGTAGAGGTCTGAGTTTAGAAAAGCAGGTAGAATGAAAAAAAAAGGGGCTTGTAGACCTGGTTCTTTTTATTCGACACAAAAATGTACAATATTGAACAAAAATATTCTCTCTCTCTCACGCTTACATACATATTTACATTTCAACTATATCAAATTTTTGACAGATATTAAATCTGCATCTCTTCTTCGGAAATGTTTGAGTACATGGGGATCTTGTAGTGACCCCACGGCAATGTCTCCACCGTCCCCGGTATAATATAACGCTTGTCATCATGTGGGCTCAGGGCAATTTTTGTTTCTGAGATGGTATATACCTGATGTAATGTTGAACGAATTGCTGATTGGCAACGTGTCACTTCAGTCTCTTCGTTTAAACATTTTACAAAATCGTCAAAGTTTATTGTTTTCGCAACAACATTGCTCTTCACACCCTTGACCTTCTTTACATCTTTTTTACCCTCGACACGCGTGGCATACATTTTTGACCTGAGCCCCACAAACTCCGTCATAATGGATCCATTATTCTCGTCCTTCATGAGACCCGGAACCTTTTTATTGACAAGCGGAATATGGTAAGCATTGTCAATGGGATAGTCACTCGTATCAAATTTGGAGATATTTTCGCGCATATCTCGATAAACGTCATCACACTCAATTTCATATATCAAACTATCTGTATCTGTATACATTACTGAACATTTATCCCCATACTTTGGAGTCATAAACTCATGATGAAACGTATACAGCCATGTTTTCGATATATCGAGAATTGACATGCCTACGTATATTGGTTTGTCAAATTTCACCTCAAGCTTACGCAATTCAACGGCTATCAAGTCTTCAGCAAAGATACTGCGACTGTGGAAATTCGGTTTTGCAATCATCGCTTCCGCTCCATATCTACCATCCCACTCTGTTAACAATGAAACATTTTTACGTTCGCGCACATCTTCCATCGTTTTACCGAAAACTGCATTATTCATTAGTTTATACATATTTTTGTCAAAATCATTCGTTGCACGCGTTCGCAATTGTGTGTTCAGATCAATGTAGCCTGCCAGCCATGGAGCTTCAGCAAATTGCAATATCCTATGTATTTTTTTGAGTATGAGCCCATGACTTAGACAGTGTTGTAGAGTTCGGTAATGGATAACATAGCGCTCTTTATCGAAAACGGTTGCAAGTAACTTTTCTTGTTTCTTACCCGGTGGTTTTCCATGTTCAGGACAAAAAGGCAAGTCTTTGTGTTTGTCATGCAAGTGCGCTGGTTCGAGTTCGTTCTTAGTCAGCATCCAATGTTCTTTCAACGGATGGATTGCATACATACTCGCGCATCTATCCATCTTGAGATTAACTTGTGAAATGATTTTTATTTTTTCCTTCCAAGTCTTTTTAAAAATTTACACACACCCACTTCCATTTTAACAACTAGTTTATATATACTTGTCAAAAAAAAAAATGTTTATCTGTAAATTGTATTATAATGTTCAAATAGAGTAAATTGCATTTTCAATCTATATATTAAATCAATTTTCTAATGTATACGTTCACTCCATGGAAATTTATTGTAATAAAATTCTAGTTTTTGATAAATTTTGTCAAGCGTATGCGATATTTAAAAACAATATTTCCCCAACTCCCATTTTCCTTCTCTTTTACACCCATTCATTCATCTCTCTTCTTCACCCCCGCGATCCCTCTACAAACTCCCCCACTACAGACCCTGCCACCACCACTGCGGATCATTTTTCCCATCTCTCTCACATTCATCTTCCATCTCTCTCCTGACGGTCCCCCCTCTACAGACCCCTCGCCCGCTGCAGACCCCGCGCTCCCCCGTTCCCGCACCCCCCTGAGATCCCTGGCTTAGAACCGGCCTAGCCTCTATACTATCGGGAGAGGAATTTCGAGTGCGAACACGGAACGAATTATACGTGGATGAGATTTTTGTGGGTGAAAATTTTACGTGAACATTATTCTCGGAGATTTGTTTCGTGAGATTGAAACGGGAATTTGTCGATTTTGAGAATCTTCGCTGAGCAAGAATTTGCCTGAAAATAGTTTTTTTTTTGTGTACGCCGTGCTTAAACTCGAGCGGTCCGGTTGTGTAGAGCCGAGTGCGCACGGCGGTTACCTTGTGTTTACATTTTTTTTGTGTAACTCCCGAGTTGTTTACGTTTAGCAGTGATCGAAATTTCGTAGCCTTGTCGATTTCAAGAGCCTAATAATTTTCACACAGTAAAGTAAAATATTTTCGACCGAACTATAACTTAAAGGAATATTATTTGGACAGCATTCTTATCATATTGTGATGAATTACTTATACCGGGTGTCCGGAAAGTGAATTCGAATTTCGAAATTAATATATTCTCCGTATTGGTAGCCTTCGTTTCAATCCTCAACTGGATATTGTCCATTATCCTTATTTTCTTTCATTGTTATTTGTATTATATTTTTTTTTTTTTATGTTTCATGTTTTATGTTTTATGTTCCGTGCCGTCATTTTGACCATTTTTATTTTATTGATAGCGATTTTATTTGGACGGAATTACGGGAAAATTTTTGGAATATATTTTGTGTCTGTTTTGTATTTGATGATAATCTTAAATATTTTTCATTCGCCAGCTATTTAAACAATCGCAACGATCGAAATAACAGTTTCCCGCAACATTAAGAGGAGAAGGAAATTGAGGGAAATATTTTCTCGCAAAATCTGAAATTGGGAAGTGGAAAGTAGAACCTCCCGAATATCCATATTTTTTTTCCGATACTGTAAACAGTTGGTGAGTTGTTCAAAGTATTTATGACCATTTTCTTTTCTCGTGATCTAAATATTTCGTTACTGCTAACTTTGTTTTTTTTTCTCTCTTCATCGTTGACATAAAGAAATCTTTTATGACATCGATTAAATTATACTCGGACTATTCGTTACATTTGCTCAATGACGGGAGAACGTTTTTGATTTATTGGTAACCTTGAACTGAATATATATTCGATTGGCTATCTCAGGAATATTGCTGCTCAATTTCGGTTTAGTAACAGTTATTTTGTTCACGTAACGGTAAAATTTTGGGAGGAAAAATCGTTTGGTGATTTTCGCGTATTTCAACAATTATTAATTTTCGTGATTGGCCAATATTGGATTCTATTTTTTTTTTTTTTTTTTTTTTTTATTATTAGTACTTTTTTATATTACCCCCGAGATCTCAGTTAAGAAATACCCCTTTTGTTATTACTCGCGAGTACTCATTATCGTGTTTAGTTAAGAATTAGGTATAGTTCTTGAATTTTGAAATTTTTTTTTTTTTTTTTTTTTAAATTACACGTGTAATCTGGTTCTTAGTGGCGCGGGAATATTTTTCTGCAGCCTTTTGATCCTATTTGTATTTTAATTGTAATATTGTTTTTTTTTCCCTTTTTCTTTTTTTTTATATAATCACATTATATTCCGTTTGTCATCAACCACGGGTGAGAAGCTTAGAATAAAAAAATATTTTGTTTATTGGTGATAATTCTAACTTAAACCGTATTTCGATACCATACAAATTTATTTGAGTTGCAGTGCGGAAATTTTCGGTCGGGAAGGTTTCATCAGTTTTATTTGATTAAATTTTTGTGATAAATATGGCGGAAAGGGAAGGAGTATATTCGGTACGCCCTTTGGAGAATTTATCAGATGAGAATATTCGCGCGGAATTGGCGCGACGAAACGCTGAAATCTCGGGAACTCGGGAAGAAATACTAAGTCGGTTACGATATCTCCTTCGACGCCCTTTTAGCCCAGAACATGACGACACCAATTTTACTCAATGGCGGATTCGTAACGGCTTGGATCTTGCCCAGGACTCAGAGAAGAGTCAAACTACCGCATATTTATTAAGACGAAGTTTGGAAGACCCGCTAATTACGAGTAATTATCGATCTAGTTTTGTGTTTCCTGTGTCTTCATCGGGAGTCGAAGTTAGCAGGATGGAAACCGTAGTTTCGAATTCCGTTCACGTTCCGTTAGAATCTGATCCAAATATCGTTCCCAATGTTAGCGTTGGTTCAAAAGCACCGAATACGGTATTAGCTCCCGTGTCGACGAACAACATTTTTACCGGATCTTACGTGAACACCATGCCACATCAGCCATTGCACACGACTCAAGCTACAGGAGTTACTATGTCAAGTGGTATATTCCCGAGTGGTACACTCTCTCGATTTCCACCCAGGGAGACTACGTTAATGGCGGAATATCCACGTCCGTCTCATGATCAAAATCCAGTACATCGTTCTACTCCGGTCGATACAAGAGATTTTTCCCGGGAATTTTCGAACCCTTCGCGCTCTGCTTACGAAACATTGAGAAAGTGGGATTTACGATTTTCGGGTTCTTCGGGAGAAGATATTGAGACCTTTTTAGTTCAGATTGAGGAACGTCGAGCGATGGTATCGGTCTCGGATCACGATTTATTAAATTGTATCCCGACGTTTTTGGGGGGATTTGCCATTCATTGGTTCCGGAACAAGAGGCATACGTGGAATAGTTGGCGTGAGTGTGTTTCTGCTCTTCGAGTTCGTTTTGGAGATCCTAATTTTCAGTTTACGCTCAGAGATCAAATAACGCGTCGTTGTCAGGGGGAATTTGAACCGGTAGCTGATTATTTAACCTGTATGAGAACAATGTTTGATCGGGTCGAGCCTCCAATGGGTGAACATGAACGGGTGAGCTACGCACACCATAATTTGATAACGCGGCTGAGATTGCTGATCCTTCGGAAAAATCTTCAGACAGTAGATGAATTAGAGAGTATCGCGGTAGAGTTAGAGCGGAGTTATGATGCGGGTGACATGAACCCTATACCCCCGGAGAAGTTCCTATTCCCGGATCTGGCCTATCGGCCCCCTAGCAATACCACCAATAAGAAAGCCGTAAATTTTGCTATAATGGGCGAACGAAGGGAGAGTGTTGTCCCGGATCTTCCCGCTTTTAGCACTTCAACACCTGTCCGATCAACAACAACCCCGAAGATGAGTATGGCAAAATCAACATCTTCACGATCGGGAGGGAATACTTCCCGTTCGAATGAGAAATCAAAAGAAAATATTTCGGCTCAGTTATGTTGGAATTGTCAACAGCCCGGTCACCGAGCTCGTGGTTGTACGGGGCCTCCAAAAGTCCATTGTTATAAATGCGGAAAACCGGGAGTTACAACTAAAGTAGAGCATAACTGTCCGGGAAACCCTGTTCGGGATCGTCAATAGGGGCCATCGCGATTCCGATATCTTCATGCCTAGCCCCTCTCTTCTTTTGTCCCACAGAACGTCGACCACTAACAGATTTTTGTAGCCCTACTCTAGGTAGTAATTCGCGTCCGATATTAGTTGTGTTGTTGGAAATACGAGGTCATGTCCTTCCAGCCATGGTCGATAGTGGTGCCACTCACACTTTTATTGGTCCAGAAGGCGTTTTGTTAACGGCTCAGTTAGGTTTTGTTCGTAAGAAAGTGCCGAAACGAATGAGTACGATAGCCAATGGTGAACAGATCGGTTGTGATGAAGAATTGAGTTTCTCAGTAGGGATTAAGGGCCGGAATTGTAAGATAGTTGCACGAGTTTTCCCCGAACTCCCTATTCCAGTATTATTGGGACTGGATTCTTTAGATAACATCGGTATGGTTGTGGACCATCGTCGTCGAGTTTGGAATTTCACCGGTTATCCCGAAATTGAATATTCATTTGAAACGGAGGGTGAAGCGGACAACGTAGAGCTTTGTGCGGCTCTCTTGGATCTTTCGCCTGATCAATCTACCCAGTTAGATGCATTTTTAACACAACAACTCCCATTAATGAGTATGGTTCCGGGAAAAACATCTTTAGTCGAACATAAAATAGATGTGGGGAACAATGCTCCGATTAAACAACGGTATTACCCCGTGACACCCATTGTACGAGACGCGATCTATAAGGAAGTAGACCGTATGCTCGAGGCAGATGTCATTGAGGCTTCAGAAAGTGATTGGAGCACCCCAATAGTCATGGTTAAAAAGCCAAATAATACCTACAGGTTTTGTCTTGATTTTCGTCGAGTTAATAATGTCACTAAAAAAGATGCGTATCCACTCCCACATATTGATGATATTCTCGATAAGTTAAGATTGGCCCGGTACATCTCTACACTCGACCTTAGTCAGGCTTTCCATCAAATTCCACTCGAGTTATCGTCTCGGGAAATTACTGCTTTTACCGTTCCGGGGAGAGGGTTGTTTCAATTTAAAAGAATGCCTTATGGTTTAACTAACGCTCCGGCTACATTTCAAAGGTTGTTGGATAAGTTAATAGGTCCGGAAATGGAGCCTCACGCCTTCGCGTACCTGGATGATATAATCATACTCACGGAGACATTTGAAGAACACCTACCGTGGTTGCGGAAAGTTTTGGAACGAATCCGAGAGGCTGGCCTTCTAATTAACCCAGAGAAATGCGAGTTCTGTTGTTCAGAAGTAAGATATTTAGGGTTTGTCATAAATCGGGAAGGATTACAAGTTAGTCCAGCTAAAACCGAGCCAATACGCGTCTATCCCGCACCTATAAATGTGTCTCAACTTAGGAGATTCCTGGGAATGGCTTCGTGGTATAGGCGATTTATCCCTTCATTTGCTACTATAGCGGAACCACTCACTCGTCTTTTAAAGAAGAAATATTCTTGGAGGTGGGGGAAGGAACAACAAGAGGCTATGGATCGTCTAAAGGAAGCTCTTGTTAATCCGCCAACACTTGCCCGTCCCGATTTTAGTAAAACATTCACTTTACAGACGGATGCGAGTTCATTTGGCATAGGTGCAGTATTGACTCAATCGGAGGACGAGATAGAACATCCCATTGCATATGCCAGTCGCACTTTGAACGATGCAGAGCGCAATTATTCGGTTACAGAACAGGAATGTTTGGCTATTTTGTGGTCGATTAAGAAGTTCCGAGGGTATCTGGAAGGATATCCTTTTGTGGTAATTACGGATCATGGTAGTTTACGTTGGTTACAATCGCTGAAAGATCCTCAGGGTAGGCTTGCCCGCTGGGCTCTGCAAATGATGCAATATAAATTCGAAATAAAACACCGTAAAGGGGCGCTTCATCATGTCCCAGATGCTTTGTCAAGGATGTTCGAGACGGAAAAACCGAATGTTCCAGTAGAAAATTCTGAAGACGATTTTCCCGCAATAGTCCTACCTTTAATTGGAGATGAAAGTCTTGCCGAAAATGGCCCACAATTGCCGTTTAGGGACGACGAATGGTACTCGAAGTGGTGGTTAGAGGTGTCGGCTCATCCTGAACGCAATCCGGATTGGAGGATCGTTGGAGAACAACTATATGTCCGTCGTCGGGTTAAACGAGAAATTGATGAAACCGAAGAGGAATTAGAGTGGAAATTAGTGATTCCTCAGGCTAATCGGGAAGAAGTTCTTCGAGAATGTCATGATCTACCACAAGCTGGACACTTGGGGATTGATAAAACATTCAACCGTGTAGTTTCGCTATATTATTGGCCGAGACTTTTCCGGGATGTAGCTAGATATGTCAAAACGTGTGATGTTTGTCAACGGGCTAAAGTAGTTCAGGCCCCACCGAATGGTTTGTTGGGTAGACGAGTGATCGAACGTCCTTGGTTGGTCATAGCAGCGGATATGATGGGTCCGTTTCCTCGAAGTCGGTCTGGTTTTGCTTATGTGTTGGTAGTTCAGGATTTATTCTCCAAGTGGATTGAATGTTGGGCCCTGAGACAGGCTACTGGGAAAGCGATACGAGAAAAACTCCACGTATTTGTTTCGTCCAATTACGGTACTCCCGAAGTAATTCTCACGGATAATGGGACGGAATTCGTAAACCATAATTTGAAAACATGGGCTCAAGATAATGGGATATTTCATACCACTACCCCTCCGTACCATCCACAAGCGAACCCGGTGGAAAGGGTTAATCGAGTCCTCAAGACTATGATTGTCTCTTTTCTGAATGAAGATCATCGTGCCTGGGATGAACACTTAGCTGATTTCAAATTCGCGTATAATACCGCCCAGCATTCGGCAATAGGCTGTAGTCCCGCTTATTTAAACCTTGGATACGAACCTAGACCGCATAACTTTTATAGACGTACTAGGGGGCAGGTAGAGGAAATTCTCCCTCTTCCTATCGAAGATTGGTCGGAACACATGCGTAAGTTGGAAGAGTTCCGGGAACGCGTAAGATATAAATTAGAAGAAGCTTATCAGAAACAAGCTAGACTATACAATAAACACCGACATGTTATTTATTTTAAAGTGGGAGATGAAGTATTGAAACGGCAAAGAATCCTTTCGTCTTCTACACAGCATGTCGCAGCTAAACTTGCTTTAAGATATCAAGGGCCTTATCGCGTAAATAAGATTTTGTCACCTGTGGTTGTTGAGTTGGTTGATACCGACGGAAATATTGTACCGAAAGTTGCGGTAGAGGATTTAAAACGTTATTACCGCTCGTTACCACCTGCTCCTTTAGATCCTGGAGATGAGTGATATCCAGAACTTCACGCTACAGCTAGCCCGTATACTCGGCAAGGTGACAACTCGTCGTCCGGCTCAGTCTTCGCTGTCGTGGATAGTCGTCCGGGATATGGTACGGGAGTTTACAGACCTCATAGAGTGCATCGAGTCTCAAGGAGGTTTTGAAGATCACGCGGTCAAACAAAGGATGCTGAACATTCGGGACGAATGGACTAAAATCTTGCGAGATGAACGAAATAATGAACAGAAACGTAGATGGAGCTCACCCCGTCAAAACCTGCTTGGAAACGAACTATATGAGGTGGAAGCGAAAGCCGGTGGGAAGGCCCAACTCACATCCGATCCAGGGGCCGAAGAACTATTAGAGACAAGAGACGCAGCGGGAGACGCGGCCCCAGAAAACGAGGTTGCGACAGAGATAATGCCGGAGACAGAAAAAGAACTCTCCCCCGTTGTCGAGAAAGAAGCGATAGCTGTCATTCAAACCGGAAAATCGGGTATTAAGACCGTACTGATGGATTCATTCCCTGGGGAGGGGATTCGTCCAGAAATTCGGGACCCGTTTGCGTGCTGGAACTGTGGGGGAAAAGACCACAAACGTCCGGTGTGCCCGAAACCTAAAAGCTCCCGTATATTTTGCTACGGTTGCGGTAGAGACCGAGTAAAGCTCAGCACCTGCCCGAATTGTCGTCTAGGGTGGTTGATTGAAGGAGGAGCTTTGGCTCCAACACGTTACCCACGTTAACTAAAGTTACTTAAAGAAAAAAATTTAAATTTTATATATCAGAGACAAAAATAGTAATTTGGACCATGTTGATAGTTTTTTTTTTTGTTTTGTTGAGATGAAAAGATTCATCATTAAAACTACCTTTCGTTTTGTCAATTTGTCCTGAATATAAAATAAAAGAAAGGCCCAAGATTTACTAGATAAACCTGAAATGCATTATTATTTTGAGTTTGTCACCCGGGTTGCAGGATACAATGGATGGAAAGCTCGGTTATTTTCTTCTTCTCTTATTGCGGAGGTGTTTATTCGAGATTTCGGTAATCAAAATCTTCGTCTTGGTTCGTTTCCTCGTTGAGTCCCCGTTCCTATCGTTTTGTTTCTTTTTGTTGTTTGTCTGTGACGTTAGTAATAACTACTGCGAGGTACAGCTGTGGCCGTGTGGTAACGAAAACAAAAAAAAATTTTCTTTTCCTTCATCAATTCATGCCAGAAGACTCACTGACCGGGTCGGTCAGCGTCTTAGAGGGGGGCAGTTGTGACGATGTTTTTTTTTGTGATCGTCACAAGAATGACGAATAAGTGCGTGAAAGGCGCAAGGGTCCCTCCCGTTTAACACCTCGGCCACACAGCGATCTCGTAAGATTGGTCGTAACGAAATTTGTTTGAATTGATTTGACGTCGCGATCGAAAATATTGTTTTGTTACATGCGACGAGATAAACCGGGAAGGAGGGAGCGAACAGGAGGGTGGCTACATCGGGAAGCGGGAAGAACGAGAACAATTTCACTGGTTCAATTCTTTCGAGAGTCAAAAGGAGGAGTGAGAAAGAAGGAGTTGACATCCTCACGACAGCGCACCTTGAGCAGGGCTCGTACTTCCATCGATTCGCTATAATGACAAGAAAACCACGGGAACAAAGCGAGGATTTAGGAGAGCTACGAAAACTTCGTTTTCCATCGTTGGCTTCGTCTCTCCGTCGCCACGCGAAGTTCATACCGGGAGAAAAACATCGAAAATCACATACTCTTGTCGTAAAAGAATGTTACCATCCCTTCTTCGATTTATAACGCATCGTGTGGGATTCCGTGTAATAGGATCCCACAAATTATCATCGAATTTAAAATGCAAATTATCACCGAAAATATTCAGTCGCAAGCTAGGGGTTCGAACGAGAAACTTCCCGCCGAATGGCTATAACTCGGGACCCTGTCTTATGCTTGCATGACATCGCGGCGAACCTGTCGATCATTTTTGGAAGTATCGAGAGCGGCAAGGGGGAATGGAAGGGAGAAGCAGTTACGCTGCCCTGTCCACGCTCGTTAGATTTTCGCTGGGTGTTCAACGGAACGGACGTAGTAAAATCAAGGAAACCGTAAGTTCTCTTCTTTCGCTTCCCGTATCTGATCAGTGGGTCAGTCGTTTTCTTGGCTATTTACTTCCGCGGTTCGTTCAGTTTATTTGAAATGAATTAGAATATTCGATCCCGAAACAATATATTCGGTCGCGGCTACGGTTGCCTCAAAGTGTGAAATTTATTCTCCCGTGGGAGATTTCGAGTTTTATCACGTGCGTTCTCGGCTCTCGTTGTACAGGCCGTAGAAAATTTCCCGGATAAAATTTCGCATCGTGGTCGTTAGCGGAAATCTCATCTTTCGTGTTTTGGTTTTTAATTGTTGAAGTTTTCGGTAATACGTGAGCGAAAAATCGTGGAACAGAGTGGAATAGAGTGAGAGTGAGAGAGAGCGTGCGGTCAAGAGTAAACGGCTCGCGAATCGACATCTTAGTCCGGCCTGGACACCGACTAGCGGGTTCCCGGTATTTTATAAAATTAATGATATGATTTTAAACATTTCGTTCACGAGTAGTCCCGGGACGAAATAAATAAGAAAAACGGGCTCGTTTTAGAGTGTAAAGGACGTAGGTCTTGACCGGTAATGTGTGTGTTGTGCGCGTGTTAGTTCCACGGTTTCTCCCTCCCGTAATAGTATTCGGTTTGATTTTTCCCGTACAAAAATATTGTTATTTTCGTAGGTTCGATTAGTTTGCGCTCGAAAGTTTCATTCTGCGTCGTTGCAATAAATTACTATTAATCAAATAAATATTGTTACACCTATTATCTGAAATTTCGTGACGTTGTTCAAATTCTTTCTTCTCGGGATAATCCCGCCCTCTTCCCGCTGAACGAAGCCGGTCAACTATCCTTTTCTCTCTCCTCGTCGAGTCGCTTTGCGACTGGCGCCCACGGGATCTTGATCATCGAAATAAATCGACGAAAGAGAGAGACAGGGACCTTTGTGGCCTTGGATAAAAGTTTTTGCATAAGAAAAATTGGTCACAGTACAATAAGGAACGCTTTATGGTTTATTGTGCCTCTGCTTATTCCATTTCCTTTCCTGCACGCTTTGCATGAGATTTTTTCAGTACAAAAATGTAATTCACAATTTTAATGATTGACAACCGATGTCCTGGATTCCTAACCGCTTGAGCCTGGATTTTTACCCTTCCTGTTAACTCAAGAGTGCTGTACGTTTTTCTTTTTACAATTTTTTCAATTTTTGATCGCTTTGATGCTGTACAAACTCTAGTCTTACCACAGCCTCTTGAATTAATGCTTTTATTCGCTTTTTTATTCGTTTTTATTTCATTATAATTTGTTAAGTGATTTGATTCGACTTTGGTGTGGTACAATGGCCCAAATGGCTAACGAATTTTGGAGATGTTCAATTGATTGATTCTTATCCTAAGTAGTTCGTTTAACCCAAGCAAATCGGATAAATTACAAAACAATCTTGAATTTAATAAAAATAAATCATAAAATCAAGTATTTATCGCCTCTATTCTCAATAAACCCAAAAATGATAGGTGGAAAGTTTGTGCTTGATCACAGGCCTCAAATGTCGCCGAATGGCGCCAATGTTCAAAGACACAGACAGGTTAGGATGTGAACCCCAGACAACGGGCTCGATACGTCGCCGAGTCTCACTAATAACCCAGGCATCTAAACAAAAAAATAGGCGAAAGAATTTTTAGGTTGCACTAGAATAGAGTGTATTTTTCTATTTGAGTCAGGTCTAGTTCTTCTAGGAGATCCGAGTTGGTTCTAGCGGTAGGGTGAACTGCCTGCCGAATGAGCCGTGCCTCGACTCTTTTACCCCGTTCCCCACTCTAAAAGCTCTCAAACGCCGAATTTCCCTATTTCGGACGTGTTCTGAGCATTCTTTTGTAACGGGCTTCTCTATTGGCTCGCTGCCCTGACTCGCGCCTTGCTATTGGCTGATCACTATTTTGCCCGATACGCCGAATTCCGCGTTTAATAATTTTCAGCTTAATATTCCATTGAAATGATCAAAACGTGATAACAATTGTTATTATTTAATTTTCTGATCCCTTTTACTTTATTATTTCATTTAATCTCGTTTCAATTGATTTTATTCGGATAATTGAAAATAGTCACGTTTGGGTTCCTATAGCCCATGAACACTTTCCCTCGCGTATGCGCCGTAAGCACGCGTCTCGCTTTAATCGAAATTATACAAATTTTCTACAAGCTTTAATCTTTTCATTAATTTTCTTTAATCGTGGCCATTTTTCTCATTAATTTAAGCCTAGTTACGCTCAAATTGATCAATAAAAAGATTGAAAACAATAAAAATGAAAGATTACAATTTTAGTTTGATTTCTCGTCAAGTGGCGCTGTTCAGAGCGTTGCCCGCCGGCTCGCTCGGGCCTTTGTGCCAGTAACCAAGATGGCCGCCGGTTGGGACGCACGCCTGTCCATCGCTCCGCGATGTTTTGAGTTCGCGTAGTATTCGAGAGTTCAAGCGGGTTAGGGCCGCTCCGCGGGCGTTACGTTTCACTTTATAGCGACGAGGTGGAGCTGCTGGCATGTGACGTCAGTCCACGACACCGCCGCGAAGTTAGCCCCAGGGACATGAGGCCTTTAATGGTATTATATACAGACACGTCAAATTTCTAAATGTGATAGTAACTTTTCCATAATCTTGAGCCTGTGCAAAGTTTTTTCACAGCAATTACCCTACTGATCGTGTTCGTTTCAGGCTCATTCGAAAGGGATTTCGAAAATAAGTCTCCAAACTACTTTTCGCTTTCCAAAACATCTCTTGAGCTCTTCAATTTTAGAAAATGACATGTCAGTTTTACCCCCACCATCGCGAATCATTTTATTCAGAGAAAAGATAGTTTCGGCGAGAGCCTCAGGCAAGCAGACGACAGAGCTGTCAATGTACTTGTCCTGAGACTCTGCCGAGTCTCTTGATAATTGAGAAAAAAAGTTTGACTAATAATATAAGGTGCTACGATAAAAAGAATAATTTTCTCCCTTAAAATCGATTTTCCAAAAAACCTTGAAACACACGTCGACTAATTCTCTGACCTCTACAAAATACAGTTGATTCCGTTTGAATGGGAAGAATAGTTTTCATGGTAAGTAGTAAGGCTATACCAGTTCTGGACCAAATGGTGGCGAGGGGGGAGCGGTGTGCGGGGGAGCCCCTCGCTATGCTTTAGAGCCTACTACCCGGTGAGGGGGGAGCGGTATACGGGTATACGGGGAAGGGCCGGGTGTGCGGCAGAGGGAGGGGGGGGCAGCGAAGTGTCAGGAGAGGGAGAGAGAGGTGAGTATGAGAGAGATCGAATGAACGGAAGAAAAATTGTGTGTGTGTGTGTGTGTGTGTGTGTGTGTGTGTGTGTGTGTGTGTGTGTGTGTGTGTGTGTGTGTGTGTGTGTGTGTGTGTGTGTGTGTGTGTGTGTGTGTGTGTGTGTGTGTGTGTGTGTGTGTGTGTGTGTGTGTGTGTGTGTGTGTGTGTGTGTGTGTGTGTGTGTGTGTGTGTGTGTGTGTGTGTGTGTGTGTGTGTGTGTGTGTGTGTGTGTGTGTGTGTGTGTGTGTGTGTGTGTGTGTGTGTGTGTGTGATGGTAACTTGTGTGTGAGGGCATACGTCATCGGTGCTGCAGCCACGCGAAATTTTGATGCCGCTGCGAATACCTTGGCTATGCTAACACTCAAGGTCAATGGCACGATGACGTACTCCCCTGCCTGCTTAGAGACAGTGGTCGTGCACGGTGAGCGCAAGGTATCGCATCTCAAGAGAGAGCGAGCGAGAGCGTATACGTTAACGCATATGCTAGCACGAGAGCCAGTAAGAGGGGGTGGGGCTCAAAAGTTAGAAGGCCTAGAATAGCGAACAGGCATTCTGTATATCTATATATGCATATATAGATATACAGAATGCCTGTTCGCTATTTTAGGCGTTCGAACTTTTGAGCCCCACCCGTAAGAGGGTGTACGTCGTCGAGATTGCAACCACGTGCAGTTTTGATGAAGCTGCGAATACCTCAAGCTCTCGCGAGGCATCGCTCCTCGCGAACGGTCTTATCTAAGCGTGAGAGCGAGCGAGAGGCTATACGCACGTGTGAATCCTTTGCCCCATATACGAGGGCGGCTGCACCGAGCCGAGGTGTTAGCTGTTTTTACACTCCTCCTGTCCGTCTTTTACCCCTGCAATGATATGCTCATCATAAGCACGTATTTGCATAAACGTCTTAGACTCTTCTCCAATCAGTCTTCAATCGAAACGTGCGCGAGCATCTCGTCCCGGTCACACTTATATTCTGTCCCTCTACAAGTTTTTTCTTTTTTTGCTTCAAAATGTATCCATGTTACCGCTATTATGAATTTCTGTGTCGTTCATTTACGTGCCGCGTCATACGGTTGTTGAGCGTTGCGTCCCTGTACGTGCGTACCGACGCTCTAGAACAATTGTATCTCCACGTGGTGGATTTAATGTATAGCGAGTTTATAGATAGGAGGTTGGGCCAGCCCATCCAAAGCGAGGAGGCGACGCCGGGCGTGAGCTGTGTGGTGGTGCTGCGGGGCTCGCGTATTACGTACCGTGGGGAAATCGTGTACCGTGATAGCGGTGATTATGTCGAGGTATATCTGGTGGATCATGGTGACAGTGAATTTTACGATCTAAACTGTCTCTACCACCACTCACCGGCATTAGAGGCGATACCAGCGCTCGTGATAGAGTGCTCCCTCCACAGCCTCGCCTACTTAGAGGCTTTTCATTATGCCATCCATGAGATGGAAGCGCTGTGCGCGGGGCCTCTTACGGCTATCGTCATGAGCCCTCCTACACGACACCCCCTGAGCATCCAGCTGTTTGCTGAGGACGGCCGGGATCTCGGGGGTGTACTCGTGAACGAGCTGCCAGTACCCGACGGCTATCACGGCTACGACGAAGGGGCCGAAGACGTGTGTGTGTGTGTGTGTGTGTGTGTGTGTGTGTGTGCGCGCGCGCGCGCGCGTGTGTGTGTAAAAACTATGGTGCGCGAGACAACGTCGTGGAGCAGAGATTGGATCGGGAGAGAGAGAGAGAACCACACGCGTCCCCCTGGTGAGTTTTTAAATATAAATTTTTATTTTTTTTTTTTTAAATTGAATATATACAGGGTGTCCCATTTTAATCTTACACCTGACTTTTCGCGGAAAATATTGCTCGGATTAAATATTGTGTGGAACAAAACTTTTAGGGGTTGAAGGGGGACGTTTGATAAAAATTGGTTTGTGGATACAAAATTCAAAATGGCGGCGCTAGAATGGCCGACATGTTTTTTTCGAATGGAAACATAACTTTTTTTCATCACCAACAAATTTTTCAGCGCAAAACCAACAACTTTTGTTGGAAAAATTTTTGGATTAAGTTCATATTTTTTAAGTGAGAACATCATTTTCAACTATTTTAGAGGTATCCAGGATGTACCGCGAAGAGATCTTTAACGTACCAAGTGCAAGTGCGTTTGCGTGTGAGGAGCATATCAACGATTTCGTTGGGACTGAAATCAGCCATTGTTGCTAATTTTCAGAATTTTCCTCTAATTTAAGAACTTTTAAAAATTTCGAGAATCAAGAATTTTTCTCTGATTTCAGAACCTTTATAAATTTTCGATTTCGTCTCTTGCTAATGGCTGCGGAGTCAGAAGATAAACGTTTCAATCAATTTTTCATCCGTGGGCGATCACAATGACTTCTAAAATAAAAAATTCTTCTCTGATTTAAAACTCTAAAGTAAGAGAACTACGCAAAGTCAGAATACGTCAGTACTACCAATGATGTTTTCTTTAATCTCTTACAAAGTGAACTTACCTTTAATCGTAAGCGAGGCTTACGCTTAAAGATAAGTACACGCAAGCGAGGCTTACGCTTGAAGATAAGTTCACGTAAGTGAGACTTACGCCTACTTTTGAGTTGTAAATCAGAGAAGAATTTTTTATTTTAGAAGTCATTGTGATCGCCCACGAATAAAAAATTAATTGAAACGTTTATCTTCTGACTCCGCAGCCATTAGCAAGAGACGAAATCGAAAATTTGTAAAGGTTCTGAAATCAGAGAAAAATTCTTGATTCTCGAAATTTTTAAAAGTTCTTAAATTAGAGGAAAATTCTGAAAATTAGCAACAATGGCTGATTTCAGTCCCAACGAAATCGTTGATATGCTCCTTATTTTAGGGAGGTGTCGGGGCAATTACTTCCGAGCTGAAAATTTGTATCGACGTGAATATCCTGATCGTCGTCACCCATCACGGCAGACAATCCGAACCCTTGAGGAGCGAGCGAGGGCAGGTCTGATGATCCGCCACTGTCGACATTTCCCAAACGTCAATAATTTTGGTGGATTGCATGAAGCCCGAAACATGGCTATTTTAGCCATGATAGCAATTGATCCTCATTTGAGTGCCAAAGTGATCTTGGAACGACTGGGGTTTCCCAAATCGACAGTGCACCGTGTATTGAGAGGTGCGAAACTTCACCCGTATCGACTACAATTCCACCAAGACACTCCTAATCCAGATCCGTTGCGAAGGGTGGCGTTTTGTCGGTGGGCGTTGAGACAAATCGAGCGATCCAGGGACTTTTTTCGATACGTTGTGTTCAGTGATGAATCCACTTTCAACAACCGTGGTCAAGTGAACCGATGGAACTTTCGGTATTGGTCTGATCAGAATCCACATTGGTTGAGACAGATCGATCACCAACATCGATGGAGTTTGAACGTATGGTGTGGTATTGTGAACGGGCAATTAATAGGTCCCCATTTTTTCGAAGGAAATGTGAACTTCGTCCATTACCTTGATTTTCTACAAAATGAACTGCCTCTTTTGCTAGAAGATCTGGATTTAGAAACACGTCAACAGATGTGGTTTCAGCAAGATGGTGCACCCGCTCACTGGACTCACGTTGTTCGAAATCATCTGGATACAACATTTGGTCAACGGTGGATTGGTCAAGACGGTCCTGTAAATTGGCCTCCAAGGTCACCAGATCTTACGTCTCCTGATTTTTTTTTGTGGGGGTACTTAAAAGACGCTGTCTACCGTCAAGCTCCAACAACACGAGAGAACATGAAGGAGCGGATAAGAGCTGCCTGCCGTGCGATCCCGAGAGATGTTCTCCTACGCACAGTTGATGGTTTTGAGAGAAGAGTTCAGGCATGTTTAAACATGAATGGAGGGATCTTTGAACATCTCTAGGGAGGGATCAGAGTACATTCACAAGGAGGGTTTGGAGTCCGAAAATACTGCGGTAGTGACGAACCGCAGAGACCTAATTCTTGTGAGCTCGTACCTATGGGCATAAAGGCATTGCATTCCCCTCTTTTTAAAAAAAGTTGAAAAATAAAATGAAAATAAAAAACACACACACATGCACCGCCACGTATGCACGCATATGCAGACGCACACGCAAACGCACTTGCACTTGGTACGTTAAAGATCTCTTCGCGGTGCATCCTGGATACCTCTAAAATAGTTAAAAATGATGTTCTCACTTAAAAAATATGAACTTAACCCTACACCTCATGTGCCTTTTTTCATATCCTCAACCTCATGGCCGGGGTTTGACCGCACCCCACTCTTTTTCTGCTTATAAATCCGGTCCTACGATACTAAACTGACTTTATCCTACACCATTTTCTTCGTTTTTTTATAACGAAAAGAATGATGTACGATAAAACTAATTTCAATTGAATTTATATATAAAAAAATCCGTCGATAATCAGTCGATAATGTCGCTTGTTAGGATGGGAGCGTAGTTTGAAGTTCGCGTGGGGTGTGCTCACACCCCAGTCATACGTTCTAGGGTTAATCAAAAAATTTTTCCAACAAAAGTTGTTGGTTTTGCGCTGAAAAATTTTTTGGTGATGAAAAAAAGTTATGTTTCCATTCGAAAAAAACATGTCGGCCATTCTAGCATCGCCATTTTGAATTTTGTATCCACAAACCAATTTTTATCAAACGTCCCCCTTCAACCCCTAAAAGTTTTGTTCCACACAATATTTGATCCGAGCAATATTTTCCGAGAAAAGTCAGGTGCAAGATTAAAATGGGACACCCTGTATAGTAATAGAATCGCGCTCGGCGCTAGCCATGTAAACTCACATTGGGTTATCTCAGCAACTATATGAGCTATTTCAACATATTTTTTTTTCATTCCGGGGTAGCTGGACCTGCGGAAACTGATTCTGCACTCAGAATTCGTAGAAAATGACTTCGGGAGCATCGACGGAAGTCGTTTTTGTTATCTAGATTTAAATACGGAAGGGAGAAACTTTTTTCCTAGATGGAAGGAAAAAGGATTTCTCAGAGTTTTTGAGTTCAATCCAGCATCCCAGATTATAAATTGTTTCAACTCGGGGCGTTTGTCCGTAACAAAGCGTGAGAGTAGATTTTAACGTTGCACATGGCTCGTAGAGATAATTTTTTGCTGCTCGGGCCATCTTTGAATATGATGAGAAAAGTGCGTTTTTGGGAAAAACTTGGAGAGAAGGGATGAGTGTGAAAATGCAACATCAAATTTGGGACGAGAGTTTTTTCCCGAGCCCAGTCATTTATGCTTGAGAGTTCGCTCCCTTCGATTACTTTTTCTCGTTTGAAGAAAAAGAAAACAATGTCGCAAAACGAATCCGTGGTTACGGTGAGTGAATGTGATTCAACACATCACGTATACGAAAAAGTGTGGTGTACATTCACTGAAGAAGAAAAACAGAATTTGAGTGAAAACTCGAGAGTGTGCATTGTCTCGGTATATTACCGCACCGAACGTGCCAAAAAATTGTGTGGTATCTGTGTTCTCGGGGTAGGAGGTGAAATGTTCAAGAAGCTAATAACGGTGCGAAAGCATAGAACAGAGTGTTGGAATACTGCATCTGCAACGAGTTGTCAGGACTGTAGGACTCGTCTCTACGAGTTGGTGACGTAGAATGTCTGTCCAGACTGTGATCTAGATTGAGTAAGTACCTCATCAATGAGAAAGATTTTACATAAATTTGAAATTCTTATTGAAGCTTTTACTTTGATGTGTTACAGAACCAACATCAATCAGAAAGCAGGCATTATGGATAAAACGCAAATGCACTTTTTATAGAATTCGTTTTTTTGTAAAATATACGATAAATTCAATCTAGATGAGTAAATTCGATTTCATCCTAAACCACCCATCTCGCACACTCAGCAACTATCTGATATCTCTCTCTCGCTCTCTCCTTCGGCGATGAGAAACCAATGGTATTCCAAATTAACTGAATGTCACACATATACACAATTTTTCTTACGTTCATTCTATCTCTCTCATACTCACCATCGGCTCTATCTCTCCTTCTTTTTTCAAAGGGCTGCGTGAAGGCGCTAGACACACACAATAATTTTTTACAGAAGTCATTCCATCTCTCTCATACTCGTCAATTGCTGTTCATTCCATGTCTCTCAGCTCTCTCTTGAGCTGCAGACCCTTCGTTGTGCCCCTCTTCCTTATCTGCATACGACCCTACGCATTCCTCAGTTTGGAGAAGACGTGGGACACAAAAATTTTGAAAGAAGTAATTACATCTCTCTCATACTCACCATCAGCTCTATCTCTTTTTCTTTTTTCAAAAGACACAATAATTCCATCTCTCTCATCAATTGCTCTCTCTCCCCTCTCCCTCATGGTATTCTAAACTAAATATTTTCATCTCAACACACACACACACACACACACACACACACACACACACACACACACACACACACACACACGCGCGCGCGCGCGCGCGCGCGCGCACACAATTTTTCTTCGGTTCATTCCATCTCTCTCACACTCTCTCTTCCCCGTATACCGCTCCCCCCTCACCGGGTAGTAGGCTCTAAAGCATAGCAAGGGGCTCCCCCCCACACCGCTCCCCCCGTGCCGCCATTTGGTCCAGAACTGGTATAGCCTTACTACTATGGTACAAAATAAAATTTTCGAATTCAGAGTTGTTCACCCCTTAAATACCCTTACCCCTTAAAAGTCTGCAGTGCGTTTTTCATGATTAATCAATGAAAATATTTTAGCGTGGGTTTCATTCGAATACATCAAGCGCTTCTATGCAAAACTGAGAAACCACCCCGTGATGTGCTCATCTTCGAGGCACATCATCAGAAAATACGTGTCTCTCAATTTTCGATGGGCTACGACATGTATAAATTAGATCAAAATCAAAGAGGTCGACTCACTTAGGTTTCTTTATTACCTATTCACATTTTTATTGGGTTAGTTGTTTCTCATCCAGAATAAATTTAAAATTATGTGCCAACGTTGTTAAAATGTATTTAAGAAACGTTTCTAGATTCTTCACGATTTTCGTGATACCATCTGGAAACAAGAGACCATTAATGTACTTGTTCGATTTCTTTCCCCGCTTTTATAAATTTGCATTTTTTGAATTACTATAAATCCTTGAGTGTGGCTCATAATTTTGTTCATTAGTTTCATATTTTTAGTCGGGATGAATCAAATTATATCTTAATAAATAAAATTAATGTGAAGTTATCTTTCACTTACTTGAATTACTTCTGGAATTTCGGGATTAGTCATCAATTGTGCTTGATTAATTGATATTGTGGATGAATTTGTTGTGTCATAAATTTGCATTGAATGTGTTTCTTGCAGTTGTTGGTGACCAGATGTTTTTGACCTTCGCCGATTCCGTATGGTACTGTAATTTTCAGGACCCTGTAATGATATATTTTTTGCATCAATAATAATATGATTCCATCCATAAAAAAAAACTTGGAAATCGATGCCTCATTCTTCTTATTTGATTCGAACAGCTAAATCAATTGAAAAAAATTCCATCTAATTTACGTGCAGCATTAAAATTTATTATATCAATTCGAGGCCAAGTATTTTCTAATGAATTGAAAAAAGTTACCACTTGAGTTACGTGCAGCACTAAAATTTATGATATCAATCAGTGGACAAGTATTTTATTAGTAACTCCAAATTTTGACATTATTAAATTGTTCTAAGAAGCTTTTAAATCCAAAAAAAATCACATGAAAGCTAGTCATTCGTTACTCTATGGTAGCAAAGACTTATAAGAAAATCGATTTTTCTCAGACTTTCAGGATCCTTGGTATTATTCACAAAATTCAACGTCGATTGGATCGATACAAATTATGTTTAAATAAGTGTTAAAAGTACTTGTCCGGCCCATCACTTTCCGTTTAATTTGTTTATCCAAATAAAAATCAGGGCTTGTCTAGAACTGATGGTTCACAAGTCACAAGTATTCATGCAGAGGGAATTGAGAGAATTATCTTCAAGTAATTTTTACTTAGTTGCACTAATTCAATAAAAAACGGAAACAAATTATTCCGCAATATACGAGGGATTTTATTCTGCATCGATAAATGAAACAAATTGTACATAATATATATGTTCAAGCTTCCAAAATAACTCTCCAGTTTATATTCAATGATGTCAATTTTTACTTCCTACTTATTCTTCCAGCGAACGAATTCCATACGGAATAAGAACTAACCTATACTATTATTAAAAGCATTAAACTAATAATGAATCGCATTTCAACAAATTTTTAACCAGATTCTGCCATACAATTTCGTTTTTTTATGATTGATTTTTTATTGAATGAATAGTGATGGGCCGGACAAGTACTTTTAACACTTATTTAAACATAATTTGTATCGATCCAATCGACGTTGAATTTTGTGAATAATACCAAGGATCCTGAAAGTCTGAGAAAAATCGATTTTCTTATAAGTCTTTGCTACCATAGAGTAACGAATGACTAGCTTTCATGTGATTTTTTTTGGATTTAAAAGCTTCTTAGAACAATTTAATAATGTCAAAATTTGGAGTTACTAATAAAATACTTGTCCACTGATTGATATCATAAATTTTAGTGCTGCACGTAACTCAAGTGGTAACTTTTTTCAATTCATTAGAAAATACTTGGCCTCGAATTGATATAATAAATTTTAATGCTGCACGTAAATTAGATGGAATTTTTTTCAATTGATTTAGCTGTTCGAATCAAATAAGAAGAATGAGGCATCGATTTCCAAGTTTTTTTTTATGGATGGAATTATCAGCAAACACGATACCATCAATGTACTTGTCCCAACCTTTTTTTCCCTAGGGGAAGTTTATGGTTTGATATCACGTCTTTTTTCTCGAAAGTTCCTTATTTATGTTTTAATGAATATATAATTTTAATTTAAATTGCTATGAATTATTTACGATTTACTGCTTATAACGTTGGTTTCCACGAAAAACGACCTATTTTTCGTCAAAATTGTGCTACTTTGGCGATTTTTTTCCTTGTATTCTAATATGTTTTGTCAATTAAGAACCAAAGAGCATGGTGGAAAGCGGGTTGGAGGCCGAGATATAATTTTCGGCTTATAACGTTGGTTTTCACGAAAAAAGACCTATTTTTCGTCAAAATTGTACTGGAAATATTTCGTCACAGGTCTGTTGTTGGACTTCAGCGATTTTTTTCCTTGTACTCTAATATGTTTTGTCAATTAGGAACCCAAGAGCACGGTGGAAAGCGGGGTGGAGGCCGAGATATGATTTTGGCTTGTAACATCTGATTCGTTGAAAAAAGACTGATACCGCACAATCAGTATACTAGTGAAGAACATTATACACTAATGCTGTAGGATTGTAATATATTTGATATTTTCTTACGGTTCGAAATCATTTTTGTTGTGTGATTTAAGAAGTTTTGTTTACATTTTTTGTGGTATAATGCGAAAACGAGCGATCATCAATGTAATTGTCCAAATTTTTTTTTCTCCGAGAAAGGATTTTTACGGCTTGATATCAAATCTTTTTTCTGTGGTAGTTCTAAACCACAAAAAATATTCTTAAATAAGATTTTCTCAAGTTCTCCAATGTTTCTATTGTGATATTTAAAAATAATTCTCCTTTCTCCAATGATTTTCTTTAAGTTTTGTACAATTTATAACAGTTTGATATTCTTCGAATGTTTGAAGTGATATCCTCAATTTTTCAACCATTTCGAACGTGTCTATAATTTTGTGGGATTAAAATCATATTCCGTAAGGTTTTTCAATATTTTGTATCATTGTGGAATTTTCCCCCTTCATTTATAAATTTTGTTTTCATCTGTTTTGATGAAATCATTGTGAATAAAGAAAACATGAAGATTTTTCAATGAAACGAATTTTTGGATTGATTTTCCTTCAAATTTGACAGAAGGAGAAAGAAAAAAATATATATAATGTTCACCAAGTCCACCAGAATTCGCAATTTTCACATATGTTTAATGAATTCTAATGCTAGTTATTTTTATTTCATTAAAAAACGTGCTTCCAAGGACTTTTTGAAGCAATCTTTTCCATTCGTATTATCATTCCCAGAGATAGAAAGTTGACGCACCTACGTCGATGCACAAAATTTTCAAACTCTGCATGTAGCCACCAAGGTTCAACCGGACAAAAGAAAAAGTATGAAGTGCGTCAAGACCAACAGAATTGCTTACTTTTTAATATGAGCATTGCATTTTGAAAACATAACTTCTTATGCCATTCATAAACAGGCCATCGCTGACTTTTTGTATCATTCATCATTATTTTTTATTATTGATTATTATTTATAATCCATTTCCAAATCCTATAATTCATGTATAATTTTTATTATTTGTAGATATCCATATTCCATAATCAAAAAAAGGAAGTACTAATACCTGGCATGCATGTCAATACACAGAATTTTCCAAATTTGCAAGTATTTGCTGCGATTTATTCATCTAAATTTTGGTACAGACAGAAAAAATTACCACCGATTCATAAAATTTATTATGCCAAATCTAAAAGGAAAAAAGACAGCGCACTTGAAAGTGAACAGAACGCATAATTGTTTCATGTATCTCATTCATATATTACAGTTGGAACCAAAAAGTGAAAAGATTGGCACACCTACCGCTTCGCAGGAATATCAAAGTTCATAGGTATTCGCTGCGTACCAGTAATACAAACTTTGGTGCTATGGGGCAAAAAACTTTAAAATTACCCGAACCACATTTTTGAAACTTATTATGGCATATTCAATAAATAAAGTGACAGATACGCTGCATGTTGAAGTAAATCAAATAGTGTAAAAAGTGACAGACAGATACGCTGCATGTTGAAGTAAATCAAATAGTGTAATTTAGTATGTCTCCATGGTTATACACAGACAAAATATTTGATCACATCCAGAAATGATCAGGCGTAGACTCACACACATGAATTTTTTAATCCATAATGTCAATCGTAAACATGGTCTGGAAATACTCAATATACGTGTCGCTTCATCATGTTGTCAAACTTAAGATGTGTTCATTGCATTTGGAAGATACAAATTTTGATATCACGAAAAATAAGTAACCAATGACTTATTGAAATGAATTTCCAAATTCATCATGCAACAATTCAAGTGAATATCTATGTATTTACATGGCCCAAAGATTTTTTAAAACTCGTGTTTGTAAACAAGCAATCATGAAAACTTTTTGTTATGAATTTTCCAATTTATTGACATCAATATGAGGAAATAGAAATACGAATGTCACTCGAATTGTCTAGAAAATGAATAGAAATTGGTATGGATACACTGTAAGCTAAGGAGGTGGGAAAAAGGGCCTGGTGAACACGGCCAAACGAAATGAAAGAAAATATGACAACAATACATTGAATTAGACACTTTTACTTGACCGAAGTTTTTCAACATTTATTTGCTTTCATTTACATACAATCACGCATATTTTTTCTATAATGTAATTACACAACATGAAATTTCTGTTTGGAAAGAACGTTTGAGAGGTTATATAATGAGCGAAAGTTTATTTTTCTCACATAACTCCCGTTGAAAATTTTTGAAGAACCAGAACCAGGATTGCAACAAAATTATGTCATAAATAAACGTAAAATCAAAGAATTTGTACAAGGAGAAATTTCCCAATACTAATATATGTTCGATATAACAAACACTCGCGAACCGATTGCGATGAGCGTAAACTAACCCACATGGTTTTCACAAAACTTACATAACATTTTTTTTTTATAGTCATATAAGAATTTTGAATCGAATTCATACAGCTCGCACTATTTCTCCGAAATTTTATCATTCAGATCGCTGTTGCTATTAATTTGCTCATGCCATCAAAAACTGACAGATGGCGATGTACTATATATCACGTCAAAGTCACTATATGTCTGGTTTTCGTAATACTGTATGACACCACATACCACTATTTTTAATAAAATAAATACATATTTAACACTTTATTAGATGAAAAATATTTTTTTGTCACCCCGCACTTCGTAATGTCGAAAATCCGTTTGTTATAACATCAATAACTGACGGCTGACTGATGGTCTTGTATATATATTCATAAACTGTATTCCGCTGGAACGGTACAGCAAGTGTCCTGACCAATCACAACTCATTATTTCTGTAGCCGGGATCCCGGGACCCGAGCTTCCATAGAAATGGGTTATAGCTGGCATCAAGAGGCCTTTGATGGTGTTCTGTACAGACACAGTAAATCCATAGATGTGTTAGTAACTTTTGCATAATCTTGAGCCCGTGCAAAGTTTTTTCTCAGCAATTACACCACCGATCGTATTGATTTTGGACGCAATCGAAAGAGAATTTCTTAATTAGCTGAAAGTTCAATTTTCAAAGTCGTACATAACTCATAGGCTTCGCAATTAAAGAAAATCACATGCCAATTTTACCCCCACCACCGCGAATCGTTTTATTCAGAGAAAGTATAGTCTCGGCGAGAGCCTCGGGCCAGCAGACGACAGGGCTGTCAATGTACTTGTCCCGAGACTCTACCGAGTCTCTTGATTTGCATATCTTGGAATTTTCTCAGAGATTATCATCCATTATGCAATAGATCGTATGTGGTCATTGGATTACGTGCCACCTGTGATTTGTTCCGTATATCAGGACCCGCAATGAATCAAATTCAAACTCTACGGGTGAACAGAAACTAACATAATAGGAGTTAAGAAATACTAATTAGAATCTCGGGATAAGTACATTGACAACTCTGTTATTTGGTGGCTCCGAGCTCGTCAAGACTGTACCTTCTTTGAATAAAATAATTTTCTTCACAGTCGGTCGAAAGTACGTACTTTCGGCACCGATTTCAGTGCCGAAAGTATAACATTTCTGCACTGTCAAAACTGCATGCGCTTTATTTGACTCAGCGGGAGCAAAGACCTTTTTCTGCATTCCGAAAGGGTTGACGTAATTATTTTTTTGACTTTTGAGGTTTGACGTTTGAATCGATATTGCCTACGTGTTTTTTGAAAGGTTGTGTCTAGTCATCTGCAAACCGTATGAATAAGGTTATGTTATTCATTCGGAAAAATGTTAGGGAAATGTCATATCCCATAGGAAAAAAAGGTTGGGACAAGTACACCGATAGTCTCTCGTATGCTGATAACTCCACCCATAAAAGAACTTGAAAAAAAATTTTTTTTAATTGTCGAAAAAATAATTTTATAAAAAAAAATACAGAACAATTCGAAAAAAATTTCACAAATCTTGAAAAAACATTATCTTAAAAAAAACTAATCTGTATTTATTTTTTAAATTGTCAAAAGAATCAAATAACAAGTAAAAAATAAAAACCGAAAAATCGCGCTTGAAATCATTTTGGAAACCGATGCCTCATTCTTCTTATTTGATTCGAACAGCTAAATCAATTGAAAAAAATTCCATCTAATTTACGTGCAGCATTAAAATTTATTATATCAATTCGAGGCCAAGTATTTTCTAATGAATTGAAAAAAGTTACCACTTGAGTTACGTGCAGCACTAAAATTTATGATATCAATCGAAGGACAAGTAATTTATGAGTAACTCCAAATTTCAACATTATGGAATTGTTCTAAGAAGCTTTTAAATCCAAAAAAATCACATTCAAGCTAGTCATTTCTTACCCTATAGTAGCAGAGACTTATAAGAAAATCGATTCTTTTCAGACTTTCAGGAGCTTCTGATATTATTCACAATATTCGACGTCGATTGGATCGATACAAATTATGTTTAAATATGAGTTAAAAGTACTTGTCGGGCCCACCACATTCCATTAAAATTGTTTATTCAAATAAAAATCAGGGCTTTTCTAGAAATGATGGAGCACAAATATTCATGCAGAGAGAATTTAGAGAGTTATCTTCAAGTAATTTTCCCTTAATTGCACTAATTTAATAAGATCGGAAACGAATTGTCCCGTAATATACAAGGGATGTTATTGTGCATGGATAAATAAAAAACATTTTGCACATTAAATATGTTCAAGCTTCCGAAATAACTCCCCAGTTTGTATTGCAATGACGCCAATTTTTACTTCTCACTTCTTCCAGCGAACGAATTTAATTCGGCATAACTAACCTATATTATTAATAAGAACATTAAACTAATAATAAATTGCATTTCAATAAATTTTTAACCGGATGCTGCCGGACAATTTCGTTTTTTTATGATTCATTTTTATTTGAATGAATAGTGATGGGCCGGACAAGTACTTTTAACTCATATTTAAACATAATTTGTAACGATCCAATCGACGTCGAATATTGTGAATAATATCAGAAGCTCCTGAAAGTCTGAAAAGAATCGAATTTCTTATAAGTCTCTGCCACCATAGAGTAAGAAATGACCAGCTTGCATGTGATTTTTTTGGATTTAAAAGCTTCTTAGAAAAATTCCGTAATGTTCAAATTGGGAGTTACTCATAAATTACTTGTCCTTCGATTGATTTCATAAATTTTAGTGCTACACGTAACTCAAATGGTAACTTTTTTCAATTTATTAGAAAATACTTGGCCTCGAATTGATATAATAAATTTTAATGCTGAACGTAAATTAGATGGAATTTTTTTTAGCCCTTCGAATCAAATAATAAGAATGAGGCATCGGTTTCCAAAATGATTTCAAGCGCGATTTTTCGGTTTTTTATTTTTTACTTGTTATTTGATTCTTTTGACAATTTAAAAAATAGATACAGATAATGTTTTTTCAAGATTTGTGAAATTTTTTTCGAATTGTTCTGCTTTTTTTTTATAAAATAATTTTTTTGACAATTTGATAAAAAAATTTTTTTTAAAGTTTTTTTTTATGGATGGAATTATCAGCAAACGAGGGACCATCGATGTGCTTGTCCCAACCTTTTTTTCCTAGGGGAAGTTTATGGTTTGATATCACGTCTTTTTTCTCAAAAGTATCTTATTTATGTTCAGTTGACTATAAGATTTTAGTTTAAATTTCTATGAATTACTCATGATTGTCGGCTTATAACGTTGGTTTCCACGAAAAAAGACCTATTTTTCGTAAAAATTAAACTGGAAATATTTCGTCACAGGTCTATCCTTGGACTTTGGCGATTTTTTTCCTTGTACTCTAATATGCTTTGTCAATTAGGAACCAAAGAGCACGGTGGAAAGCGCGTTGGAGGCCGAGATATGATTTTCGGCTTATAACATTAGAAAAAAGAAAGGAAAAGAGGAAAGTTAGATCAAATTCAAGTCACAACAAATCCAACAGAATTGGCCATTTTTAAATGTCGTTTTTGCATTCTGAATCTAGACATTTTCGTGTCATCCAAAACGTGCCCCCGATGAAATATATTTCCAAAGTTTGCAAGTGGTCGCTGAGATCCATTTATCTACAGTTTGATAGTTGCAGAAAAAAGGTACCCGGAAACATTTATTATGTTAGAACTCAAAGAAGCAAAAAAAACTGAGCGTACTTAATTGAGCAGACCAACGGAATTCAAAGAAGTTTAAGGTACCTGCATTGGTTTTCAAAAAAAAAATTCAGGAGAATTTAGAAATGAATTTAGAAATTTAAAAACTCAGAATAGTATAGAAAAAGAAAAATTTAGGAATTTAGAAAAGCTGAAGACGTTCGTGATGAATTTTTAAAATTACATGTTACGGTTGGAGTAACAAATTTAAATGATTGGCACACATGCTGCGACACAAAAATATCACAGTTCGAAGGTATTCGCTCCGTACCGCAGTAATACAAACTTCAATGCTTTTTGAAAAGAAACACTTTAAAACTTGCTGAACAAAGTTCCATTACATATTACCATAATCAAAGATAGGGGGTGATACTTAGCACATATACTTATCCACAGAAATTTCCAAGTTCGCAGGTATCTGCTGCGATTCAATGAATCTGCGCAATGAGTTTGGAAGACAGCAATTTCAAATCCATCCATAAATGAGCTACTGAAGACTTTTGTAATGAATTTTTCACTTCATATTTATGTTACGGTGAGAGTCAAAGAGTAAAATGAATGGCACAGTATATAAATTTTATAGTTTGCAGATTTTTGCTGTATTTCAATGATCCAAATTTATAGTATTATAGTGAAAAGTTGATAGAAGTCATGATGTTACATTAAAATGACATAGCGCACATAACATTCAGAAATTCTGTAGGTTCCCATGATGTTGGCAGGCATTATACTTAATCGCATCCAATACTGAGCAACTGTAGACCTATGGTAATGAATGTTTTCACCAATAATTTCACATTTGCAGTTTGCAGAATAGGAATACTCAACATACACGTTATTTCATAAGTATTGTTGTCAAAATTTGGGTTTGCCTACCGCATTCCGAAGATTTAACTTTTCATATTATCAGCAAAAAAAGCATCCAAAGACTTTTTGGAACAAGTTTCAAAATTTATTACTCGACAGGCCAGGTGGAAAAAGTATAACTACACTTATATCAACACCAGAAACTGTTTTGAGAATCTGATATACAAAATGTGCGAATAATGATCATAGTCGGAAACCACTTGAATCAGGTTACCACAATCAGCATGAAGAAATGGTAGACAATTGAAGGACACATATTAGGCAACCAATTAATAATATGTATCGATCCGCTGCAAACCGATGGAGTCAAAACAAGGATCGGAAAGAGCAGAGCTAGACTCAATAGGAAGCAAAATATGGGAATATTCAAAAATAATGATGACACAAAAAATAAATTAGAAAACATTTATTCGATTGGAGTTTAGTATTAAAGCTATGAGAGTTCTGGACCGGTGATCTCAAGGGGGTGCGGGGACGGGGGAGTGCGGTTGCGGGGCAGGGTCAGTTGCGGGAGGGGGAACCGTTGCGGTGTGTGGAGGGGATGGCCAGAGAGATGGAAGAGGGTTGTTCTGGGAAGGGGATTTTAGTAAAGATTTTTAATGATATGAAATCGATATAATTCTATTTATTCTTAAAACTAGTTACACTCTTTTAATAATGTAAATAAAAAAAACGAAAAAAATATTTTAAATAAAAATAATATTGTCCTAGGTTAATATAAATTTTACATGTAAATTAGAAATTATAATTTTTCTTATTATCATAATAGCTGATGATCTGCAACAAAAAAAAACCCAAAAATTCTTAATTTTCAATTTCATCAGTCTATAAAATTTATATATAAGAATGACTCACCATCAAAATTCGGATCCATTGGACATATATCCATCGGACTCCTCATCACTTGGTTCCGATGCCGCCATTAATCCCCACTGAACTCTCCAATTGATCTCGTCCGGTGCTAATACTTCCTGGAAGTCTTCCTCTTCTTCTCCCGCATCTTCATGACTCCATCTTTCTTCATCACTCAAACTTGATCGACTGGAGGTTTCGTCTACTCCTCGTGCATGGATAAATTCGTGCGAAAAATTTCTGAATTTCGCCTCGTGTTGTTCGGCACTACAATAGACGAGGCCCGTCGTTTGAAACTCAAATGTACTTTTTTTCTCGGACTTGCGGGCTGCTCCCAGAGCTCGCATAAGTTCCGTATATTTTAAAGTTTCATTTGAGTTTTCAATTTGTAAATGGAGATTTCCCCATATCGCCTCCGAACATGGCCCTTGTTCTGTAATTTCCAAGGTCCATTTTTCGTTCCGGGCGAATTCGACAACAATTTTCGAATGTTTCGAGCTATATCGCCTCCTTTTAGGCTCTAACCCTTTAATTCCACATATAATAACTTGATATGGAGCTTCAAAGGTCCACCTTGGAGGCGTGTATAGCGATTCCTGGCTCGTTGTATATTGTAATCCATAATCTCCCATATACACGGTTACCTCAGTGCCATATTTTTCGGTAATCGTTCCTCGAAAGAATGCGGGTGCGTCTCCGTTGTCTTCTTCCAAATATAGCACAGGTTTTCCCGGGTACAACTCTTCCTCCATGAGCATATGCACTTCAGGATGGTCTTTCTTGATTGCATTTATTGTAAACAATAATCGCTCAGTAAATTGATCTTCTCGAGGAATATACAGGCACAATTGTTCTGGGTTTATTACACTCGCGATTTTCACATCTTTATACGTTCCAATAAGATCACTAGTGTTATAGTTTTGGAAATACATTTTTTTTGTGGTTTTTCGCGAGAAAATAAAATCAAGAGTAACGAGACTTGTAAGTCTTCGACGGTTTTTGAAGGACTAGATTTTTCTTCTGGGAAAAATTGTCCTCAAGTCTTTGCAGAAAGAAAAAAAAGAGGGATTTCGCATACCCTTGATACTTCTTCAACTAATGGCAATCCCCTCCAACGACTTTAACCCAAAATTTGAGGATATATATATTTTTTTACTACAGCGAAAATCTGTACCTGCAATGACCTGCGGAGACGTGACGAGGAACGGAAAGGAACGAAAATTTTTTTTGACCGTTACAAATACCATATGAGATCATGCATGACCTTTTTAAGTCTTACGGCAAAAAACAGGACTGATTTTTTTCATGACGTAGTTTAGAAGGTTAGGGAAATGTGAGCTGATTTATGACTTCCCAAACTCTAAGTTTTTTTTCTCCAGAACAGGAGCCCAGCCACATTTTTTTTTCTTCATGCTATAATCGACAGGATCGGGAAAAATGCACGCACGTGCCCATGATTGACTTATAGTTTCCGTAAAAAGATATCTTCAAGATGTTCTCCCTCAAAAATGCTCGCCCACCCAACATTTTTTCCCCGACTGAAGTTAATCTAGAGCAGTAATATGAATATGTAAAGGAGAGACGGTGATAGATTTTCACAACCACTACATTTTCAATTCTCACATACACCCCCCTCTACCAGAAAAAAGTTAACATTTGGGGAAAAAAGTTTGGAGGGATGATGTAAATTTTGTCGAGATGATTTCAAAAATCGAGACATTCGGGATCGAGTTTTCTTCGAGTCCACATCGAAGTTTAGTTTCATATTCTCCTCATCATCATGGCAAACGTTAATGATGTTGATGATGTGGAAAAGTTTTTAAGTGTTCGTGCGGCTTCGTTACAATCGATAGAAGAATATATTGCGTGGGAAGAACAGTGTGATGCGTTTATCGCATCGTTGAGTGGGGAAAATTCGTCAAAACGTGCCCAATTGAATATAGCAGCACATCGTTTATTAATTGCGCGAATTATACGTCTAGAAACTTTGAAATCAACAACCCGTTCCAAGTTTATTCACACGGGTGATGGGTTAAATGATCGAAACTTGTTGTGGTGTGAAGTCGACACAGCGTTTGGAAATCGTGTGCTAACCGGTGCTGTGATTAATAAAAATTACATCGATCCACGAAAATTTCTACAAGACTCATACGACTTGGTGGCATTACAAGTGGTGAACAATATCTCCAAACATAACAGCATAAAAGTTAATACCGAATTTAATGGCGAGTTCACTGTGAACGGCAGGTATGCAAATAAAAGTATAATTACAAAGATGGTTGAACTGCTCGAAACATGTGATATAAGTGATTGGTATCAAAATCATGTTGTTGAGCCAACGCTAAAATCCCTCGCCGAATTTCAAGAAAGTGATAGTGGTTGGATATTAAGTTCAATTTTAAATTTCATTTTGAACATTAATAAGTATAATGCTATGCGCGCGGGTTGTCATATAACTCTATCAAAACACATTAGATCGAAAAAAGCAGTGATCAATGTGAAATCCAATGATAACGCGTGTTTCGGCTCGGCGATCGTTGCGGCCCTCCATCCCGCCGCCAATCATAGTGATCGCCCATCGTCGTATCCACATTATTCTACAATCTTGAATCTTGAAGGTATCAACTTCCCCATGACTCTGGATCAAATAAAAAAAATTGAGAACCTCAACAGCATCTCAATAAATATATATAGTGCACCGAATGATGTTGTTCAACCTATTCGCTTGAGCAAACAGAAAAAAGAGAGACACATCAATTTGCTGTACATAGAAGATGCGATGGAAATAAATGTGGAACACTTCGCGTGGATTAAAAATCTATCCCATCTAGTGAGCAAGCAACTGAATACTCGCAATGGTCGAAAATACATCTGTGATCGGTAAGTGGTATCAGCATATCACAATATATTGTAACGGTACGATGGTGACAGAACACCCCGTTACGCGTGAATTCGAGCTTCTTATAAATAAAAGGAGCAGGTATGAAAGAAAAGCAAGCGTCAACTCAAAGTAATGTCAAAATAAACAAAAAAACTTTTATTCAAATTTCGTTTGTTGTTTTTGGTGTTTTGTTTAGGTACAAAATCTCAGCACCTTTCCTTTTTAAATCTTTCCAAATTAATAGTTCGTAAATAGGTCTGCCTCGTATAATAATTGAACAAAATGAAAGAATTGATTTCTAACTTTGCAAAGACTTTTAGTTCAAATGTCGCAAAATAATTTGATCGCAATAATGTTTTTTTTATTCATTCGCAAAAAGGTTCGCCATAAATTCAATTCGGTCCTCATCGATCGCTCTAGATAATTAATGTCTCGCCAATAGATTCTAAATGATTTCTAAAATAATTTTTAGATTCGCAAAATAATTTTCTAATAATTTCTTTTACCGCAAATAATTCTAAGTCTGCAAACTATCAGATGTCTCGCAATATAACTTGGTCAGTGTTTCGAAAATGAATTTCATAGTAACTTGAACAATAATTTATGTTTCGCAAATTAAATTTAGTGTTTCGCAAAATGATTTGGTGTTTCGCAAATACAATTTAGTGTTTCGCAAATAAAATTTAATGTTTCGCAAAATGATTTAGTATTTCGCAAATACAATTTAGTGTTTCCCAAAATGTTTTCGTGTTTCGAAAATAAAATTTAGTGTTTCGCAAAATGATTTAGTGTGTCGCAAATACAATTTAGTGTTTCCCAAATGACTTAGTGTTTCGAAAATAAAATTTAGTGTTTCGCAAAATGATTTGATAGTTCTGATTGATTCGCAAAATAATTTGGATTCGTAAAAAAAATAATTGTTCAACAACTTTTAAATGGACTCTACTTGAGCTCAGGAAGCCAAAAAAAGGATTTACTCACGGATTAGAACCCACCCAGGAATCTTCAGACAGAACGAAATCGAACTGTCCCCGCCCTCCTGGCATAAGTGAGAGGAATCCACCAAGAATCTTTTGATCGAACGAAGCCGAACGATCACCTCCCTCTTGGCAGACAAGGAATAGGTAATCTAGCCAGAAATCTTCAGACGGAACGAATCGAACCATCCCCGCCCTCCTGACTAGATCGGTGCCCCACACTGACAATCCTGAACCCAAACGAAATCGAATGGGGCCCACCCTGTCAGCATGAGTCGGTGGTATATGATAAAGGTTGCTTCCTGAGCAATGTTTCTTTTTCTTTCAATGCGTAAAGCGGGCTCTGGTTTCCTAGGCCAGAGTCGGCTAGTTTGCGTAATGCGGATCCGAGATGCGAATCTCGAGATCGGCTAGTGAAAGCGGGTCTAGCGTGATGAGGACTAGACTGGCTACTCAGACCAGTTTCCATTGCCTTCTTATACTCGCGCGAAACAACGACAAACCATCATAATAATTTTGTCGCATTGCGACAATTACGCCCATTCACCAATCAAGTTAATCTCAAACCTTCTCAAATTACCCGATTGGTTAAGTTTTGTGTCGTATGTCCTTTGTTATTGGTTGATTGGCTCGGACCAATGCCTTTTTTCGGAGTTCCAGCGATGCGCAAACGCGACACTTCGTTGGGCCAATTGTTAATGGATGATTTCTTAATTCGTTGTTCTTGAAATTCTCGCATTGGTCGGATCTTTTGATTGGCGAATGTGCACTTGTTCTCTGAAGCGCGCGAAATACATTTGAATTTGAATTTACACGAGTTGTTTGATATTATAAAATTTCTTCAATTTGCAAGTGATTTTATTGTGAGATTTCCACCTTCCTAATTTTCCCTAATTCTTCCGTAAGTTTCAAATATTTTCATGTTAGACGATTGAATTTATTTAAGCGAATTTTAAAGAGATAGCTATTCTGCGCGATCGCTACGAGGTGGGTCGATACGCGAGCCCAGCCGCTGGCGCCTTGATCGATTAGTTGTCGTACCGCGCTCTACTGCGTCGGTACGGCCGATAACCATTTTGTTGACAGGTATGGATCGTCTCAATATATATATATATGAAATGCGTATAAGATATGTTAAAATGTTTGTTTTTCTTCATAGATGCCTTCACTATTTTATATCTCATGAGAAGCTCCAAACACATGAGGTGGATTGTGGTGAAATGAATGATTGCGCAATTCTACTGCCGAGCGAACGTGACAAATGGTTAGAATTCAAGAATGTGAATCGGAAGGAGCTTCTACCGTTTATCGTGTATGCTGACCTTGAATGCATTTTGAAAAAAACCACGGCTGAAGATATGGATCGCAATAAATATCAGCATCACCATGTCTTCAGCGTGGGATACTATGTTAATTGCGCATATGAAAAATCATTGTCGGGATACTATGCATATCGGAGCGAGGACTGCGTTCAATGGTTCGTACGTCAACTAGAACAATTGGCGAAACAGGTAGCAACCATTTTATACACCGTCATTCCGATGAAAGAATTGACTCCGCAAGAGTGGAGAAAATTTCGAGAAAATAAGGAATGTCATATCTGCGAGAAACCGTTCGTAGAGGGTGATATCCGAGTACGCGATCATTGTCATTTAACAGGCAAATTCAGAGGTCCAGCCCACCAGGACTGTAATTTGAACTATCAGGAGTCTTTTTTCATTCCTATAGTTTTCCATAATTTGTCGGGCTATGATGCTCATTTTATTATAAAAGAAGTAGCTACGGCGTTCGAGGGGAAAATCGATTTACTACCCATAACAAAAGAAAAGTATATTTCTTTTTCGAAAACCGTTATAACTTCGAATGATTATAGAAGAAATATTAAGTTGCGTTTCATTGATTCATATAGATTTCTGAACACAAGTCTTGATAAATTAGCATCTTTCTTGACTCCTGATCAACTCACCGTTTTAAAATCTGAATTCCGAGACACCGATAATTTCAGTCTGTTAACGCGAAAAGGTGTATTCCCATACGAGTACATCGATAGCTTTGACAGACTGGAAAAAACGGCACTTCCACCGCGAGCATCATTCTATAGTTCTTTAACCGATTCAACGGTAACGGAAAATGAGTATGCTCATGCTTTGACCGTTTGGGAGCGGTTTTCCACTCAAACGGTCGGAGAATACAGTGATTTGTATTTGAAAACCGACGTTTTATTGCTAGCTGACATTTTTGAAAATTTTCGCAACACTTGCTTAAAAAGTTACGGTCTTGATCCGGCATATTATTATACCCTTCCTGGATATACCTGGGATGCAATGATGCGTTACAAAAAGATCAGATTTGAAATGCTCACAGATATTGACATGATCTTATTTGTAGAAAGAGGCATTCGTGGTGGTCTCAGCCAATGCAGTGGTAGATATGCCCGTGCTAATAATAAATATATGCTATCTTATGATCCGTCTGAACCGTCAACATATTTAATGTATTACGATGTCAATAATTTATATGGATGGGTAATGGACCAAGCATTACCGCAAGAAGAGTTTGAATGGATTGAGAATGTTGAAAATTTTGATGTAGAATCATTTCCATTGAATGGTACACATGGTTATCTGCTTGAGGTGGATTTAGAATATTCAGAAAACCTACACGATATCCATAGTGATTTACCATTCTGTCCAAGCCACGAAAAGCCTCCCGGTAAAAAGCAGGAGAAGCTCATTGCTTCACTGCATGCGAAAAAGCGTTACATCATTCATTATCGTGCATTACAGCAATGCTTAAAACACGGTGTAAAACTCACGAAAATTCATAGGATTTTGAAATTTAAGCAATCATTCTGGCTTCAGAAATATATTGACTTGAATACCCAATTTCGAAAAAACGCGAAGAATGAGTTTGAGAAAAATCTCTTCAAATTAATGAACAATGCGGTTTTTGGGAAAACTATGGAGGATGTTCGAAGTCATGTACAAGTGAAACTTTTGACGGAATGGGCAGGAAGATATGGTGCTGAAGTCATGATTGCGAAACCCAATTTTCATAGCCGTAGCATTTTTGCTGAAAACTTGATTGCTGTAGAGCTGCGGAACTTGCAGGTACGGTTTAATAAGCCAGTATATGTTGGAATGGCAATTGGAATGAATTCATGTCCCCGTTATATCAGAACAAATGTAAAATCTTGTACACTGACACCGATAGTTTAATCTATCATATTGAGTGTGACGATGTATATAATGATATGAGGAATAATCTTAGTAAATACGATACAAGTGACTACCCCATCGACAATAAATATAATATACCACTAATTAATAAAAAAGTACCTGGTCTCATGAAAGATGAGAACAACGGGGCTATTATGACTGAATTCGTCGGACTTAGGTCAAAAATGTATGCAACACGAGTTGTAGGTATGAATGATGTAAAAAAAGCAAAGGGTGTTAATAGTAATGTTGTAGCGCGAACTATCACTTTTGACGATTATACTGAATGTTTAAATGAAGAAATTGAGATGAAGCGCACTCAATCATCAATTAGGTTTACTTTACACAATGTATATACTATTAAGGAGACAAAAATAGCTCTAAGTCCGCACGACGATAAGCGATACACTATTCCTAGCACAGTGAATACATTGCCATGGGGTCACCGTGACATTCCGTAATGTCTTTGAAAGCGATGTAAATAAGTATGAGTGAGTAAATAAGCAGCTTTTGCTCGTAGAAGCCACCGGCGATGGGCTCATCTTGATGATCTTTTATATTATAAGTAACTGGATTAGTTTTTCTAACTCGATATATTGTAAATATTTCCGTTGTCCAGTTTGGTGTATAACCTTTTTCGAATACATTCTTAAATTTACTTATGCGCACTTTATCGCCGATTTTAAATTTTGCTTGGTTTCCAACTTCAGATCTATTGTATACGTTACGCAACAGTCGTTTTTCATTCGTAGTATTCACATCTTTCGGTTTCATTTTTATCGTACGATGTAATATATCATTATATTTTTAACTCCCGACTGCCCGCAGGGCAAAAAGACGGGAGTTATGCGTTTCACTGCGATCAGCTGATAGGGGGGATTTCTTTGAGGCAACTTTTCTCTGGAACGGTCACACTTGTCTTGACCAATTTTTGCTCGTATTTTCTACATGTGACGGACTGTGTTCTTAGACATAGTTTGTTAAAATCTATGGTGAACTCGCTTAGAAAACTAATATTTACGTTCAAACTTATTTTTCCATATCGAATCAACCGTAGTGCTCGATTATCAACAACTTCACACAGTTGTACGCTGCTACTTTCACTTTGAGCTGTTGTTTTCACGGTAGGGTCCCAACTCGATAGTGGCGGCGTGGCGGCCAAGTGTGTGAACTCTACACTATATACAGATATATCCATGGATATATCATTCGCGATCGTACAACGGCGGGGAATATCTATATATAATTTATTGAGCCTGAAAGTTATAATAAAAAAGTTATAATAAAAAAAAAATGTAATGTCTAATCAAATCATTATTAAGTAAGAACTAGAGACATCTCCCGACGAAAAAAATTCCATTGTGTTTTTATGTATTTTTTTTTATTAGTAAAATATAATTTATTAGTAAAATATAAGGAAATACAAATTAATAATAAAAAAATACAACGAATCAGGCTTTTTTTTTCACATTTCAAGAGGATCATCACGTTTGTCGCTGAAAATCATAAAACCGAATGATGGTAATTTTGTCTTGAGTTTAATTAGTAAAAACATTGATAAAAAACTTTAAACGAAATGTTTCAATGTCACGTCCCGCGTGCGTTAGGGCACATCCGCGGGGCGTGACGACGCTCTTGAGACTTGGCAACAGAGCGACCTTGGCTCGACCTCTGTGCGTCGCCTCGTGCCGTCGCGAGTTGTGGGCCTCGGAATCCGCTGGCTCAGCATCGCCTGACCCGGGTTTCGAGGAGGAATATCCTTGGGTGCGACCGGGGTGCTGACGGCGCGGGAATATCACGCCACGACGATCGCTTTCGAGCAATCGTCGCCGTGGCTGATGTTCTCGGCCTTAGTTCCGTTTGATCTTCTCAGACACTCGGTCGTCCCCACGGATAACTCCGTAAGTTAGCCACTCGCGGCGGTTAAGTAAAACCTGAAATAAAGGTGAAACCGCACAGAGGTCGTCAGCCTAACTTTCGTTAATAACGCGTAGTGAGCAACGCACTGCCTCTTGCCTCACGGACGTTCTGTTGCCGAGTCTTGCAGACTCTTGTGTGCACCCCTCTATCAATCTTCTCTCACTTTTCATAATTTTTCGTTATTTCCCTTCGGTGTGTGTGTAAGCGTGTGAGACCACACACACGTTGAGACCAAAATATATTATAAAGATAATGGAATTTAATTTTTCGTCGGGAGACGTCTCTAATCAAATCATCAAGAAAGAATTAGAGACATCTCCCGACGAAAAATTAAATTCCATTATCTTTATAATATATTTTGGTTTTTTGTGAGATTACATTTTTTTTTATTATCACCTTTATTCCTTGTGCAATCATTCAACTTCAACAATTATAATAAAAATTTTATTTTGTATATAAATACTTACCTACCATCAATCAATAATATCCATAGGAATCGAATCTCGAGGGAGTAGTATTTAACAATTGAATGGTTTCTTATCTATCTTAATTATATTTCATCTATTCCATTTCAGTCTTTTTCAAGTTTACTGCTATTTTCCTAAGAAAAAGAGTTTAAAGATAAATTATGGTCTGAAAATGCATATCTGTTTTACAATGGTGTTTCTTTCTAACATTGATTTTTTTTCTCGACTTCATTTTATATTCAATACGCTATAAGATTTTTAAGTCGGGAGTTTTTTTAATGTTTTTTTAAAACATTTTTTTATAATTAATGTATCGAGAATATCGATCCATTTCCAGTTTCCGCGAAAACTAAATTGAATCCACATTTTATTCTTAAGTGTACGATTGAAGCGCTCACAAATTGATGCTTTCAAATTACTAAATGTGGAATACAAGTGTATATTATACTTCTTCATCAAAGCCTTAAAGTTCATATTATAAAATTCTTTTCCTCGATCGACGTGAAGATTTTTCGGTATGCGTCCTTTGCTGAGAATCGACTCCATTGCAGTGGTCACATCTTTTCCACTTTTGCTCTTCAAGGGTGCGGCCCAGGCGAATTTGGAGAATATATCGATGACGGTGAGAAGGAATTTATGGTTGGAGTTGTGTTGTGCATATGCCAACATATCTACAAGATCAGCTTGCCAAGTCTCATCCAGGCCACGTATATCCACATGTCGACGTGGATAATTCCGCCGAGCTGGCTTATGCAGTTCTTCAACCACCGCAAGCTTCTTTTCACTCATTTTTTTTTCTTCTCCCCCATGGTCCTCATCAATTGCTGAAGATAAGAGTCTGGAGGACTTTTCACTGACTTATCATTAGATGATCTCGTAAAAGCTTCATATCATCATGAAGTTCTGAGATTTCTCTCTTTATATTATCATTTTTTTCACGGAGATAGGCGAGCTCGGTTCTCACACGCTTTTCTGCAGCCGCCACATTCGATTCGCACTTTTGATTCGTTGTATGAGTCACACTATGAGTTATAGAATGAATGTGTTTACTGAATGCTTCGAGTGTTACAACATCTCGAGCATTTACTGGCTCGCCAACGTTGCTCAGTCGTTTTCGGTCCAAGTCGTAATGACCGTCTGATGTAATTTTGAATCCAGCACCTGGTTTACCCGGAGGACCTGCACCACGTCTACTCAACTTTCGACCAAACACATCGACGCTCATGTTGGGAATGTGGATGAAAGCAAGCAGTCACGCGTTAATAAATGATTTCAGCTTCACGCAACTCCTCGATAATCGATATAATTTCATTAGAATGTGATGAATTTCCAGCAGCTTGCGATGCGAGCAATAAGCGAAGACGATGCACTAGTTCATTCGGATCATCCCAATGAATATAGTCGACAGAGGTATGCTTTCGTGCTACCTTATACTTGGGCAGAGAACCACCCTTCTTATCGTTGCTACCGAGCATTTGGGATATATAATTTTTAAATTTACTATTTTTATCCTGACGTACTGCACCCGTGCATTTATAAAATTTTTTATGAGCATTCGTTGTGATGACAATTTTCTGATATTTCTCCAAGTCATTTGGTGTTACATATTTGAGTTCGGGCTCTTTTTTAAACAACAGTTCCACCAAGCCAATACTTTTGGGATACTTTTCATCTCCAACCACTATATGATCGAGTTCGAAATGAATTGGTGAATCACCAATCATTAATCTGTTTTGAGCGAGATTTCGTACTCCATTCACGCCATCTAATCTTGTTTTGTTATTACTACGCAGTAAGCCCAGATATTCACGTATCAAATTATCAACATCTCCAGATAATTCCAAATTATCATCGTCCTCATCATCATTATTATCTTCATGAATATCATTATCACTATTTTTAGTTAAGGGTACACCGACATTCTCATTAGTAATTGCATCATGCCAAATATCATCTTTGAAAGAAATATCTTGCTTCATGCTATTTTCTCCAAAATTTGGAGAAACTTCATCCTTCTCCTCCTCCTCCTCCTCCTCCTCTTCCTCCTTTTTAACAATTCGATGGTTCCGAGCGGCTCTATCTCATATCGCTCGGAAATTCAAGCAGTAGCGTAATTAAAAGGGTCCCATATTATACTAACGTAAGTCTCGCGCCCTGCGCGAAGTATCGTATCTCGGCAGACCCTGTTCATTCTATGGCATCTCCAGGTACGCGTAAGATCCATCGGATTTTCCGCAGCCCTACAACGGAGTATCGTAACTCGCCGACTGCGATATGCTCTATTTTATCTCAAATACACTGAAACTTGTCACCGTGTCTATGAGTCGCAAGTTTTCAGTAAAAACGGTTTGAAAATTTCACGTTCTCAAAAAAAATTGTCACTGAATATTGTGCGTTATACGCAATATTTAGTGAGAATGTATTATCATGACTTGCATTATGAATTCCATATAATTATTCAGAAAATCCTTACATATTGTAATAGGTACTCCTATTTTCAAGTTTCATCTTTAAAAGGAAGTTTGACTTTTTTTATTGAGGTTCAATTCGTCTTTTTCAATTCGATTGTATTTTGCTATAAGGTAGTATAATTATACATCACTATCGAAGAAAATCCTTATCTGAAAATCTAGGATGTGAAGGGCAACATGTCAGTTAATCACTGTAGATTTTTGCGTTCTGTGTTTAACGAGAAAATTTATTATCGTCAGCGTAGAAAGCAGCTATCACTGACGTATTAATAACAAAATTATTATATTAAACAATTCTTATTCAAAAATCTTATCAATATACGCCATGATAATATAGTATTTAAGTTTTCACTATTATTATTATCACTAGCGTGAATATTATGATTATGCCAGGTCGTATTATCGCACACCATTAGCTTTATTATATAGTTTTTAAACAAGGATGGTAATTGACAGTACCATAATATGCTCACATTATCACAGTGAAATAATACTTCAGAATCATTATTCAAGGAAAAGATCATTAAGTACTGTAAAGAAAATTTGAGGTGGTATGGATCTACATTTAAGATTCCGAAGAGGCTTTAACGCGTAATGCATTATAAAATGCATGTTTCGTAGAAGGAATCAGATTTTTCTCACAAAGAGATTTTAAATCGGCGAATTTCGCTTTGTCGATCGGCAGCAAACCACGGTACGCTTTTTTAAGAGAATACGAACTCACATTTACACAGGAACCTCGCGTACCTGACGTTACAACTAAGCGTTTGAACTCTTCACTGAAATGATGCTTGAACTGAACAATGTCATCACGATTTGAACACACATACAGTTCCCGGATTTTAGACAACCCTACTTTATTTCCATCCTCATCTTTTTCCCATTGGAAATGTTTCGCGAGATCTTTAAAATTGTAAATGTTATCTTGAACAACTTCAGTTACATTGTACTGTTTTGAACCCGTTTTTTTCGCCGTTTTTACGATGGCAATCCAATCTTCAGGACTATGAATAGTTACATTTTTACTCCTCTTTTCAATCAAAGCGTGCATTGAGTCTCCTTCATTTTGAGTGTGTCCAGTCTCCAGGAATCTGTAAGTGATTTCGATGTTGTAACGCACCGTTGCGAAATACATCATGGAAAAAACGAATTGGTTCTTGTTTTGACCAGCGCAGTTGTCTGAATAGAAGAAAAATTTTTTTACCCCTGTCTTAACTTTTTTTTGAATGAAATCAAGAAGAAAACTTGCTATTTCATTACTGCCTTTTGAACCGATCGTCTCATTCCATATGTAGCAGAACCCATCATGTTTCGAGCAATCGTACACAGTAAAGTTGTATAATGAAAGATGTCGCTTGTAATAAAATGCAGAAGATTCTGCACGAGGACATGGCAAAACTTTTTGCATGTCGAAGCATGCAACGCACGATGAAGAGTCTTTGTTGCATAATTTTTTATTTTCGTCCTTTATTTTTTGGGCGAGATTTTTCAACTCTATGTGCTTATCGTAAGTTGCTTGCATTCCGAGCTTTTCATCGGGCGTCGCATACTTCCAAGCATAGCATAAATCGCATTGATCTTTTTTCGGTTTGAAGAAATGCAAATTAAACTGAGTTTCAAAAATCTCTTTATACTGCCGGTAAGTAGCAAGAACGAGCTCAATTTCATCAGCGGGCCGATTGTCTTTCATCCAGGTTTGATAAAGTGCATACATTTTTGTAATGGACAAGTTCTCATCCAAATAGTCACGGTTGCTATCCTTTCGACAATAGTGCGAAGGAACTTTTGGGAATAGTTTTATATGTTCTTTGACACTCGCGACCAAGTCTGGATTTAAGGTTCTGCGCACAGAATTCTTGCCGCGGTTATCGCTTTCGAGTACGCTACCCATCCCTTGTTTGAGTAAAGCTGTTTTGACCCATTGGTCGTTAATGTAAAGCGTGTCCAAAAACATGACTTTACACACCTTAACCACACGACCATTGATTCGGAAACTGTATGATCGCGATTCGTTACGTCGCGATTCCCAGTGGGTCTTTCTGTTTTTAACGTGGTACGTATGAACGCGTCTCGCGAGATATTCCCATTTTTCTTTATGAGTCGCTATAGCCCAAAACTCCCTGAAGAGTAAAATGCGTTCCTCCTCTGACAAATAGGTCCTGCATTTATTGCGACATTTTTCGTGGCAGCCAGGTTTTATGCTACGAGATGGAATCATTTTACCTTCCTGTCTTTTGCCTTTACTTACACTAAAATAAGCCTCTCCGGCTTGTCTCGCGCGTTTCGCGACATTCTTTACCCAGTTACCAGAATTACGAGTACGTTTTCGTGACGTTCGTCCACTAACGGGGTCACTCTTCGCCATTCTTTGTTGCTCATGTTGATGTTCAGCAGTTTGTTCGGACTGTAACTTAGCTTGTTGTTCAGACTGTAGCTCATCGGTAAAAGGATCTTTATCCTCTGCGAGTGCCGGGTCAGAAATTTGAGGCTCTTCCATAAAAGCAGATGTCAGGGTAGATAACACATCAGGCATGAGTGGAACAGGCATAAGGACAGTTCTCAAAACTGATCCATCTATAAAATTAATTATTTAATAGTTTACATATGTACGGTCACGGTTTTCACCAAAGCTAAATATGTTTACTCATCCAGATTTTTTTTGCTCTAGTCTACACCAAACTTAATTTTCTCCTCTACGAACAAACTCAAAAATGATTTCATTTGATTTAAGAGTCATTGTTACGTGAGGTAAAATGTTTTACACTTTCCAAAATTTGAAACGAGAATTTTTGAAATCAAAGTTGTCAAGTAAAAATCGAAAAAAACGGCCTCAGTCTAGACAATTTTTTTTTGTTTTTCCCTCAACATAAAAACTGAAAAAAGTTTTTTTTTGAATTTAAGAAAGGATTTTTAATCTAATGCAAATCTTTTCCCATTTGCGTTTCGGGATGAAATGTAATTGAGTCTTGGGTTATAATACATACCTGATGAACATTCCTCCATCATTTCATCAAATGTTAGCTTGCACCTATTTTGAGTCACGATGGGAAATTCGCGCTCTAAATCGAAAACAAGATTTTTTCATAATACTACTGTGCAGATAATAGAATGAAAAATTTCAAAATTGGAATTGAAAATTTAGAATTATGTGAAATTTACCTGTAATGTCTTCTACGTGATCTTCTTGTAGGTAGTAGTTACTCACTGGATTGCTCATTTTTCAATGAGGAAGTTACATTTAGAAACGAAACTGAACAATGTTTTGAACAAACTGAACAGCTAAGAAAGTAAACAGGAGACTAGTATTAACGCGCTTCGCATGTTATGCAGCGCGCTCGGGCTCACGTGGCCTCGTCTTCAATAATTTTTGTGGATCGCAGGAGTAAATTTTGGTATTTTCATGCCAAGCATAAGCGTGGAAGGGGGAGTAGTACATATAGTATATAGGTTATGGATATAGTGATAACCGTAATACAGTTCTCAAACGTTCCGCACTCAAAATGTGTGTACAAGATCATTATGATTGTTATATTCCTCAAGTTCATGCTTAATTAATTATCGGTTTAAATCAATGAATTATAATATTATTTCCATTCACGTCATAACTATAACATACTTATAAATGTTATTGTTACATAACTTATTCTTTTATTGCAAGTTTTGAGATTTACAATTAATTACAGACTAAAAAATTATCAAAGGGATTTAAAATTTTATTTCCGCATTCTTTAAACTCCGATGAACTTAGAAGTAATGTTTTTCAACAAAAATCTAACAACAAAAATTTGGACTAACGATGACACATTTTGGTATATTTGAGATAAAATAGAGCATATCACAGTCGGCGAGTTACGATATTCCGTTGTAGGGCTGCGGGAGATCCGATGGATCTTACGCGTGGCCGGAGATGCCATAGAATGAACAGGGTCTGCCGAGATACGATACTGCGCGCAGAGCGCGAGAGTTACGTTAGTATATATGGGACCCTTTTAATTACGCTACTGCTTGAATCTCCGAGCGATATGAGATAGAGCCGCTCGGAACCATCGAATTACACGTTCATTCTTAATTTTAGGTTTTTTCGTATATGAAACTAGTTCTTCTAACGGTTCAACAATCGGCTTAAACACATCTTGCACTTTTTGTTGAGCACTATCACGTCCACTTTTCAACATTCGATGTTTTCGTCTGATTGCATCACTCGCCTTGGCAAGTTCACTCAATACAGCCGTCTCCTTTAAAATTTCTTTGCGCTTCATGTTGACACGAGTAAGTCAGACTTTAGACTGTCTTGTAAAATTCAGGGGAACAATTATTTATCATCATCATCATCATCATCGTCATCGTCATCGTCATCGTCATCGTCATCGTCATCGTCATCGTCATCGTCATCGTCATCGTCATCGTCATCGTCATCGTCATCGTCATCGTCATCGTCATCGTCATCGTCATCGTCATCGTCATCGTCATCGTCATCGTCATCGTCATCGTCATCGTCATCGTCATCGTCATCGTCATCGTCATCGTCATCGTCATCGTCATCGTCATCGTCATCGTCATCGTCATCGTCATCGTCATCGTCATCGTCATCGTCATCGTCATCGTCATCGTCATCGTCATCGTCATCGTCATCGTCATCGTCATCGTCATCGTCATCGTCATCGTCATCGTCATCGTCATCGTCATCGTCATCGTCATCGTCATCGTCATCGTCATCGTCATCGTCATCGTCATCGTCATCGTCATCGTCATCGTCATCGTCATCGTCATCGTCATCGTCATCGTCATCGTCATCGTCATCGTCATCGTCATCGTCATCGTCATCGTCATCGTCATCGTCATCGTCATCGTCATCGTCATCGTCATCGTCATCGTCATCGTCATCGTCATCGTCATCGTCATCGTCATCGTCATCGTCATCGTCATCGTCATCGTCATCGTCATCGTCATCGTCATCGTCATCGTCATCGTCATCGTCATCGTCATCGTCATCGTCATCATCGACAGTGAGGAAAGAATCAAATCCCCTTCTATATCTTCCAGCATTTAATTCACTGTCCTTGTCAATCGTGATGAATCCATACTTGTCCGATTTCCAACACTTGACACACATTTTTTTGAAACTTGCATAAGTCATATCCGTATTGACATGATCATTATATACATGTTTGAGGTTCATATCATCTTGCTTGAATAGCACTATAAAATTTGCATTGTCTCTCACGAGATGTTTCGGAATACGATCATACGTCTGACAAAGATAAAAACTATCCACAATCTCGTGTCTTCCCATGGAAAAGAATGCTCTCACATTGTCCTGTTTCTCACACGCTATATCGTCAAAGATGAATATGGAGTTTGGGCGAGCTTCACTAGGTGCCACAACTTGTTCATGCTCGTTAAATTGAAAAAATTCCACTCCTTCCACAGGTTTAAGCATTCGCTCGAGCAATCGGTATTTTGGCTGCTTCAACGATTTTGAGTATAGATATATATTCTCAAATCTCAAACCATTTGGATGTATTAGGAGCGTGAGTAAGGCATTCGTTTTTCCACAATTCGAGGGGCCAAAAAATACGGCTTGAATGCTGTTAGGTAGTAAGTTTCCATGACGCTTCTTCACACTACCCGCTCCAACAATAAATTCATCGAAATTTATTATGGGGAGTTGACCGCTCGAAACTTGTTTCTTCGACTTCATCTCGTATGCGACTGATTGAAAAAATCATATAAATGCAACTTTATAATGTTGGAATAGTTAGTCGAGTCGTGGCCACTGCAGAGTGATGATTGTACATGATAAACCTGGCAAAGGTTTGGTAAACAGTATAATCAACAATCTCCCCGTGGAACTACATCTACCGGGCTATCAATATTGTGGACCTGGTACGAAATTGATCAAACGTCTTGCTCGTGGTGATCCTGGTATAAACGCGCTGGACGCTGCTTGTAAAGAACACGATATCGCATATTCGAAAAATCGTGAAAACTTGGAAGCACGACATCTGGCGGATAAAATTTTGGCTGAACAAGCCTGGCAACGTGTAACCTCGAAAAACGCAAGTTTTGGTGAAAGAGCAAGTGCTTGGGCAGTGACAAACATTATGAAGGCGAAAAAGAAATTTGGTCTAGGTATGAAAGGAGTGACGAAAAAGACCAAAAAAGTGTTTGTCTGAAAAAGATCATTAGTGCCGCAAAGAAAGCTATGATTCGTAGTGGTGACCCCCGTGAAATCGTCATGTCAGCATTGAAAGGTGCGCGTGCCAGTATTAAAGGTGTTAAAGTACGCACGCCTCGGGTTCTACCTGTACCTCGTAAAATCGGCGGTTTATTGCCCTTCCTCGTACCCATCTTTGCCGTCCTTAGCGCCGTTGGTGCATTATCCGGTGGCAGTGCTGCAATAGTCAAAGCTGTAAATGCTGCCCAAGCGGCTAAAAAGGAATTGGAGGAAAGTAAACGTCACAATAGAACACTCGAGGCCATCGCTTTGGGTAAAGGTTTACATCTGAAACCATACAAACAGAGTTTGGGTCTTTACCTCTGGTCAAAAACGTATAATCACGCTACCACATCAACCGCTCACCGACATCGACCTGCTAAAATATACGGGAGCCATAAAAATTCGTAACTTTCGTGGGGTCTTCATGCGTGATACTTTACCTGAGAATGGACCACTCAAGCAAGAATCAGCAATCGTGAATTTGGATGAAAATGTGGGCCCTGGGACACACTGGGTTGCATATAAAAAGAATGGTCAACGAGTCACATACTTTGACAGCTTCGGTAATCTCCCACCTCCACCCGAACTCATGAAATACTTCAATGTTGGTAGCTTGAAGTACAATTATAAAAAGTATCAGGAATACGATACAATAATATGCGGGCATTTATGCTTGAAATTTTTGCGTGGACAACTAAATCGACGAGACAATTATGCACTATATAAATGAGGACTATGGAGCTGCGTGTTTAGTTCAAAATCTGCGAGCATCATGGATGATAGTTTGACGATCACCATTACTGGATCATCCTCCATACTCGAGGCACAATTTTTTCCACCCATCGAACTATCGCCCGACAAAATTATGTGGTAACCATTCCAACGGGCAGCTATGAAATTGAAGATATTGAAAAATATTTGAAAACTGAGTTGGCATCTAAAAACATACAAATTCAGCTTAAGCCGAATAATTATACGCTACGCAGTGAAATTGAGTGCAATCAATCGATTGATTTTGCATCCAAAAATTCAATTGGACCTTTGCTGGGTTTTACGTCGCGTCGATTGGAGCCCAATAAAAGACATGTGTCTGATCTACCCGTGTCCATTCTCAAAGTGAACGCCATTCGAGTCGAGTGTAACATAACCACTGGTGCATACATCAACGGGCGAAAAGTTCATACAATTCACGAATTTTTCCCATCTGTACCGGCCGGCTATAAAATCATCGAAGTACCGTCGAGCGTCATTTATCTACCAATCACAACTCGTCGCATTGACAATATACAGCTTCGTATTGTTGGTCAAGACGGAGATTTGATCAATTTCCGCGGTGAAGTCATCACCATAAGACTTCATATAAAATCTCAATGGGCATAATTTACAATTATCGTATTGGCAATATTAATAAGTCAACATGGGATCCCGAAAGCAGTCGTCGATCAACGCTCAAAGAGCTAACATCTCAAAATTTTCTGCTATCAAGAGACTCGGTAGAGTCTCGGGACAAGTACATTGACAGCCCTGTCGTCTGCTGGCCCGAGGCTCTCGCCGAGACTATATTTTCTCTGAATAAAACGATTCGCCGTGGTGGGGGTAAAATTGGCATGTGATTTTCTTTAATTACGAAGCTCATGAGTTGTGTACGGCTTTGAAAATTGAACTTTCAGCTAATTAAGAAGTTCTCTGTCGAATGAGCCCAAAATCAGCATGATCGGTGTCGTAATTGCTGAGAAAAAACTTTGCACGGGCTCAAGATTATGCAAAAGTTACTAACACATTCGGGATTTGCGTATCTGTATACGCGTACTCTGACCGCTACAAACATAGGCACCTTGGCCCCCATGATCACCAATCCCCGGTGAGAATATTCTTGTTCCAACCAATGAGCGATGAAAAAAATCCTGAGCCAATTACATCAAAGTTTCGGAATAGCATGCGCAAGCATAGCATGTGCAGTTCAGTTCTGACTATGAATGTACAATACATATCTATATATATATATATATTGTACAGCCATCTGTCAGTTTTCGATAGTATGAGCAAACGAGTAGCAACAGCCGTCTAAATAATAAAATTTCGGAAAAAACCGTACGAGATGTGTGAATTCGATTTAAATTAAAGTTCTTATATATAACTATAAAATACGTTGTGTGAGTTTTGTGAAAACAGTGCGGGTTAGTTTACTCCAATGTCAATCGATTTGCGAGTGTTTATTGATACATAAAATATCAGTGTTTAGAAGTTTCTACTTCTATAAACACATTGACTTTACGTTTATTTGTGAGATAATTTTGTTGCAACCCTTGTTCTTATATTCCTTCAAATTTTCAAAGTGGGTTGCGAGCAAAAAACGTTTGTTTATTATAACCTCAAACGGTCCTTTGAAACAGAAATTTTATATTGTGTAATTATATCAAAGAAAAAACAGGCGTAATTGGCTGAATGTAAATGAATGCAAATAAATTTTTTAAAACTTTTATCAAATAAAAGTGTTTAATCCAATGTATTGTTGTCATATTTTCTTACGTTTAGTTTGGCTGTGCCCTCCAGTCTCTTCATTCCACCGCTTTAGCTTACAGTGTATCCATACCAATTTCTGTCTATTCTCTAGACAATAATATGCGTGTTATGTATTCTCATTTCCTCACATTGATTTTATCAACATAGTTTAAAAATTTATGACAAAAACTGTTCATCATCGCTTTTTTATACACCCAAGTTTGAAAAAAATCGTTGGTCCAAGTAAATGCATAAATATTAACTTGCGTTGTTACATGATGAATTTGGAAATTCATTTCAATATGTCGCTAGGTGCTTAATTTTCGTGATATCAAAATTTGTATCGACGAAATGCAATGAACACCTCTAAAGTTTGACAATGTGATGAAGCGACATGTATATTGAGTATTTCCACACCATGTTTGCGATTGGTATTATGGGTTGAAAAATTCATATGTGTAAGTCTACGCCTGATCATTTTTGGATGTGATCAAATATTTTGTCTGCGTATAACCATGGAGACATACAAAATTACTGCATTTTGCTTGCTTCAACATGCAGCGTATCTGTCACTTTTTTTCTTAAATGTCACATAATAAGTTTCAAAAATGTGGTTCAGGTAATTTTGAAGTGTTCTTCCTCTTAGTACCAAAGTTTGTATTACTGGTATGGTGCAAGTACCTATGAATTTTGATATTTCTGTGAAGTGTCAGATGTGCTAATCTTTTCACTTTTTGGTTCCGACTGTAATATATGAATGAAGATATTCATTACCAAAGTCTTCAGCTGCTTACTTCTGGATAGGTCTGAAATTGCTGTCTTCGAAAGCCCATGCACCTATACATCAAACAATTTGGAGTTCTGTTTGCTTTTAAGTACGCTGTCTTCTTTACTTTTAGTTTTGGCATAATTAATTTAATGAATCTATGGTAGGAAAATAAAGATGAATAAATCACAGTGGATACTTTCAAACTTTGAAAATCCTGTGTATTGACATGTGCGTCAAGTATAATCATTTCCTATTTCTGATCATGGAATATGGATATATATTAAAATAAATAAGAAAAATAATTCAAAATGCTACAAAATGTCATCGATGGCTCATTTATGAATGGTATAAGAATTTATGGTTTCAGAATGCAATGCATATATTGAAAAATATGCAATTATGTTGGTCTTGAGACGTTTTATACTTTTTCTTTCTCCGGTTGAACCTTGGTGGTTATATGCAGACTTTGAAAATTTTGTGCATCGACATACATATGTGCATCCACTTTGCATCTCTGAGTATAGTAATACGAATATAAAAAAATGCTTCGAAAAGACATTGGAAGCACATTTTTAAATGAAATAAAAATGTCTAGATTCAGAATGCAATATATATATATATATCTAAAAATTGTCAATTTTGTTGGATTTGGTGAGCATTATATGTGTTTACTCTCTTTCTCTCTCTCTCTCCCTTGCTTTCTGTCAAATTTTAGAAAAAAATGATCAAAAAAATTTGTTTTACTGAAAAGTCTTCATGTTCTTTTCTATCAACAATTATCTCAACAAAGAAATAAAAATAAAATTTATCAATAAGGGGAACAAATTCAACGATGATGGACAAAAATTATAAACCTTATGGAGAATAATTTCAATTTCACAAAATGGTGAAGACATTCGAAATTGTTGAAAAATTGAGGGGTTCACTTTAAATATGGGGCATTCCACGTCAAATCAGCCACTTCAAAACTTTTATATACAGAGAATATCAAAATCGTTATAAAATGCACAAAACTTGATAAAAATCATTGGAAAAATTATTTTTGAACATCACATCAAAACTTTCAAAAACTTTAAGAAACCTTATCGAAAAACATTCCATATCAATTAAAAATACCGCAGAAAAAAAATTTGATATGAAACTATAAGAATCCCTTCTCGATGAAAAAAAATTCGGACGAGTACATTGATGATCGCCTGTTTTCGCATTAAACCTCAAAAAATGTAAATCAAAGTTCTCAAAATTCACAATGAAAATTATTTAAATCGGTGAAAAAATATTAAATGTATTAGCATTCTATAGCACCCGAAGGGCTTATTTGTAAAAATTTAAAAAACTGATGCCCCATCCTCCTAATTTTATTCTGACAGAGAAATAATGACTAAAAAATGAAGTGGAACAGTTTCCATCTACGTTACATGCAGCACTAAAATTTATGATATCGCTTTGAGGTCAAGTATTTATTGGTGATTGGAAAATTGAAATCAAAATCCTATAGCCAACGAAAAAAGATTGAGGAACTTTAGAGAAAAAAGTCGTGATATAAAACCGCCAAAATTCCCTTAGGGAAAAAAAGTTTGGGACAAGTACATTGATGGTCCCTTGTTTCCTGATCATATCACGAAAAATGTAAAAAAAAAATTCCATAAGAAAAATTGTGAAGCCAACTGTAAATAATTTCAACAGAACAATTGGAAAAAATTTCACAAATTTTGAAAAAAACATTACATTAAAAAAAATACAAATCTGTAAGTATTTTATAAAGTGAAAAAAATTCAAATAAAACATGAGAAATAAAAAACTGAAATATCGCGCTTGAAAACATTTTGAAAAACGATGCCCCATTTTTCTTATTTTATTCTAACAACTAAATCAATTAAAAAAAAAAATTCCATCTAAGTTACTTACAGCAATAAAATTAATGATATCAATTCAAGGCCAAGTATTTCTAATAAATTGAAAAAAGTTACCACTTGAGTTACGTGTAGCACTAAAATTTATGATATATAGTATTCATAAACTTTATTCCACTGGAACGGTACAGCGAGTGGCCTGACCAATCGCAACTCATTATTTCTGTTGCCGGGATCCCTGGACCCGAGCTTCCATAGAAATGGGTTATAGCTGGCATCAAGAGGCCTTTGATGGTGTTCTATACAGACACGGTAAATCCATAAATGTCTTAGTAACTTTTGCATAATCTTGAGCCTGTGCAAAGTTTTTTCTCAGCAATTACGCTACTGATCGTGTTGGTTTCGGGCTCATTCGAAAGGGATTTTGAAAATTAGTCTCCAAACGAATTTTCGCTTTACAAAACATCTCCTGAGCTCCGCAATTCTAGAAAATGACATGCCAGTTTTACCCCCACCACCGCGAATCGTTTTATTCAGAGAAAGTATAGTCTCGGCGAGAGCCTCAGGCCAGCAGACGACAGGGCTGTCAATGTACTTGTCCCGAGACTCTACCGAGTCTCTTGATATTATAGATTACCTGCAAATAAGTAAACAATATTGTAAATAAAAACAACAGTTTTTATTTATTTATATTATTTATTATTATATATTATTATATTAATTATATATTATAATATCAAGAGACTCGGTAGAGTCTCGGGTTAACCTTTCTCTTGTTCAAAAAGGAAAGGAAAAGATTAATGCATTTGAAACCAGCTCCTTCAACTCTTCGCTGAACCTCAATCTAACTTTCATTTCTCCGTTGAATCTCAATTTGACTTTTACCACTCCGTTGAACCTCAATCTTTTGTCTTTCATTGGACCAAACTTTTCTTCAGTCAAAGGTAACAAAAAGTTCTTATGCATTCTATTCTGGTTCTTATTTTTGGATAGTCAGAAAAAACTAATCTACTGAGTATGGTCGTCAATTCAAACTAAATATCATTTTTTTTGGTCAATTCGAATTTCAATTTTGTTGCTTTACAATAGATACATTACATATATGATCCCAGAATAGCCTCGGCATGATATAAAAAAATGGACTATTTCGGTCCTTTAGTTCAATAAAACAAGTTACATAATTTTGATTGATTGAAAAAACATATTTGTTAACCCTTTAATCGAAATACTCGATACAATATGTCAGTGTTCTATGATATATAACAAACTTCATAACTTTCAATGAGTATAGCATAGATAGAGAAGCGAATATATCTACTTTTCTGTTTTGCCGATTATCGAGTCCAAGAATATTTGAAGTAAATAATGAAAAGTGAAATCTTGAACTCATTTGCAACTTATTCATTGTTCACATTATATTCGAACTCGTTTCTCACCACAGTCGAATCTAGCCTATTTAGTATGAAGAAACTTCCATTAGAAAAGATTATTTTGTGCTATTGTTATTTGTGTTCAACAAATATAAAATTGGCGCTTACTTGCAAGCACCATAAGCCGTTCGTGATTATTATTATTATTACTCATCTTATGATTTGACAATTGTCTTGCATCTTCAAAACAGCAACTTGAAGTCAATATAAAATCCCTCCAACGATAGTATAGATAAAACTATCATAAATATTGAATTCTGATTGTTATTTGTGTTCACCAAATATAAAATTAACGCTTACTTGCAAGCACCATAAGCCGTTCGCTGATTATTATTATTACTCATCTTACGATTTGACAATTGTCTTGCATCTTCAAAACAGCAACTTTAAGTCAATATAAAATCCCTCCAACGATAGTATAGATAAAACTATCATAAATATTGAATTCTGAAAATATTCCGATTCATTCGAAATCAACAATTGAAAAGGTTTATCATTTTGGTAGATTGTTTTTGAGAACCTTTTAATTTTATTCATCTTGTTCATTAAGATTTTGAGTGAAAATTATTTTTAAAAAATCAAAGAAAATATTTGAAAATTTCACGACGATCCAGGGCAGATTTACACAAATTTCAATACTGACATGTACTCTTAAATCTTTTAGTTCGCGAGTTACGCTATATTTTACAAAATTTACGTTTTGTAACCAAAAACTAGCAACAATGCCGGCGCTATACGCCCGCTTTAACGGCAAAAATACTAACAAATAATCATGCTTGGCAACGATCCATGGCAACGAATAGAGGCTTCACATTTCGTTATGTCGAAATGTCTTTTTTTAAAAAAGAATATAATTTGAGAAATTTTTTTTTTTATGAAAATAGATACCTCGTGGCCCTTTTTAAGTTCACAATAAATAAAAATATCAGAACGAAGAACATTTATGTATATGACGAATCTTTACTGCCAGAGAGTCGTTTTTGAAAATTTTCAAACTTTGTTTCTTTTTTTTTTAAATAACTAAAACCAAATAACTTTTTTTAAATAACTCTTTTTTTTTAATAACTAAAGTTCTATATAACTCTATAATAATGACTACAATCTTCAAATGATGTAGGTTACTGAAAAATCCGAACTATGTTTCAAATTGATAAAGACACAGCGAATAAAATATAATAATTTATCGTTCTGTAAAAACGGGAACCCCCCGTGTGTGGTTTGGACATTTTGATGAGTGGGGTCGGTTAGGCCAGAAGTTTTTTACGGTCGGTAACCAGGTATCGAGCCGCTACCGCGTCTCTTGATATAGAATTATCCGCTCGTTTTTGACTCTTGCGTTTCTTTCAATTTATAATTATTGTTTGTCGTTAGTTAGCATTTGTTTGATGAAAAGAAAACGTTTATTTGATACAATTGTTGTCAAATTGTCCAATTTGTTTTTTCTAAAGGCCAATTCATTCTAAATTGTTTGTTTGAAACTAATAATACTGTTTGGAACTTTGTTTGATCATGTTTTTCCGAATTGTAGCCATTATTAAAATACATCGTTTCTGTTTCTTATGATTCTCAGTAACCAACAAATTATTTACCAAAGCAAGCACCAAAAATTTTACCAGTTTATCACTGAATCTTTTAAAGATAAAATAACAATGAAAAACTATTAATCACCGATTTTTTATCAATATTCAAGAATGCAAATATTATAAAGTTATTTTGTTATTTAACTGAACAAATTGAATCGTTGTACATATGCATGCAGTCAATTAATATCCCTTCTATCCTTATATTTTTTATTTGTTATTGTTATTGAGCGCACAAAATGTCTTCCATTACAGGTTTTATGTTGAAACTATTAACGCTTTGAATAAAACACCCGTGTCACAATCACAACATAATTTATAGGTTATGTTCGTTAAGCTACTACGGGATTAATACAACATTTTGTTCATCCATTTTGAAGAATTCGACGAAAAATATTACCAAACAAACGTTTTTATTCATCAAACAAACACAACCTAACGACATTGGAAAAACAGCACAAGTTCAAATCAAGCGTTCAACTTTATATAGCTCCGGAAACCTAGTGTTAGTCGGTTACACAAAAAATTAGATCGATAGATGCTCCTATTCCTCTTCACATCATTCCACTGACTCCATCAACCATCACATTATCATCTCTGCTTACTCTCGTGATCATGATGATATTATGTCGAACTTTTCAATACTAGATTAAAATTAATAATTAATTGGATAATAAGTAGGTTTTAATATTAAGGAGGTCCCACTACACCGTACAGTACATTCAATGAAATACGGTACAATCCCTACAAAAAAGATAAAATTAACTTTTTATTTCTTCGAAATTCTTTGTACACTTCGAAATTTATAGAGTTTCTCTATTTATTCGAAGTTGTTCGTTTATTTCTGAATATGTGGGAAAATAATATTACTCATTCGCAGGTAATTGGACTTCATTTATACCCCGGCGGTAAGAAATCAAGGAAGGGAAATATTAGAGGTGTTCAAATCATCCGTCAATTTTCAATATAATTTATTCCTTCATCGATCGAAGATAATAATAAAATTCCTTATGTACGTTTTTTTAGACCCGATTCTAAAAATGGAACATTCGACCAAAGATAATTTTTATAGTACTCATGATATAATAAAACTTTTGCTAATTTAATGGACCGAATATCAAAATTTTTACTAGTTTAATGTACAGAATTTCAAAACTTTTACTGGTTCAACAGACAGAATATTACAACACCTCTGTCTTCAATGGGTTAACAGTCATGCAATTTATATCGAAATGCTTCATCGTTCCCATTCAATACATTTGTTTTTTCAATTTTCATTAATGTGCAGGGTCATAATATAAATCAAATTCATTTTTATATGAAGAAGAGTCAAATATTTGTATTTCTTTTTTGATATCGATTACAATTTTCATAGCAGAAGTAGTATAAAAACCCGGTTCATCACCTATGGGTCAATGATCAAAAAAAGATTGCAGCGAAATGCTTTATAGCTGTTGTCCCATACACTGAGTGCTCATTCACTTCTTATTAATGGCGGATGACAAAACTTATTGATAAATGAACTAAGATATACATTGCAAAATATTATATTCATGGGATACGGATTTCAATTCCAATACATAAAATAAATTTGTAATCATTCAAATCTCCACAATTTTTCTTAATACATTGTCTGCGTTGAATATTTTTGTACAAAAGTCTGGATGGAACATGGTCGCAATGGAAAACATTCATTATCGCCTTAAATTTCACTTTCAACGCATAGGTAGATGAGAAAAAATTTGTAGGTAATTTAAATTCTACAATTCTAATCTTCATGCTGGATTGCCGGCGTTGAAAATCTTTCAAGATGGATCTGGACGAAAAATGAACCGCAATACAGAATCGGAATTATATCGTGAATTTTTTTACATTCAGGGCGTAAATTCTGGGGAAAATTTTTTTTTTGGAAATTGAAGTCTCCACAATTTTGCTTCATATAATTCGACGTCTATACGATTGACATATTTTAAGGGATATATATCCAAGAAAGCTAGTTGAAATGAAAAAACTACATAATCTATTTAAATTCTACTTTCAGCGCATAAATTAATGAGAACGAATGTGTTTAGTATTCAATTTCTCATAATTCTGCTTTTCGTGATGGATCGTTAGGATTGAACATTTTTCAAGATGGATCTGAACGAAAAATGACCGGAGTTGAAAAACTGCATAATCTCCCTAAATATAATTTTTAGCGCATAAATGGGGGGATACAACTTTGATGGAAATTTTTCAAATCTTCACAATTGTTCTCTATACACTTTATATTTTTATACATAAATCCGAATGAAAAATCGTCAAAATGGAAAAACGGCAGCATCTCTTTCAATTTTATTTACAGTACATAAATCGATAACCACGAAGTCGAAGGAAGTTTATCTCTCTACAATTTTGCTTCATATCTTTATACAATCGATACTTTTCGAAATCAATCCATGGAAGAAATAATCAACACGGAAAACTGGAATTATCATCTTCAATTTCTTTGTTAGCGGAGAAATCGAGAGAAAAAAACTTTAATAAAAGTCAAATCGCGTCAATTTTTTCTAAATTGTTAGCAATCGATATTATTCTACAAAGGTCTTGATAAAAAATGGTCGAAATAGAATATCTGCATCGTCTCCACAATTTTTCACTTTCAGCGCATAAATTTGGACGAAAAGTCATAAAAATCAAAAAATTGCTTCGTCTTAATACTTTTCATTTTAGCAAACAAATCGCCGTTTTTCATTTTAGGCATTTTAGGAAACAAATCACGGGAAACTAATTTGTATGGAATTGAAATTTGCATAATTTTTCTTCGTAAACTTTATCGTCTTCGCTCACTATTTTTCGGGATAAATCCCCAAAAAAAAGCCAAAAGGGGGAAAACGGCGATATCTTCTGAGATTTCATTTGTTCGCAATACAAGTGTGCATATGCGATTCGTAAGACCCTGGGGAGATTTCCAGCGAGCGACTCAGACTGCATTTTCACGGTTCTTTGATTCCGGTGTAGTAACGCCCGAAGTAGTAAAAACCGGTGTTCAAATGCTTATAAACGGTACTCAACACCCGGAATAACTAGACCGGTTAATTATTCTGGGTGTTATAAAACGTTTACATGCATTTTAACACCGGTTTTCACTACATCGGGCGTTCCTAAACCGGAATAAAAGCACCGTGAAAATGTAGTTACAAAGGGAGAGGGAAATAGTGTCAGGCAAATGCGTTCCACTTCAAATAGAGTAACTCTAGCATGATTTGACATTACAATATCACTTTACAATACTCATACTCAAATATCCCAATCTCGATTTTCTTGACAATCTACTTATTGTTTATTGTTTAAATGACCGGTATTTGAAAGAAGAATTTTATTTGAAACCTTTTGTAATGTCCCGATCTCGATTTTCTTTACAACCTACTTTTGTTTATTGTTTTAATACGACCACCTTCTATCCTTTTTTTCAAAAATTATTTTTGAGTCGCATTCTGAAAAGAAATTTTTTGTGATTTTTTCTACCAAAACCCTAACAGGGTCTGCGGAAATCTCAACTTGTTTTTGTAAGTTTAATTTTTCAGACAGAATTTATAATAAAATATGTTACATAACGTGAGTGATGTGTGTGAAGTTAGCATCTCAAGTCTCAGCATCTCACACTTTAAGTGGAGTTCTTATGGCATCCGACATAGTTCTACAGTTCCTGATACATTTTATCAATAGTTCTGGCGAATTAAGTACCGAAAACCACATTTTTCAAAATGAGATGCTATCGACCGGAAGTTAGCATCCCAATATAGTGAATGCAAAAAATTGGGCAGAGAATCGTTAGCCCGTGAAGAGTTCTAAAGTTCTTGCTCGTTTATATCATCGGATCCTCTGAATTAAGAATTTCATCCTCCTAAGATTATTACTATAGATAAAAACACTACTATAGCTGAGCGATAGCGTCGTGACGAATTCCGGCTTACTCAACGCTTCTAAATGAGAGCTATAGCTCTTTTGTGTTATCTTACAAAGAATTCTAGCTTCCAGCACATTCTGAAATTTTTTCAATTGTCATTTTTGATCGCAAAAAAAATTCAACTATACGAGATGCTACCATACACTAATGAGTTCCAGCTTGTTTAATGGTTCTGAATGGAAACTAGAGTCGGCTTGTATGATCTTACAAAGAGTTCTAACATCCAGCACATTTTGAAATTTTTCAATCATCATTTTCGATCGAAAGAAAAATTTCAACCATGAGAGGCTGTCGTACTTTGACGAGTTCCAGCATACTTAATGATTCTGAATGATAGCTAAAGTCTTTTTGCATGATCTTACGAAGAGTTCTAGCTTCCAGCACATTATAAAATTTTGCAATCGTCATTTTCGATCGAAAAAAAATTTCAACCATGAGATGCTGTCATACTCTGACGAGTTCCAGCTTACTTAATGATTCTGAATGATAGCTAAAGTCTTCTTGCATGATCTTACGAAGAGTTCTAGCTTCCAGCACATTCTGAAATTTTTCAATCGTCATTTTCGATCGAAAAAAAATTTCAACCATGAGATGCTGTCATATTCTGACGAGTTCCAGCTCACCCAATGGTTCTACATGACAGCTAGGGCCCTTCTGTATGATTTTACGAAGAGTTCTAGCTTCCTGGACATTCTGAAATTTTTCAATGGTAATATTCGATCGAAAAAAAATTTCAACCATGAGATGCTTTCATACTCTGATGAGTTCCAGCTTACTCTATGGATCTAAATGATAGCTAGAGAATTCTTGTGTGATCTTACGAGGAGTTCTAGCTTCCTGAACATTCTGAAATTTTTTGATCGTCATTTTCGATCGAAAAAAAATTTCAACATTGAGATGCTGTCGTACTCTGACGAGTTCCAGCTTACTCTATGGATCTAAATGATAGCTAGAGACTTCTTGTGTGATCTTACGAGGAGCTCTAGCTTCCTGAACATTCTGAAATTTTTCAATCGTCATTTTCGATCGAAAAAAAATTTCAACCATGAGATGCTGTCATACTCTGACGAGTTCCAGCATACTTAATAGTTCTGAATGATAGCTAAAGTCTTCTTGCATGATCTTACGGGGAGTTCTAGCTTCCTGAACATTCTGAAATTTTTTGATCGTCATTTTCGATGGAAAAAAAATTTCAACTTTGAGATGCTGTCGTACTCTGACGAGTTCCAGCTTACTCTATGGATCTAAATGATAGCTAAAGTCTTCTTGCATGATCATACGAAGAGTTCTAGCTTCCAATACATTCTGAAATTTTTCAATGGTAATATTCGATCGAAAAAAAATTTCAACCATGAGATGCTTTCATACTCTGATGAGTTCCAGCTTACTCTATGGATCTAAATGATAGCTAGAGAATTCTTGTGTGATCTTACGAGGAGTTCTAGCTTCCTGAACATTCTGAAATTTTTTGATCGTCATTTTCGATCGAAAAAAAATTTCAACATTGAGATGCTGTCGTACTCTGACGAGTTCCAGCTTACTCTATGGATCTAAATGATAGCTAGAGACTTCTTGTGTGATCTTACGAGGAGCTCTAGCTTCCTGAACATTCTGAAATTTTTCAATCGTCATTTTCGATCGAAAAAAAATTTCAACCATGAGATGCTGTCATACTCTGACGAGTTCCAGCATACTTAATAGTTCTGAATGATAGCTAAAGTCTTCTTGCATGATCTTACGGGGAGTTCTAGCTTCCTGAACATTCTGAAATTTTTCAACCGTCATTTTCAATCGAAAAAAAATTTCAACCATGAGATGCTGTCGTACTCTGACGAGTTCCAGCATACTTAATGGTTTTGAATGATAGCTAAAGTCTTCTTGTATGATCTTGAGAGGAGTTCTAGCTTCCAACACATTCTGAAATTTTTCAATGGTAATATTCGATCGAAAAAAAATTTCAACCATGAGATGCTTTCATACTCTGATAAGTTCCAGCTTACTCTATGGATCTAAATGATAGCTAGAGACTTCCTGTGTGATCTTACGAGGAGTTCTAGCTTCCAACACGTTCTGAAATTTTTTAATCGTCATTTTCGATCGAAAAAAAATTTCAACCATGAGATGCTTTCATACTCTGATGAGTTCCAGCTTACTCTATGGATCTAAATGATAGCTAGAGACTTCTTGTGTGATCTTACGAGGAGTTCTAGCTTCCTGAACATTCTGAAATTTTTTGATCGTCATTTTCGATCGAAAAAAAATTTCAACTTTGAGATGCTGTCGTACTCTGACGAGTTCCAGCTTACTCTATGGATCTAAATGATAGCTAGAGACTTCTTGTGTGATCTTACGAGGAGTTCTAGCTTCCTGAACATTCTGAAATTTTTCAATCGTCATTTTCGATCGAAAAAAAATTTCAACCATGAGATGCTGTCATACTCTGACGAGTTCCAGCATACTTAATAGTTCTGAATGATAGCTAAAGTCTTGTTGTATGATCTTACGGGGAGTTCTAGCTTCCAACACATTCTGAAATTTTTCAATCGTCATTTTCGATCGAAAAAAAATTTGAACCATGAGATGCTGTCGTACTCTGATGAGTTCCAGCATACTTAATGATTCTGAATGATAGCTAAAGTCTTCTTGCATGATCGTACGAAGGGTTCTAGCTTCCATCACATTCTGAAATATTTCAATGTTAATATTCGATCGAAAAAAAATTTCAACCATGAGATGCTTTCATACTCTGATGAGTTCCAGCTTACTCTATGGATCTAAATGATAGCTAGAGAATTCTTGTGTGATCTTACGAGGAGTTCTAGCTTCCTGAACATTCTGAAATTTTTTGATCGTCATTTTCGATCGAAAAAAAATTTCAACTTTGAGATGCTGTCGTACTCTGACGAGTTCCAGCTTACTCTATGGATCTAAATGATAGCTAGAGACTTCTTGTGTGATCTTACGAGGAGTTCTAGCTTCCTGAACATTCTGAAATTTTTCAATCGTCATTTTCGATCGAAAAAAAATTTCAACCATGAGATGCTGTCATACTCTGACGAGTTCCAGCATACTTAATAGTTCTGAATGATAGCTAAAGTCTTGTTGTATGATCTTACGGGGAGTTCTAGCTTCCAACACATTCTGAAATTTTTCAATCGTCATTTTCGATCGAAAAAAAATTTGAACCATGAGATGCTGTCATACTCTGACGAGTTCCAGGATACTTAATGGTTCCGAATGACAGCTAAAGTCTTCTTGCATGATCTTACGAAGAGTTCTAGCTTCCAGCATATTCTGAAATTTTTCAATCGTCATTTGTGATCGAAAAAAATTTCTACTGTGAGATGCTTTTACACTCTGACGATTATGTTTAATGGTTCTCAATGACGACTAGAGTCTGTCTGTATGATCTTACCAGTCCTAGCCTTCAACGCTCTTCTATATTTGTCGATTTTCTATCGTTGATAAAAAGAAACTTTCCCAAGAAGGTGTTGTCGTACTATGACGAATTCTACTTTATGTAGCGATTTTGTGTAACAACGAGAGTCCTTATGTTTTCCCTCTCGAAGAGTATTAAAAAAATAAAAAACCGAAAAATCGCGCTTGAAATCATTTTGGAAACCGATGCCTCATTCTTCTTATTTGATTCGAACAGCTAAATCAATTGAAAAAAATTCCATCTAATTTACGTGCAGCATTAAAATTTATTATATCAATTCGAGGCCAAGTATTTTCTAATGAATTGAAAAAAGTTACCACTTGAGTTACGTGCAGCACTAAAATTTATGATATCAATCGAAGGACAAGTAATTTATGAGTAACTCCAAATTTCAACATTATGGAATTGTTCTAAGAAGCTTTTAAATCCAAAAAAATCACATGCAAGCTAGTCATTTCTTACTCTATGGTGGCAAAGACTTATAAGATAATCGATTCTTTTCAGACTTTCAGGAGCTTCTGATATTATTCACAATATTCGACGTCGATTGGATCGATACAAATTATGTTTAAATATGAGTTAAAAGTACTTGTCCGGCCCATCACTATTCATTCAAATAAAAATCAATCATAAAAAAACGAAATTGTACGGCAGAATCCAGTTAAAAATTTATTGACATGCGATTTATTATTAGTTTAATATTCTTAATAATAGTATAGGTTAGTTATACCGAATGAAATTCGTTCGCTGGAAAAAGTGAGAAGTAAAAATTGCTGTCATTCCAATACCAACTGGGGAGTTATTTTTGGAAGCTTGAACATATTTAATGTGCAAAATGGTTTTTATTTATCGATGCACAATAACATCCCTTGTATAGTACAGGACAATTCGTTTCCATTCTTATTCATTTAGTGCAATTAAATTCGCTCTGCATGAATATTTGTGCTCGATCAGTTCTAGAGAAGCCCTGATTTTTATTTGAATAAACAATTTTAATGGAAAGTGATGGGCCGGACAAGTACTTTTAACTCATATTTAAACATAATTTGTATCGATCCAATCGACGTCGAATATTGTGAATAATATCAGAAGCTCCTGAAAGTCTGAAAAGAATCGATTATCTTATAAGTCTTTGCCACCATAGAGTAAGAAATGACTAGCTTGCATGTGATTTTTTTGGATTTAAAAGCTTCTTACAAGGAAAGGTTCTCTGCTGACGTCCTTCGATTTTGATGAAATTTAAATATGTTATTCTACATAAAAATCTAAAAGACACGTATTTTTTTTTATCGGCGGAAAAACGTTTCTAGGGGTTGAAATCACCCTTCAAAGTTGAGACCTCCGAGGGGTACTTTTCAGGTTTCACCTATTTTCACCTGAGATAATAGAATGCACCCAAATGGATAATTATCTTAATGATAAACGATGAAAAATGCAACTGGTTTCATATCGGAGGGTTGCATGGGAAAAAAGTTATAGGGGTTGAAATTCACAAAATCGTTATAACAAAAAAAGTATTGCACCTATCTCGATGAACTTAATTGCATTTCGAAGAGGGCAAAAAAATAGTAGATACGGGTTTTTGCGTTTTTCTCGCAAATCAAGTTAAGGGGGTGAACTACCCCTATATATGTTTACATCAAATCTCAATAAAACGGCAGTAATTTTTTGTTTTCCTTATTTCCTCTGGTCGTGATACGTTTTTCCTTATTGATAATTCTGACTGATTTATATTTGGCAATGAGATAACACAGGCATACGATGAGAGCTTACACATATTCGTTTCGGTAGATAAGACCAAGATTTGGGATGACGCATAGAAAAATTGCGTAGTCAAGTAAAAAAAAAAGAGAGCGTACAATATGCTTATATCTTTTATTGATAATATGTCAACAGCAATAAATAGAAGCGAATATATAATCGTATGCTCTATTAGCCGTTGTAAGTACTGCAGTAATGATAGTCATCGAAAAAGTGTTTAAAACATAGCGACTTTTTACACCAGGAACAGCGAACAATAGCAACATTTTCACATCCTGGAACTTCACAATGTGAGTTGCAAGAATCTCCAAATGCAAAGTCTACAGGATTTTCAAAATTGGCTGGTTTTTCTTCAATATAACCACTTTTGTACCAAGAATATTTGAAAAGATCGATATAACGTGGTGACGACAGTTGGTTATGAACGAGTGACTGCAGCTTTATGATATTATTTCTCAAATGCAAATCAATATTATAATTCATCAATAGACAAGTATCAGAAAAATGTCTAACAAAATTTTTCCATACTCGGAATCCAAAAACATCGAGGGGTTGGATTTTTCCGGTAGTTCCTTTAGGTATAATCATTACTTTGACATCTCTATTTGAAGGTTTTACATCAAGTACAGCTTGGGGGCAGTGTCCAGTCCAAGAATCAATCAGTAATAAAGATTTTGAACCAATTTTCGGGAAAAACACATGCTGCAACCAAATTTTGAAATGATCTGAAATTAGAAAAACGTATTTTTTTCATTCGAAAAAATATCTATACACAAACAGTGGGTGTAATTTATACCTGAAGTAAGCTTCCCAGACTTGGATACTTCTATGTACACATTATCTGGTCTGAAAAGCGTTTTCTCCACTATTGGACCAATCTTGCCGGTTGGTTCTTTTAAAACCAAAAATAGAGGAGATAGCAGTTTGCCGTCAGCTGATATAGTCGGCTGAATCGTATAACTGTGGGTCGTAGATGAGACTGATTGTACAAGACATTGTACTTGCTTTTCTCCTTCGATTGCTAAAGTTCTTCCGGAATGCATTTCTAGCTGGAAGCCACTCTGATCTGCGTTGAATGTATTTGACAATTTGTATGTTGCAATATTTTGCTTTACGTCAAAGACAAATTTTTGAATTTGTTGTTCCAAGATTTCTCCATCTTCAATTGTTTTGGATGTAATGAACTTATTAATTTTTCTCGATACGATACGATGAGCCGCTTTAAATGATTTTATCCACTTAGGAGATGCTTTGAAACGAAAATCAGAATGCCCTATTTCTTTTTGAGCATGTAAGGCCCATTTTTTCAAATCGGAATCGTGCACTATTAAACCAGCATCCACAGCAGCTTTGAAATTTTCCAAAGTGTAACTACAAATTCGTGCTAATTTTTCTTTGTACGTCCCACCCTTGTTCAAATTGTGTGCCCACCGCTGCAACTGTCGTATAGATTGCACTCTCTTGAACTTTTGTTTAACACTGCCCAGACTTAAATTTCCTTTCTTCCCGCTGCGCCAATACTGAACGGCCCTTAATTTGTACTCGTAAGATAAATCTTCGTCATCATGAGTGCATGTATCAGGCGGAAGTTCTGGTTCATGCAAGGCGTTTGCCCACTCCTTATCTTCAACAATTTCCATTTCCCAATCCTTGAACGGTTCTTCAAAATCCAAAGAATTTTCTTCTACCATTTCAAAACCACTGTATTCGTTCATTGCAGTCAACAAAATATTTTCAAAGTTTTCTTTCAACTGTATTTCATCGTTATTCACTGGCGAATCCGGTAAATGCATGACTTCAAAAGTTGCGAGAAGCATTCTAATAACGTTCAAAGGATTTATCTTCATTTTGATTAATACTTGCAACTTCGTTTTAAATAGTCTCGAATTGTAAGGCACTTCTTTCGTGTAGAATAAAAATAACCGACTGTGGTGAATATATTCCGCGATCGCAGTTTTATCACTGCTTCTGCGTCGTATTTCAAATCTAATTTTGGGAGCGAGTCACAGACTGAACAGAGATGACTTCCAAATAACACCGTCAAGTAAAGGGACGGGGGGGGGGGGGGGGGGGAGTTGATGATAACTTGAATTGATGATAACTATAGAAATGTGTCAATATTTACCGAATTTTTGTGAAAAACATAAGGAATAGATATTTTTGGAATTTGTCTTGGGGGTTATTCAATATTAACTAATAAAAAAAATTGTTATCTGTAGAAGTTATCCCATCAGTAATTTTTGGCGGGAAAAAGTGAATTCTTTCAAACTATGGATGTGATAGAATTTTCAACCGAAAAATTTGATGTTCTCGCATTTTTCTTGCTCAATTAGGTAAAATCCATTGTTTAAATAAATTTTGAATAGAATCTTCTAAGTATAACTAGAAGAGTCAGATTGCCTTCAAATGAAAAATAAACCATAAGGATTGGACGCATACTTTAGGTTCTATAACTTTCACTAGTTATGAAAATGTAATTTCGAGAAAAATCTATCCATCATTTAAGATGTAAATATTGAAAATGTGAAGGAAAAACGTATCACGACCAGAAGAAATAAGGAAAACAAAAAATTACTGCCGTTTTATTGAGATTTGATGTAAACATATATAGGGGTAGTTCACCCCCTTAACTTGATTTGCGAGAAAAACGCAAAAACCCGTATCTACTATTTTTTTGCCCTCTTCGAAATGCAATTAAGTTCATCGAGATAGGTGCAATACTTTTTTTGTTATAACGATTTTGTGAATTTCAACCCCTATAACTTTTTTCCTATGCAACCCTCCGATATGAAACCAGTTGCATTTTTCATCGTTTATCATTAAGATAATTATCCATTTGGGTGCATTCTATTATCTCAGGTGAAAACAGGTGAAACCTGAAAAGTACCCCTCGGAGGTCTCAACTTTGAAGGGTGATTTCAACCCCTAGAAACGTTTTTCCGCCGATAAAAAAAAATACGTGTCTTTTAGATTTTGATGTAGAATAACATATTTAAATTTCATCAAAATCGAAGGACGTCAGCAGAGAACCTTTCCTTGTTAGAACAATTCCATAATGTTGAAATTTGGAGTTACTCATAAATTACTTGTCCTTCGATTGATATCATAAATTTTAGTGCTGCACGTAACTCAAGTGGTAACTTTTTTCAATTCATTAGAAAATACTTGGCCTCGAATTGATATAATAAATTTTAATGCTGCACGTAAATTAGATGGAATTTTTTTCAATTGATTTAGCTGTTCGAATCAAATAAGAAGAATGAGGCATCGGTTTCCAAAATGATTTCAAGCGCGATTTTTCGGTTTTTTATTTTTTACTTGTTATTTGATTCTTTTGACACTTTAAAAAATAGATACAGATTAGTTTTTTTTACAGATAATGTTTTTTCAAGATTTGTGAAAATTTTTTCGAATTGTTCTGTATTTTTTTTTATAAAATCATTTTTTTGACAATTTAAAAAGAAAATATTTTTAAAGTTTTTTTCATGGATGGAATTATCAGCAAACGAGGGACCATCAATGTACTTGTCCCAACCTTTTTTTTCCTAGGGGAAGTTTATGGTTTGATATCACGTCTTTTTTCTCAAAAGTTCCTTATTTATGTTCAGTTGACTATAGGATTTTAGTTTGAATTTCTATGGATTATTTATTTTCGTCTTATAACGTTGGTTTTCACGAAAAAAAGACCTATTTTTCGTCAAAATAGTACTGAAAATATTTCGTCAAGGGTCTGTCCTTGGACTTTGTCAATGTTTTTCTTTGTACTCTGATATGTTTTGTCAATTAGAAACCCAAGCGCACGGTCGCAAGCGGGTTGGAGACCGGGATATGATTTTCGGCTTATAACGCTGGTTTCCACGAAAAAGGACCTATTTTGCGTCAAAATTTTACTGGAAATATTTCGTCACAGGTCTGTTCTTGGACTTTGGCGTTTTTTATCCTTGTACCCTAATATGTTTTGTCAATTAGGAACCAAAGAGCACGGTGAAAAGCAGGTTGTAGGTCGTGATATGATTTTCGGCTTATAACGTTGGTTTCCACGAAAAAAGACCTAAATTTCGTCAAAATTGTACTGGAAATATTTCGATAGAGGTTTGTTCTTGGACTTTGGTGATTTTTCTCCTTGTCTTCTAATATGTTTTATCCATTGGTAACTCAAGAGCATGTAGCAATGCGTGTTGCGAGCTGAGATATGATTTCCGGCTTATAACGTTAGTGAAAAGACAGGAAAAGAAAAAAGATAGATCAAATTCAAGACACAACGAATCCAACTGAATTGGCCATTTTTAAATGTCGTTTTTTCATTCTGAATCTAGACATTTTCGTGTCATCCAAAACATGCCCCCGATGAAATATATTTCCAAAGTTTGCAAGTGGCCGCGGAGATCCAATTATCTACAGTTTGATAGTTGCTGAAAAAAGGTACCCGGAAATATTTATTATGTCAGAACTCAAAGAAGCAAAAAAAAACTGAGCGTACTTAATTCAACAGAGCAACGGAATTCAAAGACGTTTGAGGTATCTGCATTGGTTTTGGAGAAAAACAATTTCATTTCAGGATAATTTAGAAATAAATTAGGAAATTCAGAAATTTAGCATAGAATTTAGAAAAAGGAAAATTAAGATAATTAGTAAAGCTGAAAACTTTTGTGATGAATTTTTGAAATTACATGTTACGGTTGGAGTAAAAAATTTAAATAATTGGCACACATGCTGCGACACAAAAATATCAAAGTTTGAAGGTATTCGCTCCATACCGCAGTAATACAAACTTTAATACTATTTGAAAAGAAATACTTTACAACTTGCTGAACAAAGTTCCATTACATATTACCATAATCAAAGATAGGGGGTGATACTTAGCACATATACTTATCCACAGAAATTTCCAAGTTCGCAGGTATCTGCTGCGATTCAATGTATCTGCGCAATGAGTTTGGAAGACAGCAATTTCAAATCCATCCATAAATGAGCAACTGAAGACTTTTGTAATGAATTTTTCACTTCATATATATGTTACGGTGCGAGTCAAAAAATAAAATGAATGGCACAGTATATAAATTTTATGGTTTGCAGATTTTTGCTGTATTTCAATGATCCAAATCTATAGTATTAGAGTGAAAAGTTGTTAGAAGTCATGATGTTACGTTAAAATGACATAGCGCACATAACATTCAGAAATTCTGTAGGTTTCCATGATGTTGGCAGGTATTATACTTAATCGCATCAAAAACTGAGCAACTGTAGACTTATCGTAATGAATGTTTTCACCAATAATTCCACATTTGCAGTTTGCAGAATAGGAATACTCAACATACACGTCATTTCATAAGTATTGTTGTCAATGTTTGTGTTTGCCTACCGCATAACGAAGATTCAACTTTTCATATTATCAGCAAAAAAAGCATCCAAAGACTTTTTGGAACAAGTTTCAAAATTTATTACTCGACAGACCAGGTGGAAAAAGAATAACTACACTTATATCAAGACCAGAAACTGTTTTGAGAATCTGATGTACAAATTGTGAGATTGATGATCATAGCTGGAAACCTCTTGAATCACGTTACCACAATCAGCATGAAGAAATAGTAGAAAATCATAGGACACATATTAGGCAACCCATTAATAATATGTATCGATCCGCTGCAAACCGATGGAGTCAAAACAAGGATCGGAAAGAGCAGAGCCAAACTCAATAGGAAACAAAATATGGGAATATTCAAAAATAATGTTGACACAAGAAATAAATTAGAAAACATTTATTCGATTGGAGTTTCTCACATTATACACTAACAGTTCCGTGTGTTCTTGATTTATTAATTATCAACCATAATATTTCATATCGCAAAAAGAAAATTTGACGTTTTAGGTTAACGAACATTTTTCCTTACAACTTCCAGACCTATTTTTGATAATCTGATTTGCCTTATTTATATTATTCACTAACTATGCGAACGTTTGTTACATTTGTCCCGCACTTCGTAACATCAAACCCCGGCCGGTTCGTTATTACCACACAGCTATCAAAGGGCACTCGTATATATAACCTACATTATTACACATGATATATAATCACGCAACTGATGATATATTTACGCTGCACAATATTCCGCGCGCTCTGGTTTAATTGAAAGATTATCTCAGTTGACACTTATTTCCAATCGAACGAAATAATGAAATCTTGAAAAGTTTCGTTGACATATGCATCGCGCATTTTTTTATATTTTTTATTTTCACACACAGATCACAGTCTACATTTACGCGGCCGCATTTATACGGGTTTAGTATTCCACAAGTTTTAACAAAATAAATATCAATATGCACTTCGTTAGATGACGTGAAAATTATTTTTATTTTCCCGCACGCACTTCATAACATCATAACCCCAAATGTCAACATGAGGTGAAACTTCAGCTGGTGACTTTCGAGTACTTTCGAGCTCTCGAGCTCCTTAGCTTTCCGCCAAACTTCCTTGCTCTTTTTCTTGAATATCATTGGCCCAAAAATTCTCTCACTCTTCATTGGTTGCAACAAAATTTCTCTCACCAGGGATTGGTGATCATGGGGGCCAAGAGGCCTATGTTTGTAGCGGTTGGAGTACGCGTATACAGATACGTAAAATCCTGAATGTGTTAGTAACTTTTGCATAATCTTAAGCCCGTGCAAAGTTTTTTCTCAGAAATTACGGCACCGAGCATGCTGATTTTGGACTCATTCGACAGAGAACTTCATAATTAGCTAAAAGTTCAATTTTCAAAGCCGTACATAACTCATGAGCTTTGCAATTAACGAAAATCACATGCCAATTTTACCCCCACCACCGCGAATCGTTTTATTCAGAGAAAATATAGTCTCGGCGAGAGCCTCAGGCCAGCAGACGACAGGGCTGTCAATGTACTTGTCCCGAGACTCTACCGAGTCTCTTGATTACGTAATAAATTCTGAATTACTATTTTTGATAGAAGAAAATTTCACTTATGACATACTGTCATTCTATGAGGAGTTCTAGTATATCTATCGACTATACGAATGACGCAAGTTCTCATGTATTTTCCAGTGAAAAGTTCTAGTCTTTGACTTTTTCCAAAAAATTCCATGTCTTTTTTTTAATCAAAGAATTTTTTGAACTATAATATACTTTCATACTCTCACTTGTTTTGGCTTACTCGTATCCACTTGGGTGTCCAAAATTACTCGAATCTGTTTGAATGATGAATCTCAGGCGATTTTCAGAGTTCAACGGTTCCTACATTATTATAAATATCCATCGCTAATGAGAAATCTTTTTGATCGTGAAACGCTTTCAGATTATGAAAAATGTCAACTCGAATAATGTTTCTCGCACATGACTATAGCTCTTTTGTCGAGAACACAGACGGATCGAATCTGTTAGTGTTTTTCAAATACGACTATACAACTATTAAAAGTGACATACATTTCGCAATAGTATAACGTGGTTTTAGTATATCGAATTTTGGATTATGTAGTACTAGTACTAGAAATAGTGGGGGAAAAGTGGGGGAAAATCGGTAGCACGGATACTCACCGAGGCACGACAGGAATCAGTCATGGTAACTGGGGCCTGCCGACGAGTCGATATCCGAGCAAGACCTGCGATCGCCTACGAACCGCCAAGGCAGAGATCGTGCCTCGGTAAGCCCGTTCCGTTACTTTTTCATCGCGATCCGACGCGATCTATATATGATTTATATATATATGTAATTATAATTTATTATTATCTAATATATTGTAACGGAACAGAGTCCTCTACACACACACACGTACACGCTCATACACTCATACACCCAGACACTCAAGTCACGAAGTCGGCGCCCGACGCGTACACACACACAAACCAGAATTCCCTACCAAATACCCAGGCGCGAGCGGGTATATAAGGCCGGCGAAACGGCCAGAATGATTATTCCTTGATATCCTACCGAACGATCCAGTTCTCCCACAGCCTCCGGCCGAGTATCAGCATTGCGCCTGACGCTTAGCATAAAGGACTCCCTAGAACACCCAAGTGTGAGGTGACCGTGTTGCACGATCGCCGAGCATTGTCCATCCTATTAGAACGGCCGATTGAAGTACTAGCATTGCGTCTAGCGCCTCAAGGAGCATCCTAAGAAGAAAGTGTAACGTGATCGTATCGCACGGTTGCCGAAACACTGTCCTATCCCAGCCTTGTATGTACTGTCTCCTGAGCACGCCCGGCTCCTTCAAACTGATGCAACTCGTCGTTACAACCAAACTCTCGTACTGGCATAGCGCCCAGCGCAAGACTAAGGTTATAACGACATAACCTAGGATAAGATCGCCTAGAGGAGAGCAGTACTGGGGGAGTAGCGATACTCTTCGAGGAAACTTGACCTCGGCACTAGAAAACTAACCAAACAAAGTAAAACTCATTCAGTTATTTAGCGTACTGCGGTCATACAGGCCGGAGAACGTTTTTTGGCCGCCCGGACCGGCGATGTCCGACTCCCCTCATAAATCTCCCTTGTTTCGAAGCATTTAAATTGAAATAAAATTAAAAAATAAAAAAAAAAAAAAGAACTCATAATTAAATTTTTCAGTAGAGTCAGCCGGTGATGAAACGGCCTAGCATGAGGTAACACTCCACTAGTGCATCTGAGGCATTATAAAAGAAAAAAAAAAAAGGAAGAATAATAAAATCAGCAGTTTTTCAGCAAACAGAGTCCAGTACACGAATTCCCCCCACTCGCACGAGTTACAAAAATCGTTACATTGGCGCCCGAACAGGGACTCTGTTAGTTAAACTGGGGAAACGCAGATACAAAAAATCGGCACGACATTTCTTCAAAATGGCGTCAGATTACAGCAACGGAAATAGAGAAAACACAAGCGGAACCGCGAATATCTTCCCGCAAGCCTCATCGATCGGATATGACTCACCAAGCGCACCCTTCTGCAACACCGCAAACCAGTTCCAAGGAAATCAGATGTTAGCATCCACACACAACGATGGAGAACGCAATAACGACCAGGAGGAAATAGCCACCAATACGAACACCCGGGACCGATCAAACTCCGTCACGACCATACTGGAGCAACTGCAAGACCAGCGGAATTCCGACCAGCGGGCAAACGACATCCGTATAACGAATCTGCATCACACAATGACACGCCGCCTGGAAAACATAGAAAAATACCTACACGAATCTATAAACGCGCTGAAGGGACAGCTTTCGAACATGACGACAGGGAGGCAAGACAGCTACAATGGGTCCTATCGCGCAACGCCCTCACCGACCACAAGAACACACGGTGAAGAAATTCCAACGGAACTGCAGGGCGACGAAAGATGAAGCGAGAACAACAATCAGGGTCGACCACAACGAAATCCCGACCTAACGGCATGGGGAGCACCCAAACTCATCTCACCCACGTACAGCGGAAACGCGTACGAGCGCCCGATCCGATTCTTGGAGGACTTAAAACAATACAAAAATGCTCTAGGACCACGCTACGACTTCAACATAATAGTAACTCAAAGCTTAACTGGAATAGCAGCGGATTGGTGGAAACTAGCAGCCTACGAGTGCACTCACTGGCTGAACTTTGAAGAACAATTCATAAAAAGATTCTGGAATGACGACGTCCAATTCTCGGCGAAGGAAAAATTGGAATTCGGGTGGCATAACCCCGAAGGGAAGCAAAAACGGCTAGCCTACGCCCTTAACGCCCTTGGGATAGCACGTGAAATACGGCCCCCGTGGTCGGAACAGGAAATAACTAAAAAACTATCAAGACATTTCTCCGAGGATATTAGAAGTGCAGTAGTCAGCAGGCAGATAAACCGCACGTCAGACTTCTTAGACCTACTCGCAGCATTCGATCAAATGGGACCTCTGAATTGTCAACGAAGGAGAGTAGAACAGAAGACATACGCAGCAGCCCCGCAGGACAAAACAAAAACACAGCACCCATACGATCAACCAGGAAAGAATCCCACGACTCGGCTCCCGAACGAACACCGTACATGGGACAATAGAAATACTCGCAAAGAGCGAGATAATCAAACAAAGATACGCACCATAACGACGGAAGAAGAAAGAGATGACCAACCAGAAAAAGAGAATACGACTGAAAACCAGGCGGAAAACGAAGAGCCGTCACCTCCAGAAACCACCAACTAAAGGAGGTGACGCTAGGTTTCGGGGAGGACACCCGAGAATTTTTGCTCAAAGAAACAGAAGAATTACCTCAAAAGAAAAGAAAACCCAAATGCCCAACGATAACGATCGAGATTGAAGGAAGAAGGATAACTGCTCTGATAGATACGGGGACCGAAGTCAACGCAATCTCTGAACAACTCTACCAAGAAATGTGTGAACCATTAAGAAAATGTCCCACGCTCCCACTCACCGGGGTAACGGTCACAGGAGCAACAAAAGGCAAACCAGTAAAAGTCACTAAACAAGTATTTGCAAAGATTAACCTAAAAAGAGTCATCGAAGCAGCTACGATCATAATAGTGCCAAAACTAACAAGCGACTGCATCATTGGAATAGACTTTTTGGAAAAAATCCGATCAAAAATAGACCTCGAAGCTCAAGAACTCATCTTCAAGGCACCCGACGAACCCGAGAAAACCTACAGCATGAAGTTCAATCAAGAAGATGAAGAGGAATGGAAAATCAACAAGCAAAAAAGAATAAAGATGGTCAAGGAGATAACAAGTGAAATATCGAACCAAGAGATCGAAGACAAATTAAAACAAACGGAGTGGGAGAACGATGAACAAGAGAAAGAATTCAAGAAACTCCTACACCAACATAGAGTTGTATTTCGCAAGACACCAGGTCTACTGAAAACCTACAGACACGAATTGCTCACCATCCCGCATGTCCCATTCAAAGCCGCGAACTATGCGATACCACTGGCATATCGCGAAGAAGTAGATAAAGAGATCGAAAAAATGCTAGACCAAGGAATAATTCAAGCGTCGAAAAGCCCGTACAACAACCCCATGGTGGTAGTAGCCAAGAAAGACGGCTCGGTGAGGTTATGTCTAGACGCTCGGAAAGTCAATGCAATCCTACAACCAGATCATGAAAAAATGGAAACAATCGAATCACTATTCCAGGAATGCACAAGCACGCGCTACATGTCCTCACTCGACCTGCGATCAAGCTTCTGGCAAGTGCCACTAACAAAAGAATCAAGGAAATACACCGCCTTCACGCACAGAGGACATAGTTACGAATTTCGCGTAACTCCATTTGGCTTAAAGACGAGTACGGCAAGCCTGGTCAGAGGGTTAAGGCCAGTACTCCAAGGTCTCACACACACGATCAACTTCGTAGATGACTTGCTCTGCATGTCAAAAACGTTTGAAGACCACGTAAAACACCTGAAGGAAATATTTAACAGGCTAGAAGAGCACGGTCTAACCATAAGCCTGGAGAAATCAGCATTCTTTCGGAAAAGAATCAAGTTCTTAGGTCACGTGCTCACGTCTGAAGGAATTCATCCAGACCCTGAAAAAATCGCCGCCATCCACAATTTCCCAGCACCAAAAAATATCAAGCAGCTCCGTGGTTTCCTCGGACTCATTAATTATTACACAAAGTTTACAAAAGAGCACAGCGAAGCTACGATACCACTACTCGAACTAACACGCAAGAATCAATCCTGGAGATGGAACGAGACTGAAGCCCAAGCCTTCGACAACGTTAAATCTAAATTCATTGATTCCGTAGTCCTCGGTTACCCAGACCACCAGAAACCATTCTTTTTACAAACAGACGCGAGGGACTACGCACTCGGCGCGGTACTCTTCCAGAAAAACCTAGAAGGAGAGCACCAGGTACTCCAGTTTGCGAGCCGGACATTGAAGGGCGCTGAAGTGGGGTACGGAACCACGGAAAAGGAACTACTCGCAATAATATGGGCTCTGCAAAAATTCCGATCCTACTTACTTGGAGCGGAAATACATGTCATCACCGATCATGCTGCCCTAACGTTCCTCCGAGAGTGCAAACTATCGCACGCTCGAATAACGAGGTGGTCCCTCGCCATCCAGGATTACCATCTACATATTGAACACTGCGAAGGAAAGAAGAATACCGTGGCGGACCTGCTAAGCCGACAAGGAGAAATAAAACGAGACAAAAACGTAGTCATCGCGAAACTCGCACAGACATTATCCCCCGAAGTTGAGGAACTGCTCCGGCAATTGCACATACTCCAAAATGAAGATAAATTGATAGGAAGCATAAAGAGTGAATGCAAGAATGGAAACGTACCGGCCGGATACCACCTCGAACAGGAAATACTCTACAAAATAAACAACAAACAATACCAAGCCCTAATCCCGGTGGAAAATGCACCAAGATTCATCCAAGAATGCCACGAAGTCTACGGACACGCGGGACCGCGAAAATGCTACCTTATCCTGAAAGAAGACTTCACATGCCCGCACCTGTACAGGCTCACTCGAAAGACACTGCAGAAGTGCGAAACGTGCCAAAAAACAAAAATATACACACCAGGCATATTTACAGAAATGAAAAACATACTGCCACAAAATCCAAACGAACTATTATCTTTGGATTACTACGGACCACTGCCGACAGCAAAACAAGGAAAAAAATATCTGCTCGTGATGATCGACGTTTTCTCCAAACTAACGGTATTATATGCACTACGGAAAGCAACCACCAGCGCCACATTGAAATGCCTACTTGAAGACTACATCCCAAAATACGGAAAACCGAAGGCGATATTGTCCGACCAAGGAACGCAGTTCACGTCAAAAATATGGGAAGAAACGTTGCAAACCAATGGAATACAAAAAATCATGACAGCAATACGCCACCCACAAGCAAACCCCGTGGAGCGAACCAATCGAGAACTATCACGCTTCTTCAGAACGTTCTTAAAACAGCAGCACCATCAGTGGATCGAATGGACCAAGACAATCGAGGCGTGCATCAACGAAACACACCACGAAACAACCGGACAAATCCCCTGGGAACTCCACTTTGCAAACAAGCCAGAGAGACCTTGGAAAAATCTCCTAAACAAACCCCAAGAGCAAACTAACACCCACGAGACACTAATAATGATGGCAAGAAAGAGCATGCAGAGCAAACGGCAGAAGCAATCGAGTAAATTCAATAGCCAACACCGAATAACGGAATTTCAAATTGGTAATAAAGTGCTAGTAAAAGCGTTCAACGTCTCAAACCCTGCCACAAAAACAATTGCCAAATTCCTGCCCCTCTACGAAGGCCCATACGAGATAAAACGAAAAATCAGCAACACATCGTATATACTGAAACACATAGGCAACGAAAAGGAAAGAGGATTATTCCATGCTCAAGACCTACGTCCGTACTATCAGTAAAGGAAAAAAAAAAAGAAACGAGAAGACTAAGAACGATCACAATCAACGCCAAACCACGACACAGCAGGCGGGCGAGGATCGAGACAGAAACGAAGAATCAAAACAACACCAAAGAGTGGGAGAAAAGGAAGAAGAAGGGACAATCCCAGGATAATAAGGACAGAGCCTAATCTCTAGCAATCACCCATCAGTACAAATCGAAAAGTTGCACGATGACGACAACCAGAAACCAGGAGACGCAAGTTTTCGAGTGGGACGACGGTGAATACACCGAAGGCATCAGAATAATTACGCCACGGCCATACGGAAAACAAGAGCCACCCAACAAGAACCGGCCGCCCTACAAAAAAGTCAAAAAATCAAAACAAACCCAAGTGGAGCAGAAATATTTCGAATGGCTAGAGCTGGAAGACGAGACGCAGAGGACAATTATCCAGGCAATTGGGCTAGAGCCCGCGGTAAATAGGCCAACAACATAACCTAGGATAAGATCGCCTAGAGGAGAGCAGTACTGGGGGAGTAGCGATACTCTTCGAGGAAACTTGACCTCGGCACTAGAAAACTAACCAAACAAAGTAAAAACTCATTCAGTTATTTAGCGTACTGCGGTCATACAGGCCGGAGAACGTTTTTTGGCCGCCCGGACCGGCGGATGTCCGACTCCCCTCATAAATCTCCCTTGTTTCGAAGCATTTAAATTGAAATAAAATTAAAAAATAAAAAAAAAAAAAAGAACTCATAATTAAATTTTTCAGTAGAGTCAGCCGGTGATGAAACGGCCTAGCGTGAGGTAACACTCCACTAGTGCATCTGAGGCATTATAAAAGAAAAAAAAAAGGAAGAATAATAAAATCAGCAGTTTTTCAGCAAACAGAGTCCAGTACACGAATTCCCCCCACTCGCACGAGTTACAAAAATCGTTTCAATATATATTGAAGCGAAATACACTGACTTTAACTCTTTATTTTATCTTTTTATCGACATGGCACGCATGAGTGTTTACACCAGCGGCCATGATGAAAAACTGTCACTTCGCGAAGCGGCGCTCGGGAAGTGAGGCGCTCAGCGCTGCCAACTTAATTTCGTTCCACCAAAATTCCCTAGATTCATGAAATTCTTTATTTTATTGAATATCAATTAAATAATCTTTTTCTTATTAAAAATAATGATGCGAACTATTAAAGAAACATATTTTGAACAAACGGGTGTAAATTTCAGGTCAAAATTACTCAAATTTTTAAGAAAACTTTTCGTTGCGAGATAAAGTGCACAGTGCGCATGCGCAATGACCCACTTTCAACAGACGCGTGCAAGAACGTGACTTTTTGCAAATTGGTGAATAAAGCTAAATAAAAATAATCTTGTGAATAAAATTAATAAAAAATAATGTCAAATAATAATAAAAGTCATAAAATCGATAAAAATTCATCTGAAATTCGTTTTATTTAAAATTCATTGAATTTCCACACATGCGCATTGTGACTCTAGCTCAATTCAACGAATTGGGACTCACGCGGGGCCTCACCGAGCCAATGAGAGAATTTAGCGTAGGAGTCCCTGGTTCAAGATTAAATCACTGAGCGAATCATGAAACGGGACAAAGTCCATCGTATTATTATTATTATTTCCTTTGTTTGAGAGGGTATAAAAACCCGAGCGCGGAAGCTCAGTCAGCTAGTCTCGTCTCGAATCTCGCCACGCTAAGAGCCAGTCACGTCTCGAATCCCTGAGAGCTCGACTCGCATGCCAAAACAAAAAGCCAGTCTTGCCTCCGGATCTCGCCGCGTGCACTCGCCTTAATTGAAGTGTTAATTTCAACACAATTCAATTATACTTTTGTTTTTCTTTCATGCCCGCTCTTTATTTCAATATAAAGCTCGAACTCTCTCGCCCGCGGAATTCCTTCGCTTCTTATGTATCGCCTTTTTTCTCATTCTCTCTTCGTTCTGACCTCCTTTTTTTGAAATGCTTTGACTGAAATCCTTTTTTTTTCAGATGGCTGAAGACAGACTGTAAGTATTGCTATGTCCTTCGGCGTTACAGCGCTTATTTGCCTCTTAGTTTTGGTCAACTGGGAGAGACCAGAGTTTACTCCACGTTTGTTTTTAGAGAGGTTCGATATTTCCCGAAGTGCATCGGCGACAACGTAATGTTAATGGGAGCCTTCATAAAAACAATTGCCCACAATCCACAAGAATTCTGGGATCGAAATGGGAGCCGGGAATACTTTGCTAACTTGAGCCAATCTATATACCAACACCGGCTATCAAACAAGCGGGCCGACGCTATTAAATCCTTTTTTTACCGGCATAAACATCATATATACCGCATAATCCATCATTTCTGGGATACTCACCAGAAGTAAGTGAACACTTGTTTTTTTCTTTGAAATTTTGAAATGATTTTGAGTTGGGTTTAAAGTTTTTTTTAAATAATTTTTGTGGTATAATGGGCGAACGGGCGATCATCAATGAACTTTTCATAATTTTTCTTCCGTCGAGAGGGGATATTTATTCCTTTTCAACTTTCATACATGAAACAAACTCTTGTTTTTTCAGCACGCCAGCTCTAGAAATCGGAAAGTACTGGCTGCACCTGAAGCGCGAAACAACCATTCAAGAGGCCGAGGTTTGGTACATGGCGAACAGGCACTTGTAAATATGACTTGAATTTTTTTTTAGTTCCAACACCATTTTTTCCGTTTTTCGTTAATTTTGATACCATTCATCTTTCTAAATGATGGATAAAACTTTTTAATCATTTCCAGGTTACAGTTCGGTAGGCCAAGCAACGAGCCTGAGAACAGGCAGTGAGTATGAAATTATTTAAAAATTCCGAAATCCTTCAACTTTCCCAGAAAGTCCCATGAAATTATCCCATAAAAAGCTTTCCCTTCTTTAATTTTGATATCAATTTTCGATGAATGTATCAATCGAAATTCTTTTTGATTAAATTTTGTAATTTAATATAAATTTTTCAAATTTCTAGGCCAGAAAGATCACCTTCGCCGCCGGCACCCGGCGCCGTCATCCTGTCACCACCGGAGTGAGTAAATTACGATAAAAAATACTTTTTGAAGTGAAACTTCTATATAGACTCTATATAAACTTCTATATAGAGATTATTGATGTACTTGTCTAGTTTGGAAGTTATACTATGTAACGGCTAAAATTATAGTTAATATAGTACTACAGTTAATGTGCTTGTCCAATTTGGAAATCTGCCCGTAAAACTTCAAGTAAAAATTTTGTTGCGATTCCGTTTTTCCTCTTGTCCGTTGCGATTGTTTTTCCACTTGTCCGTTGCGATTCGATTTCTACTTGTCCGTTGAAGTTTCACTTTTACTATGTGTCCCAGCGCACATTTTCATTTTTTTTCTCCACTTTCATTCCATTTCTTTTTGATAAATTTATTAAAATATGTAACTATTTTCAGAATCATATTGCCGGAATCTTCGGGGGTCAGCCCACGCGGCGAATATGCGTGAGTATAAAGATATTCCAAAAATGTAAAACCCGTTATTGATAATGAATTTCCATAGACTAATCGATGAAAATTGATTATCAATTTCTAGGCTGACCGGAACGTCGACGCCGCAAAACAATGCTGCGGTTGCGCGGTGAGTAAATTATGTGAGAAAAAACTTTGTCCTTGAATTTTTATATCATTTCTTGTTGAAATGAAATGAAATGAATTAATGAAAACATCGTCTAATCGATGAAATATTATTATCAATTTCTAGAAACAAGAACGAGGGAACCGCCGGCGACATTTCCGGTGAAGGCTGGTACGAACTTTTAAATTTTGAAATCCTTCCTTCCCCAGAAAGTCCCATGAAATTATCATATAAAAAAACTTTTTTCTTTTAATATTTGTTCCCAAGTAATAGATTGAAATTTGTTATTTTTTCCAGTCACGGGATATCAAACATATCTAGAATTTCGGCGAGAGAATTGTAAGTTTAACATTATTTCAAAAATTTTAATCCAGTGATCTCTTTCAAAAACAAAATGTTTTTTTTTCATACTTCGGTCGAAAGGACGTACATTCGACCTGCGTATTGATCGATGAAAATTTATTATTAATTTCTAGAAGCGGGGATTTACGCTTATTGTCGGCGACCCAGGCGTCAGCTGGCGGCGAGGGATCTTCACTGCTGAAGTGAGTATTAAATTATTAAATTTTTCTTCAATTTCAATAACATTTATTTATGATTAATCGATTAAAACTTGTCATCATTTTCAGTGTCCCAGTATCGACGTCGGTGAGAGACGATAAGACGGGGAAAGGTGGAGAATTGTGAGGACAAAACTATTTGAAAGCTTTAAAAGAATTTATTATTCGTTTTGTAATGAAATCGATTTTTAAATGAAATTTCAGATCCGTCCCGATAGAGGGAAGCAGTTCTCAAGACGATTTCGAGTGAGTAAACTTATTTTCCAATCCCTAAGTAGTGGCAGGGAATTTTGAAAGAGCCGAACGTTTTTATTTCTAATTGTCCTATAAGAAGCTTTTCCTTCTTTAATTTCTTTCTTTTTTATTAAAGTATTGTAATTTTAGATAAATTATTATAAATTTCTAGGCTAGGGAGATCGGCTTCACCGCCAGTGATCCCTTCGCCACTACAGTGAGTATGAAATTATTTTAAAATTTCGAAATCCTTCCACTTTCCCAGAAAGTCCCATGAAATTGTCCTATAAAAAGCATTTCCTTCTTTAACTTTAATATTCATGTTGGATTAATGGATTAATCGAAATTCTTTTTGATTAAAGTTTTGTAATTTTAGATAAATTATTATAAATTTCTAGGCTAGAGAGATCGGCTTCACCATCGGTGACCCCTCCGCCACCACAGTGAGTATGAAATTATTGGAAAATTTCGAAATCCTTCCACTTTCCAAGAAAGTCCCATGAAATTGTCCTATAAAAAGCTTTTCCTTCTTTAACTTTAATATTCATGTTGGATTAATGGATTAATCGAAATTCTTTTTGATTAAAGTTTTGTAATTTTAGATAAATTATTATAAATTTCTAGGCTTGAAAGATCGGCTTCACCGCGAGCGACCCCGCCGCCAGTGACCCCCTCGCCACCGCAGTGAGTATGAAATTATTTCAAAATTTCGAAATCCTTTAAGTTTCCCAGAAAGTCCCATGAAATTATTCTATGAAAAGCTTTTTCCTCTTTCATTTTAATATTCATTTTCGATTAATGGATAAATCGAAATTCTTTTCGATCAAATTTTGTAATTTTATATAAATTATTATAAATTTCTAGGCTAAAAAGATCAGCTCCACTGCGACCGGCCACGCTTCCAGTCTCCTCTGCCCAGTGAGTAAATTTCGATAGAATGAAAATTTTTTTCTCTACTTCCATACCATCTTTTTTTGATGTAGAGACGAATCCCATGCGGAATTTGATTTTTTCAATCGACTTTATCGGACTCGGACTAATCGATGCAAATTTGTTATCATTTCCAGGCCTGGACCGTCCGGACGGCCATCGGGCGCGGCTACATCGCCAAATCTGTGAGTATCAAATTATTTAAAAATTTAAAAACCCGTCCCCCCATCTTCTATTACCAATCGATGAAAATTTATTATTGTTTCCTGGAAGCAGAAATGATGATACTACCGCACCTCGAATGCTCGAGGGGCATCAAAAAATGTATTAAATGTAGTTTAGGGGCTTTTCCGAAAAATGTTGGTGAATTTTTTTTTCAGTTTTGTTACTGTTAAATGATGTGAACAGCGATATTTCGGCGGCTGAGGTTGAAGTGAAGATCATCGTTTACATCGCTTCATAGCAACAAATTGTAAAAAAAATAGATTTATCATTATTTTTGGGAAAAGCCCATAAAATACATAATTCCCTTAATTTCTTATAAAAATGCATTTGTTGTTTCGTTTCAGGAAGGATGTTGAGGCTGCAAGTCCGGCGGCGCGACAAAAAAAAACGAAAAAGCCTCCTTACCAGTGAGTATGAAATACAAGTCTTTCATTTTAATGATCAAGCAAGTATTGAGTATAATTTATTCATCTTTCTGTTCCAGATTGTCAGCCCTGGAGGATGCATTGAACGTAAGTATAAATATCAAAATATTCAAATTTATCGATTCTCCTTGGAAATTGAATTTTCTTTTATGCTATTTATAATACGTTTTATTTATGGTTAATTTACAGTCAGTGATTATTGAAGGCCGCACTTTACGGCGTAAAGGCCGGGAACGTCACGAAGCCCCGGGAGGGAATGAACCGTTGCCGAAGAAAAAACGTCGCGTACCACAGTGAGTATGAAATTATTTTAAAATTTTGAAATCCTTCCACTTTCCCAGAAAGTCCCATGAAATTGTCCTATAAAAAGCATTTCCTTCTTTAACTTTAATATTCATGTTGGATTAATGGATTAATCGAAATTCTTTTTGATTAAAGTTTTGTAATTTTAGATAAATTATTATAAATTTCTAGGCTCGAAAGATCGGCCCCGCCGCCAGTGGCCCCGCCGCCAGTGGCCCCGCCGCCAGTGGCCCCGCCGCCAGTCCTGACGTCTCGTTCCGACGTAAGTATAAATATCAAAATATTCGAATTCATCGATTCTCCTTGGAAATTGAATTTTCTTTTATAATATCTATGATACAATTTATTTATGGTTAAATTACAGGCAATAAGAAACAGAAAAAAGGCTCAGCGGCGCCGCCAAAATGTGCGCTACGGTTTGCCGCCAATTTTGGAGCAGAGCCGCGAAAATTCCGCGTGTCACGGCGAACCCGACCCGCCACGGGAACAAATTGTTTCGGCAAGGACAGCGCGCTTGGCCTCCGTAAGTGTGAACTTCAAATTCATTAAATTCTAGTATTAAATCACCGAATATAATAACTTCGACTGCCCGATTAAGAAAATAAGTTCGAGAAGGTTCAACATTGACAAAATGTCGTACATTATGTGACCACGAGGAAAAAAGCTTGGACAAGTCCATTTGTTAGTGATCCCCGTTTCCATTTGTTCTCACAGGGAAATCTAACCCTCCCTAAAAAAAAATTGGAAACGCCAACAAAATGAAGAATTAAAAAAAAACCCCAAAAAAAAAATTCAAGAATCTTGAGAATAATACAGGAAATCCGAGAATGAGAGAAAAAAGTTGGTAGAAAGCTATTCGCTCCGCACCGAAAATTCTGATATCTATAAAAGGACAAGTATTCCCTGTCTGAAAATCATGTTGATGTCTGAAAATCAATTAACGAGAAAAAAGAAAATTTTCCAAAAAGACACGTCTAAAAAAAAAAACCCCCTCAATACAAAATCGCTAATCGACAGAAAAACTTCATACAAAAATACAAAACTAAAGTTTGCCATCGTATGTTTGTTAAATGTACTCTAAGTGTTTGCCGAAAGATGGCGAGGCCAAGAGTCCCAACAATGTGTGTCGATGAATGAGTGTGATTGCTACCTCGATAGAGTGGGAACGATACCCTCGATGTCCGGGAATCGCGGCGGTCGCATCCGGGAGGAGGAACCCGGTAAGGTAGGTAGGTAGGTAACCCTTTTATTTATTGATTGTTTGTTTGTTTTTTTTTTGTTTTTTTTTTTCTCTTTTTCTTTTGTTTGGTTTGTTTTAGGCGGACCGGGCGGCCAGGATTGGTGAGGCTCGGTGGGCGATCTTCTGGCCTTTCTTCATGGCGACGCGGAATAGCGCGACGACGTCTCTGGGTCGGAAGCGTTCCCGCGCTGAGGGAGCTGCTTCCTTCTCTAATTATTTACCCTTGTTGGGGCGTTTGACAATGAGCAGAAGGCCCGGAGGGGGAGCTGATCAGCGCGGCAACACTCTCAAAGAGTGCGTCGAAATCCTCGGGTTTTTCGAGGGCCTTGAGTGCCACGGGAGGAAGAGGAATGTCTGGGAGTGAAATAAGGGGGGCCGGAAACTTGAACTCAGTTGTATGTGCTTTTTTATTCGGTGGTGAGTTTTTGGTTACAAGTTCGGGTTGACGTTTTTTGAGTACCGGCGTATTCCCCGACGTGTGAGTCACCTCATCTTCCCCGAACAAAGCGGCGATTTTTTTTGCTTTTTTAGCCTTTCGCGTTTCCAAAACCGCGACCCGTAACTCCTCTAATTCCTGGGTTTCGAGGATATCTCGATTGGCCTTCCGGAAGGCGTCCCCGTATGCCTGGGTACCATTGCGTTCCAACCGGGGGTCCGGGCCGTATCGGGTGACGATCGCGGGTGTTAGCGGGAGCGTAGCACGACGACGCAAAATACGCCGGATGTCGCTCGGGGTTTTGCACTTCGGCATAAATATAACTACAATTTAGTAGACCAAAAAAAAATAGAATTTAAATCTGAAAAAAAAAGAAAACAAAAAAAAACTGGGAAAATTTCGAATATGGCTAAGTTTTGAAAAAAAGGATACGAAGTAAGGGTGGAGTTCCCTCTTCGGGATTTGCGAACGATGAATTCCCTCTTCGGGAGATAGAGTGCGGTGGATTCCCTCTTCGGGAGATAAAGTACGATGGGTTCCCTCTTCGGGAGATAGAGAAACAACTCGAAAAATAATCCACTTTCACTGCCCGGGTGGTCCGAGGTTATAGACCTCAGGCCTATGGAGCGCAAACGAGAATCTTTTTCTCTCGTCGCCCTCTAGCGGCGGTTTGCCGAACTATCGAACCCGTGAGTAGGCCTTAGGCTTATAGCCGTTGGCCGGCGAGTCGCGTACGCGAAACGACGCCATCTGTTGGCGGCGGGCGAACTACGGTTGCGCGATGTATTATAACGCGTGGAATTAATTTATGTTACAAGGGGTGTACGGTATTAAACTTATTAACGAGATAACTGTCTAGTATTAAACTTAATATTTACATAGTTTTACATTTCAGGGTTTTTTTAGACGCAAAAAAGCATCGACGGAAAGAAGAAAATTGTCGTCGCAACGTGACGTACAACATGTTGACCATGAATTGTTGAAACAATTATATTTGATTAAATCATAACAAAGTTTTTGTTTTTTTAGTGTGAATTTTTTTGATTTCAGAGAGCGGCAAGAAAATAGAAAGCGGGAAAAGCTGAACATTATTTTTTTGTAAATAGGGTATTTTACACCATGTAAGAAAAAATATAAAAATGCATGTTTATGATAGATTCCATACAAAGTTTACGAAAAACGTCAATATTTATTAAAAATGAAAACTTTTAAAATGAAAAATGTATGTTATGTGTTCATCGAACAAAAAGAGAAATATCACAGTTTTGTTTTTGTGATTTTGTACAAAAAAAATAATATCACAGCTCAATTTGTTATTTATTCATAAAAATGAAAACTTTTAAAATGAAAAATGTATGTTATGTGTTCATCGAACAAAAAGAGAAATATCACAGTTTTGTTTTTGTGATTTTGTAAAAAAAAAATAATATCACAACTCAATTTGTTATTTATTCATAAAAATGAAAACTTTTAAAATGAAAAATGTATGTTATGTGTTCATCGAACAAAAAGAGAAATATCACAGTTTTGTTTTTGTGATTTTGTACAAAAAAAATAATATCACAGCTCAATTTGTTATTTATTCATAAAAATGAAAACATTTAAAAAGAAAAATGAAGGTTATGTGTTCATCGAACAAAAAGAGAAATATCACAGTTTTGTTTTTGTGATTTTGTACAAAAAAAATAATATCACAGCTCAATTTGTTATTTATTCATAAAAATGAAAACTTTTAAAATGAAAAATGTATGTTATGTGTTCATCGAACAAAAAGAGAAATATCACAGTTTTGTTTTTGTGATTTTGTACAAAAAAAATAATATCACAGCTCAATTTGTGTGATTTTGAACAAAAAAGATATCACCTCTCACTTTGTGTGATTTTGAACAAAAAAAAAATGTATCCCATCTCACTTTGTGTGATTTTGAACGAAAAAAATTATCACATCTCACTTTGTGTGATTTTGAACAAAGAAAATTATCACATTTCACTTTGTGTGATTTTGAATAAAAAAAAGTATAGTTTGTGAGTTTGGTAACTCAGGTACTTGTTTTAGTGATGCGTACATTCGCTTCATCACAACAAAAAAAATCTGAAAAACATTTTGTCTAATATCATTCGTTGGACGGAAAATATACTTGATTGTTCCTTTATATTTATACTGATTTCTATATTGTACTGATTATAAAAATATACTGATTTATTTCCTCCTTATATTTTTCTCTTTCTCTTTGTTCTGTGTTATGGCCGAGCCATTTATTTATAATTTACTTATTAGATAGTTTAAAGTATACTAATTTATTGTCATAAATGTATTTTATTTCTTTCTATTTCAGTACGAATCGCTTCCTCTTGTCTTTCCTCTTGAAACCGAATTCTTTCTACTGTACGAAATTAACCTTTGATCAATTGCGAAACTTATTTCACAGACTCTAAGAATTTCGAGTTCCTTCACCTCTAAGAAACGTAAACGAAATGTACAACTCATTGCGAAAGCCCGGAACGACACTCGCTTCACTTACTTTTATATTTTTGCATACGCATTTGCTCAGCAGTCTAAATTCTTACGCTGCAGTTTCCTAATATTGGAAGCATCGATAGAGAATTAACAACCAAAATTAATTAGTCTTTCGCTAATCTTCGGTCTAAGCAGAGCTCCTCAGGTATTATTACCTTGAGTCCGAGTCTTGTTCCTGGTTCTTACAAGATAGTTAATAGTTACGTGTCTTCGAATCTTCGCGATCAAGCATCACTGCTCGAGGACTAGTGAGGCACTGAGGTGCAGCGTTTCTTTACTTCTTGAAGGCAAATAAGAACTCATTAATCGATTATCTACATATCCAAACCTTTATAGCACGAATAATAAAAATCCAGAAGTCATACATTATTTCGACATATCATACCCCTAGGGGAAAAAAGGTTGGGACAAGTACATTGATGGTTCCTTGTTTCTGGATGACATAGAAAAAAGATTCAGAATCAGGAAAAAAATTCTATAGAAATAATAAACGAAAAATTGAAAAGTTCAAAAAAATTCAATAAACATAAAAAACAATCGAAAAAATTTCTGTAAAGAAAAATAAAAAATTTTCAAAAAAATTCATAAATATTGAACAAATTGCAAAATGTACTATCCAAGTTACGTGCAGTATAAAAATGTATGATATCAATTGGAGGCCAAGTTTTTATTGATAATTTGGAATATTTATCGAACAAATCGGAAACTTTAATCGTAAAATTGACGTTTTATGCATAGGAGCCACTAATCATTCATGATAATTATTTTCGAGAAAAAAGTTCATGAAAAAAAAGTCATAACGGAAGTTACGTGCAGTACTAAAATGTATTATATCAATTCGAGGCCAAGTATTCATCAGTTATTCGAAATATAATCTCCGGCGACAAAAGAGCGTTGAGAATCCTCGTCGGGCTGAGAACGTTTTATCAAAATTACTAAAAAATTAATGGAAATAAAAAATCGCCGAATCTTTCTTTCGAATAATAAGAACGATGTCAACCCATTTCTTTTTAACCAGACCATATAAAAATCGTTAAAAATTCACATGAAAGTCATTCGTTACTTCAACAAGGTACAGACTTTAAAGAATCGATTCCCCTCCGACTTTCAGGATCCCCTGGTATTATTCACAACATTCAACTTCGATTGGATCGGTACAAATTATGTTCAAATACGTCTTAAACGTACTTGTCCGGCCCATCACTTTTTATTCAAATTGCTCATTCGAAAACAAATCAGGGCTGTTCTATAATGACAAATATAATAAAATGGATAGAAATAAAAATAATATCTCCAAGTAATTTGAACTTGATTGTTCGCAAGTTCGTATAGCAATATCCACTTCTCATTTTCTTCAGTGAACATATACCATTCGGTAAGAACCAATGAAAATGAGAAATAATCAGGCCCATTACTAGAAATTTTCGAACCTACTCAGCCATGCAATGTTTTTTTTCTATAGTCACGTACACATTTTGAAAAATATCACTAGTCGAGTACGACACGTGGATTCCTGGAATTTGGAGAAAAATGATTTTGTTGTGAATTATGACGCCATATAATATAAATAGATTAATCAAATTCATTTTTCATTTTCGTTTCATTTTGACAAGAGCGATTCGAAGGAAAATTATTTTCTCGGGAATTACTGTTCCTTAATATTAACACATGGATTAACTTCGTTTTTTATTTTTTTTCGAATGAGCAATTTGAATAAAAAGTGATGGGCCGGACAAGTACGTTTAAGACGTATTTGAACATAATTTGTACCGATCCAATCGAAGTTGAATGTTGTGAATAATACCAGGGGATCCTGAAAGTCGGAGGGGAATCGATTCTTTAAAGTCTGTACCTTGTTGAAGTAACGAATGACTTTCATGTGAATTTTTAACGATTTTTATATGGTCTGGTTAAAAAGAAATGGGTTGACATCGTTCTTATTATTCGAAAGAAAGATTCTGCGATTTTTTATTTCCATTAATTTTTTAGTAATTTTGATAAAACGTTCTCAGCCCGACGAGGATTCTCAACGCTCTTTTGTCGCCGGAGATTATATTTCGAATAACTGATGAATACTTGGCCTCGAATTGATATAATACATTTTAGTACTGCACGTAACTTCCGTTATGACTTTTTTTTCATGAACTTTTTTCTCGAAAATAATTATCATGAATGATTAGTGGCTCCTATGCATAAAACGTCAATTTTACGATTAAAGTTTCCGATTTGTTCGATAAATATTCCAAATTATCAATAAAAACTTGGCCTCCAATTGATATCATACATTTTTATACTGCACGTAACTTGGATAGTACATTTTGCAATTTGTTCAATATTTATGAATTTTTTTGAAAATTTTTTATTTTTCTTTACAGAAATTTTTTCGATTGTTTTTTATGTTTATTGAATTTTTTTGAACTTTTCAATTTTTTGAAGAGTTTGGGTCTCAAAATTCGTGAAGTTCGCGTGTGAGAAATTATCTGCTTTGCTTGTTGTGCATCTGCTGCCTGCAATGGAGGAAGAAATCGTAAACATCCAGACACCCGTCATGTTTGACGAATCCATCATACATTATGAGGTTCATGCTCATCAACCATACGCGTCGTCAACATACAACAACAGTGATGAAATACGTATTTCAATCCAGCATCAAGATTTATCAATTCTACCGAGTAAAAGTTCAATTCACATTTGCGGCAAACTGACAATGCCGGATGGTACAGTGTTAGCTGCAACGAATTTCGTTAACAATTTGCCATTTGCCATTTATTCGAGGAAGTGCGTTATGAACTTAACGCCGTTGAAATCGATCGTAATAAGAATGTGGGAATCACATCTCTTATGAAAGGATATACATCTCATTCGTCGGCAAGAAGTACAATGCTTGAGAACACTGGTTGGGTAGATGTCGATGAGACGAAACCGATTGTGGACGCAGCAGGCAACTTTGACGTATGCATACCACTGAGCATGCTGCTGGGATTTGCTGAAGATTATCGAAAAATGGTGGTGAATGCAAAGCACGAATTGATTTTGACTAGATCACGTTCCGATGATTATGCCATAGTTCAACCAGCCGCTGAAGATTATAAAATTACACTACGAAAAATTGAATGGCTCGTTCCATACGTCACCGTGGCGGATAAACGGAAAATTCAATTGCTGAAATTCATCGCCAAAGATACCCCAATGCCAATGAGTTTTCGTACGTGGGAATTGTATGAATATCCAATGTTACCGGCGACATCGAAATACGTATGGTCAGTCAAGACATGAACGCAGCTGGAAAAACCTCGATATGTAATCCTGGCATTCCAAACAGGACGGAAGAATAATAAGAGGCAAAATGCGAGTAATTTTGATCATTGCAACGTTACTGATGTAAAATTATACTTGAATTCACAATGTTATCCTTATGGTAATATGAATTTGAATATAGAACAAAATCAGTATGCAATACTCTACGATATGTATACAAACTTTCAACCGATGTACTACAATAAGGAGGCCGAACCATGGCTTACAAAAGCGGATTTTCTCAAATTTGCACCTCTCATTGTGATTGACTGCTCGAAGCAGAACGATTCTCTCAAGTCTGGACCTGTTGATGTGCGCCTCGAATTTGAAACAAGCACAAATATTCCAGCACAAACATGCGCATACTGCCTCATTCTACACGATCGCATCGTTGAATACAATCCTGTGAGTGGTGGGGTGAGAAAATTGGTATAAAACCGTACCATCAACTTCTTCGGCCAACAGTCATCATGGATTTTGTCATCGATCTACAAGGCTTCAAAGGACCCATCAATGAGTTTATACTCAAAGAAATTTCAATCATTCGTGCGGACGTAAAGAATGCTCAACCTCTCACACTTTTCTTCGCACCACCATATGCATAGGATTCTCTGCCGACAAAGTATAAAACGACAAACAAATGGCTGGAACGTAATTTTCATGGATTATCATGGGATTTTGGGGTAATACCATACGATGCGTTAAGAGGAATAATTGAAGCCATTTTACGTGGCGCTCATACCATCTTCATAAAAGGCTGTGAAAAATCTTCATGGCTGACGAACTTTTTGGATCTGTCAACGGAGATTGTCGATTTGGAGACTTTGGACTGCCCATCGTTGAAAAAACTGCCGAAAAGTCCATCGAAATGCAACCACCACCACCACACCAACGAATTGAAATTCAATTGTGCAACGAAGAATGTAAAATCTTTGCAAAGCTGGTTATACGTATATCATGCATTATGTAATAGAGGGATCTTGGAATAAACAAAACATTTTTTTCATAAATGTGGAATTTTATTTATACAATATTCCTCCTCCTCCTCCTCCTCCTCCTTCAACATACATTTCATCGGTGATTCAGATATATACATTTTTGCGTTGAGAATATTAGAAATCTCTTTGAGAAAATTCAATAGCGTTCCAATTACCACCGAAATATTTCATGTATAGTTGTCCACAATGAGCCGTTTCCAGAAGTTTCTCGAATACCGCTGGATTCTGGTCGAATGCCTTGACAACTCGCGGTGGCAGGAATACGGTGAATTCATTCCTGATTTCGGCGACGTATCATTTTCCCCATTTGGTATTTGCTGTCCTCACGTCCGAGATGAGATATTCCTCGTTGACTTGGAGTTCTTTCAGCTTCTTGGCGGGGAGATACTCTGACTTTGCAATGATATTGTTGATGGCGGAGAACTCCATTATGGATATAGTTTTTGAGATTTTCTTTAAAGAGCAAGTCTTGACTCAACTTTACGAAGACGTGAAGTGATGCTTTTTTCTTCTGGACTCTGCTATTTGTAGTTTTTCCATCTATCCCTACCCCAAAACTGGATCATCCCCTTCCACACGCTTTCAAACAAGTTCAAACGTGATCTATATTAAAATCGATGCAGTGTCCTTCGGTGGTCCTTTTTTTTCTGTACAGGCTCTTTGATTCCGCCGTCGTTATGAACACGTGCATTCTAAACTTGTTCAAACACGTTCACAGCATTTCCTACAATTTCGACGTTATGGAGCAGGACCGTCAATATGGTCGTCCATCGATGATACATTCCAATGTTCAACGCAACGACGTAATAATGGAATCTCACTATCGGATTTGTAGTATTCGGGTAAACGATCCCACAGAATATCTGTATATTCACCAAAGTATTCCTTGAAGATGGTTGGAGATATAATTTGGAGCTCCTCCGATGTCATTTCACAGGGATTTTTTATCCGCAAAGTCCCATAGATGTATACAAGTCGTTCCATAATCGAGCACTTTTCACAATTTCTACGTCTGGGTCTAACTGAATCAATATGAGTTCGCACCCAGGGTTGAATGAAATGATCGTAGCAATATTGATATGATTGTTCATCAGCATCACACTGCAAATACTTGGGTAAACGATCCCATAACGTAGGAATGGAATTACTATAATGCTTTAAAAGCAAAGCCTTCGGCAATGACTCAAGTTCATTTTCCGTTAATGTCGATGGAGGTTTCGCCGGGTGGATAGCATACATACTTGCACATCTCTCCATCTCGACCTCGACTTTAGAAATGATCTTATTTTTTCTTTCCAATGTCTTTTTGAAAATTTCCCCTCTTCACACGTCTATCGTTGGAATTTTCTTATGAGCCGTTTATACTCTATCCCTTAAATCTATTCATATATGTGGTTAAGAGGAACCTAGATTGGGAAAAATGATGTTGGTGGTCATTTCTGTAAAAAGTTGCTGAAATACATTTTTTTTCTTCAAGTGCTCGTAAATCTCTATCTGGTAGTTACTATGGGTAAGGTTTCACATCCTGCCTAAGTCGTAAATTTGATTATGAATTTCATGGGTAATTCGTAACGGTTAGAAAAAAACTTCCGCTCTTTTCCATCTCGTATTACGGTTCCGCAGGTCATTATAGGTATGAATTTTCCCCGCAGTAAAAGAATATAGACTTTCTGTTGGAAAAGTTTAGTTGAGGATTTTACAAATTTTGGAGGAAAGTCGTTGGAGGGGGGATTCAATGCTTGCCATTAGTTGAAGTGTCAAGAGTATGCGAAATCTTACCACCCTCTTTTTTTTCTTCCTGCGAAGACTTGAAAAGGACATTTTTTCCACGCGAAAAATCATTCTATCTTCAACAAGTTGTCAACGACACATCAAAGTTTTTTGAAACAAAGTTTGCGAAACCTTATTAAGGAAAAAAACATAATGTCTTATATCGAAATTATCGACCTTACAATTGAGGATGTTGTTGAAAACAAGTGTGGTGGTAGTGGTGAAGTTGATTCCGATGTTGAAATCATTGACATTAAAAGTGTTAGAAGTGAACGTGAGGAATCTTCAAGTATCGAAAACTACGATACTGAGGATGATTTAAGTCTCTATGAAGAGTTCCAATCATATTGTAGTCGATCTGCGTCACTCAATTATGGTACTGACGTAGGCCACTCGGAATATAAAAATGATTCGCGTCTGACGATGAAAAAACATCTTGAATCGGTGGTGAATATAACACCAATGTCTCAAATTTGTCGGATTCAATCTTTTTACGCCGATGATCGGGAGTATTTCATCTGCTCGGGCTGCTTCGTGCAAGACCCCGAGGTTTACGGGCAGGTAACTGCTCAATTCACACATCTGCGGGGACCGTATGACCAGCTAGATGATCGGTGGTGCAGTAATTGTGGGAAATCACTCTCACTGTTCGTAGCAGATGGAATGTGCGGAATATGTATGCACTAATGGTAAGTTATTTCTTTTATATGTATATAAATTTTGTCCAAAAATTGAAAATTAAGGTTTGTTTTTTTTTTGCTGCAGGATACTACCCCACGATGCAAAAATAATAATAAGAAAAAAATTAAATTGTTAAAATATGTATAGACCTAGAGATAGTCAACATTATTATTTTTGTTGAAACATTTTTTTCATTTTTCTTTCTCAATCTTTATTATAAAAATGTAACTAGTTTTAAGAATAAATAGAATTATATCGATTTCATGTCATTAAAAATCTTTCCTAAAATCTCCTCCCCAGAACAACCCTCTTCCATCTCTCTGGCCATCCCCTCCACACACCGCAACAGTTCCCCCTCCCGCAACGGACCCTGCCCCGCACTGGACCCTGCCCCGCAACCGCACTCCCCCCCCCCCCCCTGAGATCCCTGGTCCAGAACTCTCATAGCTTTAATACTGAGTTTCTCACATTATACACTAACAGTTGAGTGTGTTTTTGTTTTATTAATTATCAACCATAATATTCGGAAAAAGATAATTTGGCGTTATAGGTTAACGAACTTTTTTCCTTACAACTTCCAGACCTATTTGTGATAAACTGATTTGCCTTATATATATATATATTATTCACTAACTATGCGAACGTTTGTTAAATTTGTCCCGCACTTCGTAACGTCAAACGCCGGCCGGTTCGTTACCACACAGCTATCAAAGGGAACTCGTATATCAAGAGACGCGGTAGCGGCTCGACGCCAAGTATTAAAAGGAAAAACTGCAGCGCAAAAGAAAAGCCAGCGCGAGCCCTGCCGCTACTCTTATATACGCGAATATGCCGGTTTTATGACGTCACAGAATTTTCAAATGGCTCTCACAAATAAACCATTTCATAAAAGAACTTGAAAATTTGTGACGATTTTTTTTCGATTTTTCTCTTTCCATTGGTCTTTGTTGCAAGTAAATCCGTCCAGTAGATCCTGAGATATGTAACGTTAGTGATTTAAAATCCATCATTTCGGGATTTTCATTTTCTTAGAGACAGAGGGGCGTAAGTTACGCTTGTTTACATTTGGACTTACGTCCTTTGCACGATTTCTTACTTTTGTCACACTCTACGTCACGCACTACGCTGAACGCGGCTACCCCCTCTCCTTCTGCATCGCCGAGCGAGAGAGACAGAGAATGGGCGCACAGCGGGGGCAATACCAGCTCCTGGTTTGCGCATAAAATATGTATATAATTGTATAATATATATTTTATTTATTAATATTAATTAATAATAAAATATTATTATAATAAATATTTTATTATAATTAATATATAATATAATATATATATTATATTATACAATATATAATATAAAATGATAATAATATAATGAAACAAAAAAATTGAATAATACGAATAACATTAAATAATAAATAATAAAAATAAAAAAATATAAAATTCTGGTCGACGCCGCTGGATTTTTCGAGGATGTCTAGGGCGATAGATCATGGGTTTTGGAGGACTAGGTTTAGGTACATTCTATCGCGAATTTCGATTTCTAGGTGGACGACCCCATAGTTTTTTATGTCCAGATATATTACTCCATGGTTTTCGCGATCGAGGTTGACGGCTCCACAGGTTTTGCTGTCTAGGTATATTCCTCCATGGTTTTCAATGTCTAGTCATGTTTCTTCATGGTTTTCGTGATCCAGGTATATTCCTCCGTGGTTTTCGATGTATGGATATGTTTTTCTATAGTTTTCGTGGTCTACGTAGATTCTTCCATGGTTTTCGTGGTCTAGGTATGTTTCTTCATGGTTTTCGCAGTCGAGGTCGACGGCTCCACAGTTTTCAATGACCAAGTATGAAGGACCACGAAAACCATGTTCCTTCATGGTTTTCGTGGTCCAGGTATATTCCTCCATGTTTTTCGTCGTCCAGGTATATTCCTCCATGGTTTTCAATGTCTAGGCATGTTTCATTATGGTTTTCGTGGTTCAGGTATATTCCTCCATGGTTTTCGATGTCTGGGTAAGTTTCTCCATGGTTTTCGTGGTCTAAGTTGATGGTTCCACAGTTTTCGATGGTTAGGTCTGAGTTTCCATGGTTTTTGTTCTCTAGGTATATTTCTTCATCATTTCCGTGATCTAGGTCGATGACTCCATACTTTTCGATGTCTAGGTATGTGTCTACATATTTTTCAATGTCTAGGTATATTCCTCCATGGTTTTGGATGTCCAGGTATATTTCTTCATAGTTTTAAATGTCTACGTATGTTCCTTCATGGTTTTCGTGGTCCAGGTATATTCCGTCATGGCGTTTGATGCTAGGTCAACAATTCCATAGTTTTCGATGTTTGGTTATGGTTCTCCATGGTTTTCATGGTCTAGGTCGACGGTTCCATTGTTTTCGATGTCTACGTCGACAGCTCCATGGTTTTCGATGGCTAGGTATATTTATCCATGGCTTTCGTCGCCCTGGTATGTTTTTTCATGCTTTTCGAGGTCTAGATCAACGGCTCCGTAGTTTTCAATGTCCAGGTATGTTTTCCCATTATTTTCGTGGACAAGATTGACAACTTCATAGTTTTCACTATCCCGGTCGATAGCTCCATAGTTTCCGATGTTAAGGTGAATTTGTCCATGGTTCCCGATATGAAAGTCAATGGCTCCATAGTTTCCGATAGTGTGGTGAGTTTTTCTAAGCTTTTCGATATCTAGGTCGTCGGCTCTATAGTTTACGATGTCTAGTTTGGCGACTATAGGGTTTTCGATGTCTAGGTGGATGCCTTCGTATTTTTCAATATATATTCGACAATTTTATATTTCCTGATATTTAGGTAAACGGTGCAATGGTTTACGATATATTTCCTCATAGTTATCGATATCTAGATCTGCGATTTAATAGTTTGCATTGACGAGGCAGGTTCAGACGTTACAGAAGACCATGAAAAAATATCACTGGACACCAATAACCATAAAGCTGTGGTCTTAGACATTGAATACCATGTAAACATCTCCTTGGACATTGCAAACCATTGACAGTATCCATGTCAACATGGAATCCATGAATGAAAAGAAGATAGTTTCAAAAATCATTTTTCCAAGTAAACAAGTGGAGCTTTTCAAAAAAAGGAATAGAAAATGAAAATATCATCCCATTGCATAGGAATTTCCCAATCTTTCATTGGAAAATTCGATTTGCTGACTGGATAATCAAAATCGTCACCATTATTGCTTGTAAAAGGTTTCAACTCACGTGAACATAACCGCACAGTTTTCGTCCGTCTACATAGAAAAATTGGCTGTGTCGATTGCTTTTGGCACATAGAGAAAAGCACTCAACTTGAAACAAATCGTTTTAAAAATTTTCGTCGAAGACGAGGAATGTATTTTTTTTCTTAAGTAAATATTGTCACGCCTCTAAAAAATAAGTGAATACAGAAAAAAAAAATAATTGACAAAGTAAAAAAAGAACGCCAATTATTAAAAGGTCGCGACCGTAGTTTCCAATAATTTTCTATATTTGCATTATCAATAAAAAACTTCAAAATATAAAAAAAATGAGATCGTTTTCTGAAGTTGACAAATACAGTGAATGAAATACGATTCCTATATAGTTGTCACGCTTCGCAAAAAGAAGTGAAATCAGTAAATATTAAAACTTCAAAAAGTAAAAAAGGCACGCCAAGTATTAAAAGGTCGTGACCGTTGTTTTAAATGATTTTCTATATTCGCATTTTCAATAAATAAATTTAAAAAAATGTTTAACTGTGAAAAAATATGAGATCTATTGTAACATATACAGTGTATGAATTACGTTTCCTGTAGGAATTTTGAATTTTGGAAATAAAAAAAAATGAGATCATTTTTTAACGTAGCCAAGTACAGTGAATGAATTAAGGTTCTTGTGGAATTCATTCGTGTACACTTTTAGCCCTAATCCCTCACTTATTCAGAAAAATTTTCCAGCAAACGTCACAGAGCAACAAAGGTTTCTCGAATGATTCTGCAATTATTAAGAGATTATCATCTGTTTTTATGCTAGCTCGGGTTATAAACTTAAAACAGTTTACGCGTACAAGTGCATGCATTGTATCTATACGATGTACTGCACAAATTCATTTTCAACATTACACACAAGCTTGGCGTGCATGGTTTTCAATCGAAAGCTCGGCGAAGGAATGCCTCATCCATCCATATATTTGAAGAAACCTTGATGATCCTCTCATGTACTTGTTTTTTAATTTGCCATCCCTTTTCCATCCAACTATTTTATTGAGTAGTTCGACGTGAGATCCCGCGTTGTGTACACAAAGAAAAATATCCATTCTTGACTAGTTTGACTGATAAATTCATTACTCCAAATGTTTCGTATTCAACGCGTTTTCTTTTCTCAAATCAATGTTTACACAACTTACTTCTTTGTTCATCCATTTCAGTACTTGTGTAATTCATCCAATCATCTGCCCATTTGGTAAAAAAATGAGTTTACGGACAAACGAGTGAAAGTGACGCGTGGATAAATTAGAATGCGTATGGGCATGAAAGAATGGCCGTATGTATCCGTACAAGATGAAGGCATATAAAGGGATTGATTGATTTCATTTCTTTATCCGTTCGTTTAATTGTTCAATTTTATCTACAAATTTCACCCATCTGTATTGTTTACCAAATCATTATATAACACGGCCTCTCATATTTTATTGGGGGATCGGTTTTTTTCACAATCGTTCATACAATACTAATTAATTATTGTTTTCATAGTAAATTTGAACAATTGTCTCTTCCCGAGCTTCCGATTGAAAACCATGCACGCCAAGCTTGTGTGTAATGTTGAAAATGAATTTGTGCAGTACATCGTATAGATACAATGCATGCACTTGTACGCGTAAACTGTTTTAAGTTTATAACCCGAGCTAGCATAAAAACAGATGATAATCTCTTAATAATTGCAGAATCATTCGAGAAACCTTTGTTGCTCTGTGACGTTTGCTGGAAAATTTTTCTGAATAAGTGAGGGATTAGGGCTAAAAGTGTACACGAATGAATTCCACAAGAACCTTAATTCATTCACTGTACTTGGCTACGTTAAAAAATGATCTCATTTTTTTTTATTTCCAAAATTCAAAATTCCTACAGGAAACGTAATTCATACACTGTATATGTTACAATAGATCTCATATTTTTTCACAGTTAAACATTTTTTTAAATTTATTTATTGAAAATGCGAATATATAACCTACATTATTAGGCCTGCTACACACGGTCAATAATATTGCGCAATATAGATGATTGCACATTGCACAATATTATTGAACGTGTAGATTAGGGTGCCCCTTAATATGGGTAAAAAAAAATATTATTTTCAAGCACTATTATCCAAACAGCACTATACTGCTACAAATCCGAACGAATAACATACATTTGTCCTTCCGTAAGGTTGTGACGCGTGAATTAGCTGTTCATTGTCATCGCTTTTCCGCGATTCCGATTGGCTCTCGTAATGATCTATTTTCAGGTTCATAGGAATGCAAATATTCATATAAATTACCATTGCTAATCTTGTTTTTTTGATGCCCCCCCCCCCCCCCAAAGCAAATGTCGGGGCAGGCATAAAAACATCTTCTATCGATAGATGCATATTTCGGAAGAAACGTACTTTCGACCAGCTGCGAAGAAAAATAGTATACACCACACGCGCAGTGCAGGACTTTCTGCTCTTGTCAAGAGACGGGGTAGCGGCTTGACGCCAAGTATTAAAAGAAAAAAACGAGATAGTGTAATATACTATTGCGGTGATGGGGTAAAATTATCATGTCATTTTGTTTTACGAAGCTCAGAACTCTTTTGACCACTTTAAAATTTAACTTGAAGGCATGAGAAAAGTCCTTCTCGATTGAACCCGAAATCAGCATGATTGGTAACGTAATTGCAGAGAAAAAACTTTTCACAGACTTATAGTCCAGTTATTTGAGAGTTTTATCTGGAAAGTTTTTTGGGAATTTCGAAAATTAGTGACATAAATTTTGACTTCTTCGTTCTGAACTTTCACTTTGCAACCTCGTATCTTTACCGCTCGCCCCGCCATTTTGAAAAAATGGCGTCTAAAATCAGTTTTTCGGTAATATCCCCTTTCCGACTCATTTTGTAATGCGGAGAAATTGTCGGAGAGACTCCCCCCACTCCATAACAGATCTCACGTGATCGTGCGGATGGGTGTTTGCGGATGTAGAAAGCGATTTCGGAAGATATTAGGGATCAGTTCGCCCCATGCGCTAGTCGATCATTGATTCACGTCATCAGCGATCCATAAGCCATTTTTACCAATATCGAGTGGATCGTTCATCGCCGGACAAGTACTTTTAACTCATATTTAAACATAATTTGTATCAATCCAATCGACGTCGAATATTGTGAATAATATCAGAAGCTCCTGAAATCCTGAAGAGAATCGATTTTCTTATAAGTCTCTGCCTAGAGTAAGAAATGACTAGCTTGCATGTGATTTTTTTGGATTTAAAAGCTTCTTAGAAGAACTCCATAATGTTGAAATTTGGAGTTCCTCGAAAATTACTTGTCCTTCGATTGATATCATAAATTTTAGTGCTGCACGTAACTCAAATGGAAACTTTTTTTCAATTTATTAGAAAATACTTGGCCTCGAATTGATATAATAAATTTTAATGCTGCACGTAAATTAGATGGAATTTTTTTCAATTGATTTAGCTGTTCAAATCAAATAAGAAGAATGAGGTATCGGTTTCCAAAATGATTTCAAGCGCGATTGTTCGGTTTTTTATTTTTTACTTGTTATTTGATTCTTTTAACACTTTAAAAAATAGAAACAGATTAGATTTTTTTTAAAGATAATGTTTTTTCAAGATTTGTGAAATTTCTTTCTAATGGTACTGTATTTTTTTTTATAAAATAATTTTTTTGACAATTAAAAAAAAAAAAATTTCAAAGTTTTTTTATCAATGGAATTATCAGCCAACGAGGGACCATCAACCCCTATAACCAAGTAACGTCAGATGAACGCCAGAAACGCGTTAGCCTGTGGCGTATGGCGTTACGTTGTAACGCGACTAGTGCGCCATCTACTTCGCCATTTTCATATTCGTTTGGCGTTAGCGAGTAACGCTACAGCGTGGCGCGTTTCTAACGCAAACGTGGCGTTGGGATTCCAACAGCATTCTAGCGTTAGGTCGTGGCGTCAATCTAACGTTACAATTGAACAGTATTCTAACGTTACGTTTTTACGGTGTTTTGACGTTAGATCTCAACAGTATTATAACGGTACGTTGTAACATCATTCTAACGTGAGATTTAAACAACATTTAGCGTTTTATTTTAATATGAGATTTCAATAATATGTAGAGCTTTTTCTACCAGCATTACGTCGGTGTAATACCTAATAATAGAAGGGTGGTCTGGACTGTGCCGTTACCGATAAGTATTTGTTTATTTATTGATTAAACAATAACTTATTATTTGATGTTAATATTCATTGTGATCGAAATTATGATAATTGCTTGTTTGATTATGCGATAAATGTTGTTACTCGAAAATATAAAAAATTTTAAATTTGGAAATTATAGAAATTTTTTTTAAATCAAACTTTTTGGGTTTTTCCATAAGTTACTTAAAAAAAAATTTTCTCCAAGATACACGAAAATTGTTAATTTTCAAAAGTTGGCAAATCGAAGAGACTTGCGCAAAAAAAACATTTAAAAAATTCCCGACTGAAAGATTGTATAGCGTATTTAAAATAAAACGAAGTCGAGAAAAAAATGAATGTTAGAAAAAAACAATATTGTAAAAAAAGGATATGCGTTTCCAGCAAATGATTTTAAACTCTTTTTCTGAAGAAAGTTGCAGTAAACTTTGAAAAGACTGAAATAAAAATAGATTAATAATAAGATAGATAAGAAACCATTCAATACACAACTCCCTCGAGATTCGATTTTTATGGTTAATATCGATTGATGGTAGTTAAGTCATTTATATATGAAAATAAAAAATTTAATATAGTAATTGTCGAAGTTGAATGATTGTACAAAGAATGAAGGTGATAATAAAACAAAAAATTTTATCACACAAACAACTAAAATATGTTATAATCATAATGGAGTTTAATATTTGTCAGGAGAAGTCTCTAATCAAATCATTGAGTAAGAGTTAGAGACATCTCCCGACAAATATTAAACTCCATTATGATTTGTGACGTGACATTCTGAGCCACGCCACTCATACGGTTCCGTGTCGACCAGTGGACCGGATTTACGGTCCTACTTGACCGACGCACGCCGACTCACGGGGTTGGACCGATCGGAGACTCAACTGGCGCAGAGGCGAAGTATTTTAGTTGGTTTTAGTTTATTAAGTATGATTCTGTCTCTTCGGCGAAACGCATGTAATTTCATCACGTAACCCGCGAAAACGTGTGAACGCGGGCGAAAAATAAGTCGGTATTCCGATGGTACCTCGGTACCTGGCGCCCAGCCCGACCTTGCCGGTACGCCGCCACCCTTTAGCGGGTCAGGTGAGTCGAGAAGGGACAGGTTGGACCCTTTGCGGGGAAAAATCTCGTTACAGATTATAACATATTTTAGTTGTTTGTGTGATAAAATTTTTTGTTTTATTATCACCTTCATTCTTTGTACAATCACTCAACTTCGACAATTACTATATTAAAATTTTTATTTTCATATATGAATGACTTAACTACCATCAATCGATATTAACCATAAAAATCGAATCTCGAGGGAGTTGTGTATTGAATGGTTTCTTATCTATCTTATTATTAATCTATTTTTATTTCAGTCTTTTCAAAGTTTACTGCAACTTTCTTAAGAAAAAGAGTTTAAAATCATTTGCTGGAAACGCATATCCTTTTTTTACAATATATTGTTTTTTTCTAACATTCATTTTTTTCTCGACTTCGTTTTATTTTAAATACGCTATACAATCTTTCAGTCGGGAGTTTTTTAAATGTTTTTTTAAAAAATTTTTTTTACAAAGTTGTTTTTTCTACCACAAATTTTTTTTTTAACATTTTTTTACAAAGTTGTTTTTTATAACATACATTTTTTTTAAACTTTTTTTTCAAACATTTTTTTTAACAAAGTTGTTTTTTCGAACACTCATTTTTTTTATTACTAAAACATTTATTATTTCATACTTTTTAAAGTTCACTACGATTTCTCAGTCCCAATAATTTTTATTATTATTTTACATGATATTTTCTCACACTATATAATTTTTTCAGTCGGGAGTTTTCTTCCTTTATTTTTGCCTATCAATCGTTATTTTTTGGTTTTTTTGTAGAATACCATCAAATCAGTCTTATTGAATGAAAAAAAGTTAATGAAATTGTTGATTTTTTTTTCGATCATCGTATTAATTGTACACGTTGTACTAAGAAAAAAATGAATGATTAACTGTCCTAATAAGTACTGTATCTATTCTCTGGAAACTTGCTTCAATAATGAGCAATTCATTACTAAAGGTTATAAAAAAAAACTATTTCAAACGTAATGAATAAAAAAAATGAATCTGTTAAATCTTGGTAATGTATGAAAAACATTTGGTTCAAAGGAACAAAAGGTTGTCAAATAAATGCAAAAGGGACAAGTACATCGGATGACGAATAAACAAAATTTTTAACATAATGGTATGTAAAAAAAATTACGAAACCAACTGTGTTTGAATAAAACAATTAAGAAAAGCTTTCACAAATCATGAAAAAACATTATATTAAAAAAAATAAAAATCTGGAATTATTTTGTAAAGGAAAAAAAAAATCAAATAGAACGTGAAAAATTCATTCTTACGGGAAGTATCCAGAACTTGAGAAAGTTCTAAAACTTGCTTCAAATGAGCAATTCATTACTAAAGGTTATAAAAAAACCATTTCAAACGTAATGAATAAAAAAAATGAATCTGCTAAATCCTGGTAATGTATGAAAAACGTTAGGTGTTCAAATGAACAAAACGTTGTCAAATAAATGCAAGTGACGAGTACATCGGATGGCGAATGAAAAAAATTAAAAACATAATGGTATGTAAAAAAAATTATGAAACCAACTGTAAATAATTTCAACAACACAATTAAGAAAAGCTTTCACAAATCGTGAAAAAAATATTATATTTAGAAGAAATACAAATCCGTAATTATATTGTAAAGGAAAAAAAAATTCAAATAGAACGTGAGAAATTCATTCCTACGGGAAGCATCCGGAATTTGAAAAAGTTCTAGTGAATCAAAAAGTTACCAAAAAATCGCATCAAAGGTAAAAGTCATTTGTTACTCTATGGTGACAGATACTTAGAAGAAAATCGATTCTTCTCAGACTTTCAGGATCCCTTGGTATTCACAATATTCGATGTCGATTTCGTGTCGGTACAAATTATGTTTAAATATGTGCTAAAAGTACTTGTCCGGCCCATCACTTTTCATTCAAATTGCTCATTCAAATAAGAATCAAACTAGACCTTAATTAATGTATTATTTTTATGGAACTAGTATTAACGCTGCCGTTACACGCCCACCTGAATTCGAACATCATCTCATATATGCTCGGCGGCAACTATTTCTTCGCAACAATTCACTCATGTTTTTATGTTGATTTTAACAAAGTGCAATTGTGTATGTGATAATAAAAAAAAACGAGATTATACAGACGAATCCTCTCGAAAATTTAAATTTGAATGAGCAATTTGAATGAAAAGTGATGGGCCGGACAAGTACTTTTAGCACATATTTAAACATAATTTGTACCGACACGAAATCGACATCGAATATTGTGAATACCAAGGGATCCTGAAAGTCTGAGAAGAATCGATTTTCTTCTAAGTATCTGTCACCATAGAGTAACAAATGACTTTTACCTTTGATGCGATTTTTTGGTAACTTTTTGATTCACTAGAACTTTTTCAAGTTCCGGATGCTTCCCGTAGGAACGAATTTCTCACGTTCTATTTGAATTTTTTTTTCCTTTACAATATAATTACGGATTTGTATTTCTTCTAAATATAATATTTTTTTCACGATTTGTGAAAGCTTTTCTTAATTGTGTTGTTGAAATTATTTACAGTTGGTTTCATAATTTTTTTTACATACCATTATGTTTTTAATTTTTTTCATTCGCCATCCGATGTACTCGTCACTTGCATTTATTTGACAACGTTTTGTTCATTTGAACACCTAACGTTTTTCATACATTACCAGGATTTAGCAGATTCATTTTTTTTATTCATTACGTTTGAAATGGTTTTTTTATAACCTTTAGTAATGAATTGCTCATTTGAAGCAAGTTTTAGAACTTTCTCAAGTTCCGGATACTTCCCGTAAGAATGAATTTTTCACGTTCTATTTGATTTTTTTTTTCCTTTACAAAATAATTCCAGATTTTTATTTTTTTTAATATAATGTTTTTTCATGATTTGTGAAAGCTTTTCTTAATTGTTTTATTCAAACACAGTTGGTTTCGTAATTTTTTTTACATACCATTATGTTAAAAATTTTGTTTATTCGTCATCCGATGTACTCGTCCCTTTTGCATTTATTTGACAACCTTTTGTTCCTTTGAACCAAATGTTTTTCATACATTACCAAGATTTAACAGATTCATTTTTTTTATTCATTACGTTTGAAATAGTTTTTTTTTATAACCTTTAGTAATGAATTGCTCATTATTGAAGCAAGTTTCCAGAGAATAGATCGAACAACTTCTTATAAATCATCGAGCATTTATTTTTTGGACTACACGAGTAACACGTCGGGTTTCACTCATCAGTCGAGGTTACATAAAACATAAATGTACTTGTCTCCAATTTTTTTACAGCACTCATGCTGTTTTCACGGTTTGATTTGACTACTTTTTGTGCACTGTGAACTTGAAAAAAAATCACAGGACATGTTACGACACAACTATTATCGTTAATTCATTTTTTTGTTCGTTCCAAGAAATACACATAACTATTCTTGGCGTTTCTCGGCCAACTTCTTTTTTCGACCTTAGCATCATCAGCAAAAACCCATGACGTACCAGATCTTAACATGTTCGTATAATGCCCTTCAAATACTGTTCGATCATGATAGCACTATTGACTTTATATTTTTCGCCGCAAACAGTAACTACAGCGGATGGAATACCTTTAATACTAAAATCAATCTTTGAAAGTTTCATAGTTTTTTCATCTATAGATAATATTAAAAGTTGAAGAATCAAAACGCCTTGAACAGTTGATAGCGAAGTTTTTGTTAAGAGTGTTCCCATTCCGCCACAAGCATTGCACTGATGACCTTCAATCGGATTCCACTGAGACAAACTATGTTCGATTAATTCCTGTAAAGTAAAAGCTTTTTTAACACGCGGAAAGCTCAAAACTAGTATATTATTTGCTTGTTCATCTGTGGTCGTATATTGACAAGCTTTACATCGAACTTTAATAATCAATTTATGTTCTACAGCATTTTGAAGTAAATCAGATGTTTTGCAGATTCCCATGAAAAATTCAGAAACGTCGTGCTGCTTTTTTTGAATAAACGATTCTCCTACATATTCTCTTACAACGCACGAACTCACTGATTTATTTCTTTCCACATAAGACCGAAGTAAAAGAGGTATAGAATTTTCTTTCTCCTCCGAAGTTCTGAAAAATTCTTCCCTAAGAGGTTTGCAATTGAAAATACATTGTATAATAGAATTAGCATAACACGAAACACCATCCGTATTGGTTAATCCGTTAATAGACCAGGAGCTCATATTTTTCCATTCACTTGCCGCTGATTGACACTCCATAACATTTTTGGATATAGCCCAAACAAAATCTGGAATTTTGGGAGCCCATTGTTTGGCAAACTTTATGAGGACAAGATCTGTACGAAATTTCTGTCTGAGACGATTGTATTCCCTTATAGCTAACTCATCTGCTTTTACAGAATGGGGATCGAAATTGATTAAATGTAGTCCGTCTAAGGTAGTAACACGAGAAAGACCGACATAAGTCTGTCCACAAGTGAATATAGAATTTCCTGCATTATAATTATTACCTATCAGTGTATTCGGAAAAATTTTTAATCAATAAAATAGATTTTTAGTTTCCCTACCTTGGAAATTTTTTAAAAAATTCCCTGCCTCATTGAAAGAGAAAAATATATCAAATTACGGCTAATAAAAATTCCAGATAACGCGATATTGAAAATCCAACTTACACAGAATTAGTTTTTTTGAAAAATCATTTTATTATACATTAAAGTTGTTTTAAGTACTATACAGCCAAACAAACATGCGCGCGCATATTTTATTTCCAACTTAAATTTTACTTTGTTCGATTAAAAATCATCAATACTTTCGAATAGTCTGTTATGCGGTTACAAATTCAGCGCCATTTTCTAAATTATCAAGAATTCCATCAACGCCCTCATAAATTTCTTCTCCAACCCCATTGACTCCTGAATTAACGAGTCAGAGCAAATTTCAAAATGGACCATATTTTTTACCAAAATACATTAAGCAAACTCGTTTCTGAAAAACACGATGAACCAAGCCACAAGTCCGTAACTTCTTATCAGCAACAACGAGGAAAACTGCAAAAAACGTAAATATATATATATATATATATAAGTGTTTCAAACCATGATTGCAATAATTTCCATCATCGACTAATTCGTAGCGTTAAACTTGGATACTGACTTACCTTGAGAAACACTTGAATCAATGGTTGTGTCTTGGCAAGAGCAACATGAAAAATGACCAAGCAGTTTGGACGGAATTCTCACAGCGAAAATCCAGAAATATTTTTTTTTTTTTAACTGAAATAGAATACAATTAATCACATAATGATGACTTCGTTTCTCATTCAATTTGATAGAAAACTACAAAAAAATGCATATAAATATACCTGAATCGAAATTTCATTCTCTGTAGTATCGCACCTTCCAGAACTGAAAAGTTCTAACATATTCCCAACGAGTCTGACCCAAGAATCTCATTCCCAGTATCCACTCATTTGAAGCCCTTGGCTCAAGGAATACCTCCATATCAATCACTTGAGATCACGAAATCTGGACAATCAAGACTTTGAGCCATATATTTTCATGGAACGCTTGAGACTGTAAAACCGTGTTGACCAACCAAACTGAGGTCATGGAAAAATCACACCGTGTCCATTTGAATCAAAAGAGTTTTATCAGGAAACACCGCTTCCACTGTAATAAAAAAAAATTTTTATTGCAATTTCATCTTCATCTATACTATTAAACTGAACGAGTTTATAGGGCTTGTGGTTTATATTCTGATTGAGGATCAAATTTTGATACCTTTATCTCAGATTTGCTGGTCCGTAACAAGTTCTGACACTTTAGGAACCTCTACGCTTGGACCATTGCGACAATCTTCAAAACCAAAAATGAAAAGGAACAGCAACAGACCGCTTCCACATTTCATTAGCACTGGAGATAAAAGATTCTGTAATCAGAAAATTACTATTATATTGAAAAATTATTCTACTTACTCAAAAGCATTGTCACCGGAGCCTGCAAGTATACTCACCTGCACTTGATCTTTCTTCATTTTCTTTGCAGATCAACGTTGATCCAAACCTCAAGAAATCTCTATCCGAAAGGAACCAAAATTTTATCTCGGTCTTCTGACTGGCAGTCTTCTAGTATGAAACTTTAACGCTGTTGATTGCAATTTCATCTTCATCTCTACTATTAACTTGTGGTTTAAATTCTGATTGAGGATCAAATTTTGATACCTTTATCTCAGACAACAAAATTTTTGCTGGTCCGTAACAAATTCTGACACTTTAGGAACCCGTGGACTTGGACCATTGCGACAGTCTTCACAACCAAAAATTAAAAGGAACAGCAACAGACCGCTTCCACATTTCATTAGCACTGGAGATAAAAGATTCTGTAATCAGAAAATTACTATTATATTGAAAAATTATTCTACTTACTTAAAAGCATTGTCACCGGAGCCTGCAAGTATACTCACCCGTACTCTATCTTTCTTCATTTTCTTTGCGGATCCAAAAATTTTTGTTGATCCAAAAATTCAGCATACGGACCAACTCAAGAAATCTCTATCCGGAAGGAACCAAAATTTTATTTCGGTCTTCTGACTGGCAGTCTTCTGCGTATGAAACTTTAACTGTTGAAAACACAATCTTGGATTTCGACCTCTATTTCGCTTTTTTTCATCTTTACTTTTTTCACCATTTTCACTAAACATTGTCCTGCTTTTAAATAGTCGGTGAATAGTCGGTGAAAACTGTTACATTCGCGATCTTTCTTTTACATCACGGAAATATATAGATATATACTTGTACTACAGAGAACTGTCAAACGCGATCTTTATAACCTCATTCATTTAACAACACACCATACGTCATATCACGAAATATATATAAGTATATACTTGTATTATGGCACCAGAAAAAAATATATAGGTATATAAAATGTATTATGGCACCAGATTTTTCACTAAAAAAAAACAAATAAACATCAAAAATGTGTGCGAAAATCCGACCCATTTTTTGATGCTATTAAAAAATAAATAATTAATATCTCTTCAACGCGTTAAGCTACAGAGTTCGAAGAGGTCGCGATCGAAAGAAAAAAAAAATAAAAAATACGTTAACTTATAATATTCTCTGGAATACTATAGTTAATTAATTATTAGAGAAACAAATTTTGAAAATTTTCGAAAACAATTGGAAACGCTATCGCTCCGGTAAAGAGTCTCTGGCAGCAACTCGTCATGTCATGTTGTTGTTATAAATGTACTTGTTTCAGAGTCGCTGCCGCGACTCTAGATATTTTGAACATGTACTTCGAGAAAAAATGTCCAAAAATGTGACACAATGTTGTAACATCACTGTGAGCTGAATATCCGACAATTCAGTGTCCTGCACACAATAAGCCTTTCTTTTGTCAAGTTTCCCAATTTGTTTATTAGCTTCGCATCAGCTTGCATTCTCCATTTCACATGCAGTGTCCACCACAAACAGTAGACTTCTCTATTCATGGGTTGAGTAATAGAAAAAAAAATTGGAAGAGTAACAAATCAGTGGTGCATTTTTTTTGCATTCGTGTCGTTAATTCCAGGAATAATTGAGGAAAAAAAATCTAATAAAAATCATGCATAATTGTTGTCAAAATTGCACTTCAATAGCGCCATATTTCCGTGGGACACGAGCGCCGCCATCGGTAGTACGGATCGCTAATAGCTGAGAGCTGAATGAAAGGCGATCCAGAACAGCGTGAAGTAGTCGATAATCTAATATGATGCGATATATTTAAACTGAGTATAGCGTAAATATCAATTAAAAAGGAAAATATTCAATAGATTTTGATTAAATTTGCTTTAGAACACTCTCTGCCACTCACAGAAGGACAAGCACAAAATTGGTTAAGACAACTATCACCGTTTTCGAGAAAATGGCGAAAAAGGAATATCCCCCCACCCACTGATCGCAGTGAAACGCATAACTCCCGTCTTTTGGCCCTGCGGGCAGTCGGGAGTTAAATATACCAGCATGGGGAATGATGTGATAGAACACGTTCATCCTATACCGGTATAAGGGTACTTGGCCGACTTTGTAGACGGCCGCGTCACGTAGCAGCTCCGGCAATATATGCACTCCCGGAGGACAATGCGCGTACGGGAAACGCTTCTTCCCTACGCAACGCTGTGGTCGAAGCGAGAAGCTTAAACGCCTGCAGCCGAGCGTGCGGTTGAAAAGAGAATGGTGGGGGTCGTACGGCTGCCGCGGGAAGGCGAATATTCAGTAATACAAGCGTGCTGAGCGCCTTCCCCACGTCTGGGGAGATCCACTGCACCGTATATACTAACGATTTCCTTAATTGAGCCCCTTTGCTCCTAAAGGTGGAAGCGACTCGAGTCCGAACTCCTTTTCTATCTCCCGAACCCCTCGTTCCGGAGCTCTCCTCGTGAGTGAAACGTTTCAATAAATCCAAAAAAATCACATGCAAGCTAGCCATTGCTTACTCTACGGTGGCAGAGACTTATAAGAAAATCGATTCTTTTCAGACTTTCAGGAGCTGCTGATATTATTCACAATATTCGACGTCGATTGGATCGATACAAATTATGTTTAAATATGAGTTAAAAGTACTTGTACGGCTCATTGTCACATCTTTCGCAGGTTTACTGCAAATTATGATTTGGTTTTTTGGTGAACAATGTTAATGTACAATTTGAAAACCTGCTCGTAAAACTTCAAGTTAAAATTATGTTATGATTCGTTTTGCCACTTGTCCTTATTGCGATGCTCGTTTTACTCGCAGGTTTGGGGTTACTTGGGGTAACTTCGGGTTACTCTGGGGTTACTTGGGGTTACTTGGGGTTAGTTGGGGTTACTTGGGTTTATTTGGGGTTACTTGGGATTACTCTGGGGTTACTTGGGGTTAGTTGGGGTTAGTTGGGGTTACTTGGGGTTACTTGGGGTTATTTGGGGTTACTTGGGGTTATTTGGGGTTACTTGGGGTTACTTAGAGTTACTTGGGGTTATTTGAGGTTATTTGGGGTTAGTTGAGGTTACTTGGGGTTATTTGGGGTTACTTGGAATTATTTGTGGTTACTTGGAGTTATTTGGGGTAATTTGAGGTTATTTGGGGTAGTTGGAGTTATTTTAGGGTGACTTGGGGTTGCTCTGGGGTTACTTGGGGTTAATCTGGGGTCACATAGGGTTACTTGGGGTTATTTGGGGTTATTTGAAGTTATTGAAGGTTGGTAGCCTTTGTAACTTTGGTAACAATCAATGTTAAAATGACGATAATCAATATTAATTTGAAAAAAAGCAGTAAAACAAAACTTCAGTTTTCGCTATTTTTGAAAAATTTTGTTTCTCGAAACGACGGCGTGGCGATCGGGTGGGAGCCCCCCGTGGCTTACCTCCCCTTGAGCGCGCGGTCCAACCTGTTGCGCAGCAAGCAGCAAGTGCCCAGTCGCCATTTATACGGCAAAGTGATCAGTCGCTTCTGTGCAAGTACAGTGTTTCAGTAAGTGTAAAGTTATTATGCAGCATTGTCTTCGGGAGAGACGTCGTAAAAAGGAGATCGAAAATCATATCGAGACGAAGGAGAGGAACTACAAGAGGAAATTAATAGGACCGTGAGGGAAGAACGAGGCAGATAAAAAATCGAACGAATAACGACGACGAAACGTAAGTACAATTTTTTTACCACGTGCTATTTCTGCAATACGTTACTATATCTTAACGATCGCAGATGGCTATTTATAGTATTTTATTTGATTATAAATTCTACAAATCGTTTGAAATCATTTCGTATTCGCGTTCAGTATCTTTTTTCGGCAAAATCTTTTTCGGTACACTGTTCTCGTGCGGTCACGCCATTGTTCGATCAACCCATTCTTTGTTTCTCGGCCATGATACCTTTATCGCGAGCGTCGCGTTCACCACGTTGCGACTTCGTTGAACAATATAAAAAGTGTTTCGATACATATTTTTCTTCTCGATTGATTTATTCGTTTTTCAAATAACAGGTATTGTACGAACGAGATTTTTGGAATATAAATTCGAATAGAGAATACAATTTCAAATGCATTATCGAAAAAAGTGAGAATATACCGATTCGAAAGAATTCCGTTTCGCAGAAAGAAAAATTTATTAGGATCAAAAATTTTTTTGGGGAGACGAAAAATTTCGTTGAACGATTCTTAAAAATATTTTGTCATTTCAACTAAATTAATTTTTTTGTGAAACTTAATTTTCGTCATCCTCGAGCGAGCACTCGTTCCCCCCTCCCCCCTGTCGCACCGCGTCGACCGGCTTTTTCAGTAACAGCAGAACGAGAATTTCGCGTACTGGCTCTTCGAATTATTACTGAATTTCAACGATTTCCCAACAATTTGTCGTTTCGTCTCTTCTTTCATTAACTTATACGAAAACCATAACGTGACGAAGGGGAGGAATAAAGGAGAAGACGAGCAAGGAACAAAATCGTACCGGTGACGACAACGTAACGTAAGTAGATTTTTTTTTAACACGTGTATTTGTGCAAAACCGTCCGATAATTACAAACGCGGGTGATTTTTTTCCTCTTTTATATTCGATTATGAATACTGAACATCAATCCCAATTATTTCAAATTCGAGGGCAATATTTTTTTTCGACAACGTTTTCGACAACGAAAACGTTTTTGATATTGTTCTTCTGTATTCTATGATAATAGCCAGATATTCACTTCGCTTGATCATATTTTTGAATGAAGCGTCTGTTAAATAAAGAGAAATAAAATTTCATCCCTTCGGATTTCGAACTCAAACGTAAAAACTTTGTAAATTCATTCGTCCTGTCTTTTTCGTTTACAGCGTCTACGCAAGTAATTAAAAAAAAAAATGCCAATGTACCCTCGTTCATTGATACGACTCTGCTAGTTTGATAGAACAATTCAAAGTTTTATTTGGTTTCAAAGTTTTCACTTGGACATGAAATTTGAACACTCCATCATCGATTCTATTGCATTTCTATTTACTATCAATCTTTTTAACTTAAAGAAGAATTTGATTGATCTATAGCACGCCGAATTTCTTCAAAATTTGTCAAACATTTTATTAATGCATAATCAATTATTCATATTCAAGTTTTGTGGATATATTTTTTTTGTTTTTAATTTCAGCTACCGAGTATTTGATGAATCTGCTCGAATATCAAGTTCTATCCCACCCTTCAATACTTTCATTTTCCATTTTGCTTGAATTGTGAACGAGCCATTACTGTTTCCATCTCGTTTTTATATCCCTTGATGATGTTTTTGAACAACAAGCGAACACTGAATCTGGAGAACGAAAAATTTTCATAAAAGTTCATGCAACATTTCTTACAAATACGTGAAAAATTAAATCCCTTCCGATTTTGAACTCAACCTCAAACATTTTGTAAATTCATTCGTCCATGTTTTTCCCTTCTTAGCATCTATGCAAGTATTTTAAAAAATAACTGCCAATTTATCCTCGTTTATTGAGACGACTCTTCCGATTGGATAAAACGATTCCAAGTTTCATTTCATTTTCACGTGGACTGATATTCTAATGCTCCATCCCCGATTCTATCGCATTTTCATTTACTCTCAAATCTTTTTAACCGGAACAATAATTTGATCCACAGCACCCTTGAATTACTTCAAAATTTGTCAAATATTTCATTCATACGCAATCAATTCCAAGTTTTATTTCAATTACACGTGGTCTGCAATTCTAACGTTCCATCACCGATTCTATCGCATTTTTATTTACTCTCAAATCTTTTTAACTGGAAGAATAGTTTGATCTACAGCACGCTGAATTACTTCAAAATTTGTCAAATATTTAATTCATACGCAATCAATTTAAAGTTTTATTTTATTTTTACACGTGGACTAAAATTCTTACGCGCCATCACCGGTTTTTTATCTCATTTTCATTTACTTTCAAATATTTTTAACTGGAAGAATAATTGGATTCATAGCACCCTTAATAACTTCAAAATTTGTCAAATATTTCATGCAGACGCAGTTAGCTCAAAGTTTTATATTATTTACACGTGGACTGAAATTTTAACGCTCCATCACCGATTCTATCGCATTTTCATTTACTCTCAAATCTTTTTAACTGGAAGAATAATTTGATTCATAGCACCCTTAATAACTTCCAAATTTGTCAAATATTCCATTCAGACGCAGTTAATTCAAAGTTTTATTTCATTTACACGTGGACTGCAATTCCAACGTTCCATCACCGATTCTATCGCATTTTTATTTACTCTCAAATCTTTTTAACTGGAAGAATAGTTTGATCTACAGCACGCTGAATTACTTAAAAATTTGTCAAATATTTCATTCATACGCAATAAATTTAAAGTTTTATTTTATTTACACGTGGACTGAAATTCTTACGCGCCATCACCGGTTTCATCTCATTTTCATTTCTTATTAATTCTTTTTTCTTTGTTTTACCTTCATTTTAAAAGGCTTTCGCTCGCAATATATCGTTTGTATAGGCTCATGTGAATCCTCGTACCGCCAATATTATTTGAGAAGTCTTTTTTTTTCAATGGCGTCGGAACTTTTTTAACTAAATTCTTTCGCGCAAAGAGAACTTCTCGGTAGTTACGTATTCTTTCACTTGCTCAAAGCTACGCTCCTCGCTCAGTTAATGATGTCTGTAATAAAAATTTCGGAACAAAACTTTCCGTGCATTTCAATGAAAGGAAAATGAAGAATTCCATTTTTCAATTTCTTTCACTGGAATGTTCAGTGGCTTCTTATTCTCTTGTTTTTGAATGTCGACAGCAGTCGACATGGACGAACCGAAGGCTTGTTTTTGACCAAAATTTTATTACAAATTTCAATCATGCTCAGTTAATCCCTGTTTTGATGATTTTAAAGGTATTTTCATACTTTCAACTTTTCCTATTGAATAATTCAATATGTTCGCCCCACGGCAATTAGAACATAAATATTCATCACGTTTTTATTCCTTGGCATTTAATGATTGTGCCAATTTCGTATTTTCCTTTTTTTATGGAAAGCTCTCATCGAAGTGTCGAGTCTCCGATTCGACTGCTTCTTTTCTTTATTTTTTTTTTTCAGATAATAGGCTGAAACGAAAACAAATCTTAAAAATTAATTTCAATATCATGCTTCGTATCTACCGATAATCTCAAAGTTTTGATTATCTTGATAATCTAAAAAGTTAATTCTTTCGCCACGCAGACTAATGGCGGTTCAAAGACGACTTTTCATTGCTACGATAACTACTATGAATAAAAGTCTTTTACCCAACTGAGTCCCTGCATTTTCCCCATTCGTCTAAAGTCATTGTGACCACCGTCGCGCGGGAATGCTCTCGGTAATAATTTCATTTCGAGAATTTTTCTGAGAGGCGGTGACCGATGGAAGAAACAATCGGTAAGACGAGAAAGCAAAATAATTCGAAATCAAAGAGGAATTGAGTCAAGATTATACTGATCAGAGTACGTGATCAGTTGTTCCTCCGTTTTAAATTGAAACAAAAAAAATTTTCTATACAATTTCGTCTCAGTTCACAAATCGCTCTTTAGCTACGGTGTCGGCGATTAGATTTTTAGGCCCGGTATAGATTTCGATTAATTCGGCAACTTTTTTTTTCACATAGAGATCCGTTCTGCTCATTCAGTTTGTTATCATCACGAGCTATTCAGCCACGAAAAAGACCAAACTGCGGGTGGCGTTTTCGTTTCCATCACAAAAAAAGGGAGTAATACGTTATTTTGGCATACCTTTCAATTTGTTGGCATTATTTATTACTAAGCTTGATCGAATAATTGGTATAATGCCGCGGGTAATTAAAAAGTCACGTGGTCGAAAGTCATTCGAAGCTTTGTCGTCCCGGCAGCGACATTCAGTTAGGAGGGAACTTCGAAAAAATAGGCTATTATTCTGCAACGGTCGTGCAAATAGGTCGTCAAAAGCCGATCGGACCACTCATATAACTGTTTCTGATGCTGAAATCGATGATTCTAGCTCGTCGGTCGTATTTTCTTCGGCTAGGGAGCCATCCGCGCAACAAACTGAGTCTTCGATCATACACTCGTTCGATAATTCCATTAATCCTGGCATCGACGTGAGTCAAAACGATGATTATGATGACAATACGGAAGGATCGTTAGGTTTCGTTATTGATTCTCCCGGGGAGTCTGCTCTTACGGATGAATCGGTTGCAGAACGCTCGGGTGGCTTTCGCAACGATTTAGCCTCGTGGTTGGTCAAAAATAATATTAGTCATCGTGTCGGGGATGATCTTCTTGAAAATCTCAGGAAGCATTCATGTTTTTCAACTCTTCCGAAATATACAAAAACGCTTCTGAGTACTCCGCGTAAGCCGGTCGAGCTGCGTGAAGTGCCCCCCGGGTAATATCTTCATTTAGGGTTGGAGAACGCGCTCACGAGTATTCTCGATTCCATTCCAAAAGATGAAATTCCAGCTTTCTTAGATATTGACTGGAGCATTGACGGGGCTAATCTTGATAATTCGGGTGATAGTCATATATGGCCGATCCAATGTAGAATTTCGAATGTGAAGAATTCTCCTGTCGGAATTATAGGTGTGTACCGAGGGACAAAAAAACCTACAAGCGCAATGGAGTTTCTCAGCTCCTTTGTGGAAGACGTAGAACGTATCATAGCAGAGGGAGGCATTCGTTACCAAGAATCGACTTATCGCGTGGTTATTCGAGCTTTTATCGCCGACGCACCCGCTCGTTCTTTCGCATTGTCTCATGAGAGCACGACTTCAACAAATCCTTGCTCGAAATGCAAAGTAACCGATCGACACACCGGAACTCGTATGTGTTATGAACAAATTGACAATGTGCCGCGGACCGATCAGGATTATTTTAACGAAATCGATGAAGATTATCACTTATGTAACGTCGAGAGTCCCCTCGAGCATCTTCCCATGGGTCCAGTGTCGCAGGTTCCGTTCGATCTTATGCATTTGTTATATCTCGGTGTTATGAAGCGGTTGTTGATTGCTTGGGTTTTAGGAAAGTTCTCGAAAACCTCTAAATTGTGTGCTCGAGATATTTTGTTGATTTCGGCAAGACTCAGATCCTTATTCGATTGGTGTCCTGAGGAATTCGCTCGTCGACCACGTTCGTTGGAAAGTTTTCTTCAGTGGAAAGCTACAGAGTTTCGTCAATTTTTGTTGTATACAGGAGCGGTCGTTCTGCGTGGTATATTGTCCGTTGAATTGTATGATCATTTCCTTTTGCTTAGCAGTGCTGCGCGTGTCTTGGTGTCAACCAATCCTTCCCGTCGAGAATTGATGTATGCCAGAATTGCTTTAAAACTTTTCGTTGTTCAAAGCCAGCGCCTTTATGGCTACGATTTTCTCAGTTACAACATTCATGGTTTGTTGCACTTGGTCGATGATGTTGAATCCTTCGGCCCTGCCGACGGATATTCCTCCTTCCCGTATGAAAACGCGATGCAACATTTTCGCCGATGCGTCAGAAAGCCGCATTTGTCATTACAGCAAATCGCCAGTAGGATTGCTGAGCGTACACGAGTAGCAATTGCTTCCCGTCCGTGCATACGCAATACAGAAACTCCTATCGTTCTCGATCGACATAATACTGGTCCGCTACCGCGTCATATTCACATTGACGATGTTGCTCAGTTCCGCCGTTTGAAAGGTCGAAATTTCATGTTGAGTACAAAAAATCGCAACCGCTGCTGCATCCTTAAGGATTCTGGAATTTGTTTAGTAGAAAACATAATTGTTTATCGTAATGTCACTTACCTCGTTGTGAAAAAATTCGATTCGGTGGAAGCTTTCTTCAACGTCGGTATATCGTCAAGCGATGTAGGGTTCTTCAAGTGTCAAACGCTCACTGAAAACGTTTCAATGGTTCCATTTGTCGATGTTCAATCAAAGTGTTATATGATGCCTCTATGGTCACCTCGTCGCACCGGCAACAGCGACGTTGAAACGGTTGCTGAAGATACATTCGTAGTTGCCGCAATGAATCCCTACTGATAACGCAACTGAGGAATGCGTTGTCGCTGTTTTCATTCGTATTGACTTCTGTCTTTTCCATTGGGACTCTATGGCTACAATGTCTCGACTTTTATTTACTCTTTTCTATTTACCGTTGAATTTTCGCTTCTTGGAGAAGTCGTTTTCGGGCCAAAGAATTGTTTGTCCATTTTTCAATTGCATGTCCTTCTATCGCATTAAGCATTCTACCGTTTCTAACATGTTTTTATCGTACTTCGAAAGTTTATTAATTCTCTGTCGCAATACCCCCCTCCCCCCCACCCTCCATAAGTAGATGTTCTCGCGGTTTTTTTTTAATCCACAGCATGGATACGTCACGACCGACGAGAAACAAACGGCCACCTTCATATCTTCGGGATTACTATCCCACTTTTCAAACTACGTCATCGGAGGAATATTCGGTAGATCAGAGCGGGGAACCTATTCCAGAAAACCTCACGAATTCGACGCCTCGAGAAACCGAGGCTAATGTACGGGGTGCGATGGAGGCCCTTCAAAATTTCCTACCGTTGTATAACAATCATACGTCACTTGCAATTGCCACGCATGGGCAATACAATACTGTGCGTTCAAAAAATTAATTAATGACGATATCCGCAGTAAGAGTTCTTCGTAAAAACGCGTAATCTAGTTTTTCGGAAATTGAATCTCAGGACACCGCTGAACCGGAATACATTCCGTCATCAACGCCGAGATCCGAGCATCCCGAACCGTCGTCATTAATAACGTTGGAATGTCCTCATCGGAGCGGAACATCGTCATGCCAACAAGATGCAACGACATCAGAGGAAATATCGGCTATGACCCCTGGATAATTCCAGACGACATTGGATCATGATATCCGCGCGCACAGGGAGAAAACGCCAAGGCGAATTACAACGACGAGCGACTCAGCTTGCAGCACGACGAGGCCTAACGAGACATTGACGATGCAACATGAAGTGGAACAACAACAACATCAACGACATCGACGAGAACCCCAACTAACACAACAATCAAGAGACTCGGTAGAGTCTCGGGACAAGTACATTGACAGCCCTGTCGTCTGCTGGCCCGAGATTCTCGCCGAGACTATACTTTCTCTGAATAAAACGATTCGCCGTGGTGGGGGTAAAATTGGCATGTGATTTTATTGAATTACGAAGCTCAGGAGTCATTTAACAACTTGAAAATTGAAGTTTAAGCCAATTGAGTAATTCTCTTTCGATTCCGCCCTAAATCAGCATGATCGGTGGCGTATTTGCTGAGAAAAAACTTTGCATGGGCTCAAGATTATGCAAAAGTTACCAACACATTCAAGAATTTATGCGTCTGTATTTATAAACACCATCAAAGGCACTTTGATGCTCTCGAGTTTCTGATTCGTTGGATCTGACGACATCCATTTTTAGACGGTGTGATTGGTTGTTGAAATTAGTTGTTGATGATTGGAAATCTGACGTCAACTTCAGAACGTAGCACACGGCGCAGCACAGCTGGTAACAGCAGTCATAAATTCGACCGATATACATATAATATGTACAAACCATGTGTCAATTTTTGATCGTATGAACAGAGTTTCGACATTACGAAGTGCGTGCGGGATCAATAAAAAAATAATTTTCGTCATCTAAAGAAGTGCATATTACTATTTATTTTGTTATTTGTGATATATTAAACCGGTATCAAAGCGGCCGCGTAAATGTAGTCTGTGATGTGTGTGTGAAAAAGAATATAAAAAATGCGCGATGCATATATGTCAACGAAACTTTTCAAGATTTCATTATTTCGTTCGATTGGAAATAAGTGTTGACTGAAATAATCCTTCAATTAAACCAGAGTACGAGAAATATTGTCCAGTGCGAATATATTGTCAGTGGCGTGGTTATATATCATGTGTACATAGGTTATATATACGAATAAATAGAACAAAAATACACGCAACTGTTAGAATGATATTAGAAACTTTAATTGAATAAATGTTTTCTAATTTATTTCTTGTGTCGTCATTATTTTTAAACATCCCCATATTTTGCTTGATATTCAGTTTGGCTCTACCCTCTCCGATCCTTGTTTTCACCCGCTCAGTTTGCAGCGGATCGATTCATATTATTAATTCGTTCCCTAATATGTGTTCTATGATTTTCTACTCCTTCATGATGATTGTGGTAACATGATTCGAGAGGTTTCTAACCATGATCTTGAATTGCACATTTTGTAAATCAGATTTTCAAAAAAAAATCTGGTCTTGGTATAGTGTGTAGTTATTCTTTTCCCATTAGGTCTGTCGAGTGATAAATTTGGAAACTTTTCCAGAAAGCCTTTGGATGCTTTTTTTGCTAATGATATGAAAAGTCGTATCTTAGGAATGAGGTATGCAAACACAAATTTTGATAACAAAACTTATAGAATGACATGTATGTTGAGTATTTCCACTTTGCAAACTACAAATATGGAATTATTATAAAAAAAATTCATTCCGATAAGTCTACTGTTGCTCAGTTTTGGATGCGATCAAATATGATGCCTACCAACATCCCCAGAAACTTACAGAATTGCTGAATGCAATGTGCGCTATGTCATTTTAATGTAACATCATGACTTTTGACAACTTTTCATTATAATGCTGTAGATTCGGATCATTAAAATACTGCAAAAATTTGCAAACTATACAATTTAAATACTGTGCCATTCATTTTACATTTTGACTCTAACTGTAACATCTATATGAAGTAAAAAATTGATTATAAAAGTCTTCAGTTGCTCATTTATGAATAGATTTGAAATTGCTGTCTTCGAAGCTCATTGCGCACATACATTGAACCACAGCAGATACCTGCGAACTCTGAAATTTCTGTGGATAAATATATATGCGACGGATCACCCCTTATCTTTGATTATGGTAATATGTAAGGGAACTTGGTTCGGCAAGTTTTTAAGTGTTCCTTTTCAAATAGTATTGAAGTTTGTATGACTCATATACAGCGAATACTTCCAAACTTTGATATTTCTGTGTTGCAGCATGTGTGCCAATCATTCAAATCATTTACTCCAACCGTATCATGTAATCTATAAAATTCATCACAAAAGTCTTCCGCTTTTCTAGATACTTCAATTTTCCTTTTTCTACTCCATTGTGAGTTTTCGAATTTCTAAATTCATTTTTGAATTGTCCTGAAATGGTTTTCCTCCAAAACCAATGCAGGTACCTTAAACGTCTTTGAATTCTGTTGCTTTGTTGAATTAAGTTCGCTTAGTTTTTTTTGCTGCTTTGAGTTCTGGCATAATAAATGTTAGAAGTTTTCGGGTAATTTTTTTCAGCAACTATCAAACTGTGGATAATTGGACCTCAGCGGCCACTTGCAAACTTTGGAAATATATTTCATTGAGGGCACGTTTTGGATGAAATGAAATCTCTAGATTCAGAATACAAAAGCGACATTTAAAGTGGGCAAATCTGTTGGATTTTTCGTGTCTTGAATTTGATCTATCTTTCATTTGAATTTTGAAGAAAAGGGATAAATAAAATCTGTTCTATTAAGGAATTCTTTACATCAGTTCTTTCTTGGTATGAAGACTTGGAAAAAATCGCCAAAGACCAAGGACAGACAGGTGACGGAATATTTTCAGTACAATTTTGACGAAAAATAGATCTTTTGTCGCGGAAACCAACGTGTCGAAATATTTCCAGTACAATTTTGACGAAAAATAGGTCCTTTTTCATGGAAACCAACGTTATAAGCCGAAAATCATATCTCGGCCCCCAACCCGCTTTCTACCATTCTCTTAGGTTCCCAATAAGCATAGCAAATTAGAGTAGAAGAAAAAAAATAGCCCAACTCCATGGACAGACCTGTGACGGAATATTTTCTATACAATGTTGACGAGAAATTTGTTGTTTTTCGTGGAAACCAACGTTATAGGCCGAAAATCATATCTCGGCCCGCAACACACTTTTCTCCATGCTCTTGGATTCCAACTAGATGAAACATATTAGAGTACAAGGAAAAAAATCGCCAAAGTCCAAAGACAGACCTGTGACGGAATATTTTCTGTACAATGTTGACGAGAAATTTGTTGTTGTTCGTGGAAACCAACGTTATAGGCCGAAAATCATATCTCGGCCCGCAACACACTTTTCTCCATGCTCTTGGATTCCCAATAGACAAAACATATTAGAAGACAAGGAGAAAAATCACCAAAGTCCAAGACCAAACCAGTGCCGAAATATTTTCAGTACAATTTTGAAGAAAAATTGGTCTTTTACGTGGAAACCAACATTATAAACCGAAATTCATTTCTCGGGCCTCATCCCGGATTCCTCCATGCTGTTGAGTTTCTAATAGACATAACATATTAGAGTATAAGGAAAAAAATCGCCAAAGTTCAAGGGCAGACTTGTGACGGAATATTTTCACTACAATTTTTACGAAAAATTGGTCTTTTATGGTGGAAACCAACTTTATAAGCCGAACATCATACCTAGGGAAAATAAGATTGGGAAAAGTACATTGATGGTCCCTTATTTGCTGATAATTTCAAGAAAAAGATTATCCCATAAAAAATGTTCGTATGAGAATGGAATCTATAAAAATGTACTAAGCAAATAATTCATAGAAATTTATACTAAAATCCTATAACCATCATAACATAAAGGAGGAACTTTTGAGAAAAAAGGCGTGATATCAAACCATAAACTTCCCCTAGGGAAAAAAAGGTTGGGACAAGTACATTGATGGTCTCTTGTTTCTGGATGGCATAGAAAAAAAATTTAGAACCAGGAAAAAAATTCTATAAAAATAATAAACGAAAAATTGAAAAGTTCAAAAAAATTCAACAAAAATAAAAAACAATCGAAAAAATTCTGTAAAGAAAAATAAAAAAATTTCAAAAAAATTCATAAATATTGAAGACATTGAAAAATGTACTATCCAAGTTACATGTAGTATAAAAATGTATGATATCAATTGGAGGCCAAGTTTTTATTGATAATTTGGAATATTTATCCAACAAATTGAAAACGTTAATGAAATTCATGATAATTATTTTCACGAAAAAAGTTAATGAAAAAAAAGTCATAACGGAAGTTACGTGCAGTACTAAAATGTATTATATCAATTCGAGGTCAAGTATTTATCAGTTATTCGAAATATAATCTCCGGCGACAAATGAGCGTTGAGAATATCACTTATTCGAATATAATCTCCGGCGACAAATGAGCGTTGAGAATCCTTGTCGGGCTCACAACGTTTTATCAAAATTACTAAAAAATTAATGGAAATAAAATCATTAAAAATTCACATGAAAGTCATTCGTTACTTCAACAAGGTACACACTTTAAAGAATGGATTCCCCTCCGACTTTCAGGATCCCCTGGTATTATTCACAACATTCAACTTCGATTGGATCGGTACAAATTATGTTCAAATACGTCTTAAACGTACTTGTCCGGCCCATCACTTTTTATTCAAATTGCTCATTCGAAAACAAATCAGGGCTGTTCTATAATGACAAATATAATAAAATGGATAGAAATAAAAATAATATCTCCAAGTAATTTGAACTTGATTGTTCGCAAGTTCGTATAGCAATATCCACTTCTCATTTTCTTCAGTGAACACATACCATTCGGTAAGAACCAATGAAAATGAGAAATAATCAGGCCCATTACTAGAAATTTTCGAACCTACTCAGCCATGCAATGTTTTTTTTCTATAGTCACGTACACATTTTGAAAAATATCACTAGTCGAGTACGACACGTGGATTCCTGGAATTTGGAGAAAAATGATTTTGTTGTGAATTATGACACCATATAATACCATCCATGAAAAAAACTTTAAAAATATTTTCTCTTGAAATTGTCAAAAAAATGATTTTATAAAAAAAAACATAGAACAATTCGAAAAAATTTTCACAAATCTTGAAAAAACATTATCTGTAAAAAAAACTAATCTGTATCTACTTTTTAAAGTGTCAAAAGAATCAAATAACAAGTAAAAAATAAAAAACCGAAAAATCGCGCTTGAAATCATTTTGGAAACCGATGCCTCAATCTTCTTATTTGATTTGAACAGCTAAATCAATTGAAAAAAATTCCATCTAATTTACGTGCAGCATTAAAATTTATTATATCAATTCGAGGCCAAGTATTTTCTAATGAATTGAAAAAGTTACCACTTGAGTTACGTGCAGCACTAAAATTTATGATATCAATCGAAGGACAAGTAATTTATGAGTAACTCCAAATTTCAACATTATGGAATTGTTCTAAGAAGCTTTTAAATCCAAAAAAATCACATGCAAGCTAGTCGATTCTTACTCTATGGTGGTAAAGACTTATAAGAAAATCGATTCTTTTCAGACTTTCAGGAGCTTCTGATATTATTCACAATATTCGACGTCGATTGGATCGATACAAATTATGTTTAAATATGAGTTAAAAGTACTTGTCCGGCCCATCACTATTCATTCAAATAAAAATCAATCGTAAAAAAACGAAATTGTACGGCAGAATCCGGTTAAAAATTTATTGACATGCGATTTATTATTAGTTTAATGTAGGGATGCCGGATTGTTGAAAAAGAATCGATTCTTAGAATTGAATTGAATTGACACCCTCTGTATCGATATCAACAAAATATCGAGCGAAAAAGATCGATTCATAAAAAATCGATTCTTTTGAATTGCATAAAAATAATAAATGCAACCTGGAAAAAAAGTGTTCAATAATTATAGCGGGTATTTAAATTTTTTTTCAAATTTTTATTGCAATTACATTGTTTTATCGATTTTTCTTTTACCTGTTGAGTACACAAAGATTCTTTCGTGAAACAAAAAATAAAATATTAATCCTTCTTTTAAAATAAAAAAAAAATTAGGAACTTTTTCATTATCATTTTATAATTTTTTGCATATATTAAATATTACGCATATAATTATTCTTTGTGTATTATTACAACCGTAAATGTGTCCTCTGTTTGCTTCAGTTAAACGAAAATTAAATACAAAATTAACGAAAAATTAAATTCATATCTTCCATCACGGCAACAATTCAGGAACTAAACGCCATTTTAGGAAATAAAAAGATTAAAAGCAAACTTGTATTAAAAACGGATCAAGCAACGTTTACATGTACGACTTTGCGAAATAAAATATAAAAAATTATATTAATATCACAAACGAACGATCCGGTTCGTTATAAGCATACTTACATGCTCCGCTGCTAACTTATGATATATTATGATATGATATTAAAGGAAAAATATGACGCTAACGTACGAGAATGCTCGTTATAACGCAAGATCTACATGCGCCATTTTTCGAATTCTAAAGATTTCAAAAAAAGTAATCGGGATAGGTGTTTTCCGCTGAGCTTGTTACGATTTGGAGTTGCGATATTTCCGGCCATAGAAAACAATCTCTCACACGGTGTAGATGACGCCACGGTAGACAAATATTTCAGCGCTATAGAAGCCAATCCAGGAGTATTTTCTTTGCGATCAATCCAATATTTGATGGGGTCGGCGTTCAATGGAATAGTTTCGTTAGCCAAATATTGTTTAAGATCCACATCGAGACCCCCAGAGGTGCTTGTCTCTGTATCGTAATTCTTGTGTTGATTTACAAGTTCCGTATGGAATTTCCAAACGTCATTGTCATTACCACTTCGCTCACGCTCTTTCTCGAGATGCTTTTCCGGCTGTTGATGTTGAGCTCCGAGTTTATTCAATTTGGACTGCTTTACGAGAACATTTACTTTTTCGATGAGTTTAGCGCACGATAATGCCGACGAAAAATACATTCGCTTGAGTCTGGGGTCGAGTATGTTTGCAATCGCAGTGAGAGGGTTCAGTTCAATCCCCTTGAAGCGTTTATCGAGCTCTTTAAGGATCGCATTTTTGAAATTCTCTACAATTTCCGATGTCGTCTTAACTCCCTCGATGGACTTTTTTAGGCAATAAACCGTTGGAATAATCTTGCTGGTCGTAACGTAGTTTTGACCGCTTAGATCCTTCGTTACCATTTCAGCTGGCTGCAGTACGCGCACTGTGTCTCGAACGGTGGCAATTTCATCGGCTGTCAACAACGGCGGCGATTTTGGTAGCTTGAGCAAAATTGAACTGATCGGATCAATGAGTACCAGAAACCTCTCAAGCATGTAAAAGGTCGAGTTCCATCGAGTCGATACATTTTGTATCAAACGCAGTTGAGAAGATTCAACCTGAGATTTGCGGAGTTCATCAGCAGCAGGCGTTGAATGCTTGAAGTATGTGACGATGACTTTAATTTTTGTGATCAGCTCTTTCAGGGGTTCAGTTCCATCGATGACTCTCGTGAACACCAGATTGAGTGAATGGGCAAAGCACGCTAGATGACGGTTCGAACCGAATGTATCGCACGCCGCTTTTAAAACGTTCGCTCCACTATCCGTGACAATAGCGCTGACTTTTTCAAGCTCGATGTTCCAAGTTTCGCATATTGACTTAAACGTGCCCTGAATATATGCACTCGTGTGGCGCTCGTTCAATTCCACCGTGTCCAAGGCTACCGTCAGAAGTTTGTCATCATCGAGGAAATGGGCAGTGCATCCCAGAAAACTTTGCGTATTCATCGTCTCCGTCCAGATATCTGCAGTAAGCGTGACGTTGGCAATCTGGAGAAACTTTTCTTTCATTAGCGCTGAAAGCACTTCATATTTTCGATCAATAGCAGCGGTTATCGCGGTGCGCTTGGGAACGTCATAAAGCGGCGTAGCAACGGAGCTGTAGTACTTGAATCCGGTTTTCTCGGTTGTATTTATGGGCAAATCATCTTTCGCGATCATATAGATCAACGCATTCGTGATTGCACTAGCTTTGGAACCTCCATTTTTGAACGAAGATATCCTAGAAACGCTCGTGTCGATCCTGGGTTGGCAATGCGTATCACGTTGTGTAGAAACAGTGGCGACGACGGGATCATCCGGATCAATTTCGAGATTATTTTTTTGTATTGAACTCTGAGTATTTTCTCGTATCAGCTTTGGAGTTTTGTCGTTTTTGTGATTCCTAAGTATATGGTTAGTCAAATTCGTAGTATTTCCACGAGATTTGACATCTTTATGGCACAGTTTGCACTGACCACCGTCCTGGGTTTTGACGAAATATGTCCAGACGCTGCTCTTCTTCGGTTGAGTCGGCTTGAATCGCGGTCCTAAAGGAAATTTCGTCTTTACGTTGCGTTGACGAAAAGTCTGTGTTTCGTCTACAAAAATTTATAAGTGATAGATCATTTTATTATAATACGATCTTTGTATTCAATATAAATTCAGCAAACATAGATTAATGAAAGAATATATTCGATGATTTTTTTTTAATTTTCAAAACAACTTTGACCAAATGAACGATTCCCCAGAGAACGCGAACAAATCCCAAAGAGCGCGAAGGAACCCTCAGAGAACGCGAACGAATCCAAAGAACGCAAACCCACCCCAGAGGACGCGAAGAACGAGACGTAGAGGTCACACAAAAAAAATTTATTGGATAATATTATTCATTTATTATATAGTGAATATTATATTACCTTTTGATGCGTGCTTGTCCATGACGATTGAGGGAATCGGAGTTGGAGAATCAGGACCCATAGTAGTGGTTCCGGAGGTGCTTGCTGTCAATGCCGTCTTGTTAGTTTCTGCTGGGCCTATCGAGGACACTTCATCTACATCTTCATCTTTTGCGAAAATCACCTCACTGTAGAATAATTTTGCACATATTATTATAAAACGAACTTGTTATAAAACAGTTAAATAAATAATAATGAATAAACGGTAATACTCACTAATCAATGCCATCGATGGACCGGCGCAATACCTCAATGTCTTCGTCATAGTTCAAGATTGCCGTTTTGTCCAATAAATCTTTGACGTACTCAATCGGAAATACTTTCGAATCTGAAATAAAATAATCATAGAGTATATGTTAGAGTAATATTATATGTTAAAGAAAATATTTTGACTTGACGTAGAGGCAGCTCTTGTCGCTGAGCATGTCGCAGTGAGGCATATAATAGATTATAAAACATACCAGTAACCAGTAATAGACAGAATATTTACTTACGTTTTAATTTAATGTACGTCGCAAAGTCGATCCCGTCAGCTTTCCAAGGATCCTGTCGATTAATTTGGAAATACATCGAGTACACCCTGGCCGAAGTTTCTTCTAAAAATTCAAGCAAAAATATATTACCAAAAATATTGCACAAACTGGATTCGAAAAGTGACAAGTCACTTGACATATTTTTTTCAGTTTTTCATTATACATACAATAGCGTAAAATGTTGAAAAGTGTTAAGTCTTCGACAAACTGGTGACTGGCGACCTGCCCTGTGCGTGCACGGGCACGCTAAAACATAACCTGTATGTCGCGTGCAAGTTTTTAAATTAAATGAAGAAATGCACTTAAATATATAAGGTAATCTTACCTGCAGGTGCACACGACGTCATGATGACCGAAGTTCGAAGCACAACATGCAAAGACTCTAGCGATGATAATTTTTTTGAAGATTAAAAAAGAGAACGAGAATAACGATAATATAAAATATAAATGCGAATTGCGCATGTGCATTGTGCATAACGAAACGTGTGGAACACGACGCAGAGGCGCAGAGCGCACAAACCATGCGAGGGCTACTTAGTACTCTTATGACGCTATTTTTCGTAAATAAAGTTTTTTTAAATTAAAAGAACAAGAAATACAATTTTACGCAGTCGATCTTGCACTCAAAAAATCGATTCAATCAATTAATTGAACGAAAAGAATCGATTTAATATATCGATTATTGCCACCGAAAAGATCGATTTCTCAATTAATCGATTCACACGGCGGCATCCCTAGTTTAATGTTCTTAATAATAGTATAGGTTAGTTATACCGAATGAAATTCGTTCGCTGGAAAAAGTGAGAAGTAAAAATTGCCGTCATTCCAATACCAACTGGGGAGTTATTTTTGGAAGCTTGAACATATTTAATGTGCAAAATGTTTTTTATTTATCGATGCACAATAACATCCCTTGTATAGTACAGGACAATTCGTTTCCATTCTTATTCAATTAGTGCAATTAAGGGAATATTACTTGAAGATAACTCTCTAAATACGCTCTGCATGAATATTTGTGCTCGATCAGTTCTAGAGAAGCCCTGATTTTCATTTGAATAAACAATTTTAATGGAAAGTGATGGGCCGGACAAGTACTTTTAACTCATATTTAAACATAATTTGTATCGATCCAATCGACGTCGAATATTGTGAATAATATCAGAAGCTCCTGAAAGTCTGAAAAGAATCGATTTTCTTATAAGTCTTTGCCACCATAGAGTAAGAAATGACTAGCTTGCATGTGATTTTTTTGGATTTAAAAGCTTCTTAGAACAATTCCATAATGTTGAAATTTGGAGTTACTCATAAATTACTTGTCCTTCGATTGATATCGAAAATTTTAGTGCTGCACGTAACTCAAGTAGTAACTTTTTTCAATTCATTAGAAAATACTTGGCCTCGAATTGATATAATAAATTTTAATGCTGCACGTAAATTAGATGGAATTTTTTTCAATTGATTTAGCCGTTCGAATCAAATAAGAAGAATGAGGCATCGGTTTCCAAAATTATTTCAAGCGCGATTTTTCGGTTTTTTATTTTTTACTTGTTATTTGATTCTTTTGACACTTTAAAAAAAAGATACAGATTAGTTTTTTTTACTGATAATGTTTTTTCAAGATTTGTGAAAATTTTTTCGAATTGTTCTGTATTTTTTTTTATAAAATCATTTTTTTGACAATTTAAAAAGAAAATATTTTTAAAGTTTTTTTTATGGATGGAATTATCAGCAAACGAGGGACCATCAATGTACTTGTCCCAACCTTTTTTTTCCTAGGGGAAGTTTATGGTTTGATATCACGTCTTTTTTCTCAAAAGTTCCTTATTTATGTTCAGTTGACTAAAGGATTTTAGTTTAAATTTCTATGAATTATTTATGATTTTCGTCTTATAACGTTGGTTTTCACGAAAAAAGACCTATTTTTCGTCAAAATTGTACTGGACATATTTCGTCATAGGTCTGTCCTCGAACTTTGGCGATTTTTTCCCTTGTACTCTAATATGTTTTGTCAATTAGGAACCCAAGAGCACGGCCGCAAGCGGGTTGGAGGCCGGGATATGATTTTCGGCTTATAGCGTAGGTTTCCACGAAAAAATTCCTATTTTTCGTAAAAATTGAACTGGAAATATTTCGTCACAGGTCTGTTCTTGGACTTTGGCGATTTTTTTCCTTGTACTCTAATATGTTTTGTCAATCAGGAACACAAGAGCACGGTCGAAAGCGGGTTGGAGGCCGGGATATGATTTTCGGCTTATAACGTTGGGTTCCACTAAAAAAGACTTATTTTTCGTAAAAATTGAACTGGAAATATTTCGTCACAGGTTTGTTCTTGGACTTTGGCGATTTTTTTCCTTGTACCTTAATATGTTTTGTCAATTAGGAACCAAAGAGCACGATGGAAAGCGGGTTGGAGGCCGAGATATGATTTTCGGCTTATAACGTTGGTTTCTACGAAAAAAGACCTATTTTTCATCGAAATTCTACTGAAAATATTTCGTCACAGGTCTGTCCTTGGACTTTGGCGATTTTTTTCCTTGTACTCTAATATGTTTTGTCAATTAGGAACCAAAGAGCACGGTGAAAAGCAGGTTGTAGGTCGTGATATGTTTTTCGGCTTATAACGTTGGTTTCCACGAAAAAAGACCTAAATTTCGTCAAAATTGTACTGATAATATTTCGATAGAGGTTTGTTCTTGGACTTTGGTGATTTTTCTCCTTGTCTTCTAATATGTTTTGTCTATTGGAAACTCAAGAGCATGTAGCAATGCGTGTTGCGGGCTGAGATATGATTTCCGGCTTATAACGTTAGTGAAAAGAAAGGAAAAGAGAAAAGATAGATCAAATTCAAGACACAACGAATACAACAGAATTGGCCATTTTTAAATGTCGTTTTTGCATTCTGAATCTAGACATTTTCGTGTCATCCAAAACATGCCCCCGATGAAATATATTTCCAAAGTTTGCAAGTGGCCGCGGAGATCCAATTATCTACAGTTTGATAGTTGCAGAAAAAAGGCACCTGGAAACATTTATTATGTCAGAATTCAAAGAAGTAAAAAAAACTGAGCGTACTTGATTCAACAGAGCAACGGAATTCAAAGACGTTTAAGGTACCTGCACTGCTTGTGGAGGAAAACAATTTCATTTCAGGATAATTTAGAAATAAATTAGGAAATTCAGAAATTTAGCATAGATTTTAGAAAAAGGAAAATTAAGATAATTAGTAAAGCTGAAAACTTTTGTGATGAATTTTTGAAATTACATGTTACAGTTGGAGTAAAAAATTTAAATAATTGGCACACATGCTGCGACACAAAAATATCAAAGTTTGAAGGTTTCGCTCCATACCGCAGTAATACAAACTTTAATACTATTTGAAAAGAAATACTTTAAAACTTGCTGAACAAAGTTCCATTACATATTACCATAAAGATAGGGGGTGATACTTAGCACATACACTTATCCACAGAAATTTCCAAGTTCGCAGGTATCTGCTGCAATCCAATGTATCTGCGCAGTGAGTTTGGAAGACAGCAATTTCAAATCCATCCATAAATGAGCAACTGAAGACTTTTGTAATGAATTTTTCACTTCATATTTATGTTACGGTGCGAGTCAAAAAATAAAATGATTGGCACAGTATATAAATTTTATAGTTTGCAGATTTTTGCTGTATTTCAATGATCCAAATCTATAGTATTAGAGTGAAAAGTTGTTAGAAGTCTTGATGTTACATTAAAATGACATAGCGCACATAACATTCAGAAATTCTGTAGGTTTCCATGATGTTGGCAGGTATTATACTTAATCGCATCGAAAACTGAGCAACTGTACACTTATCGTAATGAATGTTTTCACCAATAATTCCACATTTGCAGTTTGCAGAATAGACTCAACATACACGTCATTTCATAAGTATTGTTGTCAATATTTGTGTTTGCCTACTGCATTCCGAAGATTCAACTTTTCATATTATCAGCAAAAAAAGCATCCAAAGACTTTTTGGAACAAGTTTCAAAATTTATTACTCGACAGACCAGGTGGAAAAAGAATAACTACACTTATATCAAGACCAGAAACTGTTTTGAGAATCTGTTGTACAAAATGTGCGATTGATGATCATAATTGGAAACCTCTTGAATCACGTAACCACAATCAGCATGAAGAAATAGTAGAAAATCATAGGACACATATTAGGCAACCAATTAATAATATGCATCGATCGGCGGCAAACCGATGGAGTCAAAACAAGGATCGGAAAGAGCAGAGCCATAGTTAAAAAGAAAAAAGACAGCGCAATTGAAAGAGAACAGAAATCAAAATTGTTTCATGTATCTGTGCATTAGTTTCTGAAGACAGTAATTTCAGATCTATTCAGAAATAAGTAGGTGCTTTAGTAATGAATATCTTCGTTAATATATTCCAGTCGGAACCAAAAAGTTAAAAGATTAGCATACCTGCTATTTCACAGAAATATCAAAGTTCATAGGTACTTGCTACATACCAGTTATACAGACTTTGGTGCTATAGGGAAAAACACTTCAAAATTACATGAACCACATTTTTGAAACTTATTATGACACATTCAAGAAAAAAGTGACAGATACGATGCATGTTGAAGCAAGCAAAATGCTGTAATTTTGTATGTCTCCATGGTTATCCGCACACAAAATATTTGATCACATCCAAAAATGATCAGGTGTAGACTTACAGACATGAATTTTTCAACCCACAATGCCAATCGCAAACATGGTCTGGAAATATTCAATATACATGTCGCTTCATCACTTTGTCGAACTTTAGAGGTGTTCATTGCATTTCGAAGATACAAATTTTGATATCATGAAAATTAAGCACCCAATGACTTATTGAAATAAATTTCCAAATTTATCATGTAACAACTCAAGTGATTATATCTATGCATTTATATGGCCCAAAGATTTCTCAAAACTTGGGTGTATGAACAAGCAATCATGAAGGCTTTTTGTTATAAATATTTCAAATTATCTTGTTGAAATCAATATAAAGAAATATAGAAATACGAATATCTCTCGTATTGTCTGGAGAACGAATAGAAATTGGTATGACAATACACTGTAAGCTAAGGAGGTGGAAAAAAGGGACCGGTGAACACAGCCAAACTAAATGAAAGAAATTATGACAACAATACATTGAATTACTTGACCAAAGTTTTTTAAAATTTATTTGAATTCGTTTACACACAACCATCCACCTCTTTCTTTAATGTAATTACACAACATAGAATTTCTGTTTGGAAAGAACGTTTTAGAGGTTATAATGAACGAACGTTTTTTTTCTCATTGTTATTATTATTATTATTCAACACTAATTAGTCACGTCATTAATAATATCGATTCCTTCCACTTTTCAATAACCACTTTTATTTTTCTACACTCTGCACGCAACAGCACTCCGGCGGTCATAACCTCAAACGTCAACATGACGCGAAATCTCGCAAATTTGCTATCTATGTATATATTACGATATCGAAGTAGAACAGATAATTCTTAATTTTCACGACACACATTATTCACGTTTTCACTTCTCAACATTTTACTCACTCTCAGTACACTGTATGAGATCAATTAATCCACTTTTGAGGTTTTATTTATTATAGATATTATTGTCGTGAATTGGGCTCGAAACTTATTCAAACTTCTTTTATGAAAAAAAATAAAATTGATTATATCCACTGCTATTTCCAATAATGTTTTATTTATTTAAACGAAATTTGCAAATCTTGCACCGTTGATCCACGGGGCTACGATCGCAATCACTTTATCAAGAGACTCGGTAGAGTCGCTTGATCGCCCCCCTCGTCGTACCCGTGATAGCCGTCGGGTACCAGCAGCTCGTTCACGAGTACACCCCCGAGATCCCGGCCGTCCTCAGCGAACAGCAGGACGCTCAGGGGGTGCCGTGTAGGAGGGCTCATGACGATAGCCGTAAGAGGCCCCTCGCACAACGCCTCCACCTCGTGGATCGAGTAATAATACTCATCCAAGTAGGCGAGACCGTGGAGGGAGCACTCTATCATGAGCGCTGGTATCACCTCTAATGCTGGTGAGGGGTGGTAGAGGTAGCCTAGATCGTAAAAGGCACTCTCGCCGCGATCTACCAGATACACCTCAACATAATCATAGCTATCACGGTAAACAACCTCCCCACGGTACGCGATATACGAGCCCCGCGGCACCACCACACAACTCGCGCCCGGCGTCGCCTCCTCTCTTTGGACGGGCCGGCCCAATCTCCTGTCTATAAAATCGTTGTGCAGCAACGACACCACGTGCAAATAAAGCTGCTCTAGTGCGTCGGTACGCACGTAGAGCGACGCAACACTCAGCAGCCGTATCACCCGACACGTGAACGCCGCGCCGAGAAACCCGTAATCCCGGTAACGAGGATACATTTTGAGGGAAAAACAAAAAAACTTGTAGACGGACAGAATATAAGAGTGACCGGGACGAGATACTCGCGCGCGATTCGATTGAAGACTGATGGGCGAAGAAGGCTAAGACGTTTATGCAAATACGTGCTTATGATGAGCACATCATTGCAGGGGTAAAAGAAGGACAGGAGGGGCCGTAAAAACAGCCGACACCTCGGCCCGATGCAGTCATCCTCGTATACGGGGCAAAGGATTCACACATGCCCTCTCGCTCACTCTCACGCTTAGATAAGGCCGCTCGCGAGGCGCGATGCCTCGCGAAAGCTTGAGGTATTCGCTGCTTCATCAAAACTGCACGTGGCTGCAATCTCGACGGCGTACACCCTCTTACTCGCTCTCGTGCTAGCATACGCGTCAACGTATACGCTCTCGCTCGCTCTCTCTTGAGATGCGGTACCTCGCGCTCACCGGGCACAGCCTCTAAGCAGGCGGGGGAGTACGTCATCGTAGCATTGACCTTAAGTCATAGCATTGCGCTGGTTCTTTAAGCAACAGCCAGCAACGATGGCATATACCGTCTCGCTCGCTCCAACGTCATGATACATCCTCTTTCTCTCTCGTGAGGCACAATACTCGAGCATTTGAGAGTCGTGGCAATGATAGCGCATGCTATCTCGCTCGCACCCGTGTCGTGATAAAGCCTCTCGCTCGCTCTCTCATGAGATGCGAGGCCCTGCGCTCTCGCGACGCCGTCGTGCAGCGTCATCAGAATTGCACGTGCACCGGCCGAGCGCTCCAGAGCTGTAACGTGGATAGAGCACAGCCTCTCGCCCACACCTGGAGACATGATACATTTTCTCGCTCACTCTCTCTCTCTCTTGTGAAGCGCACGAGCGCGAGAGCAGCAGCAACAGCATATGCCCTCTCGCTCACACTCGCGACACCGTGCATTCTCTCACGAGCTCTTTCGCTAGATGTAGAGGTACAGTGCTTCAGAGTTGTAGCAGTGATACCATATACCGTCTCGCTCGCTCTCATCACACCGATCCTTTAGCGAGCAATCCTCTCTCTCGCTCTCCCGTGAGACGCGATGCTTTATACAGAGCTGTCAAAACGACGCATACGGCTGCAGCCTCTTGATACCTCTAAACAAACCCCACCGATATATATTCTTTATTATATGCTATTTTTGCGGATTCAACCGATTCACTTATGAAGGGCGTATCTCCGAGGGCTAAAGACACAGCTCGGTCTTCGGGAGAAGATGCTATACAGGAGATGGAGCAATATGCTCGGAAATATGCTTGCACAGGCATAAACAAAGCTGTCTCACTCGTGCGCGTGCTTTTTCACGCAAACACCGGGGACCATGCAGAGTACTGTAAAACTTCAGCGACTGCTCCTTTGCTGTCTTGAAAAAAATATCGCTAGCATTTTAATTATGATTCACACCTATCTTCTCGCTCGAGATATGTCAGTAGCGATTCAACCGTCATATAGAGCGGTATTTAACGATTACCCCTTACAATGTCGGATGAATCAGTGCGTTCTTGTATTTTGGGTCTTTTACGTCTAACAAAACCGCATAGCGCTCAGCTGAGACGTCGGTGTAATGATCTATGGTGTTACGAGCTGCTGCGTTTATCGGGTGATCGACTCGTGAACAGACTTAAATAAGTGATCTGGTGGGCCCCTTTACGCGCTCTAGTGGTGGCCTATAACAGAGGCATATTAAGTGGTCAACGAGTGCTGGGTGTTGTGTATGAGGAGTTACAGCGCCGCGGTGTTTTAGAAGCTCCCCGCGTAAGAGGCCTTGTCGATGAAATCAGATGTAAGTACCATTAGCTCGATAAATTACTGTTGTTGGCGGTTAGCAATACAGCAGTTATTTTTACCATAGGCTATCGGCAGTTTTACGATGCGGGGAGTGACGAAGAAGAGGCTCTCGCTGAGGCGACGAGAGCTGCGGAGGAAACGGATCTAGAGCGTCAAACCGCCCTCTACCGTGCGTATTCAACTCTGTTTTGGCGTTATTATCCCCGATTTTCGTTTTTAGACATAAAAACTACTGGGGGTGGTATTTTTTCAGAACCGCTGCATGAGGAGGGGGTAGGGGAAGAGCCTAGAGCGAGCACCTCGGCAGCCCCGGCCGAGCCGATACCGCAGGATTTCACCATAGGCCATCGGCAGTTTTACGACGCGGTGAGCGACGAAGAAGAAGAAGAGGCTCTCGCTGAGGCGACGAGAGCTGTGGAGGAAGCAGAGCATCAAACCTCCCTCTACCGTGCGTATTCAGCTCTGTTTTGGCGTTATTATCCTCGATTTTCGTTTTTAGACATAAAAACTACTGAGGCGGTATTTTTTTTTTCAGAACCGCAGTATGAGGAGAGGGCTGAGGAAGAGCCTAGGGCGAGCACCTCGGCAGCATCGGCCGAACCGATACCGCTGCAACCCGAGTCTGATGACGACGAGGCGTCGACTATTCTCAACCTCTCCTTGATGTTTAGCGATCGGTCTGATATACTGGGTAAGCATAGTCGTACAATAATAATAAAATAAAAATAAACCGCGTTAATAAACAGAAATTATGAAATAACCCAAACAGCTGTGTACCGGCAAGCCAGAGCAAACGATGACGACGGAGCGATAGCGGGTCCATCGTATCACCACCATCGTCAGCAGGAAGATGACCTCGTACAGCCCGAGAATCAGCTGGGGGTGTATCCGATGGATGCTCGACAGGAGGAGGAGGGGGAGGAGGAGGAGGAGGAGGAGCGTCTAAACGAGGAGCGATTAGAAGCTAGACGCTTCGGCCTATGGTTTAAAGAGCTGATGGAGTGTGATTCAGGTAAAGAAATAATAACGTCTTCTCTCTCTTTCTCCCTCACTCGCGCGCTTTCTCTCTCTTTATCTCTAGCCCTTGCGATATATACAGGATATGTTTAAAAAGGCTTTATTATATTTACCACAGGGTACTCGTCAGCTGACTCGTCAGCTATCTCGTTATAGGCGTACCGCGATTAGTACGAGGTACACTAAAGTTACAATATGCCTTTTTATCGGCGATCTCTACTCTATAACTCACGCCTTTGTTTGATTACAGATATACAGACGGGCGGGGGAAGAACACGCAATACACAGGGGAACGAGGCTTTCGGGGATGTGCAACCCCCGGGAGGGCGGATCATCATCACGCACGATACAGCCCGTTATTTCAAACGTTTTCAACTACGTGGTCGGGAGATAACATTGCGTATCCGCCAACCTCACGCTGGCGCAAACGTGACAACATGGCTTGAAGGAGCATTCCGCGATCTTCTGACGCATCTCACGAGTCACTGTGAGGGTGGTGACTACGCGGGGATCTCGTTCTCCGCGAGCTGCTTAGCGCACGGCCCCGTCTGGCTTTCATTCCGTCCTGTCCGCGCCTATACATTTGTAGATATCTGGCAATTAATAACAAACATAGCTCAAAGTGCAGCGTCTCTGGATATTGATGATTCTTTCCATATAAAAGTATGTATCGTTAAAGGTTTGGAGGGTAGGGGGCGAAAAGGTTTGATACACGAGGGCGTTGCTAAAAAATCAATTTTAACGATTCGAAATACCGACAATCTGTGTCTACCGCGCTCGTTAGTAACAGCACGCGCGTACGCGGAAAGGGGTGAGATACTCTCGGGGGCTCTGCATTCTAGATGGCAGCGTATACGACAGATTAACGGGTCGCTTCAAAAAGAGGCGGCGCTTGAGCTCACGAGAAGCGCAAATGTTGTTATACAGCCCGCTGGCTGTGGTATGCGCGAAATTGCTATATACCAGAATTATTTGGCTCGCGAGGGGTTAGCTATCGTGGTTTTCGAGTTTTTGACTTTGGGGCGATGCGAAAGACCGGTGTTTGACGGTACACAGACGGTTATGGATACAGTAGGCTCAGTCCGGCACACGTTATACATTCTGTATTATGAGCGGTCGCATCATTTCCAGCCTATCTTGAATCTGCGCGGTGCTGTAGGCAGCTTAAACTTCTGCGCAATCTGTAACACCCGTTCTCGTCGGGATCATGGATGTTTAAAAAAGAAATGCCCTCGCTGCCTTCAAGCACCGCCCTGCGCTCTGGGCGCAGCTGCCGCGATCAGATGCGAGACATGTAACCGCGATTTTTTTGGGGAACAATGTTTAGAAAATCACAGGGCTATTACCATCCGTCGTAAACACAGGGTAAACACTGTTTGCGAGTCTCTTCAACGGTGCCGTAACTGCTTTCGCGCGATAAGACCTTTAGAGAAAAAGACGCATGTGTGCGGGGAGGGTTTCTGTAAAACGTGTAAATCGCGGCACCCCTATAATAGCCTGTGCTATATGAGGCCTATTCGCGTCGATGAGAGGCCAAAAGAGAACATGTTCATATTCTATGATTTTGAAACGCAGCAGTGTACCCCTGCAAAAGGTGATCCTACAACGCGCGTTCACGAACCGAATCTTTGCGTAGCTCAACGTGTCTGCACCAAGTGCTGCGATAATGCTTCTATAGACGAGCCGTGCGAGCATTGCGGGGATCACGAGTTTATATTTAGGACGAACCCTGTGTGTCAACTTGTGGAGTTAGCCATACAGAGTATGCCGGGCTTCTCTCACATATTTTTAATAGCCCATAACGCCGGTGGTTTCGACGCCCAGTTTATCCTGCGCTACTTCATCGAGGAGAAAAAAACGCAGCTCCCGTCTTTAATAATGAACGGCACTAAAATCATCACAATGCGCGTTGGCAAACTCGTGTTTCTCGACAGCTTGAACTACTTTCACATGCCTCTGGGTGCACTGCCTAAATCTTTCGGTCTAAAAACTGCTCTCGCCAAAAGATCTTTTCCGCATCTGTTCAATAGACCCGAGAATCAAAATTCTATTGGGCCGATGCCGCCCGCAGCCGATTACTCTCCCGACACTATGCGCCCGGAGGAACGCGAGCGTTTTTTTGCATGGTATAACGAGTTAAAGAATGCCTCTTATGTATTTAACTTTTCAAACGAGCTCATAACCTATTGTAAAAACGACGTTACGATATTGAGACAGGCCTGTGTGGTTTTCCGGAAAATGTTCATGGATAGCGGACGCGTTTGCCCGTTTAGCGAAAACACAACAATCGCGTCCGCCTGCTTTCAAATCTTTCGAAAAAATTTTTTAAAACCTAACACGATCGGTATTATACCTACGGGTGGTTACAGATGGGCTCACAATCAGTCAAAAAAAGCGATCTCTTGGCTCGTGGGGATGGAGCATTCTTTAAATCGTCGTATCATTCACGCAGGACGCTCGCGCGAGTTTAAATTGCCTCAAAATTTATTAGTAGACGGTTACTACGAAACACCTGATTCAGCCCACGTGTTACAGTTTCACGGTTGCTATTGGCACGGGTGTTTGAACTGTTTCACTGTAAACAGAGACCGTGTACAAAGCGACGGTGATACATTGAACGAGCGTCTCGAGAAAACAAACGCTATATCGCAGAGAATCCGCTCAAGCGGCTACACGTTAACCGAGATTTGGGAGTGCGCGTATGACCGGATGATAAAAACAGATTTAGAGATGAGCGCTTTTGTGAGTGATCACCCTCTGGTTCGAGCGGAGCCTCTCAATCCGCGCGATGCTTTTTTCGGTGGTCGCACGGAAAACATGGTCACTCTGTACGACGTGAAAGACGGGGAGCAGATACGATATGTTGACGTTTGCTCTTTGTACCCATACATCTGCAAGTACGGCAAATATCCGGTGGGCCATCCAACGGTATACGTCGGCGACGAGTGCAGGGCGCTGACAGGTCCCGAAAATAATATCAGTCTTTCCCGCGTCGAGGGCCTTGTTAAATGTACAGTGCTTCCACCGCAAAATCTTTATCATCCGGTGCTGCCGGTGCGAATGCATCCGCGCCTGTTATTCGGGTTATGTCGTAGCTGCTGCGAAACAATGAACCAGGACGCGTGTCCTCATGAAGACCCCGCGGAGCGTGTATTTAGCGGTACTTGGGTGGTGGATGAATTGCGAAAAGCTATTGCGTGCGGGTATAAAATATTAACCGTGAGCGAGATTTGGCAATATAAGATAACGCAGTACAACCGCGATACACAGGAGGGGGGCCTTTTCACCGGGTACATAAACACTTTTCTTAAAATCAAACAAGAGGCTAGCGGTTGGCCCGAGGGTTATACAGATGACGAGGCTGCCCAAGAGCGTTATATAACTGCTTTTAAGACAGCCGAAGGGGTTCAGCTGGAGCGGGGTGCGGTAGCAAAAAACCCGGGGCTGCGCTCGGTAGCCAAACTTTGTCTTAACTCCTTTTGGCGTAAATTTGGACAACGCGAAAATTTACCACAAACAGAAATAGTGTCGACACGCGAAAAACTTATGGAGTTGCTAAATAGCCCCGAGCACGAGATCACTGGTATGCTACCTGTTAACAACCAGGTGCTGTATGTTAATTATACGAAAACCGATGATGCTGTAATACCGTCTAATATAGCAAATACTGTCATAGCTGCATACACCACAGCCCAAGCCCGTTTAAAACTTTACACCTATCTCGAACCGCTGGGTAAGCGTGCTCTGTACTGCGACACCGATTCTGTTATTTATGTCACGAGAAAAGAGTCTGGAGAGTATGAACCACCAACGGGTCAATTGTTAGGGGATTTAACCGACGAGCTAAGCTCTTACGGCGAGGGCAGTTACATTAAGTCTTTCATCTCAGGCGGCCCTAAATTTTATTCTTTCATAGTTAATACGCCGAGCGGCGCGGAAAGCGAGGTTTGCAAGGTTAAAGGCATAACGCTGAATTACGCAAACAGCTCGCTGATAAATTACGAATCAATACGGTCATTTATAATAGGTGAGAGAGAAAATCCTGTTGTACTACAGTTTGATTCAATACGTCGTACACCGTTCCACCAGGTTGTCACACGACCCGAAAAGAAATCGTGCATGCCTCTGAGCGTCAAGCGAAGACGTGATGGCGAATACGGCTCGCTCCCTTACGGCTACAAATAACCGTTTATAAAAACTCTCGCTTCAAGCATTGTTAAGCAGCGTCGTAAAATATCTATGTTATTACTGTAAAATATTTATACTGTTACCGGAAAATAAAAGCTCTATACATGTTTCAACTGCTCGAATTCTTTATATTATACTGCTCCGCAGGAAACGTGGTCATTCGCGCAGATGGATGTACGTTGGAAGCATCCCTGGGCCTCAATGATCTGTGGTCTCACAGGCTGCGGTAAAACGTACTTTGTAAAAAAGTTTTTAAAGTTTATTTCACGGATGAACAGTGAGCCGTTTGAGAGAGTCATTTTCTATTACTCCGAGTGGCAGTCAGCGTACACGGAGTATGGTGAATCAATAGAGTTCCACGAGGGTCTACCTCAGAGTGCTGATTATGCTAACGACCCTCGCGCAAAACTTCTCATAATCGATGATTTGATGCGCGAGGCGTCTAACAACAATGTTGTGGACCTTTTCACCAAAGGCAGTCATCATAAAAATCTGAGCGTTATTTTTATTACCCAGAACTTATTCCATCAAGGACACGGCCAGCGAGATATCTCGCTGAATGCCAACTATATAGTGATTTTTAAAAATCCCCGTGATCGTGCTCAAATTCAGCATCTCGCGCGACAGGTGTATCCTGAAAACCTGCGTTTCCTACAGGAGGCGTACCACGACGCAACAGCTAAGCCGCACGGTTATTTGCTACTCGACCTGAAACAATCGACGCCTGACAACTGTAGATTCCGTACCTGTATTTTTCCCGACGACCCCCATCATTTTGTCTACGTACCGCGGAAAAAGTTTAAAAGCGGATGCAATGCTGGTGAATTACCAGTTCAGCGCATGTAATGGCGCCTAAAGGGTTATCGTACTGTGATAAATGCATGATCGTTTTGAGCGCACTTCAGCGAGCTAACAAGATAACGCAAGGACCCAACACCTGTGGAAACACCTCCCACCCTTATTATTGTATTAGTCTATGCGTGTGGTATATTCTTAAAGGCACCGCTACCTCCCATCCCTATAGGTCGAAAAAGTCGGCTAAAAGGGGCGATACGTCGAGAGGTTAGACAGTTTGACACACGTAATGGAGCGAAACGGTGCACCGCTCTGTAAAAAGCACGTGACGATACTACGGGCTCTTCAGTATCTCAATGAAGAGCAGCGCGAGGCTGTCTTGCGTAAAGCGGACCCAAGCATCGTCCGCTGTATCTGCGAGTGTGCCTTGAACGTTCTTTGCGGTAACGTTCCTTTGAAGGCTGATCAGCGAAAAAAGCTACGACGACACGCTCCCGCTCTCCGTCGTTTAGCCGCGAAAAAAGGCTGCTGGAAAAGTAAAAAACGTTTTGTTATCCAGAGCGGCGGGTTTCTACCGCTCCTACTAGCACCGATACTAGGCACTGTTCTATCGAGCCTGATTGGCGGACGGGGATGATGGAGCACGCGAGAAAAATGGTTCTTATCCCTGAGGAGCATGTGGCACAGCTGGGCATGCAAAACCAGAGACAGCCAACGGCCGGCTGGAACGCCTCGGCACAACCGCCACAATCTACTGATACCGTATTATCCAGACTGGACGCGGAGATGAATGAAATTTTGAACTCTAATACCTACAAGAATGAGAGGGAAAAATGGACAGCGTACCTGGTTGTGCTACAGCGTTATCTCCATTTTTCTGATGACGAGAGAGCTCGACAACACAGCGATCTTATGAAGAATGACCATGCAACGACGCCTAATTATGATAAAAGTGAAAAAGGAGAAACTCGTAACGGCATGAACGATTCCGTCATAATTGAAAGCATACCAGCCAAATATCGCACTAAAGCGAAGTTGCTGCTCCGCCGTTTACATGACGCACCACGCAGCAATTTTTCTTGGGATTCCGGAGGAGTAGTATCGATTGAGGGTAGCCCGATTCAGGGCTCGAATATTGTTGATCTTGTGAACGACGCCATGAGAGCTAGAAAAATATCTAAACCGGCGGGGCGTGGTGCTTTCGCTAAATTTCTGAGAGCAATACAGACACCACGGGAGTTCATCGGCAATGACGCGTTGTGGCAGGAGACAAGGGCCAATTCAACGCTACGACCGTCGCAGCTCGAGGAGAGCAGCAACCAGCAGTACAAACAGCGACAGTACAGGTGCGACGAGTCAGTCGCCGTTCTTCAGCGGCCGCGATAGCAAATCAGATAACGCAGGGCAGAGCGGCAACGGTCATGATAATAAATATCATAAGAAAAAACATGTAACCTGGGCTAACCTCAAATTATAAATATGAAAACGTTGGAAAAAGTGTATTTTAATCCATCCCATGAAGCATCGTTTTCAGGTGCTGCTAAACTGCTACGTCTGGCACGTCAGAAAAAAGTATCCAGAACGAAGACGCTGCAGTGGCTTGAGGGACAGGATGCTTACACGAAACACAAACCCGTGCGACAGCACTTTCCGCGACGTTTTTATAACGTACGGAACATTGATGATTTTTGGGAAGCTGATCTGGTAGATCTTTGCTCAATTAAAGATTATAACGACGGCTATGTTTATCTACTCGTTGTGATAGACACTCTCAGTAAATTCGCATGGGTTCAACCTCTACGCGACAAATCTGCCGCATCTGTGGCTAAAGCGTTTAATCTCATCTTGTCTAAGAAAAATAGCAACGGTCGATCACCCGTTTATCTGCAGACGGATAGAGGTAAAGAATTCGTAGGTGCTGCGTTTCAGGATCTCCTAAAGAAAAAAGACATACAGTTTCGCATTGCGAGAAACCCCGATATCAAAGCGGTTATTGTCGAGAGATTCAATAGAACGCTGAAGGAGAGAATATGGCGCTATTTCACGTATTTCCGGCAAAAACGCTACCTCGTCGTTCTACAGAGCATTGTTTCAGCATACAACAACTCTACGCATAGCGCTATAAAAATGAAGCCCGTCTCAGTGACGTTTGCTACAGCCGCTAAGGCTCGGAATAACCTGATACAGCGATACAAAAGACCAGAGCATTGTCTCCCTAAATATAAGGTGGGTGACATTGTGCGTATCAGTAGCCCGAAGGCGGCCTTTGCAAAAGGTTACGAAGGTGGCTGGAGTAGCGAGCTGTTCAAGATTCACCGTGTGTCGTCCGGCATTTGCCCTGCGGTATACTTCCTGCGCGATCTCCACGACGAGGATATTGATGGTATATTTTATGAGCCCGAGCTATCGAGAGTGCAAACAAAGCAGGCTAAACAGCGGGCGTTAAAATGAAAGACGAGTTTTACATGGTTTTGCCTAGTAATAGTAGTATGGATTATTATCCCGATAATGTAACAACACGGTATACCACACATCTACCGCAGCGTATGTCTCTTCACGGTAGTTGGGCTGTTTCATTAGCTGAGATCCATATACCCGCAACCATTTTACACGTGCCTACCGATGGCAAGCGAAACTTTCTGAATATGACAACGGAGCAGGCGGTTGGTATCTCAACGAAGTACGTACCTGTCGAGGGCGCGCGAAACCTCCTGAGTGTGACAACGAGGCAGCCGGCTGGTACCCCGGTGAAGTACGTGCCTATCGAGCGCGAGTTGGCGACCGGTGTTTCAACGGCTTTTGCTTTTAAGGAAGATAACGCCTGTGTGCCACCCGGTGTATACCACAGCATAGGGACATTGCTCGAGGCTATTAACGAAATACCTTATGTCACGGGCCATTTGAAATTCAAGTACGCCCGCAACGGGTATGTGACGGTGAAGCGCGTCTGCGAATCCTGTAAGAACCTGGAGCATACCTTTTTTTTCTCCGACGTACTGAGCAAGGTTTTAGGGTTCACCGAAACAGGAGGTGTAGTAGTACCCCGTGGAGGATACACTGCTCAGAGGCCTGCCAATTTTGCCAACGGGACCCCCAACATGATGTACGTTTATACCGATATCTGCGAGCCCTATATTACCGGTGATGTTCGCACACCATTGCTACGTGTTGTGCCTGTTGCTATCGCCGATGCCCATAATTACGGATCTGTGAGGATAAAAAGCTTCTCGCCACCGCGTTATATTCCCTTACTACATACTAGTTTTCAAACAATAACCATTGATATAAGGGATGAGTTTGACGAGCCAATACTATTCGAGCACGGGACGCTGACGGTGACGCTACAGTTCAAACGTATAGACTGACCTGGGTGTATCTACAATGGATTACTATGACGAGTACTTCGAGATGCAAACGGGGAGTGGGGCTCGAACAGGTTATGGCGGTATCAGCCATGTGTATATCGGCTCACCAAACCAGCGAGGTCATGGTATTGGAAGTTTTTTAGGGGGTCTCTTTCGACGTATCATACCTCTCTTGAAACAGGGGGCTCGGACTGTTGGTAGAGAGGCGCTTCGCTCGGGGATTAACATGGCCTCTGATGTCGTTAACTCCGGTGTACAACCGAGAGAAGCGTTTCAAACGCGCCTGCGCGAATCAGGGCAAAACCTGAGGCGTAAAGCTGAGGAAAAAATTACATCGCTCATGAAGGGCTCCGGCTATAAAGGCAGCAAAATTAATAAACTGGTGCATTCTGCTGCGGGGAGCGTATCACGGCGCAACTCTGTGAAAAGAAAGGCGGTGAAATCGCGAAAACGTTCAAGCGGCGGTGGTGCAAGAACGAAGTGTGTTAAGAAGAGGAAGAAGGGTGTGAGAGGTAGAAGATCATCGGCTAAACCACGCGTCACGAAACGTAACAAGAAACCAAGAACAGTGACGGATATTTTTGCTCAAACTGCGCTCTGAAAAATGGCGTTCCTACACGCGCACTCGTGCGAGTAGTACGAGTAGTAAGTCGGAGCTTGAATTATTTTCATTACCGCCAACCCAGACAACGATCGAGGGGACACACTCTGTATACTACAAACCAATCTCATCGCTGACGGATGATTCACCGATAGAATTTGTCGTCCCAGGCCAGGGGGATGAGTACATTGATCTCGCGCATACAATGCTAAGTATAGGCGTTAAGATAGATGCCCCAGATTATAAAAAGACAGGGGGGTTAGAGGGCGTATCACCCGATGTAGGACCTGTCAATAATCTCCTACACTCAATGTTCAGCCAGATCGATGTATTTTTGAATCAAAAACTTGTGTCTCCTCCTAACAATGCTTATGCTTATAGAGCTTATATTGAAACTCTGTTGAACTACGCGTACGCCGCGATGACCTCGCATCTTACGAGCGCTTTATGGTATAGCGATACAGAGGGAGCAATGGATGATAAGGGCGATGGTAACAAAGGCCTTGTAGAGAGACGGGATGCATTAGGCAAGGATAGAACGATCGATCTTCTTGGACATCTGCATTGCGATATCTTCAATCAGGAAAGGTTTTTGCTGAACGGTGTTGAGATGCGTTTGCGACTCGTGCAGAACAATAGCGCTTTCTGTCTCATGACTGATTTGAAAAACTGTAAAATCCGCATTACAGAAGCATCGCTAATCGTGCGATGCGTTAAGATAGCGCCCGGTATACTCCTGTCTCATGCGAGAGCTCTGTCTAAATCCACAGCAAAATATCCGCTGACGCGTGTCGAGGTTAAAGCTAAATCAATTCACGCCGGAATACACGGCGATACTCTTGATAACGTCATACTGGGCCAACTACCAAAACGTATAATAATTGGTTTTGTCGATAATAAGGCTTTCAACGGTGATTATGGCAAAAATCCGTTCAATTTTCACCACTACTCGATCAGTTATCTTTCTTTATATGTAGACGGCCAACAGATACCGTCAAAACCTCTGCAGACAGACTTCACAGATAGTAATATGTATGTGGATGCATATCACACGTTATTTTCTGGCTCGGGTATTCACTTTCTCAACGACGGTAATTGTATCTCGCGTTTGAACTACCCATATGGCCATTGGCTTTTCGCGTTTGATCTGACACCCGATCTCTCTGCTAATAGCAGCACCCACTGGAATCTGGTGAGGCATGGCAGCGTGAGGATAGAAGTACGCTTCGCGGGGTCTTTACCTACAACGATTAACTGTATTGTGTACGCTGAATATGATAATGTGCTTGAGATTGACTCATCCAGACAGGTCATCGTAGATTTCAGCGGTTGATGAGCGAGAGAGAGAAGCACCCTCAGTTTTCACTGAGCATTCAAAGAGTGACGGTCAAATAAAAAAGACGGCATCATGTATATTGTTATTGATGTGCAGGGCGTGAGAGGTAGAGATAACCAGTTTATACCTAAAGAAGTAGCCGTCGTATCGGTAAAAACTGAAGACTATGGTCACTGGATTGTAAAGCCACCCTATACGGACGATAACTTGCCAGTCTTTGTAAAGCGTCAAAATATGTGGCTACGCGATAACGTCCATGGTATAGAATGGTCTGAAGGCGATACATCGCTACAAGCGTTGGAGACAAACCTGAAAAGGATTGCGGGTCAGGCGACACGGATTTTCACGCGCGGCTCTGACAAATCATCGTATCTGGCGCAACTCACGGGCTATTTTATTATAAATTTAGAAGATGATGAAGAGGCTCCTTCATTACGTCAGCTACCTCGAAGCGACGCATGCTGTATGCACTACCGCGTCGCAAATCACAGACAGGCCTACAGATGCGCCCTGAACAACGCTATGAGAATCAAAGCCTGGCTCTGTCAAAGCGAACGGATTACCTCCTTATTGGAGTATAGGACTACCACGTCGTGGAGCATTGGTATGTCTGAGGCCAGGACCGAGGAGGAAAAAGAACCCCCGAATCAACAGTCTTCAGATCTTACAATCTCTCAAAAACATAAAGGAGCATGCTATAGGCGTCTACCCGGCCGATCGTATCCTGAAGGTGTGGACGAAACCGACGGCATTCGTGGTTAACACCGATGGATACAAACGCCCAGGGGCTCACTGGGTCGCCATGTACGTTGATCGAAATGGACACGGATGGTTCTTCAACAGTTACGGCCTACCTCCAATCATCCCACAGCATCTCGCGCGTCTCCGAAGAAACTGTCGACTCTTCCGTTGCAACACGGTTCAACTCCAGGGCCCTAATTCGCAGTGTTGTGGACAGTATTGTGTTATGTTTCTTCATTATATGGCTACTGGTCTCGATATTCAACGATTTAGAGATGTTTTTTCGCATGATTTGCAGCGAAACGATAAAATAGTTCATGAGTATTATAATGCATATAGCAGCAAGGGTGGTAAATCTAAGGGTGTGGTTTCCGATACAGATGACTGTATCGGTAGGGGTTATAGGATTAAGCATTTACATTGTATACAGCACTGTTGCTCTCGTTCTCGGTAATCACAAGCTAATAAAATTTTAAATGCTACTTCTAACGACTGTCTCGTTGCTTTCAACAAGAATCACACGTGCCGTTTTAAAATCCTGTGTCTGTCTCCTATCCCGTTTCTTTCGGCGAAAATTGTACGAGTGGTGACGGGGGCCGGATATCAGATTTCGCTGACGATCAGCGCTGTTGTCTCTATGCAGCTGCAGAGGGTTCAACGCTCATCGTCAGTCGGCGCTCAAGGCTTGAGACTTTACGTCGGTCGGGAGGCATCATGAACATCGTCGTTGATATACAAGGCCTGAAGGATAAATATAATAACTTCGTGCCTAAAGAAATTGCCGTGGTCTCTGTGAAAACATCTTACTTAGCACACTGGGTCATATCACCGCCTCACGCTTATAGCGTACTGCCTCCTAGTGTGAAACGACAAAACACGTGGCTAAAGTGCAATCATCACGGTATAGACTGGTCCGATGGTGAAACACCTTTACGTGCGGTCGAAGCTACTTTAAAGCAAATCGCGGTACAATCCGATCGCCTGTTTACAAGAGGGTCTGATGCAGCCGCATATTTGACACAGCTAACAGACTGCTTCGTTATAAATCTAGAGGAGGACAAAGAACCACCGTCTCGTAACCTCCCCGAGAGCAGTACTTTTTGCATATTTCACGGCTTACTACACAAAAATAACTCGTTCAAGTGTGCTCTCAACGGCGCTGTGAGGTTAAAAAAATGGCTTTCTCATAACGATCGCTCCACCGCCTTGTGGGAGTACAGAACCACCACGTCCTGGACTGCTGGCTTATTAACGGTGGCACAGCGGGAGGAGGGAAAAGCAACCGGTATCAAAAAATCATCCTCGTAAAGACGCGCATTGCCGCTGATCTCATCCTCACATTTCATTATCTTATAAATGCTGACTTATGCTAGCGACGGTCGGGACCATGGTAAACCAATACCTCCGCCAAGGTATTGTCGGAATTCTCCCACCACTACCACCCTGTGGCGGGAGATGCTGCATCAAAAGATTGTTGTCAGCTCTTTTCTGCATTCGAGGTAGGGATATGAATCTATCAAACAGGAGGTTTAAATCATTTGAGCTCTCTGATGGTCAGACAGTGCTCCCAAGTCGCCGCATGAGTAAACGACGTGAATTGAAAGTACGCTTAGATCTCTTTTTGCACGATATTGCAACGTTTAAAGCCAGAATACGCGACATATCAGAACTCCGCGCTTTAACAGTGGCCATAAAAAAACTCGATCTGAACAATGGATTTCACGCTCGTCAATCAAACAGGCCTTTTGGAGTCAAAAAACTGACCGAGCTTGAACTCGCCAAAGAATACCGCATCACCTGTATCCGTGTCGTCGAATCGAAATGGGGCAAGCGAATTGCCATGGACGTGGACAGCACATTTACATGCTTCCTACCGCCAAGATTCGTCAAAGTTTTCGAAGATAAGAGCAGTTTATTCCAGCAGATGTGCGCAGCGGCCTCAAACAAAAACTTAATCATGCTGTACCACGGCACGAAACTCAACAGACTGGAGTTCAAACCTGCTGAAGAATGATCATAAACAGGTATGGGGCAAAACTTATTTATCAACCATCTGAACACTCCCAAACGTACACGAACCTCTCTCGCATTATGGTGTCTCTATCGGCCCTGTTACAGCATCGTCTGACCATCTAAGCAGCACACCCCGTAAACCACCGCTCCATGGTCATCGACGCCGTCGTGAAAACGAACGAAAATCCAAAAATATCCACAAAAAAAAAATACCCCCCTACTACTATATGTATTGTGAATTATATGCCATATTATAACCAAATTTGTAAAATTAATAAGAGCTGAAATATATATATATATATACGGAGAAAAATTAAAAAAAAAAAAAAGTGGTGCGCTATGGTGACACGCTCATCCCCCCTCCGCACACCCGCAAACCTCTCGCCTACAACGCCGGCCGCTCGGCCTAGTGGGGGAAAGGAGTGGGGATAGGAGTGGGGGTCGCCATAGTGCACCACCTACTACTGCTATGTCTTCGGAAAATGACATTCTCCGACTTTACGTAAGCGGGGAGGGAGGCACCGGCAAAAGTTTCCTTATAAAAACTGTTCGTGCGTGGATTAAGAAGAATCTTGGCAAAGATACTGCAGTTACTGCTCCAACGGGAATAGCTGCATTCAATATCGATGGTACGACTGTCCATCGTTTTCTTCATTTACCGGTTGAACATGGTTGCACTGCCAAGTCTAGAGGACTTTCCGATGCGGTGCTCAAATTGCTGCGAGCTGAATTAAAAAGTGTTTCTTTCATTATAATTGATGAAGTATCTATGATTTCTAACTTAACTCTGATGTATATACATTTACAATTGTCGGCCATTTTCAATACTCAAGATCTTGAAAATGGTTGGTTCGGTCTTAAACATGTACTTTTGTTTGGAGATTTGTTGGAACTTCCCCCTGTACATGAAGATCCAGCTTTTATTATGTTGTCAAGTGATAAAATTGCAAAATATATCGGCGCGATGGGATCTTTTGATTTATGGTCGGAATTATTCCGTTACGATGAGCTGAGAATTAATATGCGCCAAAAAGACGACACAATGTATAGGGATTTATTGTCTAGAATTCGTGTAGGCGCAGTTACGGACTCAGATACCAAGATTTTAGAGTCTAACGGAGTATAACCGTTTGCGTGAGTTGTATAGACCCGATATTACGGCTATCAGCGTTACCAAACACCGTACTAGGATGAAAGTATGCGATAGGGTGTGGGCAGTATCAGCAATATTTGCAGAGTGTCAAAAACAAATTGTAACTCAGAAAAATGACTCTCTTCCATTTCATATAAGAGGACTTGCCAATGACGATAATTTATCGTGTTATGCCAATGTTACTCTTCAATGTATGCTACATTGCTCTTCCATCCGAAAAGCTATGTTGCTAGATCGTGGAGAAATTCCAAATATGGAATCTTTTGTTCAAGCATACATGAGTGATAGCATGGAAATTGATGTGTTTGCTATTAGGAGAATCGTTGGTGAACCATTTACCAATGAAGCTCAACAAGATCCTAGCATGTTTTTCATTTCCATTTGCACAAAATTGATTACCCTCGGAAATGTTGTCAAACATCAAATAACTTCACTAATAACATGTAGTACCTGCGGTTTCAAAACAACCGATATAAACCCGAATAACATTATTTCTCTCGTACTGCCAAAATCACAGAAAGCGGCTTTTGAATTACAATATTTAATTAATTCTAATGTGGAAAAGTGGTTAAGAACTGACCGGCTCTGCACGAATTGTCATACACCAGGTTTAGTAGAAAGGTTTGAATTTTCTTCATTGAAAACTATTGTGGTTGTTAAATTGTTACTTTTTAACATAAAAAATGGTAAAATTGAAAAGAATAAATGTAATATTAAAGCAATACCGACTTCAACTGTACGGATTAACCAAGACAGATTTAGAGTTCTCAATGCAATTTTCCATCATGGGAAAAATATTCAGGACGGACATTTCACAAGTATGCTGCGAAGTACTAGCACTGGTTGAATCAGTGTTGATGATCTGAAAGTTGAGAAACGAAGTTGGCCTCGAAACGGCAAAGATGTTTACATTCTATTCTTGGAAAAAGTGCCTACTTAATTAAATACGAAGTAAATGTACCGTTTGAATGATTAATGACAACTTAAGATTTTTATTTGGAAAGATTTTCGATATTTATGGAAAGGTACACGCATATTAGTTGCTTCCCCGCATTTTATTCTTGTGTTTTAGGAAAAAAATTTTTAAACCCCAAGATTTTCCTATAATACGTTTATTTGTAGAATTTCGCGTTTTTAAGTGATTTACAAAATCATAGCATTCATATGGAGTCCATAATACAACTTTTGCACACTCGGATTCGAAGTAATCGGGCAGAAATCTCACACAAGGCTGATTTCATTTCACAAAATGATAAGGCAAATTACGTTCATCTACAATATGTCTTATTTATTATATTTAGTAGAGCAGCCATCGTTACGAAATCGTTGTCCAGCGCGATTGCATATTTTTGAGTGAAGGGAGTTTTCATGTACTTTCACTATCCGTGACATTCCACACATTAACCCTTCTTGTACACCAAAGATCTAGTGGTCCCCAGATTTTCCGTGTGTTCTTATGAAAACTGAATTGAGGTGTGTGATTGAAGGGTTAATCGTTTCACTTTGTATTTTTAGTCTTCAGCAAGTAAGAAACCAATTTTTGATAAATTGAAGATATTGGAATGGTTTAGCCCCAAATAATAAATGATATCGGTGCACAAATATTAAAAAAATATAATTAATAACAAGTATTGAAAGTTTGCACTTTCAGTTAAAAACTTTTCATCAAGTCCGAATCAATGAACTGTTGAATAGGTTTATCAAAAATAAATGATATCTGTGGAAAAACTTTAAAAAAGTAAAAATAACGCAAAGTATTAAAAGTTCGTACCATAAGTAGCACTTTTTATCAAGTCCGAACCAAAAGGCTGTTTGGGTTTGTTTTCCAAAAAGAAATGATATCTGTGGAAAAACTTTTTTTAAAAGTAAAAATAACGCCAAGTATTAAAAGTGCGTACCTTAAGTTGAAACCAAAATTCAAAAATCAATTCTAAAAGTAAAGCTTATAAAAAAGGAATAGAAAAATTAAAAAATATCTCATCGCATGCGAAATTTCTACTCTTGAATTAGAGAATTGAACTTGCTGAATGAATAAGGGAAATCGTTACTATGGCTTGGAAAGAAATAAATCCTTATCCCATGTGAAGTTTTTACTCTATAAATTGATTTATCGAACTTGCCGAAAAATAATCGAAATCGTAACCATTGCTTGTAGCCAAGAATCAGAAGCTTTCAATTAATGCCTGCAGTGGTTGGTATTACCGACCGTGCATCGTTATTTGTTGCGATTGATCAGAGTTCTGACAGTTCCGGGACCGCTGTTGAGCTGCAAAAACAATACAAAAACTTGGCGTGCATGGTTAAGTAAAAAAGCGCGGCGAAGGAATATCTCGTTGTTGTTATCAACAGTCGCAACATGCACGCGAAAAATAACAACATGACGTCATGCATTGAAAAAGAAATCATCGTTAACCGTGCCGCATTTCTTCATCATGGAATTTTATATATATCCATTCTTCATCCCAAACGTTCAACGTTTTATTCGATCTTTCTCTTCTATTCAATCAAAATATACATTGCTATTGGGATTCCACATTGAACGATAATCCTGTTTGCGTAGCTTATTCTAAGTTCTTCTAAATTATATTAATTCGATATCTTCCCGGGCTTTTTTACTTAACCATGCACGCCAAGTTTTTGTATTGTTTTTGCAGCTCAACAGCGGTCCCGGAACTGTCAGAACTCTGATCAATCGCAACAAATAACGATGCACGGTCGGTAATACCAACCACTGTAGGCATTAATTGAAAGCTTCTGATTCTTGGCTACAAGCAATGGTTACGATTTCGATTATTTTTCGGCAAGTTCGATAAATCAATTCATAGAGTAAAAATTTCACATGGGATAAGGATTTATTTCTTTCCAAGCCATAGTAACGATTTCCCTTATTCATTCAGCAAGTTCAATTCTCTAATTCAAGAGTAGAAATTTCGCATGCGATGAGATATTTTTTAATTTTTCTATTCCTTTTTTATAAGCTTTACTTTTAGAATTGATTTTTGAATTTTGGTTTCAACTTAAGGTACGCACTATTAATACTTGGCGTTATTTTTACTTTTTATTGTATTACGCCGTGCCCTGCTTGAAGGATATCATTCCCGACGAATATTGGATACTCTTTTGCAAACTCTCTGAGGCGCTTCACATATTAAACGGCGATTCATTAATGCGAGAAAAACTTGACCGGGCCAAGACGTTGATAGAAGAATTTGTTCGGGAATATGACAGATTGTTCGGATACGCCAATATTACATACAATCTGCACATTCTCGACATCTCTGCGATACGGTCGAAAATTGGGGCCCGATGTGGTGTAACAGCGCTTTTATTTACGAGGGTTATAATAAGAAAATTGCTGCAGACTCATTGAATAGTCCTGCCGGCCGACCGTTGCAAATAATGAACGAATACTTATTGAACGATTATATGCGGTGCGTCATTAACGATCCGACGATTGTCGACGAAACAAGAGCAAAGGTTATCGGGATTATTAACAGAGGAAAAAAAGCGCCGCTTCGCATTAAAAGAACCGGGGAAGATTTTGAAAAGTTTGAAAGTTTAGGTCTGACCGTATCGAGAGAACCAAACGAATGGGAGCGTCGTCTCTTAACTTCTGATAGACTTACGTGCAGAGGAACAATGAATGTTTTTCAAAAATGTATAATCAATGGAAATTTATACAGTTGTAGTAACGTCGAGCGCAATGATACTCGTGATTCCAACAAAAATGTAAACACGAGAGATAATCGTTTCGCCGAAATATTGTCAATTGTCAAATTTGTTAACGACGAGGGACGAACAATCATTGGAATGTTTGTCACATACCACGAGACTATTAGTGTTTTGGAAGAAGCCAGACACATAAAAATATTGATTCGGTCGGATGAAAGAGGTTTCGTAATAGACGACGATTTGATGGCTCCGGCTATAATCTATAATAATGAATTTGACAGGGGAATCTACGTATGGTGTAAGAATCACGAATGTTTGGGAAACTGACTAATACTCAACCGGAGGAATTCTCAGCGCCGTAATGTTTGAAATTTTATGATGCATTTCTTTCATAAAATTATAATACACGAATTGTTGTAAATTTTATACGCAGCATCATAACGGAGAAGGGATGGTAGAAAAAACTAAGTTTTCGAGGGTTGCGCGGTTAAATATTTAATCGGTCATAATTTTCTCTATCCGCTCTCCAGGATGACTGCAACGATTACTCGCTCAAACTGTTGCATGAATCTGGCGTGAATTGCGTGTCTGTATCTTTTTTCCTTCGATTTGGTGCGTCTCATAACCATAGTGTTAAGATATTTGTCAGCCTTTGTATTCAAGAAATTTGTAATTACAATGTACACCCCCCCCCCTCCCGCCGATCCACCCAGCATGATTCCAAGAGCTAAAGAAAATCGAATGTAATAGCTCTTGGAACATTTCAACACCAATGAAATTCCCATCTGCTTTTTCTATTGCCGTTCCCATCCCGAAATCCTCATCACTTCACTTTCCGTTACCCATTTTTGCAGGTATCGATACCCGGAGCAGCTCCGGTTCGACTGAGCATCGATACCCTCTGTAGGGGGTATTGATACCCGGAGCAGGGTTGTAAGTAATGCATTACCATTTTCATTACTCATTACATTGAATTTTTTAATGGAAAAAAAATTCATTACTCATTACTTTGAATTTTTTAATGGAAAAAAATTCCATCACTCATTACTTTGAATTTTCTAATGGAAAAAAAATCCATCACTCATTACTTTGAATTTTGTAATGGAAAAAAATTCCATCATTCATTACATTGAATTTTGTAATGTAGAAAATTTTTCTTTCTCATCACATTGCATTTTGAAATGGTATCAAAATGACCCGATAGCAGTTATAACGTGTTACTGGACTGCCTTTACGTGTACTGCAGTGACTTCTGGGTCAAAATAACCCAATGGTAGTAACGACGTATAACTCGGTTATCAGTAGGTCTAACGCTATCTGCCAAGGGTCAGAATGACCCATTGGCACTATCCACGTTTTACTCGGCTACCAGTCGGTGTAACGTTGTTCGCACCAGGTCAAAATGACCCGATGGAGTTACAACGTGTTACTGGACTACCTGCACGTGTAATGCAGTGGTCCCTGGGTTTAAGTGACCCAATGATAGAAACGACGTGTTTCCGGGCCACCAGTGCGTATGGCGCTGTTTACGCCCGGTCAAATCGACCCAATGGTAGTAAAAACTTGTACCAATACGTGTAACGCTGTTCGCACCGGATCAAAATGATGCAACGCTAGTAACGACGTGTTGCTCGGCCATCAGTGCATGTAACGCTGTTTGCAACGGGTCAGAATGACCCATTAGAACTATCCACGTTTTACTTGCCTACTAGTCGGAGTAACGCTGTTCGCACCAAGTCGAAACGACCCACTGGCAGGAACAACGTGTTACTGGACTGCCTGTACGTGTAGTCCATCTTTTCCGACATCAAAAAAATGAATGAAAATATATACGAATTCAGCACATCAAATTACATAAAAATTACATGATAAAGGTAAAAACAAATTTTTAGTGGTTAAAAATGCGTTTTGTTACTTACTCAATATTGTTAAGGTGTATATGCTAAAATAACTCTGCATTTAAATTCACCGCATCAAATTACATAAAAATCATTCATGATATAGGTCGAAAAAAATTTGTTTGACTCAAAAATGCGATTATTTTACCAATTTAGCGGTTTTTCACAATTTACTCCAAATTGGTGGGTGTAGGTGCTGAACTGGCTCCGAATTTTGATTCAGCGGATCAAATTACATGAAAATCATGCATTATATAGGTCAAGAAGGATGTTCGAATACCCAAAAATGCGATTATTTGGGATTTTTAGTAGGTTTTTGCCATTTACTTAAAATTGGTGGGTGTAGGCGCTGAACTGGCCCCAAATTCTGATTCAGCGCGTCAAAATACATAGAATTACATGGGTCTAGTCAAAAGTACTGACCACTTTTTTTTGTGTGCCGGTGTTATCATTGGTAACCATCAAAATTCAACGTTATTTAGAATTGTTCATTGAATCGAATACGAAAGTCTGCCAATTTCATGAATTCCTTACAATAGCCACGACATCATATATTTTGAACAATTGAATTGCTTTATGAATTCCTCGAAGCTCGCCCCGTTCGAGATTCCATTATGTAATGAATCGGAAAATAGTCAATATTACGAGCTATTTATTTTTAATTTGAAACGCTTAGAGTGGCCGAAAATATAAAAAAAATCCATCGACGTAACATTGAGATTCTACAGGTTTGCTTTGCTGCTATGCTATGATTCGCGGATAAGGAACCAGAACCAATTCGACAGAGATTTTTCTCTTGCTTCAGATAATGTCAGTGATAATGGATTATTGTCTTTTTCCAGCGCCGTACAATTCTTCGAAAAGCCAAAACATCTACCGAAAAATGTTGAAGCTTATTCAGGTTTATCTTTATTAAACAATAGAGAAGAAAAAATAAAGTTGGCAAAAAATCACGAGTGGAATACGTTTCGACAAATTTTTACATATTATATTACGTTTACATATTCTAGTTGAAAATAATAATAATAATAATAATCGCATTCAAGACGTGTACTTGTCACTCCTAAGTTGTTTTATTAATGAATAGAGAACAGTTGATATTCTTCACAAGTTCATCAACTACGCATGTTTTAGTTACAAAAATCGATAATGCTCAAATCGGTAATGCTGAAAATAAGACTACTTTAAGATAAAATCTTAAGCTTTCCAATGATATATGAAAAGTTGGATTTGATCAGGGTTTTTTTTTGGATAAATATAATTCACGTTAAATTATGAATTTCGTTTGAGAATAGTTATAAAAGAGCGTTTATTACCTTATGATCCCAAATTGCATATAGTTGGAAAAAATTTTCAAGGTAATTCCATTTGAAAACATTTCTGGTATATTCACGGGCACGTACCTGTGACTATAATGGAATATTATATAATGTAACGTAACGCTCTTGCCGACCTGGCCTGAACGCCGCCACGCGTCGGTTCGAGCTACCTTAATTTTAAAAGGAGCAGGTATGAAAGAAACGTGAAAACGCGGAATTTCGATTTTGACAATTTTAACAATTCGGATTTATTCAACTTTTATCGATTTTACAGGTTCATTGATATTTTTATTTATTATTTTGATTGCGTTCGACAATTGGGGAAATTTCGATTGCGCTCGCCGTTTTCGAATTGATCAAATTTTTAATTTACACGTTTTTTCGCTCGCTTTTCAAAATAATAGTTTCGATAAATCAATCGTGATTTTATACAATAAAAGAAATTATTATAGGTTTGACGCAATATAACCTCAAATTCGTACCGCGGCCTTTTGAATTATTTAAAATTTACAAAATTTACAGAAATTTTGGTTTTGTTTGAGTCGGACTCGATTAGTTTCAACTTTGAATGTAAAAAGAGAATTTACAAATTTACAAATCAATTTACAAGAAAAATCATCCCTGATTCTAGCAAGCAAAAAGAAATAAAAATTGGTTAAGTTAAGGGGATGGATCACTCGACGACACTCTCCGTCGCAGACCCCCCCTACTTGAGCGGTAGAGCAGAGCTCGCAAGGAGCTACCGCATACTACCGCTAGGTGGCGCGGCGCGCGTTTTCCATCATGGTTCAACGCGATACGAACGCACGGGACACATGATGGGTGACGTTTGCCGCGCGCTACAATATAGGGGATAGGAGTGTTTATGATCTTCAACTCGAAAAAGAGTTGTATTCTAAGCTAGGCGTGAAAACATGCCTCCGCAAATGATTATTGAAAAGGTAACGGTCCTTTCCTTCATGTAGAACGATTTTCATCGTTAGTTCGATGTGAGTCGAATTCTCGAGCGTTGAGTAAAGCGCTAGGTTCTCCCGTCAAGGAGGGGACGAAATACATAAACAATCAAGAGACTCGGTAGAGTCTCGGGACAAGTACATTGACAGCCCTGTCGTCTGCTGGCCCGAGGCTCTCGCCGATCAAGAGACTAGGTAGAGTCTCGGGACAAGTACATTGACAGCCCTGTCGTCTGCTGGCCCGAGGCTCTCGCCGAGACTATATTATCTCTGAATAAAGTAAATTTCGGTGGTGGGGGTAAAATTGACATGTCATTTTCTTGAATTGCGAAGCTCAGGAGTTATGTCGCAATTTGAAAATTGAACTTTCAGCTAATTAAGAAATTCTCTTTCGATTGCGCCCAAAATCAATACGATCGGTGGTGTAATTGCTGAGAAAAAACTTTGCACGGGCTCAAGATTATGCAAAAGTTACTAACACATCTATGGATTTACTGTGTCTGTACAGAACACCATCAAAGGCCTCTTGATGCCAGCTATAACCCATTCCTATGGAAGCTCGGGTCCCGGGATCCCGGCTACAGAAATAATGAGTTGTGATTGGTCAGGACACTTGCTGAACCGTTCCAGCGGAATACAGTTTATGAATATATATACAAGGCCATCAGTCAGCCGTCAGTTATTGATGTTATAACAAACGGATTTTCGACATTACGAAGTGCGGGGTGACAAAAAAATATTTTTCATCTAATAAAGTGTTAAATATGTATTTATTTTATTAAAAATAGTGGTATGTGGTGTCATACAGTATTACGAAAACTAGACATATAGTGACTTTGACGTGATATATAATACATCCATCTGTCAGTTTTTGATGGCATGAGCAAATTAATAGCAACAGCGATCTGAATGATAAAATTTCGGAGAAATAGTGCGAGCTGTATGAATTCGATTCAAAATTCTTATATGACTATAAAAAAAAAATGTTATGTAACTTTTGTGAAAACCATGTGGGTTAGTTTACGCTCATCGCAATCGGTTCGCGAGTGTTTGTTATATAGAACATATATTAGTATTGGGAAATTTATCCTTGTACAAATTCTTTGATTTTACGTTTATTTATGACATAATTTTGTTGCAATCCTGGTTCTGGTTCTTCAAAAATTTTCAACGGGAGTTATGTGAGAAAAATAAACTTTCGCTCATTATAACCTCTCAAACGTTCTTTCCAAACAGAAATTTTATGTTGTGTAATTACATTATAGAAAAAATATGCGTGATTGTATGTAAATGAATGCAAATAAATGTTGAAATACTTCGGTCAAGTAAAAGTGTCTAATTCAATGTATTGTTGTCATAGTTTCTTTCATTTCACTTGGCTGTGTTCACCGGGCCCTTTTTCCCACCTCCTTAGCTTACAGTGTATCCATACCAATTTCTATTCATTCTCTAGACAATTCGAGTGACATTCGTATTTCTATTTCCTCATATTGATGTCAATAAATTGGAAAATTCATATCAAAAAGTTTCATGATTGCTTGTTTACAAACACGAGTTGTAAAAAATCTTTGGGCCATGTAAGTACATAGATATTCTCTTGAATTGTTGCATGATGAATTTGGAAATTCATTTCAATATGTCATTGGTTGCTTATTTTTCGTGATATCAAAATTTGTATCTTCCAAATGCAATGAACACATCTTAAGTTTGACAACATGATGAAGCGACACGTATATTGAGTATTTCCAGACCATGTTTACGATTGGCATTATGGATTAAAAAATTCATGTGTGTGAGTCTACGCCTGATCATTTCTGGATGTGATCAAATATTTTGTCTGTGTATAACCATGGAGACATACTAAATTACACTATTTGATTTACTTCAACATGCAGCGTATCTGTCACTTTATTTATTGAATATGCCATAATAAGTTTCAAAAATGTGGTTCGGGTAATTTTAAAGTTTTTTGCCCCATAGCACCAAAGTTTGTATTACTGGTACGCAGCGAATACCTATGAACTTTGATATTCCTGCGAAGCGGTAGGTGTGCCAATCTTTTCACTTTTTGGTTCCAACTGTAATATATGAATGAGATACATGAAACAATTATGCGTTCTGTTCACTTTCAGGTTCGCTGTCTTTTTTCCTTTTAGTTTTGGCATAATAAATTTTATGAATCGGTGGTAATTTTTTCTGTCTGTACCAAAATTTAGATGAATAAATCGCAGCGAATACTTGCAAATTTGGAAAATTCTGTGTATTGACATGCATGCCAGGTACTTCCTTTTTTTGGTTATGGAATATGGATATCTACAAATAATAAAAATTATACATGAATTATAGGATTTGGAAATGGATTATAAATAATAATCAATAATAAATAATAATGATGAATGATACAAAAAGTCAGCAATGCCTGTTTATGAATGGCATAAGAAGTTATGTTTTCAAAATGCATTGCTCATATTAAAAAGTAAGCAATTCTGTTGGTCTTGACGCACTTCATACTTTTTCTTTTGTCCGGTTGAACCTTGGTGGCTACATGCAGAGTTTGAAAATTTTATGCATCGACGTGGGTGCGTCAACTTTCTATCTCTGGGAATCATAATACGAATGGAAAAGATTGCTTCAAAAAGTCCTTGGAAGCACGTTTTTTAATGAAATAAAAATAACTAGCATTAGAATTCAATAAACATATGTGAAAATTGCGAATTCTGGTGGACTTGGTGAACATTATATATATATATTTTTCTTTCTCCTTCTGTCAAATTTTAAGGAAAATCACTCCAAAAATTCGTTTCATTGAAAAATCTTCATGTTTTTTTTATTCACAATGATTTCATCAAAACAGATGAAAACAAAATTTATAAATGAAGGGGGAAAATTCCACAATGATACAAAATATTGAAAAACCTTACGGAATATGATTTTAATCCCACAAAATTATAGACACGTTCGAAATGGTTGAAAAATTGAGGATATCACTTCAAACATTCGAAGAATATCAAACTGTTATAAATTGTACAAAACTTAAAGAAAATCATTGGAGAAAGGAGAATTATTTTTAAATATCACAATAGAAACATTGGAGAACTTGAGAAAATCTTATTTAAGAATATTTTTTGTGGTTTAGAACTACCACAGAAAAAAGATTTGATATCAAGCCGTAAAAATCCTCTCTCGGAGAAAAAAAATTTGGACAATTACATTGATGATCGCCCGTTTTCGCATTATACCACAAAAAATGTAAACAAAACTTCTTAAATCACACAACAAAAATGATTTCGAACCGTAAGAAAATATCAAATATATTACAATCCTACACCATTAGTGTATAATGTTCTTCACTAATATACTGATTGTGCGGTATCAGTCTTTTTTCGACGAATCAGATGTTACAAGCCAAAATCATATCTCGGCCTCCAACCCGCTTTCCACCATGCTCTTGGGTTCCTAATTTACAAAACATATTAGAGTACAAGGAAAAAAATCGCTGAAGTCCAACAACAGACCTGTGACGAAATATTTCCAGTACAATTTGACGAAAAATAGGTCTTTTTTCGTGAAAACCAACGTTATAAGCCGAAAATAATATCTCGGCCTCCAACCCGCTTTCCACCATGCTCTTTAGTTCTTAATTGACAAAACATATTAGAATACAAGGAAAAAAATCGCCAAAGTCCAAGGACAGACTTGTGACGAAATATTTCTAGCACAATTTTGACGAAAAATAGGTCGTTTTTCATGGAAACCAACGTTATAAGCAGTAAATCGTAAATAATTCATAGCAATTTAAATAAAAATTATATATTCATCAAAACATAAATAAGGAATTTTCGAGAAAAAAGACGTGATATCAAACCATAAACTTCCCCTAGGGAAAAAAAGGTTGGGACAAGTACATTGATGGTATCGTGTTTGCTGATAATTCCATCCATAAAAAAAAACTTGGAAATCGATGCCTCATTCTTCTTATTTGATTCGAACAGCTAAATCAATTGAAAAAATTCCATCTAATTTATGTGCAGCATTAAAATTTATTATATCAATTCGAGGCCAAGTCTTTTCTAATGAATTGAAAAAGTTACCACTTGAGTTACGTGCAGCACTAAAATTTATGATATCAATCAGTGGACAAGTATTTTATTAGTAACTCCAAATTTTTACGTTATTAAATTGTTCTAAGAAGCTTTTAAATCCAAAAAAAAAATCACATGAAAGCTAGTCATTCGTTACTCTATGGTGGCAGAGACATAAGAAAATCGATTTTTCTCAGACTTTCAGGATCCTTTGGTATTATTCACACAATTCAACGTCGATTGGATCGATACAAATTATGTTTAAATAAGTGTTACAAGTACTTGTCCGGCCCATCACTTTCCGTTTAAATTGTTTATCCAAATAAAAATCAGGGCTTGTCTAGAACTGATGGTTCACAAGTCACAAGTATTCATGCAGAGGGAATTGAGACAATTATCTTCAAGTAATTTTTACTTAGTTGCACTAATTTAATAAAAACGGAAACAAATTATTCCGCAATATACAAGGGATTTTATTCTGCATCGATAAATGAAACAAATTGTACATAATATATATGTTCAAGCTTCCAAAATAACTGTCCAGTTTATATTTAATGATGTCAATTTTTACTTCCTACTTATTCTTCCAGCGAACGAATTTCATTCGGTATAACTAACCTTTACTATTATTAAGAACATTAAACTCATAATAAATCGCATGTCAATAAATTTTTAACCGGATTCTGTCGTACAATTTCGTTTTTTTATGATTGATTTTTATTTGAATGAATAGTGATGGGCCGGACAAGTACTTTTAACACTTATTTAAACATAATTTGTATTGATCCAATCGACGTTGAATTGTGTGAATAATACCAAAGGATCCTGAAAGTCTGAGAAAAATCGATTTTCTTATAAGTCTTTGCCACCATAGAGTAACGAATGACTAGCTTTTATGTGATTTTTTTTGGATTTTTATTTATAATCCATTTCCAAATCCTATAATTCATGTATAATTTTTATTATTTGTAGATATCCATATTGCATAATCAAAAAAAGGAAGTACTAATACTTGGCATGCATGTCAATACACAGAATTTTCCAAATTTGCAAGTATTCGCTGCGATTTATTCATCTAAATTTTGGTACAGACAGAAAAAATTACCACCGATTCATAAAATTTATTATGCCAAAACTAAAAGGAAAAAAGACAGCGCACTTGAAAGTGAACAGAACGCATAATTGTTTAATGTATCTCATTCATATATTACAGTTGGAACCAAAAAGTGAAAAGATTGGCACACCTACCGCTTCGCAGGAATATCAAAGTTCATAGGTATTCGCTGCGTACCAGTAATACAAACTTTGGTGCTATGGGGCAAAAAACTTTAAAATTACCCGAACCACATTTTTGAAACTTATTATGGCATATTCAATAAATAAAGTGACAGATACGCTGCATGTTGAAGTAAATCAAATAGTGTAATTTAGTATGTCTCCATGGTTATACACAGACAAAATATTTGATCACATCCAGAAATGATCAGGCGTAGACTCACACACATGAATTTTTTAATCCATAATGCCAATCGTAAACATGGTCTGGAAATACTCAATATACGTGTCGCTTCATCATGTTGTCAAACTTAAGATGTGTTCATTGCATTTGGAAGATACAAATTTTGATATCACGAAAAATAAGCAACCAATGACATATTGAAATGAATTTCCAAATTCATCATGCAACAATTCAAGAGAATATCTATGTACTTACATGGCCCAAAGATTTTTTAAAACTCGTGTTTGTAAACAAGCAATCATGAAAACTTTTTGTTATGAATTTTCCAATTTATTGACATCAATATGAGGAAATAGAAATACGAATGTCACTCGAATTGTCTAGAGAATGAATAGAAATTGGTATGGATACACTGTAAGCTAAGGAGGTGGGAAAAAGGGCCCGGTGAACACAGCCAAACGAAATGAAAGAAAATATGACAACAATACATTGAATTAGACACTTTTACTTGACCGAAGTTTTTCAACATTTATTTGCATTCATTTACATGCAATCACGCATATTTTTTCTATAATGTAATTACACAACATAAAATTTCTGTTTGGAAAGAACGTTTGAGAGGTTATAATGAGCGAAAGTTTTTTTTTCTCACATAACTCCCGTTGAAAATTTTTGAAGAACCCAGAACCAAGATTGCAACAAAATTATGTCATAAATAAACGTAAAATCAAAGAATTTGTACAAGGAGAAATTTCCCAATACTAATATATGTTCTATATAACAAACACTCGCGAACCGATTGCGATGAGCGTAAACTAACCCACATGGTTTTCACAAAAGTTACATAACATTTTTTTTTTTATAGTCATATAAGAATTTTGAATCGAATTCATACAGCTCGCACTATGGTTACAGCTCGTTTGGGCCAAAACCATTTGAGCCAAAATCATTTGAGCCAAAAAACAAGCGAGGATCGTGTAACTCTTGAAAGTGATGTAAGATGGCGCCACCACTATTTTGTCGATAATCTGATAGATTTGATTTTTATTTGAGTGGATTTGGTCGGGTGAAACCGAGCGAACAGGGGTTCGAGCGGATCGAGGGATTGTAAAAAGTTTTCAAGCAATTGCCCCAGTAAAGGTTTTATCGAATCAATATTGTAACGAAACGCTCTTGCCGACCTGGCCTGAACGCCGCCACGCGTCGCTTCGAGCAACCATAATAATAAGGAGCAGGTATGAAAGAAACGCGGACGCTGCTAATTTTGGTAAAATATAAAAATAATCAATTTTATTCAATTATTAGGCCGAATTTTGACAAAAATAAAAGGAATTTTGCGCCTTGGCTCGCTAATTCGAAAACAATTTTGTGTTTTTTGTTTTTAAACTGTCTTGCTTTGTTTAATCGGATCTGGCGAGAAAAAGACCCGAAAGACCCGAAAACGTTGCAAATTCTCTGTCTGAGAAATTTTAAATTTCTCAATTTTCGAATTTTAAAGTGTACAAAGAAAAATCCGTTTTTTAAAATCGCAAGAACCCGAAAATCAATGTCTACCGCACGCTGTATTTCGCAAAACTCAATATTCCCGATGTCCTGTCACGCTTGTTTTCTCTAAAAAAAAATATAAATGAATCCAAGAGGATCTCTTCGCTTTTACAATTTTTCAATTTTGTTTTGACTCGATATAAAATTTTAACTCGATCTATCGCCTCTTGGATTTTTGTTAATTTTCTAATTTGCGTTAGGTCTCCGGACCCGGCCAACTCGCACAAGATTTTTTATCAAATTTGAATTAAAAATTTTAATTAACCAAAAAAAAATTTACAGCTCTGCTTTTAACGATCATAAAATGACAAAATAGAATCTACTATGGAATATGACAGGATAGCGTAGACCACAGGCTCTGGGATTGAAACGTCACCGAATCGCTCCGAGATCCTGTGCATCCACTAGGTTAGGTAATTCACCGTCCACGGGCTCTGGGATTGAAACGTCGTCGAATCGCTCCGAGATCCCGTGCAACGGAAATTTGGAAAAACTAAGAGTGAACCCTGGACTCTGGGATTGAAACGTCTCCGAATCGCTCCGAGATTCCAGGCATCCAGGAAAATTTGGAAATTTTAGAGGTTAGGTGCGGACCCTGGACTCTGGGATTGAAACGTCACCGAATCGCTCCGAGATTCCAGGCATCCAGGAAAATTTAGGAAAGGAATTTATGAGTCTTGAGCAGAGTGCTTGGTTAGTACTGTAAGAGAGAGAGGTCCGAGTTGATCCTTGAGGCAGGGAGAACTGAATGCCGAATGAGTCGCGCAGCGCTTCTTATACCCCGTTCCCCACCATGAAATTCTCGAGCGCCGAGAATCTCAGCTTTCGATCGGTTCTGCGCATCTTTCTGTAACGCCTACTCTGATTGGCCCGTTGCCATGATTCACGCTCGCCCGTTAGTCGAGCGGGCTAACATACGATGCGCGGACCATCGCTTTTTATGAATTTCAGCTTATTGCGAATTTCAACAATAAAAACTTCAATCTGATCAAATATTATTTAATTTCTTCTTTAATTTGGCATTGTTATTTCATTTAATATGATTTGAATAATTACAATCGCGAAAAGTCACGTACGCGTCCTATAGCCCATCGACGCTCTCCCCGCGCATGCGTCGTAGTCGCTTTTTACATTTTTCATTGTGATTGTTTTTTATACTATTAATTTGACTTGTGATCATTTTTCTTAAACTCGTGTTATTTTTCTGAGAATTTTGATCGTAATTACGTGCTCGGGCGACTTAAAATAATAAAAATCAAAAAGAATTAATTTCCGAAAATATAGCGCGGCGAAGTTCAGAGCGGTGCCGGTTGCCCCGCTCGGGCTCATGCCTACCGGCCTAAGATGGCCGCCACTTGTCAATAACGACGAGCGTGGTCGCCGCGATGTTTTGTCCGCGATCTAAAGATCGCGGAGTTTCGTTAGTTTCGACGGGCTCGGGCCGTCGCGCGAGTGTTTCGTTACAATATATCTTAAAGTCAGTCAGGTAAAAGGTCTTAATTTTAGCTAGTAAAGAGTAAAATAAACTCAAGGGCAAAGGTGGTTAAAGCAGTACAACAAAGTGGAGGTTTTTTAACCTCAAAAGTGGCACACGCGCATGGCTCCGCCACTGGCGGTTCCATAAGAAAAACATATAAAAAGAATAAAAGAAGTGTAGATACAGATAAAAGTTTTGAAGATGTAGAACGATACAATAAAGGGAAGAGGAGAAACGAGAACAAAGAAAGCGAGAAGGATTCGGAAGAAGAGCATGAATTGCTGGAGAGCCTATTGGAAGAAGCAGGTATGGGCAAGTCAAAGAAGAAGCGTAAGGGAAATTCCGAGAACTCAACAAATGGAGATCTGGATGACGAAAATAGCCAATTCATGGAGTCAGAGGAGAGGCAAACTACAGGCCGCCCGTCGGCAGATGATAATCAAAAGCTGTGCTACGACAAAAATGATAAAGGCCCCTGGGTAGTTCACGTACGTATACCTAAAGACCAAAGTGAGGACACAGGAAAAAAGGGTAAGGCGATCAACATTATCGAAATTTCCAGAACACTGGTTAAAGCACAAGTCAAATTCGAGCAAATTAGTAAGCTTTCGAGAACAACATTTGAACTCGAATTCAAGTAAAAAAGTACTGCCAATTCTACACTTACTAATCCATTTTTGAGAAAAAAGGGAATTATAACGTCGATCCCGTATTTTCGAGTGTTCAGACGTATGGTGATCCGAGGGATTCCTTCGGATGTTTCTATGGAAGAGCTAATAGAAACCTTGAATGAGGAAAATCCCGATTTAAGAGCTGTAAGCGCTTTTGCTTTACCAAGCGCATATTCGTAGAAGGACAAATGAGAAGAGACGGTTCTGAATCTGTGTGTGTGGAGATCAGAAACAATGATATTCCGAAAAAAGTCAAATGTTGGAGAGCGATACTGGGCACTTACCCCTATATATTGCCAGTCCGACAATGTTACCGCTGTGGTCTTATTGGACACATTAGCAAATATTGTAAAGAAGTAGAGAGATGTCTCTCGTGTGCAAAAGAGAAACATTGTGAAAAGAACCAATGCGAGTTTCTCCCTAAGTGTATTAACTGTGGTGGATCCCACAGAACACTTGATCGTAAATGCCCTGACTATGAAAAAGCCAAGGAAATAAACGAGATTATGGCACAAGATAATGTATCGTTCCTTACAGTTCGAAGAAAAATCAAAAATGAAGCGAGACCAGTTCGGACGGCATTCGACCACAGAGATTTTCCTATCCTCCAAAATGCACAAGGAAATAATGAGGAAATGAGAAGTGCAGGCACAAGTAAAAAGCAAAACCCGATGACTTACAGTCAAGTTGCGTCAAATAAGAAAGGACTTCAATCATCAAGAGTATCACCGTCAGAATCGACACAGACGACACAGATAGGAATACGAGAGGATGTTCAAGAGCTACTGTTGGCGATTTCAATGGTACCAGACATGGCTAGCCTCATGAAGAGGCTTTTCAGGACAGTGCAGTTGCACGTCGAGGCTAATCGGGTCTCCGATCCAGGACCAGACCGTGAAGATAGTTCGAGTAGTACATATCACAGTCAAATAGAACATCACGGCAAACACGAAAGAACGCAGAACATAAGAGGAACTTCTGATATTTTCTCCAAAGATGGCTCTCACACATAGAGGTATAAGTCTAGTTCAATGGAACTGTCAAAGTATTAGACTCAAAGTACCTGAGATTGAATTTAGAAGTAAAAATATTGATATTTTCGTCTTATCAGAAACATGGCTTAAACCACAAGACTCTCTATATATAAGAGGTTTTGATGTAGTAAGAAAAGATCGTTTTCATCGCCCAGGAGGCGGCGTTGCAATCATCATTAATAGGAAATTGAAATATAAAGTATTATGTAATATCGATGATTGTCAAGGTCAATTGGAGATTTGCGGTATTGAAGTACTAGGTCGAAACACCAAAATACTGATTGTCTCGGTATACAGAGCTCCGGATAATCACATTCCAAAGAATGTATGGTCAAACTTCTTTTCTCAGTTCATAGGCAAAAAGTTTGTCATCCTGGGGGATTTTAATGCCCACAACGGTTTATGGGGAGACTTTAGAGAGGACATTGAGGGTCGTAATATTACAGAGGCTATAGCAGACCTAGAAATTAGTGTACTAAATAATGGTGTCATGACCTATTTATCGCAACAATATGGTACGGAGTCGCTATAGATATAAGTTTTGTGGATTGTGCATCGGTTCTAAGCTGTAATTGGAGAGTTGAGAAAGAACTATGGGGCAGTGATCACTATCCCATTCGCATAGAATATGACATCAGTATCGACCCCGGTAAAAATGCAGTTAAAAAAAATAGACTTTACTCTAAAAAGACCAATTGGGTCCAATTTTCGGACGATATCGAAGAAAGAATGGATGAATATGAATTAATAGGTAACGGGGATACGGATATTCAAGTTAAATACTCTACTTTTGTATCTATCTTAGTTTCATGTATAGAAAAGAATACTCCCAAAAAAGCGACCTTTCACTCAGGAAAGGAATCAAAGCACACAAAAGCTCCTCCAGCGGTGTGGTGGAACGAAGAATGCGATAAGTTGATTAGATTAAGAAAGGCGGCTTTACAGAGCTTTAAATGTAATCGATCTTACGAAAGATTTATTATCTATAAACGAGCTGATGCTAAGGTAAAGTATGGTTTAAGAAGGATAAAGAGGGAAAGTTTTCAAAAATTTTGTGAAACACTAACCAAGAATACGAATCCATCCTTCGTATGGAGAAAGGTCAAGGCCTTTAAAAACAGGTGGAACTACGTAGAAACCGCTAATGAATACAATGAAGAAAAACTTAAGAATGTGGAAAAAGTCTGCAATAGTCTCTGCCCAGGGTGGGTTGAGGCGCAACCACCAGAATTTAAAGAAGAGGGTGACCCTTTTTTAGACGTAGCTTTTACGGAGGATGAACTTGACTATGCTTTAGTAAATTTAAGAACAAAATCTAGTCCAGGTAATGATGGTATAGACTATATGATTATTACAAAACTTCCTTTCGAAGCAAGAAGCGCTTTGTTACAAATCTATAATGATATTTACAAGTCGGGTAAGTTTCCGAACGAATGGAAAAAATATTTAATTTTTTTCATTCCAAAGAGTGATAATACAAAAATGCGGCCGATCTCTTTGGCTCCGTGTCTTCTTAAGGTCTTCGAGAGGATGATAAACTTTAGGCTGAATTGGTGGTTAGAGTATAACATGAAATTACCGGACTCTCAATTTGGCTTTCGACGGTCGCGCTCTTGCGTAGACAATCTAGCGATTTTAAATACGGACATAATGAATGCTTTTGAAAGCAATACATACGTAGCGGCCTTGTTTATTGATATTCACAGTGCATATGATAATGTTTTGGCTGAAGTTTTGATCAAGCGCTTGAAGGAACTTGGTTCTCCTCCGCGGCTTTTAGCTTTTGTATATAACCTGGTATCAGCAAGGGAACTCAATATCAGATTCGGTGAAATGGACGAAATAAGATGGAGCTTTCGTGGATTACCTCAAGGGAGTGTATTAAGTCCTATTTTGTACACGATTTACACGGCAGGGCTAGAACAAAGATTGACGGAACAGTGTAAAATTATTAGTTTTGCCGACGATGTTGCAATTTACGCAGAAGCGCCTTTCGTGCGCGATGCAATAGAGGAGATTGAAAATTCGGTTACGGCCATGATGGAATTTCTTGATAGTAGCGGTTTAAGTATCGCTCCCGAAAAGAGCAAACTTTGCGTATTCAGTAAAGATAAACTTTCGTTCCAGCCAGCCATGTATATTTCTAACACCAGATTAAACTCATCAAAAGTGACTAAATTTTTGGCTTTATATTTTCACGAAAATTTAAATTGGAGTCCTCAGATCTCGTCTATTGTTAAAAAATGCCAGAATCCAATAAAGATACTAAAGAGTTTAGGACACACATGGTGGGGGGCAGATCCTACTCTTTTAATGCGATTATATATAGCTCTAATTCGATCACGCATTGAATATGCAGCATTTTTGTTTCACAAATGCAGTAGAGCCCAAATGATAAAATTGGATAGGATACAATATAAGGCCTTGCGTATTGCGTTGGGTTTTAGACAATCCACACCAACAAATGTGATTCTTGCGGAAGCCAAAGAACCTCCTCTAGATATAAGGTTTAGATATTTATGTCGGAACTATTTAACACGAGTGCTGGTAAACCCTGGCCACAAGATTATACCCTCGCTGAAGAAGTTGTGTGAATCATTCGAGAATCCTACAGTAGTACATCGAGGAGATAAACCGCTAATAGTTCAAACGTTTCAGGATCTTGATCGTGTAAGCTTCTTATTTGCGCAATCTCCGAAACCTCATTGTTTTAGCTATGACTATAACTCCCTTTTTTTTAAACCGATTATTTCATTTCAAGAAGGAAAAGAGATACAATTAATGAAAAACTGTGAAAAGGGATTTCAAGAGCAATTTAAGGAAGTCTTGGAAGAATCGATCGTCTTTTCCACGGATGGATCCAAAATGGAAAATAAGCCTTTCGTTGGATTTTCAATTTTTAGGGGAGACAATAACGAAACCAAAATGTTTAGAGCAACGAAATATGCGTCCATATATAAACAATGGCGATTAGGGAGGCTTTGGAAATTATTAAAACAATTGACGCACGTAAATTCGCTATTTTTTCCGATGCCAAAAGCGTCCTCGAATCTCTCGCGGGCTCTCCTCAAGTGCATCGATATTCATATTTGAACTACTCCATTAAAGATAATCTCAAAAATTTAAAACAAAGTGGAAAAGAAATAGTGTTTTATTGGATCCCCGGTCACCGAGGGGTTAAATGAAATCGCCGATACTGCGGCAAAAGAAGCCATCATGTCAGGAAGAGACACTCAACTGTTAGTTCCTTACTTAGATTTTAAAGCTCACTGGAAAATGTTAAAGAATGCGGAATTTCACGAATGGTGTTTGGCATCATTAGGTCTCAAAGGGCAAAAATACTTTGAATATTATTATAAGCAAGATACGCGTCCGTGGTTTGATAAGCTTAACTTATGTAGGAGAGGAATTGTATCTATCAATAGATTACGAAGCGGGCACTCCTCCTTAAAAGCAAGCTTAAAAAAACTGAATATTGTTCGGTCAGCATTGTGTGATTGTGGGAAAGCAGAAGAAGATCCGAACCACGTGTTTTGGCAATGTGATAAATTCGATAATGAAAGGGGAATATTAACAGCTAAACTTGTAAAATCGAAAGAATTCCCGCCATATTGCTTGGAGAGCTTACTTCACTCCGCTAATAAGGCGTCAGTGGGACCAATAGCGCAGTTTATTAATAAGATCAATATTTTTATCTAGCACTGTAAAGAAAAATCATCTAAATATTGTTGAATCTTTTGTAAAAGTAGGAAATTAAGTTAAAACATGTTTGTACAGGCTGTATGAGGTAAAGAACCTCAAAGCCTTCTCTATTTTCTTTAATAAAAAAAAAAAAAAAATCTGATAGATTCGACGGAGATACCCGAAGGTGTACTTGATTTGACTAGTTCGGTTGGCGGATTCCGGGCATCCGGAATACGAGGCCACGCTGTGTATTCGAATCGGAATAGAATTTCAAGCAATATATATAGTAATACTGATAAAACCATAAACTTCCCCTAGGAAAAAAAAGGTTGGGACAAGTACATTGATGGTCCCTCGTTTGCTGATAATTCCATCCATAAAAAAACTTTAAAAATATTTTCTTTTTAAATTGTCAAAAAAATGATTTTATAAAAAAAAAAACAGAACAATTCGAAAAAATTTGCACAAATCTTAAAAAACATTATCTGTAAAAAAAACTAATCTGTATCTATTTTTTAAAGTATCAAAAGAATCAAATAACAAGTAAAAAATGAAAAACCGAAAAATCGCTCTTGAAATCATTTTGGAAACCGATGCCTCATTCTTCTTATTTGATTCGAACAGCTAAATCAATTGAAAAAAATTCCATCTATTTTACGTGCAGCATTAAAATTTATTATATCAATTCGAGGCCAAGTATTTTCTAATGAATTGAAAAAAGTTACCACTTGAGTTACATGCAGCACGAAAATTTATAATATCAATCGAAGAACAAGTAATTTATGAGTAACTCCAAATTTCAACATTATGGAATTGTTCTAAGAAGCTTTTAAATCCAAAAAAATCACATGCAAGCTAGTCATTTCTTACTCTATGGTGGCAAAGACTTATAAGAAAATCGATTCTTTTCAGACTTTCAGGAGCTTCTGATATTATTCACAATATTCGACGTCGATTGGATCGATACAAACTATGTTTAAATATGAGTTAAAAGTACTTGTCCGGCCCGTCACTTTCCATTAAAATTGTTTATTCAAATAAAAATCAGGGCTTCTCTAGAACTGATCGAGCACAAATATTCATGCAGAGCGAATTTAGAGAGTTATCTTCAAGTAATATTCCCTTAATTGCACTAACTGAATAATAATGGAAACGAATTGTCCTGTACTATACAAGGGATGTTATTGTGCACCGATAAATAAAAAAAAAATTTGGCACATTAAATATGTTCAAGCTTCCAAAAATAACTCCCCAGTTGGTATTGGAATGACGGCAATTTTTACTTCTCACTTTTTCCAGCGAACGAATTTCATTCGGTATAACTAACCTTTACTATTATTAAGAACATTAAACTCATAATAAATCGCATGTCAATAAATTTTTAACCGGATTCTGTCGTACAATTTCGTTTTTTTATGATTGATTTTTATTTGAATGAATAGTGATGGGCCGGACAAGTACTTTTAACTCATATTTAAACATAGTTTGTATCGATCCAATCGACATCGAATATTGTGAATAATATCAGAAGCTCCTGAAAGTTTGAAAAGAATCGATTTTCTTATAAGTCTTTGCCACCATAGAGTAAGAAATGACTAGCTTGCATGTGATTTTTTTGGATTTAAAAGCTTCTTAGAACAATTCCATAATGTTGAAATTTGGAGTTACTCATAAATTACTTGTCCTTCGATTGATATCATAAATTTTCGTGCTGCATGTAACTCAAGTGGTAACTTTTTTCAATTCATTAGAAAATACTTGGCCTCGAATTGATATAATAAATTTTAATGCTGCACGTAAAATAGATGGAATTTTTTTCAATTGATTTAGCTGTTTGAATCAAATAAGAAGAATGAGGCCTCGGTTTCCAAAATGATTTCAAGCGCGATTTTTCGGTTTTTCATTTTTTACTTGTTATTTGATTCTTTTGATACTTTAAAAAATAGATACAGATTAGTTTTTTTTACAGATAATGTTTTTCAAGATTTGTGCAAATTTTTTCGAATTGTTCTGTATTTTTTTTTATAAAATCATTTTTTTGACAATTTTTCGACTATTTATGAGAAAAACGATCGTTTTTCTCGTCACCAACGATTTTTGTCGGTGAACATTTCGATTTAGAATCGAATTCTCCAGTGGTTGAAAAACCGCTGGGTTCTCGCTTCAAACAGCGGTTCAAATAAATAAATAATTATTCTTACGTTTTATAATCGAAAAACATTTTTGTTTCTCGTCACCAACGATTTTCATCGTTGGGGATTTCGATTTAGAATCGAATTCTCCAGTGGTCGAAAAACCGCTGGGTTCTCGCTTCAAAGAGCGGTTCAAATAAATAAATAATTATTCTTACGTTTTATAATCGAAAAACATTTTTTTTTCTCGTCACCAACGATTTTCATCGTTGGGGATTTCGATTTAGAATCGAATTCTCCAGTGGTTGAAAAACCACTGGGTTCTCGCTCCAATGAGCCGCCGAAATGTATACACTATTTTCATTATTCGTGACAAGAGCAATCGTTCTTCTATTCTCTACAACGATTTTCATCGTTGAGCACTTCGATTTTCCATCAAATTCTCCAGCGGTTTCAAAACTGCCGGGTTTTTGCTCGACAAAACGGTGGGATGTCATAAAATAAAAAATTAACTTACCGGAAAATACAATTTTAATTAGGCTATTTTCATTATTTGAACCTAATACCGATCATCTCATTAAAACCGTGATCCCTCCAAATGTAGCCAAATAGAACGACTCATCTGCGATGTACCCTCTGTCCCCTGCAATTTCTCTTCACAATATCCGGAAGTGCGACGAGTCATCACTATCTGCCTCATCAAGTGCATTCACCGAAGCAATGTCAATTGCGTCGTTGTGTATTCTGTTGGGAAAGTCAAACAAATTAATATACAAATGGATAAATATAAATCACCAACCAAAACTCGGGGGCTGGAACTCACCTCCAAAACCTGTCAAACTTCAGAAAATTGATTAAAAGAATCTCATCCACTGCAATATGTGGATGATATATATTTGGGTTACACCTTACTATACTTATCTCAATGTATAAATACATCATTTGCTCCAGAATGAAATGAGCCGTCCCATGTTGGTACTCCTCTTCTCAGTTAGCGGTCCAGACTCTCAATCCAATCCGATATGCAGCCCTCCGCATAATATTGAGACGCCTCCGATCGACCCCAACTCCCTTAAATTCACCTCCTGTAATTATCACATGGAAACACATTTATTATTAGAAGTTACTTACTATATAAGATATTCAGCCCGAGCCGACGTAACTGAAAATCTTCCATTCATACCGAAACAAAAGCTAACAACAAACTCTTCAATCAAAAAGGAAGACTACCAGTGGAATGATATCGGTAAAGTTTATACAGAATATTGTAAACAGCTACGGTGACTCTCGCACTCATGAAAAGGCATACGTCAACATTATGCTTCGAAATCTTAATACAAACATAATCTAATCGCATAATAAGGAAAAAATGAACTCGCAAAGCCCCAAACGGGCTAATAACCTTTGCTACAAAGCAATTAACAAGAAATTTGACACTGCCGATATTAAACAAACCATTTCAATATTTATTTACAATGCCTAAACATATAACAAAGATTACATAGGATATACTTTTCACTATCCCGGGACTTGACACATACAGCATGTTTAAGATTGCAAAACCCGTTAGCATTTTTTAAACAAAGGCATGCATCGTTATTGAAGCATTGCGCTACATTCAATATACATTAAATCATAGGAATATACTACTAATTACAGACTTTTCAAGTGCACTCCTCTCACTGAATTCTCCAGAGGCCAGTTTGAAAATCCACCTGGTCAACTTAGGAACTTGACTGGAAAATAGATTTCATATCATTTCCGACACACCGTGATATAAATGGAAACGAAGCAGTCGCAGAGCTGGCCAAAAAAGCATGTCCTGACGGCATGTTCATAAATTTACATTCAACTCCGCATGGATTTGGTGAAACAAAAAATATAAAATTACTTTGAACGGGGAGGACAGTATGGAATCACTGAATCTTTTGACAGGCATAATTTTAACAACTTGAACGACAAAAATATTAAAGACGTTTAGTAGAGCGGTTTAGATCTGAAAAGAAGTACCATAACACTAATCAACAGGATAAGATCGGGTTATGAATTACAGTAAAACACTTACATAAAATCGACCGATTCCAAACAAGAGCCTGGCCATGTGGAAATCAAAATCAAGGGTTCAATCATATCTACGGGCAGTTTGAGCTGAATCTGGCTGGAACAAACAACCTTATAATAATATTGAAAGAACAATTCCCTCCGGATGAACTTCAAAGCTCTCTTAACATTCTCAGCACACTGGTATGCACAACACTTTGTAAATTGTAATCAATCACAATGCAGAAGATATGAACTTGAAAACACACGCTTTTTTCTTTCGGTATAAAAAAAATTAATATTTATAAATAACGTCCACATGTGAAACAAAACAAATCTAAAAACACCGAGACGAATAAACGACACAATTGGTTATATAAAAACAAAACACAATCTTGTTCGACAAGGGGTCTCCGATAACCAGACTAAATGCGCGAAGTGGCATGAATTTTACCGAAGTGAAAGAAGATCATCAATTTCCCCTATTCGGGCACATCGATGATCGCGCCACAAGACGGAGTTCCGGGAACTAAAATTTCACTAGGTCGATAGCCTCATTTACCAAAATTTCAAAATGACAATTCGTCGCTGTTTTTCTATAAATTTCCATGCAATTCGGCTCAACATCTTCGTTTTGATTTCACGCTTTCGCTGACGGGCCAAAATTTTGACCCGTTCATTTTTCTCGAAATAATTATAAGATTCTTTCGAGAACAACGAAAACAAAAAAATTTTGTGGGTTTCATTCATTAGAATTTCAACGGTATAAATAATTAATTAAGTAAATAATTATACATTTAAAACGATTGTCGATAGGGTACATTTTAGAATTATCGTATAGTGCTTTCCCTTTACTTGGTTGGCTCTACATGTACCTGCGTTGCGCATGTGTCTCCCTCTCCTTCCCTTTATCAGCAGAGGTTTTCTCGAAGTATTACGCGTGTGCCGAAACTTCAAACAGTTCAAGTGGAATCACAATGAAAAAAGGTAAGCATTGTCTGCCATTCAAATTTCTTGGCAAAAATTTCCGATTACGTTCATTGAGTTATTTCGCTATATAGTAAAGTTTTCAGTAATGGTTTGTGTAACGTTAAAATAATGTAATTAATTGAATTATTTCTAACTATTGCAGAAAATAAACGAAAATCAACTGGTCGTGGAGGTCGCCCGCCAAAACAGGCGGTAAGTCATTTTCATTTACACATCTTTTATTTTTTATTTGCTCGCTAGCGTTCATTTTATTTTATTCTTTTATTTTTTAGAAAGTTAATAGATTTTGAAAAGTTTTTGTATTTGTTCGAAAACGCATAAGTAAATCAGATTGATGAATTATTATTCACAACGTGGTCTACACACGTGCTCACCCGAGCGTATACCTATACCCTTGTATATAAAGACAACGCTTTCATGAAAAGAAAACATAGAGGTCACATAGAAAGTATTTTATATCACGCGGTACGTAAATGGACGCTTTTGCGTACGCTTCGCGTACACAAAACCCCCATATCCGCACCTCGTAATATAAAATTTCGTATAACACGCGTACGAAAAATCTTTTTCTGACGAGTGTGAGTTTGCAGGCCAAGCCGAAGGCGAGGTCCTAGTGTTATAATGTACTATTTTAAAAAAATTATTTGTCTTCTCTATATCATGAAAAGTTCACGAGAGCGATCAGATTAGCAAAAGCTTAGAAAGAACTAAGAGCGAGGGACAGAAAAATATAGTGAAAGGACAATAGCGCAGAAAAAACGTTGCAATGTAGCTGGATAGAATATTCAACTATTAATATCCCACATAAGGTTGCATGTACTGTATTGTATTAGATGAAAGACACTTTTGTTCAGCGAAGAATAAATAATTAATGTTGGTTTGGATAGTTCATTTTGTGTCGAACTGAGAAAAATGAATTGAATTCCATTCGACATCAACTCTTGGTGATACGAAGAAAAAGATTAGTTTGAAATTCATAGAAGCCATTCTCTAATCCAGCACAGAGAAAAAATATACCATTGGATCGATCAAAATTGAATTCTGTACCAACCGTAGAAGTCTATATGAATGTTTTCTCAATCAAATTTTTGCCGAAAAAAAAAGAAAGTAGTTTGAAATAACTGAAATTTTGTTTTGTTCAGCGGGGAATAAATGCTGATTTTTCAGACCTATTAGAGCTAAATCTTGGGTCCAGCGTAGGAAACAATATCAATGCTCTTTTTAATTGCACTGTTGCGCTAAGCCGGATCAGAAAGTGGCTTCTCTTAGATGAAAGGCATTTTTGTTCAGCGAAGAATAAATAATGTCAGTTTGGATAATTCATAGTTCGTTTTATATCGAACTGAGAAAAATGAATTGAATTCCATTCAACATCAACTCTTGGTGATACAAAGAAAAAGATTAGTTTGAAATTCATAGAAGCCATTCTCTAATCCAGCACAGAGACAAGATATACCATTGGATCGATCAAAATTGAACTCTGTACCAACCGTAGAAGTCTATAAGAATGTTTTCTCAATCAAATTTTTGCCCAAAAGAAAAAAAGAAAGTAGTTTGAAATAACTGAAATTTTGTTTTGTTCAGCGGGGAATAAATGCTGATTTTTCAGACCTATTAGAGCTAAATCTTGTGTTCAGCAAAGGAAATAATGTGAAATTTCATTATAATCATATTATCAAATTTTCGCCTTAACGACTCGCCATGTGCCCTGTTGCTGCGTATTAGAGTTTTCAGAACTAACATCTCATTATAATGAATGTTCATTACAGGCCACTGATGTATCAAACCGGAAAGAGGAATGGCCGCCTTTGAAATCCCCCAAATCTGTCCGGCAGGAAACTGTAACATCGACATCACATCGACCATCACCATTACCGCCACCATTACCACCACTACCACCACCATTACCGCCACCATTACCGCCTCCGCTACCAACATCACCATCATCACCATTGCCACCTTCGTCGACACCATCTTTGCCGCCACCTCTACCAGCAAACAATCGAGTTCAGCCAACCCTTCTACCATTGACACGGCAGCGAAAAATGTTGTACAAACAACAGCTGCAACACCAACAGCAGCAGCAACACCAACAGCAGCAGCAACAACAACAGCAGCAGCAACAACAACAGCAACAACAACAGCAGCTGCAACAACAACAACAGCTGCAACACCAACAGCAGCAACAGCAGCAGCAACAACAACAACAACAACAACAACAACAGCCACAGCAAGAACAACAGCTGCAAACTCAACAGCAGCAGCAGCAGCAGCAACAACAACAACAACAGCAGCAGCAGCAACAACAACAGCCGCAACACCAACAACAGCAGCAACAACAACAGCTGCAGCAACAACAGCAACAACAACAGCAGCTACCACAACAAGAGCCGCAACAACAGCAGCAGCAACAACAGCAGCGGCAACAACAGCAGCAACAACAGCAACAACAGCAGCGGCAACAGCTGCAACAACAGCTGCAGCAACAACAACAGCCACAACAGCAGCAGCAACAACAGCTGCAGCAACAACAGCAACAACAGCTGCAACAACAGCAACAAGAACTGCAAAAACAATAGCTGCAGCAACAACAACAGCCGCAACAACAGCAGCAGCAACAGCTACAACAACAGCTGCAGCAACAACAGTAGCAACAACAGGTGCAACAACAACAACAGCTACAGCAACAACAGCCGCAACCGCAGCAACAACAGCTGCAACAACAACAACAGCTACAGCAACAACAACAACAACAGCTGCAACAACAGCAGCAGCAACAGCTGCAGCAACAACAACAGCCGCAACAACAACAGCTGCAACAGCAGCAACAACCGCTGCAACCGCAGCAACAACAGCTGCAACAACAACAACAGCTACAGCAACAACAACAACAACAGCTGCAACAACAGCAGCAGCAACAGCTGCAGCAACAACAACACCAAGTGCAGCAACAACAACAGCCGCAACAACAACAGCTGCAACAGCAGCAACAACCGCTGCAACCGCAGCAACAACAACAGCTACACTACCAGCAGCAACAGCCGACAACAGCAGCAAAAAATGACATATTTCTAGAAGGCACATTGCAACTGGAACTGACGCCTCACCAACAGGAGGTATTCCAGTTGCAATGTGCTTTCTACAACCAAAGCGTTCGGCTCCATGGCGTCAAAGAGCGCTTAAAAATCGAAAAAAAAACGCTCAGCCGAGCGTATTAAAGAGTAAAAACTTCGGAACTTGGTGAACGCGCAGAAGCGCATTGCTCATCAAGTTCACCGGCTGGAGCAAGAGCAGAGTGAGAAACAGCCCCCGCTGAAAGAGACAAAAAAAAATAATAAAGGAAAATAAAGAATAATTGGAAACAATAATTTCGGAATCTGTCTACGAATTTATTTCTTTTAAAAGTTAATATCGACGCTGCTTACGAAAAGTAGCATGTTTCAGATTTCTAACGAAAACAAGCATGTTCCATATTACTACGAAAACTAGCATGTTTCGATTTTCACCACGAAAACTACCATATTTCGGTGTTCACTGCGAAAACTAACACATTTCGTTATTCACTGAGAAAACTAACACGTTTCGGTTTTCACTACAAAAACTAACAGATTTCCGATATTTACGGTGAAAACTATAGCATATTTCGGCTTTCACCTCGAAAACTTGCACGTTTCGATAACACTGGTATTGTTTCCAATTTTTTCTGCATACTTTTTTTGATCATATTGCAATTTTTTTGAAGAATTTTTTTTTACTGTAAATTAATGGAATATTTTTTGCTTGCAATTTTATAGTTTCATACATTTATTGAATGTAGTAGTAGTATTATATATTGAATATTAGTATTATTTATTAAATGTAGTAGTAATAGTAGTATTATGTAGTTTTATATATTTTGGTGGTTGAATTCTCGCTGGCCGGGTTTATGAGAAAGCAGAAACAGTTTCAGTATACAAACAACAATGACAACTTTTTTCTTTTTTGCTATTTTCCCAAAATCTCATATATTTCGAGGTACGCCAACCAATTATTTTAACGATTATTTCCACTGTACATATACTTTTAGTAAGGAATGTACAACTTTGCCAAAATTTTACGATAGTACTATTTTTCGACGAAACTCAAAAGGCTTGTTTGCAGTCCAAGAAGATATCCATCTAGCACAAATATTAGGATCATATGCCTACGCCTCTATTTTTCCACCAAAGTTAAAAAAAGTAGAAACATTTTTATCTGTACATGAGTATGGTACCTATGAATTTAGGTGCATTTTACAAGCTTTCTATGATCACCGAAAAAGTGGTTGTGGCAACTTGCCCCCCCCCCCCCCCCCCGCCCCTGCCAAACCCCCACGATCCAGGTCAATACGAATTGTATACGTTCCTAAAATTATTAAATTCGTAATGTCGATGCAGGGCAATCAAATTGAACGAAATGCAGAGAGAAATTTTGAAATAGCGAATAAAGAGGAAAATCGAGTGGAGCAGATTTACCCTTTCGCAGTCTTGTGATGACTTTAACATGCCAGAAAATCTTGACTCGAAACTATTATAATATTTTGAATCAGATAAACATGTAAAACAGAAAGAAACTACCCACAGTACGAGAATTTAAACAAAAGGTATTTCGCCCCGTTAAGATTACCATTTTGCAAAAATGTGAAAACACGGAAACTTTATTTTCATGTTTTTATCGAAATAGAACCCGTTTCATTGCATAATTTCATTCCTTTTCATTGTGACTTGAGAAATATAAGAATGTAAAGGTAGTTTACCCTCTGTTTTTTTTTCGTACCCATGGTGAACTTTTTATCACTTTAGATAAGAAACATTTTGGTTTTGGTTTTATCGAAATCGGTTGAGTGCTTGTTAGTGAAACTGCAAAATCACCCCTTGACATGCGTTACTTTTAGGGTGGTTTTACCCCTTATAACCGTTTTTCCGCCGATAAAAAAAAATACGGGTTTCATACTTCCCAGTTCTCTTTCACATATAGCAGTTTCAAGAAAATCGGAGAGGAACACTAAAGTGATATTTAAATATTTTTACGTATTATAAAAGGAAACGATCATTTTTTTATTTATCACCAATGATTAACATCGTTGAAAATTTCAATTCAGAATCGAATTCTCCAACGGTAGAAAAACCGCTGGGTTCTCGCTTCAACGAGTGGTTGAATAAAGTAGTAATTTTTATTTGTTATAGAAAAAAACCATCATTTTTCCATCACTGAGCTGTTGAAATAGACCAACAATGATTATTACTTATAAAATGAGCGAAAGTTTTTACATTCATCTCTAACGATTTCCGTCGTTGAAAATTTCGATTTATAATCGAATTCTCCAGCGGTATAAAAATTGCTGGGCTCTCGCTTCGGTAAGCGGTCGAAATGAACAAACAATTTTCTCTATTTGTAAGAAATACAATCGTTTTTTATTTATTTACAATAATTTTCATTATGGACCATTTTGATTTGAACTCAAACTCTCCAGCGGTAAAAAAACCATCGCTGGGTTCACACTCCAAAAAGCGATTCCAATATGATACCAATTTTCATTGTTTTTCATATACAAGAATCATTCCCATTGTCAGTCACTTCAATGCGAGCTGAACTGTAACATTGAAATCGATCGAATCGAATTGGTCGATTTTTTTTCAGATTTTTACCTCACTACGAAAGATTTCAAATGGGTACCAAAACTTTTCTTGGCTGACAATGAGATTGTACGGGCGATACATCCTTAAAACTTTCCATTTGTTCTTTATAAAACTTCCAAAAAGATTATTATAACATCTCTAAATATCAGATCGATAATTTGAGGAATACTCCAGTTTTCGCGATGATATCCGAAACATGCTTGCTTTTGCAGTGAAAGCCGAAACATGTTAGTTTTCGTAGTGAAAGCCGTAACATGCTACTTTTCGTGGTGAAATTGAAAACGTACTAATTTTCGCTGTGAAATTGAAAACGTGTTAGTTTTCGTGGCGAAAACCTGAACATTATAGTTTTCGTAAGAAATTTGAATCGTGCTAGTTTTCGTAAGCAGCATCGATATATTATTGAATTTCAGCAATCTGGAGCCTAAGATTTTCCAATCGTCTACACGGAACCTCTCATTTTTGTCGTTACATTACTGTTAGTTCCAAGTTGATCCGTCCATACGATTCCAAGAGATGATAATTTAACGCATTGAAGTCAAATGTTTCGGGTTGCTCTAGTCCTTCGGAGTTGGAAAGCGTTTGTCTACATCTGGCTATTTTTCCCTTTTTATCAATAATCCTCCTTTATTCATTTGTTGAATGCTTTCTATGAATTTTATTTCATTTAATATTACATTCTCTGACCATTTTGATTTTTTCAAGCCTTTTCAAAATAACAATTTCAATTGAAAAAAATTATCTCTAATTATTATTGCAAAGTACTGCTAGCTTGATTTAGTTTCATTTGTATTGCTATATCGTCTTTGTTTATTGTCTCTGTATTTATCTGTAACTTCCGCAATTTTTTCTATTGTTTACTCGCTCCCGCGCTCTCCTCCCTCTTTACAATAATAAATTTTCATCTGGTTATCAATGTAGTGAGCAAACTTTATGAATCCATGCTCCCCTATCATCTCATATTTATAACCATTGTTTTTTCTCCGAATTCATCCTATATAATTAGTTCACTTTGCTATTAGTCCAGTCAAATTAGCAAAAATAGATAGCTTTACTGGTAAATCGCTATAAATTGGTGGAGACATTTTATTTGGCATATTTCTGAAGATCCTAAACGTCCTTACCTCTACCTTCAAGGCTCGATTCGCCATCTTGAAAAAATGGTGCACCAATCTAGTATTTCCATTACATCTCGGTAACCGTTAGTCTAATCGGGATGAAAGTAATAATAAAAATTGAATCTCATGAAATTCTCTAGAAAAACCTAGAATGCATTTTATTTGTATTTTCCGTGTCTAACCGACGGACTTTTTCCCTGACCCTTGCCCATTTAGTCAATCTTTTTTACATGATATTATATTGAGTGTAAAAGACACTCCGGAATTTTTTCAGATTTTTCTGGGCAGCCCTTTTTTGAAAAAAACGCTCCTTTTTCAAAGTATGAAAAAAAATACCAAAAATTCTTGATTACATGCACAACATGTCACAACCGACGTTAAATTTTTATTATTTTATTTTTCTTTTGCAACTTAACTAAAACAAACTCGAACTAAGTGCGCATATCACCTAATCAAAACACCGAATATAACGCATAAACATATCATTACCAAAGACACGTGCCTGACGCAAGTGTTCTGGGTTTTACGAAACTCCCATCCGAGTACTACTGCCCTAAATTTCGGGGATTCATCGATTGATTACACAGATGTTTTTTCCTTATAAGGACCGAAAAATAGAACTCTGAACACTTGTGCCCAAGGTAACGATAACAAACCCCACCTATTTGACCCAAATCTAGCCCTATAAAAAGGCCAAGATTTGCGGTACAAATTGCATTCCGTTCCGTACCTAGAGTCGCGTTTATACTGTTCGCAGTAGTTCGGTTGTCATTCGGTTAGCCGTCTTATACTTAACCTCTGGACGAACTCCAGGTCTTCCGTAGAAGAGAGCGAGTCGACTCCAGCAACGAAGGTGTTAAGGTATTTTTGCTCCGATTCGAGACTTTAAACATTCCTCCAATCGCCTCGACTAGTGACTTCAAATATTTACGACCGATCGCGAAATCTAATAACGACCGCGCATCGACGAGTTGAAGACACCTCTCCGGTAACGTACCACGTATCGTACCGAATCGTATCACTTATTGTAACTTACGCAATATCCAGAATACATAGAGAATCCTAGATCCCTCTATCATATTCTACGATTGTACTTTACTAACACCTTACGTTGTATCACGAACATATAGAGAATCCTAGATCTCTCTATCATGCTCTACTACTGTATTTTACTAAAAATCTATTTTCATTAAAGAGTGTATAAGGAATCCTAGATCTCTTTGTCCACGACTTTTAATACCTTTCCTCAATCGCAACTAGACAAAAGCAAGACTTCTCGAGGTCTCTCAGCGTGCGCCCACGATACTCGAACGAGTATATCTATATAATAACGCTCTGCGTATACATGCTGAATGGAAAAGTCTATGGGACATAGCGTTTGCCGCTCGACGCTCAAACACCCGAACCTTTCCTTCACGCCCCTCCGGACGTGACAACACTTTGAGCTGTTGCCTGAAGTGGAAGTACGTTTTTTTGTATATTTATGGGCTATTAACGTTGACGAAATTCGTACAAAATCGAATACTATTCACTGCGGGCCGATAGTTATATACTTTCGTACTCAAAACCAATTTCGTCCACAATTCATGAATAATTCAATCAAAATGATGGACTTTGATCAGCAAGTAGCTACGAATATTTGAAATTCATAGGTTTTATGTGTAGGGAAAATATTACGCATACATTTAATTATTTTTGGTAACTTAACATTTTTTTTACAGGCTCTACAGCGAGAATGTGATTTCAACAACAGCCTTAGAGAGAATATATATTTATTCCTTTATTATATAGACTATAACAAGAAAAATATTCGAAATACGAATAAAATAGATTTTACCTTAATATCTTCAAAAGTATGCCAAAAGAAATATCTCAACGAATTTATCAAGAGTTTTGGTAGAGTCCCGGTAGCTTCTTCAGTGGTCGTTGTCGTTCCCGTTATTGCAAGAGAAAAAAATGTCACAGCATTTTATAAGCATCAGTGATAGCATTTTCGGAAAGTAAAGAAACGCCGATGTTGTTTTATCTACATTCATCTACGTATAAGTACGTCCCCAACGACTCTAGTATGAAACTAAAATTCAAACATGTGCCAGAATGCAATTGTTACATTAACGGATCTTTCGTCGTGATCTGTACAGTAGTAATTGTGCGTTGACAATGCTGAACAGTTCAGCAGGAAATAATGCTTTAGCGTCGGTCAAGGCATTTTTCAAATGCCAAATAAACATCCTCCCTCACTTACCCACTTATACTCACGTAAAGTATATATCTGCTGAATCAATTCTGCAAAAATCATTTTTGAGCTGCCCATTTATGCTTTTTCAGCGTACGAAAATACAAAAAACCTGTAACAAGGAGTGATACTGCCAACACCAATAACACGTCAGACGGATACATTCAGAACGTTGCATTCTGGAGATGTTATAAAAAACTCCATTCTTTCCATCTCTCATCATATGCACTGAAGCACAAAGGTTACATAGTACCGAAACTTCGCATGGATTACCGTATAGTCCCCGGAGATATCTGCATTTATTTCCACGGGAACAGAGTTAACTTTCTGAACCTTAGAATTTGTACCAGTTGATTCCTCATTTGCATCGCGTTTTGTGAATGTTCGAAGAATATATTTTCAGCTCTCTTGAACTCCCGCCCTATTTTGTTTCAGGAGTGATTATTTCTTCCGGAAAAAAAAAGTTTTCCTTCCAGTCTATAAAAATTAATTTTTTTTTTCAAGCGGAGGAAAAATTAGAAATTTTATTTAATCAAATTTGTACATGAAAGAGGAATTCAAAATTGAAAATCATTTTGATTCAGCGCAGAACAATTAATTAAGTTTTGAAAATGCACAAGATGAATCTTGGGGCAAGCGGAGAAAAAAAATGTTACAGCTTATTGGAATCTCATTTCTATTGGTACAAAGGAAGTAAGTAGTTTGAAATATATCGAAGCAATTCTTTCCTCCGGCAGAGAAAAAAATGTTCCTTCCAGTCTATAAAAATTAAATTTTTTTGCAAGCGGAGGAAAAATTGGAAATTTTCCTTAATTAAATTTGTACACGAAAGAGGAATTCAAAACAGCTTGCAATACTTGTAAATATTCAGCGAAGAACATTTAATCAAGTTTTGAATATGCACAAGAAGAATCCTGGGGCAAGCGAAGAAAAAACATTTTACAATTTATTGGAATCTCATTTCTATTGGTACAAAAGAAATAATTAGTTTGAAATACATTGGAACAATTCTTTCCCCAGGCAGAGAAAAAAATCTTCCTCCGAGTCTATAAAAATTAAATTTTTTTGCAAGCAGAGGAAAAATTGGAAATTTTCTTCAATCAAATTTGGAAGAAAACTTTAAAAGATCTATTTGACTTATGAATTGTTGTATTGAACTGTTACCTGGTTAGCACCACGCTATAATGATGCCGGACAGTCCAGCAGCTCTGGGAGCAAACACTGCATATAGAATCTGCAAAGCAATGGTTTCATTTTCGATTCCCAGAACTCATCGTCTCGTTGAACAGTGACAATTTTCAAATCTGCCCGCGTCCAAAGAGCAAACTGGCAATAACTTCGTTTTGTAACGTGTAGCTGTCCTTGAACTTGATAAAAGTAAACATGATTTTTGCTCAAAGAATTAAAATCTTTAGTAGTAAGGCTACGCCGGTTCTGGCTCAAATGGCGGCGAGGGGGGAGCGGTGTGCGGAGAAGCGCCAGGGCCAGAGGGGGGCAGCGAAGGGGGAAGCCGCGCTCCGTAGGGCCGTGTGTGTGTGTGTCGCACACATTCTCGCGGCCCTTGAAAAAGAAGGAGAGATAGAGCCGATGGTGAGTGTGAGAGAGATGGAATGAGAAAAATCGTGTGTGACATTTAATCAATTTATGACCAGTGCGTTACGGATTTGTCTTCGCCTCGGATACAGATAAGGGAGGGGAGGGGAGGGGGGGGGGCATAACGAAGGGTCTGCAGTTGGAGAGAGAGGTGTGAGAGAGATATAATGACCGTAGAGAGCAAAAGCATGAGAGAGACGGAGTGAACGAGAAAAAATATTCTCTAAGAGTTTTGAACTCTGGGTGTATGTCGAGATGAAAACATTCAGAAGGGTCTGCAGCTCAAGAGCAAAATTATTCTACAATAATTCTATAAGAGGTCTGAAGATTTTTTCGACATTTTTCTATAAGAGGTCTGTCCGCTCAAGATTTTCAAAATTTAGTTATTTTTCGATATCCGATAGTTGCCGAGTGTAGGAGAGAGATGGGTGGTTTCAATAGGCTGAAATAGACTTTACTCATTTAGATTGAATTTATTGTATATTTTACAAAAAAACAAATTCTATAAAAAAGTTTATGCGTTTTATTCATAATGTCTGCTTTCCGATCGATGCTGATACTGAAACAAATCAAGGTAAAAGTTTGAATAAGAATTTTCAAATCTATGCAAAAAATTTTGCTCATCAATGAGGTACTTACCCCTTATTCAATCTAGATCACAGTGTGGACAGATATTCTGCGTCACCACCTGGTAGAGACGAGTCCTACAGTCCTGACAACTCGATGCAGAGGCAATATTCCAATACTCTGTTCTATGTTTTCGCACCGCTGCGAGCTTCTCGAACATTTCACCTCCAGCCCCGAGAACACAGACACCACACAATTTTTCGCCACGTTCGGTGCGGTAATATACCGAGACAATGCACACTCTCGATTTTTCACTCAAATTCAGTTTTTCTTCTTCAGTGAATGTACACCACACTTTTTCATATACATCATGTGTTGAATCACATTCACTGACTGTAGTAACTGTAGTAGCTGTAGTAACCACCGATTCGTTTTGCGACATTGTTTTCTTCAAATAACCGAAGGGAGCGGAGTCTCGAACAGAAATGAAAATGATTTGAAAAACCTCTTGTTCCAAATTTGGTGTTGCATACCCTCTCTTCAAGTTTTTCCCCAAAAACGCACTTTTCTCAGAGATGACCCCCGAGCAGAAATAGTAAAAAAATGATCTCTACAAGCAACGTTAAAATCTACTCTCACGCTTTCTTGCAGACGAAAAAAAAAGATGGCCGCGAGTCGAAACAATTTATGATCTGAGATGCTGTAGTGAACTCGAAAATTCTGAGAAATCCTTTTTCCTTCCATCATATCTCGAGGAAAAAGTCTCTCTCTCTCTCTCTCTTCCATATTTAAATCTAGATGAGCAAAAAACGACGACTCCCGGCGATGCTCCCGAATAGGGCTCAATCTTCAGTTTGACTATTAAGCCCGAAAGAGTAAACACGAGAGGGACTGTGTCGTAAAACTCGACCGCATCATGTCTCTCATCACCGACGTTGCTACGCGGAGCAATGGCTGCGTATGCAAGCAACTCTTCTACGGACGTTGGAGCAATATTTGGTGTCACGAAAAAAGATGGCCGCGAGTCGAAACAATTTATGATCTGAGATGCTGTAGTGAACTCGAAAACTCTTTTTCTGTCCATCATATCTCTCCCTCCCTTCCATATTTATATCTAAATGACCAAAAACGACTTCCGTCGATGCTTCCGAAAAGGGCTGAATCTTTGGCTTGACTAGTTAGTAAGCATCGAACCCCGAAAGAGTCAACAAGACGAGATAACTTGAGAGAGACTCTATCGTAAAACTCGACATCAACGCATCATGTCTCTGGTCACCGACGTTGCTACAGAGCAATTGCTGCGTATGCAAGCAACGCTTCTTCGGACGTTGGAACAATATTTGGTGTGGGAACACCAGTGTGATACACTTATCGAATCGTTAGAGGCGCAAGTTCGATTGAAGCAATCACGACTGGGATGGCACCACGCAATCACTTCGCAAATCTTACGTCTCGAATGTTTGAAGCAGGTAACACGTCAACGCTTCATACATTGGGGCGGCGGAGTATCGAATGATTGTGGATTAATATGGCGAGAAATCGAGAGCGCATTCGGAAATCGCTTGTCAACCGGGGCTGTAATTAATCGTGATCACATCGACCCACGGAAGTTCTTACTGGATGCATTTGAACTTGTTGAAAAACAAGTGAGTGCTCATATACGCAAGTATAGCAGCATTAAAGTGAACACTTCGTTCAATGGAGAGTTCAGCGTGGGTGATAAGCGGGCGAATGAAAGTATCAACACGGGAAATGTTGAACTTTTTACAACATCGGATCTGAGAGAGTGGTATCAGAAGCGAGTCGTGGAGCCAACTCTGAAATCGCTCGAGGAGTTCCAGGAGAGTGACAGTGGCTGGACCCTAACATCAATAACCAATCTAACAGTGAACATCAACAAGTACAATGCTTTGCGTGCGGGATGTCACATTCCATTGGCGAAACGCATACTCTTGAAGAAAGCAGTCGTGAATGTGAAATCACGAGATAATGCGTGTTTCGGATGGGCAATTACTGCTGCACTTCATCCAGCAGAACAAAACAGTGATCGCATATCTTCATATCCACATTATTCGACGATATTTAATCTCCAAGGCATCAACTTTCCTATGACGTTGGATCAAATTGGGAGATTTGAAAAATTAAATAATCTCTCAATCAATGAGTATAGCGAGAAGAAGGATGTGAGATTCTGCCAGTGCGGGTGAGCAAGGAGAAGAAAGAGCGACATGTTAACTTGCTTTACGTCGAAGACGTGTCAGAATGTGGAATTAGACACTTTGCTTACATCAAGAATTTATCTCGGCTCGTCAGCTCACAACTCAATACTAATGAGCACCGGAAATACGTTTGCGATCGGTAAGTAAATTGTTATACGAGTGTACTTCTTTTCCCCTTTATAATTGTGACAAAATATTAAAAAGAATTTGAAATTTTACAGATGCCTCCATTACTTCGCAACCATCGAAAAGCTGCAGTCACATGAGGTGGATTGCGGCGTACTCAACGATTGTCCTGTTCGACTACCGGGTGCAAACGACAAATGGCTAGAATTCACGAACGCGAATCGGAAGGAGTGTCTCCCGTTCGTGGTATACGCCGATCTCGAGTGTATCTTGGAGAAGACCAGCGCTGAAGAGAGAGAGAAAAACAAGATCCAACATCATCGCGTCTTCAGCGTTGGATATTACGTAAAGTGCTCTTACGATGATTCATTATCGGGATATCACGAGCGCCGAGGTGAGGGCTGTGTGGAATGGTTCGTCGAAGAACTAAAACAATTAGCTTTGCGCGTTGAAAAAATTCTCCTAACGAACATTCCAATGAAACAATTGACTCCGCAAGAGTGGAAAAAATATCGGGAAGACAAAGAGTGTCATATTTGCGAGAAACCTCTTGTCGAGGGTGATGAGCGTGTTCGCGATCATTGCCATCTAACAGGCCAATTCAGAGGTCCGGCTCATTCAAATTGTAATTTAAACTATCAAAATTCGTTTTTCATGCCAATAATTTTTCATAATTTATCCGGTTATGACGCGCATTTCATCATAAAAGAAGTTGCAACTGCGTTCGCGGGGAAAATCGATTTGCTTCCGATAACAAAAGAAAAGTACATCTCCTTCTCGAAAACGGTTCAAACAGGCAAAGACACGCGGAAAAATATAAAATTACGTTTCATCGACTCTTTCAGATTTCTCAATACGAGTCTCGATAAATTAGCATCATTTTTAACTGCCGACAAACTCGTAACGTTAAAATCACAATTTCAAGATGTAGACCATTTTCATTTATTAATGCGGAAAGGTGTCTTCCCGTACGAGTATATTGATAGCTTTGAAAAGTTGAATGAAACGGAGCTTCCACCGCGGGAAGCATTTCACAGCTCTTTAACTGATTCAACAGTCTCCGAAAAGGAGTATGCACATGCGAAAAATGTATGGGAACGATTTTCAACGCGAACGCTCGGTGAATACAGCGATTTATACTTGAAGACTGACGTATTACTATTAGCCGATATCTTTGAGAATTTCCGCGATACTTGTCTAAAAAGTTATGGTCTTGACCCTGCGTTTTACTACACTCTCCCCGGATATACCTGGGATGCCATGATGAAATATACCAAAGTAAAGTTTGAATTGCTCACAGACATTGATATGGTATTGTTCGTGGTGAGAGGTATTCGAGGTGGTCTTAGTCAATGCTCCAAAAGACATGCCCGTGCCAATAACAAGTACATGAACTCGTATGACCCATCTATTCCATCGTCATACTTGATGTATTTTGATGTGAACAATTTGTATGGATGGGCAATGAGTCAACCACTGCCTTATGCAGATTTCGAATGGATTGAAGACATTGCAAACTTCAACATCGAGTCTCATCCACTTGACTCTGAAATTGGTTATATACTGGAGGTTGATTTGGAATATCCAAAACACTTGCACGATGCACATAGTGATTTGCCATTTTGTCCAACGCATGATAAACCTCCGGGCACGAAGCAAGAGAAGCTTCTTGCAACGGTGAATGCGAAAAAACGATATGTCATACACTATCGTGCATTGCAGCAGTGTTTGAAACATGGTTTGAAAATCACAAAAATACACAGAGTCTTGAAGTTTAAGCAATCTTCCTGGCTCAAAACATACATTGATTTGAATACGCAGTTTCGTACACGTGCGAAAAATGATTTTGAAAAAAATCTGTTCAAATTAATGAATAATGCTGTGTTGAAAAACCATGGAGGATGTTCGTAGTCACGTTCAAGTTAAACTTTTAACGAAATGGGCAGGTCGATACGGAGCAGAAGCTATGATTGCTAAACCTAACTTTCACAGTCGAAGTATTTTTGCGGAAAATTTAATCGCTGTAGAGTTGCGAAATCTCCAAGTCATGTTTAACAAACCGATATATGTTGGCATGTCCATTTTAGATATTTCAAAAACTTGTTTATATGAATTCCATCACGAGTTCATGATGCCGACGTATCAGAATAAATGTAAAGTCATGTATACAGATACTGATAGTTTAATTTACCATATTGAGTGTGAAGATGCATATGAGGACATGAAATGTAATCTCGACAAATATGATACCAGTGACTATCCCCCAGACAACGTCTATGGCATACCGCTTGTGAACAAAAAGGTCCCGGGTCTCATGAAGGATGAGAACAATGGGGCCATAATGACTGAATTCGTTGGATTGAGATCGAAAATGTATGCGACGCGAGTTGAGGGCAAGAACGATGTTAAAAAAGCTAAAGGAGTCAAGAGTAATGTTGTTGCGAGAACCATAACATTCGACGATTATGTGAAATGCCTCGGTGAGCAGATTGAAATGAAGCGTTGTCAATCTTCAATTCGCTCAACATTACAAAATGTCTTGTAACAATGATTTTCCCCGGGGGGGGGGGGGGGGGGGGGGGTACGATCACGTCCCTTCTCAGCTCACCCGTCTCGTCCTCTCGCACCACTCTCCGGCCATGAGAGTGAATTGGGCGCCAGGTACGAAGTACCGCCGATTACTCGACTTTTGATTCATCCACTCTCAACGATAGTAACGTCAAATAATATAATGTGTGACACAGAGGGAACGAGAGACACGCGTGACTGAGGACGGTCCGGCTACTCAGCTCATCTGAGATACTGAAGGGTAGAGGGGGGGATCCTTGGGGAAAGGTAGCAATTCGCAATGCAAAAAAAAATTAAGCCAAGACAAAGCAAAATTCAGGAAACAGTTCAGACTTTATTCGACATTGTCGGAGACGCTAGAGTACAGGGAACAAGATAAATTATGACGGAGGCCGATTCGATACAAAATAAAATTCGAACGAAGGCAATTCGATAATACACCAGATCGCATAACTTGTACCTCCCGCGCCGTAAGGAGGGAAATTCGCGCGGGACGCGCCCGCGTTCATTAGGTAGTAGCGCGGATAACGATTCGCCTCGTGGTCTCCCAGGTGCCGTAGGTAATCGACAACCGATGCTCTGGCGTGCAGGTAAAAGGTAATCAGCCGTCCGCCAGGCGGATGCTTTAGGTAAAAGGTAAAAGGTAAGCAACGCCAGGGCAGCCGGTGCCTTAGGTAACTCAAGGTAAAAGGTAAAGGGCACCCGTTCGACCGCGAGAAGTCCGGCAATACGCGACGAAGGGTAACCGAAGATAACAGCGGACAAACTTCGGCCAAGCGCGAGGTAACGCCGAAGTCCCGGCGCGTTTAACAGAGGTAATGCGAGCTGACGCGATTAGATAATACGGTGAAATAGGGAAAATGAGCGTCGGATGAACATTTGCGAAGATAACAAAGGTAATGCAACAATACGGTATAATAATGCTCGCAATAAGGTAACAGAAAAGAAGGTAAGCGCCACACGAAATAAAGAAAGAGCAATATAGACGAAGGTAAAAATAGCGGTTGAAAAAGATTCGATACGAAAGACAAAATATAACGCCGTTTAAACGATGCTCGCCAGCGCGGGCGAGAGAGACGGAGCGCAAACAAACGCGAGGTAACGTGCTCGCTAGAGCCTCGGCGCGTACAGGGAGAGAGAGTTCCAGCGTAGTGAGTTCCAGCGCTCACTACGCAATTTCACAAAGACTCGAATGCTATAATTCACTCTACGTTAACGCGAAACTTTAAATAATTGACTGAGACCAAATCAATAACGAAACACTGATCAAGCCGAGCCCCACAAAACGACATTATCAAAAAGACTGGGAACAGGGGGAGTATCGGCCGCAATCTCGCTCGATACTTCGCCCACGTGTCCCACTAAACGCCACATAATCGATAAGAAAACCGGAACTATATTCCGAAAACGATACGAGAAAAGAAAAGGGCTCGAGTGGACCAGTGAATTCGGTGGAGATAACGAGTTGGACTTACCGAGGAACCCGCTCGCTGCACAGAGGAATGGTCGTTGGACTCGGCTGGGCGCTGACTCGACGGTATGATGTTCGAAACTCGACTAATTGTGCGTGCGAGCGGTCCTCGCGATTCGACGTTGTCCCCACCACCGGGCCCCGGTACGGCAGCGCTCTCACGCTAGACGCGAGCCCGAGCGCGGACTCTTGGCTCGCGCTTTCGCGCGGGGTTTTCAAATGAGGAGCGCGCAATGAACGTAATTGTGGTTACGCCTTTTGCCTGAACGGATTAATAACAACTCACCTCTTGTCCTCACCTCCCTCGCTCACTCGGAACACTCCTCTCGACTTGATAGCCGTGATCCGGGTGTCTTTCCTCTTGGGGATCCGGCGGGCAGCTCCGGAAGGACGAGGGGAGGCCTCCCTCACGACTCCGGACGTCTCGGAGACGTGGTGGGCCCACAAAATAAACCACCAGGTACAACAGCACCTCGCCTCCAGAAGAACTCCCCCAGATCCCACCTGACGAGGCGCCGGTTCACACGGACTGTGACACCCGAATCCACGGTAGTGCGGGCGGTGCAACTCTGGGTTGCTACAGCGGGAAAGACACGGGCGGCGTTCAAAATATGGCCTATGCCAGCGTGCTCTTTCAGCCGCCCGCAAGTCGAGAGTGTTATTCGATGCTCGGTGACGGTGTGAGAGGGGTGATCCTTATGAGCGAGATCGGCTCAGACAATCGGCGAGCCTCAAGCAAAATAATACTGGTGAGGGGGGGGGGACCCCGGCGGGTGGCAACCCCAAATCACTCCACTATCAAACGAAGCTGTCAAAACAAACGTCATTAGGGCTCAAAACAGGCAAACTAAAATTCTCTCTCTCTTCCTTGCACGCGGAGGTAACAGAAGGTAAAACTGGTAGATTTCGCTAGCAAGGTAATACACGGGTTAATAAACTAATACTTAAAGATACGTGACGCTGAGTCTCGTTCCGAACATCTCCCAGCGAGTCGAGGGGCGTCCCAAAAATGGACCGTAAACCCGGTCCACTGGTCGACACAGATCGTACGAGTGGCGGGGCAGAAATGTCACGTCACAGTCTATACGATCACGGAGACGAAAATCGCTCTAAGTCCACACGATGACAAGCGATACATTATACCTGAAATGGTAGACACGTTGCCATGGGGCCATTACAGTATTCCCGAATTTTCAGAAGCTATGGAGGCATTGTGAATGTGTGCTTACGAGTGTTGGAGATAAAGAGTATATTGAAGGTGAAAAAAAAAATTGTGAGAGTGAGGACATTTATACGAAATAAGAAAATTCTGTAAGAGAGGAATTTTCCTCAAAAACTTGGACATTTGTAATTGATGTAAAATAAAATTTTTTGTGAATCGCTGTCATTCTTTTTCCTTCGAATCTGCTGTTCGTGGGGAAAAGGTCGTTAAAATAAACCAGACTTTGAATTTTTCATCTTTATTATTTATTAGGTGTACAAATAAGTTTTAGGACACTTCGATTTTGTATCATAACAGCTATTCCAAATTAATTCAAAGGTCCCGCTCACTTATCATAGATGGCGCTTGATATGTAGTATTGAAACGTAAAGGAGTCACAAACATAATCTATAAATTCTGTAAATTAAACATGCAGCCCGATAAGCTATTTATTAGACTCTGCATTCGCTATGAATTCCATCAAGGAAAAAGTGTTAGGAAAGCGTGTGAATCGATATGTTCTGTCCTCGGAGACAACATTGTATCTAAAAGTACATGTGAGTATTGGTATAAGCGATTCAAAGAAGGTGATTTCGACGTTAGTGACCGTGAACGCACCGGGCCTCCTGTAAAGGTAGACGATCAGGAACTGCAAGCGTTGCTGGATGAAAACTCTTGTCAGACGGAGAAACAACTTTCGGAACAGCTTGGAATAACTCAACAAACTGTTTCTTATCGTTTAAAAGCAATGGGTAAGATTCGAAAAGGAACAAAGTGGGTACCACACTTTCTGACTCAAGAAAATAGAAACAGCCGTTTTAACATTTGTGTGAGTCTTTACAACAAGCAACATAGAAAATCTTTTTTGTGGAAAATTGTGACCGGCGATGAAAAGTGGATTTATTTTGATAATCCGAAACACAAATATCATTGGGTTGACCCCGGCGAGCCGACAACATCCACGCCAAATGAGCCAAGTGAATCAAGAAATTGAGAAGAAACGCTCATTTTCTGGTAAAGGAAAACGTCCAGTAAAACTGCTCCATGACAACACGCGCCCTCATGTGGGTAAACCGGTCAAGGATACGTTACTAGCGCTTGGATGGGAAGCTGTACCACACCCGGCGTATTCACCAGACTTAGCCCCATCCGATTATCATTTATTCCGGAAAATGCAGAACGATTTATCTGACGTGCGATTCAAAACATATAAAGAAGTGGAAAAATGGGTCGCTAAATTTCTCACCTCGCAAGACGAAAGTTTCTTTGCGAAAGGCATCCGCGAGTTACCTGAGAGATGGCTGAAGGTCATTCAGTGCGATGGAGATTACTTCGATGAATAACTGTGTTTTACTTCTTTTTTAATAAATCTTGAATTTTTTGAAAACTGTCCTAAAACTTATTTTTACACCTAATACAAATCATCCTTACTTATCCAACTATTGTGTGTATTGTCGAAACCTAGCCATTTCACAAACAACTGACTGCCACGCTTCTTCAACACTTTTTCAATTAGATATATGTCGGGATTTTTTGCTCGAAGCAGCTCATGCTCGTAGAAACCACCGGCGATGGGCTCCTCTTGATAATCTTTTATATTATAAGTAACTGGATTAGTTTTTCTCACTCGATATATTGTAAAAATTTCCGTTGTCCAATTTGGCGTATAACCTTTCTCAAATACATTCTTAAATTTACTTATGCGCACTTTATCGCCAATTTTGAATTTCACTCGTTTTATATCGAACTCAGATTTTTTTTTGAACACGGTATGCAATAGTTGCGCCTCATTCGCAGCGTTCACATCTTTCGGTTTCATCTTTATCGTATGATGCTGTGTAGCATTATATTTCTCAATTAAGGTTTTGAGAATATCAATCCATTTCCAGTTTCCGCGAAAACTAAATTGAATCCACATTTTATTCTTGAGTGTACGACTGAAGCGCTCACAAATTGATGCTTTCAAGTTGCTAAATGTTGAATACAAATGTATATTATACTTTTTCATCAGGGCCTTAAAGTCCGTATTGTAAAATTCTTTTCCTCGATCGACGTGAAGATTTTTGGGTATGCGTCCTTTGCTGAGAATTGATTCCATTGCAGCGGTGACATCTTTTCCACTCTTACTCTTCAATGGTGCGGCCCAGGCGAATTTGGAGAATATATCGATGACGGTGAGGAGAAATTTATACTTGGAGTTGTGGTGTGCATATGCAGACATATCGACAAGATCGGCTTGCCAAGTCTCATCCAGGCCGCGTATATCCACTCGTCGACGTGGGTAATTTCGTCGAGCTGGCTTGTGTAGCTCCTCTACCACCGCGGCACGCTCATTCTCGCAACTTTTCACTTTTTAAGCTCCGCGATTGCATTTTCCAAATCTTTCATCTCCTTCAACAGGACGGTGAGATCATCTTTTATTTGCTCCGCGATTGTACTTTCCAAATTTTTCATCTCCTTGCGTAGAGTGGCGAGATCATCTTTTACACGCTTCTCTAGAGCAGCCACATTCGATTCGCACCTTTGATTCGTTATATGAGTCACACTATGAGTCATAGAATGAATGTGTTTACTTAATGCACCGAGTGTTACAACATCTTTGGCATTTATTGGGTCGCCAACGTTTTCCAATCGTTTTCGTTCCAAATTAAAATGACCGTCTGGGGTTTTATTGAACCCAGCATCTGATTTACCCGGAGGACCTGCACCACGTCTACTCAATTTTCGTCCAAACACATCGACGCTCATGTTGGGAATGTGGATGAAAGCAAGCCCTCACGTGTTAATAAATGATTTCAGCTTCACGCAATTCCTCGATAATCGATATGATTTCATTCGAATGTGATGAGTTTCCAGCAGCTTGCGATGCGAGCAATAAACGAAGACGATCCACTAGTTCATTCGGATCATCCCAATAAACATAGTCGATAGAAGTATGCTTTTGTGCTACCTTGTACTGGAGCAGAGTACCACCCTTCTTATCGTTGCTATGCAGCATGTGGGATATATACTTTTTAAATTTACTATTTTTATCCTGACGTACCGCACCCGTGCGTTTATAAAATTTTTTATGAGCATTCGTTGTAATGACAATTTTCTGATATTTCTCCAAGTCATTTGGAGTTATATATTTGAGTTCGGGCTCTTTTTTAAACAACAGTTCCACCAAGCCAATACTTTTGGGATACTTTTCATCTCCAACCACTATATGATCGAGTTCGAAATGAATTGGTGAATCACCAATCATTAATCTATTTTGAGCGAGATTTCGTACTCCATACAAGCCATCTAATCTTGTTTTGTTATTACTACGCAGTAAACCCAAATATTCACGTATCAAATTATCAACATCTTCAGATGATTCCAAATTATCGTCATCATCATCATGATTATCATTATTTTTAGTTACGGGTACATCGACATTCTCATCAGTAATTGCATCATGCCAAATATCGTCTTTGAAAGAAATATCTTGCTGCATGCTATTTTCTCCGAAATTTGGAGACTCCTCCTTCTCCTCCTCCTCCTCCTCTTTCTTAACATTCATACGTTCACTCTTAATTTTCGGTTTTTTCGTATACGAAACTAGCTCCTCTAATGGTTCGACAATCGGTTTAAACACATCTTACATTCTCTGCTGAGCACTATCACGTCCACTTTTCAACATTCGATGTTTCCGTCTGACTGCATCACTTGCCTTGGCAAGTTCACTCAATACAGCTTTCTCCCTTAAAAGTTCTTTGCTCCTCATGTTGATGTATGCAAGTCAGACTCTAGACTGTCTTTAAAACTGAAAGAACAATCATTTATCATCGACGGTGAGGAAGGAATCAAATCCTCTTCTATATCTTCCAGCATTCAATTCACTGTCCTTGTCAATCGTGATGAATCCATACTTGTCCGACTTCCAACACTTTATACACACATGGTCATTATACACATGTTTTAGATTCATATCGTCTCGCTTGAATAGTACAACAAAATTTGCATTATCTCTCAGAAGATGTTTCGGGATACGGGTATACGTTTGACATAGATAAAAACTGTCCACAATCTCATGTCTCCCCATGGAAAAAAATGCTCTCACATTATCCTGCTTTTCGCATGCTATATCATCAAAGATAAATATTGAGTTTGGTCGAGCTTCACTGGGGGCCACAACTTGTTCATGCTCGTTAAATGGGAAGAATTCCACTCCTTTCACGGGTTTGAGCATTTGCTCGAGAAGTCGATATTTCGGCTGGTTCAACAATTTCGAGTAGAGATAAATGTTCTCGAATCTCAAACCGTTTGGATGTATCAAGAGCGTAAGTAGAGCATTCGTTTTTCCACAATTCGATGGACCACAAAACACGGCACGAATGCTACTAGGTAGTATGTTCCCATGACGCTTCACTTTCTTTGCATCACCTACGAGTTCATTGAAATTTATTACGGGAAGTTGACCACCTTGTTTCTTCATCTTCATCTCGCATGCTACTGATTGAAAAAATCATATAAATGCGACTTTATAATATAATACTGATCAGTCGTGTTGCGACCACCGCGTGGTAATGATTGTGCATGGCAAAGGTCTTGTCAACAGTCTCATTAACAATCTCCCGGTGGAATTGCATCTACCAGGCTATCAATATTGTGGACCTGGCACAAAATTGGCCAAACGTCTTGCTCGTGGTGATCCAGGTATAAATCCGCTGGACGCAGCTTGCAAACAGCACGATATCGCATATTCGAAAAATCGCGACAATTTGGAAGCAAGACATTTGGCGGATAAAGTTTTGGCTGAACAAGCTTGGAAGCGTGTAACCTCGAAAGACGCGAGTCTCGGTGAAAGAGCAAGTGCTTGGGCTGTGACGAACATTATGAAGACTAAGAGGAAATTTGGATTGGGTATGAAACGCCCGAAAAGTGTTTGCCTGAAAAAGATTATCGGTGCTGCGAAGAAAGCAATGATACGTAGTGATGATTCTCGTAAAGTCGTAATATCTGCACTGAAAGGTGCGCGAGCTGGTGTAAAGGGCGTTAAAGTACGCACCCCTAGGATTCTACCTGTTCCTCAAAAAACCGGCGGTTTATTACCCTTCCTCGTACCCATCTTTGCCGGTCTTAGCGCTGTTGGAGCATTGTCGGGTGGCAGTGCTGCAATAGTCAAAGCTGTAAATGCTGCTCAAGCGGCTAAAAAGGAATTGGACGAACGTAAGCGTCACAATCGAACACTCGAGGCCATCGCTTTGGGTAAAGGTTGACACTTGAAACCATACAAACAGGGTTTGGGTCTTTACCTCGGGTCAAAAAACGTATAATCACGCTACCGCATCAACCACTCACTGACATCGATCTGCTAAAGTATGCGGGAGCCATGAAAATTCGTAACTTTCGCGGTGTTTTCATGCGTGACACTTTACCTGCGGACGGACCACTCGAGCAAGAATCAGCAATCGTTAATTTGGATGATAATGTGGGACCTGGTACACACTGGGTTGCTTATAAAAAATCTGGCCGAGGAGTCACATACTTTGACAGCTTTGGCAATCTTCCACCTCCACCCGAACTCATGAAATACTTTAATGTTGGTAGCGTGAAATATAATTATAAAAAATATCAAGAATATGACACGATAATATGTGGACATTTATGTTTAAAATTTTTGTGTAATCAACTGAATCGGCGTGACAGTTATAAACTATATAAATAAAGACTATGGAGCTATGTGTTTAGTTCTAAAATTGCGAGCATCATGGATGATAGTTTAACCATTACCATCACTGGCACATCCTCCATACTCGAAGCACAATTTTTTCCACCCATCGAACTATCGCCCGACAAAAATTATACTCTTGGACTCGTCGAGCTGCTCACGTTCAATTCAATTCCAAATATTGACATTGGTTGCAATGAATTTCATGTTGGAACGCAAGTGTTGACAATTCCAACGGGCAGCTATGAAATTGAAGATATTGAAAAATATTTGAAAGCTCAGTTGACAAACATACAAATTCAACTTAAGCCGAATAATTATACGCTACGTAGTGAAATTCAGTGTAATCAATCGATTGATTTTACATCGAACAATTCTATTGGACCTCTTTTGGGTTTTACATCGCGTCGATTGGAACCCAATAAAAGACACGTGTCTGATTTGCCGGTATCCATTATCAAAGTGAACGCCATCCGAGTCGAGTGTTACATAACAACTGGTGCATACATCAACGGACGAAAAGTTCACACAATTCATGAATTTTTTCCATCTGTACCGGCTGGCTATAAAATCATCGAAGTACCATCGAGTGTCATTTATCTACCAATCACAAATCGGCGAATTGACAATATACAACTTCGTATTGTTGATCAGGACGGAGATTTGATAAATTTTCGCGGCGAAGTAATCACCATAAGACTTCATATAAAATCTCGATGGGGATAATTTACAATCACCGTATTGGCAATATTAATAAGCCAAAATGGGATCACGAAACCACCAGTCGTCGAACGACGCTGAAAGCGTTAACACCTCAAAACCTTCTACTATTAAAGAGTTTGGGTCTCAAAATTCGTGGAGTTGCCGTGTGAGAAATTATATGTTGTGCATTTGCTGCTTGCGATGGAGGAAGAAATCATAAACATCCAGACACCCGTCATGTTTGACGAATCCATCATACATTATGAGGTTCATGCTCATCAACCATACGCATCGTCAACATACAACAATAGTGATGAAATACGTATTTCAATCCAACATCAAGATTTATCAATTTTACCGAGCAAAAGTTCAATTCACATTTGCGGTAAACTGACAAAGGCGGATGGTGCAGCGTTAGCTGCAACGAGCCTCGTCAACAATGCCATTTGTCATTTATTCGAGGAGGTGCGTTATGAACTTAACGCAGTTGAAATCGATCGTGATAAAAATGTGGGAATCACATCTCTCATAAAAGGATATACATCTCATTCGTCGGCGAGAAGTGCAATGCTTGAGAACACCGGTTGGCTCGATGTTGAGGAGACTAAACAAATTGTAGACGTAGCAGGCAACTTTGACGTATGCATACCACTGAGCATGCTGCTGGGATTTGCTGAAGATTATCGAAAAGTGGTGGTGAATGCAAAACACGAATTGATCTTGACTAGATCACGTTCCGATGATAATGCAATAGTTCAAGCAGCCGCTGAAGATTATAAAATTACACTACGAAAAATTGAATGGCTCGTTCCATACGTCACCGTGGCAGATAAACGGAAAATTCAACTGTTGAAATTCATCGCCAAAGATACTCCAATTCCAATGAGTTTTCGTACGTGGGAATTGTATGAATATCCAATGTTACCAGCGACATCGAAACACGTGTGGTCTGTCAAGACATCCACACAGCTGGAAAAACCTCGATATGTGATCCTGGCATTCCAAACAGGACGAAAGAGCGTTAAAAGGCAAAATGCGAGCAATTTTGATCATTGCAATGTTACCGATGTAAAATTATACTTAAATTCACAATGTTATCCCTATGGTAACATGAATTTGAATATACAGCAAAATTAGTATGCAGTACTATACGATATGTATACAAACTTTCAACCGATGTACTACAATAAGGAGGCCGAACCATAGCTTACAAAAACGGATTTTCTCAAATATGCTCCTCTCATTGTGGTTGACTGCTTGAAGCAGAACGATTCTCTCAAGTCTGGGCCTGTTGATGTACGCCTTGAATTTGGAACAAGCACAAATATTCCTGCTCAAACATGCGCATACTGTCTCATTCTACACGATCGCATCGTTGAATACAATCCTGTGAGTGGTGGGGTGAAAAAATTGGTATAAAGTCATGGTGATGATTTTAATAATCGTCAGTCGAGATGGACTTTATCGTTGATCTCCAGGGTTTTAAGGGCTCACGCAATGAATTTATCCCGAAAGAAATATCAATTATTCGAGCCAACGACAAAATTTATAAACCTCTAACGCTGTTCTTCAAATCACCATATACTTGGGACGCGCTACCCGGTCGATATAAAATAACAAACAAATGGTTGGAACGAAATGTTCACGGGATTTCATGGGACTATGAGGGTCTACCATACAAAACAGCGAAAATAATCATTCAAACAATCTTACAACGAGCTCGTGCTATATACGTGAAAGGGAGCGAAAAGTCTTTGTGGCTGAAAAATTTCTTGGATCTGTCATCGGAAATTATCGATATGGAGACTCTGGAGTGCCCATCGTTGCAGAAGTTGCCGAAAAGTCGCCTCGATTGTCCTCACCATCACCATAACAATCCGAAATACAATTGTGCGAATGCGAATGTGAAATCGCTCAGAAGTTGGTTATATGTATATCTAGCATTGTGTGAACGAGGGATTTTCAAATAAACAAAACATTTCTACGATGAGACTTTTTCCATATTTTTATTGCAAGCCCTCCTCCTCCTCCTCCTCCTCCTCCTCCTCCTCCAATTAGTCTACAATATTTCATATTATTATTACTATTATTAGTATGATTTTTCAATAATGATCACAATTATACATTTTTTTCTCTTCACGAAGATTTTGGAATATGTTTGAACAAAATTTTACTCCACTTGTCGGCAAATGTTTCCATGTAGAGTTCTCTCGCTTGAGCAGCCTCCAACAGCTTTTTGAATTCATCCTCGTCTTGGTCGAAAGCCTCGGAAAGTCTCCCCGGTAGAAAAACCATGAATTGACCTCCGATGTTGGCGATGTATCGTTTTCCAAATTTCGTTTTCACCGATCGAATATGATGAATTGGATGATCAGTCCCGACCTCAAGTTCAATCAGTTTCTTCGTTGGTATGTTGTTTTCCAGCGTGGCAACTTTGTTCAAAGATGTAAACTCCATTTTTTAAGAGTGATTTTTTTTCTCGTCTGCTCTCGAACTAATGCAGCAGCTGACTGACGACGACGTTGCTCTCGATTTTTCTTGAATTTTTAGGGTTATTCCCCCTCTACCTCTTTTCGTGCAAGTTCATGCATGTCCTCCCTCTCCCGACATTTTCTACAATTTTTCCGTAGAGGGGCCGGAGCATCAATGTGATCTTCCATCGAAGACGTATTCCAATGATCATGGCATCGACGCAACGATTGAATTTCAACGTCGGATTTGTAGTAATATGGAAAACGCTCCCACAAAACATCCGTAAAGTCACTGAAATATTTCTTGAACGTTGATGGCGATATAATGAGGAGTTCTTCCGCCGTCATTTCACGAGGGCTCCGTATACAATAAATTGCATAAATATTCACTAGTTGTTCCATGATCCAACATTTTTCACACTCTCGACGTATTGGTCCTAGAGCATCAATATGAGTCGACATCCACGGTGGATTAAAATGATCGTGACAATATTGATAAGACTGAACTTCACTATCACTCTTCAAATGTTCAGGTAATCGATCCCATAGCGATGGAATGAATTTACCATAATATTTTATGAGCAATGTTCTTTCAACGGATGGATCGCATACATACTCGCACATCTATCCATCTTGAGAATACTTTTCATACTGAAGTCTTGAAAAAAAAAACAACAAAATGTCGAAAAAATCTTGAGACCTCTTATAGAATTATTGTAGAATAATTTTGCTGCAGACCCTTCCCTATCCGGCCCGCACATGAGCGATGACGAATCAATGGCATTCCAAACTGAATGTTTTCATCTCGACATACACCCAGAGTTCAAAACTCTTAGAGAATATTTTTTTCTCGTTCACTCCGTCTCTCTCATGCTTTTGCTCTCTACGGTCATTCTATCTCTCTCACACCTCTCTCTCCAACTGCAGACCCTTCGTTATGCCCCCCCCCCCTCCCCTCCCTTATCTGCATCCGAGGCGAAGACAAATCCGTAACGCACTGGTCATAAATTAACACGATTTTTCTCATTCCATCTCTCTCACACTCACCATCGGCTCTATCTTTCCTTCTTTTTCAAGGGCCGCGAGAATGTGTGCGACACACACACACGGCCCTACAGCGCGCGGCTTCCCCCTTCGCTGTCCTCCTCTGGCCCTGGCGCTTCCCCGCGCACCGCTCCCCCCTCGCCGCCATTTGAGCCAGAACCGGCGTAGCCTTACTACTATCTTTCTTGCTGAATATGCTTTTCAGATGAGGCTTTTGTTGTATGGTCTGTGATAAATCAGCCCCTTCGGGCAAAAACGGACATTTAATTTCTACAATTCCGTCATCATCGATCAAACCGTCTGGAGACGCTCCCAAATAAGGAATCTCTTGATCAATGGAAAGGCCACAGGGAACGACCTTTTTTCCTAATCGACATTCGACCGCTTTCCTGGCCTCATCCTCGTGGTCGCGACCGAATTTGATTGCGGCAGTATCAAAAATCCTTGGAAAAAGGATGCTCGAAACCACTTTTGCGCATGACGTTGACGGCAACATCCGGCAGATAGTACCGAATCTCGATGCCGTGAGAATTTTTGTGCGCAAATGATGCCACAGCTCTGAAGAACCTTGCATAACCGTTCTCCGCTCGATCTGCTCCCAATTTTTTTGATGAGCCTCTAATCGTTTAAAATGTTCTTCAGTGAGAACATCGTAAACGTCTTTTTCTAGATCCGGTTTTTTAGCCGATGGCCCATAATCTTTATCAGTGCCTGCGAATTTCCGAACCGTTCTGGAACGTGTAGTTTGCCTACGAATGCGGTTGCATTCGTTTTTTCGCTGCCTCCATGCTTCTAGCTTGAGAACAGCATCTGGGGCTTCGTAACCTTTTTGCGAATGCATTAGCGACAACACCATTTGTGTATTGTATTGTAACGTGGCCCCTATGACTCGCATTTCATATGAGTTAGCAAAACAATAGTTGATTCGTTTGCCTGAATTCAATTTATTCACTACTGAATTGCATCCTTCCGCCATGTTGTTGGTTATTTTTTTCAACAAACTCTTTGCCTGGCAACTCAAATATCGCACTGCTTCGTAAACCGCCGGGTAAACACCGGTGATGTGAAGTTCTGCCATGAAATTCTTTTCATTCGTTTTTTTTTCGCACTCGAATGGAAGAACGGTGCAGTTTGCATGTTCACCATAAACATGGCTCATTATAGCAAAAATGTTTTTACACAATCGCTGAGCTTTTTCTTCTTCAGAGACATCTTCTGCCAGACGGAGATCTCTAGCACGCTCAATAACTTTACGCATTTTTAAACTGCTGCATTTCACGAACTGTCGAAATGCTTTGAGATTTATCTTTTTTATCGCAGGATCCACAACTACCGCCATTTTGGAAGCGTTACAAAGTTTTCGGCACAAATTCCGCATCAAGGGGTTATTACACTCTACTTTGTCCACGATCGCCCCATACTTGCGGTAAGGGTCAGCATCACGGATGGCTTGGTAGACGCTGCTGTCACCATCGGCGATCACTGTCTTGAAAATAAGTCCGCAGCGCTCCACACTGCTATTAAAACCCTCCAAAATAATGTCGGTCTCCATTGCTGTAGAACTTTGATCTCGACCCCAATTCTTATAGCATCTGTGAGGCGGAGCCTCTACATTCAGCCGCTGTGCTCTCTCGCAAGTCGCACAGTACTTGTTACGAACACCAACGAACAATACTGATTTCGTTTCGAGACCAAAAATGATGGCTGCTCCAGATAGAGCATCCTGTTTTCCACCCCGGTAAGACCGCTTCGACCAGCATCCATCCGTAACTACATGAATGTAGGGGACACCATCGACGATGTGGTTTTTTTTGAAGCTGCTTCTCTTTCAAGAGCTGCTGCTTTTTGAATTTCAGCATCTGACGCTTTCATAAAATCGTCAAAAAGTTTGTTTCGATACTTGATGTAAGTATTAATGGTCATTGGCCTAACACCCATACCAGCGAGGGATTCTTGCAATGTGCTGTGTCCAATACCTGCAGTGATAGTAGCGCAAACAGCACTTTCGTTGATGCCTATAATATTGTCATCTTCGGGATCAGTCCAAATACTGAACTTGTATTTGCACATTTGGCACTTGAAAAATAATTGCGAGCGCAAACCCCGATCCCAAACTTTAAATAATTTCGAATTGCTCAAGGAACACTCACGCTTGTCATTGTGATTACTCCATTTCTCACGCAATTGTTGCATGAAAAAATTTATGTCAACAATTCGTCGACCTTCAACATTAATTTCTACTGTGTCGTCATTATTAATACGACTGCTGTCGATAATGCGTACTTGCGAGTACGCACAAAATGCGTACTCGCAAGAATCAGACATTTCTAAATGTCTGTCAAAATATTTGGAAGAGACGGGACTCTTCAATAAGTCACAGACCACATGTTTTCCGTACTTGTCTAAACATACTTGTAAATTACGTAAGTCTTCTCGACTGTACTGTACGAACATCGTAGTTCTAACCGCAGCAGCGGGAAAACGCAGTGCTCGGTTGTTGCCTGATTCGCTGATCAGGTCATCGTGGAAAAAACCACCACTTGTTCTCAAGTGCTCCCGAAAAGATGTATTTTCGGGGTTCTCGGCTAACTCTTGCGTGTTGCCGGTAAAATGCGAATCGTTAGATTCGGTATTACTAAACCTTACATTATTACTTGCATTACCTTCACGTTTACCTAGGCTATTCTCCGCACTTTCCTTCCTGAGGTAAAAATAATAGCCGAATGATAAAAAAAAACATGAAAGAAACATTGTTTTGACAAGAATGAGTCCCATCAATGTTGTATCAAATTTTCTATAGGCAGACGTGAATTTTCGGGTTTCTCGACTCGACACTTTACTAAATTCCCAGTTCTAAATTGAAAATTTAATTCCGAAACAAAAACTAATGTCAATAATATGCGATCGTTTGTTAACTTGGTATTTGAAAAATCAATCAAAGCTTTGTAATGGAATACTTCCTGTATTATAGAAATAAAAAAGTGTTGAAAAACAATACATACCAAATGATAATAATGTACTTTAAATCCGAAACATACCAAGACTCTCATGAAAGTATTAGAGAGGCTCGTATTTTATGAGTTACGGTAATATATAATGAAGGCGTTCAAAGAGGAACGAAAATTCAACCGGCAAGATAAATGTTGAGAAACCCGAAAAATCGCAATCACTTCATAACACCAAGGACAATGAATGTTTATACAGAACCAATGTGAGGTTAATTTTTCAGCTTACAAGAATGATGTTCGATATTGACAATACTTACCGGTACAGATAAGGATGTCGTTGTACTCCTTTCTTCTTCTTATTGTCTTTGTTGCCCATATTGAAAACAAACACGCACACTAATATTTCCGAACCGACGTCAAATGAAACACGTAAGACTGACACGAATCACAACGCAAAAACTTTCCACCATCACGAACGTTGTCTACTAACAATTTTATGTCTTTCTCTTTTACTTCTGTCGTTAGCAGGGCGGGGGAAATCGAAGTATACAGGCGCAGTAGTCACGAGCGATCGGGACGACATCTATTACGCACTGCTATTGGCTAATATATATACAAATATTCAAAAGATTTGAAATTCAAAAGATCGAACAATATTCGGTCATTAGTTCCACGTCGTAACAGATAGAACTACCTAAATTCGAAAAATCATTGTGTTATATTTCTTTTTACTTTATTTGTTTGTCATTATTTTTATTCAAAAATTATATTCATACAGAACAAATCTAGATAAAGTTGGTTATTGGTGGAATTATATTCAAACATTGATCACCTCCTTCTTCACAGGTGAAACTCTGTACCACAACGTGTAGAATACAATAAAAATGTTCTCAAATAGATATTACCAGTTATTCGACCTCGCAAACTTATTCTTTTAGTTGGTTTTTGAAAGGTACTAATCTTTCATCATATCCACAAAAGCAATGTTTCGTAGCAAAGTATCTTCCATAAAGAAACTGATTTTAATTGACTTTCTCCCAATTATTTTTTTCGCAGTAATTGTATTCGCGATGCCTTATGGAAACCCAAGAGCATGAGGGAATTCAGATTGTATGCCGAGATGTGATTTTTGGCTTAGAACAGTAGTTTTCACGAAAAAAGACGTATTTTTCGTCAAATTTCAAGTGAAAATTTACTATCACCAATCTGTGCTAGAGCTCTGGCGATTTTTTTCCTAGTATTCTTTTATGTTATGCATAATGGGAACCCAAGAGCATGGGGTAATTCAGATTGTATGCCGAGATGTGATTTTTGGCTTAGAACAGTAGTTTTCACGAAAAAAGACGTATTTTTCGTCAAAGTTCAAGTGAAAATTTACTGTCACCGATCTGTGCTAGAGCTCTGGCGATTTTTTTCCCAGTATTCCTTTATGTTATGCATAATGGGAACCCAAGAGCATGGGGGAATTCAGATTATATGCCGAGATGTAATTTTTGGCTTAGAACAGTAGTTTTCAAGAAAAAAGACGTATTTTTCGTCAAATTTCAAGTGAAAATTTACTGTTACCAATCTGTGCTAGAGCTCTGGCGATTTTTTTCCTAGTATTCTTTTATGTTATGCATAATGGGAACCCAAGAGCATGGGGTAATTCAGATTGTATGCCGAGATGTGATTTTTGGCTTAGAACAGTAGTTTTCACGAAAAAAGACGTGTTTTTCGTCAAATTTCAAGTGAAAATTTACTGTCACCAATCTGTGCTAGAGCTCTGGCGATTTTCTTCCCAGTACTCTTTTATGTTATGGCTAATAGGAACCCAAGAGCATGAGGGAATTCAGATTGTATGCCGAGATGTGATTTTTGGCTTAGAACAGTAGTTTTCACGAAAAAAGACGTATTTTTCGTCAAATTTCAAGTGAAAATTTACTGTCTGGGATCTGTGCTCGGGCTCTAGTGATTTTTTTCCCACTTCTCTTATATGTTATGGCTAATATGAAAACAAGAGCATGGGGGAAGTCAAATTCTATGCCGAGATATAATTTTCGACAAGTAACATACATTCTTACAGAAAATGACGTATTTCTCATTTGACCTCAATGGACAAATTTTCGTCAGTGTCTAGTTTTTGAAAATCGAATTATCATTCGAAATTTGGGAATTAATAAGTTTCTTTGTGCATTATAGAAATTAGTAAAATTATTTAGTAATTTAGCAATTAATTAAGTTGATTATTTAGTAAAATAGGACCAAATTCTGTTAGAAAATTTTTGCAGATCGAAAAAAAAATTGCATTGAGAAGATCGAAATAGGTCTATTGTACAACGTTGCCTTCCTATATAAACTCAAATAGATTTTGATTGTAAACAAACAGTTGAGAACTAAACATTTTTACGATTTTGCATTCATAAACCCACATTTTTGACTTTGAAGTAGAGAATTTCAGTCCGACAAAATTTTGAAAAGCCGTTTTTGCAAAATACTTTCACCTCTTCTTTTGGAAGGACGGTAAGAATAGTTATTTATAACTACCCGTTTTTCAATCTCATAATTTATAACTAAATATACAGAAAAGAAGAAATTATAATTTTTTTTCCAATAGTTTCAACTTGACAAAAAAATTTTATATGACAAAAAATGTTTAGAATCATCCAAAAAAAATGTTTGAATTGGAAAATACAAAAATAGCTAGAAAATTTTTGAAAAAAATCACACATATTTTTTAAATGATTCTCAATACTTTATCTTCTGTAACATTTCTTTATTAAGTTAAGACTTTCGAGAAACAAAATCATGCACATTTACGTCATGCTGTTTTGTGCAAAAACTGCCATTTTGCAAAAACTGAATGAGGAAAAAAGTTCATATAGCCAGTGTTTTGAAAAGGTCAGACGTTAAGGACACCTTTACCAGCAATAACATGGTTATTTGAGTGCAGCAACAATAACGAAAATCGGTTTCAAGAAAAAAAAACGTTAAAAAATCTTAACTTTTTAATTAAAAACGCAAAAATAATATAGATATTCAGTTAATTTTACAAAATAAATGCCATATTCTGAAAGAGCACCCTCAAAAACCTCCTATGCCAGATTTTGAATAATTTTTCTTTTGTTCCGCAATGAAAACTGGGTACTTGAAATTGAGTGTCCATAATTGTCGTTTTGCGCATTAATGGATTAGTACAGCGATGCTATACAACATTTTGAGAGTAGAAGTTTTGGAAATTTTTTCCGTGTAGTGACATGCTTGTAAAGTAATTTCTGAAAATTCCAAAATTTTCTAAACGTATTAAGTCCCACAGTAAAATCGTGACCACAAACGCAGAAAATCTTCGTGTATTTTAAATGGAAAACTTCAACCCCCATGGTCGAGGGTTAAGCATCCTTTTTAAAAAAGCTGAAAAAATTATAGCATTACTTTTTATGTATGCCGAACCGATTTAGGGGGCGGAAAGTGTAAAATAAATTTTGACCCCTAATAACGACCACCCTAATGTTCATATATAAAATACATTCATTCAAAGATTTTGGCTATCTAAATAAAAGGAAAAATCCCGATAGATCAATACGAATGGCATACGCATCGGATGAGTCTGTAGCAATAATCTGTTTTGTTTCATTTGCAATTTTTTTTTTCTAGAATTTTTATAACGGAAATTGATGGAATGATTTGAACAGTAAATGAAAAATATCGATAAATCAAAAACTTGAAATTTCTTTAGAAATCGTTTTTTCATATCATTTTATTATTCTTTGTATCTACATATTCCACTCGCGAGAATACGAATGAATATTTTGTGACAAAAATTTATAGTTCTTTAGCGGCCTTGAATGAAGGAGTAAATTTTCGTTTCAAATATTTTCAAAAGATCCTGAAAGTGCGATTGAAAAAAAAACGTTTCTTTATTTGAAGGTAAACGTTAAAAATATGGTTGATATCATTTTTCTTCTAATCGGTGAGAGGGGTTTTCTGTACGATGTGTTTGCATGGATTTTCAATATTTTTTCGAACTTTTCACTACTTTTATTTGATCCTTTGGAAACCTCGGATTTGTATCTGTATGAAAATTGTGTGGTCAAGAAAACTTGTTACAGTAACATACGTAACAATAACGTTCTTTCCAATAATTTCACTCTATTGTACGCATATTTTTTACTGGTTTCCTCACTTTCAGAATTTTGCACTTTTATACGATTAACTAAATGACAGAGAAAACTAAACTTTTTCTCTCCCATTCTCTGCTTTTGCTGTGTGAATTTTTTTTCGTGCATTGTTTACCCTGTCCCGATACCATTTTCACATCCCACAGTCGCATGTTATGGATCATTCGATCCAGAAATCCCGCTTTGACTGAGAAGTCCAAGGAACAGATGGAAAATATGAGGATGTGTAGTTTACATTTTGCAGAAGATGATTTGGTAAAAAAGGTAAACGGATTTTACGTACAACTGCACTACCCATTGATGTGACCGCTACTGATTTACTAATCACCAATAGCGAACTCGCATGTCTTTCGATTTCAAATTCAACATCCGCGACAACACCCGGGACAACATCCGCGACAACATCCGTGACAACACCCGCGACAACATTCGTGACAACATCCGTGACAACACCCGCGACAACATCCGTGACAACACCCGCGATAACATCCGTGACAACACCCGCGACAACATCTGCGACAACACCCGCGATAACATCTGCGAACGCTGCATCCGTCAGCAGCTCTGTCGTGTCAGATGAGCGGAGTATTCCGGTCGCACCGCGAAAAAAGATACCCAGGCAATCATGTTAAAAAACGACCGTGGACTAACTCAGAAAAAAAATTTGCTCTATCTTTGTACTATAGATCACCCAGCGCGTACAAACACTTGCGAGAAAACAAGCATTTTGCTTTACCTTGCATTTCATTAATTAGATCTTGGGTGAATGATTTGGAACTCGGTCCAGGAGTAAAATCAAGTATTATCTCAAAACTCGAGACAAAAGTTGAGACAATGGACAGAAACGAAAGACAGTGTATTCTCATGTGGGATGAGATTTCAATCAAGCAATTATTGGAATATAACTCGAAAGCCGATTTGGTTGAAGGATTTGAAGACTTGGGCGAACTCGGACGAAAAGATGAGTGTGCAAATCATGCACTTGTATTTATGTTACGTGGCGTTACACACGCTTGGAAACAAGCGATTGGATATGTACTCTCACATGGGAATGTACGACGCACAGACTTGACCCAGTTGACATTAAAAGTACTAGATGCATTAGAGTCAATCAAACTTGAAGTAAGATATTTGGTTTGCGATATGGGCTCGGTGCGGTGGCGAGTACATTCGGGGTGACCACTGATAAACCGTTTATAGAAAGGAACGGTCGAAAGATTTATTTTGGTTTTGATCCTCCGCATTAAATAAAATGCCTTCGGAATAATTGGTTCAATTACGATTTTTATGATGACGGTGAATTAGTCTCGGCCGACGTACTTCGTGAGCTCCGGCATCTCGAGAGCTCTCACGCATGTAAAGCAGCTCCAAAACTCACCGATCGACATTTGAATCCGAATAATTTTCAGAAAATGAAGGTTAGCCTCGCCACACAAATTTTCAGCCACTCTGTTTCCGCTGCGATAAATACGGGCAAATTAATTGGCGAATTGAAACATCCAGCTAGCGTCGCGACCGCGAACTTTGTTAAAAAAGTAAATGACATGTTCGATTGCCTCAATAGCCGTTCTTCTTTCGATCCGAATCCGTTGCGACGCGCTTTATCCGAGAAACAACCGCAAGTTAAGGAATTTCTTAAGAATTGTCTTTCGTGGCTCGAAAAGTTGACCGTTTCCGGTAAAAACAAAAATCCCCCGTGTTTTGAAGGATTCCGTTTAACGATTAATAGTGTTCTGCAATTCTGGGCGGACTTGAAACGTGAAGGCACCCTTTATCTCATTACATCGAGATTGAATCAAGATCCCATCGAGAATTTATTCGGGGTTCTCAGAAGTCGTGGCGGGCATTGCGATAATCCATCGTCTTCGTCCTTACGACGAAGTTTGCAATATAATATGATCACTCAACTCATGAGACCACCAGCAGGGGCCAATTGCGAACCTGACGATGACACTACATCACTTCTTACCCCCGATTTACACGTAAATAAGTCCACATCCCCGGTTAATGAAACAGAAAATGTCGATAGCAATATCGATGTTTTCTTTGACGAGTGGTCATACGTCGACGAGGTTAGCGAGCCGGCAGATCTCGAAGAGTTGCATGCTTGTGAGACAGATCATGAGCCCGTTTCATTTGGACTCCTAGAGGAGTGTTCGATGAAATATGTTGCTGGTTATCTGGCTCACAAGTGCTTACTTAAATACGATTGTCAAACATGTGAACTTAGTCTTACGCGAGCCGGACAAACTTTCGAACAATCAAACGATTTTTTGATCTTTTGGAGAGCTTTTAAAAATAGCGAAAATCAAGAACTTGGTTCGTTACGAGTACCAACGGACGAATTTCTGGAAGTTGTGAAAACGGCATATGAAGTTTTCGTAACGAAATTCCAAAAACTATGGCACACGGAAGGCATTTCAAAACTTCTCGTTAACTGCATCAGTAATACTGTGGTTCAAAATCACGTCAACTTTTGGCCAGTTGAGGGCGAATGCGCATCCCACCGCGAATATATTATTAAACATTTCGTGCGCATGAATATTTTTAACCATTTAAAATGGAAATCTCAAGATATGCGAGACACAGCGAATCGTAAACGAAAACAACCATACGCGAGATCTTCGAGAAAATTAATGAAAGTTTCTCATCAATGAGTAGTGCAAATATGTAGGGTTGATCAATCTTTTCTTTCGTCCACACGTGCGTTAAACTTCCCCTCCCAAATGCATGCTTATTTTAAAAAGGAGCGCTCCCCGCTGAAAATTATAAAATTAATGCTAATCAATTTAATATCTCCTCCAATTAATCATAAAATAAAAGATTGATCGCTCTGCAAACTAATTTATGTGTTCGTGCATATAGTAGAGAGGATTTGGAGTCATTATAAATACCTTGGAAATGACGAGCCAAGGGGTCCTCATCTCTATGATCATATATGAACGTTCATGTAAAAAAATCATTTTTCAGTCGTTATTATGTCTTCAAAGATTTATGAGCTACCATTATTGTTTTTAAAGCTTTAAATGAGAAAGTTATTTTTTTCAAAGTTTAATTCAAGTTTTATTTCTAATAATTTTATTCAGGTACTCTTCTACGTACTTTTTTTATTTTGTTTTTCATTCATTTTGGGATAAAATGTTTAATTGAAATGGCATCAATATTGGTTTGCTAACGTTGTCAATTCTAGATAATATTTATCATTGTGTTTGTGCACTTAATATTTTTTCTATTTTTAGACTTTTTCCTACAAGAGGTGATCCTGCTCTACTATTTAACAGCATTAAAGCGAACTATCAATGATTAATTATTTAAAAAAATGATATTTTTTTTCTCTTTTGAATATTAACGAAAAAGTTTCATTCTTTTCTTTTTCATTTTTCAATATTGATGGAAAAGTTCTATTCTTTTTTTTTCAATATCAGTAGGAAAACCTCTTAACATTTCAACTTCACTCAATCCCAACCCTCCTCTTCCCTATACATCCTTCCTTTCCTGATGGAAGATACCCACCACCTTCCCGTGGTTTCCCTTGAATAATTTTAGCTCACGCATGGTTTTTGTGTTCATTAACAAAGCTTTGAACTTATCTATTCATATTTCCATACAAGCATACACTCATACACACTTCCATTACTAAACACACGTGAACTAAAATTAACCAAGAGTGGGTACACAATATTTCGCTATTTTTATTTTCAATTCTTGGCGATTTTTATTCATATAATCAATTTGAATTCATACATGAACCGAAAATAGTAAGAACCGAAGATAAAATGATCTTCTGGTTTAATAATGAACGTCTATATTGAATGTTCAAAGTTTTCGCACTTTCGCCTTATTTTCGTTAAATTCAATAGTCAAAAGAAAATATTTATTAACTTCATTTACTTCAAAAATTTTAAAGGTGACTTTGAAACGATTTTAAATTGTCAGGCGACTCACAATTTCAAACTTATAAAAAAATAAAAAAATAATTCATGTATTGGATTTATAGAAAAAATCTCAGATGCTCTTTATATTCGGAGACTATTTATTTAATTGATGAAAAATAATAATAAAGATTAACTGTATCGGTAAAAACTATTTTTTTACATAGTCGATAAAAAAAAAACTCTACGAGTGGGGTTTGATCACTCGACCCTCTGCATTTAGTTCGAGCAGTTTTTACATAGCAATGGGAGCGAGAGAGATAGCTGCCGCACTGCGACCACCGCGCCGCCTGCCGGTAGTTTGGATCGCAGAAAGTTTGTCCTCAGACCGCCCGTAAGAACTGTGCTTCTACCCTACGTCTGAGTTCTTTGACGTCGTGTTGACGTTTGGGGTTATGATGTTAGGAAGTGCGTGCGGGAAAATAAAAATAATTTTCGCGTCATCTAACAAAGTGTATACTAATATTTATTTAGTCAAAATTTATGGTATACTAAACCGGTATAAAAGCGGCCGCGTAAATGTAGACTGTGATCTGTGTGTGAAAATGAAAAATATAAAAAAATGCGCGATGCTTATGTCAACGAAACTTTTAAATATTTCATTATTTCGTTCGATTGGAAATAAGTGTCAACTGAGATAATCTTTCAATTAAACCAGAGTGCGCGGAATATTTTCAAGTGTAAATATATCGTCGGTTGCGTGATTATATATCATGTGTAATAATGTAGGTTATATATGCGAGTTTCCTTTGATAGCTGTGTCGTAACGAACTGGCCGGAGTCTGACGTTACGAATAGTGCGGGACAAATGTAACAAACGTTCGCACAGTTAGTGAATAATAATATAAATAAGGCAAATCAGTTTATTAAAAATAGGTCTGGAAGTTGTAAGGACAAATGTTCGTCAATCTATAATGTGTCAAGATTTCTTTTTGCGATCTGAAATATTATGGTTGATAATTAATAAAACAAGAACACACGGAACTGTTAGTATATAATGTGAGAAGCTCCAATTGAATAAATGTTTTCTAATTTATTTCTTGTGTCATCATTATTTTTGAATATTCCCATATTTTGCTTCCTATTGAGTTTGGCTCTGCTCTTTCCGATCCTTGTTTTTTACTGCATTGTTTGCAGCGGATCGATACATATTATTAATTCGTTGCTTGAGATGTGTCCTCTGATTTTCTACTATTTCTTCATGCTGATTGTGGTAACGTGATTCAGGAGGTTTCCAACTATGATCATCAATCGCACATTTTTTACATCAGATTCTCAAAACAGTTTCTGGTCTTGATATAAGTGTAGTTATTCTTTTTCCACCTGGTCTGTCGAGTAATAAAGTTTGAAACTTGTTCCAAAAAGTATTTGGATGCTTTTTTTGCTGATGATATGAAAAGTCGTATCTTAGGAATGTGGTATGCAAACACAAATTTTGATAACAAAACTTATAGAATGACATGTATGTTGAGTATTTCCACTTTGCAAACTACAAATATGGAATTATTATAATAAAAATTCATTCCGATAAGTCTACTGTTGCTCAGTTTTGAATGCGATCAAATATAATGCCTACCAACATGCCCAGAAACTTACAGAATTGCTGAATGCAATGTGCACTATGTCATTTTAATGTAACATCATGACTCTTGACAACTTTCCTTTATAATGCTGTAGATTCGAATCATTGAAATACTGCAAAAATCTGCAAACTATACAATTTAAATACTGTGCCATTCATTTTACATTTTGACTCTAACTGTAACATCTATATTATGAAGTAAAAAATTGATTATAAAAGTCTTCAGTTGCTCATTTATGGGTAGATTTAAAATTGCTGTCTACGAAGCTCATTGCGCAGATACATTGAACTGCAGCAGATACCTGCGAACTCTGAAATTTCTGTGGATAAATATATAACAAATCTTGAAAAAACATTATCTGTAAAAAAAAACTAATCTGTATCTATTTTTTAAAGTGTCAAAAGAATCAAATAACAAGTAAAAAATAAAAAACCGAAAAATCGCGCTTGAAATCATTTTGGAAACCGATGCCTCATTCTTCTTATTTGATTCGAACAGCTAAATCAATTGAAAAAAATTCCATCTAATTTACGTGCAGCATTAAAATTTATTATATCAATTCGAGGCCAAGTATTTTCTAATGAATTGAAAAAAGTTACCACTTGAGTTACGTGCAGCACTCAAATTTATGATATCAATCGAAGGACAAGTAATTTATGAGTAATACCAAATTTCAACATTATGGAATTGTTCTAAGAAGCTTTTAAATCCAAAAAAATCACATGCAAGCTAGTCATTTCTTACTCTATGGTGGCAAAGACTTATAAGAAAATCGATTCTTTTCAGACTTTCAGGAGCTTCTGATATTATTCACGATATTCGACGTCGATTGGATCGATACAAATTATGTTTAAATATGAGTTAAAAGTACTTGTCCGCTTTTCTAAATACTTCAATTTTCCTTTTTCTACTCCATTGTGAGTTTTCGAATTTCTAAATTAATTTCTGAATTGTCCTGAAATGGTTTTCCTCCAAAACCAATGCAGGTACCTTAAACGTCTTTGAATTTTGTTGCTCTGTTGAATTAAGTTCGCTTAGTTTTTTTTGCTGCTTTGAGTTGTGGCTTAATAAATGTTAGAAGTTTTCGGGTACTTTTTTTTAGCAACTATCAAGCTGTGGATAATTGGACCTCAGCGGCCACTTGCAAAATTTCGAAATATATTTCATTGGGGGCACGTTTTGGATGAAATGAAATCTCTAGATTCAGAATGCAAAATCGACATTTAAAGTAGGCAAATCTGTTCGATTTTTCGTGTCTTGATTTTGATCTATCTTTCATTTGAATTTTGAATAAAAGGGATAAATAAAATCTGTTCTATTAAGGAAATCTTTACGTCAGTTCTTTCTTGGTATGAAGATTTGGAAAAAATCGCCAAAGGCCAAAGACAGACAGGTGACGAAATATTTCCAGTACAATTTTTACGAAAAATAGATCTTTTGTCGCGGAAACCAACGTTATAAGCCGAAAATCATATTACAGCCCACGAGACGCATTTCTTCACTCTCTTGGGTTCCTATTACACAAAACATATTAGAAGACAAGGAGAAAAATCACCAAAGTCCAAGACCAAACCAGTGCCGAAATATTTTCAGTACAATTTTGAAGAAAAATTGGTCTTTTACGTGGAAACCAACATTATAAACCGAACATCATACCCAGGAAAAATAAGATTGGGAAAAGTAAATTGATGGTCCCTTATTTGCTGATAATTTCATGAAAAAGATTATCCCATAAAAAATGTTCGTATGAGAATGGAATCTATAAAAATGTACTAAGCAAATAGTTCATAGAAATTTATACTAAAATGCTATAACCGTCACAACATGACGGTTATAGGATTATAGGTTATATATAATATGAGGAACTTTTGAGAAAAAAGGCGTGATATTAAACTATAAACTTTCCCTAGGGAAAAAAAGGTTAGGACAAGTACATTGATGGTCTCTTGTTTCTGGATGACATAGAAAAAAGATTCAACACCAGGAAAAAAATTCTATAGAAATAATAAACGAAAAATCGAAAAGTTCAAAAAAATTCAACAAAAATATAAAACAATCGAAAAAAATTCTGTAAAGAAAAATTTTCAAAAAAAATCATAAATATTGAACAAATTGAAAAATGTACTATCCACGTTACATGCAGTATAAAAATGTATGATATCAATTGGAGGCCAAGTTTTTATTGATAATGTGGACTATTTATCGAACAAATTGGAAACGTTAATGAAATTCATGATAATTATTTTCACGAAAAAAGTTAATGAAAAAAATGAACAAATGAAAAAAAAAATGAGCAAATGAAAGCAAAATGACAAATGAGCGTTGAGAATCCTTGTCGGGCTCACAACGTTTTATCAAAATTACTAAAAAATTAATGGAAATAAAATCATTAAAAATTCACATGAAAGTCATTCGTTACTTCAACAAGGTACACACTTTAAAGAATCGATTCCCCTCCGACTTTCAGGATCCCCTGGTATTATTCACAACATTCAACTTCGATTGGATCGGTACAAATTATGTTCAAATACGTCTTAAACGTACTTGTCCGGCCCATCACTTTTTATTCAAATTGCTCATTCGAAAACAAATCAGGGCTATAATGACAAATATAATAAAATGGATAGAAATAAAAATAATATCTCCAAGTAATTTGAACTTGATTGTTCGCAAGTCCGTATAGCAATATCCACTTCTAATTTTCTTCAGTGAACATATGCCATCCGGTAAGAACCAATGAAAATGAGAAATAATCAGGTGTTACGTCCAGAAGGGACGAACGTAATTGGGAAATTTACTTGGTTTTCGCTGCCACCAACCTACACAAAGTGTAGGATTTTTGAAATGTGAAATATTTAGTAGATATTTTGTTTGGTCTAAACGAAATTAAAATAATTGGATAATTATGGGAATAACCGAAATATTGCAATATTGAAGTGATTAAGTAATCGAAATAATTTAAGAGATAACGAAAGGGTGCCTATAAGGTCCCGTACGGGCCCCGAAGCAGGAGATTGGGTCGCTCAAATAATTATTAACCGGGAAATCAGATTTAATGACATGGAAATAGAAGGTTTGACGAGAACAGAAATAGATGTGAAAAGTATGCGAAAAGGAAAGATACAAAAGGTTTACATCACACGAACGGGAACAATTCTCCCATTCCGCTCCGCACACAATAACCGCGCCTTCGTTTGACGCGCGGTTCACACACATGCACAGAATTAACTTGGTTTTATGAAGAATAACAAATTGAGAAATAAACTTAACAAAAGGGTGCAAGCAAAAGTCTGCAAGACTCGGCAAAAGAACGTCCGTGAGGCAAGGGGCAGTGTGTTGCTCACTTCGCGTTTGTTATCGAAGGTTAGGCTTACGGTCTCTATGCAGTTTCACCGATCTTTCAGGATTTACTAAACCGCCGCGAGTTGCTAACCTACGGAGTTATCCCGAGTGACGACCGAGTGTCGGTTAAGAATCAAACGGAACTAATGTGCAAAAATCCTCGCCACGGCGACGAGAGCTCGAAAGCGATCGTCGTGACGGGGTTTTCAGCATCTCAGCACTTTAGTCGTTCCCATGGATAGGTCCCTCGAACTCGCGATCAGGCGATGCTGATCGGGCGGATTCCGAGGGCTTCCGGCCGGCGGCGACACGAGGCAACGCACATAGGTCGCACTCAAGGACGCTCCGTTGTCAAGTCGCGCAGTTGTCGGAGGAGGCCGTCGTCACGAACCGCGTATATTGAAATCACACGCGGAACGTGACACAGGCACATTACTAGAAATTTTCGAGGTAAATATTTACTTTATTCACTTTTCCTAAAAAGCATGGAAAATTATTTTTCGAGCATTATTAACAATAAAAAATAATATCGCGATCAATTTTAGCGAGGGGGAAGGTACAAAAACCAAAAAAAAAAATATTTTGAAAAAGTCCGAAAGAAACTTCAGTTTCTTCGCTATATTCAAAGATGCGTTCCGGAGTCACCCAACAACAATTGTTTGTTGTTACAAATACAATAGAATAATATGAAAGATAGTAAAGTTTACGTAGTATCATTCAATGGAATGAAAAAAAAGTAAACAAAGGCATAATGTTCACGTGTCTGGCCACAAAGTATGAATGTCAACGATTTCAATTTGAACAGTATATACGGAATAATCATGTGTGACGGGTGTTCCTTGTCGCTTACAGAAGCAATCGTTAAATTTCAAACGGAATCTGAAAGTATAACTTTTTTGGAAAATCACGGGGTGTTTGAACGGGAAGTGATCCTGCCGTGCTCGATAAAAATAACAGATTTTGGCGTTGCCAAAAACAGTTTACAAACTAAGGAATAAAAAAATCATATGTTGTTTTTTCCCGTTTTCCCTCCTTAAAATTAATCGCGATAATATTTTTTATTGAGAATAATGCTCGGATGTGTGTGCGGAATCGTTGGATGGGTTTGAATATAGGGAAGAAACTGAAATTTCTTTCGGACTTTTTCAAATTTTTTTTTTTTTGCTTTTTGTACCTTCCCCTCCCTAAAATTGATCGCGGTATTATTCGTTATTGATAATAATGCTGGAAAAAAATTTTAAGACTATTTTGAGCAAAAGTGAATAAAGTAAATATTTACCATTTTCGAACCTACTTAGCCATGCAATGTTTTTTTTTCTATAGTCACGTACACATTTTGATAAATATCACTAGTCGAGTACAACACGTGGATTCCTGGAATTTGGAGATAAATGATTTTGTTGTGAATTATGACTCCATATAATATAAATAGATTAATCAACTTCATCTTTTATTTTCGTTTCATTTTGACAAGAGCGATTCGAAGGAAAATTATTTTCTCGGGAATTACTGTTTCTTAATATTAACACATGCATTAACTTCGTTTTTGATTTATTTTCGAATGAGCAATTTGAATAAAAAGTGATGGGCCGGACAAGTACGTTTAAGACGTATTTGAACATAATTTGTACCGATCCAATCGAAGTTGAATGTTGTGAATAATACCAGGGGATCCTGAAAGTCGGAGGGGAATCGATTCTTTAAAGTGTGTACCTTGTTGAAGTAACGAATGACTTTCATGTGAATTTTTAATGATTTTATTTCCATTAATTTTTTAGTAATTTTGATAAAACGTTGTGAGCCCGACAAGGATTCTCAACGCTCATTTGTCGCCGGAGATTATATTTCGAATAACTGATAAATACTTGACCTCGAATTGATATAATACATTTTAGTACTGCACGTAACTTCCGTTATAACTTATTTTTCATTAACTTTTTTCGTGAAAATAATTATCATGAATTTCATTAACGTTTCCAATTTGTTCGATAAATAGTCCACATTATCAATAAAAACTTGGCCTCCAATTGATATCATACATTTTTATACAGCATGTAACGTGGATAGTACATTTTTCAATTTTTTTAGCAATTATCTCGACAAATTCTTTCAAATTCTCCATATCACGACGTAAGCTGCGAACATGTTTGTCAATAATCTCGATTGATTCACGTATGTTATCACATCGTGCACAAAGTACTTTTTCTTGTTTCACTTTTTCCAAATTTCCCTGAAACTCCAGTATATCGCGGATAAAATCATACGTGTCGTGAAGAGAATCACATTCGAAATGCTTTGTGATAACATCATCATAGCTATAGAAGTATGGTGGAAGACGGCACAGACGCTTTATCTCGTCTGGTGTTGAAGCGTTCATCATGATGACATTATTGACTTGCGCTCAGAACTTTCAACCTCTTTATACCATTACCCCTACTCTCGAAAACCAACGTGAAGTGAAATCATCAATGATGTCGTAATTCTGGAACATTCGAAATGACGTCATCTGACTGGTCATTTCCGTTGGACCCAGAGTATCCAGAACATTCGAAATGATGACGTCATCGTTCTAAAACGTTCGAAATGATGTCATTAAAGGTTCCAGAACATTCGAAATGATGACGTCATCATTCCAGAACGTTCGAAATGACGTCATCTGATTGGTCATTTCCATTGGATCAAGTTCGAAATGACGTCATCGCAAACTCTGACTCGTGATTGGTCATTTCCGTTGGATCTGGAGTATCCAGAACCGGTGTTGTATATCTAATTCGGGAGAACGCCCTGAATACGATACAAAAAATTTAGCGCGATCGGAGGTGAGGCGCGTATTCTAAATATGTACCCAGTTGTTAAAATGTTTTCAAGCGAAGTCTTCGGGTGCTATGGGATTGTTAAGTATTGGAATTTTTTTTCACAGGTAAAAGATTTATTCTAGAAACTTTTTTTCCATTCACCGTAAATGAATTATAAGCATGGTTATTAACCGGTTGACTTCTATTGGATCATATAGGGTAACATGGGGCAAAATGGACACTTTAGGATTTAAGCAAGTTTCATTGATGAGCATATGGTCTTTCAACTATTTTTAAATCCCAAAATTGATGCCCTGTCCTTGCTTCCCGACTTTCGTAAAAAAAAATTTCGGGGCAAAACGGACACGGCCTCTACGAGGCATAAAAATCGAAAAATCGACATTTTTCAAAATGCAGCCATTTCAAGCGACTGTTTCCGAATAGGATGTCAACTCGGTAATATGGGAAAAGAAATGGGACCACTCAGGCTCCATTCCTTGGATGTAAATGAAAAGAAATGAGTTAAATCTTATATCCCATTTCTGTTACGTTTTTGAGGAATGCAAAAAATCAACTTTGGGTCCATCGTGCTGGGGTATATTTCGTATTCGCACTATATCGGAATCCCACCATTGATTCATAGCCCCAGTTTCCGGAATTTCTTCAAAAAAATTTTCCGGGGCACAACGGACACAGCCTCCGAGAGGCATAAAAATCCAAATATCGACATTTTTTGAAATGTAGCAGTTTAGCAGACAGAAAAAAAGCTCACCAAGACAGCCAAGTCCTCGTCTTTTGAAGACGTTTGTTGCATTTTTTGCGAAGGGTTACATTCGTTGTCCTCTGAAGATTGGATTTACTGTGTAACATGCAAAAAATGGGCACATACCTTGTGTACAAGTGTTAAAGACGAAGATGTCAGCTATGAGTGCGATTTTTGTAAAAAATGAATAAAAAACCTTTTTTCCTTATTCATACTTTGATTACTATTGTGATTTCTAAAAATAAGTCAAAAAAGCGAATATATAGTGAGAAAGTAGTTTGGGATCTATTTTGCTCTGAAACTTGAATTTTTTGGGAATGTCACCGTGGAATTCAACAATGTACCATGATTTATGGTCAGGACATGATTTGGAACCGAAAAAAAAATGTTATGCATTTCATGAAATTTCTGTTTCGGGAAAGTCCATTTTGCCCCGGAATTCAACGTCATGAGGTAAAATGGACACTGTGTCCGTTTTGCCCCTTGTGTCCATGTTGCCCCATATTATCCTATGTACAAAAAAAAGTCGGGCCCATTTTGGTTTTGTATCATATGTGTACATATTGAAATAACTTTATCAATTTTCAACCGATTTGGATAAAAATTGGTATACAATGGTTTTTTGGGTCGCTGAGTCGATTTTTGAACTTAATTTTCACCTCACTACCCTTGGAAATGGGGAAAATCGAAGGTTGAGGGTGAAATTTTTTGTTTTTTCAATAGATTTTCATGCTATATGACATGAAAATTTTTAGTTTTTTATCACACTGGACTCTTTCATCGAAATCAAACAACATTCGCTACCCCCAAAAATGTGAAAAATAAGGGTTCAGGGTGAAATTTGTTAATTTTTCACTGCGAAAATTTCATGCTTTATCACATAAAAATGGAATCAGCAATCTCGAAAACCCTCGGAAATAAAATATCGTGATTTTTGGTAACATATTGGCTCGTACCAGTTTTGGCACAAAAACTGGAAAAAAGCTCACCAGTCAACCGGTTGAGGTTTGCGTTTAAAGATTTTCCATAAGAATAACCCAGGAAATGATTGAGACCTCCGATCATTGTATTATAACTCTTCAGGAAAAAATCGCACAAAAACGACAATGATAAGTTTCTATAGAAAATCAATTCCGGTACAAAAAAAGTTCTTATAAACATTCAGCTTGGAGTAACCATTCTCGTGCTATCACCCTCCGAAGTTGGATCGATAGAAAAAAAATTTCCTAAAACTGTCGAAATCAAATTATTCGTTTCACAAACAAACTTCTAGGAACTTTTTCGTAGAACATTACTTGCTCTTTTAGAAAATCGTTATTATTATTCGAACAATGCTCTTTTCAACAATGCTGTGCCGGTGAACGTGAAGGCTGAAATTGGCTAACCTCTAGGTCTCTTGAATAAAACTTTGTGAAATATGGCCTAAGGTGACTGGGCTATGAATTTTTGGAGCCAGTCAAGAAAACTGTTCACATTGACGTGTAGCTTTTAAGTTTTACTACAGGATGTCGCCTCAAGCAGTTAAGCATTGACTAAACTGGTGCGCAGTTCAGAATGAAGTCTTTATGTGATAACAAAGGAGAGTGCCGTTTGAGTATTTGAATATTTTTTTCAAGGTTTGAAATAATTTTCATTGCGGAGTCTGAGAATTTTTGTTTTCTTTTTTTGTGATATAATGCGAACATGAAATCAATGTACTTGTCCAAATTTTTTTTTCCACGAGAAAGGATGTTTATGGTTTCACTCTACGGTTTAATTTTAATTTTTCTTGTCATACGTGGATTCAATTCGACCCTACCCTTTTCTCACATAAATACCAAGAGTTCTTGAAATTTTAAAGGGTAATAATGAATCACTTACAGAATGTTCTAAAGACTGAACAAGAAGATGTACTGGGTCACCCGCTATCTGAATCATTTCTACGGCTCGAGCGTGAGTGCTATTTCCTAAGTTGATTCCATCGACTTCAATGATGCGGTCGCCAGCCTGAAACATAAAACGATACCTTGAACTTCAAAGACATCCAGCTTGTAAAAAAGTGCTATTATCCGAAGCACACTCAAAAAAGTGAGTGTGCTTTAGACCACACAATAGAAGTAAAACTTTTTTTGCAACGTACAGATACATATAACAGGGTGCCCCATTTTGATCTTACAACTGACTTGCCTCGGAAAATATTGCTCGGATCAAATATTGTGTGCAACAAAACTTTTAGGGGTTGAAGTGGGACGTTTGAAAAAAATTGGTTAGTGAATTCAAAATTTAAAATGGCAGCGTTAGAATGGCCGATATGTTTTTTTCGAATCGAAACATAACTTTTTTTCATGCCCGAAAATTTTTTCAGCTATTTGAAAGGTATCCAGGATGTACCACGAAGAGATCTTTAACTTACCAAGTGCAAGTGCGTTTACGTGTGCGTCTGCATATGCGTGCATACGTTAAGGTGCATGTGTGTGTGTTTTTTATTTTCATTTTATTTTTCAATTTTTTTTAGAATGCGAGGCGAGCAATGCCTTCATGCCCATAGGTACGAACTCACAAGGATTGGGTCTCTACGGTTCGTCACTACCGCAGTATTTTGACAAAAAAATATCACACAATATAAGTTAATATTGTACACAATATTTGATCCAAGTAATATTTTCCGAGAAAAGTCAGGTGTAAGATTAAAATGGGACACCCTTTTAATCCAAACGTTTGCAGAAGGAGTTTGTTTGGATCACTTTATCGATGAATTCTCACACAATTTCGGGTCTTGATGAGTTATTGTTAAGTGTATTGAAACGTAACACTCGCGGAGCAGGGAGCAGTACGTTTCGGCGCGGCCGATTTGGCACTACCGATTTGACACGAGACATTGGGGCGAGAGAATGTTTTGGTTCGGAGATGTATTGGCGCGGACGTTTCGGCGCGAGGACGTTTCGGCGCGGGGACGTTTCGGCACGAGGACGTTTCGGCGTGGAGATGTTTCGGCGCGGAGATATTTTAGTGCAAATAGTTTTTGACGCGAGGATGTTTAAGCGCATAGATTTTTTTGCGTGGACCTTTTTTTATGTCATGATATTAACGCAAGTTGGTGTAGAACTGCTTATTGTAAAAACATCCCATTGAAAATGTTCGTTCATGAACAGGAGAATGTCCTTGCTCAATTATGCTCAACGCTCAAAATTTTTCGTTTGAGAAATGAGGTTTTCATGATTTTTTTAATATTTTGAAATTTGGGCTCAAAGTATATTTGCTCTTAATGTTATTCGTAAGTCGAGTCCTCTATGAAATCTTGAAACGTACAGCACTAAAATTTATGATATCAATCGGAGGACAAGTGTTTTATTAGTAATTCCGAGTCTGAATGAAATTGTTCTATGGAGCGTTTAAATAAAAAAAAAATCACATTGAAGGTATTGTAATTTATTACTCCATGGTGGCAGAGATTTAGAAGATAATCGATTCCCCACAGACTTTCAGAATCCCCTGGTATTATTGACAATATTCGTCGTCAATTTTGGATCGATACAAATTATGTTTAAATATGTGTTAAAAGTACTTATCCGGCCCATCACTTTACATTTAAATTTTTCATTCAAATACAAATCAATCATAAAATAATGAAATTGTACGACAGAATCCGGTAGAAAAGTTACTGAAATCCGATTTATTATCCGTTAAATGTTTTCAATAAATGTATAGGTTAGTTCTTATACCGAATAGAATTATTTCGTTGGATGAAATAAGAAGTAAAAATTGCCGTCATTGTAATATAAACTGGGGGGTGATTCTAGAAGCTAAAACATATTTATTTTGCATAATGTTTTTCATTTTTCGATGCATAGTAATATCCCTTGTATATTACAGGAGAATTCATTTGCATTGATTATTAATTTAACGCATTTAAGTAAAAATTACTTGAAAATAACTTTTTCAATCCCCTTTGTATGCATAATTATTATCCATCAATCCTAGAAGGGCCCTGATTTTTATTTGAATGAAAAATTTAAATGAAAAGTGATGGGCCGGACAAGCACTTTTAATACATATTTAAACATACTTTGTATCGATCCAAAATTGACGACGAATGTTGTCAATAATACCAGGGGATCCTGAAAGTCTGAGGGAAATCGATTATCTTCTAAATCTCTGCCACCATGGAATAACAAATTACAATACCTTTGATGTGATTTTTTTTTTTATTTAAACGCTCCATAGAACAACCCCTAGGAAAAAAAGGTTGGGAAAAGTACATTGCTGGTCCCTCGTTTGCTGATAAATCGGTCCATAAAAAAAACTTGAAAATTTTTTTTTTTAAATTGCCAAAGAAATTATTTTATAAAAAGAAACACAGAACAATTCGAAAAAAATTTCACAAATATTGAAAAAACATTATCTTTAAAAAAAATAATCTGTATCTATTTTTTAAAGTGTCAAAAAAATCAAATAACAAGTAAAAAATAAAAAACCAAAAAAACGCGCTTGAAATCATTTTGGAAACCGATGCCTCATTGTTCTTATTTTATTCGAACAGCTAAATCAATTTAAAAAACTTCAATCTTATTTACGTGCAGCATTGAAATTTATTAGATCACTTCAAGGCCAAGTATTTTCTAATCAATTGAAAAAAGTTACCATTTGAGTAACGTGCAGCATTAAAATTTATGATATCAATCGAAGGACAAGTAATTTATGAGTAACTCTAAATTTCAACATCATAGAATTGTTCTTAGAGGTTACGTGACAAAAGGTCCCAGGACAAAATATCCGGGTCAAAATGTGCCAGTCAAAATATCCTGGGACACAATATCCCCGGGACGAAATACCCTCCATAGACACAATACCCTCCATAATTTGCGGGCACGCAGGGAAGTAGAACACACACACACACACACACACACACACACACACACACACACACACACACACACACACGCGCGCGCGCGAAGGGTTCAATATCCAAGACATTCGGTCTTACAAGTGTAGGATATTTCCAAATCGAGGATATTACGTCATTAGGATATTTTGACTCCTGGATATTTTGTCCCAGTATATTTTATACCAATTTATTTTGGCCCGAGGATTATTTGTCTCAGGATATTTTATACCAGGATATTTTGACCCGAGGATATTTTGATCCGAGGATATTTTGTCCGAGGATATTTTTCCTTAGGATATTTTGGCACGGGATATTTTGTCTCAGGGTCTTTTGACCTGTCACCGTTCTTAGAAGCTTTTAATTCCAAAAAAATCACATGCAAGCTAGCCATTTCTTACTCTATGATGGCAGAGACTTATAAGAAAATCGATTCTCTTCAGACTTTCAGGAGCTTCTGATATTATTCACAATATTCGACGTCGATTGGATCGATACAAATTATGTTTAAATATGAGTTAAAAGTACAAATTATGGTTAAATATGAGGGAAAGACGAAGGGCTATGTGGTGAGAGCGAATGGAAGTCAGGAGCAGCAGGTGGAGGAGAGGGTTATGAAGGCGGCGAAGATAATGGGGAAGGTTCAACTAATTCAAATAAAAATCAAACTAGACGTTAATTTTATGGAACTAGCATTAACGCTGCTATACGCCCACTTGAATTTGGACATCATTCCACATATGCTCGGCGGCAACTATCTCTTCGCAACAATTCATGGCATCGAGTAAACAAAACCATTGCAACGGATAGAGGCTTTACATTCCGATATATCGAAAATTTTTTTTTAAGAAAGGGTATACAAACTGGGGAGTTAATTTGGAAGCTGGACAATGCTTATCGTGCGAAGGATACTTTTTCATAAATACGCAATAATATCTCTTGGATATTACAGAAAAATTTGTTTGCATTTTTTTATAATGAATGCAATTAAGTTAAAATCTCTTGGAGGTAATTTTTTAAATTCCCTCTGTTTCCCTCTGTACGCATAGATGTGATCCATCAGATCTAGAAGAGCCCTGATTTTTATTTAAATGAGCAATTTGAATGAAAAGTGATGGGCCGGACAAGTACTTTTAGCACATATTTAAACATAATTTGTACCGATACGAATTCGACGTCGAATATTGTGAATACCAGGGGATCCTGAAAGTCTGAGAAGAATCGATTTTCTTCTAAGTAAGTCTCTGCCACCATAGAGTAACAAATGACTTTTACCTTCGATGCGATTTTTTTTTTGGATTTGAACGTTTCTCAGAACAATTTCATATTGTGAAAAATTATGTATTATATACTAATAAAATACTTATCCTCCGATTGATGCCATAAATTATAGTGCTGCACATAACTCAGATGGTAACTTTTTTGATTCACTGGAACTTTCTCAAGTTCCGGGTGCTTCCCGTAAGAATGAATTTCTCACGTCCTATTTGAATTTTTTTTTCCTTTACAATATAATTACAGATTTGTATTTTTTTTAATATAATATTTTTTCATGATTTGTGAAAGCTTTTCTTAATTGTTTTGTTGAAATTATTTACAGTTGGTTTCGTAATTTTTTTTACATACCATTATGTTTTGAATTTTTTTCACTCGTCATCCGATGTACTCGTCACTTTTGCATTTATTTGACCACGTTTTGTTCCTTTGAACCAAACGTTTGTCACGCATTACCATGATTTAACAGATTCATTTTTTTATTCATTGCGTTTGAAATGGTTTTTTTTTTTTTATAACCTTTAGTAATGAATTGCTCATTTGAAGCAAGTTTCGAGAGAACAGATCGAACAACTTCTTATAAATCATCGTGCATTCGTGTTTTGAACTACATGAGTGTCACATAGGGTTTCACTGAGACTACTGTCCAGGTGACATCAAACATAAATGTACTTGTCTCCAATTTTTTAACAGCATTCGTGCTGTTACTTATGGTTTGATTTGACTACTTTTTGTGCACTGTGAACTTGAAAAAGTTTTACAGGATATTGGAAAATCAAATTCTTCATGTTAGGGCACAATATAGATGACATTCTGTTATTGTTATTTCATTTTTTGTTCGTACCAAGAAATGCACACTACATGTATGAGTAACATATATGTAGGGTTTATTCACTGAGACTACCGTTCAGATGTAATGATCATATTATCACCCATCAGAGTGTACTTGCGAAAAGACATTTATTGAAAAATTTTTTAATTAAAATTATTCCCTGTCTCATTAAAAGAGATATCAAAAAAAAGGAAACAAAATTTTTTTATTAAATTACGGCTAATTTATTTAAAAACGCAAAAAATTAAAACGAATAATAAATTTCAATGTCGTTAAATAACGACAGGATTTCAATGACTAAGGCACTCGAATCTTTTTTCAAGATAACGCGATATTGATCGATTGGAATAATTAAATCCAACATAGGGGGTCACCCCGCATGGCGGCCGAATTTTGTAGGGTTTTTTCGCAATTTTCTTGCGGCAAAGAAAAAAAACATGGACTTTTGAAATTTAAAGAGTTTATTCAATGGTATTTCAACTCGATGGTAGAATTTTTTAACTCTGATATCTCTGGTAGATTCGGTGTAAAGCTACTCCACAGGAACCTATATGTTCCTTCATAGTCTCCACGATTCCAGGGGATCGGTTTATCTGAAATCAAAAAACCAAGGAGCGTTTGGATTAGTACAGCAGTGGTTATCACCTGAATTAAAATTATACAGAAATATTAAACATTGAAGGATTTTTCCGTTTAGAAAAACCTTATTTCAATTTTTCAAAATGTTGCATAGCTCAATAATCCTTCAATTTCGATATTTCTGTATGATTTTAGTTCAGGCAATAGCCCACTGCTTTACAAATCAAAACGCTCCTTGGTTTTTTGATCGCAGATAAACGGGACCCCCGGGAATCGTGGACACCATGGAGAAGCATATGGGATCCTGTGGATTAATTTTACACGGAATTAACTCGAGACATTAGCGTTAAAAAATTCTATCATAAAGTTGAAATACCAATGAATAAACTCTTTAAACTTTAAGTCTGTGTTTTTTTCTCGTCACAAAAAATAGAGGAAACCCCAAAAAATGCGGTTGCCATGGGGGGTGACCCCCTCAAGCCGAATCAGTTTTTTTGAAAATAAAAATCGTTTTATTATGCATGCAAATTGTTTTAGGTATTTTAACCAGGAAAAAAATTCTATAAAAATAATAAACGAAAAATTGAAAAGTTCAAAAAAATTCAACAAAAATAAAAAACAATCGAAAAAATTCTGTAAAGAAAAATAAAAAAATTTCAAAAAAATTCATAAATATTGAAGACATTGAAAAATGTACTATCCAAGTTACATGTAGTATAAAAATGTATGATATGAATTGGAGGCCAAGTTTTTATTGATAATTTGGAATATTTATCCAACAAATTGGAAACTTTAATGTAATTCATGATAATTATTTTCACGAAAAAAGTTAATGAAAAAAATGAACAAATGAAAAAAAAAATGAGCAAATGAAAGCAAAATGACAAATGAGCGTTGAGAATCCTTGTCGGGCTCACAACGTTTTATCAAAATTACTAAAAAATTAATGGAAATAAAATCATTAAAAATTCACATGACAGTCATTCGTTACTTCAACAAGGTACACACTTTAAAGAATCGCTTCCCCTCCGACTTTCAGGATCCCCTGGTATCATTCACAACATTCAACTTCGATTGGATCGGTACAAATTATGTTCAAATACGTCTTAAACGTACTTGTCCGGCCCATCACTTTTTATTCAAATTGCTCATTCGAAAACAAATCAGGGCTGTTCTATAATGACAAATATGATAAAATGGATAAAACTAAAAATAATATCTCTAAGTAATTTGAACTTGATTGTTCGCAAGTTCGTATAGCAATATCCACTTCTCATTTTCTTCAGTGAACATCGGTAAGAACCAATGAAAATGAGAAATAATCAGGCGCATTACTAGAAATTTTCGAACCTACTCAGCCATGCAATGTTTTTTTTTTTATAGTCACGTACACATTTTGATAAATATCACTAGTCGAGTACGGCACGTGGATTCCTGGAATTTGTAGAAAAATGATTTTGTTGTGAATTATGACTCCATATAATATAAATAGATTAATCAACTTCATCTTTCATTTTCGTTTCATTTTGACAAGAGCGATTCGAAGGAAAATTATTTTCTCGGGAATTACTGTTCCTTAATATATATATATAGCCTTTATTTTTCCCTTTCGGGTTACAGCTCGACTTCCTTAACATTCCATTTTTACACCTTTTTACATTTTTCGATATACATAATTTACACATAATTTACACATTTCCTTATTCTACACCCTTCTTCTCTTTAGCCTATTTGCCTTCTCGCCCTTAACCTATACACGCTCCAATTCGAGAGAAAGAGATATCATTCACACCCACACACATTCCTCACTCCTCTTACACCATTGCACGCCGCGCGCGACCTCCGTTTCCGCTGCACCTTTTTACTCCCTCCCTTCTACCCTCTCCACTCCTCGATCTTCTTCATCCACTCCTCCCCTTGACCCTCCCCTCCCAACACCTCTTCCCTCATATTTTGCCAACCCTCCTCCGCCCCCCACCCCGTACATTCCTCCATCACGTGCTCCCACGTCTCCCTGCTACTCGTGCACATCCTACACTCCCTCCCTTCCCTCTGCTCCCAGTACCTCCCCCCTCTCATCTCGTCCCCTAGCCTGAACCTGGCTACCCTCCCCCATCTCTCCTCCTTCCACCCCTTTTTCAAATATCCCGGGATCCCTCTCTCCTTCACAAACTTGTAATCCCTGTTACTCCTTGATTTAATTATCCTCTCCCATCTCCCCTCCTCCTGCCTTACTCTCTCCTCCCTCACTATATACTCCCCCTTCATATCCCCACTCTCCCATCTCCTCTCCACCTCCTCCAGATCCCATCCCATCCTTAAGTAAAACTCCTTCCTTTCACTCTCCCATCCTCTTGCTTCCTGCCTTCCGCCTGCCCTTCTCTTCATCTCACCCCTACATCTTCTCGCCAATTCTCCCCCTTTCCCCGTCTCCAATCTCTTCTCGTATCCCCATGCTCTCATCCCCGCTCGCACCTCCAGCTTATCCCTTTGCAGTTCCTCCCTCACCATATACCCCGCCACCCCTCTCGACACCCCCAGCACCCATCTTAAATACCTTTCCTGCAGCCTCTCTACTATCTCCCTCCCCTTCCACCCCCAAATCTCCACTCCATAACCCACTACTGGCCACACCAACTTATCGAAAAGCCACACTCTCCTTCCCCAATCGCTACCAAACTTATTTTTTCCTATCCCCCATACCTTCCCCATTATCTTCGCCGCCTTCATCACCCTCTCCTCCACCTGCTCCTCCTGACTTCCATTCGCTCTCACCACATAACCCAAGTACGTATACCTATTCACCTCTTCTATCCTTACTCCTCCCCATTGCCATACCACCTTTCTTTTTCTTCCCCCTCCCACCCTACACCTCATCACCTTCGTCTTTCCCGTATTCACCTCCAGCCCTTTCCCCTCTATGTACCTCTCCAACGTCCTCATCATCCCCTTCATCTCGTCCTCATCCTTCGCCAACAATACCACATCATCCGCATACGCCAGCGAATATACCTTCCCCCCACCCCCCAGCTTCACCCCTCCCCACCGCCCTTTTTCCAGCTCTTCATCCATGTCCGCCAGCATCAGCGTAAATAGCTGCGGGCTCAGCGGACACCCCTGCCTAACCCCTTTCTCTGTCCAAAACTTCTCACCTTTTTCCCCACCCACCTTCACCCTCGCATACGTCTCCTTCATCACCTCCTCGCACCTCTCAATTAGCCCCTCCCTTACCCCTCTCTTCCTCATACTCTCCACCAGCTTCGCCCTATCCACCGAGTCGAAGGCCGCCTTCAAATCAACAAACAACAGCACCACCTTTCCCCTCCTTTCCGTTATTTCCCTATTTATCAAATAGTTCAGTACGTATACGTTATCCATAGTTCCCATCCCTTCCCTGAATCCCGCCTGACTCCTTGGCATCATCCCCTTCCCCTCCACCTCCATCCTCAATCTTTCCGCCAATATCCCTACGTACACCTTATACGCCGTTTGCGTTAGAGTCACCCCTCTATATTCCTCTACCCTTTTCCCCTCCCCCTTCTTCACTACTGGCACCACTATCCCTTCCTTCCAACCTTCCGGCCACCCTTCCCCCATCCACACCTTCTCGCACATCCTCTTCAGGCTATTCACTACCCTCTCCCCTCCGTACTTCCACACTTCGTTCGGAATTCCATCCTCCCCCATCGCTTTTCTGTCCTTTAACTTCCTTATAGCCTTCTTCACCTCTTCCGTTGTTATCACCGTGTCTTCTTCGTCCTCCCCTTCCCTCCTCCTTTCCCCCAGTCTCACCCTTCTTTCTGTTACCCCTCCCAGCCCCTCTCTAAAGTACCTATCCCATTCTTCTCTTCTTATCTTTTTATTCACCCCCTTTCTCCTCCTCCTCCCCCTATTGACTACCTCCCATACCTGACCCTCCGTCCTTATCTCCTCTATCTCTCTTTCCCACCTTTCCCTCTCCTTCATTTTCTTTTCTTCACAAATTCTCCTGAACTTCTTCTTCTCTCTCCTGTACCTTTCCTCTTCTTTTCCCTCTCTCTTCCACCTCTCCAGCTCCCTTCTCGCCTCTTCCTTTGCCCTTCTACATTCCTCATCCCACCATCCCCCACTCTGCCCCTCCGCCCGCTCTTCCTCAGTCTTTCTCATCGCCCTCTTTATTCTCCCCCTCATTTCCTCCCATCCTTCTTCTACCCCCTCTGTATCCCATTCCCAACTCCCAAATTCCTCTCGAAACTTCTCCACTCCTTTCTCTGTCCACACTCCTCTTCCCTCCTTCCTCTTCCCCACTCCCTTCTTACTCGCCCCTCTTCTTCCCCCCCTCCCCTTGAGCCACACTACCACCGGCATGTGGTCGGAGTCCACCCTACTCACCACTTCCAATTTCCTCACTCTTTCCCACACTTTCTCCCCCACTACCACGTAATCAATTACCGACTTACCCCTTCCCCCCACAAACGTCCACTCCCCCTCTCTATCCCCCTCCACACTTCCATTCACTATCCTCCATCCTCTCTCATTCACGAACTTGCACCATTCTTTTCCTTCCTTCGTCACTATCTCGTCCCTTGAACTCCTCACCGCTTCCCTCTCCCCTACCCGCCATCCGTCCCAACCTCCGCCTTCCCTTCCAGTTCTCACGTTCATATCCCCCCCAATCACCACCTTCCCCCCGCCCCTGCTCTTTCCATCCACCGGCTCATCAGCTCCTTTTTCCTCTCCATGTCCCCGTTTACGTACACCCCCACTATCATCCACCACTCCGTCCCCAACTTCACCCTTCTTTCCATCCATCCTTCCTCCCCCGGCTCTGTCCCCCCTTCTTCTTCCTCGATCTCTTCCTTCACCCCGAACGCCATACCACCCTTCGCCCTTCCCCTTCCCTTCCCTCTCTTCGCTCCCTGTATCACCCACCTGAATCCCTTCTTCCATCCTTCCCTTATCGCCCCCCACCCCTCCTCCGTTGCCCACGTTTCCGACATAACCACCACATCCCATCGCTTTATACCCTCCCAGAACTCCTCGTCCTTATTCATCACCCCCGCCACATTCCAAAATCCCACTTTATATACCTCTTCTATTTTGCTTTCTCTCACCACGTTCCCCCTTCTTTTGACTGCTCCCCTGGCCTCCCCCCCGTCCCTTTCCCTCATTCGTTTCCCACACTTTCCGTGCACCTCCCCTCTCCCTCATTCCACACCAATACCTTTCCATCCACCCACATCCTCATATATCCTACCCTCACCCTCTTTCCTTTTCTCCTCTCCTCATATGCCTGCCCTTCTACCAGCCATTTTATTCTCCTTTCCTCTTTTGTCAGATCATCCTCTATCCTTTCTCTATTCCCTCTCAACTTTACTTTCGCTTTCATTATTTCCACCTTCTTCTCCCTTCCCTCCAGCCTTATTAACACCATCCCCCTCCCTCCCTCATCCACCCTCCCTATTCTTCTCATCTCTTTCCTGCCTCCTTCCACTCCTAATCTCTCCCATATCTTCTCTATCTCCCTCTCCCACTCCACCCCTTCAGCCACATTCACCCCTCTCACCACTATATTGTTTCTCCTTTCCTCCCTCTCTCTCCTCTCCAGCTCTTTTTCCACCTCCCACACTCTTCTCCCTATCCTTTCCCCACCCTCTCCCCCCTCCCCTCTTTCCTTCTCCAGTACCTCCACTTTTCGCTCCAATTCCTCAATCTTCTTTTTGAACATTTCCCTCTCCTCTCCCCACTGCCTTCTCATCTCATCATGCTCCTTTCTCACCTCTTCCGCCCACCTGTCCACCTTACTCTCTATTCTCCCACACTCTTGCCTTAACTCCTGCTTCAACAACTCCTTCATCATCTCCCCTACCCTTCTTACTATCTCGTCCGCCTCTCCCTCCTCTCTCTCCGGCGACCTCGCCACTTTTCTACTTCTCTTAAACGCCTCCACCTTCCCTCCGTCTTCCCCTCTCGCCATTCCTTCCTCCCTTTCCCTCTTCTTCCTGTCCCCTGCCAGAATCGCTTCCATTATATTCCCTACACTACTCGCTCTTCCCCCCCCCTCCATGCTCCTCACTCTCATTACCCCGTCCCCCATTCCTCTCTTGCTCTGCTCACTCATTTCCTTTATATCCACTATCTCCACTCTCCTTCTCTATTTCCTTCTTTATCCTTTCTTTCCTACCTTACCTATCCCGCCTCTACCTTACCAACCTGCTCCTCTTTCCTACTTTCGCCGTTCTCCACACGCCGCTGACCTACTTTTCCTCGCTCGCTTACTCCCAACTTCTCACACCTCACTCTCTACCTACTTCACCCTAAGCCACTAAGCCACTCTAACCTCTATCTTTTCGTCCCCTTTTTATCCTCGGTTTTTTCACTTCTTCCCCCACCTTCCACTTACGCTCTTTTGCCCTCCACACTCTTACCGCCGCTCTTCCCCACTTTTCCACCCTCACTTTCTCTCCCCACACTGTTTCTTTGCTCTCTTTCCCTTTATTTCCCGCACCTTATTTTTCTCCACTGTTTCCCCACTGTCACCGGAAACGGAAGTCCTGTTCCTTAATATTAACACATGCATTAACTTCGTTTTTGATTTGTTTTCGAATGAGCAATTTGAATAAAAAGTGATGGGCCGGACAAGTACGTTCAAGACGTATTTGAACATAATTTGTACCGATCCAATCGAAGTTGAATGTTGTGAATGATACCAGGGGATCCTGAAAGTCGGAGGGGAATCGATTCTTTAAAGTGTGTACCTTGTTGAAGTAACGAATGACTTTCATGTGAATTTTTAATGATTTTATTTCCATTAATTTTTTAGTAATTTTGATAAAACGTTGTGAGCCCGACAAGGATTCTCAACGCTCATTTGTCATTTTGCTTTCATTTGCTCATTTTTTTTTTCATTTGTTCATTTTTTTCATTAACTTTTTTCGTGAAAATAATTATCATGAATTACATTAAAGTTTCCAATTTGTTGGATAAATATTCCAAATTATCAATAAAAACTTGGCCTCCAATTCATATCATACATTTTTATACTACATGTAACTTGGATAGTACATTTTTCAATGTCTTCAATATTTATGAATTTTTTTGAAATTTTTTTATTTTTCTTTACAGAATTTTTTCGATTGTTTTTTATTTTTGTTGAATTTTTTTGAACTTTTCAATTTTTCGTTTATTATTTTTATAGAATTTTTTTCCTGGTTCTAAATTATTTTTGTATGTCATCCAGAAACAAGAGACCATCAATGTACTTGTCCCAACCTTTTTTCCCCTAGGGGAAGTTTATGGTTTGATATCTTGCCTTTTTTCTCAAAAGTTCCTCATTTATGTTATGACGGTTATAGGATTTTAGTATAAATTTCTATGAATTATTTGCTTAGTACATTTTTATAGATTCCATTCTCATACGAACATTTTTTATGGGATAATCTGTTTCATGAAATTATCAGCAAATAAGGGACCATCAATGTACTTTTCCCGATCTTATTTTCCCTAGGTATGATGTTCGGCTTATAAAGTTGGTTTCCACCATAAAAGACCAATTTTTCGTAAAAATTGTAGTGAAAATATTTCGTCACAAGTCTGCCCTTGAACTTTGGCGATTTTTTTCCTTATACTCTAATATGTTATGCCTATTAGGAACTCAACAGCATGGAGGAATCCGGGATGAGACCCGCGAAATGAATTTCGGTTTATAATGTTGGTTTCCACGTAAAAGACCAATTTTTCTTCAAAATTGTACTGAAAATATTTCGGCACTGGTTTGGTCTTGGACTTTGGTGATTCTTCTTCTTGTCTTCTAATATGTTTTGTCTATTGGGAATCCAAGAGCATGAAGAAATGCGTGTTGCGGGCCGAGATATGATTTTCAACCTATAACGTTGGTTTCCACGAATAACAACAAATTTCTCGTCAACATTGTACAGAAAATATTTCGTCACAGGTCTGTCCATGGAGTTGGGCTATTTTTTTTTCTTCTACTCTAATTTGCTATGCTTATTGGGAACCCAAGAGAATGGTAGAAAGCGGGTTGGGGGCCGAGATATGATTTTCGGCTTATAACGTTGGTTTCCACGAAAAAGGACCTATTTTTCGTCAAAATTGTACTGGAAATATTTCGGCATTGGTTTGTTCTTCCACGTTGGTGATTTTCCCCCTTATCTTCTAATATGTTTTGTGTAATAGGAACCCAAGAGAGTGAAGAAATGCGTCTCGTGGGCTGTAATCAAGAGACTCGGTAGAGTCTCGGGACAAGTACATTGACAGCCCTGTCGTCTGCTGGCCCGAGGCTCTCGCCGAGTATACTTTCTCTGAATAAAACGATTCGCCGTGGTGGGGGTAAAATTGGCAAGTGATTTTTTTGAATTACCGAAGTTATGAGTCATCTAAGGCTTTGAAAATTGAACTTTCAGCTAATTAAGAAATTCTCTTTAGATTGCGCCCAAAATCAACACGATCGGTGGCGTAATTGCTGAGAAAAAACTTTGCACGGGCTCAAGATTATGCAAAAGGTACTGACACATCACGAGTTCGACGTATACGTATACGCGTTTTGACGTAGTTAGTAGTAGTAGAGTTGTTGCCTCTACGCATTTTGATTGGCTCAACGATGTCGGCTCCTCCAGCTGCTAGGCCGACCGCGGGTGAGGCTCAAGTGTTAGAAGGCCTAAAATAGCGAACAGGCATTCTGTATATCTATATATGCGTTATACAAAATGCCTGTTCGCCATTTTAGGCCTTCTAACTATTGAGCATGGAGACTAGAGGTAAAGGATGAGCCCGAACGCATATGGCGGAATGGTAGGAAAATGGTCGGTGAAAGTGATGAAAGATCTCGTAGTTCGAGATGTATCCGCAAGCGATATCAGCGCCTGGTTACGAATAGGATACGTCTGTGAGGCTTGGCAGTTGTGTTGGTACAGTGACGTTTACATACTTACCAGTTACACAGTTACGCATTCTTATGTAAAAACGTGATAATCGTGACATTGTGAATTTCAGAGTAAAAATTATTTCAGAGTAAAAACGTTTCAGAGTAAAAACGTGTACTAGAGATCGGATTAATAAATAATCAACAAATAAAGGTAAGAAAACCCAACTTTTATATTATTTTTGTAACATCAATTCGCGAATCAACGGAAATATTGTTGACAAGCGTTGATATTGGCATGTGCAACCACTTATACTGATTCATCTTGTCAAATCATTATTTTTTTTTGTATTCCATGCTATTATTGCTGAGTTTCATTAAATAAATGCTAAGGTTCGCATGAATTGTAATCCTATTAGACTTTTGATGTAGCAAGTATACAGTGCATGATGAAAAAAATGTTTTTAAGGTTAAATGACGTTCGTTGATAAAGCCTGCTTCACCCTTTGTGTCACACTGAGCTCAGAATTCAATACTCAGGTGGCACTCTCGGAGTTCCACCATGGCACAAAGGGTTAAATCGTACCTGTAATTTTCAATTAGATATTTTGTGTTTTCAGTCTCGCCATGGGAAAATATTGTGCTTACCCTGGGTGTCGGACCGGTCGCTGTGCAGAGCGGTCACAGCGAAAGCGGTTGGGGAAAAGGCAGGCTTCAGTATTCAAGGTGCCAAAGGTAAATTGTCAAATCAAAATTTTTAAACCTTCTATCTTTAATCATTTAGTATTAACTAATAAATTTTGCTTCTTTTTACAGCATATGGTTCATCGCTGGAGTGAAGCAGTCCAACAGGACCTCACGACGGAGCAGTTCATATGTGAACTCCACTTTGCGGACAAGAGTGTTGTTCGAGAAGACCGTGTTGTCAGGACTGATGGTGTCATCGAAATGGTCCCTCGTAGCAAATATTTGCTTGTCGATGATGCAGTGCCGATTGCAGTTCAGAATAAGGTAAAATTCAGTGCTTTTCAATTGGAGATAAGTCTGACAGAGCGATATACTGAAACAATGCAGAAAACACTGCGAACAGTTTATCACAGCGCACGACATGCCTATTTTAATGAATACCTATTTGTATTCAACACTGTTGAACTGTATGTCCGTCTCAGCTGTAATTGGAAAGCACTGATTATATAATGAGATTATTTTATTTTTGATAAAACATTTATTTATACTTCGATTATCAATTTTACAATGATGGATTGCGCAATGCATATTGTAGTTGTAAGTAATAGTGCTAACAAAAACTTGATGAATGCCAATAATATTATATAGAAAAACAGTAGATGAATAATTATCAATTTGTTTAAAAGAGGTAACAAAATTTTTGAACCTAGATAAATCTTAAATTACTCATCTCAGTTACCATATTATCTCGCTCTTTTTTCTTTCTCCAATTTTCTCCAATTTTTCTTTCTCTCCCTCTTTTTGTTCATCATTCTATCTTTTCATAATTTCTATCCCTTCTCTCCATCGAGATTGAAGAAAGAACACTGATCTTATTATTATAAGTGATGTAGATATCACCGATTGAAAATTTCCGAAATTGTCAGTCATTACATTAATACATTTTTTATACAGACAACTCAAAATAAATCAAGGTTAAACAGTACTAATACAATAATTGTCAACTTTGAAATAGGAGAACGCTAATGACGCCAGCTTGCCGGGACTATCGAACGCGCCTTCAACTGGACAGATTGAGAACAATATCCTGGACGAAACTGATCGACGGGATCGACGGATGACGTGCAGTGATGGTGATGGTGACGATGATGGAGACGATCATGATCAAATCGGATTTAACACTTTTGGTGACCACCTTTTGAAGACGACGTCGGAAAGTTCGCTTGCCAGTAGTTTCGTGAGTATTATTATTTCGGTGCGTATTCGAAAAACGCTATTCTCTGCCTGATTAAAAGAATGACATATATTGTTTAATAGGCGTATGATGACGTGCGTGATGTACCGTTTGGGTACAACAGTGATGCAATGGACATCACTTCGGAAGAGCCTGTTAGCGACGATGTTCGGGTAAGCATTTATTTGGGCTATATATGTATGTGTGCATATATTTATTTATTTATTAAAACATTTGTAGGAAGAAGCTAATGATGAAGGCGGAGTATGCAGCGTTGAAAGTGTGATCGATCGACTCAAACAGGCATTGTTGCCCGAGAGTTGGTGTTGGACAATGAATCCTCGCGAGGAATCTGGCATCGTCTTCGTACAAATCGACAGACACACATTTCAATCGCGTATGAAACTTTTTCTGCATAACGATCTTTCTGTCACGGTAAGTACATTAAATGGGTTAAAGATAATTTTTATAAGCATACATTACATTGCTCACGTTTGATTGCAGATTCAAGCTTTCGACAGCGAGGTCACGATCGAATGCGGGAGAATTATGACATCCATTGAAGAAATAATTCAGTTTCTGCGTCACGCGGAAAATGGCATCGTGTGCTGTGGAGTTGGGCTAGAGAGCGAAAAGTATGTACACAATTATTAGTGGTATCGTAGATGAATGTAATACTATACCTGGCGTATGGAGAGATTTCTCATAATTCCTCTCTTTAATAACTAGGCCTTGAGACGCTATTACTGACCAATATTCACCTTTCAATAGTAGTTTCAATATTTCGTGTTGTAGGCGCGCAGAAAATTGTTCCGGCTTTGTAGGAGCGGCATTATACAGCAAGTTCGTGCCAATACCCCGGTGCACTGCTTGCAAACAAAGGCGCAAAATCCTACAAAATCGAAAAAATCGTCGCAAGACGGATGTTCGTGCTCGATACGCCCGGAGTAAACAGACATCAGAGCAGCGGCAACGCCAATGTCGCCGTTTAAAGCAAAAGGTAACATGTCATTATATTTCACTGAAAAATTTGACATACTTACCTAATTTGTTGGAGTTGTACCTGCACTATTAAGGAGCCTATATATTATTTACAGCCATTCTTGTTATGATATTAGCTAGGCCTTGATAATTAGTTGTGAGTCTCTAAAAACTAAAAATGGACTACCTCTTGTTCTTAGGCTTTCTTCATCTTGTGGTTTAACGTGATCTTTCAGTTGTTCAGTCGATAAAAATCCTGCTACACGTTTTATTTCGAGTGGGTTGATATTTGAAAGAAAATATGAGTTACACGATATTCTCATTTTATCAGAGAACAAGGTGTAACCTTTATTTTTCTCAAAAAATCAACGATGTAAACCGTGCAACCATTTTGCAGCTATATCTCTCGCATTCACTCAAGTGATAGATCACCTTAAGGAAGAAAAATGCTGAATACGATTTCATTGATTTTAAGTTTGTCCGGTCATACTAAAGACTTTATAATACTCTTCGACTTTTGAGGCTTAAGCCACAGTTATTTCGTGTTCTTCATGCGAGACTCTTAAATGTGGTGCCTCATTTAAATGTCAATATTTTCATACTGTCATCGTAGACTGAAAACTTAAAGCAGCAAGTTAGAAGAGCCCACGAAGAATGTGCTGCAGTCAACGAGCAAGCTTTAATTGAGGCGATTTCTGATTTGCCACCGTCTCAACAAGTTGTCGTCCAGGCTTGTTTGAGTGCGTCTAAAGTAAAATGCACTAACCAGCGACGGTACACGTTAGACTGGGTGTATGAGTGCCTTTTAATGCGCATTAAAAATTCAAAATTGTACGAGCATCTTCGTACGCGCAATATTCTTCCGCTCCCCTGTCAAGACACTCTGTCGAAATACATAAGCAAAATGGACATAGGCTATGGATTTCAGAAAGCAGTTTTTCAATGTTTAAAGAAGAAAGCTTCGCGGATGGAAATCGTTGACAAGAGGGGTATTTTTAACAGTGAAAATATTTTGGAACCGCTTTCAATGTCTCCAATGTAGTACGTAGAATGTCATGGTATAATAGTGTAGAATTTGATAATTTATAAAAAAACTTCATAAGAAAAATGTCAAGAATAAAGTTTGTTTGATTATACGAGCGCGTATTATATTGTAATGATACTAGGTTCATAACGCTTCGATATCATGGCAACGCATCGACTCATGGCGTAACAACCCTTTCCTACGTCTGTTTCATGATCCCAACTTGTCGCAAATGTAACCTGTCCGTTGCTTCGTTAGTAGTTAGTTCTACCTGTTACAACATTACTCCAATGCACCCCATTTTTTATTATCCATCCACAAATGTATTCGTTAGATGTTGCTGTAGTACGGTGCATTGTCAGCATTTATCAGATGCGCGTACAGTGTTACCGAATGTAGAAAGCGTAGATTTATTAATTTGTTGCTTGGGTAATTATATTTTCATAATAACAGGTTGTCAACTTATTCATATAAAATCTCTTTCACAGGTGTACTCCTTGTTGACGAAATGTCGCTCAGCGAAGCTATTAACTTCGATCGCAAAACAATGAACTTTAATGGTTTTGTCGATCTCGGCCATCATACCCCCATCGAACAACAGAACACTCGAGCAGATCATGCGCTTGTGTTCATGTTCCAGCCGTTTCGAGGAGCGTGGGTTCAAGTTCTCGGCTGTTTTCTGAGCAAGAACTCCGTCACAAGCCAAGTTCTTCACAAGCTCATCTTGGAGTGCATCTTGTTGCTTGGTGGCTCTGGATTTCATGTGGACGCTGTGACTATTGATGGAGCACAGTGGAACCGAGGAGTATGGAATTTGTTCGGAATCAGCGAAAACCAGTTATCTTGCGAACATCCTTTCGATCCCAAGCGACGACTTTGGATGATGTCAGATTTTCCTCACCTCATAAAGTGCTTCCGAAATGGGGTTGTGCAGTGTCCGTCATTCTCGGTAAAATAAAATTACTAAAAATAATATACTTGATTGGCGGCGAAATCTTATTATCTATCGGAGTTGTCGTAAGGATAATGACTACGAATTAAAATTTTTTGTTTTGGTATACAGACACCCGAAGGTATTGTCCTTCTTCGTCACTTCGAGGCTCTTCTTCAGCATGAGGCGCACACCAAGCCAAATCTTAGTGTTGCATATTTTTTGACATCGGCGCATTTGCAACCGAAGGGATATCAGAAGATGAACGTTCCTCTTGCATTCCAGGTATGAAAAAATGCATATGTATTACAATTATTGTGTGACCATATCGTTATAAATACTTTTGTGTTTTAGCTGTTCTCTGACCGAGTCCGAGTTGCAATGGAATTGTATAAGAATGATCCGACGTGTCCAGATTTGCACGACTGCCAACCAACGGTCAAGTTCGTTGAAGTGGTTGACAGGCTTATTCATGCAATGATGTCGCGTACACCGATCACCGCTATGCGTCCTTCGGATACGTGTCCACAGAAAAAGGTTCGTTGAAAAACTATTAGTACTGTATTTGCTACAAAACGATTCTTTGATTTCCTTTAAATTTGTCTGTACGATTCATTTGCATACGACCAAAACCTAAAAGATAAAAAATAATTGCTATGCTGAAGGAGAAAAAAGGGTCTGCCAAACAAATGTTTTAAGCAGCTCTTGCGCACACCTCCTTTCATTTAGAGAATTCAAGTACTCATAGTGAATTTGGCAATTGTGCAGTCGAACTGTACATTCAGGATATCCTAATTATTGGAACGATATCTGAAAGTACGGATCTGGCTAGAAGACAAGTGTTCCATTGACATTATTGGTATCACGATTGTTGTCTGTTTTCGACACAAATGGAACAGACAGTACTATGATGTGAGCACGTGACTCGATTAAATATGAGAGTGTGCAACCGGTCCACTTTATATGTCTTCCTTATTTGATACCCTTGTTAAAATATATATCTTGTTTAAAAAATATAAACTATGCCATATGACCCATAGCACAGCTTGCACGGCAATCATTGTGCAACACAACATATACCTGGAACCATATTATGTTACGGGAATAACGTAACAGGAAACGAAATGTACATGCGGAATCAACAAAGTCGAATGCTACGCTTGCAGTAAAACTGCAGCGAGAGAAGTGCATCAATACTTCCTACAATAAACATAATTATCGCAATGCACAATAAAATATTGCGACCGTATGGCGTGCCATTATGATATCATGTTGAAATGACAACAAATTTAATACAATTTCATAAATGACGTAAGTGAAGTACGTGTATGGCGTTTTTATTCGCACGCAGTACTTTCATCTGCACAAGAACGCAACTATTTCAGCATGCTCTATATTCCTGTGTACACACAAATGTACAATAAAATCCCAATCTATTCTTGGTATCTATCCTATTTGCTTTAACACGATTCTTATTTTCCATTGCTATATATGTTTAACTATTGAAAATTACTTGTACTGCATTAAAGTATTCGTATATTTTCATTCAGTACAAACAGTGTTTAATATGGTGTTGGCCTGACAAAGCTTACAATTAATGCACATTTTCGTGGCATGATATATCTGTTGTCATAATTACTCAGATATTGATAAGGAAAACAAGTAACTCCAATCTCTGGTGTTACGTTTGACAACAACGGGTTCAATTGTAATTTTTAACAAATTCCACTATTTGTAATTATTTTTCACAGACTTCTTGTAATACTAAAATTGTTATTAATGTAGGCCATTGAAGATTTCCTTCGCTACCTGGATGAATGGCAAAGAATCGCAAAGAAAGAAAAGTCGCCTTTCCCAATTTCAAATCGCACGGTAACGGGATTGAAGGTCACTCTGGGTGCCACGTTGGAACTTCTAGAGCATCTGAAAAGTGCCAACTACGAATACCTTATGACTGCTCGACTCAATCAGGATGCACTCGAGGTAAAAACTAATCGGAACCTGATAAAATACTCCATTTTTAGTATGTGGCTTCACATTCAAACCTACGTTCGTGCTTGTTTGGGTTTGTTTATCGCGATCACATAACAAAGTGTGCGGTAACACACTTTGTATTATTCAATTTAACAAAATATAAAAATGAAGAATATTTAGTAGTGAAATTTTTCGATTGCATGCAGCGCTTTTTCGGTATGATGCGAGACGCTTGCGGCAGTAACGACCCCATCCGGATCCAACCTTGTTTGCTCAAGTATACCGTCTTCTCAGCACGTACTCCCTCATCAAGCCGCCGAAGGGTGGTAACGTATGTGGTACTGAGCTACTGGAGACTCTAATGGGAACTAAAGAGTCCATGGCAGAGAAAGCTAACCATAAGAGGAAATTTCTGGAGAAGCTCGATGCTCTCATTGAAATCGGACAAGTAAACGAATCCACCGATACCTCTCTCACGGAATTATCTCAGCAGGATAGCCGGTATTTGGACATCGGGTCTCAATCCAGTCTTAATCATCTCTCGACACACGACTACGATGTAGTCAAAACAAGCGACGAAGTTCAAGCGTACATTGCGGGTTACGTTGCTCGAAAATGTATTCGGTTGACCAAATGTCACGCTTGTATTGATTGTTTGAAGAATGACGACAGGTGTGGTCGCGATAAAATTGTGGATCTTATGGATCGCTATGGTGGACTTGTGTGTCCGAGTGAAGAGCTCTTCAAACTTACGAAATGTTTGGAAGAGGTTATTCTCAACGTCGTGGGCACATTGGCGATCAAAGAGGACACTCTGTTCCAAATCATTCGAAGAGTTCAAGAGACGCGCAACCTGAACTTGGTTGGATGTTCGGAACATAAAGAAGACATGACAAAATACGTCATCAATTTCTACCTTTTGATGAGAGCAAATTTTCTGGCGGCTTCATTGAACAGGAATTGCGATGCAAAAAAAGTCAGGAGTAAAGCGTTGCGTAAAAACGCCAAGCTGTAATCTCATCGTACAAGGTAAGCATTATTGACATTTCAATTTAAAACTTTACTGGACACAGTTCTATAAAATTACTTTACAGTTATCGATACAAGGATTGACTAACTTAATGATGTTTTGTTTCTGTAGATAAAAGATTTGCTGAGGCTGTTATTTCAATGCCACAAACTACGAGTTCTATCGCTCAGTGGCAAGGAAATTACTAATCTACTACCCGCTATAGCTTCGTTAATTAATCTTGAACATCTGGACCTTGGTAAAAACAGTAAGCTCAGTGCACTCCGTTCTTCAAATACTTTTTTGCAATTAGCTCAGGAATATTTATCCGTGTTGAGAACTTCGTTATGAAATGATTGAAAAATTATAGATGTTGCTGTTCAAGTTAGTGAATCGCACTAAAAATAAAAAAAAATATCTACGAAATACATGATCGTTTTGAGTAAGTGAGAATTTGTATGTTGTGAAACGATGTCGAATTGTTAATAATCAAAATAAATAATATTGAAAAAAATTGATGCGAAAAAAATTGACATTTTATCGAACGGGGGTTCGTATATTTATGCGTTCCCTAAAGACTGCATGGAAATGCACTTTCCCGGAACTTGGGCGGTCGCGTGTGTGCCTCACGAAGCGCGATTGGGAGCCCGGACGAGGATAACGAAACTACGCCACCATGACCGAGCAAGTCGAAGACCTCACGATAAAGTTCGTATTCGTAAATGGATAAAGTGTCCCTTGAATCTGGCCGGCTCATGAGAGATCGAATGGATAAAGTTTTTCCACTCCACCAAATAGCTGAACGTAATATTTAGTAAAGAATGCCGTGCTCAATATATATTTTCGTTCTTGTGAAAAAATGGCGTTCTCATTATTTACATTTTATAATTAAAAATTACAATCAAAATTAAAAAATCTAGGAACACAAATAAAATTGATCTTTTAATCTTTCTAATCTTTTAATGTTTAGAAAAAATATTTAAGGAAAAAAAAAACTTCTGTAGAGGTATCGAACCCGAGCTGCACGGAATTCATCCACGACCCGTTAATCATTAGGCTATAACGTCTATTATAATGATGTTGAATTTTCTAATACTTAAATTTGTTGCCTTGCTTGGGGTTTAGGTTTAGTTCGACTTATTGATTAGTTTGAGGTTTGATGTAAATTCAATACAGTTTACTTTTTGTTCATAGTGTCTACACAAACGTTTTTCCTTGCAAATTGAATTTGCAATATTCACATTACGATTGTTTAATCGTAAATGGCATAGCGTAAAAATAAAACATTTGCAGTACAGATCATCTCCAAGTACATAAATTCCTGAAATATTATCGCCTCATAATAGAAACGAAAATATATTAAGGTGTGTCTCTTCAAAATCATAAGCGTTGCTAATATAGGAGAGAAATATACGACGAATTGGATTGACACTCCAAAATTCGCGCTGACGGATCCTACAACAGCAGCGCCGCCAGGCGGTAGAATTATCGGATCGTTCATCACTTTTATGGACCATTCCTCCAACATTGCGTTCGGGCTCCTTTACCTCTAGTCTCCATGTTGGTGACTATCACCGAAATGCCTCAATTAGATTTTTCCGGCGCTTCGCGCCGGAAAAATTTACTTAATGGTTAATTTGTAAACTACATGGTTGGCAAAAGTTGCGCTCCTTGGCTGGGCTACTCTGGGGTTTTTGACCTAAAAATTCCGTCTCTCCGGCGCGAAGCGCCGGAGAGACCCACCCATTTACTTCTCAAGAATTTTCTTTTTTCTTTGTTCAAATTAAAAAAATTGAAGAAAAAAAATTCTTGAAAAGTAAATGAGTGGGTCTCCCCGGCGCTTCGCGCCGGGGAGACGGAATTTTTAGGTCAAAAACCCCAGAGTAGCCCAGCCAAGGAGCGCAACGTCTGTCATCCATGTATTTTTTTAAATGTGTCACCAAAATACTCACTTGTCTTACATATATATGTATATTATTATGTACTACAGGGTGGGGAAAGGATCGGGAGAAGAGTGTGGGAGGTGGAAAAAGAGCTGGAGAGGAGAGAGAGGGAGGAAAGGAGAAACAATATAGTGGTGAGAGGGGTGAATGTGGCGGAAGGGGTGGAGTGGGAGAGGGAGATAGAGAAGATATGGGAGAGATTAGGAGTGGAAGGAGGCAGGAAAGAGATGAGAAGAATAGGGAGGGTGGATGAGGGAGGGAGGGGGATGGTGTTAATAAGGTTGGAGGGAAGGGAGAAGAAGGTGGAAATAATGAAAGCGAAAGTAAAGCTGAGAGGGAATAGAGAAAGGATAGAGGACGATCTGACAAAAGAGGAAAGGAGAATAAAATGGCTGGTAGAAGGGCAGGCATATGAGGAGAGGAGAAAAGGAAAGAGGGTGAGGGTAGGATATATGAGGATGTGGGTGGATGGAAAGGTATTGGTGTGGAATGAGGGAGAGGGGAGGTGCACGGAAAGTGTGGGAAACGAATGAGGGAAAGGGACGGGGGGGAGGCCAGGGATTCAGGTGGGTGATACAGGGAGCGAAGAGAGGGAAGGGAAGGGAAAGGGCGAAGGGCGGTATGGCGTTCGGGGTGAAGGAAGAGATCGAGGAAGAAGAAGGGGGGACAGAGCCGGGGGAGGAAGGATGGATGGAAAGAAGGGTGAAGTTGGGGACGGACTGGTGGATGATAGTGGGGGTGTATGTAAACGGGGACATGGAGAGGAAAAAGGAGCTGATCAGCCGGTGGATGGAAAGAGCAGGGGGGGGGAAGGTGGTGATTGGGGGAGATATGAACGTGAGAACTGGAAGGGAAGGCGGAGGTTGGGACGGATGGCGGGTAGGGGAGAGGGAAGCGGTGAGGAGTTCAAGGGACGAGATAGTGACGAAGGAAGGAAAAGAATGGTGCAAGTTCGTGAATGAGAGAGGATGGAGGATAGTGAATGGAAGTGTGGAGGGGGATAGAGAGGGGGAGTGGACGTTTGTGGGGGGAAGGGGTAAGTCGGTAATTGATTACGTAGTAGTGGGGGAGAAAGTGTGGGAAAGAGTGAAGAAATTGGAAGTCGTGAGTAGGGTGGACTCCGACCACATGCCGGTGGTAGTGTGGCTCAAGGGGAGGGGGGGAAGAAGAGGGGCGAGTAAGAAGGGAGTGGGGAAGAGGAAGGAGGGAAGAGGAGTGTGGACAGAGAAGGGAGTGGAGAAGTTTCGAGAGGAATTTGGGAGATGGGAATGGGATACAGAGGGGGTAGAAGAAGGATGGGAGGAAATGAGGGGGAGAATAAAGAGGGCGATGAGAAAGACTGAGGAACAGCGGGCAGAGGGGCAGAGTGGGGGATGGTGGGATGAGGAATGTAGAAGGGCAAAGGAAGAGGCGAGAAGGGAGCTGGAGAGGTGGAAGAGAGAGGGAAAAGAAGAGGAAAGGTACAGGAGAGAGAAGAGGAAGTTCAGGAGAATATGTGAAGAAAAGAAAATGAAGGAGAGGAAAAGGTGGGAAAGAGAGATAGAGGAGATAAGGACGGAGGGTGAGGTATGGGAGGTAGTCAATAGGGGGAGGAGGAGGAGGAAGGGGGTGAATAAAAAGATAAGAAGAGAAGAATGGGATAGGTACTTTAGAGAGGGGCTGGGAGGGGTAACAGAAAGAAGGGTGAGACTGGGGGAAAGGAGGAGGGAAGGGGAGGACGAAGAAGACACGGTGATAACAACGGAAGAGGTGAAGAAGGCTATAAGGAAGTTAAAGGACAGAAAAGCGATGGGGGAGGATGGAATTCCGAACGAAGTGTGGAAGTACGGAGGGGAGAGGGTAGTGAATAGCCTGAAGAGGATGTGCGAGAAGGTGTGGAAGGGGGAAGGGTGGCCGGAAGGTTGGAAGGAAGGGATAGTGGTGCCAGTAGTGAAGAAGGGCGAGGGGAAAAGGGTAGAGGAATATAGGGGGGTGACTCTAACGCAAACGGCGTATAAGGTGTACGTAGGGATCACTATAAAAATACTTCAAAAAAGTAAAAAAAGAACGCCAAGTATTAAAAAACCGCCTCTTTAGTTTCGAACATATTTTCAGTAAATGAAAAATTTCCTTTCCCATTATTTATTGCTAAAATGACATAGTAGGGAAATCAAGATAGGAAAAAAAATATGAGATCATTTTAGCATAGCCAAGAATTTTGAATAAATCAAGAGACTCGGTAGAGTCTCGGGACAAGTACATTGACAGCCCTGTCGTCTGCTGGCCTGAGGCTCTCGCCGAGACTATCTTTTCTCTGAATAAAACGATTCGCGGTGGTGGGGGTAAAACTGGCATGTCATTTTCTGGCATTGCGGAGCTCAAGAGATGTTTTGTTAAGCGAAAATTAGTTTGGAGACTAAATTTCAAAATCTCTTTCGAATGAGCCCGAAACCAACACGATCAGTAGCGTAATTGCTGAGAAAAAACTTTGCACAGGCTCAAGATTATGCAAAAGTTACTAACACATTTAGAAATTTGACATGTCTGTATATAATACCATCAAAGGCCTCATGTCCCTCGGTCTAACTTCGCGGCGGTGTCGCGGACTGACGTCACATGCCGAGAGCTCGAAAGTCACCAGCCGAAGTTTCACATCATGTTGACGTTTGGGGTTATGATGTTACGAAGTGCGTGCGGGATAACTAAAAATAATTTTCGTCATCTAACGAAGTGCATATTACTATTTATTTCGTTAAATTTTGTGATATAATAAACCAGTATCAAAGCGGCCGCGTAAATGTAGTCTATGATATGTGAGCGAAAAAGGATATAAAAAATGCGCGATGCATATGTCAACGAAAACTTCAAGATTTCATGATTTTGTTCGACTGGAAATAAGCGTTAACTAAAATAATCTTTCAATTAAAACAGAGTGCGAGAAATATTGTCCACTGTAAATATATCGTCAGTAGGCTAGGTTATATATATGAAGGCGTCAGATTATATATATGAATAAATACAACAAAAACACACAGAACTGTTAGAATGATGTTGTAAACTTTAATTGAATAAATGTTTTCTAATTTATTTCTCATGTTTCCCATATTTTGCTTCATATTCAGTTTGGCTCTGCCCTCTCCGATCCTTGTTTTCACTCCATCGGTTTGCAGCGGATCGATACATATCATTAATTAATTGCTTAATATGTGTCCTATGATTTTCTACTATTTCTTCATGCTGATTGTGGTAACGTGATTCAAGAGGTTTCCAGCTATGATCATCAATCTCACATTTTGTACATCAGATTCTCAAAACAGCTTCTGGTCTTGATATAAGTGTAGTTATTCTTTTTCCACCTGGTCTGTCGAGTAACAAATTTTGAAACTTATTCCAAAAAGTCTTTGGATGCTTTGTTTGCTGATCATATGAAAAGTCGAATCTTTGGAATGCAGTAGGCAAACACAAATTTTGACAACAATAATTATGAAATGACATGTATGTTGAGTATTCCCACTTTGCAAACTACAAATGTGGAATTATTAGTGAAAAGATTCATTACGCTAAGTCTACAGTTGCTCCGTTTTGGATGCGATCAAATATAATGCCTGCTAACATCCATGGGAACATACAGAATTTCTGAATACAATGTTCGCTATGTAATTTCAACGTAACATCATGACTTTTGCCAACTTTTCTCTATAATACTATAGATTTGGATTATTGAAATACAGCAAAAATCTGCGAATTATAAAATTGATATACTGTGCCACTCCTTTTACTTTTTAAAACTAACTGTAACATATATATGAAGTAAAAAACTCATCACAGAAGTCTTCAGTTGCTCATTTATCGATAGATTTTAAACTGCTGTCTTCAAAATTTATTGTGCAGATACATTGTATCGCAGCAGATACCTGCGAACTCTGAAAATTCTGTGCATAAATATGTGTGTTAAGTATCACCCCCTATCTTTGATTATGAGAATGAGTAATAGAACTCGGTTTAGTAAGTTTTAAAGTATTTCTTTTTAAATACTATTGAAGTTTGTATTACTGCGGTATGAAGCGAATACCTCCAAACTTTCATATTTTTGTGTCGCAGCATGTGTGCCAATCATTTAAATTCTTTACTCCAACCGTAACATGTAATCTCAAAAATTCATCACAAACGTCTTCAGCTTCTCTAAATTCCTAAATTTTCCGTTTTCTATTTTATTCTGAATTTTTAAACTTTTAAATTCATTCCTGAATTCTCCTGAAATTGTTTTTCTCCAAAACCAATGCAGATACCTTAAACGTCTTTGAATTCCGTTGCTCCTGTTGAATTAAGTACGCTCAGTTTTTTTTGCTTCTTTGAGTTCTGACATAATAAATGTTTCCGGGTGCCTTTTTTCAGCAACTATCAAACTGTAGATAATTGGATCTCAGCGGTCACTTGCAAACTTTGGAAATATATTTCATCGGGGACACGTTTTGAATGACACGAAAACGTCTAGATTCAGAATGCAAAAGCAACATTTAAAAAGGGCCAATTCCGTTGGATTTGTTGTGTCTTGAATTTGATCTATCTTTCCTCTTTTCCTTTATTTTTCCTAACGTTATCAGCCGAAAATCATATCTCGGCCCGCAACACGCATTGCTCCATGCTCTTGAGTTCCCAATGGACGAAACATATTAGAAGACAAGGAGAAAAATCACCAAAGTCCAAGAATAAACCTCTATCGAAATATTTTCAGTATAATGTCGACGAAAAATAGGTCTTTTTTCGTGAAAACCAACGTTATACGCCGAAAATTATAAACAATTCATAGATATTTAAACTAAAATCTTATAGTCATCTGAACATAAATAAGGATCTTTTGAGAAAAAAGACGTGATATCAAACCATAAAATTCCCCTAGGGAAAAAAAAGGTTGGGACAAGTACATTGATGGTCCCTTGTTTGCTGATAATTCCACCCATAAAAAAAACTTTAAACAAAATTTTTTTTTAATTGTAAAAAAAATTATTTCATAAAAAAAAATACAGAACAATTCGACAAAAATTTTACAAATCTTGAAAAAACGTTATATTAAAAAAAAACTAATCTGCATCTATTTTTTAAAGTGTCAAAAGAATCAAATAACAAGTAAAAAATAATAAACCGAAAAATCGCGCTTGAAATCATTTTGGAAATCGATGCCTCATTCTTCTTAAGAGATTCGAACAGCTAAATCAACTGAAAAAAAATTCCATCTAATTTACGTGCGGCATTAAAATTTATTATATTAATTCGAGGCCAAGTATTTTCTAATGAATTGAAAAAAGTTACCATTTGAATTACGTGCAGCACTAAAATTTATGATATCAATCGGTGGACAAGTATTTTATTAGTAACTCCAAATTTTGACATTATTAAATTCTTCTAAGAAGCTTTTAAATCCAAAAGAATCACATGCAAGCTAGTCATTTCTTACTCTATGGTGGCAGAGACTTATAAGAAAATCGATTCTTCTCAGACTTTCAGGATCCTCTGGTATTATTCACAACATTCGACGTCGATTGGATCGATACAAATTATGTTTAAATATGTGTTAAAAGTACTTGTCCGGCCCATCACTATTCATTCAATAAAGAATCAATCATAAAAAAACGAAATGGCACGGCAGAATCTCGTTAAAAGTTTGTTGAAATGCGATTCATTATTAATTTTATGTTTTTAATAATAGTATAGGTTAGTTCTTATTCCGAATGGAACTCGTTCGCTGGAAGAATAAGTGGGAAGTAAAAATTGCCGTCATCGAATGTAAACTGCAGAGTTATTTTGGAAGCTTGAACATATACATTATGTACAATTTTTTTCATTTATCGATGCACAATAATATCCCTTCTATATTGCGGAATAATTTGTTTCCGTTTTTTATTAAATTAGTGCAATTAAGTAAAAATTACTTGAAGTTAATTCTCTCAATTCCCTCTGCATGAATGCTTGTGATCCATCAGTTCTAGACAAGCTCTGACTTTTATTTGAATAAACAATTTAAACGGAAAGTGATGGGCCGGACAAGTACTTTTAACACATATTTAAACATAATTTGTATCGATCCAATCGACGTCGAATTTTGTGAATAATACCAGAGGATCCTGAAAGTCTGAGAAGAATCGATTTTCTTATAAGTCTCTGCCACCATAGAGTAAGAAATGACTAGCTTGCATGTGATTCTTTTGGATTTAAAAGCTTCTTAGAAGAATTTAATAATGTCAAAATTTGGAGTTACTAATAAAATACTTGTCCACCGATTGATATCATAAATTTTAGTGCTGCACGTAATTCAAATGGTAACTTTTTTCAATTCATTAGAAAATACTTGGCCTCGAATTAATATAATAAATTTTAATGCAGCACGTAAATTAGATGGAATTTTTTTCAGTTGATTTAGCTGTTCGAATCTCATAAGAAGAATGAGGCATCGGTTTCCAAAATGATTTCAAGCGCGATTTTTCGGTTTATTATTTTTTACTTGTTATTTGATTCTTTTGACACTTTAAAAAATAGATGCAGATTAGTTTTTTTTTAATATAACGTTTTTTCAAGATTTGTAAAATTTTTTTCGAATTGTTCTGTATTTTTTTTTATGAAATAATTTTTTTTACAATTAAAAAAAATTTTGTTTAAAGTTTTTTTTATGGGTGGTTTCGATTTCTGCAGAGAATCATGTTACACCTCCAACTGTACCGGCTAAAGATCTTTGTGACTTCAAGCGTTCCCAGAATGATTTTGCGATTCAGATATTGTTATTCTAATTTAATGCCCAAATTCACTGTCAAAATTACACACAAACTTGGCGTGGATGGTTTTCAAATCGAAGCTCGGGAAGACACGATTAATCAAATATACTATTCAAAATTAATGGTTTGATGAATAAAATAGATTCCTGAGATAGTATATAGATGATAGAGATTAATGAAGAAAATAAAATGATTAGCAAATATGAATGATTTAATGAATAATTACACAATACATAGGCGAATGGATTAAATTATTGAATCAACAAACGAATATGATGTTGAGAAAGTATGGTTTTAGGAATAAAAGAAATAGACAATCTGGTGAATGAATCAGAGAATAGGATACAGAATACTTGTGATGATCCAGTATATGGATAGGTAGACAAGTAGAAAATTCATACGTGGCTGGATGAAGGATAACAAAATAAGAAACAAATGAATTAGTGGGCATTGAAATTCGCTCTAGATGCAGACGGATGGAGCATTAGGATTCCTTCGCCGAGCTTCCATTTGAAAACCATCCACGCCAAGTTTGTGTGTAATTTTGACAGTGAATTTGGGCATTAAATTAGAATAACAATATCTTAATCGCAAAATCATTCTGGGAACGCTTGAAGTCACAAAGATCTTTAGCCGGTACAGTTGGAGGTGTAACATGATTCTCTGCAGAAATCGAAATTTATTCAAAATTCTTGGCTATGCTAAAATGATCTCATATTTTTTTTCCTATTTTGATTTCCCTACTATGTCATTTTAGCAATAAATAATGGGAAAGGAAATTTTTCATTTACTGAAAATATATTCGAAACTAAAGAGGCCGTTTTTTAATACTTGGCGTTCTTTTTTTACTTTTTTGAAGTATTTTTATAGTGATTTCGCTTTTTTTTTTAGAAGAGTAACAATTACTAAATATTTTGGAAAATTATACATTTTTTCTTATCTCCAAAAAATTTTTTACAAATGATTTGTTTAAAGTTGAGTAAGTACCTTCAGGTGGCGAAAGCACTCAACGCTATTAAATAGTTATTTTTTCTACGTTGATGGACAAAAATTGTTTAGTCAATTTTATATGATGTAAATCTTGTCTATATTAGAATGGTCTTATATTTTTTTCCCTATCATGAAACAAATAATGAGGAAGAAAATTTCAAATTAACAATGATAATATGTGAAGATCATTCAAAACTAAGGTTGCGGTCTTTCAATATTTGTCGCTCTTTTTTTTTTACTTTTTTTCAAGTGTTTTTACTACCGGGGAAAAATTTTCGAATAAAAGACCAAAAATGTTCCGCGCTCTTTTTTCTTCTACTAGGCCACTGGTTCAGATCTCGGATGCAAGAAGTCGCATTTTGAAGGGAAGATATTCACCTTTACTTTGGTTCATTCGAAAAGTCACTACGACCCTTTTTACGGGTGCTACGTCATTTCGAAAGACGTTGATTTTTGATTTGTTGGATTCTCCTTTCAATTGGACCGCGTTTTCACATGAAATTTTTTTTCCTCAATTCCACGAGCGAATCCTCAAAAGTTGAGGTTTTAGTTTCAATTTTTTTTATTGGAAACGATTTTTTTCGCTCAATCATCGCGTTTTTAGCGAAAGAAAAATTTTGAAAATTCCCGCGTATCGTGAGAAATATTAGATTGCACACGATATTTCAAGCATAAGAAGAGTTGCGTCAGCGATTGTTTATTTACTGATTTTTTTTTTACATTTTCCTCCGTCCAATTTCCAGTGAAACTTCAAGTACCTTGATTGTCGTAACTCTGAAACAATGTGGTTTTTTTTATGAAATTTGAAGGGAGAGAAAAGTTTTACCTTCTATTCAATTTCAGCTCATGAGAATGTTATCAGATTTTTAACATTTTTTACTTCAAACAGTTATGGATTGATCTAGGTTTTTCGAGAATCATGAAGTCGTATTAGAATATCCAAAATAGAAAAAGTATCATTTTTGTTTTTGAATTTTTTATTGAACGATTTCTTTTATAAGACATGGCATGAAGTACTGAAGAGCATTCCTGAAAAACTCGTAGAAAAGATACCGTGGATTGCGTAAAAAGCATCCATCAAATGTTTGTCTCATATCGAAGAAACTACCTTTCGTATGCAGCACTTTTTTCCCAATCCGCAAAATTCACAAGTTTCTAAAAAATGAGCATCGGCGTCTCATATCAGGTATAACCTGTTGACTGGTATATACAAAAAAAAAAGTCTGGTCAGTTCTGGTAATAATGTATCATATGCGTACATATTGAAATCTCGTTTTTAATTTTCAACCGATTGGGACGAAAAATGGTTTACAAGGGTTTTTTGTGTCACTGAATCGAGTTTCGGGCTTAATTTTTACCTTGAAGGAGGTGAAAATTGAGCGTTAAGGCTGACTTTGTTAGATTTTTCAATGGAAAGTTATTATGCGATATTACCCGAAAATTCCAAGTTCCACACTAGACTCTTTTGTCGAAATAAAACTAAATTCACTATCCCCAAAGAGATGAATAATAAGGGTTGGGGTGAAATTTTCAGATTTTTCAATCAGAAAGTTTTTTATATTACATGGAAATTGCAAGTTATTTAGGACACTAAACTATTTTATTGAAATGAAAAAAAAAAATCACTATTCCCTAAGAGGTGAAAAATAAGGTTTGAGGGTGAAATTTCCAGATTTTTCAACGGGAAATTTTATGCTTTTCCACATAAAAACTATATGTTTTTTGTCGAGCATGACAGTCCTTTATCAAAATAAACCAAAACTCCCGATCTGCCAAGGGGTGAAAAATGAGGATTGGGGTGCATTTCGATAGAAGAGGCTAGTGTTCTAAAAAACTCGAAATTTTCATGTAATATAGCACAAAAACTCCCTATTAAGAAATCTAAAAATTTCATCCCCAAACCTTATTTTTCACCCTTTCGCAGGTAGCGAATTTTATTTTACTTCGATGAAAGAATCTGGTACCCTCAAAAACGAACATTTTTTATGTAATATATCATAAGAATTTCCCATTGAAAAATCTGAAAATTTTACCTCCAACCCTCATTTTTCACCCCCTCGGGGATCGTGAATTTTGTTCATTTTCATCCTAAAAAATTTGGATTTTCCATGTAACATAACATAAAAACATGCCGCTGGAAAATCGGAAATATTCACTTTCAACCCTCATTTTCATCCTTTTCGAAGGTAGGTACATGAAAATTAAGATTGGGAATGAAATCAGCAACCTCGAAAATCCCCAGAAACAAATTTTCAGGTATTTTGGTAATTTATTGGCTCGTACCAGTTTTGGCACGGAAACCAGAAAAAAAAGCTTACCAGTCAACCGGTTAATAATAAAAAATCAAATGAAAAAATGAAATTTTTTCCACTGTGTATATTCTAATACGGCTCTATAGTTCTCGAAAATTCCAGATCAATTTATTAACGTACAATGTAGAAATTTTTGGTTGACAAAAATTTGCAAAAAAATCTGATAAAATTTGAATGTGTTGGAATTGAAAAAGTAAAATTTTTTCTCGCAAATTTTCCAAAAAACCCCATTGTTTTACTGATTGAAATTTCGAACTGTGCGAAATCAGAAGGCTCCAAATTCCGAAAATCCAGCCGGTACTACATAAATATAGATATATTGCACTAGAGCGATTCTCGAAATTTCAAGCCATCTGATTTCTCACAGTTCGGAATTTCCACCCGGCCCCGTTTTACTGCAGTTACCACTATCAATGTATCCGAAGTTCCGCTGAAAAATAAATTAAAAAAAAATATATCGAAAAATTGAGGAGACAAAATGTTTTATCTGAACTTGCGGCCCAGTTGAAAAAGAAATCAAACGAACCAAAATATCAATGTTTGTTGAAACGATATAGTACCCGTAATGAAAGTCGTAGAGACTTGTCGAATACATCAAAGTAAAGCTAAATGCCTTCCCTTCAAAATGCGCCTTGTTGGATCCAAATATCCAAACCAGCGGTGCATTAAAAAGAACGTAAGAACATTTTTGGATATACGTATAGATCTCTCGCCACGTTACGACGAGTGGGAGGGAGAGGGAACGAGTGTACGCGCGCTGTCTCTCGCGCTCGATCGGGCGCGAATAGAGGGGATATCGCGTGCAGTGGACTGGGCGAAACGAAACGGGACAAAAGTCACGTTTCGTGCAAAGGACGTATGTCCAAAGGTAATCAAACGCTACTTAAGTCTTTCTGACTCTAAGCGACTAGCGCGTACCGAAACACTCGATTTTAATCGTCTAAATCATCATATCTCGGGATTGAATGAACGGATTTACTTGCAACATAGATCAATTGAAAGAGAAAAATCGTAAAAAAATCATCATCAATTTTCAGATTTTTAACTGCAATGGTTTATCCGTGAGAACAGTTTGAAAAACTTTATGACGTCATAAATCGACATATTCGCGTATATAAGAGTGCGGCAGGGCTCGCGCTGATTTTTCTTTTACACTCTCGTTTTTTTTTTAATACTTGGCGTCGAGCCGCTACCGCGTCTCTTGATACTGGCGGAAAGATTGAGGATGGAGGTGGAGGGGAAGGGGATGATGCCAAGGAGTCAGGCGGGATTCAGGGAAGGTATGGGAACAATGGATAACGTATACGTACTGAACTATTTGATAAATAGGGAAATAACGGAAAGGAGGGGAAAGGTGGTGCTGTTGTTTGTTGATTTGAAGGCGGCCTTCGACTCGGTGGATAGGGCGAAGCTGGTGGAGAGTATGAGGAAGAGAGGGGTAAGGGAGGGGCTAATTGAGAGGTGCGAGGAGGTGATGAAGGAGACATATGCGAGGGTGAAGGTGGGTGGGGAAAAAGGGGAGAAGTTTTGGACAGAGAGAAAGGGGTTAGGCAGGGGTGTCCGCTGAGCCCGCAGCTATTCACGCTGTTGCTGGCGGACATGGATGAAGAGCTGGAAAAAGGGCGGTGGGGAGGGGTGGAGCTGGGGGTGGGGGGAAGGTATATTCGCTGGCGTATGCGGATGATGTGGTGTTGTTAGCGAAGGATGAGGACGAGATGAAGGGGATGATGAGGACGTTGGAGAGGTACATAGAGGGGAAAGGGCTGGAGGTGAATACGGGAAAGACGAAGGTGACGAGGTGTAGGGTGGGAGGGGAAAGAAAAAGAAAGGTGGTATGGCAATGGGAAGGAGTAAGGATAGAAGAGGTGAATAGGTATACGTACTTGGGTTATGTGGTGAGACCGAATGGAAGTCAGGAGGAGCAGGTGGAGGAGAGGGTGATGAAGGCGGCGAAGATAATGGGGAACGTATGGGGGATAGGGAAAAATAAGTTTGCTAGCGATTGGGGAAGGAGAGTGTGGCTTTTCGATAAGTTGGTGTCGCCAGTAGTGGGTTATGGAGTGGAGATTTGGGGGTGGAAGGGAAGGGAGATAGTAGAGAGGCTGCAGGAAAGGTATTTAAGATGGGTGCTGGGGGTGTCGAGAGGGGTGGCGGGGTATATGGTGAGGGAGGAACTGCAAAGGGATAAGCTGGAGGTGCGAGCGGGGATGAGAGCATGGGGATACGAGAAGAGATTGGAGACGGGGAAGGGGGGAGAATTGGCGAGAAGATGTAGGGGCGAGATGAAGAGAAGGGCAGGAAGAAGGCAGGAAGCAGGAGGATGGGAGAGTGAAAGGAAGGAGTTTTATTTAAGGATGGGATGGGATCTGGAGGAGGTGGAGAGGAGATGGGAGAGTGGGGATATGAAGGGGGAGAATATAGTGAGGGAGGAGAGAGTAAGGCAGGAGGAGGGGAGATGGGAGAGGATAATTAACCTTTTAAGCGGCAATGACGCCATATGGCGCACATTTTTTCTGGGCCCAAAGCGGCAATGACGCCATATGGCGCACATCGATTATCTCGTGATTAAGTCAATCAATTATCACCAAATTTGATACTCGGGGGTTTCTGGGGTCGCTGATTACGAATCCGCTCTCAAAATTTCGAAATTCGAAATGGCGGATCCAATATGGCGGCCGAAAATGCAAAAATTCATTCGAATTGGATAAAAATTGGTACTCGGGGGTTTTCGGGGTCGCTGATTACGAATCCGCTCTCAAAATTTTGAAATTCAAAATGGCGGATCCAATATGGCGGCCGAAAATGCAAAAATTCATTCGAATCGGATAGGCATTGGCATTCAGGGGTTTTCGGGATCGCTGATTACGAATCCGCCTACGAAATTTCGAAATTCAAAATGGCGGATCCAATATGGTGGTCAAAAATCCGAAAATTCATTTGAATCGGTCGAAATTTATTATTTTTCGGGGTCGCTGATTACGGAGTATATAAATTGAAAATAGAAGATTCTCTATGACACATGAATTGATCATGTAAAATTTTTGCAATGGCACCTTTCTCTTCATATTGATTTTATATTAACCCTGAGTTTTTCAAGTTTTATATGTGAATAAATGTAACACAAATACTATTCAAAATTGCCCCGTGCATGGTCGGCATATGAGATATTGTTTTCGAATTATAAATTTTGAGGACGGATTCGTAATCAGTGACCCCGAAAACCCCCGAGTACCAATTTTTATCCGATTCAAATGAATTTTTCATTTTCGTCCGCCATATTGGATCCGCCATTTTGAATTTTGAAATTTTGAGGGCGGATTCGTAATCGATGACCCCAAAAACCCCCGAGTACCAATTTTTATCCGATTCAAACGAATTTTTTATTTTCGGCCGCCATATTGAATCCGCCATTTTGAATTTCGAAATTTTGAGAGCGGATTCGTAATCAGCGACCCCAAAAACCTCCGAGTACTAAATTTCGTAACAATCTGAATACTTTTTTTTTCCCGCATTTTGGGCACTATGAGGCGAATTGGTTCTGCCGCTTAAAAGGTTAAGTCAAGGAGTAACAGGGATTACAAGTTTGTGAAGGAGAGAGGGATCCCGGGATATTTGAAAAAGGGGTGGAAGGAGGAGAGATGGGGGAGGGTAGCCAGGTTCAGGCTAGGGGACGAGATGAGAGGGGGGAGGTACTGGGAGCACAGGGAAGGGAGGGAGTGTAGGATGTGCACGAGTAGCAGGGAGACGTGGGAGCACGTGATGGAGGAATGTACGGGGTGGGGGGCGGAGTAGGGTTGGCAAAGTATGAGGGAAGAGGTGTTGGGAGGGAAGGGTCAAGGGGAGGAGTGGATGAAGAAGATTGAGGAGTGGAGAGGGTAGAAGGGAGGGAGTAAAAAGGTGCAGCGGAAACGGAGGTCGCGCGCGGCGTGCAATGGTGTAAGAGGAGTGAGGAATGTGTGTGGGTATGAATGATCTCTCTCTCTCTCTCGAATTGGAGCGTGTATAGGTTAAGGGCGAGAAGGCAAATAGGCTAAAGAGAAGAAGGGTGTAGAATAAGGAAATGTGTAAATTATGTGTAAATTATGTATATCGAGAAATGTAAAAAGGTGTTAAAATGGAATGTTAAGGAAGTCGAGCTGTAACCCGAAAGGGAAAAATAAAGGCTATATTATTATTATTATTATGTACTACAGAGATCGTTGCTGTATACGTGATTTTATTCAATAAATGTTTGCAAAGAAAATAATGTGATTATCTCGACGATATGAATTGTATATATTGAATTTTCGTTACCTCGCTTTATTATTGAGACGCGCGCATATCGACGTTTTTTCATCGTCGCGTGAAAATTTTTAAAAAATACATATATTCATATATATTACATTCGTACATATATATTAACGTAGTACGAAGACCTTTCTTGAACACACATCGCGACTTCCGCTCTCAGTTTGCAACGACAAAATTGTACATACGCATATTGTAACGTTACGCTTTTAGACGTGACCTGCTACGCGTGTTTTCGAGCTACTAAATTTTTAGGAGCAGGCATGAAAAGAACGAGAGCGTGTGAAATGGTGTTTGAAATTATAACAATCGTGTTTATTCACCGTTTTTTGTGTAAAAAATTAAATGTGATGCAAATCGTTGGTGTTTCGGGGTGTATATGAAAATATTTCCCTAATTTCAATGAACTTGACCAATTTACGCGTGGTATCGCTCTCTTATGTCAAGAAATTTGTCCAGTTTTATTTCTGCTCTCTTTTGCCGATTCTTTAATTAAGTTGTAAATGTTATCTGTGAGCTCAGAAATTAGTTCCTACTTTCTTAATTTTCAAATTTAATCAATCTGATCAATCCTGTGATTCTATATAATTTTAAAGGAGTGTGGAGTTTGACTCGATACAAAACAACTGAGATTGATTAAATCTTTGAACAACCAAATTTATGTTTATTTTGATCAAATGTTTAAAATGATTTAGATGTGGGAAACAGCCCTCGCTTCAAAGAGAGTAGTGGAAGCTTATGCTTTCGAAATAGATTACTATTGCTTCCAACAAAATAAATTTCAAGGGGAAATTTTTGAAAATAGTTCTATGCCAAGAATCTGCAGACCGTACGGAATCGCACCGTCCCCTCCCTCTTTAGCATAGGAATGGAAGGAACCGAATTGAGAATCTTCAGACCCCACGGAATCGCAGAGTCCCCTCCCTCTCAATAAGGAATGGATATGTTATCACCCTTGAATCTTTGGCCTGAACGGAATCGCTCAGTCCCCTCCCTCTCGGCGTGAACTTTGGAGTATTTAGGTTGGTTGGTTTGTTGGAGCTGGTTTCCAGAGTCACTACCTCTGTACTAAAGCGAGAGCTGATTCAAGAATGAGCTGCCGTGCTTGCTCCGCACGGCCTTTTATACTCGTTTAAAGAAAGAGATCATGATAATAATTCATTCTAAAAATAACTCGAATTTTGATTCGCCTGGAAAATTAATCTCGGACCAGAATTTGATCTCTAAATTCTCGGATTGGTTCGCTAATTCCCGCTCGCGCCGTGATTGGACAAACTTGAGGCTGTTTTCCCTCGCTTTTGAGAACTTAAAGATCTCTGTGTAAAAATAAATGTTTTTAACGACCAAAAATCATATTTTGCTTTTTCTAAATTAAATAAATCAAACTTTCTTTTTTATTATTGTTAAATTAATAATTTCTGATCGTTTCAATCATTATTTCTCCTGGAACAAAAAGCTCGTTCGCGACTGGTCATTTCCGTTGGATTCAGTGCGCAATAGGGCTTTTCTGGACAAGTTTTCTCTGGACACTCTCAATTGCCTTCTAAACTGAATTTTTAATTTGTTTTGTTTAATTGAATCTTGCCTCGTATAAAAATTAAATGATTGTAGTCTCGGAACGCAAAATGTGAGTAATTATGAGAGAAAAGAGTTTTTCTGAATAATGTAATAGCTTTTACGCCGAGCCACGGAGAGTCGCGTCGAGCGGATAAGTACGAGCTCGCGTGGCGCGGGATTCAAATGTGATATTTCGTTCGAATAAAAGGGAGTGCCGTTTCAATATACATGCGCGGCTGCGATATAAAAATTCCACCATATATTATTCTAATGTCCTGTTGAAATACGTTGTGTGCGTTCGAAAATTTTCGTTACATTTGTGCGCGACAATAATTCGAAACCACGACGCGTCGAATGTATAGACAATTATAGTGTTCTCGACGAATACAAACATGTACGGTGCGTCGTCGCGTGGCTTCGCATATATACGATGACCGTTATGCGTAACGAGATACACACCGTGTACATACTGTAACGTTGTGAAATACAACGTTACGAGGACGATTCGAATTAAGTGTGGTAGGCGGTCTGGATAGCTCAGTTGGGAGAGCACTCGACCGGCAATCGAGAGGTCCCGGGTTCGAACCCCTGTTCAGTCCCTGCCGCATTTTTTCGGATCGTTCCTCCTAAGTAGTAAGGCTATACCAGTTCTGGCTCAAATGGCGGCGAGGGGGGAGCGGTGTGCGGGGAAGCGCCAGGGCCAGAGGGGGGCGCGAAGGGGGAAGCCTCGCGCCGTAGGGCCGTGTGTGTGTCGCACACATTCTCGCGGCCCTTGAAAAAGAAGGAGAGATAGAGCCGATAGTGAGTGTGAGAGAGATGGAATGAGAAAAATCGTGTTAATTTATGACCAGTGCGTTACGGATTTGTCTTCGCCTCGGATGCAGATAAGGGAGGGGAGGGGGGGGGGGCATAACGAAGGGTCTGCCGTTGGAGAGAGAGGTGTGAGAGAGATAGAATGACCGTAGAGAGCAAAAGCATGAGAGAGACGGAGTGAACGAGAAAAAAATATTCTCTAAGAGTTTTGAACTCTGGGTGTATGTTGAGATGAAAACATTCAGTTTGAAATGCCATTGATTCGTCAACGCTAATGTGCGGGCCGGATAGGGAAGGGGAAGGGTCTGCAGCTCAAGAGCAAAATTATTCTACAATAATTCTATAAGAGGTCTCAAGATTTTTTCGACATTTTGTTGTTTTTTTTTCAAGACTTCAGTATGAAAAGTATTCTCAAGATGGATAGATGTGCGAGTATGTATGCGATCCATCCGTTGAAAGAACATTGGATGCTGACTAAAAATGAACTCGAATCAATTCCTAAGATTCTGCTCATAAAATATTATGGTAAATTCATTCCATCGCTATGGGATCGATTACCTGAACATTTGAAGAGTGATAGTGAAGTTCAGTCTTACCAATATTATCACGATCATTTTAATCCACCGTGGATGTCGACTCATATTGATGCTCTAGGACCAATACGTCGAGAGTGTGAAAAATGTTGGATCATGGAACAACTAGTGAATATTTATGCAATTTATTGTATACGGAGCCCTCGTGAAATGACGGCGGAAGAACTCCTCATTATATCGCCATCAACGTTCAAGAAATATTTCAGTGACTTTACGGATGTTTTGTGGGAGCGTTTTCCATATTACTACAAATCCGACGTTGAAATTCAATCGTTGCGTCGATGCCATGATCATTGGAATACGTCTTCGATGGAAGATCACATTGATGCTCCGGCCCCTCTACGGAAAAATTGTAGAAAATGTCGGGAGAGGGAGGACATGCATGAACTTGCACGAAAAGAGGTAGAGGGGGAATAACCCTAAAAATTCAAGAAAAATCGAGAGCAACGTCGTCGTCAGTCAGCTGCTGCATTAGTTCGAGAGCAGACGAGAAAAAAAATCACTCTTCAAAAATGGAGTTTACATCTTTGAACAAAGTTGCCACGCTGGAAAACAACATACCAACGAAGAAACTGATTGAACTTGAGGTCGGGACTGATCATCCAATTCATCATATTCGATCGGTGAAAACGAAATTTGGAAAACGATACATCTCCAACATCGGAGGTCAATTCATGGTTTTTCTACCGGGGAGACTTTCCGAGGCTTTCGACCAAGACGAGGATGAATTCAAAAAGCTGTTGGAGGCGGCTCAAGCGAGAGAACTCTACATGGAAACGTTTGCCGACAAGTGGAGTAAAATTTTGTTCAAACATATTCCAAAATCTTCGTGAAGAGAAAAAAAATGTATAATTGTGATCATTATTGAAAAATCATACTAATAATAGTAAAAATAATATGAAATATTGTAGACTGATTGGAGGAGGAGGAGGAGAAGGAGGAGAGTTTATAATAAAAATATGGAAAAAAGTATCATCGTAACAAAAATGTTTTGTTTATTGGAAAATTCCTCGTTCACACAATTCTAGATATACATATAACCAACTTCTGAGCGATTTCACATTCGCATTCGCACAATTGTATTTCGGATTGTTATGGTGATGGTGAGGACAATCGAGGCGACTTTTCGGCAACTTTTGCAACGATGGGCAGTCCAGAGTCTCCATATCGATAATTTCCGACGACAGATCCAAGAAATTCTTCAGCCACAAAGACTTTTCACATCCTTTCACGTATATAGCACGAGCTCGTTGTAAGATTGTTTGAATAATTATTTTCGCTGTTGTGTATGGTAGACCCTCATAGTCCCATGAAATCCCGTGGACATTTCGTTCCAACCATTTGTTTGTTATTTTATATCGACCGGGTAGCGCGTCCCAAGTATATGGTGATTTGAAAAACAGCGTTAGAGGTTTATAAATTTTATCGTTGGCTCGAATAATTGATATTTCTTTCGGGATAAATTCATTGCGTGAGCCCTTAAAACCCTGGAGATCAACGATAAAGTCCATCTCGACTGACGATTAGTAAAATCATCACCATGACTTTATACCAATTTTTTCACCCCACCACTCGCAGGATTGTATTCAACGATGCGATCGTGTAGAATGAGCGCATGTTTGAGCAGGAATATTTGTGCTTGTTTCAAATTCAAGGCGTACATCAACAGGCCCAGACTTGAGAGAATCGTTCTGCTTCGAGCAGTCAACCACAATGAGAGGAGCATATTTGAGAAAATCCGTTTTTGTAAGCCATGATTCGGCCTCCTTATTGTAGTACATCGGTTGAAAGTTTGTATACATATCGTATAATACTGCATACTGATTTTGCGGTATATTCAAATTCATGTTACCATAGGGATAACATTGTGATGTTGTGTCCGCGAAGACCGTCGCGAAGGGACGAGTTATCAAGGATGAGTATTTAAGGGATTTAGGCCAAAAGAGCTGAACTCCAACTCGATACTTTTACAACAAGTTAACAATAAGTTTATTTAAGAAGTTACAAATTCGAGGTTTTATTGCCTCGAGACCGATCGTTACAATTCTCGTCAAAGACTGTCGAATTTTGGTTAGTTGGTAAATTTATAGACTTGGGGGTTTTTCCCCCTCTCGCGACAATATGGCGTGATATTCTTTCTCGAAGTTTCGGTGTCGACATCGAGGGTCGATGCGCTCGTTCGGGAGCATCGATATTTCAACATTCCAGCGTTTGCGCTGAGAGTGCTTAATTTGTTTTAATGAGTGCGATGTACGAGCACAACATCCCTCCCCCCTTTGGGAGACGAAATTTATTTCGGCTATTTTTCGCACGGAATTAAAATAATTAAATTTGTGTGAAACTTGAATATGCTTTCCCTTTTTTAATTCCTTTTCCACTTTTAGTAGGATTATGTTTAGGTTATAATGAAGCGTTTTGTGTGGCATTATTTTTTTTTTTTTTTGGGCGTGCCTTAGTTATGTAAATTTTATCATCAGTAGGTCTAAATGCAAGTTCTTCTATGATTTTTGGTCTTGCCACGAAAGTCGGGGCTAGTTCGATATCATTAGTTTGTTGTATTAATCGAATTCGTTGACAATGTTTAGCTTTGAAAATTGTTAATATGATGATTATTAAAATGATCATAGTCATGCTAATGGCACTTATAGAATAATTTCCGATTATGTGATAGGGATGTGCCCAAATATTTGTTCTTCATCTAGTTTTTTCTTAAGGATTTCGATTCTTTCTCCTAATGCGTTCGTTTCTAGTGGATTGATAATTACTTTTGATGGTACGCTGTAATTGAAAATAGGGTGATTAGCGTTTACCATTCCGATTGCGTTCGTTAAGTTATATAATGGTACATATGTTATAAATTCATTTTGTCGCAGTTCATTTAAAGAAAACAATTGAAAATTAATTGATGTGGCGGAACATTTTCCGTCCAAAGCCAGTAATCCTGTATTGTGGATTATTTCGTGTGTCGTAGACTTATTTTTATAATCGATTCTAATATTTTCGGGTTTTGGGGCTACGAATAGCCATTTACCTTCTTTTTCCAGCGCGATTATTAATGTTTTTTCTAATTTTACAATTCGTTGGTTACATGATAAATTTTCGGTATTATTTCCTAAATATATTGCTATTTCGCATGATGTATTGTCGCTTATTGTTTGCATTGATTGTTTAGGTTTGTAATAATAGATATTGTCGACTTTTTTCGCTTTGTTTAAGTCTTCTTCCAACATTGTTAAATACGTTCTTTTGTAATTATCTACGATTATTATTTTCGATGTAGTTTCTATGAACTGGAACTGATTTTCATCGGTTTTTGTTGGTAGTGGGTAGACTTTGTAGATTTTTAGCATAGAATTTTCGATCAAAGGAAATTTTATGATTAGAACAAATCGTAGTTTTGCTGTGTAGCTAGTAATTTCTGCGGTTTTTAATAGGTTAGTCATTTCGCTACTTTTAATGTTTATTGGAAAGTTTAAAAGTTTAGTAATGTGAAGAATTGCTTTTGTTGAGTAGTTAATTAATTGTTTGGGTGATATGCGGTCGTTTGAATTTTCTTGATGCGTAATAATTTGCACGTTTCCTTAAAAACGTCGCTCAGAAAATTCGTTCCTTGATCGGAAAGAATGGTTTGAGGAGGTCCATGTTGGCAAATGATCCGTGTGGTCAATGCTCTTGCTACTTTTTCTTCTGGTTTTCTGACATTTGTCGCATTTTTCTACATATTTCTTTATTTCCTTTTTCATTCCTGACCAACGATACTTTTCTTGAATTCGTTGAGTCATTCTTTTTACTCCGGGGTGTCCTCCGTGGGCCGTGTCGTGGTACTCTCGTAGTATTGTTTTTCTGTCTTTCTCTGACAGGTTCGTCGCGTTAGAGTCGAGGTGTTCGGTTTCACCCTCGTTATCGCCTTCATGGCTGTCCTCTATGGGAATCTCATTTTTATCTTCAGCCGCACTCGGTTGATTATCAAGTCGGCCATTATAATTGGGGATGGACCGATTCTCCGAGGAGGCTGTAGTTGTTGAAGAAGATGAAAACGCGTCGTTCATGACTTTACGCGTTCTTTCTTTCCCCCTTTTTTCCAGCTGATCAGTGGTTTCATTCTGATCGAGCGTGATCGCGTATATGCGACTCAGCGCGTCAGCATTTGTATTCCTTTTTCCTTCATTATATTCAATTCTGTAAGTGTATTCTTCCTTGCCTGGAGAGTTTTTAACTTCAATTTTTTCTATTTGTTTTTGTTTGTGATCGTTTTCTATTTCTTCTATTTCGACTGTCGGCCTTTCTCTTGAGACTTCCTGATCTAAGGTATTTAAAAACATGATGGGAGAAGTCATTCTTTTTTCCGGAACTATTCCTTGCTCTATTTTTACTCCTTTTTTAATTTTGCGGGCTGATAAACATCCTACCGCTAAATTTTTTGCTTTTACGTAGTGGATGCTCTCGGAACGGGATTGTAGTTTCTCCGAACCGTTCACCAAAGGCTCGACGTGACCATACATTTTGATTATGCGGCCACCTAGAATGTCGACCTTGTGTTTTTTAATAAAATCGAGTCCCAATATTCCGTCTGTTTTGATTGGAACGTCGTTATCGACGACGAAAAATTCATGAAGAATTTTGACGGCGGGTGTTTCGATTTCGAGGATTACTTTACATAGGGCATTGAAGGGTTTTCCTCCGACGCCTGTCAATTCGACTGTTTCATTGATTATTTCTGTATTTTTTCTTAGAGCATTTCTTTTTATTATGCAACATTGAGCTCCCGTGTCAACTTTCAAGAGGAGAGCTGAATCTATTGCGTGTGGTGATGTGATATAACAGTCGCTAGCCATTCCCCAGGAACCGATCGAATTAATTACGAATTTTGTTTTGGGTTTCACAACCTGTGCATTCGAGCCGGTAGCTCGCTTAGCCTCCACACAGCTGACGTGCGCATTTTTTCGCTCAGCCGTTTGCGCGAGGAGACTGAGGTTCAGCGACCCTATTGTTTTCTTTTCTTCCGCATTCCCGTTGTTCGATTGATTCGAATTTTGGTTATTACCTTGATTGTTTTCTTGACTGTTATTTTGACCGTTATTCTGTTGTCTATTATCTTGATAACCTCTATTTCTGCTTCTGTTTCCTTGATTTCCACGATTTTCTTGATTTCCATTATTACTATTATTTCCTTGGTTACCATTTCTATTTTTTCTATTCCAACAATCGTCATATACGTGACCTGGTTTTTTGCAATAATTACAAAATAAAGAATTTATGCTTCGACTCGGTGTCGGTAAACTGTTATTTCCGTTACCATGATTCTCATTTCTATTTCCTGAGCTTCTACAGTCGCGTGCGAGATGACCTTTTTTGTTACACCTATTGCAAATAATCGTATTATTTCCAGGTTCTCTTCGAGTTCCCTGTTGTATCTTTTCTTCGTCGATCGCGGCTGTGATAGCTTCGTTGAGGGTTGGATATGCCCTAGCTTTAATAATTGTTTGATATTCGCGTTTGAGACCTTGAGTGAAACTCGAAAGGGCTACTTCGCGTATGTGTTTTTCTACCGCCATTTGTTCGATCATTGTCGAGTGCTTTTTTATACTTGCATCAATTAATTCCATCATTGTGTCTTCTACTCTTCTTCCGAATTCTTTTACTGATTCGTTAAATTTCTGTCGACAAGAATACAGCTCTGTTTGAAGGGCTCCTACGGTTCTCGTACCGCAGAATATTTCTAACATAACGGATTTAAACGTTTCAAAATCTGGAATATTTTTATATCGTACTTCTGCTCGAGCTTTACCAGTTAATTTAGTAGTTAACACTGATTCTAGGAGAATCTCTTGGTCCTCTTCTAAAATATGTTTATTGACATGAGCAAAAGAATCTACAAGTTCTCGCGCTTCTTCCGGTTTTGAACCGTCGAATCGAGGAATTAAACTACGCGCTTCTTTAAGAGACATTGAGCCTCGAAGTCTGTTAGTTCGCGAGTGATTTGGCGGGGAATTTTGAGAATTATTTCCTCTATTATTTTCGCCATTATTTCCAGGATTATTATTTCGACTATTTCCGGGATTTCCGGAATTCTGATTATCTCCCGTTGTGTCTAAATTTACTGTTTCAACCATTGTTGATACTAAAGGATTTGTTGTTTCTACTACCGAATTTTCCGGCGTATTTTCCGCGTCTAAATAATCGTCTTCCGATGTCGGAGATCGATTTAAAGATTGGGCGCTACTTCGTCGCCTTCTACTTTGCGAGGAGATTTCGTTTTTTCTTTCGCGGTTGTAGTCGAGTTTATCGTCGAAAAATGAATTGAGCGAACGCGAAATAGTGCTTACGCCCGGTAATTTGAGACGTTCAGCGTACTCGTCGTCTGACATATAAATTTTTATATACGAACTGGCTTTGGCGGATTACAATGTTATTTAATAATGTTCCGTCACTTACAGTAAGATGATCGCTAACATGATGTTCGGATTTGTTGTCGTGTTGAATTTCTTCCGCTCTGGTTCCAGTCGTATTTTGGGTTGAATCTTGACGTAGATCGGTCTGCCTTGGATGCGATGATCGGTGATCGAACGTCCGTTCGATATATCGACTTTTCTAGAATTATCGGTCCTCCTCAGCAATTTGAATTCCTTCCGTTTGACTATCGTAGACGTGTCGGGTTTCTCGAGTAGTGGCAATCCCACCGCTGCCACCAATGTTGTGTCCGCGAAGACCGTCGCGAAGGGACGAGTTATCAAGGACGAGTATTTAAGGGATTTAGGCCAAAAAAGCTGAACTCCAACTCGATACTTTTACAACAAGTTAACAATAAGTTTATTTAAGAAGTTACAAACTTAGGGAAAAAAAGGTTGGGACAAGTACATTGATGGTATCGTGTTTGCTGATAATTCCATCCATAAAAAAAAAACTTGGAAATCGATGCCTCATTCTTCTTATTTGATTCGAACAGCTAAATGAATTGAAAAAAATTCCATCTAATTTACGTGCAGCATTAAAATTTATTATATCAATTCGAGGCCAAGTATTTTCTAATGAATTGAAAAAAGTTACCACTTGAGTTACGTGCAGCACTAAAATTTATGATATCAATCAGTGGACAAGTATTTTATTAGTAACTACAAATTTTGACATTATTAAATTGTTCTAAGAAGCTTTTATATCCAAAAAAAATCACATGAAAGCTAGTCATTCGTTACTCTATGGTGGCAAAGACTTATAAGAAAATCGATTTTTCTCAGACTTTCAGGATCCTTGGTATTATTCACAAAATTCAACGTCGATTGGATCGATACAAGTACTTTTAACACTTATTTAAACATAATTTGTATCGATCCAATCGACGTTGAATTTTGTGAATAATACCAAGGATCCTGAAAGTCTGAGAAAAATCGATTTTCTTATAAGTCTTTGCCACCATAGAGTAACGAATGACTAGCTTTCATGTGATTTTTTTTGGATATAAAAGCTTCTTAGAACAATTTAATAATGTCAAAATTTGTAGTTACTAATAAAATACTTGTCCACTGATTGATATCATAAATTTTAGTGCTGCACGTAACTCAAGTGGTAACTTTTTTCAATTCATTAGAAAATACTTGGCCTCGAATTGATATAATAAATTTTAATGCTGCACGTAAATTAGATGGAATTTTTTTCAATTCATTTAGCTGTTCGAATCAAATAAGAAGAATGAGGCATCGATTTCCAAGTTTTTTTTTTATGGATGGAATTATCAGCAAACACGATACCATCAATGTACTTGTCCCAACCTTTTTACCCTAGGGGAAGTTTATGGTTTGATATCACGTCTTTTTTCGCGAAAGTTCCTTATTTATGTTTTGATGAATATATAATTTTAATTTAAATTGCTATGAATTATTTACGATTTACTGCTTATAACGTTGGTTTCCACGAAAAACGACCTATTTTTCGTCAAAATTGTGCTAGAAATATTTCGTCACAAGTCTGTCCTTGGACTTTGGCGATTGTTTTCCTTGTATTCTAATATGTTTTGTCAATTAAGAAGCAAAGAGCATGGTGGAAAGCGGGTTAGAGGCCGAGATATAATTTTCGGCTTATAACGTTGGTTTTCACGAAAAAAGACCTATTTTTCGTCAAAATTGTACTGGAAATATTTCGTCACAGGTCTGTTGTTGGACTTCAGCGATTTTTTTCCTTGTACTCTAATATGTTTTGTCAATTAGGAACCCAAAAGCACGGTGGAAAGCGGGTTGGAGGCCGAGATATGATTTTGGCTTGTAACATCTGATTCGTTGAAAAAAGACTGATACCGCACAATCAGTATACTAGTGAAGAACATTATACACTAATGCTGTAGGATTGTAATATATTTGATATTTTCTTACGGTTCGAAATCATTTTTGTTGTGTGATTTAAGAAGTTTTGTTTACATTTTTTGTGGTATAATGCGAAAACGAGCGATCATCAATGTAATTGTCCAAATTTTTTTTCTCCGAGAAAGGATTTTTACGGCTTGATATCAAATCTTTTTTCTGTGGTAGTTCTAAACCACAAAAAATATTCTTAAATAAGATTTTCTCAAGTTCTCCAATGTTTCTATTGTGATATTTAAAAATAATTCTCCTTTCTCCAATGATTTTCTTTAAGTTTTGTACAATTTATAACAGTTTGATATTCTTCGAATGTTTGAAGTGATATCCTCAATTTTTCAACCATTTCAAACGTGTCTATAATTTTTTGGGATTAAAATCATATTCGGTAAGGTTTTTCAATATTTTGTATCATTGTGGAATTTTCCCCCTTCATTTATAAATTTTGTTTTCATCTGTTTTGATGAAATCATTGTGAATAAAGAAAACATGAAGATTTTTCAATGAAACGAATTTTTCGATTGATTTTCCTTAAAATTTGACAGAAGGAGAAAGAAAAAAATATATATAATGTTCACCAAGTCCACCAGAATTCGCAATTTTCACATATGTTTAATGAATTCTAATGCTAGTTATTTTTATTTCATTAAAAAACGTGCTTCCAAGGACTTTTTGAAGCAATCTTTTCCATTCGTATTATCATTCCCAGAGATAGAAAGTTGACGCACCCACGTCGATGCACAAAATTTTCAAACTCTGCATGTAGCCACCAAGGTTCAACCGGACAAAAGAAAAAGTATGAAGTGCGTCAAGACCAACAGAATTGCTTACTTTTTAATATGAGCATTGCATTTTGAAAACATAACTTCTTATGCCATTCATAAACAGGCCATCGCTGACTTTTTGTATCATTCATCATTATTTTTTATTATTGATTATTATTTATAATCCATTTCCAAATCCTATAATTCATGTATAATTTTCATTATTTGTAGATATCCATATTCCATAATCAAAAAAAGGAAGTACTAATACCTGGCATGCATGTCAATACACAGAATTTTCCAAATATGCAAGTATTCGCTGCGATTTATTCATCTAAATTTTGGTACAGACAGAAAAAATTACCACCGATTCATAAAATTTATTATGCCAAAACTAAAAGGAAAAAAGACAGCGCACTTGAAAGTGAACAGAACGCATAATTGTTTCATGTATCTCATTCATATATTACAGTTGGAACCAAAAAGTGAAAAGATTGGCACACCTACCGCTTCGCAGGAATATCAAAGTTCATAGGTATTCGCTGCGTACCAGTAATACAAACTTTGGTGCTATGGGGCAAAAAACTTTAAAATTACCCGAACCACATTTTTGAAACTTATTATGGCATATTCAATAAATAAAGTGACAGATACGCTGCATGTTGAAGTAAATCAAATAGTGTAAAAAGTGACAGACAGATACGCTGCATGTTGAAGTAAATCAAATAGTGTAATTTAGTATGTCTCCATGGTTATACACAGACAAAATATTTGATCACATCCAGAAATGATCAGGCGTAGACTCACACACATGAATTTTTTAATCCATAATGTCAATCGTAAACATGGTCTGGAAATACTCAATATACGTGTCGCTTCATCATGTTGTCAAACTTAAGATGTGTTCATTGCATTTGGAAGATACAAATTTTGATATCACGAAAAATAAGCAACCAATGACTTATTGAAATGAATTTCCAAATTCATCATGCAACAATTCAAGTGAATATCTATGTATTTACATGGCCCAAAGATATTTTAAAACTCGTGTTTGTAAACAAGCAATCATGAAAACTTTTTGTTATGAATTTTCCAATTTATTGACATCAATATGAGGAAATAGAAATACGAATGTCACTCGAATTGTCTAGAGAATGAATAGAAATTAGTATGGATACACTGTAAGCTAAGGAGGTGGGAAAAAGGGCCCGGTAAACACGGCCAAACGAAATGAAAGAAAATATGACAATAATACATTGAATTAGACACTTTTACTTGACCGAAGTTTTTCAACATTTATTTGCTTTCATTTACATACAATCACGCATATTTTTTCTATAATGTAATTACACAACATAAAATTTCTGTTTGGAAAGAACGTTTGAGAGGTTATATAATGAGCGAAAATTTATTTTTCTCACATAACTCCCGTTGAAAATTTTTGAAGAACCAGAACCAGGATTGCAACAAAATTATGTCATAAATAAACGTAAAATATCAAAGAATTTGTACAAGGAGAAATTTCCCAATACTAATATATGTTCTATATAACAAACACTCGCGAACCGATTGCGATGAGCGTAAACTAACCCACATGGTTTTCACAAAACTTACATAACATTTTTTTTTTATAGTCATATAAGAATTTTGAATCGAATTCATACAGCTCGCACTATTTCTCCGAAATTTTATCATTCAGATCGCTGTTGCTATTAATTTGCTCATGCCATCAAAAACTGACAGATGGATGTATTATATATCACGTCAAAGTCACTATATGTCTGGTTTTCGTAATACTGTATGACACCACATACCACTATTTTTAATAAAATAAATACATATTTAACACTTTATTAGATGAAAAATATTTTTTTGTCACCCCGCACTTCGTAATGTCGAAAATCCGTTTGTTATAACATCAATAACTGACGGCTGACTGATGGTCTTGTATATATATATTCATAAACTGTATTCCGCTGGAACGGTACAGCAAGTGTCCTGACCAATCACAACTCATTATTTCTGTAGCCGGGATCCCGGGACCCGAGCTTCCATAGAAATGGGTTATAGCTGGCATCAAGAGGCCTTTGATGGTGTTCTGTACAGACACAGTAAATCCATAGATGTGTTAGTAACTTTTGCATAATCTTGAGCCCGTGCAAAGTTTTTTCTCAGCAATTACGCCACCGATCGTATTGATTTTGGGCGCAATCGAAAGAGAATTTCTTAATTAGCTGAAAGTTCAATTTTCAAAGTCGTACATAACTCATAGGCTTCGCAATTAAAGAAAATCACATGCCAATTTTACCCCCACCACCGCGAATCGTTTTATTCAGAGAAAGTATAGTCTCGGCGAGAGCCTCGGGCCAGCGGACGACAGGGCTGTCAATGTACTTGTCCCGAGACTCTACCGAGTCTCTTGATTCGAGGTTTTATTGCCTCGAGACCGATCGTTACAATTCTCGTCAAAGACTGTCGAATTTTGGTTAGTTGGTAAATTTATAGACTTGGGGGTTTTTCCCCCTCTCGCGACGATATGGCGTGATATTCTTTCTCGAAGTTTCGGTGTCGACATCGAGGGTCGATGCGCTCGTTCGGGAGCATCGATATTTCAACATTCCAGCGTTTGCGCTGAGAGTGCTTAATTTGTTTTAATGAGTGCGATGTACGGGCACAACAGTGAATTTAAATATAATTTTACATCGGTAACATTGCAATGATCAAAATTGCTCGCATTTTGCCTTTTAACACTCTTTCGTCCTGTTTGGAATGCCAGGATCACATATCGAGGTTTTTCCAGCTGTGTGGATGTCTTGACAGACCACACGTGTTTCGATGTCGCTGGTAACATTGGATATTCATACAATTCGTATGGAACGAGCCATTCAATTTTTCGTAGTGTAATTTTATAATCTTTAGCGGCTGCTTGAACTATTGCATTATCATCGGAACGTGATCTAGTCAAGATCAATTCATGTTTTGCATTCACCACCACTTTTCGATAATCTTCAGCAAATCCCAGCAGCATGCTCAGTGGTATGCATACGTCAAAGTTGCCTGCTACGTCTACAATTTGTTGAGTCTCCTCAACATCGAGCCAACCGGTGTTCTCAAGCATTGCACTTCTCGCCGACGAATGAGATGTATATCCTTTGATGAGAGATGTGATTCCCACATTTTTATTACGATCGATTTCAACTGCGTTAAGTTCATAACGCATCTCCTCGAATAAATGACAAATGGCATTGTTGACGAGGCTCGTTGCAGCTAACGCTGTACCATCCGCCTTTGTCAGTTTACCGCAAATGTGAATTGAACTTTTGCTCGGTAAAATTGATAAATCTTGATGTTAGATTGAAATACGTATTTCATCACTATTGTTGTATGTTGACGATGCGTATGGTTGATGAGCAATAATGTATGATGGATTCGTCAAACATGACGGATGTCTGGATGTTTACGATTTCTTCCTCCATTGCAGGCAGCAGATGCACAACGAGCAAAGCAGATAATTTCTCACACGGCAACTCCACGAATTTTGAGACCCAAACTCTTTAATAGTAGAAGGTTTTGAGGTGTTAACGCTTTCAGCGTCGTTCGACGACTGGTGGTTTCGTAATCCCATGTTGGCTTATTAATATTGCCAATACGGTGATTGTAAATTATCCCCATCGAGATTTGATATGAAGTCGTATGGTAATTACTGGGCCGCGAAAATTTATTAAATCTCCGTCCTGATCAACAATACGAAGTTGTATATTGTCAATTCGCCGATTTGTGATTGGTAGATAAATGACACTCGATGGTACTTCGATGATTTTATAGCCAGCCGGTACAGATGGAAAAAATTCATGAATTGTGTGAACTTTTCGTCCGTTGATGTATGCACCAGTTGTTATGTAACACTCGACTCGGATGGCGTTCACTTTGATAATGGATACCGGCAAATCAGACACGTGTCTTTTATTGGGTTCCAATTGACGCGATGTAAAACCCAAAAGAGGTCCAATAGAATTGTTCGATGTAAAATCAATCGATTGATTACACTCAATTTCACTACGTAGCCTATAATTATTCGGCTTAAGCTGAATTTGTATGTTTGTCAACTGAGCTTTCAAATATTTTTCAATATCTTCAATTTCATAGCTGCCCGTTGGAATGGTCAACACTTGCGTTCCAACATGAAATTCATTGCAACCAATGTCAATATTTGGAATTGAATTTGTTGTGCCCGTACATCGCACTCCTAAAATGAAGAGTATATAAATTAAGCGTTCTCAGCATAAATGCATCGACGGCGAAATATCGACGTTCCCGAACGAGCGCATCGACACTCGATGTCATCACCGAAACCAAGGAGACTATAGGGAAGGAGTCCAATCTCTGTATTGGGCGCCTGTTAGAAAAACGTCCGTGAAAATGTCGGGAACCCGGGTTCGAGGAACGGCCACTCGCGTCGCATTGTCGTTTGTGTACGGATATATATAGTAATAAAATCAATGTCGTTGGTGAAACTGACCGCCATGGCGGCCGAATCGTGGATTTAAAGAGCTTTCGCGCCTGTCAAAATTTGTTGAATCAACGATTATGAGTGCTCGTAATCGAAAATACTAATATGTATTGTAATAATATTCTCCAGCAACGTAAAACCCTGTGCTTTACACATTCTAAATATCAGCTTATCTCCCCTCGTATGTCGCGCTGCTAAGAAAAACCATAGCATCCGGGAAATTGCCGGTTCACATACTCATGTCGAAAGAAATTTTTTGTCACAAATTTTTTTTTGCATGATATTAATGAATATTTTAAAATTATATTGATAACTATAGCTTTTGTGACCCTAGTTACTGTTTCATAAAACCTTAACATATCAAGCGGCCCGGATAAGCCAGTAGCATTTTCTGCCGTTTAGGATATCATTAGCTTACGTGGTGTAATGGTTCAATGACGGGCTGATACTCGTGGAGTCCGCGGTTCAAATCCTCCTTTGTTTTATTTTTTTTTCATCATAGATAGTTATTGTTCTGACTATAGCAGAAATTTTAAAAAATCAATTGATTTTGTTGAATTATGTTTTTTTTTATTCATTCATATAAAAAATGACTGCAATATGTTAATTTATTTTAACAGCAATAGCCACTGTGTCAGTGTATTCCATTTTACAAAGATAGGTTAGACCACGGTTAGACCCACAAAAACTATCAACAGTGTCAGCTAGCAGCAACGCATGCGCGTATATAACGCGTACATAATGCGCATGCGTTAACCCGTACACTACCTGCAACAGCGCCGCTCGAGAGGAACCCTCTTTCCCGACACTTTTACGGACGTGCCCGATTGCCGAGATTGGACTCCTTCCCTATAGTCTCCTTGACCGAAACTTCGAGAAAGAATATCACGCCATATTGTCGCGAGAGGGGGAAAAACCCCCAAGTCTATAAATTTACCAACTAACCAAAATTCGACAGTCTTTGACGAGAATTGTAACGATTGGTCTCGAGGCAATAAAACCTCGAATTTGTAACTTCTTAAATAAACTTATTGTTAACTATTTGTAATAGTATCGAGTTGGAGTTCAGCTTTTTTGGCCTAAATCCCTTAAATACTCGTCCTTGATAACTCGTCCCTTCGCGACGGTCTTCGCATACACAACAAATTGAACGTGAGCAGCTCGACGAGTCCACGAGTATAATTTTTGTCGGGCGATAGTTCGATGGGTGGAAAAAATTGTGCTTCGAGTATGGAGGATGTGCCAGTGATTGGTAATGGTTAAACTATCATCCATGATGCTTGCAACTTTAGAACTAAACACATAGCTCCATAGTCTTTATTTATATAGTTTATAATTGTCTCGCCGATTCAGTTGATTACACAAAAATTTTAAACATAAATGTCCACATATTATTGTGTCATATTCTTGATATTTTTTATAATTATATTTCACGCTACCAACATTAAAGTATTTCATGAGTTCGGGTGGAGGTGGAAGATTGCCAAAGCTGTCAAAGTATGTGATTCCTCTGTCAGATTTTTTATAAGCAACCCAGTGTGTACCAGGTCCCACATTATCATCCAAATTAACGATTGCTGATTCTTGCTCGAGTGGTCCGTCCGCAGGTAAAGTGTCACGCATGAAAACACCGCGAAAGTTACGAATTTTCATGGCTCCCGCATACTTTAGCAGATCGATGTCAGTGAGTGGTTGATGCGGTAGCGTGATTATACGTCTTTTGACCCGAGGTAAAGACCCAAACCCTGTTTGTATGGTTTCAAGTGTCAACCTTTACCCAAAGCGATGGCCTCGAGTGTTCGATTGTGACGCTTACGTTCGTCCAATTCCTTTTTAGCCGCTTGAGCAGCATTTACAGCTTTGACTATTGCAGCACTGCCACCCGACAATGCTCCAACAGCGCTAAGACCGGCAAAGATGGGTACGAGGAAGGGTAATAAACCGCCGGTTTTTTGAGGAACAGGTAGAATCCTAGGCGTGCGTACTTTAACGCCCTTTACACCAGCTCGCGCACCTTTCAGTGCAGACATTACGACTTTACGAGAATCATCACTACGTATCATTGCTTTCTTCGCAGCACCGATAATCTTTTTCAGGCAAACACTTTTCGGGCGTTTCATACCCAATCCAAATTTCCTCTTAGTCTTCATAATGTTCGTCACAGCCCAAGCACTTGCTCTTTCACCGAGACTCGCGTCTTTCGAGGTTACACGCTTCCAAGCTTGTTCAGCCAAAACTTTATCCGCCAAATGTCTTGCTTCCAAATTGTCGCGATTTTTCGAATATGCGATATCGTGCTGTTTGCAAGCTGCGTCCAGCGGATTTATACCTGGATCACCACGAGCAAGACGTTTGGCCAATTTTGTGCCAGGTCCACAATATTGATAGCCTGGTAGATGCAATTCCACCGGGAGATTGTTAATGAGACTGTTGACAAGACCTTTGCCATGCACAATCATTACCACGCGGTGGTCGCAACACGACTGATCAGTATTATATTATAAAGTCGCATTTATATGATTTTTTCAATCAGTAGCATGCGCGATGAAGATGAAGAAACAAGGTGGTCAACTTCCCGTAATAAATTTCGATGAACTCGTAGGTGATGCAAAGAAAGTGAAGCGTCATGGGAACATACTACCTAGTAGCATTCGTGCCGTGTTTTGTGGTCCATCGAATTGTGGAAAAACGAATGCTCTACTTACGCTCTTGATACATCCAAACGGTTTGAGATTTGAGAACATTTATCTCTACTCGAAATCGTTGAAACAGCCGAAATATCGACTTCTCGAGCAAATGCTCAAACCCGTGAAAGGAGTGGAATTCTTCCCATTTAACGAGCATGAACAAGTTGTGGCCACCAGTGAAGCTAGACCAAACTCAATATTTATCTTTGATGATATAGCATGCGAAAAGCAGGATAATGTGAGAGCATTTTTTTCCATGTGGAGACATGAGATTGTGGACAGTTTTTATCTATGTCAAACGTATACCCGTATCCCGAAACATCTTCTGAGAGATTATGCAAATTTTGTTGTACTATTCAAGCGAGACGATATGAATCTAAAACATGTGTATAATGACCATGTGTGTATAAAGTGTTGGAAGTCGGACAAGTATGGATTCATCACGATTGACAAGGACAGTGAATTGAATGCTGGAAGATATAGAAGAGGATTTGATTCCTTCCTCACCGTCGATGATAAATGATTGTTCTTTCAGTTTTAAAGACAGTCTAGAGTCTGACTTGCATACATCAACATGAGGAGCAAAGAACTTTTAAGGGAGAAAGCTGTATTGAGTGAACTTGCCAAGGCAAGTGATGCAATCAGACGGAAACATCGAATGTTGAAAAGTGGACGTGATAGTGCTCAGCAGAGAATGCAAGATGTGTTTAAACCGATTGTCGAACCATTAGAGGAGCTAGTTTCGTATACGAAAAAACCGAAAATTAAGAGTGAACGTGTGAATGTTAAGAAGGAGGAGGAGGAGGAGAAGGAGGAGTCTCCAAATTTCGGAGAAAATAGCATGCAGCAAGATATTTCTTTCAAAGACGATATTTGGCATGATGCAATTACTGATGAGAATGTCGATGTACCCGTAACTAAAAATAATGATAATCATGATGATGATGACGATAATTTGGAATCATCTGGAGATGTTGATAATTTAATACGTGAATATTTGGGTCTACTGCGTAGTAATAACAAAACAAGATTAGATGGCTTGTATGGAGTACGAAATCTCGCTCAAAACAGATTAATGATTGGTGATTCACCAATTCATTTCGAACTCGATCATATAGTGGTTGGAGATGAAAAGTATCCCAAAAGTATTGGCTTGGTGGAACTGTTGTTTAAAAAAGAGCCCGAACTCAAATATATAACTCCAAATGACTTGGAGAAATATCAGAAAATTGTCATTACAACGAATGCTCATAAAAAATTTTATAAACGCACGGGTGCAGTACGTCAGGATAAAAATAGTAAATTCAAAAATTATATATCCCACATGCTGCGTAGCAACGATAAGAAGGGTGGTGCTCTGCCCCAGTACAAGGCGGCACAAAAGCATACTTCTATCGACTATGTTTATTGGGATGATCCGAATGAACTAGTGGATCGTCTTCGTTTATTGCTCGCATCGCAAGCTGCTGGAAACTCATCACATTCGAATGAAATCATATCGATTATCGAGGAATTGCGTGAAGCTGAAATCATTTATTAACATGTGAGGGCTTGCTTTCATCCACATTCCCAACATGAGCGTCGATGTGTTTGGACGAAAGTTGAGTAGACGTGGTGCAGGTCCTCCGGGTAAACCAGGTGCTGGATTCAAAATTACATCAGACGGCCATTACGATTTGGGACGAAAACGATTGGAAAACGTTGGCGACCCAATAAATGCCAGAGATGTTGTAACACTCGGTGCATTAAGTAAACACATTCATTCTATAACTCATAGTGTGACTCATATAACGAATCAAAGGTGCGAATCGAATGTGGCTGCTCTAGAGAAGCGTGTAAAAGATGATCTCGCCACTCTACGCAAGGAGATGAAAAATTTGGAAAGTATAATCGCGGAGCAAATAAAAGATGATCTTACCATCCTGTTGAAGGAGATGAAAGATTTGGAAAATGCAATCGCGGAGCTTAAAAAGTGAAAAGTTGCGAGAGAATGAGCGTGCCGCGGTGGTAGAGGAGCTACGCAAGCCAGCTCGACGAAATTACCCACGTCGACGAGTGGATATACGCGGTCTGGATGAGACTTGGCAAGCTGATCTTGTCGATATGTCTGCATATGCACAACACAACTCCAAGTATAAATTTCTCCTCACCGTCATCGATATATTCTCCAAATTCGCCTGGGCCGCACCATTGAAGAGTAAGAGTGGAAAAGATGTCACCGCTGCAATGGAATCAATTCTCAGCAAAGGACGCATACCCAAAAATCTTCACGTCGATCGAGGAAAAGAATTTTACATTACGGACTTTAAGGCCCTGATGAAAATATATCAGACATTTTTCAGACGGTGTCATATTACTTGATTATGATTTAAATCTACATTTACGAAATAATATAATCAAGCTGCAATCTCTGGTACATAATCAATTATCATCTCCGAGGTACGAAAATTTATTTCGATATGCCTGGTTCAAAAGTGGGTACATAGAAGAACGACCTGAGAATTTCGAAAATCCCGTTGAATTTGCTTTTGGTATATCATCTGAAACACAATGTGAAATTGAAGGCTGCACAAATGTGGCTGTAGTAAGATGTTCGTGGTGTAAAAAGTCACTTTGTTTCAAACATTTCTTCGAAGAACATCATTACTGTTCAAAATATAATCTATAAGTTCAGAAATGATAATTGAAACGAAAATGTGAATTGAATCTATTTTTAATACATGAAGGATTTTAGCGCCTATGTATATCCTTTATATATATATTAGGGTGGCCCTTAATATGGGTGAAAAAAAAAATTGATCGCGCCGCCCCCCAAAACGGTTCCAAATGATAAAAAAAAAATCTACGCAAAGCCGTAGCTATGTCCGGTAAGAGGAAGACGTGCCTGTAAGCATGAACTTGGTTTTAAATATCAATTTTTCTGCATGATTTAGTAATTTTCAAAAATGTTGTATTTCAGTGAAAAATGGTCACATCGAGGTCTAAAAAAACGCATTTTGAAGCTTCAAGTTTCTAATTTCAAGATCTTATGACGAAAAAAATGCAGAGCTACATGTTGTGCGCAATTTTGAGAAAAAGCGCGAGAAAAAAACAGCAAATTTTTATGCTCTTTTATCAATTCCATAAGCGTAGATTTATTTTTTTCAACTAAGCCATGGTATGGACCGGATAGCTGGTTTATTAGGCTTCAATTTTCTTTTTTTAAAACTTGGGTAGGACCATTTTTTGCTGAGATGTTGAACTTTGAATGAAAAACTCTTTTGTCTTTGATCGACGATATCTCAGCAACCAATGGTCGCACAGGAAATTCAAGGGCAGTTCTGGAAACTGGAATGATGTCCTACAAGGTTCCGTTGCAATCTTGAAGATCCATTTTTTATTCCATCCTTGTCGTGAATTTAAAAAAATAGGAAAAAATGTATTTTATGGTTTTTCAGAAAGTCAATAGCCAAATTTCAAATAATCATTAAATGACTGATGTTGAGTATGCCATTTACAGCTGAATATACCCCCAAAAACCCTGCCGAAGTTACATTTCGATCTAACCAATCGTTTCTTCGTTGCAACCGATCAAACATTAATCAAATTTGAGGGTCACGTTTTTTACGTTAAACGAGTCATGATCATGACAAAAATGAAAAAGGAAAAATTTCCAAGTTTTTTCTACATTTTTCCCATAAATAAGGTTGAAATATACAAAAAAAAAATTCCGAAAGTTTTTGATGAAAATTGATTGTTAAGGCTTCCAACATTGAGAGCTTCTGAAAAACCATAAATTACCTTTTTTTTCCTATTTTTTTAAATTCACGACAAGGATGGAATAAAAAATGGATCTTCAAGATTGCAACGGAACCTTGTAGGACATCATTCCAATTTTCAGAACTGCCCTTGAATTTCCTGTGCGACCATTGGTTGCTGAGATATCGTCGATCAAAGACAAAAGAGTTTTTCATTCAAAGTTCAACATCTCAGCAAAAAATGGTCCTACCCAAGTTTTAAAAAAAGAAAATTGAAGCCTAATAAACCAGCTATCCGGTCCATACCATGGCTTAGTTGAAAAAAATTAATCTACGCTTATGGAATTGATAAAAAAGCATAAAAATTTGCTGTTTTTTTCTCGCACTTTTTCTCAAAATTGCGCACAACATGTAGCTCTGCATTTTTTTCGTCATAAGATCTTGAAATTAGAAACTTGAAGCTTCAAAATGCGTTTTTTTAGACCTCGATGTGACCATTTTTCACTGAAATATAACATTTTTAAAAATTACTAAATCATGCAGAAAAATTGATATTTAAAACCAAGTTCATGCTTACAGGCACGTCTTCCTCTTACCGAACATAGCTACGGCTTTGCGTAGATTTTTTTTTTATCATTTGGAACCGTTTTGGGGGGCGGCGCGATCAATTTTTTTTTTTACCCATATTAAGGGCCACCCTAATATATATACATATATAAATCCGAAAATATTAATTGTGGAGTAAAAAAAGTGCGAGAACCAAAGTTGAAGGAAATAAAACCCTAGGGAAAAAAAGGTTGGGACAAGTACATTGATGGTCTCTTGTTTCTGGATGACATAGAAAAAAGATTCAGCACCAGGAAAAAAATTCTATAGAAATAATAAACGAAAAATTGAAAAGTTCAAAAAAATTCAACAAAAATATAAACAATGGAAAAAAATTCTGTAAAGAAAAATAAAAAATTTTCAAAAAAAATCATAAATATTGAACAAATTGAAAAATGTACTATCCACGTTACATGCAGTATAAAAATGTATGCTATCAATTGGAGGCCAAGTTTTTATTGATAATGTGGAATATTTATCGAACAAATTGGAAACGTTAATGAAATTCATGATAATTATTTTCACGAAAAAAGTTAATGAAAAATAAGTTATAACAGAAGTTACGTGCAGTACTAAAATGTATTATATCAATTCGAGGTTAAGTATTTATCAGTTATTCGAAATATAATCTCCGGCGACAAATGAGCGTTGAGAATCCTTGTCGGGCTCACAACGTTATATCAAAATTACTAAAAAATTAATGGAAATAAAATCATTAAAAATTCACATGAAAGTCATTCGTTACTTCAACAAGGTACACACTTTAAAGAATCGATTCCCCTCCGACTTCCAGGATCCCCTGGTATTATTCACAACATTCAACTTCGATTGGATCGGTACAAATTATGTTCAAATACGTCTTAAACGTACTTGTCCGGCCCATCACTTTTTATTCAAATTGCTCATTCGAAAACAAATCAGGGTTTTTCTATAATGACAAATATAATAAAATGGATAGAAATAAAAATAATATCTCCAAGTAATTTGAACTTGATTGTTCGCAAGTCCGTATAGCAATATCCACTTCTCATTTTCTTCAGTGAACATATGCCATTCGGTAAGAACCAATGAAAATGAGAAATAATCAGGCACATTACTAGGAAATTTTCGAACCTACTTAGCCATGCAAGGTTTTTTTTTCTATAGTCACGTACACATTTTGATAAATATCACTAGTCGAGTACGACACGTGGATTCCTGGAATTTGGAGATAAATGATTTTGTTGTGAATTGTGACTCCATATAATATAAATAGATTAATCAACTTCATCTTTTATTTTCGTTTCATTTTGACAAGAGCGATTCGAAGGAAAATTATTTTCTCGGGAATTACTGTTCCTTAATATTAACACATGCATCAACTTCGTTTTTGATTTGTTTTCGAATGAGCAATTTGAATAAAAAGTGATGGGCCGGACAAGTACGTTTAAGACGTATTTGAACATAATTTGTACCGATCCAATCGAAGTTGAATGTTGTGAATAATACCAGGGGATCCTGGAAGTCGGAGGGGAATCGATTCTTTAAAGTGTGTACCTTGTTGAAGTAACAAATGACTTTCATGTGAATTTTTAATGATTTTATTTCCATTAATTTTTTAGTAATTTTGATATAACGTTGTGAGCCCGACAAGGATTCTCAACGCTCATTTGTCGCCGGAGATTATATTTCGAATAACTGATAAATACTTGACCTCGAATTGATATAATACATTTTAGTACTGCACGTAACTTCTGTTATAACTTATTTTTCATTAACTTTTTTCGTGAAAATAATTATCATGAATTTCATTAACGTTTCCAATTTGTTCGATAAATATTCCACATTATCAATAAAAACTTGGCCTCCAATTGATAGCATACATTTTTATACTGCATGTAACGTGGATAGTACATTTTTCAATTTGTTCAATATTTATGATTTTTTTTGAAAATTTTTCTTTACAGAATTTTTTTCGATTGTTTTATATTTTTGTTGAATTTTTTTGAACTTTTCGATTTTTCGTTTATTATTTCTATAGAATTTTTTCCTGGTGTTGAATCTTTTTTCTATGTCATCCAGAAACAAGAGACCATCAATGTACTTGTCCTAACCTTTTTTTCCCTAGGGGAAGTTTATAGTTTAATATCACGCCTTTTTTCTCAAAAGTTCCTCATATTATATATAACCTATAATCTTATAACCGTCATGTTGTGACGGTTATAGCATTTTAGTATAAATTTCTATGAACTATTTGCTTAGTACATTTTTATAGATTCCATTCTCATACGAACATTTTTTATGGGATAATCTTTTTCATGAAATTATCAGCAAATAAGGGACCATCAATTTACTTTTCCCAATCTTATTTTTCCTGGGTATGATATTCGGCTTATAAAGTTGGTTTCCACCATAAAAGACCAATTTTTCGTAAAAATTGTAGTGAAAATATTTCATCACAAGTCTGCCTTTGAACTTTGGCGATTTTTTTCCTTATACTCTAATATGTTATGCCTATTAGGAACTCAACAGCATGAAGGAATCCGGGATAAAGCCCGAGAAATGAATTTCGGTTTATAATGTTGGTTTCCACGTAAAAGACCAATTTTTCTTCAAAATTGTACTGAAAATATTTCGGCACTGGTTTGGTCTTGGACTTTGGTGATTTTTCTCCTTGTCTTCTAATATGTTTTGTGTAATAGGAACCCAAGAGAGTGAAGAAATGCGTCTCGTGGGCTGTAATATGATTTTCGGCTTATAACGTTGGTTTCCGCGACAAAAGATTTATTTTTCGTCAAAATTGTACTGGAAATATTTCGTCACCTGTCTGTCCTTGGCCTTTGGCGATTTTTTCCAAATCTTCATACCAAGAAAGAACTGACGTAAAGATTTCCTTAAAAGAACAGATTTTATTTATCCCTTTTATTCAAAATTCAAATGAAAGATAGATCAAAATCAAGACACGAAAAATCGAACAGATTTGCCTACTTTAAATGTCGATTTTGCATTCTGAATCTAGAGATTTCATTTCATCCAAAACGTGCCCCCAATGAAATATATTTCCAAATTTTGCAAGTGGCCGCTGAGGTCCAATTATCCACAGCTTGATAGTTGCTGAAAAAAAGTACCCAAAAAATTCTAACATTTATTAAGCCAGAACTCAAAGCAGCAAAAAAAACTAAGCGAACTTAATTCAACAGAGCAACAGAATTCAAAGACGTTTAAGGTACCTGCATGGGTTTTGGAGGAAAATCATTTTAGGACAATTTAGAAATGAATTTAGAAATTCGAAAACTCACAATGGAGTAGAAAAAGGAAAATTGAAGTATTTAGAAAAGCGGAAGACTTTTGTGATGAATTTTCTAGATTACATGATACGGTTGGAGTAAATGATTTGAATGATTGGCACACACGCTGCAACACAGAAATATCAAAGTTTGGAAGTATTCGCTGTATATCAGTCATACAAACTTCAATACTATTTGAAAAGGAACACTTAAAAACTTGCCGAACCAAGTTCCATTTACATATTACCATAATCAAAGATAAGGGGTGATCCGTCGCATATATATTTATCCACAGAAATTTCAGAGTTCGCAGGTATCTGCTGTGGTTCAATGTATCTGCGCAATGAGCTTCGAAGACAGCAATTTTAAATCTACCCATAAATGAGCAACTGAAGACTTTTATAATCAATTTTTTACTTCATAATATAGATGTTACAGTTAGACTCAAAATGTAAAATGAATGGCACAGTATTTAAATTGTATAGTTTGCAGATTTTTGCAGTATTTCAATTATTCGAATCTACAGCATTATAATGAAAAGTTGTCAAAAGTCATGATGTTACATTAAAATGACATAGCGCACATTGCATTCAGCAATTCTGTAAGTTTCTGGGCATGTTGGTAGGCATTATATTTGATCGCATCCAAAACTGAGCAACAGTAGACTTATCGCAATGAATTTTTATTATAATAATTCCATATTTGTAGTTTGCAAAGTGGAAATACTCAACATGAATGTCATTCTATAAGTTTTGTTATCAAAATTTATGTTTGCATACCACATTCCTAAGATATGACTTTTCATATCATCAGCAAAAAAAGCATCCAAAGAATTTTTGGAACAAGTTTCAAACTTTATTACTCGACAGACCAGGTGGAAAAAGAATAACTACACTTATATCAAGACCAGAAATTGTTTTGAGAATCTGATGTAAAAAATGTGCGATTGATGATCATAGTTGGAAACCTCCTGAATCACGTTACCACAATCAGCATGAAGAAGTAGTAGAAAATCAGAGGACACATCTCAAGCAACGAATTAATAATATGTATCGGTCCGCTGCAAACAATGGAGTAAAAAACAAGGATCGGAAAGAGCAGAGCCAAACTCAATAGGAAGCAAAATATGGGAATATTCAAAAATAATGATGACACAAGAAATAAATTAGAAAACATTTATTCAATTGGAGTTTCTCACATTATATACTAACTGTAATGTTTTGAGGGGGGGGGGAACCAAGATAAGGAGATCCCGTCTTTATGAGTAGCAATGGGAAATCTTTATTATTAGCGTCAGAGTATGTACATATGTGTAAATTACGATTTAATTGTACAGCGATAGGTTTATTTCGGAGCTACGCATAATTCGGTAGTCCAGAGTCAACTGGGAGCTCGGTCCTCGGTCTCAGTAAGCCACACTTGTTACGAGAGATTGCCGCGGGCGCTGAAAACGCTTCCGGGATTTAAACACTACATCCCTCCATATCCAGTCTGAGACTCATTCTTTACATTCTTACCGAATCACAATTTGTCCTTAAATTACTTACACAGCCAAAACTTATTTACGCTTACACACGCAATGTAGCTGTTATGTTACCCTTCACAGATCTAAGATTTTTCGAGGTTTCGGAACTCTCGTCGATCGACGAGGTATACATAGATCCACGTAACGTGGTTTGCTCTCGCTTTCGACCTTTATGTTGCCCCCCTGGTTTTCCTCATTATTCTCAATTTCTTCACTAATTTCATTATTAGATTTAGACTGGCAAGTTTCATGTGTTGAAACTGTTAAAGGCGAACCCTCCGTACTCTTAGAATTCCCTTCCCGATATTCCGGTTTACACGCAAGAAGTTGGTCTGCATGCCGTTTCCCCTTTTTCCCTTCACTTGTTTCCACACTGTAAGTGACCGGGGAAAGACGGTCTATAATACGCGATTTCAGCCACTTATTCTTAAATGCATCTTTGACCATCACAATTTCGTCTCTCACAAATTCCGTTTTTCGATTTCCTCTATGAAATCGTTGTTGATTATACTGATTTTTTTCTACTGTGCTACGCAACGTCGGTTTTATTAAATCTAGTTTCGTCCTGAATTTTCTCCCAATTTGGAGTTCCGCCGGGCTATATTCGGTGGTACAATGCGGAGTTGCTCGATAACTAAAAAGAAATTTACATAATGCTTGGTGGGAAGTATTTCCTTCTTTTATCAGTATCTTATATTTTTTTTTGAAAGTTCGGACCGCATTCTCCGCCGCACCATTTGAAGCTGGGTGGTATGGCGCAGTTCGAATGTGTCTCACGCCATATTCTGTCAAAAAGTTTTCAAAGTCGCTTGAACAGAAACTCGGCCCGTTATCGGTCACCACTGACATTGGAATCCCCCATGTACAAAAGTATTCTTTCAGAGCTTTAATAGTGGTATCTGTTGTTATATTCCGCATTTCTTTAACGTCTAACCACTTCGAAAACGCGTCAACAATTACAATAAACATTTTCCCGTCAATCGGGCCTAAGAAGTCTGCATGTAACCTAATGTTCGGGCCATCGGGCCACTTCCACGAGTGTAATGCTGCTTTAGGAGGGTTGTCGGCTGCTTCCAAACACCACTCGCATGATTTTACGACGTTCTCAATTTCGTTATCGATTCCCGGCCACCAAATATATGATCTGGCGACCGATTTCATTTTAACAACTCCCAAATGCGAATCGTGCAGTTCTTTCAATAAATTCTTACGTAAATCCTCTGGAATGATCACCCGATAGCCCCACATCAAGCAACCATTCTCGACTGTCAGTTCATTCTCTTTTGCTTTATATTTCCTTAGGCTCTCGTCAACCTTTTCCGGCCACCCGTTACAGACAAAGTTTTTAACTTTATTTAAAGTCCGGTCCGACTCCGTTTTTTTACACACCAATTTATGATCGATAATACCCATGTTTTCTGCGACGTAATGAAGATACGAGTATTCACTTGGGGAATTTTCGAGTCCCTCCATACTTTTCAACGGTAGAGGGAGTCTCGATAAGCTATCGGCTTTAGCATTATCGATCCCCTTAATGTATTTTATCTCAAACTCATAGGCTGATAGAAACACTGCCCATCTCTGAACGCGGTTTGCCGACATTTGAGGCAATCCGCGCTTGGAGCCAAAAATATAAACCAGAGGCTTGTGATCCGTCTCCAGCGTAAAAGCGCGACCATATATAAATTGGTGAAATTTTTTTACACCAAAAATGAGACTCAAAGCCTCTTTGTCCAATTGTGAGTAATTTCTCTCGGCTTTCGATAGTGACCTTGAGGCGAAAGCTATCGGTCTTTCAACTCCATTTGGAAAAACGTGTGACAAAACTGCCCCAAGGCCTACTGGAGACGCATCACAAGTTAGCTTAATTGGCAACTCGGGGTTATAATGTACAAGGACATTAGACTCCGTCAGGCTCCTTTTTGCGGCCCCAAACGCGGCCTCACAATCGTCGTTCCAATTCCATTTCACGTTTTTCTGCAATAAATGATAAAGCGGGTTAACAATTCTCGCATAATTTTTAATAAATTTAGCATAATAATTCATCATTCCCAAGAATGCTCGTAACTCCATCAGATTTGTCGGAACTGGTGCTTCAACTACCGCTTTAACTCTTCCTTTAGACACATGTGTGCCTTCGCTATCTAAAACATAGCCCAAAAATTCTACGCTATTTTTACCGAATTTACATTTCTCTTTTTTTAGCGTTAATCCATTCTCATTTAATCTTTTTAAAACTTCTTTCAGCCTTTCGTTATGAATTTCTTTCGTTTGGCCCGTAATGAGAATGTCGTCGAAAAAACAAATGACTCCATCCAAGTTTTTTAATAGTTGTTCCATTTCTCGTTGAAAAATGCCCGGTGCCGAGGACACTCCGTAACACAGCCTTTTATATGCAAAGAGGCCCTTGTGGGTAGATATCGTGACCAATTTCCTTGATCGCTCGTCTAAAACAAGCTGTTGATATGCTTGCGAAAGATCAATTTTGGAGAAAATTTTTCCCCCATTTAGGCTTGATAAAAGGTCCTGTACCCTTGGAATCGGGTAACGATCAACTTTAATATTAGGATTGACCGTGATTTTATAATCCCCGCAGAGCCGCAATTGCCCATTATTTTTAAGGACCGGAACAATTGGAGTAGCCCATTCACTATTTTCTACGGGCTCCAGAATCTCCTCTTTAACTAAACGGTCCAACTCTTTTTCCACTTTGTCTTTAAGTGCGTACGGCAACGCCCTCGGCTTACAAAAAATTGGGTTGGCATTTTCTTTAAGATGAAGCTGGATTTCTTTCTTTGAATATTTCCCAAGCTTCTCTGCGAAAACTGGGGCAAATTCTTTAATAATATTATCTATATCGTTACGATTCGAATTGGATAACCAATCAATGTTTGAATTATCCCCCCCGTTGATTATCTCTGTTACTGGCAAAGCCAATTCGCGAATCCATGTACGACCGACCAGAGGGGGTCCCTCCCCCGGTAGGACAAATAATTCCAATTTCCTTTCAATTTCTCTAAATTTAACTTTGACGCTTAAAACCCCTTTTGGCACAATTATATCACCCGGATGCGACTTGAAACATCGTTTCGTGCTTTTGAGTGACAACAATAGCAAATTTTTATTTTTTCGATAATCTTTTTCCGAGATCACTGCTACGTCTGATCCCGTATCCAGTTGAAAGTTAATTTTTGTTTTTCCTACCTCTATTTCTACCTCACACGGCCTCATACTTAATATTTCATCAAATGTTTGTTTTTCAGCTTTATTCCCTTGGCCGAGGTGAAATAGATTATCAAAACTATCGTTGTCACTCTCGAAATCGTCTATATAATTTTGATTATTATCCTCTAGCTTCTGTTTATTACCGCTTCTCGACTTAATCTCTTTGTTTTTGTTTTGGTTACACACACGTGCCAAGTGACCCTTCTTATGGCACTTATTACAACTAGAGTCTTTAAATTTGCACGTAGAAAAAGTATGCCGCGTACCTCCACAATGATAGCACCGAAGAATCCCCTTGTTGACTTCTTTTTCACTTGTTAGCCTTGAGTTTCTTGCTCCCACGAAGTTGATTGAATCTTGCGGGCTCTTTGACGATGTTGAGCCCATTTCCGCAACGTCCCTCGATGCCATCTCCAATGATTGCGCCAGCTCCATTGCCCGCGCGAATGTTAAATCGCTTTCACCCAGTAGTCTTTTTTTAATCGAGTCCGTCCGCAACCCCCATACGAATTGGTCTCGAAGATGAGAGTTCAAATTTTGTCCAAATTCACAATTTGCCGACAATTTTTTTAGATTGGCCAGATAGGTTTTAATGTCTTCACCGTCTTTCTGCTTACACTCTTTGAATTTATATCGCTCCGTAATAATGCTGGGCTTGGGCTGAAGATGATTTTTCATTAAAGTAGTTAACTCAGCAAAAGTTTTTGTAGCTGGTTTAACCGGTGTACATAGACTGCTCAGTAATGCATACCCTTCGCTGCCCAGCAATGTTAAAAATAGCGAGACTTTCTTCGCTTCCGGGATATCGTTAGCAATAAAATATTGTTCTAACCTTTCCGCCCATAAGGCCCATTCCTCCTGTAGATTGAACTCCTTCATCTTTCCAATCCTCGAAGTGTAGATTGTTTGCCTTGTTTCACGAGGTGCGACATTTGATGCTTCCCGTTGCGATTGTCTCTCCGCTGCCCATTGTTGTTGCTCTTGGGTAACTTGTGCTTGAAATCGCTGTAGTTGAGTCCATTTCTCCTCCAGTTCTTTACGTTTTTCCTCGAGAATTTTCCGCTCTTTTTCGAGTTCTTTCTTCGATGGCGGATCGCTCATTGTGGCACGTGTTACCCCCAAAATCCACTATTTATTCGGCAATTTCAGTTTTTACCCTCACTTTTATCCTCGTCGCCAATGTAATGTTTTGAGGGGGGGGGGGGGAACCAAGATAAGGAGATCCCGTCTTTATGAGTAGCAATGGGAAATCTTTATTATTAGCGTCAGAGTATGTACATATGTGTAAATTACGATTTAATTGTACAGCGATAGGTTTATTTCGGAGCTACGCATAATTCGGTAGTCCAGAGTCAACTGGGAGCTCGGTCCTCGGTCTCAGTAAGCCACACTTGTTACGAGAGATTGCCGCGGGCGCTGAAAACGCTTCCGGGATTTAAACACTACACTAACAGTTCCGTGTGTTCTTGTTTTATTAATTATCAACCATAATATTTACCATTTGTCCTTACAACTTCCAGACCTATTATTGATAAACTGATTTGCCTTATTTATATTATTATTCACTAACTGCGCGAACGTTTGTTACATTTGTCCCGCACTATATTCGTAACGTCAGACTCCGGCCGGTTCGTTACGACACAGCTATCAAAGGGAACTCGCATATATAACCTACATTATTACACATGATATATAATCACGCAACCGACGATATATTTACACTTGAAAATATTCCGCGCATTCTGGTTTAATTGAAAGATTATCTCAGTTGACACTTATTTCCAATCGAACGAAATAATGAAATATTTAAAAGTTTCGTTGACATAAGTATCGCGCATTTTTTTATATTTTTCATTTTCACACACAGATCACAGTCTACATTTACGCGGCCGCTTTTATACCGGTTTAGTATACCATAAATTTTGACAAAATAAATATTAGTATACACTTTGTTAGATGACGCGAAAATTATTTTTATTTTCCCGCACGCACTTCCTAACATCATAAGCCCAAACGTCAACACGACGTGAAACTTCGGCTGGTGACTTTCGAGTGATTAGTGATTTCGAGCTCTCGAGCTCCTCAGCTTTCCGCCAAACTTCCTTGCTCTTTTTATTGAATGTCATTGGCCCAAAAATTCTCTCACCCTTCATTGGTTGCAGCAAAATTTCTCTCACCAGGGATTGGTGATCATGGGGGCCAAGGGGCCTATGTTTGTAGCGGTTGGAGTACGCGTATACAGATGCGTCAAATCATGAATGTGTTAGTAACTTTTGCATAATCTTAAGCCCGTGCAAAGTTTTTTCTCAGAAATTACGATACTGATCATGCTGATTTTGGGTTCATTCGACAGAGAACTTCTTAATTAGCTAAAAGTTAAATTTTCAAAGCCGTACATAACTCATGAGTTTCGTAATTTAAGAAAATCACAAGCGAATTTTACCCCCACCACCGCGAATCGTTTTATTCAGAGAAAGTATAGTCTCGGCGAGAGCCTCAGGTCAGCAGCAGACGACAGGGCTGTCAATGTACTTGTCCCGAGACTCTACCGAGTCTCTTGATTCCACCTTTTACGATTTTTTTTGACCAACTTGATAGTATAACTCTGCAAATATTGATCCTAGCATAAAAATGATAATGACCAAACTTGTGGAAAATTAAACTTCCAATAACTTTGGATACCACCATTTTTGCTCTATTGAAATAACTTAAATAACTCGATTGAAAATTATCGAGTTATTTCAGAAAAACGAAAAAATTGAACTTCAAATCAAGATGGCGGCGGAGACTTCCAACCACCACCCCCCCCCCCCCCCGACGTTAAAAAAAAATCACTGCCCCTAATTTTTTCTATTTAAGACTGTTTTTATGTCTATCTCGACTGGACTAAAAGTCATAGACATTTTTAAACACTTCCAGATACTTTAGAATATTATTGGTGGAGTAATATCGGGCTTTGAAAGTATACAGGGTGAGGCACTAACTATTGCCACCTTAAAAATCTCGGTAATTACCGACGTTACAAAAAAATATTTCAGACAAAAGTTTGATGGTGCGAAAGGGGTCATCAAATGCGACCATTTTTTTTCATTTCAGTGGAGGCGCTGACGCACGGTGAAGTTCACCTCCACTTTTTTAAAGGGTACGATACATTTTTTTTCAACCTTCTTGTAGAGCATGGCGAACTGCATAAAAAACATCCGGGGGTCAAAGTTGTTCAAGGTCATTCAAGATCAAAAAGTGACATGAACTTTATTTTTATGTGAAATGAACTTACTTTACATAAGGTGTTCAAAGTGATTGCCATTGGAATCAATGCAGTACTGCAATCTCCTTATCACAGATTGCGTAGAATTTCTTATCACTTCGGCACTGATCGAATCACATGCCCGAACAATTCTCTCTCGCATATCATCAGGCGTAGTTGGACGTTCTTTGTAAACAAGATCTTTCAAGTATCCCCACAAGAAAAAATCCAGAGGCGTCAAGTTTGGCGTTGCAAATCTCCGTTGCAACTCATTTCTAGCTATCAGCGAAAAATGTGCCGGACACCCATCGTGTTGATACCACATTCTGTTCCTAGTTTCTAAAGGTACTTCTTCCAATAACGGACCTAATGATTCTTGAAGGAATGTGGTGTACTTTCTACCATTAAGATTCCCTTCGATGAAATAAGGGCCTACAATTCTGTCCTCAATAATCCCACACCATACATTCACCGCCCACGGTCTTTGGTGTGCAACTTGCCGGAGTCAATATGGATTTTCAGTTGCCCAAAAATGCATGTTATGCAAATTAATATTTCCATGATTCGTAAATGTCGCCTCATCAGTAAATAAAATCCGATTAATAAATGAGTCATGTCTCTGAATCTGGTGTTGAGCTCATCGGCAGAATTCAATGCGATTCACGAAATCCATACCAGTTAATTCTTGGTGGAGACTAATGTGGTAAGGATGATATTTATGGCGATGCAGAATACGTAGAACATTTCTCTGGCTTACACCAGATTCCCTCGAAATTTGACGCGAACTAACAGAAGGATCTCGAATCACAGTAGCAAGAACACCAATTTCCGTTTCTTCGTTAGTAACTCGCTTTTGTCGGTTAGGTTTCCGATGGGCTAAGGATCCAGTTGTTCTCAATTTATTGCACAAAATTTGAAATGTACGGCGTGTAGGATGAAGACGTTCGGGATATCTTTTAGCGTATAAGTCTCTAGCTCTCACTGCATTTTTCTGACATTCTCCGTAAATTAGAAGCATATCGGTTTGTTCTTCAAAGGAATACATCATTCACATTCGATTGATGTACTGATACTAGTCTTACCATGCTTACTATCATTGTCTTGAATGTAATGTGATGCGAATGTGTGTTAATTGAAACACTTGTACGCCATATTTAGTAAATACACCGTATTTATCAAACAAAGGTACCGTTGTTTACATACAAGACAACGCTAATAGGAATGATAAGATTACGGCCAAATTACTGTCAAATTTTGCACGATATCCGAGAGAGAATTGTTCGAGCATGTGATTCGATCAGTGCCGAAGTGACAAGAAATTCTACGCAATCTGTATTCTACGCACCTTATGTAAAGTAAGTTCATTTCACATAAAAATAAAGTTCATGTCACTTTTTGATCTTGAATGACCTTGAACAACTTTGACCCCCGGATGTTTTTTATGCAGTTCGCCATGCTCTACAAGAAGGTTGAAAAAAAATGTATCGTACCCTTTAAAAAAGTGGAGGTGAACTTCACCGTGCGTCAGCGCCTCCACTGAAATGAAAAAAAATGGTCGCATTTGATGACTCCTTTCGCACCATCAAACTTTTGTCTGAAATATTTTTTTGTAACATTGGTAATTACCGAGATATTTAAGGTGGCAATAGTTAGTGCCTCACCCTGTATTATAGGACGGTGGAAAAATGTATAGATATATGAGTCTTAGAGGTATTGTTAACGCGTTGGCGTTGAAAAATGCGTTTTTTCCGTAGATTTAGCCCAATAATCAGTTTCTGCAGGTCCTGGATCCGTGTTCTTTGGTTCCTACAGCATTGATACTTATGGCCTGATGTGAATATGTGAGTATATTAAGCCTACGGACCCTCCCAAAGCGATCTAGTTAATGCTAAACGAGAATAATGGCCTGTTTACATCATCTTTTGGAGTTATCGAAAAAATGGTACACAGGATCTGAATTCTAACCTCGAATATTGATTCAACAGCTCAAAATACGTAGGAAAAGCATAGCCGCATCCGCCGCACAATCAACTTTTTTTTTGTGTGGCTGTTATTATTCTCCTTAATTACACGTTGGAAACATTGAGCTCGTGAGGCGAGGGAGGTCGCTTCGTGAACGTTAATGAGAACATAAGAAAGCAACCGGGAGAAAATAATAAACCGACATTACATCGATTGATGAATTCTGCTTCGCCGATATTAATGAAAGCTAAACCGGGAATTGTGTCAATTAAAAGATTCGTCAGTAAGTTTATTATTTCGAGCATCAAAAGTGGGTAGGAAAGATTCCGTATCGTTGGGACGCATACTTGGCACTATTTTGTTGCTCCTCCATCAATTTCAGAGGCCACACTTGAAGACGTCAAGGAGCATACCATATATCTGTAATAACCCTCAACGCCTCTTTGCTCACCTAACGGTAAAATAGATTCCGCTACTTTTTCTATTTGTAGGTCCCTAATCTCATACCGCCCACTTGAACAAATTCCTAACATACACTTGTACCTCTCTTCACCTTGTCCTCTCCTTTACCAAAATTTCCTATCGAATCCAAATCTTCAACATATCAGTTCCAATCCCGGAGGGTAAATCTCTCTCTCCTAGCCTGTTGCGTGGGTTCAGCCATTCGAATTTAGAACACTTGACAGAATCTGCCCAACTTTTTCAATTAAGACGCAACAGTATACATTAATTATAAACACAAAGTCCCGTAGTTATCTTGAATTTTTTTTCGTACGAATAAAAGTTTTAGCTGAAGATGTTCTTGTCTCAATTTCAGAAACAAACTCAAACTTATAAAAATCATCTTGAATTATCCACCTTACCTTAAGCTTGTTTGTTTTAGCAGCAGGACTATTCGGCGAAATATATTTTATGAAGATACCGGAAATGTTTTCATACTTTCCAGAAATGCCATTGTAGACGTCGACCTGTAACAATAACGTAGTACGAGAATACACTAATTTTGTATGTTCATAGTACTAAATAACTTATTCAAAGCATTTAATAGTCGGAAGCCATATTCGATCAAATATTAATGAGTCACATTTAGTTAGAATTATTGGATTATGGAAGCAAGTTTCGAAATAAATGGCACAAAGTTTAAGCAGAGCAATTATATATTTTATTCAATGAACTTTACTCTAACAAGGAAACATAGGGAGGTCGACCCCTCCGATTTTGATCTAATTTATATATGTTGTAGTACATCGAAAACTAAGAGACACGTATTTTTTCTTATCGGCCCATAAACGGTTTAACGGGGTGAAAACAACCCCCGAAGATGGGCACCTCACGGGGTGGTTTCTCAGTTTTGCATATAAGCGCTTTATGTATTCGAATGAGACCAACGCTAAAATATTTATATTGATAAATCATCGAAAACGCGCCCAAGACTTTTTAGGGGAAAGGGTTTTTAAGGGGTGAACAACCTCTAATTCGAAAATTTTATTCTGTACCATAAAAACTATTCTTCCGATTCGAACGGTACCAACTGCATTTTGTAGAGGTCGAAAAATTAGTCGATACGTGTTTCGGGGTTTTTCGGAAAAATTCGCTTTTAAGGGGGTGAATCAACCCTTTCGTCGTAATACCTTATATCAATATAAAAACATTTTTATTCTCAATTATATTGTTGTACGGTAGCACAACCACTTATATATATTATTGGAATGTCTTCAAACTCGAAAATAAGTTTACCTTTGACCATATTTCTACGCGAGATCATCCCCGTATCGATAATTTCCACATCGCCCCTTTGTGAGTTACGATTTATTTATTATGAAGGAAATAAAGCATAGATTTAAATGTGATAAGCTATAGACCATAGAATGTTGTACATTCGAAAGGAATTCCTGCCGCAGAGCCCCGTTCAGAAAAATATAGAAAATTAGATTTAATTATAAAGTATAGTATGTATATCCATATTAAATGATGTGAACACTCCATGCTACACTCTGTAAATTTATATAAAGAGGATGGATCAGTCGGTATATCGCAACCGTGAGTGCGAGAGAGATAGCTGCAAATTTCGAAATCGAAATTCTTTGACACAGTTTGACCGATTAAAAAAAGGCTCTGTCAGTCGATTTTTGACATCGTTCTGCGTAGGCTGACAGAGCCTTTTTTTAATCGATCAAACCGTGTCAGAGAATTCCAATTTCAAAAATTCCAAGTGAGGTTAGTCGACTGATCCATACTCTTAAATGATACATCACAGTACAACGGAATAAAAATATCACGGCCTTGATATCCATCGCCGATTACCAAACTCCAAAGTGTCTTAATCGTGATTTTATCTTGATATGATCGTTATTCGGAAGATAGATATGTGCGTAGTTATAGTTGTGCGTAGGTTGTAGCCTTGTGCCATCTGTCTCCTTGTTTATCCTTCTGCCAAGCGTGCTTATCTGGCTTGGGTGTTGCGTATATTTTCATATTCCTCAAAGCAATTTTTGGAGACAAATATCAGTTCGTCACGGGATATTCAAGTGAAATATACACCGCTATTGCACGCGTAATACAAAATGATTGTAAATCCATTAAATGTTATACGACTTTTATTGATCACGTTTGAAGTGATGAACATTGCTGAAAGCCCAATCAATAATGAAGAGCGGGAATTAAAAGAAAATATCGAAATATTTTTACTGCAAAGTATGCAAGATTTTACCGGAATGGAATATATTGAAGAAAATACTTTAGATTTTCAAGAGCCTAATAAAGAGTGTGAGGCGAATCCTATAGAAGATAATGCGATGGAATGGAGTCGTGGAACACCATACGATACATGTTCGGCCGATGAAGAAGATTTGAGCTATGATTATAAAAGAAGAGCAGTTGAATTTTGGAGGAGCGGAAAGAAAAAGAACTTAAGCGTAGACACTGTTAAACACCGATTCAAAAAAGTGACATCTAAAAGTTAATTAAAACGTTGGGCTCATCAATTCAACAAAGGTGGAACATACATGGAAAAACTAGCTCCCATTTCTCAATATACATTGGAAAATATGAAGAGTGCTGTTGATGCCGGCTTAATTGTTCATGATGTGGATCTTCGGAGGTGGGCCCTACAAGCACAAAAAGAGATGGGATTTGAAGACGTTTTGTTCAAGGCTTCCGATTGGTGGTTGTTGAAATTTAAGAAAGCTCACCGTATAACATCTCGAAAAATTAACAAATTTGTAGCCCGAAAAACTGTAGGGGAAGGAGCAGATTTGCAAAGAGATGCAGATAACTTCGTTAATGAAATTAAATCTCTTCTTGAACAATATGGTTTACAAAACATATACAATTCAGACCAAAGTGGGTTTCAATTAGAAATGCATTCAGGACGAACATTGGCAGTAGAAGGCACAAAACAAATCGAATGCCTTGTGCAGTCAGTGTCTTCGACAACTCACAGCTACACTATACAGCCCACAATATCTGCAGAGGGAAAATTACTATCGCCACTTTTCATTGTTTTGAAAGAACCTTCCGGAATATTTGGACCAATTATAGAGATGACCTTATTCAAACCAAGTAATATCTTTTTGACTGCTTCTAAGTCAGGAAAATTCACTTCAGGTATTTGTGTACCCTACCTTCTTTTGTATTTTCAGCTATAAGAAAAAAAAATTGTTTCAAAATCTGTCAATCCTACATATGCAAAGAAAAATTAAAACAAACGTTATCTTGAATTTTGCAGATCACTTTAAGATGTGGCTGGAAAAGGTCTTTTTCCCTAACATCGGTTCAAAAAGCGTACTTTTGATAGATTCATGGAGTGGACATTGCACACAAGTAGTCAGGCAGGTTACACCGATTGGAAAAAGCATCAAAACAATGATCATACCAAAAGGTACAACCGGAAGGAGTCAACCACTCGATGTATATGGATTCAGAATATGGAAGAATTTTGTTCGACATTTTTCAGACGCTGTCTTGTTACTCGATTATGATCTCAAACTACTTTTAAGAAATAATATAATCAAATTGCAATCTTTATCTCATAATCCGTTATCTTCTCCAAGGTATCAAAATTTGTTTCGATATGCTTGGTACAAAAGGGGTTTACAAGCGATAAAACTGAAGAATTTGTCAAGCCTGTCAAATTTTCTTTCGGACAATCATCGAGACCTCAATGTGATGTTCAAGGTTGTGAGAAATTGGCAATAATAAGATGTTCGCGGTGTAAGAAATTACTTTGCTTACAACACTTTTTTGATGAATACCATTACTGCACGGACTATAAAAACTAATAATAATCTGAAAACTATATTAATGTATTATGATGGTAGTTGAATATGTATTTTTGAGTTTGAACACATTCCAATAATATATATAAGTGGTTGTGCTACCGTACAACAATATAATTAAGAATAAAAATGTTTTTATAATGATATAAGGTATTACGACGAAAGGGGTGATTTACCCCCTTAAAAGCGAATTTTTCCGAAAAACCCCGAAACACGTATCGACTAATTTTTCGACCTCTACAAAATGCAGTTGGTACCGGTCGAATCGGAAGAATAGTTTTTATGGTACAGAATAAAATTTTCGAATTAGAGGTTGTTCACCCCTTAAAAACCCTTTCCCCTAAAAAGTCTTGGGCGCGTTTTCGATGATTTATCAATATAAATATTTTAGCGTTGGTTTCATTCGAATACATAAAGCGTTTATATGCAAAACTGAGAAACCACCCCGTGAGGTGCCCATCTTCGGGGGTTGTTTTCACCCCGTTAAACCGTTTATGGGCCGATAAGAAAAAATACGTGTCTCTTAGTTTTCGATGTACTACAACATATATAAATTAGATCAAAATCGGAGGGGTCGACCTCCCTATGTTTCCTTGTAAGAGATCTATGGATTAACTGAGCGTTGCAGTGGTAGAAAAAGTGACTCTAACTCTAACGACAAAGGGCCTCATGTCGACCTCTTTCATGATCTGTATATTCGTTTTATAAACAAACTTAGGGAACTGCGAGCACGCTCTCATGTGTATTGTTTAATATTAAGTTTTATTGCTATACTGATGGATTATTTTTACTCGTATTCCAAACTTTGAAAAAAATTATTTTCAAAAATTGTAAAAAATATTATTTTATAAAAAAAAATACTGAACAATTCGAAAAAAAAATCACAAATCTTAAAAAAACATTATGTTTAAAAAAAACTATTCTGTATCTATTTTTTAAAGTGTCAAAAGAAATCATTTTGGAAACCGATGCCTCATTCTTCTTATTTGATTCGAACAGCCAAATCAATTTAAAAAAATTCCATCTATCTAATTTACGTGCAGCATTAAATTTTATTATATCAATTCGAGGCCAAGTATTTTCTAATCAATTGAAAAAAGTTACCATTTGAGTTACGTACAGCACTAAAAATTATGATATCAATCGAAGGACAAGTAATTTATGAGTAACTCCAAATTTTGACATTATTAAATTGGTCTAAGAAGCTTTTAAATCCAAAAAAATCACATGCAAGCTAGTTATTTCTTACTCTATGGTGGCAGAGACTTATAAGAAAATCGATTCTTTTCAGACTTTCAGGAGCTGCTGATATTATTCACAATATTCGACGTCGATTGGATCGATACAAATTTTGTTTAAATATGAGTTAAAAGTACTTGTCCGGCACATCACTTTCCATTAAAATTGTTTATTCAAATAAAAATCAGGGCTTTTCTAGAATTGATGGAGCACAAATATTCATGCAGAGGGAATTTAGAGAGTTATCTTCAAGTAATTTTCCCTTAATTGCATTAACTTAATAAGAATGGAAACGAATTGTCCTGTAATATACAAGGGATGTTATTGTGCATCGATAAATAAAAAATATTTTGCACATTAAATATGTTCAAACTTCCAAAATAACTCCCTAGTTTGTATTGCAATGGCGGCAATTTTTTACTTCTCACTTCTTCCAGCGAACGAATTTCATTCGGCATAACGAATCTATACTATTATTAAGGACATTAAACTAATAATAAATCGTATTTCAATACATTTTTAATCGGATGCTGCCGTACAATTTCATTTGTTTATGATTGATTTTTATTTGAATGAATAGTGATGGGCCGGACAAGTACTTTTAACTCATATTTAAACATAATTTGTACCGATCCAAAATTGACGTCGAATATTGTCAATAATACCAGAGGATCCTGAAAGTCTGAGGGGAATCAATTTTCTTCTAAATCTCTGCCACCATGGAGTAACAAATTACAATACCTTTGATGTGATTTTTTTTTTTTTATTTAAACGCTCCATATAACAATTTCATAATATTAAAACTCGGAATTACTAATAAAACGCTTGTTCTTCAATTGATATAAATTTTAGTGGTGCACGTAACTCAAATGGTAACTTTTTTGATTCATTAGATTAAGTTCCTGATGGTTCCCCCATAAGAATGAATATCTAGAGTCGCGGCAGCGACTCTGAGACAAGTACATTTATATATATGACGAGTTGCTGCCAGAGGCTCTTTACCGGAGCGATAGCGTTTCCAATTGTTTTCGAAAATTTTCAAAATTTGTTTCTTCAATAATTAATTAATTATAGCTTTCCGGAGAAGATTATAAGTTGACAGATTTTTTATTTTTTTTTCTTTCGATTGTGACCTCTTCGAACTCTGCAGCTTAATGCGTTGAAGAGATATTAATTATTTATTTTTTAATTGCATCAAAAAATGGTCTCGGATTTTCGCACACATTTTTGATGTTTATTTGTTTTATTTAGTGACAAATCTGGTGCCATAATACATTTTATATATCTATATATTGTTTTTCTGGTGCCATAATGCAAGTATATACCTGTCGGAGAATGATCTAATTCCGTTGTAGGGTTTTTCGTGTTGTTGCGTGTGGGACGCATGACGAATCTGATGATTATTATTAATGAAAATACTTGATTAATCTTTTAAATCTTTATTAATAAATACACCACGATGTGTCACGTGACGTTTCCTTTTTCGGTCACCCCTCTTTTTTTGTTTTTTCTCCCTTCTTTTATTCATCAAATAGGGTTAAGCGAGGCCACTCCGATCATCACGACACGGCCAGACTGACTATCATACGTCCTCGTGTGTTGGATTTGATTCTTCTGGAAATGAAGGAATAACTTTTTGTTTGTTTGTTTTTTTTTTTTTTTTTTTTTTTTTTTTTTTCAAATCGTTCGGCCAATTCTGACCAGAATCTGATACATTTGTGGACAAACTGTTGACCACACCCTTTGCGTATGAATTCATTTTTTTTTTTTTTTTTGCATTCTTCACAAGAGACTTACATTCTTATTCAAAGACATGTAATCTTTATACATTATTGCCAATTATCAATTGGGCTTCACATATTTTACTATATGCCAACACCAAGTTGTCTTTTCATCCATTTTTCAAAACACATGATTCATGCCACAACACCACATCATTAGCCGTTACATTGCGCCATCTCCGCTCACCGCAGTGAGTTAGGTTCTTTTTGACTTGCAACTATTAGGCATAATGAATATTATTGGAATATGAGCAAAAATAATCCATCAGCATAGTAATAAAACTTGATATTAAACAATACACATGAGAGCGTGCTCGCAGTCCTAGAAGTTTGTTTATATAACGAATATACAGATAAAGAAAGAGGTCGACACGAGGCCCTTTGTCGTTAGAGTCAGAGTCACTTTTTCGACCACTGCAACGCTCAGTTAATCGATAGATCTCTTAGAGTAAAGTTCATTGAATAAAATATATAATTGCTCTGCTTAAACTTTGTGCCATTTATTTCAAAACCTGCGTCCATAATCCAATAGGTTATGGGCCCAGGCACATAATAAGATACATTTAAAAGTTTTACTTGAAAATAATGAATATTGATTTACGATAAAATAATCTATATTTATTGATGGTGAAATATTGGTCGTGGTAATTGAAACTATAGTGAAGTTCAAAAAGTGATCATGAGTGACGATATTGATAAAAAGACAAAACGAAACATTACGCCGTTTAACGGTGAAAAATACAGTATATGGAAAATGCGAATGTTTGCTTTGATCGCGGAAGGAAATGCGTCATGTGTACTTAAAAGTGATCCACCAGAAAAAATGACAGAAGATTGGGAAAGTAAGGAAAGATTTGCGAAAGGTGCCATAATTGAACATTTGAGTGATTCCGCACTTGGACTCGCGAAAGACGATGATACCGCGCGTGAAATATTCAGAAAATTAGATTCTCTATATGCAAGACAGAGTTTGGCATCTCAGCTGACTATGGAGAAGAAATTGATTACTCTCAAATTTAAAGAAGACACTTCCTTGACAAAACATTTTATTCTATTTGATGAAACGATTGTCGAACTTGAAGCCGCCGGAGTAAAACTACAAGAAACAAGTAAAATTGCTAGACTCCTTCTAACTATGCCGACAAGCTACGATCCAGTGACAACAGCAATTCAAACGATGGCCGATGATAAAGTGAATCTTACGTTTGTAAAAACAAGACTCCTAGACTACGAGATAAAAATACAAAATGAGAGAAACGACACAAGTGGTAAAGTGTTGCAAACAGAAGTTCAACATCAAGATAAATCACAAAAACAAAACAGAAATGGAAAAAAATTCAACAACCGTCGACAGAATTTTAAACAAAAATCAATCAATAAATTTGCCCGGGGATCCAACTTTCAACAATATCAGCAAAACACGAAATACAAGAAAAATAATCACAACTTAAAAAATGATAATAATAAAAGGTGTGATTTCTGCGGACGAAGAAACCACGAGGAAAAAGATTGCTATTATAAACAAAGAAAGCAAAACTCGGAGGACCGTCAACGAACAATCCAGACAGTGCAATTTCAAGATACTGAAGGTTTCGGTTTCATGACTGGAGTTCGAGTGTCATCTAATAAGCCGATTGACACAGAAGATAAGTTGACTTTTATTCTTGATTCTGGAGCAACTCATCATTTGACTAATCGAGATGATGCCTTTTCAAAGGTATGGGATTTGCCAGTACCAGTGGAGATAACAGTGGCGAAGAAGAACGAAGTTATCATGGCGACGAAGAAAGGAACCATAGAAGTGACGACAGATCAGGGAGTATCAGGAATCCTTGAGAACGTGCTATACGCTCCGGAAATTCCGTATAACTTATTATCAGTACGACAAATTCAAAACTCTGGTATGACAGTTATTTTTCATAAAAATGGCAAAACATCCATTGAAAGAGGTGACAAAATCATCGCAAATGGTAAGTCAGTTTATAATTTGATATGTGTTGACTTAATCATTCACAAGAAAATGTGTAATAATGCAAATGCAAATTCAATCACATATAAACTTTGGCATGAGCGTTTAGGTCATATGGGCAAGTCAAAATTCCTAGAAATGAAAAGGAATAATTTGCTTTTCGATCGCAAAGAATTAGAAGCTATAAATCCCACGAATGACATTTGTGAAGCTTGTGTTTACGGAAAACAAGCACGTCTCAGCTTTTCAAAAGAAAAGGACAGATCACATGTAACAAGACCATTATTTGTCATTCATTCAGATGTGTGTGGACCAATCACACCTCCTACAATTGACGAGAGAAGATACTTTGTAACTTTCATAGATGAATTTACTCATTACACTGTTGTTTATTTATTGAGTCATAAATCCGATGTTTTAAAACGGTTTCAAGACTATGTTGCTAAAAGTGAAGCACATTTCAATTTAAAAGTAGCTCACTTGTATTGTGATAATGGAAAAGAGTATCTCTCAAATGAATTTAAATCTTTCTGTACGGAGAAGGGAATACAATACCACTTAACAGTACCGTATACGCCTCAACAAAATTCCGTAGCAGAACGTATGAACAAGTCATTGACTGAGAAAGCACGTGCTATGATACACGGGGCAGAGTTGAGCAAAGAATTTTGGGGAGAAGCGATTTTAACCGCAGCTTATTTACTAAACTTATGCCCGACGAAAGCTCTTCCAGCAAACAAGATCCCGTACGAACTGTGGCACAATAAAAGGCCAAGCGTCAATCATTTAAAGATTTTCGGTAGTACCGTGTATGTTCATGATAAAAATCGAAAGAGTAAATTCGATAAACGTTCATTCAAAGGAATATTTATAGGCTATGAGACAAATGGCTATAAAGTACTGAACACAGAAACAAATAAATTTATCATTGCTCGCGATGTTATTTTTGATGAAATAGATTTCAAAAATTCGCGTCCTCTCGTACAAAGCAAAGGGATTGAAAAAGAAAATTCCAATATTGAAAAACAAGTCAAAGAATCCGATCTTAACGAAAATTCTAGTGCCATTAAAAGGCAAAAACTAGAAATTGGCCAAAATTCTGAAACAAATGAAAGGGAAGAGAGTGAAATTAACAAATCTGATTATCAAACAGAGAAAGTTAATAAAGCGTCATTCGAAGACGAAACTATCTCTCAAGAAAGTTCGAAAAGAAACGAACTACGACGAAGTGTACGTCTTAAAAACATGCCTACTATTTCTTATAATGAAGAGCATTGTTCCTATATAAGTGCACAGTCGACCGTCTCTGACATTCCCAAAACATTTGAAGAAATTAAAAATCGGGGTGATAGACTTGAGTGGGAGAAAGCAATGAAAGATGAAATTGCTTCCCTTATAAAAAATAAAACTTGGGATATAGTGACCCGTCCGACTAATAAAAATATTGTAGGTTGCAAATGGGTATTTGTAATAAAAAATGATATTTATGGAAACTTAACAAAATATAAAGCAAGACTTGTAGCCAAAGGTTTTAGTCAACAATATTTATCAGACTACAATGAGACGTTTGCACCTGTAGCTCGAATCACGACGTTTCGAGTTCTCTTAGCTTTTGCAAATCAAAACAATTTATTAATTCATCAGATGGATGTAAAAACAGCCTTTTTGAATGGTCTATTAAAAGAGGAAATATACATGCAAGTACCAGAAGGAATGAAAACCGATAAAAATCGTGTTTGTAAACTAAATAAAGCCATATATGGTTTGAAGCAATCAGCTCGGTGCTGGTTTCAACATTTCGATAAAATTCTCAAAGAACAAGGATTCAAGAATTCCTCAGTAGACTATTGTTTGTATTTTCTTGACAGAGGTCATATAAACAAAAACATTTATGTCATTTTGTACGTTGATGACATTTTGATAATTACATTCGAAGAAAACAGAATGAAAAATTTCAAACGATATTTAATGAATCAATTCTCAATGGTAGACATGAACGAAGCAAAGTTTTTCTTGGGAATAAATATTGAAAGAAAGAACAATATAATAACTCTAGATCAAAGTGCATATCTCGAAAGAGTTCTCAAAAAATTCAACATGAATGATTGCAATGCAGTTAGTACTCCTTTACCAGTAAAGTTAGATTACACTGCATTGAATTCAGAGGTGACTTACGAAGCGCCATGTAAAAATCTCATAGGATGTTTGATGTATGCAATGTTGTGTACGCGACCTGATTTAAGCTTAGCTCTCAATTTGCTATCAAGATTCCAAAACAAAAATAATCAGGAATTATGGCAATGTTTGAAAAGAGTTTTAAGATATGTTAAAGGATCGCTGAAACTGAAATTGATTTATAAAAGAAATGATTACAAAGATATGCTGACTGGGTTTGTCGATTCCGATTGGGCAGGCAATGAACTTGATCGTAAAAGTACATCTGGATTTTTATTCAAATTATTTGATCAAAATACTATATCTTGGAATACGAGAAGACAAAATTCAGTTGCTACATCCTCTACAGAAGCCGAATACATGGCTCTCTATGAAGGAGTGAAAGAAGCGTGCTGGTTAAAATTTTTATTAAATAGTCAAGAGACTCGGTAGAGTCTCGGGACAAGTACATTGACAGCCCTGTCGTCTGCTGGCCTGAGGCTCTCGCCGAGACTATCTTTTCTCTGAATAAAACGATTCGCGGTGGTGGGGGTAAAACTGGCATGTCATTTTCTGGCATTGCGGAGCTCAAGAGATGTTTTGTTAAGCGAAAATTAGTTTGGAGACTAAATTTCAAAATCTCTTTCAAATGAGCCCGAAACCAACACGATCAGTAGCGTAATTGCTGAGAAAAAACTTTGCACAGGCTCAAGATTATGCAAAAGTTACTAACACATTTAGAAATTTGACATGTCTGTATATAATACCATCAAAGGCCTCATGTCCCTCGGTCTAACTTCGCGGCGGTGTCGCGGACTGACGTCACATGCCGAGAGCTCGAAAGTCACCAGCCGAAGTTTCACGTCATGTTGACGTTTGGGGTTATGATGTTACGAAGTGCGTGCGGGATAACTAAAAATAATTTTCGTCATCTAACGAAGTGCATATTACTATTTATTTCGTTAAATTTTGTGATATACTAAACCAGTATCAAAGCGGCCGCGTAAATGTAGTCTGTGATATGTGTGCGAAAAAGGATATAAAAAATGCGCGATGCATATGTCAACGAAAACTTCAAGATTTCATGATTTTGTTCGACTGGAAATAAGCGTTAACTAAAATAATCTTTCAATTAAAACAGAGTGCGAGAAATATTGTCCAGTGTAAATATATCGTCAGTAGGCTAGGTTATATATATGAAGGCGTCAGATTATATATATGAATAAATACAACAAAAACACACAGAACTGTTAGAATGATGTTGTAAACTTTAATTGAATAAATGTTTTCTAATTTATTTCTCATGTTTCCCATATTTTGCTTCATATTCAGTTTGGCTCTGCCCTCTCCGATCCTTGTTTTCACTCCATCGGTTTGCAGCGGATCGATACATATAATTAATTAATTGCTTAATATGTGTCCTATGATTTTCTACTATTTCTTCATGCTGATTGTAGTAACGTGATTCAAGAGGTTTCCAGCTATGATCATCAATCTCACATTTTGTACATCAGATTCTCAAAACAGTTTCTGGTCTTGATATAAGTGTAGTTATTCTTTTTCCACCTGGTCTGTCGAGTAACAAATTTTGAAACTTATTCCAAAAAGTCTTTGGATGCTTTGTTTGCTGATCATATGAAAAGTCGAATCTTTGGAATGCAGTAGGCAAACACAAATTTTGACAACAATACTTATGAAATGACATGTATGTTGAGTATTCCCACTTTGCAAACTACAAATGTGGAATTATTAGTGAAAAGATTCATTACACTAAGTCTACAGTTGCTCCGTTTTGGATGCGATCAAATATAATGCCTGCTAACATCCATGGGAACATACAGAATTTCTGAATACAATGTTCGCTATGTCATTTCAACGTAACATCATGACTTTTGCCAACTTTTCTCTATAATACTATAGATGTGGATTATTGAAATACAGCAAAAATCTGCGAATTATAAAATTGATATACTGTGCCACTCATTTTACTTTTTAAAACTAACTGTAACATATATATGAAGTAAAAAACTCATCACAGAAGTCTTCAGTTGCTCATTTATCGATAGATTTTAAATTGCTGTCTTCAAAATTTATTGCGCAGATACATTGAATCGCAGCAGATACCTGCGAACTCTGAAATTTCTGTGCATAAATATGTGTGTTAAGTATCACCCCCTATCTTTGATTATGAGAATGAGTAATAGAACTTGGTTTAGCAAGTTTTAAAGTATTTCTTTTTAAATACTATTGAAGTTTGTATTACTGCGGTATGAAGCGAATATCTCCAAACTTTCATATTTTTGTGTCGCAGCATGTGTGCCAATCATTTAAATTTTTTACTCCAACCGTAACATGTAATCTCAAAAATTCATCACAAACGTCTTCAGCTTTTCTAAATTCCTAAATTTTCCGTTTTCTATTTTATTCTGAGTTTTTAAACTTTTAAATTCATTCCTGAATTCTCCTGAAATTGTTTTTCTCCAAAACCAATGCAGATACCTTAAACGTCTTTGAATTCCGTTGCTCCTGTTGAATTAAGTACGCTCAGTTTTTTTTGCTTCTTTGAGTTCTGACATAATAAATGTTTCCGGGTGCCTTTTTTCAGCAACTATCAAACTGTAGATAATTGGATCTCAGCGGTCACTTGCAAACTTTGGAAATATATTTCATCGGGGACACGTTTTGAATGACACGAAAATGTCTAGATTCAGAATGCAAAAGCAACATTTAAAAAGGGCCAATTCCGTTGGATTTGTTGTGTCTTGAATTTGATCTATCTTTCCTCGTTTCCTTTATTTTTCCTAACGTTATCAGCCGAAAATCATATCTCGGCCCGCAACACGCATTGCTCCATGCTCTTGAGTTCCCAATGGACGAAACATATTAGAAGACAAAGAGAAAAATCACCAAAGTCCAAGAATAAACCTCTATCGAAATATTTTCAGTATAATGTAGACGAAAAATAGGTCTTTTTTCGTGAAAACCAACGTTATACGCCGAAAATTATAAACAATTCATAGATATTTAAACTAAAATCTTATAGTCATCTGAACATAAATAAGGATCTTTTGAGAAAAAAGACGTGATATCAAACCATAAACTTCCCCTAGGGAAAAAAAAGGTTGGGACAAGTACATTGATGGTCCCTCGTTTGCTGATAATTCCACCCATAAAAAAAACTTTAAACAAAATTTTTTTTTAATTGTAAAAAAAAATTATTTCATAAAAAAAAATACAGAACAATTCGAAAAAAATTTTACAAATCTTGAAAAAACGTTATGTTAAAAAAAAACTAATCTGCATCTATTTTTTAAAGTGTCAAAAGAATCAAATAACAAGTAAAAAATAATAAACCGAAAAATCGCGCGTGAAATCATTTTGGAAAGCGATGCCTCATTCTTCTTATGAGATTCGAACAGCTAAATCAACTGAAAAAAATTCCATCTAATTTACGTGCGGCATTAAAATTTATTATATTAATTCGAGGCCAAGTATTTTCTAATGAATTGAAAAAAGTTACCATTTGAATTACGTGCAGCACTAAAATTTATGATATCAATCGGTGGACAAGTATTTTATTAGTAACTCCAAATTTTGACATTATTGAATTGTTCTAAGAAGCTTTCAAATCCAAAAGAATCACATGCAAGCTAGTAATTTCTTACTCTATGGTGGCAGAGACTTATAAGAAAATCGATTCTTCTCAGACTTTCAGGATCCTCTGGTATTATTCACAAAATTCGACGTCGATTGGATCGATACAAATTATGTTTAAATATGTGTTAAAAGTACTTGTCCGGCCCATCACTATTCATTCAATAAAGAATCAATCATAAAAAAACGAAATGGCACGGCAGAATCTCGTTAAAAGTTTGTTGAAATGCGATTCATTATTAATTTTATGTTTTTAATAATAGTATAGGTTAGTTCTTATTCCGAATGGAACTCGTTCGCTGGAAGAATAAGTGGGAAGTAAAAATTGCCCGCATCGAATGTAAACTGCAGAGTTATTTTGGAAGCTTGAACATATACATTATGTACAATTTTTTTCATTTATCGATGCACAATAATATCCCTTCTATATTGCGGAATAATTTGTTTCCGTTTTTTATTAAATTAGTGCAATTAAGTAAAAATTACTTGAAGATAATTCTCTCAATTCCCTCTGCATGAATGCTTGTGATCCATCAGTTCTAGACAAGCTCTGACTTTTATTTAGATAAACAATTTAAACGGAAAGTGATGGGCCGGACAAGTACTTTTAACACATATTTAAACATAATTTGTATCGATCCAATCGACGTCGAATTTTGTGAATAATACCAGAGGATCCTGAAAGTCTGAGAAGAATCGATTTTCTTATAAGTCTCTGCCACCATAGAGTAAGAAATTACTAGCTTGCATGTGATTCTTTTGGATTTGAAAGCTTCTTAGAACAATTCAATAATGTCAAAATTTGGAGTTACTAATAAAATACTTGTCCACCGATTGATATCATAAATTTTAGTGCTGCACGTAATTCAAATGGTAACTTTTTTCAATTCATTAGAAAATACTTGGCCTCGAATTAATATAATAAATTTTAATGCCGCACGTAAATTAGATGGAATTTTTTTCAGTTGATTTAGCTGTTCGAATCTCATAAGAAGAATGAGGCATCGCTTTCCAAAATGATTTCACGCGCGATTTTTCGGTTTATTATTTTTTACTTGTTATTTGATTCTTTTGACACTTTAAAAAATAGATGCAGATTAGTTTTTTTTTAACATAACGTTTTTTCAAGATTTGTAAAATTTTTTTCGAATTGTTCTGTATTTTTTTTTATGAAATAATTTTTTTTTACAATTAAAAAAAAATTTTGTTTAAAGTTTTTTTTATGGTTCATTTAGATATGCCCTCTCCAATCGTCATTTATGAAGACAATAATGGGTGTATTGCAATAGCCAACAACCCCACGGATCATAAACGATCAAAGCATATCGATGTAAAATATCACTTTTCAAGAGAAAAGGTTGAACAGAAGGTAATAACTCTGAAATGTATTCCAACAGGTCAACAACTAGCGGATGTATTTACGAAACCACTACCAGCAGTGCAGTTCATGAAAATCCGGAAACAAATAGGCCTGGAAGAAATCTAATCTTAGCATACATGTTATACAATAATGTTAATCATTACTGGTCTGATTGGGTTTTTATTAACGAGGGGTTTTTCCCAATCCATGCAACAAATGTTGGACCATGTCTATATATTCCCCGAAGTAAAATAAAATTGAATAAGATTAAAAGCAAAAGAGCAAAATTTGATATATATCATGATGGACTATTTTTGAGTGGGAGTATTGGAATATGAGCAAAAATAATCCATCAGCATAGTAATAAAACTTGATATTAAACAATACACATGAGAGCGTGCTCGCAGTCCTAGAAGTTTGTTTATATAACGAATATACAGATAAAGAAAGAGGTCGACACGAGGCCCTTTGTCGTTAGAGTCAGAGTCACTTTTTCGACCACTGCAACGCTCAGTTAATCGATAGATCTCTTAGAGTAAAGTTCATTGAATAAAATATATAATTGCTCTGCTTAAACTTTGTGCCATTTATTTCAAAACCTGCTTCCATAATCCAATAAATATGTTCTCCAAGATTTTGATCAAACCACGAGGGGTATGACAAATATTTCTTGCTTAAATACTCTCAGGTATGGTTCAATCAATGGGTGTGTCAACCAGAAAATCGCACAAGATCAATAAAAAAATTTTATTTCAGTGTTCAATTGAATACCTGAAATACTCAATGATTCTTCGGTAAATTCATCAAAAGAAATATCCAGTTCTGGTGGTACGGAACAATCGGGCATTGCTTGGAGACGGTCGTGAGCGTATTTATAAATTCTATTTGAATTTGGAGCTTTTAATGTGTACCGATCTCCGTCTAATACTTCAATGATGCATAGTGGACCTCGAAATTTTAGGTCTAATTTTGTCTGGTTTCTTTCGTGATTTTTTATCAAGACATAATCTCCAACAGAAAATTTGGAAAGCTTTGCTTTTCCGGCGTTAAATTGAGATGTATTTGTTCTAGCATTTGTTTCAATTGTATCAGCTGCTCGCTCTCTGATTTTTGGTAAATCAATTTCTTTTTCTTTGTCAGTAATAGGTAATAAAGTTAAAGGTCTGCCTACACGACCAATCATTAATTCTAGCGGAGTTGCTTTGGTCACCCTATTGGTGGTAGAGTTCATTGCCAATTGAACTTCTTCAAGAGAATCCTGCCAAAATTTGTCGCTATTTGTTTCGACGGAAGTAAGCATATTTTTCAGTGTGCTCATAACACGTTCGACTTGACCATTGCCTCGACTAGTACCGGTAGCGATCACATGAAGATTAACGCAGTGGGAACTGCAAAAGTCGCGAAAGTTTTTGTTTGCAAAACATCTCCCTTGATCAGCGATCACACGATTTGGAGGTCCGAATAAAGCGACAATTGACTTGAAAGCTTTTATAGCACTTTCAGCATCGACATGAAAAGAGTGATGAAGGAAAACAAATTTTGTGAAAGCATCAATAAAGACAAAGACATATTCTTTAGTATTGTTTTTACCGCTGAGTTTTCCAGTAACATCAATATGAACGGTATGCCAGGGAATGCTTACTTTGGGGATCGGATGTAATTCGGCCTGGATTTTACCAGAAACAGATTTTGAAAATCGACAAGTAATACAGTTTTCAACAAACCTTCGCACATATTTAGACATATTAGGAAACCAATAGTGCTGGTAAGTTTTTTCTAAAGTTTTGTCCCATCCCAGATGAATGATTGACTCATGTACATGGTTTATTACAGACCATTGGAAAGCTCTAGGAATTATTGGTAAAACATGAGCCTGATTGTTTCGTTGAATTTTTCTGAAGAGAATTCCATCTCGAAGTTCGTATGTTTTGGAAACATTTGGGTCAAGTTGATTGTTTTCTAATTTTGAGATAAGATCATAAATTTCATTATCCTTCTGCTGTTCTGCCCGTAACCATGAAATCGAAGATACTCAATATGCCCTTACTTTAAGGACGCTTCTTTCACAATACGATCTTAACCTTCTACGTACTTATACTTCTAATGATGATCTCGAAAACACTGTTATTCAACTAAACGATAGTATTATTGCAGCACTCAATGTAAATGCTCCACTTCGCACATTCAATGTCAATCGGCAAATAGCACCATGGGTCACTGACGAACTAAAAGTAAAAATAAAAATGAAAAACACTATGTATAAAGAGGCCAAACGTTCCGGGAACGTCTTAAATATGGCTCTTTTCAAGCAATTTACAAACGAATTGTCCACACGCATAAAGGAAGTTAAAAATCAATACTACCTTAACCGAATCACAACAACTACGAATCCCTCATCACTCTGGCGTGAATTATCGAACTTAGGTATTGTACGACCATTCTCTCTATCACCGTATACATTTTTCACACCAGATGAACTCAACTCTTTTTATGTTAAAGTTTCTAACTACCTATCGCCACCCTCCTTCAGCGAATTCTCCAATACCTTATGTACTCCACTACTCAGTCACCCAACGTTCAAGTTCTCTACAATCACAACCTGCAGTCTGTTAAAGTCTTTCATGACTAAGTCCTCAACATCGCTTTCAACTGGACCTGACGATATCTCTCCATTTGCAATAAAAAAGAGTCTCCCTGAAACCTTACCACTACTAGCTTCTGTGTTTAACAATTGCCTCTTGCTATCTTACTTTCCTTCAGTTTGGAAACGCGCATATATCAAACCGCTTCTAAAATCACAATCTCCCCAGTCTCCCGCAGACACGCGACCAATTGCTAACCTCTGCGAACTTTCCAAATTATTCGAACGTGAGGTTTATAACCAAATTACGACATTTCTCAATGAGTATAATCTCCTAGATCCTCGTCAATCTGGATATCGCGTTGGCTTTAGCACCCAAACTGCACTACTGCGTTTAAATCAAAACATCCGCCAAGCTGTTGACGATCGTAAAATAACTATACTGATTCTGTTCGATTTCAGCAAAGCTTTTGATACTATACCGCACATGAAACTACTTGCCAAATTGTATCAGTTCGGGTTTCCGACTAGTGTGTTAAAATTTTTTTATTCGTTTCTCACCGCAAGAACGCAGGCGTGTGTCGATCGAACAGGCAGTCGTTCGGGTTGGGCAAAAACTTATGCAGGAGTACCACAAGGCTCTGTACTTGGTCCCTTATTGTTTTCAATGTACATTAATGATATAGGCAATGTTCTTACCCACACTGAGCATCTCATTTTTGCAGATGATACTCAAATTTACCGAACCTGCCTTCCCTCAAACATTACAGCTGAGCTTAATTTAATATCACAAGATGTTCTAGCTATTTCCAATTATGCAAAAAATAATGGTCTCAAACTCAATCTCTCTAAAACCAAGATTATGATCCTTGGTAGCAACAAATTTATCAGTCGACTCAATTTTGACACATTGCCAATGATCGAAATTGATGGCAGCACACTTCCTTATGTAAATGAAGCCCGCAACCTCGGAATTGTAATGACATCGAATTTATCGTGGAATAAGCAAGTTAACTGCATGTCAAGTCGGATAAATTGTGTCTACCACCGACTGAAATATCATCGAAATGCTTTAACAACCGAAGTCAAAATTATTCTAATCTCATCTTTTGTTTTTCCCATCCTCGATTACTGTTGCGCAGTTTATAACGATCTCACCAATGAACAAAATCAAAGATTAGAAGTACTACTCAACTCTGGCATCAGATATTGTTTTAACCTTAAACGAGACACTCATATAACTCCTTATCGTAGGAAACTGCGTTGGCTGACTGTACGATCACGAAGACTGTATTTCATTGGAATAGTAACCTATCGAGTAGTCAACAATCAAGCTCCTCATTACTTAACGGAACTTTTTCATCACGCTCCTCCATCTGCTCGTGAAATCAATCGGCGGGTACCTGATGTATTTCGTATCCCAAATCAACGAACATCATGCCTTAGCAAATCATTTGTTTTAACAGCAATGCAGCTCTGGTATTCGCTTCCAATCGTCATACGGTCTTCTTCATCAATTGACATTTTCAAATCTCACCTCTTCTCTCACCTCTTTGCGTCAGAAGACCCCTTTTTATCATAAATTTATCATAAATGTGTTATCTTTTATACTACTATATCAAATTCTACCACTACAACTTACTATAACATTATAAATTAACTTTAAGATCGTCAACCATTACATTATAAGTTATCTTTAAGATTGTCAATTTTTCACTTATTGTATTTTCTAAATCTTTCATATCACATTGTAATTCGAATATGTTACTCATGCCTTACGGATTCATCCTAGGCAAAATATACTATCAATCAATCAATCAATCTCGTTCTCTCTCTCTCTCTCTGATTGTATCATCAGACTTGTCGATGTTTATTATTGGAGAATATAATAAAATAACCCAAAACAGGGGGTTACACAAAACAGCAAGGGACTACAAAAGTATAAACAGGCAGTATAAACGCATAATCTGTAAACGCATGACAGATTATTCGAAAGTGCTTGATTACAAAATTTCTATTGGCAATTCGAAACTGAGGCAATCAATATTTTTTTTCGTTTTGCATTGGTGGATTTTTTTTCCATTAAAAAGATTAAATTGATCATAATGGGGAATTTTCACTTCAATTCCAACAAAGTAAAATTTAAGTTCGAAATAAAATATGTCCGCGTGTGTGTATGTGTGTATATTAGGGTGGTCATTATATTTGGGGTTAAAATTTATTTTGACCATTCTGCCCCCTAAACCGGTTCGAAATACATAAAAAGTAATGCTGTAATTTTTTGAGATTTTTGAATCTGTGCTTAACCCTCGACCACGGCGGTTGAAGTTTTTCGTTTATAGTACATGGAATTTTTCTGCGTTTGTGGTCACGATTTTACTGTGGGTCTCAATCCGTTTGGAAAATCTTGAAATTTTCATAAATTATTTCACAAGCATGTTGCTACACGGAAAAAAATTCCAATACTCCTACCTTCAAAATGTTGTATAGCATCACCATACTAACCTATTAAAGCGCAAAACGATAATTTTGGACACACAATTTCAAGTAAGCAGTTTTAACTAAGGAAGAAAAGAAAAATTCTCCAAAATCTGATATAGGGGGTTTTTGAGGGTGCTCTTTCAGAATCTAGCATTTATTTTGTAAAATTAAATCAAAATCTTCAGTACTTGCATTTTGAATTAGAAAGTCAACAATTTTTGACGTTTTTTTTCCTTCAAATCGAGTTTCGTTACTGTTGCTGCACTCAAATAACCATATCATCGCCAGCAAAAGTGTTCTCATTGTCTGACCTTTCCAGAAAACTGGTTGTAACCAGTATTATAAAAGTATGTATAAATACTCTTTCCTCACTCAGTCTTTCCAAAATGGCGGTTTTTTCAAAACAGCATGATGTAAATTTGCGTAATTTTGTTTCCCGAAAGTCTCAACGTAACAAAGAAATGTTACAGACCAAAAAGTATTCAGCATCATCTGAAGAATAAGTCTGATTTTTATCAAAAACATTCTAGCTATTTTTGTATTTTTCAATTTTGACAATTTTTGGAAAAATTTTTAAAATTCGGAAAATAGTCACACGTATTTCTTGCATGATTCTCAACAATTTTTGATATATCAAATTTTTTTGTAAAGTTGAAACTTTTTGAAAAAAAAATTATTTTCCATCGCATAATAAATAGGTTCATAATTTTGTTCTCAAAAAGTTTCAGCTTTAAAAAAAATGTTACATAACAAAAATTGTTTGAGAATCATCCTAAGAATGCGTGCGAATATTTTCAGAGCTTTTAAAATTTTACAAAACATCGAAATTGAAAAATACAAAAATAACTAGAAAAATTTTGAAAAAAATCACACGTATCCTTTAGATGATTCTCTATACTTTTTGTTCTGGAACATTTCTTTGTTATGTTGAGACTTTCGAGAAAAAAAATCATGCAAATTTTCATCATGCTGTTTTGCGAAAACCGCCATTTTGCGAAAATCGAGTGAGAAGAAAGTGTTCATCACCAGTGTTCTGGAAAGGTCAGTTATTGAGAACACCTTTGCTGGCGATAGTATGATTATTTGAGTACAGCATCAGTAACGGAAATCGATTTCAAGGAAATAAAACGTCAAAAATTCTTGAGTTTTCAATTAAAAACGAAAAAATAATGAAGATTTTGATTTAGTTCTACAAAATAAATGCCATATTCTGAAAGAGCACCCTCAGAAACTTGCTATGCCAGATTTTGAAAATTTTATCTTTTGTTCCGCAGTTAAAACTGATGTGTACTCGAAATTGAGTGTCCAAAATTGTTATTTTGCGCATTAATGGGTTAGTATGGTGATGCTATACAACATTTTGAGTGTAGGAGTATTGGACATTTTTTCCGTGTAGCAACATGCTTGTGAAGTAATTTCTGAAAATTTTAAGATTTTCTAAACGTACTGAGATCCACAGTAAAATCGTGACCACACACGCGGAAAAATTCCATGTATTATAAACGAAAAACTTCAACCCCCGTGGTCGAGGGTTAAGCATTGTTTTAAAAATATGAAAAAATTACAGCATTATTTTTTAATGTATTTTGAACCGATTTAGAGGGCGGAAACGGTAAAATTTTGATCCCAAATAACGACCACCCTAGTGTGCGTGAATATACCTAAATCAACTTTCATGTTCAATAAAACGATTTTTATTTTCAAAAAAACTGATTTGGCTTAAAGGGGTCACCGCCCGTGGGAGCCGCATTTTTTGGGGTTTTTGCCCGATTTTTTTGCGGCAAGGATAAAAAAAAATTGTCAAAAAAATGATTTTATAAAAAAAATACAGAACAATTCGAAAAGATTTTCACAAATCTTGAAAAAACATTATCTGTAAAAAAAACTAATCTGTATCTATTTTTTAAAGTGTCAAAAGAATGAAATAACAAGTAAAAAATAAAAAACCGAAAAATCGCGCTTGAAATCATTTTGGAAACCGATGCCTCATTCTTCTTATTTGATTCGAACAGCCAAGTCAATTGAAAAAAATTCCATCTAATTTACGTGCACCATTAAAATTTATTATATCAATTCGAGGCCAAGTATTTTCTAATGAATTGAAAAAAGTTACCACTTGAGTTACGTGCAGCACTAAAATTTATGATATCAATCGAAGGACAAGTAATTTATGAGTAACTCCAAATTTCAACATTATGGAATTGTTCTAAGAAGCTTTTAAATCCAAAAAAAATCACATGCAAGCTAGTCATTTCTTACTCTATGGTGGCAAAGACTTATAAGAAAATCGATTCTTTTCAGACTTTCAGGAGTTTCTGATATTATTCACAATATTCGACGTCGATTGGATCGATACAAATTATGTTTAAATATGAGTTAAAAGTACTTGTCCGGCCCATCACTATTCATTCAAATAAAAATCAATCATAAAAAAACGAAATTGTACGGCAGAATCCGGTTAAAAATTTATTGACATGCGATTTATTATTAGTTTAATGTTCTTAATAATAGTATAGGTTAGTTATACCGAATGAAATTCTTTCGCTGGAAAAAGTGAGAAGTAAAAATTGCCGTCATTCCAATACCAACTGGGGAGTTATTTTTGGAAGCTTGAACATATTTAATGTGCAAAATGTTTTTTATTTATCGATGCACAATAACATCCCTTGTATAGTACAGGACAATTCGTTTCCATTCTTATTCAATTAGTGCAATTAAGGGAATATTACTTGAAGATATCTCTCTAAATTCGCTCTGCATGAATATTTGTGCTCGATCAGTTCTAGAGAAGACCTGGTTTTTATTTGAATGAATAATTTTAATGGAAAGTGATGGGCCGGACAAGTACTTTTAACTCATATTTAAACATAATTTGTATCGATCCAATCGACGTCGAATATTGTGAATAATATCAGAAACTCCTGAAAGTCTGAAAAGAATCGATTTTCTTATAAGTCTTTGCCACCATAGAGTAAAAAATGACTAGCTTGCATGTGATTTTTTTTGGATTTAAAAGCTTCTTAGAACAATTCCATAATGTTGAAATTTGGAGTTACTCATAAATTACTTGTCCTTCGATTGATATCATAAATTTTAGTGCTGCACGTAACTCAAGTGGTAACTTTTTTCAATTCATTAGAAAATACTTGGCCTCGAATTGATATAATAAATTTTAATGGTGCACGTAAATTAGATGGAATTTTTTTCAATTGACTTGGCTGTTCGAATCAAATAAGAAGAATGAGGCATCGGTTTCCAAAATGATTTCAAGCGCGATTTTTCGGTTTTTTATTTTTTACTTGTTATTTCATTCTTTTGACACTTTAAAAAATAGATACAGATTAGTTTTTTTTACAGATAATGTTTTTTCAAGATTTGTGAAAATCTTTTCGAATTGTTCTGTATTTTTTTTATAAAATCATTTTTTTGACAATTTAAAAAGAAAATATTTTTAAAGTTTTTTTTATGGATGGAATTATCAGCAAACGAGGGACCATCAATGTACTTGTCCCAACCTTTTTTTTCCTAGGGGAAGTTTATGGTTTGATATCACGTCTTTTTTCTCAAAAGTTCCTTATTTATGTTCAGTTGACTATAGGATTTTAGTTTAAATTTCTATGAATTATTTCTGATTTTCGTCTTATAACGTTGGTTTTCACGAAAAAAGACCTATTTTTCGTCAAAATTGTATTGGACATATTTCGTCACAGGTCTGTCCTCGGACTTTGGCGATTTTTTCCCTTGTACTCGAATATGTTTTGTCAATTAGGAACCCAAGAGCACGGCCGCAAGCGAGTTGGAGGCCGGGATATGATTTTCGGCTTATAGCGTAGGTTTCCACGAAAAAAGACCTATTTTTCATCCAAATTGTACTGAAAATATTTCGTCACAGGTCTCTCCTTGGACTTTGGTGATTTTTCTCCTTGTCTTCTAATATGTTTTGTCCATTGGAAACTCAAGAGCATGTAGCAATGCTTGTTGCGGGCTGAGATATGATTTCCGGCTTATAACGTTAGTGAAAAAGAAAGGAATAGAGGAAAGATAGATCAAATTCAAGACACAACGAATCCAAAAGAATTGGCCATTTTTAAATGTCGTTTTTGCATTCTGAATCTAGACATTTTCGTGTCATCCAAAACATGCCCCCGATGAAATATATTTCCAAAGTTTGCAAGTGGCCGCGGAGATCCAATTATCTACAGTTTGATAGTTGCAGAAAAAAGGCACCCGGAAACATTTATTATGTCAGAATTCAAAGAAGTAAAAAAAACTGAGCGTACTTGATTCGACAGAGCAACGGAATTCAAAGACGTTCAAGGTACCTGCATTGGTTGTGGAGGAAAACAATTTCATTTCAGGATAATTTAGAAATAATTTAGGAAATTCAGAAATTTAGCATAGAATTTAGAAAAAGAAAAATTAAGATAATTAGTAAAGCAGAAAACTTTTGTGATGAATTTTTGAAATTACATGTTACAGTTGGAGTAAAAAATTTAAATAATTGGCGCACATGCTGCGACACAAAAATATCAAAGTTTGAAGGTATTTGCTCCATACCGCAGTAATACAAACTTTAATACTATTTGAAAAGAAATACTTCAAAACTTGCTGAACAAAGTTCCATTACATATTACCATAAAGATAGGGGGTGATACTTAGCACATGTACTTATCCACAGAAATTTCCAAATTCGCAGGTATCTGCTGCGATTCAATGTATCTGCGCAATGAGTTTGGAAGGCAGCAATTTCAAATCCATCCATAAATGAGCAACTGAAGACTTTTGTAATGAATTTTTCACTTGATATTTATGTTACGGTGCGAGTCAAAAAATAAAATGAATGGCACAGTATATAAATTTTATAGTTTGCAGATTTTTGCTGTATTTCAATGATCCAAATCTATAGTATTAGAGTTGAAAGTTGTTAGAAGTCATGATGTTACATTAAAATGACATAGCGCACATAACATTCAGAAATTCTGTAGGTTTCCATGATGTTGGCAGGTATTATACTTAATCGCATCGAAAACTGAGCAACTGTACACTTATCGTAATGAATGTTTTCACCAATAATTCCACATTTGCAGTTTGCAGAATAGGAATACTCAACATATACGTCATTTCATAAGTATTGTTGTCAATATTTGTGTTTGCCTACCGCATTCCGAAGATTCAACTTTTCATATTATCAGCAAAAAAAGCATGCAAAGACTTTTTGGAACAAGTTTCACAATTTATTACTCGACAGACCAGGTGGAAAAAGAATAACTACACTTATATCAAGACCAGAAACTGTTTTGAGAATCTGTTGTACAAAATGTGCGATTGATGATCATAATTGGAAACCTCTTGAATCACGTTACCACAATCAGCATGAAGAAATAGTAGAAAATCGTAGGATACATATTAGGCAACCAATTAATAATATGCATCGATCCACTGCAAACCGATGGAGTCAAAACAAGGATCGGAAAGAGCAGAGCCATAGTTAAAAAGAAAAAAGACAGCGCAATTGAAAGAGAACAGAAATCAAAATTGTTTCATGTATCTGTGCATTAGTTTCTGATGACAGTAATTTCAGATCTATTCAGAAATAAGTAGGTGAAGACTTTAGTAATGAATATCTTCGTTAATATATTCCAGTCGGAACCAAAAAGTTAAAAGATTGGCATACTTGCTATTTCACAGAAATATCAAAGTTCATAGGTACTTGCTACGTACCAGTTATACAGACTTTGGTGCTATAGGGAAAAACACTTCAAAATTACATGAACCACATTTTTGAAACTTATTATGACACATTCAAAAAAAAAGTGACAAATACGATGCATGTTGAAGCAAGCAAAATGCTGTAATTTTGTATGTCTCCTTGGTTATCCGCAGACAAAATATTTGATTACATCTAAAAATGATCAGGTGTAGACTTGCAGATATGAATTTTTCAACCCACAATGCTAATCGCAAACATGGTCTGGACATATTCAATATACATGTCACTTCATCACTTTGTCGAACTTTAGAGGTGTTCATTGCATTTCGAAGATACAAATTTTGATATCATGAAAATTAAGCACCCAATGACTTATTGAAATAAATTTCCAAATTTATCATGTAACAACTCAAGTGAATATATCTATGCATTTACATGGCCCAAAGATTTTTTAAAACTTGGGTGTATGAACAAGCAATCATGAAGGCTTTTTGCTATAAATATTTCAAATTATCTTGTTGAAATTAATATAAAAAAATAGAAATACGAATATCTCTCGTATTGTCTGGAGAACAAATAGAAATTGGTATGACAATACACTGTAAGCTAAGGAGGTGGAAAAAAGGGACCGGTGAACACAGCCAAACTAAATGAAAGAAATTATGACAACAATACATTGAATTACTTGACCAAAGTTTTTTAAAATTTATTTGAATTCGTTTACATACAACCATCCACCTCTTTCTTTAATGTAATTACACAACATAGAATTTCTGTTTGGAAAGAACATTTTAGAGGTTATAATGAACGAACGTTTTTTTTCTCATTGTTATTATTATTATTATTCAACACTAATTAGTCACGTCATTAATAATATCGATTCCTTCCACTTTTCAATAACCACTTTTATTTTTCTACACTCTGCACGCAACAGCACTCCGGCGGTCATAACCTCAAACGTCAACATGACGCGAAATCTCGCAAATTTGCTATGTATGTATATTAGGGTGATTCGTTTTGAGCGAACATTTTTTTTTCTTTACTCCCGCAGCCAAATATTATTCTTTATGCTGAAAAAAAGACCCTGTCCAAAGGGGAGCTCTGAATTTTAATTCTAAGTACTTTTTTTTCAATTTTGAAGATTTCCTATTTAACATACACGTAAATTTTTATTTTTATTTCTTTAATTTTCATAACTCTGCGGCATTTGATGGTATCATCACACCCACAAATAGGTTTTCTTCAGAATTGAACGCTCTAAAAAAGTCCCCATTGCAGCGAAAGCGTAACTCACACTGGTGAGTAATTGCGCTTTGCTAAACCTGATTTTTTCCTGATATTATCATGAGATTAGCCATTATCTCGTTAAGAACGAGAGCTACAGAAAAAATGTGAATAATGAACTTTTAGGAAATTTAATTTCCTACAAAAAAGGTCTTATAAATGTAAGCGATACAATTGATAGTTTGAGAGATATTACACATTTAGAAAAATAATTTGCTGAAAATCGATAAAATTGCTAGGTTTATGGCTTCACAAATTCGTCATCAGAAATTATACGATTTTCAATGATCACAATGATCAATTTTAACCTTTTTATATTAATTTGAAATTCAACTAGACAATGACTAATTGGTGATCTATTACTTGTTCAATCGGTAAAAATCCTGTTGCACGGTTTATTGCAAGTAGCTTGATATTTCAAAGAAAATATGTGTTACATGCTATTCTCTTTTTATCAGAGGTGTAACGTTTATTTTTCTCGAAAAATCAAGGGTGTCCGAGTGAACCGTGTAACCATTTTGCAGCCATTTCTCTCGCACTTACGCAAGTGATAAATCACCTTGAAACTTACTTAGTGAATTGATAACGACACAAATTGACAAAATTTTCGTTTTTTATAGTAATTAAAATTGGGTTTCAGAAAATAAAATTATTTTAGATAGCAATGCTAGGTTATTTACTCTGTAACTCAACTGAATTTAAAATTCAAAACGAAGGTGTATTGATATGATTAAATGATTCTTCATATAAAAAGCTTGGTAATAAATAAACAATTATTGAATGAAAAAATTCTTATTAATGTCATATTACGTTTTCCAATAATTATAAAAATATTATTTATGAAAAAATAAATAATTTTTTTTCAGTGTTTTGATGATTTAAAAGACATAAAACTAGCAATTTTATCGATTCTTAGCAAATTATTTTTCTAAATGTTGAATATCTCTCAAACTATCAATTGTATCGCTTACATTTATAAGACCTTTTTTGTAGGAAATTAAATTTCCTAAAAGTTCATTATTCACATTTTTTCTGTAGCTCTCGTTCTTAACGAGATAATGGCTAATCTCATGATAATATCAGGAAAAAATCAGGTTTAGCAAAGCGCAATTACTCACCAGTGTGAGTTACGCTTTCGCTGCAATGGGGACTTTTTTAGAGCGTTCAATTCTGAAGAAAACCTATTTGTGGGTGTGATGATACCATCAAATGCCGCAGAGTTATGAAAATTAAAGAAATAAAAATAAAAATTTACGTGTATGTTAAATAGGAAATCTTCAAAATTGAAAAAAAAAGTACTTAGAATTAAAATTCAGAGCTCCCCTTTGGACAGGGTCTTTTTTTCAGCATAAAGAATAATATTTGGCTGCGGGAGTAAAGAAAAAAAAATGTTCGCTCAAAACGAATCACCCTAATGTATATATTACGATATCGAAGTAGAACAGATAATTCTTAATTTTCACGATACACATTATTCACGTTTTCACTTCTCAATATTTTACTCACTCTCAGTACACTGTATGAGATCAATTAATCCACTTTTGAGGTTTTATTTATTATAGATATTATTGTCGTGAATTGGGCTCGAAACTTATTGAAACTACTTTTATGAAAAAAATAAAATTGATTATATCCACTGCTATTTCCAATAATGTTTTATTTATTTAAACGAAATTTGCAAATCTTGCACAATGATCCACGGGGCTACGATCGCAATCACTTTATAATAACATAACAGACGATAACAGACGGTATACAAGAAAACATTGAGGACTATCAAAAACTTTCTCATCGGCGATTGGTCGAGACGGATAGATTCTCACCGGTGATTGGTTATGATGGGCATCAAGAAGCCCTTGTATGTATCGGTCTGAACCCATATACGGATACGTCAGCTGCTTTAATGTGTTGGTACTTTTTGCATAATCTTGAGCCCGTGCAAAGTTTTTTTTCAGCAATTACGCCACCGATCATGCTGATTTTGGGCGCAATCGGAAGAGAATTTCTTAATTAGCTGAAAGTTCAATTTTCAAATTGCGACATAACTCCTGAGCTTCGCAATTCAAGAAAATGACATGTCGATTTTACCCCCACCACCGCGAATCGTTTTATTCAGAGATAATATAGTCTCGGCGAGAGCCTCGGGCCAGCGGACGACAGGGCTGTCAATGTACTTGTCCCGAGACTCTGCCGAGTCTCTTGATATAGACTTTAGAAATTTAAAGGTTTCATTCAATGGTATTCAACTCTATGGTAGAATTTTTTAACTCTGATATTTCGGGTTTATTCGGTGTAAAACTACTTCAAAGGAAACCATCTGCATGGTCTCCACAATTCCGGAGGTTCCGTTTATCTGCGATCAAAAAACCAAGGAGCGTTTTGATTTGTAAAGCAGTGGCTATCGCCTGAACATTCAGAATCATACAGAAATATTAAAAATTAAAGGATTATTGAGTTATGCAATATTTTGGAAAATTTAAATGAGGTGTTTTGAAACGGACAAATTCTTCAATTTTTCATATTTCTGTATGATTTTGATTCAGGTGATAACCTCAGTTTTACAAATCAAAACACTCCTGCTTTTTTGATCTCAGATAAACCGATCCCCCGGAATCGTGGAGACTATGAAGAAACATATGGGTTCCTGTGGAATAGCATTACACCAAATCTACTAGAGATATCAGAGTTACAATTTCTACCATAGAGTTGAAATACCATTGAATAAACCCTTCAAATTTCAAAAGTCTATATTTTTTTTCCTTGCCGCAAAAAAATCGCGAAAAAACCCCACCAAAACCAGCTACCACACAAGGTGACCCTCTTATGTTGTATTTCATTATTCCAATCGATCAATATTGCGTTATCTGAAAAAAAGATTCGAGCGCCTTAGTCGTTGAAATCCTGTCGTTATTTAACGACTTAATCTCAACATTGAAATTGATAATTCGTTACAATTTTTTGAATTTTTAAATATATTAGCTGCAATTTGATTAAAAATTTTTTGGTCCCTTTTTTTAGATATCTGTTTCGACGTGGCAGAAAATAATTTAAAGGTCATAAAAAATAAAAAAAGGTCATAAAAAAACCATTTCAAACGTAATGAATAAAAAAAATGGAATCTGCTTAATCTTGATAATGTATGAAAAACGTTTCGTGTTAAAATGAACAAAACATTGTCAAATAAATGCAAAAGTGACGAGTACATCGGATGACGAATGAAAAAAATTAAAAACATAATGATATGTATTAAAGAAAATTACGAAACCAACTGTAAATAATTTCAACAACACAATTAAGAAAAGCTTTCACAAATCGTGAAAAAAACATTATATTTAGAAGAAATACAAATCCGTAATTATATTGTAAAGGAAAAAAAAATTCAAATAGAACGTAAGAAATTCATTCCTACGGGAAGCATCCGGAACTTGAAAAAGTTCTAGTGAATCAAAAAGTTACCAAAAAATCGCATCAAAGGTAAAAGTCATTTGTTACTCTATGGTGGCAGAGACTTAGAAGAAAATCGATTCTTCTCAGACTTTCAGGATCCCTTGGTATTCACAATATTCGATGTCGATTTCGTGTCGGTACAAATTATGTTTAAATATGCGCTAAAAGTACTTGTCCGGCCCATCACTTTTCATTCAAATTGCTCACTCAAATAAAAATCAGGACTCTTTTAGACCTGATGGATCACATGTATGCCTACAGAGGGAATTGAGAAAATTATCTCCAAGAGATTGTAACTTGAATGCATTCATTATAAAAAATCCAACCAAATTCTTCTGTAATATACAAGAGATATCATTGTGTATTGATGAAAAAATACCCTTCGGAAGATAAAAATTGTCAAGCTTCCAAATTAACTCCCCAGTTTATATTGAAATGACGGCAATTTTTACTACTCATTTCCTTCTTCAAACGACTATTAAAACGCACTATTAAAAAGCACTCCATGTGAAATGTTTCAGATTTTTAAATTCATAATTTCAGAAAATTCCGTTTTTTTTTAAATGAATATAAAACCATAAACTTCCCCTGGGGAAAAAAAGGTTGGGACAAGTCCATTGATGGTCCCTTGTTTGATGATATAGAAAAAAGATTCAGAACCAGGAAAAAAATTCTATAGAAATAATAAACGAAAAATTGTTAAGTTCAAAAAAATTGAACAAAAATAAAAAACAATCGAAAAAAAATCTGTAAAGAAAAATAAAACATTTTCAAAAAAATTCATAAATATTGAACAAATTGAAAAATGTACTATCCAAGTTACATGCAGTATAGAAATGTATGATATCAATTGGAGGACAAGTTTTTATTGATAATTTGGAATATTTATCGAACAAATCGGAAACTTTCATTGAAAAATTGACGTTTTACGCATAGGAGCCACTAATCATTCATGATAATTATTTTCAAGAAAAAAGTTCTTGAAAAAAAGTCATAACGGAAGTTACGTGCAGTACTAAAATGTATTATATCAATTCGAGGCCAAGTATTTATCAGTTATTCGAAATATTATCTCCGGCGACAAATGAGCGTTGAGAATCCTCGTCGGGCTCAGAACGTTTTATCAAAATTACTAAAAAATTAATGGAAATAAAAAATCGCAGAATCTTTCTTTCGAATAATAAGAACGATGTCAAACCATTTCTTTTTAACCAGACCATATAATAATCGTTAAAAATTCACATGAAAGTCATTCGTTACTTCAACAAGGTACGGACTTTAATGAATCGATTCCCCTCCGACAGTCGGAGTCCGACTTTCAGGATCCTCTGGTATTATTCACAACATTCAACTTCGATTGGATCGGTACAAATTATGTTCAAATACGTCTTAAATGTACTTGTCCGGCCCATCACTTTTTATTCAAATTGCTCATTCGAAAACAAATCAGGGCTGTTCTATAATCCCAAATATAATAAAATGGATAGAAATAAAAATAATATCTCCAAGTAATTTGAACTTGATTGTTCTCAGGTTCGTATAGCAATATTCACTTCTCATTTCCTTCAGGGAACACATACCATTCGGTAAGAACCAATGGTAATGAGAAATAATCAGGCACATAGAAATTTTCGAACCTATTCAGTTTCGGACACTGGTTTGTTCTTGGACTTTGGTGATTTTTCTCCTTGTCTTCTAATATGTTTTGTCTATTAGGAACCTAAGAGCATGAAGAAATGCGTGTTGTGGGCCGTAATATGATTTTCGGCTTATAACGTTGGTTTCCACGAAATAAGATCTATTTTTCGTCAAAATTGTACTGGAAATATTTCGTCACAGGTCTGTCCTAGGACTTTGGTGATTCTTTCCCTTGTACTCTAATATGTTTCGTCTATTTGGAACCCAAGAGCATGGAGAAAAGCGTGTTGCGGGTCGAGATATGATTTTCGGTTAATAACGTTGGTTTCCACAAAAAACAACAAATTTTTCGTCAACATTGTACAGAAAATATTCCGTCACAGGTCTGTCCATGGATTTGGGCGATTTTTTCTCTTCTACTATAATATGCTATGTTTATTGGGAACCCAAGAGAACGTTAGAGAGCGGGTTGAGGGCCGAGATATGATTTTCGGCTTATAACGTTGGTTTCCACGCAAAAGGACCTATTTTTCGTCAAAATTTTACTGAAAATATTTCGGCACGGGTTTGTTCTTGGACATCGGTGATTTTTCCCCTTGTCTCCTAATATGTTTTGTCTATTAGGAACCCAAGAGCACGATGGAAAGTGGGTTGGAGGCCGAGATATGATTTTCGGCTTATAACGTTGGTTTCCCCGAAAAAAGACCGATTTTTCGTCAAAATTATACTGGAAATATTTCGGTACCGGTTTGTTCTTGCACGTCGGTAATATTCCCCCTTATTTTCTAATATGTTTTCTGTATTAGGAACCCAAGAGTGTGAAGAAATGCGTTTCGTGGGCTGTAATATGATTTTTGGCTTATAACGTTGGTTTCCGTGAAAAAAGATCTATTTTTCGTCAAAATTGTACTGGAAATATTTCGTCACCGGTCTGTCCGTGGCCTTTGGCGATTTTTTCCAAGTCTTCATACCAAGAAAGAACTGACGTAAAGATTTCCTTAATAGAACAGATTTTATTTATCCCTTTTCTTCAAAATTCAAATGAAAGATAGATCAAATTCAAGACACGAAAAATCCAACAGATTTGCCCACTTTAAATGTCGCTTTTGCATTCTGAATCTAGAGATTTCGTCTCATGCAAAACGTGCCCCCAATGAAATATATTTCCAAAGTTTGCAAGCAGCCGCTGAGGTTCAATTATCCACAGTTTGATAGTTGCTGAAAAAAAGTACCCGTAAACTTCTCACAATTATTATGCCAGAACTCAAAGCAGCAAAAAAAACTAAGCGAACTTCATTCAACAGAGCAACAGAATTTAAAGACGTTTAACGTACCTGCATTGGTTTTGAAGGAAAACCATTTCAGGACAATTTAGAAATGAATTTAGAAATTCGAAAACTCAGAAAGGAATAGAAAAAGGAACATTGAAGTATTTAGAAAAGCTGAAGACTTTTGTAATGAATTTTCTAGATTACATGATATGATTGGAGTAAATGATTTGAATGATTGGCACACATGCTGCAACACAGAAATATCAAAGTTTAGAAGTATTCGCTGTATATCAGTCATACAAACTTCAATACTATTTGAAAAGACACACTTAAAAACTTGCTGAACCAAGTTCCATTACATATTACCATAATCAAAGATAAGGGGTGATCCGTAGCATATATATTTATCCACAGAAATTTCAGAGTTCGTAGGTATCTGCTGCGGTTCAATGTATCTGCGCAATGAGCTTCGAACACAGCAATTTCAAATCTATCCATAAATGAGCAACTGAAGACTTTTATAATCAAATTTACTTCATATATATGTTACGGTTAGAATCAAAATGTAAAATGAATGGCACAGTATATAAATTGTATAGTTTGCAGATTTTCGCTGTATTTCAATGATCCGAATCTACAGCATTATAATGAAAAGTTGTCAAAAGTCATGATGTTGCATTAAAATGACATAGCGCACATTGCATTCAGAAATTCTGTAAGTTTCTGGGGATGTTGGTAGGCATTATATTTGATCACATCCAAAACTGAGCAACTGTAGACTTATCGGAATGAATTTTTTTTATAATAATTCCATATCTGTAGTTTGCAAAGTGGAAATACTCAACATACATGTCATTCCATAAGTTTCGTTATCAAAATTTGCGTTTGCACACCGCATTCCGAAGATACGACTTTTCATATCATCAGCAAAAAAAGCATCCAAAGGCTTTCTGGAACAAGTTTCATAATTTATCACTCGACAGACCTAATGGGAAAAGAATAACTACCCAGTATACCAAGACCAGAAATTTTTTTGAAAATCTGATTTACAAAATGTGCAATTCAAGATTATGGTTAGAAACCTCTCGAATCATGTTACCACAATCATCATGAAGAAGGAGTAGAAAATCATAGGACACATATTAGGGAACGAATTAATAATATGTATCGATCCGCTGCAAACTGATGGGGTGAAAACAAGGATCAGAGAGGGCAGAGCCAAACTGAATATCAAGCAAAATATGGGGATGTTTAAAAATAATGATGACACAAGAAATAAATTAGAAAACATTTATTTAAGTAAAGTTTCTAATATCTATCTAACAGTTCCGTGTGTTTTTGTTCTATTTATTCGTATGTATAACCTATTTACACATGATATATAACCACGCCAGTGACGATATATTCGCACTGGACAATATTTCTCGTAATCTGGTTTAATTGAAGGATTATTTTAGTCAATACTTATTTCCAATCGAACGAAATAATGAAATCTTGAAAAGTTTCGTTGACATATGCATCGCGCATTTTTTATATTCTTTTTCACACACACATCACAGACTACATTTACGCGGCCGCTTTGATACCTGTTTCGTATATCACAAATAACAAAATAAATAGTAATATGCACTTCTTAAGATGACGAAAATTATTTTTTTATTGATCCCGCACGCACTTCGTAATTTCGAAACTCTGTTCATGCGATAAAAAACTGACACATGGTTTGTACATATATATATGTATATCGATCGAATTTATGACTGCTGTTACCAGCTGTGCTGCACCGTGTGCTACGTTATGAAGTTGACGTCAGATTTCCAATCATCAACAACTAATTTCAACAACCAATCACAACGTCTAAAAAAGGATGTCGTCAGATCCAACCAATCAGAAACTCGATAGCATCAAAGTGCCTTTGATGGTGTTATAATATAATATACAGACACATAAATTTTTGAATGTGTTGGTAACTTTTGCATAATCTTGAGCCCGTGCAAAGTTTTTTCTCAGCAATTACGCCACCAATAATGCTGATTTTGGGCTCATTCGATAGAGAATTTCTCAATTAGCTGAAAGTTCAATTTTCAAAGTCGTACATAACTCATAGGCTTCGCAATTAACCCTCTCAGACCGAGACCTATTTCGCGTTGACGGAAAATGATTCCCTTCATAATTTTATCTCAAAATACTTTATAGTTTCCGAATCCATTGTGACATTTCGGTTTTTTTGTTGGGAAATATGAATTTTTGAATGTTCGCTGCGCGCAGCACCAGGTCCTTGGGGAGCAAAATCAGGAAAATTTACGAATGAATCTAGCACCGAATACCTTAAATACATCATATTAGCTTCCCTTTGAAAGGAAATAACATTTGGAGTACGAAAAAAAAATTTATACCCACTTTTCTTTTGCGATAACTAAAGCACCTTTTCACACAACGCAAACTCAGCATGAAACGCCGACTTCATATTGATATTTCGATGAGTTAAAGCAGTTTATCTCTTGGTTTAGGAGTATCTAAGGTGCAATCTAACCTTGCGTGATTGAAATAGGCAGTTAGAACCCCGACCTTAATGACCGATGCAGTTTCATTGGGCCTGGAAGCGCGTGTTGCGTAGAAGCAACATACGGTCCGAGAGGGTTAAAGAAAATCACATGCCAATTTTACCCCCACCACCGCGAATCGTTTTATTCAGAGAAAGTATAGTCTCGGCGAGAGCCTCGGGCCAGCAGACGACAGGGCTGTCAATGTACTTGTCCCGAGACTCTACCGAGTCTCTTGATCTCGGAAACTCGAAGTAACTGAAAAAAATGTTTTCACATAAAAGTTGTAGTTTTATGTTAGCTTTCGAGCGGCTAATCGTGTGATTATTCCCGTGTTGTCGAAGCTCGCTGTCCATAACGCCATGGAATGGTGGAAGGATGTGCTCGTGGTGCAACATTTCATGAATTCCGCATACCATCGAAGCGTCAAAAAGTCACCGTTCGAATTGGTGATCGGCAATAAGAAGAAGATGAAAGACGACTTGTGGTTGAAAAAGCTGATTGAAGAAGAGTTGACGGAAGTTTTCGAGGCGGAAAGGTATGCGATGCGAGAAGAAGCGAAACAATGCTTTTTAAAAGTCCAGGAAGAGAACCGAATAACGTTCAACAAAAAGAGAAAGCCAGCGAAGTCGTATGCAGTTGGTGATCTGGTGGCCATATCTTGAACGCAGTTCGGAACGGGATTAAAGCTATTTCCCAAGTTCCTGGGCCCGTATAAAATTGTCAATGTGAAGGGCAATGATCGCTACGCTGTTCAGAAGGTGGGTCAACACGAAGGGTCGAAACGAACAACTTGCGCCGCTAATGCCATGAAACCATGGGCGGAATCGACAGGTTTCTACCTCGAAAGTGACAGTGATTTGGAATTGACATTAAAGAATGTACCCTCTGATGAAGAACGGTACGATGAAAACGAAGATTAGATGAGGGGCATCGAGTCGACGCCACAGCAGGATGGCTGAATGTAAGAAGCATTATGTTCTGAAAACAAAAAAAAAATATAAACAGAAAAGGCGCGCGAGTATACGCCACTGAGCGTCACGTGTTTTTAGGGAGAGGGGACGAGGCCCGGCTCGATGCGCAATACAAAGTCAGTTCGTGCGAATCCTCGAAAGCGAAAAGACGAGACCCTCTTTCATGTTTTTTTTCTTTGTTCCGTATTTTGTTTCTATCTTCATCTTCAATCAGTTATTTTATGTCAACTTTGTAACTTTTTTCGTATTTCCGTTTCTTTAATAAAGTGATCGCTTGTGAAACTTTATGAAATCACCCATTAGTCCCTGATCTCCCTGCCGTCGATCCTACATGAATTATGTTACTAGTGCGTCAGCGATTTCGTTTGCGGTCGCGCTCATGAGTGGAATTGCGAAAGAGAATTTAGAAAGGTTGTCCTGAATGGTGAGAATGATACGATGACCTTGGTTTGATACCGGTGTTATCGGTCCAACTATATGCATTGCGATTTTGTCAAATATGTTGAGAGGGGTCGTGTCGGTGATGACCATAAGTTGTTTCGTTTTTATTCGAACCAGTTTTCTTCTTTGGCAACTTTCGCATTGCCTAATGTAGTTTTCTACCTGTTTCTTAAGGTTGTCCCAAAAATATTTTTGACGAATTCTATTGTACATTTTAGTTACACCTTTATGATCTGCTGTTGGGGCTTCGTGAAATTCTCTTATTATAATAAGTCTGTCCTCCTGAGGTGGGGTCATAATCTCATCTTTGGAAATTTTAATTTGAATTTTTGAATGTGCGAAAATTTTGCGAATAAGATTTTTTATTTTGAACCATGTTGCGATGTCGAAATTGCTTCTTTTTTCAGAAATTGCTATCGTTCTTATTTTAAGTTCTTCCATTTTTGTTTCTAGATTTTGAAAAGATTTTGTAAAATTTTCCAAAATGAAAGGTGATGTATCGTTTGTTATATGTAGTGAGTCGAAATCAAATATTCCGCGCTTTCGTGATCGAAGAGTAGGCGAGAGTGGGATCGATGGCCAAATGGTCATCGATTTCGCTCTGTTCAACTGATCAGTCAGTCGTCTTCGAACCGCCGAGGCAGAACAAGGAAGTCCGATCAGTATCGAGTATATTTATATATCTTTATCGGTCCCACAACCCAGATTCAAAGAATTGTTCTTGTTTTTCTCCTTTTATCACGAAAGCGGTCGAGATAATTTAACAATCGATTGACGATATCAAGAGACTCGGTAGAGTCTCGGGACAAGTACATTGACAGCCCTGTCGTCTGCTGGCCCGAGGCTCTCGCCGAGACTATACTTTCTCTGAATAAAACGATTCGCGGTGGTGGGGGTAAAATTGGCATGTGATTTTCTTTAATAGCGAAGCTCATGAGTTATGTACGGCTTTGAAAATTGAACTTTAAGCTAATTAAGAAGTTCTCTGTCGAACGAGCCCAAAATCAGCATTCTCGGTGGCGTATTTGCTGAGAAAAAACTTTGCACGGGCTCAAGATTATGCAAAAAGTACCAACACATTTACGCAGCTGATGTATCCGTATATGGGTTCAGACCGATACATACAAGGGCTTCTTGATGCCCATCATAACCAATCACCGGTGAGAATCTATCCGTCTCGACCAATCGCCGATGAGAAAGTTTCTGATAGTCCTCAATGTTTTCTTGTATACCGTCTGTTATCGTCTGTTATGTTATTATAAAGTGATTGCGATCGTAGCCCCGTGGATCAACGGTGCAAGATTTGCAAATTTCGTTTAAATAAATAAAACATTATTGGAAATAGCAGTGGATATAATCAATTTTATTTTTTTCATAAAAGTAGTTTCAATAAGTTTCGAGCCCAATTCACGACAATAATATCTATAATAAATAAAACCTCAAAAGTGGATTAATTGATCCCATACAGTGTACTGAGAGTGAGTAAAATATTGAGAAGTGAAAACGTGAATAATGTGTGTCGTGAAAATTAAGAATTATCTGTTCTACTTCGATATCGTAATATATACATAGATAGCAAATTTGCGAGATTTCGCGTCATGTTGACGTTTGAGGTTATGACCGCCGGAGTGCTGTAGCGTGCAGAGTGTAGAAAAATAAAAGTGTTTATTGAAAAGTGGAAGGAATCGATATTATTAATGACGTGACTAATTAGTGTTGAATAATAATAATAATAACAATGAGAAAAAAAACGTTCGTTCATTATAACCTCTAAAGCGTTCTTTCCAAACAGAAATTCTATGTTGTGTAATTACATTAAAGAAAGAGGTGGATGGTTGTGTGTAAACGAATTCAAATAAATTTTAAAAAACTTTGGTCAAGTAATTCAATGTATTGTTGTCATAATTTCTTTCATTTAGTTTGGCTGTGTTCACCGGTCCCTTTTTTCCACCTCCTTAGCTTACAGTGTATTGTCATACCAATTTCTATTTGTTCTCCAGACAATACGAGAGATATTCATATTTCTATTTTTTTTATATTAATTTCAACAAGATAATTTGAAATATTTATAACAAAAAGCCTTCATAATTGCTTGTTCATACACCCAAGTTTTGAAAAATCTTTGAGCCATGTAATAATATATAGATATATTCACTTGAGTTATTACATGATAAATTTGGAAATTTATTTCAATAAGTCATTGGGTGCTTAATTTTCATGTTATCAAAATTTGTATCTTCGAAATGCAATGAACACCTCTAAAGTTCGACAAAGTGATGAAGCGACATGTATATTGAGTATTTCCAGACCATGTTTGCGATTGGCATTGTGGGTTGAAAAATTCATGTCTGTAAGTCTACACCTGATCATTTTTGGATGTGATCAAATATTTTGTCTGCGGATAACCATGGAGACATACAAAATTACAGCATTTTGCTTGCTTCAACATGCATCGTATCTGTCACTTTTTTTTTGAATGTGTCATAATAAGTTTCAAAAATGTGGTTCATGTAATTTTGAAGTGTTTTTCCCTATAGCACCAAAGTCTGTATAACTGGTACGTAGCAAGTACCTATGAACTTTGATATTTCTGTAAAATAGCAGGTATGCCAATCTTTTAGCTTTTTGGTTCCGACTGGAATATATTAACGAAGATATTCATTACTAAAGTCTTCACCTACTTATTTCTGAATAGATCTGAAATTCCTGTCTTCAGAAACTAATGCACAGATACATGAAACAATTTTGATTTCTGTTCTCTTTCAATTGCGCTGTCTTTTTTCTTTTTAACTATGGCTCTGCTCTTTCCGATCCTTGTTTTGACTCCATCGGTTTGCAGCGGATCGATGCATATTATTAATTGGTTGCCTAATATGTGTTCTATGATTTTCTACTATTTCTTCATGCTGATTGTGGTAACGTGATTCAAAAGGTTTCCAATTATGATCATCAATCGCACATTTTGTACAACAGATTCTCAAAACAGTTTCTGGTGTTGATATAAGTGTAGTTATACTTTTTCCACCTGGTCTGTCGAGTAATAAATTTTGAAACTTGTTCCAAAAAGTCTTTGGATGTTTTTTTTGCTGATAGTATGAAAAGTTGAATCTTCGGAATGTGGTAGGCAAACTCAAATTTTGACAACAATACTTATGAAATAACGTGTATGTTGAGTATTCCTACTCCGCAAACTGCAAATGTGGAATTATTGGTGAAAACATTCATTACGATATGTCTACAGTTGCTCAGTTTTGGATGCGATTGAGTATAATGCCTGCCAACATCATGGAAACCTACAGAATTTCTAAATGTTATGTGCGCTATGTCATTTTAATGTAACATCATGACTTTGAACAACTTTTCACTATAATACTATATAGATTTGGATCATTGAAATACAGCAAAAATCTGCAAACTATAAAATTTATATACTTTGCCATTCATTTTACTTTTTGACTCTCACTGCAACATAAATATGAAGTGAAAAATTCATTAGAAAAGTCTTCAGTTGCTCATTTATGCTTTGAAATTTGATTTGAAATTGCTGTTTTCCAAACTCATTGCGCAGATACATTGAATTGCAGCAGATAGCTGCGAACTTTAAAATTTCTGTGGATAAATATATGTGCTAAGTATCACCTCCTATCTTTAATTATGGTAATATTGAGTATTCTCACTTTGCAAACTACAAATGTGGAATTATTAGTGAAAAGATTCATTACGCTAAGTCTACAGTTGCTCAGTTTTGGATGCGATCAAATATAATGCCTGCTAACATCCATGGGAACATACAGAATTTCTGAATACAATGTTCGCTATGTAATTTCAACGTAACATTATGACTTTTGCCAACTTTTCTCTATAATACTATAGATTTGGATTATTGAAATACAGCAAAAATCTGCGAATTATAAAATTGATATACTGTGTCACTCATTTTACTTTTTAAAACTAACTGTAACATATATATGAAGTAAACACTCATCACAGAAGTCTTCAGTTGCTCATTTATGGATAGATTTTAAATTGCTGTCTTCAAAATTTATTGCGCAGATACATTGAATCGCAGCAGATACCTGCGAACTCTGAAATTTCTGTGCATAAATATGTGTGTTAAGTATCTCCCCCTATCTTTGATTATGAGAATGAGTAATAGAACTTGGTTTAGTAAGTTTTAAAGTATTTCTTTTTAAATACTATTGAAGTTTGTATTACTGCGGTATGAAGCGAATACCTCCAAACTTTCATATTTTTGTGTCGCAGCATGTGTGCCAATCATTTAAATTCTTTACTCCAACCGTAACATGTAATCTCAAAAATTCATCACAAACGTCTTCAGCTTCTCTAAATTCCTAAATTTTCCGTTTTCTATTTTATTCTGAGTTTTTATATTTCTAAATTCATTTTTAAATTCTCCTGAAATTGTTTTTCTCCAAAACCAATGCGCAGGTACCTTAAACGTCTTTGAATTCGGTTGCTCTGTTGAATTCAGTTTTTTTTTGCTTCTTTGAGTTCTGACATAATAAATGTTTCCGGGTGCCTTTTTTCTGCAACTATCAAACTGGATAATTGGATCTCAGCGGCCACTTGCAAACTTTGGAAATATATTTCATCGGGAACACGTTTCGAATGACACGAAAATGTCTAGATTCAGAATGCAAAAGCAACATTTAAAAAGGGCCAATTCTGTTGGATATGTTGTGTCTTGAATTTGATGTATCTTTCCTCTATTCCTTTCTTTTTCCTAACGTTATCAGCCGAAAATCATATCTCGGCCCGCAACACGCATTGCTCCATGCTCTTGAGTTCCCAATGGACGAAACATATTAGAAGACAAGGAGAAAAATCACAAAAGTCCAAGACTAAACCTCTATCGAAATATTTTCAGTACAATTTCGACGAAAAATAGGTCTTTTTTCGTGAAAACCAACGTTATACGCCGAAAATTATAAACAATTCATAGAAATTTAAACTAAAATCTTACAGTCATCTGAACATAAATAAGGATCTTTTGAGAAAAAAGACGTGATATCAAACCATAAACTTCCCCTAGGGAAAAAAAAGGTTGGGACAAGTACATTGATGGTCCCTCGTTTGCTGATAATTCCACCCATAAAAAAAACTTTAAAAAAAATTTTTTTTTAATTGTAAAAAAAATTATTTCATAAAAAAAAATACAGAACAATTCGAAAAAAATTTTACAAATCTTGAAAAAACGTTATATTAAAAAAAAAACTAATCTGCATCTATTTTTTAAAGTGTCAAAAGAATCAAATAACAAGTAAAAAATAATAAACCGAAAAATCGCCCTTGAAATCATTTTGGAAACCGATGCCTCATTCTTCTTATTTGATTCGAACAGCTAAATCAACTGAAAAAAACTCCATCTAATTTACGTGCGGCATTAAAATTTATTATATTAATTCGAGGCCCAGTATTTTCTAATGAATTGAAAAAAGTTACCATTTGAATTACGTGCAGCTTTAAAATTTATGATATGAATCGGTGGACAAGTATTTTATTAGTAAATCCAAATTTTCACATTATTAAATTCTTCTAAGAAGCTTTTAAATCCAAAAAAATCACATGAAAGCTAGTCATTTCTTACTCTATGGTGGCAGAGACTTATAAGAAAATCGACTCTTCTCAGACTTTCAGGATCCTCTGGTATTATTCACAAAATTCGACGTCGATTGGATCGATACAAATTATGTTTAAATATGTGTTAAAAGTACTTGTCCGGCCCATCACTTTCCGTTTAAATTGTTTATCCAAATAAAAGTCAGGGCTTGTCTAGAACTGATGGATCACAAGTATTCATGCAGAGGGAATTGAGAGAATTATCTTCAAGTAATTTTTACTTAATTGCACTAATTTAATAAAAAACGGAAACAAATTATTCCGCAATATAGAAGGGATATTATTGTGCATCGATAAATGAAAAAAAATTGTACATAATGTATATGTTCAAGCTTCCAAAATAACTCTGCAGTTTACATTCTCTGACGGCAATTTTTACTTCCCACTTATTCTTCCAGCGAACGAGTTCCATTCGGAATAAGAACTAACCTATAATATTATTAAGAACATTAAATTAATAATGAATCGCATTTCAACAAACTTTTAACGAGATTCTGCCGTGCCATTTCGTTTTTTTATGATTGATTCTTTATTGAATGAATAGTGATGGGCCGGACAAGTACTTTTAACACATATTTAAACATAATTTGTATCGATCCAATCGACGTCGAATTTTGTGAATAATACTAGAGGATCCTGAAAGTCTGAGAAGAGTCGATTTTCTTATAAGTCTCTGCCACCATAGAGTAAGAAATGACTAGCTTTCATGTGATTTTTTTGGATTTAAAAGCTTCTTAGAAGAATTTAATAATGTGAAAATTTGGATTTACTAATAAAATACTTGTCCACCGATTCATATCATAAATTTTAAAGCTGCACGTAATTCAAATGGTAACTTTTTTCAATTCATTAGAAAATACTGGGCCTCGAATTAATATAATAAATTTTAATGCCGCACGTAAATTAGATGGAGTTTTTTTCAGTTGATTTAGCTGTTCGAATCAAATAAGAAGAATGAGGCATCGGTTTCCAAAATGATTTCAAGGGCGATTTTTCGGTTTATTATTTTTTACTTGTTATTTGATTCTTTTGACACTTTAAAAAATAGATGCAGATTAGTTTTTTTTTTAATATAACGTTTTTTCAAGATTTGTAAAATTTTTTTCGAATTGTTCTGTATTTTTTTTTATGAAATAATTTTTTTTACAATTAAAAAAAAATTTTTTTTAAAGTTTTTTTTATGGGTGGAATTATCAGCAAACGAGGGACCATCAATGTACTTGTCCCAACCTTTTTTTTCCCTAGGTTGACATTTATTGTATCAAATAAAATATTAAAAATAAAAAGAAAGAAAAAATCATTACATTTTGGCGCCCGACTCGCGGCTACGATACTCACGTAGTTTCGCATACATCGCAAATTTAAATAAATACTCCATTAAAAATAAAATATCACAATTTTATAAGACACTTGAAATATCTTCAGAACTATAATAATTCATAATTCATAACGTAATAGAATCATATGCCTAAAACGGTTAGTGTACCATCTCCTCGCGTTACTCGATCAAAAGCATCGGTGATAAACGAGTCACGCGCGAACACACCTCTCCCGTTATTGAGAAAGCGTAAAGGCATCTTATCATCTCCGAAAATTGTAAATAAAAAACGAAATATTGAAAACATATCAAATATTAACAGACAAAAACGTACAACACAAATGGCTGAAGAAGCGGAAAGACTTGCAAATATTGAAGAGGAGTGGCGGCGTATAAGAGAAGAACGCCAACGTCTCATCGAAGAGCGCCTCGAGCTCGAGAGATTGAGAAATAATCATCAAGTTAATCCGCTACCACAACAAGTGACCGAACGTGATCCAGCAACGAATTCGCCAGCAATCGAAAATAATAGAACGAACGGCGAACTGGTAAATGGGCTCGTGACACATCTACAAAATTTACACGTGAACATAGGTATGCCGAAATTCAATGAAAATAATAACCCTCTTGAATACCTCGAAGAAATTGAACGGTACTTTAAACTTAAGAATATCCAACAGCATCATAGACTTATTATTATCGAAAATATTATAGAAGGCCGTGTAAGAACGTGGTACGAAGCTGTAAAAAATTCTATACAGTCTTTCGAAACTTTTGAGCAATTGTTTAGAGAAGAATTTTACTCTATTCCAAATAAAGTGCGTTTCAAAAATCAATGGTCATTAAAAAAATATAAAGCGAGTGAGGGTAGCATGCATACATATTTCTACAAGCAGATCAAAGAAACGCGTTATTTCGAGCCCCCTCTGACTCCGTATGAGATTAATTTTACAATCGTTCAACAATTTCCACCTCGCGTGCGATCAAGCTTAGCAACGATCAACTATAATGACACCAATTTAATAGCCCAAGCTCTCGGTCAGTTGGATTTGGCACAAGACGAGTTTATACGTCAAAAAGAAGCAAGAAACCAATACAAACCGCAAACGACGCACGTAAACAGCGTGCGTGGCGTTCAAACAGGTCCACCGTATCAAAATTATAGGCGTAGTTCGGAATATAATTCTAACGATTACCGTGGAAGATACATAAATCAAGACCAATTTCAACAACATAGCACATCACAGGCAAAAAGCAGGAGTAACGCGAAACACCAGAATAATAACAATGTAGCTCAAGTACCATGTTTACCAGATTTTCGGTTTCCTCCTCCAAACGTACAACCAACACAATATCAAAGCTATCAAAACTATAATCAATATCAGAGCGAAGCAGGAAATGAGCCAAATAATTTAAACTAAGTACAGACACGTCGAGTCAAGGTCCCACTACGTGTCATAATTTTTTAGATTTTGTTGAGGACCTGCGAGAAGAAATTAGAGGAAATATTTCACAAACAGTTCCATTTAAAGTAGTAATTCAACATCGTCCACACATAAGGCTTACGATGGGGGATAATATAATCAAAGTATTGATTGATACTGGTAGCCAAATAACTTGCGTATCGGAAGAATTTTATATGAAATTGAAACAGAACGATGATCTGTATGAGCTGCCAGTGACAAATATATCGGTGTCGACTGCGGTTGGAAAAAAATCGAGTACAGTCAAGAGACAAATTTTGTGCAAAACCCAAATCGGAGACCAAGAATTACAACACGTGTTTCTGGTCGTTCCGTTTTTAACATCCACGTGTATTTTAGGTAGTGATTGGCTGCATGCAAATAGGGCCATCATAAATTATGAAAACAGAACAGTTAGCATACAGGGAAGCCCGCTTAGACCCGATTTAGTGACGTTTGATGGAAATTTCTCGGAAAGGCTCCAAATTAGTCAAAGTGAAGGAAGAACTCACATTAATATCGTTCGAGCCGAAGAATTAGCAAAACGTGATGTAAATACAAGCGAATGTTCAAATAATAACATATCACTTGAAGTTGAAGATTTAAATGATTGTGTAAAAAAGAATAATGAAAATAATTTGAAAATGTATACTGCGATAAGCAGTGGTAAAGTGAATAAGACTGATATAAATAATGTCGATAATGAAGGTTTGGCAAGTGTTGATAGTCTAGAGATTAATCGCAAACACGATGTAGACAAAATAAACGAATTAATCGTAACAGTAAAACTGGATGATTCCACCACCCAGTTTAATAAAAAAATAATGGATGAGACAAATATAGAAGAAGAGTGGAATAGGAAACAACATATTATGGAACCAGGCAAAACTATTTGCGAATTGTCACAATACCAGAGTTGCACAGCGAATAATAAAAAATTAAAATCGGATGACGACAAAGATAAATGGGCCAAATCGATAGAATTTCAATCTCGCTCTTTAACGTCACTAAATGGGGATCAAGCGACAGCTATCATAAATCTAATTCACAAATATAAACGTGTTTTTTCGGACAAACCCGGTTTAACAAAGGTCTACGAGCATGAAATAAAGGTGATCGAGAAAAAACCGGTATCCTATCACTCATATCCGGTTCCGATTCATTTGAGAGAGGCGGTGAGAGAAGAAATCCAAAAGATGTGCGAATCGGGGATAATTGAACGGGCTGTGAGTTCCTATTGTAACCCATTGCGTGTAGTCAAAAAGAAAGATGGACGAGTCAGAGTGTGCCTTGACGCACGCTATATCAATGCAATAATTGAAGGTGATAATGAATCTCCACCGATTATCGCGGAAGTGATGCAAAAGCACAACGGGAAAAAGTGGCTCTCAACTCTCGATTTAACGCACGGCTACTGGCAAATACCCCTTTCGGAAAAATCTCGCGAATATACCGCGTTTTTGTTTGACGGGAAAGTTTATCAATTTAAGGTAATTCCGTTTGGTTTAAAAACCTCCGGAAGCGGTTTTATACGCGCGTTGAGTCGAGTGTTTCGAGACGATTTCTCTAAATTTTTAACGTATTACGTCGATGACTTACTGATCACGTCAAATGATTTCACAGAACACATAATGCACCTTGAACAGATATTCGAAAGATTGAACAAATATAACCTTACATTGCGACTCGACAAAGCGGCTTTTTGTAAACATTCGCTTCCATTTTTGGGATTCATTCTTTCACCGAGTGGAATAACGCCGGATCCACACAAAATTGACACAATTATGAATTTCGAAGAGCCTAAGAATAAGCAACAGTTGCAAAGGTTTCTGGGCGTATGTAATTACTACAGGCAATTCAGTTTAAAGCATGCCGAATATGTCGAGCCGCTCCGATCTTTGCTTAAAAAAGACGCTCGTTGGACCTGGTCAAGAGAGCATGCGAAAGCATACAAGGAACTTAAGGAAAATTTCAAACGCAAAATAGAGCTCGCCCACTATAAAATAGACAAACAATTTTACTTGCAAACTGATGCATCCGACAAAGGAATTAGCGGTATTTTGTTCCAGTTAGATGAAAGCGGGGACCAAAGAATTATTTCTCTAATCAGCCGAGGTCTCATGCAAGCAGAGTTGAATTATACAACGACAGAAAAGGAACTTCTGGCCATTGTATATTCGATGATGAAATTTCGCATATATTTACTCGAACGCCCCTTTGTTTTCATTACCGATCACCAGGCGCTTACTTTTATTAACAAGACACCGTTTCAAACGGCACGCATTTGTCGGTGGCTTTTGTTAATACAAGAATTTTCGTTTACGGTGGAATATTGTAAAGGGCGAGACAACCTCGTCGCCGATTTTTTTAGCCGAAATCCTTGCGGAAAATTTGAGGTGGAAGATCCAGAGAGACTTATTATATCAAGCCTTATGTTGGGTGAAATCGATGACTCGCATAAAATAGCCGATGATGCTCTCATTATGATAAGTCAACTCGAGTTGGATCCGTATTTCAAAAAAGAGTTGAAAAATTTGGGACGAATGCAAATGGAAGACGATTCTGTAATGCAATTTATAAGAAAGTTTGAGAGTGATCGTGATAGTTACATACAAAAATATAATGACATATGGTTCTGTCGTAGTACAAAATCTCCTCATTGGAAGATTCTCGTTCCTCAAAAATTAAGAAATCTCGTGATTCATTCAGAACACGATCGAATGGGACACCCGGGGGTGTGCAAAACTCTGTCGCATTTGAAAAGATTTTTCTATTGGAGAGGAATGAACGACGATGTAAAGCGGTATGTCATTGGTTGCGATCTCTGTCAGCGAGTAAAATATTTGCAGCGTACGATGGAGGGTGAATATTGTCATGTGAAAGCAAATCATCCAGGCGATCTCGTTACAGTAGATTTTTACGGACCCCTCCCGACGTCTATTGGCGGTGTGCAGTACATTTTCGTAGCCATGGATGCATTTTCCAAACTCGTAAAATTGTATGCAGTTAAAAAGGCGACCGCGAGGATTGTCGTAAAGAAGATTCTAGAGGATTATTGTCCAAAAATTGGAAAGCCGCGTAGAATTCTTTCCGACAACGGGTCGCAATTTACCGCAAAGATATGGAAAGAAGCATTGGAACAAGAAAATATCAAAATTGTGTTTTCGTCAATTCGACACCCCCAATCAAATCCAACTGAACGCGTAATGCGTGAATTAGGGAAGCTTTTCCGAACATTTTGTTCGGAGCAGCACACGCGATGGGCTAAATATCTCCCTCGAATCGAAGCGTTATTGAATCACACGACTCATAGTAGTACAGGTTTTATTCCGTTAGAACTACATTGGGGCTCGAAACCGCGTGACGAGATATATAAATTATTTGAGTTTCCCAAAGAAGAAGACCAAAACCATCATCGAAAAATTTTTCTGGCCAACAATCGTTTGCAGGAAGGTTTCGAAAACCGAAAAGCAAAGCAAAAAAGCATCTCTAAGGTACCACTCGATGTTGGTGATAAGGTCTTACTCAAAGTTCCCCATATATCAAGTAATAGCGATCGAGTAATCAGCAAATTCTTTCACATCTATGAGGGTCCATACCGAATTGTCTCATCAAAAGGAACCAACGCTTTCGTCCTTTCGGATATACTAACGCAAATGATAAAGGGTACTTATAATCGGGCGAGTTTAAGGAAGTATCACGAGCCCATTAATCGACCACCGCAACGTGAAAACACGATGAAGTGATGTAATAATGAAATAATATAAATGTTGAATCTGTGTAATATGCTCTCTATTTTATGTGAATATAGACTGAACGAGTGAAAACCCCAGTGTGCATCGAATGAGTGAGGTTACATTGTTAGGACGAGACCCTTCGAGGGGTGGAGTCATGTGTGAATGTTTGTAGTGTGGGTTATGAGTGAAAATTGCGTGTGAATGATAATTTTGCTTTTTGACTTCGGTCGCCAAGCAAAATTAGGGGGATAATGTTATATGTAGTGAGTCGAAATCAAATATTCCGCGCTTTCGTGATCGAAGAGTAGGCGAGAGTGGGATCGATGGCCAAATGGTCATCGATTTCGCTCTGTTCAACTGATCAGTCAGTCGTCTTCGAACCGCCAAGGCAGAACAAGGAAGTCCGATCAGTATCGAGTATATTTATATATCTTTATCGGTCCCACAACCCAGATTCAAAGAATTGTTCTTGTTTTTCTCCTTTTATCACGAAAGCGGTCGAGATAATTTAACAATCGATTGACGATATTGACATTTATTGTATCAAATAAAATATTAAAAATAAAAAGAAAGAAAAAATCATTACACGTTTTCTTGGACGACTAGACCAAATGTTTTTTTTACTCTTGGTACCTGAAGCTAGTATTTGGCCTATTTCCAATTTGTTCGAGGGGGGTAGAGTGAGAAAACCTAGTTCAATCAGTCTTTTCCCTATTTCGTTTGACACGGTTCCGTCTGCTGATATAAAACATACGTAGTTGTCTCTGGTCATCTCCAGATTATCGTTTGTTTTCATAATATTAACGGTGTTGTCGTTTTCGTTTTCACTTTCGATTGTAATATTATTTGGATTATTCTCGATTTGCGGCTGCGTATTGATTTCTACAGTCGGTGTAAGTGGAATGTGTGCTGGTGTCTTTGATGGCCTTTCGTCACCTGAAGAGGGCCCTAAATTGTCCTCGTCGTATGCGATTTCATTTTCCGAAGGTATTTGGTTTATTTGGTCTGAGATTAAATTTCCGTTCTCTCTCAGAGTACTGTTTACATTGGTTTTTGGTGCAAGAGTTTTTGTGTTCGAGTTAATTGCATTGTGTGCCAATGTAAGTGTGTGATTTAGTGCTTTTGGCTTTTTCTTTCATGTACGTACTCTCGTCTCGTGGAGGTGCTGTCCGATCTCTGTGCAGTACGTGCATTGTTTCGGTTTGCGTTATCTTGAAGATTTGCGCGTTGTTATCAGAGGTGGTTTGATTACGCTTGGTTTCTAAGATATTTCTGGAATTGTTATTTAGGTTGTATTGTTCGAGATGGGTGTGAAATCAGGGCTTTTTTCATTAATTATTGTTTCAATTATTTTTCCGCTCGGATTTTCTTGGTTGTCAGTTTCGTTCTGGGAGGATACTTCCATAGATTCCTCGACGTCTGTATTTTTATTTCGACTTGGAGACGGGGTTGGGGACTTAGTTTCTTCTGGTGTTCGAATAAGTTCCGGAGGTGATTCGTTAATGTGGAATTCCTTTCCTAGATTTAAATTGCTCTCTTCTATGGGAGAGTTGTTAGTGGTTTGCAATTTCCTTTTCACGCGTTGTGGAGGGGGTGGTGTAAGTTCTGCTTCTCTTGGCGTGCGTTTTTCTGGAGCTCTTGGTGTTAGTTTAGGTTTCTTTGCTGAGAGATGGTTTTTGTCGATCGGAGGTGTTCGAGTGGTTAGGTAGAGGGGGTTTTCGTCCGATTTATTGTTAGGCCCAGGTATTGGTGTGCTTAGATGATGTGGCAATAGGATTACCATCTGGTCTTCTGGGTAGGAGTTTTCAGAGTGTGAGTTTTCAGGCGTTATATAGGGTTGGTTTTGTTCTTCATCTGATTCTTGGTTTGAGGATGAAGGAGTTCTATGATTTATTGTAATGGGGGGAGCTGGTTTAACCGTATTGTCCTCCTGTTCGTTTAAAGCGTTGAAGTGTTGTAAGCTTTATGTCGTTTATCGCGATCTTTCTTACTCCTTAAGATTTTTCGCCTGTACTTATCGTATATTGAATAGAGTTCTTGACAGATTCGTGTGATGCATTGAATTTGTTGATTTAGACGAATCTGTTTTAGGATTTTTTGATAAATTCGTATGGTGCTCTGAGTTATTTGATTTAGACGAATTTATTTTTAATTTTTCTTCCCTTCTTGGAAGTGAGATCGTACGGTATTCTGTGCTGCTTGATATGGACGAACTTGTTTTCTTTTGTATTTGTTGCTCTCGTAAATTCGTGTGATGCTCTGAATTAGTGGTTTGGGACGAATTTATTTCTTCGAGCTCTGAGTTTGATATTTCCTCCGTCGGTTGATCAGACCGCTGAGTTTGATTTAAAATTTTATCTATTCTTTTGCCGCTTTGACTAAGGCACGTTTCTTTTGGAATTTCCGTATCACTATAGTCCGTTAGCTCTGGAGTAGAATTTAATATGGAAGGACCGTTTTGATCTCTTTCCGATGTAGAGTGAGAAATTTTTGTATTCTTCGTTTTTTTTATCTGAATTTGAAGTTGAAGAGTGTGTTCTGGCGATGCCTGGGTTTAGGCTTAATATTTTTCCACCTGTGGGTGTTTGACTGAATCGCCATTTAAACTTGATCGGGAGAGTGATTGGGTTGCGCGATAGTGTGTCCGCGTTAGTATTTTTCTTTCCCGGTTTATAATCGATTTTGTAATCGAATTCTTTCAAGCGTTCTCTCCATCTGAGTACGCGTGAAGTTGGATCGTTCATTGAATCAACGCATGCGAGAGGTCAGTGGTCTGTCAAAAGTAAGAATTGCCTGCCATAAAAACAAGGTCTAAAAGTCTTGATAGCGAAGAGCACTGCCTCTTTTTCGTTGGTGGGATAATTCCTTTCGGCTTTATTGAGGACCCGGGAAGCGGCAGCTACCATGGGATCTTGACCGATTTTTCCTTGTGAAAGAAAGTCACGATAAAAGGTTCTGCAAAGTTTAGGTATTAAAAAATTGGAGTAGAGCACAGCTTGTCACGTAGTGTTTCGAATACTAGTTGATATTCTGAATTCCAATGAAATTCGACATTTTTGTTTGTCAAGTATGATAAAGGTTTTGCTATTAATGCGAAATTTTTTATAAAGCGGCGGTAGTAGACTGCGAGTCCCAAGAATCCTTGAACGTTTTTTGGTGTTCTAGGACATAGAATTTTTGAACGGCCTCGATATTTTTGGGACCGGGTTTTACACCGTCGGCTGATGTAAGGTGATCCAGATAACGTTCCTCCCTTCTCAAAAAATCGCACTTACAGCTTCCGCAGCATGTAGGGATGTACCTTACCAACCGTCGGTAAAGACAATTGCCTGCTCTAACCCAAACAAACCCAAACGTCGGTAAAAAAGGATGACCAACCTAACCCAAACAAACCCGAACGTCGGTAAAAAAGGACCCCAACTCTAACCCAAACAAACCCAAACAGGTCATCGAACTGAGCTCAAACCCGAAGAAACATAAACATGTAATCGAACTGAGCTCAAACCCAAACAAACCCAAACATGTTATCGAACTGAGCTCAAACCCAAACAATCCCAAACGGTCCGTAATAAAGATGGCCGCTTTAACCCGAACAAATTAAAACGGTCGGTAACAAAAAATGGCCGCTCTAACCCAAACAAACCCAAACGGTCGGTAATAAAGACCGTCGCTCTAACCCAAACGGTCGGTAATAAAGATGGCCGCTCTAACCCGAACAAACCCAAACAGTCGTTAAGGCAGTTTCCCCAAACAGTCATTAAGGCAGTTTTCCCAAACAAACAAAAACAGACCCAAACACGTTCGCGAGACCGCTTCAAAGTGTACCGAGGGATAGTCGCTGGCAACTATCAGGATGGTCAACTGTCGGGAGTTCCCACTTGCAGCCGCTATGTCGATTTAAACCGAGTGCTCAACCCTAAACAGTCGGTAATGCAGATTTCCAAACACGTTCAAAGAGCCGGTAATGCAGATTCTCGAACGTGCGTGCGCCTCTGAAGAGACGGCGTTTCTGCATTACCGGCAACCTGATGGAATTCGGTAAACTATTGGAATACTTCGAGTTGACTATCGGAATACTCGACGTTAACTAGTGGGAAAGTTAGAGTTAACTATTAGGATAGTAAAAAATCGGAATAGTCAATGATAGACGCGGTTGATTATGACTGGTTCTTATTTACATTTTCTCGTATACACAAAATTTTGAATTTTGGAAATAAAAAAAAATGAGATTTTTTTTTAACGTAGCCAAGTACAGTGAATGAATTAAGGTTCTTGTGGAATTCATTCGTGTACACTTTTAGCCCTAATCCCTCACTTATTCAGAAAAATTTTCCAGCAAACGTCACAGAGCAACAAAGGTTTCTCGAATGATTCTGCAATTATTAAGAGATTATCATCTGTTTTTATGCTAGCTCGGGTTAAAACAGTTTACGCGTACAAGTGCATGCATTGTATCTATACGATGTACTGCACAAATTCATTTTCAACATTACACACAAGCTTGGCGTGCATGGTTTTCAATCGGAAGCTCGGGAAGAGACAATTGTTCAAATTTACTATGAAAACAATAATTAATTAGTATTGTATGAACGATTGTGAAAAAAACCGATCCCCCAATAAAATATAAGAGGCCCTGTTATATAATGATTTGGTAAACAATACAGATGGGTGAAATTTGTAGATAAAATTGAACAATTAAACGAACGGATAAAGAAATGAAATCAATCAATCCCTTTATATGCCTTTATCTTGTACGGATACATACGGCCATTCTTTCATGCCCATACGCATTCTAATTTATCCACGCTACTGAAATGGATGAACAAAGAAGTAAGTTGTGTAAACATTGATTTGAGAAAAGAAAACGCGTTGAATACGAAACATTTGGAGTAATGAATTTATCAGTCAACTAGTCAAGAATGGATATTTTTCTTTGTGTACACAACGCGGGATCTCACGTCGAACTACTCAATAAAATAGTTGGATGGAAAAGGGATGGCAAATTAAAAAACAATTACATGAGAGGATCATCAAGGTTTCTTCAAATATATGGATGGATGAGGCATTCCTTCGCCGAGCTTCCGATTGAAAACCATGCACGCCAAGCTTGTGTGTAATGTTGAAAATGAATTTGTGCAGTACATCGTATAGATACAATGCATGCACTTGTACGCGTAAACTGTTTTAAGTTTATAACCCGAGCTAGCATAAAAACAGATGATAATCTCTTAATAATTGCAGAATCATTCGAGAAACCTTTGTTGCTCTGTGACGTTTGCTGGAAAATTTTTCTGAATAAGTGAGGGATTAGGGCTAAAAGTGTACACGAATGAATTCCACAAGAACCTTAATTCATTCACTGTACTTGGCTACGTTAAAAAAAAATCTCATTTTTTTTTATTTCCAAAATTCAAAATTCCTACAGGAAACGTAATTCATACACTGTATATGTTACAATAGATCTCATATTTTTTCACAGTTAAACATTTTTTTAAATTTATTTATTGAAAATGCGAATATAGAAAATCATTTAAAACAACGGTCACGACCTTTTAATACTTGGCGTGCCTTTTTTACTTTTTGAAGTTTTAATATTTACTGATTTCACTTCTTTTTGCGAAGCGTGACAACTATATAAAAATCGTATTTCATTCACTGGATTTGTCAACTTCAGAAAACGATCTCATTTTTTTTTATATTTTGAAGTTTTTTATTGATAATGCAAATATAGAAAATTATTGGAAACTACGGTCGCGACCTTTTAATAATTGGCGTTCTTTTTTTACTTTGTCAATTATTTTTTTTTTCTGTATTCACTTATTTTTTAGAGGCGTGACAATATTTACTTAAGAAAAAAAATACATTCCTCGTCTTCGACGAAAATTTTTAAAACGATTTGTTTCAAGTTGAGTACTTTTCTCTATGTGGCAAAAGCAATCGACGCAGCCAATTTTTCTATGTAGATGGACGAAAACTGTGCGGTTATGTTCATGTGAGTTGAAACCTTTTACAAGCAATAATGGTGACGATTTTGATTATCCATTCAGCATATCGAATTTTCTAATGAAAGATTGGGAAATTCCTATGCAATGGGATGATATTTTCATTTTCTATTCCTTTTTTTGGAAAGCTCCATTTGTTTATTTGGAAAATTGATTTATGAAACTATCTTCTTCTTCTTCTTCTCTTTCAATGGATTCCATGTTGACATGGATACTGTCAATGATTTGCAATGTCCAAAGAAACGTTTCCATGCTATTTAATATCTAAGACGACAGCTTTATAGTTATTTGTGTCCAGTGATATTTTTTCATGGTCTTCTATAACGTCAGAACATGCTTTCTCAATGCAGACTGTTAAATCGCCGATCTATATATCGATAACTATGAGGAAATATATTGCAAACCATTGCACCGTCTACCTAAATATCGGAAAATATAAAATTGTCGAATATATATTGAAAAATATGCAGGCATCCACCTAGACGTCGAAAACCCTATAGTCGCCAACCTAGACATGGAAAACAATAGAGCCATCGACCAAGATATCGAAAACCATGCAGTCGTCAATCTAGACATCGAAAACCATGCGGTCGTCAACGTAGTCATCCTTAGAAAAACTGACTGCACCATCGGAAACTATGGAGCCGTTGACCTTCATACCGGAAACCATAGACAAATTCACCTCAACATCGGAAACTATGAAGTTATCGACCGGGATAGTGAAAACTATGAAGTCGTCGATCTAGTCCACGAAAACAATGGGAAAACATACCTGGACATTAAAAACTGCCGAGCCGTTGATCTAGACCTCGAAAAGCATGGAAAAACATACCGAGACGGCGAAAGCCATGAAGAAATATTCCTAGCCATCGAAAACCATAAAGCTGTCGACGTAGCCATCGAAAACAATGGAGCCGACGACCTAGACCATGAAAACCATGGAGAAACGTATCCAGACATCAAAAAGTATGGAATTGTGGACTTAGCATCAAAAACCATGGCGGAATATACCTGGACCACGAAAATCATGAAGGAACATACCTAGACATTGAAAACTATGGAGAAATATACCTGGATATCCGAAACCATGGAGGAATATACCTAGACATTGAAAACTATGTAAACACATACCTAGACATCGAAAGTTATAGAGCCATCGACCTAGATCACGGAAATGATGGAACAATATACCTAGAGAACAAAAACTATGTAAATACAGACCTAGCCATCGAAAACTGTTGAGCCGTCAACCTAGACCACGAAAAATATCGAGAAACATACCTAGACATCGATAACTATGAAGCCGGCGACCTCGCGCACTAAAACCATGAAAAAAAAACGAAAACCATGGAGGGACATACCTAGACATAAAAAAAATGATGGAATAATACACCTGGACATCGAAAACTATGTAGAAACATACTTAGCCGACGAAAGCCAAGGAGAAGCATACCACGCAAACGAACAGTATGGAGCTGTCCACGTAGACATCGAAAATCATGGAGGAATCTACCTAGACCACGAAAACCATAGAGAAACATATCCAAACTTCGAAAACCATGGAGAAATATACCTGAACCACGGAAACCATGATGGAACATGCCTAGATATTGAAAACCATGGAGGAATATACCTAGACATCGAAACCTATAGAGGAATTATCCTAGACAACGAAAACCCGAGAGAAACATACCTGGACATCAAAAACTGTGGAGTCGTCGTCCTCGACTGCGAAAACCATGAAGAAGCATACCTAGACCACGAAAACCATGAAGGAATCTACCTAGATCACGAAAACCATGGAGGAATATACCTGGACCACGGAAACCATGGAGGAACATGCCTAGACATCGAAACCCATGGAGGAATTATCCTAGACCACGAAAACCCGAGAGAAACATACCTGGACATCAAAAACTGTGGAGCCGTCAACCGCGACTGCGAAAACCATGAAGAAATATACCTAGACCATGAAAACCTTGGAGGAATCTATCTAGATCACCAAAACCATGGAGGAATATACCTGGACCACGGAAACCATGGAGGAACATACCTAGACATCGAAACCCATGGAGGAATTATCCTAGACCACGAAAACCCGAGAGAAACATACCTGGACATCAAAAACTGTGGAGCCGTCAACCGCGACTGCGAAAACCATGAAGAAATATACCTAGACCATGAAAACCTTGGAGGAATCTATCTAGATCACCAAAACCATGGAGAAACATATGCATACATTGAATACCATGGAGGAACATACCTAGACATCGAAAACCATGGAGGAATTATCTTAGACCACGAAAACCCGAGAGAAACATACCTGAACATGGAAAACTGTAGAGCCGTCGACCTCAACTGCGAAAACCATGAAGAAACATACCTAGACCACGAAACCATAGAGGAATCTACCTAGACCACGAAAACCATGGAGGAATCCACCTGGACCACGAAAACCATGGAGAAACATATCCATACATCGAGAACCACGGAGGACTATACCTGGACCACGAAAACCATGTAGAAACATGTCTAGACATTGAAAACCATGGAGGAATATACCTAGACATCGAAACCTATGGAGGAATTATCCTAGACCACGAAAACCCGAGAGAAACATACCTGGACCTCAAAAACTGTGGAGTCGTCGACCTCGACAGCGAAAACCATGAAGAAACATACCTAGACCACGAAAACCATGAAGGAATCTACCTAGACCACGAAAACCATGGAGAAACATACCTGGACATGGAAAACTGTAGAGCCGTCGACCTCAACTGCGAAAACCATGAAGAAACATACCTAGACCACGAAACCATAGAGGAATCTACCTAGACCACGAAAACCATGGAGGAATCCACCTAGACAACGAAAACCATGGAGAAATATATCTTTACATCGAAAATCATGGAGGAATATACCTGGACCACGAAAACCATGGAGAAACATGTCTAGACATAGAAAACAATACATACCTAGAAATCGAAATCCATGGAGGAATTATCCTAGACCACGAAAACCCGAGAGAAACATACCTGGACATCGAAAACTGTAGAGCCGTCGACCTCGACTGCGAAAACCATGAAGGAATCTACTTAGACCACGAAAACCATGGAGAAATATATCTTTACATCGAAAATCATGGAGGAATATACCTGGACCACGAAAACCATGGAAAAACATGTCTAGACATAGAAAACCATGGAGGAACATACCTAGACATCGAAATCCATGGAGGAATTATCCTAGACCACGAAAACCCGAGAGAAACATACCTGGACATCAAAAACTGTGGAGCCGTTGACCTCGACTGCGAAAACTATGAAGAAACATACCTAGACCACGAAAACCTTGGAGGAATCTATCTAGACCCCGAAAACCATGGAGAAACATATCCATACATCGAAAACCATGAAGGAACATGTCTAGACATTGAAAACCATGGAGGAACATACCTGGACATCGAAACCCATGGAGGAATTATCTTAGACCACGAAAACCCGAAAGAAACTACCTGGACATCGAAAACTGTAGAGCCGTCGACCTCGACTCCGAAAACCATGAAGGAATCTACTTAGACCACGAAAACCATGGAAAAACATATCCATACATCGAAAACCACGGAGGAATATACCTGGACCACGAAAACCACGGAGGAATATACCTGGACCACGAAAACCATGAAGAAACATGACTAGACATTGAAAACCATCGAGGAATATACCTAGACAGCAAAACCCATGGAGGAATTATCCTAGACCACGAAAACCATGGAGAAACATACTCGGACATCGAAAACTGTGGAGCCGTCGCCCTCGACCGCGAAAACCATGAAGAAACATGCCTAGTCCACGAAAACCATGGAGGAATATATCGAGATATCAAGAAACATGGAGAAATTCACGTGGACATTCAAAACCATGGAGGAATATACCTAGGCGTTAAAAACTATGGAGAAATATACCTGGATATCCGAAACTATGGAGAAATACACTCTCACATCAGAAACCATGGAGGAATATACCTAGACATCGAAATCCATGGAGGAATTATCCGAGACCACGAAAACCATGGAGAAACATACCTGGACATCGAAAACTAAGGAGCCGTCGACCCAGACCTCGAAAACCATGAAAAAACATACCTAGACGACGAAAGCCATGGAGGAATATATCCGGACATAAAATACTATAGGGTCGTCGACCTAGACATACTCGAAAAATCCAGCGGCGTCGACCAGGATTTTATATTTTTTTATTTTAATATTTATTATTTAATTTTATTTTTATTATTATATTTTTTCATTTTATTATATTATTATTATATTATATTATATATTGTATAATATAATATATATATTGCATTATACATTAATTATAATAAAATATTTATTATAATATATTTTATTATTTATTAATAAATAAAATATATATTATATAATAATACGAGTTATGCGTAAGCCAGGAGCTGGTATTGCCCCCGCTGTCCGCACATTCTCTGTCTCTCTCGCTCGGCGACGCGCAAGAGAGGGGGTAGCCGCGTTCAGCGTACTGTGTGACAGGAGAGCCGAGAAATGTATACCAGGCCTGCAAAGGCCGTAAGTCCGAACGTAAACATGCTCAACTTACGCCTCTCTGTCTCTAAGAAATGAAATTTATCGTAAAGCGTTCGGTCTCAATTCTTTAAAGAGACATATCTCGGGAATGGCTGAATGGATTTACTTCCAACAAAGACCAATGGAAACGGAAAAATCGAAAAAAAATTCTCACCAATTTTTAGATTTTTTAATAATATGGTTTGTCCGCAAGCGCCGTTTGAAAACTCTGTGACGTCAAAAATCGGCATATTCGCGTATATAAGAGTGCGGCAGGGCTCGCGCTGGCTTTTTCTTTACGCGCTGCTGATTTTCCTTTTAATACTTGGCGTCGAGCCGCTACCGCGTCTCTTGATGTATTAATTTTCATTGTTTACAACCCAAACGTGGGTAAAAAAGGATGCCTACTAAAATCCAAACAAACCCAAACAGGTCATTGAACTGACTGAGCTCAAACCCAAACTTACTATCGAAATGGGATCAAATCCAAACATCGAACTGAGCTCTGACCCAACCATTCAAAATCCCGCGCGCCGGATAGTTCGCGTAAATACCCATAGATTCGGGTAGTGGAGGTCTCGTGTGCGGAGCCTCGGCTGGGCGAGCATTTTTTTTTTTTTTTTTTTTACCAAGGAGTTGCGGAAATCCTTTTTACGGATTCCATGTAGTCTTACGGACTACATGGGTATGTGGGACTCCCAAAAAAATAGGCCTACCCACTAAAACCGCCACCTCCTTGTTGTCCTTCCCCCCAGCCAGGGACTATGTTGATATTACTTCTGACTGGGGGTTCTGTCTGTGTTCGTTCGTCCGTTCTGTCCCACCGTTATCGTCACGTCGCGTCACTCCGTCTGCTCAGTCATTCGTCAAGCAGCCATCCGCGTTCTTACGTCGCAGTATCGTTTCCGTGTAGGTGGCGACTAAGCACCACCACTCAGGTTCGTGCAGCATTACCCCGACGATATTCTCCGGAGTAATACTGCCAACCGTTATTTCCAGTTCTTGTCTCTGTCTCGTCCAGCGGTCACACACGAAAAATGTGTGTTCCGCGTCGTCTCGTTCATGTCCACAGTACTTACAGTCAGGTGTTCGTACTCTGTTCATTCTGTGGAGGTACCGTCGGAAGTAACCATGCCCCGTCAAGAGCTGGGTAACGTAAAAATTCACGTCCCCGAACTTCCTTCCGAGCCACGGCCTCAGGTCCCGTATAAGTCGTCTCGTCCAGTTGCCATCGTTTCCGTTTGTCCACCGTCCTTGCCAAGTGTCTATCGTACTTTCGCGCTCGGCAATTGCCGCGTTCTTCCGTCCTATGTCCGCACTGCTCCCGTAGACCCTCTTACGCTCAAACGCAAGGAGATCCACGGGAATTACGCCCGCCACCACCAGAACAGCTTGTGCAGAGACTGTCCGGTAGGAGCAAGCGATTCGCAGCGCTCCTTGTCGCTGTACCATCGTCATCGTCTTGCAGTACTTCTTTGTCTGCAGGGAGTCTGCCCAGATCTCCGCACCGTACAGGAGGATCGAGTGAGCTGTCGCCATTAACAGTCGCCGTTTCCCCGGTCTCGGTCCCGTCGTGTTGGCCATCAGGCGGCTCAAGGATGCTATCCTCTCTGCCGCCCTCTGGGCCGTCTTCTGTATGTGAGGCCAGAAGGTCATCTTCGTATCAAGGGTTACCCCAAGGTACTTGACTTCCCCCTTGGTCTCCGTCTCGTGTGCCCCCACTCTCATGGGCAGTATCGTCTGTATGCGTCTTCTCGTAAGGAGCGTCAGTTCCGTCTTTTCCGTTGCGAGTTGCAGCCCGTGGTCTGTCATCCAACGTCCAACTCGTCTCATGGTCTGGTTCAACTTCAGCTGTGCTAGTTCCGGAGAGCGCTCTGTAATCACCGCCGCTACGTCATCAGCGTAGGCGACAAGGATCACTCCGAGCGGCATCTCCAGCCGAAGCAAGCTGTCGTATAAACCATTCCAGAAGTCAGGTCCCAGTATCGACCCCTGGGCAACCCCAGCGGTGACCTGTCTCGTTACCTGTCCTTCTATCGTCTCGTACGTTATACGTCTGTTTTTCAGGTAATCCTCCACAACCCGAGCCAAGTAAGGTGGGATCCCGAAGTTGCTTTTCAGCGCCTCCAAGATATCCACCCACCTGGCCGAGTTGAAAGCATTCCTGATGTCCAGTGTCGCCAGCAGCACGATAGGTCGGGCTGCGTGACAGTGTCTGTCCAGTTCCAGGAAAGAGTCAACCACCTTTTGGATTGCTCCAATCGTCGATCGACCCCTCCTGAAACCGAACTGCAGGTCGGAGAGACCCCCTCCGGCCTGCATCGCGTCCGTCAGTCTCGGTCTCAGTAATTGTTCGTAGAGTTTACCTGTCGTGTCAAGTAAACTCAACGGTCGGTAGGCCGAGGGCGTGTTAGGGTCGCCCTTACCTTTCGGGATAAGGACGAGCCTCGCCTCTTTCCACCGACCGCTGAACGTTCCTGTCGAGAAGTATCTCCGGCCGTAGGCGAGCCACGAGCCGGAGGATCTCAGCCGGTACTCCGTCTGGTCCCGGCGCCTTACCACTCTTCATCGCCTTCGTTGCTCTGGTGAGCTCCTCAGCGACAAAGACGGGGGGCGCCGGCACGTCAGCGTCGTCCGTCACGTTCGTCCGTATCGGGTGCGTCGGAAACAATCCGTCAACAATCCGTCCTGCTGTTTCGGCGTCTTTGAGTTCTGGTGGAACTCGGGCCCCTAGTTTGCCGGTCACAATCTTGTAACCGGTTCCCCAGGGATCCTCGTTCACCTCCTCGCAGAGCTTCCTCCAGCATCGCGTCTTGCTGTCCCGTATTGCCTTCGTCAGCGTCTTCCGTGCTGTTTTGTATATGGCCTGGAGGTTTTCCCTTTCGGGTCCGCCCCCAGCCCTCGTCACTCGTCGCCGATTTGCCAGGCAAATCCTGCGCAATTCGGCGATCTCGTCCGTCCACCAGTATTGTGGTCGTCTTTTCTGTGTCTGTCGTCGTTTCGGCCAAGGAGACTATAGGTAAGGAGTGCAATCTCGGCGATCGGGCACGTCCGTAAAAGTGTCGGGAAAGAGGGTTCCTTTCGAGCGGCGCTGTTGTAGTTTCGTACGGTGGCGCATGCGCACAATGTACGCGTTGTATACGCGCATGCGTTGTTGCCAGCTGACACTGTGATAATTACACTGACACAGGGGCCATTACTATTAAAATACATTAACAAATTGCAGTCATTTTTTTTATATAAATGAATAAAAAAAAATATAATTCAACATCAATTGATTTTTTAAAATTTCTGCTATAGTCAACGAATAATATCTATGATGGAAAAAAAAAATAAAACGAACGAGGATTCGAACCGCCAACTCCACGAGTACAAGCCCAACATGGAACCATCACACCACGTAAACTCTTGATATTCCAACGGCAGAAAATGCTACTGGCTTATCCGGGCCGCTAAGGTTTTATGAAACAATAACTGTGGTCACAAGAGCTATAGTTATCAATCCAATTTTCAAACATTCATAAATATCATTCAAAAAAAAATTTGTAACAGAAAAAATTTTTTTCGACATGAGTATATGAACCGGCAATCTTCCGGATGCTATAGTTTTCTTAACAGCGCGACATACGAGGGGGGATCAGCTGATACTTTGAATGTGCGAAGCACAGGGTTTCACGTCGCTGGAGAATATTATTACAATACATATTAGTACTTTCGATCACGAGCGCTCATAATTGTTGATTCAACAATTTTTTATAGGCGCAAGCTCTTTAAATCTACGATTCCGCCGCCATCAGCCGCCATGACGGTCAGTTTCACCAACGACATTGATTTTATTACTATATATATAGCCGTACCAAACGACAATGCGACGCGTAGTGGCCGTTCCTCGAACCCGGGTTGCCCGACATTTTTACGGACGTTTTTCTAACAGGCGCCCAATACGGAGATTGCACTCCTTACCTATAGTCTCCTTGGTTTCGGCATTGTGCTGTTGCACAAACCGCCTATTAGTTTGGCCGTCTCGTCTGTCAGTCTCTCCGCCCTTTGCCGGCCAGTTAGCTCGGGGGGAATTTTCGTCATCGGAGCTGGTGCTGCCATCAACTCCTCAGAAAATTTTCGTCCGTCCAGTCTGTCAAGGTTCCACCGCGGGGGTTGGTGGGCTCTCGTTCGTCTCGTTTCTGTCCGTCCTGCCACTTCGAAGGTGATGTACTGGTGATCGGTGGCTGTATAGTCCTCGATCACCCGCCACCCCCTCAGCCGTGACAGGATACCGTCCGACGTCAGCGTCACGTCCGGGATGGAGTCTCCAAATCCTGGTCGTCTGTACGTCGGCGTATGTCCCGTATTGACCACTGCTAGGTCCAGCCTTGCGGCCATCTCCAGCAGCAGTCGTCCGCGTCTGCTCGTTTCCGTCATTCCCCACTCGATCGCCCTCGCGTTGAGGTCCCCCGCAACGACGACGTCCCCGGGCAGGTCCCTGATACCGTCTTCTAGTAGTGCCACCTTCCTCTCGAACTCGGCCGCGGTGCAGTTGGGTGTCAAGTAGACGCTGACGTAAGTGACAGCGCCGACTTTAGCCCAGACATAATCGTCCCCGACACCGCGGTTAGAGACTCGGGATTGGGTGGCACCCCTTACCCAGATAGCAGTGGTCTCTGTCTCGTTCGTAATGTACGTCTGAGTCGTCCTTCTCCTGTATGGTTCACACAGGATCAGGATGTCCGCGTCGTGTTCGTCTGCTATCTGTGGTAGGAGCATGTCTGCGGTCCTACTTCGGTTCAGGTTTCCCTGAATCACTCTGTCCGTCTTCCGGCCTGCTTCCTGCACTCCTCCAGCGCGGCCCGAAACACGGCACACCTGCCGGTTCCGGCGAGGTGCGCCACGTCCTTGTGCCCGGCCTCGGAGCACAGTGGACAGACCGGTTTGTTCTTGCAGTCCGTCGCGAGGTGTCCGGATGCACCGCACTTGCGGCAGCATTTCGTCCTGTCTTTGCCTTTGCATTCGGCCTTAACGTGGCCGAAGCCCAGGCACCTGTAACATTTCGTCTCCGTCAGTCGTTTCCGAACGCGGCAATGTACCCAGCCAATTCCGATCCGGCCGCGCCGAAGCAGCGCATCGGCTTCCCGCGAATCGAGTTCGCAGACCGCCATGTACTGCTCAGCGCGGTTCGGACCGAAAATGTGGACCCGAAAGTCCGCGTCTCGTCCGGTCTCTCGCCTGAGCGCGTCCGTCACGTCGTCCGGGGTCGCCACACAGTCCAGGTCCATGATCTCCAGTTGAACCTTGGAGGTCATAGCCCTGACATTGCCCGCTTCCCCGATCGCGTCTTGAATTTGTCGTCCAAATTCGTCGCGTCCGTCAGGTTTGTCTGCGTCAACTTGAAGTTTCAGCAGGCACAGTCCATTCTTCGTCTTCCTCAGGGTCGTCACCTGCACGTGACTCTCCTTCGGGTCGATCGTCGTCCGTATCTTGCGTACTATGTCGGAGTACGTCGTGTTCGTGCCCGGTTTGACCAGAACAGCCAGTCCCCTTTTCCGGGGGGCCGGTCCGCTCCGGTCAGCTCGGGTCTTTGCGTCCGTTTTCTTTTTTGTTTTGTCCTTGTTTTTCTTCGTAACGGTCTGCCAGTCTGTGGGCGGTCCCATCGTCGGAGGCCTTTTTTGGGAGGACTCCGGCGTGGATCCGTTCGACGAACGTTTCCGTTTCGTGCGTGGCGTCTCTTCGCTGTTGTTTGTACCCGTCACTGTCTTGTTAGTGTCTACAAGACGTCCCTTGGAGGCCGTTTCGGACTGCATGTGCAGTGCAATGTCCGCGGTCTCGAGGATCGTCTTGATTCCCGTCTTGACAGTCATGTTCATGTTTTTCTGAACGTTTGCTGCTTCGGCCATTTTCGTCGCCGTCTCGTGGATGAGCCGAAGCAGTTCTGTCAAGTCTCGTTTGTTGCTTGTCGTTATGGCTGCTTGTTTCGTCGTCAGTAGCGCGTTCTCTACGGCGGAAGCATAGCTTGCCGCGCTGCTCCCGCTAGATACGCTGTCCGTCCTGTTTCGTCTCGGTAAGATAAGCAACGTCTTGTTCGTGTCGTTGTTTCGTCTCGTCCTCCTCGTCTCCGTGCACAAGTTGCGGCCCTCAGAATCCATGCCGCTGCCCGTGGCCACCGGGGCTTTCACCCGATAGGAACCCGGGGTGGATTCCCCCTGAGAAGGGGTTACCACCTGAGGTAAGTCATTGTTTTTATTGTGCATGTCCATTTCATGTCTGTCCCATTGTGCTACAGGTCCCTCGTGGTCGCGACTCCACGAACCGCGCTGGGACAACGCGCGGCCCCTGAGGTCCCCCCCCTCTCCCTGTGGGTTCTGTGTTCCCCCCTGTAAAGTGTGCGTGCGTGTGGGTTCCCGTAGTGACAAACCGGGCTTCATTCATGGGGAGAGCCCGTTTATAGGGATCCCCTTCACTCGCTTACGGGCGACTCCGTTTATAGAAGTCCCCGGACATTCGCTTTTCGGTAAGGCCCGTTTATAGGGTCACCGAGCATGCACCTCCCCGGTTTGTCAAAGGACATGTGCGTATGAGTGTTTGCGTAGTGTGTGTGTGTGTGTGTGTGTGTGTGTTCGTGTGTTCGTGTGTGTGTGTGTGTGTGTGTTCGTGTGTTCGTGTGTGTGTGTGTGTGTGTGTGTGTGCGTGTGCGTGTGCGTGTGCGTGTGCGTGTGCGTGTGCGTGTGCGTGTGCGTGTGCGTGTGCGTGTGCGTGTGCGTGTGCGTGTGCGTGTGCGTGTGCGTGTGCGTGTGCGTGTGCGTGTGCGTGTGCGTGTGCGTGCGCGTGTGCGTGCGCGCGCGTGTGCGTGTGCGTGTGCGTGTGCGTGTGTGCGTGCGTGTGCGTGTGCGTGTGCGTGTGCGTGTGCGTGTGCGTGTGCGTGTGTGTGTGTGTGTGTGTGTGTGTGTGTGTGTGTGTGTGTGTGTGTGTGTGTGTGTGTGTGTGTGTGTGTGTGTGTGTGTGTGTGTGTGTGTGTGTGTGTGTGTGTGTGTGTGTGTGTGTGTGTGTGTGTGTGTGTGTGTGTGTGTGTGTGTGTGTGTGTGTGTGTGTGTGTGTGTGTGTGTGTGTGTGTGTGTGTGTGTGTGTGTGTGTGTGTGTGTGTGTGTGTGTGTGTGTGTGTGTGTGTGTGTGTGTGTGTGTGTGACCAGAGCCCTGTTAGCCGTGTGCAAAGCACTCGTTGCCCGCCCTGCACGTGAGAAATCTCGGACGTAGGGTTGGATTTTGCAGAGCCGGCTGGGCGAGCATACTACTATCTTAACTTCAATTAGTGCAATTAAGTAAAAATTAGTTTAAGATAATTCTCTCAATTCCCTCTGCATGAATACTTGTGATCCATGAGTTCTAGATAAGCCCTGATTTTTATTTGGATAAATAATTTCAACGGAAAGTGATGGGCCGGACAAGTACTTTTAACACATATTTAAACATAATTTGTATCGATCCAATCGACGTTGAATTTTGTGAGTAATACCAAAGGATCCTGAAAGTCTGAGAAAAATCGATTTACTTATAAGTCTCTGCCACCATAGAGTAACAAATGACTAGCTTTCATGTGATTTTTTTTGATTCTTAGAACAATTTAATAATGTCAAAATTTGGAATTACTAATAAAATACGTGTCCACTGATTGATATCATAAATTTTAGTGCTGCACGTAATTCAAGCGGTAACTTTTTTCAATTCATTAGAAAATACTTGGCCTCGAATTGAGATAATAAATTTTAATGCTGCATGTAAATTCGATGGATTTTTTTTTAATAGATTTAGCCGTTCGAATCAAATATGAAGAATGAGGCATCTGTTTCCAAGTTTTTTTTTATGGATATAATTATCAGCAAACACGACACCATCAATGTACTGGTCCCAACCTTTTTTCCCCTATACCAATTATCGTTTTCGCAACCCTCAAAAGTATATATCAACAAACGATCGAAATCCAAAAAATGGTAAGACCAGCAGAAAGAAATAACAAAAACCAACCAACTTGCCTACCCATCAGCTCACAAAACAACAAAACTAATAAATTTTTCAATTTTTGCAAAAAAACCAACTACGTTACAGACGACTGTTACGAAGTATCCGAAGTAATAGAACGAAAAATCCTTCGGGCTAATTGCAATCTCAGTACAACCTTTAGCAACTATAATGCACCAATAATAATAATAGAGTCACGGGAACTTATCAAAAAACAAACCCTATTTCTCGCGGACTCGGGATCGCAATTAAACCTTATAAAAATTGAAAACATCGCTGATAAAAATTCAATTAATGAATGAATCACTTACGAATTATATGGAATTTCGAGTTTAGATAGACCTAAAACTCTCGGTCAAATTAACATCGCTATTCATGGAAAACCGGAAATGTTTCACGTTGTAGGTGACGATTTTCCTGTCGAATTTGATACAATACTTGGAAATGAGACCATTAGTAATAACAAAGGAAAAATGGACTTGAAAGAGAGGTGCGTACAAATCAACGACGGGAAAGTACCATTCACAGACACTGAATCATTTCTTCTGCGGGCCAGACAGAAAATGGTCATGTTTGTCGGAGTGGGAAATACACTAGAAACAGGCTACGTACCCCGTATACCATTTCCAGAAGGCGTTTACGCAGGCGAAGCATTAGTGACCCGTAGGCAAAGCCTATTCTTACGCCATCAATACCTTTGATAAAGACATTAAATTGGACGTTCCCGTAATATCCCTCTATCCTTTCGATATGAGCACGGTTGAAAACGAGGAACAGAATGAGAATTCTGCAATTGGCACAACTAAAATACGCAACATCCCTTCTCGGACGCGAGAAAATCGTGTAGAAAATGTGATAAACCTTTTGCGACTTGACCATCGTAAAGGCGAAGAGCGAGACGCGGCAACCGCACTTGTTGCGAAACACGCAGACCTCTTTCACATACCGGGCGAACCTCTAAAATCAACTAGTGAATGCAAATATCGCATCTTAACAGTAGACGACAGACCTGTCAACACGAGATAATATCGATACCCGCCTTTCCAAAGACCAGAGATCGAGAGGCAAATAAATGATTTATTGAAACACAATATAATTGAACCATCGGTATGGATAGTTCCTAAAAAAGAAGATTCTAAAAGAAACAAAAGATGGAGACTTGTGATCGATTTCAGAAAACTCAACGAAGTCACTATAGGAGATGCTTATCCTCTGCCCTTAATAACCGATTTCTTAGACGAACTCGGCGGAGCAAAATATTTCTCAATTTTCGATTTAGCATCCAGATTCCACCAAATAGAAATGGATCCATCCGATAAACACAAAACGGCATTTACGACCCCTCACGGTCACTACAAATTCAATAGAATGCCATTTGGGTTAAAGAATGCACCAACTACCTTCCAACGTTTAAAGGATCTTGTGCTTAAAGGTCTTCAAGGTAACGACCTGTTTGTATACCTGGACGATATAGTTATTGACGCTCGCTCTTTAAACGAACATAACTCAAAGTTCAAGTAATTTGCTGAACGCTTACGCAGCGAGTAGTATAGCTATGCTGACTCCCCGTCATGTAGAAATCTACCTTACCGACCGTCAGCAAAGTAGCTTCCCTGCTCTAACCCAAACAAACCCAAACGTCGGTAAAAAGGATGATCAGTCTAACCCAAACCAACCCATACGGTCGGTGAAACGGATGACCACACTAACCCAAACAAACCCAAACGATCGTAATAAAGAAGACCGCTCTAACCCAAACAAACCCAAACGGTCGTAATAAAGATGACCGTTCTAACCCAAACAAACCCAAACAAGTCACCGAACTGACATGAGCTCGAACCCAAACAAACCGAAACAGGTCATCGAACTGAGCTCAAACCCGAACAACCCCAAACGGTCGGTAAAAAAGATGACGACTCTAACCCAAACGAACCCAAACGGTCAGCAATAAAGAAGGCCGCTCTAACCCAAAGATCAGTAATAAAGATGGCCGCTCTAACCCAAACAAACCCAAACAGTCGTTAAGGCAGTTTCCCCAAACCCGAACAGTCATTAAGGCAGTTTTCCCAAACAATCGTCAAAGCAGTTTTCCCAAACAAACCGAAGCAGACCCAAACACATTCACGAGACCGCTTCGAAATATACCGGGGGATAGCCGCTGGCAACAATCAGGATGGTCAATTGTCGGGAGTTCCTACTTGCCGCCGCTATGGCGATTCAAACCGAGTGCTCAAACCTAAACAGTCGATAATGCAGATTTTCAAACCCGTCCAAACATATTCAAAGAGCCGGTAATACAGATTCTCGAACGTGCGTGCGCCTCTGAAGAGTCGGCGGTTCTGCATTACCGGCAACCCGATGGAATTCGGTAAACTATTGGGATACTTCGAGTCGACTATCGGCATAGTTGAACTAGTGGGAAAGTTAGAGTTAACTATCAGAATAGTTCAAAATCGGAATGGTCAATGATAGACGCGGTTGATTATGACTGGTTCTTATCAAGAGACTCGGTAGAGTCTCGGGACAAGTACATTGACAGCTCTGTCGTCTGCTGGCCTGAGGCTCTCGCCGAGACTATCTTTTCTCTGAATAAAACGATTCGCGGTGGTGGGGGTAAAATTGGCATGTCATTTTCTAGAATTGCGAAGCCTATGAGTTATGTACGACTTTGAAAATTGAACTTTCAGCTAATTGAGAAATTCTCTATCGAATGAGCCCAAAATCAGCATTATTGGTGGCGTAATTGCTGAGAAAAAACTTTGCACGGGCTCAAGATTATGCAAAAGTTACCAACGCATTCAAAAATTTATGTGTCTGTATATTATATTATAAACCCTCAAAGGCACTTTGATGCTATCAAGTTTTTGATTGGTTGGATCTGACGACATCTATTTTTAGACGTTGTGATTGGTTGTTGAAATTAGTTGTGATGATTGGAAATTTGACGTCAACTTCATAACGTCTAAAAATAGATGTCGTCAGATGTTTAGATAGAAGTCCAGTCCTTCAGGAAATTTTGTGCCGATTTTAGTGGGGACATGTCCCCAGCGTTAGTTCGTATCCAGCGGCGCTGCCGTCGGCATACCGTTCTCGCTCTCACTCTCTCTCATGGGCTTATACGCTGGGGACACGTGACGTCAGGCTGTGACGTCAGGCTTGCGCTCACCCCTCACTTTCTAACCGCCATTGTGTGTTTTGAGTCAGCGCTTTGTCGTGCCGGTCCCTTTAAATTTTCGGATCTTTAATTATATGTAGTGAAAATGCCGTCTAACGCCTTGTGTTTATATCAAGGATGCAGAAACTCCAAGAGGAAAAATCCGGAATTGACGTTTCATCGTTTTCCGAAGGAGAGAGAAGCGTGAGTTTGTTTTGATAAAGGAAAAATAATGAAACAATGTAAGCTATTGGATGACATTTTGTGATTATATCTTCGAGAAAGGAGGAGATATCAAAAAATAAAGTATTTCATAGTTATTATTGTCTCCAATTAGTATATTCTTTGAAATGCGACCAAATTAACCGTAAATTCAACGAATATTGAATATCGCGAATGTTGTTATACGTGTACGTGTGTGGTGAGAAACCGCGGAGAACAGTTTTTTTGTTCAGTTCGATTTAACTGAACGTCGATACATTCGATTTCACAAATGTATGAAAACAAAAATTAGTGACGGTGTGACTCAAATTTTAAACAAATCATAACCCTTAAACCTCAAGCCTTCTCACGACTTATGACGAAGTAACAATTCTTACTCTGTATAAGTACTAGCGTGGTCAGGTGGTTACCATCCACGTTTACCGTCTAGAAGGTCTAGGGTTCGAATCTCGTATGATGATGCATTTTTTTTTCTTTCTAAATAAACATCTTTTTTAAATGAACATTTTTTCAATCAAATTATAACTTTTTAGATATAAATTCAATTAATTCTCCTATTTTGTTCCCTGCCAAATTTGCGATTCGTAGTTTTTCAAGCTGTACCAACAATTCGTGAAATAAAAAATTGGTGAATTAAAAACGTTTTTTTCATTCATTTCGTTGGACTCCAACATTGGAAACTTCAGCATCATTTTTCAGTGATTTATACGAAAATTAGATTTAGTTTCGCTATTGCAGTTTTTTTTTCAGGTAGTATACAGGGTGATTCAGAAAGACTTCCCGTCCGGGTAGCCTCGGGTTCGGAACGATATTCTAAGAATTCCTACTTAGCCGTTTTGAAAAATTTAAGGTACTTTTCAAATGGTAGGCAATCGAATTTGAGCTTTTTCAGCCAATGAGAAGGTCGCTTGCCGCCATGATGTACGACGCCTCAGTGTCGTCTGTCATAGGGGCTAAAACGGGGCTCCCGCTCGCATTCAGAGCGAATATTTTTGCCGACTGTTTTGAAGGCAATGTCACACGACACGACTTTCGCGCAAAAAGAATCTGTCAGTGGTGTGACGTTAGTGATGTGTTGTGACAGGCGCGATGGCATAGCCTCTGCATTTTCGTGGCGGATTACAAACGGGATTAATAACATGGACTTGAGGTTGGAAGACACCGAGAAGGTTCAGCGGTAATCTTTGGGATAATTTTTGGATGATTTGGCGGAACTCCTGGAACTACTTCAAACGTGCAATACGTGTGTACACGTATGTCAAGGTAACATTAAACGGTTTATCGATTTTTTGTTTTCTACTAAATATTCCACGTTATCTCATCATGCGATACTTGGAGAAATGATCAACTTTACATTTAATAAAAACTTGTCGTTTTTTTCTTTACTGTTGTCACGTCCCGCGTGTGATTTCAATATACGCGGTTCGTGACGACGGCCTTCTCCGACAACTGCGCGACTTGACAACGGAGCGTCCTTGAGTGCGACCTATGCGCGTTGCCTCGTGTCGCCGCTGGCCGGAAGCCCTCGGAATCCGCGCGATCAGCATCGCCTGATCGCGAGGTCCGAAGGCCGTACCCGAGTGGACGAGCGAAACCGCTGATGCGCCGAAAATCCCTGTCACGACGATCGCTTTCGAGCTATCGTCGCCGTGGCAAGGATTTTCATAAAGTAGTTCCGATTGCTCGCTACAGACTCTCGGTCGTCCACTGGGATAACTCCGTAATTCAGCAAGCTCGCGGCGGGGTAGTAAATCCTGAAAGATTGGTGAACCGCACAGAGAACCATAAGTCTGTTTTCCGTTAACAAACGCGAAGTGAGCAACACACTGCCCCTTGCCTCACGGACGTTCTTTTGCCGAGTCTTGCAGACTTTTGCGTGCACCCTTTTGTTAAGTTTATTTCTCAATTTGTTATTCTTCATAAAACCAAGTTAATTCTGTGCGTGTGTGTGAACCGCGCGTCAAACGAAGGCGCGGTTATTGTGTGCGGAGCGGAATGGGAGAATTGTTCCCGTTCGTGTGATGTAAACCTTTTGTATCTTTCTTTTTCGCATACTTTTCACAACTATTTCTGTTCTCGTCAAACCTTCTATTTCCATGTCAATAAATCTGATTTCCCGGTTAATAATTATTTGAGCGACCCAATCTCCTGCTTCGGGGCCCGTACGGGACCATATAGGCACCCTTTCGTTATCTCTTAAATTATTTCGATTACTTAATCACTTCAATATTTCGGTTATTCCCATAATTATCCAAATATTTTAATTTCGTTTAGACCAAACAAAATATCTACTAAATATTTCACATTTCAAAAATCCTACACTCTGTGTAGGTTGGTGGCAGCGAAAACTAAGTAAATTTCCCAATTACGTTCGTCCCTTCAGGACGTAACACTGTAAAGAAATGTGCCCACCATGAAAGTTGACATTAACTGCAGATTTTTCGACGATTTACAACTATCTGCAATCTCTGGAGTCGCAAAAAATTGCACATACCGAATCGGGTAGTGTGCGAGGGATATTGTCACGAAAAGTTCCAGACGAAACGTGCGTTGGAAATGCACATGAAAAATCACGACCAGAGTCATGCTCCGCACATGTGCAACCACGAGGGTTGTGGCAAGCGTTATTACACGAGTAACGCATTGGACTGTAAGGTATTCGACAAGCCTTGTCGTTTAAAGGCGCACAATAGATCCCACACCAGAAGTAAACCTTACACCTGTAATTACCAGGATTGCACATGGGCGTTCACCTCCTCGAGCAAGCTCAAAAGACACCAGAAAAAGCACACGATCGAGACGATGCTGAAGTTTGCATCGTTGGAATGCAACGAAATTCTCTTTTTTCTTGACCAGATCCCAAGATTCTTATGCAATATTTAGTCAAGACAATAAAAACATATTTTTTTTAAGATACAAAGACGAAATCGATACGAAAATTGTCATGATTTTTTAATTTGAATAAAAAATTAATGTCGAAATTACGAAGTTGAAATAGTTATTCGGATAATATTTACGTTTTATTTTAACTTTAGGTAGCAGGGAACCAAATTTCTGTCTACGAAATTAAATCTCGAACGTCGTGTTCAAAAATTGGACTTTCGAGAAAAAATACGATGCGATGAATTGAGGACGAAGACGAAAACGAGGACGAAGACGAAGACGAGGACGAGGACGAAGACGAGGACGAAGATGAGGACGAAGACGAGGACGAAGACGAGGACGAAGACAAGGACGAAGACGAGGACGAAGACGAGGACGAAGACGAGGACGAGGACGAAGACGAGGATGAAGACGAGGACGAGGACGAAGACGAAGACGAAGATGAAGACGAAGACGAAAACGAGGACGAAGACGAAGACGAAGACGAGGACGAAGACGAGGACGAGGACGAAGACGAGGATGAAGACGAAGACGAAGACGAGGACGAAGACGAAGACGAGGACGAAGATGAGGACGAAGACGAGGACGAAGACGAGGACGAAGACAAGGACGAAGACGAGGACGAAGACGAGGACGAAGACGAGGACGAGGACGAAGACGAGGATGAAGACGAGGACGAGGACGAAGACGAAGACGAAGATGAAGACGAAGACGAAAACGAGGACGAAGACGAAGACGAAGACGAAGCTGAAGACGAAGACGAATCACCATATTGACATTATAATTTAAAAATCGCCGCGAAACATCACTGACAAAGCTTTCCGTGAACTCCAGCATTTTATTCGCAACTCTTTCTTTCAATTCAATTTCGGTGATTGTGAATATTTAAATTTCGTCTCAAAGTTTCCGAAAATTATGTCTGCAATTTTCGTTCGAGTAGAAGAAAAAAATACGAAAATTCTCAAACCTAAAATGCCCAGCCACGACATAATCTAGAAAAATATTCGGTCGGCTGGTGGAAAAGTGAATTTTTTCGGTCATTTCTCGTGTATACTCCATCCGGTACGGAATGGCATAAAACGTGTTTCTGACCTGTCTTTGTCGGTGCTGTTTCGCGGCGATTTTCAAATTATAATGTTAATATTGCGATTAATAATTTATTATTAATAAAACTCCATTTAATCATCTACATCGAACGATTTGTGAATGACAATCAAGACAGATAAGTAACCAATCATTCTCGATTCTTTTATTTTACTACTAATACTTTGTTACGTAAATTTACTTGCTTCCAGGATCATTTGATGTGAATGGATAAATGGAGAACGATGAGCCTTCAATACCCGATGTAAATTCTAAGTCAATGAATCATTCCATTTCCAAAATATTCGGGATTTCGATTAATTCATTATTTACTGAGGAAAAAAATGTTATTGACAGATTTTACTCTTTATAATATCGAAAAAAACGTCAATCCTGCGCAAAGGAAGTGAGGCTTACTGAGACTTCGTGATTCATTCAAGGAGGTGAATCCAATTGTCGTGTTTCGTTTTACGGTCAGAGCATACCTAAAACTATACGATGAAACCGGTTTTATACTCGGAATCGTCTCTATTCTTGAGAAATCGAGATTTTTTCTAACATGATCGAGCAATCTCTGCTCTCAAATCGAATAACGAGTGTTGGAGCTTTCTGAGCCTTCGTAATTCATTCAAGGAGGTGAATCCAATCCTCGTGTTTCGTTGTGAGGTCGGAGCACACCAGAAACTATATGAAGAAACCGCCTTTTCTATCGGAATCGTCTCTATTCTTGAGAAATCGGGATTTTGCGAAAACCATCGCGCAATCTCGGTTCTCCAACAGAATAACGAGTGTTGAGGCTTACTGAGCCTTCGTAACTCATTCAAGGAGGTGAATCCAATTGTCGTGTTTCGTTTTACGGTGGGAGCATACCTAAAACTATACGATGAAACCGGTTTTATACTCGGAATCGTCTCTATTCTTGAGAAATCGAGATTTTTTCTAACATGATCGAGCAATCTCTGCTCTCAAATCGAATAACGAGTGTTGGAGCTTACTGAGCCTTCGTAATTCATTCAAGGAGGTGAATCCAATCCTCGTGTTTCGTTGTGAGGTCGGAGCACACCAGAAACTATATGAAGAAACCGCCTTTTCTATCGGAATCGTCTCTATTCTTGAGAAATCGGGATTTTTCGAAAACCATCGCGCAATCTCGGTTCTCCAACAGAATAACGAGTGTTGAGGCTTACTGAGCCTTCGTAACTCATTCAAGGAGGTGAATCCAATTGTCGTGTTTCGTTTTACGGTCGGAGCATACCTAAAACTATACGATGAAACCGGTTTTATACTCGGAATCGTCTCTATTCTTGAGAAATCGAGATTTTTTCTAACATGATCGAGCAATCTCTGCTCCCAAATCGAACAACGAGTGTTGAAGCTTACTGAGCCTTCGTAATTGATTCAAGGAGGTGAATCCAATCGTCGTGTTTCATTGTAACGTCGGAGCGCACCAGAAACTATACGAAAAAACCGCCCTTTCTATCGGAATCTTCTCTATTCTTAAGAAATCGAGATTTTTTAGAAAACGATCGAGCAATCTCTGTTCTTGAATCGAATAAAGAGTGTTGGAGCTTATTGAGCCTACGTAATTCATTCAAGGAGGATAACCCAATCGTAGTGTTTGTTGTAAGGTCAGAGCACCCCAGAAACTATCCGAAGAAATCGCCTTTTCTATCGGTATCGTCTCTATTCTTTAGAAATCGAGATTTTTTCTAACATGATCGAGCAATCTCTGCTCTCAAATCGAATAACGAGTGTTGGAGCTTACTGAGCCTTCGTAATTCATTCAAGGAGGTGAATCCAATCCTCGTGTTTCGTTGTGAGGTCGGAGCACACCAGAAACTATCCGAAGAAACCGCCTTTTCTATGGGAATCGTCTCTATTCTTGAGAAATCGAGATTTTTTCTAACATGATCGAGCAATCTCTGCTCCCAAATCGAATAACGAGTGTTGAAGCTTACTGAGCCTTCGTAATTGATTCAAGGAGGTGAATCCAATCCTCGTGTTTCGTTTTACGGTCGGAGCACACCAGAAACTATCCGAAGAAACAGTTTTTTCTATCGGAATCGTCTCTATTCTTTAGAAACCAAGATTTTTTCTAACATGATCGAGCAATCTCTGCTCCCAAATCGAATAACGAGTGTTGAAGCTTACTGAGCCTTCGTAATTGATTCAAGGAGGTGAATCCAATCCTCGTGTTTCGTTGTAAGTTCGGAGCACACCAGAAACTATCCGAAGAAACCGCTTTTTCTATCGGAATCGTCTCTATTCTTGAGAAATCGAGATTTTTTCTAACATGATTGAGCAATCACTGCTCTCAAATCGAATAACGAGTGTTGAGGCTTACTGAGCCTTTATCATTCATTCATGGAGGTGAATCCAATCGTCATGGTTTATTGTATGATCGGAGCATACTTAAAACTATACGGAGAAACCGCCTTTTCTATCGGAGTCGTCTCTATTCTTGAAAAATCGAGATTTTTTCGAAAACGATCGAGCAATTTTTATTCTCGAATCGAATAACGAGTGGTGTAGCTTACTGAGTCTTCGATTTGAGAACAGAGATTGCTGGATTATGTTCGAAAAAATCTCGATGTTTCAAGAATAGAGACGTTTCCGATAGGGAAGTCGGTTTCTTCGTATAGTCTTTTACACGTTCCGATCGTGCAACAAACCATGACAATTGGATTCACCTCCTTGAATGAATGACGAAGGCTCAGTAAGCTCCAACACTCTTTATTCGATTCAAGAACAGAGATTGCTCGATCGTTTTCTAAAAAATCTCGATTTCTCAAGAATAGAGAAGATTCCGATAGAAAGGGCGGTTTTTTCGTATAGTTTCTGGTGTGCTCCGACGTTACAATGAAACACGACGATTGGATTCACCTCCTTGAATCAATTACGAAGGCTCAGTAAGCTTCAACACTCGTTGTTCGATTTGGGAGCAGAGATTGCTCGATCATGTTAGAAAAAATCTCGATTTCTCAAGAATAGAGACGATTCCGAGTATAAAACCGGTTTCATCGTATAGTTTTAGGTATGCTCCGGCCGTAAAACGAAACACGACAATTGGATTCACCTCCTTGAATGAGTTACGAAGGCTCAGTAAGCCTCAACACTCGTTATTCTGTTGGAGAACCGAGATTGCGCGATGGTTTTCGAAAAATCCCGATTTCTCAAGAATAGAGACGATTCCGATAGAAAAGGCGGTTTCTTCATATAGTTTCTGGTGTGCTCCGACCTCACAACGAAACACGAGGATTGGATTCACCTCCTTGAATGAATTACGAAGGCTCAGTAAGCTCCAACACTCGTTATTCGATTTGAGAGCAGAGATTGCTCGATCATGTTAGAAAAAATCTCGATTTCTCAAGAATAGAGACGATTCCGAGTATAAAACCGGTTTCATCGTATAGTTTTAGGTATGCTCCCACCGTAAAACGAAACACGACAATTGGATTCACCTCCTTGAATGAGTTACGAAGGCTCAGTAAGCCTCAACACTCGTTATTCTGTTGGAGAACCGAGATTGCGCGATGGTTTTCGAAAAATCCCGATTTCTCAAGAATAGAGACGATTCCGATAGAAAAGGCAGTTTCTTCATATAGTTTCTGGTGTGCTCCGACCTCACAACGAAACACGAGGATTGGATTCACCTCCTTGAATGAATTACGAAGGCTCAGTAAGCTCCAACACTCGTTATTCGATTTGAGAGCAGAGATTGCTCGATCATGTTAGAAAAAATCTCGATTTCTCAAGAATAGAGACGATTCCGAGTATAAAACCGGTTTCATCGTATAGTTTTAGGTATGCTCTGACCGTAAAACGAAACACGACAATTGGATTCACCTCCTTGAATGAATTACGAAGTCTCAGTAAGCCTCACTTCCTTTGCGCAGGATTGACGTTTTTTTCGATATTATAAAGAGTAAAATCTGTCAATAACATTTTTTTCCTCAGTAAATAATGAATTAATCGAAATCCCGAATATTTTGGAAATGGAATGATTCATTGACTTAGAATTTACATCGGGTATTGAAGGCTCATCGTTCTCCATTTATCCATTCACATCAAATGATCCTGGAAGCAAGTAAATTTACGTAACAAAGTATTAGTAGTAAAATAAAAGAATCGAGAATGATTGGTTACTTATCTGTCTTGATTGTCATTCACAAATCGTTCGATGTAGATGATTAAATGGAGTTTTATTAATAATAAATTATTAATCGCAATATTAACATTATAATTTGAAAATCGCCGCGAAACAGCACCGACAAAGACAGGTCAGAAACACGTTTTATGCCATTCCGTACCGGATGGAGTATACACGTGAAATGACCGAAAAAATTCACTTTTCCACCAGCCGACCGAATATTTTTCTAGATTATGTCGTGGCTGGGCATTTTAGGTTTGAGAATTTTCGTATTTTTTTCTTCTACTCGAACGAAAATTGCAGACATAATTTTCGGAAACTTTGAGACGAAATTTAAATATTCACAATCACCGAAATTGAATTGAAAGAAAGAGTTGCGAATAAAATGCTGGAGTTCACGGAAAGCTTTGTCAGTGATGTTTCGCGGCGATTTTTAAATTATAATGTCAATATGGTGATTCGTCTTCGTCTTCAGCTTCGTCTTCGTCTTCGTCTTCGTCCTCGTTTTCGTCTTCGTCTTCATCTTCGTCTTCGTCTTCGTCCTCGTCCTCGTCTTCATCCTCGTCTTCGTCCTCGTCCTCGTCTTCGTCCTCGTCTTCGTCCTCGTCTTCGTCCTTGTCTTCGTCCTCGTCTTCGTCCTCGTCTTCGTCCTCATCTTCGTCCTCGTCTTCGTCTTCGTCCTCGTCTTCGTCTTCGTCTTCATCCTCGTCTTCGTCCTCGTCCTCGTCTTCGTCCTCGTCTTCGTCTTCGTCTTCGTCCTCGTTTTCGTCTTCGTCTTCATCTTCGTCTTCGTCTTCGTCCTCGTCCTCGTCTTCATCCTCGTCTTCGTCCTCGTCCTCGTCTTCATCCTCGTCTTCGTCCTCGTCCTCGTCTTCGTCCTCGTCTTCGCCCTCGTCTTCGTCCTTGTCTTCGTCCTCGTCTTCGTCCTCGTCTTCGTCCTCATCTTCGTCCTCGTCTTCGTCCTCGTCCTCGTCTTCGTCTTCGTCCTCGTTTTCGTCTTCGTCCTCAATTCATCGCATCGTATTTTTTCTCGAAAGTCCAATTTTTGAACACGACGTTCGAGATTTAATTTCGTAGACAGAAATTTGGTTCCCTGCTACCTAAAGTTAAAATAAAACGTAAATATTATCCGAATAACTATTTCAACTTCGTAATTTCGACATTAATTTTTTATTCAAATTAAAAAATCATGACAATTTTCGTATCGATTTCGTCTTTGTATCTTAAAAAAAATATGTTTTTATTGTCTTGACTAAATATTGCATAAGAATCTTGGGATCTGGTCAAGAAAAAAGAGAATTTCGTTGCATTCCAACGATGCAAACTTCAGCATCGTCTCGATCGTGTGCTTTTTCTGGTGTCTTTTGAGCTTGCTCGAGGAGGTGAACGCCCATGTGCAATCCTGGTAATTACAGGTGTAAGGTTTACTTCTGGTGTGGGATCTATTGTGCGCCTTTAAACGACAAGGCTTGTCGAATACCTTACAGTCCAATGCGTTACTCGTGTAATAACGCTTGCCACAACCCTCGTGGTTGCACATGTGCGGAGCATGACTTTGGTCGTGATTTTTCATGTGCATTTCCAACGCACGTTTCGTCTGGAACTTTTCGTGACAATATCCCTCGCACACTACCCGATTCGGTATGTGCAATTTTTTGCGACTCCAGAGATTGCAGATAGTTGTAAATCGTCGAAAAATCTGCAATTAATGTCAACTTTCATGGTGGGCACATTTCTTTACAGTAAAGAAAAAAACGACAAGTTTTTATTAAATGTAAAGTTGATCATTTCTCCAAGTATCGCATGATGAGATAACGTGGAATATTTAGTAGAAAACAAAAAATCGATAAACCGTTTAATGTTACCTTGACATACGTGTACACACGTATTGCACGTTTGAAGTAGTTCCAGGAGTTCCGCCAAATCATCCAAAAATTATCCCAAAGATTACCGCTGAACCTTCTCGGTGTCTTCCAACCTCAAGTCCATGTTATTAATCCCGTTTGTAATCCGCCACGAAAATGCAGAGGCTATGCCATCGCGCCTGTCACAACACATCACTAACGTCACACCACTGACAGATTCTTTTTGCGCGAAAGTCGTGTCGTGTGACATTGCCTTCAAAACAGTCGGCAAAAATATTCGCTCTGAATGCGAGCGGGAGCCCCGTTTTAGCCCCTATGACAGACGACACTGAGGCGTCTTACATCATGGCGGCAAGCGACCTTCTCATTGGCTGAAAAAGCTCAAATTCGATTGCCTACCATTTGAAAAGTACCTTAAATTTTTCAAAACGGCTAAGTAGGAATTCTTAGAATATCGTTCCGAACCCGAGGCTACCCGGACGGGAAGTCTTTCTGAATCACCCTGTATATCTAGCAGAATTCATTTTAATTTCTAATTTTTTTGGCATTGGGATTTCAAAAAAATGATCGAGCCCAATTTTGTCGATTTGATAAATCTGCCATGAAAGAAAAATCATTTTTTTCACTTTATTTCCAACTAAATTGTTTCCATTTATTGTAATAAATTAAATTACGGATAATAAAACGCGTAATAAAGTAAATTACAATGATAGATTAAATTTTTTTCCTTCCATTTTTATTACAAATTTTTTTTTTCTCTATGGGATTTGCTCAGTGAATATATAAGATTCAATATTGAATGATTTGCAATTTATAAACTTTTCATTTTAGAAGTATCCAAAATGGTTTAAACTTTTTTTGTACAAAATTAGACCCCCCAGTAACCGCTACCCTTTTTCGTTTTTGATTTAGCTTGAAATTAAATAAAATTGGTATTACTTTTTTATTGTTTTTCGATACTTTTCGTAAAATCTACTTTTTTTACACTTATTATCACTAACAGTTACAGCATCAAAACAAAAACAGCTGCTTGCACACAGGAAATGAATTGTATTTCGAACAGAGAAACAGATTTTCCATCAACGGTGCAATTTATACCATTTAAAGTATGGAATGAATATTCTTTAATTGGTATCAAATAGATTTTTATGAAACATGGGGGCGGGAACAAAATGAGCTCTCGGAAAATATTTTCATGCATCTCTTTATGTTTCCATAATATAACTCTCATGCACATTCATTCACAAGGAATCTGGACGATTAATTTGTGTATTATTATTATAGATAAGTCGCACTCGCTTTCCTCTAAACAAATTTCACTGGAATTTTTTATAGTCATTTCTTCTCTTTCCGCATGACTTTGAATGCTACGTTTTTTTATGATTTTTATCAAGAGACTCGGTAGAGTCTCGGGACAAGTACATTGACAGCCCTGTCGTCTGCTGGCCTGAGGCTCTCGCCGAGACTATCTTTTCTCTGAATAAAACGATTCGCGGTGGTGGGGGTAAAACTGGCATGTCATTTTCTGGCATTGCGGAGCTCAAGAGATGTTTTGTTAAGCGAAAATTAGTTTGGAGACTAAATTTCAAAATCTCTTTCGAATGAGCCCGAAACCAACACGATCAGTAGCGTAATTGCTGAGAAAAAACTTTGCACAGGCTCAAGATTATGCAAAAGTTACTAACACATTTAGAAATTTGACATGTCTGTATATAATACCATCAAAGGCCTCATGTCCCTCGGTCTAACTTCGCGGCGGTGTCGCGGACTGACGTCACATGCCGAGAGCTCGAAAGTCACCAGCCGAAGTTTCACGTCATGTTGACGTTTGGGGTTATGATGTTACGAAGTGCGTGCGGGATAACTAAAAATAATTTTCGTCATCTAACGAAGTGCATATTACTATTTATTTCGTTAAATTTTGTGATATACTAAACCAGTATCAAAGCGGCCGCGTAAATGTAGTCTGTGATATGTGTGCGAAAAAGGATATAAAAAAAGCGCGATGCATATGTCAACGAAAACTTCAAGATTTCATGATTTTGTTCGACTGGAAATAAGCGTTAACTAAAATAATCTTTCAATTAAAACAGAGTGCGAGAAATATTGTCCAGTGTAAATATATCGTCAGTAGGCTAGGTTATATATTGTGACGGATTTTGCCGCCACGAACCGCTGAAACGAGGAGGAGCGGGGGGAGGGACAAATTAAATAAATAATAAACCGAGATTTCATTAAAGAAAAAGAATGGTAACAAAACTTGGCTTTATTTCGTGGCTGATTGTTTTGGGCGCCAGTTAAATTTTATAAAAAAATAACAAAAACTATTTCTTCGATTTTATCGAGATTACAACAATAAACCGTAGTCGAGGGACTAATAACAAAAGTGGCGGGGGAAATCAAGAAAACAAAATAATAGAATGCTAATCGAACGGGGGCTAGCAAAGATAAGAAACGGTCAAGAGACTCAATATCACCGGGTCGGTGGGCACCTGTCGCTCAGGCGTCTTATAATACCCGTGAATTGTACTGGTGATACGCAAGAGAAAGAAAAAAGGAAAGGGGCGATATAATACGGTGGACTAGGCGCGGAGCTAGTGCGAAACGGGCGAAGGGGGGGGGGGGGGTAAATGCGACACTCGCAGAAAAATGGAAGAACTCGCGACACTCTCGGGATCGGTACGACAATAATCAGAAAGAGATAATAAAAAAATAAAAGAAAGCAACGCAAATAATTCGAATAGTGTTCAAAATGCCTCGGGATCACTGAGCACTGATCTACTGGGAAACACGGGGGCGGATTCACACACGAGGCCACGCGGTCTGTCGTACGCGATCACGAGGGGTCGGGGGGAAAGGGCCGCTGCCCACGCGCACTTCACTAATTAATTCCTTAAAAACTAACACCACCACAGCACTTTTATTAGGGCAGATAATCGGGCAAAACCGGGGCGAATTGAAATAGATTCGTTCAAACGAGCCCGACGGGCTCGGAGAACAGTCAGGGGAAAGAAATAGTGGAACGATTTCGGCGAGTGCGTACGGAGCCGGGAGGAAAGATGGCCGTCGGCCACGTGTTTCTCTCGTCGCGGCTTTACAGAGAGCAAAAACGACTTACTTGATAGGTCGATGGCGATAATCGAAAAACAATCCGGTATCGACAATCCAATAATCGATCAATTCAATAATCCGGGGAAACGCTCTGGTCGTCGTATAATTTCGCTCGCAATAATTGATCTCGCTGGGGAAGTACGGAGAGCCACGGTACGCATGCCGAGTCGTGAAGAAGTGATGTCTCCTGCCGGCTTCCGCAATCTTCTTCCTTATTGCGCAATGTTGATCGATAATTAATCGATGCGCGCGTCGATGGGAGGTCCAATGGCGATAAGTTATTCCGCGCATCGCGGAGTATTCGGTGGCAAGGGGCAGGGCGGGGAGAGGAACAGGGCTTGAACTCGGGGCTGGATTGGCGTGTGGTGTGGTGACGTCACGACACTTAATAGATTCTTGATCCTCGGTGTGGCGCCTCGCGTCACGGGGCTGATTATAGGCGCCACGGTGGCGAATTGCATAACCCGGTCTTCGATCTCGGATCTCCGCGGGGCTCCACGGGTCGATGTACGGCTGAGTGGCGCCACCGTGGCCGGAGGGTGTACTACGACCAACGGCTCGCTCCTGCGAGCGTTTGACAGCTCGGAAATACGGCGACGGAAATACGGTGTAAAGTGACGAGGTGTTGTTTCTCGTACGTGGCTTTTTCTCGAGGGCCCGTGTCGGTGTTATGACGACGAGGGATATCCACCGGGATGGAGTCTCGACGCCGGAGGCCCGACGAGCAATCGTTCGGAGTCGTGTGGCTGCTCGTCCGAAGTGACGTTTGAGGTTAGGGGCCTCCGACTTGGCTCCTGTCGTTCCGGGGACGGTTCTTCGGGCTGCGCGCTGACTTTAGTCGGTGAGAGATTCATTCTCTCACCCCAGGTGAGTTGTTCCTTTTTCTTCGCCTTGTCGATGGGGCTTAGAGTAGGGCTACGGAGGGGATTTAGAGGGGACTAGGGAGTATCGGGTGGGTGTAGTGCGAGGGCAATTTGAGGGCTGGGTGGAGGAGTGTTGTTGCGGGGCAGGAGTGGTGAGGACTGAGGGTTGAGTGAGCGGGGCAGGGACTCTTCTTGCGTGGCTGGATTCGATGCTGAGTTCTGGTGGTGCTTTTTCAGATGCTGCGGTGGTCCGGGTCTTGGTCGTTGGCGGCGTGCGTAGGCTCAGGACGGGGGCTTACAGCTAGAGCTTACAACTAGGACTTACAGCTAGGACTACAGCTAGGACTACGGCTAGGACTACAGCTAGGGGTACGACGAAGACTCAGAGGGAGTCTGGCCCGAGGGCTGACGAGGAAATAGGGCTCGGCTGACTGCTAGTCGGGGGTGAGAGCGCTGTGGTGGGACGGCCCCATGACTCTTAGTGACGGAGTGGCTACAACGTCACAATATATGAAGGCGTCAGATTATATATATGAATAAATACAACAAAAACACACAGAACTGTTAGAATGATGTTGTAAACTTTAATTGAATAAATGTTTTCTAATTTATTTCTCATGTTTCCCATATTTTGCTTCATATTCAGTTTGGCTCTGCCCTCTCCGATCCTTATTTTCACTCCATCGGTTTGCAGCGGATCGATACATATCATTAATTAATTGCTTAATATGTGTCCTATGATTTTCTACTATTTCTTCATGTTGATTGTAGTAACGTGATTCAAGAGGTTTCCAGCTATGATCATCAATCTCACATTTTGTACATCAGATTCTCAAAACAGTTTCTGGTCTTGATATAAGTGTAGTTATTCTTTTTCCACCTGGTCTGTCGAGTAACAAATTTTGAAACTTATTCCAAAAAGTCTTTGGATGCTTTGTTTGCTGATCATATGAAAAGTCGAATCTTTGGAATGCAGTAGGCAAACACAAATTTTGACAACAATACTTATGAAATGACATGTATGTTGAGTATTCCCACTTTGCAAACTACAAATGTGGAATTATTAGTGAAAAGATTCATTACGCTAAGTCTACAGTTGCTCAGTTTTGGATGCGATCAAATATAATGCCTTCTAACATCCATGGGAACATACAGAATTTCTGAATACAATGTTCGCTATGTCATTTCAACGTAACATCATGACTATTGCCAACTTTTCTCTATAATACTATAGATTTGGATTATTGAAATACAGCAAAAATCTGTGAATTATAAAATTGATATACTGTGCCACTCATTTTACTTTTTAAAACTAATTGTAACATATATATGAAGTAAAAAACTCATCACAGAAGTCTTCAGTTGCTCATTTATCGATAGATTTTAAATTGCTGTCTTCAAAATTTATTGCGCAGATACATTGAATCGCAGCAGATACCTGCGAACTCTGAAATTTCTGTGCATAAATATGTGTGTTAAGTATCACCCCCTATCTTTGATTATGAGAATGAGTAATAGAACTTGGTTTAGCAAGTTTTAAAGTATTTCTTTTTAAATACTATTGAAGTTTGTATTACTGCGGTATGAAGCGAATACCTCCAAACTTTCATATTTTTGTGTCGCAGCATGTGTGCCAATCATTTAAATTTTTTACTCCAACCGTAACATGTAATCTCAAAAATTCATCACAAACGTCTTCAGCTTTTCTAAATTCCTAAATTTTCCGTTTTCTATTTTATTCTGAGTTTTTAAACTTTTAAATTCATTCCTGAATTCTCCTGAAATTGTTTTTCTCCAAAACCAATGCAGATACTTTAAATGACTTTGAATTCCATTGCTCCTGTTGAATTAAGTACGCTCAGTTTTTTTTGCTTCTTTGAGTTCTGACATAATAAATGTTTCCGGGTACCTTTTTTCAGCAACTATCAAACTGTAGATAATTGGATCTCAGCGGTCACTTGCAAACTTTGGAAATATATTTCATCGGGGACACGTTTTGAATGACACGAAAATGTCTAGATTCAGAATGCAAAAGCAACATTTAAAAAGGGCCAATTCTGTTGGATTTGTTGTGTCTTGAATTTGATCTATCTTTCCTCTTTTCCTTTATTTTTCCTAACGTTATCAGCCGAAAATCATATCTCGGCCCGCAACACGCATTGCTCCATGCTCTTGAGTTCCCAATGGACGAAACATATTAGAAGACAAAGAGAAAAATCACCAAAGTCCAAGAATAAACCTCTATCGAAATATTTTCAGTATAATGTCGACGAAAAATAGGTCTTTTTTCGTGAAAACCAACGTTATACGCCGAAAATTATAAACAATTCATAGATATTTAAACTAAAATCTTATAGTCATCTGAACATAAATAAGGATCTTTTGAGAAAAAAGACGTGATATCAAACCATAAACTTCCCCTAGGGAAAAAAAAAGGTTGGGACAAGTACATTGATGGTCCCTCGTTTGCTGATAATTCCACCCATAAAAAAAACTTTAAACAAAATTTTTTTTTAATTGTAAAAAAAAATTATTTCATAAAAAAAAATACAGAACAATTCGAAAAAAATTTTACAAATCTTGAAAAAACGTTATGTTAAAAAAAAACTAATCTGCATCTATTTTTTAAAGTGTCAAAAGAATCCAATAACAAGTAAAAAATAATAAACCGAAAAATCGCGCGTGAAATCATTTTGGAAAGCGATGCCTCATTCTTCTTATGAGATTCGAACAGCTAAATCAACTGAAAAAAATTCCATCTAATTTACGTGCGGCATTAAAATTTATTATATTAATTCGAGGCCAAGTATTTTCTAATGAATTGAAAAAAGTTACCATTTGAATTACGTGCAGCACTAAAATTTATGATATCAATCGGTGGACAAGTATTTTATTAGTAACTCCAAATTTTGACATTATTGAATTGTTCTAACAAGGAAAGTCTTTCCGCTGTCCCCCTCCGATTTTAATGAAACTTGAATATGTTATTCTACATCAAAATCTAAGAGACACGTATTTTTTTTTATCGGCGGAAAAATGTTTCTAGGGGGTGAAATCATCGCTTGAAGTTGAGACCTCCGAGGGGTACTTTTCAGGTTTCACCCATTTCCACTTGAGATAATCGAATGCACCCAAATGGATAATTACCTTAATGATAAACGATGAAAAATGCAACTGGTTTCACATCGGGGGGTTGCATAAGAAAAAAGTTATAGGGGTTGAAATTCACAAAATCGTTATAACAAAAAAACTATTGCACCTATTTCGATGAATTCAATTGCATTTTGAAGGGGGTAAAAAAATAGTAGATACGGGTTTTTGCGTTTTCCTCGCAAATCAAGTTAAGGGGGTGAACTACCCCTATGTATGTTTACGTTTAATCTCAATCAAACGGCAGTAATTCTTTTTTTTCTTGTTTCCTCTCCTCGTAATACGTTTTTTCTTCAAATTTACAACAACAATGTTGCGGATATACCATTCAATGAACGATTTTATCTAAATGCCAACTTATTTATAGGTGAATCTTCAGATGGAAAAGTATTTATATCTGACTTATCGATAATTCTGACCGATTTATATTTGGCAATTAGATAATAACATAGGCATACGATAAGCGCTTACACATATACTCATATTCGTTCCGGTTGATAAGACCAAGTTTTGGGATGACGTATAGAAAAACTACATAGTCGAGTAAAAAAAAGTGTACAATATGCTTATATCTTTTATTAATAATATGTCAACAGTCTAACAAAATAATCACCATAGCGATAAATAGAAGCGAACATATAATGGTGTGCTCTATTAACCGTTGTAAGTACTGCAGTAATGATAATCATCGAAAAAGTGTTTAAAACATAGCGACTTTTTGCACCAGGAACAATAGCAACATTTTCGCATCCTGGAACTTCACAATGTGAGTTGCAGGAATCTCCAAATGCAAAATCTACAGGATTCTCAAAATTCGCAGGTTTTTCTTCTATGTAACCACTTTTGTACCAAGAATATTTGAAAAGATCGATATAACGTGGTGACGACAGTTGGTTATGAACGAGTGATTGCAGCTTTATGATATTGTTTCTCAAATGCAAATTAATATCATAATTCATCAAAAGACAATTATCAGAAAAATGTCTAACAAAATTTTTCCATATTCGGAATCCAAAAACATCGAGGGGTTGGATTTTTCCGGTAGTTCCTTTAGGTATAATCATTACTTTCACATCTCTATTTGAAGGTTTCACATCAAGTACAGCTTGGGGACAGTGTCCAGTCCAAGAATCAATCAGTAATAATGATTTTGGGCCAACTTTCAGGAAAAATACATGCTCCAACCAAATTTTAAAATGATCTGAAAATAGAAAAACGTATTATTTTTTCAATCGAAAAAATGTTTACACAAAAACAGTGGATGTAATCTATACCTGAAGTAAGCTTCCCAGACTTGGATACTTCTATGTACACATTATCGGGTCTGAAAAGCGTTTTCTCCACTAATGGACCAATCTTGCCAGTTGGTTCTTTTAAAACTAAAAATAGAGGAGATAGCAGCTTGCCGTCAGCTGATATAGTCTGCTGAATAGTGTAACTGTGAGTCGTAGAAGAGACTGATTGTACAAGACATTGTACTTGCTTTTCTCCTTCGATCGCTAAAGTTCTTCCTGAATGCATTTCTAGTTGGAAGCCACTCTGATCTGCGTTAAATGTATTTGACAATTCGTACGTTCTAATATTTTGCTTTACGTCATAGAAAAATTTTTGACTTTGTTGTTCCAAGACTTTTCCATCTTCAATTGTTTTGGATGTAATGAATTTATTAATTTTTCTCGATACGATACGATGAGCTGCTTTGAATGAGTTTATCCACGTACGAGATGCTTTGAAACGAAAATCAGTATGCCCTACTTCTTTTTGAGCATGCAAGGCCCATTTTTTTAAATCGGAATCGTGCACTATTAAACCAGCATCCACAACAGCTTTGAAATTTTCCAAAGTGTATCCACAAATTCGTGCTAATTTTTTATTGTATGTCCCCCCCTTGTTCAAATTGTGGGCCCACCGCCGCAACTGTCGTATAGATTACACTTTCTTGAACTTTTGTTTAACACTTCCCAAACCTAAATTTCCTGTCTTCCCGCTGCGCCAATACTCAACGGCCCTTAATTTGTACTCGTAAGATAAGTCTTCGTCATCACGAGTGCATGTATCAGGCGGAAGTTCTGGTTCATGCAGGGCGTCTGCCCATTCTTGATCTTCAACAATTTCCATTTCCCGATCCTTAAATGGTTCTTCAAAATGCAAAGAATTTTCTTCTACCATGTCGAAACCACTGTATTCGTTTATTGCAGTCAACAAAATATTTTCAATGTTTTCTTTCAACTGTATTTCATCGTTATTCACTGGCGAATCCGGTAAACGCATAACTTCAAAAGTTGCGAGAAGCATTCTAATAACGTTCAAAGGATTTATCTTCATTTTGATTAATACTTGCAACTTTGTTTTAAATAGTCTCGAATTGTAAGGCACTTCTTTTGTGTAAAATAAAAATAACTGACTGTGGTGAATACATTCCGCGATCGCAGTTTTATCACTGCTTCTGCGTCGTATTTCAAACCTAATTTTGGGAGCGAGTCACAGACCGGACAGAAGTCACTCCGAAATAACACCGTCAAGTAAAGGGGGGAGATATGATAACTATGAAAATACGTCAGTATTTACGAAATTTTTGTGAAAAGTATAAGAAATACATATTTTTTAATTTATCTCGTGGTTTATTCATTATTAACTAATAAAAAAAATTGTTATTCGTAAAAGTTATCCAATCTACAATTTTTCGCGGAAAAAATAATAAAGTGAATTCTTTTAAACTATGGATGTAATTCGTATGAATACCGTAAAAAGTTACAAAAAATAAAGAATTCATAAAATGGTAGAATTTTCAACGGAAAAATTCGATTTTTTCCAATTTTCCTTGCTCAAGTAGATCAAATCCATTGTTTAAATAAATTTTGAATAGAATCTTTTAAGTATAACTAGAAGAGTCTCAAAATGCCTTCAAATAAAAAACAAACCATTAAGATTGGACGCATACTTTGGGTTCTATCACTTTCACCAGTTAGGAAAATGTAATTGCAGGAAAAATCCATCCATCTGTTGATATGTGGATGTTGTAAATTTGAAGAAAAAACGTATTACGAGGAGAGGAAACAAGAAAAAAAAGAATTACTGCCGTTTGATTGAGATTAAGCGTAAACATACATAGGGGTAGTTCACCCCCTTAACTTGATTTGCGAGGAAAACGCAAAAACCCGTATGTACTATTTTTTTACCCTCTTCAAAATGCAATTGAATTCATCGAGATAGGTGCAATAGTTTTTTTGTTATAACGATTTTGTGAATTTCAACCCCTATAACTTTTTTCTTATGCAACCCCCCGATGTGAAACCAGTTGCATTTTTCATCGTTTATCATTAAGGTAATTATCCATTTGGGTGCATTCGATTATCTCAAGTGGAAATAGGTGAAACCTGAAAAGTACCCCTCGGAGGTCTCAACTTCAAGGGATGATTTCACCCCCTAGAAACGTTTTTCCGCCGATAAAAAAAAATACGTGTCTCTTAGATTTTGATGTAGAATAACATATTCAAGTTTCATTAAAATCGGAGGGGGACAGCGGAAAGACTTTACTTGTAAGAAGCTTTCAAATCCAAAAGAATCACATGCAAGCTAGTCATTTCTTACTCTATGGTGGCAGAGACTTATAAGAAAATCGATTCTTCTCAGACTTTCAGGATCCTCTGGTATTATTCACAAAATTCGACGTCGATTGGATCGATACAAATTATGTTTAAATATGTGTTAAAAGTACTTGTCCGGCCCATCACTATTCATTCAATAAAGAATCAATCATAAAAAAACGAAATGGCACGGCAGAATCTCGTTAAAAGTTTGTTGAAATGCGATTCATTATTAATTTTATGTTTTTAATAATAATATAGGTTAGTTCTCTTATTCCGAATGGAACTCGTTCGCTGGAAGAATAAGTGGGAAGTAAAAATTGCCCGCTTCGAATGTAAACTGCAGAGTTATTTTGGAAGCTTGAACATATACATTATGTGCAATTTTTTTCATTTATCGATGCAAAATAATATCCCTTCTATATTGCGGAATAATTTGTTTCCGTTTTTTATTAAATTAGTGCAATTAAGTAAAAATTACTTGAAGATAATTCTCTCAATTCCCTCTGCATGAATGCTTGTGATCCATCAGTTCTAGACAAGCTCTGACTTTTATTTGGATAAACAATTTAAACGGAAAGTGATGGGCCGGACAAGTACTTTTAACACATATTTAAACATAATTTGTATCGATCCAATCGACGTCGAATTTTGTGAATAATACCAGAGGATCCTGAAAGTCTGAGAAGAATCGATTTTCTTATAAGTCTCTGCCACCATAGAGTAAGAAATGACTAGCTTGCATGTGATTCTTTTGGATTTGAAAGCTTCTTAGAACAATTCAATAATGTCAAAATTTGGAGTTACTAATAAAATACTTGTCCACCGATTGATATCATAAATTTTAGTGCTGCACGTAATTCAAATGGTAACTTTTTTCAATTCATTAGAAAATACTTGGCCTCGAATTAATATAATAAATTTTAATGCCGCACGTAAATTAGATGGAATTTTTTTCAGTTGATTTAGCTGTTCGAATCTCATAAGAAGAATGAGGCATCGCTTTCCAAAATGATTTCACGCGCGATTTTTCGGTTTATTATTTTTTACTTGTTATTGGATTCTTTTGACACTTTAAAAAATAGATGCAGATTAGTTTTTTTTTAACATAACGTTTTTTCAAGATTTGTAAAATTTTTTTCGAATTGTTCTGTATTTTTTTTTATGAAATAATTTTTTTTTACAATTAAAAAAAAATTTTGTTTAAAGTTTTTTTTATGGGTGGAATTATCAGCAAACGAGGGACCATCAATGTACTTGTCCCAACCTTTTTTTTCCCTAGTTTAATGATTCGCGCTGAACTGATTCCTTTTTGTTTGGATTTGTTTGAATTTTTTGAATGTTTTTGCAATAATGAATATAGCCTCTCCGCACGATTTTTTCCACCTGCCCCTATTTATTTTATGTGTCTTGACCACATTTTTACCATAAAACTTTTTGTGTTTATATAATTCACGCTTGTTGATTTTCCTTTCATTTGACACAAGTTTTGCACTATTAACACTTTCCCACCCTCCCTACAGTTGCATGATTTGGATCGCTAGATCCGGAAGTCCCGCTTTGGAATGGAAAACACCCAAGCAAATGGAGAGTGTAAGACTGTGTTCTGTACATTTTATAGAAGACAATTTCGTACAAAACAAGCAAGGTAAACGGTTTTTACGTCCTGATGCACTACCCATTGATAGAGGCAATGTAAATTCATCAACGGAAAATGTTGCACTCGCATGTCCCGAGATCGCGAGTCCACCACCCCCGATTACAACACCCGCGGATACAACACCCGCTGATACAACACCCGCGAATACAGCACCCGCGGATACAACACCCGCGAATATAGCGCCTGCGGTTAGAACATCCGTAATTATGTTCGGGAACTCCACCCTTGCGTCGACAGCGGCAGATTCGACCGCGGTAAAATTGTCCCTCATATCGACACCCACCGAAACTCAGACTCACCGGAAAACCCTGAGTGATTTCGAGGAGCCGGAGAGACGAAACGTCTCTATTCCTTCGCGTAGAAAAAAAATTAGAGAACTGACTCCTAATGAAAAAAAGCTGAAGCGATTAGCGGAAACTCTACGTGCGGAATTAAAAAAGAAAGATCAGAAAATTAAAAGACAACAAGCTGAATTGAGAAAAAATGCGAGTGCCGTAGCATTTGCTAAAGCCGCATACGGTCTAAATAACGATCAACTCGCTTTTTTCAAAATGCAGCTAAATCATAAAAAAAAACGACAGTGGACCGAAGACGAGAAACAATTTGCATTGTCATTATATTACAAATCACCGAGCGCGTACAACCATTTAAGAGATAATAAGCGTTTTGCTTTACCTTGTGTTTCACTAATTAGATCGTGGGTCAATGATTTAGAGTTAGCTTCGGGAGTAAAATCAAGTATAATACCGAAACTTGCAGAAAAAGTAAAAACGATGAACAAATACAAAAAAAAAATGCGTTCTCATGTGGGATGAGATATCGATTAAGCGAAATCTTGAGTACAACCCGAAAGCCGATTTGGTCGAAGGCTTTGAAGACTTGGGCGAACTCGGTCGAACAGATAAGTGTGCAAATTACGCACTAGTTTTCATGTTACAAGGCCTTATACACCCATGGAAGCAACCGATTGGATATGTGCTCTCACATGGGAACGTCCGACACACTGACTTGGCGCAACTTATACCGAAAGTTTTAGATTCTTTAGACTCAATTGGACTCAAAGTTCGTTACATGGTTAGTGATATGGGATCCAATAATCGTGCAGCGGTAAGTTCATTAGGGGTGACAGTAGAAAAACCGTACATTGAACGACATGGTCGAAAAATTTATTTCGGTTTCGACGTCCCCCATTTGATCAAGTGTCTCCGTAACAATTGGCTTAACCACGACATACTTGATGACGGTGAAAAAGTCTCGGCAGACGTACTTCGTGAACTCCGGCACGTCGAGAGCTCTCATGCTTGTAGAGCGGCCCCAAAACTCACTGACCAACATTTAAACCCGAACAATTTTCAAAAGATGAAGGTCAGTCTCGCGACACAGCTTTTTAGCCATTCCGTTTCTGCCGCAATCAACACGGGTCAAATTACAGGCGAACTAAAACATCCGGCTAGCAGCGCAACTGCGAATTTTGTAAAAAAAGTTAACGACATGTTCGATTGTCTTAACAGTCGCTCTCCGTCCGATCCTAATCCCTTACATCGCGCTCTTTCCGAAAAACAACCTCAAGTAGAAGATTTCCTCAAAAATTGCCTCCCGTGGATCGAAAAATGGACCATCTCGGGCGGTGTTAGAAAACCTCCGTGTTTCGAAGGTTTCCGGTTGACCATTCATGCTGTTCTGCAACTCTGGGATGACTTGAAACGCGAAGGGATTCTTTATTTAATTACGTCGAGATTGAATCAAGATCCTATTGAGAATTTATTCGGAGTGATCAGAAGTCGCGGCGGGCATTGCGATAACCCTTCGGCAGCCTCACTGCGTCGAAGTTTGCAATACAATATGGTAGCCCATCTTATGAGACCACCAGTAGGGGCTAATAGCGAACCCGATGATGAGGCAACCGCACTTCTTATGACTCAAACGAACGCGGAAAAAAAGGATTCTCAAAGCGGTAAAACAGAAATAGTTGACAGCAATGATGACGTATTATTCGACGATTGGCCATTTGGTGACGAGGTTAACGAACCAACAAATCTCGAGGAATGCGAATCTTTTGAGATTGATGATGAGCACATTTCGTTTGGAACTCTCGAAAAGTGTTCCATTAAGTATGTTGCTGGTTATCTTGCTCACAAAATTCTTGTTGAATTCGATTGTCAAACTTGTAAGGAGACTTTGACACGCGCTGGACAAAATTTCGAAAAAACCGACGATTTTTTGATTTTTTGGAAAGCATACAAAAACCGCGAAAATAACGAACTTGGTTCGTTGCGAGTTCCAACGGATGGATTTTTAGAAGCAATAATAACGGCTTTTAGAGTTTTTGCAGCGAAATTTCCACAAGTTTGGCATTTGAAAGGTATTTCAAAACTCCTCGTGAACTGTGTCAGCAATGCTGTAGTTCAAAACCACGTTGACTTTTGGCCGATTGATGGAGAATGCGCATCTCACCGCGAAAAAATAATTCAGCGCTGCGTCCGCATGCTTCTATTTAACCATTTGAAATGGAAATCCCGAGACATGCGAGATGCGGCAATTCGAAAACGTAAGACACCGTACGGAAAGCCATCAAGAAAATTGCTCAAAGTTTCTCATCAATGAGTAGTACGCATGAACAGGGTGGATCAACCTTTTGTTTTTTCCACATTTCCAAAAAAGATTACAGTTTCCGGATGTTTATGTAAATACTTTTTCTATTTTTTATTGCTTTGAAATCACTAAATTCTTCAGTAACTCCAAATATTTTTTCAGAACTATTAAATCAAATGATTGATCTTTCTACTAAATAATTTATGTGTTCGTGTATATCATAGAGAGGGTTTGGAGTCGTTTATAAATACCTTGGAGGTGACGAACCAGGGGGTCCTTGTCTCCATGATTGACTATGCACGCTCATATAAATGGATGAAAATTTTTATGAAATTGGAGTGAGCATCGTTGAAATGTAATAAAAAAAATACCTTTTTCATTATTAATTTCAAAGTTCTTGCATTTTTTTATGCTTAAACTTTTTGAGTACTCCAGATAGTTTTTACAATTAAATATGGTTTATAAGTTTTGTTCTCTGAAAGCAAGAAACGTAGCATTTCAAAGATGTAAGCTTCAATGTCCCAACTTTTTTAGGCTAAATATATTTTTTTACTTATTCAAAGCCATAGTATGCTTTTTCACATCCCTAACAAAGATTTTCTTTCAGATTTATGATTTATTCAAAGCTTAAAGCGATATTTTTTTTCAGGAATACGTTTTATTTATAATTCTAGTCAAATATTTTTTTTTAATGGTACTTTTGAAGTGATTTTCAAAACTAGTCCACATTTTCATTTTTTGAGAAAAATTTTTATATAAGATATAAGATCTGATTGAAGTTTTGCATGGGTTCTTTATTTAAACTTGATTTACGTTAACGACTTCTAGTCAGAAAAGCTGTTCTTGTTGTAACCTAACTGAAAACTTTTAATATCGTTTACTTTTTTATCGTTAAGGTTTGTTTTGTAACCTGGTAAAGGTTCTCAAAAACTTCCTGTGTTAAAGAGTGATCCTGCTGTACCCAGCATGTAAGAGCATTATTTCTTCAAAATCCTTTTAAAAAAAAGTTGACCGTTTTTTTTCTACAATTTTTTCTGGGAAAACTCTTTAACACTTTCATTGAATTCTCGTTCCCACCCTCCCTCTCCAGTACATCCTCCCTGTCCTGATGGAAGACACCCACCACCTTCCCGTGGTTTCCATTGAATAATTTTAGCTCACGCATGTTTTTTTTCTTTAAAGAAAAACTCTAAAATGCACTGTCTATTTTTCAATAACACTGCTATACGTGAACTCAAATTAACTGAGAGTGGGTACACGAAACAACTATATGCTTGCTTTATACCAAGTTTCGAAAACAATCACATTCACACACAGGGACAGACCCTTTTTATACAAAAATATCCCTTTCGTTGCATAAATAAATGTAGTTCTTCTGACCTATGCTGAATTTTTTTCTATTCTTGTTACTATCGATCTTCTTCAATTTTTTCATATGACGGTATTCCAGGAATCGTTCATTCAATGTCTCAGAAATAACATCAATATTCACAAAAATTTACAGGAATTTTTTCAGAAATTTTTGAAAAGATATATAGTTGATTCTGGAAAAAAAAATCTCATGTCATGAATATTATTGGGCTGTTAACTCAAGATTTGTTCTTTTCAAATCGGTGTTTACCAAATTCTTGTCATTTTAATGCAACATCATGACTTTTGACAACTTTTCATTATAATGCTGTAGATTCGGATCATTGAAATACAGCCAAAATCTGCAAACTGTACAATTTATATACTGTGCCATTCATTTTACATTTTGACTCTAACCGTAACATATATATGAAGTAAAAAATTGATTATAAAAGTCTTCAGTTGCTCATTTATGGATAGATTTGAAATTTCTGTCTTCGAAGCTCATTGCGCAGATACATTGAACCGCAGCAGATACCTGCGAACTCTGAAATTTCTGTGGATAAATATATATGCTACGGATCACCCCTTATCTCTGATTATGGTAATATGTAATGGAACTTGGTTCAGCAAGTTTTTAAGTGTTTCTTTTTAAATAGTATTGAAGTTTGTATGACTAATATACAGCGAATACTTCTAAACTTTGATATTTCTGTGTTGCAGCATGTGTGCCAATCATTCAAATCATTTACTCCAACTGTATCATGTAATCTAGAAAATTCATTACAAAAGTCTTCAGCTTTTCTAAATACTTCAATGATCCTTTTTCTATTCCTTTTTGAGTTTTCGAATTTCTAAATTCATTTCGAAATTGTCCTGAAATGGTTTTCCTTCAAAACCAATGCAGGTACGTTAAACGTCTTTGAATTCTGTTGCTCTGTTGAATAAAGTTCGCTTAGTTTTTTTTGCTGCTTTGAGTTCTGACATAATAAATGTTAGAAGTTTACGGGTACTTTTTTTCAGTAACTATCAAACTGTGGATAATTGAACCTCAGCGGCCGCTTGCAAACTTTGGAAATATATTTCATTGGGGGCACGTTTTGCATGAGACGAAATCTCTAGATTCAGAATGCAAAAGCGACATTTAAAGTGGGCAAATCTGTTGGATTTTTCGTGTCTTGAATTTGATCTATCTTTCATTTGAATTTTGAAAAAAAGGGATAAATAAAATCTGTTCTATTAAGGAAATCTTTACGTCAGTTCTTTCTTGGTATGAAGACTTGGCCGAAAATCATATTACGGCCCACAACACGCATTTCTTCATGCTCTTGGGTTCCCAATAGACAAAACATATTAGAAGACAAGGAGAAAAATCACCCTATAGGATTTTAGTTTAAATTTCTATGTATTATTTGCTTAGTACATTTTTATAGATTCCATTCTCATACGAACATTTTTTATGGGATAATCTTTTTTATGAAATTATCAGCAAATAAGGGACCATCAATGTACTCTTCCCAACTTTTTTTTCCCTGGGTATGATGTTCGGCTTATAAAGTTGGTTTCCACCATAAAAGACCAATTTTTCGTAAAAATTGTAGTGAAAATATTTTGTCACAAGTCCGTCCTTAAACTTCGACGATTTTTTCCTTATACTCTAATATGTTATGCCTATTAGGAACCCAACAACATGCAGGAATCCGGGTTGAGTGCCGAGATATGATTTTCGGCTTATAACGTTGGTTTCCACGAAAAAGGACCTATTTTTCGTCAAAATTTTACTGAAAATATTTCGGCACAGGTTTGTTCTTGGACTTTGGTGATTTTTCCCCTTGTCTCCTAATATGTGTTGTCTATTAGGAACCCAAGAGCGTGGTGGAAAGTGGGTTGGAGGCCGAGATATGATTTTCGGCTTATAACGTTGGTTTCCCCGAAAAAAGACCGATTTTTCGTCAAAATTATACTGGAAATGTTTCGGCACTGGTTTGTTCTTGCACGTCGGTAATATTCCCCCTTATTTTCTAATATGTTTTGTGTATTAGGAACCCAAAAGTGTGAATAAATGCGTTTCGTGGGCTGTAATATGATTTTCGGCTTATAACGTTGGTTTCCGTGAAAAAAGATCTATTTTTCGTCAAAATTGTACTGGAAATATTTCGTCACCGGTCTGTCCGTGGCCTTTGGCGATTTTTTCCAAGTCTTCATACCAAGAAAGAACTGACGTAAAGATTTCTTTAATAGAACAGATTTTATTTATCCCTTTTCTTCAAAATTCAAATGAAAGATAGATCAAATTCAAGACACGAAAAATCCAACAGATTTGCCTACTTTAAATGTCGCTTTTGCATTCTGAATCTAGAGATTTCATTTCATCCAAAACGTGCCCCCAATGAAATATATTTCCAAAGTTTGCAAGCGGCCGCTGAGGTTCAATTATCCACAGTTTGATAGTTCCTGAAAAAAAGTACCCGTAAACTTCTAACATTTATTATGCCAGAACTCAAAGCAGCAAAAAAAACTAAGCGAACTTTATTCAACAGAGCAACAGAATTCAAAGACGTTTAACGTACCTGCATTGGTTTTGAAGGAAAACCATTTCAGGACAATTTAGAAATGAATTTAGAAATGCGAAAACTCAGAAAGGAATAGAAAAAGGAACATTGAATTATTTACAAAAGCTGAAGACTTTTGTAATGAATTTTCTAGATACATTTATGTTTGATGTCACCTGGACTCAAGTAGTCTCAGTGAAACCCTATGTGACACTCATGTAGTTCAAAACACGAATGCACGATGATTTATAAGAAGTTGTTCGATCTGTTCTCTCGAAACTTGCTTCAAATGAGCAATTCATTACTAAAGGTTATAAAAAAAAACCATTTCAAACGCAATGAATAAAAAAATGAATCTGTTAAATCATGGTAATGCGTGAAAAACGTTTGGTTCAAAGGAACAAAACGTGGTCAAATAAATGCAAAAGTGACGAGTACATCGGATGACGAGTGAAAAAAATTCAAAACATAATCGTATGTAAAAAAAATTACGAAACCAACTGTAAATAATTTCAACAAAACAATTAAGAAAAGCTTTCACAAATCATGAAAAAATATTATATTCAAAAAAATACAAATCTGTAATTATATTGTAAAGGAAAAAAAAAATTCAAATAGGACGTGAGAAATTCATTCTTACGGGAAGCACCCGGAACTTGAGAAAGTTCAAGTGAATCAAAAAAGTTACCATCTGAGTTATGTGCAGCACTACAATTTATGGCATCAATCGGAGGATAAGTATTTTATTAGTATATAATACATAATTTTTCACAATATGAAATTGTTCTGAGAAACGTTCAATTGCAAAAAAAAATCGCATCGAAGGTAAAAGTCATTTGTTACTCTATGGTGGCAGAGATTTACTTAGAAGAAAATCGATTCTTCTCAGACTTTCAGGATCCCCTGGTATTCACAATATTCGACGTCGATTTCGTATCGGTACAAATTATGTTTAAATATGTGCTAAAAGTACTTGTCCGGCCCATCACTTTTCATTCAAATTGCTCATTCAAATAAAAATCAGGGCTCTTCTAGATCTGATGGATCACATCTATGCGTACAGAGGGAAACAGAGGGAATTTAAAAAATTACCTCCAAGAGATTTTAACTTAATTGCATTGATTATAAAAAAATGCAAACAAATTTTTCTGTAATATCCAAGAGATATTATTGCGTATTTATGAAAAAGTATCCTTCGCACGATAAGCATTGTCCAGCTTCCAACTCCCCAGTTTATATTGAAATGACGGCAATTTTTACTACACGTTTTCTTCTTCAAACGAATTTTATTCGTTATAGCAACTAATCTATTCTATTACTGAAGATATTCAGCTGATAATAAATGGCAATTCAATAAATTTTCGAGCAGATTCGTCTGTACAATTTTGTTTCTTTATGGTCACGTACACAATTGCACTTTGTTGAAATCAACATTAAAAAATGAGTGCGACACGGGCATTTCTTGAAATTCGATGAAAAGTGATTTCCTAGTGTATTACTATATACCCTTTCTTAAAAAAAAATTTTCGATATATGGGAATGTAAAGCCTCTATCCGTTGCAATGGTTTTGTTTACTCGATGCCATGAATTGTTGCGAAGAGATAGTTGCCGCCGAGCATATGTGGAATGATGTCCAAATTCAAGTGGGCGTGTAGCAGCGTTAATGCTAGTTCCATAAAAATAACGCAGAAATTAACGTCTAGTTTGATTTTTATTTGAATGAGCAATTTGAATGAAAAGTGATGGGCCGGACAAGTACTTTTAGCACATATTTAAACATAATTTGTACCGATACGAAATCGACGTCGAATATTGTGAATACCAGGGGATCCTGAAAGTCTGAGAAGAATCGATTTTCTTCTAAGTAAGTCTCTGCCACCATAGAGTAACAAATGACTTTTACCTTCGATGCGATTTTTTTTTGGATTTGAACGTTTCTCAGAACAATTTCATATTGTGAAAAATTATGTATTATATACTAATAAAATACTTATCCTCCGATTGATGCCATAAATTGTAGTGCTGCACATAACTCAGATGGTAACTTTTTTGATTCACTTGAACTTTCTCAAGTTCCGGGTGCTTCCCGTAAGAATGAATTTCTCACGTCCTATTTGAATTTTTTTTTTCCTTTACAATATAATTACAGATTTGTATTTTTTTGAATATAATATTTTTTCATGATTTGTGAAAGCTTTTCTTAATTGTTTTGTTGAAATTATTTACAGTTGGTTTCGTAATTTTTTTTACATACGATTATGTTTTGAATTTTTTTCACTCGTCATCCGATGTACTCGTCACTTTTGCATTTATTTGACCACGTTTTGTTCCTTTGAACCAAACGTTTTTCACGCATTACCATGATTTAACAGATTCATTTTTTTATTCATTGCGTTTGAAATGGTTTTTTTTTATAACCTTTAGTAATGAATTGCTCATTTGAAGCAAGTTTCGAGAGAACAGATCGAACAACTTCTTATAAATCATCGTGCATTCGTGTTTTGAACTACATGAGTGTCACATAGGGTTTCACTGAGACTACTTGAGTCCAGGTGACATCAAACATAAATGTACTTGTCTCCAATTTTTTAACAGCATTCGTGCTGTTACTTATGGTTTGATTTGACTACTTTTTGTGCACTGTGAACTTGAAAAAATTTTACAGGATATTGGAAAATCAAATTCTTCATGTTAGGGCACAATATAGAGGACATTCTGTTATTGTTAATTCATTTTTTGTTCGTACCAAGAAATGCACACTACATGTATGAGTAACATATATGTAGGGTTTATTCACTGAGACTACCGTTCAGATGTAATGATCATATTATCACCCATCAGAGTGTACTTACGAAAAGACATTTATTGGAAAATTTTTTAATTAAAATTATTCCCTGTCTCATTGAAAGAGATATCAAAAAAAAGGAAACAAACATTTTTTAATCAAATTACGGCTAATTTATTTAAAAACTCAATAAATTAAAACGAATAATAAATTTCAATGTCGTTAAATAACGACAGGATTTCAATGACTAAGGCACTCGAATCTTTTTTCAAGATAACGCGATATTGATCGATTGGAATAATTAAATCCAACATAGGGGGTCACCCCGCATGGCGGCCGAATTTTGTAGGGTTTTTTCGCAATTTTCTTGCGGCAAAGAAAAAAAACATAGACTTTTGAAATTTAAAGGGTTTATTCAATGGTATTTCAACTCGATGGTAGAATTTTTTAACTCTGATATCTTCGGTAGATTCGGTGTAAAGCTACTCCACAGGAACCTATATGTTTCTTCATAGTCTCCACGATTCCAGGGGATCGGTTTATCTGAGATCAAAAAACCAAGGAGCGTTTGGATTAGTAAAGCAGTGGTTATCACCTGAATTAAAATTATACAGAAATATTAAACATTGAAGGATTTTTCCGTTTAGAAAAACCTTATTTCAATTTTTCAATATGCTGCATAGCTCAATAATCCTTCAATTTCGATATTTCTGTATGATTTTAGTTCAGGCAGTAGCCCACTGCTTTACAAATCAAAACGCTCCTCGGTTTTTTGATCGCAGATAAACGGGACCCCCGGGAATCGTGGACACCATGGAGAAGCATATGGGATCCTGTGGATTAATTTTACACGGAATTAACTCGAGACATCAGAGTTAAAAAATTCTATCATAAAGTTGAAATACCAATGAATAAACTCTTTAAATTTTAAGTCTGTGTTTTTTTTTCCGTCGCAAAAAATAGAGGAAACCCCAAAAAATGCGGTTGCCATGGGGGGTGACCCCCTCAAGGCGAATCAGTTTTTTTGAAAATAAAAATCGTTTTATTATGCATGCAAGTTGTTTTAGGTATTTTAATACCCACTAGGGTGGTAGTTATTTGGGATCAAATTTATTTTACCCTTTTCGTCCCCTAAATTGGTTCGAAATACATAAAAAGTAATGCTGTAATTTTGTCATATTTGTAGAACAATGCTCAACCCTCGACCATGGGGGTTGAAGTTTTCTGTTCATAATACATGGAATTTTTCTGCGTTTGTGGTCACGATTATACTGTGGGCCTCAATACATTTGGAAAATCTTGAAATTTCCATAAATTGTTTTACAAGCATGTTGCGACACGAAAAAAATTTTCAAAACTCCTACCCTTATAATGTTGTATAGCATCACTATAAGAACCCATTAATGCGCAAAACGACAATTTTGGACACACAATTTCAAGTACGCAGTTTTAACTAAAGAACAAAATCTGATATAGGGGGTTTTTGAGAGTGCTCTTTCAGAATCTTGCATTTATTTTGTAAAATTAAATCAAAATCTTTATTATTTATTCGTTTTTAATTGAAAAGTCAAGATTTTCTAACATTTTTTTTTTCCAAGCGATTTCCCTTACTGTTGCTGCTTTCAAATAACCATATTATCGCCAGCAAAGATGTTCTTAAGGTCTGACGAGTCCAGAACACTGGTTATGAACACTTTTTTCTTACTCAGTTTTTGCATAATGGCGGCTTTTGCAAAACAGCATGATGAAAATCTGTATGATTTTTTTTCTCGAAAGTCTTAACATAACAAAGAAATGTTCCAGAACAAAAAGTATTGAGAATCTTCTAAAGAATAGGTGTGATTTTTTTCAAAAATTTTCTAGCTATTTTTGTATTTTTCAATTTCGATAAATTTTTAAAATATTTAAAAGCTTTGAAAAGATTCACATTCTTTGGATGATTCTAAATAATTTTTGTTATATAATTTTTTTTTTCAAGTTGAAACTTTTTAAGAAGAAAATTATGAACCTATTTATTATTCGATGGAAAATAATTTTTTTTTCAAAAAGTTTCGACTTTACAAAAAAATTATATAACAAAAATTGTTTAGAATCATCCGAAGAATGCGTGTGAATCTTTTCAGAACTTTAAAAATTTTACAAAATTAATCGAAATTGAAAAATACAAAACTAGCTAGAAAATTTTTGAATAAAATCAGGCGTATTCTTTAGATGATTCTCAACACTTTTTGTTCTGTTACATTTCTTTGTTAAGTTGAGTCTTTCGAGAAAAAAAATCACGCATGCTGTTTTGCAAAAACCGCCATCTTGGAAAAACTGAATGAGAAAAAAGTATTTATACATACTTTTATAATACTGGTTATAACCAATGTTCCGGAAAGGTCAGACATTGAAAACACTTTTGCTGGCCTTAATATGGTTATTTGAGTGCAGCAACAGTAACGGAAATCGATTTGAGGGAAAAAAACGTTCAAAATTTTTGACTTTCCAATTCAAAACGCAAAAATAATGAAGATTTTGATTTAATTTTAAAAAATAAACGCCAGGTTCTGAAAGAGCACCCTCAAAAACCCCCTATATCAGATTTTGGAGAATTTTTCTTTTGTTTTTTAGTCAAAACTGCGTACTTGAAATTGTGTGTCCAAAAATATCGTTTTGCGCATTAATGGGTTAGTATGATGATGCTATACAACATTTTAAGGATAGGAGCTTTGAAAATTTTTTCCGTGTAGCAACATGCTTGTAAAATAATTTCTGAAAATTTCAAGATTCTCCAAACGTATTGAGGCCCACAGTAAAATCGTTACCACAGACGCAGAAAAATTCCATGTATTTTAAACGGAAAACTTCAACCTGCATGGTCGAGAGTTAAGCATTGTTTTAAAAGACCCCAAATAACGACCACCCTAATACACACATATACACACACGCGAACATATTTTATTTCAAACTTAAATTTTACTTTGTTGGAATTGAAGTGAAAACTCTCCGTGATTATCAATTTAGTCTTTTTGATGAAAAAATTTCCACCAATGCAAAATGAAAGAAATACTGATTGTCTCAGTTTCGATTTGCCAATAGAAATTTTGTAATCAAGCACTTTCGAATAATCTGTTATGCGTTTACAGACAATGCGATTATACTGCCTTTCTATATTTTTGTAGTCCCTGGCTCTTTTTCGTCATTCATGTTTTGGGTTTTTTTATTACAAGACGATGCCGCGTCTTTAGATATTCTGCAATAACAAACATCGACAAGTCTGATGATACAATCAGAGAGAGAGAGAGAGCTGATGAGAAAGAGCGGAGTCATGGATTTTTATTTCTAATGTTTCAGAATCCGGACTACATCTAAAGATATATATAGAAAAAATCTCTAACCGTTCTAAATATTTTTACCATCAATCCGAACGTTGTTGACAATTTTCGGTTTTTTTTCCGTTACACAACACTCTTGGATTCCTCGGTCTTTATCTCTTTCTTCTTCACTTTTTTCTCTCCACTTTCACTAAAATATTGTACTGCTTTTATTTATTTTCTACAGAACCGGAAAAAATTGGAACAGTTTCGGTGAATTGTAACATTCGCGATCTTTATAACCTCATCATCTATCAGCATAAACAACACACCATACGTCATACGACACGAAAATATATAGGTATATATTGGTATTATGGCACCAGATTTGTTACTAGATATAAAACAAATAAACATCAAAAATGTGTGCGAAAATCCGACCCATTTTTTGATGCAATTAAAAAATAAATAATTAATATCTCTTCAACGCGTAAAGCTACAGAGTTCGATGAGGTCCCAATCGAAAGAAAAAAAATAATAAAAAATATGTCAACGTATAATATTTTCCGAAATGATATAGTTAATTAATTATTGAAGAAACAAATTTTGAAAATTTTCGAAAACAATTGGAAACGCTATCGCTCCGGTAAAGAGTCTCTGGCAGCAACTCGTCATATCTTATAAATGTACTTGTCTCAGAGTCGCTGCCGCGACTCTAGATTACATGATACGGTTGGAGTAAATGATTTGAATGATTGGCACACATGCTGCAACACAGAAATATCGAAGTTTAGAAGTATTCGCTGTATATCAGTCATACAAACTTCAATACTATTTGAAAAGAAACGCTTAAAAACTTGCTGAACCAAGTTCCATTACATATTACCATAATCAAAGATAAGGGGTGATCCGTAGCATATATATTTATCCACAGAAATTTCAGAGTTTGTAGGTATCAGCTGCGGTTCAATGTATCTGCGCAATGAGCTTCGAAGACAGCAATTTCAAATCTATCCATAAATGAGCAACTGAAGACTTTTATAATCAATTTTTTACTTCATATATATAAACCAGGAAAAAAATTCTATAGAAATAATAAACGAAAAATTGAAAACTTCAAAAAAATTCAACAAAAATAAAAAACAATCGAAAAAATTCTGTAAAGAAAAATAAAAAATTTTCAAAAAAATTCATAAATATTGGACAAATTGAAAAATAAACTATCCAAGTTACATGCAGTATAAAAATGTATGATATCAATTGGAGGCCAAGTTTTTATTGATAATTTGAAATATTTATCGAACAAATCGCAAACTTTAATTGAAATTCATGATAATTATTTTCAAGAAAAAAGTTAATGAAAAAAGTCATAACGGAAGTTACGTGCAGTACTAAAATGTATTATATCAATTCGAGGTCAAGTATTTATCAGTTATTCGAAATATAATCTCCGGCGACAAATGAGCGTTGAGAATCCTTGTCGGGCTCACAACGTTTTATCAAAATTACTAAAAAATGAATGAAAATAAAATCATTAAAAATTCACATGAAAATCATTCGTTACTTCAATAAGGTACACACTTTAAAGAATCGATTCCCCTCCGACTTTCACGATCTCCTGGTATTATTCACAACATTCAACTTCGATTGGATCGGTACAAATTATGTTCAAATACGTCTTAAACGTACTTGTCCGGCCCATCACTTTTTATTCAAATTGCTCATTCGAAAACAAATCAAAAACGAAGTTAATGCATGTGTTAATATTAACCCTCTCAGACCGAGACCTATTTCGCGTTGACGGAAAATGTTTCCCTTCATAATTTTATCTCAAAATACTTTCTAGTTTCCGAATCCATTGTGACATTTCAGTTTTTTTGTTGGGAAATATGAATTTTTGAATGTTCGCTGCGCGCAGCACCAGGTTCTTGGGGAGCAAAATCAGGAAAATTTACGAATGAATCTAGCACCGAATACCTTAAATACATCATATTAGCTTCCCTTTGAAAGGAAATAACGTTTGGAGTACGAAAAAAAAATGTATACCCACTTTTCTTTTGCGATAACTAAAGCACCATTTCACACAACGCCAGCTCAACATGAAACTCCGACTTCATATTGATATTTCGATGAGTTAAAGCAATTTATCTCTTGGTTTAGGAGTATCTAAGGTGCAATCTAACCTTGCTTCATGGGAATAGGCAGTTAGAACCCCGACCTTACTGACCGATGCAGTTTTATTGGGCCTGGAAGCGCGTGTTGCGTAGAAGCAACATACGGTCCGAGAGGGTTAAGGAACAGTAATTCCCGAGAAAATAATTTTCCTTCGAATCGCTCTTGTCAAAATGAAACGAAAATGAAAGATGAAGTTGATTAATCTATTTATATTATATGGAGTCATAATTCACAACAAAATCATTTTTCTTCAAATTCCAGGAATCCACGTGTCGTACTCGACTAGTGATATTTATCAAAATGTGTACGTGACTATAGAAAAAAAAACATTGCATGGCTGAGTAGGTTCGAAAATTTCTAGTAAGGCGCCGGATTATTTCTCATTTTCATTGGTTCTTACCGAATGGTATGTGTTCACTGAAGAAAATGAGAAGTGGATATTGCTATACGAACTTGCGAACAATCAAGTTCAAATTACTTGGAGATATTATTTTTATTTCTATCCATTTTATTATATTTGTCATTATAGAACAGCCCTAATTTGTTTTCGAATGAGCAATTTGAATAAAAAGTGATGGGCCGGACAAGTACGTTTAAGACGTATTTGAACATAATTTGTACCGATCCAATCGAAGTTGAATGTTGTGAATAATACCAGGGGATCCTGAAAGTCGGAGGGGAATCGATTCTTTACAGTGTGTATCTTGTTGAAGTAACGAATGACTTTCATGTGAATTTTTAATGATTTTATTTCCATTAATTTTTTAGTAATTTTGATAAAACGTTGTGAGCCCGACAAGGATTCTCAACGCTCATTTGTCGCCGGAGATTATATTTCGAATAACTGATAAATACTTGACCTCGAATTGATATAATTCATTTTAGTACTGCACGTAACTTCCGTTATGACTTTTTTTTCATCAACTTTTTTCTTGAAAATAATTATCATGAATTTCAATTAAAGTTTGTGATTTGTTCGATAAATATTTCAAATTATCAATAAAAACTTGGCCTCCAATTGATATCATACATTTTTATACTGCATGTAACTTGGATAGTTTATTTTTCAATTTGTCCAATATTTATGAATTTTTTTTGAAAATTTTTTATTTTTCTTTACAGAATTTTTTCGATTGTTTTTTGTTTTTGTTGAATTTTTTTGAAGTTTTCAATTTTTTGTTTATTATTTCTATAGAATTTTTTTCCTGGTTCTGAATCTTTTTTCTATGTCATCCAGAAACAAGAGACCATCAATGTACTTGTCCCAACCTTTTTTTCCCTAGGGGAAGTTTATGGTTTGATATCACGCCTTTTTTCTCAAAAGTTCCTCATTTATGTTATGACGGTTATAGGATTTTAGTATAAATTTCAATGAATTAATTGCTTAGTACATTTTTATAGATTCCATTCTCATACGAACATTTTTTATGGGATAATCTTTTTCATGAAATTATCAGCAAATAAGGGACCATCAATGTACTTTTCCCAATCTTATTTTCCCTGTGTATGATGTTCGGCTTATAAAGTTGGTTTCCACCATAAAAAACCAATTTTTCGTAAAAATTGTAGTGAAAATATTTCGTCACAAGTCTGCCCTTGAACTTTGGCGATTTTTTTCCTCATACTCTAATATGTTATGCCTATTAGGAACTCAACAGCATGGAGGAATCCGGGATGAGGCCCGAGAAATGAATTTCGGTTTATAATGTTGGTTTCCACGTAAAAGACCAATTTTTCTTCAAAATTGTACTGAAAATATTTCGGCACTGGTTTGGTCTTGGACTTTGGTGGTTTTTCTCCTTGTCTTCTAATATGTTTTGTCTATTGGGAATCCAAGAGCATGAAGAAATACGTGTTGTGGGCCATAATATGATTTTCGGCTTATAACGTTGGTTTCCACGAAATAAGATCTATTTTTCGTCAAAATTGTACTGGAAATATTTCGTCACAGGTCTGTCTTTGGACTTTGGCTATTTTTTTTCTTCTACTCTAATATGCTATGCTTATTGGGAACCCAAGAGAATGGTAGAAAGCGGGTTGGGGGCCGAGATATGATTTTCAGCTTATAACGTTGGTTTCCACGAAAAAGGACCTATTTTTCGTCAAAATTGTACTGGAAATATTTCGGCACTGGTTTGTTTTTCCACGTTGGTGATTTTCCCCCTTATCTTCTAATATGTTTTGTATAATAGGAACCCAAGAGACTGAAGAAATGCGTCTCGTGGGCTGTAATATGATTTTCGGCTTATAACGTTGATTTCCGCGACAACAGATCTATTTTTCGTCAAAATTGTACTGAAAATATTTCATCACCTGTCTGTCCTTGGCCTTTGGCGATTTTTTCCAAGTCTTCATACCAAGAAAGAACTGATGTAAAGATTTCCTTAATAGAAAAGATTTTATTTATCCCTTTTCTTCAAAATTCAAATGAAAGATAGATCAAATTCATAACACGAAAAATCCAACGGATTTGCCCACTTTAAATGTCGCTTTTGCATTCTGAATCTAGAGATTTCATTTCATCCAAAACGTGCCCTCAATGAAATATATTTCCAAAGTTTGCAAGTGGCCGCTGAGGTCCCATTATCCACAGTTTGATAGTTGCTGAAAAAAAGTACCCGAAAACTTCTAACATTTATTATGCCAGAACTCAAAGCAGCAAAAAAAACTAAGCGAACTTAATTCAACAGAGCAACAGAATTCAAAGATGTTTAAGGTACCTGCATTGGTTTTGGAGGAAAACCATTTCAGGACAATTCAGAAATGAATTTAGAAATTCGAAAACTCACAATGGAGTAGAAAAAGGAAAATTGAAGTATTTAGAAAAGCGGAAGACTTTTGTGATGAATTTTCTAGATTACATGATACGGTTGGAGTAAATGATTTGAATGATTGGCACACATGCTGCAACACAGAAATATCAAAGTTTGGAAGTATTCGCTGTATATCAGTCATACAAACTTCAATACTATTTGAAAAGGAACACTTAAAAACTTGCATTTACCTTACATATTACCATAATCAAAGATAAGGGGTGATCCGTCGCATATATATTTATCCACAGAAATTTCAGAGTTCGCAGGTATCTGCTGCGGTTCAATGTATCTGCGCAATGAGCTTCGAAGACAGCAATTTCAAATCTATCCATAAATGAGCAACTGAAGACTTTTATAATCAATTTTTTACTTCATATAGATGTTACAGTTAGAGTCAAAATGTAAAATGAATGACACAGTATTTAAATTGTATAGTTTGCAGATTTTTGCAGTATTTTAATGATCCGAATCTACAGCATTATAATGAAAAGTTGTCAAAAGTCATGATGTTACATTAAAATGACATAGCGCACATGCCATTCAGCAATTCTGTAAGTTTCTGGGGATGTTGGTAGGCATCATATTTGATCGCATCCAAAACTGAGCAACAGTAGACTTATCGGAATGAATTTTTTTTATAATTCCATATTTGTAGTTTGCAAAGTGGAAATACTCAACATACATGTCATTCTATAAGTTTTGTTATCAAAATTTGTGTTTGCATACCGCATTCCTAAGATACGACTTTTCATATCATCAGCAAAAAAAGCATCCATAGGCTTTCTGTAAAAGTTTCCAAATTTATCACTCGTCAGACCTAATGGGAAAAGAATAACTACAAACTATACCAAGACCAGATGTTTTTTTGAAAATCTGATTTACAAAATGTGTAATTCAAGATCATGGTTAGAAACCTCTCGAATCATGTTACCACAATCATCATGAAGGAGTAGAAAATCATAGGACACATATTAGGGAACGAATTAATAATATGAATCGATCCGCTGCAAACTGATGGGGTGGAAACAAGGATCAGAGAGGGCAGAGCCAAACTGAATATCAAGCAAAATATGGGGATGTTTAAAAATAATGACGACACAAGAAATAAATTAGAAAACATTTATTCAATTAAAGTTTCTAATATCATTCTAACAGTTGCGTGTATTTTTGTTCTATTTATTCGTATATATAACCTATGTACACATGATATATAATCACGCCACTGACAATATATTCGCACTGGACAATATTTCTCGTATTCTGGTTTAATTGAAGGATTATTTCAGTTAACACTTATTTCCAATCGAACGAAATGATGAAATCTTGAAAAGTTTCGTTGACATATGCATCGCGCATTTTTTATATTCTTTTTCACACACACATCACAGACTATATTTACGTGCCCGCTTTGATACCGGTTTAATATATCACAAATAACAAAATAAATAGTAATATGCACTTCTTTAGATGACGAAAATTATTTTTTTATTGATCCCGCACGTACTTCGTAATGTCGAATCTCTGTTCATACGATCAAAAACTGACACATGGTTTGTACATTATTATATGTATATCGATCGAATTTATGACTGCTGTTACCAGCTGTGCTGCGCCGTGTGCTACGTTCTGAAGTTGACGTCAGATTTCCAATCATCAACAACTAATTTCAACAACCAATGACAACGTTTAAAAATGGATGTCGTCAGATCCAACCAATCAGAAACTCGAGAGCATCAAAGTGCCTTTGATTGTGTTGTAAATATAGACGCATAAATTCTAGAATGTGTTGGTAACTTTTGCATAATCTTGAGCCTGTGCAAAGTTTTTTCTCAGCAATTACGCCACCGATCATGCTGATTGTGGGTGGAATCGAAACAGAATTTATTAATTAATCTCCAGTTCAATTTTCAAAGCCTCAGATGACTCAGGAGTTTCGTAATTGAACAAAATGACATGCCAATTTTACCCCCACCACCGCGAATCGTTTTATTCAGAGAAAAGATAGTCTCGGCGAGCTCGGGCCAGCAGACGACAGGGCTGTCAATGTACTTGTCCCGAGACTCTACCGAGTCTCTTGATTACGGTTAGAGTCAAAATGTAAAATGAATGGCACAGTATATAAATTGTATAGTTTGCAGATTTTGGCTGTAATTCAATGATCCGAATCTACAGCATTATAATGAAAAGTTGTCAAAAGTCATGATGTTGCATTAAAATGACATAGCGCACATTGCATTCAGAAATTCTGTAAGTTTCTGGGGATGTTGGTAGGCATTATATTTGATCACATCCAAAACTGAGCAACTGTATCGGAATGAATTTTTTTTATAATAATTCCATATCTGTAGTTTGCAAAGTGGAAATACTCAACATACATGTCATTCCATAAGTTTTGTTATTAAAATTTGTGTTTGCACACCGCATTCCGAAGATACGACTTTTCATATCATTAGCAAAAAAAGCATCCAAAGGCTTTAAGGAACAAGTTTTCAAATTTATCACTCGACAGACGTAATGGGAAAAGAATAACTACCCAGTATACCAAGACCAGAAATTTTTTCGAAAATCTGATTTACAAAATGTGCAATTCAAGATTATGGTTAGAAACCTCTCGAATCATGTTACCACAATCATCATGAAGAAGGAGTAGAAAATCATAGGACAAATATTAGGGAACGAATTAATAATATGTATCGGTTCGCTGCAAACTGATGGGGTGAAAACAAGGATCGGAGAGGGCAGAGCCAAACTGAATATCAAGCAAAATATGGGGATGTTTAAAAATAATGATGACACAAGAAATAAATTGGAAAACATTTATTCAAGTAAAGTTTCTAATATCATTCTAACAGTTCCGTGTGTTTTTGATCTATTTATTCGTATGTATAGCCTATTTACACATGATATATAACCACGCCAGTGACGATATATTCGCACTAGACAATATTTCTCGTAATCTGGTTTAATTGAAGGATTATTTCAGTCAACACTTATTTCCAATCGAACGAAATAATGAAATCTTGAAAAGTTTCGTTGACATTGCATCGCGCATTTTTTATATTCTTTTTCACACACACATCACAGACTACATTTACGCGGCCGCTTTGATACCGGTTTAATATATCACAAATTTGAACAAAATAAATACTAATATGCACTTCTGTAGATGACGAAAATTATTTTTTTATTTATCCCGCACGCACTTCGTAATGTCGAAACTCTGTTCATGCGATCAAAAACTGACACATGGTTTGTACATATATACAGGGTGATTCAGAATAACCTATAAACCCGTTACTGGCGTGTTCGGGACGCATTTATAAGCAAAACTGCAAAGGCGTTTTTCTGTGAGTGCAATAGTTTTTAAATGAGAAGCAATAGAATTTTGCATTTCTCAACGAATCAGAAGGTCGCTTGGCGCCATGACAAGCGACGCTTCAGTAGCGTAGAAGTCGGGTGCGATCGTGGCTGGGGCCAGCAACGATCAGCCGACAGCGATATCGTTTGTTTGAGAGTCAACTTTGCGCGGAGGCTATGTTCACGCGAAACGCTGTTTGATTCCAAGTGACACTTGACATGCGGTTGTCAGCTGTGTTACCGATAGGATGAGGCACGTGACGTCATACCACTCGGACGAAAATGCTCCGTAATTTCAGGTGACGGTCTGCGAAAGTGACGTCGTACGAAATGCTGAAATTATTATTATTAATAACAACAACAACAACAATAATAATACCATGGACATTGTTATTGATATTGTTATTGTTATTGATACTATTGTTATTGATATCATCATCACTATTATTATTATTATTATTATTATTATTATTATTATTATTATTATTATTATTATTATTATTATTATTATTATTATTTCCGGGCCAGGGGATACCAGGGCCCTGTCAGGTGGAACGTCGCGAAGATGAACCCCGAAAAGTTGTCTCCGGCCCTCATACGTGGCCAGCGAGCCCTAGACGGGACCCGCCAACGAGGAGGGACTCCTCCCGGGCAGGCCGAAAGAACGGTGGAGGTGGTCATGAGCCACCTCCACCAGGCCTGTAGGGACGCCGTGCCGAGGGTGAAGCCCCGCGGCGGACGGCGTCCCGTGTACTGGTGGACGGACGAAATCGCGGAGCTGAGGCGGGAGTGTCTCCGAACAAGGAGACTCGCCCAGAGAGCCCGGCGCCGCGATCCCGACGCAGCCCCGAGCACTGCCGCCTACAAGGCGGCGAGAAAAGTGCTTCGCCGGACCATCGCGAAGAGTAAGCACCGCTGCTGGAAACAGCTTGGAGAGGATCTCAACAACGATCCTTGGGGATTAGGGTATAAATTGGTCCTCCGCAAACTGAGAGCGTTTTCTGAAAGCGCTCCCATGGACGCGAGGATCATCGGCAATATCGTCGATACCCTTTTCCCCGATCATCCCAAGCTGCCGCGCCGCCCTCGAACACCGGAGGACGCACCACTCCCCTCCTTTACGGAAGAGGAGCTGAAGTGCGCGGCGCGGACCTTCAAGAACAAGAAGGCACCAGGCCCAGATGGCCTGCCAGCAGAGGTGCTGAAAGCCGCAGTTGAAGGACATCCGAGGCTCTTCCTGACGATGTACAATGCTTGCCTGGAAGCAGGGGTTTTCCCTCGCCGCTGGAAACGGGCAAGATTGGTGCTGATCGGGAAGGGCAAAGGCGGACCAGTGGACAGCCCATCGTCCTACAGACCCCTGTGCATGCTAGACACAGCCGGCAAGCTCCTGGAAAAGCTTCTTCGACCTCGCCTCCACGCGGCCCTCCAAGTCGCTGGAGACCTTTCCGCAAGGCAATACGGCTTTCGGAAAGGGAGGTCGACGATCAACGCTATCCAGGAGGTTGTCGAGGCAGCCAGGGGCACGGAGCGGGGGAATCACTTCTCCCGCCCTGTCTGTTTACTGGTCACGCTGGATGTGAAGAACGCGTTCAACTCGGTGCGGTGGAGCGACGCCTTGAGCGCGCTGGAGCGGGATTTCAGGGTCCCCGGGTACCTTCTCAGGATGCTCGAGGATTACCTGAAGGACCGCTCCTTGGAGTACACCACCGCGGATGGTCCGGTGAGCCGGGAGGTAACGGCTGGGGCAGCCCAGGGCTCCATACTGGGTCCCGACATATGGAACGTAACGTATGACGGGATCCTCCGTATGGAGATGCCTGAGGGCACTTTTCTGGTTGGGTATGCGGACGACATTGCCGCCGTCATCATCGCGAGAAGCGTTGAGGCGGCACAGATGCTGCTCAACCAGGTAATGCGTCGGGTCCGCTCTTGGATGGATGACCACGGCTTGGAGCTAGCGCTGGCTAAAACCGAGATCGTCCTCCTGACCAAGAAGCATATTCCGCTACAGCGGGATATGCAGGTGGGAGAGGCGACGGTACAGACGACGGCGTCGGTTAAGTACCTGGGGGTGAGTCTCGATTCGAGACTCACCTTCGGGGAAGAAATAAGGAGGAGAGCAGACAAGGCGGCTGCGATAACGACGTCTCTTAGCAGGGTCATGGCCAATATTGGCGGTCCCCGACCTTGCAAGAGGCGTCTCCTCTTACGCACCGCCGAGTCAATAATGCTCTACGGCGCCGAAGTCTGGGCCGATGCGCTTCGGTACGACATATACCGCAAGCGCATGGCCGGAGTACAGCGGAGAGGGGCCCTCCGCATCGCGTGCTCCTACCGTACGGTCTCGGAGCCAGCCGTGCTCGTTATAGCCGGGGTCATCCCAATTGACCTCCTCGCCCAAGAGCGGAAGTCCGTCCACCAGGGCAACCCGGAGGACCGGGCTCGGGGGAGAGAGCTTGCCAGGGCCGTGAGTATGCGGACCTGGCAAGAAAGATGGGAGGGGGATCGGCGGGCCAGGTGGACAGCGAGGCTCATACCTCAGCTGGACGCCTGGGTCAACCGTCGGCACGGGGAGGTAAATTATTACCTCACCCAGATGCTGACGGGGCACGGACGGTTTCGGGCCTATCTCCACAAAATGGGGAAGGTTCCGGATCCGTCCTGCCGATGCTGCGGATCCCCGCGGGACGATGCCCTCCACACGTTCTTCGAATGCGAGGAATGGAGAGTGTGGAGGGCCCCACTGGAGGAAAGGTACGGGAGCATAACTCCGGATAATATTGTCCGGGTTATGCTCCTGGGCGAAGAGCCTTGGGCGGAGGTCGACCTCTTTGTTGAGGTCGTCCTCCGCCGCAAGCGGGCCTTCGTGGAGGATGGGACGCCCTGAGGGGCGTCCAGGGAGATAGAGCGCCACCCCGAAGTAATGCGAAAGCGGTTCCGGGGTGGTTGCTAGGAGACCGGGGATGGGGTTTTTAGCCGGTAGTTCCGCTAATGGAGAGTCCGGCACACAGGGGGCCTTTCAGGCCCCCCCAGTGCGTAAATGCATTTTCCCCAGCCCCGGTATATAAATAAAAAAAAAAAAAAAAAAAAAAAATTATTATTATTATTATTATTATTATTATTATTATTATTATTATTATTATTATTATTCCCCCCTAATTCCTGCCGCCTTGACGTGGTGGGGGGGCTTACGTGTCCCTCAATATTCTGAGTTTAGCCCAGAGAGGGGCACAACTAAATGGCAGGACCCGGGTGAAGAATCGGACTTCACCGCGGCACGTCCCCTGGCTGGTCAACAGGGGGATGCCCTTTTACTCAGTAGAGTTTAAGGGTAAGAGGAAATAACTCCCTTACGCATCGGATGACCGAGTTTTGGCTCTCCGGTGGGTATGTCCCCGAAAGGGGAACGTCCTCTAGATATAGAGGGTAGGAGTGAAATAACTCTCGTGGACCAAACCAACCGATACCTTCCATGTGCTGCCTGCTATAGGTGGGAGGGGCCGAGCTCCGATGAACCTCTGAGCTATGCCGGTGGGGCCTCCGGGCACCCACAGGTACTACCATGCCGGACAGGTCAGAGGCGAGGAGCCAGACTTAAAGCAGCACTCGGGGAGACAACCCTCAAATAAAAACAACCTTCAAGAATGATGCAATGAGTAAAAACGTTAACTGTTTACCTCAAGCGAGCAGCCTCGAAAAGGTGAATCTCGCCGTCGATTCCGATCGGGTGCAAGCCCCGGTGGTCGGCGTAAATGGTCCCACGGATTTTGGGGGGGACCAATTATCCATTGCAAGCGAGGTGAGGAAGGGAGGCAAAGAGGCGTTGCGAAGCTACGCGTCGGCTGCGAAGTCGAGCACAGATTCGGACGCACTCGTTTTGACCGCCCCTGAGAACGGGCGTGACGTGGAAAGGCGGAAGAAGGAGGAGGGCTCCAGCTACAGCTTGGAAGCCAACACCGCGGGTGGCTCGGCAGAACAACGCCGAGGGGTTACTCCACACCCGAAAGTAGTGGCTCAGGAGCCGAATAGAGGGAGGAAGAAGCGGCAGCGTTTGCAGCGTACGAAAGAGGAGCTCGTCGAGCTGAGGGAGCTCCTTATCGTTAGCGAAGAGCGAACGCAAGCTGGTCTCGCTGAAATGAGGAGTCTGGTCCGGAAGATGTTGGATGCGATCAAAAAGCAGCCCAACGTCAACCGAACCGTGAAGGACGGCATCCCTGCTCTGGTGGAGCAACTCGAGCAGCTGGAAGAATCCAGGCGTCCGCTGCAGCGGCTGAAAAGCCTGCTGGACAGCCCGGATCCTCCAGAGCGGGATGAGACAAGCCCAGAGACAAGCCCCGGTTCAGCCTTGCCAGAGCCCACCCCATCAACATCACGAGGAGGGCAAAAACGCTCGGCAACAAGCCCTCCCGTGGCCCCAACACCGCCGGCCGTCAAGAAAAAGCGGGAGGGCGGTTCCCCTAAAAACGCCGAGGCGGAAGGCTGGACCGAGGTAGCGGGGAAAAAAAAGAAAAAAAAGAAGAAGAAAAATAAAAAGGAAGGAAGCCCAAAGGGGGCTGCGGTAGTGGCAAAAGAACTGCAGACTGCAGCACCCCCAGAAGGCTTAATGCGGAGGAGGAAAGCGGCTCGACCAAAACCGGACGCTATCTTGCTTAGGCCGGCCCCGGGGAAGTCCTACAAGGACGTCTTGGGCTCAATTCGTAAATCGATTGCGCCCGAGACATGTGGGGTTGGCATAAGAGAGATTCGGCGTACGGTTGCAGGCGACGTCCTGGTCGAGCTGCAAAAAACGACGGCGGAGGCGAGGGCCTCCTTCTTCGAAGCCGTCAGGAATTCGGCGGTCGGTGCAAGCAGTGCCAGGGAGCTAGTCCCCAGAACGAGACTGGAGATCTGTGACCTGGACTGCTGCACCACGAAGGAGGAGGTCGAAGAAGCCGTGCGAAAGGTTCTGCCGGAATACACTGGAGTCCTGCAAATCAACCTGACCCGGCCCAACACGCGCGAGCAAGTGATCGCAATAGTGACCGTTGACGAAGAAAGCGCCAAGGTACTGTTGCGTTCCGCTCGCGTTAAGATTGGGTGGGTCAGTTGCAGGATTCGACGCCGGGTGGACGTGCCGAGATGCTACAAGTGTCTCGGCTACGGCCACCACGGCCGCTGGTGTTCCGGCCCGGACCGCAGCAAGACCTGCTACCGGTGCGGCGCAGGGGAGCACACAGCATCGGGCTGTAAGGAGAGCCCGAAGTGCTTCCTCTGTGCTGAGGTTGAGGACAACCCTGAGGTCTGTCGTCACATCGCGGGGTCGGGCCGATGCGGAGTGTTCCGTAAGGCCCTCGCAAAGGCCAAGCGATGATGGCGGTAGTCCTCCAGGGAAACCTCCATCGGAGCAGGGTAGCCGACGACCTCCTGGCCCAGATCTGTCTCGAGAAAGCCGTTGATATCATACTCATCAGCGAGCAATATCGGGACAGGGAAGGTCCAGGATGGTACAGGGACACCCTCGGCACGGCGGCAATATGGGTCCCGGATCGACGACGTTTCCAAGTCGTCGACCATGGTTCGGACTCCGGCTTCGTTTGGGTGAGGAGCGGCGACGTAACCTACGTCAGCTGCTACTTCACCCCGAACGAGCCGATCGCGGATTTCCAGGCCAAACTCGATAGCCTGGAGGACGCAGCCCGGACCATGGAGGGCGAGCTGGTAGTGGCCGGAGACTTCAACGCCAAGGCGCTGGAGTGGGGGGAACCCTGGCAAGACTCTCGGGGTGGAAGAATCCTGGACATGGCGTCCAGGATCGGGCTGGTGGTCCTTAACACCGGCTCGACGTCCACCTTCCGAAGGCCAGGGTTCAGGGAGACGATTCCTGACGTCTCCCTAGCGACGGAACACCTGACATCGCGAGTCAAGGACTGGAGGGTGATCGAAGACTACACAGCCAGCGATCACCAATACATCACGTTTCGTATACGTGATGTAGCTCCAGTCCGGGCCCGGAATCACCAGGGCCCTGTCAGGTGGAACGTCGCGAAGATGAACCCCGAAAAGTTGTCTCCGGCACTCATACGGGGCCAGCGAGCTCTATCCGGGACCCGACGTAGAGGAACCCCGCCCGTGCAGGCCGAAGTAACGGTGGAGGTGGTCATGAGCCACCTCCACCAGGCCTGTAGGGACGCCGTGCCGAGGGTGAAGCCCCGCGGCGGACGGCGTCCCGTGTACTGGTGGACGGACGAAATCGCGGAGCTGAGGCGGGAGTGTCTCCGAACAAGGAGACTCGCCCAGAGAGCCCGGCGCCGCGATCCCGACGCAGCCCCGAGCACTGCCGCCTACAAGGCGGCGAGAAAAGTGCTTCGCCGGACCATCGCGAAGAGTAAGCACCGCTGCTGGAAACAGCTTGGAGAGGATCTCAACAACGATCCTTGGGGATTAGGGTATAAATTGGTCCTCCGCAAACTGGGAGCGTTTTCTGAAAGCGCTCCCATGGACGCAAGGATCATCGGCAATATCGTCGATACCCTTTTCCCCGATCATCCCAAGCTGCCGCGCCGCCCTCGAACACCGGAGGACGCACCACTCCCCTCCTTTACGGAAGAGGAGCTGAAGTGCGCGGCGCGGACCTTCAAGAACAAGAAGGCACCAGGCCCAGATGGCCTGCCAGCAGAGGTGCTGAAAGCCGCAGTTGAAGGACATCCGAGGCTCTTCCTGACGATGTACAATGCTTGCCTGGAAGCAGGGGTTTTCCCTCGCCGCTGGAAACGGGCAAGATTGGTGCTGATCGGGAAGGGCAAAGGCGGACCAGTGGACAGCCCATCGTCCTACAGACCCCTGTGCATGCTAGACACAGCCGGCAAGCTCCTGGAAAAGCTTCTTCGACCTCGCCTCCACGCGGCCCTCCAAGCCGCTGGAGACCTTTCCGCAAGGCAATACGGCTTTCGGAAAGGGAGGTCGACGATCAACGCTATCCAGGAGGTTGTCGAGGCAGCCAGGGGCACGGAGCGGGGGAATCACTTCTCCCGCCCCGTCTGTTTACTGGTCACGCTGGATGTGAAGAACGCCTTCAACTCGGTGCGGTGGAGCGACGCCTTGAGCGCGCTGGAGCGGGATTTCAGGGTCCCCGGGTACCTTCTCAGGATGCTCGAGGATTACCTGAAGGACCGCTCCTTGGAGTACACCACCGCGGATGGTCCGGTGAGCCGGGAGGTAACGGCTGGGGCAGCCCAGGGCTCCATACTGGGTCCCGACATATGGAACGTAACGTATGACGGGATCCTCCGTATGGAGATGCCTGAGGGCACTTTTCTGGTTGGGTATGCGGACGACATTGCCGCCGTCATCATCGCGAGAAGCGTTGAGGCGGCACAGATGCTGCTCAACCAGGTAATGCGTCGGGTCCGCTCTTGGATGGATGACCACGGCTTGGAGCTAGCGCTGGCTAAAACCGAGATCGTCCTCCTCACCAAGAAGCATATTCCGCTACAGCGGGATATGCAGGTGGGAGAGGCGACGGTACAGACGACGGCGTCGGTTAAGTACCTGGGGGTGAGTCTCGATTCGAGACTCACCTTCGGGGAAGAAATAAGGAGGAGAGCAGACAAGGCGGCTGCGATAACGACGTCTCTTAGCAGGGTCATGGCCAATATTGGCGGTCCCCGACCTTGCAAGAGGCGTCTCCTCTTACGCACCGCCGAGTCAATAATGCTCTACGGCGCCGAAGTCTGGGCCGATGCGCTTCGGTACGACATATACCGCAAGCGCATGGCCGGAGTACAGCGGAGAGGGGCCCTCCGCATCGCGTGCTCCTACCGTACGGTCTCGGAGCCAGCCGTGCTCGTTATAGCCGGGGTCATCCCAATTGACCTCCTTGCCCAAGAGCGGAAGTCCGTCCACCAGGGCAACCCGGAGGACCGGGCTCGGGGGAGAGAGCTTGCCAGGGCCGTGAGTATGCGGACCTGGCAAGAAAGATGGGAGGGGGATCGGCGGGCCAGGTGGACAGCGAGGCTCATACCTCAGCTGGACGCCTGGGTCAACCGTCGGCACGGGGAGGTAAATTATTACCTCACCCAGATGCTGACGGGGCACGGACGGTTTCGGGCCTATCTCCACAAAATGGGGAAGGTTCCGGATCCGTCCTGCCGATGCTGCGGATCCCCGCGGGACGATGCCCTCCACACGTTCTTCGAATGCGAGGAATGGAGAGTGTGGAGGGCCCCACTGGAGGAAAGGTACGGGAGCATAACTCCGGATAATATTGTCCGGGTTATGCTCCTGGGCGAAGAGCCTTGGGCGGAGGTCGACCTCTTTGTTGAGGTCGTCCTCCGCCGCAAGCGGGCCTTCGTGGAGGATGGGACGCCCTGAGGGGCGTCCAGGGAGATAGAGCGCCACCCCGAAGTAATGCGAAAGCGGTTCCGGGGTGGTTGCTAGGAGACCGGGGATGGGGTTTTTAGCCGGTAGTTCCGCTAATGGAGAGTCCGGCACACAGGGGGCCTTTCAGGCCCCCCCAGTGCGTAAATGCATTTTCCCCAGCCCCGGTATATAAATTAAAAAAAAAAAAAAAAAAAATTATTATTATTATTATTTTGTTTTCGATGCCCTCCACACGTTCTTCGAATGCGAGGAATGGAGAGTGTGGAGGGCCCCACTGGAGGAAAGGTACGGGAGCATAACTCCGGATAATATTGTCCGGGTTATGCTCCTGGGCGAAGAGCCTTGGGCGGAGGTCGACCTCTTTGTTGAGGTCATCCTCCGCCGCAAGCGGGCCTTCGTGGAGGATGGGACGCCCTGAGGGGCGTCCAGGGAGATAGAGCGCCACCCCGAAGTAATGCGAAAGCGGTTCCGGGGTGGTTGCTAGGAGACCGGGGATGGGGTTTTTAGCCGGTAGTTCCGCTAATGGAGAGTCCGGCACACAAGGGGCCTTAGAGGCCCCCCCAGTGCGTAAATGCATTTTCCCCAGCCCCGGTATAGAAATTAAAAAAAAAAAAAAAAAAAAAATTATTATTTTGTTTTACAAAGAGTCTGCGTAAATGTTTATAAAACGAAAGGTCTGAGTCTTCGTCCTTGTCATCGTCTCTTTTTTCCTACTCGTTTTCGTTGTGGTTCTGATTCCCTTCTTCATACTCGTTCCATTTTTCTTTCTCGTTTATACCATTGAATTCCATTAATGCTTGGATCGCTTGGTTGTAACAAGTGTTCAGAGCGTTCGACGTACGATTGCACGACGGTCAGACTGGTCTGGCAAAAAAAATTCAACCCTATTTTGACAGTACCGAGGATTATTGCTAAAAACTGCCTCCAGTTATGTAGAAAAAATCTAGATTTTTCAAGAACGGAGACGACTCATATGCTAAAAGTTGTTTCTCTAAGTAATTTTTAATATTTTTTGGCCGTACGACAAGCGATAGAAACGGAACGGAGAATGGGGTGAACCCAATACAAGTGGTGGTTTTCTTTTAGAAGTTTAAGATACTCTTTGGCCGCACAACGAAACAAAATAATGCAATCATCTTCCTCCATGAATAACGAAGGCTCGGTAGCCTCGAACATTCGTTATTCGACTAGACAGAGAAAATCGTTTCACCTGAGTGGAAAAAATCTCGATTTTCCAAGAATGGAGATGGAAAGTATGGTTTTCTTCATGTAGTTTTTGTAATGCTTCGATTATACAACAAACCAATAACAATGGATTCATCTCCCTCAATGGATAACGAAGGCTCAATAACCTCAAACAATCGTTATTCAACTTGAGAAAAGAGATTGCTCCACCAAAGTCGGAAAAATCTCAAATTCTCAAGAATGGAAACGAGTCCAATGCAAAATGTGATTTCTTCGACAAGTTTTAAACACCCTTTAATCGCACAACAAACGATGATAACGGATTCACCTCCTTGAATGAATTACGAAGACTCAAGATTTTTTCTACCATGATCGAGCAATCTTTGATCTCGAATCGAATAACGAGTGTTGAGGTATACTGAGCCTTTCTCATTCATTCAAGGAGGTGAATCCAATCGTCATGGTTTTCTGAATGATCGGAGCATACTAAAAACTATACGGAGAAACCGCCTTTTCTATCGGAATCGTCTCTATTCTCGAAAAATCGATATTTTTTCGAAAACGATCGAGCAATCTCTGTTCTCCAACAGAATAACGAGTGTTGAGGCTTACTGAGTCTTCGTAATTCATTCAAGGAGGTGAATCCAATTCTCGTTTTTCGTTGTGAGGTCGGAGCACACCACAAACTATACGAAGAAACCGCCTTTTCTATCGGAATCGTCTCTATTCTTTAGAAATCAAGATTTTTTCTAACATGATCGAGCAATTTGTGCTCTCAAATCGAATAACGAGTGTTGAGGCTTACTGAGCCTTTCTCATTCATTCAAGGAGGTGAATCCAATCGTCGTGTTTCGTTGTGAGGTCGAAGCACACCAGAAACTATGCCAAGAAACCGCCTTTTCTATCGGAATGGTCTCTAATCTTGAAACTTCGAGATTTTTTCGAAAACGATCGAGCAATCTCTGTTCTCCAATCGTATAACGATTGTTGGAGCTTACAGAACAATGGAGATGAATCCATTGTTGTGTTACCGATAGAATACAATGGAGATGAATCCATTGTTATTGGTTTGTTGTTAAATCGAAGCATTACAAAAACTACATGAAGAAAACCATACTTTCCATCTCCATTCTTGGAAAATCGAGATTTTTTCCACTCAGGTGAAACGATTTTCTCTGTCTAGTCGAATAACGAATGTTCGAGGCTACCGAGCCTTCGTTATTCATGGAGGAAGATGATTGCATTATTTTGTTTCGTTGTGCGGCCAAAGAGTATCTTAAATTTCTAAAAGAAAACCACCACTTGTATTGGGTTCACCCCATTCTCCGTTCCGTTTCTATCGCTTGTCGTACGGCCAAAAAATATTAAAAATTACTTAGAGAAACAACTTTTAGCATATGAGTCGTCTCCGTTCTTGAAAAATCTAGATTTTTTCAACATAACTGGAGGCAGTTTTTAGCAATAATCCTCGGTACTGTCAAAATAGGGTTGAATTTTTTTTGTCAGACCAGTCTGACCGTCGTGCAATCGTACGTCGAACGCTCTGAACACTTGTTACAACCAAGCGATCCAAGCATTAATGGAATTCAATGGTATAAACGAGAAAAAAAAATGGAACGAGTATGAAGAAGAGAATCAGAACCACAACGAAAACGAGTAGGAAAAAAGAGACGATGACAAGGACGAAGACTCAGACCTTTCGTTTTATAAACATTTACGCAGACTCTTTGTAAAACAAAATAATAATAATAATAATAATAATAATAATAATAATAATAATAATAATAATAATAATAATAATAATTTTTTTTTTTTTTTTTTTATTTATATACCGGGGCTGGGGAAAATGCATTTACGCACTGGGGGGGCCTCTAAGGCCCCCTGTGTGCCGGACTCTCCATTAGCGGAACTACCGGCTAAAAACCCCATCCCCGGTCTCCTAGCAAACCACCCCGGAACCGCTTTCGCATTACTTCGGGGTGGCGCTCTATCTCCCTGGACGCCCCTCAGGGCGTCCCATCCTCCACGAAGGCCCGCTTGCGGCGGAGGACGACCTCAACAAAGAGGTCGACCTCCGCCCAAGGCTCTTCGCCCAGGAGCATAACCCGGACAATATTATCCGGAGTTATGCTCCCGTACCTTTCCTCCAGTGGGGCCCTCCACACTCTCCATTCCTCGCATTCGAAGAACGTGTGGAGGGCATCGTCCCGCGGAGATCCGCAGCATCGGCAGGACGGATCCGGAACCTTCCCCATTTTGTGGAGATAGGCCCGAAACCGTCCGTGCCCCGTCAGCATCTGGGTGAGGTAATAATTTACTTCCCCGTGCCGACGGTTGACCCAGGCGTCCAGCTGAGGTATGAGCCTCGCTGTCCACCTGGCCCGCGGATCCCCCTCCCATCTTTCTTGCCAGGTCCGCATACTCACGGCCCTGGCAAGCTCTCTCCCCCGAGCCCGGTCCTCCGGGTTGCCCTGGTGGACGGACTTCCGCTCTTGGGCGAGGAGGTCAATTGGGATGACCCCGGCTATGACGAGCACGGCTGGCTCCGAGACCGTACGGTAGGAGCACGCGATGCGGAGGGCCCCTCTCCGCTGTACTCCGGCCATGCGCTTGCGGTATATGTCGTACCGAAGCGCATCGGCCCAGACTTCGGCGCCGTAGAGCATTATTGACTCGGCGGTGCGTAAGAGGAGACGCCTCTTGCAAGGTCGGGGACCGCCAATATTGGCCATGACCCTGCTAAGAGACGTCGTTATCGCAGCCGCCTTGTCTGCTCTCCTCCTTATTTCTTCCCCGAAGGTGAGTCTCGAATCGAGACTCACCCCCAGGTACTTAACCGACGCCGTCGTCTGTACCGTCGCCTCTCCCACCTGCATATCCCGCTGTAGCGGAATATGCTTCTTGGTGAGGAGGACGATCTCGGTTTTAGCCAGCGCTAGCTCCAAGCCGTGGTCATCCATCCAAGAGCGGACCCGACGCATTACCTGGTTGAGCAGCATCTGTGCCGCCTCAACGCTTCTCGCGATGATGACGGCGGCAATGTCGTCCGCATACCCAACCAGAAAAGTGCCCTCAGGCATCTCCATACGGAGGATCCCGTCATACGTTACGTTCCATATGTCGGGACCCAGTATGGAGCCCTGGGCTGCCCCAGCCGTTACCTCCCGGCTCACCGGACCATCCGCGGTGGTGTACTCCAAGGAGCGGTCCTTCAGGTAATCCTCGAGCATCCTGAGAAGGTACCCGGGGACCCTGAAATCCCGCTCCAGCGCGCTCAAGGCGTCGCTCCACCGCACCGAGTTGAACGCGTTCTTCACATCCAGCGTAACCAGTAAACAGACGGGGCGGGAGAAGTGATTCCCCCGCTCCGTGCCCCTGGCTGCCTCGACAACCTCCTGGATAGCGTTGATCGTCGACCTCCCTTTCCGAAAGCCGTATTGCCTTGCGGAAAGGTCTCCAGCGGCTTGGAGGGCCGCGTGGAGGCGAGGTCGAAGAAGCTTTTCCAGGAGCTTGCCGGCTGTGTCTAGCATGCACAGGGGTCTGTAGGACGATGGACTGTCCACTGGTCCGCCTTTGCCCTTCCCGATTAGTACCAATCTTGCCCGTTTCCAGCGGCGAGGGAAAACCCCCGCAGCCAGGCAAGCGTTGTACATCGTCAGGAAGAGCCTCGGATGTCCTTCAACTGCGGCTTTCAGCACCTCTGCTGGCAGGCCATCTGGGCCTGGTGCCTTCTTGTTTTTGAAGGTCCGCGCCGCGCACTTTAACTCCTCTTCTGTAAAGAAGGGGAGTGGTGCGTCCTCCGGTGTTCGAGGGCGGCGCGGCAGCTTGGGATGATCGGGGAAAAGGATGTCGACGATATTGCCGATGATCCTCGCGTCCATGGGAGCGCTTTCGGAAAAGGCTCCCAGTTTTCGGAGGACCAATTTGTACCCTAATCCCCAAGGATCGTTGTTGAGATCCTCTCCAAGCTGTTTCCAGCAGCGGTGCTTACTCTGCGCGATGGTCCGGCGGAGCACTTTTCTCGCCGCCTTGTAGGCGGCAGTGCTCGAGGCTGCGTCGGGATCGCGGCGCCGTGCTCGCTGGGCGAGTCTCCTCGTTCGGAGACACTCCCGCCTCAGCTCCGCGATTTCGTCCGTCCACCAATATACGGGACGTCGTCCACCCCGGGCTTTCACCCGCGGCACGGCGTCCCTACAGGCCCGGTGAAGGTGGCTCATAACCACCTCCACCGTCTCCTCGGCCTGCATGGGCGGGATTCCTCCTTGTCGGGTCCCGGATAGAGCTCGCTGGCCACGTATGAGGGCCGGAGACAACTTTCCGGGGTTCATCTTTGCGACGTTCCACCTGACAGGGCCCTGATGTTGTCGGGCCCGGACTGGAGCTACATCACGTATACGAAACGTGATGTACTGGTGATCGCTGGCTGTATAGTCCTCGATCACCCTCCAGTCCTCGACTCGTGATGTCAGGTTTTCCGTCGCTAGGGAGACGTCAGGGATCGTCTCCCTGAACCCTGGCCTTCGGAAGGTGGACGTCGAGCCGGTGTTAAGGACCACCAGCCCGAGCCTGGACGTCGTGTCCAGGATTCGACCACCCCGAGAGTCTTGCCAGGGTTCCCCCCACTCCAACGCCTTGGCGTTGAAGTCTCCGGCCACTACCAGCTCGCCCTCCATGGTCCGGGCTGCGTCCTCCAGGCCATCGAGTTTGGCCTGGAAATCCGCGATCGGCTCGTTCGGAGTGAAGTAGCAGCTGACGTAAGTAACATCGCCGCCTCTCACCCAAACGAAGCCGGAGCCCGAACCATGGTCGACGACTTGGAGACGTCGTCGATCCGGGACCCATATAGCCGCCGTGCCGAGGGTGTCCGAGTACCATCCTGGGCCTTCCCTGTCCCGATACTGCTCGCTGATGAGTATAATATCAGCAGCTTTCTCGAGACAGATCTGCACCAGGAGGTCATCGGCCACCCTGCTCCGGTGGAGGTTCCCCTGGAGGACTACCACCATCACTGCTTGGCCTTTGCAAGGGCCTTACGGAATACTCCGCATCGGCCCGACCCCGCAATGTGACGACAGATCTCAGGGTCGTTCTCAACCTCAGCGCAGAGGAAGCACTTCGGGCTTTCCTTACAGCCCGATGCTGTGTGATCCCCTGCGCCGCACCGGTAGCAGGCCTTGCTGCGGTCCACACCGGTACACCGATGGCCGTGGTGGCCATAGCCGAGACACTTAAAGCACCTCGGTACGTCCACCCGCCGCCGAATCCTGCAGCTGACCCACCCGATCTTTACGCGGGCGGACTGCAAAAGTACCTTGGCGCTTTCTTCGTCAACGGTCACAATTGCAGCCACTTGCTCGCGCGAATTGGGCCGGGTCAGTTTAATCTGCAGGACCCCAGCGTATTCCGGCAGGACCCTTCGCACCGCCTCTTCGACCTCCTCCCTCGTGGTGCAGCAGTCCAGGTCGTCGATCTCCAGTTTTGTCCTGGGGACCAGTTCCCTGGCATAGCTTGCACCTACCACCGTTTTTCTGACGGTTTCGAAGAAGGAGGCCCTAGCCTCCGCCGTGGTTTTCTGCAGCTCAACCAGGACGTCACCTGCAACCGTTCGCCGAATCTCCCTTATGTCGACCCCGCATGTCTCGGGCTCAATCGATTTACGAATTGAGCCCAAGACGTCTTTATAAGACTTCCCCGGGGCTGGCCTAAGCAGGATAGCGTCCGGTTTTGGTCGAGCCGCTTTCTTTCGCCGCGTTGTGCCTTCTGGGGGTACTGTAGTGTGCAGTTCTTTTGCTACTACTGCAGTCCCTTCCTTTGGGCTTCCTTCTTTCTTCTTCTTCTTCTTCTTTTTCTTTTTCTTTTTCCCCGCGACCTCGGTCCAGCCTTCCCCCTCGTTGTTTTTTGGGGAGCCACCCTCCCGCTTTTTCTTCACGGCCAGTGGTGTTGGGGCCACGGGAGAGCTCGTTGCCGAGCGTTTTTGCCCTCCCCGTGATGTTGATGGGGTGGGCTCTGTCGTGGTTAAACCGGGGCTTGCTTCGGGGCTTGTTTCATCCCGCTCTGGAGGGTCCGGGCTGTCCAGCAAGCTTTTCAGCCGCTGTAATGGACGCCTGGATTCTTCCAACTGCTCTAGTTGCTCCACCAGAGCAGGGATGCCGTCCTTCACGGTCCGGTTGACGTTAGGCTGTTTTTTAATCGCATCCAACATCTTCCGGACCAGGTTCCTCATTTCAGCGAGACCGGCTTGCGTTCGCTCTTCGCTAACGATAAGAAGCTCTCTTAACTCGACGAGCTCCTCTTTCGTGCGCTGCAAACGCTGCCGCTTCTTCCTCGCGCCATTCGGCTTCTGAGCCGCTGCCTTCGTGTCTAGGAGGTTCCCTCGGCGTTGTTCTGCCGAGCGGCCTTCGTTATTGGCTACCATGCTGTAGCTGGAGCCCTCTTTCCCCTTACGCCTTTCTGTGTCTCGCCCGTTCTCGGGGGACGTCAAATCGAGTGCGCCCGAGTCCGTATTCGACTTCGCAGCCGACGCGTAGCTCCGCAACGCCTCTTTGCCTCCCATCCTCCCCTCGCCTGCAATGGATAATTGGTCCCCCCCAAAATCCGTGGGACCATTTACGCCGACCACCGGGGCTTGCACCCGATCGGAATCGACGGCGAGATTCACCTCTTTGAGGCTGCTCGCTTGAGGTAAAGAATTTAAGTTCTTACTCATTGCATCGTTCTTCAAAATGTTTTTGTTTAAGGGTTGTCTCCCCGAGTGCTACTTTTAAGTCTCTGGCTCCTCGCCTCCGACCTGTCCGGCATGGTAGGACCTATGGGTACCCGAAGGCCCCGCCGGCATAGCTCAGGGGTTCATCGGAGCTCGGCCCCTCCCACCTGTAGCAGGCAGCACATGGAAGGTATCGGTTTGCTTTGGTCCACGAGAGTTATTTCACTCCTACCCTCTATATCTAGAGGGCGTTCCCGTTTCGGGGACATACCCACCGGAGAGCCAAAACTCGGTCGTCCGATGCGTAAGGGAGCTATTTCCTCTTACCCTTAAACTCTACTGAGTAAAAGGGCATCCCCTGTTGACCAGCCAGGGGACGTGCCGCAGTGAAGTCCGATTCTTCACCCGGGTCCTGCCATTTAGTTGTGCCCCTCTCTGGGCTGAGCTCAGAATAGTGAGGGACACGTAAGCCCCCCCACCACGTCAAGGCGGCAGAAATTAGGGGAAAATAATAATAATAATAATAATAATAATAATAATAATAATGCTCTGCAAAATCCAACCCTACGTCCGAGATTTCTCACGTGCAGGGCGGGCAACGAGTGCTTTGCACACGGCTAACAGGGCTCTGGTCACACACACACACACACACACACAGACCCACACACTACGCAAACACTCATACGCACATGTCCTTTGACAAACCGGGGAGGTGAATGCTCGGTGACCCTATAAACGGGTCTTACCGAAAAGCGAATGTCCGGGGACTTCTATAAACGGAGTCGCCCGTAAGCGAGTGAAGGGGATCCCTATAAACGGGCTCTCCCCATGATTGAAGCCCGGTTTGTCACTACGGGAACCCACACGCACGCACACTTTACAGGGGGGAACACAGAACCCACAGGGAGAGGGGGGGGGGACCTCAGGGGCCGCGCGTTGTCCCAGCACGGTTCGTGGAGTCGCGACCACGAGGGACCTGTAGCACAATGGGACAGACATGAAATGGACATGCACAATAAAAACAATGACTTACCTCAGGTGGTAACCCCTTCTCAGGGGGAATCCACCCCGGGTTCCTATCGGGTGAAAGCCCCGGTGGCCACGGGTAGCGGCATGGATTCTGAGGGCCGCAACTTGTGCACGGAGACGAGGAGGACGAGACGAAACAACGACACGAACAAGACGTTACTTAACTTACCGAGACGAAACAGGACGGACAGCGTATCTAGCGGGAGCAGCGCGGCAAGCTATGCTTCCGCCGTAGAGAACGCGCTACTGACGACGAAACAAGCAGCCACAACGACAAGCAACAAACGAGACTTGACAGAACTGCTTCGGCTCATCCACGAGACGGCGACGAAAATGGCCGAAGCAGCAAACGTTCAGAAAAACATGAACATGACTGTCAAGACGGGAATCAAGACGATCCTCGAGACCGCGGACATTGCACTGCACATGCAGTCCGAAACGGCCTCCAAGGGACGTCTTGTAGACACTAACAAGACAGTGACGGGTACAAACAACAGCGAAGAGACGCCACGCACGAAACGGAAACGTTCGTCGAACGGATCCACGCCGGAGTCCTCCCAAAAGAGGCCTCCGACGATGGGACCGCCCACAGACTGGCAGACCGTTACGAAGAAAAACAAGGACAGAAGAAAAAAGAAAACGGACGCAAAGACCCGAGCTGACCGGAGCGGACCGGCCCCCCGGAAAAGGGGACTGGCTGTTCTGGTCAAACCGGGCACGAACACGACGTACTCCGACATAGTACGCAAGATACGGACGACGATCGACCCGAAGGAGAGTCACGTGCAGGTGACGACCCTGAGGAAGACGAAGAATGGACTGTGCCTGCTGAAACTTCAAGTTGACGCAGACAAACCTGACGGACGCGACGAATTTGGACGACAAATTCAAGACGCGATCGGGGAAGCGGGCAATGTCAGGGCTATGACCTCCAAGGTTCAACTGGAGATCATGGACCTGGACTGTGTGGCGACCCCGGACGACGTGACGGACGCGCTCAGGCGAGAGACCGGACGAGACGCGGACTTTCGGGTCCACATTTTCGGTCCGAACCGCGCTGAGCAGTACATGGCGGTCTGCGAACTCGATTCGCGGGAAGCCGATGCGCTGCTTCGGCGCGGCCGGATCGGAATTGGCTGGGTACATTGCCGCGTTCGGAAACGACTGACGGTGACGAAATGTTACAGATGCCTGGGCTTCGGCCACGTTAAGGCCGAATGCAAAGGCAAAGACAGGACGAAATGCTGCCGCAAGTGCGGTGCATCCGGACACCTCGCGACGGACTGCAAGAACAAACCGGTCTCTCCACTGTGCTCCAAGGCCGGGCACAAGGACGTGGCGCACCTCACCGGAACCGGCAGGTGTGCCGTGTTTCGGGCCGTGCTGGAGGAGTGCAGGAAGCAGGCCGGAAGACGGACAGAGTGATTCAGGGAAACCTGAACCGAAGTAGGACCGCAGACATGCTCCTACCACAGATAGCAGACGAACACGACGCGGACATCCTGATCCTGTGTGAACCATACAGGAGAAGGACGACTCAGACGTACATTACGAACGAGACAGAGACCACAGCTATCTGGGTAAGGGGTGCCACCCATTCCCGGGTCTCTAACCGCGGTGTCGGGGACGATTACGTCTGGGCTAAAGTCGGCGCTGTCACTTACGTCAGCGTCTACTTGACACCCAACTGCACCGCGGCCGAGTTTGAGAGGAAGGTGGCACTACTAGAAGACGGTATCAGGGACCTGCCCGGGGACGTCGTCGTTGCGGGGGACCTCAACGCGAGGGCGATCGAGTGGGGAATGACGGGAACGAACAGACGCGGACGACTGCTGCTGGAGATGGCCGCAAGGCTGGACCTAGCAGTGGTCAATACGGGACATACGCCGACGTACAGACGACCAGGATTCGGAGACTCCATCCCGGACGTGACGCTGACGTCGGACGGTATCCTGTCACGGCTGAGAGGGTGGCGGGTGATCGAGGACTATACAGCCAGCGATCACCAGTACATCACCTTCGAAGTGGCAGGACGGACAGAAACGAGACGAACGAGAGCCCACCAACCCCCGCGGTGGAACCTTGACAGACTGGACGGACGAAAATTTTCTGAGGAGTTGATGGCAGCACCAGCTCCGATGACGAAAATTCCCCCCGAGCTAACTGGCCGGCAAAGGGCGGAGAGACTGACAGACGAGACGGCCAAACTAATAGGCGGCTTGTGCAACAGCACAATGCCGAAACGACGACAGACACAAAAAAGACGACCACAATACTGGTGGACGGACGAGATCGCCGAATTGCGCAGGATTTGCCTGGCAAATCGGCGACGAGTGACGAGGGCTGGGGGCGGACCCGAAAGGGAAAACCTCCAGGCCATATACAAAACAGCACGGAAGACGCTGACGAAGGCAATACGGGACAGCAAGACGCGATGCTGGAGGAAGCTCTGCGAGGAGGTGAACGAGGATCCCTGGGGAACCGGTTACAAGATTGTGACCGGCAAACTAGGGGCCCGAGTTCCACCAGAACTCAAAGACGCCGAAACAGCAGGACGGATTGTTGACGGATTGTTTCCGACGCACCCGATACGGACGAACGTGACGGACGACGCTGACGCGCCGGCGCCCCCCGTTTTTGTCGCTGAGGAGCTCACCAGAGCAACGAAGGCGATGAAAAGTGGTAAGGCGCCGGGACCAGATGGAGTACCGGCTGAGATCCTCCGGCTCGTGGCTCGCCTACGGCCGGAGATACTTCTCGACCTGTACAACACGTGCTTGACGACAGGAACGTTCAGCGGTCGGTGGAAAGAAGCGAGGCTCGTCCTTATCCCGAAAGGTAAGGGCGACCCTAACACGCCCTCGGCCTACCGACCGTTGAGTTTACTTGACACGACAGGTAAACTCTACGAACAATTACTGAGACCGAGACTGACGGACGCGATGCAGGCCGGAGGGGGTCTCTCCGACCTGCAGTTCGGTTTCAGGAGGGGTCGATCGACGATTGGAGCAATCCAAAAGGTGGTTGACTCTTTCCTGGAACTGGACAGACACTGCCACGCAGCCCGACCTATCGTGCTGCTGGCGACACTGGACATCAGGAATGCTTTCAACTCGGCCAGGTGGGTGGATATCTTGGAGGCGCTGAAAAGCAACTTCGGGATCTCACCTTACTTGGCTCGGGTTGTGGAGGATTACCTGAAAAACAGACGTATAACGTACGAGACGATAGAAGGACAGGTAACGAGACAGGTCACCGCTGGGGTTGCTCAGGGGTCGATACTGGGACCTGACTTCTGGAATGGCTTATACGACAGCTTGCTTCGGCTGGAGATGCCGCTCGGAGTGATCCTCGTCGCCTACGCTGATGACGTAGCGGCGGTGATTACAGAGCGCTCTCCGGAACTAGCACAGCTGAAGTTGAACCAGACCATGAGACGAGGTGGACGTTGGATGACAGACCACGGACTGCAACTCGCAACGGAAAAGACGGAACTGACGCTCCTTACGAGAAGACGCATACAGACGATACTGCCCCTGAGAGTGGGGGCACACGAGACGGAGACCAAGGGGGAAGTCAAGTACCTTGGGGTAACCCTTGATACGAAGATGACCTTCTGGCCTCACATACAGAAGACGGCCCAGAGGGCGGCAGAGAGGATAGCATCCTTGAGCCGCCTGATGGCCAACACGACGGGACCGAGACCGGGGAAACGGCGACTGTTAATGGCGACAGCTCACTCGATCCTCCTGTACGGTGCGGAGATCTGGGCAGACTCCCTGCAGACAAAGAAGTACTGCAAGACGATGACGATGGTACAGCGACAAGGAGCGCTGCGAATCGCTTGCTCCTACCGGACAGTCTCTGCACAAGCTGTTCTGGTGGTGGCGGGCGTAATTCCCGTGGATCTCCTTGCGTTTGAGCGTAAGAGGGTCTACGGGAGCAGTGCGGACATAGGACGGAAGAACGCGGCAATTGCCGAGCGCGAAAGGACGATAGACACTTGGCAAGGACGGTGGACAAACGGAAACGATGGCAACTGGACGAGACGACTTATACGGGACCTGAGGCCGTGGCTCGGAAGGAAGTTCGGGGACGTGAATTTTTACGTTACCCAGCTCTTGACGGGGCACGGTTACTTCCGACGGTACCTCCACAGAATGAACAGAGTACGGACACCTGACTGTAAGTACTGTGGACATGAACGAGACGACGCGGAACACACGTTTTTCGTGTGTGACCGCTGGACGAGACAGAGACAAGAACTGGAAATAACAGTTGGCAGTATTACCCCGGAGAATATCGTCGGGGTAATGCTGCACAAACCTGAGTGGTGGTGCTTAGTCGCCACCTACACGGAAACGATACTGCGACGTAAGAACGCGGACGACTGCTTGACAGATGACTGAGCAGACGGAGTGACGCGACGTGACGATAACGGTGGGACAGAACGCACGAACGAACACAGACAGAACCCCCAGTCAGAAGTAATATCAACATACTCCCTGGCTGGGGGGAAGGACAACAAGGAGGTGGCGGTTTTAGTGGGTAGGCCTATTTTTTTGGGAGTCCCACATACCCATGTAGCCCGTAAGACTACATGGAATCCGTAAAAAGGATTTCCGCAACTCCTTGGTAAAAAAAAAAAAAAAATAAATAATAATAATAATAATAATAATAATAATAATAGTGTTGATGATGATATCAATAACAATAGTATCAATAACAATAACAATATCAATAACAATGTCCATGGTATTATTATTGTTGTTGTTGTTGTTATTAATAATAATAATTTCAGCATTTCGTACGACGTCACTTTCGCAGACCGTCACCTGAAATTACGGAGCATTTTCGTCCGAGTGGTATGACGTCACGTGCCTCATCCTATCGGTAACACAGCTGACAGCCGCATGTCAAGTGTCACTTGGAATCAAACAGCGTTTCGCGTGAACATAGCCTCCGCGCGAAGTTGACTCTCAAACAAACGATATCGCTGTCGGCTGATCGTTACTGGCCCCAGCCACGATCGTACCCGACTTCTACGCTACTGAAGCGTTTCCTGTCATGGCGCCAAGCGACCTTCTGATTTGTTGAGAAATGCAAAATTCTATTGCTTCTCATTTAAAAACTATTGCACTCATAGAAAAACGCCTTTGCAGTTTTGCTTAAAAATGCGTCCCGAACACGCCAGTTTTTAGGTTTATAGGTTATTCTGAATCACCCTGTATATGTATATCGATCGAATTTATGACTGCTGGTTACCAGCTGTGCTGCGCCGTGTGCTACGTTATGAAGTTGACGTCAGATTTCCAATCATCAACAACTAATTTCAACAACCAATCACAACGTTTAAAAATGGATATCGTCAGATCCAACCAATCAGAAACTCGATAGCATCAAAGTGCCTTTGATGGTGTTATAATTTAATATACAGACACGTAAATTTTGGAATGCGAGCCCGTGCAAAGTTTTTTCTCAGCAATTACGCCACCAATGATGCTGATTTTGGGCTCATTCGATAGAGAATTTCTCAATTAACTGAAAGTTCAATTTTAAAAGTCGTACATAACTCATAGGCTTCGCAATTAAAGAAAATCACATGCTAATTTTACCCCCACCACCTCGAATCGTTTTATTCAGTGAAAGTATAGTCTCGGCGAGAGCCTCGGGCCAGCAGACGACAGGGCTGTCAATGTACTTGTCCCGAGACTCTACCGAGTCTCTTGATTAAACGTACTTGTCCGGCCCATCACTTTTTATTCAAATTGCTCATTCGAAAACAAATCAAAAACAAAGTTAATGCATGTTTTCGTATTAAGGAACAGTAATTCCCGAGAAAACAATTTTCTTTCGAATCGCTCTTGTCAAAATGAAACGAAAATGAAAGATTAAGTTGATTAATCTATTTATATCATATGAAGTCAGAATTTACAACAAAATAATTTTTCTCCAAATTTCAGGAATCCACGTGTCGTACTCGACTAGTGGTATTTATCAAAATGTGTACGTGACTATAGAAAAAAAAACATTGCATGGCTGAGTAGGTTCGAAAATTTCTTGTAATGTGCCTGATTTTTTCTCATTTTCATTGGTTCTCACCGAATGGTATGTGTTCACTGAAGAAAATGAGAAATGGATATTGCTATACGAACTTGCGAACAATCAAGTTCAAATTGGAGATATTATTTTTATTTCTATTGATTTTATTATATTTGTCATTTTAGAGCAGCCCTGATTTGTTTTCGAATGAGCAATTTGAATAAAAAGTGATGGGCCGGACAAGTACGTTTAAGACGTATTTGAACATAAATTGTACCGATCCAATCGAAGTTGAATGTTGTGAATAATACCAGGGGATCCTGAAAATCGGAGGGGAATCGATTCATTGAAGTGTGTACCTTGTTGAAGTAACGAATGACTTTCATGTGAATTTTTCATGATTTCATTTCCATTAATTTTTTAGTAATTTTGATAAAACGTTGTGAGCCCGACAAGGATTCTCAACGCTCATTTGTCGCCGGAAATTATATTTCGAATAACCGATAAATACTTGACCTTGAATTGATATAATACATTTTAGTACTGCACGTAACTTCCGTTAGGACTTTTTTTTCATTAACTTTTTTCTTGAAAATAATTATCATGAGTTTCAATTAAAGTTTCCGATTTGTTCAATAAATATTCCAAATTATCAATAAAAACTTGGCCTCTAATTGATATCATACATTTTTATACTGCATGTAACTTGGATAGTACATTTTTCAATTTGTTCAATATTTATAAATTTTTTTGAAAATTTTTATTTTTCGTTACAAAATTTTTTCCTGGTTCTGAATCTTTTTTCTATGTTTAATGAATTTGCGGTAAGAAAATTTAGCTGAATAAACCACAGCGGATACTTGTAAACTATGAAAATTCTGTATATTGACATGTGCATCATGTATAATCACTTCCTATTATGTGATTTGGAATGTGAATCAAAAAGTCATCGATGGCTCATTTATGAATGGCATAAAAATTTATGGTTTCAGAATGCAATGCATACAGGGTGTCCCATTTTAATCTTACACCTGACCTTTCTCGGAAAATATGGCTCGGATCAAATATTGTGTGAAACAAAACTTTTAGGGGTTGAAGGGGGACGTTTGATAAAAATTGGTTTGTGGATCCAAAATTCAAAACGGCGGCGTTAGAATGGCCGACATGTTTTTTTTTGTATGGAAACATAACTTTTTTTCATCACCAAAAAATTTTTCAGCGCAAAACCAACAACTTTTGTTGGAAAAATTTTTTGATTAAGTTCATATTTTTTAAGTGAGAACATCATTTTCAACTATTTTAGAGGTATCCAGGATGCACCGCGGAGCGATCTTTGACGTACCAAGTGCAAGTGCGTTTGCGTGTGCGTCTGCATATGCGTGCATACGTGGAGGTGCATGTGTGTGTGTTTTTTAATTTCATTTTATTTTTCAACTTTTTTTAAAAAGAGGGGCATGCAATGCCTTTATGCCCATAGGTACGAGCTCACAAGGATTAGGTCTCTGCGGTTCGTCACTACCGCAGTATTTTCGGACTCCAAACCCTCCTTGTGAGTGTACTCTGATCCCTCCCTAGAGATGTTCAAAGATCCTCCATTCATGTTTAAACATGCCTGAACTCTTCTCTCAAATCCATCAACTGTGCATAGGAGAACATCTCTCGGGATCGCACGGCAGGCAGCTCTTATCCGCTCCTTCATGTTCTCTCGTGTTGTTGGAGCTTGACGGTAGACAGCGTCTTTTAAGTACCCCCACAAAAAGAAATCAGGAGACGTAAGATCTGGTGACCTTGGAGGCCAATTTACAGGACCGTCTCGACCAATCCACCGTTGACCAAATGTTGTATCCAGATGATTTCGAACAACATGAGCCCAGTGAGCGGGTGCACCGTCTTGCTGAAACCACATCTGTTGACGTGTTTCCAAATCCAGATCTTCTAGCAAAAGAGGCAGTTCATTTTGTAGAAAATCAAGGTAACGGACAGAGTTCACAATTCCCTCGAAAAAATGGGGACCTATTAATTGCCCGTTCACAATACCACACCATACGTTTAAACTCCATCGATGCTGGTGATCGATCTGTCTCAACCAATGTGGATTCTGATCAGACCAATACCGAAGTTCCATCGGTTCACTTGACCACGGTTGTTGAAAGTGGATTCATCACTGAACATAACGTATCGAAAAAAGTCCCTGGATCGCTCGATTTGTCTCAACGCCCACCGACAAAACGCCACCCTTCGCAACGGATCTGGATTCGGAGTGTCTTGGTAGAATTGTAGTCGGTACGGGTGAAGTTTCGCACCTCTCAATACACGGTGCACTGTCGATTTGGGAAACCCCAGTCCTTCCGAGATCACTTTGGCACTCAAATGAGGATCAATTGCTATCATGGCTAAAATAGCCATGTTTCGGGCTTCATGCAATCCACCAAAATTATTGACGTTTGGGAAATGTCGACGGTGGCGGATCATCCGACCTGCCCTCGCTCGCTGCTCAAGGGTTCGGATTGTCTGCCATGATGGGTGACGACGATCAGGACATTCACGTCGATACAAATTTTCAGCTCGGAAGTAATTGCCCCGACACCTCCCTAAAATAAGGAGCATATCACCTGCTAATTTTCAGAATTTTCCTCTAATTTAAGAACTTTTAAAAATTTCGAGAATCAAGAATTTTTCTCTGATTTCAGAACCTTTACAAATTTTCGATTTCGTCTCTTGCTAATGGCTGCGGAGTCAGAAGATAAACGTTTCAATTAATTTTTCATCCGTGGGCGATCACAATGACTTCTAAAATAAAAAATTCTTCTCTGATTTATAACTCAAAAGTAGGCGTAAGTCTCGCTTACGTGAACTTATCTTTAAGCGTAAGCCTCGCTTACGATTAAAGGTAAGTTCACTTTGTAAGAGGTTAAAGAAAACATCATTGGTAGTACTGACGTAGTCTGACATTGCGTAGTTCTCTTACTTTAGAGTTTCCATTCGAAAAAAACATGTCGGCCATTCAACGCCGCCATTTTGAATTTTGGATCCACAAACCAATTTTCATCATACGTCCCCCTTCAACCCCTAAAAGTTTTGTTCCACACAATATTTAATCCGAGCAATATTTTCCGAGAAAAGTCAGGTGTAAGATTAAAATGGGACACCCTGTATATAGAAAAATAAGCAACTCTGTTGGTTTTGACACGTTTTATACTTTTTCTTTCTCCGGTTGAACCTTGGTGTCTACATGGTGAAGCGAAATACACTATTAGAACACTTTATTTCTTTCTTTACTTGACGACATGGCGCGCACGAGTGTTTACATCGACGGCCATGTTGGAAAACTGTCACTTCGCGAAGCGGCGCTCGGGAAGCGAGGCGCTCAGCGCTGCCAACTCTATTTCGCTTTCACAAAATTCCCTAGATTCGTGAAATTCTTTATCAAGAGACTCGGCAGAGTCTCGGGACAAGTACATTGACAGCCCTGTCGGCTGCTGGCCCGAGGCTCTCGCCGAGACTATATTATCTCTGAATAAAACGATTCGCGGTGGTGGGGGTAAAATCGACATGTCATTTTCTTGAATTGCGAAGCTCAGGAGTTATGTCGCAATTTGAAAATTGAACTTTCACCTAATTAAGAAATTCTCTTTCGATTGCGCCCAAAATCAGCATGATCGGTGGCGTAATTGCTGAGAAAAAACTTTGCACGGGCTCAAGATTATGCAAAAAGTACCAACACATTTACGCAGCTGACGTATCCGTATATGGGATCAGACCGATACATACAAGGGCTTCTTGATGCCCATCATAACCAATCAGCGGTGAGAATCTATCCGTCTCGACCAATCGCCGATGAGAAAGTTTCTGATAGTCCTCAATGTTTTCTTGTATACCGTCTGTTATCGTCTGTTATGTTATTATAAAGTGATTGCGATCGTAGCCCCGTGGATCAACGGTGCAAGATTTGCAAATTTCGTTTAAATAAATAAAACATTATTTGAAATAGCAGTGGATATAATCAATTTTATTTTTTTCATAAAAGAAGTTTCAATAGGTTTCGAGCCCAATTCACGACAATAATATCTTTAATAAATAAAACCTCAAAAGTGGATTAATTGATCTCATACAGTGTACTGAGAGTGAGTAAAATGTTGAGAAGTGAAAACGTGAATAATGTGTGTCGTGAAAATTAAGAATTATCTGTTCTACTTCGATATCGTAATATATACATAGATAGCAAATTTGCGAGATTTCGCGTCATGTTGACGTTTGAGGTTATGACCGCCGGAGTGCTGTTGCGTGCAGAGTGTAGAAAAATAAAAGTGATTATTGAAAAGTGGAAGGATGAATCGATATTATTAATGACGTGACTAATTAGTGTTGGATAATAATAATAACAATGAGAAAATAAACGTTCGTTCATTATAACCTCTAAAACGTTCTTTCCAAACAGAAATTCTATGTTGTATAATTACATTAAAGAAAGAGGTGGATTATTGTGTGTAAACGAATTCAAATAAATTTTAAAAAACTTTGGTCAAGTAATTCAATGTATTGTTGTCATAATTTCTTTCATTTAGTTTGGCTGTGTTCACCGGTCCCTTTTTTCACCTCCTTAGCTTACAGTGTATTGTCATACCAATTTCTGTTTGTTCTCCAGACAATACGAGAGATATTCATATTTCTATTTTTTTATATTAATTTCAACAAGATAATTTGAAATATTTATAACAAAAAGCCTTCATGATTGCTTGTTCATACACCCAAGTTTTGAAAAATCTTTGGGCCATGTAAATGCATAGATATATTCACTTGAGTTGGTTACATGATAAATTTGGAAATTTATTTCAATAAGTCATTGGGTGCTTAATTTTCATGATATCAAAATTTGTATCTTCGAAATGCAATGAACACCTCTAAAGTTCGACAAAGTGATGAAGCGACATGTATATTAAGTATTTCCACACCATGATTGCGATTGGCATTGTGGGTTGAAAAATTCATGTCTGTAAGTCTACACCTGATCATTTTTGGATGTGATCAAATATTTTGTCTGCGGATAACCATGGAGACATACAAAATTACAGCATTTTGCTTGCTTCAACATGCATCGTATGTGTCACTTTTTTTTTGAATGTGTCATAATAAGTTTCAAAAATGTGGTTCATGTAATTTTAAAGTGTTTTTCCCTATAGCACCAAAGTCTGTATAACTGGTACGTAGCAAGTACCTATGAACTTTGATATTTCTGTGAAATAGCAGGTATGCCAATCTTTTAACTTTTTGGTTCCGACTGGAATATATTAACGAAGGTATTCATTACTAAAGTCTTCACCTACTTATTTCTGAATAGATCTGAAATTACTGTCTTCAGAAACTAATGCACTAGGGTGATTCGTTTTGAGCGAACATTTTTTTTTCTTTACTCCCGCAGCCTAATATCATTCTTTATGCTGAAAAAAAGACCCTGTCCAAAGGGGAGCTCTGAATTTTAATTCTAAGTACTTTTTTTTCAATTTTGAAGATTTCCTATTTAACATACACGTAAATTTTTATTTTTTTTTCTTTAATTTTCATAACTCTGCGGCATTTGATGGTATCATCACACCCACAAATAGGATTTCTTCAGAATTGAACGCTCTAAAAAAGTCCCCATTGCAGCGAAAGCGTAACTCACACTGGTGAGTAATTGCGCTTTGCTAAACCTGATTTTTTCCTGATATTATCATGAGATTAGCCATTATCTCGTTAAGAACGAGAGCTACAGAAAAAATGTGAATAATGAACTTTTAGGAAATTTAATTTCCTACAAAAAAGGTCTTATAAATGTAAGCCATACAATTGATAGTTTGAGAGATATTCAACATTTAGAAAAATAATTTGCTGAAAATCGATAAAATTGCTAGGTTTATGGCTTCACAAATTCGTCATGAGAAATTATACAATTTTCAATGATCACAATGATCAATTTTAACCTTTTTATATTAATTTGAAATTCAACTAGACAATGACTAATTGGTGATCTATTACTTGTTCAATCGGTAAAAATCCTGTTGCACGGTTTATTGCAAGTAGCTTGATATTTCAAAGAAAATATGAGTTACATGCTATTCTCATTTTATCAGAGGTGTAACGTTTATTTTTCTCGAAAAATCAAGAGTGTCCGAGTGAACCGTGTAACCATTTTGCAGCAATTTCTCTCGCACTTACGCAAGTGATAAATCACCTTAACACTTAGTGAACTGATAACGACACAAATTGACAAAATTTTCTTTTTTTATAGTAATTAAAATTGGGTTTCAGAAAATAAAATTATTTTGGATAGCAATGCTAGGTTATTTACTCTGTAACTCAACTGAATTTAAAATTGAAAACGAAGGTGTATTGAAATGATTAAATGATTCTTCATATAAAAAGCTTGGTAATAAATAAACAATTATTAAATGAAAAAATTCTTATTAATGTCATATTACGTTTTCCAATAATTATAAAAATATTATTTATGAAAAAATAAATAACTTTTTTTGAGTGTTTTGATGATTTAAAAGACATAAAACTAGCAATTTTATCGATTCTCAGCAAATTATTTTTCTAAATGTTGAATATCTCTCAAACTATCAATTGTATCGCTTACATTTATAAGACCTTTTTTGTAGGAAATTAAATTTCCTAAAAGTTCATTATTCACATTTTTTCTGTAGCTCTCGTTCTTAACGAGATAATGGCTAATCTCATGATAATATCAGGAAAAAATCAGGTTTAGCAAAGCGCAATTACTCACCAGTGTGAGTTACGCTTTCGCTGCAATGGGGACCTTTTTAGAGCGTTCAATTCTGAAGAAAACCTATTTGTGGGTGTGATGATACCATCAAATGCCGTAAAGTTATAAAAATTAAAGAAAAAAAAATAAAAATTTACGTGTATTTTAAATAGGAAATCTTCAAAATTGAAAAAAAAGTACTTAGAATTAAAATTCAGAGATCCCCTTTGGACAGGGTCTTTTTTTCAACGTAAAGAATGATATTTGGCTGTGGGAGTAAAGAAAAAAAAATGTTCGCTCAAAACGAATCACCCTATAATGCACAGATACATGAAACAATTTTGATTTCTGTTCTCTTTCAATTGCGCTGTCTTTTTTCTTTTTAACTATGGCTCTGCTCTTTCCGATCCTTGTTTTGACTCCATCGGTTTGCATCGGATCGATGCATATTATTAATTGGTTGCCTAATATGTGTCCTATGATTTTCTACTATTTCTTCATGCTGATTGTGGTAACGTGATTCAAGAGGTTTCCAATTATGATCATCAATCGCATATTTTGTACAACAGATTCTCAAAACAGTTTCTGGTCTTGATATAAGTGTAGTTATTCTTTTTCCACCTGGTCTGTCGAGTAATAAATTTTGAAACTTGTTCCAAAAAGTCTTTGGATGCTTTTTTTGCTGATAATATGAAAATTTGAATCTTCGGAATGCGGTAGGCAAACACAAATATTTACAACAATACTTATGAAATGACGTGTATGTTGAGTATTCCTATTCTGCAAACTGCAAATGTGGAATTATTGGTGAAAACATTCATTACGATAAGTGTACAGTTGCTCAGTTTTCGATGCGATTAAGTATAATACCTGCCAACATCATGGAAACCTACAGAATTTCTGAATGTTATGTGCGCTATGTCATTTTAATGTAACATCATGACTTCTAACAACTTTCCACTCTAATACTGTAGATTTGGATCATTGAAATACAGCAAAAATCTGCAAACTATAAAATTTATATACTGTGCCATTCATTTTATTTTTTGACTCGCACCGTAACATAAATATGAAGTGAAAAATTCATTACAAAAGTCTTCAGTTGCTCATTTATGGATGGATTTGAAATTGCTGTCTTCCAAACTCATTGCGCAGATACATTGAATTGCAGCAGATACCTGCGAATTTGGAAATTTCTGTGGATAAGTATATGTGCTAAGTATTACCCCCTATCTTTATGGTAATATGTAATGGAACATTGTTCAGCAAGTTTTAAAGTATTTCTTTTCAAATAGTATTAAAGTTTGAATTACTGCGGTATGGAGCGAATACCTTCAAACTTTGATATTTTTGTGTCGCAGCATGTGTGCCAATTATTTAAATTTCTTACTCCAACCGTAACATGTAATTTCAAAAATTCATCACAAAAGTTTTCAGCTTTAATAATTATCTTAATTTTCCTTTTTCTAAATTCTATGCTAAATTTCTGAATTTCCTAATTTATTTCTAAATTATCCTGAAATGAAATTGTTTTCCTCCACAACCAATGCAGGTACCTTAAACGTCTTTGAATTCCGTTGCTCTGTTGAATCAAGTACGCTCAGTTTTTTTTACTTCTTTGAATTCTGACATAATAAATGTTTCCGGGTGCCTTTCTTCTGCAACTATCGAACTGTAGATAATTGGATCTCCGCGGCCACTTGCAAACTTTGGAAATATATTTCATCGGGAGCATGTTTTGGATGACACGAAAATGTCTAGATTCAGAATGCAAAAACGACATTTAAAAATGGCCAATTCTGTTGTATTCGTTGTGTCTTGAATTTGATCTATCTTTTCTCTTTTCCTTTCTTTTCACTAACGTTATAAGCCGGAAATCATATCTCAGCCCGCAACACGCATTTCTACATGCTCAGCCCGCAACACGCATTGAGTTTCCAATGGACAAAACATATTAGAAGACAAGGAGAAAAATCACCAAAGTCCAAGATCAAACCTCTATCGAAATATTTCCTGTACAATTTTGACGAAATTTCGGTCTTTTTTCGTGGAAACCAACGTTATAAGCCGAAAATCATATCACGACTTACAACCTGCGTTTCACCGTGCTCTTTGGTTCCTAATTGACAAAACATATTAGAGTACAAGGAAAAAAATCGCCAAAGTCCAAGGAGAGACCTGTGACGAAATATTTCCAGTTCAATTTTTACGAAAAATAAGTCTTTTTTAGTGGAACCCAACGTTATAAGCCGAAAATCATATCCCGGCCTCCAACCCGCTTTCGACCGTGCTCTTGTGTTCCTGATTGACAAAACATATTAGAGTACAAGGGAAAAAATCGCCGAAGTCCGAGGACAGACCTGTGACGAAATATGTCCAGTACAATTTTGACGAAAAATAGGTCTTTTTTCGTGAAAACCAACGTTATAAGACGAAAATCATAAATAATTCATAGAAATTTAAACTAAAATCCTATAGTCAACTGAACATAAATAAGGAACTTTTAAGAAAAAAGACGTGATATCAAACCATAAACTTCCCCTAGGAAAAAAAAGGTTGGGACAAGTACATTGATGGTCCCTCGTATGCTGATAATTCCATCCATGAAAAAAACTTTAAAACAAAATTTTTATAAAAAATGGGCAAAAAAATTATTTTATAAAAAAAATACAGAACAATTCGAAAAAAATTTCACAAATCTTGAAAATGCATTATCTTTAAAAAAAACTAAACTGTATCTATCTTTTAAAGTGTTAAAAGAATCAAATAACAAGTAAAAAATAAAAACCGAAAAATCGCGCTTGAAATAATTTTGGAAACCGATGCCTCACTCTTCTTATTTGATTCGAAGGGCTAAATCAATTTAAAAAAATTCCATCTAATTTACGTGCAGCATTAAAATTTATTATATCAATTCGAGGCCAAGTATTTTCTAATAAATTGAAAAAAGTTACCATTTGAGTTACGTGTAGCACTAAAATTTATGATATCAATCGAAGGACAAGTAATTTATGAGTAACTCCAAATTTCAACATTATGGAACTGTTTTAAGAAGCTTTTAAATCCAAAAAAATCACATGCAAGCTAGTCATTTCTTACTCTATGGTGGCAGAGACAATCGATTTTTTTCAGACTTTCAGGAGCTACTGATATTATTCACAATATTCGACGTCGATTGGATCGATAGAAATTATGTTTAAACATGAGTTAAAAGTACTTGTCCGGCCCATCACTTTTCATTTAAATCAAATAAAAATCAATCATAAAAAAACGAAACTGTACGGGAGAATCCGGTTAAGAATTTATTGAAATGCGATTTAGGTTAGTTATGCCGAATGAAATTCGTTCGCTGGAAGAAGTGAGAAGTAAAAACTGCCGTCATAACAATACAAACTGGGGAGTTATTTTGAAAGCTTCAATATATTTAATGTGCAAAATGTTTTTTATTTATCGATGCACAATAACATCTTTTGTATATTACAGGACAATTTGTTTCCATTCTTATTAAATTAGTGCAATTAAGAGAAAATTACTTGAAGATAACTCTCTAAATTCTCTCTGCATGAATATTTGTGCTCCAACAGTTCTAAAAAAGCTCTGATTTTTATTTAAATATAATAAGTTTGATGGAAAGTGATGGGCCGATTGGATTGATACAAATTATGTTTAAATATGAGTTAAATAGACTTAAAATAGAAGAACATTAAACTAATAATAAATCACATTTCAATAAATTTTCAACCGGATTCTGCCGTACAATTTCGTTTTTTTATGATTGATTTTTATTTGATTTAAATGAAAAGTGATGGGCCGGACAAGTACTTTTAACTCATGTTTAAACATAATTTCTATCGATCCAATCGACGTCGAATATTGTGAATAATATCAGTAGCTCCTGAAAGTCTGAAAAAAATCGATTGTCTCTGCCACCATAGAGTAAGAAATGACTAGCTTGCATGTGATTTTTTTGGATTTAAAAGCTTCTTAAAACAGTTCCATAATGTTGAAATTTGGAGTTACTAATAAAATACTTGTCCACCGATTGATATCATAAATTTTAGTGCTGCACGTAACTCAAATGGTAACTTTTTTCAATTTATTAGAAAATACTTGGCCTCGAATTGATATAATAAATTTTAATGCTGCACGTAAATTAGATGGAATTTTTTTAAATTGATTTAGCCCTTCGAATCAAATAAGAAGAGTGAGGCATCGGTTTCCAAAATTATTTCAAGCGCGATTTTTCGGTTTTTATTTTTTACTTGTTATTTGATTCTTTTAACACTTTAAAAGATAGATACAGTTTAGTTTTTTTTAAAGATAATGCATTTTCAAGATTTGTGAAATTTTTTTCGAATTGTTCTGTATTTTTTTTATAATTTTATTAAATATCAATTAATTAAACTTTTTCTTGTTCAGAAAATTGATGCGGATCATTAGAGAAACGTATTATGAACAAATGGGTGAAGATTTCAGAGTAAAATCATTTAAAAATTTAAGAAAACCTTTCTTCGAGAGATCGAGCGTGCACAGTGCGCATGCGCGATGACCTACATTCAACAGGCACGTGCAAGAACGTGACTTTCGGCAAATTAGTGAATAAAATCAAATAAAAATAATCTTGTGAACAAAATCAATAGAAAACAAAATCAAATAATAGAAGAAGACTTAAAAGGGATAAAAATCGATCCAAAATTCATTTTATTCAATTTTATTGAATTCTTGCAAATGCGCAGTGTAACTACAGCTCGACTCGGCCAATTGGGACCCACGCGGGGGAGTTAGCGCACCAATTAGAGAATTTAGAGTGGGAGTCCCTGGTTCGAGATTAAGTCGCGCACCGAATTAGAGTAAGGGACAAAGTCCAATTGAATGATTATTATTATTTCCTTTGTTTCGACGGGTATAAAAACCCGAGCACAGAAGCTCCGGTAGCCTGTCTCGTCTCGAATCTCGCCACGAAAGACTCGCTTACGCAATAACGCTCTCTGAGCTAACAAAGAGCCAGTTTCGTCTCGAATCTTGTAGAGCTTGACTCGCACTCGCAAATATCAAATGCCAGTCTTGCCTCAGGATCTCGCCACGTAAACTCGCCAATAGAAACGAGAATAAAGAAACATAAATTCTTTTTGGCTCATTTCATAACAGCTCTAAAAACAAAGAGCAAAATAACATCGCTAAAACACCACTCAGAAATCAAAAATAACACCTTTCCTCTCTCACGCTAAGAGGGCCGGGTTCATTCGATTCCGTTTGAATTCAAGATTCTTAGGTGAGAGTTTCCGATCTATCCAGGAGGGCCGGGACAGTTCGATTCCGCTCTGTCTCAAGATTCCTGGTAGATTTCCAATCCTTTCTCTATCCAAGAGGGCCGTGGCCGTTCGATTTCGTTCGGTCACAAGATTCTTGGGTAGGACTCCTACCTTCTGTCTCAAGATCTCTGGGTGGATTCTTTTCCATCAACGAGTCATTGTTTTCTGAGTGGTGATTCAACTAATCAATGAATTTATTTTCAATCAAATCTGAGTATTTTCTTTATTCTCAAAACGAGACAATTTCGAGTCAATTATTAAATTGAGCTAACAAAATTATTCAAAACAAAATTACTCACTAAAAATCATTAATTTGAATTATATCGAGTCAAAAGAGTGAGATCAACAAGAAAAATCCACTCGAACAATTAATTTGTATTGTGTAGAGTCAAGAAGTGAGTTTATAAAATTAAAAGCTCAATAAATATTTCATCGATCAAACAAGCGTTGGCGAGATAATAGTTATTACAATTTCGAAAAATTAGATTATTGCGAACTTTCAATAAAAATCAAGTATTGTCAAGAAAAATACCGGAAACAAAATCTTTATGCAAAACAGAATTCATTTATTTTTGTAATTTGATCCGTGAATATTCAAAATTCAATAAATAATTTGTTATTTTCAATTTAATTTCATCGCACTTTTGTTTTTCTTTCATGCCCGCTCTTTTTTATCATAGAATTGCTCGAATCCACGCGTGACGGTGTGCACAAGCACAAACGTACCAGTACAATGGAGACTGAAAATTTTATGCATCGACATGTGTGCATCAACTTTCTATCTTTGGGTATTCTAATGTGAGTAGAAAAGAATTCTTCAAAAAGTTATTGAAAGCACATTTTTTAATGAAATAAAAATTTATAGCTTCGGAATGCAATATATTTTTCTTAAAATGGCCAATTCTGGTGGACTTGGTGGGCATTATATGTTTTTTTTCTCTCTCTCTCTTTCCGGCAAATTTTGGGGAAAATCAACGAATACATTTGTTACATTAAAAATCCTTCATATCTTTTTTATTCAAAATGATTTCATCAAAAAAATTGAAAGCAATATTTATAAATAAAGCGAAAGAACTTCACGAAGATGGAAAAAAATCGTAAACTTTACGAAAAATGATTTAAAACTCACAAAATGGTGGAAACATTCAAAATCGTTGAAAAATTATGGAGATCACTATGAACATTGGAACAATATAAAAACTGTTATGAAATGGATAGAACTTGACTAAAATAGCGGGCAGCAGCAGGAGCGGTGGAGTGAGTGCGAATGAGCAAATGAGTAAGGAAGCGGGAGAGCGGCAGGCAGAAGTAGCAAAAGTAAGATCGGAAGCGGGAGTAGGAGTAGACAAGTGAGAACGGTAGAGCGAGAGCAAGAGCGAGAGCGAAAGCAAAGGAACACGAGAGGATGATGAGCAATAAGCGGAAGAGCAAGACAGTGAGGGTAAGATAGGAATAGCAACAAAGTGGGAGATCAAGAGCTGAACCAAGGAAAGGAAAAGAGGTACGCGAGCAAGATAACTGGAGAACGAGAGAGTGTGACAGGGGGAGCAAAAAGCAAAAACGAAGTGAAAAAGCGAAAAAGATCGAGAACGAGCGGGCGACAGCAGGAGCAGTAGAGTGAGATCACAAAAGATCGAAAATAAAAAAGTAGAAGTTTTAGAAAACTGGAGGGCAACAGACAGAGACAGCAAAAGTGTGATCGGGAGTGGGAGTGAAAAACAGCAGGCATGCGCATATCACACATGCATGTCCTTTGTTTACATATTATCACACACATCATGTATGCACAGACACTTCAATTACGTGCTTAAAATTGTTAACTCTTTTATACTCCAATGTTATAATCCAATTTTTCTTGTTGCAGGTGCCGATCACTTTCATCCTTGAAAAAGATTGCGTCCTTCATCAAATTTGTTTTTGCATTTATTGGCTGCTGTGCGCCAAATAACGGGCTGCAGTGCGCCAAAACTATAAGCTGCTGTGCGCTAAATTTCTGTACCATCTATTATTCAATAGTTGTACATTTTGGTACATTGGTTGATTCTCCCCGTTTAGGAGATTTGTTTCTTTCGCAGTGATTCAAGTTGCTAAAATCCAATATGTCATTTAGTAAAACTAATGCGAATGTTAACCAATTCGGTTTGACGTTTGAGCGAGTAATTTCTCACGGGTATTTGATCGAGGATCGGCACATGGATCGGTTCGGTGAGCTACTAAGAATTGCCGATCCTAGTCTTGAAATGCAAGAAACATGGAAAGTACAGCACCCTCGCTGGATCACCAGAATACTTCCAGATAAAAGGCATATCCAGATTTTGCATAGCTGCGAGAATTTTAGTACAAACGAAGGCGGCCATTGGGTATGTTGTTACTACGATACCCAAAAGATTTACATTTATGATTCACTTAACAGAAAAGTATTACATCGAAATCACAAAACGTTTCTTGAGAAATTGTTCCCGTTCTACAATTTAGAAGATGTTGAATTTCCGCAAGTTCAACAACAACTGAACGGTAAAGATTGTGGTGTTTTTTCTATTGCATTTGCTATTTCGATTCTTCACGGATTAAAGCCTGAAAATGTAACCTATTTTCCATCTCTTATGAGACAACATTTGTTGAATGTATTTAACACTAACACCTTGGAGCAGTTTCCATGTACCCTTCAGTCCGAAAACGCTATTACACGGATTTCCCTCGCCAATCGACGGTTCAGACCATCAAATCAATCTTCTCCGATCCTTAAAACGGATACGAAAAGTAAAAGAGTAGAACATGAACCTGGATCTATTGAGTCAATTTCTAGTGAACCTTCCCAGATAAGTTTTAATAAACGTTCAGAACAGATTGGTAACACCGAGAAATCACATGAAGCAGTATACAAAAAATATGAGAATTTGCACACGCAACCAAAAAAAATGGATAAATCCCGCATAAACTTAGAGGATAAAATTGTATCAAATACTAATGATTCAATGATACAAGCTTCACCAATCACAAAAATTGGAAAATCTTCCGTGAAAAATCCGAATCATGGGAAAAAAATGCAATGTTTTCCCAGTGGTGTGGTGGAAATTACGGATAATATCAATAAATTTACGGGAGGAGTTTTGAACGGCCGAAAACGCAAGAAACCTAATCATTACGATGATATCAGTTCAGATGTCGCATGCTCCAAAGTATATAAAAAAAATACCACCGGTTCTACACGAACCCATAATGTATCGTTACATCCCTCAGATGTTACTCCATTCAATTTGGAACCAACGATGGTTGATGGTACTATTATTGAAAAAATTATATTGACGTCGCAAAAACGAATCGATAAATCTAAAAAAGGGCTGTGGGCTGTTCGGAAAAACAAAATAAATAAAATTAAACGAGAAAAATATATTGAGAAAAAATTAAAGAACCTCATGACTAGCAATAATTTAGACGAGAACATAGTGTTACAGCGACAATCCAACGTTTTAAAAATTCTAAAGAAGCGACAGGATAAACGTTTTACAACCTCTAAACCAATTCATTATATTTCGGTTGTTGATAAACTTAAATTGAATGCGGCAAACAAGGTGTCCAATAAGTATAAACAAGTGAGAAAAAAATTTGATACAATTCAATTGATATCTTCGAAGGAACATTATATATCCAATGTTGCCAGGACAATGACTGAATCATCACTAGATTGTCTCATGAAAGCGGAGTCAATTATAAAATGGTGTTTGCATACTAGACAAAAGTGGATATACGATACAAAAACAAAGCTCAAATTAATAAAAGATAAAATCGAAGTTAAACTGACGAAGTTGGTTGAATATCCTAATGTCTCCACTGAAGATAAGATAACCATTTTATGCGGAGCCATTAGAAAACATACACCATTCTCTGAAGCGTATTTCATGGAAACAATATATCAAAAACCTGATGATTTTCATGAAGCCATTATTATGAATGAACATGGCCGAGCAATAAATATTCTACCAGCAATAACGAATAAGAAAGGTCACACTTTTTGGAATTGTTCATCTTTTTGTAAACATATAGATCGGAAACTTATCGATGCTTATCATGATTTTTTACAGAAGATATTCAACTGCAATTTGCGAAATGTTCGAGCAGTGTTTTGTAGAATTCACAAATGTACAGTTAGTCAAGTTGACACTTTGTTAGGACATAGTCATATCTGTTACATTAGTCCTATAATGTGTAAATCACTGTTTTTGTCAGTAGAATTTTTATCGCCACACTTTCCGGATGTGAGAATGATTAAAAGATCATTTTATGCGATACAAGCATCTTTGAAAAAATTGTATGATTTAGATCTAGCATTGGAGGTCACAGATTTGGAAAAATTATCTACTATTGCCAATGATGCACGAAAAAAGTCCCAATCATTTGCTCCAAACAAAGAAATAGATTTGAACGAAGAATCCATCATTTCAAACCACTTTGATGCATTTAAATTATTGAAAAAAAGTTCGATGGATACGCCAAGATTTGCATGCATATCGTGTGAAAAACTTTGTTTTTGGAAAAATGTCAAGGTAATCAAAAATTTGAGAAAGAATTTAATATCTCCGTTTTGGAGAGACTTGATCGAGTATGTACATAGTAAAGAAACGGAATATGAATACGTTTGTAATTATTGTCTCAAAAAATTCCGGTCAGGGAAATTACCACCAACTTGTATTTTAAATAATCTTGATACAGGCAATGTTCCTGAAATAATGTTGGATCTTAATGATTATGAAAAACTACTCATTCAGAGAGCTAAAGCATTCCAAGTCGTTCAAAAAATGGGTGCAGTTACAAATAAAAATATGCCTTATAGAGCCATGAATAAAAAAGTCGTAGGGAGAACCTTTCATTTACCATTACCTATTGAAGAAACGATTAAAAAAATTTGTCCTGCAACCCAAGCACTTAATTTAGAATATGAATTATGTTTATAAATACAGACGCATAAATCTTGAATGTGTTGGTAACTTTTGCATAATCTTGAGCCCGTGCAAAGTTTTTTCTCAGCAATTACAACACCGATCATGCTGATTTAGGGCGGAATCGAAAGAGAATTACTCAATTGGCTTAAACTTCAATTTTTAAGTTGCTAAATGGCTCCTGAGCTTCGTAATTCAATAAAATCACATGCAAATTTTACCCCCACCACGGCGAATCGTTTTATTCAGAGAAAGTATAGTCTCGGCGAGAGCCTCGGGCCAGCAGACGACAGGGCTGTCAATGTACTTGTCCCGAGACTCTACCGAGTCTCTTGATACATTTTAGTTCGTGGAATACCCACAAAGGCTAAGATTGTATGGGAAAATTTAGTTAACGTAACAAAGGTTTACAATGTGCTCGTAGAGCTTAAAAAAATTAATCCTTTATACTACGATATCGAATTACCAAAGTCGCCAGATGCTCTCTTGAATGATTCAATTTCAGATATTGAATTTCAATTTGAAGAAAACGTGCTCCATGACGAAAGTGAATGTGAAGACGGAATAAATGATCAAGTTAATGAAGAGATTCAAAAAAACAAAAATCATGAAGATGCCGGAGAACTTGAAATTACCGAAACGTCACAAGACGTGAAACAACACAATGATAAAAATACTAAATGTCTTGAAAAGCCTAAAACGCTGCTTACTCAAGTATCTCAGTCTGATGCTATCTACGAGCAATTCACTATCCATCCAATGTATACCGAAAAAGAAAATAAATCAGCCACAGAACTTTATCAAATGTTGAAAGTAGAAGATCTGGCACTTGAATTCTATTATAAGGCCTTGGACTTGAAATGTTTCCCAGATTTGTACCCATATGGTATTAATGGCCAACGTGAAGAGAGGGTAGTTCGACTCACTGAGTTTGAATATATTAAGTCAAGACTCATGTCGAAGCATCCCCGGTTTCGACTAAATCAACAGTATTTATTCTTTTTATTGAATAACAATAATATTCGTCAGTTAAGTAGTGGGATATATCATAAGACGAATGTTACTAATGCAATATACACAGCTGGTAGGTATTTACAACAATTGGATAAAGGAGAGCTAGAGGGAAATTTGGATACCATATTTGCGAGGCTCCGCAACACGGAACAATTTTGGCGAATTCCTAGATCAACTCTGAACTGTATGATTCAACACTATGGTCCGGCTACGTGGTTTCTTACATTAAGCCCTAGTGAATATTTGTGGTCAGATTTAATACAATATTTACGCGATGTGAATCCTACTATGGCTGACAGATCGGCTAATTCGTTAATTGCTTCGGACCCTGTGTCCGTATCAAGATTCATGGACCATAAATTCAAAGCAATGTTAGACTTCATTTGCTCGAAATCTCATCCTATCGGAAAAGTTACTCATTATTTCTGGAGACGTGAATATCAAACTAGAGGTACTCAACATTTTCATTTATTAATATGGGTTGAGGACGCACCGATTCTCGGTGAATCGTCAAATGAAGATGTTGCGAATTTTATTTTAAAATACGTAACTTGCCGATTACCGGAGAAAGCTCAGTCGCCGACATTGTACCGGAGGGTTAGTACCCATCAAAATCATCATCATAATAGTTATTGCTTGCGGTCCAAAAAAGTAAAAAAAAACCGTACTATTCGAGTTTGTCGTTTTGGCTTCCCTCGGCCTGTAAGCGATACTATCATTATGAGAAATGTTCCTATTGCCGTGGCAGGGAGAAGACAATTAAAAACCAAGAGCAGATTTTACGATCTTCCAAGATCTGAAAAAGAAAAAACAATCAATGATTATAACCCTGCAATTCTCACAGCGTGGGAAGGCAACATGGATATTCAGTTCGTTGGTGAAAAATCTTCCGTGTTGTCAATGAATTGTACCAAGTACATATCAAAGGCTGAAAAAAGTTATGCTAGCGAAATTTTCGAAGGCATAAATTCGACAAAATCTCTAACAAGTCGTCTTTGGAATGTAGCTCTACGTATGTTGTGCAATAGAGAATGCGGTGCTCTCGAAGCCGCTGATACTCTTTTGGGATTTCCTTTATTCGGTACAGATCCTTTAACCACTGTTAGATGGGTGAATATAAATATGATAAGATCTCGAAGACTAAAATCTCATCAAGAAATAAAAAAATTGCATGAAAGTTCTACTGACATTTTCTATCGCGATATTGTAGATTATTATTACCCGTCAAGACCTGCGGAGTTGAATGAAATTAATTTATATGATTTTGCGAAGTGGTACGATATAGTTCTTTCTGAACCAAATGGTGAAGTTGAGTATTACAATTTAAAGGATGGAAAATTTTTAAAACGTCGTAAAAGAGGTTATTTGATAAATCATTATTGTTACGATATGAAAATACAACCGGAAAAATATTTTCATTCTTTACTATTGCTCTTTCAACCATGGAGAGATTGGACTGAACTCAAAAATGGATGTGATACTTATGCGGAGTCATTTTTGATGATGAAATCGGAACTTGCCGATGCTCTACAGTATCACGAGCACCTAGCAGAAATAAGGATGAAATTTGATAGTGCTAAAGAGCTTATCGAAAAGCAAATGGCTAAAAATATAGAAGAAGATAAAAATGCAGAAGGTAATAATGATTGTGAGGACATAGGTTGCATTCAAATAGAAGCCGATGATGCTATGAAAGATTTTGCTGATCTGGGTGATAAACACGATGCTGTAGAAATTAATGTCGATCAAATGATTTCAGAATTGAACACTGACCAAAAACGAGTGTTCGATAAAGTTACCGATACGATTAATTCGGATAAAGATATTCTTCGACTATACGTTAGTGGTGAAGGGGGTACCGGCAAAAGTTTTTTAATAAAGACAATAAGATGTTGGATTAAGCAAACACTGGGAAAAGATACAGCAGTGGCCGCACCTACGGGTTTAGCGGCGTTCAATATCGACGGTTTAACGCTGCATAGGTTATTTCAATTACCAGTTGAGCATGGACAGACGACTAAATATAAGGAGCTCTCTGATGTGGTTTTAAAAATAATTCGCGATCAACTGAAAAACGTTTCGCTCATCATTATTGACGAAATTTCTATGGTATCAAATATCATGCTACTTTATATCCATCTTCGATTAACAGAAATTTTCAATACATCAAACCTTGACGATGGTTGGTTCGGTAAAAAGCATATTTTGCTTTTTGGCGACCTTCTTCAATTACCACCCGTTCGTCAAGAACAGATTTTCATAAAACTTTCCTCATCCAAAGCTGAACAGTTTTTGGAATCACTAGGGAGTGCGGATATTTGGGCCAATTGATTCAGCTTCGACGAACTCACAATAAATATGCGACAAAAAAATAATACTTTCTACAAAGATATGCTTTCTCGAATTCGTATAGGATTTTTAACTGAATCGGATCAAAAAGTGTTGGATGCACGCAAAATTAATTTTAAAGCTATTGAGTTCCGTGATAGAATACAAGAATTGTGTAATTACCTCGATGAATTGCCGGATGATGCCGTTTGTTTATTAGCTACAAATCATATGTGTGACGTTTTGAACAAAGCTATGTTAGATCGTATACCCTTGGAAGAGATCATACTAATAGCTTGCGATGATGTGGATTGTGCTCATTACAATAAATTGAAAGCAATGAAGATTTTGGCTCGCGAAGACGAGGATAATTCTCGAACCGCTGGTCTTGCAGCTCGTATAGCCATTAAAATCGGAGCCAAGGTTATGCTTAGACGAAATATCGATGTTACGTTAGGTTTAGTTAATGGGGCGATCGGTAAAATTATTTCTACCACTCGTTCACTTCATAACAATGATGTGGATAAAATGAAAATTCGTCTGAAAACAGGGCTAGAATACGAAATAGAACGTGTGAGTGTGAAATTCCAATTAATGGATAGAGTTTACATTGTACGTAAACAATTTCCCTTGTGTCTAATACGGCATTACTATGCACAAAAGCCAAGGATTAAGCTTAAATCACGTTGCGATCGATGCAGGTAATTCGATATTTGCTTGCGGACAGACTTACGTCGGCCTTTCTCGTGTTACTACCTTAGATGGACTACATTTGATCAATCTCGATCCCCATTCTATAAAAGCAGATGAATTAGCTATAAGGGAATACAATCGTTTAAGGCATAAGTTCCGTCCAGATCTTACTCTCATAAGATTTTCCAAACAACGGTCTCCAAGAGTTCCAGATTTTGTTTGGGCAATACCTAAAAATGTTATAGAATGTCAAACAGGACCGAGTGAATGGAAAAATATAAGTTCCTGGTCTATTAATGGGCTAACTAATGTAGATGGTGTTTCGTGTTATGCCAATTCTGTTATACAATGCATTTTCAATTGCCAAATTATAAGAGAAGAACTTTTCAACACTGCAGAGGAAAAAGAAAATCCGATACCACTTTTGCTTCGGTCTTATGTAGGAAGACACAGTTCATCAGTGAGTTCACTTACTGTGAGGGAATATTGTGGAGAATCCTTTATTAAAAAAAAACAACACGATGCATCTTAATTTTTTATGGGAATCTGCAGGAAATCTGATCTTATTCGAAAAGTTGTAGAACATAAGTTGACTATTAAAGTTCGGTGTAAAGCTTGTCAATATACGACCACGGATGAACAACCAAATAACATACTAGTCCTGACCATTCCGCGTATTAAAAAAGCTTTGACTTTGCAGGAACTCATCGAACACAGTTTGTCACAGTGGCATTCGTTGGGAGGAAAGTGTAACGCTTGTGGTGGTATAAAAACACTTTTAACTAAGACTACGTTGTCAGTTGTTCAACGCGTTTTGATTCTTCAGCTTTTGATATTGTCTATGGATGAGAAAACTTTGAAACTTTCGAAGATTAATTTCAGTATGAAAGGTATTCCATCTGCTATAGTTGCTATTTGTGGACAAAAATATAAAGTCAATAGTGTTATATTCCATTATGGTCAAACAATATTCGAAGGTCATTATACAAGCATGTTAAGATCTGGTACTTCATGGGTTGTCGCAGATGATACTAAGGTCGAGAAAAAAAGTTGGCCGAGAAACGCCAAAAATAGTTATGTGTTTTTCTTAGAACAAATTGAGAAATAAATCAACGATAACAGATCACATCTATATATTGTCGTAATATAAAGAAGAGATGAACCGGTCTTCACTATCGTGATTTCGATTTTTTAATATCTTGTTAAATTTCAAGTTCACGGTGCACAAAAAGTCGGCAAATAAACATGAAATACAGCATAAATGCTGTGAAAAACTGAAGACAAGTACATTTATGTCCCCTGGATAGCCCTCGTCAAATATTAATTCATTACAACGTATGAAAAACTATGCTCAAAAAAATTGAACACCTATAAAAAACTACAAGCTCGTCATAGCAGTTCAAGAAAAAATGATTGAACCCTCAAAAAATAAAATCATACATTGTTTCTTGAAATTGAAAAAGGTATTGTCCGAGTAAAAGTCTGCTTCTAAAAAAACTATCCAAAAACCAAACTCATCATACACTTTATGAAAAACCTTCTTCATTATCATTCAAAAGAATATCGAATCTCGTAAAAACACGCTTCCTTCCAAATAATTATTACAAAATAATTCACAAAAATGACGTCTCAAATGACCATCTCAAATGCATTAATGAATAACCTCGAACCTGTGATATGGAAATACGTAATCTCAAGACGTTCCGCTCAAAGGAACTGAACGTTGTCAAATAAGTGCAAAAGTGAAAAGTACATTGCATTGAAAACCGAAAAAATACAAATGTAGTATATTTAAAGAAGATTAAAAAATACAAATAATCAAATGATAAACAAAAGAAAAAGAAAAACACAAAAAATCGCAAACACAAAAAGTTATAATAACAAAAAATTACAAAGAAAAAAATTACGAAGATTTTAACTTACTGAATAGTCAACTAAATTATTGAATTTTAGCCGTTGTGAAATCATGTTCTAATGGGCTTTGAGAATACTCGTCTGCCTCAGAACGTTTTAGCTAAATTACTAAAAGATCGACAACCATAAAAGTTACAAAATCTTGCTTTTAAGCAATTATATAGAAGAACAATGCCACCCATTTTTTTTATAACCAGCACATATAAAACTGTGGTTAATTTCGAGTTGAGAATACTCTTCCGGCCCAAGGAGTCCTGACTGAGTTACTATTCGACAGTAGAAACTTATAAGGAAACCGAAATCTTCTTGCCCATGACTTTTTGAGAAAATGGCTAATCCAAAATATCACATCAAAGGTGAAGTCATTTTTCACTTTATGATAGTAGAGATTTATAAGAAAATCGATTCTTCTCCGACTTTCAGGATCCCCTGGTATGATTCGCTACATATTCGACGTCGATTGGATCGGTACAAGTTATTTTTAAATACGTGTTAAAAGTACTTGTCCGGCCCATCACTTTCTATTCAAATTGCTCATTCATAAAAAAATCAGGGCTCTCCTAAAATTGATGAACCACAAGTATGAATTCGGAGAGAGTTGACAAAAATATCTTTAGGTAATTGAATAAATTGTGAAAAAAATCTAATCGAATTTCCCCGTATTTTACAAGGGATTTCATTGTGCAACCATAAAATAAAAAAATATACTTTGCACGATATAAATTTTCAAACATTCAAGATCACTTCTCAGCTTACATTGCAAAATGAAAGCAATTCTTACCTCTCATTTCTTTCAGCGAAGAAATTCCATATTCAGTATAGGAACCATCCTATATTAATGCTGAGAATATTGAAATGATAATATGTCGCATTTTTCGAAAAATTTCGATCGGACTCAGCCATACGATTGGGTGTTTATTTTTTTTATATCCACGTATACGATTTTATCCAGTTAAAATCAATAAATATCAACAGTTAAGTAAAACACGAGCGTTTCGAGGAATTCAAAGAAATATGATTTTTTTGTTCCATGATATTAACACCTAGGAAAAAAAAGGTTGGGACAAGTACATTGATGGTCCCTCGTTTGCTGATAATTCCATCTCTGAAAAAAACTTTAAAAATATTTTCTTTTTAAATTGTCAAAAAAATGATTTTATAAAAAAAAATATAGAACAATTCGAAAAAATTTTCACAAATCTTGAAAAAACATTATCTGTAAAAAAAACTAATCTGTATCTACTTTTTAAAGTGTCAAAAGAATCAAATAACAAGTAAAAAATAAAAAACCGAAAAATCGCGCTTCAAATCATTTTGGAAACCGATGCCTCATTCTTCTTATTTGATTTGAACAGCTAAATCAATTGAAAAAAATTCCATCTAATTTACGTGCAGCATTAAAATTTATTATATCAATTCGAGGCCAAGTATTTTCTAATGAATTGAAAAAAGTTACCACTTGAGTAACGTGCAGCACTAAAATTTATGATATCAATCGAAGGACAAGTAATTTATGAGTAACTCCAAATTTCAACATTATGGAATTGTTCTGAAAAGCTTTTAAATCCAAAAAAATCACATGCAAGCTAGTCATTTCTTACTCTATGGTGGCAGAGACTTATAAGAAAATCGATTCTTTTCAGACTTTCAGGAGCTTCTGATATTATTCACAATATTCGACGTCGATTGGATCGATACAAATTATGTTTAAATATGAGTTAAAAGTACTTGTCCGGCCCATCACTATTCATTCAAATAAAAATCAATCATAAAAAAACGAAATTGTACGGCAGAATCCGGTTAAAAATTTATTGACATGCGATTTATTATTATTTTAATGTTCTTAATAATAGTATAGGTTAGTTATACCAAATGAAATTCGTTCGCTGGAAAAAGTGAGAAGTAAAAATTGCCGTCATTCCAATACCAACTGGGGAGTTATTTTTGGAAGCTTGAACATATTTAATGTGCAAAATGTTTTTTATTTATCGATGCACAATAACATCCCTTGTATAGTACAGGAGAATTCGTTTCCATTCTTATTCAATTAGTGCATTTAAGGGAATATTACTTGAAGATAACTCTCTAAATACGCTCTGCATGAATATTTGTGCTCGATCAGTTCTAGAGAAGCCCTGATTTTTATTTGAATAAACAATTTTAATGGAAAGTGATGGGCCGGACAAGTACTTTTAACTCATATTTAAACATAATTTGTATCGATCCAATCGACGTCGAATATTGTGAATAATATCAGAAGCTCCTGAAAGTCTGAAAAGAATCGATTTTCTTATAAGTCTTTGCCACCATAGAGTAAGAAATGACTAGCTTGCATGTGATTTTTTTGGATTTAAAAGCTTCTTAGAACAATTCCATAATGTTGAAATTTGGAGTTACTCATAAATTACTTGTCCTTCGATTGATATCATAAATTTTAGTGCTGCACGTAACTCAAGTGGTAATTTTTTCAATTCATTAGAAAATACTTGGCCTCGAATTGATATAATAAATTTTAATGCTGCACGTAAATTAGATGGAATTTTTTTCAATTGATTTAGCTGTTCAAATCAAATAAGAAGAATGAGGCATCGGTTTCCAAAATGATTTGAAGCGCGATTTTTCGGTTTTTTATTTTTTACTTGTTATTTGATTCTTTTGACACTTTAAAAAGTAGATACAGATTAGTTTTTTTTACAGATAATGTTTTTTCAAGATTTGTGAAAATTTTTTCGAATTGTTCTATATTTTTTTTTATAAAATCATTTTTTTGACAATTTAAAAAGAAAATATTTTTAAAGTTTTTTTCAGAGATGGAATTATCAGCAAACGAGGGACCATCAATGTACTTGTCCCAACCTTTTTTTTCCTAGGGGAAGTTTATGGTTTGATATCACGTCTTTTTTCTCAAAAGAACCTTATTTATGTTCAGTTCACTATAGGATTTTAGTTTAAATTTCTATGAATTATTTATGATTTTCGTCTTATAACGTTGGTTTTCACGAAAAAAGACCTATTTTTCGTCAAAATTGTACTGGAGATATTTCGTCACAGGTCTGTCCTCGAACTTTGGCAATTTTTTCCCTTGTACTCTAATATGTTTTGTCAATTAGGAACTCAAGAGCACGGCCGCAAGCGGGTTGGAGGCCGGGATATGATTTTTGGCTTATAGCGTAGGTTTCCACGAAAAAATTCCTATTTTTCGTAAAAATTGAACTGGAAATATTTCGTCACAGGTCTGTTCTTGGACTTTGGCGATTTTTTTCCTTGTACTCTAATATGTTTTGTCAATCAGGAACACAAGAGCACGGTCGAAACCGGGTTGGAGGCCGGGTTATGATTTTCGGCTTATAACGTTGGGTTCCACTAAAAAAGACTTATTTTTCGTAAAAATTGAACTGGAAATATTTCGTCACAGGTTTGTTCTTGGACTTTGGCGATTTTTTTCCTTGTACTCTAATATGTTTTGTCAATTAGGAACCAAAGAGCACGGTGAAAAGCAGGTTGTAGGTCGTGATATGATTTTCGGCTTATAACGTTGGTTTCCACGAAAAAAGACCTAAATTTCGTCAAAATTGTACTGGAAATATTTCGATAGAGGTTTGTTCTTGGACTTTGGTGATTTTTCTCCTTGTCTTCTAATATGTTTTGTCCATTGGAAACTCAAGAGCATGTAGCAATGCGTGTTGCGGGCTGAGATATGATTTCCGGCTTATAACGTTAGTGAAAAGAAAGGAAAAGAGAAAAGATAGATCAAATTCAAGATACAACGAATACAACAGAATTCGCCATTTTTAAATGTCGTTTTTGCATTCTGAATCTAGACATTTTCGTGTCATCCAAAACATGCCCCCGATGAAATATATTTCCAAAGTTTGCAAGTGGCCGCGGAGATCCAATTATCTACAGTTTGATAGTTGCAGAAAAAAGGCACCTGGAAACATTTATTATGTCAGAATTCAAAGAAGTAAAAAAAACTGAGCGTACTTGATTCAACAGAGCAACGGAAATCAAAGACGTTTAAGGTACCTGCATTGCTTGTGGAGGAAAACAATTTCATTTCAGGATAATTTAGAAATAAATTAGGAAATTCAGAAATTTAGCATAGAATTTAGAAAAAGGATAATTAAGATAATTAGTAAAGCTGAAAACTTTTGTGATGAATTTTTGAAATTACATGTTACGGTTCGAGTAAAAAATTTAAATAATTGGCACACATGCTGCGACACAAAAATATCAAAGTTTGAAGGTATTCGCTCCATACCGAAGTAATACAAACTTTAATACTATTTGAAAAGAAATACTTTAAAACTTGCTGAACAAAGTTCCATTACATATTACCATAAAGATAGGGGGTGATACTTAGCACATATACTTATCCACAGAAATTTCCAAGTTCGCAGGTATCTGCTGCAATTCAATGTATCTGCGCAATGAGTTTGGAAGACAGCAATTTCAAATCCATCCATAAATGAGCAACTGAAGACTTTTGTAATGAATTTTTCACTTCATATTTATGTTACGGTGCGAGTCAAAAAATAAAATGAATGGCACAGTATATAAATTTTATAGTTTGCAGATTTTTGCTGTATTTCAATGATCCAAATCTATAGTATTAGAGTGGAAAGTTGTTAGAAGTCATGATGTTACATTAAAATGACATAGCGCACATAACATTCAGAAATTCTGTAGGTTTCCATGATGTTGGCAGGTATTATACTTAATCGCATCGAAAACTGAGCAACTGTATACTTATCGTAATGAATATTTTCACCAATAATTCCACATTTGCAGTTTGCAGAATAGGAATACTCAACATACACGTCATTTCATAAGTATTGTCGTCAATATTTGTGTTTGCCTACAGCATTCCGAAGATTCAACTTTTCATATTATCAGCAAAAAAAGCATCCAAAGACTTTTTGGAACAAGTTTCAAAATTTATTACTCGACAGACCAGGTGGAAAAAGAATAACTACACTTATATCAAGACCAGAAACTGTTTTGAGAATCTGTTGTACAAAATGTGCGATTGATGATCATAATTGGAAACCTCTTGAATCACGTTACCACAATCAGCATGAAGAAATAGTAGAAAATCATAGCACACATATTAGGCAACCAATTAATAATATGCATCGATCCGCTGCAAACCGATGGAGTCAAAACAAGGATCGGAATGAGCAGAGCCATAGTTAAAAAGAAAAAAGACAGCGCAATTGAAAGAGAACAGAAATCAAAATTGTTTCATGTATCTGTGCATTAGTTTCTCAAGACAGTAATTTCAGATCTATTCAGAAATAAGTAGGTGAAGACTTTAGTATTGAATATCTTCGTTAATATATTCCAGTCGGAACCAAAAAGTTAAAAGATTGGCATACCTGCTATTTCACAGAAATATCAAAGTTCATAGGTACTTGCTACATACCAGTTATACAGACTTTGGTGCTATAGGGAAAAACACTTCAAAATTACATGAACCACATTTTTGAAACTTATTATGACACATTCAAGACAAAAGTGACAGATACGATGCATGTTGAAGCAAGCAAAATGCTGTAATTTTGTATGTCTCCATGGTTATCCGCAGACAAAATATTTGATCACATCTAAAAATGATCAGGTGTAGACTTACAGACATGAATTTTTCAACCCACAATGCCAATCGCAAACATGGTCTGGAAATATTCAATATACATGTCGCTTCATCACTTTGTCGAACTTTAGAGGTGTTCATTGCATTTCGAAGATACAAATTTTGATATCATGAAAATTAAGCACCCAATGACTTATTGAAATAAATTTGGTATGACAATACACTGTAAGCTAAGGAGGTGGAAAAAAGGGACCGGTGAACACAGCCAAACTAAATGAAAGAAATTAAGACAACAATACATTGAATTACTTGACCAAAGTTTTTTAAAATTTATTTGAATTCGTTTACACACAACCATCCATCTCTTTCTTTAATGTAATTACACAACATAGAATTTCTGTTTGGAAAGAACGTTTTAGAGGTTATAATGAATATTAATTAAAGGGGTATTCAGGGAGAGAGAGGGATGAGTGTTTTAAGAACACAAGAAACACATAAGTGAAACGTCTCGAGACTTTATTTAATTTTAACGAATAGCAATAAGGTAAGGATAATAATAATACATAAACTTTCGCGACTTCCAGCCGATTCGTACTTGCGGCCATTTACTTCCGCCCGATACTATATTACCACGCTCTACGCGTCTAATCTTATCTCCGTGATTATCACGACTGCCCTCGCGCTGCTTTTCGCGCCCTTATATAAATCCTATTCTTCCAGAACCTTCTCGAGTCTTCTACTCGGAACAGCTCTACTCGCGCCATCTCGCGCCTCGCGAAAATACTTGCTCGCCATTGTGCTCATTACTCTTTTTTTTTTTTAACACTCGGCCATCCGACTCTAAGCTCGTCCTCGAGCGTTCCGTTACGTTTTCAGATTTTTTTTGTAATAATTTAATACACGCACACACTTGCATACAATTATTCGGCAAACACACTTTACATTTACATATCATAATCTCTCAAATAGGTCGGAACACGCTTCATTCGCTTCGGCCTCTCACCGACACTTTTCACATACTCGTCGGCTGTAGTTTTACTCGTGTTTTCAGGATCCTCTCGCTTCTCCGTCTCCACCACTATTTCACCTTCCAATCCTTCTTCCTCGTCGTCGCCTTCACCATCAGTTTCTTCAGTCGCTGGCTCCCATAATTTCAATTGACTGGCATGCGCAGTCGACGCATAACGTTTACCTTCGGCGCTATCGTTCAAATCTGTCACGTGATATGTGTCTCCAGACCACTTCTTCACAATTACTAGAGGACCGCGGTATTTTGGTTGGAGCTTCGTTGATTCGCCCGTCGCAGTGGGTGCAATCTTCATATACACGATATTACCTTCGCGGAAATCTGTGCTCGTGATTCGTGATTGATCGTAACGCCGCTTCATTTTCTCTTGCGCGGCCTCGATCGACTGCCGTGCTTCTTTTTGTAGCTCAGTCGGATTTCGATACATCCCGTCCTCTTCGTACGAATATTTGCGCACTTCTCCTTCATCTCGGCGCGGTACGTAACCATAAACAAGCTCAAACGGGCTCTTGTCAGTAGTTGCGTTTTTCATCTCATTTATGTCGTTTTGGATTTTTCGTATATTCTTATCCCAGCTTCGTCCTTCATCATCTTCCAAATTACTTCGAATTGCAGGCACGAGAGTAGCATTTAAACGCTCTACTTGCCCGTTAGCTTGAGGATGTCTCGGAGAATTTAAGGTATGTCTAATACCGTGACGCTTGCACAAGTCTTCGAACGCCTTCGACGTGAAGCACGTCCCCCGGTCACTGATTATTCTCAACGGAGCACTATAGTCTCTTACAAACTCTTCCAAAAGTCGTATCACAGATGCTGTTTTCGTGTCCTTCACTGCTCTAATAACCGCAAACTTGGTCAAATTGTCCACAATCGCAAATACATACTTATTCCCTCGCGAACTAGTTACAAACGGGCCCAAGTGATCCAAGTGGACGGTTGCAAACGGTCTGTTCCCCGGAGGAATGGGGTGTAATTCGCCTTCCTGCCGACCAGGCTTTGATTTCGCAACCATACATTGTAAACACGCTCGAATATGCCGTTTCACATACGCTCTCATACTCGGGAAATAGTAATGCTCTAGGATCCTCGATACTGTTCTCTCGACACCAGGGTGGCTTTTCATATCATGAAAACGTACTACGATACTCTTTTTCATACTCCTCGGCACAACATACAATAATTTCTGACCCTTGCGTTTATACAAAATTCCGTTATGCAACTCGTAGCCTTCTACGCAGCCCTTCTCGTAACGCGTCCTACTGAGTAGCGCTTTCGACAGAATCTCTTTCTTTAACTTAAGGTTTTCATCGATACTTTGATACAACAACACTGCATCCTCTTCGACATTCACAGACAACACATTCACGTTATCCAAGGTCTCCGGCGGTTCGACTGGCGCCCTACTCAGTGCATCTACATGTGCCAACTTCTCTCCCGGTCGATGTACAATATTGTAGTTGTATTCACTCAACAAATTGTTCCAGCGAATAATCTGAGGGTTTAACGTTTTCTGTGTGCTCAAATGACATAGTGCCTGGCAATCTGTGACTACCGTAAACGTGAGATTCGCAAGCATTGTTCTCAGTCGCGTAACAGCCCATACTATAGCCAGAAGTTCTAATTTACTACTATGATAACGACTCTCTGCTTCATTTGTCCGTCGACTAATCGCATACACTAAACGTAGCTTCCCGGTCGAGTCCTTTTGCATCAACATTCCTGCTAATCCTGTTGAACTCGCGTCAGTGTGTAATTCCGTCTCTGCTTTCGGATCGAATGTTTGCAAAATCGGGTGTTCGGTTAACTTCGCTTTCAACAATTCAAACGCTCGCTGTTGCGCTTCATTCCATTCGAACGATACCTCACGTTTTAATAAATTCGACAACGGGGTTGCAATTTGCGCGAAACACGGAACGAATTTTCTGAAATAACTCGTCAGGCCTAAATAGCGACGTACTTCGTGTACATCCTTTGGCACTGGGAATTCTTTAATTGCGAGCACTTTATGACTACCCGGTTCAATTCCCTCGGCAGATACCTCATGACCCAGATACGAGACTTTCGAATACAAAAAACGACACTTTGGCAATTTAATAGTAAGGCCTGATTTCCTCAATGCTTCCAGTACCAGACGCAACTTTTGCTTCAACTCTTCCCAGCTATTTCCCGGTATCAAAATATCATCCAGATAGAATAGGGCCACCTCGTCGCGTAAGGGCCCAAGTGCTTTGTGCATTGCCTTACTAAAATAGGCCGGGCCGTTCATCAGGCCGAAAATCATACGCGTAAATTCTACGGTTTCTTCCGGTGTTATTATTGCCGTCTTCTGTCTCGCATTTTCTGTTAACGGGATCTGTAAATATCCATGGGCCAAATCTAACACTATAAACAGTGAGCTATTTCGAATTTGAGCAAGGTGGTCGTCAATGTTTGGCAATGGAAAGTGGACTCGTTCTGTGATGGAATTTAATTTTCGGAAATCTACGCATAACCTTGATTCACCCGTTTTTTTCTTTACTAATAGCACGGGGCTACAATAGGGTGACTCGGTTTCTGTTACAATACCTGCTTTCTTCCATTCGCTCACGAACGCACGAATCTCTTCCCGCTCACCGATCGTAGTTCGATACGGTTTACATTGTACCGGTGGTGCGTTTTCTTTTATCTTAATGTCCATAACAACGTCCTTAGCACACCCTAAATCATGAAGGCCCACTGATACACAGTCTCTAAACTCCATAAGTAACTCTTTCACTTCTCTACGCACGGCTTCCGGTTGCTCTTCTCCGATGTTGATTTCTTCGTCCGAAATTTCTTCGGCCCCCGGAGTTACACGTTCGACAAACTGAACACTCGAAATTTCACCTCTCACAGTCACACGCCCCTTTTGAATTTCTCGTTCACCAATCCCCCAATTCGACACTGGCACTGTATGACTCACTTCACCGTCGACTACATCAATCAGCGAAACCGAATTTGGTGGCAATATTATATTCTCGGAAGTCACTAGTCTCGTAGACGTAGACGCCTCGCACTCATCCGGCAGTTCACCTCTTCGATACAACGTGAACTTGTTATTACTCTTACTGAACGCGACACCAGGTGACTCCGTGTAGTTGCGACCGATCAAAACATCTACCGATTGTGTATTATCCGGCACTACATTCATCGTTGTGTCCTTCACTTCTACGCCATCGATAACAATCGTAGCAATAATTTTTCCGAGACTCTCCACGACGAACTCAGGTGGTCCAAAAGGTTTCAAGTTACTCTTCGCTGGTAAGATGTCGAACTCTTCCTGTAACGCGCGTGTTGCCCGTATCGTACACTCCGCGCAACCCGTGTCAATAAACGCTGGTATTTCGCGCCCATTCACAGTTGCCATTTTCAAGTATTTTTCGGCGGCACTGTCACTTTTGTGGCCAATCGCTTGTACTGACGGATTTTCACTACTTTCGCGATTGTCGCGACGGTTATTATTATTGTTATCGGAGTTACGGCAATTGCGACTGATATGCCCCTTTTTGTTGCACTTGTAGCACGTTGGGACTTGACGCTCTTCCGGGCAATTTCTGATTAAATGTCCTGTCTTCTTACAATTGAAGCAGACCCGTTCACTGCCCGATTTCTCGTTACTAGCGGTCACGTTTCGCACGTCTGTTGTTGTTCTATTTTCCCGCGTTCGATTCGGTTCACTGGCACTTGAAGGGTTTCGGGATTTTGACATTACCGGTTCGCGAGAACCTCGGTGAAAGCTTCTCTGTTTCGATAGTGTCTTATCGTAATACAAAATATCATGTAGTAAGTCATCCAAGGTTCTTTGATAAGCCGGCATCACTAGGTTAAACAAGTCACGCGACCATAAACCACTGAGTATTTCCAATTTCTCATCACGAAACGTCAGACCAAGAGGAGTACACAATTTCACTTTCGCATGAAAGTAACTAGTTAACGACTCATTTCGTTCTTGGCGACGCGCTTCCATACGTGCCCACTTTGATGATTTATCCTCACGCACAATAAACGTTTCGGTGAATGCTTCTCGAAACTCATCCCAAGTCTGCAGTTCTCTCACACGCGCTCGCGACCAATCCCTCGCTCCATCCTTCAAATGCATTCGAGCAGCTGTAAGAATATATCCGTCGGGCCATTGGTGCAATTGTTGCATCGACTCCAAATTTTCGATCCACTCTTTTGCTCTGAGACCATCGTCTTCGCCGGTAAAATCCTCGATATTCCTTGATAAGTCAGGGATCACATGATAACTAGGTATTGCGCTCGGTGTCGGTTGTACCGCTTGGACTTGTTGCTGCTGTGTTATCATTAGTCCCGCTACCAACTGCGCCACTGCTTCATGACTCTCCGTCGATAGTAGAGTACGCAGTGCATTTACCAGCGGCGGCATTGCCGGATTCTCCGTTACCGACGACTGGCCTCTCGGCGGACCCTGGCCTACCGACAATCCATTGCTCTCGACGGACACATTCACCGGTTGCGGTGGTGGTCCTGCGTGTTCGTTCATTGCCGTTAATGACAACAACGGTTCTCCCGTCGACCCTTGTGGCTCCTCTTCGCCATTTTGATCGACTCTCACGACGGTTTGTCCCAGCGGCCTCGTTTCGCCGCTATCTTGGCCACTTCTTCCCGGGGCGGTGTTCTCTCTCGAAGCTGCACGCTCCGTGGCAAGCCCTCGTCCAAATGATCGGCCTAGCACCATCGTTCGGCCCTCCCTCTGCGTGAATCGCTCAAATTCTTGCGCGTCCACCATTCGCACATGGCCTGCATTCGGCGCGCGCACGATTTGCTTCACTTTCTTTTTAAACAGCACGTGTCTACACCACACACTTTTTGGCGCGCACTTCGCCGCACTCTCCTTTTTTTTTGTTAAACGTTTCTTATTCGTTTGCGCTGCTATACACTGAGGGTTTTAAACGTTAGGTAATCCCACTTCTGAATTATTAATTAAAGGGGTATTCAGGGAGAGAGAGGGATGAGTGTTTTAAGAACACAAGAAACACATAAGTGAAACGTCTCGAGACTTTATTTAATTTTAACGAATAGCAATAAGGTAAGGATAATAATAATACATAAACTTTCGCGACTTCCAGCCGATTCGTACTTGCGGCCATTTACTTCCGCCCGATACTATATTACCACGCTCTACGCGTCTAATCTTATCTCCGTGATTATCACGACTGCCCTCGCGCTGCTTTTCGCGCCCTTATATAAATCCTATTCTTCCAGAACCTTCTCGAGTCTTCTACTCGGAACAGCTCTACTCGCGCCATCTCGCGCCTCGCGAAAATACTTGCTCGCCATTGTGCTCATTACTCTTTTTTTTTTTTTAACATGAACGAACGTTTTTTTTCTCATTGTTATTATTATTATTATTCAACACTAATTAGTCACGTCATTAATAATATCGATTCCTTCCACTTTTCAATAACCACTTTTATTTTTCTACACTCTGCACGCAACAGCACTCCGGCGGTCATAACCTCAAACGTCAACATGACGCGAAATCTCGCAAATTTGCTATCTATGTATATATTACGATATCAAAGTAGAACAGATAATTCTTAATTTTCACGACACACATTATTCACGATTTCACTTCTCAACATTTTACTCACTCTCAGTACACTGTATGAGATCAATTAATCCACTTTTGAGGTTTTATTTATTATAGATATTATTGTCGTGAATTGGGCTCGAAACTTATTGAAACTTCTTTTATGAAAAAAATAAAATTGATTATATCCACTGCTATTTCCAATAATGTTTTATTTATTTAAACGAAATTTGTAAATCTTGCACCGTTGATCGACGGGGCTACGATCGCAATCACTTTATAATAACATAACAGACGATAACAGACGGTATACAAGAAAACATTGAGGACTATCAGAAACTTTCTCATCGGCGATTGGTCGAGACGGATAGATTCTCACCGGTGATTGGTTATGATGGGCATCAAGAAGCCCTTGTATGTATCGGTCTGAACCCATATACGGATACGTCAGCTGCGTAAATGTGTTGGTACTTTTTGCATAATCTTGAGCCCGTGCAAAGTTTTTTCTCAGCAATTACGCCACCGATCATGCTGATTTTGGGCGCAATCGAAAGAGAATTTCTTAATTAGCTGAAAGTTCAATTTTCAAATTGCGACATAACTTCTGAGTTTCGCAATTCAAGAAAATGACATGTCGATTTTACCCCCACCACCGCGAATCGTTTTATTCAGAGATAATATAGTCTCGGCGAGAGCCACGGGCCAGCAGACGACAGGGCTGTCAATGTACTTGTCCCGAGACTCTGCCGAGTCTCTTGATATGGATTAGCTGCGTCTTTGATTTTTTTATGAATGAGCAATTTGAATAGAAAGTGATGGGCCGGACAAGTACTTTTAACACGTATTTAAAAATAACTTGTACCGATCCAATCGACGTCGAATATGTAGCGAATCATACCAGGGGATCCTGAAAGTCGGAGAAGAATCCCATTTTCTTATAAATCTCTATTATCATAAAGTGAAAAATGACTTCACCTTTGATGTGATATTTTGGATTAGCCATTTTCTCAAAAAGTCATGGGCAGGAAGATTTCGGTTTCCTTATAAGTTTCTACTGTCGAATAGTAACTCAGTCAGGACTCCTTGGGCCGGAAGAGTATTCTCAACTCGAAATTAACCTGAGTTTTATATGTGCTGGTTATAAAAAAAAAATGGGTGGTATTGTTCTTCTATATAATTGCTTAAAAGCAAGATTTTGTAACTTTTATGGTTGTCGATCTTTTAGTAATTTAGCTAAAACGTTCTGAGGCAGACGAGTATTCTCAAAGCCCATTAGAACATGATTTCACAACGGCTAAAATTCAATAATTTAGTTGACTATTCAGTAAGTTAAAATCTTCGTAATTTTTTTCTTTGTAATTTTTTGTTATTATAACTTTTTGTGTTTGCGATTTTTTGTGTTTTTCTTTTTCTTTTGTTTATCATTTGATTATTTGTATTTTTTAATCTTCTTTAAATATACTACATTTGTATTTTTTCGGTTTTCAATGCAATGTACTTTTCACTTTTGCACTTATTTGACAACGTTCAGTTCCTTTGAGCGGAACGTCTTGAGATTACGTATTTCCATATCACAGGTTCGAGGTTATTCATTAATGCATTTGATATGGTCATTTGAGACGTCATTTTTGTGAATTATTTTGTAATAATTATTTGGAAGGAAGCGTGTTTTTACGAGATTCGATATTCTTTTGAATGATAATGAAGAAGGTTTTTCATAAAGTGTATGATGAGTTTGGTTTTTGGATAGTTTTTTTAGAAGCAGACTTTTACTCGGACAATACCTTTTTCAATTTCAAGAAACAATGTATGATTTTATTTTTTGAGGGTTCAATCATTTTTTCTTGAACTGCTATGACGAGCTTGTAGTTTTTTATAGGTGTTCAATTTTTTTGAGCATAGTTTTTCATACGTTGTAATGAATTAATATTTGACGAGGGCTATCCAGGGGACATAAATGTATAGAACTTGACTAAAATCATTGGAGAAATTAATTTTAAACATCACAATAAAAACATTTAAAAACTATAAAACACCTTATTGAACATTTTTTACATCGTTTAGAACTATCACAGAAAAACGATTTGATATAAAACCGAAAAAATTCTCTCTTGGGGAAAAAAATTTGGACTAGTACATCGATGATCGCCCGTTTTCGCATTATAACACAGAAAATATAAAAAAAAATTCTCAAACCTCACAATGAAAATGATTTCAAACCGTGAAAAAATATTCGAATCCACTACAATTCTACAGCATTAGTGAATCAAGAGACTCGGTAGAGTCTCGGGACAAGTACATTGATAGCCCTGTCGTCTGCTGGCCCGAGGCTCTCGCCGAGACTATACTTTCTCTGAATAAAACGATTCGCGGTGGTGGGGGTAAAATTGGCATGTGATTTTCTTTAATTGCGAAGCTCATGAGTTATGTACGGCTTCGAAAATTGAACTTTAAGCTAATTAAGCAGTTCTCTGTCGAATGAGCCCAAAATCACCATTCTCGGTGGCGTATTCGCTGAGAAAAAACTTTGCACGGGCTCAAGATTATGCAAAAGTTACTAACACATCACAGATTTCACGTATACGTATACGCGTTCAACGTAGGTTAGTAGTAGTAGAGTTGTGTCTCAACGCATTCTGATTGGCTCTCCGATCTCAGCTCAATCCAGCTCACCGACCACGTTCAAACTCTATAAGGCCCGCTACACACAGTCAATAATGTTGCACAATAATATTGCACAATAAGTTTGTATGGTGTGTAGCGGGCCATAAATTGAAGATCGCTCATACTTCTATTCAATGATTGCGATTGCGCAATATTTCAATACTACATCTACACGTTCAATAATATTGTGCAATCACCTATATTGCGCAAGATTATTGACCGTGTGTAGCGGGCCTAACGTTTAGCACTCTAGCTGACCGACCACGTTCAGACTCTAGGAAAGTTTATATATTCATAACAAACGTTATTTCGGACATAACGGAGTGCGGTATGTAATTAATAAACAAACGCAGTTTCAACATAACGAAAATTAACGAAACTCGGTATAAATTTAAAAAAAAGTTCGTCGTCTAGTGAAGTGCATATCATATCTATTATTTTATTATTTATTTATTTTAAATGATAGTGTGGTGTCATAATATTACGAAAACTGGACGTCCTAGTAACTTCAATGTCAAAAGTGTCAATGGTGTGATCGAAAAACTCTCCGAGTTCTCAAATATTATTCTTCGAAAATAAAACCGGAACATTTCGGTTTTATTAGGCTACTTTCGAGCCTAATCATCGTTTCAAAGCATGACTCCTATGAATGTACAATATATATCTATATATTGTGACGTGACATTTCTGCCCCGCCACTCGTACGGACGTTGTCGACCAGTGGACCGGGTTTACGGCCCTTTTGACGCCCCTCGACTCGTCGGGCGATGTTCGGACTGAGACTCAGCACCACGTAGCTCTTAAGTTTAGCTTAGAATGCCCCTATATTACCGACCGAGCGTTAATTACCTTCTGTGACTACCTTTTACCTCTGAGTGCAGGGTGGAGAGAGAATTTTAGTTTGCCTATTTTTGAGTAATAATGACGTTGCGTTTTGACAGTGGAGTTCGATATTGGAACGAGTTGGTGTTGTCGCCGCCACAGGGGCCTAGCAATGAACACTAGTCGGCTTGCTCTCCGGCTGTTCGAGCCGATCTCGCTAGCAAGAACCCGTCCTCCCACACCGTCTACGAGCACCGAAAAACAATCTCGACCTGCGGGCGGTTGAAAGAACACGCTGGCATTGGCCATTTTATGAACGCCGCCCGTGTATTTCCCGCCGTAGCAACCCCGAGTTGCACCGCCCGCACTACCGTAGATTCGGGTGTCAAAGTCCGCGTGAACCGGCGCCTCGTCAGGTGGGATCTGGGGGAGTTTTCTGGAGGTGAGGTGCTGTTTTGCCTGGTGGTTATTTTGTGGGCCCACCACGCATCCTAGACGTCAGGAATCGTGAGGGAGGCCTCCCCTCAGCCTTCCGGAGCTGCCCGCCGGATCCCCAAGAGGAAAGACACCCGGATCACGGTCATCTTGTAGGGAGGAGTGTTTCGAGTGAGCGGGAAAAGTGAGAGCAGCGGAGGGGTCAGTATTTGATCCGATCATGCAACAAGCGTAGCAGCAATTTTGGCATTGACGCACTCCCCGTTTGAAAATCCCGCGCGACAGCGCGAACCCCGAGTTCGCGTTCGGGTTCGCGCCTAGCGCGGGAGCGCTGCAGTACCTGGGCCTCGTGGTGGGGACAACGCCGAATCGCGAGGACCGCTCGCATGCACCAATTAGTCTTTCTCCGAGCACCGTTACGACGAGTCAACAGCCGAGCCTTCCCGAAGTCGAGTTTTTCTTGGTCCTGGTGCGGCGAGCGTGTTCCTCGGTAAGTCCACGTCTCTTTCTCCATCGAGTTCGCTAGTTAAGTCGAGTCCTTTTTGAGTTTCGGAATATAGTTCCGGTTTTTGTAGAGTTTTTCGTTTTGGCCGTCGTAGTCGGGCACGGGGCCGAAGTATCGAGCGAGATTGTGGCCGATACTTCCCGTGTTCATTCTTTAGTACGGCAGTTTTGCGTGGCCTGACTTGACTATCGAACTCACAGTCCATTTGGTCTTCACGTTAATTAATTAAAGTCTTTTCCGTTCAAATATTTCGAAAATATCGAGTTCGAGTCTGATGTAATGTAGTGTTAAGCGCTGGAACCTTCCACGCAGTAAAATGAATGGATGGAGAGGGCTCAGCGTTTGATTGGGAGGTCGCTGATTGACGTTGAGCTGGTTCGTGTAGCATTGTGTGGTGTTTTGCGCCGCAAGTTTTACACCCCTTGGTTGAGCGGCATGAGTTCGCATTGTGTCTGCCTAGGCAATTGAAACAAAGCCGAGAATTGTTGGCTAGCTTCCTTCGCGCGGCCACATCGAGGCTGCGAAACTTGGGACACATCACCACGAAATGATTGCCATTGCAGCAGTCGCAGTTGTATGCACCAGCTGCTGCCTGTTGGGTTTGAGGCGTGCTACTCGCCTGATGAGCAGTTGCCGATTTTCTGGGATGAGTGCTCGTTGATGATGCGGCTGATGAGTTCAACGATGAGCTCGTCTCAATGCGTTCGAGAGCGCGCGCTCGAGCATTGATAAATTCCTCAAGTCGTGAGAATGATGGGTACTCAGTTGATGCACCCAACGAGGTCTCCCATCCCTCCCGCGTGGCATTGTCCAGACTGCGGGAAACATGATGGACGAGAATTACGTCTCCCAGAGAATCGGTGACACCAAGAGATTCTAAGGCTTTTCGGGCCTCAGAGACCTTTGAAATGAGTGAGGAAAGTCCCTTCGCAGATTTAGACTTGAGCTGAGTGATGCTGCAGGGGGGTGAGTGGGAACGGTGCATGCCTGTTTCGCTTTCGTGAGTGCTAATTTGGCACTTCGGTACGCCTTTACCTCCTTTTGATAAAGATCATGCGTGAAGTATTCATGATCGAGGAAGTTGGCAGGCCAGTTGAGTTCAAAAAATGCATGAGTGGCGGAGAAATCGCGATGCAAGTCCTCCAGCTGTTCGAGATCAGCCTCAACTTCGTTGAGAGTGAGGGTGGACAAGTCGCTGGGCAGAGTGTGGAGGATAGAGAGAATGCAGGTGATGCGTGTTGCCTGCGATTGACTCTTGAGTGTGAGCTCAACAGGCAATCGCGTCGGGGAGGTTCTTCGGAGAGTGCGGGTTCCTCCGGTTGAGCCTGCAGCTGACTTTTGAGTGTCAGCTGTGAGAGTGAGTGCGGTGGGTGGCTGAGTTGCCACGGTCTCGGTGTCGAGAGAGCCCTCGATTTGCAGTGTGTTGCTGGAGGCAGCGCGCTCCTCACTCGATGGCTCGAGAGTGATTGTGGGCACCGGAGGAGTGGTGATTTTGCCCGATTCACGCGACTCGGGCGTTGACCTGCTTGAGTTTGGTTGAGACATTTCGAATTTCCGCGAACTGAGAGGAATTCACTAAAACTCCGCAATGAGTGTTCACAAACGATGAGCTGAGAATTCACACGCGTAACACCACGTTTTCAGCACACCGAATGGATGAGAGCGCACGAAAACTGAGTTGAGAAATGAGCGCGAACCACTGCGCGATGAGTGCTACCGAATGAATTCAAAAAAGCGCGAGAAATGAGTGAAATAATGAGAGCGCACGAAAAATGGTCAAAAATATGAAAATGTATGGTGATTGGCCACTTTTGGCGTGAGAGCACAGTTATTGGCCACCTTTTCGCTCGAGGGGCACAGTGATTGGCACTCGCGGCACTGAGACGCACAATGAATATTGAATACGTGTGTAACACTAGCACTCGCGCACGTTCACTCGACGGTCGCAATCCGGCTCGAAGGACCAAATTTTGAGAAATAACGTAGAAAAGAATTTGCCGGGTGGAAGGGGATAGCGACACGGGTGGGCGAAATCAATTGAGGCAACACACACGAGTTTCTTCACTAATATTACAACATGTATTTTATTCACAGCACCAAATAATAATGAAAATGAATGCAAAATGTTCAACGATTATGAGTTTGTATGATGAGCGAATGTGTGAGTTAATGAGCACCTTTATTTCACGAGAGATTATATTAATACACTCGTGAATGGCTCGAGTGGCCCGATGAGAAAGAAAGACACGTGGCGTCGGCACTGCCACGAGGTGAGATGAGTGTTTCCCAAATGATGATGTACCTTTTTTCAAGCTTATTCAAATTGTCCCCGCGTGGATCAATCGCTAGATGAGTTCCCGTGAGTTTAATTACTTACTACATGAGTGAAACAAGATGAGTGCAACGATAATGAGTGTGAATGTTGAGAGTACAATACAGAGCGATGTGTATAGCAACGCGAACTGGACGATAATGGCCGCTCCCTGGTCCGGTACGACGCACGTGAGGCGGCGAGCCGTGCTCGTGAGCCCCGTAGCGTGCCTGAGAGCGTCCAGCAAGTGCTGCCGCGAGTGGCCAGTCCAAGAAGAGCGACTCGCCTGACGACGAGACGCATTCTCAAACACGTGTCCTCTCTCTCTCTCTCCTTGCACGCGCTGAGGCTCTCGCCGGCCTGTTCGTTCGCGCCTTTGTTTTCGTTCCATCTCTCTTGCTCGCGTGGTCGCGCGTCGTTTATACGGCAGTACCTTCTATCTTTTGCGTTGAAGATTTCTAGATTCTTTCTTTTGCCTGAGCCTTCACGCTACGATGTCTACTGCGTGCTGTATTTTGGTCACTTTCCGATATATTTTTGCGAGCGGCGTTACGCCCTAAATTTCAATCCGTTTTCATACCGTCTCAATGTTAATTTTTCTATTACTCTATTCTCTAACCCCCTCGATCGACCGGGTGCCGCTACCTTTTGCCTTGCATTACCTGCGACACCGTTCGTTCTGACGTGGGTTATCTTTTGCCTATTACCTCCAGCCCCGCTTGTCGGGTTACTGGCTACCTGTTACCTGCCATGTCAGAGCATCGGTTGTCGTCTATCTACGGCACCTGTGAGATCGCGGGGCGAATCGCTAATCGTTTTCACCCGGCGGATTCGCGCCCGCCGTACGCGAATTTCCATCGTCGCGGCGCAAGACCTAACCGTCGTACGCTCGGACTCGGTAGCGACTTACTTCCCCCCCAGTTTTGTTTTATATCGCATCCACTCTATTTCTAATATATCTCTCGCTGTATTCTGATCTATTCATCGAGCTTTCGAATAAATTGTGAAACCTTTTCTGAATTACTCGATTTGTGTCGGCTATATTTTTTTGTTGCGTTATGAATTGTTACACTCTCCCAAGGATCCCCCCCTCTACCTTTTGTACCTCAGCTGAGCTGAGTAGCCGGACCGTCTTCGGTCACTTGTTTCCCTCGTGCTCTCTACATTCTAATTTTGCATGGCGTTACCATCGCGAGATCCGACGAAATTCAAGTCGATTCGTTCGGCGGTACTTTGTACCTGGCGCCCAGTCCGTTCTCGCAGCCGGAGAGTAGCGCGAGGCGAGGTGAGTGAGCCGGGAAGGGACGAATCGTACCTCCCCGGGAAAAATTCGTTACAATATATTGTACAGCCATATCTGTCAGTTTTTGATGGTATGAGTAAACGAGTAGCAACAGCGATCTAAATAATAAAATTTCGGAGAAAACAGTGCACGGAGAAAAGTAAACCAAAGCAGTCGCTACTTTGACTGTAATGGTTACTGTATCAACAGTGAAGGATGAGAAAAAAAACGAAATCGTCCATACGCAGTAGCGATCCATGTTTGAGACTAAATAGTTCTTGCGTTCACCGTAACTGTTACTGCGCACCATCGTAATGCTATTGGTAGTGACTATTACGCCCTCTGCAGACGCCGTAACTGTTCAAGCCGGAAACGCTTCCGCGTCAGCAGTATATAGTGTAACGAAACGCTCTTGCGGACCTGGCTTGAACGCCGCCACGCGTCGGTTCGAGCAACCTTAATAATAAGGAGCAGGTATGAAGGAAACGCGGACACCGTGAATTTTGTAAAAATAATAAAATAATCGATTTTATTCAATTTAGATCGATATTCCACAAAAATAAAGAAGATTTAGCACTTTGGCTTGCGAAAAATAAAATTTGTATTTTTATTTTAATATTGTCTTGCTTTGTTTAATCGGATCTGGCGAGAAAAAGATCCGAAAGACCCGAAAACGTTGCAAATTCTCTGTCTGAGATAATTTTTAATTTCTCAATTTTCGGAATTTAATTGTACAAAATTAACAAACAAAAAAAAACTTGTTTTTATTCTAATTATCGCTTTTGTCTTATATTTACGACACGCCTTAAACCGGAAAACTCGCTATAATTGCAAAGTTCAATTTTCCCGATGTCCTGTTACGTTAGCTCTAAGAATAAGTGAATTCAAGAATATTGCTCGCTTATACAATTTTGAATCAAGAGACTCGGTAGAGTCTCGGGACAAGTACATTGACAGCCCTGTCGTCTGCTGGCCTGAGGCTCTAGCCGAGACTATCTTTTCTCTGAATAAAACGATTCGCGGTGGTGGGGGTAAAACTGGCATGTCATTTTCTAGAATTGCGGAGCTCATGAGATGTTTTGTTAAGCGAAAATTAGTTTGGAGACTAAATTTCAAAATCTCTTTCGAATGAGCCCGAAACCAACACGATCAGTAGCGTAATTGCTGAGAAAAAACTTTGCACAGGCTCAAGATTATGCAAAAGTTACTAACACATTTAGAAATTTGACATGTCTGTATATAATACCATCAAAGGCCTCATGTCCCTCGGTCTAACTTCGCGGCGGTGTCGCGGACTGACGTCACATGTCGAGAGCTCGAAAGTCACCAGCCGAAGTTTCACGTCATGTTGACGTTTGGGGTTATGATGTTATGAAGTGCGTGCGGGATGACTAAAAATAATTTTCGTCATCTAACGAAGTGCATATTACTAATTACTATTTATTTCGTTAAATTTTGTGATATACTAAACCAGTATCAAAGCGGCCGCGTAAATGTAGTCTGTGATATGTGTGCGAAAAAGGATATAAAAAATGCGCGATGCATATGTCAACGAAAACTTTTCAAGATTTCATTATTTTGTTCGACTGGAAATAAGCGTTAACTAAAGTAATCTTTCAATTAAATCAGAGTGCGAGAAATATTGTGCAGTGTAAATATATCGTCAGTAGGCTAGGTTATATATATGAAGGCGTCAGATTATATATATGAATAAATACAACAAAAACACACAGAACTGTTAGAATGATGTTGTAAACTTTAATTGAATAAATGTTTTCTAATTTATTTCTCATGTTTTCCATATTTTGCTTCATATTCAGTTTGGTTCTGCCCTCTCCGATCCTTGTTTTCACTCCATCGGTTTGCAGCGGATCGATACATATCATTAATTAATTGCCTAATATGTGTCCTATGATTTTCTACTATTTCTTCATGCTGATTGTGGTAACGTGATTCAAGAGGTTTCTAGCTATGATCATCAATCTCACATTTTGTACATCAGATTCTCAAAACAGTTTCTGGTCTTGATATAAGTGTAGTTATTCTTTTTCCACCTGGTCTGTCGAGTAACAAATTTTGAAACTTATTCCAAAAAGTCTTTGGATGCTTTGTTTGCTGATCATATGAAAAATCGAATCTTTGGAATGCAGTAGGCAAAAACAAATTTTGACAACAATACTTATGAAATGACATGTATGTTGAGTATTCCCACTTTGCAAACTACAAATGTGGAATTATTAGTGAAAAGATTCATTACGCTAAGTCTACAGTTGCTCAGTTTTGGATGTGATCAAATATAATGCCAGCTAACATCCATGGGAACATACAGAATTTCTGAATACAATATTCGCTATGTCATTTCAACGTAACATCATGACTTTTGCCAACTTTTCTCTATAATACTATAGATTTGGATTATTGAAATACAGCAAAAATTTGCGAATTATAAAATTGATATACTGTGCCACTCATTTTACTTTTTAAAACTAACTGTGTTTGAGAAATAACGTAGAAAGGAATTGCCGGGTGGAAGGGGATAGCGACACGGGTGGGCGAAATCAATTGAGGCAACACACACGAGTTTCTTCACTAATATCACAACATGTATTTTATTCACAGCACCAAATAATAATGAAAATGAATGCAAATGTTCAACGATTGTGAGTTTGTGTGATGAGCGAATGTGTGAGTTAATGAGCACCTTTATTTCACGAGAGATTATATTAATACACTCGTGAATGGCTCGAGTGGCCCGATGAGAAAGAAAGACACGTGGCGTCGGCACTGCCACGAGGTGAGATGAGTGTTTCCCAAATGATGATGTACCTTTTTTAAAGCTTATGCAAATTGTCCCCGCGTGGATCAATCGCTAGATGAGTTCCCGTGAGTTTAATTACTTACTACATGAGTGAAACAAGATGAGTGCAACGATAATGAGTGTGAATGTTGAGAGTACAATACAGAGCGATGTGTATAGCAACGCGAACTGGACGATAATGGCCGCTCCCTGGTCCGGTACGACGCACGTGAGGCGGCGAGCCGTGCTCGTGAGCCCCGTAGCGTGCCTGAGAGCGTCCAGTAAGTGCTGCCGCGAGTGGCCAGTCCAAGAAGAGCGACTCGCCTGACGACGAGACGCATTCTCAAACAAACTGTAACATATATATGAAGTAAAAAACTCATCACAGAAGTCTTCAGTTGCTCATTTATGGATAGATTTTAAATTGCTGTCTTCAAAATTTATTGCGCAGATACATTGAATCGCAGCAGATACCTGCGAACTCTGAAATTTCTGTGCATAAATATGTGTGTTAAGTATCACCCCCTATCTTTGATTATGAGAATGAGTAATAGAACTTGGTTTAGCAAGATTTAACGTATTTCTTTTTAAATACTATTGAAGTTTGTATTACTGCGGTATGAAGCAAATACCTCCAAACTTTCATATTTTTGTGTCCCAACATGTGTGCCAATCATTTAAATTTTTTACTCCAACCGTAACATGTAATCTCAAAAATTCATCACAAACGTCTTCAGCTTTTCTAAATTCCTAAAGTTTCCGTTGTCTATTTTATTCTGAGTTTTTAAACTTTTAAATTCATTCCTGAATTCTCCTGAAATTGTTTTTCTCCAAAACCAATGCAGATACCTTAAACGTCTTTGAATTCCGTTGCTCTGTTGAATTAAGTACGCTCAGTTTTTTTTGCTTCTTTGAGTTCTGACATAATAAATGTTTCTGGGTGCCTTTTTTCAGCAACTATCAACTGTAGATAATTGGATCTCAGCGGCCACTTGCAAACTTTGGAAATATATTTCATCGGGGACACGTTTTGAATGACACGAAAATGTCTAGATTCAGAATGCAAAAGCAACATTTAAAAAGGGCCAATTCTGTTGGATTTGTTGTGTCTTGAATTTGATCTATCTTTCCTCTTTTCCTTTCTTTTTCCTAACGTTATCAGCCGAAAATCATATCTCGGCCCGCAACACGCATTGCTCCATGCTCTTGAGTTCCCAATGGACGAAACATATTAGAAGACAAGGAGAAAAATCACCAAAGTCCAAAAATAAACCTCTATCGAAATATTTTCAGTACAATTTCGACGAAAAATAGGTCTTTTTTCGTGAAAACCAACGTTATACGCCGAAAATTATAAACAATTCATAGATATTTAAACTAAAATCTTATAGTCATCTGATCATAAATAAGGATCTTTTGAGAAAAAAGACGTGATATCAAACCATAAACTTCCCCTAGGGAAAAAAAGGTTGGGACAAGTACATTGATGGTCCCTCGTTTGCTGATAATTCCACCCATAAAAAAAACTTTAAACAAATTTTTTTTTTAATTGTAAAAAAAATTATTTCATAAAAAAAATACAGAACAATTCGAAAAAAATTTTACAAATCTTGAAAAAACGTTATATTAAAAAAAAACTAATCTGCATCTATTTTTTAAAGTGTCGAAAGAATCAAATAACAAGTAAAAAATAATAAACCGAAAAATCGCCCTTGAAATCATTTTGGAAACCGATGCCTCATTCTTCTTATTTGATTCGAACAGCTAAATCAATTGAAAAAAATTCCATCTAATTTACGTGCAACATTAAAATTTATTATATCAATTCGAGGCCAAGTATTTTCTAATGAATTGAAAAAAGTTACCATTTGAATTACGTGCAGCACTAAAATTTATGATATCAATCGGTGGACAAGTATTTTATTAGTAACTCCAAATTTTGACATTATTGAATTGTTCTAAGAAGCTTTCAAATCCAAAAGAATCACATGCAAGCTAGTCATTTCTTACTCTATGGTGGTAGAGACTTATAAGAAAATCGATTCTTCTCAGACTTTCAGGATCCTCTGGTATTTTTCACAAAATTCAACGTCGATTGGATCGATACAAATTATGTTTAAATATGAGTTAAAAGTACTTGTCCGGCCCATCACTAACCATTCAATAAAAAATCAATCATAAAAAACGAAATTGTACGGCAGAATCTGGTCAAAAATTTATTGAAATGCGATTCATTATTAGTTTAATATTCTTAATAATAGTATAGGTTAGTTCTTATTCCGAAATGAATTCGTTCGCTGGAAAAATAAGTGGGAAGTAAAATTTGCCATCATTGAATATAAACTGGAGAGTTATTTTGGAAGCTTGAACATATATATTATGTATAATTTTTTTCATTTATCGATGCACAATAATATCCCTTGTATATTGCGGAACAATTTGTTTACGTTTTGTATTAAATTAGTGCAATTAAGTAAAAATTACTTGAAGATAATTCTCTCAATTCCCTCTGCATGAATACTTGTGATCCATCAGTTCTAGACAAGCCCTGATTTTTATTTGGATAAACAATTTAAACGGAAAGTCATGGGCCGGACAAGTACTTTTATTTAAACATAATTTGTATCGATCCAATCGACGTTGAATTTTGTGAAAAATACCAGAGGATCCTGAAAGTCTGAGAAGAATCGATTTTCTTATAAGTCTCTGCCACCATAGAGTAAGAAATAACTAGCTTGCATGTGATTCTTTTGGATTTGAAAGCTTCTTAGAACAATTCAATAATGTCAAAATTTGGAGTTACTAATAAAATACTTGTCCACCGATTGATATCATAAATTTTAGTGCTGCACGTAATTCAAATGGTAACTTTTTTCAATTCATTAGAAAATACTTGGCCTCGAATTGATATAATAAATTTTAATGTTGCACGTAAATTAGATGTAATTTTTTTCAATTGATTTAGCTGTTCGAATCAAATAAGAAGAATGAGGCATCGGTTTCCAAAATGATTTCAAGGGTTCTTTTTACTCGATATAAAATCAATTTTAAACTATCGTCTCTTGGATTCTTCTAATTTAGTTTAGATTGCGTAGATCTCCCTGCCTGGACGAACTTGGACAACAATTTTATCAAACATGAATTTAGTTTTTTTTTTTTATTAATTGAAAAGAAAAATTTCAACGCTACTCTCGACCATAATGGAAATAGGATGACAAAGGTAGGATATAAACCACGGGCTATGGGATAGAAACGTCACCGAATCCCTCCGAGAGTCCGTGCATTTACCGGGTGCATTTCTGGGAACCCCAGAAATTTTGAAGATAGGTTAATTATTTGTTGAGAGATGTCTTGAGAGAGGTCCAAGTTGATTCTTTAGCCAGGGAGAACTGTCTGCCGAATGAGTCGCGCAGCGCTTCTTATACCCCGTTCCCCACGATGAAATTCTCGAGCGCCGAAAATCTCTGTTTTCGCTCGGTTCTGCGCACTTTTCTGTAACGCCTACTCTGATTGGCCCAATGCCATGATTCGCGCTCGCCTGTTGGTCGAGCGGCTAACATACGATGCGCGGACTACCGCTTTTTATAATTTTCAGCTTTATGCGATGTTCAAATAACAAAAACTTCAATCTAATCAATTATTATTCAATTTTTTCTTTAATTTGGTATCGTTACTTTGTTAAATACGATTCGAATAATTACAATTGCTTAAAGTCACGTACGCGTCCTATAGCCCATCAACGCTCTGCTCGCGCATGCGTAGCAGTCGGTTTTTACATTTTTTTGTTTGTGATCAGATTTTACACTATTTATTTGACTTGTAATTATTTTCCTTAAGTTCATATTATTTTTTCGATGATTTTAAACCGAATTACGCGCTTGGGCGAGTTAAATAATAAATAAAAAGAAAAGAATTATTTTTCGAAAATATAGCGCGGCGAAGTTCAGAGCGGCGCCGGTAGCTCCACTCGGGCTCATGCCTACCGGCCTAAGATGGCCGCCACCTGTCAATAACGACGAGCGTGGTCGCCGCGATGTTTGGTCCGCGATCTAAAGATTTCGTTCGTTTCGATGGGCTCGGGCCGTCGCGTGAGTGTTTCGTCACAAATGCCCCCCAGAACAAAAAAATCTAAGAATTAGAGATTTTTGTTCTCCAATCTTAGTTTAATAAGATAACAATTTAAAATGCTTAAAAATTTGAATATTCGGAAATCGGAAATGGAGTTTTTGAAAGGAAAAGATGATGCGTTGACCCTGGGGATGGATGGATTTGATGATCTTGGTATTCTCGATGTTCTCGATGTTTTCGATATTTCTCACTGATTTGGGGGATCGCCGAGGATACGTTCTTGTCGATAGGCATACCAATTACCAGCTGCTTTTTCTTCTTCTATTAGGTCCTGCATATCCTCGGGAGAAATCATCCCGATGTCTTCGTTTAAACAACAATCGTATGACCCTTCTCTCGCAAACTCTTCAAGAACGAGTCGATCTCCCAAGTTATCGTTGTTCGGCAGTGTGAATAACCGAACCTCATGTGCTTCTTTGGTAGGATGTTCCGAAACAATCTTGATCTTGACTCTCTTCTCTTCCAAGGCCCGTTGGTAGTAGAGGCATACAGTTTCCTCCCATCGTTCTCCCAAAAATGGTTTAATTCCCGACAGGTAGCCTTTTGTCGAAAAAGGTGGAGCCACAAGGAACGCATGCGGAAGGGCACACAATTCAAAAACTGGATGCATAAGTGTTATTCCTCGATCGATGAATCTCAAAGTGGCTTCGCTGTCCTCGTATCCCATCAATTCCACGCGGTGGGCTACACTGCCGATTTCTAAAGCGTAGTGATCTCCAATCCGATAACCTGTCCTTTGTATATGCCCAACTCGGTTGACGTGCGCCCCAAGCTCGTACTCGAAGTCACACAACTCCCAATATTTGGTTTTAGTTGTGAACGTGAAGTTCGTTGGATTTTTGAAATCTAGGATGATGCATTCCCTGGTCCCTTCCCACGTGCCAGGCCAGGGAGAAGGCGTTTGTACTCCAGGAATGTTATGGATCTTCATGTTGATGTTGATAAAGATTTTTGATGTTACTTAGGATGAAATAGCCGACTTCTCGATGTTGACTTTTCCTCCAGTTGCCGATGTCGTTCTTGACGATCAGGTAGACTTGCCGATGTTGCTAGTAGCTGGACTGGAGCTGGAATGACGCTCCGGAGCTCGTCGCACCGACTTTTATACCCAACTTCAATCCCCACTCCTTTCACACTCCCCACTTCACTTTTACAGTCTTTTATTTGTCCATATTACCCCCACTTCACTTTTACAGTCTCTTATTCGTCCATATTACCTCCACTTCACTTCTTAGTCCACTTTCACCCTTATGTCCATCATTTTTCATCCCCACTTCCATTTCTCTTCCCTTATTTCCCTTTCCGATCCTTAATTTACATTTTTCAGTGTTTCGGGTAAGTACTTAATTTCTAATCCTTATTTCTAATTAATTTTCTTTTTCAGGACATCGGATCTCCACAAGTAAGTATTTTTTCGCTTCTTTCTGACTAATTCTAGATTTTTTCTTAATTCTATTTTCTATTTTTCCGGTTCAACATTTCCAGGACATCGCTTCTCTACGGTAAGTATTTTTCGCGTTTTCTAATTTCGTATTCGATATTGTTTCAATTTTATTTTTCTTTTTCAGGCGCAGATTTTCCAGGACATCGATTCTCGAGCAAGGTAAGTATTTTTTTTTTTTATGTTTTTTAGCTTTCTAATTCTATTCTATTGCGCAGGTACAGAATTTCCAGGTAAGTATTTTTTTATGTTTTTCAGGTGCAGAGATTCCAGAGGACAACGATAGGATGCTTATTTTCAGGTTTTAAGAAATAAAACACAGGAGAATTTGTTTGAATGTAGCAAAAAATGACGTCTTTTATTGCGCTTCGACTGATTTAAGACGTTTTACATAATAAAATAAATAAAACATAACAAAAATGAGGATATTTGAGATCCGTCGTCCAGAAAAAAAATAACAGTATAAATTTTATACTTTGGAAAGAAAGAAAAGAAAAAAAAATCCTCCCTTAATCTTTGAGGTGTCCCACTTGCAACTCGCGGGCCATTTTTGCCCTTATTAGCAGCATATCGCTTTGGGTAAAATCCATTTTTTTATTCCTCGCTTCGTAAAGGGCAATGTTTGATGTCACCTGGACAGTAGTCTCAGTGAAACCCTATGAGTAGTAATACTACGCCGGTTCTGGCTCAAATGGCGGCGAGGGGGGAGCGGTGTGCGGGGAAGCGCCAGGGCCAGAGGGGGCAGCGAAGGGGGAAGCCGCGCGCCGTAGGGCCGTGTGTGTGTGTCGCACACATTCTCGCGGCCCTTGAAAAAGTAGGAGAGTTAGAGCCGATGGTGAGTGTGAGAGAGATGGAATGAGAAAAATCATGTTAATTTATGACCAGTGCGTTACGGATTTGTCTTCGCCTGGGATGCAGATAAGGGCGGGGAGGGGGGGGGGGGGCATAATGAAGGGTCTGCAGTTGGAGAGAGAGGTGTGAGAGAGATAGAATGACCGTAGAGAGCAAAAGCATGAGAGATACGGAGTGAACGAGAAAAAATATTCTCTAAGAGTTTTGAACTCTGGGTGTATGTCGAGATGAAAACATTCAGAAGGGTCTGCAGCTCAAGAGCAAAATTATTCTACAATAATTCTATAAGAGGTCTGAAGATTTTTTCGACATTTTTCTATAGGAGGTCTGTCCGCTCAAAATTTTCGAAATTTAGTTATTTTTTGATATCCGATAGTTGCCGAGTGTAGGAGAGAGAGAGATGGGTGGTTTCAATAGGCTGAAATAGACTTTACTCATTTAGATTGAATTTATTGTATATTTTACAGAAAACGAATTCTATAAAAAAGTTTATGCGTTTTATTCATAATGTCTGCTTTCCGATCGATGCTGGTACTGAAACAGATCAAGGTAAAAGTGTGAATAAGAATTTTCAAATCTATGCAAAAAATTTTGCTCATCAATGAGGTACTTACCCCTTATTCAATCTAGATCACAGTCTGGACAGATATTCTGCGTCACTACCTAGTAGAGACGAGTCCTACAGTCCTGACAACTCGAATGCAGATGCAATATTCCAATACTCTGTTCTATGCTTTCGCACCGCTGTGAGTTTCTCGAACATTTCACCTCCAGCCCCGAGAACACAGACACCACACAATTTTTTGCCACGTTCGGTGCGGTAATATACCGAGACAATGCACACTCTCGATTTTTCACTCAAATTCAGTTTTTCTTCTTCAGTGAATGTACACCACACTTTTTCATATACATCATGTGTTGAATCACATTCACTGACTGTAGTAACCACCGATTGGTTTTGCGACATTGTTTTCTTCAAATAACCGAAGGGAGCGGAGTCTCGAACAGAAATGAAAATGTTTTGAAAAACCTCTTGTTCCAAATTTGGTGTTGCATCCCCTCTCTTCAAGTTTTTCCCCAAAAACGCACTTTTCTCAGAGATGACCCCCGAGCAGCAATAGTAAAAAAATTATCTCTACAAGCAACGTTAAAATCTACTCTCACGCTTTCTTGCAGACGAAAAAAAAGATGGCCGTGAGTCGAAACAATTTATGATCTGAGATGCTGTAGTGAACTCGAAAATTCTGAGAAATCCTTTTTCTTTCCATTATATCTCTCCCTCCCTTCCATATTTAAATCTAAATGATCAATAATGACTTCCGTCAATGCTTCGGAAAAGGGCTGAATCTTCGGCTTGACTAGTTAGTAAGCATCGAGCCGCGAAAGAGTCAACACGACGAGATAACTTGAGAATGACTCTATCGTAAAACTCGACATCAACGCATCATGTCTCTGGTCACCGACGTTGCTACGGAGCAATTGCTGCGTATGCAAGCAACGCTTCTTCGGACGTTGGAGCAATATTTGGTGTGGGAACACCAGTGTGATACACTTATCGAATCGTTGGAGGCGCAAGTTCGATTGAAGCAATCATGACTGGGATGGCACCACGCAATCACTTCGCAAATCTTACGTCTCGAATGTTTGAAGCAGGTAACACGTCAACGCTTCATACATTGGGGCGGCGGAGTATCGAATGATTGTGGATTAATATGGCGGGAAATCGAGAGCGCATTCGGAAATCGCTTGTCAACCGGGGCTGTAATTAATCGTGATCATATCGACCCACGGAAGTTCTTACTGGATGCATTTGAACTTGTTCAAAAACAAGTAAGTGCTCATATACGCAAGTATAACATCATTAAAGTGAACACTTCGTTCAATGGAGAGTTCAGCGTGGGTGATAAGCGGGCGAATAAAAGTATCAACACGGGAAATGTTGAACTTTTTACAACATCAGACTTGAATGAGTGGTATCAGAAGCGAGTCGTGGAGCCAACTCTGAAATCGCTCGAGAAGTTCCAGGAGAGTGACAGTGGCTGGACATTAACATCAATAACAAATTTAACTGTGAACATTAACAAGTACAACGCTTTGCGGGCGGGATGTCACGTTTCATTGGCGAAACGTATACAATTGAAAAGAGCGGTGGTAAATGTTAAATCGGTGGATAATGCGTGCTTTGGATGGGCAGTGACTGCTGCTCTTCATCCGGTAGACCGATACAGCGATCGCACATTCTCTTACCCGCATTATTCAACGATATTCAACTTCCAAGGCATCAACTTCCCTATGACGTTGGACCAGATTGGGAAATTTGAGAAGATGAATAATCTCTCAATCAATGTCTATAGCGAGAAGGAGGAAGTCATTCTACCAGTCCGCGTGAGCAAGGAGAAGAAAGAGCGACACTTCAACTTGCTTTACATCGAAGACGTGTCGGGATGTGGAATTGGACACTTCGCGTGGATCAAGAATTTATCCCGGCTTGTCAATTCACAGCTCAATTCTGATGGGCACAAGAAAGACATCTGTGATCGGTGAGTATTTTTAATATACAACTGTATACATTTCTTTACGATTATGATAATATACTGTAAATATTTGAAATTTTTTATTGTTATAGATGCCTTCATTACTTCCCAACCATTGATAAGCTGCAGTTCCATGAGGTGGATTGCGGCGTTATTCACGAACGCCAATCGGAAGAAGCGTCTCCCGTTCGTGGTATACGCCGATCTCGAGTGTATCTTGGAGAAGACCAACACTGAAGAGAGAGAGAGAGAAAAACAAGATCCAACATCATCGCGTCTTCAGCGTTGGATATTACGTAAAGTACTCTTACGATGATTCACTATCGGGATATCACGAGCGCCGAGGTGAGGACTGTGTGGAATGGTTCGTCGAAGAACTAAAACAATTAGCTTTGCGCGTTGAAAAAATTCTCCTAACGAACGTTCCAATGAAACTATTGACTCCGCAAGAGTGGAAAAAATTTCGAGAAGAAAAAGAGTGTCATATTTGCGAGAAACCTTTTGTCGAAGGTGATGAGCGTGTTCGCGATCATTGCCATCTGACAGGCCAATTCATAGGTCCGGCTCATTCAAATTGTAATTTAAACTATCAAAATTCGTTTTTCATGCCAATAATTTTTCATAATTTATCCGGTTATGACGCGCATTTCATCATAAAAGAAGTTGCAACTGCGTTCGCGGAAAAAATCGATTTGCTTCTGATAACAAAAGAAAAGTACATCTCCTTCTCGAAAACGGTTCAAACAGGCAAAGACACGCGGAAAAATATAAAATTACGTTTCATCGACTCTTTCAGATTTCTCAATACGAGTCTCGATAAATTAGCATCATTTTTAACTGCCGACAAACTCGCAACGTTAAAATCACAATTTCAAGATGTAGACCATTTTCATTTATTAACGCGGAAAGGTGTCTTCTCGTACGAGTATATTGATAGCTTTGAAAAGTTGAATGAAACGGAGCTTCCACCGCGGGAAGCATTTTACAGCTCTTTAACTGATTCAACAGTCTCCGAAAAGGAGTATGCACATGCGAAAAATGTATGGGAACGATTTTCAACGCGAACGCTCGGTGAATACAGCGATTTATACTTGAAGACTGACGTATTACTATTAGCCGATATCTTTGAGAATTTCCGCGATACTTGTCTAAAAAGTTATGGTCTTGAACCTGCGTTTTACTACACTCTCCCCGGATATACCTGGGATGCCATGATGAAATATACCAAAGTAAAGTTTGAATTGCTCACAGACATTGATATGGTATTGTTCGTGGAGAGAGGTATTCGAGATGGTCTTAGTCAATGCTCCAAAAGTATGGATGGGCAATGAGTAAACCACTGCCTTATGCAGATTTCGAATGGATTGAAGACATTGCAAACTTCAACATCGAGTCTCATCCACTTGACTCTGAAATTGGTTATATACTGGAGGTTGATTTGGAATATCCAAAACACTTGCACGATGCACATAGTGATTTGCCATTTTGTCCAACGCATGATAAACCTCCGGGCATGAAGCAAGAGAAGCTTCTTGTAACGGTGAATGCGAAAAAACGATATGTCATACACTATCGTGCATTGCAGCAGTGTTTAAAACATGTTTTGAAAATCACAAAAATACACAGAGTCTTGAAGTTTAAGCAGTCTTCCTGGCTCAAAACATACATTGATTTGAATACACAGTTTTGTACACGTGCGAAAAATGATTTTGAAAAAAATCTGTTCAAATTAATGAATAATGCTGTGTTTGGGAAAACCATGGAGGATGTTCGTAGTCACGTTCAAGTTAAACTTTTAACGAAATGGGCAGGTCGATACGGAGCAGAAGCTATGATTGCTAAACCTAACTTTCACAGTCGAAGTATTTTTGCGGAAAATTTAATCGCTGCAGAGTTGCGAAATCTCCAAGTCATGTTTAACAAACCGATATATGTTGGCATGTCCATTTTAGATATTTCAAAAACTTGTTTATATGAATTCCATCACGAGTTCATGATGTCGACGTATCGGAATAAATGTAAAGTCATGTATACAGATACTGATAGTTTTGAGTGTGAAGATGCATATGAGGACATGAAATGTAATCTCGACAAATATGATACCAGTGACTATCCCCCAGACAACGTCTATGGCATACCGCTTGTAAACAAAAAGGTTCCGGGTCTCATGAAAGATGAGAACAATGGGGCCATAATGACTGAATTCGTTGGACTGAGATCGAAGATGTATGCGACGCGAGTTGAGGGCAAGAACGATGTTAAAAAAGCTAAAGGAGTCAAGAGTAATGTTGTTGCGAGAACCATAACATTCGACGATTATGTGAAATGCCTCGGTGAGCAGATTGAAATGAAGCGTTGTCAATCTTCAATTCGTGCAACATTACATAACTAGGGAAAAAAAAGTTGGGACAAGTACATTGATGGTCTCTTGTTTCTGGATGACATAAAAAAAAGATTTAGAACCAGGAAAAAAATTCTATAGAAATAATAAACGAAAAATTGAAAAGTTCAAAAAAATTCAACAAAAATAAAAAACAATCAAAAAAATTCTGTAAAGAAATATAAAAAAATTTCAAAAAAATTCATAAATATTGAAGACATTGAAAAATGTACTATCCAAGTTACATGTAGTATAAAAATGTATGATATCAATTGGAGGCCAAGTTTTTATTGATAATTCGGAATATTTATCCAACAAATTGGAAACTTTAATGAAATTCATGATAATTATTTTCACGAAAAAAGTTAATGAAAAAAAAGTCATAACGGAAGTTACGTGCAATACTAAAATGTATTATATCAATTCGAGGTCAAGTATTTATCAGTTATTCGAAATATAATCTCCGGCGACAAATGAGCGTTGAGAATCCTTGTCGGGCTCACAACGTTTTATCAAAATTACTAAAAAATGAATGGAAATAAAATCATTAAAAATTCACATGAAAGTCATTCGTTACTTCAACAAGGTACACACTTTAAAGAATCGATTCCCCTCCGACTTTCAGGATCCCCTGGTATTATTCACAACATTCAACTTCGATTGGATCGGTACAAATTATGTTCAAATACGTCTTAAACGTACTTGTCCGGCCCATCACTTTTTATTCAAATTGCTCATTCGAAAACAAATCAGGGCTGTTCTATAATGACAAATATAATAAAATGGATAGAAATAAAAATAATATCTCCAAGTAATTTGAACTTGATTGTTCGCAAGTTCGTATAGCAATATCCACTTCTCATTTTCTTCAGTGAACACATACCATTCGGTAAGAACCAATGAAAATGAGAAATAATCAGGCGCATTACTAGAAATTTTCGAACCTACTCAGCCATGCAATGTTTTTTTTTCTATAGTCACGTACACATTTTGATAAATATCACTAGCCGAGTACCACACGTGGATTCCTGGAATTTGAAGAAAAATGATTTTGTTGTGAATTATGACTCCATATAATATAAATAGATTAATCAAATTCATCTTTCATTTTCGTTTCTTTTTGACAAGAGCGATTCGAAGGAAAATTATTTTCTCGGGATTTACTGTTCATTAATATTAACACATGCATTAACTTCGTTTTTGATTTGTTTTCGAATGAGCAATTTGAATAAAAAGTGATGGGCCGGACAAGTACGTTTAAGACGTATTTGAACATAATTTGTACCGATCCAATCGAAGTTGAATGTTGTGAATAATACCAGGGGATCCTGAAAGTCGGAGGGGAATCGATTCTTTAAAGTGTGTACCTGGTTGAAGTAACGAATGACTTTCATGTGAATTTTTAATGATTTTATTTCCATTAATTTTTTAGTAATTTTGATAAAACGTTGTGAGCCCGACAAGGATTCTCAACGCTCATTTGTCGCCGGAGATTATATTTCGAATAACTGATAAATACTTGACCTCGAATTGATATAATACATTTTAGTATTGCACGTAACTTCCGTTATGACTTTTTTTTCATTAACTTTTTTCGTGAAAATAATTATCATGAATTTCATTAAAGTTTCCAATTTGTTGGATAAATATTCCGAATTATCAATAAAAACTTGGCCTCCAATTGATATCATACATTTTTATACTACATGTAACTTGGATAGTACATTTTTCAATGTCTTCAATATTTATGAATTTTTTTGAAATTTTTTTATATTTCTTTACAGAATTTTTTTGATTGTTTTTTATTTTTGTTGAATTTTTTTGAACTTTTCAATTTTTCGTTTATTATTTCTATAGAATTTTTTTCCTGGTTTTTATCCCTTTTCTTCAAAATTCAAATGAAAGATAGATCAAATTCAAGACACGAAAAATCCAACAGATTTGCCCACTTTAAATGTCGCTTTTGCATTCTGAATCTAGAGATTTCATTTCATCCAAAACGTGCTCTCAATGAAATATATTTCCAAAGTTTGTAAGTGGCCGCTGAGGTCTAATTATCCACAGTTTGATAGTTGCTGAAAAAAAGTATCCGAAAACTTCTAACATTTATTATGCCAGAACTCAAAGCGGCAAAAAAAACTAAGCGAACCTAATTCAACAAAGCAACAGAATTCAAAAACGTTTAAGGTACCTGCATTGGTTTTGGAGAAAAACCATTTCAGGACAATTCAGAAATTAATTTAGAAATTCGAAAACTCACAATGGAGTAGAAAAAGGAAAATTGAAGTATCTAGAAATGCGGAAGACTTTTGTGATGAATTTTCTATATTACATGATACGGTTGGAGGAAATGATTTGAATGATTGGCACACATGCTGCAACACAGAAATATCAAAGTTTGGAAGTATTCGCTGTATATCAGTCATACAAACTTCAATACTATTTGAAAAGGAACACTTAAAAACTTGCCGAACCAAGTTCCATTACATATTACCATAACCAAAGATAAGGGGTGATCCGTCGCATATATATTTATCCACAGAAATTTCAGAGTTCGCAGGTATCTGCTGCGGTTCAATGTATCTGCGCAATGAGCTTCAAAGACAGCAATTTCAAATCTATCCATAAATGAGCAACTGAAGACTTTTATAATCAATTTTTTACTTCATATAGATGTTACAGTTAGAGTCAAAATGTAAAATGAATGGCACAGTATTTGAATTGTATAGTTTGCAGATTTTTGCAGTATTTTAATCATCCGAATCTACAGCATTATAATGAAAAGTTGTCAAAAGTCATGATGTTACATTAAAATGACATAGCGCACATTGCATTCAGCAATTCTGTAAGTTTCTGGGGATGTTGGTAGGCATCATATTGGATCGCATCCAAAACTGAGCAACAGTAGACTTATCGGAATGAATTTTTTTTATAATAATTCCATATTTGTAGTTTGCAAAGTGGAAATACTCAACATACATGTCATTCTATAAGTTTTGTTATCAAAATTTGTGTTTGCATACCGCATTCCTAAGATATATACGACTTTTCATATCATTAGCAAAAAAAGCATCCAAAGGCTTTCTGGAAAAGTTTCCAAATTTATCACTCGACAGACCTAATGGGAAAAGAATAACTACACACTATACCAAGACCAGATTTTTTTTTGAAAATCTGATTTACAAAATGTGCAATTCAAGATCATGGTTAGAAACCTCTCGAATCATGTTACCACAATCATCATGAAGGAGTAGAAAATCATAGAACACATATTAGGGAACAAATTAATAATATGAATCGATCCGCTACAAACTGTGCGGGTGAAAACAAGGATCGGAGAGGGCAGAGCCAAACTGAAGATCAAGCAAAATATGGGGATGTTTAAAAATAATCACGACACAAGAAATAAATTAGAAAATATTTATTCAATTAAAGTTTCTAATATCATTCTAACAGTTGCGTGTATTTTTGTTCTATTTATTCGTATATATAACCTATGTACACATGATATATAACCACGCCACTGACAATTTATTCGCACTGGACAATATTTCTCGTACTCTGGTTTAATTGAAGGATTATTTCAGTTAACACTAATTTCCAATCGAACGAAATAATGAAATCTTGAAAAGTTTCGTTGACATATATGCATCGCGCATTTTTTATATTCTTTTTCACACACACATCACAGACTACATTTACGCGGCCGCTTTGATATCGGTTTAATATATCACAAATAACAAAATAAATAGTAATATGCACTTCTTTAGATGACGAAAATTATTTTTTTATTGATCCCGCACGCACTTCGTAATGTCGAAACTCTGTTCATACGATCAAAAACTGACACATGGTTTGTACATATATATATGTATATCGGTCGAATTTATGACTGCTGATACCAGCTGTGCTGCGCCGTGTGCTACGTTCCGAAGTTGACGTTAGATTTCCAATCATCAACAACTAATTTCAACAACCAATCACAACGTCTAAAAATGGATGTCGTCAGATCCAACGAATCAGAAACTCGAGAGCATCAAAGTGCCTTTGATGGTATTTATAAATGGCTGTTGCTGCTCGTACTGCTAACCGGACAAATAAGCATGTGTTATTCGTCCGGAAATTAGTCAAAAGTGAGGTTATCTTTCCTCCAAATGAAAATCGCTCTAAACGTCATTTATTTTTTTTTAACATTAAAAATAAGTTGAAATATTTCAATTAAAACATTCCTATCGATAAAAATAACGCAGTTTTGAAATAAGTCAGCATTACTGTTCCAGAATATACGTTCTGGAGAAATTTGATAAAACCTTCGGACGAATAAGAATAAATTAGTCGTCCGGTCAGAATGAAAAATCTTGTGTCCAAGCATATACGGACGGATAAGCAGTCCTTAATCGACCGGTTACACAATTTAGAGCCGTTTAAAAAAGCCTTCGAACGAATAAGAATACATTAGTCGTCCGGTTAAAATGAAAAATCTTGTGTCCAAGCATATTCGGACGAATAAGCAGTCCTTAATCGTCCGATTACACAGTTTGAAGCCGTTTAAAAAAACCTTCGGACGAATAAGAATACATTAGTCGTCCGGTCAGAATCGAAAATCATGTATCTATAAGTACGTTTAATGGTTGATTTGGAGGCTACATGAATGGCAAACGTTACGCTCCTTGGCTGGGCTACTCCAGGAAGACCCACCTATTTACTTTTCAAGAATTTTTTTCTTCTATTTTTTCAATTTGAACAAAGAAAAAATAAAATTCTTGAAAAGTAAATGGGTGGATCTCCCCGGCGCTTCGCGCCGGAGAGACGGAATTTTTAGGTCAAAATCCCCGGAATAGCCCAGCCAAGGAGCGCAACGTTTGCCATCCATGTAGCTAATAAATGATTATTTTGAGGACCGTCTTCAAAACCACCATTTGTCCTCAAAACAACCAGTATATACGAAAAAAAGTCCTCAAAACTACCATTACACGAATCTAAGCATATACGGACGAATAAGCAATCCTTAATCGTCCGGTTACACAGTTTGGAGCCGTTTAAAAAAGCCTTCGGACGAATAAGAATACATTAGTCGTCCGGTCAGAATGAAAAATCTTGTATCCAAGCATATACGGACGAATAAGCAGTCCTTAATCGTCCGGTTACACAGTTTGGAGCCGTTTAAAAAAGCCTTCGAACGAATAAGAATACATTAGTCGTCCGGTCAGAATGGAAAATCTTGTGTCCAAGCATATACGGACGAATAACCAGTCCTTAATCGTCCGGTTACACAGTTTGGAGCCGTTTGAAAAAGCCTTCGGACGAATAAGAATACATTAGTCGTCCGGTCAGAATGGAAAATCTTGTGTCCAAGCATATACGGACGAATAAGCAATCCTTAATCGTCCGGTTACACAGTTTGGAGCCGTTTAAAAAAACCTTCGGACGAATAAGAATACATTAGTCGTCCGGTCAGAATGGAAAATCTTGTGTCCAAGCATATACGGACGAATAAGCAGTCCTTAATCGTCCGGTTACACAGTTTGGGGCCGTTTGAAAAAGCCTTCGGACGAATAAGAATGCATTAGTCGTCCGGTCAGAATCGAAAATTTTTAAATGGCTGCAAACCATGTAACCGGACGATTAAGGATTGTTTATTCGTCCGTATATGCTTAAGTACGTTTAATGGTTGATTTGGAGGCTACATGGATGGCAAACCGCTTCGCACCGGGGAGACGGAATTTTTAGGTCAAAATCCCCGGAGTAGCCCAGCCAAGGAGCGCAACGTTTGCCATCCATGTAGCTAATAAATGATTGTTTTAAGGACCGTCTTCAAAACCACCATTTGTCCTCAAAACAACCAGTATATACGAAAAAAAGTCCTCAAAACTACCATTACACGAATCTAAGCATATACGAACGAATAAGCAGTCCTTAATCGTCCGGTTACACAATTTGGAGCCGTTTAAAAAAGCCTTCGGACGAATAAGAATACATTAGTCGTCCGGTCAGAATGAAAAGTCTTGTATCCAAGCATATACGGACGAATAAGCAGTCCTTAATCGTCCGGTTACACAGTTTGGAGCCGTTTGAAAAAGCCTTCGGACGAATAAGAATACATTAGTCATCCGGTCAGTATCAAAAATCATGTATCTAAGCATATACGGACGAATAAACAATCCTTAATCATCCGGTTACACGGTTTGCAGCCATTTAAAAAAGCCTTCGGACGAATAAGGATAAATTAGTCGTCCGATTAGAATGAAAAATCTTGTGTCCAAGCATATACGGACGAATAAGCAGTCCTTAATCGTCCGGTTACACAGTTTGGAGCCGTTTGAAAAAGCCTTCGGACGAATAAGAATACATTAGTCGTCCGGTCAGAATCGAAAATCATGTATCTATATAAGTACGTTTAATGGTTGATTTGGAGGCTACATGAATAGCAAACGTTGCGCTCCTTGGCTGGGCTACTCCAGGAAGACCCACCTATTTACTTTTCAAGAATTTTTTTCTTCTATTTTTTCAATTTGAACAAAGAAAACATAAAATTCTTGAAAAGTAAATGGGTGGGTCTCCCCGGCGCTTCGCGCCGGAGAGACGAAATTTTTAGGTCAAAATCCCCGGAGTAGCCCAGCCAAGGAGCGCAACGTTTGCCATCCATGTAGCTAATAAATGATTGTTTTGAGGACCGTCTTCAAAACCACCATTTGTCCTCAAAACAACCAGTATATACGAAAAAAAGTCCTCAAAACTACCATTACACGAATCTAAGCATATACGGACGAATAAGCAATCCTTAATCGTCCGGTTACACAGTTTGGAGCCGTTTAAAAAAGCCTTCGGACGAATAAGAATACATTAGTCGTCCGGTCAGTATCAAAAATCATGTATCTAAGCATATACGGACGAATAAACAATCCTTAATCGTCCGGTTACACAGTTTGGAGCCGTTTAAAAAAGCCTTCGGACGAATAAGAATACATTAGTCGTCCGGTCAGAATCGAAAATCATATATCCAAGCAGATACGGACAAATAAGCAGTCCTTAATCGCCCGATTACACGGTTTAGAGCCGTTTGAAAAAGCCTTCGAACGAATAAAAATACATTAATCGTCCGGTTAGAATGAAAAATCTTGTGTCCAAGCATATACGGACAAATAAACAATCCTTAATCGTCCGATTACACGGTTTGGAGCCGATTGAAAAAGCCTTCGGACGAATAAGGATAAATTAGTCATCCGATCAGAATGAAAAATCTTGTATCCAAGCATATAAGGACGAATAAGCAGTCCTTAATCGTCCGGTTACACAATTTGATGCCGTTTGAAAAAGCCTTCGGACGAATAAGAATACATTAGTCGTCCGATCAGAATCGAAAATCATGTATCTAAGCATATACGGACGAATAAACAATTCTTAATCGTCCGGTTACACGGTTTGCAGCCATTTAAAAAAGCCTTCGGACGAATAAGAATACATTAGTCGTCCGATCACAAAGGAAAATCATGTATCCAAGCATATACGGATGAATAAGCAGTCCTTAATCGTCCGCTTATACGGTTTAAAGCCGTTTGAAAAAACCTGATCAGAATCGAAGAACACAAATTAATACATATTATTTCTTTTTCAAACCATTTGTAAATACAAAATTTCCTAAAACAAACAAATTATGGAATAGGGTAATTCTTAATCACATACAAATTTTTGAAAAATCATAAAGTTTAAATTTATTTGAGATCATCAACTTAAGAATACTTTATCACATGTTTTTTGACAAAACCCATCCTTAATTTTAGAAATAAAGCTGTAACTTAAGCTATTACATTTCTATCGATTGAAAATAGAAAACAAACTGCTTTTTAATAAAACGAAGTAAATTGAACTTCTATTAGCATTGAGGACATTTCCAAATTTTTTTTGTCGGCGGTTTTTTCAACGAAACACATGTCAAGTGATACCATGACATACAATAGTCACAGCGTACAGAAAATTTTTGATTCGATGAAAAAGATCCATCATCAACAGTGGAATCTAAATCACGAGTGCACATAGCGCATAAAAAAACATCATTTTCTTTTTTATAAGTGACAATGTGTTCGACAACTTTCCATGCATCAGAAGAAAAGTATCTTTTAATTGATTCAATATTGACATCTGCGTCAGCAACTGCATCAAGAACCTCGTTCGGTCTCGTCTGGACCTTTTGCTCCTCGATAACTACACCATGCTCTATAGCAGAGAATGCAGTTTCCTCATCCACCAAACATTTTAAAAGAAAAAAAGCTCGATCTTTGAGACGCATATTGAAAAACGCACATTTTCGCAATTGAGCTCGCACGCGACGTTTTTTGGGAAGCCCAATAATAGTTTTTAATGATCCTCTTGGACGTCCTCTGCGTTTCAAAGCACAAGGTACCTCTATATTGTTCAGATCAACGTTTGACTCCGAGCGAATCGTATCGGCTTCTTCCAAACATGAGTCTTCGTTTTTTCCTTCATCGTTCTCGCCACAATCGATACTTCGCTTTACTGCATTCCGATTCACGTTTTTTCCTTCATCAACCTCACCGCAATCGATGCTTCGCTTTACTGCATTTTGATTTACATCAATTTCCTCAAAAGGTAAACTCTCGCTCATAGTTACGTCAAAAACTTCGTCAAAGTGAGAATCATGTCGGAAACCCGACGATATTGGTGTACTTGTAACGATCGTCGGAAGTACGATATTTGAACTACTCGTAACAATTGTCGAAAGTGTGGTATTTGAACTACTCGTAACGATTGTCGAAAATGTAACATTTGGACAACTCGAAACGATAGTCGGAAGTGTGACATTTGAACAACTCGAAACAATTGTCGGAACTGGTGAAACATCGACTTCGCAATTTTCGACCCAAGCTTTTCTTATCTTATTCAACAATCCAAGTCGCCGAAAAAATAAATCACCAGACACTTCGCAGCCCAGATTATTGAGGTCATTCGTTATAACTCGAATCATTCGGAAACGCTGATTTTCTGTAGAGACGTGACGTTTTGGAGGTTTCGAGGAAACAACTGCACCGGAAATAACTTCATCGTCCATCCTCTCGTTTTGAAAAACTCGTTGCGTGTGGAAGTAATACTGCTGAGTCCATCGACGAGCGCAGATATTAGCGTCAAAAAGATCGCAGCCTAATTGTTTTCTAACAATAAAAATGTGGCTAAAAACAAAAAACACAAAAATAACGAACAATTTCTGAAATAAATGAAGAAGTCCCAAAGATCGATTATAGTTAAATATCAACCGGCACGGCAACATCATGGACGCAAACGATGGACAATCGCAGGAATTTTCAGAAGCAACAACGGTCGAAGCACCCAATCGAAATTCAAAGTGATCATCATCCTGTTCAGTAAAAATATTCTTCTCACGTCTGAAACTCTCCAATTCCTTGCTAACGAATTTGAATGCGCGTCGCGTAAGATAACGACAATAAAGCCACTCTGTAGTGTCTTTTTCATACGGTATCACCAACATTTTCTGATAATTATACGCAGCCTTGGAATCGCGTTCCGAATCTAAGCACGTGATAAGAATGAATAAGCTTTCGATGAACTCCTCTAACGTGCTGTATAGTTTGACAACGCTTTTAACTTTAGCGTTTAATGATTCGATTCGATTGTTTGTTGTATTCAAGAATGTACTTTGCATAAAATCGTTGCTCAACGTCCACTCGTTGCGAATCGGGTGCCAATTTTTGTTGAAGTAGTTTACGATTGCCAATGGCAACTTTTCAACTTCTTTGTAGTAACGCATATACTCTGATTCAGTCGCAGAGTATAGCATTTTCTGAAAAAGTCCTTTTGCCGCATCTCGTTGCTCTGGTGTGATAGGCAACTTTTCGCAGCTCACCTCTCTGTTAAAAGTTCTCAGAGAATGAAATGTACATATCAAAACATTGGCATTTGATGATTCTTCTTTCAAGCAAATCCTTATCCGCCATGATGCACCTAGTCTTTGACCAAGAGGGATGGATTTTTTTGAACGCTTGAAGAAACCAAGTCATACTTTCCGCGTCTTCGTTAACAAGGATGCAAACAGCAACGATTTCGGTGTTCCCTTCAGAATCTTCTACTACCATCAGATAAACAGGAGCCCGTATATTAAGAAGCTTAAATGTTCCATCGATACCCACAAATTCGAAATATGCAGCCATTGATTGTTTCATATGAGGTGTTGCGAAAAGAAGACCCTTCATTTCTTTATCTTCTTCAAATATGTGGCATTCAGCTCCTAGAAAAAATATCAAAATATTGACACATAAATACTTCTCAACATAAATGCGTTAAATAATAGTTCACTATCAATCATAAAAATCAATTATGATTATACATACCGTATTCTTTTTCAAGTTTTTCAACTGTGTTTTTCAAATTATTTTGGCCTCCTTTTCGCGAGATAAGATTGGACAAATCTTTGAGCAAAATTTTCTTATCAAAATCATAGCCACATTTTTGCTTGACCATTTTTTTATCTGCACGAATATCCAACAACTCTTTAACTTGAGTCTTTTCATCTGTTGTCATAGCTCGAACTTGCGGCAAAAAATCGTACAATTTCTAGAAAAAAAATAAAAATGTCTTTTTTAAAAATGTAAAATTCGTATAAATTTAAGCTAACAGTTTCCTGAATTTTCATATGCATAAAAAAAAAATTTACAAAACGAACTTTCAATAATCTTAAATTTAAATCGTTAGTTCTACATTATTCATTAAATACTCATTAAATATTCGTTATCGCGGCACCAACTGTAATCGGCTTGTAAATTTTTTTATAACTTCTATATGACCTAAATGTGTGCGGAATCTTTGGGTGAGTTTGGAGCACCTTCGGTGTGTGTGCGGAATCTTTATATGGGTTTAGAGTGTTATCGCTGGTGCCGCGATATCAAATATTTACCAAATACCCTATCTAGATTTAAATATTTCTACTCAAATAATAATTCCAAATTATTGTGCTAAAAAACCACATAAATTTAAAAAAACAAGTATTAAAACGCAATTTTGACTAATCAAAAAAAATACTAAGGATTAAAATAATAAAAAAAAAATAATAAACATAAGCATTAAAAACAATACAATTTTTTACTGAAATCGAAATTCACAACTTTATACAATACTTCGAAACAATTATCCATAATTAGGAATAATCCCACTTTTGAATATCATTTGCGAAATTTCAAACACTAGTCAAATTTGAGATCACATTTTGATTAATAATCATTTTTATATAAATAAAAAACCATTCTCTAAACAAATATTTCTGTTTTATATATACAACAAAACTACTCTCCTCAGCCGACTTTATTTTCGTATTTTTTAAACAATAACCTAAATGTAGAAATGTTACTTAAATATTATTTCTTTTTCATTTGCACAAATTTCTTGAAACAATTTAATAAAAAAAAACTAAAAAAGCGTATTCTTTGTAGAAAAATTCATTCAAATTCCTTACAAAGTTTTCAAGATTCAACTATTACCATATTTTAAAAAACAATATTTTAACCATTGCACTTGAAATTAAATTTTTTTCATAACTACACCATTTTATTGAGTCTCGGAAAATTCATATAAATCACAATAAGGTAATCTATCAGGTGTACGATCAATAGAAATTTTAATTCGAAAGATTCAATATTTCGAAACAAATTCCAATTACAGTGTGTTATATTTAAACCAGAAAACTTTCCTTTTTATCAAAATATCAAAAATATCCAAGGCGAATGTATGTTTGTCTCTCTAGTACTCACACAACTAATAAATCGCCTTAAAGTACTACATTGTCAATATGAAACATTTTTGAAAAATAACTTTGAAAACTCTCTAAATATACGTAGACTTTCAAAATAAATATTACGAACATACTAAAAAATCTCATACCTTCGCACAGATATGATTATGATTATTAATCATTTTATTTAGCACCAGCTTGTTTCCATCACGGTTGCAAATGAAAGAAATCATAGCCGGACATTCTTGTTGAAACGTCCTGAAATATTCAATAAGAATTGTACATATAAATTACAACCACAAAAAATAAAATCTGATACAAATAACTATCAAAACTTACGATGAAGATCGAATGCCTTTCGTCAACGATTTAAATGTTTTTCCTCCGTGAATACATCTGTACACCAATCGGTAGTACTTCAAATTAGCATTTAACGGTCGTGAAATACCCCTATTCTTGCACTGTTCAATAGTTGTGCTATCGCGTTTATAATAAACACAATAAACTTTTTTCCCAAAAGCTGCGACTGATTCTTCAAGTTGAGTAATAGAATCAAACTCCACTCCGACCGTCAACGGAATGACAGATTGTGAATTTTTTTCCCTCGATGAATGAGAGTCCCCAACACAAACTGATGATTTTGATGATTTTTTCTTACTTGTCGATGGTCGCTCAATATCGCTGAGATTAGAACAAGACTCTTCGGACAGATCACAGCGATGATCAGAACTTGATGATGAAGCTAAATAATGAATATAATTCATATAAATATATATTCATTTTATATAACTTTATTATTTCAATTCAAATATTAAAAACAATAAAATGTACCGGACAGAAAAAGTTAACTATATCAAACTGCGGAAAGTCACCCTCACCTTCGACTCGGATAACAAGCCATAGTTGAATATAGTCTTTTTTCAATTTCCACAGAAACAACAAAAAGTTGAACTAATGCAAAGGTCCGGTGAAAAATAATATCTCGACTAAACTACGTTAAACATTCAAAAGTTCTACAGCACAACGATTGTGCAACACTAATTCAAAAAAAAAGAAAAAAAACCAAAAGTAGCTCGAAGAGAACTCGTTACAAATATAATTATTAAAAACTTACACATAACTGTAAATCATAAATCCTGAATAAATCCTGAATAAATCCTGTTCAACAAATGAGACACAATCTGTAACACGTGCAAAAATTTGAGGTTAGTAAAGTCATGCAAGCAGAAAAAAAGAAAAAATATAAATTTTATTGAAATTTTTATACATAAAATTGAGAAAAAACTTACCTGGCAAAATAATGAACTAATTCTGAATTGAGTATTACTTTTTAATTTATTAATCACTCGAACAATTTTTTTTACAAACACCGGCGACAATCAACAATGCCTTTTTGCGCGCAAATCGTACAAATGTAACGACGCAGTCATACGCAATGCGCATGTGTGAAAACAATTCGACAAACACAACGCCGCCGACGCCCTGTGCCAAACATATGAAACATAAACATGCTTATCGATATATTTATATATAAATGACAGTACGAATAACTAATCGTACGGTTAACAGTACGGCTAGCCACTCCGTTTATAAATACAGACGCATAAATTCTTAAATGTGTTGGTAACTTTTGCATAATCTTGAGCCCGTGCAAAGTTTTTTCTCAGCAATTACAACACCGATCATGCTGATTTAGGGCGGAATCGAAAGAGAATTACTCAATTGGCTTAAACTTCAATTTTCAAGTTGCTAAATGGCTCCGGAGCTTCGTAATTCAATAAAATAACATGCCAATTTTACCCTCACCACGGCGAATCGTTTTATTCAGAGAAAGTATAGTCTCGGCGAGAGTCTCGGGCCAGCAGACGACAGGGCTGTCAATGTACTTGTCCCGAGACTCTACCGAGTCTCTTGATCTCTGAATAAAGTAAATTTCGGTGGTGGGGGTAAAATTGACATGTCATTTTCTTGAATTCCGAAGCTCAGGAGTTATGTCGCAATTTGAAAATTGAACTTTCAGCTAATTAAGAAATTCTCTTTCGATTGCGCCCAAAATCAATACGATCGGTGGTGTAATTGCTGAGAAAAAAGTTTGCACGGGCTCAAGATTATGCAAAAGTTACTAACACATCTATGGATTTACTGTGTCTGTACAGAACACCATCAAAGGCCTCTTGATGCCAGCTATAACCCATTTCTATGGAAGCTCGGGTCCCGGGATCCCGGCTACAGAAATAATGAGTTGCGATTGGTCAGGACACTTGCTGTACCGTTCCAGCGGAATACAGTTTATGAATATATATACAAGGCCATCAGTCAGCCGTCAGTTATTGATGTTATAACAAACGGATTTTCGACATTACGAAGTGCGGGGTGACAAAAAAATATTTTTCATCTAATAAAGTGTTAAATATGTATTTATTTTATTAAAAATAGTGGTATGTGGTGTCATACAGTATTACGAAAACCAGACATATAGTGACTTTGACGTGATATATAATACATCCATCTGTCATTTTTTGATGGCATGAGCAAATTAATAGCAACAGCGATCTGAATGATAAAATTTCGGAGAAATATAGTGCGAGCTGTATGAATTCGATTCAAAATTCTTATATGACTATAAAAAAAAAGGTTATGAAAGTTTTGTGAAAACCATGTGGGTTAGTTTACGCTCATCGCAATCGGTTCGCGAGTGTTTGTTATATAGAACATATATTAGTATTGGGAAATTTCTCCTTGTACAAATTCTTTGATTTTACGTTTATTTATGACATAATTTTGTTGCAATCCTGGTTCTGGGTTCTTCAAAAATTTTCAACGGGAGTTATGTGAGAAAAAAAAACTTTCGCTCATTATAACCTCTCAAACGTTCTTTCCAAACAGAAATTTTATGTTGTGTAATTACATTATAGAAAAAATATGCGTGATTGTATGTAAATGAATGCAAATAAATGTTGAAAAACTTCGGTCAAGTAAAAGTGTCTAATTCAATGTATTGTTGTCATATTTTCTTTCATTACATTTGGCTGTGTTCACCGGGCCCTTTTTCCCACCTCCTTAGCTCACAGTGTATCCATACCAATTTCTATTCATTCTCTAGAAAATTCGAGTGACATTCGTATTTGTATTTCCTCATATTGATGTCAATAAATTGGAAAATTCATATCAAAAAGTTTTCATGATTGCTTGTTTACAAACACGAGATTTAAAAAATCTTTGGGCCATGTAAATACATAGATATTCACTTGAATTGTTGCATGATGAATTTGGAAATTCATTTCAATAAGTCATTGGTTCCTTATTTTTCGTGATATCAAAATTTGTATCTTCCAAATGCAATGAACACATCTTAAGTTTGACAACATGATGAAGCGACACGTATATTGAGTATTTCCAGACCAAGTTTACGATTGGCATTATGGATTAAAAAATTCATGTGTGTGAGTCTACGCCTGATCATTTCTGGATGTGATCAAATATTTTGTCTGCGGATAACCATGGAGACATTCTAAATTACACTATTTGATTTACTTCAACATGCAGCGTATCTGTCACTTTATTTATTGAATATGCCATAATGAGTTTCAAAAATGTGGTTCGGGTAATTTTAAAGTTTTTTGCCCCATAGCACCAAAGTCTGTATTACTGGTACGCAGCGAGTACCTATGAACTATATTCCTGCGAAGCGGTAGGTGTGCCAATCTTTTCACTTTTTGGTTCCAACTGTAATATATGAATGAGATACATGAAACAATTATGCGTTCTGTTCACTTTCAAGTGCGCTGTCTTTTTTCCTTTTAGTTTTGGCATAATAAATTTTATGAATCGGTGGTAATTTTTTCTGTCTGTACCAAAATTTAGATGAATAAATCGCAGCGAATACTTGCAAATTTGGAAAATTCTGTGTATTGACATGCATGCCAGGTATTAGTACTTCCTTTTTTTGATTATGGAATATGGATATCTACAAATAATAAAAATTATACATGAATTATAGGATTTGGAAATGGATTATAAATAATAATCAATAATAAAAAATAATGATGAATGATACAAAAAGTCAGCGATGGCTTGTTTATGAATGGCATAAGAAGTTATGTTTTCAAAACGCATTGCTCATATTAAAAAGTAAGCAATTCTGTTGGTCTTGACGCACTTCATACTTTTTCTTTTGTCCGGTTGAACCTTGGTGGCTACATGCAGAGTTTGAAAATTTTATGCATCGACGTGGGTGCGTCAACTTTCTATCTCTGGGAATGATAATACGAATGGAAAAGATTGCTTCAAAAAGTCCTTGGAAGCACGTTTTTTAATGAAATAAAAATAACTAGCATTAGAATTCAATAAACATATGTGAAAATTGCGAATTCTGGTGGACTTGGTGAACATTATATATATATTTTTCTTTCTCCTTCTGTCAAATTTTAAGGAAAATCAATCCAAAAATTCGTTTCATTGAAAAATCTTCATGTTTTCTTTATTTACAATGATTTCATCAAAACAGATGAAAACAAAATTTATAAATGAAGAGGCAAAATTCCACAATGATACAAAATATTGAAAAACCTTACGGAATATGATTTTAATCCCACAAAATTATAGACATCTTCGAAATGGTTGAAAAATTGAGGATATCACTTCAAACATTCGAAGAATATCAAACTGTTATAAATTGTACAAAACTTAAAGAAAATCATTGGAGAAAGGAGAATTATTTTTAAATATCACATTAGAAACATTGGAGAACTTGAGAAAATCTTATTTAAGAATATTTTTTGTGGTTTAGAACTACCACAGAAAAAAGATTTGATATCAAGCCGTAAAAATCCTCTCTCGGAGAAAAAAAATTTGGACAATTACATTGATGATCGCCCGTTTTCGCATTATACCACAAAAAATGTAAACAAAACTTCTTAAATCACACAACAAAAATGATTTCGAACCGTAAGAAAATATCAAATATATTACAATCCTACAGCATTAGTGTATAATGTTCTTCACTAGTATACTGATTGTGCGGTATCAGTCTTTTTTCGACGAATCAGATGTTACAAGCCAAAATCATATCTCGGCCTCCAACCCGCTTTCCACCGTGCTCTTGGGTTCCTAATTTCCAAAACATATTAGAGTACAAGGAAAAAAATCGCTGAAGTCCAACAACAGACCTGTGACGAAATATTTCCAGTACAATTTGACGAAAAATAGGTCTTTTTTCGTGAAAACCAACGTTATAAGCCGAAAATTATATCTCGGCCTCCAACCCGCTTTCCACCATACTCTTTGGTTCTTAATTGACAAAACATATTAGAATACAAGGAAAAAAATCGCCAAAGTCCAAGGACAGACTTGTGACGAAATATTTCTCGCACAATTTTGACGAAAAATAGGTCGTTTTTCGTGGAAACCAACGTTATAAGCAGTAAATCGTAAAGAATTCATAGCAATTTAAATTAAAATTATATATTCATCAAAACATAAATAAGGAATTTTCGAGAAAAAAGACGTGATATCAAACCATAAACTTCCCCTAGGGAAAAAAAGGTTGGGACAAGTACATTGATGGTATCGTGTTTGCTGATAATTCCATCCATAAAAAAAAAACTTGGAAATCGATGCCTCATTCTTCTTATTTGATTCGAACAGCTAAATCAATTGAAAAAAATTCCATCTAATTTATGTGCAGCATTAAAATTTATTATATCAATTCGAGGCCAAGTATTTTCTAATGAATTGAAAAAGTTACCACTTGAGTTACGTGCAGCACTAAAATTTATGATATCAATCAGTGGACAAGTATTTTATTAGTAACTCCAAATTTTGACGTTATTAAATTGTTCTAAAAAGCTTTTAAATCCAAAAAAAATCACATGAAAGCTAGTCATTCGTTACTCTATGGTGGCAAAGACTTATAAGAAAATCGATTTTTCTCAGACTTTCAGGATCCTTTGGTATTATTCACACAATTCAACGTCGATTGGATCGATATAAATTATGTTTAAATAAGTGTTAAAAGTACTTGTCCGGCCCATCACTTTCTGTTTAAATTGTTTATCCAAATAAAAATCAGGGCTTGTCTAGAACTGATGGTTCACAAGTCACAAGTATTCATGCAGAAGGAATTGAGACAATTATCTTCAAGTAATTTTTACTTAGTTGCACTAATTTAATAAAAAACGGAAACAAATTATTCCGCAATATACAAAGGATATTAGTCTGCATCGATAAATGAAAAAAATTGTATATAATATATATGTTCAAGCATCCAAAATAACTCTCCAGTTTATATTCAATGATGGCAATTTTTACTTCCTACTTATTCTTCCAGCGAACGAATTCCATACGGAATAAGAACTAACCTATACTATTATTAAAAGCATTAAACTAATAATGAATCGCATTTCAACAAATTTTTAACCAGATTCTGCCGTACAATTTCGTTTTTTTATGATTGATTTTTTATTAAATGAATAGTGATGGGCCGGACAAGTACTTTTAACACTTATTTAAACATAATTTGTATCGATCCAATCGACGTTGAATTGTGTGAATAATACCAAAGGATCCTGAAAGTCTGAGAAAAATCGATTTTCTTATAAGTCTTTGCCACCATAGAGTAACGAATGACTAGCTTTCATGTGATTTTTTTTGGATTTAAAAGCTTTTTAGAACAATTTAATAACGTCAAAATTTGGAGTTACTAATAAAATACTTGTCCACTGATTGATATCATAAATTTTAGTGCTGCACGTAACTCAAGTGGTAACTTTTTCAATTCATTAGAAAATACTTGGCCTCGAATTGATATAATAAATTTTAATGCTGCACATAAATTAGATGGAAATTTTTTCAATTGATTTAGCTGTTCGAATCAAATAAGAAGAATGAGGCATCGATTTCCAAGTTTTTTTTTTATGGATGGAATTATCAGCAAACACGATACCATCAATGTACTTGTCCCAACCTTTTTTTCCCTAGGGGTTCTTCTTATTTGATTTGAACAGCTAAATCAATTGAAAAAAATTCCATCTAATTTACGTGCAGCATTAAAATTTATTATATCAATTCGAGGCCAGGTATTTTCTAATGAATTGAAAAAGTTACCACTTGAGTTACGTGCAGCACTAAAATTTATGATATCAATCGAAGGACAAGTAATTTATGAGTAACTCCAAATTTCAACATTATGGAATTGTTCTAAGAAGCTTTTAAATCCAAAAAAATCACATGCAAGCTAGTCATTTCTTACTCTATGGTGGCAAAGACTTATAAGAAAATCGATTCTTTTCAGACTTTCAGGAGCTTGTGATATTATTCACAATATTCGACGTCGATTGGATCGATACAAATTATGTTTAAATATGAGTTAAAAGTACTTGTCCGGCCCATCACTTTCCATTAAAATTGTTTATTCAAATAAAAATCAGGGCTTCTCTAGAACTGATCGAGCACAAATATTCATGCAGAGCGTACTTAGAGAGTTATCTTCAAGTAATATTCCCTTAATTGCACTAATTGAATAAGAATGGAAACGAATTGTCCTGTACTATACAAGGGATGTTATTGTGCATCGATAAATAAAAAACATTTTGCACATTAAATATGTTCAAGCTTCCAAAAATAACTCCCCAGTTGGTATTGGAATGACGGCAATTTTTACTTCTCACTTTTTCCAGCGAACGAATTTCATTCGGTATAACTAACCTATACTATTATTAAGAACATTAAACTAATAATAAATCGCATGTCAATAAATTTTTAACCGGATTCTGCCGTACAATTTCGTTTTTTTATGATTGATTTTTATTTGAACGAATAGTGATGGGCCGGACAAGTACTTTTAACTCATATTTAAACATAATTTGTATCGATCCAATCGACGTCGAATATTGTGAATAATATCAGAAGCTCCTGAAAGTCTGAAAAGAATCGATTTTCTTATAAGTCTTTGCCACCATAGAGTAAGAAATGACTAGCTTGCATGTGATTTTTTTGGATTTAAAAGCTTCTTAGAACAATTCCATAATGTTGAAATTTGGAGTTACTCATAAATTACTTGTCCTTCGATTGATATCATAAATTTTAGTGCTGCACGTAACTCAAGTGGTAACTTTTTCAATTCATTAGAAAATACTTGGCCTCGAATTGATATAATAAATTTTAATGCTGCACGTAAATTAGATGGAATTTTTTTCAATTGATTTAGCTGTTCAAATCAAATAAGAAGAATGAGGCATCGGTTTCCAAAATGATTTCAAGCGCGATTTTTCGGTTTTTTATTTTTTACTTGTTATTTGATTCTTTTGACACTTTAAAAAGTAGATACAGATTAGTTTTTTTTACAGATAATGTTTTTTCAAGATTTACTCGTATTCCGAAACATCTCGTGAGAGACAATGCAAATTTTATAGTGCTATTCAAGCAAGATGATATGAACCTCAAACATGTATATAATGATCATGTTAATACGGATATGACTTATGCAAGTTTCAAAAAAATGTGTGTCAAGTGTTGGAAATCGGACAAGTATGGATTCATCACGATTGACAAGGACAGTGAATTGAATGGTGGAAGATATAGAAGGGGATTTGATTCTTTCCTCACTGTCGATGATGACGATGATAAATAATTATTCCCCTGGATTTTACAAGACAGTCTAAAGTCTGACTTACTCGTGTCAACATGAAGCGCAAAAAAATTTTAAAGGAGACGGCTGTATTGAGTGAACTTGCCAAGGCAAGTGATGCAATCAGACGAAAACATCGAATGTTGAAAAGTGGACGTGATAGTGCTCAGCAAAAAATACAAGATGTGTTTAAACCGATTGTGGAACCGTTAGAGGAGTTAGTTTCATATACGAAAAAACCAAAAATGAAGAATGAACGTGTGAATGTTAAGACGGAGGAGGAAGAGGAGGAGGCTGAGGAGGAGAAGTCTCCAAATTTTGGAGAAAATAGCATGCAGCAAGATATTTCTTTCAAAGATGATATTTGGCATGACGCAATTGCTGATGAGAATGTCGGTGTACCCTTAACTAAAAATAATGATAATAAAAATGATGTTCATGAAGAGCTTGATGATGATGATGACGATGATGACGATAATTTGGAATCATCTGAGGATGTTGATAATTTGATACGTGAATATTTGGGTTTACTGCGTAGTCATAACAAAACAAGATTAGATGGCGTGTATGGAGTACGAAATCTCGCTCAAAACAGATTAATGATTGGTGATTCACCAATTCATTTCGAACTCGATCATATAGTGGTTGGAGATGAAAAGTATCCCAAAAGTATTGGCTTGGTCGAACTGTTGTTTAAAAAAGAGCCCGAACTCAAATATGTAACACCAAATGACTTGGAGAAATATCAGAAAATTGTAATCACAACGAATGCTCATAAAAAATTTTATAATCGCACGGGTGCAGTACATTAGGATAAGAATAGTAAATTTAAAAATTATATATCCCAAATGCTCGGTAGCAACGATAAGAAAGGTGGTGTTCTGCCTAAGTATAAGGTAGCACGAAAGCATACCTCTGTCGACTATGTTCATTGGGATGATCCGAATGAACTAGTGGATCGTCTTCGTTTGTTGCTTTGCTCGCATCGCAAGCTGCTGGAAATTCATCATATTCTAATGAAATTATATCGATTATCGAGAAGTTGCGTGAAGCTGAAATCATTTATTAACGTGTGACAGCTTGCTTTCATCCACATTCCCAACATGAGCGTCGATGTGTTTGGACGAAAGTTGAGTAGACGTGGTGCAGGTCCTCCGGGTAAACCAGGTGCTGGATTTAATACAACGCCAGACGGGCATTATAATTTGGAACGAAAACGATTGGGAAACGTTGGCGAGCCAGTAATTGCTGGAGATGTTGTAACACTTGGTGTAATGAACAGTCGCATTAACTCTATGATTCGTAGTGCAACTCATACAACGAATCAAAAGTGCATATCGGCTCTGTCTACTTTAGAAAAGCGTGTAAAAGATGATTTCACCACTCTAGGCAAGGAGATGAAAAATTTGGAAAGGACTATCGCGAAGCAAATAAAAAATGATCTCGCCATCCTATACAATGAGATGAAAGATTTGGAAAGTGCGATCGCGAAGCTTAAAAAGTGACTTTAAACGAGACAATCAAACGGAAATGAAACGAAGGAAAGACCCAACTCAGTCTTGAAAAGTTGGTAATGAGCGAGAGAATGAATGATAAAAGGCTTGCGGTGGTTGAAGAACTGTATAAGTCAGCTCGGCGGAATTATCCACGTCGACGTGCGGATATACGTAGCCTGGATGAGACTTGGCAAGCTGATCTTGTAGATATGTCTACATATGCACAACACAACTCCAAGTATAAATTCCTCCTAACCGTCATCGATATATTTTCAAAATTCGCCTGGGCCGCACCGTTGAGGAGTAAAAGTGGAAAAAATGTGACCACTGCAATGGAGTCAATTCTCCGCAAAGGACGCATACCGAAAAATCTCCATGTGGATCGAGGAAAAGAATTTTATAATACAAACTTTAAGGCTTTGATGAAAAAGTATAATATACACTTGTATTCTACATTTAGTAATTTGAAAGCATCAATTTGTGAACGCTTCAATCGTACACTTAAGAATAAAATGTGGATTCAATTAAGTTTTCGCGGAAACTGGAAATGGATCGATATTCTCGATACATTAATAATGAAATATAACGATACACTACATCGTACGATAAAGATGAAACCGAAAGATGTTAATGCTGCGAATGAAAAACAACTATTGCATAACGTATATAATAGAACTGTGGATGGGGAGAAAGCAGCCAAATTCAAAATTGGCGACAAAGCGCGCATAAGTAAATTTAAGAATGTATTCGAGAAAGTTTATACGCCAAACTTGTCAACAGAAATTTTTACAATATATCGAGTGAGAAAAACTAATCCAGTTACTTATAATATAAAAGATTATCAAGAGGAGCCCATCGCAGGTGGTTTCTACGAGCATGAGCTGCTTCGAGCAAAAAATCCCGACATATACCTAATTGAAAAAGTGTTGAAGAAGCGTGGCAGTCAGTTGTTTGTGAAATGGCTAGGTTTCGACAATACACACAATAGTTGGATAAGTAAGGATGATTTGTAAACAATAAAGATGAAAAATTCAAAGTCTGGTTTATTTTAAAGACCTTTCCCCCACGAACAGCAGATTCGAAGGAAAAAGAATGACAGAGATTCACAAAAAATTTTATTTTACATCAATTACAAATGTACAAGTTTTTGAGGAAAATTCCTCTTTTACAGAATTTTCTTATTTCGTATAAATGTCCTCACTCTCACAATTTTTTTTCGCCTTCAATATACTCTCAATCTCTAACACTCGTAAGCACACATTCACAATGCCTCCATAGCTTTTGAAAATTCGGGAATACTGTAATGGCCCCATGGCAACGTGTCTACCGTTCCAGGTATAACATAGCGCTTGTCATCGTGTGGACTTAGAGCGATTTTTGTCTCCGTAATGGTATAGACATTATGTAATGTTGCACGAATTGAAGAATGACAACGCTTCATTTCAATCTGCTCACCGAGGCATTTCACATAATCGTCGAATGTTATGGTTCTCGCAACAACATTACTCTTGACTCCTTTAGCTTTTTTAACGTCGTTCTTGCCCTCAACTCGCGTCGCATACATCTTCGATCTCAGTCCAACGAATTCAGTCATTATGGCCCCATTGTTCTCATCTTTCATGAGACCCGGAACCTTTTTGTTCACAAGCGGTATGCCATAGACGTTGTCTGGGGGATAGTCACTGGTATCATATTTGTCGAGATTACATTTCATGTCCTCATATGCATCTTCACACTCAAAATGGTAAATTAAACTATCAGTATCTGTATACATGACTTTACATTTATTCTGATACGTCGGCATCATGAACTCGTGATGGAATTCATATAAACAAGTTTTTGAAATATCTAAAATGGACATGCCAACATATATCGGTTTGTTAAACATGACTTGGAGATTTCGCAACTCTGCAGCGATTAAATTTTCCGCAAAAATACTTCGACTGTGAAAGTTAGGTTTAGCAATCATAGCTTCTGCTCCGTATCGACCTGCCCATTTCGTTAAAAGTTTAACTTGAACGTGACTACGAACATCCTCCATGGTTTTCCCAAACACAGCATTATTCATTAATTTGAACAGATTTTTTTCAAAATCATTTTTCGCACGTGTACAAAACTGTGTATTCAAATCAATGTATGTTTTGAGCCAGGAAGACTGCTTAAACTTCAAGACTCTGTGTATTTTTGTGATTTTCAAAACATGTTTTAAACACTGCTGCAATGCACGATAGTGTATGACATATCGTTTTTTCGCATTCACCGTTACAAGAAGCTTCTCTTGCTTCATGCCCGGAGGTTTATCATGCGTTGGACAAAATGGCAAATCACTATGTGCATCGTGCAAGTGTTTTGGATATTCCAAATCAACCTCCAGTATATAACCAATTTCAGAGTCAAGTGGATGAGACTCGATGTTGAAGTTTGCAATGTCTTCAATCCATTCGAAATCTGCATAAGGCAGTGGTTTACTCATTGCCCATCCATACTTTTGGAGCATTGACTAAGACCATCTCGAATACCTCTCTCCACGAACAATACCATATCAATGTCTGTGAGCAATTCAAACTTTACTTTGGTATATTTCATCATGGTATCCCAGGTATATCCGGGGAGAGTGTAGTAAAACGCAGGTTCAAGACCATAACTTTTTAGACAAGTATCGCGGAAATTCTCAAAGATATCGGCTAATAGTAATACGTCAGTCTTCAAGTATAAATCGCTGTATTCACCGAGCGTTCGCGTTGAAAATCGTTCCCATACATTTTTCGCATGTGCATACTCCTTTTCGGAGACTGTTGAATCAGTTAAAGAGCTGTAAAATGCTTCCCGCGGTGGAAGCTCCGTTTCATTCAACTTTTCAAAGCTATCAATATACTCGTACGAGAAGACACCTTTCCGCGTTAATAAATGAAAATGGTCTACATCTTGAAATTGTGATTTTAACGTTGCGAGTTTGTCGGCAGTTAAAAATGATGCTAATTTATCGAGACTCGTATTGAGAAATCTGAAAGAGTCGATGAAACGTAATTTTATATTTTTCCGCGTGTCTTTGCCTGTTTGAACCGTTTTCGAGAAGGAGATGTACTTTTCTTTTGTTATCAGAAGCAAATCGATTTTTTCCGCGAACGCAGTTGCAACTTCTTTTATGATGAAATGCGCGTCATAACCGGATAAATTATGAAAAATTATTGGCATGAAAAACGAATTTTGATAGTTTAAATTACAATTTGAATGAGCCGGACCTCTGAATTGGCCTGTCAGATGGCAATGATCGCGAACACGCTCATCACCTTCGACAAAAGGTTTCTCGCAAATATGACACTCTTTTTCTTCTCGAAATTTTTTCCACTCTTGCGGAGTCAATAGTTTCATTGGAACGTTCGTTAGGAGAATTTTTTCAACGCGCAAAGCTAATTGTTTTAGTTCTTCGACGAACCATTCCACACAGTCCTCACCTCGGCGCTCGTGATATCCCGATAGTGAATCATCGTAAGAGTACTTTACGTAATATCCAACGCTGAAGACGCGATGATGTTGGATCTTGTTTTTCTCTCTCTCTCTCTCTTCAGTGTTGGTCTTCTCCAAGATACACTCGAGATCGGCGTATACCACGAACGGGAGACGCTCCTTCCGATTGGCGTTCGTGAATTCCAGCCATTTGTCGTTTTCACCCGGTAGTCGAACGGCACAATCGTTGATAACGCCGCAATCCACCTCATGGAACTGCAGCTTATCAATGGTTGGGAAGTAATGAAGGCATCTATAACAATAAAAAATTTCAAATATTTACAGTATATTATCATAATCGTAAAGAAATGTATACAGTTGTATATTAAAAATACTCACCGATCACAGATGTCTTTCTTGTGCCCATCAGAATTGAGCTGTGAGTTGACAAGCCGGGATAAATTCTTGATCCACGCGAAGTGTCCAATTCCACATCCCGACACGTCTTCGATGTAAAGCAAGTTGAAGTGTCGCTCTTTCTTCTCCTTGCTCACGCGGACTGGTAGAATGACTTCCTCCTTCTCGCTATAGACATTGATTGAGAGATTATTCATCTTCTCAAATTTCCCAATCTGGTCCAACGTCATAGGGAAGTTGATGCCTTGGAAGTTGAATATCGTTGAATAATGCGGGTAAGAGAATGTGCGATCGCTGTATCGGTCTACCGGATGAAGAGCAGCAGTCACTGCCCATCCAAAGCACGCATTATCCACCGATTTAACTTTTACCACCGCTCTTTTCAATTGTATACGTTTCGCCAATGAAACGTGACATCCCGCCCGCAAAGCGTTGTACTTGTTAATGTTCACAGTTAAATTTGTTATTGATGTTAATATCCAGCCACTGTCACTCTCCTGGAACTTCTCGAGAGATTTCAGAGTTGGCTCCACGACTCGCTTCTGATACCACGCACTCAGGTCTGATGTTGTAAAAAGTTCAACATTTCCCGTGTTGATACTTTTATTCGCCCGCTTATCACCCACGGTAAACTCTCCGTTAAACGAAGTGTTCACTTTTATACTATTATGTTTGCGAATATGAGCCTGCATTTGTTCTTCAACAAGCTCATACGCATCCAATAGATACTTTTGTGGGTCGATATGATCACGATTAATCACAGCACCGGTTGACAAGCAATTCTCAAATGCGCTGTCAATTTCGCGCCATGTTAATCCATGATCATTTAATCCTCCGCCCCAATGTATGAAGCGTTGACGTGTTGCCTGCTTCAAACATTCGAGGCGCAAGATTTGCGAAGTGACCGAGTGGTGATATCCCAAGCGTGGTCGTTTCGATCGGACTTGTTCCTCCAACGATTCGATGAGGGTATCACACTGGTGTTCCCACACCAAAAATTGCTCCAACGTCCGCAGGAGAGTTGCTTGCATACGCAGCAATTGCTCGGTAGCGATGTCGACGGTGAGAGACATGATGCGCTGAACGGAATTTGACTCGAAATGTAACTGTTACGTCATCTCAACAGAGTCTGGACCTTCCTCAAAATTGTTTTCTTTTATATACGCGTTTTTTCGTTTCTGAGGTGGGGATGAGTAGGAGGGAGGAAAAATCTTGACTTTTTCTGGAAACTCGAATGTGGTACCCAGGATCTGATCGAGAAAGTGCGGTTGACTTCAAAAATCCTTTCTTGCGCCTTTTGAGAAATGCCTCTGCAGGTTAAAAAATGTGCAACACCGGACACATAATTCTGTCATTGAGCGAGTGCATCTCTGTAAAGATTTCTAGTCCAATATGAACATTTTTTTTCTCGGAAAATATTCTTCTAAACATCTCTCAAGTCAAAAGTTGGAGGGAAGGGCAGGTGCATTTTTAAAGAAATCTCATCACCATCTCACGAATGTAAAAATATGTAATACGGGACACATAAATTTCTCATTAGGGGTCTCCTTTGTCACGGATTCCAATAATTGAGAGCACTTTTCTTCTCATCTGACTTTTCTTAAAACTCCGCAGGAAACATAAATCAGTCATTCGAGGAGGGCATCCGCGAGTTCTTTTTATTCCTAAAAATATACTTTGTCTATGCAATGCCGCAAACAGTACCGCTGCATCCTCTCTCCCCCTCTTTATTACCCTGAGAACCTCCACACACCATGCAGCCCCCGCAATGCGCTTCCCCGTGTTCGCCCCCCCCCCTCCCCCACCCGAGAGCCCGTCGGTTAAAACTGGTTTTGAAAACAGAAATCTTGTCGGAACTTGCACCACCTCAGGAATACAAAAAATGTAACACAAAACACATAAATTTGTCTTTAGTGTGACATGCAAACATCATAGGTCACGGAGTCCGATAATTGAGATCATCTTTGGAAAGAGCACAAAATTTTGTTCAATACAGTCTGATACCGGAAACATAAATCAGTCATTCGAGGGTGCGGTGAAAAAAAATCCTTTGTCCCAAATTTTTTGTCTCTTCAAAGTACCGCCGCACCCCCGCTGTCCGCGAACTTTCCCCCTCCACATACGATGCAGCCCCGTAACGGTCCCCGCGCTCCCCCGTCCCCGCTCCCCTGAGATCCCTGGGTTAGAACTGGTATAGCCTTACTACTTGCATTCTATTATCTCAGGTGAAAATAGGTGAAACCTGAAAAGTACCCCTCGGAGGTCTCAACTTTAAAGGGTGATTTCAACCCCTAGAAATGTTTTTCCGCCGATAAAAAAAATACGTGTCTTTTAGATTTTTATGTAGAATAACATATTTAAATTTCATAAAAATCGAAGGACGTCAGCAGAGAACCTTTCCTTGTCAGTAATTACCCCACCGATCATGCTGATTTTGGGCATAATCGAAAGAGAATTTATTTATTAATTGGCTCAAACTTCAATTTTCAAGTTGCGAAATGACTCCTGAGTTTCATTATTCTACAAAATAACATGTCGATTTTACTCCCACTACCACGAATCGTTTTATTCAGAGATAATATAGTCTCGGCGAGAGCCTCGGGCCAGCAGACGACAGGGCTGTCAATGTACTTGTCCCGAGACTCTACGGAACCTACATACTTGGCCTCGAATTGATATAATAAATTTTAATGCTGCACATAAATTAGATGGAATTTTTTTCAATTGATTTAGCTGTTCGAATCAAATAAGAAGAATGAAGCATCGGTTTCCAAAATGATTTTAAACGCGATTTTTCGGTTTTTTATTTTTTACTTGTTATTTGATTCCTTTGACACTTTAAAAAATATACACAGATTAGTTTTTTTTAAATATAATGTTTTTTGAAGATTTGTGAATTTTTTTTCGAATTGTTTTGTATTTTTTTTATAAAATAATTTTCTTTACAATTTTTTTTTTATTTTTTTCAAAGTTTTTTTTTATGGATGGAATTATCAGCAAACGAGGGACCATCAATGTACTTGTCCCAACTTTTTTTTCCTAGGGGAAGTGTATGATTAGATATCACGTCTTTTTTCTCAAATGTTCTTTATTTGTGTTCAGATGACTATAGGATTTTAGTTTAAATTTCTATGAATTATTTATGATTTTCGAGTTATAAACTTCGTTTTTACGAAAAAAGATTTATTTTTCGTCAAAATTGTACTGAAAATATTTCAGTACAGGTCTGTCCTTAAACTCTGGCGATTTTTGCCCTTGTACTCTAATATGTTTTGTCCATTAAGAACCCGAGAGCATAGAGCAATGCGTGTTGCGGGCCGAGATATGATTTTCGGCTTGTAACATTTGTTTCGTCGAATAAAGACCGATTTTTCGTGAAATTTGATGTGAAAAATTATCGCCATGGATCTATCCTTAGACTTTGGCGATTTTTCCCAAATCTTCATACCAAGAAAGAAGAGAAGTAGAGACTTCTTTAATAGAACAGATTTTTTTGATCTCTTTTCTCCAAAAATCAAGTGAAAGATAAATAAAATTCAATGCACAACAAATCCAACAGAATTGACCATTTTTAAATGTCGCTTTTGCATTCTGCATCTAGAGATTTTCGTGTCATCCAAAACGTGCCCCTGATCAAAAATATTTTCAAAGTTTGCAAGTGGCCGCTGAGGTCCAATTGTCTTCAGTTTGACAGTTACCGAAAAAAGCACCAGAAAACTTCTAACATTTATTATGCCAGAATTCAACAGAGCAACAGAATTCAGAGAAGTTTACGGTACCTGCATTGATTTTGGAGGAAAACAATTTCAGGACAATTTAGAAATGAATTTAGAAATTTAAAAACTCAGAAAAGACTTTAGAAAAAGGAAAATTTAGGAATTTAGAAAATCTGGAGACTTCTGTGGTGAATTTTCCAGATTACATGTTACGGTTGGAGTAAACTCGAGAGCATCAAAGTGCCTTTGATGGTGTTTATAAATACAGACGCATAAATTCTTGAATGTGTTGGTAACTTTTGCATAATCTTGAGCCCGTGCAAAGTTTTTTCTCAGCAATTACAACACCGATCATGCTGATTTAGGGCGGAATCGAAAGAGAATTACTCAATTGGCTTAAACTTCAATTTTCAAGTTGCTAAATGGCTCCTGAGCTTCGTAATTCAATAAAATCACATGCCAATTTTACCCCCACCACGGCGAATCGTTTTATTCAGAGAAAGTATAGTCTCGGCGAGAGTCTCGGGCCAGCAGACGACAGGGCTGTCAATGTACTTGTCCCGAGACTCTACCGAGTCTCTTGACTAGGGTGGCGCAAAAAAATCGACTATTTTTTTTTCAGCGGCTCCTATGAAAATATGTTAATTTATCATGTTTCAAGAGCCCCCTCCAAAAATCAAGTCAACAAAAAAATTTTTAAAGGTCGCTCAAGATTTTTAAAAATTCCAAAAATAGTCGAAATTTGAATTTTTTTATTTAAAAAATTTTTTCGCTCGATACACCGAAATATTGTCCAGAAAAAACCAATGAGTTTCTGAAATTTTTAACTCAAAATATTCATTTTAAAAGGTCGCTCATAATTAATTTCATCTTTTATATGCTTTGCTTTCGATGCTTCGAGAGACCTTTAAATATTTATATTAATTATTCATTTTAATTTTCACTTTCAATAAGTAAGATAATGGTTAGAAATACACACTGAGATGGAGGAAAAATCTGACGTAACAAGGTATGATTTTACAATAGGTCGATATTTTTATTTAAACAATTCAAACAATTACGAGAACTAGTTAGCAGAGAAAATGTAATTATGAATAGACCATGCCTGTTTAATCAAAACATTTATTGACTCTCATAATGAGTGAATTTGGTAAAATACTGAGTGATGTTTTGAACAATTTGTTTTAATAATTATGAAGTAGATTTTACCAACAAAAATACTTCGAATTGTTGTTTGCGAACAAGTACTTTATAATTGAATGAAAGCAAAAATAGCGCAGGCTCAAACACGGTTTGCTACGCCGGTAAAAAAATTTCCGTGTTTCTGGCCTATTACCTACATTGTGATATACGATTTTTCCTCCGTTTCGTAGTGCATTTTCATCGAGTATCTTACTAATTGGAACTCAAAATTTAAATAGAAAATCAATATGAATATTTAATGGTCCCTCGAAACAATAAAATTTAAGTATATAAAAATTAAAATAAATTTTGAGCGACCTTTTAAAATGAATATTTTGAGTTGAAAATTTCAGAGACTCATTGGTTTTTTCGGTACAAAATTTCGCTGTATCGAGCAAAAAAATTTTTTAAATAAAAAAATTCAAATTTCGACTATTTTTGGAATTTTTAAAAATCTTGAGCGACCTTTAAAAATTTTTTTGTTGACTTGATTTTTGGAGGAAGCTCTTGAAACATGATAAATTAACATATTTTCATAGGAGACGCTGAAAAAAAAAATAGTCGATTTGTTTGCGCCACCCTAGTATATACCTATATATTTTCGTTATGATAAAAAAGTTTCTTATTTATGTTCAGTTGACTATAGGATTTTAGTTTAAATTTCCATGAATTATTTATGATTTTCGTCTTATAACGTTGGTTTTCACGAAAAAAGACCTATTTTTCGTCAAAATTGTACTGGACATATTTCGTCACAGGTCTGTCCTCGGACTTTGGCGATTTTTTCGCTTTTACTCTAATATGTTTTGTCAATTAGGAACCCAATAGCACGGCCGCAAGCGGGTTGGAGGCCGGGATATGATTTTCGGCTTATAACGTTGGGTTCCACTAAAAAAGACTTATTTTTCGTAAAAATTGAACTGGAAATATTTCGTCACAGGTTTGTTCTTGGACTTTGGCGATTTTTTTCCTTGTGCCTTAATATGTTTTGTCAATCAGGAACACAAGAGCACGGTCGAAACCGGGTTGGAGGCCGGGATATGATTTTCGGCTTATAACGTTGGGTTCCACTAAAAAAGACTTATTTTTCGTAAAAATTGAACTGGAAATATTTCGTCACAGGTTTGTCCTTGGACTTTGGCGATTTTTTTCCTTGTACCTTAATATGTTTTATCAATTAGGAACCAAAGAGCACGATGGAAAGCGGGTTGGAGGCCGAGATATGATTTTCGGCTTATAACGTTGGTTTCTACGAAAAAAAGACCTATTTTTCATCCAAATTGTACTGAAAATATTTCGTGACAGGTCTCTCCTTGAACTTTGGCGATTTTTTTCCTTGTACTCTAATATGTTTTGTCAATTAGGAACCAAAGAGCACGGTGAAAAACAGGTTGTAGGTCGTGATATGATTTTCGGCTTATAACGTTGGTTTCCACGAAAAAAGACCTAAATTTCGTCAAAATTGTACTGGAAATATTTCGATCGCACATTGCATTCAGAAATTCTGTAAGTTTCTGGGGATGTTGGTAGGCATTATATTTGATCACATCCAAAACTGAGCAACTGTATCGGAATGAATTTTTTTTATAATAATTCCATATCTGTAGTTTGCAAAGTGGAAATACTCAACATACATGTCATTCCTTAAGTTTTGTTATTAAAATTTGTGTTTGCACACCGCATTCCGAAAATACGACTTTTCATATCATTAGCAAAAAAAGCATCCAAAGGCTTTCTGGAAAAGTTTCCAAATTTATCACTCGACAGACCTAATGGGAAAAGAATAACTACACACTATACCAAGACCAGAAATTGTTTTGAAAATCTGATTTACAAAATGTGCAATTCAAGATTATGGTTAGAAACCTCTCGAATCATGTTACCACAATCATCATGAAGAAGGAGTAGAAAATCATAGGACACATATTAGGGAACGAATTAATAATATGTATCGGTCCGCTGCAAACTGATGGGGTGAAAACAAGGATCGGAGAGGGCAGAGCCAAACTGAATATCAAGCAAAATATGGGGATGTTTCAAAATAATGATGACACAAGAAATAAATTAGAAAACATTTATTCAAGTAAAGTTTCTAATATCATTCTAACAGTTCCGTGTGTTTTTGTTCTATTTATTCGTATGTATCAAGAGACTCGGTAGAGTCTCGGGACAAGTACATTGACAGCCCTGTCGTCTGCTGGCCCGAGGCTCGCGCCGAGACTATACTTTCTCTGAATAAAACGATTCGCGGTGGTGGGGGTAAAATTGGCAGGTGATTTTCTTTAATTGCGAAGCCTATGAGTTATGTACGACTTTGAAAATTGAACTTTCAGCTAATTGAGAAATTCTCTATCGAATGAGCCCGAAATCAGCATCATTGGTGGCGTAATTGCTGAGAAAAAACTTTACACGGGCTCAAGATTATGCAAAAGTTACCAACACATTCAAAAATTTATGTGTCTGTATATTAAATTATAACACCATCAAAGGCACTTTGATGCTATCGAGTTTCTGATTGGTTGGATCTGACGACATCCATTTTTAGACGTTGTGATTGGTTGTTGAAATTAGTTGTTGATGATTGGAAATCTGACGTCAACTTCATAACGTAGCACACGGCGCAGCACAGCTGGTAATAGCAGTCCCGGTATGATTTGATCTTACCGTCGTCGCAACGGCGCTTCAGTTTCGGTCAGCTGTGAGAGACCGGGGATTGAAGCGGTGTCGAGTGACAGACGAACCCTTTTATTTTACAATTTGGATGGAACCCACTTACCTTTTCGCTGTCGCTTAAGATATTCGAAAACAGTGCGGTGATATCTGTGGCAATGGTGCGGTCCCTCGTTCTACAACACCCGGTATGCAGCCGACGGCGATTGGAAAGAGACGAGTGGAGAATAGCGGGCGGGACCGTTGTCCGCGGATATATTCGCGCAGGTGTAATAAAAACGGAACTCCGCGCGTTAAGTATTTAAAACAATAAAATTATATTCAAAATAATGAATTGATAATGCGATACAATTTTGGAACAGTTTTAATATTTGTCAGAGCGACCAAAGCCGGCGGAGAACCGATCGGTTTAATTCGCGAATCAAAACTGACTGCCCTTTTGCATTTTTCCCACTGACTCCGGCTATCTTGTCCGAGTCAGTCGAAAATGCTTAGGCCGAGGTTCCCATGATCTTGAATTGATGCTTCAGCATTTTCTCATGGCAAACCGTCTCACGGCGTTCGTCGCTGCTGATTTGCGTTTTCTTATCGCTAGGTGAGACGGACCGCGAGCGGTTCGTCTCTTCGAATAATTATTCAATTAACGTAATTTACTACGTTAATTATTTATTATATTTCTATAGATTCTATTAGGCAAAAATCAAAACGAATCTCCAGGACGTAACAATATGTACAAACCTCGTGTCAGTTTTTGATCGCATGAACAGAGTTTCTCCATTAAGATGATGGATCAGTCGGTAATCACACCTCGAATTTTTGAAATTGAAACTCTTTGACGTCGTTCGTCCGATTAAAATAATAAAAATGTCATCGTAAGCAGCACGATCGCAAAAATCCGATGACATTTTTATTTTTTCGATCAGACGAACGATGTGGAAAAAATTCCTTTTCAAAATTTGCAGCTATCTCTCTCGCACTCACGGTTGTGATTACCGACTGATCCATCATCTTAAGAAGTGCGTGCGGGATAAATAAAAAAATAATTTTCGTCATCTACAGAAGTGCATATTACTATTTATTTTGTTAAAATTTGTGATATATTAAACCGGTATCAAAGCGGCCGCGTAAATGTAGTCTGTGATGTGTGTGTGAAAAAGAATATAAAAAATGCGCGATGCAATGTCAACGAAACTTTTCAAGATTTCATTATTTCGTTCGATTGGAAATAAGTGTTGACTGAAATAATCCTTCAATTAAACCAGATTACGAGAAATATTCTCCAGTGCGAATATATCGTCACTGGCGTGGTTATATATCATGTGTAAATAGGTTACCCCTAGGGAAAAAAAGGTTGGGACAAGTCCATTGATGGTTCCTTGTTTGATGATATAGAACAAAGATTCAGAACCAAGAAAAAAATTCTATAGAAATAATAAACGAAAAATTGAAAAGTTCAAAAAAATTCAACAATAAAAAACAAACGAAAAAAATTCTGTAAAGAAAAATAAAAATTTTCAAAAAAATTCATAAATATTGAACAAATTGAAAAATGTACTATCCAAGTTACATGCAGTATAAAAATGTATGATATCAATTGGAGGACAAGTTTTTATTGATAATTTGGAATATTTATCTAACAAATCTGAAACTTTAATTGAAAAATTGACGTTTTATGCATAGGAACCACTAATCATTCATGATAATTATTTTCAAGAAAAAAGATCTTGAAAAAAAAGTCATAACGGAAGTTAAGTGCAGTACTAAAATGTATTATATCAATTCGAGGCCAAGTATTTATCAGTTATTCGAAATATTATCTTCGGCGACAAATGAGCGTTGAGAATCCTCGTCGGGCTCAGAACATTTTATCAAAATTACTAAAAAATTAATGGAAATAAAAAATCGCAGAATCTTTCTTTCTAATAATAAGAACGATGTCAAACCATTTCTTTTTAACCAGACCTTATAAAAATCGTTAAAAATTCACATGAAAGTCATTCGTTACTTCAACAAGGTACAGACTTTAAAGAATCGATTCCCCTCCGACTTTCAGGATCCTCTGGTATTATTCACAACATTCAACTTCGATTGGATCGGTACAAATTATGTTCAAATACGTCTTAAACGTACTTATCCGGCCCATCACTTTTTATTCAAATAGCTCATTCGAAAAAAAATCAAAAACGAAGTTAATCCATGTGTTAATATTAAGGAACAGTAAATCCCGAGAAAATAATTTTCCTTGAAATCGCTCTTGTCAAAATGAAACGAAAATGGAAGATGAAGTTGATTAATCTATTTATATTGTATGGAGTCATAATTCACAACACAATCATTTTTCTCCAAATTCCAGGAATCCACGTGTCGTACTTAACTAGTGATATTTATCAAAATGTGTACGTGACTATCAAAAAAAAAAACATTGCACGGCTGAATAGGTTCGAAAATTTCTTGTAATGTACCTGATTATTTCTCATTACCATTGGTTCTCATTGAATGGTATGTGTTCCCTGAAGGAAATGAGGAAGTGGATATTGCTATACGAACCTGAGAACAATCAAATTCAAATTACTTGGATATATTATTTTTATTTCTGTCCATTTTATTATATTTGGGATTATAGAACAGCCCTGATTTTTTTTCGAAGTTTTTTTTTCCGTTTAAATTGTTCATCCCAATAATAATCAGTGCTTGTCTAGAACTTATGGATCACAAGTATCCATGCAGAGGGAATTGAGAGAATTATCTTCAAGTAATTTTTACGTAATTGCACTAATTTAATAAAAAAAAGCAAAGAAATTATTCCGCAATATACAAGGGATATTATTGTCCATTGATAAATGAAAATAATTGTACATAATATATATGTTCAAGTTTAAAAAATAACTCTCCAGTTTGTATTCAATGACGGCAATTTTTGCTTCTCACTTATTCTTCCAGCAAACGAATTCCATTCGGAATAAGAACTAACCTATACTATTATTAAGAACATTAAACTAATAATGAATCGCATTTCAATAAATGTTTAACCGGATTCTGCCATACAATTGCATTTTTTCATGATTGATTTTTATTTAAATGAATAGTGATAGGGACAAGTACTTTTAACACATATTTAAACATAATTTGTATCGATCCAATCGACGTCGAATTTTGTGAATAATACCAGAGGATCCTGAAAGTCTGAGAAGAATTGATTTTCTTTTAAGTCTCTGCCACCATAGAGTAACAAATGACTAGCTTTCAAGTGATTTTTTTTGGATTCAAAAGCTTCTTAGCAGAATTTAATAATGTCAAAATTTGGAGTTACTAATAAAATACTTGTCCACCGATTGATATCATAAATTTTAATGCTGCACGTAATTCAAGTGGTAACTTTTTTCAATTCATTAGAAAATACTTGGCCTCGAATTAATATAATAAATTTTAATGCCGCACGTAAATTAGATGGAATTTTTTTCAGTTGATTTAGCTGTTCGAATCTTATAAGAAGAATGAGGCATCGGTTTCCAAAATGATTTCACGACCGATTTTTCGGTTTTTTATTTTTTACCTGTTATTTGATTCTTTTGACACTTTAAAACATAGATACAGATTAGTTTTTGTTTTAATATAATGTTTTTTCAAGATTTGTGAATTTTTTTTCGAATTTCTTTTTATAAAATAATTTTTTTTACAATTTAAAAAAAATTTTTTTTAAAGTATTTTTTATGGGTGGAATTATCAGCAAACGAGGGACCATCAATGTACTTGTCTCAACCTTTTTTTTCCTAGGGGTCCCACTGTTCAGGAAAAGACAATATCGTTGCGGATTTTTTTAGTCGGAATCCTGCAGGTAAATTTGAAACAGCGGATAATCGAAACGAATATAAAATCGCTGCGTTGACTAACCATCTCGTTTTCAATGCTAAAAATAAACAAGCCTGCGTGATCCATAAGGTTTCGAAATCGTTCGATGATATTCCCGAGAATATACGGAAGAGTTTAAAAAAGATTCGACACTTGCAACGCGACGACCCGGCAATATATAAAATCATTGAAGCTCTCGAAAAAGACGAGGCAATTCCGTATCATCAGTTGCATCACGATATCTTATTCCGGACGTCTCCATCTCAAACTAATTGGCAAGTAATCTCGCCAACGTCATTGACTTGCGAATTGACACGATTTACACACGAAAAGCTCGGGCACCCGGGAGTTTCAAAGACCGTCTCTTATATGAGACGTCACTTTTATTGGAATGGCATGGTTAAGAGTAGTAGAGCTATGCCGGTTCCCCCTCATGCAGGAATCTACCTTACCGACCGTCGGTAAAGTAGATTCCCTCTGTCGGCAAAGCAGATTCCCCCGTCGGTAAAAAAGGATGAGCACTTTAACCCAAACGTCGGTAAAAAAGGATGAGCACTCTAACCCAAACAAACCCAAACAAACCCAAACATCGGTAAAAAAGGATGAGCACTTTAACCCAAACCTCGGTAAAAAAGGATGAGCACTCTAACCCAAACAAACCCAAACAAACCCAAACATCGGTAAAAAAGGATGAGCACTTTAACCCAAACGTCGGTAAAAAAGGATGAGCACTTTAACCCAAACGTCGGTAAAAAAGGATGAGCACTTTAACCCAAACGTCGGTAAAAAAGGATGAGCACTTTAACCCAAACGTCGGTAAAAAAGGATGAGCACTTTAACCCAAACGTCGGTAAAAAAGGATAGCCACTCTAACCCAAACGTCGGTAAAAAAGGATGGTCACTCTAACCCAAACAAACCCAAACGTCGATAAAAAAAGGACGATCACTCTAACCCAAACGTTGGTAAAAAAGGACGACCACTCTAACCCAAACGTCGGTAAAAAAGGATGAGCACGCTAACCCAAACTTCGGTAAAATAGCGTGCCGTCTCAAACGTCGGTAAAATAGCGTGCTCAATTCCAAACGAGCGGAAACATCGGCAAAATCCCCCAACTTGAATGGCGGTGCCCAAACGGTCGTTAAGGCGGACTTCCCGAACAGTCGTTGAGGCGGACTTCCCGAACAGTCGTTGAGGCGGACTTCCCGTACAGTCGTTGAGACGGACTTCCTCGGAGAGCGAGGATTCGCGCCCTCGGGATAGCCGCTGTCAGGATGGCAAACTGTCAGGATGGTGAGACAGGATAGCCGCCGGCAGGATGGCCAACTGTCAGGATGGCAAAACAGATTCGCGCGAAACTGGTCGCCCCGAAACGTGAGGATTCAAAGTGCGCGCCCTCGGAATAATAGCAGGCGGGAGTTCCTACCTTATCGACGGTCGGTAAGGTAGATATCTGACACATGGAGCCCTATGCTGTCGACAAGGTAGGTCCCTACTTTACCGACAGATGTTGCCCCCCTGTGGTGACACCAGTGGGTGCTCCCCTGCAGAGTCCCCAGTGGGGGGCCCCCCTACGGAATATTCCAGGAAGATCGCGAGCGGTGGGGGGCCCGCTATAAGAAGCGGGCAGTGACGCTGCGACGTCAATCCATTCCAGGAAATCGAAAGAGGTAAGTCTTCCTATATAAGTAAACGCTATTCTCTCTACCCTTTTTTCCGAAATACTAATGATCATTGTTTTCCTTTGTTTCAGATGCAAGCCAAAAATACATTTTGCGTGTTTGGTAGCGGGGTGCATGCGAGCGACCCTCGCTTCGCGAGGGTAATTTTGGTCCTCCCGCTACCACCATTTGCTAAGCAGCTCGTGGTGATGGCGCCAGAGTCCACGACAACGGCGACGGCGACGACAACGATGACAACGGCGACGACAACGGCGACGATGACGACGACGACGACAACGGCGACGGCAACGACAACGATGACAACGGCGACGACAACGGTGACGAATGAGAGGAAGAGGTCTCTATTGGAACAAGACCTCTTCCTCTCAAGCGACGACGACGATGATGGGGCTCCACCATCACGATCGATTAAAAAAATGGCGCAGTCTTCGGCGGAAAATGAGCGAAGAAAAACTATTTTGATATCTCCACCGAAGACTGCGCCAATGAAAAATGTGAGAAAAAAATGTAAATTCTTATCCAAGGGTCAGGCCTCCAAAGAAAACATCAGACCTGACCCTTGGATAAGAAAACATACTACGCCAGCGCGCCCACCAATCACGGCGCAACGTTTATTTAAAAATATTAAAAATTTAAAAAAATTGTAATTTATAATAAACCAAAAAAAAAAAAACGTTTTTGAATTCATTAAAACCCGAACCCAAACACACACACAAACTCACAAATCGAAACACTCAAACCCAAACAAACCGAAACACTCAAACCGAAACAATTTTTTTCTCATTTTTTATTCAATTTCGCTACATTTCAAGGGGAATTTACATTTCTAAGGGGTGAAAAGTCACACTGCGCGAAGTAGTCTTTCAACGTTGTTTCGGGGATGCATTCGGTGCTCGCACAGTCGATCTGCCGCTGGAGGAGCCAGGTTTTCAGCGCGCACGCGTTGTAAACGGCGCAGTGGAGAGGGGAATTCCAGGCACGTTTGTGATTGGTGCACGAGACGGTGGCGTTCGCAGTCAATTGGCGGAGTGATGGGCAGGCCAGGTCGTCGAGGTTGTACACGTTGGGTATTATTTTCTCGAGACATCTCTTTTTCTCAAGGCCCTTCACGTGCACCTTGCTGGCGCCTCGCAGGATATTGAAGAGCACCTCGTGCACTTTCTCATAGGGTACAGTGCCACTGTTCCAGTTGAGACCGTGGTAGTTTTCCTCCAACCACTGATTCTCGCTCTGGTACTTGGCAGGCAGGTAACTCCACCTGTGAGGTGGTTCGAACATGTACACCGATGGCTGAGCATCGTCTTCGAGAGCAACCACCGCCACCTCTTTGAATACGAATTCGTTGAAGGGTCGCTTGAAACCCTGGAAGTCGACAACGAACTCCATTCTCGAAGTGATGCTCCTGCTGCGATGCTTGGCTCTTTTATACCGCCAGCCCCCACTCTACCCTACCGAGGCAGCCAATCATGGCTCGCTTCCTCCCCCCTCCATCCAACGAACTTATGTTGGAATGCTATACCACAACCCCCTCCGGAACGCAGGCAACCAATCGCGACACGCGTGCCCTCCACCATCCGCCAGTTGTCTGGTATAAATTCGGGGTCCGGTGGCCGAGCTGGCACAGTTCACTTCAATCACGACAGAATGTCTGCTCAAGATTGCAAAGAGATCATTGCGAGCTGGGAGGAGGTATTGGAGCTTTTGAAGAATCGCGGTGCCGATGAAATTCATGAATGGATGAAACGTTTAAGGAAGGTCATCAAGACGCTGGAAGACTCTCAGAGGCTGGCAACCACTGGTCCGGAGCGGCAAAAATTCCTATTCACCGTTGGATTTTTGCGAGGTATTGAAATTAAATTAGGACTATTGCTGAAACGTGGCCGTGGAGTGCAAAATCGACAGAGGCTCATCGACCGCGTGCGATGGTCGGATCTGAACTCTTCGTTCAAGAACGGCATCAGGGTAGGCGTATTCACGAATTTGAAGCACGTCGACGTGAAAGCCTTCATGAAAGACTGCATGGCGCATTTCCGCGCAAAGATCGACAACGTACTACGGAGTAGAGGTGTCGCAGTGAAGGCTTACGCCGTGCTCGCTGCAAAATTCACCGTCACGAAGAATGACGAAGAGATAATCGATCTGAAGTTCTTCAACACGAAGGCGGCACCGATTTTCAACACTACGGATACGGGAAAATGGTTCGTGGAGCACATACGGGAGCCGATTCTGTCGGATCTGGAGGAATTCGAGCAGCAGGGTTCAGGTTGGTCACTGCACTCGATCGTGAACATGACGCTGCACATCAGCAAGTTCAATCCGATGCGTGGCAGCTCTTACGTGGATCTTCCAGCCAAGATCCGAAACAAGAACGCGTGCGTCAACGTGCGGAACAACGACGAACAGTGTTTCAAGTGGGCCATACTGTCGGCGCTTCATCCCACCCATAATTCCGATCGCGTCTCCGAATACAGTCCGTACGAGGCGGAATTGAACTTTGACGGGATCGAGTTCCCCATGGAACCGCGCAACATTCCGAAGTTCGAGAAACAGAACGACGTCTCGGTAAATGTATATATTTTGAAGAAGAAGAAGCGAGACTTCGACGTGATGCCCCTGCACGTGACGGCAACGAAGAAGCAGCAACACGTCAACCTGCTCCTGGTACAGGATCACTACGTGGAGGAGGAGGAGGAGGAAGAGGACGAGGAGAACGAGTGCTACATGATACCGAGGTTCCATTACGTGTGGATCAAGAACTTGTCTCGCTTGGTTTCAAACCAATTGTCGAACAGAAACCACAAACTCCACATCTGCGATCGCTGCCTCCACTTCTACCACACCGAAGACAAGTTGGCCGCACACGAAATTGACTGCGCGATAGTCAACAAGTGCAAGATCACCATGCCCAAATGGTCGAACAGGATGCTCTACTTCAAGAACCATGGACACAAGGAGCGCGCACCATTCATCATCTATGCGGACTTCGAGTGCCTGCTGAAGCCGACTCGTGACGAGAACACCTACCAGAAGCACGAAGCATTCAGCGTGGGGTACTACGTGAAGTGCAGTTACGACGACTCACTCTCGCGGTATCGCAGCCACAGGGGTCCGAAGCCTGCGGAATGGCTAGCCCGAGAGCTGCAAAACTTCGCCGCGGAACTCGACAACGTCTACGCGAACCCCCGACCGATGGAGAGACTAACGCTCCAGCAGCAGAGAGAGTTCCACGCCGCCACCAAGTGTCACATGTGTGAGCGACCCCTGTTGGGCGGTGACAGAGTGCGAGATCACTGCCATCTGACGGGCAAGTACCGCGGTGCAGCGCACAACGAGTGCAACCTGAACTATCAGGACTCGAAAACCGTGCCCATCGTCTTCCACAATCTCACCGGCTACGACTCCCACTTCATCATACGGGAAATCGCCACGTGCTTCGCCGGTCGAGTCGAAGTGTTGCCACAGACGAAAGAACGCTACATCTCGTTCACGAAGCACATACACGGTAGCGAAGTGAAGTTCCGTTTCATCGCTCGTTCCGCTTCATGGCGTCGTCGTTGGAAAAACTTGCGTCGTACTTGAGCGACATGAAGATCGTGAGGAGCGAATTCTCCCACCTGTCCGACGAGAAATTCAAGTTGCTCACGAGGAAGGGAGTGTTTCCCTACGATTACGTCGACTCGTTGGATAAGCTCAACGACACCGAGCTACCACCGAAAGCGAGCTTCCACAGCACGCTGAACGACAGCGACATCTCGGACGCGGACTATGCGCATGCTAAGAGAGTGTGGGACGAGTTCAACATCCGGAGCTTGGGCGAGTACTCGGACCTGTACTTGAAGACGGATGTGCTTCTCCTCGCCGACGTCTTCGAGAATTTCCGCAACGACTCTGTGCGAGCGTACAGCCTGGACCCCGCCCACTACTACACGCTACCGGGTTTCTCGTGGGACGCCATGCTCAAGTACACGAAGGTTCAACTGGAACTGCTCACGGATCTCGACATGCACCTGTTCATCGAGCAAGGAGTGCGCGGTGGTGTGAGTCAGTGCTCGAACCGTTACGCTCGAGCCAACAACAAGTACATGAGGGACTATGATGCGAACGACGCGAGCAAATACCTCATGTACTTCGACGTGAACAACCTCTATGGCCAGGCAATGATGGAGGTGCTACCGCGCGGGGCCTTCGAGTGGATAGATGGCAGTACTGTCGACTTTCTAAATGTGCCGGACGACTCGCCGGTCGGCTACTTCCTCGAAGTGGACCTGGAGTATCCGGAGGATTGTCACGACGCGCACAAAGACTTGCCGCTGTGTCCCGAGCACAAGAGCGCCCCCGGCTCAACGCAGACGAAACTGATGACGACCCTGGAGCCGAAAACGCGGTACATCCTGCACTACCGCAACCTTAAGCAGGCCGTCCAACAGGGTCTGAAGCTCGTGCGCATCCATCGGGTCTTGAAATTCGAGCAGTCCGCATGGTTGAAGCCCTACATCGAGCTGAACAGCGAGCTGAGAAAACAAGCGCGAAATGACTTTGAGAAGAACCTCTTCAAGCTCATGAACAACGCGGTGTTCGGCAAGACGATGGAGAACGTGCGCAAACGCGTGGACGTCAAGCTGGTGAAGAACTGGGGTGGTCGATACGGGGCCGAAGCACTCATTGCCAAGCCCAATTTCCACAGCTGCTCTATCTTCGCGGAGAACCTCGTTGCGATTCAGCTCGCCAAGACTGAGGTCCATCTCAACAAGCCCATCTACGTCGGACTCAGTGTGCTGGACCTGTCCAAGATTCACGTCTACGCCTTCCACTACGACTACATGAAGCGGGAGTTTGGCGATAACTGCAAGCTCCTCTACACGGACACTGACAGCCTGCTGTACGAGATTTGCTGCGACGACATTTACGAAATCATGAAGCGCGACATCGAGCGGTTCGACACGTCCGATTATCCCCCCAACAATCGGTTCAACATGCCACGAGTCAACAAGAAGGTGATCGGACTCATGAAAGACGAGTGCAACGGCAGCATCATGACCGAGTTCGTGGGCTTGCGCAGCAAAATGTACAGCGTACGTGTGGAGGGGCGAGATCGCGTGAAGAGGGTGAAGGGGGTAAAAAGGGGCGTGGTCGAAGCAACCATCACCTTCGACGACTTCCTGCGCTGTCTCCGGGACAAAACAACGCTGCGGCGTGAACAATGCGTCATCAGGTCACGCCTACATAACGTATTTTCCGAGAGGCAGACGAAGGTGGCGCTGAGCGCGCACGACGACAAGCGCATCCTCCTACCCGATAGCACGGACACGTTGCCATGGGGACACTACAGAGCCCCACCTCTTCCACCGTAAGTGGGGGAACACTGCCTCCGTCATGAGTGGGGATGACGGGTATATGAGCGGTGAACTCGCAGCCGTTCTGCACAGCAGCACGATGGACACCGTCGAGAAGCTTAACAAAATAGCTCTGCTCGAGAATTTCCTGCCTACGAAGAAATTGGCAACGTTGCACGTGAACAGCATCTACCGCGTCACCGATCTGAGGCAAGTCGCAACGAAATATGGGCCTAAAGCCGTCGCCAGTCTCGACAACGAATTCCAAGTCTTCCTACCGAAACGCATCTCGGACGCATTCGAGAAGGATCCGAAGATGTTCGACCAGATGACGCAAACGGTCGCCAACGGTCAATTGCTCCTGAAGTACTTGGGTGGTGGCACAGACGCCAAGATGAACCAAATCGAATTCAGCATCGATCACAAATAATGTTAAACCAACGTCGATTATAATGTTCATTTATTGTAAATAAATATCATCGAAACAAACAAAAATTACAAATCAGCCTTATTTATCCAACTATTGTGCGAGTTATCGAAACCCAGCCACTTCACGTAGACTCTATCCCCACGCTTCTTCAGCACTTTCTCTACGAGATACGTGTCCGGATACTTGACTCTCAGGAGCTCCTCTTCGTAGAACCCACCAGCAATGGGCTTATCTTGGTAGTCCTTCAACTTGTACGTCACCGGCTCCGTCGACGTCACCACGCGGCTCACCGTGAATATTTCTGTCGTCCAGTTGGGGGTGTAGCCTTTCTCGAAGACGTGCTTGTTCTTGCTCACTCGAACCTTGTCACCGACATCGAACTTGGGTACTCTGCGACGGCGTTCGCGTGGTCGTCGTAGCAGTGTTTCGACATGATCAGCTGTCACTTCACTCGGTTTCATGCCGATAGTACGATGTTTGCTGTTGTTGTACGCGGCTATGAGATCGGGCAGAATGTCGAGCCACTTGTAGGAACCGCGCAGACTGAACTGCAACCACATCTTGTTCTTGAGCGTGCGATTGAATCGTTCGACGATGGACGCTTTGAGGTTACTGTACGTCGAGTAATGATTGATGCGGTAGCGGTTCATGAGTCGCTTGAATGGTGCGTTGTAGAATTCCTTGCCTTGATTGGTCTGCAGATTCTGCGGGACTCGGCCCTGGCGAAGCACCAGTTGCATCGCGGCAGTGATATCCTCACCGGTCTTTCGCTTGACGGGCACAGCCCACGCGAACTTGGATAGCGCGTCGATGATGGTGAGCAAGTACCTGACACCACGGTTCTCTCGGGCATACGGTTGAATCTCCACGAGATCCGCCTGCCACGTCTCGTCGAGTCCTCGAACCTCGAACTTGCGTCGTGGGTAATTTCGACGTGCCGGTTTGTGCAGCTCTTCCACCAATCTCTCACGTTCGTTATCCATGCGGAGGCGGCAGCAACGTTTCGATTATCTCGGAATTGCGTTTGGCTAACTTCAGAGTCGTTTCAACGTTACCGTTAATGGCCCGTAGCTTCTCATTCACTTGATCCCGCAGAATCTGTATGTTCACTTGCAGTTCGTCGATGTCCTCTCTCAGTCGAGCTGTCGCGCGTAGCAATTCCTTCAGCTCGCCTTGCACAAGACGTTTCGCGAGACTCAAATTAACGGCGTCACTCGGTTCACTCGCCTCCGCGACGTTGCACAGTCTCCTGTGATCGACGTCGTACTGACCGCTGGTTGTGAGTTTGAATCCAACTCCTGGAGGACCACGCGCACCACCCTCGATTCGTCCCAATTGACGTCCGAACACATCGACGCTCATTGTTCAAGTGACGTTGTCACGTTCCCCACGCCGACTATATGATAATGCCGGCCTCGCGCAACTCCTCGATGATCGAGACGATCTCGTTGGTGTGACTGGGGTTGCCGGCCGATCGCTCGGCCAGCAGCAGACGCAGACGATCGACCAACTCGTTCGGATCGTCCCAGTACACGTAATCCATTCGCGTGTCCCTTCGCGCGACCTTGTATCGCGGCAAGGCACTACCGGTCTTCCGCTCCACGAAGGGTGCCACGTAGTTCTTGTACTTGCTACTGTTCTGCTTGCGAATATCCTCGTCCGGACTGTAGCGTTTCCTGTAGGCGTTCGTGCTTTGCAGGATCGCGCCATACGTGTTCCGGTCCTCCGCGTTAACGAGCCGAGAGTCAGGCTCCTTTCGGAAGAGCAGTTCGAACAAGCCGATGCTCGATCGATACTTGTTATCACCCACAACGACGCTTCCCTTCTCGAAACGAATGGGTGAGTCTCCGATCATTGTTCCACCGTCCGGCAGTTTTCGGACCCCGTAAGTCGTGTCCAGATACTTCTTCCTGTTCGTGTTGAGCATGTGAAGATATTTGCCGACGGCTCCTTCCTCCCCCTCCTCCTCCTCCGGCACGTCGTAATATTCCTCGCGCGGATCAGTGGAGGGCAGTTTGGCCGCAGGACTCTCGACTCGTTGAAGCCATTCTGCGGGACTCTGTTTGGAGTGAGCTGTAGGACTCTCGAGTCGTTGAAGCCATTCTGCGGGACTCTGTTTGATGCGAGCCGCAGGACTCTCGAGTCCCTGAAACCATTCTGCGGGACTCTGTTTGGGCGCAGGACTCCGTTTGGAGGACAATTTGGTGGCAGGACTCTCGAGCCACTCATCGACTGCCGGTTTCCGTTCCGTTTTCGACCATTCTTCCTCAGGAGTCAGCTCCGACCCCTCTTCCGCATCGTAGTAGGCAGTTTTGAAGGAATTTTCTAGCTCATCCGTCTTCCTCTTCTTCTTCTCACGCGCATTAACGAGACGTTCGAGCGGCTGGACGATTGGTTTGAAAGTTTCGTCGAGCGCCCTCTCCATCGATTGCTTGTCCGCCTTCAGAAGCGCGTACTTGCGTTTAACGGCATCTCTCATCTTCTCCAGCTGGCCGAGCGTTCGTTTCTCGCGGTGGAACTCGTCCATCGCGCTTCGGTCGTCCATGATGCACTGCGCGGAGTCACGCGGTGCGCGATATATTTATGGCGAACCGGTCGAAGCCCTTTCTGTACCTGCCGGATCCGCTACCGCGGTCCTTATCGATTACGAGAAATCCGTGATCGGTGTCGTTCCAGCAGGCGGAGCACAAGTCTCTGAACCGCGCGTACGACATGTCCGTGTTGACGTGATCGTCGTAGACGTGGCGGAGGTTCATCTCGTCCTGACGAAAGATCACCAGCAGATTGACGTTATCGCGCACGAGGTGCTTGGGAATCTGAGCGTACGACTGGCACAGGTAGAAGCAATCGACGTTCTTGTGACGGCCCATGCAGTAGAAGGCTCTGACGTTGTCCTGCTTCTCGCAGGCTATGTCGTCGAACACGATGATGGAATTGGGTCGCGCATCCTCCGGTGACACGACTTGATCGTGCTCGCTGAAGGCAAAGTACTCGATACCCCGGAGCGGTGCGAGGAGTTTCTCGAGCAGTTTGTACTTCGGTTGATTCAGCGACTTGGAGTAGACGTAGACGTTCTCGAATCGCAGTCCATTGGGATGCGTGATGAGCGCGAACAGCGCGTTGGTCTTGCCGCAGTTGGACGGTCCGCAGAAGACTGCGCGTATACTGGCGGGCAGTAACTCGCCGTGACGCGTGCGCGGTGCTCGTTGCTCGACGAGCGCGTCGAAATTCATCACCGGCAACTTGCGCGTGTGTTCGCGGAAATCCATGACTGAGTCGTCGGGGGTATAAATAGCGCGCTTATATACCATCCGGCATCATTCATCACCGTGATGCGCACTGGACGAGGTCTCCTGAACAAGCTCATCAACCGACTGCCCATCGAACTGCACGTGCCGGGCTATCAGTACTGCGGTCCTGGCACGAAATTGGCTGAGCGACTGGCGCGAGGTGATCCGGGAATCAACCCATTGGACGCCGCGTGCAAGGAGCACGATATCGCGTACTCGCAGAACCGCGAGAACGTCGAAGCGCGCAATAAGGCGGACAGACTGTTGGCCGACAGGGCGTGGCAGCGCGTGTTAGCGAGGGACGCCGGTGCGAAGGAGAGGCTCGCCGCTTACGTCGTGGCGAACACCATGAAGGCGAAATCCAAACTCGGTATGGGACTGAGGCGCAAGAAACACACTGCGACGCTCGCGCAAATAGTGAAAGCCGCCTCGCGTTCGAGCGGTGATAATTCTCGCGAGATCATTCGATCGGCACTGAAGCATGCTCGCGCGGCCGTGAAGAAGGCTGGCGGTAGGAAAAAAGTGATAGTACCGCGCGTACTGCCCGTGCCGGAGAAAGTGGGCGGATTTTTACCCTTCCTGATTCCCCTGTTTGCCGGTTTGAGTGCGACGGGAGCGCTGGTAGGTGGCGCTGCTGGCGTTGCCAAAGCTGTGAACAGCGCCAAAGCTGCCGAGCGTCAGTTGCGCGAGAATCGCAGACACAACGAGACCATGGAGGCTATTGCCCTCGGCAAAGGGCTCTACCTCAAACCACACAAAAAGGGTTTCGGCCTGGAGATGCAAAAAAAAAAAAGTCCGTCTGCCGAAACGCCCTCTAACGGACGCTGATCTGCTGAAATACGCGCGAGAAATTCCCCACTTCCGCGGTGTATTCATGCGAAACGCCATGCCGAGGGGCGGACCGCGATTTCGCGAATGCGGCATCGTTAATCTCGACGACAAGGAGGGGCCCGGAACGCACTGGGTGGCGTACCGAAAGAACGGCAACCGTGTCCTCTACTTCGACAGCTTCGGCGATCTGCAGCCGCCTCGCGATCTCATGGATTACCTCGGTGTCCCCGAGGTCAAGTACAATCACGCGCGATATCAGGATTTCGACACGTACGAGTGCGGCCATCTTTGTCTCAAGTTCTTATATAACCAGCTGTGAGCGGTCGCATCGACTCAGTCGCTCATGATTCGGTATGGGGGATTCATTGACTCTCAGTCTGACGGGAACGTCGTCGTTGCTGGAGGCGCAGTACTTCCCACCGATCGAGCTTTCACCCAGCAAGAACTACGTTCTCGGTCTGGTGGAATTTCTCTCCTTCAACTCCATACCCAACATCGATGTCGGCAAGAACAAATTCTACGCGGGTGACCAAGTGATCGTGTTGCCGACGGGCAGTTACGAGATCGAAGACATCGCAACGTACTTGCAGGAAGCGCTCGCACCGCGAGGCATCTCCCTCAATCTCAAGCCCAACAACAACACGCTGCGTAGCCTGCTCAAGTGCAACCACGAGGTGGACTTTCGACCGACAGACTCCATCGCTCCCCTGCTGGGCTTCACCCCGCGCGTGCTGTCAGCCGATACGACTCACAGCTCGGACTTACCGGTGGCTATTCTTAAGGTCAACGCATTGCGAGTCGAGTGCAACATCACGTCCGGCGCGTACATCAACGAGCGCAAGGTTCACACGATTCACGAGTTCTTCCCGGCCGTGCCTCCGGGATATAAGATCATCGAAGTCCCCTCGCAAGTCATTTATCTCCCGATCGCCGTCCGAGTCATTGATCATCTGCAACTGCGCATCGTCGATCAGGACGGAGCACTGGTGAATTTTCGCGGTGAAATCATTACCATCCGGCTGCATATCAGAGAAGTCAAGTAGACCATGGGCATCGTCTTCAACAGCAGAGTCGCTCCGAGCTATAAAAGAGCGACACCATGTCGTCCAAGCATCAGTCGACGAGGAGTGTCGAAAACGCTAACACGTCGCAACATTCAGTTCCTGCGGAGTCTCGGCCTTCGAGTCGTCGGTGGTGGTGGAAGAAATTAACTTGCGTGATATTTTGCTGCTGGAATGGAGGAGGCTCTGGACGTTCATTCGCCCGTCGTATTCGACGAGTCCGTCACGCATTACGAGATTCACGCGCATCAACCCTACACTTCGTCGGGCTTCGCCAACAGCGACGAGATTCGCATATCCATCCAACATCAGGACCTCTGCGTCCTACCAGCCCGGAGCTCGCTGCACGTCTGCGGTAGACTCAGCAGAGCCGATGGAAATGTCGTAACGGCCACGCGATTGGTGAACAACGCCATCTTGCATCTGTTCGAGGAAATTCGCTACGAGATCAATGCCATCGAGATCGATCGAAGCAAAAACGTGGGTTTGTCGAGTCTCATGAAGGGATACGCATCCTTCAGCCCCAGTCAGACGGCCATGCTTGAAAACTCCGGCTGGCTCGACGTTGCCGAGGCTCAGCAACTGACCGACGCCGGGGGATACTTCGACGTATGCATCCCACTCGCCATGATCCTCGGTTTCGCCGAGGATTATCGCAAGATCGTCGTCAACGCGAAGCACGAGCTGATTCTCACGCGATCGAGGCACGACATGAATGCGGTTATTCAAACGGCCCTCGAGAACGGCGCCTTCGAGAATTACAAGATCGAAATCACGAGAATCGAATGGTTGATGCCTTACGTGACGCTGTCGGACAAGCGCAAAATTCGACTGCTCAGCCGCATCGACAAGGACATAATCATGAGTTTTCGCATCTGGGAATTGTTCGAATATCCTGCGCTCCCGGGAACGACCAAACACGTTTGGACGGTGAAGACGTCGAATCAGCTGGAGAAACCGCGTTTCGTCATACTCGCCTTCCAGACGAATCGAAAAGCCGTTCGAACGGCGAACGCTAGCCGCTTCGATCACTGCAGCATTACCAACGTCAAACTGTTCCTCAACTCGCAGTGCTACCCATACGGCAATCTCAATCTCGACGTGCAACGCAACCAGTACGCGCAATTGTACGAGATGTACGCCAACTTCCAGAGCGCGTACTACAACGAGAAGGAGGCCGAACCCCTGCTGACGAAGGGTGACTTCATCGCGCATGCGCCAATCATCGTGATCGACTGTTCGAAACAGAACGATACCCTCAAACTGGCACCGGTCGACGTGCGTATCGAACTCGAGGCCGATTCGAATTTTCCCGCGGGAACCACGGCCTATTGCCTCATCTTGCACGATCGCATCGTAGACTACAATCCCATAAGTGGCGACGTTAGGAAACGTCTGTAGTGGGGGAACGTCCGAGGAGTGGGGATCCACCTATAAAATGCGGGCGCCCGAGCGGAGTGCTCATCAATCATCATGGAGTACCTGGTGGACGTACAGGGCTTCCAGTGCCACAACTGCGAGTTCGTTGTCAAAGAATTGGCCGTCGCTCCGCTCAACTCCCCCGACTATCCGCTGGTCTTCCTGTTCCAACCACCGATACCGTGGAACGAGATTCCCGCCAGGTACAAGAGTATAAATCTCTGGCTGGAACGCAACTATCATCGTCTGAGCTGGAGCGGCGGTGACGTGCCCTACGACGAAGTGGAGAACGTGCTTCGCTCGGTTCTACGCGACGCGAGCACCGTCTACGTGAAGGGTGAGCAGAAACAACGGTGGCTCGAACAATTCGGCTTCAACGCGCGCGACGTGGTGGATTGTCCGTCGCTGAGGACATCGAACAAACTCACCGCACCATGTCCCCACCACGATTCACCCCATTGCGCGCTGCGCAACATTCTACTGTTGCGGATCTATCTTCACGAGTCGCGACCCTGCCTGGGAAGGTCATTGAAGCTGTATCATCGGCGTGAACCTCTCTCAGCTGCCGACATCGCTCAGCTGCCGAAGGAATTCTTCCTGACCTTCGCCGCGTACAATGTCGACTCCATCTGGAACGAATTGCCCGAGTCCCTGAAGATGGACCCTGAAGTTGCCGAGTGTCGACGATGCCGAGAACACGCCCCAAAAAGTTTATTCGCACCACTCAAGAGAGAATGTAAACAATGTAAATAAAGACCTCGTGTGTGTAAGAGAGAGAAAGAATGTAAATAAAAACCAGTCATAATCAACCGTGTGTATCATTGACTTCAACTATACCTAATGTTAACTTCAACTATTCCGATAGTTAACTTCAACTATACCTAATGTTAACTTTAACTATTCCGATAGTTAACTTCAACTATTCCGATAGTCGACTCGAGCTATTCCAATAGTTCACCTTGTGTGAAGGACGTGTTTGAACGAGTTTGGACGTGCTTGGATATAAAAGTCTGCGTTATCGCCTGTTTAGCAACTCGGTTTGGCTCTGAGAAATCTACCTTACCGACGGTCGATAAGAACTTCTACCATCCTGACAGTTGGCCATCCTGCCGGCGGCTATCCTGTCTCACCATCCTGACAGTTTGCCATCCTGACAGCGGCTATCCCGAGGGCGCGAATCCTCGCTCTCCGAGGAAGTCCGTCTCAACGACTGTACGGGAAGTCCGCCTCAACGACTGTTCGGGAAGTCCGCCTCAACGACTGTTCGGGAAGTCCGCCTTAACGACTGTTTGGGCACCGCCATTCAAGTTGGGGGATTTTGCCGATGTTTCCGCTCGTTTGGAATTGAGCACGCTATTTTACCGACGTTTGAGACGGCACGCTATTTTACCGAAGTTTGGGTTAGCGTGCTCATCCTTTTTTACCGACGTTTGGATTAGAGTGGTCGTCCTTTTTTACCAACGTTTGGGTTAGAGTGATCGTCCTTTTTTTATCGACGTTTGGGTTTGTTTGGGTTAGAGTGACCATCCTTTTTTACCGACGTTTGGGTTAGAGTGGCTATCCTTTTTTACCGACGTTTGGGTTTGTTTGGGTTTGTTTGGGTTAAAGTGCTCATCCTTTTTTACCGACGTTTGGGTTAAAGTGCTCATCCTTTTTTACCGACGTTTGGGTTAAAGTGCTCATCCTTTTTTACCGATGTTTGGGTTTGTTTGGGTTTGTTTGGGTTTGTTTGGGTTAGAGTGCTCATCCTTTTTTACCGACGTTTGGGTTAAAGTGTTCATCCTTTTTTACCGACGGGGGAATCTGCTTTGCCGACAGAGGGAATCTACTTTACCGACGGTCGGTAAGGTAGATTCCTGCATGAGGGGGAACCGGCATAGCTCTACTACTGTTAAGGAAATAAAACAATATGTCCTCAGCTGTGATTTGTGTCAGCGGGTCAAATGTTTAAACTATTCGATGCAGGGCGAGTTTAACATGATTCCCGCAACTAAACCGAATGAACTAGTAACGGTAGATTTTTATGGGCCGCTTCCGAAGTCGATTGGAGGGGTGGAATACATTCTCGTAGTTCTCGACGCGTTCTCTAAATACGTGAAATTATACCCAATAAAAAAGGCTATTACCAAGACCGCCCTAAGAAAAATAAGCGATAGTTATGTTGTAGAAATGAGAAAACCACAGGCTATCTTGAGTGATAATGGGACCTAATTTACTTCCCCGCTATGGAAAATGCGCCTAGAAGAAGAGGGGATAAAGGCAGTTTTTTCATCGATCCGTCATCCGCAAAGTAATCCGACCGAACGTATTATGCGGGAACTCGGGCGACTGTTTCGTACTCTCTGCTCAGAAGCGCATACAAAATGGGCACAGTATGTTTCGTTAATCGAGAAGTTTTTGAATTTAACTATGCATTCTAGCACGGGATTTACTCCCTATGAACTTCATTTCGGGAATCAACCAACAGAAAAGATCAATGAGCTTATATCCTTCCCGTCCGGAATCGAAGTGCCACACGATGAACAAATTTTATTAGCTAACTCTCGCATGAAACTTCACTTCGAGCATCGAAAGAAATATCACAAAGGAGTGTCGAGTATCCGGCTGAATGTAGGGGATCTGGTATTGTTGCGAGTTCCATATCAATCGAATGCCCATGAACGGGTAACAAAAAAATTTTTCCACTTGTTCCTAGGTCCCTATCGAATTGTGAAAAGTATTGGTCCGAATGCATTTCTATTGTCTGATCCAGACGATTATAAAAAGATAAAAAATGTTTATAATCGCTGTAATTAAAAAAAGTATACAAGCCCTATGTAACTCGCTTGATCTGGTTCTCCTGGTATGGAAGAATGAGTGGGTATACATATATCTGTGTTGATATACATTTGAATGAAAGCCGATCATAAAGCGGTTTGTCGAATGATTTGGCGTGTGCCGCCACGCGCCTGTGACGGTGTATATGTTTCCTCGATTGTGTTTCTCATATGCGATTATTTCACATCGAATTCAACAATTTCACGATGTAATAAATTAATCATTCGCTGTAAAATAAGGGGGATAAATGTAAGATATATTCCGACGGAATAGTATGATAGAGCGAAACCGATGTTTCCCGTCCAGGTAGTTGATTTTCCCCTCCCTACAATATTGGCTGAATATCCCAATTTGGGGACAATGGTCTCTCGCTCTACGAGAGACAGTAAGAATTTAGATCGCAAAGCAATCATATATAATCTTCGTATCCCTCGTGAATTAATTTGATACGTCGTTCTACGATTAAATAACCTGTCACATTGTATTGACTAAAATTGCCTGTACCTATACAAAAAACTATTGTTGCATATATTGTGTTTTGTCGTCGATCGAAATATACATAGAGATATATATTCGTATATCTGCCTCTACGAATCGCTACCGCGAACTGTCTCGGTACACACGGAGACCGTGTACGTTCTTCGGCCGCTTTATCTCGGGAGAGGTCAAAACTGAGAAACAATACATCGTTAGAAATCGTGTGTCCATCTCGGAATCGATTTCTGAAGGAATTCTCAAACACCATCGGACGAACCGACTCAAAAGAAAAATCTACGGAAATCTACGGGATCCTAATTCCAACCATTCCGGGAGGCACTAAAGGCTCTCGGTGTGTCAAGGGCAGAAAATCATTGGGGCGGAGTCTTACCCCTCGATCACCGCCTCGGGATAAGTCGCAATTCATATGTTCTTTTAAATTGTATCCATGTATATATATATATGTAAAGAAATATGACGCTAATCGAGTCAATCATCATATTCCTTCACGAGATTTGAATCTCCCCGCCCTACGACAAACAATCTTACACATGCGCACGAATAGAGGAAAAGTAGAAGGAGGAACGGAGAGAGAAGAGTAAGGAGAAGAATAAGTGAAATATGTGAAAACCCCTACGAGATTCGACAGAAGAATGAATAAGCTGTAAATGTCGTTTCTCTTATTACAGGTACTAATTTTGCGCTATAAAAACTTACTCGTAATATTATTTTTTGTCATCATTATTAGTATTATTGTTTTAAGTAATCCTATATGTAAGTTAGATTAAGTGAGTGAACCAAGAGAGGTTATGTAACCTTACAATAAACTCTTATTACAGAAACTCATCGCAGCTTTATTCAACCAACCAAAAAGAAAATAAAAATCAATTACAAAAGATCATTATAAAACGACATTTTTGCCTTATTACAAAATGGAAAAATTAAGATTCGAGTTCACGGTCAAACCATCGGCAGAAGACCCAAGGACAAACACGATCGCCCTAACCTCAATCACCACGTGTGAGAATAACTGCTATCTAATACCAGACCAGCTCCAACCAATAAAGCACCACGCCAAACTGACGAATACAAAAGGTTTTCAAAAAATAAGAGCCACATTACAAAAAAGAGGACAAATAAGAAGAGTATGGATTACTCTAGATGAAGACGCCTTGCAGCAATATAAAGACGAAGACGGGAACATAATATGCAACGAATACTTGCTGGAAGAAACCCCAACTCCACAGATCACCACACCCACAGCGAACACCACAGAAGAAACATTAACAAAAATCTTGGAAAAACTCACAGAAAAGAAGACTGAAGACAAACCTCAAGAATGCGGAAATCGTAACTTGAAAAAGGTATCAGAGAAATTTGTTATCGAAAAACTGACAGGTAGAAACGCTAATGTATCCCAATGGATGGATATTTTTGAAAACGAATGCTCCCGTTTAGGTATTGAGAGAGACATAGAAAAAATCGAGATATTCAGACTATTTTTAGAAGACTCATGCACTGACTGGTATGGGTCAATGCTGATAAAATTTTCATTAGACTTAGAATGGGAAAAATGGAAGGAGAATTTTATAGAAACTTATGCTGATAAAGGGTGGACGCCAATTAGATATGCGATATCTTACAAATACATGAAAGGGTCACTGCTAGATTACGCTTTAAAAAAAGAAAGACTCCTCCTTGAAACGAATAAATCAATAGACACGTCCACCTTAATCGATCTCATAGCGGTAGGGTTACCAAATTTCGTATCCGATAGGATCGACAGAGAAATATTAAAAAGGACTGAGGAATTATTTAACGAAATCAGAGGACTAGAACACATGGTAAACAAAAAAAGCTCACAAAAAAATGCTACAAACCTGGATCAAAAAACGAAAGAGAAAAATGAAAACCGTAAACCGTGTACAATTTGCGAAAAGAAAAATAAAAGTAACCGCTACCATCCAGAAGCCTTATGCTGGTTTAAAAACAAAGATAAAGAACAAATAAAACATGTGAATAACTCCGAATTAGAAGTAGAATTGAACACCACAGATCCAAAAAACTCGTGGTGCCACCATTAATTGAAATTGAAATACTGTTAAATGACACTCTAAAAATCTCAGGAGTTTACGATTCAGGTTCGAACGTGTCCTTAATCAATTCAAACTTACTGAAATTGAGAGAAAAAAAAATGAAAACGTAGAAAATGCTAAATTAAAAACGATTAATGGTGTAAGAAAAGCAAACGGTTTAGTAACCATAAAAGCAAAGATTTTCGATATTGAGAAAGAAATTGATATATTCATGATAGATAACGAAAATTTCGAACATAATCTCCTTATTGGATTAGACTGTATAAAAAAATTCCAACTCAGACAAGATGAGAATTTAAAAATCACACAAAAAAGGCAAATTACGCGTGAAAATACAGAAAAAAACATAGACAATATGGAAAGTTACCAAATAAACTTCAATGAACATATAGATACAAAAAATTTTGATAGATCAATAAATCACCTGGATGGACAGCAACAAGCTGAAATCGATAAACTAATCGATAAATACAAACCAATTTTCGCTAAAGACAAATACGACATCGGGTTGGTAAAAGATTATGAGGCTCACATCGACTTAGTAACGGACAAATATTGCTACAAAAGACCGTACAGATGCACTATAGAGGACAAGGTCGAAATAGAACGGCAAATAACAAAATTACTGCAAAAAGAATTAATCGAAGAGTCGTACAGCCCATTCGCCGCACCAGTAACATTAGCGTACAAAAAAGATGAAGGAAAAAGAACGCGGCTATGTATAGATTTCCGAGAGTTAAATAAAATAGTGATACCTCAATCACAACCTTTCCCACTAATTGAGGACCTAATAGTTAAAGCAAGGAATTGCAAGTTTTTCACGACCTTGGACATAAATTCAGCTTTTTGGTCGATTCCCTTAAAAATTGAAGATAGAAAGAAAACAGCATTTGTAACGCAAGAAGGACACTTTCAATGGACCTGCCTACCGTTTGGTTTAAAAACATCACCAGCGATCTTCCAGAGAATATTAAGTAATATAATAAGAAAGCACGAACTTTCAAATTTCAGCGTAAATTACATAGATGATATTTTGATATTCTCAAAAACCTTCCAAGAACATATCGATCACTTATCACAACTACTAGAAGCGATTATGAAAGAAGGATTTAGACTAAAGCTCTCAAAATGTACCTTTGCTGCAAACTCGGTCAAATATCTAGGTCATGAAATAGGGAACAACGCAATAAGTCCACTTAATGACAATTTAACCTCAATAAAAAACTTTCCAACACCAGAGACGAGAAAAAATGTCCGACAATTTTTGGGGAAGGTCAATTTCTATAGCAAATATGTACCAGACGCATCGGTCGCTCTAGACCCGCTACATAATCTACTAAGAAAAGGACAAAAATTTAACTGGTCTGAAAAATGTCAAAAAGCATTTGAAGATATAAAATCAAAGCTGTGCTCTAAACCAATTTTAACAATTTTCGACCCACAACTACCCATATACATTTACACGGATGCGAGCCTACAAGGCATTGGAGCGGTACTAAAACAAAAACAAGCAAATCAGCAAGAAAAACCAGTTGCATATTTTTCAAAAAAATTAAACGAACATCAAAAGAAAAAAAAAGCAATCTACATAGAATGTTTAGCAATAAAAGAGGCAATAAGATACTGGCAATTCTGGCTCATAGGCAGGTCATTTACGGTGTTTTCAGACCACAAACCATTAGAAACCATGAACGTAAAATCTAGAACAGACGAAGAGCTGGATGACTTGATGCACTACCTATCTCAATACGATTTTGAAATAAAATACACCCCGGGAAAATACAACTTGGAGGCAGACTGCTTAAGCAGGAACCCGGTACTAAATCCAGAAGAAAATAAAAACGAAGTCTTAAAAACTGTTAATTTCATTGAGCTCAAAGATATTCAGAACGACCAAAAAAACAACGAAAACATTCGAAATAATAAAGATAAATTGATATACAAAAACAACACATATTATAAAAAAACAGGAACAAAAGAGAAAATATTACTTTCAGAAAACTTCAGTAAAAAACTAATAAGAGACGCACACCAGCACTATTGCCATTTAGGTATAAGACAAATGCAAAATAAAATAAAACCATTCTATATAGCAAAAAACTTGAATCAAAATATAAAACAAATTTGCGAAAACTGCGAAACCTGTATAAAAAACAAATCAAGAGGAAAATGCAAAATTGGCTTGATGTCACAGTTAGGTCCTGCAACGTACCCTTATCAAATAGCCTCCATAGACACGATTGGAGGATTCGGGGGCTCACGATCGACAAAAAAATACTTACACTTATTAGTAGACCACTTTACGAGATACGCAACCATTGTAACATCAAAAACTCAAAATGCGAGCGACTTTATAAAACTAATACAAAAAGTAACCCCGGAAAATAAAATAAACATGATTCTATCAGACCAATACCCAGGAATAAATTCAAAAGAATTCAAAGAATTCCTAGATAAACAAGATATAACCCTAACCTTCACGGCAATAAACACACCATTCTCTAACGGCCTCAATGAGAGACTCAACCAAACGCTAGTCAATAAGATTAGATGTAAAATAAACGAAAAGAAAGAAAAAACTGCGTGGACAAATATTGCACACGAGTGTATAGGAAAGTACAATGAAACAGAACATACAGTGACTGGATTCGCCCCTATATACCTACTAGAAGGTAAAACCAGCGCGATTCTACCGAAAGAATTACAACAAAAACAAACAGAATATGATTTGTATAAAGATAGGGAACTTGCCTTAGAAAATACAAAAAAATCTCATGAGTACAACAAAAAGCAATTCGACAAGAATAGAAAACACCACGAATTCAATGTGGGAGACTTAGTCTACGTAGAAAACAGCCACCGATTAAATAGAAAGAAATTGGATGAACTAAAAACGGGACCATACAAGATTGCAAAAAAAATTTCAAACTCCATTTATGAAATATGTACAGACCGGAAGAGGTCAAAGTCACTCTTCCATATTACAAAACTTGTGCCGGTTCCGGCTGCCACTCAAGAAAACTAGTGTTTCTTCACCGTTTTCTTTTCCCCGAGGGGGGGAGATGTAAAGAAATATGACGCTAATCGAGTCAATCATCATATTCCTTCACGAGATTTGAATCTCCCCGCCCTACGACAAACAATCTTACACATGCGCACGAATAGAGGAAAAGTAGAAGGAGGAACGGAGAGAGAAGAGTAAGGAGAAGAATAAGTGAAATATGTGAAAACCCCTACGAGATTCGACAGAAGAATGAATAAGCTGTAAATGTCGTTTCTCTTATTACAGGTACTAATTTTGCGCTATAAAAACTTACTCGTAATATTATTTTTTGTCATCATTATTAGTACCATCCATGAAAAAAACTTTAAAACAAAATTTTTATAAAAAATGGGCAAAAAAATTATTTTATAAAAAAAATACAGAACAATTCGAAAAAAATTTCACAAATCTTGAAAAAGCATTATCTTTAAAAAAAACTAAACTGTATCTCTTTTTTAAAGTGTTAAAAGAATCAAATAACAAGTAAAAAATAAAAACCGAAAAATCGCGCTTGAAATCATTTTGGAAACCGATGCCTCATTCTTCTTATTTGATTAGAAGGGCTAAATCAACTAAAAAAAATTCCATCTAATTTACGTGCAGCATTAAAATTTATTATATCAATTCGAGGCCAAGTATTTTCTAATAAATTGAAAAAAGTTACCATTTGAGTTACGTGCAGCACTAAAATTTATGATATCAATCGAAGGACAAGTAATTTATGAGTAACTCCAAATTTCAACATTATGGAACTGTTTTAAGAAGCTTTTAAATCCAAAAAAATCACATGCAAGCTAGTCATTTCTTACTCTATGATGGCAGAGACAATCGATTTTTTTCAGACTTTCAGGAGCTACTGATATTATTCACAATATTCGACGTCGATTGGATCGATAGAAATTATGTTTAAATATAAGTTAAAAGTACTTGTCCGGCCCATCACTTTCCATTAAACTTATTATATTTAAATAAAAATCAGGGCTTTTTTAGAACTGTTGGAGCACAAATATTCATGCAGAGGGAATTTAGAGAGTTATCTTCAAGTAATTTTCTCTTAATTGCACTAATTTAATAAGAATGGAAACAAATTGTCCTGTAATATACAAAAGATGTTATTGTGCATCGATAAATAAAAAACATTTTGCACATTAAATATGTTGAAGCTTCCAAAATAACTCCCCAGTTTGTATTGCTATGACGGCAGTGTTTACTTCTCACTTCTTCCAGCGAACGAATTTCATTCGGCATAACTAACCTAAATCGCATTTCAATAAATTTTTAACCGGATTCTCCCGTACAGTTTCGTTTTTTTATGATTGATTTTTATTTGATTTAAATGAAAAGTGATGGGCCGGACAAGTACTTTTAACTTATATTTAAACATAATTTCTATCGATCCAATCGACGTCGAATATTGTGAATAATATCAGTAGCTCCTGAAAGTCTGAAAAAAATCGATTGTCTCTGCCACCATAGAGTAAGAAATGACTAGCTTGCATGTGATTTTTTTGGATTTAAAAGCTTCTTAAAACAGTTCCATAATGTTGAAATTTGGAGTTACTCATAAATTACTTGTCCTTCGATTGATATCATAAATTTTAGTGCTGCACGTAACTCAAATGGTAACTTTTTTCAATTTATTAGAAAATACTTGGCCTCGAATTGATATAATAAATTTTAATGCTGCACGTAAATTAGATGGAATTTTTTTTAGTTGATTTAGCCCTTCTAATCAAATAAGAAGAATGAGGCATCGGTTTCCAAAATGATTTCAAGCGCGATTTTTCGGTTTTTATTTTTTACTTGTTATTTGATTCTTTTAACACTTTAAAAAAGAGATACAGTTTAGTTTTTTTTAAAGATAATGCTTTTTCAAGATTTGTGAAATTTTTTTCGAATTGTTCTGTATTTTTTTTATAAAATAATTTTTTTGCCCATTTTTTATAAAAATTTTGTTTTAAAGTTTTTTTCATGGATGGAATTATCAACAAACGAGGGACCATCAATGTACTTGTCCCAACCTTTTTTTTCCTAGGGGAAGTTTATGGTTTGATATCACGTCTTTTTTCTCAAAAGTTCCTTATTTATGTTCAGTTGACTATAGGATATTAGTTTAAATTTCTATGAATTATTTATGATTTTCGTCTTATAACGTTGGTTTTCACGAAAAAAGACCTATTTTTCGTCAAAATTGTACTGGACATATTTCGTCACAGGTCTGTCCTCGGACTTCGGCGATTTTTTCCCTTGTACTCTAATATGTTTTGTCAATTAGGAACCCAAGAGCACGGCCGCAAGCGGGTTGGAGGCCGGGATATGATTTTCGGCTTATAGCGTAGGTTTCCACGAAAAAAGACCTATTTTTCGTAAAAATTGAACTGAAAATATTTCGTCACAGGTCTCTCCTTGGACTTTGGCGATTTTTTTCCTTGTACTCTAATATGTTTTGTCAATTAGGAACCAAAGAGTACGGTGAAAAGCAGGTTGTAGGTCGTGATATGATTTTCGGCTTATAACGTTGGTTTCCACGAAAAAAGACCTAAATTTCGTCAAATTTGAACTGGAAATATTTCGATAGAGGTTTGTTCTTGGACTTTGGTGATTTTTCTCCTTGTCTTCTAATATGTTTTGTCCATTGGAAACTCAAGAGCATGTAGCAATGCATGTTGCGGGCTGAGATATGATTTCCGGCTTATAACGTTAGTGAAAAGAAAGGAAAAGAGGAAAGATAGATCAAATTCAAGACACAACGAATCCAACAGAATTGGCCAATTTTAAATGTCGTTTTTGCATTCTGAATCTAGACATTTTCGTGTCATCCAAAACATGCTCCCGATGAAATATATTTCCAAAGTTTGCAAGTGGCCGCGGAGATCCAATTATGTACAGTTTGATAGTTGCAGAATAAAGGCACCCGGAAACATTTATTATGTCAGAATTCAAAGAAGTAAAAAAAACTGAGCATACTTGATTCAACAAAGCAACGGAATTCAAAGACGTTTAAGGTACCTGCATTGCTTGTGGAGGAAAACAATTTCATTTCAGGATAATTTAGAAATAAATTAGGAAATTCAGAAATTTAGCATAGAATTTAGAAAAAGGAAAATTAAGATAATTAGTAAAGCTGAAAACTTTTGTGATGAATTTTTGAAATTACATGTTACGGTTGGAGTAAAAAATTTAAATGATTGGCACACATGCTGCGACACAAAAATATCAAAGTTTGAAGGTATTCGCTCCATACTGCAGTAATACAAACTTCAATACTATTTGAAAGGAAACACTTTAAAACTTGCTGAACAAAGTTCCATTACATATTACCATAATCAAAGATAGGGGGTGATACTTAGCACATGTACTTATCCACAGAAATTTCCAAATTCGCAGGTATCGGCTGCAATTCAATGTATCTGCGCAATGAGTTTGGAAGACAGCAGTTTCAAATCCATCCATAAATGAGCAACTGAAGACTTTTGTAATGAATTTTTCACTTCATATTTATGTTACGGTGGGAGTCAAAAAATAAAATGAATGGCACAGTATATAAATTTTATCGTTTGCAGATTTTTGCTGTATTTCAATGATCCAAATCTATAGTATTAGAGTGGAAAGTTGTTAGCAGTCATGATGTTACATTAAAATCACATAGCGCACATAACATTCAGAAATTCTGTAGGTTTCCATGATGTTGGCAGGTATTATACTTAGTCGCATCGAAAACTGAGCAACTGTACACTTATCGTAATGAATGTTTTCACCAATAATTCCACATTTGCAGTTTGCAGAATAGGAATACTCAACATACACGTCATTTCATAAGTATTGTTGTCAATATTTGTGTTTGCCTGCCGCATTCCGACGATTCAAATTTTCATATTATCAGCAAAAAAAGCATCCCAAGACTTTTTGGAACAAGTTTCAAAATTTATTACTCGACAGACCAGGTGGAAAAAGAATAACTACACTTATATCAAGACCAGAAACTGTTTTGAGAATCTGTTGTACAAAATGTGCGATTGATGATCATAATTGGAAACCTTTTGAATCACGTTACCACAATCAGCATGAAGAAATAGTAGAAAATCATAGGACACATATTAGGCAAGCAATTAATAATATGCATCGATCCGCTGCAAACCGATGGAGTCAAAACAAAGATCGGAAAGAGCAGAGCCATAGTTAAAAAGAAAAAAGACAGCGCAATTGAAAGAGAACAGAAATCAAAATTGTTTCATGTATCTGTGCATTAGTTTCTGAAGACAGTAATTTCAGATCTATTCAGAAATAAGTAGGTGAAGACTTTAGTAATGAATATCTTCGTTAATATATTCCAGTCGGAACCAAAAAGCTAAAAGATTGGCATACCTGCTATTTCACAGAAATATCAAAGTTCATAGGTACTTGCTACGTACCAGTTATACAGACTTTGGTGCTATAGGGAAAAACACTTCAAAATTACATGAACCACATTTTTGAAACTTATTATGACACATTTAAAAAAAAAGTGACAGATACGATGCATGTTGAAGCAAGCAAAATGCTGTAATTTTGTATGTCTCCATGGTTATCCGCAGACAAAATATTTGATCACATCGAAAAATGATCAGGTGTAGACTTACAGACATGAATTTTTCAACCCACAATGCCAATCGCAAACATGGTCTGGAAATATTCAATATACATGTCGCTTCATCACTTTGTCGAACTTTAGAGGTGTTCATTGCATTTCGAAGATACAAATTTTGATAACATGAAAATTAAGCACCCAATGACTTATTGAAATAAATTTCCAAATTTATCATGTAACAACTCAAGTGAATATATCTATACATTATTACATGGCTCAAAGATTTTTCAAAACTTGGGTGTATGAACAAGCAATTATGAAGGCTTTTTGTTATAAATATTTCAAATTATCTTGTTGAAATTAATATAAAAAAAATAGAAATATGAATATCTCTCGTATTGTCTGGAGAACAAATAGAAATTGGTATGACAATACACTGTAAGCTAAGGAGGTGGAAAAAAGGGACCGGTGAACACAGCCAAACTAAATGAAAGAAATTATGACAACAACACATTGAATTACTTGACCAAAGTTTTTTAAAATTTATTTGAATTCGTTTACACACAACCATCCACCTCTTTCTTTAATGTAATTACATAACATAGAATTTCTGTTTGGAAAGAACGTTTTAGAGGTTATAATGAACGAACGTTTTTTTTCTCATTGTTATTATTATTATTATTCAACACTAATTAGTCACGTCATTAATAATATCGATTCCTTCCACTTTTCAATAACCACTTTTATTTTTCTACACTCTGCACGCAACAGCACTCCGGCGGTCATAACCTCAAATGTCAACATGACGCGAAATCTCGCAAATTTGCTATCTATGTATATATTACGATATCGAAGTAGAACAGATAATTCTTAATTTTCACGACACACATTATTCACGTTTTCACTTCTCAATATTTTACTCACTCTCAGTACACTGTATGAGATCAATTAATCCACTTTTGAGGTTTTATTTATTATAGATATTATTGTCGTGAATTGGGCTCGAAACTTATTGAAACTTCTTTTATGAAAAAAATAAAATTGATTATATCCACTGCTATTTCCAATAACCCAGAAAGAAATTCGTGCAGTCCAAAAAAGAGTATCTGCACGGTGACGGCACGGTGACTACGCGGCATTGCACGCGTGCCGTTACATACGCGTTATGTCTGTCCGAACATGACTGATTTCTAACGCCACGGCGTAACGGCACGGCGTGCTTATACTGTGCCGTTACGTGCTGCATTCGCATACACTTCAGAAGCGGCACGGTAACAGCACACAAGCGTCACATGATGCAAGCATAGATGTTGCCGAGACTGCACAGTGCCGACACGGTGTGTACACTCTGTGGCGTCGACAGCTGCAGCGCTGAGCCCAATCGGTGCTGTTACCGCCCATCATCTAATGCAATGCAGCGTTTCGCTGTCTGCAGGGTCGTTGAATGGTTAAAATCATTTTTCAAGTCTCCATTCTCCATACGAGTCAAATGATAAAAGTTCTAAATTGATCTATTCGATTATAATTTCATTATACAGTATCAATTTTTCATTTATTGATTGCAAAAAAAAAAAAATTTTTGATTTCAATGCTATGTAAAAATTTTTTTTTTCGGTTGGTTGATCAAACTTTTCGAGAACTGATAGATAATTCATTAATTTCTTCGAATGAATGAGGCATCGGAATGCCGTAACCAACGACAGAAATAGTGCCAGACAGCTCTGTCGCTTAAGGATATTTGGTACAGGCTTACAATATTGCCATGCTAAACCATGCTAAAACATAACAAATTTCCAAATGATCAGAATTTTATAAAATTTGGTCAACATATTCTTTAGTGCCAAATTTGACAATACAAATTTTTTAAGATTTTTCTTCTGTACAGTTATCGAGTAATTGATCACTAAAGTTCACGTCTATGAGCATAGCGTTTCCATATATATATATAGGTATTCATTCCGGGCATAAGAAATCTACTTTAATCGGTAATTACTTGATAACTAAGCAGAAGAAAATTTTGAAAAAAATGTCTTTTCGCACTTAATATTGAAGAACATTATCACCAAATTTGATCAATTTCTAATTATTTAGACTTTTGTACCATACATCGGTAATAAATAAGTCTTACTCTATATGTATCGTGGCAAAATTTGCTCTTGCTCTAACAATCAGCTACCTTCAAAATGAATGCGTTTTTTATGAGTATTCTCTTCCGAATCAATTATCGCTAAATATTTATGCATGCAATTTATCATTGCAGCCTCGATAAAAAAAATTTGACTCGTAGCAATTGATTGGTGAGAAATCGTAACTTTGAACAAAACACGATTTCAAAACTGACAAATTCGGCATACCTATACTTACGTGATTTATTAGTATTTTCTCCATCAGATGATCAGTTTAAACAATAGCAGTTACTTAAATTATTTTTTTTGATCAAATCACACATTGAATTGAGATCTTTGATCTCGTGGAAGATTTATCGAAATTTGTTCAGTAGATTTCGACTGAAGAAAGCAATTATTTTTTTGAGAACCGGTTCATATTCGTGTAGGTAGAGAAGATGAATAAAAAAAAATTTCGATTTCTTTGACTCACTTTCGATTTCAGATTTGAATTTCTGGTTTAGTTTTGATTGATTGAAATTATTTTGAAATGAGAATGTTAAAATCTCTGAGTGAGGACTGTTTCTAGTTAAGAGTGAGTTTCGCTAAAAAAATGATTTTGTTCTTCCTTCAAGCTTACTGCAGTGGTATGTGGTTTAAGGGGATATTACGATATTTGTGGCCCCAAGTTTTGGCCATGTAGTCTTCATATTTGGCCCGAAATATGACTTTTTTCAAGAGTAAAAAAAATCGAAATTCGGCTTTTAAGGGGGTGAAACAGAGATTTTTAATTTTTTCTAAGAGAAAGTATTTTTTGGCAGATTTCCTTGAAATTCGACGTTTCTATTCTAGAATATGAGTAATTTAAAAAGTGTTCGGCAGTTATTTGGAACTTATCGAAGGTGTTGCAGACCCACCCAACGATTCCGCACATACATCGAAGGTGCTTCAGACCCACCCAACAATTCCGCACACACATCGAAGGTGCTCCAAACCCACCCAACGATTTCGCACACATATCGAAGGTGCTTCAGACCCACCCAACAATTCCGCACACACATCGAAGGTGCTCCAAACCCACCCAACGATTCCGCACACACATCAAAGGTGCTTCAAACCCACCCAACGATTCCGCACACACATCGAAGGTGCTCCAGACCTACCCAAAGATTCCGCACATACATCGAAGGTGTTCCAGACCTACCCAACGATTCCGCACACACATCGAAGGTGCTCTGTGCGCGTCTTCGTGAGTTGGCTACCGCCACACAAAAATAGTAATAAAAATTTTAAAAAACATTTGCCGCGGTTGAAATTTTAGGTGTGATCTTGTTTTAATCTCCTTTTTATGTGTGCAAAAGCTGGGTGTTCAAATTGAAGTGTCCCTTTCGGAACTATATCTGCGATCGCAACCATCAACGGGTGGGGGGGGGGGGGTCGAGGGGGCGAAGCCCCCCGCGGGGCAGAGCCCCTGAGAGAACACACGTAATTTCCAAATTTTTTTAAAACAATTTAGGTACCCCAAATAATATAATGCGCAAAGTTCATGTCTCTCATTTTCCCCCCTCAAAGGCTGAGTTCCGATTATCTTTTTTTAAAAAAGTTTGCATGGTCAGAATTAGCGACCACAAATAATATACATTATAAAAACGCTGCAACTTTGAAACCACTTCCCCTTAATGGTCGAACTTGGATCTTGAGTGTATTAAAAAAAAGTCTGATTTTCGATGGAATATAGACGCTGTATCGTCAGAATTAGGGACCACAAACATTATAATGCTTCAACTTTCAACCCCCTGTTTCACCCCCTTAAAGGCCGAATTTCGATTTTTGTTACTCTTGAAAAAAGTCTTATTTTGGGCCAAATATAAAGACTGCATGGCCAAAACTCGGGGCCACAGATATCGTAATACTGCCTGGTTTAAGATTTGTCTGTGAACTTAGGATGGGTTAAAGTTTTTTTAAACCACTTGGAAACAGTTGACAGTATCGCTTGAAAATACTTAGTCGTAACGACCTGTTTCAAGGCTAGTCGTTACGACTAAAAAAATTCTTTGAATTCATTTTCAAACGAATAACAATATTTTCTTGAATGACTTCTTTCTTGGAGGTTTGCGTACAAATTGCAACCAAATCGGTCCGTTCTCGCGATGTTTTCTTTTTTCGTAACTGTTCATTATTTATGAAGAAGGGTTGTTTTTTCCTCATTGCTTTGAGCCATAGCGAAAAGTTACATTTCCAATGCGTTCACTTTATCGGGTTCCATTCCTACAGTTGTTAACGAAAAATATTTAAAATGGTAAAACGTTCTCGTACTCTGATAAGTTCCAATTTGTTCAATCGTTCTGAATAATGACTAGAGTGTTTCTGTATAATTTTTTTGAAGGGTTCTAGTTTTCAGCGCATCGTGCAAATTTTGGAATTATTTGATTGTAGATAAAAAGAACTTCATCTATATGGTGGTGATATACCCTGAAGAATTCCAATTTACCTAATAATCCTAAATAATAACTGGAATGGTTCTGTATAATTTTTTGAAAAGTTCTAGCCTTTAGCGTTTTGTGGAAATAAGAAAATGATAATTGGAGATGAAAAAAAACATCAACTATGAGATGCTGTCGCACACGTACAGATTTCAGATTATTCAATGGTTCTAAATGGTAACTGGAGTGTTCGCGTATAATTTTTTAAAGAATTCCAGCATTTAACATTTCGTGAAATTTAGATAACCGATAAGTGTAGGTAAAAGGAAACTCGAACGATGAGATGCTGTCATACTCTTATAAGTTCCAGTTGATCTAATGGTTTTAAATGATGACCGTAGTGTTCCAGTATAACTTTACAAGGAGTTCTAGCTTGTAGCATTTCGTGAAATTAAATAAATTATTATTGTTGATAAAAAGGAACTTTCTTCATAAGATTTTGTCGTAGTTTGACGAGTTCCAGTTTTTTGAATGGTTCTGAAAAATGAATGGAGTGTTTTTGCATAACATTTCGGAAAGTTGTAACGTTTAGCGTTCCGTGAAACTTAATAAACTATCATTATTTAAATGAATTGACTTCAACTATGAGATTCTGTCGTAGTCTACTGACGAGTTTCAGTTTATCGAATGGTTCTGAATGATGACTGGAGTTTTTCTGTATATCTTCCCAAAGAGTTCTAGCCTCCAGTGCTTTATGGAATTATTATAATTATTATTGTCGATGAAAAGAAACTTTAACCATGAGATTCTGTCGTAGTCTGGCGAGTTCCAGTTTGTTCGAGGATTCTGAACGATAATTGAAGTGTTTCTATATAACTTTTCGAAGAGTTCTAGTCTCCAGCGCTTCACGGAATTTTTGAAATGATCATCAGTGATAAAAATAAATTTACTCATGAGGTGCTCTCATCGTCTAATGAGCTCCAATTTATGTAATGATTCCAATCGATGACTGGAGCAATTCCGTATAACGTTTCGGAAAGTTCTAGCGTTTAGTTTTTCATGGAATTTCATAAATTTTTATAGTAGCAAAAAGAATGACATGCAGTCATTTTCTAATGAGTTTCAATTTATTCAATGGTTCTGAATGGTGAATCGAATATTTCTGTATAACGCTTCGAGGAGTTCTAGCCCTTATCATTCCGTGAAATTAAACAAATTATTGTTTTTGATAAAGAAGGAACATCAATCATTGGAAAAATAACAGTACGGAAACATCTAAGATTCGTACTGATATCAGTCGTATTCGAAATAGATAGTTCCAAGTATTTAAACACGTTTGGAAGCGTGAAACGCGCATGAGTGATTGGAAAAATTGCTAAATAAAATCTATACTAAACGGGTGTCGTGGCATGGCAAGAGCTTGATGTGACAGCGGAATCAAACAGGTACAATTGTATATTCTTCGAGTTAGATCGTAATAAACATTGTAAGTTATCACCACCAATGCGCATCTTCACGGCAGTATCACGTTAACATTCCAAAGAATTACAAAAAGTGGTCTTTTTTACAATTATGTATCTTATTTTCAACTTTCAAGGGCTTCTACTATTTTTTCATTATACATTGAATATATATATGAGCAGATCCATTGGATTTCGCCCAATTTCTCGGGAGGGGTCTTGCGATTTTTCTCAAACTTAGATACTTTAAAGCACCTTAAAAACTATCTCCAAATTTCAAGTCTCTAAGTGCTCAAGATCACGAGAACGAGCCTTATAAATATCAAAAAATGACCATTTTTTGCCTCTTTTTAAGATGATGCTTCACACAAACTTTACGTTCACGTCAAGTAATACTGGTTCCATTTCCTTTAGTATACCATTTAGATTATAGAAAAACGTGGTCCAGTCGTCCAGATCAAGAGGCCTTTCACTGTAATCACGTTAAATGAATTGAAAATTTCAATAAAATGACCATTTTCAAATTGATGCTACAGGCTTGTTTCTAGCTTAATTGACTTCTAATATGGCTCATTTTTTTCATTTTTTATACCTTTCAAGCGAGTCATGCCGAAAATTCGGATTGCGTGAAGAAGCCTAGAGAGATATCATTCCAAAGTTGGTCTTTTTCGAAATTTTACGAAAAATCGCGAACTTTGACCGTGCACCACGGATTTCTATCAACTCCGAAGTTCACAAAAATTTAGGTAAGAGTAGTTCTTTATATCTAGAAAGACCCGCTTCGAGGAATTTCTTGGCCGGAACTTCCATCACTCTTTACAGCTTGCCGAAGATCACACAACTCCGAGTGCTTTAATATTGAAAAATGTATGATGCAGTGTTTCTAATTTTATTTTTAGGCTGTTTTGAGAAGTTTTCAGTACAGTCGTATTGAATTGAATCTAGAGTCGCGGTAGCGACTCTGAGACAAGTACATTTATGTATGACGAGTCGCTTCCAGAGAGTCTTTACCGGAGCGAGAGTGTTTTTCAGCTGTTTTCGATAATTTTTCTTTAATAACTGAATAATTACAGTATTCCAAAGAATCCTGCAAGATGACGTATTTTTTATTTTTTTTTATCTTTCGATCGCGACCTCTACGAACTCTGTAGCTTAACGCATTGAAAAGATATTAATTATTTATTTTTTAATTTCATCAAAAAATGTTGCATTTTTTCGCACACATTTTTGATGTTTATTTGTTTTTTCTTTAGTGACAAATCTGGTGCCATAATACATTTTATATATCTATATATTTTTTTCTGGTGCCATAATACAAATTGTATACCTATATATTTCCATGAATCTGTTCATGCTTCAAAAATTTGGAAAGTAACAGTTCCCCGTTGTATTCAAAATTTAAGCTGTCAATTTCACGAAATGTTATCGAATCATTCAGGGATTAAAGGATACCACATGTTCGTTTTACTAAAAAATCTGAGTCACGTATTGTGGCCGAATCTTTTTTTTTTAATGTTCTTTTAGTAGGTATGATGCTATCGAGTAAATCGTTGGATAGGGCTTTTTTTTACTCGTGCTTATCGTTGATGATAAGCATTGGAGTGAATTTAAATGAAGAATGCGCCAAATGTACATTCGTACATTCTTTATTTTTTGTATGAGCAAAGCTTGCAGGAAAAAAATAGTTACGCGCGTCATCGTACGAGGTTAGAATGATGTGTCGGTGCATACGCAGTAGAGAAACGATCTCAACCCCTTTTCACCAAGGGCACAAGCAAAATCCATCTCTCGTAGGTGGCTTGATAGTTTTCGATTTCTAGGTCGACGGCTCCATGGTTTTTGATGTCCAGATCGACGGCTCCATAGTTTTCGATGTCTAGGTCGATGACTGCAAGGTTTTCGACATTTAAGTCGGCGCCTCCATAGTTTTCGATGTCCAGATATATTTCTTCATGGTTTTCAATGTCTAGGTATATTTTTTTCCATTGTTTCCGTAATCCAGGGCGTCGGCGCTATAGTTTTTAATGTCTAGGTATACTTCTCCATGTTTTTCGATGTCTAGGCATATTTCTCCATGGTTTTTCATGTCCAGGTATAGTTCTCCATAGTTTTCGCTATCCCGGTCGACGGTTCCATAATTTTTCATGTCTAGCTATGTTTCTCTACGGTTTGCGATGTCTAGGTTGACGGATCCATGGTTTTCAAAGTTTGGGTCGATAGCTCTATAGTTTTCGATGTACAGATCGACGGCTCCACAGTTTTTGATGTCTAGGTATTTTCCCCGTAACTTTCGATGTCGAGGTCGATGACTCAATGGATTTCGATGTCTGGATATATTTCATCATGGTTATCGATATCCTGATCGAAGACTCCATGGTCTTCAATAACAGGGGACATTTCAAGAACCCAGAATATGGTGAATAAATATCACCGGACACTGATAAACATGAAACTGTCAATCTAGATACTGGAATCTAATGAAACATGATACGAGATGAAAAAGATAATGAAACATGGAAACGTCCTCTCAAACATCGAAAAACAATGACAATAACACTGTTAACATGGTAATCATTGAGGGATTGTTCTCGACCCCATAAACTATGGCGACCTAAATATCGAAAACTATGGAGCCGTTGACCTCGTCATCGAAAGCCGTAGAGAAATATAACTAGACATCAAAAACTCTTGAGAAATATACCTGGACATCGAAAACTATGGAGCCGTCCCCCTGTACTCCTGTTTATTCTTATTGATCTGCTTCAACATTGGTGGGCTTGAAGACGCTGTTGCAATAAAAGTAGCGCTGCAGCGCTACAAGAAAACTATTCACACGCTTAACCCTCTCGGACCATATGTTGCTTCTACGCAACACGCGCTTCCAGGCCCAATGAAACTGCATCGATCATTAAGGTCGGGGTTCTAACTGCCTATTTCAATCACGCAAGGTTAGATTGCACCTTAGATACTCCTAAACCAAGAGATAAACTGCTTTAACTCATCGAAATATCAATATGAAGTCGGCGTTTCATGTTGAGTTGGCGTTGTGTGAAAAGGTGCTTTAGTTATCGCAAAAGAAAAGTGGGTATAAATTTTTTTTTCGTACTCCAAATGTTATTTCCTTTCAAAGGGAAGCTAATATGATGTATTTAAGGTATTCGGTGCTAGATTCATTCGTAAATTTTCCTGATTTTGCTCCCCAAGGACCTGGTGCTGCGCGCAGCGAACATTCAAAAATTCATATTTCCCAACAAAAAAACCGAAATGTCACAATGGATTCGGAAACTAGAAAGTATTTTGCGATAAAATTATGAAGGGAATCATTTTCCGTCAACGCGAAATAGGTCTCGGTCAGAGAGGGTTAATCGCACGGAATGCACCCTAGTTCGGAATAAATTTTCAAATAAAATGTATTGTGTATGATATAAATATTGAATCCAAACGGAAATGTGTAGAATTGAATTGAATATTATAGATGGGTATATTTGTTGAATATATCTATTTTTACAAAAATTCAATTTAACACATTACATTTTTGATTCTTTATTCAATTCTCATGGAAAACATTTTATTTAATAACAAATGAAGAATTTATATTCGTCTACAATATTTGTTTGATTATATTCTCAGATTTCAATTCCCGACACATTCCATTTTCGTTTCATTTGTTATATCATATGGAAAACATTTTATTCAATAATTCACGAGAAATTGGTTTTTTAATATCCTTTTACATTTTAAAGGAGATTTAAATAAATAAATAAATCCATGCCTCTGCATCTTTGTCATGGCGACAATTTTCATCAGCTCTCCAAAATTGAATATTATCAGATTTGTAGATGATCATTATCATTGTCATTATGCTATTTTATCAAAAATTGGATAGATTCCATTGAAAAATATAAATAAAATAACCCAAGATAGGAGTGACGAATAAGATCAAGGACTACAAAAATATCTACCGAAGAAGCAAACGCATTGTATGGAAAAACACTAAGATGAAAGTTTAATTCTAGTCAAGGGCTCGACGCATTGAGAAAATTTCTGGTGGTCTGAAAAGAAAATCATGATAGAGATCTTGCGATTGTAATTGCATACGTACAGGCTGGTGACAATGGTTTTGAAATTCTCAGACTCTTGGATACTTCTATAAAAAAAAATGTTAATAATGCCTGTGCTGTGTGTTCTGCCATGTAGTTTATAGTTGTCAAGTAAGCAGAAAAATGTTCATTATTAACTTGAATTTAAAGAGAACTTTTAAAAGTCTTACGACTATTGGATGGAATCAAATCATTTGAAATGTCATTTATGATTAAAAGATTTTCTGATAACGTTTTTCCAAAGTAAAACAGTAATTGCATGTTTTCGATTGCAGAATCTTGTAACAATACGAGCCGCTACCGCGTCCCTTGATCCCCAGTGCTGATAAATGTGGAAGAGGCTTGTCGCAGCTTCACTATTTCTCATTCGTCATTTATTCATGGTATGCTATCGAGTCAGAGCAATGTCAGATGGTTCCGCTTGGTGGTATTTTTCATTTCACACAGAAGTTTTGGAGACTTTGTCGTAACGAACCAAGCTCATGGATTCCCAAAGTATTAGAACTTGTTACGTACACTTTATACTCGCTTTTCTTGTGGAAGGTCATTCCTCAGTCATTCGAGCTTTACTCGAGGGACAGGGGACATTTCTTGTATTTTCCTCGAGTTGACATATTATTTTCACACCACCGTTCATGTCGTCCTCGACACCGCGAAATCTTGGGTTTTTGAAAATTCAGCCGTAGCAAAACTAATGCGTGTTTTTTTTTCATTTCCGGTCTTGCAGAGTCTTGTTTCGCGATACAATAATAGGAAGGGACCCGGAAATTTGCCTGGTTCAAAAGCAAAACAGGCAAATGAACCGGCAAAGATTTTGTTGATCCGAAAGAAGGAGTGATAAAAACGTTGTATTCATCATTTTTAATCATTACCTTTTGATAAAACATCCTAAAACAGAATATAAACTGCACAACTGATAAACTCGTTTAGCGTCATGTTCAATTTTAAATAAAATTCTACAGTCAATTGATTTCTGAAGTAATATTCAAGTTTCAATTCGATTTTTTGACGTCGATAGATTTTGCAGTGGAAAGGGTGCACAATTTCCTAATAATACTTTTAACTTCAAACCGATACGGGGTGATTTTCTACGATCGCAATATTGGTACATCTGTTCGGAAGAACAAAATCAATTGGTCAACACGGCTTTACAAAGTCTCGGGCGCCTCATGGAAATATTCCAAGCTTTTGGACCTCATAATAAAAATTCTCATCGCTTGTCCAGATTGTGTGAAATCTCAACTGATTCATACCAAGACATTCCTTGAGCCAGGGGCTTCAAATATATAAGTGGATACTGACAATGAGATTCATGGGTCACTTGTGAGAATCGAAAAATCCGGAATATTGTCTGAAACCTTGTTTATCAGAACTTTCGAAAAACACGAGAAACATTCTAGATTTAGGTCAACAAAATTTTGCTCAACGACCATTTTTCGCAATTTTTACCTATTTTCATGGTATTTTGGAATTCGGCTTCAGCATGTCAAAATAAATATATAGAGAGAGATGGGTGTAGGTGAATATATAAACTGCTTTATTGGGTGATCAGATGTTTCAATTTTATGATAATTATTTCAATTTTTCAATATATCCCATAAAATTTCAGATTTCGAGTACACAAAAAGTCGTCAAATAAACCTGAAACACAGCACGAATGCTGTAAAAAAACTAGAGACAAGTACATTTATGCCCTGTGGGAAGTCATCTGTAAAATCATGGAAATCAATGGTCGTAAGACTTTAAATCCAAGAAACAAAACGTTGTTAAATAAATGCAGAAGTTGCCGAGCACATCGCACTACGAACAAAAGAATTACAAAAGAAGAAAAATAGGACACAACAAATTACAACCACAAAGAATACAAAGACAAAACATTACAAAAACAAATTGCGACTAAAAAAAAATTAAGATCATAAAAATTAAAAAAAAATTACCCACGGAAAAAATTATATACCAAAAAATTGAAACAAAAAAAATTTGGCCGTTGTACTTGGCGTTTTTTTTTCTAGCTAATATTATCTAATTTACCTGTATCTTATACTCACAAATTCGAAAGTCGAGTAAAACACCAAGTACAACGGCCAAATTTTTTTTGTTTCAATTTTTTGGTATATAATTTTTTTCCGTGGGTAATTTTTTTTTAATTTTTATGATCTTAATTTTTTTTAGTTGCAATTTGTTTTTGTAATGTTTTGTCTTTGTATTCTTTGTGGTTGTAATTTGTTGTGTCCTATTTTTCTTCTTTTGTAATTCTTTTGTTCGTAGTGCGATGTGCTCGGCAACTTCTGCATTTATTTAACGTTTTGTTTCTTGGATTTAAAGTCTTACGACCATTGATTTCCATGATTTTACAGATGACTTCCCACAGGGCATAAATGTACTTGTCTCTAGTTTTTTTACAGCATTCGTGCTGTGTTTCAGGTTTATATATTTACCATACAAACAGCAGTACATTTTTTGAAAAATAGTAGCACATGCTGTACAAAACCTTTCCATATGAATTTTCGTATTTAAAAATATAATTTTTAAAGAAAAATATATTTTCAGCTCATTCAAAAGAACTATTTTCAATTGTGTTGAACCAGCTTTCAATTTTTATGAATTTCATCTTTGGACTTGGTTTAATACTTTTTTTTTCATCACGTGAAACTTAATCATTTTTCAATCGTGTATAATGCAGTTTGAATTGAGCTTATATGAAATATTAATATCTTCTCATTTCTTTGTATGGTAACAATAACGGTGCAAGGATGAGGGTGTAAGACCACTTGACGGACTATGAACAGTGTGAAAGTTGGAATTTTAGGTTTTTTTAAATTTTATTTTATAAATAAAATTTGGTTAGATGGGTTTAAATAAAACCTTGTACACATCTTTTACATACTCAGAAGTACTGGAAAAATTTTGTTTTTAATTAGTTCCATGGTATTTTTTTGTACAATGGTATGTTGAAAATAGCACTCCTGGAGTCGGTGTTGACAACAAATCTCAAAAATGGATCTTCTCAGGACGAAAAACCAAAAAGATTCTTAAAATATATGAGGTATTCTAGTCCAAATGTGTAAACCAGTGACCCTGGATCCTTTCGGATTTCTTTGATTTTTTGTACATGCTCACATTGAGTCTTAAAAGCATCCTCATCGTAGTTTTAAAATGTTCCGAACCTCCCTCATTTCTGAACAAAAAATTTTTCGAAAAAAAACGTCATGTTTTACAAATCTGAAAAAGTTCTAAAAACGCCGTGATAGTTTATAAAAAATTTTAAGCCATCACCCGCAGTGGGCAGATTATTTTTTCGGTGTTTTACAAGCTATTAACGTTCTTGAAATAGCAGAAATTTTCCAAATAGTTCACCCTCAGCTGATACTGAAATATTTTGGTGCTCAATTTAATTTCGTTCATGATTTTCGAATAATCCAATACGAATTATAAACCTTAAAATGAGCGTAATGGATACGTGATGCCTGAATAATGCTCCACAACATGATATAGAGTCTGGAGTTCTTTATGTTTTTTTTTTTCAAAATAGGTATAAAAAATTCTATTTGTAGTATAATTAATTATAATTATTAAGTCAGATTAATTCACGAGAAATAGGTTTTTATCGCAGCTTGGGTGTGCGTGAAGGAAGTCATATTACTTGAAGTTTGTTACTTGAAGAATGTTTTAGACCTGACATCACCAGCATGAATGCTGTTAAAAACTAGAGACAAGTACATTAATGTTTTTTGAGCAGTCACCTGTAAAATCATGGAAATCAATGATTGAAAGACTTTTCATTCAAGAAAGAAAACGTTTTCAAATATATACAAAAGTTGCCAAGTACATCGGATTACGAACATGATTATGATTCCATTTTTCAAAAAATGTACTGCTGTTTACATGGTAAATATATGTTCGATTCTATACAACTGTACTGAAAACTTCGTAAAATAGCCTTAAAAAAAAATTAGATACACTGCATCATACATTTTTCAATGTCAAAGCACTTGGAGTTGTGTGATCTTCGGCAGGCTGTAAAGAGTGATAGAAGTTCGGGCCAAGAAATTCCCCGAAGCGTGTCTTTCTAGATATAAAGAACTACTCTCACCTAAATTTCTGTGAACTTCGGAGTTGATAGAAATCCGTGGTGCACGGTCAAAGTTCGCGATTTTTCGTAAAATTTCAAAAAAGACCAACTTTGGAATGATATCTCTCTAGGCTTCTTCGCGCAATCCAAATTTTCGGCATGACTCGCTTGAAAGGTATGAAAAACGAAAAAAATGAACCATATTAGAAGTCAATTAAGCTAGAAACAAGCCTGTAGCATCAATTTGAAAATGGTCATTTTATTGAAATTTTCAATTCATTTAACGTGATCACAATGAAAGGCCTCTTAATCTGGACGATTGGACCACGTTTTTCTATAATCTAGATGGTATACTAAAGGAAATGGAACCAGTATTACTTGACTTGAACGTAAAGTTTTTGTAAACCATCATCTTAAAAAACAGCAAAAAATGGTCATTTTTTTATATTTATAGGGTTCGTTCTCGTGACCTTGAGCACTTAGAGACTTGAAATTTGGTATTTGGGGATAGTTTTTAAGGTACTTCAAAGTACCTAAGTTTGAGAAAAATCGAAAGACCCCTCCCGAGAAATTGAGCGAAATCCAATGGATCTACTCATATATTTTATATATATTCAATGTATAATGAAAAAATAGTAGAAGCCCTTGAAAGTTGAAAATAAGATGTTGTTTATTTGAGCAGAGTTTAGTATTCATACGTACATGATGTAAGCTAAAACTTGTCAGAGTAAAACGACATCTCTTAGTTAGTTGGAGATCTATTTTGGAAACAATAATGACTGGAGGTTTTTTCAAAAGCGATGAATGCTATATAAATCTTTCACGAAATACTAAACTTTAGAAGTTTCCGAAATGTTATACAGAAAAGCTCCAGTCATTGTTTAGAAGCGTCGAAAAATCTGGAGCTGGCCAGACTACAACACCATCTTATACTTTTTTATTATCTGGAATAAAAATTTTTATAATTCTATGAGACACTGGAAGCTTTGGGAAGATATATTGAAACACTCGAGTCAACATTCAGAATTATTGACTAAACTAGAAATGAGTATGACACCATCACATGGTTGAAGTTTCCTTTTCTCTACATTAATAAATGAATAAACTACACGAATTTCTGCAGGCTAGAACTATTTGAAAAATTATACAGGAACACTCTAGTCATCATTTAGAATCTACGAATGAACTGGAACTGGTCAGACTACGATAACATCTTATATTTGAAGTTTATTTTGATCTACAACAAATATTTTTATAATTCCATGAGGCGCTGGAGGCTAAAAATCTTCAGAAAGATGTAGAGAAACACTCCAGTCATCATTCGGCACAATTCCGTAGATTGGAACTCGCCAGAGTAGGAAAGTATCTCGTGGTTGAAGTTAATTCTTTTCAACAATGATAACTTACTGAGTTTTATGAAACGCTAAAGGCTTTTACAATTAGTAAATTTATACAAAACCTTTCTAGACATCATTGAGAACCATTAAATAAACAGGAACTCATTAGAATATGACAGTACCTCATAGTTGAAGTATTCTTTTACCTAAATGGAAATTAAACTGAAATGATTAAATTTTACGAATTGCTAAACGCTAGAACGCTCCGAAATGTTATACAGGAACGTTCCAGTCATTCTTCGGAACCATTGAACAAACTGAAACTGGTCAGACTACGACAACATTTTATAGTTTTTTTTACCTACATTAATCATTATTAAATTTCACGAAGAAGTAAACGGTACAACTCTCCGAAATGTTATCCAGAAACGCTATAGTTATTGTTCAGAACGATTGAATGAACTGGAACTCATTAGAATATGACAGCATCTCTTAGTTGGAGTATCCTTTTACCTACAGTAATCATTTGTTAAATTTCACGAAAGACTAAACTCTACCACTCTCTGAAATGTTATACAGAAACGCTCCACTCATTCTTCAGAACCATTGAATAAACTGGAACTGGTCAGACTATGGCAGCATCTTGGTTCAAGTATTTTTATCAAAAATAGTAATTTTAATAATTCCATGAAGCGCTGGAGGCTAGAACTTTGTGAAGATATATCTCCAAAAAGCGTTGGTACAGATACAGTCCAGTCATCATTCTGAACCATTGAGTGAACTGGAACTCGCACGATTATGACAGCATCTCATGATTAAAGTTTCTTTCTATCAACAACAATAATGTAGTAAACGTCACGAAATGCTAAAAGCTAGAATACTTTAAAAAGTAATACAAGAACACTTCAGTCACTATTCATAACCATTAGATAAACTGGAACTCGTAAGAGTATGACAGCGTCTCGTGGTTAGAGTTTCCCTTTATTCATAATCATCGTTTATTAAAATGCATGAAATGCTCAAGGCTAGAAGACGTTGAAAAGTTATACAGGACCACTCGAGTCGCTATTCAAACCATTAAATAAACTAGAACTAATTAGAATATGACAGCATGACGTTCCAGTCATCATTTAGAATCCGTTGGATAAACTGGAACTCCTACGAGTATGATAGCATCTCATGGTTGAAGTTTCTTTTTATCACCAACGATAATTTTAAAAATTCTGTGATGCGCTGGAGGCTAGAAATTTGGAAGATTATACAGGAATACTCCAGTCACTATCTAAAACCATTAATTGAATTAAAACTCACTAGAGTATGACAGCATCCCATCGTTGGAGTTTCCTTTTACGTATTGATTAAATTTCGCGAATTGTTAAAGGCTAGAACTCGCCGAAAGTTATATAGAAACGCTCTATTTATTGTTCAGAACCATTGAATGAACTGGAGCTCATCTGAGTACAATAGAATGTCTCGGTTAAAGTTTTATCTTATCAACAATAATAACACCGGCACACAAAACAAAACTGGTCAGTGCCTAGAATCGTACCCATCAACCTCTTCGTAATTTAGCCTGCTGAATCTGAATCTAAGATTGGATTGGCTGATACATACCAGAAACTTTGAGTAAATTCCAAAATACTGCAAAAATAGAAAAAAATCGCTGTTTCAAGCATGATAAAAGTTGTCCTCGGACTTAATCGGGGATGCATTTTATGTAATTTGATGCACTGAATCTGAATATAAGGTTGGATTGGCCGATCCATACCAAAAACTTTGAATACATTTCAAAAAATTGCAACAATGGCAAAAAATCGCTGTTTCAAGCATGGTAAAAGTTGTCCTCGACCATAATTGGTGATTCATTTTATGCAATTTTATACGCTGAACCTGAATCTAAGGTCGGATTGGCCGATACATACCAAAAACTTTACGTTGATTCCAAAAACCAGCAAAAATGGCAAAAAATCGCTGTTTCAAGCATGATAAAAGTTGTCCTCGACCTTAATTGGGGATTCATTTTATGTAATTTGATGCGCTAAATTCGAATCTAATGTTGGATTGGCCGATACATACCAAAAACTTTGAATACATTTCAAAAAATTGCAAAAATGGCAAAAAATCGCTATTTCAAGCATGATAAAAGTTGTCCTCGACCTTAATTGGGTATTCATTTTATGCAATTTTATACGCTAAACCTGAATCTAAGGTCGGATTGGCCGATACATACCAAAAACTTTGCGTTAATTCCAAAAACCAGCAAAAATGGCAAAAAATCGCTGTTTTAAGCATGATAAAAGTTGTTCACGACCTTAATAGGGGATTCATTTTATGTAATTTTATGCACTGAATCTGAATCTATGGTCGGATTAGCCGATACATACCAAAAACTTTAAGTAAATTCCAAAAAACAGCAAAAATCGCAAAAAAATACTGTTTCAAGCGTGATAAAAGTTGTTCTCGACCTTAATGGAGGTTTCATTTTATGCAATTTTATGCGCTGAACCTGAATCTAAGATCGCATTGGCCGATACATACTAAAAACTTTGCGTTAATTCCAAAAACCAGCAAAAATGACAAAAAATCGCTGTTTCAAGCGTGATAAAAGTTGTCCTCGACCTTAATCGGGGATGCATTTTATGTAATTTGATGCGCTGAATCTGAATCTAAGGTCGGATTGGCCGATACATACTAAAAACTTTGCGTTAATTCCAAAAAACTGCAAAAATAGGAAAAAATCGCTGTTTTAAGCGTGATAATAGTTGTCCTCGACCTTAATCGGGGATGCATTTTATGTAATTCAATGCGCTGAATTTGAATCTAAGCTTGGATTGGCTGATACGCCCCAAAAATTTCGAGTAAATTCTAAGCAACAGCAAAAACTGCGAAAAATCTCTGTTAACAGCATAATAAAAGTTGTCTTTAACCTAACACGGCGGTGTTTTTTATGTAATTTGACGCACTGAATTTGTATCTGAGGTTCGATTGGCCCACACACCCCAAAATAGTGAGTAAAATGCAAACATCGCTAAAAATGGGTCAAAGTCGCTAACATGGGTATGGAAAAAGTTTTAGTGATGCAGATCGAGTACGCTGCATTTGTATTTTGATGCGCTGAAACCGAAACTGGTTATCGATTTAACTCGTACTTCTCCAAAATTTTGCTTCCTAGGAAAAAACTGGCTAAAATTGTTCTTTACGAATTTCGAGCAACTCAATCCGAATGCGGTTGCTAGTAGTCCCGAGAATGCATACTTCCGCTCGTGAAAAATAACCAAAAATAGCAAAAAAACGTAAAAAAATAGTTTTTTAAATGTTCTAAACATGAATCATTCATCTTGAATCATACACAAAAAAAAGATCTATATAATCTGTATTCAATAAACTAGAAACTGGGGAAGATAGTATAAAAAAGTTTAATATAAAACTACCGCAGGCATGATTGTTCTTTAGTTTGAATTCTGCGTAATTGATTTTTTTTTTTCATTTTCTGTAAGTAACAGGAGAAGATAAAAATTATCACCGATCTTAAACCGCGTTCTTCTCTGTTAACGGATTCTTTTCTCTTCGATCGAGATATGTAGCGGCTTTCTCTTCTTCTTTCTCTCTTTAGCGTCCAGCAAAAATATGCCATTATATTGATATTCCACCTTCCCTGATACCGATTCTCCATTTCACTGATATGTCTTATAAAATCTTTCTTCTTGTTATTCACTTAGATCTCCAAGGTTTTCAGGAAAATAATCGAGATGGGAGTGTAGAAAGTGCAGAATGATATTCATCAACCAGCCCACTTTTCTAAAATTTTCCAACAACTCTTCAACTAAATTTTGATAATTGTCACTTTTCGTATTTCCCAGCAAGTTTTAAGAAACGTTTTTGAAACTTTGCCAAGCTTTTTTCTCAGTATCGTTTATTTTTTTTTATAAAATTTTCGTCTTCAAACAAACTACGAATTTTTGGTCCATCAAATATACCCCCCTAATTCCGCATCCCTCATCGCGGGTAGCTTTTCTCCCAAATACTGGAAACAATTGCCATCTTTGTTCAGAGCTTTTACATACTGCGTTATAAGGACAAGCTTAATGTGAAGTGGAAGTAGTATATCAGCCGATCTGACTCCAGATTCAGATTCAGCGCATCAAATTACATAAAAACAGCCCCGATTAATGTCGATGACAACTTTTATTATGCTTTTAACAGCAATTTTCCACCATTTTTCCTGTTTTTTGGAATTTACTCAATATTTTTGGAGTGCATCGGCCAATCTAACCGTAGATTCAGATTCAGCGCGTCAAATTACATAAAGAACATCTCCGAGTAAGGTCGAGGACAACTTTTATCATGCTTTTAACAGCGGTTTTCCGCCATTTTTGCGGTTTTTTGGAACTTACTCAAAATTTTGGAGGTATATTGGCCAATCCGGTTCCGGATTCGCATTCAGCGGGCCAAAATATATAGATATTGATGGGTCTGGTTCTAGGTTTTAACCACTTTTTTTTGTGTGACGGTGTACTTTTAATAATTCTATAAAGTGCTGGAGGCTAGAACTCTTTGAAAGGGTATACAAAAACACCTCAGTCATCATGAAGAACTATTGAATCAACTGGATCTCGTACGAATACGACAGTATCTCATGGATGAAGTTTCTTTTAATTAACAACAATAATGTAGTACATTTAACGGAATTAACAAAGACTAGAATACTTCGAAAAGTTATACCAGAACACACCAGTCACTATTCAAAACCATAAAATGCTGGCATATATTTCGAAGTTGAAGTATCCTTCTACCGGGAATAATCATTTATTCAATTTTACGAAATGCTAAACTCTAGAACTCTCTGAAATGTTATACAGAAACACTCCAGTCATTCTTCAGAATCATTGAATAAACTGGAACTGGTTAGACTATGACAGCATTTTATAGTTGAAGTTTCTTTTTATCAATAATAATAATTTTAATAATTCCATAAAGCGCTGGAGGCTAGAACTTTTTGGAAAAATATACAGAAACACTCCAGTCATCATTCAGAACCATTGAGTGAACTGGAACTCGTACGATTATGACAGCATCTCATGGTTAAAGTTTCTTTTTATCATCGACGATAATTTTAATAATTCTATAAAGAAGAATTGAATAAACTGGAACACGTACAGGTACGACAGCATCTCATGGTTGAAGTTTTCTCTTATTTATTGTAATATTTCATTTAATTTCACGAAATGCTAAAGGCTGAAACTCTTTGGAAAGTTATACAGTAACACTCCAGTCATGATTTAAACCGTTGAATAAACTGGAACTCGTCAGAGCACGGTAGCATCTCATTGGCAGAATTCAACGAATATTTAATTGCAACGACCAGCTTACTGGGCAATAATACGAGCCCCGGGATAGGTCGTTATGATTAAGCATTTTCAATCGATGCTGTCAACCTTCTCCAATTGGTTTATAAAAACTTCAACCCATCCAAAGCTCACGAACAAATCTAAAATCACATACCATTGCAGCAAGCTTGAAGGAAGAACAAAACCAATTTTTAGCACTACTCATTCTGAATTAGAAACAGTCCTCATTCAGATATTTTCACGTTCTAGTTTCAAAATAATTTCTATCAAAACAAACCTGGAAATTCAAATCAGAAATCGAAAGGAAGTCGAAAAAATCGAGAAAATTTCTCTGTTCATTTCCTCTATCTTTACGAATATGAACCGGTTCTCAAAAAAATGTTTGTTTTTTTTAGTAGAAATCTATACTATACAAATTACGATAAATTTTTCATGAGATCAAAGATCTCAATTCAATCTGTGGTTCGACCAAAAAAATGATCAGTAACGGCTATCGTTTAAACTGATCGCTCGATGGGGAAAAAAACTAATAAATCACGTAAGTATATATAAGTATGCTGAATTTGTCAGTTTTGAAATCGTGTTTTGTTCAATGTTGTTACGATTTTTCACCAATCAATTTCTAGGCGTTTAATTTTGTTTATCAAGGCTGTAATGGAGGAATTCTCTGTCAAACCGGCTACTTTTTTCGATCACCTCAGATCTACCTCATAACGGGTTATATCAAAGTACTACTAAAAGGCACTCTATGTGAATTTTTTCAGATTTTTAAATTCATTATTTTAGAAAATACCGTTTTTTTTCAAATGAATATATCTCGGAAACTTTTGAAAAAAAATGTTTTCACATGAAAGGTGTAGTTTCGTGTTAGCTTTTGAACGGACGACTCGAAATAATTTTTACGTTGTGATAACGATAACTTTTTACTGAAAGAGGGGGAATTATTTTTTTATTCAGAATCAGCCATTTTTTTCTGGCTGGAAAAATTACAGAGTCTTTCAGTATTTTTGACGAACTCGCGAAAAAATCGCCAGAGTGATGCGGATTAAAGTACCGGTATGAAAAAATTAATTTGTGTGATTTCATTTTTTACCCTAGAGCCTCTGTCCGTGCCACTCTGGCGATTATTTTGCAATATCGTCAAACAAATTGGAAAACTCTGTAATTTTTTCAGCCAAAAAAATGACTGTTTCTGAATAAAAAAAATAATTCTCCCTTTTTTCGTAAAAAATCATAGTTACTAGAACGTAAAAATTATTTTTAGTCGTCCGCTCAAAAGCTAACACGAATAAAACTACAACTTTTATGTGAAAAAATTTTCTTTTAGTTACTCCAAGTTTCTGAGATATATTCATTTGAAAAAAAAACGGTATTTTCTGATATTATGAATTTAAAAATCTGAAATAACTCACATAGAGTAGTAGTAAGTTTTAGTTCGACAAAGAATCCCTCAATGGTAAATTGCATGCATAAATATTTAACGATAATTGATTCGGGAGAGAATACTCATAAAAAAACGCATTCATTTTGAAGCTGATTGTTAGAGCAAGAGCAAATTTTGCCACGATACATATAGAGTAAGACTTATGTATTAAGCGACAGAGCTGTCTGGCACTATTTCTGTCGTTGGTTACGGCATTCCGATGCCTCATTCATTCGAAGAAATTAGTGAATTATCTATCAGTCCTCGAAAAGTTTGATCAACCAACCAAAAAAAAAAAAATTTTACATAGCATTGAAATCAAAAAATTTTTTTTTTTTGCAATCAATAAATGAAAAATTGATACTGTATAATGAAATTATAATCGAATAGATCGATTTAGAACTTTTATCATTTAACTCGTATGGAGAATGGAGACTTAAATAATGATTTTAACCATTCAACGACCCTGCAGACAGCGAAGCGCTGCATTGCATTAGATGATAGGCGGTAGCAGCACCGATTAGGCTCAGCGCTGCAGCGTTCGACGCCACAGAGCGTACACACCGTGCCGGCACTGTGCAGTCTCGGCAACATCTATGCTTGCATCATGTGACGCTTGTGTGCTGTTGCCGTGCCGCTTCTGAAGTGTATGCGAATGCAGCACGTAACGGCACGGTATAAGCACGCCGTGCCGTTACGCCGTGGCGTTAGAAATCAGTCATGTTCGGACAGACATAACGCGTATGTAACGGCACGCGTACCGTGCCGCGCAGTCACCGTGCCGTCACCGTGCTGGAAACTGTCTATCTGGGAATGTTTTATTTATTTAAACGAAATTTGCAAATCTTGCACCGTTGATCCACGGGGCTACGATCGCAATCACTTTATAATAACATAACAGACGATAACAGACGGTATACAAGAAAACATTGAGGACTATCAGAAACTTTCTCATCGGCGATTGGTCGAGACGGATAGATTCTCACCGGTGATTGGTTATGATGGGCATCAAGAAGCCCTTGTATGTATCGGTCTGAACCCATATACGGATACATCAGCTGCGTAAATGTGTTGGTACTTTTTGCATAATCTTGAGCCCGTGCAAAGTTTTTTCTCAGCAAATACGCCACCGAGAATGCTGATTTTGGGCTCGTGCGACAGAGAACTTCTTAATTAGCTTAAAGTTCAATTTTCAAAGCCGTACATAACTCATGAGCTTCGCTATTAAAGAAAATCACATGCCAATTTTACCCCCACCACCGCGAATCGTTTTATTCAGAGAAAGTATAGTCTCGGCGAGAGCCTCGGGCCAGCAGACGACAGGGCTGTCAATGTACTTGTCCCGAGACTCTACCGAGTCTCTTGATTATTGTTTTAAGTAATCCTATATGTAAGTTAGATTAAGTGAGTGAACCAAGAGAGGTTATGTAACCTTACAATAAACTCTTATTACAGAAACTCATCGCAGCTTTATTCAACCAACCAAAAAGAAAATAAAAATCAATTACAAAAGATCATTATATATATATCTTGATCTGTCGATGAATGTGGTGTGCTGGAACGCATTATTGTGGAATCGAATGCTGGCGTATATATCTATTTGTGTGAATATTCAACGTAGAAATCATATTGTATCTGCCTCATTTACATGATCAGAGGATTATTTGTCAAAAATGAATAAATATCAATAATATTTGTTGCACTATCGACTGATTGAAAAACAAAATTGAGTCATCATAATCAAGACCAAACACAATTTTGTTACACCATACTAACCTATTAAAGCGCAAAACGATAATTTTGGACACACAATTTCAAGTAAGCAGTTTTAACTAAGGAAGAAAAGAAAAATTCTCCAAAATCTGATATAGGGGGTTTTTGAGGGTGCTCTTTCAGAATCTGGTATTTATTTTGTAAAATTAAATCAAAATCTTCGGTACTTGCATTTTGAATTAGAAAGTCAATAATTTTTGATGTTTTTTTTCCTTCAAATCGATTTTCGTTACTGTTGCTGCACTCAAATAACCATATCATCGCCAGCAAAAGTGTTCTCATTGTCTTACCTTTCCAGAACACTGGTTGTAACCAGTATTATAAAAGTATGTATAAATACTCTTTCCTCACTCAGTCTTTCCAAAATGGCGGTTTTTTCAAAACAGCATGATGTAAATTTGCGTAATTTTGTTTCCCGAAAGTCTCAACGTAACAAAGAAATGTTACAGACCAAAAAGTATTCAGCATCATCTGAAGAACAAGTCTGATTTTTATCAAAAAGTTTCTAGCTATTTTTGTATTTTTTAATTTTGACAATTTTTGGGAAAAATTTTTAAAATTCTGAAAATAGTCACACGTATTTTTTGAATGATTCTCAACAATTTTTGTTATATCAAATTTTTTTGTAAAGTTGAAACTTTTTGAAAAAAAAAATTATTTTCCATCGCATAATAAATAGGTTCATAATTTTGTTCTCAAAAAGTTTCAGCTTTAAAAAAAATGTTACATAACAAAAATTGTTTGAGAATCATCCTAAGAATGCATGTGCATATTTTCAGAGCTTTTAAAATTTTACAAAACATCGAAATTGAAAAATACAAAAATAGCTAGAAAACATTTTGAAAAAAATCACACGTATCCTTTAGATGATTCTCTATACTTTTTGTTCTGGAACATTTCTTTGTTATGTTGAGACTTGCGAGAAAAAAAATCATGCAAATTTTCATCATGCTGTTTTGCGAAAACCGCCATTTTGCGAAAATCGAGTGAGAAAAAAGTGTTCATCACCAGTGCTCTGGAAAGGTCAGTTATTGAGAACACTTTTACTGGCGATAGTATGATTATTTGAGTACAGCAACAGTAACGGAAATCGATTTAAAGGAAATAAAACGTCAAAAATTCTTGAGTTTTCAATTAAAAACGAAAAAATAATGAAGATTTTGATTTAATTCTACAAAATAAATGCCATATTCTGAAAGAGCACCCTCAGAAACTTGCTATGCCAGATTTTGAAAATTTTATCTTTTGTTCCTCAGTTAAAACTGATGTGTACTCGAAATTGAGTGTCCAAAATTGTTATTTTGCGCATTAATGGGTTAGTATGGTGATGCTATACAACATTTTGAGTGTAGGAGTATTGGACATTTTTTCCGTGTAGCAACATGCTTGTGGAGTAATTTCTGAAAATTTTAAGATTTTCCAAACGTACTGAGATCCACAGTAAAATCGTGACCACACACGCGGAAAAATTCCATGTATTATAAACGAAAAACTTCAACCCCCGTGGTCGAGGGTTAACCATTGTTTTGAAAATATGAAAAAAATTACAGCATTATTTTTTAATGTATTTTGAACCGATTTAGGGGGCGGAAACGGTAAAATTTTGATCCCAAATAACGACCACCCTAGTGTGCGTGAATATACCTAAATCAACTTTCATGTTGAAACCTGATTTGGCTTAAGGGGGTCACCCCCGGTGGGAGCCGCATTTTTTGGGGTTTTTCCCCGATTTTTTTGCGGCAAGGATAAAAAATATAGACTTTAGAAATTTGAAGGTTTCATTCAATGGTATTCAACTCTATGGTAGAATTTTTTAACTCTGATATTTCGGGTTTATTCGGTGTAAAACTATTTCAAAGGAAACCATCTGCATGGTCTCCACGATTCCGGAGGTTCCGTTTATCTGCGATCAAAAAACCAAGGAGCGTTTTGATTTGTAAAGCAGTGGCTATCGCCTGAACATACAGAATCATACAGAAATATTAAAAATTAAAGGATTATTGAGCTATGCAATATTTTGGAAAATTTAAATCAGGTGTTTCAAAACGGACAAATGCTTCAATTTTTCATATTTCTGTATGATTTTGATTCAGGTGATAACCACAGCTTTACAAATCAAAACACTCCTGCTTTTTTGATCTCAGATAAACCGATCCCCCGGAATCGTGAAAACTATGAAGAAACATATGGGTTCCTGTGGAATAACATTATACCGAATCTACTAGAGATATCAGAGTTACAATTTCTACCATAGAGTTGAAATACCATTGAATAAACCCTTCAAATTTCAAAAGTCTATATTTTTTTTCCGTGCCGCAAAAAAATCGCGAAAAAACCCCACCAAAACCGGCTACCACACGAGGTGACCCTCTTATGTTGTATTTCATTATTCTAATCGATTAATATTGCGTTATCTGAAAAAAAGATTCGAGCGCCTTAGTCGTTGAAATCCTGTCGTTTTTTAACGACTTAATCTCAACATTGAAATTGATAATTCGTTACAATTTTTTGAATTTTTAAATATATTAGCCGTGTTCAGGATTGAGCGAGGCCTCGACGGTAGCGCCAGAGAATTCGGGCCGGGCTCTCGCGCTCCGCCGCTGGCGTCGCCAGTTCGTGGGTTCGGACACTTTGGGCGCGTGCAATTAGAGCAGCCGGGTGCTCGTTTCACGTGCTCACGGGGGGCGTCGCCACCTCCTGGGCAGTAATTAGCACGGGACCGGGGAAGCACACCGCGCATGTGCGCGGGGCTTCATCATCGATCTCCATGATTGATGCCTCAGTCTTGATCCGGTCGCTGAAGCGTGCAATACGGCTAATTACTGCATCTCACCTTCTCACCAGTTTTCGGTATCAAATTCGGGTTCTCTTATTCTTTTTCGGTTCAAATCATTACACGGACTCTGCGCATTTAACGGAACATTCTCTCGGACTCATTTTAACGGTATATCTCTAAAAATCATCGGGTTCTTTCTCACGAGCACGCTTCGGTCGTCCATCTTGTTCGTCTCGCACGTGCTCGACGAACACCGGGTCAACTCGCCATTTTCATCATCGGGCTTAATCGCACTAATTGTCGGGCAAATACTGTACTTTAACATAGAACAGCGGAACAATAAATTCCTCACTATTTTTCTCGCACCACCGGCGTACTTATTATTCGTTTACCACCTACACCAGACTCCTTGCAAAAACAAGCTGTAATTTGATTAAAAATTTTTTGGTCCCTTTTTTTCGATATCTCTTTCGACGAGGCAGGAAATAATTTTAATTATAAATTTTTTCAATAAATGTCGTTTCGCAAGTACACTCTGAAGGGAGATAATCATTACCTAACATGAAGATTTTTCCCATTTCCTGTAAAAATTTGTCAAGTTCATAGTACACAAAAAGTAGTCAAATCAAATCATAAGTCACAGCACGAATGCTGTTGAAAAATTGGAGACAAGTACATTTATGTTTTATGTAACCTGGACAGTAGTTTCAGTGAAACCTCATGTAACACTCATGTACTTCAAAACACAAATGTACGATGATTTATAAGAAGTTGTTCAATCTATTCTCTCGAAACTTGCTTCAAATGAGCAATTCATTACTAAAGGTCATAAAAAAACCTTGGTAATGTATGAAAAACGTTTGGTGTTAAAATGAACAAAACGTTGTCAAATAAATGCAAAAGTGACGAGTACATCGGATGACGAATGAAAAAAATTAAAAACATCAAGAGACTCGGTAGAGTCTCGGGACAAGTACATTGACAGCCCTGTCGTCTGCTGGCCCGAGGCTCTTGCCGAGTATACTTTCTCTGAATAAAACGATTCGCCGTGGTGGGGGTAAAATTGGCAAGTGATTTTTTTGAATTACCGAAGTTATGAGTCATCTGAGGCTTTGAAAATTGAACTTTCAGCTACTTAAGAAATTCTCTTTCTATTGCGCCCAAAATCAACACGATCGGTGGCGTAATTGCTGAGAAAAAACTTTGCACGGGCTCAAGATTATGCAAAAGTTACTGACACATCACGAGTTCGACGTATACGTATACGCGTTTTGACGTAGTTAGTGGTAGTAGAGTTGTTGCCTCTACGCATTCTGATTGGCTCAACGATGTCGGCTCCTCCAGCTGCTAGGCCGACCGCGGGTGAGGCTCAAGTGTTAGAAGGCCTAAAATAGCGAACAAGCATTCTGTATATCTATATATGCGTTATACAGAATGCCTGTTCGCCATTTCAGGCCTTCTAACTTTTGAGTCTTACCCCGACCGCGCTCAGACTCCGTAAATCAAGAGACTCGGTAGAGTCTCGGGACAAGTACATTGACAGCTCGGTCGTCTGCTGGCCCGAGGCTCGCCGAGTATACTTTCTCTGAATAAAACGATTCGTTGTGGTGGGGGTAAAACTGGCATGTTATTTTCTAAAATTACAGAGCTCAGGAGATGTTTTATAAAGCATAAATTGGTTTGGAGACTAATTTTCAAAATTCCTTTCGAATAAGCACGAAACCAACACGATCAGTAGCGTAAATGCTGAGAAAAAACTTTGCACAGGCTCAAGATTATGCAAAAATTACTAACACATTTATGGATTTACCGTGTCTGTACAGAACACCATCAAAGGCCTCTTGATGCCAGCTATAACCCATTTCTATGGAAGCTCGGGTCCCGGGATCCCAGCTACAGAAATAATGGGTTGTGATTGGTCAGGACACTCGCTGTACCGTTCCAGCGGAATAAAGTTTATGAATATATACCTATGTATTGTGACGTGACATTTTTGCCCCGCCACTCGTACGAATCGTGTCGACCAGTGGACCGGGTTTACGGCCCATTTTGACGCCGTTCGACTCGTCGGGTGTTGGTCGGAACGAGACTCATCGTCACGTAATTATAAGATTTATTTTTAAGAATCGCGTATAGTACCTTTCGAGCGACAATTTAGTAAGTCTAATAACCGTTACCTTTTACCTCGGTGCAAGGAAGAGAGAGAAATTCTTGATTGTTTAATTTTGAGTTTGATGAAGTTTCCTTTTGACTATTCCGTTTGTTTTTTTGAGAGATTTGGTGTTAACGTCACCACATTGGTCCCAGCGAGCATTAGTATTTGACGATACTTTCCTGCTGTTCGAGCCGATCTGGCTCGCAAGAATCATCCCTCTCACGCCGTCTTCGAGTACCGAAGAACATTCTCGATCTGCGGGCGGTTGAAAGAGCACGCTGGCATAGGCCATTTATTGAACGCCGCCCGTGTCTTTCCCGCCGTAGCAACCCAGAGTTGCACCGCCCGCAATACCGTGAATTCGGGTGTCAAAGTCCGTGTGAACCGGCGCCTCGTCGGGTGGGGTCTGGGGGAGTTTTCTGGGGGCGAGGTGCTGTTCTTGCCTGGTGGCTTATCTTGTGGGCCCACCGCGACATCCGGAGTCGTGAGGGAGGCCTCCCCTCGTCCTTTCAGGGCTGCCCGCCGGATCCTCAAGAGGAGAGACACCCGGATCACGGTCATCTAGTCGAGAGGAGTGTTTCGAGTGAGCGGGAGAGGTGAGAGCAGCAGAAGGGTAATTATTGCGATATTGGGTAAAGAAGCGTAACGGGAAATATCCTCCGTACACGCTCCCTTGTTTTGAGTTTCCCGCGAAAGCGCGAGCAAAGACTCTGTACTCTAGTTCGTGCCTAGCGCGTGAGCGCCGTTGTGCATGGGCCTAGTGGTGGGGAGAACGCCGAATCTGGAGGACCGCTCGTACGCACGATCAGTCTTCTTCCGATCACCTCACCGGCGAGTCACCAATATCTCCCGATCATCGAGGTTCCTTTGTCTTTCGGCGTGCGACGAGCGGGTTCCTCGGTAAGCCCTTTCTCTTTCTCCCGGAATGATTAATGGAGTTGAGCATTTTGAGTTTCGGAATTTAGTTCCGGTTTATTTGGCGTTTCGGGGAACATGTGTGTCGAAGTTTCGAGCGAGATTGCGGCCGATACTTCCCGTGTTCCCAAATTTTATAGTTTTGCGGCTCAGCTCCACTAATCGATTCGATATTAATTTGGGTCCATTCAGTATAGTTTATTTGACGTAATCTTGTTGCGCATTAATTAATTAAGTTTGAGTTTTGTAATGTCGAATTTTGGTAGTACGCGCTGGAATATTCCACGCCGCTACGTTTCTCTCTCTCCCTGCACGCGTTGAGGCTCTAGCGAGCACGGTCGTTCGCGCGATGTTTTCGCCCTGTCTCTCTCGCACTTATTGTCGCGCGTCGTCTATACGGCGATTTATTCTGTCTTTTGTATTGCGTATTTTTCAGCCGTTCCTTTTGCGTTCGCAGTTATTTCTTTTTCTCTATTTCGTGACGATCGTATTATTTTGTGCCTCTCTATGGCGAATTATCTTACGGCACTCTTCCGTTACCTCTGTTACCGTTTCAAAGATTATCTGGCTATTAGTTTCTGTGATTTATTTTATCGTATAACGCCGCTACCTTCGTATTATTGTACTGATCGTTCGGGAATTTCGGTGTTACCTCGCGCTTAGCCGAAGTCGCTTCACTATTACCTTCGATTACCTTTCGTCGCGAATTATTTTAGGGTTACCTAGCGTCAATTACCTTGCCTATGTTGCCTATGACGCTCTCGCGAATTATTTAGGGTTACCTAGCGTCAATTACCTTGCCTATGTTGCCTATGACGCTCTCGCGAATTACTTTCGGGTTACCTGGTGTCGATTACCTTTTACCTAAATTTACCTAAGACACCGTTGGTTCTGGCGTTGGTTACCTTTTACCTGTTACCTAAGGCATCTGCTCGTCAGACCGCTGATTATCTTTTACCTACAATGCCAGAGCGTCGGTCGTCGATTACCTACGACACCCGCGAAATTGCGATGCGATTACCGATCACCTGAATTACCTGATGCATTCGAGTAAGCCACGCGCCGAAACCGCGTTGTCGTCCGATACGTATTGGCCATGCGATTCTAGCGAGCCGTAAATTGAGTTTCCTTTTCCACTCTTATTTTATGTAGAATCCAATCTCGCAAGAATTCATCTTTTCTTGTACTTTGGTTTATTTTAATAAATTGTGAATCTTTTCTGAATCTTCTGTCTGTGTCGATTATTTGCTTTGCGTTGTGAATTGCTACTTTTCCCCAAGGATCCCCCCCTCTACCTTTTGTATCTCAGATGAGCTGAGTAGTCGGACCGTCCTCGGTCATTCGTTCCCCTCGTGTACTCTAAGTTCTAGTTTTGTGTTGCGTGACGATCGCGAGAATCGACGAAAATAAAGTCGATTAATTCGACGGTACTTTGTACCTGGCGCCCAGTTCATTCTCGCAGCCGGAGAGTCATACGGGAAGGAGCGGGTGAGTCGAGAAGGGACTGGATCGTACCCTTGCGGGGAAAATCTACGTTACAGTATACAATGCCATCAGTCAGCCGTCAGTCAGTTTTTGATGTTATAACAAACGGATTTCCGACATTACGAAGTGCGGGGTGAAAAAAATGTATTTTTCATCTAATAAAGTGTTCAATAGTTCAATATCTATTTATTTTATTAAAAATAGTGGTATGTGGTATCGTACATGCAGTGTATTACGGAAACCAGACATATCGTGACTTTGGCGTGATATATTGTTCAACCATCTGTCAGTTTTTGATGCCACGAGCAAATTAATAGCAAAGCGATCTAAATGATAAAATTTCGGAGAAACAGTGCGAGCTGTATGAATTCGATACAAAATTCTTATATAACTATAAAAAAAAAAATGTTATGTAAGTTTTGTGAAAACCATGTGGGTTAGTTTACCCTCATCGCAATCGGTTCGCGAATATTTGTTATATAGGACATATATTAGTATTGGGAAATTTCTCCTTGTACAAATTCTTTGATTTTACGTTTATTTATGACATAATTTTGTTGCAATCCCGGTTCTGGTTCTATAAAAATTTTCAATGGGAGTTATGTGAGAAAACAAAACTTTCGCTCATTATAACCTCTCAAACGTTCTTTCCAAACAGAAATTTTATGTTGTGTAATTACATTATAGAAAAAATATGCGTGGTTGTATGTGAATGAATGCAAATAAATTTTGAAAAACTTTGGTCAAGTAAGTATCTAATTCAATGTATTGTGGTCATATTTTCTTTCATTTTGTTTGGCTGTGTTCACCGGGCCCTTTTTCCCACCTCCTTAGATTACAGTATATCCATACCAATTTCTATTCATTCTCCAGACAATTCGAGTGACAATTGTATTTCTATTTCCTCATATTGATTTCAATAAATTGGAAAATTCATAACAAAAAGTTTTCATGATTGTTTATAAACCCGAGTTTTAAAAAATCTTTGGGCCATGTAAATACATAGATATTCACTTGAATTGTTGCATGATGAATTTGGAAATTTATTTCAATGAGTCATTGGTTGCTTATTTTTCGTGATATCAAAATTTATATCTTTGAAATGCAATGAACACCTCTTAAGTTTGACAACATGATGAAGCGACATGTATATTGAGTATTTCCAGACCATGTTTATGATTGGCATTATGGATTGGAAAATTCATGTGTGAGTCTACGCCTGATCATTGCTGGATGTGATCAAATATTTCGTCTGTGTATAACCATGGAGACACACTAAATTACACTACTTGATTTACTTCAACATGCAGTGTATCTGTCACTTTATTTCTTGAATATGTCATAATAAGTTTCAAAAATGTGGTTCAGGTAATTTTGAAGTTTTTTGCCCCATAGCACCAAAGTTTGTATTACTGGTACGCAGCGAGTACCTATGAACTTTGATATTCCTGCGAAGCGGTAGGTGTGCCAATCTTTTCACTATTTGGTTCCACTTGTAATATATTCCCCTAGGGAAAAAAAGGTTGGGACAAGTACATTGATGGTCTCTTGTTTCTGGATGGCATAGAAAAAAAATTTAGAACCAGGAAAAAAATTCTATAAAAATAATAAACGAAAAATTGAAAAGTTCAAAAAAATTCAACAAAAATAAAAAACAATCGAAAAAATTCTGTAAAGAAAAATAAAAAAATTTCAAAAAAATTCATAAATATTGAAGACATTGAAAAATGTACTATCCAAGTTACATGTAGTATAAAAATGTATGATATCAATTGGAGGCCAAGTTTTTATTGATAATTTGGAATATTTATCCAACAAATTGAAAACTTTAATGAAATTCATGATAATTATTTTCACGAAAAGAGTTAATGAAAAAAAAGTCATAACGGAAGTTACGTGCAGTACTAAAATATATTATATCAATTCGAGGTCAAGTATTTATCAGTTATTCGAAATATAATCTCCGGCGACAAATGAGCGTTGAGAATCCTTGTCGGGCTCACAACGTTTTATCAAAATTACTAAAAAATTAATGGAAATAAAATCATTAAAAATTCACATGAAAGTCATTCGTTACTTCAACAAGGTACACACTTTAAAGAATCGATTCCTCTCCGACTTTCAGGATCCCCTGGTATTATTCACAACATTCAACTTCGATTGGATCGGTACAAATTATGTTCAAATACGTCTTAAACGTACTTGTCCGGCCCATCACTTTTTATTCAAATTGCTCATTCGAAAACAAATCAAAAACGAAGTTAATGCATGTGTTAATATTAAGAAACAATAATTCCCGAGAAAATAATTTTCCTTCGAATCGCTCTTGTCAAAATGAAACGAAAATGAAAGATGAAGTTGATTAATCTATTTATATTATATGGAGTCATAATTCACAACAAAATCATTTTTCTCCAAATTCCAGGAATCCACGTGTCGTACTCGACTAGTGATATTTTTCAAAATGTGTACGTGACTATAGAAAAAAAAATATTTCATGGCTGAGTTGGTTCGAAAATTTCTAGTAATGTGCCTGGATACAGGGTTGCAAATAATGCATTATTTTTTCAAATGCATTAGTGTATTCATTAAACCATTAAATGCAATGATTAATGGAAATAATTTTCATTAAATCATTACATTTAATGCTTTAATGAAAATAATTTCCATTTGATCATAAAATTTAACGATTCAATTGAAATAATCTCCGTTGAATCAATAAATTTAATGTTGCAACGGAAGCAATTGCCATTAACTCATTATGTTCAATGTTTTAATGCATACAATTTGCATTGAAACATTGGATTTAATGGTTCAATGGAAATAATTTCTAATAAATCAATAAATGCACTGTTTTAATGGGAATAATTTCGATTAAGTCTACAGATTCAATATTACAATGGAAAAAGTTTTCATAAAATGATTAAGTTTAATGATAGTGCTTTTGGTCTAGATCAAAATTACCTTTTCTGTCTTTTAATGTTTTTTCGGCTTACCGCTTCAGTGATATCGATTGATTTTCCAGAGTCCGCTATTTTGAATTTCCGAATTTGAACTTTGGATTCAGATTCAACAATTTTAGAATAAAATTGAATTCGGGATTGTATCTTTTCAATTCTGCGGAATTTAACAATTAATTTAAGCCTAATTACACTAATAACAAACACCACGATGATTTTATAAATTAGCAAAACAAAAAGAATACATTTTTCGACGTTTGGTATAAATTTCCTCAAGTGCTGTCGTTCAGCGAGCAGTCCCCGCGGCTCACTCGGGCCTTTGTACAACAATTTAAGATGGCCGCGGCCTGTCAACAACGACGCGCTCAGTCGGTCGTTGTACGCGATCGTATTCTTGTCGAGTCGGGCATCGGGCGTTTCGAGGTTATGTACGGTTCGTGAAGTGTATCGTCGCACTATATTTTATTCGATTGTTCCATCTTCTTTTTTTTCTAATTGATATTTGACATGCCCGTGCCCAGAGCAGCTAAGTGCTACACTACAGTCTAAGTGCGTCTTTTCTATAGGAGTGGAAGCTCTGCTGTGTTATTAATTGCGAGTGGCGGTCATTTTTCGTTGGCCACGTGTGATAGTGCTCTCGGATGAGAAGAATCTAGGCGAGAAGAAGAAGAGGTGTGATAGTGGATGAGGCTATCCAATCCATACCAAACAAAACATGTAAGTATAGAATCGCGATTCTAACATCAATAATTTATCAACAAATGTGAAAACCTACAATTTTCGTTGTATATTTGTTCACGTTTTGAGGTTATCTATGCGTTGTAATTATTCAACCTAACTCTAATTTTCAAGCGTGATTTTTTGGTCATCATTTGACAGTGAGGAAAAAAACATTTTGCCTACGCGGGGAAATGCAACAATGGTGACAAAAAATTTCACCTCGAATTTTCAACAGAAAAATTTTTGGTACCGGTTGACTGACAATGAGCGGAACAATAACATATAAGAATGAAACCATGTTTCCCATTTTCCTGTTCGGACAGAATTTTTTTCGCTCGAAAAAATTACTCAAAGCTTTATTTTCATTTTGCAAGTTTACAAACGACATTTTGGATAATTCATTTTCGGCAATTTGAGAAATTAACAAATAAAAAAAAATTCGTCTAATATGATTCACATCGATTTAAACACTACTCTTCATCATTTTTTTCAATTCTCATCAACAGAAAAGAAAGTGATTATTTAATATTTTATTAATAATACTTTTACATAGGGCTGACGATAAAATTTCACCAGCAAAAAGAACAAAGACAAATAGTGATCATGAGGAGAGAGAAGACGAGTTCAATAAGGTGGAAAAATCGCTGAGTCAAGTGGCGATTACTGCGGTCATTAGCACCCACAGCGCGGGAGGTTTGTAATATACAATAAGTTATATTCAATCGGTCAAGCAGGATATACTTTTAAATTCGAGTATTATTCAAAACAAAATTAAAATTGATAGGTGCTGGGCCCTCTTTTATGGAAAACTCCATGAATAGCGATGGGGCTAAAGATAGCTATTCCGAGAATAGCTGCGATGATAACTCCGATGAAGACTCTGAGCAGGACGGTGATGACGATATGTCGAGGAAAATAAAAAAAACGCTTTTATTGGATGGGCAATTTTTTGTAGTTGACCGAGAAAAATCCAGTTTAACAGGAGCAGTCTTGGCATATTGCAATTCATGTACTGTTCCGAAATTGCTATCAGGATCGTTTCGATCAACGTCAAACTTCTCTTCACATCTTAAGGTAGGTAAATTAAAATTTGCCTGTGCACTAAATTGGTAAACGGGGCTTTGAAGCAGACAAATCCAGGTTCATATGGTATTTTTGTTTCGTGTATACGATTTTTTTGCACCTGCAATGTCAATTTTCCATTCGCCAGGCTTTCGCGATATTTTTAGTTTGCCAAGTCGAGTGCTGGACGGAATCATTAGATAGGGACAAAATCCTTAAAGAGAAAATCTTAGCTTTCTCTTCCCCTTTCTAAAAATATTATGCGTTCCCATTCTCCATGTTATCTAATTGTTTCTCAAATGAGGTTATGAGGCCTGAGATACATTGTAGGCAGTAAAAAGTTGTATGTTTTTGCTTTTCAAGTCCCTCAACTTTTGGAAAATTTTTTTTAACAATACTACTCGTTACTTCTGAAATTTATCAAAACATATTCTGATAAATTGAGACATTCTTGTATTGAAAATTCGTGAAAATTTCGACTTAGTTTTGAATTTTGAACAATAAACTTATCACCGGATGTTTTATTTTGTAAGAAGTTTCTCGAATTATATTCAAAAAGTTACTTCTGCAAAATACTTTTTTTTGAATTTGTTGTGGAACTTTTTACCTATTCTCCCAAGTTTTATGCGATCTTTTAATACATTCCGAGAATGTATTATAAATTTTGTTTTTGGCAAGAATGTAGGAAAATTGCTTTAAGTCGTGTTAAATCATTCGAAGAAAATCCTTATGGATCATTGCTCTTTAGAAAGTTCGATAATAATTTGGAAAAAATTTCGGTATTACTCGTGAGTTTTTCACTATATATACAGTCTGTCTAGAAACTTATAATCACCGAATAGACATCTCTAATTATGTCGAAGTGTGATTTTTACTTGTGACTTTAAAATATAGTTCAATGAAATCTTGAAACGGATTTTAAATATTTTACTTGGTCTTTTAGAGAAAGCATCAAGAGGAGCACGCGAGATATAAAGAATATGTACGTCTCAAACGTCAAGGTCGGGTAACTTCGATCATCGATAGGAGACGTTGGTCGTGTCTTTTCGATCAAAACAAGTTCGAGGAAAACGTCACCGATTTCATCTTGAAATTCATGTTACCATTTAGAGTTGTGGAGGATCCAGGTTTTAGAAAAATTTTTGATGGTAAATAATGAATTTAATATTTCAGGGAAGACCCATTTTGTAAACACCCCGGATAAAAAATATGAAAACACCCGTCGAAATTTTAAGTCACACGAAACGATAGATTGCTTTGTGAAGTAAATAAATATCCAAATTCCGCAAAAGGCGTTCTGAAGAGAAAATATTCCGGTTCAGTTTTTTTTCACACATGTTTTACGATTTGTGTTTGACTTGGTACGCACTTTTGAATGTTGTCGTTTTTTTCCGGATGTTAAAAATCAGGTTAACAATTATACTTGTGGAAAATTTTTCAAATTCTTTTTCACAGGACAAGTGAAAGGGGCAGCACAAATTTCAATTTAGTTTTTCTCAAAGAACTCTTTTCAATTAAACGGGTATGAAAATTCAAATTTCAAATTTCGTGGTCAAAGTTCAACAGCATGTTTATGAATATTTATGTTTGGAGTTTTTTTTTAATTTTACACTGACAAGTTCCCTTGAGTTTCGTGCAATTTTTTGCTCAATTATTTGAATTTTTCTAAAAAAAATACCAAGTTCCCTTGAGTTTCGTGCAATTTTTTGCTCAATTATTTGAATTTTTCTAAAAAAAATACCATGTTTAGAAAGTGCGGCGTAAGCAAATTATGAGGTTCCGGATAAATTGTTCGAAGGATAAAAAATTTTCAAATTTCCGACTGTTATATATTTTTTTCCCTGTAATATTTTTTGGTAATCTTCTTCGTGACCACCTCATGTAGATTTCGGTTTTGAAAAATAATTTTATTTCCTCTGATATTTCATTTGGAAAAAATGGATTTTAAGCTAGGAAAATAGTGCTGAGTTGATAAATTCAAATGGTTCATAGATTTCAAGATCCAAAAAGGTGATTCCCAAATAAAACACCTGACGCGCTACACTCTAGGAAAGAGAGTCGAGGAAAATTTATCTATAACGATGAATGAAATCCGAGATCAACTGAGACTCTTGATTAATGAAGGTGGCTTGGTTTGTACCACAGCTGACGTGTGGACAGGAGGAGCGCGCCGGTTTTTGGGAGTCACAGTCAGCTGGGTGAGTACATTTTTGGTCTGACATGTTAATATTTTATATTGCACTTTCCTACATCATTTCATCCAAGTGGTTTTCAGCATAATTTCTTCAAAAATCGTTAGAAATTTGTATTTAAAATAATTCTGATTTATTTTAAATTCAACCTTTTTTTAAATATTTTTCAGAATAATGTGTAGATCGTTAAAGCATTCATATTGTTTTTCTATATCAGTCCCCATAAATAATGTATCGTAAGACCAAACAATCAAGTTATAGTAATATGTATATTACTTAATTAAATTACATTCAATTCAAATATAATATTAATATTGAATACTCAATATTTTAATTTTTAATATTTTATTATGTTACATATACATATATACCGACGATGAACATTTGGTATTTTTATAGATTGAACCTAAAACATTGACAAGAAAGTCGGCAGCTATTGCCTGCAGAAGATTCCCCGGCACTCATTCTTTCGACGCTATAGCAAATCTCCTCTCCAGTATCCACACATCGTTTGGATTGACCTCAGAATCCATAAGAGCAACGGTTACAGATAATGCCAGTAATTTCGAAAAGGCCTTCAGAAAACTGGGCATCGAAGAGTTGGATAAAGTTCTACCGGGTAAGTGCGGCGAAAAATCAGCGTTCTTTAATTTATTCTTCCTTAGCACTACACTACAACCTACACTGCAGTGAAAAGTCAAAAGAAAAGGAGATACGAAAATGGGTGTTCCTAAAACGGTGTTTTGAATGTGTTTAATTTCATTTATAGAAGATGAAGTTCAAGGTGAAGTTCAAAGTATCGATACTGACGATATCAACGCTATCGAAGAGTACTCGAATCCAGAAGACGAAATTGATATCGAAGAGGAATTCAGCGAGGAGTGCCAAAAAATACTACCTAGGCATTGCAAATGTGCTAGCCATACCATGAACTTGATTGCGTCTACTGATGTTCCAAAAGCAATAGCTCGAAATGATCCATTGAAACGAAAGCACAACTGTGTTTTGAAAAAGTGTTCATTACTCTGGAAGTTGCTACGTTCTCCAAAAAAACGAGAAACTTTGAAAACTGAACTCGGAATTGCAATTCAACGGCCAGTCGTAACTCGCTGGAATTCGAGCTACGACTGCTTCAAGCAATTACTCGGCATCAAGGCGAAGCTTATTGATAAAAATATGGAAGGCCTAACACAACCTTTCACGGCTGGAGATTTCAACTACTTAGAAGAGTATGTGCGATGCTCAACTCCGCTTGCAAACGCTATCGATCTTTTGCAAGGAGACACGTGTTATTATGGAATCTTATTACCAACACTAGTATCTATGAGATATCAACTTAACGAGCTATCGAATAGCGATGATGTGACTTTCTGCAAACCGCTGATCAAAGTCATGATTGATGGTATTAACAGGCGATTTGAAAAATTGTTCGACTTCACAGAGCTCAATGTTGATGCGGCAATTGCTGCTATCTCCCATCCGCGATTCAAAGGTCGTTGGCTAGCTCAATTTAATGAAGATCAACAGAGACTGATCCATCGCCGGTTCGTAGAAGCTGTTTCTTTAGAAACGCTTACCGAGGCACGCATTCCGCTCGATGAAAATCAAGATGACGAGTTTCAATTCGGGCCCTCTGCAGAAACTATCGCCGAATTTGAACCATCTTTGTCTCAAGGAGAAGTGAAGGCAGAAGTGACCCGGTACTTAAAAAGCAAGGAGACCCAACTTGTTATGTTAGAAAAGTTCCCGAATATTCGGAAAACTTTTCTAAAATATAACACCCCATTGCCGTCTTCTGCTCCGGTGGAGAGACTATTCAGTTACGCGACGATGATGAATATGCCGAAATTCAACAGGATTAGCGAAGAACATTTTGAGCAAAGAATCTTAGCTAAAGCTAATCATAAAAAAAAATATATTTAAATGGATTCGTTTGTTACGAGAATATTCCTGGCTACCTATGTATTAATATAGTAATGTGTAGAAAATAAATATGAAGATTCAATGGGAATAATTTGCATTAAATCAATAAATTCAATAGAATTCATTCCGGTTGAATCGTTAGATCTAATGTTGTATTGGAACTTATTTCCATTGAGCAAATCAATTCAATTTTTCAATGAAAATCATTTTCATTGAACCATTGATTTTAATGATTCAGTGGAAATAAATTCCATTAAAACATTAGATTTAATGATTCAATGGAAATATTTTCGATCGACAAATTAAATTCAATTATTGAATGGAAATTACTTTCATTGAAGCATTGAATTCAATGATAAAATGAAAATTATTTTCATTATGAATTGGAAAAGTAATGATTAAATGCATTGATTTTTCATTAAAAAATTTGCAACCCTGCCTGGATATTTCTCATTTTCATTGGTTCTTACCGAATGGTATGTGTTCACTGAAGAAAATGAGAAGTGGATATTGCTATACGAACTTGCGAACAATCAAGTTCAAATTACTTGGAGATATTATTTTTATTTCTATCCATTTTATTATATTTGTCATTATAGAACAGCCCTGATTTGTTTTCGAATGAGCAATTTGAATAAAAAGTGATGGGCCGGACAAGTACGTTTAAGACGTATTTGAACATAATTTGTACCGATCCAATCGAAGTTGAATGTTGTGAATAATACCAGGGGATCCTGAAAGTCGGAGGGGAATCGATTCTTTAAAGTGTGTACCTTGTTGAAGTAACGAATGACTTTCATGTGAATTTTTAATGATTTTATTTCCATTCATTTTTTAGTAATTTTGATAAAACGTTGTGAGCCCGACAAGGATTCTCAACGCTCATTTGTCGCCGGAGATTATATTTCGAATAACTGATAAATACTTGACCTCGAATTGATATAATATATTTTAGTACTGCACGTAACTTCCGTTATGACTTTTTTTTCATTAACTCTTTTCGTGAAAATAATTATCATGAATTTCATTAAAGTTTTCAATTTGTTGGATAAATATTCCAAATTATCAATAAAAACTTGGCCTCCAATTGATATCATACATTTTTATACTACATGTAACTTGGATAGTACATTTTTTAATGTCTTCAATATTTATGAATTTTTTTGAAATTTTTTTATTTTTCTTTACAGAATTTTTTCGATTGTTTTTTATTTTTGTTGAATTTTTTTGAACTTTTCAATTTTTCGTTTATTATTTTTATAGAATTTTTTTCCTGGTTCTAAATTTTTTTTCTATGCCATCCAGAAACAAGAGACCATCAATGTACTTGTCCCAACCTTTTTTTCCCTAGGGGAAGTTTATGGTTTGATATCACGCCTTTTTTCTCAAAAGTTCCTCCTTTATGTTATGATGGTTATAGGATTTTAGTATAAATTTCTATGAATTATTTGCTTAGTACATTTTTATAGATTCCATTCTCATACGAACATTTTTTATGGGATAATCTTTTTCATGAAATTATCAGCAAATTAGGGACCATCAATGTACTTTTCCCAATCTTATTTTCCCTAGGTATGATGTTCGGCTTATAAAGTTGGTTTCCACCATAAAAGACCAATTTTTCGTAAAAATTGTAGTGAAAATATTCGGTCACAAGTCTGCCCTTGAACTTTGGCGATTTTTTTCCTTATACTCTTATATGTTATGCCTATTAGGAACTCAACAGCATGGAGGAATCCGGGATGAGGCCCGAGAAATGAATTTCGGTTTATAATGTTGGTTTCCACGTAAAAGACCAATTTTTCTTCAAAATTGTACTGAAAATATTTCGGCACTGGTTTGGTCTTGGACTTTGGTAATTTTTCTCCTTGTCTTCTAATATGTTTTGTCTATTGGGAATCCAAGAGCATGAAGAAATGCGTGTTATGGGCCATAATATGGTTTTCGGCTTATAACGTTGGTTTCCACGAAATAAGATCTATTTTTCGTTAAAATTGTACTGGAAATATTTCGTCACAGGTCTGTCTTTGGACTTTGGCGATTTTTTTCCTTATACTCTAATATGTTTCGTCTATTTGGAATCCAAGAGCATGGAGAAAAGTGTGTTGCGGGCCGAGATATGATTTTCGGCCTATAACGTTGGTTTCCACGAACAACAACAAATTTCTCGTCAACATTGTACAGAAAATATTCCGTCACAGGTCTGTCCATGGAGTTGGGCTATTTTTTTTCTTCTACTCTAATTTGCTATGCTTATTGGGAACCCAAGAGAATGGTAGAAAGCGGGTTGGGGGCCGAGATATCATTTTCGGCTTATAACGTTGGTTTCCACGAAAAAGGACCTATTTTTCGTCAAAATTGTACTGGAAATATTTCGGCACGTTGGTTTCCGCGACAAAAGATCTATTTTTCGTCAAAATTGTACTGAAAATATTTCGTCACCTGTCTGTCCTTGGCCTTTGGCGATTTTTTCCAAGTCTTCATACCAAGAAAGAACTGATGTAAAGATTTCCTTAATAGAACAGATTTTATTTATCCCTTTTCTTCAAAATTCAAATGAAAGATAGATCAAATTCAAGACACGAAAAATCCAAAAGATTTGCCCACTTTAAATGTCGCTTTTGTATTCTGAATCTAGAGATTTCATTTCATCCAAAACGTGCCCTCAATGAAATATATTTCCAAAGTTTGCAAGTGGCCGCTGAGGTCTAATTATCCACAGTTTGATAGTTGCTGAAAAAAAGTACCCGAAAACTTCTAACATTTATTATGCCAGAACTCAAAGCAGCAAAAAAAACTAAGCGAACTTAATTCAACAAAGCAACAGAATTCAAAGACGTTTAAGGTACCTGCATTGGTTTTGGAGGAAAACCATTTCAGGACAATTCAAAAATGAATTTAGAAATCCGAAAACTCACAATGGAGTAGAAAAAGGAAAATTGAAGTATCTAGAAAAGCGGAAGACTTTTGTGATGAATTTTATAGATTACATGATACGGTTGGAGTAAATGATTTGAATGATTGGCACACATGCTGCAACACAGAAATATCAAAGTTTGGAAGTATTCGCTGTATATCAGTCATACAAACTTCAATACTATTTGAAAAGGAACACTTAAAAACTTGCCGAACCAAGTTCCCTTACATATTACCATAATCAAAGATAAGGGGTGATCCGTCGCATATATATTTATCCACAGAAATTTCAGAGTTCGCAGGTATCTGCTGCGGTTCAATGTATGTGCGCAATGAGCTTCGAAGACAGCAATTTCAAATCTATCCATAAATGAGCAACTGAAGACTTTTATAATCAATTTTTTACTTCATACAGATGTTACAGTTAGAGTCAAAATGTAAAATGAATGGCACAGTATTTAAATTGTATAGTTTGCAGATTTTTGCAGTATTTTAATGATCCGAATCTACAGCATTATAATGAAAAGTTGTCAAAAGTCATGATGTTACATTAAAATGACATAGCGCACATTGCATTCAGCAATTCTGTAAGTTTCTGGTGATGTTGGTAGGCATCATATTCGATCGCATCCAAAACTGAGCAACAGTAGACTTATCGGAATGAATTTTTTTTATAATAATTCCATATTTGTAGTTTGCAAAGTGGAAATACTCTACATACATGTCATTCTACAAGTTTTGTTATCAAAATTTGTGTTTGCATACTTCATTCCTAAGATACGACTTTTCATATCATTAGCAAAAAAAGCATCCAAAGGCTTTCTGGAAAAGTTTCCAAATTTATCACTCGACAGACCTAATGGGAAAAGAATAACTACACACTATACCAAGACCAGATTTTTTTTTGAAAATCTGATTTACAAAATGTGCAATTCAAGATCATGGTTAGAAACCTCTCGAATCATGTTACCACAATCATCATGAAAGAGTAGAAAATCATAGAACACATATTAGGGAACGAATTAATAATATGAATCGATCCGCTGCAAACTGAGCGGGTGAAAACAAGGATCGGAGAGGGCAGAGCCAAACTGAATATCAAGCAAAATATGGGGATGTTTAAAAATAATGACGACACAAGAAATAAATTAGAAAACATTTATTCAATTAAAGTTTCTAATATCATTCTAACAGTTGCGTGTATTTTTGTTCTATTTATTCGTATATAGTATAACCTATGTACACATGATATATAACCACGCCACTGACAATATATTCGCACTGGACAATATTTCTCGTACTCTGGTTTAATTGAAGGATTATTTCAGTCAACACTTATTTCCAATCGAACGAAATAATGAAATCTTGAAAAGTTTCGTTGACATATATGCATCACGCATTTTTTATATTCTTTTTCATACACACATCACAAACTACATTTACGCGGCCGCTTTAATACCGGTTTAATATATCACAAATAACAAAATAAATAGTAATATGCACTTCTTTGGATAACGAAAATTATTTTTTTATTGATCCCGCACACACTTCGTAATGTCGAAACTTTGTTCATACGATCAAAAACTGACACATGGTTTGTACATATTATATGTATATTGGTCGAATTTATGACTGCTGTTACCAGCTGTGCTGCGCCGTGTGCTACGTTCCGAAGTTGACGTCAGATTTCCAATCATCAACAACTAATTTCAACAACCAATCACAACGTCTAAAAATGGATGTCGTCAGATCCAACGAATCAGAAACTCGAGAGCATCAAAGTGCCTTTGATGGTGTTTATAAATACAGACGCATAAATTCTTGAATGTGTTGGTAACTTTTGCATAATCTTGAGCCCGTGCAAAGTTTTTTCTCAGCAAATACGCCACCGATCAAGCTGATTTAGGGCGGAATCGAAAGAGAATTACTCAATTGGCTTAAACTTCAATTTTCAAGTTGTTAAATGGCTCCTGAGCTTCGTAATTCAATAAAAGCACATGCCAATTTTACCCCCACCACGGCGAATCGTTTTATTCAGAGAAAGTATAGTCTCGGCGAGAGTCTCGGGCCAGCAGACGACAGGGCTGTCAATGTACTTGTCCCGAGACTCTACCGAGTCTCTTGATGAACGAAGATACATGAAACACTTATGCGTTCTGTTCACTTTCAAGTGCGCTGTCTTTTTTTCTTTCAGTTTTGGCATAATAAATTTTATGAATTGGTGGTAATTTTTTCTGTCTGTATCAAAATTTAGATGAAGAAATCGCAGCGGATACTTGCAAACTTGGAAAATTCTGTGTATTGGCATGCATGCCAGATATTAGTACTTCCTATTTTTCATTATGGAATATGAATATCTACAAAGAATAAAAATTATACATGAATTATAGGATTTGGATATGGATTATAAATAATAATCAATAATAAAAAATAATGATGAATGTTACAAAAATTTAGCGATGACCTGTTCATGAATGGCATAAGAAGTTATGTTTTCAAAATGCAATGCTCATATTAAAAAGTAAGCAATTCTGTTGGTCTTGACGCACTTCATACTTTTTCTTTTGTCCGGTTAAACCTTGGTGGCTACATGCAGAGTTTGAAAATTTTGTGCATCGACGTGGGTGCGTCAACTTTCTATCTCTGGGCATGATAATACGAATGGAAAAGATTGCTTCAAAAAGTCCTTGGAAGCACGTTTTTAAATGAAATAAACATTGCTAGCATTAGAACTCAATAAACATATGTGAAAATTGCGAATTCCGGTGGACTTGGTGAACATTAAATATATTTTTTTCTTTCTCCTTCTGTTAAATTTTAAAGAAAATCAATCAAAAAAAAATTCGTTTCATTGAAAAATCTTCATATTTTCTTTATTCACAATGATTTCATCAAAACAATTGAAAACAAAATTTATAAATGACGGGGAAAAATTCCAGAATGATACGAAATATTGAAAAACCTCACGGAATATGATTTTAATCCCACAAATCTATGGACACGTTCGAAATGGTTGATAAATTGAGGGTATCACTTCAAACATTCGAAGAATATCAAATTGTTATAAATTGTATAAAACTTAAAGAAAATCATTGGAGAAATTATTTTTAAATATCACAATAGAAACATTGGACAACTTTAGAAAATCTTATTTAAGAATATTTTTTGTCGTTTAGAACTACCACAGAAAAAAGATTTGATATCAAGCCGTAAAAATCCCCTCTCGGAGAAAACAAATTTGGACAATTTCATTGATGATCGCCCGTTTTCGCATTATACCACAAAAAATGTAAACAAAACTTCTTAAATCACACAACGAAAATGATTTCGAACCGTAAGAAAATATCAAATATATTACAATCCTACAGCATTCGTGTATAATATTCTTTACTAGTATACTGATTGTGCGGTATCAGTCTTTTTTCGACAAATCAGATGTTACAAGCCAAAATCATATCTCGGCCTCCAACTCGCTTTCAACCATGCTCTTGGGTTCCTAATTGACAAAACGTACAAGGAAAAAATCGCCAAAGTCCAAGGACAGACCTGTGACGAAATATTTCCAGTACAATTTTGACGAAAAATAGGTCTTTTTTCGAGGAAACCAACGTTATAAGCCGAATATTATATCTCGGCCTCCAACCCGCTTTCCACCGTGCTCTTTAGTTCCTAATTGACAAAACATATTCGAGTACAAGAAAAAAAATCACCAAAGTTCAAAGACAGACCTGTGACGAAATACTTCCAGCACAATTTTGATGAAAAATAGGTGTTTTTTCGTGAACACCAACGTTATAAGCAGTAAATCGTAAATAATTCATAGAAATTTAAACTAAAATTATATAGTCATCAAAATATAAATAAGGAACTTTCGAAAAAAAAGACGTGATATCAAACCATAAACTTCCCCTAGGGAAAAAAGGTTGGGACAAGTACATTGATGGTGTCGTGTTTGCTAATAATTCCATCCATAAAAAAAACCTTGGAAACCGATGCCTCATTTTTCTTATTTGATTCGAACAGCTAAATCAATTGAAAAAAATTCCATCTAATTTACGATTAGCATTAAAATTTATTATATCAATTCGAGGCCAAGTATTTTCTAATGAATTGAAAAAAGTTACCACTTGAATAACGTGCAGCACTAAAATTTATGATATCAATCGGTGGACAAGTATTTTATTAGTAACTCCGCATTTTAACATTATTAAATTGTTCTAAGAAGCTTTTAAATCCAAAAAAATTGCATGAAAGCTAGTCATTTGTTACTCTATGGTAGCAGAGACATAAGAAAATCGATATTTCTCAGACTTTCAGGATCCTTTGGTATTATTCACAAAATTCAACGTCGATTGGAACGATACAAATAATGTTCAAATATGTGTTAAAAGTACTTGTCTGGCCCATCACTTTCCGTTTAAATTGTTTATCCAAATAAAAATCAGGGCTTGTCTAGAACTGATGGATCACAAGTATTCATGCAGAGAGAATTGAGAGAATAATCTTCAAGTAATTTTTACTTAACTGCACTAATTTAATAAAATAGGGAAGCAAATTGTTCCGCAATATACAAGGGATATTATTCTGCATCGATAAATGAAAAAAATTGTACATAATATATATGTGCAAGCTTCCAAAATAACTCTCCAGTTTATATTCAATGACGGCAATTTTTGCTTCCCACTTATTCTTCCAGCGAACGAATTCCATTCGGAATAAGAACTAACCTATATTAATATTAAGAACATTAAACTAATAATGAATCGCATTTCAACAAATTTTTAACCAGATTCTGCTGTACAATTTCGTTTTTTATGATTGATTTTTTATTGAATGAATAGTGATGGGCCGGACAAGTACTTTTAACACATATTTGAACATTATTTGTATCGTTCCAATCGACGTTGAATTTTGTGAATAATACCAAAGGATCCTGAAAGTCTGAGAAATATCGATTTTCTTATGTCTCTGCTACCATAGAGTAACAAATGACTAGCTTTCATGCAATTTTTTTGGATTTAAAAGCTTCTTAGAACAATTTAATAATGTTAAAATGCGGAGTTACTAATAAAATACTTGTCCACCGATTGATATCATAAATTTTAGTGCTGCACGTTATTCAAGTGGTAACTTTTTTCAATTCATTAGAAAATACTTGGCCTCGAATTGATATAATAAATTTTAATGCTAATCGTAAATTAGATGGAATTTTTTTCAATTGATTTAGCTGTTCGAATCAAATAAGAAAAATGAGGCATCGGTTTCCAAGGTTTTTTTTATGGATGGAATTATCAGCAAACACGACACCATCAATGTACTTGTCCCAACCTTTTTTCCCTATATGACAGCCCTGTCGTCTGCAGGCCCGATGCTCGCCGAGTATACTTTCTCTGAATAAAACGATTCGCGGTGGTGGGGGTAAAACTGGCATGTAATTTTCTAAAATTGCAGAGCTCGGGAGATTTTTTATAAATCAAAAATTGGTTTGGAGACTAATTTTCAAAATCCCTTTCGAATGAGCACGAAACCAACACGATCAGTAGCGTGAATGCTGAGAAAAAACTTTGCACAGGCTCAAGATTATGCAAAAGTTACTAACACATTTATGGATTTGCCGTGTCTGTACAGAACACCATCAAAGGCCTCTTGATGCCAGCTATAACCCATTTCTATGGAAGCTCGAGTCCCGGGATCCCGGCTACAGAAATAATGAGTTGTGATTGGTCAGGATACTCGCTGTACCGTTCCAGCGGAATAAAGTTTATGAATATATACCTATATATACAATCCCATCAGTCAGCTGTCAGCTTTTGATGTTATAATAATCGGATTTCCGACATTACGAAGTGCGGGGTGAAAAAAAAATATTTTTCATCTAATCAAGTGTTCAATATGTATTTATTTTATTCAAAATAGTGGTATGTGGTGTCATACATGCAGTGTATATTACGAAAACCGGATATATAGTGACTTTGGCGTGATATATTGTTCAACCATCTGTCAGTTTTTGATGGCATGATCAAATTAATAGCAACAGCGATCGAAATGATAAAATTTTGGAGAAACAGTGCGAGCTGTATGAATTCGATTCAAAATTCTTATATGACTATAAAAAAAAATGTTATGTAAGTTTTGTGAAAACCATGGGGTTAGTTTACCCTCATCGCAATCGGTTCGCGAGTATTTGTTATATAGGACATATATTAGTATTGGGAAAGTTCTCCTTGTACAAATTCTTTGATTTTACGTTTATTCATGACATAATTTTGTTGCAATCGTGGTTCTGGTTCATTACAAATTTTCAACAGCAGTTATGTGAGAAAAAAAAACTTTCGCTCATTATAACCTCTCAAATGTTCTTTCCAAACATAAATTTTATGTTGTGTTATTACATTATAGAAAAAATATGCGTGGTTGTATGTAAATGAATGCTAATAAATTTTGAAAAACTTTGGTCAAGTAAAAGTGTCTAATTCAATGTATTGTTGTCATATTTTCTTTCATTTCGTTTGGCTGTTTTCACCGGGCCCTTTTTCCCACCTCCTTAGCTTACAGTATATCCATACCAATTTCTATTCATTCTCTAGACAATTCGAGTGACTTCCGTATCTATTTCCTCATATTGATTTCAATAAATTGGAAAATTCATAACAAAAAGTTTTCATGATTCCTTGTTTATACACCCGAGTTTTAGAAAAATCTTTGGGCCATGTAAGTGCATAGATATATTCACTTGACTTATTGCATAATGAATTTGGAAATTTATTTCAATAAGTCATTGGGTGTCTGATTTTCATGATATCGAAATTCATATCTTCGAAATGCAATGAACACCTCTAAAGTGCGACAAAGTCATTAAGCGACATGTATGTTGAGTATTTCCAGACCATGTTTGCGATTGGCATCATGGGTTGAAAAATTCATGTGTGTAAGTCTACGTCTGATAATTTTTGGATGTGATAAAATATTTTGTTTGCGTATAACCATGGAGACTTACAAAAATACAGCATTTCGCTTGCTTCAACATGCAGCGTATCTGTCACTTTTTTTCTTGAATGTGACATAATAAGTTTCAAGAATGTGGTTCATGGAATTTTGAAGTGGTTTGCCCCATAGCACCAAAGTTTGTATTACTGGCATGCAGCGAATACCTATGAACTTTGATATTTCTGTGAAGCGTAGGTGTGCCAATCTTTTCACTTTTTGGTTCCGACTGCAATATATAAACGAAGATACATGAAACAATTTTGAGTTCTGTTCACTTTGAAGTGCGCTGTCTTTTTTTCTTTTAGTTTTGGCATAATGAATTTTATGAATCGGTGGTAATTTTTTTTTCTGTATCAAAATGTAGATGAATAAATCGCAGCGGATACTTGCAGACTTTGAAAATTCTGTGTATTGACATGCACGCTAGGTATAAGCACTTCCTATTTTTGATTATGAAATATGGATACTTACAATTAATAAAAATTGTAGAAGAATTATAGAATTATGATATGGATTACTAGTAATAAATAACTCAAAATAATGATAAATGATACTATTGGATACCCATTAATTAAGGGAAGACGCGCGGGGTGCAGTATACTCCAAACACATTACGTGACAACTCAAACCTTTATTATAACCGTGAGGCGTGAAGACGAGTTCACAATCGACTGACTCGCTTCTTGCCGCTCGGGCGGTTTCGGTACCTCGTATACCGCTGAAGTGGGGATACCACAGTCTCCCCTCTTTATACTGTGACCGTTCCGAATCCGTTACAATATGTCTTAAACTTATCTTATAACACTACTCAACAAATTTTCAACTTTTGATTTTATCTGAGGTCGCATTATGTGATTACTATTTCTTGCCACTAATGTAATAAAAATATGCAAATATACACACACCATCACATCTCAATGTCCAGATAAACATCCATGTCCGAAATCACGAATTTTCCATAATTTTATTCTAATTTTAATTGAAATGGCGTAGTTTTTTTGGAGTGGCTGGCTTTTCTCTTGTACTCAGTAGCAGGGGTCTCTCTAATAAGGCTCCAACAGTAATCCGCGAGCATAGCAGGCTCCCATCTGCCTTGAAATCGCTTTTCAAATGCAACAACATCTTGGTGAAAGCGTTCGCCATGTTCGTCACTGACTGATCCCATATTTTCAGGGAAAAAGTCCAAATGCGAGTGAAGAAAATGCAACTTAAGTGACATATTGCATCCCATTTTATAGTAGCAGTCCAATAAAACTTTTATTTTTTCGCGAAAGTCTTCAGATTTCTTGTTACCAAGGAAATTGTTAGTGACATCGACAAAAGCGTTCCATGCTTGTTTTTCAATATTATTGAGAGCAGATATAAAAGATGGATCTTGAATCAGCTTTTTTATGTCTGGACCTACGAAAACACCCTCTTTAATTTTCGCGTCACTAAGCTTGGGAAACTTTTGCTTGAGAAACTGGAAAGCCGCACCTTCTTTGCTTATTTTTTTCACAAAATTTTTTATGAGCCCCAGTTTGATGTGCAATGCCGGCAAAATAATTTTATCTTGCTCAACCAATGGTTCAAATTTTACGTTTTTCTGGCCCACTACTAGAGAGTGACGTAATGGCCAATCTTTTTTAATAAAATGTTGAGCTCGAGCTCGGCTATCCCACTCGCAAAGAAAACAACAATATTTTGTATAGCCTGACTGCACCCTGTTAACAAAGCAACCACTTTAAGATCTGCACAAACTGGCCATTTATGATCTCTGTATTTAATTTTTTCTAATAAAAGTTTCATAACGTCATAAGTTTCTTTCAAATTAGCACTATAAGCGAGGGGCAAGGACGGTAACTCATTTCCATTGTGCAACAATACTGCTTTCAAGCTACTTTTTGAGGAATCAATAAATAAACGCCATTCAGCAGCTACATGATTTTGCCCAAGCTGTGCCATTAATCCATTTACATCATTGCAAAAAACTAAGCCATCTTCTTTAGAATAGTACGGAACCAGTGAGCTATGTCGTTTACGATAAAAAGATACCTTCACATCTGATTCACATAGATTCCATTGCTTTAATCTGGATGTCAATAATTCTGCCTTATCAATGGGTAAATTTAATTCTCTTATTAAGTCATTAAGCTTAGTTTGATTCAATAAAAGTGGCTCAGATGCACATTTTGGGACATATTGGGGGTCCTCGCTATTTTCACTATCCGTCGAACTTGAGTCGACTTCAACTGTCTGAATTAAATTCACTGGGCACTCAGGAACAGGTAACTCGTCAGAATGTGGCTGAGGTTTTATTACCGATGGCACGTTGGCATACTTAATACTTCGTTTTGATTTTTCAGAAAACCCCTTTAATTGCGTTAAACAAAAATAACAATCGACGGCATGATTCGTTGGCTCCATCCACACCATTGGCGTACCAAATGGCATTTTTTTAGTTGTTCCCTTACACCAACCATTGAGATATGTATAACATCTTAAGCAGCACACTTTAGGAACCCATGACTTGTCTTGATTCCTTACGACACGGTTAAAATAAGCTTGATAGCACTGTTTAATTAAGTCAGAAAGTGGTTTTTTTTCGATTTCGGCGTAAACTCGCCACAAATATAGCAAAATAAATCAGGACTGTTAACACACACTCGCGACATTATAGAAGTCAGTTAATATACTAACAAATGCACTATGTTCCATTTGCAAAAGTAATAAGTTTCCGGACTACCCGCATTTTAACTTTTGTAGGTAGGTAAAAAAATAAAAAAATATTTATCCCTATAACCAGATGTGATATCGAAATAAAATGCATACAGTATTTTTATATTGGTCAAGCTTATTATGAAATAATATGAATTGGGTCAGATATTTTTTAAGTGTTGAGTAGTGTAATCTAAAGTTCGGTACTCGCCTCGCATCGCGCATTTATTCGCTCAGATCGACGTATTTGCGGTATAAGTTCTTTTGCGCTCGATTCTGGCTCGCCACTGTTTGGCGCGCGCTCGATCAGCTGATCGACGTGCCGCTTCCAACATCGTCCTTGGCTTACTTCGATCTCGTATGTGCGCCCTGGTGTCAATACATTTTTTATGACTTCTGGAGTCCATCCTTCTTTCCCTCCTTTATAGCTCCGGGCCATCACGCTATCTCCTATTGCAAATCTTATCGTGCGTGTTCCCCCTCTATTTTGTATCATCCGCTCTTGATGGTTGATTATTCGCTCTTCGATTTCCGGCGGGCGTAATAACGACATACGTGTACGTAATTCTCTACCGAGGAATAAGCTTGCCGGCGATTTGCCCGTGGCCGCATGTGGCGTGCTTCTATAGTCAAAAAGAAATTTTTGCATCGCTTCTGATAGTGTGAGCCCGTCGTTCATCAAGCATTTAATTTTTCTTTTAATCGTGTCCACGAAATTTTCGGCTGCGCCGTTAGTGGCCGGAAAATAAGGGGGTGTAGTGCTATGTCTAATTCCTAAACGCGACAGGAATGTTTGGAACTCTTTCCCGACAAATGTTGAATAATTATCCGTGACTAAATGAACGGGCAAACCGCAATGGCTGAAAAGATCGCTAAACATCCCAATGGTAGCTTCTTCCCCCATACTCGACATTATGTATGCTTGCGGCCACTTCGAATGACTATCTATTACGATTAAAATTGTTTTTCCACCGAGCGGCCCGAGAAAGTCGGCGTGAATGCGGTGCCACACGGTCGTTGGCCAACGCCGTGGGATTAGTGGTACCTTTGGCGGGTTTTTTCGCGTTACCAGGCATGCTTCGCATTGTGTTGTGATCTTTTCGATATCGCGGTCGATTAAAGGCCACCAGACGAATGATCTAGCCCACTCTTTCATGCGTGTAACACCGAAATGTGTTGCATGTAATTCTCGTAAAATCAATGTTTTCAGGCGTTCTGGGATAACGACTCTATGCCCCCACAACAGACAGCCTCGATCCACGGTTAGCGCGTCCCTCTTTTGCTAGAAGGTTCGCAAATCTTCTTCTTTTGGTTCGCATTCTACCCAACCATCGACGCAGTAACGTATAATTTTACTAATTAAGTTATCTTCCTGTGATGCTTTACGTACTGTTCTCCAGTCTAGCGTCGCAAAATCGAACTCCTTGACATGGTTCAAATACGTATAGTCAATTTCCCTTAAAATCGTGAATTCCCTTTTTTCTACTTCCTGATTTGAAACTGGCATTCTACTGAGCCAATCCGCGTAATTGGAATTTCCTTTAATATGTTTGACCTCGTATTTGAACGGCATCAAAAAGATCAACCATCTCTGCAGTCTTGCTGCTGCGATTTCTGGAACTGCTTTTTCAGGATGAAAGATTCTCGTCAAAGCTGCATTATCGGTTTGTAACAGGAATTTGTGGCCCCAAAGGTATTCAAAAAATTTTCGTACTCCAAAAATAACGGCTAAACCCTCTTTTTCGATATGCGAATAATTTTTTTCCGCTGCCGTTAGTGTTCTGCTAGCGAAACAAACTGGTCGGTCTACCCCATCTGTATCGGTTTCCTGGGGTCAAAATGGACTAATACTTTCTCAGACGCGAGCTCGCTCTTTATTTTTTCAAAACTCTTCGTACACTCCGACGTCCATTTAAATTTTTCCTTTTCTAGGCACGCAAACAATGGCCTGAGCTTTTGAGCCATGTTCTCGATAAAACGACTATAATAATTTATCGATCCCAGGAGACTGCGTAATTGTGACTCGTTTTTTGGTATTGGCGCTCTCTTTACCGCCTCGATTTTATTTTTTAACGGATGGATTCCTTCTGCTGTGATTCTATATCCCACGTATTTTACTTCGTTTTGGAAAAATTCGCATTTTTGGAAATTAATGTGCAAGCCGCTCTCTTCTAAACGCGTCATTACCTCGCGCAACCGTTTAACGTGTGTTTCGAAACTGGGCGTGGCCACTAAAATATCGTCAAGGAATACAATCACTCCCGGTATTCCTAACAGCAACGTGCTCATGATACGTTGGAAAGAGCCTGGGCCGGTAGATACACCATAAGGTAGGCGGTTGTATTTAAAAAGACCGAGGTGCGTGCTAATCACCACCAGCTCTTTACTTGTCTCTGACAGTGGCAGTTGCTGGTACGCTTCCGATAAGTCCATTGTGCTAAATATTTGAGCGCCACGAACTACGTCGAGTATTTCTTCTAAACGCGGTAACGGATAATGATCAATCTCTAAAAATTTATTTAACGTGACTTTATAGTCTCCGCATAAACGTATCGCCCCTCCCTTTTTTACAATGGGCACTATAGGTGTTCCTCAGTCGCTGAATTCGACTGGCGAAATAATACTACATGTTTGCAAACGCTTTATTTCTGTTTCAACACCCGTTCTCATAGCTATTGGAACGCGACGTGGTTGGATAAACGTCGGAGTTGCCCCTGCTTTTAATTTTAATGTAAGCTCTCCTTTCGTGAATAGTCCGAGGCCCGGCGCGAACACCTTTGGGAATTCTTTTTTTATTGCATTTATCGTGGCTTCTTTATTCAAGCTTTTCGATCCCTTTTCGGAATCTTCCGTCACGTGGTTAATCGTCAACGGCCACATCTCTAAATTCCGTAGCCAGTTTCGCCCCATAATCGGCGGGCCTCCATTTTTTACAATATACAATGTTTGATTCGCCGCGATACCTTTGCGTTCGATTTTTACATCAATGCATCCTACTGCCGCGATTGGTTTTTTATCATATCCGCGAAGTTCTTTTTTTGGTGTGTTTAGCGTTGTGTTTGGAAACGTTTTGTTGAATAATTCAACAGAGATCGCAGAAATTGGTGCGCCCGAATCTACTTCCATTCTCAACATCACTCCATTTACTTTGATTGTCTCTAAATGCGGTGGTACTACCTGTTCTGCTTCGTTTGTTATTGTTTTTTCGTCCATCATGTACATATATACTGCCGCACCCACCTCTGTCTCCGGGCACTGATCACTTGTGAAGCGCAACTCTGTATCGAGCCTTTCGTCCGCCGGTACTGGCTCGCTGTCTACGAAATTTTGATTTACTGCTGGTTGACGGTTTCTAATTCTCGCACAAGTCTTATAGATATGTCCCTGCTTTCCGCACTCGCTACAATATTTATTTCTTAGGTTACACTCGTAGCTTCGATGCCTCCTTCCCCCACAGCAATAACACTCCTCACTTGCTGATGCTGGCGTTGAATTCGCTGCTCGGTGGTAAATTCCTCTTCCCCTGGATACTTCTCGTCCCGGACCTAAGCCTCTCGCGCGGACCCGCGGCCACGATGTGTTGGGGACTTTCTGTCCTTTGTTCTTTCTTTCTTTGTTCTGTCCTTTCTGTTTTCGAGGTTTGCGGTGATAACAAAGACTCTGCCTTTGAGTCAGCCATCTCGATGGTTTTTGCCAGGTCGACCGACTGTTCCCAATTCAAATCGGGTGATTTTAATAACTCGTAACGTATCGTTCTCGAGCTCGTTCCGGAGATTAATTGGTCTTTTAGTGTTTTTAATTCTGATGCGGAGAAGTTACACTTTTGAGCTAGCCTTTATGAATTCTTCTATGGCTTCTCCTTGTTGCTGTTTCCTCTCGCGAAACGCAAATCTTGTTAAATGAACATTTTCTTTCGGTGCGTACAATTCTTCCAGCTTGTTCTTCAGTGTTTCGTAAGGCATCTGTATCGGGTTCGTCGGAGCGACCGTTGCCTTTAGTTCTTCGTAAACTTCCGCACTTAGGCGCGTTATTAATAAAACTGACTGTTTTTCCTCGGTGATGTCATTTAAGATGATAAAAGCTCTTAACTGATCCTCGAACGTTTTCCATTTGGCTCCTTTCTTGAATGGCTCGATTGTGTTGGCGTTGAATTGTGCCATGGCTGCTGAGACTGGTCTCGTTGTTTTTTCTTCCGTTGTTGACGTTGTATTTGCACTACTTCGCACTGCTTCTACCAAAAGTTTCCGTATGCCGTCTAATTTTGCCTCCGGTGGTACTAGCACTTTGTACTGAGCACAAATCTCCAATAGATCGGCTTTGGAGTGCGTTTGCACCCAAGCGGTTTGGCCCGATTTAAATTTATTTTCGATTTCTTCCCACTTTAATGAACACTCGTTTTTATTTGTTTCATCTATTGCTTTTGTAACGGCCTCAGCCATTCTTTTGATTTATTTTATTGTGCCCTTATCCTCGTCGCCACTATTGGATACCCATTAATTAAGGGAAGACGCGCGGGGTGCAGTATACTCCAAACACATTACGTGACAACTCAAACCTTTATTATAACCGTGAGGCGTGAAGACGAGTTCACAATCGACTGACTCGCTTCTTGCCGCTCGGGCGGTTTCGGTACCTCGTATACCGCTGAAGTGGGGATACCACAGATACAATATGGATTACTATTATGAATGATGATATGGATTACTAGTAATAAATAACTCAAAATAATGATAAATGATACAAGAAGTCAGCGATGGCCTATTTATGAATTACATAAGAAGTTATGTTTTCAAAATGCAATGGACATATTAATAAATAAGCAATTCTGTTGGTCTTGACGCACTTCATAGTTTATCTATTGTCCGGTTGAACCTTGGTGGCTACATGCAGAGTTTAAAAATTTTGTGCATCGACGTGGGTGTGTCAACTTTTACCTCTGGGTATGATAATACAAATGAAAAGATTGCTTCAAAAAGTCCTTGGAAGCACGTTTTTTAATGAAATAAAAATAACTAGCATTAGAATTCAATAAACATAATATGTGAAAATTGCGAATTCTGGTGGACTTGGTGAACATTATATATATATTTTTCTTTCTCCTTCTGTCAAATTTGAAGGAAAATCAATCCAAAAATTCGTTTCATTGAAAAATCTTCATGTTTTCTTTATTCACAATGATTTCATCAAAACAGATGAAAACAAAATTTATAAATGAAGGGGGAAAATTCCACAATGATACAAAATATTGAAAAACCTTACGGAATATGATTTTAATCCCACAAAATTATAGACATGATATCACTTCAAACATTCGAAGAATATCAAACTGTTATAAATTGTACAAAACTTAAAGAAAATCATTGGAGAACTTATTTTTAAATATCACAATAGAAACATTGGAGAACTTTAGAAAATCTTATTTAAGAATATTTTTTGTCGTTTAGAACTGCCATAGAAAAAAGATTTGATATCAAGCCGTAAAAATCCTCACTCGGAGAAAAAAAATTTGGACAATTACATTGATGATCGCCCGTTTTCTTATTACACCACAAAAAATGTAAACAAAACTTCTTAAGTCACACAACGAAAATGATTTCGAACCGTAAGAAAATATCAAATATATTACAATTCTACAGCATGCGTGTATAATACTCTTCACTAGTATACTGATTGTGCGGTATCAGTCTTTTTTCGACGAATCAGATGTTACAAGCCAAAATCATATTTCGACCTCCAATCTGCTTTCCACTATGCTCTTGGGTTCCTAATTGACAAAACATATTAGAGTACAAGGAAAAAAATCGCCAAAGTCCAAGGATAGACCTGTGACGAAATATTTCCAGTACAATTTTGACGAAAAATAGGTCTTTTTTCGTGGAAACCAATGTTATAAGCATTAAATCGTAAATAATTCATAGAAATTAAAATTAAAATTATATAGTCGTCAAAACATAAATAAGGAACTTTCGAGAAAAAAGACGTGATATCAAACCATAAACTTCCCCTAGGGAAAAAAAGGTTGGGACAAGTACATTGATGGTGTCGTGTTTGCTAATAATTCCATCCATAAAAAAAACTAAGAAACCGATGCCTCTTTCTTCTTATTTGATTCGAACAGCTAAATCAATTGAAAAAAATTCCATCTAATTTACGTGCAGCATTAAAATTTATCATATCAATTCGAGGGCAAGTATTTTCTAATGAATTAAATAAAGTTACCACTTGAATTACATGCAGCACTAAAATTTGTGATATCAATCGGTGGACAAGTATTTTATTAGTAACTCCAAAGTTCAACATTATGGAATTGTTCTAAGAAGCTTTTAAATCCAAAAATATCACTTGCAAGCTAATCATTTCTTGCTCTATGGTGGCAGAGACTTATAAGAAAATCGATTCTTTTCAGACTTTCAGGAGCTTCTGATATTATTCACAATATTCGACGTCGATTGGATCGTTACAAATTATGTTTATATGAGTTAAAAGTACTTGTCCGGCCCATCACTTTCCATTAAAATTGTTTATTCAAATAAAAATCAGGGCTTTTCTAGAACTGATGGAGCACAAATATTCATGCTGAGGGAATTTAGAGAGTTATCTTCAAGTAATTTTCCCTCAAGTGCACTAATTTAATAAGAACGGAAACGAATTGTCCTGTACTATACAAGGGATGTTTTTGTGCATCGATAAATAAAAAACATTTTGCACATTAAATATGTTCAAGTTTCCAAAAATAAGTCCCCAGTTTGTATTGGAATGACGGCAATTTTTACTTCTCACTTTTTCCAGCGAACGAATTTCATTCGGTATAACTAACCTATACTATTATTAATAACACTAAACTAATAATAAATCGCATTTCAATACATTTTTAACCGGATTCTGCCGTACAATTTCGTTTTTTTATGATTGATTTTTATTTCAATAAATAGTGTTGGGCCGGACAAGTACTTTTAACTCATATTTAAACATAATTTGTAACGATCCAATCGACGTCGAATATTGTGAATAATATCAGAAGCTCCTGAAAGTCTGAAAAGAATCGATTTTCTTATAAGTCTCTCCCACCATAGAGCAAGAAATGATTAGCTTGCATGTGATATTTTTGGATCAAGAGACTCGGTAGAGTCTCGGGACAAGTACATTGACAGCCCTGTCGTCTGCTGGCCCGAGGCTCTCGCCGAGACTATATTATCTCTGAATAAAGTAAATTTCGGTGGTGGGGGTAAAATTGACATGTCATTTTCTTGATTTCCGAAGCTCAGGAGTTATGTCGCAATTTGAAAATTGAACTTTCAGCTAATTAAGAAATTCTCTTTCGATTGCGCCCAAAATCAATACGATCGGTGGTGTAATTGCTGAGAAAAAACTTTGCACGGGCTCAAGATTATGCAAAAGTTACTAACACATCTATGGATTTACTGTGTCTGTACAGAACACCATCAAAGGCCTCTTGATGCCAGCTATAACCCATTTCTATGGAAGCTCGGGTCCCGGGATCCCGGCTACAGAAATAATGAGTTGTGATTGGTCAGGACACTTGCTGTACCGTTCCAGCGGAATACAGTTTATGAATATATATACAAGGCCATCAGTCAGCCGTCAGTTATTGATGTTATAACAAACGGATTTTCGACATTACGAAGTGCGGGGTGACAAAAAAATATTTTTCATCTAATAAAGTGTTAAATATGTATTTATTTTATTAAAAATAGTGGTATGTGGTGTCATACAGTATTACGAAAACCAGACATATAGTGACTTTGACGTGATATATAATACATCCATCTGTCATTTTTTGATGGCATGAGCAAATTAATAGCAACAGCGATCTGAATGATAAAATTTCGGAGAAATAGTGCGAGCTGTATGAATTCGATTCAAAATTCTTATCAAGAGACTCGGTAGAGTCTCGGGGCAAGTACATTGACAGCCCTGTCGTCTGCTGGCCCGAGCTCGCCGAGACTATCTTTTCTCTGAATAAAACGATTCGCGGTGGTGGGGGTAAAATTGGCATGTCATTTTGTTCAATTACGAAACTCCTGAGTCATCTGAGGCTTTGAAAATTGAACTGGAGATTAATTAATAAATTCTCTTTCGATTCCACCCACAATCAGCATGATCGGTGGCGTAATTGCTGAGAAAAAACTTTGCACAGGCTCAAGATTATGCAAAAGTTACCAACACATTCAAAAATTTATGTGTCTGTATATTATATTATAACACCATCAAAGGCACTTTGATGCTATCGAGTTTCTGATTGGTTGGATCTGACGACATCCATTTTTAGACGTTGTGATTGGTTGTTGAAATTAGTTGTTAATGATTGGAAATCTGACGTCAACTTCATAACGTAGCACACGGCGCAGCACAGCTGGTAACCAGCAGTCATAAATTCGATCGATATACATATATATATGTACAAACCATGTGTCAGTTTTTGATCGTATGAACAGAGTTTCGACATTACAAAGTGCGTGCGGGATAAATAAAAAAATAATTTTCGTCATCTAAAGAAGTGCATATTACTATTTATTTTGTTAAAATTTGTGATATATTAAACCGGTATCAAAGCGGCCACGTAAATGTAGTCTGTGATGTGTGTGTGAAAAAGAATACCCTAGGAAAAAAAAGGTTGGGACAAGTACATTGATGGTCCCTCGTTTGCTGATAATTCCATCCATAAAAAAAACTTTAAAAATATTTTCTTTTTAAATTGTCAAAAAAATGATTTTATAAAAAAAAATACAGAACAATTCGAAAAAATTTGCACAAATCTTGAAAAAACATTATCTGTAAAAAAAACTAATCTGTATCTATTTTTTAAAGTGTCAAAAGAATCAAATAACAAGTAAAAAATAAAAAACCGAAAAATCGCGCTTGAAATCATTTTGGAAACCGATGCCTCATTCTTCTTATTTGATTCAAACAGCTAAATCAATTTAAAAAAATTCCATCTATTTTACGTGCAGCATTAAAATTTATTATATCAATTCGAGGCCAAGTATTTTCTAATGAATTGAAAAAAGTTACCACTTGAGTTACATGCAGCACTAAAATTTATGATATCAATCGAAGGACAAGTAATTTATGAGTAACTCCAAATTTCAATATTATGGAATTGTTCTAAGAAGCTTTTAAATCCAAAAAAATCACATGCAAGTTAGTCATTTCTTACTCTATGGTGGCAAAGACTTATAAGAAAATCGATTCTTTTCAGACTTTCTGGAGCTTCTGATATTATTCACAATATTCGACGTCGATAGGATCGATACAAATTATGTTTAAATATGAGTTAAAAGTACTTGTCCGGCCCATCACTATTCATTCAAATAAAAATCAATCATAAAAAAACGAAATTGTACGGCAGAATCCTGTTAAAAATTTATTGACATGCGATTTATTATTAGTTTAATGTTCTTAATAATAGTATAGGTTAGTTATACCGAATGAAATTCGTTCGCTGGATAAAGTGAGAAGTAAAAATTGCCGTCATTCCAATACCAACTGGGGAGTTATTTTTGGAAGCTTGAAGATATTTAATGTGCAAAATGTTTTTTATTTATCGATGCACAATAACATCCCTTGTATAGTACAGGACAATTCGTTTCCACTCTTATTCAATTAGTGCAATTAAGGGAATATTACTTGAAGATAACTCTCTAAATTCGCTCTGCATGAATATTTGTGCTCGATCAGTTCTAGAGAAGCCCTGATTTTTATTTGAATAAACAATTTTAATGGAAAGTGATGGGCCGGACAAGTACTTTTAACTCATATTTAAACATAATTTGTATCGATCCTATCGACGTCGAATATTGTGAATAATATCAGAAGCTCCAGAAAGTCTGAAAAGAATCGATTTTCTTATAAGTCTTTGCCACCATAGAGTAAGAAATGACTAACTTGCATGTGATTTTTTTGGATTTAAAAGCTTCTTAGAACAATTCCATAATATTGAAATTTGGAGTTACTCATAAATTACTTGTCCTTCGATTGATATCATAAATTTTAGTGCTGCATGTAACTCAAGTGGTAACTTTTTTCAATTCATTAGAAAATACTTGGCCTCGAATTGATATAATAAATTTTAATGCTGCACGTAAAATAGATGGAATTTTTTTAAATTGATTTAGCTGTTTGAATCAAATAAGAAGAATGAGGCATCGGTTTCCAAAATGATTTCAAGCGCGATTTTTCGGTTTTTTATTTTTTACTTGTTATTTGATTCTTTTGACACTTTAAAAAATAGATACAGATTAGTTTTTTTTACAGATAATGTTTTTTCAAGATTTGTGCAAATTTTTTCGAATTGTTCTGTATTTTTTTTTATAAAATCATTTTTTTGACAATTTAAAAAGAAAATATTTTTAAAGTTTTTTTTATGGATGGAATTATCAGCAAACGAGGGACCATCAATGTACTTGTCCCAACCTTTTTTTTCCTAGGGGAAGTTTATGGTTTGATATCACGTCTTTTTTCTCAAAAGTTCCTTATTTATGTTCAGTTGACTATAGGATTTTAGTTTAAATTTCTATGAATTATTTATGATTTTCGTCTTATAACGTTGGTTTCTACGAAAAAAGACCTAATTTTCGTCCAAATTGTACTGAAAATATTTCGTCACAGGTCTGTCCTTGGACTTTGGCAATTTTTTTCTTCGTACTCTAATATGTTTTGACAATTAGGAACCAAAGAGCACGGTCGAAAGCGGGTTGGAGGCCGGGATATGATTTTCGGCTTATAACGTTGGTTTCCACGAAAAAAGACCTAAATTTCGTCGAAATTGTACTGGAAATATTTCGTCACAGATCTATTCTTGGACTTTGGCGATTTTTCCCCTTGTCTTCTAATATGTTTTGTCCATTGGGAACTCAAGAGCATGTAGCAATGCGTGTTGCGGGCTGAGATATGATTTCCGGCTTATAACGTTAGAAAAAAGAAAGGAAAAGAGGAAAACAGATCAAATTCAAGACACAACAAATCCAACAGAATTGGCCATTTTTAAATGTCGCTTTTGCATTCGGAATCTAGACGTTTTCGTGTCATCCAAAACATGCCCCTGATGAAATATATTTCCAAAGTTTGCAAGTGGCCGCTGAGATCGAATTATCTCCAGTTTGATAGTTGCAGATAAAAGGCACTCGGAAACATTTATTATGTCAGAACTTAAAGAAGCAAAAAAAACTGAGCGTACTTAATTCAACAGAGCAACGGAAATCAAAGACGTTTAAGGTACCTGCATTGGTTGTGGAGGAAAACAATTTCATTTCAGGATAATTTAGAAATAAATTTAGAAAATCAGAAATTTAGCATGGAATTTAGAAAAAGGAAAATTAAGTTAAATAATAAAGATGAAAACTTTTGTGATGAATTTTTGAAATTACATGTTACGTTGGAGTAAAAAATTAAAATGATTGGCACACATGCTGCGACACAAAAATATCAAAATTTGAAGGTATTCGCTCCATACCGCAGTAATACAAACTTCAATACTATTTGAAAAGAAACACTTTAAAACTTGCTGAATCAAGTTCCATTACATATTACTATAATTAATGATAGGAAGTGATAATTAGCACATATATTTATCCACAGAAATTTTAAAGTTCGCAGTTATCTGCTGCAATTCAATGTATCTGCGCAATGAGTTTCGAAAACAGCAATTTCAAATCATTTTCATTCAATTTCAAATCAAATTTCAAAGCATTAATGAGCAACTGAAGACTTTTCTAATGAATTTTTCACTTCATATTTATGTTGCAGTGAGAGTCAAAAAGTAAAATGAATGGCAAAGTATATAAATTTTATAGTTTGCAGATTTTTGCTGCATTTCAATGGTCCAAATCTATATAGTATTATAGTGAAAAGTTGTTCAAAGTCATGATGTTACATTAAAATGACATAGCGCACATAACATTCAGAAATTCTGTAGGTTTCCATGATGTTGTCAGGCATTATACTCAATCGCATCCAAAACTGAGCAACTGTAGACATATCGTAATGAATGTTTTCACCAATCATTCCACATTTGCAGTTTGCGGAATAGGAATACTCAACATACACGTTATTTCATAAGTATTGTTGTCAAAATTTGTGTTTGCCTACCGCATTTCGAAGATTCAACTTTTCATACTATCAGCAAAAAAAACATCCAAAGACTTTTTGGAACAAGTTTCAAAATTTATTACTCGACAGACCAGGTGGAAGAAGAATAACTACACTTATATCAAGACCAGAAACTGTTTTGAGAATCTGTTGTACAAAATGTGCGATTGATGATCATAATTGGAAACCTCTTGAATCACGTTACCACAATCAGCATGAAGAAATAGTAGAAAATCATAGGACACATATTAGGCAACCAATTAATAATATGCATCGATCCGCTGCAAACGGATGGAGTCAAAACAAGGATCGGAAAGAGCAGAGCCATAGTTAAAAAGAAAAAAGACAGCGCAATTGAAAGAGAACAGAAATTAAAATTGTTTCATGTATCTGTGCATTAGTTTCCGAAGACAGTAATTTCAGATCTATTCAGAAATAAGTAGGTGAAGACTTTAGTAATGAATATCTTCGTTAATATATTCGAGTCGGAACCAAAAAGCTAAAAGATTGGCATACCTGCTATTTCACAGAAATATCAAAGTTCATAGGTACTTGCTACGTACCAGTTATACAGACTTTGGTGCTATAGGGAAAAACACTTCAAAATTACATGAAGCACATTTTTGAAACTTATTATGACACATTCAAAAAAAAAGTGACAGATACGATGCATGTTGAAGCAAGCAAAATGCTGTAATTTTGTATGTCTCCTTGGTTATCCGCAGACAAAATATTTGATCACATCCAAAAATGATCAGGTGTAGACTTGCAGACATGAATTTTTCAACCCACAATGCCAATCGCAAACATGGTCTGGAAATATTCAATATACATGTCACTTCATCACTTTGTCGAACTTTAGAGGTGTTCATTGCATTTCGAAGATACAAATTTTGATATCATGAAAATTAAGCACCCAATGACTTATTGAAATAAATTTCCAAATTTATCATGTAACAATTCAAGTGAATGTATCTATGCATTTACATGGCCCAAAGATTTTTCAAAACTTGGGTGTATGAACAAGCAATCATGAAGGCTTTTTGTTATAAATATTTCAAATTATCTTGTTGAAATTAATATAAGAAAATAGAAATATGAATATCTCTCGTATTGTCTGGAGAACAAATAGAAATTGGTATGACAATACACTGTAAGCTAAGGAGGTGGAAAAAAGGGACCGGTGAACACAGCCAAACTAAATGAAAGAAATTATGACAACAATACATTGAATTACTTGATCAAAGTTTTTTAAAATTTATTTGAATTCGTTTACACACAACCATCCACCTCTTTCTTTAATGTAATTACACAACATAGAATTTCTGTTTGGAAAGAACATTTTAGAGGTTATAATGAACGAACGTTTTTTTTTTCATTGTTATTATTATTATTATTCAACACTAATTAGTCACGTCATTAATAATATCGATTCCTTCCATTTTTCAATAACCACTTTTATTTTTCTACACTCTGCACGCAACAGCACTCCGGCGGTCATAACCTCAAACGTCAACATGACGCGAAATCTCGCAAATTTGCTACCTATGTATATATTACGATATCGAAGTAGAACAGATAATTCTTCATTTTCACGACACACATTATTCACGTTTTCACTTCTCAACATTTTACTCACTCTCAGTACACTGTATGAGATCCATTAATCCACTTTTGAGGTTTTATTTATTATAGATATTATTGTCGTGAATTGGGCTCGAAACTTATTGAAACTTCTTTTATGAAAAAAATAAAATTGATTATATCCACTGCTATTTCCAATAATGTTTTATTTATTTAAACGAAATTTGCAAATCTTGCACCGTTGATCCACGGGGCTACGATCGCAATCACTTTATAATAACATAACAGACGATAACAGACGGTATACAAGAAAACATTGAGGACTATCAGAAACTTTCTCATCGGCGATTGGTCGAGACGGATAGATTCTCACCGGTGATTGGTTATGATGGGCATCAAGAAGCCCTTGTATGTATCGGTCTGAACCCATATACGGATACGTCAGCTGCGTAAATGTGTTGGTACTTTTTGCATAATCTTGAGCCCGTGCAAAGTTTTTTCTCAGCAATTACGCCACCGATCATGCTGATTTTGGGCGCAATCGAAAGAGAATTTCTTAATTAGCTGAAAGTTCAATTTTCAAAGCCGTACATAACTCATGAGCTTCGCTATTAAAGAAAATCACATGCCAATTTTACCCCCACCACCGCAAATCGTTTTATTCAGAGAAAGTATAGTCTCGGCGAGAGCCTCGGGCCAGCAGACGACAGGGCTGTCAATGTACTTGTCCCGAGACTCTACCGAGTCTCTTGATAAAAAATGCGCGATGCATATGTCAACGAAACTTTTCAAGATTTCATCATTTCGTTCGATTGGAAATAAGTGTTAACTGAAATAATCCTTCAATTAAACCAGAATACGAGAAATATTGTCCAGTGCGAATATATTGTCAGTGGCGTGATTATATATCATGTGTACATAGGTTATATATACGAATAAATAGAACAAAAATACACGCAACTGTTAGAATGATATTAGAAACTTTAATTGAATAAATGTTTTCTAATTTATTTCTTGTGTCGTCATTATTTTTAAACATCCCCATATTTTGCTTGATATTCAGTTTGGCTCCGTCCTCTCCGATCCTTGTTTCCACCCCATCAGTTTGCAGCGGATCGATTCATATTATTAATTCGTTCCCTAATATGTGTCCTATGATTTTCTACTCCTTCGTGATGATTGTGGTAACATGATTCGAGAGGTTTCTAACCAAGATCTTGAATTACACATTTTGTAAATCAGATTTTCAAAAAAACATCTGGTCTTGGTATAGTGTGTAGTTATTCTTTTCCCATTAGGTCTGACGAGTGATAAATTTGGAAACTTTTCCAGAAAGCCTATGGATGCTTTTTTTGCTGATGATATGAAAAGTCGTATCTTAGGAATGCGGTATGCAAACACAAATTTTGATAACAAAACTTATAGAATGACATGTATGTTGAGTATTTCCACTTTGCAAACTACAAATATGGAATTATTATAAAAAAAATTCATTCCGATAAGTCTACTGTTGCTCAGTTTTGGATGCGATCAAATATGATGCCTACCAACATCCCCAGAAACTTACAGAATTGCTGAATGCAATGTGCGCTATGTCATTTTAATGTAACATCATGACTTTTGACAACTTTTCATTATAATGCTGTAGATTCGGATCATTCAAATACTGCAAAAATCTGCAAACTATACAATTTAAATACTGTGCCATTCATTTTACATTTTGACTCTAACTGTAACATCTATATGAAGTAAAAAATTGATTATAAAAGTCTTCAGTTGCTCATTTATGGATAGATTTGAAATTGCTGTCTTCGAAGCTCATTGCGCAGATACATTGAACCGCAGCAGATACCTGCGAACTCTGAAATTCCTGTGGATAAATATATATGCGACGGATCACCCCTTATCTTTGTTTATGGTAATATGTAAGGTAAATGCAAGTTTTTAAGTGTTCCTTTTCAAATAGTATTGAAGTTTGTATGACTGATATACAGCGAATACTTCCAAACTTTGATATTTCTGTGTTGCAGCATGTGTGCCAATCATTCAAATCATTTACTCCAACCGTATCATGTAATATAGAAAATTCATCACAAAAGTCTTCCGCTTTTCTAAATACTTCAATTTTCCTTTTTCTACTCCATTGTGAGTTTTCGGATTTCTAAATTCATTTCTGAATTGTCCTGAAATGGTTTTCCTCCAAAACCAATGCAGGTACCTTAAACGTCTTTGAATTCTGTTGCTCTGTTGAATTAAGTTCGCTTAGTTTTTTTTGCTGCTTTGAGTTCTGGCATAATAAATGTTAGAAGTTTTCCGGTACTTTTTTTCAGCAACTATCAAACTGTGGATAATTGGACCTCAGCGGCCACTTGCAAACTTTGGAAATATATTTCATTGAGGGCACGTTTTGGATGAAATGAAATCTCTAGATTCAGAATGCAAAAGCGACATTTAAAGTGGGCAAATCTGTTGGATTTTTCGTGTTATGAATTTGATCTATCTTTCATTTGAATTTTGAAGAACAGGGATAAATAAAATCTGTTCTATTAAGGAAATCTTTACATCAGTTCTTTCTTGGTATGAAGACTTGGAAAAAATCGCGAAAGGCCAAGGACAGACAGGAGACGAAATATTTCCAGTACAATTTTGACGAAAAATAGATCTTTTGTCGCGGAAACCAACGTTATAAGCCGAAAATCATATTACAGCTCACGAGACGCATTTCTTCACTCTCTTGGGTTCCTATTATACAAAACATATTAGAAGATAAGGGGGAAAATCACCAACGTGGAAAAACAAACCAGTGCCGAAATATTTCCAGTACAATTTTAACGAAAAATAGGTCCTTTTTCGTGGAAACCAACGTTATAAGCTGAAAATCATATCTCGGCCCCCAACCCGCTTTCTACCATTCTCTTGGGTTCCCAATAAGCATAGCATATTAGAGTAGAAGAAAAAAAATAGCCAAAGTGCAAAGACAGACCTGTGACGAAATATTTCCAGTACAATTTTGACGAAAAATAGATCTTATTTCGTGTAAACCAACGTTATAAGCCGAAAATCATATTATGGCCCACAACACGTATTTCTTCATGCTCTTGGATTCCCAATAGACAAAATATATTAGAAGACAAGGAGAAAAATCACCAAAGTCCAAGACCAAACCAGTGCCGAAATATTTTCAGTACAATTTTGAAGAAAAATTGGTCTTTTACGTGGAAACCAACATTATAAATCGAAATTCATTTCTCGGGCCTATCATCCCGGATTCCTCCATGCTGTTGAGTTCCTAATAGGCATAACATATTAGAGTATAAGGAAAAAAATCGTCAAAGTTCAAGGGCAGTCTTGTGACGAAATATCTTCACTACAATTTTTACGAAAAATTGGTCTTTTATGGTGGAAACCAACTTTATAAGCCAAACATCATACCGAGGGAAAATAAGATTGGGAAAAGTACATTTATGGTCCCTTATTTGCTGATAATTTCATGAAAAAGATTATCCCATAAAAATTGTTCGTATGAGAATGGAATCTATAAAAATATACTAAGCAAATAATTCATAGAAATTTATACTAAAATCCTATAACCGTCATAACATAAATGAGAAACTTTTGAGAAAAAAGGCGTGATATCAAACCGTAAACTTCCCCTAGGGAAAAAAAGGTTGGGACATGTACATTGATGGTCTCTTGTTTCTGGATGACATAGAAAAAAGACTCAGAACCAGGAAAAAAATTCTATAGAAATAATAAACGAAAAATTGAAAAGTTCAAAAAAATTCAACAAAAATAAAAAATAATCGAAAAAAATTCTGTAAAGAAAAATAAAAAATTTTCAAAAAATTCATAAATATTGAACAAATGGAAAAATGTACTATCCAAGTTACATGCAGTATAAAAATGTATGATATCAATTGGAGGCCAAGTTTTTATTGATAATTTGGAATATTTATCCAACAAATCGGAAACTTTAATCGGAAATGGTATGTGTTCACTGAAGAAAATGAGAAGTGGATATTGCTATACGAACTTGCGAACAATCAAGTTCAAATTACTTGGAGATATTATTTTTATTTCTATCGATTTTATTATATTTGTCATTATAGAACAGTCCTGATTTGTTTTCGAATGAGCAATTTGAATAAAAAGTGATGGGCCGGACAAGTACGTTTAAGACGTATTTGAACATAATTTGTACCGATCCAATCGAAGTTGAATGTTGTGAATAATACCAGGAGATCGTGAAAGTCGGAGGGGAATCGATTCTTTAAAGTGTGTACCTTATTGAAGTAACGAATGATTTTCATGTGAATTTTTAATGATTTTATTTTCATTCATTTTTTAGTAATTTTGATAAAACGTTGTGAGCCCGACAAGGATTCTCAACGCTCATTTGTCGCCGGAGATTATATTTCGAATAACTGATAAATACTTGACCTCGAATTGATATAATACATTTTAGTACTGCACGTAACTTCCGTTATGACTTTTTTCATTAACTTTTTTCTTGAAAATAATTATTATAAATTTCAATTAAAGTTTCCGATTTGTTGGATAAATATTCCAAATTATCAATAAAAACTTGGCCTCCAATTGATATCATACATTTTTATACTGCATGTAACTTGGATAGTACATTTTTCCATTTGTCCAATATTTATGAATTTTTTGAAATCTTTTTATTTTTCTTTACAGAATTTTTTTCGATTATTTTTTATTTTTGTTGAATTTTTTTGAACTTTTCAATTTTTCGTTTATTATTTCTATAGAATTTTTTTCCTGGTTCTGAGTCTTTTTTCTATGTCATCCAGAAACAAGAGACCATCAATGTACTTGTCCCAACCTTTTTTTCCCTAGGGTAATGATATGTATTAAAAAAATTACGAAACCAACTGTAAATAATTTCAACAACACAATTAAGAAAAGCTTTCACAAATCGTGAAAAAAACATTATATTTAGAAGAAATATAAATCCGTAATTATATTGTAAACGAAAAAAAAATTCAAATAGAACGTGAGAAATTTATTCCTACGGGAAGCATCCGGAACTTGAAAAAGTTCTAGTGAATCAAAAACATACCAAAAAAACGCATCAAAGGTAAAAGTCATTTCTTACTCTATGGTGGCAGAGACTTAGAAGAAAATCGATTCTTCTCAGACTTTCAGGATCCCTTGGTATTCACATCATTCGATGTCGATTTCGTGTCGGTACAAATTATGTTTAAATATGTGCTAAAAGTACTTGTCCGGCCCATCACTTTTCATTCAAATTGCTCATTCAAATAAAAATCAAACTAGACCTTAATTAATGTATTATTTTTATGGAACTAATATTAACGCTGCCGTTTCACGCCCACTTGAATTCGAACATCATCCCATATATGCTCGGCGGCAACTATCTCTTCGCAACAATTCACTCATGTTTTTATGTTGATTTTAACAAAGTGCTATTGCGTACGTGATAATAAAAAAAAACGAGATTGTATAGACGAATCCTCTCGAAAATTTATTATGCGATTTATTATCAGTTGAATATCTTCAGTAATAGAATAGGTTAGTTGCTATAACAAATAAAATTCGTTTGAAGAAGGAATTGAGTAGTAAAATTTGCCGTCATTTCAATATAAACTGGGGAGTTAATTTGGAAGCTTGACAATTTTTATCGTCCGAAGGGTATTTTTTCATCAATACACAATAATATCTCTTGTATATTACAGAAAAATTTGTAATGATACATGCGAAATCTGGCTAGGTGACATTAGAAACTTCAAACTGCTGTAGCCATTGAACGGTTGGTCCTAGGCCAATGACTCTAAGGACTTTTATTGTAGGGAATTCAATTCTCTACAAAAATACGTAAGTAGAATATCTGTGCATTTTTTTTAAAGATGATATGGAACAATGTTCACCGAAGTTTTTCTTTTCACGTGTTATTCTTATGGAAAATTGAAGTATGCGGTGGGCCGGCCCAAATAATTTTATTTCGGGCTGTCCATTCGGCTAGCTTCGTCGTTTGGCACAATAAGAAGAAAAATGCTTGTGGAGCCCGAAAAAAAAATATTGATTTTTTTCGACACACCCTAGTCTGCATTTACAACACAATCAAAGGCACTTTGATGCTCTCGAGTTTCTGATTGGTTGAATCTGACGACATCCATTTACAGATGTTATGATTGGTTGTTGAAATTGGTTGTTAATGATTGGAAATCTGACGACAACTTCAGAACGTAGCACGGCAGTACAGCAGACATTTAAATAAAAAGACGTAGCACGGTAAGGCCTGCTACACACGGTCAATAATGTTGCGCAATATAGGTGATTGCACAATATTATTGAATGTGTAGATGTAGTACTGAAACATTGCGCAATCATTGAACAGAAGTTTGAGCTATCTTAAATTTATAGCGCATTACACACCATATAAACTTATTATGCAATATTACTCTGCATTATTATTGACCGTGTGTAGCGGGCCTAACAGCACACATAATTTCGATCGAATTCACTTTCAAGTGCGCTGTCTTTTATCCTTTTAGTTTTGGCATAATAAATTTTATGAATCGGTGGTAATTTTTTCTGTCTGTATCAAAATTTAGATGAATAAATCGCAGCGGATACTTGCAAACTTGGAAAATTCTGTGTATTGACATGCATGCTAGGTACTTAGTACTTCCTATTTTTGATTATGGAATATGGATATTTACTAATAATAAAAATTATACATGAGTTATAGGATTTGGATATAGATTATAAATAGTAATCAATAATAAAAAATAATGATGAATGTTACAAAAATTCAGCGATGGCCTGTTTATAAATGGCATAAGAAGTCATGTTTTCAAAATGCAATGCTCATATTAAAAAGTAAGCATTTCTGTTGGTCTTGACGCACTTCATACTTTTTCTTTTGTCTGGTTGAATCTTGGTGGCTTCATGCAGAGTTTGAAAATTTTGTGCATCGACGTGGGTGCGTGAACTTTATTTCTCTGGGTATGATAATATGTATGAAAAAGATTGCTGCAAAAAGTCCTTGGAAGCCCGTTTTTTAATGAAATAAAAATTGCTAGCATTAGAATTCAATAAACATATGTGAAAATTGCGAATTCTGGTGGAGTTGGTAAACAATATATATTTTTTTTCTTTCTCCTTCTGTCAAATTTTAAGGAAAATCAATCAAAAAATTCGATTCATTGAAAAATCTTCATATTTTCTTTATTCACAATGATTTCATCAAAACAATTGAAAACAAAATTTATAAATGACGGGGGAAAATTTCAGAATGATACGAAATATTGAAAAACCTTACGGAATATGATTTTAATCCCACAAAATTATGGACACGTTCGAAATGGTTGAAAAATTGAGTGTATCACTTCAAACATTCGAAGAATATCAAACTGTTATAAATTGTACAAAACTTAAATAAAATCATTGGAGAAATTATTTTTAAATATCACAATAGAACCATTGGAGAACTTTAGAAAATCTTATTCAAGAATATTTTTTGTCATTTAGAACTACCACAGAAAAAAGATTTGTTATCAAGACATTTACATTGATGATCGCCCGTTTTCGCATTATACCACGAAAAATGTAAACAAAACTTCTTTAATCACACAACGTAAATGATTTCGAACCGTAAGGAAATATCAAATATATTACAACCCTACAGCATTCGTGTATAATATTCTTCTCTAGGATACTGATTGTGCGGTATCAGTCTTTTTTCGACGAATCATATGTTACAAACCAAAATAATATCTCGGCGTCCAACCCGCTTTCCATCATGCTCTTGGGTTCCCAATTGACAAAACATAATAGAGTACAAGGAAAAAAATCGCCAAAATCCAAGGACAGACCAGTGACGAAATATTTCCAGTACAATTTTGACGAAAAATAGGTCTTTTTTCGTGGAAACCAACGTTATAAGCCGAAAATCATATCTTGGTCCCCAACCCGCTTTCTACCGTGCTCTTTGGTTCTTATTTTGTGAAAAATACCAAAGGATCCTGAAAGTCTCAGAAAAATCGATTTTCTTATAAGTTTCTGCCACCATAGAGTAACAAATGACTAGCTTTGATGTGATTTTTTTGGGATTTAAAAGCTTCTTAGAACAATTTAATAATGTCATAATTTGGAGTTACTAATAAAATACTTGTCTACCGATGGATATCATAAATTTTAGTGCTGCACGTAATTCAAGTGGTAACTTTTTTTAATTTATTAGAAAATACTTGGCCTCGAATTGATATAATAAATTTTAATGCTGCACGTAAATGAGATCGAATTTTTTTCAATTGATATAGCTGTTCGAATCAAATAAGAAGAATGAGGCATGGGTTTCCAAGTTTTTTTTTATGGATAAAACTTTTGTGTTAAAAACACTCGACCATCGTTATCGCGCGAAAATTCAATTCCTAGACATTGATCTACTTTACCGGAATTCTTAGTTTCAAATGACGTCGATATTGATTTTTTTACTTCATGCATCCACACATCATTACTCGAAGCGATTAGCATATCTTCTACGTATATTGTAATGAACAACATATGATTTTCTCGTTTACACGCAAACATACACGGCTCTTGTGTTACCACTGTTGTGCCCGTACATCGCACTCATTAAAACAAATTAAGCACTCTCAGCGCAAACGCAGGAATGGTGAAATATCGATGCTCCCGAACGAGCGCATCGACCCTCGATGTTAACATCGAAACTTCCAGAAGGAAATCTAGGTTATATTCGCACGAGAAGGGGAAAACCCCCAAATCTATAAAATTATCGACTAACCCAAAATTCGACAGTCTTTGACGAGAATTGTAACGATTGGTCTCGAGGCAATAAAACCTCGAATTTGTAACTTCTTAAATAAACTTATTGTTAACTTGTTGTAAAAGTATCGAGTTGGAGTTCAGCTCTTTTGGCCTAAATCCCTTAAATACTCGTCCTTGATAACTCGTCCCTTCGCGACGGTCTTCGCGGACACAACACCACATTGAACCCCAACGCGCGCAAGTTTTCCACTAGTTTCTTATGCTACTGTAATCCGGACTGACGCAAACCATGCAATGATTTTTTCAGCAAACACACACCATCTTTACATCCGTTTAAACCTTTCAACCATCGCTTGGCAGTTTCTTTTATTTTTCCTTCGTGTATCACACCACCGTTTGAATCAACAGATCCATTTCAATTTATTTTATTAATCACTTCACGTAACTGTTCCGGCACTTGCATATAGACACTTTCCTCAAGAACTCCGTTTAAATACGCTGTCACCACATCCATTTGATGTATTTCGAGACCGAATTCCGCTGTTAAAGCGGCTAATATTCTAACTGAAGTCGTTCTTGCAACTGGTGAGTAGGTTTCAGTGAAATCTTCTCCTGGTCTTTGGGAATACCCTTTTGCAACAAGGCGCCCCTTTTTCTTTTCAGCTTTCCCATTATTTTTAGTACAAAAAACGAATCGACTTCCTATAACTTTCCGTTTTTTCGGACGTTCCACAATCTCCCACGTTTCATTTTTTATTTGTGCCAAGTATTCATCTTGCAACGTAATTCTCCATGCATTTGCATCTTTCGACTTGCTGGCCTGCTCCCACGTGACCGGTACTTCTGTCTGTGTAAGATTGGCACTTTTGATAAACACCGTATCCTGGGCGTTTTCATCTTCACTTTCGTTGTTATCATGAAGAGGTGCTCCCCCTTTTTCTGGAGTCTTGGTGTCCTTCTCTAACGCGCTATTCGAATTGTATCTTTTGCGTGGTCTACCCACTGAGCCCGTGCGTATAATTCTCGGACGACCCCTTCCACGCTTTGACGGTTCGACCAAACTTTCCCATGACAATGTGCCTTGTCTTTTTCTTCCACGTCTAGGTTCAGGTTCCATCACCGCTTCTGACCCTATCCGACTCGGATCCTTTGACACTTGTTTATTTAAATCAACCGTTATAGTTTCAGACAGATTGTCTTCTCCGAAGAAATCTCAATATGGTTGATTGAATCCAGACACATTTAGGAACTTTACGTCACGACTGGTGACTGTTTTTCTTGTTCTTGGCATATAAACCCGGTAACCCTTGGATTGTTGTGAATATCCGATAAAAACGCCTTCCTCAGATCTTGATTCAAACTTTCCTTTCTTCTGACGTTCATCCAAAACATATACTTTCGAACCCAACACTTGCATGTGTCCCACAGTAGGAGTTTCTCCCTTCCATAATTTATATGGCACTTCACCATCTAACGCACTGGTAGGGCATCTATTCCGTGTGTAATTTGCGTTATACACCGCCTCCGCCCAAAAAACTGGTGGAGTTCCTGCTTGACTCATCATATACCTCGCCATTTCTACTAGGGTTCGATTTTTTTCTTTCGGCTACACCATTTTGCTGTGGAGTGTATGGTGTCGTTAAACGCCATTCAATTCCATGACTATTGAGAAAGTCATCGAAATCTTGGTTACAGAATTCTGTCCTGTTGTCAGACTGAAGCATCTTAATTTTCTTGCCTGTGAATATTTCTGACTCTTGTTTGTATTGCTTAAATGTTTCCAACACATCGGCCTTACTCTTCAAAAAAAAAACCTCACACCACCTTGATTTATCATCGATGAAAGTCACAAAATATTTCATGCCTGAACAAGACGAATGTCGCATTGGACCACACACATCGGTGTGTACGATTTCAAGCAAATCCTGTGTACGTTTTCCTATACCTTTTGCAAACGGTAGTCTGGTCTGTTTTTCGCGCACACATACTTCGTATTCCGATAACTTTTCGTTGTCTCTTAAGCTTAATCCGTGTACTATCCCGCTCTTGGCCATTGCCTTTAAATCACGTTCATTTAAATGTCCCATTTTCGCATGCCAGAAATCGATGTTTGTTTTCTCTGTGTTTTTGGGTTCCACGTGGTTAGTACAGTTTGCACACATAATACAGGTTTCCTCTGCGATTTGCGCGTAAAATTACTTTGTTTTTTTCCATCAGCCACAACGGCCTCTGATTTAGTAAACGTGACCTTGTATCCGTGATCTGTGGCCTTCGCCACCGATAATAAATTGGTGCGTAAATCTGATACGAAAAATGCGTTTTTGAAATTTATTTTGCGCTCACTTTTACCGGTATCCACTACCAGCCGAACATTTCCTGTTCCTGTAACTCTCGTGCTCTCATTATTCGCTAAAGTTAATTTTGTATCAATTTTTTTGAAGCTTTCAAACATACTCTTGTCGTTGCACATGTGACTGGTGCTTCCACTGTCGATACACCACTCACCGCCGTTAGCTCGGCTATACATTATCTTTTTGTCAGATAATAGCATCGTCGAACCGCTCACATATTTCGAAGAAGCCGGCTCGGTGTTAGAATTCTCGAGCTGTCTGGCGCTTTGTTTTGGTTTTGACGAGAGTCGAGCATGGCAGTTGCGCCGAATATGTCCTATTCGATCACATCGATAGCATTTTATTTCTCTTCTAACTGCTTGTCCTTTTTCATCCTTTTCGGCTCCCAAATTGTGTTTTGATTTGTCATAGTTATCAGACTTCTTCGAAAACATTACTCCTTGAATTCGGCTAGCTTCAACGGATTTTCCTTCATGTCGTTCAAATAATTTTACTTTTAGTAGCTCCAACGAAGGCAGATCGTCGCGAGACTCCATGGACTCTTTAAACATCTCGAAAGATTCTAGTAAACTGTAAATCAGTAACATAACCAACATTTCTTCGGGTATTATGAGTCCTACTTCTTTAATTTTCTTTACAATATCAGAAAATTCGGCGACGTATTTTTTGAGATCATCTCCCTCTCGCATGCGCATCATCACGTATTTTTTTAATAATGACGCTTTTCGCGCCGGACCTTGCGATTCGTACGTTGCCCAGATTTCCTTCGATGACTCCAATCCATCTAAAGCTCTCAACTCGCTGGGGCTGACCGCTAGTAGGATATCGGATTCTGCTTTTCCGTCTTCCTCCAACCATGTGGTAACCGCTGCGGCCAGTTCCGGTTCCGGCTTTGGCACTGAGCCGGAAACATAACCCCATCGACCATTCTTTTTAAGAATTGCCTTCATATGGATCTCCCATGTATCGTAGTTTTCTCCCGATAATGGGTCTATTTTGAATGAAGCAGCCATTCCAATTGTTCAAATTGACGAATCGATAGAATGCAACGGTTTTCCCGTTCAAAATTTATTCCGGTCACATGCTACGCTCCAGAAAAACCGACAAGTTTTACTCGTTTTCCACTTGTTACTTGTCAAAACGCACAACAATTTCTGGGCCCATAACCTATTGAGTTATTAATTTGTGATACATCGATGATTTTATTACGAGAGTGTACATTTTTGGTGATATCAACGTAGTACAAGCGTGACAAAGATACACAATAACTGAACTGTTTGTATTCTCGACACTTCTATTTATACTCGCCGTGTTGTGGTTTAAGAACCTTCTCGAAACGTCTCCTTCGATACGTTTCACGAAGGTTCGAGAACATTCCATGTCCTTTGGCCGTTATACTTCGCATATTCTCAATAGTAAGAAAAATTCCATAAAAAAAATTATAAAACCAAGTGTAAATAATTTCAACAGAACAATTCGAAAAATATTTCACACCGATGCCCTATTCATTTTATCTTATTCTAAAAGCTAACATAAGTCAGAAATCGAGATAATTGGAAAATATTCAGTCTCGTATCGAAGTAAAATATCTTAGCATCTTCGTTGCTGGAGTTGACTCACTCTCTTCTACAGAAGACCTGGAGTTCGTCCAGAGTTTAAGTATAAGACGGCTAGCCGAATGACAACCGAATTACTGCGAACAGTATAAACGCGACTCTAGGTTCGGATCGGAATGCGAGTTGTGCCGCAAATCTTGACCTTTTTATAAGGCCAGATTTGGGTCAAATAGGTGGGGTTTGCTGTCGTTATCTCGGGTTCAAGTATTCTGGGTTCTATTTTTCGTGACTTATAAGAGAAAATCATTTGTGTTATCAATCGATAAATCCCCAAAATTTAGGGCAGTAGTACTCGGATGAGAAACCAGAACGCTTGGGAACATAACATACGTCAGGGCACTCGTCTTTGGTGATGAGATGACCATGGTTTATATTGAGTGCCTTGAGTAGGTGATATGCGCACTTAGTTCGAGATCGTTTTAGTCAAGTTGCGAATAGAAAAAATAAAATAATAACAATTTAACGTCGGTTGTGACAGTTTCAATGAAAAAGTAATCCGAGTAATAATAACGTGAACTAATATCAGTTGTTAGGTACTCACATTGCCGCCAACGATACTGAAACCCAAATTGAGTCCTGGTTCTCTACTGATGGTAACACGCCGCTCGGGTCCCCAATGTTTCTTTTTGTTTTCGCCAGTTCCATTGCTCATTTCAGTCACGGTCATATTACATGTAATGATCTGCTTCCTCGATATTTGCAGTAGAACGAATAAGATTATACTGACAATCTCAGAATCTCTGGAGGTTTTATGGCAGTGTACTGCCAAAATCCGTTACTTGATAGGTGGATTTGAATATCTCAGTATGTGTATTTCGATCAACTAACGGTTGAATGAAAGAACCCAAGTGTTCGTACGAAGATACAAGTGCCTGTTACGAAGTAGTTTTTTTGACAAGTTATATCCAAATATTTAGGCGTTCAATTTTCAAGCTCATCTGATATGAAACGCTCTTATAAAACCTACGATCCACCGTTTATATCACACAGCACTCCACCAGTTGAAACGTTTAGTTCCGATATTCTGTCATCTGAAATATTTTAGTAAATACATGGTTAATTAAGAGTAGGCTACCTTTTTTAGCTATCAGCCAGTGTTAATGAAGGAATTACTACCCTTATACTCAGGGCTATTTTCTATCTCATACTTAAATGTCTCGAAATCATGTCAATTGTAATCGCAATATTTTTTGATTATTTGTCATTAGTGCGGAATTCACTAATCGATTTAAAAAATATTCAGAACTTATATACCTTTCGTAAAACTTTTTGTTAAGATACTCTATAAGGGGTACAAGCATGATCATGATTGTACCAAATTAAAAATTACACCTCGTCTCTATTGAAAAGAAAAGATTGTGTACATTTTTTTTTTTATCATTGTGTTGCGTGGGGATCTGGTGTTGGTGGGGATAATAGTGAACGCAATGGGTGCAAGAAGTGTAAAATGTGAAGTACTCTTTATTTGTAGGTACCGATGTAATAAACAATGAAAGATTGTCCCAACAATGATTAATGGTCCGAAAAATAGTCCGAAAAGAAATGACAAGTGAGAAATGAGATAATTGCCGAAGCGTGCTCGCGCGTGTTCGAAATAGTACAAGATCTCACAACCTAGATTTTTGTATCATAGCAATACGGCCAAAACCGGACCGAATCGATAGGTATGACTGCCCTAAACACAAAATTACCCATATCAAAAATTTTCCGAGTAGCGTTTTAATGTTACGTCCAGAAGGGACGAACGTGGGTAAAGATTAATTTATTTGGTTTCGCTGCCAACAAATTGCACAAAGTTTAGGATTTGTCAAAAGTAAAATATTTTAATGGATATTTAGCTTGATGATCTGAATGAAATTGAAATAATTGAATAATTAAGAGAATAGCCGAAATATTGTAATAAATTAAATAACTAAAGGATCGAAATAATTAAAAAGATAAGTGAGAAATGCCTATATGGTCCCGTACGGGCCCCGAAGCAGGAGATTGGGCCGCCCAAGTAACAAATAACAGAAAAATAATTTATCCGGTTATGACGCGCATTTCATCATAAAAGAAGTTGCAACTGCGTTCGCGGGGAAAATCGATTTGCTCCCGATAACAAAAGAAAAGTACATCTCCTTCTCGAAAACGGTCCAAATAACCAAAGACGCACGAAAAAATATAAAATTACGTTTCATCGACTCTTTCAGATTTCTCAATGCAAGTCTCGATAAATTAGCATTATTCTTAACCGCAGACAAACTCGCTACGTTGAAATCTCAATTCCAAGATGTGAACGATTTTCATTTATTGACGTGGAAAAGTGTCTTCCCGTACGAGTATATTGATAGTTTTGAAAAGTTGTATGAAACGGAGCTTCCACCGCGGGAAGCATTTTACAGCTCTTTAACTGATTCAACAGTTTCCGAAAAGGAATATGCACATGCGAAAATTGTGTGGGAACGATTTTCAACGTGAATGCTCGGCGAATACAGCGATTTATACTTGAAGACTGACGTATTACTATTAGCCGACATCTTTGAGAATTTTCGCGATACATGCCTGAAAAGTTATGGTCTTGACCCTGCGTTTTACTTCCGGCTAAAGAGTTTTGTGACTTCAAGCGTTCCCAGAATGATTTTGCGATTAAGATATTGTTATTCTAATTTAATGCACAAATTCACTGTCAAAATTACACACAAACTTGGCGTGGATGATTTTCAAATGGAAGCTCGGGAAGACACGATTGATCAAATATACTATTCAAAATTAATGGTTTGATGAATAAAATAGATTCCTGAGATAGTATATAGATGAAAGAGATTAATGAAGAAAATAAAATAATTAGCAAATCTGAATGATTAAATGAATAATTATTAAACTGTGCCAAATAAAACGAAAATTTTTTTTTTCTCGGTCCCATATCAAATTTTTGTTGATGGTCACGGAAAAAAAAATGTGTCAAAACTACAGCCCTCTATCTCCATTTTTGAATTAGCGCTCGCAAAATAAGAATTTTTGACAATAAAAACGTTTTTTTTCGCTTATTTTTTGTTTATAATCAATAAAGTATACTGAATACAAAAAAAAACCTTGGTATGGTTTTGTAGGGAATTCTCTACAAAGATTATCTTAAGAAATATATCAAAAACTTTATTTAAAATAAAAAAAATGATATGCTAGTTGTACAAAATTTTTATTTAAATTTTTCAATAATTTTCAAGAGCTTACATCTTTTAGAAAAACATTAATGTAATCATAATATGCCTATTATTATTCATGTTATAAATAAAAGTGATAAGATCATCACTTTCATTTCATCACAAATTTCGTTTACTACAATTGGCATATTTTTTGCGATGATCAGCTACAACTTGTAACAAAAATTGCCTTTGTTCTTCATCATAAGTGAGACAATCATTATATTTATCAATCAATGCTACAGCTCTTTCGACAATGTCATTTACAACCTTAATTGATCGAACAATTTCTAAAGAAGCCTGGTACTCGTTATCGGATTCCCATTGATCTACATGTAGATTAAGAAAACTAGTAGACAAATCGAATTTCTCAAATAAAATCATTGATTTCTGAGTAACAAAATCACTTATATCTTTCGAGTTGAATGATTTTAAATCTTCTTGTTTTAAATATAGCTTCCTCGTGTTTCCTGCCGTACTCTGTTGATTTCTTATTGCTTGAACCATTTTTGTCTTAATGGCTGATGGGATTCTTTCATCGAAAAATGATAATGCCATAAGATCTTCGGACAAATACCAGAGATGTCTAAGAAATTTGGTTGATGCAGCATTGGAGAATTTTACGTTTATGTGTTTAAAATCTATCAAACTATTCAAGAACATAAAATCCTGATACGGAGCGTAGATACTGATTGGTGCATTATACCAACCTTTCTTTAATATAATCATCAACGATAAAGATACAAACTTGTGATAGTTTGGGAATTTCAACTTTGGTAAGTTTAAATTCATTTTTAAATAAGTAAATTTTTAAGCAATAAATTGCTTTTGATAACCATCGAGCATGATGATGGGCTCCAGGAGTCTTGAAAGAAACTCCTTGAGGTGGAATTTCTCCCAAAAATATGTAGACTAAAGCTAGGAGCTCTTTATAATCTCCTCTAGGTTGGGATTCCTAAAATAATTATAATATTTTCATCGATCTGTTAATGATATTTTTCGTATAAAAATAAAATGATATTTAGTCGCGAATTTCAAATGAAGATACCTTCATTTGAAATTGAATAAATTCCAAAATATCTTGTTTTTTTTCACACAAAATTTGCTTGACATCTTGATCAAGAGACTCGGTAGAGCCTCGGGACAAGTACATTGACAGCCCTGTCGTCTGCTGGCCCGAGGCTCTCGCCGAGTATACTTTCTCTGAATAAAACGATTCACCGTGGTGGGGGTAAAATTGGCAAGTGATTTTTTTGATTTACCGAAGTTATGAGTCATCTGAGGCTTTGAAAATTGAACTTTCAGCTAATTAAGAAATTCTCTTTAGATTGCGCCCAAAATCAACACGGTCGGTGGCGTAATTGCTAAAAAAAAACTTTGCACGGGCTCAAGATTATGCAAAAGTTACTGACACATCACGAGTTCGACGTATACGTATACGCGTTTTTAACTCCCGACTGCCCGCAGGGCAAAAAGACGGGAGTTATGCGTTTCACTGCGATCAGCTGATAGGGGGGATTTCTTTGAGGCAACTTTTCTCTGGAACGGTCACACTTGTCTTGACCAATTTTTGCTCATATTTTCTACATGTGACGGACTGTGTTCTTAGACATAGTTTGTTAAAATCTATGGTGAACTCGCTTAGAAAACTAATATTTACGTTCAAACTTATTTTTCCATATCGAATCAACCGTAGTGATCGATTATCAACAACTTCACACAGTTGTACGCTGCTACTTTCACTTTGAGCTGTTGTTTTCACGGTAGGGTCCCAACTCGATAGTGGCGGCGTGGCGGCCAAGTGTGTGAACTCTACACTATATACAGATATATCCATTCGCGATCGTACAACGGCGGGGAATATCTATATATAATTTATTGAGCCTGAAAGTTATAATAAAAAAGTTATAATAAAAAAAAAATGTAATGTCTAATCAAATCATTATTAAGTACGAACTAGAGACATCTCCCGACGAAAAAAATTCCATTGTGTTTTTATGTATTTTTTTTTTATTAGTAAAATATAATTTATTAGTAAAATATAAGGAAATACAAATTAATAATAAAAAAATACAACGAATCAGGCTTTTTTTTCACATTTCAAGAGGATCATCACGTTTGTCGCTGAAAATCATAAAACCGAATGATGGTAATTTTGTCTTGAGTTTAATTAGTAAAAACATTGATAAAAAACTTTAAACGAAATGTTTCAAAAAAACATTGGAAACAAACTTTAAACGAAATGTTTAAAAACATTGGAAAAAAACTTTAAACGAAATATTTAAAAATCTTTAAACGAAATGTTTAAAAACATTGAAAAAACTTTAAACGAAATGTTTCAAAAAAAACATTGGAAAAAAACTTTAAACGAAATGTTTAAAAAAAAACACTGGAAAAAAACTTTAATCGAAATATTTAAAAAAGAACGTTGAAAAAAACCTTTAAACAAAATATTTTTAAAAAAACATTGGAAAAAACTTCAAACGAAATATTTAAAAATCTTTAAACGAAATGTTTAAAAACATTAAAAAAAACTCCCGACTGAAAAAACCGTATTGCGTATTGAATGAAAATAAAATGAAGTCGAGAAAACGAAATGTTTAAAAACATTTAAAAAACTCCCGACTGAAAAACCGTATTGCGTATTGAATGAAAATAAACTGAAGTCGAGAAAATAGAAGTAAACTTTAAAAAAATGTTTTAAAAAAACATTAAAAAAACTCCCGACTTAAAAATCATATAGCGTATTGAAAATAAAATGAAGTCGAGAAAAAAAATAAATGTTAGAAAGAAACACCATTGTAAAACAGATATGCATTTTCAGAACATAATTTATCTTTAAACTCTTTTTCTTAGGAAAATAGCAGTAAACTTGAAAAAGACTGAAATAAAATAGATGAAATATAATTAAGATAGATAAGAAACCATTTAATTGTTAAATACTACTCCCTCGAGATTCGATTCCTATGGATATTATTGATTGATGGTAGGTAAGTATTTATATACAAAATAAAATTTTTATTATAATTGTTGAAGTTGAATGATTGCACAAGGAATAAAGGTGATAATAAAAAAAAATGTAATCTCACAAAAAACCAAAATATATTATAAAGATAATGGAATTTAATTTTTCGTCGGGAGACGTCTCTAATCAAATCATCAAGAAAGAATTAGAGACATCTCCCGACGAAAAATTAAATTCCATTATCTTTATAATATATTTTGGTTTTTTGTGAGATTACATTTTTTTTATTATCACCTTTATTCCTTGTGCAATCATTCAACTTCAACAATTATAATAAAAATTTTATTTTGTATATAAATATAGTGAATGAAATACGATTCCTATATAGTTGTCACGTCTCGCAAAAAGAAGTGAAATCAGTAAATATTAAAACTTCAAAAAGTAAAAAAGGCACGCCAAGTATTAAAAGGTCGTGACCGTCGTTTTAAATGATTTTCTATATTCGCATTGTCAATAAATAAATTTAAAAAAATGTTCAACTGTGAAAAAATATGAGATCTATTGTAACATATACAGTGAATGAATTACGTTTCCTGTAGGAATTCTGAATTTTGGAAATAAAAAAAAATGAGATCATTTTCTAACGTAGCCAAGTACAGTGAATGAATTAAGGTTATTGTGGAATTCATTCGTGTACACTTTTAGCCCTAATCCCTCACTTATTCAGAAAAATTTTCCAGCAAACGTCACAGAGCAACAAAGGTTTCTCGAATGATTCTGCAATTATTAAGAGATTATCATCTGTTTTTATGCTAGCTCGGATTATAAACTTAAAACAGTTTACGCGTACAAGTGCATGCATTGTATCTATACGATGAACTGCACAAATTCATTTTCAACATTACACACAAGCTTGGCGTGCATGGTTTTCAATCGGAAGCTCGGGAAGATACAATTGTTCAAATTTACTATGAAAACAAAAATTAATTAGAATTGTATGAACGAGTGTGAAAAAAACCGATCCCCCAATAAAATAAGAGGGGCCCTGTTATATAATGATTTGGTAAACAATACAGATGGGTGAAATTTGTGGATAAAATTGAACAATTAAACGAACGGATAAAGAAATGAAATCAATCAATCCCTTTATATGCCTTTATCTTGTACGGATAGATACGGCCATTCTTTCATGCCCATACGCATTTTAATTTATCCACGCGTCACTTTCACTCGTTTGTCCGTACACTCTTTTTTTACCAAATGGGCAGATGATTGGATGAATTACACAAGTATTGAAATGGATGAACAAAGAAGTAAGCTGTGTAAACATTGATTTGAGAAAAGAAAACGCGTTGAATACGAAACATTTGGAGTAATGAATTGTGACGTGACATTTCTGCCCCGCCACTCGTACGATCTGTGTCGACCAGTGGACCGGGTTTACGGTCCATTTTGGGACGCCCCTCGACTCACTGGCGATGTTCGGAACAAGACTCAGCGTCACGTATCTTTAAGTATTAGTTTATTAACCCGTGTATTACCTTGCTAGCGAAATTTACCTGTTTTACCTTCTGTTACCTCCGCGTGCAAAGAAGAGGGAGAGAGAATTTTAGTTTGCCTGTTTTAAGTTCTAATGACGTGTATTTTGACAGCTTCGAACGATATTGGAGCGATTTGGCGTTGCCACCCGCCGGGGCCCTCCTCCCCCCCATCAGTATTATTCTGCTTGAGGCTCGCCGATTGTCTGAGCCGATCTCGCTCATAAGGATCACCCCTCTCACACCGTCACCGAGCATCGAATAACATTCTCGACTTGCGGGCGGCTGAAAGAGCACGCTGGCATAGGCCATATTTTGAACGCCGCCCGTGTCTTTCCCGCTGTAGCAACCCAGAGTTGCACCGCCCGCACTACCGTGGATTCGGGTGTCACAGTCCGTGTGAACCGGCGCCTCGTCAGGTGGGATCTGGGGGAGTTTTTCTGGAGGCGAGGTGCTGTTGTACCTGGTGGTTTATTTTGTGGGCCCACCACGTCTCCGAGACGTCCGGAGTCGTGAGGGAGGCCTCCCCTCGTCCTTCCGGAGTTGCCCGCCGGATCCCCAAGAGGAAAGACACCCGGATCACGGCTATCAAGTCGAGAGGAGTGTTCCGAGTGAGCGAGGAAGGTGAGGACAAGAGGTGAGTTGTTATTAATCCGTTCAGGCAAAAGGCGTAACCACAATTACGTTCATTGCGCGCTCCTCATTTGAAAATCCCGCGCGAAAGCGCGAGCCAAGAGTCCGCGCTCGGGCTCGCGCCCAGCGTGAGAGCGCTGCCGTACCGGGGCCCGGTGGTGGGGACAGCGCCGAATCGCGAGGACCGCTCGCACGCACAATTAGTCGAGTTCCGAACATCATTCCGGTGAGTCAGCGTCGAGTCGAGTCCAACGACCACCCCTTTGTGCAGCGAGCGTTCCTCGGTAAGTCCAACTCGTTATCTCCACCGAATTCACTGATCTAGTCGAGCCCTTTTCTTTTCTCTTGTTATTTCGGAATATAGTTCCGGTTTTTGTAGTTTATGTTGCGTTTTAGTGGGGCACGAGAGCGAAGTATCGAGCGAGATTGCGGCCGATACTTCCCGTGTTTCCCGTCTTTTGATATTGGCGTTTTGAAGGGCTTAGCTTGATCAGTTTTTCGTTATCAATTTGGTCTCAGTTATTTCTTTAAAGTTTCGCGTTAAGTAGAGTCAATCATAGAATTCGAGTCTTTGTGAAATTGCGTCGTACGCGCTGGAATATTCCACGCGACGACGCCTCTCTCTCTCTCTCTCCATGCACGCGCCGAGGCTCTAGCGAGCACGTTACCTCGCGTTTGTTTGCGCTCTGTCTCTCTCGCTCGCGCTGGCGAGCATCGTTTATACGGCGTTATATTTTGTCTTTCGTATCGAATCTTTTTCAACCGTTATTTTTACCTTCGCCTATATTGTTCTTTTTCTATTTCGTGTGACGCTTACTGTCTTTTCTGTTACCTTTTTCTGCGAGCATAATTACCACGTATTATTGCATCATCTCTGTTATCTTCGCCAATATTAATCCGACGCTCATTATCCCTATTTTATCGCATTCTTTATTCGCGTCAGCTCGTATTACCTCCACTGAACGCGCGGGAACTTCGGCGTTACCTCGCGCTTGGCCGAAGTTCGTCCCGCTGTTACCTTCGGTTACCTTTCGTCGCGTATCGCCGGATTCCTCGCGATCGAACGGGTGCCAATTACCTTTTACCTCGGATTACCTAGGGCGCCGGCTGTTCTGGCGTTGCTTACCTTTTACCTTTTACCTAGAGCATCCGCCTAGCGGACGGCTGATTACCTTTTACCTGCACGCCAGAGCATCGGTTGTCGATTACCTACGGCACCCGGGAGACCACGAGGCGAATCGTTAACCACTCGGTGAATTCGGGCGCGCCCCGCGCGAAGTCCCTCGTTACTGCGCGAGCAGTCAAAGTTTTGCGATCTGATGCCCCCCGAATTAATTTCCCTCAAACTTTAGTTTGTATCGAGTCCAACCCGGTTATAATTTATCCCTTTTGCTGTATTCGAACTTATTCGGTCACTGTGAATAAAGCTTGAAATATGTCCAGAATTCTGCTTTGTCTTGGCTTATTTTTTTTTGCGTTGCGAATTGCTACCTTTTCCCCAAGGACCCCCCCCTCTACCTTTCAGTATCTCAGATGAGCTGAGTAGCCGGACCGTCCTCAGTCACGCGTGTCTCTCGTTCCCTCTGTGTCGTAAATTATATTATTTGACGTTACCATCGTTGAGAGTGAATGAATCAAAAGTCGAGTAATCGGCGGTACTTCGTACCTGGCGCCCAATTCACTCTCATGGCCGGAGAGTGGTGCGAGAGGACGAGACGGGTGAGCTGAGAAGGGACGTGATCGTACCCATCGGGGAAAATATTACGTTACAGAATTTATCAGTCAAACTAGTCAAGAATAGATATTTTTCTTTGTGTACACAGCGCGGGATTTCACGTCGAACTACTCAATAAAATAGTTGGATGGAAAAGGGATGGCAAATTAAAAAACAATTACATGAGAGGATCATCAAGTTTTCTTCAAATATATGGACGGATGAGGCATTCCTTCGCCGAGCTTCCGATTGAAAACCATGCACGCCAAGCTTGTGTGTAATGTTGAAAATGAATTTGTGCAGTTCATCGTATAGATACAATGCATGCACTTGTACGCGTAAACTGTTTTAAGTTTATAATCCGAGCTAGCATAAAAACAGATGATAATCTCTTAATAATTGCAGAATCATTCGAGAAACCTTTGTTGCTCTGTGACGTTTGCTGGAAAATTTTTCTGAATAAGTGAGGGATTAGGGCTAAAAGTGTACACGAATGAATTCCACAATAACCTTAATTCATTCACTGTACTTGGCTACGTTAGAAAATGATCTCATTTTTTTTTATTTCCAAAATTCAGAATTCCTACAGGAAACGTAATTCATTCACTGTATATGTTACAATAGATCTCATATTTTTTCACAGTTGAACATTTTTTAAAATTTATTTATTGACAATGCGAATATAGAAAATCATTTAAAACGACGGTCACGACCTTTTAATACTTGGCGTGCCTTTTTTACTTTTTGAAGTTTTAATATTTACTGATTTCACTTCTTTTTGCGAGACGTGACAACTATATAGGAATCGTATTTCATTCACTATATTTGTCAACTTCAGAAAACGATCTCATTTTTTTTTTATATTTTGAAGTTTTTTATTGATAATGCAAATATAGAAAATTATTGGAAACTACGGTCGCGACCTTTTAATAATTGGCGTCCTTTTTTTACTTTGTCAATTATTTTTTTCTAACTTAGCTGATTTTTTAGAGGCGTGACAATATTTACTTAAGAGAAAAAATACATTCCTCGTCTTCGACGAAAATTTTTAAAACGATTTGTTTCAAGTTGAGTGCTTTTCTCTATGTGCCAAAAGCAATCGACACAGCCAATTTTTCTATGTAGACGGACGAAAACTGTGCGGTTATGTTCATGTGAGTTGAAACCTTTTACAAGCAATAATGGTGACGATTTTGATTATCCATTCAGCAAATCGAATTTTCCAATGAAAGATTGGGAAATTCCTATGCAATGGGATGATATTTTCATTTTCTATTCCTTTTTTTGAAAAGCTCCACTTGTTTACTTGGAAAAATGATTTTTGAAACTATCTTCATCTCATTCATGGATTCCATGTTGACATGGATACTGTCAATGGTTTGCAATGTCCAAGGAGATGTTTCCATGGTATTCAATGTCTAAGACCACAGCTTTATGGTTATTGGTGTCCAGTGATATTTTTTCATGGTCTTCTGTAACGTCTGAACCTGCCTCGTCAATGTAAACTATTAAATCGCAGATCTAGATATCGATAACTATGAGGAAATATATCGTAAACCATTGCACCGTTTACCTAAATATCGGGAAATATAAAATTGTCGAATATATATTGAAAAATACGAAGGCATCCACCTAGACATCGAAAACTCTATAGTCGCCAAACTAGACTTCGAAAACTATAGAGCCGACGACCTAGATATCGAAAACCTTAGAAAAACTCACCACACTATCGGAAACTATGGAGCCATTGACTTTCATATCGGGAACCATGGACAAATTCACCTTAACATCGGAAACTATGGAGCTATGGACCGGAATAGTGAAAACTATGAAGTCGTCAACCTAGTCCACGAAAACAATGGGAAAACATACCTGGACATTGAAAACTACGGAGCCGTTGATCTAGACCTCGAAAAGCATGAAAAAACATACCAGCACGACGAAAGCCATGGAGAAATATACCTAGCCATCGAAAACCATGGAGCTGTCGACGTAGACATCGAAAACAATGGAACCGTCGACCTAGACCATGAAAACCATGGAGAACCATAACCAAACGTCGAAAACTATGGAAATGTTGACCTAGCATCAAAAGCCATGACGGAATATACCTGGACCACGAAAACCATGAAGGAACATACGTAGACATTTAAAACTATGAAGAAATATACCTGGACATCCAAAACCATGGAGGAATATACCTAGACATTGAAAAATATGTAGACACATACCTAGACATCGAAAAGTATGGAGTCATCGACCTAGATCGCGGAAATGATGAAGAAATATACCTAGAGAACAAAAACTATGGAAACTCAGACCTAGCCATCGAAAACTGTGGAACCATCAACTTAGACCACGAAAACCATGGAGAAACATACCCAGACATCGAAAACCATGGAGGAATATACCTGAACCACGAAAACCATGATGAAACATGCCTAGACATTGAAAACCATGGAGGAATATACCTGGACCACGAAAACCATGAAGGAACATGGTTTTCGTGGTCCTTCATACTTGGTCATTGAAAACTGTAGAGCCGTCGACCTCGACTGCGAAAACCATGAAGAAACATACCTAGACCACGAAAACCATGGAAGAATCTACGTAGACCACGAAAACCATAGAAAAACATATCCAGACATCGAAAACCCTGGAGGAATATACCTGAACCACGAAAACCATGGAGGAATCTACCTAGACCACGAAAACTATGGAGGAATCTACCTAGACCACGAAAACCATGGAGCAATGTACCTAGACCACGAAAACCATGGACAAACATATCCATACATCGAAAACCATGGAGGAATATACCTGGACCACGAAAACCATGAAGGAACATGTCCAGACATTCAAAACCATGAAAGAATATACCTAGTCATCAAAACCCATGGAGGAATTATCCTAGACCACGAAAACCATGGAGAAGCATACTTGGACATCGAAAACTGAGGAGCCGTCGACCTCGACCGCGAAAACCATGATTAAACATGCCTAGACATTGAAAATCATGGAGGAATATACCTAGACATCGAAACCCATGGAGGAATTATCCTCGACCACGAAAACCCGAGAGAAACATACCTGGACATCGAAAACTGTGGAGCCGTCGACCTCGACTACGAACACCATGAAGAAACATACCTAGACCACGAAAACCATGGAGGAATCTACCTATACCGAGATAACCATGGAGGAATATACCTGGATGACGAAAACCATGAAGGAACATGCCTAGACATTGAAACCATGAACAAACGTACCTAGACCACGAAAACCATGGAGGATTGTACCTAGACCACGAAAACCATGGAGGAATATACCTGGACCACGAAAACCATGAAGGAAAACGTCTAGACATTGAAAACCATGAAGGAAAATACCTAGACATCAAAACCCATGGAGAAATTATCCTAGACCACGAAAATCATGGAGAAACATACCTAGACATCGAAAACTGTGGAACCGTCGACCTCGACCGCGAAAACCATCAAGAGACATACTTAGACCACGAAAACCATGGAGGAATATACCTTAGACATCAAGAACTATGGAGAAATACACCTGCACATCAGAAACCATAGAGGAATATACCTAGACATCGAAACCCATAGAGGAATTATCCGAGACCACGAAAACCATGGAGAAACATACCTGGACATCGAAACCTGTGGAGCCGTCAACCTCGATCGCGAAAACCATGGAGGAATATACCTAGACATCAAGAACTATAGAGAAATACACGTGGACATGAAAAACTATGGAGAAATACACTCGCACATCAGAAACCATGGAGGAATATACCTAGACATCGAAATCCATGGAGGAATTATCCGAAACCATGAAAACCATGAAGAAACATACCTGGACATCGAAAACTAAGGAGCCGTCGACCCAGACCTCGGTAACCATGAAAAAACATACCTAGACGACGAAAGCCATGGAGGAATATATCTGGACATAAAAAACTATGGAGTCGTCCACCTAGAAATCGAAAATCGCGATAGAATGTACCTAAACCTAGTCCTCCAAAACCCATGAGCTATCGCCCTAGACATCCTCGAAAAATCCAGCGGCGTCGACCAGAATTTTATATTTTTTTATTTTTATTATTTATTATTTAATGTTATTCGTATTATTCAATTTTTTTATTTTATTATAATATTATCATTTTACATTATATATTGTATAATATAATATATATATTATATTATATATTAATTATAATAAAATATTTATTATAATAATATTTTATTATTAATTAATATTAATAAATAAAATATATATTATATAATTATATACATATTTTATGCGCAAACCAGGAGCTGGTATTGCCCCCGCTGTGCGCCCATTCTCTGTCTCTCTCGCTCGGCGACGCAGAAGGAGAGGGGGTAGCCGCGTTCAGCGTAGTGCGTTCCGTAGAGTGTGACAAAAGTAAGAAATCGTGCAAAGGACGTAAGTCCAAATGTAAACAAGCGTAACTTACGCCTCTCTGTCTCTAAGAAAATGAAAATCCCGAAATGATGGATTTTAAATCCCTAACGTTACATATCTCAGGATTTACTGGACGGATTTACTTGCAACAAAGACCAATGGAAAGAGAAAAATCGAAAAAAAATCGTCACAAATTTTCAAGTTCTTTTATGAAATGGTTTATTTGTGAGAGCCATTTGAAAATTCTGTGACGTCATAAAACCGGCATATTCGCGTATATAAGAGTAGCGGCAGGGCTCGCGCTGGCTTTTCTTTTGCGCTGCAGTTTTTCCTTTTAATACTTGGCGTCGAGCCGCTACCGCGTCTCTTGATACTTACCTACCATCAATCAATAATATCCATAGGAATCGAATCTCGAGGGAGTAGCATTTAACAATTAAATGGTTTCTTATCTATCTTAATTATATTTCATCTATTTTATTTCAGTCTTTTTCAAGTTTACTGCTATTTTCCTAAGAAAAAGAGTTTAAAGATAAATTATGTTCTGAAAATGCACATCTGTTTTACAATGGTGTTTCTTTCTAACATTTATTTTTTTTCTCGACTTCATTTTATTTTCAATACGCTATATGATTTTTAAGTCGGGAGTTTTTTTAATGTTTTTTTAAAACATTTTTTTAAAGTTTACTTCTATTTTCTCGACTTCAGTTTATTTTCATTCAATACGCAATACGGTTTTTTCAGTCGGGAGTTTTTTTAATGTTTTTAAACATTTCGTTTAAAGATTTTTAAATATTTCGTTTTGACGTAGTTAGTGGTAGTAGAGTTGTTGCCTCTACGCATTCTGATTGGCTCAACGATGTCGGCTCCTCCATCTGCTAGGCCGACCGCGGGTGAGGCTCAAGTGTTAAGCCGCGTACACACTTGAGCGCGAATGCGAATGAGGCAGGCCGAAGCCGTAACGAACGTTCCGCGCCGAGGAATAATAATTTTGCCCGAAGACATACGCGGCAAACTGAGGCAACTGTTCGGAAACGCTCCAGTGCATTTGGGCCATTCGAAAATGGAGGACACAAACGTTGCAGTTGCTTGTGCAAGTTTTATCACAATTTATTCATTTTTGAAAAAAAATAAAAAAGTGAAAAATAAAAGACGTTGGTGGTCATTTCAGCTATATCTGAAAAGAAAAACAGAAATGACGACCTCGATGTTGAAAGATCTCCGAGTTGAAGAAAAAAGTGGTCAATTTAAAAACTTCACAAGAATGTCAAACAGTGATTTTAATTTTATTTTAAATTTCATCAAAGAGAAGATATCAAAAAACGACACAGTTTTCCGTAAAGCAGTCTCACCTGAAGAAAGATTAGCTGTAACTTTACGATTTCTTGCAACAGGTGATTCCTTCACAAGTTTGCAATATCTATTTAAAATTTCCAAACAACTAATATCGAAAATAATACCAGACGTGTGCCGAGCAATAATTGATTGTCTGAAGGATTACATGAAGGTACGTGAAAATGTAACAAATATTAATAGCTGTCATGAACATTTTTATTGGTAGTATATTTATAAAATACAAGAATATCGATATAAAAATATTGTAGTGATTTCTTTATTGCGTATCATTGGATGAATCTGAAAGTTGTTGAAAATAATTACATAAAGAGGGCGAATTGTTTTTTTGGGGAGATGGATATGGTGAATTTAGCTGACTCATTGGAGTGGATGATCGAGAGCTATCAGTGTCAAATGTTTGTGGAGTAAGTGGACGTAATGTCTCCTGTTGAAAATTGGACAAATGCAGGGAGGGTTGATTATAATTTGTTGACATTGGTGCTCGATAAAATTGGTCGCTATAACCAAATTGTGCCTGATTTTGGTTATGTGGAGCAACTGATTGATAAGCATTTCTCTGAGAGGAATGGATCGGAAAAGAAGATTGCACGAGTGGAGTTTCCGGATGCTGAAATGCATTCATTTCCAATTCGAAAACAACATTGCTAATTCGATGTTGTGCAACGGCGCGACTACGGGCGTCAAACGTGCGCAATTTATCTGCAATGTATTCTCCAAAAAGACTATATTGATCTTTTTTTTGCTTCGCAGCTACAGTTGCTTCTTCGAGATACCCAAAAGCTTTTGCAATTCTCGGGTCTTCTTCATTTTTTTTCCGTTTTATTGCAAGCTTTTTTGGAGACTTGAACTCTTTTTTATCTTCTTTATCCGACATCTCATTCTCGTTGCCTAGTGTATGTTCATCAAGTACTTCTTCAAAGTATTGATTTTGTCCAATTTCTGTTTCTTCTCTGAATGTCTCATTTCGTGATTCATTGCTAGAATCTTCTTCTTCGTTAAACGGTGTTGGTACATTCTGTGTAAAAAAAGAGTGACTGTATAAGTAAATGGATATTCTTAGTTTTCTGAAATTATTGAACATTTATGTAGAGCAAATGTGTTATAGCATGATTGGTAGTTATTTCATTATTATTGAAATATTTTTTTGCAGATGCCGTCAACTGCTGATGAATGGAAAAGCATTGCCGATACATTTGACGAAAAATGGAATTTTCCAAATTGTATGGGAGCTGTTGACGGAAAGCACATTATTTTACAAGCTCCAATAAATAGTGCAAGCGAATTCTATAACTATAAATCTCAATTCAGCATTGTTTTAATGGCGGTAGTAGATGCTGATTATAATTTTATATTCGTTAATGTTGGCGCTCAGGGACGTATTTCAGGTGGAGGTGTTTTCAGAAATTGTGAATTATTCAAAGAATTAGAAAAAGGAAATTTAAATTTCCCTAAGCCTTCAGCTTTATATGGGAGAAAAATAAAAGTTCCCTGCGTCTTATTAGGAGATGCAGCCTTTCCTCTTCATGAGCATATAATGAAGCCCTACTCAGGCACTCATCCAATAGGATCTCCAAAACGAATCTTCAATTACCGTTTATCGAGAGCACGTCGTGTAGTAGAAAATGCCTTTGGCATTGCTGCTAGTGTGTTTAGAGTTTTGAGAAAACCAATGTTGTTACAGCCAGAAAAAGCGGAACTGATTGTGATGACAGTTGTCAGCTTACATAATTTTTTACGCAGAAGTCAAACCTCAAGAAATATCTATACACCCATTGGATTTACAGACATTATTCAGAATGGAGAAATAATAACTGGATGCTGGCGAAATGATCAACAGGGAATGTTATCTCTTCTTCCGATACAAAATGTACCTCGAAGAACAAAACGATTTCCACAACAAATACGAGAGGAGTTTACGGAATATTTTTGTACTTGTGGTAGTTTGCCATGGCAGAATAATTACACTTAAAATCGAATTAAATATTCGAAATTTTCTTAAACTTTTGAATTGTTTCTAACTTTACTACTTACGCTCAAAGTCTTCCGAACCTCGTCCTTATCTTCCAAAAAATGTAAATGTTCGAACCCAAACCATTTGGACATGTAAACCTCATTTCGTCCTGCAATTATAAATATACTTTACGAAATTATTCTCATTGTTTTGGAATTTCTCCTTCTTTCTTACCTTTTCCTGTTCCAACACTTTTCTTCATTCGTGTTTTCTCTCGTCTGTAGGAACCTTTCAGGCTCTCAATTTTTTTTTTCACCTCATTAATATCGTTTCCAAATTTTTCAGAAACTTCCCTCCAGGCGTCTTCTTTTCGTATTTTATTATAATAAAAAAGATTTCGAGGATTCCACAAAACTTCTCTATTTCTGTATTCGCCAATCAACTTTATAAAAGTTTCTTGATCCCACTCCATTTCGAAGAAAGAAATAAGGCACTAAAAAAGTAGGTAAGTTGCACTTAAATATGGAAAGAAATGATTCAACTTTGTTACTATGTTACGCCATTATTAGTCAATTCGAAAGATTACAGTAAAACAGATTGAAATAGCCACATTTGTATACAAATAAGAATAACGCGCGATGCGAGTACAAGGAAAAAAAAATAAATTAAATTTGTATGATAAAATGATTACGTACGAGTAAACGAGTAAATAAATACGTACAGTTTCTTATTGCTAAATTCCTTTTAGTATTTAGGAATTAGAAATACCGTAGTGTTTTTTGATGCTCCGTTCACGGACAATTAATGCGCGTATATAAACAAACACGTCCAGACTGAGCACGAATTTCTTTGTCCGATCCTTCTTCTTCTTCTTCTTCTTTCGTTCTGTGCTGGCTCCGGCCTCTACTTCAGAGAGTTTGAGACCATACGGCCATGTTTGTGTAGTTCCTTATAGGTTAAAGGCAGAGATCAGAGGCGCCGAGCGCGAATTTTAAATGGAGTGTGTAGAATCTTGTAGTTATAGGTCAGATTTTAATTTCGATACTTTTGAGGAAGCGGACTATGTGGGAGAGTAGCTTGGCCGAAGGATCGGCGATTAAAGATTCAATATTGTGAGGCGGAAAAATTTTAAGAGTGCTGAGGGCTTGAAGGAAGGGTTGTCGTTGTCGTTCGAAACGGGGGCAAGCCCAGAAAACGTGGTTTAAATCCTCCGTATCCTGGCCGCAAAGGCAAGAGGGGGATTGAGTGAGGTTTTTCCGAAATAGACTGGCTTGGAGGTTGTAGTGATTTGTGCGCATCCTGGTGATGGTAATGATGGAGTCGCGGTTGAGGTGCATGTGTTTAGAGAACCAAGGTTTGTTTTGACCATTATAAAAATACTTGAAGTATAGAGTTCCTTTGAATGTACCAGTGTAAGAAAGTAATTGATGAGAAGATTCTATGCACTTTTTTTTGACAAGGGGAAAAAAGTCGGAGGCTGGGAGGCGAACTTCGAGAGGTTCACCGTTCGAGATCGCTGATTTGGCCAGAAGATCAGCCTTTTCGTTGCCTGTTATGCCCATGTGGGCGGGAATCCAGACGAGAGTGATGCATAGGTTTAGTTCGAGAGCTTTGTGGAAAGCGAGGAGAATTTCGATGATAATTGAAGAGGTCTTTCGGAGTGGAGTACCTGGTGAGATTGATAGCAGGGAGCTCAGTGAGTCCGTGAATATGTGAGATTTACTAATATTATTGGCGATGATAAACTTGATGGTTTGGAGGATGGCGAGGGCTTCCGCTGAAAATATGGATGCATTGGAGGAAATTTTGAATTTTTTCGATAGTCTCAGGCGAGGGCAATAAATGGAGAAGCCTACGTTGTTGCTTGGGCCAGATTTAGAGCCATCGGTATAAAAGTAAATCGAGTCGGTGGGAGAGAAGATCGAGAGAAACTCAGCGCGAGGGGATTCAGATATTTTTATGGCGGCACCGGTGTCGATATCGATTGTAGAAGGGGGGAGGGAAGAGGAAGAAGGGATAGAGTAGATAGGAAGGAAGGGAGAAGATTCGATGGAGGATTTGAGATGGAGGAGTCGTCTATATGAAGCAATAATTGGAACGTGAGAGATGTTTCCTGTCTCTTGCTGCAGTCTCAGAGAAGTCATGATGTGATCTAGATAAGTGAGAAGAGGGTGGTTAGAGTGAGCGAGTGACCTGAGAAAGTATTTGTCGCATAGGAATTGGAGGCGGTGATGGAGGAAGGGCTCGTTTGATTCCGCTAAGACAACATTGTTTGGAGTAGAATTGCGAAGTCCTAAACTAATTGTGAGTTACGTGCAGCACTAAAATTTATGATATCAATCGAAGGACAAGTAATTTATGAGTAACTCCAAATTTCAACATTATGGAATTGTTCTAAGAAGCTTTTAAATCCAAAAAAATCACATGCAAGCTAGTCATTTCTTACTCTATGGTGGCAGAGACTTATAAGAAAATCGATTCTTTTTAGACTTTCAGGAGCTTCTGATATTATTCACAATATTCGACGTCGATTGGATTGATACAAATTATGTTTGAATATAAGTTAAAAGTACTTGTCCGGCCCATCACTTTCCATTAAAATTGTTTATTCAAATATAAATCAGGGCTTTTCAAGAACTGATGCAGTACAAATATTCATGCAGAGGGAATTATGAGAGTTATCTTCAAGTAATTTTCCTTTAATTGCACTAATTTAATAAGAATGGAAATGAACTGCCCTATAAAATACAAGGAATGTTATTGTGCATCGATAAATAAAAAACATTTTGCACGTTAAATATGTTCAAGCTTCCAAAATTACTCCCCAGTTTGTATTGCAATGACGGCAACTTTTACTTCTCAATTCTTCCAGCGAACGAATTTCATTCGGTATAACTAACCTATATACTATTATTAAGAACATTAAACTAATAATAAAACGCATTCCAATAATTTATTTACCGGATTCTGCCGTACAATTTCGTTTTTTTATGATTGATTTTCATTTGAATGAATAGTGATGGGCCGGACAAGTACTTTTAACTTATATTCAAACATAATTTGTATCGATCCAATCGACGTCGAATATTGTGAATAATACCAGAGGCTCCTGAGAGTCTGAAAAGAATCGATTTCCTAATAAGTTTCTGCCACCATAGAGTAAGAAATGACTAGCTTGCATGTGATTTCTTTGAATTCAAAAGCTTCTTAGAACAATTCCATAATGTTGAAATTTGGAGTTACCCATAAATTACTTGTCCTTCTATTGATATCATACACTTAGTGCTGCACGTAACTCAAGTGGTAACTTTTTTCAATTTATCAAAAAATACTTGGCCTCGAATTGATATAATAAATTTTAATGCTGTACGTAAATTAGATGGAATTTTTTAAAATTGATTTAGCTGTTCGAAACAAATAAGAAGAATGAGGCATCGGTTTCCATAATGATTTCAAGCGCGATTTTTCGGTTTTATATTTTTTACTTGTTATTTGATTCTTTGAACACTTTAAAAAATAGATACAGATTACTTTTTTTAAAAGATAATGTTTTTTCAAGATTTGTGAAATTTTTTTCGGATTGTTTTGTATTTTTTTTTAAATAAATTTTTTTACAATGTTTTGAATAAATTTTTTTTAAAGTTTTTTTTATGGATGGAATTATCAGCAAACGAGGGACCATAAATGTACTTGTCCCAACCTTTTTTCCCTAGGGGAAGTTTATGGTTTGATATCACGTCTTTTTTCTCAAAATTTCCTTATTTATGTTCAGTTGACTATAGGATTTTAGTTTAAATTTCTATGAATTATTTATGATTTTCGTCTTATAACGTTGGTTTTCACGAAAAAAGACCTATTTATCGTAAAAATTGAACTGGAAATATTTCGTCACAGGTCTGTTCTTGGACTTTGGCAATTTTTTTTTTCGTACTCTAATATATTTTGTCAATTAGGAACCCAAGAGCACGGTCGCAAGCGGGTTGGAGGCCGGGATATGATTTTCAGCTTATAACGTTGGTTTCCACGAAAAAAGACCTATTTTTCGTCAAAATTGTACTGAAACTATTTCATCACAGGTCTGTTCTTGGACTTTGGTAATTTTTTTTCTTGTACTCTAATATATTTTGTCAATTAGGAACCCAAAAGCACGGTCGCAAGCGGGTTGGAGGGCGGGATATGATTTTCAGCTTATAACGTTGGTTTCCACGAAAAAAAGACCTATATTGCGTAAAAATTGTACTGGAAATATTTCGTCACAGGTCTGTTCTTGGACTTTGGCGATTTTTTCTCTTGTACTCTAGTATGTTTTGTCAATGGGGAACCAAAGAGCACGGTCGCAAGAGGGTTGGAGGCCGGGATATAATTTTCGGCTTACAACGTTGGTTTCCACGAAAAAAGACCTATTTTTCGTAAAAATTGTACTGAAAATATTTCATCACAGGTCTGTTCTTGGACTTTGGCAATTTTTTTTTTCGTACTCTAATATATTTTGTCAATTAGGAACCCAAGAGCACGGTCGCAAGCGGGTTGGAGGCCGGGATATGATTTTCAGCTTATAACGTTGGTTTCCACGAAAAAAGATCTATTTTTCGTCAAAATTGTACTGAAACTATTTCATCACAGGTCTGTTCTTGGACTTTGGCAATTTTTTTTCTTGTACTCTAATATATTTTGTCAATTAGGAACCCAAAAGCACGGTCGCAAGCGGGTTGGAGGGCGGGATATGATTTTCAGCTTATAACGTTGGTTTCCACGAAAAAAGACCTATTTTTCGTAAAAATTGTACTGGAAATATTTCGTCACAGGTCTGTTCTTGGACTTTGGCGATTTTTTCTCTTGTACTCTAGTTTGTTTTGTCAATGGGGAACCAAAGAGCACGGTCGAAAGCGGGTTGTAGGCCGGGATATGATTTTCAGCTTATAACGTTGGTTTCCACGAAAAAAGACCTATTTTTCGTGAAATTTGATGGGAAAAATTATCGCCATGGATCTATTCTTAGACTTTGGTGATTTTTACCAAGAAAGAAGGGATGTAGAGACTTTTTTAATCGAACAGATATTTTTGATCCTTTTTCTCCAAAACTCAAGTGAAAGTTAGATCAAATTCAAGACACAAAAAATCCAACAGAACTGACGATATTTAAATTTCGCTTTTGCATTTTGAATCTAGACATTTTCATGTCATCTAAAACGTGCTCCCCATGAAATATATTTCCAAAGTTTGCAAGTGACCGCTGAGATCCAATTATCTACAGTTTGATAGTTGCCGAAAAACGTCACCCGGAAACATTTTTTATGTCAGAACTCAAAGAGCAAAAAAAACTGAGCGTACTTAATTCAACAGAGCAATGGGATTCAAAGACGTTTAACGTACCTGCATTGGTTGTGGAGGTAAACAGTTTCATTTCAGGATTATTTAGAAATAAATTTAGAAGTTCAGAAATTTAGCATAGAATTTATAAAATGGAGAATTAAGTTCATTAGTAAAGCTGAAGACTTTTGTGATGAATTTTTGAGATAACATGTTACGGTTGGAGTAAAAAATTTTAATGATTGGCACACATGCTGCGACACAAAAATATGAAAGTTTGGAGGTATTCGCTTCATACCGCAGTAATACAAACTTCAATAGTATTTAAAAAGAAATACTTTAAAACTTACTAAATCAAGTTCTATTACTCATTCTCATAATCAAAGATACGGGGTGATACTTAACACACATATTTATGCACAGAAATTTCAGAGTTCGCAGGTATCTGCTGCGATTCAATGTATCTGCGCAATGAGCTTCGAAGACAGCAATTTCAAATCTATCCATAAATGAGCAACTGAAGACTTTTATAATCAATTTTTTACTTCATATAGATGTTACAGTTAGAGTCAAAATGTAAAATGAATGGCACAGTATTTAAATTGTATAGTTTACAGATTTTTGCAGTATTTTAATGATCCGAATCTACAGCATTATAATGAAAAGTTGTTAAAAGTCATGATGTTACATTAAAATGACATAGCGCACATAGCATTCAGAAATTCTGTAGGTTTCCATGATGTTGACAGGCATTATACTTAATTCCATCCAAAACTGAGCAACTGTAGGCTTATCGTAATGAATGTTTTCACCAATAATTCCACATTTGCAGTTTGCACAATAGGAATCATACTCAATATACACGTCATTTCATAAGTATTGTTGTCTACATTTGTGTTTGTCTACCGCATTCCGTAGATTCAACTTTTCATATTATCAGCAAAAAAAGCATCCAAAGACTTTTTGGAACAAGTTTCAAAATTTATTACTCGACAGACCAGGTGGAAAAAGAATAACTACACTTATATCAGGACCAGAAACTGTTTTGAGAATCTGATGTACAAAATGTGCGATTGATGATCATAGTTGGAATCCTCTTGAATCACGTTACCACGATCAGCATGAAGAAATAGTAGAAAATCATAGGACACATATTAGGCAACGAATTAATAATATGTATTAATCTGCTGCAGACCGATGGAGTGAAAAGGATCGGAAAGAGCAGAGCCAAACTCAATAGGAAGCAAAATATTGGAATATTCAAAAATAATGATGACACAAGAAATAAATTAGAAAACATTTATGCAATTGGAGTTTCTCACATTATACATTAACAGTTGAGTGTGTTTTTGTTTTATTAATTATCAACCATAATATTTCAGATCGCAAAAAGAAAATTTGACGTTATAGGTTGACGAACGTTTTTCCTCACAACTTCCAGACCTATTTTTGATAAACTGATTTGCCTTATTTATATTATTCACTAACTATGCGAACGTTTGTTACATTTGTCCCGCACTTCGTAACGTCAAACCCCGGCCGGTTCGTTACCACACAGCTATCAAAGGGAACTCGTATATATAAACTACATTATTACACATGATCAAGAGACGCGGTAGCGGCTCGACGCCAAGTATTAAAAGGAAAAATAGCAGCGCGTAAAGAAAAAGCCAGCGCGAGCCCTGCCGCACTCTTATATACGCGAATATGCCGATTTTTGACGTCACAGAGTTTTCAAACGGCGCTTGCGGACAAACCATATTATTTATATATAATCACGCAACTGACGATATATTTACACTGGACAATATTCCGCGTACTCTGGTTTAATCGAAAGATTATTTCAGTTGACACTTATTTTCAATCGAACGAAATAATGAAATCTTGAAAAGTTTCGTTGACATATGCATCGCGGATCGTTTATATTCTTTTTCACACACAGATCACAGACTACATTTACGCGGCCGCTTTTATACTGGTTTAGTATACTACAAGTTTTAACAAATTGAATATTAATATGCACTTCATTAGATGATGCGAAAATTATTTTTATTTATCCCGCACGCACTTCATAACATAACCCCAAACGTCAACATGACGCGAAACTTCAGCTGGTGATTTTCGAGCTCTCCAGCTCCTTAGCTTATTTCCGCCAATCTTCCCTGCACTTTTTATCGAATGTCATTGGCCCAGAAATTCTCTCACCCTTCATTGGTTGCAAAGAAAATTATCTCACCGGGGATTGGTGATCATGGGGGCCAAGGTGCCTATGTTTGTAGCGGTCAGAGTACACGTATACAGATACGTCAAATCCCGAATGTGTTAGTAACTTTTGCATAATCTTGAGCCCGTGTAAAGTTTTTTCTCAGCAATTACACCACCGCTCATGCTGATTTTGGGCTCATTCGATAGAGAACTTCTTAATTAGCTGAAAGTTCAATTTTCAAAGCCGTACATAACTCATGAGCTTCGTAATTAAAGAAAATCACATGCGAATTTTACCCCCACCACGTCGAATCGTTTTATTCAGAGAAAATATAGTCTCGGCAAGAGCCTCGGGCCAGCAGACGACAGGGCTATCAATGTACTTGTCCCGAGACTCTACCGAGTCTCTTGATAACTAAGCAGAAGAAAATTTTGAAAAAAATTGTGTCCTCGCACTTGATGTTGAAGAACATTATCACCAAATTTGATCAATTTCTTATCAATTTGACGAACGTAGCCACCCTCCTTAAAAGTACTTGTCCGGTCCATCACTTTCCATTCAAAATGAAAATCAATCATAAAAAAACGAAATTGTACGGCAGAATCCGGTTAAAAATTTATTGACATGCCATATATTTTACTAGTTTAATGTTCTTGAAAATAGTGTAGGTTAGTTCTTATACCGAATGGAATTCATTCGCTGGAAGGAATGAGGAGTAAAAATTGCCGTCATTGCAATATAAACTGGGTGATTCTGGAAGCTTGAAAATATTTATTGTGCAAAATGTTTTTCATTTATCGATGCACAATAATATCCTTTGTATATTACAGGACAATACGTTTCCACTTTTGATTAAATTAGTGCAATTAAGTAAATATTACTTGAAGAAAATTCTCTCAATTCTCTCTGTTTGGATACTTGTGATCCATCAGTTCTAGAAAAGCCCTGATCATTTTTATTTGTATAAACAATTTAAATGGAAAGTGATGGGCCGGACAAGTACTTTTAACACATATTTAAATATAATTTGTTTTGATCCAATCGACGTCGAATTTTGTAAATGATACCAGAAGATCCTGAAAGAATCGGTTTTCTTATAAGTCTCTGTCACCGTGGAGTAACAAATGACTTTAGCTTTCAAGTGATTTTTTTGCATTTAAAATCTTCTCAGAACAATTTCATAATGTTGAAATTTGGAGTTACTCATAAATTACTTGTCCCCGAATGATATCATGAATTTTAGTGCTGCACGTAACTCAAGAGGTAACTTTTTTCAATTTATTAGAAAATACTTGGCCTCGAATTGATATCATAAATTCTAATGCTGCAAGTAATTTAGATCGAATTTTAGATTCGATTGATTTCGTTGGTAGAATAAGATAAAAAGAATGGGGCATCGTTTTTCAAAATGTTTTCAAGCGCGATATTTCGGTTTTTTATTTCTCATGTTTTATTTGAATTTTTTTCACTTTACAAAATAATTGCAGATTCGTATTTTTTTTCATTGTGATGTTTTTTTAGGATTTGTGAAATTTTTTTCGAATTTTTCTGTTGAAATTATTTACAGTTGGTTTCATAATTTTTTAATGGTAAAATGATTAGCATAACAAACAGAAACTGTTGAATCACATTGATGCTCATTTACATTTACATTCTGGAATGTGATTAATTATGAGCCAAAGCTTTAAACAAACTGCACTTAATGTTGAATGATATCGCTGACTGACAATGGATCATGATTTCATACAGTTTGCATTCAGCGCAGGAAACATTTCTCTCCCAATACTGAGCTGGAATAAAATCAGAAATTGTAAAAAAGTTGTATACAATGTTAGATTATATTGATGATTTTCAATGGATCATGATTCTCTGCTGTTTGCATTCAGCGCAGGAAACATTTCTCTCCCAATACTGCGCTGCAATAAAATCAGAAATTGTAAAAAAGTTGTATACAATGTTAGATTATATCGATGATTTTCAATGGATCATGATTCTCTGCTGTTTGCATACAGCGCAGGAAATTTTGATTTTCCAGGATTGCACTTGATTTAAGTCGATGGCTGCACTAAGCCGCTGGGTGGCTACAATTTGCAATAATATGGCTTATACCCCAGTGGCAAAAGTTCTCTCCCTTAAAGCTCATCAAATATAAGTTCATAGATTGATATAAGATCAACGAAAGTAGTACAAAAATAATCAAATTACCTGTAGGAGAGCGAAAAAAATGAATATTGGAAAAAAACGACATTTAAAAAAAAAAATATGTATATTTCCAGAAAATGATTTGTCTTGAAATTCCGCCACTTCAGAAAATCGGAGTAAACTTTAAAAAGTCTGAAATAAAAAACCGTTTTAAAAAAACATAAAAACTCCTGACTGAAAAAATCTTATAGTGTATTGAAAATAAAATGAAAACGAGAAAAAATCGATTTTTGAAAAAACAACATTGTAAAAAACTGTGTTCCCGAAAATTGATTTATCTTTAAACTCCTTTACTTAAAAAAATAGCAGTAACTTTTAAAGTCTGAAATAAAATTATAGAATATCATTAATATATCTAAGGAACTGTTTAATTGTTAAGTGCAAATTCCTTGAGATTTGATTCCTGTGGTTGATATTGAATGATGTCATTTATATACAAAAATGAAAATTGAAACATAACTGTCAAAGTTGAAAGATAGTACGATGAATGAAGATAAAAATTTTTTAAAATGTAATCATACTAAAAATAAAAAAAATATTATAAACATAACGAAATTAAATTGTCGTCGGGAGCAGTCTCTAATCAAATCATTGAGAAAGAACTAGAGACCACTGACGACGACAATTTAATTTTGTTATGTTTTTAATATTTGTACATTTACAACATTTTCTTTTTTTACAATATAACAAAATTAAATCGTCGTCGGGAGAAGTCTTTTATCAAATCATTGAGAAAGAACTAGAGACTTCTTCCGACGATGATTTAATTTTGTTATGTATATTAAATTTTTTGATTTTATATTAGATTACATTTTTTTGAATTTTTATTTTCATTCTTTGTACTATCATTCAACTTTGACAGTTATATTTCAATTTTCATTTTTGTATATAAATGATTCACCGACCATCATTCAATATCAACCACAGGAATCAAATCTCGAGGGAGTTGGACTTAACAATTAAACAGTTCCTTAGGTATCTGAATCATATTCTATCATTTTATTTCAGTCTTTTTAAAGGTTACGGCTATTTTCTCAAGTAAAGGAGTTTAAAGATAAATCATTTTTCGGAAACATGTACGGTTTTAACAATGTTGTTTTTTCTAAAATTCATTTTTTTCTCGTTTTCATTTTATTTTCAACACGCTATAAGATTTTTATGGTTATTGGTTTTTTTGTTATTACAATAAAACGTCGCGAGTCGGACGTATACTCTCTACGCTTATTAGAACATTACTTTAGAATGTTAAAATTGCGAATAACTTATAAAATACTTGTCCTTTAATTATTAGCATAAATTAAAGTGTTGCGCGTAACTTACTGTTAGATGGTCAATTTTTTATCCATTAGAATTTTTTAAATTTCGGATGCGTTCCGTAGGAATGAATTATTCTTTAACACTTGACCTAGAATTGATATTATAAAATTCAAGGCTGCACGTATCTTAGATGATAACTTTTTCAATTTATTTAGTTCTTCCTCGATTAGAATAGGATGAAAAGAACAAGGCATATGTTTTCAAGTGTGATATTTGGTTTTTACGTTTACTGTGTTTAAATTTATCTCACGTTTTATATGATTTTTTATTTTCACTTTATAAAATAATTACAGATTTCCAATTTTTTTGTTAATACAATAATTTTTCCTGATTGGTGAAGTTTTTTGTTATTTTTGTGTTGAAATCATTTTCACTTATGTTCATGATTTTTTTGTGAATTTTTTTTTCACACTTTTTTCAATATAATACGACAACGGGATCCTCAATGTACTTGTCATAACTTTTTTTCTCCAAAAGAGGATTTTCATGGTTTTTATGAGTATTATAGGGAAAAAATTACAGTGATTTTTTTCTTTCCTTGAACTCTGGAAGAGAAAGTATGATTTCTCGAACACCACATAATACGTGCCATGTATTTTTTTGTTGCTTCAATTTTCCCTAGCTATAAACGTTTTGAACTCTTTTGATATATTTTTTGTCACTTTTATAAATATTCTACTTTGGATAACTTTTATATTTAAAGTGATCATAGGTTAGAATGAATTTTCATCGTATTTTCCGAGTGCGAAATTTTCTATCGGCTCAATTTTTGATTCACAAACCGAGTCCTCAATAGAATTTCATTTTTTATAATCACTAAATTTCCCAATTAAATAGCTGCATTCACTATTCCACTTAACTCACCCAATTGGTAAGATATCAGGGGATTTTTGATAAACAATGACTGATTTTTATGTAATTCATACGATGAAATGTATTATCTAAAACCACATTCACAGCTAGTCTTTTCCGACGTTACCGCACAACGAGCATCAACCAAATCGAATTACGACGTTCATCTACAAGATACCATAATAGTGAGAAGCGCCCGTGCAATCAATATTTTACTCTACCAGTAGTTTTACTTATATATCTCTCTTTTTATAAAGTATAGTTGTAACGCGTGAATTAGCTGTTCATTGTCATCGTTTTTCCACGATTCGGATTGGTTCTTGAAATACGACCATTGTGAGGCTAAATTCATTCAGAAAAAACAACGTTCATTCGTTCCGTCAAAATAACAGATTGGAATTGAAACCATCTTTGGAATTTTGTTGACATCGTTTTGCTCGACACGATTTCTCAAAAATTCTTCGAATTGGACATTCTTTTAATAGTTATTAAAACCATAAACTTACCCTAGGAAAAAAAAGGTTGGGACAAGTACATTGATTGTCCCTCGTTTGCTGATAAATCCATCTATAAAAGGACATAAAAAAAAATTATTTTATAAAAAAAAATACAGAACAGTTCGAAAAAATTTCACAAATCTTTAAAAAACATTATCTTTAAAAAAAAACTAATCTGTATATATTTTTTAAAGTGTCAAAAGTATCAAATAACAAGTAAAAAATAAAAAACCGAAAAATCGTGCTTGAAATAATTTTGGAAACCGATGCCTCATTCTTCTTATTTGATTCGAACAGCTAAATCAATTGAAAAAATTCCATCTAATTTACGTGCAGCATTAAAATTTGTTATATCAATTCATGGCCAAGTATTTTCTAATAAATTGAAAAAAGTTACCAACTGAGTTACGTGCAGCACTCAAATTTATGATATCAATCGAAGGACAAGTAATTTATGAGTAACTACAAATTTCAACATTATGGAATTATTCTAAGAAGCTTTTAAATCCAAAAAAATCACATGCAAGCTAGTCATTTCTTACTCTATGGTGGCAGAGACTTATAAGAAAATCGATTCTTCTCAGACTTTCAGGATCCTCTGGTATTATTCACAAAATTCGACGTCGATTGGATCGATACAAATTATGTTTAAATATGTGTTAAAAGTCCTTGTCCGGCCCATCACTTTCCGTTTAAATTGTTTATCCAAATAAAAGTCAGGGCTTGTCTAGAACTGATGGATCACAAGTATTCATGCAGAGGGAATTGAGAGAATTATCTTCAAGTAATTTTTACTTAATTGCACTAATTTAATAAAAAACGGAAACAAATTATTCCGCAATATAGAGGAGATATTATTGTGCATCGATAAATGAAAAAAATTGTACATAATGTATATGTTCAAGCTTCCAAAATAACTCTGCAGTTTACATTCGATGACGGCAATTTTTACTTCCCACTTATTCTTCCAGCGAACGAATTCCATTCGGAATAAGAACTAACCTATACTATTATTAAGAACATTAAATTAATAATGAATCGCATTTCAACAAACTTTTAACGAGATTCTGCCGTGCCATTTCGTTTTTTTATGATTGATTCTTTATTGAATGAATAGTGATGGGCCGGACAAGTACTTTTAACACATATTTAAACATAATTTGTATCGATCCAATCGACGTCGAATTTTGTGAATAATACCAGAGGATCCTGAAAGTCTGAGAAGAATCGATTTTCTTATAAGTCTCTGCCACCATAGAGTAAGAAATGACTAGCTTGCATGTGATTCTTTTGGATTTGAAAGCTTCTTGGAATAATTCAATAATGTCAAAATTTGGAGTTACTAAAAAAATACTTGTCCACCGATTGATATCATAAATTTTAGTGCTGCACGTAATTCAAATGGTAACTTTTTTCAATTCATTAGAAAATACTTGGCCTCGAATTGATATAATAAATTTTAATGTTGCACGTAAATTAGATGGAATTTTTTTCAATTGATTTAGCTGTTCGAATCAAATAAGAAGAATGAGGCATCGGTTTCCAAAATGATTTCAAGGGCGATTTTTCGGTTTATTATTTTTTACTTGTTATTTGATTCTTTTGACACTTTAAAAAATAGATGCAGATTAGTTTTTTTTTAATATAACGTTTTTTCAAGATTTGTAAATTTTTTTTCGAATTGTTCTGTATTTTTTTTATGAAATAATTTTTTTTACAATTAAAAAAAAATTTTGTTTAAAGTTTTTTTTATGGGTGGAATTATCAGCAAACGAGGGACCATCAATGTACTTGTCCCAACCTTTTTTTTCCCTACGGGAAGTTTATGGTTTGATATCACGTCTTTTTTCTCAAAAGATCCTTATTTATGTTCAGATGACTATAAGATTTTAGTTTAAATTTCTATGAATTGTTTATAATTTTCGGCGTATAACGTTGGTTTTCACGAAAAAAGACCTATTTTTCGTCGAAATTGTACTGAAAATATTTCGATAGAGGTTTATTCTTGGACTTTGGTGATTTTTCTCCTTGTCTTCTAATATGTTTCGTCCATTGGGAACTCAAGAGTATGGAGCAATGCGTGTTGCGGGCCGAGATATGATTTTCGGCTGATAACGTTAGGAAAAAGAAAGGAAAAGAGGAGAGATAGATCAAATTCAAGACACAACAAATCCAACAGAATTGGCCCTTTTTAAATGTTGCTTTTGCATTCTGAATCTAGACATTTTCGTGTCATTCAAAACGTGTCCCCGATGAAATATATTTCCAAAGTTTGCAAGTGGCCGCTGAGATCCAATTATCTACAGTTTGATAGTTGCTGAAAAAAGGCACCCGGAAACATTTATTATGTCAGAACTCAAAGAAGCAAAAAAAACTGAGCGTACTTAATTCAACAGAGCAACGGAATTCAAAGACGTTTAAGGTATCTGCATTGGTTTTGGAGAAAAACAATTTCATGAGAATTCAGGAATGAATTTAAAAGTTTAAAAACTCAGAATAAAATAGAAAACGGAAAATTTAGGAATTTAGAAAAGCTGAAAACGTTTGTGATGAATTTTTGAGATTACATGTTACGGTTGCAGTAAAAAATTTAAATGATTGGCACACATGCTGCGACACAAAAATATGAAAGTTTGGAGGTATTCGCTGTGATGATTGCGATTTCCACCACCTATGGTCGTTGTGTCGCTGTACTAGGCAGTGCACAAAAGATGGCGGACCTTGGACAACGTGTTCTGTACCTCTTCTTATTAATTTAACAATAAAGCCTCAATCAGTACATTTGTGGACCTCATTTATTACATGGCGCAGTCTGGACACGAGAGTGAATTAGATGAAAGTTAATTTGAAGACGCTTCAGAAGAAACTACAATAGAAATCAACGAAAGAATCGAGAGACACACAGCGCAAGAAGCAACTGGAACAGATAAGATGGCCACCGTGCAACGAAGCCTCAATCTCAAACCGCCAGAACCGTTATCATTCAGTGGAAATATATCGGAGAATTGGAAAAAATGGCACAAAAAGCTCAACATATATCTGCAAGCTACGGAATCAAAAGACAAAGCTCCCGAAGTGAAAATAGCGATTTTACTTCACGCCATCGGAGAAGAGGCACAAGAAAAATTCGACACATTCGAGCTAAGCGAGGAGGATGCAAAAAACTTCAACAAAGTAGTGGAAGCCTTCGAAAATCACTGTGTACCAAAGAAAAATCAAAGTGTGTGCCGTCATGTGTTTTTTCAAAGAAATCAAAAAGTAGACGAAACGTTCGATGCTTTCCTGACAGATATAAAAAAGCTAAACTTAGACTGTTCGTTCGGTGCCCTGAAAGACAGCTTGATAAAAGATCGCATTATCAGTGGCATAAAAAATACGCAGTTAAAAGACCGGCTCCTCCGTGAAGAAAATTTATCGTTCGACAGATGTGTACAACTGTGTAAGGTAGCAGAATTGGCCAATGAAAGAATAGAGACGCTCAAAGCGAGCGAAAAAATCGACGTCGTACAAGCAAAACAAACGACGATGCAACAACAAACTTCGGATAGAGGGCGCAATCGACAACGAGGGAACAACAGAGGCAGAGGTCAAGTGCGGCAACACAGAAACCAACAGCATAATTGGCGTGAAGGTCCGACATCGAGGCAACAGCTACAGCAGAACACAGGCCCGCCGAGTCAACAGACCAACCAGAGTCAATCGACGTGTAGAAAATGCGGATATCGACACCAACCGCGCAGATGTCCCGCTTATAACAAACAATGCAAAGTGTGTAACGGTTACAATCATTTCGCGCAATATATATAATGTGAGAAACTCCAATCGAATAAATGTTTTGTAATTTATTTTTGTGTCATCATTATTTTTGAATATTCCCATATTTTGCTTCCTATTGAGTCTGGCTCTGCTCTTTCCGATCCTTGTTTTGAGTCCATCGGTTTGCAGTGGATCGATACATATTATATTAATTGGTTGCCTAATATGTGTCCTTTAATTTTCTACTATTTCTTCATGCTGATTGTGGTAACCTGATTCAAGTGGTTTCCGACTATGATCATTATTCGCACATTTTGTATATCAGATTCTCAAAACAGTTTCTGGTGTTGATATAAGTGTAGTTATACTTTTTCCACCTGGCCTGTCGAGTAATAAATTTTGAAACTTGTTCCAAAAAGTCTTTGGATGTTTTTTTTGCAAACATGGAATTATTGGTGAAAACATTCATTACGATATGTCTACAGTTGCTCAGTTTTGGATGCGATTGAGTATAATGCCTGCCAACATCATGGAAACCTACAGAATTTGTGAATGTTATGTGCGCTATGTCATTTTAATGTAACATCATGTCTTTGAACAACTTTTCACTATAATACTATATAGATTTGGATCATTGAAATACAGCAAAAATCTGCAAACTATAAAATTTATATACTTTGCCATTCATTTTACTTTTTGACTCTCACTGCAACATAAATATGAAGTGAAAAATTCATTAGAAAAGTCTTCAGTTGCTCATTAATGCTTTGAAATTTGATTTGAAATTGAATGAAAATGATTTGAAATTGCTGTTTTAGGTTTGTTTGGGTTTGTTTGGCTGTTTTCGAAACTCATTGCGCAGATACATTGAATTGCAGCAGATAGCTGCGAACTTTAAAATTTCTGTGGATAAATATATGTGCTAAGTATCACTTCCTATCTTTAATTATGGTAATATGTAATGGAACTTGATTCAACAAGTTTTAAAGTGTTTCTTTTCAAATAGTATTGAAGTTTTTATTACTGCGGTATGGAGCGAATACCTTCAAATTTTGATATTTTTGTGTCGCAGCATGTGTGCCAATCATTTTAATTTTTTACTCCAACCGTACATATAATTTCAAAAATTCATCACAAAAGTTTTCATCTTTACTATTTAACTTAATTTTCCTTTTTCTAAATTCCATGCTAAATTTCTGAATTTCTAAATTTATTTCTAAATTATCCTGAAATGAAATTGTTTTCCTCCACAACCAATGCAGGTACCTTAAACGTCTTTGATTTCCGTTGTTCTGTTGAATTAAGTACGCTCAGTTTTTTTGCTTCTTTGAGTTCTGACATAATAAATGTTTCCGGGTGCCTTTTATCTGCAACTATCAAACTGTAGATAATTGGATCTCAGCGGCCACTTGCAAACTTTGGAAATATATTTCATCAGGGGCATGTTTTGGATGACACGAAAACGTCTAGATTCAGAATGCAAAAGCGACATTTAAAATTGGCCAATTCTGTTGGATTTGTTGTGTCTTGAATTTGATCTGTCTTTCCTCTTTTCCTTTCTTTTTTCTAACGTTATAAGCCGGAAATCATATCTCAGCCCGAACACGCATTGCTACATGCTCTTGAGTTCCCAATGGACAAAACATATTAGAAGACAAGGGGAAAAATCGCCAAAGTCCAAGAATAGATCTGTGACGAAATATTTCCAGTACAATTTTGACGAAAAATAGATCTTTTTTCACGGAAACCAACGTTATAAGCAGAAAATCATATTACAGCCCACGAAACGCATTTCTTCACACTCTTGGATTCCTAATACACAAAACATATTAGAAAATAAGGGGGAATATTACCGACGTGCAAGAACAAACCAGTGCCGAAATATTTCCAGTATAATTTTGACGAAAAATCGGTCTTTTTTCGGGGAAACCAACGTTATAAGCCGAAAATCATATCTCGGCCTCCAACCCACTTTCCACCGTGCTCTTGGGTTCCTAATAGACAAAACATATTAGGAGACAAGGGGAAAAATCACCGAAGTCCAAGAACAAACCCGTGCCGAAATATTTTCAGTAAAATTTTGACGAAAAATAGGTCCTTTTTCGTGGAAACCAACGTTATAAGCCGAAAATCGTATCTCGGCCCTCAACCCGCTTTCTACCGTTCTCTTGGGTTCCCAATAAGCATAGCATATTAGAGTAGAAGAAAAAAAATCGCCCAAACCCATGGACAGACCTGTGACGGAATATTTTCTGTACAATGTTGACGAGAAATTTGTTGTTTTTCGTGGAAACCAACGTTATTAACCGAAAATCATATCTCGACCCGCAACACGCTTTTCTCCATGCTCTTGGGTTCCAAATAGACGGAACATAGTAGAGTACAAGGGAAAAAATTGCCAAAGTCCAAGGAGAGACCTGTGACAAAATATTTCCAGTACAATTTTGACGAAAAATAGATCTTATTTCGTGGAAACCAACGTTATAAGCCGAAAATCATATTATGGCCCACAACACGCATTTCTTCATGCTCTTAGGTTCCTAATAGACAAAACATATTAGAAGACAAGGAGTAAAATCACCAAAGTCCAAGAACAATCCAGTGCCGAAATATTTTCAGTACAATTTTGAAGAAAAATTGGTCTTTTACGTGGAAACCAACATTATAAACCGAAATTCATTTCTCGGGCCTCATCCCGGATTCCTCCATGCTGTTGAGTTCTTAATAGGCATAACATATTAGAGTATAAGGAAAAAAATCGCCAAAGTTCAAGGGCAGACTTGTGACGGAATATTTTCACGACAATTTTTACGAAAAATTGGTCTTTTATGGTGGAAACCAACTTTATAAGCCGAACATCATACCTAGGGAAAATAAGATTGGGAAAAGTACATTGATGGTCCCTTATTTCCTGATAATTTCATGAAAAAGATTATCCCATAAAAAATGTTCGTATGAGAATGGAATCTATAAAAATGTACTAAGCAAATAATTCATAGAAATTTAAACTAAAATCCTATAGCCATCATAACATAAATGATAAATGAGGAACTTTTGAGAAAAAAGGCGTGATATCAAACCATAAACTTCCCCTAGGGAAAAAAAGGTTGGGACAAGTCCATTGATGGTCCCTTGTTTGATGATATAGAAAAAAGATTCAGAACCAGGAAAAAAATTCTATAGAAATAATAAACGAAAAATTGTTAAGTTCAAAAAAATTCAACAAAAATAAAAAACAATCGAAAAAAATTCTGTAAATAAAAATAAAAAATTTTTTAAAAAATTCATAAATATTGAACAAATTGAAAAATGTACTATCCAAGTTACATGCAGTATAAAAATGTATGATATTAATTGGAGGACAAGTTTTTATTGATAATTTGGAATATTTATCGAACAAATCGGAAACTTTCATTGAAAAATTGACGTTTTACGCATAGGAGCCACTAATCATTCATGATAATTATTTTCAAGAAAAAAGTTCTTGAAAAAAAAGTCATAACGGAAGTTACGTGCAGTACTAAAATGTATTATATCAATTCGAGGCCAAGTATTTATCAATTATTCGAAATATTATCTCCGGCGACAAATGAGCGTTGAGAATCCTCGTCGGCTCAGAACGTTTTATCAAAATTACTAAAAAATTAATGGAAATAAAAAATCGCAGAATCTTTCTTTCGAATAATAAGAACGATGTCAAACCATTTCTTTTTAACCAGACCATATAAAAATCCTTAAAAATTCACATGAAAGTCATTCGTTACTTCAACAAGGTACAGACTTTAAAGAATCGATTCCCCTCCGACTTTCAGGATCCTCTGGTATTATTCACAACATTCAACTTCGATTGGATCGGTACAAATTATGTTCAAATACGTCTTAAACGTACTTGTCCGGCCCATCACTTTTTATTCAAATTGCTCATTCGAAAAAAAATGAGGGCTGTTCTATAATCCCAAATATAATAAAATGGATAAAAATAAAAATAATATATCCAAGTTATTTGAACTTGATTGTTTTCAGGTTCGTATAGCAATATCCACTTCTCATTTTCTTCAGGGAACACATACCATTCGGTAAGAACCAATGGAAATGAGAAATAATCAGGTACATTACAAGAAATTTTCGTACCTATTCAGCCGTGCAATGTTTTTTTTTTTCGATAGTCACGTACACATTTTGATAAATATCACTAGTCAAGTACGACACGTGGATTCCTGGAATTTGGAGAAAAATGATTTTGTTGTGAATTATGACTTCATACAATATAAATAGATTAATCAACTTCATCTTCCATTTTCGTTTCATTTTGACAAGAGCGATTTCAAGGAAAATTATTTTCTCGGGATTTACTGTTCCTTAATATTAACACATGGATTAACTTCGTTTTTGATTTTTTTTCGAATGAGCAATTTGAATAAAAAGTGATGGGCCGGACAAGTACGTTTAAGACGTATTTGAACATAATTTGTACCGATCCAATCGAAGTTGAATGTTGTGAATAATACCAGAGGATCCTGAAAGTCGAAGGGGAATCGATTCTTTAAAGTCTGTACCTTGTTGAAGTAACGAATGACTTTCATGTGAATTTTTAACGATTTTTATATGGTCTGGTTAAAAAGAAATGGTTTGACATCGTTCTTATTATTCGAAAGAAAGATTCTGCGATTTCTTATTTCCATTAACTTTTTAGTAATTTTGATAAAACGTTCTGAGCCCGACGAGGATTCTCAACGCTCATTTGTCGCCGGAGATAATATTTCGAATAATCGATAAATACTTGGCCTCGAATTGATATAATACATTTTAGTACTGCACGTAACTTCCGTTATGACTTTTTTTCAAGAACTTTTTTCTTGAAAATAATTATCTTGAATGATTAGTGGCTCCTATGCGTAAAACGTCAATTTTTCAATGAAAGTTTCCGATTTGTTCGATAAATATTCGAAATTATCAATAAAAACTTGTCCTCCAATTAATATCATACATTTTTATACTGCATGTAACTTGGATAGTACATTTTTCAATTTGTTCAATATTTATGAATTTTTTAAAAAATTTTTTATTTTTATTTACAGAATTTTTTTCGATTGTTTTTTATTTTTGTTGAATTTTTTTGAACTTAACAATTTTTCGTTTATTATTTCTATAGAATTTTTTTCCTGGTATGGATATACTGTAAGCTAAGGAGAGATGGGAAAAAGGGCCCGGTGAACACAGCCAAATGAAATGAAAAAAAATATGATAACAATACATTGAATTAGACACTTTTACTTCACCAAAGTTTTTCAAAATTTATTTGCATTCATTTACATACAACCACGCATATTTTTTCTATAATGTAATAACACAACATAAAATTTATGTTTTGAAAGAACGTTTGAGAGGTTATAATGAGCGAAAGTTTTTTTTTTCTCACATAACTCCCGTTGAAAATTTTTAATGAACCAGAACCAGGATTGCAACAACATTATGTCATAAATACACGTAAAATTAAAGAATTAGTAGAAGGAGAAATTTTCCTATACTAATATATGTCCTATATAATAAATACTCGCGAACCGACTGCGATGAGTGTAAACTAACCCACATGGTTTTCACAAAACTTACATAACATTTTTTTTATAGTCATATAAGAATTTTGAATCGAATTCATACAGCTCGCACTGTTTCTCCGAAATTTTATCATTTAGATCGCTGTTGCTATTAATTTGCTCATGCCATCAAAAACTGACAGATGGTTGAACAATATATCACGCCAAAGTCACTATATGTCTGGTTTTCGTAATACACTGCATGTATGATACCACATACAACTATTTTTAATAAAATAAATAGATATCGAACACTTTATTAGATGAAAAATTTTTTTTTTTCACCCCGCACTTCGTAATGTCGAAAATCCATTTGTTATAACATCACAAACTGACGGCTGACTGATGGCATTGTATATATAGGTATATATTCATAAACTTTATTCCGCTGGAACGGTACAGCGAGTGTCCTGACCAATCATAACTCATTATTTCTGTAGCCGGGATCCCGGGACCCGAGCTTTCATAGAAATGGGTTATAGCTGGCATCAAGAGGCCTTTGATGGTGTTCTGTACAGACACGGTAAATCCATAAATGTGTTAGTAACTTTTGCATAATCTTGAGCCTGTGCAAAGTTTTTTCTCAGCATTTACGCTACCGATCGTGTTGGTTTCGTGCTCATTCAAAAGGGATTTTGAAAATTAGTCTCCAAACCAATTTTTGATTTATAAAACATCTCCTGAGCTCTGCAATTTTAGAAAATGATATGCCAGTTTTACCCCCACCACCGCGAATCGTTTTATTCAGAGAAAGTATAACTCGGCGAGCCTCGGGCCAGCAGACGACAGGGCTGTCAATGTACTTGTCCCGAGACTCTACCGAGTCTCTTGATACATGTAAAGTGATCATGCCCAACGAAGAAGAAAAGTTTTTATCCTTTCAAAATTTCAAACCTAAAGAAAATGTTCCATTTTGCCTCTACGCAGACCTTGAATGTCTTTTGCAGCCTGTGAGCGCCACTTCCAAGTCGAGTACGTTGTATCAGAAACATATACCTCACAGTGTTGCATATTATTTGAAATGTACCTTTGATGAATCTATTTGTAAATTGAGAAGTTATCGGGGAAAAGACTGTATCGAATGGTTTGCAAATGAATTGCATCAATTGGCTAAAGATTTAACTCCCTATTTAGAGTCTGTTGCACCGATGGAATTGTTGAACAATGATCAGAAAGAATCATTTGATTCCGCAGAGGTTTGTCATATTTATAAGCGTCCATTTACTCCTGAAGATCAAAAGCATCATGACCATTGTCACTTCACAGGAAAATTTCGTGGTGCAGCACATCGAGGCTGCAATTTAAACTACAAAGACGCTCAATTCATTCCCGTTATATTTCACAACTTATCAGAATATGATTCTCATTTTTTGATTAGAACTTTGGCAACATCTTTCGAAGGTTCGATAAAACTTTTACCGATAAATAAGGAGAAATACATATCATTTACAAAAAATGTGTCGGAGACGAAAATTAATTTTCGGTTTATCGATTCGTTTAGATTCATGTCAAGCAGTATAGAAATGTTAGCCTCGTATCCAAACAATGATCAAAAATTAATTACATGTCAGCATAGCAAGTGTGATGAGGAATTTTTATTATTGACCAGAAAGGGTGTATTTCCGTATGACTATGTTGATAGTTTTATTCAAAATTAAATGATGAGAACATTTGGGAGAAAGATTATGCACATGCATGTAATGTATGGCAACGGTTCAACATTAAAACCTTAGGTCAATACTCAGATCTGTATTTACAGACTGATGTGCTTCTTTTGGCTGACATTTTTGACAATTTCCAACATAGCTGTTTGGGTACGAACGGTTTGGACCCGTTACACTATTATATAGCACTGGGCCTTGCATTTGATGCCATGCTCAAGTGCACTGGTGCGACGCTAGAACTACTGGTTGATATCGATATGTTATTGTTCTTGGAAAGAGGAATACAAATTATAAGTATATGGGAGAATCGTACAATCCCAGTCAGGAAACATCCTATCTTATGTATTTCGATGTGAATAACCTGTACGGTGCAGTTATGAGTCTGTTTCAACCCTATGCTGGTTTCGAATGGATATCACATATAGATATTGTAACGGTACGTTTGCGCTTGTGCACACCATCACGCGTGGATTCGAGCAATTCTATGTTAAAGAAAATAACAAATGATTTATGGAATTCTGAATTTTCACGGATCAAATTACAAAAATAAATGAATTTTGTTTCGCATGAGAATTTTTTGTTTCCGGTATTTTTCTCCATAAAAATAATTTTCGCAGAATTAATAATAATAAATTTCGCAATGAATTTACGCTCGCTTTTATTTGAATAATAATAATTAATAGTTTCGCTTGCAATAATAATTTTTCAATTAATCTCGCCAACGCTGGTCTTGATAAATTTTTAATTAATTTTATTTGATAATTTGATAATTAAGCTATAATTCTTAGAAACTCACTTTTATGATTCTATATAATGCAAAAGAGTGTGACGAGTGAATTATATTTGCTTTTTCACTCTGGTGACCTGATATAATCCAAATAAATTGTTTTCAGTGAGTAAATTCGCTTTTTATGAATTCTTATTAGCTCAAATTGAAGAATGATAAATAATTCTAAAATAAATGAAAAATGATATGCCAATCTCGCTTGAAAATAAAGAAACTTGCTCGGATTTGCAATTAATTGAATCGCCACTCAGAAAACAATTACTCGATGATGGAACAGAATCCACCCAGAGATCTTGAGACAGAACGAACCCGAACTGTCCCGGCCCTTCTGGAATGGAAAGGTAGGAGTCCTACCCAAAGAATCTTGTGACCGAACGAAATCGAACGGCCACGGCCCTCTTGGATAGCAAAAGGATTGGAAATCTACCAGGAATCTTGAGACAGAACGGAGGCGAACTGTCCCGGCCCTCCTGGATAGATCAGAAACTCTCACCTAAGAATCTTGAGTTCAAACGAAATCGAATGAATCCGGCCCTCTTAGCGTGAGGAGGAAAGGTGTTATTTTTGAGTTCTAAGTGGGATAATAGCCATGTTATTTTGCTCTTTGTTTTTAAAGCTATTTTTATAATGAGTGAAAAATTTTATGTTTCTTTATTCTCGCTATTATGGCGAGTTTACGTGGCGAGATCCTGAGGCAAGACTGGCGTTTTGTGTTTGCGAGTGCGAGTCAAGCTCTATAAGATTCGAGACGAAACTAGCTCTTTGTTTGCTCAGAGAGCGTTATTGCTTTAGCGAGTCTAGCGTGGCGAGATTCAAGATGAGACTGCCCCTCGGTGCTTCTGCGCTCGGGTTGTTATACTCTCTCGAACAAAGGCAATAATAATAATAATTCACTTGGACTTTGTCCCTCTCTCTGATACGCTGCGCGACTTAATCTCGAAGCAGGGACTCCTCCTCTAAATTTTCTTATTGATGCGCTAAACCCCCGCGTGGATCCCAATTGGCCGAATCGAGCTACAGTCACATTGCTCATGTGCAAGAATTTAATACAATTTAATAAAACAGTTTTTTGATAAATTTTAACTCATTTTATGATTTTCCACATTATTTTGTTTTATTTTCTATTCATTTTCTAAATAACAACACTTTTGTTTTATTTTAATTCATTGTTTGCTCAGGACTACACTTATTGCACGTGCCTGTTGAAAGTAGTTCATCGCGCATGCGCACTGTGCACACTCGAGATATTAAAGAAAAGTTTTCTTAAAAATTTAAATAATTTTGATCTGAAATTTTCACCCAATTGTTCAAAATACGTTTCTCTAATGAAATGATCCGCATTAATTTTCTGAACAAGAAAAAGTTTGTTTAATTAAAATTTAATAAAATAAATAATTTTACGAGTCTAGGGAATTTTGTGAAAACGAAATTGAGTTGGCAGCAGTGAGCGCCTCGCTTCCCGAGCGCCGCTTCGCGAAGTGACAGGTTTTCAACATGGCCGCCGATGTAAACACTCGTGCGTGCCATGTTGTCGAAATAAAATGTTTGAGAGTGTGTTTCGCTTCAATATACTCAACGTTCCAGATGATTCACCTATTGGCTATATACTTGAAGTAGACTTGGAATATTCACAGGAACTACAAACTACTCACAAAGACTTGCCATTGTGCCCTGAGCATTACACACTACCAGGATGTAAAATGTCTAAATTAATGACTACTTTATTGCCGAAACAGAAATACATAATTTATTATAAAGTCTTGAAGCAGTATCTGAGCTTGGGAATGAAGTTGACAAAAATTCATAGAATATTAAAAGTCAAACAAGCAGCATGGCTTCAAAAGTACATCAATTTGAACACTGATCTCAGGAAAAAATCGAACAATGATTTTGATAAAAACTTTTATAAACTCATGAACAACGCAGTTTTTGGAAAAGCTTTGGAAAATGTGAGACAACACAAAGACGTTCGATTAATTACGATATGGAGCAAAAGCCCTAATTGCGAAACCAAATTTTCATAGCTGCACCATTTTCGATGAAGACATGTTGATAGTTGAATTACGTCGTACTAAAATTAAATTTAACAAGCCCATATACGTAGGATTTTCTATTTCGGACCTTGCCTAAACTTATATTTATGATTTTCATTACAATTACATAAAAGATCGATTTGGAGAACGTGCAAAGTTAATGTATATCGATACAGACAGCCTTCTTTACCACTTTACTGTCGATGACATTTATGATGCTATGAAGAAAGATCTAGATGGATTTGATACATCAGACTATTTACCTGAGAATGTTTACGGAATACCACGAGTCAATAAAAAAGTTATAGGCTTGATGAAAGATGAAAATAATGGTAAAGTTATAGCTGAATTTATAGGTTTGCGAGCAAAGTTGTATTCATTCAAAGTTCTGGGATCTGATGATCAAGACAAAAAACGCGCTAAAGGAGTCAAAAGATCTACTCTCAAAACAATCACTTTCAATGACTATGTAAATTGTGTTTTGCAACATGAAGATCTTGTGAAGAGTCAAAACTTATTTCAAAGTAAGAAACACCAGGTTCACACGGTGTAGTAGAAAAAATAGCGTTGAGCTGGCAAGATACCAAGAGGATCATATTTCCTCATACAACGGACACACTCTCATGGAGATATCAAACATGTACCGATATGCGGTGTGAATAAATACACAATTTTCGTATATGACTCATTCATTCCAAAGACCTTCTTTCATCAGTCACTGACCTAGGTTCAACTTGTGTTGACAACCGATATGTGACCTACTCGGAGCTTGTTTACGAACAGAAGAGAAAGAGCACAAGTAATCGAAAACAAAGAATACGTTTTGGTTTTTAAATTTATTATTAACAAAAAAAAATTATAAATCAGATTTATTATTCCAACTGTTGTGAGAATTATCGAAACCCAACCACTTCACAAGTAACTTATTTCCACGATTCCGCAAAATTTTTTCTACGAGATATATATCTAGATATTTGACGCTTGTGAGTTCCTTTTGATAGAAACCATCTTCAATCGGTTGGTTTTAATAATCCTTTAGCTTGTACGTCACGGGATCGGTATTCACGATTTGACTTATACTAAATATTTCTGTTGTCCAGTTTGGCGTATAGCCCTTCTCAAAAACATGCTTATACTTGCTGATTCGCACTTTATCACCAATTTGAAATTTTATTTTTCGCGTACGATTAACATAAAATTTCCTGTAGAGGCGCAGGAGGGATTTTTCATTCTGAAGCGTGACATCATTCGGTTTCATTCCAATTGTACGATATTTGGTATTATTATAGGTCAGCACCAATCCATCCACAATATCGACCCACTTGTACGATCCTCGCAGAATAAATTGCTTCCACATCTTGCCCTTGAGTGTACAGTTACAGCGTTCACATATCATCGATGCCTTCATGTTACTGAAGGTTGAGTACTAGGGTGATGCAAAAAAAATCGATATTTTTTTTCTCGGAGCTCCAACAAAAATCGTTAGTACATCAAAAAAAAGTAATTTTCCCAAAATTTCAGATTTTTAAATAATTTTTTGGATAGTTCTCAAGCCACTTTTCGATATTTTCCTGGTTTTTTTCTCAAAAATTGCGAAGCAAAAATTTTTTTTTGCTTCCATAGCAAAAGGTGTTAGTACTCCATGGAATTATAAATCTAATAAAATTTGTTCACTCTCAAAAAAAATTAAATGGCTACCTCGCATATTTTATTTCTTTTTTTCTGTATATTTAGCTAACATAGAAAAAAGATTCAGAACCAGGAAAAAAATTGTATAGAAATAATAAACGAAAAATTGAAAAGTTCAAAAAAATTCAACAATAAAAAACAATCGAAAAAAATTCTGTAAAGAAAAATAAAAATTTTCAAAAAAATTCATAAATATTGAACAAATTGAAAAATGTACTATTCAAGTTACATGCAGTATAAAAATGTATGATATCAATTAGAGGCCAAGTTTTCATTGATAATTTGGAATATTTATTGAACAAATCGGAAACTTTAATTGAAACTCATGATAATTATTTTCAAGAAAAAAGTTAATGAAAAAAAAGTCATAACGGAAGTTACGTGCAGTACTAAAATGTATTATATCAATTCGAGGTCAAGTATTTATCAGTTATTCGAAATATAATCTCCGGCGACAAATGAGCGTTGAGAATCCTTGTCGGGCTCACAACGTTTTATCAAAATTACTAAAAAATTGATTATGATATGATTTTCGGCTTATAACGTTGGTTTCCACAAAAAACGACCTATTTTTCGTCAAAATTGTACTGGAAATATTTCGGCACTGGTTTTTTCTTATACGTTGGTGATTTTCCCCCTTATCTTCTCATATGTTTTGTGTAATAGGAACCCAAAAGAGTGAAGAAATGCGTCTCGTGGGCTGTAATATGATTTTCGGCTCATAACGTTGGTTTCCGCGACAAAAGATCTATTTTTCGTCAAAATTGTACTGGAAATATTTCGTCACCGGTCTGTCCTTGGCCTTTGGCAATTTTTTCCAAGTCTTTGAACGAAGAAAGAACTGACGTAAAGATTTTCTTAATAGAACAGATTTTATTTATCCCTTTTCTTCAAAATTCAAATGAAAGAACACGAAAAATCCAACAGATTTGCCCACTTTAAATGTCGCTTTTGCATTCTGAATCTAGAGATTTCATCTCATCCAAAATGTGCCCCCAATGAAATATATTTCCAAAGTTTGCAAGTGGCTGCTGAAGTTCAATTATCCACAGTTTGATAGTTGCTGAAAAAAAGTACCCGAAAACTTCTAACCCTGACTGCTCGCGATACCCTCCGTTAAGGGTATCGATGGGTAAGGTGACGGGGCGAAATTCAACCTTCAAAAAGGGGTATCGTTACCTACCATTGGTCGGCCTCCTGCGGGTGTCGATACCCGGCAGAACGGGTATCGATGCTCTCTCGAACTTCGGCTCCTGTGGGTATCGATACCCCCTACAGAGGGTATCGATGCTTAGTCGAACCGGAGCTGCTACGGGTATCGATACCCCCTACAGAGGGCATCGATGCTCAGTCGTGCAGGAGCTGCTACGGGTATCGATACCCCCTACAGAGGGTATCGAAGCTTAGTCGAACCGGAGCTGCTACGGGTATCGATACCCCCTACAGAGGGCATCGATGCTTAGTCGAACCAGAGCTGCTCCAGGTATCGATACCCCTTACAGAGGGCACGATGCTCAGTCGACCGGAGCTGCTCCAGGTATCGATACCCCCTGCAGAGGGCATCGATGCTCAGTCGAACAGGAGCTGCTCCGGGTATCGATCCCTGCAAAAATGGGTAACGGAATGTGAAGAGATGAGGATTTCGGGATGGGAACGGCAATAGAAAAAGCAGATGGGAATTTCATTGGTGTTGAAATGTTCCAAGAGCTATTACATTCGATATTCTTTAGCTCTTGGAATCATGCTAGGTGGGTGGGTGGGAGGGGGTGTATGTACATTGTAAAAGATACAGACACGCAATTGACGCCAGATTCATGCAACAGTTTGAGCGAGTAATCGTTGCAGTCATCCCGGAGAGCGGATAGAGAAAACTATGACCGATTAAATATTTAACCGCGCAACCCTCGAAAACTTTGTTTTTTCTACCATCCCTTCTCCGTTATGATGCTGCGTATAAAATTTACAACAATTCGTGTATTATAATTTTATGAAAGAAATGCATCATAAAATTTCAAACATTACGGCGCTGAGAATTCCTCCGGTTGAGTATTAGTCAGTTTCTCAAACATTCGTGATTCTTACACCATACGTAGATTCCCCTGTCAAATTCATTATTATAGCCGGAGCCATCAAATCGTCGTCTATTACGAAACCTCTTTCATCCGACCGAATCAATATTTTTATGTGTCTGGCTTCTTCCAAAACACTAATAGTCTCGTAGTATGTGACGAACATTCCAATGATTGTTCGTCCCTCGTCGTTAACAAATTTGACAATTGACAATATTTCGGCGAAACGATTATCTCTCGTGTTTACATTTTTGTTGGAATCACGTGTATCATTGCGCTCGACGTTACTACAACTGTATAAATTTCCATTGATTATACATTTTTGAAAAACATTCATTGTTCCTCTGCACGTAAGTCTATCAGAAGTTAAGAGACGACGCTCCCATTCGTTTGGTTCTCTCGATACGGTCAGACCTAAACTTTCAAACTTTTCAAAATCTTCCCCGGTTCCTTTAATGCGAAACGGCGCTTTTTTTCTCTGTTAATAATCCCGATAACCTTTGCTCTTGTTTCGTCGACAATCGTCGGATCGTTAATGACGCATCGCATATAATCGTTCAATAAGTATTAGTTCATTATTTGCAACGGTCGGCCGGTAGGACTATTCAATGAGTCTGCAATTTTCTTATTGTAACCCTCGTAAATAGAAGCGCTGTTACACCACATCGGGCCCCAATTTTCGACCGTATCGCAGAGATGTCGGAGAATGTGCAGATTGTATGTCATATTGGCGGATCCGAACAATCTCTCATATTCCCGAACAAATTCTTCTATCAACGTCTTGGCCCGGTCAAGTTTTTCTCGCATTAATGAATCGCCGTTTAATATGTGAAGTGCCTCAGAGAGTTTGCAAAAGAGTATCCAATATTCGTCGGGAATAATATCCTTCAAGCAGGGCACCAATTACGCCATTCCGAGGCTTTCCACTTTTTGTAACAGTAAACGTTTCTCGGTTTTCTCGCAATTCTACTCGGCGTTCGTATTTTTCGCAATCGTTCGCTTATTGACGCTAGGATGAGAGGCGTTCCAAAATACCACGGACATGTACTTGGACTATCAAAAATCAATTCCATCAATTTTTTAGGAACACCGAGATAAGCGTTATGCATTCCGTCGACTACCATGGATTTGCGTAGGTTGAACATTGGAAGCGCTTGCAAAATCGTTCGTCCCTTAATACCGTATTTTGGTTCATTTGTCGTCATCGCCGATTGCATATGTGTACGCATTTCGTGGGCTCTACGATATCTAAAATTTACAACTCCATATACTCTACTATTGCCAGCAATCGTTGGTCGTCTTTCCCCTTTCGCATAACAAAACGTGCATCCGTAAATTCCGTGAAAACTTTTCATATTCAAAATTTCGTATCTAGCCACAGAATCTGTGACACAAATCGTCGTCACGAATTTGCTTCTGATGCTTTCTATGCCGTTCGGCTTCCAATTTATACCAGTAGCATGTAAAAATTGTAATTCATCGATTATCGGTGCCAAGTACGCATTTAAATCTGGTTTACGATCGCCGACATAAATTCCCGCCAAAATCATGTACCGTTTACGCATGTGCGGAGAAAATTCATTAATCGTCAACAACACAGGCTACGGTTTCACCCGATGATTTAGCTACCTGAAGACCATCTGTATTCAGCGTAAACGAATAATTAAATTCCGAATGTAAAAATTTCCCGGGTCGGCTCAACTTTTTGTACAATTTACTATCGTAGATATCTTCTATCGCGTTTAAACATTTTTTCTTTCTATCGTAGCGATACCTCAGACGTTGTATTATATTCGGTATAGACAGGATTCTCTTCAATTGTCGAGTCAAGTTCAGATTTATGTAAAATGAAGTATTTTTCAAAGGCTTGTTTGGGCCTGACAATCCGCAATAACACTCTATCGTAGGTCTTTTTCCTTTCCCTATTGTCTACAGACAACGTTTGCAATATATGTTTCTCGTTTGGAAATCTCGTTCCGGTCTTTCCATACATTTCTGTAAACCTCTTCTCGTATTCGGTATTCTATTTCCGTTCATTATAAACTTGATAATATCTAAAATCGTCAACAACGCTTCGATACAAAATTTGAATCGCAATGCCGCCGCAACAATCATAGTTACTACATCTCTCCACCTTATATTTGCTCGAGTTGTCAGTACCTCATGTTGAGGAATACGAAATGCTAGGTTCTCGTCGTCGTCGTCGACGTCCAATCCGGCTATTTCAATGTTATTCGAGTCAATATTTTCTTCGTCGGTGGTGTCCGATAGATTCTCAATCCCTTCCATATCTGTAATATATAATATATTTGTAACCATTAATTCGATCGCAGTTTTTAGTTCCATCGAATAACAAAGCTTGTTATATATCTTTATCTCTTCACGGATATATCTACTTTTCTTTCGAGTCGACTTTCAAATTGCTTTTCAAATACTAGTGTTGGAGAATGCTGAAAAGGTTTTTTCGGCAAATTGCCTCTCGGATGATTAACGTTAAGAAAATCACTGAAGGCTTCGTTTCTTAGATAGTTAATATCGATCGATGCAAATCAATAATTAGGAACAAGATATTGCATTTCGACGACTGAGCGTCGCATACATAAATCTTTGTTTGTCTTATAACACGCCGCTACGTTTCGCGGAGATGTTCGAATACTCTAACATTCGTGAAACGGTTACTCACGGTCGAGACTAGTGCGTCCACGTCCTGTGAATCGTACGCTCCGATTCAGTATGGCTATACCGACGTGGGCGCGGACCCGACGTCACGGTCACCTTGACTTTTACCATCACGCGGTCCTCGCCCCGCGCTCACTCTCGCATTTCAACGTATTTTTTTATGTTCAATCACAACGTCCCTCCCTCAATTTACCGTTGTTATGATTTTGAAAACGTCAATTTAGTTCTCTTTCGTTACTTGCCTCGAGATCGATTGTATCCGTCGTCTCGTTCGACATTTGAGTTTTCAGCGTCAATTAATTCGTCGTCGTTGCGAGAACCACGATTAAATCCAGAAGACAATTCATGTAATTGAAATAAAGACTCGTTCTCGTTTGATTCCTCGCTGTCAAAAGGGAAGATAGACCTCCTCGTTCGCCCTTGATTTTTCTCATTTTCCTATGACTGATTCGAAATAACATTATTTATAATTTATAATCAAACAGTCATATGCTTCTTATTATTTTCCTTACCATCGTTCTTCGATCCCTTGTAATTTCATGGTCGTTTAGATTTCTTCCTTCAACATCCATGCATAATGATTGAGATGTCTCCATTTCATTCCCCTCGCTGATGTTATGTACATCGTCATTCGGTCCATCGTCTATATAATTTTGTCAATAATTACTTTAATCGCCTTAACCAATAGTTTTTTCATGTCGAACCTCATCGTTTCGCACTTTATTAACAGTTCCTGCCATTTCAGTTACGATGATATTCTTATAATTACGCTATGCCATTTGTTCACTGCTTACCTCGAGATTCACTGCATTCCTCAGTTTCTTCGACGTTCCAGTTGTCTACGTTCATCCTTTGCGATCCATGGCTCATTTCGAAAGATGTTTCCCTCTCATTTGACTTTCTCCTTTGATAGCTCGTTGTTCGCTCCTCATTATTTTCATCGACTTGCGACTGTTTTGTTATACAAATTTTTTAATCTCATTTACGTGTGTAGCTATCCAGTTCAATTTTCCATTAAGAAACGCAGCTGCGAATCATACTTGTATAACCTCTTTTTATTACGTTCTGTTTTTCAATATGAATCTTGTTTTCTTTATCTTTCTTACCGGCTTGTATGTGAATCGTGGCATTTCATTGGCGTTTGGACATCTTCCATAACATTCTATGAATTTTTTCTCGTAATCCTTCATCTTTCTCTTATAGGCTTTTCTCGTTTTAAATTCCAGTTGTATTCGGTTATACTTCATACCAGTTTTAGAGAAATTTCTCGGCTTCTCGTCCCCCATATTTTTCGTGCGGTTATCTCGCGATCTACTAATGTTTTGACAGAATTACACTGGTGCATTATCATATATCGCGTTTATGGCAATTATTTTCACTTGCACAGTTGCGTTCAACAATTCGAGAACAAAATCGAGCCAAGCGATACACAATCCATTTTAAATTTCGGTGAAATCTAACCTCAAATATCGTGAGGCAGCCACGCGGCGAACACAAATCACCGAGGCATATACATGCACTCTATTAATAAATAAAAATCACGAAAGCAAAAACCAAAAATAATCATCATACCTGGAGATTACGAAGTGACTTACGAGAGTTTAAGTATAATGTAATAATATTTTCTATATGCGACGACGAACGGCAAATATCTGTGTGCCAGCACCGCGATGATTGTCACTATATATATATATATGTACACAGTGTGTATCTCGTTACGCATAACGGTCATCGGCGAAGCCACGCGACGACGCACCGTACATGTTTGTAATATATTCGTCGAGAACACTATAATTGTCTACACATTCGACGCGTCGCGGTTTCGAATTATTGTCGCGCACAAATGTAACGAAAATTTTCGATCGCGCACAACGTATTTCAACAGGACTTTAGAATAATATATGGTGGAATTTTTATATCGCGGCCGCGCATGTCTATGCGTACGTAGAATTTTGTCGTTGCAAACTGAGAGCGGAAGTCGCGATGTGTGTTCGAGAAAGGTCTTCCTACTACGTTAATCATGCGAAATAAATGGCGCTGAATATATGTATTTTTTAAAAATTGTCACGCGACGATGAAAAAACGTCGATATGCGCGCGTCTCAATAATAAAGCGAGGCAACGAAAATTAAATATATACAATTCATATCGTCGAGATAATCACATTATTTTCTTTGTAAACATTTATTGAATAAAATCACGTATACAGCGACGATCTCTGTAGTACATGATAATATACATATACATATATCTAATGATATATATCGCGCGATGTGACCAATTTTTTTTGTACTGGAACGAGTTTCGCTTATCGCCCGCCGCATGCGCTCGCATCGGCTTAAACCCGCATGTATATTCTCATGTGTATAGAGACGCTGCGCAAGCGTAAATACGAGCGATACGTGAAAACGCGCCCGTATATCAACGTATGGTAAACCCAAAATATATGGTCCAACTGTCAATTTTGAAATGCGGACGCACGCGCAATAACGTCGAATAGTATGGCGACGAAATAAGTATCGTGTGTGCGTGCGGATGTAATTATATTCTGAAAATCGTGTCGTGTGTGGAATAAATAATCGCAAGAAAAAAGGGCCCGCGATTCGAAATACCATATCGCATCGCATCGACGTTTTGATAACGGAAAGATCGTCGCAAATATATATATGTGTGTGTGTGTTTTGTGTGCGTTATTACATATCCAGCCCAGCACACGCGCGCGACGACCGACCGGTCTGATGATGCAAAATGCTGCCGGTGCACACGCGTGTTCAGCGAATATAAATACACGTGAATTTCAACGTATATACCGAAAGAAACTCCCGTACAGCACCGAAATCGTAAAGACGTATTTAAGACGTCTATACGATGTCTTCACGTCTAAAAGACCTCTTAAATACGTCTTTACGATTTCGATGCTGTACGGGCTGTTCAATCAGGTAAAAATTACGGAATATATATCGTGAGTAAGAAAATAAATCCAAGTCGTGATAAATAATGTCAAAATATTTTGTGATCGTTCAAGCATGTCGACGAGCGGTGCGCAACGACGAGAAGAAATGTCTAATATTATATCCTGGGTGTGAACAAGTATAATCTATAGCATGTGAATCCATGAGGAAATGACCGACGACGAATATATGAACAAAACGAACGAGAGCAATTATCCTGAAGAAGAAAGACGAAAAATAAATAATTATATGGAAAGGACCGAGTCATAATTCATACAAAGTAAGTAAAAATTTGTTTTTTATAAAAATAATCGTTCAAACAATACCGATGGAACTGTCATACCCGAGGAATAATAAACATGGCATTTATTTAGCATCGTAGGAGGAATGCACAAAGGATCGTAACACGATACATTGAGTGTATGGAGAAATGTGGGCAGGAAATATTGCGAGTGAAAATTGTGAGCGAAGCGGAACAGTTATATCCTTGGAAACACTTGTAGCAATAATAATTATGGACCCCGATAAGCGGATCAAGTAATCGTCGTCGCAGCAGAGGTATGTTAATGGTAAATCAAGTAGTTGGTAGAATACCAAACGCGACTTCTGTTTATCAATAGAAGTGGGAAATATCGTCGCAATGAAACGCACAATCGTATTATTATTTTTTACGTAATACAAATGTCATTTGTATTATCATCAACTTCCTTATATTTAGTCGTCTCTTTTTATTCCAGCATCGCAGCAATAGTCAAAAGCTATATTTAATTTGTTAGTTTACACCGAGCTGAGTCTGATTCGTATTGAAATAATTCCCAACATCAAAAACATTTGCACACCTTGAAAATCGATAAAAAAAAGTTGTACGTCGTGAAAAGAAAAATTAATAACAGAAGTATGAGGCAACAGTACAAATCGTTGAAAACGTCGAAGAGAGAATGAAATCGTTACCGGAAACAATGAAAGTGAGTGTAGTAAATTGTGATACAGAACGACGCGGGTGATGAATGAAAGGCACGAATATTTTTAAGTGAGAAGAGTTAAAATGGATCGATTGAGTGAAAAAAATTTTTTTTTCTTTTTTTAAGAGAAAAAATACGTAACAGAATAATCGCATCGAATACGTATTGTAAGATGTAAAATCTATAATACAAGCGGGATACTTACGCGTCGTTGAGAGCATGGGGTTATATAAATTGATGGCGTGTTTCAACGTGAAACGTAATGGCGATGCGACATTAATTGATGCGATCGGGGTACAACGGCGGCATGGTGAATCATACTCGTAATGAAGGCAGTGTATGAAGATAAAATTGAAATTTACAGTACGCGTGAACGATTACGATTAAGCAACTTATTAGTAAATGAAAGGCACCAAAAATATTAATGTAAATGTGAATATGCGCAGACGGAGTACGAGGACATTATGCACGAACGTTGAACGAACCCGTGTCACGAACGGTTGGAAGAACGTGGTGATGCAGCAGGGCAGGGGCAGGAATGAGAAATCCGAAAGGAGTGGGGAAAAGAGCTGCAGTTTCATTGGAAACATTGGAACGCCACTTCAAACTGAACCAATCTCCACAGCGATCGTGGAACGCGACGATATGAAAGCGTAGTAGCAGGAGTAACGCAGGAGAAGAGGGGTTGCAGACTCAACAACGGTTGAACTATTATAGTATAATTTGATGGAAAATATGAGCGAGAATGTTGAGGCAAGCATGCGAGTGATACAATGCGAACCAAGTAGAATCGATTAGCAGCATTACGAAAACGTATGCTTTTCTATGAAACGAATCTGTCGAGGATCCAAGTCTGTGGATGCAAATGAATCGATTTCAAATTCTGTTTCAGCTTATTCGACAACGGAATGAAACGAGGATTGAGACTTACGCCGGCCAGGAGGACTGCGAACGAAGAGGACAACAAATGGAGATGCGAAGAGAAAGTGATAAAAATGAGAACAATGATGATCGAAATAACGACGACGATACGAGTTGAATCGTACGACCGAAACGAGCGGTCTGCTGTACGAAAACGTGGGCAAGTTGAAACGTGTAACATAACAAAAGTAAAATCAAAGCATTCCAATGGGTACTAATCCTTTTCAATTTCTATTTCAGTTTATTCGGTCGAAACTTTGTCTGGATTGAGACATACGACGGATTGAGTATTCGGAAAAATCGGACGATTGGGAAAGTCTATGAATACATGGAGAGGAAACTGACAGAAACGAGAACAACGCGGAAAAACATAACGACGACGACGATGATGACGACGGCGGAATTTCAGTCGTATAAAAGTTTCATTATTTCGATAACAGGTTAGTGGCATGTACGATAACGTTTCCGAGTTGCAAAACAATTTTTTGTTATTTAATATTCGCGGTAACCAGTAATCGAAGCCTGTGAATGATGACTGATCGTTTTCAATTATTGTTTCAGCTTATTCGGTGGGAGAAAGGCTCGGATTCGGGTATACGACATCGAAGACAACTGATGGAATGAAAAAAAAACTAACCAAGAGATGTAGAATATAAGAAAACAGGGCAAAACGTTGACATTTGTTTTATATAAAATTGCGTTAACAAATATGTCGAACTTTCGACGTTGAAAGTCTATTCCACAATTTTTTGAGTCATCGGAGGGAAAATTTAATCCACTTAAAGTAATGCATCGTGTGAAACAACGACGGGCTTCGAATAAACACTTACGAGTTCAGGACGAAATTTAGTTTGACAATCGAAAATAGCGAAAAAATTTAATATATTATAAAAAAGCAAAGCGATTACATTTTCTTGTATTATACAATTACGTTTGACAAAACTGAAACTTTCAACGTTGAAAAGTCGTTGTACGTAAAATCATATTAACATGGAATAATGTATTTAGTGTTTACAATGGCGTCCTCCTTTAATGAATCAAGTTGAAAAAGACGCTTCAAAGTTCGGCACAAAGGTTTGTCGTTATAGTCGATTAAGAAAAACATTACCAAAGTTATCACCTTCCGCGCAACCCTCGAAAACTATGTTTTTCACGATCGGCTATAAGACGAACCGGGGTGCTTAAATTTATTACATGCAGGTTTACAGCATGTAATGCAAAAACAACTTGATTCATTAAAGAAAATGCGCTATTATAGATTTAAATTTATTATTACTTTTTTAATTGTAAAAATAAATGTTATGATGTTATCTGCAACACAGAAATATCAAAGTTTGGAAGTATTCGCTGTATATCAGTCATATAAACTTTAATACTATTTGAAAAGGAACACTTAAAAGCTTGCCGAACCAAGTTCCATTATATATTACCATAATCAAAGATAAGGGGTGATCCGTCGCATATATATTTATCCACAAAAATTTCAGAGTCCGCAGGTATCTGCTGCGGTTCAATGTATCTGCGCAATGAGCTTCGAAGACAGCAATTTCAAATCTATCCATAAATGAGCAACTGAAGACTTTTATAATCAATTTTTTAATTAGAATAACTACACACTATACCAAGACCAGATTTTTTTTTGAAAATCTGATTTATAAAATGTGCAATTCAAGATCATGGTTAGAAACCTCTCCAATCATGTTACCACAATCATCATGAAGGAGTAGAAAATCATAGGACACATATTAGGGAACGAATTAATAATATGAATCGATCCGCTGCAAACTGATGGGGTGAAAACAAGGATCGGAGAGGGCAGAGCCAAACTGAATATCAAGCAAAATATGGGGATGTTTAAAAATAATGACAACACAAGATATAAATTAGAAAACATTTATTCAATTAAAGTTACTAATATCATTCTAACAGTTGCGTGTATTTTAGTTCTATTTATTCGTATATATAACCTTAACATATAACCACGCCACTGACGATATATTCGCACTGGACAATATTTCTCGTACTCTGGTTTAATTGAAGGATTATATCAGTTAACACTTATTTCTAATCGAACGAAATAATGAAATCTTGAAAAGTTTCGTTGACATATGCATCGTGCATTTTTTATATTCTTTTTCACACACACATCACAGACTACATTTACGCGGCCGCTTTGATACCGGTTTAATATATCACAAATAACAACACAAGTAGTAATCTGCACTTCTTTAGATGATGAAAATTATTTTTTTATTATACTTTTGTATAATTTTTTTTATTATACTTTGCAAAAAAATAATTTTTTAAAATTACATGTTATACCAAATATTTTTACGTTTTCTCAAACGATTGGTTTCAATTTTCTTGTATTTTTCATACAGATATATATTTTTATTGACGAAAATGACAACATACTAAATAAAGCTGTGTTTTGCCGAATTCAAATTCTCTTTTTCAAAGTCATGTATTTCACCGCAGAAGACGTTATACTTTGGAAATTTTCTAGTTTTCCCATTTGTTATAAAAATTAGTAAAATATTTTGACTGAATTCTAATGGAAAATAAATGTAGGCTTATGAATGTGAAATCGCAAAAATGTTTAGTTCTGCACTCTTTGTTTACAATCAAAAACTATTTGAGTTTGTATAGGGAGGCAACTTTGTACAATAGACCTATTTCGATCTTGTTAACTAATTTTTTTTTTATCAGTAAAAATTATGAAACCGATATTGGAAGACTTTTGATAAATATTTGCGATTTTGCATCCATTAGTCTCCATTTTTTTCTAACAGAATTCGGTCAAAATATTTTATTAATTTTTATAAAGCACGAAAAATCTAGAAAATTCCCAAATTTTAACGTTTTCTGCGGTGAAATATCAGACTTTGAAATAATGAATTTCAATTTGGCAAAACACAGATTCGCTTGACACGCTATTATTTTTGTACGATGCCCTAGCAAGTTTTCGTGCATAAGAATGTTTATGTCTATGAAAAATACAGGAAAATTGAAATCAATCGCTTGAGAAAACGCAAAAATATTTGTTATAACATGTAATTTTGAAAAACTATTTTTTTGCAAAGTACATTCACCCTTTCTTTTGGAAGGACGACAAGAATAGTTATCTGTAGCCACACGTTTTTTAATCTCATAATTTATAGCTAAATATACAGAAAAAAAGAAATAAATTATGCGAGGTGGCCATTTAATTTTTTTTGAGAGTGAACAAATTTTATTAGATTTATAATTCCATGGAGTACTAACAATTTCTACTATGAAAGCAAAAAAAAATTTTTTGCTTCGCAATTTTTGAGAAAAAACCAGGAAAATATCGAAAAGTGGCTTGAGCACTATCCAAAAAATTTTTTAAAAATCTGAAATTTTGGGAAAATTACTTTTTTTTGATGTACTAAGGATTTTCGTTGGAGCTCCAAGAAAAAAAAATATCGATTTTTTTTGCATCATCCTATTGAGTACATAGTGATTCCATAGCGTTGAAGGAGAGCTCGAAATTCATTATTATAAAACTCTTTACCACGATCAACATGCAATTTCTTTGGTACACGACCCCTCGCAAGTACAGAGCTCATAGCATTAGTCACATCCTTGGCACTTTTTGTTTTCGTCGGAACGACCCAAGCGTACTTTGAAAAGATATCTGTGATTGTTAGGAGATACTTGTAACCTTTATTGAACTGAGTGTACGCAGACGTATCAACAAGATCTACTTGCCAGGTCTCGTCTAATCCACGCATGATTATATGGCCGCGCGGATAATTTTTTCGAGCAGGTCTATGAAACTCTTCTGCTATCACTGCTTTCTCCATGCTCCAACGCTACGAGTCGTTCATCCAGTTGTGATATTATTTGAGAATTACGGATTGGCAATTGTTCTTGAGTTTTGATAGCCGTCTCAAGATTTTCTATGCGTTCTTCAACACGAGAATGAAGGCTCCGAATCATTTGTTCATCATCGATGACTTTTTCGAATGTTCTCAGCTTCTCCTCTAAATGAACTAAATGAAGCTGAGAGTTGCATATAATGAGTTCTTGTACTGTCTCGCCTTCGATGTTGACGTTTGATATTTTCTTGAATTTGTGTCTCCAGACCGTGAAACATTATCTCATGATTATCAATGTTATCACGCAGGGATGATGTAACAGCGTATAAAAGTTTAATTTGTTCCTGTATAGCATTTCTCATCACTTCAACGGATACAGCATCGTGTTGCTCGATAGCAGCACCTACATTGCACAATCTCCTATTATCCATGTCGTATTGATCATTGGCAGTAATTTTGAACCCGTTACCAGGACGACCTCGACCACCGCTGGTAATACTCTTGATCTTAGACAATCTTAGATCTTGATCTTAGACCAAACACATCAATACTCATGATTCAAATGAATCCCAGGAGTGCCGACTTGCCTAATAAATGATTTCAGCTTCGTGCAATTTTTCAATGATTGATATAATTTCGTTGGAATGACTAGAGTTTCCAGCTGATTGAGAGGCAAGGAGTAACCGCAATCGATCCACTAATTCATTAGGATTATCCCAATATACTGTAACGGTACGTTTGTGCTAATGCACGCCGTTACGCGTGAGTTCGAGCTTTATATCGAAATAAAGAGCGGGCATGAAAGAAAAACAAAAGCATAATTGAATTGTGTTGAAATTAACAAATAATTTATTCAATTTTAAATGCTTTGAACCAATTTACAAAAATAAAGAATTCTTGTTCGATATCGTGTTTTTGTTTTATCTTATTTTGCATGAAAAATTCGCACGATCATTAATTTCCGATATTTTTCTCTCGCATGAAGGAATTTGATTTAAATTTCGCAGTAATTCAAATTTTTGATAATTCTTGCAATAATAATCTCTTGCTAACGCTTAATAATTTTTAATTGAGCTATGATTCTTAGAGACTCACTTTTTGATTCTATACAATACAAGTTTATTTTGACGAGTGAATTATCGTTTTGTCTTCACTCTTAAAGACAATCCAATTAAATTGTTTTCAGTGAGTTAATTCGTTTTGATTAATTTAATAAGCTCAATTTGATTTGAAAATGATATTTTGTTTGACTCGCAAAATTCTATTAATCGATGTCTCGTTTGGAGAATAAAGAAACGTGCTTGGTTTTATTAATTTTAATGAATTTAATCAATTAAATCGCCACTCAGAGAGCAATGATTTTTGATGGAAAAGAATCCACCCAGAGATCTTGAGACAGAACGAACCCGAACTGTCCCGGCCCTTCTGGCGTGGAAAGGTAGGAATTCTACCCAAGAATCTTGTGACCGAACGAAATCGAACGGCCACGGCCCTCTTGGATAGAAAAAGGATAGGAAATCTACCAGGAATCTTGAGACAGAACGAAATCGAACTGTCCCGGCCCTCCTGGATAGATCGGAGACTCACCTAGGATTCTTGAGTTCAAACGAAATCGAATGAACCCGGCCCTCCTAGCGTGAGGAGGAAAGGTGTTATTCTGTTTGAATTCTGAGTGTTAATGAGCGATGTTATTTTGCTCTTTGTTCTGAGAGCTATTTAAATGAGCGAAAAAATTTTTATGTTTCTTTATTCTCTTCAATTAAGGCGAGTGCACGCGGCGAGATCCGGAGGCAAGACTGGCTTTTTGTTTTGGCATGCGAGTCGAGCTCTCAGGGATTCGAGACGTGACTGGCTCTTAGCGTGGCGAGATTCGAGACGAGACTAGCTGCTGGAGCTTCTGCGCTCGGGTTTTTATACCCGTTGAAACAAAGGAAATAATGATCATAATACTTTTGGACTTTGTCCCTTTCTCTGATTCGCTGCGCGACTTAATCTCGAATCAGGGACTCCCACTCTAAATTCTCTGATTGGTGCGCTAACTCCCCCGCGTGGGTCCCAATTGGCCGAGTCGAGCTGCAGTCACACTGCGCATGTGCGAGAATTTAATGAAACTCAATAAACTCAATTTTTATTGTTTTTATGCACAATTCGTATCTTTTTCAATTATTTTGCTATGATTTCTAACAAATTTCTAAACAATAACATTTTTATTTCATTTTAATTAATTATTTGCTCGTGACTGCACCTATTGCACGTGCTTATGGAAAGTAGGTCATCGCGCATGCGCACTGTGCACTCGATCTCGCAAAGAGAAGTTTACTTAAAAATTTAAATAATTTTATCCTGAAATTTTCACCCATTTGTTAAAAAGACGTTTCTTTAATGATCCGCATTAATTTTCTGAACAAGAAAAGGTTTATTTAATTAAAATTGAATAAAATAAAGAATTTCACGAATCTAGGGAATTTTGTGGAATCGAAATTGAGTTGGCAGCGCTGAGCGCCTCGCTTCCCGAGCGCCGCTTCGCGAAGTTAAAATTTTTCCACATGGCCGCCGGTGTAAACACTCGTGCGTACCATGGCGTCAAATAAAATAAAGTTCTCGAGTCAGTGTTTCGCTTCAATACATAATCCTTTGTTTTATGTCTTTACACAATCATGTGGCATGGTAGAGCTTTACCAATTTTTCTTCTTGGCACTAAAAGCATATTCGCTATAATATTTTTATATTTAATGCCTTTCATGCGAATAGGTTCATTGGATTTGTAGTACTTCCTATGTTCATACGCGCTAGTAACAATTGCACAACAATTGTCCAAATTTACAGCAGTTGTGATCTTTCTATTTGGTGATTTTTTGAATATCAATTCAAGCAAACCGGGGGATAGTTCGTAAGTCTTGTTCTTAACAGACAAATAAACACTGTCAAAAGTTACTGGTAAATGCCTCCCCGCATTTTCCGAATTCCATATGAATCATCAAGCTCTTTTTTTTCGCTGGTGTCAAAAATTTGTAGGTACTGCTGCACAAGCACAGGAGATTTTTCTTAAAATGTTGGTGACTCCTTCTCAGATCGTACGTTCAATGAATCTTTTTCAGGTAATGAATCTGATGATGAATCCTTATTAGAAGATGCCTCTAATTGCTCTTGATAATCATCATCATCTTCATGTGCAGTTCTGAATGTATCATTTAAATCCTCAACTTCTTCCTTCAGAGTCAGATTCTTCCAAGCTGCTCCCTCCTCCTTCTCTTCTCTTTTCAGCTTTTTTAATCTATTTTTTCCTGTTTCTGATCAACTAGTTTTTGTAACTAGTCCAGTCACCTTAGGCCATATTTTACGAAGTTCTATTCAAGAGACCTAGAGGTTAGCCAATTTTTTTATAGGTTGTTTGGACCTACAGGAATATAGCCCTGAGTTTTCGAACAAATCCGACTTGCACTTTTGCAATAAAAAATTATTGAAAAAAAAAAATCGATTTTTTCGATTTGGTGCTCAGGGAACGCATCTGATCGAAAAACTTAACACATGAAAGTTGTTCGGCATAACGTCCTCTATAAAAAAGGTCTTATACAAAAATGCGCTATCATTGTTAATTAAGCAGTTAATTGCCAATAAAGACAAAAAATCACAACTTTGTTTTTGCTGCTACAATCGTTTGTTTGTAGAGTAATCAGTTTGAAATTCATACAAGATGTAGGGAATTCAATGCCCAAGAGAATGGTGGCAGATTTATTAACCTGTGAGATATAGTTTAGCAACAATTTGCGGTCTTCGAAAAAACTTTGACATCTCATAGAATTTGGCGATGGAGGCCTACAGTGTAGAAAAAAATCGAGGAGCTTCGTGTCACCGTGCACAAACTTTTTGGAAAAAATAAATCGTTTTTGTTGATAATAAATAGTGTTTTTTGACGTTTTAAAAATTTTGCTTATAAACAAATAGCAATTCTGGACAAAGTTACAAAGATATTCGGAAAAATCTTGGACCATTCGATGCGTTTTTGGAAAACGAACAATTTAAAAAAAAAAAGTCGCAATATCTCTATTACAGACCGAGATATGAATATTTTTATATTTTTGCAAATATCTGTTGTTGATATTGAGATTTTTGCAAAAATCAAATTCGATAGCCTTCCGTAGGGTTCCGGCTATGAGATTCGATAAAATACTGACCTCCAACAGGGATTTTGTCATCACGGTTATCCGTGTAATCTACTCGACGGCGCGCGGCCGAGAGCGCGGCGACGGCCGCTCGCCCGGGCGCGGCAGTGGGGGTACCCCCTCGCGCTCCGCAGCCCCGCTCGAGCGACTTAGTTAACAAATTTGATAATTCCCTTTAGAATGGTCGTAGAACGATGTATTTTTTTTTATTTTGCGTGATTTTTTCTCGCGAACACGATGGTACTATTAAAAATCATGTCCGTCCCATAGGAGAGCCGTCACAATCGATTTTAAAAATTCCACATATAACCATGCTTTAAATTCAATTTACCGTTAATGGGATAGGGTATCATGAATAAATATTTTCTTCAACATTGTTTCATTCATTACAATTCGTTTATTTATGTGAATGAAAAAAAATTAAGAAAGAATAGTTGTTCACATCGTTTTGATTTTTTTCTCGTCAGGTTCATACTCATCGTCGCTATTGGATACTTTTACATTTATTGGCACCGTTACAACGGGCAAGTCAATTTCTATTTGATCGTCGATCGCTTCTTCATAATAGAAATTTTCTTCTCCATCCTCATCATCGCTTAATATTATTTCGTGTTCGGCAGTATTCGCACAACTCATGCCGTTACATTTTTTACATAGTACCGTATATTTTAATCCTAATTTCCTGCACGTACAATAAGATGTACAGCCACTCTTATCGCACGAGCAAGAAATGATTTCCAACAAATTCGACGGAATGGGATCTTTCCTACATGTGATTGGTTCTAAAATATGTCTTGTTTTTTTCCACCCCCACTGCATCGGGTCCTTTGAACATTCGCCTTGCCATTGGCAAACTTGTAGAAATGTGCGAAGCGAATGTTCATTACAAGCCTGAGCAGTTGGGGGAAGAGAACTTAAATTGAACACTGCAAAAACAAACGTGTTCTTTCAACACGTTTTAGGCGTGTAAACGTTGAGGCCGATTTCTACACGCTTCTGACCGTGTTGTTATACAAATCAACACGTTTTATTCGTGTTGTTTGTGCATTCTTATACACGTTGTACCAACGCAACGAGCCGCGTTGTACCAACACAACGAGCCGCGTTGTACCAACGCAACAAGCCGTGTTGTACCAACGCAACAAGCCGCGTTGTACCAACACACCGAGTCGCGTTGTATCGACACGATTTAGGCGCATTTGGCATTGAAGCTCGAATATATACGTTTACAACCGTATTGTTTTTTGTTCAAGACGATCCATGCGTGCTATGTGTATAAAGATGAGCTCAAAACAAGACGAGAAAAAATTATTTTTGCAACTGTAAACACGTATATTTCTTCATGTTTGACGGTGTATAGCCTTTTCACGTACATCTGAAATTAATGAGATCGAAGAAAATTTCCTGCCAAACGGGGAATTGAACCAACTTCCTACCTAACACTATGTCCTAACGCATGCACGCTACCTACTACACCACACGAACCAATGAAATTGTTTCAAAAAATATGCTATTTCTTTCGTCGGCTCGAGAGTGTTATTGTTTACCGAACGTGTACACTAGCGCCATGACCATATATGGGTATTCCTTTCTTATTTCGATTGAAACATCACGCACGACAGTCTGACTTAGGCCTCGCATGCGCCCTATACATATAATATTGTTTCCGCGTATATTGAAGTCGTGTTTAGCTTTCTTTTCCAATCATGGAAAAAATCATCTACGTCAAAATCGGTGAGCGGTGCAAAAAAATAAAATTTTGCCGAAGTGAACATCAAAGTGATGTAGATTGTGCGATGGAAGCGGTGCGACGCGTTTGTGAAAAGGATGAATTGTTGAAGACAATGGTCGAAAATAAGGCCATTGTTTTACAACAAGTTATCGCAGGAAAAAACATCCTTTGTGACATCGAACAGGACGAGGATATAGCTACTGAGAGCGAAATAACCTGCGTCCTGGTACCACTGCTCGATGATTCACTAATTAATACTTGTGCAAGTATTTACACAATCAATCAGGATGGGATTTTGATTGAAGAAGGAAGTTTGAGTCAAAGCAGTGAGCAGAGTGAGGAAAAGGTAAGAAAGTTTTGTCGTAATTGCATAATAAATTGTAAGACTGTCGTTTTGTTTATCGATGAAAAAATGCAATAGCACTAACATAATGAATTGAATTGAATTGATTGAATGATCCTCAATATAAAAATCTAAAATTGATGTGCAACCAATTCAATATTACAGTTCACCGAGGAATCATTTATTTCATACATAGTGTGCATTGAAGCTATATTTATATCGGGCTAACAAATCATAAGTTTTCATCTCATCGAAGCATTTTTTCATAGGTGAATATAATTGAAGCGACACAAAAACTGGTTGCGGTGTATACCAAATGAGATTATTCACATCGCTGCGAAAGAAATTTTTATTTTACTCCTAAGAAACTAAATTTTCTTCTTTGACCGAGGGGAAATTTGGGATATTATTGTAAAAATGCTTAATTAACTAGATATTGCGTGTTACCTCTTTTACAGAGCATCAGCTATTTCACCATATACTGAAGTCAGCAAAAGATAAACATTTCTTAAATTTGTGCCCACATTTTTTTATCAGCGGTTACAAAATATATAGTTGCGATTTGATCGGAGTCAAATATTTTTGGGTTTTTCCTTTGTGAAATGAAAATGCAGCTTTTGTATTTTTTTTCTGCTGGAAAATAAATTTCATTATAACAGTCAACTACATTAATTTCATTCATACAGTCAATGTATTGGAATTATACATTTTTTGTTTATCGATACCAACATTCGCTGTCAGTGAAAGATGCTTGAAAAGTATCCAAGGTTTTAAAATTTTTTTTGCAGTAAAATAAAATCGTATAACTTTGAATTGATTGAAATTGCATTTTTCAAAATGAAATAAAATTGAAAAACTTAAATTATTGAAAAAGAAAAGTAAAAACATTTGACCTCACCGATCCTCTGTTTCACCTTTGCTAAAAACGAATTTCAGTTTAAAAATTTTGAGAAAGTACTTCTCGAGAGAAAATATTGTAATTGGTCTGATGTCTTTATTTCAGGAAAACCAGCCGACTACAAGTCATAACATTAAAAAGCAAAAAACTCATCACATGAGAGAGGATACATCAACTGGTCCCAACTCGATTCGAAATCCGGTGTTGTTACCAAAACTAACTCCAGAGATGGATGAAATGATAAAAAATGTCGGAATTTTGCAGGCTCAAAGACACCTAACTTACTTTTGGACAACCGATCTTCTGCATCGCACAGATGGCCAACCAACGAAAACTGATTATTTTAATTATGCAGCGACAATCGTTGCAACATACCCAGAGTTAAGCGGTGGAGATCGTGGTTGTGTAAGTATTCATTTCGTTTATTTCTTTGATACTGTGTCGTGTCAAACTTTCAATTAAATGATTATTTATTAATTTTGTTCCATGATATTTTGAACTACAGGGAATCATGAGAAATCAACTAAGTACGAACGTACGAAATCGACGAGCAAATTTGAAAAAATCAGCCGCGAAATTCAGCCAAAACAAGCTGATACCAACACAAAACAAAACTCCGTCCTTGATTGTCAATGAACGGTAAGTTTAAATTTTCATATGATGCGCACGTGGTAATATATCGTTATTTATACGGTAATTTCTTTAGGCAAGATGATGTTGACGGTATCGATGCGCTAAAAGAGCTTGAAAAAAATGTTAATCATTTGGATACGCCACATGTACGTTTGCTTTTGGAAGCATCCCTAACCATGCGACGAAAGTGGATAAAGAACGAGGCCAAAAGTATAACTGATATAACTGAGCGATATCCACAATTAAGAATAAGCAGCTTGGTATGAGACTATCAAATAGTTATATTTCATATATTTCTCGATTCTATGATTTATGGTTTTTTTTTCTCCAGATTATATTTGAATTCAAGACATTGCTATCCATGGATGAAGAAGAAATGACAGCGAAAATTAACAGAATGCTTGAAAAGCTTGCCGTTTACTTCTGCACAGAGTGGGCTGTAGACGATGAAGGATCGAAAGCACATCTTCTTACACAACTTTGGACTAGACTCACAGCCAAAGGGGTTCAAAAAAAAGCCGCAAAAAAATCAAACATGCCTCTTTTTACGGTCCAAGAAGTATGTTTTTCATTTACTGAACGTAACTTTTTATTCTGACTTTGTTTAATCTACGTATTGCTTATAGCACCTGAGTTCAACCACGGATCTGAACTCTGTAGAAGAAGCTTCGCCCCGTATGGTGCTCTACACCAAAGATAAAACAATTTCCACAGCATACTTAGTTGCTGATGCTCAGCTGCGAATTAAAATTCACAATCCATCTGTCAGTGGAGCAGTGACATGTCTTATTGCGAGCTATTTTACTTGGGATGTCGCGTACCCTCCAGCGTACGAAAATACTTTGCAGTATTTGGAGTCCGAGATCATCCGACCTGTGACCAAACTTAAACCAAGTGTTCAAAAATTTATGCGAGACTGCGAAATGAAGTTCCAAGCAAACAATTCTTCATAAACCGCTGAAATCTAAGTATTTTTTTTATATTCAAACCTTTTTTCAGATAATCTTTATAGATTCAATTTTTATTTTGTCTTTTTGTTCGAATAGAAAAGAAGTGCCATTTGACAATTTTTATAATAAAATGTACATTTTTATTGTAAAGATGTCAAAAACGTGCAATTTATTTCTCAGTGAAAGAAAAATATGAGTTGTGAGTTAATTTATTAAAAAACTTTGTTACTCATATTATAAAAATTCTTACGGTGTTAACTAAGAATAGAATAAAAGTAAACATTATTATGTAAGAAACCTGTGCTTTATTTCACCTAATATAGTATTAGTTTGACATCATTTTATTTTTTTTTTTATTTCTTACAGACAATACGGAGGTTCTTTTTTGTTCCATCTTTTGATCATCATTCTAGCATTTTTAAAACTGGAACAGTCTTTTTCGAACCACGAACGCAAGGAGGAGAGAGCATCACTTGCTTGATTGGCTATTCGACGATTTTGATTTGACCAATCCTTCGTTAGTTTCAGTCTTCAAGTCCTTCCTCTTACTTCTGTATGCTTATTCCTTATTTTGCACAGTTTATCCGGTAAATTCTGTGCGACAGTTATAAAGGAGAACCACGTATCGTGCTTGTCCAAATTTCACGTGCAATAGTGAATGTGGAAAAATGAGATCTTTTGCTCTCATTATCTTTTCTGTCATAGCAGGTATTGATGCTTCTTCTATTTTGTATGCATTCAATGTGTTGGAATAATCCAATGTTCTCAGTGGTACATACAAAAAGAAAACCTTTTCTTTGAGAACATATATGTTCTTTATTTCGCCGAATACAGGTAAAGCGCTTTCCACGTCTTCTAGTAAGATTAAACTTTTATTTTTGTAGGAAGTTCCATGAATTACGACTTCAACGGTTCTGAAAACTTGACATCCTGCGATTTCGTTATCGTCCAAATATTCATAAAAAAGGTGTGCATTGGCAAGATTTTCCAAAACCACTGTTTGCCCCGAGAATATCTGGTCACCAGTGTATAAAAATTTCATTGAAGAAACATTTGATCGACTGTTAAGTCTGGAGCACATTAGTGTTTGGTGTCTGTACGACAAAGTTTGCGGCATGTTCTTGAAATTTCGTACCACAGAGACCAATGATTTGTAGTACGAGTGCGTAGCTTCAAATCTGAAGCACCACTGTTGTCGCGCTGGGCCAAACAGACGAATGTAGCGAGGAATGTGCACGAGGAAATGGAATTTTGGCACAATGTGGTGAGGATAAAGCCTGTTAAAAATAAGGATGTACACGCAGATCATCCTTTCCAACGTATCAACACGTTCCTGGTGAATCTCGTAAGATAAACAGACATTCAATATCTGTAGTAGCCGCCCGTGGCAGTCGGATCTTTCTTCCAAGTCTGAGTCGTCGTTTTCACATGAACGCTCACCTATGAAGAACGGTAGTGCGTGAGCCAATGCCAGCATTTGCGAGGAACTTTGTCGCAGATGACCGTCTGACATTAAATGAGCTTGGAGAATTGCGCTAGGTGCATTTTTTCGCAAATGTCCAAAGTCGAAACGCGATATCCAATCATTGAGGTCGATTAGAGAAAAATATTCTTTTTCGTAAATGTAGTATCTCAGAAATGCTCTCGTAGCAATTTCGATAACACCCTCAGACAAAATGTGCATACCATCCTGTGGCAAACACATAGTGACATCGAATCCGTCAATGTCAAGCAGCGCACTTCTACGATTGATCCCATATCGTTTTTTCCAGTACTCAACACCCTGCCTTGTTAAGTGATTCTGATCTATGTTGTTCACTTGTTCGATGTGGGTTTCTTTGTTTCGTAAAATGAACCTATCTTCTGAGAATGAAGTCTTCCATTCGTCTCGTGTGGTGAAGCACGTACGACATGGTCGAAACGCTGCCACCGACTCTTTGAATCCCCCCATCAATGCAGATGCTGGAGTATCTCCAGCAACAAACAGGAGCGTTCCTTTGTAATTAAATTTTTCCTGTCCGATCTCTATGCTGATCCCTTCACGTTGTAGAACATTAATTTCTTCAACGAACTTCTCCAAAATTTTGTCGACTCCGAATTTTTTCAAAAACTGTGTTTTCACGATGGCAAATAAATTTACAGTTTGCAAAGTCGATCGCAGTTCGGGATAAATGTTCGCAAGACTCCAGTAAAACATAGAGAGCTTGTGAACAGACGTTTTTGAACCCAAAGGGCTAGCAATTTCGAGATCATCGTAGTACAAAATTATTGCCAACGCTTTTCTATTCTCCTGGAAAAATTCGTGAGTGCGGTAGAACGATCCATCCAAGACGTTGCGTAGTACTCCATCATTTTCATTGTCTCTGGGGTTATCAACGCAATATTTTACGTCTTTATTACGAAGAAGAGCTCGCAGACTTTCCCGAAGAGGTACAATGTACGCGGCTTGTTCCACCTCGACGAGATCTGCGACCCGATCTGGTGAAGTGCGATTTACTTTCCAAACCATTTCAGTGCCGATAGGTATTTTTTGAGGGACGATCATGTCCATTTTTTCGACCAAAAATTTATCTAATTTATACCTCGTATCGATTTTCGCAAAAATCTTTTCCGAGGAAAAAGTTTCGGTGAAAGCTTCTTTCACTGCATCCATGTGCACTAATTCGGTTTCTGGATCCACTTTTCGAGATAGTTCATCCTATGCATAAAAGTAATAGAGTAAGAATTAACGATTAAATTGAAAAATATACCATGATCCATGAGTACAATTTATGTTACCTACCAGTATCAAAGACGAAAAATTGGTCCATAAATCTCGAAACCCACCAATTATTTGAGTGATGGACGTATCACTAACCTTATGAACATCCCTTATTTGAATTAAAAATTGAGCTTGAAGCAACTCAAATTGTTCAGATAAGGAAATGCCTGCTGGATCTTCATGGAATAGAATTTTTGACGAATATTATCGTGGTTTTCTAGCTCGTATAGTATATAAGGCTAACATTCTTTGTTCTTTCAGAACTCACCTTGATGTGCGATATTGTTATTTACATTTATCTCATCGGCGTTCACAATTTCCGCAATGGTATCACTCGTATCGTGTTTTCGGAGCATATGCTGTCGGTATGACTTCCATTTCACGAAAGTTCGCTCGCACCCGTTTTCATTGCACCGAATTTTTAAACGCGGGTCATTTTTGTGCTGCCTTACTATGTGGTGCAATAAAAATTCGCTGGATTCACTCGCAAAATAGCACATTTGACAATTGAAATTAGCCATGATAATGATCGTGGTTTGAGTTTCAATTTAAAACATTCGCCATCTTGGGAAAACAACACATAGACAATCGTGTCATTTTTAGCGTGTTGTGCGAAATGTGTTGTTTAGTGCTATCCGCATTGAATCAACCCACATGTTGTGCATCGCAAAAATAATGAAACGGAAGAAGCCGTGTTGTTGAAAAAACACGGTCTAGCGAGTTGATTCAATGTGCGGAATCGAGCCATACGTGTTCATGTAACTCGGTTAGCTGAAGCAACACACATATTAGGTGTGTTGTGTGTTGATTAAACGCACTTAACAACACGCTTGTTTTTGCAGTGAATGTATTTTTAAGACTCGATTTTGTAAAACACATATATTGGAATTCCTGATAATTCGTAAGATCACCATTACGCGCTCCGTACATAGCCATCATCATACTCTGACCAGCTGCTTGAATAGTGCTCCCATTAACGGTAAATTGAATTTAAAGCATGGTTATATGTGGAATTTTTAAAATCGATCGTGGCGGCTCTCCTATGGGACGGACATGATTTTTAATGGTACAATCGTGTTCGCGAGAAAAAATCACGCAAAATTAAAAAAAAATACATCGTTCTACGACCATTCTAAGGGGAATTATCAAATTTGTTAACTAAGTCGCTCGAGCGGTGCTGCGGAGTGCGAGGGGGTACCCCCACCGCCGCGCCCGGGCGAGCGGCCGTCGCCGCGCTCTCGGCCGCGCGCCGTCGAGTAGATTACACGGATAACCGTGATGACAAAATCCCTGTTGCAGGTCAGTATTTTATCGAATCTCATAGCCGGAACCCTACGGAAGGCTATCGAATTTGATTTTTGCAAAAATCTCAATATCAACAACAGATATTTGCAAAAATATAAAAATATTCATATCTCTGTCTGTAATAGAGATATTGCGACTTTTTTTTTTTTAAATTGTTCGTTTTCCAAAAACGCATCGAATGGTCCAAGATTTTTCCGAATATCTTTGTAACTTTGTCCAGAATTGCTATTTGTTTATAAGCAAAATTTTTAAAACGTCAAAAAACACTATTTATTATCAACAAAAACGATTTATTTTTTCCAAAAAGTTTGTGCACGGTGACACGAAGCTCCTCGATTTTTTTCTACACTGTAGGCCTCCATCGCCAAATTCTATGAGATGTCAAAGTTTTTTCGAAGACCGCAAATTGTTGCTAAACTATATCTCACAGGTTAATAAATCTGCCACCATTCTCTTGGGCATTGAATTCCCTACATCTTGTATGAATTTCAAACTGATTACTCTACAAACAAACGATTGTAGCAGCAAAAACAAAGTTGTGATTTTTTGTCTTTATTGGCAATTAACTGCTTAATTAACAATGATAGCGCATTTTTGTATAAGACCTTTTTTATAGAGGACGTTATGCCGAACAACTTTCATGTGTTAAGTTTTTCGATCAGATGCGTTCCCTGAGCACCAAATCGAAAAAATCGATTTTTTTTTTTTTCAATAATTTTTTATTGCAAAAGTGCAAGTCGGATTTGTTCGAAAACTCAGGGATATATTCCTGTAGGTCCAAACAACCTATAAAAAAATTGGCTAACCTCTAGGTCTCTTGAATAGAACTTATGCTAAGGTGACTGGACTAAACGGGGTCACCACCGGTTTGAAAACCTCGCTCAGCTCCTTCTCAGCTGTGATTTTCCCCAATTTAATCATTCGTTGCTTTCGTCGAATTGCATTGCTAGCGTTTGCTATTTGACGCAACACGTTTTTCTCCTTATTGTTGTGTCCGCGAAGACCGTCGCGAAGGGACGAGTTATCAAGGACGAGTATTTAAGGGATTTAGGCCAAAAGAGCTGAACTCCAACTCGATACTTTTACAACAAGTTAACAATAAGTTTATTTAAGAAGTTACAAATTCGAGGTTTTATTGCCTCGAGACCAATCGTTACAATTCTCGTCAAAGACTGTCGAATTTTGGTTAGTTGGTAAATTTATAGACTTGGGGGTTTTTCCCCCTCTCGCGACAATATGGCGTGATATTCTTTCTCGAAGTTTCGGTGATGACATCGAGGGTCGATGCGCTCGTTCGGGAACGTCGATATTTTGCCGTCGATGCATTTATGCTGAGAACGCTTAATTTATATACTCTTTATTTTAGGAGTGCGATGTACGGGCACAACATCCCTCCCCCCTTCGGGAGACGAAATTCATTTCGGCTACTTTTTCGCACGGAATAAAATAATTAAATTTTAATCATTTCGTAGTTATGTTTGTTTTCTAGTTCCTTTTTTCTAGTTCCCTGTTTAATGTAAGTTTTTTTTTTTTTTGAGGTTACAATGAGCCATTTTTGTTTGCTTTTTCGATTTTGCTTTTCTGATGACAATTTTGTCGTTAGTAGATTCAGATGCGAGTTCTTCTATAATTTTTGGTCTTGCCACGAAAGTCGGGGCTAGTTCGATATCATTAGTTTGTTGTATTAATCGAATTCGTTGACAATGTTTAGCTTTGAAAATTGTTAATATGATGATTATTAAAATGATCATAGTCATGCTAATGGCACTTATAGAATAATTTCCGATTATGTGATAGGGATGTGCCCAAATATTTGGTTCTTCATCTAGTTTTTTCTTAAGGATTTCGATTCTGTCTCCTAATGCGTTCGTTTCTAGTGGATTGATAATTACTTTTGATGGTACGCTGTAATTGAAAATAGGGTGATTAGCGTTTATCATTCCGATTGCGTTCGTTAAGTTATATAATGGTACATATGTTATAAATTCATTTTGTCGCTGTTCATTTAGAGAAAACAATTGAAAATTAATTGATGTGGCGGAACATTTTCCGTCCAAAGCCAGTAATCCTGTATTGTGGATTATTTCGTGTGTCGTAGACTTATTTTTACAATCGATTCTAATATTTTCGGGTTTTGGGGCTACGAATAGCCATTTACCTTCTTTTTCCAGCGCGATTATTAATGTTTTTTCTAATTTTACAATTCGTTGGTTACATGATAAATTTTCGGGATTATTTCCTAAATATATTGCTATTTCGCATGGTGTATTGTCGCTTATTGTTTGCATTGATTGTTTAGGTTTGTAATAATAGATGTTGTCAACTTTTTTCGCATTGTTTAAATCTTCTTCAGTCATTATTAAATACGTTCTTTTGTAATTATCCACAATTATTATTTTGGAAGTGGTTACTATAAATTGGAATTGTTTTTCATTAATTTTTGTTGTTAGTGGATAGACTTTGTTGACTTTCAATATTTTAAAATAATAATTATTATTATTAATTTTTTCGTTCGGATTATAATTTATTTATTTATTTCGTGTTATTATATACGTTCCGTATTATGCGTTTCGTTCTGTTTATTATTTTTGTATTTATTTTCGTACTTTTTTGTATATTTAATTTCTTTCTTCATATTTCAATTTTATATATTTGTTCTTCTATCGTTTTTTGTACATTCTCTTTTGTTTATTTGCTGTAATACCGGCAAGGCTCACTGGATCGGCTAGAGGGTAACGTAGGGCTTGATCCGCTCTACGTGAACTCGAACAGTTTTGCGTCCCTTGCCGATGCTGTAGTTTACCGGTGAATCTTTACTTTTGATTTCAAACGGTCCTGTCCATTTTGGCGTTAATTTCGCTGATCTGCCTCGACGAACTGTTGGGTCGAGCAGCAGTACTTTATCGCCAACGCGATATTCGGTGTTTTTTGCAGTTTCCCATTGTTTTTCCGCTATTTTCTCCTTTTTTTCCACTAATTTTTCTCTCGCGACTTGCCAAGTCGCTCGCAATCGTTCTCGGAGTTCGGCTGCATAGTCGTCGTACGAGTATGTGGTTTTCGGCGGCTCTTTGAGTGCAGTCGGTAACACCGGTTTTTGGCCATACCTCAATTCATACGGAGTGAATCCTGTAGATGAATGGGGTGTTGTGTTGTAGGTATACATGGCGTATGGTAGCCATAGGTCCCAATCCCTTTGATCCTCTTGAACGAAATGTTTTAAATATTCTGCCAGAGTGCGATGGGATCTTTCCAATGCTCCGTTCGATTGTGGATGATATGCGGTTGTTTGAATTTTCTTGATGCGTAATAATTTGCACGTTTCCTTAAACACGTCGCTCAGAAAATTCGTTCCCTGATCGGAGAGAATGGTTTGAGGAGGTCCATGTTGGCAAATGATCCGAGTGGTCAATGCCCTTGCTACTTCTTGTGCCTCCTGATTTTCCAATGGAATTGCTTCGGAAAATTTTGTTAATAAATATTGTGCTGTTAGAATATATTTATTTCTCCGGTCGGTTTCGGGTAGAGGTCCTACTATATCGACCGCGCATTTTTCAAATGCTCTTTCTGGGGTATCGGTGATAATCATCGGTGCTCGATTTAGTTTCGTTACTTTATTCTTTTGGCATTTGTCGCATTTCGCTACGTATTCTTTTATTTCCTTTTTCATTCCTGGCCAACGATACTTTTCTTGAATTCGTTGAGTCATTCTTTTTACTCCGGGGTGTCCTCCGAGAGGCGTGTCGTGATACTCTCGTAGTATTGTTTTTCTGTCTCTCTCTGACAGGTTCGTCGCGTCGGAGTCGAGGTGTTCGGTTTCACTCTCGCTATCTCCTTCGTCGCTGTCCACTATATGCGTCTCATTTTTATCTTCAGCCACACTCGGCTGATTATCAAGTCGGCCATTATGATTAGGGCTGGACCGATTGTCCGAGGAGGCTGGTGTTGTTGAAGAAGATGGAGTCGCGTCGGCTCTGATTTTTTGCGGCCTCCCTCTCCCTCCTTTTTGCAGCTGATCTGCGTTTTTGTTTTGACTGCGCGTGATTGCGTATATGCGGCTCAGTGCGTCAGCATTAGTGTTCTTTTTGCCTTCTTTGTATTCAATTTTGTATGTGTATTCTTCTAATTTTATTCTCCACCGCATTAGTCTGGAGCCTGGATCTTTTACGTTGAATAACCAGGTGAGGGGTTGATGATCGGTAACGATAGTGAATTTCATTCCGTAAATGTATGGGCGAAACTGGTTTACAGCCCAAACTATTGCCAGCATTTCCTTTTCCGTTGCTGAGTAGTTTCTTTCCGCTTTGTTTAGCGTTCTGCTCGCACAACAAATTGGTAAATCTTCCCCTATTTTTCCCTGCGATAGGATGGCTCCGATCGCCTTGTCCGATGCGTCGGTGGTGACGACGAACGGTTGCGTGAAGTCGGGATATTGAAGTATCGGTGCGGTGCTGAGTGTTTCTTTTAATGTCTCGAACGCTGCCTGCGTATGCTCGTTCCACTCGAATTTTCTGTCCTTTTTTATTAGCTCTGTTAATGGTTTTGCGAGTTTTGAAAAATCTTGAATGAATTTCCTGTAGTATCCTGCGAGTCCCAGGAATAATTGGACTTCTTTAACATTTTTTGGTGAAGGAAAATTTTTTACAGCTTTGATTTTCTCCGGATCGGGTTTCACTTCCACTTCTGTGATGATGTGACCCAAATATTGCGTTTCTTTTCTCAGAAATTGGCATTTCTTCGGTTGCACTTTTAATTGAGCTTCTCTCAACCGTTTGAAGACGTCTCGTAGTCGTTCGTTGTGTTCCTTGAAACTTGATCCGTGTATTACGATATCGTCCAGGTAAACGTAACATTTGAGACCTTGAAGACCTGCTAAAACAGCATCCATCAATCTTTGGAAAGTCGGTGGTGCGTTTTTTAATCCGAAAGGCATTCGATTGTATTCGTAGTGGCCCAACGGAGTTGAAAAGGCAGTTTTTTGTTTGTCTTCTTCCGCCATCGGGATTTGATGAAATCCAGAGGCAAGATCGAGTGTGGTGAAATATTTTGCTTTTCCCAATTGATCCAGGATTTCTGTGATATTGGGCAGAGGGTAAGAATCTCCCTCGGTGACCTCGTTCAATTTTCTGAAGTCGACGACGACTCTCTTCTTGACGTTACCTTGAGCGTCTGCTTTTTTAGGAACGACCAATAGTGGCGCGTTCCACGGGCTTCGGCTTGGCCTAATAATTCCAGCTTTCAGCATTTCCTGCGTCTGAGTCGTCACTTCTTGCTTGTGATTCTCGGGCAATCTGTACGGTCGGATATTGACTGGTACGGTGTCCTTTTTTGTATAGATACGATGTTCCACGAGGCTTGTATTTCCCAGAGTTTCTCCTTCTAGGTGGAATACATCTCCGAATTCCTGGCAAAATTCTTGTAGAAATTTTTCTTCTTCCTTGTTGAGGTGCGAATGTTCACCAATTTGCATCATTATTTGACTTACTCTGTTACCTTTTTCTTCAGCGTTGGTGACGTAGATTTCTTCCTTGGCTGGACCGCTCGCCGTTTCGCCTGTTTTCGTTTGATTTTGTTCTTGAACGCTTCCCATTTCTTCGATTTCGACCGTCGGTCTTTCGATCGAGACTTCCTGGTCTAACGTGTTTAGAAAAGAGATGGGGAAAATCATACTTTTTTCGTGAACCGTCCCTTGTCCGATTTTTATTCCTTTTTCAATTTCTCTGGCTGCTACGCATCCGATTGCCAGTTTTTTTGCTTTTACGTAGTGAATACTCTCGGAACGGGGGGGTAATTTTAATTTCTCCGAACCGTTCACCAAAGGCTCGACGTGACCATATATTTTGATTATACGGCCACCCAATATGTCAGTAGTAGGTGGTGCACTATGGCGACCCCCACTCCTATCCCCACTCCTATCCCCACTCCTTTCCCCCACTAGGCCGAGCGGCCGGCGTTGTGGGCGAGAGGTTTGCGGGTGTGCGGAGGGGGATGAGCGTGTCACCATAGCGCACCACCTTTTTTTTAATTTTTCTCCGTATATATATATTTCAGCTCTTATTAATTTTACAAATTTGGTTATAATATGGCATATAATTCACAATACATATAGTAGTAGGGGGGTATTTTTTGTGGATATTTTTGGATTTTCGTTCGTTTTCACGACGGCGTCGATGACCATGGAGCGGTGGTTTACGGGGTGCGGTGCTTAGATGGTCAGACGATGCTGTAACAGGGCCGATAGAGACACCATAATGTGAGAGAGGTTCGTGTGCGTTTGGGGGTGTTCAGATGGCTGGTAAATAAGTTTTGCCTCATACCTGTTTATGATCATTCTTCAGCAGGTTTGAACTCCAGTCTGTTGAGCTTCGTGCCGTGGTACAGCATGATTAAGTTTTTGTTTGAGGCCGCTTCGCACATCTGCTGGAATAAACTGCTCTTATCTTCGAAAACTTTGACGAATCTTGCCGGCAGGAAGCATGTAAATGTGCTGTCCACGTCCATGGCAATTCGCTTGCCCCATTTCGATTCGACGACATGGATACAGGTGATGCGGTATTCCGTGGCGAGTTCAAGCTCGGTCAGTTTTTTGACGGGGAGGAAGGACTCCAAAAGGCCTGTTTGATTGACGAGCGTGAAATCCATTGTTCAGATCGAGTTTTTTTATGGCCACTGTTAAAGCGCGGAGTTCTGATATGTTGCGTATTCTGGCTTTAAACGTTGCGATATCGTGCAAAAAGAGATCTAAGCGTACTTTCAATTCGCGTCGTTTACTCATGCGGCGACTTGGGAGCACTGTCTGACCATCAGAGAGCTCAAATGATTTAAACCTCCTGTTTGAGAGATTCATATCCCTACCTCGAATGCAGAAAAGAGCTGACAACAAACTTTTGATGCAGCATCTCCCGCCACAGGATGGCAGTGGTGGGAGAATTCCGACAATACCTTGGCGGAGGTATTGGTTTACCAGGGTCCCGACCGTCGCTAGCATAAGTCAGCATTTATAAGATAATGAAATGTGAGGATGAGATCAACGGCAATGCGCTTCTTCACGAGGATGATTTTTTGATACCGGTTGCTTCTCCCTCCTCCCGCTGTGCCACCGTTAATAAGCCAGCTGTCCAGGACGTGGTGGTTCTGTACTCCCACAAGGCGATGGAGCGATCGTTATGAGAAAGCCATTTTTTTAACCTCACAGCGCCGTTGAGAGCACACTTGAACGAGGTGTTTTTATGTAGTAAGCCGTGAAATATGCAAAAAGTACTGCTCTCGGGGAGGTTACGAGACGGTGGTTCTTTGTCCTCCTCTAGATTTATAACGAAGCAGTCTGTTAGCTGTGTCAAATATGCGGCTGCATCAGATCCTCTTGTAAACAGGCGATCGGATTGTACTGCGATTTGCTTTAAAGCAGCTTCGACCGCACGTAAAGGTGTTTCACCCTCGGACCAGTCTATACCGTGATGATTGCACTTTAGCCACGTGTTTTGTCGTTTCACACTAGGAGGCAGTACGCTATAAGCGTGAGGCGGTGATACGACCCAGTGTGCTAAGTAAGATGTTTTCACAGAGACCACGGCAATTTCTTTAGGTACGAAGTTATTATATTTATCCTTCAGGCCTTGTATATCAACGACGATGTTCATGATGCCCCCCGACCGACGTAAAGTCTCAAGCCTTGAGCGCCGACTGACGATGAACGTTGAACGCTCTGCAGCTGCATAGAGACAACAGCCCTGATCGTCAGCGAAATCTGATATCCGGGGGCCCCCCCCGTCACCACTCGTACAATTTTCGCCGAAAGAAACGGGATAGGAGACAGACACAGGATTTTAAAACGGCACGTGTGATTCTTGTTGAAAGCAGCGAGACAGTCGTTAGAAGTAGCATTTAAAACTTTATTAGCATGTGATTACCGAGAACGAGAGCAACAGTGCTGTATACAATGTAAATGCTTAATCCTATAACCCCTGCCGATACAGTCATCTGTATCGGAAACCACGCCCTTAGATTTACCACCCTTGCTGCTATACGCATTATAATACTCATGAACTATTTTATCGTTTCGCTGCAAATCATGCGAAAAAACATCTCTAAATCGCTGAATACCGAGACCAGTAGCCATATAATGAAGAAACATAACACAATACTGTCCACAACACTGCGAATTAGGGCCTTGGAGTTGAACCGTGTTGCAACGGAAGAGTCGACAGTTTCTTCGGAGACGCGCGAGATGCTGTGGGATGAGTGGAGGTAGGCCGTAACTGTCGAAGAACCATCCGTGTCCATTTCGATCGACGTACATGGCGACCCAGTGGGCCCCTGGGCGTTTGTATCCATCGGTGTTAACCACGAATGCCGTCGGTTTCGTCCACACCTTCGGGATACGATCGGCCGGGTAGACGCCTATAGCATGCTCCTTTATGTTTTTGAGAGATTGTAAGATCTGAAGACTGTTCATGATTCGGGGGTTCTTCTTCCTCCACGGTCCTGGCCTCAAACATACCAATGCTCCACGACGTGGTAGTCCTATACTTCGATAAGGAGGTAATCCGTTCGCTTTGACAGAGCCAGGCTTTGATTCTCATAGCGTTGTTCAGGGCGCATCTGTAGGCCTGTCTGTGGTTTGCGACGCGGTGGTGCATACAGCATGCGTCGCTTCGAGGTAGCTGACGTAATGAAGGAGCCTCTTCATCATCTTCTAAATTTATAATAAAATAGCCCGTGAGCTGCGCCAGATACGATGATTTGTCAGAGCCGCGCGTGAAAATTCGTGTCGCCTGACCCGCAATCCTTTTCAGATTTGTCTCCAACGCTTGTAGCGATGTATCGCCTTTAGACCATTCTATACCATGGACATTATCGCGTAGCCACATATTTTGACGTCTCACAAAGACTGGCAAGTTATCGTCCGTATAGGGCGGCTTTACAATCCAGTGACCATAGTCTTCAGTTTTTACCGATACGACGGCTACTTCTTTAGGTATAAACTGGTTATCTCTACCTCTCACGCCCTGCACATCAATAACAATATACATGATGCCGTCTTTTTTATTTGACCGTCACTCTTTGAATGCTCAGTGAAAACTGAGGGTGCTTCTCTCTCTCGCTCATCAACCGCTGAAATCTACGATGACCTGTCTGGATGAGTCAATCTCAAGCACATTATCATATTCAGCGTACACAATACAGTTAATCGTTGTAGGTAAAGACCCCGCGAAGCGTACTTCTATCCTCACGCTGCCATGCCTCACCAGATTCCAGTGGGTGCTGCTATTAGCAGAGAGATAGGGTGTCAGATCAAACGCGAAAAGGCAATGGCCGTATGGGTAGTTCAAATGCGAGATACAATTACCGTCGTTGAGAAAGTGAATACCCGAGCCAGAAAATAACGTGTGATATGCATCCACATACATATTACTATCTGTGAAGTCTGTCTGCAGGGGTTTTGACGGTATCTGTTGGCCGTCTACATATAAAGAAAGATAATTGATCGAGTAGTGGTGAAAATTGAACGGATTTTTGCCATAATCACCGTTGAAAGCCTTATTATCGACAAAACCAATTATTATACGTTTTGGTAGTTGGCCCAGTATGACGTTATCAAGAGTATCGCCGTGTATTCCGGCGTGCATTGATATAGCTTTAACCTCGACACGCGTCAGCGGATATTTTGCTGTGGATTTAGACAGAGCTCTCGCATGAGACAGGAGTATACCGGGCGCTATCTTAACGCGTCGCACGATTAGCGATGCTTCTGTAATGCGGATTTTACAGTTTTTCAAATCAGTCATGAGACAGAAAGCGCTATTGTTCTGCACGAGTCGCAAACGCATCTCAACACCGTTCAGCAAAAACCTTTCCTGATTGAAGATATCGCAATGCAGATGCCCAAGAAGATCGATCGTTCTATCCTTGCCTAACGCATCCCGTCTCTCTACAAGGCCTTTGTTACCATCGCCCTTATCATCCATTGCTCCCTCTGTATCGCTATACCATAAAGCGCTCGTAAGATGCGAGGTCTTCGCGGCGTACGCGTAGTTCAACAGAGTTTCAATATAAGCTCTATAAGCATAAGCATTGTTAGGAGGAGACACAAGTTTTTGATTCAAAAATACATCGATCTGGCTGAACATTGAGTGTAGGAGATTATTGACAGGTCCTACATCGGGTGATACGCCCTCTAACCCCCCTGTCTTTTTATAATCTGGGGCATCTATCTTAACGCGTATACTTAGCATTGTATGCGCGAGATCAATGTACTCATCCCCCTGGCCTGGGACGACAAATTCTATCGGTGAATCATCCGTCAGCGATGAGATTGGTTTGTAGTATACAGAGTGTGTCCCCTCGATCGTTGTCTGGGTTGGCGGTAATGAAAATAATTCACGCTCCGACTTAAGACACTCGCACGAGTGCGCGTGTAGGAACGCCATTTTTCAGAGTGCAGTTTAAGCAAAAATATCCGTCACTGTTCTTGGTTTCTTGTTACGTCTCGTGACGCGTGGTTTAGCCGATGATCTTCTACCTCTCACACCCTTCTTCCTCTTCTTAACACACTTCGTTCTTGCACCACCGCCGCCGCTTGAACGTTTTCGCGATTTCACCGCCTTTCTTTTCACAGAGTTGCGCCGTGATACGCTCCCCGCAGCAGAATGCACCAGTTTATTAATTTTGCTGCCTTTATAGCCGGAGCCCTTCATGAGCGATGTAATTTTTTCCTCAGCTTTACGCCTCAGGTTTTGCCCTGATTCGCGCAGGCGCGTTTGAAACGCTTCTCTCGGTTGTACACCGGAGTTAACGACATCAGAGGCCATGTTAATCCCCGAGCGAAGCGCCTCTCTACCAACAGTCCGAGCCCCCTGTTTCAAGAGAGGTATGATACGTCGAAAGAGACCCCCTAAAAAACTTCCAATGCCATGACCTCGCTGGTTTGGTGAGCCGATATACACATGGCTGATACCGCCATAGCCTGTTCGAGCCCCGCTCCCCGTTTGCATCTCGAAGTACTCGTCATAGTAATCCATTGTAGATACACCCAGGTCAGTCTATACGTTTGAACTGTAGCGTCACCGTCAGCGTCCCGTGCTCGAATGGTATTGGCTCGCCAAACTCATCCCTTATATCAATGGTTATTGTTTGAAAACTAGTATGTAGTAAGGGAATATAACGCGGTGGCGAGAAGCTTTTTATCCTCACAGAGCCGTAATTATGGGCATCGGCGATAGCAACAGGCACAACACGTAGCAATGGTGTGCGAACATCGCCGGTAATATAGGGCTCGCAGATATCGGTATAAACGTACATCATGTTGGGGGTCCCGTTGGCTAAATTGGCAGGCCTCTGAGCAGTGTATCCTCCACGGGGTACTACTACGCCTCCTGTTTCGGTGAACCCTAAAACCTTGCTCAGTACGTCGGAGAAAAAAAAGGTATGCTCCAGGTTCTTACAGGATTCGCAGACGCGCTTCACCGTCACATACCCGTTGCGGGCGTACTTGAATTTCAAATGGCCCGTGACATAAGGTATTTCGTTAATAGCCTCGAGCAATGTCCCTATGCTGTGGTATACACCGGGTGGCACACAGGCGTTATCTTCCTTAAAAGCAAAAGCCGTTGAAACACCGGTCGCCAACTCGCGCTCGATAGGCACGTACTTCACCGGGGTACCAGCCGGCTGCCTCGTTGTCACACTCAGGAGGTTTCGCGCGCCCTCGACAGGTACGTACTTCGTTGAGATACCAGCTGCCTGCTCCGTTGTCATATTCAGAAAGTTTCGCTTGCGATCGGTAGGCACGTGTAAAATGGTTGCGGGTATATGGATCTCAGCTAATGAAACAGCCCAACTACCGTGAAGAGACATACGCTGCGGTAGATGTGTGGTATACCGTGTTGTTACATTATCGGGATAATAATCCATACTACTATTGCTAGGCAAAACCATGTAAAACTCGTCTTTCATTTTAACGCCCGCTGTTTAACCTGCTTTGTTTGCACTCTCGATAGCTCGGGCTCATAAAATATACCATCAATATCCTCGTCGCGGAGATCGCGCAGGAAGTATACCGCAGGGCAAACGCCGGACGACACACGGTGAATCTTGAACAGCTCGCTACTCCAGCCACCTTCGTAACCTTTTGCAAAGGCCGCCTTCGCGCTACTGATACGCACAATGTCACCCACCTTATATTTAGGGAGACAATGCTCTGGTCTTTTGTATCGCTGTATCAGGTTATTCCGAGCCTTAGCGGCTGTAGCAAACGTCACTGAGACGGGCTTCATTTTTATAGCGCTATGCGTAGAGTTGTTGTATGCTGAAACAATGCTCTGTAGAACGTCGAGGTAGCGTTTTCGCCGGGAATACGTGAAATAGCGCCACATTCTCTCCTTCAGCGTTCTATTGAATCTCTCGACAATAGCCGCTTTGATATCGGGGTTTCTCGCAATGCGAAACCGTATGTGTTTTTTCTTTAGGAGATCCTGAAATGCAGCACCTACGAATTCTTTTCCTCTATCCGTCTGCAGATAAACGGGTGATCGACCGTTGCTATTTTTCTTAGACAAGATGAGATTAAACGCTTTAGCCACAGATGCGGCAGATTTGTCTCGTAGAGGTTGAACCCATGCGAATTTACTGAGAGTGTCTATCACAACGAGTAGATAAACATAGCCGTCGTTATAATCTTTAATTGAGCGAAGATCTACCAGATCAGCTTCCCAAAAATCATCAATGTTCCGTACGTTATAAAAACGTCGCGGAAAGTGCTGTCGCACGGGTTTGTGTTTCGTGTAAGCATCCTGTCCCTCAAGCCACTGCAGCGCCTTCGTTCTGGATACTTTTTTCTGACGTGCCAGACGTAGCAGTTTAGCAGTGCCTGAAAACGATGCTTCATGGGATGGATTAAAATACACTTTTTCCAACGTTTTCATATTTATAATTTGAGGTTAGCCCAGGTTACATGTCTTTTCTTATGATATTTATTAGGATAACCGTTGCCGCTCTGCCCTGCGTTATCTGATTTGCTATCGCGGCCGCTGAAGAACGGCGACTGACTCGTCGCACCTGTACTGTCGCTGTTTGTACTGCTGTTGCTGCTCTCCTCGAGCTGCGACGGTCGTAGCGTTGAATTGGCCCTTGTCTCCTGCCACAGCGCGTCATTGCCGATGAACTCCCGCGATGTCTGTATTGCTCTCAGAAATTTAGCGAAAGCACCACGCCCCGCCGGTTTAGATATTTTTCTAGCTCTCATGGCGTCGTTCACAAGATCAACAATATTCGAGCCCTGAATAGGGCTACCCTCAATCGATACGACTCCTCCGGAATCCCAAGAAAAATTGCTGCGTGGCGCGTCATGTAAACGGCGGAGCAGCAACTTCGCTTTAGTGCGATATTTGGCTGGTATGCTTTCAATTATGACGGAGTCGTTCATCCCGTTACGAGTTTCTCCTTTTTCACTTTTATCATAATTAGGCGTCGTTGCATGGTCGTTCTTCATAAGATCGCTGTGTTGTCGAGCTCTCTCGTCATCAGAAAAATGGAGATAACGCTGTAGCACAACCAGGTACGCTGTCCATTTTTCCCTCTCATTCTTGTAGGTATTAGAGTTCAAAATTTCATTCATCTCCGCGTCCAGTCTGGATAATACGGTATCAGTAGATTGTGGCGGTTGTGCCGAGGCGTTCCAGCCGGCCGTTGGCTGTCTCTGGTTTTGCATGCCCAGCTGTGCCACATGCTCCTCAGGGATAAGAACCATTTTTCTCGCGTGCTCCATCATCCCCGTCCGCCAATCAGGCTCGATAGAACAGTGCCTAGTATCGGTGCTAGTAGGAGCGGTAGAAACCCGCCGCTCTGGATAACAAAACGTTTTTTACTTTTCCAGCAGCCTTTTTTCGCGGCTAAACGACGGAGAGCGGGAGCGTGTCGTCGTAGCTTTTTTCGCTGATCAGCCTTCAAAGGAACGTTACCGCAAAGAACGTTCAAGGCACACTCGCAGATACAGCGGACGATGCTTGGGTCCGCTTTACGCAGGACAGCCTCGCGCTGCTCTTTATTGAGATACTGAAGAGCCCGTAGTATCGTCACGTGCTTTTTACAGAGCGGTGCACCGTTTCGCTCCATTACGCGTGTCAAACTGTCTAACCTCTCGACGTATCGCCCCTTTTAGCCGATTTTTTCGACCTATAGGGATGGGGGGTAGCGGTGCCTTTAAGAATATACCACACGCATAGACCAATACAATAATAAGGGTGGGAGGTGTTTCCACAGGTGTTGGGTCCTTGCGTTATCTTGTTAGCTCGCTGAAGTGCGCTCAAAACGATCATGCATTTATCACAGTGCGATAGCCCTTTGGGCGCCATTACATGCGCTGAACTGGTAATTCACCAGCATTGCATCCGCTTTTAAACTTTTTCCGCGGTACGTAGACAAAATGATGGGGGTCGTCGGGAAAAATACAGGTACGGAATCTACAGTTGTCAGGCGTCGATTGTTTCAGGTCGAGTAGCAAATAACCGTGCGGCTTGGCTGTTGCGTCGTGGTACGCCTCCTGTAGGAAACGCGGGTTTTCAGGATACACCTGTCGCGCGAGATGCTGAATTTGAGCACGATCACGGGGATTTTTGAAAATCACTATATAGTTGGCATTCAGCGAGATATCGCGCTGGCCGTGTCCTTGATGGAATAAGTTCTGGGTAATAAAAATAACGCTCAGATTTTTATGATGACTGCCTTTGGTGAAAAGATCCACAACATTGTTGTTAGACGCCTCGCGCATCAAATCATCGATTATGAGAAGTTTTGCGCGAGGGTCGTTAGCATAATCAGCACTCTGAGGTAGACCCTCGTGGAACTCTATTGATTCACCATACTCCGTGTACGCTGACTGCCACTCGGAGTAATAGAAAATGACTCTCTCAAACGGCTCACTGTTCATCCGTGAAATAAACTTTAAAAACTTTTTTACAAAGTACGTTTTACCGCAGCCTGTGGGACCACAGATCATTGAGGTCCAGGGATGCTTCCACCGTACATCCATCTGCGCGAATGACCACGTTTCCTACGGGGCAGTATAATATAAAGAATTCGAGCAGTTGAAACATGTATAGAGCTTTTATTTTCCGGTAACAGTATAAATATTTTACAGTAATAACATAGATATTTTACAACGCTGCTTAACAATGTTTAAAGCGAGAGTTTTTATAAACGGTTACTTGTAGCCGTAAGGGAGCGAGCCGTATTCGCCATCACGTCTTCGCTTGACGCTCAGAGGCATGCACGATTTCTTTTCGGGTCGTGTGACAACCTGGTGGAACGGCGTACGACGTATTGAATCAAACTGTAGTACAACAGGATTTTCTCTCTCACCTATTATAAATGACCGTATTGATTCGTAATTTATCAGCGAGCTGTTTGCGTAATTCAGCGTTATGCCTTTAACCTTGCAAACCTCGCTTTCCGCGCCGCTCGGCGTATTAACTATGAAAGAATAAAATTTAGGGCCGCCTGAGATGAAAGACTTAATGTAACTGCCCTCGCCGTAAGAGCTTAGCTCGTCGGTTAAATCCCCTAGCAATTGACCCGTTGGCGGTTCATACTCTCCAGGCTCTTTTCTCGTGACATAAATAACGGAATCGGTGTCGCAGTACAGAGCACGCTTACCCAGCGGTTCGAGATAGGTGTAAAGTTTTAAACGGGCTTGGGCTGTGGTGTATGCAGCTATGACAGTATTTGCTATATTAGACGGTATTACAGCATCACTGGTTTTCGTATAATTAACATACAGCACCTGGTTGTTAACAGGTAGCATACCAGTGATCTCGTGCTCGGGGCTATTTAGCAGCTCCATAAGTTTTTCGCGTGTCGATACTATTTCTGTTTGCGGTAAATTTTCGCGTTGTCCAAATTTACCCCAAAAGGAGTTAAGACAAAGTTTGGCTACCGAGCGCAGCCCCGGGTTTTTCGCTACCGCACCCCGCTCCAGCTGAACCCCTTCGGCTGTCTTAAAAGCAGTTATATAACGCTCTTGGGCAGCCTCGTCATCTGCATAACCCTCGGGCCAACCGCTAGCCTCTTGTTTGATTTTAAGAAAAGTGTTTATGTACCCGGTGAAAAGGCCCCCCTTCTGTGTATCGCGGTTGTACTGCGTTATCTTATACTGCCAAATCTCGCTCACGGTTAATATTTTATACCCGCACGCAATAGCTTTTCGCAATTCATCCACTACCCAAGTACCGCTAAACACACGCTCCGCGGGGTCTTCATGAGGACACGCGTCCTGGTTCATTGTTTCGCAGCAGCTACGACATAACCCGAATAACAGGCGCTGATGCATTCGCACCGGCAGCACCGGATGATAAAGATTTTGCGGTGGAAGCACTGTGCATTTAACAAGGCCCTCGACGCGGGAAAGACTGATATTATTTTCGGGACCTGTCAGCGCCCTGCACTCGTCGCCGACGTATACCGTTGGATGACCCACCGGATATTTGCCGTACTTGCAGATGTATGGGTACAAAGAGCAAACGTCAACATATCGTATCTGCTCCCCGTCTTTCACGTCGTACAGAGTGACCATGTTTTCCGTGCGACCACCGAAAAAAGCATCGCGCGGATTGAGAGGCTCCGCTCGAACCAGAGGGTGATCACTCACAAAAGCGCTCATCTCTAAATCTGTTTTTATCATCCGGTCATACGCGCACTCCCAAATCTCGGTTAACGTGTAGCCGCTTGAGCGGATTCTCTGCGATATAGCGTTTGTTCTCTCGAGACGCTCGTTCAGTGTATCACCGTCGCTTTGTACACGGTCTCTGTTTACAGTGAAACAGCTCAAACACCCGTGCCAATAGCAACCGTGAAACTGTAACACGTGGGCTGAATCAGGTGTTTCGTAGTAACCGTCTACTAATAAATTTTGAGGCAATTTAAACTCGCGCGAGCGTCCTGCGTGAATGATACGACGATTTAAAGAATGCTCCATCCACACGAGCCAAGAGACCGCTTTTTTTGACTGATTGTGAGCCCATCTGTAACCGCCCGTAGGTATAATACCGATCGTGTTAGGTTTTAAAAAATTTTTTCGAAAGATTTGAAAGCAGGCGGACGCGATTGTTGTGTTTTCGCTAAACGGGCAAACGCGTCCGCTGTCCTTGAACATTTTCCGGAAAACCACACAGGCCTGTCTCAATATCGTAACGTCGTTTTTACAATAGGTTATGAGCTCGTTTGAAAAGTTAAATACATAAGAGGCATTCTTTAACTCGTTATACCATGCAAAAAAACGCTCGCGTTCCTCCGGGCGCATAGTGTCGGGAGAGTAATCGGCCGCAGGCGGCATCGGCCCAATATAATTTTGATTCTCGGGCCTATTGAACAGATGCGGAAAAGATCCTTTGGCGAGAGCAGTTTTTAGACCGAAAGATTTAGGCAGTGCACTCAGAGGCATGTGAAAGTAGTTCAAGCTGTCGAGAAACACGAGTTTGCCAATGCGCATTGTGATGATTTTAGTGCCGTTCATTATTAAAGAAGGGAGCTGCGTTTTTTTCTCCTCGATGAGGTAGCGCAGGATAAACTGGGCGTCGAAACCACCGGCGTTATGGGCTATTAAAAATACGTGAGAGAAGTTCGGCATACTCCGTATGGCTAACTCCACAAGTTGACACACAGGGTTCGTCCTAAATATAAACTCGTGATCCCCGCAATGCTCGCACGGCTCGTCTATAGAAGCATTATCGCAGCACTTGGTGCAGACACGTTGAGCTACGCAAAGATTCGGTTCGTGAACGCGCGTTGTAGGATCACCTTTTACAGGGGTACACTGCTGCGTTTCAAAATCATAGAATATGAATATGTTCTCTATTGGCCTCTCATCGACGCGAATAGGCCTCATATAGCACAGGCGATTATAGGGGTGCCGCGATTTACACGTTTTACAGAAACCCTCCCCGCACACATGCGTCTTTTTCTCTAAAGGTCTTATCGCGCGAAAGCAGTTACGGCACCGCTGAAGAGACTCGCAAACAGTGTTTACCCTGTGTTTACGACGGATGGTAACAGCCCTGTGATTTTCTAAACATTGCTCCCCAAAAAAATCGCGGTTACATGTCTCGCATCTGATCGCGGCAGCTGCTCCCAGAGCGCAGGGCGGTGCTTGAAGGCAGCGAGGGCATTTCTTTTTTAAACATCTATGATCCCGACGAGAACGGACGTTACAGATTGCGCAGAAGTTTAAGCTGCCTACAGCACCACGCAGATTCAAGATAGGCTGGAAATGATGCGACCGCTCATAATACAGAATGTATAACGTGTGCCGGACTGAGCCTACTGTATCCATAACCGTCTGTGTACCGTCAAACACCGGTCTTTCGCGTCGCCCCAAAGTCAAAAACTCGAAAACCACGATAGCTAACCCCTCGCGAGCCAAATAATTCTGGTATATAGCAATTTCGCGCATACCGCAGCCAGCGGGTTGTATAACAACATTTGCGCTTCTCGTGAGCTCAAGCGCCGCCTCTTTTTGAAGCGACCCGTTAATCTGTCGTATACGCTGCCATCTAGAATGCAGAGCCCCCGAGCGTATCTCACCCCTTTCCGCGTACGCGCGTGCTGTTACTAACGAGCGCGGTAGACACAGATTGTCGGTATTTCGAATCGTTAAAATTGATTTTTTAGCAACGCCCTCGTGTGTCAAACCTTTTCGCCCCCTACCCTCCAAACCTTTAACGATACATACTTTTATATGTCAATATCCAGAGACGCTGCACTTTGAGCTATGTTTGTTATTAATTGCCAGATATCTACAAATGTATAGGCGCGGACAGGGCGGAATGAAAGCCAGACGGGGCCGTGCGCTAAGCAGCTCGCGGAGAACGAGATCCCCGCGTAGTCACCACCCTCACAGTGACTCGTGAGATGCGTCAGAAGATCGCGGAATGCTCCTTCAAGCCATGTTGTCACGTTTGCGCCAGCGTGAGGCTGGCGGATACGCAATGTTATCTCCCGACCACGTAGTTGAAAACGTTTGAAATAACGGGCTGTATCGTGCGTGATGATGATCCGCCCTCCCGGGGGTTGCACATCCCCGAAAGCCTCGTTCCCCTGTGTATTGCGCGTTCTTCCCCCGCCCGTTTGTATATCTGTAATCAAACAAAGGCGTGAGTTATAGAGTAGAGATCGCCGATAAAAAGGCATATTGTAACTTTAGTGTACCTCGTACTAATCGCGGTACGCCTATAACGAGATAGCTGACGAGTCAGCTGACGAGTACCCTGTGGTAAATATAATAAAGCCTTTTTAAACGTATCCTGTATATACCGCAAGGGCTAGAGATAAAGAGAGAGAAAGCGCGCGAGTGAGGGAGAAAGAGAGAGAAGACGTTATTATTTCTTTACCTGAATCACACTCCATCAGCTCTTGAAACCATAGGCCGAAGCGTCTAGCTTCTAATCGCTCCTCGTTTAGACGCTCCTCCTCCTCCTCCTCCTCCTCCTCCTCCTGTCGAGCATCCATCGGATACACCCCCAGCTGATTCTCGGGCTGTACGAGGTCATCTTCCTGCTGACGATGGTGGTGATACGATGGACCCGCTATCGCTCCGTCGTCATCGTTTGCTCTGGCTTGCCGGTACACAGCTGTTTGGGTTATTTCATAATTTCTGTTTATTTTTACGCGGTTTATTTTTATTTTATTATCATTGTACGACTATGCTTACCCAGTATATCAGACCGATCGCTAAACATCAAGGAGGGGTTTAGAATAGTCGACGCCTCGTCGTCATCAGACTCGGGCTGCAGCGGTATCGGTTCGGCCGATGCTGCCGAGGTGCTCGCCCTGGGCTCTTCCTCAGCCCTCTCCTCATACTGCGGTTCTGAAAAAAATACCGCCCCAGTAGTTTTTATGTCTAAAAACGAAAATCGAGGATAATAACGTCAAAACAGAGCTGAATACGCACGGCAGAGGGCGGTTTGATGCTCTGCTTCCTCCGCAGCTCTCGTCGCCTCAGCGAGAGCCTCTTCTTCTTCTTCGTCGCTCACCGCGTCGTAAAACTGCCGATGGCCTATGGTGAAACCCTGCGGTATCGGCTCGGCCGGGGCTGCCGAGGTGCTCGCTCTAGGCTCTTCCCCTACCCCCTCCTCATGCAGCGGTTCTGAAAAAATACCACCCCCCAGTAGTTTTTATGTCTAAATACGAAAATCGGAGGGGGGTAATAACGCCAAAACAGAGCTGAATACGCACGGTAGAGGACGGCTTGACGCTCTAGATCCGTTTCCTCCGCAGCTCTCGTCGCCTCAGCGAGAGCCTCTTCTTCGTCACTCCCCGCATCGTAAAACTGCCGATAGCCTATGGTAAAAATAACTGCTGTATTGCTAACCGTCAACAACAGTGATTTATCGAGCTAATGGTACTTACATCTGATTTCATCGACAAGGCCTCTTACGTGGGGAGCTTCTAAAACACCGCGGCGCTGTAACTCCTCATACACAACACCCAACACTCGTTGACCACTTAATATACCTCTGTTATAGGCCACCACTAGAGCTCGTAAAGGGGCCCACCAGATCACGTATTTAAGTCTGTTCACGAGTCGATCACCCGATAAACGCAGCAGCTCGTAACACCATAGATCATTACACCGACGTCTCAGCTGAGCGCTATGCGGTTTTGTTAGGCGTAAAAGACCCAAAATACAAGAACGCACTGATTCATCCGACATTGTAAGGGGTAATCGTTAAATACCGCTCTATATGACGGTTGAATCGCTACTGACATATCTCGAGCGAGAAGATAGGTGTGAATCATAATTAAAATGCTAGCGATATTTTTTTTTTCAAGACGGCAAAGGAGCAGTCGCTGAAGTTTTACAGTACTCTGCATGGTCCCCGGTGTTTGCGTGAAAAAGCACGCGCACGAGTGAGACAGCTTTGTTTATGCCTGTGCAAGCATATTTTCGAGCATATTGCTCCATCTCCTGTATAGCATCTTCTCCCGAAGACCGAGCTGTGTCTTTAGCCCCCGGAGATACGCCCTTCATAAGCGAATCGGTTGAATCCGCAAAAATAGCATATAATAAAGAATATATATCGGTGGGGTTTGTTTAGAGGTATCAAGAGGCTGCAGCCGTATGCGTCGTTTTGACATCTCTGTATAAAGCATCGCGGCTCACGGGAGAGCGAAAGAGAGAGGTTTGCTCGCTAAAGGATCAGTGTGATGAGAGCGAGCGAGACGGTATATGGCATCACTGCTGCAGCTTTGAAGCACTGTGCCTCTACATCTAGCGAAAGAGCGAGTGAGAGAATGCACGGTGTCGCGAGTGTGAGCGAGAGGGCATATGCTGTTGCTGCTGCTCTCGCGCTCGTGCGCTTCACAAGAGAGAGAGTGAGCGAGAAAATGTATCATGTCTCCAGGTGTGGGCGAGAGGCTGTGCTCTATCCTCGTTACAGCTCTGGAGCGCTCGGCCGATGCACGTGCAATTCTGATGACGCTGCACGACGGCGTCGCGAGAGCGCAGGGCCTCGCATCTCATGAGAGAGCGAGCGAGAGGGCTTATCATGGCACGGGCGCGAGCGAGATAGCATACACTATCATTGCCGCGTCTCTCAAATGCTCGAGTATTGGGCCTCACGAGCGAGAGAGAGAGAGAGCGGATATATCATGACGCTGGAGCGCGCGAGACGGTATATGGTATCACTGCTGCAGCTTTGAAGCACTGTGCCTCTACATCTAGCGAAAGAGCGAGTGAGAGAATGCACGGTGTCGCGAGTGTGAGCGAGAGGGCATATGCTGTTGCTGCTGCTCTCGCGCTCGTGCGCTTCACAAGAGAGAGAGTGAGCGAGAAAATGTATCATGTCTCCAGGTGTGGGCGAGAGGCTGTGCTCTATCCTCGTTACAGCTCTGGAGCGCTCGGCCGATGCACGTGCAATTCTGATGACGCTGCACGACGGCGTCGCGAGAGCGCTGGGCCTCGCATCTCATGAGAGAGCGAGCGAGAGGGCTTATCACGACGCGGGTGCGAGCGAGATAGCATGCGCTATCATTGCGACGACTCTCAAATGTTCGAGTATTGTGCCTCACGAGAGAGAAAGAGGATGTAGCATGACACTGGAGCGAGGGAGACGGTATGCGCCATCGTTGCCGGCTGTTGCTTAAAGAACCAGCGCGATGCTATGACTTAAGGTCAATGCTACGATGACGTACTCCCCCGCCTGCTTAGAGGCTGTGCACTGTGAGCGCGAGGTACCGTATCTCGAGAGAGAGAGCGAGCGAGAGCGTATACGTTGACGCGTATGCTAGCACGAGAGCGAGTAAGAGGGTGTACGCCGTCGGGATTACCGCCACGTGCAGTTTTGATGAAGCAGCGAATACCTCAAGCTCTCGCGAGGCATCGCGCCTCGCGAACGGTCTTATCTAAGCGCGAGAGTGAGCGAGAGGGCATGTGCGATTCCTTTGCCCCGTATACGAGAATGACTGCATTTGGCCGAGGTGCCAGCTGTTTTACACCCCTCCTGTCCTTCTTTTGCCCCTGCAATGATGTGCTCACCATAAGCACGTATTTGCATGAACGTCTTAGCCGTCAGTCTTCAGCCGAACCGTGCGCGAGTATCTCGTCCCGGCCTCTTTTATATACCGCTCCTCTACAAGTTTTTTCTTTTTTTTATTTTTTCACCAAAATGTATCCGCGCTACCGGGATTATGAGTTTTTGTGCCACTCATTTACGTGCCGTGTCATACGGTTCTTGAGCGTCGCGTCCCTATACGTCCGTACCGACGCTCTTGAACAACTGTACCTCCACGTGGTAAATTTAATGCACAGTGAATTTATAGACAGGAGGTTGGGCCGGCCCATCCAACGCGAGGAGGCAACGCCGGGTGTGTGCTGTGTGGTTGTATTGCGGGGCTCGCGTATTGCGTACCGTGGGGAGATCGTGTACCGCGATAGCGGTGACTTTGTCGAGGTGCATCTGGTGGATCATGGTGACAGTGAGTTTTACGAGCTAAACTGCCTGTACCACCCGTCAGCGGCATTAGAGGCGATACCGGCGCTCGTGCTAGAGTGCTCCCTCCGCAGCGTCGCCTACTTAGAGGCCTTCCATTATCCGGCCCATGAGATGGAGGCGCTGTGCGAGGGGCCTCTTACGGCTAGGGCCGTGGGCCCTCCTACACGCCACCCCCTGAGCATCCAGCTGTTTGACGAGGACGGCCGGGAGCTCGGGGGTGTTCTCGTGGACGAGTTACCGGACGGCTATCGCGGCTACGACGAAGGGGCTGAAGACGGGCTCGTCGGCGTTGCTGCAGCCCCTGACGACCCTGAGGAGTAGTGTGTGTGTGTGTGTGTGTGTGTGTGTGTGTGTGTGTGTGTGTGTGTGCGCGCGCGCGCGCGCGTGAAAAAAACAGTGGCGTGCGAGCCAGCGCCGTGGAGTCTGGATCGGGGCGAGAGAGAGAGGCACGTCACCCTGGTAAGTTTCTCGATATATATTTTTTATTTTTAATTTTTTTCTTTTTAATTTTTATTTTTTTTATTTTTATTTTCTGCTTTTTTTTTATCCCTTTTAAAAATAAAATTAATATAGAGAGAGAGATTTTTTATTTTATATTTTTTCAGAAATATAAAATAAAAATATATATACCTGAAAAAACGATGGTGCACTATGGCGACACGCTCATCCCCCTCCGCACACCCGCAAACCTCTCGCCCACAACGCCGGCCGCTCGGCCTAGTGGGGGAAAGGAGTGGGGATAGGAGTGGGGATAGGAGTGGGGGTCGCCATAGTGCACCACCTACTACTTATGTCGACCTTGTGTTTTTTCATGAAATCGAGTCCCAGGATTCCGTCTGTTTTGATTGGAACGTCGTTGTCGACGACGAAAAATCCGTGAAGAATGTTGACGGCGGGCGTTTCGATCTCGAGTATGACTTTACACAGGGCGTTGAAGGCTTGTCCTCCGACGCCAGTCAGTTCGACGGTTTCGTCAATTATTTCGGTATCTTCTTTTAGGGCGCCCCTTTTAATTATGCTGCATTGGGCTCCCGTGTCAGCTTTCAAAAGGAGAGCTGAATTTATAGCGTGCGGTGACGTGATATAAAAATCGCTAGCCATTCCCCAGGAACCGAAAGAATTTATTTCGAGTTTTATTCGCGTTTGGTTTGCCTGAGGTGTGGGTGAGCCTGTAGCTCGCTCGGCCTCCAAACAGCTGACGTGCGCGTTCTTTCGCTCGGCCGTACGTGCAAGGAGACTGAGGTTCAGCGACCCTATCGTTTTCTTTTCTTCCGCGTTACCTGACTGATTTTGAGACTGATTTTTATTTTGATTATTTGGATTATTATTTGGACCGTTATTTGGTCTATTATTTTGATAAACTCTGTTTTTACCCCTGCTTCCTTGATTTTCGCGATTATTTTGATTATTATTATTTCCTCTGTTTCCTTGACTTCTATTTTGGTTATTCCGATTATTTCCTCTTTGATCGCCATTTTTATTTTTCCTATTCCAGCAGTCATCATAGACATGACCTGGTTTTTTGCAATAATTGCAGAAGACTGAATTTATGCTTTTATTTTGGTTATACTGATTGTAGTTACCATTATTACCTTTATAACCGTTTTTATTCCCTGAGCTTCTACAGTCGCGCGCAATGTGACCCTTCTTATTACACTTACTGCAAATAGTCGTATTTCCAGGTTCTCTACGAGTTCCCTGTTGTATCTTTTCTTCGTCAATCGCGGCTGTGATTGCTTCATTAAGTGTTGGATATGCCCTAGCTTTAATAATGGTTTGGTATTCGCGTTTGAGACCTTGCGCGAAACTCGAAAGGGCTACTTCGCGTATGTGCTTTTCTACCGCCATTTATTCGATCATTGTCGAGTGCTTTTTTATACTTGCATCAATTAATTCCATCATTATATCTTCTACTCTTCTTCCGAATTCTTTTACTGATTCGTTAAATTTCTGTCGACAAGAATACAGCTCTGTTTGAAGGGCTCCTACGGTTCTCGTACCGCAGAATATTTCTAACATTACGGATTTAAACGTTTCAAAATCTGGTATATTTTTATATCGTACTTCTGCTCGAGCTTTACCAGTTAATTTAGTAGTTAACACTGTTTCCAGGAGAATCTCTTGGTCCTCTTCTAAAATATGTTTATTGACGTGAGCAAAAGAATCTACAAGTTCTCGCGCTTCTTCCGGTTTTGAACCATCGAATCGAGGAATTAAACTACGCGCTTCTTTAAGAGACATTGAGCCTCGAAGTCTGTTAGTTCGCGAGTGATTTGGAGAGGAATTTTGAGAATTATTTCCTCTATTATTTTCGCCATTATTTCCAGGATTTTCGGGATTATTATTTCGACTGTTTCCGGGATTTCCGGAATTCTGATTATCTCCCGTTGTGTCTAAATTTACCGTTTCAACCATTGTTGATACTAAGGGATTTGTGGTTTCTATTACCGAATTTTCCGGCGTATTTTCCGCGTCTAAATAATCGTCTTCCGATGTCGGAGATCGATTTAAAGATTGGGCGCTACTTCGTCGTCTTCTACTTTGCGAGGTGATTTCGTTTTTTCTTTCGCTCTTTATTTTAGGAGTGCGATGTACGGGTACAACATTATTGAAGTTCGCGCTTTGCATATTGACACTGGTGAGATTAGATTATAACTGCGCTCATGTCTTACGAGATTGCAAATTTATAAAACAGTCAAAACCCTTTCTATAACGACCCTCATTCAACTCTCGGTCTTTGTCTATCACCACAAATCCATATCTACTTTCGTTCCAGCACTTTGAGCACAGTTCCTTGAACTGTGTGAATGTCATATCAGTATTGACATGGTCATCATAGATGTGCTTCAAATTCATTTCATCCTGACGAAACAGCACCAGTAGATTGGTATTGTCACGCACTAGATTTTTCGTAATGCGCGCATACGTTTGACAGAGATAAATGCAGTCAACATTTCTGTGTCGTCCCATGCAAAAAAAGCTCTCATGTTGTCCTGCTTCTCACAAGCTACATCGTCGAAAATCATAATGGAGTTTGGCTTAGCATCCTCAGGCTTAATCACTTGCTCGTGTTCCACAAAAGGGAAGTATCCCACTCCTTTCACAGTTTTAAGCAGACGCTTAAGAAATATGTATTTCGGTTGATTCAACGATTTTGCGTAAACGTATACATTCTCAAATCTCAAACCGTTGGGGTCTGTTATGAGAGTGAGAAGAGCATTAGTCTTTCCACAATTCGTTGTACAAGCACATCAAAATTCTTCATTGGTAATTTGGTTGACTGATCGTTGAACTTCATCTTGAAGATAACTGACATCGAACGCAATGATGGCTCCTTTATAAAGACGCTCATTTTAAATTCATCTCAGTATTACTTTATACTTTCTACCAATAGGATCGTGTATAATATGAGTAATTTAGGAGATTCGTCTAATCCCATTGCTAAAAGTTTGAAAAAGTTTGCTGAAGAGGTGGATAGACGGCCAGCTTTTTCCGATTCGAAAGTAGAAAAGATCACGGGAAGTGAAGCATTTTCAGGAAAAGTTGATCCTGGACGATACGGAAACATAGGCGATAAAAAGAAATAGGAATCGAGCACAAACGTCTGTTATGAAAGTGCGTGGTAAAGGATTCGTAAACGATCTCATCAACAAACTTCCTGTAGAATTGCACGTCCCTGGGTACCAGTACTGTGGTCCAGGTACGAAATTGGCAAAGAGACTTGCACGAGGTGATCCAGGAAGGAATCCACTCGGCTGCGTGCAAAGAGCACGATATCGCATACTCAAAGAATCGGGATAACCTCTCTGCTCGACACGCAGCGGACAGAGTCCTCGCTGAGAAGGCTTTTGGGAACGTGTTTGGGCAAAAGACGCAAGCTTTCGTGAAAAAGCAGTAGCTTGGACCATTACGAATACAATGAAAGCTAAAACAAAACTTGGAGTGGGCATAAAGAAGAAAAAAGTGTCATTGAAGCGTATTATTCGAGCGGCAAAAGCTTCAATGGTACCGGGTGACAATGCCGTAAAATCTACTCTAGCTGCTGCTCGTATAGCTGTGAGAAAAGCTGGCGGTAAAAGAAATATCCAATCACCACGGATTCTTCCAGTACCAGCTAAAATTGATGGTTTCTTACCATTTCTCATACCTATTTTTGCTGGATTGAGTGCCACTGGAGCTCTCGCTGTTGATGCAGCAGGTACTGCTAAAGGCGTGAATGATGCCGAGGCTGCGAAATGTGCTCTTGAAGAAAGTAAACGACATAATAATGCAATGGAGACGATTGCTTTAGGCAAAGGACTGTATCTCAAACCCTGGTATGGGTCTGAGGTTAAAAAACGTGTAAGGCTACCACATCGAGCATTCACCGATTACGATTTGTCAAAGTTCGCTAAAAAGATACAAATTCCACATTTTCGTGGCGTTTTCATGAGAAATGGATTGCCCAAGAGTGGACCTCGAAAGTATGAATCATCTGTAGTGAACCTTGATGATAAAGAGGGTCCTGGTACCCATTGGGTTGCTTACGAGAAGAAAAACGATAAAGTTTTTTATTTTGACAGCTTCGGTAATCTTCAACCGCCTCCAGACTTGATGAAATATCTCGGTGTTGGTAGCACCATAAATTACAACGATGAAAAATATCAGGACTATGACACAGTGACATGCGGTCATTTGTGTCTCAAATTTCTCAATGGTGAACTATAAAATGAGCTGTCATATCATTGCTAATATCAGTTGAACGACTGAAGCGATGGACGATTCTTTCACGCTGGCACTATCAGGCACATCATCAGTTCTTGAGGCTAACTTTTTTCCTCCGATTAAACTGTTACCGTTCAAAAATTATACTTTAGGCCTCGTAGAATTGTTGACCTTCAACTCCATTCCTAATATTGTCGTGGGAAATAACAAATTTTATGTAGACAAGGAAATTATAACTATACCAATTGGTAGCTACGAAATTGAAGATCTGGAAAATTATTTGCAGATCGCGCTCTCTGATCATAACATTGTCATCAATCTTAAGCCTAATAATAATACAATGTAACGAACTGAAGTGTAATCGCGATATAAATTTTGAGCCAAGCGATTCTATCGGTCGATTGTTGGGTTTCACACCGCGCATCCTTCGAGCCAATATTGTTCATAAATCTGACCTACCCGTTGCCATACTAAAAATCAATTCACTACGAATGGAGTATAACATAACAGCAAGAGCTTACATAAATGGTCAACAAGTGCATACCATTCACGAAACCCCGTTGTTCCGCCAGGATATAAGATCGTTGAAGTGCCATCGCACATCACTTACCTCCCTATCACCGTACAGGCCATAGATAATCTACAACTGAAAATTGTTGATCAAGACAGAAAGTTGGTGAATTTTCAGGGTAAAACAATAACGATCAGACTACATGTGAAATCTTGAAAATGGGTATTGTTTTTGAGTCGAAGGGAAGTTATAAAATTAATACGATATGCCCAAAGTGGAACAGTCGTCGAACATCTCGCAAGGAGCTAACACGCGAAAATTATCAGTTTCTAAAAAGCCTCGGTCTAAAACCTCGAGGAAAGTACAAATAAGGCTTTGTTTGTTGTGTCTCAATTTTTTGCTTTATACCATGGAGGAGGTCCTAAGAATACAAAAACCAATCATCTTTGACGAGTCCATCGCGCACTACGAATTGCATGGACATCAACCATTCGCATCAGCAACTTTCAACAACAACGATGAGATTCGTATTGCAGTTCAGCATCAGGATTTGTGCTTGCTACCGAGCAAGAGCTCATTACATGTGTATGGTAGATTGACGAAAGCTGATGGACAACCTGTTGCCGCTACCACGACATTGGTCAACAACGCCATCGGTCACCTATTTGAAGAAATTTGTTATGAGCTGAATGCTGTGGAGATTGTTCGATGTAAAAATGTTGGTCTTTCAACACTCATGAAAAATTATATCTCCCAGAATCCTAGCCAAAAATCAGTCATGGAAAATGCTGGTTGGCTGAGAGATGAAGAAGAAGCATCGATATCCGATGCTACTGGTTACTTTGACATCTCAATACCTTTGAGTATGATACTGGGCTTTGCTGATGACTATCGCAGAATTGTCGTCAATGCCAAACATGAGTTGATTTTAACACCTGCAAACTCTGATACGAATGCTATCATACAAACTGCTGATGCTGCGGAACAATTCAAAATTACTCTTTCGAAGATCGAATGGATGATACCATATGTCAGTGTAGCTGATCAATGGAAAATTAAACTATTAAATTTTATCGCCAAAGACTCGTACATATCGTTGAGTTTTCGTGCTTGGCAATTGTACGAGTACCCGCTACTACCTACAACTACAAAGCACGTTTGGGTTGTGAAAACCTCTACGCAGCTTGAAAAACCTCGACACGTTGTTTTGGGATTCCAAACAGTTCGGAAAAATAGAGCTACTAAGAACGCGAGTCACTTCGATCATTGTAATATCAGAGACGTCAAACTCTTTCTCAACTCACAGAGTTATCCATATGGAAATTTGAATCTTGACATTGATCATAATCAGTACGCTCTCCTCTACGATATGTACGCAAATTTTCAGGCTTCCTACCACGGGAAGGAGTCTGAACCACTGTTGAGTAAAGTAGACTTTTTGAAGTACGCACCACTCATTGTTATTGATTGTTCAAAACAGAATGAGTCATTGAAATCTGGACCCGTTGACATTTGATTAGAATTCGAGTCAACAAATCCAATTTTCACCACAAACCTCAGCATATTGCTTAATATTACACGATCGAATTGTAGAATATAACTCAATCAGTGGAAATGTCAAGAAATTGGTTTGAGGTGGTGGGGATTAAAATATAAAATTATCTGTAGAGGATTCTTTGGGTCAGTAACGTTCAAGAGATGGAATACGTGGTAGATTTATAGGGTTTGAAGAGACCCATCAACGAGTTTGTGCTCAAAGAAATCTCATCTATTTCATTAAACGATTCCACACCTCTGATGCTGTTATTTGAAGCCCCCTACGCATGGAACGATTTGCCTGTGAAATATAAATGTACGAACGCGTGGTTAACACGTAATTATCATGGAATATCTTGGAACCATGGTTCTGTGCCCTACAATGCTGCAACAGGAATCATCCAAAGCATTTTATATAATGCTCGATCTATTTATGTGAAGGGCTCCGAGAAGAGAGAATGGTTGGCGAATTTTTTGTCAGAAGGATCCGAACGCATTATTAATATTAAAATGCTTGATTATCCTTCACTTCAAAAGTTGTAGAAACAAGCGAACACCGGATGTCCTCATCATGAAAATTCATTCAAGTACAATTGTGCTCACCAAAATGTTCAATTGTTAAAAAATTGGATTCTCGAACCTAATGATTAAGAATTTTTTTTTTCAACTTCTATGTATATTCCAGATATGTGTAAGGTTTTTATGGAAAATAAATACAAAATTTGGGAAAAAGATTTTCACATTTTTGCCTTCACAATTGAGATCTTTCGTTCGTATCAAGTACATTTATTCCAAAAAAAGTATATAAAATGGTAGTTGTTATTTAATATAAAATTACATCGATGGTGATTCAATCTAAGATTCGTATTTGAATTCGACATGATTGTATTCTCCTCCGAGATAACGCATCAGGAATCGGTTCTGATCAGATGCAGTTTCCATATCCTTCAGAATATTTTTTGGCGGTAAAAATACAGCGAAATCGTCTTCAATTTCCAGAATTATCCTGACACCGTATTTAGTTGTAACTTTACGCAAGTTGGTGACTTTATAATTCTTCTCAAATTCCAACACCTTGAGTTTTTTCACTTGTAAATATGCAGTAAGACAACCAACTTTGTTGATTTTTGTGAAATCCATGGTTTTTAATGAAGTTGTGGAAAAAATCTAGTTTCACTCGTTCTTCAAGTCACAAAACGAAATATTTCTCAACTTTTTCGTGAAATGATTCAAATTAGATTTTGTTCCAATTAAAACTTTAACTTCTTCAATGTTTTTCAATTGTAGCGCAATTCGTAGACGAAGATCACGTTGTTTCAGATCGGTACGACTCATTTGATAACAGAGAGCAGAATAAAATTTGCTGTGCTTAATTCCATTCTTATATATCCTGCTACTTTATTTATTCAACCAGCATTTTCTAGAAGCTTCAAAGGTCATCGAAGGTTTGCTTCGAATTTGTAACCGGAGGTCCATTGAAAATTCCTATTAACACATCTCGCAGCACGATCTTTTATTTTCAAGCTAATTCTGTCATCGAATCTCAATCATCAACGCTCGATTATTTTTCGAGCCAATTATTTTAGGAATCCCTTAAACCTACCCCCATCATTACCTACTACGTCGAACCTGTGCGACTTCATGACACCACATTTTTCAACGTCGTATCGGATTTCAATCATCGCCGCACGATTCTCGATTTTTGTCAAACCAATTCTGTCATCTCAATCATCACTGCGCAATTATCAATTATTCGCGTCAACCTTGAGTGAATTCCCCGAATCCCCATTTTTTCCCTCCCCCTCTCACCAAAACCTTCGAGAACGATCAAAGTTTCGATGATGACGTCATCGTTCGAGAATGTTTTATGACGTCATAATAACGTCATTATCGAACCTTCGAGAACATGACGTCATCGTCAAGGACACGCTGACCCGTATTACCCCTAGGGGAACGAGTAACCCGCATTACTCCGTAATATCCAGAACTCTCCTTGCTTATCTACTAATTTGCCATAATATTTTATGAGCAGAACCTTAGAAATTGATTTGAGTTCATTTTTAGTCAGCGTCCAAGATTCTTTCGATGGATGGATCGTATATATACTCGTACGTCATCTTGAGATTACTTTTCTTACTGAAGTTAAGAAAAACGGTTTGGTTTGAAAAAGTCCGAAATCTTAAGCAGACAGACTTTTTGTAGATTTTTTTTTTTTTATTATAGAATATACGCTAAATAAGAAAAGCTTATTCCATCTCTCTCATACTCACCTCTCTCTCCAACTCTTGAGCTACAGACCATTCGTTGTGCCCCCATCCTTATCTACATCCGGCCCTATGCCGTGCACTGTTCAGGCGATGATGAACCCGAGAATCACTGGTATTCCAGACCATTAATTAACACATACACGCACGCACGAACGCACGCACGCACGCGCGCGCACACACACACACACGCGCGCGCGCGCCCCATTTTTCTTACGTTCATTCCATCTCTCTCACACTCACCATCGGCTCTATTTTTTCTTCTTTTCCAAAGGCCGCGAGAATGTGTGCGACACACACACACACCCGGCCCTACGGCGTGCGGCTTCCCCCTTGCTCCTCACGAGCAGTCGTTGGCCCTACAGTATGGCGAGAGGCTCCCCCGCATACCGCTCCCCTTTCGCCTCCATTCGAGCCAAAACCGGTATAGCCTTACTACTCACTTTGATTGGTAAACTGGCATCATAATCCACCAATACTTCTCACGATGTTAAACAACGTTTTGGTTCTTCAAACGCTTGATCCTGTTCACGATTCCACTGCCAAGCCACATTTTTCTTTAACAAGTAATGCAAAGGATTTAACACCTGCGTGTCATTTTTAATAAATTTGGCATAATAATTAATCATGCCTAAGAATGCTCTTAGTTGGGTGATATTAGTTGATGCTGGAGCGTCCACTATCGATTTAATTTTATCCGACGCAGCAAGTATCCCTGTGTTGTCAAGCACATAGCCGAAAAGTTGTATTTTCTTACTGGCAAAGGCACATTTATTTTTGTTTGCGGTCGATCCGCAAACAAAAATTTTCAATGATTTCAGATTTTTCAAGTGCCACAAAATCAAATTCTTCTGCTCATACTCTTTTATATTTTCGAGAAAAGATTTTATTCTCGTGGGCACCAGTCACCGAAGTGACACAGTATGATTGGAGGATTTGCCGGCTTGGCTTGCAGCGGGATGGGCGGGGTGAACGGGAGAATAACTGGCAAAACAAAAATTAAATGGATGATATTTCAATTACTAATTAACAATCACTATTCGAAAATTACCATAATCAAATCTCGACGAGAATTCTACTGGGAGAACCACGAAATAAAGACGGGATAAAAAGTCGCGAACTCACACTACAATCTTCACACACATTCGATCGGGAGCCTACACTCACTATAATCTGTCACGAGCTCGTATTTTCTGTCACGGTTCTACTTGTGGTCAGAAATTCGTTAAAAATGGAATACGATGACAAATAATTACGGGATGAATAAAATTACTGAGCCCCCGATATTCGGTTACTCATCCGAGCTATTACCCATCACACGCGTTTGCAATCCCGATCCACGCACTCTTTCTCACTCAGACTCTCTCACACATATTCCCGACCTTTCCTCTCAACTTTACACGAAACGAACGATTACTAAACAAAATTTGAGATTTTCGTGTCGGCCACGCAACTGAAAACTTATCCGACTTTCTTTTCTACCCCGAACTTTACGGAACACGGGCAACAAGGAAATCAAAAGCCGACTTTCTACGGGGCAAAGCCGCCACCGTGTCACATTTTTTCGATGTTCAAACTGATTAAACCGAGCGAAACTTCACAATACCACGAAATGAATTACGAAATATTAATCCACGGGAATAATTATTCAAAGAGTCCATCGACCGAAAGGAACAACGAAAGGTTGGAATTACGGCGTGTGAGACTGATTCCCGAGATCGCACGTCCAGTTCGCTCGATACTCCACGAAAATCTGAGGATCTCGATCCTCGTTACGCGGCGTGTTATCACCCCTCTTCCCCTAATTTTCATCTGTCCAGTGACAGGTGCGTCGCATCTATTCTCTCCAACGGGCGTTAGACGGAGTCCCGAATTTACGCAGGAATAATTATTTATTCGATGATCAATGACATTATTTTAATTATAATAACCCCTAGCCCGAATACAACGATTATTGCGACGATTCACGGTGGGAAGAGAGTATAATTTTTCTTTAGATTTGTGATTCGCATTGCCGCTGACGATATTAGAACTTCAAAAGGGTCTGACGCCCCTCCAGACGGGACTCCCCTGAATTTTCGGTGTAACGATGTCGATGACTCCTTGCGAATTTGAAATCTCCGATCTTTCCGAACTTTTGAGAATATTGTGTGCGTCACTTGTAATTGTGCGTGTGTGTTGTCCGGGACGTAGTTGTATCTCTGCGTACGAGCCTTGCTCGAAGTACGCCGACGTTTCAAATGTTCTGTCCTCCAAATTTGAATTCGAGTCTCCCAAATTACATGAAATAATAAAATTGACGAATAAATTAAATAATGTTTTTCTTTAAACAAGGTCCTACGGAAATCTTTGTGGAATTGTTCCGTGGCTGGAGCATCGAGCGAAACGAACGGGAGAGCGTCCACGTCAGCTCTTTTATTTGCTCGTTCTTTTTAGTTATCAGAAATAAAAAATCGTCACAGTGCATTTTGAAACTTCCCCTTGTATATTTTCCTAATTTTGACGAGAAAACAGAGTCGAAAGTTCGAACCATATCATCGATATCTTTTTGATTTTGACTTAGTATCATTCCAATATGAGAATTCCCATTATTGCTAGTAAATTTCTCTACTGACTGAGCTGACTTGTGCCTGATATTTTTAAGGCACTAATCCACGTTCGTCTCACTAGAGGGGAACCATTACCAGGCAACACAAAAAGTGGAAGTTTCAAATTCTTCTTTTGATACTCGCCCTTCACATTTAATACTCCCAATGGCTCAATTTTATGCTCCGGGTGCGTCTTTAATTTTCGTTGTATTTTATTGAGTTGCAATGTGCTTCACTCTCGTCTGCTAACAAAGTCTTTCTTAGAAATCACCGAGACTTCCGACGCTGAGTCAACACGAAATTCAATTTCTTTATTTTGAACCTTAATATCAATTTTTCAAAGAGCAATAAATTGGATTGTTTCATTCTTCGTCGCCGGTTTTACGTTACCCTCATTTAAATGAAAAAGTGAATCAAAATTCTCTCCATTCTCACTAGTGTTCCACATGAAATTTTTTCTATTTTCATCTTTCTTTTTAATATTGTCTGCATTTCCTTTTCATTACTTTCTTTTTTCAATTTACACATTCGAATCAAATGACCAGGCTTTTGACAATTATTAAATTAAAACTACGATACTAACACGCTGTGGTTGGATGGTTTGTTCTACCATAGCACCGACATTTAACGTTGAATTCCCTTGTAGACGATTTTCTTGATCCTCTTCCCACGAAGTTGATTGAATCGCATTGACCTTTTGACGATGCTCCCATTTCCGCCACATCTTTCGTAGCCATCTCCATCATTTGAGCTTGGTCCACCGCTCTGGCATCTGGCATACGTTAAATCGTGCTCGCTGAGCAGCCTCTTCTTGATAGGTTCGTTTTTTAGTCCCCAAACAAACTGATCTCGTAAATGCGATTCCAAGCTGCTGTCACGTCCCGGGTTTAGCTATCATTAAACGCGAGACTTGACGACGATTCCTCTCAACTTTAAAATATTTCTTTTATCAAAACTGCTAGAACGTTCTTGATTCGGTCAGTACGCGATATCTTGTGCCTTAGCAATCGCTTGGAATCCGCCGATTCGGCATCGCCTGATCGCGACCTCCAAGGTGGCTCGTGGATATCCTTGGTAACGACTAAAGTCATAACTCAGAGACTAAAGTGCTGAGATGCACTGAAAACCCCGTTACGACGATCGCTTTCGAGCTCTCGTCGCCGTTGCGAGGATTTTTGTACATTAGTTCCGTTTGCTCGCTAGTTCTGAGGGACGATCGAGGGACTCTCGGTCGTCCCTCCTGGATTACGAGATAACTCCGTAATCCAGCTATCTCGCGGCGGGGTAGTAAAATCCTGACTTCGATCAGGTTAACCGCATAGAGATTATAAGTCTGGGTTCCGTCAACAAACGCGTAGTAAGCAACACATTGCCTCTTGCCTCACGGACGTTCTCTTGCCGAGTCTTGCAGACTTTTGAGTGCACCACTTAATTAAGTTTATTTCCCAATTTTTTATTCTTCCTAAAACCAAGTTAATACTGTGCGTGTGTGTGAACCGCGCGTCAAATGAAGGCGCGGTTATTGTGTGCGGAGCGGAACGGGAGAATTGTTCCCGTTCGTGTGAAATAGTAAGTTGGAGTAAATGTTAATTCACGGTTGTTTGCGTTTTCAAAATCGTACTTTGATTCATTCAAATTTTAAACCTTTTTATATCTTTTCTTTTCGCATACTGTTCAGATATATTTCTGTTCTCGTCGAACCTTCTGTTTCCATACCTTGTCAATAAATCTGATTTCCCGCTTAATAATTATTTGAGCGACCCAATCTCCTGCTTCGGGGCCCGTACAGGTTCATATAGGCACTCCTTCGTTATTTCTTAAATTATTTCGATTACTTAATCACTTTAATATTGCAATATTTCGGTTATTCTCATAATTATCCAATTATTTCAATTTCATTTAGACCAAACAAAATATATACTAAATATTTCACATTTCAAAAATTCTACACTTTGTGTAGGTTGGTGGCAGCGAAGACTAAATAAATTTCCCGATTACGTTCGTCCCTTCTGGACGTAACACTGCTGCCGAATTCACAGTATGTCGATAATTTTTTTAAATTGACCAAAAATTTCATAATACGATCAGTCATTTTTTGTGAACATTTCTTGAATTTATAACGTTCAGCTCGGTTGTTCCAAATGATTTTTCATAACTTCATTCAACTCATTCAGCGGCTTTTTTGCTGGCAAACAAGGTGTGCACAAACTGCGAAGCAAGGCATAGCCTTCGTTGCCAATTAATGTGAGGAAAAGCGCTACTCCTTTTTTCAGAGCTAAATCATTAGCTGTGTAATACTGTTCAAACCTCTCGATCCAGTGGTTCCAGTCATCCTTCAAGCTATACTCTTATAAATTACCCATTCTTTCAGTAACGAGCAGTTGGCTCTTGTCACCTCGAAAACTGGAATCACCTGTATGAGTCTCAGTATTCCGGTTCGTTGCGCTTTCCTTGGACTGCTGTTGCAAAAATTATTGCCGCTGCTGAATTAATTCTTTTCTTCTACCACCGCTTTTGCATTTTTCAGTCATACGAGCGCCGCTTCATACTTTTCACGCAACTGTTCTATTGAGTCCGCCAACTCTCTCATAGAGGCAATTTTCACCACCACATGTCACTAACCGCATCGATTCGAATCAAAGCAATCTGCTTACTTTACTCGTCGCACTTCATTTCTTTTATCCTTGTCGCCACTGTGGTGTTCTTACTTGACAATATTTAAGGATATTCGAAAGAATGGCACGCTCAGACATATGTCGATATTACGTTAGACGTACCTTATTACGACTTGTGAACACGCGGCATATACAATATATGGGTGATACATGTAGACTCGTTCATACACTAGCGAGGTCTGACTTTGAGCTGAAGCACAGTGAAATGGTGATCGTGGAAACGGGAGAGTGAGAGGAACAACGGGGAATGTTTAAGAGGGCAGCACCACTCGTTATATACACACAGTACAGGGCTCTCGTACCGTTTAAGACTAGAATATTTTCATATTTGCCAAGCAGCGGTTGGCGTAATGATAAAAGCTCGGATAATGATAAAGCTCATGTAGAGACTTTTTTCTCTCTCTTTTTCTTGATTTTTATAATATTCATTATCCAATCAAACAAAAAAGTAAATAATTAATTCATCGTCTATTCATCGTCATGAAGGAAATACCACCACTTTTGGGAGGCCCGGTCAGCAAGAACCCAATATTGATGTTACCTTCCCACGCTGAACACTGCTGTCGTTATCTTGAACTGAAGGGTCCTGGAAGATTATAACGCTAGCTACCACCAGTATATCCAATTCAGGATCACCAACGCTAAGCCAAACAGAGTCAAAGATCTGTAAAAAAGATTGAATGAGAAGAAACTGGAATAAGGAAAACTCACTGACTTTCTCCAAGGAAAGCAGGCGGTTATGGACGCCATCATGAACAGCTACAGCTTGGATGCTGAGATCGTAGTCGAGAAGAGGAGGAGTCTTATCAAAGCGATCTGCGATCCATCCATGCCTGCCAGGCCCTGCTGGTGCAAGAGACAGCCAAACTATTGGTGGAAAAACGAGATCCGGGCGCTCAGAGCCAAGTGTTTGGCATTGCGGCGAAGATTCGTCAGAGCCAATCAGAGATGACAGTGCGCAAAACTAGACGACGATTTATCGCTTAAGGCATACTAAATTGCGGTCAAGCGACTCGGTAAGCAACCACCCGTACCCCCCATAGACCCAACCACGACAAAGAAAAAGAGAACCTGTTCCCACGACACTCACCGAGGCCGCTCAAAAAAAAACCGGACTACAGCGGCATTACCACTTTTCACAGTATAAAAACTACAAGACGCCGCGCGCACTTTTAATCCAGGAAAAGTCCCCAGACCGGATAGGATTCCAGCGAGCGTACTCAAAATCATTGCCGAAACAGCTTCGAAGATACTACTCTGGATATACAACGCGTGCCTTTCTAGTGGAACCTTCAGCAGAAGATGGAAGCGACAACACCTAGTGCTGCTTGATAAAGGTAAAGGCTCACCGATAACCTCATCTTCGTACAGGTCATTATGCGTGCTTGACATCACTGGAAAACTACTTGAAAAACTAATCAAGACACGACTAACCACGGCAGTGGAGAGAGCCAGGGGACTCTCCAATAACTAGCACGGCTTTAGAAAACGGCTCTCGACAGTATCGGCGATAGACCAAGCTCTGGCTATCGGAAAACAAGCCTGGACAGGTGACCACAGATCCCGGAGGGTGGGTGTTTCCATTACATTTGACGTCCGAAACGCCTTCAATTCCGTGAGCTGGGCAGATATACTCGACGCACTGAAGAACGACTTCGGAGTGGACGAGCACATCCGCGATATGGTAAATGATTATTTCCGCGAGCGAGAGCTAGTAGTTGACACGACGGAGGGCACACTCACCACTTAAGTGACAGGTGACATCCTACAGGGCTTGGTCCTGCATAGGCTTGAATCTCTGGAATGTGCGATACGACGACCTCCTAACGCTGCAATCAACATGGGATACATAGCTTGTCGGATGTGCGGACAACGTGGCCGAAATCGTTCTCGCTAAAAGTAACAAGGACGCACGATGAAAATTTACTACCTTGTAAAGAGATTAAGCGATTGGCTAAAGCGACACAGACTCGAGCTAGCCGTCAGCGAAACCGAGATGGTTGTCCTTACAAGCCAGCGCTGATTCGAGAGGCTGTTTCCGATAAACATTCGTGGAGTTCACCAATGCTTATCGTTTATTTATATTGAGCTACGACCACCATTATCCACCAATGGTAGTGAAACACTCAATATGTTACTCGGGTCTCCAGCTCGATAAAAAGCTAACGTTTTGCGAGCACTTCACCAGGACGGTCGAAAAAACAAACAATCTTCGACGGCGCGAGCCTGTCGAAGATACTGTTCAACATCTCAGAACCTCGATACGCCAAGAGGCGATTCTTACAGAACGTGATACTCTTTGATGCCAAAATCTGGGCAGATCAACTCACCTAGGAAAAGTACAAATGAAAACTTGTGGCAACACAAAGATGAGTCGCCCTCCGAGTCGCATACGCAAACTGCACGACCTCAGAAGCGGCAATCCTAATTATAAAAAAGATAGTACCAATTGACTCTATGGCAAAAGTGTTGAGACGTAAAAGTTTTCACAGGCTGAGAGATTTACCGCGCATGTGTAAGTGAAACCTAGTGTTGAGACGGCCGGTGCGCACTACTTGCGTTACCGGTAATTCTCGGGCAGTTGATCCGTGACCGCTGTCCACGAAGCGACACAACGAATGGGAGTGTGTATCAACGAAGATACATTTTTTCTGTATCGTTTATTTCGTCGTCATTCTTCCTCCCTTTGATAATTATTAAAGGATTATAATCCTCAATAGAAAGAAAGGAAAAGACTACAAGAACGATACTCAGCAGGCACCCTCGAAAACACATCTCGAGAGCTTGAGCGGAAACAGATGTATAAATAATGGACATGCAGATGGCGAAGCGCTGACACAGGGAGATGGACGGTCAGACCGTCCCAACGATAGAAGCGCGGGTTGACTCCAAACGTAGAGTCCAACCTTTATTTCACGCATGGCCTATTTAATGCCTACCTCCATCACATGAGAATAATGAGTCGCCCTATGTGCGAATACTGTCCAGAGAACATCGATGATGCCTGCCACACCTTCTTCCACTGTAGTAGATGCGTGGCAGAAAGGGGAACAATGCCAAAAGAGTCATTAAAACCACGTTTACCCCCTCACCCCCCTCCCCCACATTATCAACTCCGAGCCGAAATGGTAAGCGATTATGACCTTTGCAGAGAATGTGCTAAAAGTCAAAGCTGGGGCATCCAACCACCGCAAAAGCCTAACGGTGCCCCCCAGGTCAGGCTGAAGTAATTCGAAAGCGGTTTTTAGCCTGACTCCCCTCCCAACAGGAAGGGCGGAAAGAGAAATGTTTTTAGCAAGTAAAATTTGACACTAACGATAAGTAATATCCAGTCAGTGTCTTTTTAACGATTTTTAAACCCCTTACATAAAAAAACGACTGCTACTGTTACTGCTACTGCTACTGCTACTGCTACTGCTACTGCTACTGCTACTGCTACTGCTACTGCTACTGCTACTACTTCTAGTTGAGCACGAGGTCAATGAAAGTTCGATTTTAAATATTCTAGTGATTTACCTTCATGTACATTGTACGAAAATACTCCATCTGGGTCAGAGGAACTTACGTTCGTTCTTACTGAAGGAAGTAATCAAAACTTGGTTTATATTAACACAAAATGAGTTTTTTAGACGTTTCCGTCGCAAAGTATGCCAATAACGAAAAAACTGGTTCAGTGAGTTCGAAGACTTCAAACAGGCTGTTGGCAGAAATATTAATAGTGCTAAGGATTGGGACGGTAATCGGGCAATGAGACAGAAAAATACAACGTGAAATACCTCTTGCAACAATCTGGACGTAATTACTCATTTTTCTACCTCTACAAACTTTATTAACAGTTGATGAAAGTCTATTTTGACACTCATAATGCTTAGAAATTTACGTGGTCGCAGTGTCCGAAAGTTGGCGACCCAATGAATTTCGACTGTTGATAAACGTGCGAAGAAAATAATTTTCGCAAGATTTTTATGTCTACCGACGGTTCGATTTCACTGTCATTTTTTGAATTCCAGTGATTTCATTAAAAACAAATGAAAATCAACAATCATTATGCTGAATGAAAAAAAAAAATATACACACATTGTACTACGGCAAAATCTCTGAAAGATTATTCTGATTTTCTTTAGTTGCCAATGGAAATGGACTCAATTCGTCACTCTAGTGAGAACGACAAGGCTCAGTTAGACATCGAAAAAAACGACATTTTTCATCTTTCCACCAGGAAAATGAATGATTTTCGAGAACGTATTTGGATCGGTCATCGTCAATAAACTTCTTTATTACTATCGTGTCCCATCGATATCCAATCATTGAGAATCGTACTGATTTAATCGTAAAATTGCAGCATAATCACGAGATAACCAGCCACGGTTGTAATTGTCTGCGATAAGATAGTATTTTGAATAAATAACTAAGAAATTGGATTTGATCAGTTCTACCATCATAGCGACGTGTTTGTTATTATATACTAAACTAACACGGTCATTATATATATTTGACGATGCATGTGAACCAAACGAACTGAATTTCAGAAATTACGTGGAGGGTGCCTAGAAAAGCTTAAGTTTAAATTGTCGACCAAGATTTCCTATGTGCATTTTCCGCCATCTTCAAAAAAGGGTTGAATCAAGAGACTCGGTAGAGTCTCGGGACAAGTACATTGACAGCCCTGTCGTCTGCTGTTGGCCCGAGGCTCTTGCCGAGTATACTTTCTCTGAATAAAACGATTCACGGTGGTGGGGGTAAAATTGGCAAATGATTTTTTAGAATTACGAAACTTCTGAGTCATCTGAGGCATTGAAAATTGAACTGAAGATTAATAGGGACCGTGCGCAGCGTCTACAGTGTCACTATGCGGCCAATTTCATAACTTTTTAGATGAAATTTGAAGCAGGCGCATATGGGAATTATTACTCTTCGCATTATTTAACAAAATAAAATTATTATTTTTTATCATGTCTCGATCGAGAAAATATTGTTGCATTCGAGAGAGTGCTCTAATGCACAATTTCGACGCCGAGACGTTGAATTATCAGTAAAATTTTATTATTTCCCAGAGGGCACAGTCTATTCTCCATGGAAAAGTGAGAAACGGACTAAGTGGATCAAAAGGTTAAACACTGTCAACTCATCCACTAAACTTTCTGTTTCGACGACATTTAAAACGTCATTCGATTCAAACAGTTTTTTTCCTTTTACGTCATTTTGATTTTGAATGCGATCATTGTTGATCGGACAAAAACCGTATTTGATTACTTTAGTCATTATTTTCTTCCGAAAAATTAATTATTTTCAATGATATACAGTCAAAATATCATCAAAAAAAATTGCATATTCAGACACGAGAGAGCGCGCTCATCGACTGTAGTGCTGCTCTCTATAGCTCATGCACGGTCCCTATTAATAAATTCTCTTTCGATTCCACCCAAAATCAGCATCATCGGTGGCGTAATTACTGAGAAAAAACTTTGCACGGGTTCAAGATTATGCAAAAGTTACCAATACTTTCAAGAATTTGTGTCTGTATTGTATCTTGCCAACCCCGGGCCCGAACGCCGCCACGCGTCGGTTCGAGCTACCTTAATAGAAAAGGAGCAGGTATGAAAAAAACGTGAGAACGCGGAATTTGATTTTGAAAAATGTAACAATTCCGATTTACTCAATTATGATCGATTTTACAGGATAAATTCGTTTTTGATTTGTTGTCGTGAAATGTTCGCGATCGCGCTCGCCGATTGTGAGAAATTTTGTTTCACTCGGCGTTTCGAATTCGAACAATTTTTAATTTCCGCGTTTTTCGCTTATTTTCAAAATAAAAAAGAAAAAAGTTTCGATAATCCAAAAGTGTTTTCGATTTTATACAAAAATTATTATTATTAATTTGAAGTGATAAAATTTCAAATTCGTACCACGACCTCTTGAATTACGGAGTTGATGTTACGGAATTTACAAAATTTACAAAAATAAGAAAAGTCTAACTCGGACTCAGTCAGTTGCAACAAGTTTGAATATAAAGAAAAATCATTTACAGAAAAAATTTACAAAATACAAATTATCTACAAGAAAAATCATCCCTGGTTATAGCAAGCAAAAGAAGAATAAAAAAAAAGGTTCAGTTAAGGAACAAACCCCAGGCTATGGGATCGAAACGTCGCCGAATCTCTCCGAGAATCTGAGCATTTGGAAGGTTAAAGGTAACTTACCGTCCACGTGTTATGGGATCGAGATGTCGCCGAATCGTTCCGAGAACTCCGTGCAACGGAAAGCTTGGAAAATTTAGAGGTTAGGTGTGGACCCTGGATTATGGGATCGAGACGTCGCCAAATCGCTCCAAGAATCCAGGCATCCAAGAAAATTAGGATAGGTTAGATTGCTTGCTAAAATCAGGAAGAATTTTTGAGGTCAGCCTTTTTGTTCCGAGTCAGAATTTTGAGGAAGGACTGCCTGCCGAATGAGTCGCGCAGCGCTTTTTATATCCGTTTCCCCACCATAAAATTATCAAACGCCGAATTTTCGGTTTTCGGACGTGTTCTGCGCATTCTAATGTAACGGGACTTGCTCTTGGCTCGTTGCCATGATTCGTGCCTCGCCATTGGCCGAGAGCATTATCATATGATGCGCGAAATACCGCTTTTATGTTTTTCAGAATTACTTTACATTGAAAAAATAAAAAATTTACTGAATTAATTATTTAACAATTTTTACAAATGTTTTATCTCATAACAAAATTTAATTTCAAAAGATTTAATGTGGTCGAAAAATTGTCGTTTGGGCCGCGGCTGGTTTGAGAACATTCGATCTACGCATGCGCAGTGAAGCACATTTTTATTTTATTATTTTCAGGATTTTACTGCAAAATTTTATGTCGCAATTATTTTTCTTTTATTCCTTATAATTTTCTACGTCTTTTGAGCCTAGTTATAATATTTTCCGAGATCGCATTGAATTTTAATTAACAAAAGAAAAAATATTGTAGTTCGAGTTTTAAATACGCGGCGCCGCTAGTATCGCGCTCCACCGCTTGTATCGGGCCCTTGTATTGCCCTCCAGTACGGCCGCCGCCGGCCAGCAGTGACGCGGCTCACCGGTCGTTGTTCGTGTTCGGTCAAAACATCGCGCCGCGTCGCAATGTTTTTCATGGTTATGTTCGGGTTCGAGTCCATTCGGGTCGTTCAGGAGGATGTAACGTCACAGTATATTATAACACCATCGAAGGCACATTGATGTTCTTGAGTTTCTGATTGGTTGAATCTGACAACATCCATTTTCGGATGTTATGATTGGTTGTTGAAATTCGTTGTTGATGATTGGAAATTTGACGACAACTTCAGAACGTAGCACGGCAGCACAGCAGACATTATAAAAGACGTAGCACAGTAACAGCAGACATTGACTACGTTTACGACCCTCTTATAACGGTTTTGTATATACAGACGGGTATATTTATATATAAAGACTAGGGTGTGTCGAAAAAAATCGATATTTTTTTTTCGGGCTCCACAAGCATTTTTCTTCTTATTATGCTAAACGATGAAGCTAGCCGAAAGGACAGCCCGAAATAAAATTATTTCGGCCGGCCCACCGCATACTTCAATTCTCCATAAGAATAACACGTGAAAAAAAAACTTCGGTGAACATTGTTCCATATCATCTTTAAAAAAAAATGCACAGATATTCTACTTACGTATTTTTGTAGAGAATTGAATTCCCTACAAAAAAAGTCCTTAGAGTCATTGGCCTAGAACCAACCGTTCAATGGCTACATCAGTTTGAAGTTTCTGACGTCACCTAGCCACATTTCGCATGTATCATTTCCTATTTTCGAGGTCGCTCCCTTTAACGGTGCTGTTTAAATTGGGCTAAAGCCTATGTTTTTTTATATTTAAAAAAAATTAAGACTGAAGCAGTTCGGCATTACGCCAACGTGTGCGCTTACAGCGCTCAAACGGTTCGGTATTACGCCAACATGTAATTATAATAAGTTAATCAATTCAATAGTAAGCACGGGAAATAAATTGAACTGTTTTCTTTCTCTCTCTCTCTCTCTCTCTCTCTCTCTCTCTCTCTTTTCCTATGTATATTTGTATCTGTGCATTTGGTTTGGTTAATTGAATTTCATAATTTATTCAAACAAATAGTGGAAAGACAAACAATTTATGTCGTTCGTTCAAACAAATGAGAACAGTATGTACCCGATATTTTTGCCTAGATAACGATCCTAGAAGCTATTTTTGAAAAACTATACTTAAAAATAGTTTTCAGTCCAATTTAAACAGTACCATTAAAAGGAGCGACTTCGAAAATAGGGAATGATACATGCGAAATCTGGCCAGGTGACGTTAGAAACTTCAAACTGCTGTAATCGTTGAAGGATTGGTTCTAGGCCAATGATTCTAACGACTTTTTTTGTAGGGAATTCAATTTTCTACAAAAATACGTCAGTAGAATATATGTGCAATTTTTTTTACAGATGATATGGAACAATGTTCATCGAAGTTTTGTTTTCACATGTTATTCTTATGGAAAATTGAAGTATGCGGTGGGCCGGCCGAAATAATTTTATTTTGAACTGTCCTTTTGGGTAGCTTCATCGTTTGGCATAACGAGAAGAAAAATGCTTGTGGAGCCCGAAAAAAAAATATCGATTTTTTTCGACACACCCTAATAAAGATAGATAGACATTTTGTATATCTATATCTATATTGATATAACTAAACCGGAGTAAGAGGGCTGTGTAAACGTAATCATAATTTCGATCGAAAGGCGAGTGTCAGTGTATAACTAGCTGTGACTGTAAAAAAAAGTACAGTTAATAACTGAGTAACCCCTTACGTTGTATCACGAACATATAGAGAATCCTAGATCCCTCTATCATGTTCTACGATTGTACTTTACTAAAAATCTATTTTCATTAAAGAGTGTATAAAGAATCCTAGATCCCTTTGTCCACGACTTTTAATACCTTTCTTCAATCGCAACTAAACAAAAGCAAGACTTCTCGAGGTCTCTCGGCGTGCGCCCACGATACTCAAACGAGTATATCTACTGTAACGAGACGTCCTACTGGCACGACCCCTGGGGTATGACACCCATCCTTACACCTCTGCGCTCTACGCTCTGGCGTGGTATCCATCGAGGGCTCGGCGAGGCCTCGTGAGACCGAGCTCTTAGAGCCGACGCCTCGCAAGAAGCCCCGCCTCTTAGCACCATCGGCGGTCCTTCTTACCGAACTCCGCCTGATGGACAACCATCGACGCTCTCTGAGCCCCACCTCTAAGATCCTGAGAGCAAGAAGTACCTCTTGCTATCTGATATACGCCTGATAACCCAGCGGGCAGACTCCCGCCACAAATTGTTTATCCCAAGCTCTCTGACCGATCCAGCGGGGGGATCCTCGCAAAACCGCCCCTACTCGGACCGCTCGAACCCCTACCCGGTAACCCCACCGGTCACCGATCGACCTACTAAAGAAGGGAGGATTCTCCTCTCTTCCCTGAGGCCATTTAAGGACGAGCACGCCGATCTCCGCACGTTTATTCTTCAAGTACTCAATCACTCAACATCTCCGGGGACAGTCCTCTTCTGGTAAAATCCCGATCTTTATTATAGAGCCTATCTCGCTCTTACTAACTTCGCCCTGGAGCTCGTGATTAGGACTCCAACCCCTGAGAAAGCCCCAGCATTGCGTCTGGAAGCCTGACTCTGGAGTTGGAGATTCATCTTGGTGATCTCAAAAGGCAATAGGCAGAACTCAGCGAATTTCCCGTAGGGAGCCGGTTCTGGAAGCAATAAAATTCCTCACCTGAGAAGGGGTGCGATAATTAGAGTGCTTTCGCAGATTCCTTCCCGGATTCCACAAACTCGGGAAAACACACCGCTTGATTCTCCCTGTTATCTTTCTAACATCTGTAGACGACACGTTCATTAGAGGTTTTGCCAAATCCTCGATTCTATCCAGCTTCTCTGGCTTTGAATACGGTAGTTAGCAGCGCTCGTATTCCCCGAGACGGAGTCTCACTCGGCTAAAGTATTCGTTGGGCTGAATCTCAGACCCACACATCCTGTACATATGACGCCAACCTCTCTGGCGGGAGTGAAATCGCGTCCCTAGCCATCCGCCCGAAAGTCGGGATCCCGAAATTCGCGAACAAACAAAAAAAAAAAAAAAAAAAAAAAAACTTTAAAGGAACGGAATCCGTAGCGTGATAGGAAAGGCAGGAAATCTCGTCACTACGCACAATCGTGCGAAACCCGCATCGTTGGACTCGTTCTCGGGCGATAAGAGATTGAGCCGCCCAAACTCTAGCAACGATCTCGCGGGGCGTAGAGCGCGGAGCGCTCCGAGAAACTCTCCTTTGCCTCCTTCTGTCCTGCTAGTATTCCCGAGCCTCTCCCGAGCTAATCTTCACAAAAATAACGACCTCTAAACACAGTAATAAAAACCATCTCCAGTAGTGAGTTGCTCTTCTCTGACTAACAAGTAGTCTCTTAATTAGAATTTCAAATCTTGATAGTGTTTTGTTTTATTATCGTTATTTTCCTCTTGCAGCAGCGATCTCTCTCCATCGTGTGGATGCCGATGATGAAGGGTCGATATTGTCACGCATGAAAGTGACACCTCTACGCTGAGGCCATTTTAATAACCCACGTGGAGAGATTCGCTGCCTAGTGAATAAAACAAACGTCATACAGTCCTCTATTGCTAGGCTATTCTTTTGTCCCCCCCAATTGGAAGCGACTCGAGCCCGAACTCCTTTCCTTCCTCCCTAACCATCGTGTTTCGGAGCTCTCCTCGTGATCGAAAAGTTTCAATGGCGCCCGAACAGGGACTCGAGCGATAAAAGGCATTCCATCTAACAAAATAATAGCCTAAACTCATACAAAGGGAATTCTCCCCCGGCGGAGAAAGAAAGACCGCCGAAAAGACGGATTCTGAACAAAAGGAATCAAATCCCAGCTAGCGTGCGCTCCGAGAATAATATCCTTCGACAGAAATTAAATCGCACGGTTCAGTCCCTCGATGAGACATTACGCGGCGATCTAGCCCACAAGCAGTAGCACGAGAGATCACCAAGTAGCATTTATTCGAATTAGCCAGCTTAGCAGCTGTGTAATACCGCACTTTCAGAAATCCTGCAAAAACGTGTTGTGAGAAGACCGTGGCCCAAGTACGCGTAAACAAGACAACCGTGGATAATCCCCACGGAAACTACGACGACTCAGGCTACGAAAGTAGAAAAACAACAACCAATGAATCAAAACAATCGAACATAAGATCCACGTTTCGAGGCTGTAGGGCGACCGAGCAAAAACGCTCACTCGATAACAGAGAACCAACGTCTCGAGAGCAAAACAAAAGCGATCCGGTGCCAAAAATTTTCGAAGAAAATAAGGGAGCCAAGACAACGTGAGATTCTACGAGCGCCTGGAAAACATCAAACCGAAGCCTTCACTCGGTAACGAGGGGAGCTAAGAATCTTGGAAACATATACAACCAAAACAAGTGTACACGCAATATGGATAATCCACCACCGAACCGCGGTAGCGGAGGAGGGATACCGCAGTCGAATAAGAAAATCATCCCCGCCCCGGAGAACGCTCTTGACGACTTGGAAGGAGCGAGCGGGGCGGCATCTACGTTACCGACCGTGGAGATCACGGATCACAGCGGTGAGTGGGTAAGGCAGAGGGGAGAACGTGGAGGATCGCGAAATCGATCTCACAAGGCAAGTCGATAATACCGTCGGGACGACGCCTCGCGATACCACCATCAATACAGCTCCGCATCGGTCCAAGAGGACGGAGAGACGGAACCGTCCGTAATAATGCTCGCGGAAATCATTCATAGATTGGGAGAGGATGCGAGGGCCCGAGACGAATCCTTCTTGCAAATCACCGACTCCCTCGTCAAAAGAATCGACTCACTGCAAGAGCTCCTGGCCCGGCAGAGTGCGACAGAGAAAGGAGAGGCAAACGCATTGAACACGTCGGCGGAAGTGTGGAGACTAGAACCCCACTCCTCGACGCGATGCCTACCGCCTGCGCATTCCGCCCAGCAGGAAAGAGGAGACGATGCAGTCGGCACCCAACCGAATCTTCGTGCAAGGCCCAGGGCGAGCCCCTGTGAAATCAACCTGGAACGCATGGGGCTACCAGCCGGCTATGTACAGGAACTACAAGGAAACAACGGCCAACACCACCGAAGGGAACCCGGAGAACAAAACAATGCGCAGGACAGCCCACCGAACGGCCCCCCGATGGGAAACAGTGGAGGCTCCATGAAAGTCGATGCCCCGACGTTCAGTGGAAAGAACTACGAACTCCCGCTGCAGTTCATAGCCGACTTAAATGCATACCACTCTGCATTCTCTCCGCGGTACGACTTCAAACTCATCCTATCACAATGCCTCAAAGATACAGCCCTGCAGTGGTGGAAGATCGTTCGTAACGAGATCAACAGCTGGGGAGATTTCGAAGAAGAATTCACCAAGAGGTTCTGGAGTGAAGAGCGTCAACAAAACGTCAAGAACAGGCTAGAGTACGACTGGTACGATCCTCGAAAGAAGCACTCACGCTTCTCCTACGCGCTGACGATGATCGGGCTAGCGAAGGAACTGCGACCCCCCCTCAACGACAAGGAAATCATCACGAAGGTAAAGAAACATTTCCCGGACGAGGTTAGAACCACCATACGGACCAGTTGTGTCGACTCAATAACCCGACTGCTAGATCTACTCTCGTCCATGGACGAAGAAGGACCCGGAAACCGAGACCGAGAACGCCCACCACAAGGCAACCGGTTCTACAACCAGAACCCCCAAAATGATAAGGAGAGGCCAGGATACCGGAACCACAACGAGTCAAACCAAGAGACGAGGTCAGAAAACCGAAACGACCGGAATAAGGAAAAACCGGGGAAAAATGGGGGAAACAAAGAGCACAGGGCAGCAATCCGCGTAATGGAATGCGAGGAAGAAAACCCTCGAGAAGAAGAAACAACCGACCAAAGAGATTCGGGAAACGAAGACTCGTCACCTCCGCTACCTTCTACATAACTGAGGTGACGATCGGCTTCGGGAAAGACCTGCGAGACGAGCTGCTAGGCGAAGAACCCACCAGGGCGAAACCGCGGGCTAAGTGCCCCACGCTGAGGATCCTGTTGCAAGGAATCTCAGTGGTAGCCCTGGTCGACACAGGAAGTGAGGTCACGGCCCTGTCAGAAGAATTCTTCCTACGCTTCGCCGAGCTACAAAAGTGCCCGGCACTGCCGATTACCGGACTCACCGTAACCGGAGCTACCAAAGGTCGCCACACGCCCATCTTCTTACAAATATTTGCACGGATCGAGATCAACGAATTCCAACTATACAACACGATCCTGATCGTTCCGAAGCTAACTAATGACTGCATCCTGGGAGTAGATTTTCTGAAACGAACGCGCTCCACCATCAACTTTGAAGATGCCTCTATCTCGCTAGCTCCACACCAACTCAACGAAAATAAACTCCGCGTGGAATTGAACGATGAACCTGCATCGCAATCAGCCCTCATTAGGGCCATAAAGGACGACGAATACGCCATAAACGACGACGAAATTGCGGACAAAGTGAAGCAAACATGCGGTTTATCCGCAGATCAAAAGGAAATGTTGTCCCAGCTATTGAGTGAAAACAGAGCGGTGTTCCGGAAAAGGCCGGGTCTACTGAACTCCTATGAACACGTCCTAAACGTTCGACCGCATGAAGCCTTCAAGGGGATGAGTTACCCCATACCCCTGGCGTTCCGAGAGGACGTGGACCGGGAGATAGAAAAACTACTAGAACAAGGAATCATACAACGATCCACGAGTAAGTACAACAGCCCGCTCCTAATCTCGGGCAAAAAGGACGGAGGAGTGCGGTTATGCCTCGACGCCCGGAAAATTAACGAGATCCTGGAGCCTGATTACGAACAAATGGAAGGAACCACCGAGCTGTTCCAAGAATGCCGGAGAGCGACATACATGACCTCCCTAGACATGAGGGCCAGCTTCTGGCAGGTTCCGCTGCATCCTGCCTCCAGAAAATTCACGGCTTTCTCGCATCGAGGACGGTGCTATGAATTCCGCGTCACACCTTTCGGGCTACGCACCAGCACTGCCAGCCTGGTCCGAGGGTTGGAAAAAGTGCTCAACAACCTGCCCAACGTCCTGAACTTCGTGGACGACCTTCTCTGCACCTCAGAAACCTTCGAGGAACACATTGAAAACCTCCGAGAGCTGTTCCTCCGATTCAAGGAACACGGACTAACACTCAATCTAGAAAAATCCCACTTCTTCAAAAGGGAGACCAAATTCCTAGGACACGTACTCACGCAAGAAGGAATCAGGCCAGACCCGGACAAAATCCAGGCAATCCAAGACTTCCCTGCACCCAGAAATACTAAGCAGCTACGGGGGTTCCTAGGCCTCGTGAACTACTACAGCAAATTCACCAAGGAACATGGATCAGCAACCGTTCCCCTCCTCCACCTCCTCAAAAAGGAAAACCCCTGGAAGTGGGGAGACGAAGAGACAAAGGCCTTCGAAGACGTGAAGTCAAAATTCTGCCACAGTGTCTTGTTATATTACCCTCTGAAGAACCGACCATTTTACGTCCAGACAGACGCGAGCGATTTCGCGCTAGGAGCCATTCTGTACCAAAAGGACGATGACGGCACCCACCGAGTACTGCACTTCGGCAGTCGGACGATGAAAGGGCCAGAACTGCGATACACAACCACCGAAAAAGAGCTCCTTGCCGTCGTATGGGCGCTCAGCAAATTCCGAACTTACCTCCTAGGATCCCGGGTGATCATCGTGACGGACCACGCAGCACTGACATTCCTTAAAGAGTGCAAGTTATCACACGCTCGCATAACACGCTGGACCCTGGGAATTCAAGAATACCACCCTGAGATAGAACACTGTGAAGGAAAAAGGAACCTGGTTGCAGACGCGCTCAGTCGGCCTAACGGTACCATCACTGGCGAACAAGTAAACATCGCAGAATTAAATAGCGAAAACGTCGAGGCGCTCCGTGAGACCATTATTCTGATAAAACAAGCACAAGAGGAGGATGCTGGTTGCCAAAGAATTAAAAAGGCCGACCCGAGTGAATCCAAGACAGAAAGAATCATCATCAAGGACGACATCATCTACGAGAGAAACAATGGATTAGACCGGATACTGGTACCAAAAGGAGGCATAACCGCACTCATACGGCACTGCCACGTTGCATACGGGCACGCTGGCGCGAAGAAATGCTACTTCATACTCAAGGAAGACTTCGCGTTTCCCAACTTATACCGGGTCATCCGCAAACAACTCGCGTGTTGTGACGACTGTCAAAGAAATAAAGTCTACACGCCAGGAACACACGCCGAACAACAATGTATCCTACCCGAAAGGCCCAACCACTTGGCCTCTCTGGACTTCTACGGTCCCCTCCCCCCGGGACAGTTTGGACAAACGTACATCCTCGCTGTCATCGACGTCTTCTCAAAATTCACCAAACTATACGGTCTCCGAAGAGCGACCACGGAAGCCACCTGGAAAAAGCTATCCGAAGACTATTTCCCCCAAATAGGAAAACCGGGGGCTATCCTGAGTGACCAGGGAACACAATTCACCTCATCCAAATGGGGACAGCTCCTGGAAAAACAGGGGATAAAGCAAATCCTCACATCTATACGGCACCCACAAGCCAACCCGGTCGAAAGAACGAACCGGGAGCTAAGTCGATTCTTCAGAACGCTAACCAAGGGCAAGCACAACTCCTGGGTAAGGTGGCTAGGGACCGTGGAAAACTGCATGAACAAAACGTACCATGAAACTATCGGGATGACACCCTGGGAAGCTCACTTCGGAAAGAAACCTACAAGGCCGTGGGATGACCTGATCCGGCGGAAAGCCGCACCCGAGAAAACACACGAAGAACTCATCTTTCTAGCCAGAGACAGGATGGCACGGGAAAGACGAAAACAAGCGGACCGAGAGAACCGAAAACACCACTTAAAGGAGTTCAACCTGGGAGACGAGGTCCTGGCGAGGGCGCTCACGGTCTCACAACCGGCCGCCGGAATCATCGCTAAGTTCTTACCTCTGTATGAAGGCCCTTACGTGATAACGCGAAAAATATACAACACGACCTATGTGCTCGCACACCCGAAATCATTGAAAGAGAGAGGAATGTTCCATTCCAGGGACTTGCGCCCCTACCACCGTCCCGAACCACCACTCGATGAAACCGCGAATCCTCACAATTCCCCTTCTCAAAAACAGCCACGCAACTAGGCCCATTTTGTTACAGAACATGCATAAAGCAACACAAACGATATGCTCCAAGGAGGGCACCGTGATCACTCCTCGACCCTACCAACCGGCGAGGAAGGGAATACGAAACGCGCACAAGCCGTTGACCGGAAAGAGCAAACAAACGAACACCGAGCCGTGGTACTTCCAACACCTCCGCATCGATGAAGGGCACCAGCGAGAAGCCCTGAACTTCTCCGAAGGCGAGCCCAGCTCCTTCCTACCAGGGACGGTCAAGATCCTAAAAAAATTCGTAAAACCCGAACCACCAAAATTGCCGGAGAAGAGGTGGGTAGCTCCCAAAAGAAGAGGCACCCGAGCCATACTGACCCCTGAGGGGGTGAAGCTGCTCTTCGACCCCGAGGTAGAGGCCAGACACGCCAGCTTCAAAAGACCCGCCGAAGACAAAGTCATCGAGGAGGCCTGCTCCCGCAAGTACTCGCGACAACCGATACCCTCGGGAAATAAGGACAAACCCAATAAGAAGTCGAGTTAAAGATCCCACTAGCACAGTGCCCTGTAAGTAAGATCTGAGGGGGTGATGTAACGAGACGTCCTACTGGCACGACCCCTGGGGTATGACACCCATCCTTACACCTCTGCGCTCTACGCTCTGGCGTGGTATCCATCGAGGGCTCGGCGAGGCCTCGTGAGACCGAGCTCTTAGAGCCGACGCCTCGCAAGAAGCCCCGCCTCTTAGCACCATCGGCGGTCCTTCTTACCGAACTCCGCCTGATGGACAACCATCGACGCTCTCTGAGCCCCACCTCTAAGATCCTGAGAGCAAGAAGTACCTCTTGCTATCTGATATACGCCTGATAACCCAGCGGGCAGACTCCCGCCACAAATTGTTTATCCCAAGCTCTCTGACCGATCCAGCGGGGGGATCCTCGCAAAACCGCCCCTACTCGGACCGCTCGAACCCCTACCCGGTAACCCCACCGGTCACCGATCGACCTACTAAAGAAGGGAGGATTCTCCTCTCTTCCCTGAGGCCATTTAAGGACGAGCACGCCGATCTCCGCACGTTTATTCTTCAAGTACTCAATCACTCAACATCTCCGGGGACAGTCCTCTTCTGGTAAAATCCCGATCTTTATTATAGAGCCTATCTCGCTCTTACTAACTTCGCCCTGGAGCTCGTGATTAGGACTCCAACCCCTGAGAAAGCCCCAGCATTGCGTCTGGAAGCCTGACTCTGGAGTTGGAGATTCATCTTGGTGATCTCAAAAGGCAATAGGCAGAACTCAGCGAATTTCCCGTAGGGAGCCGGTTCTGGAAGCAATAAAATTCCTCACCTGAGAAGGGGTGCGATAATTAGAGTGCTTTCGCAGATTCCTTCCCGGATTCCACAAACTCGGGAAAACACACCGCTTGATTCTCCCTGTTATCTTTCTAACATCTGTAGACGACACGTTCATTAGAGGTTTTGCCAAATCCTCGATTCTATCCAGCTTCTCTGGCTTTGAATACGGTAGTTAGCAGCGCTCGTATTCCCCGAGACGGAGTCTCACTCGGCTAAAGTATTCGTTGGGCTGAATCTCAGACCCACACATCCTGTACATATGACGCCAACCTCTCTGGCGGGAGTGAAATCGCGTCCCTAGCCATCCGCCCGAAAGTCGGGATCCCGAAATTCGCGAACAAACAAAAAAAAAAAAAAAAAAAAAAAAAAACTTTAAAGGAACGGAATCCGTAGCGTGATAGGAAAGGCAGGAAATCTCGTCACTACGCACAATCGTGCGAAACCCGCATCGTTGGACTCGTTCTCGGGCGATAAGAGATTGAGCCGCCCAAACTCTAGCAACGATCTCGCGGGGCGTAGAGCGCGGAGCGCTCCGAGAAACTCTCCTTTGCCTCCTTCTGTCCTGCTAGTATTCCCGAGCCTCTCCCGAGCTAATCTTCACAAAAATAACGACCTCTAAACACAGTAATAAAAACCATCTCCAGTAGTGAGTTGCTCTTCTCTGACTAACAAGTAGTCTCTTAATTAGAATTTCAAATCTTGATAGTGTTTTGTTTTATTATCGTTATTTTCCTCTTGCAGCAGCGATCTCTCTCCATCGTGTGGATGCCGATGATGAAGGGTCGATATTGTCACGCATGAAAGTGACACCTCTACGCTGAGGCCATTTTAATAACCCACGTGGAGAGATTCGCTGCCTAGTGAATAAAACAAACGTCATACAGTCCTCTATTGCTAGGCTATTCTTTTGTCCCCCCCAATTGGAAGCGACTCGAGCCCGAACTCCTTTCCTTCCTCCCTAACCATCGTGTTTCGGAGCTCTCCTCGTGATCGAAAAGTTTCACTACATTAGGGTGGCCCTTATTTGGGGTTGAATTTTTTTTTCTCCAATTCCCCCCCCCCCCTGGTTCGATTCTAAATCACTAAAAAAGACACCACAACAAAGCTGTGGTCAGTGGGATGATGGGAAATGGTGCCGGCAAGCCCGGTCGTTGTTTCTACTTCAGTCAAATTTGTGTTTGCTTTATCTTTGGCTGCTATTCTTTTTCTATGTATAAACCAAACAAACCCCAAAATTCCCCTGGGGAAAAAAGGTTGGGACACGTACATTGATGGTCCCTCGTTTCTGGATGATATAGAAAAAATATTCAAAACCAGGAAAAAAATTCTATAGAAATAAAAAACGAAAAATTGAAAAGTTCAAAAAAATTCAACAAAAATAAGAAATAATCGAAAAAAATTCTGTAAAGAATAAAAAATTTTCAAACAAATTCATAAATATTGAACAAATTGAAAAATGTACTATCCAAGTTACATGCAGTATAAAAATGTATGATATCAATTGGAAGCCAAGTTTTTATTGATAATGTGGAATATTTACCGAAAATCGGAAATTTTCATTGAAAAATTGACGTTTTATGCATAGGAGCCACTAATCATTCATGATGATTATTTTCGAGAAAAAAGAAGTTCATGAAAAAAAAGTCATAACGGAAGTTACGTACAGTACCAAAATTGATTATATCAATTCGAGGCCAAGTATTTATCAGTAATTCGAAATATAATCTCCGGCGACAAATGAGTGTTGAGAATCCTCGTCGGGCTCAGAACGTTTTATCGAAATTACTAAAAGATTAATGGAAACAAAAAATCGCAGAATCTTTCTTTCGAATAATAAGAATGATCTCAACCCATTTTTTTTAACCAAAACATATAAAAATCGTTAAAAATTCACATGAAAGTCATTCGTTACTTCAAGAGGGTACAGACTTTAAAAAATCGTTTTCCCTCCGACTTTCAGGATCCCCCGGTATTATTCACAACATTCAACTTCGATTGGATCGGTACAAATTATGTTCAAATACGTCTTAAACGTATTTGTCCGGCCCATCACTTTTTCTTCAAATTGCTCATTCGAAAAAAATCAGGGCTCTTCTATGATCACAAATATAATAAAATAGATAGAAATAACAATAAAACCATAAACTTCCTCTAGGAAAAAAAGGTTGGGACAAGTACATTGATGGTCCCTCGTTTGCTGATAATTCCATCCATAAAACAAACTTTGAAAAAAATTTGTTTCAAAAATTGTCAAAAAAATTATTTTATACAAAAAATACAAAACAATTCGAAAAAAATTTCACAACTCTTGAAAAAACATTATCTTTAAAAAAAAAACTAACCTGTATCTATTCTTGAAAGTGTCAAAAGAATCAAATAACATGTAAAAATTAAAAACCGAAAAATCGTGCTTGAAATCATTTTGGAAACCAATGCCTCATTCTTCTTATTTGATTCGAACAGCTAAATCAATTGAAAACAATTCCATCTAATTTACGTGCAGCATTAAAATTTATTATATCAATTCGAGGCCAAGTATTTTCTAATAATTTGGAAAAAGTTACCATTTGAGTTACGTGCAGCACTAAAATTTATGATATCAATCGACAGACAAGTAATTTATGGGTAATTCCAAATTTCACCATTATTGAATTGTTCTAAGAAGCTTTTAAATCCAAAAAAATCACATGCAATCTAGTCATTTCTTACTCTATGGTGGCAGAGACTTATAAGAAAATCGATTCTTTTCAGACTTTCAGGAGCTTCTGATATTATTCACAATATTCCACGTCGATTGGATCGATACAAATTATGTTTAAATATGAGTTAAAAGTACTTGTCCGGCCCATCACTATTCATTCAAATAAAAATCAATCATAAAAAAACGAAATTGTACGGCAGAACCCGGTTCAAAATTTATTGAAATGCGATTTATTATTAGTTTAATGTTCTTAATAACAGTATAGGTTAGTTATACGGAATAAAATTCGTTCGCTGGAATAAGTGAGAAGTAATAGTTGCCATCATTGTAATACAAACTGGGGAGTTATTTTTGGAAGCTTGAAAATATTTATTGTGCAAAATGTTTTTTATTTATCGATGTACAATAACATCCCTTGTATATTACAGGATAATTCGTTTCCATTCTTATTAAATTAGCGCAATTGAAGGAAAATTACTTGAAGATAACTCTCTAAATTCCCTCTGCATGAATATTTGTGCTCCATCAGTTCTAGAAAAGCCCTGATTTCTATTTGAATAAACAATTTTAATGTAAAGTGATGGGCCGGACAAGTACTTTTAACTCATATTTAAACATAATTTGTATCGATCCAATCGACGTCGAATATTGTGAATAATATCAGAAGCTCCTGAAAGTCTGAAAAGAATCGATTTTCTTATGAGTCTCTGCCACCATAGAGTAAGAAATGACTAGTTTGCATGAGATTTTTTTGGATTTGAAAGCTTAAACAATTCCATAATGTTGAAATTTGGAGTTACTCATAAATTACTTGTCGTTCGATTGATACCATAAATTTTAGTGCTGCACGTAACTCAAATGGTAACTTTTTTCAATTTATTAGAAAATACTTGGCCTCGAATTGATATAATAAATTTTAATGATGCACGTAAATTAGATCGAATTTTTTTAAATTGATTTAGCTGTTCGAATCAAATAAGAAGAATGAGGCATCGGTTTCCAAAATGATTTCAAGCGCGATTTTTCGGTTTTTTATTTTTTACTTGTTATTTTATACTTTTGACACTTTAAAAAATAGATACAGATTAGTTTTTTTATTTTAATAATGTTTTCTCAAGATTTGTGAAATTTTTTTCAAATTGTTCTGTATTTTTTTTCAAGTTTTTTTTATAGATGGCATTATCAGCAAACGAGGGACCATCAATGTACTTGTCCTAACCTTTTTTTTCCGAGGGGAAGTTTATGGTTTGATATCAAGTCTTTTTTCTCAAAAGTTCCTTATTTATGTTCAGTTAACTATAGGATTTTAGTTGAAATTTCTATGAATTATTTATGATTTTCGGTTTATAACGTTGGTTTTCACGAAAAAAGACCTATTTTTCGTCAAAATGGTACTGAAAATATTTCGTCACAGGTCTGTCCTTGGACTTTGGCGATTTTTTTCCTTGTACTCTGATATGTTTTGTCAATTAGCAACCCAAGAGCACGGTCGAAAGCGGGTTGGAGGCCGGGATATGATTTTCAGCTTATAACGTTGGTTTCCACGAAAAAAGACCTAAATTTCGTCAAAATTGTACTGGAAATATTTCGATAGAGGTTTGTTCTTGGACTTTGGTGATTTTTCCCCTTGTCTTCTATTTTGTTTTGTCCATTGGGAACTCAAGAGCATGGAGCAATGTGTGTTGCGGGCTGAGATATGATTTCCGGCTTATAACGTTAGAAAAAAGAAAGGAAAAGAGGAAAAATAGATCATATTCAAGACACAACAAATCCAACAGAATTGGCCATTTTGAAATGTCGTTTTTGCATTCTGAATCTAGACATTTTCGTGTCATCCAAAACATGCCCCCGATGAAATATATTTCCAAAGTTTGCAAGTGGCCGCTGAGATTCAATTATCTACAGTTTGATAGTTGCAGAAAAAAGGCACCCGGTAACATCAAGAGACTCGGATAGAGTCTCGGGACAAGTACATTGACAGCCCCGTCGTCTGCTGGCCCGAGGCTCTCGCCGAGACTATACTTTCTCTGAATAAAATGATTCGGCGTGGTGGGGGTAAAATTGGCAATTGATTTTATTGAATTACGAAGCTCAGGAGCCATTTAGCAACTTGATAATTGAAGTTTAAGCCAATTGAGTAATTCTCTTTCGATTCCGCCCTAAATCAGCATGATCGGTAATGTAATTGCTGAGAAAAAAGTTTGCACGGGCTCAAGATTATGTAAAAGTTACCAACACATTCAAGAATTTATGCGTCTGTATTTATGAACACCATCAAAGGCACTTTGATGCTCTCGTGTTTCTGATTGGTTGGATCTGACGACATCCATTTTTAGACGTTGTGATTGGTTGTTAAAATTGATTGTTGTTGATCGGAAATCTGTCGTCAACTTCAGAACGTAGCACACGGCAGCACAGCAGACATTAAAAAAACGTAGCACGGTACAGTAGTCATAAATTCGATCGATATATATTGAAACGTAACACTTGCGTAGCGGCCCGAGCCCGCTCGAACTCTCGAATACTACGCGTTCAAGAAACATCGCGGAGCGATGACGGGCGAGCGTCCCGACTGGCGGCCATCTTGGCTACTGGCACAAAGGCCCAAGCGAGCCGGCGGGCAACGCTCTGAACAGCGCCACTTGACGAGAAATCAAACAAAATCATATTTTCTTTATTCTAATTGTTTTCAAACTTTTTATTTATCAATATGAGCGTAATTAGGCTCAAAATGTTGGAAAAAATAGCCGCTATCAAAGAAAATTAAGGAAAAGGTTAAAGCTTGTAGAAAATTTGTATTATTTCAAATAGAGCGAGATGCTTGATCACAGCGCATGCGCGGGGCTAAGCGTTCATGGGCTATAGGAACCCGAACGTGACTTTTTGTGATTTTTCCAATAAAATTAAATTAAATGAAACAATGAAGCCAAATCACTCAAATAATTAAACAATAATAATTGGCATTATAATTTTATTATTTTAAAGTCATGCTGAACTGGAAATTACTAAAAGCGGAATTCGGCGCATCGGCAAAATAGCGATCAGCCAATAACAAGGCGCGAATTAAGGCAGTGAGCCAATAGTAAAGCCCGTTACAAAAGAATGCGCAGAACGCGTCCGAAATAAAGAAATTCGGTGTTTGAGAGAATTTAGCGTGGGGAACGGGGTATAAGAGTGGGTGCACGGCTCATTCGAGAGGCAGTTCACCCTACCTCGAGAACCAACTCGGATCTCCTAGAAGAGCTCTCCTAACATCAAATAGCAAAATACACTCTATTCTGGTAAAACCTAAAAATCCTTTTTTCCTACTATTCCTTTGGATGCCTGGGGTATTGGTGAGACTCGGCTACGTATCGATCCCGTAGTCCAGGGTCCATTCCACTTAACCTATAATTTCCGAATTTTCGCTGCACGGGACATTGGTGAGACTCGGTGACGTATCGATCCCGTGGTCCGTAGGTAAAATTACCTAACCTAGTGAATGCTCAGAGCATTGGCGAGACTCGGCGACGTATCGAGCCCGTGGTCTGGGGTTCACATCCTAACCTGTCTTGTGTTTTGAACATTGGCGCCATTCGGCGACGTTTGAGGCCCGTGGTCAAGCACAAACTTTCCACCTAGCATTTTTTGGGTTTATTCAGACTAGAGGCGATAAATAAATGATTTTATGATTAATTATTATTAAATTCAAGATTGTTTTATAATTTATCCGATTTGGTTAGGTCGAACGTAGCGTTAGGATTGAATAATTCAATAAGCCACGGTCCATTTGAACCATTGTACGACGTCAAAGTCAAAAGAAATCATCCGATCAAATTATAATCAATTATAACGAATAAAAACAAATAACAAGCGAATAAAAGCGTTAATTCAAGAGGGAGCGGTAAGACTAGAGTTTGTATAGCGTCAAAAGCGAGAAATTGTAAAAACTAAAGCGTACAACACTCTTGAATTATCAGAAAGCGTAAGAACCCAGGCTTAGGCGGTCAGGATTACAGGACATCGGTTGTCAATCATTAATGTTGCGAATTTCATTTTCTTTTTGTTTTTTTTGTTGTCTGAAAAATCTCATGCAAAGCGGAAAAGAAGGGAAATAGAATAAGCAGGGGCACGATAAATCATAAAGCGTTCTTTATTGTACAAACAAAAACGAAAACGAATTTGAAACTTCAATTTCATACAGAAAAACGCTCCGTTTTTCCGGGTCTTTCGAGTCTTCTCTCGCCTGATTTGGTCAAACAACGCGGACAAATAAAAATTAAAATTGAAAGTGCGTATCATTTTTTGTAAAAACATAAAAGTTTTGTTTAATAAATTCATTTTGTTATCTTATCAACACAATCCTCGTCTCTCGTCTCGTTCATACCTGCTCCTTTTAAAATTAAGATAGCTCGAACCGACGCGTGGCGGCGTTCAGGCCGAGTCGGCAAGAGCGTTACGTTATAATATACGTTATATATATATATATATATATATATATTGAGACGTAACACTCGCGTAGCGGCCCGAGCCCGCTCGAACTATCTAATACTACGCGTGCGAAAAACATCGCGGCGCGATGACGGGCGTGCGTCCCAACCGGCGGCCATGTTGGGGACTGGCACAAAGGCCCGAGCGAGCCGGCGGGCAACGCTCCGAACAGCGCCACTTGGCAAGAAATCAAACTAAATCATAATTTCTTTATTCTAATTGTTTTCAAACTTTTTATTTATCAATATGAGCGTAATTAGGCTCAAAATGTCGGGAAAAATAGCCGCTATCAAAGAAAAATAGAGAAAAGATTAAAGCTTGTAGAAAATTTGTGTTATTTCAAATAGAGCGAGATGCTTGATCACAGCGCATGCGCGGGGCTAAGCGTTCATGGGCTATAGGAACCCGAACGTGACTTTTTGTGATTTTTCAAACAAAATTAAATTAAATGAAACAATGAAGCCAAATCACTCAAATAATTAAACAACAACAATTGACATTGTGATTTCATTATTTTAAAATCATGCTGAGCTGAAAATTAATCAAAGCGGAATTCGGCGCATCGGGCAAAATAGCGATCAGCCAATAACAAGGCGCGAATTAAGGCAGCGGGCCAATTGTGGAGCCCGTTACAAAGGAATGCGCAGAACGCGTCCGAAATAGAGAAATTCGGCGTTTGAGAGAATTTAGAGTGGGGAACGGGGTATAAGAGTGGGCGCACGGCTCATTCGAGAGGCAGTTCACCCTACCTCTAGAACCAACTCGGATCTCCTAGAAGAACTAGCAGACTCAAATAGAAAAATACACTCTATTCTGATATAACCTAAAATCCTTTTTCCTATTACTCCTTTGGATGCCTGGGGTATTGGTGAGACTCGGCGACGTATCGATCCCGTAGTCCAGGGTCCATTCCACATAACCTATAATTTTCGAATTTTGCTGCACGGGGCATTAGTGAGACTCGGTGACGTATCGATCCCGTGGTCCGTGGGCAAAATTACCTAACCTAACCTAGTGAATGCTCAGGACATTGGCGAGACTCGGCGACGTATCGAGCCCGTGGTCTGGGGTTCACATCCTAACCTGTCTTGTGTTTTTGGGCATTGGCGCCATTCGGCGACGTTTGAGGCCCGTGGTCAAGCACAAACTTTCCACCTAGCATTTTTTTTTTTTGGGTTTATTGAGAATAGAGGCGGTAAATAAATGATTTTATGATTAATTATTATTAAATTCAAAATTGTTTCATAATTTATCCGATTTGGTTGGGTCGAACGAATTGATTAGCGTTAGAATTCAATAATTTAAGAATCCATAGTCCATTGTACGACTCCAAAGTCAAAATAAATTATCCGAGCCAATCATAATCAATTATAACGAGTAAAAACAATCAACAAGTAAGCAAAAACGTTAATTCAAGAGGCAGCGGTGAGACTAGAGTTTGTATAGCGTCAAAAGCGATCAAGAAACATAAGGAATTGTAAAAACAAAAGCGTTCAACACTCTTGAATTATCAGCAAGCGTAAGGACTCTGGCTCAAGCGGATAGGATTATAGGACATCGGTTGTCAATTTTTAGTGTTGCGAATTTCATTATTTTTTGTTTGTTTTTTGTCTGAAAAATCTCATGCAAGCGGAAAGGAGAGGCAATAGACTAAGCAGGGGCACGATAAACCATAAAGCGTTCTTTATTGTGTGACAGGAAGCTAGTCTCGAACATTTTCCGTCCTCAGTTGTTCGACCATTACGTAATGCGTAGGCGCCCTGGATCGTGTAGGTATGTTATATCGATTTTGGATTAGGGTCTGAGAGATGTCGCCCTAGGACTGAACAAGTGTCGTCAAATTCGTCGACGCCTGCGCGTCGATCAGTGGTCGAACTAAGCAGTAATTGGAGGGGATAGAGGACTCCCGGATCCCGAAAAGCGTTAGGAGAGCACTGTACGATCGGCGGTCATAGCGAAAGTAGCGAAATAATATAACTATTGTAAAAGGTTCTTATAGACAAGATTCCTGAAATATTGAAGAGAATTTATTTGTCAAATATTGGGAACTACTTATAGTTCAAACGGAGAATTTACCGGCCCGAGATTTTGTCAATAAGCTCAGTAAAAAAATATTATTTGTCAACGAAATTATCGAGAGGTTGGACATTATACGAAGGTTTCAAAGTAAGTACTTGTCTAAGTTTCTTTCTTTCTTTCTCACGAGATCTTTCCTTTCCTCTCATTTTTCTCGTTACGGGTCGTCAACTTCCCCCCTTTGAGAAAAGAGTCAATACACGAAATTGAAATATTATTGCTAATCCCTAAGAGTATTAGCTGGCGCCCAATAAATCTATTTAACATAATTATATAAAACAGAGCCCTGGCAGTCACTGACCCAGACCGCGTCAGGTGGAGGTAATTTCGACAGAATTAGTCGAGGAAATAAATACCTGTCTCATTTGGCGCCCAACGTGGGGCCGGGTTGATAAAACAATAGTAAATTGCTTTGATTTAAGGCCTATCGGTCAAAATCGTTAATAAATGATTAAACAAGTTAAAAGAAAATTTTTCTCAGTGAAATAGTATGTGTGAAAGTCAGGTATTCGTCAAAATTTCATACGTTAAATTATTTTTTGAAATTGCGTGACTAGTATTCGACAAAATCTTCATATGTTAAATTATTTCTGTATTTGTGTAGCGTGCTGTACTAATTTATTTTGTATTGTAAAAGAGGGAATTCTTCGAGCGCTCCTCGAAATAAGAAACAAAGAGAAAAGGAATATAATACAGCAGTGTATCGAAGCGACCGAGCAGCGAGTCGCGCCGAAAATGTAAACAAGAGCTCGGCCGTGACATATAGTAAACAAGAGCCAGTATCCGTGAGCCCAGTAACTCTTGCGTGTGTATTGCCTCTGGACGACTGCTATACATCCTCCAAAGCACTTTTTTTTTTGCTTTCTTTCTTCTATCACATTTAATTGACGGTGGTGAAACTTTCTTTTGAATAGTGTACTGAAACATTAATATTGATTGTATCCTAAACAGCAAATACAGAAAAACGCAACGAAGCGTTAAGCCGAAGGTAAACGGAACGACTTCGACAAACAAGAAGAGAGTTACCGAAAAGCGTAAACAACTTGAAACCACTGAAAAATTATTGTCAAATAAAGATTTAAGGAAACCTCGACGAACTTTGGTGAGTAAGAAATATTGTAATTATTATCAGCTGGTCTAAATTTAATATAAGAAAATATCAAATTAGTAAATCACGCATCGAACTGTAAAGAGGGTAATTCAAAGAAATATTACTTAGCTTCAAAAAAAAAAAAAAAAAAAAAAAAAACCCATTTCCCTTTCGGGTAAATTTTTAAGAAAGAAAATAAAAGCTTCGATTAAGATTTGGCGTAGAGCGTGGAAATTGAGTCGACAGAAATTAATTAAATTTAAAATGAATTAAAGCTTGAAATGTCAAATAATGACATCAATGTTTTATTCCCCACCTAAAAGAGTGACGAGGTCTGGGGAGAAAGTAATAGTAAATAAAACAAAGAAAATGTCGAAAGTTGGTGGTTCAAATACACTGGGAGATAACGAACTCCCACCCTCGTCAGAAGGGGCAACATCATTAAGTCATGGGTTACCTACTGGGCCTTTACGATGGGGTGATAATACTCAAGGTGCGGTGGGGGGGGGGAACGCTTTTGCCTGAGCCTCCGAACCCAACTATACTGTTTGAAAGGAGAAATAGTAGTGGAACCTCCGCGTCCGCCTGGGGAAATGATACAGCGGGGAGGGGCCGAGGGTCAAGAGGACCAACGCCGATTCCAAATGAATTTTCTCAAATCAATTTCGATAATAACCCGGGAAATAATGAACGTACTTCGTCAGGAAAATTGGATAGAGTCGAATCGCGTTTGCAAAGAGTCGAAACACTAATAGACAAATTCGAGAAAATGTTCGACCTAGTGAGGGAATTAAAAGACAGGGATGCACAGGAAAAATCGTCACAGCCCGAGTTCGAGCTCGAAGGGGGAGAAACAATTCGGGTTCCGAATGATGCGATACCGAACGAGGACGAGGAGATTTCGCGATTAATTCATAAAATAAATGCTAGAGGTATCCCGTCTACAGGTACACAAATTAATCAAAGAAGAACGACAAACCCGAGGAGTTTCAATGTTACCAGTGATAACCCTTTGAATATAGGCGATGAATTATCCTTGAAGGATAAAACACGCGAAAATAGACAAACTCACGATCTAACAAAGAACGAAAATGGATTCTTTCACTTCTCAGAAGGGGAGGAAAGAGAATTAGTAAATTTGTCAAATACAATGTCGAATTCGGCTCGCAAAAAAATGACTAATAATAACTTTGTACCCATTTCGCGAGGAGTTCGATTCCGAGACCCCTATCAGTCAAATCGAACAAGTAACCCCCAACGATTAGAGAACAGCCCCGAAAGGAGAGTCAAAGTAACAATATCCCGGCAAGGTGAAGAAGGGGAGATAATTACTGCCGAGGAATATGTAACTCAAGAACAGCTTCGTCAAATAATATATAGAGACGAAGACTCAGATCGCCATAGGGAACGCTTAGTAAGCCCCCGAAACGATTATCAACGATCATCTCGCGGGTCAAGAAGGGGAGCACTCTCTTGGCAAACGAGTGATTCAAGCGATAGTGAAGAAGGTACACAATATCGTAGTGGTTTCAGACACTACCACGACCTTTCTCCGCCAGAACGACGTGAAAGAGTACTGAGTGGCACGATAACCAATCGCGAATTAGATGCAGCAATGAAAATAGGGAGAATAGTAAGTAACTGGAAAATAACATACCCAGGTACAGAAAAAGATCCTGAACAATTTCTACTAATTTTAAAAGATCAATTAAGCTCGAGTGGGATAGACCGAGATCAATTTATTCCGTGTTTGTCGAACGTTTTTGAGGGACCCTATAGAGCTTGGTACCTATTAAACAAGGGCCGTTGGAAAACTTGGAAAGAATTTGCGCGGGCATTTAGGTTCCAATGGGGAGTCAGAAAACAAGACGGCGATCTTTTCCTCGAAGTTAGAGACCTAAAAACGGAAAAAGGGGAATCACTAGCAGAATTCACTTGCCGCGCACGTCTAATATTTGAAAGAATGCAACGCCCCCCCCCTTTCCGTGATCAACTTAAACAAATTTTGGTCAAATTCAATCGGCGCTTGATATTCGAGATCCTCAACTTGCCAATATGGAATTACGATGAATTTCTCCATTATATTAACGAACGAAGTTATTTGTATCACCGATCGTTAGACGCGTCAAAAGAACCACGCGGTAGAAAAACGAACACCGAATTTAGATATTTGCAAGACGACTGGGGAAACGGCGAAAGTATCGAATTAGCCAGAGAGAGTGATAGTGATGAACAGCCTCCCCAGCTTCCACAAACGGGTCAAAATAAAATTAGTGTGTCAAGCGAAAAGGGAAATTCGGGCAAGAAAACGAAAAGTCTGACAAAACAAAGACTCGAAGCAAACTTAACTCGTTTCGAAAAAAACACCAAGGCTACGGAACAACAAACGGGGGAACCGCCCGGAAAATACGTGCCGGACCCAAACAAAATGTTCTGTTACAATTGCGGGCAAAGGAGACATACAGCACGCTCTTGTACTGCCGATCGGCAGGTTGTATGTTTCATTTGCAAACAAATAGGTCACGTTAATAAAGATTGTAAGCAGGCTTCGGGAAACGGCGAGGCCCCGCAGTAGTCGAACCTCAGGCCACTGCCGTGAAGGGCACAAGCGAGGAAAACGAAACGAGTCGAGTAAGAGAAATTAACATCGAACGAGTAAAATCTTTTGACAAATCCGATAAAGTAGCGGAAAGTAGTTGTCTTCCACTTCAAACAAACGAAGACGAAGATAGTCTCTCAACATCCGAGTTAGACTTGACAGGAAATCTGTCAACTGAAGAGGAAATTTCAGATCACGAGAATGACTCGAAAGAAGTTCCATCTCTAGTTGAGTTTGTCAAGGATACAGTACAATTCGGTATAATATCAATGTTAGAAAATGAAGAGCTCGCTGTACATGAATGTAACGTGCCAGAAATGCGAGATTTAGAAAACTGGATTCCCCCCGGTATAGGACCCGAAGTTATCCAAAATTTGTCGAAAAGACGAATATTTCGTTCAGATAATAGTTTGAAGGAACCGAGAAATGTCACAAGAATACCGGTAGAAGTCACAGTTTTCGGAAAAAAAATACACGGGATAGTTGACAGTGGGAGCGAAAGATCGTACCTGAGTCAAGCCGCGTATAACGAAATAAAAGAATTTCAAATCCAGGAAATACAAGGCGACGTAACATCGTCAAACGGGGTTCGCCTCGGAAACAAATCTATAACTCGAACAAAAGGGGGTACGTGCTTCGTAATAGATATAGGCGATATTTTTGGCGTACAATGGTTCAGTATTCTCCCAGATTTGTCAAATGAAGTTATATTGGGAATGGATTTTTGGCTAACGTTTCGCGTCCAGGTTAACCCGTTATCCGAAACGTGGTCGTTGGAAGGAAGTCACTTCGTGTATCCATTGTCACATCGCGTGGTTACACCATCGGAAATGAAAGCGTTAACTCTAGAACAAAGAGACGAACTTACAAAATTTCTAGATGAAAATTTTGCGAAATTTGAAAGGGAATCAACCGGTGTAACAACTCTAATTAAACACGTTATCGAGCTAAAAGACCATACGCCCCATAGGCAAAAACCGTACCCTCGCAGCGAGGCAATACGTGATTTCATCGACAAGGAAGTCGACAGACTTTTGCAAAAGGGCTATGTTGTATGGAGCAATAGCGACTGGGCTTGTTCACCAGTTGTAGCTCCGAAAGCAAATGGAGGGTTGAGATTTTGTATAGATTATCGTCCGGTGAACCGCAAAACGCTCAAACCTGCCTATCCCTTGCAAAATATGAAATCTATTTTGTCTCAATTGCGGCAAGCTAAAGTCATATCGACGCTAGATATGAGCGAAGCCTTCCACCAAATACCTATGGATGAGGCAAGTCGCAAATATACAGCATTTGTTGTCGAAGGTAAGGGATTACTCGAATGGGTGAGAATGCCATATGGCTTGACGGGTGCACCGTCCACTTTTCAAAGCTTAATGGACAAACTCAAACGCAAAATCCAGGAATTAATAACGGAGAGGCAACTCCCGAATAAATGGACAGAACAAGTTTTTGCCTATTTAGATGATTGGATTATTGTGAGTCAAAACTTCGACGAACATCTTCAGCTTTTGTCATTAGTTTTGGAAGTGCTCCGTGATGCTAAATTGACAATAAACCGTGAGAAAAGTAGCTTTGCATGTAAAGAAGTTAAATTTCTCGGTTATATTGTTGACAAATTGGGTGTGCGGCCTAATCCGGAGAAGATTAAACCCATAATTGATTTCCCAGTACCTAAAGATAGGACCCAGCTTCGACAATTTAACGGGCTCGTAAATTGGTATCATCGCCATTTAAAAGGTATTGCGAAAATGCAGGGACCACTGAATAAACTGTGTAGCCCTAAAGTCCCATGGAAATGGACAGAAGTCGAGCAAAATTCGTTCGACGAAGTGAAACACGCGTTAGTAGCTGCACCAAGACTGTATACGCCAATACCAGGCCAACCGTTTGTCCTTTATACCGATGCAAGTGATTTTGGCCTAGGCGCGATTCTAGTTCAAGCAAGCCCAGATGACAATAAAGAAAATTTAATAGAAACACTTAGCAGACCATTGAGAGGCGCGGAATTACACTATACCACCACAGAGAAGGAGTGTTTAGCCGTAGTTTGGGCAGTAAAAAAACTAAGGTGTTATTTAGAGGGTATGGCTTTCAAAGTTGTCACAGATCATCAAGCTTTACAATGGCTCTATGGTCTGAAAGATCCAGTTGGTCGTCTGGCAAGATGGGCTATTTATTTATTACAGCACTCTATAACGGTCGAATATAGGAAAGGTACGACTAACGAAGCTCCAGACGCGCTGTCACGAATGTATGATTTAGACGTCGACCCTTGGGGGTGGGAGAAAATAATCAAAGCCACCAGCGGTCAAACCCTCCTATCAACTATTTGTAATTCGAATTGGTATGACTCGAAACGCGAACTCGTTCAGAACGAGCCGGAGCGTTTCCATGAATGGAAAATTGAAAATAATGAGTTGTATTATCACCGTCCAGACTACGATAAAATGCTATTCGATGATGAACACCCTTGGAAGTTGGTTGTCAAACCCTCCGAAGTTCCTAGGATCTTGCGAGAGAATCATGAGAGTCCCCAGGCTGGTCACTTAGGAAGGGATTGCACTTATCAAAGAATACGACAAAATTATTATTGGCCGGGGATGTCACAAGATGTGCGACAATTTGTCGAGGATTGTGAAATTTGTCTCAAAGTTAAGTTTAATCAAAACCCAGTTAAAGGGTTATTAACATCGAGGTCTTTGTTGAAACCTTGGGCTCAGTTGTCGGTCGACACCGTTGGCCCGATGACTCGGTCAAAAAAGGGAAATTCATACATAGTCGTTGTACAAGATTTGTATACGAAATATGTTGAATTATTTCCCGTAAGGAAACAATCAGGCAAGGCGGTCGTCAAGGTATTAGAATCTGTATTTGATCAATGGGGAACGATTCCCGAGTCGATAATAACGGATAACGGGACCGAGTATATCAATAAAGAAGTAAAAGCTTTACTTGAAGCTAAAAGAATTAAACATCTAACCACCCCGCTGGCACACCCTCAGGCGAACCCGGTAGAAAGGGTGAATAGAACAATAAAGCCAATGATCGCAGCTTGTTTGAAAAATAGCCAAAACGAGTGGGATGAAAATTTGCCAAAATTACAGCTCGCGTATAACACCGTACCGCACTCTGGTAGCCGAATCACCCCATTCTATTTGAATCATGCACGAGAGGCCCAAGTATCTCCCAGGGAACATATTGTGGAGAACCCCCAAACAATAACGTCAGATTTGGTAAAGAAATGGGCTGAAAAGATCAAGAGGGTTGACGAATTTAGACATATAATAGAGCAACAAATTAAATCGTACTCTGAAAAACGCCTCGCCAAAGCTAATTCGAATAGAGTAGAATCCGTCAAATTAAAAGAGGGTATGGAAGTATACTACCCAAACAAAAAGCTAAGTAATAAAACCGAAGGTTATACAGCCAAATTAGGCCATAGATACCTTGGACCAGCGGTAATAAAGCGAGTGATTGGACGGATGGTAGTTGAATTAGCAGATAAAAACGATAAAATTGTCGGTAAATATTACGTAACAGACCTCAAAATACCTAGGCGGAGCTTACGAAATTTGTAAATTTGTACCTAGATAAACATGGCCGATCAAATGGAACCGAAGAATTCTTCACAACCTCCGATGGACAACGAGGGAGACAACGAAGTCTCTAGTTGCGGGACGACGGCTGAAGAGGAAGAGGCTCTTTTGGATCGACTGTACCGAGAGCAATTAGAGGTGGAGGCCCGATCTTCGGCCCTCAGAAAAGAGATTCGACGAAGGCAAGAAGTACTGGAACTTTCCAGATCGGTCGACGGAGAGGTTGTCAATCAGGTAACAGGTAAATCTAGAGAACCTGCCGAATCCGGTCAGAACACAATCTTTGAGACCGAGTTGTCAAGGAAATCCACCGATGATGACGAGTCTGCGGATGAAGACTCTGGTGCAAAAGGACCGTCTCCATCGACTTCGTCTAAACGGATTTCCGTAGAAGTCGAAGAGCTGGTTAGGAAAATCAGGGATCTTCCGCCACCGAAATTAAAACTGGCTTGAATACAGAAAATCACGGAGGCAGAAATCCACGCTGAGAACCTAAAAAGGAAGAGGGTCGAGACGAAACCCCATTCGTTGCAAAGGAACGTCTCTGGAGAACCCAAAAAGTCAACTGACCTTCAAGATGCGTCAGTCGCTCCGTCGGTAATGGTGAAACCTCTGCCATTAAATAAACTTCCATCGTTTGACGAAGTTGTACAGGAATTGGGAATCCCGGAATTATTGACAGCACAAGGACATCGCCCCCCATTGTATGTGGCCGATTGTCGAATCTTAAGCCAAGACTTACTTAAGAAATTGATAAACAAACGCGCCGAGCATCTGATGAGTCGTCTCGAGTCAAAGAAAGTCAGCCGTGGCACTCAAACTTTCATCAGCCAGGTCGGAAAACAACACGTGGCCGGTTGCGTCAACTGCCGCTCCCGTGACCACCATTTTAAGAACTGTGGACTTCCGTACCGGCCCGGTTTCTGTCAAATATGTGGTGCAGATGGTTTTGATGCAGAAGACTGTATTTATCCACATGGAATCGAGCACGAAATAGCCCTTGGAAGATGTTTGGGGTGCTCGAGAGATCTAAGCCTCTATTGTCCGGAATGTCCCGATTGTAATATCCGTTATGCGGGATTAGTCGATTGGCTGAGGTTAAATTATGCAACCTGGCCGACTGAATGGATTCCGGAAGATCATCGTTATATTGTCAACGAAGCCAAGGGAACACTAAAAAGACGAATGGTCCGATTTTCCGATCCCGAGGATTGCGCAAACCAAGTTCGCTCCTTCCTGATTAGAGAAAAAGCTCTCGCTGGAACGAAGAAGTTGGCAAATCCGGCAGCTCCAACCGCCGAAGAATTGTCAAAAGAAAAGAGGCTGTTGGCCATCCAGGCTTTGCAGGAACCATTCGCAAAGAAATCCCTCGATGAAATAATGCAGGAACGGCCCGAGCTTTCGGACGGTGAGGAGATCAAAGTCGTCGTCCCGTCAAAATACAAACAACACCGAGACTCTCGAAACCAGCCATGAAACATCTAGACTTCGCCAACAACGAAAATAACACGGAAGCAACGTCCTTACATGATTTTGACAATAATACTTAAGTTCATTAAAATTTTTCTGTTTTGTTTTGTTACGTGCGTTTGTCAAATTACTTATCTACGAATAGTAACGTAACGATTTTCATTTGTCCACTTAGATGTAACGTCTTTCCTAGACATTAGTATTAATTAGTCCGTACCTCCTCAAAAGAAACGAATTACATTCAGCTATGAGATCGTATTCTGCGTGCGTGAATTTGAGTTATGATTTAATGTCTCCCTCCAAAACGAGAAGAATGCGATGTTTAAGGACTGATTTCAGGTGGGAGACGGAATGAACTTTACAGGTGCTGCCTACCTTAAGGATTTAGCGACTCAATAGTCTCACTGACGACGTCAGGTTCGAAGGGGGAGATTGTGACAGGAAGCTAGTCTCGAACATTTTCCGTCCTCAGTTGTTCGACCATTACGTAATGCGTAGGCGCCCTGGATCGTGTAGGTATGTTATATCGATTTTGGATTAGGGTCTGAGAGATGTCGCCCTAGGACTGAACAAGTGTCGTCAAATTCGTCGACGCCTGCGCGTCGATCAGTGGTCGAACTAAGCAGTAATTGGAGGGGATAGAGGACTCCCGGATCCCGAAAAGCGTTAGGAGAGCACTGTACGATCGGCGGTCATAGCGAAAGTAGCGAAATAATATAACTATTGTAAAAGGTTCTTATAGACAAGATTCCTGAAATATTGAAGAGAATTTATTTGTCAAATATTGGGAACTACTTATAGTTCAAACGGAGAATTTACCGGCCCGAGATTTTGTCAATAAGCTCAGTAAAAAAATATTATTTGTCAACGAAATTATCGAGAGGTTGGACATTATACGAAGGTTTCAAAGTAAGTACTTGTCTAAGTTTCTTTCTTTCTTTCTCACGAGATCTTTCCTTTCCTCTCATTTTTCTCGTTACGGGTCGTCAACTTCCCCCCTTTGAGAAAAGAGTCAATACACGAAATTGAAATATTATTGCTAATCCCTAAGAGTATTAGCTGGCGCCCAATAAATCTATTTAACATAATTATATAAAACAGAGCCCTGGCAGTCACTGACCCAGACCGCGTCAGGTGGAGGTAATTTCGACAGAATTAGTCGAGGAAATAAATACCTGTCTCAATTGTATAAAACAAAAACAAATTTGAAAATTCAATCGAAATTTCATACAGAAAAACGCTCCGTTTTTCCGGGTCTTTCGAGTCTTCTCTCGCCTGACTTGGTCAAACAACGCGGACAGACAAAGATTAAAATTAAAAACGCGTATCATTTTGTAAAAACATAATAGTATTGTTTAATAAATTCATTTTGTTATCTTATCAACACAATTCTTGTCTCTCGTCTCGTTCATACCTGCTCCTTTTAGAATTAAGGTAGCTCGAACCGACGCGTGGCGGCGTTCAGGCCGGGTCGGCAAGAGCGTTACGTTACAACTGGCGCCCGAACAGGGACAGGTATTGCAAACGAGCGTGAGATTTGTTGAATGAAATTAATTAATCACGTCAAAATGGCAGAGAAGACCGATAGAGACGAAACAGCGAGAGATTCCGGGTTCCAAAATCCCGATGAGCGAACGGCACAAAATGTTGATTTGACTACCTCAATTCCTCCTCCAGGGGCGGGGAACATTTTTAATGAATCTCGCGGTAACTTTGGATTTGAACAACAAGAGAAATTTGACGATGATAATAAAGATCAAAATGAAGAAATTAAAATGGAAGAATTTAAAACCCCTAAATCAAATAAAGGGAAAATTGAATTCGCGGAATTAAATCATGAGTTATTGATGAGCTTAATTGACGCAATGAAAGAAATGAAAACGCAAGTCCAGAGCATGGCTAACGAGATTGCACGAAATAATCAGGCCACTAGCGATTTGAGGTCTGAATTTACAGAAAAATTCAAGACTCTGCAAGCCACAATCGCTAGTGATGTCCATAAAATCTATGACCCAATGAAACGTCACGTAACGGGCTTAACGAGAATAGTACAGGAAAATGAGTCAAAAAGTGCCGTTATTGAGGTTAGTGTGGCTCAAATACAACTTGACGTCAGCGCAATCAAGAAAAGGGTGGAGAATCTCGAATCTAAGGATAAAATTCATAGTCCAAACACTGAGAGCACCCGGATCGTCCCGAAGCCCAGTAAAGTAGTTTCAGATGACGAATCCGAGAACGAAGAGGAAAACTATGAGCCCGAAGAGAAAACAGATAGGATTCGGACGATGTTGCCAATGGACATGCATCCAAACAGAATTAAAATTAAACCTCCCACATACGATGGATCGGAAAGGAAAAGACCGATGAAGTTTATAAAGGAGTTTCGGAGGTACTGTGAGGTAACAAACCCCACGATCACCGAAATGAAATATTTGCTGGGACAATGTCTAGAGAAAGCCGCAAAGGAGTGGTGGGTTCTCATAGAAAATCGCGTCGAGGATTTTGAGGAAGTAGAGAAGAAATTCGTTGAGCGTTTCTGGAGCACTGATGTCCAGAGAAAAGTGAGGAAAGACCTCGAATTTGGACACTACTCTGATAAGGATAATAAAACATCGAAAGTGGAATATACGATTAACATTTTCGGAGCCGCGAAGGATCTCATCCCTCCTCCAAGCGATGAAGACATAATTGCATCACTCTCGCAACATTATACGGATGAGATTCAGGCAACTATAATCAGCCGAGGATTCAAAACACTAGAACAATTGATCGAATTCCTGGGTAAAATCGATCGGCATGGTCCAATAAATTCAAAAAAAGAAAAAGAAACCTCAACGAACCCAAATCAAAATAAAAACGAGCAAAGGCCATTCCGAATGCCTCAAAACAACAACTGGAATAACCAGGGTGGATATCAGAACAATTTCAACCGTGGAAACCCAAACTGGAACCACAATAACCGACCCAATGGAGGTTATAACAACAATAACGGCTGGAACAATCAACAAAACCGCAATTACCAGCAAAATTACAATCAAAGGCCCAACAACAATTATCAACAAAATTATAACCAGCGGCCAAACAACGGATATCCTCAGCAGAATCGAAATAACGGAAATAATAACCAACAGAACGGATATAATCGACAAAATCAGAATCCGAATTGGAGACCGCATCAGAACAATGGAGGATACCGGCCGCCGAATAATCCGAACGACCACCGTCAAACCAACGAACGACAACAGCCAGAAATACAAGCGATAGAGGTCCATCAGGAGCCTCAGCCGTCGACATCTCGGGCGGGAAACGAATAAACGTTGTACCCGTGCTTAATAACAATGATCAGATTAATAATAAAGTAAACGAACGAGGTACAACGAAGAAAAATAAAAAGAAAAAGAAAGAATCTCAGGATGGTTTATCGGAGGACCTCCACCAAATGAGAGATGCAAACAAACCGAAAAACGAAATTCAGGATATAAAAGTGGCAATAAACACGATTTTTACGGATACTAGGGAGTTTTTGATGGAAGAGGGAGTAAATGAAGAAGCTTTGCCAATTATAGAGTGTCCAGAAATTTATGCTAAAATAGAAGGTATTCAGGTTACAGCGTTAGTAGATTCAGGTTCGAGAGTCACCACGATTTCGGAGGAATTTTATTTGGAGAATAGGGAGATTTTGAAAGATTGTCCACTTTTGCCTGTCACGGGAGTGACGGTGAAAGGAGCGATAAAAGGGAAGTTAACGAAAGTTAGAAATCAAATAATGGCGATGACTGAAATTGGAAAAATTAAAACCTACATAAAATTTTTGATAGTGCCCGGCTTGATTAGGGATGTGTTGCTTGGCGTAGATTCTTTGCAACCGCTTAAAAGTTTAATTGACCTGGGAGCTATGTCTCTCCAGGTGAAATATAATGAAATTATTGATGTAGTACCCACGATAGGGACTACGGAAAAAGAAAATTTTTTGCGAGAAATTGTTTTTGAAAAGAAAGTTAAAGAAGTAGAAGAAGAAGAAGAGAGTTTTAAGCCAGAGCAAAATTTGGAATTTAAAAAGAGAAATATTGAGAAAATTTGTGAGCCAACCCAAAACTTGATTTTTGATAATAGAAGTGATGAGGAAATAACTCTGGAAGAGATTAACGAGATCGTGGAAGAAACTAAGCTCTCATTAGAACAAAAGGAAGCACATAAAGAAGTAATTTGGAATAGAAGGGAAGTCTTTCGTAAAATAACAGGTAGAATTTCAGTTTATGAGCATCGATTAGATATTACAACGGATAAGCCGATAGTTGCACACGCTTACGAGGTTCCTCTAATGCATAGGGAAAAAGTAGATAAAGAAATAGAAAAGTTACTAGATTTTGGAATAATACAGAGATCGAACAGTCCGTGGATTAATCCGATAATCCCGGTAATAAAAAAAGATGGAACAGTTAGACTTTGTTTAGACGCTAGAAAGTTAAATCAGGTAATGGCAAACGATCACGAATCAGTACCAAATATGGAGGAAATATTTCAAAAATGTCATTCGGCAAAGGTTATGACAACGCTAGATTTAACAAACAGTTTTTGGCAGATCCCTCTTCATCCGGATTCAATGAAGTATACTGCGTTTCGATATAGGGGAAAAGTTTATGAATTTACAGTAACACCATTCGGACTGAAAACAAGTACTGCCGCATTACTGAGAGCATTAGACATCATTCTCCATGGTTTGGGAGATCATGTAATTAATTTTGTAGATGATCTATTATGCATTTCCTCTAATTTTGACGAACACATGAGACATTTAGACGAATTACTAGAACGACTGCAACAACATGGAATGAAAATTAAATTAAAAAAGGCTAAATTCTTCCGGGAAGAAGTAGAGTTTCTAGGTCACATCTTGACAACTAAGGGTATAAAGCCACAGCCAGAGAAAATTAAGGCAATCCATGATTTCCCTGCACCTAGAAATTTAAAACAGTTAAGAGGATTTTTGGGGTTAATCAATTATTATACTAAATTCACTAAAAAACATGCAGAGGAAACAATCCCGCTTTTAAAACTATTGAAAAAGGAAACAAAATGGCGCTGGTTAGAGGATGAGAAAATTGCCTTTCAAAGAATTAAAGATTTATTCGTAGATGACGTTCTTTTACAACATCCAGACCCAGAAAAGAGATTTATTTTACAGACTGACGCAAGTAGCTATGCTTTGGGGGGCACCCTAGCTCAAAAAGATGAAAATGGCGATTTGGGAGTGATAATGTTTGCCAGTAGAACACTGAAAGGGGCCGAGCTAGCTTACACTACCACCGAAAAAGAATTGTTAGCAATTGTGTGGTCCTTGAAGAAATTTAGAACGTATTTACTTGGGACAAAAATTGATGTTATTACAGACCATCGAGCCATCACATTTTTGAAAAACTGTCAGTTATTAAACGAGAGACTAACTCGATGGATTTTAGCGATTCAAGACTATGATATCGAATTCGAATTTTGTCCAGGAGAAAGGAACGTTGTGGCCGACGTGTTAAGCAGATTAAATCCACCAGATACTGGGGGGCGAAAGGGCAAGGAGATAGTGATCAGCACAATGTTGGCGATCAAACCATCGAAGGAATTGGAACAAATGATTAAACAAATAGGAGTTTGGCAGGAAAGGGAAGACAGAATTAGGGTAATTAGGGAAGGCATAGAAAATGAAAACAACGATAAATATAAAATCAAAAGTAATATTTTATTAAAAGCAATAAATTCCGAATCCGGGAAAATAGTTCTGCCAAGAGAGATCCTCCATCCTCTGGTATCTGAAACACATCAAATGTATGGTCATGTAGGAGCTAAAAAAATATGGAAAATAATTACAGAAGATTTTACTTACCCGAGACTGTACCACTCTATCAGACAGATTCTTGCTTCTTGCGATTTTTGCCAAAGAAATAAAGTCCCAAATCAGCATTCATATGCGGCACAGCAAAATATCGTTCCGGAGGGACCGGGAGATATTGTTTCAATTGATTTTTTTGGTCCATTACCCGTGACAAAAGGAGGAATGAAACACATCCTCGTCACAATTGATGCTTTTTCCAAATTTGTTGTTTTATATCCCTTAAAAGCGGCAACAGCGCCAGCAACAATTAACAAAATCTTTAACCATTACATTCCCGAATTTGGAAAACCGAAAAAGCTTCAATTTGACCATGGCACGCAATTTACTTCGCGATTATGGCTAGGAAAATTAGCTAGCGAAGGAATTCAGCCAGTTTTCTCTTCTATTAGGCATCCGCAAGAAAACATAGTAGAGAGAGTCAATCGAGAGATCGGTAGATTTTTTCGAACATTTCTAACCGATAAACACACCGACTGGCTGAAATGGGTTAAGGTTATCGAGGACTGTATGAATGAAACACACCACGAAACAACCGAAATGACACCCATTGAAATACAGAAAAATGTTAAGCCTCAAAGAATTTGGAACAATTGGATTAAAATAGAGAGAGATGAGGAATTAGATGAGGAAGACGGGATCGAAGCCAAATTAATGCTTGCCAGGAATAGGATAGAGAGAAAAGGTAGAGATAGGGCAAGAAAATTCGACTCAAAACACAAATTAATTCAATTTAATGTGGGAGATTTAGTTTTGGCCAAAGCGTGCAACGTTAGCGACCCTGTAAATAAAAAAATGGCCAAATTCTTCTTGATTTACGAGGGGCCATATAGAATTAAGAAGAAGATAGCCACCGCAACATTCATTCTTGAAAATCCGGAGACCGAGATGGAGAGAGGCATGTACCACGCCGCAAACCTAAAAAAATACAAAAATTGATCAAAAACGCGAATTACAAATTAAATTACCAGGATGTATTGTTATAAACCATGTAACTTACCTTTATTTATTACTTCCAAACGTATCCGCTGGAAAAAGTTTTCAAATTAATAAAAAACTTACAATTTTATGCTCAGGGTGACGTCAAATCGATACTTACCTGAGAGATTCATATTCTTCCTACGGGACGACCTAAAACACATAAAAACAATAGAAAAACACAAAAAAATAAATAAAATCCAAAAGAAAAGAGAAAATTACATGTTTATTACTATTTTTATTAATAATAACGATTTTTTTAATTCAAAATTACGATTTCCGACAATAAAAATGTTGATTGTCTAAAAGTTACTAGCAAGGATACAGATTTATTACACTTAAAGACTTCAAATGTCCAAAAACGAATTTACGATAGCCAAATTTTTGAAAAATTGGAAGTTATGTACAAAACAAGCAGTGTCATGCTCTGTCTCACTCTACTAATTCCCTAGATCATGAAAAACATGTTTCCGATAGTAAAAATATCAATATTTTTGAAGATAATCATCAAGAAAGGTTAATTATGCATCATTATGGCTTAATTAAACGAATTATGACTCGAAAAACCATTAAAACAGTCAAAAACACAATTTTCTGAATTCTGGTAACGTCACGCTTCTGTAGTGGCAAACTTCAGACGGTACCCGTAGCTAGGACTCTAGATTTTAGTTCTTGAAAAATCCGTACGTGGCAAGGGCGCTGAAAGCAGCCGAACTCGCGTAGTAACAGCCGAATTTAAACGAGAACGGTCACCATGTTCATGACCTCACTCAACATCGAACGCTCAACCAAAACAGACGACTCCCGCGTCAAATGATTTGAAGAACAAGTTTCAGGAGGAATTAGGAAGAATTGGTACGAGAAACAGGTAAAACAAAGGTTTTTAGGCATAATGGAAGCAAAGAAAATGGCATGAACATGAAATGAATCAAAAAAAAAGGTGCATAACGGAAATCGAAAAAGACGAGAAATAATCCTCGGAATTATTACTCTAGGCATTGAAATGGACGCATCAACCCAAACGACTGTAGAAAAAAAAAAATTTTTCGCAGCAAACGAAAGAAGAGGGTGAATGGGATGTTCAAGTTGAGAATTTCGAAATAGGAGCCCTTGGGGAAAATAAATGGAAAAAACCCAAATTTATTCCGATCGTCAGTGTGGATTTATGTAAAAGGGACAAGCAAAATCAAAGCACGCAGACAGGAGAATGTTTGAAGGACAAAGCTGTTCAGACATGTTGGCGTCTTATAGAAATCGAGATTGGAGAAGAACGAAAGGCAAAACGGGAGAACGTTCTAAGTTTGATCGCAAAACATCAGTTTTTTAAAAAGATAAAAGAGGAATTTAACGTTCCTGCAATTCTCTCACCCATTCGAGAGAATCACGTGCGCAAAATCGGAGTAGAAAACGACGACTGGACGACTTGGAGGACGGGCGAGTTTTTTTGGAATCCGGACGAAAAAAATGGGCAAGAGAATGGTGCCGAAAAAAAAGACGAGAAGAGGAAGAATAATGCGGAACCAGGAGAAGGACGGGTGAACAAAAAAATAAACGTCCAATATAAACTGCTAGAGAAGGATTTGGAAACGCTTCATGGTTCGAACTGGCTTAATGACGAAATAATTAACGCATATTTCGAACTGATTGAAAGAGAAGGACGATCTGCCGGAGAAGACAGCTCTAAAATCCACTCCATGAGCTCTTTTTTCTTTCCTCGTTTACATTTAAACGGATATGCAGCAGTAAAACGCTGGACAAAGAAGATTGATATTTTTGAATTTGAAAAGATTCTCATCCCAATCAATTTGGGTCAGCATTGGTGCTTGGGGGTCATTAATGTAATTCATAAAACTATCTTGTATTATGACAGCTTGGGGAGAAACAACCCTCAATATTTGAAGACCTTACTCCAATACATAAAAATAGAAGCACGGGAACGGGGCAAGAAACAAATAAATGAGAAAGAATGGGTTTTGGAAACGAGGAAGGATATTCCGCGTCAGTTAAATGGGTTTGATTGCGGGGTTTTCACTTGTTTATTTGCGAAATACGAAGCCAACAACCAAAAGATAGATTTTAATCAATCAGATATGACACAAATGCGTATAAGAATTGGAAATGAACTCAGATCAGGGAAATTAGAGTGAAAGGGACGTAAAGAGGAGAATCTGTTTTATTGTATTATTGTTTATTGTCTATTTTACTATTTTATTGTTGTTCAGGATTGAGCGAGGCCTCGACGGTAGCGCGAGAGAATTCGGGCCGGGCTCTCGCGCTCCGCCGCTGGCGTCGCCAGTTCGCGGGTTCGGACATTTTGGGCGCGTGCAATTAGAGCAGCCGGGTGCTCGTTTCACGCGCTCACGGGGGGCGTCGCCACCTCCTGGGCAGTAATTAGCACGGGACCGGGGAAGCACACCGCGCATGTGCGCGGGGCTTCATCATCGATCTCCATGATTGATGCCTCAGTCTTGATCCGGTCGCTGAAGCGTGCAATACGGCTAATCACTGCATCTCACCTTCTCACCAGTTTTCAGTATCAAATTCGGGTTCTCTTATTCATTTTCGGTTCAAATCATTACACGGACTCTGCGCATTTAACGGAACATTCTCTCAAACTCATTTTAACGGAATATCTCAAAAAATCATCGGGTTCTTTCGCACGAGCACGCTTCGGTCGTCCATCTTGTTCGTCTCGCACGTGCTCGACGAACACCGGGTCAACTCGCCATTTTCAGCATCGGGCTTAACCGCACTAATTGTCGGGCAAATACTGTACTTAAGATAGAACAGCGGAACAATAAATTCCTCACTATTTTTCTCGCACCACCGGCGTACTTATTATTCGTTTACCACCTACACCAGACTCCTTGCAAAAACATTTTGGTCCTTCGAGCCGGATCTGGTGGTAAGTGCGCGCGGAGTGGGTGTAAAAAGTGAGTGAAAATTCAACGGGCTTTTCACGGCGCATCGCATCTCAACGGGACTTCGAACATTCTCGTCTCCACGGCGTGGTTCGCACGTGGTTCAAGCTCAACGGGCGGCCATCTTGGTCATCGACCGTGCACTCTCATCGATTCTTCGATCTCAACGGGTTTTTTCTCAGTGAGTCTTCACATCGGGTGAGTGTTTTCGCAAACTTTATTCATCAATTTATTTGGGAAAATGGACATCAGTGCGGGAAGTGAAGCAAGTGTGCGGTCGCGGGCTCAGCGGTAGCGCTTTCTCTCTCACTCTCGGCGCGCGGGAACATTGGCGTCGATCTCGGCTCTCATTCTCGGGACGCTCACCGCGCGGCGCGGCGCGGCGCTGCGCAGTCGGTAATCAGTCACTGGCATCGGGTCAGGGGCGGTAAAGTAACGGTCACATTACCGCGCATCGGTAATTTATCGGTTTTCCACGGGATTCGGACATTCGGCGGCAACTCATCGGCTAAACTCAATGCATGGACAATTCTCACGACCGTTACGGGCAATTACTCGGTTTTTCACACCTTTTTGGGCAATCTTGGGTACCTCTCGGGAGTGGCCAGTGACTTCGGGCAAGATCAACGGACATTTCTCACGGGTTCTAGCAGTGATTAGTGACACTTCGCATTCGGGTTTACAGTGACGTTCCGTTATCGAATTTTGGACAAATTCGCGGGTGCTTTATCGGTATTCTGTGCACTTTCAGGATTAACGGTGACAGGTGGCGCGGGTCGGGCGGGTTCGGGGCCACCTCGTCTCTTCAAGCATTTCGGGCTTGTACAAAAATTACGGGCTGCAGCATTCATACTACGGGACAATATCCTCCGGTTTTTTTTTTTGGGGATTTTTGTCGGTTATTGGGCTCCACGCAATTCTTTGGGAGCAATTGGGTCCCTTTCTCATTTGGATCGGATACCTCGCATTTTCGGACGGTTCTATCATTCGGTTGCGCTCAACAGGTAACATGTCGGACGGGGAATCCTCACACCCAAAAGCGGAGCCGGGCGAAGAGCATCGGGTCCTCCTCGTCCCCACGGGACACGAGGTCGCTCCTCCAACGGGACCACCGGGATCCTCCTCACCGCGGCGGGACGTCTCCCCCGCAGCCTCACTCCAGGAGCTGGACGCGGGCAATCGGGATTTGACCTCACGCTCACGGGATAATTCTCGATCGGGCAGCCGGGAACCGTCACCGGGCACACGGAACCCACCTTGAGTGGGTAATCGGGCAACGGGACCGCTCGAGCTCAAGGTGGCTACACAGAACGCTCGGGTAAAACTCCTGGAGTCACTGCTCACTACGGTGACTCAGGCGGTCGCACGGGATTTCACCCCTTCGCAGCTCGACAATTTGCGGGTGCAGTCGACGGAGCTGTGGAGCAAATTCTCACAGGTGCACGACGCGATCTCGGAGTCGTGCACGCCAGCGTTCTTATCGGGAGCATACGTCACCGGGGACGTATATTCGCAGGCGTTCCACCTGCACCAGCGCATCACCTCAATCCTTTCTCGGTTTCGGGACGAGATTCAGCCTTCCTCAACGGGAGCTTCCACATCGGGCGGCGCTGCAGCCATCGGTAGGGAGAATCTTCCGAAGATCTCTCTACCCACATTCACCGGGGACTTCTCAGCCTGGATTTCATTTCGGGATCTATTCACATCTTTGGTTCGGGACAACGCATCGCTCACTGATGTCGAGCGTATGCACTATTTGCGGACGGCCACATCGGGAGAGGCGGCCAAACTCATCGCCAGCCTCGCAATAGAAGCCGAATCTTTCGCAACGGCTTGGGAGATTCTCTCGGATCGGTACAACGACACACGGGTGCTCATCCGCTCTCACCTGGACAGCATTTTTCGCACAACGGTCATCTCACCAAACTCTGCTCGGGATCTTCGCACTCTCATCCACGACGTCTCGGAGGCGTACAACTCACTCCGGGTTCTGGGGGCACCTATCGACTACTGGGACTGGGTTCTCGAGTATGCGATCACGCGACGTCTCGACACCTCGAGTCGCGTCGCCTGGGAAACAAAAGCGGGCCAATCACCAAATCAGCCAAAATTGGCAGAATTACGGGCGTTCCTCACCAATCGGGCTCGGGCTCTTGAGGGCTCTGCTGTCTCCACGGGTCCTCCTCACTCTCGGAGCGGAAGCAACACGGGATCGAGCAAATCAGCACCGGGTACATCCTCAAGGCCGTCAGCAAGGGCTCATGCGGCAACAACGGGGAGCCAGCAATCATGCTCGCTCTGCCAGCAGGCGCACTTCATCGTCGCCTGCCCCAAATTTCGGGAGCTCACCAACGAGCAACGGCGGGAAAAGGTGCAGTCCTTGCGGCTGTGCTTTAATTGCTTGGGTCGGCACAACGTGTCGTCGTGCCAGACGACGACGAAGTGCAAGGAGTGCGAACGGAAACATCACACCATGATCCACGTCGGGTGGAGTCGGGACGGGAGCACTCCTGCACCATCACGTTCGGTCAAGTCGGGCGAGGCATCGGGAGCCTCTACGGCGGGACCATCCTCATCAAGCTCCGCATGAGACAACGGGGCATTAACTTTGTCCGCCTCGGGAGCTGCCAGGCCGGCAGTTCTTCTCGCAACGGGTCAAGCTAACCTCATCACACCACACGGGGCTTCTCACCGGGTACGAATGTTGATCGACACGGGCGCGGAGATCACATTCATCACTGCTTCTCTCGTGCAGCAACTCAAGCTTCACCGGGAAGCATCGGTAATACCGATCATCGGGATCGGCGGGACGCATTCGGGCCACACGCGCGGGGTGGTTAGCGTAAAGCTTCGGTCTATGCACTCATCGGACATTGTCTCAATAAAAGCTCACATTTTGTCAAAGTTAATGCCTACTCTCCCTTCATTTACACCTCCTAACATCTCACTTTCTCATCTGCAAGGTCTTCCACTTGCAGACCCGGAATTTCTCTCACCAGGGTCCATCGATTTAATTCTCGGGGCTGACATCTATGGGCAACTCATTCGGGAGCAGATCAAGCGGGGGCCTCACGGCACACCGATTGCACAGAATACGGTTTTCGGGTGGATCGTTCTCGGTCCTATGGACTCTTCTCAACAGTCAGCCGGGTTGGTTCATCACGCTGCAGTGGATCACGGGTATCAGGAGCTTCAGGATCTCCTCACACAGTTTTGGGGACAGGAAGAAGTCTCGGGCTCGGGCGAATCGCATCTCACTCCTGACGAGCAGGAATGTGAGACTCATTTCTTGACGACACACAAACGGGACTCAGACGGGCGGTACGTCGTCAGATTGCCGGTTAAATCCGCATCGGGGACATTGGGCGGGTCTTTTCACACAGCTTCGTCTTGTCTCCATCGACTACAATGCAAACTCAATCGGGATTCAAGCTACAAGGGCCTCTACGACACGTTTCTCGGGGAATACGAATCATTGGGGCACATGACTCGAGTCTCGGGCAATCACGCCCCTCTCGGGCCTATTTACTACTTGCCGCACCACGGGGTGCTCACCACAAAGTTACGTGTTGTATTCAACGGGTCGTGCAATACAGATTCGGGAATTTCGCTTAACGACATTCTGCACACGGGCGCGAAACTGCAGCGAGATATTTCGGACGTTCTCTTGTGGGTCAGACGACACCGTTTCGTCTTCGCGACCGACATCGTTAAGATGTTCCGGCAAATTCGGGTTCACGAAAGTGATTGGGACTTACAACGCATTTTATGGGTGGACGAGGGCGGGCGGGTCGTTCCATTCCATCTCACCACGGTCACTTACGGTACTCGGTCAGCACCATTCCTCGCGGGACGGGCGGGAAATATCCCGAGGCTGTCGCCCCTCTTACAAAGGGGCGATATGTGGACGATATTTACGGCGGTGCTGACCAGCTCGCAGATCTCATCACGCAAGCGGAGCAACTCATCGGGATTTGTACAGCGGGCTGCTTTCCTCTGGCCAAGTGGCAGAGCAATCATCCGGAGCTTCTCACGGCGGTCGGAGCGACCTCATCAACGGAAAACGCTCGGGTATTTGAAGAATGGGAGACAAAAGTCCTTGGTCTCGCATGGCTTCCTCACACGGACGTGTTCAAATTCACGGTTCACAAGTACACAGCCGGGGACGGAATCACGAAACGCATCATTCTCTCGGAGATCGCACAATTATACGATCCATTGGGTTTTCTCTCACCGGTAACGATTCGGGCCAAAGTTCTCTTACAAAGGCTTTGGTTAGAAAAGTTAAATTGGGATGACCTCGTGTCAACGGAAGTTCGCAACTCCTGGGTCGCGTTTCGGCAGGAACTATCGCATATCGGGACGGTTTCGGTACCGCGGTGGCTCAACATCGCGACGGGTACATCGGTCGAACTACACGGGTTTTCGGATGCATCTCAACTAGCAATGGGCGCAGCTGTGTACGTTCGGGTTTCGGGCGCGGGTAATCAAACAACGGTCTCACTAGTCTGCGCTAAGACTAAGGTCGCACCGATCAAACGGCTCACAATTCCTCGGTTGGAGCTCGCAGCAGCGGTGCTGCTTGCTAAACTCACACACCACGTGCAAAACGTGCTGGGCCTTGATGACTCACGGGTATACCTATGGACGGACTCAATGGTAACGCTCACTTGGGTCACTTCTCATCCTTCACGTTGGAAGGATTTTGTTCGGAATCGGGTATCACTGGCACAGGAGCTCGTGCCACGGGCCCAATGGAGATTCACACCGGGTCGGGACAATCCAGCGGATTGCGCATCACGGGGGCTAACCATCTCACAACTCGCGCGACATTCATCATAGTGGGACGGGCCTCACTGGTTAGCAAGAGACTCATTCCATTGGCCAACTCAACGCATCGGGACGGGGGACGCAGCGGCGCTCGAAGAGCGGCCAGGTCTTACACTCTCACTCGCAACATCACCCTCACCGGTTTACGATCTCATCTTGAAATACTCATCTCTCACACGGTTGTTGCGAATCACCTCATGGCTCTTCAAGGTGATTACAAACCTGAAAAGAGCGGGCGACGGTACATCGGGTTCAGCCAACATCACACCGGGAGACCTGGAGAACTCACGGCTTTATTGGGTGAAAGCCATTCAGGGAGCATACTTCACTTCAGAGCTTAAAACACTCACATCGGGCTACACTCTCCCGAAATCGCATCCGATCACGCGATTAACGGGCTTCATAGATCATCAAGGCATTCTCAGGGTGGGAGGACGGCTGAAGCACTCAGCCTTACAACCTGATTGCAAGCACTCAGTCATTCTCCCTCGGGACTCACCACTTACGGCACTTCTCATCGCTGATGCCCACGAGCACACTCTCCACGGCGGGACTCAACTCACTCTGGCTTATCTACGGCAGAGCTGCTGGATCATCGGCGGGCGTGGGCCAGTACGCTCATACATTTTGCGTTGCGTGCGGTGCGCGCGCTTCTGGGCGCTCAAGGCACAGCAACTAATGGGTCAGTTGCCAATCTCACGGGTTACGCCGGCAAGGCCGTTTCTCTTCTCGGGGGTCGACTACGCGGGGCCAGTTTCACTCAAAAGCTGGCGCGGGCGTGGGAGCAAATGTCACAAAGGCTGGCTGTGCATTTTCGTTTGTTTCGCTACCTCCGCTATGCACCTGGAAGTTGTTACAGATTTAACCACGGACGGGTTCCTCGCAGCACTCAGACGGTTCACGGGCAGACGCGGGATTCCGCACACGATCCAAAGTGATTGCGGAACCAACATTCAGGGTGCAGCAGCGGAGCTACAACAATTATTCAAAACGGGTACACGGGAATCCGAACTCATTCAGCACACTGGGGCAACTGACGGGATTAAATGGGTGTTCAACCCACCGGGGGCACCTCATATGGGCGGAAAATGGGAGGCCGCAGTAAAATCGGTCAAGTATCATCTCCGGCGGACGATTGGGGATGCCAGTCTCACGTTTGAAGAATTTACGACTCTTCTCACACAAATTGAGGGCATACTCAACTCGCGGCCGTTGGAGCCTCTGTCGGATGACCCGGATGATTATTCGGTTCTCACCCCTGGGCATTTTCTCATCGGGGACACACTCACCTCCATTCCTGAGCCCTCATTACGGGATGTGCCTCAAGGTCGCCTCACACGGTGGCAATGGCTCCAGGAACGGGTTCAATACTACTGGGAGCACTGGTCATCGGGATACCTGCAACGGCAGCAGGCTATATCAAAATGGCATCATCCGAGTCACGACATCCGGGTCGGGTCTATGGTTCTACTCATGAACGAAAACACGTCACCCACAAAGTGGCCACGGGCACGGGTCACACAACTACATCCGGGAAAGGACGGGCTCACACGGGTGGTTACTCTCAAAACGGCGACGACCACACTCACACGGCCTATCACCAAACTGGCACTCTTGCCAGTGCCTCAACCGGGATCAATCGACAGCACTGCTGCCGATGGCGGGCGGAATGTTCAGGATTGAGCGAGGCCTCGACGGTAGCGCGAGAGAATTCGGGCCGGGCTCTCGCGCTCCGCCGCTGGCGTCGCCAGTTCGCGGGTTCGGACATTTTGGGCGCGTGCAATTAGAGCAGCCGGGTGCTCGTTTCACGCGCTCACGGGGGGCGTCGCCACCTCCTGGGCAGTAATTAGCACGGGACCGGGGAAGCACACCGCGCATGTGCGCGGGGCTTCATCATCGATCTCCATGATTGATGCCTCAGTCTTGATCCGGTCGCTGAAGCGTGCAATACGGCTAATCACTGCATCTCACCTTCTCACCAGTTTTCGGTATCAAATTCGGGTTCTCTTATTCATTTTCGGTTCAAATCATTACACAGACTCTGCGCATTTAACGGAACATTCTCTCGGACTCATTTTAACGGAATATCTCAAAAAATCATCGGGTTCTTTCGCACGAGCACGCTTCGGTCGTCCATCTTGTTCGTCTCGCACGTGCTCGACGAACACCGGGTCAACTCGCCATTTTCAGCATCGGGCTTAACCGCACTAATTGTCGGGCAAATACTGTACTTAAGATAGAACAGCGGAACAATAAATTCCTCACTATTTTTCTCGCACCACCGGCGTACTTATTATTCGTTTACCACCTACACCAGACTCCTTGCAAAAACAATTGTTATAAATGGAAATCAAATTGTAAAATTAGGATATGGGGTGTGACTGTCCCTCCTGTTGTGAATTATTTATCAATTATCACAAACAAGAAATTGTTTGAATATTAAATGAGGAAAAGGGGTTTATATATCCCCCTCAGCTAAGAGTATTTCTAGCACAACGAAATTGTTGAACGTCGAAGATAAAATGAATAAATAAATGACGTTTTTTTTACTATGCACATTGTGTCCATTTACTGAAGACGATTAAACCTGAAATCATGATTCGATGTCCTGGATGCATCCATACCTGAAAAACATGAAAAATCATTCTATCGATGGTCTCCGCGCCTGAAAAAGAAAAATAAATTAGTAAAAAAACTAAATCCAATTATAAAGATATAGAAAAGTTACTTACCGATGAGGCCGATGTCCTGGAGTCCGCGAACCTAAAAAAGAAAAACAAAAATGATTAGAAAATAATTAAAATAGCAATAGAATGAAAAGAGTACTTACCTACCGAAAAAAAAAAAAAAAAAAAAAAAATTACTCCGGAAAACGACGAAAAATAATTACTCAACTGCTGAAATAAAAAAAAAAAAAAGAGGAGAAGAGGAATGAGATGAAGGGGGTAAAAGTGAAAAGGGAGAGGAAAATGGGGTAAAAGAGATTAAGGAGAAAGTAAAAGGAGAGGAAAGAGGAGAAGTTGGGAGAAATGAGAAGAATTTGGGGTAAAATGAACCAAGGTAAAACGAAATAAGGAATAAGAAGAATTAAGGGAGTACGAGGAGTATGGAATTGGAGTAGAATAGGGGATAGGAAATTTAAGAGCGGGGTAGGAAGAATCCTGAAAATATGACAAAGAACCTGAAAATCAAAGAAAATAAATTGTAGAATAGAATAAACCTGAAAATAAAAGAAGAATGAATGGTGAAAGGGACGAGAAAAAGGGAGCGTTGAGATCCTGAAAATAAAACTTGTAAAAAGAAAAAAAGAAAAAGAAACACGGCGCTGAAATTGAAAAAACAATAAACCTAAAAAAAAAAAAATAATAATAATAATGATGATGAAAACCTGAAAATAAAAAGAAAAGTGGGGATAAAAAACAATAAAGGGAATGAAATAGACGAATAAGAAGGGAGTGGGAGTAATAAGAGATAAAAGGGACGAATAATAAGGCTACGAGCGAAAGAGGGGGAAAATATGAACTAATGGGAAGACAAAAATAATAAAAGTGGGGTAAAATGGATGAATGTGGTGCGAGAAGGGACTGAAAAAGGCAAAGTGGGGTAAAATGGAACGAAATAGAGAAGTGGGGAAAGTGAAAGGAGTGGGGATGGAGAAAGAGTATAAAGGTCGGAGCAGCAGGCTCCGGAGCGTCATTCGAGCCTCTGTCAAGCTTCAAACAACACCGGGAGCTACCCAAGCGATTGGACGACATCGGGAGCTCTACCTCGTTGTTCAAAGCGACTTTGAGAATCTAAATCTCTACATCCACCAAGATGCGAATCGACCCAGTCATTTCAGGAGTTCCAACGCCTTCTCCATGGCCAGCGACCTGGGAAGGAAGCTTCGAGATCATCATACTGGAGTTCCTTAACCCAACAAATTTTTCTTACACAACTCTGACAAAATTTGAGGAACTGTGTGCATTCGCGGAGCAGTTATTCACCGACATCGCAGAAAGAAACCACTATCCAAGGGTTTATGCTTCCATCGACCGAATATACGCGGTCGTCAGTCAAGAAACGGCCTACAGAGGGAAATTGGTCGATGTGGAAGATGGAGAAGCTACCCTACTGCTTATCGATAGAGGGGTCACTCACATGCATCCGGTTCATGAGCTTCAGAATCTACCTCATCAATATGTCAACGTGCCTTCTTTCTGCACGAAAGCATTCATTTCGGGAATCAGGCCATTTTATGGAAACAGATGGGAGATGACCTGCAGCCTCCATTATCAACGGAAGCTGGTTGATCAAAAAGCTAGAATCACTATTATCGGCGATCATCCTACGAAGAAGGGCCACGAAGTTCACCTTTTCATAACACCTCAACGGGTCAATCTGGGAGAAAGCTTGGTCAGGCACCAATATGCTCTACCTGGCGAATATCAATTCAGCCTTCGGGACGACGTAAAGTGTGCGACGCCTGAAGAAATACAAAGATTGGCGAATGGAGAGCAACTACAGGAGCCTTTCAATCCTATTGCGGCAGAGCTGAGACAGCTAGAACATCTGCGACTCCTAGACTTGGAAGAAGAACAAATGAACGAGGTCAATCAACTCCGCTGATAGGAGACAAGCTGAAAAACATCAAGAACATCGAGAAACCTGTAAATCATCATCTTCAAGACATCATCGCCCTGTCCTCCCTTTATCCCCAAATCAAATTGCATTTTTAAATTGTCTACGGTCCCAATCCCATTTTCGGCCTTCGAAAGTTTGAAATTTTGTATTTTTCTTTTGTTTTGACTCTTTAAATGAGTTTTTGAGAACAAAAAGCATCATTTCAAAGATCTTTTTGTTCTGGGGGGCATTTGAGACGTAACACTCGCGTAGCGGCCCGAGCCCGCTCGAACTATCTAATACTACGCGTGCGAAAAACATCGCGGCGCGATGACGGGCGTGCGTCCCAACCGGCGGCCATGTTGGCGACTGGCACAAAGGCCCGAGCGAGCCGGCGGGCAACGCTCCGAACAGCGCCACTTGGCAAGAAATCAAACTAAATCATAATTTCTTTATTCTAATTGTTTTCAAACTTTTTATTTATCAATATGAGCGTAATTAGGCTCAAAATGTCGGGAAAAATAGCCGCTATCAAAGAAAAATAGAGAAAAGATTAAAGCTTGTAGAAAATTTGTGTTATTTCAAATAGAGCGAGATGCTTGATCACAGCGCATGCGCGGGGCTAAGCGTTCATGGGCTATAGGAACCCGAACGTGACTTTTTGTGATTTTTCAAACAAAATTAAATTAAATGAAACAATGAAGCCAAATCACTCAAATAATTAAACAACAACAATTGACATTGTGGTTTCATTATTTTAAAATCATGCTGAGCTGAAAATTAATCAAAGCGGAATTCGGCGCATCGGGCAAAATAGCGATCAGCCAATAACAAGGCGCGAATTAAGGCAGCGGGCCAATTGTGGAGCCCGTTACAAAGGAATGCGCAGAACGCGTCCAAAATAGAGAAATTCGGCGTTTGAGAGAATTTAGAGTGGGGAACGGGGTATAAGAGTGGGCGCACGGCTCATTCGAGAGGCTGTTCACCCTACCTCTAGAACCAACTCGGATCTCCTAGAAGAACTAGCAGACTCAAATAGAAAAATACACTCTATTCTGATATAACCTAAAATCCTTTTTCCTATTACTCCTTTGGATGCCTGGGGTATTGGTGAGACTCGGCGACGTATCGATCCCGTAGTCCAGGGTCCATTCCACATAACCTGTAATTTCCGAATTTTGCTGCACGGGGCATTGGTGAGTCTCGGTGACGTATCGATCCCGTGGTCCATGGGCAAAATTACCTAACCTAGTGAATGCTCAGGACATTGGCGAGACTCGGCGACGTATCGAGCCCGTGGTCTGGGGTTCACATCCTAACCTGTCTTGTGTTTTTGGGCATTGGCGCCATTCGGCGACGTTTGAGGCCCGTGGTCAAGCACAAACTTTCCACCTAGCATTTTTTTTTTTGGTTTATTGAGAATAGAGGCGGTAAATAAATGATTTTATGATTAATTATTATTAAATTCAAAATTGTTTCATAATTTATCCGATTTGGTTGGGTCGAACGAATTGATTAGCGTTAGAATTCAATAATTTAAGAATCCATAGTCCATTGTACGACTCCAAAGTTAAAATAAATTATCCGAGCCAATTATAATCAATTATAACGAGTAAAAACAATCAACAAGTAAGCAAAAACGTTAATTCAAGAGGCAGCGGTGAGACTAGAGTTTGTATAGCGTCAAAAGCAATCAAGAAACATAAGGAATTGTAAAAACAAAAGCGTTCAACACTCTTGAATTATCAGCAAGCGTAAGGACTCTGGCTCAAGCGGATAGGATTACAGGACATCGGTTGTCAATTTTTAGTGTTGCGAATTTCATTATTTTTTGTTTGTTTTTTGTCTGAAAAATCTCATGCAAGCGGAAAGGAGAGGCAATAGAATAAGCAGGGGCACGATAAACCATAAAGCGTTCTTTATAGTATAAAACAAAAACAAATTTGAAAATTCAATCGAAATTTCATACAGAAAAACGCTCCGTTTTTCCGGGTCTTTCGAGTCTTCTCTCGCCTGACTTGGTCAAACAACGCGGACAGACAAAGATTAAAATTAAAAACGCGTATCATTTTGTAAAAACATAATAGTATTGTTTAATAAATTCATTTTGTTATCTTATCAACACAATTCTTGTCTCTCGTCTCGTTCATACCTGCTCCTTTTAGAATTAAGGTAGCTCGAACCGACGCGTGGCGGCGTTCAGGCCGGGTCGGCAAGAGCGTTACGTTACAATATATATACACACTCCCGTCCAAAAGTTTGGGGTCACCCGTCGAAATTTCTACCCACACTAAAAGTTTGATAGCTCAATAAAAAATCAACCGAATCGAATTTAACAAACGTAATTTTAAAGAGGATAAATTAATTCTTAATTTGCCACATGTTATTATTTTTTACAATTTTTTTTTTTAGCTAGCACGCGCTTCAGAACAGCATCGTTTTTCGACATATTTTTGGCCTTCGTAAACACGCTGCCTATCGAGTAGAAATTTTTTTCTCGACTTTCCTCCATAACAGCTTTAGAGGGGATAGAAAAAGCTTTATTTTTGTTTTTTAAAAATACCGTACGATTTTTTTTCGCAAAATTATCTTAGTTTTAGCTAAAAACGAGGAGTTTCAGAAATTGTGGCGTATCTCAAAAACTTTATGGGTTCAGAGGAAATGTCAAGAGGGTAAATTCATTAGAAAAGTCTTCAGTTGCTCACTTATGAATAGATTTGAAATTGCTGTCTTCAAAACTCATTGCGTAGATATACTGAATCGCAGTAGATCCTTGCGAAATCTGAAATTTCTGTGCATAAATATGTGTGCTAAGTATCACCCCCCATCTTTGATTATGGTAATATGTAATGGATCTTGGTTCAGCAAGATTTAAAGTGTTTCTTTTCAAATAGTATTGAAGTTTGTATTACTGCTATGAAGCGAATACCTCCAAACTTTCATATTTCTGTGTCGCAGCATGTGTGCCAATCATTCAAATTATTCACTCCAACCGTAACATGTAATCTGGAAAATTCATCTCAAAAGTCTTCAGATTTTCTATATTCCTAAATTTTCCTTTTTCTAAATTCTATTCTGAGTTTTTAAATTTCTAAATTCATTTTTAATTTGTCCTAAAATTGTTTTCCTCCAAAATCAATGCAGGTACCGTGAACCTTTTTGAATTCTGTTGCTCTGTTGAATTCTGGCATAATAAACGTTAGAAATTTTCTGGTGCTTTTTTTTGGTAACAGTCAAACTGTAGACAATTGGATCTCAGCGGCCACTTGCAAACTTTGAAAATATTTTTGGTCAAGGGCATGTTTTGGATGACACTAAAATCTCTAGATGCAGAATGCAAAAGCGACATTTAAAAATGGTCAATTCTGTTGGATTTGTTGTGCATTGAATTTTGTCTATCTTTCACTTGAATTTTGGAGAAAAGAGATCAAAAAAATCTGTTCTATTAAAGAAGTCTCTACTTCTCTTCTTTGTTGGCATGAAGATTTGGAAAAAATCGCCAAAGTCTAAGGATAGATCCATGGTGATAATTTTTCACATCAAATTTCACGAAAAATCGGTCTTTATTCGACGAAACAAATGTTACAAGCCGAAAAACATATCTTGGCCTCCAACCTGCTTTCCACCGTGCTCTTGGGTTCCTAATTGCCAAAACATATTAGAGTACAAGGAAAAAAATGGCCAAAGTCCAAGGACACACCTGTGCCGAAATATTTTCGGTACAATTTTGACGAAAAATAGGTCTTTTTTAGGGGAAACCAAAGTTACAAGCCGAAAATCATATCTCGGCCTCCAACTCGGTTTCCACCGTGCCCTTGTGTTCTCCATAAGCATAACAAATTAAAGTACAAGGGAAAAAATTGCTAAAGTCCAAGGATAGACCTGTGACGGAATATTTCCAGTACAATTTAGACGAAAAATAGTTCTTTTTTCGTGCAAACCAACGTTATAAGCCGAAAATCATATTTCGGACCGCTACCCGTTTTCCACCGTGCTCTTGGGTTCTCAAAAAGCATAACATATTAAAGTACAACGGAAAAAATCGCCAAAGTCCAAGGATAGACCTGTGACGAAATATTCCCAGTACAATTTTGACGAAAAATAGGTCTTTTTTCGTGAAAATCAACGTTATAAGCCGAAAATCATAAATAATTCATAGAAATTTAAACTAAAATTCTATAGTCATCTGAAAACAAATAAGGAACATTTGAGAAAAAAGACGTGATATCAAACCATAAACTTCCCCTAGGAAAAAAAAGGTTGGGACAAGTACATTGATGGTCCCTCGTTTGCTGATAATTCCATCTATAAAAAAAACTTAAAAAAAAATACAGAACAATTCGAAAAAAATTTCACAAATCTTGAGAAAACATTATTAAAAAAAAAACTAATCTGTATCTATTTTTTAAAGTGTCAAAAGTATAAAATAACAAGTAAAAAATAAAAAACTGAAAAATCGCGCTTGAAATCATTTTGGAAACCGATGCCTCATTCTTCTTATTTGATTCGAACAGCTAAATCAATTTAAAAAATTCGATCTAATTTACGTGCATCATTATTCAGCCCAAAATAAGATGTTTTTCAAGAGTAAAAAAATCGAAATTTTGCCTTTAAGGGGTTGAAACGGGGGGTTGAAAGTTGAAACATCATTTTTATGTGTGTGGTCCCTAATTTCGACCATGTAGCGCCTTTTATTTATCGGAAATGAGACTTTTGTCTAGTGGAATAAAAATGAAAATTGAAATAAAATTTAAAAAATTAAGGGGGTGAACCAGTGGTCAAGAGTCAGTTATTTTGGTATGTGTAGTTGCTAATTTCGACAATGCAGCCATCAGGTTTATCTCTAACTTAGTGCAGCATGATTATAACCTAACCAAGCCCATTAAGGGGGCGGGGGGGGGGGCTAAGAGTTGGAATTTGAGAACCACTATTATTTCTGTGGCTTCCTAATTAATATAGTTTAAAAAAACTAAAAAACACGCTTTTAAAGAACATCGAAATAAAAAGTTGAAAATTATTTTTCAAACAAATAAACAAAAAATACAAGCATTATTGTAAAATAAGCGTGGGCGCTTTGGGTTGTATTTTTCGTATATCGAGCGCCCGACGCTTTTTTCACAATAATACTTGTATTTTTCGTTCATTATTGTTTTAGGCTTATTTTAAAAAATTATCTTCAACTTTTTAGTTCGATGTTCTTTAAAAGCGTGTTTTTCAGTTTTTTTAAACTATATTTTTCATATACTGAAGATCAAAGTTCGACCATTAAGGGGGTGCAAGAGTGGTTTCAAAATGGCAGTGTTTTTATAATATCTATTATTCGTGGTCGCTAATTCAGACCATGCAAACTTATTCAAATACAGATAATCGGAATTCGGCCTTTGAGGGAGGAATATGGGAGTCGTGAAGTTTTCGTATCATATTATTTGGGGATCGTAATTTGTTTCGGAAAACTTTGAAATTCAATGTGTCTCTCGGGGGGCTCCGCCCCCCGAACCCCCCGTTGGTGGCTGCGTTCGCCCTTTCTTTTGCTAGCATCGAAACGTATTGAGAGAGGTCGGGGGGGGGGTTTCGGGGTACTCATTTGGAAGTGTTCAGCACTTCTATCGTTACATACATGGGATAGTTGGAGAAGGCGCAAATACAGAAAATGTTTTTCCAGAAAAAAGACATGGCAGGTTGCTACAAGGGGTTCGAATTGTGTTTTGGTACGAAGATCTGAAATATTTGGAGATACAGTTACAGGAAAACATTGAACGAAAAGACCGCGAACAATACTATAGATTACAGCTAATAAAACAATGTTATGCACCTCCCTTAAATGACAGTAGATGCAGGACTATACTTCACGTTCCTGTAGTTCATAAATTTGATAGAAGTTTAGCTAGTTACCATAAACGGCAGCTCTGTGATAAAGATTCTGAGTTCGAACACGGAGTCAATGCTCCGTGAAAAACCTGAAAAAGGAAAAAGAGGATGATTTCTTTAAAACTTTAATAGTCATTCTCGGGGGGCTCCTCCCAAACCCCCCGCTGGGGGCTCTGCCCCCCGACCCCCGCGGGGGGCTTCGCCCCCTGCGACCCCCGTTTGCCTGCCACGCATGTGGTCTACGTTCTTAGCATTCAAAACATGGGGTGGGGGGGGGGGGGTGGGCATGTTGTTTCACGTGATGGAACTTTTAGGTCAATATCCAATTACGTTTTACAGCGAAATGGATTGGTTCAACATAAAGAAAATGTCGAAAATATTAAAGGCGTTCAAATGCGACTTCTTTGTACATACGTTTGTTTTCCTATGTTTACAATACATTATGGATGAGTATTTGTTCATACATACAGTAACGTTCATTGCAAACCACACAACTTCGTTGTTCCTCGTTCATGTTTTGCAATACGAAATAGGTAGGCTTTGAACGGAAGCACATGGTAGTTAAAAATTTTTAACGCTTCAGAAGTTATGATAGTACTCGAAATTGTAGAAATCACGGCAAAAGCTAACGGATGCGCGTATTTTTAACATCGCCAAAATAATTACGTCACGGGATTGAGTGAACGGATTTACTTACAACAAAAACCACTTGACAGTGCCGCGGGCGCTGTTGACACTGGTTTTTGTTTTCATACTTGGCGTCGAGGCGCGACCGCGCCTATTGTTGAGTATACACACACCGTATCCGTAACCGTATCCGATATCGTTGTGTTTGGGACTGTGTGCTAAACGAATTGAAGTGCTTACGATGGATTTAGAACATCCTAATTTGCATCCAAAGCTCAAGAACTTTTCAATTTTTTATTCGTTCCATAATCTCATTAGTACGGATGAATTAGCGATTAGTTTCTTGGAAGAAGTTGGAGTGATTCCGTCGAAAACGTCGACTCCTCCAACCTGCATATGTGGTTCTCCGATGCTGGTCGAATTAAATAAAATAAAAAAACTCGGTTGGGTTTGGAGATGCGGTTCGAAAGGGTCAAAAAGAAAGAACTCAAGGCAGTGCAGACATACGCTCAATCCGGCTACGAACACTTTCGATGATGGAAGTTGTTGCAGGATACAGATTCGCGAGATACTTGCTATAATTTTGGCGTTTGTCACGAAAATGAGAGTGAATGAGCTTTATGCACATTTGGTTTGTTGGCGCAAGTATAACAATGCCGATGATTTGAGTAAATCGACCGTGATAGACTACTACAGCTACTGTCGGGAAGTGGCTGAAGTGATCACGTCTCATCAGGACTCGTTATTGGGTGGTGCTGGAAAAACGGTGCAAGTTGACGAAACCTTCCTCACTACTAGGAAGTACAATCGTGGCAGATTCACAGAGCAAATGACTATAATTGTTCTGGGCCTCTACTGCAAGGAGGATAAACAGGGGTTATTCTTCAAGGTCAACGCGAAGAGTAAAGTTGAACTGTGGCCTTACATACGGAAATATGTTCACCCAGAGACGTCAAAAATCTGTTCCGATAGTGCGAAGCAATACGACAATGTTGAAAAATTGTTTTCAAGTGACGCTGTTCACTTGAAAACGAATCACAGCAAAGGAAAGTTTGTCAACAAAACAGATCCGACCAACACGATCAACGATTTGGAGAACCAAAATCAATTGCTGAAGAAAACGATTCTTTGCCGTCGACCAAAGTTTCTTCACCAATACATGGCTTTGTTTTATTATCGGCAACAGATCCTCGAAAAACAATTCAAGGATGACTTTGGATCGCAGATTCAACAATTCCTTGGAGATGTCAAGCGTGTGTATCCGGGGGTCGTTGATGGGGAACAGCGAGAGGGTTTGACACTCAAAGAAATCGATCCTCCGAGCGTAGAGTCGGAAGAATTGAGCGGTCTGATTCCCGAAGCGAAAAAACCCCGCCTCCTGTCTATCGCTGAAGAGCTACAAGCCCTTGATGAGCAGGAAGAAGAAATAGACCCGGACTACGAGGAGGGAGAATTTTTTTAAGAATTTTTTCCACACACACACACACACACATACTGCAGAGAGGGTTTGGAGTCATAAAATACTGCGGAAGTGACGAGCCGCGGGTCCTGATCTCTGCAAATGCATGCGCGCGCGCGCGCGCACACACACACACACACAAACGGCCCTTGTCTGGGCCAGGAGTTCTAAGCAGACAACCTCCACGTGGTGTTTTCCGGGTAACGCTAGTAGTCTGCAATTTAGCGCGCATAGTACGAAAAACAAGGCGCAATGGTTTACTATGATGTTAAAACCACCATTTTATATTTCGAGAGATCATTTCAACGCAAGATATTAATACCCTCACGTTTTCGCGCGCGTTAGAAATTTATCATCAATAACCAAAAAAACACTTTTTTTCAACTTCAAATGGTCATAACTCCTTAAGGAAGCCGAATACGCAAAAATTTTATTCTTGTAATTCGTTTTAGAATGGTCGAAATATAAAGAATCAATCGTCAAATCTTGGCGCCTCGGAAATCGTACTCTCCCCAAATATATCATCAGTTGCGTGATTATACAGGGTGTCCCATTTTAATCTTACACCTGACTTTTCTCGGAAAATATTGCTCGGATCAAATATTGTGTGCAACAAAACTTTTAGGGGTTGAAGGGGGACGTTTGATAAAAATTGGTTTGTGGATCCAAAATTCAAAATGGCGGCGTTAGAATGGCCGACATGTTTTTTTCGAATGGAAACATAACTTTTTTTCATCACCAAAAAATTTTTCAGCGCAAAACCAACAACTTTTGTTGGAAAAATTTTTTGATTAAGTTCATATTTTTTAAGTGAGAACATCACTTTCAACTATTTTAGAGGTATCCAGGATGCACTGCGAAGAGATCTTTAACGTACCAAGTGCAAGTGCGTTTGCGTGTGCGTCTGCATATGCGTGCATACGTGAAGGTGCATGCGTGTGTGTTTTTTATTTTCATTTTATTTTTCAACTTTTTTAAAAAGAGGGGCATGCAATGCCTTTATGCCCATAGGTATGAGCTCACAAGGATTAGGTCTCTGCGGTTCGTCACTACCGCAGTATTTTCGGACTCCAAACCCTCCTTGTGAGTGTACTCTGATCCCTCCCTAGAGATGTTCAAAGATCCCTCCATTCATGTTTAAACATGCCTGAACTCTTCTCTCAAAACCATCAACTGTGCGTAGGAGAACATCTCTCGGGATCGCACGGCAGGCAGCTCTTATCCGCTCCTTCATGTTCTCTCGTGTTGTTGGTTCTTGACGGTAGACAGCGTCTTTTAAGTACCCCCACAAAAAGAAATCAGGAGACGTAAGATCTGGTGACCTTGGAGGCCAATTTACAGGACCGTCTCGACCAATCCACCGTTGACCAAATGTTGTATCCAGATGATTTCGAACAACATGAGCCCAGTGAGTGGATGCACCGTCTTGCTGAAACAACATCTGTTGACGTGTTTCCAAATCCAGATCTTCTAGCAAAAGAGGCAGTTCATTTTGTAGAAAATCAAGGTAACGGACAGAGTTCACATTTCCCTCGAAAAAATGGGGACCTATTAATTGCCCGTTCACAATACCACACCATACGTTCAAACTCTATCGATGCTGGTGATCGATCTGTCTCAACCAATGTGGATTCTGATCAGACCAATACCGAAAGTTCCATCGGTTCACTTGACCACGGTTGTTGAAAGTGGATTCATCACTGAACATAACGTATCGAAAAAAGTCCCTGGATCGCTCGATTTGTCTCAACGCCCACCGACAAAACGCCACCCTTCCCAACGGATCTGGATTAGGAGTGTCTTGGTGGAATTGTAGTCGGTAGGGGTGAAGTTTCGCACCTCTCAATACACGGTGCACTGTCGATTTGGGAAACCCCAGTCGTTCCGAGATCACTTTGGCACTCAAATGAGGATCAATTGCTATCATGGTTAAAATAGCCATGTTTCGGGCTTCATGCAATTCACCAAAATTATTGACGTTTGGGAAATGTCGACGGTGGCGGATCATCCGACCTGCCCTCGCTCGCTGCTCAAGGGTTCAGATTGTCTGCCGTGATGGGTGACCAGAGTCAGGATATTCACGTCGATACAAATTTTCAGCTCGGAAGTAATTGCCCCGACACCTCCCTAAAATAAGGAGCATATCAACGATTTCGTTGGGACTGAAATCAACCATTGTTGCTAATTTTCAGAATTGTCCTCTAATTTAAGAACTTTTAAAAATTTCGAGAATCAAGAATTTTTCTCTGATTTCAGAACCTTTACAAATTTTCGATTTCGTCTCTTGCTAATGGCTGCGGAGTCAGAAGATAAACGTTTCAATTAATTTTTCATCCGTGGGCGATCACAATGACTTCTAAAATAAAAAATTCTTCTCTGATTTACAACTCAAAAGTAGGCGTAAGTCTCGCTTACGTGAACTTATCTTTAAGCGTAAGCCTCGCTTGCGTGTACTTATCTTTAAACGTAAGCCTCGCTTGCGTGTACTTATCTTTAAGCGTAAGCCTCGCTTACGATTAAAGGTAAGTTCACTTTGTAAGAGATTAAAGAAAACATCATTGGTAGTACTGACGTAGCCTGACTTTGCGTAGTTCTCTTACTTTAGAGTTCTAAATCAGAGAAGAATTTTTTATTTTAGAAGTCATTGTGATCGCCCACCGATGAAAAATTGATTGAAACGTTTATCTTCTGACTCCGCAGCCATTAGCAAGAGACGAAATCGAAAATTTGTAAAGGTTCTGAAATCAGAGAAAAATTCTTGATTCTCGAAATTTTTAAAAGTTCTTAAATTAGAGGAAAATTCTGAAAATTAGCAACAATGGCTGATTTCAGTCCCAACGAAATCGTTGATATGCTCCTTACACGCAAACGCACTTGCGGTTGGTACGTTAAAGATCTCTTCGCGGTACATCCTGGATACCTCTAAAATAGTTGAAAATGATGTTCTCACTTAAAAAATATGAACTTAATCAAAAAATTTTTCCAACAAAAGTTATTGGTTTTGCGCTGAAAAATTTTTTGGTGATGAAAAAAAGTTATGTTTCCATTCGAAAAAAACATGTCGGCCATTCTAACGCCGCCATTTTGAATTTTGGATCCACAAACCAATTTTTATCAAACGTCCCCCTTCAATCCCTAAAAGTTTTGTTCCACACAATATTTGATGCGAGCAATATTTTCCGAAAAAAGTCAGGTGTAAGATTAAAATCGGACACCCTGTATATCATGTGTACATAGGTTACATATACGAATAAATAGAACAAAAATACACGCAACTGTTAGAATGATATTAGAAACTTTAATTGAATAAATGTTTTCTAATTTATTTCTTGTGTCGTCATTATTTTTGAACATCGCCATATTTTGCTTGATATTCAGTTTGGCTCTGCCCTCTCCGATCCTTGTTTTCACCCCATCAGTTTGCAGCATATCGATTCATATTATTAATTCGTTCCCTAATATGTGTCCAATGATTTTCTACTCCTTCATGATGATTGTGGTAACATGATTCGAGAGGTTTCTAACCATGATCTTGAATTGCACATTTTGTAAATCAGATTTTCAAAAAAAAATTTGGTCTTGGTATAGTGTGTAGTTATTCTTTTCCCATTAGGTCTGTCGAGTGATAAATTTGAAAACTTTTCCAGAAAGCCTTTGGATGCTTTTTTTGCTGATGATATGAAAAGTCGTATCTTAGGAATGCGGTATGCAAACACAAATTTTGATAACAAAACTTATAGAATGACATGTATGTTGAGTATTTCCACTTTGCAAACTACAAATATGGAATTATTATAATAAAAATTCATTCCGATAAGTCTACTGTTGCTCAGTTTTGGATGCGATCAAATATAATGCCTACCAACATCCCCAGAAACTTACAGAATTGCTGAATGCAATGTGCGCTATGTCATTTTAATGTAACATCATGACTTTTGACAACTTTTCATTATAATGCTGTAGATTCGGATCATTGAAATATTTCAAAAATCTGCAAACTATACAATTTAAATACTGTGCCATTCATTTTTCATTTTGACTCTAACTGTAACATCTATATTATGAAGTAAAAAATTGATTATAAAAGTCTTCAGTTACTCATTTATGGATAGATTTGAAATTGCTGTCTTGGAAGCTCATTGCGCAGATACATTGAACCGCAGCAGATACCTGCGAACTCTGAAATTTCTGTGGATAAATATATATGCGACGGATCACTCCTTATCTTTGATTACGGTAATATGTAAATGGAACTTGGTTCGGCAAGTTTTTAAGTGTTCCTTTTCAAATAGTATTGAAGTTTGTATGACTGATATACAGCGAATACTTTCAAACTTTGATATTTCTATGTTGCAGCGTGTGTGCCAATCATTCAAATCATTTACTCCAACTGTATCATGTAATCTAGAAAATTTATCACAAAAGTCTTCCGCTTTTCTAAATACTTCAATTTTCCTTTTTCTACTCCATTGTGAGTTTTCGAATTTCTAAACCCATAAAAAAAACTTTAAACAAAATTTTTTTTTAATTGTAAAAAAAATTATTTCATAAAAAAAAATATAGAACAATTCGAAAAAATTTTACAAATCTTGAAAAAACGTTATATTAAAAAAAAACTAATCTGCATCTATTTTTTTAAGTGTCAAAAGAATCAAATAACAAGTAAAAAATAATAAACCGAAAAATCGCCCTTGAAATCATTTTGGAAACCGATGCCTCATTCTTCTCATTTGATTCGAACAGCTAAATCAATTGAAAAAAATTCCATCTAATTTACGTGCAACATTAAAATTTATTATATCAATTCGAGGCCAAGTATTTTCTAATGAATTGAAAAAAGTTACCATTTGAATTACGTGCAGCACTAAAATTTATGATATCAATCGGTGGACAAGTAATTTATTAGTAACTCCAAATTTTGACATTATTGAATTGTTCTAAGAAGCTTTCAAATCCAAAAGAATCACATGCAAGCTAGTCATTTCTTACTCTATGGTGGCAGAGACTTATAAGAAAATCGATTCTTCTCAGACTTTCAGGATCCTCTGGTATTTTTCACAAAATTCAACGTCGATTGGATCGATACAAATTATGTTTAAATAAAAGTACTTGTCCGGCCCATGACTTTCCGTTTAAATTGTTTATCCAAATAAAAATCAGGGCTTGTCTAGAACTGATGGTTCACAAGTCACAAGTATTCATGCAGAGGGAATTGAGAGAATTATCTTCAAGTAATTTTTACTTAATTGCACTAATTTAATAAAATACGTAATCAAATTGTTCCGCAATATACAAGGGATATTATTGTGCATCGATAAATGAAAAAAATTATGGTAATTATGTAGTTTGATTACTTTTCCGAAAATCAACGGAAGAAATTTTTTTTTAGCATGGACGGCTTCGATTAGTTACCATTGATGATATTTCGTCGGGGGAGGCTAACATTTTCCATAAAAACCATGTGTTTGAGGTTTTGAAGTTATTGGAAAAATATGATGAAATAGGGCACACACACACACACACACACACACACACACACACACACACACACACACACACACACACACACACACACACACACACACACACACACACACACACACACACACACACACATCAAAGGTATTCTAAACCCGCCCAGCAATACCACACAAGCATCAAAAATGCTCTGAATACACCTACCGATTTCGCATAAACATCGCATATGTGTATCCGGAACAACTTTTGATGTGTGTGCGAAATCGTCGTATTGGTTCAGAAAACTTTCGATGTGTGGGTGTGGTTTCGCTGGGCGGGTTTAGAGCAACTTTGGCGTGTGTGTGTGTGTGTGTGTGTGTGTGTGTGTGTGTGTGTGTCCACCTGTCCTAATGTGAACTCCTAAATAGCCTGATATACGCCAAATCCCCGCATTTTTCCAACAACTTCAAAACTCCATAACTCATGGTTTTTATGGAAAATGTTAGCCTCCCCCGACGAAATATCACTTACTATAGTCCAATCGATAACTTCGAGAAGAAGAAAAAAAAATTCCATTGATTTTCGGAAAAGTAATCAAACTACATAATTACCGTTCGTTTGACTGAAAATAAGTTTATCATTTATATCATTTGTAAATAGGTTATATGATATCAATACATCGATACGCACATCCGAAACCACCCGAGACTTGTTTTCATACTGAACGTCATTTTGACAGGTGAGGTTATGATCCCCAAAGTGCTGTTGTGTGCGGACTCTAATTAATAAATGAAAATGGTTAGTGAAAAGTGGTTAATATTTATTTTGTTAAAACTTGTGGTATACTAAACCGGTATAAAAGCGGCCGCGTAAATGTAGACTGTGATCTGTGTGTGCAAATAACAAATATAAAAAATGCGCGATGCATATATATGTCAACGAAACTTTTCAAGATTTTGTTACGTCCTAGCATTACGCTAAACGCCCCTCACTTTTTCTCTTCAACTCAAACGCTATCACGAGTATATTTCTAACCTTTATCATCATTTGTCGATACATAGTTCGTATCTAAGAATATATATAAACACAGAGCGTATCCAGACCATCCATAACAAATACATCCTGCGAGACACTCGGCGCTCGCACATATTTTTTTCCTCAACTGTCCATTCTTTAAACACTCACAACGCGTGCCCTAGACTCTCCCCGACGTTCCGGCGCCATAAATAATCCTACAAGACGAGCACGGAAAACCAGAAATAAACAGTCCAAGACCGATTTCCTATCCTTGAATTTATTATCAATGCAGCATTTCCTAAATCCACACAAAATTCCAGAGACGCGTTCCGAAACTCGCGTTTCCCACGAGTCCCGAAAACAGATGCTCTTATCTCAAGTGCAACACGTGCACATCTCAGAACTCCGCTCAACACACTTTCCCTAATTCTAAGAAATCTCGAGCGACTTTTCCTCCAATCATATCTCCGGAAAAGTCTCCCCCATATTCAAATCCAATCATCAAATCAGACGATACTTTTTACCCAATCCAAACTAAAAAACCACAGAGAACAAACCCCCTCTACAGCATCCTACCCCCAAAAAACACATCCTCCTCTCGAACTCTAACTAGGCTAAGAATCTTAGTTGTTAGTCAGTTAGCAGCGAACCTCGAAACAATTAAGATCGGAGAACTCTCCCTCCCTAATCCAAAATCACTTGGGAGAACTCTGTCATAATCGCTAACTCAAAAGTACATAGAAAAACATTTCAATTTCAAAGTGTAAATAAGTGTAATAGTCAATCAATAAATTCATCAATATATTTTGTAGTGAACAAAATATCATCGCATACACTTATTTCGCGAAGCCTTCGACACCGCTCAACAATTGGAAAATCCTTCCAATTCGCGGGCACAACCTCAATAAAAAGGTCACGTATACCTGAAAATATAGTATATGTTCTCGGGCCTCGCACAAGTCCCAAAGAAGACTCACTGGCAGAGGTACTCAACGTACACTCTGCTTCTCTAAATCGGCGACTGTGCGCCCCCAACTAATCCTCCCTCCTGGGACGTAACAATTTCATTATTTCATTCGATTGGAAATAATTGTCAACTGAGATAATCTTTCAATTAAACCAGAGTGCGCGGAATATTGTTCAGTGTAAATATATCGTCAGTTGCGTGATTATATATCATGTGTAATTATGTAGGTTATATACACGAGTTCCCTTTGATAGCTGTGTGGTAACGAACCGGCTGGGGTTTGACATTACGAAGTGCGGGACATATGTAACAAACGTTCGCATATTTAGTGAATAATATAAATAAGGCAAATCAGTTTATCAAAAATAGGTTTGGAAGTTGTAAGAAAAAATGTTCGTCAACCTATAACGTCAAATTTTCTTTTTGCGATCTGAAATATTATGGTTGATAATTAATAAAACAAGAACACACGGAACTGTTAGTATATATAATGTGAGAAACTCCAATCGAATAAATGTTTTCTAATTTATTTTTTGTGTCTTCATTATTTTTGAATATTCCCATATTTTGCTTCCTATTGAGTCTGGCTCTGCTCTTTCCGATCCTTGTTTTGAGTCCATCGGTTTGCAGCGGATCGATACATATTATATTAATTGGTTGCCTAATATGTGTCCTTTAATTTTCTACTATTTCTTCATGCTGATTGTGGTAACCTGATTCAAGTGGTTTCCGACTATGATCATTATTCGCACATTTTGTATATCAGATTCTCAAAACAGTTTCTGGTGTTGATATAAGTGTAGTTATACTTTTTCCACCTGGCCTGTCGAGTAATAAATTTTGAAACTTGTTCCAAAAAGTCTTTGGATGCTTTTTTTGCTGATAATATGAAAAGTTAAATCTTCGGAATGCGGTAGGCAAACACAAATTTTGACAACAATACTTATGAAATAACGTATATGTTGAGTATTCTGCAAACTGCAAATGTGGAATTATTGGTGAAAACATTCATTACGATAAGTCTACAGTTGCTCAGTTTTGGATGCGATTGAGTATAATGCCTGCCAACATGGTGGAAACCTACAGAATTTCTGAATGTTATGTGCGCTATGTCATTTTAATGTAACATCATGACTTCTAACACCCTTTCACTATAATACTATATATTTGGATCACTGAAATACAGCAAAAATCTGCAAACTATAAAATTTATGTACTGTGTCATTCATTTTACTTTTTGACTCTCACCGTAGCATAAATATGAAGTGAAAAATTCATTAGAAAAGTCTTCAGTTGCTTATTTATGGATGGATTTGAAATTGCTGTCTTCCAAACTAATTGCGCAGATACATTGAATCGCAGCAGATACCTGCGAACTTTGAAATTTCTGTGGATAAGTATATGTGCTAGTATCACCCCCTATCTTTTATTATAGTAATATGGAATAGGGAAAAAAAGGTTGGGACAAGTACATTGATGGTATCGTGTTTGCTGATAATACCATCCATAAAAAAAAAACTTGGAAATCGATGCCTCATTCTTCTTATTTGATTCGAACAGCTAAATAAATTGAAAAAAAATTCCATCTCATTTACGTGCAGTATTAAAATTTATTATATCAATTCGAGGCCAAGTATTTTCTAATGAATTGAAAAAAGTTACCACTTGAGTTACGTGCAGCACTAAAATTTATGATATCAATCAGTGGACAAGTATTTTATTAGTAACTCCAAATTTTGACATTATTAAATTGTTCTAAGAAGCTTTTAAATCCAAAAAAAATCACATGAAAGCTGGTCATTCGTTACTCTATGGTGGCAAAGACTTATAAGAAAATCGATTTTTCTCAGACTTTCAGGATCCTTGGTATTATTCACAAAATTCAACGTCGATTGGATCGATACAAATTATGTTTAAATAAGTGTTAAAAGTACTTGTCCGGCCCATCACTTTCCGTTTAAATTGTTTATTCAAATAAAAATCAGGGCTTGTCTAGAACTGATGGTTCACAAGTCACAAGTATTCATGCAGAGGGAATTGAGAGAATTATCTTCAAGTAATTTTTACTTAGTTGCACTAATTCAATAAAAAACGGAAACAAATTATTCCGCAATATACAAGGGATTTTATTCTGCATCGATAAATGAAACAAATTGTACATAATATATATGTTCAAGCTTCCAAAATAACTCTCCAGTTTATATTCAATGATGTCAATTTTTACTTCCTACTTATTCTTCCAGCGAACGAATTCCATACGGAATAAGAACTAACCTATACTATTATTAAAAGCATTAAACTAATAATGAATCGCATTTCAACAAATTTTCAACCAGATTCTGCCGTACAATTTCGTTTTTTTATGATTGATTTTTTATTGAATGAATAGTGATGGGCCGGACAAGTACTTTTAACACTTATTTAAACATAATTTGTATCGATCCAATCGACGTTGAATTTTGTGAATAATACCAAGGATCCTGAAAGTCTGAGAAAAATCGATTTTCTTATAAGTCTTTGCCACCATAGAGTAACGAATGACTAGCTTTCATGTGATTTTTTTTGGATTTAAAAGCTTCTTAGAACAATTTAATAATGTCAAAATTTGGAGTTACTAATAAAATACTTGTCCACTGATTGATATCATAAATTTTAGTGCTGCACGTAACTCAAGTGGTAACTTTTTTCAATTCATTAGAAAATACTTGGCCTCGAATTGATATAATAAATTTTAATACTGCACGTAAATGAGATGGAATTTTTTTTCAATTTATTTAGCTGTTCGAATCAAATAAGAAGAATGAGGCATCGATTTCCAAGTTTTTTTTTTATGGATGGTATTATCAGCAAACACGATACCATCAATGTACTTGTCCCAACCTTTTTTTCCCTAGGGGAAGTTTATGGTTTGATATCACGTCTTTTTTCGCAAAAGTTCCTTATTTATGTTTTGATGAATATATAATTTTAATTTAAATTGCTATGAATTATTTACGATTTACTGCTTATAACGTTGGTTTCCACGAAAAACGACCTATTTTTCGTCAAAATTGTGCTAGAAATATTTCGTCACAAGTCTGTCCTTGGACTTTGGCGATTTTTTTCCTTGTATTCTAATATGTTTTGTCAATTAAGAACCAAAGAGCATGGTGGAAAGCGGGTTGGAGGCCGAGATATAATTTTCGGCTTATAACGTTGGTTTTCACGAAAAAAGACCTATTTTTCGTCAAAATTGTACTGGAAATATTTCGTCACAGGTCTGTTGTTGGACTTCAGCGATTTTTTTCCTTGTACTCTAATATGTTTTGTCAATTAGGAACCCAAAAGCACGGTGGAAAGCGGGTTGGAGGCCGAGATATGATTTTGGCTTGTAACATCTGATTCGTTGAAAAAAGACTGATACCGCACAATCAGTATACTAGTGAAGAACATTATACACTAATGCTGTAGGATTGTAATATATTTGATATTTTCTTACGGTTCGAAATCATTTTTGTTGTGTGATTTAAGAAGTTTTGTTTACATTTTTTGTGGTATAATGCGAAAACGAGCGATCATCAATGTAATTGTCCAAATTTTTTTTCTCCGAGAAAGGATTTTTACGGCTTGATATCAAATCTTTTTTCTGTGGTAGTTCTAAACCACAAAAAATATTCTTAAATAAGATTTTCTCAAGTTCTCCAATGTTTCTATTGTGATATTTAAAAATAATTCTCCTTTCTCCAATGATTTTCTTTAAGTTTTGTACAATTTATAACAGTTTGATATTCTTCGAATGTTTGAAGTGATATCCTCAATTTTTCAACCATTTCGAACGTGTCTATAATTTTTTGGGATTAAAATCATATTCCGTAAGGTTTTTCAATATTTTGTATCATTGTGGAATTTTCCCCCTTCATTTATAAATTTTGTTTTCATCTGTTTTGATGAAATCATTGTGAATAAAGAAAACATGAAGATTTTTCAATGAAACGAATTTTTCGATTGATTTTCCTTAAAATTTGACAGAAGGAGAAAGAAAAAAATATATATAATGTTCACCAAGTCCACCAGAATTCGCAATTTTCACATATGTTTAATGAATTCTAATGCTAGTTATTTTTATTTCATTAAAAAACGTGCTTCCAAGGACTTTTTGAAGCAATCTTTTCCATTCGTATTATCATTCCCAGAGATAGAAAGTTGACGCACCCACGTCGATGCACAAAATTTTCAAACTCTGCATGTAGCCACCAAGGTTCAACCGGACAAAAGAAAAAGTATGAAGTGCGTCAAGACCAACAGAATTGCTTACTTTTTAACATGAGCATTGCATTTTGAAAACATAACTTCTTATGCCATTCATAAACAGGCCATCGCTGACTTTTTGTATCATTCATCATTATTTTTTATTATTGATTATTATTTATAATCCATTTCCAAATCCTATAATTCATGTATAATTTTTATTATTTGTAGATATCCATATTCCATAATCAAAAAAAGGAAGTACTAATACCTGGCATGCATGTCAATACACAGAATTTTCCAAATTTGCAAGTATTCGCTGCGATTTATTCATCTAAATTTTGGTACAGACAGAAAAAATTACCACCGATTCATAAAATTTATTATGCCAAAACTAAAAGGAAAAAAGACAGCGCACTTGAAAGTGAACAGAACGCATAATTGTTTCATGTATCTCATTCATATATTACAGTTGGAACCAAAAAGTGAAAAGATTGGCACACCTACCGCTTCGCAGGAATATCAAAGTTCATAGGTATTCGCTGCGTACCAGTAATACAAACTTTGGTGCTATGGGGCAAAAAACTTTAAAATTATCCGAACCACATTTTTGAAACTTATTATGGCATATTCAATAAATAAAGTGACAGATACGCTGCATGTTGAAATAAATCAAATAGTGTAAAAAGTGACAGACAGATACGCTGCATGTTGAAGTAAATCAAATAGTGTAATTTAGTATGTCTCCATGGTTATACACAGACAAAATATTTGATCACATCCAGAAATGATCAGGCGTAGACTCACACACATGAATTTTTTAATCCATAATGTCAATCGTAAACATGGTCTGGAAATACTCAATATACGTGTCGCTTCATCATGTTGTCAAACTTAAGATGTGTTCATTGCATTTGGAAGATACAAATTTTGATATCACGAAAAATAAGCAACCAATGACTTATTGAAATGAATTTCCAAATTCATCATGCAACAATTCAAGTGAATATCTATGTATTTACATGGCCCAAAGATATTTTAAAACTCGTGTTTGTAAACAAGCAATCATGAAAACTTTTTGTTATGAATTTTCCAATTTATTGACATCAATATGAGGAAATAGAAATACGAATGTCACTCGAATTGTCTAGAGAATGAATAGAAATTAGTATGGATACACTGTAAGCTAAGGAGGTGGGAAAAAGGGCCCGGTGAACACGGCCAAACGAAATGAAAGAAAGTATGACAATAATACATTGAATTAGACACTTTTACTTGACCGAAGTTTTTCAACATTTATTTGCTTTCATTTACATACAATCACGCATATTTTTTCTATAATGTAATTACACAACATAAAATTTCTGTTTGGAAAGAACGTTTGAGAGGTTATATAATGAGCGAAAGTTTATTTTTCTCACATAACTCCCGTTGAAAATTTTTGAAGAACCAGAACCAGGATTGCAACAAAATTATGTCATAAATAAACGTAAAATATCAAAGAATTTGTACAAGGAGAAATTTCCCAATACTAATATATGTTCTATATAACAAACACTCGCGAACCGATTGCGATGAGCGTAAACTAACCCACATGGTTTTCACAAAACTTACATAACATTTTTTTTTATAGTCATATAAGAATTTTGAATCGAATTCATACAGCTCGTACTATTTCTCCGAAATTTTATCATTCAGATCGCTGTTGCTATTAATTTGCTCATGCCATCAAAAACTGACAGATGGATGTATTATATATCACGTCAAAGTCACTATATGTCTGGTTTTCGTAATACTGTATGACACCACATACCACTATTTTTAATAAAATAAATACATATTTAACACTTTATTAGATGAAAAATTTTTTTTTTTACCCCGCACTTCGTAATGTCGAAAATCCGTTTGTTATAACATCAATAACTGACGGCTGACTGATGGTCTTGTATATATATTCATAAACTGTATTCCGCTGGAACGGTACAGCAAGTGTCCTGACCAATCACAACTCATTATTTCTGTAGCCGGGATCCCGGGACCCGAGCTTCCATAGAAATGGGTTATAGCTGGCATCAAGAGGCCTTTGATGGTGTTCTGTACAGACACAGTAAATCCATAGATGTGTTAGTAACTTTTGCATAATCTTGAGCCCGTGCAAAGTTTTTTCTCAGCAATTACGCCACCGATCGTATTGATTTTGGGCGCAATCGAAAGAGAATTTCTTAATTAGCTGAAAGTTCAATTTTCAAAGTCGTACATAACTCATAGGCTTCGCAATTAAAGAAAATCACATGCCAATTTTACCCCCACCACCGCGAATCGTTTTATTCAGAGAAAGTATAGTCTCGGCGAGAGCCTCGGGCCAGCGGACGACAGGGCTGTCAATGTACTTGTCCCGAGACTCTACCGAGTCTCTTGATGGAACTTTGTTCAGCAAGTTTTAAAGTGTTTCTTTTCAAATAGTATTGAAGTTTGTATTACTGCGGTATGGAGTGAATACCTTCAAACTTCGATATTTTTGTGTCGCAGCATGTGTGCCAATCATATTAATTTTTTACTCCAACCGTAACATGTAATTTCAAAAATTCATTACAAAAGTTTTCAGCTTTACTATTTAACTTAATTTTCCTTTTTCTAAATTCCATGCTAAATTTCTTAATTTCTAAATTTATTTCTAAATTATCCTGAAATGAAATTGTTTTCCTCCACAACCAATGCAGGTACCTTAAACGTCTTTGATTTCCGTTGCTCTGTAGAATTAAGTACGCTCAGTTTTTTTTGCTTCTTTGAGTTCTGACACAATAAATGTTTTCGGGTGCCTTTTTTCTGAAACTATCAAACTGTAGATAATTGGATCTCAGCGGCCACATGCAAACTATGGAAATATATTTCATCGGGGGCATGTTTTGGATGACACGAAAACGTCTAGATTCAGAATGCAAAAGCGACATTGAAAAATGGCTTGTAATGTTCAAAAGGTATACGAGTTTGAAGAAGGGATTTTGAAGAAGGGATCGATGCGCGAGTTTAATCGATTTGGAGGGGATTGAGCGTCGACCGATCCCAACTTGCTCATCGATCGCGGAGATCAGAATTCCTTGGTCTCTTCGAGAGTGCCCCTCGAACTATAGATAGAGAGAATAAGAGCAATCGACGAGTCCACAAGAAAATCAAGATAAGTACTCTCTCTCTATCGTCATTGTCGAGGCTGGTATAGATTATTTTGTTTTCTATCAACTATCACCACATATTTGTAACGATTGTGTTTCTATTGTCTTTATATTCTTGTCATAAATAAACATCGAAATAATAAACACAACAAACGAGAAATAACAAATAAAAAAAAATAATAATTAAAAAGATAAAAAAATATTACATTGGCGCCCGACGTGGGGCATGATAGTCACGACCGAAATATATACTCTAGAACGACTCAATATATCATATGCCTAACAAAACAATAGTATCATCTCCGCGTGTAACCCGGTCAAAATTCGCAACAATAAACGAGCCACACGTGGCTGCACCTTCATTATTACACAGAAAAAGAAAGGGTGTGATATCATCTCCGAAAATTGTTAGTAAAAAGAGAAATATTCAAATCGTTTCAAATATTAATAAACAGAAGGAGACAAGAGAAATGGCTGAAGGAGGAGAAAAACAAATAAATTTCGACGAGGAATGGAAAAAAATAAGAGAAGCACGTCAACGTCTCGTCGAGGAACGTATCGAATTCGAAAAACTACGAAATAGCCATCGGACGAACTCTCGAACACAAGAACAAGTTATTGACCAAAACCAACCGCCAATTCAAGTGACAAGGGAGGACGATAATCCTACAAACGGTGAGTTGGTAAATGGGCTCGTAAATCATCTTCAAAACATACACATAAATGTAAATGTGCCGACATTTAACGAAAATAATAATCCACTAGAATACTTAGAGGAAATTCAGCGATATTTTAAATTGAAGAATGTGCGTAACGAACACAAACTTTTTTTAACCGAAAATATAATAAACGGTAGAGTGAGAACATGGTATGAAGCTATAAAAGATTCAGTGCACACTTTCGAGGCTTTCAAGAAATCGTTTAGGGAGGAATTCTATTCCATTCCCGATAGAGTACGCTGCAAAAACAATTGGTCGCTAAAAAAATATAAGTCTGATGAAGGAAGTATGCATACATATTTTTATAAACAAATAAAAGAAACGTGGTATTTCGAACCTCCTCTGACCCCCTACGAGATAAACTTTACGATTATACAACAATTTCCAGCTCGCATACGCTCAAGTTTAGCAACGATAAATTATAGTGATAGTAATTTGATAGCACAAGCCCTGTCGCAATTAGATCATGCTCAGGAAGAGTTCGTTCGGCAGAAGGAATCCCGAGCAAAATTCAAATCGCAATCACACACAATCAATAGCATGAAATGTTCCCAGTCGAATCAAACGAGACGAATCGAGACAAATAACCCGTATCATAATTCTATCGGCTATCGCAGAAGAAATGTAAACAATTCCTATCCCGGAGAGGAAAAGAAATCCGTCCAAAATCAAAATTGTAATTACCGAAAAGCTAGTTACCAACAGGCCAGAAATAGAAATAATATTCAGGACCAAAATAGAGAAAATCATCCTTTAGAAACATGTTTACCCGATATTCGATATCCCCCGCCCAGTTTTCAACCGACGCAGCCACAAAGTAATTACAATGATGATATCAAGAGACTCGGTAGAGTCTCGGGACAAGTACATTGACAGCTCTGTCGTCTGCTGGCCTGAGGCTCTCGCCGAGACTATATTTTCTCTGAATAAAACGATTCGCCGTGGTGGGGGTAAAATTGGCATGCGATTTTCTTTAATTACGAAACTCATGAGTTCTGTACGGCTTTGAAAATTGAACTTTCAGCTAATTAAGAAGTTCTCTGTCGAATGAGCCCAAAATCAGCATGATCGGTGTCGTAATTGCTGAGAAAAAACTTTGCACGGGCTTAAGATTATGCAAAAGTTACTAACACATTCGGGATTCGACGTATCTGTATACGCGTACTCTGACCGCTACAAGCATAGGCTCCTTGGCCCCCATGATCACCAATCCCCGGTGAGAATATTCTTGTTCCAACCAATGAGCAATGAAAAAAATCCTGGGCCAATTACATCAAAGTTTGAAATGGCATGCGCAAGCATATAGCATGTGCAATTCAGTTCTGACTATGCATGTACAATATATATGACGTCAACTTCAGAACGTAGCACACGGCGCAGCACAGCTGGTAACAGCAGTCATAAATCAATCGATATACATATATATATATGGGTACAAACCATGTGTCAGTTTTTGATCGTAAGAATAGTTTCGACATTACGAATTGCGTGCAGGATAAATAAAAAAATAATTTTCATCATCTAAAGAAGTGCAGATTACTATTTATGTTGTTATTTGTGATGTATTAAACCGGTATCAAAGCGGCCGCGTAAATGTAGTCTGTGATGTGTGTGTGAAAAAGAATATAAAAAATGCGCGATGCATATGTCAACGAAACTTTTCAAGATTTCATTATTTCGTTCGATTGGAAATAAGTGTTAACTGATATAATCCTTCAATTAAACCAGAGTACGAGAAATAATGTCCAGTGCGAATATATCTTCAGTGGCGTGGTTATATGTCAAGGTTATATATACGAATAAATAGAACTAAAATACACGCAACTGTTAGAATGATATTAGTAACTTTAATTAAATAAATGTTTTCTAATTTATATCTTGTGTTGTCATTATTTTTTAATATCCCCATATTTTGCTTGATATTCAGTTTGGCTCTGCCCTCTCCGATCCTTGTTTTCACCCCATCAGTTTGCAGCGGATCGATTCATATTATTAATTCGTTCCCTAATATGTGTCCTATGATTTTCTACTCCTTCATGATGATTGTGATAACATGATTCGAGAGGTTTCTAACCATGATCTTGAATTGCACATTTTATAAATCAGATTTTCAAAAAAAATCTGGTCTTGGTATAGTGTGTAGTTATTCGTTTCCCATTAGGTCTGTCGAGTGATAAATTTGAAAACTTTTCCAGAAAGCCTTTGGATGCTTTTTTTGCTGATGATATGAAAAGTCGTATCTTAGGAATGCGGTATACAAACACAAATTTTGATAACAAAACTTATAGAATGACATGTATGTTGAGTATTTCCACTTTGCAAACTACAAATATGGAATTATTATAAAAAAAATTCATTCCGATAAGTCTACTGTTGCTCAGTTTTGGATGCAATCAAATATGATGCCTACCAACATCCCCAGAAACTTACAGAATCGCTGAATGCAATGTGCGCTATGTCATTTTAATGTAACACCATGACTTTTGACAACTTTTCATTATAATGCTGTAGATTCGGATCATTAAAATACTGCATTTTGACTCTAACTGTAACATCTATATGAAGTAAAAAATTGATTATAAAAGTCTTCAGTTGCTCATTTATGGATAGATTTAAAATTGCTGTCTTCGAAGCTCATTGCGCAGATACATTGAACCGCAGCAGATACCTGCGAACTCTGAAATTTCTGTGGATAAATATATATGCGACGGATCACCCCTTATCTTTGATTATGGTAATATGTTATGGAACTTGGTTCGGCAAGTTTTTAAGTGTTCCTTTTCAAATAGTATTGAAGTTTGTATGACTGATATACAGCGAATACTTCCAAACTTTGACATTTCTGTGTTGCAGCATGTGTGCCAATCATTCAAATCATTTCCTCCAACCGTATCATGTAATCTAGAAAATTCATCACAAAAGTCTTCTGCATTTCTAAATACTTTAATTTTCCTTTTTCTACTCCATTGTGAGTTTTCGAATTTCTAAATTCATTTCTGAATTGTCCTGAAATGGTTTTCCTCCAAAACCAATGCAGATACCTTAAACGTCTTTGACTACTGTTGCTTTGTTGAATTAAGTTCGCTTAGTTTTTTTTGCTGCTTTGAGTTATGGCATAATAAATGTTAGAAGTTTTCGGGTACTTTTTTACAGCAAATATCAAACTGTGGATAATTAGACCACAGCCGCCACTTGCAAACTTTAGAAATATATTTCATTGAGGGCACGTTTTGGATGAAATGAAATCTCTAGATTCAGAATGCAAAAGCGACATTTAAAGTGGGCAAATCTGTTGGATTTTTCGTGTCTTGAATTTGATCTATCTTTCATTTGAATTTTGAAGAAAAGGGATAAATAAAATCTGTTCTATTAAGGAAATCTTTACATCAGTTCTTTCTTGGTATGAAGACTTGGAAAAAATCGCCAAAGGCCAAGGACAGACAGGTGACGAAATATTTCCAGTACAATTTTGACGAAAAATAGATCTTTTGTCGCGGAAACCAACGTTATAAGCCGAAAATCATATTACAGCCCACGAGACGCATTTCTTCACACTCTTGGGTTCCTATTACACAAAACATATTAGAAGATAAGGGGGAAAATCACCAACGTGGAAGAACAAACCAGTGCCGAAATATTTCCAGTACAATTTTGACGAAAAATAAGTTCTTTTTCGTGGAAACCAACGTTATAAGCCGAAAATCATACCTCGGCCACCAACCCGCTTTCTACCATTCTCTTGCGTTCCCAATAAGCATAGCATTTTAGAGTAGAAGAAAAAAAATAGCCCAACTCCATGGACAGACCTGTGACGGAATATTTTCTGTACAATGTTGACGAGAAATTTGTTGTTTTTCGTGGAAACCAACGTTATAAGCCGAAAATCATATCTCGGCACGCAACACACTTTTCTCCATGCTCTTGGGTTCCAAATAGACGAAACATATTAGAGTACAAGGAAAAAAATCGCCAAAGTCCAAAGACACACCTGTGACGAAATATTTCCAGTAAAATTTTGACGACAAATAGATCTTATTTCGTGGAAACCAACGTTATAAGCCGAAAATCATATTATGGCCCACAACACGCATTTTTTCATGCTCTTGGATTCCCAATAGACAAAACATATTAGAAGACAAGGAGAAAAATCACCAAAGTCCAAGACCAAACCAGTACCGAAATATTTTCAGTACAATTTTGAAGAAAAATTGGTCTTTTACGTGGAAACCAACATTATAAACCGAAATTCATTTCTCGGGCCTCATCCCGGATTCCTCCATACTGTTGAGTTCCTAATAGGCATAACATATTAGAGTATGAGGAAAAAAATCGCCAAAGTTCAAGGGCAGACTTGTGACAAAATATTTTCACTACAATTTTTACGAAAAATTGGTCTTTTATGGTGGAAACCAACTTTATAAGCCGAACATCATACCCAGGGAAAATGAGATTGGGAAAAGTACATTGATGGTCCCTTATTTGCTGATAATTTCATGAAAAAGATTATCCCATAAAAAATGTTCGTATGAGAATGGAATCTATAAAAATGTACTAAGCAATTAATTCATAGAAATTTATACTAAAATCCTATAACCGTCATAACATAAATGAGGAACTTTTGAGAAAAAAGGCGTGATATCAAATCATAAACTTCCCCTAGGGAAAAAAGGTTGGGACAAGTACATTGATGGTCTCTTGTTTCTGGATGACATAGAAAAAAGATTCAGAACCAGGAAAAAAATTCTATAGAAATGATAAACGAAAAATTGAAAACTTCAAAAAAATTCAACAAAAATAAAAAACAATCGAAAAAATTCTGTAAAGAAAAATAAAAAATTTTCAAAAAAATTCATAAATATTGGACAAATAATTGAAAAATAAACTATCCAAGTTACATGCAGTATAAAAATGTATGATATCAATTGGAGGCCAAGTTTTTATTGATAATTTGAAATATTTATCGAACAAATCGCAAACTTTAATTGAAATTCATGATAATTATTTTCAAGAAAAAAGTTAATGAAAAAAAAGTCATAACGGACGTTACGTGCAGTACTAAAATGAATTATATCAATTCGAGGTCAAGTATCTATCAGTTATTCGAAATATTATAAGCTCCGGCGACAAATGAGCGTTGAGAATCCTTGTCGGGCTCACAACGTTTTATCAAAATTACTAAAAAATTAATGGAAATAAAATCATTAAAAATTCACATGAAAGTCATTCGTTACTTCAACAAGATACACACTGTAAAGAATCGATTCCCCTCCGACTTTCAGGATCCCCTGGTATTATTCACAACATTCAACTTCGATTGGATCGGTACAAATTATGTTCAAATACGTCTTAAACGTACTTGTCCGGCCCATCACTTTTTATTCAAATTGCTCATTCGAAAACAAATTAGGGCTGTTCTATAATGACAAATATAATAAAATGGATAGAATTAAAAATAATATCTCCAAGTAATTTGAACTTGATTGTTCGCAAGTTCGTATAGCAATATCCACTTCTGATTTTCTTCAGTAAACACATACCATTCGGTAAGAACCAATGAAAATGAGAAATAATCTGGTGCATTACTAGAAATTTTCGAACCTACTCAGCCATGCAATGTTTTTTTTTCTATAGTCACGTACACATTTTGATAAATATCACTAGTCGAGTACGACACGTGGATTCCTGGAATTTGAAGAAAAATGATTTTGTTGTGAATTATGACTCCATATAATATAAATAGATTAATCAACTTCATCTTTCATTTTCGTTTCATTTTGACAAGAGCGATTCGAAGGAAAATTATTTTCTCGGGAATTACTGTTCCTTAATATTAACACATGCATTAATTTCGTTTTTGATTTGTTTTCGAATGAGCAATTTGAATAAAAAGTGATGGGCCGGACAAGTACGTTTAAGACGTATTTGAACATAATTTGTACCGATCCAATCGAAGTTGAATGTTGTGAATAATACCAGGGGATCCTGAAAGTCGGAGGGGAATCGATTCTTTACAGTGTGTATCTTGTTGAAGTAACGAATGACTTTCATGTGAATTTTTAATGATTTTATTTCCATTAATTTTTTAGTAATTTTGATAAAACGTTGTGAGCCCGACAAGGATTCTCAACGCTCATTTGTCGCCGGAGCTTATAATATTTCGAATAACTGATAGATACTTGACCTCGAATTGATATAATTCATTTTAGTACTGCACGTAACGTCCGTTATGACTTTTTTTTCATTAACTTTTTTCTTGAAAATAATTATCATGAATTTCAATTAAAGTTTGCGATTTGTTCGATAAATATTTCAAATTATCAATAAAAACTTGGCCTCCAATTGATATCATACATTTTTATACTGCATGTAACTTGGATAGTTTATTTTTCAATTATTTGTCCAATATTTATGAATTTTTTTGAAAATTTTTTATTTTTCTTTACAGAATTTTTTCGATTGTTTTTTATTTTTGTTGAATTTTTTTGAATTTTTCAATTTTTCGTTTATCATTTCTATAGAATTTTTTTCCTGGTTCTGAATCTTTTTTCTATGTTAAGAAATTTAAACTAAACAAAGGCACGCTACGTATAGGTCCACCTGCGTGCCGTACTATCTTTGATTTTGTACAGGACCTCAAAGAAGAAATAGAGGAAAATATCCCTAAATCATTTAATTGTAAAGCCATAATACAACACTGTCCATATATAAAACTTACGATGAAAGACAACGTAATTAAAGTATTAATAGATACCGGTAGCCAAATAACTTGTGTTTCTGAAGAATTTTACATGAAATTAAAACAAAATAATAATCTCTATGAGCTACCGGTGACCAATATATCAGTGTCAACAGCCGTCGGGAAAAAATCAAGCACGGTAAAAAGGCAAATCTTATGCGAAGCCGAAATCGGTGATCAGACAGTAAGACACGTATTTCTAGTCATCCCATTTTTGACATCTACGTGCATTTTAGGCAGCGACTGGCTCATTGCAAACAGGGGGATTGTCAATTACGATAATAAAACAATTAGTATACAAGGAAGCCCGATCAGGTCTGACTTGGTGACGTTTGATGGAAACTTTGCGGAAAGACTCCAAATTAGTAGAATTGAAGAAAAAACACACATCAATATTATTGAAGTCGATAAAATGACATATAATGGTGAAAATAATACACAAGCTATCAAGAAAATTAGTGAATCATCACTACATCAAACTTGTACGACAAATGTTGAAAATACTCAATTGAATAATGAAATAAATGAATGGGCCAAATCCGTAGAGTTTCAATCGCGCTCTTTAGCGTCACTGAGTGGAGAACAGGCGAATGCTGTAATAAAATTAATCCATAAACATCGATCGGTTTTCTCGAGAAAACCCGGGTTAACGGCAGTGTATGAACACAAGATAAAAATAATAGAAAAGAAACCGGTATCTTATCACTCGTATCCCGTACCAATTCATCTAAGAGAGGCGGTAAGAGCGGAAATCAAAGTAATGTGTGAAACGGGAATAATCGAACGTGCTATCAGCCCATATTGCAATCCATTGCGGGTGGTCAAGAAAAAAGATGGACGAGTAAGAGTTTGTCTTGACGCACGGTACATAAACGCCATAATCGAGGGAGACAATGAATCCCCGCCGATTATCACTGAAGTAATGCAAAAGCATAGCAAAAAAAATTGGTTTTCTACTCTAGAATTGACACACGGCTATTGGCAAGTACCACTTTCAAAAGAATCTCGAAAGTATACAGCGTTTGTATTTGACGGAAATGTTTATCAATTTAAAGTGGTTCCGTTCGGACTAAAAACCTCCGGGAGTGGTTTTATACGCGCTTTAAGTTTAGTATTTCAAGACGATTTTGCACAGTTCCTAACGTATTACGTCGACGATTTGTTGATCGCGTCGAAAGATTTTAACGAACACCTGAGCCATTTAGAAAAAATATTCGAAAGACTGAACGAGCATAATTTAACGATACGACTCGACAAGGCAGCCTTTTGCAAACATGCGGTACCATTTCTGGGTTTCATTCTCTCGTCAAATGGAATAACCCCAGACCCTCACAAAATCGACGCAATAACGAACTTCGAAGAACCTAAAAATAAACAACAATTGCAACGATTTTTGGGAGTGTGCAATTATTATAGGCAGTTTAGCATAAAGCATGCCGATTATGTCGAACCGTTGAGAGCACTCCTAAAGAAGGATGCTCGTTGGACATGGTCGGATGAACACTCGAAAGCTTATAAAGAATTAAAAGACAATTTCAAACGGAAGGTCGAACTTGCACACTACCGGCTAGACAAAACGTTTCATTTGCAAACTGACGCTTCCGATAAGGGAATCAGCGGTATCCTATTTCAATTAGACGAAAATGAGGACAAAAGAATTATTTCTGTGGTCAGCCGAGGGCTTAAGTCGGCAGAATTGAATTATACAACGACAGAGAAGGAGCTTCTTGCCGTTGTATATTCAATGATGAAATTCCGCGTATACCTGCTCGGACGCCCATTTGTCGTCATCACTGATCACCAAGCCCTTACATTTGTTAACAAGACACCATTTCAAACAGCGCGCATTTGTAGGTGGATTTTGTTAATGCAGGAGTATTCTTTTACCGTAAGATACTGTAAAGGGCGTGATAATATTGTCGCTGATTTTTTTAGCCGCAATCCCAGCGAAAGGTTTGAGGTAGAGGATTCCGAGAAATTGATCATATCAAGCTTCATGTTGGGTGAACTCGAGAGCCCGGAGGAAATTATCGAGGATGCTTTGATTATGATCAATACACTCGAACTAGATCCCTACTTTAAAAAAGAAATTAAGAAGTTAGGTCAGATGCAAATGGATGATGAATCGGTGAGAAAGTACGTGGAAAGGACTAAAGTTGAGAGAGCTCAAGACGTCCAACAGTATAATCACATATGGTTTTGTCGGAGTACCAAGTCGCCACATTGGAACATTATTCTGCCGAAAAAATTAAGAGATCTTGTGGTTCAAGCAGAACACGATCGAATGGGACATCTAGGGGTGTGCAAAACTTTGTCCCATTTGAAAAGATTTTTTTATTGGAAAGGTATGAATCATGACGTAAAGAGGTATGTGATTAGCTGCGATCTTTGCCAACGGGTAAAATATTTACAACGAAATATGGAGGGCGAATATTGTCAAGTTAAATCGGATCGTCCTGGCGACTTTGTCACAGTAGATTTTTACGGACCCTTGCCAAGATCAGTTGGTGGCGTACAATATATTTTCGTAGTCTTGGACGCATTTTCAAAATTCGTTAAACTCTATGCGGTGAAAAAGGCCACCGCCCAGATCGTGGTTAAGAAAATTATCGAAGATTATTGTCCAAAAGTAGGCAAACCGCGAAGAATTCTCTCTGACAACGGATCACAATTCACAGCAAAGATATGGAAAAGAGAATTAGAAAAGGAACATATCAAAATCGTTTTCTCATCTATTCGTCACCCTCAGTCCAACCCAACTGAACGTATTATGCGTGAGTTAGGAAAACTTTTTCGAACGTTCTGTTCTGAGCAGCATACGCGATGGGCAAAACATCTCCCTAAAATTGAAGAATTGCTAAATCGTACGAATCATACTAGTACAGGGTTTATTCCGTGGGAGCTTCAGTGGGGTTCGAGGCCGCCCGATGAAATTTATAGATTAGTTCATTTCCCTGAAGAGAAAGATGAAACGCATGAGTGGAAAATTTTCCTGGCTAACAATCGGTTGCGTGAAAGTTTCGAAAGGCGAAAAGCACAACAAAAAAGTATTTCCAAAATACCATTGAATGTTAAAGATAAGGTATTGCTCAAGGTTCCGCACATGTCGAGTATTAATGATCGCGTAATAAGTAAATTTTTTCATATATATAAGGGGCCGTATAAAATAATTGAAGCAAAGGGGGCAAATGCTTTCGTTCTTGCTGATTGTGAGGATGAAAAATTAATAAAAGGTACCTAAATCATAAACTTCCCCTAGGGAAAAAAGGTTGGGACAAGTACATTGATGGTCTCTTGTTTCTGGATGACATAGAAAAAAGATTCAGAACCAGGAAAAAAATTCTATAGAAATGATAAACGAAAAATTGAAAACTTCAAAAAAATTCAACAAAAATAAAAAACAATCGAAAAAATTCTGTAAAGAAAAATAAAAAATTTTCAAAAAAATTCATAAATATTGGACAAATAATTGAAAAATAAACTATCCAAGTTACATGCAGTATAAAAATGTATGATATCAATTGGAGGCCAAGTTTTTATTGATAATTTGAAATATTTATCGAACAAATCGCAAACTTTAATTGAAATTCATGATAATTATTTTCAAGAAAAAAGTTAATGAAAAAAAAGTCATAACGGACGTTACGTGCAGTACTAAAATGAATTATATCAATTCGAGGTCAAGTATCTATCAGTTATTCGAAATATTATAAGCTCCGGCGACAAATGAGCGTTGAGAATCCTTGTCGGGCTCACAACGTTTTATCAAAATTACTAAAAAATTAATGGAAATAAAATCATTAAAAATTCACATGAAAGTCATTCGTTACTTCAACAAGATACACACTGTAAAGAATCGATTCCCCTCCGACTTTCAGGATCCCCTGGTATTATTCACAACATTCAACTTCGATTGGATCGGTACAAATTATGTTCAAATACGTCTTAAACGTACTTGTCCGGCCCATCACTTTTTATTCAAATTGCTCATTCGAAAACAAATCAAAAACGAAATTAATGCATGTGTTAATATTAAGGAACAGTAATTCCCGAGAAAATAATTTTCCTTCGAATCGCTCTTGTCAAAATGAAACGAAAATGAAAGATGAAGTTGATTAATCTATTTATATTATATGGAGTCATAATTCACAACAAAATCATTTTTCTTCAAATTCCAGGAATCCACGTGTCGTACTCGACTAGTGATATTTATCAAAATGTGTACGTGACTATAGAAAAAAAAACATTGCATGGCTGAGTAGGTTCGAAAATTTCTAGTAATGCACCAGATTATTTCTCATTTTCATTGGTTCTTACCGAATGGTATGTGTTTACTGAAGAAAATCAGAAGTGGATATTGCTATACGAACTTGCGAACAATCAAGTTCAAATTACTTGGAGATATTATTTTTAATTCTATCCATTTTATTATATTTGTCATTATAGAACAGCCCTAATTTGTTTTCGAATGAGCAATTTGAATAAAAAGTGATGGGCCGGACAAGTACGTTTAAGACGTATTTGAACATAATTTGTACCGATCCAATCGAAGTTGAATGTTGTGAATAATACCAGGGGATCCTGAAAGTCGGAGGGGAATCGATTCTTTACAGTGTGTATCTTGTTGAAGTAACGAATGACTTTCATGTGAATTTTTAATGATTTTATTTCCATTAATTTTTTAGTAATTTTGATAAAACGTTGTGAGCCCGACAAGGATTCTCAACGCTCATTTGTCGCCGGAGCTTATAATATTTCGAATAACTGATAGATACTTGACCTCGAATTGATATAATTCATTTTAGTACTGCACGTAACGTCCGTTATGACTTTTTTTTCATTAACTTTTTTCTTGAAAATAATTATCATGAATTTCAATTAAAGTTTGCGATTTGTTCGATAAATATTTCAAATTATCAATAAAAACTTGGCCTCCAATTGATATCATACATTTTTATACTGCATGTAACTTGGATAGTTTATTTTTCAATTATTTGTCCAATATTTATGAATTTTTTTGAAAATTTTTTATTTTTCTTTACAGAATTTTTTCGATTGTTTTTTATTTTTGTTGAATTTTTTTGAAGTTTTCAATTTTTCGTTTATCATTTCTATAGAATTTTTTTCCTGGTTCTGAATCTTTTTTCTATGTCATCCAGAAACAAGAGACCATCAATGTACTTGTCCCAACCTTTTTTCCCTAGGGGAAGTTTATGATTTGATATCACGCCTTTTTTCTCAAAAGTTCCTCATTTATGTTATGACGGTTATAGGATTTTAGTATAAATTTCTATGAATTAATTGCTTAGTACATTTTTATAGATTCCATTCTCATACGAACATTTTTTATGGGATAATCTTTTTCATGAAATTATCAGCAAATAAGGGACCATCAATGTACTTTTCCCAATCTCATTTTCCCTGGGTATGATGTTCGGCTTATAAAGTTGGTTTCCACCATAAAAGACCAATTTTTCGTAAAAATTGTAGTGAAAATATTTTGTCACAAGTCTGCCCTTGAACTTTGGCGATTTTTTTCCTCATACTCTAATATGTTATGCCTATTAGGAACTCAACAGTATGGAGGAATCCGGGATGAGGCCCGAGAAATGAATTTCGGTTTATAATGTTGGTTTCCACGTAAAAGACCAATTTTTCTTCAAAATTGTACTGAAAATATTTCGGTACTGGTTTGGTCTTGGACTTTGGTGATTTTTCTCCTTGTCTTCTAATATGTTTTGTCTATTGGGAATCCAAGAGCATGAAAAAATGCGTGTTGTGGGCCATAATATGATTTTCGGCTTATAACGTTGGTTTCCACGAAATAAGATCTATTTGTCGTCAAAATTTTACTGGAAATATTTCGTCACAGGTGTGTCTTTGGACTTTGGCGATTTTTTTCCTTGTACTCTAATATGTTTCGTCTATTTGGAACCCAAGAGCATGGAGAAAAGTGTGTTGCGTGCCGAGATATGATTTTCGGCTTATAACGTTGGTTTCCACGAAAAACAACAAATTTCTCGTCAACATTGTACAGAAAATATTCCGTCACAGGTCTGTCCATGGAGTTGGGCTATTTTTTTTCTTCTACTCTAAAATGCTATGCTTATTGGGAACGCAAGAGAATGGTAGAAAGCGGGTTGGTGGCCGAGGTATGATTTTCGGCTTATAACGTTGGTTTCCACGAAAAAGAACTTATTTTTCGTCAAAATTGTACTGGAAATATTTCGGCACTGGTTTGTTCTTCCACGTTGGTGATTTTCCCCCTTATCTTCTAATATGTTTTGTGTAATAGGAACCCAAGAGTGTGAAGAAATGCGTCTCGTGGGCTGTAATATGATTTTCGGCTTATAACGTTGGTTTCCGCGACAAAAGATCTATTTTTCGTCAAAATTGTACTGGAAATATTTCGTCACCTGTCTGTCCTTGGCCTTTGGCGATTTTTTCCAAGTCTTCATACCAAGAAAGAACTGATGTAAAGATTTCCTTAATAGAACAGATTTTATTTATCCCTTTTCTTCAAAATTCAAATGAAAGATAGATCAAATTCAAGACACGAAAAATCCAACAGATTTGCCCACTTTAAATGTCGCTTTTGCATTCTGAATCTAGAGATTTCATTTCATCCAAAACGTGCCCTCAATGAAATATATTTCTAAAGTTTGCAAGTGGCGGCTGTGGTCTAATTATCCACAGTTTGATATTTGCTGTAAAAAAGTACCCGAAAACTTCTAACATTTATTATGCCATAACTCAAAGCAGCAAAAAAAACTAAGCGAACTTAATTCAACAAAGCAACAGTAGTCAAAGACGTTTAAGGTATCTGCATTGGTTTTGGAGGAAAACCATTTCAGGACAATTCAGAAATGAATTTAGAAATTCGAAAACTCACAATGGAGTAGAAAAAGGAAAATTAAAGTATTTAGAAATGCAGAAGACTTTTGTGATGAATTTTCTAGATTACATGATACGGTTGGAGGAAATGATTTGAATGATTGGCACACATGCTGCAACACAGAAATGTCAAAGTTTGGAAGTATTCGCTGTATATCAGTCATACAAACTTCAATACTATTTGAAAAGGAACACTTAAAAACTTGCCGAACCAAGTTCCATAACATATTACCATAATCAAAGATAAGGGGTGATCCGTCGCATATATATTTATCCACAGAAATTTCAGAGTTCGCAGGTATCTGCTGCGGTTCAATGTATCTGCGCAATGAGCTTCGAAGACAGCAATTTTAAATCTATCCATAAATGAGCAACTGAAGACTTTTATAATCAATTTTTTACTTCATATAGATGTTACAGTTAGAGTCAAAATGCAGTATTTTAATGATCCGAATCTACAGCATTATAATGAAAAGTTGTCAAAAGTCATGGTGTTACATTAAAATGACATAGCGCACATTGCATTCAGCGATTCTGTAAGTTTCTGGGGATGTTGGTAGGCATCATATTTGATTGCATCCAAAACTGAGCAACAGTAGACTTATCGGAATGAATTTTTTTTATAATAATTCCATATTTGTAGTTTGCAAAGTGGAAATACTCAACATACATGTCATTCTATAAGTTTTGTTATCAAAATTTGTGTTTGTATACCGCATTCCTAAGATACGACTTTTCATATCATCAGCAAAAAAAGCATCCAAAGGCTTTCTGGAAAAGTTTTCAAATTTATCACTCGACAGACCTAATGGGAAACGAATAACTACACACTATACCAAGACCAGATTTTTTTTGAAAATCTGATTTATAAAATGTGCAATTCAAGATCATGGTTAGAAACCTCTCGAATCATGTTATCACAATCATCATGAAGGAGTAGAAAATCATAGGACACATATTAGGGAACGAATTAATAATATGAATCGATCCGCTGCAAACTGATGGGGTGAAAACAAGGATCGGAGAGGGCAGAGCCAAACTGAATATCAAGCAAAATATGGGGATATTAAAAAATAATGACAACACAAGATATAAATTAGAAAACATTTATTTAATTAAAGTTACTAATATCATTCTAACAGTTGCGTGTATTTTAGTTCTATTTATTCGTATATATAACCTTGACATATAACCACGCCACTGAAGATATATTCGCACTGGACATTATTTCTCGTACTCTGGTTTAATTGAAGGATTATATCAGTTAACACTTATTTCCAATCGAACGAAATAATGAAATCTTGAAAAGTTTCGTTGACATATGCATCGCGCATTTTTTATATTCTTTTTCACACACACATCACAGACTACATTTACGCGGCCGCTTTGATACCGGTTTAATACATCACAAATAACAACATAAATAGTAATCTGCACTTCTTTAGATGATGAAAATTATTTTTTTATTTATCCTGCACGCAATTCGTAATGTCGAAACTATTCTTACGATCAAAAACTGACACATGGTTTGTACCCATATATATATATATATATATATATATAGATATAAACAGAGTAGGATTCTAACCTCACAATATTATCCAAACAAATCAAATAAATCCATCGCATCGTCGTTGTCAATGTTATCATCATCGAGTGTAATCGGATATTCTCATGATTCATGATACGTTTTATATAGAAAAATAAGATTGGTAACGAAAATATACGGATATTTTACTTTTATTTAGATTCAGATATTAGATATTGCAATGGATATTGACTTTTTATTTTTACTTCTTCAGATTGAATGATGAATGCATCCTCTACAGGAATCAAACGCGGCATCATTAAACGTTCGCATTCTGATTCGGACGATGCAATTGATTTGGCTCTAGCCAAATTTTTCTTCGGCTGCAATGTGTCATTCAATGTTATCGAATCTGAAGTATTCAAGAGCTTCATACATCTTGTCAAACCGGATTATAAGATTCCATCAAGAAAAAAACTATCCACTCATTTGTTGGACAAGGTTCACAATGAAGTAATGTCGAAATCTGTAAAACAAACTGAAACCACAGGTGTATTGTTGATTGATGGTTGGAAAAATTCTGCTGCAAATACTAAACTGGTTGCCTGCACAATACATACAGTGACGGAAGGCAGTTTGTATCTCAATTCATGGGACTTGACAGGCTTCAAAGAAACAGGAAATGCATTGGCAAAAATTGTGGATGAAGCAACAGAGATCGCTCGGACCAGATACAACATTTCTATTTATGCAGTTGTATCAGACAACGCTTCTGCCATGCTGCTAATGGGGAACTTGGTGAACTTGTGGCATGTTACCTGTGCTAGTCACAGTGCTAATTTATTAGCAAAGTCGTTGGTGGATGCCAATTTTGCAGAATCCGTAAATAAATTATTAAGGCGATTCAAGCAGTCAGGTCCAGAAAAGGAAATCATAAAAAATGGAGGACAAAAAATAATTTTAGCATGTGAAACTCGGTGGTGCAGCTACAGAGATGCATTTCGCTGTTGCTTACGAAATTTGACGATTATGCGTGAAATGGTGAAGAATGAGAAAATTACCCTCAAGAATGATATATCAGAAATATTGTGCAGTAAAGACTTTGAACAGACGCTACAGAATTACATTATGATATTTGATCCTGTGTGTGAACTAATAAATAAATGCCAACGATCTGAAACCAACATCGCCGATGCCTGTGAAGAGTGATTCAAATTAAGACTACCAACGGTTGATGATGGCTATGAAAAAATAATCGAGGAAAGACTAAAAAAAGTCCTGAAACCAGCCATCTTGACTGCAAATTTTCTGCATCCAGTTTACAAAGGTAAACGTTTCATGCATCAAGAGGAGTATCGCGACAAGGTCCACAACTTCCTGAAGAAAGAATTGAGGGCGGAGAACCTCCGTGATCATTTTGGCGTACAGTCGTTTCTCGATTGCAAAGGCATTTTCCAGACTTTAAATACGAAAAATCTTACTTCTCCTCAAACGTATTGGTTTTTAATTGAAAAACAGTATCCTGATTTAGCCAATTTGGCACAGAAATTATTGAAAATTCCATCATCCTCAGCTGAAATCGAACGTTTTTTTCACATTGGTCTTTCGTTCATTCTGATATACGAAATCGATTAACCATTGAGCGGTCACAGAAACTCATCCAGATATATTATTCAATGAAGACGATGGATAAATTGCACGGTCACGATGATGACGACTTTGATTGTGTTTAAAAAACCAATTCAAATAGAAAATCCATTGCAAACTTTATATTAGATATTAGATACTTTGGAAATAAAACGTACGTTTATTACAGTTTTTGTGAATTTATTAACCCAACATATTCCTTTCGATTTTTTCCTTACAAAAATACGAAACAGTTTAGACTAATTTAAAAGTCATAAATGTGAGGTACTATAGTATTTTATTTTTGTCAACAGAAAATAATAATGTTACGCGAAGCAACATTTTAAGGCTCTAGATATTTGTTACTTAAAAACGAATTAATTTGAATACAGCTTCTAACGACAATAACAGAAAACTTGAAATTTTTATTAATTTTTGTCTATCTGTTAAGCATTAAACAATAATGAGATCAGCGATGTATTTCCGATGTATTCAATATTTGTTTCGATACTAGTTTTACATTCGTTTTGTTATATATGTACACCGTTTATCAACAACGGCTTCACGCAAATTTTGGTCAATAAACATGGAGACCGATGTTTTCGCCGTTTATCAACAACGATTTCACACGAATTTCAGTCAATAAAAGTAGAGATCGATATTTTCAATATCGTAATTAACGTTTCTGCCAGTTGCCATTAATTAGCAGTAATTTCATCATAACTGATGCAGGAACATGTGCAATTCAAGTTTTATCTACTTGTAATGGAAACTATTATCTAATTTCATATTCATTCTTCATATACAACGTTTCGACGATCAATCAAATAGTCATGTCAGAATTCATATTGTTACCATTATTTGACTATTATTTGGCTGTGATTTCATTTTTACAACTGAAACAAGAAGCGCTATTGTTTTAATTTCTCTCACTTTTGATTAAAAAAGACTATAACTAGTTCCATTTTATCTAATTTCATATTCATTATTTATATATAACATTGTGACTTGTGACAACCAATCAATTATTTGTCAAAATTCATATTATCACCATTTTCACGATGATTTCATTCTTTCGACTGGAGCAGAAACTGCTATTATTTTAATTTTATTCACTTTCGATTTTATACGACTAACTAGCTGCGTTTCAGTTACTCGAATAATAAGTTAAAGTACGACAGCTTAAGAGAAAGCATCCCATATTTTTGTGGCTCAAATTTTTTCATAAATTCATATTTTCCAACAATCTCTTATTATCTAATATTTATCCGTTATATTATCGTCTTGAAGTTTTAATCGATAATAGAGCTCAACCATCATATTATCCTTCTCGATATCATTGCCACTAATTGACTGTAATTTTAACTTGACTACTGAGGCCGGTACTCTTATTAATTTTTTTGCAATATTGGCGAGCGTTGGATACTTTTTTTGGGCGAAATCCCAATATATTTCTGCATCTTTGATTTGACGTGCTTCGAGTTTTTCGAAAAGTCCCTTTTTGTTGGAAAATTCATAAAACTCATCGAGTCCTTGATCATCCAAGATCGTCAACAAGTATTCGAGGACCATCACATTTCGTTCTGCATTATTTGCAAATGTCAATCCTCTATAAGCCGGATGAAAGTTATTTGCTACTATTGATGTCGGGGACAGAATAGTAGGAATTTGATTTTTGATTGTAGCTAATCTGCCATTTTCACTGAGCAGTGATTCCATCTGTAGCCATCGCTCAATCATGTCACACATCGTTGAAGATGGACGTTGACATTCGGAGTTAAGGTAATTAAAATGCTCACTTACAACAATAAATTTTTGTAACTCTTCCTCAAATGAAGTGGCAGACATTGAAGACAAAATCTCAAGCGCGTTTTCCGGTACATTGAATACATTTTCGCTCACAATGTCATGAAAGATGCTTTGATTTTTCAAACAATTCGTGAACATGTCTTTAAGTGAAACGATGGATGCCTCATCGTCTGCTACTTCAATTTCGACACCCCCACGACTTATAACCTCTTCTCTCAATCGAGGGGTTTGAAAGGCTCTTAATATGCTTCGAACATCTAAGATGAACCGAACGATTTTAAAAGAGTTTATCATTTTCTCAACAATTGTTGTTTGGCATTTAAAAACCCAAAGCTCACGACAGTCGTGGTCCGATGAAATGGAAAAATCATCAGTAGCTATCACGGCGTAAATGATCACGTTGAATTCCTCCTTGGATATTTGTATTGCTTCCTTAACGATGTCTGTTATGTCCGTTTCATTCTTTGGAATTGACCAAATTTTAAGATGGAAAACCCCTTGAGGTGTTCTGTGAACGATTCCAAGAACGTATTTCAAATCCACAGTTTCACCCATCAATTCCGACATCATTAATACTCCATCTGATGATTCTTGAGATGTTGAAGAATGTGCCGTCACTTCCTGGTACACTGAATTCAAGAGATTGTTGTTGACATCTTGCGTAGAGGGAACGTCATAGGCTGGTCTTAACAATGTCATAAAATTTTTGAAATGTGTCGAATTCAAAACTTCAAGAGGAATGTGACATCCACACAAAAACTTTATCAGCTTGGTGTCAAGTGTTGTTTTTTCTACCAACGACATCCGATCGAAGAATGCATTAAGCCGTTTTCTTTTTTTGTACGGCAGAGCTTTTTTATTTCCATCGTTGTTGTAGTTGTTAGCATTCGTCTCAGCAACCTGTATAATAATTCCATATATATCATTTCGAAAAGCAAGCAATACCAATATGCATGTTGTTATTATGAGCTCACCACTTTTTTTTAATTAAAGATTCAATACGTACAGGTGTAGTAATGGGTGCAGGATTGAAAGCAACGTTTTCATCAATTTCGTCGGTTTCGTCTTCCACACTCTCTACAGTAAGCAGACCTTGACAAAATTTTCTGAAATTAAAAATCTATCATCAATAACCCATAATTGTGAATATCTTAATTATGAAGTTATACTAAATTAAAAGGCTAATGGCCGTTTTCTCCGACGTGATTTAAACTCAGTTCAACTTTTTTCATAGTTTCGACATAGGATGAACTGATTTCAAACTTAGATTAATGTTGGAGAAAACGGGCATAACATACGTAACCTCTAACCGATAACCAAACAAAAAATTATGCCACAAAATCTATCGTATGTACGTACCTATGATCTCTAAGCCTGCGTTCAGCGGAATGTCGAATTGTTTTGTTACACACTTGACAAAGAGCGAAAAGTTTTTTATTTTCGTAAACTTTTTTGAAATTCCCTTCAATCCAATGCCGATGTGAAGGCCTGCCTCCTCGATTCATTTTTTTTAAGACACTGACAATTGACAATACTGACGTCTGACGTTACTGAGTGAGTAGTTCTTCCTCATTTTTAAAAAAATTGTCGGTTAATTTGCCTACGCAGGCGCACAGCGCACAGTGTGTAGATAGTGGCGCCATCTCGGTTACGTATTATACATTGATGAAACATTGCATGTATTATACAGAGTTTTATCCATGTAACATACCTATGTACAATACATCATGTATAATACTCGCCCAACCCTGGTGGTAACAATGAACCGGCCGGGGTTTGACGTTACGAAGTGCGGGACATATGTAACAAACGTTCGCATAGTTATATAGTGAATAATATAAATAAGGCAAATCAGTTTATCAAAAATAGGTCTGGAAGTTGTAAGAAAAAATGTTCGTCAACTTATAACGTCAAATTTTCTTTTTGCGATCTGAAATATTATGGTTGATAATTAATAAAACAAGAACACACGGAACTGTTAGTATATATAATGTGAGAAACTCCAATCGAATAAATGTTTTCTAATTTATTTTTTGTGTTATCATTATTTTTGAATATTCCCATATTTTGCTTCCTATTGAGTCTGGCTCTGCTCTTTCCGATCCTTGTTTTGACTCCATCGGTTTGCAGCGGATCGATACATATTATTAATTGGCTGCCTAATATGTGTCCTTTAATTTTCTACCATTTCTTCATGCTGATTGTGGTAACCTGATTCAAGTGGTTTCCGACTATGATCATTATTCGCACATTTTGTATATCAGATTCTCAAAACAGTTTCTGGTGTTGATATAAGTGTAGTTATACTTTTTCCACCTGGCCTGTCGAGTAATAAATTTTGAAACTTGTTCCAAAAAGTCTTTGGATGCTTTTTGACAATTTTTACAACAATACTTATGAAATTACGTGTATGTTGAGTATTCCTATTCTGCAAACTGCAACTGTGGAATTATTGGTGATAAACATTCATTACGATAAGTCTACAGTTGCTCAGTTTTGGATGCGATTGAGTATAATGCCTGCCAACATCATGGAAACCTACAGAATTTCTGAATGTTATGTGCGCTATGTCATTTTAATGTAACATCATGACTTCTAACACCCTTTCACTATAATACTATATATTTGGATCACTGAAATACAGCAACAATTTGCAAACTATAAAATTTATATACTGTGCCATTCATTTTACTTTTTGACGCTCACCATAACATAAATATAAATATGAAGTGAAAAATTCATTAGAAAAGTCTTCAGCTGCTCATTTATGGATGGATTTGGAATTGCTGTCTTCCAAACTAATTGCGCAGATACATTGAATTGCAGCAGATAGCTGCGAACTTTAAAATTTCTGTGGATAAATATAACATAGAAAAAAGATTCAGAACCAGGAAAAAAATTCTATAGAAATAATAAACGAAAAATTGAAAACTTCAAAAAAATTCAACAAAAATAAAAAACAATCGAAAAAATTCTGTAAAGAAAAATAAAAAATTTTCCAAAAAATTCATAAATATTGGACAAATTGAAAAATAAACTATCCAAGTTACATGCAGTATAAAAATGTATGATATCAATTGGAGGCCAAGTTTTTATTGATAATTTGAAATATTTATCGAACAAATCGGAAACTTTAATTGAAATTCATGATAATTATTTTCAAGAAAAAAGTTAATGAATAAAAAGTCATAACGGAAGTTACGTGCAGTACTAAAATGAATTATATCAATTCGAGGTCAAGTATTTATCAGTTATTCGAAATATAATCTCCGGCGACAAATGAGCGTTGAGAATCCTTGTCGGGCTCACAACGTTTTATCAAAATTACTAAAAAATTAGGGGAAATAAAATCATTAAAAATTCACATGAAAGTCATTCGTTACTTCAACAAGATACACACTTTAAAGAATCGATTCCCCTCCGACTTTCAGGATCCCCTGGTATTATTCACAACATTCAACTTCGATTGGATCGGTACAAATTATGTTCAAATACGTCTTAAACGTACTTGTCCGGCCCATCACTTTTTATTCAAATTGCTCATTCGAAAACAAATCAAAAACGAAGTTAATGCATGTGTTAATATTAAGGAACAATAATTCCCGAGAAAATAATTTTCCTTCGAATCGCTGTTGTCAAAATGAAACGAAAATGAAAGATGAAGTTGATTAATCTATTTATATTATATGGAGTCATAATTCACAACAAAATCATTTTTCTTCAAATTCCAGGAATCCACGTGTCGTACTCGACTAGTGATATTTATCAAAATGTGTACGTGACTATAGAAAAAAAAACATTGCATGGCTGAGTAGGTTCGAAAATTTCTAGTAATGCGCCTGATTATTTCTCATTTTCATTGGTTCTTACCGAATGGTATGTGTTCACTGAAGAAAATGAGAAGTGGATATTGCTATACGAACTTGCGAACAATCAAGTTCAAATTACTTGGAGATATTATTTTTATTTCTATCCATTTTATTATATTTGTCATTATAGAACAGCCCTAATTTGTTTTCGAATGAGCAATTTGAATAAAAAGTGATGGGCCGGACAAGTACGTTTAAGACGTATTTGAACATTATTTGTACCGATCCAATCGAAGTTGAATGTTGTGAATAATACCAGGGGATCCTGAAAGTCGGAGGGGAATCGATTCTTTAAAGTGTGTATCTTGTTGAAGTAACGAATGACTTTCATGTGAATTTTTAATGATTTTATTTCCATTAATTTTTTAGTAATTTTGATAAAACGTTGTGAGCCCGACAAGGATTCTCAACGCTCATTTGTCGCCGGAGATTATATTTCGAATAACTGATAAATACTTGACCTCGAATTGATATAATTCATTTTAGTACTGCACGTAACTTCCGTTATGACTTTTTATTCATTAACTTTTTTCTTGAAAATAATTATCATGAATTTCAATTAAAGTTTCCGATTTGTACGATAAATATTTCAAATTATCAATAAAAACTTGGCCTCCAATTGATATCATACATTTTTATACTGCATGTAACTTGGATAGTTTATTTTTCAATTTGTCCAATATTTATGAATTTTTTTGAAAATTTTTTATTTTTCTTTACAGAATTTTTTCGATTGTTTTTTATTTTTGTTGAATTTTTTTGAAGTTTTCAATTTTTCGTTTATTATTTCTATAGAATTTTTTTCCTGTTTCTGAATCTTTTTTCTATGTCATCCAGAAACAAGAGACCATCAATGTACTTGTCCCAACCTTTTTTTCCCTAGGGGAAGTTTATGGTTTGATCTCACGCCTTTTTTCTCAAAAGTTCCTCATTTATGTTATGACGGTTATAGAATTTTCGTATAAATTTCTATGAATTAATTGCTTAGTACATTTTTATAGATTTCATTCTCATACGAACATTTTTTATGGGATAATCTTTTTCATGAAATTATCAGCAAATAAGGGACCATCAATGTACTTTTCCCAATCTTATTTTCCCTGTGTATGATGTTCGGCTTATAAAGTTGGTTTCCACCATAAAAAACCAATTTTTCGTAAAAATTGTAGTGAAAATATTTCGTCACAAGTCTGCCCTTGAACTTTGGCGATTTTTTTCCTCATACTCTAATATGTTATGCCTATTAGGAACTCAACAGCATGGAGGAATCCGGGATGAGGCCCGAGAAATGAAGTTCGGTTTAATAATGTTGGTTTCCACGTAAAAGACCGATTTTTCTTCAAAATTGTACTGAAAATATTTCGGCACTGGTTTGGTCTTGGACTTTGGTGATTTTTCTCCTTGTCTTCTAATATGTTTTGTCTATTGGGAATCCAAGAGCATGAAGAAATACGTGTTGTGGGCCATAATATGATTTTCGGCTTATAACGTTGGTTTCCACGAAATAAGATCTATTTTTCGTCAAAATTGTACTGGAAATATTTCGTCACAGGTCTGTCTTTGGACTTTGGCGATTTTTTTCCTTGTACTCTAATATGTTTCGTCTATTCGGAACCCAAGAGCATGGAGAAAAGTGTGTTGCGGGCCGAGATATGATTTTCGGCTTATAACGTTGGTTTCCACGAAAAACAACAAATTTCTCGTCAACATTGTACAGAAAATATTCCGTCAGAGGTCTGTCCATGGAGTTGGGCTATTTTTTTTCTTCTACTCTAATATGCTATGCTTATTGGGAACCCAAGAGAATGGTAGAAAGCGGGTTGGCGGCCGAGATATGATTTTCAGCTTATAACGTTGGTTTCCACGAAAAAGGACCTATTTTTCGTCAAAATTGTACTGGAAATATTTCGTCACCTGTCTGTCCTTGGCCTTTCGCGATTTTTTCCAAGTCTTCATACCAAGAAAGAACTGATGTAAAGATTTCCTTAATAGAACAGATTTTATTTATCCCTGTTCTTCAAAATTCAAATGAAAGATAGATCAAATTCATAACACGAAAAATCCAACAGATTTGCCCACTTTAAATGTCGCTTTTGCATTCTGAATCTAGAGATTTCATTTCATCCAAAACGTGCCCTCAATGAAATATATTTCCAAAGTTTGCAAGTGGCCGCTGAGGTCCAATTATCCACAGTTTGATAGTTGCTGAAAAAAAGTACCCGAAAACTTCTAACATTTATTATGCCAGAACTCAAAGCAGCAAAAAAACTAAGCGAACTTAATTCAACAGAGCAACAGAATTCAAAGACGTTTAAGGTACCTATTGGTTTTGGAGGAAAACCATTTCAGGACAATTCAGAAATGAATTTAGAAATTCGAAAACTCACAATGGAGTAGAAAAAGGAAAATTGAAGTATTTTCATCATGAAGTAGAAAATCATAGGACACATATTAGGGAACGAATTAATAATATGAATCGATCCGCTGCAAACTGATGGGGTGGAAACAAGGATCGGAGAGGGCAGAGCCAAACTGAATATCAAGCAAAATATGGGGATGTTTAAAATTAATGACGACACATGAAATAAATTAGAAAACATTTATTCAATTAAAGTTTCTAATATCATTCTAACAGTTGCGTGTATTTTTGTTCTATTTATTCGTATATATAACCTATGTACACATGATATATAATCACGCCACTGACAATATATTCGCACTGGACAATATTTCTCGTATTCTGGTTTAATTGAAGGATTATTTCAGTTAACACTTATTTCCAATCGAACGAAATGATGAAATCTTGAAAAGTTTCGTTGACATATGCATCGCGCATTTTTTATATTCTTTTTCACACACACATCACAGACTACATTTACGCGGCCGCTTTGATACCGGTTTAATATATCACAAATAACAAAATAAATAGTAATATGCACTTCTTTAGATGACGAAAATTATTTTTTTATTGATCCCGCACGCACTTCGTAATGTCGAAACTCTGTTCATACGATCAAAAACTGACACATGGTTTGTACATTATTATATGTATATCGATCGAATTTATGACTGCTGTTACCAGCTGTGCTGCGCCGTGTGCTACGTTCTGAAGTTGACGTCAGATTTCCAATCATCAACAACTAATTTCAACAACCAATCACAACGTTTAAAAATGGATGTCGTCAGATCCAACCAATCAGAAACTCGAGAGCATCAAAGTGCCTTTGATTGTGTTGTAAATACAGACGCATAAATTCTAGAATGTGTTGGTAACTTTTGCATAATCTTGAGCCTGTGCAAAGTTTTTTCTCAGCAATTACGCCACCGATCATGCTGATTGTGGGTGGAATCGAAAGAGAATTTATTAATTAATCTCCAGTTCAATTTTCAAAGCCTCAGATGACTCAGGAGTTTCGTAATTGAACAAAATGACATGCCAATTTTACCCCCACCACCGCGAATCGTTTTATTCAGAGAAAAGATAGTCTCGGCGAGCTCGGGCCAGCAGACGATAGGGCTGTCAATGTACTTGTCCCGAGACTCTACCGAGTCTCTTGATGTGCTAAGTATCACTTCCTATCTTTAATTATGGTAATATGTAATGGAACTTGATTCAGCAAGTTTTAAAGTGTTTCTTTTCAAATAGTATTGAAGTTTGTATTACTGCGGTATGGAGCGAATACCTTCAAACTTTGATATTTTTGTGTCGCAGCATGTGTGCCAATCATTTTAATTTTTTACTCCAACCGTAACATGTAATTTCAAAAATTCATCACAAAAGTTTTCAGCTTTACTATTTAACTTAATTTTCCTTTTTCTAAATTCCATTCTAAATTTCTTAATTTATAAATTTCTTTCTAAATTATCCTGAAATGAAATTGTATTCCTCCACAACCAATGCAGGTACCTTAAACGTCTTTGATTTCCGTTGCTCTGTAGAACTAAGTACGCTCAGTTTTTTTGCTTCTTTGAGTTCTGACACAATAGATGTTTTCGGGTGCCTTTTTTCTGCAACTATCAAACTGTAGATAATTGGATCTCAGCGGCCACTTGCAAACTTTGGAAATATATTTCATCGGGGGCATGTTTTGGATGACACGAAAACGTCTAGATTCAGAATGCAAAAGCGACATTTAAACACGACCAATTCTGTTGGATTTGTTGTTTCTTGAATTTGATCTGTCGTTCCTCTTTTCCTTTTTTTTTCTAACGTTATAAGCCGGAAATCACATCTCAGCCCGCAACACGCATTGCTACATGCTCTTGAGTTCCCAATGGACAAAACATATTAGGGTGCAAGGAAAAAAAGCGCCAAAGTCCAAGAACAGACCTGTGACGAAATATTTCCAGTAAAATTTTGACGCAAAATAGGTCCTTTTTCGTGGAAACCAGCGTTATAAGCCGAAAATCATATCCCGGCCTCCAACCCGCTTACGACCGTGCGTTTGGGTTTCTAATTGACAAAACATATCAGAGTACAAAGAAAAAAATTGCCAAAGTCCAAGGACAGACCTGTGACGAAATATTTTCAGTACTATTTTGACGAAAAATAGGTCTTTTTTCGTGGAAACCAACGTTATAAGATGAAAATCATAAATAATCCATAGAAATTCAAACTAAAATCCTATAGTCAACTGAAAATAAATAAGGAACTTTTGAGAACAAAGACGTGATATCAAACCATAAACTTCCCCTAGGAAAAAAAAGGTTGGGACAAGTACATTGATGGTCCCTCGTTTGCTGATAATTCCATCCATAAAAAAAACTTAAAAAATTTTTGTTTTTAAATTGTAAAAAAAATTATTTTATAAAAAAAATACAAAACAATTCGAAAAAAATTTCATAAATCTTGAAAAAACATTATATTAAAGCAAAAACTAATCTGTATTTATTTTTCAAAGTGTCAAAAGAATCAAATAACAAGTAAAAAATAAAAAACCGAAAAATCGGTCTTGAAATCATTTTGGAAACCGATGCCTCATTCTTCTTATTAGATTCGGACAGCTAAATCAACTGAAAAAAATTTCATCTAATTTACGTGTGGCATTAAAATTTATTATATTAATTCGAGGCCAAGTATTTTCTAATGAATTGAAAAAAGTTACCACTTGAATTACGTGCAGCATTAAAATTTGTGATATCAATCGGTGGACAAGTATTTTATTAGTAACTCCAAAGTTCAACATTATGGAATTGTTCTAAGAAGCTTTTAAATCCAAAAATATCACATGCAAGCTAATCATTTCTTGCTCTATGGTGGCAGAGACTTATAAGAAAATCGATTCTTTTCAGACTTTCAGGAGCTTCTGATATTATTCACAATATTCGACGTCGATTGGATCATTACAAATTATGTTTAAATATGAGTTAAAAGTACTTGTCCGGCACATCACTTTCCATTAAAATTGTTTATTCAAATAAAAATCAGGGCTTTTCTAGAACTGATGGAGCACAAATATTCATGCAGAGGGAATTTAGAGAGTTATCTTCAAGTAATTTTCCCTCAAGTGCACTAATTTAATAAGAACGGAAACGAATTGTCCTGTACTATACAAGGGATGTTTTTGTGCATCGATAAATAAAAAACATTTTGCACATTAAATATGTTCAAGTTTCCAAAAATAAGTCCCCAGTTTGTATTGGAATGACGGCAATTTTTACTTCTCACTTCGTCCAGCGAACGAATTTCATTCGGTATAACTAACCTATACTATTATTAAGAACATTAAACTAATAATAAATCGCATTTCAATACATTTTTAACCGGATTCTGCCGTACAATTTCGTTTTTTTATGATTGATTTTTATTTCAATAAATAGTGTTGGGCCGGTTTTGGATCATCCCAATGAACATAGTCGACAGAGGTATGCTTTCGTGCTACCTTATACTGAGGCAGAGCACCACCTTTCTTATCGTTGCTACCGAGCATTTGGGATATATAATTTTTAAATTTACTATTTTTATCCTGACGTACCGCACCCGTGCGTTTATAAAATTTTTTATGAGCATTCGTTGTGATGACAATTTTCTGATATTTCTCCAAGTCATTTGGTGTTACATATTTGAGTTCGGGCTCTTTTTTAAACAACAGTTCCACCAAGCCAATACTTTTGGGATACTTTTCATCTCCAACCACTATATGATCGAGTTCGAAATGAATTGGTGAATCACCAATCATTAATCTGTTTTGAGCGAGATTTCGTACTCCATACACGCCATCTAATCTTGTTTTGTTAGTACTACGCAGTAAGTCCAGATATTCACGTATCAAATTATCAACATCTCCAGATGATTCCAAGTTATCATCGTCCTCATCATCATCATTATTATCTTCATGAATATCATTATCACTATTTTTAGTTAAGGGTACACTGACATTCTCATCAGTAATTGCATCATGCCAAATATCATCTTTGAAAGAAATATCTTGCTTCATGCTATTTTCTCCAAAATTTGGAGACTCTTCCTCCTTCTCCTCCACCTCCTCCTCTTCCTCCTTTTTAACATTTACACGTTCATTCTTAATTTTAGGTTTTTTCGTATATGAAACTAGTTCTTCTAATGGTTCAACAATCGGTTTAAACACATCTTGCATTTTCTGCTGAGCACTATCACGTCCACTTTTCAACATTCCATGTTTTCGTCTGATTGCATCACTCGCCTTGGCAAGTTCACTCAATACAGCCGTCTCCTTTAAAAGTTCTTTGCGCTTCATGTTGACACGAGTAAGTCAGACTTTAGACTGTCTTGTAAAATCCAGGGGAACAATTATTTGTCATCATCATCATCATCATCGACAGTGAGGAAAGAATCAAATCCCCTTCTATATCTTCCAGCATTCAACTCACTGTCCTTGTCAATCGTGATGAATCCATACTTGTCCGATTTCCAACACTTGACACACATTTTTTTGAAACTTGCATAAGTCATATCCGTATTAACATGATCATTATATACATGCTTGAGGTTCATATCATCTTGTTTGAATAGCACTATAAAATTTGCATTGTCTCTCACGAGATGTTTCGGAATACGAGTATACGTCTGACAGAGATAAAAACTATCCACAATCTCGTGTCTTCCCATGGAAAAAAATGCTCTCACGTTGTCCTGTTTCTCACACGCTATATCGTCAAAGATGAATATGGAGTTTGGGCGAGCTTCACTAGGTGCCACAACTTGTTCATGCTCGTTAAATTGAAAAAATTCCACTCCTTCCACAGGTGTAAGCATTTCCTCGAGCAATCGGTATTTTGGCTGCTTCAACGATTTCGAGTATAGATATATATTCTCAAATCTCAAACCATTTGGATGTATTAGGAGCGTGAGTAAGGCATTCGTTTTTCCACAATTCGAGGGGCCACAAAATACGGCTCGAATGCTGTTAGGTAGTAAGTTTCCATGACGCTTCTTCACACTACCCGCTCCAACAATAAATTCATCGAAATTTATTATGGGGAGTTGACCGCTCGAAACTTGTTTCTTCGACTTCATCTCGCATGCGACTGATTGAAAAAATCATATAAATGCAACTTTATAATGTTGGAATAGTCAGTCGAGTTGTAACCACTGCAGAGTGATGATTGTACATGATAAACCTGGTAAAGGTTTGGTAAACAGTATAATCAACAATCTTCCCGTGGAACTACATCTACCGGGCTATCAATATTGTGGACCTGGTACGAAATTGATCAAACGTCTTGCTCGTGGTGATCCTGGTATAAACGCGCTGGACGCTGCGTGTAAAGAACACGATATCGCATATTCGAAAAATCGTGAAAACTTGGAAGCACGACATCTGGTGGATAAAATTTTGGCTGAACAAGCCTGGCAACGTGTAACCTCGAAAGACGCAAGTCTTGGTGAAAGAGCAAGTGCTTGGGCCGTGACGAACATTATGAAGGCGAAAAAGAAATTTGGTCTAGGTATGAAAGGAGTGACGAAAAATACCAAAAAAAGTGTTTGCCTGAAAAAGATCTTTAGTGCCGCAAAGAAAGCCATGATTCGTAGTGGTGACCCCCGTGAAATCGTCATGTCAGCATTGAAAGGTGCGCGTGCCAGTGATAAAGGTGTTAAAGTACGCACGCCTCGGGTTCTACCTGTACCTCGCAAAATCGGCGGTTTATTGCCCTTCCTCGTACCCATCTTTGCCGGCCTTAGCGCCGTTGGTGCACTGTCTGGTGGAAGTGCTGCAATAGTCAAAGCTGTAAATGCTGCTCAAGCGGCTAAAAAGGAATTGGAGGAAAGTAAACGTCACAACAGAACACTCGAGGCCATCGCTTTGGGTAAAGGTTTACATCTGAAACCATACAAACAGGGTTTGGGTCTTTACCTCGGGACAAAAAACGTATAATCACGCTACCACATCAACCACTCACCGACATCGATCTGCTAAAGTATGCGAGAGCCATGAACATTCGTAACTTTCGTGGCGTTTTCATGCGTGACACTTTACCTGAAAATGGACCACTCAAGCAAGAATCAGCAATCGTGAATTTGGATGAAAATGTGGGCCCTGGGACACACTGGGTTGCATATAAAAAAACTGCGCAACGAATCACATACTTTGATAGTTTCGGCAATCTCCCACCTCCACCCGAACTCATGAGATACTTCAATGTTGGTAGCGTGAAATACAATTATAAAAAGTATCAGGAATACGATACAATAATATGTGGACATTTATGTTTGAAATATTTGTGTGGGCAACTAAATCGACGAGACAATTATGCACTATATAAATGAGGACTATGGAGCTGCGTGTTTAGTTCAAAATCTGCGAGCATCATGGATGATAGTTTGACGATCACCATTACTGGATCATCCTCCATACTCGAGGCACAATTTTTTCCACCCATCGAACTATCGCCCGACAAAAATTATACTCTTAGACTCGTCGAGCTGCTCACATTCAATTCGATTCCAAATATCGACATTGGTTCCAATGAATTTCACGTTGGAAATCATGTGGTGACCATTCCAACGGGCAGCTATGAAATTGAAGATATTGAAAAATATTTGAAAACTGAGTTGGCATCTAAAAACATACAAATTCAGCTTAAGCCGAATAATTATACACTACGCAGTGAAATTGAGTGCAATCAATCGATTGATTTTACATCCAAAAATTCAATTGGACCTTTGCTGGGTTTTACGTCGCGTCGATTGGAGCTCAATAAAAGACATGTGTCTGATCTACCCATGTCCATTCTCAAAGTGAACGCCATTCGAGTCGAGTGTAACATAACCACTGGTGCATACATCAACGGGCGAAAAGTTCATACAATTCACGAATTTTTCCCATCTGTACCGGCCGGCTATAAAATCATCGAAGTACCGTCGAGCGTCATTTATCTACTAATCACAACTCGTCGCATTGACAATATACAGCTTCGTATTGTCGATCAAGACGGAGATTTGATCAATTTCCGCGGTGAAGTCATCACCATAAGACTTCATATAAAATCACAATTGGCATAATTTACAATCATCGTATTGGCAATATTAATAAGCCAACATGGGATCGCGAAAGCAGTCGTCGATCAACGCTCAAAGAGCTAACACCTCAAAACCTTCTACTATTGAAGAGTTTGGGTTTCAAAATTCGTGGAGTTCGCGTGTGAGAAATTATCTGCTTTGCTCGTTGTGCATCTGCTGCCTGCAAGGGAGGAAGAAATCGTAAACATCCAGACACCCGTCATGTTTGATGAATCCATCATACATTATGAGGTTCATGCACATCAACCATACGCATCGTCAACATACAACAATAGTGATGAAATACGTATTTCAATCCAGCATCAAGATTTATCAATTCTACCGAGTAAAAGTTCAATACACATTTGCGGCAAACTGACAATGCCGGATGGTACAGTGTTAGCTGCAACGAATTTCGTTAACAATGCCATTTGTCATTTATTCGAGGAAGTGCGTTATGAACTTAACGCCGTTGAAATCGATCGTAATAAGAATGTGGGAATCACATCTCTTATGAAAGGATATACATCTCATTCGTCGGCGAGAAGTACAATGCTTGAGAACACTGGTTGGGTCGATGTCGATGAGACGAAACCGATTGTGGACGCAGCAGGCAACTTTGACGTATGCATACCACTGAGCATGCTGCTGGGATTTGCTGAAGATTATCGAAAAATGGTGGTGAATGCAAAGCACGAATTGATTTTGACTAGATCACGTTCCGATGATAATGCCATAGTTCAACCAGCCGCTGAAGATTATAAAATTACACTACGAAAAATTGAATGGCTCGTTCCATACGTCACCGTGGCCGATAAACGGAAAATTCAATTGCTGAAATTCATCGCCAAAGATACCCCAATTCCAATGAGTTTTCGTACGTGGGAATTGTATAAATATCCAATGTTACCGGCGACATCGAAACACGTGTGGTCAGTCAAGACATCAACGCAGCTGGAAAAACCTCGATATGTGATCCTGGCATTCCAAACAGGACGAAAGAATAATAAGAGGCAAAATGCGAGTAATTTTGATCATTGCAACGTTACTGATGTAAAATTATACTTGAATTCACAATGTTATCCTTATGGTAATGTGAATTTGAATATAGAACAAAATCAGTATGCAGTACTGTACGATATTTATACAAACTTTCAACCGATGTACTACAATAAGGAGGCCGAATCATGGCTTACAAAAGCGGATTTTCTCAAATTTGCACCTCTCATTGTGATTGCCTGCTCGAAGCAGAACGATTCTCTCAAGTCTGGACCTGTTGATGTGCGCCTCGAATTTGAAACAAGCACAAATATTCCAGCACAAACATGCACATACTGCCTCATTCTACACGATCGCATCGTTGAATACAATCCTGTGAGTGGTGGGGTGAGAAAATTGGTATAAAACCGTACCATCAACTTCTTCGGCCAACAGTCATCATGGATTTTGTCATCGATCTACAAGGCTTCAAAGGACCCATCAATGAGTTTATACTCAAAGAAATTTCAATCATTCGTGCGGACGTGAAGAATGCTGAACCTCTCACACTTTTCTTCGCACCACCGTATGCATGGGATTTTCTGCCGACAAAGTATAAAACGACAAACAAATGGCTGGAACGTAATTTTCATGGATTGTCATGGGATTTTGGTGTTGTACCATACGATGCAGCAAGAGGAATAATTCAAACTATCTTACGCGGCGCTCATACCATCTTCGTAAAAGGCTACGAAAAGTCTTTATGGCTGACGAACTTTTTGGATCTGTCAACGGAGATTGTTGATTTGGAGACTTTGGAATGCTCATCGTTGAAAAAACTGCCGAAAAGTCCATCGAAATGCGACCATCACCACCACACCAACGAATCGAAATTTAATTGTGCAACGAAGAATGTAAAATCTTTGCAAAGCTGGTTATACGTATATCATGCATTATGTAATAGAGGGATCTTGGAATAAACAAAACAATTTTTTTATAAATGTGTAATTTTATTTATACAATATTCCTCCTCCTCCTCCTTCAACATACATGTGGGATTAAACAACCAAAAGAAAGAATAAACGTGCAAACAAGATTTATTTAACAGAGAAAAGAGAAATACACGTCCGTTCGGTTTTACATTTAAATCTAGAGTCGCGGTAGCGACTCTGAGACAAGTACATTTATGTATGACGAGTCGCTTCCAGAGAGTCTTTACCGGAGCGAGAGTGTTTTTCAGCTGTTTTCGATAACACTCAAAATTTATTTCTTTAATAACTGAATAATTACAGTATTCCAAAGAATCCTGCAAGATGACGTATTTTTTATTTTTTTTTATCTTTCGATCGCGACCTCTACGAACTCTGTAGCTTAACGCATTGAAAAGATATTAATTATTTATTTTTTAATTTCATCAAAAAATGTTGCATTTTTTCGCACACATTTTTGATGTTTATTTGTTTTTTCTTTAGTGACAAATCTGGTGCCATAATACATTTTATATATCTATATATTTTTTTCTGGTGTCATAATACAAATTGTATACCTATATATTTCCATGAATCTGTTCATGCTTCAAAAATTTGGAAAGTGACAGTTCCCCGTTGTATTCAAAATTTAAGCTGTCAATTTCACGAAATGTTATCGAATCATTCAGAGATTAAAGGATACCACATGTTCGTTTTACCAAGAAATCTGAGTCACGTATTGTGGCCGAATCTTTTTTTTAATGTTCTTTTAGTCGGTGTGATGCTATCGTTTAATGTTCTTTTAGTAGGTATGATGCTATCGAGTAAATCGTTGGATTGGGCTTTTTTTTACTCGTGTTTATCGTTGATGATAAGCATTGGAGTGAATTTAAGTGAAGAATGCGCCAAATGTACATTCGTACATTCTTTATTTTTTGTATGAGCAAAACTTGCAGGAAAAAAATAATTACGCGCGTCATCGTACGAGGTTAGAATGATGTGTCGGTGCATACGCAGTAGAGAAACGATCTCGACCCCTTTTCCCCAAGGGCACAAGCAAAATCCATCTCTCGTAGGTGGCTTGATAGTTTTCGATTTCTAGGTCGACGGCTCCATGGTTTTCGATGTCTAGATAGATTTCTCCCAGGTTTTCGAAGTCTAGGTCGACAGCTCCATGGTTTTCGATGTCTAGATAGATTTCTCCCAGATTTTCGAAGTCTAGGTATATTTCTCCATGGTTTTCGATGTCTAAGTATATTTCTCCACGATTCTCAATGTCTAGGTCGACGGCTCCAAGAATTTCGATGTCTAGGTCGATGGGTCCGTAGTTTCCGATGTCTAGGTATATTTCCTCATGGTTTTCGATGTCCAGGTATATTTGTCCATAGTCTTCGATGTCTACGTATATTTCTCCATAGTTTTCGATGTCTAGGTATATTTCTTCATGGTTTTCGATGTCTAGGTATGATTCATGATAGTCGTTGCCATTCACATCGACGGCTTCATAGATTTCGACCCTAGGTATATTTCTTAACGGCTTTTGATGTCTAAGTCGACAGCTCTATGGTTTTCGATGTCTAGGTCGAAGGCTCCATGGTTTTTTATGTCTAGGTCGACGGTTCCATGGTTTTTGATGTCCAGATCGACGGCTCCATAGTTTTCGATATCTAGGTCGACGACTGCAAGGTTTTCGAGATTTAAGTCGGCGCCTCCATAGTTTTCGATGTCCAGATATATTTCTTCATGGTTTTCAATGTCTAGGTATATTTTTTTCCACTGTTTCCGTTATCCAGGTCGTCGGCGCTATAGTTTTTAATGTCTAGGTATACTTCTCCATGTTTTTCGATGCCTAGGCATATTTCTCCATGGTTTTTCATGTCCAGGTATAGTTCTCCATAGTTTTCGCTATCCCGGTCGACAGTTCCATAATTTTCCATGTCTAGCTATGTTTCTCTACGGTTTGCGATGTCTAGGTTGATGGATCCATGGTTTTCAAAGTTTGGGTCGATAGCTCTATAGTTTTCGATGTCCAGGTCGACGGCTCCACAGTTTTTGATGTCTAGGTATTTTCCCCGTAGCTTTCGATGTCGAGGTCGATGACTCAATGGTTTGCGATGTCTGGATATATTTCATCATGGTTATCGATATCCTGATCGAAGACTCCATGGTCTTCAATAACAGGGGAGATTTCAAGAACCCAGAATATCGTGAATAAATATCACCGGACACTGATAAACATGAAACTGTCAATCTAGATACTGGAACCTAATGAAACATGATACGAGATGAAAAAGATAATGAAACATGGAAACGTCCTCTCAAACATCGAAAAACAATGACAATAACAGTGTTAACATGGTAATCATTGAGAGATTGTTCTCGACCCCATAAACTACAGCGACTTAAATATCGAAAACTATGGAGCCGTTGACCTCGCCATCGAAAGCCGTAGAGAAATATACCTAGACATCAAAAACTCTTGAGAAATATACCTGGACATCGAAAACTATGGAGCCATCCCCCTGTACTCCTGTTTATTCTTATTGAACTGCTTCAAGATTGGTGGGCTTGAAGACGCTGTTGCAATAAAAGTAGCGCTGCAGCGCTACAAGAAAACTATTCACACGCTTAATCGCACGGAATGCACCCTAGTTCGGAATAAATTTTCAAATAAAATGTATTGTGTATGATATAAATATTGAATCCAAACGGAAATGTGTAGAATTGAATTGAATATTATAGATGGGTATATTTGTTGAATATATCTATTTTTACAATAATTCAATTTAACACATTACATTTTTGATTCTTTATTCAATTTTCATGGAAAACATTTTATTTAATAACAAATGAAGAATTTATATTCGTCTACGATATTTGTTTGATTATATACTCAGATTTCAATTCCCTACACATTCCATTTTCGTTTCATTTGTTATATCATATGGAAAACATTTTATTCAATAATTCACGAGAAATTGGTTTTTAAATATCCTTTTACATTTTAAAGGAGATTTAAATAAATAAATAAATAAATCCATGCCTCTGCATCTTTGTCATGGCGACAATTTTCATCAGCTCTCCAAAATTGAATATTATCAGATTTGTAGATGATCATTATCATTTTCATTATGCTATTTTATCAAAAATTGGATAGATTCCATTGAAAAATATAAATAAAATAACCCAAGATAGGAGTGACGAATAAGATCAAGGACTACAAAAATATCTACCGAAGAAGCAAACCCATTGTATGGAAAAACACTAAGAAAGTTTAATTCTAGTCAAGGGCTCGACGCATTGAGAAAATTTCTGGTGGTCTGAAAAGAAAATGATGATAGAGATCTTGCGATTGTAATTGCATACGTACAAGCTGGTGACAATGGTTTTGAAATTCTCAGACTTTTGGATACTTCTATAAAAAAATGTTAATAATGCCTGTGCTGTGTGTTCTGCCGTGTAGTTTATGGTTGTCAAGTAAGCAGAAAAATGTTCATTATTGACTTGAATTTAAAGAGAACTTTTAAAAGTCTTACGACTATTGGATGGAATCAAATCATTTGAAATGTCATTTATGATTAAAAGATTTTCTGATAAACGTTTTTCCAAAGTAAAACAGTAATTGCATGTTTTCGATTGCAGAATCTTGTAACAATACGAGCCGCTACCGCGTCCCTTGATCCCCAGTGCAGATAAATGTGGAAGAGGCTTGTCGCAGCTTCACTATTTCTCATTCGTCATTTATTCATGGTATGCTATCGAGTCAGAGCAATGTCAGATGGTTCCGCTTGGTGGTATTTTTCATTTCACACAGAAGTTTTGGAGACTTTGTCGTAACGAACCAAGCTCATGGATTCCCAAAGTATTAGAACTTGTTACGTACACTTTATACTCGCTTTTCTTGTGGAAGGTCATTCCTCGGTCATTCGAGCTTTACTCGACGGACAGGGAATTATTTCTTGTATTTTCCTCGAGTTGACATATTATTTTCACACCACCGTTCATTTCGTCCTCGACACCGCGAAATCTTGGGTTTTTGAAAATTCAGCCATAGCAAAACTAATGCGTGTTTTTTTTTTCGTTTCCGGTCTTGCAGAGTCTTGTTTCGCGGTACAATAATAGGAAGGGACCCGGAAATTTGCCTGGTTCAAAAGCAAAACAGGCAAACGAACCGGCAAACATTTTGTTAATCCGAAAGAAGGAGTGATAAAAACGTTGTATTCATCATTTTTAATCATTACCTTTTGATAAAACATCCTAAAACAGAATATAAACTGCACAACTGATAAACTCGTTTAGCGTCATGTTCAATTTTAATTAAAATTCTACAGTCAATTGATTTCTGAAGTAATATTCAAGTTTCAATTCGATTTTTTGACGTCGATAGATTTTGCAGTGGAAAGGGTGCACAATTTCCTAATAATACTTTTAACTTCAAACCGATACGGAGTGATTTTCTACGATCGCAATATTGGTACATCTGTTCGGAAGAACAAAATCAATTGGTCAACATGGTTTTACAAAGTCTCGGGTGCCTCATGGAAATATTCCAAGCTTTTGGACCTCATAATAAAAATTCTCATCGCTTGTCCAGATTGTGTGAAATCTCAACTGATTCATACCAAGACATTCCTTGAGCCAGGGGCTTCAAATATATAAGTGGATACTGACAATGAGATTCATGGGTCACTTGTGAGAATCGAAAAATCCGAAATATTGTCTGAAACCTTGTTTATCAGAACTTTCGAAAAACACGAGAAACATTCTAGATTTAGGTCAACAAAATTTTGCTCAACGACCATTTTTCGCAATTTTCACCTATTTTCACGGTATTTTGGAATTCGGCTTCAGCATGTCAAAATAAATATATAGAGAGAGATGGGTGTAGGTGAATATATAAACTGCTTTATTGGGTGATCAGATGTTTCAATTTTATGATCATTATTTCAATTTTTCAATGTATCCCATAAAATTTCAGATTTCGAGTACACAAAAAGTCGTCAAATAAACCTGCAATACAGCACGAATGCTGTAAAAAAACTAGAGACAAGTACATTTATGCCCTCTGGGAAGTCATCTGTAAAATCATGGAAATCAATGGTCGTAAGACTTTAAATCCAAGAAACAAAACGTTGTTAAATAAATGCAGAAGTTGCCGAGTACATCGCACTACGAACAAAAGAATTACAAAAGAAGAAAAATAGGACACAACAAATTACAACCACAAAGAATACAAAGACAAAACATTACAAAAACAAATTGCGACTAAAATAAATTAAGATCATAAAAATTTTAAATAAATTACCCACGGAAAAAAATTATATACCAAAAAATTGAAACAAAAAAAATTTGGCCGTTGTACTTGGCGTTTTACTCGACTTTCGAATTTGTGAGTATAAGGTACAGGTAAATTAGATAATATTAGCTAGAAAAAAAACGCCAAGTACAACGGCCAAATTTTTTTTGTTTCAATTTTTTGGTATATAATTTTTTTCCGTGGGTAATTTATTTAAAATTTTTATGATCTTAATTTATTTTAGTCGCAATTTGTTTTTGTAATGTTTTGTCTTTGTATTCTTTGTGGTTGTAATTTGTTGTGTCCTATTTTTCTTCTTTTGTAATTCTTTTGTTCGTAGTGCGATGTACTCGGCAACTTCTGCATTTATTTAACAACGTTTTGTTTCTTGGATTTAAAGTCTTACGACCATTGATTTCCATGATTTTACAGATGACTTCCCAGAGGGCATAAATGTACTTGTCTCTAGTTTTTTTACAGCATTCGTGCTGTATTGCAGGTTTTCAAGACTTATCGTTAAGGAAAATTCTTCAAACAACCGCCGTCTTTTATTAACCTCTTGCAACATCACGAGTATGCCTTGATCGAACGACATTCTATTATTCTACACTCGGCCATTCTGCAAAACGGCATCGTCCTCGAGGCCGCCGAAAAGAAATTTAATCTTCATCGCTAGAATCGCTAGAGACAATTTCAAAATCTTGGCGAGGTGGCCAAGGTTTCATTTGATCAGCTACTGAATTTGTCTTGTTTAGCCCCTCGTGTTCTCCAAACTTAGCGACTTGATAACGATCATTTGGAAGAATCGAAATAATTTTATACGGTCCCAGGAATTTTGTATGGAATTTTAAACCTGAACCGAATTGAGTACGCTTGATTGCAACGAAATCGCCGAGTTGATAAGATTTAGGGACTTTTCGTTTCCGGTTATACGTTTTCTTGTTCTCTTCTTGAATTTTACTTATGTTTTCCCGTGCTTCATCCCGTAACTTCAAACGTTCTTGTTGAAAAAGTGCGACGATCTCTTTCTCAATTATCTCTCGAAATTGTACATCGTTTTTTAATTGCATAGCTCTTCCAACTAGCAATTCAAAAGGAGTAGTACCTATGCTTCTATTGTACGAAGAGTTGATGTACTGCTGTGTAATACCGATGTGTTTGTACCATTCTTCGGGTTTAGACAGAGACAATTTCGTAAGAATAGAAATTACAATTCGATTAATTCGTTCCACTTGCCCATTTCCACGAGGTACTCCTGTGGTAATTAGCACATGCTGAATTTGTTGATCGGTACAATACTCCGAGAAAGCATTCGACGTGAACGCGGTGCCTCTATCCGAAATTATTCGCCTGGGATTGCCAAACGTTTCGGCCTGTTTTTTTAATCGAGTGATTACCTCTTCTGTAGTAGTCGACTTTGTAGGATAAAGCCAAATAAATTTTGTAAAAGCATCGACAACCACAAATAGATGCTTATAGTTCTTCTTAGTTGAAGGAATAGGTCCCATATGGTCTATATGGTATGTATCAAAAGGCACATCGCCTTTGTAGATTGGCTGTAGTAATCCCTCAGCTTTACCTTGCTTTCGATCTGCAAGAACACATTTCACACAATTGTGAATCAATTTTTGCACTTTTGGACGCATTTTCTTGAACCAAAAGTCTCGCTTGATTAGGTGTTCAGTTTTTTGCCAACTAAAATGACCTCTGTCGTGTGCTTGACGAATAACGTCATGTTGCAAACTCTTCGGCACAACGAGAAGAGAGTCACCGTCGCATTCTCGATACAAAATTTTTTTTTTTATCGAAAAATCCTTCGTCGATCCGCGACGCGCTTCTTCAATTATTTTGTTAAGTTCGCAATCTTCTTGTTGAGCCCTCTGAATTTGTGCGATAAGCGTCCCCTCCGCAGCCTCGACGCACAATACGGAGACAGGGTTACGACTAAGAGCGTCTGCATGTTTCATCGACGTTCCTGAACGATGTTCAATGGAGTACTGGAATTCTTCCAAAGCAAGAGCCCATCGGTAAATTCGAACACAAATATCTTTTTTCTTCATAGTGAGAGTGAAAGCTTGACAATCTGTGACAATCTTGAAAGAAATTCCCAAGAGATAAACTCGAAATTTCGCGAGAGCTTTAATGATCGCCAATATCTCTAGTTCATAGCTTGGATATTTTTCTTCTGCTGGCGATGTTTTCCAGCTCATATAATAAATCGGATGAAAAAGACCGTCTTCAGAGTCTTTCTGAAACAATATTGCTCCCAAACCATATTTGCACGCATCTGTGTGCAACTCCGTTTCTGCTCCAACCCGATATAACCTTAAAATGGGACCTCGAGATAACTCTAGCTTTAATTGCTCGAACGCTTGTTCTTCATTAGGGCCGAATTCCCATTTAACGCCATCTCTCAATAACTGAGAAAGGGGTCGAGCAATCAACGAACAATGAGCGATAAATTTCCGAAAATATCCGGTGAGTCCCAAGAAACTTTGTATCCCTTTAATGTTTGTTGGTTTCGGAAATTTGATGACAGCATTTGTCTTTTCTTTTGAAGGATTGATACTCCCGTTTTCCACGATGTATCCGAGATATTCGACTTGATTAGCAAGCAAATGACATTTATGCCAATTAATTATTAACCCGAAACGTCTTGCCGTATCCAAAACTCGAATTAATTTTTCCACGCCTTCCTCTTCATCCTTCGAAGGAATAATAATATCATCAAGATAAATCAGAACAGTGCCGTCTCTCAGCAATTCCTTGAAAACTGCTTTGATATGCTTCTGAAAAATCGCTGGAGAGTTACAGAGTCCAAAGGGCACTCTTAAGAACTCAAAATGTCCGTCTGGTACAATAAACGCCGTGTATTTAATGCTATCTTCGTGAATAGGTACGTGGAAGAAACCATCCTTGAGATCCAACGTACTAAATATTGACGCGTCCTGGAGTCGATCTAACTGATCCTCGATCAGTGGAAGAGGATATCGATCACGGACAATTTTTTTATTGAGCTGACGATAGTCCACACAGAGTCGAGTTTGTCCGTTCTTCTTTTTTACTAACACAATGGGACTGGAATACTCTGAATTACTTGGTCGTATAATTCCGTCTTTGATCCATTTGTCAACAATTTCATTCACCAAATCATTTTCGACTTTAGCTAATCTTCGAGCAGATTGATGAACCGGTATATCGTCTTTAACCACGATATGCATTTTAATTCCTGTCTCTTCAATTTTCGTTGGACGATATTCTTCGACAACGTTTTTTACTTTTCTTCTCAAATTATCGTTAGTGATGTGTTGAACAGAAACATCATAAACGGGTTCAGTAGGAACATTAATGCTCAGGACTTCCCGCCAAGCGACGTCAAAATTCGAAATAGGATAGGTTTCGGTCTGAGCATCGTTGGTTTCGATATGTTTCGTTATTGTCGCCTGTCGTCTTCTTAGAAGAACATCTGCTTGGTCTGACAACTCTCCTCCCAACAAAATCTCATGACCAAGGTATTGATCAGGGACCACGTGTATGACAAAATTGAAGGTCACCTCATCGACACGAACATACGCGGAAAAACTTCCCAACGTGCGAACACTTTCTTTACCGACCACATTGAAAGGAATCGTATCTGTATTGAGCCTTGGAGCACCCAACAATACATATCTACTCGATCGAATTAGATGCAGGTCGCTTCCAGAGTCGATGACAGCAACAACTTCGTGATTAAGGATATGTACAGTTTTATAAGTTTTTTTATCTCCTGTACTTGTCAAATCACATCGAGGTCCAGAAGTGTTTTTCGAAACCACACTCTTGGGTTCTTTCTGACATTTTGCAGCAATATGTCCGAATTCTCCGCAATTAAAACATCTCATACCTTTCGATTTGTTCGGACAACTGTTACCGAGATGTCGAGTATCACCACAATTGAAACAGTGTTTATTCTGCGTGTAGTTTTGGCCTTGAGAAAAACGCTTCGTTTTTTCGTTGGAAGAAAATTTCGATTTGTTTTTATTCGCATTACTCCGCATTGCCTCATACTGCACAAATTTTTTCCTCAATTCTTTGATTGAAGATGCTCCATACAAAATAGATTTGTTCGCGTCTTCGTCGTATACTCCATCTATAATGTACTGCATTTTGGCTTCAAGCTCAATGTCTGCATGACTCGCCAAATCTAATACACGATAAATGTATTCTTCGTAAGTCTCGTCGGACTTCTTCTTTACGGCACTCAAATCTTTGTGGACCTGTTTACTATTCATCGTTGAGCCAAACTCGTTAATGAGCGCCTTCTTTAGTTCTGTCCACGATTTAGCACAAGATTCGAAACTCACAAAAAGTTTTGCTGATCCTCGGAGCAGTTTTTTCGCGTAAACAACTTTATGTATCTCGCTCCATCCGCAAAGATCAGCTGTTTCTTTTAAATTCGTGAGCCATCTTCTAACGTTTTGTTTTCCGTCTCCCTTGAAAACTTCTAAAGAATCTTCAACGTCTTTGAATGTTAAGGGTTGAAAGGAAACTTTTTTTTTATCACTGTTATGCTCCCTTCTCGGAAGGTGTCGATTACCGTCGTCGATATATGCATCATCCTCGTCAATGACTTCGTCTTGTACTCTTTTTTGTCGTAAATTTTTTCTTGACACGTCTTCATCTTCATCATGGTCATTTTCACTCTTTTCACTGACGTCATTTTCTTCGTTATCTTGCAAATGATCCTTACTCCAATTCAAAGCCTTTCGAAGCCTTGTTCGGAGTACTTCGGTTTTTCCCGATATCTCCAAACCCAAAGCGCGTAACTGTGCTTTCAATTCTTTGTAACTTAAAATATTGACGTCATTAGTCACAACAGCATTATCCGAAGTCTCATCGTTTTGAGATTCAACATTCTCTCTGAGAAAACCGCGCAATCTCTCGCGTAACGTGGCGGAGCTCTCCCCTTGTAAAGGTAATCCGCGAATCTCGAGCTCATGTCGAAGCTGATCCACCGACATAGAGTCTAACTCTTTCTCGTTTTCTAACATCGTCATTAATCGCGCACAAAAATTTTCGTAGATCTCCCGGTATCTTCTATATTTTCTTAAAGATCGTGGTCAGCCCGTCTAGCCTTAATTTTTATCGTCAAATCCACGTCTCGTTCTACTACAAAATTCGCGCACCGATATTAAATTTGATTGTACGAAAATTCGTTAAATCCCAGATTTTATGGCTGTCTCATCCCGGACGAGCCCCCAAATTTGTGGGATTAAACAACCAAAAGAAAGAATAAACGTGCAAACAAGATTTATTTAACAGAGAAAAGAGAAATACACGTCCGTTCGGTTTTACATTTAAATCAAGACTTATCGTTAAGGAAAATTCTTCAAACAACCGCCGTCTTTTATTAACCTCTTGCAACATCACGAGTATGCCTTGATCGAACGACATTCTATTATTCTACATACATTTCATCGGTGATTCAGATATATCTAGAGTCGCGGTAGTGACTCAAAGACAAGTACATTTATGACGTCGCTGCCAGAGACTCTTTACAGGAGCCATCGCTTTTTTACTTGTTTCGAAAATTTCTTTCTTCAATAAAATAATAATTACAGAATTTCATAGGATATTTCAACTTGACGTATTTTTTATTTATTTTTTTCTATCGATTGCGACCTCTTGCAACTCTGTAGCTTAACGCATTCGAAAGATATTAATTATTATTTTTTAATTTCATCAGAAAATTGTGCATTTTTTCGCACACATTTTTGATGTTTATTTGTTTCAAGAACTAGGGATATCTGGTTCCAAACATATTTTGTATACCTATATATTTCCGTGTCTGACATTTCTATTATGTGCATGAAATAATGAGGTTGGAACGCCGTCAGTGTCCAAGTTGACCTAACATCGTGACCATGGATGACACCTATATATATTGTGATCGTGATCGTGATGTGAAAGCTCACTGATTTTAGTGCGCAGTTACTGTGTTAGTGGTATTTTAATTCAATAATCATTTAATAATCATACATTTTTTATATACTAAAGATATCATGAGCATGATATTGTGTTAGTGGTGTTTTGAACTCAAATTCGAATTCTATTTTTTTGAGAAGTGCTGGTGAGAATGCGGATGTGAAATTGTACTTAGGTCGACGGCTCCATGGTTTTCGATGTCTAGGACGACGGATCCATGGTTTTCGATGTCTAGATCGACGGCTTCATGGTTTTCGATGTCTAGGTATATTGCTAAAACCATGAAGCCGTCTACCTAGACATCGGAAACAATGAACCCGTCGACCTAGACATGGAGAACCATGGAGAAATATACCGAGACATCAAAAACCATGGAGAAATATACCTAGACATCGAAAACCATGAAGCCGTCGACATAGACATCGGAAACCATGGACCCGTCGACCTAGACATCGGAAACCATGGAGAAATATGCCTTGATATCGAAAACCATGGATAAATATTCCTCGACATAGAAAACCATGAAGAAGTATACCTAGATATCGAAAACCATGTTGCAATATGCCTGGACATCCAAAACCATGGAGTAATATACCTAGACATCAAAAACCATAAAGGAATATGCCTTGACATCGAAAACCATGGAGAAGTATACCTAGACACCGAAAACCATGGAGCAATATGCCTGGACATCGAAAACCATGGAACCGTCGACCTAGACATCGGAAACCATGGAGAAAAATAACTAGACATCGAAAATCATGGAGCCGGTAGACCTAAGCGTCGAAGATCTTCACGGACGTATCGCATACTATGTATGCGTAAACCAGACAATGTATGATCTACCAATTGGTTAAAAATGTCTCTAGAATTGAATTTTATATGATCAATTGACAGAATATTTTGGATCAATTGAAAAATTATCGTCAATTGGCAATATCACCTTTATTAATTAGAAATTGGTTGGTCAATTGGTAATATCTCCTCCATCAATTGGAAATTGGTTGGTCAACTGACAATATCTTCTCCATCAATTGGAATTTTTTTGTCAATTGGTAATATCTCCTTCATCAATTAGAAATTGGTTTTTCAATTGACAATGTAATTTGAAATAATGACTGATTTAAATTTTTAATCAACTGATAATAATTATTTTCCCAATGTGCATTTTTGATCAATGTAAAAATTAAAAATGAAAAAATTTTTTTTGACGATCTCTGGATGATACTAAGGTCGAGAAAAGAAGTTGGCCGAGAAACGCCAAAAATAGTTATGTGTTTTTCTTAGAACAAATTGAGAAATAAATCAACGATAACAGATCACATCTATATATTGTCGTAATATAAAGAAGAGATGAACCGGTCTTCACTATTATGATTTCGATTTTTTAATATCTTGTTAAATTTCAAGTTCACGGTGCACAAAAAGTCGGCAAATAAACATGAAATACAGCATGAATGCTGTGAAAAACTGAAGACAAGTACATTTATGTCCCCTGGACAGCCCTCGTCAAATATTAATTCATTACAACGTATGAAAAACTATGATCAAAAAAAATTCAACACCTATAAAAAACTACAAGCTCGTCATAGCAGCTCAAGAAAACATGATTGAACCCTCAAAAAATAAAATCATACATTGTTTCTTGAAATTGAAAAAGGAAATTGAAAATTGTCCGAGTAAAAGTCTGCTTCTAAAAAAACTATCCAAAAACCAAACTCATCATACACTTTATGAAAAACCTTCTTCGTTATCATTCAAAAGAATATCGAACCTCGTAAAAACACGCTTCCTTCCAAATAATTATTACAAAATAATTCACAAAAATGACGTATCAAATGACCATCTCAAATGCATTAATGAATAACCTCGAACCTGTGATATGGAAATACGTAATCTCAAGACGTTCCGCTCAAAGGAACTGAATGTTGTCAAATAAGTGCAAAAGTGAAAAGTACATTGCATTGAGAACCGAAAAAATACAAATGTAGTATATTTAAAGAAGATTAAAAAATACAAATAATCAAATGATAAACAAAAGAAAAACAAAAACACAAAAAAATTGCAAACACAAAAAGTTATAATAACAAAAAATTACGAAGATTTTAACTTACTGAATAGTCAACTAAATTATTGAATTTTAGCCGTTGTGAAATCATGTTCTAATGAGCTTTGAGAATACTCGTCTGCCTCAGAACGTTTTAGCTAAATTACTAAAAGATCGACAACCATAAAAGTTACAAAATCTTGCTTTTAAGCAATTATATAGAAGAACAATGCCACCCATTTTTTTTATAACCAGCACATATAAAACTGTGGTTAATTTCGAGTTGAGAATACTCTTCCAGCCCAAGGAGTCCTGACTGAGTTACTATTCGGCAGTAGAAACTTATAAGGAAACCGAAATCTTCCTGCCCATGACTTTTTGAGAAAATGGCTGATTCAAAATATCATATCAAAGGTGAAGTCATTTTTCACTTTATGATAGTAGAGATTTATAAGAAAATCGATTCTTCTCCGACTTTCAGGATCCCCTGGTATGATTCACTACATATTCGACGTCGATTGGATCGGTACAAGTTATTTTTAAATACGTGTTAAAAGTACTTGTCCGGCCCATCACTTTCTATTCAAATTGCTCATTCATAAAAAAATCAGGGCTCTCCTAAAATTGATGAACCACAAGTATGAATTCGGAGAGAGTTGACAAAAATATCTTTAGGTAATTGAATAAATTGTGAAAAAAATCTAATCGAATTTCCCCGTATTTTACAAGGGATTTCATTGTGCATCCATAAAATAAAAAAAATATACTTTGCACGATACAAATTTTCAAGCATTCAAGATAACTTCTCAGCTTACATTGCAAAATGAAAGCAATTCTTACCTCTCATTTCTTTCAGCGAAGAAATTCCATAGTCAGTATAGGAACCATCCTATACTAATGCTGAGAATATTGAAATGATAATATGTTGCATTTTTCGAAAAATTTTGATCGGACTCAGCCATACGATTGTATGTTTATTTTTTATATCCACGTATACAATTTTATCTGGTTAAAATCAATAAATATCAACAGTTAAGTAAACACGAGCGTTTCGAGGAATTCAAAGAAATATGATTTTTTTGTTCCATGATATTAACATATGGATTAGCTTCGTTTTTGATTTTTTTATGAATGAGCAATTTGAATAGAAAGTGATGGGCCGGACAAGTACTTTTAACACGTATTTAAAAATAACTTGTACCGATCCAATCGACGTCGAATATGTAGTGAATCATACCAGGGGATCCTGAAAGTCGGAGAAGAATCGATTTTCTTATAAATCTCTACTATCATAAAGTGAAAAATGACTTCACCTTTGATATGATATTTTGAATCAGCCATTTTCTCAAAAAGTCATGGGCAGGAAGATTTCGGTTTCCTTATAAGTTTCTACTGTCGAATAGTAACTCAGTCAGGACTCCTTGGGCTGGAAGAGTATTCTCAACTCGAAATTAACCACAGTTTTATATGTGCTGGTTATAAAAAAAATGGGTGGCATTGTTCTTCTATATAATTGCTTAAAAGCAAGATTTTGTAACTTTTATGGTTGTCGATCTTTTAGTAATTTAGCTAAAACGTTCTGAGGCAGACGAGTATTCTCAAAGCTCATTAGAACATGATTTCACAACGGCTAAAATTCAATAATTTAGTTGACTATTCAGTAAGTTAAAATCTTCGTAATTTTTTGTTATTATAACTTTTTGTGTTTGCGATTTTTTTGTGTTTTTGTTTTTCTTTTGTTTATCATTTGATTATTTGTATTTTTTAATCTTCTTTAAATATACTACATTTGTATTTTTTCGGTTCTCAATGCAATGTACTTTTCACTTTTGCACTTATTTGACAACATTCAGTTCCTTTGAGCGGAACGTCTTGAGATTACGTATTTCCATATCACAGGTTCGAGGTTATTCATTAATGCATTTGAGATGGTCATTTGATACGTCATTTTTGTGAATTATTTTGTAATAATTATTTGGAAGGAAGCGTGTTTTTACGAGGTTCGATATTCTTTTGAATGATAACGAAGAAGGTTTTTCATAAAGTGTATGATGAGTTTGGTTTTTGGATAGTTTTTTTAGAAGCAGACTTTTACTCGGACAATTTTCAATTTCCTTTTTCAATTTCAAGAAACAATGTATGATTTTATTTTTTGAGGGTTCAATCATGTTTTCTTGAGCTGCTATGACGAGCTTGTAGTTTTTTATAGGTGTTGAATTTTTTTTGATCATAGTTTTTCATACGTTGTAATGAATTAATATTTGTACATTTTTGCGTTGAGAATATTAGAAATCTCTTTGAGAAAATTTAATAGCGTTCCAATCACCACCGAGATATTTCATGTATAGTTGTCCGCAATGAGCCGTTTCCAGAAGTTTCTCGAATACCGCTGGATTCTGATCGAATGCCTTGACAACTCGCGGTGGCAGGAATACGGTGAATTCATTCCTGATTTCGGCGACGTATCTTTTTCCCCATTTGGTATTTGCTGTCCTCACGTCCGAGACGCGATATTCTTCGTTGACTTGAAGTTCTTTCAGCTTCTTGGCAGGGAGATACTCTGACTTTGCGATGATATTGTTGATGGCGGAGAACTCCATTATGGATATAGTTTTTTGAGATTTTCTTTAAAGAGCAAGTCTTGACTCAACTTTACGAAGACGTGAAGTGATGCTTTTTCCTTTTGGACTCTGCTATTTGTAGTTTTTCCATCTATCCCTACCCCAAAACTGGATCATCCCCTTCCACACGCTTTCAAACAGGTTCAAACGTGATCTATATTGGAATCGATGCAATCTCCTCCGGTGGTCCTTTTATCTGTACAGGCTCTTTGATTCCGCCGACGTTATGAACACGTGCATTCTAAACTTGTTCAAACACGTTCACAGCATTTCCTACAATTTCGACGTTGCGGAGCCGGACCGTCAATATGATCGTCCATCGATGATACATTCCAATGTTCAACGCAACGACGTAATAATGCAATCTCACTATCGGATTTGTAATATTCGGGTAAACGATCCCACAGAATATCTGTATATTCACTAAAACATTGTTTAAAGACGGTAGGAGATATAATTTGGAGCTCCTCCGATGTCATTTCACAGGGATTTTTTATGCGTAGAGTCGTATAGATATTCACAAGTCGTTCCATTATGTGACACTTTTCACAATCTCGACGTTTAGGTCTACAAGAATCAATATGCGTATGTAGCCAGGGTTGATTAAAATGATCGTAGCACAATTGATATGATTGCACTTCACTATCACACTGCAAATACTTGGGTAAACGATTCCATAAAACAGGAATGAATGCACTATAATACTTCAAAAGCAAAGCCTTCGGTAATGATTCAAGTTCATTTGCTGTTAATGCCAATGGATGTTTCGCCGGGTGGATAGCATACATACTTGCACATCTTTCCATCTCGACCTCGACTTCAGTAATGATCCAATTTTGAAAAAAGAAATCTCGTCGAAACTTGTACCACCTCAGGAATACAAAAGATGCAACACAGGACACATAAATTTGTCATTGAGAGCAAATACTTCCAGTCTGATGCAAACTTTCATTTTTTCTCAGAAAAAAACAATATATTCCTCTAAGCAAAAATTGGGGGAGGGGCATTTTGAAAAAGAAATCTTGTCGGAACTTGCGCCACAATACAAAATACGTAACACCGGACACATAAATTTGTCATTAGTGTGACATGTAAACATCTTTCGTCACGGAGTCCGATAATTAAGATCATCTTCGGCAAGAGCACTTTAAAAAGAAAATTCCGTTCAATCTGATATACCAGAAACATAAATCAGTCATTGGAGGGTATGGTGTAAAAAAATCTTTTGTCTCTTCAAAGTGCCGCCGCACTCCCGCTGTGCGAGAACCTTCCCCTCCACATGCCGTGCAGCCCCGCAACGGTCCCCGCGCTCCCCCGTCCCCGCTCCCCCCTGAGAGCCCCATGGGTTAGAACTGGTATAGCCTTACTACTGACGTCGCGAGAGCGCAGGGCCTCGCATCTCATGAGAGAGCGAGCGAGAGGGTTTATCACGGAACGGGTGCGAGCGAGATAGCATGCGCTATCATTGCCGCGACTCTCAAATGCTCGAGTATTGGGCCTCACGAGAGAGAGAGAGAGAGAGGATGTATCATGACGTTGGAGCGAGCGAGACGGTATATGTCATCGCTGCTGGCTGTTGCTTAAAGAACCAGTGCGCTGCTATGACTTAAGGTCAATGCTACGATGACGTACTCCCCTGCCTGCTTAGAAGCTGTGCACGGTGAGCGCGAGGTATCGCATCTCAAGAGAGAGCGAGCGAGAGCGTATACGTTGACGCGTATGCTAGCACGAGAGCGAGTAAGAGGGTGTACGTCGTCGAGGTTGCAGCCATGTGCAGTTTTGATGAAGCAGCGAATACCTCAAGCTCTCGCGAGGCATCGCGCCTCGCGAGCGGTCTTATCTAAGCGTGAGAGTGAGCGAGAAGACATGTGTGAATCCTTTGCCCCGTATACGAGGATGACTGCATCGAGCCGAGGTGCCAGCTGCTTTTACACCCCTCCTGTCCTTCTTTTGCCCCTGCAATGATATGCTCATCATAAGCACGTATTTGCATAAACGTCTTAGCCTCTTCTCCCATCAGTCTTCAATCGAATCGCGCGCGAGCATCTCGTCCCTATCAACTCCGTCTTAAAAATGTATCCGCGTTACCGGAATTACGAGTTTCTCGGTGTGTCGTTTACGTGTCGCGTCATACGGCTGCTGAGCGTTGCCTCGCTGTACGTACGTACCGACGCTCTAGAACAATTGTTCTTACACGTGGTGGACCTAATGAACAGTGAGTTCATAGACAGGAGGCTGGGCCGGCCTATCCACAGAGAGGAGGCAGAGCCGGGCGTGAGTTGTGTGGTGGTGCTGCGGGACTCGCAGATTGTGTACCGTGGGGAGATCGTGCACCGTGATAGTGTTACGTCCTAGCATTACGCTAAACGCCCCTCACTTTTTCTCTTCAACTCAAACGCTATCACGAGTATATTTCTAACCTTTATCATCATTTGTCGATACATAGTTCTTATCTAGGAATATATTTAAACACAGAGCGTATCCAGACCATCCATAACAAATACATCCTGCGAGACACTCGGCGCTCGCACATATTTTTTTCCTCAACTGTCCATTCTTTAAACACTCACAACGCGTGCCCTAGACTCTCCCCGACGTTCCGGCGCCATAAATAATCCTACAAGACGAGCACGGAAAACCAGAAATAAACAGTCCAAGACCAATTTCCTATCCTTGAATTTATTATCAATGCAGCATTTCCTAAATCCACACAAAATTCCAGAGACGCGTTCCGAAACTCGCGTTTCCCACGAGTCCCGAAAACAGATGCTCTTATCTCAAGTGCAACACGTGCACATCTCAGAACTCCGCTCAACACACTTTCCCTAATTCTAAGAAATCTCGAGCGACTTTTCCTCCAATCATATCTCCGGAAAAGTCTCCCCCATATTCAAATCCAATCATCAAATCAGACGATACTTTTTACCCAATCCAAACTAAAAAACCACAGAGAACAAACCCCCTCTACAGCATCCTACCCCCAAAAAACACATCCTCCTCTCGAACTCTAACTAGGCTAAGAATCTTAGTTGTTAGTCAGTTAGCATCGAACATTAAAGACATTAACATCGGAGAACTCTCCTCTCTCTAAATCCTAATTCATCTTAGAGAGCTCCGAATAATAGCTAACTCTTTATTCAACAGTTTAGTTTCTTAATTTTGTAAAGTAAATAAGTGCATAAGTGTCTCAATAAACACATCAGAGTATTTTGTAATAAACAAAATATCATCGAGTGTACTTATTTCATCAAGCCTTCGACACCGCTCAACAATTGGAAAATCCTTCCAATTCGCGGGCACAACCACAATAAAAGGTCACGTATACCTGAAAATATAGTATATGTTCTCGGGCCTCGCACAAGTCCCAAAGAAGACTCACTGGCAGAGGTACTCAACGTACACTCTGCTTCTCTAAATCGGCGACTGTGCGCCCCCAACTAATCCTCCCCCCTGGGACGTAACATATTACTATATTAAAAACTGGTGGCAGCGGAAACCAAAAAGAAAAAAAAAACAAAAAACACCATTTTTTAATTTTATATTAAAAACTGGTGGCAGCGGAAACAAAGAAAAACAAAAACACCATTTTTTAATTTTATATTAAAAACTGGTGGCAGCGGAAACAAAAAAAAACAAAAAACACCATTTTTTAATTTTATATTAAAAACTGGTGGCAGCGGAAACCAAAAATCAGCAAACACCAATTCTTCAATTTTATCTCCAAATTGGTGGCATCGGAAAACAACAACAAAAACCCACCACTTTTAATTTTATATTAAAAATTGGTGTCAACGGAATTCACACCGAAGGACAACATCGAGAATAAACATCAACAAGTATCAACGAACTCCAGAAATCTCCTCCAACACGTACGAGTACTCCAAGCCATCGGAGGGACACAGCCATAAACCATCGGCATCATCGAAGAGCAGGTCAAAAACACCAGCAGCGGTAGACCACTTGCAGGATCATCACCACAACTCAACAACAGGTTCATCGGCACGCGTCACCCGACTACAAGATCTTCGTAACGTAAGTCATAAAACTCACAATGTCCAACGAAGACCAAAACCCCATGAACGTCTACGGACAGGGCGGACCGCCAAATCAAGATAACGCAGGTCAGCCGAATCCACAGAACGAATTTGGACCAAATCCCAACCCTCTACAAGTTAATGTAGATATAGACGTACTCAGTAGATATATTGCAGATAATATTCAACGTCAAGCTCCCCAACATGTCAATGCTAATCGAGCACCAGAAAACACACCATACCCCATACACGCGAATTATAAAGATTTCACTAGGTATGTACCAGAGTTCGATGGTACAACAAAAACATGTTCCCTCAATACTTTTATTAATTATTGTGAATCCGCAAGAGAATACACTCAAGCGATTGGCGAAAGACCAGTAGTCGCATTACTGAGAAGTAAATGCAAAGGCGTTGCATGCGAAAGTCTAGAAAGTTTTACAATTTCAACAATCGATGACCTCATCAACATTTTGAGAAGTAGATTCATTACATCGAAACCCTTGTTCGCGTGGCTCGAGGAATTAAACACTTTCGAACAAAAAGATAAAGAAACATTGCTCGCTTTCTATAGTCGAATCAACTTGCATCTTACTCAAACTCAACAGGCCATCGGCTTGTCAAAATTGCAAGACCCGGAAGGAGCAAAAAATTACGCTCGAGACATGGCAATAAATCAATTCCGTAGAGGCGTAAACCCAGCTTACAGCGCTCACATACCTATCACAGTCTTCGCTACCCTCGAAAGTATTTATCAACAGACAATCGAAATCGAAAAACTAGTAGGACCAATAGAAAGAAATAACAAAAATCAATCAACCTGCCTCCCTATTAGTTCGCAAGATAACAAAAACTTAAATAATAAATCAATGCAAAACGCAAACACGACCGGTAAACTTTGTAAATTTTGCAAGAAAACAAATCACGTTACGGACGACTGTTACGCTCTTGCAAAACAAAACAAACAACAAGAACAACAACAAAAACCTCAACAATTACAGCAACAACAAACGACTGAAAACAAAAGTAGCGTATCTTGCAACTATTGCAAAAAACCGGGACACGTAATAAACGACTGTCGTAGGAGAGCGTACAATAACGGCAAAAAGGCTGCGGCGAATGCAGGTAACCAGCCGGGAAACGAGTCAACGACCCCTCGGCCAGGTGCCTCGACGGGACAAAATCAGTAGAGGCACCAAAACCCGAAAGACCCGAAGAAATAAAACGAAATATCCTTCGGGCTAATTGCAATCTCAGCGCGTCTTCTCATAACTATAACGCGCCAACCATCGTATTAGAGTCACGGGACTTAATCAAAAAACAAACCCTATTCCTCGCTGACTCGGGATCGCAATTAAATCTAATCAAAATTCAAAATATCGCAGATAAAAATACAATAAACGAATCGATCATTTACGAACTATACGGAATCTCAAGTTCCGATAGACCTAAAACTCTCGGTCAAATTAACATCGCTATTCATGGAAAACCGGAAATGTTTCACGTTGTAGGCGACGATTTTCCTGTAGAATTTGATGCAATACTTGGTCATGAGACCCTCGGTAATAGCAACGGTAAAATTGACTGGATGGAGAGGTGCGTGCAAATCAATGATGTAAAAGTACCATTTACAAACACCGAATCATTTCTTCTGCGGGCCAGACAGAAAATGGTCATGTTTGTTCGAGTGGGAAATACTCTAGAGACAGGCTACGTACCCCGCATAAGATTTCCAGAAGGCGTTTACGCAGGCGAAGCATTGGTGAAAAACACCGACGGCAAAGCTTACCTTTACGCTATCAATACCCTTGACAAAGACGTTAAAGTGGACGTTCCCGTTATATCCCTCTATCCTTTTGATATGAGTACGGACGAAAACGAGGAACAGAACGAAGATTCCGCAATTGGCAAAGCTAAAATACATAGTATCCCTTCTCGGACGCGAGAAAATCGTGTAGAAAACGTGATAAACCTTTTGCGCCTCGACCACCTTAATGTCGAAGAGCGAGACGCGGTAAATGCACTCGTTGCAGAAAACGCAGACCTCTTTCATTTACCGGGCGACCCTCTGAAATCAACTAGCGAATGCAAGCATCGAATCTTAACAGTGAACGACAGACCTGTCAACACGAGACAATACCGACATCCACCCTTTCAAAGACCAGAGATCGAAAAACAAATTAACGATTTATTAGAACTCAATATAATCGAACCATCTAAATCTCCGTACAAAATTCACCGGTGTGGATAGTTCCGAAAAAAGCAGACTCAAAAGGAAATAAAAGATGGAGACTTGTGATCGATTTTAGAAAACTCAGCGAAGTCACGATAGGAGACGCTTATCCTTTACCCTTAATAACCGATATCCTTGATCAACTCGGCGGAGCAAAATACTTTTCAATTTTCGATTTAGCATCTGGATTCCACCAAATACAGATGGATCCAGCAGATAAACATAAAACAGCTTTTACAACCCCCCACGGTCACTACGAGTTTAACAGAATGCCATTCGGTCTAAAGAATGCACCAGCAACCTTTCAACGCCTAATGGACCTCGTACTTAAAGGTCTTCAGGGCAATGAACTGTTCGTATACCTGGATGACATAGTCATCTACGCTCGTTCCTTAGACGAACACAATAGTAAATTCAAAAAATTGGCCGAACGTCTACGAAATGCTAATCTTACTCTCCAAACCGATAAATGCGAATTTTTAAGAACGGAAGTACGATATCTAGGTCACCTTATATCAGCTGATGGCGTAAAGCCCGACCCTAAAAACATCGAAGCGGTTCAAAAATTTAACGTACCGAAAACCCCAAAAAACGTTAAAGAGTTTTTAGGACTTGCAGGTTACTACCGGCGTTTCATAAAAAATTTCGCAGCAATAGCAAAACCATTATCAGATCTAACGAGCAAAAATGTCGAATTCCACTGGAATTCAGAACATCAATTAGCATTCGAAACGCTGCGTGATAAACTCTGCTCTGCTCCAATCCTTCAATACCCGAATTTCTCCGAACCTTTCATCGTGACAACCGACGCATCTAATTATGCGGTCGGTGCAATTCTTTCACAAGGCAAAGTCGGTCAAGACCCTATGGTGGCTGCTGCCTCGAGGGTCCTAAACAAAGCGGAACGGAACTACTCCACCACCGAAAAAGAGATGGTCGCAGTGCTCTTCGCAATAAAAACCTTCAGACCCTACCTTTATGGCAGGGAATTCTTACTTCTAACGGATCACCGACCACTTGCTTGGATCGACTCAATGAGTGACCCGACGTCGCGTGTACTGAGATGGAGAGAAAGATTAAAAGAGTTCGAATATAAAATCGAATACAAACCGGGAAAAATAAACACAAACGCTGACGCACTATCGCGTAATCCAATAACTCTCCCGATAAAACTCAAATGGCGAATCAGTCAGACACCTACAGGTGGAAAGCTATTAAGCTTGAACCCAGGTATCGCCAGAACATACTCGTCTGTTTCAAATTCAGACAAAAACTTAAAGAGACCCAAAGTTTCTTTCTCTAATTCGGAAGGTGATCAAAAAGATCCCTCCACATCAAACCCTGTTTCGGAACTAACTGATTACACGGATACGGAAGTTCCTAGAGAAACGTACGTTAATCAAGTTGGTGAAGAAACAAACGAAATCCTAAATCATCAGCGATCTGATCAATCGTCTGATATATGCCTCAATAATGGGAGCATCCTAAATCCAGAGCTCGAAGAAATAAATTCGTCTAAATCTTTTAATTCCGAGCATCATACGAATTTACGAGAGCAAAAAGAAAAAACAAGTTCGTCTAAATCTAGTAGCACAGAGCATCATACGAACTCGTTGCAAAATCAAAAAGCAAACTTGTCTAAATCAATTAACCCTAACCCTCATACAAGTTTGCAAAGAAAAAAGAATTCGTCTAAATCTTCAAATTCCGAGCATCATACGAATTCATCAAAAAATTTAAAAATAAATTCGTCTAAATCTTCAAACTCAGAGCATCACACGAATTTATCAAAAAATCTAAAAACAAATTCGTCCAAATCAACCAACTCAAAACGCGACGCGAATTTGTCTCTTAATTCAATCAAAAAACAAAAATCTCAAAGTAGCAATTCAGAAAACCAAGAACTCTATTCGGAATACGATAGATGTAAAAGGAAAATCCTAATGAAGAAGAAAGATCGCGATAAACGACACAAATCCTACAGCACTCATAAAAATCGATCTCCCTCTTCTTCAGAAGAATGCGAAGACAATACAGTCGACGCGGTCTCTTCAATTGCAACAGATCAAGAGATTTGCCCATCCTCGGATCAGAAAATTTCTGAGGAACAGGACAAATCCTTCATAACCCTCGAAAATATACACTCCGAAAACTCTAACCCTGCTGAATCAATGGAGGTCACATCACCACATTGTCCAAACACACCTTCGGCCGAATCCAGCACAGAATCCGACGAAAAATCCCTGTACTTTACTCCTCAAACCCCTCCAATTCTCAGTGACCATATGTCACCAAGAATAACTGAGATCCCACAAAAACCTTTAGAAAAACGTACACAAAAAACGGCAGAATTCACACCGCCCCTAGTAAACGTACGAAAAGGAAATCGCACAGCACCACAAGCTCTCTCGAATCAGGGAGTAATCCAGATGGGGAAACCCAAAAGAGCGAAACTCAGTCTCAAACATGCGATACACAGAACCCCGAAAACAGCCAGGAAGCACCAAGTGATCTAAACGGGAAAGAAATAGCCCCTAACGAAAAAACGGTACCTGACACAAATTTAATATGCACAACGCTCTCGAACGAAAAGCCTAACGCCATAGAAAATAAAGAAAATACCATTTTAACACACATTAAATCCCCAAAAGACAGTAAAGACCCCGTAGTAATGGCAAATACGGTTCACAACGATCAGTGGAAAATTCCCAAGCCCCTCAAGAAGCAAAGAATGAAAAAACCACCATTGTTACCGACTCGTAGATCGTCAAGAGAAAGAAAACCAAAGCAATGCACATATTGTTCACAAGCAGGACAACACACGCATGAATATAAAAACTACACCAAACAAATCCAAGATTCAAACAAAACCGGGCTTAGCCCACCCCAAAGAATAATGCCTACAGTCGTATCAACGACGAGCATTCCAGCAAACCCTCCTAAAAACAAAAAACAAAAACGTACGGACAAAATTCATAAAATCCTTAAACGAAACGACACAGTCATCGAAGACGAAATTTGCATATCCCCGGAAAACGAAAACGACAAAGAAGCGTCGTCCGAAAACGAAAGGCCGCTAAGCCTCCACAACGAAAACAATTTTGAATTATTGCACGAGGACGAAGTACCGTCAAACCCCCAGAGGCACGAACCCCATACACCGACCGTAAATATCGTCACACAACCTCCGAGTGAAACTCCCCCTCCAGCGGGAGGCACCCCAAATATCGCGAACGATAGCGGCACAGAAATCGACACCGTCAATATTATCGAAACAAATGACAATTTAGAAATGGTCAAAGACAACTATATATGTTTCATCTCAGCAGACGGTACGGTGTCAAGCGAGATTGGCAAGAGACTAATCGAACTAGGCTTCCTCACCTTATCCCCCTCCAACAAACTGGAAGTAGGTCAAGTACTAGTTTCAGGCTCTAAAAATAAAAAGACATTTGGCTTAGTCATTCAAGAAAACGATTCATCACCCATCACTCTAGAAAATTTCACAAAATCATTAAAAAATCTCAGAATCAAGATGGAAGAATTAAAGTTGAATTCAGCAGCAATTTCTCAAAAAAGAAATAATTTCGACCCTTCAATTTGGATCAAAATAAAAAATCTCATACGCGAAATTTTCGCACATTCAAAAATCCAGATAAAAATATGTAAAGACGAGATTACAACTCCACCTCAAGAGCACAGATTAGAAATAATAAGAGAGTGCCACGACTCCCCGGTAGCAGGCCACAAAGGCGTCACCAAGACATATAATAGAATCCGTCAAAGATATTTTTGGGACAATCTAAAAAAACAAGTAGAAGACTACGTCAGGCAATGCGAAAGTTGTCAAAGGAGAAAATTGGTTCGAATAAAAACGAAACAACCTATGGTCATTACCGATACCCCGATCGACGTATTCGATAAGATCGCAATGGACATAGTCGGACCGATAACACCGGTATGAACCCTAGGTCATCGTTTTATCCTCACCATTCAAGATAATCTCTCGAAATTCTCCTTCGCAATTCCGCTCATGAGCGCGACAGCAAACGAAATCGCAGACGCACTGGTAACAGAATTCATATGTGTTTTCACTTGTCCAAAAATAATTTTGACAGATCAAGGAGCAGCGTTTATTGGCCGCGTCATGAAACAGTTAACAAAAATCTTCAAAATTAAACAAATCAAAACTACAGCCTTTCATCCACAGTCAAACGGGTCCCTTGAACGAAGCCATCAGGTACTCACAGATTACCTGAAGCACTATACCAACAAAAAAGACTGGCATAAATGGCTTAAGCCAGCAACACTTTCATACAACGCGACCATACACGAAGGCACAAAATTCTCGCCATACCGTCTAGTCTTTGGCAAAGAACCTCGTCTTCCATCTCAATTCACACAAATGGATGATTTCATCACGTTCGATGATCACGTGAAAAACCTCGCGACTCAATTACAGGAAGTACGAAAATTAGCGCGAAACAATTTAGAAGCCGCAAAACAAAAATCGAAAACCTATTACGATAGAAATATCCATCAAGTAAAATTTAATGTCGGCGAAAAAATTTATTTAGTAAAGAACCCAAAAATCGGAAAATTCGATGACAACTATAAAGGTCCTTATCTAATAACACGCACCTTCCCAGAACAGAATGATATCGAAATCGAACTCGAAAATAAAAAGAGGAAAATCATTCATTGCGATAGAGCAAAAATAGCACATTAAGTATCATTTAAAACTTCTCGAGACTCATAAAATCGGAAGCTTTTCAGGATCATGAGGAAAATTACTCGAACCACACTAAATAAGCACGAACAAGTAACACCCACCCTTAGACTCAAACTATCGCCATCGCTTATTGGTCAAGACACCAAAAACGTAGTCGTACCCCTAGTCCCCACCATCACTAAAGACAAACCCTTAGTCCCACATCCCACTCCTACGCTGTAATGAAACGAAAAGCAACCCCACCTCGAATACCCCCATCGAACTCTGAAACTCAGGAAAATTATACCAATGTTAAACTAGAATATATATATATATACATTTCATATAAGAACAATAAAAATAATTAACATTAATCTTGAAGACACAAAATCTATGTAATAATAAACAATACCTCAAAATTATTGATTAAGATATTGTAACATATATTGTAACACAATATATTTTACAACACATGAAATGAAAACTAGCCAGAACAACTGGTCGAAACTCAACGAATATCTTAATCACTACATATAGGAAATAAATAATAACGAACAAATATTCTTCAAACGCCTATTAGTAAGAACGTAAAACGACAATAAAATAAATGTCACAACAACATTGTAATCTTAAGATTTAAGAATTTAGCTCAATAAATCTAACTCCAGTGTAAATCGACAAACGATGATTACCAATCCTTCATAAACTCTCACGATTAAATTTTGATTAATCTAATTGAGCGAGACGCTCAATCTAAAGGAGGGAGGTGTTACGTCCTAGCATTACGCTAAACGCCCCTCACTTTTTCTCTTCAACTCAAACGCTATCACGAGTATATTTCTAACCTTTATCATCATTTGTCGATACATAGTTCTTATCTAGGAATATATTTAAACACAGAGCGTATCCAGACCATCCATAACAAATACATCCTGCGAGACACTCGGCGCTCGCACATATTTTTTTCCTCAACTGTCCATTCTTTAAACACTCACAACGCGTGCCCTAGACTCTCCCCGACGTTCCGGCGCCATAAATAATCCTACAAGACGAGCACGGAAAACCAGAAATAAACAGTCCAAGACCGATTTCCTATCCTTGAATTTATTATCAATGCAGCATTTCCTAAATCCACACAAAATTCCAGAGACGCGTTCCGAAACTCGCGTTTCCCACGAGTCCCGAAAACAGATGCTCTTATCTCAAGTGCAACACGTGCACATCTCAGAACTCCGCTCAACACACTTTCCCTAATTCTAAGAAATCTCGAGCGACTTTTCCTCCAATCATATCTCCGGAAAAGTCTCCCCCATATTCAAATCCAATCATCAAATCAGACGATACTTTTTACCCAATCCAAACTAAAAAACCACAGAGAACAAACCCCCTCTACAGCATCCTACCCCCAAAAAACACATCCTCCTCTCGAACTCTAACTAGGCTAAGAATCTTAGTTGTTAGTCAGTTAGCATCGAACATTAAAGACATTAACATCGGAGAACTCTCCTCTCTCTAAATCCTAATTCATCTTAGAGAGCTCCGAATAATAGCTAACTCTTTATTCAACAGTTTAGTTTCTTAATTTTGTAAAGTAAATAAGTGCATAAGTGTCTCAATAAACACATCAGAGTATTTTGTAATAAACAAAATATCATCGAGTGTACTTATTTCATCAAGCCTTCGACACCGCTCAACAATTGGAAAATCCTTCCAATTCGCGGGCACAACCACAATAAAAGGTCACGTATACCTGAAAATATAGTATATGTTCTCGGGCCTCGCACAAGTCCCAAAGAAGACTCACTGGCAGAGGTACTCAACGTACACTCTGCTTCTCTAAATCGGCGACTGTGCGCCCCCAACTAATCCTCCCCCCTGGGACGTAACAATAGTTACGATTACGTCGAGGTATATCTGGTGGACCATTGCGACAGTGCATTTTACAGCTTAGACTGTCTGTACCACCCCTCACCGATATTAGAGGCGATACCAGCGCTCGCGATAGAGTGCTCCCTCCACGGCCTCGCCTACTTGGATGAGTATTATTACGCGATCCACGAGGTGGAAGCGTTGTGCGAGGGGCCTCTTACGGCCATCATCATGAGCCCTCCTACACGGCACCCCCTGAGCGTCCTGCTGTTTGCTGAGGACGGCCGGGATCTCGGGGGTGTACTCGTGAACGAGCTGCTGGTACCCGACGGCTATCACGGGTACGACGAGGGGGGCGACGACGACGGGTTCGTCGACGTTGTCGACACCCCGGCCGGTGCCGAAGAATAGATTGTGTGTGTGTGCGCGTGTGAAAAACGATGGTGCGCGAGACAACGTCGTGGAGACTGGATCGGGGAGAGAGACGCGTCGCCCTGGTGAGTTTTTCAATATATATTTTTTATTTTTTATTTTTATTTTTTATTTTTTCTTTTTAATTTTTATTTTTTTGATTTTTTTATTCATTTAAAATAAAATTATTATATATATATATACACCGGAAAAAACGATGGTGCACTATGGCGACACGCTCACCCCCCTCCGCACACCCGCAAACCTCTCGCCCACAACGCCGGCCGCTCGGCCTAGTGGGGGAAAGGAGTGGGGATAGGAGTGGGGGTCGCCATAGTGCACCACCTACTACTCTTGTCTTCTAATATGTTTTGTCCATTGGGAACTCAAGAGCATGTAGCAATGCGTGTTGCGGGCTGAGATGTGATTTACGGCTTATAACGTTAGAAAAAAGAAAGGAAAAGAGGAAAGACAGATCAAATTTAAGACACAACAAATCCAACAGAATTGGCCTGTAATATTTTTTTATCTTTTTAATTATTTTTTTTTTTATTTGTTATTTCTCGTTTGTTGTGTTTATTATTTCGATGTTTATTTATGACAAGAATATAAAGACAATAGAAACACAATCGTTACAAATATGTGGTGATAGTTGATAGAAAACAAAATAATCTATACCAGCCTCGACAATGACGATAGAGAGAGAGAGTACTTATCTTGATTTTCTTGTGGACTCGGCGATTGCTCTTATTCTCTCTATCTATAGTTCGAGGGGCACTCTCGAAGAGACCAAGGAATTCTGATCTCCGCGATCGATGAGCAAGTTGGGATCGCTCGACGCTCAATCCCCTCCAAATCGATTAAACTCGCGCATCGATCCCTTCTTCAAAATCCCTTCTTCAAACTCGTATACCTTTTGAACATTACATGATCCCCCAAAATTTTTGCGTTTTATAAACCTACTTAAAAGACGCAAAATTTTCTCACTCATAGCCCACGCTACAAACACTCATACTTGACTCCACCCCTCTAAGGGTCTCGTCCTAACAGTTTTTCGAATCATCCACACCACTCATACCCTGGGGTTTTATTAATTGTTTGTACTCTGAAGTCGTTGCTCACAATATCCATAAATTCCCGAATGATGATCAATCGTACGGTTCAATTATCGAAATTATCAAAATTTCACGTCGCATACAATCATTTTTGACATAATAATTTACATAATTAAACAGAATAGGGAATATGATACACAGTCAACATATTACAATATCCGATAATCATTTCAGGTTAATAATTATTTATGAACTATTTTCTTGGTTTCGTTGATAAATGGGCTCGTAATATTTCCTCAAACTTGCCCTATTATCAAGAGACTCGGTAGAGTCTCGGGACAAGTACATTGACAGCTCTGTCGTCTGCTGGCCTGAGGCTCTCGCCGAGACTATATTTTCTCTGAATAAAACGATTCGCCGTGGTGGGGGTAAAATTGGCATGCGATTTTCTTTAATTACGAAACTCATGAGTTCTGTACGGCTTTGAAAATTAAACTTTCAGCTAATTAAGAAGTTCTCTGTCGAATGAGCCCAAAATCAGCATGATCGGTGTCGTAATTGCTGAGAAAAAACTTTGCACGGGCTTAAGATTATGCAAAAGTTACTAACACATTCGGGATTCGACGTATCTGTATACGCGTACTCTGACCGCTACAAGCATAGGCTCCTTGGCCCCCATGATCACCAATCCCCGGTGAGAATATTCTTGTTCCAACCAATGAGCAATGAAAAAAATCCTGGGCCAATTACATCAAAGTTTGAAATGGCATGCGCAAGCATATAGCATGTGCAATTCAGTTCTGACTATGCATGTACAATATATATGACGTCAACTTCAGAACGTAGCACACGGCGCAGCACAGCTGGTAACAGCAGTCATAAATCAATCGATATACATATATATATATATATATATAATAGGGTGCTTTTTTTTCAGCAACATTTTTTTTTTTCACTCCCATCTCGCCTTTTTGTAGGGAATACCTTAAAAAAAAATCCCTGAAAATTTGAGCCCTTAATATTAATTTTAAGTACTCGACCAAGGCGTACAAAGATTTCCCCTTTAAAATACACGTAAAGTTCGATTTTTCTTCTTAAAAGTTCTACAGCTCAGAGGCATTTAATGGTACAACCTTGGTCGATGAGCGGATTTATTCAGAATTAAATGCTCCACAAAAGTGTCCATTGTGGCGTAAGTGTAACTCGAACTGGCGAGGTCGTAGAGGTCACTCAACCCAATTTTTTCATGAAATTCTCGTTTTTTTGCCTCTATCTCGTAAATGACAAGAGCTACAGAAAAAATGGGAATGACAAACTTGGAGGAAATTCAATTTCCTACAAAAAAGTATTCAAGCACCAAATCGCTAACATCGATATTTCTTGAGATATTGGGCTTTTAAGTTGAGGTAGTATGGAATTTTCATGAATTATTGAGCTAAATTGTATAAGTTGTTAATTTATTATTCTTTATTGTCACTTAAATCATCAACTATTTATTTGTTAAGTTGCAAATGATTAAAAAGTTGAATAACTCAACGTTTTGAAACTGAAATTCGAAAAAAAAAAACATTTTCAAAGTGCTTAGATTTTTTTTTTTACTTTTCACGAATTTTTCAATTGATTTTCCCCTGATTCTTCGAATTTATTTACCAGTCATTGAATACCGATAAAGTTCTAGTTGAAAATATGTTATATATAAGCAAGACAAGATATATAGATATAAAATAATATTGAAATATTTTGCGTATATACAACATATTTTCAACTAGAACTTTATAGGTATTCAATTACTGGTAAATAAATTCGAAGAATCAGGGGAAAATCAATCGAAAAATTCGTGAAAAGTGACAAAAAAATTTTTAAGCACTTTGAAAATGTTTTTTTTTTTCCGAATTTCAGTTTCAAAACGTTCAGTTATTCAACTTTTCAATCATTTGCAACTTAACAAATAAATAGTTGATGATTTAAGTGACAATAAAGAATAATAAATTAACAACTTATACAATTTAGCTCAATAATTCATGAAAATTCCATACTACCTCAACTTAAAAGCCCAATATCTTAAGAAATATCGATGGTAGCGATTTGGTGCTTGAATACTTTTTTGTAGGAAATTGAATTTCCACCAAGTTTGTCATTCCTATTTTTTCTGTAGCTCTCGTCATTTACGAGATAGAGGCAAAAAAACGAGAATTTCATGAAAAAATTGGGTTGAGTGACCTCTACGACCTCGCCAGTTCGAGTTACACTTACGCCACAATGGACACTTTTGTGGAGCATTTAATTCTGAATAAATCCGCTCATCGACCAAGGTTGTACCATTAAATGCCTCTGAGCTGTAGAACTTTTAAGAAGAAAAATCGAACTTTACGTGTATTTTAAAGGGGAAATCTTTGTACGCCTTGGTCGAGTACTTAAAATTAATATTAAGGGCTCAAATTTTCAGGGATTTTTTTTTAAGGTATTCCCTACAAAAAGGCGAGATGGGAGTGAAAAAAAAAAATGTTGCTAAAAAAAAAAGCACCCTAATATATAACGTATAATACATAGGTTTTATACGTATTATACGTTTCATACGTATTATACGAAGGAAACTACTCGCAGCGCCAATTTGCCCAACCCTGGTTACCACACAGCTATCAAAGGGAACTCGTATATATAACCTACATAATTACACATGATATATAATCACGCAACTGACGATATATTTACACTGAACAATATTCCGCGCACTCTGGTTTAATTGAAAGATTATCTCAGTTGACACTTATTTCCAATCGAATGAAATAATGAAATCTTGAAAAGTTTCGTTGACATATGCATCGCGCATTTTTTATTTTTTTTTATTTGCACACACAGAACACAGTCTACATTTACGCGGCCGCTTTTATACCGGTTTAGTATACCACAAGTTTTAACAAAATAAATATTAACCACTTTTCACTAACCATTTTCATTTATTAATTAGAGTCCGCACACAACAGCACTTTGGGGATCATAACCTCACCTGTCAAAATGACGTTCAGTATGAAAACAAGTCTCGGGTGGTTTCGGATGTGCGTATCGATGTATTGATATCGTATAACCTATTTACAAATGATATAAATGATAAACTTATTTTCAGTCAAACGAATTAATGAAATCTTAAAAAGTTTCGTCGACATGCACCGCGTATTTTTTTATTTTATTCTTTTTTACACACGACAGATTACAGACTACTTTTACACGACTGCTTTTATACCGGTTTAGTTTAGCATTCCACAGGTTTTAGTACTATGCACTTCGTTAGATGACGAAAGTTTTCTTTATTTATCCCTCACGCATTCCATAATGTCAAAACTCCGTTTGTTTATACGATATTCGAAAACTGACACATGGTTTTTATATATATATATATAATATAATATTCACGGAGTCTGAGCGCGGTCGGGGTAAGACTCAAAAGTTAGAAGGCCTAAAATGGCGAACAGGCATTCTGTATAACGCATATATAGATATACAGAATGCCTGTTCGCTATTTTAGGCCTTCTAACACTTGAGCCTCACCCGCAGTCGGCCTAGCAGCTGAAGGAGCCGACATCGTTGAGCCAATCAGAATGCGTAGAGGCAACAACTCTACTACCACTAACTACATCAAAACGCGTATACGTATACGTCGAACTCGTGATGTGTCAGTAACTTTTGCATAATCTTGAGCCCGTGCAAAGTTTTTTCTCACCAATTACGCCACCGATCGTGTTGATTTTGGGCGCAATCTAAAGAGAATTTCTTAATTAGCTGAAAGTTCGATTTTCAAAGCCTCAGATGACTCATAACTTCGGTAATTCAAAAAAATCACTTGCCAATTTTACCCCCACCACGGCGAATCGTTTTATTCAGAGAAAGTATACTCGGCGAGAGCCTCGGGCCAGCAGACGACAGGGCTGTCAATGTACTTGTCCCGAGACTCTACCGAGTCTCTTGATAATATGAATCGATCCGCTGCAAACTGAGCGGGTGAAAACAAGGATCGGAGAGGGCAGAGCCAAACTGAATATCAAGCAAAATATGGGGATGTTTAAAAATAATGACGACACAAGAAATAAATCAGAAAACATTTATTCAATTAAAGTTTCTAATATCATTCTAACAGTTGCGTGTATTTTTGTTCTATTTATTCGTATATATAACCTATGTACACATGATATATAACCACGCCACTGACAATATATTCGCACTGGACAATATTTCTCGTACTCTGGTTTAATTGAAGCATTATTTCAGTTAACACTTATTTCCAATCGAACGAAATAATGAAATCTTGAAAAGTTTCGTTGACATACATGCATCGCGCATTTTTTATATTCTTTTTCACACACACATCACAGACTACATTCACGCGGCCGCTTTGATACCGGTTTAATATATCACAAATAACAAAATAAATAGTAATATGCACTTCTTTAGATGATGAAAATTATTTTTTTATTGTTCCCGCACGCACTTCGTAATGTCGAAACTCTGTTCATACGATCAAAAACTGACACATTGTTTGTACATATATATATGTATATCGGTCGAATTTATGACTGCTGTTACCAGCTGTGCTGCGCCGTGTGCTACGTTCTGAAGTTGACGTCAGATTTTCAATCATCAACAACTAATTTCAACAACCAATCACAACGTCTAAAAATGGATGTCGTCAGATCCAACGAATCAGAAACTCGAGAGCATCAAAGTGCCTTTGATGGTGTTTATAAATACAGACGCATAAATTCTTGAATGTGTTGGTAACTTTTGCATAATCTTGAGCCCGTGCAAAGTTTTTTCTCAGCAATTACAACACCGATCATGCTGATTTAGGGCGGAATCGAAAGAGAATTACTCAATTGGCTTAAACTTCAATTTTCAAGTTGCTAAATGGCTCCTTAGCTGCGTAATTCAATAAAATCACATGCCAATTTTACCCCCACCACCGCGAATCGTTTTATTCAGAGAAAGTATAGACTCGGCGAGAGCCTCGGGCCAGCAGACGACAGGGCTGTCAATGTACTTGTCCCGAGACTCTACCGAGTCTCTTGATATTCCTCTAAGCAAAAATTGGGGGAGGGGCATTTTGAAAAAGAAATCTTGTCGGAACTTGCGCCACAATACAAAATACGTACCACCGGACACATAAATTTGTCATTAGTGTTACATGTAAACATCTTTCGTCACGGAGTCCGATAATTAAGATCATCTTCGGCAAGAGCACTTTAAAAAGAAAATTCCGTTCAATCTGATATACCAGAAACATAAATCAGTCATTGGAGGGTATGGTGTAAAAAAATCTTTTGTCTCTTCAAAGTGCCGCCGCAACCCCGCTGTGCGAGAACCTTCCCCTCCACATGCCGTGCAGCTCCGCAACGGTCCCCGCGCTCCCCCGTCCCCGCTCCCCCCTGAGAGCCCCATGGTTAGAACTGGTATAGCCTTACTACTGACGTCGTCGTGCAGCGTCATCAGAATTGCACGTGCACCGGCCGAGAGCTCCAGAGCTGTAACGTTGATAGAGCACAGCCTCTCGCCCACACCCTGAGACATGATACATCTTCTCGCTCACTCTCTCTCTTGTGAAGCGCACGAGCGCGAGAGCAGCAGCAACAGCATATACCCTCTCGCTCACACTCGCGACACCGTGCATTCTCTCACTCGCTCTTTCGCTAGATGTAGAGGCACAGCGCTTCAGAGTTGTAGCAGTGATACCGTATACCGTCTCGCTCGCTCCAGCGTCATGATACATCCTCTCTCTCTCGTGAGGGACAATACTCGAGCATTTGAGAGTCGTGGCAATGATAGCGCATGCTATCTCACTCGCACCCGTGCCGTGATAAACCCTCTCGCTCGCTCTCTCATGAGATGCGAGGCCCTGCGCTCTCGCGATGTCGTCGTGCAGCGTCATCAGAATTGCACGTGCATCGGCCGAGAGCTCCAGAGCTGTAACGAGGATAGAGCACAGCCTCTCGCCCACACCTGGAGACATGATACATCTTCTCGCTCACTCTCTCTCTTGTGAAGCGCACGAGCGCGAGAGCAGCAGCAACAGCATATACCCTCTCGCTCACACTCGTGACACCGTGCATTCTCTCACTCGCTCTTTCGCTAGATGTAGAGGCACAGCGCTTCAGAGGTGTAGCAGTGATACCATATGCCGTCTCGCTCGCTCTCGTCACACCGATCCTTTAGCGAGCAATCCTCTCTCTCGCTCTCCCGTGAGACGCGATGCTTTATACAGAGCTGTCAAAACGACGCATACGGCTGTAGCCTCTTGATGCCTCTAAACAAACCCCATCGATATATATTCTTTATTATATGCTATTTTTGCGGATTCAACCGATTCACTTATGAAGGGCGTATCTCCGAGGGCTAAAGACGCAGCTCGGTCTTCGGGAGAAGATGCTATACAGGAGATGGAGCAATATGCTCGGAAATATGCTTGCAGGCATAAACAAAGCTGTCTCACTCGTGCGCGTGCTTTTTCACGCAAACACCGGGGACCATGCAGAGTACTGTTAAACTTCAGCGACTGCTCCTTTGCTGTCTTGAAAAAAGTATCGCTAGCATTTTAATTATGATTCACACCTATCTTCTCGCTCGAGATATGTCAGTAGCGATTCAACCGTCATATAGAACGGTATTTAACGATTATCCCTTACAATGTCGGATGAATCAGTGCGTTCTTGTATTTTGGGTCTTTTACGTCTAACAAAACCGCATAGCGCTCAGCTGAGACGTCGGTGTAACGACCTATGGTGTTACGAGCTGCTGCGTTTATCGGGTGATCGACTCGTGAACAGACTTAAATACGTAATCTGGTGGGCCCCTTTACGTGCTCTAGTGGTGGCCTATAACAGAGGCATATTAAGTGGTCAACGAGTGCTGGGTGTTGTGTATGAGGAGTTACAGCGCCGCGGTGTTTTAGAAGCTCCCCGCGTAAGAGGCCTTGTCGATGAAATCAGATGTAAGTACCATTATCTCGATAAATCACTGTTGTTGGCGGTTAGCAATACAGCAGCTATTTTTACCATAGGCTATCGGCAGTTTTACGATGCGGGGAGTGACGAAGAAGAGGCTCTCGCTGAGGCGACGAGAGCTGTGGAGGAAACGGATCTAGAGCGTCAAACCGCCCTCTACCGTGCGTATTCAACTCTGTTTTGGCGTTATTATCCTCGATTTTCGTTTTTAGACATAAAAACTACTGGGGCGGTATTTTTTCAGAACCGCTGCATGAGGAGGGGGTAGGGGAAGAGCCTAGAGCGAGCACCTCGGCAGCACCGGCCGAGCCGATACCGCAGGATTTCACCATAGGCTATCGGCAGTTTTACGATGCGGTGAGTGACGAAGAAGAAGAGGCTCTCGCTGAGGCGACGAGAGCTGTGGAGGAAGCGGATCTAGAGCATCAAACCGCCCTCTACCGTGCGTATTCAGCTCTGTTTTGGCCTTATTATCCTCGATTTTCGTTTTAGATATAAAAACTACTGGAGCGGTATTTTTTCAGAACCGCAGCATGAGAAGAGGGCTGAGGAAGAGCCTAGGGCGAGCACCTCGGCAGCATCGGCCGAACCGATACCGCTGCAGCCCGATTCTGATGACGACGAGGCGTCGACTATTCTCAACCCTTCCTTGATGTTTAGCGATCGGTCTGATATACTGGGTAAGCATAGTCGTACAGTGATAATAAAATAAAAATAAACCGCGTTAATAAACAGAAATTATGAAATAACCCAAACAGCTGTGTACCGGCAAGCCACAGCTAACGATGACGACGGAGCGATAGCGGGTTCATCGTATCACCACCATCGTCAGCAGGAAGATGACCTCGTACAGCCCGAGAATCAGCTGGGGGTGTATCCGATGGATGCTCAACAGGAGGAGGAGGAGGAGCGTCTAAACGAGGAGCGATTAGAAGCTAGACGCTTCGGCCTATGGTTTCAAGAGCTGATGGAGTGTGATTCAGGTAAAGAAATAATAACGTCTTCTCTCTCTTTCTCCCTCACTCGCACGCTTTCTCTCTCTTTATCTCTAGCCCTTGCGGTATATACAGGATATGTTTAAAAAGGCTTTATTACATTTACCACAGGGTACTCGTCAGTTGACTCGTCAGCTGACTCGTTATTGGCGTACCGCGATTAGTACGAGGTAAACTAAAGTTACAATATGCCTTTTTATCGGCGATCTCTACTCTATAACTCACGCCTTTGTTTGATTACAGATATACAAACGGGCGGGGGAAGAACGCGCAATACACAGGAGGGCGGATCATCATCACGCACGATACAGCCCGTTATTTCAAACGTTTTCAACTACGTGGTCGGGAGATAACATTGCGTATCCGCCAACCTCACGCTGGCACAAACGTGACAGCATGGCTTGAAGGAGCATTCCGCGATCTTCGGACGCATCTCACGAGTCACTGTGAGGGTGGTGACTACGCAGGGATCTCGTTCTCCGCGAGCTGCTTAGCACACGGCCCCGTTTGGCTTTCATTCCGTCCTGTCCGCGCCTATACATTTGTAGATATCTGGCAATTAATAACAAACATAGCTCAAAGTGCAGCGTCTCTGGATATTGACATATAAAAGTATGTATCGTTAAAGGTTTGGAGGGTAGGGGGCGAAAAGGTTTGACACACGAGGGCGTTGCTAAAAAATCTATTTTAACGATTCGAAATACCGACAATCTGTGTCTACCGCGCTCGTTAGTAACAGCACGCGCGTACGCGGAAAGGGGTGAGATACGCTCGGGGGGTCTGCATTCTAGATGGCAGCGTATACGACAGATTAACGGGTCCCTTCAAAAAGAGGCGGCGCTTGAGCTCACGAGAAGCGCAAATGTTGTTATACAGCCCGCTGGCTGTGGTATGCGCGAAATTGCTATATACCAGAATTATTTGGCTCGCGAGGGGTTAGCTATCGTGGTTTTCGAGTTTTTGACTTTAGGGCGACGCGAAAGACCGGTGTTTGACGGTACACAGACGGTTATGGATACAGTAGGCTCAGTCCGGCACACGCTATACATTCTGTATTATGAGCGGTCGCATCATTTCCAGCCTATCTTGAATCTGCGTGGTGCTGTAGGCAGCTTAAACTTCTGCGCAATCTGTAACACCCGTTCTCGTCGGGATCATAGATGTTTAAAAAAGAAATGCCCTCGCTGCCTTCAAGCACCACCCTGCGCTCTGGGCGCAACTGCCGCGATCAGATGCGAGACATGTAACCGCGATTTTTATGGGAAACAATGTTTAGAAAATCACAGTTCTATTACCATCCGTCGTAAACGCAGGGTAAACACTGTTTGCGAGTCTCTTCAACGGTGCCGTAACTGCTTTCGCTCGATAAGACCTTTAGAGAAAAAGACGCATGTGTGCGGGGTGGGCTTCTGTAAAACGTGTAAATCGCAGCAGCCCTATAATCACCTGTGCTATATGAGGCCTATTCGCGTCGATGAGAAGTCAAAAGAGAACATATTCATATTCTATGATTTTGAAACGCAGCAGTGTACTCCTGTAAAAGGTGATCCTGCAACGCGTGTTCACGAACCGAATCTTTGCGTAGCTCAGCGCGTCTACACCAGGTGCTGCGATAACGCTTCTATAGACGAGCCGTGCGAGCATTGCGGGGATCACGAGTTTATATTTAGGACGAACCCTGTGTGTCAACTTGTGGAGTTAGCCATGCAGAGTATCCCGGGCTTCTCTCGCATATTTTTAATAGCCCATAACGCCGGTGGCTTCGACGCCCAGTTTATCCTGCGCTACTTCATCGAGGAGAAAAAAACGCAGCTCCCGTCTTTAATAATGAACGGCACTAAAATCATCACAATGCGCGTTGGCAAACTCGTGTTTCTCGACAGCTTGAACTACTTTCACATGCCTCTGAGCGCACTGCCTAAATCTTTCGGTCTAAAAACTGCTCTCGCCGAAGGATCTTTTCTGCATCTGTTCAATAGACCAGAGAATCAAAATTATATCGGGCCGATGCCGCCCGCAGTCGATTACTCTCCCGACACTATGCGCCCGGAGGAACGCGAGCGTTTTTTTGCATGGTATAACGCGTTAAAGAATGCCTCTTATGTATTTAACTTTTCAAACGAGCTCATAACCTATTGTAAAAACGACGTTACGATATTGAGACAAGCCTGTGTGGTTTTTCGGAAAATGTTCATGGACAGCGGACGCGTTTGCCCGTTTAGCGAAAACACAACAATCGCGTCCGCCTGCATTCAAATCTTTCGAAAAAATTTTTTAAAACCTAACACGATCGGTATTATACCTACGGGTGGCTACAGATGGGCTCACAATCAGTCAAAAAAAGCGATCTCTTGGCTCGTGTGGATGGAGCATTCTTTAAATCGTCGTATCATTCACGCAGGACGCTCGCGCGAGTTTAAATTGCCTCAAAATTTATTAGTAGACGGCTACTACGAAACACCTGATTCAACCCACGTGTTATAGTTTTACGGTTGCTATTGGCACGGGTGCTTGAGCTGTTTCACTGTAAACAGAGACCGTAAACAAAGCGACGGTGATACATTGAACGAGCGTCTCGAGAGAACAAACACTATATCGCAGAGAATCCGCTCAAGCGGCTACACGTTAACCGAGATTTGGGAGTGCGCGTATGACCGGATGATAAAAACAGATTTAGAGATGAGCGCTTTTGTGAGTGATCACGCTCTGGTTCGAGCGGAGCCTCTCAATCCGCGCGATGCTTTTTTCGGTGGTCGCACGGAAAACATGGTCACTCTGTACGATGTGAAAGACGGGGAGCAGATACGATATGTTGACGTTTGCTCTTTGTACCCATACATCTGCAAGTACGGTAAATATCCGGTGGGCCATCCAACGGTATACGTCGGCGACGAGTGCAGGGCGTTGACAGGTCCCGAAAATAATATCAGTCTTTCCCGCGTCGAGGGCCTTGTTAAATGTACAGTGCTTCCACCGCAAAATCTTTATCATCCGGTGCTGCCGGTGCGAATGCACCAGCGCCTGTTATTCGGGTTATGTCGTAGCTGCTGCGAAACAATGAACCAGGACGCGTGTCCTCATGAAGACCCCGCGGAGCGTGTATTTAGCGGTACATGGGTGGTGGATGAATTGCGAAAAGCTATTGCGTGCGGGTATAAAATATTAACCGTGAGCGAGATTTGGCAGTATGAGATAACGCAGTACAACCGCGATACACAGGAGGGGGGCCTTTTCACCGGGTACATAAACACTTTTCTTAAAATCAAACAAGAGGCTAGCGGTTGGCCCGAGGGTTATACAGGTGATGAGGCTGCCCAAGACCGTTATATAACTTCTTTTAAGACAGCCGAAGGGGTTCAGCTGGAGCGTAGTGCGGTAGCGAAAAACCCGGGGCTGCGCTCGGTAGCCAAACTTTGTCTTAACTCCTTTTGGGGTAAATTTGGACAACGCGAAAATTTACCTCAAACAGAAATAGTGTCGACACGCGAAAAACTTATGGAGTTGCTAAACAGCCCCGAGCACGAGATCACTGGTATGCTACCTGTTAACAACCAGGTGCTGTATATTAATTATACGAAAACCGATGATGCTGTAATACCGTCTAATATAGCAAATACTGTCATAGCTGCATACACCACAGCCCAAGCCCGTTTAAAACTTTACACCTATCTCGAACCGCTGGGTGAGCGTGCTCTGTACTGCGACACCGATTCCGTTATTTATGTCACGAGAAAAGAGCCTGGAGAGTATGAACCGCCAACGGGTCAATTGCTAGGGGATTTAACCGACGAGCTAAGCTCTTACGGCGAGGGCAGTTGCATTAAGTCTTTCATCTCAGGCGGCCCTAAATTTTATTCTTTCATAGTTAATACACCGAGCAGCGCGGAAAGCGAGGTTTGCAAGGTTAAAGGTCAATTACATGGTTTTGCCTAGCAATAGTAGTATGGATTATTATCCCGATAATGTAACAACACGGTATACCACACATCTACCGCAGCGTATGTCTCTTCACGGTAGTTGGGCTGTTTCATTAACTGAGATCCATATACCCGCAACCATTTTACACGTGCCTACCGATGGCAAGCGAAATTTCCTGAATATGACAATGGAGCAGGCGGTTGGTATCTCAACGAAGTACGTACCTATCGAGGGCGCGCGAAACCTCCTGAGTGTGACAACGAGGCAGCCGGCTGGTACCCCGGTGAAGTACGTGCCTATCGAGCGCGAGTTGGCGACCGGTGTTTCAACGGCGTTTGCTTTTAAGGAAGATAACGCCTGTGTACCACCCGGTGTATACCATAGCATAGGGACATTGCTCGAGGCTATTAACGAAATACCTTATGTCACGGGCCATTTGAAATTCAAGTACGCCCGCAACGGGTATGTGACGGTGAAGCGCGTCTGCGAATCCTGTAAGAACCTGGAGCACACCTTTTTTTCTCCGACGTACTGAGCAAGGTTTTAGGGTTCACCGAAACAGGAGGCGTAGTAGTACCCCGTGGAGGATACACTGCTCAGAGGCCTGCCAATTTAGCCAACGGAACCCCCAACATGATGTACGTTTATACCGATATCTGTGAGCCCTATATTACCGGTGATGTTCGCACACCATTGCTACGTGTTGTGCCTGTTGCTATCGCCGATGCCCATAATTACGGATCTGTGAGGATAAGAAGCTTCTCGCCACCGCGTTATATTCCCTTACTACATACTAGTTTTCAAACAATAACCATTGATATAAGGGATGAGTTTGGCGAGCCAATACCATTCGAGCACGGGACGCTGACGGTGACGCTACAGTTCAAACGTATAGATTGACCTGGGTGTATCTACAATGGATTACTATGACGAGTACTTCGACGTGCAAACGGGGAGTGGGGCTCGAACAGGCTATGGTGGTATCAGCCATGTGTATATCGGCTCACCAAACCAGCGAGGTCATGGTATTGGAAGTTTTTTAGGGAGTCTCTTTCGACGTATCATACCTCTCTTGAAACAGGGGGCTCGGACTGTTGGTAGAGAGGCGCTTCGCTCGGGGGTTAACATGGCCTCTGATGTCGTTAACTCCGGCATACAACCGAGAGAAGCGTTTCAAACGCGCCTGCGCGAATCAGGACAAAACCTGAGGCGTAAAGCTGAGGAAAAAATTACATCGCTCATGAAGGGCTCCGGCTATAAAGGCAGCAAAATTAATAAACTGATGCATTCTGCTGCGGGGAGCGTATCACGGCGCAGCTTTGTGAAAAGAAAGGCAGTGAAATCGCGAAAACGTTCAAGCGGCGGTGGCGCGAGAACGAAGTGTGTTAAGAAGAGGAAGAAGGTTGTGAGAGGTAGAAGATCATCGGCTAAACCACGCGTCACGAGACGTAACAAGAAGCCAAGAGCAGTTACGGATATTTTTGCTTAAACTGAGCTCTGAAAAATGGCGTTCCTACACGCACACTCGTGCGAGTGTCTTAAGTCGGAGCTTGAATTATTTTCATTACCGCCAACCCAGACAACGATCGAGGGGACGCACTCTGTATACTACAAACCAGTCTCATCTCTGACGGATGATTCACCGATAGAATTTGTCGTCCCAGGCCAGGGGGATGAGTACATTGATCTCGCGCATACAATGCTAAGTATTGCGTTAAGATAGATGCTCCAGATTATAAAAAGGCAGGGGGGTTAGAGGGCGTGTCACCCGATGTAGGACCTGTCAATAATCTCCTACACTCAATGTTCAGCCAGATCGATGTATTTTTGAATCAAAAACTTGTGTCTCCTCCCAACAATGCTTATGCTTTGTGACGGATTTTTCCAAGCCCCGAAAAATGCCACAAAAGTCTGGCTCTCTTTCCCGTCGATTTTAAACAAAATCTAATGATGGAAATTTTAAAGTTGGGCGCCAGTCGCAAAGCGACTCGACGACAAAGAGAGAGAGACGTAAAGTTGACCAGCTTGCGATCAGCGGGATGGGCGGGGTGACCTCGAGAATAATTAAAACACAAAAATTACGTTTGGAAATAATAATAACAAATTTAATCTTAAAGTCGGAAAATATAAGAAAAATGACAACAGAAATACGCACGCTCGGGATAAGTTCCAGTCGCAAACAAATTTACATTATTTCGCTCAAGAAAAGAGTTTATCCAAATTTAATTTATCGAAAGATTAACACGGGAGAACGAAAATATAACGATCACGCGAGTCTACTGAACCACGGGGGAAGAATCGCGAACTCACACACTCAAAATTCTCGCACGCTCACACACAAAATTGGTCGGGATCCTACATCCTCTACAATCTAAACCGAGCTCGAATTTATTCTCTCCGTGGATCTACTCACGGTCGAGAAAATAAATTTTAAGATGAAAACGAAATTATCGATGTTTTATTCGCAATACCGAGCCCCCGATATTCGGTTACTCGGTCGAGCTATCGAACGTTGTTCGCGTCAAATCATCCCGACCCAGTCACTCACACACGCACGCAATTACACAATTTCGCGACCCTTCAGCCCGGGAAACAACTTACACCAATCGGGAACAATTATTTACCAAACGCGAAACTTGGAAACGCGAAACACGAAAATTGGAGATCTCGAGTACGGCCACGATTACTCTTCGACACAAAATTTTACTTTAACTAACACGAAACGCTAAACGGGCGACCGCGGGAACAAAAATCGAAAGAGCCGACAAAGAAACGCGTGACAGAGTCGTTATCGTGACCAAATTTCTCTCAACACAAGAGAAGGACGGTAATTCTTTTAATTATGCACGATCACGAAAAATATGACCCGGGAAAGATGTTCGAGGGCCCACCAACCAAACCAGAAAGTGACAAGGAAGGAACTCACGGTGTTTCTTCCCATTTTCGCGACACGTCCTCTCTGCTCGATACTTCACGAGAATCTCCTCGAGAACCAGAACGTTACGCGTAACGAGGATTTTGTCTCCCGCCCCTCTCCTAATTTCGAATACTCCCGAAAATTATTGACAGGTCCGGCGCAATTACAAAATTGGTCCGAGCGTTAGACAGGGCCCCAGAATGAGTTTGAAAATCGGGAAATGCTACACACGATGTCAATGCATTTTACCCCTGGCTCGACCATTATATTTTTACGCAAGAAAACGGACCGTGGAGTTCGCATAATTCACGGGACCTCGCGAGAATGATGCGATGATCGCCGTTCGATGATTGTCGACGGGAAAATCCGGCGGGTACGACGGCCCTGGCGTAACGATGGAAAAACAACCAAGTCCTCGATGCCAAACGAATATTTTCCAACTCGAATATTCTCGAGCCTTCCGTGAGATTTCCGTTGCCTCGTCCTTGTATCAACAACAGAATGCGAAGTCCTTTCTCTCTCTCTCTCTCTATCTTTCTCGGGATCACTCACATGAAAAAAATGTATTCCAAGACGCAAATTAATAAAATATTAACAAAACTATCGCCCTAAGCAAGCCCTGTGAGATAATCGTGTGGCCGAAGTATCGAGCAGGAGCTATGGGAGCGCTCTCCTTCTGATACTCTATGCTTTAGTGACGGTCAAAAATAAAAAACCGTCACAGCTTATAGAGCTTATATTGAAACTCTATTGAACTACGCGTACGCCGCGAAGACCTCGCATCTTACGAGCGCTTTATGGTATAGTGATACAGAGGGAGCAATGGATGATAAGGGTGATGGTAACAAAGGACTTGTAGAGAGACGGGATGCATTAGGCAAGGATAGAACGATCGATCTTCTTGGACATCTGCATTGTAACATCTTCAATCAGGAGAGGTTTTTGCTGAACGGTGTTGAGATGCGTTTGCGACTCGTGCAGAACAATAGCGCTTTCTGTCTCATGACTGATTTGAAAAACTGTAAAATCCGCATTACAGAAGCATCGCTAATCGTGCGACGCGTTAAGATAGCGCCCGGTATACTCCTGTCTCATGCGAGAGCTCTGTCTAAATCTACAGCAAAATATCCGCTGACACGTGTCGAGGTTAAAGCTTGTGACCGAAATTTCCTTCAACCTGGTACTTGATGTCACAAAATCTCTCTCTCTATCTCGCCGATTTAATTTTTCGAAAAATAATTTCGTGGGCGCCAGTTGCAGAGCGACTCGACCAAAAAGAGAGAAAGATGATTAACCAGCGTAGTTCAGCGGGAAGGGGTGGGTAAATTGAAAGTCATTCCAATATTTACAATTGAGATTTATTCCTTACGGGATTACATTTACCGCGGCGGAGAATTATTCTAATTTTCAATATACGGGAGGATCGCGAAACACGAGGGGAAAAAGTCACGAACTCACACTCACTCTTACTCTCTGATCGGGAAAACTACACACATCACAAAATTCTATCGAGCCCGTCCTTTCTGTCGCGGATCTACTCGCTGTCAGAAAATTTACTATTGTTGGAAATTTCGATATTAAAGAAACTCGGGATATCAGAAAAATCACCAAGCCCCCGTCATTCGGTTACTTGGCCGGGCTGTTCTCCCGTCGCACGCGTACGCGCTCCCGATCCACTCGTACTTTCTCACTCACTCCCGCACCAAGGTTCCCGACCTTTTCCCCACGGTTACTTCCGAAATGTTGACGACACGACTCGTGAGAATTTTCGTACACGGCCACGCGAATTAACCGTTTTCTTTTACGCAGCGAATCAATATGAAAGGAAACCCACTTCGCGATAATGGAACGCAGGCACCGGAAAAATTAAGCAAACTAAAGCTTCTATATCAGCGCGGCGAAATCGTCGCCGTGGCCACAATTTGTCGAGCCAAAATCAAATAGACGGGATCTGTTACAGAATAATTCTTCCCGTTAACAATAACTATAGTTTTTGTTGAACAGACAACAATATTCGGGATTAATATTTACGAGAGCTCACTGAACTAAACGAACAATGAAAAGGGTAAGACTCACGGTATTACACTCTCGGGATCACACGTCCTGCTCGCTCGATATCCTACGAAATTCTGCCGAAAGCGATCGATACTCGTTACGCGGTGTCACTCCTCTCTCTCTCCCCTCTTGCTTCGATCTTTTCTCGCCCTACATCAGGTGCGACCAGGGTTGGGCAAATTGGCGCTGCGAGTAGTTTCCTTCGTATAATACGTATGAAACGTATAATACGTATAAAACCTATGTATTATACGTTATATATATATATATATATATACCCGTGAAAAAATGACTAACAGGCTCAACGTCAGGACAATATTGCGCCAACGCTGCTCGATGTCAGCCAACAGTTGGCATTGGTACTGGGCAATACCTGCTCTAAGACTGGAGTGGTAGACCCGGTCCAATATTTCCATCGACTATTCAGCCAGTACTGGTCGGAACTCTGGCTTTATGCTGGCAGAGTATTGGCCGATTAGGGACCTAGTCAATGCCGATAATGGGTGAACATATTGAATCGGGTCTTCCTTATTATTGGCTGAGTATATTAAAAAAAGGATGGAAAAAATATTATGTTATCGATTGCAAAATTGTTATTCAATGCCCGTGATGGTCATTACAATTTAGTATACCTCTGAAATCATTTTAATCGAAGAAAAATTACTACCTACATGGGGGATTCGAAACCGTTCTACCTACCTACCTACATGTTTCTAAGTACGCAGGCTACCCACTAGACTACCACGACATTGTTAGATGTGAATTCAAAAACGCATAACATAAGTTGTGACTTAGCTCTTTTAACCTTGAAACTTGTTACTTCAGGCTTTTTCGGGTCGCTGATGACGAATCCGATATCAAATTTTAAAAATTTGAAATGGCGGATAATTTTTTTAAAATAACCCTAATTGACCTGAAATTTGTTTTTGCGGGTTTTGGAACCCAATATTAGATTTTCAAAATTCAAATCGACAGATTCGATATGACAGACAAAAATTAGATAAGTTTACTTGCACTACAGAAAATTATCACTTAAAATTTTACGGGGACATTGTTCAAAAATTTGATATGAATGATTTTTTCATACGAAAAAAAAAAAATTGGATCAGTGTTCTGTAACCTCTCCGTGGTTCAAAAATCCTAATAAAGTAATTATTTTTATGAGCATAGATCCACTTTCTTCTTTTTTTGGCCGCCATCTAACATTTAATTGCAACATAATGATAATTCATGCACTTCAACAGAATACAATAGTATTCTGTTGAAGTCAGCTCTGATACTGGACGAATATCGACAGCTGTTTAAGGGCCGCTATAGGATTACGAGAAGAGACGCGATAGAGGCAAGATATGTTGGTTACATTCGGCTGACATCGAGCAGCGTTGGCGCAATATTGTCCTGACGTTGGGCCTGTTAGTCATTTTTTCACGGGATGTCGATATAGCAATGATAGGAACAAATGCGGAATTTGTATTGGCCCAACATCGGCAAATTACAGTATGCCGAGAACAAACTTTAAAAACGGCTGGGCACTGGCTTTTTAAAGCTGGGCCAAGATCGGCGGAGCTTTGGGTGCCAATGTCCCGGTACCCAATTCTGTGCCATTGATCGGCCATATTGACGACTCTGGCGATATTTTCACGGGTATATAAACAGAGTAGGATTCTAACCTCACAATATTATCCAAACAAATCAAATAAATCCATCGCATCGTCGTTGTCAATGTTATCATCATCGAGTGTAATCGGATATTCTCATGATTCATGATACGTTTTATATAGAAAAATAAGATTGGTAACGAAAATATACGGATATTTTACTTTTATTTAGATTCAGATATTAGATATTGCAATGGATATTGACTTTTTATTTTTACTTCTTCAGATTGAATGATGAATGCATCCTCTACAGGAATCAAACGCGGCATCATTAAACGTTCGCATTCTGATTCGGACGATGCAATTGATTTGGCTCTAGCCAAATTTTTCTTCGGCTGCAATGTGTCATTCAATGTTATCGAATCTGAAGTATTCAAGAGCTTCATACATCTTGTCAAACCGGATTATAAGATTCCATCAAGAAAAAAACTATCCACTCATTTGTTGGACAAGGTTCACAATGAAGTAATGTCGAAATCTGTAAAACAAACTGAAACCACAGGTGTATTGTTGATTGATGGTTGGAAAAATTCTGCTGCAAATACTAAACTGGTTGCCTGCACAATACATACAGTGACGGAAGGCAGTTTGTATCTCAATTCATGGGACTTGACAGGCTTCAAAGAAACAGGAAATGCATTGGCAAAAATTGTGGATGAAGCAACAGAGATCGCTCGGACCAGATACAACATTTCTATTTATGCAGTTGTATCAGACAACGCTTCTGCCATGCTGCTAATGGGGAACTTGGTGAACTTGTGGCATGTTACCTGTGCTAGTCACAGTGCTAATTTATTAGCAAAGTCGTTGGTGGATGCCAATTTTGCAGAATCCGTAAATAAATTATTAAGGCGATTCAAGCAGTCAGGTCCAGAAAAGGAAATCATAAAAAATGGAGGACAAAAAATAATTTTAGCATGTGAAACTCGGTGGTGCAGCTACAGAGATGCATTTCGCTGTTGCTTACGAAATTTGACGATTATGCGTGAAATGGTGAAGAATGAGAAAATTACCCTCAAGAATGATATATCAGAAATATTGTGCAGTAAAGACTTTGAACAGACGCTACAGAATTACATTATGATATTTGATCCTGTGTGTGAACTAATAAATAAATGCCAACGATCTGAAACCAACATCGCCGATGCCTGTGAAGAGTGATTCAAATTAAGACTACCAACGGTTGATGATGGCTATGAAAAAATAATCGAGGAAAGACTAAAAAAAGTCCTGAAACCAGCCATCTTGACTGCAAATTTTCTGCATCCAGTTTACAAAGGTAAACGTTTCATGCATCAAGAGGAGTATCGCGACAAGGTCCACAACTTCCTGAAGAAAGAATTGAGGGCGGAGAACCTCCGTGATCATTTTGGCGTACAGTCGTTTCTCGATTGCAAAGGCATTTTCCAGACTTTAAATACGAAAAATCTTACTTCTCCTCAAACGTATTGGTTTTTAATTGAAAAACAGTATCCTGATTTAGCCAATTTGGCACAGAAATTATTGAAAATTCCATCATCCTCAGCTGAAATCGAACGTTTTTTTCACATTGGTCTTTCGTTCATTCTGATATACGAAATCGATTAACCATTGAGCGGTCACAGAAACTCATCCAGATATATTATTCAATGAAGACGATGGATAAATTGCACGGTCACGATGATGACGACTTTGATTGTGTTTAAAAAACCAATTCAAATAGAAAATCCATTGCAAACTTTATATTAGATATTAGATACTTTGGAAATAAAACGTACGTTTATTACAGTTTTTGTGAATTTATTAACCCAACATATTCCTTTCGATTTTTTCCTTACAAAAATACGAAACAGTTTAGACTAATTTAAAAGTCATAAATGTGAGGTACTATAGTATTTTATTTTTGTCAACAGAAAATAATAATGTTACGCGAAGCAACATTTTAAGGCTCTAGATATTTGTTACTTAAAAACGAATTAATTTGAATACAGCTTCTAACGACAATAACAGAAAACTTGAAATTTTTATTAATTTTTGTCTATCTGTTAAGCATTAAACAATAATGAGATCAGCGATGTATTTCCGATGTATTCAATATTTGTTTCGATACTAGTTTTACATTCGTTTTGTTATATATGTACACCGTTTATCAACAACGGCTTCACGCAAATTTTGGTCAATAAACATGGAGACCGATGTTTTCGCCGTTTATCAACAACGATTTCACACGAATTTCAGTCAATAAAAGTAGAGATCGATATTTTCAATATCGTAATTAACGTTTCTGCCAGTTGCCATTAATTAGCAGTAATTTCATCATAACTGATGCAGGAACATGTGCAATTCAAGTTTTATCTACTTGTAATGGAAACTATTATCTAATTTCATATTCATTCTTCATATACAACGTTTCAACGATCAATCAAATAGTCATGTCAGAATTCATATTGTTACCATTATTTGACTATTATTTGGCTGTGATTTCATTTTTACAACTGAAACAAGAAGCGCTATTGTTTTAATTTCTCTCACTTTTGATTAAAAAAGACTATAACTAGTTCCATTTTATCTAATTTCATATTCATTATTTATATATAACATTGTGACTTGTGACAACCAATCAATTATTTGTCAAAATTCATATTATCACCATTTTCACGATGATTTCATTCTTTCGACTGGAGCAGAAACTGCTATTATTTTAATTTTATTCACTTTCGATTTTATACGACTAACTAGCTGCGTTTCAGTTACTCGAATAATAAGTTAAAGTACGACAGCTTAAGAGAAAGCATCCCATATTTTTGTGGCTCAAATTTTTTCATAAATTCATATTTTCCAACAATCTCTTATTATCTAATATTTATCCGTTATATTATCGTCTTGAAGTTTTAATCGATAATAGAGCTCAACCATCATATTATCCTTCTCGATATCATTGCCACTAATTGACTGTAATTTTAACTTGACTACTGAGGCCGGTACTCTTATTAATTTTTTTGCAATATTGGCGAGCGTTGGATACTTTTTTTGGGCGAAATCCCAATATATTTCTGCATCTTTGATTTGACGTGCTTCGAGTTTTTCGAAAAGTCCCTTTTTGTTGGAAAATTCATAAAACTCATCGAGTCCTTGATCATCCAAGATCGTCAACAAGTATTCGAGGACCATCACATTTCGTTCTGCATTATTTGCAAATGTCAATCCTCTATAAGCCGGATGAAAGTTATTTGCTACTATTGATGTCGGGGACAGAATAGTAGGAATTTGATTTTTGATTGTAGCTAATCTGCCATTTTCACTGAGCAGTGATTCCATTTGTAGCCATCGCTCAATCATGTCACACATCGTTGAAGATGGACGTTGACATTCGGAGTTAAGGTAATTAAAATGCTCACTTACAACAATAAATTTTTGTAACTCTTCCTCAAATGAAGTGGCAGACATTGAAGACAAAATCTCAAGCGCGTTTTCCGGTACATTGAATACATTTTCGCTCACAATGTCATGAAAGATGCTTTGATTTTTCAAACAATTCGTGAACATGTCTTTAAGTGAAACGATGGATGCCTCATCGTCTGCTACTTCAATTTCGACACCCCCACGACTTATAACCTCTTCTCTCAATCGAGGGGTTTGAAAGGCTCTTAATATGCTTCGAACATCTAAGATGAACCGAACGATTTTAAAAGAGTTTATCATTTTCTCAACAATTGTTGTTTGGCATTTAAAAACCCAAAGCTCACGACAGTCGTGGTCCGATGAAATGGAAAAATCATCAGTAGCTATAACGGCGTAAATGATCACGTTGAATTCCTCCTTGGATATTTGTATTGCTTCCTTAACGATGTCTGTTATGTCCGTTTCATTCTTTGGAATTGACCAAATTTTAAGATGGAAAACCCCTTGAGGTGTTCTGTGAACGATTCCAAGAACGTATTTCAAATCCACAGTTTCACCCATCAATTCCGACATCATTAATACTCCATCTGATGATTCTTGAGATGTTGAAGAATGTGCCGTCACTTCCTGGTACACTGAATTCAAGAGATTGTTGTTGACATCTTGCGTAGAGGGAACGTCATAGGCTGGTCTTAACAATGTCATAAAATTTTTGAAATGTGTCGAATTCAAAACTTCAAGAGGAATGTGACATCCACACAAAAACTTTATCAGCTTGGTGTCAAGTGTTGTTTTTTCTACCAACGACATCCGATCGAAGAATGCATCAAGCCGTTTTCTTTTTTTGTACGGCAGAGCTTTTTTATTTCCATCGTTGTTGTAGTTGTTAGCATTCGTCTCAGCAACCTGTATAATAATTCCATATATATCATTTCGAAAAGCAAGCAATACCAATATGCATGTTGTTATTACGAGCTCACCACTTTTTTTTAATTAAAGATTCAATACGTACAGGTGTAGTAATGGGTGCAGGATTGAAAGCAACGTTTTCATCAATTTCGTCGGTTTCGTCTTCCACACTCTCTACAGTAAGCAGACCTTGACAAAATTTTCTGAAATTAAAAATCTATCATCAATAACCCATAATTGTGAATATCTTAATTATGAAGTTATACTAAATTAAAAAGCTAATGGCCGTTTTCTCCGACGTGATTTAAACTCAGTTCAACTTTTTTCATAGTTTCGACATAGGATGAACTGATTTCAAACTTAGATTAATGTTGGAGAAAACGGGCATAACATACGTAACCTCTAACCGATAACCAAACAAAAAATTATGCCACAAAATCTATCGTATGTACGTACCTATGATCTCTAAGCCTGCGTTCAGCGGAATGTCGAATTGTTTTGTTACACACTTGACAAAGAGCGAAAAGTTTTTTATTTTCGTAAACTTTTTTGAAATTCCCTTCAATCCAATACCGATGTGAAGGCCTGCCTCCTCGATTCATTTTTTTTAAGACACTGACAATTGACAATACTGACGTCTGACGTTACTGAGTGAGTAGTTCTTCCTCATTTTTAAAAAAATTGTCGGTTAATTTGCCTACGCAGGCGCACAGCGCACAGTGTGTAGATAGTGGCGCCATCTCGGTTACGTATTATACATTGATGAAACATTGCATGTATTATACAGAGTTTTATCCATGTAACATACCTATGTACAATACATCATGTATAATACTCGCCCAACCCTGGGTGCGACACATCAATCTTTCTAGTCGGGCGTTAGACGGGGCCCCAAATTTCACGGGATAAATTGTTTGAACGTTGATGATATTATTTCGATGATAATAACCCCTAATCCGAACATGCGATGATTATGAATTTACGTAACGGGAAGAGAGAGAATAACTTCTTTAGATTTGTGACTCGGGTATCGCGAATGAGATTCAATTTCAACAAAAAAAAAGGTCAAACGCCCCTCTTAACGGGACTCCCCTGAAATCTTCGCTTCGGTTTTTTTCTCGAAATCTCGAGAATATTCGACGCAGATATTATGCTGGTGTGAGTGTCCACGCTGTCCGGGACTTCGCGTACGAGCCCCGCTCGAAGTACGCCGATGTTTAGAGCTTCGTTTATCTGCCCTCCCTCTGGCTTCACTCGGACTATCCGACGGGAGTGATCTCGGTCGGGAAAATCGATGTTAATGCTCCAATAATTCAAATACTCCGAAGTAACAACGTTGAGTTCTTCCCCTCTTGCTCCTTTCTCGCTCTCAGCCCCTTTCTCTCCAATGTTGCTTTCCAAGAAAAATTAAAAATAAAGCGCGTGGTATTACATTATTATTTTCCCTGTCATTTTCCCGTCTTACGAAAGTTCTACGTGGTCGATGCGTGGCCGCGTCAACGAGCGAGGAGGACGGGATGCCGGCTCGACAATTCTCCGTCTCACGAACATGTCATTTGTGACGATAATGTAAAATAAAATCGTCACAAGCTATATCAATGCATACCGGAATACACGGCGATACTCTTGATAACGTCATACTGGGCCAACTACCAAAACGTATAATAATTGGATTTGTCGATAATAAGGCTTGCAACGGTGATTATGGAAAAAATCCGTTCAATTTTCACCACTACTCGATCAATTATCTTTCTTTATATGTAGACGGCCAACAGATACCGTCAAAACCTCTGCAGACAGACTTCACAGATAGTAATATGTATGTGGATGTATATCACACGTTATTTTCTGGCTCGGGTATTCACTTTCTCAACGACGGCAATTGTATCTCGCATTTGAGTTACCCATACGGCCATTGCCTTTTCGCGTTTTATCTGACACCCGATCTCTCGGCTAATAGCAGCTCCCACTGGAATCTGGTGAGGCATGGCAGCGTGAGGATAGAAGTACGCTTCGCGGGGTCTTTACCTACAACGATTAACTGTATTGTGTACGCTGAATATGATAATGTGCTTGAAATTGACTCATCCAGACAGGTCATCGTAGATTTCAGTGGTTGATGAGCGAGAGAGAAGCACCTTCAGTTTTCGCTCAGCATTCAAAGAGTGACGGTCAAATAAAAAAGACGGCATCATGTATATTGTTATTGATGTGCAGGGCGTGAGAGGTAGAGATAACCAATTTATACCTAAAGAAGTAGCCGTCGTATCGGTAAAAACTGAAGACTATGGTCACTGGATTGTAAAGCCGCCCTATACGGACGATAACTTACCAGTCTTTGTAAAGCGTCAAAATATGTGGCTACGCGATAATGTCCATGGTATAGAATAGTCTAAAGGCGATACATCGCTACAAGCGTTGGAGACAAATCTGAAAAGGATTGCGGGTCAGGCGACACGGATTTTCACGCGTGGCTCTGACAAACCATCGTATCTAGCGCAGCTCATGGGCTATTTTATTATAAATTTAGAAGATGATGAAGAGGCTCCTTCATTACGTCAGCTGCCTCGAAGCGACGCATGCTGTATGCACCGCCGCGTCGCAAATCACAGACAAGCCTACAGATGCGCCCTGAACAACGCTATGAGAATCAAAGCCTGGCTCTGTCAAAGCGAGCGGATTACCTCCTTATCGGAGTATAGGACTACCACGTCGTGGAGCATTGGTATGTCTGAGACCAGGACCGAAGAGGAAAAAGAACCCTCGAATCATGAACAGTCTTCAGATCTTACAATCTCTCAAAAACATAAAGGAGCATGCTATAGGCGTCTACCCGGCCGATCGTATCCCGAAGGTGTGGACGTAACCGACGGCATTCGTGGTTAACACCGATGGATACAAACAGCCAGGGGCCGACTGGGTTGCCATGTACGTCGATCGAAATGGACACGGATGGTTCTTCGACAGTTACGGCCTACCTCCAATCATCCCACGCGCGTCTCCGAAGAAACTGTCGACTCTTCCGTTGCAACACGGTTCAGCTCCAAGGCCCTAATTCGCAGTCTTGTGGACAGTATTGTGTTATGTTTCTTCATTATATGGCTACTGGTCTCGGTATTCAACGATTTAGAGATGTTTTTTCGCATGATTTGCAGCGAAACGATAAAATAGTTCATGAGTATTATAATGCGTATAGCAGCAAGGGTGGTAAATCTAAGGGTGTGGTTTCCGATACAGATGACTGTATCGGTAGGGGTTATAGGATTAAGCATTTACATTGTATACAGCACTGTTGCTCTCGTTCTCGGTAATTACATGATAATAAAATTTTAAATGCTACTTCTAACGACTGTCTCGTTGCTTTCAACAAGAATCACACGCGCCGTTTTAAAATCCTGTGTCTGTCTCCTATCCCGTTTCTTTCGGCGAAAATTGTACGAGTGGTGACGTGGACCGGATATCAGATTTCGCTGACGATCAGCGCTGTTGTCTCTAATGCAGCTGCAGAGCGTTCAACGCTCATCGTCAGTCGGCGCTCAAGGCTTGAGACTTTACGTCGATCGGGAGGCATCATGAACATCGTCGTTGATATACAAGGCCTGAAGGATAAATATAATAGCTTCGTGCCTAAAGAAATTGCCGTGGTCTCTGTGAAAACATCTTACTTAGCACACTGGGTCATATCACCGCCTCACGCTTATAACGTGCTGCTTCCTAGTGTGAAACGACAAAACACGTGGCTAAAGTGCAATCATCATGATATAGACTGGTCCGAGGGTGAAACACCTTTACGTGCGGTCGAAGCTACTTTAAAACAAATCGCGGTACAATCCGATCGCTTGTTTACAAGAGGGTCTGATGCAGCCGCATATTTGACACAGCTAACAGACTGCTTCGTTATAAATCTAGAGGAGGACAAAGAACCACCGTCTCGTAACCTCCTCGAGAGCAGTACTTTTTGCATATTTCACGGCTTGCTACACAAAAATACCTCATTCAAGTGTGCTCTCAACGGCGCTGTGAGATTAAAAAAATGGCTTTCTCATAACGATCGCTCCATCGCCTTGTGGGAATACAGAACCACCACGTCCTGGACTGCTGGTTTATTAACGGTGGCGCAACAGGAAGAGGGAAAAGCAACCGGTATCAAAAAATCATCCTCGTAAAGACGCGCATTGCCGCTGATCTCATCCTCACATTTCATTATCTTATAAATGCTGACTTATGCTAGCGACGGTCGGGGCCATGGTAAACCAATACCTCCGTCAAGGTATTGTCGGATTTCTCCCACCACTGCCACCCTGTGATGGGAGATGCTACATCAAAAGATTGTTGTCAGCTCTTTACTGCATTCGAGGTAGGGATATGAATCTACCAAACAGGAGGTTTAAATCATTTGAGCTCTCTGATGATCAGACAGTGCTCCCAAGCCGCCGCATGAGTAAACGACATGAATTGAGAGTACGCTTAGATATCTTTTTGCACGATATTGCAACGTTTAAAGCAAGAATACGCGACATATCAGAACTCCGCGCTTTAACAGTGGCCATAAAAAAACTCGATCTGAACAATGGATTTCACGCTCGTCAATCAAACAGGCCTTTTGGAGTCCTTCCGCCCCGTCAAAAAACTGACCGAGCTTGAACTCGCCAAAGAATACCGCATCACCTGTATCCGTGTCGTCGAAACGAAATGGGGCAAGCGAATTGCCATGGACGTGGACAGCACATTTACATGCTTCCTGCCGACAAGATTCGTCAAAGTTTTCGAAGATAAGAGCAGTTTATTCCAGCAGATGTGCAAAGCAGCCTCAAACAAAAAATTAATCATGCTGTACCACGGCACGAAACTCAACAGACTGGAGTTCAAACCTGCTGAAGAATGATCATAAACAGGTATGGGGCAAAAACTTATTTATCAATCATCTGAACACCCCCAAACGTATACGAGCCTCTCTCACATTATGGTATGTCTATCGCCCCAGTTACAGCATCGTCTGACCATCTAAGCAACACACCTCGTAAACCACCGCTCCATGGTCATCGACGCCGTCGTGAAAACGAACGAAAAAACCAAAAATATCCACAAAAAATACCCCCCTACTACTATATGTATTGTGAATTATGTACCATATTATAACCAAAATTGTAAAATTAATAAGAGCTGAAATATATATATACGGAGAAAAATAAAAAAAAAAAAGGTGGCGCACTATGGTGACACGCTCATCCCCCTCCGCACACCCGCAAACCTCTCGCCCTCAACGCCGGCCGCTCGGCCTAGTGGGGGAAAGGAGTGGGGATAGGAGTGGGGGTCGCCATAGTGCGCCACCTACTACTGACAAGGGGAAAAATCGCCAAAGTACAAGAACAGACCTGTGACGAAATATTTCCAGTACAATTTTAACGAAATTTAGGTCTTTTTTCGTGGAAACCAACGTTATAAGCCGAAAATCATATCCCGGCCTCCAACCCACTTTCGACCGTGCTCTTTGGTTCCTAATTGACAAAACATATTAGAGTACGAAGAAAAAAATTGCCAAAGTCCAAGGACAGACCTGTGACAAAATATTTTCAGTACAATTTGGACGAAAAATAGGTCTTTTTTCGTAGAAACCAACGTTATAAGCCGAAAATCATAAATAATCCATAGAAATTCAAACTAAAATCCTATAGTCAACTGAAAATAAATAAGGAGCTTTTGAGAAAAAAGACGTGATATCAAACCATAAACTTCCCCTAGGAAAAAAAAGGTTGGGACAAGTACATTGATGGTCCCTCGTTTGCTGATAATTCCATCCATAAAAAAAACTTAAAAAAAAATTTTTTTTAAATTGTAAAAAAAATTATTTTATAAAAAAAATACAGAACAATTCGAAAAAAATTTCACAAATTTTGAAAAAACATTATATTAAAACAAAAACTAATCTGTATCTATTTTTTAAAGTGTCAAAAAAATCAAATAACAAGTAAAAAATAAAAAACCGAAAAATCGGTCTTGAAATCATTTTGGAAACCGATGCCTCATTCTTCTTATTAGATTCGAACAGCTAAATCAACTAAAAAAAATTCCATCTAATTTACGTGCGACATTAAAATTTATTATATTAATTCGAGGCCAAGTATTTTCTAATGAATTGAAAAAAGTTACCACTTGAATTACGTGCAGCATTAAAATTTATGATATCAATCGGTGGACAAGTATTTTATTAGTAACTCCAAATTTTGACATTATTAAATTCTTCTAAGAAGCTTTTTAATCCAAAAAAATCACATGAAAGCTAGTCATATGTTACTCTATGGTGGCAGAGACTTATAAGAAAATCACTTCTTCTCAGACTTTCAGGATCCTCTGGTATTATTCACAAAATTCGACGTCGATTGGATCGATACAAATTATGTTTAAATATGTGTTAAAAGTACTTGTCCGGCCCATCACTTTCCGTTTAAATTGTTCATCCCAATAATAATCAGCGCTTGTCTAGAACTGATGGATCACAAGTATCCATGCAGAGGGAATTGAGAGAATTAGCTTCAAGTAATTTTTACGTAATTGCACTAATTTAATAAAAAAAGCAAAGAAATTGTTCCGCAATATACAAGGGATATTATTGTCCATTGATAAATGAAAATAATTGTACATAATATATATGTTCAAGTTTAAAAAATAACTCTCCAGTTTGTATTCAATGACGGCAATTTTTGCTTCTCACTTATTCTTCCAGCGAACGAATTCCATTCGGAATATGAACTAACCTATACTATTATTAAGAACATTAAACTAATAATGAATCGCATTTCAATAAATGTTTAACCGGATTCTGCCATACGATTCCATTTTTTCATGATTGATTTTAATTTAAATGAATAGTGATTGGCCGGACAAGTACTTTTAACACATATATAAACGTAATTTGTATCGATCCAATCGACGTCGAATTTTGTGAATCGTACCAGAGAATCCTGAAAGTCTGAGAAGAATTGATTTTCTTATAAGACTCTGCCACCATAGAGTAACATATGACTAGCTTTCATGTGATTTTTTTGGATTTAAAAGCTTCTTAGGAGAATTTAATAATGTCAAAATTTGGAGTTACGAATAAAATACTTGTCCACCGATTGATATCATAAATTTTAATGCTGCACGTAATTCAAGTGGTAACTTTTTTCAATTCATTAGAAAATACTTGGCCTCGAATTAATATAATAAATTTTAATGTCGCACGTAAATTAGATGGAATTTTTTTCAGTTGATTTAGCTGTTCGAATCTAATTAGAAGAATGAGGCATCGATTTCCAAAATGATTTCAAGACCGATTTTTCGGTTTTTTATTTTTTACTTGTTATTTGATTCTTTTGACACTTTAAGAAATAGATACAGATTAGTTTTTGTTTTAATATAATGTTTTTTCAAGATTTGTGAAATTTTTTTCGAATTTATAATCTCCGGCGACAAATGAGCATTGAGAATCCTTGTCGGGCTCACAACGTTTTATCAAAATTACTAAAAAATTAATGGAAATGAAATCATTAAAAATTCACATGAAAGTCATTCGTTACTTCAACAAGGTACACACTTTAAAGAATCGATTCCCCTGGGGATTTTCAGGATCCCCTGGTATTATTCACAACATTCAACTTCGATTGGATCGGTACAAATTATGTTCAAATACGTCTTAAACGTACTTGTCCGGCCCATCACTTTTTATTCAAATTGCTCATTCGAAAACAAATCAAAAACAAAGTTAATGCATGTGTTAATATTAAGGAACAGTAATTCCCGAGAAAATAATTTTCCTTCGAATCGCTCTTGTCAAAATGAAACGAAAATGAAAGATAAAGTTGATTAATCTATTTATATCATATGAAGTCAGAATTCACAACAAAATAATTTTTCTCCAAATTCCAGGAATCCACGTGTCGTACTCGACTAGTGGTATTTATCAAAATGTGTGCGTGACTATAGAAAAAAAAACATTGCATGGCTGAGTAGGTTCGAAAATTTCTTGTAATGTGCCTGATTATTTCTCATTTTCATTGGTTCTTACCGAATGGTATGTGTTCACTTAAGAAAATGAGAAGTGGATATTGCTATACGAACTTGCGAACAATCAAGTTCAAATTACTTGGAGATATTATTTTTATTTCTATCGATTTTATTATATTTGTCATTTTAGAGCAGCCCTGATTTGTTTTCGAATGAGCAATTTGAATAAAAAGTGATGGGCCGGACAAGTACGTTTAAGACGTATTTGAACATAATTTGTACCGATCCAATCGAAGTTGAATGTTGTGAATAATACCAGGGGATCCTGAAAATCGGAGGGGAATCGATTCTTTAAAGTGTGTACCTTGTTGAAGTAACAAATGACTTTCATGTGAATTTTTAATGATTTCATTTCCATTAATTTTTTAGTAATTTTGATAAAACGTTGTGAGCCCGACAAGGATTCTCAACGATCATTTGTCGCCGGAGATTATATTTCGAATAACCGATAAATACTTGACCTCGAATTGATATAATACATTTTAGTACTGCACGTAACTTCCGTTATGACTTTGTTTTCATTAACTTTTTTCTTGAAAATAATTATCATGAGTTTCAATTAAAGTTTCCGATTTGTTCAATAAATATTCCAAATTATCAATAAAAACTTGGCCTCTAATTGATATCATACATTTTTATACTGCATGTAACTTGGATAGTACATTTTTCAATTTGTTCAATATTTATGAATTTTTTTAAAAATTTTTATTTTTCTTTACAGAATTTTTTTCGATTGTTCTTTATTGTTGATTAGAGTATAAGGAAAAAAATCGATAAAGTTCAAAGGCAGACTTGTGACGAAATATTTCCACTACAATTTTTACGAAAAATTGGTCTTTTATGGTGGAAACCAACTTTATAAGCCGAACATCATACCCAGGAAAAATAAGATTGGGAAAAGTCCATTGATGGTCCCTTATTTGCTGATAATTTCATGAAAAAGATTATCCCATAAAAAATGTTCGTATGAGAATGGAATCTATAAAAATGTACTAAGCAAATAATTCATAGAAATTTAAACTAAAATCCTATAACCGTCATAACATAAATGAGGAACTTTTGAAAAAAAAGGCGTGATATCAAACCATAAACTTCCCCTAGGGAAAAAAAGGCTGGGACAAGTACATTGATGGTCTCCTGTTTTTGGATGACAACGAAAAAAGATTCAGAACCAGGAAAAAAATTCTATAGAAATCATAAACGAAAATTGAAAAGTTCAAAAAAATTCAACAAAAATAAAAAACAATCGAAAAAAATTCTGTGAAGAAAAATAAAAAATTAAAAAAAAAAATCATAAATATTGAACAAATTGAAAAATGTACTATCCAAGTTACATGCAGTATAAAAATGTATGATATCAATTGGAGGCCAAGTTTTTATTGATAATTTGGAATATTTATCGAACAAATTGGAAACTTTAATGAAATTCATGATAATTATTTTCACGAAAAAAGTTAATGAAAAAAAATCATAATGGAAGTTACGTGCAGTACTAAAATGTACTATATCAATTCAAGGTCAAGTATTTATCAGTTATTCGAAACATAATCTCCGGCGACAAATGAGCGTTGAGAATCCTTGTCGGGCTCACAACGTTTTATCAAAATTACTAAAAAATTAATGGAAATAAAATCATTAAAATTTCACATGAAAGTCATTCGTTACTTCAACAAAGTACACACTTTAAAGAATCGATTCCCCTCCGATTTTCAGGATCCCCTGGTATTATTCACAACATTCAACTTCGATTGGATCGGTACAAATTATGTTCAAATACGTCTTAAACGTACTTGTCCGGCCCATCACTTTTTATTCAAATTGCTCATTCGAAAACAAATCAGGGCTATAATGACAAATATAATAAAATGGAAAGAAATAAAAATAATATCTCCAAGTAATTTGAACTTGATTGTTCTCAGGTTCGTATAGCAATATCCACTTCTCATTTTCTTCAGTGAACACATACCATTCGGTAAGAACCAATGAAAATGCGAAATAATCAGGCACATTACTAGAAATTTTCGAACCTACTTAGCCATGCAATGTTTTTTTTCTATAGTCACGTACACATTTTGATAAATACTACTAGTCGAGTACGACACGTGGATTCTTGGAATTTGGAGAATAATGATTTTGTTGTGAATTATGACTCCATATAATATAAATAGATTAATCAACTTCATCTTTCATTTTCGTTTCATTTTAACAAGAGCGATTCGAAGGAAAATTATTTTCTCGGGAATTACTGTTCCTTAATATTAACACATGCATTAACTTCGTTTTTGATTTTTGAAGGCCATGAAGTAGACCATGAAAAAATTCCAAATCTCGAAAAATTTGAATTTTTTCGAAAATCCAAAAAAAAACATTTTTGAAGGCAGTAGACTATGAAAAATATCCAAATCTCGAAATTTTTCAAATTTTTTTGAAAATCGAAAAAAAATATTTTTGAAGGCGGTAGACTAAGATAAAATTCCAAATTTCGAAAATTTTGAAATTTTTCGAAATTCGAAAAAAAACATTTTTGAAGGCGCTAGACTATGAAAAAATTCCGAATCTCGAAAATTTTACAATTTTTGGAAAATCGCAAAAAAAGTTTAAAAGGCAAGAGACTATGACCAAATTCCGAGATTCAAAAATTTCGAAATTTTTCAAAAATCGAAAAAATGACCTCCTACGATCGGTTCGAAACATGTTTCAAAGAATTCTGAGTCGAATGAGACAAAAGTGTAATGACCACATTTTCCAGGTTTGAATCGGCCATATTTTATTTTCATAATGTTTAAACCATTGTTAAACCATAATGTTTAACGTACCATAAAATTCTACGTCGATATATTTGTCGACTAAACTCGGCAGGTCTTCTTGTTATGTCCTCACGATGTGATTCGTCAAATAAAAAGGGGTGAATGCCCATAGGTCTCATACTTCCCTATTGAGTCAGCTGTACGTCGAAAATTTCAACCCCCGAGATGGAGGTGTTCCGGGAAGAATTTTTCGATCAAACTTGGCACGTCTTCCTTTTTTGACGTCATGAAACGATTCGTGAAATAAAAAAGATGAGAATGCTGATACGAAAAATTTTACGAAATTTTCGACATTTCAACCCCTATGACGGGGGTGTTCCGGGAAGAATTTTTCAATAAAACTTGGCAAGTCTTTTTTCGATCACTAAAAGCGATTCGAACAATAAAAAAAATGAGAATCAAAATTTTTTTTAATTTCAATATCGTTGAAGTCCAACGTTGGAAACTTTAGCGACATCTATTGTGACTGGAAATTGCGAAACTTCGATGTGATGAAGTTGCTTCAGATTTTCCTTCACTAACTAACGAATTGAGAAAATCCTCTGGGTTGCCTTGCATGATTTTCCGTATCATTATCATCTTGAAATACCGATCTGAGTTGATTGTAGCGAGATTACTAGCATCGCATTTTGCTGAGTGTTCAGGATCAAGTTGATTCATAGCGACACCAATAATATCCGATTTATTAGAAGATCCAAGCTGACTTATGGAAAATTCGATACAATCCGATTTATCTGAAGATCCAAATGCATTTTCCGGTTCCGGTCAGGAGTTTACGTTGTATTGTCATTCGACATTGTTTACAAAGATGAAGTCCTAATGTCAATGATGGCTCCCTCTCGATTTCGTGCATAGTCACCAGTTTCACGCGCGCACGCTTGTTTTTATGATTTTTTTTGCTGAACGGATTGTGGCAGTAGTTTCTCACCATCGTAAATAAACCAAGTGGACCGTCTATATTTGTAAAATGTAGACTTTTTCAAGTTGTTCATATAACAAACCGTAGCTGTGATAAACCAACTGGTTATCACGGTTCACGCGGACTGTGGCGAGAGCCAGTTTCGTCGACCAGACGGTCCGAACGGGGTACTTCGCCCAATCACGTGCAAGTATTGTGTCCCAACGAACGCACCAATCAAATGCCATGAGAGTCTTCCAACTTAAGCACCGATAAGCTGTGTCCAGTTTTTACGAAACGAGTTCCGATGGGAACGAAGCGTCGACTATCTCAGAGTAACTACACATTTAATTGCCGGTGAACAAGAAATAAAGGCAAGCTGAAAATTTTACCGAACGTTTCTAACATGTTGAACTATATCCTGTAAATTTTTTGATAAAATCCAATAGACCCTAAGGGCCGAAAAAAAATAAAAACTGGTTTTATCTCCGTTTTTTGGCTATACATTTTTCTTTACGAATCGGATTAATATTCCATCAGCTTTATGAAAAAGAGCGCTTTTTTCGGTCAAAATGCTCTGGTCAGAATTATTTTTTGCTGTATGGACACTTACGGGACACACAATTAAAGGTATGTAAAATATTTTTTTTTTTTAATTTTCTATTAGGACTTTACAAAAACCAAGTCTATATAGAAATGTTTTTATATCATACAAGAAAACGATATATTAACGGACAAAAAATTTTGAAACCCTCGTCCAAAACCTGTCTCGTTACGCATGGAATACCCTTTGTATATCGATCCAATCGACGTCGAATTTTGTGAATAATACCAGAGGATCCTGAAAGTCTGAATAGAATAGATTTTCTTATAAGTCTCTACCACCATAGAGTAACAAATGACTAGCTTTCATGTGATTTTTTTGGATTTAAAAGCTTCTTAGAAGAATTTAATAATGTCAAAATTTGGAGTTGCTAATAAAATACTTGTCCACTGATCGATATCATAAATTTTAATGCTGCACGTAATTCAAGTAGTAACTTTTTTCAATTCATTAGAAAGTACTTGGCCTCGAATTGATATAATAAATTTTAATGCTGCACGTAAATTAGATGGAATTTTTTTCAATTGATTTAGCTGTTCGAATCAAATAAGAAGAATGAGGCATCGGTTTCCAAAATGATTTCATGCGCGATTTTTCGGTTTTTTATTTTTTTACTTGTTATTTGATTCTTTTGACACTTTAAAAAATAGATACAGATTAGTTTATTTTTAAAGATAATGTTTTTTCAAGATTTGAGAAATTTTTTTCGAATTGTTCTGTATTTTTTTTATAAAATAATTTTTTTTACAATTTAAAAAAAAAATTTTTTTTTAAGTTTTTTTTTTATGGATGGAATTAGCAGAAAATGAGGGACCATTAATATACTTGTCCCAACCTTTTTTTTCCTAAGGGATAAAAATATGCCATTGAAAAATCTGCAATTTTCTTTTTCAACCCTTATTATTTCACCACTTTCGAGGGTAGCTTAGTGAAAACTAAGTTTGAGAGGAGAATCAGTAACTTCCGAAACCCCCATAAACGAATTTTTGCGTATTTCGGTAATTTATTGGCTCGTACCAGTTTTGGCACGGAAACATAAAACATCTTACCAGTCAACCGATTAATGTAGCGTCGGGCACGCTGCAGTTTGTGACAAGCTAGGAGTCGCAATTATTGTCCATTCAAATAAATTAAAAATGAAATTGTAGATATTAACATGCTCCACTAATTTGTTATTTGACATTTTTTTGATATCTATTCGGGGGAAAAAAAAAACAACAATAATTCAACTACCTAAATTTTTGACATTCTTGTCGGATATCTCAACCATGAACAGGAGTTGAAAAATTTTTTAGACCTGAATTGTAGAACGTGAAAAAACAACAAAAAAGTATCCATCAAAATTGTCTCACATCGACGGAGAGTCGAGTTATTGTAAAAAAAAACTTAATTTAACCTTTTTTTGAAAATGGCGGAAAACACACATAGGAAATCTCGGTCGACAATTTGAACTTAAGGTTTTCTAGGCATCTCCCATGTAATACCCACAATACAGTTTGTTCGGTTTACATGCATTTTTAACCCGTTTTTTCGACATAATGACTAGACTATTATACTTACACTGTAAACTAAAAAATAGTTTGCTTCGACGAGTCCCAAAAGAGATATAGTAATGTTATTTTGTAAAAGGTCAAATAGAAAAATGTTGAGTTTCTGAAAAATAGAATTATTTAGTTTGTGATTAGTTAATAATTCTTTAATTCACAATTATGTTTGACTCACCGCTATTTCTTCGTTTTTTTTCAAAGGTGAACATTTATTTAGAAATGCATGGAGCAGATTCCCAGTATCGTTAGCCTGAAAAATAGAAAAGTCTTCGGGCTATTGGAAAAGTTTTTCTATAATACAAAGTCAAATGCTATTTTTAACGAAAATTTGAATAACTATTTCAGTTCAATATCAATTCAAATTCAGTAGTTCTTTCAATTGAACAGAACAAGAAAGTTATTATAAAATTTGATAACAGATTAAAAAATTGATAAGTATTAATAAAAAATGAGAATTCCATGCACTCGTAGTGAATGAATTTGTTCAACAAATATTATGACTATACCTCTTTCGTCATAGATCCACAGATGTCCGAAAATATATACATGAAAATAATTAGAGTAATGATCCACACAGAAGCATGTAACATGTAGATCGAATCTTCCCAATTGAAATACTGACAATTTTTCAAATATCGATAAGTGACATGAACGCAGGTAGTAAACCTGCACAGTTGTTTCAGACGGTTTAAAAATAAAAGTAGAGCAAAGTGGTCTCTGGTGAGACGAACCACGTTTCTTATTTCTCGATGGAGACGCGAAAATGTGACGATTTGTCGAGAAAGGAGCCAGCTGGAATAAGTAAATAGTCAATTGATGAATTTGATGGCTAATAAGTGCAACAAAATCAATCATAAATAGAAAAAAAAAGTTCTTATATTAATGGATAATAATTCGTGAAAGTGAACTCAATGAAAAATTAACATTGCAGATTAGAAAGAGATAAAAATCAAAACATAGTAAGTACCTTGAGTTGTCTTCGATTTCCAATGACGTTTCACTCGTCGATTTGCTCCATGAACTACGACGGTAGTTCAAACAATTTTTAATTTTTTCATTCAGATGTTGAAACATTTCTCGTACAATAAAGACGATCCATAGAAACAAAATTTCTATGTTCATAGGAATTATTGACAACAACCCGTAGATAAAAAAATTTAAATCATCGCAATGAACCAACAAGATCCAACTGTTGTTTCGAATGATAATTAAACAGTTGCAAATCATCAGAGTAATTGCTAATCGAAAGTAATGTTTTTCGAAATCCTCTTTTATTCTCAATCGCGTTTGAATTTGATCGATTCTGCAGAAACTCGTCAGAATCGATTGAACGCGCTTTTTTTCGATGAGGAAGAGTGACCATCCTAATAGCATTTCCGAAAGTCCAACAATAATAGCTATATGATCCATTATCAGGCTCAACGGTGTTTCTCCAAGTATCGATGCTTCTTTTCTTTCAATCACAATTCTGTACGACGCGTAGACGTAAATTATCAAGAGGAATACCACGTAAATAATACTTGGATACGAGCGATGCAATTGCTGACTTTTCGACAACTTGAATGGTATAATTCCCGATATTTTTCCCCAATAAAACAACAATAGAAACGTACGCGAATGTCCTTCTGTTCCATTTCCCTCCTTTATCATTTTCTCAGTGAGTTCCGACTGAATTCCTGTTTCAATATTCCCCCACGCATCATACTTTTTATTCAATTACAATAATGGATCCTCTTATTAGCATTGCTCTAGCTTCCATCGATCGATTAATAATGGCACTGCTCACAGTCACTTATTCGTACTGTTGTGTTCGCAGAGACCGTTGCGAAGGGACGAGTTATCAAGGGCGAGTATTTAAGGGATTAAGGCCAAAAGATCAGAACTCGATACTTTTACAACAAGTTAACAATAAGTTTATTTAAGAGGTTACAAAATCCCGATATTCCCCTAGGGAAAAAAAAGGTTGGGACAAGTACATTGATGGTCCCTTGTTTCTGAATGGAATAGAAAAAAAATTCAAAACTAGGAAAAAATTTATATAATTAAAAAACCAAAAATAAAAAAGAATGGGGAAAAAATTCTATTAAAATATAAAAAAAAGTAAAATAAAAAATTTTTAAAAATCAATTGAAAAGAATTTCCATCTAACTAAGTTACGTCCAGCATTAAAACTTATGATATCAATTCGAGGCCAAGTATTTAATGACAATTCAGAATATTTATTCCTGCGGGTACCATCAGGAGCTTGAAAAAGTTCTTATGAATCAAAAAATTTACCATTTGAGTTACGTGCAGCACTAAAATTTATGATATTCATCGGAGAACAAGCGTTTTATTAGTAATTTCGAGTTTTAACATGATGAAATTGTTTCAAGGAGCGTTTCAATCCAAAAAACATATCAAAGGTATAGAAATTTGTTATTCTATGGTGGACGAGACTTGGAAGAAAATCGATTCTTCTCAGACTTGCAGGATCCTATGGTATTATTCACAACATTCGACGTCGATTTTAGATCGGTACAAATTATGTTTAAATATGTGTTAAAAGTACTTGTCCGGCCCGGATTTTTGTCTGAATAAATAATTTAAATATTAATTTAAATTATTTATTCAGACAAAAATCAGGGCCCTTCTACAACTAGAACTAGAATAAGTATGCGTACAGAGGAAATTGAGAAAGTTATTTTCAAGAAAGTGGATTAAATAAACAATTCAAACGTATTCTCCTGTAATATGCAAGGGATATTATTATGCAGCGATAAATGAAAATTTTTTTGCACAATGAATATGTTCAAGCTTCTAAATCAACCCCCCCCCCCCCCCCCCCCCCCCCGATTGTATTCCAATGACGGCAATTTCTACTTCTGATTTCATCCAGCGAAAACATTCTATTTGGTATAAGAAGTAACCTATACTTCTACTTAGAACATTAAACTTATAATAAATCGCATTCGAATAAATTTTCAACGGGATTGTGCCGTACAACTTCGTTTTTTTATGATTGATTTTTATTTCGATGAATAGTGATGAGCTGGACAAGTACTTTTAACACATATTTAACCAGTTGACTGGTGAGCTTTTTTCCAGTTTTTGTGCCAAAACTGGTACCAGCCAATATGTTACCGAAAATCACGATAATTTATTTCTGAGGGTTTTCAAGGTTGCTGATTCCATTTTCATGTGATAAAGCATGAAATTTTCGCAGAGAAAAATTAACAAATTTCACCCTAAACCCTTATTTTTCACATATTTGGGGGTAGCGAATTTTGTTTGATTTCGATGAAAGAGTCCAGTGTGATAAAAAACTAAAAATTTTCATGTCATATAGCATGAAATTCCATTAAAAAAACGAAAAATTTCACCCTCAACCTTCGATTTTCTCCATTTTCAAAGGTAGTGAGGTGAAAATTAAGTTCAAAAATCGACTCAGCGACCCAAGAAACCGTTGTATACCAATTTTTGTCCAAATCGGTTGAAAATTGAAAAAGTTATTTCAATATGTACACTAGGGTGGCCCTTAATATGGGTAAAAAAAAAATTGATCGCGCCGCCCCCTAAAACGGTTCCAAATGATAAAAAAAAAATCTACGCAAAGCCGTAGCTATGTCCGGTAAGAGGAAGACGTGCCTGTAAGCATGAACTTGGTTTTAAATATCAATTTTTCTGCATGATTTAGTAATTTTTAAAAATGTTGTATTTCAGTGAAAAATGGTCACATCGAGGTCTAAAAAAATGTATTTTGAAGCTTCAGGTTTCTATTTTCAAGATCTTATGACGAAAAAAATGCAGAGCTACATGTTGTGCGCAATTTTGAGAAAAAGTGCGAGAAAAAAACAGCAAATTTTTATGCTTTTTTATCAATCCCACAAGCGTAGATTTATTTTTTTCAACTAAGCCATGGTATGGACCGGATAGCTAGTTTATTAAGCTTCAATTTGGTTTTTTAAAAACTTCAAACTAAAAACTAAAAGAAGAACTCTTTTGTCTTTGATCAACGATATCTCAGCAACCAATGGTCGCACAGGAAATTCAAGGGCAGTTCTGAAAATTGGAATGATGTCCTACAAGGTTCCTACAGGAGAATTTGACGCTCTACATAAAAGGTCTCTTATGATTTCTAGCTAGCTAAGCCTATTGGTTTAAGAGTTATTTGAGCTCAAAGTTTAATTTTTTTTCTCATTGTCAATATTATCAAGGATATTTATCAAACCCTTACGGAAAAAAAGGTTGGGACAAGTACATTGATGCTTCCGTGTTTCCTGATCATATCACGAAAAATGTAATAAAAATTCCTTAAAAAAATTATGTGGCCAACTGTAAATAATTTCAACAGAACAATTGGAAAAAAATTTGACAAATTTTGAAAAAAAATAAAATAAAAAAAAATACAAATCTGTAATTTGTTTGTAAAGTGAAAAAAATTCAAATAAAACATGAGAAATAAAAAACTGAAATATCACGCTTGAAAACATTTTGAAAAACGATGCCCCATTTTTCTTATCTTATTCTAACAATTAAAAAAAATCTCCTACTGACAGTGACAGAAAAATAAAAAAATATTTCTTTTCGTTTTAAGGGCTTTCTAATTCGCCGGCTATGATTTCTCTAGCGATATTTTTTCTCTTTTCTATCATATCTTCCTGTGTGAAGTCTATTATACGATTTATGGCGTGATATGCCGCGAAAAGACAAACGAAAGCCCCACAATCGAAGTTGTTCCTTTGATGTAGGATGTTTCTCCTCTCAATCCTCTGCCATTCCTCTGGTTCAAGTCCAGCTTCACTCCTTTCTTTTGCTTCCTGGGTCAAATAGTTCAATATGACCGTCATACTCCCCCTGTCACCGCCATAGAGACTGTCGAAGAAATAGATTCTCTTCTTTGGTACACCAATCGATATCAAGCACCAATGATCGTCAAAGTGCAGGGGCACGAGGATTTTATGAAAGAAAAATATATCGACCTTTCATGTCCAGCGGCGGACGGACGGATATCCTCCTGTTTGTAGGCGAGAGTAAAAAAAGGAGCTCAGACAATGTACTTTATTGTTCTTCCCTGGATTCATTTGCGACCGCTTAATAATCAATCCCATGTAGAAGTTGATCACTTCGTCATCTAACCAGTTATTTCCTTGAAGTGTCATAAGGCTCTGAAGCGGCATCTGGGATTGTCTATCTCCTGCTTCTAGCCCTTCCCTCTCCTTTCCTACAGACCTTGAGCAGCTTCTTGACCCCGATGTTATTTTCTTTTCTTCTTTTTGTTTGCTAGTCGGTTTCTTACCGTGTTCTTCTCTCCTTATTCCTGCGCCGATTAATCCCTCTTCTACTTCGTTGTTCGCTCGTTTTTCTCCGTTCTCCCACACAAACTCCCCTATTTTCCATTTTCTCCATTCTTCTTTTTTTTCTACCCCTATTCTATATCTTTTTCTCTTTTCGGCTTCTTCTTCTTTCTTTCTTTTTATTTCCTCATCCTTTGTTGATTTTGACGGGGAGGGATTCTTTTGCAATGATGATACGATTTCAGGTGCGGCCATCTCAGCTGGAAGTTCTCGGAGGGACCTATGCTGCCTTATCTGCGTGATGACTCGGCCTCGGTTTGATCCTGATGCAGGGTCTACCGGTCTCAGTCGCCATATGAACGCCTGAGTCTATTTATCCTTTTTTTCTTTCGTTTGGGTGTCAGAGTTCTGCGTTCGTTTCTTATTTTTTTCTTTATTTCCCTTGAGTTCGATTTGTTTACCCAAATTCTGTTCGAATCTTTCTACCTCCCTTTCTGCTCCTGTCTCTTGTTGTTCGTTCCAACCTCCTTCTTTCCCAGTTTGCTGCGAGAAGTGCTATTTCGGTACTTGGCATCTTGTTTGCGTCGCCACATCCATCTTTCCTACATAATGCTTATTTTAGTTTGTTTGTCTTTCTTTTGTTTGATTCCTTTCTTACCTTAATTATCTCTTGATTCTTCTTTTTCTTGAGTCTGCACGGTCTTGATAGCGTGTCTTTTTGTTCGTTGGACTCGGGGATTTAATTTTTGATCATCATTACCGGATTCTTGTTCGGTGATTTAATTTTTGTTCAAGATCACCGGATTCCCCGTTCTCTGTCTGCTGCACTGCCCTTCGCTACATGGTGAAGTCAGCCGGCGTGGCCCTTCTTTCCGAGCGCCACGAAGTTTGCTGCTCTTTCTTGTCCAATTTCCTTCCATTTCCTTTTCATTGTTACTTTCCCGTTTATGTTTAATTAAGTTATGGTAGTTATAGGTAGTTATTTAAATTTTTATTTTGTTTTCGATTTTATTGGTTTTTTTTCATGTTTTCCATAAAATTGATAGGGTAAGTAATGATATTTTCAGTTTCTTTATGTAATTGTTTCAATAATGATCAAAGAATAATTTTTCTTTTTCTCTTTTCAGGTCCCGTCTGGAGGTCGTCTCCCAATTGGTAAGTATTGACTCAAATTATAACTTTATTTATTATTTGTTTAACTTTTATGTTTTATTTTTCAGGTTCACCGCGCGAAGCATTTTGTTCTTGGTAAGTACGCTTAATTTTTATTTGTAATTTAGAGAATAACTAAAAATATAATTTCTTTGTTTTTCTTTTTGCAGGTTCCCTTTGGATTGTGTTCCGTGAAGGTAAGTAATTCAAAGCATAATTTTATGTGTTTTTCTTTTCAGGTTCGCTGCACGACGTATCCCTCTTGGTAAGTGTGCACAATTCTTGTTTCTTTGTTCAAATAATAATGAAAATTTTATTTTTATCCTTTCTTCTTACAGGTTCCTCCAGGAGTTCGTCCTCCGGTAAGTATTAAGTGAAAATCATAAATTTATTGTTTGTTTATTTCATTTTTGTATTTAATTTCAGGTTGGCAGAGTAGTATATTCTCTACGGTACGTATTAATTAAAATAATGAATTTGTCGAATGTTGATTTAATTTTTGTGTTTTTTCAGGTTAGCAGCATGGTACATTCCCCTCTTCACGTTGGTGTGGACGTTTTCGAGAATGTAAGTAGCAGCCGCTATTCGTTTTTTGATTCTGTACGGTCCCTCGTGGATAGAAAAAAACTTTGCCATCTTTTTGTTCATTGGATCACTCACGTTGCATGCTTTTGCTAACACGAGATCTCCAACTTGAAATTCCATTAACTTATGTTTTTGATCGAACTTTTCAGCTCTTTTTCTTCCTTTCCTTATTATTCTTTCTCGCGCCAGCATCAATTTTTCTTGAATCTCCTCTTCCTGTTGTTCTTCATTTTCTTCTTTCTCAACTTGTATCCAATTTTTCCATATTCTTTGAGGCTTTATATTTTTTTGTATCTCAATTGGCGTCATTTCCGTAGTATCGTGATGAGTTTCATTAATACAATCTTCAATTACCTTGACCCATTTTAGCCAATCTGTGTGTTTTTCCGTCAAAAATGTTCTAAAGAATCTACCTTCTCTGTTTACCCTTTCTACTACATTTCCCTGTGGGCGTCTTATTGACGAGAAAACTGGCTGTATTCCCTCACTCACTAATTTTCCTAGTCATAATCTCGACGTGAACTGAGTTCCGTGATCAAATTGTAATTTTCTCGGCTTTCCATTCTCCGGAATATAATAATTAAAGATTTTATTAATTGTAGCTGGCGCTGTTGCAGTTTTCAACGGATAGAGAGTTACGAATTTTGAAAAAACATCGATCGTGACGAGGATGTGTTTCATTCCGTCTTGTGAGGCTGGCAAAAGACCGAAAAAATCGATTGAAACGATATCTCCGGGTCCTTTTGGAATGATGTTTTGCTGTGCCGCATATGAATGCTGATTCGGAACCTTGTTTCTTTGGCACGAATCGCATGATGCGAGGATCTGCCTAATGACGCGATACATTCTCGGGTAAGTGAAATGTAAAAAACCTAGAGACAAGTACATTTATACCCCTTTGCGTAGTTACCTGTAAAATCGTGGAAATCAATGGTTTCAATTCAAGAAACAAAACGTTGTCAAATAAGTCAAGAATTTGCCAAGCACATTGGGTGACGAATAAAACAAATCATGAAAAAAGAAAGAAACCCCTTTACGTAGTTACCTGTAAAATCGTGGAAATCAATGGTTTCAATTCAAGAAACAAAACGTTGTCAAATAAATGAAGAATTTGCCAAGCACATTGGGTGACAAATAAAACAAATCATGAAAAAAGAAAGAAACCCCTTTGCGTAGTTACCTGTAAAATCGTGGAAATCAATGGTTTCAATTCAAGAAACAAAACGTTGTCAAATAAATGAAGAATTTGCCAAGCACATTGGGTGACCAATTAAAAAAATCATGAAAAAAGAAAAATTGAATTAAAAAAATCATAATCACAAAAAATACAAAAACAAATTGCGAACAAAAAAATTGAGATCACAAAAATTAAAAAAAAATTACAAACGAAACTTGGCGTTTTTTTCCGAGTTAATCTTATCTAATTTACACGTATCTTATACTCACGAATTCGAAAGTCGAGTAAAACGCCAAGTACAACGACCAAATTTTTTTGGTTTAAATTTGTTTGTTTGTAATTTTTTTAAAATTTTTATGTCAATTTTTTCGTTTGTAATTTTTTTTGAATTTTTGTGATCTCAATTTTTTTGTTCGCAATTTGTTTTTGTATTTTTTGTGATTATGATTTTTTTAATTCAATTTTTCTTTTTTCATGATTTTTTTAATTGGTCACCCAATGTGCTTGGCAAATTCTTCATTTATTTGACAACGTTTTGTTTCTTGAATTGAAACCATTGATTTCCACGATTTTACAGGTAACTACGCAAAGGGGTATAAATGTACTTGTCTCTAGGTTTTTTACAGCATTCATGCTGTATTGCAGGTTTATTTAACAACTTTTTGTGTACTCGGGAACCGAAATTTTATAGAATATATTTGAAAAATATTGAATATTAAAGAACAACATCAATTAATTCATAACAATTCAATTCTTTATTGACAAATACTTATGATCGACAAAACTCAAACATTTGAAATAAATATTTATTATATGATGAGGTACACGTTAAATACTAGTGAAATTGTTTTGTCTGCCGCGGCCGCGATATCTTCTACCCCGGTAGGGGTTAGAAAGATCGAAGAGTAAATCTACGATGCGCGCTGGGGCATTACGGAATGTAGCCTCTCGCTGCCGCCATTGTTCCCTACGAACTCCTGTAAAAAACATTTCATTGTTTTTAGGGAACAGAATAAAAAAGGGTTGAATTATAAAGAATGATAATGATAGAAATAAAGGTAGAGATACAGGTAGAGTTAGAGGTAGAGTTAGAGGTAGAGGTAGAGATAGAGATAAAGATAGAGATAGAGAGTGTGACGTGACATTTTGCCCCGCCACTCGTACGAATAGTGTCGACCAGTGGACGAGGTTTACGGCCCATTTTCCACGACTTTTCGACTCGTCGGATGTTGGTCGGAGCCGGACTCATTTTGCGTAATTATTGTACTAAGCTAGAAACCGCCTACATTACCGATGTGAGAGATTTTAGTTAATTTTAGCTACCTGTTACCTACGTGACAGGAAGAGAAAGAATTTCGTTGTCTATTTTGAGTTAATTTGACGTTTGCTTACAGTATAAATTTCATTGTCGTTTTGGGATATTTGGTGTCGCCTTCGCGGCTGGGCATCGCGAATCATCTTTTATGGAGTCGAGGCTTTGCTGTTGCTCGACCCGATCTCGTTCGCGAGAAACACCCTCCCACACCGTCTTCGAGTTACGAGTATCATTCTCGGCCAGCGGACGGCTGAGAGGACACGCTGGCATAGGCCATTCGTTGAACGCCGCCCGTGCCTCTCCCGCTGTAGTAACCGAGAGTTACACCGTCCGCTACACCGTAAATTCGGATGCCACGGTCCGTGCGATACGGCGCCTCGTCAGGTGGGATTCGGGGGAGTTTTCTGGAGCCAAGGTGCTGTTTTGCCTGGTGGTTTTTGTCGTGGGCCCACCATGACTTCTAGACGTCCGAAGTCATGAGGGAGACCTCCCCTCGGTCTTCCAGAGCTGCCCGCCGGATCCCCAAGAGGAAAGGCATTCGAATCACGGTAATCAAGTCGGGAGGAATGTTTCGAATGGACGGGAGAGGTGAGAGCAACAGGAAGGCAACTTATCGACGTGTCGCGCTTTGTAATTTGAATTCCCGCGAAAGCGTGAACTACGAGCCTGTGCTCTGGTTCACGCCTAACGTGAGCGCTGCGGTTCGTGGGCCTAGTGGTGGGGATGGCGCCGAATATTGAGGACCACTCGTTCGCACGAGGAGTCTAGTTCCGATCACCTCACCGGCGAGTCAGAAGTCCGAGCCTATAGTCACCCAGGTCTCTTTCGTTTTTTCTTCGTGTGCGACGAGTGATCTCCTCGGTAAGCCCGCTACTCTTTCTCCCCGAATTCTTTGGTCGAATTGAGCGTATTGTTTCGGAATTTAGTTCCGGTTTTCTTTGAGTTTTGTTGCCTAGTGACATTTTTCTTTGAGGGAGGCATGTGCGACGAAGTGGTGAGCGAGATTCCGGCCGCCACTTCCCATGCCCCAGTTTTTTGTGTAGTTTAGTTAGACGCTCAACTCTATCAGGGAATTCGCTCTTAATTGGTCCAATGCATTATTATTTGATTTCGTAAATTATGTGAACGGTTATTCGTTCGAGTTTCGATGAAGCGCTGAATAGTACGCGCAGTAAAGTTCGAGTTCTCTTTTGTCTCTCTCCCTGCATGTGTCGAAGGCTCTAGCGAACGCGCTAGCCGCGCGATGTTTTCGTTGTGTCTCTCTCGATCTCATTGTAGCGTTCGGAATGTACGGCGGTTATTCAAGACATTATTTGTGAGTATTTTTCTTTCGTTTCTTTTATATTGCGCATTCTTTCGAGTACCCGATTGTATTATTTCCTGTCTCGTGATCGACGTATTTTCTGTTACCTCTCTTGCGATATTCTATTGTAAATTACGTTATCCTCCGTCGTCGATCGTAATTTCGCCTATCTTTTGCCTTGCGCGTTGCGTCACGTATTGTTTCGAATCGCGGACTCTTACGTCTCGTGATCGCTGTCGCCGGGTGGTAGGTTAGCTCGCGGATGAATTATTGGGTAGGAAATTACCAGGTGTCGATTACCTTTTGCCTTTGCGCTACCTACGACACCCGCGTAATCTACCTGGGATTGTTTCACCGTGATCACTTTGTTGCCTACCCTGCCGTGGTGATTAAGGTGTTACAATTTCCGTCATAGCAGTTACCTATTACCTATTGCCTGTAGTTACCTTTCGAACTCGGGTAGGTCGTTTGCGACGTTTAGTTACCTGCCTGTAAACAGGGCCAACGCGATGGCGAATTAAAATTATCATTTTTCCGAATTATCATCGTGGTTAATTTAAGCAGCGAGATCTAAACTATTGTTTTTCCGAAATGTTATTCTGTCTACCATGAATTGGCGATCTCATAATTTTCTCCTGTATACTTAGTGTCTCCGTTAAACTTGTTAATAAATGGCGCATATTGTTTAGATCGTTATATTTTGTTGTTGCCTATTTCTTTGGTGTTTCGTGAATTGCTACTTTTCCCCAAGGATCCCCCCCTCTACCTTTTGTATCTCACAAGGAACATCACTTTGGTGTCCCCCTCCGATTTTCTTGAAACTGCTGTATGTGAAAGAGCATTCGAAAGTAAGAGACACGTATTTTTTTTTATCGGCGGAAAAACGGTTTTAAGGGGTGAAACCACCCTTGAAAGTAAGGCATGTCAGGGGGTGATTTTGCAGTTTCACCAGCAAGCACTCAACAGATTTTGATAAAACCAAAACCAAAATGTTTCTTATCTGAAGTGATGAAAAGTTCACCCTGTGCACGAAAAAAAAAAAAAAAAACAGGGGGTTAACCACCCTTACATTCTTATATTTCTCACGCCACAATGAAAAGGAACGAATATGATGGAATGAAACGGGTTCTATTTCCATGAAAACATGAAAATAAAGTTCACATGTTTTTGCATTTTTGCAAAATAGCAGTCTTAAGGGGGTAAACTACCCCTTTTTTGAATTTTCGTACTGTATGTGGCTTATTTCTGTTTTACATGTTTTTGCTGATTCGAAATATTATAATAATTTCGAATCAAGATTTTCTGAGGTATCAAAGTCAATACAAGACTCTGAAAGTGTGAATCTCCCCCACTCGATTTTCCTCTTTATTCGCTATTTCAAAATTTCTCCCTGCATTTCGTTCAATTTGGTTGCTCTGCATCGAAATTACGAATTCAATAATTTTAGGAACGTATAATGATCGTATTGACCTCAATCTTGGCGGGCAAGGGAAGGAGGAGGGGAGCCATTTGATATTTACTACGATTCAACTTTGAAGTCTGAATAAGTCTATGCTGTTGATCTTGTTTACTAACGAACATTTTTTAAATGAAACTTCAATACACATTAACAATTCATTAACCGTCTCATAGTATAGAATCGGATTTTATTAGATAAGTACATATATCGAAATAAAATATAATAAAACCTATCATTTCCAGCAATTATGGCTCATACGTTGTACAATAATGATATTCATCAAAAAAATGTTTCAAACACAAAGATTTTTTGCACCATGCACATTTTATAATCGCTATATTATTGCAACCAGGTATTTCACAGTGTGTTTTTGATTGACCGAACCCAAAATCAACAGGATTTTCGAAATATTCCGGTTTTTCCGTAATATAATTACTTTTAAACCATGAATATTTGAAAAGATTGATATAGCGTGGAGATGACAATTGATTGTGGGCCAAAGATTGCAGTTTGATTATATTATTCCTCAAATGTAAATTTATATCAGCATCCACTAATAGAACACTATCTGAAAAATGTCGTACAAAATTTTTCCATATCCTGAATCCAAATACATCAAGCGGTTGAATTTTTCCAGTTGTACCTTTTGGGATAATCATTGTGATGATTTTTTTATCATGAGGGGTGGCTTCACGTACAACTTTGGGGCAGTGTCCACTCCAGGAATCAATCAGTAATACATTGTCACTTCCAACATTCGGAAAAAAAACTTTTTCCATCCAAATTTTAAAATGATCTGTAAACATATAACAAATTATATATTTATAACTATATTTTGGAAAAAGTTGATGCACCCTTAACGATAATACGCACCGGAAGTAAGTTTCCCAGATTTCGATGCTGTTACTATGACGTTATCTGGCTTAAACAATTCGTTCGTTACTCTCGGTCCAAATTCACCTTTTGCCTCCTTTAATACTATGAAAAGTGGAGAAAGTAGTTTCCCGTTGGCATTTATTGTTGGCTGAATCGTGTAGCTATGGGTCGTTGAAGACACTGATTGTACAACGCATTCAACTTTTTTCGATCCTTCCATCGCTAAAGTTCGTGCTGAATGGATTTCCAGTTGAAAACCGCTTTGGTCCGAATTATATACATTACTTGACCCATACTTTTCTATTAGTAATTTAACATCTTGAACAAATTTGTCCGCATTTGTTTGCAGAAGCGCTTCTTCCTCCACAGTTTTTCTCGTTATAAATTTATTAATTTTTCTGGAAACAATGCGATGCGATTTCTTAAATTTCCATAGCCAGTTATGAGAAGCTTTGAATCGTATATCTTCATGGCCTATTTCTTTCTGTGCCTGTAGAGCCCACTTTCGAAGGTCAATATCATGAACAATGACACCCGCGTCTACAGCAGTTTTCATATTCCGTAATGTGTATTCAGAAATTCGAGCAAGTTTTTCTTTATATGTACCACCCTTGTTCAGTTGTTGTGCCCAGCGTCGTAACTGCCGTATGGATTTTACAGATTTGTATTTTTGTTTGACGGTTTCAACACTGTAATTCTTTTTTTTACCAGATCTCCAATATTCAACAGCTTTTTTTTTATAATCATAGCTCAGCTCATCGTCACCAGAACAAGCGTCGGAATCGACATCATCATCCTTTTGCCATATCATATCTTCAACAGCAATTGCTTCGAACTCTTTAAATGGTTCTTGAAAATCAAGAGTTTCTTCCTGTATCATCTCAATCCCGTTGTAATCTTGCATAGAATCGATTAAAATTTTTTCGAAATTCTCCTTCATCTCTATTTCTGCATTATTAACAGGAGTTTGTGCAATGTTCATAGCTTCAAATGTAGCCAGTAACAATTTGATAACGTTGATTGGGTTGACTTTCATGCTGGTAAAAGTAGTAGGCACAATACACCAAAAGCACAGAAAAAGCACGCACGATTTGGAGCTCACTCAAAAATGCACTAGTACAATGCTAATGGTTACCGCCTTCGAAAATAAGTATCGAAAGAAAAAAATATTTATTAATCTCACGATGCCTGATAACGTTTTTATCTGATGCATGACTCAAGAATATTCGGAATGACTAATGTTATTCGGTGTGTGAGAATGCCAAAAATATCAGGTGATCATAACTACTTGATAACATTTTTATCTAGCACAAACACCGGGATCATATGTCTACGCCTCTATTTTTCCGCCAAAGTTATGAAAGTGTTTTATAGAGGCATTTTTATCTGTAGCATGGTACCTATTCATTTACGTGCAGTTTACAAGCTTTCTATGATCACCGAAAAAGTAGTTGTGAGAACTTCCCCCCCCCCCCCCCCCCCCCCGCCAAACCGACACCATCCAGGTCAATACGAGTTTTATATGTTCCTAAAATTATTAAATTTGTAATTTCGATGCAGAGCAACCAAATTGAACGAAATGCAGGGAGAAATTTTGAAATAGCGAATAAAGAGGAAAATCGAGTGGGGGAGATTCACCCATTCAGAGTCTTGTATTGACTTCGATACGTCAGAAAATCTTGATTCGAAACTATTATAATATTTCGAATCAGCAAAAACATGTAAAACAGAAATAAACCACCTACGGTACGAAAATTCAAAAAAGGGGTAGTTCACCCCCTTAAGACTGCTATTTTGCAAAAATGCAAAAACACGTGAACTTTATTTTCATGTTTTCATGGAAATAGAACCCGTTTCATTCCTTCATATTCGTTCCTTTTTATTGTGGCGTGAGATATATAAGAATGTAAGGGTGGTTAACCCCCTGTTTTTTTTTTTTTTTTTCGTGCACAGGGTGAACTTTTCATCACTTCAGATAAGAAACATTTTGGTTTTGGTTTTATCAAAATCAGTTGAGTGCTTGCTGGTGAAACTGCAAAATCACCCCCTGACATGCCTTACTTTCAAGGGTGGTTTCACCCCTTAAAACCGTTTTTCCGCCGATAAAAAAAAATACGTGTCTCTTACTTTCGAATGCTCTTTCACATACAGCAGTTTCAAGAAAATCGGAGGGGGACACCAAAGTGATGTTCCTTGTCAGATGAGCTGAGTAGTCGGACCGTCCTCGGTCACTCATTCCCCTCGTGCACTCTAGACTTACTTTTACATTGCGTTACCATCACGAGAGTTGACAAAAATCAAGTTGATTAATTCGACGGTACTTGGTACCTGGCGCCCAGTTCATTCTCGTAGCTGGAGAGTAGCGCGAGACGAGGTGAGTGAGCCGAGAAGGGACTGGATCGTAACCTCGCGGGGAAAATCTACGTTACAAATAGAAAAAATATTCAGAACCAGGAAAAAAATTCTATAGAAATAATAAACGAAAAATTGTTAAGTTCAAAAAAATTCAACAAAAATAAAAAACAATCGAAAAAAATTATGTAAAGAAAAATATAAAATTTTCAAAAAAATTCATAAATATTGAACAAATTGAAAAATGTACTATCCAAGTTACATGCAGTATAAAAATGTATGATATCAATAGGAGGACAAGTATTTATCAGTTATTCGAAATATTATTTCCGGCGACAAATGAGCGTTGAGAATCCTCGTCGGGCTCAGAACGTTTTATCAAAATTACTAAAAAATTAATGGAAATAAAAAATCGCAGAATCTTTCTTTCGAATAATAAGAACGATGTCAAACCATTTCTTTTTAACCAGACCATATAAAAATCGTTAAAAATTCACATGAAAGTCATTCGTTACTTCAACAAGGTATAGACTTTAAAGAATCGATTCCCCTCTGACTTTCAGGATCCACTGGTATTATTCACAACATTCAACTTCGATTGGATCGGTACAAATTATGTTCAAATACGTCTTAAACGTACTTGTCCGGCCCATCACTTTTTATTCAAATTGCTCATTCGGAAAAAAATCAAAAACGAAGTTAATCCATGTGTTAATATTAAGGAATAGTAATTCCCGAGAAAATAATTTTCCTTGAAATCGCTCTTGTCAAAATGAAACAAAAATGGAAGATGAAGTTGATTAATCTATTTATATTGTATGGAGTCATAATTCACAACAAAATCATTTTTCTCCAAATTCCAGGAATCCACGTGTCGTACTCGACTAGTGATATTTATCAAAATGTGTACGTGACTATCGAAAAAAAAACATTGCACGGCTGAATAGGTTCGAAAATTTCTTGTAATGTGCCTGATTATTTCTTATTTCCATTGGTTCTTACCGAATGGTATGTGTTCCCTGAAGGAAATGAGAAGTGGATATTGCTATACGAACCTGACAACAATCAAGTTCAAATTACTTGGAGATATTATTTTTATTTCTATCCATTTTATTATATTTGGGATTATAGAACAGCCCTGATTTTTTTTCGAATGAGCAATTTCAATAAAAAGTGATGGGCCGGACAAGTACGTTTAAGACGTATTTGAACATAATTTGTACCGATTCAATCGAAGTTGAATGTTGTGAAAAATACCAGAGGATCCTGAAAGTCGGAGGGGAATCGATTCTTTAAAGTCTGTACCTTGTTGAAGTAACGAATGACTTTCATGTGAATTTTTAATGATTTTATTTCCATTCATTTTTTAGTAATTTTGATAAAACGTTGTGAGCCCGACAAGGATTCTCAACGCTCATTTGTCGCCGGAGATTATATTTCGAATAACTGATAAATACTTGACCTCGAATTGATATAATACATTTTAGTACTGCACGTAACTTCCGTTATGTCTTTTTTTTCATTAACTTTTTTCGTGAAAATAATTATCATGAATTTCATTACAGTTTCCAATTTTTTCGATAAATATTCCAAATTATCAATAAAAACTTGGCCTCCAATTGATATCATACATTTTTATACTGCATGTAACTTGGATAGTACATTTTTCAATTTGTTCAATATTTATGATTTTTTTTTGAAAATTTTTTATTTTTCTTTACAGAATTTTTTCGATTGTTTTTTATTTTTGTTGAATTTTTTTGAACTTTTCAATTTTTTGTTTATTATTTTTATAGAATTTTTTTCCTGGTTCTAAATCTTTTTTCTATGTTTTACACTGGACAATATTTCTCGCACTCTGATTTAATTGAAAGATTATTTTATTTAACGCTTATTTCCAGTCGAACAAAATAATGAAATCTTGAAAAGTTTTCGTTGACATATAAAGATCGCGAATTTCTAGAGTCGCGGCAGCGACTCTGAGACAAGTACATTTATATATATATATATATAATACATTAATTAAGGTCTAGTTTGATTTTTATTTGAATGAGCAATTTGAATGAAAAGTGATGGGCCGGACAAGTACTTTTAGCACATATTTAAACATAATTTGTACCGACATGAAATCGACATCGAATATTGTGAATACCAAGGGATCCTGAAAGTCTGAGAAGAATCGATTTTCTTCTAAGTCTCTGCCACCGTAGAGTAACAAATGACTTTTACCTTTGATGCGATTTTTTGGTAACTTTTTGATTCACTAGAACTTTTTCAAGTTCCGGATGCTTCCCGTAGGAATGAATTTCTTACGTTCTATTTGAATTTTTTTTTCCTTTACAATATAATTACGGATTTGTATTTCTTCTAAATATAATGTTTTTTCCACGATTTGTGAAAGCTTTTTTTAATAGTGTTGTTAAAATTATTTACAGTTGGTTTCGTAATTTTTTTTAATACATATCATTATGTTTTTAATTTTTTTCATTCGTCATCCGATGTACTCGTCACTTTTGCATTTATTTGACAACGTTTTGTTCATTTGAACACCAAACGTTTTTCATACATTACCAAGATTTAGCAGATTCAATTTTTTTTATTCATTACATTTGAAATGGTTTTTTTATGACCTTTAGTAATGAATTGCTCATTTGAAGCAAGTTTCGAGAGAATAGATCGAACAACTTCTTATAGTGTTTTGAAGTACATGAGTGTCACATGGGGTTTCACTGAGACTACTGTCCAGGTGACATAAAACATAAATGTACTTGTCTCCAATTTTTCAACAGCATTCGTGCTGTGACTTATGATTTGATTTGACTACTTTTTGTGCACTATGAACTTGACAAATTTTTACAGGATATGGGAAAAATCTTCATGTTAGGTAATGATTATCTCCCATCAGAGTGTACTTGCGAAACGACATTTATTGAAAAAATTTATAATTAAAATTATTTTCTGCCTCGTCGAAAGAGATATCAAAAAAAAGGGACCAAACAATTTTTAATCAAATTACGGCTAATATATTTAAAAATTCAAAAAATTGTAACGAATTATAAATTTCAATGTTGAGATTAAATCGTTAAATAACGACAGGATTTCAACGACTAAGGCGCTCGAATCTTTTTTTCAGATAACGCAATATTGATTGATTAGAATAATGAAATACAACATAAGTGGGTCACCTCGTGTGGTAGCCGGTTTTGGTGGGTTTGATAGTTCACCGACACTGTTCCAATTTTCCCGGTTCTGTAGAAAATAGATAAATGCAGGACAATGTTTTGGTAAAAGTGGTGAGAAAAAAGTGAAGAAGAAAAAAAGAGAAATAAAGGCCGAGGAATCCAACAGTGTTATATGTAATGGAGATAAATCGAAAATGGTCAACAACATTCGGATTGATGGTATAAAATATTTAGAAAGGTTAGAGTTTTTTTCTATATATATCTAGAGACAGGACTAGAGATCAGTCAGGATTCTGAAACATTAGAAAAAAAATCCATGCCTTCCCTCTTTCTCATCAGCTCTCTCTCTCTCTTGCATTTGAATGTGAGTACCGGTTGGTCGTTTTCTTGTGTGCTCCAGTTTTCTGTGCTTGTCTCTGCTGTTGTATGCCTTCGGGCCGTTTTGTTTCAGAACTAAGCGTTGCTTTTTTATCGCTTTCCACCGCCACCATTGAATTTCGAACAAATAACGTGCCTTAGGAGTGTTGTTCGTGGTGGAAGCGATGGTTCATTTTCCTAACCTCAATCAATTTGGAAGGAGGCCATATTACCCTAGCGGGAATCATACCCACTTACGCATGCGCATTGCGTGACTGCTCATCAATTCCATGGAATATCATCTCGCTCACACTGTCCATCGATTGCTATTGACTCTATTATCACGGAGGATCAACTATTCTCATGTTGCCGACACTGCTCGCTCCGTCAATGCACGAATTTTCCCGAAGTAACCCGATCACTTATTCATCGGCTGGACGTTGCTGAGACACAATCACCTTTTGCGCCTGTCATTATTTATCGTGGTAGAGGTATCACTGTTCTCTATCTCCTTGCACTGCTTCTGAGCTCGTTTACTTATAAGGCGCCTCTCTCATTTATTGTTGCTTTTAGCTTTAATTTGTGTGCATTATTGTTTAGTTTAGCGCATTTTTGTTACTTTTTACTTCGTGTCATCTTGAGTCAGTACTACAATCTGCAATCCGAGTGCGTAGTGTAAATGTGACGGGTTGTGTTATTACCTTTATCAGTCACTATATATGTCATATAATGTCGAATAAGTGCGACATTTGTAAAAAGCCAGTAGCCCGGTCGGGGACTTTACGTTGCTCTGGTGGATGTAAAAGATGTTAAAGACGTTTTCGGTACTGAGGATTCAAGCATTATCTTTGTAAATGATCATTTACCGCCTCATGTTTATAAACTCAAAAAGCAAGCAAAAGCTAGAGCAAAAAGATATGGATATAAATTTGTTTGGACTCGTGCTGGCAAAGTTTGGGTCCGGAAATCGAATAGTACTGAATCGTTTGCCCTCTATACCGAATCGGATCTGGAGAAAATTTGTTGACTAGACTCGTCAATTCAATTCTTCTCCTCGCGTGGCTCCAGCAATTGTTACGCCACGAGAAAATTCTATTAATTCTCTCTTTATTTTCTTATTTAATGCGAATTCTTTGCTATTTCCTTGAAAATTTGGTTATTGAACATCTTATTACTGTATCTTATTTTAAGCTATGTTATGCAATATTATTATTTTATACCAGTCGATCTCTATATAGCTAAAAATGTTATTATCTCAGAGGTCTTATCTTGTTATCATTTACTTTAGTATGTGTTATTGTCACATTAGCGCTGGCATTATTACGAACAAACTAATTGTCGGTCAAAGCGACCAATAGTGGTACTCACTATCTTTAGTTTATTTTATTTTTATATTTTGTTATGTTATTATATGTCACTTTTTCTAATTCTTTTTTCAAATTCTGTATCTTGTCTATTTGCCTAAAAGACATTGTCTAAGGCATAATATACCCTGGGGAAAAAAAGGTTGGGACAAGTACATTGATGGTGTCGTGTTTGCTGATAATTCCATCCATAAAAAAAAACTTAAAAACCGATGCCTCATTCTTTTTATTTGATTCGAAAAGCTAAATCAATTGAAAAAAAATCCATCTAATTTACGTGCAGCATTAAAATTTATTATATCAATTCGAGGCCAAGTATTTTCTAATGAATTGAAAAAAGTTACCACTTGAATTACGTGCAGCACTAAAATTTATGATATCAATCGGTGGACAAGTATTTTATTAGTAACTCCAAATTTTGACATTATTAAATTGTTCTAAGAAGCTTTTAAATCGAAAAAAATGACATGAAAGCTAGTCATTTGTTACTCTATGGTGACAGAGACTTATAAGAAAATCGATTCTATTCAGACTTTCAGGATCCTCTGGTATTATTCACAAAATTCGACGTCGATTGGATCGATACAAATTATGTTTAAATATGTGTTAAAAGTACTTGTCCGGCCCATCATTTTCCGTTTAAATTGTTTATCCTAATAAAAATCAGGGCTTGTCGAGAACTGATAAGTCACAAGTATTCATGCAGAGGGAATTGAGAGAATTATCTTCAAGTAATTGTTACTTAATTGAACTAATTTAATAAAAAACGGAAACAAATTGTTTCGCAATATACAAGAGATATTATTGTGCATCGATAAATGAAAAAAATTGTACATAATATATATGTTCTAGCTTCCAAAATAACTCTCCAGTTTATATTCAATAACGGCAATTTTTACTTCCCACTTATTCTTCCAGCGAACGAATTCCATTCGGAATAAGAACTAACTTACACTATTATTCAGAATATTGAATTAATAATGAATCGCACTTCAACAAATTTTTAACCAGATTCTGCCGTACAATTTCGTTTTTTTATGATTGATTCTTTATTGAATTAATAGTGATGGGCCGGACAAGTACTTTTAACACATATTTAAACATAATTTGTATGGATCCAATCGACGTCGAATTTTGTGAATAATACCAGAGGATCCTGAAAGTCTGAGAAGAATCGATTTTCTTATAAGTCTCTGCCACCATAGAGTAAGAAATGACTAGCTTGCATGTGATTCTTTTGGATTTGAAAGCTTCTTAGAACAATTCAATAATGTAAAAATTTGGAGTTACTAATAAAATACTTGTCCACCGATTGATATCATAAATTTTAGTGCTGCACGTAATTCAAGGGGTAATTTTTTTCAATTCATTAGAAAATACTTGGCCTCGAATTGATATAATAAATTTTAATGTTGCACGTAAATTAGATGGGATTTTTTTCAATTGATTTAGCTGTTCGAATCAAATAAGAAGAATGAGGCATCGGTTTCCAAAATGATTTCAAGGGCGATTTTTCGGTTTATTATTTTTTACTTGTTATTCGATTCTTTTGACACTTTAAAAAATAGATGCAGATTAGTTTTTCTTTAATATAACGTTTTTTCAAGATCTGTAAAATTTTTTTCGAATTGTTCAGTATTTTTTTTTATGAAATAATTTTTTTTACATACGATGCATGCTGAAGTAAATCAAATAGTGTAATTCAGTATGTCTCCATGGTTATACACAGACAAAATATTTGATCACATCCAAAAATGATCACCCGTAGGACTCACACACATGAATTTTTCAATCCATAATGCCAATCGTAAACATAGTCTGGAAATACTCAATATACATGTCGCTTCATCATGTTGTCAAACTTAAGGTTGATCCTCTGCGACAGCCCCAACCAAAAGTTATGTACTGTCTGCATATTAAAAGGCTTGATTATTCGTTCGGATCGTAATCAATAACTTTGTAAAGACCCTATATACGTACTCGATGCTAGCAGATATAGTACAAATATCATTTGCTTTCCTAAAATTTATTCTAAAAGTATTTTTGATCCGACATCGTGAGTAAATTTTTTGACGGAACTATCCAGGTTACGCTTCAACACACAGAAAAGGTTGTCTATACAGACGACATTCGCTTGTTCGCTTGTAAAATATATCGTATGCAGCCTAAACCTTCGTACTTCTCGAGGCTATATCTGTCAAACTAGATGGTCAATCACCTTGATTTTTTTTCACAATATCTGTGATATCCTGCTCTAGCTCCTCCTCGTTTTTTATAAACTTCCTAATTTTAGTACTAGCGGTAGAATTAATAATGTGCCGTTTGCTTATGCATGGTCCATGTGTTACGTGTTAATTGAGTCAACTTCAATTACATATATCTCGGGTTCGGGATGGTGAAACTTGTTAAAATTTTATAGAGGTGTTGTTCATATGTTAAACAATACGTATGCCAAATTCAAATAATTTCCTAATTTAACTGTCTCGTGGAGGAACCACCTTAAGAGGTGTTCATTGCATTTCAAAGATACAAATTTTGATATCACGAAAAATAAGCAACCAATGACTCATTGAAATAAATTTCCAAATTCATCGTGCAACAATTCAAGTGAATATCTATGTATTTACATGGCCCAAAGATTTTTTAAAACTTGGGTTTATAAACAAGCAATCATGAAAACTTTTTGTTATGAATTTTCCAATTTATTGAACTCAATATATGAGGAAATAGAAATACGAATGTCACTCGAATTGTCTAGAGAATGAATAGTAATTGGTATGGATATACTGTAAGCTAAGGAGAGATGGGAAAAAGGGCCCCGTGAACACAGCCAAACGAAATGAAAAAAAAATATGACAACAATACATTAAATTAGACACTTTTACTTCACCAAAGTTTTTCAAAATTTATTTGCATTCATTTACATACAACCACGCATATTTTTTCTATAATGTAATTACACAACATAAAATTTCTGTTTTGAAAGAACGTTTGAGAGGTTATAATGAGCGAAAGTTTTTTTTTTCTCACATAACTCCCGTTGAAAATTTTTAATGAACCAGAACCAGGATTGCAACAACATTATGTCATAAATACACGTAAAATCAAAGAATTAGTAGAAGGAGAAATTTCCCAATACTAATATATGTCCTATATAATAAACACTCGCGAACCGATTGCGATGAGAGTAAACTAACCCACATGGTTTTCACAAAACTTACATAACATTTTTTTTTTGTAGTCATATAAGGATTTTGAATCGAATTCATACAGCCCGCACTGTTTCTCCGAAATTTTATCATTTAGATCGCTGTTGCTATTAATTTGCTCATGCCATCAAAAACTGACAGATGGTTGAACAATATATCACGCCAAAGTCATTATATGTCTGGTTTTCGTAATACACTGCATGTATGACACCACATACCACTATTTTTAATAATATAAATAGATATTGAACACTTTATTAGATGAAAAATTTTTTTTTTTACCCCGCACTTCGTAATGTCGAAAATCCGTTTGTTATAACATCAAAAACTGACGGCTGACTGATGGCATTGTATATACAGGTATATATTCATAAACTTTATTCCGCTGGAACGGTACAGCGAGTGTCCTGACCAATCATAACTCATTATTTCTGTAGCCGGGATCCCGGGACCCGAGCTTCCATAGAAATGGGTTATAGCTGGCATCAAGAGGCCTTTGATGGTGTTCTGTACAGACACGGTAAATCCATAAATGTGTTAGTAACTTTTGCATAATCTTGAGCCTGTGCAAAGTTTTTTCTCAGCATTTACGCTACAGATCGTGTTGGTTTCGTGCTCATTCGAAAGGGATTTTGAAAATTAGTCTCCAAACCAATTTTTGATTTATAAAACATCTCCTGAGCTCTGCAATTTTAGAAAATGATATGCCAGTTTTACCCCCACCACCGCGAATCGTTTTATTCAGAGAAAGTATACTCGGCGAGCCTCGGGCCAGCAGACGACAGGGCTGTCAATGTACTTGTCCCGAGACTCTACCGAGTCTCTTGATATATCAATCAATCAATCTCTTGAGAAGTGAGAACGCGTGAAAAGTCTTGCCTGTACTTAATCTTTATTATCAGTGGTTTTCTGAATTAATCTTTGTTCTGAAGTTATATGTACCGAATAAACTAAGTGTTGTGATCAATTTGTGCTATAAGTTATATAGTTCTAAAAGTTATGAGTTGTGATATCTTTGCTTAAAGCTTGCAATATTTCATCGCTCTGACCACAGTGTAGTGATGTGTTACGTAACACTTGATGACAGTTAACTCTTCGTGATATGTCGCACATGTCCAGTGTATATGCTGTAACGAATTTTTCCCGGGGAGGTACGATTCGTCCCTTCCCGGCTCACTCACCTCGCCTCGCGCTACTCTCCGGCTGCGAGAACGGACTGGGCGCCAGGTACAAAGTACCGCCGAATGAATCGACTTGAATTTCGTCGGATCTCGCGATGGTAACGTCAGGCAAAATTAGAATGTAGAGAGCACGAGGGGAACAAGTGACCGAGGACGGTCCGGCTACTCAGCTCAGCTGAGGTACAAAAGGTAGAGGGGGGGATCCTTGGGAGAGAGTAACAATTCATAACGCAACAAAAAAAATATAGCCGACACAAATCAAGTAATTCAGAAAAGGTTTCACAATTTATTCGAAAGCTCGATGAATAGATCAGAATACAGCGAGAGATATATTAGAAATAGAGTGAATGCGATATAAAACAAAACCGGGGGGGAGAAGTAAGTCGCTAACGAGTCCGAGCGTACAACGGTTAGGTCTTGCGCCGCGACGATGGAAATTCGCGTACGGCGGGCGCGAATCCGCCGGGTGAAAACGATTAGCGATTCGCCCCGCGATCTCACAGGTGCCGTAGATAGACGACAACCGATGCTCTGACATGGCAGGTAACAGGTAGCCAGTAACCCGACAAGCGGGGCTGGAGGTAATAGGCAAAAGATAACCCACGTCAGAACGAACGGTGTCGCAGGTAATGCAAGGCAAAAGGTAGCGGCACCCGGTCGATCGAGAGGGGGTTAGGGAATAGAGTAATAGAAGAATTAACATTGAGACGGCATGAAAACGGATTGAAATTTAGGGCGTAACGCTGCTCGCAAAAATATATCGGAAAGTGACTAAAATACGACACGCAGTAGACATCGTAGCGTGAAGGCTCAGGCAAAAGAAAGAATCGAGAAATACTCAACACAAAAGATAACAGGTACTGCCGTATAAACGACGCGCGACCACGCGAGCAAGAGAGATGGAACGAAAACAACGGCGCGAACGAACAGGCCGGCGAGAGCCTCGGCGCGTGCAGGGAGAGAAAGAGAGAGACAACTTTACTGCGTGGAAGGTTCCAGCGCTTAATAACACATTACAACAGATTAGAACTCAAGCTCTTTGAAATATTTGAACGGAAAAGGCTTTAATTAATTAACGCGAAGACCAAATGGACTGTGAGTTCGATATTCAAGTCGAGCCCCGCCAAACTGCCGTACTAAAGAATGAGCACGGGAAGTATCGGCCACAATCTCGCTCGATACTTCGCCCCGTGCCCGACTACAACGGCCAAAACGAAAAACTCTACAGAAACCGGAACTATATTCCGAAACTCAAAAAGGACTCGACTTATCTAACGAACTCGATGGAGAAAGAGACGTGGACTTACCGAGGAACACGCTCGCCGCACCAGGACCATGAAAACTCGACTTTGGGAAGGCTCGGTTGTGGACTCGTCGTAACGATGCTCGAAGAAAGACTAATTGGTGCGTGCGAGCGGTCCTCGCGATTCGGCGTTATCCCCACCACGAGGCCCAGGTACTGCAGCGCTTCACGCGTTAGGCGTGAACCCGAGCGCGAACTCGGAGTTCGCGCTGCCGCGCGGGATTTTCAAAGGGGGATTGCGTCAATGCCAAAATTGCTGCTACGCTTGTTGCATGATCGGATCAAATACTGACCCCTCCGCTGCTCTCACCTTTCCCGCTCACTCGAAACACTCCTCCCTACAAGATGACCGTGATCCGGGTGTCCTTCCTCTTGGGGATCCGGCGGGCAGCTCCGAAAGGCTGAGGGGAGGCCTCCCTCACGACTCCTGACGTCTAGGATGCGTGGTGGGCCCACAAAATAACCACCAGGTAAAACAGCACCTCACCTCCGGAAAACTCCCCCAGATCCCACCTGACGAGGCGCCGGTTCACGCGGACTTTGACACCCGAATCTACGGTGGTGCGGGCGGTGCAACTCGGGGTTGCTACGGCGGGAAATACACGGGCGGCGTTCATGAAATGGCCAATGCCAGCGTGTTATTTCAACCGCCCGCAGGTCGAGATTGTTTTTCGGTGCTCGTAGACGGTGTGGGAGGACGGGTTCTTGCGAGCGAGATTGGCTCGAACAGCCGGAGAGACAGCCGACAAGTTTTAATTGTTAGACCCCTGTGGTAGCGACAACACCAATTCGTTCCAATATCGAACTCCACTGTCAAAACGCAACGTCATGATTACTCAAAAACAGACAAACTAAAATTCTCTCTCCACCCTGCACTCAGAGGTAAAAGGTAGTCACAGAAGGTAATTAACGCTCGGTCGGTAATATAGGCGCATTCTAAGCTAAACTTAAGAGCTACGTGGTGCTGAGTCTCACTCCGAACATCGCCCGACGAGTCGAGGGGCGTCAAAAGGACCGTAAACCCGGTCCACTGGTCGACAACGTCCGTACGAGTGGCGGGGCAGAATTGTCACGTCACAATGCGTATAGTTTTTCAATCTAACAATTTCATTTGATCGTGTGTGTTAAACTGAGTTTTTCTTTTTTGTCTTGGCTCAAAATATGAAACAGACATTTTTCTGCTACTGCATGATATATTATCACCCATACGCAGATTCATTTGCCATATGAGAGCATTACTCACACACTCTCATATTTCGTATCGATCAATCAATGTGCTGTTCAGTTGTGTTAATGAACTTAATCATTGATTGACTAAATATATGATAGCAGCCACTTATGTGCTAACTCTGAAGTTGCTCACTATCTCATTGTCTTTACATGGTCGCTTGTCCTTCTTTACCAACTGCTGCTAACTCTTCAGCGTCATTGAAAATTTATCACTGTTTTACCGATCTGATTCATTGATTGTGTGTATTGAGCACCGAGGTAAATCATTCGAACTATCAATTTAGTCATTTCCATCATGACTAAACGTTGCTCAATCTGTGAGCGTGTTGCCAAAAATGATATCGTCGTTTGTACTGGCGAATACAATTCTGCATTTCACATTAATTGTGCGTCAACTGAATTTGAAACTGATCTTCACGATGCTGATGCTTTTCGCAATTTTTTGTGTGGACCGTGTCGTCTCTACCAACTAAATCCTCCATCGGGCTCTCAAGGTACTGAATCACAGCCGGTGACATCTTATAGATCATCGTCTAATACGGAATCAACTACCACTCTTGATGATATCATAAGACAGATTCGAGTTAATGCTGAATTTGTTAACTCAACCCTCAATACATTTCGTGAAGAAATGACATCTATGATTGACAATAAATTAGCCTCTGTTCAAACCACTGTATCTGATCAGTTATCTACTTTCACCAATACATTAAATGGAGTAGTTACCAACATGAATGACATTCGTACTGAAGTCTCTAATTTAGTTTCTTCCCAAAACAATATGGCTCAAGACATCGCAACTTTACGTGCTGATTTTACTGAATTGCGAACCGAGGCTGCGGATATAAGGACTGATAATTCGTCTCTGAATTCTGTGATCGATGGAGTCTCATCTACAGTTGCGAGTCTCGTCTCACAAATTCACTCGCCAAGTTTAGTAATTCGTAATTTACCAATTACTCCTAATGATAGTCCGAGAGAAATTGTGGAGAAGGTTCTTGGCGCGCTGGGAGTGCGTGAACTATCATCGGACATTTATAATATTCGTCCACTTCCAAAGAAATCACCGGGCATCATCGGAGGACAACAAACTAGCCATACTCCATCCTCTTCTCTATTGGTTTGTTTTAAGTCACCGGCTGTACGTGATCACATTTTGTTGAAGAAACGTGCGAAGAAGATACTTTCCATTCGTGAAGTTTTTTCTATTAACAGTAACTTAAACATCATTGTTAAAGAATTCTTACCCCAGCACATCAACAAACTACTCTCGCAAGCAAGACAGGTGGGTAAACAGAAAGGCTGGAAATACTCCTGGGGAACTTCGCGTGGTGTTTTCGTCCGGAAAACAGATGACTCCGAGATTCTCTGTATCAACTCGGAATCTGATCTTGGAAAAATAATCTGACAACCATCGTTATCTCAGTTTAATTCACAATCTACTTTAGACTCTTCAAAACGTCGAATTAATGCTTGCAATGATCACAACGCGATACAGATTACCCAGTTAAATGCAAACTCATTACTTGGTCACATTGATATGATAAGAACTTATTTTTCTTCTCATCATCCTCATATTATTTCTGTTTCTGAAACTTGGCTACATTCACTTATTACCAATGACATGGTTTCACTCGATAATTATATTCTTATTCGCAATGACAGAATTGGCAAACAAGGTGGTGGTGTAGCCTGTTATATTCATGAATCATTGAAAGTCAAAATTCTTGCGTCTTCTCCATCAGAATTTTCTAATGCTCCTGAATATCTCATTCTGGAAATCTCTCCTGTTGATTCTGTCTCGCTTCTTTTTATTTCCATGTATCGTAGACCAAAAGGACTTCTTTTTCATGTCTTTTTAAACGATTTTTTGCGTTATTCTTTATTCTATGAAAATATAATAATAAGCGGTGACTTAAACTGTCATCTGCTGAATGGTAACTTTGAAGGATGTTACTTAAAAGATCTTGTATATTCGAATGCTCTATATATTGTTCCATCAGGCGCTACTCATCATACTGATGCCTCGGATACATGGTTAGATGTATTTATTGTAGATAATGCTGTCAAGGTTGCTTCGTATACGCAGTCTGATTCTCCCTTTATAGCTGGGCATGATATTATTGAACTACAGTATAAATTTCCGCACAAAGTTTCCACTTGCAGAACTTTAACAAGACGCACACTCAGACACACACTTGAAACTGTAAGATCTTTACTCATATGTAATAATTTGCTTCCGTCTACTTTGATCTCTACTACTGATATGCTTGACTCCAGTGTCCTTAAATTGCGTGATCAACTAATATTGTCTCTAAATATTCATGCTCCTCTCTGTACATTTATTGTCAAGCGACAGTTAGCTCCTTGGCTAACTGCTGATCTAAAAGCTCGCATTAAATTAAAAAACACTCTTTATAAGAATGCAAAAAGATCTAGTAGCGTTCTAGCTATGGCGATTTATAAGCAACACAGAAATGAGTTATCGATACTGATTAAAGCAGCAAAGAATGATTATTATCAAAGGAGATTACTTTCTACATCGAATTCGTCGAACCTTTGGCGTGAACTCTCAAACTTACGACTGGTTAGATCGAAATCTTCATCACCATTTTCTTTTTTTACACCTGATGAACTCAATAATTTTTCTGTTCAGGTTTCCAATCTACACCCATCATGCGATTTAGACATTTTTCTTGACACTGTACCTCGTGCTAATGAAAATCAACCAGTTTTTGCCTTTTCTGAAATAACTTTGGAGTGTCTGTCAATGCTACTACGGTCCAAAACTTCAACATCACTTATTACCGGCCCAGACAATTTATCACCGTTCGTTGTATGTAAGAGTTCATCTGAAATATTGCCAGTACTGCTCTCAATCTTTAACAGCTGTATCTCGCTCTCTCACTTTCCTTCGTCTTGGAAACAAAGTTATATTAGACCACTCATCAAATCTTTACCTCCTACCACACCTTCTGACACCAGACCCATTGCTAATCTTTGTGAGGAATCCAAGCTATTTGAACGAGTTCTGTTTGATCAGATTTTTTCATTTATCAATGAGTTCAATTTACTTGATCCGATGCAATCGGGATACCGCAGATCTTTTAGCACTCAAACGGCACTCTTACGCCTTAATCATGACATTAAACAAGCTGTAGATGAGCGAAAAATTACGATTTTGATACTATTTGATTGTAGTAAAGCTTTTGATACTGTTCCTCATCATAGATTGTTAGCCAAGCTTCGTGACTTTGGTTTTTCTGATGGAGCTCTCAAATTAATTCACTCTTATCTTACTGATAGAGTTCAAGCCTGCATTGATAACGCAGGAAACTGTTCAAATTGGGCTGCTACCTCATGTGGAGTACCTCCAGGCTCTGTTCTTGGTCCGTTACTTTTCTCATTATACATAAACGATATAGGCAAAGTTTTACAATACAGTAACCACCTTATTTTCGCTGATGATACACAAATTTATCGCAAATGTCTTCCCTCTGCTATAGTAACTGAGTTAGAACTTATTTCGCTTGATGTTCGTGCAATCTTTGAGTATGCGGCATGCAATGGTTTGAAGCTCAATTTAGGAAAATCCAAGGTTACGATACTTGGTGGCAACAGATATGTCAATAGTATTAACATCGATCTATTACCATCAATTACCATTGACGGTGTTACTCTTCCATTCGTTACTGAAGCTCGTAATTTAGGAGTCACTATGACTTCAAATCTTTCATGGAGCAAACATGTAAATGGTATTTCCAGTAAAGCCAATTTTGTGTTCTATCGACTGCGATATTCCCGTAATATTCTAACTCAATCTGTGAAAACCATGCTTGTCACTTCGTTTGTTTTTCCAATCATTGACTATTGTTGCGCGGTATATAATGATCTTACGAGTGAATTAAATGCCAAATTAGAAATACTTCTAAATACAGGTATTCGCTACATATTTGGGCTTAGGAAAGATGAATATATTACACCGTTTCGAAGGAGATTGGGATGGCTCACAGTTAAATCTAGGAGACTTTATTTTATAGGTGTTATGACTCACAGAATTATCAATGGTGATGCTCCTTTTTATTTGCGAGAACTTTTTATTCCTGCCATTAACTCAGCACGTTCAAACAGTAGAAGGCCACCTGAAGTTTTCTATATACCTAAGCTACGTACTTCTACTTTCCAAAAGTCATTCGTAATAACAGCTATCTATTTTTGGCATCAGCTTCCGATTGACATACGCTCCGCGCCTTCACTACCAATCTTTAAATCGCGTCTTTTTACTTATTTATATCAGTGTGAAGATCCCACTTCAGCATCAATGGCTATGCTTCAGTTACCACAGAGCATGCTTTCTCTTTATAAGTTAAGCAACATTTTCTATTCTAAGCTTGTTCTACTTCATTATGTACAATTGGTCATAATTATTATTTGTAATTATACATGTCTAGCTAGTATATCAAGCTGCGTTTACGTTATGTTACTACTTGTAATTTCATTTATATTAATTTACTATTTCTTTATTGTATTAATCGATTTATATCATTATACTCTTGTCCACTGATAAATCTAAAGATTATTGTAATGCCCCATGGATCTTGTTCCAGGGCAAAATAAATTTCAATCAATCAATCTCTGGGATTGAGAAAGTGTCGATGTTTTTCCGTCTCCTATAAAGTTCTAATTGCAAAATATTCATTAGTCTATTACTATTGTGTTTGGTTTAACAGTTTAGTACGAAGTGTTCTGTGCATTGTGACACAATAAATTACATCGAAATTAATACAGAAGTGTAAATTATTTAATAAAATAGTTTTGAAGCCAGCTGATCTAAAAAACGTGGTCCCGCCTTTTTCGAGTGATTGACTGTTCACCTAATAGTGATTACATAACTGCTAATTTCTCAATGATCATACTATTGATCTACTATTTTATTGAGTGCTCGATTTTACTGAAGTGTTTTTACATGTTTGTGATTGGACATTATCTGCTATTTAATACGTTTATTCGTTCTTTATGCATGGCTTTTCTATATACATGATCAAGCCTATGATAGCTGGCCATAACCTACAAATGTCAGTGTCAGTTGATCAATGTTTTTATCACGATTGATTGCTATCATCGATTGATGTCGCTTTGTGTATCTGCTTGGTTTCTATCCTCACTGAAGTTGGCTGCTATTGTGGACTAATTTATACTCTGCTTTACCGACTGTAGTCAAGTTTGTTCTGGTGTATTACTGGCTTTGCCTCCTCTTTATCGATCAAATTGATCTTTGAGCTTTATCATCGCGGTTTTTCATTGCCGAATTTGAATTTTTAATCTGTGCTTGCATATTCAAATATGGCTAAAAAGTGTGGTGTTTGCCGTAAAGTGGCTAAAAATGAGATCATCATATGCACGGGTGCCTGTAAAGGCACATTTCACATCAATTGTACATCCACTGAGTTTGAGCTTGATCTTCAAAACAGCGAGACTTTTAATAATTTTTTGTGTGGTCCATGTCTGCTGGAGGCAGAAGCTCTGCATAAAGAGTCTCAGGTGCAAGATCCCACACGTCATCTGCTACTTTGGACCAAATTCTGAAAGTGATTCAAGTCAACTCTGACCAGATAAATTCAAATTTGGCCTCATTTCAAAACCTAATGACGACTAGATTTGAATCACTTTCTGATACTTTAAATGAGGTTGTAAATGACATCTCGGAACTTCGTTTTGAAGTATCGAATTTGACTGCTGCTCATGAAGATATGGCATCAAATATCGCCACTCTACAAACTGATGTTGCTACCTTGGATACACGCACGAATAACATCTCATCTGAAAATACTCAGGTCAAATCAATGGTTGATGTAATTAACTCTTCGGTCGCCAGTTTGAACTCCCAGATACATTCACCTGGGATAGTAATACGCAATTTACCGGCCAATCTACAAGACTCGCACAAAACTCTTGTCGAAAAGGTCCTGGTTGCCTTGGGAATTCCAGAACTGGTATCGGACATTCTACTGGTTCGCAGCCTCAACAAAAAAATCCTCAATCCTGTCGGAAAACAACAGGGTAGTCAGAATGCTCAGGTTCAAAATCGAGCACTTTCCCTGCTAGTATTTTTCAAGTCGACTGCGGTACGGGACCATGTGGTTATAGCTAAACGTGATAAGAGACTTTTATCTGTTCGTGATGTTTTCGCTGTAAACAACGATGACAACATCACAATAAAGGATTTTCTGCCACCGCATATTCATAAACTACTTGGCAATGTTCGCACCATCGCAAAGCAGAGGGGATAGAAGTACTCATGGGCAATTTCACGTGGAGTATTTGTTCGAAAGACTGACGGATCCGAGATTCTGTCAATTAATTCTGAAGAAGATTTTGACAAGATTTTCTGACTTGCTCCGGATCTTGAAATTAAAACATCGTCTTCTGATCTTGCTTCCATACAGCGTACCCATAGGATAGACTCCACTGTCAGTACTTTAAGAGTTTCTCAACTGAATGCGAACTCCTTACTTGGCCACATAGATTTAATAAGAGCTGACTTTTCGAATGAATTTTCCCATATTATTTCTATCTCAGAAACATGGTTGCATTCTTATATATCTGATGATTTAATTAAACTAAACAACTATGTATTAGTTCGTAATGATCGAGAAGGAAAGCAAGGTGGCGGAGTCGCATGTTATGTTCATGAATCATTGATAGTAAAAATTCTTGCAAGCTCACCGTCGCTATTTTCTAATGCACCTGAATACTTCATTCTGGATATACGCCCTACTCCCAATACGTCACTGCTTTTTGTCTCAATGTACAGAAGGCCGAAAGGGCTCTTGTTCAATGTCTTTCTTGATGATTATGCACGCTTTTCTCCGTTTTATGAAAATATTATTATTTGTGGCGATTTAAATTGCAATTTACTGAGTAGTAGTTTTGAATCTATGTACCTGAGAGAACTTGCTCATTGTCAAGCTTTACACATTATTAATACAGATGCTACTCAAGTAGTAAGGCTATACCAGTTCTAACTCAGGGATCTCAGGGGGGAGCGGGGACGGGGGAGCGCGGGGACCGTTGCGGGGCTGCATGGTATGTGGAGGGGGAAGGTTCTCGGACAGCGGGGGTGCGGCGGCACTTTGAAGAGACAAAAGATTTTTTTACACCCTCCAATGACTGATTTATGTTTCTGGTATATCAGATTGAACGGAATTTTCTTTTTAAAGTGCTCTTGCCGAAGATGATCTTAATTATCGGACTCCGTGACGAAAGATGTTTACATGTCACACTAATGACAAATTTATGTGTCCGGTGTTACGTATTTTGTATTCTTGAGGTGGTGCAAGTTCCGACAAGATTTCTGTTTTCAAAACCAGTTTTAACCGATGGGCTCTTAGGGGGAGTGCGACAACGGGGAAGCGCATTGCGGGGGCTGCATGGTGTGTGGAGGTTCTCAGGGTAACAAAGAGGGGGAGAGGGGATGCAGCGGTCCTGTTTGCGGCATTGCATAGACAAAGTATATTTTCAGGAATAAAAAGAACTCGTGGATGCCCCCCCCCCCCCCCCTCGAATGACTGATTTATGTTTCCTGCGGAGTTTTAAGAAAAGTCAGTTGAGAAGAAAAGTGCTCTCAATTATTGGAATCCGTGACGGAGACCCCTAATGAGAAATTTATGTGTCCCATATTACATATTTTTACATTCGTGAGATGGTGATGAGATTTCTTTAAAAATGCACCTGCCCTTCCCTCCAACTTTTGACTTGAGAGATGTTTAGAAGAATGTTTTCCGAGAAAAAAAAAATGTTCACATTGGACTAGAAATCTTTACAGAGATGCACTCGCTCAATGACAGATTTATGTGTCCGGTGTTGCACATTTTTAACCTGCAGAGGCATTTCTCAAAAGGCGCAAGAAGGGATTTTTGAAGTCAACCGCACTTCCTCGATTAGAACCTGGGTACCACATTCGAGTTTCCAGAAAAGTCAAGATTTTTCCTCCCTCCTACTCATCCCCACCTCAGAAACGAAAAAACGCGTATATAAAATGAAACAATTTTGAGGAAGGTTCAGACTCTGTTGAGACGACGTAACAGTTACATTTCGAGTCAAATTTCGTTCAGCGCATCATGTCTCTCACCGTCGACATCGCTACCGAGCAATTGCTGCGTATGCAAGCAACTCTCCTGCGGACGTTGGAGCAATTTTTGGTGTGGGAACACCAGTGTGATACCCTCATCGAATCGCTGGAGGAGCAAGTTCGATCGAAACGACCGCGACTGGGATATCACCACTCGGTCACTTCGCAAATCTTGCGTCTCGAATGTTTGAAGCAGGCAACACGCCAACGCTTCATACATTGGGGCGGAGGATTAAATGATCATGGATTAACATGGCGTGAAATTGACAGCGCATTTGAAAATCGCTTGTCAACCGGTGCTGTGATTAATCGTGATCATATCGACCCACGAAAGTTTCTATTGGATGCGTATGAGCTTGTTGAAGAACAAGTGCAGGCTCATATTTGCAAATATAATAGTATAAAAGTGAACACTTCGTTTAACGGAGAGTTTACCGTGGGCGATAAGCGGGCAAATAAAAGTGTCAACACGGGAAATGTTGAACTTTTCACAACATCGGACTTGAGTGAGTGGTATCGGAAGCGAGTCGTGGAGCCGACTCTGAGATCGCTCGAGGAGTTCCAGGAGAGTGACAGTGGCTGGACATTAACATCAATAACAAATTTAACTGTGAACATCAACAAGTACAACGCTTTGCGGGCGGGATGTCACGTTTTATTGGCGAAACGTATACAGTTGAAAAGAGCGGTGGTAAATGTGAAATCGGCGGATAATGCGTGTTTTGGATGGGCTATGACTGCTGCACTTTATCCAGCAGAAAAAAACAGCGATCGCACATCCTCTTACCCGCATTATTCAACGATATTCAACTTCCATGGCATCAACTTCCCTATGACGTTGGACCAGATTGGGAAATTTGAGAAGATGAATAATCTCTCAATCAATGTCTATAGCGAGAAGGAGGAAGTCATTCTACCAGTCCGCGTGAGCAAGGAGAAGAAAGAGCGACACTTCAACTTGCTTTACATCGAAGACGTGTCGGGATGTGGAATTGGACACTTCGCGTGGATCAAGAATTTATCCCGGCTCGTCAACTCACAGCTCAATTCTGATGGGCACAAGAAATACATCTGTGATCGGTAAGTATTTTTAATATACAACTGTATACATTTCTTTACGATTATGATAATATACTGTAAATATTTGAAATTTTTTATTGTTATAGATGCCTTCATTACTTCCCAACCATTGATAAGCTGCAGTTCCATGAGGTGGATTGTGGCGTTATCAACGATTGTGCCGTTCGACTACCAGCTGAGAACGACAAATGGTTGGAGTTTACCAATGCCAATCGGAAGGAGCGTCTCCCGTTCGTGGTATACGCCGACCTCGAATGCATCTTGGAGAAGACCAGCGCTGAAGAAAGGGAGAAAAATAAGAGCCAACATCATCGCGTCTTCAGCGTTGGATATTATGTAAAGTGCTCCTACGATGATTCGCTTTCGGGATACCACGAACGCCGAGGTGAGGACTGCGTGGAATGGTTCGTAGAAGAACTTAAACAATTAGCTTTGCGCGTAGAAAAGATTCTTCTTACGAACGTTCCGATGAAAGAATTGTCTCCGCAAGAGTGGAGGAAATTTCGGGAAGAAAAAGAGTGCCATATTTGTGAGAAACCTTTTGTCGAGGGTGACGAGCGTGTTCGCGATCATTGCCACCTGACAGGGCAATTCAGAGGTCCGGCTCATTCAAATTGTAATTTAAACTATCAGAATTCGTTTTTCATGCCAATAGTTTTCCACAATTTATCCGGTTATGATGCACATTTTATAATTAAAGAAGTAGCAACTGCGTTCGCGGGGAAAATCGACTTGCTCCCAATAACAAAAGAAAAGTACATCTCCTTCTCGAAAACGGTTCAAACAGGCAAAGACACGCGGAAAAATATAAAATTGCGTTTCATTGACTCGCTCAGATTTCTCAATACGAGCCTAGACAAATTAGCATCCTTTTTAACTGTAGATAAACTCGCGACGTTAAAGTCGCAATTCCAAGATGTAGACCATTTTCATTTATTAACACGGAAAGGTGTCTTCCCGTACGAGTATATTGACAGTTTCGAAAAGTTGGATGAAACGGAGCTTCCACCGCGGGAAGCATTTTACAGCTCTTTAACTGATTCAACAGTTTCCGAGAAGGAGTATGCACATGCGAAAAATGTGTGGGAACGATTTTCAACGCGAACGCTCGGCGAATACAGCGATTTATACTTGAAGACTGACGTATTACTATTAGCCGATATCTTTGAGAATTTTCGCGATACTTGCCTGAAAAGTTATGGTCTTGACCCTGCGTTTTACTACACTCTCCCCGGATATACCTGGGATGCCATGATGAAATATACAAAAGTAAAGTTTGAATTGCTCACAGACATCGACATGGTATTGTTTGTGGAGAGAGGTATCCGAGGTGGTCTTAGTCAATGCTCCAAAAGACATGCCCGTGCCAATAACAAGTACATGAACTCGTATGACCCATCTATTCCATCGTCATACTTGATGTATTTTGATGTGAACAATTTGTATGGTTGGGCAATGAGTCAACCACTGCCGTATGCAGATTTCGAATGGATTGAAGACCTTGCCAACTTCAACATCGAGTCTCATCCATTTGAATCTGAAATTGGCTATGTTATTGAGGTTGATCTGGAATATCCGAAACACTTGCACGATGCACATAGTGATTTGCCATTTTGTCCAACGCATGACAAACCTCCGGGCGCGAAGCAAGAGAAGCTTCTTGCCACGGTGAATGCGAAAAAACGATATGTCATCCACTATCGTGCATTGCAGCAGTGTTTGAAACATGGTTTGACAATCACTAAAATTCATAGAGTCTTGAAGTTTAAGCAATCTTCCTGGCTCAAAACATACATTGATTTGAATACACAGTTTCGTACACGTGCGAAAAATGATTTTGAAAAAAATCTATTCAAATTAATGAATAATGCCGTGTTTGGAAAAACCATGGAGGATGTTCGTAGTCACGTCCAAGTTAAACTGTTAACGGAATGGGCAGGTCGATACGGAGCAGAGGCTATGATTGCTAAACCTAACTTTCACAGTCGAAGTATTTTTGCGGAAAATTTAATCGCTGTAGAGTTGCGAAATCTACAAGTCAAATTCAATAAACCGATATATGTTGGCATGTCTATTTTAGATATTTCAAAAACTTGTTTATATGAATTCCATCACGAGTTCATGATGCCGTCGTATCAAAATAAATGTAAAGTCATGTATACGGATACTGATAGTTTAATTTACCACATTGAATGTGAAGATGTGTACGAGGACATGAAATGTAATCTCGACAAATATGACACCAGTGACTATCCCCATGACAACGTTTATGGTATACCGCTAGTCAACAAAAAGGTCCCGGGTCTCATGAAAGATGAGAACAATGGGGCCATAATGACCGAATTCGTTGGACTTAGATCGAAGATGTATGCGACGCGAGTTGAGGGTGAGAACGATGTTAAAAAAGCAAAAGGAGTAAAAAGTAATGTTGTGGCGAGGACCATAACATTCGAAGATTACGTGAAATGTCTCAATGAGCAGACCGAAATGAAGCGTTCTCAATCTTCAATTCGCTCGACATTACACAATGTCTATACCATCACGGAGACAAAAATTGCTCTAAGTCCACACGATGACAAGCGATATGTTATACCTGGAACGGTAGACACGTTACCATGGGGCCATTACAATATTCCCGAATTTCCAGAAGCTATGGAGGCATAGATCATTGTAAATACGAATGTGTGCTTGTGAATGTTAGAGATTGCGAGAATATTCGTACATTGAATGCGAAAAAAAAAAATTGTGAGAGTGAGAACTTGTTCTCAACATTGATATGAAATAAAAAAAAATTTGTGCGAGAGGACTTTTCCTCAAAAACTTGTAAATTTATAAATATATGTTGTAATTTATGTAAAATAAAAATTTTTTGTGAAAATCTGTCATTCTTTTTCTTTAATCTGCTTTTCATGCGGAGTTGGGGAAAGGTCGTAAAAATCAATCAGACTTTTGAATTTTCCATCTTTATTGTTTACAAATCATTTTTACTTATCCAACTATTGTGTGTTTTGTCGAAACCTAGCCATTTTACGAACAACTGACTACCACGTTTCTTCAATACTTTTTCAATAAGATATATGTCGGGATATTTTGCTCGAAGCAGCTCTTGCTCATAGAAACTACCTGCGATGGGTTCATCTTGATGATCTTTTATATTATAAGTAACTGGATTAGTTTTTCTAACTCGATATATTGTAAATATTTCCGTTGTCCAGTTTGGTGTATAACCTTTTTCGAATACATTCTTAAATTTACTTATGCGTACTTTATCACCGATTTTAAATTTTGCTTGGTTTCCAACTTCTGATCTATTGTATACATTACGCAACAGGCGTTTTTCATTCGCAGTGTTCACATCTTTCGGTTTCATTTTTATCGTACGATGTAATGTATCATTATATTTTATAATTAATGTATCGAGAATATCGATCCATTTCCAGTTTCCGCGAAAACTAAATTGAATCCACATTTTATTCTTAAGTGTACGATTGAAGCGCTCACAAATTGATGCTTTCAAATTACTAAATGTAGAATACAAGTGTATATTATACTTTTTCATCAAAGCCTTAAAGTCAGTATTATAAAATTCTTTTCCTTGATCGACGTGAAGATTTTTCGGTATGCGCCCTTTGCTGAGAATCGTCTCCATTGCAGCACTCACATCTTTTCCACTTTTACTCTTCAACGGTGCGGCCCAGGCGAATTTGGAGAATATATCGATGACGGTGAGGAGAAATTTATGGTTGGAGTTGTGTTGTGCATATGCAGACATATCTACAAGATCAGCTTGCCAAGTCTCATCCAGGCCGCGTATATCCACATGTCGACGTGGATAATTCCGCCGAGCTGGCTTATGCAGTTCTTCAACCACCGCAAGCTTCTTTTCACTCATTTTTTCTTCTCCCCCCCCCCCCCCCCCCCCCACGGTCCTCATCAATTGCAGAAGATAAGAGTCTGGAGGATTTTTCACTGACTTATCATTAGATGATCTCGTAAAAACTTCATATCATGAAGTTCATATCATCACACGCTTTTCTGCAGCCGCCACATTCGATTCACACTTTTGATTCGTTGTATGAGTCACACTATGAGTTATAGAATGAATGTGTTTGCTGAATGCACCGAGTGTTACAACATCTCGAGCATTTACTGGCTCGCCAACGTTGCTCAGTCGTTTTCGTTCCAAGTCGTAATGACCGTCCGATGTAATTTTGAATCCAGCACCTGGTTTACCCGGAGGACCTGCACCACGTCTACTCAACTTTCGTCCAAACACATCGACGCTCATGTTGGGAATGTGGATGAAAGCAAGCCATCACATGTTAATAAATGATTTCAGCTTCACGCAACTCCTCGATAATCGATATAATTTCATTCGAATGTGATGAATTTCCAGCAGCTTGCGATGCGAGCAATAAGCGAAGACGATCTACCAGCTCATTTGGATCATCCCAATGAACATAGTCGACAGAGGTATGCTTTCGTGCTACCTTATACTGAGGCAGAGTACCACCTTTCTTATCGTTGCTACCGAGCATTTGGGATATATAATTTTTAAATTTACTATTTTTATCCTGACGTACCGCACCCGTGCGTTTATAAAATTTTTTATGAGCATTCGTTGTGATGATAATGTTCTGATATTTCTCCAAGTCATTTGGTGTTAGATATTTGAGTTCGGGCTCTTTTTTAAACAACAGTTCCACCAAGCCAATACTTTTGGGATACTTTTCATCTCCAACCACTATATGATTGAGTTCGAAATGAATTGGTGAATCACCAATCATTAATCTGTTTTGAGCGAGATTTCGTACTCCATACACGCCATCTAATCTTGTTTTGTTATTACTACGCAGTAAGCCCAGATATTCACGTATCAAATTATCAACATCTCCAGATGATTCCAAGTTATCATCGTCCTCATCATCATCATTATTATCTTCATGAATATCATTATCACTATTTTTAGTTAAGGGTACACCGACATTCTCATCAGTAATTGCATCATGCCAAATATCATCTTTGAAAGAAATATCTTGCTTCATGCTATTTTCTCCAAAATTTGGAGACTCTTCCTCCTTCTCCTCCTCCTCTTCCTCTTCCTCCTTTTTAACATTTACACGTTCATTCTTAATTTTAGGTTTTTTCGTATATGAAACTAGTTCTTCTAATGGTTCAACAATCGGTTTAAACACATCTTGCATTTTCTGCTGAGCACTATCACGTCCACTTTTCAACATTCGATGTTTTCGTCTGATTGCATCACTCGCCTTGGCAAGTTCACTCAATACAGCCGTCTCCTTTAAAAGTTCTTTGCGCTTCATGTTGACACGAGTAAGTCAGACTTTAGACTGTCTTGTAAAATCCAGGGGAACAATTATTTATCATCATCATCATCATCGACAGTGAGGAAAGAATCAAATCCCCTTCTATATCTTCCAGCATTCAATTCACTGTCCTTGTCAATCGTGATGAATCCATACTTGTCCGATTTCCAACACTTGACACACATTTTTTTGAAACTTGCATAAGTCATATCCGTATTGACATGATCATTATATACATGCTTGAGGTTCATATCATCTTGTTTGAATAGCACTATAAAATTTGCATTGTCTCTCACGAGATGTTTCGGAATACGAGTATACGTCTGACAGAGATAAAAACTATCCACAATCTCGTGTCTTCCCATGGAAAAAAATGCTCTCACGTTGTCCTGTTTCTCACACGCTATATCGTCAAAGATGAATATGGAGTTTGGGCGAGCTTCACTAGGTGCCACAACTTGTTCATGCTCGTTAAATTGAAAAAATTCCACTCCTTCCACAGGTTTAAGCATTTGCTCGAGCAATCGGTATTTAGGCTGCTTCAAAGATTTCGAGTATAGATATATATTCTCAAATCTCAAACCATTTGGATGTATTAGGAGCGTGAGTAAGGCATTCGTTTTTCCACAATTCGAGGGGCCACAAAATACGGCTCGAATGCTGTTAGGTAGTAAGTTTCCATGACGCTTCTTCACACTACCCGCTCCAACAATAAATTCATCGAAATTTATTATGGGGAGTTGACCGCTCGAAACTTGTTTCTTCGACTTCATCTCGCGTGCGACTGATTGAAAAAATCATATAAATGCAACTTTATAATGTTGGAATAGTCAGTCGAGTTGTAACCACTGCAGAGTGATGATTGTACATGATAAACCTGGTAAAGGTTTGGTAAACAGTATAATCAACAATCTCCCCGTGGAACTACATCTACCGGGATATCAATATTGTGGACCCGGTACGAAATTGATCAAACGTCTTGCTCGTGGTGATCCTGGTATAAACGCGCTGGACGCTGCGTGTAAAGAACACGATATCGCATATTCGAAAAATCGTGAAAACTTGGAAGCACGACATCTGGCGGATAAAATTTTGGCTGAACAAGCCTGGCAACGTGTAACCTCGAAAGACGCAAGTCTTGGTGAAAGAGCAAGTGCTTGGGCCGTGACAAACATTATGAAGGCGAAAAAGAAATTTGGTCTAGGTATGAAAGGAGTGACGAAAAAGACCAAAAAAAGTGTTTGCCTGAAAAAGATCATCAGTGCTGCAAAGAAAGCCATGGTTCGTAGTGGTGACCCCCGTGAAATCGTCATGTCAGCATTGAAAGGTGCGCGTGCCAGTGTTAAAGGTGTTAAAGTACGCACGCCTCGGGTTCTACCTGTACCTCGCAAAATCGGCGGTTTATTGCCCTTCCTCGTACCCATCTTTGCCGGCCTTAGCGCCGTTGGTGCACTGTCTGGTGGAAGTGCTGCAATAGTCAAAGCTGTAAATGCTGCTCAAGCGGCTAAAAAGGAATTGGAGGAAAGTAAACGTCACAACCGAACACTCGAGGCCATCGCTTTGGGTAAAGGTTTACATCTGAAACCATACAAACAGGGTTTGGGTCTTTACCTCGGGACAAAAAACGTATAATCACGCTACCACATCAACCACTCACCGACATCGATCTGCTAAAGTATGCGAGAGCCATGAAAATTCGTAACTTTCGTGGGGTTTTCATGCGTGACACTTTGCCTGAAAATGGACCACTCAAACAAGAATCAGCAATAGTGAATTTGGATGAAAATGTGGGCCCTGGGACACACTGGGTTGCATATAAAAAGAATGGTCAACGAGTCACATACTTTGACAGCTTCGGTAATCTCCCACCTCCACCCGAACTCATGAAATACTTCAATGTTGGTAGCGTGAAATACAATTATAAAAAGTATCAGGAATACGATACAATAATATGCGGGCATTTATGCTTGAAATTTTTGTGTGGACAACTAAATCGACGAGACAATTATGCACTATATAAATGAGGACTATGGAGCTGCGTGTTTAGTTCTAAATCTGCGAGCATCATGGATGATAGTTTGACGATCACCATTACTGGATCATCCTCCATACTCGAGGCACAATTTTTTCCACCCATCGAACTATCGCCCGACAAAAATTATACTCTTGGACTCGTCGAGCTGCTCACATTCAATTCGATTCCAAATATCGACATTGGTTGCAATGAATTTCACGTTGGAAATCATGTGGTGACCATTCCAACGGGCAGCTATGAAATTGAAGATATTGAAAAATATTTGAAAACTGAGTTGGCATCTAAAAACATACAAATTCAGCTTAAGCCGAATAATTATACGCTACGCAGTGAAATTGAGTGCAATCAATCGATTGATTTTACATCCAAAAATTCGATTGGACCTTTGCTGGGTTTTACGTCGCGTCGATTGGAGCCCAATAAAAGACATGTGTCCGATCTACCCGTGTCCATTCTCAAAGTGAACGCCATTCGAGTCGAGTGTAACATAACCACTGGTGCATACATCAACGGGCGAAAAGTTCATACAATTCACGAATTTTTCCCATCTGTACCGGCCGGCTATAAAATCATCGAAGTACCGTCGAGCGTCATTTATCTACCAATCACAACTCGTCGCATTGACAATATACAGCTTCGTATTGTCGATCAAGACGGAGATTTGATCAATTTCCGCGGTGAAGTCATCACCATAAGACTTCATATAAAATCTCAATGGGCATAATTTACAATCATCGTATTGGCAATATTAATAAGCCAACATGGGATCGCGAAAGCAGTCGTCGATCAACGCTCAAAGAGCTAACACCTCAAAACCTTCTGCTATTGAAGAGTTTGGGTCTCAAAATTCATGGAGTTCGCGTGTGAGAAATTATCTGCTTTGCTCGTTGTGCATCTGCTGCCTGCAATGGAGGAAGAAATCGTAAACATCCAGACACCCGTCATGTTTGACGAATCCATCATACATTATGAGGTTCATGCTCATCAACCATACGCATCGTCAACATACAACAATAGTGATGAAATACGTATTTCAATCCAGCATCAAGATTTATCAATTCTACCGAGTAAAAGTTCAATTCACATTTGCGGTAAACTGACAAAGGCGGATGGTGCAGCGTTAGCTGCAACGAGCCTCGTCAGCAATGCCATTTGTCATTTATTCGAGGAGGTGCGTTATGAACTTAACGCAGTTGAAATCGATCGTAATAAAAATGTGGGAGTCACATCTCTCATCAAAGGATATACATCTCATTCGTCGGCGAGAAGTGCAATGCTTGAGAACACCGGTTGGCTCGATGTTGAGGAGACTAAACAAATTGTAGACGTAGCAGGCAACTTTGACGTATGCATACCACTGAGCATGCTGCTGGGATTTGCTGAAGATTATCGAAAAATGGTGGTGAATGCAAAGCACGAATTGATTTTGACTAGATCACGTTCCGATGATAATGCCATAGTTCAACCAGCCGCTGAAGATTATAAAATTACACTACGGAAAATTGAATGGCTCGTTCCATACGTCACCGTGGCGGATAAACGGAAAATTCAATTGCTGAAATTCATCGCCAAAGATACCCCAATTCCAATGAGTTTTCGTACGTGGGAATTGTATGAATATCCAATGTTACCGGCGACATCGAAACACGTGTGGTCAGTCAAGACATCAACGCAGCTGGAAAAACCTCGATATGTGATCCTGGCATTCCAAACAGGACGAAAGAATAATAAGAGGCAAAATGCGAGTAATTTTGATCATTGCAACGTTACTGATGTAAAATTATACTTGAATTCACAATGTTATCCTTATGGTAATATGAATTTGAATATAGAACAAAATCAGTATGCAGTACTCTACGATATGTATACAAACTTTCAACCGATGTACTACAATAAGGAGGCCGAACCATGGCTTACAAAAGCGGATTTTCTCAAATTTGCACCTCTCATTGTGATTGACTGCTCGAAGCAGAACGATTCTCTCAAGTTTGGACCTGTTGATGTGCGCCTCGAATTTGAAACAAGCACAAATATTCCAGCACAAACATGCGCATACTGCCTCATTCTACACGATCGCATCGTTGAATACAATCCTGTGAGTGGTGGGGTGAGAAAATTGGTATAAAACCGTACCATCAACTTCTTCGGCCAACAGTCATCATGGATTTTGTCATCGATCTACAAGGCTTCAAAGGACCCATCAATGAGTTTATACTCAAAGAAATTTCAATCATTCGTGCGGACGTGAAGAATGCTGAACCTCTCACACTTTTCTTCGCACCACCGTATGCATGGGATTCTCTGCCGACAAAGTATAAAACGACAAACAAATGGCTGGAACGTAATTTTCATGGATTGTCATGGGATTTTGGTGTAATACCATACGATGCTGCAAGAGGAATAATTCAAACTATCTTACGCGGCGCTCATACCATCTTCGTAAAAGGCGGCGAAAAGTCTTTATGGCTGACGAACTTTTTGGATCTGTCAACGGAGATTGTCGATTTGGAGACTTTGGACTGCCCATCGTTGAAAAAACTGCCGAAAAGTCCATCGAAATGCGACCATCACCACCACATCAACGAATCGAAATTTAATTGTGCAACGAAGAATGTAAAATCTTTGCAAAGCTGGTTATACGTATATCATGCATTATGTAATAGAGGGATCTTGGAATAAACAAAACAATTTTTTCATAAATGTGTAATTTTATTTATACAATATTCCTCCTCCTCCTCCTCCTTCAACATACATTTCATCGGTGATTCAGATATATACATTTTTGCGTTGAGAATATTAGAAATCTCTTTGAGAAAATTCAATAGCGTTCCAATCACCACCGAGATATTTCATGTATAGTTGTCCACAATGAGTCGTTTCCAGAAGTTTCTCGAATACCGCTGGATTCTGATCGAATGCCTTGACAACTCGCGGTGGCAGGAATACGGTGAATTCATTCCCGATTTCGGCGACGTATCTTTTTCCCCATTTGGTATTTGCTGTCCGCACGTCCGAGACGCGATATTCTTCGTTGACTTGGAGTTCTTTCAGCTTCTTGGCAGGGAGATACTCTGACTTTGCGATGATATTGTTGATGGCGGAGAACTCCATTATGGATATAGTTTTTTGAGATTTTCTTTAAAGAGCAAGTCTTGACTCAACTTTACGAAGACGTGAAGTGATGCTTTTTTCTTCTGGACTCTGCTATTTGTAGTTTTTCCATCTATCCCTACCCCAAAACTGAACCATCCCCTTCCACACGCTTTCAAACAGGTTCAAACGTGATCTATATTGGAATCGATGCAATCTCCTCCGGTGGTCCTTTTTTCTGTACAGGCTCTTTGATTCCGCCGACGTTATGAACACGTGCATTCTAAACTTGTTTAAACACGTTCACAGCATTTCCTACAATTTCGACGTTGCGGAGCCGGACCGTCAATATGATCGTCCATCGATGATACATTCCAATGTTCAACGCAACGACGTAATAATGCAATCTCACTATCGGATTTGTAATATTCCGGTAAACGATCCCACAAAATATCTGTATATTCACCAAAGTATTCCTTGAAGATGGTTGGAGATATAATTTGGAGCTCCTCCGATGTCATTTCACAGGGATTTTTTATCCGTAAAGTCCCATAGATGTTTACAAGTCGTTCCATAATCGAGCACTTTTCACAATTTCTACGTCTGGGTCTAGCTGAATCAACATGAGTTCGCACCCAGGGTTGATTGAAATGATCGAAACACAATTGATATGATTGCACATCAGCATCACATTGCAAATACTTGGGTAAACGATCCCATAACGTAGGAATAGAATTACTATAGTACTTTAAAAGCAAAGCCTTCGGCAATGACTCAAGTTCATTTTCCGTTAATGTCGATGGATCTTTTGCTGGATGGATAGCATACATACTAGCACACCTTTCCATCGCGACGTTTACTTTCAGAATAAGCGTTCGATGTGAAAATTTTTTTTTTCTCGGAAAACATTCAAACAACTCTCAAGTCAAAAGTTCGGGGAAGGGCAGGTGCATTTTGAAAAAGAAATCTCGTCGGATCTTGCGCCGTCTCAGGAATGTAGAGATATGTAACACTGGACATTTATCATTAGACGTCGTGTGACGTGCAATTCTCGGAATAACAATATATTTTTTCAAAGATACAAGTCTCAAGTGAAAAGTCGGGGGAGGGGCATTTTGAAAAAGAAATCTCATGGAAACTGGCACCATCTCAGGAATGCAAAAATATCTAGGACACATAAATTTGTCATTAGAGTAGTGCTTTGGTCCGATAATTGAGATCATTTTCGAAAAGAGCAGGTCACTTTTTCAAAAGAAAATTCCGTCCAATGCAATCTGATGATCACACCGGAAACATAAATCAGTCATTCGAGAAGTGCGGCAATCTTTTGTCATCAAAGTGCCGCCGCACCCCCGCTGTCCGAGAACCTTCCCCCTCCACATACCATGCAGCCCCGCAACGGTCCCCGCGCTCCCCCGTCCCCGCTCCCCCCCTGAGATCCCTGAGTTAGAACTGGTATAGCCTTACTACTTACTCATCATACTGATAATTCCCATTCACTGCTGGATGTATTTATTGTAGATGATAGCGCCAAAATTAGCTCTGTTATCAAAACTGAAACGCCTTTTATTGCTGGTCATGACCTAGTAAGTATCTCTTACAGGTTTCCTGTTGATGCTACTAGTCAGCGTGTTGTCACGAGGAGAATATTGAAAAATTTCTGTGATGCAGCTTACAACGTGACTTTAAGCTCTCTTCTTGAATGCAATAATCTGAATTCCTCTTTCACTTGCTCTGTTCCTGACGAAATAGATAATGTCGTTGATACCTTGTGCTCTCAAATATCTGCATTGTTGTATCCGCGAAGACCGTCGCGAAGGGACGAGTTATCAAGGACGAGTATTTAAGGGATTTAAGCCAAAAGAGCTGAACTCCAACTCGATACTTTTACAACAAGTTAACAATAAGTTTATTTAAGAAGTTACAAATTCGAGGTTTTATTACCTCGAGACCAATCGTTACAATTCTCGTCAAAGACTGTCGAATTTTGGTTAGTTGGTAAATTTATAGACTCGGGGGTTTTTCCCCCTCTCGCGACAATATGGCGTGATATGCTTTCTCGAAGTTTCGTTGATGACATCGAGGGTCGATGCGCTCGTTCGGGAACGTTGATATTTCGTCGTCGATGCATTTATTCTGAGAACGCTTAATTTATATACTCTTTATTTTAGGAGTGCGATGTACGGGCACAACATCCCTCCCCCCTTCGGGAGACGAAATTCATTTCGGCTACTTTTTCGCACGGAATAAAATAATTAAATTTGAATCATTTCGTAGTTATGTTTGTTTTATAGTTCCTTTTTTGTTTAATGTAAGTTTTTTTTTCTCTTTTTACTTCTGAAGTTACAATGATCCATTTTTGTTTGCGTTTTTCGATTTTGCTTTTCTGATAACAATTTTGTCGTTAGTAGATTCAGATGCGAGTTCTTTTATAATTTTTGGTCTTGCCACGAAAGTCGGATCTAGTTCGATATCATTAGTTTGTTGTATTAATCGAATTCGTTGACAATGTTTAGCTTTGAAAATTTTTAATATGATGATTATTATAATGATCATAGTCATGCTAATGGCACTTATAGAATAGTTTCCGATTATGTGATAGGGATGTGCCCAAATATTTGGTTCTTCATCTAGTTTTTTCTTAAGGATTTTGATTCTTTCTCCTAATGCGTTCGTTTCTAGTGGATTGATAATTATTTTTGATGGTACGCTGTAATTGAAAATAGGGTGATTAGCGTTTACCATTCCAATTGCGTTCGTTAAGTTATATAATGGTACATATGTTATAAATTCATTTTGTCGCAGTTCATTTAAAGAAAACAATTGAAAATTAATTGATGTGGCGGAACATTTTCCGTCCAAACCCAGTAATCCTGTATTGTGGATTATTTCGTGTGTCGTAGACTTATTTTTACAATCGATTCTAATATTTTCGGGTTTTGGGGCTACGAATAGCCATTTACCTTCTTTTTCCAGCGCGATTATTAAGGGTGAATGATACAAAAGTCGAAATAATTAGAAATTGATTAAATTTGATGATAATGTTCTTCAACATCAAGTGCGAAAACACAAATTTTTTCAAAATTTTCTTCTGTTTAGTTATCGAGTAATTACGCATTAAAGCAGATTTCTTATGCCCGGAATGTATACCTATATATATATGGAAACGCTATGCTTATACACGTGAACTTTAGTGATCAATTACTCGATAACTGTACAGAAGAAAAATCTTAAAAAATTTGTATTATCAAATTTGGCACTAAAGAATATGTTCACCAAATTTTATAAAATTCTGATCATTTTGAATTTTTTTATGTTTTTAGCATGGTTTAGCATGGCAACATTGTATCGCCTGTGCAATATATCCTTAATGTTTTTTCTAATTTTACAATTCGTTGGTTACATGATAAATTTTCGGGATTATTTCCTAAATATATTGCTATTTCGCATGGTGTATTGTCGCTTATTATTTGCATTGATTGTTTAGGTTTGTAATAATAGATATTGTCGACTTTCTTCGCTTTGTTTAAGTCTTCTTCAGACATTGTTAAATACGCTCTTTTGTAATTATCTACGATTATTATTTTCGATGTAGTTTCGATGAACTGGAACTGATTTTCATTGATTTTTGTTGGTAGTGGGTAGACTTTGTTGATTTTTAGCATATAATTTTCGATCAAAGGAAATTTTATGATTAAAACAAATCGTAGTTTTGCAGTGTAGCTAGTAATTTCTGCGGTTTTTAATAGGTTAGTCATTTCGCTACTTTTAATGCTTGTTGGGAAGTTTAATCCTTTAGGAGTATAAGGTATTGCTTCTGTTAAATAGTCAGATAATTGTTTAGGTGAGATCACCGTAGGGGTTATTGTTCCCTTGTAAATTTCCGTTAAGAAGTTCGCTAGTTGGTTTACGTCGCTTGTAAAAGCTCCAACTACCGCTGTAAATCCGTTTATATTTTCGTCTATCATTTGTTTCTTTTTTAGTGTTGAGAATTGACTTTCTACCGTGTTTTTTATTCTTTCTATCATATGCGTTAGGTTGTCCATTTTGTCTAATATTTCCGTAGTGGATTCGTTGTAAAGCCTTAGCGTAGATTGCAGAATTTGTACATTTTCTTTTAACATATCCTCGTCGGTTTTTTGTCTTGTTATTATCTCGTCAATGTTTTTATCTATTTTTTCCGCGTCATCTTGATCGAGATTCCCAGTTATTGCTTTGATAACCGTTCCTAAACCATTAATGAGTCCTCTTTTGTTTCTATTTTCTCCTGTGCCTACGAAGTTGTATATTGCCGTTATTGAGGAGCTGACTTTCTTTAATCGTGGTTTTAGAGTACTGTCTACGATGGAACACAGTGAATCGTCTGTGGTTTTCTCACATAATTTTTCCAAGGTTTCTAATGTTCTGAATAAAACGTCTGCTTTTCTTTCCATATAGTGTAGATCCATGTGGAGTACTAGTTTCCAGGTTCCTTTTACCAAATATAATGATCCTATTTCCTCGAAGTATATTCCTGGTGAGGTTTGGAAATTGTCAATTCGGTATTCGTTGTTTACCGAAGATTCAATCCCTCCTACGGCTGCTATTGCGCTCGCACACCTGTAATGGGTTGTCTGAGTTAGTTGCTAGTCGGCCAGTAGGGTAGAATTTAACTAATCGGAATGTCGGTAAGTGGGTTGTGGGTGGGTATTGTAGGTTATTTCTTTCCCGGCCCGTTTGAAAAATGTGACCCATATATTCTGTCTCTTTCCCAGATTCCGGTTAATTCGTTGAGTTAGCGTTTTGGCATTCCCTGGTTACTGTTGGATTTACTGCGAATTTTTGTCGCATTCACTTGTTCTTCGAACGTCTTTCTGCACGTCTCCCTTGTGAATTTTTAGAAAATATAGAGTTGGGAATAATGTCGGATATCGTGCATATTAGCTTGCGACATTCCATTTTTTTGACTTTGGCGGAAACTCGCCGCAAGGAAATTTCGGTAAGTGTTCGTTTACCTCTCCTCTTTTTTTTTTTTTTATAAATATATAATTGTTTTTATTTAGTGTAATGCAAAAAAATGATAATTTTTTTTTTGTTACAGCGAATCATTTACGGACCGTCTCAGCCGAAGCGTCGACGTGCGTACTCTATGCTGGAGTACGTAGTGTATTCCCTACGGGAGGAATTTATCGTGAGTTTATTTCGTTGTGATTTGATTTTTTTTTTTTTTTTTTCATAATATTGCTTAATTTTTTTTTTTTCATTCTTCGTTTATTAATTAATTTTGTTTTTATTAATTATTTTATTTTATTAATTTTGTTTATTAATTTTGTTGCTTATTATTGTTGTGTTGTTAACTAATTAACTATTTACTTAATATAAATTTTGTTTTTTTTTTAAATTTATGTTACAGGTATTTATAGAGGATTTTGCCGGGTATCGTCGGTATGATAGGGCTCAGCCCAACGACGAATTTGGTCGGCCGCGGGGAACCGAGGGGTTCGACATCGGATTTATTCGATGGATGTTCGAGGGGAGATGGGGCCAGCTCCACCCGGAGGATGACTGGGATCATCCGGCTTGGTCCCACCCTTTGGGCGTCGCCTCCGAATATGATGCGGATTAAACTGTATTTTTGAAAAAAATGTGTTTTGTTTTATATATTTTTGTTTAATAAATCGACCCGTTTGTTTTTGTATTTCGGATGTGTTGGTCCCTTTATTTCCTTTTATGTATATATTCTCTTTATATTATTTTATTTTTATCTTATATATTTTTATTTTATATATTTTTATTTTATCTGTTTATGTGTTATATATTTTGCGTAAAAAAAAATTTGTATATTATACAGGGTGTCCCATTTTAATCTTACACCTGACTTTTCTCGGAAAATATTGCTCGCATCAAATATTGTGTGGAACAAAACTTTTAGGGGTTGAAGGGGGACGTATGATAAAAATTGGTTTGTGGATCCAAAATTCAAAATGGCGGCGTTAGAATGGCCGACATGTTTTTTTCGAATGGAAACATAACTATTTTTCATCACCCAAAAATTTTTCAGCGAAAAACCAACAACTTTTGTTGGAAAAATTTTTTGATTAAGTTCATATTTTTCAAGTAAGAATATCATTTTCAACTATTTTAGAGGTATCCAGGATGTACCGCGAAGAGATCTTTAACGTACCAAGTGCAAGTGCATTTGCGTGTAAGGAGCATATCAACGATTTCGTTGGGACTGAAATCAGCCATTGGTTGCTAATTTTCAGAATTTTCCTCTAATTTAAGAACTTTTAAAAATTTCGAGAATCAAGAATTTTTCTCTGATTTCAGAACCTTTACAAATTTTCGATTTCGTCTCTTGTTAATGGCTGCGGAGTCAGAAGATAAACGTTTCAATCAATTTTTCATCCGTGGGCGATCACAATGACTTCTAAAATAAAAAATTCTTCTCTGATTTAAAACTCTAAAGTAAGAGAACTACGCAAAGTCAGACTACGTCAATACTACCAATGAGGTTTTCTTTAATCTCTTACAAAGTGAACTTACCTTTAATCGTAAGCGAGGCTTACGCTTAAAGATAAGTACACGCAAGCGAGGCTTACGCTTAAAGATAAGTTCACGTAAGCGAGACTTACGCCTACTTTTGAGTTGTAAATCAGAGAAGAATTTTTTATTTTAGAAGTCATTGTGATCGCCCACGGATGAAAAATTAATTGAAACGTTTATCTTCTGAAACACGTCAACAGATGTGGTTTCAGCAAGACGGTGCACCCGCTCACTGGGCTCATGTTGTTCGAAATCATCTGGATACAACATTTGGTCAACGGTGGATTGGTCGAGACGGTCCTGTAAATTGGCCTCCAAGGTCACCAGATCTTACGTCTCCTGATTTCTTTTTGTGGGGGTACTTAAAAGACGCTGTCTACCGTCAAGCTCCAACAACACGAGCGAACATGAAGGAGCGGATAAGAGCTGCCTGCCGTGCGATCCCGAGAGATGTTCTCCTACGCACAGTTGATGGTTTTGAGAGAAGAGTTCAGGCATGTTTAAACATGAATGGAGGGATCTTTGAACATCTCTAGGGAGGGATCAGAGTACACTCACAAGGAGGGTTTGGAGTCCGAAAATACTGCGATAGTGACGAACCGCAGAGACCTAATCCTTGTGAGCTCGTACCTATGGGCATAAAGGCATTGCATGCCCCTCTTTTTAAAAAAAGTTGAAAAATAAAATGAAAATAAAAAACACACACACATGCACCTCCACGTATGCACGCATATGCAGACGCACACGCAAACGCACTTGCACTTGGTACGTTAAAGATCTCTTCGCGGTGCATCCTGGATACCTCTAACGCCGCCATTTTGAATTTTGGATCCACAAACCAATTTTTATCAAACGTCCCCCTTCAACCCCTAACAGTTTTGTTCCACACAATATTTGATCCGAGCAATATTTTCCGAGAAAAGTCAGGTGTAAGATTAAAATGGGACACCCTGTATATTTTCTTCTCTTTATCATTCCGGGTTTATCTTCATTTTAGATTTTCAAATTCTTTATTGAGTTTTTTTTTTTTGTAAATTTTTCCTTTATGTTTCGCGTGTGCTGTAATACCGGCGAGGCTTACTACGGTCGGCTAGTATTCTTATATGGTCGGCTATATACGTAGGGCTTGATTCGCTCCACGTGTACTCGGACAGTTTTGCGTCCCCTGCCGATACTGTAGTTCACTGATGAATCCTTGCTTTTTATTTCAAACGGTCCTGTCCATTTTGGCGTTAATTTCGCTGACCTTCCTCGACGGACTGTTGTCGAGCAGCAGTACCTTATCGCCAACGCGGTATTCGATGTTTATTGCAGTTTCCCATTGTTTTTCCGCTATTTTCTCCTTTTTTTCCATTAATTTTTCTCTCGCGACTTGCCAAGTCGCTCGCAATCGTTCTCGGAGTTCGGCTGCATAGTCGCCGTACGTGTATGTGGTTCTCGGCGGCTCTTTGAGTGCAGTCGGTAAAACAGGTTTTTGACCGTACCTCAACTCGTACGGGGTGAATCCTGTAGATGAGTGAGGTGTTGTATTGTATGTATACATGGCGTATAGTAGCCATAAATCCCAATCCCTTTAATCCTCTTGAACAAAAAATGTTTTAGGTATTCTGCCAGAGTGCGATGGGATCTTTCCAATGCTCCGTTTGATTGCGGATGATATGCAGTTGTTTGAATTTTCTTGATGCGTAATAATTTGCACGTTTCCTTAAAAACGTCGCTCAAAAAATTCGTTCCCTGATCGGAGAGAATGGTTTGGGGAGGTCCATGCTGGCAAATAATCCGAGTGGTCAATGCCCTTGCTACTTCTTGTGCCTCCTGATTTTCCAATGGAATTGCTTCGGAAAATTTTGTTAATAAACATTGTGCTGTTAGAATATATTTATTTCTCCGGTCGGTTTCGGGTACAGGTCCTACTATATCGACCGCGCATTTTTCAAATGCTCTTTCTGGAGTATCGGTGATAATCATCGGTGCTCGATTTAGTTTCGTTACTTTATTCTTTTGACATTTGTCGCATTTCGCTATGTATTCTTTTATTTCCTTTTTCATTCCCGGCCAACGATACTTTTCTTGAATTCGTTGAGTCATTCTTTTTACTCCGGGGTGTCCTCCGAGAGGCGTGTCGTGATACTCTCGTAGTATTGTTTTTCTGTCTCTCTCTGACAGGTTCGTCGCGTCGGAGTCGAGGTGTTCGGTTTCACTCTCGCTATCTCCTTCGTCGCTGTCCATTATAGGCGTCTCATTTTTATCTTCAGCCACACTCGGCTGATTATCAAGTCGGCCATTATGATTAGGGCTGGACTGATTGTCCGAAGAGGCTGGAGTAGTTGATGAAGATGGAGTCGCGTCGGCTCTGATTTTTTGCGGCCTTCCTCTCCCTTCTTTTTGCAGCTGATCTGCGTTTTTGTTTTGACTGCGCGTGATTACGTATATGAGACTCAGTGCATCAGCATTAGTGTTCTTTTTGCCCTCTTTATATTCGATTTTATATGTATATTCTTCCAATTTTATTCTCCACCGCATTAATCTGGAGCCTGGATCTTTTACGTTGAATAACCAGGTGAGGGGTTGATGATCGGTAACGATAGTGAATTTCGTTCCATAAATGTACGGGCGAAACTGATTTACAGCCCAAACTATTGCCAGCATTTCTTTTTCCGTTGCTGAGTAGTTTTTTTCATCTTTTTTTAGCGTTCTGCTCGCATAACAAATTGGTAAATCTTCCCCTACTTTTCCCTGCGATAGGATGGCTCCGATCGCCTTGTCCGATGCGTCGGTGGTGACGACGAACGGCTTCGTGAAGTCGGGATATTGAAGTATTGGTGCGGTGCTGAGTGTTTCTTTTAACGTCTTGAACGCTGCCTGCGTATGCTCGTTCCACTGGAATTTTCTGTCCTTTTTTATCAGCTCTGTTAATGATTTTGCGAGTTTTGAAAAATCTTGAATAAATTTCCTGTAGTATCCTGCGAGTCCCAGGAATGATTGGACTTCTTTAACATTTTTTGGAGAGGGAAAATTTTTTACAGCCTTGATTTTCTCCGGATCGGGTTTCACTCCCACTTCTGTGATGATGTGACCCAAATACTGCGTTTCTTTTCTCAGAAATTGCCATTTTTTCGGTTGCACTTTTAATTGAGCTTCTCTCAACCGTTTGAAGACATCTCGTAGTCGTTCGTTGTGTTCTTTGAAGCTTGATCCATGAATTACGATGTCGTCCAGATATACGTAACATTTGAGACCTTGAAGACCTGCTAAAAGGCATCCATCAATCTTTGGAAGGTCGGTGGTACGTTTTTTAATCCGAAAGGCATTCCATTATATTCGTAGTGGCCCAACGGTGTTGAAAAAGCAGTCTTTTGTTTATCCTCTTCTGCCATCGGGATTTGATGAAATCCAGACGCGAGATCGAGCGTGGTGAAGTATTTTGCTTTTCGCAATTGATCCAGGATTTCTGTGATATTGGGCAGAGGGTAAGAATCTCCCTCGGTGACCTCGTTCAATTTTCTGAAGTCAACTACGACTCTCTTCTTGACGTTACCTTGAGCGTCTGCTTTTTTAGGAACGACCAGTAATGGCGCGTTCCACGGGCTTCGGCTTGGCCTAATAATTCCAGCTTTCAGCATTTCCTGCGTCTGAGTCATCACTTCTTGCTTGTGATTCTCGGGCAATCTGTACGGTCGGATATTGACTGGTACGGTGTCCTTTTTTGTATAGATACGATGTTCCACGAGGCTTGTATTTCCCAGAGTTTCTCCTTCTAGGTGGAATACGTCTCCGAATTCCTGGCAAAATTCTTGTAGAAATTTTTCTTCTTCTTTGTTGAGGTGCGCATGTTCACCAATTTGCATCATTATTTGACTTACTCTGTTACCTTTTTCTTCACCGTTGGTGACGTAGATTTCTTCCTTGGCTGGACCGCTCGCCGTTTCGCCCGTTTTCGTTTGATTTTGTTCTTGGACGCTTCCTATTTCTTCGATTTCGACCGTCGGTCTTTCGATCGAGACTTCCTGGTCTAACGTGTTTAGAAAAGAGATGGGGAAAATCATACTTTTTTCGTAAACCGTCCTTTGTCCTATTTTTATTCCTTTTTCAATTTCTCTGGCTGCTACGCATCCGATTGCCAGTTTTTTTTGCTTTCACGTAGTGAATACTCTCGGAACGGGGGGGGTAATTTTAATTTCTCCGTACCGTTCACCGAAGGCTCGACGTGACCATATATTTTGATTATGCGGCCACCCAATATATCGACCTTGTGTTTTTTCATGAAATCGAGTCCCAGGATTCCGTCTGTTTTGATTGGAACGTCGTTGTCGACGACAAAAAACCCATGAAGAATGTTGACGGCGGGCGTTTCAATCTCGAGTATGACTTTACACAGGGCGTTGAAGGCTTGTCCTCCGACGCCAGTCAGTTCGACGGTTTCGTCAATTATTTCGGTATCTTCTTTTAGGGCGCCCCTTTTAATTATGCTGCATTGGGCTCCCGTATCAGCTTTCAAAAGGAGAGCTGAATTTATAGCGTGCGGTGACGTGATGTAAAAATCGCTAGCCATTCCCCAGGAACCGAAAGAATTTATTTCGAGTTTTATTCGCGTTTGGTTTGCCTGAGGTGTGGGTGAGCCTGTAGCTCGCTCGGCCTCCAAACAGCTGACGCGCGCGTTCTTTCGCTCGGCCGTACGTGCAAGGAGACTGAGGTTCAGCGACCCTATCGTTTTCTTTTCTTCCGCATTCCCGTTGTTCGGTTGATTTTGACTTTGGATATTATTTTGACCGTTATTTGGTCTATTATTTTGAAAACCTCTGTTTTTACCCCTGTTTCCTTGATTTTCGCGATTATTTTGATTATTATTATTTCCTCTTTGATCGCCATTTTTATTTTTCCTATTCCAGCAGTCATCATAGACGTGACCTGGTTTTTTGCAATAATTGCAGAAGACAGAATGTATGTTTCGACTCGGTGTCGGTAAACTATTGTTTCCGTTACCATGATTTTCATTCCTATTTCCTGAGCTTCTACAGTCGCGAGCAATGTGACCCTTTTTATTACACCTATTGCAAGTAATCGTATTTCCGGGTTCTCTACGAGTTTTCTGCTGTATTTTTTCTTCGTCTATCGCGGCTGTGATAGCTTCGTTGAGGGTTGGATATGCCCTAGCTTTAATAATTGTTTGATATTCGCGTTTGAGACCTTGAGTGAAACTCGAGAGGGCTACTTCCTTCGCGTATGTGTTTTTCTACCGCCATTTGTTCGATCATTGTCGAGTGTTTTTGTATACTTGCATCAATTAGTTCCATCATTGCGTCTTCTACCCTTCTTCCGAAATCTTTTACTGATTCATTAAATCTTTGTCGGCAAGAATACAACTCTGTTTGAAGGGCTCCTACGGTTCTCGTACCGCAAAATATTTCTAACATAACGGATTTAAATGTTTCGAAATTTGGAATATTTTTATATCTTACTTCTGCTCGGGCTCTACCGGTTAGTTTCGTTGTTAACACTGATTCCAGGAGAATCTCTTGGTCCTCCTCTAAAATGGTTTTGAACCATCGAATCGAGGAATTAAACTACGCGCTTCTTTAAGAGACATTGAGCCTCGAAGTCTGTTAGTTCGCGAGTGATTTGGCGAGGAATTTTGAGAATTATTTCCTCTATTATTTTCGCCATTATTCCAGTATTTCCGGTATTATTATTTCGACTATTTCCGGGATTTCCGGAATTCTGATATCTCCCGTTGTGTCTAAATTTACTGTTTCAACCATTGTTGATACTAAAGGATTTGTTGTTTCTACTACCGAATTTTCCGGCGTATTTTCCGCGTCTAAATAATCGTCTTCCGATGTCGGAGATCGATTTAAAGATTGGGCGCTACTTCGTCGCCTTCTACTTTGCGAAGTGGTTTCGCGGTCGTACTCGAGTTTATCGTCGAAAAATGAATTGAGCGATCGCGAAACAGTGCTTACGCCCGGTAATTTGAGACGTTCAGCGTACTCGTCGTCTGACATATAAATTTTTATATACGAACTGGCTTTGGCGGATTACAATGTTATTTAATAATGTTCTGTCACTTACAGTAAGATGATCGCTAACATGATGTTCGGATTTGTTGTCGTGTTGAATTTCTTCCGCTCCAGCTCCAGTCGTATTTTGGGTTGAATCTTGACGTAGATCGGTTTGCCTTAGATGAGTTTCCGTTCGATATATCGACTTTTCTAGAATTATCGGTCCTCCTCAGCAATTTGAATTCCTTCCGTTTGACTATCGTAGACGTGTCGGGTTTCTCGAGTAGTGGCTATCCCACCGCTGCCACCAATGTTGTGTCCGCGAAGACCGTCGCGAAGGGACGAGTTATCAAGGACGAGTATTTAAGGGATTTAAGCCAAAAGAGCTGAACTCCAACTCGATACTTTTACAACAAGTTAACAATAAGTTTATTTAAGAAGTTACAAATTCGAGGTTTTATTACCTCGAGACCAATCGTTACAATTCTCGTCAAAGACTGTCGAATTTTGGTTAGTTGGTAAATTTATAGACTCGGGGGTTTTTCCCCCTCTCGCGACAATATGGCGTGATATTCTTTCTCGAAGTTTCGGTGATGACATCGAGGGTCGATGCGCTCGTTCGGGAACGTCGATATTTCGCCGTCGATGCATTTATGCTGAGAACGCTTAATTTATATACTCTTTATTTTAGGAGTGCGATGTACGGGCACAACAGCATCACTAGATATTCATGCTCCTCTACGCACTTTTAATATTAGTCGACCTCTAGCGCCTTGGCTATCAGATGATCTCCGATCTCGTATTAAATTTAAAAACACTATTTATAAGCAAGCTAAGAGATCTGGTAATATACTTGCGATGGCGGAATACAAAAAATACAGAGATGAATTGTCTGCTCATATTAAATTTGTGAAGAATCAATATTATCTTGCGAGATTCGCTAGTATATCAAATCCGGCAGTAATCTGGAAAGAATTGACTAACCTTGGTCTGGTTAGAGTGAATTATTCATCTCCTTTTACTTTTTTTTCGCCTGACGTTTTAAATGCGTACTTTGTACAAGTCTCTTGTGCTGCTCCGGTAACTGTCTTTAATACAGTACTTGAAGTACTAGATCCGCTACAGGAAAACGCGCCTGTCTTTGAATTTTCGGAAATCTCTATTAAAACTCTTGCTAAAATAATTATGGATAAAACATCCTTGTCTCTTACTATGGGTCCTGATAATCTCTCTCTGTTTGCGCTGAAGAAAGGCTTGCCTACGATTTTACCAGTGTTGGTTACGCTCTTTAATAACTGTCTTCAATGTTCTCATTTCCCTGCGTTGTGGAAAAGAGCATACATACGACCACTCTGTAAATGTATTCCACCGTCTTCACCCTCAGATTCGCGTCCGATTGCTAATTTATGTGAACTAGCAAAGTTACTGGAACGCCTAATTTTTGATCAAATCGTTTCATTTTGTAATATACACAATCTACTTGATCCAAGTCAATCAGCATATCGCGCTCGGTACAGCACTCAAACTGCTCTTCTACGTCTGAATCATGACGTCAGAGAAGCAGTGGATAAAAGGATGGTAACGTTGCTCGTCTTGTTTGACTTTAGCAAAGCTTTTGACACTGTACCTCATCTAAATTTGTTAAAGAAACTTCGACGCTTTGGATTTTCTGAGTCTGTCTTACGATTTTTCCATAGTTATCTTACGGGACGAGTTCAAGCATGCATCGACTCAGCTGGAAATTGCTCAAGCTGGGCTTCAACGACTTCAGGAGTACCGCAGGGCTCAGTACTTGATCCCTTACTTTTCTCTTTGTATGTCAATGATATTGGGGATGCTTTAATGCATTGTCATCACTTAACTTTTGCTGATGACACCCAAATTTATCGCTCTTGTTTTCCATCTGACATCACTGAGGAATTAAAACTTGTTGCTCGTGATGCTCAGGCAATTTTCAGCTATGCTGCTGAGAACGGTCTTAAGTTGAATCTCGGAAAATCAAAGGTGATCATACTTGGTAGTAACAAATTTATTAGTCGTCTCGAGATAGGGGCGTTGCCACTCTTTGCTATAAATGGTGTTATCTTTCCCTATGTAACTGAAGTAAAAAATTTAGGAATACTTATGTCATCGAATTTATCTTGGAACAAACATGTAAACAGTATTTCTAGCAAGACTAACCTGGTGCTGTACCGACTGCGTTATCATAGAAGGGTGCTTTCCATACAAACGAAATCTCTATTGGTTGCTGCGCTATTGTTTCCCGCTTTAGATTATTGCTGTGCGTTTTATAATGATCTCACGCAGGAACTTAATAATAAGCTCGAAATATTGCTAAACAGTGGCATTCGATATATTTTTAACCTTAAAAGAGATGAACATATTACTCCATATCGAAGGCGGCTCGGATGGCTTACTGTTAGATCCCGGAGATTATATTTTATTGGTATTATGACCTATCGTATTGCAAACAACCAAGCTCCGTCTTATGTGACTGAATTGTTTCATCCTGCAATTTCATCTCAGAGGATCAATAGTAGGCGATCGCCGGATATTTTTCGCATTCCGACTCACAGAACTGCAACTTTTAGACATTCTTTTGTATTGACAGCTATATATCTGTGGCATTCATTACCGAATGAGATGCGTGTGTCTTCTTCTATCGAAATCTTTAGAACACGCCTATTTTCGTATCTATTTCAATTAGAAGATCCTAATTTGTAATAGATTGATGTGTATGGATCTTTATAATTTATTTTTTGCACTGATCATATTTATACCACTTATATTTTGCCTTACATGTTTTATATTATGTTATATATTTGGTATTTTGTTATATTCAATATTTTTCACTACTATGTTGTATTAAAGTATAAGTGTGTTTTTTGTTTTCTTGCTGCATGACCAAAAACATCTTTAAATGATCGCTAGTTTCTCTAATTTCTAGGCACTAAGAACCTATACTATTTGTAATGTTATTCCTACTCATAGGCATCTTTTTTTTTTTTTTTTTTAATCATTATTAAATCAAATATATTTGTACTCTTTGTTAAACCATACTATGATATATTTCTGTTATATTTTGCAAAACTTTATATGTTTTTTAGCCCTAAGGGTTTTTTCCCAGGGCAAATAAAATTCATCAATCAATCTCTCTCTGATTGTCATCAGACTTGTCGATGTTTATTATTGGAGAATATAATAAAATAACCTAAAAATAGGAATGTCGAAGGAGAGCAAGGGACTACAAAAGTATAGAAAGGCAGTATAAACGCATAATCTGTAAACGCATGACAGATTATTCGAAAGTGCTTGATTACAAAATTTTTATTGGAAATTCGAAACTGAGGCAATCAATATTTTTTTTCGTTTTGCATTGGTGGATTTTTTTCCATTAAAAGGATTAAATTGATCATAACGGAGAATTTTCACTTTAATTCCAACAAAGTAAAATTTAAGTTAAAAATAAAATATGTCCGCGTGTATATATGTATGTATATTAGGGTGGTCATTATATTTGGGGTCAAAATTTATTTTGATCTTTCTGTCCCCTACACCGGTTCGAAATACATAAAAAGTAATGCTGTAATTTTTTCAGATTTTTGAACCAATGCTTAACCCTCGACCACGGAGGTTGAAGTTTTTCGTTTATAATACATGGAATTTTTCTGCGTTTGTGGTCACGATTTTACTGTGGGCCTCAATCCGTTTGGAAAATCTTGAAATTTTCAGAAATTATTTCACAAGCATGTTGCTACACGGAAAAAATTCCCAATACTCCTACCCTCAAAATGTTGTATAGCATCACCATACTAACCCATTAAAGAGCAAAACGATAATTTTGGATACACAATTTCAAGTAAGCAGTTTTAACTAAGGAAGAAAAGAAAAATTCTCCAAAATCTGATATAGGAGGTTTTTGAGGGTGCTCTTTCAGAATCTGGCATTTATTTTGTAAAATTAAATTAAAATCTTCAGTATTTGCATTTTGAATTGAAAAGTCAACAATTTTAGACGTTTTTTTTCCTTCAAATCGATTTTCGTTACTGTTGCTGCACTCAAATAACCACATCATCGCCAGCAAAAGTGTTCTCATTGTCTGACTTTTCCAAAACACTGGTTGTAACCAGTATTATAAAAGTATGTATAAATACTCTTTCCTCACTCAGTCTTTCCAAGATGGCGCTTTTTTCAAAACAGCATGATGTAAATTTGCGTGATTTTTTTCCCGAAAGTCTCAACGTAACAAAGAAATGTTACAGAACAAAAAGTATTGAGCAGCATCTAAAGAATACGTCTGATTTTTATCAAAAATTTTCTAGCTATTTTTGTATTTTTTTATTTTGACAATTTTTGGAAAAATTTTTAAAATTCTGAAAATAGTCACACGTATCTTTTGGATGATTCTCATCAATTTTTGTTATATTAAATTTTTTTGTAAAGTTGAAAATTTTTGAAAACAAAATTATTTTCCATCGCATAATAAATAGGTTCATAATTTTGTTTTCAAAAAGTTTCAGCTTTAAAAAAAATGTTACATAACAAAAATTGTTTGAGAATCATCCTAAGAATGCGTGTGAATCTTTTCAGAGCTTTTAAAATTTTACAAAACATCGAAATTGAAAAATACAAAAATAGCTAGAAAAATTTTGAAAAAAATCACACGTATTCTTTAGATAATTCTCTATACTTTTTGTTCTGGAACATTTCTTTGTTATGTTGAGACGTTCGAGAAAAAAAAAACATACAAATTTTCATCATGCTGTTTCGCGAAAACCGCTATTTTGCAAAAATCGAGTGAGAAAAAAGAAGTGTTCATCACCAAAGTTCTGGAAAGGTCAGTCATTGAGAACACTTTTGCTGGCGATAGTATGATTATTTGAGTACAGCAACAGTAACGGAAATTGATTTAAAGGAAAAAAAACGTCAAAAATACTTCACTTTTCAATTCAAAACGCAAAAATAATGAAGATTTTGATTTAATTTTACAAAATAAATGCCATATTCTGAAAGAGCACCCTCAGAAACTTGCTATGCCAGATTTTTAAGATTTTATCTTTTGTTCCTCAGTTAAAACTGATGTGTACTTGAAATTGAATGTCCAAAATTGTTATTTTGCGCATTAATGGGTTAGTATGGTGATGCTATACAATATTTTGAGGGAAGGAGTATTGGAATTTTTTTCCGTGTAGCAACATGCTTGTGAAATAATTTCTGAAAATTTCAAGATTTTCCAAACGGATTGAGGCCCACAGTGAAATCGTGACCACAAACGCAGAAAAATTCCATGTATTATAAACGAAAAACTTCAACCCCCGTAGTCGAGGGTTAAGCACTGATTCAAAAATCTGAAAAAATTACAGCATTACTTTTTATGTATTTCGAACCGGTTTAGGGGGCAGAAAGGTCAAAATAAATTTTAACCCCAAATATAATGACCACCCTAATATACACACATACACACACGCGGACATATTTTATTTCGAACTTAAATTTTACTTTGTTGGAATTGAAGTTAAAATTCTCCGTTATGATCAATTTAATCTTTTTAATAGAAAAAAAATCCACCAATGCAAAACGAAAAAAAATATTGCTTGCCTCAGTTTCGAAATGCCAATAGAAATTTTGTAATTAAGCACTTTCGAATAATCTGTCATGCGTTTACAGATTATGCGTTTATATTGCCTTTATATACTTTAGTAGTCCCTTGCTCTCCTTCGACATTCCTGTTTTGGGTTATTTTATTATATTCTCCAATAATAAACATCGACAAGTCTGATGATACAATCAGAGAAAGAGAGAGAGAGAGAGAGAGCTGATGAGAAAGAGTAGAGGCATGGATTTTTTTTCTAATGTTTCAGAATCCTGACTGATCTCTAGTCCTGTCTCTAGATATATATAGAAAAATACTCTAACCTTTCTAAATATTTTATACCATCAATTCGAATGTTGTTGACAATTTTCGATTTGTCTCCATTACATATAACACTGCTGGATTCCTCGGCCTTTATTTTTCTTTTTTTCTTCTTCACTTTTTTTCACCACTTTTACCAAAACATTGTCCTGCATTTATCTATTTTCTACAGAACCGGAAAAATTGGAACAGTGTCGGTGAACTATCAGATTCGCGATCTTTATAACCTTATCTAGTTAGCATTTCTAACCTACCATACGTCATGTCATAACGAAAATATATGGGTATATACTTATGCTACAGACCGGGATATCGGTGAACTGTCAAATTCGCGATCTTTATAACCTCATCATCTATCAGCATAAACAACACACCATACGTTATACGTCATGAAAATATATAGGTATATACTTGCATTATGGCACCAGAAAAACAATATATAGATATATAAAATGTATTATGGCACCAGATTTGTCACTAAATAAAACAAATAAACATCAAAAATGTGTGCGAAAATCCGGGACCATTTTTTGATGCAATTAAAAAATAAAAAAAACTAGAGACAAGTACATTTATGCCCTCTGGGAAGTCATCTGTAAAATCATGGAAATCAATGGTCGTAAGACTTTAAATCCAAGAAACAAAACGTTGTTAAATAAATGCAGAAGTTGCCGAGTACATCGCACTACGAACAAAAGAATTACAAAAGAAGAAAAATAGGACACAACAAATTACAACCACAAAGAATACAAAGACAAAACATTACAAAAACAAATTGCGACTAAAATAAATTAAGATCATAAAAATTTTAAATAAATTACCCACGGAAAAAAATTATATACCAAAAAATTGAAACAAAAAAAATTTGGCCGTTGTACTTGGCGTTTTTTTTCTAGCTAATATTATCTAATTTACCTGTATCTTATACTCACAAATTCGAAAGTCGAGTAAAACGCCAAGTACAACGGCCAAATTTTTTTTGTTTCAATTTTTTGGTATATAATTTTTTTCCGTGGGTAATTTATTTAAAATTTTTATGATCTTAATTTATTTTAGTCGCAATTTGTTTTTGTAATGTTTTGTCTTTGTATTCTTTGTGGTTGTAATTTGTTGTGTCCTATTTTTCTTCTTTTGTAATTCTTTTGTTCGTAGTGCGATGTACTCGGCAACTTCTGCATTTATTTAACAACGTTTTGTTTCTTGGATTTAAAGTCTTACGACCATTGATTTCCATGATTTTACAGATGACTTCCCAGAGGGCATAAATGTACTTGTCTCTAGTTTTTTTACAGCATTCGTGCTGTGTTGCAGGTTTATTTGACGACTTTTTGTGTACTCGAAATCTGAAATTTTATGGGATATATTGAAAAATTGAAATAATGATCATAAAATTGAAACATCTGATCACCCAATAAAGCAGTTTATATATTCACCTACACCCATCTCTCTCTATATATTTATTTTGACATGCTGAAGCCGAATTCCAAAATACCGTGAAAATAGGTGAAAATTGCGAAAAATGGTCGTTGAGCAAAATTTTGTTGACCTAAATCTAGAATGTTTCTCGTGTTTTTCGAAAGTTCTGATAAACAAGGTTTCAGACAATATTTCGGATTTTTCGATTCTCACAAGTGACCCATGAATCTCATTGTCAGTATCCACTTATATATTTGAAGCCCCTGGCTCAAGGAATGTCTTGGTATGAATCAGTTGAGATTTCACACAACCTGGACAAGCGATGAGAATTTTTATTATGAGGTCCAAAAGCTTGGAATATTTCCATGAGGCACCCGAGACTTTGTAAAACCATGTTGACCAATTGATTTTGTTCTTCCGAACAGATGTACCAATATTGCGATCGTAGAAAATCACTCCGTATCGGTTTGAAGTTAAAAGTATTATTAGGAAATTGTGCACCCTTTCCACTGCAAAATCTATCGACGTCAAAAAATCGAATTGAAACTTGAATATTACTTCAGAAATCAATTGACTGTAGAATTTTAATTAAAATTGAACATGACGCTAAACGAGTTTATCAGTTGTGCAGTTTATATTCTGTTTTAGGATGTTTTATCAAACGGTAATGATTAAAAATGATGAATACAACGTTTTTATCACTCCTTCTTTCGGATTAACAAAATGTTTGCCGGTTCGTTTGCCTGTTTTGCTTTTGAACCAGGCAAATTTCCGGGTCCCTTCCTATTATTGTACCGCGAAACAAGACTCTGCAAGACCGGAAACGAAAAAAAAAACACGCATTAGTTTTGCTATGGCTGAATTTTCAAAAACCCAAGATTTCGCGGTGTCGAGGACGAAATGAACGGTGGTGTGAAAATAATATGTCAACTCGAGGAAAATACAAGAAATAATTCCCTGTCCGTCGAGTAAAGCTCGAATGACCGAGGAATAACCTTCCACAAGAAAAGCGAGTATAAAGTGTACGTAACAAGTTCTAATACTTTGGGAATCCATGAGCTTGGTTCGTTACGACAAAGTCTCCAAAACTTCTGTGTGAAATGAAAAATACCACCAAGCGGAACCATCTGACATTGCTCTGACTCGATAGCATACCATGAATAAATGACGAATGAGAAATAGTGAAGCTGCGACAAGCCTCTTCCACATTTATCAGCACTGGGGATCAAGGGACGCGGTAGCGGCTCGTATTGTTACAAGATTCTGCAATCGAAAACATGCAATTACTGTTTTACTTTGGAAAAACGTTTATCACAAAATCTTTTAATCATAAATGACATTTCAAATGATTTGATTCCATCCAATAGTCGTAAAACTTTTAAAAGTTCTCTTTAAATTCAAGTCAATAATGAACATTTTTCTGCTTACTTGACAACCATAAACTACACGGCAGAACACACAGCACAGGCATTATTAACATTTTTTTATAGAAGTATCCAAAAGTCTGAGAATTTCAAAACCATTGTCACCAGCTTGTACGTATGCAATTACAATCGCAAGATCTCTATCATCATTTTCTTTTCAGACCACCAGAAATTTTCTCAATGCGTCGAGCCCTTGACTAGAATTAAACTTTCTTAGTGTTTTTCCATACAATGGGTTTGCTTCTTCGGTAGATATTTTTGTAGTCCTTGATCTTATTCGTCACTCCTATCTTGGGTTATTTTATTTATATTTTTCAATGGAATCTATCCAATTTTTGATAAAATAGCATAATGAAAATGATAATGATCATCTACAAATCTGATAATATTCAATTTTGGAGAGCTGATGAAAATTGTCGCCATGACAAAGATGCAGAGGCATGGATTTATTTATTTATTTAAATCTCCTTTAAAATGTAAAAGGATATTTAAAAACCAATTTCTCGTGAATTATTGAATAAAATGTTTTCCATATGATATAACAAATGAAACGAAAATGGAATGTGTAGGGAATTGAAATCTGAGTATATAATCAAACAAATATCGTAGACGAATATAAATTCTTCATTTGTTATTAAATAAAATGTTTTCCATGAGAATTGAATAAAGAATCAAAAATGTAATGTGTTAAATTGAATTATTGTAAAAATAGATATATTCAACAAATATACCCATCTATAATATTCAATTCAATTCTACACATTTCCGTTTGGATTCAATATTTATATCATACACAATACATTTTATTTGAAAATTTATTCCGAACTAGGGTGCATTCCGTGCGATTAAGCGTGTGAATAGTTTTCTTGTAGCGCTGCAGCGCTACTTTTATTGCAACAGCGTCTTCAAGCCCACCAATCTTGAAGCAGTTCAATAAGAATAAACAGGAGTACAGGGGGATGGCTCCATAGTTTTCGATGTCCAGGTATATTTCTCAAGAGTTTTTGATGTCTAGGTATATTTCTCTACGGCTTTCGATGGCGAGGTCAACGGCTCCATAGTTTTCGATATTTAGGTCGCTGTAGTTTATGGGGTCGAGAACAATCTCTCAATGATTACCATGTTAACACTGTTATTGTCATTGTTTTTCGATGTTTGAGAGGACGTTTCCATGTTTCATTATCTTTTTCATCTCGTATCATGTTTCATTAGGTTCCAGTATCTAGATTGACAGTTTCATGTTTATCAGTGTCCGGTGATATTTATTCACGATATTCTGGGTTCTTGAAATCTCCCCTGTTATTGAAGACCATGGAGTCTTCGATCAGGATATCGATAACCATGATGAAATATATCCAGACATCGCAAACCATTGAGTCATCGACCTCGACATCGAAAGCTACGGGGAAAATACCTAGACATCAAAAACTGTGGAGCCGTCGACCTGGACATCGAAAACTATAGAGCTATCGACCCAAACTTTGAAAACCATGGATCCATCAACCTAGACATCGCAAACCGTAGAGAAACATAGCTAGACATGGAAAATTATGGAACTGTCGACCGGGATAGCGAAAACTATGGAGAACTATACCTGGACATGAAAAACCATGGAGAAATATGTCTAGGCATCGAAAAACATGGAGAAGTATACCTAGACATTAAAAACTATAGCGCCGACGACCTGGATAACGGAAACAGTGGAAAAAAATATACCTAGACATTGAAAACCATGAAGAAATATATCTGGACATCGAAAACTATGGAGGCGCCGACTTAAATCTCGAAAACCTTGCAGTCGTCGACCTAGATATCGAAAACTATGGAGCCGTCGATCTGGACATCAAAAACCATGGAACCGTCGACCTAGACATAAAAAACCATGGAGCCTTCGACCTAGACATCGAAAACCATAGAGCTGTCGACCTAGACATCAAAAGCCGTTAAGAAATATACCTAGGGTCGAAATCTATGAAGCCGTCGATGTGAATGGCAACGACTATCATGAATCATACCTAGACATCGAAAACCATGAAGAAATATACCTAGACATCGAAAACTATGGAGAAATATACGTAGACATCGAAGACTATGGACAAATATACCTGGACATCGAAAACCATGAGGAAATACCTAGACATCGGAAACTACGGACCCATCGACCTAGACATCGAAATTCTTGGAGCCGTCGACCTAGACATTGAGAATCGTGGAGAAATATACTTAGACATCGAAAACCATGGAGAAATATACCTAGACTTCGAAAATCTGGGAGAAATCTATCTAGACATCGAAAACCATGGAGCTGTCGACCTAGACTTCGAAAACCTGGGAGAAATCTATCTAGACATCGAAAACCATGGAGCCGTCGACCTAGAAATCGAAAACTATCAAGCCACCTACGAGAGATGGATTTTGCTTGTGCCCTTGGTGAAAAGGGGTCGAGATCGTTTCTCTACTGCGTATGCACCGACACATCATTCTAACCTCGTACGATGACGCGCGTAATTATTTTTTTCCTGCAAGTTTTGCTCATACAAAAAATAAAGAATGTACGAATGTACATTTGGCGCATTCTTCACTTAAATTCACTCCAATGCTTATCATCAACGATAAACACGAGTAAAAAAAAGCCCAATCCAACGATTTACTCGATAGCATCATACCTACTAAAAGAACATTAAACGATAGCATCACACCGACTAAAAGAACATTAAAAAAAAGATTCGGCCACAATACGTGACTCAGATTTCTTGGTAAAACGAACATGTGGTATCCTTTAATCTCTGAATGATTCGATAACATTTCGTGAAATTGACAGCTTAAATTTTGAATACAACGGGGAACTGTCACTTTCCAAATTTTTGAAGCATGAACAGATTCATGGAAATATATAGGTATACAATTTGTATTATGACACCAGAAAAAAATATATAGATATATAAAATGTATTATGGCACCAGATTTGTCACTAAAGAAAAAACAAATAAACATCAAAAATGTGTGCGAAAAAATGCAACATTTTTTGATGAAATTAAAAAATAAATAATTAATATCTTTTCAATGCGTTAAGCTACAGAGTTCGTAGAGGTCGCGATCGAAAGATAAAAAAAAATAAAAAATACGTCATCTTGCAGGATTCTTTGGAATACTGTAATTATTCAGTTATTAAAGAAATAAATTTTGAGTATTATCGAAAACAGCTGAAAAACACTCTCGCTCCGGTAAAGACTCTCTGGAAGCGACTCGTCATACATAAATGTACTTGTCTCAGAGTCGCTACCGCGACTCTAGATAATTAATATCTCTTCAACGCATTAAGCTACAGAGTTTGAAGAGGTCGCAATCGAAAGAAAAAAAAATAAAAAATATGTCAACTTATAATCTTCTCCGGAATGCTATAATTAATCAATTATTGAAGAAACAAATTTTGAAAATTTTCGAAAACAATTGGAAATGCTATCGCTCCGGTAATCAAGAGACTCGGTAGAGTCTCGGGACAAGTACATTGACAGCCTTGTCGTCTACTGGCCTGAGGCTCTCGCCGAGACTATACTTTCTCTGAATAAAACGATTCGCGGTGGTGGGGGTAAAATTCGCATGTGATTTTCTTTAATTGCAAAGCTCATGAGTTATGTACGGCTTTGAAAATTGAACTTTTAGCTAATTAAGAAGTTCTCTGTCGAATGAGCCCAAAATCAGCATGCTCGGTGTCGTAATTTCTGAGAAAAAACTTTGCACGGGCTTAAGATTATGCAAAAGTTACTAACACATTCAGGATTTGACGTATCTGTATACGCGTACTCCAACCACTACAAACATAGGCCCCTTGGCACCCATGATCACCAATCCCTGGTGAGAGAAATTTTGTTGCAACCAATGAAAGGTGAGAGAATTTTTGGGCCAATGACATTCAAGAAAAAGAGCAAGGAAGTTTAGCGGAAAGCTAAGGAGCTCGGAGCTCGAGAGCTCGAAAGTACTCGAAAGTCACCAGCCGAAGTTTCACGTCATGTTGACGTTTGGGGTTATGATGTTATTAAGTGCGTGCGGGAAAATAAAAATAATTTTCGCGTCATCTAACAAAGTGTATACTAATATTTATTTTGTTCTTATGGTAAACTATACCGGTATAAAAGCGGCCGCGTAAATGTAGACTGTGATCTGTGTGTGAAAATGAAAAATATAAAAAAATGCGCGATGCTTATGTCAACGAAACTGTTCAGTATTTCATTATTTCGTTCGATTGGAAATAAGTATCAACTGAGATAATCTTTCAACTAAACCAGAGTGCGCGGAATATTGTCAAGTGTAAATATATCGTCGGTTGCGTGATTATATATCATGTGTAATAATGTAGGTTATATATGCGAGTTCCCTTTGATAGCTATGTGTCGTAACCATGGACGTAGGAAATACATGGACGGAGCCTTAGCCGAGGGGGGTGAAGCCTGAAGGGTGAGGGGAATGAAAGTCTATTTCCACGGATATGATCAACCATGATGGCGGCGGCGATGTTATATTCTCACGGCGAAATCGTATGGTGGGGATAAGCAGTTAAAAAAAAAAGTTAACCTCCAATCAATTATGACACGCCAAATAAAAATCTAACCTTCAATCGATTATAAGGCACGAATAATTATATTTCGTAATTGAAATATCATTTTCAATGATGAGTTAAGCGAAATGTTGGTTAGTTAAATAAGGGATGTCAAACTGCTCGCCGGTATTTTGTCTACGGTCACGGGATAGTTTTGTTAAAATCACGCCGCGCACCGTGAGGATAGACGTGGGATAGACACGAATCTGATCAACCATTATGGCTACCGCGGCTTTTCTCCTTGCCCCTGAGGCTTCACCCCCCTCGTCTGAAAAGGTACTTAAGGCTCCGTCCATGTATTTCCTACGTCCATGGTCGTACCGAACCGGCCGGGGTTTGACGTTCCGAAGTGTGGGACAAATGTAACAAACGTTCACACAGTTAGTGAATAATAATATAAATAAGGCAAATCAGTTTATCAAAAATAGGTCTGGAAGTTGTAAGGACAAATGTTCGTCAATCTTTAATGTGTCAAGATTTCTTTTTGCGATCTGAAATATTATGGTTGATAATTAATATAACAAGAACACACGGAACTGTTAGTGTATAATGTGAGAAACTCCAATCGAATAAATGTTTTCTAATTTATTTCTTGTGTCAACATTATTTTTGAATATTCCCATATTTTGCTTCCTATTGAGTTTGACTCTGCTCTTTCCGATCCTTGTTTTGACTCCATTGGTTTGCAGCGGATCGATACATATTATTAATTCGTTGTTTGGGATGTGTCCTCTGATTTCCTACTACTTCTTCATGCTGATTGTGGTAACGTGATTCAGGAGGTTTCTAACTATGATCATCAATTGCACATTTTGTACATCAGATTTTCAAAACAGTTTCTGGTCTTGACATAAGTGTAGTTATTCTTTTTCCACCTGGTCTGTCGAGTAATAAAGTTTGAAACTTGTTCCAAAACGTCTTTGGATGCTTTTTTTGCTGATAATATGAAAAGTTGAACCTTTAGAATGCGGTAGACAAACACAAATGTAGACAACAATACTTATGAAATGATGTGTATGTTGAGTATTCCTATTCTGCAAACTGCAAATAAGGAATTATTGGTGAAAACATTGATTACGATAAGTCTACAGTTGCTCAGTTATGGATGCGATTAAGTATAATGCCTGCCAACATCAGGGAAACCAACTGTATTTCTGAATGTTATGTGCGCTATGTCATTTTAATATAACATCATGACTTCTAACAACTTTTCACTATAATACTATAGATTTGGATCATTGAAATACAGCAAAAATCTGCAAACTATAAAATTTATATACTGTGCCATTCATTTTACTTTTTGACTCTCACCGTAACATAAATATGAAGTGAAAAATTCATTACAAAAGTCCTCAGTTGCTCATGTGTCCTCAGTTGCAAAATATGGGATTTGAAATTGCTGTCTTCCAAACTCATTGCGCAGATACATTGAATCGCAACAGATACCTGCGAACTCTGAAATTTCTGTAGATAATTATAGGTGCTAAGTATCACCTCCTATCTTTGATTATGGTAATATGTAATGGAACTTGGTTCAGCAAGTTTTAAAGTGTTTCTTTTCAAATAGTATTGAAGTTTGTATTACCGCGGTAAGGAGCGAATACCTCCAAACTTTGATATTTTTGTGTCACAGCATGTGTGCCAATCATTTAAATTTTTTACTCCAACCCTAACATGTAATTTCAAAAATTCATCACAAAAGTTTTTAGCTTTTCTAATTAACTTAATTTCCCTTTTTCTAAATTCCATGCTACATTTCTGAATTTCTAAATTTATTTCTAAATTATCCTAAAATGAAATTGGTTTCCTCTACAACCAATGCAGGTACCTTAAACGTCTTTGAAATCCGTTGCGCTGTTGAATTAAGTCCGCTCAGTTTTTTTTTGCTTTTTTGAATTCTGACATAATGAATGTTTCCGGGTGTTTTTTTTCTGCAACTATCAAACTGTAGATAATTGGATCTCAGCAGCCACTTGCAAACTTTGGAAATATATTTCATCCGGGGCATGTTTTGGATGACACGAAAATGTCTAAATTCAGAATGCAAAAACGACATTTAAAAATAACCAATTCTGTTGGATTTGTTGTGTTTTGAATTTGATCTATCTTTCCTCTTTTCCTTTCTTTTTTCTAACGTTATAAGCCGGAAATCATATCTCGGCCTCCAACCTACTTTCCACCATGCTCTTGGGTTGGTAATGAAGAAAACATATTAGAGTACAAGGGGAAAAATCGCCAAAGTCCAAGGACAGACCTGTGACGAAATATTTCCAGTATAATTTTGACGAAAAACAGGTCTTTTTCGTGGAAACCAACGTTATAAGCCGAAAATGATATCTCAGCCTCCAACCCGCTTTCCATCGTGCTTTTTGGTTCCTAATTGACAGAACATATTAGAATACAAGGAAAAAAATCGCCAAAGTCCAAGAACAGACCTGTGACGAAATATTTTCAGTACAATTTTGACGAAAAACAGGTCTTTTTCGTGGAAACAAAAGTTATAAGCCGAAAATTATATCTCGGCCTCCAACCCGCTTTCCACCGTGCTCTTTGATTCCTAATTGACAAAACATATTCGAATACAAGGAAAAAATCGTCAAAGTCCAAGGACAGACCTGTGACGAAACATTTTCAGTACTATTTTGACGAAAAATAGGTCTTTTTTCGTGAAAACCAACGTTATAAGCCGAAAATCATAAATAATTCATAGAAATTTAAACTAAAATCCTATAGTCAACTGAACATAAATAAGGAACTCGTGAGAAAAAAGACGTGATATCAAACCATAAACTTCCTCTAGGAAAAAAAAGGTTGGGACAAGTACATTGATGGTCCCTCGTTTCCTGATAATTCCATCTATAAAAAAAACTTAAAAAAAAATGTTTTTAACAAATTGTCAAAAAAATTATTTTATAAAAAATATACAGAACAATTCGAAAAACATTTCACAAATCTTGGAAAAACATTATCTTTAAAAAAAATCTAATCGGTATCTATTTTTTTAAGTGTCAAAAGTATCAAATATCAAGTAAAAAATAAAAAACCGAAAAATCGTGCTTGAAATCATTTTGGAAACCGATGCCTCATTCTTCTTATTTGATTCGAACAGCTAAATCAATTGAAAAAAATTGCATCTAATTTACGTGCAGCATTAAAATTTATTATATCAATTCGTGGCCAAGTATTTTCTAATAAATTGAAACAAGTTACCATTTGAGTTGCGTGCAGCACTAAAATTTATGATATCAATCGAAGGACAAGTAATTTATGAATAACTCCAAATTTTGACATTATTAAATGGTTCTAAGAAGCTTTTAAATCCAAAAAAAATCACATGAAAGCTAGTCATTTGTTACTCTATGGTGGCAGAGACTTATAAGAAAATCGATTTTTCTCAGACTTTCAGGATCCTTTGGTATTATTCACAAAATTCAACGTCGATTGGATCGATACAAATTATGTTTAAATATGTGTTAAAAGTACTTGTCCGGCCCATGACTTTCCGTTTAAATTGTTTATCCAAATAAAAATCAGAGCATCTAGAACTGATGGATCACAAATATTCATGCAGAGGGAATTTACAGAGTTATCTTCAAGTAATTTTCCTTTAATTGCGCTAATTTAATAAGAATGGAAACGAATTGTCCTGTAATATACAAGGGATGATATTGTGTATCGATAAATAAAAAACATTTTACACATTAAATATGTTCAAGCTTCCAAAAAAACTCCCCAGTTTGTATTGTAATAACGGCAATTTTTACTTCTCACTTCTTCCAGCGAACGAATTTTATTCGGCATAACTATATTATTTTTAGTAAGAACATTAAACTAATAATAAATCGCATTTCAATAAATTTTCAACCGGATTCTGCCGTGCAATTTCGTTTTTTTATGATTGATTTTTATTTGAATGAATAGTGATGGGCCGGACAAGTACTTTTAACACATATTTAAACATAATTTGTATCGATCCAATCGACGTTGAATTTTGTGAATAATACCAAAGGATCCTGAAAGTCTGAGAAAAATCGATTTTCTTATAAGTCTCTGCCACCATAGAGTAACAAATGACTAGCTTTCATGTGATTTTTTTTGGATTTAAAAGCTTCTTAGAACCATTTAATAATGTCAAAATTTGGAGTTATTCATAAATTACTTGTCCTTCGATTGATATCATAAATTTTAGTGCTGCACGCAACTCAAATGGTAACTTGTTTCAATTTATTAGAAAATACTTGGCCACGAATTGATATAATAAATTTTAATGCTGCACGTAAATTAGATGCAATTTTTTTCAATTGATTTAGCTGTTCGAATCAAATAAGAAGAATGAGGCATCGGTTTCCAAAATGATTTCAAGCACGATTTTTCGGTTTTTTATTTTTTACTTGATATTTGATACTTTTGACACTTAAAAAAATAGATACCGATTAGATTTTTTTTAAAGATAATGTTTTTCCAAGATTTGTGAAATGTTTTTCGAATTGTTCTGTATATTTTTTATAAAATAATTTTTTTGACAATTTGTTAAAAACATTTTTTTTTAAGTTTTTTTTATATAAAGAGTCTCTGGCAGCAATTCGTCTGCCGCGACTCTAGATAGTATACTACACCACACGAGCAGACGTTTGATAGCCTGAACTGTGCTCCAAATGCTTCGGGCATTATGACAGCTATATAAAATTTGCCCTCAATTTTAACTTTTGCCATTTTTTAAAATTTATTATGATTGTTTGTCGTTAGTTTGTAAATGTTTGATTAATTTAAACGTTTGGTTGATACTTTTTGATAAACAAATGAAACAAAAAATGCTCACAAGAATTTCTGTGTAGCCGTCTGACATCTCTGCTGACTTCACTGACGCAGGGGCATTGTACGAACCGTCAGGTTAGGATGTTATGATATGATAGGTTTGAAATTGCTTAATGCATCAATATATACACAATTATCTAAATAATTGGAAGAAAAAACGTAAAAAAAGCAATAAAAAATTAATTTCCAATTTCACTTAACACTTCGGCGCAATTTTTAATATGTCAAAACGTTGGGGCACTGACTATGTCGTCACAGAACATCGCGATTTGCAGGTAAACAAAAAAAGCACTCAAAGTTATAATTAGGCAAATTGTTTTTACAGTTTTTTACAATTGTTACTTTTTTTATTTCATATAAGGCGAATACAATGGCGATTGACGCAACCGGAGGTTATGTTTTACTGGCAGGGTGAGTATATTCTCTTTTGATAAATAGTTACATATCTTGTAAAATGGAACTATATTCATTCTCATCCTTATAATTGTCATTTTACTGTTATTTTCATTGTTATTCAAGAAAATAATGATTGGTTATCTAATGATAGGCGTCGATATTTTGCTGTGAAAAATTTAAATGATGAAATGGATGGGCTACGGAAATTCCAACGACAGAGCAAGTATGAAGTTGGTTCCGCTGAATGGAACCCCACATTGACCAATAGTCACTTATGTGCAATATCTGTAAGTCATTTCAATCTAAATTAATCCCACACTTTATTCTCAATTTCATTTTGTATTGAAAACATGTATTAATTAAATTGATAACAGATTAGAGCATGAAGATTTATGATGAAATGTTAATTATTATAAAAACTTAAAACAATCGTATATTATTTGAAATAGAGATCCAAATTTAGACGGGGTACATGATTATTTGCATTCAAGATATAAAATGAACATAACTGAAAATAGTGAAAAAAAACATAATGGAATGCTCAAAATAATCCACTAACTATTTTCAGAGCAACACAAGGGTAGAGATATTAAGTTTTGCAGGAGGAGGTGGGCAGGAATTACAGACCACCCACAGTCTGAGAGCTCACACACGAGTGGTCAGTGATTTGAATTGGCATCCCAAGGAACCTTCAATTGTTGCTTCGTGCAGCATTGATACTTTTATCCACATTTGGGATATACGCGATCAGCGACGACCCTGTTTATCTCTATCAGCAGTTGGTATGTTTTACATATTATTGAAAAAATTAAAAAATTCCCAAAGCCTTAAGAGAGCTTCCATGTGTATATTATTATGTAAATTGGACTTTGATTGCTTGCATAGTCTCTCAGATACTGGGAAAATAGTATACTTGCTCTAAACTTTAAAATTGTCAAGAGAAAACATTTCGGTATTTCAACCGTTGTAACAAAACAGTATGTTCATTGTATTAACTCATTTTAGCCGGTGCGTCCCAAGTTCAATGGAATGCTTTGTTACCACACACTTTAGCAACTGCTCATGACGGTGACGTAAAAATATGGGATCAGCGCAAAGGAAATAGCCCTGTACAATATATAGCTGCACATTTAACAAAGGTATATTCGGTTTTTCGTAAATACTTTTGGTGCTAATTATCTTTTGTCTCATGCCTGAAAATTTCAGGTTTTCTTATTTCCTCAATTATTTCTGAAATATTATTGATAATTTTTTAGATACACGGGTTGGATTGGTGTCCGTTTCAGCAAAACCAGCTGGCAACTTCTAGTCAGGATTGTACTGTAAAAATTTTCGATATTGTGAACCCTCGCAGAGCTGAAAGTATTCTGACGACTAATTCCCCTGTTTGGAGAGCACGCTATACGGTAAAAAAATACTTTTCACTACATGAAATTGTCGTAAATCGAATCGTACAAAATAAATTTCGAACACTATTTCTTGCTATGTGAAGAAATCTTCTTTTATAACAATTAATCAATAGGGTTGGGAAATACTTGTAAAGAAAGACCTTTTTATGGAAAATTGGGGTGAGACTCAAGAGTTCGAAGGCCTAAAATAGCGAACAGGCATTCTGTATATCTATATATACGTATATCAAGAGACTCGGTAGAGTCTCGGGACAAGTACATTGACAGCCCTGTCGTCTGCTGGCCCTATAGGTATATATAGATATACAGAATGCCTGTTCGCTATTTTAGGCCTTCGAACTTTTGAGTCCCACTCGAAAATTGAATTATTTCATTTCACATTCTATTGAATTTTCTTCAAAATTATTTTTCCCGACATAGCCGTTCGGAGAAGGTCTTGTAACCATCGTCGTACCACAACTGCGGAGAGGGGAAAACAGTTTACTATTATGGAACACATCAAACTTCAATGCACCAATATATACTTTTGTTGGGCATACGGACGTTGTACTGGAATTTCAATGGCGTTACCCGAAAACAGGTATAACTCAACGAAATGAATGATTCGAAAGATAAACTGAAAAAAAGGTTTTTTTTTCTCTTAATTCGACTCTTTGTTCAATTACGAACAACGTAAATGCATCTAAAGTATGTGAATTCATGCGAAACAATTTTTCTCTTTTTACAGATATAAATGATTACGAGTTGATCACGTGGTCGAAAGATCAATGCTTGAGGATCTTCAAAATAGATCCTTTCCTCAAGAAGGTAAAGAAATTTCGGAAAAGTGGCTCATGATTTTTTTCGATTTTTTTTTTATCAAGACGTTCCTGAAGTAAGAATTTTTGAAAATTTTAGTGATTTTGTTTCAAATGCTCATAACTCGTTTGAAAATACATCAAATCGAATGTTTTTTTTCCAAATTTTGCATTTTTCAATGATCTTTTCAAGAGTGGGAAGAGCCTGGGCCTGTCGTAAAGAAACAATTCTTTCTGTTTATTTTAGAATTTCTTGTTTATGCATTTAAAACTTTGAATATGATTTTTATATCTTACAAAATGAAATATCAGTAGGTAATTGTGAATTAAAGTAATATACAGTTTGAGAATTAATGAATCTGCTTGTTCATCAAAATTTTTATTCATAAATAGATATTATCTTTTATTTTCTTTGTCGTTTGAATATTTTACATGAATGACTCTCGTTCGAGCTAGAAATCACTTTCATCGTGAAAAATCCATTTATGTTTGGAGTTACACAATGAAATTAATTCTTGCATGCTTGCGATAGTTTTATCTTTAAAAAGCCCCAATTGAAAACAAAACATTCAATTTTTGGTGTATTTTCAATCTTTAAATTGTTACACACCGGTCCGGTATGGGTCCTCCATAAAATTTCTTCCGTTTTTCGAAAATCTGAAAAAAATATTTTTAACACATATATTCTTTATTTACTTTTTTTCAATTAGTTTCAATACTTTTGGATTGTTAATAGATGTTCAAAATCAATAAGTAAACGTTTACTCAGTTAGTATTATGTTTTTTTTATTTAACGAAGTACCCTCGGTACGTAGTGAGTCAGAGAGTTTTAGTCTTCAATATGGGTAACGTAGTATATATTTCGGCAACACCGTAGCCCCTGGGTTAGTGTACGTGTTAACGTACAAGTACAAGCATTGAATCTACGTATAGTCGCGTATAGGAAACCCAGCTTCTGCGTGTTTCGTTTTTCATCAGTGGGTAAAGAAATCCGAAGTGTGTACGGGAAAAGAAACATCCCTAACCTCAAAGAAGACTTCAAAAATGATTAAATTGACGGTGCCTTCTTTTCATATTTTCTATTTCTTATTGTTTCCGAAAATAATTGATGCATGAAACACACAAATTTTCGTTACAAATATATAATATTTCTTTTGCAATACTGTGTTTCTATCGTTGACTCAATTTGCGCATGTTCAGACGGTTTCGAAAGTGCTGCTGTAACTTATATTCGAATGAAGCGCCATAACCTACAATTCTGCGGTGTTGCCACATTTGCGTGTTGCCCAAAAACCTTGTGTTATTTCCAGTTATTTCTTAGAACACGCAAGCAAGCTTTGCATGTTTTCCAAAAAGAAAAATGTTCATTGGACATTCGTTTATATTTTCTCCAAATTTTATCAAAATCTGTTTGTTAACTTCAACGTTATAAATTAAAAAGTGCGTCTGAATCACAGATTCACATAAGACTCTATGTTAACTGCTTCAAATTAAATCATAGATATCTCTTTTCAAAGTCAACCAAAGGTCACAAAATTTTAACTGACTCATTTTTCGAAAGAATTTGACATCTTAACGAATTTTTATAATTTTCTGTTTGTTAATTTATTTACCGAGGGTACTTCCTTAAGAGGATGGACCAGTTGGTATATCACAACCATGAGTGCGAGAGAGATAGTTGCAAATTTCGAAATCGAAATTCTTTAACACAGTTTGACCGATTAAAAAAAGGCTCTGTCAGTCGATTTTTACCATCGTTCTGTGTAGGCTGACAGAGCCTTTTTTTAATCGATCAAACTGTGTCTAAGAATTTTGATTTCGAAAATTCCAAGTGAGGTTAGTCGACTGATCCATACTCTTAAGAGGATGGATCAGTCGGTATATCGCAACCGTGAGTGCGAGAGAGATAGCTGCAAATTTCGAAATCGAAATTCTTTGACACAGTTTAACCGATTAAAAAAAGGCTCTGTCAGTCGATTTTTGCCATCGTTCTGTGTAGGCTGACAGAGCCTTTTTTTAATCGGTCAAACTGTGTCAGAGAATTTCAATTTCGAAAATTCCAAGTGAGGTTAGTCGACTGATCCATACTCTTAAAAGTCAATAATGAATTTTTTAACATGAAGGCTAACTCGGCTTTATACATGTTGCAATGCATTAAAATTAAAAAAACTAGGTTGCAGGGAAGGGAATGAAACTTACCTTCAAAAAATTTCAAAATTTATGGAATTTGAACCGTTTTAATCATTTGTGCCCATCCTTAGAAAAACATGAGATCCTCAAAATCATTATTGTCTACATCAAACTATATTATCTGATGTCAATAGATTACAACATTTGTAAAGTTGAGATTTAAACTCCATATTTAGGGACGTATTATTGGGTTTCAATTAAAAGCTAACTGAATTGAGCTTCCATAGTGAGTGATGTAGCAGAGGTTATGATACAGATAAACAAATTCCGTAACTATTGGTATAAAAAAAACAGTCAGCAGTGCCATCACATTCAGAAAGTCATTTATTAAAATGTGCAACTCTTTTAAAATTGAATATAAATTCATAAAGATTATTTATAAATTATAAAAAACTATTCAAGTGAAAAAAAAATGCTAAAAAAAGTAGCATTGTTAACCTTTAAACGACGGTTCTGGTCGAAATATAGGTCACCAGTTTAGTCGGGCACTCCTCGTAAAGAATTCATCAAAAATGTCAATTTCAACTTATAATTTCCCCGTCTAAAAATTTGATATATGTTTAAAACAATCAGTCCTCAACCACGGGGATTGAAGTTTTCCATTTGAAATAGATGGAGATTCTCTGCGTTTGTGGTCACTATTTTAGTTTGGGCCTAAATGTGTTTGAAAAAACTTGAAGTTTTCAGAAATTACTTTACAAGCATATTACTACACGGATCCCAAAACTCTTACCCTCAAAATGTTGTATAGCATCACCATACTAACCCGTTAATGCGCAAAATGACAATTTTTGACACGCGATTTCAAGTATACAGTTTTAACTAAGGAACAAAAAAAATTCTTCAAAATTATATTTCTAGATGACATAGAAAAAAGATTCAGAACCAGGAAAAAAATTCTATAGAAATAATAAACGAAAAATTGAAAAGTTCAAAAAAATTCAGCAATAAAAAACAATCGAAAAAAATTCTGTAAAGAAAAATAAAAATTTTCAAAAAAATTCATAAATATTGAACAAATTGAAATATGTACTATCCAAGTTAAATGCAGTATAAAAATGTATGATATCAATTAGAGGCCAAGTTTTTATTGATAATTTGGAATATTTATTGAACAAATCGGAAACTTTAATTGAAACTCATGATAATTATTTTCAAGAAAAAAGTTAATGAAAAAAAAGTCATAACGGAAGTTGCAGTACTAAAATGTATTATATCAATTCGAGGTCAAGTATTTATTAGTTATTCGAAATATAATCTCCGGCGACAAATGAGCGTTGAGAATCCTTGTCGGGCTCACAACGTTTTATCAAAATTACTAAAAAATTAATGGAAATGAAATCATTAAAAATTCACATGAAAATCATTCGTTACTTCAACAAGGTACACATTTTAAAGAATCGATTCCCCTCCGATTTTCATGATCCTCTGGTATTATTCACAACATTCAACTTCGATTGGATCGGTACAAATTATGTTCAAATACGTCTTAAACGTACTTGTCCGGCCCATCACTTTTTATTCAAATTGCTCATTCGAAAACAAATCAGGGCTACTCTAAAATGACAAATATAATAACATCGATAGAAATAAAAATAATATCTCCAAGTAATTTGAACTTGATTGTTCGCAAGTTCGTATAGCAATATCCACTTCTCATTTTTTTCAGTGAACACATACCATTCGGTAAGAACCAATGAAAATGAGAAATAATCAGGCACATTACAAGAAATTTTCGAACCTACTCAGCCATGCAATGTTTTTTTTTCTATAGTCACGTACACATTTTGATAAATACCACTAGTCGAGTACGACACGTGGATTCCTGGAATTTGGAGAAAAATTATTTTGTTGTGAATTCTGACTTCATATGATATAAATAGATTAATTAACTTTATCTTGCATTTTCGTTTCATTATGACAAGAGCGATTCGAAGGAAAATTATTTTCTCGGGAATTACTGTTCCTTAATATTAACACATGCATTAACTTTGTTTTTGATTTGTTTTCGAATGAGTAATTTGAATAAAAAGTGATGATATTTGAACATAATTTGTACCGATCCAATCGAAGTTGAATGTTGTGAATAATACCAGGGGATCCTGAAAATCGGAGGGGAATCGATTCTTTAAAGTGTGTACCTTGTTGAAGTAACGAATGACTTTCATGTGAATTTTTAATGATTTCATTTCCATTAATTTTTTAGTAATTTTGATAAAACGTTGTGAGCCCGACAAGGATTCTCAACGCTCATTTGTCGCCGGAGATTATATTTCGAATAACTGATAAATACTTGACCTCGAATTGATATAATACATTTTAGTACTGCACGTAACTTCCATTATGACTTTTTTTTCATTAACTTTTTTCTTGAAAATAATTATCATGAGTTTCAATTAAAGCTTCCGATTTGTTCAATAAATATTCCAAATTATCAATAAAAACTTGGCCTCTAATTGATATCATACATTTTTATACTGCATGTAACTAGGATAGTACATTTTTCAATTTGTTCAATATTTATGAATTTTTTTATTTTTCTTTACAGAATTTTTTTCGATTGTTTTTTATTGTTGAATTTTTTTGAACTTTTCAATTTTTCGTTTATTATTTCTATAGAATTTTTTTCCTGGTTCTGAATCTTTTTTCTATGTCATCCAGAAACAAGGGACCATCAACGTACTTGTCCCAACCTTTTTTTCCCAAGGGGAAGTTTATGGTTTGATATCACGCCTTTTTTCTCAAAAGTTCCTCATTTATGTTATGACGGTTATAGGATTTTAGTTTAAATTTCTATGAATTATTTGCTTAGTACATTTTTATAGATTCCATTCTCATACGAACATTTTTTTATGGGATAATCTTTTTCATGAAATTATCAGCAAATAAGGGACCATCAATGTACTTTTCACAACCTTATTTTCCCTGGGTATGATGTTCGGCTTATAAAGTTGGTTTCCACCATAGAAAACCAATTTTTCGTAAAAATTGTAGTGAAAATATTTCGTCACAAGTCTGCCCTTGAACTTTGGCGATTTTTTCTCTTATACTATAATATGTTATGCCTATTAAGAACTCAACAGCATGGAGGAATCCGGGATGAGGCCCGAGAAATTAATTTCGGTTTATAATGTTGGTTTCCACGTAAAAGACCAATTTTTCTTCAAAATTGTACTGAAAATATTTAGGCACTGGTTTGGTCTTGGACTTTGGTGATTTTTCTCCTTGTCTTCTAATATGTTTTGTCTATTGGGAACCCAAGAGCATGAAGAAATGCGTGTTGTGGGCCGTAATATGATTTTCGGCCTATAACGTTGGTTTCCACGAAAAACAACAAATTTCTCGTCAACATTGTACAGAAAATATTCCGTCACAGGTCTGTCCATGGACTTGGGCTATTTTTTCTCTTCTACTCTAATATGCTATGCTTATTGGAAACCCAAGAGAATGGTAGAAAGCGGGTTGGGGGCCGAGATATGATTTTCGGCTTATAAGGTTGGTTTCCACAAAAAAGGACCTATTTTTCGTCAAAATTGTACTGGAAATATTTCGGCACTGGTTTTTTCTTCCACGTTGGTGATTTTCCCCCTTATCTTCTCATATGTTTTGTGTAATAGGAACCCAAAAGAGTGAAGAAATGCGTCTCGTGGGCTGTAATATGATTTTCGGCTCATAACGTTGGTTTCCGCGACAAAAGATCTATTTTTCGTCAAAATTGTACTGGAAATATTTCGTCACCGGTCTGTCCTTGGCCTTTGGCAATTTTTTCCAAGTCTTTGAACGAAGAAAGAACTGACGTAAAGATTTCCTTAATAGAACAGATTTTATTTATCCCTTTTCTTCAAAATTCAAATGAAAGAACACGAAAAATCCAACAGATTTACCCACTTTAAATGGCGCTTTTGCATTCTGAATCTAGAGATTTCATCTCATGCAAAATGTGCCCCCAATGAAATATATTTCCAAAGTTTGCAAGTGGCCTCTGAAGTCCAATTATCCACAGTTTGATAGTTGCTGAAAAAAAGTACCCGAAAACTTCTAACATTTATTATGCCAGAACTCAAAGCAGCAAAAAAACTAAGCGAACTTAATTCAACGGAGCAACAGAATTCAAAGATGTTTAAGGTACCTGTATTGGTTTTGGAGGAAAACCATTTCAGGACAATTCAGAAATGAATTTAGAAATTCAAAAACTCAGAATAGAGTAGAAAAAGGAAAATTGAAGAATTTAGGAAAGCGGCAGACTTTTGTGATGAATTTTCTAGATTACATGATACGGTTGGAGTAAATGATTTGAATGATTGGCACACATGCTGCAACACAGAAATATCAAAGTTTGGAAGTATTCGCTGTATATCAGTCATATAAACTTCAATACTATTTGAAAAGGAACACTTAAAAGCTTGCCGAACCAAGTTCCATTATATATTACCATAATCAAAGATAAGGGGTGATCCGTCGCATATATATTTATCCACAAAAACTTCAGAGTTCGCAGGTATCTGCTGCGGTTCAATGTATCTGCGCAATGAGCTTCGAAGACAGCAATTTCAAATCTATCCATAAATGAGCAACTGAAGACTTTTATAATCAATTTTTTAATTAGAATAACTACACACTATATCAAGACCAGATTTTTTTTTGAAAATCTGAATTATAAAATGTGCAATTCAAGATCATGGTTAGAAACCTCTCGAATCATGTTACCACAATCATCATGAAGGAGTAGAAAATCATAGGACACATATTAGGGAACGAATTAATAATATGAATCAATCCGCTGCAAACTGATGGGGTGAAAACAAGGATCGGAGAGGACAGAGCCAAACTGAATATCAAGCAAAATATGGGGATGTTTAAAAATAATGACAACACAAGATATAAATTAGAAAACATTTATTCAATTAAAGTTACTAATATCATTCTAACAGTTGCGTGTATTTTAGTTCTATTTATTCGTAAATATAACCTTGACATATAACCACGCCACTGACGATATATTCGCACTGGACAATATTTCTCGTACTCTGGTTTAATTGAAGGATTATATCAGTTAACACTTATTTCCAATCGAACGAAATAATGAAATCTTGAAAAGTTTCGTTGACATATGCATAGCGCATTTTTTATATTCTTTTTCACACACACACATCACAGACTACATTTACGCGGTCGCTTTGATACCGGTTTAATATATCACAAATAACAACATAAATAGTAATCTGCACTTCTTTAGATGATGAAAATTATTTTTTTATTTATCCGGCACGCACTTCGTAATGTCGAAACTCTATTCTTACGATCAAAAACTGACACATGGTTTGTACCCATATATATTGTAACGGTACTATTGTGTATCAGAACACCCCGTTACGCGTAGATTCGAGCTTCTTATAAAATAAAGGAGCAGGCATGAAAGAAAAACAAGAGTGCGAGGAAAGATCTGTGATAAATCAGAAGTTTTATTCAAAAAAGACAAATTTGGTTGTTCTCTGTGAGCTGCTTACAAAAGAGAATGTTATTTGTTCAAGCAAAATTGTTTTTGGTATTTTTCTTTTAGTCACAAAAAAATATGATCGCACGCAAATGACTTAATCTCGCATTTAAAGAATAGTAAGAGCAATTTTCGCAAAATAAGGCAAATTTCTCAATTAAAGAATTAAATTTCGCAATTTAAATTTCGCAGATACTGAATTATATTTCGCAAATTAAAGAATTAATTTCGCAAATTAAAGAATTAACTTTCGCAAATAAAGAATTAACTTTCGCAAATAAAGAATTAACTTTCGCAATTAACTGATTAAATTTCGCAAATAAATTTCGCAAACAAAGATTTAACTTTCGCAAATAAAGATTTAAGTTTCGCAAATAGAAATTTAATTTAAATTTCGCAATTAAATTAAAGAATTTCGCACGCAGTTTAGAATCTTACAATTTCATACATAAATAAAGTGGATTTTAATTGATTGCCTTAAACGTTGGCACCTAACAAAAATAAAGTGGATTTTAATTGATTGCCTTAAACGTTGGCACCTACCAACCGGAATTCAGTCCACCCAGGAATCTTAAGGCAGAACGAACCCGAACTGCCCCCGCCCTCCTGGCATGAAGGGAAGGATTCCCCCAAGACTCTTGTGACCGAACGGAGCCGAACGGTCACCGCCCTCTTGGCAGGAGAAGGATGGGTAATCTGGCAGAAATCTTGGTCCAGAACGAAATCGAACTGTCCCCGCCCTTCTGGTCAGATCGGTGCCCCAGAGTGGAAATCTTGAACCCAAACGGAACCGAATGGGGCCTGCCCTTCCAAACTGAGTCGGTGGTAGTCTACCTTTTGCAAAGCGGATTCTGAGTTACGAAGTCAGAATCGGCTGGAAAAATTGCGTGTGCGGATCTGAGTTGCTCAGTCTCAGATCGGCGTGCGTAAGCGAGTCAAGCGTGATGAGGGCAAGACTGGCTATCGAGACTAGCTCTCGACGCCTTTTTATATGCGAAATAACAAAGGAGAATAATGATAATAATTTTTGGCGGAATGCGCCAATTTTCCTGATTCGCTATTGAATTTAATCTCGAACTCTTTGTTTGCTCTAAAATTCCTGGTTGGCCAATTTTATTCTCGGTGTGCTTTGTTATTGGTCGCTTAATTTCGACCAATGGTAAAATTTTGTTTTAATGAACTGCGCTTGTGCGACAATTCACAATCGCCAATGGAAACTTCACGATTTTCCCATTGGTTATTTGAGAAATTTGCCTATTGGCTGAATTTTTTGATTGGCTTTTACGAGCCTGGTCGCAGTGACGCGCGAAACCTATTTAAATTTGAAATAATTGCTTCGAAATGATTTGATAATTTTTTGTTATGTTTTCAAATGAATTTGCTCTGAAATTGCCACTGATTAGTTCGCACAAAAATTTCTTATACAATTCAGTCTTTTGTTGTTGAAGAGAAATGATTTATTCAATGAAATTAATGAAAATAGAGTCTTCTTGTGATCTTCGTGGCACTGGTCGATAAGCGAGTCCGTACGCTGGCGCCTCTCTCTGAGTGATACGCGTATCGCTAATTGCCGTGTCGGTACGGGCGCATGCTTTGTTGTCGAGCGGTATCGTTCGTCTCAATATATGTATATCGATTGATTTATGACTGCTGTTACCAGCTGTGCTGCGCCGTGTGCTACGTTCTGAAGTTGACGTCATATATATTGTACATTCATAGTCAGAACTGAAATGCACATGCTATATGCTTGCGCATGCCATTTCAAACTTTGATGTAATTGGCCCAGGATTTTTTTCATTGCTCATTGGTTGGAACAAGAATATTCTCACCGGGGATTGGTGATCATGGGGGCCAAGGAGCCTATGCTTGTAGCGGTCAGAGTACGCGTATACAGATACGTCGAATCCCGAATGTGTTAGTAACTTTTGCATAATCTTAAGCCCGTGCAAAGTTTTTTCTCAGCAATTACGACACCGATCATGCTGATTTTGAGCTCATTCGACAGAGAACTTCTTAATTATCTGAAAATTCAATTTTCAAAGCCGTACAGAACTCATGAGTTTCGTAATTAAAGAAAATCGCATGCCAATTTTACCCCCACCACGGCGAATCGTTTTATTCAGAGAAAATATAGTCTCGGCGAGAGCCTCAGGCCAGCAGACGACAGAGCTGTCAATGTACTTGTCCCGAGACTTTACCGAGTCTCTTGATATAAAGGGATTTTGAGGGTGCTCTTTCAGAATCTGACATTTAATTTGTAAAATTAACTCAGAATATCTATTATTTTTGCGTTTGTAATTAAATAGTCAAGAATTATTGACGTTTCATTTTCTTTTAAATCGATTTTCATTATTGTTGCTGCACTTAAATACATACCACATTGTTTACAACTGTTTAAAAACAACTGTTTTTTTCACTCAGTTTTTCCAAGATGGCAGTTTTGCAAAATAGCCCGATGTAAATTTTCATGATTTTTCTCTCGAAAATTAGCAACTTAACAAAAAAATTTTTACAACAAAAAGTGCTGAGGATCATTTAAAAAATACGAGTGATTTTTTCAAAAAATTTCTAGATATTTTTATATTTTGAGAAAATACGAATCAACTCTATTATTTAACCAAAATATATGTCTTTATTCATCGAGAGTACAACTGAAACTGTTTTTAACCTAACTCTAAACATTCGTATTATTGCTATGGCCACGATGCCATGCATGCATGATCACACTTCATACTTCATTCAATCGCTACCCCACACTCGACCATCCTGGTATTAACATCGTTCTCGATATTTTTACTATCAGACTCTGATTCTTCGATGTCTAAAGGAGGTTCATAATACCGCTGAGTTGACCAAGGCTTGTTCGATTCGGTCCCTCATGGTCGAACAGTTTTTCAACCAAATAACGATCATTGCAAAGGACTTTCACAACCTTGTATGGACCAATGAATTGAATGTGCATTTTAAATCCTGAGACTCGCTGCATTCTTTTAATTGCTACCAAATTTCGAATTTTATATTGATTTGCATCCTCTTATTGTTATTGTAGAATTTGCGATTTTCTTCTTGAATCTTCGATATTTGAGTCACAGCATTCTGCCGTACAGTTTCTCGATTCTGTATATATGTATCCATCAATTCTTTTTCGATAACAGCTCGAAGCTCCAAATCGTTTTTTAGATTCATAGCTTCTCCGACAAATAATTCGAACGGTAGGGTTGCAATGCTCCGATTATACGTAGAATTAATAAACTGTTGGGCTTCATTCACGTATTTGAACCATTATTCAGCCTTTGGCATTGGTAATTTTGTTAATATTGGGATTAAAATTCGATTAATCCTTTTTACTTGCTCATTTGCACGTTCATGCGCTTCTCGTATCACGTCAAATTGCATTGATTTGGGGATGACTAGTAATTGTTCACCGTCACAATTTCGGTACAGCACGTTATATTTCAACGAAAAATTTTCCATTTTGTTGTTCACAGTAGCTTGTCTCATTTTTTTTAATCCTCATCTTGTTGAGCTTGTTTAATTCTTGCAGTAAGAGATAAACTGTTCCCTTCGATCATACGGAAACTGGATTACGGCTTAATGCGTCGACATGCCTCATATTAGAGGGACCGGAAAGTAATGTTTTCTTACGCTAATTGCCATGCGCAAAAACGACGTTACTTTCCGGTCCTCTTAATACTTTTTCCAAGGCGATGTTCAATAGTGCAGTTAAATTCTTCAATTATGAGTGCCCATCTTGCTATTCGAGTGCACATATCTTTTTTTCATAGTTAATGAAAAAGCTTCGGAATCGGTTACGATTTTAAAGTGTATTCCGAGTAGGTAAACTCGGAATTTCTTTAATGCCCGAATTACAGCTAGAATTTCCATATCGTAGCTAGTATATTTTTGTTCGGTTGTCGTAGTTTTCTAACTGGCATAGTATACCAGATGCATTCATGAATGTTTTGAATTGTTTTGTAGAAGAATGGCACAAAGTCCATGTAATAATACATTGGTGTGTACTTCTTTTTGAGATGTATCAGAATTGAGATCTACCGGCTTAGAGATGTATAAGATTAGAGATAATTCGCTATAGAGAATTTTTTCAATGATTAAGAGTAGAAGTGTGTTGGATCAGAAATGATATTGATACGACATATTTTGAAGTGGAAATGTTCCTGAATTTAAATATTTTGGAGCAGAGTTATTTTTGAGCATGCATTTTGAAGATTAAGGTTTTACGAGAACAAAATTATTTACGAGCCACAGAATTATTTAAGAATAGAGAGATGCAGAATAGACAAGTAGTACTACCTCACCTGCGAATGTTTCCAAGGCATCCTCTACATCTTTAACCCCTTAGGTGGAATTGACGCTATTTGGCGTCATAATTTTTCCTGGCCCAAAGTGTCGATGACGCCTCCGATGGCGTCATCGATTATTTCGAGATTGGCTCAATCGATTTCTACGAAAATTGGTACCCCCGGGTTTTCAAGGTTGCTGATTACGAATCTGCACTCAAAATGCAAAATTAAAAAATGGCGGATCCAAAATGTCCGACCGAAATGCAAAAATTGATTTGAATCGAATGGAACTTTGTACTCGCGGGTTTTCGAGTTCGCTGATTACGAAACTGCACTCAAAATACATAAACTCAAAATGGCGGATCCAAAATAGCGGACTAAAATGTAAAAACTGATTTGAATGGTATGAAGCTTTGTGCTTGAGGTATTCGAGGTCGCTCATTACAAATCAGCTCTCACGTGCAAAAAATTCAAATGTTGAATTGCGTTTGGTGCATCCCAAATAGCGGACCTCAATGCAGAAATGTGTTCGCAGTATACATAAATTAAATTTTTGTATAGTAATATTCATACTGAGTACTGAAACTCTAATACCCAACAAATGTGAACAAACAGATTTCATTCCAATCATTCAACGTTTTGAATTCGCGAGCGCCAAACTCAATCCAACATTTATATTTTTTGCGTTTCGAGCTTAGATTCATAATCACTGACCTTGAAAACCGCCAAGTATTAATTTTCATCTAATTCAAAACGGTTTTTGCATTTTGGTCAGCCATTTTGGATCCGCCATTTCGAATTTGTGCATTTTGAATACAGATTCGTAATCAGCGACCTCGGATACCTCGAGTACAAAGCTTCATACGATTCAAATCAGTTTTTGCAGTTCGGTCCGCCATTTTGGATCCGCCATTTTGAATTTGTGTATTTTGAGTGCAGATTCGTAATCAGCGATCTCAAAAACCTCCGGCTACTAATTTTCGTGAAAATCTGAAATTTTTTTTTTCCGGCATTTTGGGCATTTGACGTGGAAAATGTCTTGCCACCTAAGGGGTTAAAAGATAATATCGAACTTGATCTTCGTTCGATTACCCATCTTTTTCGGTCACTTTGATGGTCATTACTTGCGTTATCACAATTGCCGTGATTTTCTTCGTTTACACCTGTATCAGCAGTTCTTAATTTTGTGTTGCCATTTCGTCTTGATCCCGTTGTATTCAAATTCCTTTGACGCAAATGATTCCTTGATCCTCGATCCAGTTGCCTCCGATGTTTCAATTTCAATTTCGTCATTATTATCACCGCCATCAGCAGAATTCGTTTGATTTTCTCCAGCATTTATCTGGTGGGACTGGAGTCGTTCCTTCAAAACAGCTTTACTGCCTGTAAAAGGCAGACTTAATTATTCAAGTTCCCCTTTTAATTCTTCAATCGTCATCGAATTTATACGAGTTATTTCATCCCCTGATTGTGACATGATGTGATCAGTGTCAGGAAATATTTTCACTTTCTTCCGAAAATATCCAGCATACACCTTCACTGCATACAACACCACAATTATACGAATTTATAAATCAGCTGTTTCTTTTATCAAGAGACTCGGTCGAGTCTCAGGACAAGTACATTGACAGCCCTGTCTCTGCTGGCCTGAGGCTTGCCGAGTATACTTTCTCTGAATCAAACGATTCGCGGTGGTGGGGGTAAAACCGGCATGTCATTTTCTAAAATTGCAGAGCTCAGGAGATGTTTTATAAAGCAAAAATTGGTTTGGAGACTAATTTTGAAAACCCCTTCCGAATGATATAAATATATCGATTCCATCTGTTGTATTTTTATTATTAATTGTTATTTCATCGCGTATCCCGGACGAGCCTCCAAAATATGTGGGGACGTATTTGAAATTAGTGTACTTGAAATTGCATGTCCAAAATTGTCGTTTTGCGCATTAATGGGTTAGTATGGTGATGTTGTACGACATTTTGAGGGTAGGAGTATTGGAAATTTTTTCCGTGTAGCAACATGCTTGTAAAGTAATTTATAAAAACTTCAAGTTTTTCCAAACACATTTAGGCCCACAGTAAAATAGTGACCACAAACGTAGAAAACTCCCATCTATTTCAAACGGAAAACTTCAATCCCCGTGATTGAGGGTCAAACAATGTTTTAAAAATCTGAAAAAATGACAGCATTACTTTTTATGTATTTCTAACCGATTTAGGGGGCGGAAAAGGTAAAATAAATGTATAATTTAATATAAATATTATAACGACCCCCAATAACGACCACCTCAATGTCATATACATGTCAAATGATATACTATACATGTCAAAATACATAGAAAAGTGTCATGTTTTAACATAACACTTCATTCTTCAATTATGATCAATCATGTCAATATCCCATATCATTTTATCGTAAAAGAAAATATAAATGGGTCTTGTTGGATAAAAATGAATGTAAATCTTTATTTTTAATGAGAATTAAAAAATGTTTTAGAACAATCATTCATATCATTTATTACCATTGCCATAACTAAGTATCCAACTGGAATTTTTGAATATTCAGAAAGTGAAATTTTTCATGATCTCTGGAAACAATTCTTATAATTGAACCTAGTGTACAGGTAATAAAATAATATGGACATTATAATTTTTTCAGTTATGTGGTCACGACATGGACGATGCGACTTCTGTTTATACGCAGTACTCGGAGAACACGAGTATGAGTCCGAACTTTTCTTATTTTGCGAATAGTCCCAATATTAATGAAAATACCGTTGGTTATCGTGATATTTAACTCATTTTGTGACAGGAACTTTGCGATCCGTACAACAAATACAGCTCCATGATTCAGAAAATGAACCTGACATCAATTGCGTTACGACAAAACTCGATGGACCTGTGGTACATCACGAAATGCCGGAAACTGAAAAGCAAGCTGCTTCTCCTACTCAGCCAAAGACTTTGCAGCAAGAATTCTCTCTCATCAATATGAATATACCGAATATAGAAGTGAGTCTTATCGAAATCCTTTATCCTCCCGGTGCCACCTCGAACGATTCCGACTCTCTATTTATGGGAAAAATTTTCTAATGCTATTTTTTTAACTTTTCACGGACATTTTTCATGTCCTTGTTTATTGAGTTAAACGCAAGAATCATTAAGTTATGTTATGTTTTTTCTGAATATATCTTTGTCTTATTCTGGCAATGCAGGCATTGAACCATGAATTTTTGTTCAAAAACAAATTGGCTCAAAGCAGCTAGGTCATTTTCTATTGCTGAGAGGACATCATACAGTTCAAGCCAACTTGGCGGACTCTTTCCGTAATCCCTGTCAATTGCATCTATTTTCTTTTTGATTTTATTGCATTAAGTTAAAAAACACCTTGAATTTTCAGAGATTTTCATAAACGGTACTGACTAAAAAAAAGAACAAAAAAATAAACCCTCCCTTTTAAAAATCTGATGAAATTTTCGGATTCCGTGATCATGTGTACAACATTTTATACTAACACCAGCAGGAAATGAATGATTTTTCCCATGCCTTACGAGCTATCAGCGTAGGAAAAATATATATAATTTGAGAGCCGTTCATTAAAGGCTAAATCATTATTAAAAATTATCGGGGTATATCGTATTCACAATATGTACACTACCGACCAAAGATATAGTATCACCAGATAAAAATTCGAGCCGCTCTATAATATATATTAATATTAATATTTATTATATATTTATTATATTAATATTATTATTAATATTAATAATAATGTTAATAATATATTTAATAGATATATACTTTACTATGGGAGGTGCCACCATCGATTTTGAGTTGGTCACGTGAGCTTCATGACTCTTAAGCAATAATAACGCCTCGTTTATGTACTAGAATCTCTTATTTTCATGCCATTTACGAATTAAAAAAAAAATTTCCTGAAAAATTTTCTAAAAGCTATTTCACTGCGTATTCGCGTTCGAACTACGAAAATTGTAAAATGTAAACAAAAGCATAGAACGATCTGGTGGACCAAGTTCGATATTTTCGGAAACCGTCAACGAGTGTTTGTAAGGAGAAACACCTTACCTATAAAAGATTGGCAACATAGTGCTCATTACCTCAATTTGAGCTAAACAAACTATAGTGGCGAGAGGTTGTAAATAGAATTGGAAATAATTTTAGTTCATAAATCCACATCTTTCCCCTATTATTTCGGCGATTTTTCGAGTTTCGATTATTAAATATTTCGAAAAAAATTATGAAAAAACGCTCATCGATCAAAAACTCGAAAAAAAAGATTTTCTCTTTTAATATTTTTGCCCAAACTCCAAGGTTTTCGAATTAAGCTACTGCAGTTGGCGGAGTTCTGACTAGGAATAATAAAAAAAAAGGGTCGGACAAAAATTCTGATAAATTTCCAGTCAATTCAGAACGACCTTCTGCAACGCTTTTCCCTCGAGGCAATTTTAATTTATTTCCGAAATCTTCGAGTTTACCCGTATTTTCTAAAAATGATAATTTTCAACCAAAACTACGATTACTCTGCGAAAAATTATCGTAAAAAACTTCTCCAAAAATAATGTCAAAGCTACTGCTCTTTCTATTAAGGTTGTTATCAAAAAATTTCACAGGAAAAATTTTCACAAGCTTTGTGCTCAATTGTAAACAGACAAAAAACACTGGAAAACAGTCATTTTCGAGATATCGTATCCAAACTTTTAGTGCGGCTCGAATTTTTATTTGGTGATTCCACATTTTGGGTCCCTAGTGTGAATATCTGCTCAAGGTAAGTCGTGCCCGAAATTATCCAAGTTTTTTCAACGCTGATTGCTGCTAAAACACTGAAAAAAAAAACAAACTTTCATTATGGCTGATAGCGTAACATGTTGGACATAAAATCACGAATTGTTAGAAATTTTTTCAGTCGTTAAACATACTGTTTTTATAGCACCGCATGACCTAAGTTTTATGTCATATGGGCTATAAAATAGTATACGATACTCGTGAATTATAGCTCTATTATAACACGGCGTTTAGCACCCTCGGTATACGCTCGGGGGTGAACCTTTGTCCTAACTCGTGAAATAGTACATTACGATACGTGTGACTTAAGCTGCCTATTATTGCACGGCGTGAAGTTGGGACTCGAGCGTGGGTGGGGCTCAAAAGTTAAAATGCCTAAAATGGCGAACAGGCATTCTGTATATCTATATATATCTACAGGGTGTCCCATTTTAATCTTACACCTGACTTTTCTCGGAAAATATTGCTCGGGCCAAATATTGTGTGAAACAAAACTTTTAGGGGTTGAAGGGGGACGTTTGATAAAAATTGGTTTGTGGATCCAAAATTCAAAATGGCGGCGTTAGAATGGCCGACATGTTTTTTTCGAATGGAAACATAACTTTTTTTCATCGACAAAAAATTTTTCAACGCAAAACCACCAACAAAATTTTTTGATTAAGTTCATATTTTTTAAGTGAGAACATCATTTTCAACTATTTTAGAGGTATCCAGGATGTACCGCGAAGAGATCTTTAACGTACCAAGTGCAAGTGCGTTTGCGTGTAAGGAGCATATCAACGATTTCGTTGGGACTGAAATCAGCCATTGTTGCTAATTTTCAGAATTTTCCTCTAATTTAAGAACTTTTAAAAATTTCGAGAATCAACAATTTTTCTCTGATTTCAGAACCTTTACAAATTTTCGATTTCGTCTCTTGCTAATGGCTGCGGAGTCAGAAGATAAACGTTTCAATCAATTTTTCATCCGTGGGCGATCACAATGACTTCTAAAATAAAAAATTCTTCTCTGATTTAAAACTCTAAAGTAAGAGAACTACGCAAAGTCAGACTACGTCAGTACTACCAATGATGTTTTCTTTAATCTCTTACAAAGTGAACTTACCTTTAATCGTACGCGAGGCTTACGCTTAAAGATAAGTTCACGTAAGCGAGACTTACGCCTACTTTTGAGTTGTAAATCAGAGAAGAATTTTTTATTTTAGAAGTCATTGTCATCGCCCACGGATGAAAAATTAATTGAAACGTTTATCTTCTGACTCCGCAGCCATTAGCAAGAGACGAAATCGAAAATTTGTAAAGGTTCTGAAATCAGAGAAAAATTCTTGATTCTCGAAATTTTTAAAAGTTCTTAAATTAGAGGAAAATTCTGAAAATTAGCAACAATGGCTGATTTCAATCCCAGCGAAATCGTTGATATGCTCCTTATTTTAGGGAGATGTCAGAGCAATTACTTCCGAGCTGAAAATTTGTATCGACGTGAATCACGAGAGAACATGAAGGAGCGGATAAGAGCTGCCTGCCGTGCGATCCCGAGAGATGTTCTCCTACGCACAGTTGATGGTTTTGAGAGAAGAGTTCAGGCATGTTTAAACATGAATGGAGGGATCTTTGAACATCTCTAGGGAGGGATCAGTGTACACTCACAAGGAGGGTTTGGAGTCCGAAAATACTACGGTAGTGACGAACCGCAGAGACCTAATCCTTGTGAGCTCGTACCTATGGGCATAAAGGCATTGCATGCCCCTCTTTTTAAAAAAAGTTGAAAAATAAAATGAAAATAAAAAACACACACACATGCACCTCCACGTATGCACGCATATGCAGACGCACACGCAAACGCACTTGCACTTGGTACGTTAAAGATCTCTTCGCGGTGCATCCTGGATACCTCTAAAATAGTTGAAAATGATGTTCTCACTTAAAAAATATCAACTTAATCAAAAAATTTGGTAATTATGCAGTTTGGTTACTTTTTCGAAAAGTGGGGGAATTTTTTTTTTTTTTTATAGGCCCCTTCGATTGGTTGCCGCTAATGATATTTCATGGGGGGAGGCTAAAATTTCCCATAAACTCCATGAGTTATGAGGTTTTGAAGTTATCATAAATATTCGATATATTGACGTTCGTGCTAGGGCGGGGGGGGGGGGGGGGTGAACACACACAAACACACAAACACACACACACACACACACACACACACGCACGCACGCACACACACACTTCACTTTATTCACAATTTCGTTTCTTTGGGTTGTGCACAACGCGCGCGCGCGCGCGCGCGCGCGCGCGCGTGTGTGTGTGTGTGTGTGTGTGTGTGTGTGTGTGTGTGTGTGTGTGTGTGTGTGTGTGTGTGTGTGTGTGTGTGTGTGTGTGTGTGTGTGTGTGTGTGTGTGTATTCACCCCCCCCCCCCGCCCTAGCACGAACGTCAATATATCGAATATTTATGATAACTTCAAAACCCCATAACTGATGGAGTTTATGGGAAATTTCAGCCTCTCCCCATGGAATATTACTTACTATGATGCAATCAACAGCTTCAAGGAAAAAAAAAATTTTTACCAGCATTTTTCGCAAAAGTAACCAAACTGCATAATTACCAAAAATTTTTCCAACAAAAGTTGTTGGTTTTGCGCTGAAAAATTTTTTGGTGATGAAAAAAAGTTATGTTTCCATTCGAAAAAAACATGTCGGCCATTCTAACGCCGCCATTTTGAATTTTGGATCCACAAACCAATTTTTATCAAACGTCCCCTAAAAGTTTTGTTCCACACAATATTTGATCCGAGCAATATTTTCCGAGAAAAGTCAGGTGTAAGATTAAAATGGGACACCCTGTATATATATATTGTAACGTAACGCTCTTGCCGACCTCGCCTGAACGCCGCCACGCGTCGGTTCGAGCTACCTTAATTTTAAAAGGAGCAGGTATGAAAGAAACGTGAGAACGCGGAATTTAGATTTTGAAGAATTTAACAATACCGATTTATTCAATTTTTATTGATTTCACAGGATAAATTCGTTTTTTGATTTGTGGTCGTTAAATGTTCGCGATCGCGCTCGCCAATTGTGAAAAATTTTGTTTCACTTGACGTTTCAAACAATTTTTAATTTACGCGTTTTTCACCTATTTTCAAAATAATAGTTTCGATAATTCAATCGTGTTTCGAATTAATACAATAAAAGAAATTATTATAGGTTTGATGCAATATAACCTCAAATTCGTACCGCGGCCTTTTGAATTATTTAAAATTTACAAAATTTACAGAAATTTTGGTTTTGTTTGACTCGGACTCTATTAATTACAACTTTGAATTTAAAAACAGAATTTACAAATTTACAAATCAATTTACAAGAAAAATCATTCCTGATTCTAGCAAGCAAAAAGAAATAAAAATTGGTTAAGTTAAGGAACAAACCCCAGGCTCTGGGATAGAAACGTCACCGAATCGCTCCGAGATCCTGAGCATCTGCAAGGTTAGGTTATTTACCGTCCACGGGCTCTGGGATTGAAACGTCACCGAATCGCTCCGAGATCCCGTGCAACGGAAATTTGGAAAGTTTAGAGGTTAGGTGCGGACCCTGGACTCTGGGATTGAAACGTCGCCGAATCACTCCGAGATTCCAGGCATCCAGGAAAAATTAGGATAATAGGTTAGGTTGCTTGCCAAAATCAAGAAGAATGTTTTAGGTCAGCCTTTTTGTTCCGAGTCAGAATTTTGAGGAAGGACTGCCTGCCGAATGAGTCGCGCAGCGCTTCTTATACCCGTGTCCCCACCATAAAATTATCAAACGCCGAATTTTCGGTTTTTGGATCGGTTCTGCGCATCTATTTCTAACGCCTTCTCTTATTGGCCCGTTGCCATGATTCACGCTCGCCCGTTGGTTGCGCGGGCTAACATACGATGCGCGGACTACCGCTTTTTATGTTTTTCTGCTTATTCCGATTTTCAATAACAAAAACTTCGATTTGATCCGTTATTATTTAATTTTCTTCATTTTTTAACATTGTTAGTTGTTTTAATATGATTCGAATAATTACAATTGCTAAAAGTCACGTACGTGTCTTATAGCCCATTAACGCTCTATCCGCGCATGCGTCATAAACACGCGTCTCGTTTTATTTGAATTGACACCAATTTTCTAAAAGAAATAATCTTTTCCTTATTTTTTTTCGATTCGTTATAATTTTCCGCTTCATTTGAGCCTAGTTACAATATTTTACGAAATTGCGTTGAATTTTAATTAACAAAACAAAAAAATATAATAGTTCGAGTTTTTAATACGCTGCGCAACTAGTGTCGCGCTCCGCCGCTTGTATCGGGCCTTTGTATTGCCCTCCAGTACGGCCGCCGCCGGCCAACAGTGACGCGTCTCACCGGTCGTTGTACGCGCTCGGTCAAAACATCGCGTCGCGTCGCGATGTTTTTTTTGAGGTTATGTTCAGGTTCGAGTCGATTCGGTCGTTCAGGAGGAGGTTACGTTACAATATACGTATTGTACTTTTACACATATTTACACATTTTACACATATTACAAGTACTTTTAACACATATTTAGACATAATTTGTATCGATCCAATCGACGTCGAATTTTGTGAACAATACCAGAGGATCCTGGAAAGTCTGAGAAGAATCGATTTTCTTATAAGTCTCTGCCACCATAGAGTAAGAAATGACTAGCTTGCATGTGATTCTTTTGGATTTGAAAGCTTGGATAAACTTCCGAAAAGCGGAAACCGAATTTTGAGCTGAAATTTTGCATACTGCTTCTTTATAACAATATAAGACTTCCCCTAAAAGGATTTTTGGCGACTAGCAATATTTATTGAGAAATTGAATTTTTAAGTTGTTATTTTAGCACGAGTAAGTATATCTATATCGCTTATCTCGCTCGGCCGGTATCCTCACTTCGCTATAGTGCCTAGGCTACATGGATGGCAAACATTGCGCTCCTTGCCTGGGCTACTCTGGGGATTTTTTCCTTAAAATTCCGTCTCCCCGGCGCTTTTTTTTATTTTATTTTTTTAATTTGAACAAAGAAAAAAGAAAATTCTTGAAAAGTAAATGGGTGGGTCTCCCCGATTCGCGCCGGGGAGACGGAATTTTAAGGAAAAAATCCCCGGAGTAGCCCAGCCAAGGAGCGCAACGTTTGCCATCCATGTAGCCTAGGCACTATAGCGAAGTGAGGATACCGGCCGAGCGAGATAAGCGATATAGATATACTTACTCGTGCTAAAATAGCAACTTAAAAATTCAATTTCTCAATAAATATTGCTAGTCACCAAAAATGCTTTTAGGGGAAGTCTTATATTGTTATAAAGAAGCAGTATGCAAAATTTCAGCTCAAAATTCGGTTTCCGCTTTTCGGAAGTACAGCCTAAATTTTAATGTTGCACGTAAATTAGATGGAATTTTTTTCAATTGATTTAGCTGTTCGAATCAAATAAGAAGAATGAGGCATCGGTTTCCAAAATGGTTTCAAGGGCGATTTTTCGGTTTATTATTTTTTACTTGTTATTTGATTCTTTTGACACTTTAAAAAATAGATGCAGATTAGTTTTTTTTTAATATAACGTTTTTTTAAGATTTGTAAAATTTTTTTCGAATTGTTCTGTATTTTTTTTATGAAATAATTTTTTTTTTAATTAAAAAAAATTTTGTTTAAAGTTTTTTTTATGGGTGGAATTATCAGCAAACGAGGGACCATCAATGTACTTGTCCCAACCTTTTTTTCCCTAGGGGAAGTTTATGGTTTGATATCACGTCTTTTTTCTCAAAAGATCCTTATTTATGTTCAGATGACTATAAGATTTTAGTTTAAATTTCTATGAATTGTTTATAATTTTCGGCGTATAACGTTGGTTTTCACGAAAAAAGACCTATTTTTCGTCGAAATTGTACTGAAAATATGTCGATAGAGGTTTATTCTTGGACTTTGGTGATTTTTCTCCTTGTCTTCTAATATGTTTCGTCCATTGGGAATTCAAGAGCATGGAGCAATGCGTGTTGCGGGCCGAGATATGATTTTCGGCTGATAACGTTAGGAAAAAGAAAGGAAAAGAGGGAAGATAGATCAAATTCAAGACACAACAAATCCAACAGAATTGGCCCTTTTTAAATGTTGCTTTTGCATTCTGAATCTAGACATTTTCGTGTCATTCAAAACGTGTCCCCGATGAAATATATTTCCAAAGTTTGCAAGTGGCAGCTGAGATCCAATTATCTACAGTTTGATAGTTGCTGAAAAAAGGCACCCGGAAACATTTATTATGTCAGAACTCAAAGAAGCAAAAAAAACTGAGCGTACTTAATTCAACAGAGCAACGGAATTCAAAGACGTTTAAGGTATCTGCATTGGTTTTGGAGAAAAACAATTTCAGGAGAATTCAGGAATGAATTTAAAAGTTTAAAAACTCAGAATAAAATAGAAAACGGAAAATTTAGGAATTTAGAAAAGCTGAAGACGTTTGTGATGAATATTTGAGATTACATGTTACGGTTGGAATAAAAAAGTTAAATGATTGGCACACATGCTGCGACACAAAAATATGAAAGTTTGGAGATATTCGCTTCATACCGCAGTAATACAAACTTCAATAGTATTTAAAAAGAAATACTTTAAAACTTACTAAATCAAGTTCTATTACTCATTCTCATAATCAAAGATAGGGGGTGATACTTAACACACATATTTATGGACAGAAATTTCAGAGTTCGCAGATATCTGCTGCGATTCAATGTATCTGCGCAATAAATTTTGAAGACAGCAATTTAAAATCTATCCATAAATGAGCAACTGAAGACTTCTGTGATGAGTGTTTACTTCATATATATGTTACAGTTAGTTTTAAAATGTAAAATGAATGGCACAGTATTTAAATTGTATAGTTTGCAGATTTTTGCAGTATTTCAATGATCCGAATCTACAGCATTATAATGAAAAATTGTCAAAAGTCATGATGTTACGTTGAAATGACATAGCGAACATTGTATTCAGAAATTCTGTATGTTCCCATGGATGTTAGCAGGCATTATATTTGATCGCATCCAAAACTGAGCAACAGTAGACTTATCGGAATGAATTTTTATTATAATAATTCCATATTTGTAGTTTGCAAAGTGGAAATACTCAACATACACGTCATTCTATAAGTTTTGTTATCAAAATTTGTGTTTGCATACCGCATTCCTAAGATACGACTTTTCATATCATCAGCAAAAAACGCATCCAAAGGCTTTCTGGAAAAGTTTCCAAATTTATCACTCGACAGACCTAATGGGAAAAGAATAACTACACACTATACCAAGACCAAATTTTTTTTTGAAAATCTGATGTACAAAATGTGAGATTGATGATCATAGCTGGAAACCTCTTGAATCACGTTACCACAATCAGCATGAAGAAATAGTAGAAAATCATAGGACACATATTAGGCAATTAATTAATGATATGTATCGATCCGCTGCAAACCGATGGAGTGAAAACAAGGATCGGAGAGGGCAGAGCCAAACTGAATATGAAGCAAAATATGGGAAACATGAGAAATAAATTAGAAAACATTTATTCAATTAAAGTTTACAACATCATTCTAACAGTTCTGTGTGTTTTTGTTGTATTTATTCATATATATAATCTGACGCCTTCATATATATAACCTAGCCTACTGACGATATATTTACACTGGACAATATTTCTCGCACTCTGATTTAATTGAAAGATTATTTTAGTTAACGCTTATTTCCAGTCGAACAAAATAATGAAATCTTGAAAAGTTTTCGTTGACATATGCATCGCGCATTTTTTATATCCTTTTTCGCACACATATCACAGACTACATTTACGCGGCCGCTTTGATACTGGTTTAGTATATCACAAAATTTAACGAAATAAATAGTAATATGCACTTCGTTAGATGACGAAAATTATTTTTAGTTATCCCGCTCGCACTTCATAACATCATAACCCCAAACGTCAACATGACGTGAAACTTCGGCTGGTGACTTTCAAGCTCTCTGCATGTGACGTCAGTCCGCGACACCGCCACGAAGTTAGACCGAGGGACATGAGGCCTTTGATGGTATTATATACAGACATGTCAAATTTCTAAATGTGTTAGTAACTTTTGCATAATCTTGAGCCTGTGCAAAGTTTTTTCTCGCAATTACGCTACTGATCGTGTTGGTTTCGGGCTCCTTCGAAAGAGATTTTGAAATTTAGTCTCCAAACTAATTTTCGCTTAACAAAACATCTCTTGAGCTCCGCAATTCTAGAAAATGACATGCCAGTTTTACCCCCACCACCGCGAATCGTTTTATTCAGAGAAAAGATAGTCTCGGCGAGAGCCTCAGGCCAGCAGACGACAGGGCTGTCAATGTACTTGTCCCGAGACTCTACCGAGTCTCTTGATCTCGGGAATGGCTTCATGGATTTACTTCCAACAAGGACCAATGGAAAGGGAAAAATCGAAAAAAAATTCTCACCAATTTTGAGATTTTTTAATAATATGGTTTGTCCGCAAGCACCGTTTAAAAACTCTGTGACGTCATAAATCGGCATATTCGCGTATATAAGAGTGCGGCAGGGCTCGCGCTGGCTTTTTCTTTACCCGCTGCTGTTTTTCCTTTTAATACTTGGTTTCGAGCCGCTACCGCATCTCTTGACAAGCATAAAATGGACTTGAAGTTTAATGTTTACATTCAATAAAAACGAACTAAACCTCAAACGGAATTAAATATTTCGAGTTATTTAAACGGAATTAAATGAATTTCAAGTTGAACAATTTAATGATAGTATGGCAATGTTTTTGCCACTGATTTTCTTTGAAAAAACCTTGTACTTTCCAAACAATGGTTTTTTAATTTGAAGTATCCTTCACTGATTTTCTTGTTCTTTGAGTATTTTGTTCCATTTACATTTTTCGTTCAATTCACAAAATTTTAGTGAATCTTGTATGCGGTGTTATATATATTTTAGTGTAATATTTCTGACACAATTGTCCCTTTCAAACGTTTTCATAAAGATTTAGTTCTTATTCGTGATTCAGAAATTTAGTTATTCTCATATATGTATACCTTGGGAATTTAAAAATTTCATAAGTTCTTATGGTTTGTTTCGAGAGCTGAATTTTTTTGAAACGTTCCTGGAAAAATATCTCAGAGATTCATTCCAAATGCGATTTTTTCAGGGGTTCATTCCTTTACTGTTAAAAAATAAGGGCGAAGTATGTCATTCGAACTTAATATCAAATGCAAGCGAGATTTTTCGCTAAAGAGAAAATTCGAAGGTTCATATAGTAGGAAATAAATTACTATATTTGTTAAAAATTATTTATCGTTCCCCTTAGATAGTATGCCTCAAGAGTTTCCTATAATTAAAGTGATTGATTGATAAGATTGAAATGACATTTTTCAATGGGTTCGCCCAGTCTTCAAGTATCATTATTTTTCCATAAAAATAAAAATGTTTCATTTTGCAACTGTTAATTTTTTCTAAAACAAATTTTTCGTTCGCTTCAAGGTAAATGCAATGGACGCACTGGAAAGGAGCTGCACGGTTACTGCTTGCAATAAAAATTACAATGTTATATTGAAAGTGAATTTTCCGGGAAACTATCCACAAAGTGCTCAGCCAACGTTTCAGTTCTGTCCAGGAACAACGGTGGATAATGCGACTATGGCTAAATTGTTAAAAGTTTTGAAACAAACGGCCCAACAAAGAGTTCGAAAGAATCGAACGTGTCTTGAACCGTGTCTACGGCAACTTATTAGTACCTTGGAACAGGTAAAAATCTCATTTTTCTCTACTACATCTTGAAAATACTTTTAAGAAAGTCACCCTGTGTGGTAGCCGGACTATTTAAGGTTTTGTTGCAATTTTTTGCGGTTAGGAAAAAACTTTTGAAATTTGAAGGGTTTATTTATTGGTATTTCAACTCTATAATAGAATTTTTTAATTTTGATAAATCCGGGTAGATACGGCGTAAAACTATTTCCGAGGAATCTGTATGTTTCTCCGTGGTCTCCAGGGTTCCGGAAGATTGGTTGATCTGAGATCAAAAAACCAAAGAGTGTTTTGATTTGCAAATAGTGGCTATCGCCTGAGCTAAAATCACACAGAGATATTAAAAATTGAAGGATTTTAGCTCAGGCGATAGCCAATGCTTTACAAATCAAAACGCTCTTTTTGATCCTAGATAAACCAATCCCCCGGAATCGTGGAGACCACGGAGAAACCTATGATACTTACAAGGAAAGGTACTTTAGTGTTCCCCTCCGATTTTGATAATTTTTTTATATGTTATAGTCCATCGAAAAATTAGGGACACATATTTTTTTTATCGGCTTAAAGTTATTTTTAAGGGGTGAAATCGACCCCCGAAGTTGGGCATGTCTTGCATCTGGTAGACTGTTTCATATAGAAGCACTCAACCGATCGAAAGAAAAGCAATTATTGTAAAATGTTCTGCATGTCAAATAACCCATATGACATGTTCAACTTTTTATGCACCTTTACTGCAAAGAGGTGAACCACCCCCCAATATCCAGATTTTTGTCGTATAAAAAAAACTGACGATCCGATTCCAATAAAACAAACGCCATTTTGCAGAGCAAAAAAAAATAAAATTGACGTGTTTTTGGGTTTTTCTCAAATCAAAAAAAATAAGGTGGTAAAACACCCTTAAAATGTCAAATTTTATTTCGAGCACTGTCCCCTTCCGATTTCAGTATTCTTTTTATAGAATGTAGCTTGTCAAAAAATAAGAGACACGTATTTTTTTTATTGGCTCAAAATTATTTTTAAGGGGTGAAATCAACCCCCAAAGTTGGGCATGTTTTGCATCTGGTAGAGTGTTTCACATAGAAGCACTCAACCGATCGTAACCTAACCAATTGCAAAATGTTTTACACGTCACATAATCTATATTACATGTTGAATTTCTTATGCACCCCTATTAGATGGGGATGATTAACCCCCTGACCTTCATAATTTTTTTGTATAAAAAAAAATTTCATTTGATTTCAATGGAACAGACAAAATTTCGAAGAGCGAAAAGAATTCACGTTGACTTGTCTTTTAATTTTTCGAAGAGAAAAAAATCAAGGGGGTAAAGCACCTCTAAAACCTCAAATTTCATTCTGGGCACCGAAATGATTAAATTCAATTCAATTGGTCTCATTATTATTGCGAATCGACTTACATTCTAAATAATATGTTATTTACATATACATCAGCTGTTTAAATTATATGAAAAATTGAGTACTCCTACATCTTCCATGGTCGCGACTTTCACAATTTTTTATTTTCGTATATACATGGGCTGTATACAAACATATATACATAGGCGCTAAAATCCTTCATGTAGTAAAAATAGATTCCAATTCACATTTTCGTTTCAATTATCATTTCTGAATTTATGGATTATATTTTGAACAGTAATGATGTTCTTCGAAGAAATGTTTGAAACAAAGTGACTTTTTACACCACGAACATCTTACTACAGCCACATTTGTGCAGCCTTCAATTTCACATTGTGTTTGAGATGATATACCAAAAGCAAATTAAACGAAATTTTTGAAATTCTCAGGTCGTTCTTCTATGTACCCACTTTTGAACCAGGCATATCGAAATAAATTTTCGTACCTCGGAGATGATGATTGATTATGTACTAGAGATTGCAGCTTGATTATATTATTTAATAATTGTAGACTTGAATCATAATCAAGTAATATGACACTGTCTGAAAAATGTCTGACATAATTTTTCCAAATTCTAAATCCGAAGACATCGAGTGGCTGGATATTCCCTGTCGTTCCCTTTGGTATGATCATTGTAACAATTTCTTTGGTACGTGGTATAACTTCCGTGACAACACTGGGACAATGTCCACTCCATGAATCTATCAAAAGCACACTTTTCTCGCCGACGTTTGGGAAAAACACTTCTTGAAACCATACTTTGAAATGTTCTATAAATCAATACGTGAAAGTTAATGGTACATCTTTTTTTTTTATTTTTTTTTTATATTTTTATATAGGTCGAAAAATGGTTCGTTCTACAATTTGCCCCAACCGCCCGGATGGCTCTTTTAAAATTATCGAAAGGGGTGACAATAATTTTCCTGCTGCTGATATTGTTGGCTGGATTGTGTAGCTATGAGTTGTCGTTGAAATGGATTGTACAAGGCATTCTACTTGTTTTGTACCTTCTTCTGTTAACCTTTTAAGCGGCAATGACGCCATATGGCGCACATTTTTTCTGGGCCCAAAGCGGCAATGACGCCATATGGCGCACATCGATTATCTCGTGATTAAGTCAATCAATTATCACCAAATTTGATACTCGGGGGTTTCTGGGGTCGCTGATTACGAATCCGCTCTCAAAATTTCGAAATTCGAAATGGCGGATCCAATATGGCGGCCGAAAATGCAAAAATTCATTCGAATCGGATAAAAATTGGTACTCGGGGGTTTTCGGGGTCGCTGATTACGAATCCGCTCTCAAAATTTTGAAATTCAAAATGGCGGATCCAATATGGCGGCCGAAAATTAAAAATTCATTTTAATCGGATAAAAATTGGTACTCGGGGGTTTTTAGGGTCGCTGATTACGAATCCGCCCTCAAAATTTCGAAATTCAAAATGGCGGATCCAATATGGCAGCCGAAAATGCAAAAATTCATTCGAATCGGATAGGCATTGGCATTCAGGGGTTTTCGGGATCGCTGATTACGAATCCGCCCTCGAAATTTCGAAATTCAAAATGGCGGATCCAATATGGTGGTCAAAAATCCGAAAATTCATTTGAATCGGTCGAAATTTAGTATTCTTCGGGGTCGCTGATTACGGAGTATATAAATTGAAAATAGAAGATTCTCTATGACACATATGAATTGATCATGTAAAATTTTTGCAATGGCACCTTTCTCTTCATATTGATTTTATATTAACCCTGAGTTTTTCAAGTTTTATATGTGAATAAATGTAACACAAATACTATTCAAAATTGACCCGTGCATGGTCGGCATATGAGATATTGTTTTCGAATTATAAATTTTGAGGGCGGATTCGTAATCAGTGACCCCGAAAACCCCCGAGTACCAATTTTTATCCGATTCAAATGAATTTTTCATTTTCGTCCGCCATATTGGATCCGCCATTTTGAATTTTGAAATTTCGAGGGCGGATTCGTAATCGATGACCCCAAAAACCCCCGAGTACCAATTTTTATCCGATTTAAACGAATTTTTTATTTTCGGCCGCCATATTGAATCCGCCATTTTGAATTTCGAAATTTTGAGAGCGGATTCGTAATCAGCGACCCCAAAAACCTCCGAGTACTAAATTTCGTAACAATCTGAATACTTTTTTTTTCCCGCATTTTGGGCACTATGAGGCGAATTGGTTCTGTCGCTTAAAAGGTTAACGTTCGCCCTGAATGGATTTCTAATTGGAAACCACTTTGATCAGAATTATAAATATTTTCCGAGCCATATTCTTTAATTTTCAATTGAATTTGGAGAGAAATTTTTTAGCATCGTTTTGTAATATGTCCTTTTATTCCAGGGTCTTTCTTGTCACGAATTTATTTATTTTTTTACTTGTTATTTGATGAATTTAAAAAAATTTTTTTATCCATGTTGGCGAAACCCTAAAACCCAAATCTTCATGCCGAATTAATTTTTAGGCCTGTAGTGCCCATCTCCGAAGATCAATATCGTGCACGATGAGACCTACTTCTATGGCGCTTTTCAGATTATCAATTGTATATTCAGAAATGCGCAACAATTTTTCCTTGTAAGTTCCGCCTTTATTAATTTGTTTAACCCAGCGCCTTAATTCCTGTACAGATTTAACGAGTTTAAATCGATTTTGGACTTGTTCTATTTTCCTATTTTGTTTTGTTTTTGCACTTCTCCAGTACTCAACAGCTCTTTTTTTGTAGTCCTAGCTCAATTCTTCTTCATCGTCAGTACACGTTTCGGGGGCTTAATGAAGATTCTCCAAGACCCCATTCGATGTCATTATCTTTGACAGGTTCTACTATGACATCTCTATACGGTTCTTGAAAATCTAATGTCGTATCTTCGACGATTTCTAGCCGATTAAACTCTGCCATAGAGGCTTTCAGAATTGCCGCGAAGCTTTCTTTAAATTCCCCTTCATAATTATTAACAGGAATGTTCATCACTTCGAATGTAAGAAACAGCAGTCTTATTATACGTTCATTGGATTGATTGATCGACATGATAATAACGATATGAAATTCACAATAGCGAACACGATAAAGACTGATCAACAGTCGAACAGCAACTTAACTTCTGGAGTGATATGAAGGCAGTTTTGCTTTTTTATCTTGAGTGGAAGACTTAATCTGATATCACCACGAAAACATCATTTTTGTTTTTGTTTTTCGGGTACCCCTCAAGCATTAGCCTGAGCGAGCTGGCTTTTCCAAGAATATAATAGGCGTCGAGCCACTATTGCGACTCTTGATAATTGAGATTTTTTATCTTCGTAAATCGTTCAAAATAGAAACTTATATAAATAGAAGAGATACCAACACTTCTGTATAAAGGTGAAGTATGCCAGAATATTCAATTCTCTATCTGATTATGATGGCAGCCGATGTACATGCGAGATAGATATTACCCCTAGGGAAAAAAAGGTTGGGACAAGTACATTGATGGTCTCTTGTTTCTGGATGACATAGAAAAAAGATTCAGAACCAGGAAAAAAATTCTATAGAAATAAGAAACGAAAATTGAAAAGTTCAAAAAAATTCAACAAAAATAAAAAACAACCGAAAAAAATTCTGTAAAGAAAAATAAAAAATTTTCAAAAAAAATCATAAATATTGAACAAATTGAAAAATGTACTATCCAAGTTACATGCAGTATAAAAATGTATGATATCAATTGGAGGCCAAGTTTTTATTGATAATTTGGAATATTTATCGAACAAATTGGAAACTTTAATGAAATTCATGATAATTATTTTCACGAAAAAAGTTAATGAAAAAAAAGTCATAACGGAAGTTACGTGCAGTACTAAAATGTATTATATCAATTCGAGATCAAGTATTTATCAGTTATTCGAAATATAATCTCCGGCGACAAATGAGCGTTGAGAATCCTTGTCGGGCTCACAACGTTTTGTCAAAATTACTAAAAAATTAATGGAATTAAAATCATTAAAAATTGACATGAAAGTCAATCGTTACTTCAACAAGGTACACACTTTAAAGAATCGATTCCCCTCCGACTTTCAGGATCCCCTGGTATTATTCACAACATTCAACTTCGATTGGATCGGTACAAATTATGTTCAAATACGTCTTAAACGTACTTGTCCGGCCCATCACTTTTTATTCAAATCATTCGAAAACAAATCAGGGCTAACAAATATAATAAAATGGAAAGAAATAAAAATAATATCTCCAAGTAATTTGAACTTGATTGTTCGCAAGTCCGTATAGCAATATCCACTTCTCATTTTCTACAGTGAACACATACCATTCGGTAAGAACCAATGAAAATGAGAAATAATCAGGCACATTACTAGAAATTTTCGAACCTACTTAGCCATGCAATGTTTTTTTTCTATAGTCGCGTACACATTTTGATAAATATCGAAGTTGAATGTTGTGAATAATACCAGGGGATCCTGAAAGTCGGAGGGGAATCGATTCTTTAAAGTGTGTACCTTGTTGAAGTAAGGAATGACTTTCATGTCAATTTTTAATGATTTTATTTCCATTAATTTTTTAGTAATTTTGACAAAACGTTGTGAGCCCGACAAGGATTCTCAACGCTCATTTGTCGCCGGAGATTATATTTCGAATAACTGATAAATACTTGATCTCGAATTGATATAATACATTTTAGTACTGCACGTAACTTCCGTTATGACTTTTTTTTCATTAACTTTTTTCGTGAAAATAATTATCATGAATTTCATTAAAGTTTCCAATTTGTTCGATAAATATTCCAAATTATCAATAAAAACTTGGCCTCCAATTGATATCATACATTTTTATACTGCATGTAACTTGGATAGTACATTTTTCAATTTGTTCAATATTTATGATTTTTTTTGAAAATTTTTTATTTTTCTTTACAGAATTTTTTTCGATTGTTTTTTATTTTTGTTGAATTTTTTTGAACTTTTCAATTTTCGTTTCTTATTTCTATAGAATTTTTTTCCTGGTTCTGAATCTTTTTTCTATGTCATCCAGAAACAAGAGACCATCAATGTACTTGTCCTAACCTTTTTTTCCCTAGGGGAAGTTTATGGTTTGATATGACGCCTTTATTCTCAAAAGTTCCTCATTTATGTTATGACGGTTATAGGATTTTAGTATAAATTTCTATGAATTATTTGCTTAGTACATTTTTATAGATTCCATTCTCATACGAACATTTTTATGGGATAATCTTTTTCATGAAATTATCAGCAAATAAGGGACCATGAATGGACTTTTCCCAATCATATTTTTTCTGGGTATGATGTTCGGCTTATAAAGTTGGTTTCCACCATAAAAGACCAATTTTTCGTAAAAATTGTAGTGAAAATATTTCGTCACAAGTCTGCCTTTGAACTTTGGCGATTTTTTTCCTTATACTCTAATATGTTATGCCTATTAGCAACTCAACAGCATGGAGGAATCCGAGATGAGGCCCGAGAAATGAATTTCGGTTTATAATGTTGGTTTCCACGTAAAAGACCAATTTTTCTTCAAAATTGTACTAAAAATATTTCGGCACTAGTTTGGTCTTGGACTTTGGTGATTTTTCTCCTTGTCTTCTAATATGTTTTGTGTAATAGGAACCCAAGAGAGTGAAGAAATGCGTCTCGTGGGCTGTAATATGATTTTCGGCTTATAACGTTGGTTTCCGCGATAAAAGATCTATTTTTCGTCAAAATTGTACTGGAAATATTTCGTCACTTGTCTGTCCTTGGCCTTTGACGATTTTTTCCAAGTCTTCATACCAAGAAAGGATTGACGTAAAGATTTCCTTAATACAATAGATTTTATTTATCCCTTTTCTTCAAAATTCAAATAAAAGATAGATCAAATTGAAGACATGAAAAATCCAACAGATTTGCCCACTTTAAATGTCGCTTTTGCATTCTGAATCTAGAGATTTCATTTCATCCAAAACGTGCCCTCAATGAAATATATTTCCAAAGTTTGCAAGTGGCCGCAGAGGTCCAATTATCCACAATTTGATAGTTGCTGAAAAAAAAGTACCCGAAAACTTCTAACATTTATTATGCCAGAACTCAAAGCAGCAAAAAAAAACTAAGCGAACTTAATTCAACAGAGCAACAGAATTCAAAGACGTTTAAGGTACCTGCATTGGTTTTGAAGGAAAACCATTTCAGGACAATTCAGAAATGAATTTAGAAATTCGAAAACTCATGATGGAGTAGAAAAAGGAATATTGAAGTATTTAGAAAAGCGGAAGACTTTTGTGATAAATTTTCTAGATTACATGATACGGTTGGAGTAGATGATTTGAATGATTGGTACACACGCTGCAACACAGAAATATCAAAGTTTGGAAGTATTCACTGTATATCAGTTATACAAACTTCAATACTATTTGAAAAGGAACACTTAAAAACTTGCCGAACCAAGTTCCATTTACATATTACCATTAAACCATAAACTTCCCCTAGGAAAAAAAAGGTTGGGACAAGTACATTGATGGTCCCTCGTTTGCTAATAAATCCATCCATAAAAAAACTTTAAAAAAAATTTTCTTTAAAAATTGTCAAAAAAATTATTTTATAAAAAAAAAATACAGTACAATTCGAAAAAAAATTGACAAATCTAGAAAAAACATTATGTTTAAAAAAAAATATTCTGTATCTATTTTTTAAAGTTCAAAAAAATCAAATAACAAGTAAAAAATAAAAAACCGAAAAATCGCGTTTGAAATCATTATGCAAACCGATGCCTCATCCTTCTTATTTGATTCGAACAGCTAAATCAATTGAAAAAAATTCCATCTAATTTACGTGCAGCATTAAAATTTATTATATCAATTCGAGGCCAAGTATTTTCTAATGAATTGAAAAAAGTTACCACTTGAGTTACGTACAGCACTAAAATTTATGATATCAATCAGTGGACAAGTATTTTATTAGTAACTCCAAATTTTGACATTATTAAAATGTTCTAAGAAGCTTTTAAATCCAAAAAAAATCACATGAAAGCTAGTCATTCGTTACTCTATGGTGGCAAAGACTTATAAGAAAATCGATTTTTCTCAGACTTTCAGGATCCTTTGGTATTATTCACAAAATTCAACGTCGATTGGATCGATACAAATTATGTTTAAATATGTGTTAAAAGTACTTGTCCGGCCCATCACTTTCCGTTTAAATTGTTTATCCAAATAAAAATCAGGGCTTGTCTAGAACTGATGGTTCACAAGTCACAAGTATTCATGCAGAGGGAATTGAGAGAATTATCTTTACGTAATTTTTACTTAGTTGCACTAATTTAATAAAAAACGGAAACAAATTATTCCGCAATATACAAGGGATTTTATTCTGCATCGATAAATGAAACAAATTGTACATAATATATATGTTCATGCTTCCAAAATAACTCTCCAGTTTATATTCAATGATGTCAATTCTTACTTCCTACTTATTCTTCCAGCGAACGAATTCCATACGGACTAAGAACGAACCTCTACTATTATTAAAAGCATTAAACTAATAATGAATCGCATTTCAACAAATTTTTAACCAGATTCTGCCGTACAATTTCATTTTTTTATGATTGATTTTTTATTGAATGAATAGTGATGGGCCGGACAAGTACTTTTAACACATATTTAAACATAATTTGTATCGATCCAATCGACGTTGAATTTTGTGAATAATACCAAAGGATCCTGAAAGTCTGAGAAAAATCGATTTTCTTATAAGTCTTTGCCACCATAGAGTAACGAATGACTAGCTTTCATGTGATTTTTTTTGGATTTAAAAGCTTCTTAGAACATTTTAATAATGTCAAAATTTGGAGTTACTAATAAAATACTTGTCCACTGATTGATATCATAAATTTTAGTGCTGTACGTAACTCAAGTGGTAACTTTTTTCAATTCATTAGAAAATACTTGGCCTCGAATTGATATAATAAATTTTAATGCTGCACGTAAATTAGATGGAATTTTTTTCAATTGATTTAGCTGTTCGAATCAAATAAGAAGGATGAGGCATCGGTTTGCATAATGATTTCAAACGCGATTTTTCGGTTTTTTATTTTTTACTTGTTATTTGATTTTTTTGAACTTTAAAAAATAGATACAGAATATTTTTTTTTAAAACATAATGTTTTTTCTAGATTTGTCAATTTTTTTTCGAATTGTACTGTATTTTTTTTTTATAAAATAATTTTTTTGACAATTTTTAAAGAAAATTTTTTTTAAAGTTTTTTTATGGATGGATTTATTAGCAAACGAGGGACCATCAATGTACTTGTCCCAACCTTTTTTTTCCTAGGGGAAGTTTATGGTTTGATATCACGTATTTTTTCTCTAAAGTTCCTTATTTATGTTCAGTTGACTATACGATTTTAGTTTAAATTTCTACGAATTATTTATGATTTTCGGCTTATAACGTTGGTTTTCACGAAAAAAGACCTATTTTTCGTCAAAATAGTACTGAAAATATTTCGTCACAGGTCTGTCCTTGGACTTTGAGGATTTTTTTCCATGTACTCTAATGTGTTTTGTCAATTAGGAACCCAAGAGCACGGTGGAAAGCAGGTTGGAGGCCGAGATATGTTTTTCGGCTTGTAACTTTGGTTTCCACGAAAATAGACCTATTTTTCGTCAAAATTGTATTGGAACTATTTCGATAGAGGTTTGTTCTTGGACTTTGGTGATTTTTCTCCTTGTCTTCTAATATGTTTTGTCCATTGGGAACTCAAGAGCATGGAGCAATGCGTGTTGCCGCCCGAGATGTGATTTTCAGCTTATAACGTTAGAAAAAAGAAAGGAAAAGAGGAAAGATAGATCAAATTCAAGACTCAACAAATCCAACAGAATTGGCCATTTTTAAATGTCGCTTTTGCATTCTGAATCTAGACATTTTCGTGTCTTCCAAAACGTACCCCCGACGAAATATATTTCCAAAGTTTGCAAGTGGCCGCTGCGATCCAATTATCTACAGTTTGATAGTTGCCGAAAAAAGGCACCTGGAAACATTTATTATGTTAGAACTCAAAGAAGCAAAAAAAACTGAGCGTACTTAATTCAACAGAGCAACGGAATTCAAAGACGTTTAAGGTACCTGTATTGGTTGTGGAGGTAAACAATTTAATTTCAGGATAATTTAGAAATAAATTTAGAAATTCAGAAATTCAGCATAGAATTTAGAAAAAGGAAAATTAAGTTAATTAGTAAAGCTGAAGACTTTTGGGATGAATTTTTGAGATTATATGTTACGGTTGGAGTAAAAAATTTAAATGATGGGCACACATGCTGCGACACAAACATATGAAAGTTTGCAGGTATTCGCTCCATACCGCAGTATTGGCACACATGCTGCGCCACAAAAATATGAAAGTTTGAAGGTTTTCGCTCCATACCACAGTAATACATTTTCAATACTATTTGAAAAGAAACACCTTAAAACTTGCTGAACCAAGTTCCATTACATATTACCATAATCAAAAATAGGGGGTGATACTTAGCACACATATTTATGCACAGAAATTTCAGAGTTCGCAGGTATCTGCTGTGGTTCAATGTATCTGCGCAATGAGCTTCGAAGACAGCAATTTCAAATCTATCCATAAATGAGCAACTGAAGACTTTTATAATCAATTTTTTACTTCATATATATGTTACGGTTAGAGTCAAAATGTAAAATGAATGGCACAGTATATAAATTGTATAGTTTGCAGATTTTCGCTGTATTTCAATGATCCGAATCTACAGCATTATAATGAAAAGTTGTCAAAAGTCATGATGTCCCATTAAAATGACATAGCGCACATTGCATTCAGAAATTCTGTAAGTTTCTGGGGATGTTGGTAGGCATTATATTTGATCACATCCAAAACTGAGCAACTGTAGACTTATCGGAATGAATTTTTTTTATAATAATTCCATATTTGTAGTTAGTTTCCAAATTTATCACTCGACAGACAGGGAAAAGAATAACTACCCAGTATACCAAGACCAGAAATTTTTTTGAAAATCTGATTTACAAAATGTGCAATTCAAGATTATGGTTAGAAACCTCTCGAATCATGTTACCACTATCATCATGAAGAAAGAGTAGAAAATCATAGGACACATATTAGGGAACGAATTAATAATATGTATCGATCCTCTGCAAACTGATGGGGTGAAAACAAGGATCGGAGAGGGCAGAGCCAAACTGAATATCAAGCAAAATATGGGAATGTTTATATATAATGTTGATACAAGAAATAAATTAGAAAACATTTATTCAAGTAAAGTTTCTAATATCATTCTAACAGTTCCGTGTGTTTTTGTTCTATTTATTCGTATGTATAACCTATTTACACATGATATATAACCACGCCAGTGACGATATATTCGCACTGGACAATATTTTGTAATCTGGTTTAATTGAAGGATTATTTCAGTCAACACTTATTTCCAATCGAACGAAATAATGAAATCTTGAAAAGTTTCATTGACATATGCATCGCGCATTTTTTATATTCTTTTTCACACACACATCACAGACTACATTTACGCGGCCGCTTTGATACCGATTTAATATATCATAAATTTTAACAAAATTAATAGTTATATGCACTTCTTTAGATGACGAAAATTATTTTTTTATTTATCCCGCACGCACTTCGTAATGTCGAAACTCTGTTCATGCGATCAAAAACTGACACACGGTTTGTATATATATATGTATATCGATCGAATTTATAACTGCTGTTACCAGCTGTGCTGCGTCGTGTGCTACGTTATGAAGTTGACGTCAGATTTCCAATCATCAACAACTAATTTCAACAACCAATCACAACGTCTAAAAATGGATGTCGTCAGATCCAACCAATCAGAAACTCGATAGCATCAAAGTGCCTTTGATGGTGTTATACTATAATATACAGACACATAAATTTTTGAATGTGTTGGTAACTTTTGCATAATCTTGAGCCCGTGCAAAGTTTTTTCTCAGCAATTACGCCACCAATAATGCTGATTTTGGGCTCATTCGATAGAGAATTTCTCAATTAGCTGAAAGTTCAATTTACAAAGTCGTACATAACTCATAGGCTTCGCAATTGAAGAAAATCACATGCCAATTTTACCCCCACCACCGCGAATCGTTTTATTCAGAGAAAGTATAGTCTCGGCGAGAGCCTCGGGCCAGCAGACGACAGGGCTGTCAATGTACTTGTCCCGAGACTCTACCGAGTCTCTTGATTTTTCGTCGAAATTGTACTGAAAATATTTCGATAGAGGTTTATTCTTGGACTTTGGTGATTTTTCTCCTTGTCTTCTAATATGTTTCGTCCATTGGGAACTCAAGAGCATCGAGCAATGCGTGTTGCGGGCCGAGATATGATTTTCGGCTGATAACGTTAGGAAAAAGAAAGGAAAAGAGGAAAGATAGATCAAATTCAAGACACAACAAATCCAACAGAATTGGCCCTTTTTAAATGTTGCTTTTGCATTCTGAATCTAGACATTTTCGTGTCATTCAAAACGTGTCCCCGATGAAATATATTTCCAAAGTTTGCAAGTGGCCGCTGAGATCCAATTATCTACGGTTTGATAGTTGCTGAAAAAAGGCACCCAGAAACATTTATTATGTCAGAACTCAAAGAAGCAAAAAAAAACTGAGCGTACTTAATTCAACAGAGCAACGGAATTCAAAAACGTTTAAGGTATCTGCATTGGTTTTGGAGAAAAACAATTTCAGGAGAATTCAGGAATAGATTTAAAAGTTTAAAAACTCAGAATAAAATAGACAACGGAAACTTTAGGAATTTAGAAAAGCTGAAGACGTGTGTGATGAATTTTTGAGATTACATGTTACGGTTGGAGTAAAAAATTTAAATGATTGGCACACATGTTGCGACACAAAAATATGAAAGTTTGGAGGTATTTGCTTCATACCGCAGTAATACAAACTTCAATAGTATTTAAAAAGAAATACTTTAAAACTTGCTAAACCAAGTTCTATTACTCATTCTCATAATCAAAGATAGGGGGTGATACTTAACACACATATTTATGCACAGAAATTTCAGAGTTCGCAGGTATCTGCGCAATAAATTTTGAAGACAGCAATTTAAAATCTATCCATAAATGAGCAACTGAAGACTTCTGTGATGAGTTTTTTACTTCATATATATGTTACAGTTAGTTTTAAAAAGTAAAATGAGTGGCACAGTATATCAATTTTATAATTCGCAAATTTTTGCTGTATTTCAATAATCCAAATCTATAGTATTATAGAGAAAAGTTGGCAAAAGTCATGATGTTACGTTGAAATGAAATAGCGAATATTGTATTCAGAAATTCTGTATGTTCCCATGGATGTTAGCTAGCATTATATTTGATCACATCCAAAACTAAGCAACTGTAGACTTAGCGTAATGAATCTTTTCACTAATAATTCCACATTTGTAGTTTGCAAAGTGGGAATACTCAACATACATGTCATTTCATAAGTATTGTTGTCAAAATTTGTTTTTGCCTACTGCATTCCAAAGATTCGACTTTTCATATGATCAGCAAACAAAGCATCCAAAGACTTTTTGGAATAAGTTTCAAAATTTGTTACTCGACAGACCAGGTGGAAAAAGAATAACTACACTTATATCAAGACCAGAAACTGTTTTGAGAATCTGATGTACAAAATGTGAGATTGATGATCATAGCTGGAAACCTCTTGAATCACGTTACCACAATCAGCATAAAGAAATAGTAGAAAATCATAGGACACATATTAGGCAATTAATTAATGATATGTATCGATCCGCTGCAAACCGATGGAGTGAAAACAAGGATCGGAGAGGGCAGAGCCAAACTGAATATCAAGCAAAATATGGAAAACATGAGAAATAAATTAGAAAACATTTATTCAATTAAAGTTTACAACATCATTCTAACAGTTCTGTGTGTTTTTGTTGTATTTATTCATATATATAATCTGACGCCTTCATATATATAACCTAGCCTACTGACGATATATTTACACTGCACAATATTTCTCGCACTCTGATTTAATTGAAAGATTACTTTAGTTAACGCTTATTTCCAGTCGAACAAAATAATGAAATCTTGAAAAGTTTTCGTTGACATATGCATCGCGCATTTTTTATATCCTTTTTCGCACACATATCACAGACTACATTTACGCGGCCGCTTTGATACTGGTTTAGTATATTACAAAATTTAACGAAATAAATAGTAATATGCACTTCGTTAGATGACGAAAATTATTTTTAGTCATCCCGCACGCACTTCATAACATCATAACCCCAAACGTCAAAATGACGTGAAACTTCGGCTGGTGACTTTCGAGCTCTCGGCATGTGACGTCAGTCCGCGACACCGCCGCGAAGTTAGACCGAGGGACATGAGGCCTTTGATGGTATTATATACAGACATGTCAAATTTCTAAATGTGTTAGTAACTTTTGCATAATCTTGAGCCTGTGCAAAGTTTTTTCTCAGCAATTACGCTACTGATCGTGTTGGTTTCGGGCTCATTCGAAAGAGATTTTGAAATTTAGTCTCCAAACTAATCTTCGCTTAACAAAACATCTCTTGAGCTCCGCAATTCTGGAAAATGACATGCCAGTTTTACCCCCACCACCGCGAATCGTTTTATTCAGAGAAAAGATAGTCTCGGCGAGAGCCTCAGGCCAGCAGACGACAGGGCTGTCAATGTACTTGTCCCGAGACTCTACCGAGTCTCTTGATATCGATCGAATTTATGACTGCTGTTACCAGCTGTGCTGCGCCGTGTGCTACGTTATGAAGTTGACGTCAGATTTCCAATCATCAACAACTAATTTCAACAACCAATCACAACGTCTAAAAATGGATGTCGTCAGATCCAACCAATCAGAAACTCGATAGCATCAAAGTGCCTTTGATGGTGTTATACTATAATATACAGACACATAAATTTTTGAATGTGTTGGTAACTTTTGCATAATCTTGAGCCCGTGCAAAGTTTTTTCTCAGCAATTACGCCACCAATAATGCTGATTTTGGGCTCATTCGATAGAGAATTTCTCAATTAGCTGAAAGTTCAATTTACAAAGTCGTACATAACTCATAGGCTTCGCAATTGAAGAAAATCACATGCCAATTTTACCCCCACCACCGCGAATCGTTTTATTCAGAGAAAGTATAGTCTCGGCGAGAGCCTCGGGCCAGCAGACGACAGGGCTGTCAATGTACTTGTCCCGAGACTCTACCGAGTCTCTTGATAATCAAAGATAAGGGGTGATCCCTTGCATATATATTTATCCACAGAAATTTCAGAGTTCGCAGGTATCTGCTGCGGTTCAATGTATCTGCGCAATGAGCTTCGAAGACAGCAATTTCAAATCTATCCATAAATGAGCAACTGAAGACTTTTATAATCAATTTTTTACTTCATAATATAGATGTTACAGTTAGAGTCAAAATGTAAAATGAATGGCACAGTATTTAAATTGTATAGTTTGCAGATTTTTGCAGTATTTCAATGATCCGAATCTACAGCATTATAATGAAAAGTTGTCAAAAGTCATGATGTTACATTAAAATGACATAGCGCACATTGTATTCAGCAATTCTGTAAGTTTCTGGGGATGTTGGTAGGCATTATATTTGATCGCATCCAAAACTGAGCAACAGTAGACTTATCGGAATGAATTTTTATTATAATAATTCCATATTTGTAGTTTGCAAAGTGGAAATACTCAACATACACGTCATTCTATAAGTTTTGTTATCAAAATTTGTGTTTGCATACCGCATTCCTAAGATACGACTTTTCATATCATCAGCAAAAAAAGCATCCAAAGGCTTTCTGGAAAAGTTTCCAAATTTATCACTCGACAGACGTAATGGGAAAAGAATAACTACACACTATACTAAGACCAAATTTTTTTTTGAAAATCTGATTTACAAAATGTGCAATTCAAGATCATGGTTAGAAACCTCTCGAATCATGTTACCACAATCATCATGAAGGAGTAGAAAATCATAGGACACATATTAGGGAACGAATTAATAATATGAATCGATCCGCTGCAAACTGATGGGGTGAAAACAAGGATCGGAGAGGGCAGAGCCAAACTGAATATCAAGCAAAATATGGCGGTGTTTAAAAATAATGACGAAACAAGAAATAAATTAGAAAACATTTATTCAATTAAAGTTTCTAATATCATTCTAACAGTTGCGTGTATTTTTGTTCTATTTATTCATATATATATGTATGTATATATATATATATATGTTTATGACGAGGTAGATATCAGGACCAAGTATACAAACTGTGGTAGTGCCATACAAACTTCTACAAATCGGTTCTGAGGTATACAAATTTGTCTGTATGCATATGTATATCGATTGTCAGGTTATATAATGTAATTTCAATTTTTTATATGATCGGGTTGATATTGGGATCGGCATTATTTTTATAAGATGGCACATAACAGGCCCAGAAATAACACGAAACTCATATCTGGATAGATATTGTCCATCGCATTAATGAATTTTATACTCGCTTCTCTGATCTATGATAATTTGATGTTAGATTAAATGAAGAACGCTTTTTCATTCCAATATGAATAGGCAAATATCAAGAAACAATCGTGGCTCGTTATATAATATAGAAATAACTTTGACTAATTCCCTTGACTTTGGCTTTTGATTACTGCGATCCATGGCGATCTCAGTTCAATAAAATATTCTCTTGCAAAAAGTAGTTAGGATATCATCTATGAAATCACTTTCTATTCTTTATATTCTTCGTTCTTACGACATTGCGAAAGCCCGAAGATACCCAACAATCGTAATAATACAAATAATACAGCTATTTTCCCAAAATTATCAATTCTTCATGAAATTGTTTAGAAAGACAAAGTGAAGGATTGTTCGATCTACTTCCAGGAGTATTCCGACAAACTCTGGAGCTTTCCTCGATCTTTATGAGTCGATATCATCCTCGATGAAACGAAATTTTTCAAATTTTCCGGCGATTGCTTCAACGTTTCGATTTAGATTTTTTTGAGCAAATCGCACTGTAAGTTTTGAGCAAATTTATAAGTTTACTCGTGTTTCTATTCCAGTGACCAAATATTATGAGGCAGGAGACATGACAACTCTGAGTAGCTGTTTTAGTCTTTCTTCGAGGTCAAGCAATCTGAACCATCTTCGACTTGGTAAAAACTCGCTATTTCTCAATGTATTATCGAAAACGATGAATACAGGAATAATCGCAGAGAATAGAAATGCATTTCAAGATTTTTAGGAATGTTTACAGAAATCGTATGGTTCTGTTTTTCGCTAATCGATAATACGGATTCTATTTCGAAGTCGTTGATCAAAATCATATTAACATTTTGATCGGTAAATCAAATAGAATGTACTTGATTATATCAATAAATAGAACGGGCTTGATCATGAGTATGTTTAACCTCGACCAGCAGGGTCGACGGGCTGTAAATATTTCAAAGTATACAATATTAATAAAAACAAATAGAAACCGTAGAAAACAAATTCTGATATATGAAAATGATTTGGTACGATCCAAGAACCCTATTGATCATCAAAACCTTTGATTTTTCGGAACTCTCGATTTTTATCGAAGATTCGTGTATGCGTCTGTTTGTTATCCTCCTGAGATCAGGCATTCGTTTCTCCCAATTATAATTTAATCTTCAGTTAGATTCACTTCTGTCACATTTTCATGTATAAAAACTGAACCGAAAACCGATAGTTATGAATTCGTTGAAAATTATTTTTTTCTACTCTACTGTCGAAGTGAGCCTCGAATTTGAAGAAAAAAAAGAGTTTTTTCGGAGTTACCGATTTCGTTCAGTCGATCTTTTCATTTCTTGGAATTTCTGTAATTACAATTTCATTTCTGTTGAAGTTTCTTCATCAAAATAGCGTTAGTTAACGTCATAGAAACTAGTCAGCTTTTGAACGTTTTTTGAGGTGAAGATAATGATGCTATTTTCGAAGGTTTACAGATTAACAAAATAATAATGGATTTTATTACTCGCCACTAATTTAATAAACGAATTAAGTATAGATGATATTTTATGTCAAGCAATATTGACAAAAGTCAAAGGATTACATTGAAAGGATTGTGAACCTAGGTAAATAAAAGAAATCGGTATAATTTTTCCATGTCTTTTTTTATATATATAAATATTGAACATCAGAAAGAAAACTTTATTAAAGGATCAGAAATATGCTCAAAAAGCTTCGTTTTTTTTGTTTCTTCATATTTTGAGCAATATTTCAAAACTTTTTTTTTTTGATTTGGTTATTGACCCATGTTTTTAGAGATGCCATATTTCGTGAAAAAACACCAGGATTCCTGGCCAAGACGCCCTCAATGTCTTTGAACGACGGCAATCGGTTTTCGTCGATGAAAACTTTAAACTCTCGGAAAGCAACATTTTTTTCCTGTTGAGTCCAACGTACACGCTTACATTTGCCATATGGTGACGCTGAAATAAATATCAATACATGAGTTTTCATTTCAATAAGCATTTTTATTTAAATATATTTGCCTTTACCTGATCGAGTTTTCTTTGTTGTTTTTGAACATTCACCAAATGACGTGTTGCCATGCATACTTTTGTTTGATTCATCAAACAATTCTCCGGATCCGTGTACCGGGTCACCAGTACGTGCTGCAGTAGTTCCGGGGTCATCCACATCGCTTTCGTCATCGGCATCTGAAATTTGACCGAGCCTACCCTCACCACAGCCTTGTACGGTCTCGAGTAATTTGGTCATATGCAGAATCTCCCTGACAATTATCGGTTGCCTGTAATAATCTCGATGTATTTGCTTTGAGTGTCCTAAGAAGTTTGCTAAGTCCGATATTTCCTGATCGGACAGATTAAAACTGACACACATTGTTGCGACATGTTTCCGGAGTGTCGTTCCCCGCAATGAAATTGGATTTGGTGCACCACATTCTTCCGCATAGCGTCTTAATAGTTCATAAGCTCGCAAATATTTAAAGTCTCCCTTGAGGTATCCGGCTACACCAAAAAGATAAGGGCTCTTGGAATCGACTCCTGCTTGCTTTCTGTACGCCAAAAACAAATCGATGCATTTTCGAAGATCTTGATGTACTAAGACCGCTACCGTGCGGACCAATTTGCCACGGATTTCAAAACGGACGTAGTGTGCCGCTGAATTTTTTTGCTCCATAGAAAGATTATCATATTCTGGACCGATGTTGTGGGCTCCAATTTTTTCATGCGATCGATAGTCTTCGATGTAAATCCGTTCGAGTTCTCCCGGACGACGACGGTTAAATAGCAGGAGTGATACCAACACTGATGATGCCAAGTCCGTCCAAGCTTGACGATTGAACTTTTCTTCCAATGCAGAAAAATTTTGTTTGATTTTGTCACGGAGAAACATTTGGAGTTTGGTTAAGTCCTCGTTTGTTGGCAGCACTATTTTTTTATTACGTTTTTCTCTGGCGCAAGTTTCTAAAGCTGTACGAGCGATGCTGGACCCATAATCTTCAGTTAACAACTTGATGAAATCTTCAGTCAAGATTTGATTCTCTTTGTTCTGATCTTTAATGTATTTGGAAACACACAACTTTCCAACTTGTTTGAGTAATGTACCCAAAGCAGTCGCAAGCGATGGCACTCTGAATCCTGTCTGAGTTTCATTGAGTCCAGCGAGCGATTGAATCGCTGATATTACAGCATCGTAATTTTTCGGGTAAAAGACGCTGAACAAATCAGAAATATCTTTCGATTTTTTACGTGCCTCGATTAAAAATCTTCCAAGCTGTCTCATTTTTTGTCTGATCATATCGTAGAAGTGCGGATCCTGATATTTTTGACAAAGTTTATTTCCGAAAAGAATTATAAGATGATCGTACCGTATTGCTCTGACGACTTGATCATCTTTCATAGTAGGAAATACTCGTTGGCGCAAAACATTGCTCGCTGCGTGATGGATGCGACCGGTTTTAGCTTTTGAATTTATCATTAGGTCCCTTCGAGTTTTATCTTTTTTTTTTAAACATCGTCGTGCATGGTGGCGTAATGATGATTTTGAATAATCTCCTAAGCATCCTGGGCACGTTGCGAAATCGGTTGCATTTTTGCGATAGCGAGCGTTTGGCCTCCTCATAACTTTTCTTTCACCAGTATTATGAGCACGATTCGTGTTGAATAAGTAGTATCCTTTTTTGCGAATAATCGCCATGATGTGCTTCCTTTCGACACTGCCCGTCCTGTACGATAACATTTCAGCAACGTGCTCTTCGGATTTATGTTTCCGTATGACATGGCGGCAAAGCTTCACTTGAATCGTGTGACAATAGCAGCAATAATCTTTTTTCGATCCCGACTCCGCCGTTGTAACAACCAAATCTTGATCGTCTGGAGCACTATGACCCTCAATATTGACACTTTGTGTAAATGTATGTGTCGTAGTGTTTGCTGAAACGTTGGAGTCGTTCTTCGGCAAAAGGTCGTTTTCATCATCGCCTCCGCTTTCCTCATTTTCATCTGACGGACTTGAATCAGGAATAAAATTAGGATCGTCGATAATAGAGCTGATGTCGTCATCTCTCTGGACAGCTGCATTGAATCTGTCTTCTGAGGATCGGTCTTCTAAGAGAATGACAATCACGTTATTACCAAGTTAATTTGAATTGTGAAGAATATGATCATGGATCAAGGAATTTAAATACCTTCTTCATCGATGAATGTAGAAGAATGAACGGCGATTTCTCCTGACATATTATTTGCGTACTTTGCACTATCAAGTGTGAAGGTATTCGGATTATGTTCCTCACTATTTGAGTATTCTGTAGACCCAGAGAAAGCTTTTTTCCAAAGAGGATCATCAGCATTCAGCAAAATCTGTGCTACTCCGTTCAGAGATTCACTCAGTTCTGTAAATAATATTGTACATAAGTATTTAGTCTTAATTTTTGAATATTGTTGATTTTCGAGTAAATATATATTGAACACACCAGGTATTCTTATAATTTGATCATCAATGATTGTTGGCATTTTTCGAGTCAAGACTTTATTCGGATGGTCCAATTGATTTCCATTTATATCATCGATTGATATACTACTCGTCTGGTAGGGCGCAAGTAAATACTCATCGTCTCCATTGGCCTGCGGTATTGTGTCAATTTCTGTTGCGAGTTTTGAAAATTCCCATTAGATATTCCGTAGAGAATCGGAAAATTGTTTCGCATTAAATAAATTTAGTATTGATAATAATATAAACGGAATAAAAGTACACAATAATGAAATGGATTTTCATTATATTTGAAAAAAGATTACGCAGACTGTTTTCTTTATCATTCGTCTAAATACTTCAATCACACGAATACTTTGATCGTTCGAAAGAACTTATATATTTAAAAACTGGTGATTTCCTAAATGTCATGCAAATAATTAGTGAAGTGGTAATAAACAATCGGCGATAACGGTAATTCATAACTGGACCCTACAGTATCATTATATACGAACTTGTAAGATCATGTTTATTATGAAGAAGAAATTCAATGCTGTTAACTTCGTCGATCAGAGAAATGTCATTTATATCGCCTTGCACCGATTTTACATCCATTTGCACGTCTCGGAGTAGGAGTTTATCTTTTTCTTCAACCCATGAAAATTCGATGCGATCGTTTCCTATTCATAAACAATCGAGTCCATTTCAATGAAATTGAATTTAATATACGGAACAATTTTTTTTAAATATCTGACTTCTATCGATCCAAGGGAATAACTTTGCAAATATGTTTTCGTTTTGTTTCAAAATTCTGTTAAATTACTATCTATTTGAAAGTGTTTTTCCAATTAACTTAGTGAAGTACTAAATGAGAGAAATTTTTTTTTAACCAGTAAGCTTTCATGTGTACATATAAACGTGGGCGAATGTAACGTGTATTTGCTATTTCATAAATATTTGCATCATCATTGAGCATTTATTCTTTTCGCTTGCTTCCCACTACCTGCAATCGTTCGCATAATTTTTTGAAATATTTATTCAGCTTATCATTCACTGGGAATAAATTTATTTTGCCTGACGATTAAAGAAAATAAACATTCTTGCACATGCATTTGCAAAAAAGAAACATCAAGTAAGACCTCTATAAATATATGATAAACAAAACGAAGTATACTCTTACGAATTTTGGACAAATCTTTGTCGCATGTACCTGTATCTGTATGTGGTATCTTAGGCTCTTTTTGAGTGCCGACTTCTTCGATAAACACATTTCCCTTCTGCATCATGACTAATAAATCATTTCTGTCCGAGTTAAGTTCTCGCGATACTGCTCGATATTCCTTTACTTCTGAGGTACACTCATTTTCGTTTTCTATTTGAAATAATGAAAATTTAGTCATTTTCTGTCTGGAGTTTTCTAAAGGGAATCATTACACAAAAAGTAACGGCATTTCATGAATACATGCTACTTTCAATGTGCAGAAAACTTTGACACATATCTTTTACATAGAATCATGGTGAAGCGTTAAAAAAGAAAAAACAGAAATATTCATGTTTTGTCATTGTAATATTCCATAATGGTAAAAAATTAGTGTATTTTAACTTATGTGTATGATTAATGGTCAGTCAACTTTGATAGACCAAAAAGAATGAAAAGCATTGAAAATTGAAACAAATTTTGAAGACCATATCATTATGCATACCAGTAATAATAAGAGATGTATTTTTTTCAGTGTCCGCACTGTCAGTGAACACATTATTTCTTTGATCCATTATCGCTGAGCAATTTTTGTTCTCATTGTCTTCTTGAGATACAATTTTATCTCTTTCCTCAATCAAGTTACTTTCATTTTCATGTTCTGTGGCAATATTCAAAACATCTGTTCATTTTAAAGTTACAGAAAATAATGAGCAAATTAGAACTATAACCCATTTGATAAATTAAAATTTATAGAAAACTTTGATTACAGTTTTTAAAAACCACATCATCATGCGTACCAGTAATAATGTGAGGTGTATTGTTCTCAGTGTTCGCACTGTCAGCGAACACATTATTTCTTTGATCCATTATCGCTGAGCAATTTTTGTTCTCATTGTCTTCTTGAGATACAATTTTATCTCTTTCCTCAATCAACTTACTTTCATTTTCATGTTCTGTGGCAATATTCAAAACATCTGTTCATTTTAAAGTTACAGAAAATAATGAGCAAATTAGAACTATAACCCATTTGATAAATTAAAATTTATAGATAACTTTGATTACAGTTTTTAAAAACCACATCATCATGCGTACCAGTAACAATGTGAGGTGTATTGTTCTCAGTGTTCGCACTGTCAGCAAACACATTATTTCTTTGATCCATTATCGTTGAGCAATTTTTGTTCTCATCGTCTTCTTGAGATACAATTTTATCTCTTTCCTCAATCAAGTTACTTTCATTTTCATGTTCTGTGGCAATAATCAACACATCTGTTTAGTTCACAAATATAGTAAATAATATGTAAAATAGAATTCTGACTTATTTAATAGATTTCATTGTATAGACAATTTTAATTGCAGTTTTTTTTAAATTTAAGTTGATCATAGAAAACATCAGAATTAATAATTTCATCTGTAAAATTCAATGGGTAAATATTTGTGAATACAGCTATATGCTTATCAGACCAAACGACTGAACGATTCGAATTAAGATCAACAAAACAAAAAGTTCAACGAAATTCTGAGAAATCTTGGTAGCACGTACTTGTTTCCGTGTGTGGCACGTTAGACTCATTTTGAATGACGACTCTTTCCATAAACACAATTGATTTTTGCTCGGTTACTAATGAATCGTTTCTGTTCAAATTATTTTCTCGCGATACTGTTCGATCTTCCTTTACTTCTGAGGTACACTCATTTTCGTTTTCTATTTGAAATAATGAAAATTTAGTCATTTTCTGTCTGGAGTTTTCTAAAGGGAATCATTACACAAAAAGTAACGGCATTTCATGAATACATGCTACTTTCAATGTGCAGAAAACTTTGACACATATCTTTTACATAGAATCATGGTGAAGCGTTAAAAAAGAAAAAACAGAAATATTCATGTTTTGTCATTGTAATATTCCATAATGGTAAAAAATTAGTGTATTTTAACCTATGTGTATGATTAATGGTCAGTCAACTTTGATAGACCAAAAAGAATGAAAAGCATTGAAAATTGAAACAAATTTTGAAGACCATATCATTATGCATACCAGTAATAATAAGAGATGTATTTTTTTCAGTGTCCGCACTGTCAGTGAACACATTATTTCTTTGATCCATTATCGCTGAGCAATTTTTGTTCTCATTGTCTTCTTGAGATACAATTTTATCTCTTTCCTCAATCAAGTTACTTTCATTTTCATGTTCTGTGGCAATATTCAAAACATCTGTTCATTTTAAAGTTACAGAAAATAATGAGCAAATTAGAACTATAACCCATTTGATAAATTAAAATTTATAGAAAACTTTGATTACAGTTTTTAAAAACCACATCATCATGCGTACCAGTAATAATGTGAGGTGTATTGTTCTCAGTGTTCGCACTGTCAGCGAACACATTATTTCTTTGATCCATTATCGCTGAGCAATTTTTGTTCTCATCGTCTTCTTGAGATACAATTTTATCTCTTTCCTCAATCAACTTACTTTCATTTTCATGTTCTGTGGCAATATTCAAAACATCTGTTCATTTTAAAGTTACAGAAAATAATGAGCAAATTAGAACTATAACCCATTTGATAAATTAAAATTTATAGATAACTTTGATTACAGTTTTTAAAAACCACATCATCATGCGTACCAGTAACAATGTGAGGTGTATTGTTCTCAGTGTTCGCACTGTCAGCAAACACATTATTTCTTTGATCCATTATCGTTGAGCAATTTTTGTTCTCATCGTCTTCTTGAGATACAATTTTATCTCTTTCCTCAATCAAGTTACTTTCATTTTCATGTTCTGTGGCAATAATCAACACATCTGTTTAGTTCACAAATATAGTAAATAATATGTAAAATAGAATTCTGACTTATTTAATAGATTTCATTGTATAGACAATTTTAATTGCAGTTTTTTTTAAATTTAAGTTGATCATAGAAAACATCAGAATTAATAATTTCATCTGTAAAATTCAATGGGTAAATATTTGTGAATACAGCTATATGCTTATCAGACCAAACGACTGAACGATTCGAATTAAGATCAACAAAACAAAAAGTTCAACGAAATTCTGAGAAATCTTGGTAGCACGTACTTGTTTCCGTGTGTGGCACGTTAGACTCATTTTGAATGACGACTCTTTCCATAAACACAATTGATTTTTGCTCGGTTACTAATGAATCGTTTCTGTTCAAATTATTTTCTCGCGATACTGTTCGATCTTCCTTTACTTCTGAGGTACACTCATTTTCGTTTTCTATTTGAAATAATGAAAATTTAGTCATTTTCTGTCTGGAGTTTTCTAAAGGGAATCATTACACAAAAAGTAACGGCATTTCATGAATACATGCTACTTTCAATGTGCAGAAAACTTTGACACATATCTTTTACATAGAATCATGGTGAAGCGTTAAAAAAGAAAAAACAGAAATATTCATGTTTTGTCATTGTAATATTCCATAATGGTAAAAAATTAGTGTATTTTAACCTATGTGTATGATTAATGGTCAGTCAACTTTGATAGACCAAATAGAATGAAAAGCATTGAAAATTGAAACAAATTTTGAAGACCATATCATTATGCGTACCAGTAATAATGAGAGATGTATTTTTTTCAGTGTTCGCACTGTCAGTGAACACATTATTTCTTTGATCCATTATCGCTGAGCAATTTTTGTTCTCATCGTCTTCTTGAGATACAATTTTATCTCTTTCCTCAATCAACTTACTTTCATTTTCATGTTCTGTGGCAATAATCAAAACATCTGTTCATTTTAAAGTTACAGAAAATAATGAGCAAATTAGAACTATAACCCATTTGATAAATTGAAATTTATAGACAATTTTGATTACAGTTTTTAAAAACCACATCATCATGCGTACCAGTAATAATTTGAGGTGTATTGTTCTCAGTGTTTGCACTGTTAGCGAACACATTATTTTTTTGATCCATTATCGTTGAGCAATTTTTGTTCTCATCGTCTTCTTGAGATACAATTTTATCTCTTTCCTCAATCAAGTTACTTTTATTTTCATGTTCTGTGGCAATAATCAACACATCTGTTTAGTTCACAAATATAGTAAATAATATGTAAAATAGAATTCTGACTTATTTAATAGATTTCATTGTATAGACAATTTTAATTGCAGTTTTTTTTTAATTTAAGTTGATCATAGAAAACATCAGAATTAATAATTTCAATTGTAAAATTCAATGGGTAAATATTTGTGAATACAGCTATATGCTTATCAGACCAAACGACTGAACGATTCGAATTAAGATCAACAAAACAAAAAGTTCAACGAAATTCTGAGAAATCTTGGTAGCACGTACTTGTATCCGTGTGTGGCACGTTAGACTCATTTTGAATGATGACTCTTTCCATAAACACATTTCCTTTCTGCTCGGTTACTAATGAATCGCTTCTGTTCAAATTATTTTCTCGCAATACTGTTCGATCTTCCTTTACTCCTGAGGTACACTCATTTTTGTTTTCTACTTAAAATAATGAAAATTTAGTCATTTTCTGTCTGGAGTTTTCTAAAGGAAATCATTACACAAAAAGTAACGGCATTTCATGAATACATGCTACTTTCAATATGCAGAAAACTTTGACACATATTTTTTACATAGAATCATGGTGAAGCGTTAAAAAAGAAAAAACAGAAATATTCATGTTTTGTCATTGTCATATTCCATAATGTTAAAAAATTAGTGTAGTTTAACCTATGTGTATGATCAATGCTCAGTCAACTTTGATAGACCAAATAGAATGAAAAGCATTGGAAATTGAAACAAATTTTGAAGACCATATCATTATGCGTACCATTCATAATGAGAGATGTATTTTTTTCAGTGTTCGCACTGTCAGCGAACACATTATTTCTTTGATTCATTATCGCTGAGCAATTTTTGTTCTCATTGTCTTCTTGACATACAATTTTATCTTTTTCCTCAATCAAGTTACTATCATTTTCATGTTCTGTGGCAATAATCAAAACATTTGTTCATTTTAAAGTTGTAGAAAATAATGAGCAAACTAGAACTATAACGCATTTGATAGATTTCAATTTATAGACAACTTTGATTACAGTTTTTTAAAACCACATCATCATGCGTACCAGTAATAATGTGAGGTGTCTTATTCTCAGTGTCTGCACCGTCAATCAACACATTGTTTCTTCGATTCATTATCATTGACCCTTTTTTGTTTAGTGCAGATGCAGTTTTATTTCCTGTCGCAATAGTAAAAACATCTTTTCATTTCAGAGTTACAGAAAATAATGAGTGATTGAGAACTATAATATGTTTGTAGCCAGAGCTTGTATCGCTGTATTGTATAGCTGTAGCTTGTAGTATAACCCGCTTGTAGAGTGTACTGTACATACAAAATCGATTCTAGTTTTCTTTTAATGAATTCAAGTTGATCATAAACAATTTCAATATTCATGTTTTTAACTGTAAAATTTAACAAATATGATATACAAGTTATAAGATGCTTCCTAGTTCGAACAACTGAATGATAAGAAATGTAAATAAAGAAACGAAGGATCAAAAAACTTTCTAGAAAACTTACTATCATACATACCCGAATTCATATAAAATGTATTCGATTTTTCTTGAGAGCTTGAATTGTCAATGAGAGCATTGTCTTCACGCTCGACTTTTATTGAGTAATTTTTATTCTCATCAATTCCTTGCAATGTAATTTCATCTTCTTTCGTCATGGTGGCACATTGATTCCTATTGTCTATTTGAAGCAGTAAAATCATTTGTTAATTCAGCTACTTTCATTTTACAGAAAACTTTGAATACTTGGAGTATAGAAAAATTCTGATGTGCATAATTATAAAGGTCCATACCTGTATACACGTTTAATGTAGAACTTTTCACTTCAGCGTCTACATTGTCACAGCGTTGTAGTTTTACGTTAATGTTTACAACTTTTGTTTGTGTTTTGATATTACCAGCATCTGCAACATCTTCTCGTTCTAATGTTTTCTTCTTTTCTAGTAGATATTTCTTATTACCTTTAGAACCATACAATAATAAAATGATGCTTAAATTCATTCGTTCAATAATAAGTGAGCGAGAAATCTAAGGACAAAACCATACCAAACCGAAATAATCGGAGGTGAAATCATTTTTCTATGCGATTTATATTCATTCATTACTTACCATTCTTCTCTAAAATTTTTCCAGCGAAACGCGTTCCTTTGTAACGAATAATGTTTTCGTTCCCTTTTTTGGAAATGTCCGTGGCTTTGCAAACATAATATGACTTGTCGTCGAACTGGATTAGCGCAAACATTTTTACTCTCACTTGTTGATTGTAAGACGGCACACTAAGCAATGAACGGGCCGGCCGGCACATAAGTAGATCGGATGAGCTACTACCACATCCAAAGGCGTCGACACTTATATTGTTTGCGCGTTATAATGCAGACTTTTTGTTAGTGGCAACAGTTGAAAATTCTCCGCTACTGTAGGTGACCGCGGTTAGAGTGGGAAGTTAGGGGCGAAAAACAAATCCAACAGCGATTGTTCTCATAGCGTAACTGATATATATATCGACACGACAGTGTTCAATGTTTACATCCAATTCGTCGAAATTTCGTACTCGCGTACATAACAGTCTATCCGAGTAAATAAGCCAAAATGTTTCATGCGCGACTTCGACTATCGATAAAAGTTTACAGAATAAGATATCTCGGTCACCGATAAGGAATTTTTCATTTGTACACAGTAACAAATTCGTTCAATGGAAACACTGGAATGTTAAATCAAATCGCATTATGGACCACCTCGATATGTGCTTTTGATGTAAAAGTGGTCGATAGGTACAATCGGACCAAATATTACATTGGAATTTTCAAAAGTTTGATTTCAATAATGGAAAAAAAATTTCAACCATGTACTTCGTTACATATCCTGGTTTCCGCGGTAAATTTAAGAATGTAGTTCCATCATGAAAATCGTGAATTTGCAGGCTGCATTTACAAAATAATTATGAAATTTGAGATCACATTGTCATTGGTGATGAAGATTCAGAAAAATTTATAAGATTTTGGATTAGTTAATAGCTTTTAGATTCCCACCCGTAATCGTCATTCCAAAGAATAGAATTCTGTTGTAGGCATCACAAGAAACGTCCGAGCGTGCGAGAGTCGTTGAAGAGTGGGGGAGAGCAGCAGACAAAGAAGAGCATATGTATAGTAACACTGTTGCGCTCCCCTTTCCTGTAGCTCTCTCCCTCTCTTCAACTACTCTCGTGCGCTCGTCCGGTTCTCGTGATGTTAAGCTTTATTTTAACATATTTTTTAGCGTTTTAATGGGAAATCATAATAAATGTTTTGAACTATGAGAATTTTTCTTTCAAAATCGTTGAGGTAAATTAAAATCGGACCATGAAAACCAGTCGCACTGAGGGCTGCAGTAAGATGGCATAGTAAAAAATTAAGGTGGCCACAGGTTAAAAACTATGCATCGGACAGTGCCCGCTTTTCCCAAAAAAAAAGTTTATATTAATAACAAAAACTGGCCAGAAGATCTACACAACAATTCAAAAAATAACCGAGACATTGACTTGCGAAAAAAATTCATTCTCGCAGTTAATGTGAGGACCGTATACGAGAGCCAATATGTACATCCATACAGTGTCACATACGGGGACAGCCACAAATGTTACAGTGATGAATCGGAGGACCGTGGTCCCCGTACTCACTATTACATCCAGACTTTTGTACAATGGTACATACCGGCACTTCCGCTATTTTACAAGGGTACATGTGGAAATTAGAGGAATAAAAACCCGATTCACTAACTTGACAGTATCATCGTGAATCGTGGTTCTACGTCAAAGTAAATCTCATGACCGAGGGAATTAAGGAGAGTGGCTACATTTGTCAAAATGATAAGAAATTGATCAAAATTGGTGATAATGTTCTTCAACATCAAGTGCAAAGACACAATTTTTTTCAAAATTTTCTTCTGCTTAGTTATCGAGTATTTACGCATTAAAGCAGATTTCTTATGCCCTGAATGTATAATTATATATATATGGAAACGCTATGCTTATGCACGTGAACTTGAGTGATCAATTACTCGATAACTGTACAGAAAAAAAATCTTTAAAAATTTGTATTGTCAAATTTGGCACTAAAGAATATGTTCACCGAATTTGATTAGATTCTTATAATTTTGAAAATTTAAATCTATTTAAAATAGTATAGCAAGGCAACATTGTATCGTCGCTATCCACCTTCCTCAATAAGTTTCAGTAACTAGCTTTCTTTGAACATTTCTGCGACACGTAGGACTCAAAAATCTGGAAAATAGGCAATCCTAAAAAAACTCAGCTCTCTCCAATGACCGGAATTATTTTTTGAAATACCTCATCCGCCGAAACGTTCTTACCCTCCTATTTGTTATTCCTACCAGTTTGATTTCGCATTTCACTGTGAAAGCGAAAAGGATGATCTCCACAAGGAACGGTAAAAAAAAATGCTAAGCTCCCTCATCATATAAGAGCAGAGTATAGGTTTTTCAGCGCATACGATGCTAAAAAATATATTCATTCAGCGATACAACGAAAGCATAGTTTGAAGGAAGAACAGCATGGAACGAATGACTACTCTTTACTCTTCAATACAATGTGCTTCGGAACAGATAGATGGAATAATTGTGTTGTATTAATTTCTAATCGAGGTCCTGACTTGTATCCATACATCAAATAAAATCTTAAAACGTACATTGGACAAACGATTTATATCGGCACCATCACGGTTGCATAATGGTTCATGTAAGGACCGTATACTAGCGCCAATATGTACATCCACGCAGTGTCACATATGGGGACAGCCACAAATGTTGCAGTGGTGAATCCGAGGACCGTGGTCCCCGTACTCACTATTACATCCAGACTTTTGTACAATGGTACATACCGGCACCTTCGCTATTTTACAAGGGTACATGAGAAGTCAGAGAAATAAAATCCCGACTTAATATCCTGACGGAATCATCGTAAATCGTCATTCTACGTCAAAGTAAATCTCATGACGGAGGCAATTAATAATTTTCAGTAACTAGCTTTCTTTGAACATTTCTGCGACACGTAGGACTCAAAAATCTGGAAAATAGTAACTCCTAAAAAAACTCAGCTCTCTCCAATGACCGGAATTATTTTTTGAAATACCTCATCTGCCGAAACGTTCTTACCCTCCTATTTGTTATTCCTACCAGTTTGATTTCGCATTTCACTGTGAAAGCGAAAAGGATGATCTCCACAAGGAACGATAAAAAATTGCTAAACTCCCTTATTATATTAGAGCAGAGTATAGCTTAATCAGCGCATACGACGCTAAAAAAATATGTCCATTCGGTGATGCAACGAAGACGGAGTTTGAAGGAAGAGCAGCATGGAAAGAATGATTACTTTTTACTCTTCAATACAATGTGCTTCGGAGCAGATAGACGGAATAATTGTGTTGTATTAATTTCTAATCCAGGTCCTGACTTGTATCCTTACATCAAATAAAATCTTGAAACGTACATTGGACAAACGATTTATATCGGCACCGTTACGGTTGCATAATGGTTCATGTGAGGACCGTATACGAGCGCGAATATGTACATCTATGCAGTGCCATATACGGGGACAGCCACAAATGTTACATTGGTGAATCCGAGGACCGTGGTCCCCGTACTCACTATTACATCCAGATTTTTGTACAATGGTACATACCGGCACTTCCGCTATTTTACAAGGGTACATGTGGAAATTAGAGGAATAAAAACCCGATTCACTAACTTGACAGTATCATCGTGAATCGTGGTTCTACGTCAAAGTAAATCTCATGACCGAGAGAATTAAGGAGAGTGGCTACATTTGTCAAAATGATAAGAAATTGATCAAAATTGGTGATAATGTTCTTCAACATCAAGTGCAAAGACACAATTTTTTTCAAAATTTTCTTCTGCTTAGTTATCGAGTATTTACGCATTAAAGCAGATTGCTTATGCCCGGAATGTATAATTATATATATATGGAAACGCTATGCTTATGCACGTGAACTTGAGTGATCAATTACTCGATAACTGTACAGAAAAAAAATCTTTAAAAATTTGTATTGTCAAATTTGGCACTAAAGAATATGTTCACCGAATTTGATTAGATTCTTATAATTTTGAAAATTTAAATCTATTTAAAATAGTATAGCAAGGCAACATTGTATCGTCGCTATCTACCTTCCTCAATAAGTTTCAGAAACTAGCTTTCTTTGAACATTTCTGCGACACGTAGGACTCAAAAATCTGGAAAATAGGCAATCCTAAAAAAACTCAGCTCTCTCCAATGACCGGAATTATTTTTTGAAATACCTCATCCATCGAAACGTTCTTACCCTCCTATTTGTTATTCCTACCAGTTTGATTTCGCATTTCACTGTGAAAGCGAAAAGGATGATCTCCACAAGGAACGGTAAAAAAAAATGCTAAGCTCCCTCATCATATAAGAGCAGAGTATAGGTTTTTCAGCGCATACGATGCTAAAAAATATATTCATTCAGCGATGTAACGAAAGCATAGTTTGAAGGAAGAACAGCATGGAACGAATGACTACTCTTTACTCTTCAATACAATGTGCTTCGGAACAGATAGATGGAATAATTGTGTTGTATTAATTTCTAATCGAGGTCCTGACTTGTATCCATACATCAAATAAAATCTTAAAACGTACATTGGACAAACGATTTATATCGGCACCATCACGGTTGCATAATGGTTCATGTAAGGACCGTATACGAGCGCCAATATGTACATCCACGCAGTGTCACATACGGGGACAGCCACAAATGTTGCAGTGGTGAATCAGAGGACCGTGGTCCCCGTACTCACTATTACATCCAGTCTTTTGTATAATGGTACATACCGGCACCTTCGCTATTTTACAAGGGTACATGAGAAGTCAGAGAAATAAAATCCCGACTTAATATCCTGACGGAATCATCGTAAATCGTCATTCTACGTCAAAGTAAATCTCATGACGGAGGCAATTAATAATTTTCAGTAACTAGCTTTCTTTGAACATTTCTGCGACACGTAGGATTCAAAAATCTGGAAAATAGTAACTCCTAAAAAAACTCGGCTCTCTCCAATGACCGGAATTATTTTTTGAAATACCTCATCTGCCGAAACCTTCTTACCCTCCTATTTGTTATTCCTACCAGTTTGATTTCGCATTTCACTGTGAAAGCGAAAAGGATGATCTCCACAAGGAACGATAAAAAAAATGCTAAGCTCCCTTATTATATTAGAGCAGAGTATAGCTTAATCAGCGCATACGACGCTAAAAAAACATGTCCATTCGGTGATGCAACGAAGACGGAGTTTGAAGGAAGAGCAGCATGGAACGAATGACTACTCTTTACTCTTCAATACAATGTGCTTCGGAGCAGATAGATGGAATAATTGTGTTGTATTAATTTCTAATCAAGGTCCCAATTTGTATCTATACATCAAATAAAATCTTAAAACGTACATTGGACAAACGATTTATATCGGCATCATCACGGTTGCATAATGGTTCATGTAAGGACCGTATACGATCGCCAATATGTACATCCACGCAGTGTCACATACGGGGACAGCCACAAATGTTGCAGTGGTGAATCCGAGGACCGTGGTCCTCGTACTCACTATTACATCCAGACTTTTGTACAATGGTACATACCGGCACCTTCGCTATTTTACAAGGGTACATGAGAAGTCAGAGAAATAAAATCCCGACTTAATATACTGACGGAATCATCGTAAATCGTCATTCTACGTCAAAGTAAATCTCATGACGGAGGCAATTAATAATTTTCAGTAACTAGCTTTCTTTGAACATTTCTGCGACACGTAGAACCCAAAAATCTGGAAAATAGGTAATCTTAAAAAAACTCAGCTCCCTCGAATGACCGAAAGTATTTTTTGAATTACTGCATCTCCTGAAAGGTTCTAACCTTTCAATTTGTTATTCCTACCAGTTTGATTTCGCATTTCACTGCGAAAGCGCAAAAGATAATCTCCACAAGGAACGGTAAAGAAAAATGCTAAGATCCCTCATTATATTAGAGCAGAGCATAGCTTTATCGGCGCATACGACGCTAAAAAATATATTCATTCAGCGATGCAACGAAAGCATAGTTTGAAGGAAGAACAGCATGGAACGAATGACTACTCTTTACTCTTCAATACAATGTGCTTCGCAACAGATAGATGGAATAATTGTGTTGTATTAATTTCTAATCGAGGTCCTGACTTGTATCCATACATCAAATAAAATCTTAAAACGTACATTGGACAAACGATTTATATCGGCACCATCACGGTTGCATAATGGTTCATGTAAGGACCGTATACGAGCGCCAATATGTACATCCACGCAGTGTCACATACGGGGACAGCCACAGATGTTGCAGTGGTGAATCCGAGGACCGTGGTCCCCGTACTCACTATTACATCCAGTCTTTTGTACAATGTTACATACCGGCACCTTCGCTATTTTACAAGGGTACATGAGAAGTCAGAGAAATAAAATCCCGACTTAATATCCTGACGGAATCATCGTAAATCGTCATTCTACGTCAAAGTAAATCTCATGACGGAGGCAATTAATAATTTTCAGTAACTAGCTTTCTTTGAACATTTCTGCGACACGTAGGATTCAAAAATCTGGAAAATAGTAACTCCTAAAAAAACCCGGCTCTCTCCAATGACCGGAATTATTTTTTGAAATACCTCATCTGCCGAAACGTTCTTACCCTCCTATTTGTTATTCCTACCAGTTTGATTTCGCATTTCACTGTGAAAGCGAAAAGGATGATTTCCACAAGGAACGATAAAAAAAATGCTAAGCTCCCTTATTATATTAGAGCAGAGTATAGCTTAATCAGCGCATACGACGCTAAAAAAACATGTCCATTCGGTGATGCAACGAAGACGGAGTTTGAAGGAAGAGCAGCATGGAACGAATGACTACTCTTTACTCTTCAATACAATGTGCTTCGGAGCAGATAGATGGAATAATTGTGTTGTATTAATTTCTAATCGAGGTCCCAATTTGTATCTATACATCAAATAAAATCTTAAAACGTACATTGGACAAACGATTTATATCGGCATCATCACGGTTGCATAATGGTTCATGTAAGGACCGTATACGATCGCCAATATGTACATCCACGCAGTGTCACATACGGGGACAGCCACAAATGTTGCAGTGGTGAATCCGAGGACCGTGGTCCTCGTACTCACTATTACATCCAGACTTTTGTACAATGGTACATACCGGCACCTTCGCTATTTTACAAGGGTACATGAGAAGTCAGAGAAATAAAATCCCGACTTAATATACTGACGGAATCATCGTAAATCGTCATTCTACGTCAAAGTAAATCTCATGACGGAGGCAATTAATAATTTTCAGTAACTAGCTTTCTTTGAACATTTCTGCGACACGTAGAACCCAAAAATCTGGAAAATAGGTAATCTTAAAAAAACTCAGCTCCCTCGAATGACCGAAAGTATTTTTTGAATTACTGCATCTCCTGAAAGGTTCTAACCTTTCAATTTGTTATTCCTACCAGTTTGATTTCGCATTTCACTGCGAAAGCGCAAAAGATAATCTCCACAAGGAACGGTAAAGAAAAATGCTAAGATCCCTCATTATATTAGAGCAGAGCATAGCTTTATCAGCGCATACGACGCTAAAAAAATATGTCCATTCGATGATGCAACGAAGACGGAGTTTGAAGGAAGAGCAACATGGAAACAATGGTTACTTTTTACTCTTCAATACAATGTACTTCGGAGCAAATAGATGGGATAATTGTGTAGTTTTAATCTCCAATCCAGGTCCCGACTTGTATCTATACACCAAATAAAATCTCGAAATGTATATCCGAGAAACGATTCATATCGGCACCATCACGGTTGCATAATGGTTCATGTAAGGACCGTATACGAGCGCGAATATGTACATCTATGCAGTGTCATATACGGGGACAGCCACAAATGTTACATTGGTGAATCCGAGGACCGTGGTCCCCGTACTTACTATTACATCCAGACTTTTGTACAATGGTACATACCGGCACCTTCGCTATTTTACAAGGGTACATGAGAAGTCAGAGAAATAAAATCCCGACTTAATATCCTGACGGAATCATCGTAAATCGTCATTCTACGTCAAAGTAAATCTCATGACGGAGGCAATTAATAATTTTCAGTAACTAGCTTTCTTTGAACATTTCTGCGACACGTAGAACCCAAAAATCTGGAAAATAGGTAATCTTAAAAAAACTCAGCTCCCTCGAATGACCGAAAATATTTTTTGAATTACTGCATCTCCCGAAAGGTTCTTACCCTTCTATTTGTTATTCCTACCATTTTGATTTCGCATTTCACTGCGAAAGCGCAAAAGATAATCTCCACAAAAACGGTAAAGAAAAATGCTAAGATCCCTCATTATATTAGAGCAGAGTATAGCTTTATCAGCGCATACGACGCTAAAAAAATATGTCCATTCGGTGATGCAACGAAGACGGAGTTTGAAGGAAGAGCAGCATGGAAAGAATGATTACTTTTCACTTTTCAATACAATGTACTTCGGAGCAGATAGATGGAATAATTGTGTTGTATTAATTTCTAATCCAGGTCCCGACTTGTATCCTTACATCAAATAAAATCTTGAAACGTACATTGGACAAACGATTTATATCGGCACCGTCACGGTTGCATAACGGTTCATGTGAGGACCGTATACGAGCGCGAATATGTACATCTATGCAGTGTCACATACGGGGAAAGCCACATTGTTACAGTGGTGAATCGGAGGACCGTGGTCTCCGTACTTACTGTTACAACCAGACTTTTGTTCAATGGTACATACCGACACCTCCGCTATTTTGAAAGGGTACATGTGAACACCAGAGAAATGAAAACCCGACTTACTATCTTTACAGTATCATCGTAAAACGTCGTTCTACGTCGAAATGTGCCTTAGGACCAAGGCAATAAATATATTTCAGTATCTAACTTCCTTCGCATATTCCTGCGACTCCAATGATCCGGAAATAGACAATCGTAAAAATACTCGTTTTTCTCGGATGACCGAATATGTTTTTTTGAAATAACGCATTACCCGACGCATTCTTGCCTTCCTATTTGTTGTCCTTACCTATTTGGATTCACATTTTATTATGATATTGCGGAAAATAATTTCTATAGTATTCTCGCTCTAAAGTATTCCACTCTATTGTCCTGGACTAGTCTTCAAAAATCGAAAGTTAGACGAAGATACAGTGTTTTGTAATTTCAGTTATATTCTCCTAAAACGATTCGATTCGATTTGTCATGAAAATATTAGTCTACTATCTGACACTGTCATTTTGATTGTACAACATGTTCTCAAATTCGTATACATCTACCGCGGTATTCATAAGTATTGTTCTTGAGTGTCATCTCAGAATGTACATTGATGATGGAATCGCATTTACTGGAATTATCAAAGAATTAGGGATTGTCATCAATATGAACTGGGTTGTAATGCTATAGATCAGGACTGTAGCAATTGTGGAATGTGGAGATCAAGGGTCCCAGAACACCCGTTACGCATGAAAATAGACATTGCATATACTAACTTTGTTAATCGGAATCCCATTTTATTTAGGTATATAGGAGAAATTCGAAGTATCAGGACAGTTTTACTTTTTTTTCTGGTTTCGATAACGCAGAACAGCGTTCTAATTTTTATTTTATACGGCTGTATCATTTTGTTTTTTTCAACATTACGTTGTGAAGTAGCAACTGCGGCACACATGCTATACTGATCATGGTTTTAACAGTTTGAACTATTGACAATTGATCAGGTGATAAAACCCAAATAAAATCCATTATTTATTAATAGTATAGCATCAATGACTAATTACTGTTATCCAATGTTTATTAGGTTTCTATTTCAATTATTTCATTATTTTCAGCATCAGCTACTGGAAAGATTTTTGTCCGAAGGATTTTTGAGTTGTGAAATAATTGGTCCCTATAGTATACTGTTGACCTAAGAAATGGAGGGTCCTCATAAGATACCTTAGAAAAAGTAGGACCGGCCCTGATATTGACCGCTTCATATAAAAAATTACGGGGACCGGCCCCGTATGTGCCAAATGTCCCGCTTTTTACCGTTGCGACCTGGAAATGGTCCTGATATCTACCTCGTCATAAACATATATATGAATATTATATATACATAGGTTATATAGGTTAGCAGGTGTACATAGGTTATATATATAACCTATGTACACATGATATATAACCACGCCACTGACAATATATTCGCACTGGACAATATTTCTCGTATTCTGGTTCAATTGAAGGATTATTTCAGTTAACACTTATTTCCAATCGAACGAAATTATGAAATCTTGAAAAGTTTCGTTGACATATGCATCGCGCATTTTTTATATTCTTTTTCACACACACATCACAGACTACATTTACGCGACCGCTTTGATACCGGTTTAATATATCACAAATAACAAAATAAATATTAATATGCACTTCTTTTTTTATTGATCCCGCACGTACTTCGTAATGTCGAAACTCTGTTTATACGATCAAAAACTGACACATGGTTTGTACATATTATATGTATATCGATCGAATTTATGACTGCTGTTACCAGCTGTGCTGCGCCGTGTGCTACGTTCTGAAGTTGACGTCAGATTTCCAATCATCAACAACTAATTTCAACAACCAATCACAACGTCTAAAAGTGGATGTCGTCAGATCCAACCAATCAGAAACTCGAGAGCATCAAAGTGCCTTTGATGGTGTTCAAGAGACTCGGTAGAATCCCGGGACAAGTACATTGACAGCCCTGTCGTCTGCTGGCCCGAGACTCTCGCCGAGACTATACTTTCTCTGAATAAAACGATTCGCCGTGGTGGGGGTAAAATTGGCATGTGATTTTATTGAATTACGAAGCTCAGGAGCCATTTAGCAACTTGAAAATTGAAGTTTAAACCAATTGAGTAATTCTCTTTCGATTCCGCCCTAAATCAGCATGATCGGTGTTGTAATTGCTGAGAAAAAACTTTGCACGGGCTCAAGATTATGCAAAAGTTACCAACACATTCAAGAATTTATGCGTCTGTATTTATAAACACAATCAAAGGCACTTTGATGCTCTCGAGTTTCTGATTGGTTGAATCTGACGACATCCATTTTTAGACGTTGTGATTGGTTGTTGAAATTGGTTGTTGATGATCGGAAATCTGACGTCAACTTCAGAACGTAGCACACGGCAGCACAGCAGACATTAAAAAAACGTAGCACGGTAACAGCAGTCATAAATTCGATCGATATATATTGTGACGGATTTTTCCAAGCCCCGAAAAATGCCACAAAAGTCTGGCTCTCTTTCCCGTCGATTTTAAACAAAATCTAAGATGGAAATTTTAAGGTTGGGCGCCAGTCGCAAAGCGACTCGACGGCAAAGAGAGAGAGACGTAAAGTTGACCAGCTTGCGATCAGCGGGATGGGCGGGGTGACCTCGAGAATAATTAAAACACAAAAATTACGTTTGGAAATAATAATAACAAATTTAATCTTAAAGTCGGAAAATATAAGAAAAATGACAACAGAAATACGCACGCTCGGGATAAGTTCCAGTCGCAAACAGATTTACATTATTTCACTCAAGAAAAGAGTTTATCCAAATTTAATTTATCGAAAGATTTAACACGGGAGAACGAAAATATAACGATCACGCGACTCTACTGAACCACGGGGGAAGAATCGCGAACTCGCACACTCAAAATTCCCGCACGCTCACGCACAAAATTGGTCGGGATCCTACATCCTCTACAATCTAAACCGAGCTCGAATTTATTCTCTCCGTGGATCTACTCACGGTCGAGAAAATAAATTTTAAGATGAAAACGAAATTATCGATGTTTTATTCGCAATACCGAGCCCCCGATATTCGGTTACTCGGTCGAGCTATCGAACGTTGTTCGCGTCAAATCATCCCGACCCAGTCACTCACACACGCACTCAATTACACAATTTCGCGACCCTTCAGCCCGGGAAACAACTTACGCCAATCGGGAACAATTATTTACCAAACGCGAAACTTGGAAACACGAAACACGAAAATTGGAGATCTCGAGTACGGCCACGATTACTCTTCGACACAAAATTTAACTTTAAATAACGCGAAACACTAAACGGGTGATCGCGGGAACAAAAAAAATCGAAAGAGCCGACAAAGAAACGCGTGACAGAGTCGTCATCGTGACCAAATTTCTCTCAACACAAGAAAAGGACGGTAATTCTTTTAATTATGCACGATCACGAAAAATATGACCCGGGAAAGATGTTCGAGGGCCCACCAACCAAACCAGAAAGTGAAAAGGAAGGAACTCACGGTGTTTCTTCCCATTTTCGCGACACGTCCTCTCTGCTCGATACTTCACGAGAATTTCCTCTTCTTCTTCTTCTTCTTCTACAGTTTGGCTGGGATCCCTTCTTTATGTGTCCGGGAGCCCAACCTGGCCACTGGAACCCCGCGTCGGCCAAGATTCGTGTTTCTTTTTTGTCCGGTTTTTGTTGCATTCGTATAAAATGTGAGGTTATGTGCTTTTTGTTTGTTTTTATATGGTTCACATTATGTTTTATATAACTATATATATATATATTTTTATTTTATTTTTTTGTTTATTCTTCTTTCTCTCTCTTTTTTTTTTTTTTCTTTCTTTTTCAGAAGACGGTATGTTGTTGCTCATCATGTTATTGTCTATTTATTTTCTTTTTTTGGTTTACTGCCCCGAAGCTTTCTATTTTATTTTACCTTTTCATTTTGTTTTATTTTATTTCTCGTGTATTTTCATTGCTTTTTTTTTTTTTTTTTTTTTTTTAATCGTGATTCCATGTAACGTTCTGATTTTCGGATTCTCAATTAGGAGTCTAACCATATGGAGGTTCTGGAGTATCTATCGTCTTTTGAGTTTAGATTCAGCTAATATATCAAGTCTGTATTTTCTTTAATTTCTTGTGTAAATTTTGCTATTGCCTTAAGTATATCTTCGGAACTGCAGAAAGACAGGTTTCTTATTTCATATGGAGGTCCCTGCTTTAAATTTGCCAGAGTTTTGCAAAGTTTAGCTGAGCTCTCCCCATTCAGCTCACACGCCCAGAAAATGTGATTTAGCTCTTGATTGGGAAATCCACAAGGACACGTTGCTGATTCTACTAGCCCAATTCTGTGTAAATGTTCCCTGGTTCCTATGTGCCCTGATCTGATTCTATTCATTAAGGTGATGACGTTCCGCTGGAGGTTCAGTTCCTTCCACCACGGAGCTCTGGGGTTTCGGCTAGTACTAAGTATTTTTTTGTACGTAGACCCTTTGTGTGTAAATAATTGATTTAATCTAGTTTTTTCTTCTTCTATGATAGCTTTTTGGATTATTGCCGCTACTGTATGTGGCGTCAAGATTGGTTGTTTGTATGTACCTACTTCGCTGGCTGATTTTGCGAGAGAGTCTACTTTCTCATTTCCTGTGACTCCTTTGTGGGAGGGGCACCAAAGGAATTCGATCCTCCTGTTGGACCTTGTGATTCTAGAGAAGAGTGATTTGATTTCGAGACATAGTGGGTGGAGTTTTGGATTAATGTCAGCACTGTTCAGGGATAGCAAGACGCTAAGCGAGTCTGTTATAATGAGAATATTTTTGTGAGTGTATTTATCTTTCAAAAAGTGAAGGGCCTCTATAATTGCACTTGCCTCGGCTTCAAATATGCTTATGGGGTTGCCTGTTTTATATCTTCCAGATTCTTTCAACTCAGGAATGTAGTAGGCATATCCCACGTGTTCTGAGTCCTTTACTTTTGAACCGTCCGTATAAACGCACATGAAATTGGCTAATCCCCTGGAATATTTTGCCTCTATTTCTTTTTGGAATATATGATTAATTTTGTTTGCCTTTTCTAACAATATCTTTTTCCCTATTTGCAGGTTTGCTTCTATGGCGGTCAGTTGTGGGGGCAGTGGGAGGATAAAACATGGGATATTTTCGTCTCTATTTATAAGTGCATATGAATCCTTATATTTGCACCATAATTTGTAAAGTGAGAATCGTGTGATTTCTTTTATGACTTTCTCCTTACGGCTCATTAATTTCTCCGTTAGTTTGATTTTTGGGATTATGGGGTGCTTCGTAATGGAGTATGCTCTCGCCAGATATCTAGATGTGAGTTTTTCCGCTCTACTTTCGAGAGAGTGTTCTCCCGTTATGTCGAGAAGGACGTTAGTTGGTGTAGAGCGGAAGCAACCAGTAGCTATGCGCAGGGCTGTAAATTGTATGGTGCTCAGTTTCCGAAAAGATAAGGGGGGAGCTGAACTAGAACATGCTATAGACCAGTCTAGTCTTGCCCGGATGAGACCCTTGTACACCGCGAGAAGTGTTGAAGGGTGCGCTCCCCATGATTTTGATGCTAGAGATTTCATAACGTTAGTTCCTTTTTCCGCCTTATTTTTGACTTCGTTAATAAAAGGTTTCCAATTTAGCTTTGAGTCCAATCGCACTCCTAGAAATGAAGCCTCGTTAACATTTTTGATTTGTGATTCTCTTACGTTGATATACTTGTCCGCTAGGTTGTTTCTACTTTTGCTGAAAATTACAAATTTACTTTTGGTCGTACTTATATCTAGTCCTATATCTTTGAGCCATTTTACTAGCGTTTTTAGGGAGCTTTCTAATTTTTGGATGCCTTTATTCACGTCTTTTTCTTTTACGTATAGTACTATATCGTCCGCATATTGAAGACATGTTGCATTATTACCTATGTGATCGTTAATTTTCCTGATATATATGTTAAAGAGCAGTGGACTTAAAACGGAGCCCTGAGGTAAGCCTCGATGTATGAGTCTCGAGTCAATTAGTGTTCCGCTGTCATAAAATTTGGCTTGACGTTGTGATATGAGGTTCGCTATAAGTCTAGCTATGTAATAAGGAATATTGAGTTCGCACAAGTTGGACACAAGCAAGTTCGGGATTACGTTGTCGTAAGCCCCTTCCAGATCAAGGAATACGGTTGCCACACTTTCTTTTTTTATGAAGGAATTTCGTATATCTGTAGTTAGAATGAGAATATTATCTAGGCATGACCGCATTTTCCTAAAACCGTATTGCGTATTCGGAATCGCCAGGTCTGTCTCACAATAAAATTCAAGTCGATTCTTAATGAATCTTTCGAAGATTTTTAGCATGCATGACGATAATGAGATTGGCCTGAAGCCACCTTTTGGTTTTGGTATGAGGATTATATCGTATTTACTCCAATCTTTCGGGATTAATCCACTGTACATTATTTTGTTGAAGAGTTTTTTCAAAAATTCCAACATTTTTTGCGGGAAGGCTTTTATTACTTCGTTGCTGATTTGATCATTGCCTGCAGCTGACCGTTTTTTAATTTTTTTGATTATATTTTCCAGCTCTTTAATTGAGCACGGAAGCCATATATTATTTGAGGTATTTTTTCCACTAAGAGGGATCATAGGCGGCAGGAAGGAGGACGGAGGAGCTATCTTACTTATAAATTCCTCGGTTTCTCTTTTCCTTTTTAACTCTGTTTCTTTGTTCGCCGTTTGCGCTTTTATATTCTGCAAACCACTGAAGGTTCTCACGACTTCCCACACTTTTTTTATCTGAGTGTTAATATTCAAGCTTGAGGCAAAGTCTTTGAATGATTCTCTCTTTATCTTTTTTAAGATTTGTTTAGTTTTTTCGTCTTCTCTCATCCACGATTCTAGATTTTCTCTGCTCATATTGAATTTGTATTTTTTAAACGCTTCTCTTCTCGATTCTACTGCCCTGCTGCATTCTGGGTTCCACCAGGATTTTTTATTAGTTTTTCGATTGTTTGTTTGGGTTTGGTTTTCGCTCCGGCATGCCCCTGCTTCCAGCAGGCTTAGTTCGATTTGTTTGCATACCGTGTCGTACTTTTGAAGTATATTTCTATTTAATATGGGGCCTTGCGGGACTTCATTATCTAGGGATTTCGCGAATTTACTCCAATCTGTTTTCGTTGTAATTATTGACGGTCTGCGGTTTTGCTTATACATACTTTTGCCTGCAATCTCTAACTCTATCACTAGGTGATCACTGCCCAAGTTATCGTCTAGCACCTTCCAGCAACACGCTGGTGCTAGGTTGTGGCTCACTAAGGTGATATCTAGAACATCCCATTTATTGTTTTGGTTAAGGAAGGTAGGAGATTTGTTATTGATTATGACTAGATTGGTTTGGTTTATTACTTTGTGCAAAGATTTTCCACTCTGGTTCCAACTTTGACTTCCCCAAACCGGGGATTTAACGTTGAGGTCTCCGCCTACTAAAAAGTTTTTGCCGTTTTTACTGAGTGAGGCTATGTCATTAAAATAGGTAGTCCAGTTTTCTGGTCTCATGTTTATGTGGGGGGGTTTGTAGCTACTTATTACTATTATGCTGTCCTTGTTTTTTTGTTTGATCTCTACTGCTATTGATTCTATGTCTTTCTCTGCCCATCTAAATTTGTCTAGTGCTAATATTTCGTACTGCATACCGTTTTTAATACCGATTGCTACCCCTCCTCCAATTTCTCCGATCGGCCGGTCCTTTCTAACCAGGTGGAAACCGGGGATCTTGAAAGGAGTGTTTGGATGTAGCCAAGTCTCTGCGAGAATAAGGATGTCTTTGTTTTGCACGAGTTCCGGCATTTCGTGGGTTTTTCCTCTTAAGCCTCTACAGTTCCATTGGGCTGCTATTATACAATTATTCGCCATTGGTAGATCTTATAGTAGGGGTAGTGTCAGAGATTTGGGATCTTGGTTTTATTTTATGTGGTTTATGGCGAAAGGAAAGACAGTACACGTAAGGTTTTAAACATTTATTTGGTGGCTGGAGTCAGATAGGTTACCTTGAGCCCTTTGTGAATTTGGATTCAGACAGACATTGGAAATATGCGATATTTCGGGTTCGGAAACGTTTAGTTGGTTGTCCTTTGCCAAGGTTTCTCCTCGATTTCCCTCGGGAGTAGGAGTTGATGACGTGATACTCGTAGGGGGAACTTCAGGTGTTCTCGGTGTTTGGGTGAACGTCACATTATTTGTCTTGCCCGTTATCTTGTTTTTGTTATTTGTCTGGTTGTCAATCGTATTTCCCTCTTCGATTCCTGTAAAATTCGGGTTATATATTAGTTTGGCACTTGAGAAGGGGGGGTTGGATTTCTGTGTTTCCTTTTTTGGTATTTTTCTTTTTGTCGTTAGGTTTCTTTTTTGCTGTAGTGTTTCTTTTTCCTGGTTTGTCGGCATGGCTTTCCTAGCTTCATCCCAGTTGGTCTTACCGAGTTGATCTACTCTTTCTTCTGAAAGTTGAGGAAAACTAGACCATGCAATACCCCTTGTCGAGGGGGTTGGTGATGCCAGAGTTTGAAGCCAGGAATCCAGCCTGTAGAAACTATCCAGACGGTTTTTTTTTTATAATGTCCAGGGCTTTTTCCCTGTCTATGTTACGAAGTGCTATAATTTTATTAGTGATTTTCAATTTAATGTATGTGGCGCAATTTGAATCGTTTGCTGGGTGGGGGCCTTTGCAGTTGATACAGGTTGGGTTTACCTTCTTGCAATCTGCTTGGTGGTGGTTATCGCCACAGCGTAAACATCTTGCTGAACCTCTACATTGCTTCGCTATGTGACCAAAGCGTTGACAGTTAGTGCATCTCCGAACCTTTGGTTCGAAAGGGACCAATGACACCCTAGTTTTATAAATCACTAATTTTTCTGGGAGTTCACTTCCTTCGAATGTGAATTTGACCGAACTTGTTGGGGTTAGATTATTGCTGTTATTGCTATTTCTTGTTACTCTCATAATTCTTTCGACTTTAGTGATACGTATTGGTGAGCTAATCCATTCTATGCCTTCCTGTATTTCTTTCTCTGTCAGTGATGGGTCGATGTCTCTCCCCACCCCCACTCTCGAGATCTTGCTATCTGGGATATATGCTTTCCATGTGCTAGGTAGGAATGATTCCTGTAAGTCTACTAGTTTATTCGCTTCTTGGTACGTTTGTAAAATTACTCCAACTAAGTTTCTCCCCTTTCTCTTAATTTCTGTTATTGCACCACTAAAATTTTTAAGCTTTTTCCCTATTATCATGGGATGAACTGCCCCTACCCCTTTGCTTTCTGATATTACTGGTGATTTATTGCTTTCATCTACGTTTTCCTGGGCGTTCAAGCTAGGGATTTGAGATATTAATACCATAAAAGGCTCTACCGCCTTATCGGAATACCTGTTCTTTCTTTCTGGGAAGTTCCGCTGATATTCTCTTCTCTTCTTTTGTCTCGGTTCGTCCGCATGTTGCTCGTCTGTTGGGCTGTTTCCAGATTTTTGTGGGCTCGGAAGGCCGGCCTCTAAGGGAACATTTTTTCTCTTTTTTCTTCTGGGCACTAAGGACCAGTCACTATTTTGAGAACCGACTATCATCTCGTTCACGGTTTCACGATCAATTGTTTCTAAATCCACCATAAGGTTTCGTTCTTTCGACTTACTACTTGCCTTTGTCATGTTCAATAAATTATTTCCCGTGTCCTCGGGACAGTAATAATACTGGTCAATATGCCTGGATTATAGTATATTTTATTATTAAGTTTTATTTTTATTATTATTGCTAGTTATATGTGGATTAATTGTTATTTGATTGGGCTGTTTTTCAGATCTTTCCTTTTGGAGTAGCTTTCCTTTCTTGCTTTCGGAGTGGCTAAAATTGGACGACCATGTTGCCGCCACGTGGGGCCTGATTGCCGAGTTACTCCAACACGCTGTGTCGCTTGTAGAATATTCCTGCTATGTTTCGTCACTTTTGTCGAAATATATACGCGAGATTGTTAACAGTTATCTGTTTGTGTAATTTATTACTGAATTATTTTTATTACTTTTACGATTCCATTTTTATCCGCGGATTCGATTACTATTTTGAATTCTAATCGGTTATAGATTTTGTAAAGCTGCTATATAGATACGTGTGTACGCTTCGCCATCTTCCAAGCGACTCCACGAGAATCTCCTCGAGAACCAGAACGTTACGCGTAACGAGGATTTTGTCTCCCGCCCCTCTCCTAATTTCGAATACTCCCGAAAACTATTGACAGGTCCGGCGCAATTACAAAATTGGTCCGAGCGTTAGACAGGGCCCCAGAATGAGTTTGAAAATCGGGAAATGCTACACACGATGTCAATGCATTTTACCCCTGGCTCGACCATTATATTTTTACGCAAGAAAACGGACCGTGGAGTTCGCATAATTTACGGGACCTCGCGAGAATGATGCGATGATCGCCGTTCGATGATTGTCGACGGGAGAATCCGGCGGGTACGACGGCCCTGGCGTAACCATGAAAAAACAACCAAGTCCTCGATGCCAAACGAATATTTTCCAACTCGAATATTCTCGAGCCTTCCGTGAGATTTCCGTTGCCTCGTCCTTGTATCAACAACAGAATGCGAAGTCCTTTCTCTCTCTCTCTATCTTTCCCGGGATCACTCACATGAAAAAATATATTCCAAGACGCAAATTAATAAAATATTAACAAAACTATCGCCCTAAGCAAGCCCTGTGAGATAATCGTGTGGCCGAAGTATCGAGCAGGAGCTATGGGAGCGCTCTCCTTCCGATACTCTATGCTTTAGTGACGGTCAAAAATAAAAAACCGTCACAATATATATATATGTACAAACAATATGTCAGTTTTTGGTCGGATAAACAGAATTTCAACATTACGAAGTGCGTGCGGGATAAATAAAAATAATTTTCGTCATCTAACGAAGTGCATATTACTATTTATTTTGTTAAAATTTGTGATATACTACACCGGTATCAAAACGGCCGCGTAAATGTAGTCTGTGTGATGTGTGTGAAACAGAATATAAAAAAATGCGCGATGCATATGTCAACGAAACTTTTCAAGATTTCATTATTTCGTTCGATTGGAAATAAGAGTTAACTGAAATGATCCTTCAATTAAACCAGAGTGCGAGAAATATTGTTCAGTGTAAATATATCGTCAGTTGAGTTGTTATATATCATGTGTAAATAAGGTTATGTTTGGGTTAGGCATTATCTCAAGACATTTTGAGTCATTTTATGTATATTACTGGGACACTTGGTGTTTTTCAGGACAGTCCTGACAACAAAATTTTTACATTCGTTTAATATCAGGACTTGTAATGATTGATTTGAAAGTTACATGAATGGCAAACGTTGCGCTCCTTGGCTGGGCTACTCCGGAGATTTTGACCTAAAAATTCCGTCTCCCCGGCGCGAAGCGCGAAGCGCCGGGGAGACCCGCCCATTTACTTTTCAAGAATTTTCTTTTTTCTTTGTTCAAATTAAAAAAATAAAAAAAAAATTCTTGAAAAGTAAATGGGTGGGTCCCCCGGCGCTTTGCGCCGGGGAGATGGAATTTTAAGGAAAAAATCCCTGGAGTAGCCCAGCCAAGGAGCGCAACCTTTGCCAACCATGTAGGTTTTCGGGACTGTCCTGAAAAGCACTATTTGACAAACTTATATATATATATACGAATTAATAAAAGAAAAACACACGGAACTGTTAGAATGATGCTAGAGACTTTAATTGAATAAATGTTTTCTAATTTATTTCTTGTGTCATCATTATTTTTAAACATTCCTATATTTTGCTTGATATTAAGTTTGGCTCTGCCCTCTCCGATCCTTGTTTTCACCCCATCGGTTTGCAGCGGATCGATACATATTATTAATTCGTTGCCTGAGATGTGTCCTCTGATTTTCTACTACTTCTTCATGCTGATTGAGGTAAGATCATTCGAGAGATTCCTAGCCATGATATTTAATTGCACATTTTATAAATCATATTTTTAAAAAAATTTCTGGTCTTGGTATAAGTATAGTTATTCTTTTTCTACTTAGTCTGTCGAGTGATAAATTTGGAAACTTTTCCAGAAAGCCTTTGGATACTTTTTTTCTGATGATATGAAAAGTCGTATCTTCGGAATGCAGTGGGTAAACACAAATTTTGACAATAGAACTTATGAAATGACATGTGTGTTGAGTATTCCCACTTTGTAAACTGCAAATGTGGAATTATTAGGGAAAAGATTCATTATGATAAGTCTACAGTTGCTCCGTTTTGGATACGGTCAAATATAATGCCTGCCAACATCCATGGAAATATACAGAATTTCTGAATGCAATGTGCGCTATGTCATTTTAATGTGACATCATGAATTTCGACAACTTTTCATTATAATGCTGTAGATTCGAATCATTGAAATACAGCAAAGATCTACAAACTATACAATTTATATACTGTGCCATTCATTTTACTTTTTGACTCTAACGGTAACATATATATAAAATGAAAAATCCATTACAAAAGTCTTCAGTTGCTCATTTATGGATAGATTTGAAATAGCTGTCTTCAAAATTCATTGCGTAGATACATTGAATCGCAGCAGATCCCTGCGAACTCTGAAATCTCTGTGCATAAATATGTGTGCTACGTGTCACCCCCTATTTTTGATTATGGTAATATGTAATGGATCTTGGTTCAGCAAGATTTAAAGTGTTTCTTTTCAAATAGTATTGAAGTTTGTATTACTGCTATGAAGCGAATACCTCCAAACTTTCATATTTCTGTGTCGCAGCATGTGTGCCAATCATTCAAATTATTTACTCCAACCGTAACATGTAATCTGGAAAATTCACCACAAAAGTCTTCAGATTTTCTAAATTCCTAAATTTTCCTTTTTCTAAATTCTATTCTGAATTTTTACATTTCTGAATTCATTTCTAAATTCTCCTGAAATTGTTTTTCTCTAAAACCAATGAAGTTACCTTAAACGTTTTTGAATTCTGTTGCTCTGTTGAATTAAGTACGCTCAGTTTTTTTTGCTTCTTTGAGTTCTGACATAATAAATGTTTCCGGGTGCCTTTTTTCGGCCACTTGCAAACTTTGGAAATATATTTCATCGGGGGCACGTTTTGGATGGCACGAAAATGTCTAGGTTCAGAATGCAAAAGCGACATTTAAAAAAGGCCAATTCTGTTGAATTTGTTGTGTCTTGAATTTAATCTATCTTTCCTCTTTTCCTTTCTTTTTTCTAACGTTATAAGCCGAAAATCATATCTCGGCCTCCAACGCGCTTTCCACCGTGCTCTTTGGTTCCTAATTGACAAAGCATATTAGAGTACAAGGAAAAAAATCGCCAAAGTCCAAGGATAGACCTGTGACGAAATATTTCCAGTACAATTTTGACGAAAAATAGGTCTTTTTTCGTGAAAACCAACGTTATAAGCCGAAAATCATAAATATTTCATAGAAATTTAAACCAAAATCCTATAGTCATCTGAACATAAATAAGGAACTTTTAAGAAAAAAGACGTGATATCAAACCATAAGCTTCCCATAGGAAAAAAAAGGTTGGGACAAGTACATTGAAAGTCCCTCGTTTGCTGATAATTCCATCCATAAAACAAACTTTAAAAAAAATTTTTATAAAAAATTGCCAAAAAAATTATTTTATAAAAAAAAATACAGAACGATTCGAAAAAAATTTCACAAATCTTGAAAAAATATTATCTTTAAAAAAAAACTAACCTGTATCTATTTTTCAAAGTGTCAAAAGAATCAAGTATAACAAGTAAAAAATAAAAAACCGAAAAACTTGAAATCATTTTGGAAACCGATGCCTCATTCTTCTTATTTGATTCGAATAGCTAAATCAATTGAAAAAAATTCCATCTAATTTATGTGCAACATTAAAATTTATTATATTAATTAGAGGCCAACTATTTTTTAATGAATTGAAAATAGTTACCATTTGAATTACATGCAGCACTAAAATTTATGATCTCAATCGGTGGACAAGTATTTTATTAGTAACTCCAAATTTTGACATTATTAAATTGTTCTAAGAAGCTTTTAAATCCAAAAAAATCACATGAAAGCTAGTTATTTGTTACTCTATGGTGGCAGAGACTTATAAGAAAATCGATTCTTCTCAGACTTTCAGGATCCTCTGGTATTATCACAATATTCGACGTCGATTGGATCGATACAAATTATGTTTAAATATGTGTTAAAAATACTTGTCCGGCCCATCACTTTCAATTTAAATTGTTTATCCAAATAACAATCAGGGCTTGTCTAGAACTGATGGATCACAAGTATTCATGCAGAGAGATTTGAGAGAATTATCTTCAAGTAATTTTTACTTAATTGCACTAATTTAATAAAAAACGGAAACAAATTGCAGAGAGATTTGAGAGAATTATCTTCAAGTAATTTTTACTTAATTGCACTAATTTAATAAAACCGGAAACAAATTGTTCCGCAATATACAAGGGATATTATTGTGCATCGATAAATGAAAAAAATTGTACATAATATATATGTTCAATAGGGCGTTTCAAAAAAAAATTTTTTATTTGTTTTCCATTGCAAACAGGCTTAAAAGTTTCTTTTTGGTGTAAAAAGACTCCAGTTAAAATTTAAGCCCTTAATATTAATATTTAGATAGTCCTCATCGCACTTTTCTATTTTCCATAAGAATAACATTGGAAATTTCTTTTTTGCACATTCTGATACTTACTGCAAGCCCATCGTGCGTCATATAAAAAATGTCTTCACTTATTCTCGTAGAAAATCGCACGCTCTACAAAAATCTTCTCTTATGATTTTTCGTTAAAATTAATAGTTTCAAATTTATTAGAGGTCAATCTATCGCAAATTTGACGATTTTCAGTACATTATAGCGGATTTAATGGTTTTATTGGAAAAGATTGGCGAAAAATTTGTGTTTATCTTAAATTTAGTCTGTTAGAGAATATTTGTTCATATTTTTTGTAATAATATGGCCAGCGAAACTCTGAGAAAAAAAATTAAAAATAACTTTCAGTATTTGATGAAAATCATATTTCAAAAAAACAATACACACTGAGGAATACCAATATCTATTTTTACAAGAATCAACAAACTAAACTACTTCATCGACAACTCCACCGAGTAGAAAAGTAGTTATATTACCGATATAGAGTCTAAAAGTTTTTTATTTATCGGCACATTGATATGTATGAGACAACTCGATTGCTCAACTGTAATTTTGAAAATTAATTTTAACCATAAAAGTTTTTGAAACATGTACGGAGACTAAGAAAACAAGAATAATTAACCCTTTGTGCCATGGTGGCACTCTCAGAGTGCCACCTGTTTTAGAACCATGTTTTTAGCAATTTTGGATGAATTAAAAAAAAATTTTTGGTGTTTCCGCATCAGTCATATATTCATAAATAAGTATAGATGTGCAATAATTAAAAATTATAGATCATTTTGTTTATGCACATAAACAAACCTTAACAAACCGCAATGGTTGTAGATAAAATTCATTATCTCTGGAAGTTTTCGAAGTACACATTTTTCCTTACGTGGGATTAGCTTAATGAATGAAACATTTTCAATGAAAAAAACAAAATGGCGGACTTTTGAATTTTTTTACCTTTTTTTTCACTTTTAATTGTTTATAACTTTTTAAAATAACAATAAATATTTCTGGTTCTGCTTAAGGCCATAGCCAATTCGATACAGAACATGAAACCGTTTTGTTTTTTGATTTCTGATAATTCTTTTCTAAGAAATGATGTCATCCATCTACGAATCAGATGAGTTTCAGCAGCCATTTTCAGAACCGCCATTTTGAAAAAAAAAAAAAAAAATTTCAAGTTATTTCATATATGTGCTTTCATATGTAAAAAAATTGATTACTCAACATGTTTTGTACTATAAATAAAAAGTATTGGAAAAAATTACGTTTTTTGGAGTAAGCTAGCTTTAAGCCTTTGTGTCACGCATTTTTCTTTTACTCCAATCGGCTTGAAATTTGGTATTCGGAGGTTTTCAGGGTCGCTCATTACCATTCCACCCTCAAAATTTCAAAATTCAAAATGGCGGATCCAATATGGCGGACCAAAAATGCGAAAATTCATTCGAACCGCAAGATATTTAGCACTTGGGGGTTTTTGGAGTCACTGATTACGATTCCACCCTCAAAATTTCAAAACTAAAAATGGCGGATCTTATATGGCGGACCAAAAATGCGAAAATTCATTCAAACCGCATGATATTCAGAACTCGGGGGTTTTCGGAATCGAAAAGAACAAAAGAAACTTTTAAAAAATATTTTACAAATTGAAAAACAAAAAGAAATAAAAAGACCAAAAAAATGAAGACAACAACCGTCACGTCTTCGTTCGTGTCTCTGGTTTTGATTGAGTACGGAGCATTGTGCAGAAGATTGTCAATTCTATTGTACTCCCGAGTGGCGACTAATTTTGATTTTCGAATACATGACTGATTCTGCAAACAAAAAAGAGTTTAAAAATTTTGTCGGAACTTCTTAGAAAATGGTTATAAAACACACAGTTTACAAAAAAAAGAGGTCACAAAGGGATGAAACGATTATTCCATATTGAATTCCCTTCTTATGAGTGCCGATTTGTAATGAGCGACTCCAAAAACCTCTGAGTACCAACTTTAGGTTTCATGGAACGGTTTTTGCATTTTCAGTTCACCATATTGGATCCGCCATCTTGAAATTCCGAATTTTGATTGAAGATTTGTAATCAGCGACCCTGAAAACCCCCGAGTACCAAATTTCCCTTTTATCAAACGATTTTTGCATTTTTAGTCCGCCATTTTAGATCCGCCATCTTGAATTTCATATTTTTGAGGGCGGAATCGTAATCAGCGACCCAAACACCCTCGAGTGCAAAATTTTAAGCTAATCCCACGTAAGGAAAAATGTGTACTTCGAAAACTTCCAGAGATAATGAATTTTATCTACAACCATTGCGGTTTGTTAAGGTTTGTTTATGTGCATAAACAAAATGATCTATAATTTTTAAATATTGCACATCTATACTTATTTATGAATATATGACTGATGCGGAAACACCAAAAATTTTTTTTTAATTCATCCAAAATTGCTAAAAACATGGTTCTAAAACAGGTGGCACTCTGAGAGTGCCACCATGGCACAAAGGGTTAATTATTCTTGTTTTCTTAGTCTCCGTACATGTTTCAAAAACTTTTATGGTTAAAATTAATTTTCAAAATTACAGTTGAGCAATCGAGTTGTCTCATACATATCAATGTGCCGATAAATAAAAAACTTTTAGACTCTATATCGGTAATATAACTACTTTTCTACTCGGTGGAGTTGTCGATGAAGTAGTTTAGTTTGTTGATTCTTGTAAAAATAGATATTGGTATTCCTCAGTGTGTATTGTTTTTTTGAAATATGATTTTCATCAAATACTGAAAGTTATTTTTAATTTTTTTTCTCAGAGTTTCGCTGGCCATATTATTACAAAAAATATGAGCAAATATTCTCTAACAGACTAAATTTAAGATAAACACAAATTTTTCGCCAATCTTTTCCAATAAAACCATTAAATCCGCTATAATGTACTGAAAATCGTCAAATTTGCGATAGATTGACCTCTAATAAATTTGAAACTATTAATTTTAACGAAAAATCATAAGAGAAGTTTTTTGTAGAGCGTGCGATTTTCTACGAGAATAAGTGAAGACATTTTTTATATGACGCACAATGGGCTTGCAGTAAGTATCAGAATGTGCAAAAAAGAAATTTCCAATGTTATTCTTATGGAAAATAGAAAAGTGCGATGAGGACTATCTAAATATTAATATTAAGGGCTTAAATTTTAACTGGAGTCTTTTTACACCAAAAAGAAACTTTTAAGCCTGTTTGCAATGGAAAACAAATAAAAAATTTTTTTTTGAAACGCCCTATTGAACATATATATTATGTACAATTTTTTTCATTTATCGATGCACAATAATATCCCTTGTATATTGCGGAACAATTTGTTTCCGGTTTTATTAAATTAGTGCAATTAAGTAAAAATTACTTGAAGATAATTCTCTCAAATCTCTCTGCAATTTGTTTCCGTTTTTTATTAAATTAGTGCAATTAAGTAAAAATTACTTGAAGATAATTCTCTCAAATCTCTCTGCATGAATACTTGTGATCCATCAGTTCTAGACAAGCCCTGATTGTTATTTGGATAAACAATTTAAATTGAAAGTGATGGGCCGGACAAGTATTTTTAACACATATTTAAACATAATTTGTATCGATCCAATCGACGTCGAATATTGTGATAATACCAGAGGATCCTGAAAGTCTGAGAAGAATCGATTTTCTTATAAGTCTCTGCCACCATAGAGTAACAAATAACTAGCTTTCATGTGATTTTTTTGGATTTAAAAGCTTCTTAGAACAATTTAATAATGTCAAAATTTGGAGTTACTAATAAAATACTTGTCCACCGATTGAGATCATAAATTTTAGTGCTGCATGTAATTCAAATGGTAACTATTTTCAATTCATTAAAAAATAGTTGGCCTCTAATTAATATAATAAATTTTAATGTTGCACATAAATTAGATGGAATTTTTTTCAATTGATTTAGCTATTCGAATCAAATAAGAAGAATGAGGCATCGGTTTCCAAAATGATTTCAAGTTTTTCGGTTTTTTATTTTTTACTTGTTATACTTGATTCTTTTGACACTTTGAAAAATAGATACAGGTTAGTTTTTTTTTAAAGATAATATTTTTTCAAGATTTGTGAAATTTTTTTCGAATCGTTCTGTATTTTTTTTATAAAATAATTTTTTTGGCAATTTTTTATAAAAATTTTTTTTAAAGTTTGTTTTATGGATGGAATTATCAGCAAACGAGGGACTTTCAATGTACTTGTCCCAACCTTTTTTTTCCTATGGGAAGCTTATGGTTTGATATCACGTCTTTTTTCTTAAAAGTTCCTTATTTATGTTCAGATGACTATAGGATTTTGGTTTAAATTTCTATGAAATATTTATGATTTTCGGCTTATAACGTTGGTTTTCACGAAAAAAGACCTATTTTTCGTCAAAATTGTACTGGAAATATTTCGTCACAGGTCTATCCTTGGACTTTGGCGATTTTTTTCCTTGTACTCTAATATGCTTTGTCAATTAGGAACCAAAGAGCACGGTGGAAAGCGCGTTGGAGGCCGAGATATGATTTTCGGCTTATAACGTTAGAAAAAAGAAAGGAAAAGAGGAAAGATAGATTAAATTCAAGACACAACAAATTCAACAGAATTGGCCTTTTTTAAATGTCGCTTTTGCATTCTGAACCTAGACATTTTCGTGCCATCCAAAACGTGCCCCCGATGAAATATATTTCCAAAGTTTGCAAGTGGCCGAAAAAAGGCACCCGGAAACATTTATTATGTCAGAACTCAAAGAAGCAAAAAAAACTGAGCGTACTTAATTCAACAGAGCAACAGAATTCAAAGACGTTTAAGGTACCTTCATTGGTTTTGGAGAAAAACATTTTCAGGAGAATTTAGAAATGTAAAAATTCAGAATAGAATAGAAAAAGGAAAATTTAGGAATTTAGAAAAACTGAAAACTTTCGTGATGAATTTTCCAGATTACATGCTACAGTTGGAGTAAATAATTTGAATGATTGGCACAAATGTTGCGACACAAAAATATGAAAGTTTGAAGGTATTCGCTCCATACCGCATGACGCTGAAGTTTCCAACATTGGAGTCCAACGAAATGATCGAAAAAAACTCTCCAATAATTTCAGTAATTCTCCTATTTTGTTCCCTGCCAAATTTGCGATTCGTAGTTTTTCAAGCTGCACCAACGATTCGTGAAATAAAAAATTGGTGAATTACAAACTTTTTTTCGTTCATTTCGTTGGACTCCAACGTTGGAAACTTCAGCGTCGTCCATACCGCAGTAATACAAACTTCAATACTATTTGAAAAGAAACACTTTAAAACTTGCTGAACCAAGTTCCATTACATATTACCATAATCAAAGATAGGGGATGATACTTAGCACACATATTTATGCACAGAAATTTCAGAGTTCGCAGGGATCTGCTGCGATTCAATGTATCTATGCAATGAGTTTTGAAGACAGCAATTTCAAATCTATCCATAAATTATCAACTGAAGACTTTTGTAATGAATTTTTCACTTCATATTTATGTTACAGTGAGAGTTAAAAAGTAAAATGAATGGCACACTGTATAAATTTTATAGTTTGCAGATTTTTGCTGTATTTCAATGCTCCAAATCTATAGTATTATAGTGAAAAGTTGTTAGAAGTCAAGATGTTACATTAAAATGACATAGCGCACATAACATTCAGAAATTCGGTAGGTTTCCATGATGTTGGCAGGCATTATACTTAATCGCATCCAAAACTGAGCAACAGTAGACTTATCGTAATGAATCTTTTCACTAATAATTCCACATTTGCAGTTTGTAGAATAGGAATACTCAACATACACGTCATTTCATAAGTATTGTTGTCAAAATTTGTGTTTGCCTACCGCATTCCGAAGATTCGACTTTTCATATTATCAGCAAAAAAAGCATCCAAAGACTTTTTGGAACAAGTTTCAAACTTTATTACTCGACAGACCAGGTGGCAAAAGAATAACTACACTTATATCAAGACCAGAAACTGTTTTGAGAATCTGATGTATAAAATGTGCGATTGATGATCATAGCTGGAAACCTCTTGAATCACGTTACCACAATCAGCATGAAGAAATAGTAGAAAATCATAGGACACATATTAGGCAATGAATTAATAATATGTATCGATCCGCCGCAAACCGATGAAGTGAAAACAAGGATCGGAAAGAGCAGAGTCAAACTGCATAGGAAGCAAAATATGGGAATATTCAAAAATAATGATGACACAAGAAATAAATTAGAAAATATTTATTCAATTGAAGTTTCTAACATCATACTAACAGTTCCGTGTGTTTTTGCTTTGTTAATTATTTATCAACCATATAATTTCAGATCGAAAAGAAAATTTGAGGTTATAGGTTGACGCACGTTTTTCCTCACAACTTTGAACTTTCAGAACTGTTTTCGATAAACTGATTTGACTTATCAAGTTTATATTATTTACCAACTATGCGAACGTTCGTTACATTTGTCGCGCATTTCGTAACGTCAAACGCCGGCCGGTTCGTTACTACACAACTATCAAAGGGAACTCGTATACATAATCTAATTACACACATGACATATAACCACGCTATAACTGACGATATATTTACGCTGGACAATATCCCTCGCACACTGGTTCAATTGAAGGAATTAATACTTATTTCTAATCGAACGAAATAATAAAATCTGCATTACGCACTTTTTTAAAACACACGGATCACAGATTATATTTACGCCGCCGCTTCTATACCGGTTTAATTCACTAAAGACTGGTTTTCTTAATATTATCACACCACAATACTATTTTTACTAAAATAATAAATATTATGCACTCCACTAGACGACGAACATTTTTTAAATAATCTTGAGCCCGTGCAAAGTTTTTTCTCAGCAATTACGCCACCGATCTTGCTGATTTTGGGCGGAATCGAAAGAGAATTCATTAATTAATCTCCAGTTCAATTTTCGAAGCCTCAGATGACTTATGAGTTTCGTATTTAAACAAAATGACTGCCAATTTTACCCCCACCACCGCGAATCGCTTTATTCAGAGAAAAGATAGTTTCGGCGAGAGCCTCAGGCCAGCATACGACAGAGCTGTCAATGTACTTGTCCCGAGACTCTACCAAGTCTCTTTATATCTACCTCCGAGATATCCTCCGAAATATCGGAGAGGTTTGCAATGTCGTGCAGTATGCAGACGACATTGCCTTATACTTTAGAAATGCTGACACTGAATCCGCTATATTGGAATTACATAGTGGAGCGGAGACCCTGAGGAAATGGTTAGAATCGTTGGGGCTATCCATCTCGCCAGGGAAATCTAAATTTATGATATTTACGAATCGCAAGACCCCCATAATACAGTTGAAAATTGAACTCAACGGGACGCCATTAGAGCCGCAAAACAGAGTGAAATTCTTAGGTGTGATCATGGACTCAAAACTATCATGGAACACACATGTCAACAACCTGGTACAGACAGCTACAAGAACGATTAACATAAACAGAATTCTGAGTGCTATAACCTGGGGTAGCCACCCGTCAACTCTACTAACTTTATATAAAGGTATGATAAGAGCTCGTTTCGAGTGGGGATACTTTTGTTACTACTCATCGCCCAAAACAACACTAGCAAAACTCGAAAAAATACAGTTCCGTGCGCTGAGAATGATACTGGGTTGTATGGGCTGGACTCTCACCAATATTTTACTGGACTTAGCAAAAGAAATGCCCATACACATTAGAGCATCCTTGTTAAAATATTTCATAATCATGCAAAATCGAAGAAGAATCCCAAGCAAATACGTCTCCTTTCTAGCGGAAACTTGGCCGAACATAAAAGGAAAAATCCAAAACATAGAAAGACTTAACTTACCGGTGTGCTATGAATTCCCATACGAAACACAAGTTCAGAAAATAGACGTAAACGTCGAGGCCGGTCTAGCAGCCAAAAACTCCAAAGAGCTTAACAAAACCTTCTGCACCTTCCTCAGGGACAACCACGCTGAATCTGAGAAGATATTCACGGATGGCTCCAAAAACAGAGAGCTAGGGCTTACTGCAGCAGCCTTTGTCATCCCGAGGAGAAACATCAAACGAGGTTTCCTGTTGGAAGGACACAACTCGGTCTTTGAGGCCGAAGCAACAGCGATCAAGGAGGCCATCAAGTACGTTAGACATACAGAAGCAAGGGACATTATCATATGCTCCGACTCGGCGGCGGTTTTAAAATGTATCGAAACTCCAAAGATTTCCCCGAAAACGCAAAAAGTCATACTAGAGATTAAGAGTTCAATATTGAACATTAAAAGAAGCAACAAACAAATCTCAGTTGTATGGTGCCCTGCCCACGTAGGCATCGAAGGTAACGAAGCAGCGGACAGGGAAGCGGCATCAGGGAGCCTAATTGGTATGCCTATACAACTCGCACAGAGCCGAAATTCCGTCTACAGCGCCTTTCAAAGAGACGCATGGGATAAAACGAAATACTTCCTTAACTGCCAATTCAACTTCAAGGGAAAAGAATATGGAAATCTACGAACAGAATCGGAAAGAGCCCCGTGGTTCCACAACTCCGACCTGACAAGAAAATCGATAGTCTTTATGAACAGGCTACGCACGGGACACACGGGGACGAAGATTTTCCTCCACAAACTAAATATAATACAGGATCCACTCTGCTTATGCGGAAAAGAAATTCAAGATTTAAATCATATCTTCTGGAACTGCGAGCTCTCTCGCGAGGCGACAAAAAAGCTGATGACATCACTCATGAAAATAAGAAAATACCCGTCATGGGAAATACGTAGACTTGTATTTTCTAATGACCAAAAAATCCTTAAAATAATAACAAAATTTTATAGCGAGATACATGAGGTTTTTTCTACAATATGATTAGACCCTAAACTGCGTAAAACAAACATAATATTAGTGTAAAAGAAAAATGATTAAAAGGAAACAACTTAAGTCCATTATACTCCAGTCAAACCAGAAAATTGGGTAGGGGGAGGGGAGAAAGTTAAAGAGGGTTAATCCTCGCACCCCCACCCAAACTGACCCGACCTGTTCCAGTCCTCCTAACACAGTCGCTGAAGAGGGCGCTAACATACGCTCCAACAGAACAAACTGCTTCCATTGGCTGTATCTGTGTCACACATGAGGCCAGGAGAAGGAGACCCCCTCTCCATCTCCAAAAAGAGAAGAAGAAGAAGAAGTCTAATTCCGAGCACCGTACCGACGAGTCCACGTCCGACCAAGAACACCGAGCCTGATCTTTGTGCGGCGAGTTGGATCCCTCGGTAAGTCCGTTCTCCCCGAATCATTTGTCTTGTTGAGCTTTTTCGTGTTTTCCTTTTCGGAATATAGTTCCGGGTTTTAGTTTAGCTCTATTTGGCGTTTCGAGAGACTTACGAGTCGAAGTATTAAAAATTATATCATTTGAGTTTTCGTTGCGTAAAGCGCTGAATATAATGCGCAATATCTTCTGAGTATCTCTGTCTCTCTCTCCTTGTACGTGCCGAGGGCTCTAGCGAGCGCGCCCGGTCGTGCGATGTTTTCGTGCTATCTCTCTCACTCTCGTTGTCGCGGTACGGGCTATACGGCGGTTAGCAACTTCTTTGTTTTTCTATAGTTTTCGTCCGTTCCTTTTATATCGCGGATTATTACTTGTTCTCAATTTAACTGGCGTCATCTCTTTCCTATATTATATTTTCGTACCACGCAAACGTTTAATTATACTATCTCTCATACTTTTATTACCTGGCCATTCGCACTACCTGTTACCTACAGCCTTCGCGGCTGATTAGTTTCACCTGCGGTCCTTGCGACTGATTAACTGTACCTGCGCTTTACCTACAGTCTTTGCGGCTGATTAATTTTACCTCCAGCCCTCGCGGCTGATGGACTTTACCTGCGCATTACCTACGGTACTTGCTACCGGTTACCTTTTACCTACAGCCCTCGTGGCTGATTAATCGTACCTCTAGCCTTCGCGGCTGATGATTTTTACCTGCGCATTACCTACGGTACTCGCTACCGATTACCTTTTGCTGGCGCTTTACCTAAGACACTCGGGTCGTTGGTGTCGACTAGCTATTATCAGGGCGGACGAATAGACGAAACGGCCAATAACTTCTGTTTTACCTCTGGAATTCTTTACTCGCCGATTCTATTATATTGTTTGAATTCAGGCCTTACCGTTTCTGTCACTCGGATCGTGCGGTTGTTATTTTATTCATAATCGATGATGACGCTCAATCACTTGTGCTTGCTTGTAAATTCTGTGTCTTCCATAAATTGTGAATAAATTGTAAATATTTGGTTGAATCCTAAACTCTGTGTCGACTGTTTTTCTGCGTACCGCGGATTGCTACTTTCCCCAAGGATCCCCCCTCCCCCCCCCTCTACCTTCTGTATCTCAGTTTGAGCTGAGTATCCAGACCGTCCTCGGTCACTCGTGTCTCTCGCGCACTCTGAGTATTATGATCTTTTTGGCGTTACCACCGTTGAGGGTGAATAAATAAAAAGTCGAGTAATCGGCGATACTTCGTACCTGGCGCCCAGTTCACTCTCGTAGCCGGAGAATCGTGTGAGAAGACGAGACGGGTGAGCCGTAACCTCGCGGGGGAAATCTCGTTACACCGTATTTCGACGCCAAATTTGAGGAAGAAGGAATTTTTCAAAATAATATACGGTACAAGTATTTGTAATGGGTTAATTTTTAAAATATTATATCTATATGTATATTGAAATGTCAACAGCATTGTGTGTATGAGTCATTTTATGTCAATGAATTCGTAAACACATAACTTAAAGTTCCTTTATTTATATCCGATGCACATAACTGATAAATATAAGCTATATATTGCGCTTTTGAAAAAATACCCTGTCGTATTTTTCTTTTCGAAAAACTAGTATGTTCTGTGTGATATGATCATTTTATAGGTTCAATGCTGAAACGGCACTCCCTCTTTAAATAAAGAAAATATGACGTTTGAACTTCGCGCCACGCGAGCTCGTGCTTAGCCGCTCGACGCGACTCTCCATGGCTCGACGTGAGGGCTATCGCCTTATGAGAATAAACTTTTTTCTTTCACAATTACATTCATTTTATGCTGCAACGACTAATTTAATACAAACTCTATACGAAACAAGATTAAATCGAACAAAATAAATTTAAAATTCAGTTTAAAAGACAATTAAGAGAGTTCAGGTAAAACTTGTCCAGAAAACTCCAATTGCGTGCTGGCTCCAACGGAAATGACCAGTTACGAGCGAGCGTTTGGTTCCAGGGGAAATAATGATTGAAATTGACAATAATTTACTAATGTAACGATTGCAACAAGAAAATTTGATTTATTTGATTTTGAAGAAGCAAAATATGATTTTTGGTTGATAAAAACATTTATTTTTACTCAAAGATCGTTATTTCCATAAAAGCGAGGGAAAACAGCCTCAAGCTTATCCAACCACATGGAAATAGAAATCAGCTGGCCAATCAATGAATTTAGCGAGCAGAATTCTGGTTGGAGATTATTTCTCTAAGCGAATCAAAGTCCAAGTTATTTTTAAACGGAATTATTATCATTATTCCTTTGTTCAAACGAGTATAAAAGGCCGTGCGGAGCAACCACGGCAGCTCATTCTTAAATCAGCTCTCGCTTCAAGTACAGAGGTAGTGACTCTGGAAAACAAGCTCCAACCAACCAACCCACCCACAATATTCCAAATCTCACGCCGAGAGGGAGGGGACTGAGCGACTCCGTTCAGGCCAAAGATTCAAGGGTGAGATTCCTTTCCGATCACGCCGAGAGGGAGGGGACTGTGCGATTCCGTTCAGGCCAAAGATTCGAGGGTCATTTCCTATTCATTCGGTTCTGAAGATTCTCAAACTTGATCCATCTTTCCTATGCTAAAGAGGGAGGGGACCTTGAAATTCCGTGGGGTCTGAAGATTCTTGGCATAGGACCATTTTCAAATTTTCCCTTTTTATTTCTTTGGAAGCATTAATCATTTATTTTAGGAGCATAAGCCTCCACTATTCTCTTTGAAGCGAGGGCTGTCTCCAACATCCAAATTACTTTAAATGTTTGGTTAAAATAAAAATTAATTTGATTGTCAAGAAAAATTTAATCAATCTCAGTTGGGTTATATCGAGCCAGTACACGAACTTTATTTAAATTTATATCGAATCACAGGATTAATCAGATTGAGCGAATTTGAAAGTCAAGAAAAATAGGAATTAATTTCTGAGCTCACAGATCAGAATTTATAAGAATTAGCAAAGGAGAGCAGAAATAATTACGATTGGACACGTTTCTTGACCTTAGGGAAAGAAATCGTAAATTGGACAAGTTTCTTGACACTAGAGAAAGAAATCATAAAATTGGACAAGTTTATTGATATTAGGGAAATATTTTCATTTACACCACGAAACACCAACGATTCGCATCACATTTTCTTTTGTATACTAAACTTACGGTGAATAAACCCGATTATTATATTTTCAAAACACAAATTTTCATTCTTTCGTTCATTTCATGCCTGCTCCTAAATTTTAGTAGCTCGAACACACGCGTAGCGGGTGACGTCTAAAAAGCGTACCGTTACAATGCCTATAAGAACGATTATTAATAATGTTATCGGTCTTGCAATTTTCATTTATCAATTCCACCCGTCAGCATCACCTGTTGTTATCTTTATATAAGTACAAAACTACAATAGAATTTATTTTCATGGAGACAGCGTACAGTTTAAAATTTGATTTGTCTTGCAATTATTTCGCATTTAACCGTCCAATCGACATAAAATGGCTCAAAAAAGAACATTATGCACTAGTAACAACATCATTGCGAAAAAAAGTAGTCATTCTAGGAATCCGCGAAGTTTACCGTGGAGTTTGGAATGCCCATTTATAAAAATACTACTTGTTAACTCATTAAGGCCCAAATGAACTGAATTCAAATGTTAACTTTGGTTCTTTAGCATACTAACAAAAATGAACATTATTGTAGGCAAATAGTAATTTTTTATGTTTTCAGGATCGCTCTTTCGAATACTGTTAAAAAAAATTTGAAAAAAAAAACATCTTATCATACTTTTTTAAGAAAACGTGAAAAAAGCCGGATTTTTAATCTTTTTTTCGATTTCTTGATTTTTCGATAGAAAAATATTTGTTTTATCAATCCCAAACTTATTAGAAAAGTGGTCCTGATACTCGGACAAAAAGATCCTGCCTTAGGGAAAAAAAATCCAAGATGGCGTTGTCAAAATGGCGGCTGAAGTAGTGAGTTTTCATTTCAATGGGTGATTACAAGTGTTTATCGGTTCGGTTTCATGTTTTCGAAGACAAAGTAACATCTATTAGGGTTTTGGGGTCGTTGATCACAATCTCTATGTCAAAATGGTGAAATTCAGGATAGCAACTCTCCAAACTCAAATCCATACAAAAAATTTACAAATATACAAAAAAAGGTTATCCAAATCGAGTTTGGATAACCGTCGTCTTGAATTTCACCATTTCGACATGGAGATTGTGATCAACGACCCCAAAACCCCAATAAATGTTACTTTGCCTTCGAAAACATGAAACCGAACCGATAAACATTTTTAATCATCTATTAAAATGAAAACTCATTACTTCAGCCGCCATTTTGACAACGCCATCTTGGAATTTTTTTCCCTAAGGCAGAATCTTCTTTTCCGCGTATCAGAACCACTTTTCTAATAAGTTTGGGATTGATAAAAAAAATATTTTTCTATCAAAAAATGAAAAAATCAAAAAACGGTTAAAAATCCTGCTTTTTTCACGTTTTCTTGAAAAAGTATGATAAGATGGCCTTTTTCAAAATTGTCCTAACAGTATTCGAAAGAGAAAACATAAGAAATGACTATTTACCGACAATAATGTTCATTTTTGTAAGTATGCTAAAGAATAAAACTTAACGTTTGGATTCAGTTTATTTGGGCCTTAATGGGTTAAGCTGCAAGTGCATTATATTCTAAATTTTTAATGAACAATGATACTGTTACTCACAATCTTACATAGAAATCTGGAAACTTTTGTGATGGGGATGGTTACGTTATTAACGTAAAATTCAGTTCATAAGTTAGTGCTTGTGAACTTACTTGATATTTTTTGTAGGCATTCTTCAAGTTTTAGTCATCTCTAGTAAAAATAAATTTTTTTCCATTTTTTTTTCTAATTTATGACCATCAATTATTGTGGAGTTTACTACGAAATTATATTTCCATAACGAAACTACCCTCACTCCTTAGACTTTGTCTAGTTTCCAGATCAACATGTAAGACTGTGCTGTTACCATTGATCTCCGCCGATTCACTGCCCGCAGCTTCTCGTAGTCGGGTCAGCGCCTTGTTCCTCATTTCTGGAAAATATTGAGAAGTCATTATTTTGTTTTCCAATCTCATTCTTTTTATTCAATGCGATATCCAACCTTTTCTCCTCTTATTCCGCTTCTGATTACTGACTGAAGTAGTCGGTTGTGTTGAAGGGGCTGAGGAAACTCGATTACCCTTTCGTCGCATACTCCGCCTTCGGATATGCTATAATTATGAAACTCGAAATGAATAAAATTCTGTAATTCAGTATTAAATTCAAATATTTACATTGTGAGTCTAGAAACAGGGCGAAGAATTGTTTTTAGCTTACAATAGATAGATAATGATTACCAATATTATTGCCCTGTGGTGGTTCGGTTTCGGTCCTTCCTCCCTGAAAATCTTGCGAGATCCCAAGTTCCAGATCGTTTTCTACAGCTAAAAATTAACATAAGTAGTTATATATTGAGCAAATACTTTTATAACCGTTTTTGTAAAAGTAAAATAAAAAATAATCACCGATATCGTGCGGTTGGGGCGATTCCGTCCTTGCTTCCTCCAAACCGTAAGGGAGTCTTTGTTCCGGATCGTCTTCTAGAGAGAAAAAGTTTAAAAAAAAGAATCGAATATTGGATTACAGATTTAATAAATATTTGAATAATAATTATGAAAATGGTTTAACATGAAATCACCATTGACTGAAAGCGACAAAGATCCGCGGGATTCACCGTCGATACCTTGCAGGCTTTCTTCTATCGAAAAAAATGTATGATATTTTATTCATTTCTTTATAAAATAAGATAATTAAAACTAATTCTCTCACATTTTATTAAAGATATTAGTAGGATACGCAATATAGAAATACGTTGAGATCTAGGAATTGCCTCAAGCTTACAATAGATAACGAATATTTACCGATACTGTTGCGCTGCTATGGTTCATTTCGTTCACCTTGGTTCACGACCTCAAGTACGACCGTTTCGTCACTCGAACTGTCGTCAACGGGTTCATGATCGGGAGGACCTACAAATCGATTTTTGTTATTTTTTAAAACTATCCTCGATTCTAAAGAACGTTCAATGCAATTTTCCCTCCACTTCAAATTTTTTCACTTACCTCTTGAGTCGAAGGCGTCAGGTATAACCGATTCATCGCTAGAATTATCGTCGACGAGTTCATGATCGGGAGGACCTACAAATTGATTGTTTTTAAGCATTATTTTTTATTCTAGTATTTATTCTAGTGAATATTGTTGCAACCAATTGGTCGTATTATATACAACCACTTGATATTACTTACCGTTTGGAGGAAGCGCAACTGCATTATTGAGCAGCCAATGAGGTGGTTCCTCTGCGAAAAGCTCTCGCTCAAAATCGGGATCTGGAATCATTTCGGAAAAAAATTTTATGCGAAGTAGCAAGCTAAAAATCAACAAGCGATAATGGGGATGATCAAAAAAAATTTCGATGTGAGAATTAGCGACAACTTGGAGGAGGTATACGAGAGCAAAGGAAGACTATACATGAAATTCAGGAGCATAGAAAATAAGAAGGAGCTGATAAAAAAGGAAGGGAGCGACGAGAGGAATAGATAAATGGATAAAGGACAGTTTGACAAGAAGACAACGAAAAATACTAAGTTCGTTAAGGAATTGCAGATCTAGAGAAGAACAGCGAAATCAGCGTGGAAGTGAAATGTATGCGAATAAGGATAGGTCAAAAGTGGTGGATATGAAATGAAGAAAGAGGGAGTATTCCGGCCGATCACGATGAAAAGATATTTCGTCAATAAGGAAAAGAGATAGAGAGACGAAGAGTAGAAGAGAGAAGAGGAGATGGAGAACAAGAATAAGAAGTAAAAGAAATTACATAAAAATAAATGCGATATGGAAGATAAAAAAAAAACTGAGATAATCACATGGAATGTGGCAGGGTTAAAGAAGATTAGGGACACAGCAATTTCTAGAAGGCTTTGATATGACATTACGAGAAAAATGATTAGAAGAAAAACGTGAGGAAAAAGCGAGAGAATACTTGAGCGATGAGTTTTGTTGGTCCTTTCAAGCGGCGAGAAGAGAGGAAAGCGCGAAAAAAGATGATAGAGCGAAGGAAGGACAAGCAATTGAAATTCGAAATAAGTTATGAATGAAAAGCTGAAGAATGGGCTTTTCGGATGTGTATACGCAAAAACGAAAAGAAAAAGTGATAATTACGATATATAACAATAAATAAATGAAAAAAGTGGAGGTTTTTGAAAGAGAAGGTGGAAGAAAGTGTGAAGCAACGATATAGTACTATTAGTATGAGATCTGGACCCGTGCACTGAAAGAAAGCAAGCAATAAACGAAGGAAAAGAAAAGAAGAGATAAAGCAGAGGAAGTCTCAAGACAAAAAATATAAATTCAACAAAGTAAATAATAAAGTGACAAATAAAGTAAAATAATAAAGTAAATAATGATAAAAATAAAGTAAATAAAGTTTCAATAAAATTCATTACTACTACTACTAGATCTACTACTTGTTATGAGAAAATTGTTTCTGAACTTGAATCAGTTAAAACATATGATTGTACCTAATGTTCCGATCGGTGGTCGTGGTTGGAGTTCATCGTTCTCCTCATTATCGTCATTTTCCTGTTCATTTTGTTGAGCCATGATTATGTCGACGTTACCCTTTAGTGCAGCTGCCTTATTTAGGAATTCGTCGGCAGTAATTTGCAGCATATGCAGTTCACGCCACGCTAAACAAAATGTAAATAACTTTACTAATGCCACTATAATGTATTGAATTATATAATTATAAAGAATATTACATCGAATACCAAGTATTTTATCTAAAATTGACGTCGATATTATGTATTTGAAAGTAGGAATGCTTCGATGGAAGCTTACCTTTCAATAACTGCTTTTGTTTGAATCTGGTACAATATCTCTCATGTCTGCCGATTTGTCCATTATTTTTCAGACGTCTTATTCACGTCCGATTGCAGCTTTAGCAGCTTGCCTTAGGCGTAAAAAAAGATCAATATTAATATTATTCAGTTCAGTTATTGTAAATACGAGTGGCGAATCATTGCGTTTGACTACAGATAATACTTACAGACGAAATCCCACGGTCTAGGGCGAGTGTCCATCCAATGCTGCAATCTGCTGTGATAGGACTCTATAATGTTGTTGATTCGTTGGTAATTATTTTTAAGAGCCTCGAACTTGGTTCCGACCAAATGAGCTGGCAAATATGCTAGGGCCAAAACTTTCTTAAAAAAAGTTTTCGCTTCCTCATCAGTACGGATCACCTGGTGTAGACCAAGAGACTTGACTTTCTTGTATATCGCCTAAAACCCAATTCATTACTTTTATGCTGATTCTTATGAAAAAAGCATGCTCTTATTACTTATTCGCATCAGAAAAATATAATTCTGCAATTATTGATGCAAATGGACGGTAAATTGAAAAAAATCATATATTAAAGAAACACTTCAGCCCATTGGGTTTTTTTTTACTTCGCTATTCTTTCCTTAATTCAATTTCTTTATTTCGATATTTTTAGAAAATGAAAATTGAAGTAAAAAGTGGGATCGGAGTCTATATGGAACCTTAAAAAAAATCTGTATACGAGAGACAGCCCCATGAGTAACCTGCTCACAATTTTCATGCGTTTTTGAAGTAGTCTCGAATTGTTAACAGTGATACTTATGAAATTTTTTTCCTTCAAATGAGCTTTCAGTTGGTTCATATTCGTACTGACCTATTTCCGGCTGATTTTTAGAAAAAGTATAAATTAAAACCCACTGAATTTGAGTGTTGCACTCGAAAGAATCAACATCGAAAAGAATAGTTATTTTAGATCGCGTATCTGTAAAAAATGACGCTAAAGTTTGCAACATTGGAGTCCAACGAAATGATCTAAAAAAAAACTCAAATAATTCCAGTAGATTTCAAATTTTGTTCCCTACCGAATTAGAAATTTGTTTTTTCAACCTACACCAATGAAACATAAAGTAAAAAATGGCTTAATTACAAATCTTTTATTCATTCATTTCGTTGGATTTCAACGTGCAAACTTCATCGTCGTTATAAAAAAAAGTGATTCTCTATTACGTAAAAACAACCTCATTACTAACCTAACAAAAATAACGACATTGGAATAATAATTTGTTGAAATAAGACATTGGATAAACCATAATATACTATTTATGCGAAATCACCGAGAACTCGACTATAAACGCGTCATAATTTAGAATTTGACACTCTTGTTACAGCTTTTTTTTTTTTACCAAAGAGTTGCGGAAATCCTTTTTACGGATTCCGTGTAGTCTTACGGACTACATGGGTATGTGGGACTCCCAAAAAAACAGGCCTACCCACTAAAACCGCCACCTCCTTGTTGTCCTTCCCCCCAGCCAGGGACTATGTTGATATTACTTCTGACCAGGGTTGCGAATTTTCAAATTAAAAAAATTTGAATTAAAAATTAAGAACTTAATTTTTAATCCCAAAATTAGAATTAAAAAGTGATAAAATATGTTTTAATTCAAAAAACGAAATTGGAGTAAAAAAATAAAAAAAATTATTATTCAAATCGAAAGCTGAAATAAAAAGGGATTAAAAAAGTGAGATCTATTTCTAACTGAAAAGCTAGAATTTTTAATAATTGAAAGAAAATGAGACAAAAAGTTTTGAACTATGATGAAGTTTTATTAAAGATAAACTTTTATTTCACTCAGATAACAGGTATCTAAAAACGCTTCAAATTTAATTTAATTAATTATTTTTTTAAATTAGCTTTAGCAAGTATTCTTTGCTCAAAATGCTGATCATTTAATTTATTGTATTTTGGCAAGTTTAGCATTGTCGCATTACTGAAAAGTCTTTCGACAGAGGCAGAAGAAGTCCCACGTGCCATGTTAATACGCGGGTCGTGACGACGGCCTCCTCCGACAACTCGCGACTTGGCAACGGAGCATCCTTGGGTGACCTCTGTGCGGTGCCTCGTGTCGCCGCGGGCCGGATGTCTTCGGAATTCGCGCGATCAGCATCGCCTGATCGCGAGCTCCGAGGGCCGTGTCCGAGTGGACGGACGAAACGCTGAGACACTGAAAATCCCCGTCACGACGATCGCTTTCGAGCTATCGTCGCCGTGGCGAGGATTTCCATGAAACAGTTCCGTTTGCTCTTAAGTGACTCTCGGTCGTCCACGCGGATAACTCCGTAATTCAGCAAGCTCGCGGCGGAGTAGTAAATCCTGAAAGATTGGTGAACCGCACAGAGAATCATAAGCCTGTTTTCCGTTAACTAACGCGAAGTGAGCAACACACAGCCCCTTGCCTCACGGACGTTCCTTTAGTGTTTATTCTTAATAAATCTTTTGTTCAAGTGTGAGTGAGTATGAGAAGGAGCGACGGCGGAAGGATTGTTTCCGTCGGTAATGTAAGTTTCAAGTATTCAAAATCATTGTAATTATTGTAACTCGAAATTGATTCCTCGTTCCAGATATAAAATCTATTCATTAAAAACCCTTTTTATGTTCCAATTTGCGTAGTGTTATTTCATTTTGAACCTTCGAGCGATCCCGTCAATCTTTCCCGGGGCCCGTATGGGACCAAATAAGCGTACCAGATTATAAGTTGCTTTGCTAGAAAATTATTCGTTTCTGAACCCGAAAAAATATTTCAAGGAAATCCTGCAGCTTCTCTGCGAGTTGGTGGCAGCGTGACTTCTCTTCTAATACTCGAATTGCTCTTTACTCATTGTTCGTCCTCTCTGGACGTAACAATGGTAAAGGCGTGTTGTATCTTAGGAATGTTTTTTTAATTTCTGGAAATCTTTCTAAGATGCTAAGTTGACAGTCCGAGTTTTTCAAATATCTTGTCACTTCTGCGGTTAATTCCCCCTGTGACAATAAAGGCCGAAACTCATCAATGGTATCATCCAGGGATCCAAAATCAAAGTCTCGATTTTCTTTAATACGAGCACTTGACGACTCAGTTAAGGCTTCTTTTGAAACAGCTTCGATAAATCGAGTATGTATAACCTTCTGATCTTCTCTTGAAAAAGATGAAAGCCAGCGGCCTCTAAAAGCTGGATGTGAAATTGCAGCAATTATTGCATCAATATTATGTTCACTAACATCAAACAACGTGACGAATCGTTTTTCAATACTACTTATAATTTGATTTAAAATCGGTTTACAGTACACTATATCTGGACGAATCAAAAGTGTATTAATACGTTTCTTGACTGAAACTAACGTTGGTAGAAGAATAGCATAATAGCACTTTTCTGCTTGTAAGCTATCAATAGCCTCTGCTAGAGGAGTTGAACATTCAATGAATTCTTGTAAATAAGTGAAGTCAGATGAACGAAATGGTCGCATAAGTGTTTTCAAATCATCACTCATTAGTTTTTCTTTAAGCTTAATCAATTGCTTGAAGCAATCGTAAGTCGAATTCCATCGAGTTATGACGGGCTTTTGAATGGAAACACCCAGGATAGACTTCAGAGTTTCTCTCTTTTTCGCAGAACGTAGTAATTTCCACAAATTCTTACATTTTTTTAAAACACTTTCATGTTTTTTTTTTTTTAGGTCTGAGTCGGTATTGATAGCCTTAATAATGTCCGTTGACGCTATTAAATTTAATGTGTGACTCGCACATCTGTAAAGAGTCGGCAAAAGTTTTTCACATGCTTCACTAAATTCTTCACTCGTTTCAGCAACTTCATTATCGGTGTCACTCCAATCGTCAGAAGGTTGATCTATTAAATAAAAATAATGCCATATATATATATATAATATACGTACAATATAATTGAACATTTTATTGTTTTCACATAATGAGACATTTAGTTAACTGCAAATATTCTCACTTCATGGACGATACTTCTGTTGAAATTTTTGTTTTTAACATGTTAAAGCACAATCAATTAGTATATAGCATTAATATCTTTTACGTTTATTTGATACAAAAATAATAGAATGCAAATATCAGATTATTGAAATTTTTGCTCATGCATAAATAGATTTGTTTGTCAGTTATCAGTACAATTTTTTTGATTTTTGAAACAAAGAGAAAATTTAAAATTAGGAAATTTGTGTATCTTAATTAATAATTGATTACAAAAAAGATCTCAGTATTTGGATGGAACTGAATTTTAGCTAAAAAGTATATTTATAATATTTTAATATATTTTTCATACCTGGTTCACAATCTTGAGAAATGAATAAACCCCGAATTCCTAATTCTCTAAACGCTTTTACAAAATTACTTCCATTGTCTGTCACTGTTGCTTGAATTATATCGGGTCTTAGTCCAAATGATGAGTGGATACTCGATAAAAGAGATGCAATCGCATCAAACGAGTGTGTACCCGAAAAACGTCGACAAGCTAACGCAGCAGATGTTCTCTCCAGTGTGTCTGAATCAAGCTATTCAAAAATAATATATTTTCAAAATTTAATTTTCATTAAAAATAAAAATAAATTCCGATGAAAAATGTTTTGAGGTAAAAATTATGAATAATAGGTAATATTAATTGATTAAATTATTACCCAATGAGCTGTAACACCCAAAAAACGGCGTGAGCCTCCTGTCCAAACATCTGCCGTAGTACAAACATAGCCATTTTTTTGAGTTACACAGAGTAAATCCTTGCGAATGTCGTTAATGGTTTGATTGTAAATTTCATTAACACGCTTTTCTAATATATGTCGAGTCATGTGATGTATGGTGCTACCCTGCTTCTTTATTTGGAGATCTAAAAATAATGAAATGATAATTAATCAATACAAAAAGTAAGTTGTAAACAGAAATTTTAAATTTTTCAGTAACAATAAGCATTTTAAATATTAACATATTTAATATTGTTAAATAACAAACGTCATCGTTGATTACTATTCAAATTAGGTTTTGATCCGATAAAGAATGAAAATTGTGAAAATACAAAAAAATCATACTCTAGATATAATTATGTAAGTTTTACGTACCATCAAAAATTTTGCGAAAATGTGGATCTTCAACTGAACTAAATGGTAGTAGTGATTTCAAGACATAAGTTGTAACGTTTTTCTCAAATATTTCTTGGTCGAATACACATGACCAGCGACTTCTGTCGATTAAAACTTTTTTTTTAGTTTTATCGAATTCCTTTTTATGCTCCAAATACTTTTTATACTCTTTAAAATGTTTTCTTTAAATAAATAATTGATACATTTTAATAAAAACAAAAACCTGAGGGCTTATTTAAAAATAAAATAATTTTTCAATATAACACCATTCACGAAAAATGGTAAAATTTTTTGCAAATAATCTGATTTTTTGCTGTGATTTGTTGCTGTGATCGTTATTTGATTCACTTCAATTCACTCAAAAAATTAGCTTAAAAATGCTCAAGTCTATTAGGCGATTCAAAAATAAAATGATTCAATTTTTTAAGAGTTATAATCACAGATATTTTTCAGAAACATTTTCTTTAAAAACTTTCAATAATCTTTAGACATAATTATTAAATGAAAATTGAAAATAGTATTGTAAGATAAAAGTTACTTTTTTTTACCTTCAAATGAGAAGTATAATTCGAAGTTGTCCGTATCGAGCCTCTAATTATTTTTTTCGGAAGACAAAAGTTACATTCAGCAATAAGATTTTTATCAGTTGATTGAGTCACATCAACTGTGAAAAAAGTTCCACTTAAAAGAGGTGAATTGTCTATTTTATTATGAAATTCCTGTTGGTTTTGATCCAACTCGGTCTCATTGTCTGTTCCTTCAGTCTCATTTTCAGTCTCAACTTTAGATTGACTATCACTTTCACTTTCATTAAAAATATCATTATTATGGTCGGACTAGACAACATTGTTACCTGTAACAATTTATATAAAGACGTAAAGAGATTTAATATGTTTTTTATTACTTGGGGACTCTAGCGAAAGCTCACTAAGTTGGCGTTCAACTTTATCATTGTCAGCATCAAAAGATTCGCCAGTAGAACTTAACCTACGTTTCTTGACCGGTGTTTCCTGAGACCTATAACCAACAAATTTTCAATTAAAGATCCAAATCTTGAATCAAAACTGACATCATAAAACGTCAGTATATATGTGAATTAGGGTGGCCCTTAATATGGGTGAAAAAAAAAATTGATCGCGCCGCCCCCCAAAACGGTTCCAAATGATAAAAAAAAAATCTACGCAAAGCCGTAGCTATGTCCGGTAAGAGGAAGACGTGCCTGTAAGCATGAACCTGGATTTAAATATCAATTTTTCTGCATGATTTAGTAATTTTTTAAAATGTTGTATTTCAGTGAAAAATGGTCGTATAGAGGTCTAAAAAAATGCATTTTGAAGCTTCAGGTTTCTATTTTCAAGATCTTATGACGAAAAAAATGCAGAGCTACATGTTGTGCGCAATTTTGAGAAAAAGTGCGAGAAAAAAACAGCAAATTTTTATGCTTTTTTATCAATTCCATAAGCGTAGATTTATTTTTTTCAACTAAGCCATGGTATGGACCGGATAGCTGGTTTATTAGGCTTCAATTTGCTTTTTTTAAAACTTGGGTAGGACCATTTTTTGCTGAGATGTTGAACTTTGAATGAAAAACTCTTTTGTCTTTGATCGACGATATCTCAGCAACCAATGGTCGCACAGGAAATTCAAGGGCAGTTCTGAAAATTGGAATAATGTCCTACAAGGTTCCGTTGCAATCTTGAAGATCCATTTTTTATTCCATCCTTGTCGTGAATTTTAAAAAATAGGAAAAAAAAGGTAATTTATGGTTTTTCAGAAGCTCTCAATGTTGGAAGCCTTAAGAAAAACAATCAATATTAATCAAAAACTTTCGGAATTTTTTTTTTGTATATTTCAACCTTATTTATGGGAAAAATGTAGAAAAAACTTGGAAATTTTTCATTTTTCATTTTTGTCATGATCATGACTCGTTTAACGTAAAAAACGTGACCCTCAAATTTGATTAATGTTTGATCGGTTGCCACGAAGAAACTATTGGTTAGATCGAAATGTAACTTCGGCAGGGTTTTCGGGGGTATATTCAGCTGTAAATGGCATACTCAACATCAGTCATTTCATGATTATTTGAAATTTGGCTATTGACTTTCTGAAAAACCATAAAATACATTTTTTCCTATTTTTTTAAATTCACGACAAGGATGAAAGGAAAATTTCACCTCAAGATCGCAACGGAATCTCAGCAAAAAATGGTCCTACCCAAGTTTTAAAAAAAGCAAATTGAAGCCTAATAAACCAGCTATCCGGTCCATACCATGGCTTAGTTGAAAAAAATAAATCTACGCTTATGGAATTGATAAAAAAGCATAAAAATTTGCTGTTTTTTTCTCGCACTTTTTCTCAAAATTGCGCACAACATGTAGCTCTGCATTTTTTTCGTCATAAGATCTTGAAATTAGAAACTTGAAGCTTCAAAATGCGTTTTTTTAGACCTCGATACGACCATTTTTCACTGAAATACAACATTTTTAAAAATTACTAAATCGTGAAGAAAAATTGATATTTAAAACGAAGTTCATGCTTACAGGCACGTCTTCCTCTTACCGGACATAGCTACGGCTTTGCGTAGATTTTTTTTTTATCATTTGGAACCGTTTTGAGGGGCGGCGCGATCAATTTTTTTTTTACCCATATTAAGGGCCACCCTAATGTGAATATACTTACATTTTGATCGTATTCACGTAATTTTTTTATCACAAAATATTTATTAATTTCTAGAACGATACTCGATCTAGTAATTTCTCCGGCAAGATTGCTGGGTTTGTTTACGAGCTGTGCGAGTAACGGAGGACTACATGACTCCCAGCGCCTCTAGCGGCGTAGACACTTAAGTTAAGAGAGATGAGGAAAAGCTCGAGTGCCAGGGGCCTATCTTTGAGTATTAAAGATGGCGCTATGTGAGCTCTAATTCTCTAGTTCCAAATGGTAGAACATCAAATACGCAAGCGCGAGATACTTTAAAATTCAAACGCAATAAATAATAATAATAATAATGACATCAGTAATAATAAAAATAGCTCTCGAATTTATTTTAACTATTAATTCGGTAATTAAATTTAACTTATTTCATTTAATATTTAATATTTACATTATTATTTCAGTTAATAATATTCGATTATTCTTATTATTATTGTTACACTAAGAATTAAAAATACTTTGATAACACAAATATTTAGAATGGAAAATTGAAAAATTAGTTTTCATTCCAGTATTTGAGGTGAAAAAATTTTCAATTCCGAACTTGAGATTAAAATTCTTTTTCCATTTTTTAATCCGATATTTGGGATTGATAATAAATTATTAATTTTTTAATCCGGTATTAGGGATTAGAAATTTGAAAATTATTTTTAATATAAATCTTCGGGATTACAAATTAAAAAAAAAAATTAATTCAAACATTAATTCAATTATCTTTTTAATGCATTATTTACAACCCTGTTTCTGACTGGGGGTTCTGCCTGTGTTCGTTCGTCCGTTCTGTCCCACCGTTCTCGTAACGTCGCGTCACTCCGTCTGCTCAGTCATCTGTCAAGCAGCCGTCCGCGTTCTTCCGTCTCAATATCGTTTCCGTGAAGGTGGTGACTAAGCGCCACCATTCCGGATCGTACAGCATCACCTCGACGATGTTATCGGGGGAGATGCTGCCAACCGTTGTCTCCAGTTCTCGTCTGAGTCCTGTCCAGCGGACACACACGAAAAACGTGTGTTCCGCGTCGTCTCGTTCGTGTCCACAGTACTTACAGTCCGGTGTCCGTACTCTGTTCATCTATGGAGGTACCGTCGGAAGTAACCGTGACCCGTCAGAAGCTGGGTAACGTAGAAATTTACGTCGCCAAACTTCCTTCCGAGCCACGGCCTCAGGTCCCGTATAAGTTGTCTCGTCCACTTACCATCGTGTCCGTTTGTCCACCGTCCTTGCCATTCATCGATCGTCCTTTCGCGCTCGGCTACCGTCGCGTTCGTCCGTCCTATGTCTGCGCTGCTCCCGTAGATCCTCTTGCGCTCAAAGGCAAGGAGATCCGCGGGAATCACGCACGCCACCACGAGAACAGCTTGTGCAGAGACTGTTCGGTAGGAGCAAGCGATTCGCAGCGCTCCCTGTCTCTGTACCATAGTCATCGTCTTACAGTACTTCTTCGTCTTCAGGGTGTCTGCCCATATTTCCGCGCCGTATAGGAGGATCGAGTGGGCTGTTGCCATAAGCAGTCGCCGTTTCCCCGGTCTCGGTCCCGTCGTGTTTGCCATCAGGCAGCTCAAGGATGCTACCCTCTCTGCCGCCCTCTGGGCCGTCTTCTGTATGTGAGGCCAGAAAGTCATCTTCGTATCAAGGGTTACCCCAAGGTAACCTTTGAGACCAAGGACTTCCCCTTGGTCTCCGTCTCGTACGTCCCCACCCTCATGGGAAGTATGGTCTGTATGCGTCTTTTCGTAAGAAACGTCACTTCCGTCTTTTCTGTTGCGAGTTGCAGTCCGTGGTCTGTCATCCAACGTCCAACTCGTCTCATGGTCTGGTTCAACGTTAGCTGCGCCAGCTCGGGAGATCGCTCTGTGATTACCGCCGCTACGTCATCAGCGTAGGCGACGAGGGTCACTTCGAGCGGCATCCCAATCCGAAGCAGGCTATCGTATAAACCATTCCAGAAGTCAGGTCCCAGTATCGACCCCTGAGCAACCCCAGCGGTGACCTGTCTTGTTACCTGTCCTTCGATCGTTTCGTACGTTATTCGTCTGTTTTTCAGGTAATCCTCCACAACCCGAGCCAAGTATGATGGGATCCCGAAGTTGCTTCTGAGCGCCTCCAAGATATCCACCCACCTGGCCGAGTTGAAAGCATTCCTGATGTCTATTGTCGCCAGCAGCACGACAGGTCGGGCTGCGTGGCAGTGTCTGTCCAGTTCCAGGAAAGAGTCAACCACCTTTTGGATTGCTCCAATCGTCGATCGGCCCCTCCTGAAACCGAAGTGCAGGTCCGAAGGACCCCCTCCGACCTGCACCGCGTCCGTCAATCTCGGTCTCAGTAACTGCTCAAAGAGTTTACCTGTCGTGTCAAGTAAACTCAACGGTCGGTAGGCTGAGGGCGTTTTAGGGTCGCCCTTACCTTTTGAGATAAGGACGAGCCTTGCCTTTTTCCACCGATCGCTGAACGTCCCTGTCGTCAAGCACGTGTTGTACAGGTCGAGAAGTATCTCCGGTCGTAGGCGAGCCACGAGCCGGAGGATCTCGGCCGGTACTACGTCTGGTCCCGGCGCCTTGCCAGTCTTCATCGCCTTCGTTGCTCTGGTGAGCTCCTCAGCGGCAAAGACGGGGGGGGGGGGGGGCGCCGGCACGTCAACGTCGTCCGTCACGTTCGTCCGAATTGGGTGCGTCGGAAACAATCCGTCAACAATCCGTCCTGCTGTTTCGGCGTCTTTGAGTTCCGGTGGAACTCGGGGCCCTAGTTTGCCGGTCACAATCTTGTAACCGGTTCCCCAGGGATCCTCGTTCACCTCCTCGCAGAGCTTCCTCCAGCATCGCGTCTTGCTGTCTCGTATTGCTTTCGTCAGCGTCTTCCATGCTGTTTTGTAAATGGCCTGGAGGTTTTCCTTTTCGGGTCCGCCCCCAGCCTTCGTTACTCGTCGCCAATTTGCCAGGTATATCCTGCGCAATTCGGCTATCTCGTCCGTCCACCAGTATTGTGGTCGTCTTTTTTGTGTCTGTCGTCGTTTCGGCATTGTGCTGTTGCACAAGCCGTCTATAAGTTTGGCCGTCTCGTCTGTTAGACCCTCTGCCCTTTGTCGGCCAGTCAGCTCAGGGGGAATTTTCGTCACAGGAGCTGACGCTGCCATCAGCTCCTCAGAAAATTTTCGTCCGTCGAGTTTGTCGAGGTTCCACCGCGGGGGTCGGTGGGGTTTCGTGCGTCTCGTTTCTGTCCGTCCCGCCACTTCGAAGACGATGTACTGGTGGTCGCTGGCTGTGTAGTCCTCGACCACCCGCCACCGCCTCAGTTACGGCAGGATTCTGTCCGACGTCATCGTCACGTCAGGGATGGAGTCTCCGAACCCTGGTCGTCTGTACGTCGGCGTGTTTCCCGTGTTTATCACTACCAGGTCCAGCCTTGCGGCCATTTCCAGTAGCAGTCGTCCGCGTCTGTTCGTTTCTGTCATTTCCCACTCGGTTGCCCTCGCGTTGAGATCCCCCACAACGATGACATCCCCGGGCAGGTCCCTAATTCCGTCTTCTAGGAGTGCCACCTTCCTTTCGAATTCCGCCGCAGTGCAGTTGGGCATCAGGTAGACGCTGACGTGAGTGACAGCGCCAGACGAAATCGTCCCTACGCCACGGTCAGAGACTCGCGATTGGGCGGCACCCCTTACCCAGATAGCGGTAGTCTCTGTCGCGTTCGTGATGTACGTCTGGGTCGTCCTTCTCCTGTATGGTTTACACAGGATCAGGATGTCCGCATCATGTTCGTCGGCTATCTGTGGTAGGAGCATGTCTGCGGTCCTACTTCGGTTCAGGTTCCCCTGAACTATTCTGTCCGTCTTCCGGCCTGCCTCCTGCACTCCTCCAGCGCGGCCCGAAATATGGCGCACCTTCCAGTGCCGGCGAGGTGCGCTACGTCCTTGTGCCCCGCCTCGGAGCACAGTGGACAGACCGGTTTGTTCTTACAGTCCATTGCGTGGTGTCCGGATGCGCCGCACTTGCGGCAGTATTTCGTCGTGTCCACGTCCTTGCAATCGGCCTTTACGTGGCCGAAGCCAAGGAACCTGTAGAATTTCGTCACCGTCAGTCGTTTCCGAACGCGGCAATGCACCCAGCCTATTCCGATCCTGCCTCGCCAAAGCAGCGCATCGGCTTCCCGCGAATCAAGTTCGCAGACCGCCATGTACTGCTCGGCACGGTTCGGACCGAAAATGTGTACTTGAAAGTCCACGTCTCGTCCCGTATCTTGCCTAAGAGCGTCCGTCACGTCATCCGGAGTCGCAACGCAGTCCAGGTCCATGATCTCCAATTGAACCTTGGAGGTCAAAGCCCTGACGCTGCCCGCTTTCCCTATGGCGTCCTGTATCTGTTGCTCAAATTCGTCGCGTTTGTCCGGTTTGCCTGCGTCCGCCTGTAGCTTCAGCAGGCACAAACCGTTTTTGGTCTTCCTCAGAATCGTCACCTGCACGTGGCTCTTCTTCGGATCCACCGTCGACCGTATCTTCCGTACTATGTCCGAGTACGTCATGTCCGTTCCCGGTCTGACGAGAACAGCCGTTCCCCTTTGTCGGGGGGGCCGGACCGCTCCCGTCAGCTCAGGTTGTCGCGTCTATTTTCTTTTTTGTTTTGTTTCTGTCCTTCCGTGTAACTGTCTGCCAGTCCTCGGCCGGTTCCGTTGTCGGTGGCCTCTTTTGAGAGGACTCCGGCGTGGTTCCAGTCGGCGATCGTTTTCGTTTCGTCCGTGTGGCGTCTCTTTGCCGTTCGTGTTGCCCGTCGACGTCTTGTCACTGCCTACAAGACGGCCCCTTGTGGCTGCTTCCATCTGCGTATGCAGCGCGATGTCAACGGTCTCCAGGATCGTCTTGATTCCTGTCTTTACCGTCATGTTCATATTTTTTTGTACGTTAGATGCTTCGGCCATTTTCTTTGCAGTCTCGTGGATGAGCCGCAGCAGTTCCATCAAGTCATGTTTGTCGCCCGTTGTTGTTGCTGTTCGTTTCGTCGTCTGTATTGTGTTGTCAACGGCGGAAGCGTAGCTCGCCACGCTGCTTCCGCTGGAGACACTGTCCGTCCTGTTCCGTCTCGGTAGGTTTAGTAACGTCTTGTCCGTATTGTTAGTCCGTGTCGTCCTCATCGTCACCGTGCACAAGTTGCGGCCCTCAAAATCCGTGCCGCTGCCCGTGGCCACCGGGGCTTTCACCCGATCGAAACCCGTGGTGGATTTCCCATGAGAAGGGGTTACCACTTGAGGTATGTCACTGTTTTTATTGTGCATGTCCATTTGTGTCTGTCCCATTTTACTACAGGTCCCTCGTAGTCGCGACTCCACGAACCGCGCTGGGACAACGCACGGCCCCTGAGGTCCCCCCCCCCCCCCCTGTCATATACAACCCTAATAGTCATATAAAACCGCCAAAATTCCCTTAAGGAAAAAAAGGTTAGGACAAGTACATTGATGCTTCCGTGTTTCCTGATCATATCATGAAAAATGTAATAAAAATTCCATAAAACAAATTATGAAGTCAACTGTAAATAATTTTAACAGAACAATTGGAAAAAAATTTCACAAATTTTGAAAAAAAAACATTACATGAAAAAAAATACAAATCTGTAATTCTTTTGTATAGTGAAAAAAATTCAAATAAAACTTGAGAAATAAAACACCAAAATATCGCACTTGAAAACTTTTTGAAAAACGATGCATTTTTCTTATCTTATTCTAATAACTAAATCAATTTAAAAAAAATTTCATCTAAGTTACTTACAGCATTAAAATTAATGATATCAATTCGAGGCCAAGTATTTTCTAATAAATTGAAAAAAGTTACCACTTGAGTTACGTGCAGCACTAAAATTTATGATATCAATCGGAGAACAAGTACTTTTAACTTATTTTTAAACATAATTTGTATCGATCCAATCGACGTCGAATATTGTGAATAATACCAGAAGATCCTGAAAGCCTGAAAAGTATTGATTTTCTTATAAGTCTGTGCCACCATAGAGTAACAAATGACTTCAGCTTTCATGTGATTTTTTTTTTTATTTAAAAGCTTCTTAGAACAATTTCATAATGTTGAAATTTGGAGCTACTTATAAATTACTTGTCCTCCTATTGATATCATAAATTTTAAACCTGTAAGTAACTTACAAGGAACATCACTTTGGTGTCCCCCTCCGATTTTCTTGAAACTGCTGTATGTGAAAGAGCATTCGAAAGTAAGAGATACGTATTTTTTTTTATCGGCGGAAAAACGGTTTTAAGGGGTGAAACCACCCTTGAAAGTAAGGCATGTCAGGGGGTGATTTTGCAGTTTCACCAACAAGCACTCAACTGATTTTGATAAAACCAAAACCAAAATGTTCCTTATCTGAAGTGATGAAAAGTTCACCCTGTACACGAAAAAAAAAAAAACAGGGGGTTAACCACCCTTACATTCTTATATTTCTCACGCCACAATGAAAAGGAACGAATATGATGGAATGAAACGGGTTCTATTTTCATGAAAACATGAAAATAAAGTTCACGTGTTTTTGCATTTTTGCAAAATAGCAGTCTTAAGGGGGTAAACTACTCCTTTTTTGAATTTTCGTACTGTATGTGGCTTATTTCTGTTTTACATGTTTTTGCTGATTCGAAATATTATAATAATTTCGAATCAAGATTTTCTGAGGTATCGAAGTCAATACAAGACTCTGAAAGGGTGAATCTTCCCCACTCGATTTTCCTCTTTATTCGCTATTTCAAAATTTCTCCCTGCATTTCGTGCTATTTGGTTGCTCTGCATCGAAATTACGAATTTAATAATTTTAGGAACGTATAATAATCGTATTGACCTCAATTTTGGCGGGGCAAGGGAAGGAGGAGGGTAGCCATTTGATATTTACTATGATTCAACTTTGAAGTCTGAATAAGTTCCATGGTGTTGATCTTGTTTACTAACTAACATTTTTTTAAATCAAACTTCAATACACATTAACAATTCATTAACCGTCTCATAGTATACAATCGGATTTTATTAGATAAGTACATATATCGAAATAAAATATAATAAAACCTATGATTTCCAGCAATTATGGCTCATACGTTGTACAATAATGATATTCATCAAAAAAATGTTTCAAACACAAAGATTTTTTGCACCATGCACATTTTATAATCACTATATTATTGTAACCAGGTATTTCACAGTGTGTTTTTGATTGACCGAACCCAAAATCAACAGGATTTTCGAAATATTCCGGTTTTTCCGTTATATAATTACTTTTAAACCATGAATATTTGAAAAGATTGATATAGCGTGGAGATGACAATTGATTGTGGGCCAAAGATTGCAGTTTGATTATATTATTCCTCAAATGTAAATTTATATCAGCATCCACTAATAGAACACTATCTGAAAAATGTCGTACAAAATTTTTCCATATCCTAAATCCAAATACATCAAGCGGTTGAATTTTTCCAGTTGTACCTTTTGGGATAATCATTGTGATGATTATTTTATCATGAGGGGTGGCTTCACGTACAACTTTGGGGCAGTGTCCACTCCAGGAATCAATCAGTAATACGTTGTCACTTCCAACATTCGGAAAAAAAACTTTTTCCATCCAAATTTTAAAATGATCTGTAAACATATAACAAATTATATATTTGTAACTATATTTTGGAAAAAGTTGATGCACCCTTAACGATAATATGCACCGGAAGTAAGTTTCCCAGATTTCGATGCTGTTACTATGACGTTATCTGGCTTAAACAATTCGTTCGTTACTCTTGGTCCAAATTCACCTTTTGCCTCCTTTAATACTATGAATAGTGGAAAAAGTAGTTTCCCGTTGGCATTTATTGTTGGCTGAATCGTATAGCTATGGGTCGTTGAAGACACTGATTGTACAACACATTCAACTTTTTTCGATCCTTCCATCGCTAAAGTTCGTGCTGAATGGATTTCCAGTTGAAAACCGCTTTGATCCGAATTATATACATTGCTTGACCCATACTTTTCTATTAGTAATTTAACATCTTGAACAAATTTGTCCGCATTTGTTTGCAGAAGCGCTTCCTCCACAATTTTTCTCGTTATAAATTTATTAATTTTTCTGGAAACAATGCGATGCGATTTCTTAAATTTCCATAGCCAGTTATGAGAGGCTTTGAATCGTATATCTTCATGGCCTATTTCTTTCTGTGCCTGTAGAGCCCACTTTCGAAGGTCAATATCATGAACAATGACACCAGCGTCTACAGCAGTTTTCATATTCCGTAATGTGTATTCAGAAATTCGAGCTAGTTTTTCTTTATATGTGCCACCCTTGTTCAATTGTTGTGCCCAGCGTCGTAACTGCCGTATGGATTTTACAGATTTGTATTTTTGTTTGACGGTTTCAACACTGTAATTCTTTTTTTTACCAGATCTCCAATATTCAACAGCTTTTTTTTTATAATCATAGCTCAGCTCATCGTCACTAGAACAAGCGTCGGAATCGACATCATCATCCTTTTACCATATGATATCTTCAACAGCAATTGCTTCGAACTCTTTAAATGGTTCTTGAAAATCAAGAGTTTCTTCCTGTGTCATCTCAATCCCGTTGTAATCTTGCATAGAATCGATTAAAATTTTTTCGAAATTCTCCTTCATCTCTATTTCTGCATTATTAACAGGAGTTTGTGCAATGTTCATAGCCTCAAATGTAGCCAGTAACAATTTGATAACGTTGATTGGGTTGACTCTCATGCTGGTAAAAGTAGTAGGCGCAATACACCAAAAGCACAGAAAAAGCACGCACGATTTGCAGCTCACTCAAATATGCACTAGTACAATGCTAATGGTTACCGCCTTCGAAAATAAGTATCGGAAGAAAAAAATATTTATTAATCTCACGATGCCTGATAACGTTTTTATCTGATGCATGACTCAAGAATATTCGGAATGACTAATGTCATTCGGTGTGTGAGAATGCCAAAAGTATCAGGTGATCATAACTACTTGATAACATTTTTATCTAGCACAAACACCGGGGTCATATGTCTACGCCTCTATTTTTCCGCCAAAGTTAAGAAAGTGTTTTATAGAGACATTTTTATCTGTAGCATGGTACCTATTCATTTACGTGCAGTTTACAAGCTTTCTATGATCACCGAAAAAGTAGTTGTGGGAACTCCCCCCCCCCCCCCCCCCCCCAACCGCCACCATCCAGGTCAAAACGAGTTTTATATGTTCCTAAAATTATTAAATTCGTAATTTCGATGCAGAACAACCAAATTGCACGAAATGCAGGGAGAAATTTTGAAATAGCGAATAAAGAGGAAAATCGAGTGGGGAAGATTCACCCTTTCAGAGTCTTGTATTGACTTCGATACCTCAGAAAATCTTGATTCGAAATTATTATAATATTTCGAATCAGCAAAAACATGTAAAACAGAAATAAGCCACATACAGTACGAAAATTCAAAAAAGGAGTAGTTTACCCCCTTAAGACTGCTATTTTGCAAAAATGCAAAAACACGTGAACTTTATTTTCATGTTTTCATGAAAATAGAACCCGTTTCATTCCATCATATTCGTTCCTTTTCATTGTGGCGTGAGAAATATAAGAATGTAAGGGTGGTTAACCCCCTGTTTTTTTTTTTTCGTGTACAGGGTGAACTTTTCATCACTTCAGATAAGGAACATTTTGGTTTTGGTTTTATCAAAATCAGTTGAGTGCTTGTTGGTGAAACTGCAAAATCACCCCCTGACATGCCTTACTTTCAAGGGTGGTTTCACCCCTTAAAACCGTTTTTCCGCCGATAAAAAAAAATACGTGTCTCTTACTTTCGAATGCTCTTTCACATACAGCAGTTTCAAGAAAATCGGAGGGGGACACCAAAGTGATGTTCCTTGTTAGATGGATTTTTTTTCAAATTGATTTAGTTGTTAGATCAAGATAAGAAGAATAGGGCATGGTGTTTCAAAACGCTTTCAAGCGCAACATTGCGGTTTTCTATTTATCATGTTTTATTTGAATTTTTGTCACTTTACAAAAGAATCACAGATTTGTATTTTTTTTAATGTAATGCTTATTTTCCAAAATTTGTAAAATTTTTTTCGAATTTTTCTGTTGAAATTATTTTCACTTGGTTTGATAATTTTTTTTATGGAATTTTTCGTGATATGGTCAGGAAACAAGCGGTCAATATACTTATCCCAACCTTTTTTCCTTACCTAAGGGAATTTTTATTAATGACAAAAGAGGAGACATATTGCAATGTATTGATTTTGCAAATTTGAGAGTAAGGCTGTTTGGAGCAGCGTTGTTTTTTTGTAGAGCCGTAAAGAGGGCACAGTTATTATTCTGTCGATTATTTGGACTTGGTGCAAACAGCGTTGCACCGCCTGGTAGCTGAGTGACACGTCGTTACTACCATAGGGACTTTTTGACCCGGAGAAAACTGCATTACACGCAGTGGTGGGAGAGTAAAACTTCGTTTCTACCAAAAGGTCTTTTTGAACTGGGGCAAACTGTTACACGCACTGGTGGCCGAGTAACACGTCGTTACTACGACTGGGTCTTTGACCCGGCGCAAACTGCGTTACATGCACTGGTGGCCGCATACCACGTCATTACTAACTACCATTGGGCCTTTTGACTCGGGGCATCTGCGTTACACCTGCATTCATCCCCATAGTCGAGTAACACTGTTGCTGCCACTGAGTCATTTTGGGTCAGTTTGACCCAAGAATTCGGTACCCCAACCAGTATCCGAGTATCTTATGGTTACTACCATTAGATTATTTGGACCCAAGCTTAAACTGGTATCAGCTCAGATTAACTGACGATAAATACGATTATCCCTACTTCGAAAAAAGATTGCAATGAGTGATAGAAATACATTGCACTACAAAATTAAATGTTATGAGTGATAGAAAATTTTTACATTACATTCAAAGTAATGAGTGGTGGATTTTTTTTCATTTCAAAGATAAACACGATGAATATTGTATCGTTTTTTTCATTACAAAATTCAATGTAATGAGTAATGGATTTTATTTACATTACTAATCCAAAAAGTAATGAATGACGCATTATTTGTTTATTATAAATTTTCCAACCTTGCCTCAGATTCAGTGGAATTTTATTCGAGATTGCTGACATCAAAATTTTATATTGAAATTTTTTTTCGCTAAGAATCCAAATTTAAAGTGAGCCAAAATGAGATGTGAAAATAAGTCGAACGAAAAAATTAATGAGCATAAATATGTCCTGTGTTTCTTTCTAGACATGTGTAAAAGATGAATCGGAACCTCTTCGTTTGGGTTACCATTTACAGAGGAACGAAGATTTTTTGAACTCAACAAACATATACACGAACTACCAGGATACTTACATACCATTTCCTAGAACTTCTGGAGTAAAGTTTAGCTGCGTCGGTACGTATTGTAGTAAAGAAAAAACATAAAATCTTCTAATATTCACGTTCTATGTTTTCAGTGAGTCCATTGAAAACGATATATAACGATATTAGATCACGAAAAAATTGAGAATTGACGTACTAATCACCTTAGGCCATATTTTACGAAGTTCTATTCAAGAGACTTAAAGGTTAGCCAATTTTTTATAGGTTGTTTGGACCTACAGGAATATAGCCCTGAATTTTCGAACAAATCCGACTTGCACTTTCGCAATAAAAAATTATTGAAAAAAAATCGATTTTTTTGAGTTAGTGCTCAGGGAACGCATCTGATTGAAAAACTTAACACATGAAAGTTGTTCGGCATAATGTCCTCTATAAAAAAGGTCTTATACAAAAATGCGCTATCATTGTTAATTAAGCAGTTCATTGCAAATAACGACAAAAAATCACAACTTTGTTTTTGCTACTATATCGTTTGTTTGTAGAGTTATCGGTTTGAAATTCATATAAGATATAGGGAATTCAATGCCCAAGAGAATGGTGCAAGATTTATTAACCTATGAGATATAGTTTAGCAACAATTTGCGATCTTCGAAAAAACTTTGACATTCCATCGAATTTGGCGATGAAGGCCTACAGCGTAGAAAAAATCGAGGAGCTTCGTGTCACCGTGCACAAACTTTTTGGAAAAAATAAATCGTTTTTGTTGATAATAAATAGTGTTTTTTGACGTTTTAAAAATTTTGCTTATAAACAAATAGCAATTCTGGACAAAATTATAAAGATATTCGGAAAAATCTTGCACCATTGGATGCGTTTTTGAAAACGAACAATTTAAAAAAAAAGTCGCAATATCTCTATTACAGACCAAAATATGAATATTTTTATATTTTTGCAAATATCTGTTGTTGATATTGAGATTTTTGCAAAAATCAAATTCGATAGCCTTCCGTATGGTTCCAGCTATGAGATATGAGATTCGATAAAATACTGACCTTCAACAGGGATTTTGTCATCACGGTTATACGTGTAATCTACTCGACGCCGCGCGGCCGAGAGTGCGGCGGTGGGGGTACCCCCTCGCGCTCCGCAGCCCCGCTCGAGTGACTTAGTTAACAAATTTTATAATTTCCCTTAGAATGGTCGTAGAACGATGTGTTTTTTTTTTTCATTTTGCGTGATTTTTTCTCGCAAACACGATGGTACCGTTAAAAGTCATGTTCGTCTCATAAGAGAGCCGCCACGATCGATTTTAAAAATTCCACATATAACCATGCTTTAAATTCTGTTTACCGTTAATGGGATAGGGTATCATGAATAAATATTTTCTTCGACACTGTTTCGAAAAGAATAATGATTTCGACATAGAAAATTCTCAACGATATTATTTCTACTTTGGTTAAGAGTGCAGTTCCCCGAAAAATGTCGCGAAATATTCGCACGTCCAGACCTGCTTTACGATCGGATGACCGTTCGGAATTTGAGTACCTTTTTCCAGGTAGGTCCAAGAATTCGACTACAAGTTCGAGTACCTTCTCATATATCGGCAACATATTAATGGGCCTATTGGGATCTGACATGGAGGCGTGGCCTAAATTCAATATGGCGCAGACGGGGGTGCAATCGCTTAGTTAAGTACGTGGGTAGTATAGGATTATCGTATAAATTAGCATTACTTAAAATATTTAGAACAGATAAATGGTAGTGTTAGCAATAAGCGATATTTGCCGATGGTCCGGTTCAACTCCCAATCATCGAAACTTTCGAGAAGGTGAACGATTAGTGGCTGTGAAACATTTGCTAAGTTGCGGCATTGTAAAGGAGCATGTTGACGTTTTTGAAATATCGGCATCGTGTATTCAAACGTCGAATGTGCGTGGATCTCCTCATGAAATACACGGAATTTTGGGAAAAAATGCTGAAGTTAAATCGATTACGTGTTCGTGTAAAGCTGGACAGGATGAAAAGTGCAAACATATTATGGCTACACTGCTGTTCTGTTCCAGGTACGTTCATAACCTCAAAATTTACTAAAAATCAAATGATTTCCTTCCAAGTTTTTTTGTTATTGCTTTTTCCAGAAATGAAATTACTTTCTTGTACTGACATCAAATGTCAGTGGAAGCAAAAATACAAAGACACGCTTCAAAATTATGTGGCCCAGCCTTTGGAAGATCACGAATGTTTTAAATCCATGCAATACAACCACCATTTAGGTGAAGATGTGGAAATGGCAATAAGATCTGTAATCTTGCAAAATTTACCAAATTCTGCTTTTTCGAAGCATGTGTAACTTACTATTCTGCCAATCCAATTTGATATTTTTATTTTTCGATGCACTCTCAATATTATTTAATCTCATGTTGATATTTTTTATTCCTGTATTCAATTTCCGCTCAAATTATTGATAATATTTCTGATTCCCTTTTGATGCCGTAGGTCTGGAAGACATAATCCTGTGATATTCAACTCAGTACGGAACAACGTAAGGGATACAAGTATCTGTGACACTGTGGACGAAGCAGTTAAAACCCTGTTTATGCATCAAAGTAGTGATTTCATGGAGGCCATCAAGAATGTTTCTGTTCCAATTGAACAAAGCTGTTGCAAAGAAACGATTCGAAGATTGAAGGACGATTTCAAAGTGATATGTCAAACAACTAAGGAATCATATTCCGAACGGCAAAAGCAGCGACGATATCGTATTACAGGCTCCAGATGCTACGGATTGTTCACATTTTCTAGAAGGACTAATGCGGACTGGGAAAAAAAATGCGAGCAGTATTTTAATCCGAAAAATTTCAAAAGCATTTACACCGAGTATGGAAGAAAAACAGACAGTGAGGCCTTGATGGTATTCAAGACAGCCTTCAATTTATTAATTATTGAAGTCGGTCTAGTTATATCGAGTCAAAATCCTTGGCTCGCTTATTCACCTGACGGAATAATTTTTTAACAAAACATCCCTACGAAACTGGTAGTGATTAAGTGTCCTTTTAAAGGCAAGTCAAAGACTGTGATGGAAGCCATACAATTTGAATTTAAAAAAGGGCTGGTTCTTGAAAATGAAAACATTACGTTGAAGGAAAAGCACTCCCATTATGCTCAAATTCAGCTTGGAATGGCAGTCTTCAAAGAAGAAAATATTTATTCATGATACCCTATCCTATTAACGGTAAATAGAATTTAAAGCATGGTTATATGTGGAATTTTTAAAATCGATCGTGGCGGCTCTCTTATGAGACGAACATGACTTTTAACGGTACCATCGTGTTTGCGAGAAAAAATCACGCAAAATGAAAAAAAAAAACACATCGTTCTACGACCGATCTAAGGGGAATTATAAAATTTGTTAACTAAGTCACTCGAGCGGGGCTGTGGAGCGCGAGGGGGTACCCCCACCGCCGCACTCTCGGCCGTGCGGCGTCGAGTAGATTACACGTATAACCGTGATGACAAAATCCCTGTTGAAGGTCAGTATTTTATCGAATCTCATAGCTGGAACCATACGGAAGGCTATCGAATTTGATTTTTGCAAAAATCTCAATATCAACAACAGATATTTGCAAAAATATAAAAATAGAGATATTGCGACTTTTTTTTTAAATTGTTCGTTTTTCAAAAACGCATCCAATGGTGCAAGATTTTTCCGAATATCTTTATAATTTTGTCCAGAATTGCTATTTATTTATAAGCAAAATTTTTAAAACGTCAAAATACACTATTTATTATCAACAAAAACGATTTATTTTTTCCAAAAAGTTTGTGCACGGTGACACGAAGCTCCTCGATTTTTTCTACGCCGTAGGCCTTCATCGCCAAATTCGATGGAATGTCAAAGTTTTTTCGAAGATCGCAAATTGTTGCTAAACTATATCTCATAGGTTAATAAATCTTGCACCATTCTCTTGGGCATTGAATTCCTTATATCTTATATGAATTTCAAACCGATAACTCTACAAACAAACGATTGTAGTAGCAAAAACAAAGTTGTGATTTTTTGTCGTTATTTGCAATTAACTGCTTAATTAACAATGATAGCGCATTTTTGTATAAGACCTTTTTTATAGAGGACGTTATGCCGAACAACTTTCATGTGTTAAGTTTTTCGATCAGATGCGTTCCCTGAGCACCAACTCAAAAAAATCGATTTTTTTTTCAATAATTTTTTATTGCGAAAGTGCAAGTCGGATTTGTTCGAAAATTCAGGGCTATATTCCTGTAGGTCCAAACAACTTATAAAAAAATTGGCTAACCTCTAGGTCTCTTGAATAGAACTTATGCTAAGGTGACTGGACTGTATTGACTGAGAACGTTGTCGTAGTATACGAATATTCGATATATTGAAGCATAAATATGAATGTTTAGGTATCCTCGTATGTTTTGGTCGTTCGTCTTATCCCAGAAAATCTTCGATGAAGCCAGAAGGAGCGACACCAAGAGCCTTATCGGCTCTAGGAGCGGGTTTGGTTAATGGGGTGCCTTCACCCTTCATGAGCATGTATCCAAACTCGTACGGTCAGTCGGCTGATGCATTATCCATCAGTTCTTTCTATTTTCAAGACAGGGCAAGTCCGCATGTTTTTTCAATAATATTTTATACTACATTTCATCATAACAATTTTATCCCTCGGTAATATTCAACTCTTGCGAAGCAAGAAACACGTACTAATGGCCCGACTCTTCCAAAATTTGAGAAAATACAATAAACCTTGAGTATATGCGAACAAAAATAAAAATCAGGAAAAGACGTACGGTTCTGAAACGAACCTTGACGTGATGGAAGAAAAAACAATCGGAGAATCTCATCAAATCTTTAAAGAAATTGAAACAATAATATAGTTAAACAGCAACGAATTGAACGTGATTGTAATGTCGCTTGGATCGTTTTAGAACAAGTTCGAGTCAATGCAACTGAAAAAAACTTTATTCGAACGACTGATTGCTGAAACCTAATATTGAAAACAATAAGCATAGAAGTACTGAAAAAAAATTTATTCGAACGACTGATTGATGAAACTTAATATTGAAAACAATAAGCATAGAAGTATTCGATTGACTACATCTGACATAGAAAAGTCACTATTACTAATTATGAGATCATTCATTTTTGTCATTCAGAAAGGAACGCGCAAACTCCCTCATGGATCGAATCGTTCCCAAAACAGACCATGCTACAAAAATCATTATTCCATGGTAATGATTTACGATGCCTCATCACTGTTTTTCGTCAGTACGGAACTAGCTGAAAAATACGTGTAAGATTTTACGAAGAATATAATTTTATCGTTTTTTGTCACATTTTGAATTTGGTTAATGAAAATTTCAAATGATATTTTAAACTGTGTGATACGAAGATTTTCAAAATTATGTTTTTTTACGAACATTGTCCCTTATTCGTTTTCTTGTTATAGTTTCCTTTTTCTGTTTTAGAATCAACATTACCGATATTCCGGCAATGTGTCAGTACAACGCAAATATTGCTGCAACTTTAGAGCGGCCGGATTTAGTGCAAGCCTGGTGTTTAGCAGCACTTGTTATTTCTCAGCCACTGTCAAATGCTAATCAAATTTGTCAAGTACCAGATATGGATGCTCCTTGGCCTTTGCATCCTTTTGGTCAAAATTTGATTCACTCCTTGTAAGAATAATGAGTTATTATACTTTCATTTTCTTTATTATCCAGCATGAATTACAGATATTTATGAATGATCATCAGAAAGAAAGATCATCCTGAACAAAAATAATGGATGACATGTCATTAAAGGAAAATCATTTCAACTCATGCTTTAAAATATGATAAAATTTCGTATAAACAATTGAAGATTGAGAAAAAATATCTCAGGACTGGCATTGTAAAGCACAGAATTTGAAACAAAATAGTCTCTGACGTCTCTTTTCTATGTTAAGTAGTTTACTCGTGAAAGCGGGTTAAAAAAATACACATTTGCTTAAGACTTCTCATTTGAACCTTTTTACACTTTCACTACTGTAAATAGAAATGTGCTGTCAACACTTTTTATGTAGGAAATCTCCTACTTCATAGTGTAGAGAGAAAGTGGATCCTTCAATTCGAATTGTTATCGATAAATGAGAAGAGAAAACTTGCCCGAAACTCATTGTGAGACTTCGATTCGGATCTCTGTAAAGAATTCAGTTTACAAATGCTCCATTCGCCATAAAATAAGTCTACGTTTTAAAATTATAAATTATTTTATTTTTTTCAAGAATTCAGCATTATGCGAGTCAATCTGATATTCAAATGGCTGGTATGCTGAGTTGTGCCTTCAGTTATCGATCGGAAAATCCTGACGTGAGCCAATCGCGAATTCTCAGCAAATCCGTCAACGCTAGTGTGAGTGACTATCGAAACAAATATTGAATTTGACCGAAGGATTGTAGATTTCTTTCGTTGTTCCGCTTGTTATTCTAAGATTGTTCGAAAAGATGAATTTTCGTAAATCACATGTTTATTATTCGCCTACTGACTACCTGACGCACCCAAGTTTCACATTTAATAACGAAATGCGATCGATAATTCCATTACGTGTGCAAAAAAATATTATAATCAGAAGATAATTTTTGGAGTGTTAAGGGGGGGGGGGTATAAGGGTTTCAGCATAAAAAAAATACTTTTTTTTTATTTTTTTTAACGTATAGATTGAGCAAATTTATTCAAACCGTTTGCACATTATTAAGTATACTTTTAATCATATTCTGTAATTTTTTCATGCGGAAATATTGAAAAACAAGTCGATGACAGAGCTTGCGCCAGAACGTCTTAGAAAAAAAAAAAAATTCGCAGTGTTCACTATATCTCGGTTGGAAATTATCTGATATCAAAAACCATTAAAATTTAGTCAAAGTATTCTCAGATTTTCCCCCCAATGTTCTCTGATTATTTTTTTTTTCATTTAAAAATTTTCGGTGGCCATCTAAAGTGTAAACGGTAATTTTCCACGAAAAATTCCGCGATTTTAGGGGTGGGAAACCCCCTTAATGTAAAAAAAAATTTTAACTAAGCGTTGAGAAGAAAATTTCATGTTACTTTGACTAAATTTTAATGGTTTTTGATTTCAGATCATTTCCGACCAAGATATAGTGAACACCGCGAATTGTTTTTTTTTTCTAAGACGTTCTGGGGCAAGCTCTGTCACAGGCTTATTTTTCAATATTTCCGCTGTAATACGATTTTCCCCGCGAGGGTACGATCTATACCTTTTCGGCTCATTCGCCTCTCCTCGTTCGACTCTCCGGCTGCGAGAATGAACTGGGCGCCAGGTACAAAGTACCGCCGAATTATTCGACTTGATTTTCGTTCACTCTGGGGATGGAAACACAACGCAAAATATAGGCTAGAGTGCACGAGGGAAACGATGGACCAACGACGGTCCGACTACTCAGCTTATCTGAGATGCTAAAAGGTAGAGGGGGGCATCCTTGCGGGAAAAGTAGCAATTCGCAACGCAAAGCAAATATTCGACAAAGACAGAAGATTCAGAAAAGATTAACAATTTATTCACAAGTTCGCTAAATAAACAAAAGTACAGGAAAAGATAAATAATCGCGAGATTGGATTCTTTATAAAATAAGAGTTGGAAAGGAGAGAAAATTTATAGTTCGCTAAAATCGCAGGGTCCCTATTCATCGAACAGTAACGTGGTATTCCGTATGCGTCTTATTCGAATTCGTCAGGTAATTAAGGTAACATGTAATCGCATCGCAATTTCGCGGGTGTCATAGGTAATCGACGACCAGTGCTCTGGCATTGTAGGTAAAAGGTAATCAGCAATCTGACGAGCAGATGCCTTAGGTAACAGGTAAAAGGTTACCAACACCAGAACAACCGGTGTCTTAGGTAAATTCAAGTAAAAGATAATTGACACCAGGTAATTGCCTACATGAGTTCTCGATCGCAAGAAAACTCGAAAATACGCGACGAAAGGTAATCGAAGGTAATAATGAAGCGAATTTCGGCCAAGCGCGAGGTAATGCCGAAATCCCGCGAATTTACAAACGATCAGTATCAGTAATACGAAGGTAGCGGCGTTAGAAAATAATATAAATAGTGGAAGATAACATCGAGATAATATTAGAGAAATAGCATAGGTAACGAAAGAATACGCTATAATGTAATTCGCAAAAGGCAACAGAAGATAATGTAATCGTCACGAAATAGAGAAACCAAAATAAATACGAACGCATAAGGAAAGACTGAAAAATATGCAATACGACGCGCGACAATAAGTACGAGAGAGATACAACGCAAACATCGCGTGAGCAAACGCGCTCGCTAGAGCCTCAGCGCGTGCAGGGAGATGATGATGAGGATGATGATTTATTTAGCCTTGGACAAGTCCTTAAGGCAGGTATTACATAAATAAAAAGTTATATATAGATATAAATAAGATAACACAGCATGTCGTAGAGTATAGAAAAAAAACAGGTTTTTCAAAGCGAAGACATATGAATAAGTAAGAAAAAACACTTTTAGAGATAGTTTTTTAATTCATAACATAGAAAACGTTGATAATTTGCCAACACATAACGGAAAGATATGATCATGTATTTCACGCATGAAGTAAAAGTGGATCCTCCAGTTCGAATAAATGAGGGAATAAGCGAGTCTTGAAAGTGCCTATTGTCAGCGATGAGCGAATATCAATCGGAAGTAAATGCCAATGGTAAATCGCAGTTAATACAAATGAGTTCCTAAAGGTTTCAGTACGGTGCATAGGGATATGAAATATATCAGGTAAACGACGGCCAGGAGCTCTGACATTTCCATTTGCCTGCTGAAAAAGCTCACCCAAGTATGAAGGAGCACATTTTTTCATAATTTGAAAGGTCATAATCCCGATGAAATAAAGTCTGCGTGATTTTACTGTTAACCATCTTAATTGCCTTCGGTATGGTGTTACATGTTCATCACGCTTCAGATTAAAAATGAACCTGATACCGCTGTTTAACAGTACTTCTAATTTCATGTTTAGCTCCTTTGTGAGATCATTATATACTATACAGCAATAATCGAGAATTGGAAAAATCAAGGAAGAGACCAAAGTAGTCTTAACTTCCGACGACAACAATTTACTATGGTATTTTAAGCGATAGAGAACCAGATTTACTCTGCTGGAAATATTGCAGATCAAGAGACTCGGTAGAGTCTCGGGACAAGTACATTGACAGCTCTGTCGTCTGCTGGCCTGAGGCTCTCGCCGAGTATACTTTCTCTGAATAAAACGATTCGCCGTGGTGGGGGTAAAATTGGCATGTCATATTGTTCAAATAAGAAACTCATAAGTCATCTGAGGCTTCGAAAATTGAACTGGAGATTAATTAATAAATTCTCTTTCGATTCCGCCCAAAATGAGCATGATCGGTGGCGTAATTGTTGAGAAAAAACTTTGCACGGGCTCAAGATTATGCAAAAGTTACTGACACATTATGAGTTCGACGTATACGTATACGCGTTTTGACGTGAGTTAGTGGTAGTAGAGTTGTATCTCAACGCATTCTGATTGGCTCACTCCATCTGACAGACCACGTTTAAACTCCATAAACGTATCCACGGTCACACTCCATGAACGTAACCACGCTCAGACTTCGTCAACGTATATATGTACAACCATCTGTCAGTTTTTGATAGCATCATGAACAAACGTAGTTTCGACATAACAAAGTGCGGTCTAAATTTAATTTTAAAAAATGTTTGTTGTTTAGTAGAGTGCATAATATTTATTATTTTAGTAAAAATAGTGATGTGGTGTCATAATAATAAGAAAACCGGTCTTTTAGTGAATTAAACCGGTATAAAAGCGGCCGCGCAAATGTAGTCTGTGATCCGTGTGTTTTTGGGTAATGCAGATTTTATTATTTCGTTCGATTGGAAATAAGTATTAATTCCTTCAATTGAACCAGTGTGCGAGGGATATTGTCCAGTGTAAATATATCGTCAGTTATAGCGTGGTTATATGTCATGTGTGTAATTAGATTATGTATACGAGTTCGCTTTGATAGTTGTGTGGTAACGAATCAGCCGGCGTTTGACGTTACGAAGGCGCGACAAATGTAACGAACGTTCGCATAGTTGGTAAATAATATAAACTTGATAAGTCAAATCAGTTAATCGAAAAGAGTTCTAAAAGTTCAAAGTTGTGAGGAAAAACGTGCGTCAACCTATAACCTCAAATTTTCTTTTTGATCTGAAATGACATGGTTGATAAATTAATAAAACAAAAACACACGGAACTGTTAGTATGATGTTAGAAACTTCAATTGAATAAATGTTTTCTAATTTATTTCTTCTGTCATCATTATTTTTGAATATTTCCATATTTTGCTTCCTATTCAGTTTGGCTCTGCTCTTTCCGATCCTTGTTTTGACTCCATCGGTTTGCAGCAGATCGATACATAATATTAATTGGTTGCCTAATATGTGTCCTATGATTTTCTACTATTTCTTCATGCTGATTGTGATAACGTGATTCAAGAGGTTTCCAGCTATGATCATCAAACGCACATTTTGTACATCAGATTCTCAAAACAGTTTCTGGTCTTGATATAAGTGTAGTTATTCTTTTTCCACCTGGTCTGTCGAGTAATAATTTTGAAACTTGTTCCAAAAAGTCTTTGGATGCTTTTTTTGCTGATAATATGAAAAGTCGTATCTTCGGAATGCGGTAGGCAAACACAAATTTTGACAACAATACTTATGAAATGACGTGTATGTTGAGTATTCCTATTCTACAAACTGCAAATGTGGAATTATTAGTGAAAAGATTCATTACGATAAGTCTACAGTTGCTCAGTTTTGGATGCGATTAAGTATAATACCTGCCAACATCATGGAAACCTACAGAATTTCTGAATGTTACGTGCGCTATGTCATTTTAATGTAACATCATGACTTTTAACAACTTTTCACTATAATACTATAGATTTGGATTATTGAAATACAGCAAAAATCTGCAAACTATAAAATTTATATACTGTGCTATTCATTTTACTTTTTGACTCTCACTGTAACATAAACATAAAGTGAAAAATTCACTACAAAAGTCTTCAGTTCCTCATTTATGGATGGATTTGAAATTGCTGTCTTCCAAACTCATTGCACAGATACATTGAATCGCAGCAGATACCTGCGAACTTTGAAATTTCTGTGGATAAATATGTGCTAAGTATCACTCCCTATCTTTGATTATGGTAATATGTAATGGAACTTGGTTGAGCAAGTTTTAAAGTGTTTCTTTTCAAATAGTATTGAAGTTTGTATTACTGCGGTATGGAGCGAATACCTTCAAACTTTCATATTTTTGTGTTGCAGCATTTGTGCCAAACATTCAAATTATTTACTCCAATCGTAGCATGTAATCTGGAAAATTCATCACAAAGGTCTTCAATTTTTCTGAATTTCTTAATTTTCATTTTTCTATTCTATTCTGAATTTTTACATTTCTGAATTCATTTCTAAATTCTCCTGAAATTGTTTTTCTCCAAAACCAATGAAGGTACCTTAAACGTTTTTGAATTCTGTTGCTCTGTTGAATTAAGTACGCTCAATTTTTTTTGCTTCTTTGAGTTCTGACATAATAAATGTTTCCGGGTGCCTTTTTTCGGCCACTGGCATACTTTGGAAATATATTTCATCGGGGGCACGTTTTGGATGACACGAAAATATCTAGATTCAGAATGCAAAAGCGACATTTAAAAATGGATAATTCTGTTGGATTTGTTATGTCTTGAATTTGATCAATCTTTCCTCTTTTCCTTTCTTTTTTCTAACTTTCTAACGTTATAAGCCGAAAATCATATCTCAGCCCGCAACACGTATTTCGGCATGCTCTTGGGTTGCCAATAAGCATAACATATTAAAGTATAAGGAAAGAAATCGCCAAAGTCCCAGGATAGACCTGTGACGAAATATTTCCAGTACAATTTTGACGAAAAATAGGTCTTTTTTCGTGAAAACCAACGTTATAAGCCGAAAATCATAAATAATTTATAGAAATTGAAACCAAAATCCTATAGTCATCTGAACATAAATAAGGAACTTTCGAGAAAAAAGACGTGATATCAAACCATAAACTTCCCCTAGGAAAAAAAAGGTTGGGACAAGTACATTGAAGGTCCCTCGTTTGCTGATAATTCCATCCATAAAAAAAACTTGAAAAAAAATTTTTTTTTTTAATTGTAAAAAAAATTATTTTACAAAAAAAAATACAGAACAATTCGAAAAAAAATTTTCAAATCTTGAAAAAACATTATCTTTGAAAATAACTAATCTATATCTATTATTTAAAGTGTCAAAAGAATCAAATAACAAGTAAAAAATAAAAAACCGAAAAATCATGCTTGAAATCATTTTGGAAACCGATGCCTCATTCTTCTTATTTGATTCGAACAACTAAATCAATTGAAAAAATTCCGTCTAATTTACGTGCAGCATTAAAATTTATGATATCAATCGGTGGACAAGTATTTTATTAGTAACTCCAAATTTTGACATTATTAAATTGTTCTAAGAAGTTTTTAAATCGAAAAAAATGACATGAAAGCTAGTCATTTGTTACTCTATGGTGGCAGAGACTTATAAGAAAATCGATTCTTCTCCGACTTTCAGGATCCTCTGGTATTATTCACAAAATTCGACGTCGATTGGATCGATACAAATTATGTTTAAATATATGTTAAAAGTACTTGTCCGGCCCATCACTATTCATTCAAATTGTTTATCCAAATAAAAATCAGTGCTTGTCTAGAACTGATGAGTCACAAGTATTCATGCAGAGGGAATTGAGAGAATTATCTTCAAGTAATTGTTGCTTAATTGCACTTATTTAATAAAAAACGGAAACAAATTGTTTCGCAATATACAAGGGATATTATTGTGCATCGATAAATGAAAAAATTGTACATAATACATATGTTTTAGCTTCCAATATAACTCTCCAGTTTATATTCAATAACGGCAATTTTTACTTCCCACTTATTCTTCCAGCGAACGCATTCCATTCGGAATAAGAACTAACTTATATTATTATTAAGAACATTAAATTAATAATGAATCGCACTTCAACAAATTTTTAACCAGATTATGCCGTACAATTTTGTTTTTTTATGATTGATTTTTTATTGAATGAATAGTGATGGGCCGGACAAGTACTTTTAACACATAATTTGTATCGATCCAATCGACGTCGAATTTTGTGAATAATACCAGAGGATCCTGAAAGTCGGAGAAGAATCGATTTTCTTATAAGTCTCTGCCACCATAGAGTAACAAATGACTAGCTTTCATGTCATTTTTTTCGATTTAAAAGCTTCTTAGAACAATTTAATAATGTCAAAATTTGGAGTTACTAATAAAATACTTGTCCACCGATTGATATCATAAATTTTAATGCTGCACGTAAATTAGACGGAATTTTTTCAATTGATTTAGTTGTTCGAATCAAATAAGAAGAATGAGGCATCGGTTTCCAAAATGATTTCAAGCATGATTTTTCGGTTTTTTATTTTTTACTTGTTATTTGATTCTTTTGACACTTTAAATAATAGATATAGATTAGTTATTTTCAAAGATAATGTTTTTTCAAGATTTGAAAATTTTTTTTCGAATTGTTCTGTATTTTTTTTTGTAAAATAATTTTTTTTACAATTAAAAAAAAAAATTTTTTTTCAAGTTTTTTTTATGGATGGAATTATCAGCAAACGAGGGACCTTCAATGTACTTGTCCCAACCTTTTTTTTCCTAGGTATGTTTATTCCACGACAAATTTGCAGACATGATTACACCAAGATTGCGCACCTCATTGACAAAGGGAAGTGTGACACCGTCAATATTTATGGCAGGCAGTGAATTCCTATCCAGTCTACTGATAAATTTATTGCTGCCAAGTATGATTACTTTTGATTTCAACAGATTCAGTTTTAGGCCATTTTTTGATGCATAGTCAGAGATAGCCTGGGCATCACGAGCAATTAGATCAATTTCATTATTGATATTGGAAGGAAGGCAACTACGATATATTTGAGTGTCATCTGCAAATATTAGATGGTTACTATGTGAGAGTACATTTCCAATATCATTAATAAAAAGAGAAAAGAGCAATGGTCCCAATACTGAGCCCTGAGATACTCCGGATGTTGTAAAATCCCAGTTTGAGCAATTGTCGGAGCCATTAAAGCAAGCTTGCGATCTGCCAGTAAGATAACAGTGGAAAAATTGTAAAGTATGGTCAGAAAAATTGAAATTACGGAGCTTAGTTAGCAGAGTAGAGTGAGGTATAGTATCAAATGCTTTGCTAAAATCAAACAGAATGAGTATAGTTATTTTTCGATTATCAACAGCCTCCCTAACGTCATGACATAATCGCAAAAGGGCCGTTTGTGTACTATAGCCAGTACGATATGCAGATTGTCGCGGATCAAGCAGATTATGATTGTTCACAAAGGAGAAAACTTGATCAAATATTAAACGTTCAAATAATTTCGAAAATTCACTCAGATTTGCAATCGGTCTCGTGTCCGATGGTGAGGATGGTGGATTTTTTTTAATTTGAGGTCTTATAAATGCCTTTTTCCACATGGAAGGAAAGTAAGCAAACCGAAGGCAATTATTGAAAAGCAAAGTCAGAACAGGAAGTAATTTGGGTAAGCTTTTTCGCAAGATGAAAGGTGAGATATCATCAGGACCGGCAGAAAGAGACGTTGAGAATTTATTCACTATCAAATGTAGCAATAATTCAGGTGTAATATCGACGAATTCAAAGATTGGCTTATTCTCACATAGTGGATTTAGAGTAGACATAAAACTATCAAAGTTACATGGAGGCGCACAGTTAGAGACTGACACATAATATTTATTTAATTCCTCCGGTGTAAAAAAAGTGAAAGGAGACGAGTGGTTCGATCGGACTAAACCTAGAGTGGACAGCTCGCTCCAAAGAGTATTTGGATTTTTAATTTTAGACAATCTCACAAGATAATAAGTATTTTTAGCACGATTTATATCAGTCCGTAGTTCATTTCTAAATTGACGATAAACAGCCATTGATAGCAGATTACCAGATCTTTTAGCTTGTTTGTACATGGTATTTTTTAGATTTAACCGTGATTTCAATTCGGGAGTAAGCCATGGTGCAAGAATAAATCGTGCCTTCAATATGTGATGTGGAGAAACATTCATTAAGCAAAGTGAGATTATTAGATGCCATTAGAGTATCTAGAGTCGCAGTGAACTCATTATCATTAAACTTATTTAAACTACGCTTAGTAATGATTCGTTTGGTGATTGTATTTTTTGGAAATTTATAAATCAATTTAATCAGATCATGACCAGCAATGAACGGTGCTTCTGACTTTTCAAACGAGTGAATTTTATCTAAATTATCAATAATGAACACGTCAAGCCACGAGTCAGAGCAGTTCGTGTGGTGAGTGCTCTCAGAGTCAACAACATGAAGAGCTTGCGAAAAAACCAATTCTTTTAAGTAGTTACGTTCAAAATTATTGCTATATAGATCACAGTTCAAGTCGCCACAAATAATTATATTCTCATAAAAGGGAGAAAAGCGTACATAGTCTATAAGAAAAGTTTGAAAAAGAAGCCCTTTCGGTCTTCTGTACATTGAGACGAATAGAAGCGGGGTGTCAGAGGTTGAGCAGATTTCTAGAATAATGTACTCACAAGGAACATTACTTTGGTGTCCCCCTCCGATTTTCTTGAAACTGCTGTATGTGAAAGAGCATTCGAAAGTAAGAGACACGTATTTTTTTTTATCGGCGGAAAAACGGTTTTAAGGGGTGAAACCACCCTTGAAAGTAAGGCATGTCAGGGGGTGATTTTGCAGTTTCACCAACAAGCACTCAACTGATTTTGATAAAACCAAAACCAAAATGTTTCTTATCTGAAGTGATGAAAAGTTCACCCTGTGCACGAAAAAAAAAAAAAACAGGGGGTTAACCACCCTTACATTCTTATATTTCTCACGCCACAATGAAAAGGAACGAATATGATGGAATGAAACGAGTTCTATTTCCATGAAAACATGAAAATAAAGTTCACGTGTTTTTGCATTTTTTCAAAATAGCAGTCTTAAGGGGGTAAACTACCCCTTTTTTGAATTTTCGTACTGTATGTGGCTTATTTCTGTTTTACATGTTTTTGCTGATTCGAAATATTATAATAATTTCGAATCAAGATCTTCTGAGGTATCGAAGTCAATACAAGACTCTAAAAGGGTGAATCTTCCCCACTCGATTTTCCTCTTTATTCGCTATTTCAAAATTTCTCCCTGCATTTCGTGCTATTTGGTTGCTCTGCATCGAAATTACGAATTTAATAATTTTAGGAACGTATAATAATCGTATTGACCTCAATTTTGGCGGGGCAAGGGAAGGAGGAGGGTAGCCATTTGATATTTACTATGATTCAACTTTGAAGTCTGAATAAGTTCCATGGTGTTGATCTTGTTTACTAACTAACATTTTTTTAAATCAAACTTCAATACACATTAACAATTCATTAACCGTCTCATAGTATACAATCGGATTTTATTAGATAAGTACATATATCGAAATAAAATATAATAAAACCTATGATTTCCAGCAATTATGGCTCATACGTTGTACAATAATGATATTCATCAAAAAAATGTTTCAAACACAAAGATTTTTTGCACCAGGCACATTTTATAATCACTATATTATTGTAACCAGGTATTTCACAGTGTGTTTTTGATTGACCGAACCCAAAATCAACAGGATTTTCGAAATATTCCGGTTTTTCCGTTATATAATTACTTTTAAACCATGAATATTTGAAAAGATTGATATAGCGTGGAGATGACAATTGATTGTGGGCCAAAGATTGCAGTTTGATTATATTATTCCTCAAATGTAAATTTATATCAGCATTCACTAATAGAACACTATCTGAAAAATGTCGTACAAAATTTTTCCATATCCTAAATCCAAATACATCAAGCGGTTGAATTTTTCCAGTTGTACCTTTTGGGATAATCATTGTGATGATTATTTTATCATGAGGGGTGGCTTCACGTACAACTTTGGGGCAGTGTCCACTCCAGGAATCAATCAGTAATACGTTGTCACTTCCAACATTCGGAAAAAAAACTTTTTCCATCCAAATTTTAAAATGATCTGTAAACATATAACAAATTATATATTTATAACTATATTTTGGAAAAAGTTGATGCACCCTTAACGATAATATGCACCGGAAGTAAGTTTCCCAGATTTCGATGCTGTTACTATGACGTTATCTGGCTTAAACAATTCGTTCGTTACTCTTGGTCCAAATTCACCTTTTGCCTCCTTTAATACTATGAATAGTGGAAAAAGTAGTTTCCCGTTGGCATTTATTGTTGGCTGAATCGTATAGCTATGGGTCGTTGAAGACACTGATTGTACAACACATTCAACTTTTTTCGATCCTTCCATCGCTAAAGTTCGTGCTGAATGGATTTCCAGTTGAAAACCGCTTTGATCCGAATTATATACATTGCTTGACCCATACTTTTCTATTAGTAATTTAACATCTTGAACAAATTTGTCCGCATTTGTTTGCAGAAGCGCTTCCTCCACAATTTTTCTCGTTATAAATTTATTAATTTTTCTGGAAACAATGCGATGCGATTTCTTAAATTTCCATAGCCAGTTATGAGAGGCTTTGAATCGTATATCTTCATGGCCTATTTCTATCTGTGCCTGTAGAGCCCACTTTCGAAGGTCAATATCATGAACAATGACACCAGCGTCTACAGCAGTTTTCATATTCTGTAATGTGTATTCAGAAATTCGAGCTAGTTTTTCTTTATATGTGCCACCCTTGTTCAATTGTTGTGCCCAGCGTCGTAACTGCCGTATGGATTTTACAGATTTGTATTTTTGTTTGACGGTTTCAACACTGTAATTCTTTTTTTTACCAGATCTCCAATATTCAACAGCTTTTTTTTTATAATCATAGCTCAGCTCATCGTCACTAGAACAAGCGTCGGAATCGACATCATCATCCTTTTACCATATGATATCTTCAACAGCAATTGCTTCGAACTCTTTAAATGGTTCTTGAAAATTAAGAGTTTTTTCCTGTGTCATCTCAATCCCGTTGTAATCTTGCATAGAATCGATTAAAATTTTTTCGAAATTCTCCTTCATCTCTATTTCTGCATTATTAACAGGAGTTTGTGCAATATTCATAGCCTCAAATGTAGCCAGTAACAATTTGATAACGTTGATTGGGTTGACTCTCATGCTGGTAAAAGTAGTAGGCGCAATACACCAAAAGCACAGAAAAAGCACGCACGATTTGCAGCTCACTCAAATATGCACTAGTACAATGCTAATGGTTACCGCCTTCGAAAATAAGTATCGGAAGAAAAAAATATTTATTAATCTCACGATGCCTGATAACATTTTTATCTGATGCATGACTCAAGAATATTCGGAATGACTAATGTCATTCGGTGTGTGAGAATGCCAAAAGTATCAGGTGATCATAACTACTTGATAACATTTTTATCTAGCACAAACACCGGGGTCATATGTCTACGCCTCTATTTTTCCGCCAAAGTTAAGAAAGTGTTTTATAGAGACATTTTTATCTGTAGCATGGTACCTATTCATTTACGTGCAGTTTACAAGCTTTCTATGATCACCGAAAAAGTAGTTGTGGGAACTCCCCCCCCCCCCCCCCCCCAAACCGCCACCATCCAGGTCAAAACGAGTTTTATATGTTCCTAAAATTATTAAATTCGTAATTTCGATGCAGAACAACCAAATTGCACGAAATGCAGGGAGAAATTTTGAAATAGCGAATAAAGAGGAAAATCGAGTGGGGAAGATTCACCCTTTCAGAGTCTTGTATTGACTTCGATACCTCAGAAAATCTTGATTCGAAATTATTATAATATTTCGAATCAGCAAAAACATGTAAAACAGAAATAAGCCACATACAGTACGAAAATTCAAAAAAGGAGTAGTTTACCCCCTTAAGACTGCTATTTTGCAAAAATGCAAAAACACGTGAACTTTATTTTCATGTTTTCATGAAAATAGAACCCGTTTCATTCCATCATATTCGTTCCTTTTCATTGTGGCGTGAGAAATATAAGAATGTAAGGGTGGTTAACCCCCTGTTTTTTTTTTTCGTGTACAGGGTGAACTTTTCATCACTTCAGATAAGAAACATTTTGGTTTTGATTTTATCAAAATCAGTTGAGTGCTTGTTGGTGAAACTGCAAAATCACCCCCTGACATGCCTTACTTTCAAGGGTGGTTTCACCCCTTAAAACCGTTTTTCCGCCGATAAAAAAAAAATACGTGTCTCTTACTTTCGAATGCTCTTTCACATACAGCAGTTTCAAGAAAATCGGAGGGGGACACCAAAGTGATGTTCCTTGTGAGACTACTGTCCAGGTGACATAAAACATAAATGTACTTGTTTCGTATTTACCCGAAAATATATATTTCAATAGTTTTCATTTCGAATGCAATTTTAACAGACCATCTGAATGGCAAAAGTTCATATTTTCGAATTCAAAATGGAGAGTAATTGTTTTACAGATAGAACAGAATATAGAGTAGCAAAAAATCGAAAGTGAATTTTTCGAGCCTATAAAACTTAGACATGCAGAATAGCGATAGCTCGAAAAGGCGAAAGTCAAAATGGCGATGTTTAAAATTGGAGATCACCGGTCTGAGTAAGTGAGTGAGTGAGACGCGTGTATTTGGAGCTCCACTGCATTTCTTTATTTTGATCGATCGACTTTCTAACGTTTCGCTATTTTGACTGTTCTACTTTTTGGTATTTCAGCACTTCAACCTAAGTAATATTTAGTATTTTGTTATTAAATTCTCAAAATTGTGAATTTTCACAGTATCGCTGACTGTAGTAATTTATGAATCGAAAGAGTGATAGTCGAATTTTCGAAAAATCAATATTTTAGTCATCGTCCTATTGGCAATTGTTACATTCTATTTTCGATTTAAACGTGCTTCGAACCTTGCAGCTTCTGCTTTATTTATTTTCGGCATTCAAAGCTCTAGTCGAATCTATCTGTCTCCATATTATCATTCGAAGTTTATAAACTCCAGATTTTAGCTGTTTAAAATTTTAGTCATTCCAACATTTGATCCCCACCCGATGCGCAGACTACCGCTTTTTATGTTTTTCAGAATTATTTTACAATGAAAAAATCAAAGATTGACTTAATTAATTATAATACAATTTTCACAAAAGTTTTATTTCATAACGAAATTTAATTAAAAAAGATTTGATTTTGTCGAAAAATTGTTGTTTGCGTCGCGGCTTATTCGAGCACATTCGTTCTACGCATGTGCAGTAAAGCGCATTTTTATTTTATTATTTTCAGGAATTTATTACAAAAATTGTAGGTCGGAATTATTTTTCCTGGATTCTTTATAATTTTCCGCTTCATTTGAGCCTAGTTATATAATTTTCTGAGATCGCGTTGATTTTTAATTAACAAAACAAAAAAATATTGTAGTTCGAGTTTTTAATACGGGGCGCCGCTAGTATCGCGCTCCACCGCTTGTATAGGGCCTTTGTATTGCCCACCAGCACGGCCGCCGCCGGCGGACAGTGACGCGGCTCACCGGCCGTTATACACGCTCGATAAAAACATCGCTCTGCGGCGCGATGTATTTTGGGGTTACGTTCGGGTTCGAGTCGATTTGGATTGTTCGGGAAGGTGTGACGCTATAATACGTTACAATGTCCTTACAAATACTTACTTACGCTTGTCTTTAAATAAACAATGTTAAATAAGTCAATCAAGTAGAAAACAAAACAAAAAATGCATAATTCGTTACGAGTAAAAAAAATTCACTTTTTAGGTTGCTATAGTGCGTGTTATATAGTCAATAATTATTTTCCATTGAAGGGTTTTATAAAGCGTAAAGAATCAGCTTCAAGGTACGATGCGTAAATTGCAAAAATATTCAGTCGCTTACGAGTGTTTTCACTTTTGCCAAAAAGTAAAGTTTCCCCATGTTAACTAAATGGGAAATTCAAGTGAGATTGGCAATCTTCAAGAAATTAGTTAGAGGGCTCATTTTTTGACACGAATTTTTTTTCATGGAACACTAAAATCTAAAGGGGTAAGAGCGCGGAAAAAAAAAATTTTTTTTAAGCACCCTAATAACGTCCCTTGTAATTTGAATCTCGATCGAGTTTGCATTGAAGTCGATGGAGACAGGAATAATCCGCGTAAAAAAGCCCCGCCCAATGTTCCCGATACAGATTTAATCAGAAATCCGATGACATACCGACCGTCCGCATTCCGAGTGTGTGTCTTCAAGAAATGATCCTCACATTCCTGCTCGTCAGGAGTGAGGTGCGATTCGTTCGAGACCGAAATTTGTTCCGGTACCCAAAATTGCGTGAGAAGATCTTGAAGCTCCTGATACCCGTGATCCACTGTAGCGTGATGAACCAACCCGGCTGAATGTTGAGAAGTGTCTATAGAACCGAGAACGATCCACCCGAAAATTGTATTCTGCGCAATAGGTGTGCCGTGAGGATTAAATCTATTGAACCTGGTGATAAAAATGCCGGGTCTGAAAGTGGGAGGCCTTGCAGATGAGAAAGTGAGATGTGAGGAGGTGTAAATGAAGGGAGAGTAGGCATTAACTATGACAAAATGTGAGCTTTCATTGAAAGAATGTCCGATGAGTGTGCAGACTGAAGCTTTACTTAACTACCCCGCGCGTGTAGCCTGAGTGCGTCCCGCCGATCCTGATAATCGGTTTTACCGATGCTTCCTGGTGAAGTTGAACTGCTGCACGATAGCATCCACGATGAATGTGATCTCCGTACCCGTGTCGATCAACATTCGTACTCGATGAGAAAATCCGTGTAACGTGATGAGGTTAGTTTGACCGGTTGTGAGAAGAACTGCCGGTTTGACAGTTCCCGAGACGGACAAAGTTAATACCCCGTTGCCTCATTCGGAGCTTGATGGGGGTGATCCTGCCGTAGAGGCTCACCCGAATTGCTCGATCGCGAAGATGGCGCAGGAGTGCCCCTGCCCCGACTCGACTCGACGTGAATCATGGTGTGATGTATTTCGTCAAACTCCTTGCACTTCGTTGTCGTCTGACACGACGACACTTTGTGCCAACCCAAGCAATTGAAGCACAGCCGCAAAGACTTTCTCCCGACGTTGGTCGCTTGAGAGCTCCCGAAATGTTAGGCAACAACGATGATGTGCGCCTGTTGATAGAGCAAATATGTGTGCTGGCTCCCCGTTGATGCCACATCAGCCCGGGCCCGACGGCCGTGAGGATTCACCCGCGGCTGATTTTCCTGAACCCATGTTGTTGCTTCCGCTCCGAGATTGAGGAAGACTCGTAGAGACAGCGGAGCCCTCAAGAGCCCGAGCCCGATTGGTGAGAAAAGCTCACAATTCTGCAAATTTTGGTTGGTTTGGTGATCGTTTCGATTTTGTTTCTCATGCGACGTGACTCGAGGTGTCGAGGCGACGCATGATAGCGTACTGGAGATCCAGCATACCTGTTGAACGGAAGCAAAAGCAAGAGCGAGACCCAAAAATACGTCAAATAGTCCTAAAAAGAAACGTAGATTCAGAAAGCCAGACAAAATCCCAGGAAATCGGAGAATATTATCCCAAACTATGAAAGCTGCAGCCCGAACTGTTTGCCCGAAGAGCCCGAAATGTTTGATGAAACGAGGTGGCCCCGAATACTGCCCGAACCGGGCCACCTGTCACTGCGAAAACCGAGAGTGCACAGAATACCGCGAAACCACCCGCGAATTTGTCCAAAAAAATAAATGACGAAGCGTCACTGTGAACCTGAACGCTAAAGGTCACTAGTCACTGTGAAGAGCAGTGAGAGATGCCCAACGATTAAGCCCGAAGTCACTGGTAACTCCCAAGAAAATGTCCCAAAAATTCGAAAAAAACGCGTAATTGTCAGTAACGGTCATGAGAACTGTCAGTGCACTGAGTTTAGCTGATGAGTTGCCGCCGAATGTCCAAATCCCTTGAGAAACCGATAAATCACCGTATAGTTACCGATACGCGTTAACTGAAAAGTTTCTAAGACTTTTTACAGGTACTGCATCATTTTAAAAAGGTTCATTTTTTGGCACAATCCCGAATTTTAATTTTGTTTTTGAAAAAATTGTATACGATTTTTTTTCGCAGAATTACCTCGTTTTTAGTAAAAACAGATAAATTTTTGAAAACTACTAGATTTCACAGGATTCTTTCAAAATGAAACAAGTTGTGTCTACGATTGTTTCAGTCGCTGGATTTTTTTGTGTTTTCACAATTTTATTTTTCATCAATTTTTCAGTGGAATTCAAGTACATTGATTGTCATAACTTGATAAAGATGGGATTGTTGATAAAACTTCAAGAAAGAATAAAGTTTTAGTGTTTAATTTCCAGCTCATTAGAATTTCAATAAGATTTTTTTGCAAATTTTTTTATTAGCAAAATTTGACGTTTACTATCTTTATTGCAGTTCGTTTCCCTAAAGCATTCCATAGCATCTTCTACAATCTACCGAGATATTTTTAGTTGTAATGCAACTTCCGAATTTTTTAACTCTCGTTGCAAAGTGCGAAGATTTGCAAAATTTTGAAAATTTTTCTCGTTGGCAAGACTTTGTTTTATAATAAAAGGACACTTATGACAGAAAATTCTTCAATTCGGAAGGGATCGATTATAACCATTGGTCGATTAGACATGTTTATTAAACTCAGTAGTAATGTGTTAGTTCTGAAAAAAATGAATAAACTTTCGGCTGGAATGCTGCATCAATAAATACCTTAACATAACGATAATTTGACCAAACATAGGAACCAAATTGCAAAGAATAGACATTGTCAATTTGGCTTCAAAATATGGGGTATTCCACCCTGAGTCAGCCACTTTTAATTATTTTATTTGTTTTTTTTGGCTTTAAAATTTTCGTTTTGTATCCATCTAATGAATCTTTTCTAATTTCAATAATTTTTCGGTCATTCATTCACAAAGAAAGAGTTTTTCTGAAATTTGCTGATTGTTCTCGAAATTTGATGAATTTATTCCATATGCTTGTTGAAAATTGTCTGAAAATTTTTGATCAATCTAAGTATTTTTGATACCAATTATTGTGGAAAAAAATTTTCCCTATTTTTTTTCTCAATTGTAAAAAAATGTTCATGAATGAAAAGAACATTTGCTGGCATAGTCAGCAATTCAGAAATTTATTTTTATTAGTTTTGTCGTTATCTACCTTGATTGCCAATTATGTACATGCATTGATTTTTTTTAAATTCTGATACGTTGACCATTGTCCACCGGAACAAGCTACTCAACGGTGGATTCATTTTCATGTTTCTATACTACACATGAAAAAGTAATAACGGCCTATCACCTCACGATAACTCAACAAACAGCATCTATTTCACACTGAAAACTACTATGTCTAAATTACAGCGTACCTAGTGCAATTCCTAGCGGATATTTGACCAGCTTTTTGATCGTTTTTGTGCAAAAGTTGACCAGACATTTGTGGTCGGACTGAGCTTTCGATCGTTTCGACCAAGAAATCGTAGTGAGAATTCGAGAATTCCAACTCACTGTGGGGCCCAGTAGAGGTTCCACCAGAGCGTCGTTTCGACCATGATGATATGTTGAAATGATTCGTTCGTGTTCGGAACGACCACATCACCGTGGTGGAACGACTTATTGGTTGAGTGACGAGCTGGTTATTGTGACCGGAGAATGTCGATCGAAGTGAGCTTCGATTCCAAGACCCTCGCACTCTAAGGTTGGAGTGCTATCCATTGCGTTACCAGACATTTTGAAGCTAACAAGGAAAGTTACCTTACTGCACCCCCACAACTTGCGTCGAAAAAATTACATTTTGTAGTTCACATCAAAGTATAAAATCTTACAAAAAATTTGCTGCCCACTCGCATATTTAAGAGGTGAAATCAATACCGAAAAATCGGTGGTTTTCTCTTTTTTCGCCGATATCTTAAAAACTAAAATAGATACGGCAAAAGTTTAAATGGAAAAATTATTTATTTTTTGGTGCTCTGCACCACTTTATTGTCAGTATCGGCGTTATCCAGTATGCTGCACCACGTGGTCGTTGTTGATCGAATGTTACCGCTAGGTCTTGAGAATGGCCATTTGTTTTTTAAAAGTTTGCCGCTGCTTGATCTAGCGTATTTCGTGTTCAAAATGATCTCCATCGCTCTGGATGCACAGATTGAGCATTAGAGTGTCTCAAAATAATTGAATGTTTTTTTTTTCTGATTTGATAGAATGCAGATCCAAAATTCTTAATAATTTGACAAATAATCATTGTTATTGATTTTTAGCGAAAAATATTTACTTACCTAAAAATTATGGTAGAAATTGAATATACATTTATTTATATTATGTATCAATAATATATCTACTGATCATATAGTCATATATATAATGGATGTTCCTTTCTCTTATAATTTCGGTTTATTGGAGAAGAATAAACAAACTGTGTTTCTCTGCAAAAAGAGAAACGACAATTAAAGTTTATATCTTTCTCTATTCACATTACAATATCTTTCTTATCTGGTTGCTCACGCACGACTGATCGTTCCCGATATATCTCCGATACTCCCTTTCTATCGGTGATTAGACTCACGAGAATAAAGTGGTGTAGAGAGGCGTGGCCTATTTAAGCCTAACGAAGGTATATCTCTTTCGTTACATATATACTAATGTGTTAATAGTCCACTTCACTTCATATCAATTTTTTTCTGTTATTCTCAAGTTAATAATAAACTTGAAACACAGCATAAATGCTGTAAAAAAAACTAGAGACAAGTACATTTATGCCCTTTGAGCAGTTATCTAGGAAATCATGGAAATCAAAGAATTCATCAATAATCAAAACGTTGTCAAATAAATGCAGACGTTCCTAAGCACATCGGTTTACGAACACAAAAAATTATGAAAGAAATTAAGAAAACTTGGACACAAAAAATTACAATCGCAAGAAATACAAAGACAAAACATTGCAAAAATAAATTGTAACCAATAAATTTAAAATAACAGAAATTTGAAAAAAAATTATAAACCAAAAAATTTGAACAAAAAAAAATTGACCGTTGTATTTGGTGCTTTACTCGGCTTTGGAACTCGTGAGTATAAGATATAGGTAAATTAGATAATGTTGTCTAGAAAAAAGGTATATAAAATGTATTATGGCACCAGATTTGTCTCTAAAGAAAAAACAAATAAATATAAAAAATCTGTGCGAAAAAAATGCAAAATTTTTTGATGAAATTGAAGAATAAATAATCCATATCTTTTGAATGCGTTATAAGCTACAGAGTTCGGGGAGGTCGCGATCGAAAGAAAAAAAATGAAAAATACGTATGCCTGCAGTGTTCTCTGAAATACTGTAATTATTAAATTATTTATTAAACAAATAAATTTTAAAAGTCATCGAAAACAGCTGAAAAACACCATCGCTCCGCTCTGGAAGCGATTGGTCATAACATAAATTTGCTTGTCTCAGACTCGCGACCACGACTCAAGATTGGACTTTTAAGAAGGGTGGATCGCGACCATACAATGTTGTCATGCTAAACCATGTTAAAAATGTTAAAAATTTCAAATCGATAAGAATTTCATAAAATTTGGTAAATGTATTATTTAAAAATATATAAGACAATATAACTTTTTTTTAGATTTTTCTACCACATAGCTCTCGAGTAATTGAACACTAAAGTTAAAGTGTATGAGCATCAAGAGACGCAGTAGCAGCTCGACGCCAAGTATTAAGGAGTTTCGGTACAGTAAACCAAAATGCTTAGGTTATTTTGAAATTTTTTCCATATTTTCGTCGATAATGTCAAAGCTCACCTGCAAAAATTAAGATTGATTCACAACACAGTTTTTGAGAAATAAATTTTTTTATGAAGCATTTTAACACGAGATTAGATGGCACAAACCACATTTTTTTTGTCATAATTTAAAAAATGCTTGCACATTAAAAAGAAAAACACCAACTTCCACGTTGTATTAACTGATAATTGTGTCAAATTTTCAAGAAGTTTCTCTGCATAGTTTGTTAGATTTTCGTAAAAACAAATTACTGAACTGCTCATTTTCCATCAACTCGCCACGGTCGAAGAAAGTAACGGCAACGTTGCATTATGTCAGGATCGGCGCGAAATTTTAAACAGTCAAGTGGAGTGGATAGATGAGGTTATATGTATCGTATGAAACCGAGCAATATTCATATTTTGTCCAACCTCTGTCTGTTTCACTCTTTTATCATGAACAGCTTCGGTCACCCATTTGCTTTTCCACCGTTTTCTTGGCACCATTACGATAATAACGAAAAAACAATTCAACACTACTGACAAAATGATCGCGAGGTTGAAACTTCGAGACCGAGGTTAGATTGTCCACACAGCTGTTCGAGAGGACTTGTTGACAAAGCAGGCCGGCCACTACACGCGAAACGAAACACGACGGAGCAATGCCGCGGTTGTCATGTTCGCGTCACATTTTTCGATAATTTTTTGAAATAACATAAAAAATATCCCTAATATGTAAAGTAAACTATAACATTCATCATTACAGAAAATATGGATGGATACATAATTACACACATATTATTCGTAATAAAGCCTACTCTTAATAATAAAAAGTGAGAGTGTAGAAGTTGGCGCCCTGCTAGAAAACAATGGATTTGCCACCCTGATCCCCCCCAAAGATAAGCTGTACCGAAACTCCTTAAAAGGAAAAACTACAGCGCAAAAGAAAAGCCAGCGCGAGCCCTGCCGCTACTCTTATATACGCGAATATGCCGGTTTTATGACGTCACAAAATTTTCAAACGGCTCTCACAAACAAATCATTCCATGAAAGAACCTGAAAATCCATGATGATTTTTTTCGATTTTTCCCTGTCCATTGGTCTTTGTTGCAAATAAATCCGTCCAGTCGATCCTGAGATATGTAATGTTAGTGATTTAAAATCCATCGTTTCGGGAATTTTTATTTCTTAGAGACACACGGCAGAGATCGGCAAAAAAATTTTTTCATTTTTCATTTTTAAATTGATCAAAAATGCACATTGCAAAAATTATTATTATGAATTGATTAAAAATCATTAATTATTACAAATTACATTGTCAGTTGATCAACCAATTTCTAATTAATGCAGAATATATTACCAATTGACGAAAAATTTCCAATTGATTGAGAAGATATTGCCAATTGACCAACCAATTTCTATTGAATGGAGGAGATATTGCAAATTGAAAATTTTTCAATTGATCCAAAGCGTTCTGTCAATTAACCATATAAAATTAAATTCTAGAAAAATTTTTGGCCAATTGGTGGATCATCCATTGGCGATCCGGGCGATAAGAGCGCCTGATTTACGCATACATAGAATGCGATACGTCCGTGAGCATCTTCTTCGACGCTTAGGTCGACGGCTCGATGGTTTTCTATATCTAGGTCGACGGGTCCATGGTTTTCGATCTCTAGGTCGGCGGCTCCATGGTTTTCGATGTCTTGGATTACGGCGCCATGGTTTTCGATGTCTAGGTTGATGCCGCCACGGTTTTCGACGTCTAGGTCGACGGCTCCATGGTTTTCGATGTCTAGGTCGACGACTCCATGGTTTTCGATGTCTAGGTCAACGGCGCCGTGGTTTTCGATGTCTAGGTCGACGACTCCATGGTTTTCGATGTCTAGGTCGGGGGATCCATGGTTTTTGGTGATTAAGTCTATTTATCCATGGTTTGCGATGTCTAGGTATATTCCTCCATGGTTTTCGATGTCTTGGCATAGTTCTCCATGGTTTTCGATAAGAAAATATACCTAGACTTCGAAAAACCATGGAGCCGTCAACCGAGACATCGAAAACCATGGATAAATATACCTAGACATCGAGAACCATGGAGATATATACCGAGAAATAAAAACCATGGAACAATTTACCTAGACATCGAAAATCATGGAGCAATATTCCTGGACATCGAAAACCATGAAGAAGTAAACCTAGACATCGAAAACCATGGCGCCGTCGCCCTAGACATCCAAAACCGTGGAGCCGTCGACCTAGACAAGGAAAACCATGGCGCCGTCGACCTAGACATCGAAAACCATGGATAAACAGACCTAGACATCGAAAACCATGGAGCAATATTCCTGGATATCGAAAACCATGGAGAAGAAGTATACCTAGACATCGAAAACCACGGGGCAATATGCCTGGACATCGAAAACCATGAAGAAATGTACCTAGACATCCAAAACAATGGATCCTTCGACCTAAACATCAAAAACCATGGAGAAATATACCTAGACATTGAAAACCATGGAGCAATATACCAAGACATTAAAAATAATTGAAAAATATACCAAGACATCGCAAACCACGGATCAATATGTCTGGACATCGAAAACCATGGAGAAATATACCGAGGCATTGAAAACCATGAAGAAATATACCTAGACATCGAAAACCATGGAAAAATATACCGAGACATCGAAAACCATGAAGAAATATACCTAGACATCGAAAACCATGGACCCTTCGACCTAGACATCGGAAACCATGGACCCGTCGACCTATACATCGAAAACCATGGGGCAAAATGCCTAGACATCGAGAACCATGAAGAAATATACCTAGACATCGAAAACCACGGAGCAATATGTCTGGACATCGAAAACCATGGAGGAATATACTTGGACATCGAAAACCATGGGGCAATATGCCTGGACATCGAAAACCATGGAGGAATATACTTAGACATCGAAAACCATGGAGCAATATTCCTGGACATCGAAAACCATGGAGCAATATTCCTGGACATCGAAAACCATGGAGAAATATACCTAGTCATCGAAGACCATGAAGCCGTCGACCGAGACATTGAAAACCACGGGGCAATATGCTTAGACACCGAAAAACATGGAAAGATATACCTAGACATCGAAAACCATGGATAAACACACCTAGACATCAAAAACCATGGAAAACACACCTAGACATCAAAAACCATTGATAAACAGACCTGGACATCGAAAACCATGAAGAAATATGACTGGAGATCGAAAACCATAGAGAAATATACTTAGACATCGAAAACCATGGAGCAATATGCCTGGACATCGAAAACCATGGAGCAATATTCCTGGACATCGAAGACCATGGAGAAGTATACCTAGTCATCGAAAACCATGAAGCTGTCGACCGAGACATCGAAAACCACGGGGCAATATGCTTGGACATCGAAAACCATGGAGAAATGTACCTAGACATCAAAAACTATGGATAAACACACCTAGATATCAAAAACCATGGATAAACACACCTGGACATCAAAAACCATTGATAAACAGACCTGGACATCGAAAACCATGGAGAAATATGCCTGGACATCGAAAACCATGGAGAAATATATCTAGACATCGAAAACAACTATGGATCCGTCGACCTAGATATCGAAAACCATGGCGCCGTCGTCCTAGACATCGAAAACTATCGAGCCATCGACCTAAGCGTGATAGAAGATGCTCACGGACGTATCGCATTCGATGTATGCGTAAATCAGGCGCTGGTGCCCGGATCGCCAATAAACGATCCACCAATTGGTCAAAAATTTTTCTTGAATTGGATTTTACATGGTCAATTGACAGAACATTATGGATCAATTGAAAGATTTTCTACAACTGGCAATATCTCTTCCATCAATTGGAAATTGGTTGGTCAATTGGCAATATCCCCTCCATCAATTAGAAATTTTTCGTCAATTGGTAATATCTCCTCCGTCAATTGGAAATTGGTTGGTCAATTGACAATATCTTCTCCATCAATTGGAAATTTTTCGTCAATTGGTAATATCTCCTCCATCAATTAAAAAATGAACCGTCATTTGGCAATAAAGTTTCTATCAATTTCCAATTATTTGTTCAATTGATAATGTAATTTGAAATAATTACTGATTTTTAATCAGTGGACAATAATTATCAAAATTAGTGGCAAAAAAATTATTGATGCCGATCTCTGACAAACGGGCGTAAGCTCAGCATGTTTACATGTGGACTTACGTCCTTTGCGGGACTGGTATACATTTCTGGGCTCTCTTGTCACGCACTTCGCTGAACGCGGCTACCCCCTCTCCTTGTGCTTCGCCGAGCGAGAGAGACAGAGAATGTGCACAAAGCGGAAGCAATACCAGCTCCTGGTTTACGCATAACTTATGTATATATGTATGTAATATATTTTTTATTTATTAATATTAATTAATAATAAAATATTATAATAAATATTTTATTATAATTATTATATAATATAATATAATAAAATAAAAAAATATAATAAAACTTAAATTAAATAATAAATAATAAAAATAAAAAAATGTAAAATCTTGGTCGACGCCGCCGGATTTTTCGAGGATGTCTAGGGCAATAGCTCATGGGTTTTGTAGGACTAGGTTTAGGTACATTCTATCGTGATTTTCGATGTCTAGGTATATTCCTCCATGGTTTTCGTGGCCTACGTAACGTATATTCCTACATGGTTTTCAATATTTAGGCATGTTCCTTCATGGTTTTCGTGGTCCATGTATATTCCTCCATGGTTTTCGATGTATGGATTGTGGCCGTATTTTTTTTTTATATCACCCAGATTCTGTCACAAAACTTTCCATCTCTTTTCCGCCGATTTCTTATTTCGGGATAAATCCCGTGGGCGCCAGTCGCTGAGCGATTCGACGAAAAAGAGAAAGAGAAACTGTTGACCGGCTTGGCTGGCAGCGGAATGGGGGTGGGCGAAAGGAAGAATAATTGGTAATCTCAACTCACAAAATTGGTCAAAATAGTTTAAAAATAATTGGTTGAACACCTCGTTTATTCATCTATTTAATTCACAAATCTTTTATATCGCTGGTGAGAATCTTAACGGGACTATCACGCAATTCGGGGGAAAACGTCGCGAACCACATTCATACACGATCGGGATCCTACACACTTTATAATTTAATGTCGAGCTCGTTTCGTCCTGTCACAGAACTACTTGTGGTCAGGGAATTCTTAGGTGGAAAATTACGATGTATTAATGATTTACGGGATCAAAAGAAATCACCGAGCCCCCGCTAATCGGTTACTCGGCCGAGCTATTCTCCCGTCGCACGCGTAAGCAAATCCGATCCACTCACTCTGTCTCACTCTAATATTCACGACTTTTTCCCCACGAATCCTCGCACAACTATCATAACACGGAGATTTTCGCGCACGACCACGCAAGTTACAATTTTAATCTTTAATCACTTCAGTCTCAAAAAAAAGAAAAAGTCCCACCTCGCAAGGCGAAAGCGCGGTTACGAGTGGAAAATTTATACAATTCCGAGCTTGGATATAAATCGCGAGGCGAAGCCGTCGCCGTGACCGTATTTCTCGAATAATTATTGGCTCTTTTGACAGAATAATTTAGTCAGTTAAATTTTCTCAATACGTCGACTATAAAACTCGACACGTTAACAATAACAACGGGAAAATTCGCGAGAGTTCAAAGACAGCAAGTCGTTGAAAGAAAGGGTGAACTCACAGATCACACCAGAGCTCTCGATATTCCGTCCGGCCCGCTCGATACTTCACGAAAATCTAGCTAGATCGATCGACGCAGTACATCTTTGGCCCTACCTCCCCTCCAGTCTCCCGTACGTTAGGTGACAGGTGCGTCACTCTAATATTCAATAATGGGCGTTAGACGGGGCCCCACAATTCTGCGGGAACCATTAATTAATTCTCCAGATGTTTCGATAATACCCCTGGCCCTTATAAAACGATGATTATTTTATTTGATGACGGAGAAGAGATTTTCTCGATGGTTTTCGACCCTTTTCGCCAGGCGTGATCGGGACGATATAAACTTTATAAACGGGTTCGACGCCCCGTTTGACGGGACTCCTCTGAAGCCTCGGTGTACAGCGTCGCTAGTCTCCAATAATTTCGAATTTTGGATGTTCTCGAACCTTCGAAAGCATTCCACAACGGTTTAACGTGAGTTGGTGTGCGTGTGTTGTGTATGTGACTGTGTTTCGACGTACACAGACGTTGTAAGTGTTGTTTTCTTCTTATATTCGAATTTTCCCTTTTGATTTTCGGGACGGCTCGCATGAAAATAAATTTTAAAAAATAGATTACATAGCTTAATTTCTCTTAACAATTTCTTTATTTTTGCCCTATAAAAGATTTGCGTGGTCGTGTATGGTTGAAGTGGAGAGCGAGCGGGACGGGTATACTTTTCCTCGAGCATTACGCTCGGAAATCTTGATTTGTGACAATTCGAAAAATAAAAATTGTCACAGGATATATTCCTCCATGGTTTTCGACGTCTGGATATGTTTCTCCATGGTTTTCGTGGTCTAGATAGATTCCTCCATGGTTTTCGATGTCTACGTGGACAGCTCCATACTTTTCGTTTTCTAGGTATACTTCTCCTTGGGTTTCGTCGTTTAGATATGTTTCTACACAGTTTTCGATGTTCAGGTGTATTATTTCATGATTTTTGATGTCTAGGTATGTTCCTCCATGATTTTCGTGTTTTTTCATGGTTTTCGTGGGCAAGATCGACGGCTCCATGGCTATCGATGTCTAGATATGTTTCTCCATGGTTTTCGTGGTCTCGGTTGATGGCTCCACAGTTTTCGATGTCTAGTTCTGTGTTTACATAGTTTTTGTTCTCTAGGTATATTTCTCCATCATTTTCGTGATCTAGGTTGGTGACTCCATAATTTTCGATGTCCAGGTATGTTTTTACATAGTTTTCAATGTCTAGGTATGTTCCTTCATGGTTTTCGTGGTCTAGGTATATTCCCCCATGGTTTTTCATGCTAGGTCAACAATTCCATAGTTTTCGATGTCTGGATATGTTTCTCCATGGTTTTCATGGAGAAACATATCCAGACGATGGCTCCATTGTTTTCGATGGCTAGGTATATTTCTCCATCGCTTTCGACGTCTTGGTGTGTTTTTTCATGCTTTTCTAGGTCTAGATCAACGGCTCCGCAGTTTTCAATATCCAGGTATGTTTTCCCGTTGTTTTCGTGGACTAGATCGACGAATTCATAGTTTTCACTATCCCGGTCGATAGCTCCGTAGTTTCCGGTATTGAGGTGAATTTGTCTATGGTTTCCGATATGAAGGTCAACGGCTCCATAGTTTCCGATGGTGCGAGTGAGTTTTTCTAAAGTTTTAGATGTCTAGGTTGACGACAGCATGGTTTTCGATGTCTAGATTGACGACTGCATGGTTTTCGACATCTAGGTCAACGGCTCTATAGTTCTCGATTTCTAGGTTAGCGACTATAGGGTTTTCGACGTTTCGGTGGATGCCTTCATATTTTTCAATATATATTCGACAATTTTATATTTCTCGATATTTAGGTAGACGGTGCAATGGTTTGTGATATATTTCCTCATAGTTATCGATATCGAGATCGGCGATTTAATAGTCTACATTGACAAGGCAGGTTCTGACGTTACAGAAGACCATGAAAAAATATCACTTGACACCAATAACCATAAAGCTGTCGTCGTAGATATTAAATACCATGGAAACGTCTCCTTGGATATTGCAAACCATTGGCAGTATCCATGGCAACATCGAATCCATTGAAAGAGTAGAAGAAGAAGATAATTTAAAAATCAATTTTCCAAGTAAACAAATGGAGCTTTTCAAAAAAAGGAATAGAAAATTAAAATATCATTCCATTGCATAGGAATTTCCCACTCTTTCATTGGAAAATTTGATTTGCTGAATGGATAATCAAAATCGTCGCCATTATTGCTTGTAAATGGTTGCAACTCACATGAACATAACCGCACAGTTTTCGTTCGTCTACATAGAAAAATTGGCTGTACAGTAGTGTTGATCGCTTTTGTCACATAGACAAAAGCATTCAACTTGAAACAAAACCTTTTATAAATTTTCGTTAAAGACGAGGAATGTATTTCTTTTCCTAAGTAAATATTGTCACGCCTCTAAAAAATAAGTGAAATCAGAATAAGTGAAAAAGAATAATTGAAAAAGTAAAAAAGAAACGCCAAGTATTAAAAGGTCGCGACCGTAGTTTCCAATAATTTTCTATACTTACATTATCAATAAAAAAGTTTGAAAATATAAAAAAAATGAGATCGTTTTCTGAAGTTGCTAAATACAGTGAATGAATTACGGTTGCTATGTAGTTGTCACGCTTCTCAAAAAGAAGTGAAATCAGTAAATATTAAAACTTCAAAAAGTAAAAAAGGCACGCCAAGTATTAAAAGGTCGTAACCGTAGTTTTAAATGATTTTCTATATTTGCATTGTCAATAAATAAATTTGAAAAAAATTTATAACTATGAAATAATATGAGATCTATTATACCATATACAGTAAATGAATTACGTTTCCTGTAGAACTTCAGAATTTTGGAAATAAAAAAAATGAGATCATTTTCTAACGCAGCCAAGTACAGTGAATGAATTAAGGTTGTTGTGGAATTCATTCATGTACACTTTTAGCCCTAATCACTTACTTCTTCAGGAAAATTTTCTAGCAAGCGTCACAGAGCAAGAAAAGTTTCTAGAATGATTCTGCAATTATTAAGAGATTATCATCTGCTTTTATGCTAGCTCATGTTATAAACTTAAAACATTTTACACAATATGATACAAGAACCTTTTATAAAGAAAAGCACAAATACGCATACAAGTGCATGCATTGTATCTATACGATGTACTGCACAAATTCATTGTCAACATTACACACAAACTTGGCGTGCATTGTTTTCAAATGGAATATATTTGATATAGAAATCCATATATTTGAAGCAAACTTGAAGATCCACTAATGTAATTGTTTTTTAATTTGCCATCCCTTTTCCATCCAACTATTTTATTGAGTAGTTCGACGTGAGATCCCGCGCGGTGTACATAAGGAAAAATATCTATTCTCGACTAGTTCGACTGATAAATTCATTACTCCAAATGTTTCCTATTCAACGTGTTTTCTTTTCTCAAATCAATTTTTACACAGCTTACTCCTTTGTTCATCCATATACTATACTGGATATTGTATATCCATACTTGTGTAATTCATCCAATCATCTGCTCATTTGGTGAAAGAATGAGTGTACAGATGAATGAGTGAAAGTGACACGTGGATAAATTGGAATGCGTATGCGCATGAAAGAATGGCCGTATCTATCCGTACAAAATTAAGGCACATAAAGGGATTAATTCATTTCATTTCTTTATCCGTTCGTTTGATTGTTCAATTTTATCCATGAATTTCACTCATCTATATTGTTTACCAAATCACTATCTTATTTTATTGGGGGATCGGTTTTTTCACAATCGTTCATACAATAATAATTAATTATTGTTTTCATGGTTAATTTGAACAATTGTCTCTTCCCGAGCTTCCATTTGAAAACCATGCACGCCAAGTTTGTGTGTAATGATGACAATGAATTTGCGCAGTACATCGTATAGATACAATGCATGCACTTGTATGCGATTTTACGCTTTTCTTTATAAAAGGTTCTTGTATCGTATTGTGTAAAATGTTTTAAGTTTATTACCTCAGCTAGCATAAAAGCAGATGATAATCTCTTAATAATTGCAGAATCATTTTAAAAACCATTGTTGCTCTGTGACGCTAGCTGGAAAATTTTCCTGAAGAAGTGAGTGATTAGAGCTAAAAGTGTACACGAATGAATTCCACAGGAACTTTAATTCATTCACTGTACTTGGCTACGTTAGAAAATGATCTCATTTTTTTTATTTCCAAAATTCTGAAGTTCTACAGGAAACGTAATTCATACACTGTATATCGTATAATAGATCTCATATTTTTTCATAGTTAAAATTTTTTTCAAGTTTAGAGTTTACGCATGTACAGTTATACATCTCGTGCATAAGAACTTCGATTTATCGCTCAATTAAGCGATAACCATGTGGTGAAAAAATTTGAAAAGAATTGTATTGGTATACTTGATGCCAAAGAATGTTATCACCAAATTTTATCAAATTCAGATTATCTTGATTTCGTGATCCAATCTCCTTAATAGATAAAAATTGATTTTTTTTGTGTTTAAGAAAAACAGAAAGCATAATTTTAAACAATCTGAACTTTGAGGCTCGATATCTTTGAAACGGCTCTACTTACATAAAATGTCAATCAGACCTTTTTTGTAGAGCATTCGATTTTCTATAAGGACTGATTTTGTTTTATTTGTGAAGTAGCGCGTTCTCAAGTCACAGAATTCCAAAGGTGGAAAAAAAATTTTCCCATGTTATTCAAATGGGAAATAGAAAATTACAAAGCGCTACCTCTAAATATTAATATTATAAGCTTAAATTTTCAGAGGGTCTTTTTTATAGATACTCTGACGATTTTTCAATGTTCCTTAAAAAAAAAACATTCGATTTTTTGTGACACTCTATTGAGCATATATCGAAAATTGATAATCATCGATCAGATGGTGTTGGCTTTGATTGCTGTACACGCTCTTCCAATCCGCTTCTTCATATCCACTCTTGTGATCGGTCCATTTTCGTAGACCGTGTTTTTGAGGTTACTTCCCAGGGAATAGTCTAGTTGACTGAGATCAGGTGATCTTGGCGGCCATGCAATAGGTCCTCCTCTTCTGTTCTGATACAACGATTTGCGTATTGGAAATCTTTGAAGTTTCGCACTCTTCCGTAATAGTGGACAGGAGCGCCATCTTGCTGAAGCCGCAGCTGCTGTCGGATGTTCAACGGAACAGACGTTTCTCTATTCCATTGAGGGTTCTCTAGTGACCAATAATGAAAGTTGTGTCTGTTTAGACATCCAGTATTGTGAAAGGTTGCCTCGTCGTTAAAGCAAACCATAAAGCAGAAATGTTCATCATCATCTAATTGTTGGAGTCCCCAGCGACAAAATTCGAGTTTTCGAGCGTAGTCTTGAGCATCAAATTCATGTAGGAGATGGATATGATAAGGATGGTTACGAACAGAGTGTAACATTCGCTAAACCGTAGATCGCGGTATTCCGAGTTGTCGTTGTATTGCGTGCGTACTGATATGTGAATCCATGTGAAGCATTCCTAAAACAGCAACAAGTCGTGGCTCATTTCGGTTCACGTTCCGATTTCTCAGTCTCTGACGAAGGATTAGGATCGTAATTAGCTATTGGTTGAATCTTACCACTGACTTTTACAAGATCAGCTTAACACCAGCTTAAAACAATATTCACGCGAATGCAAAAAGCGTTATCGCACATGTATCGATAGGAATAACAGTGAAAGTATTTTGTGAATACTTTCACAAAGCTTTGCAAGTAAATCAAACCAGGATGATAATCCGTGATTATTAATTTCAGACATAGACTCAACCTGTGCATCCAGAGTAATGGAGGCCATTTTGAACAAGAAATGCGCTAGATCAAGCAGTAACAGGCGTTAAAAAACAAACGGCCCTTCTCAGGACCAAGTGGTATGTAAAATCCGATCAGCAGCCTCGACGTAATGCACACTGGGTAAAGTCAATGCTGACGGTGAAGAGTAATTGCTTAGACAGTAATCAACAAGGAGACAAGTACATTTATGTTTTATATCACCTGGACAATAGTCTCAGTGAAATCCTATGTGACACTCATGTAGTTCAAAACACGAATGCACGATGATTTATAAGAAGTTGTTCGATCTATTCTCTCGAAACTTGCTTCAAATGAGAAATTCATTATTAAAAGTTATAAAAAAACCATTTCAAACGTAGTGAATAAAAAAATTGAATCTGCTAATCTTGGTAATGTATGAAAAACGTTTGGTGTAAAGGAACAAAACGTTGTCAAATAAATGCAAAAGTGACGAGTATATCGGATGACGAATGAAAAAAATTCAAAACATAATTGTATGTAAAAAAAATTACGAAACCAACTGTAAAAAATTTCAAAAAAACAATTAAGAAAAGCTTTCACAAATCATGAAAAAACATGATATTTAAAAAAATTCAATTCTGTTATTATATTATAAAGGAAAAAAAAATCAAATAGAACGTGAGAAATTCATTCCTACGGGAAGCATCCGGAACTTGAGAAAGTTCTAGTGAATCAAAAAAATTACCATCTGAATTATGTGCAGCACTAAAATTTATGACATCAATCGAAGGACAATTATTTTATTAGTATATAATAGACAATTTTTCACAATATAAAATTGTTCTAAGAAGCGTTCAAATCCAAAAAAAAAAACGCTGCCACGACTCTAGATTTTCGAATTAGAAGTTTCGAAATAAGATTCACCTCTTAAACACCCTTCCTCATAGAAAGCCTGGAGTGCATTTTTGATGATTCATCAATGGAAATATTTTAGTGTTGATTTCATTCGGATACATCAAGCGCTTCTATGTGAAACTGTGAAACCACCCCGTGAAGTGCCCATCTTCGTCGGCTGTTTTCACCCCTTTGAACCGTTTATGGGCCGATAAAAGAAAATACGTGTCCATATTATAATTGTCGTTTGAAGTGTTTCTCGGTAAAATCTGTATTAATGTGGGTGTAGTTAGGTTTTCGTAATTTCATGAAGTTTTTAACACTCATCAGTTTCCCACTCATCAGTTTGTTTTTGGTTTAATTCTTTCTTTTTTTCAATCTTATTGGTTGTTTAGATAGTTGGAAAGTATAAGTGAATAAATGAGAACTTATTGAAGCTATTGGTTTTTAGGCTCCTTATGTTTTCTATTATCGTATTGTATTAAGATTGTGCAAGTTTTTATCAACTACCGCTGTTTAAAAGGTCGAATGCATTCTTTAAATTTTTGATGGCAACAAAAAGATCTGATAAAGTTTAATCTCATAAAATTCGAGTATATCGGTTCAACATTTTATTTTTAATTGTTTCCGACTAAAATACAGAACGGATTTCATGATTTTCGGGTTGTTAACAACACTTTTTTAAAAATAATCACCGGGTTACTTACATCGTAATTCATATGAATTTATCGTTATGTTTGTTGTAGAGGCTTTTCACTGGGAAACGGTGGTCCAAGGTAAGGCTTTTGTAATCTACATGGAAAATTTATTAACAAAAGGCAGAACAATCACCTTTTCGTGGAAATTATGCAGCTTGTCTATTTTTCTGAAAATCAATGCAAACTTCTATTTCCTAGCATGAACTGCTTTGATTAGTCACCATGACTGATATTTCATTGGGGACGATTAATATTTCTCATATAAACCATAATTTATAGGGTTTTAAAGTTTTTAGAAATACATAATGGAATGTGATACTTGAGATACACGCGTGCGTGCGCGCACTCCACAACGAATATTGCAAGTTCTTCTCTATACCAAATACACAGTCATATGCATAAGTGTGTGTATGTGTATACATGCGCGTGTGTATCCATCTGTTCCAAAATATCTCATTTCAACCTACGTTTTTGAAAAGAACGAAACCCCATTTTTTCATGGTTTTCGTGGAAAATGTTAACCTTTTCCGACAAAATATCGCTCGCAATAATCCAATCAACTGTATCGTGGAAAAAAAATTGCCATTGTTTTTTGCAATAGTAACCGATCTGCATAGGTGCTCACTTGTGTTTTTCTTGCATGCTACAAGGTTGATGCGTTTTACTTATTTCCAAGCCGGAGTGTCCGGCTACTTGCCGGATTACTTGGACGGAGAAACTCCGTCCAAGTAATCCTACTCATGCCATTTTCAGCCAAAAAGTTATACATTCAAGATTTTTCCATCCACGAACTCTTATAAAATCTCAAAAATTGAAGCATCTTCGATATGTAAACACTGATCTTTGATAATAATAATAATCCTGATAACGTCTGAAAAAATTGTTTTAACAACAATTGAACAAACATTGGAAGTCGGAATGTCGAGCCTGTCCTCTGTTTTCAACAAAGTATTGATGGGGCTATGAAAACAATCTTGCAAAATAATGATGACAGATCCATACACCGCTGCTATAAATACACCAGCAGACAAAAAAATTGTGTGTACTTTAAACCGGACCCATCCATCTCTATGTATTTTGATGGGTTCAGCCCGAACCCGCGGTTAAATTGGCAAATATCCTTATTGTAAGTAAATTCCAAAAAACCACAAAAATAACAAAAAAATGTGAAAAAAATACATCGTTCTACGACCATTCTAAGGGGAATTATCAAATTTGTTAACTAAGTCGCTCGAGCGGCGCTGCGGAGCGCGAGGGGGTACCCCCACTGCCGCGCCCGGGCGAGCGGCCGTCACCGCGCTCTCGGCCGCGCGCCGTCGAGTAGATTACACGGATAACCGTGATGACAAAATCCCTGTTGGAGGTCAGTATTTTATCGAATCTCATAGCCGGAACCCTACGGAAGGCTATCGAATTTGATTTTTGCAAAAATCTCAATATCAACAACAGATATTTGCAAAAATATAAAAATATTCATATCTCGGTCTGTAATAGAGATATTGCGACTTTTTTTTTTAAATTGTTCGTTTTCCAAAAACGCATCGAATGGTCCAAGATTTTCCCGAATTTCTTTGTAACTTTGTCCAGAATTGCTATTTGTTTATAAGCAAAATTTTTAAAACGTCAAAAAACACTATTTATTATCAACAAAAACGATTTATTTTTTCCAAAAAGTTTGTGCACGGTGACACGAAGCTCCTCGATTTTTTTCTACACTGTAGGCCTTCATCGCCAAATTCTATGAGATGTCAAAGTTTTTTCGAAGATCGCAAATTGTTGCTAAACTATATCTCACAGGTTAATAAATCTGGCACCATTTTCTTGGGCATTGAATTCCCTACATCTTGTATGAATTTCAAACCGATTACTCTACAAACAAACGATTGTAGCAGCAAAAACAAAGTTGTGATTTTTTGTCTTTATTGGCAATTAACTGCTTAATTAACAATGATAGCGCATTTTTGTATAAGACCTTTTTTATAGAGGACGTTATGCCGAACAACTTTCATGTGTTAAGTTTTTCGATCAGATGCGTTCCCTGAGCACCAACTCAAAAAAATCGATTTTTTTTTTTTAATAATTTTTTATTGCGAAAGTGCAAGTCGGATTTGTTCGAAAACTCAGGGCTATATTCCTGTAGGTCCAAACAACCTATAAAAAAATTGGCTAACCTTTAGGTCTCTTGAATAGAACTTATGCTAAGGTGACTGGACTAATGCGCGTGTGTGCTACAATGGTGAAAACCGTTGGGTTTCCGCTTAGCGAAGCGATGAAAATAAATAAACAATTTATATTATTGAAAACTCGCTACAAGTTCAACTTCAACCTTGAATAACTTTGAAAGGAGTGAATTTATTGAAAAATCATAAGAGATCTTTTTTGTAGAGCATCCGATTTTCTACAAAAAATGATTTATTTCATTGCTCAATATTGACCTGTTCAGGGAAAAAAAAATTACATGTAAAAGGTGGTAAAATCCCATGTTATTTAAACGGGAAATGTATCGTCTTTACGGCACGGTTTACCATGAGTATTAAGGGTTTATTTTGGGTGATATTTTTTTTTAGGTCATAAACTAAAATTCTAGGAGGCGTCGCAAAAAAAAACCAACTTGGTAAATAACGGACACCCTAATGAATATAAGAATAATTTTATGGATCTAAATCGAGTATGTTTTCTATATATTTACACTCCCGTTCAAAAGTTTGGGTTCAAGCGTCAAAATTTCTACCCACACTAAAAGTTCGATAACTCAGTCAAAAATCGACGGATTTAAATTGAACAAATGTCATTCTAAAGAGTATAAATTGAGCTTTATTTTTCTGCCTCTTCAATTTGCTTACAATTATTTTTTCAGCTGGCACGCGCTTTAGAACAGCGCCGTTTTTCGATAAAGTTTTGGCTTCCGTAAACGGGCTGCCAATGTAGTAGACATTTTTTTCTCTACTTTTTTTCCATGACAGCTTTAAAAGGAATGGAAAAAGCTTCATTTTTTTTTAATATCGTATGATTTTTTTTGCACGGTTATCTTAATTTTAGCTAAAAAAGAGGAGTTTCAGAAATTGTAGCGTATTTCGAAAACTGTGGGGGTTCCAAGGAGATGTCAAGAGAATGAAAAGTTGTGTCGGTTTATAATAAACTTGTTCTGATTGTTTTAGATTTATTTTCTAAAATTTTGTTTGCGATCTTTTTGGTTAGGTCTCGACTGACAGTAACTCGACAATTATGGGGTTTGGGATAAAATTTCAAGAGGGAAAATAGTTTTAATTAGTTTTTTTAAAACAAGAGAGGTGTTTTTGATAGATTTCATCGCGATCCCCGCATTATTCTGATAGAAAACATTATTCGTGTGATCTCGTACCTTATTGTATACCTGTTTTACATCGAAAAAGCCACCTTTGGCTTTAAGGACTGCTTTGAGGAGTCATGGCTTTTCGGAAAAGCTACCTTTGGCTTTTTCGATGAGGCGGAAAGTACCTCCGACAAAGGCGGCAAAGACGGGACCATCGGCCGCGGATTCGTAATGAAACAGGACAACGATCCGAATAATACTCCCCGCCTTTGTCGAGAATATTTATAGACAAAAGAAAAAAATTGAGCAATCGTTAATATGGCTTCGCCACCACAATTTTATAACTTGGATCCGTTAGATCACGCTGTTCTGGGAAGAGCTTGATCAGTAAGTTCGATCGATCTGCTCTTCTTCTGCCAGCGATATATGGCAAAACCTTCAAGATACTTGGGCGAGTTTGGATCAAACCATAATCAACAATTGAGCGACTACCACGACTCCTCAATGCAGTCCTCAAAGCCAAAGATAGCTTTTTCGATCCCTTGCTGATCGCGATACCGTATCATTTGATACATTTTCAACCGATATATTTCGGTATCGATACCGATTTGACAGAAAACAGTATTGATACCGTAATAAAACGATATAAATCCCAATTTGATTCTATTTGGTGTCAATACCGAAACTTCACGGTATAACTGCCGACTTAAACCCACGCAGCATCGGTATCGATACTGAATCTTTTCGGTATGACAACCGATTCGGAACCCATGCAGATTCCGTATCAATACCAAACAGGATCAATATAAATCCTGATTCGGAACCCACGCAAAAACCAGCGTTGTTGCATGTAAAAGTCGAAACAAACCATATCATCTGAGGGAGACACGAACCCGGGACCCTCGGAGTTCGAGTCTGATGCGCGATCCACTCCGCCACCAAACATCTTATTTCCAAGGAATAATGCAACTCATATATAAACCGTGACTCAGAATTTATATATGAGTCTCGTTGTTTCTTGAATACAAGTTGTCTGGTAGGGTAGTGGATCGCGCACTAGACTCAAACTCTGATGGTCCCGTGTTCGAGTCTTCCTCGAATGATTTGGTTTTCTCGGATTTTACATGCAGCAGCGCTGATTTTTGCGTATCGATTCTGTTTTGTGTCTATACCAAAGCTACGTGGGTTCCGAATCGGTAGTCATACCGAAAAGTTTCAGTATTGATACCCGAAGCGGCGTGGGTCCGAATCGGTAGTCATACCGAAAATTTTTGGTTTAGATACCGAAGTGGCGTGGGTTCCGAATCCGTAGTCCTACTGAAAAATTTCAGTATCGATACCGAAGCTGCCTGGATTCTGAATTGGTAGTCATACCGAATCTGTTCGGTATCGATACCGAAGCTGCATGGCTTCCGAATCAGTAGTCATACCGAAAAGTTTTGTGTTTTTGATGCCTGAACCCAAACTTTTGAACGGGAGTGTATTGTAATAAGATTTTTCCCAAGAAGGTACGATCTAGTCCCTTCTCGGCTCAGTCGCTTCTTTTCGTACAACTTTCCGGGTACGGAATTAGACTGGGCGCCAGGTACAAAATACCGCCGAATCAATCGACTTGATTTTCGTCTATTCTCGGGATGGTAACACAGCGAAAATAAGATAGTTTGAAATGTACGAGAGAAACGGCTGACCGAGGACGGTCCGACTACTCAGCTCATCTGAGATAGTAAAGGTAGAGGGGGGATCCTTGGGGCCAAGTAACAGTTACGAAACACAAAAAGAAACAGCCAACAACAAAATCTAGAGTTCAGAAAGATATTCGCCTATTATTAACAAATTATTCACACGTTCGTCAAATAAACAATAGTACAGGGAAAGATAAATAATTGCGAGATTGGATTATATATAAAATAAGAGTTGGAAAGGAAATTGAATTTACGACTCGCTGGAATCGCATGGCCAATACGTATCGGATGATAACGCGGTTTCCGCATGCGGCTTACTCGAATTCGTCAGGTAATTAAGGTAATAGGTAATCGCATCGCAATTTCGCGGGTGTCATAGGTAATCGACGACCGATGCTCTGGCATTATAGGTAAAAGGTAATAAGCAATCTGATGAGCAGATGCCTTAGGTAACAGGTAAAAGGTAACCAACGCCAGAACAACCGGTGTCTTAGGTAAATTCAGGTAAAAGATAATTGACACCAGGTAATTTCCTACATGAGTTCTCGATCACAAGAAAACTCGAAGATACGTGACGAAAGGTAATCGAAGGTAATAGTGAAGCGAATTTCGGCCAAGCGCAAGGTAATGCCGAAATCCCGCGAATTTCCAAACGATCAGTATCAGTAATACGAAGGTAGCGGCGTTAGAAAATAAAATAAATGGTGGAAGATAACATCGAGATAATATTCGAGAAATAGCATAGGTAACGAAAGAATACGCTATAATGTAATTCGCAAGAGGCAACAGAAGATAATGTAATCGTCACGAAATAGAGAAACCGAAATAAATATGAACGCAAAAGGAAAGACTGAAAAATATGCAATACAACAGACAGAATAAATCGTCGTATAGACTACGCGCGACAATAAGTACGAGAGAGATACAGTGTAAACATCGCGCGAACGTACGCGCTCGCTAGAGCTTTAGCGCGTGCAGGAAGAGAGAGAGAAATGTAGCTGCGTAGAATATTCTAGCGCGTGCTACCCGAAATACGATATCAACATTCGACATTACAACCTCAAACTCAATTAATTAATGCGCAATAGAATTACGTCAAATAAACAATACTAAATGGACCCAAATTAATATCGAATCGATTAGTGGAGCTGAGCTGCGAAAACTACAAAAATTGGGGACACGGAAAGTATCGGCCGCAATCTCGCTCGATACTTCGACACACATGTCTCCCAAAACGCCAAATAAACCAGAACTAAATTCCGAAAACTCAAAATGCTCAACTCCATTAATCATTCGGGGAGAAAGAAAAAGGATTTACCGAGGAGCCAGCTCGTCGCACGCCAGAAGATAAAGGGACCTCGATGATCGGGAGGTGTTGGTGACTCGCCGATGAGGTGATCGGAAAAAGACTGATAGTGCGTACGAGCGGTCCTCCAGATTCGGTGTTCTCCCCACCACTAGGCCCATGCACAACAGCGCTCACGCGCTAGGCGCGAACTAGAGTATGGACTCTTTGCTCGCGCTTTCACGGGAAACTCAAAACAATGGAGCATGTACGGAGGATAATTCTCGTCCCGCTTCTTTACACAATATCGTAATAATTACCCTTCCGCTGCTCTTACCTCCCTCGTTCTCTCGAAACACACCTCTCGACAAGATGACCGTGATCCGGGTGTCTTTCCTCTTGGGGATCCGGCGGGCAGCTCTGGAAGGCCGAAGGGAAGCCTCCCTCACGACCTCGGGCGTCGTGGTAGGCCCAAAACGATAAGCCACCAGGCAAGAACAGCACCTCGCCTCCAGAAAACTCCCCCAGACCTCACCTGACGAGGCGCCGGTTCACACAGACTGTGACACCCGAATTCACGGTATTGCGGGCGGTGCAACTCTAGTTGCTACGGCAGGGAAGACACGAGTGGCGTTCAATAAATGGCCTATGCCAGCGTGCTCTTTCAACCGCCCGCAGGTCGAGAATGTTCTTCGGTACTCGAAGACGGCGTGAGAGGAATGATTCTCGCGAGTGAGATCGGCTCGGACAGTAGGAGGGCAGCGCCAAAATAATGATGGTTGCGGGGTCATATGTGGTGGTGGCCACGCCAAATCTCTCAAAAACAAACAAAATAGTCAAAAGGAAACTTCATCAAAACTCAAAATTAGCCAATCAAAATTCTCTTTCCTCCTTGCACACGGAGGTAAAAGGTAACGGTTATTAGACTTAGCAATTTGTCGCTAGGAAGGTACTATACGCGAATCTTAAAATTAAACTTATAATTACGTGACGATGAGTCTCGTTCCGACGAACACCCGACGAGTCGAGGGGGCGTCAAAATGGGCCATAAACCCGGTCCACTGGTCGACACGATTCGTACGAGTGGCGGGGCAAAAATGTCACGTCACAGTATATAGGACATTCCATGTCAATTCAACGACGTTATGACGGTAGCCCGGTTCGATTTGTTTGATTTTTTAATATGTTTTTATACATGTTTAAAGAAGTCTTCAGCTAAACTTTTAGATCGTTATCTCCACCCATTCCGGAGTCATCGACTTTTGCTTAAAAAATGTATATCTCTGACTATAATTATTAATGTCACTTAATACGGGTCATTTTTTTTTTATTTTCAACCCTCTCTTTAAATAAAAATTAAAAAATAGAAAATTAATTTTTTTAAATGCTTTTTCGGTTATTTTTAAATATTTTTAGTCAAAAAATTGGTTTTTCGTTCAATGCGACACTTTCTATTTTTTTCTAAAAAATTCACAAAATTCTGGATTAAAAAAGAAAATTTTTGAGCCTTATTGCAAGATGAGTTTGCAACCCCACTTTTTTTTCGCACTCCCCACCACTAATCCACTTCAACAGTCGGTAAAACACCTACTTTCCGTACTGCCGGTACGCTCGAAAAAGCTCGGAAACGTGGTTTGGTTATATAAAGTATCGTGTGCATCTCAGAGGCAGGCTCTTTTAACGCCTCGCACGATGTTAAAAGATCCACTTTGCCTCCTTGATACACAATGTACTATTTATTATACAAGCAAGTTGTTTTAGGTATTTTTATACACACTAGGGTGGTCGTTATTTGGGATCAAAATTTATTTTACCCTTTCCGCCCCCTAAATCGGTTCGAAATACATAAAAAATAATGCTGTAATTTTTTCAGATTTTTAAAACAATGCTTAGTCCTCGACCACGGGGGTTAAAGTTTTCCGTTTATAATATATGGAATTGTTCTGCGTTTGTGATCACGATTTTACTGTGGGCCTCAATACGTTTGGAACATTTTGAAATTTTCAGAAATTACTTTACAAGCATATTGCTACACAGAAAAAATTTTCAGAACTCCTACCCTAAAAATGTTGTACATAAAAAAAATATGAAATTTTTTTTTTTAATTGTAAAAAAAATTACTTTATAAAAAAAAATACAGAACAATTCGAAAAAAATTTCACAAATCTTGAAAAAACATTATATAAAAAAAAAACTAATCTGTATCTATTTTTTAAAGTGTTAAAACAATTAAATAACAAGTAAAACATAAAAAACCGAAACATCAACTTGAAATAATTTTGGAAACCGATGCCTCATTCTTCTTATTTTATTCGAACAGCTAAATCAATTTAAAAAAAACTTCCATCTAATTTACGTGCAGCATTAAAATTTATTATATCAATTCGAGGCCAAGTATTTTCTAATCAATTGAAAACAGTCACCATTTGAGTTACGTGCAGCATTAAAATTTATGATATCAATCGAAGGACAAGTAATTTATGAGTAACTCCAAATTTCAACATTATGGAATTATTCTTAGAAGCTTTTGAATCCAAAAAAATCACATGCAAGCTAGCCATTTCTTACTCTATGGTGGCAAAGACTTATAAGAAAATCGATTCTCTTCAGGCTTTCAGGAGCTTCTGATATTATTCACAACATTCGACGTCGATTGGATCGATACAAATTATGTTTAAATATGAATTAAAAGTACTTGTCCGGCCCATCACTATTAATACAAATAAAAATCAATTATAAAAAAATGAAATTGAATGGCAGAATCAGGCAAAAAATTTATTGAAATGCGATTTAGTATTAGTTTAATGTTCTTAATAATAGTATAGGTTAGTTATGCCGAATGAAATTCGTTCGCTGGAAGAAGTGAGACATAAAAATTGCCGTCATTGGAATACAAACTGGGGAGTTATTTTGGAAGCTTGAACATATTTAATGGGCAAAATGTTTTTTATTTATCGATGCACATAAACATCCCTTGTATATAGCAATTCGTTTCCATTCTTATTAAATTAGTGCAATTAAGGGAAAATTACTTGAAGATAAGTCTCTAAATTCCCTCTGCATGAATATTTGTGCTCCATCAGTTCTCGAAAATCCCTGATTTTTATTTGAATAAACAATTTTAATGGAAAGTGATGGGCCGGACAAGTACTTTTAACTCATATTTAAGCATAATTTGTATCGATCCAAAAACGTTGTCGAATATTGTTAATAATACCAGGGGATCCTAAAAGTCTGAGAAGGATCGATTTTTTCTTCCAAGTCTGTGCTACTATAGAATAACAAATTACTATACACTCGATGTGATTTTTTTGGATTTAAACACTTCTTAGAACAATTTCGTAACGTTAAAACTCGGAATCACTGATAAAACACTTGTTTTCTATGTGATATCATAAATTTTAGTGCTGGACGTAACTGAAATGGTAACTTTTTTGATTCATTAGAATTTTCTCAAGTTCCTGATGGGTCCCGTGGAAATGAATATTCCGAATTGCCATTGAATATTTGACCTCGAATTGATATCCTAAATTTTAATACTGCACGTAACTTAGATGGATTTTTTTCTAATTGATTTAGTTGTTAGAATAAGATAAGAAGAATGAGTCATCGGTTTCCAAAATGATTTCATGCGTGATTTTTCGATTTTTTATTCTCGCGTTTCATTTGATTTTTTTGACACTTTAAAAAATGTCTTCCAACTTTGTATTTTTTTAAATATAATGCTTTTTCATGATTTGTGATTTTTTATCGAATTGTTGTGTTGATATCATTTGCAGGTGGTTTCATAATTTTTTTTTTGAATTTTGTTTTTAATTTTTCATGATATGATTATGAAACTAGGGACTATCTATGTACTTGTCCCAACCTTTTTTTCTCCAAGGGAATTTTCGAGATTTTATATAACGCCTTTTTCTCAAAAGTTCTCAAATCTTGTTTTGTGGATTAAATCAAGCTGAACTAACTACAATCACGCTAATTTCGAAAAATAAAAATAAGAACTATATACTCTGCTATCAGAAAATTGAAAATTCGATTGAGCAATTTTTTAAAAAATGTTCACATGCGAGACAAAAGTACTCGTCACATCATCGATATATGCTTGTACCTCCTAACCAATTTGTTTTGGAAAATTCAGAAAAAAATTGTCTCATAGTAGGTAAAAATTTCAACATTTTCCATAAAGTTCTAATAGTACAATATTCTTTTTTATCTCATTTAACTTGCTATTGATTATCTCAAGAACAAAAATCAACGGAGTGTGAAATGCGAAATTGAAACATTGGTTGATCTATCGAGGATTACTCTGTTATATATGTTGAAATTAAATTTTCGTAATGTTGATCTCATTCTCTTTAAATAATAAATTGGAAGCCGTATAATGACAAATAATTATGGTCCATAATTTAAACCACGGATGTTTATTTTGTGTGTCCAATGTTAGAAATTTGATTGAAAACTCTCATTAACGTTGAAAATACGGAATGATCGGTACACTAGAAGACAATATTATCCACTAATGCTGAAGGATAGTAATATATTTGATATTTTCTCAGGGTTTGAAATCATTTTAATTACGAGGTGTGAGAATTTTTGTTTACATTTTTCGAGGTTTAATCCGAAAATGGGCGATCATCAATATACTTGGCCGAATAGTTTTTTCCCCAGAGGGAATTTTTATAGTTTGATACGAAATTTTTTTCTTGTGGTAATTCTAAACGATACAAAATGTTTTTCAATGAGGTTTTTGAAAATTTTTGAATTTTTTTGTGATGTTTAAAAAAAATGTCTTAGATGATTTCACCGGCACACAAAAAAAAAAGTTGTCTGTACTTTTGACGGGACACATATATTCCCATGTATTTTGACCCACTGAATCCGAATCTGAGGTCCGTTTGACCCCTACACCCTAGAATTTTGAGAAAACTTTAAAAAACCGAAAAAAATCAACAAAATCGGCATTTTGATGATTTAACAATTTTTTTCGACCTAAACTAAGCATGATTTTCATGTATTTCGATCCGCTAAAAATTTATCCGAAGTTTATTCAGACCCTTAGCCATTTGAAGTCTAAGTAAATTCCAAAAAACTCCTAAAAATTGCGAAAAAAGCTAAAAATTCCCAGTATTGTGATTGAAAAAACTTCATTGAGCTAAATAACTAATTATTTTCATATATGTTGGTCTACCGCATATAAATCTCGAATTTCCATGGCTCGGACATATCCAAAACTTTAAATAAATGGCAAAAAACCAGTAAAAATTGAAAAAAATCGAATTTGGTACTATAAAAATCAATTTGTAATTCAAAATAAATTTAAAAAATCATACTATACGATCTGTGTTAAATGAAGAAGATTTTGGCCTAAAACTTAAAAAAAAATCAATTTCTTTAAATAATCGTATCAATAACGTTTGATTTAGAATTTTTATTTATTCTCCGCTTATATCTCTTTTATCTTCGAATGTCCTGTACAAAGGGTTTCTTTTTCGTTTTCTTACTCCTCCAGGTACATTTCTCTTCAGTGTCCAACAATGATCTGCCATCACTTCCGTCCCACTTTCCTTGGTAACGTTTTTCCATTACACTGATGTCTCCATGGAATCTTTCACCTTGCTCTTCACTATAATCACCAAGATTTTCAGAAAAGTATGAAAGGTGAAAATGTAAATAGTGCAATTTCGAATTCATTAAGCAACCCAAAGTGTCATAGTTGAATAACAACTCGTCAACTAAATTTACGTAATTTTCACTTTTCGTATTCCCTAAAAAGTTCTGTGATACTTTTTTGAAACTTCCCTGGGGTGCTCTCTCAATCTCATTCATCTCATATTCAAGATCATCGTCCTGGAATAATGTCCGAATTTGGGTTCTATAAAAAATTCCTTCTTTCAACTTAGCATCACTTAACGCTGGAAATTTTTCGCCCAAGTACTTAAAACAGTTGCCATCTTTATCCAAAGCTTTCACAAATTGCTTCGAAAGGCCAAGCTTGATATGAAGTGGTGGTAACAAGTACTTGGATGGATCAATTAGAGGTTCTCGCGTAACAATGTGAGAACCAGGATTCAAATTCGTTCAGCAAGGTGAAAGATTCCATCAAGACATCAGTGTAATGGAAAAACATTACCAAGGAAAGTGGGACGTCAATATGATGACAGATCATTGTTGGACACTGAAGAGAGATATACCTGGAGGAGTAAGAAAACGCAAAGGGAACCCTTTGTGCAGGACATTCGAAGATAAAAGAGTGAGATATTTTGAAAATTAGTCTCCAAACTAATTTTCGCTTAACAAAATATCTCTTGAGCTCCGCAATTCTATAAATGACATGCCAGTTTTACCCCCACCACCGCTAATCGTTTTATTCAGAGAAAAGATAGTCTCGGCGAGAGCCTCAGGCCAGCAGACGACAGGGCTGTCAATGTACTTGTTCCGAGACTCTACCGAGTCTCTTGATAAGCGGAGAATAAATAAAAATTCTAAATCAAACGTTATTGATAAGATTATTTTAAAAAATTGATTTTTTTTTAAGTTTTAGGCCAAAATCTTCTTCATTTATATAACACAGATCGTATAGTATGATTTTTTAAATTTATTTTGAATTACAAATGGATTTTTATAATACCAAATTCGATTTTTTTCAATTTTTATTGGTTTTTTGCCATTTATTTAAAGTTTTGGAAATGTCTGAGCCATGGAAATTCGAGATTTATATGCGGTAGACCAACATACAAGAAAATAATTATTTATTTAGCTCAATGAAGTTTTTTCAATCACAATACTGGGAATTTTTAGCTTTTTTCGCAATTTTTAGGAGTTTTTTGGAATTTACTTAGACTTCAAATGGCTAAGGGTCTGAATAAACTTCGGATAAGTATTTAGCGGATCGAAATACATAAAAATCATGCTTAGTTTAGGTCTGATGATTTAGGCTTGATGATTTAACAAAAAATTGTTAAATCATCAAAACCGCCGATTTTGTTGATTTTTTTCGATTTTTTAAAGTTTTCTCAAAATTCTAGGGTGTAGGGGTCAAACAGACCTCAGATTCGGATTCAGCGGGTCAAAATACATGGGAATATATGTGTCCCGTCAAAAGTACAGACAACTTTTTTTTTGTGTGCCGGTGTTTTCGTTAAGTTTTATGCAATTTATAACGGTTTAATATTCTTCGAATATTTGAAATGATTCCCTTTATATTTCAATGTTTTCGAATAATTCCACAATTTTGTGAATTTAAAATCTTTTTTCGTAAGGTTTATGACCATCATGAAATTTTTCCCCCTTATTTATAAACTGTGTTTTCAATTTTTTTAAGAAATTATTGAGAATAAAAAAGACATAAAAGCTTTTTGAGAAACCAAATGTTTTCGTTGATTTTCCTGAAAATGTGACAGAAAAAGAGTGAGAGAAAATAACAGCTAATGCTCACCAAGTCTAACAGCATTGGCAATGTTTAGATATACAGGGTGTCCCATTTGCATCTTACACCTGACTTTTCTCGGAAAATATTGCTCGGATCAAATATTGTGTGGAACAAAACTTTTAGGGGTTGAAGGGGGACGTTTGATAAAAATTGATTTGTGGATCCAAAATTCAAAATGGCGGCGTTAGAATGGCCGACATGTTTTTTTCGAATGGAAACAACTTTTTTTCATCACCAAAAAATTTTTCAGCGCAAAACCAACAACTTTTGTTGGAAAAATTTTTGGTTAAGTTCATATTTTTTAAGTGAGAACATCATCTTCAACTATTTTAAAGGTATCCAGGATGCACCGCGAATAGATCTTTAACGTACCAAGTGCAAGTGCGTTTGCGTGTGCGTCTGCATATGCGTGCATACGTGGAGGTGCATGTGTGTGTGTTTTTTATTTTCATTTCATTTTTCAACTTTTTTTAAAAAGAGGGGCATGCAATGCCTTTATGCCCATAGGTACGAGCTCACAAGGATTAGATCTCTGCGGTTCGTCACTACCGCAGTATTTTCGGACTCCAAACCCTCCTTGTGAGTGTACTCTGATCCCTCCCTAGAGATGTTCAAAGATCCCTCCATTCATGTTTAAACATGCTTGAACTCTTCTCTCAAAACCATCAACTGTGCGTACGAGAACATCTCTCGGGATCGCACGGCAGGCAGCTCTTATCCGCTCCTTCATGTTCTCTCGTGTTGTTGGAGCTTGACGGTCTTTTAAGTACCCCCACAAAAAGAAATCAGGAGACGTAAGATCTGGTGACCTTGGAGGCCAATTTACAGGACCGTCTCGACCAATCCACCGTTGACCAAATGTTGTATCCAGATGATTTCGAACAACATGAGCCCAGTGAGCGGGTGTACCGTCTTGCTGAAACCACATCTGTTGACGTGTTTCCAAATCCAGATCTTCTAGCAAAAGAGGCAGTTCATTTTGTAGAAAATCAAGGTAACGGACAGAGTTCACATTGCCTTCGAAAAAATGGGGACCTATTAATTGCCCGTTCACAATACCACACCATACGTTCAAACTCCATCGATGCTGGTGATCGATCTGTCTCAACCAATGTGGATTCTGATCAGACCAATACCGAAAGTTCCATCGGTTCACTTGACCACGGTTGTTGAAAGTGGATTCATCACTGAACATAACGTATCGAAAAAAGTCCCTGGATCGCTCGATTTGTCTCAACGCCCACCGACAAAACGCCACCCTTCGCAACGGATCTGGATTAGGAGTGTCTTGGTGGAATTGTAGTCGGTACGGGTGAAGTTTCGCACCTCTCAATACACGGTGCACTGTCGATTTGGGAAACCCCAGTCGTTCCGAGATCACTTTGGCACTCAAATGAGGATCAATTGCTATCATGGCTAAAATAGCCATGTTTCGGGCTTCATGCAATCCACCAAAATTATTGACGTTTGGGAAATGTCGACGGTGGCGGATCATCCGACCTGTCCTCGCTCGCTGCTCAAGGGTTCGGATTGTCTGCCGTGATGGGTGACGACGATCAGGATATTCACGTCGATACAAATTTTCAGCTCGGAAGTAATTGCCCCGACACCTCCCTAAAATAAGGAGGATATCAACGATTTCGTTGGGACTGAAATCAGCCATTGTTGCTAATTTTCAGAATTTTCCTCTAATTTAAGAACTTTTAAAAATTTCGAGAATCAAGAATTTTCCTCTGATTTCAGAACCTTTACAAATTTTAGATTTCGTCTCTTGCTAATGGCTGCGGAGTCAGAAGATAAACGTTTCAATTAATTTTTCATCCGTGGGCGATCACAATGACTTCTAAAATAAAAAATTCTTCTCTGATTTACAACTCAAAAGTAGGCGTAAGTCTCGCTTACGTGAACTTATCTTTAAGCGTAAGCCTCGCTTGCGTGTACTTATCTTTAAGCGTAAGCCTCGCTTACGATTAAAGGTAAATTCACTTTGTAAGAGATTAAAGAAAACATCATTGGTAGTACTGACGTAGTCTGACTTTGCGTAGTTCTCTTACTTTAGAGTTTTAAATCAGAGAAGAATTTTTTATTTTAGAAGTCATTGTGATCGCCCACGGATGAAAAATTGATTGAAACGTTTATCTTCTGACTCCGCAGCCATTAGCAAGAGACGAAATCGAAAATTTGTAAAGGTTCTGCAATCAGAGAAAAATTCTTGATTCTCGAAATTTTTAAAAGTTCTTAAATTAGAGGAAAATTCTGAAAATTAGCAACAATGGCTGATTTCAGTCCCAACGAAATCGTTGATATGCTCCTTACACGCAAACGCACTTGCACTTGGTACGTTAAAGATCTCTTCGCGGTACATCCTGGATACCTCTAAAATAGTTGAAAATAATGTTCTTACTTGAAAAATATGAACTTAATCAAAAAAATTTTTCAACAAAAGTTTTTGGTTTTGCGCTGAAAAATTTTTTGGTGATGAAAAAAAGTTATGTTTCCATTCGAAAAAAATATGTCGGCCATTCTAACGCCGCCATTTTGAATTTTGGATCCACAAACCAATTTTTATCATACGTCCTCCTTCAACCCCTAAAAGTTTTGTTCCACACAATATTTGATCCGAGCAATATTTTCCGAGAAAAGTCAGGTGTAAGATTAAAATGGGACACCCTGTATATATTGTATGATAAAGTTATAAATTTTTATTTCATTAAAAAATGGGCTTCCAATGAAATTTTGAAGCACTGTTTTTTTATTTATATTATCATACCCAGAGATGCATAGGGAATGCACTCATGTCGATACACAGCATTTTTAAATTCTGCATGTAACCACCAAAGTTTAATCAGAGAAAGAAAAAGTATTGAGTTCTTCCACGTACAACCAAAGATGTCGTGGACCCACCCAACGGTTATGCACACACATCCAAAAACGTTACAGATCCATAATTCTGTGTGGACAAAACATGAAAGAGATGACGTATTCGAATTATGATATGTTCACATTGTAAAAAGCAATGATAAAAGGAACAATTCGTTTTTAAAAAAATAATTGAAAGTGAGGAAAAAGAAAGCGTTACGAAAAGTGACAGTTTTTTTGGTGAACTTTGAAGAACGAATTTGTTCTTCAAATATCCTTTTGAAATATCCTCTTTGAACTAATAAATAAATTTTCATTATTAAATTTCAACCTCCGTCACCTTAACGTTGCTTGTTAACATGTTGCCCATTGATAAAAAAAAATTTTTTTAAATTCACTCCATTATAGGTGGAGCCCTACTTTTGCATAATTACTTTGTTTTTAGTCAAATATGTTGACTGCATAGTTAGAATAGGAGATCACGAATATTATAATAATGCTTTATTTCGTTCAAACCCCCGTTTCACCCTCTTAAAGATCGTATTTCAAATTTTGGCACTCTTGAAAAAAATATTATTTTGGTCAAAATATAAAGGCTACATTGTCAACTTGCGGGCATAGATATCGTAATACTGCCTAAATCACGTCCGGTATTCCGCGAAATAATTTCTAAATCTCAACTTATGAAGGAGAAATTTATAAAAATCATCTCGTATCCCCGAAATGTTACGTTCCCCACTTGAAATGCTCCTAATTCAGTTTTCATTTTTTTTGATAAAACAAGGATCCACGTCAGGAAAAAAATTTTTCGTCAAATTTCGAGTATTATTTATTATAACTAAAAGTGCACATAACTCCTTAAGGAGACCGAAACGGCAAATTTTTCATTCTTGAAAATCTTCTTATTTTAGCCCAAATATTCAGAATCAACCGGTAAATCTTGGCGCTCCGGAAACCGTAGACGTGCCCATTATTATTTTTTTATACTCCGCACGCAACAGCACTCTGGGGATCATAACCTGAAACGTCAACATGAAGTGAAATCTCTCAAATGTGCTATCTTCGTATATATTACGATTCTTGCACAAAACAACTGTAATTTCTGAGAAACGTCTGTTTTTTTCTTTTATTCACTTAGTTATTAACTGTACTTTTTTTTACAATCACAGCTAGTTGTACACTGACACTCGCCTTTCGATCGAAATTATGTCTGCTGTTAGGCCCGCTACACACGGTCAATAATATTGCACAGTAATATTGCATAATAAGTTTATATGGTGTGTAGTGCGCTATAAATTTAAGATAGCTCAAACTTTTGTTCAATGATTGCGCAATGTTTCAATACTATATCTACATGTTCAATAATATTGTGCAATCACCTATATTGCGCAATATTATTGACCGTGTGTAGCAGGCCTTACCGTGCTACGTCTTTTTATTTAAATGTCTGCTGTACTGACATACTACGTTCTGAAGTTGTCGTCAGATTTCCAATCATCAACAACCAATTTCAACAACCAATCATAACATCTGTAAATGGATGTCGTCAGATTCAACCAATCAGAAGCTCGAGAGCATCAAAGTGCCTTTGATTGTGTTGTAAATACAGACACATCAATTCTAGAATATGTTGGTATCTTTTGCATAATCTTGAGCCCGTGCAAAGTTTTTTCTCAGCAATTACGCCACCGATCATGCTGATTGTGGGTGGAATCGAAAGAGAATTTATTAATTAATCTTCAGTTCAATTTTCAAAGCCTCAGATGACTCAGGAGTTTCGTAATTGAACAAAATGGCATGCCAATTTTACCCCCACCATCGCGAATCGTTTTATTCAGAGAAAAGATAGTCTCGGCGAGCTCGGGCCAGCAGACGACAGGGCTGTTGTCACTGTATTTGTCCCGAGACTCTACCGAGTCTCTCGATATGCGTATATATATATACAGAATCCTTGTTCGCTATTTTAGGCCTTCGAACTTTTGAGCCCCACCCCTCCAAACGAAAATCCGGTTGAATTAGTACTCTTTGTTTAAATTACTATTTTTACAAAATTTCCCGCGTTTTTTAAATGCGGCCGTAGCGATAATTTTCCACGTAGACGACTTTGATACAGCTCTAATTTTTCATCGAGATATATAACTGTATACACGAATATTTATACATTTCCTCGTTCTTTTTAATACACAACCTCTCAAAGTTACTTGATTTTTGAACATCCGCTGTTTTCAAACAGCTGGAAATTTTTTCAACCTTAATGGAATAGCTTGAAATTTTCAGGGAATGTTTTATACTCATCCTATACCCAAACAACACTGAAAATTTTCAGAATGGGTTTTAGCTGGTTACTGAGCTGTGGATTTTTAAAATGTTCCAGCTTTCCGTATTTTTTTCACGTTTATGATAATATCAATGACTTTTTTAATTGCACGTAATGAATTTACTCTAATTTTGTATGAAGTTGAAATAGCGGTCAAAATTTCATGAATGAACTTCAAATATGGGGGATCGTCTTGTTTTATAACCTACTTTTTAGGAAAAAATCGGCAGCCAAATCGCTGATCCAAGCGCGCAAGCTGCGGTCGAAAAGCAATGGATCTGCCCATATCGTAGGGTGATGAGAAATATATCGATTTTATATTTTTCGAGTCGCAAGTGATTATGTTAACACTTCATGATAAAATGGTTCTCTCAAAAATTAGACTTTCTAAATAATGTTCAGAGGTGGCACCAACAACTGGATTTTTTCAATTTTAGTGAAAAAAGAAAACAGCAAAAAACAAGTTCCACTATCTACATTTTTTACTTTCTGGTTCAAAGTCTCAAAAACGATGAACAGTAGGTGAAAACTATAGTACGAGAGCCCACAACCAAAATCGTGTCTCATAGCAATACGGCTAAAACTATATAAAATCGTTAGATTATATGATTTAGAACCCGACTAGGTGGGTAGTAACGGTCAAAAGTGTAGCAACTGCGTGGGAGGCCATTTCTGCTGTGTCAAAAAAAAATAAGCAGTCGGCGTTATAGCAATACGTCTGATTTACATAACATACTTAGGTATTGTCATTTCATGACAAAAAAGTTCGTTTTCAGAAATTTTTCGCGTAGCGTATAGCCGGAGCGCATTTTTGAAAATGTCAAAAAAATTAGCCGACATGTTTTATAGCAACCCGTATAATTTTTTTTTTTAAACTTTTCGTATGGCTGTCGGAATTACTGAAAAAATGTTTTCAGAAATTTTCGATGTCGTCTATACCCTAAAAAACGAAAAAAACGTTTCGGAGTAACCTAGCAATCGCCTCGGCGTTTGATACGCTCCTATGGCGGGAACAGCTTTTTTTTTGGCAATTCCATCCAAGTTCCCTTTTGAACTAATTATTTAACTCTCTTCAGTTCGGTTCTACGGATTCGGGTAAATACGATAAAACGGAGTATCGAAAACTTTTCTGATAGAGAAGGTGCGACACTATATTTTTCTGAAATTCATTTTTTCTACATCTGCACAACTTATTTTATCATGTCAAACAGTTTTCATAAATATTGCTATAAAACAAGTCAGTACATTTTTTTGACATTTTTAAAACGTTCTCGAAATGTAATGCGACAAGATTTTCTTCTGAAAAATATTTTGTTAGCGTCAACTAACGCACTTTTTCTTATAAACAAGATTTTCAGACGTATTGCTATGGGTTTTTTTTTTTAGTCTCATTTCTAATTTTTTTAAGTGATTCTCCGGGTTCGGGCGACACTATTAACTTCTGAAAAATATGTTCCTATCATTCAACTACCTTCCAATAATCAGACATATTGCTATAAAACATGTCGGCTAAATTTTTTGACATTTTTGAAAATTCGGTCAGATCAAACGCTACGCGGAAAATTTCTGATATGGGTATTTTTGAGTTCAGGACAATCGTGGCTATCGATTTGATGCGGTTTTGGTCGTATTGCTATAAGACCGAAATTTTGGTCGTGGGCTCTCGTACTACTATACATGATTGCAGAGCGTAATAAAAGCAACACGTATCTCATCATAGCTTTCGTATCTCACTGAAGATCATCCGAGTTATTGCAAAAAAAATTAATCCTTCTTTCAAGATGGCGGAAAATAAGCATAGGGTATCTTGATCGAAAAAATGAAGTTAAACTTTACCAAGCCCCCACACATAATATGGAAAATTTGGCTTTCTCAGTCTACTTTCATTTCCGAATATATATAATGACTGAATATATATATAAAAACTGACCCGAGATTCAAATTCAGCACAAAACATACTCGATTTAGGTCTTTAAAGTCATCTTTATGTTCATAACTTCAAGTTTTTGCCATTTTTGCGATTTTTTGGAATTTACCTAAAATTTTGGAGGTATATTGGTCGATTCGACTGCGGATCCGGGTTCAACGCATCAAAATATAGAAATAGATGGATCCAGTCCAAGCTACAGACACTTTTTTGTCGTATGTCTGATTTTTTAAAAAATCATTCATAAATTCTAAAGATAACGTTTACAAATGTGAAAAATTGCAGCCCGGCACTTCTCCATATCATACGATACATCCGGCTGACACAAATCTCGAGGGTTGGAATTTTCAAAATCTCAAACAACATCGTTCGAATTCATGGTCCGAATCATTAGACGATCTCAAAGCCATTCAAGACGCAACTCACGACACCCTGAAAAATATAAGGTGACTGAAAGAAATCCCAATAATTATGTTCATTGTGCATGCAAATTTTTACTTCTTTTATACTGATAAATTTTCAAATAATTTTATTGAGATATTATTCCAAAACGTTAATGGATTCGGAAACTATAAAAGTTTTTAGATCAAGAGTTATCGTGTCTAGAAAAATAAGTTTCTAAAACTATTCCAGTTTTTCGTATTTATGAACATGAAGAAACAATAACTAACAAGGAACATCACTTTGGTGTCCCCCTCCGATTTTCTTGAAACTGCTGTATGTGAAAGAGCATTCGAAAGTAAGAGACACGTATTTTTTTTTATCGGCGGAAAAACGGTTTTAAGGGGTGAAACCACCCTTGAAAGTAAGGCATGTCAGGGGGTGATTTTGCAGTTTCACCAGCAAGCACTCAACAGATTTTGATAAAACCAAAACCAAAATGTTTCTTATCTGAAGTGATGAAAAGTTCACCCTGTGCACGAAAAAAAAAAAAAAAAACAGGGGGTTAACCACCCTTACATTCTTATATTTCTCACGCCACAATGAAAAGGAACGAATATGATGGAATGAAACGGGTTCTATTTCCATGAAAACATGAAAATAAAGTTCACATGTTTTTGCATTTTTGCAAAATAGCAGTCTTAAGGGGGTAAACTACCCCTTTTTTGAATTTTCGTACTGTATGTGGCTTATTTCTGTTTTACATGTTTTTGCTGATTCGAAATATTATAATAATTTCGAATCAAGATTTTCTGAGGTATCAAAGTCAATACAAGACTCTGAAAGTGTGAATCTCCCCCACTCGATTTTCCTCTTTATTCGCTATTTCAAAATTTCTCCCTGCATTTCGTTCAATTTGGTTGCTCTGCATCGAAATTACGAATTCAATAATTTTAGGAACGTATAATGATCGTATTGACCTCAATCTTGGCGGGCAAGGGAAGGAGGAGGGGAGCCATTTGATATTTACTACGATTCAACTTTGAAGTCTGAATAAGTCTATGCTGTTGATCTTGTTTACTAACGAACATTTTTTAAATGAAACTTCAATACACATTAACAATTCATTAACCGTCTCATAGTATAGAATCGGATTTTATTAGATAAGTACATATATCGAAATAAAATATAATAAAACCTATCATTTCCAGCAATTATGGCTCATACGTTGTACAATAATGATATTCATCAAAAAAATGTTTCAAACACAAAGATTTTTTGCACCATGCACATTTTATAATCGCTATATTATTGCAACCAGGTATTTCACAGTGTGTTTTTGATTGACCGAACCCAAAATCAACAGGATTTTCGAAATATTCCGGTTTTTCCGTAATATAATTACTTTTAAACCATGAATATTTGAAAAGATTGATATAGCGTGGAGATGACAATTGATTGTGGGCCAAAGATTGCAGTTTGATTATATTATTCCTCAAATGTAAATTTATATCAGCATCCACTAATAGAACACTATCTGAAAAATGTCGTACAAAATTTTTCCATATCCTGAATCCAAATACATCAAGCGGTTGAATTTTTCCAGTTGTACCTTTTGGGATAATCATTGTGATGATTTTTTTATCATGAGGGGTGGCTTCACGTACAACTTTGGGGCAGTGTCCACTCCAGGAATCAATCAGTAATACATTGTCACTTCCAACATTCGGAAAAAAAACTTTTTCCATCCAAATTTTAAAATGATCTGTAAACATATAACAAATTATATATTTATAACTATATTTTGGAAAAAGTTGATGCACCCTTAACGATAATACGCACCGGAAGTAAGTTTCCCAGATTTCGATGCTGTTACTATGACGTTATCTGGCTTAAACAATTCGTTCGTTACTCTCGGTCCAAATTCACCTTTTGCCTCCTTTAATACTATGAAAAGTGGAGAAAGTAGTTTCCCGTTGGCATTTATTGTTGGCTGAATCGTGTAGCTATGGGTCGTTGAAGACACTGATTGTACAACGCATTCAACTTTTTTCGATCCTTCCATCGCTAAAGTTCGTGCTGAATGGATTTCCAGTTGAAAACCGCTTTGGTCCGAATTATATACATTACTTGACCCATACTTTTCTATTAGTAATTTAACATCTTGAACAAATTTGTCCGCATTTGTTTGCAGAAGCGCTTCTTCCTCCACAGTTTTTCTCGTTATAAATTTATTAATTTTTCTGGAAACAATGCGATGCGATTTCTTAAATTTCCATAGCCAGTTATGAGAAGCTTTGAATCGTATATCTTCATGGCCTATTTCTTTCTGTGCCTGTAGAGCCCACTTTCGAAGGTCAATATCATGAACAATGACACCCGCGTCTACAGCAGTTTTCATATTCCGTAATGTGTATTCAGAAATTCGAGCAAGTTTTTCTTTATATGTACCACCCTTGTTCAGTTGTTGTGCCCAGCGTCGTAACTGCCGTATGGATTTTACAGATTTGTATTTTTGTTTGACGGTTTCAACACTGTAATTCTTTTTTTTACCAGATCTCCAATATTCAACAGCTTTTTTTTTATAATCATAGCTCAGCTCATCGTCACCAGAACAAGCGTCGGAATCGACATCATCATCCTTTTGCCATATCATATCTTCAACAGCAATTGCTTCGAACTCTTTAAATGGTTCTTGAAAATCAAGAGTTTCTTCCTGTATCATCTCAATCCCGTTGTAATCTTGCATAGAATCGATTAAAATTTTTTCGAAATTCTCCTTCATCTCTATTTCTGCATTATTAACAGGAGTTTGTGCAATGTTCATAGCTTCAAATGTAGCCAGTAACAATTTGATAACGTTGATTGGGTTGACTTTCATGCTGGTAAAAGTAGTAGGCACAATACACCAAAAGCACAGAAAAAGCACGCACGATTTGGAGCTCACTCAAAAATGCACTAGTACAATGCTAATGGTTACCGCCTTCGAAAATAAGTATCGAAAGAAAAAAATATTTATTAATCTCACGATGCCTGATAACGTTTTTATCTGATGCATGACTCAAGAATATTCGGAATGACTAATGTTATTCGGTGTGTGAGAATGCCAAAAATATCAGGTGATCATAACTACTTGATAACATTTTTATCTAGCACAAACACCGGGATCATATGTCTACGCCTCTATTTTTCCGCCAAAGTTATGAAAGTGTTTTATAGAGGCATTTTTATCTGTAGCATGGTACCTATTCATTTACGTGCAGTTTACAAGCTTTCTATGATCACCGAAAAAGTAGTTGTGAGAACTTCCCCCCCCCCCCCCCCCCCCCCCGCCAAACCGACACCATCCAGGTCAATACGAGTTTTATATGTTCCTAAAATTATTAAATTTGTAATTTCGATGCAGAGCAACCAAATTGAACGAAATGCAGGGAGAAATTTTGAAATAGCGAATAAAGAGGAAAATCGAGTGGGGGAGATTCACCCATTCAGAGTCTTGTATTGACTTCGATACGTCAGAAAATCTTGATTCGAAACTATTATAATATTTCGAATCAGCAAAAACATGTAAAACAGAAATAAACCACCTACGGTACGAAAATTCAAAAAAGGGGTAGTTCACCCCCTTAAGACTGCTATTTTGCAAAAATGCAAAAACACGTGAACTTTATTTTCATGTTTTCATGGAAATAGAACCCGTTTCATTCCTTCATATTCGTTCCTTTTTATTGTGGCGTGAGATATATAAGAATGTAAGGGTGGTTAACCCCCTGTTTTTTTTTTTTTTTTTCGTGCACAGGGTGAACTTTTCATCACTTCAGATAAGAAACATTTTGGTTTTGGTTTTATCAAAATCAGTTGAGTGCTTGCTGGTGAAACTGCAAAATCACCCCCTGACATGCCTTACTTTCAAGGGTGGTTTCACCCCTTAAAACCGTTTTTCCGCCGATAAAAAAAAATACGTGTCTCTTACTTTCGAATGCTCTTTCACATACAGCAGTTTCAAGAAAATCGGAGGGGGACACCAAAGTGATGTTCCTTGTAAGTAAATATTGGTATATTTATGGTGCAGGTTACTGGATGAGAAATACACAATTCTCTATGACAGCTACAAGAAAGCATATGCGGAAGTTTTGCATCGTTGGCGATTGCTTGATGCGCGAGCACAAGTTTTGAAACACGTTAGCGTGACGCATCATGACAATTACAAAGATGTCGAATTTCAGAGCGAGTGCCACATTTGTGACAAAGTCAGCAGAGGACCACAATGCTCCAATTGCAAAAGATTGACATTTCAGTGTGTCATTTGTCACATTTCTGTAAGAGGTAACGTAGGAGTAAAACTTTCAAGTCTTTTTTGGATCTCTTTTTTTTCATTTCGATCTTACTACTTATAACTCCTAGAGATACCTGCGTGTTATTTAACACTGGCACACAAAAAAAAGTGGTCAGTACTGTAACGAAACGCTCTTGCCGGCCTGAACGTCGCCATGCGTCGGTTCGAGCAACTTAAATAATAAGGAGCAGGTATGAAGGAAACGCGGACACTGTGTTTTTTAGTAAAAAATAAAATAATCAATTTTATTCAATTATTTGACCGAATTTAGACAACGAGATTTTGCGCTTTGGTTCACTGATTCTAAAACAATTTTGTGTTTTTTGGTTTAAACTGTCTTGCTTTGTTTAATCGGATCTGGCGAGAAAAAGACCCGGAAAACCCTAAAACGTTGCAATTTCTCTGTCTGAGAAAATTTCAATTTTCTCAATTTTCAAATTTCAATTGTACAAAAATAGTATTTAAAAAAAACAATTTTAAATTTAATTGTCGCGTTTGTACCAATCTTTCGACACGCCTTGAACTTAAAAAACTTGCTATTTAATGTTTCGTGCTATAATTCGTTAGACTCGATTTTTCCGATGTCCTGTTATGCTCGCTTTTAAAATCAAATAAATCCAAGAGTATTTTTCGCTTTTACAATTCTTATTTCCGTTTTTGATTCGATATAAATTCTAGTACTATCTATCGCCTCTTGGATAATTATTTTCTAAATGGGTCTAGATCTCCCTGCCTGGACCACTTCGGACAATATTTTTCAAATGAGAATTTAATTTTTAATAATTGGATGAATTTTAATCCTCCTCGAATAATAAGAAAGAGAAAATAAATGAAATGGTAGGATGTAGACCGCGGGCTATGGGATCGAAACGTCGCCGAATCTTTCCGAGAGTCCGAGCATCTACAGGGTAGAGGTAACCTCCCGTCCACGTGTTATGGGATCGAGACGTCACCGAATCGATCCGAGAACTCCGTGCTACGGAAAGCCGGAAAAATTTTTTAGAGGTTAGGTGCGGACCCTGGATTATGGGATCGAGACGTCGCCGAGAGTCGCTCCGAGAATCCAGGCATCCAAGGAAATAGGCAATTCACCGTCCACGGGCTATGGGATCGAGACGTCGCCGAGTCGATCCGAGAGTCCGCGCTACGGGAACCCCAGAAATTTTTAGGATAGGTTTATTATTGTTAAGGCTGATGTAGAGGTGTACTGAGAAAGGTCCGAGTTGATCCTTTAGCCAGGGAGAACTGTCTGTCGAATGAGTCGCACAGCGCTTCTTATACCCAGTTCCCCACCATAAAATTCTCGAGCGCCGAGAATCTTCGTTTTCGATCGGTTCTGCGCACCTTTCTGTAACGCCTTCTCTGATTGGCCCGTTGCCATGATTCATGCTCGCCCGTTGGTTGCGCGGGCTAACATACGATGCGCGGACTACCACTTTTCATGTTTTTCAGCTTATTGCGATTTTCAACAACAAAAACTTCAATTTGATCAGTTATCATTTAATTTCTTCTTTGACTTGGCATTGTTACATCGTTTAATATGATTCGAATAATTACAATCGCTAAAAGTCACGTACGCGTCCTATAGCCCATTAACGCTTTCCCCGCGCATGCGTCGTAGACGCTTTTTACATTTTTCATTATTAATTTATTTTTGTTACATTGATTTGACTTCTGATCATTTTTCTTTAATTCGTGTTATTTTTGCGATCATTTTGATCGTATTTACGCATCCACGTGACTCAAAATAATAAAATGCGAAAAGAAATAATTTTTGTAGTAATACGGCGCGGCGTAGTTCAGAGCGGTGTCGGTTGCCCCACTCGGGCCCATGCATACCGGCCTAAGATGGCCGCCACCTGTTAACAACGACGGGCGTGGTCGCCGCGATGTTTTGTCCGCGATCTAAAGATCGCGGAGTTTCGTTAGTTTCGACGGGCTCGGGCCGTCGCGCGAGTGTATCGTTACAGTACCTAGAACCAGACCCATCAATCTCTACGTATTTTAGCCCGCTGAATCCGAATCCGGGGTCAGATTGGTCAATATACCTGAAAAATTTTGAGTAAATTCCAAAAAACCGCCAGAATAGCGGAAAATCGCTGTTAAAAGCATAATAAAAGTTGTCTTCGACCTTACACGGGGATGTTTTTTTTTGTAATTTGATACGCTGAATCTGAAACATAGAAAAAAAATTCGAAATCAGGAAAAAACTTCTGTTAAGAAAAATAAAAAATTAAAAAAAAAATTCATAACTATTGAACAAATTGGAAAATTTACTGCCCAAGTTACGTACATTATGAAAATGTATAATATCAAATGGAGGCCAAGTTTTTATTGATAATTTTGAATATTTACCGAAAAAATCGGAAACTTTAATTGAAAAATTGACGTTTTATCCATAAGAGCCGCTAATCATTCATAATAATTATTTTCGAGAAAAAACAAGTTCATGAAAAAACAGTCATAACAGAAGTTACGTGCAGTACTAAAATTTATTATATCAATTCCAGGCCAAATATTTTTATTATCAGAATAAAATGTATTTATTTAGAAGGTATCAACATTCATGTACTGAATCGTTGACTAAATCATTCAATTTGAACGTCATGAAATTGTGTTTTAAGGTAACTCCTGTTCAAAACGCTTTTAGACCAAGTTCAACGTACCGATTAACATTATTGTTAGTAGATATGTATTCAAGAATATCTTATTAACGTGAAAAAATATTTAAAATGATAGTTTTGCAAAATTATCAACTAATAGATGCAAATTTCCATGATGACACATTTTCACAGATATTTTTCAAAAAATCATCTGTATTTTTTAACTGATTTTATTGCACCAAGTCTCATTTTGTTCCTCAACTAATCCTCTACGAATTCACTACGTAGATTTCCCTTTAAACTCATTCCTGAGAGAAATTATGAATGAAAAAGTTTTTTCACTTAATGAACAATTAGCTGCAACAGTGAAACGATCGAGTTAAAAAAACAACTACACGGTGGACTTATAGAGGACCAGTTGACGAACAAAATGAGACTTATTGCAATAAAATCAATGAAAAAACGCAGATAATTCTTTGAAAAATACCAGTGAAAATGTGTCAGCGTGGAAATTTACATTTATCAGTTGATGTGTTTGAGCCGAAGGTCCTTCATTGTGCCGTTTCTTCGTCGTTTCGTTTATATAGGTTGTTGAACTAGGAAAAGGATCTTTGAAATAAATAAATACACTCGGTTTGAGCCATGAAATCTGTTGGAATATTTATTAGCTCTTGTGGGAAAAGCCTGACGGCATAAAAACCCACGTAACTATTGGAGTTACAATTGTTTGAATCAAATTAATTTTCTTAGAATAAATAAGAACAAGGTATCATGGATCTAGCTCTTTGTGAAACGCGCATGTATGTCTGGGTGCGCTCGATTTTACCAGAAAAGGATCTAGAGCGGTAGCTGTCCTACTGGTAAAATCATAATTGTTAACAATCCAAAAATCTGGAGCTGATGCTGTTTTTGTGATTGCTCAACAATATGTATGTTATCGTCAATCTCATTGGATTGGTTGGTGACGTGAGTAGCGCTCCGCGTATCGTACCGCGTGCGTTCTCATTCGTCGCTTTCAACACAGTGCCCAGTAGAAGCAGTCACGCTTCGCGCTTGTCGCTCCCCACCACGAGCCCCGGGCCCGGTGTCGTCGCCAGCGTGAGTCGATCGCGCATGTCTCACTCGCGCGATCGGAATCGTGCAAATTCACTTAACATTTTTTAACCACCAAACATGATGGTTTTGCAAAACTAGCGTTTTTAATATTGTTACATCTTAATGAGATATGTTGTAATACAAATCCACTAACAATACATTTAATCGGTACGTTAAACTTGGTCGAAAAGCGTTTTGAAAATTTAGCACTCATTTGACTAGCATGCAGTACAGAAGTTACCTTAATATGCGTCGAAAATCTTCCTCGGACTCAGAACGTTCCATCGAAATTACCAAAAAATCAACGGCTATAAAAAATCCCAAAATCTTGCTTTCCAATAATAAGAACGATGTCAACCCATTTCTTTTTAACCAGAACATATAAAAATCGTTAAAAATTCACATCAAAGTCATCTGTTACTTTAAAAAGCTATAGATTTTGAAAAATCGATTCCCCTCCGACTTTCAGGATCCCCTTGTATTATTCACAACATTCAACTTCGATTGGATCGGTACAAATTATGTTCAAATACGTCTTAAACGTACTTCTCCGGCCCATCACCTTTTATTCAAATTGCTCATTCGAAAAAAAAAAACGAAGATAGTCTATGTGTTAATATTAGGGAACAGAAACCCCCAGAAAATAATTTTCCTTCGAATTAGAGAAATCGTTCTTGTCGATATGAAACGAAAATCAAAGACGAAGTTGATTAATCTATTTATATTGTGTGGAATATTAATTAACAACAAAATAATTTTTCTTCGAATTCCAGGAATCGCGCGTGTCGTACTCGACTCGTGATATTTATCAAATTGTGTAAGTGACTGTAGAAAAACAAAATATTGGATGGCTGAGAAGGTTCGAAAATGTCTTGTAATGCAACTTATTATTTATTATTTTCATTGGTTTCTACCGAATGGTATGTTTTCGCTGACGGAAATGAGAAGTTAAAATTGCTTATATTACAATATAAACTTGAGAACAATCAAGTTCAATATACTTGGAGACATTATTTTTATTTCTATTCATTTTATCATATTTGTGATCATAGAAGAGCCCTGATTTTTTTTTTCGAATGAGCAATTTGAATAAAAAGTGATGGGCCGGACAAGTACGTTTAAGACGTATTTGAACATACTTTGTACCGATCCAATCGAAGTTGAATGTTGTAAATAATGCCAGGGAATCCTGAAAGTCCGTGGGGAATCGATTTTTTAAAGTCTATACCTTCTTAAAGTAACAAATCACTTTGATGTCAATTTTTAACGATTTTCATAAGTTCTGGTTAAAAAGGAATGGGTTGACATCTTTCTTATTATTGGAAAGCAAGATTTTGGGATTTTTTATAGCCGTTGATTTTTTGGTAATTTCGATGAACCGTTCTGAGCCCGATGAGGATTCTCAACGCGTATTAAAACACAATGTCATGACGTTCAAATTGAATGATTTAGTCAACGATTCAGTACGGGAATGTTGATACCTTCTAAATAAATACATTTTATTCTGATAATAAAAATATTTGGCCTAGAATTGATATAATAAATTTTAGTACTGCACGTAACTTCTGTTATGACTGTTTTTTCATGAACTTGTTTTTTCTCGAAAATAATTATTATAAATGATTAGCGGCTTCTATGAATAAAACGTCAATTTTTCAATTAAAGTTTCCGATTTATTCAGTAAATATTCCAAATTTCTATCACAGATTCCGATTTTTTCTGTAAATATTCCAAATTATCAATAAAAACTTGGCCTCCATTTGATATCATACATTTTCATACTGTACGTAACTTGGACAGTAAATTTTCCAATTTGTTCAATATTTATGAATTTTTTAAAAATTTTTTATTTTTCTAAATAGAAGTTTTTTCCTGATTTACACTTTTTAAAATAATTTAATAGAATTTTTTTCAATTGTTTTTTATTTTTGTTTTTTTTCTATATATCTTTTATCCTGATTTTGAATTGTTTTTCTATATCATCCAGAAACAAAGGATCATCTATGTACTTATCCCAACCTTTTTTCCCTAGGGGAATTTTCGGGTTTGATATCACGTTTTTTTCCCTCAACTTCCTTGATTTCGTTTTAATGGCTATAGGATTTTAGTTTCAATTTTCGTGTGTTATTATGTTTTTTAAGATTATTATTTTGTTAGTACATTTTCAAAGATTATAAATACTCACGATAATAATATGACACTTTGAACACTTTTCCGCACCACCGCACGGGTAGAGTTCTAGGCGCGTTTTTTTTACATCACATTTTGTCCATTAGGAACCCAAGAACATGGGGAAGTTCATGTTGGAGGCCGAGATATGATTTTCGGTTTATAACGTTGGTTTCCACAAAAAAAGACTATTTTTCGTCGAAATTGTATTGAAAATATTTCGTCACAGCTCTGTCCTTGGACTTTGGCGATTTGTTCCCTTTCACTCTAATTTGTTATGCCCATTAGGAACCAAGAGCATGAAGAAATACGTGTTGCGGGCCGAGATTTGATTTTCGGCTTATAACATTTGTTTCGACGAAAAAAGACCTATTTTTCGTTAAATGTGATGTGAAAAATTATTCCCATAAATCTATCCAGAGACTTTTCCGATTTTTCCCAAGTCTTCTACCAGAAAAGAAGGGATGTAGAGACTTCTTTAATAAAACGGATTTTTTTGATTCCTTTTCTTCAAAGTTCACGTGAAAGATAGATAAAATTCAATGCATAACAAATCCAACAGAATTAGCTATTTTTAGATGTCGTTTTTGCATTCTGAAGCTAGAGATTTTCGTGTCATCCAAAACGCGCCCCCGATGAAAAATATTTTCAACGTTTGCGAGTGGCCGCTGAGGTCCAATTATATATCTATAGTTTGATAGTTACCGAAAAAAAGCACCCGAAAACTTCTAGCATTTATTATGCCAGAACTCAAAAAAACAAAAAAAAACTGAGTGTACTTAATTCAACGGAGCAACAGAATTCAAAGAGGTTCAAGGTACCTGCATTGGTTTTGGAGGAAAACAATTTTAGGAAAATTTAGAAATGAATGTAGAAATTCAGAAATTTAGCATAGACTTTAGAAAAAGGAGAGGTGTACAAGGTTTTATTTAAATCCATTTAACCAATTGTTATTTATAAAATAAAATAAAAAAATCCTAAAATTCCAACTTTCACACTGTTCATAGCCCTTCAAGTGATCTTACACCTTCATCTTTGCACCGTTATTGTTTACCATACAAAGAAATGAGGAGATATTAATGCACCTTTTAATATTTCATATAAGCTCAATTCAAACTGGATTATACACGATTGAAAAATGATTAAGTTTCACATGATGAAAAAAAAAATAGTATTAAACCAAGTTTAAAAATGAAATTCATAAAAATTGAATGCTGGTTCAACACAATTGAAAAAAGTTTTTTTGAATGAGCTGAAAATATATTTTTCTTTAAAAATGATATTTTTATATACGAAAATTCATGTGGAAAGGCTTTGTATAGCATATGATTCTATTTTTCAAAAAATGTACTGCTGTTTGTATGGTAAATATGTAATCGATTCAATACGACTGTACTGAAAACTTCGTAAAACAGCCTTAACAAAAAATTAGAAACACTGCATCTACTCTCACCTAAATTTTTGTGAACATCGGATTTGATAGAAATCCGTGGTGCACGGTCAAAGTTAGCGATTTTTCGTAAAATTTCAAAAAAGACCAACTTTGGAACGATATCTCTCTAGACATCTTCACGCAATCAAAATTTTCGGCATAACTCGCTTGGAAGGTATAAAAAACGAAAAAAATGAGCCATATTAGAAGTCAATTCAGCTAGAAAGAAGCCCGTAGCATCAATTTGAAAATGGTCATTTTATGAAAATTTTTAATTCATTTAACGCGATCACAATGAAAGGCCTCATGATCTGGAAGACTGAACCATGTTTTCTTATAATCTAGATGGTATACTAAAGGAAATGGAACCAGTATTATTTCACTTGAACGTAAAGTTTTTGTGAAACATCATCTTAAAACGAGGCAAAAAATGGTCATTTTTTGATGTTTATAAGGCTCGTTCTCGTGACCAGCACTTAGGGAGTTGAAATTTGGTATTTGGGGATAGTTTTTAAGGTACTTTAAAGTACCCAAGTTTGAGCAAAATCGAAAGACCCCTCCCGAGAAATTGGGCGAAATCCAATGGATCTACTCATATACATCTCATCAGTAAAGCGTGTGTGAATTTTGAGTTCAGTAGCTTTACACGAAGGATTTGAAAACCAAGCACGAAACAATAAAAATAAGTGATTTTATAAAAATTTTTAAATTACAATAATTGTAACACTTTTTTACTAGAGAAAGTAGTCCTCTACGAAAAACCACAAGAATTTCATGTTTTTTATATACATATTCAAGTACACAGCTACTGAATATAATGTTATATGTCGAGATCTTTGAATTTCAACCCATAAATGACGTGACGGCCGTTGTTGCAGTACGGCACACACTGATAATTCATGACATATCATTCAACTTGATTGTTTTATACTTGATTTTTTATGAATCTCAAAATAAAATAGTACTGTGTCTTTGTAAAAAAAAGTCTGAACTTTACGAAAAAAAATATTTTAAAATATTTAAAAAATGGTACATTAGGAGAAAAAGCAATTAGAAGTTATAATAACTTTTTCAGGATTTATCTGATCCCTGAGAATATTTAAAATATTTTTATTGAAAAGCTGAGGTTTTTTCACATAAAAATGACTACGTTCAGTGTTCCGAAAAATAATTCAGGGGTTCGATATTTCCAACACGAGAAGTTAATAAACTTCCCCTAGGAAAAAAAAGGTTGGGACAAGTACATTGATGGTCCCTCGTTTGCTGATAATTCCATCCATAAAAAAACTTGAAAAAAAATTTTTTTTAAATTGTAAAAAAAATTATTTTATAAAAAAAAATACAGAACAATTCGAAAAAAAATTCACAAATCGTGAAAAAACATTATATTAAAACAAAAACTAATCTGTATCTATTTTTTAAAGTGTCAAAAGAATCAAATAACAAGTAAAAAATAAAAAACCGAAAAACCGGTCTTGAAATCATTTTGGAAACCGATGCCTCATTCTTCTTATTAGATTCGAACAGCTAAATCAACTGAAAAAAATTCCATCGAATTTACGTGCGGCATTAAAATTTATTATATTAATTCGAGGCCAAGTATTTTCTAATGAATTGAAAAAATTTACCACTTGAATTACGTGCAGCATTAAAATTTGTGATATGAATCGGTGGACAAGTATTTTATTAGTAACTCCAAATTTTGACATTATTAAATTCTTCTAAGAAGCTTTTAAATCCAAAAAAATCACATGAAAGCATTTGATACACATGATGACATTTGTTACTCTATGGTGGCAGAGACTTATAAGAAAATCGATTCTGATCAGACTTTCAGGATCCTCGGGTATTATTCACAAAATTCGACGTCGATTGGATCGATACAAATTATGTTTAAATATGTGTTAAAAGTACTTGTCCGGCCCATCACTATTCATTTAAATAAAAATCAATCATGAAAAAATGGAATTGTATGGCAGAATCCGGTTAAACATTTATTGAAATGCGATTCATTATAAGTTAAATGTTCTTAATAATAGTATAGGTTAGTTCTTATTCCGAATGGAATTCGTTTGCTGGAAGAATAAGTGAGATGCAAAAATTGCCGTCATTGAATACAAACTGGAGAGTTATTTTTTAAACTTGAACATATTTATTATGTACAATTATTTTTATTTATCAATGGACAATAATATCCCTTGTATATTGCGGAACAATTTCTTTGCTTTTTTTATTAAATTAGTGCAATTACGTAAAAATTACTTGAAGATAATTCTCTCAATTCCCTCTGCATGGATACTTGTGATCCATCAGCTCTAAACAAGCACTGATTATTATTGGGATGAACAATTTAAACGGAAAGTGATGGGCCGGACAAGTACTTTTAACACATATTTAAACATAATTTGTATCGATCCAATCGACGTCGAATTTTGTGAATAATACCAGAGGATCCTGAAAGTCTGATAGGAATCGATTTTCTTATAAGTCTCTGCCACCATAGAGTAACAAATGACTAGCTTTCATGTGATTTTTTTGGATTTAAAAGCTTCTTAGAAGAATTTAATAATGTCAAAATTTGGAGTTACTAATAAAATACTTGTCCACCGATTGATATCACAAATTTTAATGCTGCACGTAATTCAAGTGGTAAATTTTTTCAATTCATTAGAAAATACTTGGCCTCGAATTAATATAATAAATTTTAATGCCGCACGTAAATTCGATGGAATTTTTTTCAGTTGATTTAGCTGTTCGAATCTAATAAGAAGAATGAGGCATCGGTTTCCAAAATGATTTCAAGACCGGTTTTTCGGTTTTTTATTTTTTACTTGTTATTTGATTCTTTTGACACTTTAAAAAATAGATACAGATTAGTTTTTGTTTTAATATAATGTTTTTTCAAGATTTGTGATTTTTTTTTCGAATTGTTCTGTATTTTTTTTTATAAAATAATTTTTTTTACAATTTTAAAAAAATTTTTTTTTAAGTTTTTTTTATGGATGGAATTATCAGCAAACGAGGGACCATCAATGTACTTGTCCCAACCTTTTTTTTCCTAGGGGAACTTTATGGTTTGATATCACGTCTTTTTTCTCAAAAGTTCCTTATTTATTTTCAGTGGACTATAGGATTTTAGTTTGAATTCCTATGGATTATTTATGATTTTCGTCTTATAACGTTGGTTTTCACGAAAAAAGACCTATTTTTCGTCAAAATAGTACTGAAAATATTTCGTCACAGGTCTATCCTTGGACTTTAGCAATTTTTTTCTTTGTACTTTGATATGTTTTGTCAATTAGAAACCCAAGCGCACGGTCGCAAGCGGGTTGGAGGCCGGGATATGATTTTCGGCTTATAACGCTGGTTTCCACGAAAAAGGACCTATTTTGCGTCAAAATTTTACTGGAAATATTTCGTCACAGGTCTGTTCTTGGACTTTGGCGCTTTTTTTCCTTGTACCCTAATATGTTTTGTCCATTGGGAACTCAAGAGCATGTAGCAATGCGTGTTGCGGGCTGAGATGTGATTTCCGGCTTATAACGTTAGAAAAAAGAAAGGAGAAGAGGAAAGACAGATCAAATTCAAAACACAACAAATCCAACAGAATTGGCCATTTTTAAATGTCACTTTTCCATTCTGAATCCAGACGTTTTCGTGTCATCCAAAACATGCCCCCAATGAAATATATTTCCAAAGTTTGCAAGTGGCCGCTGAGATCCAATTATCTACAGTTTGATAGTTGCAGAAAAAAGGCACCCGAAAACATTTATTGTGTCAGAACTCAAAGAAGCAAAAAAAACTGAGCGTACTTAATTCTACAGAGCAACGGAAATCAAAGACGATTAAGGTACCTGCATTGGTTGTGGAGGAAAACATTTCATTTCAGGATAATTTAGAAATAAATTTAGAAATTAAGAAATTTAGCATGGAATTTAGAAATAAGAAAATTAAGTTAAATAGTAAAGCTGAAAACTATTGTGATGAATTTTAGAAATTACATGTTACGGTAGGAGTAAAAAATTCAAATGATTGGCACACATGCTGCGACACAAAAATATCAAAGTTTGAAGGTATTCGCTCCATACCGCAGTAATACAAACTTCAATACTATTTGAAAAGAAACACTTTAAAACTTGCTGAACAAAGTTCCATTCCATATTACTATAATCAAAGATAGGGGATGATACTAGCACATATACTTATCCACAGAAATTTCAAAGTTCGCAGGTATCTGTTGCGATTCAATGTATCTGCGCAATTAGTTTGGAAGACAGCAATTTCAAATCCATCCATAAATGAGCAACTGAAGACTTTTCTAATGAATTTTTCACTTCATATTTATGTTACGGTGAGAGTCAAAAAGTAAAATGAATGGCACAGTATATAAATTTTATAGTTTGCAGATTTTTCTGTATTTCAGTGATCCAAATATATAGTATTATAGTGAAAGGGTGTTAGAAGTCATGATGTTACATTAAAATGACATAGCGCACATAACATTCAGAAATTCTGTAGGTTTCCATGATATTGGCAGGCATTATACTCAATCGCATCCAAAACTGAGCAACTGTAGACTTATCGTAATGAATGTTTTCACTAATAATTCCACATTTGCAGTTTGCAGAATAGGAATACTCAACATACACGTTATTTCATAAGTATTGTTGTCAAAATTTGTGTTTGCCTACCGCATTCCGAAGATTTAACTTTTCATATTATCAGCAAAAAAAGCATCCAAAGACTTTTTGGAACAAATTTCAAAATTTATTACTCGACAGGCCAGGTGGAAAAAGTATAACTACACTTATATCAACACCAGAAACTGTTTTGAGAATCTGATATACAAAATGTGCGAATAATGATCATAGTCGGAAACCACTTGAATCAGGTTACCACAATCAGCATGAAGAAATGGTAGAAAATTAAAGGACACATATTAGGCAACCAATTAATAATATGTATCGATCCGCTGCAAACCGATGGAGTCAAAACAAGGATCGGAAAGAGCAGAGCCAGATTCAATAGGAAGCAAAATATGGGAATATTCAAAAATAATGATGACACAAAAAATAAATTAGAAAACATTTATTCGATTGGAGTTTCTCACATTATATATACTAACAGTTCCGTGTGTTCTTGTTTTATTAATTATCAACCATAATATTTCAGATCGCAAAAAGAAAATTTGACGTTATAAGTTGACGAACATTTTTTCTTACAACTTCCAGACCTATTTTTGATAAACTGATTTGCCTTATTTATATTATTCACTAATTATTCGAACGTTTGTTACATATGTCCCGCACTTCGTAACGTCAAACCCCGGCCGGTTCGTTACCACACAGCTATCAAAGGGAACTCGTATATATAACCTACATAATTACACATGATATATAATCACGCAACTGACAATATATTTACACTGAACAATATTCCGCGCACTCTGGTTTAATTGAAAGATTATCTCAGTTGACACTTATTTCGGATAAACTTCCGAAAAGCGGAAACCGAATTTTGAGCTGAAATTTTGCATACTGCTTCTTTATAACAATATAAGACTTCCCCTAAAAGGATTTTTGGCGACTAGCAATATTTATTGAGAAATTGAATTTTTAAGTTGCTATTTTAGCCCGAGCAAGTATATCTATATCGCTTATCTCGCTCGGCCGGTATCCTTACTTCGCTGTAGTGCCCAGGCTACATGAATGGCAAACGTTGCGCTCCTTGGCTGGGCTACTCCGGGGATTTTTTCCTTAAAATTCCGTCTCCCCGGCGCTTTTTTTTTTAATTTTTTTAATTTGAACAAAGAAAAAAGAAAATTCTTGAAAAGTAAATGGGTGGGTCTCCCCGGCGCTTCGCGCCGGGGAGACGGTATTTTAAGGAAAAAATCCCCGGAGTAGCCCAGCCAAGGAGCGCAACGTTTGCCATCCATGTAGCCTAGGCACTATAGCGGAGTGAGGATACCGGCCGAGCGAGATAAGCGATATAGATATACTTGCTCGGGCTAAAATAGCAACTTAAAAATTCAATTTCTCAATAAATATTGCTAGTCGCCAAAAATCCTTTTAGGGGAAGTCTTATATTGTTATAAAGAAGCAGTATGCAAAATTTCAGCTCAAAATTCGGTTTCCGCTTTTCGGAAGTACAGCCAAATCGAGTGTTTCGGTACGCTCTAGTCACTTGGAGTTAGAAAGACTTGAGTAGCGTTTGTTTACATTTGGGCATACGTCCTTTGCACGAAACGTGACTTTTGTCGCGTTTTGTTTCGTCCACTCCACTGAACGCGACTATCCCCTTTACACGCGCCCGAGCGGGAGAGACAGCGTGCGAAGACTCGTTCCCTCTCTCTCCCACTCGTTGTAGCGTACCTGGCGAGAGATCTATACATATATATTGTAACGAAACGCTCTTGCCGACCTGGCCTGAACGCCGCCACGCGTCGGTTCGAACAACCTTAATAATAAGGGACAGGTATGAAGGAAACGCGGACACCGTGAATTTTAGTAAAAAATAAAATAATCAATTTTATTCAATTCTTTGACCGAATTTAGACAACGAAATGTTGCGCTTTGGTTCGCTGATTCTAAAACAATTTTGTGTTTTTTGTTTTAAACTGTCTTGCTTTGTTTAATCGGATCTGACGAGAAAAGACCCGAAAGACCCGAAAACGTTGCAAATTTCTCTGTCTGAGATAATTTTTAATTTCTCAATTTTCGGAATTTAAATTGTACAAAAAATGATTAAAGAAAATTTTCTTAAAAGTCTAATTGTCGCTTTTGTTTTAATTTGGTGACACGCCTCAAACTGAAAAACTCTAGATTCAATGTTTTGTGCTATAGTTCGCTGATTCTAATTTTCAATGTCCTCTTTCGCTCGCTTTTTTAAAAAGAAATAAATCCAAGAGTATTCTGCGCTTTTACAAATTTTTAATTTCGTGTGATTCGATATAACTCAAATTCTATCTATTGCCTCTTGGATTATAATTTTAGTAAGATCTCCTTGTCAGATCAATTCAGATAAATTTTACACCAAATGTGAATTTAAAATTTTTAATTAATCAAAAAGAATTCCAGTTCTGCTCTTAACAATCATAAAAATGAGAGAAAAAAAATAAATTTACGTGAATTAGGCAAGGATAGCGCAGACCACAGGCTCTGGGATTGAAATGTCACCGAATCGCTCCGAGATTCCAGGCATCCAGGAAAATTTAGGAAAATTTAAAGGTTAGGTGCGTCCCTGGACTCTGGGATTGAAACGTCACCGAATCGCTCCGAGATTCCAGGCATCCAGGAAAGTTTAGGGAAAAGGAGTTTATGATTGTTTGAGCAGAGTTCACAGTCTAGACTGTTCAAAAGATCTGAGCTGGTCTTGTAGGCAGGGAGAACTGACTGACGAATAAGTCGCGCAGCGCTTCTTATACCCAGTTCCCCACCATAAAATTCTCGAGTGCCGAGAATCTCCATTTTCGATCGGTTTTGCGCACCTTTCTGTCACGCCTTCTCGTATTGGCCCGTTGCCATGATTCACGCTCGCCCGTTGGTTGAGCGGGCTAACATACGATGCACGGACTACCGCTTTTTATGATTTTCAGCTTATTGCGATTTTCAACAACAAAAACTTCAATTTGATCAGTTATTATTTAATTTCTTCTTTAATTTGGCATTGTTACTTCGTTTAATATGATTCGAATAATCACAATCGCTAAAAGTCACGTACGCGTCCTATAGCCCATTAACACTCTGCTCGCGCATGCGTCGCAGTCGATTTATACATTTTTCATTTGTGATTAGACTTTATATTGTTAATTTAACTTGTGATAATTTTTCATAAACTCGTGTTATTTTTCTGATGATTTTAATCGTAATTACGCACTTGGGCGACTTAAAATAACAAAATGCAAAAACAATTAATTTCAGAAAAATACAGCGCGGCGAAGTTCAGAGCGGTGCCGGTTGCCCCATTCGGGCCCATGCATACCGGCCTAAGATGGCCGCCACCTGTCAATAACGACGAGCGTGGTCGCTGCGATGGTTTGTCCGCGATCTAAAGATCGCGGAGTTTCGTTAGTTTCGACGGGCTCGGGCCGTCGCGCGAGTGTATCGTTACAATATAAATTACTGGGGAAAAATTTCCGAAAGTGTCCTCACATTCTTTTTAGTGTGACTGCACCGCTGGTTTAGATATTTAGATGCAACGAAACACATTTTGAAAGGAAGGCATTTAGCTTTACTTTGGTATATTCGAAAAGTCTCTACGACTTTTTTTACGGATACTACGTCATTTCGAAAAACGTTGATATTTTGGTTCGTTTGATTTTTGTTTCAATTGGGCCGCGAGTCCAGATAATCCATTTTGTCTTCAATTTTTTGATTTTTTTTTCATTTATTTTTCAATGAAACCTCGAGTACATTGATTGTAGTAATTCTAAACGATGGGGTTTTTTGAAAAATTTGGAGAGAGAAAAATCTTTTACTTCTCCAATTCCAACAAATTCGAATTTTATCAGACTTTTTTGCAAATTTTTTTTGTCCCAAAGTTTCTACTTTGAACGTTGATAAATTGATCTGGGATTTTCGAGAATTATGGAGTGGTATTAGAATAGACTCGGTAGAGTCTCAATAAACTATCTTTTCTCTGAATAAAACGATTCGCGGTGGTGGAGGTAAAACTGGCATATCATTTTCTAGCATTGCGGAGCTCAGGAGATGTTTTGTAAAATGAAAATTGGTGTGGAGACTAATTTTTAAAATCCCTTTCAAATGACCCCGAAAACAACACGATCAGTAGCTTAATTGCTAAGAAAAAACTTTGCATGGGCTCAAGATTTTGCAAAAGTTACTAACACATTTATGGATTTACCGTGTCTGTATAGAACATCATCAAAGGCCTCAAAATTTGCAAATTCCAATTTCCAGCATTTTTTCTGTTTATGTGAATATACTCATGTTTTAAAATAATTTATCCAATAGTTTTTGTCAAGTTTTATGCATTTTATAACGATTTTGATTATTCTTCGAATGTTTGAAGTGATCCACTCAATTTTTCAGCGATTTTCAATGTTTCCACAGTTTTATGAGATTAAAATTATTTTCCGTAAGGTTTATATTTTTTTTTCATTCATCGTGGAATTTGTTCCTCTTATTTGAAAATTTCGATTTTAAGTTTTTTGTTGAAATCTTTGTAAATAAAAAAACGTATAAAAGTGAAAAAAATGCTGCAAATTAAAATTTGCAAATTGCTTCCTCAAGATGGTCAAGATGCGCGATGTTCAAGATGCACGATGCTCAAAGTTTACTCCATGAAGACATTGAAGACATTGAAAAATGTACTATCCAAGTTACATGTAGTATAAAAATGTATGATATCAATTGGAGGCCAAGTTTTTATTGATAATTTGGAATATTTATCGAACAAATTGGAAACTTTAATGAAATTCATGATAATTATTTTCAAGAAAAAAGTTAATGAAACAAAAGTCATAACGGAAGTTACGTGCAGTACTAAAATGTATTATATAAATTCGAGGTCAAGTATTTATCAGTTATTCGGAATATAATCTCCGGCGACAAATGAGCCTTGAGAATCCGTGTCGCGCTCACAACGTTTCATCAAAATTACTAAAAAATTAATGGAAATAAAATCATTAAAAATTCACATGAAAGTCATTCGTTACTTCAACAAGGTACACACTTTAAAGAATCGATTCCCCTCAGACTTTCAGGATCCCCTGGTATTATTCACAACATTCAACTTCGATTGGATCGGTACAAATTATGTTCAAATACGTCTTAAACGTACTTGTCCGGCCCATCACTTTTTATTCAAATTGCTCATTCGAAAACAAATCAGGGCTGTTCTATAATGACAAATATAATAAAATGGATAGAAATAAAAATAAGATCTCCAATTAATTTGAACTTGATTGTTCGCAAGTTCGTATAGCAATATCCACTTATTCTCATTTTCTTCAGTGAACCAATGAAAATGAGAAATAATCAGGCGCATTACTAGAAATTTTCGAACCTACTCAGCCATGCAATGTTTTTTGTCTATAGTCACGTACACATTTTGATAAATATCACTAGTCGAGTACGACACGTGGATTCCTGGAATTTGGAGAAAAATGATTTTGTTGTGAATTATGACTCCATATAATATAAATAGATTAATCAACTTCATCTTTCATTTTCGTTTCATTTTGACAAGAGCGATTCGAAGGAAAATTATTTTCTCGGGAATTACTATTCCTTAATATTAACACATGCATTAACTTCGTTTTTGATTTGTTTTCGAATGAGCAATTTGAATAAAAAGTGATGGGCCGGACAAGTACGTTTAAGACGTATTTGAACATAATTTGTACCGATCCAATCGAAGTTGAATGTTGTGAATAATACCAGGGGATCCTGAAAGTCGGAGGGGAATCGATTCTTTGAAGTGTGTACCTTGTTGAAGTAACGAATGACTTTCATGTGAATTTTTAATGATTTTATTTCCATTAATTTTTTAGTAATTTTGATGAAACGTTGTGAGCGCGACACGGATTCTCAAGGCTCATTTGTCGCCGGAGATTATATTTCGAATAACTGATAAATACTTGACCTCGAATTTATATAATACATTTTAGTACTGCACGTAACTTCCGTTATGACTTTTGTTTCATTAACTTTTTTCTTGAAAATAATTATCATGAATTTCATTAAAGTTTCCAATTTGTTCGATAAATATTCCAAATTATCAATAAAAACTTGGCCTCCAATTGATATCATACATTTTTATACTACATGTAACTTGGATAGTACATTTTTCAATCTCTTCAATATTTATGAATTTTTTTGAACTTTTCAATTTTTCGTTTATTATTTTTATAGAATTTTTTTCCTGGTTTCTATATATGCGTTATACAGAATGCCTGTTCGCCATTTTAGGCCTTCTAACTTTTGAGTTTTACCCCGACCGCGCTCAGACTCCGTGAATATTATATATACATATATAAACCATGTGTCAGTTTTCGATCATCGTATAAACAAACGGAGTTTTGACATTATGAAATGCGTGTAGGAAAAATAAAGAAAACTTTCGTCATCTAACGTAGTGCATAGTACTAAAACCTGTGGAATGCTAAACGAAACCGGTATAAAAGCAGTCGCGTAAATGTAGTCTGTGATCCGACGTGGGTAAAAAAGAATAAAATAAAAAAATACGCGGTGCATGTCGACGAAACTTTTTAAGATTTCATTAATTCGTTTGACTGAAAATAAGTTTATCATTTATATCATTTGTAAATAGGTTATATGATATCAATGCATCGATACGCACATCCGAAACCACCCGAGACTTGTTTTCATATTGAACGTCATTTTGACAGGTGAGGTTATGATCCCCAAAGTGCTGTTGTGTGCGGACTCTAATTAATAAATGAAAATGGTTAGTGAAAAGTGGTTAATATTTATTTTGTTAAACCTTGTGGTATACTAAACTGGTATAAAAGCGGCCGCGTAAATGTAGACTGTGATCTGTGTGTGCAAATAAAAAATATAAAAAATGCGCGATGCATATGTCAACGAAACTTTTCAAGATTTCATTATTTCATTCGATTGGAAATAAGGGCTGTACTTCCGAAAAGCGGAAACCGAATTTTGAGCTGAAATTTTGCATACTGCTTCTTTATAACAATATAAGACTTCCCCTAAAAGGATTTTTGGCGACTAGCAATATTTATTGAGAAATTGAATTTTTAAGTTGCTATTTTAGCCCGAGCAAGTATATCTATATCGCTTATCTCGCTCGGCCGGTATCCTCACTCCGCTATAGTGCCTAGGCTACATGGATGGCAAACGTTGCGCTCCTTGGCTGGGCTACTCCGGGGATTTTTTCCTTAAAATACCGTCTCCCCGGCGCGAAGCGCCGGGGAGACCCACCCATTTACTTTTCAAGAATTTTCTTTTTTCTTTGTTCAAATTAAAAAAATTAAAAAAAAAAGCGCCGGGGAGACGGAATTTTAAGGAAAAAATCCCCGGAGTAGCCCAGCCAAGGAGCGCAACGTTTGCCATTCATGTAGCCTGGGCACTACAGCGAAGTAAGGATACCGGCCGAGCGAGATAAGCGATATAGATATACTTGCTCGGGCTAAAATAGCAACTTAAAAATTCAATTTCTCAATAAATATTGCTAGTCGCCAAAAATCCTTTTAGGGGAAGTCTTATATTGTTATAAAGAAGCAGTATGCAAAATTTCAGCTCAAAATTCGGTTTCCGCTTTTCGGAAGTTTATCCCTCGATTTTAATCGCCTCAATCATATCTCGGGATTGTGTGGACAGATTTCCTTGCAACAAAGATCAATTAAAAGAGAAAAATCGAAAAAAAATCATCAACTTTCAGATTTTTAACTGCAATGGTTTGTTCGAGCGAATGGGTTGAAAAACGTTATGACGTCATAAATCGACATATTCGCGCATATAAGAGTCCGGCAAGGCTCGCGCTGACTTTTCTTTTACACTCTCGTTTTTTTCTTTAATACTTAGCATCGCGCTGCTATCGTGTCTCTTGATTCGAATCCCAATAAGTACTGATTTTAATAGTTTTTTAATAACTATTTTGAATTTATCCATATAATTCATGAATTTTGCGAATATTCTAAAAAATTTGAATCCATTTCGTGTTCAGGATTGAGCGAGGCCCCGACGGTAGCGCGAGAGAATTCGGGCCGGGCTCTCGCGCTCCGCCGCTGGCGTGGCCAGTTCTCGGGTTCGGTCATTTTGGGCGTGCGAAATTAGAGCAACCGGGTGCTCGTTTCACGCGCTCACGGGAGCGTCGCCACCTCCTGGGCAGCAATTAGCACGGGACCGGGGAGGCTCACCGCGCATGTGCGCGGGGCTTCTTCATCGATCTCCATGATTGATTCCTCAGTCTTGATCCGGTCGCTGAAGCGTGCAATCGCGTATAATCACTGCATCTCACCTTCTCACCATTTCGGCATCAAATTCGGGTTTTCTCTCCATTTTTCGGTTCAACTCACTACACGGACTCTGCTCATTCAACGGAACATCCTCTCGGACTCATTCTTAACGGTATATCTCTCAAAATCATCGGGTTCCTTCTCACGTCCTTCTCACGCTTCGGTCGTCCATCTTGTTCGTCTCGCACGTGCTCGACGAACACCGGGTCAACTCGCATTCTTATCATCGGGCTACTCGCCGGGCTCTTTCTCAACCATTATCGGGACTCATTGTACGGTATCATCGGGAGTTGTCTCACAAATAAATCTACTTGTAATTTTTCTCTATTCTCCGCCGCATTTATTATTTGCCACCTACACCAGACTCCTTGCACAAACAATTTCGATAGGATAACAGCTTCTAACTCACTGGATCAAAATATAAAATCTCGTATGAATTGGATATTTTTTTTCTGTTCTATTAATACATTTAACGATATTTCTCAAATAAAAACGTTATTTATTTCTAAAATGGATCATAAATTATTTTATGGACTCAAATTTTTATGCATATTCTCAAAGTTCATGAATTATATAAATTCAACATAGTTATTAAAAAAATATTAAAATCAGTAGACATTGGGATTCAAATACAAATATAGGGTAAACGGTTAGAGTAATTGATTAAATGCGAGAGACTTCTTTTGTAGAGCATGTAATTTCCTACGGAAATATGATATACTCATTTGGCAATAATTTTTTTGATCAGGTAACCAAACTAAAAATGAAAAATAAAAATTTTTATTAAATTCTTCAACTTTTAACCCCGAATATCTCGTAAATGGTTAGATTAATGAAAAAAGTGTAAGAGACCTTTTTTTATAAAGCATTCGACCCCTAGGAAAAAAAATGTTGAGACAAGTACATTGATGGTCCTTCGTTTGCTGATAATTCCATCCATAAAAAAAATTTAAAGAAAATTTTTTTTAAAATTGTAAAAAAAATTATTTGATAAAAAAAAAATACAGAACAATTCGAAAAAAATTTCACAAATCTTGAAAAAACATTATATTAAAACAAAAACTAATCTGTATCTATTTTTTAAAGTGTCAAATGAATCAAATAACAAGTAAAAAATAAAAAACCGAAAAATCGGTCTTGAAATCATTTTGAAAACCGATGCCTCATTCTTCTTATTAGATTCGAACAGCTAAATCAACTGAAAAAATTTCCATCTAATTTACGTGCGGCATTAAAATTTATTATATTAATTCGAGGCCAAGTATTTTCTAATGAATTGAAAAAATTTACCACTTGAATTACGTGCAGCATTAAAATTTGTGATATCAATCGGTGGACAAGTATTTTATTAGTAACTCCAAATTTTGACATTATTAAATTCTTCTAAGAAGCTTTTAAATCCAAAAAAATCACATGAAAGCTAGTCATATGTTACTCTATGGTGGCAGAGACTTATAAGAAAATCAATTCTTCTCAGACTATCAGGATCCTTTGGTATTATTCCCAAAATTCGACGTCGATTGGATCGATACAAATTATGTTTAAATATGTGTTAAAAGTGCTTGTCCGGCCCATCCCTATTCATTTAAATAAAAATCAATCATGAAAAAATGGAATTGTATGGCAGAATCCGGTTAAACATTTATTGAAATGCGATTCATTATTAGTTTAATGTTCTTAATAATAGTATAGGTTAGTTCTTATTCCAAATGGAATTCGTTTGCTGGAAGAATAAGTGAGAAGCAAAAATTGCCGTCATTGAATACAAACTGGAGAGTTATTTTTTAAACTTGAACATATATATTGTGTACAATTATTTTCATTTATCAATGGACAATAATATCCCTTGTATATTGCGGAACAATTTCTTTGCTTTTTTTATTAAATTAGTGCAATTACGTAAAAATTACTTGAAGATAATTCTCTCAATTCCCTCTGCATGGATACTTGTGATCCATCAGTTCTAGACAAGCACTGATTATTATTGGGATGAACAATTTAAACGGAAAGTGATGGGCCGGACAAGTACTTTTAACACATATTTAAACATAATTTGTATCGATCCAATCGACGTCAAATTTTGTGAATAATACCAGAGGATCCTGAAAGTCTGAGAAGAATCGATTTTCTTATAAGTCTCTACCACCATAGAGTAAGAAATGATTAGCTTGCATGTGATTTTTTTGGATTTAAAAGCTTCTTAGAAGAATTTAATAATGTCAAAATTTGGAGTTACTAATAAAATACTTGTCCACCGATTGATATCATAAATTTTAATGCTGCACGTAATTCAAGTGGTAACTTTTTTCAATTCATTAGAAAATATTTGGCCTCGAATTAATCTAATAAATTTTAATGCCGCACGTAAATTAGATGGAATTTTTTTCAGTTGATTTAGCTGTTCGAATCTAATAAGAAGAATGAGGCATCGGTTTCCAAAATGATTTCAAGACCGATTTTTCGGTTTTTTATTTTTTACTTGTTATTTGATTCATTTGACACTTTAAAAAATAGATACAGATTAGTTTTTGTTTTAATATAATGTTTTTTCAAGATTTGTGAAATTTTTTTCGAATTGTTCTGTATTTTTTTTTATCAAATAATTTTTTTTACAATTTTAAAAAAAATTTTTTTTAAGTTTTTTTTATGGATGGAATTATCAGCAAACGAAGGACCATCAATGTACTTGTCCCAACCTTTTTTTTCCTAGGGGAAGTTTATGGTTTGATATCACGTCTTTTTTCTCAAAAGTTACTTATTTATTTTCAGTTGACTATAGGATTTTAGTTTGAATTTCTATGGATTATTTATGATTTTCGTCTTATAACGTTGGTTTTCACGAAAAAAGACCTATTTTTCGTCAAAATAGTACTGAAAATATTTCGTCACAGGTCTGTCCTTGTACTTTGGCAATTTTTTTCCTTGTACCCTAATATGTTTTGTCCATTGGGAACTCAAGAGCATGTAGCAATGCGTGTTGCGGGCTGAGATGTGATTTCCGGCTTATAACGTTAGAAAAAAGAAAGGAGAAGAGGAAAGACAGATCAAATTCAAGACACAACAAATCCAACAGAATTGGCCATTTTTAAATGTCGCTTTTGCATTCTGAATCTAGACGTTTTCGTGTCATCCAAAACATGCCCCCGATGAAATATATTTCCAAAGTTTGCAAGTGGCCGCTAAGATCCAATTATCTACAGTTTGATAGTTGCAGAAAAAAGGCACCCGAAATCATTTATTGTGTCAGAACTCAAAGAAGCAAAAAAAACTGAGCGTACTTAATTCTACAGAGAAACGGAAATCAAAGACGTTTAAGGTACCTGCATTGGTTGTGGAGGAAAACAATTTCATTTCAGGATAATTTAGAAATAAATTTAGAAATTAAGAAATTTAGCATGGAATTTAGAAAAAGGAAAATAAAGTTAAATAGTAAAGCTGAAAACTTTTGTGATGAATTTTTGAAATTACATGTTACGGTTGGAGTAAAAAATTAAAATGATTGGCACACATGCTGCGACACAAAAATATCAAAGTTTGAAGGTATTCGCTCCATACCGCAGTAATACAAACTTCAATACTATTTGAAAAGAAACACTTTAAAACTTGCTGAACAAAGTTCCATTCCATATTACTATAATCAAAGATAGGGGGTGATATTAGCACATATACTTATCCACAGAAATTTTAAAGTTCGCAGGTGTCTGCTGCGATTCAATGTATCTGCGCAAATAGTTTGGAAGACAGCAATTTCAAATCCATCCATAAATGAGCAACTGAAGACTTTTCTAATGAATTTTTCACTTCATATTTATGTTACGGTGAGAGTCAAAAAGTAAAATGAATGGCACAGTATATAAATTTTATAGTTTGCAGATTTTTACTGTATTTCAGTGATCCAAATATATAGTATTATAGTGAAAGGGTGTTAGAAGTCATGATGTTACATTAAAATGACATAGCGCACATAACATTCAGAAATTCTGTGGGTTCCCATGATGTGGGCAGGCATTATACTCAATCGCATCCAAAACTGAGCAACTGTAGACTTATCGTAATGAATGTTTTCACCAATAATTCCACATTTGCAGTTTGCAGAATAGGAATACTCAACATACACGTTATTTCATTCAATACAAGTATTGTTGTCAAAATTTGTGTTTGCCTACCGCATTCTGAAGATTTAACTTTTCATATTATCAGCAAAAAAAGCATCCAAAGACTTTTTGGAACAAGTTTCAAAATTTATTACTCGACAAGCCAGGTGGAAAAAGTATAACTACACTTATATCAACACCAGAAACTGTTTTGAGAATCTGATATACAAAATGTGCGAATAATGATCATAGTCGGAAACCACTTGAATCAGGTTATCACAATCAGCATGAAGAAATGGTAGAAAATTAAAGGACACATATTAGGCAACCAATTAATAATATGTATCGATCCGCTGCAAACCGATGGAGTCAAAACAAGGATCGGAAATAGCAGAGCCAGACTCAATAGGACGCAAAATATGGAAATATTCAAAAATAATGATGACACAAAAAATAAATTAGAAAACAATTATTCGATTGGAGTTTCTCACATTATATATACTAACAGTTCCGTGTGTTCTTGTTTTATTAATTATCAACCATAATATTTCAGATCGCAAAAAGAAAATTTGACGTTATAAGTTGACGAACATTTTTTCTTACAACTTCCAGACCTATTTTTGATAAACTGATTTGCCTTATTTATATTATTAATTAACTATGCGAACGTTTGTTACATATGTCCCGCACTTCGTAACGTCAAACCCCGGCCGGTTCGTTACCACACAGCTATCAAAGGGAACTCGTATATATAACCTACATAATTACACATGATATATAATCACGCAACTGACGATATATTTACACTGAACAATATTCCGCGCACTCTGGTTTAATTGAAAGATTATCTTAGTTGACATTTATTTCCAATCGAATGAAATAATGAAATCTTGAAAAGTTTCGTTGACATATGCATCGCGCATTTTTTATATTTTTTATTTGCACACACAGATCACAGTCTACATTTACGCGGCCGCTTTTATACCAGTTTAGTATACCACAAGTTTTAACAAAATAAATATTAACCACTTGTCACTAACCATTTTCATTTATTAATTAGAGTCCGCACACAACAGCACTTTGGGGATCATAACCTCACCTGTCAAAATGACGTTCAGTATGAAAACAAGTCTCGGGTGGTTTCGGATGTGCGTATCGATGTATTGATATCATATAACCTATTTACAAATGATATAAATGATAAACTTATTTTCAGTCAAACGAATTAATGAAATCTTAAAAAGTTTCGTCGACATGCACCGCGTATTTTTTTATTTTATTCTTTTTTACACACGGCAGATCACAGACTACATTTACGCGACTGCTTTTATACCGGTTTAGTTTAGCATTTCACAGATTTTAGTATTATGCACTTCGTTAGATGACGAAAGTTTTCTTTATTTATCCCACACGCATTCCATAATGTCAAAACTCCGTTTGTTTATACGATGATCGAAAGCTGACACATGATTTATATATATATATAATATTCACGGAGTCTGAGCGCGGTCGGGGTAAGACTCAAAAGTTAGAAGGCCTAAAATGGCGAACAGGCATTCTGTATAACGCATATATAGATATACAGAATGCCTGTTCGCTATTTTAGGCCTTCTAACTCTTGAGCCCCACCCGCGGTCGGCCTAGCAGCTGGAGGAGCCGACATCGTTGAGCCAATCAGAATGCGTAAAGGCACAACTCTACTACCACTAACTACGTCAAAACGCGTATACGTATACGTCGAACTCGTGATGTGTCAGTAACTTTTGCATAATCTTGAGCCCGTGCAAAGTTTTTTCTCAGCAAATACGCCACCGAGAATGCTGATTTTGGGCTCATTCGACAGAGAACTTCTTAATTAGCTTAAAGTTCAATTTTGAAAGCCGTACATAACTCATGAGCTTCGCAATTAAAGAAAATCACATGCCAATTTTACCCTCACCACCGCGAATCGTTTTATTCAGAGAAAGTATAGTCTCGGCGAGAGCCTCGGGCCAGCAGACGACAGGGATGTCAATGTACTTGTCCCGAGACTCTACCGAGTCTCTTGATTTCCTATAAAAATATGTGGCCTGGGTCGGCTTAACAATCGATTAATGTGAAATATGACCATTTTTATGTGAGACTGAAAAAAAATGGAAAACCCTGTTTTCAAGATATTCCGAAGTATCCAAGTTTGAGTAAACTCGAAAGACCCTTCCTGAGAAATTGTGCGAAATCCAATGGATCTGCTGATATATAAATATACCCGTAAAATCGGAATGAAAACGCCGTGTAAACATAGTCACTTTCATCTGATCCCGTTCCTTCCATCCCCATTCTTCTGCTCCATACAACATTCTACTTTTCACTATAGAGTCCATTAGTGCCACCTTTTCCTCAGTCTGTTCAGTTTTGCTTTTGTTTCTATCCCCCACATCGCATTTATTGTTCTTTTCATTCTGTTTCCAATTATCCTCGTAATATGATAATACTGCCAAACAGTCATTAACAAATTGTACAAAAAAAAATATCGTTGAACCAAAGTTTTGTCATTGTATTAATAATTATGATTTTTTTTTTCTAATAATTTTTGGGTGCCTACGTATTTTTATGGAGTTTGATTCTATTTTAAAAATATAATAAAACGATTCTTTCACAGGGCCCAGCAATTTTTGTATCGTTTGCGGACATGGAGGACATATGAATCATTTGGCAACATGGTTCACCACCGAAACTTTATGTCCAGCTGGTTGTGGTTGTAATTGTGTACAGGAAAGTAGTATTGTATTAAAAATGTAAATAAAAAAGTACAAATAATTTGTGCATATTGCGGCGTAATACTCCCTGACTCGACTCACATGCTTATGGCCTTAAGATGCTTCGGGATACGACGCGGTGTTTTTCCCGAGCGCGTACGAAGACCGACTGACCGCATCGCTGCTTACAGGTGGCAGCCATATTGGGCAGCGATAAAACGGCTCAAAACAAGCCGCGGCGTGCAACACTAACGGCGCCAACGTAGAAAATACTTACTAAATGCTGAAAATGTTATCATTATTGTTTTGACAATTTAAAAACGTCGCGATATTTGTTATTATGGTATTCCTTTCATGAACCCGAATATCCTACAAATAACTGATTTTTAATTACAGTAAAGTAAAAGTGCATGCGAATAGATTAACGAAATTTCACGTCAGGTTAGGTAAGATTTAATAAAGAATTAAAACTTCAAAAATCGTAAAATTTATACGGGAGCTTGCGAAGATTCCATTGTCACTTCATTTCTATTCAATAATTTATATACTGAATAATTTTAAATTTCTGATACAAGCTGTCTCGCGGATAGAAAAAAATGTAATGAATCCATAGCAACGATTAAAACAAAGGGTTACCGAATGTTCAAAAGAGATATTAACGATAGAAGTTGGAAAAATTATAGAAGCAAAAGCTTTTCGTATATAACCGCGACATCTCAGAGGTTAGGAATCAGTTTAAATTTTGAGCGTCCCATATTTGCGCCACCAAAAGATACGGTCATGCGAAAGAAATACCTTAACGTTATTAGGGTTCAACAAATCGTACAATGACACGCAATCGGAGGGAAATTATCCACAGCCTAAATTTATATGGAAAATTTGGGAAATTGATAAAATAGAAATTCGCTCCACAGCGCATGTGCAAATCGAATGTTTTAGAATAAATCGCATACACGAGCGTGTTATTTCGATCAATTGAATAACTCCTTAAAACTTCGATTTTGTTGTAAAATTTAATTTATCAGAAAATTATCAAATAATCAATAACCTCATTATTCGATCTGTTGTAAAATAAATCTGCAAAATACAAAAACTCACTTTCGCGCATCTCACGGTCGAAACTATAAAATAACGACGAGCGAATCAAAATACATGTACGCGAGCGTTAAGCCAATCTCAAGATTGAAAAAAAAGGAAAACATGCGCAAAACAGAGTTCGAGATTAAAATTCGGCGTGCGACTCTCAATCGCCGAAAGTTAAGACCGAGGGGAGTATAAAAATCAGTGCGCGACTGATTCGTGAGGCAGAAACTCCTCAAATTTGTGACTTGAAGAAAATAAGGCTGTCCTCAAATACTCTCCCTAATACTAGCAAACAACATCACCTATAACCTATCCTACATTTTTCTGGATGCCTGGAGTACCGAAGGGTTTAGGCTAGGTTCTCATCTCACGGTCCACGGTCCATTCATAGAACCTCACTTTTTCGATTTATTGTTGGTGATCGGAGAAATTCAGCGACATTTTGATCTCGAAGCCTGGGGTTTGCATCCCTAACTTAATTTTATTTTTTTCTAATTCTTTTATTATATTGTTAAAAATAGGGAAGATTTTTTATAAATAAATGGTATTTTGTAAATTGTGTAGATTTCTTTCCTTGTACTGTAACAAGATTTTCCCGGGAAGGCACGATCTGTCCCTTCTCGGCTAACGCACTTCGTCACGCGCTATTCTCCGGCTACGAGAATATACTGGGCGCCAGGTACAAAGTACCATCGAATTAATCGACTTGATTTTGTCGATTCTCGTGATGGTAACACAACGCAAAATTATCGTTTAGAGTGCACGAGGGAAACGAGTGACCGAGGACGGTCCGACTACTCACCTCATCTGACAAGGAAAGGTACTTTAGTGTCCGCCTCCGATTTTGATAATTTTTTTCTATGTTATAGTCCATCCAAAAATAAGAGACACGTATTTTTTTTTATCGGCCGAAAGTTATTTTTAAGGGGTGAAATCAACCCTCAAAGTTCGGCATGTTTTGCGTCTGGTAGAGTGTTTCATATAGAAGCACTCAACCGATCGAAACGAAACCAATTGCAAAATGTTCGGCTTGTCAAATAACCCATATGACATGTCCAACTTCTTATGCACCCTTACGGCAAAGGGGTGAACCACCCCCGAATATTCAGAATTTTTTCGTTTAACAAAAACTTACAATCCGATTTTAATAAAAGAAATGCCATTTTGCAGAGCAAAAAAAATAAAATGGACGTGTTTTTTGGTTTTCCTCGGATCAAAAAAATTAAGGGGGTAAACCAGTCCTAAAATCTTGAATTTCACTTTGCGCATCGAAATGTTTACATTCAATTCATATGGTTCCTTTATCATTGCGTATCGACTTATATGTTGGTTATCTAGAGACGCGGCAGCGTCTTGACGCCAAGTATTAAAAAGAAGTTTTGTAGGCAGAGCGAGTCAAGACGGCCGTGTATCTTTACTTGAGATTGGTCGATTTCCCCTGACTCGTGAATTTGAAGCGGCCATCATTTGTTGGAAATTAGTTGGATGAAAAAAATAACAATGGGACATGATAATGTGATGTATGCGCTTGGTATGATGAAAAAATTAGATTGGTGTGACATTGGGAAAAGGGTTAAAATGCATTTATGAAAATTAAGGGGTGCAATTTCAGGATCGAAAATTTTCTTCAACAATATATATATATGTCTACTTTCCGTTCCCTTTCCATGGGTGAAAATTTGCTTATCGGGATAAATTCTTGGAATTAGAGCTCGAATCGGGTAGCAAAAAATTCTCAGAGTTCGAGCTCGAATCGGTTAGCAAAAAATTCTCGGAATTGGAACTCGAATCCTTCTGAGCTATAATCTTGGAGGTTAGACCAACAAACTCATTTATATGATAGGCATATAGAATGCCAACGCGGGCAATGGGGGTTCGGGGGGTGGAGCCCCCCGAATAAAGGCGAATAAAGTTTTAATTTGACTATCCCAAATAATCCGTCCACTACATTGTCACCCCGCGAAAAAATGCGAAAAACTGCGAATACATAAAAACGCGCATACAGAATGACTCCACGGGTTCCGAAGGTTTATAACACGACAAATCGGTCTCATCTTAAACTTCGCATCACCGCGTGCCATGACCCAGCAGAACCACGAAAAATCGCGAATACAGAACGGGTAGGGTTCAATATATAGGGTAATGTGGGGCAAAATGGACACTTAAGGATTTCAGCAAGTTTCATTGATGAGCATATGGTCTTTCAACTATTTTTGAGTCCCAAAATTGATGCCCAGTCCTCGTTTTCCGAATTTTGTAAAAAAAAAATTCCGGGGCAAAACGGACACAGCCTCTACGAGGCATAAAAATCGAAAAATCGACATTGGTCTTTGTTGCAAGTAAATCCGTCCAGTCGATCCTGAGATATGTAACGTTAGTGATTTAAAATCCATCGTTTCGGGAACTTTAATATCTTAGAGACAGACGGGCGTAAGTTCAGCATGTTTACAATTTAAAGTATATAATTAGATTTGAATGTCCAGTTACCATCTGAAACAACTGAGGACATAAGTAAGGTACGACGCTGAAGTTTGAAACGTTGGAGTTCAACGAAATGAACGAAAAAAAAAATTTATAATTCATTATTTTATTATTTTACGAATGATTGATGTTGCTTAAAAAATTATGAATTGGAAATTCGGCAGGGAACAAAATTGGAGATTTACTGGAATTATTTGAGAGTTTTTTTAGATCATTTCGTTGGACTCCAACGTTGGAAACTTCAGCGTCATAGTAAGGTTCTGTCCGATGGTTATTTATCAGTACTATTAAGAATGTTTCTGAAGCCATGTCAATATCAACTTTATATATAATATGAGTGTTCATAACTTTCTTTTTAATTCTTCCACCAATTTTATAATATATGATTTTTTCAATAAAGTTTTTATATCGCTCTAGATTCCACTGAAGCATAAATTATTTGATCGATTATGTTCAAATTCATCATTCCATCATGACTTTCCTCATTGACCATCCTCATTAATTAACCTATTGAGCCATGAACTTGATTGAATTAATGACAATGGTCTAGTATCATACAACTTGATGTTTGTTAAATATATTTATATTTGTATTGCCCAATTCAAAAAGAAATGATATCCCCATAAAAAACTTTTTAAAAGTAAAAAAATTACGCCAAGTATTAAAAAGTGCAACCTTGTTTATAATAATATTTATTAGATTTTTCCCTCTAATTATTTATTCTGTTTCTTTGGAAAAATATGATCATATCAATTTAATCAAGCCAAGTGATGTTTGTTTTTTATTATTTGGATTACAAATTTAGAAAAAAACTCAAGCTTTTGAACAAAAACTTGGCGTGCATGGTTTTTCAAACTAATAAGTGTTCAAAATAATTTCTATAAATAAACTCTTCATAGGCCTGTGCTAGCAGCGATTTTATTAAGCTCTCTATTCCATTTAAATGAACGTTAAATTCAGAAAAATGAAAGATAAATTCGAAATATAGTATAGTAAAAACGAAAGTAACCAAATATTATATGATAAAAAAGAACTCCCTTCAAGTATAAGCAGAAGTTTGAATATCCAAAAAAAACTAATAAACTTGTTTTAATCGGCGTACTATTTAGTCCTTAGATTTAAAAAATCAAAGACACGAGGTTAGATGCATGTATATACGTGTACCTATATATGTAATTGAATTAAAGTTTCTTTCAATTTGCCTCCGATACAGGGTAATGGAAAGCATCCTTACCGAACTTATTTGGATTGGAAGGAGCAAGAGCAACAAGAAGAATGTAAAATAGCTGAATTCGAGAAACCAGTGTACATGGTTTACTTGGGCGTATACTTCGGTCTATTTTGAACAATGAGAGGATTGGGAGAAGCTAGAAAAACAAGAAGAACGTAAAATAGTAAAAATTTGAATACTGGTGTGCATTGTTCATTTAAGTACATTTTGAAAAACCATGCACGCCAAGTTTTTGTTCAAAAGCTTGATTTTTTTTTCTAAATTTGTAATCCAAATAATAAAAAACAAACATCACTTGGCTTGATTAAATTGATATGATTATATTTTTCCAAAGAAACAGAATAAATAATTAGAGGGAAAAATCTAATAGATATTATTATAAACAAGATTGCACTTTTTAATACTTGGCGTAATTTTTTTACTTTTAAAAAGTTTTTTATGGGGATATGTATATCTAGCATTGTGTGAACGAGGGATTTTCAAATAAACAAAACATTTTTGTTACGATGATACTTTTTCCATATTTTTATTATAAACTCTCCTCCTCCTCCTCCACTCTGATATTTCACATCGATGCTTTTTTTTTTACAAAGATTTTGGAATATGTTTGAACAAAATTTTACTCCACTTGTCGGCAAACGTTTCCATGTAGAGTTCTCTCGCCTTAGCCGCCTCCAACGACTTTTCGAATTCGCCCTCGTCTTGATCGAAAGCCTCGGCAAGTCTCCCCGGTAGAAACACCATGAATTGGTTTCCGATGTTGGCGATGTATCGTTTTCCAAATTTCGTTTTCACCGATCGAATATGATGAATTGGATGATCAGTCCCGACCTCAAGTTCAATCAGCTTCTTCGTTGGTATGTTGTTTTCCAGCGTCGCAACTTTGTTCAGAGATGTAAACTCCATTATTGAAGAGTGCTTTTTTTCTCGTCTGCTCTCGAACTAATGCAGCAGCTGACTGACGACGTTGCTCTCGATTTCTCTAGAACTTTGACGATTATTCCCCCTCCACCTCATGCGTGTCACTCTCCCGACATTTTCTACAATTTTTTCGTAGAGGGGCCGGAGCATCAATATGATCTTCCATCGAAGCCGTATTCCAATGATCATGGCATCGACGCAACGATTGAATTTCAACGTCAGATTTGTAGTAATATGGAAAACGCTCCCACAAAACATCCGTAAAGTCACTGAAATATTTCTTTAACGTTGATGGTGATATAATGAGAAGTTCTTCCGCCGTCATTTCACGCGGATTCCGTATACAATAAATTGCATAAATATTCACTAGTTGTTCCATGATCCAACATTTTTCACACTCTCGACGTATTGGTCCTAGAGCATCAATATGAGTCGACATCCACGGTGGATTAAAATGATCGTGACAATATTGATAAGACTGAACTTCACTATCACTCTTCAAATGTTCAGGTAATCGATCCCATAGCGATGGAATGAATTTGCCATAATATTTTATGAGCAGAACCTTAGGAATTGATTTGAGTTCATTTTTAGTCAGCATCCAATGTTCTTTCAACGGATGGATCGCATACATACTCGCACATCTATCCATCTTGAGATTACTTTTCAAACTGAAGTCTGGAAAAACAATTTCAGCAATGTTGAAAAAGTTCAACAGCGGACAGTCTTCTTATAGAATTATTGTAGAATATTTGGTAAAGTTTATTTTGCTCTCCAACTGCAGACCCTTCCCCCTTCCTTATCTACATCCGGCCGTGCATTCTTCAGGCGATGATGAACCAATGTTTTCATCTCGACACACACCCAGAGTTCAAAATCTAGAGCGGACAGACCACTTATATTTTTTCTTGTAGAATATATGGTAAAGTTCATCCCGTCTTTCTCATGCTCTCTCCTAGACTTATGATTTTTTCTTACATCCATTCCATCTCTCTCACCTCTCTCTCGAGCTGCATACCCTTCCCCCTTCTTTATCGACATCCGGCCGTGCACGATGACAAATCCGAGAATCACTGGTATTCGAAATAAACTAAATGTCACACACATTTTCTTACGTTCATTCCATCTCTCTCATACTCACCATCGGCTCTATCTCTCCTTCTTTTTCAAAGGGCTGCGTGAAGGCATTAGACACACACACACACACAATGATTTTTTACAGAAGTAATTCCATTTCTCTCATACTCGTCAATTGCTGTTCATTGCGTCTCTCTCACCTCTCTCTCAACCCTTCGTTGCGCGCCTCTTCCTTATCTACATACGACATTCCTCAGTGCGTGGGACACACAAAATTTTGAAAGAAGTAATTCTCTCATACTCATCAACTCATTCCATCTCTCTCACCATCGGCTCTATCTCTCCTTCTTTTTTCAAAGGACGTAATAATTCCATCACTCTCATCAATTGCGCTCTCTCCCTCTCCTGACCCTTCGCTGCCCTCCCCCCCTTCCGCACATCCGGCCCTTCCCCGCTCCCCCCTCGCCGCGGTAGTAGGCCCTAAAACATAGCTAGCGGCTCCCCCCTGAGATCCCGCCTGGCTTCCCCGCACACCGCTCCCCCCTGAGAGCCCCATGGGTTAGAACTGGTATAGTATTACTACTGTGAAGGAAGCTTAACAAGTATAGAGATGTGGTAGTGAATGGACGGTAACTATTAGAAGGTTTGCATGAAACCAGATATTTGAATAAAACGGTTTTTGGGGCTTTTTTAAAATAAATATAATTGACGTAAAATATTATTTTCAGTATTGTAATGCATGGTCATTTCATTTTATTTTTATAAAATTGACACGACTTTGAATATGAAATTTACATTAACTCGGCAATGGCACCTGCTTGCGTTGAGCCGTAACCATTTACGAGTGCAGGAATTGATAAAATTTGTTCATTTCCTTCGTTTGTGATTATAATAGCCACGCGATCGACATTGTCGCTTTGCGAAAAATTTTGCAATAATTTTCCATCCCAATGAAACACCGGGGCACGTAGTTCACAAGAAGGAAATATCCGTTTAATTTTTTCGGCAAATTTTTTACGGATTCGTTCCCGATATTTGTGGATCGACACTTTGTTAATGATAAGGGTATTGAGGTCGCATCCACATAATTCTGCTACTGCAGCTATGATGCGTACAGCATTCCGATCGGAAATTAAACATTCGTCTAAAGTCGCGACTAATTTCTCACTAATAATGTTTACTGAGCCCCGAAATCTTTTTGAGGGTGATGGCCCAGTAATCTCCGTATTATCTTGATTAAATAATTCAGTCGAGAAATTACTCCGTTGAGAAAAAGATTGGCTGCTGTCTACCAGCTCAACAATATCGCCTGGAAAATATTTTAATTATTTGTTTTAGTTATAAAAACTGGAAAATATATTTTCATCACATTTCTTACCAATGTTGCTTTGTTCTCTTTCGTATTTGGCCTGTTTGCGTTTTTTCAGGATAAAGTTCATCTCTTCATCGGTGATATTCTCATCGTGTATAGTTTGGATATTACCAATGAAACCGATTTGTCCTGGTTTCCTTTGGTCTTGCAAAAAAGTTACTCTTTCATCGTCGATTTCTTTGAGCACTTCTGAAGATGCAGCGATATCAAATAGGGACTCGTTTTTTAGTCTGAAATCCGCTTCTTTGGCTTCATTGCACTTTTTCCCAGCACGTTTTTGTGTGGAGCGCCAAATTCCGTACAGTTTCTCGATTTTTTCAATAAACTTATATAAGTTTAACGTAGGGATACCAGCTTTTTCCCAGAAAATAAAAACTTCCTTCACGACCATCGAAGCACTTTGTTTTAAACTGTAATTCAACTGACGCATGTTGAAAAAAAGCACTTTCAACACTTGCAATTGGTTCGGTAATTTATTTCCGACAATTTGTGAATCAAGATCACCAACCAAAAAAATATTTTTTTGTAATTCGTATGCCATCGTTGCTCGTACCGTAATAAGCACTGTTTCACCGACTGTAGTAGCACGTATACTGAGTATTGCATATACAGACTAAGAAAGATCAAGACAAAGGCGCGTCATATTTTCTTTTTGCGAATTCACCTCATAGCAGAAAGTAAAAAAAATACGCCCTTGTTTTAACCTTCCGTACTTCTTCCAATACACATTATACGTGTTACTAGAGTGAATGGAGCACTACTAGTAAAAGTGTGAGCAGCGATGGCAAGAAAATATGAGTTGTGAAAAATATTTTTATTACTGGAAACGTTAATTCACAAATTTCTCGAATTAAATTGCCGAGCAAATTACAAAAATGTTGAAAGTGCTTTTTGGAATATGCGTTAGATAAATCACAGTTTATAATAAAGTACTTAAATGATCCGTTTCCGTACCCTTCAATATGAACAACACGTGTGCCAAATTTCAGATTTCTATCGTCATTATTATGGGAGGCAGAAAATAATAGATTAATGAGTTTGATAAATACACGTGTTTTGCATTTAAAACTTCAACTCTTCGGTGGCACCTATTTAAATTCTCCTAGAGCATTCAAATTTGGTACACATTTTTTTTTTATGTTGATGATGTTTCCGCAAAGGGATTTGCAAAAAAAAGTGACCCGAATTGTGGCCACCCTAATCAGCTCCTCAGAAAATTTTCGTCCGTCGAGTTTGTCAAGGTTCCACCGCGGGGGTTGGTGGGCTCTTGTTCATCTCGTTTCTGTCCGTCCTGCCACTTCGAAAGCGATGTACTGGTGATCGCTGGCTGTGTAGTCCTCGATCACCCGCCATCCTCTCAGCCGTGGCAGGATTCTGTCCGACGTCATCGTCACGTCAGGGATGGAGTCTCCAAACCCTGGTCGCTGTACGTCGGCGTCTGTCCCGTATTGACCACCGCTCGGTCTAGCCTTGCGGCCATCTCCAGCAGTAGTCGTCCGTATCGGTTCGTTTCGGTCATTCTCCACTCGATCGCCCTCGCGTTGAAGTCGCCCGCAACGATGATATCCTCAGGCGGGTCCCTGATCCCGTCTTCTAGGAGTGCCACCTTCCTCTCGAACTCCGCCGCGGCGCAGTTAGGTGTCAAGTAGACGCTGACATAAGTGATAGCGCCGACTCTAGCCCAGACGTAATCGTTCCTGACACCGCGGTCAGAGACTCGGGATTGGGTGGCACCCCTTACCCAGATAGCGGTAGTCTCTGTCTCGTTCGTGATGTATGTCTGGGTCGTCCTTCTCCTGTATGGTTCACACAGGATCAGGATGTCGAAGCGCTGAGTATTATGCGCAGTAAAGTTCGAGTTATGTTTTGTCTCTCTCTCTCTCCCTGCACGTGTCGAGGGCTCTAGCGCGCGCGCTCGTCGCGCGATGTTTTCGCTGTATTTCTCTCGCTCTCATTGTCGCGTTCGGAATGTACGGCGGTTAGCCCTGACTGTATTTTTCAATATTTCCAACGCCAAGTTTTTGTTCAAAAGCTTGAGTTTTTTTCTAAATTTGTAATCCAAATAATAAAAAACAAACATCACTTGGCTTGATTAAATTGATATGATCATATTTTTCCAAAGAAACAGAATAAATAATTAGAGGGAAAAATCTAATAAATATTATTATAAACAAGGTTGCACTTTTTAATACTTGGCGTAATTTTTTTACTTTTAAAAAGTTTTTTATGGGGATATCATTTCTTTTTGAATTGGGCAATACAAATATAAATATATTTAACAAACATCAAGTTGTATGATACTAGACCATTGTCATTAATTCAATCAAGTTCATGGCTCAATAGATTAATTAATGAGGATGGTCAATGAGGAAAGCCATGATGGAATGATGAATTTGAACATAATCGATCAAATAATTTATGCTTCAGTGGAATCTAGAGCGATATAAAAACTTTATTGAAAAAATCATATATTATAAAATTGGTGGAAGAATTAAAAAGAAAGTTATGAACACTCATATTATATATAAAGTTGATATTGACATGGCTTCAGAAACATTCTTAATAGTACTGATAAATAACCATCGGACAGAACCTTACTATGACGCTGAAGTTTCCAACGTTGGAGTCCAACGAAATGATCTAAAAAAACTCTCAAATAATTCCAGTAAATCTCCAATTTTGTTCCCTGCCGAATTTCCAATTCATAATTTTTTAAGCAACATCAATCATTCGTAAAATAATAAAATAATGAATTATAAATTTTTTTTTTCGTTCATTTCGTTGAACTCCAACGTTTCAAACTTCAGCGTCGTACCTTACTTATGTCCTCAGTTGTTTCAGATGGTAACTGGACATTCAAATCTAATTATATACTTTAAATTGTAAACATGCTGAACTTACGCCCGTCTGTCTCTAAGATATTAAAGTTCCCGAAACGATGGATTTTAAATCACTAACGTTACATATCTCAGGATCGACTGGACGGATTTACTTGCAACAAAGACCAATGTCGATTTTTCGATTTTTATGCCTCGTAGAGGCTGTGTCCGTTTTGCCCCGGAATTTTTTTTTTACAAAATTCGGAAAACGAGGACTGGGCATCAATTTTGGGACTCAAAAATAGTTGAAAGACCATATGCTCATCAATGAAACTTGCTGAAATCCTTAAGTGTCCATTTTGCCCCACATTACCCTATATATTGAACCCTACCCGTTCTGTATTCGCGATTTTTCGTGGTTCTGCTGGGTCATGGCACGCGGTGATGCGAAGTTTAAGATGAGACCGATTTGTCGTGTTATAAACCTTCGGAACCCGTGGAGTCATTCTGTATGCGCGTTTTTATGTATTCGCAGTTTTTCGCATTTTTTCGCGGGGTGACAATGTAGTGGACGGATTATTTGGGATAGTCAAATTAAAACTTTATTCGCCTTTATTCGGGGGGCTCCACCCCCCGAACCCCCGTTGCCCGCGTTGGCATTCTATATGCCTATCATATAAATGAGTTTGTTGGTCTAACCTCCAAGATTATAGCTCAGAAGGATTCGAGTTCCAATTCCGAGAATTTTTTGCTAACCGATTCGAGCTCCAATTCCAAGAATTTATCCCGATAAGCAAATTTTCACCCATGGAAAGGGAACGGAAAGTAGACATATATATATTGTTGAAGAAAATTTTCGATCCTGAAATTGCACCCCCTAATTTTCATAAATGCATTTTAACCCTTTTCCCAATGTCACACCAATCTAATTTTTTCATCATACCAAGCGCATACATCACATTATCATGTCCCACTGTTATTTTTTTCATCCAACTAATTTCCAACAAATGATGGCCGCTTCAAATTCACGAGTCAGGGGAAATCGACCAATCTCAAGTAAAGATACACGGCCGTCTTGACTCGCTCTGCCTACAAAACTTCTTTTTGATACTTGGCGTCAAGACGCTGCCGCGTCTCTAGATAACCAACTTCTGAGCGATTTCTTATTCGTATTCGCACAATTGTATTTCGAATTCTGATTGTTGTGATGATGGTGAGGACAATCGAGGCGACTTTTCGGCAACTTCTGCAACGATGGACAGTCCAGAGTCTCCATATCGATAATTTCCGATGACAGATCCAAGAAATTCTTCAGCCACAAAGACTTTTCACATCCTTTCACGTATATAGCACGAGCTCGTTGTAAAATTGTTTGAATGATTATTTTCGCTGTTGTGTATGGTAGACCCTCATAGTCCCATGAAATCCCGTGGACATTTCGTTCCAACCATTTGTTTGTTATTTTATATCGATCGGGTAGCGCGTCCCAAGTATATGGTGATTTGAACAACAGCGTTAGAGGTTTATAAATTTTATCGTTGGCTCGAATAATTGATATTTCTTTCGGGATAAATTCATTGCGTGAGCCCTTAAAACCCTGGAGATCAACAATAAAGTCCATCTCGACTGACGATTAGTAAAATCATCACCATGACTTTATAACAATTTTTTCACCCCACCACTCACAGGAATGTATTCAACGATGCGATCGTGTAGAATGAGACAGTATGCGCATGTTTGAGCAGGAATATTTGTGCTTGTTTCAAATTCAAGGCGTACATCAACAAGCCCAGACTTGAGAGAATCGTTCTGCTTCGAGCAGTCAACCACAATGAGAGGAGCATATTTGAGAAAATCCGTTTTTGTAAGCCATGGTTCGGCCTCCTTATTGTAGTACATCGGTTGAAAGTTTGTATACATATCGTATAGTACTGCATACTGATTTTGCTGTATATTCAAATTCATGTTACCATAGGGATAACATTGTGAATTTAAGTATAATTTTACATCGGTAACATTGCAATGATCAAAATTGCTCGCATTTTGCCTTTTATCACTCTTTCGTCCTGTTTGGAATGCCAGGATCACATATCGAGGTTTTTCCAGCTGCGTTGATGTCTTGACAGACCACACGTGTTTCGATGTCGCTGGTAACATTGGATATTCATACAATTCCCACGTACGAAAACTCATTGGAATTGGGGTATCTTTAGCGATGAATTTCAACAGTTGAATTATCCGGTTATCTGCCACGGTGACGTATGGAACGAGCCATTCAATTTTTCGTAGTGTATTTTTATAATCTTCAGCGGCTACTTGAACTATTGCATTATCATCGGAACGTGATCTAGTCAAGATCAATTCATGTTTTGCATTCACCACCACTTTTCCATAATCTTCAGCAAATCCCAGCAGCATGCTCAGTGGTCAAGAGACGCGGTAGCGGCTCGACGCCAAGTATTAAAAGGAAAATCAGCAGCGCGTAAAGAAAAAGCCAGCGCGAGCCCTGCCGCACTCTTATATACGCGAATATGCCGATTTTTGACGTCACAGAGTTTTCAAACGGCGCTTGCGGACAAACCATATTATTAAAAAATCTAAAAATTGGTGAGAATTTTTTTTCGATTTTTCCCTTTCCATTGGTCTTTGTTGGAAGTAAATCCATTCAGCCATTCCCGAGATATGTCTCTTTAAAGAATTGAGACCGAACGCTTTACGATAAATTTCATTTCTTAGAGATAGAGAGGCGTAAGTTGAGCATGTTTACGTTCGGACTTACGGCCTTTGCAGGCCTGGTATACATTTCTCGGCTCTCCTGTCACACAGTACGCTGAACGCGGCTACCCCCTCTCTTGCGCGTCGCCGAGCGAGAGAGACAGAGAATGTGCGGACAGCGGGGGCAATACCAGCTCCTGGCTTACGCGTAACTCGTATTATTATATAATATATATTTTATTTATTAATAAATAATAAAATATATTATAATAAATATTTTATTATAATTAATGTATAATGCAATATATATATTATATTATACAATATATAAAATATAATATAATAATAATATAATAAAATGAAAAAATATAATAATAAAAATAAAAAAATATAAAATCCTGGTCGACGCTGGATTTTTCGAGTATGTCTAGGTCGACGACCCTATAGTATTTTATGTCCGGATATATTCCTCCATGGGTTTTGCTGTCTAGGCATATTCCTCCATGGTTTTCAATGTCTAGTCATGTTTCTTCATGGTTTTCGTGGTCCAGGTATATTCCTCCGTGGTTTTCGATGTATGGATATGTTTTTCCATGGTTTTCGTGGTCTAAGTAGATTCCTTCATGGTTTTTGCAGTCGAGGTCGACGGCTCTACAGTTTTCGATGTCCAGGTAGTTTCTCTCGGGTTTTCGTGGTCTAGGATAATTCCTCCATGGATTTCGATGTCTAGGTATGTTCCTCCATGGTTTTCTATGTCTAGACATGTTTCTCCATGGTTTTCGTGGTCCAGGTATATTCTTCCATGATTTTCGATGTAAAGATATATTTCTCCATGGTTTTCGTGGTCTAGGTAGATTCCTTCATGGTTTTCGTGGTCTAGGTATGTTTCTTCATGGTTTTCGCTGTCGAGGTCGACGACTCCACAGTTTTTGAGGTCCAGGTATGTTTCTCTCGGGTTTTCGTGGTCTAGGATAATTCCTCCATAGGTTTCGATGTCTAGGTATATTCCTCCATGGTTTTCAATGTCTAGACATGTTTCTTCATGGTTTTCGTGGTCCAGGTATAGTCCTCCGTGGTTTTCGATGTATGGATATGTTTCTCCATGGTTTTCGTTGTCTAGGTGGATTCCTCCATGGTTTTCGTGGTCTAGGTAGATTCCTCTATGGTTTCGTGGTCTAGGTATGTTTCTTCATGGTTTTCGCAGTTGAGGTCGACGGCTTTACAGTTTTCCATGTCCAGGTATGTTTCTCTCGGGTTTTCGTGGTCTAAGATAATTCCTCCATGGTTTTCGATGTCTAGGTATGTTCCTCCATGGTTTTCAATGTATGCATATGTTTCTCCATGGTTTTGGTGATCTAGATAGATTCCTCCAAGGTTTTCATGGTCTAGGTATATTTCTTCATGGTTTTCGCAGTCGCGGTTGACGGCTCCACAGTTTTTGATGTCCAGGTATGTTTCTCTCGGGTTTTCGTGGTCTAGGATAATTCCTCCATGGTTTTCGATGTAAAGATATATTTCTCCATGGTTTTCGTGGTCTAGGTAGATTCCTTCATGGTTTTCGTGGTCTAGGTATGTTTCTTCATGGTTTTCGCTGTCGAGGTCGACAACTCCACAGTTTTTGAGGTCCAGGTATGTTTCTCTCGGGTTTTCGTGGTCTAGGATAATTCCTCCATAGGTTTCGATGGCTAGGAATATTCCTCCATGGTTTTCAATGTCTAGACATGTTTCTTCATGGTTTTCGTGGTCCAGGTATAGTCCTCCGTGGTTTTCGATGTATGGATATGTTTCTCCATGGTTTTCGTTGTCTAGGTGGATTCCTCCATGGTTTTCGTGGTCTAGGTAGATTCCTCTATGGTTTCGTGGTCTAGGTATGTTTCTTCATGGTTTTCGCAGTTGAGGTCGACGGCTCTACAGTTTTCCATGTCCAGGTATGTTTCTCCATGGTTTTCGTGGTCTAGGTAGATTCCTTCATGGTTTTCGTGGTCTAGGTATGTTTCTTCATGATTTTCGCTGTCGAGGTCGATGACTCCACAGTTTTTGAGGTCCAGGTATGTTTCTCTCGCGTTTTCGTGGTCTAGGATAATTCCTCCATAGGTTTCGATGTCTAGGTATATTCCTCCATGGTTTTCAATGTCTAGACATGTTTCTTCATGGTTTTCGTGGTCCAGGTATAGTCCTCCGTCGTTTTCGATGTATGGATATGTTTCTCCATGGTTTTCGTGGTCTAAGATAATTCCTCCATGGTTTTCGATGTCTAGGTATGTTCCTCCATGGTTTTCAATGTATGCATATGTTTCTCCATGGTTTTGGTGATCTAGATAGATTCCTCCAAGGTTTTCATGGTCTAGGTATATTTCTTCATGGTTTTCGCAGTCGCGGTTGACGGCTCCACAGTTTTTGATGTCCAGGTATGTTTCTCTCGGGTTTTCGTGGTCTAGGATAATTCCTCCATGGGTTTCGATGTCTAGGTATGTTCCTCCATGGTTTTCGTGGTCCAGGTATATTCCTCCATGGTTTTCGTGATCTAGGTAGATTCCTTTATGGTTTTCGTGGTCTAGATATGTTTCTTCATGGTTTTCGCACTCGAGGACGACGACTCCACAGTTTTTGATGTCCAGGTATGTTTCTCTCGGGTTTTCGTTGTCTAGGATAATTCCTCTATAGGTTTCTATGCCTAGGTATATTCCTCCATGGTTTTCAATATCTAGGCATGTTCCATCATGGTTTCCGTGGTTCAGGTATATTTCTCCATGGTTTTCGAAGTTTGGATATGTTTCTCTATGGTTTTCGTGGTCTAGGTCGATTCCTCCATGGTTTTCGATGTCTACGTGGACAGCTCCATACTGTTCGTTTGCGGGGTATGCTTCTCCTTGGCTTTCGTCGGCTAAGTATGTTTCTACATAGTTTTCGATGTCCAGGTTTATTATTCCATCATTTTTTTTATGTCTAGGTATGTCCCTCCATGGATTTCGTTTTTTTTTCATGGTTTTAGTGCGCGAGGTCGCCGGCTTCATAGTTATCGATGTCTAGGTATGTTTCTCAATATTTTTCGTGGTCTAGGTTGACGGCTCAACAGTTTTCGATGGCTAGGTCTGTATTTACATAGTTTTTGTTCTCTAGGTATATTGTTCCATCATTTCCGTGATCTAGGTCGATGGCTCTATAACTTTCGATGTCTAGGTATGTGTTTACATAGTTTTCAATGTCTAGGTATATTCCTCCATGGTTTCGGATATCCAGGTATATTTCTCCATAGTTTTCAATGTCTAGGTATGTTCCTTCATGATTTTCGTGGTCCAGGTATATTCCGCCATGGTTTTTGATGCTAAGTCAACAATTCCATACTTTTTGATGTCTGGATATGTTTCTCCATGGTTTTCATGGTCTCGGTCGTCGGCTCCATTGTTTTCGATGGCTACGTCGACAGCTTTATGGTTTTCGATGGCTAGGAATCATGGCTTTCGCCGTCTCCGTATGTTTTTCCACCATGCTTTTCGAGGTCTAGATCAACGGCTCGGCAGTTTTCAATGTCCAGGTATGTTTTCCCATTGTTTTCGTGGACTAGATCGACGACTTCATAGTTTTCATTATCCCGGTCGATAACTTCATAGTTTCCGATGTTGAGGTGAATTTGTCTATGGTTTCCGGTATGAAGGTCAACGGCTCCATAGTTTCCGATGGTGCAGTCAGTTTTTCTAAGGATGACTACGTTGACGACCGCATGGTTTTCGATGTCTAGATTGACGACTGCATGGTTTTCGATATCTTGGTCGATGGCTCTATTGTTTTCGATGTCTAGGTTGGCGACTATAGGGTTTTCGACGTCTCAGTGGATGCCTTCATATTTTTCAATATATATTCGACAATTTTATATTTTCCGATATTTAGGTAGACGGTGCAATGGTTTGCAATATATTTCCTCATAGTCATCGATATATAGATCGGCGATTTAACAGTCTGCATTGAGAAAGTATGTTCTGACGTTATAGAAGACCATGAAAAAATATCACTGGACACAAATAACTATAAAGCTGTCGTCTTAGATATTAAATAGCATGGAAACGTTTCTTTGGACATTGCAAACCATTGACAGTATCCATGTAAACATGGAATCCATTGAAAGAGAAGAAGAAGAAGAAGATAGTTTCATAAATCAATTTTCCAAATAAACAAATGGAGCTTTCCAAAAAAAGGAATAGAAAATGAAAATATCATCCCATTGCATAGGAATTTCCCAATCTTTCATTAGAAAATTCGATATGCTGAATGGATAATCAAAATCGTCACCATTATTGCTTGTAAAAGGTTTCAACTCACATGAACATAACCGCACAGTTTTCGTCCATCTACATAGAAAAATTGGCTGTGTCGATTGCTTTTGCCACATAGAGAAAAGTACTCAACTTGAAACAAATCGTTTTAAAAATTTTCGTCGAAGACGAGGAATGTATTTTTTTTCTTAAGTAAATATTGTCACGCCTCTAAAAAATAAGTGAATACAGAAAAAAAAAATAATTGACAAAGTAAAAAAAGAACGCCAATTATTAAAAGGTCGCGACCGTAGTTTCCAATAATTTTCTATATTTGCATTATCAATAAAAAACTTCAAAATATAAAAAAAAATGAGATCGTTTTCTGAAGTTGACAAATACAGTGAATGAAATACGATTCCTATATAGTTGTCACGCTTCGCAAAAAGAAGTGAAATCAGTAAATATTAAAACTTCAAAAAGTAAAAAAGGCACGCCAAGTATTAAAAGGTCGTGACCGTTGTTTTAAATGATTTTCTATATTCGCATTTTCAATAAATAAATTTAAAAAAATGTTTAACTGTGAAAAAATATGAGATCTATTGTAACATATACAGTGTATGAATTACGTTTCCTGAAGGAATTTTGAATTTTGGAAATAAAAAAAAAAATGAGATCATTTTTTAACGTAGCCAAGTACAGTGAATGAATTAAGGTTCTTGTGGAATTCATTCGTGTACACTTTTAGCCCTAATCCCTCACTTATTCAGAAAAATTTTCCAGCAAACGTCACAGAGCAACAAAGGTTTCTCGAATGATTCTGCAATTATTAAGAGATTATCATCTGTTTTTATGCTAGCTCGGGTTATAAACTTAAAACAGTTTACGCGTATAAGTGCATGCATTGTATCTATACGATGTACTGCACAAATTCATTTTTAACATTACACACAAGCTTGGCGTGCATGGTTTTCAATCGGAAGCTCGGCGAAGGAATGCCTCATCCATCCATATATTTGAAGAAACCTTGATGATCCTCTCATGTAATTGTTTTTTAATTTGCCATCCCTTTTCCATCCAACTATTTTATTGAGTAGTTCGACGTGAGATCCCGCGTTGTGTACACAAAGAAAAATATCCATTCTTGACTAGTTTGACTGATAAATTCATTACTCCAAATGTTTCGTATTCAACGCGTTTTCTTTTCTCAAATCAATGTTTACACAACTTACTTCTTTGTTCATCCATTTCAGTACTTATGTAATTCATCCAATCATCTGCCCATTTGGTAAAAAAATGAGTTTACGGACAAACGAGTGAAAGTAACGCGTGGATAAATTAGAATGCGTATGGGCATGAAAGAATGGCCGTATGTATCCGTACAAGATAAAGGCATATAAAGGGATTGATTGATTTCATTTCTTTATCCGTTCGTTTAATTGTTCAATTTTATCCACAAATTTCACCCATCTGTATTGTTTACCAAATCATTATATAACAGGGCCTCTTTTATTTTATTGGGGGATCGGTTTTTTCACAATCGTTCATACAATACTAATTAATTATTGTTTTCATAGTAAATTTGAACAATTGTCTCTTCCCGAGCTTCCGATTGAAAACCATGCACGCCAAGCTTGTGTGTAATGTTGAAAATGAATTTGTGCAGTACATCGTATAGATACAATGCATGCACTTGTACGCGTAAACCGTTTCAAGTTTATAACCCGAGCTAGCATAAAAACAGATGATAATCTCTTAATAATTGCAGAATCATTCGAGAAACCTTTGTTGCTCTGTGACGTTTGCTGGAAAATTTTTCTGAATAAGTGAGGGATTAGGGCTAAAAGTGTACACGAATGAATTCCACAAGAACCTTAATTCATTCACTGTACTTGGCTACGTTAAAAAATGATCTCATTTTTTTTTTATTTCCAAAATTCAAAATTCCTTCAGGAAACGTAATTCATACACTGTATATGTTACAATAGATCTCATATTTTTTCACAGTTAAACATTTTTTTAAATATGCATACGTCAAAGTTGCCTGCTACGTCTACAATTTGTTTAGTCTCCTCAACATCGAGCCAACCGGTGTTCTCAAGCATTGCACTTCTCGCCGATGAATGAGATGTATATCCTTTGATGAGAGATGTGATTCCCACATTTTTATTACGATCGATTTCAACTGCGTTAAGTTCATAACGCACCTCCTCGAATAAATGACAAATGGCATTGTTGACGAGGCTCGTTGCAGCTAACGCTGTACCATCCGCCTTTGTCAGTTTACCGCAAATGTGAATTGAACTTTTGCTCGGTAAAATTGATAAATCTTGATGTTGGATTGAAATACGTATTTCATCACTATTGTTGTATGTTGACGATGCGTATGGTTGATGAGCATGAACCTCATAATGTATGATGGATTTGTCAAACATGACGAGTGTCTGGATGTTTATGATTTCTTCCTCCATCGCAAGCAGCAAATGCACAACATATAATTTTTCACACGGCAACTCCACGAATTTTGAGACCCAAACTCTTTAATAGTAGAAGGTTTTGAGGTGTTAACGCTTTCAGCGTCGTTCGACGACTGGTGGTTTCGTAATCCCATGTTGGCTAATTGCCAATACGGTGATTGTAAATTATCCCCATCGAGATTTTATATGAAGTCTTATGGTGATTACTTCGCCGCGAAAATTTATCAAATCTCCGTCCTGATCAACAATACGAAGTTGTATATTGTCAATTCGACGATTTGTGATTGGTAGATAAATGACACTCGATGGTACTTCGATGATTTTATAGTCAGCCGGTACAGATGGAAAAAATTCAGGAATTGTATGAACTTTTCGTCCGTTGATGTATGCACCAGTTGTTATGTTACACTCGACTCGGATGGCGTTCACTTTGATAATGGATACCGGCAAATCAGACACGTGTCTTTTATTGGGTTCCAATCGACACGATGTAAAACCCAGAAGAGGTCCAATAGAATTGTTCGATGTAAAATCAATCGATTGAATACACTCAATTTCACTACGTAGCGTATAATTATCTAGAGTCGCGGCAGCGACTCTGAGACAAGTACATTTATAACAACAACATGACATGACGAGTTGCTGCCAGAGACTCTTTACCGGAGCGATAGCGTTTCCAATTGTTTTCGAAAATTTTCAAAATTTGTTTCTTTAATAATTAATTAACTATAGTATTCCAGAGAATATTATAAGTTAACGTATTTTTTATTTTTTTTTCTTTCGATCGCGACCTCTTCGAACTCTGTAGCTTAACGCGTTGAAGAGATATTAATTATTTATTTTTTAATAGCATCAAAAAATGGGTCGGATTTTCGCACACATTTTTGATGTTTATTTGTTTTTTTTTTAGTGACAAATCTGGTGCCATAATACATTTTATATACCTATATATTTTTTTTCTGGTGCCATAATACAAGTATATACTTATATATATTTCGTGATATGACGTATGGTGTGTTGTTAAATGAATGAGGTTATAAAGATCGCGTTTGACAGTTCTCTGTAGTACAAGTATATATCTATATATTTCCGTGATGTAAAAGAAAGATCGCGAATGTAACAGTTTTCACCGACTATTCACCGACTATTTAAAAGCAGGACAATGTTTAATGAAAATGGTGAAAAAAGTAAAGATGAAAAAAAGCGAAATAGAGGTCGAAATCCAAGATTGTGTTTTCAACAGTTAAAGTTTCATACGCAGAAGACTGCCAGTCAGAAGACCGAAATAAAATTTTGGTTCCTTCCGGATAGAGATTTCTTGAGTTGGTCCGTATTCTGAATTTTTGGATCAACAAAAATTTTTGGATCCGCAAAGAAAATGAAGAAAGATAGAGTGCGGGTGAGTATACTTGCAGGCTCCGGTAACAATGCTTTTAAGTAAGTAGAATAATTTTTCAATATAATAGTAATTTTCTGATTACAGAATCTTTTATCTCCAGTGCTAATGAAATGTGGAAGCGGTCTGTTGCTGTTCCTTTTCATTTTTGGTTGTGAAGACTGTCGCAATGGTCCAAGCGTACAGGTTCCTAAAGTGTCAGAATTTGTTACGGACCAGCAAAAATTTTGTTGTCTGAGATAAAGGTATCAAAATTTGATCCTCAATCAGAATTTAAACCACAAGTTAATAGTAGAGATGAAGATGAAATTGCAATGAACAGCGTTAAAGTTTCATACTAGAAGACTGCCAGTCAGAAGACCGAGATAAAATTTTGGTTCCTTTCGGATAGAGATTTCTTGAGGTTTGGATCAACGTTGATCTGCAAAGAAAATGAAGAAAGATCAAGTGCGGGTGAGTATACTTGCAGGCTCCGGTGACAATGCTTTTGAGTAAGTAGAATAATTTTTCAATATAATAGTCATTTTCTGATTACAGAATCTTTTATCTCCAGTGCTAATGAAATGTGGAAGCGGTCTGTTGCTGTTCCTTTTCATTTTTGGTTTTGAAGATTGTCGCAATGGTCCAAGCGTACAGGTTCCTAAAGTGTCAGAACTTGTTACGGACCAGCAAATCTGAGATAAAGGTATCAAAATTTGATCCTCAATCAGAATATAAACCACAAGCCCTATAAACTCGTTCAGTTTAATAGTATAGATGAAGATGAAATTGCAATAAAATTTTTTTTTTATTACAGTGGAAGCGGTGTTTCCTGATAAAACTCTTTTGATTCAAATGGACACGGTGTGATTTTTTTCCATGACCTCAGTTTGGTTGGTCAACACGGTTTTACAGTCTCAAGCGTTCCATGAAAATATATGGCTCAAAGTCTTGATTGTCCAGATTTCGTGATCTCAAGTGATTGATATGGAGGTATTCCTTGAGCCAAGGGCTTCAAATGAGTGGATACTGGGAATGAGATTCTTGGGTCAGACTCGTTGGGAATATGTTAGAACTTTTCAGTTCTGGAAGGTGCGATACTACAGAGAATGAAATTTCGATTCAGGTATATTTACATGCATTTTTTTGTAGTTTTCTATCAAATTGAATGAGAAACGAAGTCATCATTATGTGATTAATTGTATTCTATTTCAGTTAAAAAAAAAATATTTCTGGATTTTCGCTGTGAGAATTCCGTTCAAACTGCTTGGTCATTTTTCGTGTTGCTCTTGCCAAGACACAACCATTGATTCAAGTGTTTCTCAAGGTAAGTCAGTATCCAAGTTTAACGCTACGAATTAGTTGATGATGGAAATTATTGCAATCATGGTTTGAAACACTTATATATATATATTAGGGTGATTCGTTTTGAGCGAACATTTTTTTTTCTTTACTCCCGCAGCCAAATATCATTCTTTATGCTGAAAAAAAGACCCTGTTCAAAGGGGAGCTCTGAATTTTAATTCTAAGTACTTTTTTTTAAATTTTGAAGATTTCCTATTTAACATACACGTAAATTTTTATTTTTTTTTCTTTAATTTTCATAACTCTGCGGCATTTGATGGTATCATCACACTCACAAATAGGATTTCTTCAGAATTGAACGGTCTAAAAAAGTCCCCATTGCAGCGAAAGCGTAACACACACTGGTGAGTAATTGCGCTTTGCTAAACCTGATTTTTTCCTGATATTATCATGAGATTAGCCATTATCTCGTTAAGAACAAGAGCTACAGAAAAAATGTGAATAATGAACTTTCAGGAAATTTAATTTCCTACAAAAAAGGTCCTATAATCGTAAGCGATACAATTGATAGTTTGAGAGATATTCAACATTTAGAAAAATAATTTGCTGAAAATCGATAAAATTGCTAGGTTTATGGCTTCACAAATTCGTCATCAGAAATTATACAATTTTCAATGATCACAATGATCAATTTTAACCTTTTTATATTAATTTGAAATTCAACTAGACAATGACTAATTGGTGATCTATTACTTGTTCAATCGGTAAAAATCCTGTTGCACGGTTTATTGCAAGTAGCTTGATATTTCAAAGAAAATATGAGTTACATGCTATTCTCATTTTATCAGAGGTGTAACGTTTATTTTTCTCGAAAAATCAAGGGTGTCCGAGTGAACCGTGTAACCATTTTGCAGCAATTTCACTTACACTTACGCAAGTGATAAATCACCTTAACACTTAGTGAACTGATAACGACACAAATTGACAAAATTTTCGTTTTTTATAGTAATTAAAATTGGGTTTCAGAAAATAAAATTATTTTGGATAGCAATGCTAGGTTATTTACTCTGTAACTCAACTGAATTTAAAATTGAAAACGAAGGTGTATTGAAATGATTAAATGATTCTTCATATAAAAAGCTTGGTAATAAATAAACAATTATTAAATGAAAAAATTCTTATTAATGTCATATTACGTTTTCCAATAATTATAAAAATATTATCTATGAAAAAATAAATAACTTTTTTTGAGTGTTTTGATGATTTAAAAGACATAAAACTAGCAATTTTATCGATTCTCAGCAAATTATTTTTCTAAATGTTGAATATCTCTCAAACTATCAATTGTATCGCTTACATTTATAAGACCTTTTTTGTAGGAAATTAAATTTCCTAAAAGTTCATTATTCACATTTTTTCTGTAGCTCTCGTTGTTAACGAGATAATGGCTAAACTCATGATAATATCATGAAAAAATCAGGTTTAGCGACCCGCAATTACTCACCAGTGTGAGTTACGGTTTCGCTGCAATGGGGACTTTTGTAGAGCGTTCAATTCTGAAGAAAACCTATTTGTGGGTGTGATGATACTATCAAATGCCGTAAAGTTATAAAAATTAAAGAAAAAAAAATAAAAATTTACGTGTATTTTAAATAGGAAATCTTCAAAATTGATAAAAAAGTACTTAGAATTAAAATTCAGAGATCCCCTTTGGACAGGGTCTTTTTTTCAGCGTAAAGAATGATATTTGGCTGCGGGAGTAAAGAAAAAAATATGTTCGCTCAAAACGAATCACCCTAATATATATATATATATATACACAGGAAAAAACGATGGTGCACTATGGCGACACGCTCATCCCCCTCCGCACACCCGCAAACCTCTCACCCACAACGCCGGCCGCTCGGCCTAGTGGGGGAAAGGAGTGGGGATAGGAGTGGGGGTCGCCATAGTGCACCACCTACTACTGGCCCCTATAAAAGGGCGAGATTTTTCATCTTCGAGGCAGTCCGTTCCGTACCTAGAGTCACGATTATACTGTTAGCAGTAGTTCAGTTGTCATTCGGTTAGCCGTCTTATACTTAAACTCTGACCGAACTCCGGGTCTTCTGTAGAAGAGAGCGAGTCGAGACTTTCTATTAAAGTTAAAGTTCATTTTTCAAGATTGGGACTTACAAGGAAAGGTTCTCTGCTGACGTCCTTCGATTTTGATGAAATTTAAATATGTTATTCTACATCAAAATCTAAAAGACACGTATTTTTTTTTATCGGCGGAAAAACGTTTCTAGGGGTTGAAATCACCCTTCAAAGTTGAGACCTCCGAGGGGTACTTTTCAGGTTTCACCTATTTTCACCTGAGATAATAGAATGCACCCAAATGGATAATTATCTTAATGATAAACGATGAAAAATGCAACTGGTTTCATATCGGAGGGTTGCATAGGAAAAAAGTTATAGGGGTTGAAATTCACAAAATCGTTATAACAAAAAAAGTATTGCACCTATCTCGATGAACTTAATTGCATTTCGAAGAGGGCAAAAAAATAGTAGATACGGGTTTTTGCGTTTTTCTCGCAAATCAAGTTAAGGGGGTGAACTACCCCTATATATGTTTACATCAAATCTCAATAAAACGGCAGTAATTTTTTGTTTTCCTTATTTCTTCTGGTCGTGATACGTTTTTCCTTCACATTTTCAATATTTACATCTTAAATGATGGATAGATTTTTCTCGAAATTACATTTTCATAACTAGTGAAAGTTATAGAACCTAAAGTATGCGTCCAATCCTTATGGTTTATTTATCATTTGAAGCAATCTGACTCTTCTAGTTATACTTAGAAGATTCTATTCAAAATTTATTTAAACAATGGATTTTACCTAATTGAGCAAGAAAAATGCGAGAACATCAAATTTTTCGGTTGAAAATTCTATCACATCCATAGTTTGAAAGAATTCACTTTTTCCCGCCAAAAATTACTGATGGGATAACTTCTACAGATAACAATTTTTTTTATTAGTTAATATTGAATAACTCCCAAGACAAATTCCAAAAATATCTATTCCTTATGTTTTTCACAAAAATTCGGTAAATATTGACACATTTCTATAGTTATCAACAATTCAAGTTATCATCAACTCCCCCCCCCCCCCCCCCGTCCCTTTACTTGACGGTGTTATTTGGAAGTCATCTCTGTTCAGTCTGTGACTCGCTCCCAAAATTAGATTTGAAATACGACGCAGAAGCAGTGATAAAACTGCGATCGCGGAATATATTCACCACAGTCGGTTATTTTTATTCTACACGAAAGAAGTGCCTTACAATTCGAGACTATTTAAAACGAAGTTGCAAGTATTAATCAAAATGAAGATAAATCCTTTGAACGTTATTAGAATGCTTCTCGCAACTTTTGAAGTCATGCATTTACCGGATTCGCCAGTGAATAACGATGAAATACAGTTGAAAGAAAACTTTGAAAATATTTTGTTGACTGCAATGAACGAATACAGTGGTTTTGAAATGGTAGAAGAAAATTCTTTGGATTTTGAAGAACCGTTCAAGGATTGGGAAATGGAAATTGTTGAAGATAAGGAGTGGGCAAACGCCTTGCATGAACCAGAACTTCCGCCTGATACATGCACTCGTGATGACGAAGATTTATCTTACGAGTACAAATTAAGGGCCGTTCAGTATTGGCGCAGCGGGAAGAAAGGAAATTTAAGTCTGGGCAGTGTTAAACAAAAGTTCAAGAGAGTGCAATCTATACGACAGTTGCAGCGGTGGGCACACAATTTGAACAAGGGTGGGACGTACAAAGAAAAATTAGCACGAATTTGTAGTTACACTTTGGAAAATTTCAAAGCTGCTGTGGATGCTGGTTTAATAGTGCACGATTCCGATTTGAAAAAATGGGCCTTACATGCTCAAAAAGAAATAGGGCATTCTGATTTTCGTTTCAAAGCATCTCCTAAGTGGATAAAATCATTTAAAGCGGCTCATCGTATCGTATCGAGAAAAATTAATAAGTTCATTACATCCAAAACAATTGAAGATGGAGAAATCTTGGAACAACAAATTCAAAAATTTGTCTTTGACGTAAAGCAAAATATTGCAACATACAAATTGTCAAATACATTCAACGCAGATCAGAGTGGCTTCCAGCTAGAAATGCATTCCGGAAGAACTTTAGCAATCGAAGGAGAAAAGCAAGTACAATGTCTTGTACAATCAGTCTCATCTACGACCCACAGTTATACGATTCAGCCGACTATATCAGCTGACGGCAAACTGCTATCTCCTCTATTTTTGGTTTTAAAAGAACCAACCGGCAAGATTGGTCCAATAGTGGAGAAAACGCTTTTCAGACCAGATAATGTGTACATAGAAGTATCCAAGTCTGGGAAGCTTACTTCAGGTATAAATTACACCCACTGTTTGTGTATAGATATTTTTTCGAATGAAAAAAATACGTTTTTCTAATTTCAGATCATTTCAAAATTTGGTTGCAGCATGTGTTTTTCCCGAAAATTGGTTCAAAATCTTTATTACTGATTGATTCTTGGACTGGACACTGCCCCCAAGCTGTACTTGATGTAAAACCTTCAAATAGAGATGTCAAAGTAATGATTATACCTAAAGGAACTACCGGAAAAATCCAACCCCTCGATGTTTTTGGATTCCGAGTATGGAAAAATTTTGTTAGACATTTTTCTGATACTTGTCTATTGATGAATTATAATATTGATTTGCATTTGAGAAATAATATCATAAAGCTGCAGTCACTCGTTCATAACCAACTGTCGTCACCACGTTATATCGATCTTTTCAAATATTCTTGGTACAAAAGTGGTTATATTGAAGAAAAACCAGCCAATTTTGAAAATCCTGTAGACTTTGCATTTGGAGATTCTTGCAACTCACATTGTGAAGTTCCAGGATGTGAAAATGTTGCTATTGTTCGCTGTTCCTGGTGTAAAAAGTCGCTATGTTTTAAACACTTTTTCGATGACTATCATTACTGCAGTACTTACAACGGCTAATAGAGCATACGATTATATATTCGCTTCTATTTATTGCTGTTGACATATTATCAATAAAAGATATAAGCATATTGTACGCTCTCTTTTTTTTTTACTTGACTACGCAATTTTTCTATGCGTCATCCCAAATCTTGGTCTTATCTACCGAAACGAATATGTGTAAGCTCTCATCGTATGCCTGTGTTATCTCATTGCCAAATATAAATCAGTCAGAATTATCAATAAGGAAAAACGTATCACGACCAGAGGAAATAAGGAAAACAAAAAATTACTGCCGTTTTATTGAGATTTGATGTAAACATATATAGGGGTAGTTCACCCCCTTAACTTGATTTGCGAGAAAAACGCAAAAACCCGTATCTACTATTTTTTTGCCCTCTTCGAAATGCAATTAAGTTCATCGAGATAGGTGCAATACTTTTTTTGTTATAACGATTTTGTGAATTTCAACCCCTATAACTTTTTTCCTATGCAACCCTCCGATATGAAACCAGTTGCATTTTTCATCGTTTATCATTAAGATAATTATCCATTTGGGTGCATTCTATTATCTCAGGTGAAAATAGGTGAAACCTGAAAAGTACCCCTCGGAGGTCTCAACTTTGAAGGGTGATTTCAACCCCTAGAAACGTTTTTCCGCCGATAAAAAAAAATACGTGTCTTTTAGATTTTGATGTAGAATAACATATTTAAATTTCATCAAAATCGAAGGACGTCAGCAGAGAATCTTTCCTTGTTAGATCAAAAAACCAGAGAGCTGTCCAATTTCTGAAGTAGTGGCTATCACCTGAACTAAAATCATACGAAAAAGTTAAAATTGAGGAAATTTCGCGCTTTGAAACTCAAAATTTCGATTTGAAAATTGGAACTTTGTTATTCAAGGCGCGAAAATGATTCAATTTTTAATATTTCCGTATGATTTTAGTTCAGGCCATAGCCACTGCTTTATAAATGAAAATGCTCTTTGATTTTTTGATAATAGATAAACCAATCCGCCGGAATCGTGGAGACCATGGAAAAGCACATAGATCCCTGTGAAGTAGTGTAACACCGAATCTATCAAAGATATCAGAATTAAAAAATTCTGTCGTAGAGATGACATACCAATAAATAACCCCTTTAAATTTCAAAAGTCTGTTTCTTTTCCTCGCTTCAAAAAATCACGAAAAAACCCTGAAAAATCTGGCTGCCACACGGAGTGTGACCCCCTTAATGAACTCAAAAAATTCAGAAAAAATTCATGATACTATTTGAAATATTAATTTTGAAGTACTGTAATGTTCTATTTTTTTTATTTCTTTATTTTAGAGTTTTACAAGAAAAAAATCCAATTGTTTTAAAAGATCGAACGAAATTTATTTACAGGTTTGTTCTGGTACAGTTCAAAATAATTATCAGGAGGAAGAAGACTTATCTGTCGTTTGTCTTTTGCCTCGAATCGTCCTTTTCTCTAATATCGGACCTATTTGTTCAAGCGTTCGATTCCAACTGCCTAGCTTGAAACACCTCTCTCGACACTTCAAAATCTTGAGAGGGGGAAATGTGTCGTAGAAAAACATTTTATTCGAATTATTCACTAAACTTACTCTTAGGCCAGAACTCGTGTTTCAATTTCTCGTTACATTATCCCCCTATTTTGGGCGATAGATGAAATTTCGATGTTGAGCACAAAAATCTTGTAAGTGCCCTTAACAAATCTTCACATACATCCATCCATTCCGCACGCATTCTATGGCTCCACCCCACTAAGGATCTCGCCCTAACTTAACCTACACACATCACACTCACACTCATACTTCACATATAATAAAAACAAGATTCATATCAAATACTGTAATTAGAATTCACATATTTTTCACATATCTAGAGTCGCGGCAGCGACTCTGAGACAAGTACATTTATAAGATATGACGAGTTGCTGCCAGAGACTCTTTACCGGAGCGATAGCGTTTCCAATTGTTTTCGAAAATTTTCAAAATTTGTTTCTTCAATAATTAATTAACTATATCATTTCGGAGAATATTATACGTTGACATATTTTTTATTATTTTTTTTCTTTCGATTGCGACCTCATCGAACTCTGTAGGTTGACGCGTTGAAGAGATATTAATTATTTATTTTTTAATTGCATCAAAAAATGGGTCGGATTTTCGCACACATTTTTGATGTTTATTTGTTTTATATCTAGTGACAAATCTGGTGCCATAATACATTTTATATACCGATATATTTTTTTTCTGGTGCCATAATACCAATATATACCTGTATATTTTCGTGTCGTATGACGTATGGTGTGTTGTTTATGCTGATAGATGATGAGGTTATAAAAATCGCGATTTGACAGTTCACCGATATCCCGGTCGGTAGTACAAGTATATACCTATATATTTCCGTTATGATATGACGTATGGTGTGTTATTTCAATGCTAACTAAATGAGGTTATAAAGATCGCGAATGTTACAATTCATCGAAACTGTTCCAATTTTTTCCGGTTCTGTAGAAAATAAATAAAAGCAGTACAATGTTTTAGTGAAAGTGGTGAGAAAAAAGTGAAGAAGAAAGAGATAAAGACCGAGGAATCTAAGAGTGTTGTGTAACGGAAAAAAAACCGAAAATTGTCAACAACGTTCGGATTGATGGTAAAAATATTTAGAAAGGTTAGATTTTTTCTATATATATCTTGAGATGTAGTCCGGATTCTGAAACATTAGAAATAAAAATCCATGCCTTCGCTCTTTCTCATCAGCTCTCTCTCTGATTCTATCATCAGACTTGTCGATGTTTGTTATTGCAGAATATCTAAAGACGCGGCATCGTCTTGTAATAAAATAACCCAAAACAGGAATGACGAAAAAGAGCCAGGGACTACAAAAATATAGAAAGGCAGTATAATCGCATTGTCTGTAAACGTATAACAGACTATTCGAAAGTGCTTGATTACAAAATTTCTATTGGCAAATCGAAACTGAGGCAATCAGTATTTTTTTGCATTGGTGGAAATTTTTTCATCAAAAGGACTAAATTGATAATCACGGAAAGTTTTCACTTCAATTCCAACAAAGTAAAATTTAAGTTCGAAATAAAATATGTCCGCGTGTGTGTATATGTGTGTATTAGGGTGGTAAAATAGCTAGAAAATTTTTGAAAAAAATCACACATATTCTTTAGAAGATTCTCAATACTTTTTGTTCTGGAACATTTCTTTGTTATGTCAAGACTTTCGAGAAAAAAAATCATACAGATTTTCATCATGCTGTTTTGCAAAAGCCGCCATTATGCAAAAACTGAGTAAGAAAAAAGTGTTTATAACCAGTGTTCTGGACTCGTCAGACCTTAAGAACATCTTTGCTGGCGATAATATGGTTATTTGAGAGCAGCAACAGTAAGGGAAATCGCTTTGAAAAAAAAAATGTTAGAAAATCTTGACTTTTCAATTAAAAACGAATAAATAATGAAGATTTTGATTTAATTTTACAAAATAAATGCAAGATTCTGAAAGAGCACTCTCAAAAACCCCCTATATCAGATTTTGTTCTTTAATTAAAACTGCGTACTTGAAATTGTGTGTCCAAAATTGTCGTTTTGCGCATTAATGGGTTCTTATAGTGATGCTATACAACATTTTAAGGGTAGGAGTTTTGAAAATTTTTTTCGTGTAGCAACATGCTTGTAAAACAATTTATGGAAATTTCAAGATTTTCCAAATGTATTGAGGCCCACAGTATAATCGTGATCACAAACGCAGAAAAATTCCATGTATTATGAACAGAAAACTTCAACCCCCATGGTCGAGGGTTGAGCATTGTTCTACAAATCTGACAAAATTACAGCATTACTTTTTATGTATTTCGAACCAATTTAGGGGGCGAAAAGGGTAAAATAAATTTGATCCCAAATAACTACCACCCTAGTGGGTATTAAAATACCAAAAACAACTTGCATGCATAATAAAACGATTTTTATTTTCAAAAAAACTGATTCGGCTTGAGAAGGTCACCCCCCATGGCAGCCGCATTTTTTGGGGTTTCCTCGATTTTTTGCGACGAGAAAAAAACACAGAATTAAAATTTAAAGAGTTTATTCATTGGTATTTCAACTTTATGATAGAATTTTTTAACTCTGATGTCTCGAGTTAATTCCGTGTAAAATTAATCCACAGGATCCCATATGCTTCTCCATGGTGTCCACGATTCCCGGGGGTTCCGTTTATCTGCGGTCAAAAAACCGAGGAGCGTTTTGATTTGTAAATCAGTGGGCTATTGCCTGAACTAAAATCATACAGAAATATCGAAATTGAAGGATTATTGAGCTATGCAACATTTTGAAAAATTGAAATAAGGTTTTTCTAAACGGAAAAATCCTTCAATGTTTAATATTTCTGTATAATTTTAATTCAGGTGATAACCACTGCTTTACTAATCCAAACGCTCCTTGGTTTTTTGATCTCAGATAAACCGATCCCCTAGAATCGTGGAGACTATGAAGAAACATATGGGTTCCTGTGGAGTAGCTTTACACCGAATCTACCAGAGATATCAGAGTTAAAAAATTCTACCATCGAGTTGAAATACCATTGAATAAACCCTTTAAATTTCAAAAGTCTATGTTTTTTTTCTTTGCCGCAAGAAAATTGCGAAGAAACCCTACAAAATTCGGCCGCCATGCGGGGTGACCCCCTATGTTGGATTTAATTATTCCAATCGATCAATATCGCGTTATCTTGAAAAAAGATTCGAGTGCCTTAGTCATTGAAATCCTGTCGTTATTTAACGACATCGAAATTTATTATTCCTTGTAATTTTTTGAATAAATTAGCCGTAATTTGATTAAAAAATTTTTGTTTCCTTTTTTTTGATATCTCTTTCAATGAGACAGGGAATAATTTTAATTAAAAAATTTTTCAATAAATGTCTTTTCGCAAGTACACTCTGATGGGTGATAATATGATCATTACATCTGAACGGTAGTCTCAGTGAATAAACCCTACATATGTTACTCATACATGTAGTGTGCATTTCTTGGTACGAACAAAAAATGAATTAATAATAACAGAATGTCATCTATATTGTGCCCTAATATGAAAAATTTGATTTTCCAATATCCTGTAAAATTTTTTCAAGTTCACAGTGCACAAAAAGTAGTCAAATCAAACCATAAGTAACAGCACGAGTGCTGTTAAAAAATTGGAGACAAGTACATTTATGTTTGATGTCACCTGGACAGTAGTCTCAGTGAAACCCTATGAGACACTCATGTAGTTCAAAACACAAATGCACGATGATTTATAAGAAGAAGTTGTTCGATCTGTTCTCTCGAAACTTGCTTTAAATGAGCAATTCATTACTAAAGGATATAAAAAAAACCATTTCAAACGCAATGAATAAAAAAATGAATCTGTTAAATCATGGTAATGCGTGAAAAACGTTTGGTTCAAAGGAACAAAACGTGGTCAAATAAATGCAAAAGTGACGAGTACATCGGATGACGAGTGAAAAAAATTCAAAACATAATAGTATGTAAAAAAAATTACGAAACCAATTGTAAATAATTTCAACAAAACAATTAAGAAAAGCTTTTACAAATCATGAAAAAATATTATATTAAAAAAAATACAAATCTGTAATTATATTGTAAAGGAAAAAAAAAAAATTTAAATAGGACGTGAGAAATTCATTCTTACAGGAAGCACCCGGAACTTGAGAAAGTTCAAGTGAATCAAAAAAGTTACCATCTGAGTTATGTGCAGCACTACAATTTATGGCATCAATCGGAGGATAAGTATTTTATTAGTATATAATACATAATTTTTCACAATATGAAATTATTCTGAGAAACGTTCAAATCCAAAAAAAAATCGCATCGAAGGTAAAAGTCATTTGTTACTCTATGGTGGCAGAGACTTACTTAGAAGAAAATCGATTCTTCTCAGACTTTCAGGATCCCCTGGTATTCACAATATTCGACGTCGATTTCGTATCGGTACAAATTATGTTTAAATATGTGCTAAAAGTACTTGTCCGGCCCATCACTTTTCATTCAAATTGCTCATTCAAATAAAAATCAGGGCTCTTCTAGATCTGATGGATCACATCTATGCGTACAGAGGGAAACAGAGGGAATTTAAAAAATGACCTCCAAGAGATTTTAACTTAATTGCATTCATTATAAAAACATGCGAACAAATTTTTCTGTAATATCCAAGAGATATTATTGTGTATTTATGAAAAAGTATCCTTCGCACGATAAGCATTGTCCAGACTCCAAATTAACTCCCCAGTTTATATTGAAATGACGGCAATTTTTACTACACATTTTATTCTTCAAACGAATTTTATTCGTTATAGCAACTAATCTATTCTATTACTGAAGATATTCAGCTGATAATAAATCGCAATTCAATAAATTTTCGAGCAGATTCGTCTGCACAATTTCATTTTTTTATGGTCACGTACACAATTGCACTTTGTTGAAATCAACATTAAAAAATGAGTGCGACACGGGCATTTCTTGAAATTCGATGAAAAGTGATTCCCTAGTGTATTACTATATACACTTTCTTAAAAAAAAATTTTCGATATATCAGAATGTAAAGCCTCTATCCGTTGCAATGGTTTTGTTTACTCGATGCCATGAATTGTTGCGAAGAGATAGTTGCCGCCGAGCATATGTGGAATGATGTCCAAATTCAAGTGGGCGTGTAACGCCAGCGTTAATGCTAGTTCCATAAAAATAACGCAGAAATTAACGTCTAGTTTGATTTTTATTTGAATGAGCAATTTGAATGAAAAGTGATGGGCCGGACAAGTACTTTTAGCACATATTTAAACATAATTTGTACCAATACGAAATCGACGTCGAATATTGTGAATACCAGGGGATCCTGAAAGTCTGAGAAGAATCGATTTTCTTCTAAGTAAGTCTCTGCCACCATAGAGTAACAAATGACTTTTACCTTCGATGCGATTTTTTTTTGGATTTGAACGTTTCTCAGAATAATTTCATATTGTGAAAAATTATGTATTATATACTAATAAAATACTTATCCTCCGATTGATGCCATAAATTGTAGTGCTGCACATAACTCAGATGGTAACTTTTTTGATTCACTTGAACTTTCTAAAGTTCCGGGTGCTTCCCGTAAGATTAAATTTCTCACGTCCTATTTAAATTTTTTTTTCCCTTTACAATATAATTACAGATTTGTATTTTTTTTTAATATAATATTTTTTCATGATTTGTAAAAGCTTTTCTTAATTGTTTTGTTGAAATTATTTACAATTGGTTTCGTAATTTTTTTTACATACTATTATGTTTTGAATTTTTTTCACTCGTCATCCGATGTACTCGTCACTTTTGCATTTATTTGACCACGTTTTGTTCCTTTGAACCAAACGTTTTTCACGCATTACCATGATTTAACAGATTCATTTTTTTATTCATTGCGTTTGAAATGGTTTTTTTTATATCCTTTAGTAATGAATTGCTCATTTAAAGCAAGTTTCGAGTTAAATATACACGAAGCGTGTGGATCAGCCTTAACATTAAAATAGCAATGGGAGAATCGTACTTCTAATTAGCGATACTTTTAATGATAACTTACAAGTAAATACAATATTGACCTAATTATCGAAGAATCACAGCAAAGATATTTCCTTTTACAGTCACTATTCGTTTGTCCTTATATTATAAGTTATTTCGGTTCAATCATCAACCAAGTCAGTTCAAAATTCATCACGCTTTACATCCTCATTTCATGGATTCGTCATACTTTACTTATTAAATAATGTTATAGTTATTTTATGTATTTCGTGAACGGATATCAGGTTTGATGGATCGATAATATGGGCGAATATTAACCCTATTGTAAGTGCCTTTTATCTTCTGTCTATCATCGACGTGCACAAGTACATATACATTAGGCCCTTTAACCTCAGCGATTATATATGGACCTTCGTACAAATGAAAAAATTTATGGGTGACTCTGTCTGTGTTGCTAGAAAGATGTGGTACCAATAACAAGACTTCATCATCAACTTTATACATTATCGATGATTTTGCTTTTTGTTGTTCCTTCCGTTTCTCAAAACATTTCATTAAATTATCGTTTGCATAAGTGAGCTTTACGTTGTGTGGGACCTTTTCGGCGGCGGGAAATGGTATCAGTTTTCGTATTGCATCATCTGGATCTTTTCCATAATGCAATTCATATGGGCTGAAGCCTGTACTACTGTGTACAGTTAAATTGAGAAGCTCCTGTATTTTCGTTACGTGTTTGGCCCATCGAGTATGCTGGTCCACGCAAAATATTCTAAAAAACTTTCCCAACTCCCGCATCACCCTCTCAGTGGGATTCGATTGTGGATGGCGAATGGATGAATAAATCACCATTATGCCCCTTTCTTCTAAATTTTTTCGCCATTTGATCGATGTAAATTGTGTGCCGTTGTCCGATAATATTCGTCTCGGTTTCCCGTAATTTAGAATATAATCTCCACAAATCTTCTTCAAAACTATGTCGGTGGTGGCTCGTTTGACCGGATAAAGCACGACCAACTTTGAGAAAGCATTAAGAACAACAAACAAATACTGCACACCCCCGATTGATCGCGGAAGAGGGCCATAAAAATCTACCGTTATTAAATCTTCTAAAGATTCGGGACGCACCATGCAATATTCCCCTGCACTCGCACGTGATAGGTGTTTGACACGCTGACAAAGGTCACAACATTTGATTATTCTTTTTGTGTCTTGAGCCATATTTCTCCAATAATAATATTTCTTCAGATGATTTAAAGTTTTATATACTCCAACATGACCTAATCTTTCATGTTCGAATCTTGACACTACCATCTTCAGCGCTTCAGGAATAATAACGCACCAATTCTCAGTATTGGATTTACGATGGAACCAAACGTCTTTATATTCGTTAAATTGGCTTTTATTTTTTATTTGCTGTGTTCGAACTCTCTCCATGAGATTCATATCTCTCCGTTGGCAATCACCTATCATTTTTATTTGTTTCCTAAATTCAGGACTAACCTCCAATTGGCAAATTAAAATCAACGCGTCGCCAGCATAATAATTAGACGTCTCCATATTATGTTTCGTCGCCGTTGATATAATGATTTGCTCTGAAGTACTGTCATGATATGATGTATCGGGATTACGACTTAGGAAATCCGCCATTACATTTTCTACTCCGGGACAATGTGTGACGATAAACGTGTATTCTTGCAATAGAATACACCAGCGGCTAAGCCTTGGAATTAAAAATGATGTCCGGTCTAAGAACGTGAGGGCCTGATGGTCGGTTATTATCTCGAAGGGCCTGCCTATCAAATATACGCGAAACTTTGTAATCGAATATACTATAGCTAAAAGCTCTTTTTCGGTGGTAGTATAGTTCTTTTCTGCAGCAGTAAGGCATCGACTGACAATTCCTATTATTTGCTTCTCATCACAATCGTTCACTTGAAACAAAACTCCACCAATCCCCGTGTCAGAGCCGTCAGTCTGTAACTTGAAAGTTTTGTCTGAACAATAATGTGAGAGCTCCACTATTTTCACAAAATTCCTCTTTAACGCATCATATGCCTGTGAGTGGTCATTTGTCCATTCCCACACCGAATTTTTTTGCAATAATTTTCTAAATGGTTCCATGTATTTGGCGTGATTATGACTAAATTGCCTATAATAATTGCAAACCCCCAGAAATTTCTGGAGTTCCAATTTATTATGAGGCTCTTCAAAATTTAAAATCGTCGTCAATCGCATGGGATCGGGTCTTATCCCGGTGGGACTTACTATAAATCCCAAAAACAAGACCGAAGTTTGACACAGAAGAGCTTTGCTTAATCGTAGAGTGAAATTATGTTTTAATAATCTACTAAAAATTCGTTTCAAATGATAATGTTCTTCGAAATTTCGCGAGGTGACCAATAGATCGTCAACGTAACACGTTAAGAAATCATTAAATTCTTCACCAAGAGCCATATTAATTGCCCTAATAAAGCCGCTGCCGGCAGTTTTTAACCCAAAAGGAATGCGCGTAAATTGATATAGAGACCCATCGAACAAAAAGGACGTATATTTTCTTGACTCTTTTCCCAGTGGCACTTGCCAATACCCATGAGTCAAATCGAGGGTAGACATCAGCGTTTTACCATAATATTTTTGCATTAATTCATCGATCCTAGGAGGTGACTCATTGTCTCCTTCGATTAAATCATTAATATATCTCGCGTCAATACACAATCTAATGCTGTTGTCTTTTTTCCTAACAATTCGTAAGGGATTGCAAAATTCGCTATCAGAGCGTTCAATTACTCCTTGACTCAACATATTTCTGATTTCGTTACGTACCGAATCACGATGAGCCAAAGGTACCGGATAAGATTTTTTAACAATGGTCTTATTTTTCTTGAGTTTTATATTATGTTCGTAAACATTTGTGCACCCTGGTTTGTTAGAGAATAGTGGTCGAAACTCATGAATTAGTTTGATTATAGCACACGTCTGCTCAGGATTTGTCAACGTTAATTTACTTGCAACCTTATCAAGATCAGTTTCAAAAGTGTCCTGACTTTTATCCTCGATAATTTTTTTTACTTCAGTACTGGTTAGTTTCGTGCCGTCGTTATAATCCATTATTTTCCTACCATTGACATCGGTTAATATACGTTCTTTTATAGCGGCACATGAATTGGCATTATTCTGATTATTCAATAACATAGACAAGTTTATCGATTCAATATTTTTTTCATAGTTATTATCTTCAATATCTTTCTTCGCATTATCGCTTGTTTTCACCTTCGTATTTCTTAGAAAATCGTCAAGCGTGTCAATTCCAGTATTCAATACATAATCATTGATTTCAAGCGAGTTTACTCGACTCTCGTCCCTATTCCTATTTTCATTATTCTTATCTCTGTGTAATATTGTTGGCTTTTCATTTTCGTCATTTCCACACTGTGAGTCTATCTGTACATTGTTGATCGAACATTGTTCTACTCCAATTACTTCTATAAACGTATCATGACCATATTTTTTGGTTATTATTTTTTCATACGCTTTCTCGTCAAATGATATGGTGTCAGAGGTCAGGCATACACCACGGAACGTCACACTGAGCGAATTGTAATTTATGATCACTCTGTTCTGATGCATCCAATCATTTCCCAAGATCATGTCACTAGTAAGGCCCGGCACTACTAAAAACAATAACTCACACGAGACCGGACCAATTGCTACTTGAACTGAAATCTGTCTTTTCACGGCTGTTTTCTTCCTTCCGACTGCCGCCGTGACATAGACATTTGATACAGGCAATTCTTTTATTTTGGATTTCGATTTTATTATATTATAAGTTGCTTCAGACATACAAGTGATCATACTACCCGTATCTATAAGAGCTTTAACTTTGTAATCCTTTGTTTTTACAATAAGTCCCGGACATTCGTAAACCTCACGATTCGACGTGCAAGGTTGAGATAGATCTCCGTCAATTCCAATTAGAAATTCATCAATAAAATCGAAAGGATTGTGGCACGACACAATTTCTTTTATATTTTCTTCTCGTATCGTGCCCTTCTCTAGTTTAAATTATAATCTGTCTTATTACAATTATAGGAGAGTGAATCTTGATTACTAATATTCGAAGTGTTCGTGTTATAATTTGGTGGGGGAACAGAAAAATCCGGTACTATTGGTACATTAAATGTCTGCGTATTACGAGGCATCCACGATTGATCATTATTATACTGTCCGTTGGTACGACTATTCTGATAATAATACGACTGTCGGTTTCTATTGTGATTGTTTCGAGGCTGGTTCGTATTTATGTGCTGGTGTTCTCTATTTTGGTATGATCCGTTAGATATTTGGAAGCTATTTATACCATTATTCAAACGGTTGTTAACTGTGTGATTGTTTGAGTTTTTCCATTCGCCACCACGCTCATGATTGTAATCTTCTTGAGAGCTATCAATCTGAGAGAGACTTTCTTCAATCGATTTTGTATTGGAAAAATTTATCGTCGCTAATGTTGTTCGAATTCTTTGTGGCAATTGTTGTATAATCGTAAAATTAATTTCATACTCCGTGAGGGGAGGATCAAAAAATCTTGTTTCTCGTAATTGCTGTTTAAAATATGTATGCAAGGATCCATCTTTTAATGAATATTTTCGCGATGCCCAACGGTTCTTAAAACGCACTTTGACCGGAACGGAATAAAATTCATTCAAAAAAGCTGTTTTGAAGTCAGTAAACGTTTTTAATGTATGTTTTGCAGTTTGGTACCACATCTTAATTTTGCCTTCCATCGCACTTTCTATCACAAAAAGTTTATGCTCTCTACGCACACCTTTGAAAACAAAATATCGATCCAAATCCTCCAAGTATTCCACCGGATTTGTATCGTCAGAAAATTTTGGCACACTTACATTAATGTGGAGATGTCGCATATGATTTACTAATCCATCAATCACCTGCTCACCGTTCACGGCTGGACGCGGATCATCATTTTGTTGTAATTGTTGTGCTATATCCTGTTCACGTTCGGTTTCGAGTTCTCGCCTTATTCGCTCAAGCCGTTGCACTTCATCTCTGAGTTGTTGTAGCTCGTTTTCGAGGACTGTTCGGGTAGTATTCTCAGTTTCAGTATCGTCCGGCATATTATGCTTGTTTCCTGTATAACTTTTAGCAAATGTCTTTACGTCGAGAGTTTTTTTATTTAGCGTTATCTTGGTTTTCTTATACTTTTTCTTTTCAATTCGAGGTGTTGACGGATTCAATATGTTCAAGCGACTTTTCGAATGAGATCTTGTCACACGCGAAGTTCTTGGCGTGTTATTTTCGGACATGAATCCACATATAAATATAATTTAGACAGATGAAATATATATGTAGAAGAAAGAAAAAGAAAAAAAAGAACACAAAATATATATAGTGTGGCTACTCGAGCCTCTAGTTGGGCGCCAATGTAATGTTCTATTTTTTTTATTTCTTTATTTTAGAGTTTTACAAGAAAAAAATCCAATTGTTTTAAAAGATCGAACGAAATTTATTTACAGGTTTGTTCTGGTACAGTTCAAAATAATTATCAGGAGGAAGAAGACTTATCTGTCGTTTGTCTTTTGCCTCGAATCGTCCTTTTCTCTAATATCGGACCTATTTGTTCAAGCGTTCGATTCCAACTGCCTAGCTTGAAACACCTCTCTCGACACTTCAAAATCTTGAGAGGGGGAAATGTGTCGTAGAAAAACATTTTATTCGAATTATTCACTAAACTTACTCTTAGGCCAGAACTCGTGTTTCAATTTCTCGTTACAGTACACATTGTAAAATTATTGAAAATTTCATTTTATCATAAATTTTTTGTTGAATAAACTCAACGGTTGGAGAGCCAAAAGTGTTTCTGCTCAAACAAAAACGACCTAGATTTGTTAAACGAATCGTTGATATAACGGGGGAACAGGTCAATATTTAATTTGCCCGATAATTTTTTTTTCCAGATCGGTCCGTTCCAGCTAGAGGGGACGCTGACAGGGTGAGCATACGCCAAATTTGTCCGGAGACATTTGAGACGAGTGTGTATTCGCTCAGGAATGCCTCCGGAGGAATTTGGCAATGCGTATTTACAGCAAGATGGGGCCCCAGCTCACACGAGCGCTTTAGGACGTGGAGAAATTGTGAGGATTTTCGGAAACCGGGTGATTGGGCGTGGGGGTGTCCATGATTGGCCAGCTCGTTCCCCGGACCTTAATCCTTTGGACTTCTTCCTATGGGGCCATATAAAAAATATTGTTTACCGAGATGAGATACGTGATCGCGGCCATCTTGAATTAAAAATTGAAGAGGCGATAAGGACGGTGACTCCGGAAATGTTGGAGTGATCTACAATGAGCTGCTTGGACAGATTTACATGCTGTATTCAAGAGGGTGGTAGCTGGATTGAGCAACTGGACCCATAGGTAGAACGGGGAGATATAAAAAGAATACATTGCGAATTGTTAAAAGGTGGAAGAATGTTTATTTTCCCTCGTTTCTCGTCCACAGATTTTCGATTCATTACATCGTCCGGTTGGTATTGACTTCTCATCGAGCAACATCCAGCTGGTACCACGATCTACGTTCACCGTGCAAATAAGAAGGGCTTTGATGGCACGATAATATTGCTTGGTTGTAAATAAATGCATTTTCACCGAAATTCTTCTTCATTTTTTCTCTAAAATATTCGTTTCCTTTTTTTTATAATATCTGTATGGTCCATCGTTATACACAGTAAAAAAAATGAAAATAATAAAGACTTGTGAAAATAATCACATATTGAAAACTTAGATTACGAAGAAAATAAATCTTTTATTCAAAAATAGAAAGGAATAAAAAATAGATAAGAAAAAAATAGAAGGAAGACGAGAACAAAGTCCAGAACGAGGGTGACGAGGATGAGGACGACAAGGAGTACAACGACGAGAACGAGTACAAAGACGAGTACGAGGACGAAGACGAGGACAAGCGAGAACGAACGACGAGGACGGGGACGAAAACGAACGATGAAAATGAACGAGTACGAGTACGACGACGACAACGAAGACGAGGACGAGGACGAGTACGACGACGAGAACGAAGAATAAAGACGAGGATGAGGACGAAGAACAAAGACGAGTACGAGGATGAAAACGAGAACGGGGACGAAAACAAACCATGAAAACGAACAACGAGTACGAGTACGACGACGACGACGAAGACGAGGACGAGGACGAAGACGAGAACGAAGAACAAAGACGAGTACGAGGACGAGAACGAGTACGAGGACGAAAACGAGAACGAACGACGAGAACGGGGACGAAAACAAACGATGAAAATGAACAACGAGTACGAGTACGAGGACGAGGACGGGGACGAGAACGTGAATGAGAACGAAGACGAGGACAAGGACGAGAACGAACGACGAGTACGAGAACGAAAACGAAAACGAGAACGAGAACGAAGAGGAGGACGAGCGAGAACGAACGACGAGAACGGGGACGAAAACAAACGATGAAAATGAACAACGAGTACGAGGACGAAGACGAGGACGAGGACGAGGACGAGGATGAAGACAAGAACGAGTTCTCGTCCTCGTACTCGTCCTAGTCTTCGTATGCGTCCTCATTGTTCGTTTTCGTCTCCCATCCTCGTCGTCATATTCGTTGTTCGTTTTCATCCTCGTCCACATCCTCGTTCCCGTTCTCATCTTCGTACTCGTTCACGTTCTCGTCCTCGTCGTTGTTCTCGTCTTGGTTTTCGTTCGCGTATTCGTTCACGTATTCGTTCTCGTCTTCAGTATTGTTGCCGTCCTCGTCCTCGTCGTTGCTTTTCGCTCGCATTTTCGCTGCTCCTTTTCGTCCCCGTTCTCGGCGTTCGTTTTCGTCACCATTCTCGCTCTCGTCCTCGTACTCGTACTCGTCGTAGTCCTCGTCATCATTCTCGTCTTCGTCTTCGTTCTCGTTCTCGATTTCGTCCTTGTCTTCGTTCTCGTCGATGGAAATGCAGAATAACAATAAATTAATATTTAATAACGAAACAAAGTTATTGATTAATATTTTTTTTTATTCGGTTTAAAAATTACATAAATTTGCACAATTATTATTTATCACGCAGATAACAATCTGAGAATTCACCTCACTCGAAACTTTCTTGATCGTCGACGTGAACGCATTCGCGCGGTCATCGTTCATTGCAACGTCTTGCAGAGGGAATATTCAAATAGTCATTTGACGTACACAGTTAATATCGATTGGATAAATGTCTGAAATTCATGAAACAATAAAGCTATTTCGATCGATACTTTTAATACGTGGAGGATAAGGAGTAATTTGGAGTAACATACCAGTTCTGCAGCTTATTCGACGCGTACATTTGATCCCTGCAAATTTCACGAGTCTAGTCGTCATATCAATAACCTCTTTCTGTCGTTGACCGAAATGAATAGTTTTTCGTTGAATTACCTTACTTGGCACGGTTACGAGCTCATCATCCAACCTGAGATTTCACTTGCTGAGCTCCTGCACGACTTTTGACTCATTTTGAAATCGTTGGTTGAAGCTGAGCAGTTTTCGTATTCGACCGTTTCGATTCTCGATCATCGACTGAGAGTGTCATTGATTGAGCCTACTGCTGACAGTGCTGACAGCTAACTGTCACTCGAAACGAAACAGTCCTTCGCGCGAACGTAGGCTCGGCGCGAAGTTGACTTTTTAACACGTTCGCACCCGAACTCTACGCTACTGAGGCGTCGCACATCATGGCGGCAAGCGACCCTCTGATTCGCTTAGAAGTTTAAAATTCTATTGCTTCTCATTTAAAAACTATTGCACCGAAAAAAAAACGCCTTTGCAGTTTTGCTTAAAATTGCGTCCCGAACACGCCAGTAACGGGTTTTCCACTAATTCTGAATCACCCTGTATAACCAATTTCAGAGTTAAGTGGATGAGACTCGATATTGAAGTTCGCAATTTCTTCAATCCATTCGAAATCTGCATAAGGCAGTGGTTGACTCATTGCCCATCCATACAAATTGTTCACATCAAAATACATCAAGTATGACGATGGAATAGATGGGTCATACGAGTTCATGTACTTGTTATTGGCACGGGCATGTCTTTTGGAGCATTGACTAAGACCACCTCGAATACCTCTCTCCATGAACAATACCATATCAATGTCTGTGAGCAATTCAAACTTTACTTTGGTATATTTCATCATGGCATCCCAGGTATATCCGGGGAGAGTGTAGTAAAACGCAGGGTCAAGACCATAAATCTTTAGACAAGTATCGCGGAAATTCTCAAAGATATCGGCCAATAGTAATACGTCAGTCTTCAAGTATAAATGGCTGTATTCACCGAGCGTTCGCGTTGAAAATCGTTCCCATACATTTTTCGCATGTGCATACTCCTTTTCGAAGACTGTCGAATCAGTTAACGAGCTGTGAAATGCTTCCCGCGGTGGAAGCTCCGTTTCATTCAACTTTTCAAAGCTATCAATATACTCGTACGGGAAGACACCTTTACGCGTTAATAAATGAAAATGGTCTACATCTTGAAATTGTGATTTTAACGTTGCGAGTTTGTCGGCAGTTAAAAATGATGCTAATTTATCGAGACTCGTATTGAGAAATCTGAAAGAGTCGATGAAACGTAATTTTATATTTTTCCGCGTGTCTTTGCCTGTTTGAACCGTTTTCGAGAAGGAGATGTACTTTTCTTTTTGTTGTGCCCGTACATCGCACTCCTAAAATAAAGAGTATATAAATTAAGCGTTCTCAGCATAAATGCATTGACGGCGAAATATCGACGTTCCTGAATGAGCGCATCGACCCTCGATGTCATCACCGAAACTTCGAGAAAGAATATCACGCCATATTGTCGCGAGAGGGGGAAAAACCCCCAAGTCTATAAATTTACCAACTAACCAAAATTCGACAGTCTTTGACGAGAATTGTAACGATTGGTCTCGAGGCAATAAAACCTCGAATTTGCAACTTCTTAAATAAACTTATTGTTAACTTGTTGTAAAAGTATCGAGTTGGAGTTCAGCTCTTTTGGCCTAAATCCCTTAAATACTCGTCCTTGATAATTCGTCCCTTCGCGACGGTTTTGTTATCGAAAGCAAATCGATTTTTCCCGCGAACGCAGTTGCAACTTCTTTTATGATGAAATGCGTGTCATAACCGGATAAATTATGGAAAATTATTGGCATGAAAAACGAATTCTGATAGTTTAAATTACAATTTGAATGAGCCGGACCTCTGTATTGGCCTGTCAGATGGCAATGATCGCGAACACGCTCATCACCTTCGACAAAAGATTTCTCGCAAATATGACACTCTTTGTCTTCCCGAAATTTTTTCCACTCTTGCGGAGTCAATTGTTTCATTGGAACGTTCGTTAGGAGAATTTTTTCAACGCGCAAAGCTAATTGTTTTAGTTCTTCGACGAACCATTCCACACAGTCCTCACCTCGGCGCTCGTGATATCCCGATAGTGAATCATCGTAAGAGCACTTTACATAATATCCAACGCAGAAGATGCGATGATGTTGGATCTTGTTTTTCTCTCTCTCTTCAGCGCTGGTCTTCTCCAGGATACATTCGAGATCGGCGTATACCATGAACGGGAGACGCTCCTTCCGATTGGCGTTCGTGAATTCCAGCCATTTGTCGTTTTCACCCGGTAGTCGAACAGCACAATCGTTGAGTACGCCGCAATCCACCTCATGTGACTGCAGCTTTTCAATGGTTGCGAAGTAATGGAGGCATCTGTAAAATTTCAAATAATTTTTAATATTTCATCATAATGGTGACGAAGAAATGACTACAGTTGTATTAATTTACTTACCGATCACAGATGAATTTCTTGTGTCCATCAGCATTGAGTTGTGAGTTGACAAGCCGGGATAAATTCGTGATGCAAGCAAAGTGTCCAATTCCACATTCCGAGACGTCTTCGACGTAAAGCAAGTTGACATGTCGTTCTTTTTTCTCCTTGCTCACCCGCACTGGCAGAATTACATCCTTCTTCTCACTATACACATTGATTGAGAGATTATTCAATTTTTCAAATCTCCCAATTTGGCTCAACGTCATAGGGAAGCTGATGCCTTGAAGATTAAATATCGTTGAATAATGCGGGTAAGAGGATGTGCGATCGGTGTATCAAGCTACTGGATGAAGTGCAGCAGTCATTGCCCATCCGAAACACGCATTATCCGCTGATTTCACATTCACGACTGCTTTCTTCAAGAGTATCCGTTTCGCTATTGGAATGTGACATCCCGCACGCAAAGCATTGTACTTGTTGATGTTCACTGTTAGATTGGTTATTGATGTTAGGGTCCAGCCACTGTCACTCTCCTGGAACTCCTCGAGCGATTTCAGAGTCAGCTCCACGACTCGCTTCTGATACCACTCTCTCAGATCCGATGTTGTAAAAAGTTCAATATTTCCCGTGTTGATACTTTTATTCGCCCGCTTATCACCCACGCTGAACTCTCCATTGAACGAAGTGTTCACTTTAATGCTGTTATACTTGCGTATATGAGCACTTACTTGTTTTTCAACAAGTTCAAATGCATCCAGTAAGAACTTCCGTGGGTCGATGTGATCACGATTAATTACAGCCCCGGTTGATAAGCGATTTCCGAATGCGCTCTCGATTTCTCACCATATTAATCCACAATCATTCGATACTCCGCCGCCCCAATGTATGAAGCGTTGACGTGTTACCTGCTTCAAACATTTGAGACGTAAGATTTGCGAAGTGACTGTGTGGTGCCATCCCAGTTGTGATTGCTTCAATCGAACCTGCGCCTCCAACGATTCGATAAGTGTATCACACTGGTATTCCCACACCAAATATTGCTCCAACGTCCGAAGAAGCGTTGCTTGCATACGCAGCAATTGCTCCGTAGCAACATCGGTGACCAGAGACATGATGCGTTGATGTCGAGTTTTATGATAGAGTCTCTCTCAAGTTATCTCGTCGTGTTGACTCTTTCGGGGTTCGATGCTTACTAACTAGTCAAACCGAAGATTCAGCCCTTTTCGGGAGCATCGACGGAAGTCGTTTTTTGTTATCTAGATTTAAATATGGAAGGGAGAGACTTTTTTTCCTAGATGGAAGGAAAAAGGATTTCTCGAAGTTTTCGAGTTCAATCCAGCATCCCAGATCATAAATTGTTTCAACTTGGGGCCTTCGTCCGCAAGAAAGCGTGAGAGTAGATTTTAATGTTGCACATGGCTTGTAGAGCTAATTTTTTACTGCTCCGGCCATCTTTGAATATGCTGAGAAAAGTGCGTTTTTGGGAAAAACTTGGAGAGAGGGGACGAGTGTGAAAATGCAACACCAATGGAAGGGAGAGACTTTTTTCCTAGATGGAAAGAAAAAGGATTTCTCGAAGTTTTCGAGTTCAATCCAGCATCCCAGATCATAAATTGTTTCAACTCGGGGCCTTCGTCCGCAAGAAAGCGTGAGAGTAGATTTTAACGTTGCACATGGCTTGTAGAGATAATTTTTTACTGCTCCGGCCATCTTTGAATATGCTGAGAAAAGTGCGTTTTTGAGAAAAACTTGGAGAAAGGGGACAGGTGTGAAAATGCAATACCTAGAGATATGATGGAAGGAAAAAGATTTCTCGAAGTTCTCATGCTCTCTCCTAGACTTATGATTTTTTCTTACGTCCATTCCATCTCTCTCACCTCTCTCTCGAGCTGCATACCCTTCCCCCTTCTTTATCGATATCCGGCCGTGCACGATGACAAATCCGAGAATCACTGGTATTCGAATTAAACTAAATGTCACACACATTTTCTTACGTTCATTCCATCTCTCTCATACTCACCATCGGCTCTATCTCTCCTTCTTTTTTCAAAGGGCTGCGTGAAGGCGTTAGACACACACACACACACACAATGATTTTTTACAGAAGTAATTCCATCTCTCTCATACTCGTCAATTGCTGTTCATTCCGTCTCTCTCTCACCTCTCTCTCGACCCTTCGTTGTGCGCCTTTTCCTTATCTACATACGATATTCCTCAGTGCGTGGGATACACAAAATTTTGAAAGAAGTAATTCTCTCATACTCATCAACTCATTCCATCTCTCTCACCATCGGCTCTATCTCTCCTTCTTTTTTCAAAGGACACAATAATTCCATCACTCTCATCAATTGTTCTCTCTCCCTCTCCTGACTCTTCGCTGCCTCCCCCCCCCTTCCGCACACCCGGCCCTTCCCCGCACACCGCTTCCTCCTCGCCGCGGTAATAGGCCCTAAAACATAGCTAGCGGCTCCCCCGCACACCGCTCCCCCCTGAGAACCCGCGTGGCTTCCCCGAACACCGCTCCCCCCTGAGAGCCCCGTGGGTTAGAACTGGTATAGCCTGTAACGAGTTTTTTCCCCGCAAAGGGTCCAACCTGTCCCTTCTCGACTCACCTGACCCGCTAAAGGGTGGCGGCGTACCGGCGAGGTCGGGCTGGGCGCCAGGTACCGAGGTACCGTCGGAATACCGACTTATTTTTCGCCCTACCTCGCCCAATACGACCTTCCGAGCCACCCGACACAGGTGACCGAGGACGGTCCGGCTACTCAGCTCCAACTGAGGTACGAAATGGTAGAGGGGCTGGCCCAAGATGAGAGTAACAACACAGGGTAACATAAAAGGTCCAAAAGAGATACTCAACGCGTAATTATTTCGACTTAAAAATGCGGTTTATTAGTCGGAGGTAGTCGTGACTCGCAAACAATAATACAGGAAATAATAACGAAATTGGCTCCGAGCGAATCGATAAATAAAATAATCAAAGAAACGAGATCGGCCATCGGATCAGCCGTACACGAGGAAAGAAGTCCCGCTAAAGAAAATCTGGAGTCGCCGCTGCGAGGTAGTCCAAAATGGATAGGTAAGCAGCGGCGCGTCGTGGCTTGTAGGCAACTTGACGGCTCCATTTACACAAGAATAATACCCCTAGGAAAAAAAAGGTTGGGACAAGTACATTGATGATGTGATGGGCCGGACAAGTACTTTTAACTCATATTTAAACATAATTTGTATCGATCCAATCGACGTCGAATATTGTGAATAATATCAGTAGCTCCTGAAAGTCTGAAAAAAATCGATTGTCTCTGCCATCATAGAGTAAGAAATGACTAGCTTGCATGTGATTTTTTTGGATTTAAAAGCTTCTTAAAACAGTTCCATAATGTTGAAATTTGGAGTTACTCATAAATTACTTGTCCTTCGATTGATATCATAAATTTTAGTGCTGCACGTAACTCAAATGGTAACTTTTTTCAATTTATTAGAAAATACTTGGCCTCGAATTGATATAATAAATTTTAATGCTGTACGTAAATTAGATGGAATTTTTTTTAGTTGATTTAGCCCTTCGAATCAAATAAGGAGAATGAGGCATCGGTTTCCAAAATGATTTCAAGCGCGATTTTTCGGTTTTTATTTTTTACTTGTTATTTGGTTCTTTTAACACTTTAAAAAATAGATACAGTTTAGTTTTTTTTAAAGATAATGCTTTTTCAAGATTTGTGAAATTTTTTTCGAATTGTTCTGTATTTTTTTTATAAAATAATTTTTTTGCCCATTTTTTATAAAAATTTTGTTTTAAAGTTTTTTTCATGGATGGAATTATCAACAAACGAGGGATCATCAATGTACTTGTCCCAACCTTTTTTTTCCTAGGGGAAGTTTATGGTTTGATATCACGTCTTTTTTCTCAAAAGTTCCTTATTTATGTTCAGTTGATTATAGGATATTAGTTTAAATTTCTATGAATTATTTATGATTTTCGTCTTATAACGTTGGTTTTCACGAAAAAAGACCTATTTTTCGTCAAAATTGTACTGGACATATTTCGTCACAGGTCTGTCCTCGGACTTCGGCGATTTTTTCCCTTGTACTCTAATATGTTTTGTCAATTAGGAACCCAAGAGCACGGCCGCAAGCGGGTCGGAGGCCGGGATATGATTTTCGGCTTATAGCGTAGGTTTCCACGAAAAAAGACCTATTTTTCGTAAAAATTGAACTGAAAATATTTCGTCACAGCTCTCTCCTTGGACTTTGGCGATTTTTTTCCTTGTACTCTAATATGTTTTGTCAATTAGGAACCAAAGAGCACGGTGAAAAGCAGGTTGTAGGTCGTGATATGATTTTCGGCTTATAACGTTGGTTTCCACGAAAAAAGACCTAAATTTCGTCAAATTTGAACTGGAAATATTTCGATAGAGGATTGTTCTTGGACTTTGGTGATTTTTCTCCTTGTCTTCTAATATGTTTTGTCCATTGGAAACTCAAGAGCATGTAGCAATGCGTGTTGCGGGCTGAGATATGATTTCCGGCTTATAACGTTAGTGAAAAGAAAGGAATAGAGAAAAGATAGATCAAATTCAAGACACAACGAATACAACAGAATTGGCCATTTTTAAATGTCGTTTTTGCATTCTGAATCTAGACATTTTCGTGTCATCCAAAACATGCCCCCGATGAAATATATTTCCAAAGTTTGCAAGTGGCCGCGGAGATCCAATTATCTACAGTTTGATAGTTGCAGAAAAAAGGCACCCGGAAACATTTGTTATGTCAGAATTCAAAGAAGTAAAAAAAACTGAGCGTACTTGATTCAACAGAGCAACGGAATTCAAAGACGTTTAAGGTACCTGCATTGCTTGTGGAGGAAAACAATTTCATTTCAGGATAATTTAGAAATAAATTAGGAAATTCAGAAATTTAGCATAGAATTTAGAAAAAGGAAAATTAAGATAATTAGTAAAGCTGAAAACTTTTGTGATGAATTTTTGAAATTACATGTTACGGTTGGAGTAAAAAATTTAAATAATTGGCACACATGCTGCGACACAAAAATATCAAAGTTTGAAGGTATGCCCTCCATACCGCAGTAATACAAACTTTAATACTATTTGAAAAGAAATACTTTAAAACTTGCTGAACAAAGTTCCATTACATATTACCATAAAGATAGGGGGTGATACTTAGCACATATACTTATCCACAGAAAATCCATAAATGAGCAACTGAAGACTTTTGTAATGAATTTTTCACTTCATATTTGTGTTACGGTGGGAGTCAAAAAATAAAATGAATGGCACAGTATATAAATTTTATAGTTTGCAGATTTTTGCTGTATTTCAATGATCCAAATCTATAGTATTAGAGTGGAAAGTTGTTAGAAGTCATGATGTTACATTAAAATCACATAGCGCACATAACATTCAGAAATTCTGTAGGTTTCCATGATGTTGGCAGGTATTATACTTAATCGCATCGAAAACTGAGTAACTGTACACTTATCGTAATGAATGTTTTCACCAATAATTCCACATTTGCAGTTTACAGAATAGGAATACTCAACATACACGTCATTTCATAAGTATTGTTGTCAATATTTGTGTTTGCCTACCGCATTCCGAAGATTCAAATTTTCATATTATCAACAAAAAAAGCATCCAAAGACTTTTTGGAACAAGTTTCAAAATTTATTACTCGACAGACCAGGTGGAAAAAGAATAACTACACTTATATCAAGACCAGAAACTGTTTTGACAATCTGTTGTACAAAATGTGCGATTGATGATCATAATAGGAAACCTCTTGAATCACGTTACCACAATCAGCATGAAGAAATAGTAGAAAATCATAGGACACATATTAGGCAACCAATTAATAATATGCATCGATCCGCTGCAAACCGATGGAGTCAAAACAAGGATCGGAAAGAGCAGAGCCATAGTTAAAAAGAAAAAAGACAGCGCAATTGAAAGAGAACAGAAATCAAAATTGTTTCATGTATCTGTGCATTAGTTTCTGAAGACAGTAATTTCAGATCTATTCAGAAATAAGTAGGTGAAGACTTTAGTAATGAATATCTTCGTTAATATATTCCAGTCGGAACCAAAAAGTTAAACGATTGGCATACCTGCTATTTCACAGAAATATCAAAGTTCATAGGTACTTGCTACGTACCAGTTATACAGACTTTGGTACTATAGGGAAAAACACTTCAAAATTACATGAACCACATTTTTGAAACTTATTATGACACATTCAAAAAAAAAGTGACAGATACGATGCATGTTGAAGCAAGCAAAATGCTGTAATTTTGTATGTCTCCATGGTTATCCGCAGACAAAATATTTGATCACATCCAAAAATGATCAGGTGTAGACTTACAGACATGAATTTTTCAACCCACAATGCCAATCGCAAACATGGTCTGGAAATATTCAATATACATGTCACTTCATCACTTTGTCGAACTTTAGAGGTGTTCATTGCATTTCGAAGATACAAATTTTGATATCGTGAAAATTAAGCACCCAATGACTTATGGAAATAAATTTCCAAATTTATCATGTAACAACTCAAGTGAATATATCTATGCATTTACATGGCCCAAAGATTTTTCAAAACTTGGGTGTATGAACAAGCAATCATGAAGGCTTTTTGTTATAAATATTTCAAATTATCTTGTTGAAATTAATATAAAAAAATAGAAATACGAATATCTCTCGTATTGTCTGGAGAACAAATAGAAATTGGTATGAAAATACACTGTAAGCTAAGGAGGTGGAAAAAAGGGACCGGTGAACACAGCCAAACTAAATGAAAGAAATTATGACAACATCACATTGAATTACTTGACCAAAGTTTTTTAAAATTTATTTGAATTCGTTTACACACAACCATCCAACTCTTTCTTTAATGTAATTACACAACATAGAATTTCTGTTTGGAAAGAACGTTTTAGAGGTTATAATGAACGAATGTTTTTTTTCTCATTGTTATTATTATTATTCAACAGTAATTAGTCACGTCATTAATAATATCGATTCCTTCCACGTTTCAATAACCACTTTTATTTTTCTACACTCTGCACACAACAGCACTCCGGCGGTCATAACCTCAAACGTCAACATGACGCGAAATCTCGCAAATTTGCTATCTATGTATATATTACGATATCGAAGTAGAACAGATAATTCTTAATTTTCACGACACACATTATTCACGTTTTCACTTCTCAATATTTTACTCACTCTCAGTACACTGTATGAGATCAATTAATCCACTTTTGAGGTTTTATTTATTATAGATATTATTGTCGTGAATTGGGCTCGAAACTTATTGAAACTTCTTTTATGAAAAAAATAAAATTGATTATATCCACTGCTATTTCCAATAATGTTTTATTTATTTAAACGAAATTTGCAAATCTTGCACCGTTGATCCACGGGGCTACGATCGCAATAATAACATAACAGACGATAACAGACGGTATACAAGAAAACATTGAGGACTATCAGAAACTTTCTCATCGGCGATTGGTCGAGACGGATAGATTCTCACCGGTGATTGGTTATGATGGGCATCAAGAAGCCCTTGTATGTATCGGTCTGAACCCATATACGGATACGTCAGCTGCGTAAATGTGTTGGTACTTTTTGCATAATCTTGAGCCCGTGCAAAGTTTTTTCTCAGCAATTACGCCACCGATCATGCTGATTTTGGGCGCAATAGAAAGAGAATTTCTTAATTAGCTGAAAGTTCAATTTTCAAATTGCGACATAACTCCTGAGCTTCGCAATTCAAGAAAATGACATGTCGATTTTACCCCCACCACCGCGAATCGTTTTATTCAGAGATAATATAGTCTCGGCGAGAGCCTCGGGCCAGCAGACGACAGGGCTGTCAATATACTTGTCCCGAGACTCTACCGAGTCTCTTGATAACATAATGACGCAGGAATCGCACGCGAAAGAAATAAATCACGATAGCGAAAGTATGGAATCACCGCTGCGAGGTAGCCCGAAACGGATAGGTAAGCAGCGGTGCGTCGTGGCTTGTAGGCAACTTGACGAATTCCATTTACAAAGCAAAATATAATAACGCAATAATCGCACACGAAATAATCGAACCCGATAAAGAAAAATATGGAATCACCGCTGCGAGGTAGTGCGAAACGGATAGGTAAGCAGCGGTACGTCGTGGCTTGTAGGCAACTTGACGAATTCCATTTACAACAGAAAATATAATAGCGTAATAATCGTACGCAAAAGAATAAATCCCGACGAGGTAATAATGTTTAGCCAGGGATTCTCGACCACGGAAAATGTAGAACATAATACGCCGGAGCATAAGATAACGAAGTCGGCTTAGAGATAGCCCGCGCGGCGAGCGCGAAGCGCCAGAAAAAAGGTAAACACGCGAGGACGACGCCGGCCTTGAACGCGCGCTGAGAGAGAGACTGAGGTGAACCCGGTGGTTCGTAAACACGATATTACAAAATCGGGGAAAAGTACGACGCAATATTCATCGTACCATACCCGCAAAATTCTCACACCAAATATTTTAATAGTAACGAAATAATTCGGACTAAAGAGGGGCCAATTCGGATCGTAATTGTCCTCCCCCGTGATTCTCCAACTCATAATTATGACCACGCGGAGATGAACGCGAGACTATCGCAAAAGATCATGATCGCGTGGTTCGCCAAAGAGCCACAGTAACTCTAAAAGAAACGACAAATAACTGGAGAATCACGGGGTCGAACGCGACAATGGAAAAAAAGAGGAACGAGCTCACCGAGAGTTCCTCCGAATCATCCAAGACCAGCAAGTTAATCCAAAAGGGCACTTACACTTGACTCACGGCACCGGTTATCGATCGTAGACTGATGATCTCTCGCCTCGTTCGTAGGCAAGAGCTCCCGAATTCGCGCTATCCCCACCACTCATTACCCCCCACGAAGGGCCACGCGCCCGCGTCCCAGCACTGGATTATTCTCTATTTCTCTCGTTCTCACGCCTCACGTGGTATTTCGGAGTTCTTTGCGTATTGCGTTGGAATGTTATCCCCACTCCGATCCAGCGAACGAGGATCGATGCGGCTGATACGGTTCTCAAACCCCGCGCTCGAGTACAGGTCCTTCCAAATGATCGTTCCTTGGTCGCCTTCCTCTAGGGCCATCCAGCGTTCGTCTCCGGAAAGAGGGGAGGCCTCCCTCATGAATTCAAGCGTCCCTGAATCCACGGTGGGCCCACTCTTAAACCACCAGGAAATTCAGCACCTCCAACTCGGAAACGAACCCGAACCCCATTAGACGAGACGCCGATTTGACTCGGACCGCGGTTCTCAAGGATACGATGGTGGGGTTGCAACTCTTGATTGCTACGGTAGGAGGACTAGCGGGCGGCCACTGACAATGGGCCTTTTTCCGGCGCTAGTCCTTGACGCCCACTCCCAGATTTCGATGACTGAACCCGGAATACGGATCCGCACTCGAGCACGCGATTTAACCAAGAAAGCTATATTTACGAACCGGGCTGAGACGCCAGCGCATTTTCCCGCACGAGGGCGACGACGTGGGGTGAAATGGGCCAAAATGCAATAAAACGACAATGATACAATTCAATTATTAGGCTCTATCTCTCTCAGTCTCCTCTCTCGACGGCTTCTCGACCGCGTTCACACGTTTTCGCGGATTACGCGATGATATTAAACACTTTTCGCCGCAAAGACGGCGAAATTCATGAACGGTGAAATAAAACAAACTAAAATACTTCGCTTTTACGCCAGTTGAGTCTCCGATCGGTCCAGCACCGTGAGTCGGCATGCGTCGGTCAAGTAGGACCGTAAATCCGGTCCACTCGTCGACACGGAACCGTACGAGTGGCGTGGCTCAAAATGTCACGTCACAAACCTCCACCCCGGAATTCGCCTCAGTGGTGCCGACGCTCGACGATGATGGTAGCTGACGCTTCCGTTGGTGACCGTCTTCGCTGGGGCGGTGTTGAAAGAGCCCCTCGTACGGCCGTCCCGACGAGTTTCCCCGAAGGCCCACAAGTCGCGGCTGAAACAGAAAAACCCTCGGCTCTCGCCTCGGAGCCCAGTTCTCTTCCTCCTGCCACGCTTTAGCGTGCTCCTTCTCCATACTCCACGATCCAAATCAGCAAATTTAAACTCTACAAAAGGATGCTCTAATCGGAGGTGGCAATTATCGGTGACTCGAGACTGGCTTTTGAGCTACTTGAGACCGAATTGAACACAGGAAAAAAAGAAAACTGCAGCCAACTTCGACTGCTTTATTAGGTAACGGGCTCGTGAAATGATTCGTACGATATGGTTCTATTAATAAGGTTTTCACAGATCGTTTAATAACGCCAAGTCAAGTACAATTAATTTCTCGGGTCTGACACTTGTAATACTGTTCGATCGTCGATCGTTAAAATGAATGACTGGTAAGACCAGGGTTGAAGAGAGAAAAGAAGAATGGAACAAAAAAAAACTCTTTGAGCAGAAACAAAACAAAAAAAAATTGATGGGGATCCACGCTCGCGAGCCTCTAGCTCACGGTGTGAGGTCGTGGGTGAGATTCCACCAAACGACTGGCTCCCAAACAAAAAGATTTTTACTCCGAGGAGACGGCGTCAAACCAAAAGAGTTTGACCCATAAAAAAAATGAAACCAAGCACACTTTGCCCCGCAGGGACGGCGCCAAGCCAAACGGGCTTGACCCAAAAGAGAAAAAAACGAAACAAAAGAACTTTACCCCGAAGGGACGGCGTCAAGCCAAACGAGCTTGACCCAAAAAGAAAAAAAAACGAAACAAAAAAATGGAATGAAACAGCTTTACCCCGGAGGGACGGCGTCAAGCTAAACGGGCTTGACCCAGAATGAAAAAAAAACGAAACAAAAGAACTTTACCCCGAAGGGACGGCGTCAAGCCAAACGGGCTTGACCCAAAACAAAAAAAAATGAAATAAAACCGCTTTACCCCGAAGGGACGGCGTCAAGCCATACGGGCTTGACCCAGAAGAAAAAAAAATGAAATAAAACCGCTTTACCCCGAAGGGACGGTGTCAAGCCATACGGTCTTGACCCAGGAGAAAAAAAAATGAAATAAAACCGCTTTACCCCGAAGGGACGGCGTCAAGCCATACGGGCTTGACCCAGGACGCTCGGGTCGAGGGCCCGCGGTCGGCTACGTGGACGACACGGTGCCGGAATCGTGCCGCTGCCGTTTCCTCTGTCGTTCGAACAGATACATGGGACCATGCGTCGGGCAGGTACGGACGGTCACGTCCAGGCGGCCACAACGGAGGCAATACTGCCGGGCGATCGGGGGGTGCGAGCAGGCCTGGCGACTGTGCCGCCAATCGCCACAGTTAAAGCACAACCCGATCCTTGGGCCGACGTTCTCCGGCGCGAATGGCCACCCCAGGGGTACTGCGGTCGGCGACGGCTCGACTGGAGGCCGGGTGGACGGCTCGGCTGCGGAGTTCGTAGCCGGTGGGACGGCTGGTGTGGCGGGTCTGGGGTCCTTTGGGGCCTCGGACGGGGTCGTCGCCGCTGCGACTGTGGAAGGGCCGGGGTTAGACGCTAGGTCAGCGTCGACTTGCGTGCCCATCTCCTGCGTTTGCGGCTTGGTGGAGGTCGCCTTGTCGGTCGTCTCTACGCTGGTCGTTTGGGTGGCTACCGCTCCCGTGGGGAAGGGGTAGTCGCGTACGTCCGATTTCTGGTGGGTAAGGCCTCGGGCTAATTCCCCTAAGGCTTGCTGGAACCCTGGGCGCAGGTATGCCACTACGGACAGCTCCTTTATATACGGGCGGATCGGATCCCAGACTGGGTTCGGGTCGGTCACTACCGACGCCTCCAGGTCTTCAATGGCCTGCTTGAGTTCCGCTAGGAAATCAAGCGGTGGGGGAAGGTCCAGTGGTGACGTGGCGCGCTCTGGTGCTTCGACGTCTGTCGACCCTTCGTCTTCCTCTTCAACGACCCTGTCGGCGGCCTGGAGCTGCTTGGAGACTTCCTCCACGGTGAGAAGGCACTCCTCGACCTCACGCTCGGTAGGGGTTCGTGATTCGGTGGTGCCGCTCTGATCTAACGACATGGGGTCGTCCCGCAGCAACTCCTCCTCTGCGTCATCGCTCAAAGTAATGACCGACGCCGATGGCGAGGACGGGGCGCTGGTTTTCAGGCGTGCCGGAGACTGGTCTGCGAGGGGGTCCTCGGCTTCGGCTGAGGCCCCTCGTACGGGTGAGGCTGGCGGCGAGATGAACTCCCACCCAGGGTTCGTTGGTTCGTTCGGAGCACTCATAGCGATTCGCCGATCGTAATCCGTGGTAAGGATCTGGTGAAGCGGACGAAGCTGGGTGAGTCAAACATGGAGGTAAAGAGGTGGCGGGAGCGTGCGGGATCTGAAGGAAGGCCTTAGGAGTGCTCCGGCGGAGCTACTAGGCCGGTGGCAAGGATAGGGTGGCCCCAACACCTCGAGGTATTCCCCATGAACACAGGCTGCGATTACAGATCCTACCGGCGTTAGGTGCTGGTAGGGCTCTGAGGCATGATTACAAGATTAAAAGTAAAGCGTGATACCGTTAGGAGTAGCGACCAGTTGCCTAAGCTCAGGTGTTCGCGCAGGATGCCGTGCGTGCGAGGTCACAGAGACGCCAAAAAAAACGTTAAACAAAATGTCTGAAAACAACAAGCAGTGCAAAGGATGGTTATAACACGTTACAGGGTCGGTTGGTTATAAAACTAAGTTACGTAAGGTTTCAGGTCTTGGACGTGGGCTTTGCCTGTCCACGTCCCTTCAAGGTTTGCGAGCTCAACTACCACAGGTGAGAGTTTTTTAATAATCCGGAAGGGACCATGGAACTTGGTGGCTAATTTCGCGGCTACATGTTGGGTGGCCGACGAGAGGACGTGCTGTCTTTTTAAGACGTCGTCTCCCACGTTGAACTCACGGTTGCGTCGGCGCCGGTTATATTGGGAGGCTTGGCGTTGTTGGGCTTCCTCGATCGCTATGCGGGCTATTCCCCTCAATCTCTCGAGGCGCTACATGCGCTCCTTCCATTGTTGTGGCGTGGTAGGGATTACTTCCGGGTTTGTCGCGAGCTGGAGTTGGTACGAGGGCACGGGGTCGCGACCGTAGTTGAGGTAGGCGGGGCTACATTGCAGCGAGCTATGATGGGCGGTGTTGTAAGCGTGGCGGATTTCGCGGAGGTATACGTCCCAATCGCGATGGTCGTCACCTAGGTAGGCCGTGATCATTGTCTTGAGAATCCGGTTCACCCGTTCGACGGGGTTGGCCTGAGGGTGGTACGGGGGGGTAGTATGGTGTTTGATACCCAAATGGTCGGTTAGGGCGCGATGTCACGGTTGTTGAACTCCGTGCCGTTATCGGTCAGTAAAATGCGTGGGTTTCCCCAGCGGTAAACCACGAAGTCTTCGATTAATTCGGCGATCTTTTTGCCGGTCGCCTTACGGAGAGGTAGACATTCGACCCACTTGGTGAACAAGTCTTGGAGCACCAAGATGTAAAAGAATCCGTTCTTACTCGCGGGTAGGGGATCCATGATATCCGCGGCAACGACGTCCTAGGGTTGCTCTAGAACCCTTTGACCCATTAAGCCGACAGGTAACGCCTGATCGACCTTGCACCGCTGACAAATCTCACATTTGCGGATGTATTTCGCCACTTCCCGAAACATGTTCGGCCAGTGGTAGCGCTGACTTAAACGGCGGAAAGTCTTCTCCATGCCCAAGTGGCCCGACTGAGGTACGTCGTGGCACTCGTATAGGGCCTGTTGCCTGGACTCCGATGGCAAAACCAACTTCCACGCGTCCAGATCCTCCATTTCCAAAGCTGGGAACTGAGGAGGGCGGTGGTAGTACAGCTGCCCACCCTCGACTCGCCAATTTGGGTGGTGGTCGGGGTTGCGGCGTACGGATCGCTTTTTGTTGTTATACCAGCGGTCCCTGCTAGGGGCTGTCGGCAACAGGAGAGCGCAGGTTTCCTCCGGGATTCGGGATAAGGCATCGGGTACGTGGTACAACGCGCCCTTGCGGTGTACCACTTCGTAGTTATACTCTTGCATTTCCAGTGCCCAACGACCAAGCCTGCCGGTCGGGTTCTTTAAGTTATGCAACCAACGCAGACTGGAGTGATCGGTTATCACCGTGAACGTGTAGCCTTCGAGGTAACAGCGGAACTTTCGCACGGACCAGATGACCGCGAGGCATTCCTGTTCCGTTGTGGTATAATTACGTTAAGGGCTCGACTCGCGTAGGCTATGACATGTTCGATATCGTCCACATTTTGCGTTAACACGGCACCGAGACCAACGCCGCTAGCGTCAGTCTGTAAGAAGAAGGGTAGCTCGAAGTTTGGGCAGCTTAAGGTCGGGGCCGTGGTTAGCCGATCGCGCAGTTCGTTAAACGCCCGCTGTTCGGCCTCGCCCCAGTTCCAGGTAGCGGTCTTCTTGAGCAGGGAGGTAAGCGGGTTGGCGTGGGTGGCAAAGGCCGGGATAAATCGGCGGTACCAGGATGCCATGCCGAGGAAACGCCTCAGCTGTTTGACGTTGCGCGGCACGGGGTAGTTAACTACAGGTGCCACCTTTTCCGCGTCTATCTGCAATCCGTCGCGGTTCACCAGGAAGCCGAGGTACTTGACCTCCGCGCAGCAGAATTCGCTCTTTTCAGGGTTGATTGTTAGGCCAGCCGCCCTAATTTTTGCCAGTACCCGACGCAGCCAAATGAGGTGCTCGTCAAAGGTTTGGGTTTACGATGATTATGTCGTCTAGGTAAACGTAAACGTGCGGCTGCATTTCCGGGCCGAGTAGTCGGTCGAGTAACCGTTGAAATGTAGCGGGGCGTTCGTGAGCCCGAAAGGCATGCGACGGAACTGAAATAGTCCCATCCCTGGCACGGTGAAGGCCGTGATCTCGCGACTGTCTTCGGCCAACGGGATCTGGGAATACGCCTGGCTAAGGTCGAGCGTAGTGATGTAATTGGCTTGCCGCAGGCGGTCTAGTATACTGTTCATTAAAGGTATGGGGTACGCGTCTTTCTTTGTCACGCTGTTGACTTTGCGGAAATCTAGGCAGAAACGCAGCTTCCCGTTCGCTTTCTTTACCATCACGATGGGGCTCGACCAATCGCTACTGGAAGGCTCGATGATCTCGTCATTGAGCATTTGCGTCACGGCCTCGTGGACCGCCTTTTCTATCGCGGGCGATACTGCGTAATAACGCTGCTTAATTGCCGCGTGGCCGCCAACATCTATGTGATGTTCGGTCAAGCTGGTGCATCCCGGTTTCTCTGGGGCCGGGGGTATTTCCTCGGTTACCAACTTATCCAAGATACTTGCCTGGTCGGTCGTCAGTTCTCGCAACCCGCAACACAGGTGGTGTACGCTGCCGGGCCCACTACGCACTTCGAAGGAATGAAGGTGCTGAGGCTCGAACCAACTAAACCAGCGATGACTGGCAAAATCGATCACCCAGTAAGCGGAACTCATGAAGTCGAGGCCCAGGATGCACGGCAACACTAACACCGGCAGAAGGTAGGCCGTCAGGCGGAAGGTAGTACCGTGTAGCCGGATGATCAAATTAACGACCTCGTTGGTCACTGCTCTTTGTCCACCCGCCATTTCTATCCCCCTGGGTTTGCAACGTTCTCGCGGTATTCGCAGGTCGGTTACCCACTGTATTGCGGACGGCCCTAGGAAGGTACGGCTCGAGCCGGAGTCTACTAGTGCTCGGACCGGCTGGTCCTGAATCGTAAACGTGACAAAAAACGCGGTAGGACTCTCCTTCGTTTGCAGGGTGCCGCAACTCAAGGGTTCTGGTTCGAGTGGGGTGTTATTAATCGGGGGCGAAGGGGGTGAGTGCTCGGCGGGCTCCGTAGTTACTCGCGACGGACCCGCCCTTAGCGGTTTCCCGCGCACATGCACTCCGTGAACTTGAAGCCTGTGCGCCCGCAACGGTAACAAAAGGTACCTCTCGGCTCCGTGCAGGCATTGAAACGGTGACCGGCCTTGCCGCAGTTCCAACAGGTAGTCGGCCGTCCGGTTGGCCGATTGGGTGGGTCTTGAGCGTTCGCCTCGAGAGTCGGATTACTGAACGGATTGAGGACGTGTAGCGGGTCGATGGAAGTCGGAGGCCTCGTCGACGGCGGGCTTGCAGCCTTCGGTTTAGGGGGGGCGTGGTTTACGTCGGCCGGGGGCCTCCTTTTTCATAATCGCGTTCGCCACGTCCTGGCAGCTAGGCGGATTAGGTACTTGCGCGGGGCCAAGGACTTCAGCTCCGCTGGTTTCGCTCGCGTACGGATCCGGCCAGGATTCTACGGCGGCGAAGACCTTTCGTGCTGGGGCGTTACTGTGGCTCCGAACTGGGCTGTACGCTAGCTCGGGACAGAGGGACTGATTCGGGGCTGGCGGGGCCCGATACGAACGCGACGTCTGGAAGCTTTTCTCGACCCGTACCGCGACATGCTCAAAGGAATCGAAATCGAAAACGTCATCGCGTTGTATCGCTACGTGGAGTCGCGGTATCAAATTGCGGTGAGCGTGTTGTATTTGCTGAGCTTCATCCCAAGGGGGTTGCAGTCGGCTGAATAGGCCTCGCAGGCACGTCAAGTAGTCGGCCACGGGTTCTTCGAGGCCCTGCGTGCGACGCATAATTTCTTCCCGGAGGGCATATTGATAATCCGGATCCCCGAAACGTAATCGACAGGCCGACGCGAATTGACTCCAATTTTCCCAGCGATCTTTGTCATTGCGATACCATTGCAAAGCTACCCCAGTGAGGAAAAATGGTATGCACCGGATCAAATCTACGTCGGAAACCGGAACTAGGGCCCGCCCCTCTGAAATTCGCGTAAGGAAGGTCTCTACATCGTCTCCGCGCTTACCCGAGAACGAGATATTCCACTTCCGCATGAGGTGGAGGACTGAGGAAGCCGTGACTGGGTACCGCGGGATTGGAGCTTCGGTAATTGGTCCCGAGGTATGGTTGCCTGCCGCCCGGTGTTCTTCAACAGTTAAGGGAACTGGGCGAGTCGGCTGGCTACGTGACCGCCCCGGTTGCTCCGACCAAAATTGAGGTTCGGCGACCGCTCCGGGGTGGGGATTCGTCACTGCGACCGATATTGGCGGGGGCCAAGCGTAGGTACTCGCGTGTATCGGCTCGAGTGGCCCTGGTAGCTCTGCCCACGATTGAGGTCCGAACGGTGGCACGTTAGGGTCGACGGTTGAATGCGGGTAATAAAGCAAACCCGCGGTATGATTCCAGGGTTCTGACCAGCGTGGTCGGTTCGAGGGAACGCTCGCATTCGACCAAGCCGAGACCCGGAGCGTTTGCGCGGCCTGGGTGGATCTTATCTCATGATTCGGTCCAACGTAGACTGGGTACGGCCTATTCCCAGGGTAGAGGGAATCCCCCATACCGGAATCTTGCGTGGACTTACCGGGTGGTCCCAATAAGCGGTCCACGCTTATTCCGGAGGCCGAAGGGTCGCTAACTCCCGGTGGTGGGGATGGCTCCCCATTCGGGTCCGTACTCGACCTTAGGAGCGGGTTTGGGTCCTGCTCCGCCATGCTTAGCTCCACTGAATGACCGGGCCTCGCACAATGGTGTAGTGGCGGCCGAATTTTCTGCCAACGGGCAGGTCACACGGTTCACTCACGTGCCGATTCACTTCAATGCGATAAGTGCAATCAAGCAGGGACGGTTTTGTTCATATTTATACGGACGGAACGTGTCGTTCGGCGCTGGGCACGCGGCGGAAAGCAATACGGACGGTAGTTGCGCTCTACCCGGGCATTCGCGGCAGAAATCGCGGCAGTATTCCCGTCGGTCCGCGGATGGTCGACCGCCGAACGTGCACCCGTTCGGTATGTTCGCGTGTCGCGCGAGATATTCGTGCGATGCGTGAGGTAGTCGCACGGGAGACGCGTTATCCGGAGTGTCTTGTGGAGAAACGGGGTAAGCCCGAACGCGAGGTAGCGGTGCGATGCGTGAGGTAGTCGCACAGTAAACGCGTTGACGTCGGAAACGGTATCGTTACTTGGATGAATTAGGACTGAGAGGCTGTACCAGGTTCGCGTTCGCGGCTGAGGGTCACTAGTCAATGAGGGTCCGGATCCGTTCTGTTACTCCCTCGGTTTACTCCCCTCCACTGGAAAGGTTCCGATTTCGGAGAGGGGCTGACCAATCCGCGATGGGTTAGCTGGGTCGTAAACGTGCAAGAACTTGTTTTGGGCACGAGGCACAACGGTTAATCCCTCACTAGAAACAAGTCAATCCCCAATAACAGGGGATTATCTCGTGCAAAACAAGTCAATCCCCAACCACAAGGGATTATCTTGTGCGAAACACGTTAATCCCCAACAACAAGGGATTATCTCGTGCCAAACCTCTTAATCTCCGTCTTTGTTGTCGGCCAACGGTACGCGTGTATTCGCCGAACAATGGGTTCCAACTAGATTTATTTCGGTAGCCACAGGTACGGGGACAGGGCTTTTAATGGCTCGTCAACAATTTCTTACGTCTGGCGGAAAAACTTATTTTTCGGTGTTCTCGTGAGATTCCCGGAATAACAACAGATTATCGCGTGAGTTGACAACAACGGATTAGGGAATAGCGGTGACCAGCAGTTGGGGCGAAGAAAACAGTTTCTTTCTCGCCGTCGTCGGACATAATCCTCACCATAACAAAGGATTAAGCGAACACTTGAAACAAGGGGAGGTAGCCTAAAGATAGTTCGAATTTCGAAGTGGCCGAAAACAAGCCGCTATAAAATTTTACGACCGGATTAACGGGTACAATGAGTAGAGCCGCGCTTGTTGACAAGCAGCCTCTCCCAATCTCCATTTACCAAAAAAAATTGTAAGGCGTAAGATAAGACTCCGGGGAATGGCGTACGAAACAATGAGAAGGCCAAAAAAAAAAAATATCTCTCTCTCGACAACCGAGTCCAACGCGATGAATTCGCGTGTGACTAGAATTTTTCACTTAAAACTACGTTTGATGTGAGGCCTTTACGCCTGTTCTCAAAATTACCGTATCGTACGAAATCCTTAATACTAAACTAAATTCACAGGGTCTCAAGCCGCTACGACCAGCCATCAAGTCCAATTACGATATACTAAACTTAACTAAAACGCGCAAATATCGCTCTCTCAGCGGCAGCTTAAGTCGTCAATATCGCATTTGATACGGTACGAACGCAATGAAATTGTTACGCAAGTTATTACTTTCGGGCCCCACGTTGGGCGCCATTTGTAACGAGTTTTTTCCCCGCAAAGGGTCCAACCTGTCCCTTCTCGACTCACCTGACCCGCTAAAGGGTGGCGGCGTACCGGCGAGGTCGGGCTGGGCGCCAGGTACCGAGGTACCGTCGGAATACCGACTTATTTTTCGCCCTACCTCGCCCAATACGACCTTCCGAGCCACCCGACACAGGTGACCGAGGACGGTCCGGCTACTCAGCTCCAACTGAGGTACGAAATGGTAGAGGGGCTGGCCCAAGATGAGAGTAACAACACAGGGTAACATAAAAGGTCCAAAAGAGATACTCAACGCATAATTATTTCGACTTAAAAATGCGGTTTATTAGTCGGAGGTAGTCGTGACTCGCAAACAATAATACAGGAAATAATAACGAAATTGGCTCCGAGCGAATCGATAAATAAAATAATCAAAGAAACGAGATCGGCCATCGGATCAGCCGTACACGAGGAAAGAAGTCCCGCTAAAGAAAATCTGGAGTCGCCGCTGCGAGGTAGTCCAAAATGGATAGGTAAGCAGCGGCGCGTCGTGGCTTGTAGGCAACTTGACGAATTCCATTTACAACAGAAAATATAATAACGTAGTAATCGTACATGAAATAATAAAACCCGATAAAGAAAAATATGGAATCACCGCTGCGAGGTAGTCCGAAACGGATAGGTAAGCAGCGGTACGTCGTGGCTTGTAGGCAACTTGACGAATTCCATTTACAACAGAAAATATAATAGCGTAATAATCGTACGCAAAAGAATAAATCCCGATGAGGTAATAATGTTTCGCCAGGGATTCTCGACCACGGAAAATATAGAACATAATACGCCGGAGCATAAGATAACGAAGTCGGCTTAGAGATAGCCCGCGCGGCGAGCGCGAAGCGCCAGAAAAAAGGTAAACACGCGAGGACGACGCCGGCCTTGAACGCGCGCTGAGAGAGAGACTGAGGCGAACCCGGTGGTTCGCAAACACGATATTACAAAATCGGGGAAAAGTACGACGCAATATTCATCGTACCATACCCGCAAAATTCTCACACCCAATATTTTAATAGTAACGAAATAATTCGGACTAAAGAGGGGCCAATTCAGATCGTGATTGTCCTCCCCCGTGATTCTCCAACTCATAATTATGACCACGCGGAGATGAACGCGAGACTATCGCAAAAGATCATGATCGCGTGGTTCGCCAAAGAGAATATAACAAACGCCACAGTAATTCTAAAAGAAACGACAAATAACTGGAGAATCACGGGGTCGAACGCGACAATGGAGAAAAAGAGGAACGAGCTCACCGAGAGTTCCTCCGAATCATCCAAGACCAGCAAGGTAATCCAAAAGGGCACTTACACTTGACTCACGGCACCGGTTATCGATCGTAGACTGATGATCCCTCGCCTCGTTCGTAGGCAAGAGCTCCCGAATTCGCGCTATCCCCACCACTCATTACCCCCCACGAAGGGCCACGCGCCCGCGTCCCAGCACTGGATTATTCTCTATTTCTCTCGTTCTCACGCCTCACGTGGTATTTCGGAGTTCTTTGCGTATTGCGTTGGAATGTTATCCCCACTCCGATCCAGCGAACGAGGATCGATGCGGCTGATACGGTTCTCAAACCCCGCGCTCGAGTACAGGTCCTTCCAAATGATCGTTCCTTGGTCGCCTTCCTCTAGGGCCATCCAGCGTTCGTCTCCGGAAAGAGGGGAGGCCTCCCTCATGAATTCAAGCGTCCCTGAATCCACGGTGGGCCCACTCTTAAACCACCAGGAAATTCAGCACCTCCAACTCGGAAACGAACCCGAACCCCATTAGACGAGGCGCCGATTTGACTCGGACCGCGGTTCCCAAGGATACGATGGTGGGGTTGCAACTCTTGATTGCTACGGTAGGAAGACTAGCGGGCGGCCACTGACAATGGGCCTTTTTCCGGCGCTAGTCCTTGACGCCCACTCCCAGATTTCGATGACTGAACCCGGAATACGGATCCGCACTCGAGCACGCGATTTAACCAAGAAAGCTATATTTACGAACCGGGCTGAGACGCTAGCGCGTTTTCCCGCGCGAGGGCGACGACGTGGGGTGAAATGGGCCAAAATGCAATAAAACGATAATGATACAATTCAATTATTAGGCTCTATCTCTCTCAGTCTCCTCTCTCGACGGCTTCTCGACCGCGTTCACACGTTTTCGCGGATTACGCGATGATATTAAACACTTTTCGCCGCAAAGACTAATTCATGAACGGTGAAATAAAACAAACTAAAATACTTCGCTTTTACGCCAGTTGAGTCTCCGATCGGTCCAGCCCCGTGAGTCGGCGTGCGTCGGTCAAGTAGGACCGTAAATCCGGTCCACTGGTCGACACGGAACCGTACGAGTGGCGTGGCTCAAAATGTCACGTCACAAGCCTTACTACTACCGTCTGAGGAGATCATGTATAGTTAGTAAAATATCATGTGACACCAAGAAAGGTATGCAGAAAACAAATCCCCCATTAGCCTCTAATATTCTTTCGCTAAAATGAAAAAGAACAACCGCTGGATCTATCTTCATCAAAGCTATCAAAAACCTCATATTCGGGTCACAAATTAGATCGATTCACCAATTTCGAAAAGAGCCTGGTTTCTAAATAGGCACGATGATTTTTTTCTTTAGTACCAGGATTTTTGTGACAAAATTCGTGATACCCTTTATCCTTGTTCTTTGATTCTGTCGTCGTTCATGATTTGTTCATGGAGGTAAATCAAATTGTCATGGCTTGTTGTTGTTCTAAAATTACTTAGAAAAACATAATTTTGCATTGGAGTCATCGCCGTTCTTGAGAAATCCTGATTTTTCCCACATTGGTGGAGCAATTTCTGTCCTCAATTCGAGAAACGAGTGTTCGGAGATACCGTTCGGGGAAAATCGTGATTTTCACGGATTTGGTAGAGCAAGCTCTGTTCTCAAATCGAATAACGAGTATTCGAGGCCACCGAGCCTTCGTTATTCATGCAAAGAGATGATTCCATTTTTTTGTCTTGTAGTACGGCCAAAGAGTATCTTGAAGTTCCAAAAAAAAAACCACGTTTTCCATTGAATTCGTCTGCATTCTTGAAAAATCGAGATTTTTTCGAATTTAGTAAAACGAACTTCTTTCACGAGACCAATAGAGAGGGTTCGAGACTGTTATGCTTCCGTATTCGTTCAAGGAGATGAATCCAATTGTCACGGCTACTTGTACAGCCAAAATATATCAAAAAATACTCAGAGAAACAACATTGAGCATTGGAATCGTTTCCGTTCGTGGAAAATCGACATATTTCAGAATTGGGTGCAGCATTCTCTGTTCTCAAGTCGAACAACGATTGTTTAATATCAATTCGAGGTCAAGTATTTATCAGTTATTCGAAATATAATCTCCGGCGACAAATGAGCGTTGAGAATCCTTGTCGGGCTCACAACGTTTTATCAAAATTACTAAAAAATTAATGGAAATAAAATCATTAAAAATTCACACGAAAGTCATTTGTTACTTCAACAAGGTACACACTTTAAAGAATCGATTCCCCTCCGACTTTCAGGATCCCCTGGTATTATTCACAACATTCAACTTCGATTGGATCGGTACAAATTATGTTCAAATACGTCTTAAACGTACTTGTCCGGCCCATCACTTTTTATTCAAATTGCTCATCCGAAAACAAATCAGGGCTGTTCTATAATGACAAATATAATAAAATGGATAGAAATAAAAATAATATCTCCAAGTAATTTGAACTTTATTGTTCGCAAGTTCGTATAGCAATATCCACTTCTCATTTTCTTCAGTGAACACATACCATTCGGTAAGAACCAATGAAAATGAGAAATAATCAGGCCCATTACTAGAAATTTTCGAACCTACTCAGCCATGCAATGTTTTTTTTCTATAGTCACGTACACATTTTGAAAAATATCACTAGTCGAGTACGACACGTGGATTTCTGGAATTTGGAGAAAAATGATTTTGTTGTGAATTATGACACCATATAATATAAATAGATTAATCAACTTTATCTTTCATTTTCGTTTCATTTTGACAAGAGCGATTCGAAGGAAAATTATTTTCTCGGGAATTACTGTTTCTTAATATTAACACATGCATTAACTTCGTTTTTGATTTGTTTTCGAATGAGCAATTTGAATAAAAAGTGATGGGCCGGACAAGTACGTTTAAGACGTATTTGAACATAATTTGTACCGATCCAATCGAAGTTGAATGTTGTGAATAATACCAGGGGATCCTGAAAGTCGGAGGGGAATCGATTCTTTAAAGTGTGTACCTTGTTGAAGTAACGAATGACTTTCATGTGAATTTTTAATGATTTTATTTCCATTAATTTTTTAGTAATTTTGATAAAACGTTGTGAGCCCGACAAGGATTCTCAACGCTCATTTGTCGCCGGAGATTATATTTCGAATAACTGATAAATACTTGACCTCGAATTGATATAATACATTTTAGTACTGCACGTAACTTCCGTTATGACTTTTTTTTCATTAACTTTTTTCGTGAAAATAATTATCATGAATTTCATTAAAGTTTTCAATTTGTTGGATAAATATTCCAAATTATCAATAAAAACTTGGCCTCCAATTGATATCATACATTTTTATACTGCATGTAACTTGGATAGTACATTTTTCAATTTGTTCAATATTTATGATTTTTTTTGAAAATTTTCTATTTTTCTTTACAGAATTTTTTTCGATTGTTTTTTATTTTTGTTGAATTTTTTTGAACTTTTCAATTTTTCGTTTATTATTTCTGTAGAATTTTTTTCCTGGTTCTGAATCTTTTTTCTATCTCATCCAGAAACAAGAGACCATCAATGTACTTGTCCCAACCTTTTTTTTCCCTAGGGGAAATTTATGGTTTGATATCACGCCTTTTTTCTCAAAAGTACCTCATTTATGTTATGACGGTTATAGGATTTTAGTATAAATTTCTATGAATTATTGGCTTAGTACATTTTTATAGATTCCATTCTCATACGAACATTTTTTATGGGGTAATCTTTTTCATGAAATTATCAGCAAATAAGGGACCATCAATGTACTTTTCCCAATCTTATTTTTCCTGAGTATGATGTTTGGCTTATAAAGTTGGATTCCACCATAAAAGACCAATTTTTCTTCAAAATTGTACTAAAAATATTTCGGCACTGGTTTGGTCTTGGACTTTGGTGATTTTTCTCCTTGTCTTCTAACATGTTTTGTGTAATAGGAACCCAAGAGAGTGAAGAAATGCGTCCCGTGGGTTGTAATATGATTTTCGGCTTATAACGTTGGTTTCCGCGACAAAAGATCTATTTTTCGTCAAAATTGTACTGGAAATATTTCGTCACCTGTCTGTCCTTGGCCTTTGGCAATTTTTTCCAAGTCTTCATACCAAGAAAGATTTCCTTAATAGAACAGATTTTATTTATCCCTTTTCTTCAAAATTCAAATGAAAGATAGATCAAATTCAAGACACGAAAAATCCAACAGATTTGCCCACTTTAAATGTCGCTTTTGTATTCTGAATCTAGAGATCTCATTTTATCCAAAACGTGCCCCCAATGAAATATATTTCCAAAGTTTGCAAGTGGCCGCTGAGGTCCAATTATCCACAGTTTGATAGTTGCTGAAAAAAAGTACCCGAAAACATTTATTATGTCAGAGCTCAAAGGAGCAAAAAAAACTAAGCGAACTTAATTCAACAGAGCAACAGAATTCAAAGACGTTTAAGGTACCTGCATTGGTTTTGGAGGAAAACCATTTCAGGACAATTCAGAAATGAATTTAGATATTCGAAAACTCACAATGGAGTAGAAAAAGGAAAATTGAAGTATTTAGAAAAGCGGAAGACTTTTGTGATGAATTTTCTAGATTACATGATACGGTTGGAGTAATTGATTTGAATGATTGGCACACACGCTGCAACACAGAAATATCAAAGTTTGGAAGTATTCGCTGTATATCAGTCATACAAACTTCAATACTATTTGAAAAGGAACACTTAAAAACTTGCCGAACCAAGTTCCATTTACATATTACCATAATCAAAGATAAGGGGTGATCCGTCGCATATATATTTATCCACAGAAATTTCAGAGTTCGCAGGTATCTGCTGCGGTTCAATGTATCTGCGCAATGAGCTTCGAAGACAGCAATTTCAAATCTATCCATAAATGAGCAACTGAAGACTTTTATAATCAATTTTTTACTTCATATAGATGTTACAGTTAGGATCAAAATGTAAAATGAATGGCACAGTATTTAAATTGTACAGTTTGCAGATTTTTGCAGTATTTTAATGATCCGAATCTACAGCATTATCATGAAAAGTTGTCAAAAGTCATGATGTTACATTAAAATGACATAGCGCACATTGCATTCAGCAATTCTGTAAGTTTCTGGGGATGTTGGTAGGCATTATATTTGATCGCATCCAAAACTGAGCCGCAGTAGACTTATCGGAATGAATTTTTATTATAATGATTCCATATTTGTAGTTTGCAAAGTGGAAATACTCAACATACATGTCATTCTATAAGTTTTGTTATCAAAATTTGTGTTTGCATACCACATTCCTAAGATACGACTTTTTATATCATCAGCAAAAAAAGCATCCAAAGACTTTCTGGAAAAGTTTTCAAATTTATCACTCGACAGACCTAATGGGAAAAGAATAACTACACACTATACCAAGACCAGATTTTTATTTGAAAATCTGATTTACAAAATGTGCAATTCAAGATCATGGTTAGAAACCTCTCGAATCATGTTACCACAATCATCATGAAGGAGTAGAAAATCATAGAACACATATTAGGGAACGAATTAATAATATGAATCGATCCGCTGCAAACTGAGCGGGTGAAAACAAGGATCGGAGAGGGCAGAGCCAAACTGAATATCAAGCAAAATATGGGGATGTTTAAAAATAATGACGATACAAGAAATAAATTAGAAAACATTTATTCAATTAAAGTTTCTAATATCATTCTAACAGTTGCGTGTATTTTTGTTCTATTTGTTGTTTCCGCGAAGACCGTCGCGAAGGGACGAGTTATCAAGGACGAGTATTTAAGGGATTTAGGCCAAAAGAGCTGAACTCCAACTCGATACTTTTACAACAAGTTAACAATAAGTTTATTTAAGAAGTTACAAATTCGAGGTTTTATTGCCTCGAGACCAATCGTTACAATTCTCGTCAAAGACTGTCGAATTTTGGGTTAGTCAATAATTTTATAGATTTGGGGGTTTTCCCCTTCTCGTGCGAATATAACCTAGATTTCCTTCTGGAAGTTTCGATGTTGACATCGAGGGTCGATGCGCTCGTTCGGGAGCATCGATATTTCACCATTGCTGCGTTTGCGCTGAGAGTGCTTAATTTGTTTTAATGAGTGCGATGTATGGGCACAACATATTTATTTGTATATATAACCTATGTACACATGATATATAACCACGCCACTGACAATATATTCGCACTGGACAATATTTCTCGTACTCTGGTTTAATTGAAGGATTATTTCAGTTAACACTTATTTCCAATCGAACGAAATGATGAAATCTTGAAAAGTTTCGTTGACATATGCATCGCGCATTTTTTATATTCTTTTTCACACACACATCACAGACTACATTTACGCGGCCGATTTGATACCGGTTTAATATATCACAAATAACAAAATAAATAGTAATATGCACTTCTTTAGATGACGAAAATTATTTTTTTATTGATCCCGTCCGCTCTTCGTAATGTCGAAACTCTGTTCATACGATCAAAAACTGACACATGGTTTGTACATATTATATGTATATCGATCGAATTTATGACTGCTGTTATCAGCTGTGCTGCGCCGTGTGCTACGTTCTGAAGTTGACGTCAGATTTCCAATCATTAACAACTAATTTCAACAACCAATCACAACGTCTAAAAGTGAATGTCGTCAGATCCAACCAATCAGAAACTCGAGAGCATCAAAGTGCCTTTGATGGTATTTATAAATACAGACGCATGAATTCTTGAATGTGTTGGTAACTTTTGCATAATCTTAAGCCCGTACAAAGTTTTTTCTCAGCAATTACGCCACCGATCATGCTGATTTTGGGTGGAATCGAATGAGAATTTATTAATTAATCTTCAGTTCAATTTTGAAAGCCTCAGATGACTCATAACTTCGGTAATTCAAAAAAATCACTTGCCAATTTTACCCCCACCACGGCGAATCGTTTTATTCAGAGAAAGTATACTCGGCGAGAGCCTCGGGCCAGCAGACGATAGGGCTGTCAATGTACTTGTCCCGAGACTCTACCGAGTCTCTTGATTAATCGAAATCCCCAATATTTTGGAAATGGAATGATTCATTGACTAAGAATTTACATCGGGTATTGAAGGCTCATCGTTCTCCATATATCCATTCACATCAAATGTTCCTGGAACCAAGTCAATTTACGTAACAAAGTATTAGTAGTAAAATAAAAGAATCGAGAATGATTGGATACTTATCTATCTTGATTCTCATTCACAAATCGTTCGATGTAGATGATTAAATGGAGTTTTATTAATAATAAATTATTAATCGCAATATTAACATTATAATTTGAAAATCGCCGCGAAACAGCACCGACAAAGACAGGTCAGAAACACGTTTTATGCCATTCCGTACCGGATGGAGTATACACGTGAAATGACCGAAAAAATTCACTTTTCCACCAGCCGACCGAATATTTTTCTAGATTATGTCGTGGCTGGGCATTTTAGGTTTGAGAATTTTCGTATTTTTTTCTTCTACTCGAACGAAAATTGGAGACAGAATTTTCGAAATGTTTGAGGCGAAATTTAAATATTCACAATCACCGAAATTGAATTGAAAGAAAGAGTTGCGAATAAAAAAGCTGGAGTTGACGGAAAGCTTTGTCGGTGATGTTTCGCGGCGATTTTTAAATTATAATGTCAATATGGCGATTCGTCTTCGTCTTCGTCTTCGTCCTCGTTTTCGTCTTCGTCGTCGTCTTCGTCTTCATCGTCGTCTTCGTCTTCGTCTTCGTCCTTGTCTTCGTCCTCGTCCTCGTCTTTGTCCTCGTCTTCGTCCTCGTCTTCGTCCTCGTCTCCGTCCTCGTCTTCGTCTTCGTCTTCGTTTTCGTCTTCGTCCTCGTCTTCGTCCTCGTCCTCGTCTCCGTCCTCGTCTTCGTCTTCGTTCTCGTCTTCGTCCTCGTCCTCGTCTTCGTCTTCGTCTTCGTCTTCGTCTTCGTCTTCGTCTTCGTCTTCGTCCTCGTCTTCGTCCTCGTCTTTGTCTGCGTCTTCGTCTTCGTCTTCATCCTCGTCTTTGTCTGCGTCTTCGTCTTCGTCTTCGTTCTCGTCCTCGTCTTCGTCCTCGTCCTCGTCCTCGTCTTCGTCCTCGTCCTCGTCCTCGTCTTCGTCCTCGTCCTCGTCCTCGTCTTCGTCCTCGTCCTCGTCCTCGTCTTCGTCTTCGTCTTTGTCTTTGTCTTTGTCTTTGTCTTTGTCTTCGATCTGCGTCTTTTTATTCGCAACTCTTTCTTCCAATTCAATTTCGGTGATTGTGAATATTTAAATTTCGCCTCAAACTTTCCGAAAATTCTATCTCCAATTTTCGTTCGGGTAGGAGAAAAAAATACGAAAATTCTTAAACCTACAATGACCAGCTATGGCATAATCTAGAAAAATATTCGGTTGGCTGGTGGAAAGGTGAATTTTTTCGGTCATTTCACGTGTATACTCCATCCGGTCCGGAATGGCATAAGACGTGTTTCTGACCTGTCGTGTTTTCCATTTTTTTTAAATTTCGTATTTCGCTCGACTTCGAATTTTTTCAAATTTCAGATTTATTTCGCACCTATATTTACAATATATCGTAAATATATTTTTAATGTAATTCAAATATTTTCCCCATATATCAATAATAGTTCGATACTTTTCGAAACATGTAATTATTTTTATCAAGCCTACAAAAGTTATACGTTTCATCATAAATTTCAAAAATCATCCTTGTTATTATTGAATGCGGCAATTCAGTTCGCTGCACTTACACCACACCAAGGTGCTGTCAAAATAGGGTTAAAAAGTTCTTTTTCACCACACCTGCGCGAAAAGTTCGCTTTTTTGCCCTGTTTTCAGGGAGGAAAGTGGCACTTTTCGGCCCTCTGAATTTGTTGCAGTGATCGGCAAAAAAAAATGATCATTTTCCATTTTCGCATTTGTTGAAATATTCGAATAAAAGAATTTTATTTTCCATTAGCAAAATGAACAAAAATTCATTCGACGATATTCATCATTAGGGTACACAAAAAAATGTAAATAAAGAAATTATTCATTGTAATGAAAATGAATTACTTTCATAATTTTCACTATTGATATTGAAGAACTAACAATTAGATTGAAAATAATATTGATTCTTTACATAAAGGCTAATGATGAAAGGATCATTATTTTCCGAAAGAAAAATCCATAGAAAATAGTAGAAAAATAGTCATTGATGGATAAATGGAAATAAAACCTAAAATTATTGCCATTGATCAAGTAATGTTAATGGACAAAGATAAAAAAATTATTAACAGAATAAAAAAAATGGAAGAAGCTAAATTTTTCATTGGTGAATGAATATCAATATGAAAATTCAAATTTTTTATTAATCGTTGCATAATAATGAGACAAACCCGATTTTTCATTATCGGAAAAATGTCAATGAGAGAAACTTAAATTTCCATTGATTGAAAATAAATAATGAGATGCACCAATTTTTCTATTATCAAAAAAATGATGAACCTAGCAAAAATACACACCAGCACACATTCATATTCATGTTTCCCCAAAGTTAAATGGTTGAAAAAATAAAACTTAACCGATAAATGTATAGGTGCGGAAAAACGAATATGTATATTCACCATTTTTTCTATTTATTACGATTGACAGTGTTTGCTTTCATCAAGACGCGTAATTCAAAATTGTCGTTGTTCAATCTGTTGAATTTCGGTAGATTGAACATAGTGGCGTAACTAAATAGACGTTCAACAGGAGCGGACGATGGCAGCGGTGTGTTAAATTTGAGGAAAATATCCTTCACAACCGGATGTACATTCAGAAGCTCTATGTCCGTCCTTGTTTCGCTCAAAAAGCGTTGAAATAGAGCCTCTCTATCTTTGATACCGAATGTCACATTGTCAACTACATCAGTGCTTGGTTCAGTGTTTGAAGAAAATTCAAAAAAATCATTTTCATCCACGATATCCATTGCTTCGTCCCCGTCACTTGGATTCGTGTTGTTCGCGAGGACTTCTTTGAGTGCCGAAAAAACATTTTCTTGAGCGGCAGGACTCAAACAGTGCAGCCATTTCAATTTAAATCTCGGATGCGTAGCGGCAGCAACTGCAGCGACGCGACCTTCTTCCACAACGTCAAAAATCTTTTGGAATCTAATATTGATTCCTTCAATCAATGCGCTCACTAAATTGTCGCACCATTCCAAAGTCCCAATCAAATTTTTTAATTTGTTTTTTATCGATATCAAAGTAGGAAGCAAATATCCATATGAGCAGATTTTCTCTCCTTGGAGGATATCAAGGGCATTGGCAATTGGTCGATTACAACGAATATATTTTTCCATGAATCTGTTGAATAATAGTTCAATAAGTTACAATGAATACATAAAAAATATGATAAATACTTTTGAACTTATCGCGAATTAACGGAAAAACGTTCAAAGATAAACGTGCTACTGCCATTAAATATTTTCTCAAGCTTCTATCATACACAATACTATTGGAAAAAATGAGTCGTGATCATACCCGAAATCTATTTCCCGAAAGGAACTGGAAATATCGATTTCAGGAGGTACATTCATGAGCTTCTCTTTGAATGTTAAAATCTGTTGCAAGGCGTCATACAAAGAATTCCACCTTGTTACGATCGGTCATTTGAGAGATTGTCCAAGATACTGGTGCAGCTTCTCACTCTTTTTAGGTGATGATAGCAACTTCCACAACGTGTTACAGTTTGCGATCATCTCATCATAAACCGATTGCAAATCTGTTGACGACTGAATCCCAGTGATGGCATTCTTCGTTGCTATCAGGTTCAGCGTATGGCTGGCACAACGGAAATGTTGTGGTAACACACAGCTTGCATCTTGGGTACTTGCGCTCTCAATCGCTTGGAATTCTCCATAATCGTCATTAAAGTCCGATTCTTCATTGTTTGGCGTGGTTAGGACTCCTTCTGTACATGAGTAACGATTTCCTTTTTAGTTGACTAAAAGTTATTCTTATGCGTGAATAATTAGCTATATTTCTCAAGGCTCACCGTGGAAAAAACTATCACCAAATTTGATTCCAAATTCGCGGAACGCTTTAACGAAGTTGGAGCCATTATCAGTTACTGTGGCAACCGCTTGGGTGCCGGTAATCCCATACAAAGCGTGTATTTCTTTGATAATCCGGGCAATTTTTTCAAAAGAATGTTCACCTTCAAAGCGTCGACATGCTATAGCATGAGACTTCCTTTCGAAAGTTATTGCATCAATCTATGATGAATATGAAATATTCACTTAGACATTCAACGCAGATGCGCGCGCGCTCGCGAATATACCGATTTCATGACTCCATAATATTTTTAAATCACTCTCACGGATAAACGGTTTGAAAATGATTAGACCATCGTTTTTTTAATATAAATAAAAAATAAATATTCAAACTTTTTTTAAAAAGAAGATCAAATTATTTCAAATTTTTTGGCATTTACCCGGGCACAGTCATCCCTAAAAACCGTCGAGTACGAGATGACCAAACATCAGCCGTTGTACACACGTATTGAGTCGTTGTAAGTTCTCTTTTTATTTCAGAAATTTCCCCGTCAAACGTTTCTTTCATTCTCCGACTGACACACCGCGCGGATAGATGTTGGAGTGATTTGCCATTTTTCTTAATATTCATTTCTACGGAGAAGAATAAATGTACAAGAACAGAACGGAACTTTCATGGCCATATGAAAAAAAAATTTCCGGAATAAGTTAGGCGGGGCTGATTCCATTCCGGCAAAAAATTAATTGATATTCTATATGCAACAAATTAAAAAATTAATTACCATCGAATATTCTTCTGATCGATGATGATTCAACGGTATTGATTGGAATCAAATTTTCCAATATGTAATAAATTACGTTCTCCTCGAATTTTGCTTGCGAAAAGGTGCAATATGTTTTACCTTTAACTTTTTCGTCACTGTCCGCTTTCATTTTTTTTTTGTTTTGTTTCAACATAGTTTTTGAACTCACTCAATTTTCTTTTGTGGACGTTCTGAAACGTCGAAATTGATCAACAGTGAGTGTTTATTTGAATTACCATAACGACGTTATTAATATAGTTGCAAAAAAAATCACCTCAGACAATTTACTAAACTACGATGCAGTAATAGTGCTTAAAAAATATGTATTTAGCGGTAAAATAGTAAAAAAAAAAAAAAATAGTGGAAAAATAAAAAAAAAGTGAGTGGTAAAATTTGACGAGGTCCGTAAAAAACCTGAGATCGTATGACGTTTATTGAATTCTGTTTCACACAACTGACAAACTGCCGTTACTGTGCCATCTAATTTTAAAAGTTCCAAATTCGGGGTGAAAAAAGTACCATCAAGATATGGCAAACGATTGCATTCCATCAGAAGTTCTTTTTTCATTTGTGCCATATCTCGTATACCCCCTACCACGAGATCATTAGTTTTAGATACATTCGTATTAGAATTGTTTGAAGTTCCCGGTTGGTTTGGAAGGCCTTGACTTGAGGACACTTCTTCGTCTGATTCCGCGCTGGAAGCCATTCTTTTTGGGAATGGAAAAAAAAGGAAAAATAAGATCCAAAAGATCACGTATTACAATGCGATTTCATCCGGCATAAAAAGATAGAAAGAAAAAGAAGTAAAAATTTCCATAAATCCGACATCACATTTAGAAAAACTCTGGATAGAATCGTAAAGAAACAATATGAAGTCGCAAAAATTTTACGATCTAGGTTGCACAAAATTCAAATTTTTGGGCAAAACTTTATGTTGAGTGAAAATTTTATGGAATATATTGTAACGGTACGATGGTGACAGAACACCCCGTTACGCGTGAATTCGAGCTTCTTATAAATAAAAGGAGCAGGTATGAAAGAAAAGCAAGAGTCAACTCAAAGTAATGTCAAAATAAACAAAAAAAAACTTTTATTCAAATTTCGTTTGTTGTTTTTGGTGTTTTGTTTAGGTACAAAATCTCAGCACCTTTCCTTTTTAAAGCTTTCCAAATTAATAGTTCGTAAATAGGTCTGCCTCGTATAATAATTTAACAGAATGAAAGAATTGATCTCTAAATCGCAAAGACTTGTTCAAATGTCGCAAAATAATTTGATCGCATTAATGTTTTTTTTTTTTTTTTTTTCATTCGCAAAAAGGTTCGCCATAAACTCAATTCGGTCCTCATCGATCGCTCTAGATAATTAATATTTCGCCAATGGATTCTAAATGATTTCTAAAACAATTTTTAGATTCGTAAAATAATTTTCTAATAATTTCTTTTACCGCAAATGATTCTAAGTCCGCAAACTATCAGATGTCTCGCAATATAACTTGATCAGTGTTTCGCAAATGAATTTCATAGTAACTTGAACAATAATTTATGTTTTGCAAATTAAATTTAGTGTTTCGCAAAATGATTTGGTGTTTCGCAAATACAATTTAGTGTTTCGCAAAATGATTTAGTGTTTCGCAAATACAATTTAGTGTTTCGTAAAATGATTTGATAGTTCTGATTGATTCGCAAAATAATTTGGATTCGTAAAAAAAAATGTTTGTACAACAACTTTTAAATGGACTCTACTTGAGCTCAGGAAGCCACAAAAGGGTTTATTCACGGATTAGAACCCACCCAGGAATCTTCAGACAGAACGAAATCGAACTGTCCCCGCCCTTCTGGCATGAGTGAGAGAAATCCACCAAGAATCTTTTGATCGAACGAAGCCGAACGATCACCTCCCTCTTGGCAGACAAGGAATAGGTAATCTAGCCAGAAATCTTCAGACGGAACGAAATCGAACCATCCCCGCCCTCCTGACTAGATCGGTGCCCCACACTGACAATCCTGAACCCAAACAAAATCGAATGGGGCCCACCCTGTCAGCATGAGTCGGTGGTATATGATAAAAGGTTGCTTCCTGAGCGATATTTCTTTTTTCTTTCAATGCGTAAAGCGGGCTCTGGTTTCCTAGGCCAGAGTCGGCTAGTTTGCGTAATGCGGATCCGAGTTGCGAATCTCGAGATCGGCTAGTGAAAGCGGGTCTAGCGTGATGAGGACTAGACTGGCTGCTCAGACCAGTTTCCATTGCCTTCTTATACTCGCGCGAAACAACGACAAACCATCATAATAATTTTGTCGCATTGCGACAATTACGCCCATTCACCAATCAAGTTAATCTTAAACCTTCTCAAATTACCCTATTGGTTAAGTTTTGTGTCGTATGTCCTTTGTTATTGGTTGATTGGCTCGGACCAATGCCTTTTTTCGGAGTTCCAGCGATGCGCAAACGCGACACTTCGTTGGGCCAATTGTTAATGGATGATTTCTTAATTCGTTGTTCTTGAAATTCTCGCATTGGTCGGATCTCTTGATTGGCGAATGTGCACTTGTTCTCTGAAACGCGCGAATTACATTTGAATTTGAATTTACACGAGTTGTTGGATATTATGAATTTCCTTCAATTTGCAAGTGATTTTATTGTGAGATTTCCACCTTCCTAATTTTCCCTAATTCTTCCGTAAGTTTCAAAGATTTTCATGTTAGACGATTGAGTTTATTTAAGTGAATTTTAAAGAGATAGCTATTCTGCGCGATCGCTACGAGGTGGGTCGATACGCGAGCCCAGCCGCTGGCGCCTTGATCGATTAATTGTCGTACCACGCTCTACTGCGTCGGTACGGCCAATAACCATTTTGTCGACAGGTATGAATCGTCTCAATATATATTATAGATTTAACTCATCTAATTGACTCGAAAAAAAGTTGCAGACCTGCAAACGTCCGTATTCTCTTACACTGTCAAGTAAAATATCGTGAAAAAAAATTCACGTACAAGAAACGTTCACGAGGAATTTTTTTATCAATTAATGTCGGGACGCAATTTGTCGTAACGGTTCGGGACACCAAAAATTACTATCCACGATCTTTTGTTATCGGATGCAACTTTTATGACAAAGTCAAACTATATGTCACCCAAAGACCAGAAGACATTGACTCAAATAGATTTTTTATAAATTACCAAAAAGGAAAGTGCACGCGCCAATCGCACTATATTTAAACTTGGAAAATGCAGCTAACTACACCGGACACTTCTTCCGCCGGACATCTGCCACCTTGCTGGCAAACTCGGGTGCAAATTTGTTGACTGTCAAGCAACATGGAGGATGGAAGTCGAGTGCAGCTGCCGAAGGTTATTTCCAGAATTCGTTGGGAAATAAAAGAAAAATTTTTGACCAAATCGTAAATTCTGAACCCTCTACATCAACGGGAAGACAGCATGCAGCCATTCCAGCATCGTCCACCGAAAGCCCAGAACCATCAGAACCGTCGAAGAAAAGTCCACAACAATCAGCATCGTCAACCGAAAAACTACAAGAACCAGCAGCCCCAATAGATAAATCACACTCCGCTATTACTGCTCCAAAAACACAGAAGTCACCCAGCTTGGTTCCCAAATCACCGTTCAAATCGATCGAAAACATCCCACCAGCTACAACATCCGGAAATGCAAAGAAAAATACAAACAATCGGAAGAGAAAATCAACCGGGATCATGGATGCAGCGGAAATTGAGTCGCTTACTTGGGATAATTCAGTTTTGAAAATTAAAAACTATAAAATCAAGCAGCTCACAGTCAATTACTGTAACTGCAAGTCTGGAGAGAAAGAAAATTAATTATGTGTTCTTCGTGTTGTGTCCGCGAAGACCGTCGCGAAGGGACGAGTTATCAAGGACGAGTATTTAAGGGATTTAGGCCAAAAGAGCTGAACTCCAACTCGATACATGTACAACAAGTTAACAATAAGTTTATTTAAGAAGTTCCAAATTCGAGGTTTTATTGCCTCGAGACCAATCGTTACAATTCTCGTCAAAGACTGTCGAATTTTGGGTTAGTCGATAATTTTATAGATTTGGGGGTTTTCCCCTTCTCGTGCGAATATAACCTAGATTTCCTTCTGGAAGTTTCGATGTTGACATCGAGGGTCGATGCGCTCGTTCGGGAGCATCGATATTTCATCATTCCTGCGTTTGCGCTGAGTGCTTAATTTGTTTTAATGAGTGCGATGTACGGGCACAACATCCCTCCCCCCTTTGGGAGACGAAATTTATTTCGGCTATTTTTCGCACGGAATTAAAATAAACAAATTTGTGTGAAGCTTAAATATGTTTTTCCTTTTTTTTTTTTTTTAATTCCTTTTCCACTTTTAGTAGGATTATGTTTAGGTTATAATGAAGCGTTTTGTGTGGCATTATTTTTGTTTTTTGGGCGTGCCTTAGTTATGTAAATTTTATCATCAGTAGATCTAGATGCAAGTTCTTCTATGATTTTTGGTCTTGCCACGAAAGTCGGGGCTAGTTCGATATCATTAGTTTGTTGTATTAATCGAACTCTTTGACCATGTTTAGCTTTAAAAATTGTTAAAATGATCATTATTATGATGATCAGAGTCATGCTGATGGCACTTAGAGAGTAATTTCCAATTATGTGATAAGGATGTGCCCAAATATTCGGTTCTTCTTTTAGTTTTTGCTTAAGAATTTCAATTCGTTCGCCTAATTTATTCGTTTCCAGTGGATTAGTAATTATTTTTGATGGTACGCTGTAATTGAAAATTGGGTGATTAGCGTTTACCATTCCAATCGCATTTGTTAGATTATATAGTGGTATAAATGTTATAAATTCGTGTTGTCGTAGTTCGTTTAAAGATAACAATTGAAAATTTATCGATGTGGCGGAACATTCTCCGTCCAAAGCCAGTAATCCTGTATTGTGGAGTATTTCGTGTGTCGTAGATTTATTTTTACAATCTATTCTTACGCTTTCGGGTTTTGGGGCTACGAATAGCCATCTACCTTCTTTTTCTAGTGCGATTATTAATGTTTTCTCGAGTTTTACAATTCGTTGATTACATGATAGTTTTTCGGGATTATTTCCTAAATAAATCACTATTTCGCATGGCGTATTGCCGTTTATTGTTTGTAGTGACTGTTTAGGTTTGTAATAATAAATATTGACGACTTTTCTGGCTTTGTTTAAATCTTCTTCAGACATTGTTATAAACATTCTTTTGTAGTTGTTAACGATTATTATTTTAGATGTAGTTTCTATGAATTGGAACTGATTTTCATTGATTTTCGTAGGTAGTGGGTAGACTTTGTTGACTTTCAAAATTGAACTTTCGATTAAAGGCAATTTCATGATTAGAACAAATCGTAGTTTTGCTGTATAGCTAGTGATTTCTGCTGTTTTCAGTAAGTTAGTCATTTCACTACTCTTAACGTTTGTTGGAAAGTTTAATCCTTTAGGAATGTAAGGAGTTGCTTCTATTAGATAGTCGGCTAATTGTTTAGGTGAAATTACCGTAGGGTTTATTGTTCCCTTGTAAATTTCTGTTAAAAAGTTTGCTAGTTGATTTACGTCGCTTGTAAAAGCTTCGACTGTCGCTGTAAATATGTTTATATTTTCGTCTATCATTTGTTTCCTTTTTATTGTTGAAAATTGACCTTCTACCGTGTTTTTAATTCTTTCTATCATATGCATTAAATTGTCCATTTTGTCTATTATTTCGGAAGTAGATTCGTTGTAGAGTTTTAGTGTAGATTGTAGAATTTGTACATTTTCTTTTAACATATCTTCGTCAGTTTTTTGTCTTGTTATTATGTCGTCAATGTTTTTATCTATTTTTTCTGCGTCATCTTGGTCGAGATTCCCAGTTATTGCTTTGATTACTGTTCCTAGACCGTTAATTAATCCTCTTTTGTTTCTACTTTCTCCTGTGCCTACGAAGTTGTACATCGCTGTTATTGAGGAACTGACTTTCTTCAATAACGGTTTTAATGTGCTGTCTACGGTGGAACATAGTGAATCGTCAGTCGTTTTGTTGCATAATTTTTCCAAAGTTTCTAGTGTTTTGAATAAAACGTCTGCTTTTCTTTCCATATAGTGTAGATCCATGTGGATTACTAATTTCCATGTTCCTTTTACCAAATATAATGATCCTATTTCCTCGAAGTATATTCCTGGCGATGTTTGAAAATTGTTGATTCGATATTCATTGATTACCGATGACTCGATCCCTCCTACGACTGCTATTGCGCTCGCACACCTGTAATGGGTTGTTTGAGTTAGTCGCTAGTCGGTCGGTACGGTAGAAATCAACTTATCGCGATGTCGGTAAGTGCGTCGGGTGGTTATTGTTTTGAAAGGATTTTGACCCTATTTTCTGTTTCTTTTCCGACTACTTGTCAATTCGCTGAATCTGCGTTTTGAACTTTCATTTTACCGTGAATGTCTCTCGCATTCACTTAGTGTACTATCGTCTTTGAGTGCATTTCGTTTGCGAGAAAAATGGCCAATATTGTCCATATCAATTTGAGAGAAGCGATGTTTTTCGTCGTAGCGGAGACCCGCCGTAAGGAAGTGTCGGTGAGTTTAGAATAAAGTGGATTGTGTATAGATATGGATCTATATAATGAATTTGTTTTTAATTTTTTAACATGTTTCTTCTTTCTTTTCAGCGCGTTTTGTATGGGCCCCCTTTGCCGAAACGGCGTCGTGGCACCACTCTGGAGTTTGCGGTACGTGTTTTCCGTGAGGAATTTATTGTAAGTTATTTTCATTTATTTTATTTATTTTTATTTGTATAATTTCCTATTTTATTTAATCCCCTCTTCCTTTTTTGTTGCAGGAATTTATTGAGGATTTTGCCGAGTACCGTCGGTATTGTCGGGCTGAGCCCAACGACGAGTTCGGTCGGCCCCGGGGAACCGAGGGGTTCGACACTGGCTTCATCCGTTGGATGTTTGAAGGGCGGTGGGGCCAGCTACACCCGGAAGATGACTGGGATCATCCGGCCTGGTCCCACCCTTTGGGCGTCGCCTCAAAAAATGTGTTTTGTTTTATATATTTTTGTTTAATAAATCGACCCGTTTGTTTTTGTATTTCTGATGTGTTGGTCCCTTTATTTCCTTTTATGTATATATTCTCTTTATATTATTTTATTTTCATCTTATATATTTTTATTTTATATATTTTTATTTTATCTGTTTATGTGTTATATATTTTGCGTAAAAAGAAGATTTGTATATTATATATTTTCTTCCCTTTATCATTCCGGGTTTATCTTCATTTTAGATTTTCAAATTCTTTATTGCGTTTTTTTTTTTTTGTAAATTTTTCCTTTATATTTCGCGTGTGCTGTAATACCGGCGAGGCTTACTAGGGTCGGTTAGTGGGTAACGTAGGGCTTGATTCGCTCCACGTGTACTCGGACAGTTTTGCGTCCCCTGCCGATACTGTAGTTCACTGATGAATCCTTGCTTTTTATTTCAAACGGTCCTGTCCATTTTGGCGTTAATTTTGCTGACCTTCCTCGACGGACTGTTGGGTCGAGCAGCAGTACCTTATCGCCAACGCGGTATTCGATGTTTTTTGCAGTTTCCCATTGTTTTTCCGCTATTTTCTCCTTTTTTTCCATTAATTTTTCTCTCGCGACTTGCCAAGTCGCTCGCAATCGTTCTCGGAGTTCGGCTGCATAGTCGTCGTACGAGTATGTGGTTCTCGGCGGCTCTTTGAGTGCAGTCGGTAACACCGGTTTTTGGCCATACCTCAATTCATACGGGGTGAATCCTGTAGATGAATGGGGTGTTGTGTTGTATGTATACATGGCGTATGGTAGCCATAAGTCCCAATCCCTTTAATGCTCCGTTTGATTGCGGATGATATCCAGTTGTTTGAATTTTATTGATGCGTAATAATTTGCACGATTCCTTAAAAACGTCGCTCAGGAAATTCGTTCCCTGATCGGAGAGAATGGTTTGGGGAGGTCCATGCTGGCAAATGATCCGAGTGGTCAATGCCCTTGCTACTTCTTGTGCCTCCTGATTTTCCAATGGAATTGCTTCGGAAAATTTTGTTAATAAACATTGTGCTGTTAGAATATATTTATTTCTCCGGTCGGTTTCGGGTAGAGATCCTACTATATCGACCGCGCATTTTTCAAATGCTCTTTCTGGGGTATCGGTGATAATCATCGGTGCTCGATTTAGTTTCGTTACTTTATTCTTTTGGCATTTGTCGCATTTCGCTACGTATTCTTTTATTTCCTTTTTCATTCCCGGCCAACGATACTTTTCTTGAATTCGTTGAGTCATTCTTTTTACTCCGGGGTGTCCTCCGAGAGGCGTGTCGTGATATTCTCGTAGTATTGTTTTTCTGTCTCTCTCTGACAGGTTCGTCGCGTCAGAGTCGAGGTGTTCGGTTTCACTCTCGCTATCTCCTTCGTCGCTGTCCACTATATGCGTCTCATTTTTATCTTCAGCCACACTCGGCTGATTATCAAGTCCGCCATTATGATTAGGGCTGGACCGATTGTCCGAGGAGGCTGGTGTTGTTGAAGAAGATGGAGTCGCGTCGGCTCTGATTTTTTGCGGCCTTCCTCTCCCTCCTTTTTGCAGTTGATCTGCGTTTTTGTTTTGACTGCGCGTGATTGCGTATATGCGACTCACAAGGAACATCACTTTGGTGTCCCCCTCCGATTTTCTTGAAACTGCTGTATGTGAAAGAGCATTCGAAAGTAAGAGACACGTATTTTTTTTTATCGGCGGAAAAACGGTTTTAAGGGGTGAAACCACCCTTGAAAGTAAGGCATGTCAGGGGGTGATTTTGCAGTTTCACCAGCAAGCACTCAACTGATTTTGATAAAACCAAAACCAAAATGTTTCTTATCTGAAGTGATGAAAAGTTCACCCTGTGCACGAAAAAAAAAAAAAAAAACAGGGGGTTAACCACCCTTACATTCTTATATATCTCACGCCACAATAAAAAGGAACGAATATGAAGGAATGAAACGGGTTCTATTTCCATGAAAACATGAAAATAAAGTTCACGTGTTTTTGCATTTTTGCAAAATAGCAGTCTTAAGGGGGTGAACTACCCCTTTTTTGAATTTTCGTACCGTAGGTGGTTTATTTCTGTTTTACATGTTTTTGCTGATTCGAAATATTATAATAGTTTCGAATCAAGATTTTCTGACGTATCGAAGTCAATACAAGACTCTGAATGGGTGAATCTCCCCCACTCGATTTTCCTCTTTATTCGCTATTTCAAAATTTCTCCCTGCATTTCGTTCAATTTGGTTGCTCTGCATCGAAATTACAAATTTAATAATTTTAGGAACATATAAAACTCGTATTGACCTGGATGGTGTCGGTTTGGCGGGGGGGGGGGGGGGGGGGGGGAAGTTCTCACAACTACTTTTTCGGTGATCATAGAAAGCTTGTAAACTGCACGTAAATGAATAGGTACCATGCTACAGATAAAAATGCCTCTATAAAACACTTTCATAACTTTGGCGGAAAAATAGAGGCGTAGACATATGATCCCGGTGTTTGTGCTAGATAAAAATGTTATCAAGTAGTTATGATCACCTGATATTTTTGGCATTCTCACACACCGAATAACATTAGTCATTCCGAATATTCTTGAGTCATGCATCAGATAAAAACGTTATCAGGCATCGTGAGATTAATAAATATTTTTTTCTTTCGATACTTATTTTCGAAGGCGGTAACCATTAGCATTGTACTAGTGCATTTTTGAGTGAGCTCCAAATCGTGCGTGCTTTTTCTGTGCTTTTGGTGTATTGTGCCTACTACTTTTACCAGCATGAAAGTCAACCCAATCAACGTTATCAAATTGTTACTGGCTACATTTGAAGCTATGAACATTGCACAAACTCCTGTTAATAATGCAGAAATAGAGATGAAGGAGAATTTCGAAAAAATTTTAATCGATTCTATGCAAGATTACAACGGGATTGAGATGATACAGGAAGAAACTCTTGATTTTCAAGAACCATTTAAAGAGTTCGAAGCAATTGCTGTTGAAGATATGATATGGCAAAAGGATGATGATGTCGATTCCGACGCTTGTTCTGGTGACGATGAGCTGAGCTATGATTATAAAAAAAAAGCTGTTGAATATTGGAGATCTGGTAAAAAAAAGAATTACAGTGTTGAAACCGTCAAACAAAAATACAAATCTGTAAAATCCATACGGCAGTTACGACGCTGGGCACAACAACTGAACAAGGGTGGTACATATAAAGAAAAACTTGCTCGAATTTCTGAATACACATTACGGAATATGAAAACTGCTGTAGACGCGGGTGTCATTGTTCATGATATTGACCTTCGAAAGTGGGCTCTACAGGCACAGAAAGAAATAGGCCATGAAGATATACGATTCAAAGCTTCTCATAACTGGCTATGGAAATTTAAGAAATCGCATCGCATTGTTTCCAGAAAAATTAATAAATTTATAACGAGAAAAACTGTGGAGGAAGAAGCGCTTCTGCAAACAAATGCGGACAAATTTGTTCAAGATGTTAAATTACTAATAGAAAAGTATGGGTCAAGTAATGTATATAATTCGGACCAAAGCGGTTTTCAACTGGAAATCCATTCAGCACGAACTTTAGCGATGGAAGGATCGAAAAAAGTTGAATGCGTTGTACAATCAGTGTCTTCAACGACCCATAGCTACACGATTCAGCCAACAATAAATGCCAACGGGAAACTACTTTCTCCACTTTTCATAGTATTAAAGGAGGCAAAAGGTGAATTTGGACCGAGAGTAACGAACGAATTGTTTAAGCCAGATAACGTCATAGTAACAGCATCGAAATCTGGGAAACTTACTTCCGGTGCGTATTATCGTTAAGGGTGCATCAACTTTTTCCAAAATATAGTTATAAATATATAATTTGTTATATGTTTACAGATCATTTTAAAATTTGGATGGAAAAAGTTTTTTTTCCGAATGTTGGAAGTGACAATGTATTACTGATTGATTCCTGGAGTGGACACTGCCCCAAAGTTGTACGTGAAGCCACCCCTCATGATAAAAAAATCATCACAATGATTATCCCAAAAGGTACAACTGGAAAAATTCAACCGCTTGATGTATTTGGATTCAGGATATGGAAAAATTTTGTACGACATTTTTCAGATAGTGTTCTATTAGTGGATGCTGATATAAATTTACATTTGAGGAATAATATAATCAAACTGCAATCTTTGGCCCACAATCAATTGTCATCTCCACGCTATATCAATCTTTTCAAATATTCATGGTTTAAAAGTAATTATATTACGGAAAAACCGGAATATTTCGAAAATCCTGTTGATTTTGGGTTCGGTCAATCAAAAACACACTGTGAAATACCTGGTTGCAATAATATAGCGATTATAAAATGTGCATGGTGCAAAAAATCTTTGTGTTTGAAACATTTTTTTGATGAATATCATTATTGTACAACGTATGAGCCATAATTGCTGGAAATGATAGGTTTTATTATATTTTATTTCGATATATGTACTTATCTAATAAAATCCGATTCTATACTATGAGACGGTTAATGAATTGTTAATGTGTATTGAAGTTTCATTTAAAAAATGTTCGTTAGTAAACAAGATCAACAGCATAGACTTATTCAGACTTCAAAGTTGAATCGTAGTAAATATCAAATGGCTCCCCTCCTCCTTCCCTTGCCCGCCAAGATTGAGGTCAATACGATCATTATACGTTCCTAAAATTATTGAATTCGTAATTTCGATGCAGAGCAACCAAATTGAACGAAATGCAGGGAGAAATTTTGAAATAGCGAATAAAGAGGAAAATCGAGTGGGGGAGATTCACACTTTCAGAGTCTTGTATTGACTTTGATACCTCAGAAAATCTTGATTCGAAATTATTATAATATTTCGAATCAGCAAAAACATGTAAAACAGAAATAAGCCACATACAGTACGAAAATTCAAAAAAGGGGTAGTTTACCCCCTTAAGACTGCTATTTTGCAAAAATGCAAAAACATGTGAACTTTATTTTCATGTTTTCATGGAAATAGAACCCGTTTCATTCCATCATATTCGTTCCTTTTCATTGTGGCGTGAGAAATATAAGAATGTAAGGGTGGTTAACCCCCTGTTTTTTTTTTTTTTTTTCGTGCACAGGGTGAACTTTTCATCACTTCAGATAAGAAACATTTTGGTTTTGGTTTTATCAAAATCTGTTGAGTGCTTGCTGGTGAAACTGCAAAATCACCCCCTGACATGCCTTACTTTCAAGGGTGGTTTCACCCCTTAAAACCGTTTTTCCGCCGATAAAAAAAAATACGTGTCTCTTACTTTCGAATGCTCTTTCACATACAGCAGTTTCAAGAAAATCGGAGGGGGACACCAAAGTGATGTTCCTTGTCAGTGCGTCAGCATTTGTATTCTTTTTTCCTTCTTTATATTCAATTTTGTATGTATATTCTTCCAATTTTATTCTCCATCGCATTAATCTGGAGCCTGGATCTTTTACGTTGCATAACCAGGTGAGGGGTTGATGGTCGGTAACGATAGTGAATTTCGTACCGTAAATATATGGGCGAAACTGATGTACGGCCCAAACTATTGCCAGCATTTCCTTTTCCGTTGCTGAGTAGTTTTTTTCCGCTTTGTTTAGCGTTCTGCTCGCATAACAAATTGGTAAATCTTCCCCTACTTTTCCCTGTGATAAGATAGCTCCGATTGCCTTGTCCGATGCGTCGGTGGTGACGACGAACGGCTTCGTGAAGTCGGGATATTGAAGTATTGGTGCGGTGCTGAGTGTTTCTTTTAATGTCTCGAACGCTGCCTGCGTATGCTCGTTCCACTCGAATTTTCTGTCCTTTTTTATCAGCTCTATTAATGGTTTTGCGAGTTTTGAAAAATCTTGAATAAATTTCCTGTAGTATCCTGCGAGTCCCAGGAATGATTGGACTTCTTTAACATTTTTTGGCGAGGGAAAGTTTTTTACAGCCTTGATTTTCTCCGGATCGGGTTTCACTCCCACTTCTGTGATGATGTGACCCAAATATTGCGTTTCTTTTCTCAGAAATTGGCAGTTTTTCGGTTGTACTTTTAATTGAGCTTCTCTCAACCGTTTGAAGACATCTCGTAGTCGTTCGTTGTGTTCTTTGAAGCTTGATCCATGAATTACGATGTGGTCCAGATATACGTAACATTTGAGACCTTGAAGACCTGCTAAAACGGCATCCATCAATCTTTGGAACGTCGGTGGTGCGTTTTTTAATCCGATTGTATTCGTAGTGGCCCAACGGAGTTGAAAAGGCAGTTTTTTGTTTGTCTTCTTCCGCCATCGGAATTTGATGAAATCCAGAGGCAAGATCAAGTGTGGTGAAGTACTTTGCTTTTCCCAATTGATCCAAGATCTCTGTGATATTGGGCAGAGGGTAAGAATCTCCCTCGGTGACCTCGTTCAATTTTCTGAAGTCAACTACGACTCTCTTCTTGACGTTACCTTGAGCGTCTGCTTTTTTAGGAACGACCAGTAATGGCGCGTTCCACGGACTTCTGCTTGGCCTAATTATTCCGGCTTTAAGCATTTCCTGCGTCTGAGTCATCACTTCTTGTTTATGATTCTCGGGCAATCTGTACGGTCGGATATTGACTGGTACGGTGTCCTTTTTTGTATAGATACGATGTTCTACTAAGCTCGTATTTCCTAAAGATTCTCCTTCCAGGTGGAATACATCTCCGAATTCCTGGCAAAATTCTTGTAGAAATTTTTCTTCTTCTTTGTTGAGGTGCGAATGTTCACCAATTTGCATCATTATTTGACTTACTCTGTTACCTTTCTCTTCAGTGTTGGTGACGTAGATTTCTTCCTTGGCTGGACCGTTCGCCGTTTCGCCTGTTTTCGTTTGATTTTGTTCTTGGACGCTTCCTATTTCTTCGATTTCGACTCTCGGTCTTTCGATCGAGACTTCCTGGTCCAACGTGTTTAGAAAAGAGATGGGGAAAGTCATACTTTTTTCGTGAACCGTCCCTTGTCCTATTTTTATTCCTTTTTCAATTTCTCTGGCTGCTACGCATCCGATTGCCAGTTTTTTTGCTTTCACGTAGTGAATACTCTCGGAACGGGGGGGTAATTTTAATTTCTCCGAACCGTTCACCAAAGGCTCGACGTGACCATATATTTTGATTATGCGGCCACCCAATATATCGACCTTGTGTTTTTTCATGAAATCGAGTCCCAGGATTCCGTCTGTTTTGATCGGAACGTCGTTGTCAACGACGAAAAATCCATGAAGAATGTTGACGGCGGGCGTTTCGATTTCGAGTATGGCTTTACACAGAGCATTGAAGGCTTTTCCTCCGACGCCAGTCAGTTCGACGGTTTCCTCAATTATTTCGGTATCTTCTTTTAGGGCACCCCTTTTAATTATGCTGCATTGAGCCCCCGTATCAGCTTTCAAAAGGAGAGCTGAATTTATAGCGTGCGGTGACGGGATGTAAAAATCGCTAGCCATTCCCCAGGAACCGAAAGAATTTATTTCGAGTTTTATTCGCGTTTGGTTTGCCTGAGGTGTGGGTGAGCCTGTAGCTCGCTCGGCCTCCAAACAGCTGACGCGTGTATTGTTTCGCGAAGCCGTCCGCTCTAGGGGACCCAATTGTTTTCTTTTCTTCCGCGTTACCTGACTGATTTTGATTTTGATTATTTTGATTATTATTTTGACCGTTATTCGGTCTATTATTTTGATAACCTCTGTTTTTACCCCTGTTTCCTTGATTTTCGCGATTATTTTGATTATTATTATTTCCTCTGTTTCCTTGACTTCTATTTTGGTTATTCCGATTATTTCCTCTTTGATCGCCATTTTTATATTTCCTATTCCAGTAGTCATCATAGACATGACCTGGTTTTTTGCAATAATTGCAGAAGACAGAATGTATGTTTCGACTCGGTGTCGGTAAAGTATTGTTTCCGTTACCATGATTTTCATTCCTATTTCCTGAGCTTCTGCAGTCGCGAGCAATGTGACCCTTTTTATTACACCTATTGCAAGTAACCGTATCTCTTCGAGTTCCCTGCTGTATTTTTTCTTCGTCTATCGCGGCTGTGATAGCTTCGTTAAGGGTTGGATATGCCCTAGCTTTAATAATTGTTTGATATTCGCGTTTGAGACCTTGAGTGAAACTCGAAAGGGCTACTTCGCGTATGTGTTTTTCTACCGCCATTTGTTCGATCATTGTCGAGTGCTTTTTTATACTTGCATCAATTAGTTCCATCATTGTGTCTTCTACTCTTCTTCCGAATTCTTTTACTGATTCATTAAATCTTTGTCGGCAAGAATACAGCTCTGTTTGGAGGGCTCCTACGGTTCTCGTACCACAGAATATTTCTAACATAACGGATTTAAACGTTTCAAAATCTGGAATATTTTTATATCGTACTTCTGCTCGAGCTTTACCAGTTAATTTAGTAGTTAACACTGATTCCAGGAGAATCTCTTGGTCTTCTTCTAAAATATGTTTATTGACGTGAGCAAAAGAATCTACAAGTTCTCGCGCTTCTTCCGGTTTTGAACCGTCGAATCGAGGAATTAAACCACGCGCTTCTTTAAGAAACATTGAGCCTCGAAATCTGTTAGTTCGCGAGTGATTTGGCGGGGAATTTTGAGAATTATTTCCTCTATTATTTTCGCCATTATTTCCAGGATTTCCGGGATTATTATTTCGATTATTTCCGGGATTTCCGGAATTCTGATTATCTCCCGTTGTGTCTAAATTTACTGTTTCAACCATTGTTGATACTAAAGGATTTGTTGTTTCTACTACCGAAATTTCCGCGTTTAAATAATCGTCTTCCGGCCCCGTGGCCCTTGAGGGCCCGCTTTGGTTACGATCAGATTACATTTAAATCTGTTTTTCAAGATAGCTGTATTTTTTCCAAGTTTGTTTTTAGGATTTTTACTAAGTTTTACTGAAAAAACTGTATAGAGCAGTTTTGATAAACCGATGGATGTACGAATATCCTCAAATGAATGATATTGTTATTAAATGTTTAAAAAAATATATTCGAGCTTAATCATCTACTCCATAACATTTGGGTATATCAAGCGGCACTTATAACTCGCTACCATTTTGTGCCAATAATTCTTTAGGTTCGTTGATGGAACATTGGTTCACTGCTACGCTCACACTTCGGAGATCGTGCGTTCGATCCCACCGTCCAATGTTTTTTTTTTTTTTCAATTTAATGAATATGTATTAATAATATTATGGGGACAATTGTTTTTCTCTAATCATCAAAGAAATATAGTATTATTAATTAATTATTGTTATTAATAATTAATTATTGGCTGATTCAAGTTTTGCGCTGTAGAAAGTAAGTGAGTGGGATCATTGAGGAAATTTTGAGGGAGAACCTGGGAAAAGTTTGTACTGATATAAACAACAATTATATTTTTACCGAGCTTGTCTTGGAGTCTTGGATTGCTCCGAGAAAAACTTACAAAAACTGTGAGCGATCGACGCATAGCTGGTCGTAAATTTGCTAATTTTTCCGATTTATAAAAAGTACCCAAAATTCTAATACATTGTAAGCAACATTATTGCAGTATAATCTGCTTACAGCGAGAAATATTATGTACTCTTCCGATGTCGGAGATCGATTTAAAGATTGGGCACTACTTCGTCGCCTTCTACTTTGCGAGGTGATTTCGTTTTTTCTTTTGCGATTGTAGTCGAGTTTATCGTCGAAAAATGAATTGAGCGAACGCGAAATAGTGCTTACGCCCGGTAACTTGAGACGTTCAGCGTACTCGTCGTCTGGCATATAAATTTTTATATACGATCTGGCTTTGGCGGATTGCAATGTTATTTAATAATGTTCCGTCACTTACAGTAAGATGATCGCTAGCATGATGTTCAGATTCGTTGTCATGTTGAATTTCTTCCGCTCTGGTTCCAGTCGTATTTTTGGTTGAATCTTGACGTAGATCGGTCTGCCTTGGATGCGATGATCGGTGATCGAACGTCCGTTCGATATATCGACTTTTCTAGAATTATCGGTCCTCCTCAGCAATTTGAATTCCTTCCATTTGACTATCGTAGACGTGTCGGGTTTCTCGAGTAGTGGCTATCCCACCGCTGCCACCAATGTTGTGTCCGCGAAGACCGTCGCGAAGGGACGAGTTATCAAGGACGAGTATTTAAGGGTTTTAGGCCAAAAGAGCTGAACTCCAACTCGATACTTTTACAACAAGTTAACAATAAGTTTATTTAAGAAGTTCCAAATTCGAGATTTTATTGCCTCGAGACCAATCGTTACAATTCTCGTCAAAGACTGTCGAATTTTGGGTTAGTCGATAATTTTATAGATTTGGGGGTTTTCCCCTTCTCGTGCGAATATAACCTAGATTTCCTTCTGGAAGTTTCGATGTTGACATCGAGGTTCGATGCGCTCGTTCGGGAGCATCGATATTTCACCATTCCTGCGTTTGCGCTGAGTGCTTAATTTGTTTTAATGAGTGCGATGTACGGGCACAACATTCGAATAAAAATTCAGTATGCAAAACTTAAATTTTTTTCGAATGTAAACTTCTTCTTGTATGTATTTGAACTGAAGTAAAAAAAGTTCATGTGTGGTTTTTGCCCCAAAAAAATTATAACTTAATTGTGTCCTTTTTCAACCTGCGGTCTGTATTGTGTGTGTACATTTTTTACTTTTTCTTAATGTTTTGGATGCCCGCCCCCGACCAGCAAAACCTCGACTTCGTCTCGGTTCTGCAAATGTCGGGCGGGCATCCTCCCCTCCCCGTTGCCCGCCACGCAGTCGGGGCGGGTTCACCTCACATGATCTATAAAATATATCATTAGTATCAGAATCATACATATATATTGTAACGTAACCTCCTCCTGAGCGACCGAATCGACTCGAACCCGAACATAACCTCAAAAAGGGGCATCGCGATGCGGCGCGATGTTTTGACCGAGCGCGTGCAACGACCGGTGAGACGCGTCACTGTTGGCCGGCGGCGGCCGTACTGGAGGGCAATACAAAGGCCCGATACAAGCGGCGGAGCGCGACAGTAGCGGCGCCGCGTATTAAAAACTCGAACTATTATATTTTTTTGTTTTGTTAATTAAAATTCAACGCAATTTCGTAAAATATTGTAACTAGGCTCAAATGAAGCGGAAAATTATAACGAATCGAAGAAAAATAAGGAAAAGATTATTTCTTCTAGAAAATTGTAATCAATTGTAATCATTCGAATCATATTAAAACAACTAACAATGTTAAAAAATGAAGAAAATTAAATAATAACGGATCAAATCGAAGTTTTTGTTATTGAAAATCGGAATAAGCAGAAAAACATAAAAAGCGGTAGTCCGCGCATCGTATGTTAGTCCGCGCAACCAACGGGCGAGCGTGAATCATGGCAACGGGCCAATAAGAGAAGGCGTTAGAAATAGATGCGCAGAACCGATCTGAAAATCGAAAATTCGGCGTTTGATAATTTTATGGTGGGGACACGGGTATAAGAAGCGCTGCGCGACTCATTCGGGAGGCAGTCCTTCCTCAAAATTCTGACTCGGAACAAAAAGGCTGACCCCAAACATTCTTCCTGATTTTGGCAAGCAATCTAACCTATCCTAATTTTTCCTGGATGCCTAGAATCTCGGAGCGATTCGGCGACGTTTCAATCCCAGAGTCCAGGGTCCGCACCTAACCTCTAAACTTTCCAAATTTCCGTTGCACGGGATCTCGGAGCGATTCGGTGACGTTTCAATCCCAGAGCCCGCGGACTGTAAATAACCTAACCTTGCAGATGCTCAGGATCTCGGAGCGATTCGGTGACGTTTCAATCCCAGAGCCTGGGGTTTGTTCCTTAAGGAGGCTCGGTCGCGAATGTCTGCGCAACAGAAAAAAATAATTTTTTAATATCTCATAGTTAGATTATCAATAATGACATGTGCGAAATTTCAGATGGGGTCATCGACCATTTAAGAACGAAAAAAATAGTGAAAGTTAGGATTTTTAACACGGGTCTTATGGAAGAATCACTCTCAAAACGCGTGTTCTAAGGGATATATATGCACTTACCCAACAGAAATAAACAAAAAAATAGAGTATTGTTCTCCAAATCGTAAGGATTCAGAATATATCAAAAAAGTTTGGAGTTATCGACCTAACTAAAAAGATATTGACTGTTAAAATGTCTACAAACTATGTTCTGGGACGTTTCGTGACGGTGAGACGATTCCGCAACGTCGCAGAAATCAAATGTTCAGCACAGCGCTGAAGCGCATGCGCGATATTTGAAGTATCGACTGTCTAACCTGAAATTTGTAAAAAAATACACGCACGTCCGGGCGTGTGTATACGCGTACATAGAGGTTAAAAAAACGAATTAATTGTATAAAAACGACAAGTTTTAACGATTAACACAATTTATATACTTATTTTCCAACAATAATAGATAATGTTATATATCACAGGTAATGAGACCGAAAAAAAATCGTAATAGATCGTTGAGTATTTCTGTTTTAAATCAAGTCATTTTTAGCTGTTGAATTATTTTCTCTATATTTCGACGTTGCCACTTTTTTGTGAGCAGGATCGTAACGTCAAACTGTACCTTTTTTCTGATCTTTTTTTATTGATGTGTGACTGATTATTTTTGTTTTAAATGATTAATAATCGTTTTATAATGCATTCTGCTAATGCAAATATGCGCATTAAAAAAAAAAACGGGGTGCCCCGTTCATGCACCCACAGAACCCGGCCCTACGCGACCGAGCTTCCTTAACTTAACCAATTTTTATTTCTTTTTGCTTGCTAGAATCAGGGATGATTTTTCTTGTAAATTGATTTGTAAATTTGTAAATTCTCTTTTTAAATTCAAAGTTGAAACTAATCGAGTCCGAGTCAAGCAAAACCAAGATTTCTGTAAATTTTGTAAATTTTAAATAATTAAAAAGGCCGCGGTACGAATTTGAGGTTATATCGCGTCAAACCTATAATAATTTCTTTTAATGTATAAAATCGAAACATTTTTGAATTATTGAAACTACTATTTTGAAAAGCGAGCGAAAAAACGTGTAAATTAAAAATTTGATCAATTCGAAAACGGCGAGCACAATCGAAATTCTCCCCATTTGTCGAACGCAATCAAAATAATAAATAAAAAAATCAATGATCCTGTAAAATCGATGAAAGTTGAATAAATCCGAATTGTTAAAATTGTCAAAATCGAAATTCCGCGTTCTCACGTTTCTTTCATACCTGCTCCTTTTAAAATTAAGGTAGCTCGAACCGACGCGTGGCGGCGTTCAGGCCAGGTCGGCAAGAGCGTTTCGTTACAATATATGTAGCTGCCAAAGCTCTATGATTTGAAAACAAATGAAAAAAGCCGAAAGTGACTTTTAACCTCGCAATCGAGTTAATTCTTTTAATCATTTTCTTTAATGTTACGAACTTTCCGTTACAGGCGTGGTGAAAAATCGTATACGCAACACGGGAGGGAAAAAGGCCATCTCAAACCGCGTGCAAAATGCCACCCGAGCCGAAGGCGAGTGTCCTTGTAAATTTATCTGCACGCGTTTTGAAATGGCCTACTTCCCTCCCTAGTAGCGTAATATACTATTGTCAGACTAGTCTGAAAGTCGTACAATCGAACATCGACCGCTCTGAACATTTGCTACAACCAGGCGATCTAGGCATTAATAGAATTCAGTGTACTTGTCCCAACCTTTTTTCCCTAGGGGAAATTTATGGTTTGATATCACGTCGTTTTTTTCGAAAGTTCCTTACTTATGTTTTGATGACTATATAATTTTAATTTAAATTTCTATGAATTATTTACGATTTACTGCATATAACGTTGGTTTCCACGAAAAAAGACCTATTTTTCGTCAAAATTGTGCTGGAAATATTTCGTTACAGGTCTGTCCTTGGACTTGCCGATTCGTTTCTTGTACTCGAATATGCTTTGTCAATTAGGAACCAAAGAGCACAGTGGAAAGCGGGTTGGAGGCCAGGATCAAGAGACTCGGTAGAGTCTCGGGACAAGTACATTGACAGCCCTGTCGTCTGCTGGCCCGAGGCTCGCCGAGTATACTTTCTCTGAATAAAACGATTCGCTGTGGTGGGGTTAAAACTGGCATGTAATTTTCTAAAATTGCAGAGCTCAGAAGATTTTTTATAAATCAAAAATTGGTTTGGAGACTATTTTTCAAAATCCCTTTCGAATGAGCACGAAACCAACACGATCAGTAGCGTGAATGCTGAGAAAAAACTTTGCACAGGCTCAAGATTATGCAAAAGTTACTAACACATTTATGGATTGCCGCCGAAGGTGAAACTTGACCGATTTCACCGCTGCTTCCCATTTCCCGCCCATATGAGGTGCGCCCGGGGGGTTGAAAACCCACTTTGTCCCGTCGTTGGTCAGTAACTGCGCCAGCTGTTGCGATTCCCGAGTCCCGCCGTTGAAAAGTCTCCGCAACTCTGCATCCACGCCTTGAAAATTCTTTCCGCAGTCACTGTACAGTGTATGCACATGACCCCGTCTCCCGGTGAAACGGCGGAATGCAGCGATGAATGTGTCAGTGGTGGCGTCAGTTACGACCTCGAGATGCATCGCCGAAGTGGTGAAGCAGACGAATATGCACAGCCAGCCTTTGTAATTCTTGTGCCCGCGCCCCCGCCAGCTCCTGAGAGAGACTGGCCCGGCGTAATCGACGCCGGTGAATAAGAAAGCCCGTGCTGGAGTGACCCGTGTTGAAGGCAGCTGGCCCATGAGTTGCTGTGCCCGATGCGCCCAAAAGCGCGCGCAATGCACGCATCGCATTATGAAGGAACGAACCGGGGCCCGACCTCCGATTATCCAGTACCGCTGGCGCAGAAACGCCAGAGTTGCCTGCGTTCCCCCGTATGGCGTGCGCGTGTGAGCGTCCGAGATGAGTAGACGCGTGAGTGGTGAGTCCCGCGGGAGGATGGCTGAATGTTTGCTCTCAGGTTGTAAGGCTGAGAGCTTCAACCGTCCCCCCACCCGGATGGTCCCGTGAAAATCAATAAACGCCGTAAGTCGTGTGAATGGATGCGACTTCGGAAGCGTTTGACCCGCCGAGAGAATCTTGAGCTCCGTCGCGAAGTAGGCCCCTTGAATTGCCTTGACCCAGTATTGTTGTGAGTGTTCCAGGTCGCCCGGTGTGAGGAGTGAGCCCGATGAATCCTGACCCGCACCTTTCAGGTTTGTAAGCGCCTTGAAAAGTAATGAAGTAATTCTCAACAGCCCGGTGAGGGAGGAATACCGATGAATGAGGTCGAAGACCGGTGAGGGTTGCGTTGAGACAGTGAGCGTAAGACCTGGCCGCTCTTCGAGCGCCGCTGAATCTGCCGTCCCGGGGAAATGAGTTGGCCAATGTGAGGATGATTTGACTAACCAGTGTGGCCCGTTCCACCATAATTGAAATTGCTCGAGCTGAGAGACGGTTAGTCCCCGTGAAGCACAATCCGCCGGATTGTCCCGCCCGGGAATGAATCTCCATTGACCCTGAGGAATGAGCTCTTGAATTGAGGATACCCGATTCCGAACGAAATCCTTCCATCGTGAAGGATGAGAGGTGATCCATGTAAGCGTGACTGTGGAGTCCGTCCACAGATATACCCGCGAATCCCGGAGTTGCAACGTATCCCGAACGTATTTCGCGAGTTTGGCGACCAATAACGCGGCGGCGAGCTCTAACCGCGGAATGGTGAGCCGTTTGATCGGCGCGACTTTCGTTTTCGAGCAGACCAGCGCGGTTCTGGTGCTCTTTCCTGGACCCGTAACCCGAACGTACACGACCGCACCCATTGCCAACTGTGAGGCGTCAGAGAACCCGTGAATCTCAACGGCGGAATCCGAGGTCATGTTGAGCCACCGCGGAACCGCGATGTTCCCGACGTGCGCCAGATCGTGACGAAATGTGACCCATGATTTCCCGACCTCCGTGGATACGGGGTCGTCCCAAGCGAGTTTTTCCAGCCACAATCGTTGTAGAAGGATTTTTGCCCGAATGACCACCGGTGAGAGGAACCCGAGGGGATCGTAGATCTGAGCAATTTCCGAGAGTATGACCCGTTTGGTAATGCTTTGCTCGCCCGTGTACGGAAGTGAGGTGAATTTGAAGACGTCCGGCCCCGGAAACCATGCGAGCCCGAGAACTTTTGTTTCGCACTCGTCGAATGAGCGTGAATCCTCTGGACTCGACCCGAACCCCAGATTTGTGAGTAAAGCCGGACTGTTGCTCTGCCATTTTGCCAGCGGGAAGCCGCCCGCCGTGCAAATCCCGATGAGATGTCGCGCCTGGGTGAGAAGTTCCGAAACTTGGTCAGCCCCCCCGTAAATATCGTCCACATATCGCCCCATTGTAAGAGGAGCGACTGCGGCCGGATATTTCTCCCCTTCGTCTGCTACCAGTTGGAGTAGCACCCGTACCGCGAGAAACGGAGCTGACCGTGTCCCGTAGATGACTGTAGTCAGGTGATAATGAGCCGTGTTCCCGTTTTCATCCACCCAAAGAATTCGTTGTAAATCCCAATCGTCCCGGTGAACCCGAATTTGCCGAAACATTTTGACTATGTCAGTCGCGAAAATGAATCGGTGGCGCCGTGCCCAAAGGAGAACATCCGAAATGTCCTTTTGTAATTTGGCGCCCGTGTGCATGAGATCGTTTAATGAGGTCCCGGAATCCGTGTTACATGACCCGTTGAACACTACCCGAAGTTTTGTCGTCAAGACCCCGTGATGAGGGAGATAATAGACCCGATCTCGACCGACTTCGTCGTCCCGCACCCGCGACATGTGCCCGAGGGACTCGTACTCCCCGAGAAATGTGTCGTAAAGTCCCTTGTAGTGAGAGTCCCGGTCGAGCTTTCGTACGAGCCGATTAAGGCAAGCGTGCGCCGTATGAAATGACTGACCGAGCTGGATTGTGGACGACCGAAGAGGCAACCGAACGATATATCGACCCGAATTGTCCCGAGAATGTGTAGCAACGAAGTGAGCCTCACATTCTTGCTCTTCCGTTGTGAGATCCGATCCGAACTGCACTGGCACCTCCTCTTGCACCCAGAATTGCGCGAGGAGGTCCTGGAGAGCCTGAAACCCGTGATCGACAGCGGCATGCTGCACCCAACCCGACGAATTGTGAGCTTCGTTGCAGGGCCCGAATATTGCCCACCCGAATATCGTATTTTGTGCGATGGGTTCCTCAGGAGACCCGCGTCGAATTTGAGAACGTACCAGTTTCCCGTATGCATCTGCGCCCAGTATGAGATCCACCGCATCCGGAACTGAGAAATCTGGATCCGCTAGAGGAATACCCTGTAAATGAGGCCAGTGGGGGTGCGAAATAGAGAATGAAGGCAGAGTTGGCATTAACTTGGGGATAATAAATGCTTTTATTAAGAGAGAATCCGTGGTGTGAATTGAGCGAAGTGTGCATGAGACCATCCCGCGAGTGTGACCCGATGAAATCCCGCCGATCCCGATGATTGAGATAGAGGAAGATTCCCGACGAAGTTTGAGCCGCTGAACGAGTTTGTCAGAGATGAGGGACAACTCGGACCCCGAGTCCAGCAGCATTCGTACCCGATGAGCAGCTCCGAAGTTGGTGATGAGAAGCGCCTGGCTCGTCGCCAAGAGCACCGCTGGTCGTGCACTTCCCGTAATCGCGCAAGTCAATGCCGCCGTATCTCATTGAGAAGTACCCGATGTTGACGCGCCTGCGTCCCCAGAGTTGGCCTGCTGGCCGCCCGATGTTGAGGGGGCTCCCGTACCCCTGGCTGCATCCCCGTATTTGGACCACCCGGTATGAATCATCGTGTGGTGCTTGCGCCCACACTCCTTGCATCGCGTAGCGATGTTGCACGCGTTGACGTTGTGCCGGCCCAAGCAGTTGAAGCACAGTTTGAGTCTCTGTACTTCGCCCCGACGCGCCTCTGGAGACAACTGCCTGAACTTGGGGCACACGGCAACGTAGTGCTTCTCCTGGCAGAAGGCACAAGCTTGTGAGGTTGTCCCGCCACCCGACGTGGCTGCATATACGCGAGAGGAAGTATTCCTCTGCGTGCTCTCCTTGCCCGGGCCCGATTTTGGGGTAGAGATAGTCCCGACGCCCGCTCCCTCCAATGCACGAGCTCGGTGACCCAGAAATTCCCGCAGTGTCGTGAATGACGGGGGAACTTTAGATTGCCCGGTCCTGAGCTCCCACGCCTCCCGAGTCTCAGGGTCGAGACGTCTGGCAATGAGGTACACAAGCACCCAGTCCCAATGCTCTATAGGAGCGCCCAACACCCGAAGTGAGTTGTACGACTCGGTGATGCTGTGTACGAGCGCGTGGAGATCCCGAGCCGAGCGAGGAGTGATCACCGCTGTTTTGAAGAGCGTGTCGAGATGAGAAGTGACCAAAACCCGATCGTTCTGGTAGCGCTCTGTAAGAGTCTCCCAGGCCGTTGAGAAGGAGTCCGCTTCGATCGCCATGCTGGCGGTCAGCTTCGCGGCTTCACCCGTGGTTGACGCCCGTAAGTAGTGCATCCGCTCGACATCTGAGAGAGCCCGATTATTGATGACGAGCTAAGTGAACAGATCCCGAAACGATATCCACTGAGTATACTCCCCGGAAAATGATGGTAGCTCGATTTTTGGCAGGTATGACCTGTCTCCCGTTGCCACGCTCGTATCGAGTGAGGGTGATCCCGCCCGTTCCCGATCGCGATGCTGAATCCCGTCCTTCAGCACTGCCACCTGCCCGGTGATGTCGCCAAAGAGCGTGAAGGCCCGAGAGTACGAGTCCTCCGTGAAGTATTCATCCTGGAGGAAGTCGTCCGTGCTGTTCTCCAGTATGGAGTCGTGCATGAGGCTGAATTTACCCCAAAGGTCCTTGGCATTTGAGAGAAACCCGTCGAGCTGGGCCACGGAAGTATTCCCGACGTCCACGGCATAAACCCGTTCGAATATGGCCCCCAACAGCCATATCCGCGCCGCTTGAGTCGCTGCCCGAAGAGCGACTGAGCCCGACGGCCGTTTGCCCGAATTTCCCGGTGAGTTGTCGCGTGACGAGCCCCGTTTGCCCTGCGACTCCGCGCCCGGAGACCGTTCCCGGCGAGTGGTGTCCGCTGGAAGGGGGGGAGCCAGCGATACCGACGATGGTACACCGGGTGACGCTCCCGAATCGTCTCCCTCCTCTACTTTCCCAATGTGAATTTCACTGTCGGACATCCCGCGTCACTCCCGTTGAACCCGGCTGAAATACGGAGAAACCCGGACACACGTATGAATAACCCGCACAATGCCCGCGAAAATGTCCCGAAAGATGCACCGTGCGGCCCGAAGGAACCGAGAAAAGTCACTATGAGCACCGTAAACTCGCGCCACGGAGCGCCGCGACCGAAAATTCAAGTCCCGGTAATGTGACGCTCTCCGTTGAGCCCGAACACCCGACACTGTTCGTTTAAAATGAGCTCGAAGAACCGAATTATCGTGCACCAAACAATGTTCTCCGCAAGTCAACGGAAGCGCACTTGAATTTTTCCGCGTGACCCAAAAAATCGTATGAGACTCACCAGTATGGCTGACGAAGCGGTTGAGAGTCCGAGTCGAACGCCGGTACCCGTGAGCGAGAGCGTCTCAAGATGGCCGCCGTGTGAGCGAAGCACGTGGAGCCCACTGCGACGCGCCGAGACCCGATGAAAAATGTCCAATTCCCGATGAAAAGTTCCAAAGTCCCGAACGAGTCCACTCAAAAAAACCACTTCACCCACTCTGTATCACTTTTGCACTGTGCCACCCACCAGATCCGGCTCGAAGAACCAAAATGTTGCGTGAAGGATCTGGTGTTGGTGGGGAGAAAATAAATGACACAATGCGTGGCGGGATAAAAGTGTAAAAAAGGTTTTATTGCTCGTAGAGTGACGTGGACAGTATGCCCACGATTGAAAGTACACCCGAACCGATGCAGATTACCCGAGTGAGAAGAGCCGGTCAACGTCGAACGAGGCTCGTTCGACGAAGCTACGAGGAGCGCTCGAAGCGTGCTTTCGCGTGCCCGATAGTTATCGTGAGAAATACCCGCAATCAATGAGAGAAAAGTCCGAATGAAGAAGCCAATTTGTTCCCGTGAATGTCCTGAAGGTATTGAGCGAAGTATTTTTGGTGAAACACCGTAATTACCGGAGAGATTTAGCCGAAAGTTAAACTCAAACGGAGAAGCACGTCAGCACGCTGAACGACCGGATCTAGACTAGTCAATCCATATGGAGATCGATGAAGACGCGCCGTGGGCATGCGCCACACGTCGCGTCGACCGCACCCGAATTGCTTGTCCAGTACGTGCTGACCCCCCGCGAGAGCGTGAGAACTAGAGCACGAAAAGCCCATTGTCTCACGTTTCCCGAATTCCCGAGCCCGCGAGCTAGCGACGCCCGCGGTGGGGCGAGCACTCGAGCCCGAGAGCGCTCGCCAGCACCGAAGCCTCGCTAATTCCCGAACACCGTGTCTGTACAGAACACCATCAAAGGCCTCTTGATGCCAGCTATAACCCATTTCTATGGAAGCTCGAGTCCCGGGATCCCGGCTACAGAAATAATGAGTTGTGATTGGTCAGGATACTCGCTGTACCGTTCCAGCGGAATAAAGTTTATGAATAAATACCTATATATACAATCCCATCAGTCAGCTGACAGCTTTTCATGTTATAATAATCGGATTTCCGACATTACGAAGTGCGGGGTGAAAAAAAAATATTTTTCATCTAATCAAGTGTTCAATCAAGAGACTCGGTAGAGTCTCGGGACAAGTGCATTGACAGCCCTGTCGTCTGCTGGCCTGAGGCTCTCGCCGAGACTATATTTTCTCTGAATAAAACGATTCGCGGTGTTGGGGGTAAAATTGGCATGTGACTTTCTTTAATTGCAAAGCTCATGACTTATGTACGGCTTTGAAAATTGAACTTTTAGCTAATTAAGAAGTTCTCGATCGAATGAGTCCAAAATCAGCATGCTCGGTGTCGTAATTTCTGAGAAAAAACTTTGCACGGGCTTAAGATTATGCAAAAGTTACTAACACATTCAGAATTTTACGTATCTGTATACGCGTACTCCAACCGCTACAAACATAGGCCTCTTGGCCCCCATGATCACCAATCCCTGGTGAGAGAAATTTTGTTGCAAGCAATGAAGAGTGAGAGAATTTTTGGGCCAATGACATTCAAGAAAAAGAGCAAGGAAGTTTGGCGGAAAGCTAAGGAGCTCGAGAGCTCGAAAGTACTCGAAAGTCACCAGCTGAAGTTTCACGTCATGTTGACATTTGGGGTTATGGTGTTATGAAGTGCGTGCGGGAAAATAAAAATAATTTTCACGTCATCTAACGAAGTGCATATTGATATTTATTTTGTTAAAACTTGTGGAATACTAAACCGTTATAAAAGCGGCCGCGTAAATGTAGACTGTGATCTGTGTGTGAAAATAAAAAATATTAAAAAATGCGCGATGCATATGTCAACGAAACTTTTCAAGATTTCATTATTTCGTTCGATTGGAAATAAGTGTCAACTGAGATAATCTTTCAATTAAACCAGAGTGCGCGGAATATTGTGCAGTGTAAATATAAAACCCGACGTGTTACTCGTGTAGTCCAAAAAATAAATGCACGATGATTTATAAGAAGTTGTTCAAGAAGTTGTTCGATCTATTCTCTGGAAACTTGCTTCAATAATGAGCAATTCATTACTAAAGGTTATAAAAATCATTACTAAAGGTTATAAAAAAAAACTATTTCAAACGTAATGAATAAAAAAAATGAATCTGTTAAATCTTGGTAATGTATGAAAAACATTTGGTTCAAAGGAACAAAAGGTTGTCAAATAAATGCAAAAGGGACGAGTACATCGGATGACGAATAAACAAAATTTTTAACATAATGGTATGTAAAAAAAATTACGAAACCAACTGTGTTTGAATAAAACAATTAAGAAAAGCTTTCACAAATCATGAAAAAACATTATATTAAAAAAAATAAAAATCTGGAATTATTTTGTAAAGGAAAAAAAAATTCAAATAGAACGTGAAAAATTCATTCTTACGGGAAGTATCCGGAACTTGAGAAAGTTCTAAAACTTGCTTCAAATGAGCAATTCATTACTAAAGGTTATAAAAAAACCATTTCAAACGTAATGAATAAAAAAAATGAATCTGCTAAATCCTGGTAATGTATGAAAAACGTTTGGTGTTCAAATGAACAAAACGTAGTCAAATAAATGCATGTGACGAGTACATCGGATGACGAATGAAAAAAATTAAAAATATAATGGTATGTAATAAAAATTGTGAAACCAACTGTAAATAATTTCAACAACACAATTAAGAAAAGCTTTCACAAATCGTGAAAAAAACATTATATTTAGAAGAAATACAAATCCGTAATTATATTGTAAAGGAAAAAAAAATTCAAATAGAACGTGAGAAATTCATTCCTACGGGAAGCATCCGGAACTTGAAAAAGTTCTAGTGAATCAAAAAGTTACCAAAAAATCGCATCAAAGGTAAAAGTCATTTGTTACTCTATGGTGACAGATACTTAGAAGAAAATCGATTCTTCTCAGACTTTCAGGATCCCTTGGTATTCACAATATTCGATGTCGATTTCGTGTCGGTACAAATTATGTTTAAATATGTGCTAAAAGTACTTGTCCGGCCCATCACTTTTCATTCAAATTGCTCATTCAAATAAAAATCAGGGCTCTTTTAGATCTGATGGATCATATGTATGCCTACAGAGGGAATTGAGAAAATTATCTCCAAGACATTTTAACTTAATTGCATTCAATTTTTCTGTAATATACAAGAGATATTATTGTGTATTGAAAATACCCTTCGGAAGATAAAAATTGATAAGCTTCCAAATTAACTCTCCAGTTTTTATTGAAATGACGGCAATTTTTACTTCACATTTCCTTCTTCAACCGAATTTTATTTGTTATAGCAACTAACCTATTCTATTACTGAAGATATTCAACTGATAATAAATCACATTTTAATAAATTTTCGAGAGGATTCGTCTGTATAATCTCGTTTTTTTTATTATCACATACACAATTGCACTTTGTTAAAATCAACATAAAAACATGAGTGAATTGTTGCGAAGAAATAGTTGCCGCCGAGCATATATGAGATGATGTTCGAATTCAAGTGGGCGTGTAACGGCAGCGTTAATACTAGTTCCATAAAAATAATACATTAATTAAGGTCTAGTTTGATTTTTATTTGAATGAGCAATTTGAATGAAAAGTGATGGGCCGGACAAGTACTTTTAGCACATATTTAAACATAATTTGTACCGACACGAAATCGACATCGAATATTGTGAACAATTCGAAAAAAATTTTACAAATCTTGAAAAAACATTATCTTTAAAAAAAAAGTAATCTGTATCTATTTTTCTAAGTGTCAAAAGAATCAAATAACAAGTAAAAAATAAAAAATCGAAAAATCGGTCTTGACATCATTTTGGAAACCGATGCCTCATTCTTCTTATTAGATTCGGACAGCTAAATCAACTGAAAAAAATTCCATCTAATTTACGTGCGGCATTAAAATTTATTATATTAATTCGAGGCCAAGTATTTTCTAATGAATTGAAAAAAGTTACCACTTGAATTACGTGCAGCATTAAAATTTATGATATCAATCGGTGGACAAGTATTTTATTAGTAACTCCAAATTTTGACATTATTAAATTCTTTTAAGAAGCTTTCAAATCCAAAAAAATCACATAAAAGCTAGTCATATGTTACTCTATGGTGGCAGAGACTTATAAGAAAATCGACTCTTCTCAGACTTTCAGGATCCTCTGGTATTATTCACAAAATTCGACGTCGATTGGATCGATACAAATTATGTTTAAATATGTGTTAAAAGTACTTGTCCGGCCCATCACTATTCATTCAATAAAGAATCAATCATAAAAAAACGAAATGGCACGGCAGAATCTCGTTAAAAGTTTGTTGAAATGCGATTCATTATTAATTTAATGTTCTTAATAATATTATAGGTTAGTTCTTATTCCGAATGGAACTCGTTCGCTGGAAGAATAAGTGGGAAGTAAAAATTGCCGTCATCGAATGTAAACTGCAGAGTTATTTTGGAAGCTTGAACATATACATTATGTACAATTTTTTTCATTTATCGATGCACAATAATATCCCTTCTATATTGCGGAATAATTTGTTTCCGTTTTTTATTAAATTAGTGCAATTAAGTAGAAATTACTTGAAGATAATTCTCTCAATTCCCTCTGCATGAATACTTGTGATCCATCAGTTCTAGACAAGCCCTGACTTTTATTTGGATAAACAATTTAAACGGAAAGTGATGGGCCGGACAAGTACTTTTAACACATATTTAAACATAATTTGTATCGATCCAATCGACGTCGAATTTTGTGAATAATACCAGAGGATCCTGAAAGTCTGAGAAGAGTCGATTTTCTTATAAGTCTCTGCCACCATAGAGTAACATATGACTAGCTTTTATGTGATTTTTTTGGATTTGAAAGCTTCTTAAAAGAATTTAATAATGTCAAAATTTGGAGTTACTAATAAAATACTTGTCCACCGATTGATATCATAAATTTTAATGCTGCACGTAATTCAAGTGGTAACTTTTTTCAATTCATTAGAAAATACTTGGCCTCGAATTAATATAATAAATTTTAATGCCGCACGTAAATTAGATGGAATTTTTTTCAGTTGATTTAGCTGTCCGAATCTAATAAGAAGAATGAGGCATCGGTTTCCAAAATGATGTCAAGACCGATTTTTCGATTTTTTATTTTTTACTTGTTATTTGATTCTTTTGACACTTAGAAAAATAGATACAGATTACTTTTTTTTTAAAGATAATGTTTTTTCAAGATTTGTAAAATTTTTTTCGAATTGTTCTGTATTTTTTTTTAAAGTTTTTTTTATGGGTGGAATTATCAGCAAACGAGGGACCATCAATGTACTTGTCCCAACCTTTTTTTTCCCTAGGGGAAGTTTATGGTTTGATATCACGTCTTTTTTCTCAAAAGATCCTTATTTATGTTCAGTTGACTGTAAGATTTTAGTTTAAATTTCTATGAATTGTTTATAATTTTTAGCGTATAACGTTGGTTTTCACGAAAAAAGACCTATTTTTCGTCGAAATTGTACTGAAAATATTTCGATAGAGGTTTAGTCTTGGACTTTTGTGATTTTTCTCCTTGTCTTCTAATATGTTTCGTCCATTGGGAACTCAAGAGCATGGAGCAATGCGTGTTGCGGGCCGAGATATGATTTTCGGTTGATAACGTTCGGAAAAAGAAAGGAAAAGAGGAAAGATAGATCAAATTCAAGACACAACAAATCCAACAGAATTGGCCCTTTTTAAATGTTGCTTTTGCATTCTGAATCTAGACATTTTCGTGTCATTCAAAACGTGTCCCTGACGAAATATATTTCCAAAGTTTGCAAGTGGCCGCTGAGATCCAATTATCCAGTTTGATAGTTGCTGAAAAAAGGCACCCGGAAACATTTATTATGTCAGAACTCAAAGAAGCAAAAAAAACTGAGCGTACTTAATTCAACAGAGCAACCGAATTCAAAGACGTTTAAGGTATCTGCATTTGTTTTGGCGAAAAACAATTTCAGGAGAATTCATTAATGAATTTAAAAGTTTAAAAACTCAGAATGAAATAGAAAACGGAAAATTTAGGAATTTAGAGAAGCTGAAGACGTTTGTGATGAATTTTTGAGATTACATGTTACGGTTGGAGTAAAGAATTTAAATGATTGGCACACATGCTGCGACACAAAAATATGAAAGTTTGGAGGTATTCGCTTCATACCGCAGTAATACAAACTTCAATAGTATTTAAAAAGAAATACTTTAAAACTTACTAAACCAAGTTCTATTACTCATTCTCATAATCAAAGATAGGGGGTGATACTTAACACACATATTTATGCACAGAAATTTCAGAGTTCGCAGGTATCTGCTGCGATTCAATGTATCTGCGCAATAAATTTTGAAGACAGCAATTTAAAATCTATCCATAAATGAGCAGCTGAAGACTTCTGTGATGAGTGTTTACTTCATATATATGTTACAGTTAGTTTTAAAAAGTAAAATGCGTGACACAGTATATCAATTTTAGAATTCGCAGATTTTTGCTGTATTTCAATAATCCAAATCTATAGTATTATAGAGAGAAGTTGGTAAAAGTCATGATGTTATGTTGAAATTACATAGCGAACATTGGATTCAGAAATTCTGTATGTTCCCATGGATGTTAGCAGGCATTATATTTGATCGCATCCAAAACTGAGCAACTGTAGACTTAGCGTAATGAATCTTTTCACTAATAATTCCACATTTGTAGTTTGCAAAGTGAGAATACTCAATATTACCATAATTAAAGATAGGAGGTGATACTTAGCACATATATTTATCCACAGAAATTTTAAAGTTCGCAGCTATCTGCTGCAATTCAATGTATCTGCGCAATGAGTTTGGAAAACAGCAATTTCAAATCAAATTTCAAAGCATAAATGAGCAACTGAAGACTTTTCTAATGAATTTTTCACTTCATATTTATGTTGCAGTGAGAGTCAAAAAGTAAAATGAATGGCAAAGTATATAAATTTTATAGTTTGCAGATTTTTGCTGTATTTCAATGATCCAAATCTATATAGTATTATAGTGAAAAGTTGTTCAAAGTCATGATGTTCCATTAAAATGACATAGCGCATATAACATTTAGAAATTCTGTAGGTTTCCATGATGTTGGCAGGCATTATACTCAATCGCATCCAAAACTGAGCAACTGTAGACTTATCGTAATGAATGTTTTCACCAATAATTCCCCATTTGCAGTTTGCAGAATAGGAATACTCAACATACGAGTTATTTCATAAGTATTGTTGTCAAAATTTGTGTTTGCCTACCGCATTCCGAAGATTCAACTTTTCATACTATCAGCAAAAAAAACATCCAAAGACTTTTTGGAACAAGTTTCAAAATTTATTACTCGACAGACCAGGTGGAAAAAGTATAACTGCACTTATATCAACACCAGAAACTGTTTTGAGAATCAGATATACAAAATGTGCGATTGATGATCATAGTCGGAAACCACTTGAATTACGTTACCACAATCAGCATGAAGAAATATTAGACAATCATAGGACACATATTAGGAAACCAATTAATAATATGTATCCATCCGCTGCAAACCGATGGAGTCAAAACAAGGATCGGATAGAGCAGAGCCAAACTCAATAGGAAGCAAAATATGGGAATATTCAAAAATAATGATGACACAAGAAATAAATTAGAAAACATTTATTCAATTGAAGTTTCTAACATCATACTAACAGTTCCGTGTGTTTTTGTTTTATTAATTATTTATCAACCATGTCATTTCAGATCAAAAAGAAAATTTGAGGTTATAGGTTGACACACGTTTTTCCTCACAACTTTGAACTTTTAGAACTCTTTTCGATTAACTGATTTGACTTAGAAAGTTTATATTATTTACCAACTATACGGACGTTCGTTACATTTGTCGCGCCTTCGTAACGTCAAACGCCGGCTGATTCGTTAACACACAACTATCAAAGCGAACTCGTATACATAATCTAATTACACACATGACATATAACCATGCTTTAACTGACGATATATTTACACTGGACAATATCCCTCGCACACTGGTTCAATTGAAGGAATTAATACTTATTTCCAATCGAACGAAACAATAAAATCTGCATCACCCAAAAACACACGGATCACAGACTAGATTTACGCGGCCGCTTTTATACCGGTTTAATTCACTAAAAGACCGGTTTTCTTAATATTATGACACCACATCACTATTTTTACTAAAATAATAAATATTATGCACTCTACTAAACAACAAACATTTTTTAAAATTGAATTTAGACCGCACTTTATTATGTCGAAACTACGTTTGTTCATGATGCTATCAAAAACTGACAGATGGTTGTACATATATACGTTGACGAAGTCTGAGCGTGGTTACGTTCATGGAGTGTGACCGTGGATACGTTTATGGAGTTTAAACGTGGTCTGTCAGATGGAGTGAGCCAATCAGAATGCGTTGAGATACAACTCTACTACCACTAACTCACGTCAAAACGCGTATACGTATACGTCGAACTCGTAATGTGTCAGTAACTTTTGCATAATCTTGAGCCCGTGCAAAGTTTTTTCTCAACAATTACGCCACCGATCATGCTCATTTTGGGCGGAATCGAAAGAGAATTTATTAATTAATCTCCAGTTCAATTTTCAAAGTCTCAGATGACTTATGAGTTTCGTATTTGAATAATATGACATGCCAATTTTACCCCCACCACGGCGAATCGTTTTATTCAGAGAAAGTATACTCGGCGAGAGCCTCAGGCCAGCAGACGACAGAGCTGTCAATGTACTTGTCCCGAGACTCTACCGAGTCTCTTGAACCAATTTTCACTAACCATTTTCATTTATTAATTAGAGTCCGCACACAACAGCACTTTGGGGATCATAACCTCACCTGTCAAAATGACGTTCAGTATGAAAACAAGTCTCGGGTGGTTTCGGATGTGCGTATCGATGTATTGATATCTTATAACCTATATTCACAAATGATATAAATGATAAACTTATTTTCAGTCAAACGAATTAATGAAATCTTAAAAAGTTTCGTTGACATGCACCGCGTATTTTTTTATTTTATTCTTTTTCACACACCAGACTACATTTACGCGCCTGCTTTTATACGGGTTTAGTTTAGCATTCCACAGGTTTTAGTACTATGCACTTCGTTAGATGACGAAAGTTTTTTTTATATATTCCACACAGTGTTAGACGGCCTAAAATGGCGAACAGGCATTCTGTATAATGCATATATAGATATACAGAATGCCGGTTCGCTATTTTAGGCCTTCTAACACTTGAGCCTCACCCGCGGTCGGCCTAGCAGCTGAAGGAGCCGACATCGTTGAGCCAATCAGAATGCGTAGAGGCAACAACTCTACTACCACTAACTACGTCAAAACGCGTATACGTATACGTCGAACTCGTGATGTGTCAGTAACTTTTGCATAATCTTGAGCCCGTGCAAAGTTTTTTCTCAGCAATTACGCCACCGATCGTGTTGATTTTGGGCGCAATCTAAAGAGAATTTCTTAATTAGCTGAAAGTTCGATTTTCAAAGCCTCAGATGACTCATAACTTCGGTAATTCAAAAAAATCACTTGCCAATTTTACCCCCACCACGGCGAATCGTTTTATTCAGAGAAAGTATACACTCGGCGAGAGCCTCGGGCCAGCAGACGACAGGGCTGTCAATGTACTTGTCCCGAGACTCTACCGAGTCTCTTGATACTGTTACGTCCTCGGGTTCAACCCCGTAAACGAATTTTATTTTTTTTGGGGATTTTTAAAAAATTACTTGTTATATTAATACCACGGGAGTACTATAAAAATAATGTTTCGCAGCGATAGCGAAAACGCAAGACCGTTCCAAAATGAAGTTTCTCACGGTAACGGGAGAGTTCCGAGCCGACCTGTATAAGTCAAAGTTGCACGAATACCTTCCCATAGTTTCTGATTACGCGAAGCAAACGTCTGCCGAGAGGCGACGCGAATCTCTTATCTCCATCCGGGCGTCCGAGCTCGCTTCGGTTTAGTCTAGAGCGACGCACGTGGAGTTCCTACCGATATTTTTCGCACTGCTAGCATCCGGTCTACGTGCATGGTCGGCCCTATAGCTCCAGTTACCGTGAGACACTTAGCGAAAGATTAATGCCTGGACCCCCTCCATTCGCGAATCGGAGGAGTCGAAAAGTGTCAGGGAGTCAGCCAGTCTTCGATCTTCACTCACCCGCTTCGCTCACTCAATTTTTTCGGAGTATATTCGTGTCCGAGCGAATTCATTTTTAATCGCGTCGGTTGTGGTCATAACTCTCGAGCTTCGCGAAGCGCGTGTGTTTGAGTGTCGGTACCGGCTCAAATCTGCCTTACTTTGTTTTTCCATAATTTTGTATTTCCAAATAAAATCCTAGCAACCTGCATATCGCGTTCGCGAGTGTCACTTTCAGAATCAAGTGTTTCGATTCTGTAAAAGTTTGTGCGCCACGAGAAAAATCCAGTTCACCCCTTTTGCCTTCGAATATTCGAGTAAGTCCACTCTATTAAATTAAACCATCTAATAATTCAAGAGTCGGCACATTGATCCGTATTGACTCAATTTATCCAAACAAACTTAAGTTTCACCATCTTTTACAATTAATTCAAATTTAAAAATCTCAAGGTTGCGTTTATTTCGTTAATTCGAATTCCAAACCACAAGCTTGCTTTAACAGTTCGAATCGGTAACTGTGATCTTGGGTTTGTTTCGTTGATTCGAAACTCAAACTTCAGGTTCACATAGTTTCCACGATTTTGTATTTTAACTTATTTTTGTCAATTCAACATTTAAATTTCGATCACAACTTGAAATCATTTCAGCGATTCAAATTTAATCCCGCGTTTTCTTTATTTTTGAATCACCCCACGTGAATCCAAGAATTCGAGCCCAAATAATCTTATTTCGAAAATTTAAATTTACCTTCAAAATTTCAATAATTTACAAATCAATCTCGAATAGTCCCGTTTTAACCAATTCAATTAATTAACCAATCAACCAAATCCAGTTAATTAATCAATCAATCAATTCAATTCAATTTTATTAAATTTAAATTTAGACTCATCCGATAAATTATTAGTGTGTCTCCCCACTACGGAAATTCTTGTGCGCATAAACTCCGGAAACTCTGTTTTGTTCGACTCGTCAAGCGAATACGGACCGCGATACGCGTTCCCGGTATTCGGGTTGCTTCGATTCGCGCGTTTCGAGAAAACCTCTCGAGCAAGTTTGCCAAAAATTCGCCGCGTACACCTATTGTAAAAATCGTATTTTTCTTCGCGTTTTAATTAAGTTACAACGGTTCGTCCGCCGTCCTGTAATTTCGAACTCTTTACTAAATAAAAGGGAACGAGCGTATTTCTTTTCGTCAAACTCGAATCATCTGTTTATTTCTCATTTACCCAGAACTCTGAAAATAATAAGCTCTTCAAAACTCAAATCCGTAAATCTGGAACGACCATCGAAACCATCCGTCAAGATTATTTCTCGAATCACTCTTCATTGCAAAATATACGTGATCAGCAAGGAGTACCCAACCGGGCGTCTTTTGAGCCCGAACATCGAGGGCACGCCCAAATTGTATCGTGCTGTGTCACCAGTCTCTTCGGAGGCGTCAACAATAATCAGGGTTCGCACTCCCGAACCCCCTGAAATCGAGACTCCCCCGGACACTCCGTAAGTCGCTTTACACCCTAAACGCTTCACCGCTACGAGGAAAAGGTAAGTGCTCGCTACTTCGCCATTTAATTTATTTCGCCTTTTCCAACCCTATCGCCAACGCAGATCGGCAGCGCAAGCGGTTCCAATCCCGGAGGGGAAAACCCCCTTCCAAACACAGGGACCTCGAATAAACCGTTACTTGGGTCAATTCGCCATTTGGTCGATTCTTAGTCTATCCGTTTCTGGTGGACACAAACCCGCGACGTAACAGGTTTTCATTGTTGGTGGCAGCGGTGGGATACATTGCGTTGTCAATTTGCGTTCATCCCGAAAGATTTGAATTCGCTTGAACTTAACTGAATAAACTCGTAATTTTTCTTTCCTCCGACTAAAATTCACTTAGAATTATTACCAAAATGGCTCTCCCACTTTCGGCCGACGAGCTCAAATCTTTGTCCGAACAATTAGCCCGTAAAGAACAAGAACAACTGGCTAAAGAGGAATTACTCGCGAAAAGAGAACAAAGAATCACTAGAACGGAAGCACTTTTAGATGAACAAAGAGAAGACGTAGCTGACCAATTCCAGAGATTGCAAATGAAAGAAGAGAGTATTAGTAGTCAAGGCCCGGAAATAGAAGACGTGAAAACCAACATTCACGCGCTTTTCAAGGAGCTGGGAAGTCTCAAAAAAGATATCGTTAGCATAATTCGTAATCCAACGTTAAATTCAAGCGATAATTCAAATGCTCCCTCGAATCCTAACCAAGCCCCGAATATTGATCGAAATCCGGATCTTTCGACTTCTCACGAAAATCGTCCGGACCCCTCGGGCCGGCTAAACATTTCCGCCATCCGATATAAGGATGCGCTTGAAACGGTTCCGATCTTCAGCGGATATAATATCCCGGTTCTCCGGTTTGTTCGCTCCTGCATGAAAGTTCAGGAAATGTTCAGTTCAGGCAACGAGGCTAATTTAGTCTGCCTCCTCAAAACAAAATTGAAAGGCCTCGCGGCCACAGCCATCGAAGACGATCATCTCGTTACCATCAAATCATTCACCGATCGCCTGAAATCCTTTTTCGGTGCCGCGAAAACTACGAACGAGTATCGCGGAGAATTAGCGGTCATCTCAAAACTGCATTCAGAAAATATTATTCAATATGTCAGTCGGGTAAAAGATCTTCTTTTCGCCATCAATGAGCAAGACGACCCCCCACTTCCCCGACAACTCGAAATCAACAAAAAAGAAGCGATGGAAAGTTTCTTGAGAGGCCTTCCGCCATTTTTTCGCGTTCGTCTCATGCTCGAAGGTTATACCGATTTAGATAGCCTTTTCGAAAAAGCAATTAAAATCGAAAAAGAAACCGAACGGGATCGTAAGATTTTCAGCAATAACCACTCCAGTAGATTTCAGCAATCAGCAGCCGTGAAAGCAGTCTCGACTGCATCGGGCCCCTGTCCTCATTGCGGAAAAAACGGGCATATTCCAGACAACTGTTGGACGAAGTTTCCCGAAAAACGTCCTAAAAGGGACAACCGCACAAACCGTTATTCCGGTAACCCGGATCAAAACCAAACTCGAAACCAAAACCACCAGCCTCACGCGAACCAAAATCGAAATAAGGTCAACTCGATTAGTGCTGAAATTCACTGCGCTTACTGTAATCGTCAAGGCCACTTCGAGACACATTGCTTTAGGAAACTCGCTGACCTCACAAAAAACTCGAGTCCTCGTCCAGTCGAACAGGGCACGGCGGGCGAGCCCCAAGTTCTCAGCCCTGTAAACTCGATCCAACTACTAGAATCCGAACAGTCAACCTCGGCGTAAAACGTCAATTTAACTCTCCCACGGTTACACTCGATAGCCCTCAACTGACGGGTTCGAATCAGTTTTTAATCGACACCGGTGCGGAGGTTAATTTAGTAAAAATAGGAAGTATCAGAAGCTCCGTTACCATCAACTCCGAAAATAAAATCCTTTTAGTCGGTATAGCAGGTAAACCGATTTACACATTCGGGTTTATCCGGATATGGCTGAGTGGTACCCTCACCACCTTTCATGTCGTCGGTGACGATTTCTCGCTCCCTCAGCACGGTCTAATAGGAGCCGAATTTTTTGTTGAAAACGCAGCATCCATCGACTGGTCTAAACGTCTTTTATCTTGGGGCAAAAACTTCAGACAGACTGTCCCGTTCGTCGACTGCCCTTCCGTGTTCATCGCTAACCGTTCAAAGACCGTTTCATTTGTCAAAATCGAAAACCCAGAAATCGGGATCGGATACTTGCCGAACTTAAATTTTGGAGCCGGTATTTACTGCGGCCAAGCCGTAGTCCGTGTTGAGAACGGGATCGCTAAAATCATCGTTTGTAACGCAACCGAAAAAGATTATTTTTGGAACGTTCCGAAAGTAAAACTATTAGAATTTGAATCCACCGAAACATCGGGATTAGAACTTGAAAAGATAGAGCATCACGTACCCCTCGAAGATCCAGCGGCGCGCCAAATCCGCGTAGTGGAAAAACTAGACCGCGTTGAACTGGTTAAAAATTTACTTCGATTAGACCACCTCAATGAAGAAGAACGCGATAGTCTCGAACCACTTATCCGCGAAAATGCGAATTTATTCCACTTGCCGGACGAACCTCTGAATTTCGTCCCGGATTTCTATCACAAAATCACTACCGTCGACGATCAGCCGGTATTCACACGGCAGTATCGTTTCCCTCCGATTCATAAGGAGGAGATTACCAAACAAGTAACGGATCTCGCCAAAAATAACGTAATCGAACCTTCCCTCTCGCCCTATAGCGCTCCTTTGTGGATAGTCCCCAAAAAGGAGGATTCCCAAGGAAACAAGAGATGGCGAATGGTTATCGATTATCGCAACCTCAATGAAAAGACAATCGGGGATGCTTACCCCCTCCCGCAAATCAACGAAATCTTAGACCAGCTTGGCAACGCTAAATACTTTTCGGTGTTCGATCTCGCCAGCGGTTTCCACCAAATTAAAGTGGATCCTGCCGATAAACATAAAACGGCATTTTCCACCCCCTTTGGCCATTATGAATTTAACCGAATGCCATTCGGCTTGAAAAACGCGCCTGCAACATTCCAACGGCTCATGGATAGAGTCTTAGTTGGTCTGCAAGGTGTAGAGCTATTTGTGTATTTAGATGACATCGTCATTTACGCAAAAAGCTTGGCCGAACACAAGCAAAAATTTGACAAACTCGCGGCCCGACTGCAGAAAGCAAACCTCAAGCTACAACCCGATAAATGCGAATTTCTCCGGCGTGAAGTCGGCTACCTTGGACACGTCATCAGCAGCGAAGGCGTCCGTCCCGATCCTAAAAAGATTGAGTCCTTGCAAAAATACCCAGTTCCAAACAATCAAAAAAAAATTAAACAATTTTTGGGTCTAGCGGGATATTACCGCCGTTTTATTGAAAATTTCTCCGGAATCTCAAAACCAATCACCAATCTTCTTAAAAAGGGGGTTCCCTTTAAGTGGACCCAAACCCAACAAGCAGCTTTCGAGACTCTTCGAGATGCTCTCTGCAAGGAGCCCGTGTTACAGTACCCAGACTTCACAAAGGATTTCATCGTCACGACCGATGCGTCTAACGCAGCTATCGGTGGCGTGCTTAGTCAGGGAGAAATCGGTAAAGACAAACCAATCGCGTACGCTTCGCGTACTTTGAATAAACACGAACTTAACTATTCAGTGATCGAGAAAGAATGCCTTGCAATCATTTATTGTGTCAATCATTTTAGACCGTACATTTATGGGCGTAAATTTTTGTTATTAACCGATCATCAGCCACTCGTCTGGTTAAACTCAGTTAAAGATCCCGCTAATCGTCTCGTCCACTGGAGACTCAGTCTTTCAAATTACTCCTACGAAATTAAATACAAACCTGGCAAGGTTAACAGCAATGCTGACGCCTTGTCACGAAATCCGCCCGAAGCAGAAATAACAGAAAATTCCAAAATAGGAAAAACAATTCATTGTATTGCTCATTGCCCACGTAAAAAGGGAAAAGGGAACGGGAAAAACCCACCGGTGCATCCCGGTCCACCCACGTCCGAATCCCAGTCCGCCCCTGCTCCCGAACTGAGAGAAATCCCAGTTCCTAGGCAATTGCGCAAGAGAAAGAGGATCGAAGAACAGATAGAAATCGAATCAGAGACCGTTAGGAGAAAGAAAGCGAAATCTACGAAAAAGAAAGAGAAAGAAACGATTCCGATTGTTGTTCCGGATGAAGTTCCGATTTTGTCAAGCGAGGAAGAAGCCTCAGCTTTTCCGGACGAAGTTCCGGGTTGTAGTAAGGGAGACGACCCGTCTGCGTTTAGTGGTCGAGACCCGATCGACAATGATGTCCAAGATCTAATCGAAGAAATAAATGAATCAGATCCCGAGGATCAATTGTATGATTTCAATCGTAGAAATTCAATAGAGACAGACGCGTCCGACTCCGATTCGTCAAGTGATTCCGACGATGAAAATGTGGATCCTATTCCCCGTCCTGAGACGGAGGATGACCAGGATGTTGAGGTTCACGATTCCCTGAAAATTCGCGAAACTCGCGACAATTTATCCATGCAGGTAGATAATTACGTGGTTTTTATCACTAGATCTGGCATTCCCGTCGATTCCGGGGGAAAGGATCTACAGGTAACCGAGAAGTTACCAGCGTTTAACGACCTCACAATTTATCGCGTCAATGTGCGAAATTTCAAAAACCGTAAAGTCATGGCTCTGCCCATTCTATTCCACGCGAGGGAAAACCTAGCGTTCGAAGACTTAGACGAAACAATCACGTCGCTACGCGATGCAATTTTAGAGGAGCAAATTAACTCGATTTCGATCGCTAGGACAGACCTCGTTGGGGGAGTCCAATGGGCAGACGTGAAACTGCGCTTTATCACGATTTTAAAGGATCTGAACTTGACCCTCACAATTTGTAAACAATTAATACGTTACCCATCTGAAGAAGAACGGCTCGGAATCATCGCGGAAAAGCATTGTTCGACTCTCGGCGGGCACAAGGGTGTCAATAAAACGTACAAACTTATTCGCGAGAATTTCTTTTGGAAGGACATGAAGGTTCAAATTCAAGAATATATCCAATTGTGCAAAAATTGTCAATTAAAAAAATTGGTTCGTGTTAAAACAAAGCAGCCCATGGTATTGACGGATACCCCTGGTGCTTCTTTTGATAAAATTGCGATGGACATCGTTGGTCCACTCCCGGTCACGAAAAAGGGTAACGCCTACATTCTCACGATGCAGGATCTGCTTACCAAATTCGTTCTGGCCGTACCGTTAAGTAAAACAACCGCCACAGACGTTTGTGACGCATTGGTTAAACGTTTTATTGCCATCTTTGGTCCCCCAAAAGCCATACTTACCGATCAGGGCACGAATTTCCAGTCTATTTTGATGAAGGCTATGGCGAGGAGATTTAAAATTAAACTCTTTCGAACGACTGCATTCCACCCACAATCGAACGGGTCTATCGAGCGTTTTCACCACGTGTTAATCGAATACCTTAAGCAATATGTCAGCCCCGACGAAGAATGGGACGATTTTGTTGAACTGGGTGCGTTTAGTTATAACGTAAGCAAACACGAGGGAACAAAATACACCCCTTACGAATTAGTGTACGGGAAACTAGCGCGTCTACCATCAAGACATCTCCACATTGAAGAGGAACGAGTCGCAACGTACCCAGAGTATCTAAAACAGCTTTTTGAAAAGATCCACGATTTGCAAAGATTCGCGCGAGCCAATTTAATTGCAGCAAAGGAGAAGTCGAAGACCTACTACGACCGAAAAATAAACCCGCGAAACTTCCAAGTCGGGGACGTCGTGTTAATGTTGAAAGAACCTGTGAAGGGCAAATTCGGAGATCAATATACGGGACCTTGCCCCATCATCGAAATCCTATCGGGTGGAAACATCAAAATCCTTCATAAGGGCAAACCCCGCGTAGTACATTCGAACAAGTTGCGCGGCACCCGGTTACCGCTGGACCGCTAAAATTGTTCCCGTTTGGTTACAGGGAGAGAGAGAAAGATGCTTTCGTCACTCATGGTATTCGCCCTCATTCAGCAAACGGTCGGTCTACTAGGCTATGACTGTGGCGGATCTAATCTCAATGTTACGACAATCGCACTTAACAGCGTCGGAGAGTGTAATATCCCAGTCAACGTGGCAACTACAGTTCCGATATATATGCAACTCCTCCAACTTTCGGACTTCTCGCACACGTCCGTCATCCAATGTCGGATAGAAATTGATCGCACCATCTACTATTGTGGAATGCATTCCCATGTCTCCATCGTTGCTAATGGGAAACAAGTGTACTTCCAAGAACTCGATGAACGGGCCTGTATCCACCTGCAAGAGACTGGATTACTCCAGTTGAGTAACGCCGCGGAGATCGTAGGCGTACGCCGCAACAGCACCACCAATCGGGCGGTCACTCTGGCAGGCAGCATCAAACAGGATGGCACCTGCGCTGGCACTCAATATAGCGATCCTTTTGGAACTTGGGAGAACGTCGTCGTGCAAGCATCCGTGAAGATCGTTGTGTCCAATTACCAAGCGGACGCCAACACCGTTAACAACAAAATTCTACTCCGTTCCGGAACGCATTGCGTCCTTTCCGATGGAACTTGCATGGACACGGAGGGCAATTCGGCTTTTTGGAAAACAGAACCATCCGACTCGTGCAACTTCAACCACTACGACGTCCTCTTCGAAGGGACAGCAACAAAATTAATCAATGCAAACCTTACGACCAACAATCCCAACATATATTCGTTGACAACTCAGGAAACAACATTCGCTTTGGCTGCAAAATCAGAATTTCACGTCTGCGGTTACACGCTGATCAGGACCGAACACCCCAAACTCTACATTTTGGAAACCACCAGAGGAAGAACCTTTGCTTCAAAAACTAAAATTTCCGTCAGTAATCTGGATATTTTCTCGTACGTGAATTCCAAGTTCATCTACGTCGAAAAACACGTGAGATCGCAGATCCAGGGACTCTATCAAGACGTCATCGTACAACGATGCAAGTTGGAAAGACAAGTCCTTCAAAATTCTCTCACAACGGCAACATTATTCCCGGAAAAATTTGCAAGTACCGTCACGAAATCATTGGGTTACACGGCCGTCATAGCCGGCGAAGTGGCACACATCGTCAAATGCACTCCGGTCGAATGCAGTATCCGCAGGACAACGGAATGTTATAACGAACTTCCAGTGACCTACAGAAACTCGTCACGTTTTCTCTCACCAACTTCGAAGATTTTGATCAAAACAGGCACTCAAATCGAGTGCGACCCACTACTACCAGCTCAGTATTACATCGATAACCATTGGTACGGATTCAACCCTAACGGAGCTCCGGTGCCTAACCCTCAACAACTTCAACCACTGTCTCAACCATCTTGGACTTATAATCCAATCGGTAATCTTGCGGAAAGCGGGATCTACACAACAGAGGAGTTAAACGAACTTCGCGACAAAATTATGTTTCCAGCGGAAAAATCCGCCCTATTAAACACCATCGCTCGTGGCTCAGCTGGTTACTCGGTACCTGCCGGGTCTATTGCCTTCCATAACCTATTAACTACAGAAAGCATCGAACAACTGGCGGAAAGCACACTAAATAAAATGTGGCATGGTTTAGAGAAATTTGGAATTATTAGCGCCGGATTCTTCGCAGTCGTGTTCATCTTTTCAACGATTAAGGCTGTTTTCGACACAATCATCCAAGGGTACACCTTGCACACACTCTACGGCTGGAGTTTCGCTCTCGCCGGAGCTATTTGTAATTCCCTAACTCATCTGCTCATCACGCGAAGATACCGCAACAACAACATGCAACAAGACAACATTTACCACTTGCCACGAGAACAAGAATTAACATCAGTAGTGGCATCCCAACCAACACCAGCTCCAAGGGGCCCTACCGGAGTCGACCCTCGACTATTAGAGCGTCTTACAGCCGGTTCTCAGTCTGCGGCTTCGAACTAAAAGGGGGGAGGTGTTACGTCCTCGGGTTCAACCCCGTAAACGAATTTTATTTTTTTTGGGGATTTTTAAAAAATTACTTGTTATATTAATACCACGGGAGTACTATAAAAATAATGTTTCGCAGCGATAGCGAAAACGCAAGACCGTTCCAAAATGAAGTTTCTCACGGTAACGGGAGAGTTCCGAGCCGACCTGTATAAGTCAAAGTTGCACGAATACCTTCCCATAGTTTCTGATTACGCGAAGCAAACGTCTGCCGAGAGGCGACGCGAATCTCTTATCTCCATCCGGGCGTCCGAGCTCGCTTCGGTTTAGTCTAGAGCGACGCACGTGGAGTTCCTACCGATATTTTTCGCACTGCTAGCATCCGGTCTACGTGCATGGTCGGCCCTATAGCTCCAGTTACCGTGAGACACTTAGCGAAAGATTAATGCCTGGACCCCCTCCATTCGCGAATCGGAGGAGTCGAAAAGTGTCAGGGAGTCAGCCAGTCTTCGATCTTCACTCACCCGCTTCGCTCACTCAATTTTTTCGGAGTATATTCGTGTCCGAGCGAATTCATTTTTAATCGCGTCGGTTGTGGTCATAACTCTCGAGCTTCGCGAAGCGCGTGTGTTTGAGTGTCGGTACCGGCTCAAATCTGCCTTACTTTGTTTTTCCATAATTTTGTATTTCCAAATAAAATCCTAGCAACCTGCATATCGCGTTCGCGAGTGTCACTTTCAGAATCAAGTGTTTCGATTCTGTAAAAGTTTGTGCGCCACGAGAAAAATCCAGTTCACCCCTTTTGCCTTCGAATATTCGAGTAAGTCCACTCTATTAAATTAAACCATCTAATAATTCAAGAGTCGGCACATTGATCCGTATTGACTCAATTTATCCAAACAAACTTAAGTTTCACCATCTTTTACAATTAATTCAAATTTAAAAATCTCAAGGTTGCGTTTATTTCGTTAATTCGAATTCCAAACCACAAGCTTGCTTTAACAGTTCGAATCGGTAACTGTGATCTTGGGTTTGTTTCGTTGATTCGAAACTCAAACTTCAGGTTCACATAGTTTCCACGATTTTGTATTTTAACTTATTTTTGTCAATTCAACATTTAAATTTCGATCACAACTTGAAATCATTTCAGCGATTCAAATTTAATCCCGCGTTTTCTTTATTTTTGAATCACCCCACGTGAATCCAAGAATTCGAGCCCAAATAATCTTATTTCGAAAATTTAAATTTACCTTCAAAATTTCAATAATTTACAAATCAATCTCGAATAGTCCCGTTTTAACCAATTCAATTAATTAACCAATCAACCAAATCCAGTTAATTAATCAATCAATCAATTCAATTCAATTTTATTAAATTTAAATTTAGACTCATCCGATAAATTATTAGTGTGTCTCCCCACTACGGAAATTCTTGTGCGCATAAACTCCGGAAACTCTGTTTTGTTCGACTCGTCAAGCGAATACGGACCGCGATACGCGTTCCCGGTATTCGGGTTGCTTCGATTCGCGCGTTTCGAGAAAACCTCTCGAGCAAGTTTGCCAAAAATTCGCCGCGTACACCTATTGTAAAAATCGTATTTTTCTTCGCGTTTTAATTAAGTTACAACGGTTCGTCCGCCGTCCTGTAATTTCGAACTCTTTACTAAATAAAAGGGAACGAGCGTATTTCTTTTCGTCAAACTCGAATCATCTGTTTATTTCTCATTTACCCAGAACTCTGAAAATAATAAGCTCTTCAAAACTCAAATCCGTAAATCTGGAACGACCATCGAAACCATCCGTCAAGATTATTTCTCGAATCACTCTTCATTGCAAAATATACGTGATCAGCAAGGAGTACCCAACCGGGCGTCTTTTGAGCCCGAACATCGAGGGCACGCCCAAATTGTATCGTGCTGTGTCACCAGTCTCTTCGGAGGCGTCAACAATAATCAGGGTTCGCACTCCCGAACCCCCTGAAATCGAGACTCCCCCGGACACTCCGTAAGTCGCTTTACACCCTAAACGCTTCACCGCTACGAGGAAAAGGTAAGTGCTCGCTACTTCGCCATTTAATTTATTTCGCCTTTTCCAACCCTATCGCCAACGCAGATCGGCAGCGCAAGCGGTTCCAATCCCGGAGGGGAAAACCCCCTTCCAAACACAGGGACCTCGAATAAACCGTTACTTGGGTCAATTCGCCATTTGGTCGATTCTTAGTCTATCCGTTTCTGGTGGACACAAACCCGCGACGTAACAGGTTTTCATTGTTGGTGGCAGCGGTGGGATACATTGCGTTGTCAATTTGCGTTCATCCCGAAAGATTTGAATTCGCTTGAACTTAACTGAATAAACTCGTAATTTTTCTTTCCTCCGACTAAAATTCACTTAGAATTATTACCAAAATGGCTCTCCCACTTTCGGCCGACGAGCTCAAATCTTTGTCCGAACAATTAGCCCGTAAAGAACAAGAACAACTGGCTAAAGAGGAATTACTCGCGAAAAGAGAACAAAGAATCACTAGAACGGAAGCACTTTTAGATGAACAAAGAGAAGACGTAGCTGACCAATTCCAGAGATTGCAAATGAAAGAAGAGAGTATTAGTAGTCAAGGCCCGGAAATAGAAGACGTGAAAACCAACATTCACGCGCTTTTCAAGGAGCTGGGAAGTCTCAAAAAAGATATCGTTAGCATAATTCGTAATCCAACGTTAAATTCAAGCGATAATTCAAATGCTCCCTCGAATCCTAACCAAGCCCCGAATATTGATCGAAATCCGGATCTTTCGACTTCTCACGAAAATCGTCCGGACCCCTCGGGCCGGCTAAACATTTCCGCCATCCGATATAAGGATGCGCTTGAAACGGTTCCGATCTTCAGCGGATATAATATCCCGGTTCTCCGGTTTGTTCGCTCCTGCATGAAAGTTCAGGAAATGTTCAGTTCAGGCAACGAGGCTAATTTAGTCTGCCTCCTCAAAACAAAATTGAAAGGCCTCGCGGCCACAGCCATCGAAGACGATCATCTCGTTACCATCAAATCATTCACCGATCGCCTGAAATCCTTTTTCGGTGCCGCGAAAACTACGAACGAGTATCGCGGAGAATTAGCGGTCATCTCAAAACTGCATTCAGAAAATATTATTCAATATGTCAGTCGGGTAAAAGATCTTCTTTTCGCCATCAATGAGCAAGACGACCCCCCACTTCCCCGACAACTCGAAATCAACAAAAAAGAAGCGATGGAAAGTTTCTTGAGAGGCCTTCCGCCATTTTTTCGCGTTCGTCTCATGCTCGAAGGTTATACCGATTTAGATAGCCTTTTCGAAAAAGCAATTAAAATCGAAAAAGAAACCGAACGGGATCGTAAGATTTTCAGCAATAACCACTCCAGTAGATTTCAGCAATCAGCAGCCGTGAAAGCAGTCTCGACTGCATCGGGCCCCTGTCCTCATTGCGGAAAAAACGGGCATATTCCAGACAACTGTTGGACGAAGTTTCCCGAAAAACGTCCTAAAAGGGACAACCGCACAAACCGTTATTCCGGTAACCCGGATCAAAACCAAACTCGAAACCAAAACCACCAGCCTCACGCGAACCAAAATCGAAATAAGGTCAACTCGATTAGTGCTGAAATTCACTGCGCTTACTGTAATCGTCAAGGCCACTTCGAGACACATTGCTTTAGGAAACTCGCTGACCTCACAAAAAACTCGAGTCCTCGTCCAGTCGAACAGGGCACGGCGGGCGAGCCCCAAGTTCTCAGCCCTGTAAACTCGATCCAACTACTAGAATCCGAACAGTCAACCTCGGCGTAAAACGTCAATTTAACTCTCCCACGGTTACACTCGATAGCCCTCAACTGACGGGTTCGAATCAGTTTTTAATCGACACCGGTGCGGAGGTTAATTTAGTAAAAATAGGAAGTATCAGAAGCTCCGTTACCATCAACTCCGAAAATAAAATCCTTTTAGTCGGTATAGCAGGTAAACCGATTTACACATTCGGGTTTATCCGGATATGGCTGAGTGGTACCCTCACCACCTTTCATGTCGTCGGTGACGATTTCTCGCTCCCTCAGCACGGTCTAATAGGAGCCGAATTTTTTGTTGAAAACGCAGCATCCATCGACTGGTCTAAACGTCTTTTATCTTGGGGCAAAAACTTCAGACAGACTGTCCCGTTCGTCGACTGCCCTTCCGTGTTCATCGCTAACCGTTCAAAGACCGTTTCATTTGTCAAAATCGAAAACCCAGAAATCGGGATCGGATACTTGCCGAACTTAAATTTTGGAGCCGGTATTTACTGCGGCCAAGCCGTAGTCCGTGTTGAGAACGGGATCGCTAAAATCATCGTTTGTAACGCAACCGAAAAAGATTATTTTTGGAACGTTCCGAAAGTAAAACTATTAGAATTTGAATCCACCGAAACATCGGGATTAGAACTTGAAAAGATAGAGCATCACGTACCCCTCGAAGATCCAGCGGCGCGCCAAATCCGCGTAGTGGAAAAACTAGACCGCGTTGAACTGGTTAAAAATTTACTTCGATTAGACCACCTCAATGAAGAAGAACGCGATAGTCTCGAACCACTTATCCGCGAAAATGCGAATTTATTCCACTTGCCGGACGAACCTCTGAATTTCGTCCCGGATTTCTATCACAAAATCACTACCGTCGACGATCAGCCGGTATTCACACGGCAGTATCGTTTCCCTCCGATTCATAAGGAGGAGATTACCAAACAAGTAACGGATCTCGCCAAAAATAACGTAATCGAACCTTCCCTCTCGCCCTATAGCGCTCCTTTGTGGATAGTCCCCAAAAAGGAGGATTCCCAAGGAAACAAGAGATGGCGAATGGTTATCGATTATCGCAACCTCAATGAAAAGACAATCGGGGATGCTTACCCCCTCCCGCAAATCAACGAAATCTTAGACCAGCTTGGCAACGCTAAATACTTTTCGGTGTTCGATCTCGCCAGCGGTTTCCACCAAATTAAAGTGGATCCTGCCGATAAACATAAAACGGCATTTTCCACCCCCTTTGGCCATTATGAATTTAACCGAATGCCATTCGGCTTGAAAAACGCGCCTGCAACATTCCAACGGCTCATGGATAGAGTCTTAGTTGGTCTGCAAGGTGTAGAGCTATTTGTGTATTTAGATGACATCGTCATTTACGCAAAAAGCTTGGCCGAACACAAGCAAAAATTTGACAAACTCGCGGCCCGACTGCAGAAAGCAAACCTCAAGCTACAACCCGATAAATGCGAATTTCTCCGGCGTGAAGTCGGCTACCTTGGACACGTCATCAGCAGCGAAGGCGTCCGTCCCGATCCTAAAAAGATTGAGTCCTTGCAAAAATACCCAGTTCCAAACAATCAAAAAAAAATTAAACAATTTTTGGGTCTAGCGGGATATTACCGCCGTTTTATTGAAAATTTCTCCGGAATCTCAAAACCAATCACCAATCTTCTTAAAAAGGGGGTTCCCTTTAAGTGGACCCAAACCCAACAAGCAGCTTTCGAGACTCTTCGAGATGCTCTCTGCAAGGAGCCCGTGTTACAGTACCCAGACTTCACAAAGGATTTCATCGTCACGACCGATGCGTCTAACGCAGCTATCGGTGGCGTGCTTAGTCAGGGAGAAATCGGTAAAGACAAACCAATCGCGTACGCTTCGCGTACTTTGAATAAACACGAACTTAACTATTCAGTGATCGAGAAAGAATGCCTTGCAATCATTTATTGTGTCAATCATTTTAGACCGTACATTTATGGGCGTAAATTTTTGTTATTAACCGATCATCAGCCACTCGTCTGGTTAAACTCAGTTAAAGATCCCGCTAATCGTCTCGTCCACTGGAGACTCAGTCTTTCAAATTACTCCTACGAAATTAAATACAAACCTGGCAAGGTTAACAGCAATGCTGACGCCTTGTCACGAAATCCGCCCGAAGCAGAAATAACAGAAAATTCCAAAATAGGAAAAACAATTCATTGTATTGCTCATTGCCCACGTAAAAAGGGAAAAGGGAACGGGAAAAACCCACCGGTGCATCCCGGTCCACCCACGTCCGAATCCCAGTCCGCCCCTGCTCCCGAACTGAGAGAAATCCCAGTTCCTAGGCAATTGCGCAAGAGAAAGAGGATCGAAGAACAGATAGAAATCGAATCAGAGACCGTTAGGAGAAAGAAAGCGAAATCTACGAAAAAGAAAGAGAAAGAAACGATTCCGATTGTTGTTCCGGATGAAGTTCCGATTTTGTCAAGCGAGGAAGAAGCCTCAGCTTTTCCGGACGAAGTTCCGGGTTGTAGTAAGGGAGACGACCCGTCTGCGTTTAGTGGTCGAGACCCGATCGACAATGATGTCCAAGATCTAATCGAAGAAATAAATGAATCAGATCCCGAGGATCAATTGTATGATTTCAATCGTAGAAATTCAATAGAGACAGACGCGTCCGACTCCGATTCGTCAAGTGATTCCGACGATGAAAATGTGGATCCTATTCCCCGTCCTGAGACGGAGGATGACCAGGATGTTGAGGTTCACGATTCCCTGAAAATTCGCGAAACTCGCGACAATTTATCCATGCAGGTAGATAATTACGTGGTTTTTATCACTAGATCTGGCATTCCCGTCGATTCCGGGGGAAAGGATCTACAGGTAACCGAGAAGTTACCAGCGTTTAACGACCTCACAATTTATCGCGTCAATGTGCGAAATTTCAAAAACCGTAAAGTCATGGCTCTGCCCATTCTATTCCACGCGAGGGAAAACCTAGCGTTCGAAGACTTAGACGAAACAATCACGTCGCTACGCGATGCAATTTTAGAGGAGCAAATTAACTCGATTTCGATCGCTAGGACAGACCTCGTTGGGGGAGTCCAATGGGCAGACGTGAAACTGCGCTTTATCACGATTTTAAAGGATCTGAACTTGACCCTCACAATTTGTAAACAATTAATACGTTACCCATCTGAAGAAGAACGGCTCGGAATCATCGCGGAAAAGCATTGTTCGACTCTCGGCGGGCACAAGGGTGTCAATAAAACGTACAAACTTATTCGCGAGAATTTCTTTTGGAAGGACATGAAGGTTCAAATTCAAGAATATATCCAATTGTGCAAAAATTGTCAATTAAAAAAATTGGTTCGTGTTAAAACAAAGCAGCCCATGGTATTGACGGATACCCCTGGTGCTTCTTTTGATAAAATTGCGATGGACATCGTTGGTCCACTCCCGGTCACGAAAAAGGGTAACGCCTACATTCTCACGATGCAGGATCTGCTTACCAAATTCGTTCTGGCCGTACCGTTAAGTAAAACAACCGCCACAGACGTTTGTGACGCATTGGTTAAACGTTTTATTGCCATCTTTGGTCCCCCAAAAGCCATACTTACCGATCAGGGCACGAATTTCCAGTCTATTTTGATGAAGGCTATGGCGAGGAGATTTAAAATTAAACTCTTTCGAACGACTGCATTCCACCCACAATCGAACGGGTCTATCGAGCGTTTTCACCACGTGTTAATCGAATACCTTAAGCAATATGTCAGCCCCGACGAAGAATGGGACGATTTTGTTGAACTGGGTGCGTTTAGTTATAACGTAAGCAAACACGAGGGAACAAAATACACCCCTTACGAATTAGTGTACGGGAAACTAGCGCGTCTACCATCAAGACATCTCCACATTGAAGAGGAACGAGTCGCAACGTACCCAGAGTATCTAAAACAGCTTTTTGAAAAGATCCACGATTTGCAAAGATTCGCGCGAGCCAATTTAATTGCAGCAAAGGAGAAGTCGAAGACCTACTACGACCGAAAAATAAACCCGCGAAACTTCCAAGTCGGGGACGTCGTGTTAATGTTGAAAGAACCTGTGAAGGGCAAATTCGGAGATCAATATACGGGACCTTGCCCCATCATCGAAATCCTATCGGGTGGAAACATCAAAATCCTTCATAAGGGCAAACCCCGCGTAGTACATTCGAACAAGTTGCGCGGCACCCGGTTACCGCTGGACCGCTAAAATTGTTCCCGTTTGGTTACAGGGAGAGAGAGAAAGATGCTTTCGTCACTCATGGTATTCGCCCTCATTCAGCAAACGGTCGGTCTACTAGGCTATGACTGTGGCGGATCTAATCTCAATGTTACGACAATCGCACTTAACAGCGTCGGAGAGTGTAATATCCCAGTCAACGTGGCAACTACAGTTCCGATATATATGCAACTCCTCCAACTTTCGGACTTCTCGCACACGTCCGTCATCCAATGTCGGATAGAAATTGATCGCACCATCTACTATTGTGGAATGCATTCCCATGTCTCCATCGTTGCTAATGGGAAACAAGTGTACTTCCAAGAACTCGATGAACGGGCCTGTATCCACCTGCAAGAGACTGGATTACTCCAGTTGAGTAACGCCGCGGAGATCGTAGGCGTACGCCGCAACAGCACCACCAATCGGGCGGTCACTCTGGCAGGCAGCATCAAACAGGATGGCACCTGCGCTGGCACTCAATATAGCGATCCTTTTGGAACTTGGGAGAACGTCGTCGTGCAAGCATCCGTGAAGATCGTTGTGTCCAATTACCAAGCGGACGCCAACACCGTTAACAACAAAATTCTACTCCGTTCCGGAACGCATTGCGTCCTTTCCGATGGAACTTGCATGGACACGGAGGGCAATTCGGCTTTTTGGAAAACAGAACCATCCGACTCGTGCAACTTCAACCACTACGACGTCCTCTTCGAAGGGACAGCAACAAAATTAATCAATGCAAACCTTACGACCAACAATCCCAACATATATTCGTTGACAACTCAGGAAACAACATTCGCTTTGGCTGCAAAATCAGAATTTCACGTCTGCGGTTACACGCTGATCAGGACCGAACACCCCAAACTCTACATTTTGGAAACCACCAGAGGAAGAACCTTTGCTTCAAAAACTAAAATTTCCGTCAGTAATCTGGATATTTTCTCGTACGTGAATTCCAAGTTCATCTACGTCGAAAAACACGTGAGATCGCAGATCCAGGGACTCTATCAAGACGTCATCGTACAACGATGCAAGTTGGAAAGACAAGTCCTTCAAAATTCTCTCACAACGGCAACATTATTCCCGGAAAAATTTGCAAGTACCGTCACGAAATCATTGGGTTACACGGCCGTCATAGCCGGCGAAGTGGCACACATCGTCAAATGCACTCCGGTCGAATGCAGTATCCGCAGGACAACGGAATGTTATAACGAACTTCCAGTGACCTACAGAAACTCGTCACGTTTTCTCTCACCAACTTCGAAGATTTTGATCAAAACAGGCACTCAAATCGAGTGCGACCCACTACTACCAGCTCAGTATTACATCGATAACCATTGGTACGGATTCAACCCTAACGGAGCTCCGGTGCCTAACCCTCAACAACTTCAACCACTGTCTCAACCATCTTGGACTTATAATCCAATCGGTAATCTTGCGGAAAGCGGGATCTACACAACAGAGGAGTTAAACGAACTTCGCGACAAAATTATGTTTCCAGCGGAAAAATCCGCCCTATTAAACACCATCGCTCGTGGCTCAGCTGGTTACTCGGTATCTGCCGGGTCTATTGCCTTCCATAACCTATTAACTACAGAAAGCATCGAACAACTGGCGGAAAGCACACTAAATAAAATGTGGCATGGTTTAGAGAAATTTGGAATTATTAGCGCCGGATTCTTCGCAGTCGTGTTCATCTTTTCAACGATTAAGGCTGTTTTCGACACAATCATCCAAGGGTACACCTTGCACACACTCTACGGCTGGAGTTTCGCTCTCGCCGGAGCTATTTGTAATTCCCTAACTCATCTGCTCATCACGCGAAGATACCGCAACAACAACATGCAACAAGACAACATTTACCACTTGCCACGAGAACAAGAATTAACATCAGTAGTGGCATCCCAACCAACACCAGCTCCAAGGGGCCCTACCGGAGTCGACCCTCGACTATTAGAGCGTCTTACAGCCGGTTCTCAGTCTGCGGCTTCGAACTAAAAGGGGGGAGGTGTTACGTCCTCGGGTTCAACCCCGTAAACGAATTTTATTTTTTTTGGGGATTTTTAAAAAATTACTTGTTATATTAATACCACGGGAGTACTATAAAAATAATGTTTCGCAGCGATAGCGAAAACGCAAGACCGTTCCAAAATGAAGTTTCTCACGGTAACGGGAGAGTTCCGAGCCGACCTGTATAAGTCAAAGTTGCACGAATACCTTCCCATAGTTTCTGATTACGCGAAGCAAACGTCTGCCGAGAGGCGACGCGAATCTCTTATCTCCATCCGGGCGTCCGAGCTCGCTTCGGTTTAGTCTAGAGCGACGCACGTGGAGTTCCTACCGATATTTTTCGCACTGCTAGCATCCGGTCTACGTGCATGGTCGGCCCTATAGCTCCAGTTACCGTGAGACACTTAGCGAAAGATTAATGCCTGGACCCCCTCCATTCGCGAATCGGAGGAGTCGAAAAGTGTCAGGGAGTCAGCCAGTCTTCGATCTTCACTCACCCGCTTCGCTCACTCAATTTTTTCGGAGTATATTCGTGTCCGAGCGAATTCATTTTTAATCGCGTCGGTTGTGGTCATAACTCTCGAGCTTCGCGAAGCGCGTGTGTTTGAGTGTCGGTACCGGCTCAAATCTGCCTTACTTTGTTTTTCCATAATTTTGTATTTCCAAATAAAATCCTAGCAACCTGCATATCGCGTTCGCGAGTGTCACTTTCAGAATCAAGTGTTTCGATTCTGTAAAAGTTTGTGCGCCACGAGAAAAATCCAGTTCACCCCTTTTGCCTTCGAATATTCGAGTAAGTCCACTCTATTAAATTAAACCATCTAATAATTCAAGAGTCGGCACATTGATCCGTATTGACTCAATTTATCCAAACAAACTTAAGTTTCACCATCTTTTACAATTAATTCAAATTTAAAAATCTCAAGGTTGCGTTTATTTCGTTAATTCGAATTCCAAACCACAAGCTTGCTTTAACAGTTCGAATCGGTAACTGTGATCTTGGGTTTGTTTCGTTGATTCGAAACTCAAACTTCAGGTTCACATAGTTTCCACGATTTTGTATTTTAACTTATTTTTGTCAATTCAACATTTAAATTTCGATCACAACTTGAAATCATTTCAGCGATTCAAATTTAATCCCGCGTTTTCTTTATTTTTGAATCACCCCACGTGAATCCAAGAATTCGAGCCCAAATAATCTTATTTCGAAAATTTAAATTTACCTTCAAAATTTCAATAATTTACAAATCAATCTCGAATAGTCCCGTTTTAACCAATTCAATTAATTAACCAATCAACCAAATCCAGTTAATTAATCAATCAATCAATTCAATTCAATTTTATTAAATTTAAATTTAGACTCATCCGATAAATTATTAGTGTGTCTCCCCACTACGGAAATTCTTGTGCGCATAAACTCCGGAAACTCTGTTTTGTTCGACTCGTCAAGCGAATACGGACCGCGATACGCGTTCCCGGTATTCGGGTTGCTTCGATTCGCGCGTTTCGAGAAAACCTCTCGAGCAAGTTTGCCAAAAATTCGCCGCGTACACCTATTGTAAAAATCGTATTTTTCTTCGCGTTTTAATTAAGTTACAACGGTTCGTCCGCCGTCCTGTAATTTCGAACTCTTTACTAAATAAAAGGGAACGAGCGTATTTCTTTTCGTCAAACTCGAATCATCTGTTTATTTCTCATTTACCCAGAACTCTGAAAATAATAAGCTCTTCAAAACTCAAATCCGTAAATCTGGAACGACCATCGAAACCATCCGTCAAGATTATTTCTCGAATCACTCTTCATTGCAAAATATACGTGATCAGCAAGGAGTACCCAACCGGGCGTCTTTTGAGCCCGAACATCGAGGGCACGCCCAAATTGTATCGTGCTGTGTCACCAGTCTCTTCGGAGGCGTCAACAATAATCAGGGTTCGCACTCCCGAACCCCCTGAAATCGAGACTCCCCCGGACACTCCGTAAGTCGCTTTACACCCTAAACGCTTCACCGCTACGAGGAAAAGGTAAGTGCTCGCTACTTCGCCATTTAATTTATTTCGCCTTTTCCAACCCTATCGCCAACGCAGATCGGCAGCGCAAGCGGTTCCAATCCCGGAGGGGAAAACCCCCTTCCAAACACAGGGACCTCGAATAAACCGTTACTTGGGTCAATTCGCCATTTGGTCGATTCTTAGTCTATCCGTTTCTGGTGGACACAAACCCGCGACGTAACAATACCAAGGGATCCTGAAAGTCTGAGAAGAATCGATTTTCTTCTAAGTATCTGTCACCATAGAGTAACAAATGACTTTTACCTTTGATGCAATTTTTTGGTAACTTTTTGATTCACTAGAACTTTTTCAAGTTCCGGATGCTTCCCGTAGGAATGAATTTCTCATGTTCTATTTGAATTTTTTTTTCCTTTACAATATAATTACGGATTTGTATTTCTTCTAAATATAATGTTTTTTTCACGATTTGTGAAAGCTTTTCTTAATTGTGTTGTTGAAATTATTTACAGTTGGTTTCACAATTTTTATTACATACCATTATATTTTTAATTTTTTTCATTCGTCATCCGATGTACTCGTCACATGCATTTATTTGACTACGTTTTGTTCATTTGAACACCAAACGTTTTTCATACATTACCAGGATTTAGCAGATTCATTTTTTTTATTCATTACGTTTGAAATGGTTTTTTTATAACCTTTAGTAATGAATTGCTCATTTGAAGCAAGTTTTAGAACTTTCTCAAGTTCCGGATACTTCCCGTAAGAATGAATTTTTCACGTTCTATTTGAATTTTTTTTTCCTTTACAAAATAATTCCAGATTTTTATTTTTTTTAATATAATGTTTTTTCATGATTTGTGAAAGCTTTTCTTAATTGTTTTATTCAAACACAGTTGGTTTCGTAATTTTTTTTACATACCATTATGTTAAAAATTTTGTTTATTCGTCATCCGATGTACTCGTCCCTTTTGCATTTATTTGACAACCTTTTGTTCCTTTGAACCAAATGTTTTTCATACATTACCAAGATTTAACAGATTCATTTTTTTTATTCATTACGTTTGAAATAGTTTTTTTTTATAACCTTTAGTAATGATTTTTATAACCTTTAGTAATGAATTGCTCATTATTGAAGCAAGTTTCCAGAGAATAGATCGAACAACTTCTTGAACAACTTCTTATAAATCATCGTGCATTTATTTTTTGGACTACACGAGTAACACGTCGGGTTTTACTCAGTCGAGGTTACATAAAACATAAATGTACTTGTCTCCAATTTTTTTACAGCACTCATGCTGTTTTCACGGTTTGATTTGACTACTTTTTGTGCACTGTGAACTTGAAAAAAATTCACAGGACATGTTACGACACAACTATTATCGTTAATTCATTTTTTTGTTCGTTCCAAGAAATACACATAACTATTCTTGGCATTTCTCGGCCAACTTCTTTTTTCGACCTTAGCATCATCAGCAAAAACCCATGACGTACCAGATCTTAACATGTTCGTATAATGCCCTTCAAATACTGTTCGATCATGATGGAAAATAGCACTATTGACTTTATATTTTTCGCCGCAAACAGTAACTACAGCGGATGGAATACCTTTAATACTAAACCAATCTTTAAAAGTTTCATAGTTTTTTCATCTATAGATAATATTAAAAGTTGAAGAATCAAAACGCCTTGAACAGTTGATAGCGAAGTTTTTGTTAAGAGTGTTCCCAATCCGCCATAAGCATTGCACTGATGTCCTTCAATCGGATTCCACTGAGACAAACTATGTTCGATTAATTCCTGTAAAGTAAAAGGTTTTTTAACACGCGGAAAGCTCAAAACTAGTATATTATTTGCTTGTTCATCTGTGGTGGTATATTGACAAGCTTTACATCGAACTTTAATAATCAATTTATGTTCTACAGCATTTCGAAGTAAATCAGATTTTTTGCAGATTCCCATGAAAAATTCAGAAACGTCGTGCTGTTTTTTTTTGAATAAACGATTCTCCTACATATTCTCTTACAACGCATGAACTCACTGATTTATTTCTTTCCACATAAGACCGAAGTAAAAGAGGTATACGATTTTCTTTCTCCTCCGAAGTCCTGAAAAATTCTTCCCTAAGAGGTTTGCAATTGAAAATACATTGTATAATAGAATTAGCATAACACGAAACACCATCCGTATTGGTTAATCCGTTAATAGACCAGGAGCTCATATTTTTCCATTCATTGGCGCTGATTGACACTCCATAACATTTTTGGATATAGCCCAAACAAAATCTGGAATTTTGGGAGCCCATTGTTTGGCAAACTTTATGAAAGCAAGATCTGTACGAAACTTCTGTCTGAGACGATTGTATTCCCTTATAGCTAACTCATCTGCTTTTACAGAATGGGGATCGAAATTGATTAAATGTAGTCCGTCTAAGGTAGTAACACGAGAAAGACCGACATAAGTCTGTCCACAAGTGAATATAGAATTTCCTGCATTATAATTATTACCTATCAGTGTATTCGGAAAAATTTTTAATTAATAAAATAGATTTTTAGTTTCCCTACCTTGGAAATTTTTTAAAAAATTCCCTGCCTCATTGAAAGAGAAAAATATATCAAATTACGGCTAATAAAAATTCCAGATAACGCGATATTGAAAATCCAACTTACGCAGAATTAGTTTTTTTGAAAAATCATTTTATTATACATTAAAGTTGTTTTAAGTACTATACAGCCAAACAAACATGCGCGCGCATATTTTATTTCCAACTTAAATTTTACTTTGTTCGATTAAAAATCATTAACACTTTCGAATAGTCTGTTATGCGGTTACAAATTCAGCGCCATTTTCTAAATTATCAAGAATTCCATCTACGCCCTCATAAATTTCTTCTCCAACCCCATTGACTCCTGAATTAACGAGTCAGAGCAAATTTCAAAATGGACCATATTTTTTACCAAAATACATTGAGCAAACTCGTTTCTGAAAAACACGATGAACCAAGCCACAAGTCCGTAACTTCTTATCAGCAACAACGAGGAAAACTGCAAAAAACGTAAATATATATATATATATAAGTGTTTCAAACCATGATTGTAATAATTTCCATCATCGACTAATTCATAGCGTTAAACTTGGATACTGACTTACCTTGAGAAACACTTGAATCAATGGTTGTGTCTTGGCAAGAGCAACACGAAAAATGACCAAGCAGTTTGGACGGAATTCTCACAGCGAAAATCCAGAAATATTTTTTTTTTTAACTGAAATAGAATACAATTAATCACATAATGATGACTTCGTTTCTCATTCAATTTGATAGAAAACTACAAAAAAATGCATATAAATATACCTGAATCGAAATTTCATTCTCTGTAGTATCGCACCTTCCAGAACTGAAAAGTTCTAACATATTCCCAACGAGTCTGACCCAAGAATCTCATTCCCAGTATCCACTCATTTGAAGCCCTTGGCTCAAGGAATACCTCCATATCAATCACTTGAGATCACGAAATCTGGACAATCAAGACTTTGAGCCATATATTTTCATGGAACGCTTGAGACTGTAAAACCGTGTTGACCAACCAAACTGAAGTCATGGAAAAAAATCACACCGTGTCCATTTGAATCAAAAGAGTTTTATCAGGAAACACCGCTTCCACTGTAATAAAAAAAAATTTTTATTGCAATTTCATCTTCATCTATACTATTAAACTGAACGAGTTCATAGGGCTTGTGGTTTATATTCTGATTGAGGATCAAATTTTGATACCTTTATCTCAGACAACAAAATTTTTGCTGGTCCGTAACAAATTCTGACACTTTAGGAACCTGTACGCTTGGACCATTGCGACAGTCTTCACAACCAAAAATGAAAAGGAACAGTAACAGACCGCTTCCACATTTCATTAGCACTGGAGATAAAAAATTCTGTAATCAGAAAATGACTATTATATTGAAAAATTATTCTACTTACTTAAAAGCATTGTCACCGGAGCCTGCAAGTATACTCACCCGCACTCTATCTTTTTTCATTTTCTTTGCGGATCCAAAAATTTTTGTTGATCCAAAAATTCAGAATACGGACCAACTCAAGAAATCTCTATCCGGAAGGAACCAAAATTTTATTTCGGTCTTCTGACTGGCAGTCTTCTGCGTATGAAACTTTAACTGTTGAAAACACAATCTTGGATTTCGACCTCTATTTCGCTTTTTTTCATCTTTACTTTTTTCACCATTTTCACTAAACATTGTCCTGCTTTTAAATAGTCGGTGAATAGTCGGTGAAAACTGTTACATTCGCGATCTTTCTTTTACATCACGGAAATATATAGATATATACTTGTACTACAGAGAACTGTCAAACGCGATCTTTATAACCTCATTCATTTAACAACACACCATACGTCATATCACGAAATATATATAAGTATATACTTGTATTATGGCACCAGAAAAAAAATATATAGGTATATAAAATGTATTATGGCACCAGATTTGTCACTAAAAAAAAACAAATAAACATCAAAAATGTGTGCGAAAATCCGACCCATTTTTTGATGCTATTAAAAAATAAATAATTAATATCTCTTCAACGCGTTAAGCTACAGAGTTCAAAGAGGTCGCGATCGAAAGAAAAAAAAAATAAAAAATACGTTAACTTATAATATTCTCTGGAATACTGTAGTTAATTAATTATTAAAGAAACAAATTTTGAAAATTTTCGAAAACAATTGGAAACGCTATCGCTCCGGTAAAGAGTCTCTGGCAGCAACTCGTCATGTCATGTTGTTATAAATGTACTTGTCTCAGAGTCGCTGCCGCGACTCTAGATCATCAGTTGCGTGATTATATATCATGTGTAATAATGTAGGTTATATATACGAGTGCCCTTTGATAGCTGTGTGATAATAACGAACCGGCCGGGGTTTGATGTTGTGCGGGACAAATGTAACAAACGTTCGCATAGTTAGTGAATAATATAAACTAGGGAAAAAAAGGTTGGGACAAGTCCATTGATGGTCCCTTGTTTGATGATATAGAAAAAAGATTCAGAACCAGGAAAAAAATTCTATAGAAATAATAAACGAAAAATTGTTAAGTTCAAAAAAATTCAACAAAAATAAAAAACAATCGAAAAAAATTCTGTAAAGAAAAATAAAAAATTTTCAAAAAAATTCATAAATATTGAACAAATTGAAAAATGTACTATCCAAGTTACATGCAATATAAAAATGTATGATATCAATTGGAGGACAAGTTTTTATTGATAATTTGGAATATTTATCGAACAAATCGGAAACTTTCATTGAAATATTGACGTTTTACGCATAGGAGCCACTAATCATTCATGTTAATTATTTTCAAGAGAAAAGTTCTTGAAAAAAAAGTCATAACGGAAGTTACGTGCAGTACTAAAATGTATTATATCAATTCGAGGCCAAGTATTTATCAGTTATTCGTAATATTATCTCCGGCGACAAATGAGCGTTGAGAATCCTCGTCGGGCTCAGAACGTTTTATCAAAATTACTAAAAAATTAATGGAAATAAAAAATCGCAGAATCTGTCTTTCGAATAATAAGAACGATGTCAAACCATTTCTTTTTAACCAGACCATATAAAAATCGTTGAAAATTCACATGAAGGTCATTCGTTACTTCAACAAGGTACAGACTTTAAAGAATCGATTCCCCTCCGACTTTCAGGATCCTCTGGTATTATTCACAACATTCAACTTCGATTGGATCGGTACAAATTATGTTCAAATACGTCTTAAACGTACTTGTCCGGCCCATCACTTTTTATTCAAATTGCTCATTCGAAAACAAATCAGGGCTGTTCTATAATCCCAAATATAATAAAATGGATAGAAATAAAAATAATATCTCCAAGTAATTTGAACTTGATTGTTCTCAGGTTCGTATAGCAATATCCACTTCTCATTTGCTTCAGGGAACACATACCATTCGATAAGAACCAATGGAAATGAGAAATAATCAGGCACATTACAAGAAATTTTCGAACCTATTCAGCCGTGCAATGATTTTTTTTCGATAGTCACGTACACATTTTGATAAATATCACTAGTCGAGTACGACACGTGGATTCCTGGAATTTGAAGAAAAATGATTTTGTTGTGAATTATGGAACATACAATATACATAGATTAATCAACTTCATCTTCCATTTTCTTTTCATTTTGACAAGAGCGATGTCAAGGAAAATTATTTTCTCGGGAATTACTGTTCCTTAATATTAACACATGCATTAACTTCGTTTTCGATTTTTTTTCGAATGAGCAATTTGAATAAAAAGTGATGGGCCGGACAAGTACGTTTAAGACGTATTTGAACATAATTTGTACCGATCCAATCGAAGTTGAATGTTATGAATAATACCAGAGGATCCTGAAAGTCGGAGGGGAATCGATTCTTTAAAGTCTGTACCTTGTTGAAGTAACGAATGACTTTCATGTGAATTTTCAACGATTTTTATATGGTCTGGTTAAAAAGAAATGGTTTGACATCGTTCTTATTATTCGAAAGAAAGATTCTGCGATTTTTTATTTCCATTAATATTTTAGTAATTTTGATAAAACGTTCTGAGCCCGACGAGGATTCTCAACGCTCATTTGTTGCCGGAGATAATATTACGAATAACTGATAAATACTTGGCCTCGAATTGATATAATACATTTTAGTACTGCACGTAACTTCCGTTATGACTTTTTTTTTCAAGAACTTTTCTCTTGAAAATAATTAACATGAATGATTAGTGGCTCCTATGCGTAAAACGTCAATATTTCAATGAAAGTTTCCGATTTGTTCGATAAATATTCCAAATTATCAATAAAAACTTGTCCTCCAATTGATATCATACATTTCTATACTGCATGTAACTTGGATAGTACATTTTTCAATTTGTTCAATATTTATGAATTTTTTTGAAAATTTTTTATTTTTCTTTACAGAATTTTTTTCGATTGTTTTTTATTTTTGTTGAATTTTTTTGAACTTAACAATTTTTCGTTTATTATTTCTATAGAATTTTTTTCCTGGTTCTGAATCTTTTTTCTATATCATCAAACAAGGGACCATCAATGGACTTGTCCCAACCTTTTTTTCCCTAGGGTTTCATTCATACGCAATCAATTCCAAGTTTTATTTCAATTACACCTGGTCTGCAATTCTAACGTTCCATGACCGATTCTATCGCATTTTTATTTACTCTCAAATCTTTTTAACTGGAAGAATAGTTTGATCTACAGCACGCTGAATTACTTTAAAATTTATCAAATATTTCATTCAGATGCAGTTAATTCAAAGTTTTATTTCATTTACACGGGGACTGAAATTCTAAGGCTCCATCACCGATTCTATTGCATTTTCATTTACTCTCAAATCTTTTTAACTGGAAGAATAGTTTAATCTACTGCACGCTGAATTACTTCAAAATTTATCAAATATTTCATTCATATGCAATCAATTCAAAGTTTTATTTCATTTACACGTGGACTGAAATTCTAACGTTCCATCACCGATTCTATCGCATTTTCATTCACCCTCAAATCTTTTTAACTGGAAAAATAGTTTGATCTACAGCACACTGAATTACTTCCAAATTTGTGAAATATTTCATTCATACGCAATCAATTTAAAGTTTTATTTTATTTTTACACGTGGACAAAAATTCTTACGCGCCATCACCGGTTTTATCTCATTTTCATTTCCTCTGAAATTTTTTTAACTGAAAGAATAATTTGATCATCAGCACCCTGAATTACTTCAAAATTAGTCAAATATTTCATTCATATGCAATTAATTGAAAGTTTTATTTCATTTACACGGGGACTGAAATTCTAACGTTCCATTCTCGATTCTATCGGATTTTTATTTACTCTCAAATCTTTTTAACTGGAAGAATAGTTTGATCTACGGCACGCTGAATTACTTCAAAATTTGTCAACTATTTCATTCATACGCATTCAATTTAAAGTTTTATTTTATTTACATTTGGACTGAAATTCTTACGCGCCATCACCGGTATCATCTCATTTTCACTTCTTATTAATTCTTTTTTCTTTGTTTTACCTTCATTTTAAAAGGCTTTTGGTCGCAATATATCGTTTGTGTAGGCTCACATGAATCCTCGTACTGCCAATATTATTTGAGAAGTCTTTTTTTCAATGGCGTCGGAACTTTTTTAAATAAATTCTTTCGTGCAAAGAGAACTTCTGGGTAGTTACGTATTCTTTCACTTGCTCAAAGCTACGCTCCTCGCTCAGTTAATGATGTCTGTAATAAAGATTTCGGAACAAAACTTTCCGTGCATTTCAATGAAAGGAAAATGAAGAATTCCATTTTTCAATTTCTTTCATTGGAATGTCGAGTGGCTTCTTATTCTCTTGTATTTGAATGTCGACAGCAGTCGATATGGACGAACCGAAGGCTTGTTTTTGACCAAAATTTTATTACAAATTTCAATCACGCTCAGTTAATCCCTGTTTTGATTATTTTAAAGGTATTTTCATGCTTTTAACGTTTCCTATTGAATAATTCAATATGTTCGCCCCACGGCAATTAGAACATAAATATTCAACACGTTCTGATTCCTTGGCATTTAATGATTGTGCCAATTTCGTATTTTCCTTTTTTTATGGAAAGCTCTCATCGAAGTGTCGAGTCTCCGATTCAACTGCTTCTTTTCTTTATTTTTTTTCAGATAATAGGCTGAAACGAAAACAAATCTTAAAAATTAATTTCAATATCATGTTTCGTATCTACCGATAATCTCAAAGTTTTGATTATCTTGATAATCTAAAAAGTTAATTCTTTCGCCACGCACACTGAGAAAAAAGTCCATGGTAGATTTTACTAAACTACCATAGTAAAGTGGGTTATAGAAAAAGTAGTTAAAACATATTGCTGAGATAACCATATTACTGTTATGCCGACTATAATTGCAACATCCAGTTGAACATACAATTTCAATGGTCTGTCTAACCATATACCATTTTAAAAACTGCTATGAAGTATTGTGAAAAGTTGAACATGCCAAATATTGTATGTGGAACAATATGAGCAAGTAGTTATTCCGATAAATAAATGGTGTACGATCGACAAAACATAGTTCACATGAACTTATTTTTTTATTAACAACTTTTTCACCATATACATAATACCAATTGATATTCGGCAAACGAGATTAACCAAAATATCTAATTATATATGATACTCTCAAAAAAATTACACAAAATTTTGTTTCTGATGAAGATCGGTATTTTTTACAGTTTCACTCTCCATACTGTAATAGAATTTCAACAGTTCGCTTGTTCTCGTTTACCATATCATATGGATTTTTCGCACATAAATAAAACGACACTTTAGTCCATGTTAATAGGTGAATGACACTCTAAAAATGTGACTTTTGGATGTTTACGTTAGGTAAGCATATCTTAAAATCATAGGAAAGTTGACGATGGACTATTGATAGATTTCGACACACCAGTTGTTACGTCTTTGCTATCGTTTCTGTATAATTAATACTATTTATGTGTCATGGACTACATATACTGTATTGTTTATATGGTAAACTATATACGAGGGCATACATTTGACTTAATTCTCGATTTATCATGGGTTAAGCAGTTTCAATCACGGAGTATGAGATTTTTGGAAGCGTTGAAACTCTTTTCCTGTTTGATAAATTCTATTATCGCAGGCAGTAATGTTCAAAATCAGTTTATGCATCTTCCGATAATGTAAGTTTAAAATGATCACAAAACATGGTGAGAAGTGCAATCCACACTCAATACGTGATACATAAAAATAAACAATGACGATGAATGTTACAGTAATGTGTAACATATGTCCATTGTAAAGGAGAATATAAGGTAAGTTAAAAATAATACTATCTACAATCAGAAGTATAATCTGAGGTCAAATGAGATACGTAAATAATAAAGGATCAATACTAAATTCAACAGTTATATCAAATATACGTATATTATAGAAATAAAACGTAAGCCAAAAATTAATGCAACGTATAGGTACGCATATCATCCACAGTGAAAATGTAATACAAAATACGTGGTATCGATGATAAATGTAACAACTGAAATCTAACTTAGTTTATAAGATAGATTCACACATGTTCTATGTTAGATTATACCGGATATACATTGTTTTAAAGAAATAAGTCTTGATCGTTTTTTTTTCATCGCACTGGCTTATCAAAAACTACGAATTGTTTATTTTTTACAAGGAAAATATAAGAACATGGTTCGGACACATGTACTGAGTCAAGAGTGACTAACTCCGTTGACTCAGTCTGATTGACCTCGTATGCTTGTAAATGATTGTTACGACGTACAGATGCAAATACAACCACCTTAAACATAAAATCGTTCAATTTCGGAGATGCCGCATTTTTTTTTTACGAATACGTCTGAAATTCGACCAAATTTGGGCAACCTGTCGTCTCGAAGAAAAATTGTGATGCCGGGTTTAAATTTCGAGTTGTTAACCGTGAGATGCTTAATTTTATTATAATTATCGATAGCACTATCAGGCCCTAGCGGGTTTTCATGATTCGACAATTCTTCGATGGGGCTATAGAAGCTAATTCTATTAGAGAAGAACTTATGCTTTGACATATGGTTGCAAAAGGATAATTGATGTTTTATCGCTATCGTCTTACAAAGATTAATCCGATTGCACGTAACATTGGCAGTTTTTTTACACAGCTGATGTTTCGCCTCAAACCGCATCGACCAAAGGTTATGCAATGGGCCGACTTCACGCATTATCCTTGGATAATGGAGCATAAGATGATTCTTTGGCTTTAATGTCTCGCCGTACAGTTTGATGAACAAAGAGTGATGCTGTTTAATCAAGCTTTCGAGTTCGATTACGGTTCTTTGCGAAACACGTGTCTGCAGACAAACACATACAATTTTTCTTAAAAGTACGTACACGCGCCAATGCTTATCATTTTCCGGAATTTTATCACCAACGAGAACCCCTAAATTTAGCATAAACGTTTTCATTTCAGCTGCACTCATTTTTATCATGCCTTGGAATATTTCTTTGTAAGACAACAACGGTGGAGAATTGTCAGATTCTGAGAACTTGAAATATTTGATTCGAGCGTTGAGATCGTTCAGGGTGAATTATTTTTTTTTGCCTATCACATACCGGAAAAGCAGTGCAATTCCGATTTTGCACGCCCCTCCTAACAAATCATGCATTATATCGGCCGAGGGATTTTCTGTTACGTGGAACTTCGTTACTTCATCCCAAATACATTTTTGTTTTACCCCAGTTTGTGATGAATTATTCGCCGCTAAATCTTCAATATAATTATTTTTGTTCCGTAGCAAATCTTTGTTTTCTGAACAACAGCATTTTGACGCAACATTCGACATTTTGCAGAATCGACAAAAATATCCTGCTGAAAAACTTTCTACGAACCCCAAAGTCGAATTCAGTGCCAAATTGTCCCCAAGAATTAATGCCAGCTTGAAAAATACTGTGATTTTGGAACCAGTAAGTTTATCAGTCAACTCGATACCGTTAACGGCAAGGTCATTTAAATCATCAATGAGCTGCTTATAAATAATCGCAAGGGGAAAGGTTTTCAAGTCTGCTGCGTGACAAAGATGGGCAAGGAAAATATTCGTTAATTTGGAGCAATGCTCTGGTGGAAGGCACGCAACAGAAAAATATGTCGCAGTCAGCTTGTGTATCCCAGCTCGAGAACCAAGAGAATTCCCAGTTTCGAAATCGTCTTGATACAGAAAAATTGGTAAAACAAACGTATCACCCTCAGGATTTTTGTTTTTCCAAAATTCGGATTGTACGATATTTTCGACTTCATGTTCCATCTCTTGGAGATATAAGAAATAAGCACGAATTCCGTTCAACACTTCCGGTGTGCTGATGAATGATGTCAACGTACTTTTTATCGGTACATATTGACCAAATATTTCTTTTGTAACGATATTACTGGATCGTCCACGAAACTCCATATTTCCTAGGTAGATTGACATTGGAACTACGTAGAATCCGGTCTTTTTCATATACATTAGTCTTTTATATTCGGTATTTAACGGCTCAAACAAATTTTGAAATTCTCGAAAGTACTGCCGAGCAAACAGTTGGTTTTCAAGAGAAACAGTTTAGATCATATTTTTTGCGAAATGGTCGAATTCTTTCCCATTTATGAAATCATGAAAAGTTTCAACAATTCGTTGCACTTGAACGCGTGATAAGGCCGCGTCAGCATAAAAATTCCAAACCAGAAGCGATGCTTTTCGTTGAAGTGCTTGTATGTTTTCACTTAATTTTTCTGGTACGGGGTGATCTTGTTCTGTACATTGGTTGTACATCGGGGCGGTCTTGCTCTCTGCAGTTGGCGTTTCATCTTCATCATTGTAATGGACAGTTTGTTGAACTTCGTTGGCCTCAACATTGATATTAAGACTTCGAATACGATCTAACCGTATTTCAGGTTCATTCAATTTTATACTCAAATCTTGAGTATGCGTCGATGCATGCTTGCGTATTGAATTTGCGTTCGAAAAAGACCAGTCACAAGAAGCCGTAGCACATTGTATGATCCAATCAAGAGACGCGGTAGCGGCTCGACGCCAAGTATTAAAAGGAAAATCAGCAGCGTGTAAAGAAAAAGCCAGCGCGAGACCTACCGCACTCTTATATACGCGAATATGCCGATTTTTGACGTCACAGAGTTTTCAAACGGCGCTTGCGGACAAACCATATTATTAAAAAATCTAAAAATTGGTGAGAATTTTTTTTCGATATTTCCCTTTCCATTGGTCTTTGTTGGAAGTAAATCCATTCAGCCATTCCCGAGATATGTCTCTTTAAAGAATTGAGACCGAACGCTTTACGATAAATTTCATTTCTTAGAGACAGAGAGGCGTAAGTTGAGCATGTTTACGTTCGGACTTACGGCCTTCGCAGGCCTGGTATACATTTCTCGGCTCTCCTGTCACACAGTACGCTAAACGCGGCTACCCCCTCTCTTGCGCGTCGCCGAGCGAGAGAGACAGAGAATGTGCGGACAGCGGGGGCAATACCAGCTCCTGGCTTACGCATAACTCATATTATTATATAATATATATTTTATTTATTAATAAATAATAAAATATATTATAATAAATATTTTATTATAATTAATGTATAATACAATATATATATTATATTATACAATATATAATATAATATAATAAAAGTATAATAAAATGAAAAAATATAATCATAAAAATAAAATTAAATAATAAATAATAAAAATAAAAAAATATAAAATCCTGGTCGACGCTGCTGGATTTTTCGAGTATGTCTAGGTCGACGACCCTATAGTATTTTATGTCCGGATATATTCCTCCATGGCTTTCGTCGTCTAGGTATGTTTTTTCATGGTTTTCGAGGTCTGGGTCGACGGCTCCTTAGTTTTCGATATCCAGGTATGTTTCTCCATGGTTTTCGTGGTCTCGGATAATTCCTCCATGGATTTCGATGTCTAGGTATATTCCTCCATGGTTTCTGATGTGAGAGTGTATTTCTCCATAGTTTTTAATGTCCAAGTGTATTTCTCTATTATTCTTGATGTCTAGGTATATTCCTCCATGGCTTTCGCGTTCGAGGTCGACGGCTCCACAGTTTTCGATATCCAGGTATGTTTCTCCATGGTTTTCGTGGTCTAAGTATGTTTCTTCATGGTTTTCGCGGTTGAGGTCGACGGCTCCACAGTTTTCGATGTCTAAGGTATGTTTCTCCATGGTTTTCGTGGTCTAGGATAATTTCTCCATGGGTTTCGATGTCTAGGTATATTCCTCCATGGTTTCTGATGTCCAGGTGTATTTCTCCATAGTTTCGGATATCCAGGTATATTTCTCCATAGTTTTTAACGCCTAGGTATATTCCTCCATGGTTTTGAATGTCCACGTGAATTTCTCCATATTTCTTGATATCTAGATATATTCCTCCATGGTTTTCGTGGACTAGGCATGTTTCTTCATGGTTTTCGCGGTCGAGGGCGACGGCTCCACAGTTTTCGATGTCCGAGTATGTTTCTCCATGGTTTTCGTGGTCTAGGATAATTCCTCCATGGGTTTTGCTGTCTAGGTATATTCCTCCATGGTTTTCAATGTCTAGTCATGTTTCTTCATGGTTTTCGTGGTCCAGGTAGATTCCTCCGTGGTTTTCGTGGTCCAGGTATATTCCTCCGTGGTTTTCGATGTATGGATATGTTTTTCCATGGTTTTCGATGTCCAGGTAGTTTCTCTCGGGTTTTCGTGGTCTAAGATAATTCCTCCATGGGTTTCGATGTCCAGGTATGTTCCTCCATGGTTTTCAATGTCTAGACATGTTTCTCCATGGTTTTCGTGGTCCAGGTATATTCCTCCATGATTTTCGATGTAAAGATATATTTGTCCATGGTTTTCGTGGTCTAGGTAGATTCCTTCATGGCTTTCGTGGTCTAGGTATGTTTCTTCATGGTTTTCGCTGTCGAGGTCAACGACTCCACAGTTTTTGAGGTCCAGGTATGTTTCTCTCGGGTTTTCGTGGTCTAGGATAATTCCTCCATAGGTTTCGATGTCTAGGTATATTCCTCCATGGTTTTCAATGTCTAGACATGTTTCTTCATGGTTTTCGTGGTGCAGGTATAGTCCTCCGTGGTTTTCGATGTATGGATATGTTTCTCCATGGTTTCCGTGGTCTAGGTGGATTCCTCCATGGTTTTCGTGGTCTAGGTAGATTGCTCTATGGTTTCGTGGTCTAGGTATGTTTCTTCATGGTTTTCGCAGTTGAGGTCGACGGCTCTACAGTTTTCCATGTCCAGGTATGTTTCTCTCGGATTTTCGTGGTCTAAGATAATTCCTCCATGGTTTTCGATGTCTAGGTATGTTCCTCCATCGTTTTCAATGTATGCATATGTTTCTCCATGGTTTTGGTGATCTAGATAGATTCCTCCAAGGTTTTCATGGTCTAGGTATATTTCTTCATGGTTTTCGCAGTCGAGGACGACGACTTCACAGTTTTTGATGTCCAGGTATGTTTCTCTCGGGTTTTCGTGGTCTAGGATAATTCCTCCATGGGTTTCGATGTCTAGGTATGTTCCTCCATGGTTTTCGTGGTCCAGGTATATTCCTCCATGGTTTTCGTGATCTAGGTAGATTCCTTCACGGTTTTCGTGGTCTAGGTATGTTTCTTCATGGTTTTCGCAGTCGAGGACGACGACTCCACAGTTTTTGATGTCCAGGTATGTTTCTCTCGGGTTTTCGTGGTCTAGGATAATTCCTCTATAGGTTTCGATGTCTAGGTATATTCCTCCATGCTTTTCAATATCTAGGCATGTTCCATCATGGTTTCCGTTGTTCAGGTATATTTCTCCATGGTTTTCGATGTTTGGATATGTTTCTCTATGGTTTTCGTGGTCTAGGTAGATTCCTCCATGGTTTTCGATGTCTACGTGGACAGCTCCATACTGTTCGTTTGCGGGGTATGCTTCTCCTTGGCTTTCGTCGGCTAAGTATGTTTCTACATAGTTTTCGATGTCCAGGTGTATTATTCCATCATTTTTTTTATGTCTAGGTATGTCCCTCCATGGTTTTCGTTTTTTTTCATGGTTTTAGTGCGCGAGGTCGCCGGCTTCATAGTTATCGATGTCTAGGTATGTTTCTCGATATTTTTCGTGGTCTAGGTTGACGGCTCAACAGTTTTCGATGGCTAGGTCTGTATTTACATAGTTTTTGTTCTCTAGGTATATTGTTCCATCATTTCCGTGATCTAGGTCGAAGGCTCTATAACTTTCGATGTCTAGGTATGTGTTCACAGAGTTTTCAATGTCTAGGTATATTCCTCCATGGTTTCGGATGTCCAGGTATATTTCTCCATAGTTTTCAATGTCTAGGTATGTTCCTTCATGATTTTCGTGGTCCAGGTATATTCCGCCATGGTTTTTGATGCTAAGTCAACAATTCCATACTTTTTGATGTCTGGATATGTTTCTCCATGGTTTTCATGGTCTAGGTCGTCGGCTCCATTGTTTTCGATGGCTACGTCGACAGCTTTATGGTTTTCGATGGCTAGGAATATTTCTTCATGGCTTTCGCCGTCTCGGTATGTTTTTCCACGCTTTTCGAGGTCTAGATCAACGGCTCGGCAGTTTTCAATGTCCAGGTATGTTTTCCCATTGTTTTCGTGGACTAGATCGACGACTTCATAGTTTTCATTATCCCGGTCGATAACTTCATAGTTTCCGATGTTGAGGTGAATTTGTCTATGGTTTCCGGTATGAAGGTCAACGGCTCCATAGTTTCCGATGGTGCAGTCAGTTTTTCTAAGGATGACTACGTTGACGACCGCATGGTTTTCGATGTCTAGATTGACGACTGCATGGTTTTCGATATCTTAGTCGATGGCTCTATTGTTTTCGATGTCTAGGTTGGCGACTATAGGGTTTTCGACGTCTAGGTGGATGCCTTCATATTTTTCAATATATATTCGACAATTTTATATTTTCCGATATTTAGGTAGACGGTGCAATGGTTTGCAATATATTTCCTCATAGTTATCGATATCTAGATCGGCGATTTAACAGTCTGCATTGAGAAAGCATGTTCTGACGTTATAGAAGACCATGAAAAAATATCACTGGACACAAATAACTATAAAGCTGTCGTCTTAGATATTAAATAGCATGGAAACGTTTCTTTGGACATTGCAAACCATTGACAGTATCCATGTCAACATGGAATCCATTGAAAGAGAAGAAGTAGAAGAAGATAGTTTCATAAATCAATTTTCCAAATAAACAAATGGAGCTTTCCAAAAAAAGGAATAGAAAATGAAAATATCATCCCATTGCATAGGAATTTCCCAATCTTTCATCAGAAAATTCGACATGCTGAATGGATAATCAAAATCGTCACCATTATTGCTTGTAAAAGGTTTCAACTCACATGAACATAACCGCACAGTTTTCGTCCATCTACATAGAAAAATTAGCTGTGTCGATTGCTTTTGCCACATAGAGAAAAGTACTCAACTTGAAACAAATCGTTTTAAAAATTTTCGTCGAAGACGAGGAATGTATTTTTTTTCTTAAGTAAATATTGTCACGCCTCTAAAAAATAAGTGAAATCAGAAAAAAAAATAATTGACAAAGTAAAAAAAGAACGCCAATTACTAAAAGGTCGCGACCGTAGTTTCCAATAATTTTGTATATTTGCATTATCAATAAAAAACTTCAAAATATAAAAAAAAATGAGATCGTTTTCTGAAGTTGACAAATACAGTGAATGAAATACGATTCCTATATAGTTGTCACGCTTCGCAAAAAGAAGTGAAATCAGTAAATATTAAAACTTCAAAAAGTAAAAAAGGCACGCCAAGTATTAATAGGTCGTGACCGTTGTTTTAAATGATTTTCTATATTCGCATTTTCAATAAATAAATTTAAAAAAATGTTTAACTGTGAAAAAATATGAGATCTATTGTAACATATACAGTGTATGAATTACGTTTCCTGTAGGAATTTTGAATTTTGGAAATAAAAAAAAATGAGATCATTTTCTAACGTAGCCAAGTACAGTGAATGAATTAAGGTTCTTGTGGAATTCATTCGTGTACACTTTTACCCCTAATCCCTCACTTATTCAGAAAAATTTTCCAGCAAACGTCACAGAGCAACAAAGGTTTCTCGAATGATTCTGCAATTATTAAGAGATTATCATCTGTTTTTATGCTAGCTCGGGTTATAAACTTAAAACAGTTTACGCGTACAAGTGCATGCATTGTATCTATAGCTAGCATAAAAACAGATGATAATCTCTTAATAATTGCAGAATCATTCGAGAAACCTTTGTTGCTCTGTGACGTTTGCTGGAAAATTTTTCTGAATAAGTGAGGGATTAGGGCTAAAAGTGTACACGAATGAATTCCACAAGAACCTTAATTCATTCACTGTACTTGGCTACGTTAGAAAATGTTCTCATTTTTTTTTATTTCCAAAATTCAAAATTCCTACAGGAAACGTAATTCATACACTGTATATGTTACAATAGATCTCATATTTTTTCACAGTTAAACATTTTTTTAAATTTATTTATTGAAAATGCGAATATAGAAAATCATTTAAAACAACGGTCACGACCTTTTAATACTTGGCGTGCCTTTTTTACTTTTTGAAGTTTTTCGATTTACCATGATAATACTTATGGTGAGCAGTGAATAATTTCAGCTCTAGTTTACTGGAGCAACGCCCACATTTGATCAACATGATGATGACACTAAAATATTATAAAATTAGTAGTAAAATATCATATTATTAATATTCGGATTGGAGTGTTGCATAAATATAATTTCTAGAACTCACAAACTTTGATATTATCAAAGCGTTAGAACGCTTGCGTCCGACAGCTTTGCTGCCTATTTTTGCATATCAATCTATGTCGGAGTATGATGATTCGCTCTCCCTGCACACGAACGGTTTACCGCATCAAAAAAAAAAAAAAAAACAGGTGCATAAGAAAACAAATCGAAAAAGCGAAAGATATAGCGATAAGAATAGCTTCATAACCTATTCTGCTAACCGTTTCGAGGTATATAGAGAATATTTTTCATACAATTTTGTATATAGTTGAAAATACAAAAAATATAAGAATGCGTTCTTTCTTTCTTAAATGGCCGTTTCTGACTTTGACCATTTTGTATCGTGATAATTAAATATTTTACAATACGAAATGGTATAAGAAACAGTAATGAATGGTAGTGAAAATATACTAAAAAAATCATTTTTTGTTTTTTTTTCGCTACTACTCATATAATAAGTTTTCGCTACTACTCATGATGTTCCTTCTACTATCTCGCGTGATAATCAAAACGTTCCCGAAATATAGAAATACTTCTTTGTCCCCGCATTCGTGCACGTGCCTGTTTAGCGGTAAGCAATCAGTTCGCCGCATCAAAACATGTTCAGTTTGTTTATCAACTTTGTTCGCAACGCCTATATGAGCAGAACGCTACTTCGATTCGTCGAAAAAGAAGAAGAGCGGGGGAAGCTCCTTCAAGATAGTGGAAGAAACGAGATTGACAAAGTGCTTTAGTACTGTTGCTTCGTGTTTATTGTACAGACGGTGAAGAACAGTGATTCGAGCGATCGGGATAGACAATTTATTCAGTTATTACGATTTTCAGTGATACTCTTCAAGATATTATTTAGTGATTACGAATTTGTAGTGCCTGATCAATTTCGAAAAAACACGAAATAGAAAGGATAACCGATATTTTATATGAAAAAATACGACATGAACCCCACAAATGAAGCAGAGGAGCCAAATTCCACCAATTTCGACGCCGAGAAACTTCAGAGCTGGGGACTCGCTAACTACATCAAAGTATTTACAGGTAAAATTTTTAATTATCGATACTCGTTTACATAAAAATCTGTTCGAACTCTTTTCTGTTTCCAAAAATATGGGCTTTTTTTTCTTCTAACTTGTGTTAATCTTTCATATTTCACAACGGTTTAAATACAGTCAGTTTGCTTTTCTGCTGTTACGTGTATTTTTTTATGCAGTTATACGTTCAATAGCTTTTTTGTTATAATAAATAATGAAATATAAAATTAAATAAATAATTAAAGTTATAGCGACGATTTTTTTATTCATACCAGTGCAAGTCTAACGTAATCAACGTAATTTTTCTTTCTACTATCTTGCATAGTAATGGAAACCTTCATAAGATATTTAAATAATTCTTCGGGCTCAAATTGTTTCTGCGCGTGTAGCGAGAATCTCGTACGAGGGCGAATTCGATTTCAATGTTGAATATTTTTAAACAGAGAAAGGAACATTTTTTTTTTTAATTCAGAACAAGAGATTGATAAAGAGGCGTTTCTCACTATGGATGCTGACATGGCGAAGGAATTGATTCCGATCCTCGGGCAACGAATCAAACTTTTCAACAATCGAGCGCTGTATATTCAGAGCCAAACCCCAAACAAAGTGGTAAGTTCAATATTCTCAATGATTCAAGCAACAAAAAGGAATATCAGTTTTATTCATAATTTTTAAATTATTTTCCAGAACGATACCGTGGAATCCTCGGGCGCAGACACAGAGGTTTCTGTTCCAGAAACGTCGAGTTCCGTTGGTGCAGCATCCGTCGAAAGTTTGATGGCATGCCCTGATGAGTCTAACTGCGTCGATAATGGCGAGGTATCAAATTTTTATCCTTTTTCTTCCAGTTGCTCAAAAAAAAATAGTGTAGACAAAAAATAATCCACTTGTTTTTACAGGAACTGAAAAAACTACTGCAGCAAAATCCAAGGGGGATCGCGATTCTCAATTCGCAACAGGTCTGCGATCGCGATCGCCGAAAAATATGCGAAATTATTGTTGATCATCTCCTCATGTTCAAGAGACTATTTTTCAAGAGAATATTTTCGAATTTTCAATTCAAATTCGTATTTGATAATAAATTTGATTTAATAAATTTAATTTAAACTGATGACGTTTTGTTTACAGGCTCGCATCGTCGGATTGGCAATTTTGGGCGCATGAAATATGCGTTCTTTTCAAAAACGAATAGCCGGGAAAGTATTTCACTTCATACCACTCGAAACCAAAACGATTGGCAAGTGGAAAATTATGGAACCAATATTGTAATTCCAAGCGATATCTGAAGAAAACAAAATTGATTGACTCGACTTCACAAACGGAGGATACAACGATTCCTTTGGAAATCACCCAGAAATTAGAAAAATTAAGAGCTATGGGTCCTCAAGATCCTGAGTTAAAAAACCTCTGGCAGGCAACAAGCAATCACCGCAGGAACCTCGGAACCGTGGACGAGTACTTTCTGTTTTATCCTATTTTAGGATCGTCCATGGGAATCTCTTTGGTAAAATATAGCACGCAATCACAAGAATACTTGCAGCTTGAATTATTTCCATGTAAAATTTTATATGTACCTATTATTTTCAGCTTTGCCTGGATTTCGAAGCGAGGAAGTGGGTTACAGATCCACACGTCTTTCTCAAAACTTGGAACAATGTGGCACAAAAAATATTGGCTTTCGCCAAGACCAAAAACATCGGCCAAGAACTTTTGATCGGTAAGATATTGCCATTTTTTGTAAATAATGTTTACAATGAATTGTACTTTATTTTTTAATTCTACAATTATTTTTTTCTAATTCATATCTTTACATTCCTTTTTTTTCAGAGCAAGCGATCCCGGCGACTTTAGAGTTACTAACTCTTCTTTATCTCTTCAGAACCAATCGAATTCCGACAAAGCCTGGAACGAGATGGCGGCATTCGCAGGTGGAAGTTGCAGAGAGTTTTGTCATGCAAATTGAGGTTAATATAATTTTCAAGCGTCTGACTAATTTAGATTTTTTTTCATAACTGTGCTGTATGCAATCAATTTCTAGAAAAATTTTACGAAGGATGATAAGTTCATTTAACGAAATATCTGATTCTTTCAGAATTCTGGAGAGCTTGACAGCCAACTGGAAAAACGGCGCACAAAACTCCTCAAATATGGGTTGACGCTACAGCCATTCGTCGTAATAATCGGATCGAAAACGAGTTTTTCGTCTGTACTTGTAATTGTAAACGACGCCAAGTATGAGTGCTCGAATTTGATGGCAGCGGTCGACTGCTGCTTTAAAATAACCTGGGCGTTATCCACAAAGTACCAGATGGAATCAGAAATCATTTGGAAGTTTTTGGAAAAATACGTCTACGACATCAAAAGTGATGAAGTCTCCGACAAAATTTTTCTCTCCGTAGACGCTTTGTGGTCCGATAATCAAACCTAAATTTATGGGTTTAAATCAGGTACCGAAATAAGTGTGCTACCGTACGGCAAATACAATTTATTTCTGAATATTACTTCTGATATTACTATTAATGCGTCAATTATTTTGAATAAAGATTTATAAAAAACAATTTCATGCAATACGATATTGTATATTATTTCGTACATTAGAAAACCCTACTCCTTACTATAAATATATATTGTAATTTACAGTACACAGTCGAAAAACGAATATTTAATATGTTTGAAGTTCAATAATTATATGCTACAGTGAATCCTCACTTTATTGTCATAATTATGGTGTTTGGTAATACCCATAACTATAAACGCGTGTTAGAAATAAATATCTCATGGAAGCTAACCATCCCAAATGACATATTACCAATGAAAGAGTCTTATGTGCTTTTCAATTACGGATGCAATACTCTTATTACGTTGCACTATGGTCAGCTATGTTGAATGTAATTGGCTCCCGAAAAATGTTCACTCGTAAATTTTACTTGAAAAATATAGTATACTTGACATAGCGTTAATGCTAGTTCCATAAAAATAACGCAGAAATTAACGTCTAGTTTGATTTTTATTTGAATGAGCAATTTGAATGAAAAGTGATGGGCCGGACAAGTACTTTTAGCACATATTTAAACGTAATTTGTACCGATACGAAATCAACGTCGAATATTGTGAATACCAGGGGATCCTGAAAGTCTGAGAAGAATCGATTTTCTTCTAAGTAAGTCTCTGCCACCATAGAGTAACAAATGACTTTTACCTTCGATGCGATTTTTTTTTGGATTTGAACGTTTCTCAGAACAATTTCATATTGTGAAAAATTATGTATTATATACTAATAAAATACTTATCCTCCGATTGATGCCATAAATTGTAGTGCTGCATATAACTCAGATGGTAACTTTTTTGATTCACTGGAACTTTCTCAAGTTCCGGGTGCTTCCCGTAAGAATGAATTTCTCACGTCCTATTTGAATTTTTTTTTCCTTTACAATATAATTACAGATTTGTATTTTTTTTAATATAATATTTTTTCATGATTTGTGAAAGCTTTTCTTAATTGTTTTGTTGAAATTATTTACAGTTGGTTTCGTAATTTTTTTTACATACCATTATGTTTTGAATTTTTTTCACTCGTCATCCGATGTACTCGTCACTTTTGCATTTATTTGACCACGTTTTGTTCCTTTGAACCAAACGTTTTTCACGCATTACCATGATTTAACAGATTCAATTTTTTATTCATTGCGTTTGAAATGGTTTTTTTTTATAACCTTTAGTAATGAATTGCTCATTTGAAGCAAGTTTCGAGAGAACAGATCGAACAACTTCTTATAAATCATCGTGCATTCGTGTTTTGAACTACATGAGTGTCACATAGGGTTTCACTGAGACTACTGTCCAGGTGACATCAAACATAAATGTACTTGTCTCCAATTTTTTAACAGCATTCGTGCTGTTACTTATGGTTTGATTTGACTACTTTTTGTGCACTGTGAACTTGAAAAAATTTTACAGGATATTGGAAAATCAAATTCTTCATGTTAGGGCACAATATAGATGACATTCTGTTATTGTTAATTCATTTTTTGTTCGTACCAAGAAATGCACACTACATGTATGAGTATCATATATGTAGGGTTTATTCACTGAGACTACCGTTCAGATGTAATGATCATATTATCACCCATCAGAGTGTACTTGCGAAAAGACATTTATTGAAAAATTTTTTAATTAAAATTATTCCCTGTCTCATTGAAAGAGATATCAAAAAAAAGGAAACAAAAATTTTTTAATCAAATTACGGCTAATTTATTTAAAAACTCAAAAAATTAAAACGAATAATAAATTTCAATGTCGTTAAATAACGACAGGATTTCAATGACTAAGGCACTCGAATCTTTTTTCAAGATAACGCGATATTGATCGATTGGAATAATTAAATCCAACATAGGGGGTCACCCCGCATGGCGGCCGAATTTTGTAGGGTTTTTTCGCAATTTTCTTGCGGCAAAGAAAAAAAACATAGACTTTTGAAATTTAAAGGGTTTATTCAATGGTATTTCAACTCGATGGTAGAATTTTTTAACTCTGATATCTCTGGTAGATTCGGTGTAAAGCTACTCCACAGGAACCTATATGTTTCTTCATAGTCTCCACGATTCCAGGGGATCGGTTTATCTGAAATCAAAAAACCAAGGAGCGTTTGGATTAGTAAAGCAGTGGTTATCACCTGAATTAAAATTATACAGAAATATTAAACATTGAAGGATTTTTCCGTTTAGAAAAACCTTATTTCAATTTTTCAAAATGTTGCATAGCTCAATAATCCTTCAATTTCGATATTTCTGTATGATTTTAGTTCAGGCAATAGCCCATTGCTTTACAAATCAAAACGCTCCTCGGTTTTTTGATCGCAGATAAACGGGACCCCCGGGAATCGTGGACACCATGGAGAAGCATATGGGATCCTGTGGATTAATTTTACACGGAATTAACTCGAGACGTCAGAATTAAAAAATTCTATCATAAAGTTGAAATACCAATGAATAAACTCTTTAAATTTTAAGTCTGTGTTTTTTTCTCGTCGCAAAAAATAGAGGAAACCCCAAAAAATGCGGTTGCCATGGGGGGTGACCCCCTCAAGCCGAATCAGTTTTTTTGAAAATAAAAATCGTTTTATTATGCATGCAAGTTGTTTTAGGTATTTTAATACCCACTAGGGTGGTAGTTATTTGAGATCAAATTTATTTTACTCTTTTCGCCCCCTAAATTGGTTCGAAATTCGATTCGGTGGAAGCTTTTTTCAACGTCGGTATATCGTCAAGCAATGTAGGGTTCTTCAAGTGTCAAACGCTCACTGAAAACTTATATGATGCCTCTATGGTCACCTCGTTGCACCGGCAACAGCGACGTTGGAACGGTTGCTGAAAATACATTCGTAGTTGCCGCAATGAATCCCTACTGATAACGCAACCGAGGAATGCGTTCTCGCTGTTTTCGTTCGTATTGACTTCTATCTTTTCCATTGGGACTCTATGGCTACAATGTCTCGACTTTTATTTACTCTTTTCTATTTACCGTTGAATTTTCGCTTCTTGGAGAAGTTGTTTTCGGGCCAAAGAATTGTTTGTCCATTTTTCAATTGCATGTCCTTCTATCGCATTAAGCGTTCTACCATTTCTAACATGTTTTTATCGTACTTCGAAAGTTTATTAATTCTCTGTCGCAATACCCCCCATAAGTAGATGTTCTCGCGGTGTTTTTAATCCACAGCATGGATACGTCACGACCGGCGAGAAACAAACGGCCACCTTTATATCTTCGGGATTACGATCCCACTTTCCAAACTACGTCATCGGAGGAATATTCGGTAGATCAGAGCGGGGAACCTGTTCCAGAAAACCGCACGAATTCGACGCCTCGAGAAACCGAGGCTAATCTACGGGGTGCGATGGAGGCCCTTCAAAATTTCCTACCGTTGTATAACAATCATACGTCACTTGCAATTGCCACGCATGGGCAATACAATACTGTGCGTTCAAAAAATTAATTAATGACGATATCCGCAGTAAGAGTTCTTCGTAAAAACGCGTAATCTCGTTTTTCACAAATTGAATCTCAGGACATTGCTGAACCGGAATACATTCCGTCATCAACGCCGAGATCCGAGCATCTCGAACCGTCGTCATTAATAACGTTGGAATGTCCTCATCGGAGCGGAACATCGTCATGCCAACAAGATGCAACGACATCAGAGGAAATATCGGCTATGACCCCCGGACAATTCCAGACGACATCGGATCATGATATCCGCGCGCACGGGGAGAAAACGCCAACGCGAATTACAACGACGAGCGACTCAGCTTGCAGCACGACGAGGCCTAACAAGACATTGACGACGCACGAAATGGGACCACAACAACAGCAACAGCGACGGCGGCGACGACGACGACGACGACGACGACGTCAACTAACACAACAATATAATTCATTTCCACATTATCAACGAGACGACTATCGATCACAATCACTACAACAGCAACCCTCTTAATTTCAGGATGAAGCGGATCAATATCAACAGCCGTTGTATGAAAATCCATGGGGTCGTTCTTATGAACAACAACAATAGCAATATCCACCACGGCCTTGGCCCCAATTCAATCAGGCATTCAAATTCGCTTCGGAAGAGTCGGTGACAGCACTGAGAGAGGATGTAACGTAAGAAACTGCCCCTCGAATCATTTACGCGTCTTTCGTGATAATCAAGATTTTTTTAATAATTTACGTTCCACTCATTCTGTTGTTTTTGATATTTAGGTCGCTCGCGAAAATCGTGAAAAAGGGAATGCGGTAATTATTATGAAATACTAGCACGTATATCAATATAGTCGTTGCCACATGATTGTTATCGATACATTTTCTCTTTCTCCATTTAAATGAAATTCAACGAATAGCGATCTCAAGAAATTATATGAGCGGGAACTATCCACGGAATTTCCCGAAAAACCTAGATCATTACCACTTACGAGCCCCGAGCAAATAAATGATTTCGAGGCCATACCGGATGACGAGTACAAGAATGTGGTAAACTTATAGTATCACCCAAATTATACACCACTCGACGAGACTTTTCTATTTTTGAAAGAATATTACATAATGCTCCAAATAAAATTGTAAGCAACTTTTCAAAAAACGAAAATCAGAGCGACTGCTCCCCCCCCCCCCCCCCCCGCCCCTTGATGTTTGTCATGAAGAGAAAAATTATAAAAAAACGGTCAAGTTCAAAAATACGTGTACACGCGACCGAAAAGAAATCGGAAAAAACATGTACATTAAATTAAAATTTCATTAAACGTTTCTATCATAGCTGTCACAATCTCGATAACTTACCATTTCAGGTCAGATACTTGGGGTCGCTCGGTGGCCACACATTAGTTGAAACGGCTAACGAGATTTTGAAGAACGCCATGGAAGATTCGGTATCGCCGGCTTTGACCTGGCTCGGCCGAAAACTAAATGAGATAGCTCTTGGCAAAACAAGATTTGCCAAAGCCCTTCATGGTGAGTAATGTGATGAATTAATCAACTTTTTTTCTCAATCCGAAAGTAAACTAATCATTTTTGTCATTACGTTTGCAATATAGCGGCAGTTGCGAGGAATAGGAATTATCCGAAACCAGATTGGTCCCAATTCACCGACGCAATGACTAACGCGCTCAGCAGTTCGAAGCAGCGCCACCGGAACAGCCTGAATAACGCAAGGGAAAATCAAAGGGGCCCCAGAGGAAATGTTCCACCCAATGATTAGCCCCGGCGTATTGAGAATCGTACGCCATCTCATTCGCAGACGCATGATGGAAGCGGTAATTCGGATATTGAGAATGTTGACGAGGATATGAAACGACGAAATCGCAGCCTTCAACATCGCACGCGCAACAACGCTGCTCACCAACGATCCCGCCAACGAAGCGTATCAAGGTCGTCCTCAGATTCGATGCTGTCAAGCGCAAGGTCACGTTCTCCGATCTAATCGATAGGTAATATCCCGCCAAAGAGGTAAACAACTTTGTGTCACACAAATAGGTAATTCATTTTTTTAACGCATGTTTTTTAATAAGGTAGTAGCTACGAAGTATAATTATTTGCGAGTGAAAGAACAGAGTGCATCGTATGAATGAGTTAGTGGTTCGGATTCCACAAAAAACGTCGGTCCCCCAATGCACGGGTGTGCAGTTTCAAGTATCCGGGTTTTCGTGGGGTGGGTAGTCCATCGTAAATTAAAAGATGGCTAGCAACTCCGCTAAACTCGGGTTTTTCTACTGTACGCCCACATTCATCGTACCATGGGCCCAAAGTCACGATACGAATTCACCCGATTAAATGCATGTTCATTTTTATTACTTTATGTTAGATTAAATAATTATAACTATTACTGTATTACTTACCGATTTGCCGATACTGCCTCATCGATTCAATGATTGTTTCTTTTTTCGAATAGCTCGGGAACGAGACATTGCGTTCTTCGGGTGATCGCGAGTCGACAATGTAATGTACCGTCAACACTCTGCTCGACTGTCGGTAACAGAGCCGCGTCATTGCTCCGAAAACCCAACAACAGCAGCGCGTCGCTCGAGCATCGTAAATTATACGGCACAGCACGCTGACAATACGCCTTTACCTCATTGCTACAGTCTGTCACTGATTCTTGGTTTCGATGCTGTTATTTTGCACCTCAATCCGGTCTGCACTACGTGTCGTCCCGTTGCCGTTCTCTTGCTGTTACTCCGTATTACAAGCCACACGTTTTCTCACTAAATAAGTTTCCCAGCAAGGAAACTGCAACGGAACGGCACGTCGTGCTGTCCTGTTGCTGTTCCCTTGCTGTTACCCCGTGTTTCTAACGTAATGTTTTCTTTCTCAAGAAAGGTGCTCAAATAACCACTCAAAGGGAACTCCACGGCGTGCTATCGCCGTTCCTTCGCTGTTTCATTGATTTAGTTTTTTGATCAACAAAACAGTACATCGTGCTGTTCTGTTGCCGTAGCTGTGCTATTACTCGCTCTCACATGGTGTTGCCATCTTGGCGACATTATTTTTTGCAATATTGCTGCCAAATTTATAATCGTGCCGTTAGTTTGCTGTTCAATTCGGAAGCAAACTAAGCAATATTTGTGTCATGCTATTCTGAATCGTGACATCGTGTTGCTGTCTTTATGCTGTTTTCAATTTTTTCACAGCACGTTTGTCTATCTGGGTTAGCTTTTACAGTGTATCCATACCAATTTCTATTCATTCTCTAGACAATTCGAGTGACATTCGTATTTCTATTTCCTTATATTAATTTCAATAATTTGAAATATTTATAACAAAAAGTTTTCATGATTGTTTGTTTATAAACTCGAGTTTGAAAAAATCTTTGGGCCATGTAAATACAAAGATATTGACTTGAATTGTTGCATAATGAATTTGGAAATTTATTTCAATAAGTCGTATATTGCTCATTTTTCGTAATATCAAAATTTGTATCTTTGAAATGCAATGAACACCTCTTAAGTTTGACAACATGATGAAGCGACATGTATAAACCGTAAACTTCCCCTAGGAAAAAAAGGTTGGGACAAGTACATTGATGGTTCCTCGTTTGCTGATAATTCCATGCATAAAACAAACTTTAAAAAAAATTTTTATAAAAAATGGCCAAAAAAATTATTTTATAAAAAAAATACAGAACAATTCGAAAGAAATTTCACAAATCTTGAAAAAACATTATCTTTAAAAAAAAACTAACCTGGATCTATTTTTTAAAGTGTTAAAAGAATCAAATAACAAGTAAAAAATAAAAAACCGAAAAATCGCGCTTGAAATCATTTTGGAAACCGATGCCTCATTCTTTTTATTTGATTCGAACAGCTAAATCAGTTGAAAAAAATTCCATCTAATATACGTGCAGCATTAAAATTTATTATATCAATTTGAGGCCAAGTATTTTTTAATAAATTGAAAAAAGTTCCCATTTGAGTTACGTGCAGCACTAAAATTTATGATATCAATCGAAGGACAAGTAATTTATGAGTAACTCGAAATTTCAACATTATGGAATTGTTCTAAGAAGCTTTTAAATCCAAAAAAATCACTTGCAAGCTAGTCACTTCTTACTCTATGGTGGCAGAGACTTATAAGAAAATCGATTCTTTTCAGACTTTCAGGAGCTTCTGATATTATTCACAAAATTCGACGTCGATTGGATCGATACAAATTATGTTTAAATATGAGTTAAAAGTACTTGTCCGGCCCATCACTTTCCATTCAAATAAAAATCAATCATAAAAAACGAAACTGTACGGCAGAATCCAGTTAAAAATTTATTGAAATGCGATTTATTATTAGTTTAATGTTCTTAATAACAGTATAGGTTAGTTATGTCGAATGAAATTGGTTCGCTGGAAGAAGTGAGAAGTAAAAACTGCCGTCATCGCAATACAAACTGGCGAGTTATTTTGGAAGCTTCAACATATTTAATGTGCAAAATGTTTTTTATTTATCGATGCACAATAACATCCCTTGTATATTACAGGACAATTTGTTTCCATTCTTATTAAATTATTGCAATTAAGAGAAAATTACTTGAAGATAACTCTCTAAATTCCCTCTACATGAATATTTGTGCTCCATCGGTTCTAAAAAAGCCCTGATTTTTATTTAAATAAACAAGTTTAATGACACAAGAAAATCTATATGTGCATATATAGATATACAGAATGCCTGTTCGCTATTTTGATCGTTCGCTGTTTCGACCCCCACCCGAAACAAATTAGAAAACATTTATTCGATTGGAGTTTCTCACATTATATATACTAACAGTTCCGTGTGTTCTTGTTTTATTAAAAATTGGAGACAAGTACATTTATGTTTGATGTCACCTGGACAGTAGTCTCAGTGAAACCCTATGTGACACTCATGTAGTTCAAAACACGAATGCACGATGATTTATAAGAAGTTGTTCGATCTGTTCTCTCGAAACTTGCTTCAAATGAGCAATTCATTACTAAAGGTTATAAAAAAAAACCATTTCAAACGCAATGAATAAAAAAATGAATCTGTTAAATCATGGTAATGCGTGAAAAACGATTGGTTCAAAGGAACAAAACGTGGTCAAATAAATGCAAAAGTGACGAGTACATCGGATGACGAGTGAAAAAAATTCAAAACATAATGGTATGTAAAAAAAATTATGAAACCAACTGTAAATAATTTTAACAAAACAATTAAGAAAAGCTTTCACAAATCATGAAAAAATATTATATTAAAAAAAATACAAATCTGTAGTTATATTGTAAAGGAAAAAAAAAATTCAAATAGGACGTGAGAAATTCATTCTTACGGGAAGCACCCGGAACTTGAGAAAGTTCAAGTGAATCAAAAAAGTTACCATCTGAGTTATGTGCAGCACTACAATTTATGGCATCAATCGGAGGATAAGTATTTTATTAGTATATAATACATAATTATTCACAATATGAAATTGTTCTGAGAAACGTTCAAATCCAAAAAAAAATCGCATCGAAGGTAAAAGTCATTTGTTACTCTATGGTGGCAGAGACTTACTTAGAAGAAAATCGATTCTTCTCAGACTTTCAGGATCCCCTGGTATTCACAATATTCGACGTCGATTTCGTATCGGTACAAATTATGTTTAAATATGTGCTAAAAGTACTTGTCCGGCCCATCACTTTTCATTCAAATTGCTCATTCAAATAAAAATCAGGGCTCTTCTAGATCTGATGGATCACATCTATGCGTACAGAGGGAAACAGAGGGAATTTAAAAAATTACCTCCAAGAGATTTTAACTTAATTGCATTCATTATAAAAAAATGCAAACAAATTTTTCTGTAATATCCAAGAGATATTATTGCGTATTTATGAAAAAGTATCCTTCGCACGATAAGCATTGTCCAGCTTCCAAATTAACTCCCCAGTTTATATCAAGAGACGCGGTAGCGGCTCGACGCCAAGTATTAAAAGGAAAAACTGCAGCGCAAAAGAAAAGCCAGCGCGAGTCCTGCCGCTACTCTTATATACGCGAATATGCCGGTTTTATGACGTCACAGAATTTTCAAATGGCTCTCACAAATAAACCATTTCATAAAAGAACTTGAAAATTTGTGACGATTTTTTTTCGATTTTTCTCTTTCCATTGGTCTTTGTTGCAAGTAAATCCGTCCAGTAGATCCTGAGATATGTAACGTTAGTGATTTAAAATCCATCATTTCGGGATTTTCATTTTCTTAGAGACAGAGGGGCGTAAGTTACAGTTATTTACATTTGGACTTACGTCCTTTGCACGATTTCTTACTTTTGTCACACTCTACGTCACGCACTACGCTAAACGCGGCTACCCCCTCTCCTTCTGCGTCGCCGAGCGAGAGAGACAGAGAATGGGCGCACAGCGGGGGCAATACCAACTCCTGGTTTGCGCATAAAATATGTATATAATTATTATAATTAATATATAATATAATATATATATTATATTATACAATATATAATATAAAATGATAATAATATAATAAAACAAAAAAATTGAATAATACGAATAACATTAAATAATAAATAATAAAAATAAAAAAATATAAAATTCTGGTCGACGCCGCTGGATTTTTCGAGGATGTCTAGGGCGATAGATCATGGGTTTTGAAGGACTAGGTTTAGGTACATTCTATCGCGAACTTCGATTTCTAGGTGGACGACCCCATAGTTTTTTATGTTCAGATATATTCCTCCATGGTTTTCGCGATCGAGGTTGACGGCTCCACAGGTTTTGATGTCCAGGTATGTTTCTCCATAGTTTTCGTGGTCTCGGATAATTCCTCTATGGGTTTCGATGTCTAGGTATATTCCTCTATGGTTTCTGATGTGCAGGTGTATTTCTCCATAGTTTTTAATGTCCAGGTGTATTTCTCCATAGTTCTTGATGTCTAGGTATATTCCTCCATGGTTTTCAATGTCTAGGCAAGTTTAATCATGGTTTTCGCGGTCGAGGTCGACGGCGCCACAGTTTTCGATGTCCAAGTATGCTTCTCCATGGTTTTTGTGGTCTAGGATAATTCCTCCATGGGTTTTGATGTCTAGGTATATTCCTTCATGGTTTTGAATGTCTGGACATGTTCCTTCATGGTTTTCGTGGTCCAGGTATATTCCTCTATGGTTTTCGATGTATGGATATGTTTCTCCATGGTTTTCGTGGTCTAGGTAGATTCCTCCATGGTTTTCGTGGTCTAGGTATGTTTCTTCATGGTTTTCGCAGTCGAGGTCGACGGCTCCACAGTTTTCAATGACCAAGTATGAAGGACCACGAAAACCATGTTCCTTCATGGTTTTCGTGGTCCAGGTATATTCCTCCATGGTTTTCGTCGTCCAGGTATATTCCTCCATGGTTTTCAATATCTAGGCATGTTTCATCATGGTTTTCGTGGTTCAGGTATATTCCTCCATGTTTTTCGATGTTTGGGTATGTTTCTCCATGGTTTTCGTGGTCTAAGTTGATGGTTCCACAGTTTTCGATGGCTAGGTCTGAGTTTCCATAGATTTTGTTCTCTAGGTATATTTCTTCATCATTTCCGTGATCTAGGTCGATGACTCCATACTTTTCGATGTCTAGGTATGTGTCTACATATTTTTCAATGTCTAGGTATATTCCTCCATGGTTTTGGATGTCCAGGTATATTTCTTCATAGTTTTAAATGTCTACGTATGTTCCTTCATGGTTTTCGTGGTCCAGGTATATTCCGTCATGGCTTTTGATGCTAGGTCAACAATTCCATAGTTTTCGATGTTTGGTTATGGTTCTCCATGGTTTTCATGGTCTATGTCAACGGTTCCATTGTTTTCGATGTCTACGTCGACAGCTCCATGGTTTTCGATGGCTAGGTATATTTCTCCATGGCTTTCGTCGTCCTGGTATGTTTTTTCACGCTTTTTGAGGTCTAGATCAACGGCTCCGTAGTTTTCAATGTCCAGGTATGTTTTCCCATTGTTTTCGTGGACTAGGTTGACGACTTCATAGTTTTCACTATCCCGGTCGATAGCTCCATAGTTTCCGATGTTAAGGTGAATTTGTCCATGGTTCCCGATATGAAAGTCAATGGCTCCATAGTTTCCGATAGTGTGGTGAGTTTTTCTAAGGTTTTCGATATCTAAGTCGTCGGCTCTATAGTTTTCGATGTCTAGGTGGATGCCTTCGTATTTTTCAATATATATTCGACAATTTTATATTTCCCGATATTTAGGTAAACGGTGCAATGGTTTACGATATATTTCCTCATAGTTATCGATATCTAGATCTGCGATTTAATAGTTTGCATTGACGAGGCAGGTTCAGACGTTACAGAAGACCATGAAAAAATATCACTGGACACCAATAACCATAAAGCTGTGGTCTTAGACATTGAATACCATGGAAACATCTCTTTGGACATTGCAAACCATTGACAGTATCCATGTCAACATGGAATCCATGAATGAAAAGAAGATAGTTTCAAAAATCATTTTTCCAAGTAAACAAGAGGAGCTTTTCAAAAAAATGAATAGAAAATGAAAATATCATCCCATTGCATAGGAATTTCCCAATCTTTCATTGGAAAATTCGATTTGCTGAATGGATAATCAAAATCGTCACCATTATTGCTTGTAAAAGGTTTCAACTCACATGAACATAACCGCACAGTTTTCGTCTGTCTACATAGAAAAATTGGCTGTGTCGATTGCTTTTGGCACATAGAGAAAAGCACTCAACTTGGAACAAATCGTTTTAAAAATTTTCGTCGAAGACGAGGAATGTATTTTTTTTCTTAAGTAAATATTGTCACGCCTCTAAAAAATAAGCTAAATTAGAAAAAAAAATAATTGACAAAGTAAAAAAAGAACGCCAATTATTAAAAGGTCGCGACCGTAGTTTCCAATAATTTTCTATATTTGCATTATCAATAAAAAACTTCAAAATATAAAAAAAAATAAGATCGTTTTCTGAAGTTGACAAATATAGTGAATGAAATACGATTCCTATATAGTTGTCACGTCTCGCAAAAAGAAGTGAAATCAGTAAATATTAAAACTTCAATAAGTAAAAAAGGCACGCCAAGTATTAAAAGGTCGTGACCGTCGTTTTAAATGATTTTCTATATTCGCATTGTCAATAAATAAATTTTAAAAAATGTTTAACTGTGAAAAAATATGAGATCTATTGTAACATATTCAGTGAATGAATTACGTTTTCTGTAGGAATTCTGAATTTTGGAAATAAAAAAAATGAGATCATTTTTTAACGTAGCCAAGTACAGTGAATGAATTAAGGTTCTTGTGGAATTCATTCGTGTACACTTTTAGCCCTAATCCCTCACTTATTCAGAAAAATTGTCTAGCAAACGTCACAGAGCAACAAAGGTTTCTCGAATGATTCTGCAATTATTAAGAGATTATCATCTGTTTTTATGCTAGCTCGGGTTATAAACTTAAAACAGTTTACGCGTACAAGTGCATGCATTGTATCTATACGATGAACTGCACAAATTCATTTTCAACATTACACACAAGCTTGGCGTGCATGGTTTTCAATCGGAAGCTCGGCGAAGGAATGCCTCATCCGTCCATATATTTGAAGAAAACTTGATGATCCTCTCATGTAATTGTTTTTTAATTTGCCATCCCTTTTCCATCCAACTATTTTATTGAGTAGTTCGACGTGAGATCCCGCGCTGTGTACACAAAGAAAAATATCCATTCTTGACTAGTTTGACTGATAAATTCATTACTCCAAATGTTTCGTATTCAACGCGTTTTCTTTTCTCAAATCAATGTTTAGACAGCTTACTTCTTTGTTCATCCATTTCAATACTTGTGTAATTCATCCAATCATCTGCCCATTTGGTAAAAAAAAGAGTGTACGGACAAACGAGTGAAAGTGACCCGTGGATAAATTAAAATGCGTATGGGCATGAAAGAATGGCCGTATCTATCCGTACAAGATAAAGGCATATAAAGGAATTGATTGATTTCATTTCTTTATCCGTTCGTTTAATTGTTCAATTTTATCCACAAATTTCACCCATCTGTATTGTTTACCACATCATTATATAACAGGGCCCCTCTTATTTTATTGGGGGATCGGTTTTTTTCCCACTCGTTCATACAATTCTAATTAATTATTGTTTTCATAGTAAATTTGAACAATTGTCTCTTCCCGAGCTTCCGATTGAAAACCATGCACGCCAAGCTTGTGTGTAATGTTGAAAATGAATTTGTGCAGTTCATCGTATAGATACAATGCATGCACTTGTACGCGTAAACTGTTTTAAGTTTATAACCCGAGCTAGCATAAAAACAGATGATAATCTCTTAATAATTGCAGAATCATTCGAGAAACCTTTGTTGCTCTGTGACGTTTGCTAGACAATTTTTCTGAATAAGTGAGGGATTAGGGCTAAAAGTGTACACGAATGAATTCCACAAGAACCTTAATTCATTCACTGTACTTGGCTACGTTAAAAAATGATCTCATTTTTTTTTATTTCCAAAATTCAGAATTCCTACAGAAAACGTAATTCATTCACTGAATATGTTACAATAGATCTCATATTTTTTCACAGTTAAACATTTTTTAAAATTTATTTATTGACAATGCGAATATAGAAAATCATTTAAAACGACGGTCACGACCTTTTAATACTTGGCGTGCCTTTTTTACTTTTGAAATGACGGCAATTTTTACTACACGTTTTCTTCTTCAAACGAATTTTATTCGTTATAGCAACTAATCTATTCTATTACTGAAGATATTCAGCTGATAATAAATCGCAATTCAATAAATTTTCGAGCAGATTCGTCTGTACAATTTCGTTTTTTTATGGTCACGTACACAATTGCACTTTGTTGAAATCAACATTAAAAAATGAGTGCGATACGGGCATTTCTTGAAATTCGATGAAAAGTGATTCCCTAGTGTATTACTATATACCCTTTCTTAAAAAAAAATTTTCGATATATCGGAATGTAAAGCCTCTATCCGTTGCAATGGTTTTGTTTACTCGATGCCATGAATTGTTGCGAAGAGATAGTTGCCGCCGAGCATATGTGGCGGCAAACAAATCAAAAACGAAGTTAATGCATGTGTTAATATTAATGAACAGTAAATCCCGAGAAAATAATTTTCCTTCGAATCGCTCTTGTCAAAAAGAAACGAAAATGAAAGATGAAGTTGATTAATCTATTTATATTATATGGAGTCATAATTCACAACAAAATCATTTTTCTTCAAATTCCAGGAATCCACGTGTCGTACTCGACTAGTGATATTTATCAAAATGTGTACGTGACTATAGAAAAAAAAACATTGCATGGCTGAGTAGGTTCGAAAATTTCTAGTAATGCGCCTGATTATTTCTCATTTTCATTGGTTCTTACCGAATGGTATGTGTTCACTGAAGAAAATGAGAAGTGGATATTGCTATACGAACTTGCGAACAATCAAGTTCAAATTACTTGGAGATATTAATTTTATTTCTATCCATTTTATTATATTTGTCATTATAGAACAGCCCTGATTTGTTTTCGAATGAGCAATTTGAATAAAAAGTGATGGGCCGTACAAGTACGTTTAAGACGTATTTGAACATAATTTGTACCGATCCAATCGAAGTTGAATGTTGTGAATAATACCAGGGGATCCTGAAAGTCGGAGGGGAATCGATTCTTTAAAGTGTGTACCTTGTTGAAGTAACGAATGACTTTCATGTGAATTTTTAATGATTTTATTTCCATTAATTTTTTAGTAATTTTGATAAAACGTTGTGAGCCCGACAAGGATTCTCAACGCTCATTTGTCGCCGGAGATTATATTTCGAATAACTGATAAATACTTGACCTCGAATTGATATAATACATTTTAGTACTGCACGTAACTTCCGTTATGACTTTTTTTTCATTAACTTTTTTCGTGAAAATAATTATCATGAATTTCATTAAAGTTTCCAATTTGTTGGATAAATATTCCGAATTATCAATAAAAACTTGGCCTCCATTTGATATCATACATTTTTATACTACATGTAACTTGGATAGTACATTTTTCAATGTCTTCAATATTTATGAATTTTTTTGAAATTTTTTTATTTTTCTTTACAGAATTTTTTCGATTGTTTTTTATTTTTGTTGAATTTCTTTGAACTTTTCAATTTTTCGTTTATTATTTCTATAGAATTTTTTTCCTGGTTCTAAATCTTTTTTTTATGTCATCCAGAAACAAGAGACCATCAATGTACTTGTCCCAACTTTTTTTTCCCTAGGGGAAGTTTATGGTTTGATATTACGCCTTTTTTCTCAAAAGTTCCTCATTTATGTTATGACGGTTATAGGATTTTAGTATAAATTTCTATGAATTATTTGCTTAGTACATTTTTATAGATTCGATTCTCATACGAACATTTTTTATGGGATAATCTTTTTCATGAAATTATCAGCAAATAAGGGACCATTAATGTACTTTTCCCAATCTTATTTTCCCTAGGTATGATGTTCGGCTTATAAAGTTGGTTTCCACCATAAAAGATCAATTTTTCGTAAAAATTGTAGTGAAGATATTTCATCACAAGTCTGCCCTTGAACTTTGGCGATTTTTTTCCTTATACCCTAATATGTTATGCCTATTAGGAACTCAACAGCATGGAGGAATCCGGGATGAGGCCCGAGAAATGAATTTCGGTTTATAATGTTGGTTTCCACGTAAAAGACCAATTTTTCTTCAAAATTGTACTGAAAATATTTCGGCACTGGTTTGGTCTTGGACTTTGGTGATTTTTCTCCTTGTCTTCTAATATGTTTTGTCTATTGGGAATTCAAGAGCATGAAGAAATGCGTGTTGTGGGCCATAATATGATTTTCAGCTTATAACGTTGGTTTCCGCGACAAAAGATCTATTTTTCGTCAAAATTGTACTGAAAATATTTCGTCACCGGTCTGTCCTTGGCCTTTGACGATTTTTTCCAAGTCTTCATACCAAGATAGAACTGATGTAAAGATTTCCTTAATAGAACAGATTTTATTTATCCCTTTTCTTCAAAATTCAAATGAAAGATAGATCAAATTCAAGACACGAAAAATCCAACAGATTTGCCTACTTTAAATGTCGCTTTTGCATTCTGAATCTAGAGATTTCATTTCATCCAAAACGTGCCCTCAATGAAATATATTTCCAAAGTTTGGAAGTGGCCGCTGAGGTCCAATTATCCACAGTTTGATAGCTGCTGAAAAAAAGTACCCGAAAACTTCTAACATTTATTATGCCAGAACTCAAAGCAGCAAAAAAAACTAAGCGAACTTAATTCAACAGAGCAACAGAATTCAAAGACGTTTAAGGTACCTGCATTGGTTTTGGAGGAAAACCATTTCAGGACAATTCAGAAATGAATTTAGAAATTCGAAAACTCACAATGGAGTAGAAAAAGGACAATTGAAGTATTTAGAAAAGCGGAAGACTTTTGTGATGAATTTTCTAGATTACATGATACGGTTGGAGTAATTGATTTGAATGATTGGCACACACGCTGCAACACAGAAATATCAAAGTTTGGAAGTATTCGCTGTATATCAGTCATACAAACTTCAATACTATTTGAAAAGGAACACTTAAAAACTTGCCGAACCAAGTTCCATTACATATTACCATAATCAAAAATAAGGGGTGATCCGTCACATATATATTTATCCACAGAAATTTCAGAGTTCGCAGGTATCTGCTGCGGTTCAATGTATCTGCGCAATGAGCTTCGAAGACAGCAATTTCAAATCTATCCATAAATGAGCAACTGAAGACTTTTATAATCAATTTTTTACTTCATATAGATGTTACAGTTAGGATCAAAATGTAAAATGAATGGCACAGTATTTAAATTGTACAGTTTGCAGATTTTTGCAGTATTTTAATGATCCGAATCTACAGCATTATAATGAAAAGTTGTCAAAAGTCATAATGTTACATTAAAATGACATAGCGCACATTGCATTCAGCAATTCTGTAAGTTTCTGGGGATGTTGGTGGGTATCATATTTGATCGCATCCAAAACTGAGCAACAGTAGACTTATCGGAATAAATTTTTTTCATAACAATTCCATATTTGTAGTTTGCAAAGTGGAAATACTCAACATACATGTCATTCTATAAGTTTTGTTATCAAAATTTGTGTTTGCATACCGCATTCCTAAGATACGACTTTTCATATCATTAGCAAAAAGAGCATCCAAAGGCTTTCTGGAACAAGTTTCCAAATTTATCACTCGACAGACCTAATGGGAAAAGAATAACTACACACTATACCAAGACCAGATTTTTATTTGAAAATCTGATTTACAAAATGTGCAATTCAAGATCATGGTTAGAAACCTCTCGAATCATGTTACCACAATCATCATGAAGGAGTAGAAAATCATAGAACACATATTAGGGAACGAATTAATAATATGAATCGATCCGCTGCAAACTGAGCGGGTGAAAACAAGGATCGGAGAGGGCAGAGCCAAACTGAATATCAAGCAAAATATGGGGATGTTTAAAAATAATGACGACACAAGAAATAAATTAGAAAACATTTATTCAATTAAAGTTTCTAATATCATTCTAACAGTTGCGTGTATTTTTGTTCTATTTATTCGTATATATAACCTATGTACACATGATATATAACCACGCCACTGACAATATATTTGCACTGGACAATATTTCTCGTACTCTGGTTTAATTGAAGGATTATTTCAGTTAACACTTATTTCCAATCGAAAGAAATAATGAAATCTTGAAAAGTTTCGTTGACATATATGCATCGCGCATTTTTTATATTCTTTTTCACACACACATCACAGACTACATTTACGCGGCCGCTTTGGTACCGGTTTAATATATCACAAATAACAAAATAAATAGTAATATGCACTTCTTTAGATGACGAAAATTGTTTTTTTATTGATCCCGCACGCACTTCGTAATGTCGAAACTCTGTTCATACGATCAAAAACTGACACATGGTTTGTACATATATATATGTATATCGGTCGAATTTATGACTGCTGTTACCAGCTGTGCCGTGCCGTGTGCTACGTTCTGAAGTTGACGTCAGATTTCCAATCATCAACAACTAATTTCAACAACCAATCACAACGTCTAAAAATGGATGTCGTCAGATCCAACGAATCAGAAACTCCAGAGCATCAAAGTGCCTTTGATGGTGTTTATAAATACAGACGCATAAATTCTTGAATGTGTTGGTAACTTTTGCATAATCTTGAGCCCGTGCAAAGTTTTTTCTCAGCAATTACAACACCGATCATGCTGATTTAGGGCGGAATCGAAAGAGAATTACTCAATTGGCTTAAACTTCAATTTTCAAGTTGCTAAATGGCTCCTGAGCTTCGTAATTCAATAAAATCACATGCAAATTTTACCCCCACCACGGCGAATCGTTTTATTCAGAGAAAGTATAGTCTCGGCGAGAGTCTCGGGCCAGCAGACGACAGGGCTGTCAATGTACTTGTCCCGAGACTCTACCGAGTCTCTTGATAGTCTCGGCGAGAGTCTCGGGCCAGCAGACGACAGGGCTGTCAATGTACTTGTCCCGAGACTCTACCGAGTCTTTTGATCAGACATCTGATCAGCAACTAATACTGATTTCAACGCAGATTCATTAATCAATTCTTGGAGATCTACTGATGATTGCTTAACTTCTTTAGCATTGATCACTTTCTTGCCAGGAAACATTTCAGCAAAATAACGGCCTTTTGCGTACTTTTCCTTCACGAACTGACGGGCACTGGGCTTCCCCCATTGTTATTCATGGTTGGTTTTGGTTGAACTTTCTTCATGATTTATGTAATAAATCAAAGCGGCAATATGTTTACATTTTTTACTTTGATTATAAACACAGGTACAGATGACTTCTTCAACAAATCGTTCTTCATTAAACTGAAAGTGAAAATTTGTTTGGATAGAATTAGAACTCGTTATACTATATACATTAGTATTTACATTATTTTAGACTCACATGCAGAGTCGTATCATAAGGGGGTAATGTAACCGACGTTTGCCTGATTACTTTTGATTTAATCAGATAACTTTTTCCATTCAGTCGAAATTCTTTGACGTCTCTAACATGACCAGCCGTGACTAATAGTTTACCTTTATTCATGGTTTGAGGTTGAAACGAAATCGTGTGAGATATTGCTTCGAATCCTGTCTGAATTATGATATCCATTGTCGTCTGAAAACGATTAAAAATCATAATTATTATTTAAAATGGTAGTTGAATATGCTGATTCTTTCAATTTTAAATTATTACAACTCTCATAATATGACAGCTCGCATTCGCATTGATTTCGCCGGCTAACCTCATTCTTAACCTTAAAATCAGTGCTATCAATATTTTTTACTTACTTTCTGTCTTTCAAATATCTTCTAAACACCTCTGATATTGCACTTTTTTTATTCTTACGTTTTTTACTTTGTTTATTTATTCATCATAACTTTTGTTTATTAGTATTGGTAACTTTTCGCAAGGCTCTACCGCATGATCATGGAGACTGAGCATGATTTAATACCGCTGTCAGATGTCGCTTTCGTCGCGCACCCTGTCAATAGTCTCGGCGAGAGCCTCAGGCCAGCAGACGACAGGGCTGTCAATGTACTTGTCCCGAGACTCTACCGAGTCTCTTGATAGAAGCGCGCTCTGCGCAAGCCACATAAACTCACATTGAGTTATCTCAGTAACTATATGAGCTATTTCAACATACTTTTTTTTTCATTCCGGGGTAACTGGACCTGTGGAAATTGATTCTGCACTCAGAATTCGTAGAAAATGTCAGGAACAGTGTTAATTTGGTAAATGAGGATGAAATGCTGTGGGGTAAGTGTAATATAAACAGTCTCTGGCAGCGACGTCATAAATGTACTTGTCTTTGAGTCACTACCGCGACTCTAGATTCAAAAGGTGAAGATTCATATGTTTCTTCTATTAAGAAACACATGAATAATTATTATTTCACAAAGTTCACGGAAAACGTCTGGAAATTTTTTTTATGAGTTATTTGCTGAAGTACGCGTGAATTCATTCATATATGTTGTAACGCGTACGCGGAAAATTTCCCGAAAACAATTTCCCGAAAAAACATTACCCGAAAACAATTGCTCGAAAACAATTTCCCGAAAATACAATTTCCCGAAAAAACAATTTCTCTAAAACAATTCCCCCAAAATACAATTTCCCGAAAACAATTTCCCGAAAATACAATTTCCCGAAAAAACATTTTCCCGAAAATACAATTTCCCGAAAAAACATGTCCCCGAAAACAATTCCCCGAAAATACAATTTCCCGAAAAAATATTTTCCTGAAAACAATGTCCTGAAACAACATTTGTTCAGAAAAATTATTTCCTAAAAATAAAATTTCCCGAAAAACAATTCTCTGAATGGAACAATTCGTTTTTCAATTCTCTCGTGCTTATACTCGTAGTAATCAACAATAATGAGGTGTAGTTCCGAAAAAGCGATATCCTACGATTATTTCATACACTAATGTAAATTATACTCATTTTGAATACGACAGCAGAGATCCGCATCAATAATATTTTTGCCACTAATTTTGATAATTATTGTCAATTGATTAAAAATCAGTAATTATTCAAAATTACATTATCAATTGACCAAATAATTGGAAATTTATAGAAACTTTATTGCAAAATGACGATTCATTTTTAAATTGATGGAAGAGATATTACCAATGGACGAAAAATTTCTAATTGATGGAGAAGATATTGCCAATTGACGAAAGTTTTTCAATTGATCCAAAATGTTCTGTCAATTGACCATATAAAATCCAATTCTAGAAAAATTTTTGGCCAATTGGTGGATCGTCCATTGGCGATCCGGGCGATACCAGCGCTTGATTTACGCATACAAAGAATGCGATACGTCCGTGAGCATCTTCTTCGACGCTTAGGTCGACGGCTCGATGGTTTTCGATGTCTAGGTTAACGGATCCATGGTTCTCAATGTCTAAATATATTTCTCCATGGTTTTCGATTTCCAGGCATATTTCTCCATGGTTTTCGATGTCTAGGTATATTTTTCCATGGATTTTAATGTCTCGGTATATTGCTCCATGGTTTTCGATGTATACGTCGACGAGTCCACGGTTTCCGATGTCTAGGTCGAAGGATCCATGGTTTTCGATGTCCAAGTATATGCTTCCATGGTTTTCGATGTTCAGGCATATTGACCCATGGTTTTCGATGCCCAAGCATATTTCTCCATGGTTTTCGATGTCTAGGCATATTTCTCCATGGTTTTCGATATCTAGGTATACTTCTCCATGGTTTTCGATATCCAGGCATACTGCTCAATGGTTTTCGATATCTAAGTATACTTCTTCATTGTTTTCGATGTCCAGGCATATGTCTACATGGTTTCCGATGTCTAGGTCGACAGATCCATGGTTTTCGATGTCTAGATATATTTCTCCATGGTTTTCGATGTCTCGGCATATTTCTCCATGGTTTTCCATGTCTAGGTCTGTTTATCCATGGTTTTTGATGTCTAGGTGTGTTTATTTATGGTTTTCGATGTCTAGGTATATCTCTCCATGGTTTTCGATGTCTAAGTATATTTTTCCATGGTTTTCGATGTCCAGACATATTGCCCCGTGGTTTTCGATGTCTAGGTATTCTTCTCCATGGTTTTCGATATCCAGGAATATTGCTCAGTGGTTTTCGATGTCTAGGTCTGTTTATCCATGGTTTTTGATATCTAGGTGTGTTTATTTATGGTTTTCGATGTCTAGAGCGACGGCGCCATGGTTTTCGATGTCTAGGCATACTTCTCCATGGTTTTCAATGTTCAGGAATGTTGCTTCATGGTTTTCGATGTTTAGGTACATTTCTCCATGGTTTTTTATGTCTAGGTATATTTTCCCATGGTTTTTAATGTCTCGGTATATTTCTCCATGGTTCTCGATGTCTAGGTATATTTCTTCATGGTTTTCGATGTTTAGGCATATTTCTCCATGATTTTCGAGGTCTCGGTCGACGGCTTCATGGTTTTCGATGTCTAGGTATACTTTTCCATCGAAAAACATGGAGAAATATGCCTAGACATCGCTAACCATGGATAAATAGACCTAAACAGCAAAAACTTTGGAGAACTATGCCAATACATCGTAAGCCATAGAGCTATCGACCTAGACATCGGAAACCATGGACCCGTCGACGTAGACATCGCAAACCATGGATAAATAGACCGAAACAGCAAAAACAGTGGAAAACTATGCCAAGACGTCGAAAACCATGGAGGAATATACCTAGACATCGAAAACCATGGAGAAATATACTTAGACACCGCAAACCATGGACCCGTCGACCTAGATATAGAAAATCATCGAGCCGTCGACCTAAGCGTCGAAGAAGATGCTCACGGACGTATCGCATTCTATGTATGCGTAAATCAGGCGCTGGTATCGCCCGGATCGCCAATGGATGATCCACCGATTGGCTAAAAAATTTTCTAGTATTGAATTTTATATGGTTAATTTGAGAGAACATTTTGGATCAATTGAAAAATTTTCAATTGGCAATATCTCCTCCATTAAATGGCAATTGGTTGGTCAATTGGCAATATCTCCTCCACCAATTGGAAATTGGTCGATCAATTGACAATATCTTCTCCGTCAATTGGAAATTTTTCGTCAATTGGTAATATCTTCTGCATTAATTAGATTGGTTGGTCAATTGACATTGTAATTGGTAATAACTAATGTTTCTTAATCAATTGATAATAATAATTTTTGCAATGTGCATTTCTGATCAATTTAAAAATGAAAAATGCAAAATTTTTTTTTTCCGATCTCTGTAAGACAGTAAGAGTCACCGCGAATTCGTTTTCAAGATTAACACTAAAAAATACGCAATTTTTCGAAGTTTTACTATTTCATTTCAATGGTCGATTCTAGAGCAAATGTTGTCGCCAACAAAAAAATTAATATTTCTTTCTTCCATTAATTTTCCATGTAGGAACAGTAGTTTTTGAGAAAATCAATATGAATATCATATAGTTTTGGATTTCACATCTATATTCGGAATATTATAATATCACGAAAAGTGTAAAAAAAATTCCATAAAAAAAATTATAAAACCAAGTGTAAATAATTTACATCGAACAATTCGAAAAAAATTTCACACCGATGCCTCATTCTTCTTATCTTATTCTAAAAGCCAAATCAATTGACAAAAAATTCCATGTAAGTTACGTGAAACATTAAAATTAATGATATCAATTCGAGGCCAAGTATTTAATGTTAATTCGGAATATTCATTCTTATGGGGGAACCATCAGGAACTTGAGAGAGTTCTAATGAATCAAAAGAGTTACCATTTGCGTTACGTTCAGCACTAAAATTTCGTTCATGGACAATTCACCGAATACAATTCATCGAATGATAATTCATCGAATAGAAAATTCACCGAATGGAAAATTCATCGAATGGACTATTCATCGAATAGAAAATTCATGGAATGATAACGAAAATGAAAGAAAAAACCCAGATGAAAAATGTGTCCTATTATAATGAAAATCACTAAAATATGGATGAAAATATGATTTGATCCGAACAAACCATACGGTATCTGTATACTTTATCAAGATGCGCTGTGGGCCTTCGACGTGGAAGCAGTACGTTTTGGCGAGAATGTTTTGGCGCAGAGACGCTGTGTGCCCGAAGATTCAACTTTACGAAAAAAAACGAAATCGCACCATATCCACACTCACCCTGGCACCATGTTTTTGTGCTAAACAACCGTAGAGGGATTTAACGCGGGCGATGGGAGTCGCAGGGGGCGAAGCCCCCCGCGGGGGTCGGGGGGCAGAGCCCCCAGCGGGGGGTCCGGGGGGCGGAGCCCCCCGAGAATGACTGTTAAAATTTTAAAGCAATCATCCTCTTTTTTCCTTTTTCAGGTTTTTCATCAGAGATTTTCATTTTTCTTATAAGCTAACCAAACATCGGAACAGCCTCGTCTAGCAGTCTAAAAAATATTTATTGGAACAATAGTTCAACGATATTTTCATTCATATATCAGTCATTTTGATTATAGTTTGATAAACTTTTTAATACTTTTTCTATCGATGAATGTCCCATTCGATCAATTTTCCATTCGATCAATTTTCTATTCGATGAATAGTGTTCGCTGAATTGTTTTTCGACGAATTGTATTCGGTGAATGTTCCGCAAATCCTAAAATTTATGAAATCAATCGGAGAACAAGCGTTTTATTGAAATTGTTCTATGTAGCGTTTAAATCCAAAAAAAAATCACTTTAAAGGTATTGTAATTCGTTACGTTATGGTGGCAAGAAGAAAATCGATTCCGCTCAGACTCTCAAGATCCCCTGGTATTATTGACAATATTCGACGTCGATTTTGGATCAGTACAAATTATGTTTAAATATGTGCTAAAAGTACTTGTCCGGCTCATTACTTTTCATTAAAATTTTTCATTCAAATAAAGATCAATCATAAAATAACGAAATTGTACGACAGAATCCGGTTAAAAATTTATTGAAATGCGATTTATTATCCGTTGAATGTTCTCAATAAAAGTATAGGTTAGTTCTTATACCGAATAAAATTATTTGGCTTGAAGAAATAAGAAGTAAAAATTGCTGCATTGTAATATAAACTGGAGGATTATTCTAGAAGCTTAAACATTTATTGTGCAAAATGGTTTTCATTCATCGATGCACAGTAATATCCCTTGTATATTACAGGAGAATGCATTTGCATTTGTTATTAATTTAACGCAATTGAGTAAAAATTACTTGAAAATAACTTTCTCAATGCCCTCTGTATGCATACTTATGATTCATCAGTTCTAGAAGAGCCCTGATTTTTATTTGAATGAAAAATTGAAATGAAAAGTGATGGGCCGGACAAATACTTTTAACACATATTTAAATATAATTTGTATCGATCCAATCGACGTCGAATTCTGTGGATAATACCAGAAAATCCTAAAAGTCTGAGAAGAATTGATTTTCTTATAATTCTCGGCCACCATAGAGTAACAAATAAATTTAGCTTTCATGTGATTTTTTTAGGATTTAAAAGCTTCTTAGAACATTTTCATGATGTTAAAATTTGGAGTGACTCAAAAATTACTTGTCCTCCGATTGATATCATAAATTTTAATGCTGTAAGTAACTAAGATGGAATTTTTTCTAAAATTGATTCAGTCGTTAGAATAAGATAAGAAGAACGGGGCATCGTTTTTCAAAACGTTTTCAAGCTCGATATTTCGGTTTTTTATTTCTTATGTTTATTTGATTTTTTTTCACTTTGCAAAAGAATTACAGATTTGTATTCTTTTTAGTGTGATGTTTTTTCAGGATTTATGAAATTTTTTTCGAATTGTTCTGTTGAAATTATTTACACTTGGTTTTATGATTTTTTTTTTTGGAATTTTTTTTACACTTTTCGTGATATGATCAGAAAACAAGGGACCATCAATGTACTTGTTCCAACCTTTTTTTCCCTAGGGGTATACATTTTTCGATGCTGAGTACTCGTATAGTATCCCAACGCGGGCGATAGGGGTTGCAGGGGGCGAAGCCCCCGAGAGTGACGATTAAAATTTCAAAGTAGTTATCATGAGTACCAAATCCCATCCTCTATCGTGCGAAAATGAAAAACCGCAGAAAATCGCGGATCCATAAAAAATCCCACCCTTTGCAGCTACCATTCTTTTCTTCAGAGTTCACGATATAATTTTATTTAATGTTTTGCATATTCTCGTTTTGATTTTAAAAAATCTTAGCCCCGATAAGATTACGTAAAAATGTCTTCGTGCCGCAACGTCTCTGCGCCCGAAGAGCCGCATCGAAACGTCCTCACATCTGAATGTCCCAGTGCCCAAACATCGCGTGCCACAAATGGCCGCGTCAGAATAGTCGTGCCAAAACGTAACACACCCTTTTATTTTTGGAAACTTGATTTTCAGGAAATTCTACTTCGGGGAATGGGATTTTCGGGAATTGAATTTTCGAGAAATTGTGTTTTCGGGTAATTGTTTTTCGGGGAATTGTATTTTCGGGGAATTGTGTTTTCGGGAAATGGTATTTTCGGGGAATTGTTTTTCGGGGAATTGTGTTTTCGGGGAATTGTTTTCGGGGAAATGTATTTTCGGGAAATTGTTTTCGGGGAATTGAAGTTTCGAGAAATTGTTTTCGGGGAATTTTATTTCGGGGAATCGTTATTTGGGAAATTTTCCGCAAAGCGTTGTAACGTAACGCTCTTGCCAACCCGGGGCCTGAACGCCGCCACGCGTCGGTTCGAGCTACCTTAATTTTAAAAGGAGCAGGTATGAACGAGACGAGAGACGAGGATTGTATTGATAAAATAACAAAATTAATTTATTCAACGATAATTCTGTGTTTTTACAAAAATGATACGCGTCTTTAATTTTAATTTTTATTTGTCCGCGTTGTTTGACCGAATCAGGCGAGAGAAGACTCGAAAGACCCGGAAAACCGGAGCGTTTTGCTGTACGAAAATTTCGACTGAATTTTCAAATTTGTTCTATTTTTATTTGTACAATAAAAGACGCTCTATGATTTATGGTGCTTCCGCTTGTTCTACTTCCCTTCCTGCACGCTTTGCATGAGATTTTTCAGACCAAAAAAAAATGTAATTCGCAATTTTAATGTTTGACACCGATGTCCTGGATTCCTAACCGCCAAAGCCTAGATTTTACGCTTCCTGTTAATTCAAGAGTGTTGTACGCTTTCTTTTTACAATTTTTCAATTTATGATCGCTTTGATGCTATACAAACTCTAGTCTTACCACTGCCTCTTGAATTAATGCTCTTATTCGCTTGTTATTTGTTTTTATTCGTTATAATTGATTATAATTGGTTCAGATGATTTATTTCGACTTTGATGTCGTACAATGGTTCAAATAGACAGCGGATTTTTGAATTATTCAATTCTAATGCCAATTAATTCGTTCGACCCAACCAAATCGGATAAATTATAAAACAATCTTGAATTTAATAATAATTAATCATAAAATCATTTATTTATCGCCTCTATTCTGAATAAACCCAAAAAATGCTAGGTGGAAAGTTTGTGCTTGACCACGGGCCTCAAACGTCGCCGAATGGCGCCAATGTTCAAAGACACAAGACAGGTTAGGATGTGAACCCCAGACCACGGGCTCGATACGTCGCCGAGTCTCGCCAATGTCCTAAGCATTCACTAGGTTAGGTAATTTTGCCCACGGACCACGGGATCGATACGTCACCGAGTCTCACCAATGCCCCGTGCAGCGAAAATTCGGAAATTATAGATTAAGAGGAGTGGACCCTGGACTACGGGATCGATACGTCGCCGAGTCTCACCAATACCCCAGGCATCCAAAGGAATTGTAGGAAAAAGGATTTTTAGGTTTTACCAGAATAGAGTGTATTTTTCTATTTGAGGTTAGGAGAGCTCTTGTAGGAGATCCGAGTTGGTTCTAGAGGTAGGGTGAACTGCCAGCCGAATGAGCCGTGCACCCACTCTAAATTCTCTCAAACGCCGAATTTCTCTGTTTCGGACGCGTTCTGCGCATTCTTTTGTAACGGGCTTCACTATTGGTTCGCTGCCTTAATTCGCGCCTTGTTATTGGCTGATCGCTATTTTGCCCGATGCGCCGAATTCCGCTTTGATTAATTTTCCGCTCAGCATGACTTTAAAGTAATAAAATTACAATGCCAATTGTTATTATTTAATTATTTGAGTGATTTGGCTTTATTGTTTCATTTAATATTATTTAATTTAATTTTTATTTGAAAAGTCACAAAAAGTCACGTTCGGGTTCCTATAGCCCATGAACGCTTAGCCCCGCGCATGCGCCGTAAGCACGCGACTTGCTTTAATTGAAATAATACAAATTTGTTACCAGATTTAGTCTTTTTATTATTTTTCTCGGGTAGCTGCCATTTTTCCCGTCATTTTGACCCTAATTACGCTCATATTAATTAATAAAATGTTAGAAAACAATTAGAAAAAGAAAAATATAATTTAGTTCGAATTATCGTCAAATAGCGCTGTTCAGAGCGTTGCCCGTCGGCTCGCTCGGGCCTTTGTGCCTGTTGCCAAGATGGCCGCCGGTCGGGACGCACGCCTGTCATCGCTCCGCGATGTTTCTTGAACGCGTAGTATTCGGGAGTTCGAGCGGGCTCGGGCCGCTACGCGAGTGTTACGTCTCAAATGCCCCCTAGAACAAAAAGATCTGCGAAATGATGCTTTTTGTTCTCAAAAACTCATTTAAGGAGTCAAAACAAAAAGAAAAAATACAAAAATTCAAACTTTCGAAGGCCGGAAGTGGGATTGGGACCGTAGACAATTTAAAAACGCAATTTGATTTGGGGATAAAGGGAGGACAGGGCGATGATGTCTTAAAGATGATGATTTACAGGTTTCTCGATGTTCTTGATGTTTTTCAGCTTGTCTCCCATCAGCGGAGTTGATTGACCTCGTTCATTTGTTCTTCCCCCAAATCTAGGAGTCGCAGATGTTCTAGTTGTCTCAGCTCTGCCTCAATAGGATTGAAAGGCTCCTGTAGTTGCTCTCCACTCGCCAATCTTTGTATTTCTTCAGGCGTCGCACACTTTACGTCGTCCCGAAGGCTGAATTCATATTCGCCGGGTAGAGCATATTGGTGCCTGACCAAGCTTTCTCCCAGATTGCCCCGTTGAGGAGTTATGAAAAGGTGAACTTCGTGACCCTCCTTCGTAGGATGATCGCTGACGATGGTGATTCTAGATTTTTGATCGACCAGCTTCCGTTGATAATGGAGGCAGCAGGTCATCTCCCATCTGTTTCCATAAAATGGCCGGATTCCCGAAATGAATGCTTTCGTGCAGAAAGAAGGCACGTTCACGTACTGATGAGGTAGATTCTGTAGTTCATGAACCGGATGCATGAGAGTCACCCCTCTATCGATAAGCAGTAAGGTAGCTTCTCCATCTTCCACGTCGACCAATTTCCCTCTGTAGGCCGTTTCTTGACTGACGACCGCGTATATTCGGTCGATGGAAGCATAAACCCTTGGATAGTGGTTTCTTTCTGCGATGTCGATGAATAACTGCTCCTCGAATGCACACAGCTCCTCAAATTTTGTCAGAGTTGTGTAGGAAAAATTGGTTGGATTTAGGAACTCCAATATGATGATTTCAAAGCTTCCTTCCCAGGTCGCTGGCCATGGAGAAGGTGTTGAAACTCCCGGGATGACTGGGTCGATTCGCATCTTGGTAGTTGTAGAGATTTAGATTATCGAAGTCGCTTTGAATAACGAGGTAGAGCTCCCGATGTCGTCCAATCGCTTGGGTAGCTCCCGGTGTTGTTCGAAGCTTGACAGAGGCTCGAATGACGCTCCGGAGCCTGCTGCTCCGACCTTTATACTCTTTCTCTATCCCCACTCTTTTTACCTTCCCCACTTCTCTATTTCTATCCATTTTACCCCACTTTACCTTTCTCAGTCCCTTCTCACATCTCATTCGTCCATTTTACCCCACTTTGCCATTCTCAGTACCTTCTCACATCTCATTCGTCTATTTTACCCCACTTTTATGATTTTTATCTTTTCACTTGTTCATATTTCCCCCTTTTTCACTCTTAGCCTTATTATTTGTCCATTTTATCTCCTTTTACTCCCACTCTCCCTTCATTCGTCTATTTCACTCCCTTTATTGTTTTTATCCCCACTTTTCTTTTCATTTCATTCCTTTTTTCCTCTTTTTTCTTATTTCTATGTTTTTCAGCGCTTTCGGAGTAATCCTTTCAGGTAGGTAAGTATTCTTTTCATTCTATAGCTATTTTAATTATTTTCTAATCATTTTTGTTTTTTCTTTTTACAGGTTTGCGGGTTCCAGGACATCGGCTCATCAGGTAAGTATTTCTTTGTATTCTCGTAATTGGATTTAGTATTTTTACTAATTTATTTTTACTTTTTCAGGCGCGGAGACCATCGATAGAATGATTTTGCATGTTTTTCAGGTATGGAAGCATCCAGGACATCGATTTCTTAAAGTAAGTATTATAAATAAATTTAAAAAAATGTTTAACTGTGAAAAAATATGAGATCTATTGTAACATATACAGTGTATGAATTACGTTTCCTGTAGGAATTTTGAATTTTGGAAATAAAAAAAAATGAGATCATTTTCTATTAACGTAGCCAAGTACAGTGAATGAATTAAGGTTCTTGTGGAATTCATTCGTGTACACTTTTAGCCCTAATCCCTCACTTATTCAGAAAAATTTTCCAGCAAACGTCACAGAGCAACAAAGGTTTCTCGAATGATTCTGCAATTATTAAGAGATTATCATCTGTTTTTATGCTAGCTCGGGTTATAAACTTAAAACAGTTTACGCGTACAAGTGCATGCATTGTATCTATACGATGTACTGCACAAATTCATTTTCAACATTACACACAAGCTTGGCGTGCATGGTTTTCAATCGGAAGCTCGGGAAGAGACAATTGTTCAAATTTACTATGAAAACAATAATTAATTAGTATTGTATGAACGATTGTGAAAAAACCGATCCCCCAATAAAATATGAGAGGCCCTGTTATATAATGATTTGGTAAACAATACAGATGGGTGAAATTTGTGGATAAAATTGAACAATTAAACGAACGGATAAAGAAATGAAATCAATCAATCCCTTTATATGCCTTTATCTTGTACGGATACATACGGCCATTCTTTTATGCCCATACGCATTCTAATTTATCCACGCGTCACTTTCACTCGTTTGTCCGTAAACTCATTTTTTTACCAAATGGGCAGATGATTGGATGAATTACACAAGTACTGAAATGGATGAACAAAGAAGTAAGCTGAGTAAACATTGATTTGAGAAAAGAAAACGCGTTGAATACGAAACATTTGGAGTAATGAATTTATCAGTCGAACTAGTCAAGAATAGATATTTTTCTTTGTGTACACAGCGCGGGATCTCACGTCGAACTACTCAATAAAATAGTTGGATGGAAAAGGGATGGCAAATTAAAAAACAATTACATGAGAGGATCATCAAGTTTTCTTCAAATATATGGACGGATGAGGCATTCCTTCGCCGAGCTTCCGATTGAAAACCATGCACGCCAAGCTTGTGTGTAATGTTGAAAATGAATTTGTGCAGTACATCGTATAGATACAATGCATGCACTTGTACGCGTAAACTGTTTTAAGTTTATAACCCGAGCTAGCATAAAAACAGATGATAATCTCTTAATAATTGCAGAATCATTCGAGAAACCTTTGTTGCTCTGTGACGTTTGCTGGAAAATTTTTCTGAATAAGTGAGGGATTAGGGCTAAAAGTGTACACGAATGAATTCCACAAGAACCTTAATTCATTCACTGTACTTGGCTACGTTAATAGAAAATGATCTCATTTTTTTTTATTTCCAAAATTCAAAATTCCTACAGGAAACGTAATTCATACACTGTATATGTTACAATAGATCTCATATTTTTTCACAGTTAAACATTTTTTTAAATTTATTTATTGAGAATGCGAATATAGAAAATCATTTAAAACAACGGTCACGACCTTTTAATACTTGGCGTGCCTTTTTTACTTTTTGAAGTTTTAATATTTACTGATTTCACTTCTTTTTGCGAAGCGTGACAACTATATAGGAATCGTATTTCATTCACTGTATTTGTCAACTTCAGAAAACGATCTCATTTTTTTTATATTTTGAAGTTTTTTATTGATAATGCAAATATAGAAAATTATTGGAAACTACGGTCGCGACCTTTTAATAATTGGCGTTCTTTTTTTACTTTGTCAATTATTTTTTTTTCTGATTTCACTTATTTTTTAGAGGCGTGACAATATTTACTTAAGAAAAAAAATACATTCCTCGTCTTCGACGAAAATTTTTAAAACGATTTGTTTCAAGTTGAGTACTTTTCTCTATGTGGCAAAAGCAATCGACACAGCCAATTTTTCTATGTAGATGGACGAAAACTGTGCGGTTATGTTCATGTGAGTTGAAACCTTTTACAAGCAATAATGGTGACGATTTTGATTATCCATTCAGCAAATCGAATTTTCCAATGAAAGATTGGGAAATTCCTATGCAATGGGATGATATTTTTATTTTCTATTCCTTTTTTTGGAAAGCTCCATTTGTTTATTTGGAAAATTGATTTATGAAACTATCTTCTTCTTCTTCTTCTCTTTCAATGGATTCCATGTTGACATGGATACTGTCAATGGTTTGCAATATTCAAAGAAACGTTTCCATGCTATTTAATATCTAAGACGACAGCTTTATAGTTATTTGTGTCCAGTGATATTTTTTCATGGTCTTCTATAACGTCAGAACATGCTTTCTCAATGCAGACTGTTAAATCGCCGATCTAGATATCGATAACTATGAGGAAATATATTGCAAACCATTGCACCGTCTACCTAAATATCGGAAAATATAAAATTGTCGAATATATATTGAAAAATATGAAGGCATCCACCTAGACGTCCAAAACCCTACAGTCACCAACCTAGACATCGAAAACAATAGAGCCATCGACCAAGATATCGAAAACCATGCAGTCGTCAATCTAGACATCGAAAACCATGCGGTCGTCAACGTAGTCATCCTTAGAAAAACTGACTGCACCATCGGAAACTATGGAGCCGTTGACCTTTATACCGGAAACCATAGACAAATTCACCTCAACATCGGAAACTATAAAGTTATCGACCGGGATAGTGAAAACTATGAAGTCGTCGATCTAGTCCACGAAAACAATGGAAAAACATACCTGGACATTGAAAACTGCCGAGCCGTTGATCTAGACCTCGAAAAGCATGTAAAAACATACCGAGACGGCGAAAGCCATGAAGAAATAATCCTAGCCATCGAAAACCATAAAGCTGTCGACGTAGCCATCGAAAACAATGGAGCCGACGACCTAGACCATGAAAACCATGGAGAAACATATCCAGACATCAAAAAGTATGGAATTGTTGACGTAGCATCAAAAACCATGGCGGAATATACCTGGACCACGAAAATCATGAAGGAACATACCTCGACATTGAAAACTATGGAGAAATATACCTGGACATCCGAAACCATGGAGGAATATACCTAGACATTGAAAACTATGTAAACACATACCTAGACATCGAAAGTTATAGAGCCATCGACCTAGATCACGGAAATGATGGAACAATATACCTAGAGAACAAAAACTATGTAAATACAGACCTAGCCATCGAAAACTGTTGAGCCGTCAACCTAGACCACGAAAAATATCGAGAAACATACCTAGACATCGATAACTATGAAGCTGGCGACCTCGCGCACTAAAACCATGAAAAAAAAACGGAAACCATGGAGGGACATACCTAGACATAAAAAAAATGATGGAATAATACACCTGGACATCAAAAACTATGTAGAAACATACTTAGCCGACGAAAGCCAAGGAGAAGCATACCCCGCAAACGAACAGTATGGAGCTGTCCACGTAGACATCGAAAACCATGGAGGAATCTACCTAGACCACGAAAACTCGAGAGAAACATACCTGGACATCAAAAACTGTGGAGTCGTCGTCCTCGACTGCGAAAACCATGAAGAAACATACCTAGACCACGAAAACCATGAAGGAATCTACCTAGATCACGAAAACCATGGAGGAATATACCTGGACCACGAAAACCATGGAGGAACATACCTAGACATCGAAATCCATGGAGGAATTATCCTAGACCACGAAAACCCGAGAGAAACATACCTGGACATGAAAAACTGTGGAGCCGTTGACTTCGACTGCGAAAACTACGAAGAAACATACCTAGACCACGAAAACCTTGGAGGAATCTATCTAGACCACGAAAACCATGGAGAAACATATCCATAAATCGAAAACCATCAAGGAACCTGTCTAGACATTGAAAACCATGGAGGAACATACCTGGACATCGAAACCCATGGAGGAATTATCTTAGACCACGAAAACCCGAGAGAAACTACCTGGACATCGAAAACTGTAGAGCCGTCGACCTCGACTGCGAAAACCATGAAGGAATCTACTTAGACCACGAAAACCATGGAAAAACATATCCATACATCGAAAACCACGGAGGAATATACCTGGACCACGAAAACCACGGAGGAATATACCTGGACCACGAAAACCATGAAGAAACATGACTAGACATTGAAAACCATGGAGGAATATACCTAGACAGCAAAACCCATGGAGGAATTATCCTAGACCACGAAAACCATGGAGAAACATACTCGGACATCGAAAACTGTGGAGCCGTCGCCCTCGACCGCGAAAACCATGAAGAAACATGCCTAGTCCACGAAAACCATGGAGGAATATATCTAGATATCAAGAAATATGGAGAAATTCACGTGGACATTCAAAACCATGGAGGAATATACCTAGGCGTTAAAAACTATGGAGAAATATACCTGGATATCCGAAACTATGGAGAAATACACCTGGACATCAGAAACCATGGAGGAATATACCTAGACATCGAAACCCATGGAGAAATTATCCTAGACCACGAAAACCATGGAGAAACATACCTTAGACATCGAAAACTGTGGAGCCGTCGACCTCAACCGCGAAAACCATGAAGAAACATACTTAGATCACGAAAACCATGGAGAAACATACCTGGATATCGAAAACTGTGGAGCCGTAAACCTCGAACGCGAAACCCATGGAGGAATATACCTAGACATCAAGAATAATAGAGAAATACACTTGGACATTAAAAACTATGGAGAAATACACTCTCACATCAGAAACCATGGAGGAATATACCTAGACATCGAAATCCATGGAGGAATTATCCGAGACCACGAAAACCATGGAGAAACATACCTGGACATCGAAAACTAAGGAGCCGTCGACCCAGACCTCGAAAACCATGAAAAAACATACCTAGACGACGAAAGCCATGGAGGAATATATCCGGACATAAAATACTATAGGGTCGTCGACCAGACATACTCGAAAAATCCAGCGGCGTCGACCAGGATTTTATATTTTTTTATTTTTATTATTTATTATTTAATTTTATTTTTATTATTATATTTTTTCATTTTATTATATTATTATTATATTATATTATATATTGTATAATATAATATATATATATATTGTATTATACATTAATTATAATAAAATATATATTATATAATAATACGAGTTATGCGTAAGCCAGGAGCTGGTATTGCCCCCGCTGTCCGCACATTCTCTGTCTCTCTCGCTCGGCGACGCGCAAGAGAGGGGGTAGCCGCGTTCAGCGTACTGTGTGACAGGAGAGCCGAGAAATGTATACCAGGCCTGCAAAGGCCGTAAGTCCGAACGTAAACATGCTCAACTTACGCCTCTCTGTCTCTAAGAAATGAAATTTATCGTAAAGCCTTCGGTCTCAATTCTTTAAAGAGACATATTTCGGGAATGGCTGAATGGATTTACTTCCAATAAAGACCAATGGAAAGGGAAAAATCGAAAAAAAATTCTCCCCAATTTTTAGATTTTTTAATAATATGGTTTGTCCGCAAGCGCCGTTTGAAAACTCTGTGACGTCAAAAATCGGCATATTCGCGTATATAAGAGTGCGGCAGGGCTCGCGCTGGCTTTTTCTTTACGCGCTGCTGATTTTCCTTTTAATACTTGGCGTCGAGCCGCTACCGCGTCTCTTGATTCCTTTATCTTTTATTATTTAATTTATTAGTTTTCTTATTTTCAGGTCAGGGTAATTCATAACACAATGGATGTTACATTGCTTCTGGTTCATGGACATTGATGAATTTATTGTAATTCCTCTTGTTCTCAAAAAAAAAATATAATAAACCATATAGGTATCGTTTGTGACGTGACATTTCTGCCCCGCCACTCGTACGATCTGTGTCGACCAGTGGACCGGATTTACGGTCCATGATTGGACGCCCCTCGACTCACTGGGCGATGTTCGGAAGTATTAGTTTATTAACCCGTGTATTACCTGGCTAGCGAAATTTACCTGTTTTACCTTCTGTTACCTCCGCGTGCAAAGAAGAGAGAGAGAGAATTTTAGTTTGCCTGTTTTGAGTCTTAATGACGTTTGTTTTGACAGCTTCCGTTGATAGTGGAGTGATTTGGGGTTGCCACCCGCCGCCCCCCCCCCCCCCTCACCAGTATTATTTTGCTTGAGGCTCGCCGATTGACTGAGCCGATCTCGCTCATAAGGATCACCCCTCTCACACCGTCACCGAGCATCGAATAACACTCTCGACTTGCGGGCGGCTGAAAGAGCACGCTGGCATAGGCCATATTTTGAACGCCGCCCGTGTCTTTCCCGCTGTAGCAACCCAGAGTTGCACCGCCCGCACTACCGTGGATTCGGGTGTCACAGTGTTACGTCCCAGGTGGGAGGATTAGTTGGGGGCGCACAGTCGCCGATTTAGAGAAGCAGAGTGTACGTTGAGTACCTCTGCCAGTGAGTCTTCTTTGGGACTTGTGCGAGGCCCGAGAACATATACTATATTTTCAGGTATACGTGACCTTTTATTGTGGTTGTGCCCGCGAATTGGAAGGATTTTCCAATTGTTGAGCGGTGTCGAAGGCTTGATGAAATAAGTACACTCGATGATATTTTGTTTATTACAAAATATTCTGATGTGTTTATTGAGACACTTATGCACTTATTTACTTTACAAATTAAGAAATTAAACTGTTAAATAAAGAGTTAGCTATTATTCGGAGCTCTCTAAGATGAATTAGGATTTAGAGAAAGGAGAGTTCTCCGATGTTAATGTCTTTGATGTTCGATGCTAACTGACTAACAACTAAGATTCTTAGCCTAGTTAGAGTTCGAGAGAAGGATGTGTTTTTTGGGGGTAGGATGCTGTAGAGGGGGTTTGTTCTCTGTGGTTTTTTAGTTTGGATTGGGTAAAAAGTATCGTCTGATTTGATGATTGGATTTGAATATGGGGGAGACTTTTCCGGAGATATGATTGGAGGAAAAGTCGCTCGAGATTTCTTAGAATTAGGGAAAGTGTGTTGAGCGGAGTTCTGAGATGTGCACGTGTTGCACTTGAGATAAGAGCATCTGTTTTCGGGACTCGTGGGAAACGCGAGTTTCGGAACGCATCTCTGGAATTTTGTGTGGATTTAGGAAATGCTGCATTGATAATAAATTCAAGGATAGGAAATCGGTCTTGGAGTGTTTATTCCTGGTTTTCCGTGCTCGTCTTATAGGATTATTTATGGCGTCGGAACGTCGGGGAGAGTCTAGGGCACGCGTTGTGAGTGTTTAAAGAATGGACAGTTGAGGAAAAAAATATGTGCGAGCGCCGAGTGTCTCGCAGGATGTATTTGTTATGGATGGTCTGGATACGCTCTGTGTTTATATATATTCTTAGATACGAACTATGTATCGACAAATGATGATAAAGGTTAGAAATATACTCATGATAGCGTTTGAGTTGAAGAGAAAAAGTGAGGGGCGTTTAGCGTAATGCTAGGACGTAACAACAGTCCGTGTGAACCGGCGCCTCGTCAGGTGGGATCTGGGGGAGTTTTTCTGGAGGCGAGATGCTGTTGTACCTGGTGGTTTATTTTGTGGGCCCACCACGTCTCCGAGACGTCCGGAGTCGTGAGGGAGGCCTCCCCTCGTCCTTCCGGAGCTGCCCGCCGGATCCCCAAGAGGAAAGACACCCGGATCACGGCTATCAAGTCGAGAGGAGTGTTCCGAGTGAGCGAGGGAGGTGAGGACAAGAGGTGAGTTGTTATTAATCCGTTCGGGCAAGAGGCGTAACCACAATTACGTTCATTGCGCGCTCCTCATTTGAAAACCCCGCGCGAAAGCGCGAGCCAAGAGTCCGCGCTCGGGCTCGCGCCCAGCGTGAGAGCGCTGCCGTACCGGGGCCCGGTGGTGGGGACAACGCCGAATCGCGAGGACCGCTCGCACGCACAATTAGTCTAGTTTCGAACATCATACCGTTGAGTCAGCGCCCAGTCGAGTCCAACGACCATTCCTTTGTGCAGCGAGCGTGTTCCTCGGTAAGTCCAACTCTTTATCTCCACCGAATTCACTGGTCTAGTCGAGCCCCTTTTTCTTTTCTCGTATCGTTTCGGAATACAGTTCCGGTTTCTTATAGCTTATGTGGCGTTTTAGTGGGACACGAGGGCTAAGTATCGAGCGAGATTGCGGCCGATACTTCCCGTGTTTCCAGTCTTTTGATAATGTCGTTCTGAGGGGCTCAGCTGGATCAGTGGTTCGTCATTAATTTGGTCTCAGTTAATTCTTTCAAGTTCGCGTTAAAAATAGAGTAATTATAGAGTTCGAGTCTTTGTGAAATTGCGTAGTACGCGCTGGAATATTCCACGCGACGACGCCTCTCTCTCTCTCTCTCTCCCCGCACGCGCCGAGGCTCTAGCGAGCACGTTACCTCGCGTTTGTTTGCGCTCTGTCTCTCTCGCCCGCGCTGGCGAGCATCGTTTATACGGCGTTATATTTTGTCTTTCGTATCGAATCTTTTTCAACCGTTATTTTTACATTCGTCTATATTGCTCTTTCTTTATTTCGTGTGGCGCTTACCTTCTTTTCTGTTACCTTATTGCGAGCATTATTATATCGTATTGTTGCATTACCTTTGTTATCTTCGCAAATGTTCATCCGACGCTCATTTTCCCTATTTTACAATATTCTCTAATCGCGTCAGCTCGCATTACCTCTGTTAAACGCGCCGGGACTTCGGCGTTACCTCGCGCTTGGCCGAAGTTTGTCCGCTGTTATCTTCGGTTACCTTTCGTCGCGTATTGCCGGACTTCTCGCGGTCGAAGCGGTCGAACGGGTGCCATTTACCTTTTACCTTGAGTTACCTAAGGCACCGGCTGCCCTGGCGTTGCTTACCTTTTACCTTTTACCTAAAGCATCCGCCTGGCGGACGGCTGATTACCTTTTACCTGCACGCCGGAGCATCGGTTGTCGATTACCTACGGCACCTGGGAGACCACGAGGCGAATCGTTATCCGCGCTACTACCTAACGAATGCGGGCGCGCCCCGCGCGAATTCCCTCCTTACGGCGCGGGAGGTAAAAGTTATGCGATCTGGTGTATCATCGAATTACCTTCGTTCGAATTTTGTTTTGTATCGAATCAGCCTCCGTCATAATTTATCTTTTTCCCTGTACTCTAGCGTCTCCGACAATGTCGAATAAAGTCTGAACTGTTTCCTGAATTTTGCTTTGTCTTGGCTTAATTTTTTTGTGTTGCGAATTGCTACCTTTCCCCAAGGATCCCCCCCTCTGCCTTTCAGTATCTCAGATGAGCTGAGTAGCCGGACCGTCCTCAGTCACGCGTGTCTCTCGTTCCCTCTGTGTCGTACATTATATTATTTGACGTTACCATCGTTGAGAGTGGATGAATCAAAAGTCGAGTAATCGGCGGTACTTCGTACCTGGCGCCCAATTCACTCTCATGGCCGGTGAGTGGTGCGAGAGGACGAGACGGGTGAGCTGAGAAGGGACGTGATCGTACCCCCCGGGGAAAATCATTTGTTACACGTTATACAAACAATTGGATATCATTGACTTATAATCGTCCGTTTTAATGGAATTTCCCATCTAATTTAATTTACAATTCAAAAAGAGAATACAGAATTTTTTTTTTCTTTTTATAACAAAACACCCCTTTTTAATTCTTCCATCATTTTTCCTCGGATTTGGGGTATAATTTTTTGTGAGAAATCCATCTCTAAATTCGCGGCTTCATATCTTGCGAAAAGGCAAATAAAAATCCCACAATCACAACTGTTTTGCTGTCTGGGAATATCCCTTCGTATTATTGACGTCCAATTCTTTTTATCGATGATTTCTCCCTTCTTGTTCTTTGCCTCCGCAATAACAAATTCCATTAACGCTCCATGTATCGATAGTCCTGGCCTCCCAAACTGTCGAAATATGAGATGGTTCTGCTTGATGGCTTTATTGTAGCTAGACACCAATGGTTTCCCCGATGAATAGGTATCAGTATTAAAGTAGATTCAAAAATATCCATCTTCTTGGTCCATCTTCTCACCACCTCATAACCATTGATGTGGAGACGAGGAAAAAAAAAGGAATTTAGGAAACTCACACCCCCGTAGGTATCACTGATTAACTGGAGATACCTGTTAACAACTTCATCATTAACCCAGTTCGTTCCCTCTAATGTATTCAAATCTCTTTCGTTTATTTTTTCTCCCTTCTTTATGCTTTGGACCAAGCTTTTCTTTTTCATTTGTTCCGATTCAGCTTCATCTTCAATTTCGTCGTGTTCTTTCATTTTTTTTTGATTCCACTTCAATTTTTTTTGATTCCGCTTGTCCTTTGATTCTAAAATCATGCCCCACATTTTCTTCCATTCTTTTCTCCTCCGGTTCGATATTTTCTATTTCTGTCGTTTTATCTCTCTTTTTCTCCATATTTTGACGTTTCTTGGCTTGTGGTTTTTCATTTGTCTCCCGTACATCGTCTTTTCGCTTTCTCTTAGTTTCCTTGCTAACGTCAACGTTTTCTCGTGTCCATTTGAATTCTCCCACTTTCCATGACCCCCACTCTTCTTTCCCTGCTCCGATTCGATCACGGCTGTTTCCTTCCTCGATCTCAAATATTGGGGAAATCATTGGAGGCAACGCGAATTCTTGCTCCATTTTTTTGAAAAAATGTGTTCTTGCAAGTAGTGATAGGACGTTTTGTCTGGCCATGTGTTCCTGATTTCCAACATCGATTTCGACGAGACACCAGTCTGTTTGCACTCCCTTATCTTTCGTCCCATCCCCCGTTTGTGATTCCTGGTTTTTCTTATTTTTTTTGCTGATCTCGGGATTGACAATGGGAACAAAGCTTATTTTCTTCCTTTCCCCCTTTTCATTATTATTCATATCTCTGCAATAATCATTCTTCTCGTTGCCCCATTCACCCTTTCCTCCATCCGTCTGCTGAGAAAAATTCAACTTTCTCACACTCGTCTGTGTTGACGCATCCATCATTTTTCCCTGTTCTATAATTTAATACAGTATTTCGTTTTCATCTGTGTTGTTACTTCTTCTATCTCTAGTTCCATTGTGACATGTCTAAATCATCTTTCATACCTATTTTAGTGTCCTTTGTTCCTTTTGAATCCTTTGAATTTTGATCTCTTAACTTGTTTTTACGCACCTACTCCCTGCTTCGAACGAGTTCGTTGACGTGTAACGTCACGCATGAGGCATTGGCTCTCGTTCAAATTCAACAGTTCCTACGCGTAACGGTTGCTCTAAACGCCATTCGAGGACTGCGGATTTTCCAAGAACTAATTTTTAGAGTCCTCTGCTAAGGCTACCATGTGAAGTTCGCCGCTACTGAGCCGTGACGTCATCGAGATTCATAAAATTGCGTTTATGACTGTTTAAACGGTTTTTCGAGTCATAACCCGTTTAATTAAGCCATAATGATGCATAATTAACCCTTTTTTATGATTATCTTAGAAAATATTAACATATTTACTATCGGAAACATGTTTTTAGTGATTGTCACGTCCGGAGGGGCGTGAAGGAAAGGTTCGGGTGTTTGAGCGTCGAGCGGCAAACGCTATGTCCCATAGACTTTTCCATTCAGCATGTATACGCAGAGCGTTATTATATAGATATACTCGTTCGAGTATCGTGGGCGCACGCTGAGAGACCTCGAGAAGTCTTGCTTTTGTCTAGTTGCGATTGAGGAAAGGTATTAAAAGTCGTGGACAAAGAGATCTAGGATTCCTTATACACTCTTTAATGAAAATAGATTTTTAGTAAAATACAGTAGTAGAACATGATAGAGAGATCTAGGATTCTCTATATGTTCGTGATACAACGTAAGGTGTTAGTAAAGTACAATCGTAGAATATGATAGAGGGATCTAGGATTCTCTATGTATTCTGGATATTGCGTAAGTTACAATAAGTGATACGATTCGGTATGATACGTGGTACGTTACCGGAGAGGTGTCTTCAACTCGTCGATGCGCGGTCGTTATTAGATTTCGCGATCGGTCGTAAATATTTGAAGTCACTAGTCGAGGCGATTGGAGGAATGTTTAAAGTCTCGAATCGGAGCAAAAATACCTTAACACCTTCGTTGCTGGAGTCGACTCGCTCTCTTCTACGGAAGACCTGGAGTTCGTCCAGAGGTTAAGTATAAGACGGCTAACCGAATGACAACCGAACTACTGCGAACAGTATAAACGCGACTCTAGGTACGGAACGGAATGCAATTTGTACCGCAAATCTTGGCCTTTTTATAGGGCTAGATTTGGGTCAAATAGGTGGGGTTTGTTATCGTTACCTTGGGCACAAGTGTTCAGAGTTCTATTTTTCGGTCCTTATAAGGAAAAAACATCTGTGTAATCAATCGATGAATCCCCGAAATTTAGGGCAGTAGTGCTCGGATGGGAGTTTCGTAAAACCCAGAACACTTGCGTCAGGCACGTGTCTTTGGTAATGATATGTTTATGCGTTATATTCGGTGTTTTGATTAGGTGATATGCGCACTTAGTTCGAGTTTGTTTTAGTTAAGTTGCAAAAGAAAAATAAAATAATAAAAATTTAACGTCGGTTGTGACATGATCTAGGGAATCTGTAGAGTGAGATGGAGCATGACACTGCTTGTTTTGTGCACAACTTCCTATTTTTCAATAATTTGACTGTCGTAAATTCGTTTTTCAACATTGGAAATCTTCAAGTGTAATAAATCTGTATTCTCGCTAGTAACTTTTAAACAATCAACATTTTTATTGTCGAAAATAGTGATTTTGAATTAAAAATCGTTATTATTAATAAAAATAGTAATAAACATATAATTTTCTCTTTTCTTTTCGATTTTATTTATTTTTTTGTATTTTTCTATTGTTTTTATGTGTTTTAGGTCGTCCTGTAGGAGAAATATGGATTCAACAGGTGAGTATAACTGTGACGTCACCCTGAGCATAAAATTGTAAGTTTTTTATTAATTCGAAAACTTTTTCCAGCGGATACGTTTGGAAGTAATAAATAAAGGTAAGTTATATAGCTTAGAACAATACATCCTGGTAACTTTATTTGTTACACGTGTTTTTAATCAATTTTTGTATTTTTTTAGGTTTGCGGCGTGATACATGCCTCTCTCCATCTCAGTCTCAGGATTCTCCAGGATAAACGTTGCTGTGGCTATTTGTTTTTTAATTCTATATGGCCTCTCGTAAATCGAGAAGAATTTGGCCATTTTTTTATTTGCAGGGTCGCTAGCGTTGCACGCTTTGGCTAAAACTAAATCTCCCACATTAAATTGAATTAGTTCGTGTTTTGAGTCGAATTTTCTGCCCCTTTCTCTACCTTTTCTTTCTATCCTATTCCTAGTGTTCGGGAATTAGCGAGGCTTCGGTGCTGGCGAGCGCTCTCAAGCTCGAGTGCTCGCCCCACCGCGGGCGTCGCTAGCTCGCGGGCTCGGGAATTCGGGAAACGTGAGACAACCGGCTTTTCGTGCTCTAGTTCTCATGCTCTCGCGGGGGGTCAGCACGTACTTGACACGCAATTCGGGTGTGGTCGACGCGACGTGGGGCGCATGCCCACGGCGCGTCTTCATCGATCTCCATATTGATTGACTAATCTAGATCCGGTCGTTCAGCGTGCTGACGTGCTTCTCCGTTTGAGTTTAACTTTCGGCTAAATCTCTCCGGTAATTACGGTGTTTCACCAAAAATACTTCGCTCAATACCTTCAGGACATTCACGGGAACAAATTGGCTTCTTCATTCGGACTTTTCTCTCATTGATTGCGGGTATTTCTCACGATAACTATCGGGCACGCGAAAGCACGCTTCGAGCGCTCCTCGTAGCTTCGTCGAACGAGCCTCGTTCGACGTTGACCGGCTCTTCTCACTCGGGTAATCTGCATCGGTTCGGGTGTACTTTCAATCGTGGGCATACTGTCCACGTCACTCTACGAGCAATAAAACCTTTTTTACACTTTTATCCCGCCACGCATTGTGTCATTTATTTTCTCCCCACCAACACCAGATCCTTCACGCAACACCTAGCAAGCATTAATTTGGCTTCGATCCCGTCTTCCTCATCTAATTCCTCATCTCTCTCTATTTTAATCCAATTCCTCCAGATTCTTTGAGGCTTAACATTTTTCTGTATTCCAATGGGCGTCATTTCGGTTGTTTCGTGGTGTGTTTCATTCATACAGTCCTCGATAACTTTGACCCATTTCAACCAGTCGGTGTGTTTATCGGTTAGAAATGTTCGAAAAAATGTACCGATCTCTCGATTGACTCTCTCTACTATGTTTCCTTGCGGATGCCTAATAGAAGAGAAAACTGGCTGAATTCCCTCGCTAGCTAATTTCCCTAGCCATAATCGCGAAGTAAATTGCGTGCCATGGTCAAATTAAAGCTTTTTCGGTTTTCCGAACTCGGGAATATAATGATTAAAAATTTTAGCAATTGTTGCTGGCGCTGTTGCAGCTTTTAAAGGATACAAAACAACAAATTTCGAAAAAGCATCAATTGTGACGAGGATGTGTTTCATTCCTCCTTTTGTCACGGGTAAGGGACCAAAAAAATCAATTGAAACAATATCTCCCGGTCCCTCCGGAACGATATTTTGCTGTGCCGCATATGAATGCTGATTTGGGACTTTATTTCTTTGGCAAGAATCGCAAGAAGCAAGAATCTGTCTGATAAAAAGGTACAGTCTCGGGTAGGTAAAATCTTCTGTAATTATTTTCCATATTTTTTTAGCTCCTACATGACCATACATTTGATGTGTTTCAGATACCAGAGGATGGAGGATCTCTCTTGGCAGAACTATTTTCCAGGATTCGGGATTTATTGCTTTTAATAAAATATTATTTTTGATTTGATATTTATCGTTGTTGTTTTCATTTTCTACGCCTTCCCTGATTTCCCTAATTCTGTCTTCCCTTTCCTGCAAAACTCCTATTTGTTTAACCCTCTCGGACCGTATGTTGCTTCTACGCAACACGCGCTTCCAGGCCCAATAAAACTGCATCGATCAGTGAGGTCGGGGTTCTAACTGCCTATTTCCATCAAGCAGGGTTAGATTACACCATAGATACTCCTAAACCAAAAGATAAACCGCTTTAACCCATAGAAATATCAATATGAAGTCGGCGTTTCATGTTGAGTTGGCGTTGTGTAAAAAGGTGCTTTAGTTAATCGCAAAAGAAAAGTGAGTACATATTTTTTTTCGTACTCCAAACGTTATTTCCTTTTAAAGGGAAGCTGATATTATGTATTTAAGGTAATCGGTGCTAGATTCATTCGTAAATTTTCCTGATTTTGCTCCCCAAGGACCTGGTGCTGCGCGCAGCGAACATTCAAAAATTCATATTTCCCAACAAAAAAACTGAAATGTCACAATGGATTCGCAAACTAGAAAGTATTTTGAGATAAAATTATAAAGGGAATCATTTTCCGTCAACGCGAAATAGGTCTCGGTCTGAGAGGGTTAATCATTTGTTCCAATTCCTTCGATGGTTTGATCGCCAACATTGTGCTGATCACTATCTTCTTGCCCTTTCGCCCCCCAGTATCTGGTGGATTTAATCTGCTTAACACGTCGGCCACAACGTTTCTTTCCCCAGGACAAAATTCGAATTCGATATTGTAGTCTTGAATCGCTAAAATCCATCGAGTTAGTCTCTCGTTTAATAACTGGCAATTTTTCAAGAATGTAATTGCTCGATGGTCCGTAATGACGTCAATCTTCGCCCCAAGTAAATAAGTTCTAAATTTCTTCAAAGACCACACAATTGCTAGCAATTCTTTTTCGGTGGTAGTGTAAGTTAGCTCGGCCCCTTTCAGTGTTCTACTGGCAAACATCACTCCCAAATCGCCATTTTCATCTTTTTGAGCCAGGGTGCCCCCCAAAGCATAGCTACTTGCATCAGTCTGTAAAATGAATCCCTTTTCTGGATCTGGATGTTGTAAAAGAACGTCATCTACGAATAAATCTTTGATTCTTTGGAAAGCAATTTTCTCATCCTCTAACCAGCGCCATTTTGTTTCCTTTTTCAATAGTTTTAAAAGCGGGATTGTTTCCTCTGCATGTTTTTTCGTGAATTTAGTATAATAATTGATTAATCCCAAAAATCCTCTTAACTGTTTCAAATTTCTAGGTGCTGGAAAATCATGAATTGCCTGAATCTTCTCTGGCTGTGGCTTTATACCCTTAGTTGTCAAGATGTGACCTAGAAACTCTACTTCTTCCCGAAAGAATTTAGCCTTTTTTAATTTAATTGTCATTCCGTGTTGTTGCAGTCGTTCTAGTAATTCGTCTAGGTGTCTCATGTGTTCGTCAAAATTAGAGGAAATGCACAATAAATCATCCACAAAATTTATTACAAGATCTCCCAAACCATGGAGAATGATGTCTAGTGCTCTCAGTAATGCGGCGGTACTTGTTTTCAGCCCGAATGGCGTTACTGTAAATTCATAAACTTTTCCCCTATATCGAAACGCAGTGTATTTCATTGAATCTGGATGAAGAGGGATCTGCCAAAAACTGTTTGTTAAACTGTATTATTCCAAAATCTAGTAACTTTTCTATTTCTTTATCTACTTTTTCCCTATGCATTAGAGGAACCTCGTAAGCGTGTGCAACTATCGGCTTATCCGTTGTGATATCTAATCGATGCTCATAAACTGAAATTCTACCTGTTGTGTTACGAAAAACTTCCCTTCTATTCCAAATTACTTCTTTATGTGCTTCCTTTTGTTCTAATGAGAGCTTAGTTTGTTCCACGATCTCGTTAATCTCCTCAAGAGTTATTTCCTCATCACTTCTATTATCAAAAATCAAATTTTGGATTGGCTCACAAATTTTCTCACTGTTTCTCTTTTCAAATTTCAAATTTTGCTCCGGCTTAAAATTCTCTTCTTCTCCTATTTCTTTAACTTTTTCTTCAAAAACAATTTCTCGCAAAAAATTCTCTTTTTCTGTAGTCCCAATCGTGGGCACTACATCAATAATTTCATTATATTTCACCTGGAGAGACATTGCTCCCAGGTCAATTAAACTTTTAAGCGGTTGCAAAGAATCTACCCCAAGCAACACATCCCTAATCAAACCGGGCACTATCAAAAATTTTATGTAGGTTTTAATCTTTCCAATTTCAGTCATTGCCATTATTTGATTTCTAACCTTGGTTAACTTCCCTTTTATCGCTCCTTTCACCGTCACTCCCGTGACAGGCAAAAGTGGACAATCTTTCAAAATCTCCCTATTCTCCAAATAAAATTCCTCCGAGATCGTGGTGACTCTCGAACCTGAATCTACTAACGCTGTAACCTGAATACCTTCTATTTTAGTATAAATTTCTGGACACTCTATAATTGGCAAAGCTTCTTCATTTATTCCTTCTTCCATTAAAAATTCCCTAGTATCCGTGAAAATCGTGTTTATTGCCACTTTTATATCCTGAATTTCGTTCTTCGGTTTGTTTACATCTCTTATTTTGCGGAGGTCCTCCGATAAACCATCCTGAGATTCTTTCTTTTTCTTCTTGATCTTCTTCTTTTTCTCCGTTGTACCTCGTTCGTTTCCTTTATTATTAATCTGATCATTGTTATTAAGCACGGGTACAACGTTTATTCGTTTCCCGCCCGAGATGTCGACGGCTGAGGCTCTTGATGGACCTCTATCGCTTGAATTTCTGGCCGTTGTCGTTCGTTAGTTTGACGATGATCGTTTGGATTATTCGGCGGCCGGTATCCTCCATTGTTCTGTTGTGGCCTCCAATTAGGGTTTTGGTTCTGTCGGTTATATCCGTTCTGCTGATTATTATTTCCACTATTGCGATTTTGTTGAGGGTATCCGTTGTTTGGCCGCTGGTTGTAATTTTGATAATTATTGTTGTTGGGCCTCTGATTGTAGTTCTGCTGGTAATTGCGGTTCTGCTGATTATTCCAGCCGTTGTTGTTGTTATAACCTCCGTTGGGTCGGTTATTCTGGTTCCAATTTGGATTTCCACGGTTGAAATTGTTTTGGAAACCACCCTGGTTATTCCAGTTGTTGTTTTGAGGCATTCGGAATGGCCTTTGCTCATTTTTGTTCTGATTTTGACTTGTTTGAGAGGCTTCTTTTTCTTTTTTCGAATTTATTGGTCCATGCCGATCGATCTTTCCCAAGAATTCGATTAATTGTTCCAGCGTTTTGAATCCTCGACTGATTATACTTGCTTGAATCTCATCCGTGTAATGTTGCGAGAGTGATGCGATTATGTCCTCATCGCTTGGAGGAGGGATGAGATCCTTTGCGGCCCCGAAAATGTTGATCGTGTATTCCACTTTCGATATTTTGTTATCCTTGTCGGAGTAGTGTCCAAATTCGAGGTCTTTCCTCACTTTTCTCTGGACATCTGTGCTCCAGAAACGCTCAACGAATTTCTTCTCTACTTCCTCGAAATCCTCAACTCGGTCCTCGATAAGGACCCACCACTCTTTCGCAGCTTTCTCTAGACACTGTCCCAGCAAGTATTTCATCTCGGTGATAGTGGGATTTGTCACCTCACAATACCGCCGGAACTCTTTAATGAACTTCATCAGTCTTTTCCTTTCCGATCCATCGTATGTGGGAGGTTTAATTTTTATTTTGTTTGGATGCATGTCCATTGGCAGCATCGTCCGAATCCTATCTGTTTTCTCTTCGGGCTCATATTTTTCCTCTTCGTTCTCGGATTCGTCATCTAAAACTACTTTACTGGGCTTCGGGACGATCCGAGTGCTCTCAGTGTTTGAACTATGAATTTTATCCTTAGATTCGAGCTGATCGACCCTTTTCTTTATTGCGCTGACATCGAGTTGTATTTGTGCCACACTAACCTCAATAACGGCACTTTTCGACTCATTTTCTTGAACTATTCTCGTTAAGCCCGTTACGTGACGTTTCATTGGGTCATAGATTTTGTGAACATCACTAGCGATTGTGGCTTGTAGAGTCTTGAATTTTTCCGTAAATTCAGACCTCAAATCACTAGTGGCCTGATTATTTCGGGCAATCTCGTTAGCCATGCTCTGGACCTGTGTTTTCATTTCTTTCATTGCGTCGATTAGGCTCATCAATAACTCATGATTTAATTCTGCGAATTCAATTTTTCCTTTATTTCATTTAGGGGTTTCAAATTCCTCCATTTTAATTTCTTCATTTTGATCCTTGTTATCATCGTTAAATTTCTCTTGTTGTTCAAATCCAAAATTACCGCGAGATTCATTGAAAATGTTCCCCGCCCCTGGAGGAGGAACTGAGGTAGTCAAATCGACATATTGCGCTGTTCGCTCATCGGGATTTTGGAACCCGGAATCTCTCGCTGTTTCGTTTCTGTCGGTCTTCTCTGCCATTTTGACGTAATTAATTAATTTCATTCAAGCCAATCTCACGCTCGTTTGCGATACCTGCCCCGCGTTGGGCGCCAGTTGTAACGTAACGCTCTTGCCGACCCGGCCTGAACGTCGCCACGCGTCGGTTCGAGCTACCTTAATTTTAAAAGGAGCAGGTATGAATGAGACGAGAGACGAGAATTGTGTTGATAAGAGAACAAAATGAATTTATTAAACAATACTTGTGTGTTTTTACAAAATGATACGCGTCTTTAATTTTAATCTTTGTTTGTCCACGTTGTTTGACCAAGTCAGGCGAGAGAAGACTCGAAAGACCCGGAAAAATGAAGCGTTTTTCTGTATGAAATTTCGATTGAATTTTCAAATTTGTCTTCGTTTTTGTTTATACAATAAAGAACGCTTTATGGTTTATCATGCCCCCTGCTTATTCTATTTCCTTTCCTTTCCGCTTGCATGAGATTTTTCAGACAAAAAAACAAACAAAAAATAATGAAATTCGCAACACTAATAATTGACAACCGATGTCCTGTAATCCTATACCGCTTGAACCTGGATTTTTACGCTTCCTAGTAATTCAAGAGTGTTGTACGCTTTAGTTTTTACAATTTTTCGCTTTTGACGCTATACAAACTCTAGTCTTACCGCTGCCTCTTGAATTATCGCTCTTATTCGCTTGTTATTTGTTTTTATTCGTTATAATTGATTGTATTTGATCAGATGATTTATTTTGACTTTGGAGTTGTACAGTGGTTCCAATGGACAGCGGATTATTGAATTATTCAATTCTAATGCTAATTAATTCGTTCGACCCAACCAAATCGGATAAATTATGAAACAATCTTGAATTTATTAATAATCGATCATAAAATCATTTGTTTATCGCCTCTATTCTCAATAAACCCAAAAAAATGCGAGGTGGAAAGTTTGTGCTTGACCACGGGCTCGATACGTCGCCGAGTCTCGCCAATGTCCTGAGCATTCACTAGGTTAGGTAATTTTGCCCACGGACCACGGGATCGATACGTCACCGAGTCTCACCAATGTCCCGTGCAGCGAAAATTCGGAAATTATAGATTATGTGGAATGGACCCTGGACTACGGGATCGATACGTCGCCGAGTCTCACCAATTCCCCAGGCATCCAAAGGAATAAAAAGGATTTTCAGGTTTTACCAGAATAGAGTGTATTTTTCTATTTGAGTCTGCTAGTTCTTCTAAGAGATCTGAGTTGGTTCTAGAGGTAGGGTGAACTGCCAGCCGAATGAGCCGTGCACCCACTTTTATACCCCGTTCCCCACTCTAAATTCCCTCAAACGCCGAATTTCTCTGTTTCGGACGCGTTCTGCGCATTCTTTTGTAACGGGCTTCACTATTGGCTCGCTGCCTTAATTCGCGCCTTGTTATTGGTTGATCGCTATTTTGCCCGATGCGCTGAATTCCGCTTTGATTAATTTTCCGCTCAGCATGACTTTAAAGTAATAGAATTACAATGCCAATTGTTATTATTTAATTATTTGAATCATTTGGCTTTATTGTTTCATTTAATATTATTTAATTTAATTTTTATTTGAAAAGTCACAAAAAGTCACGTTCAGTTTCCTATAGCCCATGAACGCTTAGCCCCGCGCATGCGCCGTAAGCACGCGACTTGCTTTAATTGAAATAATACAAATTTGTTACCAGATTTAGTCTTTTTATTATTTTTCTCGGGTAGCTGCCATTTTTCCCGTCATTTTGACCCTAATTACGCTCATATTAATTAATAAAATGTTAGAAAACAATTAGAAAAAGAAAAATATAATTTAGTTCGAATTATCGTCAAATAGCGCTGTTCAGAGCGTTGCCCGCCGGCTCGCTCGGGCCTTTGTGCCTGTTGCCAAAATGGCCGCCGATCGGGACGCACGCCTGTCATCGCTCCGCGATGTTTCTTGAACGCGTAGTATTCGGGAGTTCGAGCGGGCTCGGGCCGCTACGCGAGTGTTACGTCTCACTACGTTTCGTAATATTAATAATGAGCGTTTTGGTTATTTTATCTATAGAAAAACTGTAAAATAAGTTTGTTAAATGTGTTCTTAATAAACGAGCTCGGACTTTGCAAAGTTCGATGACAGGATACTTCAATAAATACTACTTCCAGTCTGCGTTTTGTAATACTTATAATAAGTGCTAATACTATTATATGTTTACAAAATCTGAAAAATAAAAATTGCGTTTACATGGCTTGCGCATAGCGCGTTTCTATTACTATATATACGCGCTCCCTGCGACTGCTGTTCAACCCCCACCACTCGACCACTTTCACGCGCTCGGCCGTTTCCGCTCCTCTTTGCGCCCGTTTTTCACCTACTTCTTCACCATTTGGACGAAAAACGAAGATAGACGTATGTAGCTGAACACTTCTTGTTTCAAAACCGGTTTAATAAATTGAAATTGGACGACCTCCAGGCAACCAGCCTTGTCGAAAAAAAATGATCCTCTCAACTTCTGAGTGTTTTAACTAATAAAATAATTATCTGACAGGGCCTGGATTTTTCGCAGAGGAAGTATCTATCGAAACCTACAATGGTACAAAAAAAATGATCCATCTTTAAGATTATCGACGATAGAAATTTTTGAAAAACGCTATTTTTTAAGGTTATTTAAAAATTTCTCCGTTAATTGTTAATCGACCGGGTCGTTTCGGGGCTCATTCTCTTCGCATTTTTGTTCTCTATATTTCATCTATTGATTGCTTTCTCATAGCTCCATTGGTTTTCGTTTTATATGCGAAAAACCAAAAAAAATGCATTTTTTCACTAATTTGTTGATAACAAATAATGAATACGACATTTTTTGTCGTCAATTATAAAGTTAAGTTTGGGGGACCATTACGCGTGTGATGGCATCGACGGCTTTCAGATTAGAAATGAATCACAGCCAAACCCCCCGTTTCCTGGCCTACAAGTGCGTGAGGCACATCGATATATCGCTGCGCGCCCTACAGCTCATAAGTGGAACTACATTTTCCGTGCCAAAAGCTAACACGAGCCCTATTGTTCCATGTAAATCTATGTTCTCTGGCTAGATTCTTCAGCCCTACTGATTTTTTCGCCATTTTAGGCCAATTTCTACTCTATCCTTTTTTTTACATGGTAAGTTAATTTTATGGACGACTTCGTTGTCGTTTCATTTTCGTATACACTGTAACGTTTTTTCCCAGATTGAGCAACAAATTAACGTATTTCTCTTGCTGTTGGGCGCCAGTCGAGGATTTCTCCTCGATAAAATTTTTATTGAATCAAAAATAATAACGCGGAAAATGTAAGAGCTGAGATTACAAAATATGATTTATTATAAAAGAAAATAAAAAACAAATATAGTTTTAGATATTTCCCAAAATTTCAATCAGTAGTGCATTCAATATAAAATTTTGTTAACAAATATCGTTTCCGTTAAATATTCACTCTCGGATATAATTTAGACGATAATAATTCACACTTTAATAAAACGAAATTAATTTCGATTACGAAATGACGATAAATTAGTTCTCGTCAATTTTCAATTTAACGAATTCCTCTCAGCAATTCTATTAATTTCACAACGATAAGAAAAATACAATTGATGGAAAAACAAGTCAAAAAGGACGTTAGAATTCAATTCGCTCGTGCAACAAAGTAACCAAACGATATCGTTCAAGTATTCGATATTTCACCGATTTACAAGTTTGCGCGCAAAATAATGCAAAACGAGACTAAAATATGAACGAGAAAACGGCTCACCGCAATGATTTCAGAAATCGTAACTCCGGCAATTATCTTCGGAACCACTATTTGACGTCGGGGCGTTGGCTTCTCGACAGGAAAATTTGAGGCTCAAGAGAATACGTCCTTTCTCGTTGCGGTCCGGATTTCGAGTAATGAGATCGATTCGAAATTTCGTAACGTGGTTTCTGGAGACCTAACCCCCCCCAGCCTCCTCGTTTGATCCTACTTCTAACGATTTCTTCGAGAGTCTTTGAGATGGATTCGCATAATAATCAAATTAGCCGTTCGAGAATATTCGATGTTGACATTTTTCAGCGTTGGATCTCGATGCTGTAGACGCACCGCGAGTTCGACGGTTCAGGGTGAGGACTTCGAGTTAGCGTCCCACCGCTCGATGTTTTGGAACTCGTACTCAATGACCAACGATGAAATGACAGATGATCTTCTACTTTCGAACTGCCCAATTTCTCTGCTCTCGCTTGTTGTTTAGAATCGCGTCGCTCATTCATAAAAAATATTTAAATTGGAACAAAAAAAATTTAAATAAAATTTACAAAAATGGTTAAGTTATCGTCTGAGACGTTTCGATATTGTTCGTTCGAGAGGAATTCAAACAACGTCGACGCATTCCCCTGAGCCATTTCGATCGAATTATACATTATTAATGTCGAGCAAAATTGCCACGTTTCAACACATAGTATTGAACCTACACAAAAGTACTATAACGTCGAACGACGCATTAATTAATATGAATACAAATTTGATTTTTAATCAAATTTTTGGGAATTTTATTTCACGCACACGCGGGCACGCTTTGGCAACCGTGTCAGTTCCCTACACTTCTCATTTCTTTTCGGGTTATTTTTCGGGCTAATAATGATTGTTGGGACACTCTTTTATTATTTTATTACATCGACACCTGCAAATAAAGAATACATTGTACCTGCAAATAAGAGTACAGAGTACACATTTACATTTTTTACATCTATTGCGTCATTTATTATCCCTACCAACACCATACAAATACTATCGGCTTATACAGCCTTCTACCAGAATAGAAACTGAAAAAGAATTCCTTGACGTAGATCTAGATTAAACTTTTTTACAAGTTTCACTCTCAAATAAATTGACCGTATGCTGATAGTAGTGAAGCTATGTCACCCCATGTAGATCTGCATTATCGACCGTCGATAAGGTAGATACCCGACCCGAACAGCCCAAAACCAAAACGCTTTGAATCAAACAAGCCCAATCAGTAATGCAGATTTTCAAACCTAAACACGCTCAATATGCTTATAAAAGTTGTTGACCTGGAAAACCCTACCTTACCAAGGAAAGTGGGGTAGTGATATATATGGACAGACATTTTATGTGGTAGAAATGTTATCTCGTAGAAATGTTACGTGGTAGACATTTCTAAAATGAATTATATTCATACATTACCGTTTTGGTAGAGTTGTGACGGGGTAGTGATTTGATCGTGGTAGAACTGTTGCGGGATGTGATTTCTTGGGTAAAAATGAATTTCGGATGAGATGTTATTAAAGTATCAAATATTGGTCGAGATGTTTTTGGTAGAGATGTAAATGTGCTGAGTTGTTACGGGGTAGTGTTTGATCGTGATAGAAATGTTACGAGACTTGTTTTTTGGATAGAAATGCATTTTGGTGGAGATGTAATTGGTAGTAGTGAATTTCGGTATAGAGATGTAATTCTGCCCTGCTAATGATTTATTTGAAATAAAAAACGGAAGTTTTCTCGTTGAATATTATTCTCAAAAACCAAAAGAAAATTTTTCTCCAATGCGATATAAAAGAAAATTTGTAGGAAGGAAGAACTTGAAATTATTCATCGCTCGTAAAACGTTGAAGGTGATAGTGATCAAAAGAAATCGCTGAACTTCATAACTCGGATCTTATTATCAAGTACTACTATCAAAAATAGCAACTTGAAGTCTAGATAGAAAAAGCGTTTAATTTCGATCGAGCATTTGGCCGAGCATCTCTTTCGGTACGTAATGACCACGCAAATAGTGATCCTTGAGCTCGAATCGATAGTAATAGGTCTTGGGACAAAAGTTGCAGTGAAAAGTTTTTTCCTTGTTGCCACACTCGACTTTTTGGTGTCTCCGTAGATTGTCCAGTCTCGTATAGGTTCTTCCACAAGCAGTGCAAAAGTAACTTTTCGAAGCACTATTGACACCGTAGCTGTGCCGATTCAGTACAGCATCTGACCTCACCTTGTTTGGGCCTTTTCGATGGCGTCGACGACTCCGATTCCTCCGGTGTTTACCTGAAAAACACATACAATTTCGTTACAAAATCTTTTTTTTTCACAGTGTTCACAGAACACCCAATTCGACAAAATTCTGTTCAATTTTATATTTGTTTCATGTGTTACTTGTCGATTTCATATATACACACCTAAACCGACTATCTCCCAAACCTGTTTATTCTTCATGATAACCTTACAAACGATTTACGCGTTATAAAGCATGCAATTTGAAAAACTTATGCACCATTAAATTACGAATTGATCCCATATTTTTTATGAATCTTTCCCTTAAATAGAACAAAGAACATCTGTAAATACACTACTGGAAAGAATTAAAGGAACAAGAAATTTCCGTCAATTTTTTTTCAATTTTTGAAAGACTTTTTTCACGAGTGTGCACAGTCTTGAAAAATTGTTTGCAACCCAAATAAATGCAAGCACCGGGTAGCTTGTTCATTTACCTTCAATTTCGTTTTTTAGAATTCTCCGTACGATTTTTTTTCGGAGATATTGATGGTTGAATAAAAAAAAGACATTTTCGTATTCAATCATCGATATCTCAGCGAAAAATCATCGCACAGCCATTCCAAGGACGGTTTTGAAAACTTAAATGGACGTACTATAAAATGCTCACCCTGTTTACGAGGAAATTTCTCTTCTTCTATTTTCAATATTCATTTGAGAAAAAAGTGAAAAATGGCTTTTTACAGCAGTTCAAAAAATCGACTGTACATTTACGAATATCAATGAAATCACTCATGTGAAGCATAACTTTTACAGATCGATGTATCTACAATAAACTCTACCAATTTGCAAGTTGATTGGGCGAACCGTTTTTCTGCCCCGAAAGATCAAAGTTTTGCAAAAAATTAAAGGAACACGATTACTGGGCTTGAAAATGACACAAGCATTATTAAAATGAAAAAGACGACTTTTGGTCGACTTTTTTTACAACTTCACATCAAATATAACGGGCCAAACGTGCATTTTCAAACGTACGGAAACTTGAAAAAAAAATCGAAATTTTTGGAAATTTTGATTTTTTTTCTTTCTTTTTTTTCTTCGTTTTTTTTCTTTCTTCGTTTTTTAAATTTGGGCGATATTTGGTGTGAAGTTGTAGGAAAAGTCGACCAAAAGTCGTCTTTTTCATTTTGATAATGCTTGTGTTATTTTCAAGCCCAGTAATCGTGTTCCTTTAATTTTTTGCAAAACTTTGATCTCTCGGGGCAGAAAAACGATTCGCCCAATCAACTTGTAAATTGGTAGAGTTATTGTAGATACATCGAGCTGTAAAAGTTATGCTTTACATTAGTGACTTCATTGATATTCGTAAATTTGCAGTCGATTTTCTGAACAGCTTTAAAAAGCCATTTTTTAACTTTTTTTCAAATGAATATTGAGAATAGAACAAGAGAAATTTCCTCGTAAACAGGGTGAGCATTTTATAGTGCATCCATTTATGTTTTCAAAACTGCCCTTGGAATGACTGTGCGATGATTTTTCGCTGAGATATCGATGATTGAATACGAAAATGTCTTTTTTTATTCAACCATCAATATCTCCGGAAAAAAAATCGTACGGAGAATTCTAAAAAATTAAATTGAAGGTAAATGAACAAGCTACCCGGTGCTTGCATTGATTTGGGTTGCAAACATTTTTTCAAGACTGTGCACACTCGTGAAATAAAAAAACTTGCAAATTTTTTCTCTCGATGTATTTCATGAAATTCCTCAGTATTGAGACGATCCATACCAGTCAACAAAATGGTTATCGGCCGTACCGACGCAGTAGAGCGTGGTACGACAATTAATCGATCAAGGCGCCAGCGCCTGGGCTCGCGTATCGACCCACCTCGTAGCGATCGCACAGAATAGCTATCTCTTTAAAATTCACTTAAATAACTTCAATCGTTTAACATGAAAATATTTGAAACTTACGAAAGGATTAGGGAAAATTAGGAAGGTGGAAATCTCACAATAAAATCACTTTCAAATTGAAGAAGTTTTATAACAAAAAATAACTCGTGTAAATTCAAATTCAAATGTATTTCGCGCGCTTCAGAGAACAAGCGCACATTCGCCAATCAAGAGATCCGACCAATGCGAGAATTTCAAGAACAACGAATAAAGAAATCACCCATCAACAATTGGCCCAACGAAGTGTCGCGTTTACGCATCGCTAGAACTCCGAAAATAGGCATTGGTCCGAGCCAATCAACCAATAACAAAGGACATACGACACAAAACTTAACCAATCGAGTATTTTGAGAAGGTTTGAGATTAACTTGATTGGTGAATGGGCGTAATTGTCGCAATGCGACAAAATTATTATGATGGTTTGTCGTTGTTTCGCGCGAGTATAAGAAGGCAATGGAAACTGGTCTCACCAGCCAGTCTGGTCCTCATCACGCTAGACCCGCTTACACTAGCCGATCTCGAGACTCACAACTCGGATCCGCATTACGCAAACCGCCGACTCTGGCCTAGGAAACCAGAGCCCGCATTACGCACTATAAAAAAAAAAAAATATATAGCTCAGGAAGCAAATTTTATAAACCACCGACTCATGCTGACAGAGTGGGCCCCATTCGATTTCGTTTGGGTTCAGGATTGTCAGTGTGGGGCACCGATCTAGTCAGGAGGGCGGGGATGGTTCGATTTCGTTCTGTCTGAAGATTTCTGGCTAGATTACCCATCCTTGTCTGCCAAGAGGGAGGTGATCGTTCGGGTTCGTTCGATCAAAAGATTGTTGGTGGATTCCTCTCACTCATGCCAGGAGGGCGGGGACAGTTCGATTTCGTTCTGTCTGAAGATTCCTGGGTGGGTTCTAATCTGTGAATAAATCCTTTTTGGCTTCCTGAGCTCAAGTAGAGTCAATTTAAAAAGTTTTTGATCAAACATTTTTTTTTTTTTTACGAATTCAAATTATTTTGCGAATCACTCAGAATTATCAAATTATTTTGGGAAACATTTAATCAATGTTGAATTATTTTTGGAAATACTTAATCATTTTGCGAAACACTAAATTTTATTTGCGAAACACTAAATTTAGTTTGCGAAACATAAATTATTGTTCAAGTTACTGTGCGAAACACTCAAGTATTATAAAATTCATTTGCGAAACACTGATTTCCTATCGGATTATATTGCGAGACATCTGACATTTTGCGAATTTAAAATCATTTGCGATAAACGAAATTATTAGAAAATTAGTTTGCGAATCTAAAAATTATTCTGCTAAAACACAAATTACTGTAGAAATCATTTAGAATCTATTGGCGAAACATTAATTATCAAGAGCGATTGATGAGGACCGAATTAAATTTATTTGTGAACCTTTTGCGAGTCAATAAAAATCATTTATGCGATCAAATTATTTTGCGACATTTGAACAAAAATTATTTGCGAGCATCGAATTAGAAATTATTTCTTTCATTTTGTTAAATTATTATGCGAATCAGAAACTATTTACGAACAATTAATTTGGAAAGATTCAAAAAAGAAATTTGCTGAGATTTTGTACTCAAACAAACACCAAAAACAACAGACAAAAATTGAATAAAAGTTTTCTTTTGTTTATTCTCACATTACTTTGAGTTAACTCTTGTTTTTTTTCATACCTGCTCCTTTTATTTATAAGAAGCTCGAATTCACGCGTAACGGGGTGTTCTGCCACCATCGTACCGTTACAGTATTCATAATTTGTGAGTAAAAAATGGCTAGATATATTTAAAGTCAACGAACGAAGCTTTAAAATGTTTTTTTATTTATCGTGATATGTCTATTTTTGACTGAGATACAGCTTTTCAAAAATTAGGAAAAAATTGACGGAAATGTCTTGTTCCTTTAATTGTTTCCAGTAGTGTGTGACAATGAAAAAGTAGAAAAATTTTAGCTCCGTTCAAAAGCGATACATGTGACAGCATCACGAATAGCAGTTTCATACGAGATTTCGTTACAATCATATACTACGTTGTCGGGTCATAATATGTTTGAATGATTTTTCAATCAATCAAACTGTTTTTTTCTTCGATGTATGTTGTGTTCGAAGAAAAACTGTGGTTCGGAATTCTTTGAATTACGATTTCCCGTTCATCGAAACAATCAAAGACGACATACGAGTCGTAAATAGCTTAGAATTAGAAACACATTCGAGGTTAAATGAATGGATTCCACAGTGTCGTCACCAGGGAACATTTGCAGGGAACATGGCGCTATTTATTGAACGATGGATATCCAAAAACTGTCAGTTTTCCTAATAAGTGCTTGAAAAGTCAACTTTGTAACATTATTGTCCACGTTTATATGATCAGGTCATCCAAAACTTCAGTGAAGCAAATTCGTTAAAGAATTTTATAAATACGGACTTTGTAAAACGGGTGGGGCTCAAAAGTTAGCAGGACTAAAATAGCGAACAGACATTCTCTATATCTATATATAATATATATATAATAATAATAAATCGATAATAATAAATCGACTATTTTTTTTTCAGAGTCTCCTATGAAAATATGTTAATTTATCATGTTTCAAGAGCCCCCTCCAAAAATCAAGTCAACAAAAGAATTTTTAAAGGTCGCTCAAGATTTTTAAAAATTCCAAAAATAGTCGAAATTTGACTTTTTTCATTCAAAAAATTTTTTTGCTCGATACACCGAAATTTTTTCCAGAAAAAAACCAATGAGTTTCTGAAATTTTTAACTCAAAATATTCATTTTAAAAGGTCGCTCATAATTAATTTTACTTTTTATATGCTTTGCTTTCGATGCTTCGAGAGACCTTTAAATATCTATATTGATTATTCATTTTAATTTTCACTCTCATGTTGTCCCCGCCCATCGCACTCATTAAAACAATTTAAGCACTCTCAGCGCAAACGCAGCAATGGTGAAATATCGATGCTCCCGAACGAGCGCATCGACCCTCGATGTCAACATCGAAACTTCCAGAAGGAAATCTAGGTTGTATTCGCACGAGAAGGGGAAAACCCCCAAATCTATAAAATTATCGACTAACCCAAAATTCGACAGTCTTTGGGGTGGGGGTCGAAACAGCGAACGATCAAAATAGCGAACAGGCATTCGCTATTTTGCCTGTTCGCTATTTTGATCGTTCGCTGTTTCGACCCCCACCCCTAGTTAGCAGAGAAAATGTAATTATGAATAGAGCATACCTGTTTAATCAAAACATTTATTGACTCTCATAATGAGTGAATTTGGTACAATACCGAGTGATGTTTTGAACAATTTGTTTTACTAATTATCAAGTAGATTATACCAACAAAAATATTTCGAATTGTTGTTTGCGAACAAGTGCTTTATATTTGAATGAAAGCAAAAATAGCGCAGACTCAAACACGGTTTGCTACGCCGGTAAATAAATTTCCGTGTTTCTGGTCTATCACCTACATTGTTATATACGATTTTTACTCCGTTCCGTAGTATATTTTCATCGATTATCTTACTAATTGGAACTCAAAATTCAAATTGATAATCAATATGAATATTTAAATATCGCTCGAAGCAATAAAAGCAACGTATATAAAAATTATAATGAATTTTGAGCGACCTTTTAAAAAGAATATTTTGATTTAAAAATTTCAGAAACTCATTGGTTTTTTCTGTACAAAATTTCGCTGTATTGAGCAAAAAAATTTTTTGAATAAAAAAAGTCAAATTTCGACCATTTTTGGAATTTTTTAAAATCTTGAGCGACCTTTAAAAAAAATTTTTTTGAGCTGATTTTTGGAGAGGGCTCTTGAAAAATGATAAATTAACATATTTCCATAGGGGACCCTGAAAAAAAATAGTTGATTTTTTTGCACCACCCTAATGGATATGCAGAATGCCTGTTCGCTATTTTAGTTTTTCTAACTTCTGAGCCCCACCCGCTGAAACTTCGTAAGCAGATGGCGGGCTCTGGGGAAAACAAGTCTTTCCACTTTTTTTCGCAGCATTCTGTTCAATATCGATTGAACAATGATTCCTAATCCTGTCCTGCATTTAGAAGTGGATGCGGTTGATTTAAATTTTTTTTCAAAATATAACTTTCATTAATAAAAATCCTGAATACAACTTTGCGGTTCGTTTTTTTGAAGTATAACTTCTATAGGCGCGCTGGGCTTGGGAGGGGGGGGGGGGGGGGGGTAAACTGGTGAAAATCTTGTTACGGAAGTGTGTAATGGAAGTGCTACGAAAAGTGTGAATGCGCATGCGCATGTACATTTTCGTTCTCTCACACGCTCATTCCCATAGTCTCGTGTGATTGGGCGAGGCGAACGATAATTGAGAGAGAGATATACGTTGGTAGAGATAGAAATACCTAATACAAAGTGTAGGCCCATCGTCCCCACTCTTAAATTTAGACTGCAGCCCTGACTTGGAAGTATTGTAGGAGCAAGAGAGAGAGAGAGAGTGATGTGCACGCACATTTTCTTTCTCTCTTGTCTCATTTACGCAGTGTTAGTGCGTTAGCTTGCTTTACACGACATTGATAGAAGCCCTATAAGAGCAAGTGATAGAAATTTCGCGCGTATATTTTCTTTCTCTATTTTTCTCACTGCCAGTTCATGAAATATATACATCTCAGTAAAGCGTGTGTGAGTTTAGAGTTCAGTAGTAGCTTTAAATGAATGATATGAAAACCAAGCACGAAACAATAAAAATAAGTGATTTTATAAAAATTTTTAAATTACAATAATTGTACCACTTTTTTACTAGAGAAAGTAATCCTCTATGAAAAACCACAAGAATTTAATGTTTTTTATATACATATTCAAGTACACAGCTACTGAATATAATGTTATATGTCGAGATCTTGGAATTTCAAACCATAAATGACGTGACGACCGTTGCTGCAGTACGACACACACCGATAATTCATGACGTATCATTCAACTTGATTGTTTTATACTTGATTTTTTAAGAATCTCAAAATAAAATAGCACTGTTCCTTTGTAAAAAAAAGTCTGAACTTTACGAAAAAAATATTCTAAAATATTTAAAAAATGGTACACTATGTTCCATTAATGCCTGAACCTGTCATAATGCAACTTGAACGGTCGGTAACAATTGACAGGTCCAGGCATTAATGCATAGTACCGTACATTGAGAGAAAAAGCAATTTTAAAGTTATAATTGCTTTTTCAGGATTTATCTGATCCCTGAGAATATTTAAAATATTTTTATCGAAAAGCTGAGGTTTTGTCACATAAAAATGACTACGTTTAGTGTTCCGGAAAATAATTCAGGGGTTCGATATTTTCAACACAAGAAGTTAACAATTGCAAATTTTCAAATTTTCAAACCTCTATAACTTAGAAACGGCTAGACAACAAAAATTGAAAAAAATCATGTAAGCTCACAGTGACACGTACTTTTGAAAAGCAATGACCATTATGCATAATTCAGGCCCGCCAGCACAAATTAATTCCATAATTGGTGGAATGACCCATACATCTGGACGTTGCGAAAAAAGTTTCACTCCAGTTGTGTGGTCTAAAGCACACTTAGTTTTTTTTCTATTGGTGCTGCTTCCAACTATTTTGAAGTGTTAACGATTTAAATCTTATCACAGACTAAAAAAGCTACCGTTTAAGATTAAAGATGATGTCATAGCTGATAAATTGAAAAGAAATTTCAGAGCTGAAAAAATGTTGGCGAATAAATATGCTCGACGGGGGAGTTACTCAGAAGCGCTTTCTCATGACCACACAAGAAAAGTAATGTCTAACGAGCCGCTACCGCGTCTCTTGATTTCCCGTCAAGATATTTCGTATAAAGAAGGATCCCTGAATGAACACTAATGCTCTATTTTTTTCAAAAGTTGTTGGAGGAACTCTTTCGGAACTTTGTGTCCTTGATGAAGGTGGCCTTTCAGTTCAAATCTATGCCAATAAGCTTTCGGGCAGAATTTACATCGGAAGGTCTTCTCCTTGTTGCCACATTCAACTCTTTGATGCCGCTGGAGATTCACTTGTCGATTGTACGCTTTTCCACATGTATGGCAAACGAAATCCGTCCATCGTTTACCAGCCGGTGGCCGCTGTCTCTTCCGCACTATTTCTGTAAATGGCTCGTTCTTGAGATGACGATGTCGTTGACTGTTTTCATCTCTCGGACTTTTTCCTGAAAATCAAATAAAATCAATGATAAAGTATCGTTCTAAAATTGATTCCTTATTTACGTTGAAACAAATCAATTTCACAGCACGGTATACAAACAGCTTACAAAAAGAAACGGTTTCCGTACCATTTTTTCTTAATTCATCAAATTTTCCAGATACTAAAGAAACAAAATGTGAACATTAAATATTTGATGCTCTTTAGCCTATTGTCTCGACACTGTTCGTTTATACACTCTTGGTCAGAGGTCGGCAAAGTCTACTTTAAAAAAATAGCGGAACACAGACAGAAATTAGGAGATAGATTGTGATGAAAGCTCTTCATTTAAATAATCAAAGCTAAGTATTGTGAATAATTGAATCATATGAAAATATTAACTTAATGAACTGCGGGATCTATTCTTCATTCTCTTCCTTTTAACTGAATTTGACGTGCTTGTTTCGTCACACATATAAAGCATTCCAGTCCAAATCGACTACTTTTGTACCTGACTCCTTTCGATTTGGCAGAACATTTTTTACTATTTTCTATTGTACCAAAGAAATTTTTCAGAATTTTTTCAAATTTTTTTTCTCGGCCCAGAAATAGGTATGAATTTTTCAAAATAATTGTGTTATTTTTGTTCAAAGTGCTTTTGAATGCTTTTGAAAATTGACTTATTGGGACGTTATTTTAAAGAGAAACTTCTTTACTGAAAGGGCTACGATTTTCGAGCGTTACGGTGTTACGTCATAGTTCTATGTAGCCCCCTTATTTTTTCCAACGTACCAGTGATCAATACGCAAACTAAAACTACAACCGAGTCTCTTGATCATCATTTTTCGACATTAGTAACTGTCATTTAAGCATATAGTAGCAATAACTCATAGCTCGAAGTACGCGAAAACAACTTCCTATCATTATCCTATCTCACTATCCCGCCAAACAAGACGCAGCTAAGCAAAGGTTGATAAGACAATTTCGAATCATCCTTCTCCACATCGGTTGTGGAAAACGATAATTCCTTGCAATTCTAGCTCACGATGACCAACCTGTCCAAGTTCACTGATATCGTTAGAACTGAACCACGTCGTTACATAAAACTTTCCCATCCTAAAATCCCGAACCAATCAACCCCCTAACATACTTTTCCACCAATGCTTAAGCTTGGGAAACTCTTTATCATTTCAACAACCAATCCTAAGCACAAAAACAATTCCTTTCCACACTCTCCCAAAAAATTCTTAGTTTATAAAAAAAACATATTTGAGGGATTCTCTGTCGAACCGGCCATTTCTTTTTCAACCATCTCAGATCTTCCCAATAACTGATTATATCAAAGTATTACTAAAAAGCACTCTATGTGAATTTTTTCAGATTTTTAAATTTATAATTTCAGAAAATACCGTTTTTTTTTCAAATGAATATATCTCGCAAACTTGAAGTAACTGAAAAAAAATGTTTTCACATAAAAGTTGTAGTTTAGTGTGAGCTTTCGAGCGGACGACTTGAAATAATTTTTACGTTCTGGCAACGATGATTTTTTACGAAAAAAGGGGAGAATTATTTTTTTATTCAGAAACAGTGATTTTTTTGGCTAAATACAGAGTTTCCCAATATGTCTGACGATATTCCAAAAAAATTGCCAGAGTGGCACGGATCAAGGTTCTAGGGTAAAAAAAATGAAATTACATAAATTAATTTTTTCATACCGGTACCTCGTTCCGTACCACTCTGGCGATTTTTTTGCGAGATCGCCAAACAGAGTGAAAGCCTTTGTAATTTTTTCATATTGGAAAGCTCTGTAATTTTTCAGCCAAAAAATGGCTGTTTCTGAATAAAAAAATATTTCTCCCCTTTTTTCGTAAAAAATCATCGTTGCCAGAACGTAAAAATTATTTCGAGTTGTCCGCTCGAAAGCTAACACGAAACTACAACTTTTATGTGAAAACATTTTTATTCAGTTACTTCAAGTTTCTGAGATATATTTATTTGAAAAAAACGGTATTATCTAAAATTATGAATTTAAAAATCTGAAAAAATTCATATAGTGCCTTTTAGTAGTACTTCGATATAGCCAGTTATGAGGTGGATCTGAGATGATCGAAAAAAAAAATTTATAACACAAGAGGTAGTTAGCACTGAATCTCTGTAAAGTTACTATCTAAAAGCAAAACATAATTGTTAACTCAGCGAACTCAACTAAAATCAATTTCAACTCATAATAAAAAGTGTAATTCTACGTTAATAAACCAATCATATTTTGTATAGTAACAAAATATCGTCGAAATACGTTTTTTTATTCAACGACCTTCAACATCGATCTCGTGTTTGGAAATCTCTTCCAAGTTCACGAACATAAAACCTCATCTCAAGGTCACGTTTACCTACAATATAACTTATGTAATTGAGAATCGTCGAAAACCTCAAAAAAGACTCACCAACAGTGATCGATCAATCAATACATCGTTCTCTACATCGAGGATTGAACGATCTCATCTACATTTCCGGTAAATATTCAGAATACGGGCTCCACCTCCGATCGCGCTCATTTTTTCATATATTATTCTGGGCGTTCTCCCAAGCAATTTTATGTATAATTATAGGTAGGGGTCTCTAATAGTTTTGAAGATATAACCATTTTTGTATTAGGGCTGTTGGTATGAATGGATCATTCCATATCAGTTCAACGACGTTATAACGGTGACCCTCTTCGATTTTTTTTATTTTTTAATATGTTTTTATACATGTTAAAAGAAGTCTTTAGCTAAATTTTTAGCTCGTTATCTCCACCCATTCCGGAGTCATCGATTCTTGCTTAAAAAATGTATGTCTCTAACTATAATTATCATAATGTTACTTAATACGGGTCATTTTTTTCATTTTAACCCTTTTTCTAAATAAAAATTAAAAAACGGAAAAATAATTTTTTGTAATGCTTTTTCGGCTATTTTCAGCTATTTTTAGACAAAAAATCGGTTTTTCGTTCAATGTGACACTTTCGATTTTTTTCAAAAAAATTCACAAAATTCTGTGTTAAAAAACAAAATTTTTTAGCCTTATTGCAAGATGGGCTTCAAATAATTTCTAGTAAAAAAAATTAAAAAACTTTTTTTCAATGATTTCGATTTATTTTTATTCTAAGATCACGTAATTCCTTTTATATTTTGAGACTGCTTGAAGAAATTACACGATCTTAGAAGAAAAATAAATCGAAATAACCGAAAAAAAGTTTTGTAATTTTTTTTACTAGAAAGGTCGTTATTTGGGGTAAAGACATATTTTACCCTTTCACATAAAAAATACATAAAAAGTAATGCTGTAATTTTTTCAAATTTTTAAAACAATGCTTAACTCTCGACAGCGAGGGTTGAATTTTTCTGTTCAAAATACAAAAACTGAAAATTCAATAAAATATAATTGTATTATCTGTAGAGTCCAAAAAATTCTTCAAATTGGGCCTTTTTTCACCGAATAAACGTTACTCCGGATGGGCCGGAGAAGTACTTTTAACAGATATTTAAAGATAATTTGTATCGATCCAATCGACGTCGAATTTTGTAAATAATATAAGACGATCCTGAAAGTCTGAGAAGAATCGATTTTCTTATAAGTCTCTGCCACCAAAGAGTAATAAATGACTAGCTTTCATGTGATTTTTTTGGATTTAAAAGCTTCTTAGAACAATTTCATATATTAAAATTTGGAATTACTAATAAAATAGTTGTCCTTCGATTAATATTATAAATTTTAGTGCTGCACGTAACTCAAGTGGTAACTTTTTCAATTCATTAGAAAATACTTGGCCTCTAATTAATACCATAAATTTTAATGCTGCGTGTAACTTTGATGGATTTTTTTCAATTGATTTAATTATTGCAATAAGATAAGAAGAACGGGGCATCGTTTTTTCAAGATTTGTGAATTTTTTTTCGAATTGTTCCGTTGAAATTATTTGCAGTTGGTTTGATAATTTTTTTTTATGAAATTTTCATTACATTTTTCGTGATATGGTTAGGAAACGAGGGACCATCAATGTACTTGTCCCAACTTTTTTTCCCCAAGGTAACCATACCCAGAGATAGAAAGTTGATGCACACACATCGATGCACAAAATTTTTAAACTCTGCATGTAGCCACCGAGGTTCAACCGGACAAAAGAAAAAGTATGAAATACGTCAAGACCAACAGAATTGCTTATTTTTTTAATAAAAGCATTGCATTTTGAAAGCATAACTTCTTGTGCCATTCATAAATGGGCCATCGCTGACTTTTTGTAGCATTTTTCAATACTCAGAAGTTTCAAAGTTTGCAAGTATCCGTTGTGGTTTATTCATCTACATTTTCATACAGACAGAAAAAAGCACCACAGATTCATTAAATTAATTATGTCAAAATTAAAAAGGAAAGCAAAAAAAGACAGCGCATTGAAAAGCGAACAGAACTCAAAATTGTTTGATGTATTTGTGCATTGGTTTTCCAAGACCTATTCAAAAATAAGCAGCTGAAGACTTTAGTAATGAATTTCTTCATTCATATATTACAGTCGGAACCAAAGAGGGAAACTTTTTGTTATAAATTTTTCAAATTATGTTGTTGAATACATGAGGAAATAGAAATACGAATGTCACTCATATTGTTTAGGGAATGAATAGAAATTGGTATGGATACACTGTAAGCTAAAGATATAGGTAGGAAAAAGGGCCTGGAGGACACAACAAAAATAAATGAAAGAAAATATGATAACAATACATTGGATTAGACAGTTTTGCTTGATCAAAGTTTTCCAAAATTTATTTGAATTCATTTACATACAATCACGCATGTTTTTTCTTTAATGTAATTACTAGGGTGGTCCTTATTTGAGGTTGACATTTTTTTTTCAAATTCCCCCCTTGGTTCGAATCCAAATCATTAAAAAAGATACCACGAAAAAGCTGGAGTAAGTGGGATGATGGGAAATGGTGCCGGCAAGTCCAAATCGATTGAAAAAAAGGCATTTTATATAAAAGTGATGTTTTTCTGCTGGGGCCGGTTATTTATCATTTTATTCGAATCTCTCTTCCTTTTGTAATCTCTGCGTGTTTTCCTATTATAGTCTCTGCGGCATAGAGTCCAACTATCACACTTCCCTGGGAAAGCCGACGCCGTTCCGAATATCATGTCACGTGGCACAGCGTCCAGCTAACATAATATTCTTCCCGATATCTTTTAAGTTTTCTCGGCATAGCCCAAGCCACCTTAACTACAAATTCTATCCTCAAATATTAATCTTCTGAAATAACCATTATTCTTTAATAACTTTCATATAAAATGCTGATATAGATCATCCGATGGTTAAAGAATTACATCTTATTGCGAATTATTCATCAAAACTCTTTCGGCATCGCGTTCGACTTTCTTTTGACAAATTATCAAAACAGTTATTTTATTCCGTGTCTTTCAACATAGCGCCTGACTATCACGTTATAAAAAAATTCCTCAGATATAAGAATTCACATCAAAACACCGATAAACTGACATAGGCCTACGAAACAAGATTACTTCGTTTCATCGGCCCTCAAAAAAGGCTGTTCTTGAAAACGACAGATATATAAATTCAGTAATAGCATGCAAATTGAACCGTTTAGCTCCAGGTCATAAAAAAATATCAGAGGAAGTAATAATCTAGAAATTTTAGAAAATATAATTCTCTCGACGAATAGAAAAACGATAGAAAAGTTGTCTATTATCGAAATTCAGGAGCAAAGAATAAAAAATCATCTGATGATTTATTCCTGGGCATATGGGAAAATATTTTAGTTCAAATTTTCAACGACTATATGTTAAATAAATACTTGAATGGTTGTTCTTAATGACGATTGACAAGGATTTCGAGTACACTTGGATGGCTCGACGTGATTTATACATAGAAAAAGAATAGTAGCCAAAGATAAAGCAAACACAAATTTGACTGAAGTAGAAACAACGACCGGGCTTGCCGGCACCTTTTCCCATCATCCCACTGACCACAGCTTTGTTGTGGTGTCTTTTTTAGTCATTTAGAATCGAACCAGGGGGGGAATTTGAGGAAAAAAATTTCAACCCCAAATAAGGACCAGCCTAGTAATTACACAACATAAAATTTCTGTTTGAAATAAAGAACGTTTGAGAGGTTATAATGAACGAACGTTTTTTTCCTCACATAACTCTCGTTGAAAAATTTTTAAAAATAAGAACCAGGATTGCGCAAAATGATGTCATAAATAAACATATAGTTAAGATATTTTTACAAGGAGATATTTCTCAATACTAATATATATGTCCTATTGATATCACCAAACACTCGTGAACCGATTGCGATCGGAATAAACTAACCCGCACTGTTTTCACAAAACTCACATAATACATTTTTTTATTGTCATATAAGAACTTTGAATCGAATTCATACATCTCGCACTGTTTCTCTGAAATTTTATCATTGGATGGCTGTTGCTATTCGTTTAATCATACCATCAAAAACTGACCGATGGTTGTACAACCGGAATAAAAGCACCGTGTGTTAAAACGTCACATAATCCGGTTAAGTTATTCCTCGCACTGTGGTTTAACAAACATCACATAATTCTGCGTTATTTAGTTACTAGCAACAATGCGGGCGCTACGCGTCTGCTTTAATTATTATTGTTGGTGTCTAAAACAATCTTTTATTATATTAAAATATAAATATTTTTAAAAAATTTGAAAACGACTTATACGGGACCTGAGGCCGTGGCTCGGAAGGAAGTTCGGGGACGTGAATTTTTACGTTACCCAGCTCTTGACGGGGCACGGTTACTTCCGACGGTACCTCCACAGAATGAACAGAGTACGGACACCTGACTGTAAGTACTGTGGACATGAACGAGACGACGCGGAACACACGTTTTTCGTGTGTGACCGCTGGACGAGACAGAGACAAGAACTGGAAATAACAGTTGGCAGTATTACCCCGGAGAACATCGTCGGGGTGATGTTGCACGAACCTGAATGGTGGTGCTTAGTCGCCACCTACACGGAAACGATACTGCGACGTAAGAACGTGGACGGCTGCTTGACGGATGACTGAGCAGACGGAGTGACGCGACGTTACGATAACGGTGGGACAGAACGGACGAACGAACACAGACAGAACCCCCAGTCAGAAGTAATATCAACATAGTCCCTGGCTGAGGGGAAGGACAACAAGGAGGTGGAGGTTTTAGTGGGTAGGCCTATTTTTTTTGGGAGTCCCACATACCCATGTAGTCCGTAAGACTACATGGAATCCGTAAAAAGGATTTCCGCAACTCCTTGGTAAAAAAAAAAAAACCCGAAAAACCTAGGACATCGTGTACGATTTATAAATAAACTTCAAGAAACTCGTTCACATCACAAAATTTGTATGCCCTAAAAATTAAACATTTTATTTCAACTATTTTACCGTTTATTTGCAATGGTAAGCCTAGGGGGGAAAAAACCAAGTAAATCCTTCGAAAGTACAAACATCGAGGACACGATCTATACCCTGTATTATTGGAAAATAATATGATAAGGCTTCAGAATCGTGGATCGAAAAAAAAACGGACCTCGAAAATTGCGACTTTTTTGCTTTATTTTGCAAAAATATAATAAAAAAAGGGTTTTAGCCAAATTTAAATGGCACCATTGAAAAGAGCGCCCTCGAAAATAGTCAACAAAGAAGCTTACGAATTTTTTCGACGACGTTTTCATAGTGAATAATCACGTAGAAAATGGTACATGCGAAAGGTGTGTTTGGATGTTAAAGGGTTAAGTGAACTCCAAAAACGTACTTGTGAAAATGCGATGTATAATTGCGATTTGTTTATTGTCATTGCAAAAGCCAATTTGATTGGGAATTGTCTTTTTTTGAATGTATCGATGTACCAGTGAAGTAGCTAAAAAAATTTAACGAAAGAGTTATTAATTATTAATATCATTTCTAATGATAATTCGGATTTGTAATAAATATTTATATGCTGATTTATAATCATCATTTGTAATATTTGAAATTACGTTGTCATCGTCGTCGTCTTCATTGCCATTATAGTCGTTGTTCTCATCGTAATTGTCATTCTCGTTGTCCTCATCATCGTGCACGTGTCCTCGTTGTCGTCGTCATCGTTATCCCCGTCATTCTCGTCCACGTCCATGTGTCCTCGTTGTCATCGTCATTATCCTCGTCGTCGTTGTCCTCATCTGCGTCATCATCTCCGTCACCCTTAACCACGTCCACGTGTCGTCGTCGTCGTCGTCGTCGTCGTCCTCGTCCACACGTCCTCGTTGTTATCGTTGTCCTCGTCCTCGTCGTCATCCCCGTCACCCTCGTCTACGTCCACGTGTCCTCATTATCATCGTCATCGTCTACGTTTATACCGTCGTTAACCTCGTCATTGTTCCTTTTCCCCACTATCGTTTGTCCTTTCTATCATCGTCTCCGAGCCTGCACTGGAGTTGTTGTTTTCCAAGTCTTTTCCACGTCCTAACTTCGCTATGTTTTCATTTTCAGCGGTGCTCTTCATTTCATTAATTGACACCATGACCATGACCGACATATTAGGCTTGCACTTTTTTCTAGTCCCCTCCAATGTCCAATGTATGTCCGATGCTTCCTCAGTTTACTCTTGCTCGGACCCGTCGGTAATGTCGCCCACCGCCGCATCATTTGTGGGGTTGTTCTCTCCGTCTCCATTGATGTTCACTCTTTCAACGACTCCATCAATTTTGCGGCCTACAGCGCTATCACAATCCTCTTTATGCCCCCCCCCCCCCCCCCTCCCTACTTCTCTCGTTCCATGAGAACTTATTCTTCTATTCTGTCCCTAGATTTCACTTTGTTCCTTCTTCGTTATAAGCTAAATTTACACATTCAATTCTATCTAAAATTTATACGAAATATTCCGCGAAAAAACCTAGCGTCCCGCTCCGAGCGCGTTCCAACCGGAAGTCCTTTTACAGATTTGTATTTTTTTTTTGATTATAATATTTTTTCACGATTTGTAAAAGTTTTTCTAAATTGTTGTGTTGAAATTATTTACAGTTGGTTTCGTAATTTTTCTCATGACATTTTGTTTCACACTTTTCGTGATATAATCAGAAAACAAAGGACCATTAATATACTTGTCCCAATCTTTTTTCTACAGGAAAACTTTTGAGGTTTTAGATCACGTCTTTTTATTCCAAAGTTTCTGAACCTTGTTTTAAGGGTTAAATTAAGCTGAGCTAACTACAATCATGCTAAGCTTAAAAAATAAAAATAAAAAAGTATACACTTTGCGATTACAAAATTGAAAAATCGATTGAAGCAATATTTTAACAGTTTTTCACATACAAGTCAAAAGTACTCGTCAAATCTATATATTTTTGTACCTTCTTACCCACTTGTTTCGCAAAATTGGTAAAAAAAAATCGGCTATAGAGGACAAGAATGTGAGGGATGAATTCACAAAATCAAACAAGCACCATATTAATTCATCAAGTAGTTTTTGTCCTATTTTCTGGTAAAACCTTGCATAAATTCAGTAAAGTATTGCTGAAATCAAAAAAGTATTGGATCATCTTAGAAGTTTCAAAAGTTGTTTCCTGAATTTTATTTCATCCGAATAGATTACCAAGAATCAGTGTAATTCTCGAACAGTTTTGTAATCAATGTTTGCATAAGGGCCAACTGCAATCCAGAGTTTAAAAAATAAAGCAAGCGTTCGGGACTCGCGAGTACTTTCATCTTCTATATTTTTGACTGATTCTTCGTAACATTGATCCATTGTTTTTGCTTCAGCCAACTAGTACGCTTTCTTAAATTTTTCAATCATGAAAAAACATACAACAAAATACATATCAAGAGACGTAGTAGCGGCTCAACGCCAAGTATTAAAAGGAAAAACTGCAGTGCAAAAGAAAAGCCAGCGCGAGCCCTGCCGTACTCTTATATACGCGAATATGCCAGTTTTATGACGTCACGCAATTTTCAAACGGCTCTCACAGACAAACCATTTTATGGAAAGATCTGAAAATTAATAACGATTTTTTTTCGATTTTTCTCTTTTCACTGGCCCTTGTTGCAAGTGAATCCGTCCAGTTGATCCCGAGATATGTAGTTTTTATGATTTGAAATCGATCGTTTCGGGAACTTTCGTTTTCTGAGAGACAGAGGGGCGTAAGTTGAACGTGTTTACGTCTGGACTTTTACGCGATTGATTACACCTTTTCATGCGCTTCGTCACGCGCTACGTCACGCACTACGCTGAACAGGGCTACCCCCTTTCCTTGTGCGTCGCCAAGCGAGAGAGATAGGGAATGGGTGCACAGCGGGCAATACCAGCTCCTGGTTTACGCATCAAGAGACGCGGCAGCGGCTCGACGCCAAGTATTAAAAGGAAAAACTGCAGCGCAAAAGAAAAGCCAGCGCGAGCCCTGCCGCTACTCTTATATACGCGATAACATATATATTGAAACGTAACGTCCGCGGAGCGGCCCGAGCCCGCTCAAACTCTCGAATATTACGCGAACGAAAAACATCGCGGAGCAATGGACAGGCATGCGTCCCAACCGGTGGCCATCCTGGCTACTGGCGCAAAGAAAGGCCCGAGCGAGCCGGCGGGCAACGCTCTGAACAGCGCCACTTACCGAAAATTGAAACTAAAATTATATTCTTTCATTCTAATTGTTTCTAATCCTGTTATTAATCAAAATAAGCATAATTAGGCTCTAATTAACAAGAAAAATGGCCGCTATCTAGGAAAATTAATGAAAAGGTTAAATCTTTTAGAAAATTTGTATTATTTCAAATAAAGCGAGACGCGTGCTTACGGCGCATGCGCGGGGGAAAGCGTTCTTGGGCTATAGGAACCCGAACGTATCTTTTCCCGATTTTCCCAATAAAATTAAATTTAACAATACTAAATAAAACAATGAAGCCAAATGGTATAAATAATTAAATAATGGCAATTTTGATTAAAATTTTATTATTGAAAAGTCACGCTAAGCTGGAAATCATGAAAAGCGGAATTCGGCGCATCGGGCAAAATAGCGATCAGCCAATAGCAAGGCGCGAATCATGGCAGCGAGCCAATAGAGAAGCCCGTTACAAAAGAATGTGCAAAACGCATCTGAAACAGGGAAATTCGGCGATTGAGACATTTTAGAGTGGGGAACGGGTATAAAAGTCGGTACATGGCTCATTCGGAAGGCAGTTCACCCTATCTCTAGAACCAACTCGGATCTCTTAGAAGAACTGGACCTGACTAAACTAGAAAAATACACTCTATTCTAATATAACCCAAAATTGCTTTTTTCCTATTATTCTTTTGGATGCCTGGGATATTGGTGAGACTCGGCGACGTATCGATCCATTTCACCTAACCTAAAAATTTCCAAATTTTCGTTGCACGGCGCATTGGTGAGACGTATCGAGCCCGTGGTCTGGAGTTCACATCCTAACCTGTCTTGCGTCCTTGAACATTGGCCCCATTCGACGACGTTTGAGGCCCATGGTCAAGCGCAAACTTTCCATCTTTTAATTTGGGTTTGAGAATAGAGGCGGTAGATTTTATGATTTATTTTTATTAAATTCGAGATTGTTTTAAAATTTATCCGATTTGGTTGGGTTAAATGAACTAATTAGCATAAGAATCAATTAATTGAATAATTCAATAATTCTTTTTCCAATTGGGCCATCGTACGACACTGAAGTCGAAATAAGTCATTTAACAGCTTGTAAATAAAACAAAAGCGAATAAAAAGCGAATCAAACAATCAATTCAAGAGGCTACGGTACGAATAGAGTTTGTGTAGCTTCAAAGTTATTAAAAGAAATAAAATTGTGAAAAGAAAAGCGTGCGACACCCTTGAATTGATAGGAGACATAAAAATTGAGTTCCAAGCGGTCAGGCATCCAGGACATCGTAATTGTCAATCAAATAAAATTGCGAATCACATTTTTTTTGTTGTTTGGTCTGAAAAATTTCATGCAAAGCGTGCTGGAAAGGAGGATAGAATAGGCGGAAACACGATAAATCATAAAACGTCATTTATTGTACAAAAAGAAAATAAACAAATTGGAAATTCAATAAAAGAATTTCACATAGAAAAATGCTCCGTTTTTCCAGATCTTTCGAGTTTTCTCTCGGCTGATTCGATAAAACAACGCGAACAAAGAAAATAAAACCATAAACGCGATTGCGATCACTTATTTTTGTAAAAACAGACAAAATTATTGTTTAATAAATTCATTTTCTCGTCACCACAATCCTCGTCTCTCGTCTCGTTCATACCTGCTCCTTTTGAAATAAGGTAGCTCGAACCGACGCGTGGCGGCGTTCAGGCCGGGTCGGCAAGAGCGTTACGTTACAATATATGGGGCGTTCCACGCCAAGTCGGACACTTTTCAAATTCACATTTTTTATTTGATTCATTTTCTTTTTTCAAAAAGAACACCCTCACACGAACTCACTCGATTTATTTCAAATTTTTATCTTTACATTTTTGTCAGCTACGAATTTTTAAAAAATATTGCATTTTTTTTATTTGAATGTATATAACTTAGTGAAAAATCAATCGAAACTAATGCATCAGGGGGTCAAAATTTTTGTTTTTGAATGGTCTTTTGTTTGATAATACGTCAAAAATTATCAACGAATTGATTCAAGTAATTATATCCGTTTAAAGTCAGAATTTTTTTCGTTCACTTTGTTAGTCCCCCTGAATTTTCTTTGTAATTTTTTATAAAAAAAGGTTTATTTTTTTGATGAATTTTAAGCCTAGTTACATCATGGGAAAATGCTCCGTTCTATTTTTCTAGAATTATAATAATAGTTTCGTCTCCAATTACGTGCAAGGCGATCATAAATTACATAAAGTGAATGCATGAAAGGCTAAAAATTCGTGATTTGCAAAGCACTTCCACTTAAACATACGTGATGAACTATTGAAAAATTATGCTTTCATAATTTTTTTCGAAAAAAAAAATATAACGATTTTATAATTTTATCTGTCAAGAATTCATATCTTAAAACTAAGTTTTAAGATATGAAGCCTAGTGGTTTTTAACATTTCTTTCGAATTATTTTTTTTGCTTTTAGTTTTATCAGTTGTAACATTTCATTCAACTATCAATTTATTCATTTAATATTCATCGATATTAAATTTTCACGAGATAAATTTTTGAAAGTGTTTAAAACGTGGCTCGAACTCGTGTTATGCTTGCCATACATGGTTATCGGAGCAGTGGCCTGTTGTCCACAAATATACAGGCATAACTACTTGTCCTCAGTAGCGATCAAGGACTTATGTGTTATTGTTTTCGAGCGCTTTGTCGTTCTCATTTTTCGCGATTCTTTGATGCTTCAATTTTTTGGCGATTGATGGAACCCAAAAATTGCATAGTGTGATTCCAGCCGGAGATGGTGCTTTAAAGGTGAAACTATTTTCACGATCAGACAAATTCCGTCTGTGTAAAATTTTTAAACGTAAAAGAAAATGAATATTGGTTTCGCAATACACATGGAGTTGCTTAATTTTTTTCGCGACTAAATTTCTTTTATTTCAGCTTTTGGAGGTGGGAGAATCATCACAACAATTCTTTATGCACCATGGAACTGATAAATATTATATAATGGTAGTAATTACAGATATACGAAAAATTATAAAAGAAATCGAAGCGACTTTTTCAATATTTTTTTATTCTGAAAAAAGTTATTGAAAAATACTTTTTTAATAATTGTTCGCGTATGTTTAAGTAAAAGTTTTTTCCAAATCACTAGTTTTAAGACTTTCACGCATTTGCTTTAATTAATTTATGAACGCCTTGTACATAATTGGAGATGAAACTATTAGTAGTAGTAGTAGTGGAGTTTTACATACATACTCTTGTCGGGTTTTTACATGGTGTGCTTCCTGTATTTCCTCTATTTTATATATTTCCACGTTTTTCTTTTTTCCCACTGTTTTTGTTTTTTCCAAACACACACTGTGGACCTACTTTTTTACGTGGGTTCCGAACCACAGAAAATACAGCTCGGGACACTTAGAAAAATCCATTGGTGTCGGCGGCGGGAATCAAACCTTTTTTTTTTTTTTTGGTAATTATGCAGTTTGGTTACTTTTCCGAAAATCAATGGAATTTTTTTTTCTTCTTCTCGAAGTTATCGATTGGACTATAGTAAGTGATATTTCGTCGGGGGAGGCTAACATTTTCCATAAAAACCATGAGTTATGGAGTTTTGAAGTTGTTGGAAAAATGCGGGGATTTGGCGTATATCAGGCTATTTAGGAGTTCACATTAGGACAGGTGGACACACACACACGCACGCACGCACACACACACACACACACCTTTTTTTTTGAAAAGTATTTATTTAGAACGGGGAACAGTGATAGTTACATGCGGTAGTAATAAATACATAAAGAGTACCGAACAATGAGTACAGTAATGCTTTTGTCCAGAATGGCTGTTTAGGAGAAGCACTCGTCTGGAATAGATTCAGGAGACATATGAGGCTTATGCTTATGCCACGATAGCGTGTGTAGAATCGGTGTAGTGCCGAATATGGAGTGGATGCTATACTTGATAGCTGTTTGGAAAAGGGAAAAACAAAGTTTTTTTTTTAGGTCAGTTAGATGAGGGCAGTTGAAGCTGAGTCAGGTGTATTTCTTGAAATTCAATCTATGGCGGGAATCGAACCCGGACTCGCTGGGTGGGAGCCGGGCTCGTTACCACTGAGCCACTGCCTCTCCCGAGATGAAACTATTATTATAATTATAAAAAAAATAGAACGGAGCATTTTCCCACGAAGTAACTAGGCTTAAAATTCATCAAAAAAATAAACTTTTTTTATAAAAAATTATAAAGAAAATCCAGGGGGACTAACACAGTGAACAAAAAAAATTCTGACTTAAAGCGGACATAATTGCTTGAATCAATTCGTTGATAATCTTTGACGTATTATCAAACGAAAGGCCATTCCAGAACAAAAATTTTGACCCCCCGATGCATTAGTTTCGATTGATTTTTCACTAAGTTATACACATTCAAATAAAAAAAATGCAATATTTTTTAAAAATTCGTAGCTGACAGAAATGTTGTGAAACGTTGCGATATTCGGGAGGTTGTCAAATCCCAAATATCGGAACTTAGGATTTTTTAGATCCTCTTCTCTCACGTAGGAGAGGTGTCATTGTGCAGGTTCGTGCACTGGCCGGCGGATTTTTGCCAGGAGCGGGTAAAGCCTTCCGATTTCCCCATCTTGCAATTCGGGGAGCTTGGCTCGAACTCGACTTTCAAGAACGGATACTTTCGTCCGGTATAGGAGCATCTAGTGCTCTGTTTTCCTTCCTCGCTACGCAATCGGGCTTAGCCTCGCTAAAGCGTACTGCGAGAAGCAATCTTCTCGTTATCGAGAAATGATAGGCTCCGTTATTGCTTTGTTTTATACAATTTTGGTAGGAATAAGGAGGAGGATGTAGGAAAGGTTGGGAGCCTTATTGTCGTACGGGCGGTGCTCCGCTGACGCGAGAGCGCTCCGTCCGTAGCCCTCTGACAGACTTCTGTCAAACCAGAAATCGTGCCAAGGGGTAAGGCTGTTCCGTTACAGTTGAGATAAAAATTCGAAATAAATCAAGTGAGTTCGTGTGGGGGAGTTCTTCTTGAGAAAAGAAAATGAACCAAATAAAAAATGCAATTTTGAAAAGTGTCCGACTTGGCGTGGAACGCCCCATATACATTCAAATAAAAAAAATGCAATATTTTTTAAAAAATCGTAGCTGACAAAAATGTTGAAATAAAAATTCGAAATAAATCAAGTGAGTTCGTGTGAGGTAGTTCTTCTTGAGAAAAGAAAATGAACCAAATAAAAAATGCGAATTTGAAAAGTGTCCGACTTGGCGTAGAACACCCCATATATATTAGGGTGTGTCATTTCAGGGCAACATTTTTTTCAGGTGCTCACTCAAAAATCTTCAGTTTATACACAAAAAAAAATTGTCGCGAAAGGAGAATGCTGTTGAAAAATATTTAGAGGTTCATCATCGGCTTTATAGTTTTCCCATTTAAATAACATTGAAAATGTGTTTCCTTTCATTGATATCAGTATTATAATGTTAAGAATATTGAATTTACGGTCTTGTAATTCTGTTTTATTCTAAATTTGTAATTTCAGATTCAAATTCGTAGTTAGTTACCCGAAAAACTTTTAAGTACCAAGTTTCATAATCATAAAAAAAAACTTGTAGTATTTTGTCCACCATATTATATCGGTGAATTGGATTTTCCGAATTTTGAATTTCAATTTCTAATGAGCAAAACCAAAAGCCTTCGAGTATTGAATTTTATAAAAATCATCAAGAAAATTTCTGTATTTTGCACTGTCGCACAGCAGCGCTATCCTGCAGTACACCGCACGAAATTTACTCGTAGAGCAGCGCTTTTTTAACAAGTGAGTACAATGCGAACTGTGAGACGCAAGCGTTCATCTATAATTCGCTTTGAACAGTAATAGATCGGAAACGGTTAACTTGAACGTTTTTTCTCAGAGGACTTTTTTTGCAGCCAATTCAATTTCCTACAAAATCTCACCCACACAACCCCACAATATGAAATCGGACTGAGAAATACCGATATCAATGAAAAGAAACACCTTTTCAATGCTATTTTAATGGGAAAACTATAAAGCCGATGATGAACCTCTAAGTATTTTTTGACAGCGTTCTCCTTTCGCGAAAATTTTTTTTTATGTATAAACTGAAGATTTTTGAGTGAGCACCTGAAAAAAAAATGTTGCCCTGAAATGACACATCCTAATATATATGGGTCAATCCATTGTCACGTCCCGCGTTTAGTTATCATTAAACGCGAGACTTGACGATGATTCCTCTCAACTTTAAAATATTTATTTTATTAAAACTGCTAGAACGTTCTTGATTCAGTCAGTACGCGATGCCTCGTGCCTTAGCAAATCGAACAAGCCGCTTGGAATCCGCCGATTCGGTATCGCCTGATCGCGACCTCCAAGGTGGCTCGTGGATACCCTTGGTAACGACTAAAGTCATAACTTAGAGACTAAAGTGCTGAGATGCACTGAAAACCCCGTCATGACGATCGCTTACGAGCTCTCGTCGCCGTGGTGAGGATTTTTGTACATCAGTTCCGTTTGCTCGCTCTAGACTCTCGGTCGTCCACGTGGATAACTCCGTAATCCAGCTAACTCGCGGCGGGGTAGTAAATCCTGGTACAATGACACAGGTGAACCGCATAGTGGTTATAAGTCTGGGTTCCGTCAACAAACGCGTAGTGAGCAACACAATGCCCCTTGCCTCACGGACATTCTGTTATCGAGTCTCGCGACTCATTTTTTGTTATTCTTTTAAAAACCAATTAATTCTGTGTATGTGTGTAAATCGCGCGTCAATTAGAGGCGCGGTTATGGTGTGCGGAGCGGAAAGGGAGAATTGTTCCCGTTCATGTGAGAGAGTAAGTTGACATAAACGCTAATTCACTGTTGTACTCATCTTCAAAATTATACCCTGACTCATTCGAATTGTAAACCTTTCTGTATCTTTTCTTTTCGCATTCTTTTCGCATATATTTCTGTTCTCGTCGAACTCGTCTATTTTTCATATCTTATCAATAAATCTGATTTCCCAGATAATATTTATTTGAGCGACCCAATCTCCTGTTTCGAGGCCCGTACGGGACCATATAGGCACCTTTTAATATTTTCTCAAATATCATTTTCTATTTTCAAGTACTATTCGCAATTAATTCGTTTATTTCTCGTTTCAAATCCTACACCTTGTGTAGGTTGATGGCAGCGAAAACGAAATGAATTTCCCGATTACGTTCATCCCTTCTAGACGTAACACCATGTCAAATCGACCATTTTCAAACCCGACCCTTTACGATTTGGTTGAAACTTATTCCTAATCTCGTTTTTCCCTATTGAAGACATTCATGAAAATTTTTTCAAATTTTTTTACGTAGCCCAAAAAAGTTATGGATTTTTCAAAAAAAGGTTTATTTTTTTCACACAGCTGTAACTTTTTCAAAAATTGACCTATCGGAACGTTTTTTTTTCAAAAATTTGGTTTTTGAATGTACTCTTAGAAAAAAAAATACAGAAACAGTTTTCGAAGTCGAATTCTATGAAAATTTTTAGTTTTTTGGAAACAATCATCAATTTTTTGAATTCCGACACTTTTAATTTTTTTTTTATTATCTCGAAAAAAACTTTGATTTATTTTCCAAGTAACCCCGTAAGTTGCTTAGTGGGCCGATTTTTTTTCTATTTTTTTTTATTAAAAAAAACTTTTTTTTTGTTTTCAATTTTCAACTTCTCTACATTCAAAAAGTTTGGTTCACATCAATATTAATCTTTGTGAATGATTTTACGATATTTTATACCTAATTCCTAATCTATTTAAATCGATTTATTTAATAATTGAATATTTTATTTTATCTTTTAGCAGTAGGACAACTCTAATCTTTATTTCTCAAATCTTAAAGAACCCTAAGGTGAATATCTGTGATCCTATCTATCTTTATTCATAAATATCTCTAATCTAGAGTCGCGGCAGCGACTCTGAGACAAGTACATTTATAAGATATGACGAGTTGCTGCCAGAGACTCTTTACCGGAGCGATAGCGTTTCCAATTGTTTTCGAATTTAAAGAACTTTGAAGGTAATTAAAATCCTCTAATCCAAATTATCTGTAGGCTTAAAGATCTTTATTTCAAAACGTGTCCATTCGAATACATCTTTAATCATATGCATCTCTACTCTTAAATATTCGCAAAAAAATCTCTCATCCAATAAAACTCTAATATTTTACAACTTCATTCCGATACAACTTGATTTTCACTTATTTCAGAGTTGTATCAGAATGAAGTTATAAAAGATTAGAGTTTGGCTGAAACGAAGTTTCAAATCGTAAAGGGTCGGGTTTGAAAGTGGTCGATTTGGCATGGAATGACCCATATATATATAAACGTAAGGCAAACGAGTATTTTGATGACACATTTTAAAAACTACATGGTTGGCAAACGTTGCGCTCCTTGGCTGGGCTACTCCGGGGATTTTTTTCTGAAAATTCCGCGAAGCGCCGGGGAGACCCACCTATTGACTTCTCAAAGATTTTCTTTTTTCTTTGTTCAAATTAAAAAAATAAAAGAAAAGAATTTTTGAAAAGTAAATGGGTGGGTCTCCCCGGAGTAGCCCAGCCAAGGAGCGCAAGCGAAAAATCTAATAAGGGTATTTCAATAACAGTCACCAAAATGCACAGAAGTCATCGAAATACTCCATTAATACTTCAAAAAGTTACCAAACTACTCGTTTGTCGTATATATTTATGTATACTACGTCGAAGCCGCCGGATTTTTCGAGGATGTTTGGGGTGATAGCTCATGGGTTCTCGATTACTTGGTTTAGATACATTCTATGATGATTTTTACGACCGAGACTATGGATGTCTAGGTCGACGAACCCAAAGTTTTTTATGTCCAGATATATTCCTCTATGGTTTTCGACGTCTATGTGGACAGCTTCATATTTTTCGATGGCTAGGTAAATTTCTCCATGGCTTTCGTCGTCTAGGTATGTTTTTTTCATGGTTTTCGAGGTCTGGGTCGACGGCTCCATAGTTTTCGATGTCTAGGTATGTGTCTACATAGTTTTCGATATCTAGGTATATCCCTCCATGGTTTCTGATGTCCAGGTGTATTTCTCCATAGTTCTTGATGTCTAGGTATATTCCTTCATGGTTTTCGTGGTCTAGGTATGCTTCTCCATGGTTTTCGTGGTCTAGGATAATTCCTCCATGGGTTTCGATGTCTAGGTATATTTCCCCTTGGTTTCTGATGTCCAGGTGTATTTCTCCATAGTTTTTAATGTCCAGGTGTATTTCTCCATAGTTCTTGATGTCCTTTTATGTTAGCTCAGGTTATAAACTCAAAACATTTTACATAATATGATACAAGAACCTTATATAAAGAAAGGCGCAAATACGCTTACAAGTGCATGCATTGTATCTATACGATGTACTGCACAAATTCGTTGTCAACATTAAACACAAACTTGGCGTGCATGGTTTTCGAATGGAAGCTCGGCGAAGGAATGCCTCATCCGTCCGTATATTTGGAGCAAATGTGAATATCCACCAATGTAATTGTTTTTTAATTTTCCATCCCTTTTTCGTCCAACTATTTTATTGTGTAGTTCGGCGTGAGATCCCGTGCTGTGTCCATAAAGAAAAATATCCATTCTCGGCTAGTTAGTCTGATAAATTCATAACTCCAAATGCTTCCTATTTAATGCATTTTCTTTTCTCAAATCAATTTTTACATCCTACTCCTATATTCGTCCATTTCAGTACTTGTGTATTTCATCCAATCACCTGCCCATTTGGTAAAAAAATGAATGTACGGACAAATGAGTGAAAGTGAGGCGTGGATAAATTAGAATGCATATACGCATGGAAAAATGGCCGTATCTATCCGTACAAGATTAAGGCATATAAAGGGATTAATTCATTTCATCTCTTTATCCGTTTGTTTGATTGTTCAATTTTATCCATAAATTTCTGTCATCTATATTGTTTATCAAATCATGATATAACAGAGCCTCTCTTATTTTATTGAAGGATCGGGTTTTTTCACAATCGTTGATACAATACTAATTAATTATTGTTTTCATAGTAAATGTGAACATTTGACTCTTCCCAAGCTTCCATTTAAAAACCATGCACACCAAGTTTGTGTGTAATGTTGACAAGTGCAGTACATCGTATAGATACAATGCATGCACTTGTACGCGTTTTTGTGCTTTCCTTTATAAAAGGTTCTTGTATCATATTATGTAAAATGTTTTGAGTTTATAGCCTGACCTAGCATAAAAGCAAATGATAATCTCTTAATAATTGCAGAATCATTCTAGAAACCTTTGTTGCTCTGTGACACTTGCTGGAAAATTTTCCTGAAGAAGTGTGAGTGATTTTGGCTAAAAGTGTACATGAATAAATTCCTACAGGAACCGTAATTCATTCACTATACTTGGCTACGTTAGAGAATGATCTCATTTTTTTTAATAAAATAGATTAGAAGAAATTTTCATTTTTTTATATTTTGAAATTTTTCATTAAAAATGCAAATATAGAAAATCATTTGAAAATAAGGTCGCGACCTTTTAATACTTGGCGTTCCTTTTTTACTTTCTCTTATACTCAATAATGCGACAAAAGAACATTATGTGTAACCATGTCAATAATATGTTTGCCGCCATTCTCAGTGAGCCCTATACATGTCCATGATATCTATATAATTCGTGTCCATGAGCCGCATTTTTTCATCGTTGAATTTTCACATCGAAGTCACTATAAGTCTGGTTTTCCTAATATTATCACACCACACCACTATTTTCAACACCACACACCATTATTTTTAATAAAATAAATAGATATTGAGCACTTTATTGGATGATGAATATTTTTTTTATTTATCCCGCACTCCATAATGTGGAACCTCCGTTTTTTATACCATCAAAAACTGACGGATGGCATTATATATGTATAGATATAAATTCAAAAACTTCACTCCGTTGGATCAGTATAGCGAATGTCGTAACCAATCACAACTCATTATTTCTGTCGCCCGGATCGAGCTTTCAAGAAATGAATTAGAGCTGGCATCAAGAAGCCTTTCATGGTGTATAGAGACACGGTCAATTTATGAATGTGCTAGTAACTTTTGTATAATCTTGAGCCTTTGCAAAGCTTTACTCAGCAATTACGCCATCGATCATACTGATTTTGGGCGCACTCGAAAGAGAATTTCTTAATTAGCTAAAAGTTCAATTTCGAAGTTGTGACATGGCTCCTGAGCTTCGTAATTCAAGAAAATGACATGTCAATTTTATTCCGACTGCCGAAATTTATTTTATCCACAGAGATAATATGATAACAGTACATTTCAATTAGACTTAAGTTAGACACAGGTAGGTGCTTTTTGAAACAGGTATTACGTGCACCGTGTTAAACTGCTCGCAATGTACTTCACATTGCTTCAGTGTGTCTCAGCGTGTCGTTATTGAAACGCTCTGTGTTAGACACAGTGTCGCTCTGTGTCTGACACAGCTGTAATTGAAAAGTACTAATAGCCTCGACGAGCCCGAGCCAGCAGATGACAGGGCTGTGTCAATGTACTTATCCCAAGACTACCGAGTCTCTTGATATACAATGTAGAATTGACACATTTGGCCGCTTGGCCGTTATCGAGTTGGGATTCTACCTTGAAAACGAGGTACCCGTACGAGACACTCGAAAAAAACCTATCAGGCAAATCACTATTTAGTCAATCACTATCAATAACACTCACGTAGTCCAAAAAACAAATGCACGGTGATTTATAAGAAGTTGTTTGATCTATTCTCTATATCTATACCAAAGGTTTTAAAAAAACTATTTCAAACGTAGTGAATAAAAAAAATGAATCTGCTAAATCTTGGAAATGTATGAAAACGTTTGGTTCAAAGGAACAAAACGTTGTTAAATAAATGCAAAAGTGACGAGTACATCGGATACCGATTTCGTATCGGTACAAATTATGTTTAAATATGTGCTAAAAGTACTTGTCCGACCCATCACTTTTCATTCAAATTGCTCAATCAAATAAAAATCAGGGCTCTTCTAGATCTGATGGATCACATATATGCACACAGAAGGAATTGAGAAAATTACCTCCAAGAGATTTTAACTTAATTGCATTCATTATAAATAATGCAAACAATTTTTTCTGTAAGATACAAGAGATATTATTGTATATTGATGAAAAACTACCCTTCGCACGATAAAAATTGTCAAGCTAATCTATTCTATTACTGAAGATATTCAGCTGATAATAAATCGCATTTCAATAAATTTTCAAACAGATTCGTCTGTACAATTTCGTTTTTTTATGATCACCTACACAATTGCACTTTATTCTAATCAAGATTAAAAAATGAATGCGACACGGGCATTTCTTGAAATTCGATGAAAAGTGATTCCCTAGAGAATTACTATAGACCCTTTCTTAACCCAAGACGGTCACATGGGGTGTGACACACCTCAGGCCATCTGTGCACCGAATGTGCACTGGGCGTATATTGTATATTATAAATCAGTAAATTTATTTTTATAACATTATTTCGCTGTATTTTTTTTACATTACTTTTTTATTTTTGAATAAAGGAATTATCATCTTACATGAAAAATCATTGACATGTTGTACATCATTTTGCCGCTGAAACCCGCATGTTCATAGTGCGGAATAAATATACTTTTTAAAAAATTCACAAAAACTATTATACTCGCCAGAAAGAGAATGCTTTCACAAATCAGACCCTGCTTGAATTTTGTTGATATGTCAAAAAAACAAAAAAAATACAGCATTTTTTGTAAAAAAAAAAGCTTTTTCGCGAATTTTTTTTCAAAAATTTTTTAAACATACTTTAAACTAAAATTTTCATTCCGTTTTTGCATAGGATAATAGAGAAACGTTTGAAATATGTTCTCAATTTTTGTTGAGCCCCCAAAATAATTCTACGAAATGCTACAGCGCTCTAAAGTGCTTGGGGTGTGACACACCCCATGTGACCACCATGGGATTCTCATGAGGTGTGACCGTCTCGGGTTAAAAAAAAAAATATCGAAATGTAAAGCATCTATTCGTTGCAATGGTTTTGTTTATTCGATGCCATGAATTGTTGCGAAGAGATAGTTGCCGCCGAGAATATGTGGGATGATGTCCAAATTCAAATGGACATGTAACGCCAGCATTTATGCTAGTTCCATAAAAATAACGCATGAATTCCGGTCTAGTTTGATTTTTATTTGAATGAGCAATTTGAATGAAAAGTGAAGGACTGGATAGGTACTTTTAGCACATATTTAAACATAATTTGTACCGATATGAAAGCGACGTCGAATATTGTGAATACCAGGGGATCCTGAAAGTCTGAGAAGAATCGATTTTATTCTAAGTCTCTGCCACAAATGACTTTTACCTCTGATGCGATTTTTTTTGGATATGAACACTTCTCAGAACAATTTCATATTATGAAAAATTGTATATTATATATCAATAAAATACTTATCCTCCGATTGATGTAATAAATTTTAGTGCTGCACATAACTCAAATGGTAATTTTTTTTTGATTCACTAGAACTTGCTCAAGTTCCGGATGCTTCCCGTAGGAATGAATTTCTCACGTTCTATTTGAATTTTTTTTCCCTTAAGAATATAATTACGAATTTGTATTTTTTCTAAATATAATGTTTTTTCATGATTTGTGAAAGCTTTTCTTAAGACAACAGAGCTAGTAAGAATTTTCAAGAAATCAATTTTTTTTCGTTTTCAAAAAGTAGAATTCGAGTATTTTCCGCCCAGGTACATGTAAATCTGACCATTATTCACAGAAATACAAAACTTTGTAGGACGCCGTGTCTGAGTCGTATAAAGTGAGTAGGTAGCGGTAGCTGTCTGCTCGACTCTAAAGGGTCGCTGAGGGTCTCTATTGTATTTCATATACATATACAGGGTGAATCATTTAACGTGACCACCTCGAATAATTCCTAAAATAAGCGTTGTATGAAAAAAATGTTCAGACATAAGTTGCACGGTTTTGAGAGGCACATTATGTGATACATATGTTGTTTTGATAGGTAGAGACGTTTCGGAGATTTGAGGGTCAACTTCGTTTTTTTAAGCGGAATGCTATATTTTTTATATCAAAATATGGTGGAGTATCGAATTCTGAGTAAAAAAGTATAGACCTACATTAGCCCTAAACTTAATAGTTAACAAGTTATCTCACTACATTCCTTCCATTACCTATGATACCTATGTAAAGACGGGAAATCGTGATGGTATTAATGTTAGGATTATCTGAATAATGTAATTCATGTTTTTTTGCAGAAAATTTATTTTAACAAATGTTCGAAGTGATGGCCATTAACCTCGACACATTTCCGAAGACGTAGAACGAATCATTCTCTTGATCTTCGAATAGTTTCTGGTGTGATAGCGGCGCTATCATGATAGTGACGTTGCAATGCCAGTGTTCACAATCATCAGAAACATCTCCGGCTATTATTGACATTATTGTTGAAGATCACGAGAATTATTAGTTCTACGTCTTCGGAAATGTATGGAGGTTAATGGCCATCACTTCGAACATTTGTTAAAATAAATTTTCTGCAAAAAAACATGAATTACATTATTCAGATAATCCTATTGTCAATACCATCACGATTTCCCGTCTTTACATAGGTATCATAGGTAATGGAAGGAATATAGTGAAGTAACTTGTTAACTATTAGGTTTAGGGCTAATGTAGGTCTATACTTTTTTACTCAGAATTCGATACTCTACCATATTTTTATATAAAAAATACAGCATTCTACTTAAAAAAACAAAGTTGACCTTCAAATCTTCGAAACGTCTACATCTATCAAAACAACATATGTACCACATAATGTGCCCCTCGAAACCGTGCAACTTTTGTCTGAACATTTTTTTCATACAACGCTTATTTTAGGAATTATTCGAAGTGGTCACGTTAAATGATTCACCCTGTATATATATGGGGTATTCCATATCAAGTAGGCCACCCCATTTTTTCACAATCTCAAAATGACTTCATAAATTTTTGGTGTATCTTTTGAAATGTCAGAAATATCTACAAATAATTTCAAATTTTTAACTGCTCAATTTTACACATAGTTTTTGATTTTCCGTTCTTTTTTCAATTCTCTGTGTATTGAAAACTAATGGTTACACAAACTTTTTTCTGCCAAAACACACAAAACAGTGTGAACATATTGATTTGCCATCGCGCCAATTTTTTCGCAGTTTGTAGAAAACGAAAATAAATACTTCCCAAATTGCTAGCTTTCTAAAAAGTGTCCTTCTCAATGAAAAAAAAATAAATTTATTTAATTTTGTTGAAAATTGCGCAAAAATTAACGTGGACTGTTAAGAAAGTTGTTTTATTGGAAAGTATGTGCAAAAACCGAAACTTTATCTTTTGAAATTTTTTTTTGTGTGACCATTAGTTTTCAATGCACAGAGAATTGAAAAAAAAAACAGAAAAGCAAAAACTGTGAGTAAAATTGAGCAGTTAAAAATTTGAAATTATTTGTAGATATTTCTGACACTTCAAACGACACACCAAAAATTTATGAAGTCATTTTGAGATTGTAAAAAATTGGAGTGGCCCACTTGATATGGAATACCCCATATAGAAAAAATCTCTAACCTTTCTAAACATTTTATACTATCAACCCGAACGTTGTTGACAATTTTCGGTTTATTTTCCATCACATAACACTGTTGGATACCTCGGCCTTTATTTCTCTTTTATTCTTCTTCACTTTTTCTCACGACTTTCAATTAAATATTGTCCTGTGTTTATCTATTTTCTACAGAACCGGAAAAAATTGGAACAGTGTCGGTGAATTGTCACATTCGCGATCTGTATAACCTCATCTAACTAGCATTTAAACAACACGCCATATGTCATATCATAGCGGATATATATAGGTATATACTTGTACTACAGACCGGGATATCGGTGAACTGTCAAATTCGCGATCTTTATAACCTCATCATCTATTAACATGAACGACACACCATACGTCATACATCACGAGAATATATAGGGGTTATTCCATGCCAAACAGATCAATCCGTGACCTCAATCATTTTTGATTTTGCTGAAAATTTTCTATTTTTTTGTAACTACTGAAAGAAATCGTTCGTAATTTTTTTTAGATTTTTTCCCCAATTCATCTGATCACAATAAATTTTTCAAAATTTCGTACAATTTTTTTGTGAACGCCCATAACTTCTTCAATAACAGAGATATCGAAATAGAATAGTAGGTCATTTTTTTCCTCTTGAGTTGTACTTTTATGAAAAAAATACAAAAAAAATAACAAAATGATTTTTTATACTTTTTTTCAGTTTTTAACCAAAAATATTTTTTTTCAAACTTGGGCTATTTTGATTTTTTTCAAAAAATTCACCACGTTTTAATAGACCTTTTTACACATGCAGAAAAATTTTTAGCTTGTGATATTCATAACTTGTTAGTTTTTTTTTCTATTTTCTACCACGTGTCAAGCGAAAAAGCGTGTTTCCTTCTTGAATGGACACCGCAAGTAGAGTGATTTGATTCAAAATTATTCCAATTGTATATATCAATCGGTTTGAACACATTTAAATCGCTACGTATACTACCAGGGCAAAGTTTCTGGACAAAAATCCAGAAAAGTTGAATGAAATTTTAACAGGGAAAAAAGTAATTGTTTTTTATTTTTAATTCATTAGAATTTCATCACATTATTGTCTAAAATTTTTTTACCCTGGAATATTTACTCTCGGCGTTGATCCGGGTTTTCTTTGTGAACTATGGAGACGTGCTAGAATATCTAAAGTAAAAGAAAATTCATTTTTATATTTGAATTTTTCATTGATAAATATTTTGAAAACCTTACTGACAAAATCTTGGAAAAAAGTCTGATAAAATTTTAATGAATTGGAAAAGGACGAAAAAAATTTCTTTTTCTGTCAAAATTTTATAAAAAGAACCCCATCGTTTTCAAGTCACGACTTTCGATGTACTTGAGGTTCTACTTAAATAATAATGAAAGAAGAAATTTCTAAAAAAAAATATTTCAAAAATTCCTATGCTTAAAACTATTACAAACGCAACTTTTTTTATTTTTGGAATATTCTGTAAAACTTGATAGTTCTGGTGGTACGCGACAGTTTTGAAAATTTGTCTTCTTTTTGTAAAAAACGTGATAATTCTGCAAAAAATGATTGCAATAAATTTTTCCTATTACTAAATTGAAACTAAGAACCTTCGAGGACTCGTTCGCAGAATTGAGGACAAAAAATTGCATCTAGAAAGGAAATAAAAAGGGTAAAAAAACGGACGCTTTTGAAATGACGTAATGACCACAAAAAAGATCGTAGACGTAGAGACATTTAAAAAAAAAACAAAAATGAAGCGAAATGTATCTTCTCTATTACTTGCGTTGTCCATTCAAGGAGGAAAAACGCTTTATTGCTTGACACGACGTAAAAAATAGAAAAAAAAGTAACAAGTTATGAATATCACAAGCTAAAAATTTTTCTGCATGTGTAAAAAGGTCTATTAAAAAGTGGTGAATTTTTTGAAAAAAATCAAAACTGTCCAAGTTTGAAAAAAAATATATTTTTGGTTAAAAAATGAAAAAAAAATATAAAAATTCATTTTGTTATTTTTTTGTATTTTTTTCATAAAACTACGACTCAAGACGAAAAAAATGACCTACTATTCTATTCCGATATCTCTGTTATTGAAGAAGTTATGGGCGTTCACAAAAAAATTGTACGAAATTTTGAAAAATTTATTGTGATCAGATGAATTGGGGAAAAAATCTAAAAAAAATTACGAACGATTTCTTTCAGTAGTTACAAAATAATAGAAAATTTTCAGCAAAATCAAAAATGATCGGGGTCACGGATTGGTCGGTTTGGTATGGGACGACCCATAGGTATATACTTGTATTATGGCACCAGAAAAAATATATATAGGTATATAAAATGTATCATGGCACCAGATTTGGCACTAAATAAAAAACATATAAACATCAAAAATGTGTGCGAAAATCCAACCCATTTTTTGATGCAATTAAAAAATAAATAATTAATATCTCTTCAACGCGTTAAACTACAGAGATCGAAGAGGTCGCAATCGAAAAAACAAAATAAAAAATACGTCAACTTATAATATTCTCTCAAGTACTATGGTTAATTAATTACACCGACACACAAAAAAAAAAGTGGTAAGTACCTAGAACCGGACCCATCAATCTCTACGTATTTTGGCCCGCTGAATCCGAATCCGGGGTCAGATTGGCCAATATACCTCCAAAATTTTGAGTAAATTCCAAAAAACCGCAAAAATTGCGGAAAATTGCTATTAAGAGCATAATAAAAGTTCTTTTCGCCTCACGCGGGGGTGTTTTTCATGTAATTTGATTCGCTGAATCTGAATCTGGAGTCAGATCGGCTGATATACCCGTAAAATTTTGAGTAACTGCAAAAATCTCTAAAAATGGGACAAAATCGCTAGCATGGGTAGAAGAAGAGTTTTATTGATCTAGATCGAGTACGCTCTTTTTGTATTTTGATGCGCTGAAATTGATCTTTACGAATTTTAAGCAAATCAATCCGAATCCAGTAGCTAGTAGTCGCGATCATACATACTTCGGTCGAAGACCGTTAAAAATAACAAAAAATAGCAATAAAAATGTCAAAAAATAGTTTTTTGACTGTTTTACACATGGATTCATCTTAAACTGTACACAAATAAAAAGATTCTGTATGCAATAAACTAGAAACTGGGGAAAATTGTATAAAAAACTTTCATATAAAACTACCGCAGGCATGATTGTTCTTTAAATTCTGCTTAATTGATTTTTTGTTCACTTTCCACAATAATATCAGAAGAAAAAAATCTTCATCTATCTTAAACCGTCCTTCTCTTGTAACGGATTCTTTTCTCTTCGAACGACCTATGCAGTGGGTTTCTCTTCCTCTTTCTATCTTCTCTTCCTCTTTCTTTCTTTAGCGTCTAGCAAAAATCTGCCATCATATTGATATTCCACCTTCCCTGATACCGATTTTCCATTTCGCTGATGTCTTGATGAAATCTTTCTCCTTGTTCTTCACTTAGATCTCCAAGGTTTTCAGGAAAGTAGTCGAGGTGGGAGTGTAGAAAGTGCAGTTTGAGATTCATCAAGCAACCCAAGTTTCTAAAATTTTCCAGCAACTCTTCAACTAAATCCTCGTAATTGTCAATTTTCTCATTTCCCAAAAAGTTCTAAGAAACGTTTTTGAAACTTTGCCATACTGCCTTTTCAGTATCGTTCATTTTTTTAATGAAATTTTCGTCGCCAAATAAACTACGAATTTGTGGTCCATCAAATATACCCTCCTTTAATTTCACATCACTCATCGCCGGAAACTTTTCTCCCAAATACTGGAAACAATCGCCATCTTTGTCCAGAGCTTTGACATACTGCTTTATAAGAACAAGCTTAATGTGGAGTGGTGGTAGCAGATATTTCGAAGGATCGATCAATGATGCTCGTATGATGTTGTTACGGACTAGATCGAAGTTTGTTCTTGTTGGCCACCCTTTCTGAACATAGTGTTTTTTTCTGTCTCTACTGTCCCATAAACATAAAAAGCCTGGATTTTTTGTGAACCCCGATTGTTGACCTAAAAGCAGTGTTGCAATTTTGAGATCACCACAAATTTGCCATTGATGTTTCGAATACTTTATTTTCTCCAATACCAATTGTAAATTTTCGTAATTTTCTTTCAGCTTGGTAGAGTGAGCTATTGGAATAGGAGCATATGTGTTTCCGTTGTGGAGTAGAACGGCTTTGAGACTTCTTTTTGACTCTTGAGACTTTTTGAATCAATGAAGAGTCTCCACTCGACGTTTTTGTATATGTTAGATTTGAATTTATCCATCAAGCCTTTCACATCTAAACAGAACACCAATGAATTCTCTTCGTCGTTTGTGAAGAATTGCCGGAACTCTTTCTCCCTGTCACGATAAAAATAAGCCGATGTTCCTTTCGATAGCAAGTTTTTCGTTTACAATGCTGCCGCCAAGTATTCAGCTCCGTCCTTCGGCAGTCCTAAATCTCGTATGAGATCATTCAATTCTTCTTGGTTGAAGGTTTGGGGAGCTTTTCTTTCATCATCTGGGAGATAATCGTCATCTTCGAAACGTTCTGCTTGATAGATCTCGGCAACATCCATGGCTATCTCTTCATCAGAAAGCTTCACATCCATCGGTTCGGTAGTTCTGATTTCATCCACGCTCACTATTTTTGCTGGTTTCTGCACTGATGAAACATTGGCATACACAATTTTACTTCTGGAATTTTTCGTGAAACCAGTGATGTCGGTCATACAAACATAGCAATTCCTTTGACCTATCAGTGCAGATGATATCATAGGTTTTGTGAATTGCAAGGACTTTTGCTTTCTGGACTTATTCCATCGTATCAACATTGTCTTACACCGACCACAAACTGTATGCGGTATCCAATTCGCACTCCAGTCTACTATTTTAATACCGAAGCAAACCTCATAAAAGAATTTTAATCATGCCTGCTATAGTTTTATATTCAAGTTTTTTATACAATTTTCCCCAGTTTCTGGTTTATTGCATACAGAATATACAGATCTTTTTTTAATGTACAGTTTAAAATGAATCATGCATGTGTAAAACATTAAAAAAATTATTTTTTGACGTTTTTCTTGCTATTTTTTGTTATTTTTAACGATCTTCGATCGAAGTATGTATGATTGCGACTACTAGCTACTGGATTTGGATTGAGATGCTCGAAATTCGTAAAGAATAATTTTAGCCGGTTTTTCCATAGAAGCAAAATTTTGGAGACGTACAAGTTAAAATAGACGCCCGGTTTCGGTTTCAGCCCATCAAAATACAAAAAAAAATACCCCCGATTAAGGTCGAAGACAACTTTTATCATGCTTTAGACAGCAATTTTCCGTCATTTTTGCGGTTTTTTGAAATTAACTAGAAATTTTAGAGATGTATCAGTCAATCTAACCTTCGATTCAGATTCAGCGTATTAAATTACATGAAAAACAGCCCCGCGTAAGGTCGAAGACAACTTTTATCATGCTTTTAACAGCAACTTTCCGCAATTTTAGCAGTTTATTGGAATTTACTCAAAATTTTGGGGGTGTATCAGTCAATCTAACCCTCGATTCAGATTCAGCGCATCAAATTACATGAAAAACACCCCCGCGTAAAGCGAAAAGAACTTTTATTATGCTCTTAACAGCGATTTTCCGCAATTTTTGCGGTTTTTTGGAATGTACTCAAAATTTTGGGGGTATATTGGCCAATCTGACCCCGGATCCGGATTCAGCGGGCCAAAATACGTAGAGATTGATGGGTCCGGTTCTAGGTACTTACCACTTTTTTTTGCGTGTGCCGGTGTTATTAAAGGAACAAATTTTGAAAATTTTCGATAACAATTGAAAACGCTATCGCTCCGCTAAAGAGTCTCTGGCAGCAACTCGTCATATCTTATAAATATAGTTGTCTCAGAGTCGCTGCCGTTGCTCTAGATTAAACACTAGCAATAATAATTTCTATCGGAGAAATCTCACGTAATTTCAACCAACTAATCTTTAGCGACATTCAATCAATCAGAAAAGGAGTCTTCCGGGAAAATCTCTATCGTCGCACGTCTCTACCGATTGTACCAGACGCTCTGTCAAATATAATCCCTCCAGCGATGAAAATTAAGTTTTACTATCGGTATAGACAACTAGAAAAGCTCGCCGAGTTAAAAAAAAAATCATAATTGACATACTCTCAATCTGTATTACGCCCGTCGTCAAATTGATCATTTAAATGATGAATTAAAAACTTAATTTAAATCAAGTTGCAATAAATAAACAATATTCTACAAAGGGAAGCGGTTGGTCCGATGGACAAGGACTCGGGCTCGAAATCTACGGGTCCCGGCTCGAATCCCGGCCAAGACACCAATGAAAAATAAAAAATTTTTCAAGTGTTTCCGCTGTAATCCCGGGTGGTTCGGAATCCACCATCATAAATTCATGGCCAAATACCTCTCTGTGATACATGTTGTAACGATACACTTTTGACGTCACCTGCTACGCGTGTGTTCGAGCAACTAAAAATTTAGGAGCAGGCATGAAAATGAACGAGAGTACGAGAACTTGTGTCCAAAAAATAAATAGTTGTGTTTATTCACAGTATTTTTAGTGTACAAAAAAATATAACACAAATCGTTGGTGTTCTTATGTGAAATTCAAAATTCTCTCCCTTTAGTCAAAAAAATTGTCCAGTTTTGTAATTCTTTCTTTTATTTCTACAAACTTGTCCAATTTGATAATACTTTCTTTTAAGTCAATAATTTTGTCCAATTTTATAATTTTCCGATTCTTATGATTTCGTGTTTCCGAATTTAGTCAATCTGATTTATTTTGTGATTCTACATAGTTTTAAATGAATTTCTGTTTGTTGATACAATTGCTCGATACAATTCAACTAATAAGATTGATTTACATTACTTTTCGGACAATCGAAACAGTTCTTGCTTCAAGAAAAATGTAATTTGAATTTCTCTTGACTAATTAAGACAAAATATTTTTACTCCAACCAAAAAATGAAAAGTAAAACTTTGGATTGCACGGAATCTCACAATCCCCTCTCTCTCGGCGTAAAATTTGGCATATTAACGGTTGGGTCATGTTGGAGCTTGTTTTCCAAAGTAACTACCTCTGTACTTGAAACGAGAGTTGATACAAGAATGAGCTACCATTGCTGCTCTGCACGGCTTTTTATACTGGTTTAGACAAAGAAATAATGATAATAATTCGTTCTAAAAATAAGTCTCAATGAGGTGGGAGAACAAAAAATGCAAGGAGACTATAGGGAAGGAATCCAATCTCGGCGATCGGGCATGTTCGTAAAAGTGTCGGCAAAGAGGGCTCCTCTCGAGCGGTGCTGTTGCAGGTAGTGTACAGGTTAACGCATTTGCATTATATACGCGTTATATACGCGCATGCATTGCTGCCAGCTGACTCTGTTGATAGTTTTTGTGGCTCTAACCTATCTTAATTTAATTTTTGTTAAAATGGAATACACTGACACAGGGGCGATTGCTGTTAAAATATATTAACATATTGCAGTCATTTTTTTATATGAATGTATTAAAAAAAACATAATTTAACAAAATCAATTGAATTTTTTAAATTGCAGCTATAGTTAAAGAACAATAAGTATCTATGATGGAAAAAAAATAAAACGAATGTGGATTCACAACTGCTAACTCGATTAATACGAGCCTGACATTGAACCATCAAACCACGTAAACTCTTGTTATCCGAGCGGCAGAAAATGTTACTGGCTTATCCCGGCCGCTTGATATGTTAGTTTTATGAAACAGTAACTGTGGTCACAAAAGCTACAGTTATCAATATGAAAAGAGTGGTTGGTCCGATGGACAAGGACTTGGGCCCGCAATCCGCGGGTCCCGGGTTCGAATCCCGGCCAAGACACAAATGAAAAATTTAAAACATTTTTCAAGTGTTTTCTGCTTTGACCCTGGGTGGTTTGGGGCAGTATTACGATATCTGTGGCCCCAAGTTTTGACTATTATATGTAGTCTTTATATTTGGCCCAAAATAAGACTTTTTTCAAGAGTGACAAAAATCGAAATTCGGCCTTTAAGGGGGTGAAACAGGGGGTTGAAATTTGAAGCATTATAATGTTTGTGGTCTTTAATTCTGACGATACAGCGTCTATATTCCATCGAAAATCAGACTTTTTTTTAATATACTCAAGATCCAAGTTCGACCATTAACGGGAAGTGGTTTTAAAGTTGCAGCGTTTTTATAATGTATATTATTTGTGGTCGCTAATTCTGACCATGCAAACTTTTTTAAAAAAAGATAATCGGAACTCGGCCTTTGAGGGGGGAAAATGAGAGACATGAAGTTTGCGCATTATATTATTTGGGGTACCTAAATTGTTTTAAAAACATTTGGAAATTCAGTGTGTTCTCTCAGGGGCTCTGCCCCGCGGGGGGCTTCGCCCTCTCGACCCCCCCCCCCCCCCCCACCGTTGATGGTTGCGATCGCAGATATAGTTCCGAAAGGGACACTTCGATTTGAACACCCAGCTTTTGCACACATAAAAAGGAGGTTAAAACAAAATCACACCTAAAATTTCAACCGCGGCAAATGTTTTTTAAAATTTTTATCACCATTTTTGTGTGGCGGTAGCCAACTCACGAAGACGCGCACAGAGCACCTTCGATGTGTGTGCGGAATCGTTGGGTAGGTCTGGAACACCTTCGATGTATGTGCGGAATCTTTGGGTGGGTCTGGAGCACCTTCGATGTGTGTGCGGAATCGTTGGGTGGGTTTGAAGCACCTTTGATGTGTGTGCGGAATCATTGGGTGGGTTTGGAGCACCTTCGATGTGTGTGCGGAATTGTTGGGTGGGTCTGAGGCACCTTCGATGTATGTGCGGAATTGTTGGGTGGGTCTGCAACACCTTCGATAAGTTCCAAATAACTGCCGAACACTTTTTAAATTACTCATATTCTAGAATAGAAACGTCGAATTTCAAGGAAATCTGCCAAAAAATACTTTCTCTTAGAAAAAATTAAAAATCTCTGTTTCACCCCCTTAAAAGCCGAATTTTGATTTTTTTTACTCTTGAAAAAAGTCATATTTCGGGCCAAATATGAAGACTACATGGCCAAAACTTGGAGCCACAGATATCGTAACATCCCCTGGTTTGGACTTCACTTTTATAAATCCATGGCCTAACATCTTTTTTGTTTTTTTTTTTTTTGAAAAAGATAGTTTATTGCTCCGCTTCTTGAAAAACTTAATAATTAATAGCTTTAAATCGACTAGGTGACGAATAATGCCACATCTCGCCAATAGACACAATATGAAAATAAGCATTTTCTTGGTACGTGCGATATTGCATTACAGCGCTAGGCTGCTTTGCGGCACTTTTTATCAAGGTTTTTATCAAGGTTTCGCTCTTGTTAAATTCTGAACATGCAAAAGCCCTGGAACGGGAAAAATCATTTAATGGCCTAACACCTCTGTGTGATACGTGTGCGGTCGGTGTTGTACGGCTTTTGGGGCCTCCCGTGGACGGTTCTCATCATGTGGATGACCCTCTAGCCGTGTACTGGCTGGCACAACGTACCACAGTAGAGGAAGTGCATGATTGAACACCTCTGGTGGAGACGCTTGAGCAGTGCTCGCACTGCCACCAGGGAGGATCAATCAAGTACCGGCTGTATCAGCAAGGTTTTCTGCAGTTTCCCTTCGCCCTCAGCAAGTGCGATACAGTGGGGAATAAATCGGCTGCAGCCGCAATGGGAGGGGAAAAATAGAAAAAGGGAAGAGGGTATTGTAAAAAGGCAAAAATTCCGTACACTGGTAACAATAATAATAAAAAATAAAAAAAAAGTTATCAATATGATTTTCAAATATTCATAAATATCATTAAAAAAAAATTTGTGACAGGAAAAATTTCTTTCGACATGAGTATATGAACCGGCAATCTCCCGGATATGCTATGGTTTCCTCAGCAATGACATATAAGGGGGAAGATCAGCTGATACTTTGAATGCGTGAAGCACAGGATTTCACGTCGCTAGAGAATATTATTACAATACATATTATTAGTACTTTCGATCACGAGCGCTCATAATTGTTAATTCTATTTTTGACAGGCGCGAAAGCTCTTGGCAAGCTCTTTGAAACCACGATTCCGCCGCCATGATGGTCAGTTTCACCAACAGCATTGATTTTATTACTATATATATCCGTACACAAACTACAATGCGACGCGTAGTGGCCGTTCCTCGAATCCGGGTTCCCGACATTTTTACGGACGCTTTTCTAACAGGCGCCCAATAGGGAGATTGGATTCCTTCCCTAAATTCTCCTTGAAAAAATGTATGAATTTAAGAAAAAGAACGAACTTGATCAGATTTACTTGTAGCTTCGGAGTTTTGTCAAGGAGCGGCGCCTCGAGAGGCTGAACACTGACTCGATTGGCGCGCAGTTGAAAATAGGATTCTATTGTGATAAAAAGGGAAGTGTCGTTTCAATGTGCGGTCGGCGTACAGCTTCGCGAGCCCCCCATGCACGGCTCTCATCGTGCGGATGGTGGCCCTTCAACCGTGTACTGGCTAGCGGAATATATAACAGTAGAGGTGGTGCATGTTTGAGCACTAGGGTGGTCCTTATTTGGGATGATTTTGAAATTTCAACCGGACCAGGCGGAAAAAGTTTCCAAATAATTAATAAAAAAAAGTACGTGAAACTTGTAGCCTGTAGGTTAATGGGAAAGACTCCCGCCAAGACAATGAATTTTCCGATTCAATTTCAATGAGAATTTAGACCTACTTGACTGTTTTTTTTTTTTTTTTATACCTACAGGTTACAAGCTTGACGTGCTTTTTTCATTATTTATTTAGAATTTTTTTCCGTCAGGAAAAAATTCTGGTCCGGTGGAAATTTCGGAATCATCCCAAATAAGAACCACCCTAATGAATACTTTTCGTTAATTTGTCCCTGCAGTTAAATATATCACGCTAAATATTACCGTTCAATTCTTTCCGTATAGAATATCGATTTTCGTCTCAGACGCATACGCAGTCTAAGAAAAACAACCAAATCTTAGAAGAAAATGATTTATGTAAGAACAGCAGGAATTTTGATTTCTTTTTTTCAAAAATCTGTTTTTTTCAAGCAACAATCAAATAATTTTCGAGTTACTGTCAATCGAGACCTGACCCAAGAGATTGAAAAAAAAAAAATTCAAAATAGAAATCTAAAATAATTAGAACAAGTTTATTATAAACCGACACAACTTTTTGCCCTCTTAACATTTCCTTGGAAACCCCTCAGTTTTCTAAATACGCTACAATTTGTGAAACTCCTCCGTTTTAGCTAAAATTAAGATAACCGTGCGAAAAAAAATCGTACGATATTTTTTTAAAAAAACAAAAATGAAGTTTTTTCCATCCCGTTCAAAGCTGTCATGGAAATAGAGAAAAAAATTTCGATTACATTGGCAGCCCGTTTACAAAGGTCAAAAATTTACCGAAAAACGGCGCTGTTCTAAAGCGCGTGCCACCTGAAAAAATAATCGTAAACAAAATTAAAAAGCGGCAAAATAAATCTCGATTTGTCCTCTTTAAAATGACGTTCGTTAAATTTTATTCCGTTGATTTTTGACCGAGTTATCGGTCAAAATATTGGTTAGTGTGGGTAGAAATTTTGATTGGTGAACCCAAACTTTTGAACGGGAGTATTTACTACCGGCGTCGTGGCATAAAAAAAAGCGCGGGAACTTTTTCGGAATTTTGTCCGAAAACTTTTGACCGGTAGTGTATATCGAAACAATTGTCCACAATGGTCACGTGATATTTTTATTTTTGAGTCAGGCTAGAGTCTTCGCATTCCGGCTCTCTACTCACACAGTAACAATGACTACCAATTAAATTTTCCAAAAATGGTTGTCGTTGCTGGTGGTACATTTCAAAAAATATTTTTCTGAACCTGCATTCTCCTTTTCCGGGCTGATAATCGATAACAATAGAGCTTCAATACTGAAAACAGTTCGCTCTTCTTATTGTTGAATTCAGTTTTTTAGTTTCCGAGTTCACGATAAATATGCTCTTTGGAACGCTGTTTTCTCATATACGTCTGAACACGTAACGAAAGTATGATGAAAAACTAAACTCTAATAACTTATATACGCAGTCTTCAATAAAAACTATGAAGGAGGCAAAGAAACGCTCATTTCAGTTGGTTAATCTAATAACGATTGAGATAAGAGATAACAAGGTGAAATTTTATTGGATCAATATCCATGATGGGAGGCAAGATGATTTCTGAGCTCGTATCTGTACTTGAATTTACGATTACAGACGAAGCAGGTGAATTGTTTTTCCTTGTTGCCGCACTCGACTCTCTGATGTCGTTTGAGGCTGTCGAGCCACTTATATTTTTTGCCACAGCTATGACAAACGTGTTCGGCATTCTGAACGGTTGTATATAAATCTGGACCTGTTGGTACAATTATTGAGAAAGTTGATCGTTGATTATGCTTCGAGTCAGTTGATTCGTGAGAGCGACGATAGTTGATAAGATCGTCGATCCTCTGCTCGTGTCCAAGATCCCTGGTTTTTTCCTCGAGACTGCGTAGAGCGTTGTATCGATCAGTAAAATCGATGCAGCCTGGAAATAGAAAAAAATATAATTTGGGATTAGGTATTGAGAGTTGATCGAGGATCGGTCAGTTTTCATCTAAAAATGAACAGAGTGAGTGCTCATTATTGAAAAGGGGAAGAGTTTGACACATGAAAAACTTGGCTGGTTCATCTGAATTTATTCATGTAAAATATGCGGCTCCCATACCGAGATACAGGATCTATGAACAAGATTCAATGTGATGCGTCGATACCACAGTGAATAATTTTTTTTATTTTCCGCCTAAAGCAAACACTTACAAGATATGACAGCGGAATTTAAGTTAAAACTAAAAACTGATGTCAACCAGGAATTTAGTTATCGTCCAACCAATTCGTATCTACATTTCCCGTTTGATTTTCGTGCAGAGCCAAATGTTTTTTCAATAAAAATTTGTAAGCAAATTTTTTTTGGCATATGTTGCACGACGATTTCTTCTCTTTGTCACCGCAGACGAGACGCTGATGCCTCTGCAGAGTGTCTCTACGACGATAACTTTTTCCGCATTGTGAACAGTAATACTGTTGTCCATCATAAGGACGATGATCCTGCATCGATCTCAAAAAATCGTCACACTTGAGCTGATGTCTTTTTAAGCTGTCTACTCTCGTGTAAGCGCGTCCGCAACCGCTGCAGAAAAATTGAACTCCCTTCGTCAACGACTTCTTAGTTGTCTGATGGTTCGGACTCAAGTCGATTGTCTGCTGGACGATTGTTGAGCTGTCGAAAAAATAACCCAAATCTGTCTGAAACGGCACCGTGCACTCTCTTGATATTTCGTCGACCTCGAGGACGATCCTCTCGGCGTTTATGTCTGGAAAAACGTTAAACAACATTTTTTCTTTGTTTATAAATATTCGAAAACCGATCGACTACAATTACTATTATTAATGCTTTGTCGTCTTTATTACAAAGGGACTTCTTCTTTTGCACTATAAATATCTGCTGAGGAGAAACATGCTAGCGGCCATGCACGAAAATTACACTCGGACGCTTCATCCTCCAATTCGTTATTGAGCTCCCTAGCGAAGAAAAAAAATTTTTCCAGAGAATACAACAAATCTTTCGTCGATATTTACACACGGTTAACATTTCCAATTGAGCCTTTTACCCTTAATTCCAACATGTTTTTCAAAACATTTCAATACTTGTTTCTAAAAACACAATTTATATCTCTCGTTATAGGTAAGACAATCGTCGATTACATTGATGCACCGCGTTTATTTTTTTTACGGACTCCTAACGCTCGTTCTCGATTATTATTTAATTAATATGTGCATCGTTAAATAAAAATCGAGAGATTTCAATGAAAGCTTGCAAGTGACGAAATATTACGGAGAAAAAAATATTAGCAAAATTTGCCATTTGGGAAGACAATTGAAAAGTTATGGATTCATCAATTAGCATGGTCTCTTTTGGAATTATTATCTACAATATCACGATATCATATACTTACAAAAAACAAATTTTGTAACAGAATAACAGTGATAATGAAAATAACATTTTAGAATTGTTTTTTGAAGTATCAAATAAGGTGTATACAAAATTTCAAAAGGGTTCCTCGAAACATGAAAAAAGTTCATGCTTGGAAAAGGATACGATACGTTTATGTGTAAACTTTACGTCACAAAAATTTGACCACAGAAAACCATGGAGATCATCCAAAGCGACGTGATGCTCCCATCTGCAGAGGTCATTAACTTTTGGGGATGTGTTTTGGGGCAACACAACTTATTCAAAGTATTCGTTCAGTTTATTATTTCATTTATTCTCATGTTGTAACATGTGCTTCGTGAGCCTATATCTTCTGTAAAACGATTTGTCGCATCGATCGCACCGATAGCCGGGAGCTTTGCCGCACTCGAGACGCTGATGACGTCGAAGATTGTCCAACCATTTGTAGCCTTTGCCACATTCTCCGCACATGTAGCTTCGGTCTTCCGGTGCTGCGGATTGTCCTGGCGTGGTCAAGGGGTTGAGATCGGCCATTCTTGTTACATCGATCCTTTGGAACGTGGGCTGGTACGATTCGAATTGGAGCTCGATTTGCTGATAGTGCTGAGGCCCGAATTTATGCTCGTAAATCGGATTATCCCCGAGATTATAAGCTGTAAAGGAAAATATTAAAACCGAATTAGAGTTAATTTAATTGTCGGATTAAACGAAGGTAAATAAGTCGCTTGAAAATATTTTCTTCTATAGGTTTTGAATAAATAACAATTCTGTTGTTTCGTTTTAAAATACGAAAAGAAAATATTTATATTTACGATTAATTTTACATTCGTCATATGCATCTCCATCAATCTTTAGCAGAGCATTCACTCAATTTTCATTTTAACACACGCCCACAAAAACCAATTCCTTTTACCACGCGTAAAACATGATTCTCCCGTTTATGGTCTCTCGCGAAAGATCAATTATTATTTAAATTATAACACGCACAATAACAGAATATCCACGAAATCATGTGCACTCGAGATTTCATTCAGAATATTCTTCATCAAAGAATCATTTTCTCTCTCTTTCTCTCGGAATAAACAACACGAAACATAAAATTATGCAGGAATTACTGGCAACGGTGAAACTCGCAAGTTTTAGTCACATTTCAAAGGGTTTAATTTTGTTATGATACACGCCTACAGTTATTGATACACACCCATATTATAATTCTGTTGGATCGACTCAATAACAATATTCAATAGACAATTCTTTCACCTTCGTTTCAATGAATGGAGCATCCTGTGTTAGTATGAATAATACTCGAGGAATAAGTCACAAAACGTTAAACAACCGATAAACGTAATAAAAGATTGAAAATAAATGCTTGAGAAAATATTGTAATTGATTACTTTCTAATGATTCTTCATTCTGGTACATGTGTATTTTTTGTTCTTTTTCAATTCTCATAGTTATAACGATAATTATTTTATGGCGAGTGTTATTTTTGTGTCTGTTTCAGTGATTGCTTCGTTAAGGAACAAGAATGAAGAAAATTTTAGAGAAATCGTTGATATTATGGTTATTCATCAACGTGATTTCTTTTTCACTACAGCGCGATGTCTTCTCTGACAACCGACAATGTGCGAATTAAGGACGAATTTATGTTTAAATCTTCGATCGCAAATTGGACAAATTTCGGCGGGTAGAACGCCGCATTCCAACCGTTTGTGACGACTCAACGATGTCGTTGCTTTGTAGGACTTTCCGCATCTGTTGCACGTGTGTTTTTCCTCATTCGCTTGATAATTCTTGCGCGGTATCAAGACCGGTTTAAATACAACTGTTGCAGCGGAGCTCGCCGTCGTCCAGTTAGATTCAAGACTCTCTGGTTCCTGTTTTTGTGGAAATTCCTCGGACTTGAGCATCGTCGCCAACAATCCTGAAACGAAATATTCATCCGATTAGAAAAATTCTTGTACTCGACAGAAGTTTTTTGGAGAGACAAATAAAGATACGACACTTGGTCGTTTCACAATAAAAATCACTCTCTTGCATAGTGCAAAGAAATCAATGCAATCGCGAAACTGCGTTTTTCAAGCACAAATTCAATCGTATTTCGTGCGAAGCAACTTTTTTTTATAATAGAAGAAAGAAAATACTAAGACGGGACAGTCGCATCATTGAAAGAAAAAAAATGAAGAAGTCCTCAAACGCGTAGATACTTTTGTAGCGACAAGCCAAATAGAGCCTCAAGCAAAAAACACCTTCGCGATTATTAATTCTTCGACTTAGGACAGATTATTTTTCTTTGTTATTGTACCATGAAAAGTCGTACATAGTTTTCCTAAGGCAATAACACTAAAAAAAATTGCTTAATCGAAAAAAATTTTCTTCCTTCAAAAAAAAATATTAACTTGGATACATACGGTCAACAAAATATTTCTATGACAAAATTAATTCAATAATTATTAATTCAGTAAATGTTGATACGAGATCTTTTGGTCAAATTGACAAACGTTTGGTGCTGCTGAAAAATTCTATGTTAAGAGCACGGATCAGTCGGTAGTATATATCACAACCGTGAGTGCGAGGGAGATAGGTACAAATTTTGTAAAGAAAATTTTTCCACCCCGTTCGTCCGATCGAAATAAAAATGGGTCAGCCCATACAGGACGATGGGAAAAATGGGCTGATTCATTTTTATTTCGATCGGACGAACGGGATGGAAAAATTTCAACTTCGAAAAATATCAACCTCAAAAATTCGAGGTGAGGTTGTGCGAGTGATCCTTCCTCGCTTAACGCAACTAAAAATACTATAAAAATCGGCTCATTCATTTATTCATCCGGACGATTACCGTTCAATCAATTCGATCATTTCAACAAATAAATTGTACCAGTCGTTCGAACGAAATAATTCAGCTTCGGAGATTATTTGAATGATGAATGAATGTATAATTAAACTGAATGATTTGTCATTAATTCAAAAAATTGTTGAATCTATTGAATTTCCATCCCAGAAATTAGACTTATTTCTGGTAACTAATATTTGTTCTAGTCTATGCAAAAAACTATTTCAATCTGCTTTTCAGTTGCGCTCAAAAAGTTGATACAAATAATTTTTCCCATTATATACCACGAAGCCATATTTTAATTTAATCACACGGATATTTCCACGAATTTCTAAATTTCAACATCACTTGTCCGTTTTTAATAAGGTGGAAACAAATGACATTCATCCGAAACTTCTCGAAGGCCAACTTTTCACCCGGCTTTGGACCTCAGATCAGTCTTCGAATCAAACTCGTGAGCAAATCCTCTTTCCAACTCGTATGCTAACTTCGTGCATTCATTTATTAGCTATGTTGCAATTTCTTCGAAAATTTTTTCGAGTCAAATCCTTCACCATATTCACCCCATCAGCGAACAAGCGAACGGAGTCTGGTCGCGAACTTCAAGACTCCCATGATGTTTTTATAGTCAGACTTGATTCTAAAAGAACTACATTTTGGGAGACGGAAACTCTGTCCGAGTTTTACGTAATTTTGTAAATGAGACGTTTTTAATCTTATTCACGGTGAAAATCATTCGAAAATAAATGTACGACAGAAAATTGAAAAATCTGAGAACAGTCAAACAAAGAATTTCATCTTTACTCATGTTGGAATTAAGAAAAAAAAAAAAAAAAAGCAGCGTACGTGAAATATAGATTTGAAGGATAATCAATAAAAAAATAAATATTGTTCGAAATGGTAAAGATTTGAATGGATTTTATTCCTCAAAAGCCAAGATGATGTACAGACTTGACATGAGATTGCCAGCGATGTTTATACTTGAATTTTCTACTGCAAATCGGACACTTGAAAGTCGGTTCTTTGCCACACTCGACACGGATGTGATTCTGCAACGAGCCACGCCAACGATATCCTTTTCCGCATTGGAAGCAAATCCAAGATTTTTGATGAGACAATCCTGAAAAAAGGGAAAGGAAAAAAACGCGGAGCTCAATTAATATTCGATGTAGAGAATAATTCTCTCGTATCCGAGGGAAAGTTTTGCAAATGACCAAAACGTTGAAATAATAAAAATAAAGTCTTAATACAAATGAAATCAAATATGAAATGAGATTATTTAAACCAGGATCAACGATCATTGGATTAACTTTATTAATCGTTTGCGCAAAGTGAATCCCATGCACCAAGAAAAAAAACAATAAAATGAAAAGAAAAAAGAAACCAATAACGCAATTACAAACACAGCAGTATCCTCTTATGAATCAACGAGTTTATCGATCGCTACCGATTTCTCGGTACGTGGAAATTTGAGGTCAAATGGGATTTCAGACGATGCTTGTATTTGAAGAGCTTTCCGCAAAGGAGACAACTGAATCGTGGCTCTTTTCCACAGAGTCTCTGATGCGTGTAACGTGACGATTTTCTCGAGTAGATCTTTCCGCATATTGTGCAAGGAAATTTCAATCCATACTCCGATTGATCGTCAGCATAGAAATCTGAAAAATATAAATGCAAATAATTAATAAAGCTTGATCGAGATAGAAATACATTCCGATGAATAAAGACGTTCTGCGGGGTCGGTTTCTTTTCATTTTCAAAACAATAATATTGACAATAATGCGATAAACAATATTCTATATTGGTTATACATCGATTTGGTCTTCCATTACAGAAATATCTCATAACGAACAACGAAAAAATACAATTCATCGAGAATCATAAAGGTGTATCGATCGATGGTGCTTCTTGAGATGGTGCTTGTGCTTGAATTTACGTCCGCAAAAATCGCAAGTAAAACGTGGCTCGATTCCACACTCCATACGTTTATGAAGATTCAATGATTCTCGCCACTTGTACCGTTTGCCGCAACTTTCGCAGGTAAAAGGGGCCTGTGCGAAGTAGTAATAGTATCCTGAAATCAAAATAAACACAAAACTCATAAATGATTGAAAGAGAGAAAATCACTTTGAATCGATTATGCAGAGAAAAATAATCTCTGTTCGACAGAAAGAAAATACGAAGATCTCTCGAGTATATAAGGCAACAGGCAGAGTTGATCTTCTTATTATCCGAACAACGTTCACACATATAACAGGGAAAATGAGGGTAAACGATGATGAGTAAACGCAGTTTGTACCCTTTAATCGATCCGAATAAACGGGTTTTTTTTTCCTTCATCTTCTTCTCTTTCTTGTTTACAATCTCAATATCTTCTGTTATTGATCCACTTGTGTACCCATTGTAGATGCTCATTAAGTTGACTCCTACGTCGATGCTTCTTGAAGCATATCGGACACGTAAATTTCGGCTCGTTGCCACAAGCCTCACGCTTATGTCTTGTCAATGACGGTTTCCAAGTGAATTCCTTACTGCATACGTCGCACGCATATCTCCCACGATATCTTCTGTGGTAATCGAAATTTCCGTATCCTAGAAACAGAAAACAGAATGAAACGATATCAATTATACAGATTCATTTACCGATATTTGGTTCGTTTGATAATCTTTATTTGGCATCAACTATACAATAACAAATAAATCACTGGAATGAACGTTTTTGAACAACGCTTTTGTCATGTTTTCTCCGAGATTTTATCTCCTCAGTTTATTTCAATTTTATTCCCAATGGCAATGCTCAATATCACGGGATTAATGTCAATGTACAAAAACAACGTGCTTCAAGTATCTCGAATAAAAAATACATTTTTTATAGCTCATTCAGTTTTTCTAACTAATCCATTGTACTTTCAATTATTTCTTTTCGTTCTCCATGCGTATAGTCTTTTTTAAACGTTCAAAAATTTTTCCCGTTTGGTAAAGACCAGTTATGAGCACTGATCAAATGTTTCTTGAGCATCCACTTGTGTCGTATCCTCAGACCACAAACTGGACAGCAATGCTGCGGCGCTTTTCCGCACTCCTCGCGCTCGTGTCTGACTAAAGATTGCATCCATCTGTATTCCTTTCCGCAAGTTGAACAAAAATGCCTTCCGAGTCTCTTGTAATAGTCTGATATGTTTAAACCTGAAAAAAAAAGAAAAATGAAAAAATATGAGAAAATCAAGCTGCACGGAGTTTCGGGATTGTTGAAAATATTCATTTGAACATCATTTTTACGTGGTATTATTTACAGTCGAGCTCTCATCTCGACGTGCTTTCATCATCATAAAAAAAAACGGCGAGTTCTCTTTGCCTTTGGGGCCATTTATTTTTCCCAACGTTTCCAAAATTTCTTGAAACTTCACTTTTCTATGAGCGCACATTCGTTTCAATCGGTTCTATGTTCAACAAAAATAATGCTTACGTTCCAAAAAAAGCTTTTTCAAATGTACTCAAATGTAGCAACAGCCATTCGCAGTTCCCACTTGAAAAAAAAAGCCTACGAAATTTAACACGAAACTAAACATGAATCTTGCTGAAATAAACTTTGATCTGTCTGTATATAGTCAATTCTTAAGCAGTGAAAAAATGATTCATCGTTCGTAATGCAATTTTTATTAATTCTCCAGTACATATTGTTGCCACAAATATTATTCTCCAATGATAAAGAACACAAAAAAATAAAAACGAATTTCGTTATAACAGCAGATCTCAAAATTATGATGAATAAAGACAAAGGAACGGAAATTAAGAGAAATAAGTTTGAAAATTTTGCAACAATATTTTGAGGAACAATGTTGTTATCATTACACCAAATAATTTGAGTGATCAATTCCCAGGAAAACAATTCAACTGATAAAAAATCGATGAATAATTTTAATAGAACGAAGAAATTTGAAAAATTGATGTTTTCGCCCAAAAATTTTTGGACTCTCGACTTTTTTAACATCAACGCATTAAAAAAGTTATTTTTCATTCTTAAATGACGTGAGATTCGATCGGAATTCGGAAAACCGTGCGCACATCCGAGATTCAAAATACGGCCTCGCCGTAATCGTGAACGTTCAAACTGTGACGATGAAGATAATCCTTCCTTCGGAATCTACGACCACAGAGACGGCAGCAATATTTTGGAAGAACACCGCAACCCTCGCGCAAATGTCTCGTCAATGAATCTGCCCATGTGTATCGCTTGCCACACTTTGCACAACTGAAAGGCGAATTGTAGCTTACCCTGTGACCCATCCGTCTCTCATCTGAAACAGTAAATTAGTAGATTTGTTAATTATAATCATTGCATTTGGTTAAGTATACAACATTTGAGGAAATATGACGCCTAACAGGGCAAAAATAGCCGTTTTTTTTAAATAAATTTTTTCAGTCGGTAAATTTTCTTCTGTAGCTGAGCTGAATTTTTTTATTTGGTTTCGATGGCTTTCCGATATATCAAGGAACTTTATTTTTGACGAACAATTTATTAAACGAACGCTGTGAAAAAAGTTGCTTTCCACTCACATGTTTTATTCGAAATATCAGAACTTCTTGAAGATATACTGAGAAATGAGAATAGTGTCGAATCAACCAAATGGCTTCGTGAAATACATCGAATTTTAATATTCAGTAATGCTGAACATTTAGTTCATTACATAACATTAATCTTGTGTAGTTATTTGAATGAAAACAATATTTCTTTTGACGTATTCTATAAAGCTCTAGTTAATTCAACTCAACTGTTTCTTCAGTGTACTTCGTCGTATTCCCTAGAGTGCATACACGCTTCTCCAATTCAACTTTGCGTAGAATCTTTTCCCCTCTTACACGGCATGACCATTAAAAGTCCGAACAGAGTATTTTTTGCATTAGTCACAATTTTCATTTGATCAGAGTATTTTGGACCGATTATTCGTCAGAAAAATAGTCGAAAAGTTGTTACAGCGTGCAAAACTCAGGAATTATGTGCATTAATGAAAATTCCTTGTAAGCCAATTATTGATCAACGTAAAAAGCAGAGTGAAAAAATAAACAACGGATCCGAAAAGCAGTTATTGTGAAAATTTTTTTCAGATTATTTATCGTATTTCGCATCGCTTACGAACAAGCTATTTAGTCGTTGGAATTTAATAGAAATTCATTCTTTTGTCCTCGAATTTATCGTCGAAAAAAAAATATAATGCTCCCTAGCAGCTAGTAGCTAATACCCATAGAGAAATAAAAAGTAGGTCCACAGAAGAAGGGGTGTTTGATCAGGAAATAATGGTGGCTGGAAGTTCAAGATGTTAAATAATACGAAAATGAGTAAGAAATTAATGTGTTCAAGAGTACAATTCGCACGAAGAAACATCAACGAAAAATTTCGGTCAATTGTATTTTTTCTTTTGTCATTATTTTTTTTTTATTATTATTATTTTATATTGATACAAAATCTTGGGTAATTGAGTCCCAGACTACTCTGTGGGCACGACTGAAATAGCATTTCCGAATTTAGTCTCGTAAAGGGAAAATTGTTAAGAGAATCTCTGATAGCAACAACGTTTGGACGTTTATAAATTTTGAATCCTCGTAATAAATTATTGCGAAATTTGAAATTTTCATAGCAACAACAATAACAACAAGAGTAATAATAATAATAATAATAATAATAATAATATTGATCTGAAGATCGAAGACATCACAGTACACATCCGTGTACGGTCCACACATGACGTTGATAGTTGGATCGTTGTTTGAACGCCCTCTGACAAAAGCTGCAAACGTTCTGTGGCAATATGCCACATTCCTCCCGCAGATGACGGTTTAGGGTGCTCTTGTTAGTGTACGATCTCTCACATCTGTAGCAAGGATACGGTTTGGGAACGCTGCTACGGGGATTCCATGAGCTCGAACGCGGACGACCTGCGATCACAGAAGGAAAAAGAACGTTGAAACGATCGTTTTGATGGCCAATTAAAACAGTGCCATGACTTCCTCTCACATAGTTTCTTTCCTTGCTTTCGTTATAAATATCTTCAGTTGAGGATTGAGATAAGTATGAAGAATAAATAATAAATGATAAAAGCATGAATCTCTCTTTGTCGAGTCTATTGAAAACGCGATTGCTTTTTCATTCCGGACAATAAACAATTCTACATCAACAATAAATGAACATCGAAAAGAGACTTTTGGTCGAAGCGATAATCTTCAGTGTTGATTTATTCGATGATTGTTATCTTCGGTCGGAGTCTCCAAAGGCTTAAGATCTCAGCGCAAAAAGGTGACTGTGAATTTTGTGACGCTAGAAATTAGCCTTTTGTTTAAAGCCCTTCTCGCATATGCTGCATATATACTCCGGTGCTTTACCGCACTCATCGTACAAATGACGTTTGAGGCTACCCATGTTTCGATATGACCTTCGACATCGCTGATAGGGTAATGGAATATTTTGTTCTCGACGAAGGCCTTTGTATCTTCGAGCTGATGATTGCCGTCACACTGTGACTCGTTATACGATTCCCTGAAACGTGAACAGAAAACGGACACGAGGTTATCAATTACTTATCATCGATTACCGAGTTTGGAGTATATCAATGAAGTTTGCAATTTACCGAACAAAACAATCTACGCCCCCTCCCCCCTCCCCTCTTTTCTCCAGTTACAGCCGGGTCTCCTTGGAAATCTTGCAACGATGGATCAGGCTTTTTCTTTATTATCTCAAAAAAGATGGTAATAGAAATAATTGATAAAACTTCCTCTAAATGCACATTGTTTTCCGGATAAAAGTAAAAAAATTGAACACCGGTTTCAACGACTTATTAAAAGTGTTTATTCGTGGCAACTCTTCGGAGAGTGCTGTTTTTCCCCATGATAATCAACTCAAAAGCTTAGAAATATATTTGAAAAATTGGGGAGGCATGCTATTTTTTTTTATTATAACATAACAGCGATATGTTGTGGATAACAATGCAGAAATTCACAATGAACGATTATTCTTTTTTCATCTTATCATATCTTCTTTGAAGGCCGTGTGGAATCGCACACGCACAATTATGTTCGGATCGTTGTCAGTGTTTGTTATTTTACTCATTTATCTATTTATCCTTTCTTTTAGAATATCTAATACTGTGAACTTTCGCGTTGTGTCTCTGATAATTGGACTTTTGCTTAAATCCTCTGGTGCAAAGATAACAAATGTATTGGGGATTTTTTCCGCACTCGTCTCGTAGATGACGTCTCAGTGTGTCCTTTCTGGTGTATGATTTTCCACACTTTTCACACGGGAACGGACGCCAAAATAACTTTTGTCTTGAGCTGTTGATCTTCAGGGATGGTCTCGATCCTCCTGGAACTGAATAACGAAATTGTTGTTAGAATTTTCATCTTTCACTCCTCTCACCACCGTCTTCTCCGCTGCTGTCTCCTTCGGTACATAAAAAAAATACCAAGAGTTAAGAGTGTTCCTTAATTCAAGTACTTTGCCATAATTTACGGTGATGGATGAAAAATGGAGGATTCACATGTATTTACGATCGAGAATTAATCGGTCAATCGAAAGGAATGATTTGAGCAGCGCTGAAATCATTCTTCTCGTAATATTATCATAGATGGACGAGGAATAATAATCTATTGATCTTGCGATATGAATGACAGCGTTCGATAATCACATGAACAAACTCGAGGAGTTTTTTATATCCTCATTAGCTAATCCAGTAAGGATCCGCTTGAAGTATTTTGATCGCAAAATGATTTTCCTGTATTTTGACTCATAGAACCGACATAGATCATACGACAACGGATATTCCACAGAGAATACAAAAACAGAACAGTTAAGAGTTCAAAATGCCAACACTGAGTTTGATGCTTCTACTTAAACAACGAAATAATTAGATTTACCTTGGCACGTTTATCGAGTCCCTGTCGTAATTTCACAGATTATTCTTCACATTGGTTGGCATTAATCTTCAAATGTATAAGAGTCCTCGATTATTTGTTGTATTATAATGAGAGCGACTAAGCATACGATAGTGTTTTGTTTTTCATTTCGAAAGACAAGAAATATAATATAAAAAAAAGTCCAGAACGCATTGTACAGAAGCTAAAGGCGTGAAATAATTTCACGCAGCAGCATGCACCACTTTCTTCTTTTCAAATAAATATATTAATCGTTATGAATTATGATTTTTTTTCATTTATCGCAATTAAAAATCTTCATTAGTGAGTTCATGATCCGTTCTTCATTGCTCGCTCCGATGATCTCGTTCTTTTTCTTCCGGATGAAAATTCTTCATTGTTGAAAAATCAGTAAATGATTTTATTAGTTCTTCGACATGAATTGCGATTAGTTCTCCGAGACCAATTGATACTAATTCTTCATGACGAGTTGTGATTAGTTCTTGAAGATGAAGCATGATTAATTCTTCCAGTTTCAACCGAATATTTTAACACGATTAATACTTTAAGATAGAGTTTAATGATTTTTTCAATACGTCATAAGTTCTTGGAGTGTAGACTTATGTTGAATGCCATCATGACATTGAAAACTGCTCCGTCATTTGAAGCGCTTGATGCATACGACAACACATACGAATACTGATCTGAGTTGTTGGATTCATCGCGCACAAGTAGAAAAAAAAGACTTTTCCCATGAATATGACTTTCCACAGCTCGTGCAAGTGTATACTTTTCTAGAAGATGCATCTTATGAACAAGAAATTTTCTTCTGATCACGCATTGATCGTTAGGGTTTTCTTATTACGGAAGACTGAAACAAAAGTGCGAATTGACAATAGTTACTCAGATTGAAAAACAACAATCAGGCAACACACTGCCGGATGGAAGAACTTGGAAAAATCAAAATATTCAAGGTTACCAAAAATACTTTTGAGATCATTATTCGTACGACTGGAAAAAACTGAAACTTTATTATTTTGGCGATTGTTTCATTGTACATCAACGATACTCAAAACATTACTCAAACTGTTGGTACCCTCGCCTGTTCATGTGTTTCAAATTTTGCTCAGATTATTTTTGATGAATTTGATTTTTTTTATCAAGCTAAAAAACCTAGGATTTATGAAAACAATGTACATAAGGGTAGGGCTCAATATGTCAAATAACCAAATTGTGGAACGATCAATATTTCGAACTTTTCAAAGTTGCAATATCAGATTAGAGAAAAATAAGTAATTCGAAATTCTTATTTGTGATCGACTATTTAACAGATTACGTGTTCAACTGAATATCCCTTCTTTGATTCCGTATTTACTTGAAAATATATATTTCGATAATTTTCATTTCGAATGCAATTTTAACAGACCATACGAATGTCAAAAGTTCATATTTTCGAATTCAAAATGTAGTTGTTTTATATATAGACCAGAATATGGAGTAGCAAAGTGTTCCAATATTTCAACCTCAGTAATATTTAGTCTTTATAGCAATGGAGGCCATTTCGAACACGAAATGCGCTAGATCAAGCAGCTACAGGAGTTAAAAAAAAAACAAACAGCCCTTCTCAGGGCCAAATGGTGTGTAAAATCCAATCAACAACCTCCACGTGGTGCACACTGGGTAACGCCAATGCTGACGGTGAAGCGGTGAAGCGGTGAAGCGAGTGGGTGATACTATTCTCCAAAACTTAGAATATCAATTTTGAATTTGAATGTGACATTTTCGCAGACAATTGACATTCGTCAGACAAAAGTTACTTATTTTCTAACACAAAATACGAATCTGCGATAAAAAAAAATATGTAGTTCCTATCAAGAAAACATAGTTAACCTTCAAATGACCTTAAGAAAGCTACTGAAGGTCAAAACTGCTAACGTCGTTAGACGTCCCTCACCAAAACCTCTGTTAATTTTGCCCGAAAAATTTTCATCGGAAGCGCGTAGGTTTCAAGATATTAAAATGACTAAGTTGAAATGCGACTACGACAACGATGACTAAATCCGGCAGGGATTGAAAAGTTCAATTTTTGTGGCTTAAAATAAACATTTTTATTTGTTAACTTCATCCAAGTTCCCCTTTGTTCCATTTATGTAACTCTTTCACCTTCAGTTCGACAGTTTCAGGTAAATTTGGTCAAACGGAGTATCTAAAAGGATTTTGATAGAGAAGGTACTACACTCAATGTTTCTGAAATAAATTTTTTCTATACCTGAACAACTTATTTGATCATGTCGAACAATTTTCAGAAGTATTGCTATGACATCGATCGGTAAAATTCTTTAACACTTTTAAAACTATCTCGAAATGTAATGCAACAATATTTTCTTCTGAAAAATATTTTCTTAGCATCAACTAACCAATATTTACGATAAAAAATTTTTCGTATCTTATTTCTAATTTTTTCAAGTCATCCTACACTATTGAGTTCCGAAAATGATGTTTCCGGTGTCTTAAAGCTACTCTTTAACTACCTACCGAAAATCAGACGTATTGCTATAACACATGTTGGGTCAATTCTTTGACACTTTTAAAATTTCGGTCAGGTCAAACGCTATGCAGAGAATTTCTAATATGGGTATTTTTGTGTTGAGGACAGTCATGTCAATCGATTCGATCCAGTTTTAGCCGTATTGCTATAACACAAAAATCTTGGTCGTGGGCTCTATACGATATGTGTGAAACGAATATCGCATAAATTACATTCAAATTGGGGCTTTTTACCGCATTCTTTTGGTTCGTGTCTCAGCAACGAAGATTGCCTGGCATAAGCTTTGTGGCAAATTGAACATACGAACTCTTTCTTATAGCAATGATACGACTTTTTATGACTATCGAGATGATGGTTGCGCATAAAACGGGTTATACAAATGCTGCAAGCAAATTTTCGATTCTTCGCATCCGAAACTCTTTTGCAGACATGCTTCCAATGAGACTGCATTGACGTGTTGTTCAGAAAATTAGCACCTCATCTCGGACAAGCGCACGATTTCTTTCTGAACAGATCGTAACATCCTCCCGTGACATTCCCGATTTTCAATTCGGCAGCTGAAAGTGAAGTACAGTTATATTAGTTAAAAATCATTAGAGAACGGCGAATTTCTTTTTGGTTGGGTTTTTTTTTTATTATCACTCCGAAACTAAATTCTAATTTCGTAACATTATTGACTTTTGAAAAAAGTCATAAGGGTCAGACAAAAACAATGTCGAATGATCGGAAAGCCGAGAAGGATTAAATTCTTTGTCCCATGTAGTCGGGATGTGGAGATGCGAGAACTTTGCAAAATAATTTGCGACCCTGCTTCAAGCTTCACGTCAACATTTCGATTTTCGTGATCCTCAACTTTCGAACTTCATCCTGTTCTAATCCTTTCCTTATTGATATCTGCAACTCGAATACACATTTGCAGCGTTAGTTTAATATTTGCCGGAAATGAAGATAGAGATGATCCAATCACCAATAATTGTCAATCATTTAATCCTTCTTATTAATGATAGAAATAACATGGACGAGAAAACTTTGATGCTAGCTTTTAATATTCGTCAATGGTAATTACCATTGACGACATGATTATAATCATTGAAAAAATTACCAAGTGTCAAGCTGACTGAAAACAATCGACGCAAGGTTCAAATTTCTTTACCAATCATAAAGCACATAACTGTAAACAAAAAGTAAGGTTTAGCGGATTCCAAGAGATATTTATTTCCATCTCGAAACAATTGGGAAATTGTACTTTCGGCATTTCAACATTGAAGTAATCGAACAAATTTGTCTGCATGCTAAAAATCACTGTTTTGTTTCACTGAAATAACTTGTACTAATGAACAATAAATACGTCATTCTCGTTGATCAAATTAAGTTGATGAATGGACGCGAGATGTTTCATAAGGTGATGTTTGTGCATGAAACGATTAGCACAAACGAGGCAAGCGAATTGAGGAGTTTTTCCACACTCGACTCGCCGGTGTTTGAGCAACGATTCTTTCCATTTGTAAACTTTGCCACATTTTTCGCACGGAAATTTCTTCGGATGTCGCGATTCCAAATCTCCGGCAGCGTGCTGTCTGGCTACCTGCTTGTAGCGAAGAACAAATGTCGAAACTGCAATGAAGAAGAATTTTTCATTTGTTAAACTTAATGGAATTGTCCAAGTATCGGTAATTGCTCACGAATCACAACATAACATTCGTTCAACGAATTATAACGACACAATAATGAAAACGATAGATAAATAATCAAACATCGAGCTCGAGAAAGAATTTGACGATTTTTTCCTTCGACAAACGACTTTAAGCACTCAAGCACATATCGCTACGAATAGATACGAAGATCAAATCTTTTGTTATTTTTCGTATTTATCTATTTTTAGTATCTGCTGTTGAAGAAAATTTGAATGTATCGTTTTCAGCGATCACCTTTTTTTTTACAGTGTATTCAAATATTCTTATAATAATTAATGCAATACTTGTATTTATTCACATATTGAAACTTCATACACACGTGTACAACTGTCAATTTCATGTAGTATAAATAAAAAAAGGAAAATTTTATTTTAATGTTGAGCTCCAGGATGTTGAACGAGAAGAAATTATTGACGCTGCTTGAACGGGCAATATTTTCTCATATGCTCGATAACGTGATGTCGATGCTTAAACAGTTTCCCACAGTCCGGACACGGTACACTTGGAGCTTTACCGCACTCGTACTTAACGTGACGGTCGAGGGAACACTTTTGCGTGTATTTCCGTCCACATTTGCACAAATAGTTCATTCTTTGTGAAACACGCTTGGAACGAGCTCTCCGTCGACGTGGCAAAGTAAAATTCTTCATGTCCAATGGATCCGACACTGAAAAAAAAAAGTTTATTTATTATTGTAAAAAGTGTTCCGAGATGCGAAATTGTCCTTTTTTTTTGGGAAAAACAAAAACGTTACATTGAATACAGACAAGTATTTTTGTATATCGAGCACACCAATGATCGATCGATCGACCAATACCCGCAGTCAAAAAGCAGAATATAATAGATATTTTATATCCTGATTTACAACATATGCCCAAACCGTCAAACGAATAAGTATGATACACCGAGGAATTCGTTGATTCAACAAAAATTTTTTGTTGGATTGTAACGAATTAAATAAAATTTTATAATTCAACACATTTTTTTATTGCATCAACTAATCTCTTGCCTCATGTGAATTAGAATCGGAAATAGCGATCCGATGGATTTGTAACGACTGCGAATATTCCGGTAAATAATTAACAAATGTAAAAAAGGAGCCGACAAAATGGGGAATGCAAACTTGACGGAATATTTTGAAAGCCCATCATGGTCTTGACAATCGTTTGATTTGCTGAAATTTGTTTATTGAAATTTATAAATATAATTCAATGGAAAAGAAACCTGTAACCATTGAGTAAAAGTATGAAATTTTTTTTAGCTTGAAAATATCAGAAGGTATTTGGACCGAGCCAAACTCTGCTACATCCTTTTCTCGTATGTTGCAGCCAAAGGTTGAGTTTGTCAGTAGTGAAGGTACAGTCCAGACATCGATAGCCATAACCGCATTCATTTTTTCGGTGACAACTGAAGGAAAAATCGTGCTTGAAACGTCGTCCACAATGGCAGCGAATCCAGCCTGAAAAAGAGATAAATGAGTGTTAGTTTATGAGCAAAAACATTTACATTCTCGTTCATTCTTCGTTGATATCGTATTCTGGCAATAAATATTTTTTTCACCACACATGCGCCGAAAGTTCAACTTTCCGAAATCGGAGGGTTGAATTTTCGGTGCATGTGTGGTGAAAAATAGTATACACTCCACGGGAGTGAAATTAGATCACCTCAAACCGCATGCTCGCCTTTGGCTCGAATGACAATTCTGCCCGCGGTTTGAAGTAGTCTACTTTCTCTCTCTAGGTTTTTTGTAAAGTCAGATCAAATGAGAATCGTCGAAATCACTTGAAATTAGTCAATTCATTACTTTATTGGAAACATCCTTTTCACCCTTTCCCTCATCCTGCCCCGCTTACGATTCTGCCAGTGGATACACTCATCGAAATAAATAAACATCTTATTTTCGTCACCTGCATGATTACAATATTTCAGAGTAACATGATAATATAACAAAGATCCAAATCAATATCCGTTATTTTATATATATTTCCATAACATTGTCTACTCATCAATAATCAAACAACTTAAAGATTTATTGTTTCTCCAATTCAATTGGAAAAATTGATTTGGCACGTGTGCAAACTTCAGGGACCCAATCGTAATTTTTATTTTCATATAATTTCGATCGGCTTTTGAACCTCGTATGGCTCCTCAAAAGATTCCAGCAGACAAATTCCAGATTTTCATCTTTCCATGGAAAATATAAAAAAATAAACGTAAGTTTTACGATTGCATCCGAAAAATTTCATTAGTAGAATCCTTACTGACTAATTATTATCGCAATCTCCTCATTCGTAGTCATCCGCTTTCGCACTCTTTAGCGTCGACGCTATGTACACAATCTTTCATTCTTTTTTCTTGCTTTTTTACCACACACGCAATCGTATGGAATTATATAATTAATATTTTGTATATATAATTTGTTGGTAAATTCTCTCTGTATACACGTGTCCGTAAATGTTTGACATGTTTTTTCTTCAAAATAATTCTATATGCATGTGTATATTTTTTCATTAAATCGTTACATAATTATTGTTATTGTTGTTATTATTACAGGCATCATCAGATCTCTCGCATGTTTCAACTTTCGGGATCTGATTACGCTCGTCCGAATGCAGCATAAAACTTGATTTTGTTGAACCCTCACTTTGGTTTGAATTACTTTACAAACGAACAATGAGTCAAGAATAAATAATAATCAACGGGCTCCAATTAGGTTTGTCACTATTTTTAATTTTACGATCATCGGATACCGTCTTTATTCTCCTCTCGTCAGTCTATGTCCAGCTTTCGAGATAAGAGCCTTCACAATTTAATTTAATTTTTTTGTCTAATATATTTTTAAACGATCGTTTCCTTTCTCACGATTCGTTCGAACCTTTTAGCATTCTCGCTCTTCCAATTGTTCGTTTGATACGTTTTTTTCCATTCTCACTCCTTTATTTAGAGTTTTTTTTCGCCGAAATATTCACAGCTCCATTTATAGCGTGAGATAAAGTGCGGAAAAATTACCGATCTCTTTGATAGATTTATTTCGAAGCGGAGAACCCGAAATTTGATATGGTGCAAGAAAGATTCGGATTTGCTGGTGTGTCACGAGTGTGTGTTTTTCAGTTTGGCACAAAGAAATATTTGGAAGAGAGATGGGCGATTGATTCAAGCGTCACAGTTATTCGTTATACTTTAGTTGAAATATCAGATAGCTCATGCAACGTCGCGCAAACAAGAAGTGCTGACTTTCGTTGCTTATTCCAAAGTGAAAGTATTTTTACCAACTAATTTAATTCGTTTTCGTATCGGGGATGAATGTTTTTCCGGAGTATTTTCTCCCAGACTCATCCTGGTTTCGATAAGGAATTATAAAAAAAAATCAAATTAATCCATGTCTCGCAGTGTAAAGATAATTAAACAAATACATATTCCGAAAAGTTTCGATAATATGAACCAAAGTTTCTCTATGATTGATGGAATTGAAAAGTTCAACAATTTTTAAAGGAGAAAGGGCTCTGATGAAATTTCTCTCATCCCTGATACGACGACGAAGTATTTTTTCAACTGCAAAAAGCGAAATCCTGAAGATCTCGACTAGTAATTTCAACGATGTACACAACTTCGATCTACTCATAGTAATACAGAACAGACTAACACCTTCCGTTCAACTTCAATCACGTTTTGCGGAAAGAAGTTTACGTACGTTTATTGTTTTCTTGTTTGTTATTATCCCATAGATACATTCGAATTTTTTTTACGTATTATTATTTCATAACAGTTAAGGAGATTTAAGAGAGACCAAAAGAGAGCTCGAAAGTCGTACTAATTTCTACATCGAAGGAAGAGACACGATAAAGTTATATGAAGATCGAAATATTTGTTTTTCCTTTGGTAAAATGCAATTCCGACCAACGAGTTTAGTATTTCTTTCGTTAAATAGATGGCAGCAGTAAATATACCTCGCTTTTTTATTTGTTCATACATATATGTATCTCAAAGATTCTTCAATATATGTAAATATATGGGGAATAATAATATAATGTAATATTTAGTATAATATAATATATGTGTATTAGGGTGATGCAAAAAAAATCGATATTTTTTTTCTCGGAGCTCAACGGAAATCGTTAGTACATTAGAAAAAAGTAATTTTCTCAAAATTTCAGATGAAAAAAAAAAATTAGATAGTGCTCTAGCCACTTTCCGATTTTTTCTGAAAAATCGCGAAGCAAAAATATTTTTTTCCGCTCTCATAGCGGAAAGTATTAGCTCTCCGTGAAACATAAATCTAATAAAATTTTGTCACTCTCAAAAAATTTTTAAGACTATCTCGCATAAACTTATTTATTTTTTTCTGTATATTTAGATATAAATGATGAGATTAAAAAACGTGTAGCTACAAATGACAGTTTTTGTCGTCATTCCAAAAGAAAAGGTGAATGTACTTCGCAAAAACATAGTTTTTCAAAATGACATGTTATAACAAGGATTTTTGCGTTTTCTCAAACAATTGATTTCAATTTTCCTGTATTTTTCATAGAGATAGATATTTTTATGCACGAAAACTTGTCATGGCATCGTACAAAAATGACAACTTGCCAAATAAAGCTGTGTTTTGCCAAATTCAAATTCATTACTTTAAAGTCAGATATTTCACCGCAGAAACCGTTAAAATTTTGGAATTTTATAGTTTTCTCGTGCGTTATAAAAATTAGTAAAATATTTTGACCGAATTTGGTAAGAAAAAAATGGAGACTAATGGATGCAAAATCGCAAATATTTTTCATCGAACTTCCAAAATCGGTCTCGTAATTTTTGCAGATTTAAAAAATAAATTAAATTAACAAGATCGAAATAGGTCTATTGTACAAAGTTGCCTTCCTGTACAAACTCAAATAGTTTTTGATTGTAAACTAAAAATTTTTGCAATTTCGTATTCGTATTAGCCTACATTTATTTTCCATCAGAAATCAATGAAAATATTTTACTAATTTTTATAACAAATGGGAAAGCTAGAAAATTTCAAAATTATACCGTCTTCTACGGTGAAATACCAGACTTTGAAATAGAGAACTTTGAATAGAGAATAGAGAATTCGACCAAATTTTGAAAAACTGTTTTTGCAAAATACTTCCACTTCTTCTTTTGGAAGAACGACAAGAATTGTTATTTGTGGCCACACGTTTTTTAACCTCATGATTTATAGCAAAATATACAGAAGAAAGAAAAAAATTATGCGAGGTAGCCGATAAATTTTTTTGGAAAGTGAACAAGTTTTATTAGATTTATAATTCCATGGAGCATTAACATTTTCTGCTATGAGAGCGGAAAAAAATGTTTGATTCGCGATTTTTGGGGGGAAAAAAAACAGGAAAAATATCGAAAAGTGGCTTGAGCACTATCTAAAAAATTTTAAAAAAATCTAAAACTTTGGGAAAATTACTTTTTTTGATGTACTAATGATTTACGTTGGAGCTCTGAAAAAAAAAATATCGATTTTTTTGCATCACCTTAATGCGTATATGGGGCATTCCATACGAATTCGACTTGGATCTTTGATTCTTTACCTCTTTGATTTTGCCCACAATTTTTCATGGGTTGCTTCTGAAAAGCATTCAGGATTTTTTATAGATTTTTCCAATACGATTTTCGACACATTGATAATTTAACAAAATATATATACTGCCCGAATTTAGAAATCTTACAATTCTCTTTCCTCGTATGAAAAATTTGAAGAGTTGAACCAAAATGGTCCTTCTCTCACTTAAGGTAACTACTGTACTGCATGCTAGTCAAATGCTAGCTAAATTTTTCAAAACGCTTTTAGATCAAGTTTAACGTTTCGATTAAACGTATTGTTAGTAGATATGCATTAAAGCATATTTTATTAACGAAAAAAAAAAATTAAAAACGATAGTTTTGCAAAACCATCAACGGATACAAAACCATCCACAATGACACAGGTTTACAGGTATTTTTCAAAGAACTATCTGTATTTTTTAACCGATTTTATTTCACCACGTCTCATTTTATTTCTCAACTGATCCTCTACAAATTCACTAGATAGATTTTTTTAAATTTATTCCTTCATAAATTATCAATGAAAAAGTTCTTTCGCTTAATAAACAATTTTCTGCAACAGTGAAATGATTAAGTTTAAAAAAAACTACATGGTAGATTCGTAGAGGATCAGTTAAGGAACAAAATGAGACGTGGTGCAATAAAATCGGTCAAAAAATGCAGATAATTCTTCGAAAGATACCAGTGAAAATGTGTCATCGTGGAAATTTGCATTTATCAGTTGGTATCAGTTGATGGTTTTGCAAAACTATCGTTTTTAATATCTTTACATGTCAATAAAATATGCTGTAATACGAATCCACTAAAAATACATTTCAATCGGTACGTTAAACTTGGTCTAAAAGTGTTTTGAAAATTTAGCATTCATTTGACTAGCATGCAGTACAGAAGTTACCTTAACAACATTATTGAGTTCAAGTGTAACTTATGTGGAATGCATGTGGAATACCGTCGTTCGAGTTGATTTTTTTTTCCTAAAAATATACCTGTGAGTTTTGTAAATAACTTATTATTTCCAATCACTAAGGGAATTATTTTTTTAAACCCTTCCATCGATAAAAAAATGTTTGGACAACGATCCTTTTTTTAAACAAAGCTTCTTCCCAACAGAAAAACATCTGCGCTTACTTTGGTTCAACGCTTGAAACTTTTCACACATGAGAAACGGGATTTTTCTGATGGTTTTTGGATTTTTTAATTTAACCAGTATATTTTTTTATAAAATTATCAGTAGTCGGAAAAATCTATTAAAAAATCCTGAGCACTTTTAAGAAGTCGTACAAACCCTAAAAAAATTGCGGGCAAAATCAGAAAGCTGAAGGCCAGGCGCGGGTCGAATCAGTATGAAGTGCTTCGTGTGTATATATATTTTTTTTTAATATAATCTATGCATTTGGATTTTTAATATTTTCGGTTTTAATTTTTGGCTTTTTAGATATCTGATTCGACTAGTTGCTCGCGTTAATGCTTTTTCTCAATTCTTTAAATTATCGAACTTCCCGCACCGAGAGGTTTGTATGTGAGACACTTGCTCGTTTTAAATTATATCTAGGACATTATTTTTGTTATTTTCGTTGTTTCGAGATGTTTGATTTCAGCTACTCGCTCATCATTGTTCATTTTACTTCTTTTCTTCGTTTTTTTTTTTCGTTTTAATCCTACATGTGATACAACCCAATCACATTTTTCGTTCTACCTCTCTTTGGCTACAAAATTGTCGATTATCGAAGATCGATCCTGTGTTTCTACAACACAATTTATCAACAGCAAAATCTTACAGATTCTCATTTATAATTTGTATAAAAATAATTGGGGCGCTTTAGCATACGAGTATACCTCGAGAAGAACTTGGTGTCATTGTGAACCCTCTTTTCAATATATATATATATATATAGTTTTATGCCTCTGCACTTTTTAATTTCGTCCAATAAAAGTAGCAGCATTTTGAACCTCTCCGAGTCTCCTCGAGTCCGTACTAATATATTCAACAACGTGGGCATTTTTTTTCATCTCTTCAACAACTCACAAATGACCAGGCAACATTTTGGTTTTCTCAACTTGGTCACTGATACACTAAAAATCGGCAAAGGGCATCATTAGCATATCGGAGGGAAAATAAATCGTTCAAAATCTTCGGTAATGAAGATCGATATTGATGGATTCGGACAACATTTTTAGGGTCATTAAGCAACGTTATTTCGAAAAACATCGCTTTTCGTCAACGAAACGAACGAAGTGCTCAATGAACTAATCGGAAGCACTAGAATTTGCTCGGGGTTGATCAACGTCATTTTTTTTTCTTTTTTTTCTTCAATTGAATCAAACTCAATGAAATATCTTTAATCGCAAATTTCCGTGATTGCAATTTCTTCTAGTTTAGTCTTGGGTTCGTTACCGGAAGAAACAAATTAACGCCATTAACTTCGTACAAATAAGTACGTCAATTGTATCGATAATACCTTATAATAACATTATTCGTTTTTGTAACGCCTATTAATATTTTGGGATGATTAATATTTCTTTCGTTGATCAACCATGGGAAAAAAATATATACATTTTCGTACCACTGTCCAAGCGGTCAATGCCTATTGGGAGAAAAAAGATATCAGTATTTCTCCGAAAATGTATAAAAAGCTGGTGTCTTGGAACTACATAAATAATAATTGACGGAACATAATTTTGATATTCGCACCTTGATATAAATATTGTCATGGATTTGTCTCATCAAATTGATGACGGACACGACACCGTATCAAGATCCCATTTTCTTTTCGGCCTCTGTACTTACTAAAATTTTCTTCTTTTTCTATTATTATGAAAATTTGTAATTTCGCTTTTTTCAAATGGAGCGTATAAGTATAACAAAAATTATAAATATAAATTACGTATTCGCGACTGATCTACTCCGTGAAAACAAAATAATAACCGCAATGAAAAGAACGAGTGTTACGTCATGACTCAGAAAATCGAAATGTTATACGATTATTCGAAAAATCGTAAAATTAAAGTTCGGACAATAAAATGAAGGGATTAAATGGAGTAAATTTCTTAGCACGAATTAAATATTTCATTTCGGTGAAACGTTTTCTCTCAAAACCGTTCCGATTTCGTCGCCACTTTTCGCAACGGAATTCAGATTTTGTTTCTTAAATTAATACGATCACGGGTTTGTTGGGATATACGATATTCAACGAAAATCATATCAATATTTAAACCCGATTCTGGTACTAATTTCAACCGCACGCTTGTAAATATATGACCACGTAGCTACCTTCAAATATGATCGCCATAAAAATTGTATATAACAACGGTCAAGGTTGCGCTAGAGAATTATCAAGCTATGAATTGTAGAACAAGACACTCGAGCATTTGCCTGCGATTTACAACGATCATACGATGATCAAGTGAATAGTGAGAGCCAATAAAGCTCTTTCCACTCCAGGAAAGAACTTTTCCCCACTTTTCCAAATAGACTTTCACTGGAAATCAATACTTTATTGCCCAAGCCTGATAACTCTTCTCTTCATGAATTCACGATTCACTTGTTCTCCCGATCATCGCAGTGAATTTTTACAACGATAGTATACCGTAAAGTACGATTCAACCTTAAACCTCAACAATCTGTTCGATCGAGCATAATCTTACAGAGGGGTCAAAAACGACTCCCAACTTAATTTTATGATGAAAGGGTTACCTGCGGTTCAATTATGCTCCATTCTCTTCGTTTTTTTTTTCCATAACGATAAGAACCACGTACCCGAATGAGCGCCATTTCATAAAAATTCCATAACGGAAACTCCATGAAAGATTTTTTAAAAAAACGTTGCAGATATTTTGTTTCATTGGGATTTTATAATTAAGACTTTTAACAAAAGCCACTTGAACAATTTCTTCGTTATCTAGAAAACAAAAGAATAGTGAATGATGAAATGCCATTCGGTGAAAATTCAACAACAAAAACCTGTAATTGTTTCTTTGAGAAGTTTCTATAATTATGTTTCTAGCAAATTCTACTCTATTATAGGCCATTCTCTTTGGTATAAAGAAGCGAACAGAATCATGTACGATGAAGTGGCATTTGATCGAAAATTAACTTGGAGAAAAATGGAGTAAAAAAAAGTGTTTGGACGAAGAATTGGGGTGATTGTGAGGAACCCAAGTTGTGACGAGGGTCTGTAGGTTGTCTAGGTTAAACGGTTGAAACAACGTTTAAAACCTTTCGCAAAGCTGATGACTCGTAATCAACGAGTGACTCAAGCTCGTTGGTGGATCGTCGTTGCCGGAGGTTCTACATGGCGGTGATTAATGTGGGCCTTGAGATTTCTCTCATACTTGGAGCTGAAGGCGCAATGTGGGCAGCTAAACGAAGGAGCTTTACCGCACTCGTAGAGCAAATGTCTCTTGAGGATGTAAGCGTTTTTGTAGGATTTTCCGCAGCGTGAGCAATCGTGACGTCGATCATGAGCGGACATAGTCAACGGACGGTTGTTGTTGCGAGCGACGTGTCGGGCCGGGCAATGTAAACGAGCGCGACGTTGGGGTGCGAGAGGAGCAGGAATTTCGGCCTCGATCCTTGGGCCACTTCTCCTGACGTTACTGCCCTCGACCCGCCATCCAAACCCCGCGAAGAATCCTGAAATTGTGACAAAATACACAAAAAAAACAGTGGCGAAATGGATCATTAGTAGCACATTAGAAGAAGAAAAAACGAAAAAAGAGACGAAACAAAAAAAAAACTGCTAAATCAACATCGAAACGTGTTTTCACAAGCGCTCGGAACGGTTTCTCTTTTTTTTTGTTCACGTCCCAGTTTTTCCTTTTTTCTTAACGGCGCGAGCCATGCGGAACAATCATATTTCAGGCTAAACAACAACGAGCAAATGACAAAGGGTTGAGCGAATTTTAAATGTGTATGTTTGTGTGTGTTTACATGGTTGTGACGTTGGTAAGGACGTCTCGTTATTCGAGATTTTTCTTTCGTAATTATCGAGTGCCGATGGTGATTTGAAGAAATAAACTTTTTGCTGTGATCCCGTCGCGGGAATATCATTCGCCTCACCGCTCTCCGAGCCCTTTCTATTTCTCGCCTAGTCCGTCCCTAGAATCGCTGCTCCTCGGTCTTCGGTATCGGTGGGCTAGCCTGAAACTCAGAATATCATTGTATCAGAACGATCGCAATGGTCTTCAAAATACATACAATTCCAGCTCATCGTCGAATTTCAGCATTAGATTCGAACTTATTTCAACGAGTTCTTCGTTTCTCGGGCCACGATGAAAACCGTTGGAAAAACACCTGAAAAAGAAAAATTTCTTGTCAGTGTGGAGCAGATATAATCGTGCATGAGGAAATATCGCTGAAAGATGACAGTCGCTGCAGATTCGGAAACTCGTGCGAAAAACCCGTCTCGAACGCCTTAATCTCAGATGAATTCAGTACGAAAAACCAAAAATTTCGGAATTGTCGATTAACTAAAAACTTTGATAATTCTCAAGTTTCCGGGAAAGACGGTCGGAGCTCCGAAATCATAGTTATTCCAATGGTTTCTTTACACGTTATTTGTTCCTGTTCTGATGTTGCTTAAACCTGATGCTTGATAAAAGAAAGAAAAATAGCATACGGATGTACGCAATGAAAAATACTTTGAAGGCGAATTGCCTTTCTAGTCTTTATTTTGCTCTAAATCCAATACAAGGCTTTCTACAAAATGACAAAGAAATGAAGGAAAGAATAAAAATTTAAGCACTTTTGGAATGTTTGAATTGATCGAAATGAGATATGCGTTGGTTTTGGTTAGAAAAATTTTTTTAAATGGAAGAAAAAAAAAGACCGTGGGAGCACGAAATGTGGAAATCTTCGCAGATCCTGATCCTGAAAACGAACGTTCTCACAAGCATCATGGAAGAATTCCAAACACAAGTAGTGTTCACAGTTTATCAAGATTTGAAAAGGTTCGCCTGAGCGAATAATAATACATTTGTCACATTAAACATTTGTCACAAACTATAAAATTTGACGAAATCCAATATTTACATTTTTGTTTCACGCGCGCGCGCGCGCGCGCGCGCGCGCGCGCGTGTGTGTGTGTGTGTGTGTGTGTGTGTGTGTGTGTGTGCATGTTTGTGCTGTTTTCAATTGTTTTGAGTCAGATTTACAAACGTTCGTGTGACAATATAATTGAAGGAAATATATGAAACATTCGGCTGAGTAGTATTCAGAAAAACCAATGAGAAGACACAATGAAAATAATCTTTCATTAAGGAATACATGGCGAAAGGAGAGTCGTTATCATTATTACGAGTAATTTATTTTCGTGCTTAGAGGCGCTGAGCGGAGTTTGAGTTTTGCGTTCTCTGTACAGTCGGTTAAATATTAAACATAAATGAAAATGGATAGTAGAAAAGATAAATTGTATTAACAGTTCGTACTTATGACGAATGATGCAAAAGATCGATACTTTTTTATTCGAGCACTATTCTTGCATTCTGTTGTAGCATTACGAAGATTGACTCCGTTCGAGTGAATCAAGATAATTCGGCATCACTCAAGAGTTTAGTAAGGATTTTCATAAAATTTTGTAAATAATGAACCTTTGAAAGCCTTAAAACTTTAAGCGCTGTTTAAAACTTTTTTTCCAACTATACCAGGGGAAACATCAAAGTAATAAAAACCGATGAATGATCATCAACAATACAATATGTTTAAAAAAATAATAAAAATTATAAGCGTCAGTTAAACGTTTTCAAAACATTCTCTTCCCCATGATAATCACCTTAAGTTCAATGCTAAATAAAACAATAATTTTTATTTCACTCGAATGACGTCCATCATCGTTTCAGGCTTCCCCTGTTGTCTCGCATCGATGTTTTTCTAAATTTCAATGTATATTTTGAACTCATAAAAGAGCCCTCGAACCTATCATTACAACAACGATTATCGTCAACAGATCAATTGATATATACTAAGATACAAAGGATCTGGAGCGAGGTCACGGAGGGAGAGCTCGCAGGAAGATTATCAAAGACAAAATAAATAACTCGTGGAGTAATAATTATATGAAAATCACATATTGTAAGGCAGTGAAGAAGAAATCCGGCGGAGTATGCGGAAAATGAAACTTAAAAATAATAATAATAATAATAATAATAATAATAATAATAATATAAAAATGATTTATAATAGTAATAATAAATTACGTTAAAGAGGAGGGTATGGAATTTTAAAAAAGTGAGAAGAGAGAGAGACCCTTGCGGATATGATTGGCATTTATAGCGAGTCGTCGAGATAACTGTTCTTTTATCGACGTAAATAAATAATTTCTAAAAAAATATCACTGGTCTCGAGATGTGCACCGGAAAAGCCACGAGAGGACAAATATTCGTTCGAGACGTTTATTTTATCTATCAAAGTAACGTCACTTCCGTTTTCATGAACGAGACGATTTAAAAAATAATTTTTCTTCATCACCGGTTTAAATGTACTTTCGCCAAGGACCCGTAAATATTGTTAAAGTTAAACTCGCGACGTTATTTTTAAAGACTACTAATATAAAATGCTGTCTGAAATTTATTTCCTTTCAGGTCGAATATAATGGCACAGCCGAACGAGAAATACCGAAAGCCAGTTCGGGATTGTGTTTTGTTTTCTCGCTATAATCAATAACCGAGCGGATCTACCGACGAATTATTTAAATTTTTACTTAATTTTTTATCGATTATCAAACCGAACGATTTTGTTCGAAAAAATAATTGCACTTGTCACGAGTTTGTTCGTTCGTTCTTTTGTCAGAAAAAATATTTGTTTTATTTTAATTCATTCATTAATTTTTTTTTTTCAACTTTACGGCGTCATTGGCGAGAGTTGAAAATGCTCCTGAAATGATCGGTGGCCCATCCGGTCTTATAATACCTTGAGAAATCGGCTCACAACTGAACGCGCCCAGCGCCTCGATATTTTTGTTTTCCCATTCTATCTTTTCGTTTTGATCTCATCTCTCTTTAGCCTATTATCTAAATCGTACTTAAAGGCACTTAATACAAGGCTCTCTCGGTTTACAAACCTACTTTTCACCTCTTTACTCTCGTCATCTCTCTCTCTTTCTCTCTCTCTCTCTCTCTCTCTCTTCCTCTTTCTCTCGCACTCTAGTGATTTTTTTTTCGTTTTCGCTCACAAAGTTTGCTTCCTATTCGTTTTTATCTTTTTTCGCTTTTATATTCATATTGAATGATTTTTATCATGCGTTAATTATCTTATTGGTGGTTGAGAAGGCGGCGGGGGGAGGGACCATTAGTTACTCATTATTTTGTGTCACTCGATAAAAAGTGATGTCTTTACGTCCACGAGAACCGTGACCCGATTTGCCAACTGAATAATAATACAAATTTTTATCATTCGTTTCCTTATTACCTTACCATTATTACTATTAATATTATAATATGGAGAAATTAAACAGAGACTTGGAATTTGACATTGGAATAATTTTCACGTTGCTCGATCGGATCACAATTCTTACGTAAAAAGTTAAGAAAAACAGCGAGCAGCTTTTTCTCGGTTAGTACATATCCGTGTAATCCTTTTTCTTTTCAATATAATCTGTGATTTTTCATTGGCCAATGCTGCGACATTTCGGTTGATCATATTTGTTGAAACAACATTTAAATCCCGATTTGTCCATAACGATGGAATCGATTTTTTCGTGTCTTCTTCCCCATACATCCCTCTCTCTCTCTCTCTCTCTCTCTCTCTCTCTCTCGGTCTCCCTTACTGCTGTGCTAACATCGCAAAATATAATAATTGTCTTAATTTTGATAAATTTTTTTGTCATCATTTCTCTCACAACCACCCACACTTGTTTACAATCCAATTCTCATCGCATAATTCACAAATCATTTGCCTAGAGATATAAAATAAATGTTTAATCATAATTATTCTCGTATTACTTTACGTTTTCCACGGTTTTGAATTCGTGCACAAGCTCTTACATCCACTCATCAACGAATTCTATACTCGTATTCCAAACAAGCTTCGGTGACCTTTCTTATATCTTTCTTCCCTAACTTAACTGGGAAACATTATATTTGAAATATCTTGGCGGCCATTAAATCCTCCATTTAACAAGAAAATATCGAGGAATTATATAATATATATCGTACAAAAAATAAAGCGCTGTACTTTCTAAATACCTGGATGGCATGTACCCCCTCGATGCCATTTGCCCCATCGAATCATCATCGTTTTCATTTTTCACTTGTTTCATTTCCCTTTCCCACCTGTCCGTACAAATTTAAAAATTTTTTTTTTTTTCATTCTAATAATTTCCCTTCGCAAAATAAATTTAGCGTCTAAATATCACGTTATACATGTTGCGTTGTAAGATAATACAACTGAGTCTCGCTATACGTTTGTTACGAGTGTTTATCTCATGAAAAATCCGAAAAATAAAAATTACAAAAAAGAAGATAAAAACAAAAAGCCTTCGGAAATGGAACAATAATTAATTGCAGTTTTAGAAGACTCGCTTCCCAATATCCTGAGAAAAACAAACAAAAAAACGTGAGAGATATCCAAAATTCCCGCCCTCCGACTTTTTTTGCCCCGCCCTTCAGCTCCACCAATCATTTTCTTTCCGTTTAAAATTTTTTTTATTTTTTTATTTATTTTTTTTTCATTTTTTTTTGTTTTGTTTTCGTTACAAATAGCGTTGCATCGTTTAGCCGATAATGTTTTTTTTTTGTATTCAAAACCAACACCTCAAGATAGAATGGTAGAAAATTTAGGTTTTTTTTGTTTGTTATCCTCACGCCGAGTTTGGCGCTTGTAGCCGTAATTTAATTTATCATCTAATTATATAAACGTATAATTGAATATTATAATAAGCCCGATTAAATACCGCGCGAAAAAGCTAATATAGACGATCACGCCACTCACAAGAGGCATTTTAGAAATTAAAAAGAACAAAAAAGAAACTTTCTAAATATTATCTTCCTTCGTACGTTTGCATCCTCGAGATGGATCTAATGTTATTTATCCCTTTTAATATGATGTACATATATTGTTTTTAAAAATCCTCTTTTAAACAGGAAATTGTAATTCTTTTGATCTCTACGAGTCACGCGATTTTTTCTCCTACTTTTTTTCTGATTCAAAGTCTCCCCGACGACCCTCTAATCTCATACAATTTAAATTCCCAACTTTCTATTCTACTTAATTTAACTTTTTTTCTTTTTATATTCTCGAAAAAAGGCACATACTGACGAAATTCAACGTCTGTTCGAGCGCACGCACATGAGTGTGCTGCAATTTATTCTCTTCGTCAAGAGAAACAATAATTTTATCCAAGGAGGAACAAAAAAAAGAAAACAAAAATACAAATGAACTTTTAAAAAAGGATTAAATTCGGAGATTTTTTCCAAAATACCCTAATGCCAATGAATGTAGATAAATTCAATGAAAAATATCACGTACGCCTATCTCCATATTGTATTAATCTCGATACATGAAGCCGAGTTTCAAAAATCCAATTAAACCCAATTAGTGAAAAAAGTGACCATAGGATTAAAAAAACTATATATTTTTATGTTCCGTGCAATCCTTTCCAATTGATTATTTTCCTTTCAACGCTATTTCTTCTTCCGTCATTCGTCATCGCTTTTTTTTTTTTTTTTGATTACATAATCTTCCCCAGTATTCACGAGTCAGAGATCAGCACGTGTAGAGAAAATCAGTATTGGCACAGCAAAATAAAAATGATTAAAAAAGAAAAAAGAAAAAAAGAACTGAAAAATTGATAAAAAATGCAGAGTGATCCCTATTCGTTCATTTTTTCTGCATAGTACGGTGGCGAGATGAAAAATGCTATTGAATGAGATTTAAACAAAAAGAGAAACGTCCGAAGAGTGAGAAATTTTCGAGTTACGCATAAATCGTTGCTGTTAATATTCTCTCGTTATTTCTTCACTCGGATGAGCGCGGCACTGAATCGCTTCAGCTGGACAAATCTATCGTTATCCATTTTGTTCTTCTGTTTGTCCAATGAAATTTAAACTAAAGCGCTTTTTAGAATGAATGGATATTATCTTAGTCTATCTATTTCTTAAACCCTAATAATAATCTAATAATCTCCATTTTTGACGACGTAAGTAGGAGCGATTTGTTTAGCTTTGTTTTTTTTTTCTTCTGTCTCGTACACGTTTGTTTCTATTTTCTATTTTATTTTTTTAATTGTTCTTGCCACCGATGGATGTTCGATGGTAAAAAGTCATTGTGTTTATCGTCTCGATCCGTCGTCAAATTATCAAGGCCTCGTGAGGCAGTATTATCAATAATCATCAAGTATCTAATTAATATGTTAGAATATAAAGTCAATCAATCAACGTTCTTTCTCCTGAAATTGATAATTTTTTTGTTGTTTTCCTTTTTTTGTTGTTTCGTGTTTGTTTGTTTGTTTGTATGTTCGTTTGTTTCTTCAAACATTATCACGCTAACCGTTACGTTTATATAAACTGCAAATTATTCTCGTCTTTAATCTTAAAATTCATTCATCGTATTCTTATGACAATTATAAAAATCATTGGGGCTTATCGCAAATGCAATTAGTAATTTTACTCGCTTGCTTCCTTTCTCCGTATTTATCTTATTTAGTTCTACTTATACATCTATTTGTATTTCGTCGTCGTTTTTAGTTTTTTCGTCATTTGGGAAAATCACAACGGAGTAGTGTAAAAAATGTGCACGATACATTCATTTTTTTCATTCTTTCTTCCTTTCTTCTTTTTCGTACTTGTCGAAAAGCTGCAAATCATAAAGTATCATGGGATTTGCATCCCTCAGTACGTTTCCTCGTTAAAACCTCTCGACTCTAACTTGGTATGTTGTTTCGAGCTCTTCTTTTCTTTTTATGAATTTTCAGTGTCCCCCACTTTTCTGTATGTGCACACTTACGATGCTATTTCTTTAGCACGGGTATACGAGAATTTTCGAATTATTCTTTTTGAAAATGACAAATAAAAATGAAAATTTACAATCGATTCATATTTCGATTTGATTATTTACGATATATGAATATACTATTTCAATATTACGAACGATCGAAGAACAAAGAGAACCGAAGATTTAATTGGAAAAAGGCTTTTTCGAGGTCTCTAGATCTCGTAGTTAATTTTTTTCTTAATGGACATTTCTTATTCTAACAAGGCCGCGATTGGGATACGAAATTTTATTTATTTTTCTCACTTTCTATATCTGTCAAAACTGATGAATGAATCGATTGTAAATACGTGTATAAGCGCGTGTGTGTTTGTGTGTGTGTGTGTGTGTGTGTGTGTATGTGTGTGTGCGTGTGTGTTTGTGTGTATTTTTTCTCTTCTTTTTCTTTATAAATACATATTTCGTTTGACCCGAGGGGAATGGGGACCTATCAAAAATTAAAATCTATTGTATCCGCGCTTCCAGGCTCTCTCTCTCAGCGTTCATAAGAGTACGTTTTATGTAGTATGTAGTAGTTTAGTTTAGCTCATTTCATATAAATATTGTCTACGGTATGGAAAGTTGGACGGCCGTAACCGCGCGATTGGCGTGGCGTAGGAATACGGGACTACATTTGTTCGTTTTTTTCTCTTCTCGTAAAAAAACTTCTAAAAATGCATCATTAGTTTTCTCTTTCGTGAGTTTAATATTTTCGTTATTAAGCCATTAATAGGATAGTGCCGAGTACCTTGTGTTTCGATCGATGATAATCGTTGCTTAAGAGCCTAGAGATACGCGACAATCGCTAATACTCGATGATCTCGTGCCTCCTGCGCCCTCTGGTTTTTTCGTGTTTACGCGAATCGCGAGTAATCGGTGTCCTCACGCTGGGCACGTGGCACGTTTTCTTCGTTTGAATATTTTCTAAAGGAATCGCTGAATACAAAAAAAAAACGTGTGATAAATGAATAATAAAAGTGGTCATGAGTTACAAAGGAACGAGGTTTTCACAATTATCATGTTTGTCGACGACTCCTCGGTACTCGGCACTTTTCGTGGCTCTTTTTATCATCCGTCGCTTTTATTTCGTTCGACCTGGCAAATTCCTAATTGTGTACTTTAAACGAGGCTAAAAAGACAGTATTTTTTCTACATAGTCGTATACGTGTAAAATTATTTAAAATACGAAAAGGAAGAAGGTATTAAAAAAAAAAAAAAAATTAAAAAAAAAACAAAACAAACAAATTAGAACATAACATACGAGTAAAGAAGATAAAAGAAACAAAAATACAAGTGGTGAATGGTTCGGAGCCTCTAGTTTGAAGGCGTTTGTGAAGACAAAAACAAAAAAATACGTAAAAAAATTGGGTGGGTTGTAGCCTTCAAAGGTTTAAATAATATTTATAATTAAATGCATTGTAGGAATCTGCGGTTACTTCTGACAGTCTGACATTTTGATCGCAAAGCACTCGAATGACTCGTACGTGTGCGATCGCGAGAGGCTTTGTTTTTTCTTCGTCTTCATCTTCTTTTAATTATACGTGCTTGTACGTTAATTGTTATTATTTCGAGTTTCTCTGTATTAAGGCTTATGATTACAATTAATAGTATGTATTTGCTTTTTAATCTTTTTTAAATAACTCTTCTAGGATGTTCTCGTGACTGACTAAATATTATATTACATACGTATATGGAAGTCAAAGGTATTTGGCGATAAGAATGACATATCGATATGAGATTTCGGAATGGATGTGTATAGTGTGCCAAGAAAAATGTAACGTTCGAAGATCTATCATTCGTATTTTTTTCAGAAATAAACCTCAAATAAAATGTTATCTTTCTATGGAGAACTTTGATTTTTAAAATGAATACAAAAACGTTGACTGAGTGGAGAAAAATTCCGACTCCCTGATATTCACGAAGGTTTTTTCTTCTTTTTTACGTATACTTTTCAATCAATGAAATAAAATGAGCGCTCGATACTTGTAAAAATGAACATTCGAACGACAAGCAATGAATCACGTGAATTCCGAATTATTGGAATAATAAAAAAAAAAAAAAAAAAAAAAACGATTCGTTTCAATCAAAATCATTTTCCTTAATGCTTGCGTGTGTGTGCGTGTACAGTCCTTGCGCATTTCTCTGTGTTTTTCGTATTTAAAGAAGTAAATTGTGTTAATGCCAGGTCGACGATTTTAGTTTTGCACGAAATAAAAAGTGATCGAGGTAACGACTATTATACTTATCGGAAATTCATCTCTCGTTCTCTTCCTCTCTCTCGCTCTCGCGCTCTCAATCTCTCAAACAGAATGAAATAATAATTCGTTTGTCTCTAAAGTCCCAGTGAAGCCACACGCGGCACGGCAAACGTCCGTTTAAAAATATGGAACCAGTGTGACCAGAATGGTTGCTATGGAAGAAGAGCTCCGGATTTCCGGACCGTCTTAGTCTCACTCGGGGTTGTCTGCTCGATTTTTATTTAAAAAGACGTGTATATTTAATTCTCGTATCTCGTTTACACTTATCTTCTTCTTCTTATCTTGTCGATCACCGTTATACTTTTTATGATCCGAACACGAATATAGCAAGTTCTAAGAACACCGAGAGACAGGCTTCTCCGGTACCAAAATGGTTTACGATATAAACGTGTATTAATAACGACAGAATCACCCTTCTACGAAGGAAAATGAGCGTTTTCGGTTCGTGTTCCTTCCTATATGACAAAAAATAGTTATGATTTCTAACTTCTAAATAATAATTTTTAACGTCACCGGTTTTCGTCTCTGAATTAAAAACAAAAAATCCCTATCGTTCGATTATATCGAGCAAAAAAAATGAAAAATTTCATATTTCATGGCGTAAACTCTTTGCGAGGATAAAGCTGCGCGAGTTATTACTTTCTTTTTCATTTCGTCCGATTCATATACATAAATGCTCGTCCCACAATGGTTTGACCATTTAAATTTTTCAACAGGATGATGCATTTCGTTTCTCCTCGCGTTTATACTCTCTCCATAAAATTTTAATTCCTTCTTTCATAAATTCTTAAATTCTAATAGTACGTACGGAACGTCTGGGATAAGGCCAGACCCAAGTAATTATAATTGTCTCACTTTCATCAACATCCGTATACCTCGATTATTTTTCGTCGCAGACATCCCCGAGCCAAGAGATCGACGCGTTTCTCTCGTTTCGTCGTTTTCGCGTAATCGCAAATTCTATAGTTGATGAAAAAAAAAAAAAAAAAACAATTCATAAATTCATCACTGAATAAACTACGCTTGAAAAAGCGTACGTTCTATGGAGAAAAAAAATTTAAAGAGGAAAAAAAAGAATTTCAATAAAAATACGGGACATTCTCTTAACGCGTATGTCTTCTCCTTCGTAAATTCCCTCATAACTCTGCGTTTTTGCGCGTCGTACACCAGCGACGTCTCTTCGTTTTCTCTAACTTCTTTATCTTCGTTGTCCATGATATTTATTCTTGGTCTCATGTTCCTTAATTATTCATCTTCTTTCTATTTCACATATCAGAGATGATAGTCCACCGATAAATAATCAACGATATCGTTGTGATAAAAACGAATTCGTCGGCGGTGATTTGTTTACGGTTTTTCGATCAATTTCCTCCGGTGCTTGTTCGATCGTAAGATTGGGAGTACGTTTTTTTTTTCCAAATTTCTCTCGTTAAACTCGTTCGTCGTCCTTTTTTCCCCCGACGAGGAACGCAGAAGTTTGATGTTCCGATCGGAATGGATTGATGTTCCTTCGAATGAAGTATGACGTTGGGGGTCTGCATCATACTCGGTAAATCCATCTGAGCCGATATGAAAAAAGAGATATGAGAGAAACGTAGGAAACAAGAGCCTCGGAGGACGTTAGAAGAATAAACCGGAAGAATGGAGAACGACGGTGCTGACGATGAGCATCCGAGGAATGAGCTTCACAGTCGAAATGAGAAAAAAAATAACGTGAAGACGAAAGAAGATGACTTTGAAAGCCGAAAGTATCGAGATTAAAAGCCTGAGGATCGGACCTCGGAGCTCGATTAAAGAAACGACTGTGAATGTTGGAACGAATATCGGTATTGAGAACGTCCGGAATATCGGTAGACCAGCCACCGGATAATGCCTAAACGAGCTCCTGTTTGAAGATTTTCTCCTTGTGCATACGTTCCATGTGACGAGCAATGTGCATCTTTTGTTTCGCACGATAAACACAATGAGGACATTGGAACTGAGGCTCTTTGCCGCATTCCCACTTTTGATGATTACGAAGGCTGCTCTTGAGCTTGTAAACCCGTCCGCATGCAGGACAATTGAAACCCTCGGGCGTTGACGATCCGCTCCCAAAACCTTTGCCGATGCTGCTACCCGAACGCCACATGATCGATGGCACGCTCCAGCGTTGCCAAGCTGCTGCCCACTTTAATCCCGTGATGCTCAGATCCTCGGCTGTAACACAGGATTCATTAACATTTATTCTTAGTTGCGATATTTCAGACATTTTAAACGGCTACATTTTTTTTCTCTCTTTTTTATTTTACTCCCTTCCGTTCAATTCTCTTTCGTTTCTCCATATTTTTGTATCAACAAATACACATATTTCTGGCTTATATATCCATATATATCAATATGTATATATGTAAAGATAAATATACACAAACATGGAGACCGTTTCATCGAACATCCCGTACGATATTACGATATTCTATACAATGAAGCCGATCAGTAATGCATTTCTGTCATTTTTCAATGTGCCTCTTTTGCCTCTTTTTTCAATATCTGAGCCCCAAGCATCTAGCTATATAAAAAATCATGGTTGTTTGTGCATTTCGATTCGTTTTCAATAATTTAAATATTTATTGATAAATAGTAGCGCTTGCAAAGCGATCGATATCCTGGCAGTATTATCTTTCCTCCATATATTTCACGCGTTCCCTTTCTTTCTCTTGTATTTTCCCTTGTTTCGTTGTCACTCTATCATATGTACAAAAGGTTTCGAAAAAAGTTAGTGCGCATGCTACTCGTCCCAATAATAATCATAATAATAATAACAATAAAAGTAGTAATCATAATAATAATAATAATAATAAAAAGAAATTTTATAGAAAAAAATGTATAGTGCGAGATGCGAAAGGAAAACTCGTGAGGGAAAGTGGAGAGAAGAAAAAATAAAAGAAAATATTTATAAAAGTTCCATTTCTTTCCGTTATTATCTGCAAATAAAAAAGCATACGTTGGAATAACTTTTGATATGCATTTTATGATTAATTCTGCAACGTTATTATGCACGATCATTCGAAAGATGCAAATGTCTCATGGGGGAATATTCACTTTCCAGAGTTTCAACGGATTCGCATTTTAATCCTTTCACCAGCTATGGATAACTTTACCATCGGTAACATTCAACATTTTTTTCAGACATCGTTTTTCACGGTTTTGTCTATCGAAATTGTCGGGGGTCTGAAAATAATGTGAGAAAGAGCAAAAGAGCGAGAGAAATTCAGCGGAAATTATGCTATCGCAGTACATTTATCGAGCCAATCAGGAACGTGTGGGAACGGCAGGAATAACGGTTCTTGTCTTGAAGATTTATTCGCATGGCATAATTTCGAATTACTTAAAAACTAAAAAAAAAAAAAGCCTCATTTTCTCATCGACGGGAGGAAAAAGAATGAAAAGTTCTTCTTGAATGAAAACACACAGAATTTGAAATACTTGTCTCGTCGAAAACAATCACTCGGGAGTCTCCGTATCTTTTCCTTTTTGCTGACTTGAAAAATCTTCATCCAACCGTTGCTAGCAATCGCGAAACCCAAACCACTTTTCTTCGCATCATCCCTCCTTTTGTTCTCAGAGGGCTCCATTTTGTATGACGATGAGTCCAAGCTCCAAGTCCTCCATCCTCTTCTGAGAACCTGAAAATAATATGCAATTTCAGATGTGTTCCAATGTTTTTTTACTTTAACCCTTGAACCATGCCGCGTTCGGTTACAATGACAGACGGAATACTCACTTTTCAACTGACCCCCAATACATTTTTTCAATATTTATTACAAAGAATCATTATCTTACAGCTCAATTTTTATTCAACTCTCGTTGTTTAGAGGTTAAGATAATATTTTATTTCTTATATATTGTACCATCTGTTCCCTATGGGCAAGAAAATATTTGTAAGTACATCAAAACTACGAGATTTCATATACGGCAATCGAATGTATAAATCAGTAAGGCACAGTAATATTTTCCTCTTCAAAAAATATTATGAGATTGGGGACCACGATTTTTTAACCGGCGCTTCCTAACCGCGCCACGCTTTCGGTTTAAACATATTTTTTCTTAAAACAGTATTATAGCTTTTCGAATGTATCTAAGCGGATTCCGCCATCGTTGGCGATGATTTTGAATGATTTTTCGAGGCTCGATTTTTTTCGTGAAGAAACAAAAAAACAACGTTTTCTCAATTCACCGAGTCGATTGATTGGCTGTGCTCATTTCATCACTGGTTCACCTTCAAGATTTTTCGTTCAACACTAAACTCTGTCTGAGAGTATTTTATGTCAATGCTGAGGCACTTGTATATAAAATATAAATGCGTAATTCTCGTACTGGCGACGCTTATCTCATAACCACTTATAAAATATCTTCTTAATCGATATGACAGAACTAAATTAAGAAATATTATAATTCAAAAAATAGTGCAAAAAAATTGTCAAGTATACTTAGTGTTGGAAAAAATTTGGCCTTATTTCACCAAGGAATTGATAGAGCAAAGATGCGTTTGGGGTTAAATTTTGGGGTTAAAACTAAAAGAGATATGTCGAGACCAAGGAAAAACGCGTTTCTTTCACGCGACTCTCATTCATAGTTGATTTTCGGTGTATAAGAAAGCAAATAATTTTCCATATCGCCAATTTTGTCAAAGTGCTGTCTTCGTATGTGCCTCAACCAGTGAGGCTTCCTTTTGCAGCGTTGAGGACAAAAAGGGCATTGGAAGAGTGGCTCCTTGCCACATTCCCATCGCAGGTGGCGCTGGAGTGAATCCTTCCGCATGTAACATCTCCCGCATCTGAGACACTCGAATTCACCGGATTTTGGTTTTTTGCCGAAAAAATGTGCTTTCGGTATCCGGAGCTCGGCGAACGGGGCATTATTTATTTTTATCAACGCCTGCATCGGCATGTCAGTACTCTCATCGGTCAAAGTCCATTCTGAAAAATAGAAATCGTGAAAAAAAAAATCAATTTTTCAGAACTTTAATTTCACGCATTCGAGCATAGCCAAATTATTCATTTGCCCTCCACCTCCACATTCAATATATTATCACTGGTACACCTTATTTATCCCGGATTTTTCAAGACTTTCGCGTGCAGTTCTCACACAAATAACACAATCTCCGTTTTTTTCGCATCACACCTTGCAAGTACTACCGCATCAACTCGTGTTATAATTAGAATTTCGTTGGTTTTTCTTTGCTTCTTACCGGCACAGTCAAAAACTTTTTGTTCAAAGTGTGAATCATCCATTTAAGTCTTTAGGAAAAAAGAAAAAAAAACAAACTATAGAAAAAAATGTATATTAATCGATTTTTCTCATATTTCGAATCACGGTGTTTTTGAAGAATTACGATGTGTACTACCGGTGTTTCTGTGCTATGCATGCTTTTGTCGATTTTTTGTGCTTGCGAAAAACGCGTTCACAAAGATTAGATATTCTTAGAGTTTTATACGAGCACGCTCTCGACAACCGAACGCTCGCTCGCTGTTGCACACGTATTTCTGACGATACTTCAAGGCGCGGAGCTTCTAGCTTCTTCAAGATTCCTATGTATCGAAACGGTTGTGCTGAAAACAGATAAAAAAAAGTGAATTGTCAAGTTCACTGATCGTATTTAGTTTCCGTCGCTATTACAACTTTCCGTATTTAGAACCTCGAACGATTTATTTATTTATTTATTTATTTTTTTTGTTAACAAATCGAATTTGGGAAATTGTAAATTCGTTAAGCGTTTTTTACGCTTTCTTCATTCTAAACGTGAAATCCGAGATCTATCTTTCCAGAATTGTCAAATGTAAAAATTATAATTACCTGAAATAAAACGACAAAAGTTCAACGACGAGTGAAAACATGAAAAAAAAAGACGATGGGAGTGCCAGTAAAATCGCCAAAGATCAGAATTTTATACGCGTTTCGAATGATCAGAATGAAAAAAAAAATCGTCGGCTATTTTGGCAATTTGAAAGCGTGTTTCAAAATCAACATTCTTTATTTCCAGGACACGAAAAAATGTTGAAGAAATTAGCTATACCTTGGAACCTTTTTTCGGTCTCCTTAAAAACGGCAATTACGGGAATGAGTATGAATTAAATTAGTTTATTATGATGAAAATGTTGTTTATATGAGTATTCCGGAAGTATACAGTTGTACAAAGAAGTTCTAATAAATTTGTATTAAAAATAAAGAAATTTCCGCGGGAACTTATACACATTATATAACACGACTCTATAATGAAATAACCAACGAATCTCGTTAACAAGAAGCCTCGGTGTTTTATAAAATAATTCAACTTTCTCATTTTTTACTTCGGCTCCGACACCGTCAAAATGAAAATGATAGATTGTTGTTCAAGAAAAAAATTAAATCCAGAAGCGGAGGATTTTTGGGAAAAATCAAACGTCTCTCGAGTCACAACGACGTAGCGAGTATTTTATATATTACATTACTAAAAGTTATGCAAAAATATGCTTTAGAGATTATCAGCAAATTAGTGATGAGATTCGAACGAAAGCGAAACTCTTTTAGTTCGCTGAACGTCTCGATCATTTATGACTTTCAATTTTATTGTTAAGTATATCGTAATTTCTAGTTAATGCAAATAAATTTTGATTGAAGCTCAAAATTTAATCTGTATCATTTGATCAGGAACAGAATGGACTATTGATCTATAAATCGTTGGTCACGTGAAAATTCGTGTAACTCCAACGCATTCGTTGAACTGTGTCAGCAAACATAGAATTGATCTAATAAATAAATCGAGCTTTTATCGAGTCTTTTTAGAGGCTAACTCGTACGTGCTTCGGATGCAAATTTGAAATAAATTGTCGAAGTGGAAGACTCGCGCATGAATCAAAAATACATGACGGAACAAAAGTTTGCGACGCAAAGTTCCTCGAAAAAAGAGTTGTGTCACAAAATAGAATAAGTGACGAGCCTTGTTCTCTGATAAGTAAATGATAGAAAGATGAAAATTTTCAGGAACCAGTAAAAATAACTAATATAATAAATAGATCAAGACTCGTAACCGACAATTGCTTTTCCTCTAAAACGTTTGAAAAATGTGTCCGACACTTGTTCCCCCCAACCTTTTTCATCAAATCGTGAACAACATGTGATACTTTTTCTCGTGTTCGGCCAATTTGTCGCGTCGGTAAAATTTTTTTGGACATAAAACGCAATGATAATTGGGCTCTTCTACGTGTAGCTTCATGTGTGCAGCAAGATTGTGTTTGTACGTAAAACGTCCGAGGCATATGCGACACTGATAATTAGGTGCTTTTCCACACTCCATACGTAAATGACGTTTAAGGCAGGATGCTCGCATGTAGAAACGATTGCAGTTTGGACACTTGAACGACGATTGGCCGCGGGCTGTTCGTACAGGTTGAAAAACATTCATTGAAGCTCGCGATGTTGTTTGAGAGGCTTGATTCGATCCTGGCAAATGTGATGAGGCGCGGAGTCCACCGTGGCTCGATTCATCGACCCAGATATCTGAAAGTAGAGATTGTTTATGAAACGCGAGTTCACAGTGAAAATGAGACAAAAAAACCGAATATGTACTTTGAATTTTGTGTATTTATCTTTTTGCACAAGTTGCGGGATTAAAGAGTGTCTAAACGGTCCAATCTTGGTGGAAATTGAGATAATCGCTGCTAAATTTATTATTTATTAACAAAAATCTCATTATTCGTTCGTGTCTTTGCCAAATCTCGAACAAAATTCTCTTAATTAGATAGGATGATCGACGTTGTTGGAATGCCCAAATTCCAACAGCCAGAAAATTAAATCCTTCGAATCTATTCTCCAAACTCTTTGAGGGCTCATATTGGTAAGTGGATCTTTCAAGTAGTCAGGTCGACAGATTTTATTCACTAAACTATCTCCATCCGTAAACATCCATATAATTAACATTTTAATGACGCTGTACGCGTATTAATCCGACGAACTTCGAGTCTGCTTTAAATCATTCGATGTAGGTGAAATTCGATACTTCCCAGACCCCGAAACTTACAATTTTCTGTCTTTTCTCATCACGAAAAATGTATCGTCAACATAGACGCGCGTGTGCAATTTTTCATGGGATCCGTCGGAGTAAGTAGAATCCACCGCATATTCGCTGCATCGATTACGAAGGCTCCCGGTAGAACACATCTATTCAATCTGAAACTATAAATTATCGTTAATCATTTCATTGGATTCTCTTTACGACTAGAGTGCAATTTTCTCTTCTTCGTATGGTGACTCATCGAGCTGGAAACAAAGAAAATACAGATAAATCATGATTCATCACAATTACTTTTAATAACGTTGTATAGCTGAGTTCGCTGGTATATCGAAGGAAGAATTTATTGTCATTTTTGTTCATAAACATTTATAACGAATATATCACTTCAACGATTAGGTTGGAAAAATAAATGGTGTAAAAAGAGTTACGAATGATACGCGATAGCTACCCGCGGAGCAGCGACGCAAAAAAAAAATATTTTTTACAATTAAATATGTTAGAACGTTGAACAATGAATTTTCATCGATTCGACAGATTCTTTCTAACGCATCGAATGCATTTTCGTAAAACATTGTCCTACCAAGAAAACTCCACTAAATTCCGAGCAGCAGCACGGTCTAACAAATTCGAATCAGTAATGATAAAGGCGTTTACACGATTGCAAACATCATTTCAGATTGCTGCAACAATATCTCGAGTTACTTGGCTCAACCTAATTCGATTCATTCACAGCCTAAAGTTATATACATTGTCAAATAATACTCCTAACCGAATAACATGACGCATCTTTTTTTGTCACTTTCTTGTCGGCTCGTCAGGCCATTTTTCTCGAGGCATCAATGATGTCCAGTTGATCGAACTTTTGTACACTCAGATGAACGTTGTAGTGTCGCAGAAGGCTGTGTTTGTGTTTGAAACGTGAGTGACAGAGTATACATTCGAATTGGGCTTCTTTTCCGCACTCGAGTCTCTTGTGACGTTGCAATGAGATGAGTCTTCGATAAGTTCTTCCGCAGACTTCGCACGGATGAGTGTCACGCTCCATTGAAGGGAAGCTGTACCATCCGGCTGAAAAAAAAATATTTTCAGTCAGCGTTAATCTGAGCCATATAGTTGAGAAATAGCAATGAAATATAAAACAAACGGGTTATCTTTATTACATGGACAAATGACAATGATCGGCTTGTTAATAACAACAAAAAGAGGCAAGAGCAACGATGATGATGATGATGATGATGATAATATTTATCATTCGAGGACAATGTATGGGAGAAAAAAACATAAACCTCCTTATGTTCTTTGTTATAAAATAACCCGCAACAAGATGTGTGTCTTTTTATTAATAATATTAATAATTATATCCATAATAATATTAATAATAATAAAATAAAATAAGAATAGATAATTCGTATATATGATAAACCTTTCCAAAAAACATAGAATATCGAAGAGCGGTAGGTGAAACTTATCGTAAACAAAATTAGAGAGGACGAATGTAAAAGAAAAAAAAAAGAGAAATAATAATAATAATAATAATAATAATAAATTAGTTCAATAATTAAGTATACGGTAGGTACCAAAAACCCGAATTACAAACGAAATATTGGCCGGGTATAAAAAGTTTTAACATTTGAAAGTGAGCGTTGAAATTTTGAGGGCTACAATTTAAAGTACAAACAGCACTATTGTAGTTATCATTATTTTTCTATACTTAAGGATTAAATGGGTCAATTAGGTAACGGTGAGTGAGAATGTTTTGCGTGGAAATAAACAAATTAGTCCTTTTCTTTTCGCGTGTGTTGTAGGTGTATGTGCACTCATTTTTCAATATATATATATAGATTTAGGCCAAATCGACAAACTCATGACCGTCTTAATAATGCAACGAAAAACATAGAAATCTGTTTTGATCGCTTTCTTGTTCAAGGAGCAATCCGAATGCTATTTACTTCCTACTTTTAACAATGATTTCTTTCGTATTGAAGAACGGTAGATTTAAACTCTTTAAATTTTAGAAGAATACTTATTTTGTCTGAAAATGAAAGATGATTCGATTGTGACCCTATTCTTAGAGAGTCACGGATCCGTTGATTTGGTCCTTTACATACATATCCTACGTGAATATATACGCAGGCACGATGGTAGGCGAAATAATTCGCAAATACTGATATTAAAAATACTGACGCGACAGACGGCAGAGTCCAAAGACAATGATGAGCAGCGTTCGACAGAAATACGTGAGCTTTGATCAATTTTAATGAAAGATCAAGGATGTAGAACAAAAAGATGGAACAGTTGACGGAAATTTCTAATGGGAGGAAGAAAGTGTGATCGAATGTCGTTTGAATTCGTCAAACAGCATTCTCAATTTTTTCATGAATGACGAGACATTTGTTTGGTTTCGTTCGAGCGCTACTCGCCGTTTCGTTAGAGCATTAATCGCGATTTCATAGGTTCCGTATGAGAAAAAAAAAGAGATGTAAAAACGATAATTGATCGATTGACAAAATTGATACTTAACGGCTTAAGAGTATAAATTGGTTGTCGACGAACTGAAAAAACGAACGAATGCCGTAAGCACATAGTGGCTTGTATTTCCTTGGCGTCAACTGCACTCAAATACACTTCTTCTTTTACTTTCTTTTCGCATTCGTGTTTTACATCGATCGAGACGTAATTAATCGAGATCAAGTTTTTCTTTTATTCCTTTTTTCTTCGTCACAAACACGCACACACACACGCACACGCACACACGTACGTCACACACACGCGCGCACACACAAATGCAAAGATATATTGAGCACGCGCGCGCGCGCGCGTGTGTGTGCGTGTGTGTAGTATAAAAAATACTGGAATGATAAAGTACATTAGATAGGCACTTGTGGCCGGGGCACCTCTTGGAATTATTATGTACAATCCTCCAACCGTTCGTTTGTGTTTTCTTTTTTTTTTTAACTTTTTTCTCATTTTTCATTATTCTTTTCTTCCTCATTTTTAGCAAAGTATGAGCAAAATTTTTCGTAAAAACAGTCAAGTATCCGCGGTGAAAAAATAGAGCGGGAAAGTTGCATAAATTAGACTTAGAGTAGGAAAGAAAATGATGGGGAAAAAAAAAAAATCGGTTAACTAGTTATTGTGATTAAGGACGGTAACGTTTGTCCATTACATTGGTCGACGATTTCGTCAGATATTAATGTATTTATACTATTGACACAAATGAAACACGCCTAAGTATATTTTTAATCGTTTATCTGGAAATGTTGTGTCAGTGAAAAAACCGCGAATGAATGTGACTTCAGCAGAAAGGAAAATATGTATAATTAAATTCCTTAGGGCTTTCAGAGCCCGGGCACCGCCGATCTCCACCGAAAATGTTCCGTCTTTTATTCTACTACGCTCAAATCTCGACAACGTTGTCAACAATTTCACTCCCTTTAAAAAAAATCAAGTTCTTTATCGTTCCGTAGACGGGAACAAGATAAATTTTCACCCACGCTTCTGAATAATAATAAAGAAACAACAATGAGGTAGGTACGTTAAGTAAACCGTCGGAAGGAGATTGCAAATGGGCACTGTTCGAACGAAATATGACAATAAATAGCGACCCCCCCTTCAGCGAACCAACAATGCGTGGGGATTTCGGAACGATTTGATCGAATCGTTTATTTGTTTCGCTGACTAATATCAATGAATCCCAATGAAAAATCATATGTTCGAATGATTTCTTCACGTAACGAATACGGTAAAAAAATACGGACGAGTCGCATAATTACTCTTTCGTAATTTGTCCGTATTCGTAATGGGATAACTAAACACTTTTAAAGGTTCTCTTTCTGCTCGAAGTGAATCTGTTACCTCGAGTTGTTGTTGTTTTTTTTTTCTTTGTTTCAATCTATTCGTTCGAACAGCATCTATAATAGCGTTTTTGGCTGAGATTGTCATCGGTGCCCGAGATTCGCGGGGAATGGTTATTCTCTGGAGAGTTGTGAAGCTATCGCAGCTTCATCGTAGCCCAATTTTTGATGGTGTCGTTTATAATGAACGGTCAAGTTGCCTCGTTGGCGCGCTTTGTACGGGCATTCAGGACATTGAAAAGCCGGAGGTTTACCACCGCATTCGACCATCTCGTGACGACGCATCGTGCTCTTCCATCGGTAGCCTTTTCCGCAGAAACGACAACGGAATTTTCTTTGTTGTTCGTGGGGCACACCCATGTAAACGACACTCAGGTCACGGGGCTGTGGAAGAACTTCGAACGAATCCGGAAAAATAACTTCGCGCGACGAACGTTCGCCAGATTCGCTGTAATTGCTACTCCCATCGGCGGATCGACAATCTCGTCCTCCCGTGCTTGGAGCGTCACCGCTTATCGACCGGCTCTTTTTCGTTCCGGAATTCTTGTAGTCAGATCGCAATAATGACAAAAGAGCTCCCATCCCTGCAACATACCCCGGAACAAAAACAAACGGCAAAATTAAAAAAAACGATGAAAAAAAAACCATCAATTTAACGAGACTTTTCCGCAATCGAGAGGATCGAATAAACGATACATTTGTTGTTTCGATAATGATAGCAATAATAATAATAATAATAATAATAATAACAACAATAATAATAATATAATAGCAGTAATAACAATAACGGTAGTAAAAATAGTAGTAGTAGTAGTAGGAGTAGTAATAGTTGTAGTAGTAGTAGTCGTAGTAATAGTAGTAGTAGTAGTAACAATATTAAAAATAATAATGATAGTGATAATGATAATAATAACAACAACGTATCAATGGGACATTTGGTTGAACGAATAAAGTCGAACTGTCTTTCACTTATTTCTCGTTACTTTTTTCCTTCCCGATTCGAAATAGTTGCGGATATTCAATAGAAATGACGGTATAATATTATTGAGTAATTATAAGTAAACCCGCAACCAACCCAAAACACAAACGTCTCATCAGCCAATAGCCCCGTATAAGTATGTGCCCAGGATATTGAAATAATTTTGGCAAATTATGTAGTTGCACGTGGTGGTTTAAGAGAAAGAGATGTAGAAAGAAAAAGGAAAAGATACGAGGAGAACAACGGAGGAAAGAAATACGAATATAGTTCAGATTTCATCCTCGTGATAAAGGGATTTTTGTAGAATTTCATGTTTATGAAAACTTGATCGGTACCAATGTTCTCAATCACTGATTCGACGGTTTCACCGAAACGCCCAAATATCTCGTTTCAAGACTAATAAACACACAGTTTACGTATTTCTCGTCTTCCGTTGCTCTCACTTACCGATATAAATATAAACCATCCCTCCAAAGTAACCAGCCAATTGGTAGCAAAAAAAATCAAATAAATTACATTTTTTTTTTCATGAGATTATTATCGGTGAAAAATGTACAATTTCGTGGACATGAAAATCGAAATAGTTTTAAATATTCCATCGGACCACACAACATGTTTATTCTATTCGATAAACGTTCGTATAAAGGTTTTCTTCTCCTTATTTCGATTGAATTTTTTGTTGAGTTCACCGGGAACAATTGATCGAAAAATGAAAGATAAAAAAAGAATAAATAATATTCCAAAGTTTTCAAACGAAAGGCACGCGCGTTCTGCTCCGTTCTCTTTCTGTTATTTTACTTTTCATATTTGACACTATCCAATCCTGTGGACGCGGAATAAGTGCTGCTGGAGACAACTCTTTTGGATCATTCTTCTGTTGCAAATTGGACAAGTGTAACGTTTTTGTACACCACACTCGTAACGTACGTGACGGTTGAGCGAGCTCTTGTTGACGTAACTCTTATCGCAGTTGTTGCACGCGTACAATCTTCGGTCCCAAATCCCGAGAATGCTCGAAGTTTCGGCATCTGAAACAAAAGTTGACCGTATCCAATGTCAGTAACTGCCCTGACTTTTACGTTCTAAACGCTCCAACTGACCGAGATAAACATGTGTTTTTTTAGCTGAAAGTCAATTTTTTCAATTTTCCAAGCACCATTGAAAAATCGTAACGATTGAGTTACATATTTCACGATTCGAATGGTACCAATAATATCGTTTAGCCCGAATAAATATACCATTTAAATGAAGAAACACAAGTATGATACGGAAGAGAACAACAATAAATAGAACGAAGTAAAGAAGAAAGGAGTATAGAAGGGAAACTAGGTAAAAATGAAATCTCAAGAGAGCGCTACTCACCAAAACGAGTTAGTCAACTTTGAGTGTAAATAAATTTCTGAAAAAAATATAAAGAATCAACGATCTGCCATCAAAAGAATGAAGCGGGGTGAGAGGTGAATTCCAATGGTAAAAAAAAAAAACTGAAGAAACGACGTACGGAGATTCGAGCTGAAAAGAGTGGCGGCGTCGACTGTATACAATAAAATTTATTTTGAATATACAAAAATACAGAAATATATCAACGAGTAGAATAGAAAATAAGGACGAAATATTTCATTCATAACGATAAAAATTCTCAACGTTCTTGTTGTTTATCGACTTTGATAGAAGATAAAAGTAACTGAGAATCCCCTTGTTTTTTACTCAAATGCTAACGTTGTTGAGCATTTTGGTGTGGATCTGTTTGATGCATTCTTCATTTCCAGAAGCCAGCAAAGCCGGCCAACATTCTGGGCTGTCACGGACGTGTCTGTGCAGAGATTTCTTCCACTTGTAGTACTTGGAGCAAGCCAAACAAATGTTGTACTCTAAAATGAAACAGAAAAAACATACCAAAAGTTTGTCAGTTATTTCGGTTTTTGTGTATAATGACGTTGTTCGTCGATTTAGCAATAATTACTCAACGTTTATCGAAAAAATTTTAACTAAAAAATATGACTGGTGGGGAGAAAAAAAAAGAACAACGAAAAATAATGCATTTACTTCACAACTGGATTGAACGGTGGAAATATCTAACGATAAAACGATAAACTTTGTCAAAAACAGTCATAACGTGCCGTCTGAAGGTAAAAAGCAATATAATCATCTGCCAAAGAATCACAATGGATGCTTTTTTCTCATGTGCTTCAGTAGATTGCAGTGCAATTTGGTCTTCTTCGAACAAAATGGGCACTGGTACTTTGGCAATTGGCCGCATTCTTCTTTAACGTGTCGCACCAACGAGCTTTGATACATGTACACATTTCCGCATGTGTTGCACGTATGAGCCAGACTCCCGACGATAAAATCTGAAAAAATGCAAAGCACGTGATTTTTGTTTTCAATTCCTCCGAATAATTAGATTCGAAAACGTTTTTTTTGCTTGTGACACAAAGGAAAATGAGCAAATCTTAATCGGTGGAGAAAGCATTTGTTGCTCCCAGTGGAAATATTATTCGATACTGCGTGTTAATCGAAAAAAAAAGCAATGTTTTTGGGTAAAGAGTAATCTGACAATTATTGTACGACGGCAAACGATAATTATTTTTATTTTTGAGCTTAAACGAGGAAAGCATTATTTCTAGTGCCATCAAACATTGAAGAAATTTGAATGATGAGACCAAATATGATGAACCACCAATTGAAATTAATTTCAAAGCTCCTGAAAACGATGCCCGCTGGCTCTGAAACAATAATACCAAGATACGAGGACAGATTAATAGCTTTTCTCGTATAATAATCATATCCAAAACATTGGTCGTTCGTCGAAAAACCGAACAAAACGCCAAATGGAAAAAATTATTGAATCATCGTTACAGCGTTAGAACACATACGTTTTCATATCAAGATTTATTTTTCATGAGTTTACGAAAATACACGAGTATACAAATGCTATGAAACTCGAGAAGCTGTGGGAATACTATGAAGATACATGAGAATGTGCATTAGTTATGTCAGATTAATCGAGAATCAACGCTGTAAAATCGAAAATGTTAAAAAAAAATCAGTTGATTGAAAATTGGCATTTTTTTTTTCTCCTTTCTAAGGAAACAACCGTTTGGGACTTTGCTCACAGCTTATTGTCCAATGAGTTGCGTACATAAATATTTTCGATATTATTCCGAGTGTCAAATGGAAAATAAATTTTGTTCTAATCGATTATTTTTAAAATATTTTTCTCCAGGAATCAGTTTGGAAAGAAGTACGTTTCGACACGAAACTAAGAACAATGAAATGGGTAAGAAAAAAAATGATACGGTATCTCTGTTAAGGCAATTATAAATAGAGAAATAAAAAATTTCGACCGTGAAAATAAACGGCGGAGTCGATAAGAGTTCAAGTATTCGTTGTTGACGGCAGGTTGAAATTTCGTTGATGTTGTTCAGCCTGATGAGCGTGAAGTATGAATGCCTTGAAAGCTGCGAACGGGCACATGGAGCATTTGAACTGTGGCGGTTCGCACTTGTGTTTGAGATAGTTACTCCACATCTTGTAGAATTTGCTACACTTGGTGCAAGTATAGCCGAGCATTTGTTCACCGATGTAGAGTTTTCGATAGCCTAGAAACAGAAATAATTCGTTAAATGGAAATCTCTGAAGCGCTTTGAAGTTGAGAAAAAAAAAACGGAAACCGATAGAAAAACAAATGTCAAAACTCCATTCTTGAAACAACAGAAAAAAGCACTTACAAGCAAAAAACAATCTAATTGTGAGTAAGCCACGGGATTTCGAGAAGTCGTGAGAACTGATTTTTTCACAATCTCTTATCCGAGATGAATATCATCTGTTTTATTGCTGGAAAAGTACTACTAATTTTGGTAAATAAAATAATAATGTCAATAATAATAATAATAATAATAATAGTAATTTTTCGTACGTTTGCTTATTTTTAACTGTAAAATTCAAATAATTTTCCGATCAGGGAAACATCTGTTTTACAAATTTCTATTATCGATGGTATTCTCGCAGATGGCGACAAAGCGAAGATTGCCACGTATATTGACGTCCGCAAATTTGACAAGTGTACAATCCATCCGATCCCTTTGATGTTTGCATCAGTTTTCCTCTTCTCGACACGTTCACTGCAATTATACAAAATTCATCAATCTTTGATTCCCGTTTATATCCATTTGGGATATTATCATGCACGTTAGTAACAGCAGAACGACAAAGAATACGTTTTTATTTCTCATAACAGCTCCGAAAACACAATCAACAACAGTAATAATAATACCGATTTATTTTTATCATTCATATAATAATGATTCAGGTTTTTTTATAAAGAGGAATTCGATATACGGAGACTAATTTTTCGAAGGAGATGGAAATTTCTGAGACCCAAAGTCATAACTTGAAAAGTTGAATCTCACTGGCTCATGATTTCGTTTTCTCAATCTGAAAGTCATCCACTAACAAGATTGATTCCTCAATGAATCGCAATTTTTTTATTTCCTTTCGCTCAAAAATATACTCCGGGAATCTTGACACAGTTCTCAGTTATACTTCACGGTGCCTCTAGTCGCTATTTTTTATTCTATCGAAGAATCAACCATTGTTCCTCTCTCTTTTCGATTATTTATCATTCGAGAATGTCAACTCAGCACCGATTATCTCATTTTCATCGATCAGCTAGAATAATATGCCATTGAGCTTCAAAATTAGTCGTTAACGTAATTTCGTTTATTATTTCCTGAAATGAAAATTCGACGTATCTTAAAAAATGATCGTTATCGCTTGTGAGTGAGATCAGATTTTTTCCATCCGAATATGTATTTTCTCCCCCCCCCCGCCCCAAAAAAAAAATTGGAGCAGCTCCATCGCATTTTCGGGGATCGCTGTACAAAAAGAAATTGCCACACGGTTTCATTTTATGCACTTGTGTTTCGTCAGTCAATATTTCTAGTTTCTAGGCCGCACTCGATCATCCCACTTTCATAACAATAGAAAAACAATAAAAAAAAAGTCACACAACAGAAACTTTTGAAAAATTGTTCGAATTTCAGGTTGAACCGTAATGGCCGAGTGAATCTACGCCGTGATGTTTTTTTTTGTGATTTTGTACGCACCATTTGTGCGGACTTTTATAGGGGCAAAGATCACAGGATATCGCGGGTCTAGCGTTGACGCATTCGAACTTCTCGTGCCTCCACAAAGACCGCCACGCCGTGTATGATTTACCACAAACGGAACAAGCGAATGATCTCAGCCGTGTTCCTCGATTCCGCAGATCTCGATGATAGTCGTTTCTCAGCATATCGTACGAAAAACTCGGATCCGTTGACCATTCTAAAACTGTAACAACAAATGAAAAACCAGCGTCTTGTCAGGGCATTAATAATATGGATCTAACGTTTAACCATCTAAAGTCATTTGATGAGAATTCAAAAAATTTCAACATTCGCAATGTTGTTGCAAAATGTCGTGATGATTCTCTTCGAAATTTACCATCACAGAGATTTTTTTTTTTATTTCTCATGTGAATTATTTGATAACGAAAGAATTAATTCATTTTGATTTTTAAAATCAAATCGTCAATTCGTCACTTTCGCCACTTCGAGGTCGTCGTATTATACGATTAGCAGGGGAAAAAAAAAAAAAAAAAAAAAACGAGTTGAGGAACTCCACTTTGATCGGCCGACAAACGTACATTTATTTGAACAACCAATCTACATGATGACAGTTGAATGAATGTTCTTATAATGCCTGACGAGATTGGACTTGTGAGTAGCAAGGTATGGACACATCGGGCATGCCCAACTGGGTGGTTTTCCGCATTCGATCCTAACGTGCCGTTGAAGCGAATATTTGTGCATATATCCGTGGCCGCAATTCCCGCAAATGTATGGCATCGTCTGGTTTCTCCTGAACCGGATGTACTTGGAATCTGTAAACGAAGCAATTTCGTTATTCATGGGAAAAAAAAAATAAATAAGAGAAGACAATAAAACGCTTCAACATTCTCAGATAGGGAAAGGTGTACAAAATAAGCTTGATCCTCTTTTCGAAAATATGCACAATCAATCGTTTCCAGAGTTGAAAAAAATGTACTTTTTCGTTTTATTAGGGGGAAGAGTAAAAACCACTACATCGCTCAATCTGCTCGTTCGATTGACACGCCAATTTTATCTGCTTCTCGATGGACTTTGAGAAAGTCTCGTCTTGTCTCACTGTCGGAACACTCGATTCCAGATACACTGAATTGTCACTGTGGAAAGCTTTCAAGTGTCGCAACAAACTGCATCTCTGAGTAAATTTGTGATTACAAAAAATACAACGAAATTTTCGTCTCACGCCACACTCGAATTTAACGTGTCTCGCAAGATTTCCCTCGTTCACGTATGTCCTCGAACAACGTGAACATCGCCAATTTCCTCCTGCACTTCTAAATTTCCCACAAACCGTTCGACGATGACGATTTAATGTTACAACATGCGTAAAGCCCTTGCCACAAGTCGTGCATAGGTAAGGCTTGTCCGTTCCCGTAATCCATGACGATTCCATTGAATTCTGCCTGTGACTATTCACGATTCCAGAATATTCCGAGTACGAACCGTACGATTCATCAGTCTCTGCAATTCGAAAGCAAAGAAACAGCATTGATTAGCCAGATTTTTCATTCAATTTCGTTTGACGTTTCATTCAATAGTGGAGTGAATATCAACTCTTCGGATATTTCATTTATCGTACCCCGCTATTTCATATCAAGTATTATCGGATATCCGTTTTAGTTTTATTTTCTCGTTCGCTCATTTATTTTACTGAGATTTTTCTCTAAACAACGTACAGACGGGAACATTAATAAAAACCCTTTGTAATTCCGAACAAAATACTGAACATCGCGAATTTCATGAACAAAGGATTGTCAAAACAATGATGCAAATCAAAGATATGAATAAATGGTCATAGTAAAACTATGGGTTACGTGTGTTTCGTTTTTAACTTCTTCATTGGTGTGGTTTCGTTGCTTCGTTTATCTTCGGTACGCCGTCGTTATTTTTTTTTTTTTTTTTCAACCAACTGGTGGCGCGTCGTTTAACATAAAAAATGGGATTAAAAAAGTGTCAATACTATTGGAAATCATTTCCTCGAACCGACGTACGGTGCGTCGTTGTGGTATTTATTAGTAAAATGTTGAAACCTCAAATAAAAATACAAAAATTTGATTCAAACTGACACCACGAGTTATCGGAACCAATTCAATTTTTTCAATTTATGTTATAACATAAAATTCAATCAAAATACACAAGGAAGGGTACGGAAAACGTAGAATTAATTTTATGTTATAACTTTAATTTAATTAATTTCTATCATATTATAACCAAATATAAATGCATTTTTCTTCAACTTGATAGTCATAAGCATTGAAAGACCAAAATCAAATGAGCTACATAACAATTCAAGAAATTAATACTGTTGTACGACATCACACGCAATAGCAATTCAGATATTTATTGACTTCAAATAAAAATTTGCTGAATAAAAATTGAATTCTAGCAGCATTAATATGGAAGCGACATTGAATTGTAACTTACATTCTAATTCACTGAATTAAACGAAAATTTTAATTTACAATTTTTATTTAGTGTATAATTTTATTGAATCATGTTTAAATTTTTATTGATGCATGATATTGTGGTTATACTCTAAATTCTGGGATAAAAATTCGAATGAGTCAACATATGACTAATTGAAATTTGAACGAATTGAATTTTGGAGTAATTAAAATTTGGGGTATTCAAATTATGTATCAAATTTTAATTCGGGAATTAAAATTTAATATTCAAATTTGTTACCCCAAATTTTATTTCTTTCAAGTTAATTCATTCAAATTTTAATTTACCAAATTTTTTCTCGAACACTCGTCTGATTTAAAATTATATACAGAATTGTAATTACCTCAAATGTAAATTCAAGCAGTTGAAAAATTAACTTTCTTACGGAATTTATATTCAATAATATTTGGGAATTGAAATTATGTACATAATTTTACATCCGGAAGATTGTTGAGCATCAAGTTGAAAAAAAAAATTTTATAAATAAAATTATGTCAAGGCAAAATATTAAATGGGTATTTTAATGCAGTGTTAGTTAAAAAAAAAAATCGATGAATTAATATTTGGTTAAGCATAATTTTAAATAATTTTTATTCAATATATTTTTATGCGGCTAATAAATACCACAACGGCGTGCCATACCGACGGGCATCAATTCGTGTATTCATGCAAGATGAGTTTTCATCCGCGAATCAACCTGAAACGAGCAAAAGTCACATTAAGCACAAAATGAAACTATTTAAACTGATTCTTGAAAATCATTGCAATTAAGAGAGCATTAATGCGTAACATCTACACTAACGGGATTAACAATTATTAATTGATATAAAATAAATATTTTTATTCTCACACGAGTTCAAATCACAACGGATATTAGATATTTCAATAAAAAATTAACGTTCCGCTAATTTCCATTGCTATGACCGATAATGGCAAATTTTGAAAAACGATAAAATATTTGCTTAAATTTATGAAAAAAAAATAAAAATCAATGTCAAATAAATGAATTTTAAAACAATCGTAACAAAAGAATGAAGAAAACAGAAGTAAAATTTGTTGAAAATGATTGAATGTTTCTACAGCAAATTAAATTCTATAGATTTAGTCACTACGATGTTGTGTATATTTTGAAGATGTCGGTGAAGGGTCGTCTTTTGTGTGAAGCGATAGCCGCAATAAACACAGGCAAATCTTCTTTTTCCTCCGCACTCCCAGTTCATGTGGCGACTAAGGTTGCTTCTCTTTTTGTAATTTCGAGAACAATTCGGACACGGGTACCTCAACTCCTCGAAGAAATCTGCGGAAAGAAGGAAAAGACCCAACCATCATTAATTCGAAAATGTGCAATGTTACAGTTGAACGACGGGTTTTCTCGGAGGAAAACTCTAAATTATAACAATCGTTGATTGCGAAACAAATATTAAAAGTTCGATTGTATGTCGCATTCTCATCCCGCTAAATTTTTATTCTTCGGCGCTTTCTTTATGCCCCGATCTCCGATGAGCCTCAATTCTTCCCACCACCACGGTTTAATTTTCATTTTCTTTTATTCCTATCCTTACATCGACAGTTCATCACTATCTCACCAACACAAAAAACCACCTTAAGGACCGTGAGTTTCCTTGCGATTAATTAATTAAAATGAACGTAAATTTCTAAACTCGACGAGACCGAATCTCGTCCATCAATTTACGTCCGTATCGATCTTTTTCCATAATTGTTTATTTATTTGTTTAATGATAAGATATTATACTTTCTTTTCTATAGAACTTGTTGAATGTGTTAATTAGGCGTCTTACATGAAGATATAAATATACAATGCGAAAGCATTTCGTCACATTTAATGAATATCGACCCTTTCCCCGTAAATGTTGTCTTTTGGTCGCTGCAACAATAAATTTTGAAAGAAACATAACGTCGGATATATCCGAATGAAAAATGGGTTATTTCTAGCACTCTTCGATTCGCATAATCGCGTCCCTTGTTCGGCTTGGCCGTGAGCGACGCGTTTTTTTTTTTTCTTCTCAACATCTAATAAATTCGTTTGTCCCCAGGACTGAAAATTCTTTTAGGTACGGAAAACATTGGTGGAACGTAGATGTTGTGGCGTTGCAACAAGTGTCGACGTAACGTTATGTTCTGCGTGTACTTGGAGGGACAAACGTGACAAGCGTAATTCCGTTGTCCACCGCACTCAAAATTCATGTGACGCGAAAGAGTTCTCTTCATTTTGTAACATCTGCCGCACTTTGGACACTTGAACGGGGCGTCGGTGGCCGCATCGTTCAGCGGTCTTGATCTTCGTTGGTACCTTCTCTGGCTCCTGGATGGTCCTAAAAAACAAAAAAAAATTGTCCCGATTAGAACTAACAATAACAAAGTAAAAGGAACGGTATTTCCGAGATGGATACGCATATTTTGGTTCGCTTTTCATTCAAGGTAGAGGAAATACACAGATTTTCCCTATTTTTAGGACAACTTATTTTTTCAAATGCTAATTTATGATTCTTTATTCTCCCTAAAAAGTGTACATAGAGAATGTAAAGCCAATAAACAAACTTTCTTTTCTTTGGAACATCGTTGATTGAAAAAATGAAAAATAAAAATTATCTCCTTTTCCTCGTTTTCTTCTCTTCCCTCTTTCTTTTTCGCTCCCACCCTCCGTTACTCATCTCCTCGAATCTTACACCAGCAGCATCGTCGAAAAAGAACGAAAGCGTAAAAAAAAAAAACTTCAGTGTCGATTGCGCATGTGCCGATCGAGGTTGCTCTTCTGAGCAAATTTGATTTGACAAATGTTACAATCAAATTTCGGTTCCATTCCACACTCGTAATGCTGATGTCGCCAAAGCGAAGTGTAAAAGGCGTAAGTACGCCCGCAATTGGCACAATCGTGTTTTTTAGTCTCAGGATGTTTGGGCTCGCTGGCTGATTTCGATTCGCTTCGACGTTTAGGCGTTGGTGAATTTTTCGTGCACTCGAGATACTGATGTCGCACGAGGGAGGCTTTCAGGGCAAAAGTGCTATCGCAGTCGAGACAAAGATATTTTTTGGAGCCTATTCTGCGACAGCCTTCGCCCAACAGGCTCTCGGCGCTTTGGGTCGTTGAGCGCAGGCGTCTTGAAAAATAATCACGCGAGGTCGACGGCAACGTTGGGACCGTCCAATTTGAAGCGCTGTACGTACGTTCTGCAAGCAAAAAAGATAAAAACAACATTTTTCTTTCGAGTTTTTGCAACGAATTATTGTTATATATGTTTTTGGGGAATATTAAAATAAATAAACGAAACGGTAGTACAAATGCAAATATATCGTGAGAATAAAAAGAAAGATAGAATAGAAAAATAATAATGCGAGAAAGTAAATTGATGAAATGGTATAGGAGTGATAGTAGAAAAACAAACGTTTGGGCAGGGCCGGCGTGGAGAGTGCGATTACGTTTGGGAAAAGTAATTTTTTCGTTCGTAATAAATTAAAGAGTGCCGCCACCAATTACGACGCATCGTTGCTCCGAGTAATCATTATTTTTATCATTTATCCGTATCGTTACATCATGATTCAAGTACAATTCGGTATTTGGTATTTGGCGTTGGAAGGTCGATCGATGACCGTTATTCTTTCATGAATTTTCGTAAGGGTTGAAACACATTGTTCCCGTTTGTTGATTCCTCGTGTGTTTCGTCATATGAATCTCGAGATAGGATTTGTACGTTGCTCTGTAAGGACAGTACGAACATTGGAAACTGGGCTCCTTGCCGCATTCGTTCATAACATGCCTTCGTAGATTTTTCGCCTGATGATAACGTCTTCCGCAATTCTCGCAAACCATGCGTCCTTGTCCCCGTAACCTGCGCGGACAAGATCCCATTCCGTACATCTCGCGCATCGTGAAACCTGCAATCATTGATTCAACGATCAGCGCATGACGAATATCGATATTCGCGTGCACTCGATTCGAAAATTCCTTAACATCGGGATGTTACTCGGGCAATTAAATAACAAACTAGAAAACTAGAAAACAAAAGAAAGAAGAAACAACGTTAAACAATGTGATACCAGGAATAAGAGTAAGTGTAAACGATGCAAACGATGCGAATCGTCGAGTCATGTGCGCTAATCAATAATAATATGTTTCATTGACTTTTCTCCTCTTTCATAGAGGGGGAAAAAAAAACATATTTTTCACGTTTATTCTATCCTTTATTCGTCTTTTTTTCAAACTCACGCAGAGAATCGAATAAAATTTGCAAGTTTGGAAAAAAGAATGAATGAACGAAATGATAAATAATTTATCTCGATTGGTCGAACGTTCGAACGTCTTGCTGTTAACGATAGAAATAATGATCTGTGAAACAGTTAAAAATGAATCAATATATATAAACAATATATATTGTTGATGACGTTTCAATCGTTCATTCGAGTATATTATTTTTATTATTATTATCGACGTGATAATACAGCACTATGGAGTCTCGTTCATTGAAATTACATTACGTGACCGTGAATGTGTAATATGTGTCTGCGTAAATTATACATTTTTTTGCTTTTGTAGTGAGAACAGTGAGGGCAATTCATAATCGGTGGTCTCTTGCAATCCTTCATCTGATGCTTCTGCCACTGTTCACCGTCAAAAGATCTCGCGCAGTTTGGGCAGAGAAACTTACGACCGTAGATCTTTTGAATAATTTCAGATCCGCTTCTCCACCAGGAGCGACCTGAGAACGTTCAAAACAAGAATTGTTATTTCGAGTCAGATTCTATACATCAATGATGCCAAAGAGTCAACGATAACATTGTTGCAAAGCAATCTTAGACGAAACATAAATATTGAAAAATAATTATCTTCATAAATTCACATTTTATTACGAAATTGTCTCATTCGTATAAATACCAGGGGGAATTTTTTTGGTTGCAAATGAAATTTCAGCGATGAAACTTTCGTTTCTACGTGCATAATTCTTAATTCTAACGTTCAAACGAAAATTCACGCGCGCACACATACACGCGGCGCGTCATCGTAATCCCACATTTTCATTCGTTTCTCATTCATTATAATTTTTTTTTTGTTTGTTTGTTTTCTTCAATTGTTCAAAAACTTCAAATCTTTTCCGTCCAAAGGAGTTGTTTCGTTGCCATTCGGTAACGTGTAAAAATCGTTCAAAATCTTCATATGTCTGCCGTTGAGATGAGTGTTCAGACTCGATTTATGCTTCGTTCTGTAAGGGCACAGTGGACAATGGAACTTTGGCTCAACGCCGCACTCGTGCTTCAAGTGTCTCGCCAAACTCGAATAGTAGTTGTAAATCTTGCCGCAATTTTTGCAAGAGTAGGTCACCCTCGGTGAATTCAAATAACCCATCATACTCGCATCTGGAAACAGCACAGAACGAAAAAAAAAATCGTATTAGTCGTGGCTTTTCATCCGACTAAAATTCCCCAGCACAAGATATTATTTTTAAGCGTGAACGCGCATGTTACTTCATTATATACTTATGGAAAAAGAAACAGTTGTTTTTTTCTTAGGTAACATTCATCCGAACACACAATGATTTTGGCGATAATGTCGTTTTATGTACAAATATTATACAGTTGTCGGAGAGGAAAAAATATTATTAAAAAATAAACAAACGAGAGACCCATTGACTCCTCGCGAGATCATATTGATCCGAAAGCCTTTCAACTCGTGACCACCAGAACGATCTTAATAACAGATTATTCCAACATTTCAACAATACTCGTAAATTGTTGTATATAATAATGATAAATTTTCATAGACAGTCGCACACACGGGCGCAATTACATAATTGCTTCGATTATCCATTTGACGTCAAGGCCAGGATGTTTTCGTTTAACGTGAGCCACGACATTTCCCTTTCTCTTGGATCTGTGATCGCAGTATCCGCACTTAAATCCGGGCTCTTTGCCGCACTCAACCGCCAAATGTCGGAGTAAATTTTTCTTGTGACGATGGAAAGTGCCACAGCCAGGACATTGATACACCCGGTGACCTGCAACAAATTCAATTCGGAAAGTCAGTAAATGTATGTAGACCGTCGTAAATCCCCGCGTCCTCTGGTCGAAAATATTTCATGGATTAATTAAAAAAAAGTGGGGGAAACGTAATTCCACCGGGGCCAGCGAATCCGTCGAGTAATATCGAAACGCGTAAGAATGGCGTGTCATCGTTCATTTTTTTATTATTTTTCACACAGAAACGAAAAAACAAATGGGAAAAAACAATAATTTGTACAATTTGTCGTAGTTGAATTTCCGTCGTTAGTGTCGCTTATGGCGTCCACGCGGCGGAAAACCTAGATGAAGGTAACGATGGAGACTCGATTTCGAAACGGAATAATGCGCGGCTGCTTTTCTCAGAGACAATCCATTTCTGACAGCTTCCACAGCAAGTACCACAAGTTGCGGATCATCCGAACCTTTGCTCGTTCGCTGACCCGACCTCGGAACTCCACCACCTGGGGATTCAAAAACAGAAGCATGAAGAAAAGTTAGTTGGTTCGGTTGAATAAAACATTAAACGAAGCAAGGAAGTTTTGTGACAAGTTAGTCGGTTACGAGACAAGGTTTAGTCACACACGGTGTGGGCGCACAATCATAAGGGCATTATTTTATTACTGACACGTATTTCTTACAATTTACACTCTAAGTGATCAATTTCGATGAGTCGAAAACCCATCGTCGTCCCTAGCCCGGCCAAAAAACCCACCTTGAAGATGAATATTGGGCCCCCTCCCCCCACCATATGGATTTGTATCGAGAGGAAGGTAGAGAGAGAAAAACGCTTTTTCTTTATTTTTTTTGTCCATGAGGTAACAGTGCGTGAATGCGTTTCATATGGGACTTCAAGTTCCATCTGCGATTCGTGCAATAGCTGCAAAACGGGCAGCGTTCTTCTTTGGTTGAGCCACAAGATGTTTTGACATGCTCAACCAAATGCTGTTTCCATCGATAAGTTTTGGAACATTTGTTGCACTTGTAACCTCCTTGGGTTTGGATGCTCGTGTGATTTCTCGATTTTTTACCACCCCGACGTTCCACGGGCTTGTAATAATATCCAACATTTTGACGACTCGAATCACCATCGCGCATCTGAAGGAACCTTCCAGACCCGTGCTCGTCGTAATCTTCGGGTTTAATGATGCTGTAGTCGTCCCACAGGACCGAAAAACCTGGAACAGATAGAGAGAATAACTTCGCTTATAAGCTTCAAAGTACTGGGGGAGAGAGAGAGAGAGAATGAAATCGTTCTGGCCAATATTTTCCTGTCGGTATAAGTTCGATGGAAATCAATGATAATCGAACAAAGAGCCTGAAAAATATAAGATCGATTGTGGGATCGGTTAGATAGTTCCCTCGAAACATACTGCCGCGTATTTACATGAGTTTATTTGGAAAAAAAAACGTACGTAAAAACCATAATATGGTATATAGCGATGTGATCGTCTTTATGGAACACTCGCACACAGACATACACTAATTCACACACGCACACAGTGTTTTTGTTTTAAATTCGGCAAATTTGCAATGTACAGAGCGTTCAGAACGCTCCGTAGTCGCTGCGATCGTCGATGACACAGTTTCTTAATTAAAACGTCTACATGACAAAATGATTATCTCTCGTTACGTCGATATCAGTTTAATTTTCAGTTATTATCCGTTCTCAATTCAACGAGTGCTTCGATTGCTTTTATTATCACTGCCCCTCCGTTGATCCTCCCCAAAGAGAATTCTCGTTCAGAATCCTCGAAAAAATATTTTGTTTTTCTTTCACTCTTGCACTACGGTGAGTCCTTGTCAACAAATAGAGTGAACATTCGTGCAATTGCCACCTCGAACCATTGTCATCGCTGCTCATTTGACTCGGTAATTCGATATATGATCAAGGCTGAATGTATAATTTGTCAAATGTTTTTTTTTCTCTTTTTTTTTTTCGTTCGTTCGTTCTTGAAATTCCGACCAAAATTGAGACGAAGACTCGTTCGTCATTTGTCAAAGAGAGCTCGAGATCGGTGGCAATTCATCGACGGATCACCTTTTCGAACACATATTCCAGTTGAAAGGTAAAAATTCTGAAGTATAATTTTTATGTCGCTCTACGGTGCTGGTACGATAATAAAATTGATCTTGACTCCGTAATTACAGAAAGACAGAATCAAGTTCATCACCTAATGTCGGGGAGGAGCCGATTTATCCTAAATAGGAACATTGGACACAACTTACAGCGCTCGGTCATTATGTAAAATATTGTATCTATACGGTCTGTTACATGAACGATCAGTTACACGAGTAACAAATGTCTTTCGAAGATAAGTTAAATTTTCGAAAACGGTTACAAGTGAACTTTTTTGTTTTTCTCTCTAGTGTAGGTATATGAAGTTATGGGTAATCAAGGCTACCCGCGGAATAATACGGAAAATGATATACGTCATACCGGTTTGATGCTCGATCTACGATTAGCCTATTGTAGTTAGAAAAAAAAAAAAAAATCTATTCACACCGTCAGATTCATCCATACATGAAACACACGCGGGAACATGATTTTTTTTTTTTATAGTCTTTCCGTCGTTTCGCATTAGATACGTTTATCTTATTTTTCTTGACTCTGGTCTACTTGATATTGTGGACCGATAGTAGATGCTTCAAGAAACTAGCTTGAATCCTCGATCTGTAAGGGCAGTACTGACAGGAAAAGTGTGTCTCGCAGGTGACCATTCCACAGCCAACCTTAAGATGTTTTCTCAGGTTCGAGGCCCACGAGTACATCTGTCCACAGCGTGGACACACGTGAAGACGAGGCCTAACGATGGGGAACAGCGGCGTATCTGTAAAACAATTACACAAACGATGGACGAATTAAATTAAAGGATTTTCATCACCAGCCTCACTCCAGGCTCGTGACTATCGAGCAGCCTCGCAGACGAGACTTACGAATCCACGAGACAGCTGGATCTCGACTGGAAAGTGTGTTTATTTGTGTGAGTACGTGTGTCGCTTGTTTGATTTTTAATATTTCTTCCTGAAGAGATGCAAACAAACGAAATAACATGAACACGCGGTTTTGGCTAGTCGCTAACATCGAAGCGCATGCCTCACGAAATGGAAAAATAAAATGAAAGAAAAAAAGAACAAAACATCTCCATAAATAAAACGAAATGTAATAAACCAAATTTACGATAAAAATGAATTTATAAGTTGGATAAACCTTGAACTTCAATTATCTTAATTTTCCGAATACGTCGAAGAGGAAGCTCCGGTGTGTTTGATCCTCCAGCAAATTGTTTTATATCCTACTCGAGGCTCGTGTATCGAATAGGCTCCGTGTCGCCTCACGGCCGGGATGAGTATTTACTGAAACTCGCACTAAGAAAGAAAGGGGAAAAAGGTACGCAATTTGTGAATAACGCGAGATCGTCGTTAATTATCAGGACATTTTTATCATGTGCAACGAGTACAAATGTCGCTTTAAATTTCCTTTGAAGTTTGATCTGTAACCGCATATGCTGCAGATGAAACCCGGTGGTTTTCCGCAGGCCATTTTTTGATGCAGACGGAGACTGGAAGGCCACGCGAAATGTCGTCCGCACCATTCGCACGTGTACATGACACCTGAAACGAAAATTGCTAGTCAGTATATTAAGGTCAACTGCAAGAAACATGGGTAAAAAGCTGATGAAACTCTTTCGTTTATTTTTCAAGGCAGAGGTTTCGAAGCCTTGGGGAATTAAAAGTGCCCGGGGAGAGTGTCGATAAGTTGAATTTCAATAAAAAGCGGATGAGTTGAAACATATGATGGAACGTCGACGTAAGAATTCGCCGGTTTTTCTTTATTTTCATTTCGATCTCGACCCCCAAAAAGAATATAGTAATATTGAAAATAGTTGAAAGAAGAAAAGATTGCAGCAGAAATGAGACAAACTAAAAAAATATATATATATATATTATCGTTTATAACCAAACTTATATTTAAATTATGTATGGGCAATTGTTGACTCGGTGAGACTCCACACTCACGAATATTTAATTTGAGGCTCTTCCGCCTCGAGTAAACTCATCCCCGCGGTGATCACATCGATACTCTCAACTCCTGAAATAACAAAGTCCACCAACATTAATAAACAAATAAATCAATTTTTTTTTTGACGTTTCGCTTGAGGCATACCACACCTCATATGGAGAAATAAAGATTGTAAAAAAATCTCCGATGTATCGAATATTTTTTGTACACGAAAGGCGTTGAATTTTTGTCGACAAGGAAATCCAATTTTTTCAACGAAATAACCAAAGGCGATAGCAAGAAAATAATCGTACGTTCGTAAATTTCACATTTTCTTCTTTAATGCGACAATAACGACGATTTTTCTTGTTAATATACAAGATAATGAACTAATAATGGTATATCTCATCGACGAGCACGCGATTGTCGAAATGTCTTTAATGTCGAGGTCCGATCAAGCACAGTGTATTCGCAAAATGTGTTTTTGTAAGCTCCGCTTGTATTTCGTTCTGTGAGGACAGTAGGGACAGCACTCCATCGGATCTTTACCGCACTCGACCTTGAGATGATTCTTCATGTTTCTCAACCACCGATATCCCTTGCCGCATTTCGGGCATTTGAAGCAACCAGGCTGTTTGTCGACGCATACATCGGCATCGCGGGTATTCTTCAATGACGCACCCGCTCTGAACTGTGTTGGACGACGAGACGATGCGCTTCGCGGTTCGTAATAGAATTGTTGCTGATAATCCGTCCAGGGTAAGGAAGATCCTGAAATCAGTGAAAATCCTCGTGTCAGGATGAAGTTCACGCAATACATTGATTCATTTTATTGTTAATGCTTCATACGTTATCCGTACAAAAGGCACGATTGATGCGGGGGTAATGGAATTAGTTGTAAAATATAAGTGAAGGACATTACGAAACGAGAGTATTAGCACAAGGTTCGCTATTAGTCAATGCACTTTCAAGTTTATTTTGACAACTTGGAATTGCAACGGAGCGCCGAGACATAATTTCGCAACACAACAAGCTGTTGGAGTTTGATATAAAAGTTATTAACGCAATAACAAACATGAATGTCCTGTATACTTTTATTACTCGAAGTATATCGATCGACGATTTAAAAAAATCTTTTAAAAAGAGAAAAAGAGAGAGAGAGAGAGATTAAAGCTAAATTGGTGGAGGTAGAATGAAATTTATTATTATATTATCGCCTTTTCTGTCTTATCTTTAAACTTATCACTCATTTAAAAAATCATTTGTCCAAGGGCACGTTGGGACTGCAGTTTCTATCTACACAAGACAGTCAGAAGCACAAATCATTGATTTTCGCTTCTCAAGAGCGACAACACTAGTCTCGACCCGTAATTACATTTACATCACAAATGAAGTAATGCATCAAGGAATTGTAACAATCATCGAAATCAACGAGAACGCCTAGGAAGGGAGAGAGAGGAGTGTCTTCTCTCCGCTGCGTCCGGTGAATATGTTACTATTTTATTTATTTATTTTTTTTTCTTCACTCAAACTACGCTCAGAAGAAACCAGAGAAAGAGATTTCGTCGCGTAGAAAAAGAGGTATTTAAGAGAGAAAAAAACAAAAAAAAATTAAGCACAAAGAATCCCCAATGATAGAAAACGCGTGTTGTTGAATAGCGATTTTTTGAAAATTTCTCTCAGTCTCCGAGCTAGATGCTACTTGAAAAAACGTTTTTTCCGGGATGATTCGTTCTTATATGCTGATAAAGATTTCCGCGTTGTTTAGTGCGGTGGGGGCAGTATGGACACTTGAATTGTGGCTCCTTGCCGCACTCATGACGCGTATGACGTACGAGAGTCGCTCGGTGTTGGTATCCCTTTCCGCACTGCTCGCAACGATATGGAAATTGTGTGCGCTGCTTAACCATCCATATCGTAGCGAGATCCTTGATAAATGGCAGTACAGGATAATTCCTCAGAAGATTCTTCGACGTCATCATTCTCGAGGGGACATCTGTCGTTCAGAGTCGAACAAACAAAAAGCAAATAATTTCAAATTAGTTTAACAATTATTAATAAAACCAGAGAGACTAATGTCTTCATAGAACGATAACTTTATTTATTCAATTTATTCGTATAGATAATCAAGTTCCCCTTCGTTCTCTTTTTAAATAATCTCCAAACTTCCTTTTCGTCTCTTTTGTTTGTTATTTTTTTTCTTCCATTTTCTTTCGGTTCAAAGAAATGTTTGAACTTCTCCGAGCGTAAGCATGCTTGGAAAATTGGTTTTCTATTTCTACCTAAATAAAATATGTTCTACAGGGACGTAGCTCATATCTGTGAAAATAATAAAAAATGTATAAACAACCTGGATAGAAATCGGCGAAGAATAATCGTCATAATATTTCGCATCTTTCCGAACGGTCCTTTAATACTGAAATGAATAAAATACTGAATTCAGTATGCTTCGGTATATGGCGACATTTGTTTTTTTGTCGTTTTAACGAATAAATGTTGCAATCCGTCACGACGCGAAGCTTTCTGACTGTTTCTACTGAGGATCTATCGAATAAACATGTTTTCCACGATGACGTCGTCTTATGTGTCGATAAATGTGACCGCGTTGTTTCATCCTTATTCCACAGTGAGGACACTTGAACTGAGGTTGTCGATCACACTCGAAATCCACGTGTCGTTTTAAACCCCAAGCATTGGCGTAACTTTTCGGGCACCGGAGGCAATAATGCCGTTCCGAATGTTGTTTCTCAAAAATCGTTACACTTTGGGTTTCCATTGCCCTGGAAAACTTTCCTTCAACATTCACTTTTGGGTTCGTTCCGTAAGAAACATTTCCCAGGTATGCCTCACAGTAGTTCCTGTTAATTAGCTCCGAGGAAAGCTCAATTTCGTCTTCGTACTTGATCACCGATCGGCCAACGCGATCTGTAAATAAACAATGGTTTTTCGATTAGTTTCGATCGGCACTCGTCACGATGGCCCAAAAAAAAATTGGCATCGTGTCTTTTCACTTCCAATGGACAGTGAAGTCAAAAATTTGAGCTGTATATTCAAATTATTTAACATTCACCTACACAATTCAAAATTCAACATTCCACGCGATACAACAGCAGCAGAACTCAAAAATCAAAACGAACGCTTGTCGAAAACAACAAATAACTTCCTGAGACACTGGGCATATCGTATGTATTTATTGTGCAACATCCGGTCTCAGAGCTTACTCAACATTTGTCGCATAAGCTACAAAAAAAGACTTAAAAATAATAGGAAATGAACAATGTTTTAACAATCGTCGAAGAAACACGTAGATTTTTTTAGTCTCCTGCAAAAATTATTTGCTGCTTAAAGAAGAGGCAAAATTACCCGCATCATAAAATCTACTTCAAATTATCTCAGATTTGTATTCATCTGTGCACAAGCATTTCGAAAAGTACGATATTAGTTGAAAAGAAGGAAAATAATAATTTTGTGAAAATGGCTTAGTTCCCTAATTCTATATGGTAAATTCTCATGCCTTTGTGCATTCGTAAAATATGGTCATCAAGGGCCGATCTTCGTTTGCATCGTTTATCGCAATAAGGACATTTGAATCTGGGTTCGACATCACATTCGTAACGCATGTGGCGCACTAAACTTTGGTTCGCTTCATAACCTCTGCCGCACTTTGCACAGAGGTAATCCGGTCGGTAAACCGTCCGACGTACGTGGCTACGTTCCTGGGCTATCGTTGCAACTGGCTCAGAAGTATCTTTCTTTCCATACGAATGATCAATCCGGAAGATTTCTGTAATCACGAAAAATTGATCGAATTAGCCGATTTTTCGAGTATCTCGAACGAATAAAAAAAAAAAAAAACCTCGCACCCAAAGTGTAAACTTATTGAAAAGACGTGAAAAGAAAAGAAACAGCTGATCCGAAGACTCGGTCAAGTTGTATTCGTTCGTTAGCAGGGAAGTAAAAAAATTTATAAATTTCCGGGAACTCTTTACACCTTTTGCGTTATTTTTTCCCCTTTTTAGTTTATCTAAACCCTTGTACAGAACGATTATATGGGAAAAAACAAAAAGACAAACGTTAGGAATGAAGATCGACGAAGAAGACATTTTCGCCAGGATGTTTTCGTCTAATGTGGGAATAGATTTGCGACGTTTGTTTACTCCTTAGCTCGCAGTAAGGGCATTTAAATCTGGGCAGTTGACCACACTCGTACTTCAAATGACGTTTACAATTGCTCTTCAGCGTAAATCCACGCATGCACTTTGGACAATAAGTGAGACTTTTCTGCCGGCGATAATCCCACGAGAATGTTGTGTATTTTGAACTAGGACCTGCCGCTGCATCCATCGCATTGTCCATTTCGAAATAATCTGAAAACAAAAAAAATCAAACACCGATTTGTTAGTGGAGGGAAAAAAGGAGTGAGGTCTGAGGCGTTTTTTTAACCTGCGCTCATTCGTAGAGCATTCTTTCATCGTACGTAAATGAAAATAAATGAAAATGAAAGCAGAAAAAAATATGATGCACACGAGAGTTCACAAATCACATTACCATTTGAAATTATTTTACAACAATGTCTCTGAAGTCGATTTCGATGTGAAAAATTTCAATACGAAATCGAAAAACCTTTTTTTCACAGTAATGTTAAATTTTATTCGTTTTCATCGTTTATTTCGTTAATTACAAAAAAAAAAAATAAAAGTTTTCAAGATGAAAAATCGTCCTGAAAATGTTGATAAATTTTTCATCCCATTGCGTGTTCCATTATATATTCTTTTTTCCAATCCAGTGTGTTTAACTTTCAATAATTTTCGCAGAACTCATTCGATTGCAGACGCACTACGTACGCGCGTTGTTGCTTATGACGATTTCTAATGTGCTTCATTACGTTAGAGGTCTGCTTGCTACGAAATTCACAATGAGGACACTTGTATCTTGGCTCTTGTCCGCACTCGAAGTTATAATGGCGATTACGATTATCCTTACGACTGAAGCTATGCAAACATCTTGGACAATACCAACGAGTGTTTTCTGGCAGGTTTCCGGAAGAATCGTAACTAACTTTGCCCATTAACGGCTCGTCCAGGTTCATATAAAAATCCACGTTGAAGCGATCTGAAAAAATGAAGTAGAGAAATTCTGTTAGTGTCGATGTAGCACCACTGTTTCATGATCTGGAATATTAGAAAAATTAGAAGAGACGCGACGGCTTTCCGTTGAATTTATTTACAGGATGTTTTTTAAATTTTACAAGTTACACAGCCAGCCGGGCCCGCGGGAGATTTCGCCGAAGAACATTTCGATTCAAGAAGGCAACGATATGAAAATGGGAAAAACAATAGCATCAGAGTCGTCCGAATTTTCATGTATATTATCTTCACACATTCGGAGCGGTTAGATGATGAACGACGCAAACTCGTTGACCGACATGACGTTTGAAGTCTGCTTGCTTCGAAAATTACAGTAAGGACACTGGAATCTTGGCTCTTGGCCGCACTCGTACTTCAGATGTCTCGTCATGTTACCCCTCACGGCAAAGGAACGTCCGCATCTGGGACAAGGGAATGGTTCGTTCGTCGTTCCTGAGACATTGAATGACAATGGCGACTTGGCTCGTTGTCTAGCTTTCAAATCACTTTCACAAAAATACTCTCCTCTCGATTCGTCTTCTGAATGATAATGCTGTTGGCGAGGATACAACGGGTCGACGAGACTTTTTAAAATTCGCGATATCGTCTGATCCTCGTGTACTTTTAAATTGTGTTGCATCCTTTGTACGGGGTGACTCGTCAGGTCCATCCGTGATCCGTAGTAATCTGAAATATCAATCTCATTAAGTTACTCGCCGAATAGGAAATACATATAACAATTGACCGAGAACATTCTAATGTGATAAGAAAGTATGCTCTACGGAATAGATGCAATAAAGATGCGCCTTCGCGGCAGAGTCCTGACGCCATGTATTAAAAAGACTAGTCAAGACAGTGTATCTATACTCGAGATTATGTTCGATTTTTTTTGCCTGTCTTGCGTCAAGTTAAAGTGGTCGACGTTTTTAGATAATTCGTCGCATGTCCCCATAGGAGTATGTGATTAATGCGCTTTTTTCGTCCCTGTGACTTCCGGAAGTGGGTTAATTTGTAGTTAGAAAATTGATTTAAAGTGATTCACAAGAAAATAAACTCTCGAACTTTGGCCGAAATTTTTCCATGAAAAGTCGATAAAAAAAATACGATAATGAATCACTGAGAATAACTCAATGAACATAATCGTGAACGAATTAATAAATAACTGTTTATCCACGCAGCCGATAACAACAACAAAGATACCAACGTCAAGGGCGAGAAAAGAAAACAGTCGTTTTAACTGTTTTATGTTGTCGGTGTTTTATGCAGCTTTAATTTCTAGATTCTTTTAAATTCATCCTCTCATTTTTAGTTTCACAGTTCTGTGATGAGAGAACGTCACGAAAAATTTGTTCCTTCTGAGCATGGTAAACTCCAAGATTATTTACAATTTGATCCTTTCCTCCATTATACGTCGTTGAACAATGTATACACTCGAAACGTTTTTTGTTGCTCACACTGATTTTTCACGTGTTTTAAAAACAAATGTCTTTGAGTATGTCGGGTGTGTCACCTCGGACATTGATATGTACGCTTCCTGGATTGTTTCACTGAACGGAGCTCGTTTCTTTCTCGTCGTACCCTTCTACTGTCGTCCCTCCGGTGTAAAATCCTGAAAATTCATTCAAGATCGATTACACTTCAATTACAAGTCAGAACGTATTTTTACGAGGCATCGCGTTAAAAGGATTATCTGAGGAGTGAAAATTCAAAATTCTACGACCAAGTAAAAATACTTTGTTGAAAAATATTTATCGATCAATATTTTACAATAAACGAACAAGCACGAAATTATCCACAAAGCGCTCACACCCACAATAAATCGGCGCCGAATCTCGAACCAATGATAAAACTATATAAAACAACCTTATAATGTACAGAACTTATTCGCCCGTAAAATCATTTTATGATTCAGAAAATTCACGACTTCCGTATTAGAAAAAATAAATGAAATTGGCACTCGACGAAATATCGTTGGGGCGATCGTGTAAATTTAACTCAAAGCGATTTATGAATTTACGATTTTTAAAGCGCTCGGTTACTTTCAATTATTAACCCTCTCCGGCCAAGTGTGATCTATACCCATCGCGATTTCCATTAACAAATATAATCCTCGAGTATAAAAAGAAGAATCGAAAGATACTCTCCTCTGCCCCTGATATTCGTGCAGTTTTTGAAAAATTAAGAGGGTGTCCTGAATTAAAATTTAAACAAAATCTTTTTTTCCCCTTAAAATCAATAGATTAACTGTGTAAGAATATGTTTACTGAGTAACAGAAGCAAATTTTAAGTATTTCTAAGAATAGGGGAAGGTGGGGGAGGAGGTGTTCAATACAATAGGTATTAGCTATAGTTGTACTCAGTTCAGTCGTAATGTGTCTAATAGAAGTATAAATGAAGTATTGAAAGGCTCATCGCTCCAAAAGACTCCAATTCAGACCGAAAAATCGTTGAAATTGCTACCAACGTGGGTGTCGATATGTTCAACGAAAGGCATTCAGCGATTTTGAGCTGAATTTTTAAACAACTGTCATGCAGTTGCTTTATTGGATATAGGCCAACAGTGCAAAATGTCTGCCAACGCTGACATGCCGAGAACAACTGACAGATCGAGAAACGGAACAAGCGTAAGCTTGTTTAACAGTACGAAGGCTCGTACAGCTCGTAGACTCGATCAAATGCATCAAAATAAGAAGAAGAAGAACGGCTGTTATGTAGACCACGAATAACCGATTAGCAAATTATCAACACAAGTAATTAAAAAAATTCATATTTTTTCCTATTCAAAACTTTGTAACGATTTTTCTAAACTACCCATCTTTTGAACCAAAGGTTTTTTTTATTCGGTATTAAATTCTTTTTTAGTTTTTCTTAGTTCACCAAGAAAAAAATTTGTAACGAACACAATTTTTTTCTTGGCTTTTCGCTTTAGTAAAAAATTATGAGGTGGATCTTTCCCGCCGGTTGAAAACTGCAGTGATGTGAATTCGGTTTAGAAATGTGTTATATATTTTTTTTTTTTACTTCAAAGAATTTTTTTTGTATTCGTCAAATAAGTACAAAACCATATCTCAAAATTCAGTACCTTCGTTTCTTTCCGTTTTAAATTAAAAAAAAAAAAAAAAAAAAAATTAACGAAAAGAAAACGAGGTTTTAGAATATTCTAATTTAGGACACTCCTCCCCCTTCAAAAGCAAAACATGAATCCGGTCGAGATTTTCGGAAGAAGACTGAGAAAAAGAGAGAATCACTCGATTCTATTATCCTGACGAGTAAGCCTTGCGTTCGTTGCAATATCGATACAATACAATTCTTGATCTGGGTGAAAAGTTCTAATGTGAGTCCAAACGTGCGTTCTCTGACGGAGATGATGTTTGCAGTACGGACACTCGAATCTTTGAGGCGTGTCGCACTCATATCTGTAATGGCGTATCATGTGACTCCGATGCTTATAACTTCGGAAACATTTGGGGCACGGATGCCGGTGTTGGTCACTGTACGAATTTCTCTCTCTCGGTACTCGTCGCACACAAATCCATCCCTTTCCAAGAGCCTCTGTAACGAACGAAAAGGATTTTTCACATTAATCGAGACTCATCTACACCTGGTCGAAAGGCGCTATTTTTATGACCTTTCGTCGGGCTCGTAAATCGACACGAGAAATCATTCAGAATTAAGTTTATTCTAATAATTACCGATATCAATCGATAATTTTTTCCTTTTTTCTCATGTCAAACATACGAGCGCGCGCGCGCGCGCGCACACCCCCGCATACATTTCATCATGCAGTTGACGTGATGAAAAAAAAAAATAGTTACGATGAACAATAACCACAGTGTCGATTCACGCGGGTGTTAAAATCCGTCCATTCATCCTTTCTTTTTCTTTCTGTAATTACTCGAGGAAAAATTCGATGAAAAATTATAGCCGCAGGAAAGTTCGACGTAAAAAAGTCAAGAAAATAGACGGTCGACCGAACGATGAACATTTTAATTACAATTTTTAATTGAAAAATAAAGATTTTCCTTTCCTATGTAAAATAATATCATATTTGCGTGCGTGTGCGTGTGTTTTTCTCTAGTTTTACACGATGAGTGAAAACACAATAATATAAACAATCAAACGAATGAATCAGTTTCCTTGCACCAAACTGCGCGTAATTGCAGTTGAAAAAAATTTTTTAACATTATAAACTTGTATTGAATCAACGATTCTTTGTTCCCAATGTTTCTTCGAAATTTGGCAGCGTCGCCAAATCTATGTAGCAAACTGCATCACCGGGATGCTTCCTCCTGATGTGCCTGTAAAGATGATCTTTTCGTTTGTTCCGGAATCCACAATGCGGACAAGCGAATCTGAGCTCGATGTCTTTCATGTACGTCCTTTGTGAACGATGCGGATACATCACCGGAGTACAAATCCAACCTGTGGACAAGTTTCATTTTAATCAGTAAAAACAACTTCAAGCGCGCTCATTACACGTCGGAGTTTGAACCCGAGGGTCCGGCAAGCGTAACGGACTTGCCGACAGGGATTCGCGAAGGAGAGTCGAGCGTCGTACAAACGCAAAATGAAAAATAGAAATCGAAGGCTTCCATCACCGGATGCATGCAAATACGGCGAAATTATAATTTCGTATTACTGTCATTATTTGACACATTTTCTTTTTTGTGACGAAATGGGTAAATTCAATTAAAAATAAAACAAAAGTTTTGAAGGCAACATTTGCTAAACGTTGAACCTCCAACCTTTGATCGGGTTTTATATACGGAAGTAAAAAAAAAAAAAAAAATGAAAACTCAAACAGGGATGAACGTGATTATTTTGCGATTCTTCAGTCTCCAAATATGCCAAATGCGTAAATTCTTTTCGTTTATTTAATAAACACGACACTCACACACTTATATGTATCTACAAACGAATTTTTTTTTTTTTTTTTTCGGGTGAGAAGGGCATTTGTTCACATTTGTCCCTTTTTGTCAAGGGCGTAGACTTCTAGCGAGGGGTGATGGTTCTTGATGTGAGAATAAACATGAGGTTTTTGTTTGGCTAAATAATTGCAGTATGGACAGGTGAAACGCGGCTCTTTACCGCACTCGTATTGCAAGTGTCGATGTAAAGATCGATACCACTGATACGATTTTCCACAAGTCGGACAATCGTATTTCCCTTTGACCCTGTGGGGCGCAGGAAAAACATAATTTTCCGATTTATTGTAATAAGTCGGTAGACTCCTAAAACTTTCCCAATCAACAGGAATAATGTGTTCGACGCCGTCGTCCGATCTCTCGAGAGCGTCGTTATCAAAATCTGAAACAAACATAATATTAATCGATGTATATTTATGACTGTTTATTCATTTTCAATCAATGATTCTCAATTATTTGTAAATCGTTCATTCCACTAAACAATAATCTGTAAAAACGATGAAAAACTTTGATACACTCTAATCGAAGATTTCATTACAAATTAAAAAAAAAAAACGTTCATCCGAAGAGAGTTTCGAGAAAAACTATTCCTTATCCGGAGATGAAATCAAAAATAACATTGGATTGGTGCAGATAATTTAATAATTGGATAAAACATTGATAGATTTCGAAGGAACTGATAAGAAGAAAAATCATTTTAAATGAACGACAATAACGACGCTCGTAAAAGTAAATAAATAGAAAATTATAATACGACTTGGAATTTAATTCAAAAGCGTCAACATCAATCATAGCTTAGCGTTTCAAAAATCCTTAACACAAATGTAAAATCTTTTGGTTTTGTTTCAAAGAAACACGTATTTTTATTGAATATTTTTTATTTGCTAAGAATAAAATTTTTATTGCCCGTCAAGAGCGTAGATTATGCGAGACGGATGACTTTTCTTGACATGGGAATAAATGTTGGGTCTCAATTTAGCAACATGATTGCAATACGGACAACGAAATCTCGGCTCTTTACCACACTCGTATTTCAGGTGCCGGCTAAGGCCTCGATACCATTTGTACGTTTTACCACAATTTCGACAACCATGTTTCCGGCTGCCTTCCGATGATCGATTGTGGCAACTGGAAGAACCAGAGCTATCGACGAGACTCTTAATTTTGACGCGTCTCATTCCTGCAACAAAAACATCATAATAAATGGAGTTTGTGCAATATTAAAATTGGACGAGCAAAAAAATGATGTAATCGTTTATTATCGAATGAAAGGATTTTATTGGAAATAACAACGTGCAAAAAATTGGAGATGAAAATATATTTAATAGCACTGTGCGAGCTAAATCCACACTTCAACAGCCGGGCTCGCTTCATCGGTGTGACTCGAACTGTTCATTTTTACACCGTGCGAAAATTAATATACTCATTTCACAGATGTATAATAAACAAACAACAGAAAATAGTCTCAAGTATCCATCGACACTTGGAAATAAAAGATAGGTTAGCATTTGGAGCACAGTTGTGATTTCGAAGGTCAAGTGTAATATATCGCAATCGCATGATATAAAATCATTCGCCCCAGCAGAGTGCACTAAATTCACCGAAAACTGCTTTTAACGTATTATTTCTCATCGCTCATAATTTTTTCGAATAAATGAGACGAAATACAATGTATTTCAAATCGTTCCAAAAATGATGCTCAATAAGAAATAATAATACGTAAAAAAAAACGTCTTCGGTGAATTAAATCTACCGTGTACTCGATGAAACGAATGATTACTTCGTATAATGTGATTAAAAAAATGTTAACTGTGCGTCAATCGGGTCCAGTATCGGTGAGTAATTAAAAAGTCACGCGCATCGTAATGTACTACTATATATTTATCCTTGCTGAGTGTCCAAAGCATAAATCGCATTGGACGGGTGATTGGCCTTGATGTGCGAATAAACGTAAGGTCTGTGCTTCGCAATGTAATTGCAGTAGGGACAAGTGAAGCGTGGCTTTTTGCCGCACTCGTATTTCAAGTGTCTGTGAAGTCCGCGTCGCCATTTATAAGTTTTGCCGCAATTGTGGCAGTCGAATTGTCCGCGATCATAATACTTCTTAGGCGGGCCACCGTATCGTCTTCTCTCACGTGCCACCAACATCTCATATTGATTGTCCCATCCGAACGTGTCAAGCTCTGAAAAATAGTAATTACCCCTTTGTAACATTTTTTTTTACGAAAGACTCTTAAGTGTTGATGCAGAACTTTATTACACGCTGGAAAGTTACAAGATCGTTAAACTGTTACAAAAATAAAATTAGACACGCGCGAGTCTGTGTCAACGGGCTAAGAGCCACTAAACTTGTGTTTTGTACTTGAGAGTTAATATACAAAAAATATCTTCACATTTCCCTAAATCTGATCTATTTATTTGACTGTCTCGCTGGTTAAAATCAAATCGAACCCTTCAAACATTTTTCTTCAATGTTTTATCTTCCAACACCGGTCGGTCGCACTTCCCATCGGTTAGCCATTTTCATAAACACTCGTGACAAAAACAAATCCAACCATTCGTATGTATAAAAAAAACTATAATGTTTTTTTATTGAAGAGATTTAACAAAATTCATGGGGTACTCTTAATTTTGCAATTGAACATCCATGAGATAATCGGATTTACATTCGCGCTCTATATCTTCGAATGTATGTATACATAAGCCGAGGCCTGTTTCTCTTTTGAATCATCCGTATATTTTGTCATTTCACAATTGAATGCGATTTTATTCATTATTCGTAATCTAATTCTCTCGTATCTTTTAATTCTTGCCTTTTTTTTCTATAAAATATATTTTTTCAGTTATCAAGATATTCTGTTCCGATCGTAAAATTTGCAAAATAAAAATGATGAATAAAAAGCAAAGCATAGGCATATAAAAATGACGACGTGAATCGTTCATTAAAAAAAGAAAAAGGAAAAAAAAAATGTTTATGGAACGTTGTTTTATTCCTGTGGCTGGGCGTCGAGAGCGTAAACCGGTAGATCGGCGTGGTCCCTTCTGATGTGTGCGTAAACTTGGGATCGTTGTTTCTTGTTGTTATAAGCGTTGCAATGTGGGCAACTGAAGCGCGGGGCTGTTCCACACTCGTAGGACAAATGACTCCACAATCCACGTTGGTAACGATATCGTTTGCCACAATTGGGACATATAAACTTTCCTCGTTGGCTCGAGTATCGTTTTTTTTTGCGAGACGTTGTTCTTCGTTGTTTCTTCATAACCGGTACCAAACAAGGCAGTTTCTTTTCCCAGGACTCATCGAAAAATACTGAAATCACAATCGTTATACGTTCTGTATGAAAATCTGTCAACATATATCGATGTTGAAATAATTTATTGAGGTAGGATTTTGTGGTGAAAGTTAAATAATAATAATAATAAATGAGGGAACACCATAACCAAAAACCAGTTGCAAGTATAATGAATGAGATATAAATCATTAAAAGTAGAGGATATCACATTTATTGATGGACAAATGTGGAGATATTGTATCTCATTAGCTATATCTATGAGTCTTGTCGTTGTTTGTCCAAAGCGTAAACCGCTTGGTCCGGATGAATTCTTTTTATGTGAGAGTACACATGATATCTTTTTTTCTTTATAAAATTACAATAGGGACAGCTGAAACGCGGCTCTTTTCCACACTCCCAAAGTAAATGACTGTGAAGCGAACGATAATATGTGTATGTCTTTCCGCAATTGCAACAATCGAATTTCCCTCGTTGTTTCGAACTGTTCAAACCACCGCGAATTCGTCGTCTTTTTATGGGTATCAACCGTCCTACCACATTCATCCAGGATGCACCTCCGGAAGCTGCAAAAATACAAAATTGATCTCCGTTATTACAATTTTTGTTTTTTTTTTTATTTTCTCTTTCTTTCTTTCTTTTCGACGATAACGTATTCAAACTGTAAACTTGCACATTTATTTCAATTATTCTTTTCTAAATATGCTAATTAACTATTCATCGTAGTTCTAGATGAAAAATAAATAAATAGAGTATAGACTTCAACGGAGATGGTAATCGGAGCATAAGAAAAGGAGCAAAACTGGATTTTCGTGCGAAACAAAATCAATCGATGAACAAAGAGTATTAATAATTTTATTGTTTCTTTCGATTGAGTGAAAAAAAAAAACTATAAGCCTGAGCGATGTCCGTTTGACAATCATTAAATTAAACCTTTACACCACTTTCGAGAGCTCATGTCTTCAATTCCACACTTTGGAACCTTTTCGAAGGCTTTATATACGACACAGGAAGGCCAGGAAAGAGAATACGTCGATCGCGTTTATCGGTTTTTTTTTTTTTTTTTTTTACAGCACGAGAAGAACAATGATTTCAACATTTATGAGATTGAATCTTCATTTTATTTGCCAATAGATTGAAAAAAAAAAACAAATGTTTTTGCAAACTCCTTGTCGGGCAAGCATACTTCCAACGGTCAAGACACAGGGATGACTCAATTTTTAACAAACGAGTTTTCATCCAACGTCAGTATTTGGATAAATCATTCGAACGACCAATTCGTTCATCCCTCCTTGCTGAAAATACGTGAAAAAAATAAATTAATTCTCGTGCATGTTCCTCCTCATCTCAATTTGGCCAGAATAGAAAATCTGGTGATTCGATTTATGTGGAAACGGCGGGAGAAATAATTTGAATATAAATTTTGGAAATCGATGATAAAGAATTGTTTGAATATATAGGATGGATTACAATTCTACTTTGACGATCGAGCACGGGGGTTCGGGCTGTTCGGCGTCAACAGCGTAGATCTCACAAGATCCATGGAGCGCTCTGATGTGCGAATAAACGTGAGATCTGTGTTTTCCGGCGTACGAGCAGTAAGGACAATTAAAACGGGGTGGTTTGCCGCATTCGTACTCAATGTGCCTGTGAAGAGCGCGATACCATTTGTACGAATTTCCACAATTTGGACAATCGTATTTGCCTGGTGCGTTCGATTTCCACGTTGTGGCACGATAGCGAGTTTTCCTAGAGGGGTTCACGACTCCGGAATCCACAGTCCCATCGGCGATATCTGCAAGCACAACGATCCTTTCATTATTTTTAACATTATTATTCGGTCCGATATTTTATCTCGAAATTATGACTGAAGCTAGATACCGTGTATCTTTAAATTAAAAACGGAGGCAAACAATTATCGAGTTAATAACGTATGCAAAAAAAAAATATATGATTGAAATAAGGATGGAATGGCTATCGACGATCGACGTTTATAATCCAGTAACAACAATAATCACGTTTATTCAAACAATTTTTCGAATAATAGTCTAATATCAAGTTCACTATTGCGTGTCCACAGCATAAACTTCATAATTCCTATGCAAGTTATTTATATGCCTATAAACATGAGATCTATGCTTCCCAGCATAATCGCAATACGGACACTTGAAGCGGGGCTCTTTGCCACATTCGTACTTCAAATGACGATCCAAAGCGCAGTACCATTTGTACGTCTTGCCACAATTAGCGCAATCGAATTTTCCTTGTTCAGCGGATCTTCCTGTTTTCCGGCGAGATGATCTTTTTTTTCCAGGAATTAGAAGCCCAATGCAGCTCCTCGCTGATCCCGGATCGGTAAACACTGCAAAAATCGAGCAATAGAGTTAATTTGATATTTTTTATTTTTCAAATGTTATCGCTTTGTGAACAAGGATTCGTCATAATAATATCACTATAATTTAAGGCCAAACACCAAAAAATGTGTTAAAACGGTGTTTAAAGTTCCATCAACAAACAATACAACCAACCACCAAGGATTCATCCTCAGTTCAAAGAATATATTTCGGATCCAACAATCCTTCGATTCGTTTCGTGAAATTTATTAATCGAATAATATAAAAACCTTTGACAGTGATGAAAAAAAAAAATGTCATTGCAAAAGCAGTTGAATAGCGAATTTCAAAATTTTCTATTCGTTCCTAACGTTCCTAACGAAGTATTTTACATCTGTTCTGTCTCAAGAGACGGTTATTGTGAAGATTATGAAACATCAAAGATTAATTGTCATAATCCAACATCCAGACGAGATTCCGAGTTGGGAGGAGCTCGGTTCTTTTTCATCAAATTTCACTATGCAAAGTAGTTTGGGCTCGTAAAACATTATCTGCCAATGAAAAACGGAGGTAGTAAATAATTGTCAAGATAATAAGAAATGCAAAATAAATGCTCCTGGAAACATATCGATTTCACATTGAAACCGGAATACAGTAATTATTACGATGAATATTTTTTCTCTTTAATGACGATAATTTGACGTTTGGGTGAACAATTTTTCAAGAGCTTGATAAATATCGAATTCGCTATTGTGTGTCGACAGCATAAATTTCGTTATTTCTATGCATAAACTTAATGTGCGAATGAACATAAGATCTTAGCTTCCCAGCATAATTACAATATGGGCACTTGAAGCGAGGCTCTTTACCACATTCATCCTCCAAATGCCGATCCAAAGCGTGAAACCGTTTGTAGCTTTTTCCACAAATTCCGCAGTCAAATTTTTCCTCGTTCGTAGATCTCTCTGATTTTCGGCGACGTGATCTCTTTCTAGCAGGAATTCGAAAGTCCATACGACTCGATGGTCCGCAATCGATGAACTCTGCAAAAGTTGAGCAATAAAATTAATTTGACATTTTTTGTTCTCGCATATTATTCCTTCGTGAAGAATAAAAAATTTTCATTATCGTTTAGCATTAATTTCAGACAAAACACCTCAAAATATTTGATGTATTGAAATAAATTTCAAGTTTTATTGTCAGCGACAAAACAGTCAATCACCAAACCTCCGATCCTAGTTAAAATAATATTTTTTCGAATACATCAACGTGTCACGATTTGTTTGTAAAAAAAAATATATATATCATCGAAAAGTATTGCAAGAAATAGTATTGAAAAGAAAAGAAAATGAATCGGTAACAAATCGGTCTTGTAATATACAACAAGCAGCACCGCTTTTAGCCGCTTGGACTCTGCAAACGTGATACTTGAACGGGTAAATTGAAAAAATAACTATACCGAATCGAAAAAAGTATAAACTCTTGGATTAGGTAAGAAGGAATGGATAGGCAAGAGGTAAAAATGTCGAGATAAAAGAAAAGATTAAAGAAAAAAAGCGATTGTACAGCATACTTTTCACTCGGTGGAGCGAAATAAATTGGCTCATTTTTTTTATTCTCCTCCAACACACACTCCGATCTCCACAGAAGATAATCACACCGATTGCTGTTGCTGGGTGTCCAAAGCATAAATAGCATTGGAAGGATGATGGGACTTGATGTGGGAATAAACTTGTGATCTGTGTTTCTTTATGTAAGAACAATAAGGACAACTGAAACGTGGTTGTTTGCCGCACTCGTATTGCAAATGCCTGTGAAGCCCGCGGTACCATTTGTACGTTTTGCCGCAATTATTACAGGTGAAATTTCCTCGAGTGGTATGAGAGCAAGTTCCCCATTGTCGAACTCTCTTCTTGACCCTCAAATTGGGCATATCGTGGAACCACACATTATCGAAGATTTCTGAAATCATAAAATTACAAGCATGAGCTTCAATACTGAAACAATGAGAATTGTTTTGAGAAGTTTACGAAAATTAGTGGATTTCAGTATTTTCAAGTGCGGAGATGTGATTTTTAAAATGAAGTCACTCGATAATACGAGCGAGAGGTGCGAAACACAAATTTCATCGTTTCAACGACGAGCGTGTGGTAACTCTGATTATCGAGATTTAATTATAAGCATTCTGTCACGTGTGAGAACAATGAGACGGCAAGCAAAATCTACACTATACATCGTTGATCGATGATACCCCGAAGGTGCTGTCTGGTTTATCCCGTTTTTTCGTAAATTCTCGGGAATTGTCGAGAAAAAAAAGCGGGAGATTCAATTGGTGAGGGTGCAATCGGGCGGCAATACGGAATCAAGATCCAACGTAGCAACGTCCATTTGCGGATGTCGGGATCTAACGTGGCTGTAAATGGTCGATCGATATTTCGCTCTGTGATGACAATACGGACATTGGAATCGCGGAGTTCTCCCGCACTCGTATTTTTCGTGTCTCTTGAGATCTTTCCCGTTGACGTAACTCCGTTCGCATCGTAGACAAAAGTATTTCTTTTGATGACGAAAAGCGACGCCTCTACGATGATGACGATGTACTGAAAAAATAAGAGAGAGACAGAACGTTTGGTTAACATTATCGCTGCAAACGTACGGCAGACGAGTCGCAATACGACATTCCGCGATCGAATAGAAGCTCATCATTACATTCCGTCTGTCCACTATACTACACAAATTTCATCACTCAAACATATTTCGATCCTAATGCTGACGACAACAATATTTCGTCACAACGATCCTCTCGATGTCGATCGTGTTGAGAGAGAGTTTTTATTTTCATCTCTCCGTTCACAAGTTCGTGTCGTAATTCGAACTAATTCGAAATTGTAAATGCGGTCATCAGTGGTATGTTTATTATTTCAATAGAGACGTTGAACGAGGCGTTTCAAACCAGCATGATGCTTCGATACATGGGCATAAATACATTGAGTAAATTTTGAAAGTTTATCACAGTAAGGACATTTGTATCGAGGTGCCATTCCACAGTCGTAAGTCAAGTGACGATTCAGATTCCGTTTGAGGGTGAAGCCACGATTGCACCGTGGACAATAGTAGTGTTTTACCGTCGATCTTCGAGCTTTTCTCGGCCCGCTATTTCGATTTTCTGAAATTTCAAAAATTCCTCGCATTAGTATTAACGACACATTGTGGCATTCATATAACACATGGTGCTCGGCGTAACTAATTTCTCGTGATTCATTCAATAATAATAATAATTCAACGTTAATATATATTACATGAAGACAAGAGAGAGAGAGAGAGAGAGAGAAGGATACGTCAAGTAACATTTTTTTCATTCAAAATTTTAATGGAAGGTACATTTTTACGATAAAACCAAAGAATCTTGCTAATTCAAGAGTTTCCACATCGTTCGCGGTGACTGCAGGGACCACCTTGTTTTTTTCATCACCATGCATTTTCACAAGTATAAGCATCATCCGAAATCTCACCACCGCCGTGAGTCGACGGTCGAAGATGGAAACAACAATTTTCATGATTCCATACGATTTCTGATTTTTTGCACAAATTTTTTATTGCACAAGCTTCAAATATATTATTCTCTGTGACATCGAAACTGTAATTGTAATAATTATTATGAATCAATTGATTCATATGCCCCAAATCAGAACGAAAACGACAGGCGATTTCATCGTGAAAATAGGTTTTTTTTTTTACAATAAAGTGATCGGTTCTTCGGAAAGGATCGTTTCTACCATCCGAATGTTATATATTACTCTCCTCGATGATTCAACTCCTTAGATTTTATCACTGGATCTAAATCGTTAAATGCTATATTCGCGCATTGCGAAAATAAAAGTGACGAATAGGAAACAATAATAAAAAGAGTACTTGGACCGATAATAATTAATCGGGAAAGAATTTGATGACTTTGACCTCGTGACCTTTGTGCCTCATTCTAACGTGTCTGTACATATTCGAGGAGCAGGTAGCAACGTGATTGCAATAAGGACACCCGTAACCCGGTGGTTTGCCGCAAATATAACGCATGTGTCGAACGCACGTTATTTTTTGGGTAAAACGATGAAAGCACTTGGTGCACTGAAATCTTTTTTTGTCACGTTGTTGGAAAGGATTTGACCCGGTCGAAGACGAGTCGTTGTCAATGTCCGAACCGAAGTACTTGTCGACGAGCGTATCTGAAACAACAAGATTCGAGATTTACATGAGCGATACTCTCGCGAAATGCCTCTAATAAGAAAAATAATGCGACATAATATAGTCAGAAACTACAGACGACGGATGCAAAAAGTTGATAAATCACACGTTAAAATTCTCTCGCATCGGTATACCCCAATCAGAGATTTATCCAATATATTTTCACCAGCAATTGGAAACTGTTGAAAAGGGGAACGACGGGGGGGGATCCTTTAAAAACGGATATAATTCTATTGAGGTATAAAAGTGGCGACGACATTCATCATTTAATCTCCACTTGATTCGGCGGGATATCGAGCCCGATCGCGTGACGGCGCAGATTTGAGGAGCGCATTTAAAAATGGTCGTTTTTTTTTTTTAAATCGACGGAAACACTTTTCACACTCGAATTTTTCGACACCACCGAAATTCTAATTCTCGAGTTCATGTCACGATATGCGAAATAAAACTTTGATGAAACAAATGAGGAGAGGGGATATCGAAAAACGTCGTTTCTTTTCTCCAAATCTTCATATTTTCAATCTTACAAAAAAAAAAAGATTTTATTATTATTCATGATGAATTTCATTGTTCGACTAATGGATTTAAAAACATAATTGACCGGAAGGAATATTGTTGAAACGAAAAGATCGTTGGCTCTCACCTAAAGATTATAAAAATGGACCGTACAATGATCAAGTCCATCGCGAAGCTGGGATAGCAAATTGGCAATTGTTCGGCACACCTTGCACGCCGATGAAACTGTAACTAGAATAGTATCTCAGTTTCCTAACTAAGGTTCGGTAAAGATGCTTGAAATTTGACTAGCAAGTGAAAGACTGGCTGTTGTCGATTGTTGTAATAGTGCAAGTTTATCGAAGAAAGAAGAAATCCAGGTTATTTGACGAAGAGGCGAACCGCTCTGGCCTCTTTATGAGGATGTTGGCGTCTGACGTGTTTGTAAATATTGGAAGAGCACGTGGCTAATTGATCGCAGTAAGGACATGCGTAACCGGGGGCACGTCCGCAAAAATATCGAACGTGATCGACGATGGTGGTCCTTTGGCTGAAACGTCGACAGCAACCGAGGCATTCGTATCTCTTACGACCACCTTGATGAAGAAAGTACATTCCTTCGGCGGATTGATTGAGTCCATCGACTGGTACGAGGAACTTCAAGTCGAGGGGATCTGAAACATCGAATATGAGGAAGAAAGTCAGTCGAGTTCGAAATTACTGGAAAAAAGACTCGAATCCGTCTGAGGTCCTCGATGAAAAATTAGGATTTCGGGAATTCCAGGATTCTTCAGCTTTTCGTTCAACGAATGAGAATCGATCGAAATAATATAATAAACGATTGAGGATAAGGCGTACACAAAATATCAACGATCATAATCATTTTTTCATGGAATGATGATGGTCAGTCTATTAAACTCTTTCCTTCTCGAACAGCCTAATTACTTTGGGTTCACAACCCCAATGTGATTTCCTCATGTGTGTGTATACACTGGAGGAGTACATCGCTCGAAAATGACAATAAGAGCAAGCGTAACCCGGTGGTTTTCCGCAATAATATCTCACGTGATCCACTATCGTTGTCTTCTGGGTGAAACGCCGGGAGCACCCCAAACACTCGAATTTCTTCCGGCTATTGTCGTGCGATCGATACATCCCAGCGATCGAGCCTCTTCCGCTCGCAGGAACGTGATGGATCTCGATACGCTGATGACCTGCAACAGAGCCGATGAATTTTCTTTCGTAAGCTTTATTATCTTCATAAAATTGCTAGACATTTACGTTCATCCTCGCGTTTAACTCTTTTTTCCCCCTACTTTTTCTCGTTTTTTTCTTTTTCATCGACTGCCTCGGAGAGGACTCACGGTAATTATTTTAAATCCTCTCAGCTCCCCTCGAGACATTAAATTACTGTAGTTATAAATCCGTCAAGTCAAACTAAGAGGATACGTATAAAATAATTACAATTCCAAGTGTTTTTTCTTTTTCTTTTTCTCAACATCAAAAAGAAAAAAAAACCTGTCATGAAACTATTATTAAAAGTCGTTCACCGCCCTGCCAACTTCGTGACAATAAAATCATGCAACTTATCGCAATTACATTCAGCAAATCAATAAAATTTCATCAACTCGCAAATAAAAGCTACGAATTCTTCGAGTAAACATGGGGAACGAAGCATGGTATGCGATCGTGTGTGGTTTGGATGTATTAATAATCACCAGAACGATATTTATTAACATTAAATATTAACACAAACTGCTAACAATTTCTATTGACTGTAAGTAAAAAATTGAAGATCATCCGTAAACAGAAGATCTTTTCTCATTGTGGATAATCACAGATTATTTCCATACTTGCTTATCAAACGTTATGGAAAATTGAAAAATCAAGGACTGACGGAGAGTAAAAAAACCTTCGATGCAAATGAAAATGGCAACGAATTGAATAATGATAATGATCCTGTAAAAGCTTAGAAACACTGAAAATCAATCCAAGTAATCAATGTGATGAAACTTGAATTAACATTAATACAGCTTGATAACTTTTAATTGCGCTCTCCTATGTTTTCGTCTTATGTGTACGAGAATCGAGTTTTTATAGACGGAACGATAGTCGCAGTATGAACAAGAGAAGCGCGGTGGTCGACCGCAATAATTTTTTATATGATGTATGACATTGCGCTTCATGGTAAAGCGATGACAACACTGCAAGCACTCAAATTTCTTGGCTCCAAATTTGCGTTCGACGTATTCAGCGGTTATCCAATTTTCCGCTGTCTCTTGAGACGAAGATAAAGTATCGCTGAATTTGCCTGAAACAATAATTTACTCAATCAATAAATCGCACGAATAATTTATTCGTTTAGTTAACGAGTACTCGTTTTTTATTTTTATTTTATCATTAAAAACGTATACTTTCATGAATAAAAGTACGCGTAAATGTGCACAGCGATGACAAATTTTATCAACTTTATTTTTTCATCTTGTGAAACAGTTGTAACTGGGCTGGCGTTTGTAAAATGATACATAAGTTTACTTCATTGAGAAATAAACACTGTTGGAACACGCGTGAATTTTTGTGCTCAATTTTCAGGATGCACGTGTCTGACATGTCTGTTTATAACGCGATTGGCATAAGCAGTAGACACTTGAAACGTGACAGACAGCGATACAAACGAACTCCGAGGCGGCCTCTCTCTCTCTCTCTCTCCGACTTGTAAGTCCACAATTCGCCAATACCTAAAACAATTACATCGGACAATTACGTGCGCACCACCGAATATAAACGACGTTTAAATCGATAATAAACTGAAAAACTGCAATTCCATTATGTTTTTTTTTTTAAATTAATTTTCGATTCGCGAATTTCGGCTGATTTTCTGAAAATTAAATTGTTCTGATCGCTACAAGGGAGCCCTACAGCTGTAAATCTGGAAACAATATTTACATAATATATCCTTAAGGATTTCGAGTATCCCACCATCGACGATCGTCCCGACAACTTAAATTCAGGACTGAATCCCGAGTCTAACACACTCAAAGAACTGGGTCGCAGCTCGAAATAACGACTATACCGAGAGAATCTTCTGAATGTATTTTTCAATGATAAATTTTTACAGATTTTTACAGATACATTAGGATAACAACGAAACTAAACGTGACTCGAAAACTGGAGAAAAAACAGACTATACAAATGATTGTTTGTGTACGCATTATGGGACAATAAACGACGTTAATGGATGAAGGAAATATTAACGGTGATTGAACGATTATGCGTCGAGTTACCGTCGTCGACGTTATTCGAATAATCTTCAAAATAACTTGAAAGAGAAAAAAAACCCACAGAATGATTGAAACGACAACGATAATGTTCTAAGCGGGCTTGCAACACAAGACTTCAACCGGTTTTCTCGAGTGCTGCCTCCTGATATGACGAGCAACTTCGTAACCGAGAAAATTACGATACTTGCAATACGGACATGCAAAATTTCTTTGCTGTCCGCAGACGTATCGAAGATGTTCGATGATACGAGCCTTCCTAGAGTAGCGACGATAGCACGCGAGGCACTGGTACCCTCCGTGGTCACGTCTAAAACGAATTTGATTACCATGGACGTCGGACGTGAAGTCCTTGTAGTGGCCACCTGGAACAAAAAAAAAGTGCATCAATTGGTTTGGTCAATCCATATAAAAGAGGAGAAACGATAGAAGAAACGAACAACACAAAACATGGTTGGGGCGTCGTATACAGATAAGAAAAAAAAATATTGAGGAGGGAAAAAAATGAATCGTTAGGATAAGTACATTTTTCAAAAAGTTTCGTTGTATGTTTTGTCTCCGGTGAAAAGATCGAGGTTCGATTTCTGTTTTTATTAAATAATAAATTAATATTGTGAACTAGAACAAAAATGTTATCCGAGGGCCTCCGGAAAACGGTTCATCTCGTGGAAGCGTGCTCGACAAGTCTAATGGAGCCTGGCTGACGACCTTTGTGCATTGATTTCACGTGCGCATACATATTTGACGAGTTATAAGTGCGATGAGGGCAATAAGGACACCCAAAACTCGGCGGTTTGCCACAAACGTAACGTATGTGCTCGATTATGCCTTTCTTGTGGGTGCAACGCCGAGAACACTGCAGACACTCATACTGTTTCGGACCGCACCCATGATCAATGTATTTTCCAACGAAAGGATCTTTCCGTCCCCACCTCGCTCGACGAATCCGCCGACGACCTGTAACAATGATCATCGATTTTCATTAAAGCCAGAAAACGATAATCCGAGACGATGGCGCACCAATTTTCCATTAATTGTCGATAATTCACAAACGATACGACGACTAAAAGTACCATCTGGCACTGTAAACATGAAGAAAACGAGGCGACATACCGAGAAAATACTGACTCCGAGGACAAAATCGTCCAAAACCAAATACAAAGATTTTTAAAAAATTCTAAAATGTGAATAATATTTCGGAGTATTGTTGCGAGAAAAAATAATAATAACCAAAAATTTCGGAGCTTCGAACACAAGAAGAAATCTTACGTCAGCCGATAGCCAACTAGCATTTTCATAATGCCATTCGCAGCACTTTATTTGCATGAAAATAAAATGATCCAATGAGCTTTTGAAGAACTTGACGAACCGACTCGCGTATCTCAACACCGTCAAGTTCAATCCTAATTATCATCACCGAGATCTCAACGGAACATGGGTTTTCGCACTTTTATAATAAAATTATATCCTCCCCTCGATCGTTGAGGAATGGTGAAGCTCCATTCGGCTATATAATTCCTTATTCGGTAATTTGACTTTCAAAAAGTCTAACAATATCGAGTTTGTAGGCAGGATGCATTTTTCTAACATGTGTATAAGTGTTCGAGGAGCTGTACGAGCGATAATCGCAATAGGGACACGCGAAACCAGGTGGTTTCCCGCAGTAGTATCTCATGTGTTGAACGAGACCCTTCTTCTGGCTGTAACGCCGGGAACAACTGACGCACTCAAACTTTTTCGTTTCGTCGCGTTGATCGTCATGGATCGTAGACAACGAGTCCCACTGGTGTGACGCTGTTGCATAGAACATTCGCCCTCGCTTTCCTAAAACAGCGAGCACATTTTTTCGTCAGTTGTTTATTCAATTCGGATTCAATGTTTTTTTTTTTTTTATTTTTCATGTACCCCGCGAGTAATAATGTACATAGACCTGAAAATTTATGTGAAAGAAAAATAATAAATTTCGTATCGAATGGGAGCCACAAGACAAGGAATCGTCCCATTTCCGAACACGAGAATTTTATTTATTCACGCTAAAATTAATCTTTTGCACGTTATCTTTACAACTTTTTCCTGCAATCCCGGATGTCTCCTTCTTATGTGTCTATAAATATTCGATGACCAGCTTGCACGGTAATTGCAATGGGGACACCCGTAATTCAGTGGTCCATTTCCAGATCCGAACTCCGCTCCCATCAAATTTCCATTATAACGATGATTTTCCTCCTGGGGACTTTCGTACCACGTTTCTGGAACAATGCAATCAATATGTTTCAGAGAAATTGTCACAATTATCAGAGGTAAACAAAAAAAAAACTTGACATAATTCTCAAGAGGAGAAGTTAGAATAACGACTGCGGAATCACCCAACGTTATTCAAATACGGTTTTCGGGGGCCCGTTTTTTATAACATTTTTTTTTCCCCTTCCACAAACCAGTAGAACTTCGTATGTGCTTGCACATACAAAATCGTTGCTAACCAAATATGAAAATTTGGTTATTTGTAAAGAAAATTAGAATCCGAGGCGATTTCAATCTGCGAAAACACGAGGAAGAGAAAACATACACGAATACTTTGGTATGCAAGTGGAAATTCTGTGAGCCTCTTACCGACCGATTGGCGTCTATGGAAAAAATTTATTTGGAAAAATGTTGGTAATTGAGCCTGGCTATGGTAAATAGGGAGGGGCTTCAAGTGGATAATGCGTGATTGTCGATGAAAAATCGTGCGATATCGATGGGGCGGTGAAAGTTTTATTGGATACAGTTAAAAGCTGTTTAAAACATTTTGTTAACGCCAACGGGAAGTTTAGGGTGCCATCTTCTAATGTGCCTATAAACGTTTGAAGACGAATTGTCTTTCTTGTGACAATAGGGACAAGCGTATCTCGGAGTTTGTCCGCATCTGTGTCGTATCAGGTCCCACATTCTTCGGAAGCCAGCGTTGCATTTTGGACAGATGTAGTTCGTAATGACGTCCGCCGACCAATCGGACGAATGTACGGCTGAAAGCAACGATCACGATGTTAATAAATCCCGGATAAATCATTGTGTCTGATAATTACGATGATATTCAAACGAAAATAACGAATTGGTAAAAAAAAAAAAAAAAAAACAATTGTTCGATGCGCCGAATCCGGACTGGAAATGGGGTAATGAAAGAGCGAGTATAACCTTTACGATAAACACGAACAATCGAATCACATTGCATTGGATCCATTTTGAAAAAAGATTACAAGTGATTTGCTCTTCCTATTAGCATCCGTTTCCGTGCGGGAACTCGACAGACTCGACGCAACTTATTATCTCAAATGCATATAGATTCTTGGATACAAAAGAAAAAAGGAGAAAATTCTTGAGCCGCCAAACAAACCCAAGTATGCACAAACTCATATACGACAGAGATACTAAAACTATTGTTACGTCACGTTATTTCATCTTTATTAAAACCACTTTATCGAGTATCGCAGATTGTATGTTTTTTTTTTTTTTTTTTTTCCAATGTTTTTCAGTTGTCTTATCGGAGAAACGCATGTTGGCGCGCAAAAAATTGCTGACGTGATTTATCCGCCGGAAGGGGAGAATGAAACCAGCTCTTTTAACGAAAGAAATTTCGAAGAGGAAACAGTTTCCGCATACACTTTTTCTTCAATAGTTTCTGTGGACGATAACCGGAAGTCCGTCGTGTCTCATTCTAACGTGTTTGTAAATATTTGAGGAGCATTTGTCCCTCTTGTTGCAGTAAGGACACTTAAATCTGGGCTCCTTGCCGCAATCGTACTTCATGTGAGTCTTGAGCGTTTTCTTGTACGTGTAACCGGAGTTGCATCGCGGACAATGATACGCCATCCTTCCAGTTTGCCAAAAAGGATCATCCTCTCGTTTGACTTCACTACCGGAATAGTCCATGTGCGCTCGCATTAATTCCATAACGTATGGAAGGCCAAGACCTGAGGACAGGAAACACGACGAGATTAAGAAGAATCTCGCTCGTTTGTACAACTGATTACGTACTCAATGACATTGAAGAATCAAACGAATGGGGGAGGAGTTTAGAGAGATGAAGATTTTAAAAAAAACGATAGCAGGAGAAACGGAGGGGGGAGGGGGGAGATAGACATGGGGAGAGAGAGAGAGAGAGAGAGTAAGGGAAAAAATGAAGATAAGAAAAAAAGAGAACAAAAATATCGATTATTTAACCGTGAGGTGTTACGAAGGAATAAAACTCTGTTGCTCGTCGTGTTTGTAACTTTGAGAGGTGACAAAACCAGCTTGGAAAGTGCAACTGTATTATTTCGGCGTGAATTTCGACGAAAAGAAAAGATAACGCATTATTTCGAGAGACGAGTTGGGGGGAGGACTAAAAGCCGAGTACAGAGAAAATTCGAGCCTGTCAATACGAGTCTTATTTGTTTGTTCTCTTCTTACGGCTGACCTTCTTCTTCTCTATAATTACTTTTTGTTGTCTCTTAATTAATAAGAAAAGTTGGAAAAAATTATCGAAAACTTTTCCCTCACTTTATTCAACAAATCGTTCAAACATACTCACATACATGCAACACACACGCATACCACAGTACAATTTGTACACTCGTGGCTCGTTAGCGAGATCATTGGAGCTTGAAGACGTGCAGTCGGCAGCCGTTGTGATACTTTCGTATGTGCCTGTACATGTTCGAGGATTTTCGATCCTTCTTGACACAATAAGGACATTGGAACCTAGGCTCTTGGCCGCATTCGTGTCTGTAGTGTGACAGCATATTGGCGCGTTTGCTGAACGAGCTCGAGCATCTCGGACACGAGTATCTCGTGCCAAATATCTCTCCCGCGACGCCGCCACTTCCCATCCTCGTTAGCATTGGTAACGTATTATTATGAAAACTGGATAAATCTGAAAAATATAAAATAGAATGCGTTTTTGTTTAATTGCAAGAAATCCTTCGACGAAGCCACAAGTTTCTTTCGACGAAACCACGTCTACTTTTCATATGGGGGGAGGGGAAAAAAAACACGATTATTTATCATGAACCACACGAGTCCAAGTGACGGATTTTCTCGCCGAGTCGTTGGCGAGCATCGCAAAGCCGAGATACTAAATATAGAGTCGAATTCCCTTGAGGCATGAACATGTCTTTATAATGATAGACAAGATTGATTGAGTTTGATGCTGCTCAACGAGAATTCACAAAATTTTAAACAAACTTGATGAAATTTTGCTCTAAACAAACACTCTAAAATAAAAATCCGATATGAAGGTGCTCGTCCAAATGAAGACGACGGTAGTAAAAAAAATGACAAATCTCGAGCAACCTTATTTATTGCTACGTTCGAGCACATCTTACATGCAGCAACTCAGTGAAGCTTGAGGGTGTAATTCTTAAGGCCCGGATGCCATCGAGCCACGTGCCTATAAATGTTGTACGATTTTTTGTCCCTCTTGTCGCAATACGGGCATCCGAATCGTGGCTCGCGTCCACAGAGATGACGGTAGTGCGTCATCATGTTCGATTCCATGGTAAATCCGCTACTACAGCGTGGACAGAAGAATTGTTTCTTCGATCTTTCGGACGATTGTTGTAGCACACGTTGTTGCTGTTGTTGTTGTTGTTGTTGTTTATTGGTAGTCGAAAGAACTGAAAATTCGAATATTGACTCGGTTAGTAAGAGGCGAAAGTTGGACGCGTCCTTTTTCTCCGAGTGTTTCATTTCATGACTCGTTGAAACAGAGAAAAGGGACGCGTTTCGCTTGGATTTTTGATTTTTTTATTCTCTCAACGGTACAAAAACGTTCAAGAATAAGACATCTTGGAGCGTTGTTTTCTTCAGAGGCGATATTTAATAGTATCTTCGGTATGCTGATGGCTCGATTCGATTAAACGCTGAACAAGCAATGTAAATTTATTGGAAGGTGAAAATCAACGAGTTTCATCGAATATTTAGTTGATCATGACGAGAGACAAACATTCGGGTGAATATGAATCTTTGCCAACTTTCGATATCGTACATTAACGTGTATTGTGTATGAAAACAAAATATAAGCGAGATTGGACAGGACAAGCAACGAGCTCTCTCTCTCTCTCCTTTCGAGAGAATATCTTACTTAATCGAGATCAATGCCAAAACTATGCCTTCGTGGTTCGTATCACAGCCAGAGACGTGCCTGCGTTTTTCTACGTGAGCTTCTTTATTAACAAATATATATATATATATATTTGAAATATACATACATGTATATATATTTCAAAAGACTGACTGGAGTCTCAGCAAAATTCTTCACGTTCGATCGTACATTATATTCTTAAACTCTGTTTTATTGGCATTAAAGAAAGAAAAAAAAATGTGATTGTATATACAAGTGGAAAGATCCATCGTCGTAACTTCTTCTATCGATGTTTCCATAATCTTCCGTGTCGTATTCATTCGAATAGCAGATCGATGGGAGAATATTTAACGATGTAAATCGCAAGTTTTCACTTATTTTTATAGCATTCATACCACGAATAATCCTAATGAAGGTAAATTCTATCCGGTTTGAAACAAGGCATCTGCTTGTGTACCCGCCTGACGTGTTTGTAGACGTTCGAGCTGTACTTGGAGCCGTAGTCGCAGTAGGTACATCGAAAACGCGTTTCGTGAACATTACAATGGGACCTGAAGTGTCGTAAAAGTCCTTCCTTCGAAAGAAAGCTGTGAGTACATCGCGGGCATGGAAACCATCCGTCGGCGTTACTCGAGTATCCACCTGGAAAGAAAGGTACAAACGTAGTTAGACAGATAGAGACAACAAATGCCAGAAATCCTCGAATCCGTGTGGTCAAAAAAAAAACATAGACAGATGACAAAACGTTGATGAAAATTCGTTCGGTGCTTTCATCACTTTTCCTTATTTTTATTCATTCTTTTTTTCCTTGATAATTTTTTCAAAAAATTTCGTACGGTATTGGAATCGCGCGGACATTCCGTCGGTACGAATCTTACATCTGAACGTGAATAACGTGACGAAGCACTTTTGCTTCCTTTAACAACCTCGAATCTCGTGGTCTCAAAACGTAAACGAAAATCCTGGAGGGTTGAAAATAGTCGTTTCGAGGCCTTCCGATACGGAAAATAATGAACGAAGAAATGCGCATGAAATGAAAATGTCGATTGTACGGGTGGTGTTGTAATGAACATTAACACAAAGCACCGCATGCGATTAAAAAAAAAAAAAAAAAAAAAAAATTAAAAAAAAGGAAACAAATAAAATGAAAATGAACGATCCCCCATTGAAAATTCCATCTCGCAGAGACGGATATTTATTGTTTTCCTGTATTGTTGAACCCTAAATAAACGAACGTGCAAATAAATATTAAGTAAATTTGTTTGGGTTCTCCTCTTGCAGACGAACAGATTTCAATGGAAGATTACCTGAAATTGAAAAAGAAACTAGTAAAGATATTATCATGAAAATTAACCAGTGATAGCAGCATTAAAAGGATGGCCGTTGTTGTTGAGAAAATACCCGACCGGACAGGTATTTTTTCTTTATTACAATCGTAAGAGCGTACACAGGAAAAAAATTAAATGACCTCGCTAGCTCGAAGCTTGAACAACATTATATTATTATAAATAATAAATAGTTTCGCTCAGTACAGTCGGTTAACGGTAACTTCGTTGCCCGGATGTAGTTTTCTTACGTGATTGTAGATAGCATGAGTCCATTTGCTAACGTGAGAGCAATAAGGGCACTGATAACGCGGCATCGTGTCGCACTCGTATCTATAGTGTCGATACATCGAGTAATTCTGAGAGAAGACCTTGTCGCACTTTGGGCACCTAAATTTCTGGGTGCTCGGTAAATTAAGATGTTCGGATTTCCCGTTGTGAGTCAGCTTCGGTCGGAGTCGAGACGAGAATTGTAATTGTCGCCAAAATTCTGTAATCAATGGAACAGAAGAAGGATTTATCGTGAGTGATTGTTACACGAGTGAAACCAAAGCCGGAGATACAATAGGATCGAGTCTGCAAAAAATGAGGGAACTTTGAAAAAACGTTTAATTTATTATCATTTTATGGCTTTTTATTCAACGGTCGGTAGGAGAAATGATGGTGGTGGTGGTGGTGGTGGTGATGGAAAAAAGATAATTTGATGGAAAAATGTCTTATCTACAAATGAATCGAGTTTACAACGGTTTTCAAAAAATGTCATTCGTATTATTTGATATTTGAAATAATTAATATAATCTAACGAGAGTGACCGGCTCGTTCGGATGTACCGTTCTCACGTGCTGATATATGTTTGACGTTTTCTTACTGCACATCGGACAATAAGGACATTTGTAACGCGGGGCTTTTCCACACTCGTATCGATAATGCGCCAACATCGTGTCTCGTCTCCCGTAACCGTTATTGCACGTTGGACAATGGAACTTGCCGGTGCTCGAGTTATACTGAACGTCGCGCCTCTTAAAGAATTTTCGCCTGCAGAAGTCTACGTAGTGAGGAATATAGCCAAACTTCGAACCTGTAAAACAAACAACAAATTATTCATCGATGAGAATTACTCTTTAAACGCAACTTTGATTTTTTCCTATATTATTTATTCCATCGCGAGTCGCCTTTTCGATGTATACATTAGGAATATCATCAATAAACTCCAGAACATTTTCGACACTCTTATTTTGTCTCTCTTTTTTTTTTGTCGCCTTTTATGTACTTTGTTACTGCGTACCGGGATGGATTTTCATGCGTTGGGAACGTCTGATTAAAGGGGGAAAGGTTCTCGAGAGGCCAGAGAAAGAGTTTCGTTTCAAATTACCCTTCTCAATAATTTTCTCGTCAGAACTTTTAAAATACACCGAAATCCCAGTTTTTTAGCAAGCCGGAAAAACTGAAACTCGAACATAAACGTGAATGGAAATTATGGTTTAAATCTAATTTAGAATCAATTTCGAAGGTGACTTCTAATCTATGTGACACTCTATTATTTCATAAATATAATAAGGAGGAGGGTGGCATGATTCAAATATAAAAACGGTTGAGTAATTAAAACTTTTAAATCTCAAAAAAAACAGTAAGAGCAGAGTCCAATATTGAACGACTGCGAGATTTTTTTCACAATAATATCCTTGAATAGTCTCAACGTTTCTCAACGGATTGAGGAGAGAATCAGCAACCATTTTTTCCTGACCCACCGAGCGAGGAGGAAGAACGCTGAAATCAATAGAGGCAATCAATTGGTGAAAACGAGATGAAATAAAAAGAGTAACTTGCCTGTGGTGGATTGAAGGAGCTTTTTCTTTAATATTATTATATTTATTTACTAACGAATATTGAATATCATAGTATGAATTCATTCGATGACGCAGCAGTGAGATCAATGATAATGCCTTGGCACTATTGTTTATTTTACGTCTAACGCGATTAACCAATTTTGACGATTCTTCTTCAATAGAGGATGTGTACGCAATTTCGTATTTCCTCAAGTATATTCTTCGCACAAATTGACGACGTATGCGACTTTATTCTTGTGTTTGTTTCTAACGTGCCTCATCCCGTTGGACTTGATTTTGCAGCAGTACTCGCAATATGGACACTTGAAACGAGGCTCTAGACCACACTCGTATTTCAAATGGCTCGTGAGATTCCACTTACAACTGAAGTTCCTTGAGCAACCGTCGTTCGTGCAGAAAAATCTCAATCCATATTCCGTGGGGTACGTTTCGATATCTGCAAAATGCAAAAACCATTGCAATAGAAAAAAGACGAAAAAGTGGAAATTGTGTTTGGATCGTAGTTAAGCATGCCGACGATTAATTCTTCCAAAATCGTAAGCCAAAGACGTTTGTTCGGTCTATTATTTCGTTGACGATTGCACGCGTTTATTTTTTTTTTTTTTTTTTTTTTCGAAACTCCGAAAACTATAAACATCACAACCAAAGCGAAAATAACTTGAGACACCGAGTCGTAACAAAAATTTCTTACTATGTCAGCTAAAAGTCTACACCAATAAACCGTAAAAAAAAAAAAAACTCGATTATTTTATTTGAAAATTTTTCTCGAAAAATTGAGACATGAAATGGAAATGTTCTTTCGGAAAATAATTAAAAAAAAAAAAAACGAGAGAGAGAGAGAGAAAGAAGCAATGAGGAATATTCGATGGATGGTGACGACCTGCTACTACTTGGATACAAATTTATTAATGATTTATTAGTGATACGAAGCTATCGGAATTTTTACAAAACTTCAGTTTTCGGTACGTCAAGAACAAACACTTCAAAATCACTGTGCCTTCGACGCACGTGTTTGACTACGTCAGCTTTAACCTTGCAGCGATATTTGCAATACGGGCACATATAGCGCGGTTTGAGTCCGCAATAATAACGGAGATGTTTGTTCAAATTTCTCTCTGAGCTGAAAGCCCTCGTGCAGTCTGAATTTGGACAGGGATAAATGCCATCCGAAGACTCCTCGTACTTCGATGCTGCGTCTTTCCACGTAGTTGTTGACCAGCATGTGCCATCAGCTAGACCTGAAATGATCAAAGACACGATCGCGTAAGTATCACAAATGTTCGAGAAATCATTAATTCGAAAGAAAACTCTGTAAATTTCAGCATGAATTCGTTAAAAAATTGAAGAAACGAGAGAGGAATCGACGCCATTGATAAATTTATTGATAAATGCAACAGTAATCTCGCTTGTAAAAAAATTAGTTTAGTGAACTTTTGTTTTTCTTTACTCCACAATCAAGACGTAATTTCTCTCGTCTTTGTGAATCCTGGTGATGTGTCTCGATACATTAGCTTTCCATTTTCCCCTGTACGAGCAGTAAGGACACTTGAAACGTGGCGCAATCCCACACTCGTTACGAAGATGTCTCTTGAGGGTGCATTTCCAAACGAACATGCTTGGGCAATAAGGGCACTGAAAATGTTTTTTCTCCGCTTGATTATAACGTCCGAATTTACGAATCATCACTCTCGGTGGCATCGATGCAACTCCAAGGGCTGGATCAAACTCCTGACCCACGTGAACGCCGTAGCCTGAAAAAGAAAATCAAATTCGATCGAGACCGTGAGAAAGGGCTGAAATTTGTACCAAATTCTTCAAAATAATTAATGATTATAATAAGAAAAAAAAATTCATCGGCCTCATTTTCTCCCGTTAAGAATCCAATCGAAACAAAAATAACAGATTCCCTCCCATCCCTCCTCCCTCCTTTCTTTCAATAAAATTATTATTACGTTTGTTTTTTTTTTTTTGGCAACCAATGTTTCAATATGACGTCAGCAAGAGGTAAAGTTTCTGCGACAGAGAGTAAAAATTGATTACGATTCGTTTCGAGCGATAAACGGAATGTTTGAATTTAATTTATTTTGTTGATAAACGAAGAAATATGATTATTGAACATTAGTTTGGCAGACATCGATGGCATAAACGTGACAACCGGGATGTATTCGTCGGACGTGAGCGCGAACGTTCGAAGCGTGTCTCGTTCTATGACGACAATAAGGACAATTGAATCTGGGCAGTTGTCCGCATTCGAATTTAACGTGATATCGAAGATTGTGCTTTCGACTAAAGACGCTGTTGCAATTGTTGCAAGGAAATCTCGAAACACCGGCGTTATTCAGATCGTTCATAGCTATTCTCCGTTGCGCAGTCCCGCTGCTATCGAAATTAGGAGGAACTTGGAGGCTCCAAAAGTCATCTGCAATCAGACAAAAAATCATCCAGAAAATTAATTTAATAAATGATTTATTCATTTATCGGCCATGAAGAAGGCTCTTTATTTTGATATTTTTCACAATTGATATCGTACGTGCAATTTCAACGCAATTGCGCTAAGCTCTAAAGTGATGCATATGGCGAAACTATTTGATTTATTTTTCGACAAATCAAAAAACCACGCTCGAAACAGTCTCATATTTTTTTGGTTTCAAAGCAAATTTGAATAATTTTGTTGAAACATCAAAAGGGTAAAATGAAACGATTTATAACGCCATTGAGTTTTTATTGAAAATTATGAAATTCAATGGTATAGATACGAATGATGCGAAACATTATTTCTTGAGATCCAAAGTAAAGACACGCTGTCCGGGATGCTTTCGTCGTACGTGAGTTCGGGCGTTCGACAACTGTTTCGCCCGATAAATACAATAAGGACAACCGTATCTGAGGAAATAGCCGCATTCGTGTTTCATGTGATAGTTCAAATTCTTGATTCTGTTAAACGCACTTGGACAATTGACACAGCTGTATCGTACATTCTCGTCGGTCGTAAACTCACTCAAATTATTAACGGGATAAAAATTTTCTTCTCCATTGGAGGGATATTTGAAAAAAGTCGGCGTTGCGAACGTTGCATCTGGAAAAGAAAAGAACAAAATTTTGCTTCAGTTCACCCAACTCACTCTTGTTTCACCGCGTCGTGCCATTTGTCGTTTTTTTATTCAATAACACTCTGCACAATCATTTTTTTAATCAACAGAAGGATTGTAAGTACACGTGCATGTTAAAAATACGGTTTTAAATATGTGTTCCGGGTGTTGGGCGATGCGACATTATTGTTTAAGGTGATGAAAAATAACATGATATTTATTTGAATATATAAGCAATTATGCGAGGGTAGAAAAAATTAACCCAATTCCGGATAACGCAACTAAAGACAGAAGGGACGCATGAATGAATTGTAACGAACGCAGCATTCCTTTATTGTAATGTCGTTTTGTTGCATACATAATTCGTGATTTGGAAGATGGACGGGAAGATTTAGAATATGAAGAAACGTCTTTGTTTGAAGAACGTTCAAAGGAATGCAAGATTACTGATGGGTAACGTTGATTTCACAGATACTCGTTTGGTAAAATTATTGTTTTGGGCCTGAATCAATACATTGGAATAAAAATAAATCTTGTCTCGGGTGGAGTTTCATCCATTCGATCCAACGTAGAATCGAGCAAAGCTTCATCTCCATGACTTCCATATTGTATTTCTCGTTCCGTTCTCTCTCGCGCGTTAATCGAATCTTCCGAGTCGGTAATTAGTCGATTTTTACATTTGCGTATTCTACTTTGCCGAATTGTTCGTAAGAACCAAGTGCAACGTCGATAACGCAGATAGATTGATCCGGATGACGACTCCTTATGTGCGAGCGCGTGTTGGATTTTTGTTTGGCGCGATAGTGACAGTAAGGACACTTGAATCTCGGTAGTTGACCGCACTCGTACATCTGATGTCTGGTTAGAGTGCCTTTTAGATTGTACACGCTGTTGCATCCTGGACACGGGTATTTTCGTTCGCGTTGACGGTACTGCTTCATCGTTAAAAAATCCGTGAAGATACCTGGCAAACAAACAAATGCAGAGCGGATATTGAATAAAAATAATATTTCAGAGCTCCTTCGAATATTGCATGATGTTCTTTTTTTCTCTCTGTGTTAGTCTTGAGTCGAAAAATACGATGACCGACGAGAAAATTTCCGCTAGCATTAATCTAATGTTATTTCTCGTCATTGCTCTTTCATTGGTTTATCGTTTATTCGGGGGAGGGGGGAAAAAACTGTGTAAACGTCGATATAGTAAAACCCTTGTGTATTCTTCTTATGTCCGAGTTGACGCCGAATGTGCCTTTTTCGATCACCACGGTGGTTTGACACACTCGTACATCTCGTGTCTCTAGTTCGATAATGCCTTTTCGATTGTACACGGCTGTTGTGTCCTGAACACGGAAATTTGAATTATCAAGTTTCGTTAAGAGATCCGCGACGATATCTGACAAACCCAAAAAAAAAAAAAATGGCAACTAACAGAAGAAGATATTGATTAAAAATGAAAATGATCTTTCTTCAAATTTTCCAGCGGACGTAGGTTGTTTTCCGGGAGTGTCGCAGCCTCGTGTGAAAAATCTTTGATAACGTTGATCTGCGTAATCGTCGTATTCTGCGCTAGTGGTTTCATTTGCTGCGGTTTCACACTGCTTAACAGGGCAATGCATAAATGTCCATCGCGTAAACGGGACAGCCTTTATGTTTTCTTCTTATGTGTTTGTTGACGTTGGACGTTTTCTTCGATCGCAAATCGCAATAAGGGCACTTGAACCGCGGCGATTGTCCGCACTCGTACATCCGATGTTTCGTAAGATCGGGTTTACGGCTGTACGAGCTTTTGCAACTCGGACATGGGTATATCTTGTTACTTCGACGTTTCGCCTGTCTTCGTAGCTCGAACGCCATTAAATCTGCGAACGAAAGAAAATCCAATAACGATTTTTTCTCATCTTCCGAGGGCGCTGCTTCGTTACATCGTTAATTACGGGTGAAAAAACTTATGTTCGATAATGACACTGTAATAATAACGTCATGAACAAGTCAAACGCGATGATGAAACGCTTTCTCTACAAAACCAAACGCGTTTGATCGCCAATAAAAATTGCGATACAATATCGTTCTGATCGATCCTACGTAGCTTTATTATTCCATTTCGATAAACGCATTACAATTATTTAAAAATCTCATTTTAACGCATTAACGCATTGGATGAAAGTAGAAAAAAAAAAAAAAAAACGGAATTTCAAGCCGCGAGCCAATTTGGATTGTAAATGTTCTGGATGTAAGGAACTTTTCCGTCGTGTTTTCTTCGTATGTGCTTGGTGACGTTGGAAGTTTTCTTGGAGACCATATCGCAGTAAGGACATTTGAATCTCGGTGGTTGACCGCACTCGTATCTGACATGAGTAACGAGACTTCTCCGCTGTTTGAACACGCTGGAGCAATTGGTACACGGGAATCTCCTGCTGAGCGGACTTTTCGACTTCATACTGAAGCTCCGTCCGCTCCCGTTAATCGAGTAACATTCGTATCCTGAAAAATCAAACGAATTCGTCAGTTGCTTCGAGATCGTAAAAACTTGCTAATACATTCGTTTCTCGTTCTCTCATATTTATCATAATCACACGTTAGGCAAGCCAGGTTTTCTAATAGGAGATTCAAGGATTCAGAGCTACATTCCTTTCCGAACTTTATTTCACTCAAATAACTTGAGGATTTTTTAAAATTTATTCCACGCAACAAACATAAAATTAATTAAGTCGGTGACGTAAAATATCGAGTTACCACAAAATTTACAAATTTATTTGCATTAAGGCAGTGATGCTATTGAAACTCGCCAGTTTACGAGCCTCGTGGCTCGAACCAAAAAAGTCATCATTTTTCTTGTCCAACGCATTCGTTTGAAATATAATTAGAACTGAGATCTAATCTTAAGACGAAAATTGGCTCACGCAGTTGATCGCTTAGAACAAACGCTATATTTTTACAGCTCGTGTGTTACAAACGTAAACAGGTTTTTCTTTAATTATATGGTGGGAGGGGGAAGTTCTATCTTCGATGGATACAATCGAAATGAACATTAAAAAAGATACCTTTCTTTGCGGGTATGATGCAGCTTGCAAGCTTAGCAATATTTTTCAACGGTTTTAAGTTGCTGAATTTTTTTACATTCTTGAGCATAGAGCGGTAACATTACTTTTACTGCATCTGACAGGGATGGATCTCGGATTGCTCAATACCTCCCCAACATTATATAGAAATCGATTTGACTCATCGTATCTGTTTTGACGTCTGTTCAGAACGCATGCCAAATTCAGATATCCCATACTTGAATACTTTCGTGAGACAGATCCAGCGATATCCAGATTATAACCATGCTGATTTTTAAAATATCTATCAGTTGAAAATTTTTCAGATTTCTCACGAGTACTATTGGAAATATAATAAAAAAAGAAATATTTGCTCGTAGCTCGGTGCGTACCAGCGTGCTTTTCCTTCTATTTAGCAAATTATTATTTTTCGCGTCAACTTCAAGTCCATTTTGGTGAAATACGATATTGTAAAGCGAGTGCGTTTAGTTTATTCTGTAATCGAATTAGCACAAAATTTTCAGTACAAATGACAGAGCTAAATTTGTAATTGTTTAATCTTCATTTCGACATTTGTACGTTGATTCATCTCCGTTTATTTTTGTTTTGGTTTCCTATACCGTTTCTTTGGTTTCACCTGGAGCGCGCCATTTTTCTTGAGCGTTTTTTTGAACAAATCAATAATGTAAGACTCTTCGCCCTTGTGCAATTTTCGAACATGGGCGTACATGTTGGACGAAGATTTGGCCTTCCTCGTGCAATAAGGACATTTGAATCTCGGTGGTTGTCCACACTGGAAATTGACGTGATACACGAGACTTTTCTTCTGTTTGAAGACGCTCGAACAGTTGTTACATGGAAATCCTTTATTAGCGAGCGGAATTTTCGGTTTGACGTCGAGGCTCATCGTCACGGCCCCGTTAATCGGCGCGCATTGGTATTCGTATCCTGAAAATCCAAACGAATTTGTCAGTTTTCCCATCAGCGATCTCGATTCTTCATTCACGTCTTTTATTTATGTTAATTAAATATTTCAACACTATAAATAATCTCACACGTTAATTATTAGGCGAGTTTTCTAGCCGGAAATTTGGGACTTTGGCTACATTTTTTCCAAGCTCGTTATCGTCGTTCGAGTTACTCTATATAGAATGGCTCGGTGCGTGGCTGAAATGAGGGTCAGGTAATTGATGAAGCAAAATATCAATATCGTCAAAAATATTTCATACGACTAAAGCTACCGATAGTTTCGTAGTGTCTGCTCTTTATTCTCCCATTTTTCAATCCGCTTCTCTAATATTTTTTCATCTATCGCACACAATTTTCTACTGTTGTAAAGATTTTTTTTTTTGTGTCCATTAAACTCGACGCTTGTTCATTATTCGAACACGAAAATTTAGCCTTGCTCGTACAATAAGGATACTGAAAACGAGGCTCTTCGTCGCACCGAAAATTTACGTCATACACGAAACTTTACTTCTGCCTGAAGGACGCTTAAACAGTGTTGTCACATAGGAAATCCTTTAGCAAGCGAAATTCTCGATCCGACGTCAAAACTCATCGTCGTATCGGCGATATTCGAATCCTGAAAAGCCAAACGAATGTGTCAGTTGTTTTTTTCTTTATCAACAATCCTCGATGCTCCATTGACTTTTGTTTTATTTCTGTTTTTCATTGAATTGTGAAATACATGTACGTTAATCAAGGAGTTTTGTTGCGAACGGATATTCTGGGGTGGGGGGGGAGGGCCTTCGGCTATTAGCCATTATTGCTAAACTTGTTGTCGTTCGAGTACCTGGAGAATGACTCGGTGGTTGAAACAAAGGTCAGGTAATCGATATTAAGAAAAATGTCAACGATACAAAAAAAACATTTGACATGACTAGAGCTAACGAGACAAGCTCATAATGCTTCCGCTTTATTTCTCCATTTCTCGAGCAGATTTTCTAGTACTAAAGTTTGACTTTTGTCCATTAAATGCAACGTTTCGTCGAAATTGGCTTGTTCAGATCGATTATGAGAAGCTTCTCATCTTTGTGGACTTTCCGCACATGAACATACATATTCGACGAAAATTTAGCCTTTTTCATGCAATAAGGACACTGATAACGAGGCTCCTTGCCGCATTGGAAGTGACAATGGGTTCTCATGTCTGAAATTCTTTTGTATCCTCTATTGCAACGAGGGCAGTGAAACTTTTGGCCGCTCGAGGAAGCTTCTTCGAGTTGAATCCTTGACCCCGAATACTGCGAGGTCATTGGAAAAGCAGGCATTCCGGCATTGGTGTGCTGATGGGAATCAGCCCTGACTCTCGTAATTTGCCTTCTCGTTGTCGAATAATCCTTCTCGTATCTCGAATAAAAATATCGCGGCTGTGTAAATCCACGTCCGCTTGTCATTTCGGTGCCAACGATTCCCGGCGGATATCGACGGCTCACCATTTGTCTCACGCCTGGAACACACAAAATATCCGTATGGAGATTTTCTCTGCTGTCAAAAATGCTTCTACTCAAATGCACGCTAACGATGTCACATACTAGAATTGTCTCAATTTCACTCCTCCACTCGACTCCGCGTTTCCAAAAACTTGTAATTCTAATAATAATAAAAACTCTCCCGAAGTCTCAGAAGTCTGGAAAAAAGAATTAATTACCTTCTCGAAGTCGGATACCCTAAAATAAGCCAAATCTAATATTTCGATCGAGCTTCGATGCCATGGCTTCTTCTCGTCGAAGCCATGGGATTGGAGTCTGCTATAAATTCGTTCATCGGTTTACCAACTTGTCTATATCATGCCTAAAATATCATCAAAATCATTTTATAAAAATGCTTTCTCCTCTCGCGTTCTGAATCGTTATTGCGTGGTGGAAGCTTGGCGAAGGAGAAGAAGAAGAAGAAGAAGAAGCGGTAAGCTGCAAAGTCAAACATCGAGTACAAGGGTCATCAACACTCTGCGTTAGTAAATTTTTGTTTTAATGTACAATCGAATCGAATGGAAAGGCAATATCACTCAATAAATACAATGATAGATTAGCCCAAAAATAATGAATAATCCAACTGTCGATAGGAAATGATAAATACACAGTCTTAAAGATAATGAACGTTTTGTTAGAAAAAAATAAATAAATTTAAAAAAAAAACGGTCAAGGTCGGCTGATCATTCCATAAAGTTCGGATCGCCGAAATGCGTGGAACTGGGATACATGGTTACTTGAAAGGGGAGAGACTGATGTTGACGACGAAAATGAAGTTTCACGTCTTGGAGTCTCTTGTAAGTGCTCCCGCAATAAACGCATTTTCGTATTTTTCCACAATTATGCCTCATGTGATAAGTGAGGGAGGCTTTCGTCCCGAAACTAACGTCGCAATTTCCGCAAGCGAACGTGCGTCTCGGTCTGGTGTTATTTTCTAGCGGGCTGATGGAGTTATCCGCAAAGCAACTGATTATTCCGGTGGTACGATCCATGACAATAGTCCTCGAACCTGCAATCACGAAATTAGGAGTAAGAAAGATTTCGGGGGCTTGTTGGAGGCTGCGAAAATGGTATTTGCGCGGTTAAGAGTGAAAATTGGTACGCTTTCGCGTTTGCGAGAATGCGACGTGAGCTGTATTTTGTATTATTTTGAGGTGATAAAATAGTATCGGAGTAAGGACTTTGTTCGATTAAATTTTTCAAAAATCTTTATCTTCTTCCTTCATTTCGCGATAATACGTTGAAAGTACACGTTTTTCTTTTACTTGTCGAAAAGTTTATCTTGGGAAGTTTTCGATTCCCTCGAAACAATTTGACATTGTAATTGATGCCTTCGCAAGCTGCTACCGTGCAAAAACGTTTTGTCACAACGAAAACACTTGAGAGTCTTTCCGCACTCGTGACGTATGTGATAAATCAGATGAGAACGTTTCGTGTATCTCGAGCCGCATTGAGAACACGCGTGCGGACGAGTCCTCGGTAATCGATGACACTTTGCTTGCGGATTCCAGTAACAGGTTGTACCGACGTGGCTCCGAAGATGACCAATTTGCATGAACGTCTTCAGGCAATAGCGACACGTGTAACGACGACGCGAATCGTCCGGTCCTCCGCCGGCCTGACACAATGCCAATCCTGAAACATTATTTTTACGATTCATCGTTAAAACATTATTCCAAACTCCGATCATACGTCATTACATCCAACTAATCAAAATTTCGATTATTACGATCAGAAACAAATTTTCTATCATCGTAGTCATATGAATTGAGAAAATTTCAATGCTTCTTTGTCAAATTTTTACAGTATGAAATTCTGTCTTTATCCTGTTGATCGTTTTCATTCGCTATTCGCTCGTAAAAAAAGGAGCGCGAAAGAGAGAGAGAGAGAGAGAAAGAGAGAATGGGGGGGGGGGGGGTGAGAGAGATCTGGAAAAAGGACCTGAAAAGGACGCTGCTGTACACGAATTTTAATCCAAGTTGCACATAATTTTCACAAGTATTTTGTTTTACTCACTTTGAAAAGATTTCGTGAAAGAGATTGGTGCAAATTCCTGTATCCGACGGCAGCCCGAATGATGACCGATGATTCGGGCACTTATTTTTACCATTCGCCAACGTCCGAAACTTCGTTTCTTGGTTAAACGTATTTAAGCATTTTGTAACGTTAATAGATGCGAATAAAAGCGTGCAATATACGAAAGAAAAATTTGTATTTATTTTGAGGAAAATATAAAGAAAAAATAATCAACTGAAAGCTATTTGTCGATTTGTAAAAATAATGATAATCTCAAGTTTCGTAAACGCGTAATACTTGTCACAAAGACTCTGTCAAGTTTTTTTATGCCCCTCTTGATTTAAGATCGGGATGAACCGAATAATCGACGAGGCTCATCTTCAAGAAAAAGCGACCGTGTGCATCCTGGTGATATGCTCCGTAAGAATATCCATTCGTGCGTAAAATTTACCGCAATAAGGACAAACGCATTTGAGCTTTCCGCATCCGTATTTCACGTGCCTACACAAAGACGACCAATTTTTGTAAACCTTGCCGCAATCCGGGCAGCGATGACCACCGATCGTCAAACGACCTTTTTCTTGAGAGAGCCCTGAAACGAGATAAGAAAAAAGATATCTTGTCAATCGGATGCTGCGAACGAAGCTGTGAGAATAATTGTTGCATCTTCGCAGCAGATGAATTTATCAATTGACGCAGCACGGACCGTAAGTTCGACCCGATAGAAAAACCGCGAGCGAAAGAGAGAGAGAGACAAAGAGACAAAGAGAGAAAGAGAGAGAGAGCGAGCGAGCGAGAGAGAGAGGGGGGGGAGTGAAAATCGTAGGGAAAGAAACAGCGATTGAAAGGGTAAAAAATCGAGAAATGAAGAACCAAAATTCTGCCCATTTCTCCTTTCCCCGTCTTCGATAATTGCCGGTTCGGGGTCAAGAAAACTCGTTGATCGAAGCTCATGTATTTCCAAATCACATCGCGTTTATTCAGTCGGCAACATACACTCGTGTTAGGATTATAATTCAACAATATCCTTTTATTGCGTGTCGTATCAACGATATATAAAATGTACATAAACTATGCATATTTCAATTTTCCATCAAGAATATTCAGTTATGTATATTCATCATATATTATAAAACCCCAAAAATACAACATTTATATTTTTTTTTTCGTAGATTGATTCAACAATTGTAAACGCCGACAATGGCTTACTCAACGGATTACAAGTTACTATATATATATATATATATATAACGCACATATATCGTACCGAGCTACAAAAATAATTGTCACTTTGGTATCCCCGCAAAAACGCGTTTATATTTATTTTTTCTACTACTTTGTTGGCAGTACAGTACGCCGGTTGTTACAACAGCCATATTTGTGTGTGTTTTTTACGCTTCAGAAGCGATAAATAGGAGACATTTCCCAACGGGATGAAGCAAAGAACGTTTATGCTGAGAATGTAAACAATCAACGTGAACTCATCGAAAACAATGATAAAAGTAAATTTTTCATTCATCGCGGACACTTTGCTGTTTTTTTTCCCCCTGTACATCTTTTGATCATCCATTGATGGTAATGATCTCGAAAAAATCTGTCCGGTAAATACTTTTTTCCATCTTCGAGTGGAATTTGAAATGAAAAAGGAAGGAAGGAATCGAATGGAGAGATCGTTTATTGATCGGCAGGGGTCGATTCGGATTTAGGTACTATTTGTCGAGCTGCACCGTGTATGTTGAGAATATGCTGCTTGAGATGATCCGGACGACAGAAATATTTGCCGCAGAGAGTACAGGTAAAGGTGTAGCGTGAGCCGAGCCCGCCGCACTCGTATCTCGAGTGGCGTGTCAAGGAAGATCGTGATCTGTATCCGCGTCCACACATGACACAACGAAATCTCAAATCACTTGAGGAAGCCCCACAATCCAAAGCTGGACTAGCTGCGAACATACAGGGAGGAAAATCTTTTACACACGTGTGGCCCTCGGGCTGTTTTTTTCACCGCCGAAGAAACGCCCTTGAGCCGAGCGAGGGCACAACGAATCTCATTTGACCAACAAAAAGGACAATCCTCGAGCAAATCAAACTTTACATCATTTCAGAATTTCAGACGCGGAGCGCGCGACCGCCAACCATTTTTCTACTTCGGAAAAAACAAAACGTCCCAACCCCGATTTTTGTTCCATCATTTTTTATTCAATTTTTCTATGTTCTTCGATTTTCATTTTTATTTCCACCTTTTTTCATTCATTCTCTTAAGCTCGGAAGCGTGAAGACAATTGGCTGAATCGCTTTATCGACCTCGCACGAATTTCCATCTCGAGACCTCGACTTTACAGGCGATTCGGAATGAAAATTCTCAAATTATGCTCTATGTCAACTAAGTTTCAGTCTATTTCAGTCTCGAGAAATTTTACTTGTGCGAAATCGCTTGTTTTTCAGGCGGTTATTTACATGCTGCCCCCAAATATTATTATTATTATTAATATGATTACTATTATAGCTATTATTATTATTGTTGTTGTTGTTGTTGTTGTATAATCCATATCGCAAATTCGCTGGTCTTGACTTCTTCTCCACTTGTGCTTCAACAAATAAATACAACCCAACATTCAAATGACATTTCCTCCTTAATAAATGTTATCGCACCCAAAATATACATCGAGCAGAAATAAAACCAGAAACGTCGCGCGAACACACTTTCATCCTGACGTTTTATCATCAGACCACTCATTCACTCATCAAAAGAAAGATCAACAGAGAGAGGAGGAGGAGTGATCTTATTAATTTCCGATGTTGATTTTCATTCGGTTCAACATCTTATTGAATTTGTTTTCTTTCTATTTACAGAGAACAAATGGTAGGAAGCATAGAATAACGGATCGAGCAACGATTTATGTTGTCGCCAACGCAGCGGATATCCCAGAAACACAAATGAAATAAACACTTTTATTGAAATAAAGAATCATGTGGCGGTTTTGTAACTGGAATTTGGTCGAAGCATTGAATGAAATTTATCGATATCGAGATTCCTATAAATTCGATCCTCTTTTGCCTGCGCGTTAACGACTCAATACTATCGAACACTTTGACAAATGATTCGCAGGTTCGAAAAAACTTGTTTAGTAATCGAAATAATAAAAAAATGGAGCCATCGAAAAATTGAGCAACCCGAAACAGCAATCGTATTTCCATAGACTCGAGATTTGCATGAATCTTTTGCAAAAAAAAAAACACATGTTTGAAATGAATTTTTCATCGCCAAGATTATTGGATACGGTTGGGAAGAAAAAGTTGAAAAAAAAAAAATAAATAATACATATATACATTTATTTATTGGGAGCCGGATGTGAGAGCATCGATTCGTAGGAACAAGAGATGCGAATACAAATTCGGAATAGAAAGTGAGATTTCTTGAATGATTCTCGGTACGTTCGTTTTCGTCATTGGCAAATGAGAAAATATCTTTTTCAATGTTTATTCCAAAATTTATAAAGAACTCTGACGTCCTTGACGGTGATGGGTCTATTGGTATTTGCGGATGCTCCTGGATCGAGCGCGAAATCGTCATCGTCGGTGAAACATTCGGCAATGTGTCTGAGCAAACCACCGCGGTATTTGTAACTTCGTCCGCAGCTCGGACAGGATAGTCGACGATAATCGGCCATTGGATGGGCGGCCGGGACGGCCGCTCGACGCTCGAGTCCGACGTTGCTTCCGGCTCCGCTCGCGTTCCTCCTCTCCTCAACGCTCGTTGTCCCATACCAATCACCAGCTGCAAGCATCCACGCCGCAAAAAAATCACGCCCGCGACCACGCGACAATAAACCAATCATTATATCCAAAAATAATCCTCCTCTTCATTAATCAACTGTCTGTCTGCTCTCTTCTTTCCTTATTTATTATAATAACTCGAAATAAAACTATATGACGTGCTCTTCATGAAACCCTTTTACGAAACAACAAACACTTAAAAGGAGGTATACTCGATGATGCTTCGAACGGTCGGGAAGTACTTTCACGATTATCATTTTCGACGGTACAAAAAAATAATAAAAAAGACACTCGTTTAAGGAGCTTCCTTCCATGTTAGTAGTACCGCACACGTCGTAGTTATTTATTCTTTCTTTTTCGCACGATTAACCAATGAATATGAAATAATGAAATAATGAATATTACAATGCCCACCAACAAGCCCGCGAAAGTACTCTCCCTCCGATAATTAAATAAATAAGTGAATAATAATCCATCCGACAACGTTTTCGTGCTTCCTCGAAATGAACGAGAATAATAATTAAGTGAAAAGCAGTTACAAAGAACATGACAAACACCCTTGTGACGCACCGTCGATGACGATTGTCATCAGCAGGGATCGACGATTCGATTGCGCAACCGCCCCGATTGCGGCCCTCAATGAATTTTGTGCGCTTCAATCTCTTCGTAATAAGAGGGACTTTGAATAATTGAAACCCTCCGAAATCTAGCAGAGTTCAGGCGGCTATCTCCTCGATCCCGGCTAATGTTAATCTCTCGAGAAACCCCCCCCCCCCCCCCGTTTCATCGGAGTTAGTGGTAAAAGGACTGTCGAGCTTAGAGATTCGTCAATTGTACACCAAGAGAAATAACAATAAATATATTCTTGACGAACCATCAATTTTTGAGGGAAGAAAAAAAACATTGAATCCAAACATTCTCTCGTTGCGATACTTGAAAGAGCTGTTGCTTATCTCTTCGGGTCAATTATCAAATCTGCTCGAAACGTCCATGCGCTATTGTAAGCTGCTTCCTGAAAGCGGGAAAGGGTTCGCCATTGAATTAATAATCAGACACGTGTGTGTTATTCTTTCTTTTATTTATCAGTCATTTTTATTATTGTTACGAATTGACGCACACATGTGAGTGGTTAGAGACGACCAAGAAGTTGAGTTTCTCGTTGAACGACGTGTTTCGATGACGAATGTGACGAGAGACTCGCTCGAAATAGTAAATCAGGGAACAGAGCAGCATAGAACACTGTTACTTTTATTTCTCATTATTTTCCTAATAAACGAAGCAATTTTGCTTTCTTCCCTTTTCCCTCTTCATAATGAGAAAATTGTAACGATTGGAAAACTCAAAAAGGAATGAAATAAAAGAACATTATATTCGATGCTGCTGCATGCTCGCGCGAGACGCGACCTCGAGTCCGTGCAGGTTGATCGCGTGCAATAAAAGGGTAGAAAGAACAATAATCTTGTATCAGCCGAATCAGCACACTCGACCGTGGATATTCTCGTCCGAAGCTCCCCTCCTCCCCCCGTTGACGTCTGAGCGAATCGTTTCTTGCCAAGCATTTTCTTAATTTGATCGTATCTTTCGCGCATTTGGAGTTTCTTAATATCCGGAAATAATAGTTGGATACAGTTGGAAAAATCAACCAGTAATTGACAAGAAGCACTTTCTATAAGAGTTCGCGCGCGTTCTATTTTTTTCGTCACTAAATGATTTTGTTCTTTGCTGATGTTCCTTTACAATTACCGATTGATTCTTCTCCACAGCAGCAGTTCATTTTAAAACTGATGACTTTGCGACAAGAGATTAAGAATTGCAACAAATTTTATAATGCGAAAGAAACGATCCGATGAACCGTGACAAACGTGTTTTTATCTCAACATTCGCGACTGATTTTATTCGAGCATCTGCGTTATGTTTTTGTTGATGAAATGCGAGTATCTTATGACAATGAAAATAAAAATCTTTCGAAACGGGAGTAGAGTGAAGAGAGATTTAAAAAAAAAAAAAAAGAAAAAAACATGAACATGCCGGGTTTTATTCGTTGAGGTTTGTTGTATTTGAAGAACAATTTGTTTATTGGACACAAAAAGAAAGACATATTTCGTTTTGGCAAGGATAAAGCGTTTGATATATTGTTACAACTTGATTTTCAACGTAGTCATCACAAGTCATAAAAGAAAAGACAAAATAATATAAAAAGTATAAGATATCAAAGTGTGTAACCCGTGACAATGTTCGAGTTTTGCAAACTTACATGAGTTTTCGGCGATCGAAATAATAATAATAATAATAATTAATACTAGTAGTAACAATGACAAGAAAAATGATAATAAAATGTTTGCAAACGACTGAATAATGTTTGGAAAATCGTTCGAATTATTGAGCAATGATGTTTGTAACGAATTGCAAACACTTTGCGCAAAGTCTTATACGTGTACGAAAAGTGTGAGCGAAATACGAACATCGGCTCAAGCTTGACCGAATGAAATTTCAAGAGAATTATAATATATTAATCAGTTGATGACTGATTCTCGAGATTTTAAATAATCGAAACGTACTCGAAATCATCGAGTTTACTCTGCGTCACGTACAAAAAAAAAGAGAATAATTTACAAAACGATAGAAAAAAGAAAAAACTGAGGATAAAGAACACGTCAAGAGACGAAGGTATAATAAAATGGATGCATACTTGTAATCGTGACGTAGAGCAACTTCTCGATGTTTCCTAAGAAATAATCATGCGAGTAGTTCTTTTTACGAGATCCTCGTGATGTTCGAACGTCGATGAGAGAGATCTCGATAGTCGTTGGTTCCCCGATCTCCTGTTGCTTCTCGATGAGTGAAGTAATAAATCGTGTACTCCGTTCGCGACTTGCGAGATTTTCGAGTAAAGGCAAGGAAGAATTATGCAAAGCATTCACACCTTTTTCACATTCTTTCTCGAAAATCAATACGTATATAACTTTTGTCCACATATTTCATTAATTCTTGAAAAATATCTGTGCGAGCCCGCAGCCAAATATTTTCAAGAATAAAATCCTTGACTCTTGCACTGAAATAAACAGAGACGAAAAGCCGAGAATCTCCGTAGATTTGACGTCGATCTCAATAACGCAAAGAAAAGCCAGGCGCCATGGGATTTCCAACGTTTGAGAATTCGACGAGAAAACAAACGATCGATTCAACGACTTTATCATCCCTTTTCGTTCTACCTGCCTGCTGCCTGTCCAATCCTCACCTAATCAACACACTTGCACTCTCGCTTTCACACTCGATCGACGAAGATAACGACAACGTTGGTCGAGGAACCGAGGAAGCTGGAAACAATGAACTCGGTACACGAGACACAAAAACAAATCAAGAGGATTTAGGATTTAGGATTTAGGATTGAGGATTGAGGAACCAAGTGTTTTTCTTTTCATTAATTCGGAGATGAACTTTTACATGGGTACCAATACAAAAATCAACACGAATTATTCGATGACATATACGTTAAAATGGCGTTGCTTTGAAAACAGTTGCCAAACCAATTCAGCACAACATTGATAACGTTTATTTCGAAAATGTGAACCAATTCGAATCCAGATGTCGAATCGTTTTGTTAATTACAAAACGAGTCGACACAGTCTTAAAAAACAACGAATATAGAAAGTGATGAACAACCGTTTTCAAAAACAACGAATCATTTGGTTATGAATCGAATAAAGAAAGTTCACCCTGCGCGCCGATACAACGCGCAAGATTAAATACTTACGGTTTCATTCAATTATTTCAACTTTTACCTTTTACTGCTATTACCAACTTTTGCAACATTTTTGCAAACACCAGTCTTCGTTTCTTCTGCTGGATGCTTCCGAACCCGATTAAAAGTATCATGAAAATAATAATGAAATTTTACGTTCTTCTTGCACTATCACTTTTTTATGCTGGAAGAAAATTTGTTAAATCGAACACAGTTATTTCAAACATTCTTCTCAAATTACTGTTTTCGATCCTTTGTTCTAAATGAAATTTCAAAGATTATCGAATAAAAATTTAAGATCCAATGAATCTGTGAATGTTTCATCGTTAACAATGAATCGAGAAAAGATATAGATTTTCTTGTCCGTTGTTTCCTGTAAAAAGAACATTTTCAGTGTACACGATAAAAAGTACAGAAATAAAAAAAAAAAAACCTGAAAAAAATTTGTTTTTCATGAAAATACGTATAAATAATCGTGGCTCAATAATCAATCAAGAAATAATCAATTATCAAGACGATCACTAGGTGTTTCACACGTTTTCGAATTTCCGAAAATTTTCAATATTTCGTCAACAACCCTCGAATATAAAATATCGTATCCAACGGGTTTATGAGAAATCGATTATTCAAGGAAAATTCGAAAATACATTGAAAATATAATAACAATGCTGGCAATGAGTTATTTAAATGTTAAAAATCGCCTGTAAAGAAAGAATGCACGTAGAAAAAAAAAAACAGTTTTGAAATTAAGGTAAAATGGTGGAATCAAGACAAGATAAGAGTAAAAAAAATCAGGGTACAAAAATTCGTGGACTTGAGTGAGAATATCACAACATTGAAAAATGTCGATGTTTTAAATTTGAAAAAATAAAACAAACATGTCATGTTTATGAATTTTATAACCGTTACCAATACGTTACCAAAAGTGCTGATAGATGTCGGGGAGGCATCATCTTCTTTATCGACGAGTTCGTAATTCAGAAAAAGTCTGAATTTACGAAAAGTCGGTTGCCAAGCTGGCGTTTTCTTCTTCTGCTGCTTCTTCTTCTTCTTCTTCTTTTTCTTCTTCTTTCGGTCATTAATGTCTCAACAAAATGCATCAAACAAAAGTTGCATTCGAAGCGAGACGATAAATGCCGATGAATTGTCAATGTCACGCACTGAATTTAAATTGTCAACGGACACAAATTGAAAGAGCAAAAAAAGCCTGCTCACCAAAATCCGCTGACAAAAAGATTTAATAAAAACGAATTTTTCGATCGCGCGTTCTTCACAGAAGAACTCGCATATTTGAGCGTCACACGTGTGTAAAATCATCAAAAGTAATTGTAGCATTTTTTGGTACTTCCGTAAGCAGAGTACAAATAAATACAAACATGAAAAATACCTGTAAAAGAATTATCGCACAGAGTAACAATGACAAAAATAATTCGTTGAAACCTCGAGGCCTGTAGAGAGAAAAAAATACAAGGCAAAAATTTTCGTTTTGGCGAAAATCGCGCAAGACGATAAAAATGTGAGATCAGCAAAGAAAAGTGCTGGCAAATTGAAAACGTGGTGGTGGTGACTGAACTTCAGTTGAAGACGACCAGTGATGAAACGGAATACAATTGCAACACATTATTTGCAAAATTTGCACATTATTTTAACAGGCAAAAAACATCGAAACCGTACACACGCTTGCGTACAACGAAGAAATATACAAGACAACGGGGACGATTCAACGAAAATAACAATTAACAAAAGCAATTCGCCAAATACGTGGTTCGATGCGAAATCGTCTTCTTACCTCAAGAACGATGAGCCCGAACCACGTAGGTCGATTTTAATTTGAAAATTGTTAACAAACCCTGTCGAAAAAATGGACAATTTACATGACATAAATATAAAGGAATCGATAAAACCTGTGTAAGAATCATTTTTTAAAACGGTATGCAAGGAGATTGATGCATAAATAACGATCTTGACCTTGTTTTACCTTTGTTACCTTTGTTACCTTTGTTACCTTTGTTACCTTTCAATTTCGTTACCTACGATTGAGATAAAGAGTAAATTGTACTCGAGAAGCGCGATCTCGATAGTTTGCAAAGTGCAAAAATCGATCTCGCGCTAGAGCAAAAGTCGACGCACTAAACCGTCTAGCCAGCAATCGCGAAATCGATTGCATAGTCGTACGAACTGGGTTTGCTTCTCTTTTCTTTCTTCTTTCTTCTTTTTTCTTTCTTCTTTCTTCGAGATCGATCAACCACAGAAAGAATATTCGCGAGTGATTCGACCCGAACGAGAAATGGCTCGTCCGTGTCGAACCAAAACTCTCGCGTCATCGATCCGCGGTGTATTTCGTCCACTGTTTAAACCAGCACGAATCTTCACATCTTCTTTGTTTCTAAACACTTTTGGGAATCAAAAACGTTCGCGCGTGTCGAGAAACACGCGCATTAAAACATATTGAAACATGTTGCGAGAGAAAGAAATAGAGATAGAGATAGAGATAGAGATAAAGAGAGAGAGAAAGATAACACATAATGGTATCATGGTAGAATAACGTACGATTGAATTCGATGAAATACGTAGAAATTACAGCATTGTGGTTGTTCGTTTACAATATCATGAATTTTAACCGCTACACACTATAATATATTACGAGAAATCAAAAGGCAACAAAAAAAAACAAACAAAAATACGCATAATAATATAACATTGAAGAAATATTATCGAAATATAATGACAAAGAAAACAAACATTATATCGTGACGACGACACGTTATATTTCGTAACATCATACGAAGTTTTCGTTATTTCGAAGTATTATCATAATATGAAATTATCGTTATTCTTTTATATTTTAATCTTTTCTTTTTCGTTTCTTTTTTTTCTGTCCTTTCTCGAATGAATAGGTATACATATTAAGAAACCATATGTATGCATAGTCGTATGGAATAATATCAAGTAGTTTTCTTATATATTTATACATATATATGTGTATCATCATATATATACATATAAAATATATTTGTGATTTGGGTTAATCAAACATTTTTGATGTATATGCGTTACGAACAAAGAAGCGAGTTATGTACACATGGGTTAGCCAAAAAAAAAGAAAAAAAAAGTAAGTAAGTAAACGATTGATATACGTGTGTGTCTCTGTATAAGTATACACGTCAAAATCTACGTGTTCATTGCTCGTGTACACACGCATATAAATATACGCAGACATACATATATTCGTTTATTCGAATGGTTTCGAGGGCACGCGCGTATTCACATGAAATTATAAATCGGGGAGGGGAGAAGAAGGGGAGACATGATACGTAAGAGAGAATTGAAATGAATGTTTCATTAGATTTAGCAGCTCTGTTTTTTACATTTTCGTACTTGCCTTCGTTTTTAATAGCTCACCCACCACCAACAACCCCGTTTGCATACTTTCAAAGACCCCTGTTGTGTGTCTATCACGACAGCATTTTGTATATAAATATATAGTATCTCATATCTTTATATACGCATGTATTTTATAACGTGCCCTTGCGAGACGCGCGTGCCTCTGTGAGTTAAGATATAATTACACTACCGAAGGAAGCGTGACCATGCAAGACGAAATACATATAAAAAGGTATTGAAAAATAAATAATAATAGTTGAAGAGAGTATTGAAAAAAAAAAAAAAAAAAAAAAAATAGTGAGAAAAAAAATCAAATAAAACGGCACAACGCAATGGATAAATATTCGTAATATCTCGTTCACACAATAATCTTTGTCAATTATACAAGTTTTTTTATGACTCTCGCCGCCAGGCGGAAGGGGTCATCATTGTCTGCTGAGCGAAAATCGAGAACGCCGCAACGTGTGGAGTCAATCAAATCACGATATTCATAATTTACTCGTTTTTCTATATGAACCAATGTGAAGCGGAGAATCTCAAGCACGGTCCCGCAAACCATATGAAATTGAGAGAAAACTAATCGGGGGGAGGGGGGTGTTAACAACCGTTAACTTTAAGGTTGCTTTTTTAGTGAAATGATTGATCATCCACGTGTTTTTTTCAGCGTACTACATTCGTTTCTGTATCAATTACTCGTATTTTTTTTTGTTTTTGTGTGAACAGATATATATGAGCATTGCGTGTGATCCCTCATTACGTTTTCGTCACGATTATATCCAAGAGTATCCTCCTTTTTGTTTCGTTTTTTTTTTCTTTTTCACTACTGATGACGTATACACACACGTATGCAAAAATAGGTGTGCGTATATATATTTATATATATATATATTGAAATGAATATGTATCGACTACCAACATAGAAAAATAACACGAACACGACTACGAGGGTGGATTTGGGGGTTCGAGGGTTGATTTTCATATAAGATTTTTGTTTACTCTGTACGCGGATATTCGGGGAGGAAGCAAAGCTCGTGGTACGAACGAGGCGGACTTTTCGACGGAGTTTCGAAGAAAAACCCGCCTTTTTCGACGCCGAACTTTCCTCACGAAGAATGTTGAGAAAAAAAAAAAAAATCACGTAAAATCAAAATTTTTCGATTTATCGCCAAACTACTCGCAACACGCAACGTGGCGCAATATATATTTGCTATTTGAATACGTAAAAATCATTTTCGCTGTTTCGCCTTCGTGAAATTCGTGTCAGTTCCTCGACACCATTGAATAGTGAGATGAAATAATAACGATTTTGTAATCGTAAGAAAAGTCATTGATGGAAAAAAAAGATTCGAAAAACCACTCTGTGTGTGATTAGAATACGCGGGCAAGTTTCTCGAATTCTCGTTAGCAAAATTCGATTCAAGGTAACATCAAGTCTCTGATGGTGATAACGAAACGACCTTCGCCATCAATGCGAGCGAGCACACGTCTTTATTTCCATTGGACATATACATTAGTCTCGTTTTCTTCAATTATTCGTGTTAAAACGCGAACGAAGGCGATGAATAATCATCGAATTTGAGTGGAACGTCGAGATGAGTAAAAATATAAAAGTCGAGATCCTGGGATCGCGGAAGGAGAAAATCCACTCGATAAAGAGCTCAGGTATTTTCAATGCGTCGCGTATAAAATTGGAATTTCTCTAAACGTGTGGGTGCGTGTGTGTGTATGTGTAAACGAGCACAAATTTACCGATGTGAATGGAAAGTGCGAACGATAAATATCGGCGCGTTTAATGCCTCTGGAGAAATCTCCCAACGAATGTCAGTTCTCGGGGAATAGAGCAAAGAAATTTGCAATTTCACTTTCACAGGATGGAAGCTTCGACGATATAAGAGATGAAATAAGGAAAGACAACGTCGTTGGACAAAAGTAGAGAATGATTCGAGAAAAATGAAGGTACAGGAGATAATTATTATTTTCGATCAAACTTTCTCTCCCATTCCAATGGAATCTCACGTATCTGTGTACGTACGTGGGCTAAATTGTAATAGACGGTGTATTAAAAATTTGATCGCATATCCCGCTAGCATTGACGCAGAGGTCGTCTCCTCTCTCTCCGAATTACCTTGTTTTTATTCCCACGTTGGATCGTCCCGTATCGGCGATCGCCTAAATTCTTCGTTTTCTCAAACACGCTAACATGTCTTCTCTCGAGTGAAAACTATACGCGTGATATTTTTTCGTTCTTCGACGAGGATAAGGACAAGTTTGCGAACACCTGCCGATTGCGGACCGCAATAGTTGCCCGAGAAATTAGCAGGTGAAACGTATCAGCTCTGCTTTTTTATCAAAGTCGTATACGTATATTGAGAAAAAATATAACGATCTAGTACTCATTTCGCCGTATGATAATGGAGCTCGTGAAAAAGTAGGATTATCGAGAGATAGAGAGAGAGAGAGAGAGCAAGAGAGAGAAATGATAACAAATTGCGCAACCGTGTAAAAACGTATCGCGTAAAACGGTTGAGCGGAGAAGGCGACGACGGAGAGAGAGTTCATCGGCCTCTAGAGCTCTGGATCCCGATGCCACGTCGTCGCGCGTTCGTTTTATAATCTGGGTCACCGGTGCGGCAGCAGATTTTCTCTTATCGAATGCTGATTCGTCTTTTTTCCGTCTCTCTTTTTCGAATATATGCGAGAGTCAATCCCTAAAATTCCATTCCTCCGGCTTCACCGAGGCCTTTTCGTCCTCAATCGAAATCGTTTCCGCGTCGAAAAGTACCGTTGTATTTCGAAAAGTTTGATCGTATCTTGGTGCGCGGGGGTTTTGATTTATTCGAGAAGGAGAATCGTTGCTGTCGCGTCTCTCGTTCCATTTTTTTTTTTTTTATGACAGGCACAAGCTATTACTACTTTATCACATACATAGCCCGTATGAAGCTCAAGGCCAATGGGCTATTCTCATTTTTATTATATCTCGTTTTTCCTCTCTGCGTGGAAACGCGATCCCCGCCGAAATTCCACGCATGCACAGCAGGAGCAGCGATGATGAAACGCAAATGTTTCGAAACGCGCGCTACGAAAACTCACATACTACCGAGGAGTTGCTCGTTCTTTTCTTGGTTTGCGTTCTTCTCGACGCGAGCAGGGACGAGCGTCGCGTATGGTCAGAGTCTGAATAACCCGCGATTCGTGAGTCATACGAGTGTAAGAAAGATTGCTGTCATAAATTACGAGACGTTATCCCCGTAGCCTCGCGCTGTAAAGGTACCGAAAATGGAAGAAAAACGCGATTTTTTTCACTCCGATGTGCTTCCCCGACGATCGTTCGTGCCTCCGCGCGTTTTCCTTACGCAGGAGAGAGAGAAAGAGAGAGAGAGAGAGAGAGAGGCAGAGAATACGCGTTGCGAGACTCATATACGAACGAAATGATAGATAAAACAAAAAAAAATGGCTCGAAAAGATCCAAGTTACGAATTGATTGAAAAAAAGAAGAAAAAAAAACACGACATTAGTTTCGAGTCGTTTTCGCCTTCGCTCGCATCGCGTTATCTCCTCGAGGATGAAAAAAATATATTTTCATATATTATATGTCAATGAATGGGTCAACAAAATGAGTATCGACGCATGTTTGAACAATAAAATCCATAAGACTCTACTCCATAAGCCTCTGCGTTCTGTACTTTGTATTGCATTTTTCTAAATTTCTATATTTTCAGAGACTGTGCTACTCTTGAACGTACCGAGAGATCTTTCATATCGTCTCAAATTGCGCCACGTTGTTTGTCAGCGCTCAGATTCTCAATTGTTTATTCGCAATATAGAGGCCTAGACCCGCCTGCGCAATTGGCACTTGACAATCCAAGGTCAAATTTCAATGATCGATACGACCTGGATCAATTGCAAGAATTTTGAAAAGTCAAACTTCAACGACGGTGCAACGAGAGCACGCCTGTATCAAATGAGTGTTACATTTGCTGTTATATATTTTTGTTTTCCTCTTATTCAAATATTATTTATTCGTAGCATTGGTTTTTTCGTCTAAACGTTCGAGTAAATTGAATTTTTTTCACACACTCATCGGATTAAAGGCGCGGCGAGAAAAACATGATTAATTCAATAACGAGCCCGATGATCCGAGTTTTTTTTGTCACCACTTTCGTTTACCTTTTTCCGAGCGTCTCATTATTTTATTTTTTTTTCACGCAATTATTATTGTGAACGTTCGCTCGATAGCGCTTTCGAAACGAATGTTGAGATAAGGATGGTTGAAAGAGCAGTGACCGCGATTTGACTTTGATACTCGAAGGAGAACTAATTTCGCGAGTGCCTATTGTTTCGGGGGGCCATAGGCGGTTGATGATTGACGAGGATGAGCCTACCTTGAGAGTCGCGATGGGCCTGAGCGGCCTCCTGGGCAGCAAGAAACACCTCATCCGTGGCTCCCGGAGCGCCAGCGACCGACCCAACGCCGCCAGCGTTACTTCGGTCTCCGGTAACGTGCCACGCTGCGAGACCTGATCGTTGTCATTGCGTTGCAAAAAAGCCAAAACAGAGAAACACAACCGTGCTCGTATGAGTAAAAGAATCCCAGGGCAACACTTTTCTTTTTTAATAAAAAAGAAGAAAATACAAAAAAACGAAAAATATTGACGAAAAGAGTTTTACCGGAACATTGTATCGAACCGTTTCCACACTGAAGGGTCAGTTAAATATAGGACCGGTCAGTAGGATTATTGCTCGAATTTTTTCTACCAACGAGCGAAAGATAGAAAGCAATTAAGAGCCAACTTCTATTAGGCGTTGGTGAAAATACCAAGTTGAAATGATGCGGGGGTGTATTCAAAATTGATTGAAGAAAAACAAAAACAAAGAGCTCAAAATACTTGAAATAACGCGAAAACGATAGTTTCGGGTGTAGAAACGTTAATCGGTGCGGTTGTTATTAGTTTCTCCTGTTCCCAAATGAAAAATCTCGAGTCAGGGAGCAAAAAGCAAAAAAAAAAGAGTTTATTACTTCGAGACAATTATCGAGAGTTGACAATATTTTTGTATAATCTAGATGCAAGACGTTTCGAGTAACGACACGAGATATCCACAAACACCCGCGGCCTCTCCATCTTGTGTGTTTCTTCCTACCAACTAATGTTAAACACAGCCTATATTTTATTCAGATTTGATCGTGACACTTGTTTATTGGGGATTTTAAGCAGCCGATGCATACTGTGAATCGGCTATTGAGGTTTTCTTATGTCACCGAAAACGGAAATAATCGTAGCAAAAAAGAATTTTAAGCTCAACGAGGATCCGAAACAAATGAATTTTTGACGAAGCTCGGGCGATAAATTATTACATTTTTCGATGATTTCCGAACGGCCAAAATAACAAGATTACAGACATATGTAAAATGAATATAAATCAATCTCTTGCCGGTGAATTATTGTTATTGAATGTTCTATCTCGCAGTGCGAATGAATCTGTATAATTGTTGGAAGAATTATTCGAGACAACGAGAAGATTCAAGACTGTCTATGAGGCACGAGGGTCGCCGCCGGTTGTCTCCAACGACGTCTGACGACGTTCAATTTTTTCAAATAAAACTGAAGGGTCGATCGATTAATACCATACATCTCGGATGCGTGGGTTGTACTAACGCCCTGTTGCAATATCGCTTCCAGTGACATTTTAACCGAGTCTAAGCTATATTTGCGTCCCTGTTTGTTGGCCAACGATTTGAGCAACGCGCCTACGTCAACGTCCGGACGTGGACGTCTCGTGTTTGACGATTTTTTATTATAATCGAGGAAATGAGATGACCATCGTGCGTCACCACCATCGCCAACAACGGTACCAGCGGCAATCGTATTACCGGATCTCGTACCGCGTAACCGCGAGATCGCCCCCCCACCTGCAACGAGGAAACCCAAGCTCTAATGTCCGACAGAAGAACACGCGACCCGTTTTAAATCGAAGAAAAAAATATGCAGGACAAGAGAAGAAGATCTCGATAAGAATTTTATCGTTATGGGGAAGAGATAGAATTTGCGTATAAAATATGAGCAGACCCGTGTTAGTAGTAGCAACCCCGAGCGTATCGGAGGGAGAGCGATCGTTATCCCGCGGTGAGATTTTGTTCGAATATTTAATCTCGTGTTTGGGATTTTAATCCAAATGTCATAATAATCCAAATTAAAAAGTTCTGTTTGTGGTCACGAGCAAACGCGGCTGTATATAGTTTTGAACCGAAAACAAACGGAGGTATGAAAGAAGAATGAAAAATTTGGAGAAACGAAAAACTTTTCTTACCGGGATGCTGAGAGGGATCGTGGGACGGGCCGGCTCTGTTGTTGTCTTGTTCCATTTCGTTGAGGTCGTTCATGTCATCATCGAACGTCAAGTCTTCGACGCTCTCCTCTTTATCCTCCAGGTACTCGGACTTTGGCTCGATCAAGCTTTCGGTAGGCTCAGGTTTTTCGAGTGGTAACTGCGTTTTTCAAGAATAAAAAAGAAAAAGCGTGGACCCGTTAATTAGTTTTCTTAGCGCGATATCGTACTTTGAATATATTTTTAATAAACAAAAAATCTTCCAAATGTGAAAAATTAATGGGATTGAAAAAACTCACTTGTAACGTTTCTTCGGCGGGTTTGGTCAGCTGTTGCATAAGCGCCGATCTGCCGAGAGGGTCGGCCTGATCGGTATGAGTCTTTTCATCAGCAATTGGAGTAATACCGAATAAAGGTACGCTGCTCGTTTGTTGTGGCATATCACTCGAATTCGACGCATCATGATTTTCGATTGAATTGTCATCGCCGACGCTTCTTCTTCTGAACCTTTTTCTTTTCCTTGAAGTCGGACTTTGCGAGCCTTCCCTATTGAACAAACGAGCAAAAACAAGGTTCATTCGAGGCGCGATCGTCATATTATGACACAGATACTTGACAAAATTCCTATGTGCCGAAATTTTAATATACAAGTATTCATGAAAATTTAAAAAATTTTCATGTTTCTAACCTGGAGGAGAGCCCCTTGGGTAGTTGTTGGGGACTTGCAGAGTCTTCAGGTAAGTCACCAACGGAGCTCTGTGCCATACTCTGCCTAGGAACTTTATTGTTCTTTTCTATTGTGAGACCGGAAGACGCGTGTGGAATGTCCAACGACGGTGCCGTAGGCTGTGTTACGACTTTTTGTTGTTGCCTCGATGAGTCTGTTTTGCTGCCGTTATTGCCGCCCGTTTTACTCTCCGAGAGACCTTTTATTTGCAATGACTCGGCGGCTTTTAGGAGTGCTGCCAATTGGTCTTGGGAGATATTTACTTCTCCCCTGTACATGTAGTCCATCATGGCTTTCAGTTCTTTAAACTTAACGTCCTTTAATATAAAGACAGGGTGCTTGTCATAGTGTTCGCTGAGGAGGCCCTGTAAGTTCAAGCAAACCCAAACACAAATTGTACATGAGTATCATGTGGAAATTTCGTGTGTACTTTTTTTCATAGAAAGGATCGAGGAAAAGATTAAGGATGAGAAATATATATATAAAAAAAAAAAACGCGAAACCATAATAGTCGCCTTTTCACTGAAAGAGAGAATAAATTACGAATTTGTAGTTATCTCGATGACCGACTCACAACGAACAAGATTCGTTTTTTTTTTTTCAATTTGACGACTTCAAAACTACAATAACAATTGAGAGGGGGAAAAAGAAACAAAAATATTGATTTTTATGATTCGTTGACAAAATTAATTCATACTCGCATACGGAAATAGAAAGTAGAATTGAATTCTAATAAAATCCGTCATTTTTTCAACAAGATTTTTTTCCATTTTATAACTTTGGTTAATCTTGGCTCCCGGAAACATCGCCGCAATGTGTACAATTGAAGACGAAACACGGTGCATGAAAGATTCAAGCGGATATGAAAAAAAAAAAAATAAAGAAAAATTGGCAATCGATTCGATGGATATATATCACACGAGCGGTGGAAATGAGAACACCCCTCCCGTGTACGCCCTCTGCCGTACAGGCGAAAATCCCAGGGCACTCATGCCCTGGAAATCGGCCATCTTGCTTTCCCTGTATTGATTCAGGGGGAGCTCATACCGTCGCGGCCATTCTCCCCCCTCTCTCGTCGTCCGGCTAACCGAACGACGAGTCTCTCTCTCTCTTTCTCTCGCAGACTGCCATCTTGTTTCGGCGTGAGCCTTTTCTCTTTCACAAGCGTGCGCTAGCTCTCTTGCTCTCTATTCGGTATTGATCTAACTCTCTTACCCAAACGCCTGTACCAAAAAGGAAAAGCGAGAAGAGAGAAAACTGCGCCGGTAGCGTATTTCCCCGCTGTCTCGGTAAATTTTCACATCGAAATATGTTCTCAGCATATTTATCCTTCGAAATAAACTACCAACTTTTTTTCCATCTTTCACTACGAAGATTTATAAAGATTCTTCAAGATCTAGAAAAATTGTAACGAGAAAAAAGCTCGGTGCAACGAAAATGAATAATAATTCGTAATTTACTCTCATCAAGCAAGCCCGTGTATATCTTTATATTAATGAAGCATAAAAGTAGAAATTGGAGAGAATCGAAAGGGGCGAAAAAAGGGATCGAGTGGGGAGAAGGATGAGCGAGAGAAAAGAAACTTACCTCAAAGTACGGACTGCACGCGGAGAGGACCACTTTGTGGGCCTTTAGATACTTCCCCTCCGCTGCCAGGGTGCAGTCGACCAACGTGCCGCTCTCTAGGAGTGTGTCGAAGTTTTGTATGAGCGTGCTCTGATGATTGTTCCACCTTAGGCAGAACTGCTGGTCGTCCTCCATCTTTTATTCGTTCCCTCGTTTCTGTTGTTTGTTCGTAAAAAAGAGTTCACGTGAATGACGATCGAACGAAGAGAACCCAAGGAAAAAGAGAACGGAGGAACAAGAAAAACGAAATCGTTTGGTCGAGGGTTCGTCGAAGACACGCGTTAATTAGATATTATCTTCGTCTGCTTCGTCGTTTGATTAATTTATACATTCTGGGCGACGGTGGCGTGGATTTGTGTTACAAAGTTTGTATTCGGTCTTATAAAATAATTTCTTGAGAAAAATCGCGCTTTCTCCCTCCCAGTTTTTTTTTAGTTGAGATCACTTCATTTCCATTAGCGATTGAATTTACATTGAGCGATTGTTAATGGAGACTGAGAACCGTGAAGAAAAAAAAAAAAAGTTGGTCGAATCTCCGTTGCGATTGTTTCGCACTCGTTTGTCTCTCCGACGGGTATTTCGTCCGTTGTTTATTACGTGAAAAAGCCTGTCGACGACCGGGAGAAGCTTCCAAAATGGCTGTATGATGCAAACCGCGTCGGAGATGGTCTGGCCTTTTTCCTTTGTGCGTGTCGTCCTAACGGTACAAAATCTCGAGGCCTCTCTGTGGCGTCTCTTGGTAATAACGCGGTGGGGATGATGCGGGAGGACGCGAAAGCACCGCGCATGCGCACAACGAACCGAAATGGTTACTCGCCGAGGACCTCCCGAGAGAGGTGAAGAGAGACGGATAAAAAAAACGTACATAGAGAAGAGGTTTCTGCGCAAGTTCGTTGCGCACTCATCGAGGAGAAACTCGGCGGAACCCTGCAGGGGCGGCTACCAAATTCCCTCAGGCCCGCCGCCACCGCGTTTCTTTTTTCATCATTTTTTATTCGATTATATTAAATGACACCGAATTCCATGCGCCATATTTACTCAGCCACGAGACGTTCATCCCGAATTCAAAATTATATTCCAAGAGACAAATCATAATTATACGCATTCGTGAACCCTTCATCTATTTTTACCATTAGATTCAAAAGTCTTGGCGATTGAATTTTCGTCAAAATCGTATTTTAATGACATCAAGTTGCTGAATGCACAATCGAAACGTTTCATTTTTTTTTCATCGTGCGCGATCGAGCTTTAAAAATCAAATCAAATTCAAGTCAAATGCTTAAGAGTCCCGATGAAGAAAAAAAAATAAAACTATCGAAAGACGGGCCGAGTTAAAAATGAATAATGGCATCTAGCGATATATAGAACAAGGTATATGATGTACAGAGGGGGAATGATCGATCGAACGACGAGAACACGCGCAAACGCGCAAAGATTGATCACGTTTGCGTCAAGGGTGGTGCGAGTGGGTTATGGTTTACGATGCTGGCCCGCTAAAATAATCGAGGAGAGTTGAAGATTTTCGTTCGATTACCGCGATACGAGATACCAAATGAGAGATTGATAAAATTGCATAAGCAATTGGCAGATCGCGTTACAAAACCTCGCAATTTCGATGGAAGAAAAAACTATCAGTTTCTTTCGGTTTTATGCTCCCTCCTCCCCCCCCCCCCCCCGCCCCACTCTCACCGCCATTTCGTCGCACTTCTTTAACCGCTCTCTTTTGTCCATTAGAGTTTTAGCCGACGCGTATTCTCGTTGCCCCACCCGAAAGACAAGAACTCGACAGATGCCTGTTGTTTTCTCTCTCTCTCTCTCTCTTTTCCCCTTTTCGCCCCGACCGCCGCCCGACCAGCTCTTAACCGGTCGCAACATGAACGACTGGAAACCGCGACATCGGGGGCACTAAACATGGCGGATAATCGAGTCCCGCCCGGACAAGATGGCGAAAATTTACGACGAAAATTTCTAATCGCGAACACCGCCGCCCGACGCGAGACGCGACAAATCGATTCGAGCGATACAAGAACGGAGGGGCAACCAAGTTCAAGAAAAAAAAAAACATTTTATAAAAAATTTCTCCCATGAAAAGGTCGTCCGGACTAATAATATGGGATCGCAAACGTCCACTTTCACCGGGAAAAACCTCAATTTCCTAGTATCATTAGTTTCGATTATTTACCTATCGAGTAAGAATCAAAATGCATATGTGGCCGCGAACGGAGAGAAAAACGGCTAAACCCGGCGGACGAATCTATCGAGGACAACGTGCATGCGAAAATTGTTTGCAAATTTCAGTAATCATGATCGTGACACTCACCTAATATATGGTGTAGTACAAAAAAACACGAATGTTAATATCACAGTTTCGGAATATCGACGCAAAACTTTTTCAATTATTTTCAACGCGAAATTACTTGGTAAAAAAAAAACAAAAAAAAACACTGAATAACCGTTGGCGTCTTGCAAGTGCTGAGGGGGGAAAAAAGTCTCAGTTGCCTGCCACACGGCGTGTGCGCCTCGAGCGCTGCCCACTTCGACAATGGCGCGATGCCGCGCTGCTGCGTTGCGCGTGAACGAGCAACGCCCGAAGCTTGCCGTTAGAGAGCGCGCGAGCAGCGTCGGATCTCCCCGGAAAAGAGGCCAACGTAAGGGGGGAAAAAAAACCAACTGAAACTCTGAACTAGCATAAGCTTCGTGCACTGGAATAAGTTCAATTTTTTTTTTTATTCATCGCACGGTTTTTTTCAACGAGCGTTGAAACGACATTTTTGTCGTGAAATGAAGGAAAATATAGAAAAAAAAAAAAAAAAAACAAGGCTGCAAATTGCCGGGTGTAGAAATTCAAGTGTTCGCTAAACGATAAATGGGCTTGTTCGCAACAAATTATTGGAAATTGTGAGTTTCCAAAAGAAAACGCGAACAACAAATCATCTTGATATACCGATTAAATATGCAAAACAAAATAAAAACCGTTACATTTTTATTTTGCGTTTTGAGAAGGGAAAAAAACCCGATAAATTCGAACAGGCAGAAATTGTAATGTGGAAATTATGATCAGCTCTATTGGGAGCAACAAGCACGAATATAAAAGTGACTCGTACGCGAAAGAAACGAATCGACGTTTCAACGTATAATAGGTTTTTTTCAAAGGAGACTCAAATAAAAATCCTGTTGTTACACGTTGCATTATCCTAAGAGTCGGAGGACACGTAAAGAATGGCCGACGTTCCGGGCACGTTGAGAAACAAAATGGCGACCACATGTCGAAAAAGCTCGATCTCAACAAACGATACGATAAATACGGACACGATAGTGTGCTTTGACGCGACAAATTCAAGCAAAGAATAAAAAAAGTTATCAATAGATGGTAGTATTTGCGTTTATTTGAAGAAAAGTTCACTATATTGCGGGAAGCCTCACTGAATCGCGAAAATGGCGGAAGAGAGGGGAGGGGACGCTGCGCTTCGCGGACCTCATTTACGACCTCAATTTTGCACACAAACTTTGTAACCACTTCCTACACACTATAGCCCGGATTTCGTAATAAATTAAAAAATTTGAAAAAAGTATTAAATTATAAATAAATAGATGTTGCGTATGTCTGTTAATTTCGGTACTCACCTACCTTGGCACAGTCTAAATATCACAAGAGGAAAATTCTTAAAGGAAAAACTACGCGTCCGGCTGGTCCGGTCCTCGGCGTGCACTATCCGAGCGTCGTGGATTCTTTTTACACAATGGCCGTAAAGCTACGCGTTAACGATCGTCGAGCCTGTGGCCAGCTTATGCCGGGATGAACGGAAACCGTGTACCTCTCGTGGGGGGAGACGCGGCGCAGTAGACGATAAACAGGTCAGCGCGCAGCTCGATGCGAAAGAGTAGGGATAAAAGCTGAGGAGGCGGCAAAGGTGGCAGCAGGCAGGCAGCGGCTTGCTTCAGGGGCGGCTTCGATCGAGGGGTGGCCCCGCTTCATCACTTTTTGTTTGTTTCAATAACCAATAAATATAAAGCATGTTAATCGAAAATAATCAGTTTCGTTATGAATAAAATTTTTTATAATTAAATAAAAAATAATTGATTCCGTTGCGGTTGTTTTTTTTATTGATATATATAGACAACATTTATTCTCATGAAATACGGCCCTGTAAAGTGATCGCATCGCTCTCGCGTTGCGAAAAGCCTCTACCTCCGAATTCTCCTCGAAAGATGGAGACGCCTATACGTTAGAGCACGCGCACACACACACCGTTGAAGCAGCGTCGGATGAGATGGCGGGGAAAATGGTTGGTTTCCGTTCTCTTGGTCGTTCACCGCGTAGCAGCACAGCCGACGGGAGCGACGAGAGGGAAGCATTCGGGAGAAGTGGAAATTCGTTGGGGAGGGAAACGGAGAGTCAGAGATAAAGAGAGAGAGAGAGAGAGAGAGAAAGAGAAAGCTTCAAGGAAGAATCGTAGTCCACAACAAAATCGCTTAATCGCTTTGCGCCACCGTCCGCAAACGCTACGGTGTGCCCGCCCCTCTCCTCTTCTTCTTCTCTTCTTCTTCTTCTTCTTCACCTTCTTCTACTTCTTCTTCTTCTTTTCGAAACACACATACGGACAAAACGCCGCTGCCATCACCGCCGCCGCCGCCGCTGCTGCCGCCGTCGCCGTCACCGCTACCGCTTGCGCCGCGCCAACAGAGAGAAATCCTCGCGCTCATGAGCCGCAAAGTCTCGAAGCTCTCTCACGTTGATGGGACGACGACACAGAGCGTAGTCAGCGCCTCCTCTACTGTTGTAGCCGCCATCACGGGGTTGAGCCCCACACGCGCGGTGTGCTGCTCGTGTGTCAAAATAAAAATATTCAACAAATCAAATGCGAGATTGAACCTAATTTAACCCTCGGATTACAAATAGTGTGACTCGTACTTCACCAACGGTAACATTGAGCTGCGACGAATGTTATACATTTTGCGTTCAGTTTCGCGCATCGTACCTGAACTGACAGTAGTGCAGTGTTTGGCGCGAAAATATAAAACAATTCGAAATCTCGTAGAAACGTGTGTTGTGAAATAAAAATATTTATCAGTGAACGAGAACCCTGTTCTCGAAAAGTTCCGCAAAGTATATATATATATATACACGTTTAGACTAAATCTTGCACATGTAAGATTATTTTTCCTCGAAATTTCAATGTTCGGATACGCTACGTAGGGGTTGAAAAAAACCCGTGAGCAGGGAATCGAGCGTAAATATAATTCACACGTTCGAACGAAGACGATAAATTGTGTAGATCGGTGGACGTCAGTGACGTCCTGAAAAATCCACAAAAATCAAGTCACTCGCGGGTGAGGTCATGGTAAGGTAAGAGAAATTTCCCTTTTTCACCCTCAATTCGTAATTAAAATGAGTTTGATTGGTATAAAGTTGCGAACTCGGTTCGTTTGACACAAGTAACGTCGTCTTGCCTCTTGAATCTGTGAATCTGTGAATCCGCTGTGAACGAGGCCCCGAGACGCACGGTGACTGCGTGCGCGAGCCTGCTTAGGGAGTTTGACAGGCAGCGTGCTGAATGTTGTGTTTTGGTATGATGAGAGAAACGCGGGAATATCGGCAACGCGATTTCGTTATATTTACGAAAATACAATTCGTTCCGTAATAACTAGATAGCGTCAACACGATATTCGCGTCTCATTCGCAAAAGTCAAAACATGCTTACATCGTTTTTACGAAATAAAATTGTAGCATCAAATAAAAATACATATTCCAAACTTGAGCTGTGACTTTTTTCGCAAATTCAAAGTTTCTATATAATATAATAACAGTGATGGCTATTAACTGCTGGTTTCCTCGCAAATTTTTTCACGCAAATTTCATTTTTTTGAAGAGCAGTAAAAATCGAGCGTGTATCGAGGTCAGTCGTGTGTGTGTGTGTGTGTGTGTGCAACGATGTATGCGTATACGCTCTCTCGATTCCCGCGTTAACGTTTAAAACGCACTGTTTCGTAGTCACGAAGACTTTTATATACGCGCGTACGCGAGCTGCGTGTATTTGTAAATGTGTATGTCAGGTTAAAAGAGACAGAGAGAAAGATATAGACGAGACGAGAAACGTACCGCGAGAATTACGGTAGGTCACGTGCATGATTTCATCCAATACTTAATCGTGAATGAGCCACACGCCGCGACCGCCTTCTTCGCGATGAGGTCCATGGCCGCATCGCAAATCTCATCATCGTACACCTTAAACGCACACGAGCGCACGCGGCAAACACAGACATTTTGAAAAATATTTATTTATTTATTTATTTACCGTTCGATATCAAACCGGAAGCGTCAACAAATTTTCGAGTCTATTCTTCCGTGTTGTTGAAACAATTGCGGAGCGTTTTAACGCTTTTGAAAGTTGGAAACCCAAACATGGGAGGGGAGGGGGGGGGGGGCGCGCGCGTACTCAAAATAATTCAAACACGATATTCCCGAAAGCATATTATTCGTAAAACATAATTGACCATATAAAAAATTTAATCATTTTCATCAATAAAAATATGGTAGATACTCGTAGAAATGGCTTTTTTTTTTTACAATTATTGACGACGAAAATGATGAACCCCGAGAATATAAAGAAAAAAAAAAATATGTATAATTATAATTCCGTTTAAGATTTCATATATGAATTGGAGGGTACCTCTAGCGTATAGGAGGAGGATGAGGAGGAGGAGGTACCCTCGATACAGAGAAGAGCGCTCGACGATATAGACATGCGCATGTATATATATAGTAATTCTCGAAGTCGAGGGAGTTGTATAGTACCGTTAAAGCGGAACCGGAGAGAACGAGTTTAACAAGGCCCCTGAGTGCTCGCGCGAGGCTCACACACGCGCGCACAGCCTTTCCGAAAGAAAGAGAGACAAAAAGAGCCACACGTACTCGAAAGCTAATGGAAAGTTTAACGGTGAAAATGTGTGTGCAGCAAGTGTATAGCGTATCAATCGAAACGGCGGTGTACGAAAATAAAAAATACAAAGGTCCCCGAATTGATTTTGCCTCCGGAATTCCCGTCAATACAGCAGACTAATAAACATCATCCGACCTTGACCCCCGAGCGCGGGGGGATAAAGACATTTGTTTGCTCGTCTCCTAGTAGATAATCATTTGGGAAAATAATTGAGAGACGGAAAAATCTGACGCCCCCTGCTCGGCGCGCCTCGATCGCGAGCGAGCGTCGCCCCGTATTGGTTGTTGTACCGACGGAAACAATGGATCCGAGATGCGAGTGTGTGCGTACACAGACTTTTCTCTTTGAAATTTCGCGATCCATTTAGCCTGCGAGTCTCAAGCGCGCGAGACATTATTTATTGAGTCGTTGAGCGTTTTTGTTGTTGTAGTATATACACGCTCCCCGTACGAAAGTGGTGGACGCATAAAGTAGATGAAAACGCGACAGGATGAAAATGCACGCTCCGTTCGCGGTGATAAAGAGAAATGCTGCCTAGAAAGCAGGTCTTCTGACTCGAATCTAGGCCAGAGAGCTCGCGATGCCCCGCGATGATGTTGCTGCCTCGCCGTTTGCTACTTTTTCGCTCATACTCGCGCGCGCGCGCCCGCACACACACATTCTCCACAATTTTACTGTTCCTTCTCTTCTGACTCGTGTCGGCCTTGCTTTTGCGCCGTTTGCCCCGGTGCGAGCCTCTCGCGTATATCCTTTTCCCTTCCCTCTCGCTGCCCCCCCCCCCCCCCCTCCCGCGCGCCCGTACCCTTCGTCATCCAACATCTCGCCTTTTCTCGGCGCGTTGCAACGCGCCAGCAGACGAACGGACACATTCTTCTTCCATCTCCTCTATTTCTTCTCTCCTTCTTTTACACTTTTCGATCACCTCCGCGCATAAGCAATTCTCACAATTTTTTTTTTTATTTTCCCGTTGCTCCGCGCGATCTTCGTTTGACACTTTTCTCGAGACTTAACGCGGTTAAAGTAGCGCCTTTTCTCGAGACTCCGATCGTGAAATAACTGAGCGTTTTTCACACTCTATTCATTCGCGTTGAATCCGACGAGGCGCATCCTGGATTCTCGAAGCGCCGCGGTCTCCTGAACTTGACAGGATGGATGAGCCATCTCTCGAGAACGACCTAGAAAGGGGGCTTTGAGCAAAAACAGATAAAAAGGCTGTGTAACACAGGGGGAAAGGAATACGAACAAATTTTCTCCGTTCACGGACGTACATCCGTGTATATAAATTTAAAATTTATAACGCGCAAGTTTGCAACGAATTCCCAATTCGTAGTTTTTTAATTTACACCTTCTATCTTCGTGAAATAAAAAATTCATGAATTACAAAGGTTTTTTTCGTTCATTCTGTTAAACTACAACGTTGCAAACTTCAGCGTCGTATAAATTTGCTATTAAGTTCATATGAATTTTTCCATTCTTAAACGAGGTTTCGGTATTTTCTTATGCATGGAAGTTCATTCGTATATTTAAACGAATTGCAAGACTCGTAACCATGGATTTTAATCATTTTTTTCACAGCGTCTAAGAAAAACTGCAAGTTTTTCGTACGATGTGATCGGATTCTCGCGGTTGTAAAACGAACGTATAAGCAGGGGGAGGGAGAGAGAGAGAAAAGTTGTGTCGGTTTCCCTCGTGGCTGCTGCTGCTACTACTAGAGTATACAATCCGCAGCACAGGCGTTCGCCTTTCCAATCCAATCGAATGGGTTCTCCTGGTGCTGTTGCTGCATGCATGCCCCTCTTCTCACCCGATTCTTTGTCATTTTCTCTTTGTCCTCATTTCGGTTCTCTTTTCTTTTTCCCTCGTACGTATAGCGCGACGGTAGCAGCAGCAGCAGCAGCATATTCTTTTTTCCACCTCGATTTCCCTCCTGCGTACGCCCGTCTATATATCTATATATGCTGGAAAAATAAAGAGCGAGCGCAGGGAGAGAGAGAGATCGCGCGAGAAAGAAAGAAATGAGCACTGGAGCATGGAAGAGGAGATGCTCGGGCTCTTTTCTTTTGGCCTCTCTCGGATCCTCTGTACTCTTGTACTTCACCGCGGTATCTATACTCCCGGTGTGAATCTGTGTGCGCGCGCGTGCGTGCGTACAGCCCGCGTATATACACACGCGTTTATTTTATTTTCCTTCCTTTCAACGAAACCTTCGTTATTTAAAAAATTTTTATTGTTATTCCTCACCTCTCTCTTGTCCGATCTTCTTCCCCAGCTTCTTTTTATTAATTCCTTTCGTTCCTCTCCTGCTGCTTCCATTCTCCGCGAGCGGGTATGCCCGGCGTTTGTAATCTTCGCTCTGCTTCCTTCTCCTTCTTTGGTACTTTGCCCCCTCTAGCGTCAGCTAGAAACTCTCTTATTCTCTCTCCCTTTTTGTCCTACCATTTCCTACCGCTCGGCGTTGCTGGGGTCGAGATAGAGCACAGTTCTTTGGTTTCCTCCATCCATGCACGTGTATCATATATAGATATATGAAATAAAAGTAGATGAGCGTGTACACGCGCATATGCGCGCCTCTTCCTTCTCCTTCGTACTTTTCTCATTCAAAATATATCTGTATACGCGCACACTCATCTTCCCGCTCGCCCGCCCGCACTCCTTCCTGTTTCTCCTCGTTTTCTCTCGTCGTCTCTTGCTCCCCATTCGCTCCCTGCCTCTCATTCCATAATATATCTTGCTATACTTTCGCAACGAAAGGGCGTAACTCGGAAAAAAATACTGCTCGTCAACTCCCCGCGTTACGCCCTCTTCATTTTCAATCGCGCCTATATACGGCACACTCCAACTGCGCAATTCTTCTCCGGATTCTCTACGGCACACCCCCTCCCCGGCCTCCGCCCTCCTGCTGCCCCTTCGTTCTCGTAATATAACTCGCTCCTCTCCCTGCTCGCTTTTCTCCGCAGCTGAGTTTCTCTCGACTCCCTCTCTGCCTCCTTCTCCTTTTTTCTGCCTTCTCTCTATACCTTTCACCCGGCTCTCTTCTCGTCTTCCCATTCGTCTTTACCCTCTCCTCTCGTACCGTTTGTGTCCTGTAACACGCAGAGATGGCTCGAGGGAGATGGACAACTCTCTCTTCCGTTCTCATGCGTCTCTCGCGAGCTGAAAACTCGATGAAAAATTCTCACTATTTTTCTTTCCTTCATTTTTTTCACCCAACCAAAAAATTTCCCCAAGACTCTCGCATATGATTTCGCCGAGTCAAGAGTTCATAATCTTTCATCGCCTCTTTAATAATACCATTTTTATACGTATTACAATAAATCGCAACAACAACTAAATAACTGTTGATCAAAACGCTCATTTTTTTACAATCTCTCGAAATATAAATTATTGTGAGTGATATAACGCAGAATGAAAGAAAGAAAAAAAGATAATATATATATAGTAGTCTATGGTATATATGCGAGCGGCGCAGCGTACTCGGGGCACGCAGGGAGCTTCGCATTAATCGAGCTTAGCGATTGTTCGTCGTCTCCAACTACCATTCTCCCTCTCGCTCCTTCTCTTTTTCTCTCTCTTTTCTTTGTGAGTCATCGCCTGCTTTCCGTTTCCTCTATATTCTCCCCCCCCCCCCCCTCCCCCTTGCCGAGCAGCCGCCCGCTCGCTCGTTTTTTTCCACTTTCCCCACTCGATCTCTCCCCTTGGTTCGTTCATTACCGTTCATTCGTGCGGCGCGTCCCTTTTTCTTCATCTCCGAGCGCATTTACCCTTCTCTCTTTGCCTGCTCCCTCCACTTGCTCGCGCCAACCGACGCTCCTTCGCTATATCCGTGCGGGCTGCTCTCTCGCGTCGTTCCTTTCTCTTCTGTTCTATTCTCCCTCGGCGTTTTCTACCCTCGCTCCTTCACTCCTCTATATATCCTTTCCTGTATTTCATACCCGCGCCTATGTATATATATATACGAATAGAAAGGAAAAGAGAGGAGGCGAACAGGGGCGGCGGGAGGGGGGGGGGGGGAGAAGCACAGAAGAGAAAATATATTATCTTTCCTTCTCCGTCTCCACCGAGCCCTCGCACTCTCCCCTTATCTCTCGAGTTTCTCATTGTCCGTAACGGCCATCTGTCCCCGGCTTTTTCATCCTACGCTTTCATCCCTTCGCGCCCCTCGCTCGCACCGACACAAAGAGAACTCCTCTCGATCTTCATCCTGCTGTCTCTTATCCTCCTCCTCCTCCTCCTCCGTCTCCTCTTACTCTTTGCCGTTTCTTTCGCCGCATCCAACGACCCGCACCCTCTTTTCCCACCCACTTCCACCCTTTTCCCTCTTCTTCTTTTTCTCTCGCTTTTTTCCCTTTATATTCCTCGTCTCCGACACTCCCATATACTGATTTTTCTGCTCGGGCTTTCTTCTCGTTCAACCCCTCTTACCTCCTCCTCCTCCTCCTCCTGCTCGTTCATTTTCTTCTTCTGCTTCTTCTTCTGCTTCTCCTTCTCCTACCGTCGGTGCGATGGCGTATTTGGTTTTATTCTTCTTCTACACCCCGTGCCAGCTCGCCTCTTCGCTCAAACAATATTCTCCTTCTCTCATTTTCCATAGCAACCAGAAGCATTCTCGCCTGGCGTAACCATTTTTTACGAACTATACTCTCGGCTGCGTCCTTTGTTTTTGTTCGTCAAAACGTCTCCGTAGAAAAAACGTTGTTCGCCAGCTACGATATCGATCTTATTCTCGCCCCTCCTTCTTTCCTTAATGTTCGTCCGTTTGGACGCTCCCGAGCTTTCCCGACGTGCCAAAGACGCCGCCAATTCCCCAGCGCAAAATCGAAGCGATTCTTCTCAACGATACGGCGCCGCGCTTCTTTCGTTTTTGTTTTTTTTTCATTTTTCCCATTTTCAAATTCTATCCTCAATCAAAATAAAGAACCAACGAATTTCATCACCGAAGCAAACGAAGCGGGAGTCGAGAAAAAGCATCGAGCGAGAAGACTGTGATCGTAAGCTGTCTTCCACCTCTGTTTCGTTCTCTCTGGTGAAGCATCCACGCGCGCGACCTTGAACGTCACCTCTTCAGCTCGCACACTCCACGCGTTATATTTCCGAGCCTCCGCATCTCTCCCTCCCTCCCATGATTCTTTGTTCGCATACCACGTGTCCGTGTGTTCAACGAGCTCGAGCTATCCCACTTTTCCATATCCCAACCGCGGCCTATATGCGTATAGACACATGTCGAGCGCTCTTTTACGTGTGCGTAGAAAGCTTTTGTCAATCGCGTGCGGCAGTGTGCGCGCATTTACTGCACAACCGAGGGGTGGCTCTGGATGGAACCCTTCGGGGTCTCTTCCGCGTGTATATATAACACACGCGAGAAACTTTTCGCCGCCCCCGCTCTTATTTTTATGCTATCTTCAACGCGCACAGATATCTGCGTATAATAACTCGCCAATAAATTCGTATGAAGCATCGGACCGGTAAAGAATATCCAGCAGTTTATTAGTGAATATGGGCCAAAGTGGCCACTCGCTTGTTTCGGGCACGAGACCACCAATAAGGATCCTTTCTTTTTCGATAAAATTTTCGAAAAAAAAGCTATTTCAGACACAGAGTGAGAGAATCATTGTACCAATTACCCGTTGATACGTCTATTTTATTTTCATTGACAAAAATCGCAATCGAACATACATGATCGGAACATGATGCAAGCAATATCCTTTGCGGACGAAAATTTTTATGTTTTGGTGGTCTTTCTTTTTTTATTGCTCACGGGCCTCGCTATGATTTTTTTTTTTTTTCCATCTCGTCCAAGGGCCTCGTTTCTTTTCGTTTCGTCGGAACGTTCGATGTTTCATACGGGAATGGTAAATGACAGTGAGCGTAGGAGACGATGCGCGGAGTCACTTTGGCCGGAATATTTATTTTTCCAAAATTCGGGAATCAGCAAGAATGATTTTAGGGACATTGAAAAAAGTATAAATGACCGACGAAACTCGTTGAATTCCTCGAGCGGACCACTTCGCCACACGCGTATTTATCGTACACGTCGAAATAATAAGCATCTTGGAGTCTCATCGTTTTTTATTATCCGAGACGTCGGAAATTCATTGCTGCTCACGAAACAGAGCTCTCGAATCTTATTCCTTATTGTGTGAGAAAAACATTTCCTAATTTATTTTCTTCAGGCGAAGCGACTGTCTTTCATCTTCATATTCATTCGAAGATCAGGAAGCAAACTCAGAAGCTTTGCGATCTGCGAACAGGAGGAAAGATTGAAAATTATTCGAGTATTTGATGTGAATTTTCGGCTCGTGGACAGGTTGAACCAAGAAAAATCGCGCGTATATTTTCAACCTTTTATTCTCGCGCTTTCGTCCTATTTATTTCTTTGCCCATTTTTTTTTTTTTTTTTTTTCGTCCGGTAGAATAAGACGGTCCGAGGGGAGAAGAAAAAAATGACGGTTGGATAAGGAAGTGGTGTCGGAGGAGGAGCGAATCGAATGGACGATAAATCGAAGCGATTTTCCCTCGTCGTTTCTTATCGAAGGAAGAGAGAGAACCGGAGCGGAGCTTCTCATCGTCCGCGTGTATTGTTCCATACCGACGCTTCCCCCCTCGTGGCTTTTCCAACGCGCGCGAAAGAACGAAACGAGAACGAAAATTGACGTTTCCGTGCTCCGCTCCTCGTCTCGTGCATCGTCCCCCACAGCCACGAGAACACACGCTCTCGTCGTCGTAGCCTCCCTTCTTCGCACACCGACCAACCGTTTTTTCTCGAAGCTTCGCGTCGCTCCGTCCGCGCCAACGGGGAAAGGAAGGAAAAACGGAGCAGCGAGGATTCAAATAAAAAAACAACATCACCGAGAGCGGCAGGGAGCAAGAGAAAGAGCACACAAAAAGCGGAACGAGGTGAGATCGAAACGGAGGCGGGCAATGAAAAGGGCATATGCGACTCGGGACCGTTACATTATTACAGTTAAAATCTCACGGTAATTGGACGAAATTTGTCTACTTTCATTCTCCATAATTCCGAGAGCAATTCCAAACAAGCTAGCTAGTGTTCTCGTATTCGATCGACCTTGAGACGGATCCGCGAATTTTATTGGTTTTTCAATGATCGGCCGACGAAATAATCGATACGGGTAAAAAAAGAGTGTCATGCGAGCGCCGCGCGAATCCTCGGTCCCGATCACGGAGAGCAGCAGGTGCTGAAACGCTCCCGATCAGTCTCGGCTCGAAAGAGAAATAAATAAATAAATAAATAAATAAATAAATGAATAAACGGGGACACGGAGTCGGGAGTGAACGGAGAAGAAGAACGTCCGAGAAACGAGACGGCGAATAGATGAGGAGATAACCCGTCAAAAGAGAAAGAGACGGAGCGAGCGAGCGAGCGGGGAAACGAAGGACGAAGAGGAGAGGAGGGCTTGGCGACGAGGACGATACGCGAGAAACTGAAAGAAACGAATCAACGCGCGAAGGGCATTTGGAATGCAGTACTGTTATACCTTACGGTAAAGCCATCACGCTTTTCTCTCTCTCTCTCTCGTTTCTCGTTGAGATGTTTTTTATGTATATATATATATATACACACAGGTGTGTATGCGATCGCGCACGCTCAACGGAAATTAGGACTTGTCTGCCACGGTGCCGTGGACTCTCTTGATTCATCGCTTTCTCGTCCGCGAGAACGCGCGTGTATGCGAGAAAATGAACGAGAAACTTGCCTCGGTCTTTCTCTCGCTCTCTCGCATCTCGGAGCGTGTACTTTGCTCCTGCGATGATCTATAACTTGGTAAATGCAGTTGGCGCGAGCGAGGCTTTTCTCAAACGGTGGAATCCTCGTTCGGCGGAGTCGCGGTGCTCCTTCCGGTCCTCTCTTTGATGAGGAAGAGTCAGTGACCTTGTCGCGCGATTGGAAACTGATTCAGCAGCCCTTATTTTCATTCCTTTCGTCATTGTTTTTCGTTGATTCTCGTGCATGTTGATGGAACGAGAAAACTTGAGCTCGGTGCGCAGAACGATCTCTCGACGCGAAAGTACGCTCTCGGGTACGTACACGGAGGAGAGGAGCGCTGCGAGGAAGGGAAAATATATGAGTGAGCGAAATATTATAGAAAAAAAAAAAGAGAGAGGGCAACAACGGTGGAGCGCCGCGCTTGTTGGTCTCCATCTCTCGCAGAGTCATTCTTTATCGTAAAATCGTCGCGTTGTCGCGTCGCGCGATCCGTAGAAAGTACATCCTCTCTATATTAGCAAAATCCGCGTTGAACTCGCACCACATGAGAAACCGCTCCGCGAGTGAAAAATCTCTCCGGAGAGCGTTGATACTCGTTTGAGGAAATAATCAGCGATTAGATCGAATCGATCTCGTCGTTGACGGGAGCAGCAGGATTCACGAAATATTCTCTGACAAAAAATGTTTCGATGCCAATAATTTTTTTTTCTAACCCTCGTCCCCTCTCGCTTCCACCGTCGCCGCTCTATTCTTGCTCACTTGAAAAATCGATAAACGCGCGCGCGCTCACCGTTGTCGGAAAAACCGGAGAGCTTTTTTTACCCTATGCCTCGCGGGGAAGAGTGAAATCGAGATGGCGAGAACACGACGATGCCGTCGTTTCCGCTAGCTTGCCGTCTCCGCGCACCCTTTCGCTCCCTTATTTTATCTTCTTCTCCTTCTCTCTTGCCAGGATTTCAACCCTTACCGCGCGTGTGTGAGCGCGAGGGCGAAGCGAGAGGTAAAAGAAGAAAGAAACGCGAGAGCGAGGAAAAGGTCGATAAGGTTAGGGAAAAACGTAAAAGGCCGGGATGAAAGATAGAAGTAAAGTGGGTGGTACGGATGGGTGTGGCGGGTGGAGCAAAAAAGAGGCCAAAAAAAGATTGCGAGCGAAGGGGGGTCGACGGCGGAGGGAAAGAGCCAAACATGAAAGTTTCAAAGTGCAAGAAAGTATACGGGAGAAAACGCTGGGGATCTAGAAAACCCGGAGAGAAAAGAAACCGAACCTTTTGCTCTGTTCGCCAGTGAAACGAGGTAGTACCAAGATAAAGAGGGAAAAAAAAGGATGGGAGCGGATGAGAGAGGAACGGAGGAACGGAAGAACGAAAAAAGGACAAAGGAGGAGAACTTTTCGATTGGTAGGATAAAGAGAACGAGTGGGATCTGACGAGAAAGGTGAGGGAAAACGGGGGGTGGGGAGAGAGAGAGAATGGAAAAAAACATGGCAGCAAAAGAGGACGAAGGAGAAGGGGTGAGGAGAGTCAGGGGGATAGAAAGGAAAGAGAAAAGGAGAGCGTTCTCCCGCGAGCTTCGGAGAAAGAGAGAGAGAGAGAAAAATAGAAAGAGAATGCGAGGGGGGGAGCTTAGGCAGCCGGAGACCGTAAAGAAAAGGGGGCCACGAGAAAATAGCGACTTTGCCGTCCGCTTCGCGGGAAAGAAGGTGGAAGAGGGCAGGGGATGTATACGCGAGAGTACAACGCAACGGAGAAACTGGCGAGTAAATGGAGCTAAGGGAGAGAAAGAAGCGTCAGTCGAGAGGGATACACCCTCTTGGCATCTAAAAAAAATATATGTATGTGTGTGTATAAATGTCAGCGCGAGCGTGTGTCTGTGCTCGTTCGCTGCTTATTTTCCTGCTCTCTCTCTCTTGCCAAGCAAAAGGAATCGGGAAGGAAAAGAGGGAGGGAGATGAAAGAATGAAAGAAGGTTGCGAAGGAAAAGCTGGCGGAATGGGTGAAAAAGGGGCCGAGAAAATAAAGGAGGGAAGGAAAAGGGACGTTGCGAGCGTATATAGAGAACGTGGGAGTAGTAAAAAAAGGGAGAGACGCGAGACGAACGAAATGGATCTTTTACCAACGCACACTAGTTCTCATATAAACACATTTCTTTATTTTGTATATAAAACTCGTATATATACACATAGATGTGTATCCCCGAGGCTTTTCCCTACAAACATTTATTCTCGTATTTTAAAAAATTTATGAAAATTTGTAAAATTTCTAGTTTCGAGCTTGGCGTATCTCGAAAAACATCATTTTTTTGTGCTAAGAGAAACGAAGCAACTCTCGGACGAACGTCGCGGACTTATTACTGGCGCGCGATGACTATATACACGCCTGTGATCGAAAAGCACTTCTGCGCGATATTCATCGACGGAAAATACACTTGTTTATTCCCCCCATTTCGTATACCAGGTTGAAAAAAAAACCTCTAAACAGAATATAGGGGAAAAAGGAAGAGTGGAGTGATGAGGAGACGCGAGAGACTAAAATTCGCAAGCGCGCACCTATAGCCGCATCACGGCGTCTAGTACTCTCGTTACTTCGGATAATCTGAAAAAGAAGAAAAATGGAGGAACTCGACCGTGTTCCTTCGGCCCAACTATAACTTTTGTTATTTCTTTCTTTCTCGTCCTGTTCTCCACCTTTCATTTTCATTTTCATTTTTTTTCTCTCTCCATGTTAGGGGATTTTTACGACGTACCGAAACTTGGAATAGAAACGCTAACCGTGTACTTTCTTTCTTTCTTTCTTTCTTTCTTTCTTTCCTTCCTTCCTTCCACCACGAGAGCACGCTCGCGTCACAACCGCACATTCGATCCTTTTCCCATCCCTCGCGATTCTTTGTTCACTCCTTCATTTGGTTTTCATTCCCTTACCCTTCACCCGTAATCTTTTCTTGCGTTCCATTTCCTTCGTAGGCCCCCACGCCTCTTCCGTCATCACAATTATTTTTTCTCTCGCTCTTCCATTTCTTCATTATTCCTCAAAGTGACTCAATCGTTAGAATCATATATTCGTCCGCTTTAGATTTCTCTATTATTTAGTAATAAATAATAATGAAGAGCACACGGAGAGACTTTCATACGAATATTTCGAATGAATGGATAGAAAAATTTTCTATCTTTTGTAGCGGCGCTGTTCTATTACATTTCGCCAAAGTGCCAAAGTTACCAAAATAATTTTTAAGGCTAAATTTAAGTCTGTGTTAAGTCTTACATCGAACGATGCACAACGATATTTGATTGTCACTCGTGTATCTTTGACGAAATGTCGGAAATTTTCGTATCGTTGAGTCGCATCGTCCGAAAAGAAGTACTAAATTTTTGTTTTTTTCGACAAACATTTATAACTTGACAAAGTCCGCTTATGAACGAAGCGATTGCTTGAAATTTTACCACTAGTTAATTTTCATCTTTATACTCGCAACGCCTCATATTAATTGGTGGATGCATGAATTTTGGAAAATTTAGTGCGGTAAAAAACAACATACGAAACTATGCAATTTTTTGTATAGCACAGAGAAACGATTGCTATGTTATCTCTTAAATTTTCATCAAATCATTTCATTATTTACTATATATTTTTAAGGAAGTTGAGGCCGTACACACATTTTTTTTATCCAAAAGTTAGGCCAGTTTACAGTTTGGCAATGTTGCATACAAGGATTAAAGAAGAATTGGGGAAAAAAAACGAAAAACAGGTGAAAGCTCAGTCGAAAACACGAACGGTGACGATCCTAGCCTCAAAAAACTGCACGAGAAATAGATTATTATTAACATAATCTCACCAAATCTCCTAATAAATCTGAAAATATTTTGCAAATTGCTTCCTCAAGATGGTCAAGATGCACCATGTTCAAAGCTTACTCCATGAGTTGCTATATTTTTCATTTTGGCTTCCTCTCATAGAGGAAGCTTTGAGCATCGTGCATATTGACCATCTTGAGGAAGCAATTTGCAGCATTTTTTTGTATACAAGGAAATAATGTATTTTCTCTACCTTCTTTTACGAACTTTAATTTATCTCTTTGTTTAAATTCATAAATAAAAAAAACTAAATGACGAGCCATCAGAAAAAACAGTTTGCAACTATCAATTTTCATCGTTTTTCTATTTACATTGAAATTAAATAATTCCGACAGCTTTGCTGGATAGTATAGAGGACTTTTACACAATATCTTACAAAATTTCCAAAAATTGAAGTTGAAAAACTCGTTTTTTCGTAAAATTCAAAAAATCATAAAATTTAAACCGCTCAACCGATATTCCCCAAATTCAATCGACCAACCTTCCTATTATAATCTATTTATAAAAAAAAAATTATTAATAAATCTTAAAATTTTTGAAAGTTAGAGCGTCGACACCCTTTTTATGAAAATTTCAAAACGTCGTAGGATTCGTAATTTTTTACAAATTTTGACAAAATTATCAGAGAATGAAGATCTTGTATAGATTAACATCTGTGCAAAACGGTAGCCCTGTATCTCAAACCGTTTCCGAGTTATAAGCGTTTTAATTTTGCGTTGCATAACATACACACACACACATCCGGACATTTTTTCTAGATATGATTTTTCGATGTTTTAGGACATTTTGAGCACATTGACATTGAAAACTGGAAAAAAAAAATGTTTCATCATCACAAAGCTTCCTCTATGAGGAAGCAAAAATTGACAATATTCAGCAAGCCTTTTTCATGTTGCCCAAAAAAAATTCATATTTTTAGCATCATTTTTAACAGAGATATCACCGAATGTGTCTTGACTTTCATAAGGTTACATGTTATTTGGCCCAAATAGTTATTGATTTTTCTCAGCAACGACGCTCCTAAACTATCTAAAAATTTAACCAATTTTTTTTTTTTTTACACTTCACTTTATAAGATGCAATCAATCAAAATTTGCTCGTTGTTCATTTTTTATATAGTACAGCGCGTTATTTACTATGGACTGTGGTAATGGTTCCCCAAACTTTTGCATTATTTGACACACTCTGTATAGCGATTATTATTATTATTATAATATCGATATGTTCCGACGTTACTACAAAAACATAGTAATTTTTTCTATAATAGTTTCTCCGTGCAGGTAATGAGAAACAGAAAAAAACAATTTCATTGGATAGGAGATGGAAAATTCTGATTCGAAAATCCTCTGGTTCTTCTCGTCTATACAAATATAATATTAATTTGAGAAAACGCGTATGTGCACGCGGGAGGGCTGGAAAAACGATTGAAAAAAAAGTCGAGGAACGAGATGGCAAGAATGGCGAAAAATGAGGAAAATAATAATGCTGCTTGGTCGCTCATCGGCTTATCGTACCATTCGATGCTGCTGCGCTTCGTCGTCGAGAAACATGAAAATAATTCAACGAGCAAGAGTCGCAATCACGTCCATGAGACGAACGTGAAAAAGATGAAATCGCGATTCAAAGCTCTTTTGCTCCATATCCATTTACCTAAAATTTCAATGGTGCCGGATTTTCAAAGTTGAGGGGAAAAAAAAAAAAAATAACGAACAAGACGAATTTAATGAGCAATAAATGTGACAGCGAGGCGCGTTTCATATAAAATCGATTCTAAAGATTGTTTCTTCGCCTTGGCGGTAAACGCTTCATCGCGCACCTGTAATCCGCGACGCGTTATCACACGTTTTTATCAGTAAACGTCTTTGCTCGCGGCTTCCGAGCAACGTATGCGTTAACCCAATTCCGCGATGAATCGCTAAAAACTCATATAAAACGCATTAACGCGTGTTAAGTCTTGGAATAAATCCATTTTTAACGAAGGATCAACAATGAAAAAAAAATGACCCGAGCGATTCTCCAATATTCGCATTCACAATAACGGAGTAATGAAAAAAAAAGGGGGTTTACAAACGAAAAAAGGCCCGTGACCGAATGGCGTTTCAGTAGGTCAGATGGGACGGGCGTTTTTGAGAGCAGCGAGAGGAGGAGAGTTAACCGTTACTTTCCCACCTGATACATCTGTGGTCAACGCGTCGAGCGTTATGGAAGAAAGACGAAAAAAACGAAAAAAGCAGACGAGCAACCGTAGCAACTATTTTGAGGGATCCTTCGTGCATGCGAATCGTTCAAAGCAAGTTTTGAAAGGCTTTCTTTAAAAAAAAATGCACGATTCTCGAGGAAAAACCGTTTTTACACGTTTCTTCTCCGATGTACGATTCTCCGATTGTTAATGAATTAGCTCAAGTTGCGGCTCGATCGTCCGTCACGGAAGCCGCGGATTGATCGTCGCGAGAAAAGTCCTGCCGCCAACTCTTAAACTCTTCGGAATGGCCATACTTGTTGAAAAATATAAAAAAGGCAAGCGCGCGCCCGGTCGCGGAAAAACATGTTTTTTTTCTCAGCATCGGCTCGCGCTGCTTTCATTTATCTCTCAAAGCAAAGCAAAGAAAATCACAGCCTCTGATTCGTATAACTCGTCTAACGAAAGAATTAATTAATTTGGCTCTAAAACCTCTAAAACACGAAAGAATAATTATTGAGAACTTTTCGGAACGAGGGGTTGTTTAGCAATTTTTTAGCAAAGAGATTCGTGAGAGCTCGATACGTCGGTGAAAAGTGGATGAAAAAACGGTGAAATAAAAAGCACTCGGTGATAAATAAGAGCGTAGGAAAAAAAAGAGTGCGATAAGGAAGAAGAAGAAGAAGAAGAAGCAGAAGTACGGGAGCGTGGCGAGTCGCGAGAAGGGACCGGCGAGGGACGAGTACATATACAATGCTGTACGGAGGAGGAAGTAGGTTGAGACGAGAAAAATGGTTCTCTCGCAACGTGGCACGAAGAGAAATCGTGTGCAGCGCGTACACGGTACACACCGGGGAGCGAGTAACAAGTCGAGAGGAGAGAATGAAGAGAAAAAAACAACAGAGAATAAAAAAGACACGCCAAGAGATTAATTATTAAGGAGAGGTGCAACGGAGACGACGATAGAAATAGAGAAAGACGCGCGCGCGCGCGCGGGCGAGCCTCTCTGAATTCTTATTTATCCTTATAGGCGTTAACGCGTGCGTGTACAAAAAACCTGGATGTACGTGTACAAAGCGCGGAGGGAGAGAAAAGAAAGCTCGCGATCAGAGTGTATCGGAGCACCGCGCGTTGTTATCGCGCGTACAAGATGGGCGCGAGAGCGTCTAAGCAGCTGATAAAAGCCCGTGTGCCCACGGCGGAGGGGAAGATAAGGAAAATAGCTCGGTATGAAGAGCCCCGAATAGATAGACGCGGATAAAGCACAGGTTCACGCAGAAGAGCAGGTGAATGTCGAGTTGTATTACATATATTATTGTGCGCGCGAGCAAGCAAAACCAACCAACGCCCCGAACGGAAAGACGAAATAACAAAACAACAATCATATTTTAATTCGTCTCCGAAGGGGCTCGCGCCTTCGAGTCGGCTTCATTCATCGTGTTCCATTAACGTTTCTTGACGGTAAAACTCGGGCAGGGGATCGCGAGTAATCGGAAATATATTCATTACCGGAATTATGGCGTCTCGCGCGCGCTCTCGATACTTTTCACCGCCAACTCTTTTAACTATCGAGTGCCAGTGATTTGACTCTGACTTTAGATGCGTCGTTTTTTCGTTCCGTTTGCTTTTATTATCGGGCTCCCAACTTTCAAATGAGATGACAAGATACTGGGGTGTTCATTACAGGTAAAATAATGACAATCGGTACGAAAATATTCGCGGTTCCGTGTATATACAGCCGTCACGCGGGATATTCGAAGAAAATAGTACTCACCTCCAACATTAATTTTTTCCATTTGAGCCCGCATTCGCGCACCTTTGTGTATCCCGGATTTTTATTTTTCCAGCGGAGGAATGGCCGGGCAGCATTACTGCCTGCGCTGGAACAACTACCAGTCAAATATGACGTCGGTTTTTCATCAACTGCTACAAACGGAGGCCTTCGTCGACGTCACCCTGGCCTGCAACGAGGCTTCGTTAAAGGCGCACAAGGTAGGCCAGTTTCAGTTGACTGTTTTTTTCTTTTTTTCAATCCTCCAGTCCCAATGAATCGAGCGACACGAATGAAAAACATCAAATCATAACATAAATCAGTTTGGAGATGATAAAAAAAGACTCTCGTTTTTGTTGACATCACAGCGCGATAGATTTTCAGGAGAAAGAGCTCCGAGCTCGAACTAAACGATATTTACAATTCCACACGACGAATCGTTCGAGTCAGTCTCCCTCTCTTTCAGGGTCACAATAACAAAACTCACTGCGGCCACGAAACAAACGGTTTTCTCTCTCTCTCTCTCTCTTCTGCACGCCTCTCCTCTGCTGCGCCGTCAAAAACTGTCAATGTTTGTTCTTCGACGAGTAAAGAACATCGCGGGGGAGGGGAGGCAGGTGATTCTGAGATTTCGGGACAGTTTCGAAACCGCAAAGATTTTAACGAATTTGTGTATATCGTTCTGCACCGTCCTTTGAACAAAATATTTATGATAATAAAGTAACAATTTCGAAGAAAAAGAATTCCTTCGTATCCAATGGGATTTTTTTGGATAACCTGAAAAACGAAATGTTATTTAGCGTCGATATTTTATTTGAATAGTTATTAGCATATTGGATTCGTCAAGCGAACATTCGAGCTCTATAAAAATATGATTTTTCTCTCTATTGTGTTTCCAGGTCGTTTTGTCAGCTTGTAGCTCATATTTCAAGAAGCTCTTGCTCTCAAATCCGTGCAAACATCCGACGATAATAATGCCCCAGGACGTGTGTTTCAACGACCTCAAATTCATCATAGAATTTGTTTACAAAGGAGAGATCGACGTGTCACAAGCAGAGCTTCAGGTTGGTTGAAAAAAAAAAAACAAAAAATTGCAATAATTTTTTTAATTACACGGTTCGTCAAAAGAAAATAGCGTTGCTCCGTCGATATCCGTTTATTAAATTACCGACCGTTGCGCGCTGTTGGTAAAAAACAAGTCGAGCAGCGAAGACGCGATGTCGCTCGATTACCGGCAGTCGTTCGTCAGTACGATTCGCTTGATCCGACTTTACCGACTGCCGCTTATCGAAAGCGATGTTACGACGACGCCGTTGCTGAGCGATGAATTTCGTTTCACCAGAAACCGGTAACTTATTGATGATCGGCCATTATTTATTAAACTCGCAAGATAGCGCCACTAGTGTCAAAACAAAGTTCTGCGTGAAAGAGCCCCCACGAAGAACTTCGGAGAATTCCGTTGAAACTCGAGAAGCGTCCTCCTTTGCTCTCTTTCTCTCTGTTTCCTTTCCCTCTCTCTCTCTCTCTCTCTCTCGCGCTCTCTCACTCACTCACTCATTCGGTCGTTCGTCTTTATCCGCGGGGATCCTCGGCTATTCAGTAGTACTACCCTCGCCGTAAATAATCCGGCGGTACACTCTCTCGCGTCGTTTTACACGCGAAATGACTGGCGATTTCGCGTTTCTCGACGTCGTGCCGAGAACGTCGTCCTCGTCCTCGTCGTCGTCGTCGTCGTCGTCGTCGTCATCGCCATCGCGGTTGTGTTTGTCTTATTTTTGCCAAGTCGAATTCTCGTGGCGGTTTCGCGCGACTAATCGCAACATAACCGTCCGTACACTTTGCGCCAGTACTTACAAAAATCGCGAGACCGGACAGTTTTGAGAATACTCGTTATTTAAACATAAGTGTTAAATTTTCGTTTATTATTTTTGTTTTCCACATCCGTTCATTTATTTCTTTTGTTTAATCGGCCCGCCGGCGAAACATACGATTGAACATATCTTATCCGTTTTTCTCTCAGTTTGTGTCGTTTCTTTGTTTTTGTTTTTTTTTCTTTTGCTGCTTTCGTACTTTTTTTTTTTTCTTTTTTTAACGGTGAAACTACCACTTTGTGGTCTGATGTGCGCTTCACCTGGACCCCCCGTCGAACACCCAGCGAGATCGTGCAAAACACATTCGCGTCGAAAGAGGTTAGAAACATTGCTCATTTTATCTTTACCTTGTTTTTATTCATTTTGCCGTTCGCAAACGAATGTTACAACTTGATTCTCCATATCAATCTGTGTACCAAGTATAACGAACATTTACGAGCATGATTAGCCATTATAAACAGTAGTCTCGAGAGAAATGAAGCGTGGAAAAGCTCGTTGTTAGTTTTTTCTTGTTATTTACTCGAGACCGAAAGTGGTGGAAAAATATAAATTCTCGATACACGACGCGAATGGCTACTCTCTCGGACCACGTGACCGCGATTCTTGAATACTCTAATAGAATCTCGGCGGACCGGTTGGAAATAAAAAGGCAGCGTTTACGTACCACTCGAAATTGTACTCGTGCGCTCACAGTTTCTTCTTTTTCACCGCTCCGCCGCCTGCCGCCTCTTCCTCCTTCGTAATTATTTTTCTCACGGATATACGCGCGAGTTGAATACGTGTGAGCATACACAAAGGGGGGATGGGGAACATGTGAAAATTGGCTTTTTTCCGGATATGAATGATACGCGGTCCTCTGGGCGGGAGGTGGGGGAGGAGGAGGAGGAGGAGGAGATCCGGTGGGTCGAGTGGGAGGCGTCGCGACGTCGAAGCCTCTTCGTAACCCCCGCCGCGCCCCGTGAAATCAATAAAAGGACAGTCTTCGACCCCGCGTCTCGTTAGGACGCGCATTGTTCGGCAATCAGGCTACTGCGGGCGACGCTCGATCAGTGGTTCTCAAATTCTCTTGCCCTCCCCCCCCCCCCCCCCCCCCCTTACCCTCGCTGCTGGCCTCTCTTTCCTTATCGCTCGCAAATTTCTCTCCTCGCTGCAACTTATAAATCGAGTCGACGACCTTTTTCTCTCCTTCACTCTTATTCGCATCGGGCTCCTCGGACGTTATCACCTCAAAGTCGTTGACTTTTTGGTGGCTCTCGCCTTTCGCATTATCCATTCATTCGATTATGCAATTTCAACCGAGTTCCTACCATAGTTTATTATTACAATTTTCATTTGTATTTGCCGGCTTTTTGACCTTGCACGATCTCACGTTCGCCCTTCAAATCCCCCAAGTTTCAAAATCATCTTTTCATTCCCGAAATATTTTTTTCAACGATCCTCTCTCCGTATGGCGATCAACCAGAGGGGAAAAAAAAAGACCTTTTCTCGTTGGCCATCTTTGATTTTTTCGTACGTTCCTGCTTGATAAATCTACCGTCACGCGCGGGTGTTTGTAACAGTGATTGAATATTCGCGAGCAAGCCTTTTCCTTCTTCGCTCAACGGTCTCGTAGAGTCTCGCCTTCTCCGTCGGTGACTCGCATGAGAGCAAACTCACAGTCTGCGGTCAAAGCCAGAGAGCGAGAGTGCAAAAATACACGGGCCAACCGCGTCTCTTTGTGCACTCTCTCCCGCCGATGGCTTCAGTTTCGTCTCGTTTTGTCCCTCTTTTTTCTTCTTCCTTCACCTCGTTCTTTCGGCCCTCGAAGCCTCCTCCCTCTCCACCGCTGTCTTATTTTTTCCTCAATTTATTTTTTTACCTCTCTCTTTCTCTCTTTTGCTCAACTCCTCCTTCGTCCCTCGGCCGGCCGGCTGGCCGGGCGCGACGTGCTGGCACGCAACTCTCCGAGCCATGTCTCTCGAACCCCGTGATTGGTCGCACACCCGCGTGTGTTTGCTGCTGCTGCTGCTGCTGCTGCTGCTGCTGCTGCACGATGCAACCCCCGGCGGGTGTAGTATTATTCCACGGATCCCTCTCTCGCAGACCTTTCAATGCTTCCATGTCTCTAAAGAGCGACCGGCTTGACATTCGACCGCAGACTAAATCGACGTTCTCGCGAATACCCCGAAAATTCTTGCCCCAACATTTTTTCCACTCTTCGCCGAACCCATCGTTTGTTCTCAAGATTTTCTCCAATTATTATTATTATTATTATTGTTTATTATTTATTTGAGCGATCCTGTGAAAAATTGGGGGGAAAAAAAAGTACTCGCGCAGCGTGCACGCGACGAATAATTCCTTCTTCGATATTTTCGCGATATCTTCGATATTCGAGCCTCGAAGCCAAAGAAGCTCTCCGAAGCTCATAACTGCGAGGCTTGTTGAGAAACTCTCATTTCTTTTCGACCGCGAGCTCCGGATGGCCTTGACACGACTGCCGTAAGAGGCGACGCACACCAAAACCGACGAGCCACACACGCTTCCAAGCAGCATCGAGATGAAGAATAAATTCAGGGCCGTAGTTCACTCGTATACGAAATGATGTTAACGATCCACCATTTTTTTTCAAATTTATCTCTCACAATCCCGTTGATCGCGCACGCTCATTTACCAATTACAAAAATCTCGTCGTTACACATATTTTTACGTAAACTTTTTTCCAACGATTCTACCCGAAAGCGGTCCTCAAAATGGATAAACGCTGGAAGAAAAAACAAACGCGTTCCCTTCGACACCGCAGCAGCAGCGGCGGCGGCAACAGGTTGTGCTATCCGTGCTGTTGCCATACAGCACGAATAACAATAACAAATTGCATTAAATAAAATGGGGCCTTTCTTGGGCCATTGCCAAAATACTTTCCTCCTTTATCTCTGTCTCCCTCGGTAATTTCCCATTGTCTCGTTCGGTGCGCACGGGGACAATCCATGAAAGGGAGAAAGCAAGCACAAGGCGCATACGAGGCAAGGCACCACCGTCGCCGTGGTATACGCAGTTGTGTAGAAAGAAAGGAGGAAGGATATCCGTCCGTAAGCGCGAATGACCTTCTTCCTCAAAGTGGCGCGCTTCTTTTTCCTATTTCTCCTCTTTCTCTTTAATCTCCAATTCGTTTTTTTCCCCCCTTTATTTTCATTTTTATCGCTCATTCGTTCTTTCGTCTCTGCGGACTCGAACGCTTTCTCCGTGTCTAAAATATTCGAATGCGATCGTTTATTTCGTTTGAAATTCGAACAACTTTTGCTCGTGCGCTCTCTAATCACGGGGAACAATAATAAAGTCGATTCTCATCTCGTTATTTCATACAAATCTCTTCCCCTTGTTGGTTACAACGGAGGGAGTACGATCCCGGTCATGCGACAGAGTTCATTCATTTTTAATTCAATATTGCAGCTCGAAATTTTCACCGCCCATGAATTATTATTATTGTATTTGGTCGAGTAATTTTGAGCGATGAGGATTTGAAGAAAAATCGCGCGACGACGGGATACACGTGGTACAGATAAATAATTGAAAACTAATCGAACGCACAGAGAAAGAGCAAAGGAGTCGCGAATATGCGGAGTTGCCGATGATGCTGACCTCGTTCCCCATAGACTCAATCTTGAGCTCTCTTACGTTCCTCCCTCCCGGCGTCCCTCTTTCTCCGGCGCACAGGTTCTTGCTCGCCTGCTGGACTCTCCGATTCGCAACGGTTACCGGAGAAACTCGGACACCTGGCCGGACACCAGGAACTACTACTCTTCTTTTCTCTTTCTGCTTCTCCTTCGTACTTCCATCTCGGATTCATATACGCGTACTCACACTCGCTCGTACCTTTTTGTATACGCAATTTTCAAATATACGTAGAGGAGCCTCGTTGACGGGGTCTGCCGCGAAGAAAGAATCTCCCCGGTACCGTTTTTTCTCTCGACCTTGAACCTCTCCTCCCGTGGCCGTTGCGATTCCGATAAATCATTAAAATCCATTCGATTTATTGAAGCAATGATTTTTAATTGTGCAAATGATTTACCGAAATTTTGTCCCGACTGTACGTCGCGAGCAACCTCAGGCGTGTGTACCTCGACGCCGAAAAATAAAAAACTGAGGTTATTACTTTGCTCGAAAATTTTAGGGCAACTTCTCGACCTCTGTTCAATCACAAATAATGGAAAGCAGCGCTGCGCAAGTTTTAGCACAAAGTTTGAAAAATAAATCCCAGGATCGGTAAAAGCATTTTAAAATCACCGGAGCGAGTTTGCCGTTTTGCGAGAGACTCATTTTTGAGGTATCGTGTACACGTGGTTTGAGAAAGTTATCGTTCGAACTGTACGAGAACGTTCGCCATTTTTGCAACCACCGACGATATAGGTGCCGAAATCGCTCGATGCCGCCGCGCGCTCCAACTCGAAGAGGCATTTGGAATCGCCATTTATGCATCGTCCGAAAAGCGAAGCCGAGAATATTCTCGTCAATACTTGCTATTTTCTTTTGTTTTATATTTCATTATTAAACGCACTTGACAGTGACAATTATTTTTACAATTCTGACTTTTCACACGTGCCGGTAGTAGTACGTGTGAATAATTTTGAAACGAAGCTTTCGCCAATGACCTTCCGCACGAGCGTTTGAGATAATCCAACGGAGGATTCGTGTTTCGCCATTCCGAGTGTGTTGAAATTATTTGTTGTGTTACGTCCTATTCGAAGGATGTACACGCGTCTGACAAAAGAGCTGTCAAAATTTCTCAATAATCTCGATCGATCCAGGTTGAATGGGAACGAAGACAGAGAGAAGATAAAAAGCGAACGAGGCAAAATATTTTCGGGCAAGACTGTACGAGGAGCGTTGCGAAGCGAGCGCGCACGATTTCTGCAACGCGAACACGCAGACGTCGTGTTTATAGGGTTGCGTGTGTGTGTATATCCGTCGCTGTGTTTCTCGTGCGTGGAACAACGAGTTCGGGATCGGCAGTGTGCAACGCGGTGGTATGCGTAGACCGGAGCCACAGATTCCCTTTGTTCGCGCAAACTCTAGCGGCATTGCCGCGACAGTGAACGAACGAGCAATACACGCGCACACAAATATATACGGAGAAGAATTTCTCCTTTCCGCCCTCTTTCGTCGCTGCAATGCACTACACAACGCTCTTTTCTGCGTTGTGCCTCGTTCCCTCATCCGTATCGCCGTTCCTCTCATCCCTTTCTCCTCGCCTCCTCCTCGCTGTACAACGCTGGTTTGTCCGCCCCTTCCTCTTCCTCTCTTCGCCTTTTGCCAAATCCACGCGACCGGCTTTATCATCTCTCTCTCTCTCTCTCTCTCTCTCTTCTCGTCCACACACATTTTTGCAAACTCTCGTTTTTTCCTCTCTTTTCGTCCCTTCGATACCGAATCGTACAACACTTTTGACAGTAAATCGAGTATACGATAATAAAAAGTGCGTAGACTTGACTTTCTGAAATATTGTATTGTCTTTCGCCCCGTTCTTCCCCTCGATTTCAATCGACGATCCGTTCGATCGAGATGAAAAATCATTTTTTCCATGAGTTTATGTATATTGTAACTCTCATATTCGCTGCGTAGTCTACGGCGAAAAATTGATGAACGCATCTAATTATTCTGGAATATAAATTGGGTCGAGTCGAAAATTGTTAATTTTCGAGTTAATCTTGTTTTATTTTTTCGTAATTTTTTTTTGCAACACGGCGAATGCAACCGACACAGAACTTTATTACCGACGAAAATTTGCCTAAATTTAGCTGAGCTACATGGTCCGAGAATAATAAGAAAGGCAAAGACGTCGATAGAACGATCGGCGCAATCGTTATTTCATATTAACACATATTGAATTGGACGTACGATAATTTGGAGCGGCGCCGAATTCTCGGTATTAGTGTGGTAGTCGTCGCGGTAGTACTTTCGAGCCGAAAGTGCTATTAGCGGGAGTGAGAGGGCAGAGCGTGTGTTGCGAGAGAGAAAGACCGGGCGTCCGGACCCTCGAAAAATCTCGCAAGAGTATTATACACGACGACGAGTTTAAAGCACTATAGCTGGGATAGGCTGGAGTGTGGTGGGCTATGCTATAGTCCATAAGGGAGAGATGCCCGCTCGTCTCACCTCAGGCAGCAACAGCAGCAGCAGCAGCAGCAGCAGCAGCAGCAGGCAAAGCCCTCACCAGATCATACTCCACACACCACACCATCATCATCATGATGGAGGCAAAGACCCGTGCAGACAGCCAAACAACGGGGGTCTCTCCGCCTCTTTCCTCTCTGTCCCCTTCGTCGCCGTCCTCGAGATTATCCACGTTCCGATAGATCGATCCTCTCTGTCGTCCGCATACCTTTCGGGAAGTCTTCCCTGCCTCGCACCCCTTCTCCGAGAGTTGCCAACGCCAGCGCTCACCCGCGCCTCAAGCTCTCTATATAGTGTATTATACCCTCGGCGCGCATAGACGAGACGCCTGCTGCCGCCTGCCGCCCGTCCGTTCCTTCTCCCACTCCGAGTATCCGCACTGTACGTTTTTTTTCTTCTATACAGGCAAATCCATCTATCCGTGTTATGCATATATTTATATGTGTATATATGTACCGGTTCTATATACGTATAGGTATTTATAGTATAGCGCTCAAGCCTGGGCTATCAGCGAATCCGCAGACACCCCTGTACGCGCTCCTCCCCCTCTCCTTCTCTCCGATTTCGTCTGATTTTCGCGCAGGTCTAACCCGCCGCGTGTACTCTCGTCCTCTCTTTTGGCGCATCCACACGCACCCGTCTGCAAAATGCACACATCCGCGCGCACGCACGCACGCACGCACGCACGCAAGTCTTCTTGTTCCAGCCATTGGCCTTTGACGAAAAATGATACGGGTGTACGGGTATCGGCATTGCTCTCCATCTCCGAATCTCGTAGGTGTGGTATACTGCCAATAAATGATCGGAACCGACTACTACCGTTGCCAGAGCCTACGTATATGATGCGGCGGCAAACGCGCATCGATGCCCAGAAGCAAAAAAGGAGGCTTCGACCTCTCGTATATACGTTTTACTTGGGCCGCCGAACGCTCTGCCCCGAATCGTTCGGCCCAAGCCCGTCATTATCTCTAGAACTCGCGAACAGTCTGTAGTAGTACTGTAGCGAAAACCGAGCACCTCCTCCCCCTCCGGCACCACCACCAAATCCTTAACGGCTGACTCCCTCCTCCCCCGCGAATCCTCTCATTGGCCGCGCCTCCGCGGTCCCTCGCTCCCCTCCTCGCGCTTTGTACTCCTCCGACATTGCCGCGAAACGCGAAAGGGGTTATATACCGCGCACGGTCCTCGTCGCACCCACGCTTCCCTGTCTTACTCGCTCTCCGTTCAACTTGGCGAACACGCACATATACTCGCCTCCGACCTTATACACTATTCTATATATCTTCGGCTACGTTTCCTCTCTTTGTTAATCGCTCGCTCGCTCGCTCGCTCGCTCGCTCATTCACCCTCCATTTCTCTCTTAATCTTTCTCCGTCGCACTCCCGTTCGTTCCTCGAGAAAGACCGACACACCCGTGTCGGCGAGCATCGCGTGTAAGGTTATGTGTACGCGAACCTCCCAGAGTCTACACAACACACAGCCTCGGCTCTCTGTCGAGCGTTCTGCGCGATGCTCCCTCCTCTCCTTCGGCCTTTTCGTCAGCGCTCCGTCCTCCTTCATCCCGCTGGCTAAATTTCTGCCTAACCTCAACTCTCCGGTCCCTTCACCTCTCGCGCGCGCCGCGTCCTCTCCTACTCTCTTTTCCCTAGCGCTATACTCGGCATGTTGGCGTCTCGCTCCCTCGAGCGAGACTAGCAGTTCTCGTCGTCGCCACCGCCGCCGCCGCCGCCGCCGCCGCAGTTGGTGCTTTCTCTCTCTGTCTCCTCCCGCCGTGATGCGCCCGCCCTCCGTACCAGCGAGGGGGGTAACAGACCAGACAAAGACGAGTACTCGGTGAATACTATGCTCGAGAGAGAGAGAGAGAGAGAGAGAGCAGCGGCTCTCGTCGCTGCCGCTCCGCCGAATGCCATTTCACTTTCGTTGGTCTTCGCGCCACGGAGGAGAGCCGATTCTGCCCGCCACCACCGCCAGGAATTATCCTACCGTTCTCTTGGTGGTGGTCGACGTCGTCGTCGTCGTCGTCGTCGCCGCCGCCGCTGCCGCCGCCGCCGCTCTCGTTGTCGTAGTTGCCGTTCCCGTTGCCGTTGTCTGTACGCCCAAACGTCTCTCCCTATTTCTCGCCGTACCCCGCGCGCTTTCGTAAAGGCTACCTCGTCGTAGTTGTCGTCGTCGTCGTCGTCGTACATTGCCCAGTTTTTTTTTTTTTTTATAACCCTTGCCAATTCCTCTCGCTCGATCTCTCTCTCTTTTCCTTCGTCAATTTCTATCGAAACATCGTTCTTATCGCGTACTTACGCAAGACATTTTTCCAACATAAAAGAAAAAGGAATCCTCGGCACATCATCGTCAACAAACTTCTCGCGATTTGATCCTTTTCACTGTCCTACACAAATTCATGCGCGTATAATATGACGCTTTAGCGGTCCAGTTAACGACACGGAATAAACGCGGAAAACGTGCGATTCGGGCGCGTGCGTTTATACATGTAGATAAAAACTCGTGAGACACGGTCTATCCCCTTTTTTGTTTTCCCCTCTTTCTTCAACTCTTTTCTCTCTCATCTTTCGCACCTTTTTATTGGCCGCTTTATATCTCGCATCTACTTTTCTCTTTTCATATTTTTACACTGACTTTCTTCGCGAACACGCGGCTTTCTGTTTTTATTTTTTCTCCTCTTCTCTTTCGCTCTTTTTCCGTCCCTCCCACCCGCTCTTTCTCTCTTCGTTGTCTTTTTTCGCATTCTTTCTTAGGATCATCGAGCATTCCTCCACTCGACTACTCAACTCCCTACCCCCACTATCTCGCTATTTCTCTCTCGACTTCGTTATCCCCCCGCGCTGCTCTCCCCCGTCGCTCGAGCCGCCTCGCACGTCTATCGTCTCTTCTCGTCTTTCCTTCCACGGCGCCCCGCGAGGGGACACCGTCGTACGCCTACGGATTCGTGCCCAGGTGAGTGATAAACGATACAACTTTCTTCGCGCGCGGGCTCTCGTTTTCTTCTCGCGTTCTTTCTTCCTTTCTCTCTCTCTCTCTCTTTCTCTCCTCCCCTCCCCCCGTTCGATCTATCGGCAGAGTCACTCGTTCTCGCATCTTTTTTCTCTCTCCTCCCCTTCGTCCCGTCGTCGTTCTATTCCGCGTGTGTTTTTCGTACATGTCAGATGTGAGAGGTTATGTGCTTTTTTTTTGACGTTGTTTTCGCCCATCGAGCCAAGAGATCCTGAACAACAACGGTGCGCGTTTCCTTCTTCACGGATTGTGTTTTTCATCCTTCGTCAAACTAAACTGCCTTCGACGGCTATACCGTTTTATGGAGTACTTCTCTGCGCTCGCCACCATCCACTATTATCCTGAATATATCTTCGAGGTGTGTATCATTCACAAAGAAAAAATATTCTTATCTATATCGAAGCTGTTTAATTTTCCTCCATGCTTTTTATTATCGTTGCTTTCCACGTTACCTTTCGCGCTAAACTCGAATCTTCGATCCAAATGATACTTTTAGTCGTTGTTTATTCCAAACCGTAGTGCTTTCTCTTTACTCTCACTATTTATATTTTTTATAAAAAAAACATTCGACCGCTCCTCCGAGTGACGGAAGCGAATGGTATACGAAAAAAAATTGACAGAAAGTTAATACGTTAGGAGAGGATAATGGACGGGAAATTGCGGAGAAATAGTAGCGAATAAAGTGTTTGGATGGAAGAAATAAAAGTTTTGAATATTTTCAAAGGGAACGTCGAGAGTGTTTGTGCATGCTAACTTCGGCGAACGACGGTCTCGCACGTTTGTCGGGCGAAAGCTGACGCAAAGCCGCGCTCGCGACGCGACGAGTCCACAACGGGGAGGCTCGCTCTTTTCTCTTTGCTTGCCTTGCCAGTCGCCGCCGCCGCCGCCGCCGTCTATCCTTTCTCCTTCTTTCTTTCCCTCTCGCGTTTCGCCCGGCTCGAACACGGGACCGAGAGCGTCCAAAGTACCGAGGAAGTGACTTTACGAGGGCCCTCGGAAACGTCTGCCTATCTGAGCCTACAAAATCCCCGCCATTCTCGCAATCGCTCTCATCTCTCTTTCCACCGAGAATCATCCTCTTTTTTTACTTTTCTCGTACACGCGCACTCACTCTAAAGCATCACTACCTTTTTTTTTTCTTTCCACGCGTCCGTAAACATGATTCTAGTTTCGTGATTTTTTACGTGCCGATTTGTCAAGGACTCTGGTCCTTCTTTTATTATCGCCGGAGCTCCTAACATCGCGATGCAACAGAATTCCGATCTTATATGTGCATCGTACTATGATTTCTTCGTACTCTCGTGTCAAGGCCGAATCGAGATAATTTCACGACGCTGAAGTTTGCAACGTTGGAGTCCAACGAAATGAAGGAAAAAAAACATTTGTAATTCATCAATTTGTTTATTTTACGAAGTATCGGTGCAGGTTGAAAAAATACAAATTGCGAATTCGACAGGGAATAAAATTGAAGAATTACTAGAATTATTGGAGAGTTTTTTTTATCATTTCGTTGGACTCCAACGTTGCAAATTTCAGCGTCATGATAATTTCAATGAATTTCATACGTTTTGTTACAGATTTTTTCATATCTTTTTTTCACGATTTATTATTCACTCGTGAATAATTCGACCGATATTGAAATAATATTCCGTCAACGAAGAATCGTTCGGCAAAAACGATTAAATTTATTTTCCGGGGGGGAAAACTTGTCCGAGTTTTTACTACCTTTTTATTATCACGAATCGACGCGCGTTGTTTTCGTTTTCGAAAATTTTATTCAAACTTGGTTGACCGAGGAGAAGAGGCTGCAAAAAGTTGGATAAGAAATTCAGTTTCGAGTTTCGATATCGAATTTGTGAAACTTTGAATATTTGCAGAGCTCGAAGAGAATATTTATTCAATTTGTTGATGTCAGCTTTCGTACGATGCGTACGATGTTGTGAATTTTCGACAACGTTTCATTGCCGGAACTTTTGGAGCTGATTCCTTTGCGCATTCTCAATGTCACTTTCAACATCTTTCCATAACAAGTGTTCCGGTCTAATAATATTATTATCAAGCACAATTGGAACGCGAAGCGCGCGCGAGCCCTGCCACGTAGCTCGCATATTTCGTCGAAAATAAATGAAAGAAAGTCCGAGAACGTTTGTCGCCGCAGGAAAAACACGTTGGATCATCGATCCAATAGTTAAAATATCGAATAGAGTCGCTGATGGAAAGCTCGTAAACGGCACTGAGTGAGCACTGGGAAATGAGGCGTTTGATATATACCGGAGGAGAGCGTCGCGAGCACGTGGTTGCAAAAGGAGTCGTCGCCGTCGTCGGCGACGACGACGTCCGTTCATTCAGTAGTAAGAAGAATAAAGCTTTACACGTACCGTCTCCCGATGTGGAACGGCGAAGAGGCAGAGAGAGAGGAAGGAAAAAGGCGAGTGAGAAAGAGCGGGAAGATTGTTTTCTACCGGGGACGCTGGCTGTGTTACATTATCAATTCCGTTATGACGCCGTATTCGTAATAGTCGAGTACGAGAAAGAGGCCGCGAGTGAGAAAGTTGAGAGAGTGAGACATAAAGAGATAAAAGTTGCACACACGTACACCACAATTCTTTCCGTGTTGCCATCTTCGCGCGGTTCGTCCTTCCTTCTTTTCGCTTTTATCCCCCCCCGCAGCCGCCGCCGCCGCTCGCCTCTTCCCACTCCACCTCGCTCACTTCTTCCTCGATTCATTCTTTTTCCGTTACCTCTCACTTTCCCTTTTCGTTCCTTCTTTCCCCCCTTCCTTTTTCCTCTTATTTTTCTTTATTTTCCTTTTACGCGCGCTCGCTCGCCCGCTCCATTCTCGTCTCGCGTTTTACTCCGAGAATCCTTCCCCGCCCGTTTTTCTCAACGAACCACTTTTACTACTGCCGGTGGAAAAAAGGATCGCGTGTACTCAACCCCCCCTTCCGCGCGCAGCTCTATCTTTCCGGAAGCGAGGGAGAGAGAGAGAGAGAGAGATCAGACCCGAATCTCCCTTCTCACTCTTCTTCCTTCTTCTCAACGAGTACACACCCGCACAGCCAAACATATAGTTTCATACTTCATTCTCCCTTTCGTGGCCTCTTTCCAACCTGGAAAAATCGTCCGAGTTTCTTGGCGAGACAAAAAAAAATACAACTTGCTCTCTCTTTTCACAGATATGCACCTGTTGCGATCCCCAAGGGATCGCGAACCTTTATATTTGCCCCCCCTTAAACTCTTCCCCTTTCCTTTTTCTACTACAACGCATATTTATTTCCTCACTTCGTTCTTACGTGAATGAACCTTTTTATGTATGTATACAGTGTGATTTTTCGCTACCCCCCGCCGCGTCATTTTTTCAAGCGTTACAATCATCGCCACTATTTTGCCTCGAAATTCCACGCCTCGAAAGACTCGCGCGCGCGTCAATTAGTCCTGGAATAATTGGTCGTACGGGCGATGCCCTTGAACCCTAAGTATTGATTGGTGAGCTTGGAAATTCTCGCTGGTCGACGACGGGATTCCTCGTCCCCTCGGCTCTCTCAATACGCACACGACTGATGTACACCTACAGCCTCCTCGTATACTCGCCCCTGCCTATATCCGAATACACGTATATTCATCGGATTGCCGGTCGCCGCCATCCCCGTTTCGTTGCATCGACGACGACGTCGACGACGACGACGACGACTGCGGTACAAACCCCCGGGACTGTGCCGATCCCGCTGCCGCTTCCGTCAACGTCTGCTATCCTTTTTTTCCTTTTTATTTCAAACCCTATTTCACCCCTTTATATCGGCGTTTGATTGAACGACGCGCCATCTGCGGGCAAACTCCCCTCGGACGAAACGAGAAATTTTGCAGCCTCGATAGCGACGCTCACGATTTTTAAGAAAAATAATATTTTCACGAATTTTTTGGCTATTGTTAATTTCCCTTATTAATTTCTCTTATTGTTTTGTGTTTTATTCAGTCGTTACTGAAAACGGCCGATCAGTTGAAAATCAAGGGCCTCTGCGAAGTTCCGGAAAGCAGAGAGGGTCCACCCTCGGTCAGCCTGAGCTCACCACCGCCCCGAGATTCCACGGCAACGAGGCTCAACTACACGAAATTAAAGAGGCATCATCCCCGTTACAAGAGACAAAGAACGTGCTTTGAGCCGCGAGAGACCAGCGCGGATTCACGTAACTACGACAAGTACAAAGAGGAGGAGGAGCACAACATCGAAGGCCTCGGCCGTGACAACAACAAAGAGGTTTGCGAACGAGCTCCACACACGTTTTGTAAATTCCGACAATCGCCGCCCGTATATATACGATTTCTTTATCCCACCCTTCAGGGTGTTTATTTTCATTTGATTTTTCAACGAATTTTCGGCTTCGATGTCTCGCAGAAGTAATAGAAAAATTCATTTTTAATCCATCTTCAGAATCACAGAGGCGACTGGCAGACGGAGGATGAGGAGTGCGGAGCGGATGCAGCATCAGTAGTCTTGGAATCCTGTCAACGCGACAGCAACAACGGTAACGGTACAAACAACAATAACGGTAAGCCAATCGGAAAAGATGAATCGCGCCCCGAACCTGAGTCTCAGAGATGATACACACTGTATATTATGTGAGTCGCGCATTAAACAGAAGAAACGATTTTCAACGATAGAAACGTTAAAAATAATTGTTTTTTTTTTGCAAAGATTCGAAATTCCTTAGATCGGTGTAATCGATGAGGACGAAAATTTGGAAAGGGTTCAAATACATATTAAATTCGTTGTTCAAATAATAAAAAGCTCTTTCCGCAAATTCGGTATTTTGACATGATTTTTAATATTCCTCGAAGGAAACTCAGGTACGGGGCGTTAAGCAATATTGCGGGGGCCGTGAGGACAGACCCTTTTCACTTGGAATAAAAAGGTGACATGTTCTGTCACACAGGTCTAGGTCATTACGGTCATCATCCCGATCCTGGAGAGGTAGATTTACCCCCGGAGACACAACCGACACCACCGAGCGCCACACTCGTCGGTACCACGATAACGCATCTCCGCGATACCGATCATCACACCACAGGTAATTTTCAATCTCCCAAATTCGCTGGTCGGAATGCTCGATAATAAAAATACTTGCGAGAATCATTGTTTTTTTCTTCTCAACACGGATTGAAGGTCGAATACAAATTTAACGAGTCACGGACAACATGGAAATCTTATTCTTCTTCGTAACTAAAGAATCCGTGTTCGTAATGAAAAAAAAAATTGAGTTTCCCGGAGGAATTTCGTTTTTCGAAAGATAACGGTGGTGACGTAACGCGAGGCGTAATCGAAATCAACGATTCGAGCATCTGCAATAATATTATAAGGACTGAAAAAAGAAGAGGGCAGCGAGAGTAGTAGCCCTCATTAGTCGAGGGAGAGGGAATCGGAATAATTGGTCTAATCGGGCTTAACTGCTCGTGATTAGATTTGCTTTGCTCCATTCGTGAACGGCCCACGCAGTCTTGTTTAACGGCTCGTCGGGACGACCGGTAGGGTTTCACGTGAATCGGACGCTCGTCGACGAAACGTCACGGTCCGCTGTGCGTTGTTTATCTTCCCTCTAAGGAGCTTTCCTCACCAACTACCAATGATAAATCTTGGATTGAGATTTTCTATTTAAAATTTTAATTGCGCCGGCATAATTTCGCGCTAGTAGATGCGTTTCATACCTGTACTGAAAATCTCTCGTTTTTTCTCACATTATCGCAGAAAAAGTTTGACCCAAAGTTTTCATTGATTGAATTTCTCATCACGAAAAACAATATTTTTGCCAAAACAATGTTCCCAATCGTTTGTGTCAATAACGAGTGTGCGTGTGTGTGTGTGTGCATTATTCTCAAATTTCGTAATGAAATAGAAAGTAACTTCATTTTATAAATGATGAAAAATTGGAAAACAACGAGAGATAAACCCCCATCGTTCGATGCTCGCCAAGAGTTGGTGGGGAGGGCTCGATAAGAAAAAAAAAAAAATCGATCAAAGCTCTCAAATTGCGTTGATCGGCCATTATCGAATGAAATTTCGCATTTTTATACGTTTCACATGTTTCATTTATTCCAGATATACAGAATTGCGATAGCGTCAAAATAAAGTTCGAAACTCTGCACACGATGGATTCGTCCGACACGATCGATATCGACAGCCACATGTCCGATCGCGCTAGCGTCAGCTCGAAACATGCCGCCGACAATGACAACATGATGATGATAACACCCGAACTTTTGGGTTTAATGCCATCGGGTAGCTCGGTACATTCGGATTCGGGTGAAAACAATTCGCGCGGCGGTGGATCGGGTTCCCATCATCACGGTTCCAAATCTTGGACTCAAGAAGACATGGATGCTGCTCTTGAGGCACTCAGAAATCACGACATGAGCCTCACGAAAGCATCAGGTACGACGAATCGCGCGCGTGTTGACGTTTTTTTTTTTTTTTTTTTTTGGTCCGTATTTCGTTTCTTCATTCTCATGGGTCGATAATTTTGTTGACAGCAACATTTGGAATACCGTCGACGACGCTGTGGCAAAGAGCTCACAGACTGGGAATCGACACACCCAAAAAAGATGGCCCAACGAAATCGTGGAGCGATGAGAGTCTGAACAACGCCCTTGAGGCATTGAGAACGGGGACGATATCGGCGAACAAAGCGTCAAAAGCATTTGGCATACCGTCCAGTACGCTTTATAAAATTGCGCGAAGAGAAGGTATTAGGCTTGCGGCTCCGTTCAACGCTAGTCCGACGACGTGGTCACCGGCGGATCTTGACAGAGCACTCGAAGCAATTAGATCCGGTCAGACATCGGTACAGAGAGCCTCGACGGAATTTGGTATTCCAACGGGTACATTGTACGGTAGATGCAAGAGAGAAGGCATAGAATTGAGCCGTAGCAATCCTACACCTTGGAGCGAGGACGCAATGACAGAAGCACTCGAGGCGGTCAGGTACGATCTGCGATTTTCCGATTTGTAAAAAAAAAAAAAGAAACAAAAAAAAACAAAAAAAAATATACAGAAAAGAAACCAAACAAAGCAATAAACAAAAATCGTATTCTCATCAACGATTTTCCATAAGCCCCTCCCCCCTCTCGAGACGCTAATTATCTCACGTTTGGGTCATCCAGATTGGGTCACATGAGCATCAATCAGGCTGCTATACATTACAATCTACCTTACTCGTCTCTCTACGGGCGCTTCAAGAGGGGAAAGTACGAAGATCCGGTGGTGAGCGAGATGTCACAAGACGGCAGCAATCCTCACTTTCATTCGCATCAGAGTCCGCATCAAAATCACTCCTCGTCGCTACCCGATCAAATGCCTTATCAGGGCAGCTGAAACTTGCCCCTTTACTAGGCCAGATCCACTGGACTAGCTCGCAAACCGTTCTCGTTCTTTCGCGAATTGACGCCCGGGCCGATGATAGCGTTTCGGACCCAATCTCAACTAAATAACTCGATAAAACACATCGAGAGCCACGGATTTCAAGTACGGGCATGAGTTTCTCCATCTCATGTCCAATTTCTCATTTCTTTTTCCTCGATATCCTCCTCCTCCTCCTCCTCCTCTCCCACCGCCTTTATTTCCAAACGAAACCGCGAGTGGACAAAAATACGAACGGGGATGAGCGAGCTCGGCGCAATAACCATCAACAAAAACAACAAATGAAGAAGCATTTTATAAGTTTTTCCTATTTGAAAATCCGGGATCTGATCCCGATATAAAACGATGCATCGTTCAACCGCGGTTGGTGCTCGGAGACTGTCTGGACATCGCGATGCAACAACAAACGGTGTATATTTACATACACTTGCAGTATTAGGAAGGAATAACTGTGAGAATGCAACCCCGAGATGTATGTATGTACGTGAAATGAGGGTGTGCATTCCTCCCCCCGCGATTGAGGATCGCGGCAAGGAGTTATAAATTAATTCTCGTAACGTAAGCATTATTTATAATCAAAGATGAGATGAGAGAGAGAAAAAGAAATAATGGGTAAATGCCAACAAACAACAAACGACAAACGAAAGAAAACAAAGAAACGAGGGAAAATTTGTACAGTTGGGAAAGAAATTCACTGGGGACAGTCTTTTCATATTTTTAAAGTGGAATTTTAACGGGTGCCTATAGGGGGCCAACGGAACGAATCAAGGATTTAAATGCGAGGCAGACAACTTATTGTTCTTTTCGTTCGTTTTTTTTTTTTTTTTCAATTTTTTAACGCTCGAGTAATTTACGCAAAAGCGAGAGACTGTTTCAGATTTGTGTCGCGAAGGCCCAAATTCGTAACTTCGTTTAGGTGGTTTCGGGAGATAAATAGATACAGAAGAGAGTGTACAATGTCATTTTTTTTTATTGAATGTAACGCAGGTGCGAAGGCAATATTCGTTGACTCCCGGGGGCAGTAATCGCGATACGATTATTTTATTATAGAAATCGCGAAAAAAAAAACGAGATTAAGAGGGGAGACGGAATTCATTGCGTCGATCCCCCGAGTGAATGAGACAAGACGATGAAAATACATCACACGAATTTCTTTTTTTTTTTTTTTTATAAATAAACGCACTAGTGCAATGAAAAAAAACGAGCGAAGGCCGTCTGATTTTTAAATATATTTATTTGATCGTCTTCCAGAAAAAAAAGAGAGCCCTGCGCGATACGGCAACTTTTACTATAGCAACTTCTCAAAGAAGCAGACAAATTTATACGAATCTATGAAACGAAGGAAACGAAGTACCCGCGTCGTGAACACATCGATGCGCGGTAATAGAGCGTGACTGCGCGTTGTTCCGTTTTCTTTATTATTTTTTTTTTTTGTTTTTGTTTTCAATTTATTTCTATGTAAATCAATAGAATGGACTGAATAGGGTACGCGAGAGATGATTCATCAACTTTCGAGCATTGGATTTTCGATTTTTTTTTCATGTTTTCAACGGGCATCGCAACATGCACGAAAAACGCGGTCGTTAAAATTTAATTTTCAGCTTATGGTTTTCCTTGAACGAGCAAAGGAGAAAAATTATTGGGAAAAATGACGATCGCCTCGCGGCTCAACTGCCACGCGTATCAAATATACGTTTACAACACTATTAATTTATCATGCTCACAGCTACTAGATATGTTTAAGAAGTACATAATACAAACATAAATCTATAAATATATATAAATATAAATGATATATATATTAATGATAAATAAATGTACAGTTTATATATTTTAAATTAAAATTTAATGCAACTGTAACGTATGCTTTTGTTTTTTTTTCCTCCTTAAAAAAAAAACTTTATATACCCGAATATCATTCCGCGCTATGTCTTATCAATCAGCATCCAGTTGAAACGTTGGTCCATTCCTATAAGAGTGTACTGCGCGTGAATAAGTAAAAGGAAATCCTTCTGGGGATTCCGAAAGATCGAAAAAACTATTTTTTATTGAGAAATATGGCAAACTATGATATTGTGTTTAATATTAATCAATACGTTTCACTGCTTCTGCTGTTTCTAGTGGTTTTTTTTTCTTCAAGCTGTGGAGAAAATGAAATCGTTACATTTTAATAAATTTCAATGCGCAGCACACAGTTGAAGTTGGAAATAAATCCCGCGGTTATGTTTGTGTTCGTATCGAGCATGCGTACAATCGCGTCTGCGGAGGTCGGAAGAAAAATTTTGCCCTGCTCCTCCTCTTCAACAACACCCAGCACCCAGCCCAGCGTTGATTGAACTCGTCTCTTGACAGCACCGCACAACATACTTTTTGTTCCTTCACGGAAATCACCGCTTTTTAAATCGCTCATTAAAGGCAACAATAAATTCGTCGAATTGATCTTTGAATCTCGTTATAAAGAGATATATTGTGAAAAATATCCATATGGCTGTCACGTATGTGGATGATTGCATTTTTTGCAAAATCATCAAATCTGAAGCACCTGCCGAGAATATTTACGAGGTTCGTTTGACGCTTTGTTCAATATTATCTTGCTTGCACTTTCTACATCTTCCATCTTATGGTTTCATTACTACTCGTATTTGTCGCTCTTTTAGGATGACGAAGTTCTTTGCATCAAAGACATCAAACCTGCGTCTAGGCATCATTATCTAATTATTCCAAAAACTCATATACCAAATGCCAAAAGTTTGAAAGCTGAAGATGAACCGTTGTGTACGTTTCTGACTTTCCATCCTTTTTTTTTTTTTACCAAAAACCATATAATGCCAAAAGATAGTATAGGAACTTTATCAAATGTCATTCGATAACGTTCCTATATTATTTTTACTCTCTCTCTCTCTCAAATAATATTGATACAACTTGTATGCATTTTTGTGTATCTTTGTTTTCTTGTCATTTCTTTAGATGACAAACTTGTTAATACGGTCGCTTCGGTGTGCACCCAACAGGGCATAAATACTTCCTCGATGCGAACAGGATTCCATTGGCCGCCGTGCAATAGCGTCAACCACTTGCATCTCCATGTCATTGCCCCGGTGAATGAAATGGGCTTTGTTCATAGACTAATGTTCAAAGAAAATTCTTTTTGGTTTGTTAGCGTGAGTAAAGAAATCTTTTCAAACGACGATTACGTTCCGGTGCTTTGGGATTGAAATTACAGTGCCACTTATTTGTTCAAAATTATGTTGATTTTTTTCAGACCGATTATGTGAAATCGCTCTTCAAAGATGCCAGATGATGAATAATGTTGAACAATCTATATGCGCGAACGACCGTGACGGTTCGACTAGATTATTGGCAATTAGCAATTTTTTTTCAAAGGAAAAAGCAAGTGATTATATTTTGTTACATATATATTTATTGTATTTGCTACAAATATTCAATTGGATCGTATATTTAAAAAAAACATTTCTCAGTTCCAATGCCACTACGACGAGAAGTACAATTGCTTTTAGCAACATGGTATAAATAATATAACAAAATCTCTCGTTTAGGAAAATCAGTTTTTTGGCCTCTCGAAAATACCCTCCTCGAACATACTCTGCCATTTTCTGCCTGTTGGATATTGATAATCGAGAATACTTTCTTCTCTCAACTCTGTGGAATAACCAGGAGCTTTGGGCGCAATATAATGAGCATTTTGCACTACCGCTGGACATACAAAATGCTCGTGTTGCTGATCCACGAACTCGATCATACGGTTTTCCGTCGTTCCGCTCAGACAAACGAAATCCCACATCTGTAAATGCTGGACCATCTCGCACAAACCAACGCCACCAGCGTGAGGACATACAGGAACTGAAGATAGAAACGAAAATATATATATATATATCGAATGAGGGCCTGGATTGACATCGAGGCATTGGATGGACGAAGAGCATTGGAGAAAGTGTTTTTTTGAGGTTACGAAAAATCGAATAGCATCGAAAAATTTAAAATTTTCTATCAACTCAATATAATGAATAATTTTTGTAAATCAACACACCAGAGCAAATACAAGCTCGTACCGGATAGAAAAAATTCTATACATTGTTACATTTAAGATGAAATTTGGGAGACTTTTGTCGTGATAGTACGAGATAAACGGTTCAGTTTTTGACCAAATCTTTGGAACGTACTTCCAAATTTGTGTGCCATGAGGTAAACAGCGAGAATCTCATTGACACCACCAATTCTGGCAGAATCAATTTGACAAAAGTCGATGGCTTGTTTTTGTAAAAATTGTTTGAACATGACGCGGTTTGCGCACATTTCTCCGGATGCAACTCCGATTCCAAGGGGACGTAATGCTTCAGCGATTTTCGCGTGGCCAAGAACATCATCCGGTGAAGTGGGCTCTTCGATCCAATGGATCTTGAACTCTGATAATTTTTTAGTCCAATCGATCGCTTGCTCAACGTCCCAAATCTGATTGGCATCGATCATGAGTTTGTTCTCAGTTCCGATTGCCTCGCGTACAATTTTACAACGTCTCGCGTCATCCTCCAAATTTCTTCCTACTTTGACCTTGAACGCCGTGAAGCCTTGTTCCATATAAACATGACAAAGTCTTTTAACTTGCTCGTCCGTGTATCCCATCCACGCAACCTGGGTCGTGTACGCCGGCAACCCATTTTTCACCAATGTTTCCTCCCGCTCCTCTTTTCCCGTTTGGCGATCCTTCAGAATCGCTATCGCCTCTTCTTTAGTGATTACATCCGTGCTGCCAATCACGAATAATTTACTCATTCGATTATTGCACCAATTTACAAAATAAAAATGTAAAACTTTGTCAAATCCCTCCTCGCGACACAAAAATTTTAATTCTTATTTTTTATTTCATGAAAATGCTTTTGTCAGCTTGCCATGTGATTTCATCTTCTTCCCTGTATATAGAACCCTAAAAAATCTCTCGTCTTACATGTAACGAAAATCAATTGTCGAAACTAATTCCTCGGGCGACATTTCGACGAGTAACTTCCACACGGGTCGCCCTCTGCATTTTCCCCATAAATCCCAAAGTGCGTTTATTATTGCAGCCACTGCTAAGTGAGTCACGCCTTTCTCCGGGCCTAGCTAGAAAAATTCATAAATATATCCGGCTGAACGGGTACGCGCAATAAATTCGATCGATCGTTATCAATTTACGAGGATTTCGGTATCGAGGTTTCAACAAGTATAAAATTAATCGTACCCATCTGAGCTGAGATTCACTGGTAAGACTTCTCCAAAATCTGCCAAAATCTCGAAATATTTCATCGATGTAGTGACCCTCTACTATTTTCAACATGGCCTCGCAGGCTTTCAACACTGCGTATACGAAGAATCATTTTTTTTAAAAAGGTACACGCACTTTTATATCTCATTTTAGATTTTTATATAGTTGCAAGTCGTAACGCGCGCGCGCGCACGCAAAAGTCGTTTTCAAAATTAGCAGAACAGCCATGCGACATCTTGCGAGTCGGCAAACAGTGGAAAAGTTTGTTTATTTTTTTTCTGTAGTATACGAGCCGCCGAGCCGTCGCCGGTACAAGCCCCCGTGAGCGGTGCTTATTCATTTTTTCAGTAAACCCTCGGATTTTTAGACTGCGAATCCGTTTGATTAAATTTTCAACGGCTTAATTTCTCAATGATTTTGCCACAGTATTCTCATGCTGTGCATCGCAATAATTCTTATTTACACACTTCACAGATATAATAAAGGGATATTTGTTGATTCGCTTTTGAATTATAAATCAATCTCGAGATAGTAAAACTTTTATCATCAATTGTTCATTAGATTTTCATGACTGCTGACATGAATTACGTAGCAAATTTTCCGTATATAGGCTTTAATTTTATGGCGATACAGTTTTTTGAGACAGAAGTGTATTCGCGCTGTATATGGAAAAAACCGCGCGGCGGCGTATACTTAACCAATTTCGGTTCCTCGTCCGAGTGTGAACGTAAGTCCAAAACCTTCGAATACATCGACACCTAGACGAGCCCGTAGCGTTACATAAGCGCAAGAATAGTCAGGATCCGTATGCTAGAAAAAATCGGGGTGGTTGCCGTTGTAAACAAAATATGGCGTATAATTCGGCAAAGCTCGTACTTTAGAAACTTGACGGAATATTTTTTATTCTCTTACTATGGCATCGCTCCCATCAGCGTATAAAGACGTCGGAAATCTTATGTCTTCGACACTCGTTTCGGTAATTTTAACGTGCACCATGTTTACTCTGGAATCGTGAAAACTGTTCCTCATCGGCGATAACGCACGATCCGACTGGCTGCATTTTCGTTTACGAATACGTTCCTAGCTGATTTTTTTTGTGATAAACGGCAGCTTATCTGAAACTTTCGTTCGCGAAGAGGGGAAAATATGATGGCATCATTCTTGTGTACATTGTAGTACGTGTGTGTACAGGATTATCATCGTAAGGAAAATTCTTCGATCGTTGATTTAAAAAAAAGGTTAATATCTCGCTTTCGAATCGAGATCTTTTTGCGTTTCTTTGGACGCGTGTGGAGAATTTTTACCGATAGAGTGAATAACTTTAAAGTAATTTCTCCAACAACGCGATGTAAGAATTTAGAATGTTATTCGTATTAAAATAATTTTAAGTTACGCGCTAAAATCACGTTATCACCGGCACGCGCCTGCGCATTGGTTTTTTCCGATCATTGCTCTGGCGTGTGACGAATACGTAATTCGTCACCAGAGTGCGCTGATTTCTGCGCTAAGAACCGCGAATTTGCGAATTTCGTACTTTAGCATTTCATACTGATTTGATAATTTGATCATTGAAATATTAATAAATGAGAGGAACGTGACGGACTTGGGTGACTAATATATAAGTATAGCATAAACAATAACCGCTAGTCGACAAGAAATATGAACGTATTGACTAACTCATTTTTATAGTTTACATTATAATAATCTCCATACGTTGAAATGTATCGAAATAAGGCTTTCTTTGATTTCTTATATAAATAGTTTTAATATCCCAATACGATACTTTTACCCACTTTCATCTTATAAATATTAGGCTAGGACATATCCTTCGTCACTCTTATGCTAAGGACCTAAAATAATAAGGGCACTGTGCGGTTGCGAAGCAAGCGTGTGAATTGTGAAACCGAAGCGTGGGTCGCGAGACCCTAGAATTGAATGAGTGGGAGGATGAAAACCAGCGTGATTGGTCTGCGTATGAGCGGAGCGTATAGAGTCTGCGCGTGAGAATCAAAAGATTTGTGAGACTAAAAGTCGAGCGGAATAGAATTAGAAAGAACATTGTTGTCAGCCGAGGAGTCGAGATCCATATTTTCGTCAATATATTCATCAAACATTTAAATCTTTGTCTTGAGTTATTGGAGATTGGAGAGAAATTCGCAAGGCGAGTTTCAACTCCTTATCAATCGAACCCACCCAAAACTAAATCATTCGAAATAATAGTTACTATAATTCCCGCTCGGAGCGTTACAGGCGGCTAGCAATAGCGCCCTCTCGACGATGACGACGACGACGACGAAAATAAGTTTGATTCTACCTTACCCTGCTACGCTACTTGGCAACTCTGGCGTTTTGCCATCTGCTCCGTTGTTTGTGTTGACGCACTTTCGAGAACATGCCCACGTGTTTTTAATGTTTTTCAAAACCCAAACAATCTCGACTAGCCGATTGTCAATGAAAGCTTAATGTACTATAGTAATAACAAAATGACGACCGATTTTGAGATAATAGTTGGCACATATGAGCAGTTTTTGCTCGGTTACAAAGTTATCAATGTCGACGATGTGAGTACAATTTTTAATCACGATTTGTTCTCAAGGGTTATGTCCAGTTATTGCCTTTTTAAAAGCACTAGAATTCGATTATTTGTTTCCGACATTTCAGCAACTTTTGTAAAAATATAAGGAAAGAATAATTGAAAATTATTCCATGAGAGTCTTGATGAAGTCTTACGACAATAGTAATTTTTCAGAAGATTAAAGAATGATTAGATTTCTTGATTGTTTTGAAGATTTATTTCTGGGGGAAGAAAAAAAAAAAGTTGAAATACGCTTGAATAAATTTATTTTTCATAATAGTACATTATTCCTTTATTATAATGTTGTAGGCTTATACATTGGAGAGAAGTTTCGCTACTCACAGTCATCTAGCCAGCATAAGGGCGGTGGCAAGCGACAGACATTATTTAGCTTCGGGCGGAGCTGACGACACTGTATGTCTTTATGACATGCGTTACAGAATTGAATCGGGTAGACTGATGCATCATACAGGTAATGAAAAGCTTTGTAATTCAAATCTTGACCATAACCAAGTTACATATCTCTTATGTTTTTACAGAACTAGATTTATTTATAAGAACTTGATGAAACTCAAAATAGTATAAAGAAATTTAATTCCTTTGATTTTTATCCGGCAAACCTACAAACGTAATGAAAAAGATATTACGCTTTCTTTACTTTAAACTCCCTTACCGTATTTTTTTTAGTGCTCTTTCTTGATTAATAGTACAAAATTTTTTGCATTCTGGCAAAGGGTTCGCGCATACCAGAAGGTAGAAGAGAGAAGGTTTCATCAGGAAACAATGATTCACTGTGTAACTAGAAATTCGCTAAAATTCGATACGAATAAGAAAAGAAGAAGAATTAATAAATAAATTGCTCGTTGAAAAAGGAGAACGAAATACAATTGTTTGTTGACCGGCAGGTACCATAAATTGCATAAATTTCACGCCGGAAGCGTCGCACGTGATGACAGCGAGTAACGACGGGAGCATCGGAATAGTGAGGTGCGGAAATTGGGAACTGGAGAAGCATTGGAAAGCTCCTCACAAAGGTAACGCGGTGAACGCTCTGGCGATACATCCTTCAGGAAAATTGGCGATGTCGGCGGGTGGAGACGGAGTTCTAAGAACGTGGAATCTGGTCAAAGGCAGACAAGCTTACGCGACGAATTTGGTGCCGAGATTGAAGTTTGACGCGAAAAACGTGACGATAATTCGCTGGAGTCCAAGCGGTGACAAATATTTGTTGGCCTCGAATTGCAAGCTCGACGTTTATTCGGTCGAGACCGCTGGCCTCTGCGCAGAAATGTCTTTCGTGTCAAAAGTCGCCTGCGTCGAATTCATCAACGAGAATCTTTTGGCCATTGGTCACGAAGATGGTCAAGTGCGCGTTTACGACATGACCGCGGGCTCGAGCACTATCGAGCTCAAAGCTCACGATGCACGCGTCAAGTGTCTCGCTTTTAGAAACAAATTCCTCGTTTCGGCCTCGAGCTCCGGTGAGATAAAATTGTGGCGTTGCGGCAAGAAAAAATTGAGCATTTTGTCGCTGGCTAGTTGTGACGCGAGAATAACGTGCATGTCGCTCGCAAATATTTGCCAGAACTCGTCCGTCACAAAAGAGGAAGCAAAAGTTTCCGAAGAGAGTGAAAATACGGGAGCAAAAGTTTTCCGGATGCGTCAGGAAGTGATAATCGAAGACGAGGGCGAGGAGAACATCGCCAATGCTCCGAGGAAAAAGAAGAAGAAAAAATCAATGAAGAGGCCTGTGGAAGAGATCCAAGAACGGGAATCGAGTGACCGAGCGAGCCCGCAAAAATTGAAGAAAAAAATGAATCTGGAGATTTATAAAACTGAGTCGACGAAGAAGAAAAAGAGGAGTTTGTCAGTAGTGAAATCCGACGACGAAAGTTTCCTCAAAATGACTAAACGAAAAAAAATTATTTCACAAAACGATCCGAACGAAGTTACCGATTCGACGGACACTGGCGTTGCAGCGAGGAACAACAAAAAGAAGAAACGACCGATAATCTCTATCGAAAAATCCACTAAAACTGACATTAAAAAGAGGAAAAAACAAAACGAGATTTCCAGCTCGAGTTCAGACTTACCGGTGAAAGCGAAAAAAAAGAAATTATCGCGATAGCCAACCAGTCCGTGACCGCGACCAATTACTACACATGTTTTACCATTTAAATCTGTGAGAATCGAAGGAAAAGATACATGGGCGATTCGAAAATGTCGATAAAACTTTTTTTTTTTCTTTTTTTTTTTTCAAATCCTAATTACCTAATATAATATTTACAGAGTATAAAGTTTCGATAATAAAATTGCTTGATTAATTATTTACATGTTCTATCGTGTTCTCACAATCAGTCTATATACAGAATTGGTCCTTTCCCATTTCTCTCGTACGTTTTCTTTTCTTTCTCCAACGAGATTTACCATAAAATACACTTGTGTAAAGGATTCATCGGACTTCCCAACGGGCAACTCCAGGCTTTAGCGAATTCAGCGTTGTTCGATAAAGTTCCTATCACTCTGAAATGATTCGGTGCGTGGACTCCCTCGATGAGTTTAGACTTTAACGCTCCGTTCGTATAATTCCCGCACCAGACCTGAAGTTTGCACAGTCGAAAATAACTTTTGCTCAATATTCTGCTCCGAGAGTAAAATAATTGGAGAACCAACATGGGTTTAGGTCGGTATGCGAAGTTAAATAAATAATCTTGGAAGCTGCTGCTGCCGCTGCAGCTCCGAAAAGCCTCACAAGCGGTAAATGATTTTCGCATTTCGGTAAAATTTGTGCGATCATTAGAGTTTCGAATAAAATTTCATACCTGAGCAAAACCGAGAAAAAATAATTGATCTTCGGTGTAATTGGCGAGTCCGGGCAGAGCTTGCTGGCCCGAACTCCTGGACTTTAGTCTCTGATAAGCGCGATAAGCTTCTCTTATTCCGCCGTTATCCGCAATATTTTCGCTCTGCGTGTTCATTCCATTGACCTGCAGGCAGAAAAGAGAATAAAAACAAAACGCATTACCTTGACACTTTCGCCGCTGCTGGATAATTGTTTTGCATCAATTTGTAAATCCGACGATTACAGCCGAGAACTAACCGTGAAGTTGTTGCTCAGTTCGGGCAAATGATAATTGCTGTACTGTTTCGTTATGCACTCGACCTTCTCGTGATAATGTTGGAGTGTTTCGTCGCTCCACCATTGACGAACGTTTCCATTCTCGTCGTATCTCCGGCCTGTTGGGGTTCAATCTCGCGCATTAATTCGACACAATGACTCTAATTAACTGCGAGAATTTCTCATTCTTTTCCCATAACAGAATAGCCTCGCGGCTTTGGGGTTCGCTCCCAGCACCGTTTTTCTCCGTTAAACGTCCATTTACAGATTTTATTTTCACTAAATGCTCCAAAACATTTTCTGTTCGGTAACTTTCCGTTAAAACTCCTCCGACTTTTTTCTTTCATTCTCCTTTCTAATTCACCTAAAAGGATGTACAAGCACTAGGCTCCATTTCAGACGACACTCTAATTTTTTTTTTTATATTTATAGTCCAAGCTCAAAACTTGATCTCTGTGAAATTTCACGTGTTTGGCCACAACGACCTCGAAGCCTGTATAACTCAAAATTTGATGTATTCATAAAATCTCATTGAACCCTGAGGATTTTAACGGTTCGTTAAAAAAGGGGGATAAACGAACATCTGAATTATAAATATAAAGTTGAAGTTGCGGCAACGTCGCACAACCTATAAATGTTATGGTAAACTTTAAACTCGGCTGTCGACCGTCTACGTGGTAATTTATTTGAAAAAATGTGGTCAAAGACTGTCAATTGACTGGTACGAACCGCTTTTACATCCTTAAATTGTTATTCGTTGCAATGATTTGAATTTTCGTCAAAACAGAATACCGAAATTCTATATATATAATTAAACGACAAACAATTTGAGGCGTCACTTTCTTTATCTCGGGAAAGTTTCGAGGCTTTTTGATTTTTATTTCCAGTAAACTTTTGTCGACTCAAAAGCCCGGCGAAGATGAAATGTGATTAAATCTTTACCTTGATCGTCGAATCCGTGAGTCAATTCGTGGCCCATTATCGCTCCCATGGCTCCGTAATTAATAGATCTGCGAAAGGAATATTCTCGGATGAAATTGAAACTCATTGTGTTGTTGTTGTTGCGTATGAGAAAACAAGTGAATGAGAAAATCCTTGAGATGGTAACTCACTCCAATCCGTTTCCGTAGAAAGGTGGATGAAGAATTCCGGCTGGAAACGCTGCGAGCAATATCAATCGACGAAAGATTAACCTATTTTCATCATCCAATTGGTTGGTGAATACCGCGAATTAATCGCATTACAATACTTACTGACTGAATTTAAAATCGCGCTGTAAAAAGCGTTCACAGTCGTACCGGTTGAAATCCAACGATCCTTGTCCGGTCTTTCTCGCAGACTGTTCAAACTTTTTTTCGCCCCAACGTCGGTGAGTCTCAAAAACGTTTCGAACAATTTTCCCTCTATTACTTCCGCCTACGGAAAAATATAATTCAATGCCGGATTCTCCATTCTTCGTGCCGGGTGAATTATTATCAGATATTTAATCATTGCGTACTCCCTCATAATATTTCTCCAATTTATCCGAGTCCGTGACCCACTCCGGAAAGCCAACGAACGGTCTCATCGCGTAGAGTTTTCGATGGGCCCGGGCTCTCGTCCCGACGTCCATCCACTCGAGCTCCGCCACCATTTCATCAAAAGCAGCTCTCACATCGAGCAACATTTCTAGCGCCTGTTCGGGTGTGTGTGTGTGTGTGTGAAAAAAGAAAAAAAAAGGAGAAAAAAACCCCACGCTTATAAAGCCTTGCTATATATTTTCATATTGGGAGTGAAGCTATTTTTGGAAGAGCGATTGGAAGAAGAGCTCATTTTTCGAGGTCGTTGGCGGTCTTTCGTTTTATAAATAATTTCAATCAACTTGGAGATGGGTTATACGAATAAGTTTGTTATTTTTATGAGAAGAGAGATGTTGGGCAAAACCACGAGTGGGCACGAAAAATTCTGAGCTTGAATATTTTTCGCTCAGAGAATTTCTGTCGTGTTCGTGTCGGAAATTGAAGTGAAAAAAAAAGCGACCGATCGCGTAGCGCGACTCTCGCTGCGTCGAATAAAGAGAACAAAAGTAAAAGGTTCGCGCTCACTTTTTCTTTGGCTCTCTCGTTGAAATGATTTTCCACGTATACGTAAGTGAGCGCCATGCCGAAGTTCGAGTTGACGTTTCCGGTGCAGCCTTTCCAACGCGGCGTCTTTTCCTTCAGCCCAAAGACTTTTTGCGAAAATTGAAAACCAAGATCCCGGAACTTTTGGAGAGTCAATGGCGCCACGGTCGAATACACGCTCCACCATACGAAGCGAGCTGCACATTCAACGTTCGATCGAATTATTACACTTTTTCATATGGACCATTTGATTAGCGATTGTTTCTTCAACATCGTCGTCGCTCTCGAACGACGTCGCCGCGATAGCTTACACGACCCCGCGGCGTTTGGCCTCGTTCGATCAGCTTCGCTATATTCATCAACCGCGCGCGGTTATTCTTTCATGCCATTTTTTTTAAACATTTAACTGAGATAGCTCTACGAACAAACACGCTCATTATAGAACGATTTTTCGCTATTTCATTTTTTTCGCGAGTCAACATCAACAAAAGCCTTCCGCAAAGTCGAGTAGCAGCGAGCTTTGTTTTCGAAATAATGGCAAATGTCCTTGGAGCCTCTTCTGATGTTGTTTTTTCTCATTGTACGAATCGAACCAAAAATATTTCGAATGTAAAAAAATGTGTTAATTTTTGTCTCGTGTTTGATGTTTGAAAGTTTCGTTAATTTACCAATCGTCGCAGACGGCGTAGCAGCCAAAAGTAAGGGTAGCTTTTGTAAATAATTCAAATCCATTATTATGACGCGATCGTTATCCAAATCCAATGTTACGTTCGTATTTTCGAAGACTGCGTTTAAGTAAGTCGTCCAATTCCATTGCTGTCCGTAGAGATCCGTCAGCTGTTGGAGTCGATCGATCGTCACGTCGTGAATCAAATGATTCGCGCTTATTCTTTGCTCCTGCGAAGCCATTATCTGTTTTTCCCAAAATAATCATTAAAACTCTACAATAATCGCAAGCACAAACAGTTGAAAAAATAATAAATATGAGTAAACGAGGATCCGCGTGTTCTCACTTTAGCTATTTTCGTGCTGAATTCCAAAATTTCGTTGGCAAACTCGTCGCTTTTTTCTCCACCGCCGGCCAACTGCACCATCGCTTTAACGTAACGTTTGTACTCGGCCAATTCAGATTTGAAGCGTTGCGGTTCCATGAGATAACGTTCGCTGAATCCGGGCGAGACTTGCTCCATCTATTAATAAAAAAAAATATTAATTGCAAGTACAAAAACTATTAAAGTCCCGTTTATTTGCGGCTCGCTTGTCTCGCATCTGCATGGAACAATTGAATGAAGTTTGCGCATATGCGCTAAATATTTTCAACAACTTGCCATCATTCGGTTTCTCGTCGTGTCTCTCATGTCCTCGCTGATGTAGAAGTTTACGAGGAGATTTAGCCCCAACTGCCGTTGCGCAACCCCCGCAATTTTTGCGAGATCGAGCACGATCGTTTTGTTGTCGAACGGTGGCTCCCTCGGAAGCCCGACCGTTTTCAAAATCTCGAAAATTGGGACTAGTCCGAGACTCTCCACGCTAGCTAAATTCACGATGTAACATTGAAAATATCCAGATAATTCTCTTTATTCTCTCGATGTAAGGGAGAGTAGGGAAAATTAAAAACATTTTTTTGCCCATTAGAAGTCTGTAATATTTCGTTATTCGACAAAATTGAAAAAAAAACCTTTTTTTTTTAAATTGAATTTTTTTTTTCAATCAATAAATTAACCTATCAGCTCAAAATGAGCCGTGTTTATTATCATTGTGAAAGTATGGACATTTTAAACATATGTTATACGTACACAATTTCATCTCATTCAGGCGTTCCAACATCATTTTTAGTGCCACTCAATGACATTTAACCTATCCCAGACGTGGGCAATGTTGGGCCTCGGATTTCAGTTTTTCCCTGACGACGTCGCTTTCGAGGCCCGCCATTGCTTACGACTGGGATAGGAAAATGTTTTTTAGTGGCACTAAAAATGCTGTTCTAGTTTTCGAATCCCATTTCGATCTCCATATGGAAGAATTCAGTCGTGGATTTTGACTCATACTTAAATCTGATTTTTTTTCGTCATAAGATTGTTTTTTTTTTGTTTCAAATGAAAACGAGTGTGATGAGAAGAGTGCGTTTGTTCTTCTTCCGTTGATTAATTTCGTTTCATAAATTTCAACCATGTTCCATTGAAATGGAACGTCAAGAAACGAAGAGCTTTTAACAAAATTCATAATAAGTCAAAAAAAGTGGAGCAAAGTGGACACAAACATTTTTTTGCACAAAAGAAAAGGCTACTTTGCCCCGTTTTTTTTTTCATAAAATTCAATTTTTTTTTTGTTTCACCACACATCTGAGAAAATTAATCAAAATCTTCGGAAGAGCATTTTTTTCGAGGAGGAGTCCACTTTGTCCCATACATTTTTTTTTATAAGATATAAGTGTGAAATAACAATTTTTTCATACAGCATTAGTTGACAGAACATAAACCGACACATCTAGTTTAATTGTTTATGGAATCCCCTTGTCTCACGTTCTTTCAATTGTAAGAGTATCATGAAGTTATCGTAAACGAGATAAAATTGTATAAATATCACATATGTTGGAAATATCACATATGTTTTAAATATTAAGTCTTTGAAGCATGTTCTCAGCCGAATAACGAAATTTTGCAGATGTCCAATGGAAAAAAAAAATGTTCTAAATTTTAGAGGGGCGCAGATGTAGAAATATTCGAAAGTTCATTATCGCCAAGTATTTTTTTTTCTACACAATTTGTTTCATATACAATATCGCGCGACATAATTCTTTGTATTGCGAAGAATAAAATTATTTTTTTTCCATGTATCTTTATGGGGGGAATGTGAGAAATAATATTTTACGCACGCAATTATTACGAGATTACTTTTTTTTTTGGGATTTATGATCCATCTGTCATCCATATAGGGCGATGTATGTCTATTTAATTGAATTTTATGTTGAAAACTTTTCGAGTATGTCTCCGAACGCGAGCAATGTGGGTGGGCTCTGTTGCTCCCGTGCTATTGCACCGCTTATTCGATGAAACGCGGGATTAAATCAATTATTGGAATGATGAATCTTATAAGACGACACGATTAATTCGCTGATATATGAAAATCGTTCGCGTTACACAACGACGGACCGTTGTGTCGACAAATTATTGATTATTACTGAAGGAAGATGCGAATAAAAACTCCAATGGAAGATTCAAGGACAAATCGAAAGTCGCGAAAGTCAGTTTATTTCGAATAATTGATTGATGAAAGGCGACGCAGTACCGCTTCAAGGCCGACGCAAATATATGCGTAATGTTTGTATTATTGAATTGTTCGTAATCATAATGGCGACGCGATTAAGTATTTTGTTATTTACCGGTGTCCATACAAGTTCTGTAGAGTGCTCTCGCGAGCTTGACCGGCCTGAGATCGTCTTTTTTGTCGGGTTCCTCAAGCAGTATTCTCAGATTTTTCAATAATTCTTCTCGCAGCAAACTCAATTGGTCCCAGGAAGTTTGGCTTTGAGGAATCGGATGCCTCGCTATCCAGCCTCCGCAAGCAAACTTGTAGAAATCGTCGCAAGGCTCGGTCGTCTTGTTCATCGCTTCGATCATCCTCGCAGCTTTTTACATTGCAAAAAATAAGCGAAAACTCATGAATCAAAAAATCTCAACGGATGAGAATAATACATTATGCACCAAGGACACAAAATATATACTCGCTACGCTCGGCGGCCAAAGCTCGCACTCGCCGCGAATGATACATTGCGTCCGCGGTTGCATATATTATTTTTTTGTTTTAAGGCTGCTAATATGAATTTTATATTTAAGGAGGGTGGAGCGCGACGATACAATGTAAATATCCAGTTTGTTTACTTTTGCGAAAATCGATGCTGCGAATTTTTTTTTAGCATGAATTGCTTCAATTAGTCACTATTAAGGAGTTTCGGTACAGAAGTCAAAATGTTAAGAAATTGATCAAATTTGGTGATAATGTTCTTCAACATCAAGTGCGAAAACACAAATTTTTTCAAAATTTTCTTCTACTTAGTTATCGAGTAATTACGCATTAAAGCAGATTTTTTATGCCCGGAATGTATACCTATATATATGGAAACGCTATGCTTATACACGTAAACTTTAGTGATCAATTACTCGATAACTGTGTAGAAGAAAAATCTTAAAAAATTTGTATTGGCAAATTTGGCACTAAAGAATATGTTCACCAAATTTTATAAAATTCTAAACTTTTTGAAATTTTTTATGTTTTTAGCATGGTTTAGCATGGCAACATTGTATCGCCTGTACCGAAACTCCTTAATGAAATTCATGATAGGACAAGTGGGCGCGCGCGCGCGCGCGCGCGCACACACACACACACACACACACACACACACACACACACACACACACAATCGTTGGGTGGGTTCAGAACACTTCCGATACATGTGTACGAAATCGTTGGGTGCGGGTTCAGAACCCTTTCAATGAGTGTGTGTGTGTGTCAACCTGTCCTGTGTGAACTCTAAAATATTCAAATATACCTTACTTTATTACTTTATTCCAATAACTTCAAAATCCCATAACTTATGGTTTTTATGGGAAATGTTAGCCTATCCCAACGGAATATCACTTATTATAGTCCAATCAACAACTTCGATAAAAAAAAAAAAATTGTTTCATCGATTTTCGGAAAAGTAACCAAACTTCATAATTACCTTTCTAGTATACAGCAGTCTGTCATAGCGCAGTGCGAGCGTAAGAAAGAGATAGCCTTATGTGAGAGAAGCAAGCGAGCTTTCTTTTGTTTTGTTTCGGTCTATTTCTTCTTTCGTGGCTCAGGCTTTACATTTACCATTTCGCGGCCTCTATACGAGCCGCAAAAATTCATTTTGCGGCCTGAGGAGAAAAAAGAATTTTCGAGCGATTCAAATCCCCCCCGCACGAAAAGTCGATGCTTTGGTGTCATAAAAATCGGAGCAAATAGTGCGATCATCTTATTTATTATTTTACGTAATGGCGGATGCAAAATGAGACGCGGAAAGTGCCTCATAGTTTTCCTTTTCGGATTGAATTTGATGGACGTCCAATTGATTACAATTTAATAATTTAATTTTCTTGTATCGAAGCGAGCGGTGTTGAAGAAAAAACGCTTTGTTTTGTGACACAACCCATCGATCGCTCTGCGTCCGGCGAGGATTCATCGCATAGTCAATTCGACATTTTCATACCTGTTTTGATGCACTCCTCACTCTGACACATCTCTCGGTACTCCTCCTTCCGGAAAACTACCATCTGCAAGGCCAACGTCGCGACGAGGGCTATCACAGCGACTACGAGCAATCCAACGACTATAATCAGCCTCGTTTCTTTGCTAGTTTTTTTCACGTCGTTCGAACCGTTGTACCGCCTGCCAAGGTGTTCAATAAACGCGTTAATACCTCGATTTAATCACCGATAGAATTCATTCCTCAATTATATTTACCGTTTCCTCAAACCGCCCAGCTTCTTATCGAATAACGCTTGAAGAAGCGTTGTTCAACAAATATTTCAACTCTTATTTCTACTTCCGTCGAATATTATATGCATGCATGGAACGTAAAAAAAACGTGTTTGAACGTCGACAAAATGATGAATCTTAGTAATCGAGTAACAACGATTGACGCGGAAAGAATCGAACCGTCGCGAAACCGCGAGGGAAGTATTCGCCCGGATTGGCGCTCGCTTCTTTTATGACAATGTCGCTGAAAACATTCTTCCCACGTACCAAGAGGATTCGGATTGTCTTCTGGTGCTTTCGGCATTCTGTCCATTGTCCTCCGGGTCGTTAACCTGCCCAACAAAATCTCATTAAAATATCAAGCACACGCACACACACGCACCATTTTTCATCTCAAACACAAGTTCAATTAACGATATTTTGCGAATTTTTGGAAAATTTTAGTAACTAATTATTATATTGCATATTCTCAGTGATTATTCATAATATTTTTCATCCGCTCCGCGTATGATTCCGAGTCGATGAACAACCACGCGGTAGCAAAATTTTCATCCTGCTGTTGGTAGCTGCTTATCCATGCCATTGGGATTAAAGATATCGAGATCGAGGTCCTTCTAAAGATACGTCAATGCGTTTTTGACTATATCGAGCGTTTAGAAAAAGGATAACAAACCCGTTGCGGGGAATTTTGTATAGATTATAAATGTCTCTCACCTTGCCCCAGAAATGTTTAAAACGACAGTATTACCGCAGCAGTCATATACACAATGTCATTACTGTATACAGCTCCGACTCCCCCCCACGAGAGAGCATCCAACAATAATCCCGTTGTAATGAGACACCTAACAAACATGCATGACCGTCATTGACGTTATTCGATTAACGCTATCCCAGATTGAACAAAAAAAAACTTCTGGCCTGATTTTTCTCATTCTCGTTGGTTCATGGAGCTCGGAATGGCAATGGTTTTCAAGGCATACCAAACTGATCGTTTAAAATCTCTATTTTCGCGTATTTTTTCAAAATATTCTCTCGCATTTTGAACGAATAAGTTTGCACTCGAATTACGGTGGGCTCTGCGTGGATTTTTCTCTATATTTATTATTTCACTGTTCGATACAAAAAGGTTCGTTGCAAATTTCCTCGTTGCATTCAATGTCGTTTTCCGCGAAGCGTTGATTTCTGAACGTTTAAAAATGACTTTCGTCTTTCGTTCGTAACTTTTTTTTCCACTAACGTTTGAGGCATGCCAATTTATCATCCTCGCGCGGAAGCAAACGCGTTTCCGCCTTTAGGAATAGTTAAGTTCTTTTGTTATAAAATCTTAAGAACCGGCTGAAATTTAAATATGGAGCAGCCTTCGCGAACTCATGAATTCTAAATTTCAAATCGATTCACCATTTAGTTTTCGAGATATTCGCGATGAAAATTTGTACGCCGCGTGCCTATACCTAACGCGTCACTGGATTACATTTTTTTATTACCGACGCTAAACGGATCTTACGACTTAAAAATAAAACCAACAGTCGTGTATTCAGTACTATTGTGGGATTAAGGAGGAACATGAGCTTGAGAAAAGTGGTGATGGCTTAATGAAACTTTTAGAATACATTTTTGCATATATTTTCTATAGCCTCTCCAATTTTTAATCCATTTCATTCAGCCATTTTTTAGTAAATCATTGCCAAAATTCGAATACTTAACACCTGCTACGCATAGAAAATAACTTCACAGACCCCATTTTTTCATATTCAAAAACAAATAAAAAATGGTCATAGGTTAGAAAAAAGGTACTATTCCACAGTTTGAACTCTAAAGAACGTGCATGTGCAAAATTCGAGGTCGTTTGATTCTGCCATTTTGCTTCCTCATAGAAGAAGCTATGTGATAATGAAAAATTTTTTTTTTCCAGTTTTCAATGTCAATGTGCTCAAAATGTCCCAAAACATCGAAAAATCATATCTAGAAAAAAATGTTCGAAAGTGTATGTGTATATGCGCTGTATATGTTATGGCACTGCAAAATTAAAACGCTTTTAACTCGGTAACGGTTTGAGATACAGGGCTACCGTTTTGCACAGATGTTAATCTATACAAGCTCTTCATTCTGTGATAATTTTGTCAGAATTTGTAAAAAATTACGAATCTTACGCCGTTTTGAAATTTTCATAAAAAGGGTGATTTATTAATAATTTTTTTTTTATAAATAGACTATCATAATAGGAAGGTAGGTCGATTGAATTTGGGGAATATCCGTTGAGCGGTTTAAATTTTATGATTTTTTGAACTTTACGAAAATATGAGTTTTTCAAAAAATCGTCTAACCGCTTCAATTTTTGGAAATTTTGTAAGATATTGTGTAAAAGTCCTCTATACTATCCAGCAAAGTTGTCGGAATTATTTAATTTCAATGTTAATAGAATAACGATGAAAATTGAAAGTTGCAAACTGGTTTTTCTGATGGCTCGTCATTTAGTTTTTTTATTCATGAATTTAAACAAAGAGATAAATTAAAGTTCGTAAAAGAAGGTAGAGAGAATACATTATTTCCTTGTATACAAAAAAAATGCTGCAAATTGCTTCCTCAAGATGGTCAAGATGCGCGATGCTCAAAAAGCTTTCTCTATGACGAAGCCAAAATGAAAAATAGGTAAATATTCGCGGAAGTGCGGCTTTTCTGAAAATCTTTGAAAATTTGTGAAAAAATTAAAAAATAATGAATATAATAACAATTAGGTAAGTTCAAAACATTTCAGGATGTGTGTGACCTGTCAAAAAGTTACCATTTGACACACGTGGAAATGCCACAATTCGAGGAACTTTAAAACCCCATAACTTATAGTTTTTATGTAAAATGTCAGCCTCCCCCGACGGAATATCATTAGTGGTGACCAATTGAAACAGTTCAGACGAGAAAAAAAAATGTTATCACCATTTTTGGGAAAAGCCGCACTTCCGAATATTTACCATTTTTTTTTATATATCACACAAATTCCATCCAAAAATGGCGTATTTTTGTGGGTTAATCCGGTATAAATAAAGCAAACAGAGTTTACATAACCTATAGATAATTTAGATAAAAACACTGAAAATCGTATTTACATAACCTCACTATACAAAAAAAAAAAAAAAAGACATTTTGACGCTCGGTAGCCTGCAGCACCGTATAAAAATTGAATTTCATTGTACACCGCGGTCCAAAATACTCCACGAAGAATTGAGAAGGCTGCTTCCGCACCGTGGTTATTTAAAGTCATTCGAGATCTTTGTTATGTAGGATCTGCTGCAGTTAATGGCTCATCATGCTCGTTCACGTACACGGTACGTAGCAAGGCGGCTCGTCATCCGCGAGCGTCGTTAATTATCACGGAGCGTTCAACGTCAAGGTGATTGGAAAAAGGCTTCTCACGAGTATCGTCACGCGAAAGGAAGACGGCGACAACGTGTGCTGATCGATCGAAAACATGACAACAGAATAAAGGAAGCGAATCGTTTATTATTGATTCGTTTTCGCGCATGTTGTTTAAAGTTTGATAATTGAGGCGGTCCCGTTGAGCCAAGATATCGAAGAAAATCTATAGTCGTGTTGACAAAATTTCCGGCTTGTTAAAATTCCACGCGAGCTTAGCTTCCGACGAAACTTGTAACGAAAAATCATGTGGCGATTAACTCGTATCTCTGTTATTTTTCACACAAGGAAATAAAAACCGATTCAACAACGAAACGATGACACGGGTGACATGTGAAGAGACTCGCAGCAGTGTCAATCTCCCCCATTCGCTTTCGTTATCTATTCGATGCACGAATCAGGAAAATAAATTGAGAATTCCAACGATGCCAACGTACGCTCTAAGCGTTACCATGCGCAAGGTCGACATAGTCACGGAATGGCGATTAAAAAAAACAGATTGTGAGAATCTTTCTCAAACTCGTCCATCTCTATTTCTCATGCTGCTACCAATAACGCGCTGATACTTCCATTATCCGGCGTGGTCTCACTTTCGTGAAAAAAGTACGGAATACGAGCCATACGTACTCGGAATAAGAAATCCGCAATTATATAGAAAAATGCCATCCTCGTACGAACGATCAATCGGTCCCCCATCAAAAATCCCCCAAATTTTCTATACGCGTTTCGATCCTTTATATATACAAATTATTTTCCGCTCGAGCGCGCAAAGGACTCTATCGAATATACGGAAGATGAACTCTCGTCCTGTGGGTAGATTAAAAAATGGGCTTGCAAAAAACATTGATATATAAAAGCCGAGAGAATAAAAATATCATCGAAATACGCGTGAATATAAGCGCAAACGCTTTCGTTAATTATTTCGTTAATTGCAAATAAAGAAGTAGGTATAGAATATAGTCGTAAAAAAAGATTGGTCGCCACGCGGTTGCGAGAAAGACTTTGTGGGCAGATATGATTGGCAGCAGGAAGAGATCGTCCTCGTGGCTAAAACTCGGTGTAGTAGATGAATACAAATATAGTGATAGCCAGTCGTATATTGCGAATTTAGACACGTTATCAGAGGCATTGACTCTCATTGTAATGTTTGGTGGTGTGAGTGTTTAAGCTCGTGTGCGACTAACCCGTTCTATATATACGACGGTTTGATGTCAATCTATGACGAACGCGAGCCGAGCCGATCTATTCGTCGATGCTCGCGTCGATGTTTCGCTGAAGCTGCGCCGCCTCCTTTCCCGAGCTTTATTCGAATTTCAATTTTTTCCCGGCACCTCTCCGCTCTTCTTCGTCGTCTTTATGTACATTTTTTCTTTGCCGCTTCCTGACTCATTTCAATACCGATTCTTATATCGATATACGATTCTTGTCTCATAACGAAGAATCGGAAGATCGACGATATCCGCGCTGAGTTTATTATCCATTTACAGATCATTTTTTTTCTCCATTCGTGTGCACAATACACTCGCGTGCCAAGCGACATATCCTCGCGCGATTTCTATTGTCGTAGCTCTCTATCGCTCGGCTTGCACAGATTACGACAGTTGATAATCTCACGTAACAGGGCCGAGGTGCGATCTCAATCAAATGGTTAGGCACTCGCAAAACAGGAGGGTCTTCAAACGCATTTGTATATAAGTTATTTAAAGCATGAAAGTCCAGCCACGACTCTCGCTGCGCTCTGATATATCTCGTTTTATCTACGTTTAACGACTTATATTTTATCTGCTTATCGGCAAGATTTCTTTATCAGAGGAATATTTCGGGTGCGCGTTTCGGATACTCCGAGAGCCCTTCCCTTAAGATGATGGATCAGTCGGTAATCACAACCGTGAGTGCGAGAGAGATAGCTGCAAATTTTGAAAAGGAAATTTGTCCCATCGTTCGTCTGATCGAAAAAATAAAAATGTCATCGGATTTTTGCGATCGTGCTACGTACGATGACATTTTTATTATTTCAATCGCGGACGAACGATGTCAAAGAGTTTCAATTTCAAAAATTCGAGGTGTGATTACCGACTGATCCATCATCTTAAAAATAAAATTTACGATTATCATCGTGCATGTTTGCAGCAGTTATAATTAGAAGAAGAATACCGAACGGATGAAAGATATTTCGATATAGGAATTGCGGAATGAACGATAAGAATAATTACTTCGATCAAATTATTGAATAAATTCTTCAACTTTTCCCAGCGAGAGACAATAATTGTCGACGTACTCGCGATGATAGATTTATTTTATTTTTTCCCCTCCGCTAGCTCGTTCGTGCATTTTCATTTCTTTCGAAAGTGAGATACGTAGAAGGAGATGTGTACCGCAGGTCAACGCGCGACCCAAGATAGCACGGAGTTCGTCCCCAATGAAGCAAAACGAGATCTCGTCTGAAGCGGCGAGAGTACACGCGGTTTCACTCGTTGTTTAAGACGAACGAACAATTTAAAGTCCATTCGTTTAAGACTCTAATTCGATTTCAGGCGGTTTTAACTTTCTTCCGGTCTGCCTGGGCGGAGTTCCAGCTATTTCATTTGTTTTATAGAGACTCGAGATCCGCCGTATCATTCACGCTCCAAATAAACGGCATTGCTATCGACGACGTTTCTCATGGGTTTCACTATCTTTTTGTCAGACCGCTGTTATTATAATTATTCACAGGAGCTCCTGGGAAACTGAAAAATCACAAAGAGTATACGAAATGATGGAAATTTTCAGGTGAAATAAATTATAACGAGCTGTTGAAGTGAAATTGAAAAAAATTGTTGATTCGTGGCGAACAAATAGTATATTACGACCCTAGGCCCGAAAGTTGGATTTTTTTTTGCTCCCTAGCCGAAAGTACGCACTTTCCGGCCGCATTTCAGGCCGGGAAGAGCATTTTTCGTGGCCGGCTAACTCGGCTAACTTCAGTGTGCTCTGACGATATTTTTGCGGCCGGTGATCCTTTAACATTTCGATATATGAATGTGAAGCCTGTATTCGTTGCCATGATTTTGTTTATTCGTTGCCAAGCATCATTATTATTTGCTTCAAGCGGGCGCGTATAGCGTAGCTTTTATCATTCATGTTATGCGCTATACTGCCATAAACCCGGACGAATAACATACATTTGTTCGTTCAGATGCGAAAACAGAAAATAATGTAACCGAACTTATAAAATGAATATGGTCGTCCGGAATAATGTTGTATTTCCAAATTCCAGGTTCATAGGAAAGCACATATTCATATAAATTGTCAAGTATAGCGGGAAATATTCATATATAAAAATTGTTAACTATCATGGGACTTTGAATCAGACATGTATCAACGAATTATTTATTTGTACTAATAATATTGTTGTATCATTGTGTGATATTTTGTGTGTGTTTTTTTTACTTTTTGTTTATGTTTTTAATGCCCGCCCCGACCAGCAAAACCTCGGCTTCGCCTCGGTCCTGCAAAAGTCGGGCGGGCACCCCCCCCCCCCCCTCCTCGCAATTGCTAGTAATTATTGAACGTACTTTCGGCTACGGGATCAAGAAAAATAGTATACAACCCACGGCCCAAATGTTAGATGCCCTGGCATGTGCGACATGAAGGCCTCGGCTTCGCCTCGGCCTTCATATAGCACATGCCAGGAAATCCAACTTTCGGGCCTAGGGTCGTAATATACTATTGTTCGTTCGCTCAAACTTTTGTTGAATCAGCGATGGTGATGGTGACAAATCCTACTCATTTGGGCGCGGTTAGCAAATCAAGTACTTCGATCAACGAAGTTTGACGCGCGAGTTTACTCGCGATTTCATCCAATTCATAACGATTTTTTTTACAGAACACGAGTTTTGTTCAATAGAAAATTTGTGTTTTTCTTTATCATATTAATTTTTATTTTTTCGGCGTTTATCGAGCCGGGACGATCTTACAAAATAATTCGTCGAGTATCCCAATGAGATTTCTCCGATCTGTAATCCCGCGAAAAGCTTTTGTTGCGACATTATTTAACTAATTCTCGTAATCGTGTCGATCTCCGTCCGACGAATCTTCGCTCGCGGCTTATTACAGTATAGGGTCGAAGCAATCGAAGCATTTTCGTTTCAGTTCAGTTGAATCGATCGATAATTCTTACGGTAGCAAGTAAATCATAATACAAGATCAACTTTGCATTACTAATAAAAAGCGTTTTCGTGAAATAATAATAGTCGAGAATAGCGAATAAGGCGCGTGATTTAGTGATTAACATGATCACAGGCAATAATATGTTAAACCATTGCTGGTGTTTACGCGTCGCCGCGACAAAACGGTGCTGCGGAGCCTCGTATTCGGTAGCATATAAAAGAACGAGACGCCAGGGCTTTTTTTCTTTTTATATACCGTGCGGATCATGTTCCCGCGGAGACAGTGTTCTCGTGTGCTTTGTGTTTAATATCTGCGTTAATGATACACCGAGACGCATCATCCGTGAAAGATTTGCTCTCGCGGATTCGAAGTATGTCTCAGCTACGCTAGGTCATAATTATGCGCTCGCGGAGAGCAAAAGTTTCCTCGAAAAAAAATCTTTACATATTTTGTACTCACCTTGTACCTCATTTTCGTTGACTCGCTCGCCGAGATTGCACTCGCTCTGCAAGACAAAAGAGGAGCTGAATTATTTAAGAGATAAAAAATGTGCCGTTCGCTCGTGGGACATTTTGCAATGTGATTACACGTGGAAACTCGCTTCCATCAAAGAGAACGAAAGTACGCGCGTCTCCAACGCGCGATGATGAGAAGCAACGATTATATTTTTCTACCTCTACATGCACCTATACGATATGTAAAACCGCTTGCTATGCATCGCGCACTCCACTTTATACAATAATCCATTCGTGACATCCTCCGAATAATTTTGACCCAAAACTTTTAATCCGTTGTTCTTTTATGCCCGCGCGATACCTCGCATCATTACTTCATTTCCATATAATGACATTCGCCCCCTTTTTCTTGTATACCCGAACCCTCTGTTTTTCTATCGCTGTAGCTTAAACGTCGAAAAAATGCATTCGCACGCCAACAATCGCGTCTCGATCTACCGCCAATAATTCGCCAATAATACGTTCAATCGCGAACGAGAAACGGAAAACGGAAAACACACATTGTCTTGAAGACCCTATAAATTTATTGCGCTTCGTCTTCCGCCCCTATTCGCGCTCAAATATTCTTCATTAATTTTTTCGTCAAATTTCTCTTTCCTATTTTTATGCTTTGCAAGTGTCATATTATAGTTAATGAACTGCAGTCCATTGAATATCATGCAGCTACATATGATTGGCTTCAAATCTGTACAGCGAGCGGTGAATCGAAGCGACATGCCTCGTTGCTCGTCTACGTATATTTCAATATGAAGAATGTTCATCACACCCACGCATATGAACGTACGGTAAGAATAATGAAACGTTTGTACATTAGATGCGTGATCGAGGATGAAAAACAAATGGATCGCGCGGGCGCGCGATCATTATCATATTCGATCCGAAAAATCATAGAACAGGCGACCGCCGACCGTCGGAGAATATCTACTGTGTTATAAGCGGAGCGTCAAATGTTTTTCCGTTCTTTTTTTCTCCTCGAGAGAATATAAATATTCGCGCATCCGTAATAACACAAAGACATTAGAATATGAATCGCGATCCGAGTGCCTGCTTCGACGATCGAATTCATTAGCGTATACGCGTCTTCCTCGTCGGATCAAATCGGACTGAGCTCGCATTGCCAGCAGCCGTGTTATTCAACGAGTTTCATTAAATTGCGCCCGATATCCATTGAATCGTCGGGAATTGAGCAAATTCAATTATTCCGATTATTCCATTTAATAATGGAACGACGTTCCCGCAGCAGCACTATAGTATAGAATCCTCTTTGACCTCTCGTTGCCACTTGAAAGACTCCAAAAATGTTATTTTTTCGAAAAGAACCGCATTTTTTCACGCGAATCACGAATATTTCGATGGAGCAACTTGTTGTTTTAGCAACCGGATCGCCATCGCGTATGTTTCGTGATGGGCTTGAAGTTTATATTCGATTTGTCTAATGACGTAGAGTTTATGCGCGCGAAGTGCGGTGAATATAAGCGACGTGCGTGACGCAGCTAAGCGCTCTCGCCGCGTGAAATCGCGATTATAGACAAAAATCCCTTCCTCCGCGAGACAGCATCGCAGGACTCGCGCGCTTCTTGGCTCATTCCCCTCTTTTTATTTGCCAGACGTACCGGCGCGGCGCGCTTTCGATCTCGACCTCTCACGATGCGAAACGAGAGACTCTCGCGCGTCTACCTTCCCATCTCGCCGCCGGGGGAAAAAAAAAAAAAAAAAAAAAACACGCATTCTCACAATTGATCTACTCGCCTTTGAACATACAAACGATAACCGCGAACGCCGCTTTTCCAATATTATAATACATTTCGAATAAAACGCGAGAGCATCGATTCACAACTTTACGCTATCGAGATAAATCTCGAGCAGACCAATGGCTCTGAATTTTTTGCTGGATCGTGTGGAATCGCGATCGCTAAGAAAAAAGCACAATAAACTTGAATCGCCGGCCGAAAAGCACACGTGGCTGACACGATTGGAAACGCGGCTCCATAGATTCGTTGCTAGTTTCGTTGATGCTTGTCGAGATGTTTTATCAAAATTACCAAAAGACCTATCCTAAATCGCAAGACTGAAAAAAATCGATAATTAAGTAACCATGCACGAAAAGGAGAGAAGGGAATCGACGATTTTTTCGAGGATAAAAGATAATTGAATACGTACGAAAATAGGTTGAGATGAAATTTCCTCCAGTCGTATGTTCAGAAGATGATCGTTCGACTACGAAAAAACAGATGTCTGTTTCACGTCATTTCACAGCGAGGAAGTCGCTCCGTCTTTACAGTCCATCCGAAACAAGATCGCAGTTTTTTTTTAAATATTTCAAAAGCTTCGCGTCGCGAGCACAGAAATTAAAGAGCGATATTTAAAAAAGTACGACGAAAAATAGTGACGCGGAGAAAATCATTCTTCGATGAGGGGCGTTTATTAATATTAAACAAACAATGTTAAGAAGAAACGCGAGGAGAAAACAATCGTTGCGTGTCGTCGGAGGATGGAACCCCGAGCGGAAACGTGGTGCGAGTCCGGTGGACCGCTTGTCAACTGCAATAAAGCCGAGGGTGCGCGGAGAAATCCACTCGCCCCCCTCTCACTCGCTCTCTCGTTTGTTCTGCTCCTCTGTACATTACTAATCTTCAAAAGCCCCCCCCCCCCCCCTTCCACTACACGAGGAATATTCTTCGCTCCCGCCAATCGCGTCCCACCATGAGCTACCATCAGCAGCCTCTTTGTTATTTCAACTCTTCTTCATAGCTTGAAAATCTTATCTCTCGCGCGCGCACGGAGAACGCCACGAATTCGTGAAACTTTTTCAGGGGCGACGGTTGAAAAACCCTTTGGATTCGTTGTTTCTCTCCGGAAAGAATGATTTTTTGAAATCCGTCACGGAAGCAGGGGAGACGTATTCTTGTTATACGCAGTTGAAGATAGAAATATCGCATGCTCCGAAAAAGCTCGAAATATCCATCGAAGAGAAGCGCGAGTGCGTTCCGAGATATTTACGTTTTGAAGGAGGAGCACGTGGATTTCCAAAAGGTTGCTTTTCCTTTGATATAATTGAGAAAATATCGTGACTCGTGCGACGAATGCGCCCGGCCTCAATTTATCCCGTAGCTTTCGTTGACTTTCGACGACGAAGAAAGATAATCGCGCCTATTCAGAGTTCTCATACAATGACGCTTATTTGCCTCGCGCTCTGATTGATGGAATTAGGACAAGTTTCGAGCTAAAATAGGTCGCATATACTTATCTTCGCGGGCCATGAGGCGCCATGTACGGACCAGAGAAGTCACGTAACGTTGCAGACTGCTCTCCCGATAAAATGTATTCCTTTGTATTTTACTTCCGCAATGCCACCGGCAGAGATGCTCCGATGAGAAGAAAATTCTGTCGATAAACCCGACCCTCGATCGGGAAAGGTCTCGCCCTTTTCTCTCTTTATTTCCTTTCGTCCGCATCTTTCGCGGTGCCCCACGATGCGAGATTAGATACAATATTAATGGGAAACAGCCGCGCGCGGTTTATCTCCGGGGCGAGGCGAACTTGTTCTTTCGACTGTTTATAGCGTGCTTCCGTTCCTCACTTTCCCACATTATACCGCGAGTATAAACGCGAAGAGAAGAAAATATACTCTCCTCTCGGACGGCTCGAAAGAGGCACGCACAGCGCAGAAGATTTCGAACTTCGCAAATGCTCTTGTGTATTTCAGATTTTTGTTTTTTCTCTATTTCAATCGTACGCGTACTCCCGCAATGATGCGCATCACGCGCGGCGACAAGAAAACTACAACTTTTGTCTTGCCGATCGCGAGATTACGAGTCCAAACGCGAAGAAGCAATTCCGAATCGAGTCTCCGGTATATTTTATTATAAGAAAAAATGAAGCTGATTGAAAAGCTGAGAAGAACGAGAGCGCTACGCCTTCGGATACACGCGCGCCGGCTCTTCTATCGTACGTTCCCGAGTCTCGCTTGTTTAGTCTCGCGTGATGATTCAGTAGACACAAGATGTGGATGCGTGGCCTTTAGAATTTGAAAAATCGATCGAATATATTAAACAATCCTCGGAGAGATGCGCAAACGTCATGAAATTCTGATTTTTTCAACATCTCTCCCCGAAACGAGCATTTTACAATGTTCAATTGTATTTTTTACATTTACAATTTAATCCGGTAAATGTCGGCGAAATACGAGTTGAACGCGTCGATCGTTTGAATCGTCATTGAAAAACTTGAAGTATACAGTTTTTATTGAAATTCGATTATCACGTACGACGAATGCGCAGTTGAGTCCTCTGCTTTAAAAAAGATCGAATTGCTGACGACTTGGCGAGCCTGTTTCAGAGGTCTGGAATTAGAATTGATTGGATAACTCGAGCCAGACAAAAAGGAAAGGCCGGTATAATCGTGTGTTCCTTCAAGAGATCGTAAAATAATTGTCCATAACGAAAAAAAAACTTGATTCGGTCCGGATCGGTTAACGCGTACGGAAGGCTTATTGCGGATCGATCCACCCGAGCGTGCACGCGAATCGGAGCCACGACGATCGGAAGTCCCTGTCGTGTATTTCTGTCATCGATCCATTGTCGCGCAGTATACTTTTGTATTTATATCTTTGGTTGATTCTTCGCGTCGATGCACCATTATGAATTACGATGTATAAATGAGGCGCGTTCACGCAGCAGCAGCAGCAGCACGTGTCTCTATACATAATTGCTGCGTCGTGCAAATTTGCGGTTCCCACAGCTCTTTCTCCTCGTAATATTAGATTTTTTTTGCGGTCGCACCACGTGGCGTAAGCTTTCTCTCTCTCACTCTTTGTTCCAGAGAACAAATTTTACTCACTGAAATATTTTAAACCACGGAGCTAAACCGCGCGGATGGAAAAGCGGTTGTTAAAATTTCTCATTACTTTTCGTTCACGCTCTTCGCTCTCGCGCAAATTATTTGCGACACCTTTGTCATTCGTTTGGAAACGTCGATCCTTTTTTATTTATGCCACGACCCATTTTTATTCGAAAACTTTATATTTTTCAATGCTTCATCTCTCTTTTATACATTGAACCTTTATCGTCAAAATATCCGCAACGACGACGCTCTTCTCTTCGTAATAAAAATAAACTAATTGAATTAGTGGTTTACGGGAAACATTTTATTATGCCGACGAAAAAACTGCGAAGCGGATTTTGAGGCTGGTGTGCCGCGCCCGGGCTCAAATTCACGAAATGATATATGCGGAAAAGAAACACGTTTCAATTTCCGTATTGTGCGCTATCGCGTTCGCAAAAATCGATTCTAAGAATAATTTCAAACGTCACATATATTGCGTCTAGTGAAGAATCGAAAAGTTCGGGATAATGTTGTACGATTTCGCGAATGGAAAATAATTGAAAAAGTGTCGACCGTTTTTTTTTTATTTTTATTTTTATTTTTATTTTTTAATAAAATCGTCGAAAAGAGTTAAAGTTGTGCTTTTACAGTCTTCTTACATTTTGAAATATGTTTGGAATACGCTTGTAGGAAACGCGAGCGCGAAAAATCGATTAAGATTCATTGATCCATGAACGTTGTCTTAATTTTTGAATATATGAATAACTGAATTTTCTCTCTTCCTCTTCAATTATCGTGATATCTACAATACGAAGTATCCTCGATGAGTTCCTGTGATATCCACTCTTCGTTGGGCGTTTGATTGGACAGGGAGGCCGCCTTAATCTCGACTTCCTTCATTATTCGTATGAGATTACCACCTACGAGTTTCTTTATGTCAGAGGCGGACCATCTTCGATCCCTGGTCAATTCGGCGAGGAGGAGAGGATAGCCCGAGACGTCCGGGAGTTCGGTCGGTGGGCTGTACACAGCGACGAGCACAAAAACGTTTTTCATTAATCGTTCTTTCCCGGTCATTCATGCGGAGTATGAAAAAAGTTGCTTGATTTTCTAGTATATGTCAAGGAGTTAATTAATCGTGAAGAGACATGCCTCAATATTCCATCGTAACCAGCACCCAGCCCTACATGATTAACACCCGCGGTTTTCCGTATGTGATTGATGTGGGCTGTAATCGAAAGGAAAGAAAAAATTTTGTTTCTCAGATCCTATCATTTTTCTCCCTTGGACTTGCATTACTTGTGTACGTCTGCGATTAAAATTGTTGAAATTTTAAAAAAATGCAAAAAAATTAAAAATTGTGATGAGCAATTGAGTTTGTCACCGCATGCGAATACTGTTAAGGAGGTTTCGGTACAGGCGATACAACGTTGCCATGCTAAATCATGCTAAAAACATGAAAAATTTCAAAAAGTTCAGAATTTTATAAAATTTGGTGAACACATTATATAGTGCCAAATTTGACAATACAATTTTTTTAAGATTTTTCTTCTATACAGTTATCGAGTAATTGATCACTAAAGTTTCCATGTATATATAGGTATACGAAATTCCGGGCATAAGAAATCTGCTTTAATGCGTAATTACTCGATAACTAGGTAGAAGAAAATTTTGAAAAAATTTGTGTTTTCGCGCTTGATGCTGAAGAACATTATCACCAAATTTCATCAATTTCTTAATATTTAGACTTCTGTACCGAAACTCCTTAAGAATGCAGCGATGCAATCGCAGTTGCATGTCGGAAAGTCACAATAAGTTTTTAGTCCAATATATGCTATATCGTCCGAGGTGTATGAGAGGTTTAAAAATCGTACCGATCACGTCGTACATCGAAGCTTTATCTCCGCAGCTGAGATGAGCACTGTCGAAGCTGATCATAACCAGACCACCGTTCACGGACTGGTGAATAAAAGCAAAAGGTTGTGAAAATGTGACGTTCTCGAAGCACCCAGTGACAAGAGATGTACTTATTAATCGGTAAATAAGGTTGCGGACTGACCAAATTTCGCAAGACATCGTCGGGCACGTTCCTCGATGAGTTGCACAGAGCTCTCGCAGCACTGTGAGAAAATATAACAGGAGCTTTTGTTATCGACAGCGTGTCTCTCATCGTTCTTATAGAAACGTGGGAAAGATCAACGAGCATCCCGAGTCTGTTCAACTCCCGAACTACTGCTTTCCCGAATTTCGAGAGCCCGTCGCTGTGGAAATCCAGGGGTGCGTCCTCGTTCGGATCTTCCACCGAACAAGAATCCGCCCTGCGTCAGTTACAAGGTTAACTACATTTTTATCAATAGTTTCTTGGTTCGCTTGGGATAATCGCGTATTCTGACAATCGCGTCAACATGATTGATTTTCATGAATTCTCGTATTTTTCTTTCCTTTTTCTCAGTTGAGTTATCGCCGACGTAGCTACATAGCGACGCGTACATCGACGAACGACGCTCGAGTTTTCTGCTTTTATATGTCGGTCATTCCATGTCAATTGAATCGTCACGCTCTTCGATTTTAAAAATTTTTTAATATGTTTTTATACATGTTAAAAGAAGTCTTCGGTTACATTTTTAGCTCGCTATCTCCACCCATTCCGAAGTCATCGATTCATCATCATTCAATCTCAAATTCGAGTCATCATCGATCAGTCTCAAAATATTGAAGGAATTACGTAATCTTAGAATAAAAATAAATCGAAATGACAAAGAAAATAAGTTTTTTAATTTTTTTTTTTTTTACTAGAAATTATTTGAAGACCATCTTGCAATAAGGCTCAAAAATTTTGTTTTTTAACACAGAATTTTGTGAATTTTTTTGAAAAAAATCGAAAGTGTCGCATTGAACGAAAAACCAATTTTTTTTTACTAAAAATAGCCGAAATAGCATTAAAAAAAATTATTTTTCCGTTTTTAAATTTTTATTTAGAAAGAAGGTTGAAAATTTAAAAAAATGATCCGTATTAAGTGACATTATGATAATTATAGTAAGAGATATACATTTTTTAAGCAAAAATCGACGACTCCGAAATGGGTGGAGATAACGAGCTAAAAATTTAGCTGAACACTTCTTTTAACATGTATAAAAACATATTAAAAAATAATAAAAATTGAAGAATTTTTTTTTTGCTCTCATAGCAGAAAGTATTGTCGTCTTTTAAAAAAAACGGGGTGAAAGTATTTTGCAAAAATAGTTTTTCAAAATTTTGTCGAATTCAAATTTTCTCTTTCCGAGCCTGGAATTTCATTACAGAAGACGTTATAATTTGGGATTTTTCTAGTTTTTCCATATCTGTTATAAAAATTAGTAAAATATTTTTACTGAACTTTGATGGAAAAGAAAATGCAAGCCGATGCTTAACATTTTTTAGCTCCAAACTGTTTGAGTTTCTACAGGATGGCAGTTTTTTGTACAATTCCGATCTTGTTAATTTAATTTTTTTTTTCATACCCGCAAAAATTACGAGACCGATTTTGGAAGTTTGATGAAAAATATTCGCAATTTTGCATTCATTAGTCTACATTTTTTTTAACAGGACTCGGTCGAAATATTTACTAATTTTTATTGAAATCAACCGCTTGAAAAAAACGCAAAAATATTTGTTATTACATGTAATTTAGAGAAATTACCTTTTTTAATTTCATAAATGTACAGAAAAAAAAAGAAATAAATTATGCGAGGCAGCCTTTCAATTTTTTCGAGAGTCACACACTAACACTTTCTGCTGTGATAGCCAAAAAAAATGTTCGCTTCACGATTTTTGAGAAAAAAGCAGAGAAATATCGAAAAATGGTTCGAGCATTATTTAAAAATTTTTTTTCAATCTGAAATTTTGGGAAAATTACTATTTTTTAACGGACTTCCGTTGAAGCTCCGAAAAAGAAAAAAAATATCTTTTTTTTGCATCACCCTAATATTATAATATACTCTACGCACAGTCGTAAGACAAAAATCAGTCTTTAACCAGTTAACTGGTAAGGACGCATATATGCGTTTTTTCCAAATTTAGATGAATTTCGATGAAACTTGGTATCCGAAGGTTTTCTGGGCCGCTGAATCCGAATCTAAGGTCTAATTTTGAAAATTCGGAATGGTGGATCCAAGAAGGCGGACTGACATGTAAATGATTATTTAATTTCGATAATATATTTTCAACAAAATTCCCCCGCTATTAGCTGGTGACTGCGTAAGTCACGACCCCAGAGTGTGCCACGTGGAGGCTGCGATAGGATTTTATACTCCCTTTTTTCAATGTTTTTTTTTTGTTTTGATTTTTGATTTTTCCCTATTTTTCTATTTTGTTCTGTGTTGATTTTAGCCTCGAGATGAATCCTTGCAGAACTTTTTTCCCCTTTTTGCATTTTCATTTCCTTTTGTCCATTTTGATTTTCTTTTTTGCATTTCGATTTGATTGAAGCGTTGAGCATTGAAAATCAGAAATATCAAGTTATGACGATTTTCGTACTCGATCGTACCAGTTTTGGCACGGGAGTGGATTCACTCGCTTACCAGTTAAGTGGTTTTAAGATCATAACTCAACGGAGATTCAACAGTAAAAAAAATGATTTATCGGTTCAATCGATTGAATAATTAAAAGTTGGTAATATTTATGTATATATTTAAGTTTGATGCAGAAAAGAGCTCGAGTCCAAAGAAATGGATCGTTGTTCGGTGAGTGCGGGCGAAGTATAACGATAAATTTAGCGCATATCGCTTATTTGATAAAAGTGAGAATTTTCGTAAATGAGCTTGTACTATACTCACCACGGAGTATTGCAACGGTGCGTAAGAGTCATATAGCGAGCTCCGAGAAGGTGAAAGCTTCTCAAGACTGCCATCGAAGCTCCGATGCTGTGACCACCCTCGATCCCAACGAGACTCGCTAAAACCCCGTCTTTGTGGGCTCTCTCGAGTTCTTTGCTGGACGTAACCAGTCTCATTTTGGAGGAATACTTGGATGTCAATCGTCGCACGACGTCGATTTGCTCCAGAGTGAGCTGCACAGCGTCGAGAAATTGTGCCTCGCACGGCACATAGGCCGACCAAAATTGAGCTCCCATATTTCCCTGGCGCAATCGCGACAAATCCGTTTGCCATTGAGGACCGAACGTCTCGTTTTGGGAGAGATCCGAGTCAAATGGAAAATCACGAATGTTCGTGTTGCCACGATGCTTGCGAAGATTCCACGCGAAATTGTTGTGCCTGAAATCGATATGTACGATTTTTCTTCCCCCCCGCGCGACTATTTCATTTTCGTTTTTTCGACGAAGCCTTTTTTTTACCCGTCGATCAACGGCGTCTCCGACAGAATCCTCCTGACGACCTGGAGCCTCGCTTCCAGCAAATGCGAGCTTCTTAATTCGAGAGCCAAGGGAAGTCCGACTCCAGCTACGAGAGCACATCCGAGGAAGAAAAGTCCTATCATCACGAGCCATCGTCGTCCTAAACTGCGAACTGCAATTTTCACCAAAAACATTATTCGTATAATACCTACGAATATTTATAGTCAAATATTTTTCTTTTCAAATTTAAAGAAAAATCGTATAAATACCCAGCCTTCAAATTGGCTTTCGCGAAATCGCGATCTTTTGAAAAATCGATAAAACCCCTTAATTCGGAATAAAAATTTTGTATACCCCCTAAACTCGGGGTATTTGCGTGAGCGCTCCTAAATCAAAGTCCTCCAAATCCTTAATCAAAAATCAATTTATCCTTAAGGAGGGTGGATCGCGACGATATACAATGTCGCCATGCTAAAGCATGTTAAAAATATTAAGAATTTTAAAATTATAAGAATTTCATAAAATTTGGTAAACGTATAGTTTAAAAATATATAAGCCAATATACATTTTTTTTAGATTTTTCGACCACATACCTCTCGAGTAATTGAATACTAAAGTTCACGTGTATAAGCATACAGTTTACAGTTATACATCTCGTGCATAAGAGCTTCGATTTAAGGGTGAATGATACAAAAGTCGAAATAATTAGAAATTGATGAAATTTGGTGATAATATTCTTCAACATCAAGTGCGAAAACACAAATTTTTTCAAAATTTTCTTCTGTTTAGTTATCGAGTAATTACGCATTAAAGCAGATTTCTTATGCCCGGAATGTATACCTGTATATATGGAAACGCTATGCTCATACACGTGAACTTTAGTGATCAATTACTCGATAACTGTACAGAAGAAAAATCTTAAAAAATTTGTATTGTCAAATTTGGCACTAAAGAATATGTTCACCAAATTTTATAAAATTCTGATCATTTTGAATTTATTTATGTTTTTAGCATGGTTTAGCATGGCAACATTGTATCGCCTGTGCAATATATCCTTAAGGAGGGTGGATAGCGACGTTACATAGTTGCCATGCTAAACCATCTTAAATACATTAAAAATATCAAAATTATAAGAATTTAATAAAATTTGATGAACATATTCTTGAGTGCCAAATTTGACAATACAAATTTTTTAAGATTTTTCTTCTGTACAGTTATCGAGTAATTGATCACTAAAGTTCACGTGTATAAGCATAGCGTTTATATTCCGGGCATAAGAAATCTGCTTTAATGCGTAATTACTCGATAACTAAGCAGAAGAAAATTTTGAGAAAAATTGTGTTTTCGCATTTGATGTTGAAGAACATTATCACCAAATTTGATCAATTTCTAAAGACTTTTGTACCCAACCTCCTTAACGCTCAACAATGCGATAACCATGTGGTAAAAAAAAATTGAAAAAAATCGTATTTGTGTACTCGATGCCAAAGAATGGTATCGCGAAATTTTATCAAATTCTGATTATTTTGATTTCGTGATCCACCCTCCTTAAATACTGCGCGTACGGCTCTTTGTTGATGAATGTATTTTAGTTAGAGGTATTGAACGAGACTGATGAGACTTTTGTGATAACTATATATATATAGTATTGTGCGAGAAGGGACGAGAAAAATCGATGATCCATGAAAAGAAATTTAATCGCCGGAATCTTGTCTCGCGCGTATAGCGCATGCAGTATAGCGTTTCGGTACTTTGACTTTTATTTTACGTAAGGACGATGATCGTGGTTTTCGTGCAAATTATTCGCTTCCTAAATGTGAAACGCAATTTAATCGAGCTGAGATTTCTCGATGAGAAAGTATCTTTCATCGCCGGTCACCCAGAACCGATAATACTCGGATCCTCGACATTTCGTCGCATACGTCAAACGTACATTTTTCACCATATATAATAAAATCTTGATCTAAAAATATCGCGCAGCAACCTCAGTGCGACAAGTGCCTCAGATTTTCCAACTCATATTTTCCGGCCCCTGCTCGAATCGTATCGAATTTGTAATAAATTAAAAAAAAACTAACTCTCAACGAGAAATTCGTTCTTAGAAGACGATGCACGCTTTATTTCGTATATTATCATTATCATTATTTTGCTATCGACGACATTCCGATTATATTTTATAATTAATAATAAACATCATTTAATCTAACTATCATAAAAATGATGATGAAGCTTAATTTCATAAATTTACAATTCTCTCGTAGAAACACCAAACTTACCAGTTTCTCTGTTAACTGTTTTGTCCTTATCGTGGGGCGACGTAACAACCGTATTTTTAACGTGATGTATCGCATCTCCGTTCGGCAATTTTCTCATCAATTCCGGGGAAGAAAGTTGCAGACATGTCTGAAAATGTAACTTGGATTGATTTCTCTCTCTCTCTCTCTCTCTCTCTCTCTCTCTGTTTTCATCTGAATTTTCGATAAAACGAATACTATATTTACTATCATCGTGCATTATTTCCGCATTCTAATGCAAATGCGAAATAAAATTCGAAGGAATATTTCAAAATTGATCTTCCGCAATCGTCTTGTTTTTCTTTAAATTTATTTGAATTTCGTTGTGGTATTTAGTCACATCGATTATAACGAGAATGGTAAGACATTGAATATATATATATACCTCAAGTATATCGACTTCCTTTCGCCGCGGAGGTGGTGAATGATAAACCATTCCGTCTTTACTGACTCCATAAAGTTCGAACATGTCACAACGTTCCGTATCTCCTTTCGTCGCTTTCTTTTGTTTCGATCTACTCAATTTATCCGCAAAACTAACTGTTTTTTTATAATCCAGCGTAATGTTTATTTCGCGAGGTGCGAACAGCGGCGAAAGAACTCGGTAAATAGTTACCCCGAATGACGCTCGTCGTCTGTACCAAGTCCCGTCTCAACGCATGCGCCAACCTATCATATTGATCGCGTATATACGAGAAAGCATTTTGAATTTTTCAGAGATTTCATTTTCTTTTCCTTTGAATATTCGTAATTCATTCAGAAAACAATGAATTAGATCATTTCCGGAGTCTTCGGGACGCGATTCAACGTTCATTTTTTTTTTTTTTTTTTTTTTTTTTTTTTTTTTTTTTTTTTTAGCCCACGTATAAAGGTGAGGCCAATAAAAAAATAAATAAAAAAAAAACTCATCGAGTCAAATTGTTGGCAAAATCAACCAAATTCTTCTTCTTCTTCTTCTTCTTCATGTTCTCCTCGCATTTTCATGTGATTTTTTTTCCAATTATTCTAAATATAATATGAATCTTCTTTGGATCAAAGTTTTCATTTCGAAATTGCGAATCCTCGTCGAAATGGCGCATTACATATAACGACGGAATTATTTTCAATACACTTTTCGAATCTATATATTTTTTTTAATTTTTTTCTTTCCCTCGATCGCGAAATGCCACACTCGATATTTTGAATTCGTAAGTAACTGATCATTCTGCAGAGTTTTTTAAATCCAATCGGTGAAGGAATTATTCATATTTCTAGATAATGAAACGTTTCGAACATTATTTTGAGGATTTGTTTTTTTTTTTTTCAAAACAACGCACCATGCTATACGTGTATAAATTGATGCTTAGAACACGGATTATCTTGTATACATGCAGATTATTCTTGAGATTTTTCATACTGTTTAAGCGCGGCTGTCTCTATAATGTATCCGAGTGAGCCTCGAAAATTTCTTGGAAACATTTACAAAGGAGCTCAATTGCGTTGATTCATACTCTAAGAAATATACGAAGATGATAATTTTCCTCCATATTGAGTCCTTAGAGTCGAAAAAAACAGATTATAGTCAACCCAAGTTCGAATATGCGCGCGCATCCGAAAATCGGAACGTCCGTTCAGAGACTTCCGGTTGACGCGCATACGCGATTGCGCGTACGTATTTATTCCCGCTGATCGCGCCGCCTCCGTACGGCCATATTGTTTGCGGTTTGTTTCTCGTTTCTCGTGCATGCTCGTCACTTCGTGAAACTCTAGGCGCGCGAGCATTAATCCTTCGCGTTACTCGAATATTAATTTAGCAACGAACGTGTGTCGTCGTACGTGTTAATAACGCGACGTTATCTAGCCGGGCGACAATCAGTGTGTTCATTCCGCGAGTGCTCGTGGCAAAATCAGCAAAAATTTCGCGCAAAGGGATCATGAAGAAGACGAAGGACGTGTCGGACGAGGACGAGTACTCGGCTGATGATCCCGAGGAGGTAGAAGGAGCATCAGAGGAGGATTGGAACGCCGAAGCCGGGGCTGAGGTGAGTTTACTATCGTAATTTTCCAAATTTTCATCCAAAATAATCTACTCACAGAACCGGTTACAATATAAATTCAAAATGTAACTGAACAACCTGCTACATTTCCAATGGGCATCAATGAATCATTCCATTTTGTGGTATACCGTCAACATAATTATTGCGCGTATTGAATGCAGTGAGACAAAATTCATATACCGTTTACGAATTAATGCTCCCCAATCGTACTGATTAGTTTTACTATATACGTCCCTCTCGCGTCGATATTTTTCGAGTTCGTATCTATGTATTAACCGTTCTGCCTAACACCTGCCCGTGCATAATTTCCATCTCTCTCACATTCGTGACAAAATCTACGCTGAGAGTAGACGCAAAGGGTAATTCTGAATTTACTCGTGCGCTTTCCGAGGATTGAGGTTGCTAGAATGCGCGCGCGCACCGGCGTCGTTGCAACGCGATTGTCGCGATTTATTATTCTTTATTTGTTGAACGGTATTCTTTGAATCAGTGGAGTTCCACTGTCTCTGCAGATATTTATACACTTCCGTTTATTTACCCCATCCGAAGCCTCTACCTAGCGGATATAGAGGCAAAAAAATTGATTCCACAAATAGCTTTGTTTTCTCGGCGAATATTTTTTAGCAATATGCGCCGCCACGCTCTAGTTTGCGATTACGAGATGGCATTTTGCCGGCCGGCCAATGGCGGTGGCGGACTCCATTATTTTCAAACACTCCATGCGTTCCTTTCTTCGTATCGCTCATGTTCCGCGTGTTCCCTCTCTCCCTCCCTCTTGTCAAAATAATAATAACAACAACAACAATAATAATAATAATACTCATTCGCGTCGATATTATTTCGGGATATTTGTATAAAGAAGAATTTTTGATTCCCCATATCTTTAACGACCTTGTACACGACATGATATCAACATCCAGTGGTATTAATATTTATGACGTTTTTTCAGACTACTATATGTACACATTTTTCAACTGTAGAAATAAAAAATTCTGCAAATCAGTGAACATGATAATTAGAATCACGAGATTTCAAATTTTTTATATTTATGTTCAACTTCATTGATCGATACGAGCTTTTCGTTATTTCCATAATCCATAACTTATAAATTCTAGACGTAGATATATTTATTCGCTTTATATTAGTTAACATATAACACCTTCGAGACAACTTCAAAGTATTTTACGTAACAGTTCAGCTAATTATTGAGGATGAATAAAAATTTATTGCAATATTTTTCTTCTGTTTTCTAAAAGTTACTGAATATTCGTTGGTTAAAAAAACATTTGAAAACTGTTAACTGCTGATGCAACTTGGTTAGGGTTTATAATTTTATTAAAAATTATTGCATCTCAAAGGAAATACTTGATAATTCGTGTCAACAAAAATATACAGCAAACTTCAATAAATAGAGTTGATATAATAAGAAAACATGTGCAGAGGATTGCTAAAATATTTGCAAGAGTGGTTAAAACCTATTAGTTCCGCATCGTTGAAAAAATCATTGATTCTGACAATAGGGAGGAGCTAAGAAAAGGCCACAGAGAGGATCGGCAAAGAAACGACAACATTCGGAAGAGGAGGAGGAAGACGAAGAAGAAGAAGACGAAGAGGACGAGGAGGAAGAAGAAGAGGATGATTCAGATTCTGATACTGGCAAGAAACCTAAAAAGAAGAGACGTTCAAAAAAAGATGAGGAAGAGGAGGATGATTCCGATGACACTAGCTTCAACGAATCACCGGGTACTCCACCAAAAGATTACACGGTAAAATAACAATAATGAGAAATCCATTTTCATACCAATTTCATATTTATACAGATTTCAACTAAAATTTCTTGTATCTTCTTAAAACTTATAGTCCGGAGCATTCGTTGTTGCGAAAGCTGATGTTGGAGGTAGTACCGATCCAACCTTATGGAGGATAGACGGAAAAGCCCTGTTACAAAAATACTTGCCCTTCAAGGAGGAGGGAAAAACATTGTACAAAAGCACATCCACGGTAATTATTTGTTCGTAAGTTGCCACAACGTAAAATGAAGGATTTATCGTTACTATACACTGTGACTGTATTTTCAGTATTCTGGATGGTCTATCAATCACAAAGACAAATACTTAGCAGCTCAGGTAACCTTCAAGGTGCAGAATAGGATGGAGACAATCGTCGAACTTCACCTTGACGAGCAACAGCAACAGGAAGTCGTAAAGTAAGATCCTTTTTTTCCCTGTCCATTAACCCTCGCCCATTTCCCAAACATACGAAGATCCCCCTCCCTATTCCCTTCTACAATTAACCAACCCTCTGGGAACCTTTACAGCGCTCATCGAATCAGTTCCCTCAACGAAAAAATGAAAAAGGAAAGTGCAAACGCAGACGCAAAAAGGTGTGAGGAATGAAAAATTGTGTTTCTTTTCTCCTTTATTCCAGGTTAGGAAAAGAGGAGGAGTAAGTAAATACCGTAGCAAGAGTGAATGTTGTCATCTGTTTGTATAAGTTTTAAGATACAATTAAGGAATACAGTTTAACGAGAGAGTGACGAAAAAAACGAATATGCAACGATGAGGACAGGAAAAAAAATCGCTCCTTTCGCGTCAGCCCTGACCGAAAGATAAATTGGTTTCTTGTTTGCATATACCGTCGAAGATTCGTGTTTGATGGAAAACAATGGAAAATAATAGAATCAAATTTGTTGCGTGTTTATGATTCGTAAAATACGTAAGTTCATTGAATCGAGAATCATTCGAGGGAGCAAAAAACGGTTCCTTTCCTTTATCCAGCTCACAATATTTTCTCCCACTGTACTCGTTCCTCTGTCCATTTATCCCCAAGGCTCCCGATAAAAAGAAAAATGAAAAGAACAATACTTGAGGCATTTAAAATATAAATGGTTACTCTATAAGTCATTGACCTCTTACCCTTGGCCCTTTGACGTTATCTATTTACGAGGACAAAAGCAGATTTGAAAATGCGGATGATTGTGTTGTAGAAATTTCTTTTGACATTTTGGCGGTGTGAATGCTCCACTTTATTAACTGTAAGAAACAAACAGGATCGAAATCATGGATAAGAAAACACAGGAGACCGACCTGTAACTTCCAATCATTGAGAAAAAACATATATAAAAAAAAAAGAAAATCTTAATTCTGCATTTATACGTAATATATTTTGGATATTCGTTACGTTGACGAAACCGTGAATGGAAAAAGTAAAAAAAAGAGAACAGAAACAACGGAACCACTAACATTTGTTTACTTCAAAATTGCGTGATCACAAGTCCGAATACCATTTTTGTAATTACAACGGTAATTAATTATAAGCAAACCAAACAACTTTTATTTCCGTTCTTTATAATAATGAATAATAATAATAATGATAATGGTAATAATATTGATTTAAAAAAATAATCCAAATACTAAAAATTAAAAACCCGTCGAAACTTATGAATTATACGTGACTCGTATCTGAATTCATTTTTCTGCATAAAATATTTGTGAGAATAAAAACTGAATTGTCGAAGAGAGGCAAATGAAAAACAAGTCGTTCTATTTTTTATATAGATTTCCGAGTAAAGTAATATTTATGTAAATACTCTTAAAATTTCATTACATTTTGTATGTATACATATGTGTGTAGTGACAATTGTCAGTGGAATGAATATTGAAAGAAGGCAGGAACCTTTTCGGTAAGTAACAAAATGAATAACTCAATTCTTCACACCCTGAGATTCGCGAGTACTCGTTATAACGAATTACCAGACTATCGAAAAGAAACTTCCTCACAGAAATGTGATTTAGAATAAAACATTATAATATCATTAACGTTTTCTCTATATAAACTCGAAAGTTCAATGTTGGTTAATCCTTGTACAGTTCGTGCGGGGTAAACCTTACCCTAGATCACATTTCAATTAAACAAAAATATATCATCTTAAATTGATAGTGAAACTCACATAGCTTTTCTCTTAGTTCTCCCTATAAACTGACCTGCATAACAATCGGAATATCATCTCTTGGAACGAAAATAAAAATTAAGTCTTTTTAAAAAGAAATGCATTGTCGTTTGTTACGACCGTACCGCGTTTACGTGCCTCTACTGATATTTTTCAAGTCACAATTGCATAATCGCCTTGAGCACAAGGCACGCAAACTTTGTATTTTTTTTTTGTTTTTTTTTTATACTAGATTATGCGTAGTTTTGTAAATTGGGAAATTAAAAAAAAATCCCTTTTCTACCGTTGTTACAGAATCATTTTTTTCTCTGTTGAAGTATTCTTATTAATTGTGCTATCAATGGCATTACTAACTTACAATATAATTATTCTCTCTAGAAATAACGTGAAAATAGAGTATATAAATTGACAAAAAAAATTTTCAGCGGAAGATTTAGATACGATCGAGAATACAGATAAATTCTCTACTTATTTAGAGGCTCGTCGACGAGCCATAGATACGATCTTTACCTTGATAATTTTAAAAAGTGTTTCTAAAAAATTTCTCATAATTTTGAAAAAATGTTTCTACAAAAACTTATTTTCAAGATATGCAATAGAAGTTAGACCTGTAAAGAAGCTGATATATTTTTCGATATGGTTCCCATTTCTCATGCTCAAATCTACCTACCTAAAGTCTACGTAAAAAAACCAGCTGAATATTTAAATTATAGCTAAATGTGGTCCACCTTTTCTTCGGCAGGGTGTCAGTACTTCACCGGGCAGTTGGATCCCGTATTGTTCTCGTATATATGTATAAAGTTGAAAGATTTCAGCTGAACCGGATTTGAGTTTATCTCTAATATCTATTTTTTTTTTTTTTTTTTTTTTTCTTAAAAATAGGGCGTTCACAGAATAGAATGCCGTTCGAACAGATATATTAGCTGAAATATAAACTTTTGAAAATTGTTAAAAAATCATTTTCTTTTCTGATGTTCTTTCAAGAAAAAAATCACTATCCAAATCGCCGACATAAGCGCGCGCACAATGCGGGGTTCAACTGTTCGGTGACGTACTCGTACCCTGCCTTTTTTTTTCTCACAGAATACAATTCCGAAATAAAAGAACTCATATTTCAGATTTCAAAATATCCACAACATTCGCGATTTGAATATGAATTGCAATATCAAATATCAGCTTCATAGAAAAGGGCATTTTCGTCCAAAAATTATTCTAGGCTTGAAACTGGGAGTTGATATATCGATAGGCCTACATTCATATGTATAATCCTTGAGGTGTACTTAAAATTTACCATTTTGGCCTCCTGGTAATATATACGTGAATACATACAACACATGTGTGTGCGTGTGTGTGTGTATAGTTTTCAAAAACCCGGCTCCATTTTAACGCTTACGACAGAATTATAAATTCCGCGAAGCGACGACAAACCATGGCGTTTCTTTCCTGGCTTTTTCGACGATGTAATTTCGACTTTCTCTTCATTAGTAACCGGTTGACCATTTGATATATTTGAGTCTTCTTCTCCATCCGTCTGGCTTAATCTATCAGATCTTTCGATTCTGCCTTCAAGTTCATTCTCTTCGAAGCTCGAATTTTCTGAGATTTCTGCATTCTCTTCAAGCTTTTTATCCGACTCGGCCGTCTCTGGTCTTTCTGGCAAAACAAGCTCTGAGAGAGAATCCGTTCCGCCAAATTTTACCGCTTCGTTGTCGCTTATTCTTGATTGACGTCTTAAACTTTTTCTCCTATTGAACAGATCCGAACCTTGCCTCAACGAACTATCGCTGTAACGACGCCCAGTATCTCTGGACAATCGCGCCCATGGCAATTTCTTCACATCACCAGAGTCGGAACTCGATCTTCGATTGTTTGACATGTGCTCATTGTTGTTCCAAGCATCTAGATTACTGCCCTCGAACTGATGATGCGAGGTGTTGTCACAAAAATGTGATGGTGATTTCACCGGCGGAGATATATTATTTGGAAAACTTAAGTCTTGTGCGGTATCGTCGATGGACGATTGTTTCGAGAGTCTTTTCTCCATTTTTAATTTTGACATTGTGCTCTTTGATCTACCGTCAACGGGATGTGTCTGAGATGTTTTGAAATTGTTACTTAAGGTCGATCCGTCAAGGACAAAGTTGTCCTCAAGCTCGATTTCATGATTGTCCGCGTTACCGTTTGTGCTTGAATTTCCTGAATCTTGATGGTCTAACGAATCTATCTCGATTAGATCACCGTCACACCCAAATGCAAAAGATTTTTGCCCTGAAATATCAATACAACAATGATTTTCATATCATCCGGCCGTGTTTGTACCCGTTAACGTTTTATCCGATAACGCGTCACCTGATTTGCAAAGAAGTTTATGAATGATTGCAACACGAGTAACGATCCGAGCTTACATGAAAATACAGCGATTCAATTTAAAAGTCGTGTTTAAAATAACTCATAGTGACGCACACGACAGTCCGTGTACGTCAGAAAAAAAGAAGAAAAAAATATCTTACCTATTATCATCCGTTTGTTTCGCATATCCGGACTTTTGGATCGTGGTCGTTCCAAGAATTGACGATTATCTGGTGAGAGGACTGAAAGTCTGCTGATATCTTGAAATATCGGACTGTAGGGTTCAGTATTTGTATTATGCATGGTGTATGGATCTTGCTCATGACTCTCGTGCTCTCGCAAGCGCTCCATGATTTTTTGGACTATTTCCGAAGGGGCTACATATGGCGAACCTTTCGAAAAAACAATAAAAATTTATTTTTCACGGGAAATAACTTGTAAGACACCAATAAACAAATTGGATGAACGAAATTAGATTAATATTATCGACTATCGTACCACATCATAAAATAATGACACTATATTTGGGTGATGATAAAAAAAATGGAATTTCTCTCATGCAGTGTTACAGTAAAAAACAAACAAAATAAAAAATTGTTCACCCGTATAGCGCGTCTGTTAAACGAGATCAAGTTCCATCGTTGAATCGGAATTTTATAATTTTTGTTTACCGCTTCATCTGTGGCTCGTTAACGGGATTATTGTCTTCGGCACTAGTGAACACGATACTATTACGCAACCAATGACGTATGTCGATATAAAACAAATTACGATAAATGAAAAAAAGTGTAATGGTTACGCGTTCTAATTTATTTTTAGTCTGTAAACAAAACGTATGTCAATATATGATTATTTCAGTGCGTGATTCTCGGGGTATTAGAGAATAGAAAGAATTCAATATATCGCTAATTGTGAGTCAGCGACGTGACAGCGTCTCGAATTATCGTGAGTGAATTGTTACAGAGTGTTGAAGCATGACGTTCGTCGAGCCGAGATTCCTCTTATCTTTCACGTGAGCAATTTGTAAACGGATTGAGGACTGTGTTGGCAGTCGGGAGTACGTAATTAAATAAAACTAATATCCGGTGTAAACAAACAAATATCATCGAGATAACAAAAAAATTAAAAATTATAAAAACTATACAAATTCGAAACCAGAAGATTGATATAACGAAAAAAAGCAAGAAATCGATCAACTCGCAACGATGCAGAGATTTGGGACGCAACGACTTACTAAGTCACTGGGTCCGGAGAGTCGACGATGACGAACGCGTACCGGCACACTCAGAGTATCGCTGCTACCTACAAATCAACACAATACACCTCACCGTCCACTCACTCAAACCGCTAAATCTCATATATACTTCGAGGACTCGCCTCAATCAAATACTGGCAACAGTATATTAATTCTTCTGCCCTATTGATGCTGTCAATTCCTATGAATTCGTGACATCCCATGAAATTCATTTCCATAACAATATTTCGAATGCAGAGAAATAAAGTTTTTCATAGAAAAATTGACCCTTTTGGAACACACTCTGTTCGTTCAAAACGAGGAGATATGACTGATGTATTTTTAGAGCACCAAAGAGGCATCTGTTTTCTTCGTACCAAAGTCAAAGAGCGAGACACGAGGAAGTTTCAATCGAAAGATTTGGAGATTTCATGCTCGAGGTTTGCCGCACTTTTAAATACTCAAAGATAAAGGTTTTTCGACAATTAGATTTTTCAATTTATACCTGTAAGTCCTCTATACCCAAGAGAGGCAGAATCAAGGGATTCACTCGTTTCCTGTTCATGCTTAACAAAATCATTTATCGTGATTCCCTGGAGTTTGGAAGGCTGCAAAAATCTTTTTGGAATCCTCGAGAGTGGTCCGTTCTCTTGTGAATGGTTTGGACAACCCCCGAAGCCAAGACCAAGAAGAATTGCCTCGGGGTCGGCTCGACGCAGCTCCAAAAGACTTTCCACACTGCTGCAGTGACTACTGTCAGATTGAAAACTCGGGTCTCGTGCTAAGCGGCTGTGCGCCACAGGACTGCAATATGAAAAATTTCGAATTATTGACAAACCATTTTTTTGATTAACTTCCGAGAAGCTCCGCTTTGCGTTGGTTTTATGAAACCTGCTCTGCTCTGCTAGATGATTTCACGCTATGGAGAAAAAACTTCACCGTTCATTTGAAGAGAATTGTATTTTTTGGCCACTGGGCCCCCAGTGTACTCGAAAGGTTAATTCTAATCTGCTAATTTATAAACGATTCAAAGTTTCCATCATGACGATACAAAAAAAATTCATTTCATTCTTCGATAGAGTCTGAAACATGGATGTAGTGTTCACAGAGATTTGAAATTTTTGTCCTTATGTCAAAATGAATCAACAAGAGAAATCAAAACGACTACAAAAATTAAAAAATCCATGGATAAAAATAATACAATTTATTGCTGTTCAATGTTGTAAGCATGAAATTTATGCCTAATTCAACTACATAAATTCTAGTTTGAACCCATTATTTGATTACTTACCTGGAAACCCCAGTTCTTGTGACGAGGGGTGAATTTGGAACAGCTATAGGAGTTGATACAGTCATGGTTGGTTTGATAAAAATATTCTCTCCTAAAGAAACAGGAGTAAGAGGCGGTGTTGGATGGTCTTCTAACATAGATTGAGATTCAGGTGCCGATTTGGTGGGTGAAGGTATGGAATCGACCCATTGCTGAACAGGACCAGTCTTTCGTCTCATTGTCCAAACCCCTCGTAGCCAATCGGTCACTTTGAGAATTGCCTCTCTTCCAATGTTTTCTGTGAAAATCATTGAACTTTATTAAATTCAGACATTGGTAGAAATGTGACGAGGGACATTTCGAGCAGAGATATCAAGACAAATTCAGTGACACCCAAATCTCTCGACAAGCATCATTGAAGATTTTGTATTGTGAAAATGATTGAAAGAGAATGAATGAGACAGTAATCGAGTAATGAAAAATTTCAAGAGAAGCAACATTTTTCAGTAGCTGTTAAGGTTTAGCTATAATACAACATTACATTTGCATTTAAGTAGTTTTCGAGGATTCCATATCGTGCATGGTGCATGGAAAATTGCATGAAAAATGTAGACATTCAGTGAAGGAGAATTGTTTGGTTTTTCACTTTTTTTTCATTAGTATTTGTTTTTTTTTCTCTTTTTTTTCTATTCATTTGGATTGCTATGGCTAATGTCTATGACTGTGTACATTGAGATAGTTTAATATTTTTCTGTAAACGATGAATTCATTACAAATATTGTTTTGTTACTGCTGTTTTCGTGATATACCTGGATCCATTATCCTGGCGGCATAAACATGTTCAATGAAATAAAGTTGTCAAATGACAAAATAAATAATACGAAAAACAAACGAAAGAGCTGAAATTATAACAGGTTATAACAGATTTTCAACGTCGTTCTACCCCATGTCGATTATTACGACAAAGAAAAACAAGTTAGTCAAGTTTGTGCTACTTTTCTATTGATATATTTACCTTTATCTCTTTTTGACAAGTTGATAATTATTTTATCGTTATTTTTTCTTACTCACCTGCTGCTTACTATAATTCGAGATACGGATAATTTTGTGCGAATGTCCAATAATTTGACGTGGTCTCGATCAAAGTGCTTTTGTTTCGCTCAATTGTTATGTAAAACGAAAAAAAAAATAAAAGAAAATGTTTTTTGTGCGAGAGCTGCGAGAGCAAACGATTCGTATGTCCGCGTAACTATTGAGGTACTGAAGACCCTGCCACTTGTTAAATAGTCCCCACGTCGTGACCTGTCCGCAGGGACGTCTCGTGCTTAAGTTCCGCAAACATTCTAAATTTGACTATATTCTTGATAAAAAATTTACCTCGTATCGTTAAAAACTTATATATTATAACGCAGAGAAAGTGTTTAATTTCAAATCTACTTAGAAATGCAAAGAAAATTCTTATTGGTGTATAAAAAATTCAGTAAAGACACTGGCAAAGGGAACCCTAGATCTCAAACGACGTAACTGCAAATTTGTTTCATACATTATGACAAACACACTCCCTCTCCCTGATCGCAACAACTCTGTAAGTAAGCAGCTACAAGTGGTTGAGACAGTTTTTTTTATATAGAAACACGACAAGTGTACAAGATTTCAAACATGCTATCATGACAGAATTTCTCGTTTTTCGCCTCACATTGCTGCAATAAGTAGACCACGTAGACAATATTTGAATCCCTGCACTGTTCCATCATAAATAACCGGACTAGCTAATCATTTTTTTCCAACCTGCAAAATATATGCGTGCGCATAAGATTGGATTTAAATCTAAAAACAGGTTTGAAAGAAAATATATCTGAAAATCAGAAAACAAACTATACTTTCACCAAGAAAAATAATACTCAACTATTTTTATACGTGACGACGAATATGCTATAATTGTCATCGAAAATGCTTTTCCATGATCGCATGTTTTTATTCCGCTGATTCCGCTATCCAATTCTGAAATAACCTTCATTTTAGAAAGTCAGCAGTGTGTGTCATTTCACCCGTCCGTCATCCACATAGACGCGTAGTAAATATAGCTTCTTTTAAAGTCCTTTTTTTCAGGTTATAATATAAACAAAGTCATCAAAAATGTCAGCAAAAGCAGGAAAAAAAAACAAAGGTAAACTATTGGCTAGAAGGCAAAGACACGTGGTTGGAAAAGAAGAGCGATATCGACAAGAACAGGACCGATCAGATCCGGAAGATGAAGAAGAATCAGGTTAGAATCACAGAAATTACATCTTTTTTCCACATGTTTCTCTTTTTATGAACGTATTCATTTAGGAAATTTATTTTTCTGAATAAGTTCAATCATATGCAATGTTCATTCTCCAATGCGTTTAAGAATTTTTTTGTAATAGGCAATTCGTTGGTTTGACGGGGAAAAATTATAAATAAATTTGAAAGTTTTCAATAGTTTTTGTATCTTTTTCTATTCAGCTGTCTTGTAGATTCGTCAATATAACTCTGTGCATTAAATCGATTAGAAAGTGAAAAAGAATGGCCCGTACCATTTCCTGTTGCAATGTGGGATTTGGAACACTGTGATCCAAAAAAGTGTTCAGGGAGGAAACTAGCAAGGCACGGACTGGTGAAAACGTTAAGATTGGGTGCAAGATTTCCAGGGTTAGTGTTGACTCCTGTCGGCAAAAAGGTAGGTTATTGCAATTTTCAAAATCAAGTCAAATTACAGCATGTTAGAAAGAAACCTCAATTGAAATACCTCTAGAAAAATATTACGTTTGTAATCTCTGTAGTGATTCCAATAAAACAAATTTTCCTGAACAAACGTTCCCTGTTGATAAATAAATTCAGACCTTGTGTATTATTAAAGTTGAACTCCAGATTTACTTCAATACAATTGCTTGTAAACAGTGCGTATCTCCGACGGATCGAGATATTGTGGAAAATCTAGGATGCGCCGTGGTCGATTGCAGCTGGGCAAAGCTGGATGAAACTCCGTTTTCTAGAATGCGAACTCCTCATCCTCGTTTATTGCCATTTCTTGTAGCTGCAAATCCAATAAATTACGGCAAACCCTGTGAATTAAGTTGCGTCGAGGCGATAGCTGCAACGCTGGTCATCACTGGATTTTCCAGAGAAGCTCAATTGTACCTAGGCAAATTCTCTTGGGGTCATTCATTCCTCGAGCTCAATGCTGAACTTTTGACTGCTTATGCAGCTTGCTCAAACAGCGAGGACATCATAGTAGCTCAAGAAAAATTTTTGAGAGATGCTAGAAAAGAAAAAATAGATCGGAAAGGTAAGATCCTGCAGAAAATTACGTTGAAACAGGTTTCAATCGAGACCTCGCATGTTTTCCAGCACTCCCGGACTTTCCACCAAGCGAAAGTGATTCCGAAGAAGAAGAAGAACAACAACATCAAGTGATGAAACATGATATAAAGGAAAATGACCAAAAGGCTGACAGTAGAAACAAAGGAGAAACTTGTGTCATGGTAATAAATCCATGCGATGTCAAAGAGGACAACGAAACAGCAAAATAGTATATTTAGATAATCAAAACACGATTCTTTATTTTTTTCGTCGTAATAGTCCCGAATGTCCGTTGGAATTTATGGAAAATCGTAGAAATCAGAGTAATTAAATTATTGTCGAATTAAGAACATATGTATTGAATTATGGTGATTGCGCAGAGTTGACAAAATGATACCATACATTGTTTAAATTCATTTCATGTGTCAAACTGTATAGTCGATTACATACAGACTTTCTTATGCATACGGAATTTGGCTTCGTTCCTAATTTTATTTTATTTTCCTATGTCTTTTATATATAAGCGATTCAAGTTCGCTCAAGCTAGGAATTTTTTTTTTCAGCTAGATGCATATTTCTTTAACGAGTAAAATTCTTTCTTCGTTTTTCTGATCGAAAATAAACTCTGAATTAAATGTACGTTCAATTTTTCTATAATTTGAAGCTTGAGGCGATAGGTATTAAACAAATTCTCAAAAATCACAAAATCACTATTAGGGTGTTGATTTGACATTACATTTTTTCATTTACAATTGAGTGACAATCCGACTCGCAACTTCTTCGAAAAAATGCAAAGTGTATAACAATTAAAATGTTTTTTCATTTGACCAAAGATTGTAGTTACCCTCGAAGTAAACACTCTTCAATTCAAATGAACGCTGTTAGATGGCGCTGGACGTAAATTCGAAAAAATCGTTTGATATTAAATTTAGATACAAATATACGTGTATATCTATATATACGTGTTTTTGTGCGCATTTTCCGTCGTTCTACTGGAGCTGGAGCGCGTTTGTAAAGGGAAAATATCACGAATCACAGCTGATGGGGAAATATTTCGTTCCTGAATGACGTCACAGTAAAAAAGACAGTTCGTGTATGCGCGTTCGATCAGCGGTTGGTCTTTCGTGAGTCTCGGGACAAACTCGCTCACGCAGTACCGGATTGAACAATCCGAAGAACGGTTGCTGATGGTTAGGGCTAACCAGTAGTCGTCTAGCCACCGCGGGGGCAGGTTTCATATAATTGTATTATTCTTTTTTATTTTCTCGTATACGTCAAAAATTTAGTCGTCGCAACGAGCGTAGCAGATGCATGCGTCAATAACGGACAGTTTTAAAGACGCGTCAGTTGGAAATCATCGCGAAAGACAGAAAAAAACTTGTAGAAAAAAACAAAAATTTGATACCACGGTCGGGGAGGGGAAAAAAAGCGGTGCTTCCGCGGTGCCCTTTTATCGTACCTGTGGAAACCTCTACAGGACGATCAGACTCAAAATAAAAATAAAAAATGCCGTTCATCTCCAAAGATTGGCGAAGTCCGGGTGAGGAATGGGTCAAAACTGTTGAGGGTTGGGAGAAAAAAAAGATTCTCGAGTGCGCAAACAATAAAACTATATCGCTTCTGATCCGGTAAGCTTTTTTGTTTGTTTTGCTCTTAAATCGTAGAATATTTCACAGTTGAAAGCTTTCATGTATATTTTGGTGTTTGCAAAAAATAATTAATATAAAAAAAAAGACAACTGAACTATATAGATGTAGACGAAGACCATATAGATTTGAGACAAACGGATTATAATTAAACTCTCTCACATTTAGCGATTAAGATTGGATAACTATAAAAATGCGCTTTCGTAAATTTTTCAACTTTTTACTCGTTATGCTCTCATCACGAGCGTCCAGCACAGCTGTTACATCGACATGGTCGACATCTTTGTTTACAAGCTCGCATGTTTACGTCGAGTGGTCAGACAGAAAGACGAAGCGAGACAGCGAGTGAAAAAAATGAATGTTAAGGATATTCGCAGGACACGCGCATACACATGTATACATATGTAAATTATGAACATACACGGATTAAACGGTTAGAATTTCCGACTCGGAATATTTCAATTTATAGCTCGTGTATCATTGACATTGACGTTTAGCCTCTTGTCCCTTACTCTTATTAGCAGGCGCTCAGCTGTTTGCTGGAGACGCTCGAAACACGCATCGTGCAGATGCAGAGACGTGTTTCTTTGTTCACAAGTCTCGAGAGATCGATGACTTATCTACGGAGCTTTTAACGCGACTGAATTTTCACGAATTTTCGAAATATTTTCTTAAACTCTTTTGCGTTTAGCTTGAAAGTAAAGATAATTCGTGAGATTCAAAGCTCATTTCTGCATACTGAAATTGTAACGGCTTCGAACGTGAACGGGAATTTATAATTTTCATATGCCTCCTAAAATGCAGACCAAGTTTGATCGGGAGTTTTTTTCTTCCTTTGAAGTTGTTGTTGGTTATTCTAGTACGTTGAGCCAACTGGAAGGATCTCTGTCGGTTTTGGTATAATTATAACTGTTCGCTTGCCATAGCAACGAGATATACGTGTATGCTCGTACGAATTCGAGTCTATCGTGCGTTCTGCACGAGGCAAAGCGTGTTGGCGATTCATACTAGTAACTCTTTAATGTTATACGCGTTATAATAAAAGACCTACGACGAAGGAATTGCGCACTTGTGCATGCTTTCCCCTCCGCTTATCTATACATATATGCGTGCTTCATATATGCGTGTCTACGACGATATTGAGGCACTTCGTGCGAGATTACAAAATGCATGATCTTGACGATAAAAAAATGCTTTTTTCCTGATATTTTATTTTACTCAGTTAAATGAACATGCATGATCTATCGACTCGATGAATTCTAACGATTTCTTTTTTTACTCTTATTCGTCAATAAATAATGAAAATGTTTTAAAAACGTGTCACTGATCAGTAACTCTCGTGGCTCAATTATAAAAATAAGCCATTTTTATCTTTATTCTCAGCTCGAAAGCTGAGACACAGGGCTGAGACAGCTCGGAGATTTGTATTTATCTAAATGTCATCGGCTAATACGAACCGCTAAATTGCATTCTGTAAAATATAAAAAACTATAGTTCAATTTTAAGTTAACGCGACTGGCTCTCTCTACATTAATTCAAATATATACGTTATAATTGGATCGTATTGGTGGCACGGACATGAAATAATGACCGAGATCGGGGGACGTCAGAAGCTGTGGATCTCCATGGTTTTATTCGACGCCGTTACGCTTTCGCACTTTTCTGGTTCGATCATTCTCAGCGGAGAGAGAGAGAGAGAGAGAGATTGATGTTGTCGTTGTTGCACTTTCGGAATATTATCAGTGGAAACACCTTTTACAAACTCTCCGGGAGATTCCTTTTCCTAGAAAAGCGAGTTATAAAGATTCATTATTATTCAAAAGGATGAAAAAAGTATGCATACAAGGGTTTGCTGGAAAAAATCGATATTTTTGTTTTCCTTTGAAAAAAAAAAAAGAATCCCAAAAGCAGAGCTCACCAAACAATTATTTCGAACGGCGCATCGCGTTCGAAGATTTTCCATAATAAAAATAACCCAGGAAACTATTGAGACCTCTGATCATCGTAACATAACTCTCTAGGAAAAAATCATACGAAAACCACAAGAATGTGTTTTTATAGGGAATCGATTCTCCTACAAAAAAAGTCCGTATGAACGATTGGCTCGGAGCAAGCGTTTTGGTGCTATCACCGTTTGAAGTTGAATCGATAGAAAAAAAATTTTTTATAAGACTGTAAAAATCAAATTTTTCGTTTCACGAACAAACTTTTTGGTAGTTTTTCGTAGAGAATTGCTTCCTCTATTAGAAAACTGTTATAATTATAGTAATTTAAAAATTTTTTTATTGCCATGAGAGCAAAAAAGAAAATGTTTGTTTCGCGATTTTTGATCAAAAAAACCGGAAAATATCGAAAAGTGGCTCGAGCTCTATCCAAATTTTTTTTTTTTTAAATCTCATATTTTGGGAGAATAACTTTTTTTTTGATGTACCAACGATTTCCGTTGGAGCTCCGAGAAAAAAAAATATTGATTTTTTGTTTGCATCACCCTAAGGTATTACCGCTGAAAAGTTGTTTACGGACAGGAAGCTCTCGGAGCTTGAAAAACTGATAAATTTCTGCATATATGACCAGGTCAACTCGTAGGGAAGAATTTGTCCTTGCATCTTGCAGTTGCATACCGCGCAGCGACGAGAATCCCCGAGATCTCACTCGTCGAATCCTGTACATGGAAAATATCGGTTTGACCCAACCCAATACTCGTGGCGAACCCTGGAAAAGTAGGTCATGACCCAGCTAGATACGACAGGATGAAGAGCTAACTCATAGCACGCAGCAGCACACCAACCCGTGTACGAGAGAGAGAGAGAGAGAGAGAGAGAGCAGAACCTTCGTGGATTCCAAATTACCCGAATCCTTCAGTTGCATTCTTCTCGTTTTGAACTTGATTTACATAAATCAAACGAATTATTGCCAATTTGTCTGTTTCTCAGTTTCAAATATATTCTATCTACCATTTTATGTATTTTTCAAATTGTTCTATCGATTTCTATGAAACGCTCTGTCTTCATGAAAAATAATTCAATTCGAGCCTACAAGATTAACAGAATTTGGCAAATTTATTTGTACTTCTTTTTCTTCAAATTTTTATATTTCGTTTATAAATAACTGCGTATATACCTTTGCGAAGTATATATCAACGCAATCGAAAGAAAAAAAGAAAAAAAAAATACAACTTACAATATTCTCTGAAATATTGTAGTTAATTAATTATAACAACATTCGAACGAGCTAGCAACACAACTACTCGACAGAAACCGCATCTCACGCAGACTAAAAAAATACAAATAGACCTTCGGCAACGATTTAACAATTAAACGAAAATCGGCGCACGTGCAGCCAATAGCAGATGGCACCGATGGTTGCAACTGCTAAATTCACTTACCGTCCTTACAACCGCTTCATAAAAATTATTTATTGTTATAATACACAACAGCTTATAATTTATAAATAAATGAGAGAAAAAAAAATTAATTATGAAAGAAACAAATTTTGAAAATTTTCAAAAACAATTGGCAGCGACTCGTCATATAACATAAATGTTAACAACACCTGCCTCAGAGTCGTTGTTGCGATAAAAAGTCCCGAGCTGTTTCGAAGCTCATTTTCAAAATCATCCTCGCCGAGTTTGAAAAGCGATCCGATTCCCGGCGCAAGTTTCGTTGGATGTTAAAATAAAATATCGAATATATATTTATATTCTACTGAACCATGTTCTCGGAGCAACAGATCTTTTTCATTTAATACTTAATACTTTTATCTCAAATGGAAAAATCGTGGATCTCTCCAGTGTCGGATCTCATTCTCATAAGATTTCACTAAAAAATTATAATGTTCTTTCATAGACCAATAAAATGTTGTTTGTTTATAATCCGGGACGAAATCGTAATATATTGAACGTGTACTATCTCGCGTGGTCGCCGTTACTAAAAGCTCAATCTCGCGATCAGCACTTGCGAGCATCGCTTTTTATTTTGCTTCGATATATGAAAAGGCGACTCGTGTTTATCGCGGAGCAGGTCTCGTATAAAAACGATCTAAACGATGCCTACGCACAAACTAAGCGCGCGCGCGAATACATTCTCGTACGTGGGCCGAATCAGGTATAACAGTTATTTTTTGTTGTTCCCGCAACGAACTACAAATCACGTCACTCGTTCAATTTTTCTCTTCCAATCGATCTATTTTTTTGCAATAAAATGCAACTCTCCTCAGCAAAAGAGAGTCTCGTTCGACGACTCGTGAAAAGTAAAATTTGCTCCTCCGCAAGTGCCGAAATGACGATTTTGTATATTTTTCAGGAGCGAGAAAGGTGGCGAGAAGAGGGAAAAGGAAAAGAAGAAAGGTAAGAGTCATATGGAAAAAGAAAAATTATCGTCTCGAGTTATTTTTCACAACGAATTTTTTTTTCGTTTTTTTTTTCTTTTTCAGAATATGCCGTCCAACCGCACTGTCACATAACGCTAAAGTGCACCCGCGAGGTGAGTGACTCTTCTGGCGAGGGCAATTTTTTATTTCTTTATATATTTTTAGAGAGAGTTGAGGAAGCTCTCTAAAAATGTGTGAGAATTTTCAAGGAGATTGCGGGAAGAGCTCGTTATTCGGGAGCGCGGAACGAACTTGGAAAATGCGCTTGAAAATCGGAGGGCGATGAAAAGAAATAAGAAGAAAAAAGACGTACCAAAAGAAGCAGTTTCCTTCCTCGGCTCGTGCGTCTCGTATATATACAGACAGAACAGCTGTGAATAAACACTCGCGTGTGCCAAGGAGGGGCAAACTATAGAGACGTTTAGGGGAGAATGAGAGACGAAAAAATAAATATGAACGAACGGCGGAGTCGTTGGAATGATGCACAAAATAATTGTTATCGACAGCGCTTCTTTTACTCCGTTCTAATTTTATAGATCGCCGGATTCAATGGACTCAGCGATGCACTGAAAAGACTCGATTTTTTGTCGGCGGTTCACGACTGTCGTCGCTTCAATTATATCGTCAGACTCCTCGATCTCCTCGTCAGCCACACTATGGGAGGACTCAGCGGATGTGCCCAGCGGGTGCTCTTCAATATGCTCGAAGAAGTTGCCCTCGAAGTTTCCTTGTCCCAACAACAAACCGGTAGATTGCGAAGACTCGTCGAGAGAGTCCGAGCTTTTAGCGCCGGATGTTGCTGGGGTGGTAGGCCGTTGGGCTCCGTTATACTCTGGGAAAAGCACAAAGCAGCCCTCGACAGAATTTTACATATCGCTTCGTCCATCACCATTACACAGGTATAATCACTCTAAAAATTCTTATCAAACAAAAATGTTGTATGCGGTATAATTTTCAATAGAAAAATAACCTAGTTTTATAAGACGTTTTTATAAGAGCTATTCGGATGCGAGATCGGCAGACTTTTTCCATGATCCTCGGCAATTTGGTTGATTTTTTTTTAAACGACTATGTTTATTGGATTATGAAAGCAGGTTTCGAAATAAATGGCAAATTTTATTCAATGAAATTTAATCTAAGAGATCTATCGATTAACTGAGCGTTGCAGTGGTCGAAAAAGTGACTCTAACTCTAAAGACAAAGGGCCTCGTGTCGACCTCTTGCTTGATCTGTATATTCGTTTTATAAACAAACTCATACGACTGCGAGCACGCTCTCATGTGTATTGTTTAATATCAAGTTTTATTACTATGCTGATGGATTATTTTTCGCTCATATTCCGATAATGTTAAGTCTAAAAGACACGCCGACGTTCTTTTTCAATTTTTTCTGAACAGCCATTTTTAAAGAAAAAAAAATTCGAGGAACACTCACTCCGAGCCAATAGTTAAATAATTTGATAAAACTTATTTTCTTCACAATTTTCGAATAACCAAATGAAAATTGTGGACCTTGATCAACTAGTAGTTACGAATTCCCCATATAATATGATTTTATACGTACAATATTTGAAGCTATTACATCGGTCATGGGAGGATCTTTTTCTACATTTGGAAAAAAATAGATTGACATATTTTTATTCAATTTTAAATTTTTTGTGGTACTTATTTTTTTGAAGTATTTTGGACAAAGACTAGTACATCCGGATTTGTCACCGTGAGCGCCACACCGGACTAGCTTTAAGCGGCCATTAACTGAGATACCGAACCATTGTGATTTTCTTGCCACAACGTTGGCTTTGTTCATTCAGAAAAATCGGAAGTTTCCTCCGATCCTTCCATGACCAGTGTTTTATATAGTTTGAAATATTGTTTTAGTGATATTAGTTTTAGGTATCAAAATATTTCACCATTGGCTCGGAGTGAGTTATCCTCGATTTTTTTCGGAATTTTTCAACATTAATAGCTCATAGCAACGCACAGAAAAAATCTTACTTCCACTACGGGCGATAGCATAAAATGTTTGCCCATAAAATCACCGATTTTTGGGAATTTTTTTAGATTTTTATAAAGGGCCGTTTTCTTGATTTTTTTTTTCAAAAATGGCTGTTCAGAAAAATCTGAAAAAATGTCAGGGTGTTTTTATATCCCAGACTTAATATAATTATATAAAAAATCAAGGTCAAGGAAAAAGTCCCACATGGAATACCTCATAAATATTCCACCACGACGATGGGTTTTTGAATATTTAAAATTGGGTAATTTCAATGATAAAAATCATCTCGGAGTCGCACACTCTTTGAACTTTGCAACATAAGTGTTTTTTTCCGAAAATATTTCGTGACAAATTAATGTTGGGTCGAATTTTACAGCCCGATGAAGAGCAACAGCCCCAGTGGTCCGATTTGCCAGCCGAATGCCGACGGGAAGTTCTTTTACGTTTGAGCGACCCTCGAGACCTCGAAGCATCCTCTGAAGCGTGCGAGCACCTCGCGAGCCTTGCACAGGAACAACGAATTTGGCGCGAGTTATCTCAGTATCATTTTTCACCCCAACAACTTGGCACTACGATTCAGAATAATCCGGGCAAAGATTGGAAGGGACTTTTCGCAGCCGCTCGGAGGTAATTGCATCGCACAGAAGAGCTTCCAAACACTTTTAGTCTTCATTGATAGCTGAAATTTTGCTTATTCATTTATAATGGTGTCTCAGGTCTTTCGGGCTGAGGGAGGAGTACGCCGAAATGATACAGCTATGTCGTAACTGTCGTTGTTTATTTTGGCGGTCCCTGGGACATCCGTGTATCGCCGATCAGGATCCAGCCTTTCAAGAAAAACTAGCGGACGTCGATCAGGCCTCGCTCCATGTTCCGATACCGCCTCAGACTTTCCTCAAATTTTTCTCGCTGTGAAAGCTCTCCCCGATCTGAAAATACGTAGTATTCTCTTCGTTGCTGTTTAACGCAAAAACGGGGATAAAGAGTGTAAAATAATGTTATTGCGGGGATGAATGTGCATGCGTGAATACAAGGAACTCGAAAAAGCACTTGTGATTCGGGAAAGCACGAGAAATCAAAAAGTCTTCTCGAACTTTCCATAAATTGACTATAAACGAAAAGTCAAGGTTTTAGTCCTTCAAAAATTGAATGCTCGGCTCATTCGAATTACTAAAGTCTCCATTTTTTTTATTTTCTTTCTTTCTCTTTTTACGAGTGGAATAAAGAATTCCCGGGCGAAGTTTGATGCCGCGGAATAATGCGAGTTGAACGATTTGAAATTGCTAGTCTGTTTCTTCTCCGTAGCACGATCGATATTGCATGTGAGAATTCACGGTAATCGATAAATCGAGCGTGGAATGTTTAGTGATATTCTCTTCGACCGGTGTACGTCCGCCGGTCTAAACACCATTAAAGTTCCATTAATTAATATTCTTATTTTTCGCCGTTCTGCAATTACCGAGTTCCTTTAACGATATTGTGTGATTGAGAGTGAGACTATTCCTGCCACAAAAACGATCGTAAAAGTTATTGTTGTGCGTCTTTTATAAATTTTCGTAATTTTCGTCTTCAAAAGGTCCATCCTGAGTTTGCTCGGGAACAGGCGTGCGGAATTTCTCATGAAAACTTATCCAAAATAGCCAAATGTCGAAATTTCTAATATTCCATTAATTTTCGATGGAAAAAAGTAAATTTCGTTAAAAAATTCGTTTTTCCTACATGCGGAATAATTATTTTTCATTTGGATCATGGCTATTAAAATGTCCAAATATTGAGAGCGATCCAGAATCGTAATTCCTACAATTCGATACGTACCACGGGCTCGCAACGATTTTTTTCACGGTGCTTTTTGGTAGCTTTTTTTTACATATTTGTTAATACATTATTTACTCGTAAGAACCGTATGATTGTAGACATAAGCTACATGAATATGTGCAATCATTCGAGTTCGGAGAGCTTCCGCAAAGCGGTTGTCTCTCAAACAACGATAAACGAGAAAAAAAATCCTATTTACACGGTTTATATTATGTGTTTATTATTTTAAATACACTCTATTCTTTCATTTAATCGTCGAAATGTTCATCGCATCGAACCAATTCGAGTTATCATTGCAATAGTTCATGTTACAATACGTAACTTATATATGATATACAATCGCGCTCTTTACCCATATACAAACGTATGATGATTTTTTAAATTAAATTATTACACGCTTGATTGAAAAATCTGATCGGGGCGAATCGACAAAGCAAAAAATTATAAAAAAATTTAAAAGTAAAATTTACTGCCAAACCAAGAATGCTATTGCGTTTACGTGAATTTACGTATTAGCCATAAATTTCAGTTGTATACGAAACACATATTTCAAGTAAACCAAAAAATATAATTCTCATTTTTTGTATTACAACACTAATGGAAACGAAGTGAATATTGTTAAAATCGTTTTTTAAATAATTTTCAATGAAAAATATGCGTTTGATAAGAATTCGCAAAATATATTGCAAGTATACGTGTATATATGTACACATATATATATATAAACCCATACATGTATGTAAAGTGATCTCGTTGGTGACGATTTTTCACACTTACTTTTTGATGACTGACATCAAAGTGCTCATAGAAAATTTTTTAAAAAATTCTCAATATCAAGATTTTTAATTGTTTTTAGGTCATAATGTTAGGAGCGGTGGTCAACAAGGTTTCAATTTCATACGGGTTTAATACTATTTTTTATAATATTGAATTTCATATAAAATTCAAAACCCGCGAACCCCTATTCCTAGAATTATTACTTAAAAGTCCGGATTTTTAAATTTGCAAAGATTACATTTATTTTTTAATGAGGATCGTCACCAAAGAAACCACTTTGCAAACTTATGCATATATACATATATATATGCTTATATATGTTGACACGGTATATTTTACTAACCTAGTCACTGCGTAGGCAGACCAAATCGTCATATGGTCTAAATCACGAGAAAATTATAGGATATAGTCAACAATGAAAAGAAGAACATAAACTGATAATATGGACGATACTATCACAACCGAATTACGAAAAAAAAAACCATAGACGCGAAATAATTGAATTTATGAAATTGTAAATGGCAGCTTGAGAATGTAAAGTTGAAAATCTACGCCGTTTCCGTTATCGGGCGCGTACTTGTGTAGTTAAAAATTGTTCGTCTCAACAAATATGTTCTCCGTTACTACTATCACCACCGACGAAGCTTTACAAAAAATTCGGAGGGAAAATAAAAATGGACCCGCAACCGTAATAGTATATGTTACGCCGCAAAGGAGAGAAAGTTAACCATTTCAAATCACGGGCAAAATTGTCCCTTACTCGCTCGAGCCCTGAAGGCGGAGGTGGTAGATATGTAGCTCATGGTTTGGATATAGTTCTCTTTCACTCCTATATGTATAAGCGTATAAAAATTTCATCGCGCCATATCCCAGGCAATTCCACTTTTGCAAAATGGAATCTTGAACTTTCCACGGAGGCATCATGGTGAAAAAATCATTTAATTGTGTGTAGATGACCAATGTTTAGCGTGGTGTTGTACGGAAAAACGCTTTCAGATAAATAATAATTCAAAAATCTATTTAAATATATATAACAATCGAGTCATTTTCTTCGAACCCTCCAATCAACGAAATGACAAACAATTGACTCTCTTTTTTATTTAATCCTCTTTTCTTTTATTATTTATGGACTTTTGTTGCGATTAATTGAACCGTTTTGCGAGAATATAGTTGAAATCACGTTGCAATTCTTTATCGCGTCGCGGCGCCGACGCAACGCGCCGCTTTACACTTTACACGGTTTGCGCTTGCTGCGCATCGAACCGTCTACCTATGAAATCTAAAACAGTGCTGGTACTGCCAACGTACTGCTCGACCAACGTTTGATTGACCGATTTATCGTTTGAAACAAAACATAAAGAATAAAAAAATTGACGAGAAATTTTTCAACATTTCATTGTGACAAAATGACGTTTCAACAGTCGAAACAAGCGTACGAAAACAATATCAACTGCCAGCATCGACATCGAACCTCGTTTGTTTTGCTCCAACGTACCGGCTTTTTCATCATACTCCATAAACAATCTTCGACCTTCGTGCAATTTTTAGGTTAGCTGTACAATTGATCGTCAATGCATCTTTTCGTCTTTGACATTTCTCGAGACTCGAGATCGCAATCGTGTCGATTGAACAAGAAATTTATCTGATCAAGTGTAGATTCAATTTCACGATCATGCGAATTTGATATTATTATTGATATATGCAAATTTTTCATTCATTCTTTTTATGCTTGGGTTTTGTAAAAAAACGTTCACTTTGTATTTAAAATTTAATAGTATAGTATTTGCATTTGCATACAATTGTAAAACAGCTTCGATACTGATACATAAAAACCTTCTCAAATATATAGCAACTTTTTTCTTCAAACTCAACAAATAATATGTACGCAGTATGAAATTGTTGTACTTGTTAACTTGATTACACGAAAGCTCACAGCTTCCGCATATGCTGCCAACAAGTAATATACCAATTTTCACACTTCCTCAGTGTCTAAGTATACAACGATATCTAGGAATTGTGGTACTTGGAGGTATTTGAATTTAAATTTACGCACGTTATTTCAAACATTAATAATCTCCTTAAAGCTTCATATATGATTCCAAAAGCCAAACTGTACTGTTTTATTTGAGTGTATTTAAAAATGCTATATACTATAATTTCTGAAATATTGAAAACAATTTAGGCGATCCTTTTTTTTTTCATTAATATTTAATTCGTGCAACAAACTTTTCAAGCAAGTCTATATTTTTCAATATCGGTCAGTAAAAATAGAAAATCACCGTGGCGTTGTGCCCTCAAAAACCCTCGTGCATAGTAATAGATTGTGAAACAGCTGAAATGAACAGAATTGAAAAGATTTATAGAAAAATTCTATTTCCAGATGCTGAAATATGAAATGAATGCAGCGACGTCTGTGACCAACCAATGGATTCCTCCCAGGATTTATCTGGAGCCAGAGTTGCCCATTATGCCAGATGTACCGTTCGTCTCTCCGAAGGAAGAAAATTATTATGCAAAGTCTCTGAAACATAAACATTCCAAAATGGAAGAGATAAGCGAGCGTAGATATTCTGCCAAAATAAGTTTAGAGGATGAAAAAACTGAGACACCTGTGAACCAAGTGTCTTTGTCTCATCCACCAGTGAGAATAAATCACAGAGCTCAAATAGATGTGATAGACATTGAAGAAGGAGAAACAAGCGATCGGAAGCGTGTATTGATTTATGAAGAGCAACAAACGAAATTGGTAATTTTGAAAGCTCTGGAAAGTGGCGAAGTTAGAGAAGTAGCGAATCAGCTAGTGGAAATTGTGACAATGATTGGAGCACCGCGAATAATTCAGAGTGGACAAGGCCGTGATTATGCGGAGCAAGTTGTACGAGAAATTAGATTGTTGCTTCGAGACTTTTGTGTTGTACACGGAGATACCTCGAAAAAAACCGAAGAACGCCGAAATTTTCGGTTTATCCTGAACACCTGGATGAAGAATCATCCAGGTAGAACCTTGAACGAAGCCCTTAGAATTGTCCAAGTTATCGAGAACACAACGACGAATTCGCGTCACGGCACAATTCCCAGCCAACTGTTTTTTGGCAGAAACACCTGCGAGGATCTTCGAAGAACAATTGGCATCAAAGGACCGCAAGAAAACTCTTGTCAGAAAACAAATTCTCAGCTAAAGGAACAAAATGTACTCGACTATGGTACTGAGAAATCAATAACTGAAATAAGGAACAAAAAGTCTTCGGAACCGAATTTAGATTTAACGACATTTGGCAATGTCGTCGACAATGTAAACATCTCATTGATCGCTCAAGAAAATACGAATGACTTTTCAAAAAAAAAAGATCTCGGAGAAGCGAACAATTTTTTTAAATGTGTAATATGTCACAAAAATTACACAAAATTGGGACATTTGAGAAACCATATGAAAACACACGACCAACGTACGAGCAATTTTGATTGTACGATATGCCACCAGTCATTTCGATCGTCCAGTGTTTACAACATCCATATGAAAAATTTTCACGAGCAGAAGTTGACAAAAAATGAGGATGAAGAACAACATTATCGTTTGGAGTCTAATGCTAAAAACGAAAATTCAAAAAGCCGGGTGAAAAAAATTGGTTTGATTAGCGAAGAATCGAAAGAGCGAATAAAGAACAAGACCAACCGAAAAAGAGTCGCTTTGAGAAATTTAGCAAAAAAACCCCGAAAAAAAATAGAACCTCGAAAAAAGGGGATAAAGAGCGAAAGAACGAACAAATTGAACGACAACTCTCTCCTAGAATGTAAATTCTGCAAGCAAACCTTCAACTTTCCGAGCGTTCTGCAGAGACACGTGCGATCTCACACGAACGAAAGGCCTTACGTTTGCGAAATATGCAACAAAAGTTTCAAACAATTAGGACACCTGAGTCAACACTCGTTGACTCACACGGACTATCGATCATTTCGATGCACGACATGCTCGATCAAGTTCGATTCTCTCGAAGCTTTGAAGCTTCATACAAATTCACATAAAGAAGAAACGATGTGTCGCTCGAAAAAAGTTTATCGTCTGTTCGAGTGCGATATTTGCAAAAAAGTATTTACCACCAAGAGTATACTGGAGCGTCACATATTCACTCACACGCATGAGCGCAAATTTGCTTGCAAAATATGCGGCAGAAGATTCAAGCAAGCTGGTCACGTGAAATCGCATATGCTCGTGCATACGGGCGAGCGAAATTTCGAATGCGACATTTGTACGAAACGTTTCAGTCTCTCGAATTCGTTGAAGAAACACATGTACGTTCATAACGGCGATAAGCCTTACCAATGTGATATCTGCGGTTCGAGATTCCTTGAAAAACGTAATCTCAATGGTCATCTTATGACGCACACCAACGAGAAACCGTTTTCGTGCAAAATATGTGGTAAGCGGTACACTTTGGCTGACACTCTTCGACGTCACGTAAGCGCAGCTCACGAAGACGGTCGGACTTACCAGTGCGAAATTTGTGCCAAAATGTTCAAGCAACTCGCACATTTGTCTGTGCACAAAAAAGTTCACAATGACGAACGTCCTTTCCAATGTCATTTGTGCGAGAAAAATTTTAAACACAAAAACGTTCTGAAATCACATCTCGCGATACACGCCAATGTTAGACCCTTCGAATGTGACGCTTGCAAAGCAACTTTCGTCAGAAAAACTAATTTGCAAACCCACATTACTTCGGCACACATGAACGAACGACCATACGCTTGTACCATTTGTAACAAGCGCTTCAAACAAATCAGTCATCTCAATGGACATATTGTCGTTCACAGCAATTCAATGCCCTATCAATGCGATTTCTGTGATCGCCGCTGCAACAGACTCGATAATCTTAAGAAACACATGAGACTGCACACAAAAAACGTGACGTGAAGAAAAATATATTTTTCTCCATTATTTATATAAATTTATGCGATATGCTCACGGCCTCGTTTTTTATCATTTCGAACAAATGCGACGACAAATATATACATATATTTGTGTTCCTTTTTCGATTGGATATCTGCAAACTGTACATATTCAAAATAATATTTGTTTATACCGGATATTCTGATATCGTGTGTCTTATAATTATGAGAATAACCAAATGAAAAAAGATTCATACATTCATTCCGAATTAATTATTATTTCTTCATGCGACGAAAAATTTGAAGTTTACACGGAAACAGATCACAAGGAAAGCTCATTTATTTTCTATAATGATGCGGGCATGCAAGTTCGTCAAGCGATGTACATTTCTACCATTACTTATTATCAATAAATATTCTATTGTTTTAAATGTTTTCTTATATTCTTTATCTCCATTTTCCGAATACCTGAGATCAAATGGTTCCGGGACACCGCGCTTTTTTCATTTTTAACACATTTTTACATAAGAATTTACACATTTACATAAGAATGATGGCGAAGATGAGTCTAGTCGCTACTAGAGCCTTTACCGCAAGCAAAGTCGTTTCGAACTGTTCGAAAATCGTTTCACCGATATTTTATAAATTACAGCGTTTTCAAAGATTTTATTCATTCACGTAATTTTTATTTTTTTCTCTTTCGATCGTGTGTAATTAAAACTCTGTAGCTTAACGCATATAAGAAATATATCAATTTTTTTTCTGTATCGTCGAAAAAAGGTGGCGTTTTTTTCGCACACATTTTCTGACGTTTAGCAGTTGCTGTCTAGTAAACACTACTAGAAATTTTGGTGACATACGTGAGACTGTGTTTGTGATGTGATAGCCCATATCATACTCATATACATATATATAAAACAGTGGCATAATTTTTTTGTATAAACAGAAATTTCATTCGATTTCAATGGAATAGACAATATTTCAAAAAGCAAAGAGAATTCTAGTTGATGTGCCTTTGGATTTTTCCAAGATAAAAAATCAAGGGGATCGAAGGCTGCACAAATGTGACTTTAGTAAGATGTTCATGGTGTAAAAAGTCACTTCGTTTCAAACATTTCTTCGAATAACTAAATTTGATTCCGTTCGTAAATAAATCAAATAGTTGATTTCGAACGTTAATTTTTGAACAGAAGCGTATATTGGAGGATATTTAGTTAGGAAGCATTTACTTACGCAACTTTTTATTTATTAAGTCATGAAATCCGAAATTATTCCTAACATTTAGATTATACTTAGTTCGTATTCAAAGTCTAATATAACAGTTTACCCATTAGATTTATAAGAAAATTACATTAGAGCTGTTGTGTAGAGAAACATGTCCATTGAAATTGTGGAAAAAAATTTTTCAATAGTTATATTTGAAGAAAAAGGAAAAAAATTTTTTTTCGTTAACGAAAAAAAAAATTTAATCCAAGGAAAAAACTGATTGAAATAAAAAAAATTGGCTAAAGTATACTTGGCGAGTTTGTGGTTATGATTGATACATTGTAATAAGAATTATATGAACAAACACTCGCCAAGTACTTTAGCCAATTCTCATTTTTTTCAATTTTTTTTCTTTCAATCAAATTTTTTTCTTTTCGATCAATTTTTTTTTTTTTTCATAATTATTTTTAACTCTTATTTTTATCGGATTTTTTTTTGTGTAGTTTCAATACTTTCAATTAATTAAAAAAGTATTCATTCAAGGTTAATAAGTTTATTGTATTTAAGGGTGAATGATACAAAAGTCGAAATAATTAGAAATTGATCAAATTTGGTGATAATGTTCTTCAACATCAAGTGCGAAAACACAAATTTTTTCAAAATTTTCTTCTGTTTAGTTATCAAGTAATTACGCATTAAAGCAGATTTCTTATGCCCGCAATGTATACCTATATATATATGGAAACGCTATGCTTATACACGTGAACTTTAGTGATCAATTACTCGATAACTGTACAGAAGAAAAATCTTAAAAAATTTGTATTGTCAAATTTGGCACTAAAGAATATGTTCACCAAATTTTATAAAATTCTGATCATTTTGAATTTTTTTATGTTTTTAGCATGGTTTAGCATGGCAACATTGTATCGCCTGTGCAATATATCCTTAACTATAATATACTGATGCTTTTCGTGTAATGCTCCAACAGAGCAAAATGTAAGTTTCGATTTTCACCGCACACATGCAACGATGTTGCACCACTATATCGGCTGGAAAGGCGTAGTTTCGAGAGGCGGCGGCGAGAGGTGATGGTGCTGCTTGGTGCTGGGGCGGCTGGCTGGCTGGGTGCTGGGTCCTGAACGTATCACTGTATCAGTCGTTCAGTCGGTGCGGTGGCAGTGTGCAGCGTGTGTCCATTGCGGATTTTGTGCGGAGTAACCGGAGTGACTGACAGTGGGGTGATTTGTTTTCGTTTGGACGTATTGAGGTTATATTCGCGTAAAAAAACGAGATTGGTGACAGACGAAAATGGGATACAGAGGTTTGAAATGCGGTACATTCCTGACGTTCTTCGTCGTACTTGTAGCGATTTATTACAGAAAAACAGACGACGACTTACAGAATCGTTTAACGTCGATATTGAACGGACTTGAGAAACTCGAAACTAAACATACGATATCGGTTAAGCCCAAGGTTGCCCTTGGTTACGGTGCTTGCACCGATGTATATATCGACGCTAAATACTTGTTGCATTATTCTCCAAATATTGGACAACCGGAGCATTTTAATGAGATTAAGACTGAAAAAGAACTCTTGAAGAGTTTTGCATATTATTTCCGACACGGAGCCGCCGCCGAGTAAGTCATCCGATACTTTTCATTGATATGCAAAGAAAACTTCCTCACGGACATGACTTGACGTTTATTTCGTTAATTTCCATTCTTAGGCGATATATGACGAATGAAACATTATTCGATGAACTCGTAGCAAAAGCAAGATCATTCCCATCGTCTTATTCGTCCATTGGCGGCAATGCCCCTATCATGGCTCTTAGATTCGCCAAAGAAGGATGTGATGTTGTTATCGCTTCCAAAATGACTAAATCATTGCGTCAAATGATTCCTGAGTCTATAAGAGTCGTTGGAGGTGAAGTAGATCATGACGATATCCATCTTATTTTGGAATATAAGCACGGAGAAGTTTGGGGGCCTTATACAAGCACCAGGGCCAATAGGTACCATTTTTTTTTCAATATTTCAACATTACCATCTTTCAAAATGTGCTATCAATTTTTTATTCAAGCATAAAAATTCGTTTTTTGCAGATATATACTTCACAATGACCATAATAATCCAACATTGAGCTCGCTGGAAGTTTTTGATACAGAGTTGTTAGATTTCCAACCAGACTTGTTTGTAGTTAGCGGACTGCAAATGATGGACAATTATCCATTCCCAGAAGGTAGATAAAAACAATAATCGGTATTAATATACCAAGTGCATTTGGACATGGTAAAATGAATGGATTTGCAGGTATTCGTCGAAGCCGATTAGCCCAGGTGCAAAATCAAATGAGAAGTCAGCCGTTAACAACGAGAATACATTTTGAAATGGCCTCGATTGCACAGGAAGGCTTACTTTTCGATTTACGAGACTTCGTAATTCCATATGCCGATAGTTTGGGTATGAATGAACAAGAGATTGTTAATTTATACAATTCCATGTTTTATGGAAACATTTCACTTGTTGCCGACGCGACCCCGAGAGTTGCCGAAATATTGGATTACATGAGAGTACTCTACAAGTTAATTAGAACCAGGAGTTCTTCATTGAAAGATTCAAGAGAATTGACAAGAATACATGTCCATACACTGGCCTATCAAGCAATAATGACTGTGAAAAAATCATCGTGGAAAAATATGATGGCTGCTGCAGCGAAAGCTTCGTTAACTGCTCATCGTCACGTGTGCGGAACGAATAACGTAATAGTCGAGTCACTAATCAATGCATGATCACCCCAAGTGAAAGTAACGTTATGCAATATTTTTTACTCGTCTGATTTCTGGTTTTCAGGTTGACCTTCGTAAAGCTACGCTTATAATGGATGACAGTTTCTCAACATCGATAAATTCCGGCACTCGAATACCGCTAAACAGTGAAAAACCGGTATCTTGCTGGGATGAATTAATCAACATTCAGAACGATAAGATAAGCGTCGAAGTTTGCGTAGCACCAGTTTTAGTTTGCACCGAAGCGAGTCAGACTGCTGGTGGTGGGGACAACATCTCGAGTGCTGGGCTTGTTTTGCAAATATAAAACGAAAAGAAAATAAACATATCGGCCTAACGATTTTTTGCTAGATTTGCGGTTGCGATTTTCGCATTCAAACACCGTTCTACTCATAGATGAAAGTAAGCCTTGCAAAACTTGCATTTCTTCCACATAACGAAACAAAATCATTCCAAAATTGGATGCCTCATCCGCCAAAAGTGCACGATGACACTCAACAAAATCGATGAATTTATTAGAATTTCGTTTTTTCAAATAATTTTTATTTGGCTGAAAATGTTAAATCACGAAGTCTATTTATTTGTAAGTACGTTATTCGGGATAACCGTGAAGAATTGTCATTTTTCGTGTATAAGTGACGAAAAATGTTACAGAACTTAATTATTTGTTATTGAGTGACGAGGATAAATTTTATCAATGTAAACGTGTTTGATAGACGTTCAATAGCGCCACTTACGTGCCATACGAAAATATAAATATTGACAGACGATACGACTGACGAATCGTAAATAAAAAAAAAAAAAATCACATCGCGGAAAGACGTGTCTGTTACAGAGATCGGTTGATGTTGTAATGTGATATGATTTAATTATAAGCCCACCAAGCTTCAATCCATGTACATGTTTTTCAGAGAGTTTAAATTGGTTTTTTAAAGTTGCTCGATGACAAAGAAACTCTCGATCTTTGCTGACTTAATGATAAGTCGGAGAATTTAAGTCACACTCGCGTTCATTCCTACGCTACACTTTTACTGCCTAATTAATCGATCAAGCTCGTAAATATAGTGAATGAAAAGAACAATACTCGATCTTTTTATAACTCATTAAATTATTAAAAAAAAACAATGATAATTCATGCAAAATGGCTCGGCAGAATTATTGTAAAAATCATTATGGTTTTGCATGTTTTTTTGAAGCGTATGACGCCCTGTTACTTAACTATCACCGATGCAAAGCATCATTGAAGTCAATATATATATATATTGAAAAGACGAACGAAAAAAATATAGGACGACGGCTCAATGCTGATATCATCGATTTTTCATTCGGTTTTAATAAAGTTTATGATATACATGACTGTTAAGAAGACGATATTTCATTTTTCGTATCCCCATTATCGATTTTGATGTCCGTATGTAATTAACAGTTTTTGTTTATCTTGACAGACACAGCATAGCGATCAAAGTATATTTTTCATGAATTTCGTTGGAGCATTCAACAAAATATAGGAGAACGAAAAACTCCGTGACGTTTGCGTAGTTTTATTTATACTCTTATCCAGGGACATGTTTTTACTTGGTTCTCAATTGTTAAAAATAAAAGATGTTAATGACACTGGAATAAGAAAAAAATCATTGTAGCAGTTAGGAATGTCCGTCGCGGTGTTTCGATGCGAGGCGAAATCATCGAGCAATGAATAGTAACATTTCAATCGTATGAGTAACATTTTGCTTTCATTCTTTTTCCTGAATCATTAACGTTCGATCAATTAAAACTCATCGCTGTAACGCGTAAGAAGTATAATATTCCACAAACAAACTTTTCTGTCAGTGACGAAGCCAAGGACACTTTGATATACTTTTGAAAAAAGGCTCAAATAATTTTTTTTCCGACTGACAATAACCACTCTCTGTTCCGTGGTCCCAGCCCCCCCCCCTCTCCCCCCTTCCGCAGATACTGTTGGGAAAGAAAACTAAATGTAATAATGCAAAGTGATTAAAATATCGTGTCGCCTTCGTCGATGCCGAGCATTCGTAAATCATCGGGTCCGGGCTGTGCCTCGGTATCGGTATCTGCTTGTGTTATTTCGGGTGGTGGAATATCCATGTATTCCGGGCCGTAACCAACGCAACCGAGGATACTGTACATGGAGGCGTACATAAGATTGTTATCGGGCAATATCGTGGCTTGATTCGACAACGTTTTCGTTTCGGGTGTCTCCTCTTTTGGGAATATTATATTGAGAGCTTCTTGAAGATCGTCCGGCAAGGGCATGCTGGGATCGGGTCGTTTTTCTGCCGGTTCGGGAATATCAGCAATGTCCGTAGTCGTATCAACGGTCGGGGTAATCGGCGGTGGTGGATTACCGTGAGCCTGGGCATAAGAAGCGGCGGCTGCTGCGAGAGCCGCACCGTCATGTGGCGTCACGTAAGAAGAATGGGTATGCGTTGGTGGCCTTACTGTAAATTTAGCAGTAGCTGCTGGAACAAATGGAGGAGGAGGAGCTGTGGCGATGAAAGGCGGAGGCCGGTTCGGGGTGAAAACTGGTTGCGTCGGAATTTGAGGTGGAATTTGTGGTAAAATTTGAGGTAGAGGTGCTTGAGGAACGACAGGCGATTGGAAAGGGGGTGGAGGTCTGTTGATAGCCGGTGGGGGAGGATGAGGCGGTAAAGATGGTAATTCAATCGGAGGAGTAGGCTCCGTGTTTTTCTGTTGCTGTTGCTTCTGCTGCTCAATCACCGGCTCTTCTATGATCGTTTCCTCGGATTGGTCTTCGATATCCATATCGACAACTTGTTGACTCGGAAGCGGAGCTTGCACCGAGTTCTTCACGTCGTTATGGAGCGTCGGAGGCGGAGGAGCTACGAGAATCTTGATGGGAGCTGGTACTACTTTGACTGGAATGCTGTTGTTGAGATTGACGGGTGTCGCGAGCTTGGTAATGTGAACAACCCCAGGAGGATTTATTATATCGCTTGGTACTTTTGGCGTGTCCTCGAATTTACTCTGTTGATAAGGAAGCGGTGCTATATCGGCTTTCTCAATCTTTGGCTCTTCATTTTTCTTCTTGAACAATGGTAAACGTCCGATAAAAGGTAGCTTACCCTTTGTCGGTGGTGGAGCAGTTTTTTTCGATTGCGAGCTATTTCCCTTCTTCAATTTTGTGGCTGATTCGTTCGTCTTCTTCTCAAATTTTGACTCGTCGTTCGACGAATTATTGTCCTCTCGTCTGCCGCTGTCTTTACTACTGCTATACTTGTCGTAAGATCGCTTCGGGCTCTCTCGCCAATTTTTTTCACGACGCGGTGAATCGTTGGAATATCTACTTTTTCGTCGATCGTCGTAATAATCGTCTCGATCGCGGTCTCTCTCACGGTCTCGATCCCTTCCGCTGCCTCCTCTCCTCCTTTCATATCGATCCGATCTTTCGTACTTATCGTCGCGGCGATCGTATTTCCGATCTCGCTCGTCCTTGTAACGATCGCTCCGGTCACTTCCTCGCTCTCGCGGCTCTTCCTCTTTTTCCGGAGATATCGTTGTTTTTGTTTCCGGAGGCTTCACCGACATATTCACTTGCTGTTTTGTCCAGAATCCCATGTGTGGTTTCGGCATCTCTTCTGGTTTCGGTATGTCGACAGATTTGCTCACTGTTCCCGCCGTTTGTTGAGGTGGTTGCGACTTTTCCTCGTCTTTTTTTATCCAGAAGGGTTTCGGTGGTTCCTTTGGACCCCAAGCATCTAAACCTTCTACTAATTTTTTGTTGGAATTCGTTTTGATTTCCTCTTTCGGTGTCGGGGGCGGGGATATTACAAGTTTTTCCACACTCTGCTTTCTGCTATTGCTGTTTTTCATCTCTTCCTCCTGTTTTGCCTTGAGCTTTTCTCTGATCGAATTCAACAACTGTCTGTCATCGTTTTCAGGCGGTGGCATTTCCGGAGTCGCTGGTGTCTTAATCTGTGCCACCTGAGCCCAATTCCCCTTCAATTTAATCCCTTGATAATCAATTTCCTCGTTCAATATTGCTTGCGTCGAAGCTTTCATCTTGTTTCTCATTGCGACGCGAATACTCTTCGATATATCATGATCAGAGTCTGATTCGGTGTTCTCAGTATCGCTCGTCGAATCACTCGCGCTGCTACGATTTTTTCGCTTCTTTGACTTTTTCTTGTTCTTTTTCCATTTCTTCGATTTCTTTGACTTCGCTGGAGGTGCTACAGCTGCGGCTGCGGCTGCCGCTGCCGCTGCAGCAGCTGCTGCTGCTTCTTCATCTTTTTGTTTATGAAGTTCTAGCTGCAACTGTTTGCGTCTCTCCTCCGAGAATGCCCTCTCACGATCAGCCATCCAATCGGTTTCCCAATGAGGATTTTGCTCTACGAAATGCTAGAAATGAGAAAAAATTTCAAATTTAAGCAATTCACCCCATTGAATATTGATCGACGATTGCCATACAAATTATAATCATATTTCATATTTGCGGACGAGCTATTTAACCGGTTGGCTGGTATTGTATCATATTTACATTAGGCTGGTCGTTGTTATTTCAGGTCAAAATTTGTTTTACCCTTTCCGCTCCCTAAATCGGTTCGAAATACATAAAAAGTAATGCTGTAATTTTTGTAGATTTTTAAAACAATGCTTAACCCTCGATCACGGGGGTTGAAGTTTTCCATTTTCATAATTTTTTTCTCAAAAAGTTTCAACTTAACAATAAAATTTTATATATAACAAAAAATGTTTAGAATCATTCACAGAATACGTGTGAGTTTTTTTCAGAATTTTTGGAATTTTTCAAAAAATTGTCATATTTGAAAAATGCAAAGATAGCTAGAAAATTTTTGAAAAGAATCACACGTATTCTTTAGATGATTCTCAGTACTTTTTGTTTCTAACATTTTTTTGTTAACTTGATCATTTTCGAGAAAAAAAATCATGAAAATTTGCATCATGCTATTTTGCAAAAACCACCGTCTTGGAAAAACTCAGAGAGAAAAAAATGTTTATAACCAGTGTTCTGAAAAGGTCAGACATTAAGAACACCTTTGCTGGCGATAATATGGTTATTTAAATGCAGCAACAATAACGAAAATCGATTTGAAAGAAAAAAAAACGTGAAAAATTCTTGACTTTTTAATTAAAAACGCCAATATAATTTTGCGTATTGATGGGTTAGTATGGTGATGCTATACAACATTTTGAGGGTAGGAGCTTTGGAAATTTTTCCCGTGTAGCAACATGCTTGTAAAGTAATTTCTGAAAATTTCAAGATTTCCCAAACATATTTAGGCACACAGTAAAATTGTGACCACAAACGCAGGAAAATCCCATATATTTTAAACGGAAAACTTCAACACCCGTGGTCGAGGGTTAAGCATTGTTTTAAAAATCTAAAAAAATTACAGCATTACTTTTTAAGTATTTCGAACCGATTTAGGGGGCGGAAAGGGTAAAATAAATTTTGACCCCAAATAACGACCACCACCCTAGTGTACATATTAAAATAACGTTATTAATTTTTAACCGATTTCGATAAAAATTTGTATACAAAGGTTTTTTGAGTCGCTAATTCCATTTCTGAACTTAATTTTTACCTTGCTACACTTGAAAGGGGTGAAAATCGAGAGTTGAGCGTGAAATTGTTAGATTTTCCAATGAAAAGTGTTTGCTATATTACATAAAAAATGTATGTTTGTTAGGGCACCAGACTCTTTTATCGAAATAAAACAAATTCGCTATTTGTTAAGTTGTGAATACCAAGAGTGGACTTTTTAGATTTTTCACTTGCAAGTTCTTATGTCATATGACATGAAATTTTCACAACTCGAATTTTTCACCCCTTCTAGGGGTAGCTAAGTGAAAACTAAGTTTGAAAATGGAATGAGCAACCTCGGAAACCACCAGAAACAAATTTTCATGTATTTCGATAACTTATTGGCTCGTACCAGTTTTGGCACGAAAACTGAAAAAAGTTTACCAGTTGACCAATTAATCGATTCTATAGTTTATGATAAATTTCCAAAATTGATTTTTCTAACGGAGAGGCTTTTGATATCTATTTTACATTCCTAATTCATTATCTATTGTGAGTTTTAATGACAGAAATACTTACGGCAAAATTTTCCGAGTGTTTTCTCGACTTCAGATGCAGACTCGCGCAATGAAGATCGCCGATCCAAGAGTTGCAGAGTTTGCAGTACCATGAAGTCGCCGCACTGAAGAATTGTAAACCTATAACAAGAATGATTGAAGATCAGACAAAACCGTGGCTTCGTAAACGTTTGAAGAATTCGGTAAGTTCATAAAGAATGACCTTGTGCTCTGCCGCGACACACTCAAGTCACTGAAAACAAAGATAGTAATGTTAAATGACGTTTTTCATAACATATTGCTTTCTCCCATTCGCTCTCTCTCTCTCTTTCAGTCTCTTTCTCTCGATATTACGCATTGCGTTACGCACGAATTCCTCGCGAAGATGACTCCTGGAATAGAGGACGATTCGGAAGGAATTTATTTTTATTGAATGACAATTCAACTTGCAACGTACAATTATTAATTACATAACATATTCACAAGATAATTAGTTTAGCATAATTGATCAAACATTTGTATCGCATTTCTCGTTTGAATATACTGCATTTGGCTGATAGTCGATAATTTTTTAAATAAAAATCATTCAACGCTTCTTGTTTCATCGTAAGATTATCCCGGTGTTAGTATACTCTCGAATGGCGTCTCTGCTCAGCCGATATTTTGTTCGTCTTTCTTCAAAGTTTTCATCGCGTACACCATCCATAGTTCTTCGTTCAAGGAAGAAACTGTAGCTCGACGACCAGACAATTACGACATATTGTACATTTCATATTTTCCATCAACATGGAAAAAATAACGATATGTAATACTAAATTGTACACTGTTTGATGGAACACGACGAATCTTGGCGGAATTTGAATTCTACCAATTCAGGGAATGTCATTCACTATCTTGCACAAGATAAACACGTTGTAATTTCACACATCGTGATATTTCAATAATTTTTTTTTTCACATCAGTTGATTCACCACCGCTCATTTAAGGGGGAACGAGATAAATGGTGTGTTTCGTTGTCATCCTGATTCTCAGTAGTTGTGCACCTAAATTGCGTTAGATGGAAAAAATAGGCAGAGCAAAATTTCTCGCACTCGCAACCTTACGAACCCGCTTAGAAAAAATCCAATCTTTCTTTCTTCAATATTCGATCAAGGATCTTCGATATTTTCATTCGGAATATATTGCTGGAAAAATTTTTGGCTGCTACAGCGGGAGATCCATTAGTCTGATTCTACGACAATTAGGTGGATTAGAAAAATAAATAAATGCTCTATTTCGCGTTGAATAAATCGCTTTGTCTCATATTTTGCAAGCGTTCGTGATGACTAATAGCAATCCCACCGAGCAGCTGGAAAATTTGTCAGGTAACTTTCATCGGCGCTGGCCGGAAGTTCTTCAATACATACCCGGACGACACACATATGTGTCGGTGCAAAAGCTACGGAATTGTATACTAATTAGTAAAAATCCATTGAAATATAATTGTACCTTTTATCGGTGTTCGTTTGGTCGGTAGTCCTGGATACTCGGGCACGTGTTTTTCAGCTTCCTCGCCATTCCTCTCATGCCATGGCATATCTACGATCTTGCGTTCCTATTCGCGAATTCGAAGACACAGTCATAACACTGATCAATAGCTACCAAGACATTGAGGACATTCATAATGATGGGAAGATCACGAAAATTGGTTCCTTGTGTAAAAAATATTGTAATCTAATTGACTAGATTTCATGACTTGAACAAATCTCTACGAGGACTTTGAATTCAGAGAAATAAGTATAAGTATATAGGTATAATAATTTTGAAACCAGCTAACGCGCATAATGTATGTCTTCGTTTCATATGTCTGATGTGAGACAATTGGAGTAAATGGAACTTATATGTCGTATTACGTAACTCACCAAGCAAGCAGTTTTGTGTTCGTTAGTGTGCAGATGATTCAAGTATTCCTTCGCTGTTTTCGGAAAGATATCGCAAATTTTACACCAATGCATTTCGGGATCATAGTGGACGAAATTATACATAGGTTTGGCATCTTCGAACGATTTTCTCTCTCTATCGATTTTCGCCTCTTTCTCGGAATCGGATGATTTTGTTGGAGATTCCGACTTGCCTTTCGGGAACTCTTCTTTCGGACTTTTGACACGTTTCACCGTGGATTCAGATTTAAATTTAATCCGCAGATCATCGACGGTTACTTTATCTCCAATTATGCCCGTAAGCATGTCAATAACATTGTGAATCGTCTTCATTTTATTTTGTATCTCGATCTGCAAGCAATGAGATTGTTTTATATTTTCGTTTCTCGCTGTGAATCAACAAATAATAAAATCGGGTAAATGTCAAAATAGCGACCCCACTGTTTTAACCGAGAGGGGGTAAGAGCAAAAGATATCGAGAGCTCCCCCTCCCGCTTCAAGACCATCCCGATAATAAATAGTGACGATTAGCTTCTCCCTCATTTTCATTTTATAATTAAGGAACCATTTTTCAAGGTTATGCGGATTGAAGTTCCGCATTAGGAAACCGTCATCTAGTTCGTTGTGTATTCTTCTAGGGCAAGTTTATTTGTGTGTTCTATTTTTTAAAAAAGGATCCTAAATCTTGAATAAACAAACAAATGAATTCGCCATGCAAACGAAAAAAAAACGAAGAGAAAGAAAAATAAGTATAAATTACGTTACATCGCGCTGGATGTATTCAAACGTTGATGACGAGTTTCCTTCCTTCCAGCGGCTGAACACACATTTTCAAATATGGGATAATAGATACTATTCAATTACCTGTAACTTTTGATTTTCCTTGATAATACGATTATTCTCTCGTCCACCTTCTTTTCCAATCTCGTCGCATTGTTGACGTAAAGTTTCCAGTTCTCGTTGCAGGATTGTCGATTTCTTGACGTATTCCTCGCGTTGTTTAGCCAGCGTTGCTTTTTGTTGTTTAGCTTCGGCTGCGATAGCTGTCCATAATTATTATTTCAATGTACGTCCGACTTGTGATAGTCAGTTTTGATGGTTTAACTAACAAGTCTCTTCTTACCTTCTTTCTTAGCATCTTCCGGTCGCGAGGAAACTACAGGCAATCCAGTCGAGCTACTTTCAACGTTTCTTCCAGTATGTTGTGGAGTTATAGTTGGTAAAGGTGGTGCTGTTTGTTGATTGTTGTATGGAACTTGTCCTGACGACCAGTTCGGCGGTGGATAATCCTGAGAAAAATGAAAATTGCCGCTAATTTTTTTCGTTCTTTCATATACATGCTACGCCATTTGTTTCCGATGTCCCCTTACCTTTTCCCTCGTCCACAAATGGGACATCGAGCACATGTTTACACGTTCTAGCCGGTCACTCGGCACTCCCATTCACAGAATATATAAATCGCGCGCTTTTTCTTTCATTTTAGAAATGTGTATACTTACATTGTTTTTAAGAGACAAAACAACGGTCTCAAAACGGCGATAGCGTAACATTTTTTTTTTATCAATATGATCAAAATTTCATAGATCAAAGTACGCTCAGCAATTGCTTTATCAATGTTTTAGTAAGCCGATTAAAAAATCAAGAGGCAGGACTTCACATTGACACTCCCTTAACGATGATACAACGAACATAATGCGCAAAAATTTGGTAATATATTGTTTTCTATTTGATAGACGATGATTGAAAAAAACAATCCAACTTACGCTTCGATAACCAGTGGGCGGCGGTTGTTGATAGGTGTAATCATATCCTTGGTTGTACGGGTAAGTGTAATTATTGTAAGCCGGATTGTAGGCTGGAATTGGTGGTGGCGGTTGACTGGTGTTTGGTGGCAGCGGGGCCTGTAACAGGAATATTTATTCACTAGCTGAACTATAATGTAAAATTTTCTTTTCCACCAGTCGAGTAGTTTTTCAAACAATCACAAAACTGTATCATTTGGGATAAATAAAAATTTCATTCAATTACTTTCTAGAATAACAGATTTCTAGTTCATATTTTTTCAAAACTAAGATCTTAAAATATGTTCCAACTTCCTAATATTTTAAATTCTGAATTTGCTTTTCCATTGTCCATTTATTTTTCATTAAATAAATCATTTTTATAATGTTTCAGGAAGTATTCAATTTTTTTGGTCACTATTTTTATCATAATTTTTCAATTTTCACTACAATAAATTGTGAGAAAAAAAAATTTATGCTACGCAGATAGTTGATCAATTTCAACTCAATCGGTACCCAAAATGATTCAACTTCAGTCAGTTTATTCGCGTATGACATTTATATCATTGCAGTACAATGTCTATGTTGGAATATGAGTCCTACCAAAGTTTTTTGACTCTGGTGAAATTTTTTTATAGGCAGTTTTGTTACCTGGTATTGATTATGGACCGGAGGAGCATATCCGGTAGGAGTAGCACTAGCAGGAGGTGCCGGAGGTTGATTTGGCTGAGAAACTTGTTGTTTCCAATCCTGAGATCGGCTGGACTCTTTTCTTCTTCTTTCTCTGGAACCGGATCTTCTGTCACGAGATCTCGATCTTCTATATCTGGATCGCCGGGGTGAAGGAGATCTATCATATTTTCTAGATCGCCTTCTATGCGGAGAAGAATCCTCAGAATCGACACTAGGGCTTCGGGGCCCCTTGCGTCTTGATTCAGACTCCATCGTTTGTGTTATGACTGTTCAAGTACTGATTCCTGCGAAGAGAAAATTTAAAGATTTGACAAGTGATTTATCACGAAGTGACAGAAAGTGAATGCGAGTCGATGGTCGAAGAGTTTTTCACACCGCGACCAAGGCCGAATAAGAATCTTCCCTAACAATACTGACATGCGAAATAGCAAAAAAATTTCGACCGTACAACAGAGAAACATTGTCATTTGCCAAAAATCTCGAAATCGAATGAGAAACTACGATAATATGAGGATCGAGGAATTGCGGCCATTACGGATATATGTAATGGAATAAACCGTCCGGCCGAGTAGAATCTTTTATGCGGTCTAACGCCGCTAAAATAACTATCCGCTCGCTCAATTGTTAGCCACCCTCCCGACCGATCCCTCGTTCCGAACGATCGACATATGTCCATCAAATAACATTGGATCAAATCAGAACTCAGTATTACGTGTTTAGTTAATAAATCAAATCTATTCAATATTTATTTACCGAAAATTCAACTCGAAGAAACCGATGGTGAAATGCGTGTTAAACTATTAAAACATGCCCGACGGAACATTGAATAATTGACTGTACAATAGACGACGATTTGGAATTTGTATGGGACTCAGTGCTCTAGCGAACAAACCAAGAACTATAGTTACTTCGACTAGAAAAAACCGAACGTCGGTACTTGGTCCCGCGTTTTTATCGTTACCTTGCTCGTCCCCACGCTCGAGCGTTTCATTTTGGAAATTCAAATGTTACTTCATATGTGACCGATATATCTTCTTTTAGATCAATTTCAAAAAAGGCAAAACACACTTTTTGTTTTATGTAAACCGCTTTATTTAAAAAATTATTTAATTACCGACCTAGCCAGTAAATTTCTTTTTGCCGATCGAGGTTACAAGAGGATGGATCAGTCAGTATATCGCAACCGTGAGTGCGAGAGAGATAGCTGCAAATTTCGAAATCGAAATTCTTTGACACAGTTTGACAGATTAAAAAAAGGTTCTGTCAGTCGATTTTTGCCATCGTTCTGCGTAGGCTGACAGAGCCTTTTTTTAATCGGTTAAACCGTGTCAGAGAATTTCAATTTCAAAAATTCCAAGTGAGGTTAGTCGACTGATCCATACTCTTAAATTGCTGGCAAAAAGCGGGAGACTATACGTTTACACGGCGCTCGCTTAATCTGGTTTAGTTATATTAATATAGATATACAAAATACACATCCATTGATATGTATATAAATATACCCGTTTGTATACAAAACCGGAATAAAAGCACCGTGTAGTAAACGTAGTTTACTACAGTGAAATTAGTCTAAACCGCGTGCTTCTGCCACGCTTCTGCCCACGACAATTCTGCCTGCAGTTTGAAGTAGCCTACTTTCCTTCCCTATAGGTGCGTAATATACTTTCATTCGACGTACGGTCAGTACGGCACGTGTCAAAGGCTACGAGCATTGTTACTTTATTCAAAAAATGTATCGCAATACGTAAACATAATTGCGATCTCGTAAGACTAAGCAGTTGAAATGTGTGATTCTACTCCTTCAGTTTATTAAATCCTTTATGTACCTGGAAAATGCTGGGATCGATAAAGCACGTTCGTTCGATTCGTCTGCAAGTGCGCAGATTCACATAATTTTGATCTCGCTTGGAAATCATTTTTTTTTTCTTATCTTATTATGAATTCACAGAATTCAGAGATTCTCCTTAAGATGATGGATCAGTCGGTAATCACACCTCGAATTTTTGAAATTAAAACTCTTTGACATCGTTCGTCCGATTAAAATAATAAAAATGTCATCGTACGCAGCACGATCGCAAAAATTCGATGACATTTTTATTTTTTCGATCAGACGAACGATGTGGAAAAATTTCCTTTTCAAAATTTGCAGCTATCTCTGTCGCACTCACGGTTGTGATTACCGACTGATCCATCATCTTAAAATAACTTGAAACGAGAAAAAAATCAACTTCTCGCTATACTCTGCTACGCGATGACATAGTGCTCGTTTCGTTCGATTTTATTCGAGATTCAATCTCAAATAAAAATTAAATGAGTGGAATTGTTTCTACTGGTTCTTTCTGCCGTTATAAAAACTCGTGAAATTTATGGATTTTCGGGTCTCCCTCGTATCTCCCCCTCGGGACTTTTCGTTTTGTCAAATCGTGTGTTCTGACAAAGCGACGATCGGAGATAAAAATTTTGATTTGAGGCTCGATTATTTATTTTTTCTCAGTATCCTTGTAAAAGATAAAAAAACGGTTCGCTCGAATGGAGCATTGATACGCAGCGCTCCGAGTCTAAAGAGATCCGTGAGTGAATTTTTCCAAGAGTTCGAGAGTCCATTGTGGTTGATCGCGAGAGGACAAGTGTCCAGCTTCCCTGACGAGGACTTCGCGAAGGTTGCCGGCTTTTTTTATGTAACCGGCGAGATCGCCGTCGGTGACACGCCAGAATTCCCTCTTAGCGGTTTTGAATTCCTCGGCTCCGGACCATGACAATTTTTGAAGGTAATTTTGGACCGAGGAGTAACAGCAAACGACGTCGAGATGGCCGGTGTAGATGAGGACTCGATAGTGCTCGAGGAGAGCAGCGACGAGGTCAGCCTGGGACTGGGTAACGTCGTTCTTAAGGCGGTTCGATACTTTTTCGGCAAAAGGTACGAAAGAATTGTTGCCGACGTGGAGAGCGCGACGTATCTCGGGACGTTCGACCCAGCCGAAGGCGGCTTCGAGCCTCACCGGGTCGTTGATCTCGAGGATGTTGAACGCGGCGTTATACCCGGTTAAATTCTTGAAAAGAGAGCCCTCGCCTTCGACCAGTTTTGCGACGACGTCGTACGCCGCGGCGTGTTGATGCTGGAGGATCAGGTCCCTGCCTTGCTTCTCGAGCTCCAGGAATTGCTTCCTGCCGTTCGCGTCGATGAGGCCAATCTCGTAGAGATAATCCCCGTAGATTAGCTGGTTTACCGGGTCCGTGTAACCGTTCGCGATCGCCATTCCCTTCAAATTAATCTTTTTCTCCTTCTCCGCATCCCCGTTGTACAAATGGATCGCGTAGGTGGCCGCTGGTACGAATTTACCGGCGTACGACTCGCCGGTTACGAAAAAATCGTTGGAACGGAGCGCAGGAAACAGCTGGAAAAATTGAACCATCGCGATTCGCAGCTCCTCTCCTATCTGGATCTGCGTCGTCGGCAATGCTGCCTCGTCCTCCGTGAAACTGTACCCCGAACCGACCGGGTTGTCGATGTAAATCACGTTGTGCTTGTTCGTCCAAGACTCTCGACGGCTCACCAACCTCTCACCCGTTTCCACCGAGAAAGGACCATTTTGCTCGAACAAACTGAACATCGACGTCACTCCGGGACCGCCCTCGAGGAACAACACCACCGGAGCACTCGCTGAATTATCCTGCAAACATTTTTACATTTTATTTTATCACTCAGTCATCGAATTTTCCATTTTCTTCTGTTTTTTAAATTTCTACAACATTCGGTGGATTCCCACTCACGAAATTTCAATATCAAATGATAAATTCAATGAAAATTAAAAAAATCTCAATCCAACAATTCCCAGGCCGCTGGTGGATAAATGGAAAAAAAATCTTTTACCTTAGCCGGGAAATACCAGAAGAACAAGTTCGAATTGAAGGTCTTATTAACGGTGAAGTAGCCAGCGTAGCTTTTGACGTTGAGCATCAATCGACGATCCACTTCGGCTTGCCTCCTCGCGGAGTCGACCTGGCCAGCCTCCAAAAGGTGCGTGAGGTAAAGTGGTTCTCCAGGGTCCGAGTTATTGTGCCCGCCTCCCCTGGAGCGTGTTCTTCTCGCATAAGAATAAGCAACGTTGCCGAGGAAGCTTACGAGAACGATGAGAATGAAAAGCGCATCGAGGTCTTTTCGAAAATTCATATTTTTCCGAATTTTTTAATTATTTTTTTTTCAATCACTGCTAACCGCGATTCTAAGATGCGCTTACAACGCCAATTTATTTGTCTTTGATCCACTGTTCCATCTTCTCAGGCTTATAAAGAAAGCGGAAATGTGTGTCGCCAGAGAGAGGGAGGAAGAGAGAAGTTGGGAGATAGAGCAAGAGGTCGCCGGGGGGTATAAATCACTCGCTATCGTATTAATAACTCGTTGCTCATCAACGCGAACGAAGCTATGAGAGAACGCAACCGCGGTCACGAATGTAATTCAGAGCGTAGAATCGCGGATCGGAATTTCCTCATACGTTTTTTACTCGAAACATTTCCTCGGAATTCCCCAGCTGTGCATTTTTTCAAGAAAATCTTTAAATACTCGTTTGCACATCACTGTTTTCGTCGGTATTCGGAAAAAACATTTGAATACATTAGGAAACGAAAATTCAAGGCTTAAACTCATTTTCCAAGAAAGTTTCATTACGAATGCTAATTAAAATTCCTCGTTTTTTTCAAGCTGTTAAATTCCTCCGGCTCGTTATCGCTCTTTCGCTATTTAAATAGAAAGCATCATTCAAACGGATCGCTGCACACACAAAAGGTTTTTTTGGATAAAATAAGGAAAAATATCTGCGGACAAGCTTTTAAAAATGGCTATTAAAGTCGAACAGAAAAAATTTCGCGTTGAAATACTGACGTGGTGGTTGGAATAAAAGATTAACGGAATGTGAGAAATTTTTGAAGAATTTTCTACTTTTCCGCGAACATCGGGCTTCGATGGAGTTTAGGCGATTGAATCGAAGCAAATAATCGTGAAAAAAACGAGTAAAATCAAGGTTCGATGAGGGATTTTTGATTGCATAATATTTAAGAAGAAAATTTGAGCACATTATTTGGACTCTTCGATAACGAGTAGAATGAAAAAGTTTTTCGAGAGTGAAGAGTTTTCAAGGGCTGCGAAACGAAGTTTTCAAGAACACGATGGTTTTGTCTTCGAGGACGTTAATTTCTAAAGGGATCCGTGAGTGAATTTTTCCAGGAGTTCATTCAAGAGTCTATTGGGGTTGATCGAGGGAGGACAACTGTCCAGCATTCCGGACGAGGACCTCGCGGAGTTTGTCAGCTTTTTTTATGTAACCGGCGAGTTCGCCGCTGGCGACGCGCCACAATTGTCTCTTGGAGGTTTTCAATTCCTCGGCTCCGGACCAGGACAATTTTTGGAGGTAATTTTGAATGAAGGAGTAAGAACAGACGATGCCGAGGTCGCCGGCGTAGATGAGGATGCTCCAGTGCTCGAGTAGAGCGACGTTCGTTGTCGGTATTGAGAATGTTGTAGTAAGAGTTGTAACCGGTCAAATTTGTCAAAAGAGAATTTTTGCTCTTGACCATTTTGGGGCCGGGTTGAAATTCCGAACGGTGAGAAATCAGAAGGCTCAAAAGTCCGAAAATCTCGCTAGTGCGGTATATCTATATATTTCGAGTCCCAGCTAGATTTTCGGACTTTTGAGCCTTCTGATTTCTCACCGTTCGGAACTTCAACCCGGCCCCACCATTTTCGCGATGACCTCGTAAGCCGCGGAGTGTTGCTGCTGGAGGATCAAGTCCCTGCCTTGCTTCTCAAGTTCCAGGAATTGCTCCCTGCTGTGCGCGTCGACGAGACCAACCTCGTAGATAACGTATTTGCCAGCGTAAGACTCGCCGGTCACGAAGATATCATTGGAGCGGAGCGCTGGAAACAGCTGAAAAACTGAACCATGGCGTTTCACAGATCGTCCCCGATCTGGATCTCCGTCCCAATACATTAAACTGTAACCGGTCCCGACCGGGTTGCCAATGTAAATCACGTTGTACTTGTTCGTTTAGGACTCGGATCATAACTTCAGACTCCCCTTCTGAGATCCCAGCGAAAATGGACCGTTTTGGAAAAACAAACTGAAGAGAGAAGTCACGCCTGGTCCACCCTCGAGGTACAACACTACCGGAACATTCGCTGCATTCTCCTGCAAAAATTTTCAATTTTATTCGTTAAAAAAAAAAAATTTTCCTCAGTGCAATCGTTCGAGTGGGAAATTTTTATTGATTTTTCGATAAATTTTTGGCACACCAAATTAAAACACCTTTTGATCCAACTACCTTCAGACTTGTCCCAAAAAATATTCAAACATTTTCAGTAATGATTTCTATTCATGAACGAATTGGGAACAACTGCCATTGACGTCGACTGGCGTTTCACTTCGTTTTGAACGTTTAAAAAAATGTGGTAAAATCAATCGAATAAATGTCCTCAAACGTCTCAGGTGTGCGATTGAGGGAAAAATTCCCACAAATATTATCTTTTCTGCAAAACATTCAAAATTCAATCTATTTTGTGCGTTATTGAAGTGACTTCTTGGGTCAAGGATTTACCTCGAAGGTAAATGAACCAATTCCTGATAATGAACAGTACATTTGCATCTCTGACGTCAGCCTAATTCAAGTAGACATTAAAATTTTTTTGTTTTTGTACAGCGAGGCCATTTGGACAAAAAATTTTTCAGAGAATTTCAAATAACAAAATAGAAGCTTACAGCTTTTAAAATCGCGAATAAAAAAAAGGCTCAAAAATGTTTTTACCTGAGCAGGAAAATACCAAGAAAACAAATTCGAATTGCAAAGTGGATTGACCATGAAATAACCGGTGTAGCTCTCAACCCCGAGCATCTCCGGATGATTTACTTTCGCTTCTTCTTTCACAGTCTCAGCCAGTTCAGTTTCGAGGAAGGGCGTAAGATAAAGTGATTCTCCAGCGCCCAGGTTGTCTTGGTTCCCTCCAAGGAGTTTCCATCTCTAATAAAAATCGGAGTAGCTCGCAGCATTCTCGGAAGTGACAACGAGACCGACGAGCAGCACTTGCGCAGCATATTATTTCTTAGGAAATTTATTTTCTTTTCTTCCTCGTCTTTTAACTTTTAATTTTTTTAGCAGCTCGTTCCGCAATTACCCTCTTAGAGCGAGAATCCGGATGATTCGTTCATCCATCTCCACCGACTTATAAACCTCGCCAAAGTCTTTATTGACGATCTCATTCGGTGAGAAGGTGATCGAAGGGTGAACATAACACAACATTGATAACTCACCGCTTATCAGCTTCCCGAATCGAATGGAACCTAGAAATATTATAAATATACATTAATCAACATAATTAATTATATAATACAACATAATTTCGATCTCATTTCCCTAAGTGATTCTCCAATGTAAATTCGTTAATTTTCAATGGAATGAACACGGTTTCAGTTCCGTTGGAAAACACCTATGCAAACAATTGAATAAAAATTTTGATGAAATTTTCGGAGTTTAGTCTTGAAATGCTGGTTTTTTCCTTTTTTTTCTTCATTTTAACTAGAGCCAATACTTTATCAGCCGTAAAATTCCATCGGATTCTTATCATTTGCTATGAATTTGAAGAACAAATAAGATTTCAGTGAATCGACGTAATATGGAGAAAAAAAAGACGAAACAATGTTGAACCCCTACCTGGGAGGCGCAGCCCTCACAGGGGGGATAATGAGATGACTTTTAATGAAATTTATGATCACGCTCGCTCGCATTTGACAATCTTAAATAAATAATAACGAAAATTGCTTCGATGATAAAAATATTATCGTATCGCATGCGCGAATCTTCGATCTTGACGATTTAATCGTTTATTATTCTTCAAGTCAGAATATGAGATAAGATTAAAGTGGGAATTGTTTGTTTTTGAAATGAAAAAATTCTAAGTAAGAAATTACTCTGTTTATTTAATATTCAAACAGCCTCTAATTACAATATAATTATCACTTGGCTCCACTGTCATGGATTGAGGTATTTGCAGAATTTAACACCCTTGAGATAAGAATATTAAGACTAATTAAGAGAATTTCGAGTTGAAAGATTTTTTGATACTGAAACAGCATGCAAAAAATCTTAATTAATTTAGTCATCGGCGAGGGATTATGAAAAATGATATTCGGGGAAAAACTCATTGGAAAAATGGATTGAAAAGATGATAAAAAAGTAGGAACGCAACACTTTTTTTTTTTCATTTTGTCCAATGAGTTTGTTCATCTTCTAAAAGTTCTGATAACGTGAAAAGTTTTGAGAAAAATGCAACGAAACAACACGAAAATTTAATCTCACTTCTGAGCTCTTGATAACAGAAGGAAAATCGAGTATTTGAAAAAATCGTGAAATTCTTTTCATGTTACGAAGATATAAGCTCGGAATGTTTGTCGTACTAATGCGGGTTCGATTGTGGCTAAATTTATTAAGATTTTTGGCAATTGCTGTTTTGAGATTCTGGTCAAAACTCCAGTTCACAACGGGACGAAAACGAGCGAAGTTATAGAGCAGGAATCCACTTTTTCGAACTTTTGTTTCGTTCTATGGACATTTCGTGGCCAAATCTTCAACAAATAAAATTCGAGCGTTTGCTATTCCGTTCGTTATGAAAAAACAAAGAGAATTGTCTATAATTAAAGCTCGTTATTTGAAACGCGAACTTTTCAGACTGAAGATAAAATTTGAGTCATTTTCGACCCTGTTGTGATGTTCACGTTCCGAAAAATCGATCGTAGGAGTCCCGAGTGAGGGTTGCAAAATGTAAAGAATGTAAAAAAAGAAATGTAAAAGAAAATGTAAAAAAAGGGGGAAATTGTTAGAAAGTTTTGCCATAAGTAAATCTTGTGATGAGATCAAGGGCCCATTGGGGTTGATCAGAAGGCACCATGTGACCGGCGTTCCTGACCAGAACTTCCGTCAGGTTTTCAACCGTTTTTGAGTATCCGGCCAAAGCACCTTCGACGTGCCACTGTTTTCTTGGAGTTTTGCGATACTGTTCAGCGCCGGACCAAGTCAAGTTGTACAAATAGTTTTCGGTCAGTGGATAAGCAACGATGATGTCCAGTTGTCCATTATATACAAGGACTTTGTAATGTTTGAGTAGTTCAACAACGGCACTGGCTTGGGAGCGAGTGATATCATTTTTGAGAAAAGTCTCAACTTTCTGGGCCTCAACGTCGAAAGAGCAATTTCCGACATGGATCGCGCGCCTGACATCGACTCGCTGAATCCATTCGGCCATAGAATTCATGTCCTGGTTGTCGTCGGTATGTAAATAATTGAAGTAAAAATTGAAGCCAGTTAAATTTTTGAAGAGAGAAGGCGAGGCGTTGAGATCTTCGTCTATGAGCTTGTTGAAGACCTCGAAAGCCTCGTCGTATTTGTGCCCGTTTATCAGATCTTTGCCTTGCTTTTCCATGGTGTGGAATTGAGTCCTGCCATTGAAATCTATCAGACCCAACTGATACAAATAATCACCGTAAAGCAGCTGATTCACAGGATCGGTCAGTCCGTTTCCCATTGCCAAACCTTTCAGGTTTATTTTGATTTTCGCAGTAGGATTGAGCTGATGGATTGTCAGCGAAAGGGCTGGAACGTATTTACCGGCATAAGACTCTCCTGTCACAAAGAAATTGTTTTTTTGCAGCTCTGGGAAGAGCTGGAAAAACTGAATCAACGCAGTATGTAAATCCAGACCCACTTGAGTCTCGTTCGTCGCATAACCTGCATCATTCTCTGTGAAACTGTAACCTGTTCCCACTGGATTGTCTATGTAAATCAAATTGTGATGAGCGCTCCACGAATACTTTCTCAGCTGGAGGGTTTTGTTGCTCGATACAAAAAATGGTCCGTTCTCCGTGAAGAGACCAAAGAGAGACGAGGCTCCCGGACCACCCTGGAGCCACAGGACAACGGGAGCTTGTTTCGGATTTACCTGGAAGAGAATTTAAACGTTACACCATAGCAAAATGCAAGCATTTTGATTGAAAATTTGATGCTCTATAAAATTAGATGTATTTTGACTGTTCGGATCTCTGACAGCTCGTTGGCAAAAGAAGTTGTTCCCTTCAGCTCAATTGATTTCGTAGGAAGAAACTTCATTAAAACTTTACCAAACACTTGAACTTGGATGTCAGTTGCAATCTTGTAATGAGGCACAATCAATTTGTAAAAAAGTATAAAAAATTTTAAAAAATGAGGAAATCCGTACCTGTGCAGGAAAAAACCAGAAAAACATGTTGGAGTTGAATTGTTTATTGACTGTGAGGTATCCGGCATAGCTATTGACATCTTTCATTTCTTCGTGTTGGACGGTTGCTTGTTTTCTCGCATCCTGGATATTTCCCTTTTCTATTAAGGGAGTGAGAAACAGAGGGTTTCCTGCATCTTTTGCGTCTTTTTTACTCAAAGGAAAGCTCTTTAACTTGGGATAAACGTTGGTGAAAGCTTCCGAGTTTTGACAAATAATCACGAAACTCACAAGTACGAAAATGAACATAAATTTTGGTTGGAAATTCATTTTTCCAGTGGGTCTTTGTGTATGGAAAAACCACGACTGCGATCGTTTATTGCCTGATCTAACGCAATACTGCGTCGTTTAATATTCTTACGAACAAAAATTAGAGACGCGACCTCTCGAATCCGCGATAAAAGAGGGCAATGGTTCGAGGCAAAACTTTTTTTTCAACAATCACATTACTTTTTATCGCTATGACTACTGGACGATGACCGATGACACCGATGACAAGCGAAAAAAATGTAAACACACTTGGGTGTGTTGGCTGTGTTTTCGCAAAATTGAGGTTAGGGCAACTGCCGACTCAAGGCGGTCGTGTATATCCTGGTGTATATGTTAAAAGGTATTAAAATATAGCCCATACAAAGTTATACCAGACACCAATTTGTTTGTGTCTGGGGTTTGTTGACCGATTTATTGTTGAACCGGAATTAAAAATACACCCAGGAATAAAACGATAAAAATCATAAGACCGACTAATAAAACGTCGACATAAAAACATAAGACAAAAGAACTAGACTTCTTATAACTAGAAGGTCCAAAATTAAAAAAATTGTTTTACTAGGAAGTTGGGTTCCTGAAGGGCTGAACTTCTTATGGCCGTTTTCTCCGACGCGGTTCAAATTTAGTTCAATTTTTTCCATATAGTTTCGAAATAGGATGAACCGAGTTTAAACTTAGATTAACGTTGGAGAAAACGGGCATTACAGTGGGAAGTTTCGAGAATAACCGTTTATGGCCGTTTTCTCCGACGCGGTTCAAACTCAGTTCAATTTTTTTCATAATTTCATATAGTTTCGAGATAGGATGAACTGAGTTTAAACTCAGATTAACGTTGGAGAAAACGGCCATTAATAGATTAACATTCGCGCATTTTATATTCACAAATGAAAGGTTAAGATTATCAGAACTCGGAAAATGCGAAACCTTGATAGATCAAAACTTCGAGAAGACATTATCTCAAAAGGTCAAATTTTTCAAACGCGTCGGGCCTATTTGTTATCTGATGCCCGTCTTCTCCAACATTAATCTGAGTTTAAACTCGGTTTATCCTATCTCGAAACTATTGGCAGCGGACCAAAATACGTAGAGTTTGATGGGTCTGGTTCTAGTTACTGACCATTTTTTTTTGTGTGCCGGTGTAATAAACGATGGAAATTATGAAGGACATATGACCATTAGTGAAAAACTAGAAGATTTACGATGGTGGAGAATAAATAGCCAAATTGGGGTGAATCCAATAAGCACTTTGGAATACAAAATCGAAATTTTTTCTGACGCCTCTTTAACAGGTTGGGGCGCTCACTGCGAGGGGCAATCAATAAATGCCTGGTGGGATAATAAAATTAAAAACAGCATATTAAGGAGTTTCGGTATAGAAGTCTACATATTAAGAAATTGATGAAATTTGGTGATAATGTTCTTCAACATCAAGTGCGAAAACACAATTTTTTTCAAAATTTTCTTCTACCTAGTTATCGAGTAATTGCGCATTAAAGCAGATTTCTTATGCCCGGAATGTATACCTATATATATGGAAACGCTATGCTTATACACGTGAACTTTAGTGATCAATTACTCGATAACTGTGTAGAAGAAAAATCTTAAAAAATTTGTGTTGTCAAATTTGTCACTAAAGAATATGTTCACCAAATTTTATAAAATTCTGAACTTTTTGAAATTTTTTGTTTTTAGCATGGTTTAGCATGGCAACATTGTATGGCGATCATTGTATCACCTGCACCGAAACTCCTTAACTACTTAGAACTTTTGGCCGCTTTATTCGCTCTTAAAAGTTTTGCCTGTAATTGTGAAATACTTTTGAGAATTGATAATGCCACAGCAAGAGCTTACGTGAATAAGACCGGAGGAGTCCAGTTTCCAATTCTGAGCGAGCTAGCACGTCAAATATGGTCATGGTTTGAATAAAATGTTATGTATGCTGACTTAGCTTCAAGAATTACAAATGTTGACACGGAATGGGAATTATCTAAAGAAGTTTTTGACGAAATAAATAAATAATTTGGATCCTTTACTATTGATCTTTTTGCTGCAGATGCAACAAAAAAGGTATTTTGTTCTAGATTTCCCAATCCAAATGTATTTCGAATAGATGCATTCGCAGTTTCGCGGAAAAAAAGAAAAACTATACGCATTTTCTTCATTTGCACTAATTTTACCAACTCTTAAAAAATGTATCGTGGACAATGTTTTTGGAATTGTAGTGATGTCACACTGGCGGCCTACTCAGTTGTGGTATCCACTGTTCGAATCATTGCTTAAGGAGGGTGGCTACACTCGTCTAAATGATAAGAAATTGATCAAATTTGGTGATAATGTTCTTCAACATCAAGTGCGAAGACACCATTTTTTTCCAAATTTTCTTCTGCTTAGTTATCGAGTAATTACGCATTAAAGCAGATTTCTTATGCCCGGAATGTATACCTATATATATATGGAAACGCTATGCTTATACACGTGAACTTTAGTGATCAATTACTCGATAACTGTACAAAAGAAAAATCTTAAAAAAATTGTATTGTCAAATTTGGCCCTAAAGAATATGTTAACCAAATTTTATTAAATTCTTATCATTTTGAAATTTTTAATGTATTTAACATGGTTTAGCATGGCAACATTGTATCGTCAGTAGCCACCCTCCTTAAAAAACCTCCAATTTCATTTGCAGAGAGAAGTCCCATCTCTTGAGCCAGAAGTTTTCCCTGGTGGCAGGATTCTTATCCAGCACGCCTTCCTTGGAAAAGGTCTCACATGTGAAGCAACAGGGGTTATAGCACACTCACTTGCAGAATCAACAATTATTCAATACGAATCTTCCCTTAAACAGTGGTGGTTATTTACCAAAAACAACAATTATGATTTATTTAATACTGATACGTCTAAAATTATTCAATTTTTAACAAAACGTTTTAAAGCAGGGACAGCGTATGGCACCCTTAATTCAGACCGAGCTGCTATATCATTAATAGTATATCGGGAAATTTCTCAAAAGATGAAATAATAAACAGGTTTATGCGAGGTGTTTTCAAACAAAGACTGTTGTTTATTAACAGAGTTTGATTGATTTATTAGATTAAGATAATAAACTCTCTTGATAAATAACAGGTTATGGGCCCAGGCACATAAAAATAAAAAAATTAAAAAAAACGGTCTACTTGATTTACTCCATAAAGGCTTAAAGAAAAGGTCAGCCAGCCACGTGCAATAGTGCAAACATGACCGCAATGAAAAACGATTTCGCGAAAATCGAGAAACTCACAGGAGAAGAAAACTGGGGAGCATGAAAATTGCAAGTGCGAGTTCAAAATTTTGCAATAAGTGCAGCCGAGATCCTAGAAGGAACATTGCTCAAGCCGCAACCGGCACAAAATATGAACGCCGATGCAACAACGGCACATGTCAAGAAATTTAATAAAATGGCAAAAACTTGACGGTTTGACACAAAGATCGATTGTAACGACGGTGAGTCCAAGGTGCATGTTACATGTTATGAACAGTGATTCAGCATGCGATATGTGGATTAAGCTTCGCGAGATTATATGAAAATAAAAGCGAAGCGTCAAAGCACATGTTACAACAAAAATGGTTTTCTCTCGTAAGGGATGCGCAGATGATGATATTTCCACACATATTGCAAAGATTAAGGATCTCGCATTCAGACTTTCTGTGCTTGGAGAGGCTGTGTCGAACAGCATGGTAATAACAAAAATATTATTAACTCTTCCACCTTCTCTTAGACATTTTGCTACGGCATGCTAGTCAACGAGCGAAGATCAACGCACGCTGAACAATATTATATCGAGGCTGTTAATGGAGAAGATTCGTGTTAGTACAGTTGAAAGTGAAGGTAACAATGCTTTTTCCGCGAATGCTAAATATAAAAGCGATTCAAGAGGTAAAACCGGGAAAAAGCCTGGAAAATGTCACTACTGTGGAAAACCAGGACATTGGAAAAATGAGTGTCATACAAGACAAAAGGCTTCGTCAGAGAACAGACAAGTAAACATGAAAGATACATCAAGAGGAAATGCTTTTGTTGGAAGCATTCGTCGAAGCGCATACATTTATTTCTAAAGAACACTTGGAAATTGGTTTATAGATTCTGGAGCGAGTCAACACATGTCATCAAATCACGTGATTGGTTCGTTAATTATCAAAAACTATGGGAACCAACGCAAGTGAGAATGGGAAATGAAATAATCGAATCCCCTGGTTTTGGAGAAATAGACATTTTTTCATTTAACGGTTTTCAGCGGAAGCGGAATCACCTCACCCCAGTTCTATACGTGCCAGATTTAAAATACAATCTTTTTTCTATGTCATCGGCGACCGCCACAAAGACCTCTACAAGATGAAATTCAAACCATATCATCAAAGTTCACAGTGTGTGTCATCTCGCAGCAAGAACAAGCACAAATCAGTGACAGCGGTTCACTAAAATTATGGCACGAACGACTTGGGCATCAAAATATTCCGCACGTGCGTATGATTCTGAAAGAATGGAATATCGAAACAAGATCAACGAAAGATTGGTACTGTGAAGGATGCGCTCAAGGAAAAATGACCAAAAAACCGTTTAAAATTAGTCCATCGAAATCAAAGGCACCTGGTGATCTCGTTCATGCTGATCTTTGTGGACCAATGGAATATTTAACTGTTAGTGGATCAAGGTATTTCCTTCTCAATGATTTTTCACATTACAGACTCGTTTATTTCCTGAAACAAAAGTCTGAAACATCAATGTTTTTTGAGGGTTTCTTGAGAAATACAGAGACCCAACTGGGAAGAAAGATCAAAACGCGGAGAACGCGGACAACGGTCTAGAATTTAAAAACGAACAAATGAAAGAAATCGTGTGGAAAACGGTATCAAACATGAAACGAGGGCAGCCTATACACGCCAGAACAAAATGGTACAATTCAAAGAGACAACATGAGCGGAAGCCGTTCACACAGCGGTTTACGTAATAAATCATAAAAAATTACTAAACTAATATGGCACTGCACTCTGCTCGTTTGTGCGCTAATTGGAAAGCACGCAGTTAGTATCAATGCATCCGATTTTTCGTGTCCAATTAGAACGAGTTTTTGCAATTCTAGCATACGCATTTTTCAACTGGCGAATCAACAGATTCATCCTTGAGATTTTCGTCATAAATAAAACAAAAAAGCGAGATCGTATAAACCAGGCATCGGAGTACAAAAACCAAACGAATGGATGATATATCTAGGCTGAATCGGTATTATTTTATTAATCGAGTTACAAATTCATAGTTTTCTTGTACTGTAAGGTGTGTGACAATTCCTTATTAATAATAATTGGCAACTTGGTTTTCAAGAAAGAGGCAAATTGTTTAAAGCTCTTTTTCGTACTGTTACGATCCTTTATCCGTGCGATTAATCGCATAGGATTCTGTCCTCTGGTAATGGTACAAGTGAAGTCAATTTTAGTGGGTTTGATGCCGTTCTCTATTTGTTTGTTCAGCAATTCGTCGGAAATGAGAGCTTCTTTATCGATCGGGTTGAGGCTTGGATCGATACAAAAGCTTTTGATTTTGCGGCCGGCGATGAGGCAACGATTACCGGTGCATTTGAGTAAAATTTCGTCCATGTCGTTCGAATGGACGTCGGAAGTTTCTTCCATTTTCCGCTGTTTTGCATCGTGAGATTGTTTAATGGTTTGAACATCCAATTTGAAAACCTTTTTGAGCGTGTCTTCGAGAAAACTCTGGGTCAGCGCGTACCAATGATTCGCGGCGAATATCTTTTTGTCCGGGATGTCATTTCGCGTTTCGAAATCTGGTGGCAAACCAGCACCCAAAGACTTGAAAGCATAAATTGCGATTCTTATGGAAGCTTGATTTTCGAGAGGCGCGGGTAAAGTCGTGAACAACGAGAGTAGAAACGGTTTGTCCTTATTTTTTAACGCGCGCTCACAAACCTCGATACCAACTGCGCTATAAGTCTGAAAGGCGACGAGAGCTTTGCCTGTAACACCACAAGTTATGTTCCAGTCGAGTTCTAGCGGATCTTGCAAATAGATCGGATGATTCAGCTGCAAGGGGTCAGTGTCGGGTGCTTCTTCGGCGCGAATCTTCGCGAATTCAGTACGCGAATGTGCGTGACCGTCCAACGGACAGATGACTTTTTTATCGAATGGAAAATGGAGATAAAACTTGAAGAAACCGGTAAGCAACTCCGTGATACTCAACATATTCTCTGAACAGGGAAATTTAATGCTCTGATTGAAGTCTGACTGATCGCACTGGTACGCGACGTCACAATTCTTTAACAAATCCGCAATGCTCGGTAACATCTTTGTTTCTGGTTGCTGAAGATAGAAAATAACCATCATTATGATCGCGTAATTGTTGAATTTACCATGACCCGATAACTCGGAAGTTTTCACCCAAAATTTCACAATCATCATGAGTGGTTTCAGCCGGACATCGACGGAGAGCAAACGTTTTATTAGCTGGCTGTTTATCACTCCGAGATTGTTTTTAAACGATATATCACAGTTGGTCGATGTGGGCGAGTGACAGAATTTGATTATCGGTGTTTTTGCTTTCGGAATCGGTACTATTCTCTCGAAAATATCTTTTCTCTTGTACAAATAAAATTTCACTTCTCTGAATATCGTTTTTGGTGTCCAACCTGTCTTACAATCATCACTGTTTATCGGCTCTCTTATGTTCAAGTATATATCAACGTCACTACCTTTGAAACATAACCCCGTTATTGATGAACCAAAACGATTTATTTCACATCTTGGAAATATTGGCTTCAGCGCATCCCATAAACTGGCATGGACCGCATGCCACTTTTTGTCAACTTCATCCTCACGCAGTTGCACAGTTTCTAAGAAAGTCGAAATTTCACCTTCCAACGTTGTTTCCTCCTGGAGTTTCGTCTTCAGATCAGCAAATACTATCTCGCTCACCACTTTTTCTGGATTTTTTCCATCCGGCTTCGAGTCGGTTGGACCTAACATTAAAAATGGTCTCAATAGTAAAAAAAACGTGTAGGGAGTTGTACTTAAAATCGCCGCGCGAATCAATTGTCATCAAACTTTAACAGCTTTTCTTTTATTTTAAAATTTTATTCGGTATCATTGATATTTTATTTTTATCACAAATAAATTAACTTCTGAAAATTTTGAACTTTGAAACTGGACAATATACGAAGATTTGAATGATGACAACTTTTTTTTCAATAAAATAGTTGATTTTCTTTTCCAAATAATTTCTGCACTTAATATTGCGAGTTTCATAACATGAATTACGTAAATTATGAACTTATTTCCATTGCCCTTAACATTTTTCATTTACACTACTATTACACTCTGGATAGTCGAATATATATTTATCACTTAATTAATGAAAAAAAAAAATTCGTTTGCATACCTGGATTATTCCATTTTCTTTGTCCAATTTGGAGTTTATACGGCCCCATCCAAACATTTTGTCTCAGTACACAGCTCACCGCATCTCTACATTAAAAGAAATGTTTTATTCACAATGGTACATACGTTCATGTACTCGGAAAATAATTTTGATAAACATTATTTGTGGAACAAGTTTAAATTTGTAAAAGCTACTACAAATTTTTTCAAAACCTTCAAGTTGCATAAAACTCTATTGTAAAAAAAAATGAAGGAAGCAAGATTTACACGAACTCATAATCAGAGTGTAAAATGCATCATCCGAATATAAAATAAATTATCTGTTCCATCTTCAATTTAGATTATTTTATCTATTCTCGTTATTACTTTTCAATCCATGGGTTTTCATTGAAAATCCTTCAAAATTTGAGAAATCTTTCTCCGACCAAATGTACAGGACAACAATATTAAAACAAAACAGAAAGGTGCGTTTACCAAAATGGTAAAGTCGATGACAACAAATCTACGTACTTGTTTTGGAATTCCACAATGGCGAAATGCGGTTTAACTTTGCATCTCTCGACGACACCAAATTGTTTGAAGAAATTAGCAACATTGTCAACGCTTAAATTAGGTGGCATCCGAGAAACGTAAATGGATCTCTCCAAAAACCGTTTCTGGTAATTTGCAGATTTAACATTTTTTACATGCCTCTTCCCTTTCAAGTGATTTGGGAAGTCATTTTCATCCAGTTCAATATTACAAACATCGCAAAGTTTCTTCATCTTTTTTTGTGTTCACAAAGAATTTTATTTGCGCTAATCTTTTGGCGATAAAAAGAGCTTAATTGATGTCAATCTTCATTCGAATTTCAGGATTTGCAGTAAAGAATTTCTCCCTGTCGTGTAACAACTTTTTTAAAGTATTTAACCTCTAGTATTCCCTGCTCGTTGCCAGCACACAGAATAACACCATTCTCCGATTCAAAAAACCTCAAATTGCTTCTTGTTGCTTCATGAAAATCAATATAAATGTATAGATTTGCATTTTGTCTCATACAATAAACACAATCTAAGCCTTTAGAAAAGTGAATGTGATTTCTTTTCATACAAGACAATCCTTTGCTTTTAATTTTCTGCCAGCAGTTCAAAAAAGTTCCGTGGATTATGTCAAAGTTTGGATTTTCCACTAGTTTCAGCTCCAACTGATTAACTTCTTTTATGGAATGACCTTGGTTTGCTTTTATCTCCAACACACCACTTTGATCACTCAAAGCAAATCGCTGCTTATTGTCGTTACTCACGACTCTCTTGATATCGTCCAAATGATAGCCAGGTAAATGATTCTTTAGGAGTTCAATCACATTGGTGTAACCATCAGGTTTTATCACAATTTTTGCTTCAAAGGCTCCGTGTCTTAAGAAATACGACAATTTCTTGCTGAGTCTAATGTCTCGCTCAATAGCTGCCTGAAAACAAAAATTTAAGTATGGCAATAAGAAACAAAGATAAAGAACTTTGAAGGTTATAGATAAATACGTTTTCAAGTAGTGAGACTTGCTGCAGAGGCATCGATGTAACGCTCCGAGCGGGAATTATAGTAACTATTATTTCGAATGATTTAGTTTTGGGTGGGTTCGATTGATAAGGAGTTGAAACTCGCCTTGCGAATTTCTCTTCAATATCTCAAGGGTAGAGACTAGATTGGCCGAAAATGGCCGCCGTCACTATTTCCGGTCGGCCAAAGTCACTAGCCGAAAAAAATGGGGTAAGATAGTTATAGAAACAAGGTATAGATGTCGCAATAAGCTTTTTCGTCGATAAATCAGAAATTACAGTCTCGGCGGCAGGGGTTCTCATTCTCATATGAATAGATACGAATAGATACGCTAAGCCTTGTTTGGGTAGTTGTACGATACGTCATCTTGACATTTAAGGTTATGATCCCCAAAGTGTTGATGCATGCGGAGTGTAATTTATGAATGAAAATAATTAGTTAAAAGTGGAAGGAATCAATTATCAATGACGCGATTAATTCGTGTTTAATGATAATAATAATAATAATTATTATTAAACACGAATTAATAATGATGGTGATAATCACCTCATTGTTTACACTCCGCATGAAACAACACTTTGAGACCGTAACCTGACGTTAAAACAACGTGGCTACCAAGGAGACTATAGGGAAGGAGTCCAATCTCTGTATTGGGCGCCTGTTAGAAAAACGTCCGTGAAAATGTCGGGAACCCGGGTTCGAGGAACGGCCACTCGCGTCGCATTGTCGTTTGTGTACGGATATATATAGTAATAAAATCAATGTCGTTGGTGAAACTGACCGCCATGGCGGCCGAATCGTGGATTTAAAGAGCTTTCGCGCCTGTCAAAAATTGTTGAATCAACGATTATGAGTGCTCGTAATCGAAAATACTAATATGTATTGTAATAATATTCTCCAGCAACGTAAAACCCTGTGCTTTACACATTCCAAATATCAGCTTATCTCCCCTCGTATGTCGCGCTGCTAAGAAAAACCATAGCATCCGGGAAATTGCCGGTTCACATACTCATGTCGAAAGAAATTTTTTGTCACAAATTTTTTTTTGCATGATATTTATGAATATTTTAAAATTATATTGATAACTATAGCTTTTGTGACCATAGTTACTGTTTCATAAAACCTTAACATATCAAGCGGCCCGGATAAGCCAGTAGCATTTTCTGCCGTTTAGGATATCATTAGCTTACGTGGTGTAATGGTTCAATGACGGGCTCATACTCGTGGAGTCCGCGGTTCAAATCCTCCTGTGATTTATTTTTTTTTCATCATAGATAGTTATTGTTCTGACTATAGCAGAAATTTTAAAAAATCAATTGATTTTGTTGAATTATGTTTTTTTCATTCATTCATATAAAAAATGACTGCAATATGTTAATTTATTTTAACAGCAATAGCCACTGTGTCAGTGTATTCCATTTTACAAAGATAGGTTAGACCACGGTTAGACCCACAAAAACTATCAACAGTGTCAGCTGGCAGCAACGCATGCGCGTATATAACGCGTACATAATGCGCATGCGTTAACCCGTACACTACCTGCAACAGCGCCGCTCGAGAGGAACCCTCTTTCCCGACACTTTTACGGACGTGTCCGATTGCCGAGATTGGACTCCTTCCCTATAGTCTCCTTGGTGGCTACGATAACATAACGATTCACGGGTGGCCCAGGTGTGCGTATTTCATTTCATTGAGAACCCCTGCCGCCGAGACTGTAATAAAAATCAGGGCTCTTCTAGATCTGATGGATCACATGTATGCCTACAGAGAGAATAGAGAAAATTATCTCCAAGAGATTTTAACTTGATTGCATTCATTATAAAAAATTCAAACAAATTTTTCTATAATATACAAGAGATATTATTCTATATTGATGAAAAAATACCCTTCGGACGATAAAAATTGTCAAGCTTCCAAATTAACTCCTCAGTTTATATTGAAATGACGGCAATTTTTACTACTCATTTCCTTCTTCAAACGAATTTTATTTGTTATAGCAACTAACCTATTCTATTACTGAAGATATTCAACTGATAATAAATCGCATTTTAATAAATTTTCGAGAGGATTCGTCTGTACAATCTCGTTTTTTTTTATCATCACGTACACAATAGCACTTTGTTAAAATCAACATAAAAACATGAGTGAATTGTTGCGAAGAGATAGTTGCCGCCGAGCATATATGGGATGATGTTCGAATTCAAGTGGGCGTGAAACGGCAGCGTTAATACTAGTTCCATAAAAATAATACATTAATTACAGTCTAGTTTGATTTTTATTTGAATGAGCAATTTGAATGAAAAGTGATGGGCCGGACAAGTATTTTTAGCACATATTTAAACATAATTTGTACCGACACGAAATCGACATCGAATATTGTGAATACCAAGGGATCCTGAAAGTCTGAGAAGAATCGATTTTCTTCTAAGTCTCTGCCACCATAGAGTAACAAATGACTTTTACTTTTGATGCGATTTTTTGGTAACTTTTTGATTCACTAGAACTTTTTCAAGTTCCGGATGCTTCCCGTAGGAATGAATTTCTCACGTTCTATTTGAATTTTTTTTTCCTTTACAATATAATTACGGATTTTTATTTCTTCTAAATATAGTGTTTTTTTCACGATTTGTGAAAGTTTTTCTTAATTGTGTTGTTGAAATTATTTACAGTTGGTTTCGTAATTTTATTTAATACATATCATTATGTTTTTAATTTTTTTCATTCGTCATCCGATGTACTCGTCATTTTTGCATTTATTTGACAACGTTTTGTTCATTTGAACACCAAACGTTTTTCATACATTACCAAGATTTAGCAGATTCAATTTTTTTTATTAATTACGTTTGAAATGGTTTATTTATGACCTTTAGTAATGAATTGCTCATTTGAAGCAAGTTTCGAGAGAATAGATCGAACAACTTCTTATAAATCATTGTACATTTGTGATTTGAAGTACATGATGAGTGTCACACGGGGTTTCACTGAGACTACTGTCCAGGTGACATAAAACATAAATGTACTTGTCTCCAATTTTTCAACAGCATTCGTGCTGTGACTTATGATTTGATTTGACTACTTTTTGTGCACTATGAACTTGACAAATTTTTACAGGATATGGGAAAAATCTTCATGTTAGGTAATGATTATCTCCCATCAGAGTGTACTTGCGAAACGACATTTATTGAAAAAATTTATAATTAAAATTATTTTCTGCCTCGTCGAAAGAGATATCGAAAAAAAGGGACCAAAAATTTTTTAATCAAATTACGGCTAATATATTTAAAAATTCAAAAAATTGTAACGAATTATCAATTTCAATGTTGAGATTAAGTCGTTAAATAACGAGAGGATTTCAACGACTAAGGCGCTCGAATCTTTTTTTCAGATAACGCAATATTGATCGATTGGAATAATGAAATACAACATAAGAGGGTCACCTCGTGTGGTAGCCGGTTTTGGTGGGGTTTTTTCGCGATTTTTTTGCGGCAAGGAAAAAAAATATAGACTTTTGAAATTTGAAGGGTTTATTCAATGGTATTTCAACTCTATGGTAGAAATTGTAACTCTGATATCTCTAGTAGATTCGGTGTAATGCTATTCCACAGGAACCCATATGTTTCTTCATAGTCTCCACGATTCCGGGGGATCGGTTTATCTGAGATCAAAAAAGCAGGAGTGTTTTGATTTGTAAAGCTGTGGTTATCACCTGAATCAAAATCATACAGAAATATGAAAAATTGAAGGATTTGTCCGTTTTGAAACACCTGATTTAAATTTTCCAAAATATTGCATAGCTCAATAATCCTTTAATTTTTAATATTTCTGTATGATTCTGTATGTTCAGGCGATAGCCACTGCTTTACAAATCAAAACGCTCCTTGGTTTTTTGATCGCAGATAAACGGAACCTCCAGAATCGTGGAGACCATGCAGATGGTTTCCTTTAAAGTAGTTTTACACCGAATAAACCCGAAATATCAGAGTTAAAAAATTCTACCATAGAGTTCAATACCATTAAATGAAACCTTCAAATTTCTAAAGTCTATATTTTTTATCCTTGCCGCAAAAAAATCAGGGAAAAACCCCAAAAAATGCGGCTCCTACCGGGGGTGACCCCCTTAAGCCAAATCAGTTTTTTTGAAAATAAAAATCGTTTTATTGAACATGAAAGTTGGTTTAGGTATATTCACACACACTAGGGTGGTCGTTATTTGGGGTCAAAATTTTACCGTTTCCGCCCTCTAAATCGGTTCGAAATACATTAAAAAATAATGCTGTAATTTTTTCATATTTTTAAAACAATGCTCAACCCTCGACCACGGGGGTTGAAGTTTTTCGTTTATAATACATGGAATTTTTCCGCGTGTGTGGTCACGATTTTACTGTGGATCTCAATACGTTTGGAAAATCTTAAAATTTTCAGAAATTACTTCACAAGCATGTTGCTACACGGAAAAAGTGTCCAATACTCCTACCCTCAAAATGTCGTATAGCATCACCATACTAACCCATTAATGCGTAAAATAACAATTTTGGACACTCAATTTCGAGTACACATCAGTTTTAACTGAGGAACAAAAAATAAAATTTTCAAAATCTGGCATAGCAAGTTTCTGAGGGTGCTCTTTCAGAATATGGCATTTATTTTGTAGAATTAAATCAAAATCTTCATTATTTTTTCGTTTTTAATTGAAAACTCAAGAATTTGCGACGTTTTATTTCCTTTAAATCGGTTTCCGTTACTGTTGCTGTACTCAAATAATCATACTATCGCCAGCAAAAGTGTTCTCAATAACTGACCTTTCCAGAACACTGGTGATGAACACTTTTTTCTCACTTGATTTTCGCAAAATGGCGGTTTTCGCAATTTGCATGATTTTTTTTCTCGAAAGTCTCAACATAACAAAGAAATGTTCCAGAACAAAAAGTATAGAGAATCATCTAAAGGATACGTGTGATTTTTTTCAAAATTTTTCTAGCTATTTTTGTATTTTTCAATTTTGAAAATTTTCGGAAAAATTTTTAAAATTCTGAAAATAGTCACACGTATTTTTTGGATGATTCTCAACAATTTTTGTTAATCAAATTTTTTTGTAAAGTTGAAACTTTTTGAAAAAAAAATTATTTTCCATCGCATAATAAATAGGTTCATAATTTTGTTCTCAAACACACGCGGACATATTTTATTTCGAACTTAGATTTTACTTTGTTGGAATTGAAGTGAAAATTCTCCGTTATGATCAATTTAATCTTTTTAATGGAAAAAAAATCCACCAATGCAAAACGAAAAAAAATATTGATTGCCTCAGTTTCGAATTGCCAATAGAAATTTTGTAATCAAGTACTTTCGAATAATCTGTCATGCGTTTACAGATTATGCGTTTATACTGCCTTTCTATACTTTTGTAGTCCCTTGCTCTCCTTCGACATTCCTATTTTGGGTTATTTTATTATATTCTCCAATAATAAACATCGACAAGTCTGATGATACAATCAGAGAGAGAGAGAGAGAGAGAGCTGATGAGAAAGAACGGAGGCATGGATTTTTTTTCTAATGTTTCTAATATTTTATACCATCAATCCGAATGTCGTTGACAATTTTCGATTTGTCTCCATTACATATAACACTGTTGGATTCCTCGGCCTTTATTTCTTTTTTTTTCTTCTTCACTTTTTTTTCACCACTTTTAGCAAATCATTGTCCTGCATTTATCTATTTTTCCTACAGAACCGGAAAAATTGAAACAGTGTCGGTGAACTATCAGATTCGCGATCTTTATAACCTTATCTAGTTAGTATTTATAACATACCATACGTCATATCATAACGAAAATATATCTAGAGACTCGGCAGCGTCTTGACGCCAAGTATTAAAAAGAAGTTTTGTAGGCAGAGCGAGTCAAGACGGCCGTGTATCTTTACTTGAGATTGTAGGTATATATTTGCATTATGGCACCAGAAAAACAATATATAGATATATAAAATGTATTATGGCACCAGATTTGTCACTAAATAAAACAAATAAACATCAAAAATGTGTGCGAAAATCCGAGACCATTTTTTGATGCAATTAAAAAATAAATAATTAATATCTCTACAACGCATTAAGCTACAGAGTTCGAAGAGGTCACAATCGAAAGAAAAAAAAAATAAAAAATATGTCAACTTATAATCTTCTCCGGAATGCTATAATTAATAAATTATTGAAAAAACAAATTTTGAAAATTTTCGAAAACAATTGGAAACGCTATCGCTCCGGTAAAGAGTCTCTGGCAGCAACTCGTCATGCATATATATATAAATGTACTTGTCTCAGAGTCGCTGCCGCGACTCTAGATCTGGCAGCAACTCGTCATGCATATATATAAATGTACTTGTCTCAGCCTAATATTTATAAGATGAAAGTGGGTAAAAGTATCGTATTGGGATATTAAAACTATTTATATAAGAAATCAAAGAAAGCCTTATTTCGATACATTTCAACGTATGGAGATTATTATAATGTAAACTATAAGAATGAGTTAGTCAATACGTTCATATTTCTTATCGACTAGCGGTTATTGTTTATGCTATACTTATATATTAGTCACCCAAGTCCGTTACGTTCCTCTCATTTATTAATATTTCAATGATCAAATTATCAAATCAGTATGAAATGCTAAAGTACGAAATTCGCAAATTCGCGGTTCTTAGCGCAGAAATCAGCGCACTCTGGTGACGAATTACGCATTCGTCACATCGAAAAATTGATTCTGCCAACAAGGTAATTCTATCGCCAGGCTTAGTTCATAAGATTTAAAAAAAAAATTTTTATGCTGAACTTGAACCTTTAATAAAGGGCTGTGTAAAATTTCAGGGTCGGTTATCGACCTAATTTCAGAGAAATTAATTATTAAAATTGGTGGTTTTCGCGATGGAATTTCAAAACAGCATACAAAAACCTAGCGTCCGGTTGCTACAAAAGGGTATATTTGCCTAGAAATCCATAAAATTCTGGAAAAAAACTGCAATTCGTATACTTAACACTTGTAGTAATCTAATACTCCCAAAAAAAGTTGCCCTTATCGGCCTATTTTTTACGGAATATTAAGTTTAATTTGAACTTCCGGCATTGGATTTTCCAAGGAGACTATAGGGAAGGAGTCCAATCTCGGCAATCGGACACGTCCGTAAAAGTGTCGGGAAAGAGGGTTCCTCTCGAGCGGCGCTGTTGCAGGTAGTGTACGGGTTAACGCATGCGCATTATGTACGCGTTATATACGCGCATGCGTTGCTGCCAGCTGACACTGTTGATAGTTTTTGTGGGTCTAACCGTGGTCTAACCTATCTTTGTAAAATGGAATACACTGACACAGTGGCTATTGCTGTTAAAATAAATTAACATATTGCAGTCATTTTTTATATGAATGAATGAAAAAAACATAATTCAACAAAATCAATTGATTTTTTAAAATTTCTGCTATAGTCAGAACAATAACTATCTATGATGAAAAAAAAATAAATCACAGGAGGATTTGAACCGCGGACTCCACGAGTATGAGCCCGTCATTGAACCATTACACCACGTAAGCTAATGATATCCTAAACGGCAGAAAATGCTACTGGCTTATCCGGGCCGCTTGATATGTTAAGGTTTTATGAAACAGTAACTATGGTCACAAAAGCTATAGTTATCAATATAATTTTAAAATATTCATAAATATCATGCAAAAAAAAATTTGTGACAAAAAATTTCTTTCGACATGAGTATGTGAACCGGCAATTTCCCGGATGCTATGGTTTTTCTTAGCAGCGCGACATACGAGGGGAGATAAGCTGATATTTGGAATGTGTAAAGCACAGGGTTTTACGTTGCTGGAGAATATTATTACAATACATATTAGTATTTTCGATTACGAGCACTCATAATCGTTGATTCAACAATTTTTGACAGGCGCGAAAGCTCTTTAAATCCACGATTCGGCCGCCATGGCGGTCAGTTTCACCAACGACATTGATTTTATTACTATATATATCCGTACACAAACGACAATGCGACGCGAGTGGCCGTTCCTCGAACCCGGGTTCCCGACATTTTCACGGACGTTTTTCTAACAGGCGCCCAATACAGAGATTGGACTCCTTCCCTATAGTCTCCTTGGGATTTTCTACGACTCGCTATGATAAAGAGACATGACAGTAAGGCATCAGCTGAGTGTAGTCCTAACCTCAATTTGACAGATCAGCAGAAAAGAGGTTAAACACTCACGAGTGGTCGAAAAGACGAAGAGAACCGGTGTTGCCAAACGTAAACCTGGGGATACTACGCGAATCGTTGGACTAACTTTTTTTAAATTTTTATAATTCAGTACGAACATTCGTTTAAAGGATTACATATGGAAAATTTTACTTATAAGAAATAATTTTTTTCCGTATGTCAATAATATTAATTACTATAAGTCTCAACTATTAGCAGTGGTATGACTAGACTGAAGCGATAGAATTACCGAATATTTGCGCGTTGCTAAAGAAATGAACAGACGAAAACCAAAAATGAATTTTACTATAGCACGTGTTCGGACCTTAGAATTCATACAAAAAATCGGTGATTGCCGAAGCGGATTTTGAAGTCTAATAATTTTCCATCCACAATGCAGAGAGATTTCGTAACTACGTATTTGCTGTACGACAGTTTATAAATAGCAAGACAGAACTCTGAAGTTGGAAGTTTCATGTAGTAATAAAAATAAAGAAAAAATTCAAACGTTTATTGTAAAGTTTGTAATCCTCTTGACACTCGATAAAGTACTTGAGAGGGGTTACGAACACAATAATAATCCAAAATCACAATGTCGTAACAGTCGTAAAAGGTTTCTTATTAATTAAATATCGATCAGAAACTTCGATATCGCGAGAACGTGAGCGTATCGAAAATTCACCGAAAGAAAGCACACGTGCAGGACGTGAATGTGTGTCAGTGTGCGTAGCCGCAGACGGAAAGTTGTAGATATCAGAAGTCGTAGTTTCAAGTATAAAAGGATAAGGTAAAATTGACATAAACTGGAATGTCTCGGACCTCGAAAGCTTTTCTAGGAACTAGTTGTTTAGTCACAATTAGTATAATCGGATACGTGCATTGGAAGCAAAATTACGACAGGTGAGAATTCTGGAATAACGAGAAACATTCGTGAACACGTAACGGTAGGTTAGGGTATCATATTCCTCAAAAAGGCGCGAAATTCATGACGTTTCTTATGTTTTCAGGGAACAATTGCACATCGGAGTTATACGTGACATTGAGAGGCAACAACGTCGAAAAGCCGAAAATTTGTTCCGTTTGGGGCAGCAGATAGATATAACAAAGGAATATCAAAGAAACAATCCGAATGTTATAAAAGAATTAGGAAAAACATAGAATAAGCAAATTCAAATTCTTATCCTTTCGATATTTTATGCGGACAAACATAAGTTAGAACTGCTTCGTTATGAAGACGTAGTATAACTAATAAAAAAAAAAATAACATTTTGATTTTTAATCTAAATCCACACCCTCACACGCGTGTACGCGTCTCTGTATGTCAAAATGAGTATCAGTATTTTTTAACTCGAAGCGTCACCATCGCCGCCACCGTCTGGAAGCAGCAATAAGCCAATAAATATCAAAATGGCGTCTGACAAGCCCGAAAACGACAACGAACACCGAGGTACAGATCAATAAAATTGTTTATTTAATACGGAATTTATTTGAAATTTATTCACCATTGAATATACGTCAGATCGAACAATTTTTCTTTTTTTTTCCTGTTTACGACGCCAATATCAATACCAAAACAAATACAAAATCTTGTTTTGGTAGAGGTTATTACACACCGTGTCGCTTGGATAAACAATCGAATGAATTTGGTTTAATTCCTGTTTTTCCTTCAGATTTGACTTGCGTAGAGGAAAGTTTGATGAGTCTGGAAAAGTTGGACCGTGCATCGCCTGATTTGTGGCCCGAACAAAGTGAGCTTTATTTTAAAATATTCTCTTGAAATATTCAAACCATAACTTAACATATTAAGTTACTTTATATTAGCGAATGATGAAGTTCCAGGTGTCAATGAATTCGTAGCCCAAAATTCACTCCAGAGCGAAGCTGCTTCTTGGTCAGCCGCGCTTACACCAGATGACATCAATCAATTACACCGTAACTATTTATTTATTTACTATTCAGCATTTTTTTATATCTCCGTTGACTTTATTTTGTCAAAACTTATTGAATATGTTGCTTAAATATTTTTATGCTTCTAAATCAATTGACTTCTGGAAATGTATATTTTTTTTTTTCAGAATTAGGGAATTTAACAATGACAGGACTCATTGCCGAAGTGAAGAAACTTCACGACATAGCGTATCAAGTGGGTTTGGAAGAGGCGAAAGAAATGACAAGGGGGAAATATTTAAATATATTCAAGCACAAGTAAAATTTGTACATAATTTTATACAATCTTTGTGTTCATTGATCTATCTTTAAGGATTAAAGTAAATATTTTTGTAAATAGAAAGTCAAACAGAACGTTCAATTTTCATTCAATTCTTCAAGATCCATTCGGCGTATCTTTGAATATCGACGAACGACACTGGCGAATTGCTATTCTCGTTGCAGTGCGAACCATACGACAATATTCCAACCTAGAAGAAGCATGTGATTTTTATTTGGAATACTTGTTAGAATTATTGTAGTTCACGTGAAACGATACTTTTTGGAAATAACGAAATCAACCAATTTTCAAAAATATAGTGAAAACTTTGAAAAAAAAATATTGAAAAAAGAACAACGGGAAGTTTGCATCGTCGAAATTATACATTTTCAGGCCAATGTTGAGGGATGCTGCATTGATTGAAATCTTTTTATAACTCACAACTGTGTATTTATTTCCATTCAATCTTATAATCGGGCTTCCACTAAAGCCTGCGCAAGGTTCGTGTTCGCCAATTGCACAAAGCTCGACGCAGAGTCCTTGATTCGCAAAGTCCGAACAATCCTGTCTAGAGAGTAATCGCATGTACATCGATCTTATCTTTTGGGACGGATCTAAAATTGTGAAATCATTTCAAAATCATAACGAAGAGAATTCCCGGGTTGAATTCTTTACAAATATGGGTTGAGACTTTCAAGATGAAGATGTCGATCTTACTTATCTCAGTCGATAATTTACCCCAACCGAACAATCGAACTTGGTCCATTTCTAGCAAGTTAAATTCACGGCCTGTGAACACGCACGCCGGTTGAGCTGTTACTAAAATTCATTCAAAAAAACAACATATATCAAGAAAAATCTATAAATCCAACGTTATAGCAGTGATTCGAAAATAAAGTTTTTTTTTTTTTATTGAACATATATTATTATTTCTCACGACCGTATTAGAAATCATCACTTTGTTATGAGGAAAATTCTGTTATAAATTGAAATGCAATTGAAAATTTGTTGACACTGCAAATATTTCGATTAACTTTTTGTTTTGCCGTTTTGCGTCCAACATCAATTGAACTGATGATTATCGCAGTACCGGTAAAGTTGATCGGTTCTTGAAGTCGGACGAGAGCAATATTACTCTCGAAAGTTTCGCTATTGAATCCCGGATGTTTAACGACGTAAGAAATTTTGTGAGAGGCCGGTTCGTGTCCGCAAAACAAATCATTGCAGTCTGGATTCTTGAATGAGTCAAATTCACCTACTAGTACGGATTGCCTGATCAAAGTAAATCCATATTATGAAATCAGATTTATAGCAACGTTTCCGGTTTGTTTATCGGTTACATAATCTCATCACTCACAATTTATATTTATCCGACTTGGCTAAAGCACATGTACCTGTGGTGAGAACTGTTCTCGCGTTTATGAGCGTTCCCACGCAAGGATATTTCATTTCACCGGTGATTAAATCTGAAATTATAACAAAGCGTTTTTTTTCAATCGTAAAGATTTATTTTTCATTTTTTTTCACAAATCTTTTCGGACATGTTTGAAAACAAAAATTTGAAGAAAAAAAACGTTAATTAAATAATTGGACGAGCAAGAAAATGAAATTTATAAGTTTTCGGTTACATTAACCGGTTGACTGGTGAGCTTTTTTCCAGTTTTTATGCCAAAACTGATACGAGTCAATATGTTACCGAAAATCACGATAATTTATTTCTGAGCGTTTTCGAGATTGCTGATTCCATTTTCATGTGATAAAGCATTAAATTTTCGCAGTGAAAAGTTAACAAATTTCACCCTGAACCCTTATTCTTCACATATTTGGGGGTAGCGAATTTTATTTGATTTCGATGAAAGAGTCCAGTGTGCTAAAAAACTAAAAATTTTCATGTCATATAGCATGAAAATCCATTGAAAAAACGAAAAATTTCACCCCCAACCTTCGATTTTCCTCATTTCTAAGGGTAGTGAGGTGAAAATTATGTTCAAAAATCGACTCAGCGACCCAAAAAAACCATTGTATACCAATTTTTGTCCAAATCGGTTGAAAATTGAAAAAGTTATTTCAATATGTACACATATGATACAAAACCAGAATGGGCCCGACTTTTTTTTTGTACATATATGATCCAATACCAGTCAACCGGTTAAAAACGCGATATTTAGTTGAACATAAGTAAATTTATAAGTTTCAAAATGGAAATGTTTTTTTTTTTTTTTTTTTTTTTTCAAGCTCACTTATAAATCCGATTTTCGCGAGAAAAGGAAAAGATCCCAAGGCCGAGGTGCCGCCAACGTTGGTGGGCACGAAAGATCGTCCACAATCGGATCTCTGTTCAGAGTGTTCGTAAACCAAGCGTAGTCTCCTATCCGGCGAATTGGGATCTTCGGCCGGGCTGCAGCAAACTTTTGGTCTCGTTGATTCATAGCCACAAATGGCGAGTCGAAATCTAGGCGTTCATTAATAAATAATTTTATAAAAAATATAACAAAACCGCATTGATTCTCTAGTAAAATGAGTTTTATGAGTTCCGTTGAATTATCGAAGGAAACCTTTGAGCCGGAATAGCCTTTTGAACCATCAGCGATTCAACACCGGGACAATAGTCAATGGGAACACAAACTCTGTCGTATGGACAGGCCAACTCGTTGTCGGCGACGTTATTTTCGTTGTAACTTTCGACACGATCGTTCAACACAAACTTTAACAAAACTGTTAAAATCCAGTGGAGTTTCATCATTTTTCGCTTCACGGAACGTCGTCGATCGAGATTCGCAGCCAACTGTACGAGATCGACGTTGCAAATGTATTTTTTTATGCTTTTCATTTTATCGTATGCATGTGTTTAAATTCGTGCGCTAAATTGAATAGGATATTGTAATCCCATTATGATCACGTTTACCTTGGCAATTCAAGTTATGTGTGCATTTCCGCCGGAAGACAATGTCTATAGCCCCGGTGATTATCCCCGCAGGATAATCTGCGTTCGTCGTCTTTTTGTACGGTGGGGGCAACGCAATAAAATCACACTCTCGCGCGTCTATCAGGGCCCATCATAATTTTATAATTACATATGAAAATGACATGAACGAGGGTTCATGTTAACGTTGTTGCTATATCACGCCCTAATTGCAAAGCTCGATGAAATCGATTCGTGTGTCGGCATAATTATATTTACCGTTCTCTTCTCCCAATGATTTTTCTTTGTTCGTTGGATTTCCTGATTTATGAGAAAAATCATCAAAACATGCTCCGAAGTGGATGTGGAAGCAAATCCCGAAATAAATCGACAATGACGCCGAAACATAACTCGCTCGATCGATCGATTCACTTTAGTTTAGTTTAGTTTAGTTTAGGTTATTCGTTCTCATTAATTTTTTATCACAAAAACGGGAAGGAAATCTGATTTGATCTGATTAAAAGTTTTTTCTTGCCACGAACTCTGCAACGTTTTAAAAGTGATTCAAATCTGAAGTTAAAATCAACCGAGTTTTTAAAATCTCTTTTTTACTGTTTTTCGAGTCTACGGTTGGGTAAAAATAGGGGACATCGGAGCAAATTGTATTTTTGCAATTGGATATATTTTTTCAGAAAAGAAAAACTTGAAAATTATATTTCTAAAAAAGTTTCAACAATACGAAAGAAAAAAAAGAAATTTTGGAAAAATAAGAAAATTGGAAAAAAAGGATAAATGTTAAAGCAGTTCTAATTTTTTTGACTGCTTTTCAAACGGAGCACAACTCAAGGTGCATTGGATTAAAATTGGGGTGAAAAATAAAATTGAGCATTTTTTTGAGGAGCTAAATATTTTACAGTAGGCTTTTTGGTCTTTGAGAATAAGCGATAGAAGAAGCTTGTCAAATCGCTCCTAAAAAGCATCAGGATATTTTTTTATTTTAGGCAGCCCGTTTAGCCCTGGTCAGAATGCGACCATTGGTTTTTCAAACTTTAGATAAAATCTCCGCACGTGTCTCTAATTCTCCAAATTTCGAAAAATCCAAAAAAAAAAAAATAAAAAATTTCTAGAGCGTAACATTTGTACAAAAATTTTGATTAAAAAATATAGCAATTAACAAAATACCGATTCCCTGCTGATTTTCTATTTATTCAATTGTCTAGCAGAATAAAAAGGTTCTGCAAAATGAAACAACGTTGAATATTCCGACATTAGCACCCGGTGAAATTTCTGTTGTTCATATTCAAAGCTGTCTCGATTATTCCAGACGATTTAATGTAATCCATCGACACGATATTGGCCGTACATTTCCACAGTTCGTTGTAGGAATCTGTGACATTCATGTTAACAAGCTCAGCCATTTTTCTCAGTCCACCGAGCGAATCCAAAAGGGCATCCATCGCGTCTGGAGTAAGTTGGGCCATTACAGAGCTCGGTGGTCGGTCGGTTTGTCTGTTGAATCAACAATTTGTTTTTTATTATTTGTCCTAAAAAAAATCAATCGTTTTCGAAAAAATCGGCCTCGATTTTAGTTTGAATTCAAAATTCATCACTATTTAAACATTTTAAACGCGATAAAAATTTTAACATTTTCATTCAAATCTGTCGGTCGATTTATCAAAAAAAAAAAGTCGAAGTACAACTCACTCATAGTTGTCCACAGGATCGATTCCTTCCTCGTATTTGTGGACTTTGCTGTACAAGTCATCCAACGTTTTGACGTCCGGCCATCGATGGGTCACCGGGGACCACGTGCTCTCGTGTGACGGCCAAACTTTAGAATGATCGTAACCAATTATGAGTCGTTTACCGGTTGCCCAAATATCGTCAAGAGTCATTCCCCATCCTTTCGTATTATTTTTCGGTAGATAATAACCGGCAAAACTTTTCTCCAGGAAAGCGATCAACTCCTCGTGATATTTGTTACCCATTCCAGCGAATCCTAGAATTACGAAATTGCCGTCGCAAAAAAATATTATTAAAAAGCCCGTGTTACATAAAAAAAAAAATGTTCCAAAAAGCCGTTGGACAATTGAATGAAATCGTCGATTGAACATTCGAAGATATTGTGCCAATTTTCCTTGATTTTTCGAAGTTTAACAAAAATATCTAGAGTCGCGGCAGCGACTCTGAGACAAGTACATTTATATATATGACGAGTTGCTGCCAGAGACTCTTTACCGGAACGATAGCGTTTCCAATTGTTTTCGAAAATTTTCAAAATTTGTTTCTTCAATAATTTATTAATTATAGCATTCCGGAGAAGATTATAAGTTGACATATTTTTTTGAATCGACGCGAATTACAATATCGCCCGGAAAATCATTTGAAAATAAATCCAAAGTGAGCGATCGAAATCGCATGATTCGCTTTTTACTGAAGAGAGACAGACCCACTTGGAAATGTCCTTGAAGAAGAGGAAAGAAAGAAAGTTCCGACGAGACTGAATAATAAAAGTGTGCGCTTTGGACTCACCAACCGGAAACTCCTGAACATCGAATATCACGATTTCTTGAGTATTGTCGAGAAATGTTTTGACATCGTCGATCACAAGTCTGAGCGGATGGACGCTGAAAAATCCATGATTGATCCACCAAAGATCTTGGATACCTGGATACCGACCGACTCTTATATCCAAGTATCTTACCCCGTAAATTAATTGGCTAAGTACGTCCTCGTCCTGCGCGTTAATAAAAAAAACAATAATTCGCATCGACAAACGAAGAAATACTTATCGAGTTTCTATTGAACTTGAGCGATAAACGGAATGCATGTCCTTGATCTCGCGCACACGGGGCCCACGTGACTCATCTTAATTCTTGCATCAGTTCCAGTGGATTATTATAATCGTGTGCGGCATTCACGCGTTTGTTATTTATCGAGATCAACTATGAATTCGACTTGAGAACTTCCGTTGCATCATTTGACGAATGATTAATTTTAAAAAATTTCGTTCTTATAGTTATTTCACGAGTTTCATTATTCCACAGCGGACATTGTTGCGGATTTACTAAATTTTTACTTGCGTGATGATGTATTTGTCGACGAGAGTTTCCATTTTCGGTTTTTCACTTTTGAAATAAGCTCCGGAGTCGTGTGTACCGGGAATAAAAATCTCGTTCAATCTCTTCGAGCCTAGAACTGATTCTTTCTCCCTCATCCAATTCGGATGCGTTCCCAAGCATTTCGTACCTTCGATCGTTCCATTTCTCATCCACGAAACGTGATATTCTGCGCAGATCAAAATATATCAGAATTATTTGTATTTTCGAGCACGAACACGAGGTATCGAGATTCAGCACGTGTAAGAACTTCTGAATCGAAATCGCGTGATTACGACAAAACCAGAAACTGAACCGTAATTGAACGTCGTCGATGACGACAAAATTTTCCTCATCAAAATTTGTTCTTCGTTAATTAAACAAACAAAATCATCCAAATACTGATGAGTACGTTTCAATACTCGCGCAGCGTGTTCGACAGGAAAAACGAATCGAATTCACAGATTTCGGTTGATTCAGTGAAAAAAAAAAAAAAAAAAAAAATGTACAAGGTCGAATTTGAAAATGAGACAAATCGAACGATTCATAAAAAAAATGAGCACTCGGACGGAAACGTATCGAATCAACTAAAATTAATCACAATTATCGAAGTGACTGCTTCAATAGTTAATTAAAGCCGTTGACGGAGGAGGAAAACTCACTCAAACATTGTTCTCGAAACGTTAAATCGGAGGTTGCAACGAATTCGCCTCGTACCCCAGTTTTGTGAAAGCCCCGTGTGTCTTTGGGCTGAAAAGTGTAAATAATTTCGGCGCCACTAATTGCCGGATGATCGTTGTGAAGCACCAACTTGTCACCGTCGAGAAGCTCCAGGATTTTCCAATAGATACCGATCTCTCGGATCATTTTGTAACTCATCAGCGGGGAGACGACGATTCCTAGTCGAAAATCCGAGTTTCCTGCACGCATGTTAATTCAATCAAGAGTATCTATACATTTGTAGGATTCGATTGATCGGTACTACGCGAGATTAGAAAATTTGTTTTTCTTATTTCGACGATGGTGACGAACCATTTGCTGTTTCAGGAGGCTCAGGTGGCAAAGGAGATCCTCGAGAAACGATTATAAACGCCGCCCAAATTGACGCTACAGCGAGGCCGTTCAGCATTTTATTAATTTAACGAAAAAATGTGAATTCCGATAAAAATAATAACTCAGGTCGTTGAGGCACGATAAGAATCGTCGGAGAGTTGGTTGAAAATTAACACCGGATATGAAACGCGACGCGGAACTCGAGTCGAGGACTGCTGCGAGGACCACAACACTCCAGTCACGCTACCACACTCGGTTAATTATTCGTGACGTAGATTTCAGCCGTACACTCCCGCGATTCCAAATTGCCTTACTATACCGAGAGCGAATGCACTTCGCTACACACACGCGCACACATATTTTTTATTCGCACGAGTCTCCCACAGATTCAGTATAGCAACGACATCGCTGCACTTCCCGTTTCGCTCTGGCGACACACGCGCGCACGCACGCACACACCACTGTGAATGATGATGAATAAAATGCTAAATAGTGCCGAATTGAGGGGGCGAGAGTAAAAATACCTTTTTGGACGAACCGCTCGAGCAGCAGATTGAACTTTACACTTTCATCATTAAAAATCGATTGCTAATTCACTTTTTCAATATATTTTCTCATTCGATAATGAAACTTTCGTAAAATGAATGTCATAAAAAAAATCATATTTTAATGACTGAACGCTCTAATTTTCATGCCAAATGAAGGCATTAAATTCGGGACTAGGAAATTTCACCAGAACCCGAATGACTACAGAGAGTCCGCGATATTAATTTGTGTTCGAGACAGCGTATGCACGGCGAAATAACGATACGCGAGATTCTTGAGTTCCAAGGAACGAGAGTTATCGGATACGTTTGTCGCTTATTATTAACAGGGTCGAGTTAGAGTCTATTTCATTAACGGTTCGTTATTCCCGATCAAATAAACTGCTTTTTCACCTCTTAACAAAAAAAAAAAAAGTTCCAAGTTCGAGCCTTCAAGACGAGCGTTTAAACTTCGCGGACTCGGACACGAGCGATTTTTTATTGCACTTTGTACAATTGACTTCGATAGACACCTATAGTAGATCCATCTGTTGAAGCCTTGAGCTCTATCATATGCTCGTGCACGAGTACGTTCTCGTGTGCCAGGCAGAGCTACAATAGACACGTACTTTATTACGGTCACTCAACCTCAATTAAGGCCAACGTTCCAATCGCAAAGCATTTTCAGACAATGTCGAAATTTGAAAAATAAATTGTCGAAAATAAAAGCAAAGATAAGTGAATTGCCGTCGTAAATCAAAGACGATGAGCCTGTAGAAAAATATCATTTTTCCCAGAGGGATTTTCATATTTGCGGGGATCTGTCGATCTGCCATTTACATTTCGATCGAAACCTTTTTTTCTGATTTTTGGAGCTCAAAGCTCGAGACTTTGTATTTAAAGGTAGGAGAGAAAATATCAAACAAATTTTGAAATAATTCTTTTCAAATTTCATATAAGAAATGGAAACTGTTTTCGGGCTCAATAGAATCAGCAGGAGGAATGTAATTAAAATATCATTATAAGCAGTGCGCGATGTGTGGAAAATATTCTAAAACTTGAACGACTGATTATGTGAAAAGAAACTATTTATCGAGAGTGAAATTTCGTTAAAAAAATCTTATGTAAATAAAAGATGGAGAAATTTTTCGAATAAATGGATTAATTTGACCAAAATTTTATAAAGTTTATAATATTGGGTTTATCATATTCCACCAAATTGTTAAGTTTTCGGGGAGATTACGATACCTGTGCATGGCCTCAAGTTATAACTATGCTAAATCCTCTCTTAATATTTGTTACATGTTCGATGATCCCATCCGCTCAGGTAAAGAAGTTTCAAACTCACCCAACAATACAAACACGTTAAACAATCCACCCTCCCTGTTTAAAATGTTATAAAAATAAAAAAAGTTGAGTGTTGTTTTTTATCGATTGGCGCTGACACCGTGAAGCCTGACACTGTTCTTTTGACTGGTAATTCAGATATATGAAGAACTATAGATAAAAAAAAAGAACTATCGATGAACAAACAAAGTTTTTTTTTGCTTGGAGACAGCTTTTTCTTCGAAAAACGTTAAATTTGTACAAAATCGGGAAGGTGATTTTCTGAGGTCTTAACCGTTGCATCTGTGTATTCGAACTAACGAGTGATCGAGGTGATTTAATAAATCATATTCTGTGGTTCGCTTGATTATATTTGGTCAAGATTTCCTCAGGTAATCTAAACAAACTTATCTTTTCTTTATAATTTACACTTTTGTTGGAGCAATCTTACTGCATTTTTGCGTGATAAACTATATTATGATTGCTCGTTCGTGTTTTTTCTCCAATTCAATTAATCTCGTAACGAAGTTCCTCCTCAAACTTATCATGTCGCGATTACTTCAACTCTATAGTGGCATCTCATCAATCGGTTCTCAAATTCTTTAGTCTTGGAGCAAGACACAGTACATCATCGTCTCACACGAGTTTCGTGACGATTCTCTTCTCAATTTCATATAAATTTCCATCTTAATCACAGTATTCTAATTAATCTTATATTTCATTTCAGAAGTCCAAAATTGTTGTGAACGAGAATGAGCTCATTTTAACTCTCCCCCACACCTGTTTTCGATGCCAGCAACGCAGAAGCGGGATGGCGAAAACAAAGGGGGATAAGGGCAGAGCCCCCCGAAAAAAAAATTCCCCAACTAATCTTCGAACTCCCGATGAGGATCCCCTAACTGAAAGTAGTCACAAGTCCTCAAGGACGCCGAAACGGCAAATTTTGTATGCTTCAATATGTTTTTATTTTGATGCAAACATTCAGAATCAATCGTCAAATCGAGGCGCGGAAAATATCGTAATCTTGCCAAGTTTTCGCGCTGTAACGCGGTTCGCTCTCGTTCGGCTTTTTCGTGATATAAATTTTAAATCGTAGTTTTTGAAATATGAAAAGGAAATTGGGTAAAAAATATTGAGACACAGCGTAGAACTTTATGATTTTTTTTGGGGGCTTTTTAATATCTTGCTTTATTACAAAACTGAAAAAAAAACGAAAAAAAATTCTGTGAGAGTAACAAACTTTTGGCTTATGTGACTAGTTGTAATACTCAGCGGCAATACTAAATTAGTGTAATGTATAAGTTGTGCACGGGTGTGAAAAAAAAATATTTATGACAGAGAGTTGGTGAATTTTCGCGAACGAAAGCTAATAAAATGATGATGGACAATAAAAATGTAAAATGAATTGATTTTTTTGGACAAACGAGATCTGTTTTGAATGAAAACGGTGAAATAAAACCAGTACCAGTATTCTCTTTACCATTTTTTCCAGATAAAAATCTTCGTATTCACAATAATCGAATGAATCGTTTGTTTCAACGAATTAAAATGATACGACGAAACGACGGTAATAGAGGATTTGTTTCTCTGCCTCTTTGTACAAAAACTTGTCGAAGAATACGCGATAAAAGTTCAATAAAATCAACAGATATACCTAGTGACAATACTATTTACAACTTTCTTTTTTTTCCTCTTTACGAACAAAATAGAGAAAAAAAACAAACAAACAAAAACATTGATATAAACTTTCGTTCGTTAAAATTCTCGACTAAATCCATAGAGACCATTATCGTTTTCATCCTTTCTTTTGTCGTAAAGTCACTTTTGTCGGCAATCTTTTGCAAGAAGAAAAAATCAACGCCAATCTCAACTCCATCAACCTTTATAATTTTTCCTTCGATATTTTTTCTCCTTTTCATTTGTCGCTCCTTCTCCTCTCTTTCACCCTCTCTTAGACACTTTACCAAACCCACACAAGGTATGTAATAATTTAACTTACGGATTAAAGGTACATAAATATTACGCTACTTTACAATTAATCTTTCATAGTCTCTGTCTTGGAAGACACGGTATGGCAGGATTTTTGATTAGGAATAATGTTTCGCTTCTTTCTTTTCTTTCCCCCATTATCATTATCATTATCATTATTACTACTCTTACTACTACTATTACTACTGCTATTATAGTTATTGTTATAATTATTATTTCTTTAACGCAGGTCTGAAACGCGATTTTAAATGATATTTGGACAATTGCCTATTTGAATGAACCGTTTACTGTGAGTGTGTATTGCTGCCGAGATGAAAATGATCGGTTTTCACAAAGTAAAACATTATTGTAATATTTCATTTCGAATTCTCTAGTTTCAAGGGTATTTTTTAAATAAATTGTGGGGGACAATATTATAGAAAAGGTGTAAAATTGATAAAATTTGGGCAGACTTCGGAAAATATCTGTTTTTTGCTCTTTTAACCCCTCAAACTTGAAAGCTGCTTGAGGCGATCAATCGGTCGTTTGGACGATGAAAATCGTGCTAGAATTTTGTTATAGCGGCGAGCTTGGACTGGAAGCAAAATGAAAAGCGTATTTCCATCCGAGGAGCAGACTCGTTCTGTTTTTCAGCACATTTCCGCCTTGAGAACATCGCGAACGACTGACAGATCGCCCCGAGTTAATAAAGATTATTTCAAAGATGCTCGATTGTTATCCTGCCATCTTCGCCTCGAATTCGCCCCTTCGCAGTCGGGCCAATGGGGTGATTTGCGCACGTTCGAACGATCGTGTATGTCATTCTGTTTTTCACTTGTGATTCCGTACACGCGGCGCGTGGGCACGCACGCACGCACGCACGCACGCGCGCACGTGTGTGTGTGTGCATTGTTAATTCTCTTCTAAATAGTAAATTAAATAAAAGTGCTTAAGGATATATTTGTTCGAGAGGATGCCGAGTGCATGTTTACACGAGAGAACAGTGAAATTAGTATGCGCCTACATTATTTTCCGTAAGTATTTAGTGTTCGAGTGGATCAGCCTTTCTAAATTACTTTTCTGTTTCTCTTGAACTTTCATTGGTCGGTGAAGGGTCAAGTGAAGAATGGGGAAAAAAAGCCTAAAAAAAGGACCGAGTGTGTCGACAGGTGAATAAATGTCCGGTGTACGCCGGGTTAATATCTTTGCTTTCTATACCAGACCATATTCTGTGGTTTTCGTTCGTTTCTCGATTAAATAATTAATTTTAACAATATTTCGTCTATAGATTAAACGACGCTCCGAATTTTCACTCGAGGCATCCGCGCGCACGCGAATATAATCAGTCCGTGATATGTTATGGCAGGTCGTCGAGTTGACCCGGAGAGAAAAAAAAATATATATCATTATGTACATACAAATATTTGTATGCCAAAAGAACGAAAGAAACAAAACGCAAAGAAACGAGAACAAGTTACAAATTCTAATGACAATTTTACTAAACGGATTCTTCGCTATTTGCTTTATCTCAATTCTCCCGAACGAGTAAGTTCGAGGTTTGAAAGAAAGATAGGTACGAACGATCCGATCAATTATTTTCGCTAACTATTGGGCCTCAGCCTCGGGAAATTCAATATCTTCCAACATCCTCGGCTCGCTGTCTTTCATCAGCTCGCCCCAGAAAATTTATTATTTTTATGCTTTTATCTTGTTCTTTTATCTCTTTACGAAATCTCGGAATTTAATCAAATAGATTAATATTGGCAATAGTCAAATATTTCTCGTCCTTTTCGTTTGCCTTCGAGAGGATGAATAATACGATGAATACGAGGGAATCCTTTAGCGTGCATCTCGTGGGTTTTTTTTCTTGCCAAAACTGTCGACGTGCGAAACGACATAACGAGCTATATATAAATCCGACGTTTAACGAATAATTCAACTACACTTATCCGACTACTATAATCTTAATGATATCAATAAAAATTAATAATTATAATCATAATAATGATATACACCATTCAGAAATACATTAATTAATCGAAAGTCCCGCACACACACACGCACACACGTTTTTTTTGTTTTTCTCTGTTTTCTCCTCGTTTTTTAAATTCTCTCTTCGTATGAATTTCTCATCTAAATTGCGAGCGTAAACTCAATTTACAACGAGAGACAATAGCCAAAAATTTTGACAAATACATAAATGTACGAACGTAAAAGAAAAGAAAAAGAAAAATAAACGGAGAAATAAAATTAGCTCGACTTCCTGCCTTAAGGCACTAAGCGGCCGCATTTACAACTAAACTATAGAAATAGAAGTTTTTAATCGCTAATCTTTACCATCGTTACGAGTAATCGTATGCTTAATTCGATCTTACGCGTTATTTCTCGCTTTTATTCGTTAAAAGTTTGCGTTCATGAGTGTTTTCGTGTACAAATATTTACATGCATATTGTTTGGTTAAAATATTTCTCTCCATTTTTTTAGACTTGTGTGCTTCATTGAACAACGATCATTCAACATTCACGATTGGAAATGTTTCGGTGACGAGAGTCTCCACTCAATTTGTCTTCTCTCCCATCAAGTATCTTATTGTTTATCTCGCGTTCACCGATTTCAGTAGGTCATGTGGTGCACTCGACTCTGTTTACGCTCTCGTCATTCGATAAGAAATGACTAGACGCGCTTACTAAACGTATACAGTTATTATTTATACAATGTACATGTGCTTTTCGCTCGTTGTAACGTTCGAGACATTGAAGGAAAAAAAAAAACAAAACGCTTTCTTCACTGTACAACATTACACTTGATTCTTCCATCGATTATCGATATTATAAATATTATTCGTTTACGTGAGTGGTTTATTTTCGTACTGTAAAGCGGAACACTTTTGGATAGTCAAAAATAGGACGTCTCGTTCGTAACATCGATGATATGTCGAAACAAAAGTAATAAAAAACAATTATTCGGTGACTGCGCGATTGCGTGGCTAGTTTTAATTTCTCTTATCGGTGATGCAGAAACAAGACACAGTTTGCGAGTGAATGAAAAAAAAACTGACAAGCGACTTCTCGAAATTGTGAAATATCATGTTGGATCAAGATTAATATTTCGAGTCGGATATTTTGTTAAGTTACGCGGAGCTCGTTTCGGGAACTGCGATCGTAATTACTCATTTCCTATTCGCAGCTGTGGTTATTTTTTCGACGAAATTTTAACAACGCGAACAAATTCTCCGCACCAAATGTCTATTCTACGTGAAATAATATCAGTCGTTTTATTACGCAAACTTTTCTCAACAACAAGAAATTAACAGATTCGACATCTCTTATTTTTTATTTTCTTTTTGCTCGTTCATGCGCATCCGATGTCTTTTATATTCTTCAATATTTATTCTCTTTCTTTCGTACTGCAAAAATAACAGTGACTGTGTATATATTCGTTATCCTATGTATTGCATTGTTGAGTCTATTTTTCAACCGGTTCGTGGCGTTTACGGCTTTTTATACAGTATTTTTTTTTGTTTTTTTTCCCCCCTTCCATTCGTATGAGTTGGGGTTCTGAAAAAATTGTATCTGCACATTCGTTTCCCGAGACGCTTGTGTACCTCGGCAAGTGAAATATTTACTGATGAAATGTCGACAAGCGATCAATGAGTTTAACAATTATAAGATAAGTATTTTAAAAATTTCATACTCATCGTCAAATTTTTGAAAAATCAAGAAAAACACATGTGTATCTAAAAGCCTCGGGTTTCGGAGTATTCTTATGTGAAAACGTAGGCAAAATCTTCATTTCTCGTTCCATCAAATATAATACAAACCGTGTATCTCAAATAATTAATATGAAAAACTCGAGTCAGTATCGAACGAGCATAATCGGAGTTTCGAAAGTCGAAAAACGAACTTTATAAAGATATTTCGATTTGTCCTTCGACTAATTTTGATCGGATTAGATTATTCTTTTTTTATGCACAAAACTTTTGACTTTATTCTGAACTGCAATGGAAATTTTGAAGAGAGCGAAAACAGCCGAGAAAATCAATGTAGTAGCCTTGTTTTTCAATATTTTCGTTTGTTTTATGATAATGAATCATTCGACTTTTAGTCGATTGTCGATTGACAAAAAATGTGCAGCGAAGAAAGAGTTGTGAAAGTTATAGAGTTTTCTGCGACACAATTATTTCGGTAACCCCAAAGTACGGATGGGTTTTTCATTATCATTTGCCTTTATTGAACCCTGGCGGATTGTGACCGGTACGAAAACCTCTTATATATCGTCGAGTTGCAATAAATCTCACGTATTTGTAGGAAGGAACTTTGGTGCAACGAAAAAAAAAAAACGTTTGAGAAAAAAAACATAAAGGAAACAAATGATGAGACCGAAGTGTCGAAGGAGAATTTCGAAATTCGAACTTCGTCTTCGCTCAAAAATTATACCCTGGCAAAAAGAAAAAAAAAAAAAAATAGGAGTGTTTGCTCGAAATGCGAGAAAAGGAATAACGAAAGAAGAAATACCCTGGCTAAGATCGAGGAAAATAAGGACGATAAATCTATATAATTGGGCCTTTTTCGAAGGAATGAAAAGAGTCGGATATGAAATCGCATATTTACGAAGAAGTACCCTTCGGCAGAGCGATGCTCGATGCAGCTGTACGATACTGAACAGTTGAAGAAAAGAGAACTCGAATGCGAGCTCAAACTGTCACGAATAATCATTGACTTTCATAAAATTGAGAAAACAAAAGAAAAATGGAAAAAAAAATTACGAAATGAAAGGAGTTATTATGTTAAACTTATTTCTAAACGAGCCACTTAAAAATCTAGAGGTTCGATGGTACGGCTATTTTCTAGCTAAACTCCCACGATAATTAGTATTATCATACACGTATACTTGAACACTGTACATGTAATAGTAAAGTATTAAAATATCCATGCTTACTTGGGACAGGTATGGCAAAATTTCTCAAAATTCTTTTTATTTCGCCAGTCTCTTTGTTGTCGCAGGTTTCATTTTCTCTGCTCAATGGATGAAAACGAGTTTGAATGCCTCGTTTGACGTCCTTTAGGATGGACCTTTTCCTTATTTACGTGAAGATTAATTCTTCTTTGTTTTTTTTCCTCATGTCACTACATACTTTCAAGAGACTCCCCCGTGGATCTCCGCCGATTTGCGTTGCCCTGAGAACTATTTGTACATTCGTATTATCCCGAAATAATCTGCGGATTATTTCCGGTATGTGATTTTCGTTTTTTCATTTTTTTTCCGTGTCTTCTGACTCGGTGACGAGGATGTCGCGAACTCACAGAGATCCCCCTCAAAATCGATGTTACATTTTAAGGGAGTTTCTCATCTATCGAGCGGAACGTCCTCCATTATCGGTAAATTGCCAAAATGTTGAAAACCATTTTTGAATATTCTACCACGACTCGTGCCGGCTTTGGTTTGATCGAGCAAGGTCACGTTGTCCTCGAATTCTTTGACCCAACGAGCGGTCTCGTTGCCCCAATGGAAACGAATCGGGGCTGCGTGGTGATAAACTTTTTTCAAGCCGAGATTACGAATTTCGACACCTTGTTCCGAGTGGTAGAAGGACTTTTCGCAGAAATCTTGGCTCAAAAAGGGCTCGAGCTCGGCGACTATTTCCATAAAAGTCGGACGCTCGCTCGGCCGCCATTTGAAGCATTTTTCCATCAATTTGATTATCAATTCGGGATTGTTTCGGGGCACGTTGACGGTGCCGCGTCGAAGAACGTAATTGAGAACTTCCTCGTTGGAAAAACCCTGATAAGGGATTTCGGCGAGAGTGAGAATCTCGTAGAGAACGATGCCGAAAGACCAGACGTCCGAATCGGAGGTGAAAACACCGTCGGAAAGATTTTCCGGGGCCATCCATCTGATCGGTAAAAGTCCTTTTTTACCAATTTTATAATAATCCGTAGCGTAGATGTCTCGAGCCATGCCGAAATCCCCGATTTTACAAACGAGATCTTTCGAGACCATACAATTTCTCGCAGCCAAATCGCGGTGTACAAATTTTTTAGATTCCAAGTAGGCCATGCCGTCAGCGATTTCGCCGGCCATTCGAATGACCCTGGAGACATCGGGGACGAGATGAGTTTCACGAATTCTCCGTAAATAAGTTTTGAGATCGCCGTTATCCATGAGTTCCATAATGACGTACGGCGGTGAGCCATCGGAAACGACGCCAAGTAGTTTGATGATGTGAAAGGTCGAAAAGTTCTTCATGACGGAGGCTTCGTTGAGAAACTCGTTTTTGTCAGCGTCCGATGAAGATTCGGGTATCGTTTTGATGGCGACTTGAGTAGCGCCACAAAGAAGTCCGCGATAAACCATGCCGAAGTTACCGAGACCCAGTTCGTCGAGTATCTCAACATTATCGCGGGGAACTTCCCACGAGTCCTTGACGTATTTGCACTCGATGTAATCGGGATTAACGCTCGCGATGAGCCTCTGCTGCTGTCGTTTTCGACGGTGATTACGATTTACGAGATAACCAACGACGAAAATGGTTGCAAGAAAGCCGAAGATGAGCAAAAGGACGAGAACGATGGTGTTGTCCTCTTTGAGGCCGATGCTAAAGTTAATGGGCTCTGAAAAATTTCCTTCGCCAGCGAGCGACATCGAACGGACTCTGACGCTGTACTTGCCGGGGCTCAAATTCCGAAGAAAGTGTGTGCCGCGTTTTTGACGATAATTATTATGCGTTACGCACGCGGTGCTCTTGATAGCGTCCTTGATTATTAAATTGGTATACTCGATGGTGTGAGCGACGATAAGGCCGTTTGGATCGGTCGGCGAGTCCCAGCTTATCGAGACGATTGTGTCGTTCAAAACGTGAACGTTTACGTTGCTCACATCATCGGCGCTCGGGCGTTTTTTCGTTCTCGAATTGGAGTATTGTATCGAGGAACACATTTGCGTGCCATTTTCCAATTTTTGACCGCAAGCAGCGACCGATATCGTGTACAGTGAAAAATGTCGTAAATTCTTCAATAAGTAAGAGCTGTTGTTCATGCTGACATTGTGCACGAACGAATAGTATATTCCGTTCCATATTCGCGTCCTCGTGTCGTCGATGATGTCGTTACGCGTGTTTCTCCAATTGAAATCTTTCATCGAAGGTCGGGACGAAGATAAATTATTGGCAATGCTATAAAAATCAGTCTCGACGGTGTTGTACCGATGAGAATAACAATGATTTTTACCTCCGCTTGAGAGCGAACCGCTGGTCATGTTTTCGTAACAAAAAATCTCGAATTTCTTTGACATCGATAACGTGGTTTGCTCGTCTTTGGTGCAACAAGATTTGGGATCGATGTCGGATGGTCTGACGATTATTTCGGTTACGGGCTCGTTTTCTATTTCCGGGACAAGTCCATGCTTGCAATAATCACGGGATTCCAATAATTTCTCGTCATCGGGTCTTATGAAGCCGGAAACGATGTAATAGTATATCGGACCGTTCGGACGTTCCGGAGGTCCCCATTTCACTACGATTTCCGTATCGCTCACCGCAAAAGAGATCAAATCAGTTGCGACCGATGGCACGTCGCTTCGGGTACGAAAAAAAATAATTTTCGACTGGCCCGTCGGACTGGTCAAGTAATTTTTCTTCCGGGCCGTCAGAGTTTTGACGTAAGCCGCGTATTTCGTGTAGGGCTTCAAGTCGAGCAATATCTGCGATATGTTCATTTGGGGAGCTTCGTTTCTCGGTAATACGACGTCTATTATTTGCCAGGTGTTGTTATTGCGCTTGCCACAAGAATTTCCTTCGTAGCTTATATTATCGTTGTCCGTCTCGATGTAATTAAGCAAATAACTGAGCAACTGTTGGTCCCGGTGAGGCTTGTAAGAGTCCCAAACAAGATTCGCGTAATTCGGGCCCACAGCATCGACTCTGATGTTTATGTCGACGATGTCACAGGCTACTTTTTCTCCGTTTGATTCACGCTGAACTTCGAGATGCGTGAAATTTGTTATTCCGACCATTCTTCCCAACCGCTCGATTCTCGACAAACACAATTTTGGATTGTAGTGAAAAAACAAACGCCCCTTTTGTATTTCGATCTGCTGATCCTCCGGAAAAAGATCCGAGAGATTTGGATTGTCAAGGATAAGGAGACTCGCGTTGTTTATATCCAATTTTTCCCCTCTTATGACACGCAATTTTTTGAAGAAACCCAGTGACGTTAGTGGAAACGAATGCGTCACCTTCAAATACTCCGTTATTTCTTCCACCATACCAAACGCTTCCGTCAATTCGTTCATTATCGTCGGATTACCGTTTCGTATTTGAAATTCGAGAGCGCCTTTTATTATCATCGTACCACGAAAAATCTGAGCGTCCGCGACGTGACGTATTATCGCGCTGCGACCTACTTTTCGACAGAGACCGTCGCAGACTCGACACGTCGTCAGCTGAAAATTTATGCAGAAAGACATTAGGAAAATTTTATAACTGGATGTGCCTTTCTATTTTAACTTTACACATTTTTTCAAGTTTCTAAAAGGGCCACATTTTATCGAATGATTTTTTCGTTCAATTTCTTTTTACGTATTTCTAAAGAGCATGGAATCTCCAACCTCCATTTTCGATACAATTCATTAACAGTTTCGTTTTTAATTTTAACAAACTCGAAGTGCTGCATGATCCAAAATGCGATAGATAACTAGAGAAGATAGAATGCGACAGACAACTAAAGTCACACGCGTATCGTAACGTACTGTTATCGATTATTCAATTACAAAAAAAAAAAAAAACTTCAAAAGTATAAGTCATTGAATTTAGATCGATTCCAGGCATGACCGCATATCAAATACTCACGTTGTTTTCATCGATTGCCTCCTCAAAACCATGAGGACACTGAACTAAACAGGAGCCGTTGAAAGGTCGCCATGGACCGGTTTCTTCGGCTTTTTGAGCATGTGGCAAAGTGTTCACTCTCAGACATTCCTCCTTTGTGATGCATCTTCGCGAACGATACGCAAATCTGGTGGATCGAGGACAACAATAAGAAAATAATTATTTATGCGCAATTGGTCCTTTTTCACGAGCACTGTGCAAATTAAATTATCTTATGGCTTTAGCTTTTACTGATGAATAAAAATAAAATGATAAATGAACGTACAAATGAGACGGGCAATTCTCGACACATCGGCCCTGGTATTGAAAATTTTTGCAAACGTAACAATCGGCTTCGGTGGGACCGTCGCACTCGCTCAGACACTGTTCATGGCATTTCTGCTTTTCGGTCTTCTGGCAATGCTTCGCGTTCCAGCATCGTCCGTTAGGGCAATGCGAACAAACTGTGAATGTAAACGTAAATGAAATGAAGTTGAACAGAAATGTTTGGAAAAACATTTATCAGGATTTTACTAATTTGCGCCTCTCTATTTTCAATTTCAAATCATCGATTACTGAACTTTTATTGGTGCTCTGGAAATTTCGCTGATATGACTATTTGAACGCATTATTCTTACAACTATAAAACCGTTCCTGCGATGTCTTTGTATCGTATTCTTTTTTAACACAGTTTAAAGAGTGAAGAAAAATCAACAAAAATATTGCATGTCAAACAAAACAGTGGCGGGAAAAAAATATTAAGGTAGTTCTGTATGTACACTAGTCCAGTCAAAATGTAAGAATGGAGCAACTTTCAAGCAGAAATTTGCAAACTTGATCTAAGACTAATTTGATGACGCCGAATCGAATGGTGTAAATTATTTTGCGATCAGCCCCCGGCAACATTGAAAAAATAAGGGTTGAAATTTAAAAATGCGTATAACTCAGAAACTACTACATAGATTGAAAAAAATATTAGTGCCATTGTTTTCAGACGCCAATAATACGCGAGAAAGCATACTATTCATTTGCACAAATTGAAAAATTAACAAAAAAAAAAAAAAAAAACATTGAGCTCGGGGTGAAAATCCTCAAATTTCAACTGCTTGAAAATATAATAAATCTGTAGATAATTCGGTTTCTCTCGATCACACACGTTTCAGGAGGGTCTAATCAAACTTTCCAGAAAATTTTTGTTTTTTTATTCATTGTTTAAATATGGAAAAAGTGCCATTGAATATTAACAAAATACGGATTGAGAATCTACTTTAGAAAGAGATGCACTTTACCGCTCGCAATCATAGAAAGGTTCTCTCTATCGTCCAGCTCATGCGTCGATATACAGTAGGTTTTTGGTTTTCTACAGCACGCACGAGTACGTTGCGTGAGCCATGGCGCACTTTCATGTGTGCGACAGAGATGTATATTGTATATACTAGGGTGTGTCGAAAAAAATCGATATTTTTTTTTTCGGGCTCCACAAGCATTTTTCTTCTTGTTATGCCAAACGATGAAGCTAGCCAAAAGGACAGCTCAAAATAAAATTATTTCGGCCGGCCCACCGCATACTTCAATTTTCCATAAGAATAACATGTGAAAAAAAAACTTCGGTGAACATTGTTCCATATCATCTGTAAAAAAAATTGCACAGATATTCTACTTACGTATTTTTGTAGAAAATTGAATTCCCTACAAAAAAAAGTCGTTTGAGTCATTGGCCTAGAACCAATCGTTCAACGATTACAGCAGTTTGAAGTCTCTAACGTCACCTAGCCAGATTTCGCGTGTATCATTCCCTATTTTCGAGGTCGCTCCTTTTAATGGTACTGTTTAAATTGGACTGAAAACTATTTTTAAGTATAGTTTTTCAAAAATAGCTTCTAGGATCGTTATCTAGGCAAAAATATCGGGTACATACTGTTCTCATTTGTTTGAACGAACGACATAAATTGTTTGTGTTTCCACTATTTGTTTGAATAAATTATGAAATTCAATTAACCAAACCAAATGCACAGATACAAATATACATAGGAAAAGAGAGAGAGAGAGAGAGAGAAAACAGTTCAATTATTTGCCGTGCTTGAATTGATTAACTTATTATAATTACATGTTGGCGTAATACCGAACCGTTTGAGCGCTGTAAGCGCACACGTTGGCGTAATGCCGAACTGCTTCAGTCTTAATTTTTTTTAAATATAAAAAAACATAGGCTTTAGCCCAATTTAAACAGCACCGTTAAAGGGAGCGACCTCAAAAATAGGAAATGATACATGCGAAATCTGGCTAGGTGACGTCAGAAACTTCAAACTGCTGTAGCCATTGAACGGTTGGTTCTAGGCCAATGACTCTAAGGACTTTTTTTGTAGGGAATTCAATTATCTACAAAAATACGTAAGTAGAATATCTGTGCATTTTTTTTTAAACATGATATGGAACAATGTTCACCGAAGTTTTTTTTTCACGTGTTATTATTATGGAGAATTGAAGTATGCGGTGGGCCGGCTGAAATAATTTTATTTCGGGCTGTCCTTTCGGCTAGCTTCATCGTTTGGCATAATAAGAAGAAAAATGCTTGTGGAGCCCGAAAAAAAAAAAATATCGATTTTTTTCGACACACCCTAGTATATACATACCCTCAATCTTTCTTTACCCTAGTGGTGAAAAACTAGTGAGAAAAACCATTTTTCTCGCTAGTTTTTCAATTAACAAAAATTAATAAGTTGCTTTCTTATGTATCTTAATATTTTTGGCGTCCGAAAACACATTGGTACAAATATTTTTTCAATTGAGTCAATATTTTTTTAGTTATACGCGTTTTAATCCTTCAACCCTTATTTTTGCAATGTCGCCGGGGGTTGATCGCAAAAAAGTACACCATTCGATTCAGCGTCATCAAATAAGTCTTGGAGCAAGTTTTTGCAGAAATCTGCAAACTTGCCCCATTCAAAGCTTGTACACTCCGCCTGTCCTACACAATCACACGCCTCATGCACGAATGGATCACCTCTATACGTATAGAAAATGTCGCTGTAATCGTGGCAATAATGCCATTCTCCAGTATTACTACAGCGTCGAGCGTCAAAATGTCAGTGTTTCCTCAAATTTTATTTATTCGTCACAAAAGAAATTAAAAAGTGTTCGAATGACAATTCAATCGAAAAAGGTGGTCGAACATTTGAGAAAAAAGCTTTCATATTGTTATACGATGCGCTCGTTCCGCGTCACGTAAAATTAACACAATTCACCAGTCGACATCTCCGAAACTAGATCCGAAATTCTAATCCCACAATATTACTCAATATGCGATTGGTTTCATTTTCAAGTCGTAAGATCCGTTTAGCGTCGGTAATAAAAAAATGTAAACAAAGTGCTATCCAGTGACGCGTTAGGAATAACCCATTTTTAATGGCGCATATCTCGAAAACTAAATGGTGAATCGATTTTGAATTTTGACAGTCGGTTCATGAAGGTTACACCATATTTAAATTTCAGTCAGTTCTTGAGATTTCAAGAAAATTACAGACTACCTTAAGAGTAATTTTTCACGAGCGCCTTGAACATTCTTCCTTGAAATGATTATTTCGCAATGAAAACGTAGTGTAAAACGTTGGACAAGAAAGTCGGTTGTTCGTTAGGAGTAATTGCGAATAATGTCAGCACAGAAAAAATTTAGTGAGAACATCGTTACCTTGGAATTCACGCGCGAATGCTAAATTCCCGTTAACAGAGAAATGCACCGAGTTTCACAAGGTTTTCTAACGTTTTTTTTTTCGTTTTTCCCCTTCGTGTCGAGAATTCTCGAATAGTCGAAGAATTCTTTCGGAAATGTTGATTTATTGCTATTCTGTATGCCTACCTCAAGCTGATCGAATAACGTGATAAGAAATATTGGCATTCAACGACTGACACTCGCAATCGTTGCTTTTTATCTCTTTTCATCATAATATTATGTGTGCAAATATATTGGATGGTGGTGAAGCACTGGGTCGTGCCACTTTCAATATATTTAAACGAGTTTTGTGGAACAAATATTTGCAGCGAAAGAGGCACTCCATGAATATTTCAAGGAATCGTCAAATTTTCCCTTTTATTTTCCTCTCTCGCAAAACTTTCCCGCAATCTGACAACAAGACTCGGTAAATATTTCCAACAAATAAAATACGAAATTATACTACGAACAAAAAAGAAAAAATAACCCAGAGAAAAACCTCTTTGGAATGGTATTCGTTCGGATAGTGCTATTTAAAAAAAAATCGATTCTCGAACGCTCGATTGGTCGATCTAAATACGAATTATCGCGATTCATTGAAGATCTTTTTTTTTTGTTTTCACTTTTCCTTTATATTTAAAGCTCGTAATTTTTCAGGGTTTCAATCGATTTTATGATTCGAACAATTCCAAATTTCTGAATTGAAATTCTCTATAATTGCTGTTGTCTAGAATTCCGAATTCCACTGCTTCTTCGTTTTAGACCTCACATTTCTCTTTTGTGATTCAACGGCTATAAAGATTTCGGTTTCAATAGGACAAAAAAAATGGTTTATTAATTTCTTCATTCCTTCCCGCCGCATTATTCTCGGATTTTCAGGCCCGGGGAAACAAGAAACTTGTGTCGCCTGAACGCTGCAAATAAATGTCGGATCATAAGAAAAATATAGGAAACTCGTTTAACTGGAGAAATACAGATTTTTACAAGATTATCTTGCTTCAAAAAAAATGCAAGCCGAAAATTGATATTGGAGTCCAGAAGTCTTATTAAGCATTTATATTAATGATCGATATAAATGCAAATAAACACTAACGGTACAGACAGCATATTGGGAAACGGAAGACGTTCGTATTGACAGTTCTTATCTCGAATTATAAAAGAATGTTTTAACTGTCAGCAAAGCCGGAAGCTTTACTGACATTCTCGTTTCTCTCGGGATCGTTTTGTTGCATTCATGCTCATTCGAGCTCGTATAGGGCAGGGAAAAGCACGGAAAAGATTGAAAGAAACTGAGAGTTGGAGAAACTTTGCTCATTAATAGTAGAGGCTTGTAAGGCACGAAGGAAACTTGCCAAATGAAAATATTGTCGCAGTGAAATGAAAAAATATTATCGGGAACGGGTTCGAAATGCCGATTTTCGATTTCCCGGTCAGTCATTGCAAGGTATTTCGTTAACTAAACTCTCCTCCGAAAATCAAGTTGCTCTGCGCATCTTTTCAAATCATGAGTTATAAAAAACGACGAGGATCGCTAAATCGCGCGGGGGTTAATACGTTTCCAGAAAAACAATCTCATTGGGGAATGAAGGTGTGAAAATTGAGAGCGAGCATAGTCGTGCATTACAGGATAGGAAAATGAGTTACAGGATGAATAATTCCAGCATAAGAAATGAGATAGAGGAAACTTGGTAGAGAAGCTCGAACGTCGAAGAAGGAGCAAACTGGAATGAACAAACGGATTAAATCGTACCAGGGCACGGAGCTTCGTTGCTGTTATCTTTGATGAAGTTTTCGCCTGCTCTAACGATCAATCCCCAGTCAAGAGTCGAAAGATAACACAGAGAAGGATTTTTCTCTATCCTGACGGCGCCTCTCGATATTTCGGTCAATCTGTTCAGGCCAATCTGTAAAACAATTTTATTTATTAGTTATTAAAATTTTGTTGTTTCGAAGTACATAATTGCAGACTAGTGGGACGTTGAGGATTGTGAGAGAGTCCCCCCTTGATGAGCACTCTCTCCGTTCTTTAATTCGGTTAAACAGCTTGACTCGGGTACTTGACCCGCTCGCTCGTTTAACCGGTCGGGATTGACGATTTGTTCGTCACCACGAAACCGCGTTGATTTTGCGTGGGAATCTCTCCCAATATCTACATATCTATATCGATGCGTATTTCTTTTTGAATATTCTCGTATCGAGCCTCACACACGCGCCCGCGTTGTTTGTTTTATTATACATGTGCAGACTGAATAATGTGGGAGCTCGTTACACGCCGCACAAACGCATCGTACATCGTCGTGATTGACGAGACGAAACGTGACGAGTGTTGGAATCGATTAAGTATCAGTCACGTACTGTACTCTTGTATATTCTCAGTGTCAACGTGAATTATGAACTTGCTAATTTGTTTCTCCCTTGGTTCTTCTTCTTTTGTTTTTATCTCTTCTTGGCTCCGTTTCTTCGTCGTCATAAATTCTAAGCATCGATTCTCTAGTAGCAGCGAAATCTTTTTTTTTTTTTACAAAATCTTTTTTTTCGAGAACTGAACGAGTATTTAGATTTATCGAGCTTCTTTTTGAAGAAATTTGAACGATGAGTTATGAAAATTTATCGAGTGACCGATCTACGCGCAATTACGGAGCAGTTTTCTCGTGATATTTTCGCCAGAGTGAATTCCATCAAGGCTCGATACTTTTTTCATCATATAAAGTCAACGAAATTGCAGAGATAATCGGGATGACAAAATAATTTTGAGAGTAAGCAAAAAACCGAATGACCTTGTGATCGAACGATAATTTTGGATGAACAAATATAAATATGAAATATGTTTTACCTCCTGCAAATTCTGCATCTCGTAAATCATGAATGAATAATCAGCAAACAAAACGTCACCTCGGATAACTTCGAGATTCGGCAAAATTCCACCGAGCGTTTTGAGATTGTTGACGCGATAGATAAGAACGAAATCCGTGACTTCGCGCAATTTGGGGAAACTGATATTCTGAAAATCATCCTCAGAGTCGTTCTCGATCAACACTATCTGTAGAAAACCCTCGATAACGTGACAATCCTCCAGGACTTTGAAGCTGTCAACATTGTTTCGTATATCGATGTCCGAGCATACTCCATCAGCTATTGTCAGAACTTTCTGTTTCGACAAATTTTTTTCACTCGACGATTCACTCGGCTCAACATACTCTTTCGGCTTACTCGTCGATGTCGATTGGTTGCTCTTTTCTTCTGACATCCCCTCCAAAGAGCTGGCGCAAAAAAAAATGTTTTCATTATTTTCTTCATTACTTACGCGTTTAACAGTAGTACAAAAAGACCGATCGAGAAATTAAAAATTGCAAAAAACACGGAAAAACGATGAAACTTAGAATCGTTGATGCAAAAAATCTATCAACATTTCAAGGACGAAGGCAACGACGACGAGATACTCGAAAAATGTTGACGTAGTTTGTGAAAAATTTGAAAAAAAATCAACAGTTGGTTGTTATTTAGTTAAGTTCGAGTGACAGATTGATGAGTGTAAATAAAATGTTGTAATAGATACCCAGCAGGCGCGTCGACGGTTCCGTTGTTTTGGTAGGCATAATCCTGATCTTGTGAATCTTGGTCGGTTTTAGATGTGAAATGTGGATCATCAACCCCCAAGGACTGTTTGCCACGTTGATATTTGTCCGAGTCGAGTGATTTGTATTTTCCATTGACGGTTTTATCGGATTGTTTGGAGTAAAAGGAATAGTCGTATTTGTTTTTAGGACGTGGAGGGTTTTCCTGAGAGTGTACGAAGTATCCGATAAGGAGAAAATACACTACGAGGGATATCAGCAACTTCCGCGTCCTCATCTTTTCGACTCATGAACACGATGATTTTCACTGATTTATCGTACCCGAGTAGTGTTGAACACTAGCGTGGGGATCGTTTTTTACAGAGTGTGTGAAATAGGAACGGGGGAAGGGGGTAGAGGAGGGGTTCAAACGCGATTTGTCCCTACCACCACCCGAATAATTGCTCCCCTTCTTCTTTCTCTTCTTTTTATTTTTCTTATTCTTCTTCTTCTTCTTCTCCTCCTCGTTCTCTTCCTCGTCTTCTTCTTCGCCGTCTTCGTCTCTTAGTCCTTTGTTTGATATCGCGATACAAGAACTCTGAATCTATGGACGAAAAAATCTTTTTGCCACAAATATTTCCCTTCGGAATGGGCGAGTTTTGAAAAACGAGGCGTCCCGATTCTCTCAACTTTTCAGTTTCCTCGTCCAACGTTTTCTCCCTTCTCTCCTCCACGGCCTCGTCTCCGTACTCCCCCCTGCTGTTCTTACGTATATTAAAATGGCTTCCTTTCCTCCTTTCCAGCTCGATGATATATACCTCGCGATCCTTGATTCTCCTCGCCGTTGCCAATGTCCTCCCTGATCTTCGCCAGGTTTTTGCCTCTATGAAGTCGCAACAGTTGGAACGGTAACAGCCACCGAATCGGCTCACTTCAATGTTCTTCTTCCCCCTGTTATTTTTCACGCTCTCGTTCACGTCCACCAGAACTTCCGGTTCCCGCGAAAAAATTACTGCCCCGCCAGGTCGCATCGGGGGAACTCCTCCCGATCGCGAATCACGAAGTCAACTTCACCGAATAGGTTTATTACACGAGTCGCGACCTACGCACGAAGCCCTTTATCTCCTCCCCTTCGCAAAACATGTGTCTATTTTACACTCGATTTTTCGACCTCTCACTCGAGATAAACGGATGATCCTCCCCCCCCCCTTGCCTCGATCGCTCTCCGATACTCCGCCGTCTCCCAAAATTGCTCCTTTCAATGTCTCCTCCTCTTTATTCTCGTCGTCGAAGCTTCCCCTCTTGTCGTTGAAATTTTCGAATCGCAACGGCGTCGAGATACCGATTTTCTAGAAAACGCCTTCTTCTTCTCGTTCGCTCATGATTTTCTTCCGCGCTTCTTTACTCCACCTCCTCCTTCTCGTTAAATGCTCGATGATCGAATCGTCGCATCGGGGTTAAAGAAGCTTCTTGTTGAATATGAAGAATTTTTTTGTCTTCATGATTGTGCGATTCTCTCGTCAGCGCTTCCACCTGCAAACGAATGAAAAACGACGCGTTTTATTGTCTATCCGAATGAACAATTTTTAATCGGACTCTCGCAAGAAGCCACTTATCTTGGCTTCAAGGCATTCAACGATGTTGGTCGCAACATTTCTCACTAATGTTGCGAAACAATAAAAACAAAAGCAAAAAACGTTCCCTCATCAAACTGATTGTTTTACCGAGATTATTTTTAGCATTTAATGCGAGACGCGGGGGACGGCGGTTGATACGACGATGAGTTAAATAAATGAGGATGATAAATAGCAGCCAGGCAAATATTTGCTCGATAAAATGATTTTACGATAATTCGATAATTATTGCGTTTCGCCACCTGTCGTAAAAGCGAATAACGATAACCGAGCGATTGAGAAAGACGTACGACTATTTCAATTGGAATGAATTATTCGGCGGAGATTATGGCCGACAGGTTTATTCAATAAATTCGATTAATGAATTCCGATGTGTGCATAAATCACATTGATCTACGGATTTGCAAATATTTCAACGTTTAAACACAGAGTTTCACTGCATCCTGCGAAATGAACGATGAATCAAAGGGGAACACGAGGTCGCCCCCGTTGGCTTCCTCTTTCTGGCACGCGTTCGTCGTCGTTTCAATCATTTCATAATCGTCATCGACGTTTTTCTCACCACTAACATTGTTCATGCTCAACCTACATAAATCGTCGAGTAAACAAGTGCATGACTCAGAGCCACTTGACAACGTTGTCGATGTTTTTTCCTCTTTAAAAATCGTTCCATCACTTCAAGGCTGACGGATCATCTCATTTTTCCGAATATTCCATATGGTATCATTGGATTAGTTGGCACTCGGAAAAAAAATCATTTATACTCTGCCGCTTTATTTATCAAGGAATTAAACTAATTTTTAATGAAAGTTGCCAATTTTTTAAACACTTCGAGATTCTTCGTTATAAAATAATATTCATAACGCTCGATCGTTACGGACAACCGATTCCGAAAATGCTTCCGAACTCTGTTGGTTTCGCGCGGTGCAATTGTACCGTCAAGGGGCAACGCAGAGGCTAAATCCAGCTCAGTTTTCATCGTACACAAAAAAGTAATAGTACACAAAAACGAACACAAGAAGAAAAAAAAGGAAAATAATGACGAATTCTTTTCTGAAACATTAATTTCGATCCGTTTTCGCTTGGAAAAACTTTAAGGAGGGTGGCTAGGGACGATACAATGTTGCCATGCTAAACCATGTAAAATACATTAAAAATTTCAAAATGATAAGAATTTAATAAAATTTGGTGAACATATTCTTTAGAGTTAAATTTGACAATACAAATTTTTTAAGATTTTTCTTCTGTACAGTTATCGAGTAATTGATCACCAAAGTTCACGTGTATAAGCATAGCGTTTCCATATATATAGGTATACATTCCGGGCATAAGAAATCTGCTTTAATGCGTAATTACTCGATAACTAAGCAGAAGAAAATTTTGAAAAAAATTGTGTCTCCGCACTTGATGTTGAAGAACATTATCACGAAATTTGATCAATTTCTTATCAATTTGACGAACGTAGCCACCCTCCTTAATCAACGAGTGTTTGGAAATGGAAAGTTGGCGCCATGGACGGCAACTTTACGAGTTTGCAAAACCTTACAGATTTTACGTGTACGTCTACTATATATTCGAGCGCACATGAAAAAATAAATCCAAATAATTTAAGCGTACATTATATAGTCATGTGAGAGCCGATAGTGATTTCTGTTTCCTGTCAACAGCGTGGTTCCCTATCGAGAGGGAAACTACCGCCCATTCATAATTTCTCGACGATAAAATCGAGCGAAAAGTGTACGTGTGTATTGCCAGCACGGATACATAAGAATAACTTGCACACGAAGCATTCTTATCGTTGACTCTCACGCTTTTTATTCTTTTCCCTTATTTTGTACGCCCGCTTCTCCGCGTTTTATATAGCGAGGAAGCACCAAGTTTCGCATCTCGATAGCTTCTTCGCTGAAACATTGTAAGCTGGGCAAGAAGCGCTGTATTTATAATCCAACTGGCCTCTTTATATGCGAGTAGGTGTAAAGAGAAGTGCAAAATAATATAAAAGAATATTCCGGTTCGCCGAGATATTTGAATTTCTTTTACGATGGACTTGAGAAAATAAATTTATATAGAATATTCCCTGGTAACTTTATCCGAAAGACGATCTACACGAAGAAAATGAGGCCGAAAATTCTGGAGGAAAGCACTTGAAATATAGTATCTCGGGGACAGTATATGGATTGCAGCCTTAATTCGAAGAGCATTAATAAGAATTTTTCTATCCACCATTGTAAAAAAGACGGATTTTATGACGCTGAAGTTTGCAACGTTGCAGTCCAACGAAATGATCGAAAAAATCCTCCAATAATTTCAGTAATTCCCCAATTCTTTTACCTGCCTAATTTGCAATTCGCAGTTTTTCCGTGTACACGTGAAATAAAAAATGGGTGAATTACAAATGTTATTTCCGTTAATTTCGTTGGACTCCAACGTTGCAAACTTCAGCGTCGTCCATATCCCATATCTTTTATTCGAAAGACTCAAGTCCGTTTTTTCCGTTTTAAGCATAGTAAAAAATGTTATGACGCTGCAGTTTGCAACGTTGGAGTTCAATGAAATGATAAAAAAAAGTCTCCAATAATTCTAGTAATTCTTCAATTTCATTACCTGTCGAATTTGCAATTTGTATTTTTTCAACCTTCGTGAAATAAACAAATTGGTGAATTACAAATGTTTTTTTTCCTTCATTTTGTTGGACTCCAACGTTGCAAACTTCAGCGTCGTAAAATGTTTTCAGTCACTTCAGATGTTTATACGGTAAAGCATGCTCGGGCAACCACGAAAAAAAAACAATATATATGATAAAATGTCACGCGTATTCGGTGTATTTATCATAGAATTTACTGTGCTGACAGTGAAAATTTGTGATTTACAATACACTTTAACTTATCGGTAAGTGCTAGTCTGACATGATGAATAACACTCGAAAACAAAAGGAAACATAGTTCTCGCATGTGCATCACTTTTTGTTATCCACATAAAGCTGTTTAAAATGGAAGGGACGAAAAATAGGAAAATTCAAAAAATACTGTGCTCTTTGCAATCGGTGTTTAAATACTTTGAAAATTCTTGAAAAATAATATATTCCTCACTATACAAAACGAATCCGTTTTCTCCGTGTATATATTCCGTCATTTGTTTCGTCGATTGTTCTCGACCGTCTCGTCAGTCGTCAGTAAATAACTTTTTAACGTACCGGAAAAGCTTCGCGAATCGACCGGCCGCGGCACTGGTGTCGCGCGCTCGAAATCAGGAGCACGTTTTACGTCAGTTACGCGCATTGCTCACGAGACGAACAACGCTCTTTTAGCAGCTTTCGCGTGAGAAATGATTCGGCAATCGAAGAGATCGAACAGAGCCCCGCCTCAGATTGCTTTGATTCGGGACATCATTTTTTATCCTCGTAAACACATTTCCGTGTGGATCTAGCCGGCGTTTCAAAGCCCGCTGACGCATGAAAAAAATAATATCGACGCAATAAACTTAGATACAGGCTGTCGAATGTGGGCGCGCGCGTTCAGGTCTGAATGAAGCTTTTGTGGAGGGGGAGAACGCGACCCGGTGGGGGCATCGGAGTCAGTTCCCATAAAGAGAAAAGCGACGAATCGTGAGCGCCAAAACGTTATCGAAAAAAGTTAATATCCGATTTTTCTGTTTTCAATGCCGAATATACACAATGTTCGTTTCAACGATCCTACAGTCGGACTATTTTTCAATCAGGTATGAAAAAGTTGGACAAATTTTGATCGAAAGTACGCGAACGGTGAACGCAGGGGTCGAGCAATGACTCTGGAATAATTGATTCTCGGAAAAAATCAGAGAAATGCGAAGTGAAGTTGCCGTGAACCAGTTTTTATTCTACTACATACACTCGTTAATTATTCCGTGAATGTGTTGTATGAGAAGATTTTTTTAATTAATATTTGTTCATCACACGTGTCCGAATGTTCATCCAGACACGTGTGAAGGAAAAGCTAAAAAATATTTTATATTTTGTATATCGAAAACAGCCCGAGTGTTCTTGGGGTGAGATCGTATTTGGCACGGAGCAGGAAAAAGCGCGCCTTCCTCATTATTAGTCACCAGTCTTAACAACATGTACGACAAAATAACAGTCGAACAATTTGTAAAATAGCTTGAATAACTTAACACGGGCTTTAAATATCGTACAAAAATATAAATCAAACACTTCGCGTTTTCCGAACTCGAAATCTTTCGATATATTTTTTTTTTACCGACTCGATCTCGCGGCGTGTTTGCGCTTGAAAATTGTGTATTATTTTCTCACCGCTACTCAAGAGCCTGCCGAGAGTACTCGAAAAATCACGTCACACGATGGAGCGTAAAAGTTAAACGAGAGCACGAGAGTCAAAGAGGGAGATAGAGAAAGAGAGGGAAGAACGAGGCTTTTCCGGGAAGCGAAAGCGTTCTTCATAAACAACGAAAAGTAGGGGAGAGGAGAAAGACCGGGGGTAAGGCGAAGAAGCGGACGCTCAGGACGCTGCAAGCGAGCAGAGATGGATGCCTGACTGCGCGTGGTTCGCATCGGGGCCATGGGAATCGGAGCGATTAGAATTAGACTCGTGCGCGTCGCGACGTCGCGGAATGTGTCGAGTCACCCGTGATCGCATATAAGACTTCACATGTGCATTTATCAACAGATATAATACTTTAAACATCGATTCAATAACATGTTTAAATAAATGTTTTTAAGATTGGCAACCCTTTGAATTTTTTTCTTCGGGCAAATGCGATTTTGAGTAAGTTATTATTTTTTCTGCCTCCAGAAGCTGTCGAGCAAACTAAAGTAGACCACAAATGACATAACAATGTATCGAAAAATACGCAATCTCTCGAACAATTTTCATTACATAATGGAAAATCAATTTCGTTCAAATCCTGAAAAACGAGATGAATTTAAATGTTGGTTGAAACGCCGAGTACTCAAATTTTGGTATTATTCCGCGCAACGAAACAATTTGTTGAGTGCGTTTTTATCTTTCTGCTGCTTGACTCGCTCGATCAGGGATAAGGGCGGGGATGATATTCCGAATATTCAATTCTCCAACGGCTCAAATTTCCAAATTTTCATAACCGGAAATCAATTACACTGAAGTTCGCAACGTTGAGGTTCAACGAAATGATGTAAAAAAAGCCTCCAGTAATTCCAATAGTTCTCCAATTTCGTTCCCTCCCGAATTTGCAATTTGTAGTTTTTCAAGCTGCACCAATACTTCGTGAAATAAAAAATGGGTGAATTACAAATGTTTTTTCTTTTCGTTCATTTCGTTGGACTCCAACGTTGCAAACTTCAGCGTCGTGGAAGAAATCACAAGTTTCGTAAAGATCATGCCAACGAAAGCCTACCTCGTTGATTGTAAATTATGAAAAAGTATAAAAAAAGGCAAGGCAAGACGTGCATTTGTGTTTTAGAAAATCAGATATGTCAGAAAGTTTTCAAGTATACTACAGAGGTTAATGAAAGATTCGTCAGACTCCACGAAGGCTTTGAGCTCCGAAATTCATATCTTTGATCGTCTTATTTTCCAAAAACTGCAAAAAAGAACGTTCAGAACGTTTAAAATTCCGAAAACTTAGACGAAACTCAGATAAAAAATAGGCCTGACGCGTTTAAATGGCAGTGTCGATCGTACGAGAAAAATCTTTCGGAGTTTTGACCTTTCGAGATAATGTCGTCTCGAAGTTTTGATCTATCAAGGTTTCGCATTTTCCGAGTTCTCATGGGTGGGGTTCAATATGTCGAATAACTGAATTGTCGAACGGTCGATACTTCGAAATTTTTTAAGTTGTGATATCAGTTTGGAGAAAAATAAGTTATTCGAAATTCTTATTCCCGATCGACTATTCAGCAGATTGCGTGTTTAATCAAAAATTCCTTCTTTGAATTCGTATTTACCCGAAAATATATATTTTAATAGTTTTCATTTCGAATGCAATTTTAACAGACCATCCGAATGTCAAAAGTTCATATTTTCGAATTCAAAGTGGAGAGTAATTGTTTTACAGACAGACCAGAATATAGAGTAGCAAAAAATCGAAAGTGAATTTTTCGAGCCTATAAAACTTGGATATGCGGAATAGCGATAGCTCGAAAAGGCGAAAGTCAAAATGGCGATGATTAAAATTGGAGATCACCGGTCTGAGTAAGTGAGTGAGTGAGACGCGTATATTTGGAGCTCCGCTGCATTTCTTTATTTTGATCAATCGACTTTCTAACGTTTCGCTATTTTGACTGTTCGACTTTTTGGTGTTTCAGTATTTCAACCTCGGTAATATTTGGTCTTTCGTTATTATATTTTCAAAATTGTGAATTTTCACAGTATCGCTGACACTGTAGTAATTTATGAATCGAAAGAGTGATAGTCGAATTTTCGAAAAATCGATATTTTAGTCATCGTCCTATGGGCGATTGTTACATTCTATTTTCGATGTAAACGTGCTTCGAACCTTGCAGTTTCTGCTTTATTTATTTTAGGCATTCAAAGCTCCAGTCGAATCTATCTGTAAACTCGAGATTTTAGCTGTTCGAAATTTTAGTCATTCCAACATTTGATCCCCACCCGTTCTCATCACCTTAACCTATCATTTGTGAATATAAAACGCGCGAATATTTATCTATTAAACGGTTATTCTCGAAATTTCCCACTGTAAGAAGTTCAGCCCTTCAGGAACCCAACTTCCTAGTAATACAATTTTTTTGAATTTTGGACCTTCTAGTTATATAGGAAGTCTAGTGCTTTTTGTCTTATGTTTTTATGTCGACGTTTTATTAGTCGGTCTTATGATTTTTATCGTTTTATTCCTGCGGGTGTATTTTTAATTTCGGTTCAACAATAAATCGGTCAACAAACCCCGCCCCAAATTACCCAAATTGGTGTCTGGTACAACTTTGTATCGACTATATGCAAATTTCATTTCACAGGGCGAGCCGATATATCGGTTTGTCAATCCTCCAGAGGTTTAAAACACCGAGCATGGTGGTCATATACATATATAGACGAGCAGCAGTTGAACCTTCCGTTCCGAAACGTTTGAACAGCAAAATCGATTACACGAAGACGTTTCTGGATAGTCTATAGCCGAGCGAAGTCCTTTTTGAATGCGATCCTTTATTTGTGTTTATGTTCAGCAGTAATTGAGCGTAAAAAAAATGGACTGAGAGATTATTTCTCGTCTTGTCACTACTTGATAGCGATTTCTATACAAATTATAAATTTATAAATCAATTGACGATAGAAACCGTTGCCATACGATTGGTGAAGTAGATTGCGATATATTGGAAAAGGATGTGGCAATTCTCTATGACACTGAAGTTTCCAACGTTGGAGTCCAACGAAATGATCTAAAAAGACTCTCAAATAATTCCAGTAAATCTCCAATTTTGTTCCGTGCCGAATTTCCAATTCGTCAAGCCACATCAATAATTCGTGAAATAAAAAAAAAATGAATTATAAATCTTTTTTTCGTTCATTTCGTTCAACTCCAACGTTGCAAACCTCAGCGTCGTAATTCTCTAGAATCAACGGGGCACTATGTGGCGGCGGCTACGTCGAGTGATGAAAAAACAAATTTTTGATTGTTTTATTTCTCCAACAATTGTTACAAAATTTCGATTGGAAAACTCAGATTACAAAACGATTTGAACATTTTCTAAGGTCCTCAAATTCCTTCAATTTTCATCAATTTTTCTGCCAGCTCATCTACGATTTCAAGCACAAGTTCAACGCGATTGAGAGGAGCAGAGATCGGGTAAATTATCGAACACGATTTTCTTCGAGATTATTGTGACTTTTTGGTACGTACAAAACACAAAATGTTCGTATCGAATCTCAACGAATGTTTATTTTTAATAAAGAATAAAAATCGACATTGAAACATCTCGAAACAACAAATTTTCACACGTCCCGAAGCTGGTACATGCGTAACCGTCAACTGGGAAATAGTCATTCCGATAAGAGCGAATCGAATTTATAAGAGATTATGTGTAATATCGATAATAAATCAGAAGATCGTGGTGCTCGAGAATCTCGGCTTTCGACTTTCCATACAAAACTTCCGAGACAAAAATAATTAAAAAGAAAACACATGAAAAAAGCAGATCTCGTTCCGGCTCGTGTGGCTGGGAAGGGGGGGGGGGGGGGCAGAAGGAGGGGGGGGGGGGGAATGAGAAGGCGAATGAACCAAGTAGTCTTTTTACGCACTACGGTTCCTTCGGTCTTAACCTCGAAAACGAATATGATCGAGCGGGAGGGGGGGGGGGGGGGGGGGGGACGACGACGACGACGACGACATTCTTACGGAAAGAAAATAAAAGCGAAGGGGGAATAAAATTGAACGAAAAAAAAACACTCATCGGACACACTCCCGCACAATGTCACGGACTTTTTAGCATACGTAAACACTCGAGAGTGACAAAAAACGAAATAAAAAGGGACCAATTCGAAATGGAAGGGAAAAACGACGATACGAATGAACCAGCCTCGGAGGAGAATGAGATTAAAAAGAAAACGTATACGAAACGTCGTAACGCGGTTTCAATTGGTTCCGTTTCGCAAGTATTTAATGTGTGGATCAAAGCATCGGAGAGCGCGTTACTCGCGAACGATTTCTATGACGCAGAAACTTGTCTCCATGGATTACGACACCGCACGAAATACACATGCTTATATACGTGTATACAAAACCCATGCGTGCGTATCTATTTGCACGTGTGAGTCTGGATTTACGCACGTTTTTCTCTATCCATCTTGTTTTTCCCGATTCTCGATTCCCGATTCTCCTTTGCGCTCTTTCGTTTTCCTTTTATCGTTCTTTCCCCTCTCCTCTTCCACTTAGCCCAACAACCGCTCTTCTTCCTTTCTGCGTACGAAACGTAAACAACGCACACAAAAGTAATGGCGTTTCAGCCGCATAGTCGGCGTTCCGTGTAGTGCTCACCGCACCACCACCACCAACACTACCATCGGCCTCTCGTGTTGTTGTTATATGAGAAAAAAGGAAAGAGAAAGATGAGAGAGCTCACGAGACGATCATGCGCAGAGAAGATATATTTCACATGCGTTTCGTTCGCCCTGTGGCGCAACGGAATTACCTTCTCTCCACAAGTGCGTATAACGTCTGACGTATTCGTACAGGCATGTCCAAGTTACAGCTCACAATCATCTCATTTCGTCGTTTATCTTCCGTTTTTTCGGTAAAATTTCAAGTGCCAACGTTATTTTATACGCAGTTAAAGTTTCCGATATTTTTTATACGGCCCAAGAGCGGTTCGCGGGAACGTCCGCTGCGAGGTTAAGGTATTCCTTTCACGAATCCGAAATCTCTACAAAAAATTGATTTTAACCCTTAGTGTGCATCTAGGGTCAGGGTGACCCCAAAATTTTTTTCTTACATGAATAGCATTTACAGATGTGCATCTCATAAGTAAAACCCCCAATATTAAGAAATCGTTATCCCCTCTCTAAGAGTAGGGAGCATAGCCAACTTCATACTCCAAAATAAATACACTTTTTGGGACGATTGCAAAGTGGACTATTTTTCCCTCAAAGTATGGACCCTTGTCTGTAAAACTCTGTAAGGATTTTTTTAAAAACTCAAAATTTAATTTTTTACGAGAGATTTAACCGAAAAAGTGCTTTTTACGGGCACTATCAACTTTGAGCACGTTTTTGAACAATGAAAAAAGATTTTTTTGGAAATCCGACTTTGCAGCCTTGAAGTTGGATCAATTCATTGCAAAAAGTGACTAAACCTTTTATTCCGAAAAGCGCATAGCTACCGAGATATTCGATGTCAAAAATGACCTGGGGTCAAAGTGACCCCGTGTGCACGAAATGTCTCGCTGTGAAGGTGTGCACACTAAGGGTTAAGTTCATTTCATTACGAAAAAGATTTTATACAGGAGTTATTAACACGACTCGGTAGTGCAGTGTGAAAAGTTTACGTCTGACAACATCGGACGTAGTCAGTTGACAGCTGAGGTTAGAGCTTACCATAACGACAAAAAAGTCCCATAAAGCATTGTGCAAATGTTTACATTTATAGGTTGTGCGACGTTGCCACAACTTTTCACGGGGTTATGAAATCCTGAGGTTCCGTGAGCATTTGTCGTCTCTAACTTTATATTTCTAATTCAGATGTCCGTTGACCCCCTTTTTTTAGCGAACCGTTAAAATCCTCAGGGTTCAATGCATATAATAGACGTTTTTTATGATCAACATCTAATATAAAAATACATCAAATTTTGAGTTATACAGGCTTCGAAGTCATTGTGGCTATACATGACATGTAAAATTGTGTTTTTTTTACTAAAAATATTTTTCGATTAAACAGTCGTTGAGAGACCTTGAAATTTCACAGAGATTAAGTTTTAAGCTTGGACTATGATGTACAAAAAATTAGAATGCCATCGGAGATGGAGCCTATAGTGCTTATACATCCTTAATGTCTAGAATCGTTGATGGCCGTTCGGGGAAAGCCGAGAGCCTTAAAAATGATGAATTTTGTGAAGAAAATGAAAAGAAACGGTGGAGTGCAGTGTGGCAAAATTCAAATTCGGGTACGGTTTCACAGATCCCATGCACCGATTGTGAAATTTATTATTTTTGGAAAACTCGAGATCGAAATGATTTTTTGAAAATTTTAAATCTATCCCCCCAAAGCCTTATCGTGCGTTTTAAAATATCACTTCAATAGGGTATCGCACGTATTCGGCGATTAGACTTAAACGCTTCTCGTTCCTCTCAATAAATCAATCATCGTAATTGTTTGGGTAATATAAAGTTAAAACGTACGACATTCTGAATTATTGCTTGATTTCGAATAAATTACGAAGACATCAGCATAATCTCGTATAATCCGCGTCAATAAAAACCGTGCCCGGTTCGCGTCATAAAGCTTCTCTGAAAATCTGACATTGTTGCATGTTCATGGTAAGTAACGAAAGTCCGTCACATTTCGATCGAAAACATGGACGTAAAAAACAGCGTCTCCTCGTGCTGGGTGCCGAGAGCATTTTTTAATTTTTTTTATTCCAATTTCTTATATTCTAATCCGAAATTTGAGTAAAGAGCGACTCCGGTGCGAATATAATTTTCGTGAAAGAAAATCAATTTTTCATAGTTACAAATCGGTTTCTTTTACCGCGACGAGTATCGTCGAATTCCGGTATATTTTTTTTTTTTGCCATTTCACGTTCGAAAGAAGTATACCGTTTTCCATCTTCGGCCTAATCTTTAAGGAGCTTACGAAAGGTTTTGAAAAATTACTACGGACACCGCTCCGCCTTTCGAAGCAAAAGGGCTCTCTCAATTTTCTAGGAGCAGCTGACAATGAGTTGGGCCACCTTTCGGGGCTGGTTGACCGTAGCAGGCGGCACAATTTCCCAAAGTTTGGCCCAATGAACGAGAGCTATCCATCATTTTTGGGTTTTATGACTTGTAGCCGTGACAATAACAGCGGGTAGTAGAGAACAGTACTGTGCTTGTACCCTATTGTGGAGGTAGTAAAAACCACCCTTCTGCACTTTACACTGAGATTCGAGAGGGAGAGAAGAAGTACGTGAGCGGCCTCGTAAACTGAAATTTCTCGTGTATAATTGGGTGTGGAACTTGGACCTTGACGTGCGATGCAAAAATAAGCTTTCAATACTGCATGGAAACCAACATTTTACCTTTATTCCTTTATCCCATCATTAAAATATTATTTCATTATGAAATCATTATTATTGTACTTGACTAAACATTTCCCCGGTTTCTTAACAGAAAACGTTCGATAAATTTCAAGATGGAATTGTATTCAGTTGCATTGCAATATTGACCTTATCGAACCGAACGCGATTTTATTTTTCAACAAATGAAATCTACAGGCTCGTGGAAACGAAATGCTGGAAAAACTAAGGTTAACGATTATTCCAGTATTGATATTGTCGGCAAGTTAATTCGGAATCTCGGACCATCCGGATCAGTATGAAAGTAAGGTTCGGTCGGCCCTATACAAAATAGGAAGTGGTTGTACATCGGGAAGACTGTGGTGGCGGTCGAATATTCCCGATATACATATTTTCGCACGTTTTTGTGTTTAGTGTTGATTCAGGTGTCGATATTGCAGCGAGGTCTGGCAAGCAAGCTCTCGAAAGAATGAAGCGAGAAAGAGGTGATTGGACTGTGTGACAGAGAGAGAGCACGAGAGAAAAGAGAGACTATTTGAAGTTGCAAAATGGAATAGCGCGTACTCGAGACACGAAAAAATATCGGTGTTGCGTGCATCAAAGTATTAAAAAAAAAAAATGTAATGAAATATCAATTTCTTATGTGTACTCAAAAAATACGGCATTTAAAGTGAAGTCAATGGAAAAAATTTTGAAAATTTTCGAAAACAATTGGAAACGCTATCGCTCCGGTAAAGAGTCTCTGGCAGCAACTCGTCATATCGGTATATATGCATATATAGATATACAGAATGCCTGTTCGGGATTTTGATCGTTCGCTGTTTCGACCCCCACCCGTCATATCTTATAAATGTACTTGTCTCAGAGTCGCTGCCGCGACTCTAGACTATGAACAATCCCTAAATTTTGCACCTCCGGTTACCGCGAAAAGAAGACTCGAATGTATCTTCGCATTTGAACTCAAACCAATGTTTATCCTGCCGGTATTCGAATACCGCTCAATATTTGATTCTCAAATTTTGATCTCCTGTCGTTTTTTTTGTTTCTCCTCGATTATATCGCGTTTCCCCTGATAAAAGTAATCGTCTAAGGAATAGAAGTTTTAGGATAACCGTGGTTCGTGAAAAAAAATTATTTTTTAAATGAGAATTGTACGGCGAATTATCTGGAAGGATGTTAGTAGTATACTTTCCAGAACACTGATGCCGGACTCTTTTTTCTCTCTTAGTTTTTCCACGATGACGGTTTTTGCAAAACAGCGTGATGTAAATTTTGATGATTTTTTTTCTTAAAAAGTCTCAACATAACGAAAAAATTTTATAAAACAAAAAAAAGGTGAGAATCATCTAAATTATACGTGTGATTTTTTTGGAACAATTATTAATTATATAATTTTTTTTTTGTAAAGTTGAAACTTTTTGAGAAAATAAATATGGACCTATTTATTATGGAAAATAATTAACCGCAGTGTTCTGCAAGGGTTAGACATTAAGGACACTTTTTTTGACGATAATATGGTTATTCGAGTGCAGCAACAATAACGAAAATCGATTTGAAGGAAAAAAAACGTCGAAAATTCTTGACTTTTCAATTAAAAACACAAAAATAATAAAGATTTCGATTCAATTTTATAATCCCTATATCGGATTTTGGAGAATTTTTCTTTTGTTCCTCAGTTAAAACTGTGTACTTGAAATTGTGTGTTCAGAATTGTCGTTTTGGGCATTAAGGGGTTAAGAGATGATGGTTCACAAAGACCTTACGTTCAAGTCGAATAAAACTGTTTATAGATTATAGAAAAAAGTTATGCAGTCATCTAGATCGAGAGGTCTTTCATCGTGATCAAATTAAACGAATTTTAAATTTCAATAAAATATGAAAATTATTGAAAATAAAATTACAATTCAATAACTTTTTAATTCGACCCACTTTGATTACATTAAATTTCATTCTTATATTTTTATATTATGTGAGAAACTCTCACATTTGTTCAATTTTTTTTGCCTGCTCGTGGGTCCACGCAATTTATTTCTTTAAAAACTCGCTATACCGATATTCAAATACTCATAATTCTGTCAAAACGCATCTAATGCTATGTTAAAAAAAAAATCGTTTTTAAAAGCACTTTCGAAAAAAAAACACAACGAGCACGACACCAATTGTCTTGCGTTTTTTTTTTTTTTTTTTTCAATTTGAAGCAAAAATATCTGTTTTCATGCTGATTCTCATACGAAAGATACATCAATTCAACAATATCAAGATTATATTTAAATCGACCAATCTGAAGTAAAGGTACACGGCCCGTCTTGACTCACTCTGCCTAAAAAATTTCTTTTCAATGTGATCTATCAGTCGCGTGAGTGCGAGAGAGATAGCTGGAAAATTGTTGCACGATTTACTTGGAAATCCTTGATTTTGTTAAGAAAAATAAAAGTTCCACATTGTTCTCTGGTAAAATAAGAATAGCGTGTAACCCATATTTTATTTTAAATATATCGAGCTACTCGGAATAAACCGCGCAGCAGAATTTTTACCGACTGAACAACCGATAGATCACGTGAATATTTGGTGTCAAGACGCTGCCGCGTCTCTAGATTCTCCAGCCGAATAACTTACGGGACAGAAGACGATAAAATCGTGTATTTCACTCGCAGCGACGAAGATCCTTTGTCACAGTTGGATTATTCACTTTTCTTGTCCTTTAACGTTATTCTTCAAAGTAAAAAGTCGTTAGAAACGACTCGAAAAAACAATATTTATTCCTAGTTATTTATTTATAGTTTTTGGAAATAGAAAAATCTTGTTTCTAACCACTACAGTGCAAGAATTAAGCTTGAGGATTTTTGGTAAATAGTTATCGGAAAATTAGAAAAGCCTCCGATCAGGAAAGTCTCAGTTTCAACCGAGTAGTGTTTCCAATTCTGATTGGAACAGCATATTTCCCGATATTTTCAGTTCCGAGAAGTTTTCGGGAGCTCGTGGCGCATGCCCAACTTGCGCAGTTCATATGCACCGCTGGGCCTTGGACGTGGTGGGGAAACGGGCACCATTCGATAGGCGAAACTGTTCCCCCTCCACACTTTCGTTGAGGTTGAGGTTCGTGGTGAAGTGGGGCGACGGCCGGCCACGGGCCGCCCGTGACGGGCGACTGGTTCAGTTTCAAGTTCAAGCCGACGAACGACAAAACCAGTCCGCTACTGTAGCCTGTAGCGCAGAAACGAATTGTGTATCTCAGCGCAAGATGAAAGGAATTTCAAATTGTAAAACACGATCTCGGACAGGTCTTCAGCCTTGAAAGTTTCATTACCGAGCGTTTTCTTTCCCGAATAACAATGCACATGCTTAATGCGATTCACTAGAAGCCTTGACGGCTAATAGTTACTTTTTCTTCGAGTCCACAGGCACGTGGATACCGTTTCATCAGCGAAGGCCGTTCGTCGATGAATGTGCCGTTATATAGCTGCATTAAAATACATCCAGCAGCGCAAACATCGTGAAAACCCATTTTTATAATCTCGACAGATTTCCATGCAGGATTTACAGTGTTTTTCGAGCACAAGGTTTCTCATTCGTAACATAAAAACTATTTGCTTGTTCCTTTACAAATTCAATGAGGCTGAAGTTTGCAACGTTGGAGTCCAACGAAATGATCTAAAAAAATTCTCCAAAAATTTCAGTAATTCTCCAATTTCGTTTCCTGTCCAATTTCCAATTCGTACTTTTTCAACCTGCACTTATACTTTTTGAAATAAAAAATTGCTTAATTAAAAATGTTTTTTCCCTCATTTCGTTGGACTCCAACCGTTGCAAACTTCAGCATTGTCAAATTCATAAGAACCGAAAACAATAAATTTATCCAAAAAACACAAAAGTTCATTTTTCGAAATTCGATCGACTACTTGAATCAATTTCGTTGTATTCTTCCAATTGCAAATCACCGGCAAAGAATCTTGACAGTTCTAAATACATTCGCGTTGCACGAGACCCTCTCGATACGTCATTCCTATTGATAGATCGTTCATCATCGAAGTTTCAAACTTTCCAAGTTTCAGGGGCCTCGATTGTCAACTGAGAGGGACTTCAAACTGTAGAGTAGTGTATAAATAATAATAAATATAATAAACGCACGTCGCACACAGGTTGTTGGCGGTCGTTAGCTCTCTAATTCCCGGACGTTGGAATTCGGATTATTTCGGACTAACGAGTGATCCGGTTGGACCGGGAGCGGAAGCCCGAGATATTTCCGAGGACGGGCGTAGTAGAAAGTGTAGTAGTGAAGAGGAGCCAAGACGAGCACGAGCAGTGTGAGGCGGGGGGGCATACGAAAGAGAGTGAAAGAGTGCTTGAAGAACACGCGCACACACGCTCGTAGGTAAGAGATCCCGGGTTAATATAGTTCAGCCAAGAGAGCTACGGAGACGGATATAAAGAAAATATAGTTATCCAAAGCGTGTAGAAACGTTCACGTGACTAATGCCGGATGTATGGAGCATTCGGTGCCGACTTGACGACTCAATACTACTCGCATAATTATCTAAACGTAACATACAAGAACGACACTTTGACAATATCTTTCTTTCGCTTTCGATTTTGTAGTTCTTGGTGACGGCGCTGCGGCTCATACCGATTATAGGTTTTTTTGTAACGGCAGAACGACAGAGTTCCGCTCGTTTTAGCCTCAAAACCATTATCCCATTTATTTTAACATTCCCCTCTCCCCAACCTCTCTCTCTCTCTCTCTCTCGCATTCTCTCTCTCTCCCTCGTTCGGGTATTTCGACAGTGAAAATACTAGAAAGCACTCCGAATAATGCTCGCTTTTTGTTTCCAAGAGCTATTTTTAGCTCGGATATTAAAAAATGGAAGATCCATTAATTTTCTTGCAACACAAACGTTCATTGATGCGGCGTACACTCGTGGACATTGAACCCGTTTGACAAATGGCAAATTTTGAGAAGACGAATCCAATTGACTGACCTCCGCAAAAATCTTCGTCTCGCCGGAACTGGCACACTCTTCGCAACGGTCAAATAACTCGGTACTTCAAAATGCTGTTGTTTTATGATACTCAGACGAGAGACGCGCTTTTGATGCCTTCGTGTCCGTGCGCGAATACAATACCGGTCGAAAGTTTTCGGACGAAATGACACGATAATGTCTTTCAGCATTTTTCGGCACTCTCGCGCTTACAGTTGCAAACTTTCTTGGAAATTTCCTGCCTGCCATATTTTCAAATCCACGACATGTTTTTGAATATTAATTTCATTTTTATGCAATTTGACAGCATTTTTTAGGAGATTTCTTTTTTCGTGTCAAAAGAGATCGGACTCAGCCTCGATCAAAAAGTTTTTCTCAAAAGCATCGTCTCGGTCTGCTGCTGCGAAGAAGTAAAATTAGAAAAACATTTACACTCGAAAGTTTGCTGCTTCGTCAGAGTTTAGTGAAATGAACGAAAGCCGAAATTTGTAATATCCCAATGTTTCATTTGACGAATCGTTTGTACAGGTTGAAAAAATACGAAATGCAAATTTCGGAAGCAAGAAAAATTGGAGAATTTCATATTCTTCCTTCGTGTCGTTAACGTTGGCAACTCCAGGGTTGGGTGGTTGTTTGCTGAATTCCGCGACGTGGGCTGACATAAAAATGGCATGAAATACGAGTCCGAGACAATTTCATCACTTCGTCCAGAATGCGTTTGACAGCAATGCAGTATTTTCGTGGATAAATGTGCGAAAGACGAAATAAAAGCATAGTAGTGGATCTATGTTGAAAATAATAGGTACGATAGCGGCTTGCTACGATGCGCGACTATTATTTCTGTCGCCGGTTTCTGTACACATGTGTACACGCAACGTTGGAACGTGGGGAGAGAAAAGCACGGTGCACTAAACATGCTTGAATACGTCGCGATCCTCTCTCCACGCCGTTTTGTCGCGCTTCGTTGCGAGAAAGGTTCTTAACTCCTCGAGCACGGAGTTCCTGTAGCAGAACGTCGAGAAGGATTGCTATATATTATGTGTCCGTACAATAGAATAGTCGGAGAAAAAACAAAGAGAGGAGCTCTTATTTATTTCGTCGTAGCTGGTACACAAAAACAAAAAGTTATATGTCTGGGGACAAAGCGACGAGGCATGAGAGCAAAATTGCCGTTCGTGCCTCGTGTCTTACGCAGTTCCCCCCGCCCCTGTCGCCCATCTTTGTTTCATATCTCTCCAGCGCGTAAATAATACTGTCCCACTACGATGTTGTACGTAACACTATTGATAAAGACAAAGCCCGGTGTTGGCGCCAGGTTTAATAGCAGACGTGAAAATAGGCCGTAAGATTGCAAAGCTGCTGAGGAAATGTTCGGTGAAAAAAGTATTGTTTCGACGTCCGCGTCGTTGACATCCGGGAAAAAACTTGTTTTTTTTTTTAGTGATAACTTGTCTTTTCAGTTTTGTTTTCACATATTTCAGCGCACTTCAACGTCAATATGAATATCGATGAATTTTTATTGAGCTGAAAGAATGCGAACGAGAGTGGAGTTTTCACGATCTCGAGATCATTTTTTAAAATTGGATCGTCGCACGATTTAAAGGCAGTTATGTTAGTTCGAATGTAGAAAATCAACCGGTTTCCTGTACTTTTAATGCGTCTGCTACTTTGCACGTGTATTGCAATTTGCAAGGTTATCGGAGAAGTTGATGGAAAAAAAAACTATCATGTATAACGGGCCGATCTACCGAGGACTCGGACAAAGAAAACAACACGCGAGCAAACGAGTTTTGAATTTTGAATCTTCATCGAATATGCACGTCGTTCGAGTTCTTAAAACGCTCATAAAAATAAGTGGGAGCATGATAGAATAGTAATGAATATATATTTCTTTATTTTTCTACGGATCGCGATCCGTGATGTATTTACTTTGGGGTTAAACTACCCTCGATGAGTTTATTCCAACCTTTATTGCTTTTTTGCCTAAGCTAATTGATAATTTTTCCCTCGGCGGAAATCGAGATCACAGAGTGCGGTTGCGGGAGGAAAAAATTGGTAGCACATAAACATCTTGTTTCTTTTTCCCTCGCATCCGAGAGAGAACGCTGCAACTCTCGACTGACGCGCCGCCGGTACCTCGAGTCTGGTTGTTTCGCGTCTGAGGGAGAAAGAGGAAAGAGCGAGAAGTAGAGAGAAGCGATGGCACAATGCTCGCGTGGCGTATCGACGCGCGGCCGATGGCGGTACTAATAAAGCGCTGCGCGCGAACAGCAGAAAAGTAGTTGCGGCAAATTGCTGTAGAAGAATAAAGGTGCGCGCACAAGAAACGACGTTCGTTGCCGGTGGGGATGAACCCACGTACATGTGAGCCAAAAAGACAGTCAACACTCACGGGATTGGTTGTCCTTTGTGCGTGCGGAAAAGGAAGAAGCGTGCGTGTGGCAGACGGTGGTGCTTGCGGCTGTGAGAGAGAAGTTCAAAAGCCTCTGACGTGCGTGTTTGTGCTGGTAAGTGCGTCGCGTTCCGGAACGTCGGGAGCGTCGAGAGCGAGGGAGGGAGAGAGAGGGAGGAGCAACCACGTCGTTGCTCCGGCTCGAAATTCTTGTTCGTACGTGTTTACGTCGGACGCTTCCGAACAAAAAGACGTAAAAATAAGCATTCAATTGGTTGACTTTAACCCTTTTGATTTGAGTCACACTCGACAAGCGCTTGTATCTGCGCGTGTGTGATGTTAAATAGTCGAATTCCTTCGTGTGTTTTTACTCTTAGATATTGAGGTTTTACAACATTTTATAGACTGTATTTATTTTATCAAGAAACGCGCGGTAGCGGCTTGACGCCAAGTATTAAAAGAAAAACAAGCGTGTAAAAAAAAAAAAAAAAAACTAGCGCGAGCCCTGCCGCGGTGTTATGACGTCACAGAGTTTTTAATTTTAGTAAAAAAATTTGAATATCGGTGAAGATTTTTTTTCGATTTTTTCCTTCCTATTAGATCTTGTTGCAAGCAAATACGTCCAGCCAATCTTGAGATATATGTATGATAATTTAGTCAGTTAAAATACAGTGCTGAGAAAAATTTCATTTCTTAGAAACAGAGGGGCGTAAGTTAAGCTTGTTTACATTGAAATTTACTTCCTTTGGGTGACTGGTATACATTTTTCGGCTCTCTTGTCACGCTCTACACTGAACGCGGCTACCCCCTCTTCTTGCGCGTCGCCGAGCGAGAGACAGCGCGCGAAGCCTCGTTCCCTTCCGCTCTTGTAGTGGCGTGCTAAGACGAGGGACTTCGTATATGTAGTAAAAAATATTAAAAAGTCCATTTCAGACGCAAATTGACTGATCCGAAAACAGCATGATAGCATCCTATACCAAATTTAAATGGCTTTTGAATGAGCCTAGTCTTCCTTCGATCGAACAGAAAACGAACAATTTATAGCAGCGTTAATAAAAAAAAAAGTGTGCATCACATCGTCGCGATGTTGCCGGGAACTCGATGGTCATAGAAAAAATTGGCTCATTCAGCCATCTCTACATCTGAAAAAAATTATCCCGTGTCAAGGATTGTTTTTTAGTGCAATTCGAAATCATTCTAAATTATAGTGATTCTAAAATTATCAAGATTGGCTCGAGATTTTTCAACGTTTATCTGCTTTTTTTCATTTCATCGTTCGGAAGTCATATTGTCAAGAAACTATTAGGAGAGACCGGAGCAAAACGGGATACCTAAAGAGATATTGAACTTTTCAGAAAGTTTGGGAAGCTCTGTCGATTGTTTACTTCCAAAAATTAAGAAATGTACTGAAATTCATTTTTTTCAATTTTCAAAAAAAAAAAAAAAAAAAACTCGAGGCAAAATGGGGTACCCCTCAAAAACTCATGAAATTTTTTTTTACTAGGATTTTAATTCAATGCATCTTGGGTGCACTTTGCACCCGTAACCCCGAGTGTTCAACGCTTACAACGCTCTAACGTACGTCGAACGCACCCTCAGTAATTTAATTGAAAATTCATGATATGAATAATAACGAAGATTGCCAATGTTTATTTTGTAAAAATTTGTATTCTTTATCAACTGAATCATGGATTCAGTGGCAAAATTGTGCGGAGTGGGCACATGATTCATGTGCAGGACCACACATGATGGTCCGCAAACATATATCTGCGCGATTACTATCGTAGCAGTAATCTGCGAGGTAGTAATTGCAGATATACAAATACTTTTTGTATATCTGTGTAAAAACGTTTTCACTTTGGAAGTGATGTAAAAATAGAGAATTTGAAAAAAAAAGACGAATTTTTTGGGAAAAAAAATACAATAAAAAAAACAAAATGGGGTTTGGAAAAAATATGGTTCATGTTCTTTTCGGACAAGTATAAAAATTGAAAAAAAAAACAAAAATTTCTCTCATTTTTCGGGTATCCCGTTTTGCCCCGGTCTCCCCTATGTATTCTAGACTAGACCCTGGATCATCCTCTCCACTCAACATTCGTCCATAAATTTATCTTTTCAGCCACCGACCTAGAGCTAGAAACCCAAAAGTTCAACGTTTCACTCGATCTCCCTCCTCTATTCGATCAAAATATACACCTACGCATTGTTTCCATACAATACAGAAATCTCGTCTGTTTGCGCAGCTTAGAATCGTTCTTCTATAAATTATATCGATTCGATATCTTCCCGGGCTTTTTTACTTAACCATGCGCGCCAAATTTTTGAATTGGTTTTGCACAGTTCAGTACCGGTTTGGGAAACGTCAGAACTTCGATCAGCCGTAAAAGATAACAATGCACGATCGGTAATCCCAACCACTGCAGACGTTGAAACAGATGATTATATATTTCGGCAAGTTCGATCTATGATTGGAAGAGTAAAATTTTCACATGCGACCAAGAATTTTCTTCTTAAGGATGTATGTAAGATCAATTCCCCAGTACATCTATTCATTTTTTAAGGTTATGTCTTATATTAAAATGTCAATGGCGAATCATTTCTGTTTGCATTTTATAATTTTTAATAAAAAAAACTATGTCATTTTGAATCGTAATTTACGATTTTTAATAAAATTAATATCCAATTTGATAACTGTGGTCAAGCACAAGCGAGCCAATTAAATTCCGACCATTCCGGATCATGGAAACATCTTCTTCATTTGCATCTTTCGTTCCACGAAACGAGACACGGGCCCCGACTTCTCGCACAACTTTGTAACGATACGTGTCGTAGTTATTTTGACTTTTTATTGATTTCAGCAGTGGAGAACGGAACGCTTGGACATTATCGCCTGGATTCGAACGTCTCGTTCACTCTCGTGTTCTATTTTCTCGGGCTCTCACTCTCTACTTTCTATTTCCCTCTTTTTCTCTTTCTTGCTCCTTATTCTCAATCTCACGCGCTTCGGATCGCCCGCGTCACATGTCTTTGCCTGCGTCAAATACACACCCGCATCGACCACATAAAAATTCCATGATAACACAGCGAGAAAAAAATGTGACGCTCATTCTCTTTTCGTTTATCCATTCTCTACGATAATGACCTCAAGCGGTGGTCTTCATAATCAAATTTCTCAACCATGATCATTTCAGACATTTACGAGCATCGCTCAAGATACCATAATGAAATAATTTCATAAAAATTCGTCTTTTAAAACGTATATTTTAATTATCGTAGTTTTATGATCTTCAAATTTTTTTCGAATCCAAGTTTTATCCGGCACTTTTATTTAAAATATTTTTTAAAAGATTTAAGAATGTTTTTCTCTATAAGCATAGTAAAAAAACTTTTCAGTCACTTCAAATGTTTGTATTGTAAAGTATGCTCGGGCAACCCTGAAAAAAAAAACAATATGTATGGTAAAATGTCACACGTAACGATGCTGAAGTTTCCAACGTTGGAGTCCAACGAAATGATCTAAAAAACTGCTCAATAATTCCAGTAATTCTCCAATTTATTTCCAGTCGAATTTGTACTTTGTATTTTTTTAATCTACACAATTATGATTCGTGAAATAAAAAACTGATGGATAAATCATTTTATTTTCATTCATTTCGTTGGACTCCAACGTTGGAAACTTCAGCGTCGTCACACGTAATCGGTGTATATTTGTGTATTCATCATAGAATTTACTATGCTGACAGTGAAAATTTGTGATTTACAATACATTTCCACTTATCAGTAAGTCAGCTAGTCTGACATGATGAATAACACTCGAAAGCGAAAAAAAGTTCTCGCATGTGCATCACTTTTTGCTATGCACACGAAGCTGTTTATAATTGAAGGTATGAAAAATTGTAAAATTCAAAAAATACTATGCTGCTTGTAATCGGTGCCTAAATACTTTTCAAATTCTTGAAAAATAATATATTCCTCACTATACAAAACGAATCCGTTTTCTCCGTGTGCGTCACGCAGCGTTCATTCGCGCGAATGATTCAATTCGGACTTTGAGACTAGATAAAAGAACGAATTATCAAAAAATCTATGCACTGGGTTGGTCCAATTGATTGCTATATTATGTCCGCTTGAATACGAGTCTCTCGCTCTTTCCGTCTCTCCGTTGTTTCGGCCTCCCGCTACGAGGTCGATTAAAGTCGAATACCCGGCATTATCTCCGGAAGGTAGGAAAGAGAAAGGGAATTATGTTTGCATACGAGGGAGAAAACGCTAGAAGCGCTTTCTCCGGCGCGTTTGCGTAGCGAATAGATAGTGTATGCGCTTGAATGGATTACGTCACGCGGGTAGCGAGTGTGTGTCGGCTCTCTCTCACTCGTAGTGCGTTTCTGTTTCGCATCGATGTTGCCAGTGCGGCGATTCGAAACGAGACGGCGCGCGCGGGAGGAGAGAAGAACGTTGACGCGAGGGTCGATCGAGTGGAGGGGCGGAGCGAGCGCGTCGCACGCGCAGTCTCCGCGCGCATTGTTTACAACGTCGCGCGCACAGCGGTCTTCGGACGCTTCCATCCACCCGCTTGGGGCTCTCTTTTTCTCGATAATCCTTTGGAAATTATGTGCGTCACGTAAATTAAAAAAAAAGAATATCGCTCTCGGAGAAGATGGGGAGAAAAACTGGTAAACACCAAATATCAATTTGCCGTGATTGATCGTTATTTGTGTCTCGGAGTTTTCATATTCTACTCTTCATTAATGTTAATAATGGGCTCAAACGAATTCTGTTTTTCAGCAACACCCACGCGTCACACTCCCACGTCGGGCGAGCCCCGTGAGAAAATAATCACATTAGACTATCTATCGTTTCCATTGTTAATGGTCCATTCACAAGAAAATAAGAGAAAGTTTATCCCAACTTTTGAAAAGCCTCCTGTCACGTAGAAGGGCGTATTAATCTCTCCGGCAGGGCAGCTGTCGAATGCACGAAATCGTTGTGTATTATGATGCCGAGGAGTTTGAACCGTAAGAAAGAAAAAGAGAGTCGCAACGAAGTTTAATCGACGACTGACGCAATAGTGTGTACCGGAGCGAAACGGGAGACGAGAGGTCGATACAAAAATATATCTAATACGAAAGAATCAGTCGTTCACGTACCATAAACGCATTTGCCTCGTTCATCATCCGTTTTTGTTTCCAATATTCTTACAACACTCAACTCTAAAACGTTCAAGTTCAGCGGAGTGACGAAATTTAAGGAAAAACGAAAACTTTTATTTCGTTTGTCCCGTGTGTGCTCGCGAGGAAATTCCGCACGATACTGTTTTCGTCGTAGTTCCCGACGTAGTATGTCATACCGAACGATATATACATATAGACGGTGAGACACGAACCACGCGCTCTGCGCGCACGCTCCATGACTATAGGGAGGCATTGTAGCGAGTGCGAGAAAGAGGAGAAGAAAAACAAGCGGCAAGCGAGTGGCAGAAGAGAGGGGAGAAGGGCGCCGCGTCTCTCCTCTCTTCCTTCGTCGTCTAAAACGCACAAACGCGCTCGCGCCATACGGCGTTGTCGAGATAACCGAACTCCTATATATCTTTTTTCTCTTTCCTCCTTTCTTTCTTCTCCTCCCTTCGTCCTCACAACAAAACGTACACGCATGCAGACGCGTACGCGCGAGTGCACTGTGCCCGCGCGATCGATCGACACCCGGCATATTCCCAGCGCGAACCCCCTCGTCCATCCCTCCCCCGGACTCGTGGGTGGTTGCTACTTGTTCTCTCTTTCTCTCTCATCCCTCCTCGCACTCGTCGTTTCTCTATCGAAATACGAAATTCCCGGGACTCCGACACGCAGTTTTCGACCGTTCAGTCCTTCGGAAATGCCAACGTATCGTTTCGAACTCTACTCGCGGTAAACAGAAACACTTTTTTTTTTCTTTCACACGTTTTACACCGTCCGTTAACTCTCTAGTGTAAAAAAGGTAGAGGTGTGCATTCGAGGTGCGAGCTCGGTGCATATTACTGCAGGCAGCCACATGAGCACAGCCTTTTGAGCTGACGAAAGGTCCTCGTGTCCTCGTGTGGGATTTCTTTTTGTGCGCGGGCGCGCGCAACGTGCAACAGCCCTCTCCCGCCCCGCTGCGCCCTCTTCCCACCGCGCTTTTTCCGATGGGCTTCCAATGTTTTTGCATTTTTCCCCTTCGCGTACGTGTATTTGCGGGTGCTCATGCATGCGTTCACGCGCACGTGATGAGTCTGTACATGCCGCGTATTTACGGTGACGTAGCTTTATGCGTGCTCTTTTCGGTGGCCATCATACATACGCCGACCGAAGTTTTTTTGTTTTTTTCCTCTCTATTTCCTACTCTTTTCTACTCTTTCCCGTCCTTAATTTCTCCCTTCTCCTACCTTTTTACATTGAAACGTTATAATAACTGTAAACCGTCATTCGTAGTGTACACATTTTCCACATTCTACATTATTCACTCATTTTTTTGTTATCTCCTTTCTTTTTTTTTCTACCCTAATCTCTGCTTATCTGTTTTAATCTTCTTCATTCATCCCGTTTCGTTCGGTTCTTTGTCTCGTTTTACCCGCTCCGTTCGCTCTTTCTCTCTCTCTCTCTCTCGCTTTTTCTATCTCAATCCATCTTCCTTACACGCCGCAATGTTTTTCGTGCGACCGGAAGACTCTTCTCTGTAAATCGTCTACTGTATCACTATATTCTTGGCCAACTTCCTTTCTCACGCGAAAATAAAAACGGACCAACAGCCGAGAGAGCCATACTCGTGTTACTTGTGTCTGCCCGTGCAAACATGTATGGTTATGTTATATACATATACGTAATACATACACCGCAGCCCACGTGGCCTTTCACGCGTTTGAGAATCGAGTGAATTTAGACGAAAAACGAATGAAAAAAAAAAGAACAGAAATAGTAACGAATAAAAAATAATCTACAACGACAATAATATTTTTGTTCAAATATTCACCAAATTCGTATGTATTCCCCAATATCAAGAGACACACAGGCCGATACGCATATATGAATTTGTATATGTGTATCTATATGCTCAATTATTCCAATCGGCGGGCGATCCGGTCGACGAATCAACGCCACAGCACTTAACTTTCTTGCATCCAAATATATATATATAGATGAACACACACGAATCACAAACACTCGGTCAAAACAATCCCTTCGTACACTTCGCTGTTTATTTTTCTGATTTTTATGAACTTTTTTTATTGAATTTGACCGCTTTATCTTCGCTCTCTCTCTCTCTCTTTCTCTCTCACTATGCTTACCGTTCTCGTGTTACAAAGATCCGTTTAACTCCGGATAACGAGCCTGTCTCGAATAACCCGGTTCCGATATATACGTGACGTGTTTCACGAGTCGCCATCCGAGCGAACACACAAGCCGCTATGCAACTCCACCACAAATACCGACGAGGGACTCAAACGTTAGTAACAGAACGAAAAAACGACGCGCGGTGAAGCGATTTCAAACGTGACTCTCAGCCCTCCCGAAGACACCGATATTCGTAATGCGCCGAGTCGCACGAGTCAGCTGGCACTGACCGCCAAACACATTAGGAGCTCACTGTTGACTGTTGACTCTCTTCACGCTATTCCATTATTTCCCTTTCTTTTCTCGCTCTCTTTCTATCTCCTTGGTATCGCGCTGACAGTGGCGTATAAGCCCTCGGGGTTATTGTTCCATGGCTATTCAGTTACGATATTACGCTAAAGGATGGCGCTGTCTCCGTTCTCCGCGCCAATACATCGACATCATCGACATTCTACATCCAGAAATCATTTTCCCATGTGATCAAGAATACAAAGAATTTCACCTCTGAAAATATGAAAAAATTTGGAGCCCTATCGCTCTCTATTGAGTTTCAACAATTTGAAGTAAGTCCAATATCAAATCTGAAAATGTTTGTCCACTTATTTCGATTTTTTTATTTGAATTAATTAATGAAATTATCGCCAATTATGGCGATATTTTTCATTATACGACTTCTAATACATCACCATGTAAAAACCCTGTTTTTTTGGATGGATTTTTTTTTTCCCAGAAATTTTTCCACAAGATCCGCGTCAACTGTTTCGAATTGCGACACTGCCAGTTTTTACCGACTGAGTCAAACTGCAAATAACTGATATATTAACGGACGACAAAAAAGAATTAGCAATTTTCGCTCGAACGGTTGTTCACAGATCAATTTGGAATATTTTAAATAAATTGAATTTCGAGGATTTTCGAAAGACTTGATTCGCAACAGTGGGCGAGTGAGAACTCTGTATAGCTCTTGCACCATTTCTTCTACATATAGATTACATACATTATCAAAATAATAAATTGCATAATTTCATTTATACGTTCCTTTTGAGTTATAAACTTTACACAATCCATAGAAATGCCTTGAGAAAATTCTTTCGTACTTGCTCGATACGATTTTACATTTTCGAGGGACATATTCCAGGTTCCAGGAACGGCAGGTGCAGCAGATATTCGAAAACTTTCAGTCACGTGGCACTCGATAAAAGACTGCAGAAAAAGCCATTTTAAGTCCTTTCGATATATACCTGAGCTAATATTGAAAGAATTCTAGAAATGTTTTCGTGATAATTTTCGTGATACGGTTGCGAGCTCGAAGGAAGAATATTCAATGATTTTTTTCACTGATGCAAGAATTTTTACTACTTCGTCATTAGGATTTATGCTGGATTTCCAGAAACTCATATACTGCCGCGCCGATGTTCTCAACATATGCTGATGAAAGCCGAGAATCTCACATTCTTAGACCGCTTTTCCGGGACGTCAAATATATCTTTCTTCCTCTTTTACCCTCTTTCTTAATCTTTCTCGCTTTTACTGTTATATTCTTGCGATCGCATCGTTCATGACGAAGGAGCTCCTTTCCATGAGCCTCGCTCCCTCTCCCCGTCCCCCGGGGAGAGGGAACCTCCATAAACTTGGCCGAATGATTTGCGCTTTTCTAATTTTTTATTAATCATATCTTTAAGTGGTCGTTTAGTAGTCATCAGTACTGTAATTAAAAAGTTTAGTAGTAATTAATTATTTTATAATCGCATAAACAAAATTTGGGTGCAAGTTAGCCGAAATTTTTTTATTTTTTGTTCAAATCGATTAAATCAATGCCTAAATCAATAGAGAATCGTTGAGTGGTCACGAATAATCGAGTTGAATCGTTTAGTAGTCATTAGATTATTGAAAAACTCGAAAAATTTATTTCCCAATCACCGGCTACGTCTAGCCTATTGAAGTAGTTATTACCCAACCGATTATATTCTAATAAGTCTCAATCGAAAGAGAATTGTAAAGTGGTAATTAGTAGTATGCTTGAAATCTTTAGTAGTAATTAATTACTTCATAATCGAATAAACAAAATTAAACAAAACTTGGGTGCAAGTTAGCCGAAATTTTTTTATTTTTTGTTCAAATCGATTAAATCAATGTCTAAATTAATAGAGAATCGTTGAGTGGTCACGAATAATCGAGTTGAATCGTTTAGTAGTCATTAGATTATTAAAAAACTTGAAAAATTTATTTCCCAATCACCGGCTACGTCTAGCCTATTGAAGTAGGTATCATCCAACCGATTGTATTCTAATAAATCTCAATCGAAAGAGAATTGTCAAGTGGTAATTAGTAGTATGCTTGAAATGTTTAGTAGTAATTAATTACTTCATAATCGAATAAACAAAATTAAACAAAATTTGGGTGCAAGTTAGCCGAAATTTTTTTATTTTTTGTTCAAATCGATTATAATCAATGGCTAAATTGATAGAAAATCGTTCAGTGGTCATGAATAATCAAGTTTTATCGTTGAGTAGTCATTGAATTATTTGATAATTTGAAAAAACTAGAGACCAGTTGGCAGGGACAAAGTCGACCAGTCGGTGGGATTTAGCCGGGCAAATAAGTTTTTAATTAACCAATCGCATTCTAATTAATTTTAAACTAAAGATAATCTTTAGGTGGTGATTAGTGGCATAATTTAAATATTTAGTGGTCACTCCTCATTCTTAATTAAATAAATAGAATTAAAGCAAAGTTGGCCGAACAATTTTCATTTTCCATTCAATCATTTAAACCTGAAGCTAAATCGATGTAGAATCGTTAGGTGGTCACAAATAATTGCGTTGTAATGTTTAGTAGTCAATAGATTATTTAATAACTGCGAAAAACTATTTGTGACCAGTCGGCGGAGTTTAGCCAGTCATACACATTGTTTCATCCCAACGTGGCGACTTTTGATGGAACACGTGGTTACGACAGTTCCTTTCTGGGACGTCCAAGCTCTTTGAATCCCGGTGACTTTACACTGTTCGTTAGTTAAGAAAAATATTTTAAGCACGGATAATATGTTTGTTGGGGTGAATAAAAAAGTGAAATAATAAGATTCGCGTTATTTACAGGTGAAACAGTGAAGTGACTCATATTAAGATTCAGAACGCTGATGATTATTTTACGATCTTTATTATGGAGGTGAAAAATTTGCCACACTCTCGGAGCTCGCCCAGTTTTACATGGAAAATGGTAGACAATTGAGAGAATAAAAAAACGGTCAAGTTATTGAATTAAAGTATCCTCTTGATTGTGCGGATCCAACAACCGAAAGGTGGTGCCATGGACATTCATCCGCCTAAGAAGCCGAAAGTTTGATGTTCGAGCGAGGAAAAAACGGATCGTTTCTCGTGCGAATCGAAGAGCTAACCAGGAGACGTTGTTTTATCGGTCAGGACTGATGATCTTGTTACTCATGTTATATGATCTCAAGTTCGAAAGCATTCTATCGCTGTTTTGAATATTTCATAAACGACGATTTCCTCAATTGACCATCTCATCGCACGTGGGAAGATCAGTAAGTTCAGCATCTGAAATACGGCGTTGGTGGGGGTGAGATATTTGATAGTTTGAGCGATCTGATAGAGCACTACAAAAACCAATGTACAATGGCTACAAATTTTGAAAGAAGGTTTGTTCTTTTTATTTCTCCTTCAATTCATTATTTTTGTTGAGTCAAAATTCTAAACGTTTATTTGCAACGAAAATAGCAAAAATTCAATGATTTTTGGGGTTTGAAATTTTTTTTCAGGTTGGGCAGCTCTCTTGACTGTTTTCATGTGAGAAGACCAATTCCTGTGAACTCAACATTTGAGATATTTGAGCAACAAAGGAACAGAAGTGAACCAATCTGTGCCAATAGTATTGGCGATAAGCACTGCGAATAAAAATTGTTTGGAAAGTTTTCTGCTATAACCCTTTGATACGCTGGTAAATCTTTAGCTATTTTGAGAAAACCAGAATTTTACGATCATCGGAAAGAGGAAAGATGCGCTCGCCAATTTGACACAATCGATCAGCGGCATCCGTACGTCAAAATTATCTGCAAATCTAGCGATTGGCTAGTCGATGGTGACGTCGAAGTACTCGAGAAAATCAAATGGCACGATGAAGTTGACGAGTACAGACTCACTCCCAACGAAATACGTCAAATGCGATTGAAATTCAAGGAAATGAAAGCCGACGCGGTCTTTGCCTTCCAGCTTAGAAATCCTATTCATAATGAACACGTTTTGCTGATGAACGCAAGTAAATTATTTTGTAACGTTGCTACAAGCATTTCAATTGTATTCCATAACTGCACAATTGAACGAGAATCTGAAAAATTTTAACTTTCAAATCTATCGATCATTTTCGTTTTTCACAAAATGTTTTTCGACAGTCCATAAAGAGAGAAAAAAAGAATTTTTAAACAAGAATTGTACTCAAAAGAATCTTTGATTTTGATATTTTATTCAACATTTTTCTCGGAACGCTGCAGCTCGTATAGAACAAAAATTATTACCATTAATAAATGTGTGAATATTCATTACATTATTTTTTGTTCCGTCACTATTTTCATTATTAAGGATACTCGAGAACGTTTGCTGAGCGATCGTGGCTTCAAAAACCCAATTTTGCTTTTGCATCCACTCGGTGGTTGAACAAAAGACGACGACTTGCCTCTGCTGACGAAAATTCGTCAACACAATAAAGCTGTTCTCGAAGAAAGAATATTGGACGCCAAATCAACACTTTTGGCCATTTTTACAAGTCCAATAATGTACGCGGGTCTTGTGGAGGTAAAATTGAAAAAAAAAACCATTCCATGTTCATCTGATGGATAAAAAATGAAGAAAATATATCGAAATTGTAGTAAAAAAATCAAAAGAATATCAAATTTCAATTAAATACAGATTTTTCACCTCTATTCGCAGGTTCAATGGCACGCGAAAGTTCGAATGAACGCAGGAGCACATTTTTTCATCGAGATTCGGCTGGAATTTCTCATCCCGATAATAATATGACACCCGATGGAAATCTGTACGATCCGTCGCACACTGCAAGAGTATTGTCAATGGCTCGTGGAATTTAAACACTAGAAATAATTCCATTCAAAGTAGCATCCTATGACACAAAAAACAAGCGAATATCGTTTTTCGGGCTCGAGCGTCGGCGAGATTTTGATTTCATATCTGGCACGAGGATGTGCGGTGAGTTTGAACTTTTGGAAATCAACTAGATAAGCAGACAAAAACGAAAAATGAGAAGAATTGTTCGAAATATCAAAACATTCTTAAAGAGCGGATACAATCAATCATATTTATTGTTTGCATTAAAATGTCTAAAAAATAAAACATTTTTTAGGTTTGGCAAGGTCCGGCGAAGTTCCTCCGGACGGTTTTGTGGCTCCCAAAGCTTGGCAGGTCCTTGCAGAATATTACCAGAATGTGGACAAAAATTGACGCAGGAGAAGAAAAAATGATTTATTGAATTGTATAAAAACGAGGAAGCAACGAGTGGCTGCTTCGTCGAATATGTTTATCACGCAATCAACTATTTTACATTCTTCTACCCCATATTTTATTCTTATCGTTATTACATGTGCAAAATGTTATTAATGATGTTTAATGACGATTAATGATGTTATGATAAAAATTTTATCATATTCATATGTTATTTATGATTTTTGCAAATACTCTAGCACGTGACTAATGTATCTTGTACAAAGATAGCTTAATTCTCATATATGCACATACTCAAATCAAAGTATTAGAAAAAGTATAAATGTACTGTGTAGAAATATGTCTATCTCTTATAATATTAAACCAAACTTACATACACGATTCGCTTAGCCTTTACGTTTATCATTTGTGGAGGTCAACCACGAGTGTAAATTTTACTGACATCTTGAAAAAATGATGCACTGAGTTTTTGCAGTAAAAACTCCTGGGGCATTTTTATTCAGAGCCACCGTTGTTGAGATAAATCAATCTAAAGACTTTTATAAATAACTTTCCTAGGTGATATCACGAATTAAGAATGAAAAGTAATGAAATAATTGATATAACATCAAAGGATGACAACTTGGAAGGGTGAGAATCGTTATTACGTGAATCTTGAAAAGGAAAATACTCTTTTCCTTCATTCATTCTTTTCTTTAAAAAATTAGGAAAAAAATGTAAACTTGTTTGATATTTAAAATATTTTTATTATCGTATTAAAGTTACATTACATTGAAAAAAGAATTGGATAAAAACCCTTTTTTACACAGTTACTGTAGAAAGTATTCGTCTTCAAAGTTTCGAGTGCGACCAGGATCGAAATTTTGGCGAATATTATTTCACAGTAATTTTTCGAGCTATTCCATATATTCTTTCTTGTGAATTCGCTCAGGCTTTATTTTGTACCACGAAGAAAACATTGAATGCTTTATAAATTTTTTTTCACCGATATTCAATAATGTCTACTAACCGCACACAAATTTTGTACCTGCGATTGTGTGAAAGAAAAAACAAAATAATTTGTATTTTTTAAATCCAAATATTTTTCGAATATCATTTCAAGCAAAAATCAACTTCAGTATATACATATATACATACATATATATTCAGTATTGTTATAAAGATGGTGTTTTCTCTCTAAAGATTCATACAATTCGTAAGAAATCTATACCTTTACAAATTCCAATTTGAATTGAAGTGAATCTCAAGTTCTCATGTCGATTTAGGTTATAACGTTTGAAGCGTGGTCATATCAATAGATCCTCGTAAACAATGAAAAAAAGTGTTTCACGATGATTTTTTTTTTCATTTGCTTTTTAAACTGTTTGGAAAAATTTTTCCAATAAGCAAATTATATGCTTACACTTCTTTCGAAATTCGAACGAGGTTTTCGCTACGAACCTCGTTTTATGTTTTTTTCTTTTTTTTTTTTAACCATTTACAGCACGAATAAAACTAGTACAAATTTAATTATCGTACATTATCAACGCAGTCGCTAAATTTACCTCGGCGCTCGAGTCACAGAGATCAGGACGTGATAGCATTACCAGTATAACTTGAATTTTACTAGAATCATCTTGCTATAGTTCTGTATATTCTGATCTGAAGAATTTTGCATATGCACAATATATGTGCACTCATTCGATCGCGGAAATAAGGGAATTGACATAGATTGACTATAAAAAAAAACTCGCTGAAAGGATGCCTTTGATAGAATGATACCGGAAAGATAAAAGTATCGTAAAAAAGCTCTTTCAAAAATGAGGCAGCGTTCGTTGCAGTACGACAGCGAATATCAATATAAGTGCTTGGAACTCTAGAAGTTATCTTCGTTTGAACTGCAATTGCATTGCTTTTTCAGAGTTGTCGTCAATGGAGCGATGTATCCTGAGGGGGACGGTCACGTCCAGATAAAGAAAGAGTAAAACGTACAGCATAAGAAACCAGCTCCCCGTGCCTTCCTACAGATTCCATGTTTTAATAAGAACACTGTATAACAGAAGAAAAAATATTTAAGAGGAAAATACGAAAATCACCAATATTTTATGTTTTGAGACAATTTTTTAATTTTTTTTCCCCTACTTTTTCGTAATTAACAAAAACTGCCAACTGTGAAACATCTATTTTTCAAAGACGGCAGTTGTAGAGATTTTTCAAGGATATACAGTTGTGGAGATTGAGTTTATTCAAACAAATGCAAAATAATGTGGAAAAATGAGCAAAAATTTACCGTATATTTCGAGAACATCGAATTTGAGAGCTCTTTAAACAGAATCTATATTTTTTTGACATTTAAAAAACTACGACGCAGCACAATATTAGCAAGCATTTAAAGACGATTTGAATTTAACAAAACTGTAATTTTTTTTCTATCAAAACTCACCTTAAATAGATTGCTGTTAATGCTGTTTTATGTAAACAGCTAGATGCGGTTCAATTTCTTCATTCATTTTGGAGTTTGTTATTTCTTTAACGAGATCGTTAAATTGTTGCCACGTCCCACTCGCACGTCGACAATGTGCAACGAAGTGGTTAGAAGAAAATGATACTACTGCGATTAGCCTGAAAAGGAGTATTTATCGATTAGCAACAAATAATAAATACATATTCAATTTTGGATTACAAATTTTTAAAGATTCAAGTTCTAGATTGCAACTGTGTTTTATGGTAATTTTTTTCCTTTCAAATGAAAATCCTAGTCTTATATTTTGTCACGATATCGACACACCTACAATTGGTAATAATAGGATCTTATATATAATTTATTTTTTTTTTTACATCGAAAGACAAATGAACTAACCTATATATAACTCGTAATTCGTTTGAGATTCGAAGAGATAGGGTTGTTGGAACGTTCGCTAACTTGCACCGCAGCCCTTCCTTGGAAACGCCCGAAGCTGTGATCCTACGAATGTCCATGTCAATCAGTAAATGAAAATTCAGCTTGTTATGTAAAGTCGCCCCTCCTTCGCATCTCTTGCAATGGACATTGTAAATCTCCGGAAAAAAATCTAATGCATCCTGCAGATTTGCGATGTTGTTTCTAATTTTTCGATGATTCGGAGACAGAAATGGCAATGAAGAAGTTTGAACACCGCATTTGGAGCAATCCTCTTCCACGTACACACTCGGACATGTCTCGAGAGTTTTTTTCACGAGATTTGAGATGCTGTCTGTAGCATCCATGGAATACGAAAGGATTCGTCTTTCTGTAGTAATTTCGGACTTGCACGAGTATCCCAATAGATCCAGAAGCACTCCTCTGTCTTTAAGAACTTCCTTCGTGACTCCTGTGATCATTAGCTTCTGGGCAAACCTCAATATTTCGTTCGTACAAGTTTCAATCATAGCTGCGTAGTTGCAGTCATCCAGAGCACCAATCATGAGAGCATGCACGAGCGAATCGAAAGCACATGTTGATTTTATGAAAACTTCTTTACTTTTGATGGTCAATGGTGTTTTACTCAGCGAGCCGTTCGGTAACAGAACGGGTTTTCTCGTCGTAGAAGTAAGAAGATTCATTTGCCGAATTTCCGGATACGGCTTGAAATATTTGCTTGATTCAGATTTCGATTGTATTTCGTTGGTGCAATAATTCAGATCGACTTGAGGTGTTTGACCATGATCGTTTGCTTGCGGAATGGAATCAGTTTCCAACAATGAGTCTTCTATCGTAGTTTTCGATGCGCTTACGATGTCACACGTCTTGTCCATAGAATTTATTTCATCGTGCGATATTTCTGATTCCGGATTTCTGCAGTATGAATGATCAGAAAGTTCCCCATTGTACATCGATGTGTTGTAATTTGATGTTAATTCTGCTGGAGGATTGATGTCACTGTTTTCAAGTACAGAGAGAATTTGAGAAATCTCCAATATTGGTAATTCTGAAGACTCTGTACAGTCGTCAACTGAATCCTCACTCGAAATATGATTGTCAACATTTTCATTCGAGGCTTTTGCTCGCCAGTTTTCTTGGGCCATCAAGTCCGGATCGATCGTGTTCAAAATCATTCTTTTTTCTTTTTTTCGTTGATTGTAAGTCGATTCAGCGCTATTAGTATTTCCCACATTAATCATCTTCTGTAATTGTAAATTAGCTGAAAGATGCTGTTTTTGATCAAAGTGAATAAGCTTCGAAGAGAAGAGCAGAGTTTCGCCGATGATGTCTCGAAGATGAATTTTGATAAATTTATCGGCTCGAATCGGTAAAGATGTATTTTTAAAAACTCTTGTTTTGACATCGTTGAAATGCCCTTCTGCATACGCTGAGCTGGCTCGTCCAACGTTGTTCGGGATAGCCGCATTTGACCATACTGGAAATTCTTTTGCCAATAAAAATAGTTGATCAATGAAATCGGGTAAGTAAAATGGGTTCAGATTCTTCCCCTCACGAGTTATGATTTTTGCGCGTTCCAAATGCTGCGTCAACCATTCCACGAGAGTATTCGATTCATTGACGTGGTCTGGATCGTCGATTTTTTCACTTGGACCGGAACCATCAGAAAACGTGCTTTCGATTTCCTCGTCTCCGTTTTGCATTTCAGCGACTTCAAAGTCAACCGCGATTTTACGATCAGCAATGAACGTTTCCAATGTTTCTCTGGCGTTTTTAGTGTTTTCTATGCTGTCAATATCGATTTCAGAATCTTCATATGGCTGGAGACCTACTACACATGTGAGATAAAAAACCTGTCCAAATTCAGCAATCGACTGTGCCTCAATCATGAGGGAAACACAGCGAACAAAAAACTCTTTGATACACCTTTGCCGGAGTGATTGGAAACATTTCCAACGACAAACCATGTGAATCAAGTGTGCAACGTCGATTCTGATAAACGTTACTATTTTGATGAAGTGAGGTTGGTTGGGATTAGCAGCCATTGTGAACAACACTTCAACATATACCTTTATCGAGATATTATTATACACGTGACACAAGGCAGCAATCAGAGCTCGGGAGTAATCTGTAATTGTTTCATTCGGTACAGGGGCACCTCTACGATTCCACTGCAGCAGCCAGTAAATTATGATGTCTGTTTCATGCGTTTCGGACAACATCTGATGGACAGCCAATGTCGTATTTTCAAAATTTATGACTATCGAATATAGAAATATATGCCCGCTGAACTGATCATCAGAACGTAACAATTTTTTTACAATGCCTCCCGTTGCATCTAGAATGATTGTAGCTTTTTTTCGGTTCAAACGACAAAACTTTTTGTATGCATGCATTTGGGCAGGCGAGCTGTAAAAAACGTAAAAGGGTTTCGAACCGGTATTGTGTATGAGCCCTTTGAATTCTTCTGTTAGAGATAAATCTTCGATTGTCCGTACAAGATCTCTTCCATCTTCTGGCTTCACATTGAGCTCGGCGTTGATTCTATCCTTATTCGCGTTTCTCAGAGTACTTTGTTTCGGGAGGATCGGAGGTTCAGGGTCACCCTCGTTCATGAGTAGGCGTGCTTGTTTATTTTGCCATCTTTTGCAGCCTTCTGCTTTTAATTCCTGTTGCACTTCTCTTCTCCGTTTTCCATTCAATGGTCTTTTTTTATTTTCGTGAATTTTTCCGCGAGTGTCATGAGTTTCTACACAAAGTGTTAGACCATCTTGAGCAGAACGTTTTTCGCCCGTTAAAGTGATGGTATTACCACATCTTTTACTTAGGCACGATCCAGGTATCGATATTGTAAAGGTACTTTCGTCGGAAGACAAGGAAACGTCTGCTCGTTTAAACGAGAAAGCACATGGAATCTTGAGCTGCTGCCACAGAGCTGTACTTATTGTATTCGACCATACCCACGGGGTTAAAATATATTTGGCTTGGCCCTTGTACTGAACTTTCCCATGTGGCTTAATTGCATCCCAATCTTCCTCATTTAGATATAGATCAAATTTTTTGAATGATGCTGAACAAGTATTATTCAAGTCAACTGAATCTTCTTCGCGATCTGATTCTGATTCAACAATTTTTTTCGAATCATTTTTGACGACGATGATGCCCATTATTTCTCTCGCCGTACTCAAAATTTCTCGTCGGTCTTCTCGAACGGCCGTGTAAACTTCATGGGGAGTCCATACACCTTTGAGTTCTGCACTCATATCCTTCCATACTTGCGAAGTATATTTTGGGAGCTGGTCGGTTGTAAAATATTGGATGAAATTTTTAACCACGTTTATAGCATCGTCTTTAGCAACTTTCGGAGGGCGAGGCATGATTTCCCTGCGACAATAAAAATAGAGGTGATAACAAATTTTTCGTTCAAACGAATAAATCAGATGTTAATGTTGTCGAAAATAATCCGATCTACGGCAATTTTCTCTATTTTGTTTTGTTTTGAAGTGTTTATAGAGTAATCATTTGATTTCAATTTTGACAATTATGTTGTGGAAATTATAGAATTTCAAATTCGTGGAAATCTGTTCAACACGATTTACGCCTTAACACAGAGAGTAATCATTTCATTTCGGATGGGCCTCATTGAAAAATGTATTGATTTACACATCAATGTACCCCAAAAAGCCCCTTTTATTTTCATTTACGGTTTCGCTGTCGTGAGCTTATTCTAAGTTTCTAGTAAAATATTTAATCTGTTGTTTTCAATACATACTTTACGTCAATGGCAAGAAGGTTCGATCAATTTTAAAACATCAGTGTCGAGGTATATATATATATATATCGTTGATACGACATTTATGAGCCGCGTCTAGAGGTAGTGATCCATAATCGTTCCATAATCTGTAACAATTTTCGAAACATTACCAATATTATTAATTACCTTACGAATGAACAAACTCATTTCTCAACACATGAAACTGAAAAGTCAAAAAGTTCAACGTTTAAGTTGCATATGTAATTACAATGATATTCATTTCTTCTCTTTACGAAACTGCAAAATTTATAATTACATCATAGGAAAAAATCGTAACAGTTACACTTAGGAATTGTAACCCTTGCAAGTGCTTCCCTCGAACAAAAAGTTATAATTTCCTAAAAATTGTCATAAACTTTTTCAACGAAAAAAATTGCATTAGTTTTTAGTTGGTGGTCATAAAGCTTCATTTTATTGCGTTGGTTATACTTTTCAAATCTTTAATGAATTTTCAAGTACATGATGTTTATTTATCGTTTGTGGTATGAACTGATTTTTCGTGTAGAATACATATTTAAAATAAGAGCTTTTATAAACTAAGATAAATTTGAATATAGAATTGAAATTTTATCAGTATGACCATTTGGAACGTATGTGTAAAATATCTCTAACCAGTTGCAGTGATTTCGTTTTCAAATAGTCAATTATGAGCAATCGCAGAAGCAGTACTTTTTTCAGCTGGCAGGCTATAAACTTTAATGACTTAGAATTTTGCCATACGATTTGCAAAATGCTGTTTAAGTATTTGAAATGAAAACGATCATGAATAGCAAATAATAATTATTTTTAAAATCATTTTTTGAGAAGTGGGAATGCGACCCAATGTTGTTATACTAATTTTGAAAAATATTCAATATACTTGAAGATCAGCAAAAATATTTTAATGACACAATGATAATTGGTTAATTTGTTCAACTAAAATTACCTCAAGTCAATGTTGTTAGATTGCAAAGCGTTTTCTTGATAACTTTTAATCGTCACCACAGTTGAGACACTCAACGGACCTGACTTTGAACAAATGCGTCAAGGTGTTTTGACCTCCATGTGAAATAATACCTGAGAAAGAAAATAGATTGCAGTTCAAGTGAGACAAGCTTTCATTAGGCAACATTGATAAGTTAGTTTTTTCTATTATGTCCTTGCATATTCAAAGCGAAAAATGTCAGATTTCAAAGCTGCTTGATAAAACACTCTGTAATTGGTTGGGGCTGGAATGTGCTGTAAGCTCAATTCTAAAAAGTGACGTTAATTTGTTAAACTGAAATATCAGATACCTCAAATCAATGGTACGAATCGTTTTCTTGATAACAACTTTTAATCGTCACCATAGTTGAGACACGCATCGGACTTAACATTGCAAAAAGATGTCAAGATGTTTTGACCTTCATGTGAAAAAAAACCTTGAGAATGAAAATAGATTCCAATTCAAGAGAGACAAGCTTTCATTAGGCAATATCGATAAGTTAGTTTTTTCAATTATGTTCTTGCATATGTAAAGCGAATAATGGCAGATTGCAATTGTTGTGGCTGGGATGTGCTGCAAGCTCAATTTTGGAAAATGACGTGAAATCGTTTTAATATCCATGAAGCAACACAAATCTTCCAAGAAAAGAATGAATAATTGAATATCAAAAATTATATCTGAATAAAATTGAACAAATTTATGACGTCATATAGATTTTACAATTTTATGTATTTCAATCACGCATACCTCAAAAAACTAATGCCAGATGCCGAATTGGTGATCAACTCACAACTGTTGCTACATTTCGATTGTTCATCAGACTCAATCCGAAGTAACAATGTGAAATTGTTTTTTAACATCCGTGTGAAAACATGTGTCTTGAAAAAAAAAAAAAAATTTCAAGTAATTCACAAGGGTTATACACTTTGAATAATAATTATCCACGAAATGAACGAAAATTTAGTTGATTGTAAGTGTAAGGAATCAAAACACAACAGTTATGACTCTATTGTTCATAAATGTCTCTACTACTGATTCGCGCTGCAACCGAGTCAATACATTGTAAGGAGTCGAAAGCGCGGGAGCGTTGTGCCTTTATTGTTTATCAATGTCTCTACTGCTGGTTCACGCTGTGGCCACGTTTGTTTTGGTGGCTATACCTTTTTTTTTTATTTCTATTCTTAATACACTACTACACAAACGAACGTTATAAAAGTATTTTATTTTTTTCATCAAAATGAGAATATTTATTAATGAAAAGACAAATTACGAAAATTCGAATACTTGCTCAAAAAACTCTGAGCATTTTTTTTCATGAAGCAAACATAACACCTTGCAACACGCGTGAAATTTCAATGCATGCAACCGGTATGATGGAGATGTGAGACAAAATGTTCTATATATTTTTTTATTTTCCAAAAAAAAAACAGAAAAATCCACTAGTGTGCTTATCTTTAAAATTGCTCATATTTGATTAATAAGCAAGCTAAAGCTAAAATTTTGTGCTAGCTCGTGTAACTTTTGCACATTATCTTGAAATAACGCTTAGCTTCCATAAAAATCACTCTCATCTAGGTAAACGTGAGTTATTGAAAAAATAGGATTAAATAATAACGAAAACTATTAGATATCTCGCCAGAGCAGATTGAAAAAGCTGAAAAAAGTGACATGCGCTCTACTGTTTATAAGTCTATAGAAGGTCTATAGTCACAATTTATACATTCTATTGTGCATTAAAACAAGCATCAGTTAAATGCCGCGATGCTGAATTATACGTACATTATTCACCAAAATATTTGACTTTGGTGTTATAATAAAATAATTCCAGACCATAATACGCATCATTCATAAGTAATTCTGAAATTTAACTGCCTCTAATGGATTTGAGCATCCAAGAGATATCAGTTATATCATTCGTTCTTTTTTAAAACGGCATATTATCTTTATTCAAAATTACACTTCATCGTTAATCCCAATTCTACCATATTGAAAACTTATTTGTTCATAACAAAAATGATGATATAATTTAAAAAATAAATAAGTAGTATGCATTTCAATGGAGCATTATTCCTTAAAGATGACCATTATTAATCAGCAAGTTCATGAAATAATTATTCTTACCTTTGTATCTAACATGGGTATGATATTTTAAATCCCACTGATTCCATTCGGCATAACTGGTCTTCATGTGTGATTTTGGATTTGTTGAGCCCATTGTTGATTCCATGCACTGTAACTTTTCATTCATATTTGACAATATCGATCCAGTTTTTTCAGTAGGTGTAAATGGATGATCTGAAAAATAATTTCAAAAGAGTCACCATTAACAAATTGGAATATTTATTGAAATCCAGTAATAGCGTCAATCACAGATCTTCAAAGGATTTTATTCAGAAAAATTTCCTATTTCACGCTACACCAGTGAATCATAAAGATAGAAACATTAAATTCATATTGAATTTTATCATCAAAATCGACCTTAACTAACGAGTGATATACATATTTGTTTTTCATTACTTTTTTGTAACTTTAATGAGAAAGCAGAGATTTCAATTAGAAACTACTTCGAATTATGAAGTATATATTTGAAATGTATTTTTTAACTTATCTAAAGATTCACAATCAGTTACAAAGTGCATCAATTATGAAATAACTTAATGAGATCGAATTATTGTAAATTTTGAGGTTAGGATTCGCTCGCTGTAAATACTCACCAGAATTGTCAGAGAATGGACCCCTTGATCGGAGAAATCTTCAAATTAACCTGTGTAACAAAAGATGAATAAAAAGTGAGAGCCGCTGTGTTTACATCTTTTCCTTTACGAGGGTTTTTTATAATTTTTCATTCTAATTGGGTATTTGTCGCAATTAATTACTAAAGATTCATACTGTGTAACGTAAAAGTATTCGATTGCAAAAGACTACAAGAAAATTTTTTTATTAAACATTAGCTAACGACTATTTCATATAACTGATAAAGTTCATTCTGAAATTGATACCACAAGTAGAGGAAAAGTCGAATATAATTAGTATATTCGTATGCATGAATAGAATTTAAGTTACGAAGTCGATTCTTTTTATGAAAAAATCCCAGAATCAAATTTGTTATTTTAGTCTTTGCATTCAATAAGTATAACGTAGCTATATTTATCGGTATATTAATTCCTATGCTTAATAATGTCAACAAAATGACGACGATGCTCCATTTATATTTTCGGAGTATGTATGTGGTTTGAAAATTGTGTTTTTCAATAACCCTTTCACTCACCGCAAAGGTGAAAATAATAGAATAATCAACGTAATTCTCTAAAAATATATATTTTTTAACTTGGTTATTACCTTTCGCTTCCAAACACTTCTTTAATTTCTTCAATATGCTCCGAGCTCACCATACCGCATGCTGTTCACCTGCTCACTCTGCATCTTCTCTCCTTTCCTTCTTTGCGGCTTCAATGGAGATGGCCGGTCTCACCTGGCCTCTGGATTCCGTATCGGCCAATGGGAGGCTTAGAATCCAGACCATCCAGACGTACTCTGCTATTATCGACTGGCTAGATATATAGCTGACTGTCCAAAAATAGTTCTTTAAAGTTATTTGATAATTTAATGACTACTAAACGATACAACTTGATTATTCGCGACCACTGAACGATTCTCTATTGATTTAGCCATTGATTTAATCGATTTGAACAAAGAATAGAAAAATTTCGGCTAACTTGCACCCACAATTTGTTTATTCGATTATGAAGTAATTAATTACCACTAAACATTTCAAGCATACTACTAATTACCACTTTACAATTCTCTTTCGATTGAGACTTATTAGAATATAATCGGTTGGGTAATAACTACTTCAATAGGCTAGACGTAGCCGGTGATTGGGAAATAAATTTTTCAAGTTTTTTAATAATCTAATGACTACTAAACGATTCAACTCGATTATTCGTGACCACTCAACGATTCTCTATTAATTTAGACATTGATTTAATCGATTTGAACAAAAAATAAAAAAATTTCGGCTAACTTGCACCCAAGTTTTGTTTAATTTTGTTTATTCGATTATGAAGTAATTAATTACTACTAAAGATTTCAAGCATACTACTAATTACCACTTGACTATTCTCTTTCGATTGAGACTTATTAGAATACAATCGGTTGGATGATACCTACTTCAATAGGCTAGACGTAGCCGGTGATTGGGAAATAAATTTTTCAAGTTTTTTAATAATCTAATGACTACTAAACGATTCAACTCGATTATTCGTGACCACTCAACGATTCTCTATTAATTTAGACATTGATTTAATCGATTTGAACAAAAAATAAAAAAATTTCGGCTAACTTGCACCCAAGTTTTGTTTAATTTTGTTTATTCGATTATGAAGTAATTAATTACTACTAAATATTTCAAGCATACTACTAGTTACCACTTTACAATTCTCTTTCCATTGAGACTTATTAGAATACAATCGGCTGGATGATAACTACTTCAATAGGCTAGACGTAGCCGGTGATTGGGAAATAAATTTTTCGAGTTTTTCAATAATCTAATGACTACTAAACGATTCAACTCGATTATTCGTGACCACTCAACGATTCTCTATTGATTTAGGCATTGATTTAATCGATTTGAACAAAAAATAAAAAAATTTCGGCTAACTTGCACCCAAATTTTGTTTATTCGATTATAAAATAATTAATTACTACTAAACTTTTTAATTACAGTACTGATGACTACTGAACGACCACTTAAAGATATGATTAATAAAAAATTAGAAAAGCGCAAGTCGTTCGGCCAAGTTTATGGAGGTGGAGAGGGATCGAGGCTCTTTAGGGTGGTTGCTTCGCTGAGGAATTCGTGCGCGCGCTTGTAAACGTACATTCCGAGAAGCGCATCGGCGTCGACGCAGATGCAACGACGACTATCCGGAAATTCCGCCGCGCAGTACTTTCGAACGCGCGTTCTTTCGTTGTTTATTTCATGCGTGTCTTTCAACCCTCGATAAGAAAATTATATGCAGCAGGCTGAAATGTTTGCAAGACTTTTATTGCGGGCAGAATTGTCACTCGTGACAAACACACGGTTTGAGCTGGTCTAATTTCACTCCCGTTGAATGTATACTATTTTTCACGAGACATGCACCGAAAATACAACCCTCCGATTTCGGAAAGTTGAACTTTCGGCGCATGTGTGTGGCGAAATATATTTTTACTTACCGTCAGAAGATATATAACCGTTTGCAGATGTCTCTTTTAACGGTAATTGAAAAACCAACTATACAAGATTTTTCCTGAAAATTCCGTTAGGTATCACACGACGTTCGATGCTTGTGGCCTTCCTTCGCAGCTCCTCGCAGTCTCATCGTTATTAATCTTTAAGAGGATGGATATCAGTCGGTATATCGCAACCGTGAGTGCAAATATCGAAATCGAAATTCTTTGAGACGGTTTGACCGATTAAAAAAAGGCTCTGTCGGTCGATTTTTTGCCATCGTCCTGCGTAGGCTCGCAGAGCCCTTTTTTAATCGGTCAAACTGTCTCAAAGAATTTCAATTTCGAAAATTCCAAGTGCTGAGCTTAGTCGACTGATCCAAACTTTAAAGGACGGGTCTGGTGGAAATATCGACCACTAGTTTGGTCGAGCACTCCATTTGAAAAATTTATCGATATTATGCACGAATTTCGAGTAAAAAAAGGTCGATTTCAACGTAAAAATCCCCGTCCTTAACCCTTACTAGTCATACCTCAAGTTTCTGGCGTAATATAGTCTCACACGGGGTCCAAAGTACCCCCTCACTTTGGGGGACGATAATTAATTGAAAAACGGTAAAAAAAAAAAATAAAATAAAAATACCGCAATGTATTTTGAACCTTTAAGAAACGATCATAACGATTTTATTCTATTCGCGTTATTTTTAATATTTAAAAAAATGTCAAAGAAAAGAATGTAGGAAAAATGACTTTTTTCACAAAAATTTATGTAGAAATCGTAATTTTCAATTAAAACAAAAAAAATCAACTCGTTCTATAAACTTGAGAAATTCTATGAGCTTTCAGGTAGTATCAGTTAAATTTGTCTCGCTGGGGTCGATCGGACCCCAGATCTTCGCACGGTCTGACTCGATCGACTACCAAAACTAAACTATAACGGGCCCTTTAAAATAATAACGATGAGGCTCTCTTCTCAAAGGTTCGAACTATCAACCGAGGGCACCACAAGTCCCATTTTCTCGAAATTTCTATTTGGTATCGTCGGTCGAAAAACGGCTGGAGTCCAATATACCCCGTGTGACTATTAAGGGTTGAGAGGTTATTAAAGCCGTATTCAAAAACCTGCTGCCAATGCTGCAAAGTCCTATGCCAAAGCACGTACTCGCAGTACTGACAGTAGGTTTTGGAACGCGGCTGCGGTCAAACCGTCGAGGCACTTTCTCGTAAGTGTGAATGCGGTTAGCCTTGCGTTTCAATATAATACAGTGCAGCACCTATGAGTCAGTGACCGTACCAAAGATGAAACGCAAAGTTCCCTATATTTTTCACCGTAACGCTCTCCTCGTCGCAGGGATCTACTTACCAACAACTCCTCAAATCCTTTGTCCAAGTACATATTTTTTTTGTGACACAGGGTCTCACCGACGACTCCAAAAGCCTCTGCACGACGATGACGGCACATCGAATGGTTTTCATTTTGTCTGTTCCTTTGGATGGACCGCTTTACACATTTCACGCGATTGTTGTTTGTTTTAATAACTGATGAGAGTCATTTTTTTGAAATTTTCGAATCGTTTGTAGGTTCTGATGATGCTATATTAACAAATTAAGTATTTACTTTCGATTCAAAATAAGAAAAAAACTCCAGTAGTCGACCGACGATTCGCTACGTAAACAAGTTTTTAACTAGGTTGGATCACGAAATAAAAATAATAAGAATTGGCTGAAAAAAAATTTATATGTTCAGGAATAACGTCAAAAGGTTTGTGCAAAATTTCAGATGTTTTGACCTCGTAGTTTTTCAATAATAAATTGTTGAAATTTCGCTGTTACGCTTTAGCTCTTATGGCAATTGCAATATGATCACTTATATTTCAAGAGAATGGAATGATTTGAAAAAAAAAAAATTGTTTTCCATGTAACTTCACAGGTTCTTCAAAAGTGGGAATAAAAGACTCACTAATGATGAGAAACGAAATTTAATCATGAAGCAAGTGGTTGGAAATTTTTAAAAAACGTATCCAAACGTTGGCAGAAGGACTTTGCTTGAAGCGCTTCATCGATGAATTTTCACACAATTTCAGATTTTTATGAGTTATTGGTAAGTGTACACTGTTGATTACGGCTCAAACTTTGTCTAAATGCTTCAAAGTGACGTTTAAAAGTGCTTCTATTGACCGTGATCAAAGTACTAAAAAAATTCAAAATATGGTTATCTTTGTAACCGTAAAAATCACTGAAATAATCTTCGGAAAAATCTGAAAAAATTCCGTTTCGTACCTTTTAATATGAACAATAAGTGTGCCAAATTTCAGATTTCTATCATCATTATTATGGGAGGCAGATAATAATTAAGTAACAAGTTTGATAAATACACGTGTTTTGCATTTAAAACTTCAACTCTTCGGTGGCACCTGTTTAAATCCTCCTAGCGCATTCAAATTTGGTGTCCATTTTTTTTTGATGTTGATGATGTTTCCGCGAAGGAATTTGGAAAAAAAAAGTGACCTGAATTGCGGCCACCCTAATGTTCGTGCAAAATTATGATAGGAAGAGTGCATTTTGAAAAATGATTTGATCCTAGATTTGTCTTCTCCCACCTTATAGATATTAAGGAATTAATTAAAACTCTCGATAAAATTCTGAAAAAATATTGAGTTTCTGAATTTCGGGTAGGCTGGTGACGTCAAAGTACCGATGCATTCCAAACAAAGAATGCATGCAATTTCTTGGGTCAAAGCCTCGTCCGAAGCGATCTTCACTACCCATTTGAATGTATTCGTCTATATGCGTGGAATGCGAGAATAGCGGATGGCCATTGATAAGCTTTGAAAACTTTCGTTTTGGAGCACCCTATCGCGCGTTCTTCCGTGGAACTGTACATAACAATTAAATACAGCAGTGCGTTCACTCAAAGGACTACAGAATTACGGAAACTCTCGTGCCAACGACGGAACGAATGGTCATAAACTATACGATCAAAAACTGAAGTTTGCGCGCCGTGAAAAAAATCTTCATTACTTTTTTTTTTAACAAAGATCTCCGTTATGATTAATTTAATTGGAAAAATTTCATTTTTCTTTTCAAGTATTTCATATTATTCCAATAAATTTTCGTTCGTAAATATCATTTAGTTGTGTCGTTTCATGGTGACGATGAGAAATGGGTCTCAAGCGACGATACGCGCGGATCGAGTTTCCCAACAGAAAATGATTTTTGTTTTTCAAGTATGCACCGAGCATGTTCACTTTTTGCACAATATAGTGCGACCAATGATTATAGTCTCGAGAAGTCGATAGCAGTAAAACGAGCTTTGGTAGTGCGTGACGGTCGCCTATGTTTTTAAATTACACACGTATTTCCCAAGTATTTCTATCGCGTATAATTTTTCATTTTTATTTTAATCTCATAATATAAATGCACAACGAATAGGTTATCATTTGTTGTATGCTGCTAATTCTGCTGTTTACCACACCTGCATCGGGATGGAGCTGCTGGTAAACAGCGTTGGCATTTCATTGCTTTGGATGCCACGTTTTCTTACCATACTTGCCACGAATTATCGGAGAGAAAGGTACAGTTATAAATAAATTCTTACGTCGTTGAACGCACAGAAAATACTGTCAATTCACTTTATTTTTCATTTATACTGAAGAATTGTGCGAATGATTTTTCTTTCTATTTTCATTTTTCAATAAAATAATATTTTGTGATATCGTGCTGATTTACTCGCTGGAACCGAGACGATCATTTATTTTATGAAAATTCATTTTTAGGCTCAACCTCATTCTCGGGTGAACGTCGTCCACGTTGTTCTTACTTCTTCCAACGCATGAGATAAATTTTCCTCTCTGAGCATGAATTTTTGAAGTCAAGTTTTACCCTCCCTCAAACCACACGCAAGCATGTGTTATTGTGCTTTAAAAGTTTAATTTTGCACTCACAATAACTAATTCAATGACGAGAGCAGGTTTCGGGAACCCCAGCATTGTATTCCGGTGCTGGAATATCTCGTCGAGTTATAACTCTGTGAAATTCGAGTGAAAATCAAAATTTTTACATACAAAAATCTCGAGGGTTGTCAAGAGTTGATATGAACGGAGTTGGAAACGGCGGAATTAATTTGTTAAATTACTGCGAGTCCAGCCACAAATGGATTGAGTTTTGAACGTCTTTCGATCTTTGCAGCCGTACAAAATGGACTAAACTAATCCTCTAAGACTCAAGAAAGTCGTGTACAAGAAGGATTTTCTGAATTGCAACGCGTGCCTCGTTCAACGAGGTATTCGACGAAGTCTTAATTCCTCTTTTCAATTGAGCAAAGAAACATTCGAGGACTTCCAAACTATACTAGACGATATTATTTGAAAACGAATCAATTCTGAAGCGTTCGCTGCATTTTGTTACAATAAAGATTCATGAACAAATGAGGCTTCGAAAACCCGAGCGGGAACGAAAATGGCTTTGAAAGTAGATCTTACGAAACAAATTCTTGTGCAAAAATTCTATTCGCCATTGGATTTTTTTTCTGATAATAACAAAATGTAGATAAGGAATTAAAGCTCGCGTTTGAAAAATTTTCAAAATTTCCTCAGCAAAGATTCACTGAAGCTTGAGTAGAAAAATGATAAAACCAATTTTTGAGTTTTTTTTATTCAACATTCTCATAAAAATGAAATTTGATTCTGCAAGGACAAAAAAAAACGCCTCTCGACTCGTTCAAGTTATATTCCGAGCTGTCGCATACTGCAGGTTGCAAAAACGAATGCGAATAAATGAGGGAGCAACAGAAATTAATATTCCTTTTAGAATTAACTTCAACTCTTATTAACTGGTCAAATTATCCTCGCGCACTCTTATTCAAAGGCATTAAAGCTTCATAAATAAGCAGAACTTCAAGAAAAGTTTATGAAAAAACAATAAATACGAAATAAGTGGTTCGTGTTATTCGAGAGATTTTATGTGAAAGGAGCTAAAAAGAGATCGAATAAAAGGGGAATTTGCAACGTTAGAGATCTCGCGCGGGATCATTTGTGTACGTAAGGCAAAACGGAAATGGCGGCAGAGGGTAGAAGTCGGCACGAAACTCGTGAGATGTTATCTTTATCGCGAAGTTTCATACGATCCCAGTCCTGTTTTTTCATTTTAATACCTAAAGTTATTAGAAAAAAAAACGAAAAATTCCTGACTAAATTCCTGAGCTCTTCTAATTGGTTTTAGAGTGCATTCGTTCCGTTACAACAATTCTTTTTTAACCGGAATCACGGACCGTTTATGCAGATGAACCTAAACCGTTGAAAGAGAGGAGAGAACGGACAGCACGTTTTTCGTGTCCGTCTAAATATTGGATTTCGTCTGATTCGGAAGGAGGTTTAACCGTTTTTCCAATCGTTCGACGAAATGTTCCTGCGAATTCGTTTTGCACTTTGCAAAACACAAAAACTACGTGTTTTATAAAGTCTCGGATCGAGGGTGATTGTTTCTCGGATTTTTGACAATTTTTCACGCAACATCGAAAAATGCAGTGAAAATGTGTCTAAATATGTATTAGTGAAAATTTATGAAATTATTAAAAATTAAGTAAAATAGAAATTGGTAAAAAAAGCATAATAAAAATACAGTGCGTGGTTTCGTAGCTTTGGGAATCTTACAAAATTCGCTCTGGCAAAAGGAGCTTCCGCGATGGGTATAATAAACAGAATGGCATTGAGCACATGTGCTTCAATGATCGGTTTTGTGTCTTGTGTCATCGAAACGTCTCGCTTGCTGAAGTCATCAGAGACATGATTTGTATTTTTCGTTCCCTTCGTTCTTGTTCGTCTGGTTCGCTCGAATAATTCAAGTGCAATGGCACGAATTTCGACAGAATACTTTTTCCAAGTGTCGTTCCATTGATCCGGCAAGAGCGAATAATGTGTGCAGCAGTTCATCCTCGCGAAAATTAAATTAATGTCGCTCCCTTCTCGCACGTTTAAATATATTTTATGAATAATCCGAGCACAACGATGACAGCTGCATTATGAATACACGAATGCGGACGTAACGTCCTTTCTATCAACTACACACCGGTTGAACACTATTAAAAACTCAGGCATTAAAAGCTTTTTATTCGGTTCGTTCTCGACGAGAGGAAAAGAATGTTTTATGAAAAAAAAACGGTTTTTTTTCTGACAACTAGATTTCTACAACGGAAAACCTATTTAGTGGAGTTCATTCGTCAAATACGTTGTTATGAAAAACTTTTAATTAGCGCAACACAATTTTCTCTTCGTTCAACAATTCCTCGACTAATAAATGCATTATGTGTAATTTTTCAATAGAATTTTACTCGAAAGGATTATTTGCTATTTTTATTCGAGCAAAAGGCGTTTTTTTTTCATTCCCTGTATAATATTTTTCATGGGTTACCAACATTCCGAACGAACCCTTAAAAATAATACGTAATATGTATCGAGGAGAAATTCCAAAATTATTCAACAAAGGTTTAATTAATGCTGCAGATAATAAAAAGCCTCGACTGCCAGCGAATTTACAACTTTTCGAAGTCTGCTTTCTTGTTTCGATTCTGATAAATATCTTATAACGTTCATCGCCAATTCAAAGTACAAAAAAACTTCGATTTTCGAGATAGCTGCGGTTGCTCGTCCGCACTCGAAGGGTACAAGGCTGCAAATCCTGGATAGATGTACCAGGATTTTAGTATTCTGAAGACTTAATTACAGTGTTACTTCGAACAATATTATTAACAAGAACATAATTCTTCTAGCCGCACCATAGTGAAAAATTTAAATCCTCGTACCTTTTGATTCACAGAACTCGCAAGTGTTTCTCAATATTCATAAGCTCAATAAAAAGTGCTTTGAGTCAGCCAATTTTTGGTAATTATGCAGTTTGGCTACTTTTCCGAAAATCAACGGAAGACATTTTTTTTTAGCATGGACGGCTTCGATTAGTTACCATTGATGATATTTCGTCGGGGGAGGCTAACATTTTCCATAAAAACCATGTGTTATGGGGTTTTGAAGTTATTGGAAAAATATGATTAAATATGGTATATTTGAATATTTTAGAGTTCACAACAGGACAGGGCGCGCGCGCGCACACACACACACACACACACACACACACACACACACACACACACACACACACACACACACACACACACACACACACACACACACACACACACACACACACACACACATATCCGGACATTTTTTTCTAGATATGATTTTTCGATGTTTTGGAACATTTTGAGCACATTGACATTGAAAAGTGGAAAAAAAAAAATTTTCATAGTCATAAAGCTTCCTCGATGAGGAAGCAAAATGAGCGAATTTTGATCAAAAATATAGTAAATAATGAAATGATTTGATGAAAATTTAGGAGATAACATCTGTGCTACACGAAAAATTGCATAGTTTCGTATTTTCCCTTTTACCGCACTGAATTTTTCCCAATAACATAGCAAAATTCATGCGCCCACCAATTATTTGAGGCGTTGCGAGTATAAACATGAAAATTAACCAGTCGCACATAGTAAAATTTCAAGCAATTTGTCCAGTCCAATTCACCAATTTTTAACATTTCGCCAAAGACACGAGTGACATTCGGATATCGATACATCGTTCGATGTAAGAATGTCGCAGACCTAAATTTTGCCTGTCGTACATAGTAAAATTTGAAAGAACTGCTTTCGGCAACAAAATTACTATGCACTTTGGTGAAATGTAATAGAATTGCAATATAGAACAGCGCTGCTATAAAATATAGCAAATTTTTCTAGCAAATTCATCCAAAATATTCGTATAAAAGTCTCTCCGTGTAAGATCATGTAATTCCTTGAATCAGTCTCAAATACATAACTTTTCTCTTAAATTTTACATCTTATGGGTTTGCTATAATTACAGACTTTTTCTTTTGTTCCTTATTATTTTAAATACTATGCGTTTTTATTTCCGTTGAATCGATAGCAGAATTTTAACTTTTGTCACTTTTTCAGCGAAACTGTTATATTTATCATAATACATTGCATGAACTGTTTTGAAGATCACGTAATTTTCAAAGAAATTATCTCATAAAAAAAATCAGATTGTCATAAATGAATAATTTACTGCCTTCCGAACTCATTGTTCAGAGCGGAATGCGCTCTTGAAAATCTGCAAGCGTATACATAGAAATTAATAAACATAATAAACGCGATATGACAAAAAGAATGTTTATTTCAGATTTTTTGTTTAACTATCTGGGAAACGTTGGCGGTGTTTTTGAACAACCTTCAGAAAATGTTGCAGTTGTTCCTTATTCTTCGTTAAACAATTATTATATCGTTCTATTACGTTCTGCAACATCGTTCACCACCCTCAGATTTGTAAAAAATTCCACATTCTCTTTATAACTTTTGTGGTTAGACCATAGTGAAACATCGACTTCCAGAAAGTTGTGGGGTACATAACGAATTTTTAAAATTGTTAGTGAATCTTTAGATATAAACTCATTCAAATCCTTCTTTAAAAATGTTTCTAATGAATCCAAACAAATCGAAGTCAACTGAAGTGAACGCGTGAATAGTAATTATTACAAAGTATTTCCAAATTATAAAGTATTTCCATAACGATGGATTCGATGAAAATAGCTGTTGTCCTTCAGACAATGAGTTTGGAAGGCAGTAAATCATTAATTTATGACAATCTAAATTTATTTATGAGATAATTTTTATGAGAATGACGTGATCTTCAAAAAAGTTCCTGCAATGTATCATGATAAATGGAAAAGTGACAAAACTTAAAAATCTACTATCGGTTCAACTTTGACAGTGAATAACGGTCGAAAGAGCAGATTTATCACGAAATGACAAGAGATCTTTTTTATAGAAAATGGAAAACAGAGAATCGCGATGAGCGACTCTAAAAAATATTTTAAAAGGCTAAAATTTAGACAGGCGTCATGTTTATGATACTGGAACTATTGAAGGATGTTCTTTGAAGAGGAAAAAAAATTTTTTTTTGACAAATCCTAATCAATATAGTATTATTTCATAATATATTACAATGGTACATAATATAGTTATATAATAAAATAACTATATGAAATATAATAATAATAAAAATAAAAATATGGGGATAACAATTGATATTTAGTGACAAGTGTTGCCAATATTCTTCGAAATATTATTTGAAAAACGTTATTGATAACTTACCGATCAAAACGAATCCGTTTTCTCCGTGTACAAAGTTTCACACAAATTCACTAACACGTTTGTTTTTCCATGTACTCCGTTTTTCTCTTTCGCTGGATGATGGACTTGTAAATGTTCCAAATAAATACCACAAACTGTGAGAAAATATAAACCCTGACATGCGAGCGAATACTGGAGGGTCCGAGCAGAATCACACCGGTAATCCGCGCTATTCAACGTACAACTGAGGTCTCGTATTCGATGTACGAATGCGAATGTGTCGTGATTGGAGTAATTGCTGATGTAGGTGATTATAGGCCATCTCATAATAATAATAACAACAACAACAACAACAATAATAATATTCATAATAATGACAGTAAAACCATGAGGATTTTGCATTCTCAATACTTGATAGATCATTGTGTTGTTATTGGTGAAAATTATTGAAAAAATCAGTTTAAAAATGAAGCAAATGTAGCACTATAGCAAAAAAATATCTGAAAGACTTTCAATTTTCTAACAAATTAAAGATCAGTTTATCGATCGGTATTCAAACTAATCGAGTCATAATCTAGCTAAATGATTGATCACAATTAGTGTCGGCAATCGATATGAAGCGTGCAATTACCACTATATGTTAATTTATTATTCGCCCTATATTTGTGCTTGCGAATACCAAGCACACGCGTTAAAGATAGTGCGTAACGGTACAGTAGTTTTCAATCCTTCTATGGGAATAACTCGTGCGTAAAGCCAAGTATTCGGGCACCGATATCTCAATCATGTTTTTTTTCAAGCTCAGGAATTCAAATAAAGGAAGATTAATGAAAAATGAGAACATGAAATAAACGAAATTAATGTTTAATGAAAAGCCCAGAAAAACTTCTGGGCTTCCACTCGTGAACATGGAACGCGTCTTCGTCTTATTTTCTTAGCGAATAACTTCCATACGTTTGTCCAGAAAATAGTGAGGAATGGACATATTTTTTCGTTTTATTCAATCTAAAAAAAACTCCTCGTCGTCCGTCAACCCAATTTCATGTCTATTACTCCTCGATTCTCCACATTCGAATATAGATTTTCACTTACTTGATATATTTGGGGGAATTCGGAAACTGCTTCACAGTGAGATTAAATGTTCGCTGAATCGTCGAAATTTTGGATGGACCTACAAATGGAATTTGTTAACCGAAACAAAAATACGGTTCATTCGGACATTCGATTCGTTGACTCAAATGAGTACTTCCCACTTCGATGAAAACATGATTAAGTTAACAACAGTTTAGTTGAATCGACGAATTTCATTTCTTTGCCACGAATAGTTGAAACGACGAGAAATTTTGTTGAATCATCAGGATGCATCATCAAAATTACAGTACCTCGATAAAGTTTTCTATTTTATTTTGCTAGAAAACTATCGACAAATTGTCTCAGACATCTCGTTATCAATGATGCATTGCGCACTTACATATTATGATCATCTACGTAAAACACTACGCCTATAAATCTCGTAACTCTTAGTGTGCTTAAGTTATAAAAATTTAAAATCAAATGTGAGATTCTCACGCGACTTGTGTTATCTAGAAGATTCAATAAAAAAAGTCAGATAACGCCAACGCAGTTCTTCACGGAACTGGTTCGACGACTTTCCGAACATGGAAAGGTAGCAGGAAAGTTCTTGAATTAGTGGAAGTTGAAGTTTTTAAAAAACTAGGGTGCATCCCGCGCGCTGAAGCGCGCGAGCGGTTTTCTGGTAGCGCTGAACCGCTCCTTTTATTGCGACAGCATCTTGAAGCCAACCTATTTTGGAGCAGTTCAATAAGAATAAACACGAGTACAGAGGGATGGCTCCATATTTTTCGATTTCTAGGCATATTCTTCTACTATTTTCGATGCTAGGTCGACAGCTCCACAATTTTCGATATCTACCCAAGTAAAAAATTACACCTTGGCTCCCCTCTGACTCCTAAGTGACTACTGTATGTCGAGTCTTTGGGTCCACGGTGTGGCTGATACTCAGCTACGGTTTGGCAAAAGTCTGGCGTTTCCAGATCACACTATCGATAGGTGTGTTTTTTCGAATTTTTGGAGCTTCCAAACATAGTTTCAGTCCATTGCAGGCTCTTTGAACTCAAAAATCTGAGAGTTTTTTGAAGAAAAAAATATATTGACCTTGAATTTTGTCTTTGTCCTTGGATAATCGTTGACCGAGTCGATTTATCGAAAAGTGATATCGGTCGTCTTTTATAGAGCGTTGAATTCTCTACAAAAATATGCCAAGAACTTTTTGGTATCTTATGGGAAATCGACAAGAGCGATGCGCACTAACTTAATATTAATATTAAGGACTCATGTTTTAGCTGGTCTATTTTGATATTTAAACGAAACTTATGAGCTTGGTTTCGAACGAAAATAAAAATTATTTTTTTTTATCACCCCAATATCTAATATTTTTCTATATGTAAGCTGTCTGTCACTTTTTGTGATTCAAAGAAGAGGAAATTTTTCTATTATAGAATTCTGCCTTTCATTCAATATTACGGATATGTTTAATTACACAGGCACACAAAATAAAAAAGTTGGATGTGCGGCGGATACCGTAATACTTTTCCTACGTATTTTTAACTATCAAACCAATATTCGAGGTTAAAATTCAGATCCTGTGTACCATTTTTTCGATAACTTCAAAAAATGATGTAAATAGCCCATTATTCTCATTAAGCGTCATCTAGATCGCTATTTTAATCTATTTTAATCTGATTGTATTTATTTTTCATTTACATTAACACTTTGAGGGAAGGTACATATATGTACCACGTTCTTTCTCAAGTTTTTTCCTTTTTTTCGTTGTATTTTGCAATACATTTATACTTTTAAGTACTTTATAGATTCTTCAGGGCTCATATATTATGAGATACTTATGAGAAAAAATAATTTAAATATAAAATACATGTTTTTTTTTCAAAACAAATTGGGTTATTCTTAAAAGGAGTCTCCAAGTGCTTAAAATTTGTTTTACCTGTACTTGATATTGAGTACCATCATTTTTTTTAAGTTTTTTCCGCACGCTCGAATTTTCAAAAAAATTCTTCAAATTTTCCAAAATTCAAACTTGATCTAACAGTCTTCATATTACGTCCGCCATCTTAAATTTTTCAATCCTGATACAAGAATCGTAATTAACGATCCCAAAAAGCGTTAGATTGTCTATCAGTTTTGAAAAAATTTCAATAGAAAAGTGTTCCCTTCAATGAGTTAATGATGTTTGCACTTTTTCAACTTTTATTTGTCATTGGCAGGAATTTCTAGAAATAACGTCTCACGTTCTTCTTTCTTACCGTATTGTCGAAATTTTTTTTTTTTTCTCTTTAAAGAACATCTTTCAATTTCCAGTATCATAAAATATGACGCCTATCCTAATTTCAGCCCTTTAGAATATTTTTTAGAGGTCGCTCATCGCGATTCTCCATTTCCCATTTAAATAATCCGGGGAGCATATCACTGGCGACTTTTAAATTTTGCAACTCGTAGACCGGTCAATGTAAGATAATTCCCACAACAGGTTTTTGTAGAAAATCGAGTGCTCTATAAAAAAGGTCTCTTGCCACTTTTTCAGCGAAACTGTTAGATTTATCACGATACGTTATAGGAACTTTTTTGAAGATCACGTCATTCTTACAAAAATTATCTCATAAAAAAATTCAGATTGTCATAAATTAATAATTTACTGTATTCCGAATTCATTGATTGGAGGGGAATGACTTTTTTCATTGAGTGGGGTCATCTTGACAGCATGCATTATTGAAAATCTGCAAGCGTACATATAGAAATGAATAAACATAACAAACGCCCATATGAAAAAAAGAATGTTCATTTCAGATTTTTTTTTAACAATCTGGGAAACGTTGGCGGTGTTCTTGAACAACCTTCATAAAATGCTGCAATTGTTCCTCATGATTCATTAAACAATGATTATATCGTTCTATTGACGCAATACTACACCGTCCAGACTCTGCAACACCGTTCACCACCCTCAGATTTGTAAAAAAAATTCCACATTCTCTTTATATCTTTGTGGTTAGACCACAGTGAAATATCGACTCCCAGGAAGTCGTGGGGTACATGAAAGTTTTGAAAAATGTCAGCGAATCTTTAGATACAAACTCACTTAAATCCTTCCTTAAACTTTTTTCTAATAAATCAGAACAAAGCAAAGTCAACCGAAGCGAACGCGTAAAGTGAAGTGGAGTGAAGTAAGCAATAAGTCTTTCCGTTCCGCCGATAACATAGGACCTACATTTACGGTGTAGCTCCAGGCGATTTTTTTAATAATAAAAAAAATTATTTGACAGAGAATTAAAAAAATTCTAACGTCTTTTAGAATCTCCATCCATAGTAAACATTACAAAGTATTTCCAAATAATAAACGCCATTCGCCTTCAAACAATGAGTTCGGAAAGCAGAAAATTATTAATTTCTGACAATCTGAATTTTTTTTGAGATAATTTCGATGAGAATGACGTGATTTTTAAAAAAGTTCTTGCAATGTATTCTGATGAATCTAACAGCTTCGCTGGAAAAGTAGCAAAAGTTAAAAATCTACTATCGGTTCAACTTTGACAGTGAATAACTGTTGAACGAGAATATTTATTACCAAATGATAAGAGATCTTTTTTATAGAGCGTTCGATTTCCTACAAAAACCTGTTTTGGGAATGATCAGACATGGACCAGTCTGCAGGTTGCAAAATTCCAAAGTCGCCAGCGATGTGCTCCCCGGGTTATTTACATGGGAAACAGAGAGAATCGGGATGAGCGACCTCTAAAAAATATTTTAAAGGGCTGAAATTTGGACAGGCATCATATTTTATGACACTGGAACAATTGAAGGATGTTCTTTGAAGACAAAAAACAATTTTTTTATTGACACACCCTAATGTCTGTAAATCGACAAATATGGGGCCGTCGATCTAGACATCGAAAACCGTACAGAAATATACCTGGACATAAAAAACTTTGGGGCTGCCGACCTAGACATTGAAAACCGTAGAGTTTATCTGGACATCAAAAGCTCTGGAGCCGTCAACCTAGATAGCGAAAACTATGAAGAAATATACCTGGACATCGAAAACCATAGAAAAATATACGTACAATGGAGTTGTCGGCCTAGAGATCGAAAACCGTACAGAAATATACCTAGACATCAAAAACTATGGAGCCGTCGACCTAGACGTCGAAAACCATGAAGAAATATACCTAGACATTGAGAACTATCAAGCTGTCGACCTAGACGTCCAGAACCGTAGAGAAATGTATCTAGACATCGAGAACTATCAAGCCGTCGACCTATACCAAGAAAACCATGGAGCCATCGACCTAGACATCAAAAACTTTGCAGCCGTCGACCTGGATAACGAAAACTATGGGGAAATATACCTGGTCATCGAAAACTATGAAACCATCGTCCTGGATAGCAGAAACTATAAACAAATATACCTCGACATCAAAACCTACGGAGCCCTTAACCTAGATAGCAAAAGATATGAAAAAATATACCTAGGCATCGAAAACTATGAAGCTGTCGACCTAGACATCGGAAACTGTAGAGAAATATACCTAGACATCGAAAGTTATGGAGCCGTTAACCTAGATAGCGAAAACTATGGGGAAATATACCTAGACATCAAAAACTATGGAGCCGTCGACCTAGACCTCGAAAACCATGGAGCCGTCGACCTAGACATCAAAAACTTTGCCGCCGTCGACCTCGATAGCAAAAACTATGAAGAAATATATCTAGACATCAAAAACTATGAAGCCGTCGGCCTAGACATCGAAAACTATGGAACCGTCGACCTCCTAGACCTCGAAAACCATGGAGCCGTCGACCTAGATATCAAAAACTTTGCCGCCGTCGACCTAGACATCGAAAACCATGAAGAAATATACCTAGGCATCGAAAACTGTGTGAAAACTGTATGAAAACATACCTAAACATCGAAAACTGTGGAGAAGTATACCTGGACATCTGAAACCATGGAGAAATACACCTAGATATCGGAAACTATGGAGTTGTCGACCTAGACATCGAAAACCTTGGAGGAATATACCTAGGCATCAAATAACATGGAGAAATACACCTGGACATCGAAAACTATGAAGCCGTCGACCTAGACATCGAAAACCGTTGAGAAATATACCTAGACATCAAAAGTTATGGAGCCGTCAACCTCGATAGCGGAAACTATGAAAAAATATACCTAGACATAAAAAACCAAGGAGAAATATACCTAGACATCAAGAACTATGGAGAAATGTACCTAGATATCGAGACCTATCAAACCTAGGCATTGATAACTATGGAGAAATATACGCAGACATTAAAAACTATGGAGCCGTCGACCTAGAGGTCGTAAATCACGTACAAATATACCTAGACATTGAAAACTATGGAGCCGTCGACCTAGACGTCGTAAACCACGTAAAAATATACCTAGACATAAAAAACTATGGAGTTGTCGACCTGGATGTTAAAAACTATGGAGAAATGTACCTAGACATCGAAACCCAAAGAAAAATATACCTAGACATTGAAAACTATGGAGCCATCGACCTAGACTTCAAAAACCTTGGAGAAATATACCTAGACATCGAAAACTATGGAACCGTCGACCTAGACATCAAAAACCTTGGAGAAATATACCTAGACATCGAAAACTATGGAGCCGTTGACCTAGACATCGAAAACCAAGGAAAAATATACCTAGACATTGAAAACTATGGAGCCGTCGACCTAGATAGTGGAATCTGGAGCCGTCGACGTAGACAGGAAGTAGAAACGTCATCCTGGGCATCGAAAAACATGAAGTCGTCAACCTAGACAACAGAAGCCATGTAGTTGTTGTCGATCTGGGCATAAAAAATCACTATTAAGTCGACCTGGATTTTGACTACCACAAACCGTCGACCTCGTCACTGAAATTTGTAAAATTAACACGAAATTTCGGACCTTGAGAAAATTCGTATATTTTCATAATCATCCTACGATAAATCTATTACCATTCGAAGTACGAAATAAAAAGCAATTCGCATTTCAATTCAATGTAAATATTATTTCCTATTTTCGTGCTGAAAAAAACTGGAACCTGAAAAACATGGGTTATGTCATTTTACACTCGAATACGAATACTTTTTTATTTGAATGTGCTGTTTCTCTGTGGGCCATGTAATTAAACGCTGTTGGTTGATATAATCAACTGCGCATACACGAACTGTCAATCTGACAGTTGAAACTATCAAACTAAGAGCAGGACTTTAAATTCGAGATTTCAAAGCGACCAATCACAGCACGAATAAAGAGGCTTCAAGAATTCGATATTTCGATATAATTCGATACATTTCGAGCTCATGAACTTTTTATTAGAGGATTCACGCACCGAATCTGCTTTGATACCGATCAGATACCGCGAAACTGTGGTTTTAACCGTTACACTTCGTCTCGGGTGACATGATTTGTAGCACCAGTTGATGTGTACTTCAGTTACGACACTCAAACTGATCCATCAGTTCCGCATTGAGTGTGCCTAAGCGCTGGAGATCTCGCAACCAAATTTTCATCATTTTTTCCAAACGTTTGATATTTCTAGGAGATAAAAGTTTACAAACGAAGAGCAATCGGTTACTTCGATGTTTTTGAAAACGCTCGATATATTTTGGGAAAATCAAAGCTCATAAAAAGATATATTACAATATTTATCATACCAATACTTTACCAACATTCTGCAGGAAGTTCAGTTTTTTCCATCTTTTGAGGAAGGAAAGTAACGAACGCTTTTCGGCCGTCTAGATTTCTTGAAATATATGCATAAGACGAATGCAACCTTGCTTCACACAAAACTGCAGTTTTGAAACGAAACTTGTTTATGTCATTTTTTCCAGAATCAATGACCGTCAGTATCAATGAGTGCAACAATCTCCTTATTCGGTGTTAACTCAGATTTTAATAAGTGTTCGTGAATATCTCTTTATTAAATTCATGGAAAAAATTCAATATGATATATTTATATATGAAGCTATGAATAACATTTGTCTAGCAATAATGGTGAGTATATTTAAAATAAATTTTTATTCATCCACAATCCACATAGATGATGAATTTAGTAGGCGAATTTTTGGTGCAAGTTAATTAAAAGAATATAAACGAATTCTTCGTGTAGGAAGAACATTTATTCCGAGTAGAGAAAATATGTGTAGCTCATAAAACAGTAAACTCTTCTATTAATAAATAAATTAATAATACAAAAATTTTGGTATGACTCGAAACAAAACAATATTAGGCTCTATAATCAGAAAAGAAAGTTAGGAGATCCCGAGGATTTGACCGGTAAGGCAAGACTGCCGTGTTGAGTCCTCGCTCGTGCTCTCTGACATTTTTATGATATGTCACCCCATTGGTCTTTTCCAAGGGTTTTAGAAGAATAGAAAAAATGAAGAGCGCTGTTATTTGGTCATCACGTATCCATCGGTTGCTTCAGCGACTCTCGAAAAATATTCCCTTCATTCGTTTTTTTGAGAAGCTTATAGATGTCTAATTGCCGATAGATGTCTATTCAATTTTGATTATTGATTGTCCTGCAGCAAATTCAATCTTTTATTCGGTAAAAAATTTACTGCAACGCCAAATCGCTGATCACTCGGACTTGTCTTTGCTTCCCTGATTTTTATTCGAATGATCAATTTGAATGAAAAGTGATGGACCGGACAAATACTTTTAACACATATTTAACGATAATTTGGACCGATCCAATCGACGTCAAATATTGTGAATAATACGAGGGGATCCTGAAAGTCTGAGAAGAATCGATTTTCTTTCAAATCTCTACCACCATAGAGTAACAAATTACTATACCTTTGATGTTATTTGTTTGGTTTTAAACGCTTCTTACTTAGAACAATTTCATAATGTTAAAACTTGGAATTATTAATAAAACACTTGTCCTCCGACTGATATCATAAATTTTAGTACTGCACGTATATATCTCAAACGTCAACTTTTTTGATTCATTAGAACTTTCTGAAGTTTCTGATGGTTCCCGTAGGAATGAATATTTCTCATTACCATTAAATACTTGGTCTGAAATTGATATCATAAATTTTATTGCTGCACACGTAACTTGAATGGAAATTTTTTTCAATTGATTTGGTTTTTAGAATAAGATGAGAAGAACGGGGCATCGGTTTCCGAAATTTTACAGGCGGGATATTTCGGTTTTTCATTTCTTACGTTTTATTTGATTTTTTTGACTCTTTAAAAAATAATTGCAGATTTGTATTTTTTTTAATATAATGTTTTTTTATGATAGGTGAAATTTTTTTCGAATTGTTGTGTTGAAATTATTTACAGTACGTTTCGTAATTTTTTTTATGGAATTTTTTTTACACTTTTCGTGATATGACGAAACAAGGGACCATCAATAAATAATGTACTTGTCCCAACCTTTTTTTCCTTAGGGGAATTTCGGAGGATTTATAACACGTCTTTTTTCTCAAAAGTTCTTCAACCTTGTTTTGCGGGTTAAATTAAATAAAAAATAAGTATACATTTTCCGATTGCAAAATCGAAAAATCGATTGAAGCAATCTTTTAATAACTTTTCACATAGGAGACAAAACTACTCGTGGATCGATATATTTTTGTAAAATGCAAAATTAAGAAAAAAAAAATTTGTCTATTAGAACACAAAAATTTCAACATTTATGAATTCGTTAAAGTAAAAAATTCCTTTTTATCTCATGTAAGTTGCCATTGATGAGCTCAAGAAACAAAAAAATCTTGGTCCATTGTTATTCCAAATACATTTTTTTTCCGTAGTAAACTCTTTAGTAAATCCTTCCATAAATTCAGTAAAGTATTGCTGAAATCAAAAAAGTATCCGGTCGTCTGAGAAGTGGCAAAAGCTGCTTCTTGAATTTTATTTCATCTAAATGGATTATCAAAGATCAGTTTTGGATAATTCTCAAGCAGTTTTTTAATCAGTCTTTGCATAAAGAACAACTGCAATTCACACTGTAAAGAAAACAGCAAGCATTCGGGACTCACGAGAGCTTTCATCTTCAATATTTTTGGCTGATTTTTTGTAACATTGATTCATTGCATAAAAAAAGAACTGTTTATTCCAACAAAAATTATGTTTGGTAGTTACAAAAATAATACCTATTCTGAACTAAATCATTGACAAATGAATGAATCTTTTATCTATACTAAAAAATTCATAGACTATAATTATCTGTTTAATTATTCAGTATTTGTTTCGACAAGAATTTGTTTCGTGGTCGCGAAACAACAAGAAGATTTTGAACTAAATTATATTTAAAGCAGTAAATAATTCACTTATGCGATACACTTCTGTAGACTATTAATTTATTTGATTATCAATAACGCTTAGTAAATGCATCCGAACGAAGGAAAATCAACTATTTGATCAGGCAGAAATTTAGTTGGTTATTTAATAAATAAGCAAATCATTTTATCTGCATTATACATAAAATATACTGAACTTTATTTCGAGGTAGATATTTGTATAGACAATTGATTTGGTTTGTTGTCGATAAGATTTAGTTAAACTACACGAAGAAAAAATCCGACTATCAAAATTATTTGTTATCTTTCACAAATCATGTTGGCTCATATAATAATACATTTCAACAAATTTTGAGTTTTATTGAACTGAATAATATGATTCGATTTACAAAATATTTATAATTCTCAACAAAACCGTTTAGATACTTCAGTACTGGCCATTCAAATAAATATATCATAAAAGTTTAAGTGAATTAAGTAAAAATAAACAAATGTTTCGAATTCTTCGAACAAAAGATTTCGTTTCACTTGTATAGTTAATTCACAAACAAAAATATAAAGATTCGGATAAATTAACTATTCCTTGTTTATCACAAGCGGATATTAGTTAGATCAAGCAATAAAAATATCAACTAAAGACATTTAGTTTTTATAACGATTTTTTTCTCAGTGTATAAGTTCATTTATAAAACGAATAGGCAGAACAAGAAAGAGGTCAACGCACGAGGCCCTCGGTCGTTAGAGTTAGAGCCACTTTTCCGACCACTGCAACGCTCAGTTATTCAATAGATCTCTTGGAGTAAAGTTTATTGAATAAAATATATAATTGCTCTGCTTAAACTTCGTGCCATTTATTTTGAAAGCTGCTTCCATAATCCAATACAAAACAAAATCGAAACAAATAAACGAACGAAAGGAAAAATCAACGAGTGGAAATGATACGGATGAGATTGAATCGTTTTTTTGGATCGTTTAGTTTTAAAAATGAGAAGTTGTTGATACAGACAGCACGCACATTATAAATTACCGGCGATATAACTAAGAAGAAAAAGACTGAGAACAGTGTTTGTGGAGAATCAGAGGACAGTAATTAACTTTGCTTATTATTTAAAAACATTTTTTGAAAAAATGACAGTAAAGTTCATATATGGAATTCCAATTGCTGATTCTCTGCGTGTAAATATACTCGAACGATTCGACGTTTATATTCGTGGAAAAAGAAAACGTGAAATTTTGATCGAATCAGAGAAGCTGGTTTAAGGTACGTCTAGTACCAGTTCAGAATCATGCTTCGTGTAACACGCGTACGAAAGAGTCAAGTGAGCGAAAAAGCGATTAAATAGTGTTGCCGAGAACGCATATAGCATTCGTTTTTCTTTGAAGTTCGAAGTTAATGTTCCAGCAGACATTCTCGACCTGTTTGAATACTGTTCAGGCGAAAATAAAATTGATTAATTGGATACGAAAGAATCTTAACGTTGCTGTTTATCTACCTGAGCAGACACAACAACCTACTCATGTCTTAAGGATGCGATTAGATTCGAAAATTTTTACGAGGGCCCAGAAACAGGAAGCAGTGCATGCTAAAAGGTGTTACCTACACCGTACTTCAATCCTGATTTATATTTATATTATCACTTTCAGGACTTATTGCGTGTCCCTCTAGCTGCATGTAGTTTCATCTGATAGCTAGAACTCATTTTCTCTTTTAAATGCATGGTGCATAACCGTTGCTAACACTCGATGAACGCACTCGATGTGCATTAGGATGGGTCAAAAAAATCGACTTCTATTTTTTGGATCCGTCAGAGAAAAACTAGTTCCTATAGGCACCTTTAGAAACTACTGACCGAAAATGAGCTCTTAATATTGAGGGGAAGATCCTCTTCATCACGGTTTTCCATTTTCATTTCAATTTTCATATAAAAATAGATATATTTCATATTTAATTGATTGTTAAGCCAATTCTGCCCACATATTTTTATAAGAAATTGAACGCTCTATAAAAAGGTTTCTTACACTTTTTTCGTTAACCTAATCATTTACAGGATATTCGGGGTAAAAGGTTACGAAATTTATTGAAAAAAACAAATTTTTTATTTTTCTTTTGTTTACTTACTGAAGAATAATTATTGTCAAATGAGCACTGCATGTTTCCGTAGGAATTTAAACGCTCTACAAAAAAGTTCTCTTCGGTTTAAACGATTACGCTAACCGTTTGGCATAAAACATTACAAAAACAAATTGTGACCAAAAAAATTAAGATCACAAAAATTAAAAAAGAAATTAAAAACGAAAAAAAATTATAAACCAAAAAATTGAAACAAATATGAACCAAAAAATTTGGCCGTTGTACTTTGCATTTTTTTTCTAGTTAATATTATCTAATTTACCTGTATCTTACATTTACGAATTTAAAAGTCGAGTGAAACGCCAAGTACAACGACCAAATTTTTTTTCGTTTCAATTTTTTGGTTTATAATTTTTTTTTGTTTCAATTTTTTAATTTATAATTTTTTTTGTTTGTAATTTTTTTTTTTAGTTTTTGCAATCTTAATTTTTTTGGTATCAATTTTTGTTTGCGATGTTTTTTCTTTGTATTTTTTGTGGTCGTAATTTTTGGCGTTCATTTTTTTTTGTAAGTTTTTTTCGTAATCCGATGTGCTTGGCAACTTCTGCTTTATTCGACGATGTTTTGTTTCTCGAATTGAAAGTCTTACAACCATTGATTTCCATAATTTTATCGGTGACTGCTTAAAGGGCATACATCTACTTGTCTCTAGTTTTTTTACAGCATTCATGCTGTATTTCAGGTTTATTTGACGACTTTTCGTGTTGTCCGAATCTATATAAAATTTTATGGGATTTATTGAAAAATTGAAACGATCATCGTGAAATTGAAATATTTGATCACAAAATAAAGCAGTCTACACATTCGTCTACACCCTTCTCTCTTTATGTATTTAGACATGCTAAAGCTGAATCTGAGGTCAAATTATTCAATATTCCTTCACAACTTCGAGTGGATTCCAAAATACCTTGAAAATAGCTGAAATTGGCAAAAAATGACTGTTGAGGAAAATTTTGTTGACGTAGATCTAGAATGTTTCTCGTGCTTTTCGAAAGTCCTGATAAACAAGGCTTTAAAAAATATTCCGGATGTTCCGATTCTCACAAGTGACCCAAGTATTGGTCATTGCCAGTATCCACTTATTTGAAGCCCTTGGGCTCAAGGAATGTCTTGGTATAAATCAGTTGAGATTTCATAAGATCTGGACAAGCGATGAGAATTTTTATTATGAGGTCCAAACGCTTTGGATTTTTCCATGGGGCGCTCTAGACTCTGTAAAACCGTGTTGGCAATTGATTTTGCTCTTCCGAGCAGATGTACCAAAACTGCGATCGTGGAAAATCACTCCGTGTCGGTTTAAAGTAAAAAAATACAAAAAATTGTGCACCGTTTCCACTGCAATCGATCGACGTCAAAATATCGTATTGAAACTTGAATATTACCTCAGAAAACAATTGACCGTAGAATTTTAATTATAATTGAACATGTCACTGAACGAGTTTGTCGGTCTTGCAGTTTAAATTCTTATTTAGAGTGTTTTATCAAAAGGTAATGATTAAAAATGATGAATAAAAAATTCTTGATTACTTCTTTTGGATCAACAAAATCGTTGCGGGTCCGTTTGCCTTTTTGACTCCTGGACCAGGCAAATTTTTGGGTCCCTTCCAATTGTACAACAAGATAAGACTCTGCAAGACCCGAGTAAAAAAAAAAACATGCAATAGTTTTGCTGATGATCGAATTTTCTAGAACCCAAGATTTCACGGTGTCGAGGATGAGATGATGAACGGTTGGTGTGAGAATCGTTTGTCAATTCGAGGAAAATACAAGAAATCATTCCCTGTTTATCGAATAGCTTTACTCGACAGATACTTTCCATAACAAGGAAAGCGAGTACAAAGTGTATGTAACAACTTCTGACACTTTGAGAATCCATGAGCTTCGTGTATTGTGACAAAGTCTGCAAAACTTGTTTGTGAAATGAAAAATACCACCAAGCAAAACCATTGATGCCAATTGACACAGAATCATTTTGCGATGCCTGGTTCGACAGCATGCAATGAACAAATGATAAATGAGAATTATTTAAGCGGCAACGGGCCTCTTCCACATTCGATCAACACTAGAAGTATTATTACCAGATTCTGCAATCGAAAACATTCAATTACTGTTACATTTCAAAAAAACATTTATCAGAAAATCCTTTAATCCCAAAATGACATTTTAATTGATTTGACTCCATGAAATAGTCGTAAGGGTTTTAAAAGTTCTCTTGAAATTCAAGTCAATAATGAATATTTTTCTACTTTTACTTGATAATTATAAAAGACGACAGAAAATACTGCTGGTATTATTAACATTTTTTTTATCAGAAGTATCCAAAATTCTGAGAATTTCATTGCCCCCAGCCTGTAAGTACTCAGCCGCAAAATCTCTATCTTCATTTTCTTTGCAGACTACCAGAATTTTTCTCAATACGTCGAGCCCTTGACTAGAATTAAATTTTCCGAGGGAAACTCAATTTTTGATAAAATAGCAAATAAAATAATCTGATAATATTCAATTTTGGAGAGAGCCGATGAAAATTATTGCCATGACAAAGATGTATTTTCATAAAAGAAAGAAATTTTCATAAAAAGGGTGTCGACGCTCTAACTTTCGAAAATTTTAAGATTTATTAATCATTTTTTTTTTTATAAATAGACTATCATAATAGGAAGGTTGGTATTGAATTTGGAGAATATCGGTTGAGCGGTTTAAATTTTATGACATTTTGAATTTTACGAAAATATGAGTTTTTCAAAAAATCGTCTAACCACTTCAATTTTTGGAAATTTTGTAAGATATTGTGTATAAGTCTGTACTTCCTCTATACTTTCCAGCAAAGTTGTCTGAATTATTTAATTTCAATGTAAATAGAAAAACGATGAAAATTGAAAGTTGTAAACTGTTTTTTTTGATGGCTCGTCATTTAGTTTTTTTTTTATGAATTTAAACAAAGAGATAAATTAAAGTTCGTAAAAGAAGGTAGAGAAAATACATTATTTCCTTGTATACAAAAAAAATGCTGCAAATTAAAATTTGCAAATTGCTTCCTCAGGATGGTCAAGATGTACGATGCTCAAAGCTTACTCTATGAGGTGCTATATTTTTCATTTTGACTTCCTCATAGAGGAAGCTTTGAGCATCGTGCATCTTCCCGCCTAGAAAGTTTCCTAGGTACCTCCTCAGGGTATTGTCAGGCTGCCATGCTGCCTTGGTAGGGCGCTTGTAAGGCCACCTGATGACGCCCTGTTCCAAAATGTTACGCCCTGAAACAAATGGCCGTGACCAGGTTGCTTGGTCAGGCCCGAATAAGGCGCCCTGGTCCGGGTCGGTTGACGTTCGTTTACAGACCCTGATCAGGTTATCTGACCGGGCGGTGATCAGGGTTTTCGACTAGGCTACTGTCAGGTTGTCCTACATGAAAATCTCGTGCACATAGACTTCTAGAAGACATCGTTATTTTATTAATCTTTATTAAATCAATCATGTAAATTATAAGTCTTTTTTTGAATATTCTGACATGTGTAACCTATAATTTAATAATTATGTTTTATAAACTGTCAAATTTGAGGAACGTGTGGATAAAGAGTATAATTTTATATTCTTAAAAATACGCGTTTATTGGGCATTTTTTTAGCGTATCGCCCGATTTCCGTTCCAATCCTTGGCATTGTTGATGACTCTGCCAACAGCTTGATCAAAATCTTTGACGCTTACGGATTTCTTCTCGTCGCTGGCGAATTTTTTCGGGCTATGTAAATCTGTGAAATATTGAACAATAAAATAAAATGATTGGTGTGCTAAGATTGGCACAATTTTAGAATTTCTAAGAGAAAAATCACAAATTTGTATCAATAATTCTCTCAACACAATTTTTGCTCGTTTGTATAATGTCAACAATTCTAATTCGTTCATATAATTAATGCAAATCACTTTAAAATTGTACATACCTTTTGTAAATTTACGCATAGAGCGATATCTTCGCATACGCATACGCGCCTTATACCGACGTTGGTCATCTCGATTCATTTCAACTTATGTTCAGATACAATTTTTTTATTGTTTGATTTCAGTTGAAAACTTGTCACTCGGATCTTTTATAAAATACGAATAGAATAAAACTTCATCAAATATATGGAAACTCACTTTGAAAATCACTTGGAAACTTGTCACTCGGATCTCGTACAAAACACGAATGGAATATAACTTATTCACCATCTATTCGAATACGCGTTTGTGCCAATCATAAGGCAAGCCTTGGAAGGACCTAATAGAACAAGTACTGTCAAGGCAGTATTGTGGTAGATTCCAGCTGGAATCTCATAAGGATTTCCACATATGGCGTGATTAAGTCGAGCCTGAGCAGGACCTGAATGAGATAACGGTCAAAAAGGCCTTATCTAGGCGAACCCGATCAGGGCCATTTTAGATTAGGCTGTTTTGGAAATTATTGTGGAAAACCTTATAGCGGCCACATCAGGCTTTTAACAATAGGATTGCCCGTTTCAAAACCTGATCATGACCTCATCATGAACAGGTGAACCCTAACAAATTTCTAGGCGGGTTCTTGGCCATCCTGAGGAAGCAATTTGCAGCATTTTTATTTGAAGACTGAAATGAAAATGGAAAACCGTGATGAGGAGGATCTTCCTCTCAATATTACGAGTTCATTTTTGGTGAGTACTTTCTAAAAGGGCTTAGGAACTAGTTTTTGTGTGTTGGATCCAAAAAAGAGAAGTTGATGTTTTTGACCCACCCTGATATGCATAATATATATGGTGTACGGAGTCATTTTGGTCGAAAAGATTTCGAGTACTTGTCGAAACATTGTGATGGTTGCGATCGAAAAAAAAATCTGAAAGAACGAGAGAATTATATCGAAATAAATTCGTGAAGCCAACGTCAGTCAAATTTTTTTTTTCAAGTAAATATATTTATTGTTCTAGTTCATACTGTTTACATTTACATTCTACGACTATTTCCTCAGAGGTTTCTATACTTTTATGGGATAGAGAGTTGTTGTTATGACTTAAAGTTGTGCTGCTTTGTTTTTGCCTTTGGGCTAAATTTTTTGTTTGTTTTTTTTTACATACTTTTCTTAAAATTAATGAAGGGATTTAGGAGGGGGGTTACAGGAGGGGGGGTTGGATTGGGCAAGGAATGTTGGCTTTCGCCGATGAGTTGTCGTATGGTCTACGGTCCTCTGGCGTAAGTCCCCGTAGATACGGACATGCGTGGTTTCGGAGTTTGTCCAGGTTGTTCCGGTGTATCTCGCATAGGCGCTCGACGAAGGGTTTTATCGTCCACAAATCGGCAGTTGGGAAGGTAACCGGCAGACTTTTTGTACAGTGTCTCCATTTTTTTCAGAGATGTTTTATTGTATAGCGGCAGTAGGCCAGCGGTTCCGTAATCTAGTGATGGAAGAACACATGCCCTGATCACTCTCCATTTTGTGTATGCGTCTACATTGCTGTAGCGTCCTATAATTCCTTGGAGGCAGTTGACCACAAATTTTGTGATTCCGAGTCTTTTCTCGAGTTGCGGTGTTATTTTGAGGGTTCTCGTGATAGTGACTCCAAGGTAATGGAGTTTTCTTGCTGGGTTTATTATTTCGATGTTTCTGGTCTGTGGGTTTACAATGCTGATTCCGCGTTGCCCTTCGTATCGGTGTTGTCGTCCAAAGATCATCGCTTGTGTTTTTGAAGCGTTGCATTTTAGTCCCCATTTTTGGTAGTAGTCAAATAATTCTTGCGTGTTTTTCTCCGCCAGGTATTGTGCTCGGCGGGGGGTATGTCCGTTGTTCAGTATCATCATGTCGTCTGCGTACTGGGAACTGAGACTGGCCGAGTGCGGGACGTCTGAGATGTATAGGTTGAATATTATCGGTCCAAGCACTGAGCCTTGTGGGACTCCATGTGGTTGGTGAATGGCCTCACATATCTCGTTTAAAAATTTGCCCTGCAACTTTCGATCTAGTAGATATGACTCGAGTATTTTGATTAAACCCAGATCTATGTTTTTTTCTGTTAATTTATATACCAATGCTGCGTGGTATATGCTGTCGAAAGCTTTGGAAAGATCCAGCGAGACAGCATAACAAGTGGTTTCTTCGTTTATTGCTTTTTGTATGTGATGTATCGTTCTGGTCAGTTGGCTGTCTGTCCCCAGGGCTGGCCGAAAACCGTGTTGAGAGTCTGGTAATATTTGGAAGCATGAGTCCATTCTATTTTTGATTATGTGTTCGAACCATTTGCCCATTGTGTTCAGCAGTGTTATCGGCCTATACGATGACGGTTCGTTTACAGGTTTCCCTGGTTTATGTAAGAAGATACAGGTTCCAAGTTTCCATATGTTTGGGAAGTAATTATGCGTTAGACAGAAATTAAAGATTTCTTGCACTCGTGCGAAACAGCTGTCATGCATGCATTTTAAGTGTTTCGCGCCGAGTCCGTCTGGTCCGGGGGATTTGTTATTTTTGAGTTTATTCAGTGCTTTTTTCATTTCTAGATTGTTGGTTGGGAGTAGCGGCTTAGATGGTGTGTTGACGGTTGTTAATTTGTGTTCGTCCTTAACTGCGCTTTCGCGCTGGATTGCGGCGTCGATTAGCATCGCAGCTACTTCTTTTTGCGTGGTTGCACCCTCAAAAAAGGGCACCCTGTTTTCTGGTCTTTTAAGAGATTTTTGTATTTTCCACATTACCTTACGGTTGTCTGTTTCGTTTTCGATAACGCGTAGCCATTGCTCTTGTTTATATTCCCTACGTCAGTCAAATTCACGAGATCGTACGATATTTTTCTGAAACTATTTTCAACGTTTCTTTTTCACAATTTAACAAAATCGACAGCATTTTTGCAATTATTAGTTGACAAAATCAGCATTTTCGACATCTACAATATTACTATTGATTTTTTTCTAATGAAGTCGGTAACTGATGTACTGAAATACACTTCGAATGTAACTTGTCCTGCGCAAGGGATCGAATGGGACTTCGTTTCCTTCTCAATGCGGATATTTGACCCTTATCTTATCAGAATTTTTATCATTAACAAAATTGCCGGTACTATTCTAACTCGTTAAAATAAAAAAAACCTGTTCAGTAGGAGGAAAATCTCATTCTTGATTGAAGTGGAATATGCGGTTTTAACTCACCCTACCGACAGAGTTCACGGGTAATTGCATTCGTTCTTCTCTCAATGTAGGGTTCGTGAATTTCTGGCTCGCAATTCGCGTAGCAATTCGCGTAAACGATGCTCAATGAAAGCACGAAAGCACTACAAACTTGCTGTATCGGTTGTTCAGCCAATCATACCTGAGTTTTCAACTCAATCACCGTACTGGTCTAATTGAACAGTAACAAAGTTTTTTTCGATTGAAATTAATTTTTTTCGAGTGAAATTAATTAAAAAATACACTTGAATCCGTAAAAACATACTGATTTAATATGCACAACGATAACAAAAGTGCTATGAAGCTGTAAAAAAGTTGAGATACGTACGTTTATTCGGTCTAAATAATAGTTAGGAAACTCTGAAAAATTAGGTGGATAATTTACGGAGAGTGATTGAATTAACGTATAATCTTGGAGAATAATAATATTCGTATTTCGGTTGGAGTACTTGTGGCGTTGAAAGTACTGCTCCGGCCAAATTTGATTTCGTTCCAGTTTTTCGATCCTTGTAATTTTTTAAATGCTTTCGGAGTTTTTATTCATTAAATGACTCTTTGTGGAGCTTTCCCGACGTAATTTTTCTTCACCTGAAGCTACTCATAGGAGCTTTGTCCATTGGTTTCAATGGATTTGAATCTCTATGATTTATTTCTATTGATTCTATTGATGAATAAGAAACTGTTTGAAATATTTCCTAACAGGAGAAATTATTGTACGTTGTTCACGATTCAGCTCGTGAATAACGTACAATACGGAAGAACGGAAGTGGAAGCTTCGATGCATCAAATTGTTTTCGAGAGGGCGAAAGCCTCGAGCAATGAAAGTTCGAACGTAAAGCATACTATCGTTTTCATTCTGGAGAAAAAAATGAAATCTGCGTATTCTGAGCAAATAGAGTGAAACAAAAAAACAGCAGAAATATGCCCAAATTTAATTGAATTTCGTGAATATTTCCCTCTTCTCATTTACTATTTTTCATTTGCATTATACGAGTTTATTCAATATATCAAGAGACGCGATAGCGGCTCGACGCCAAGTATTAAAAGGTCGCGACCTTAGTTTCGAATAATTTTCTATATTTTCATTTTCAATAAAAACGGTTCCTGTAGGAATTCATTCGTATACACTTTTAGCCCTAATCACTCACACTTGTTCGGGAAAATTTTCCAGCAAGCGCCACAGAGCAACAAGGCTTTCTAAAATGATTCTGCAATTATTAAGAGATTATCATCTCCTTTTATGCTAGCTCAGGTTATAACCTTAAAGCATTTTACACAATACGATACGAGAACCTTGTATAAAGAAAAGCGCAAATACGCGTACAAGTGCATGCATTGTATCTATACGATGTACTGCACAAATTCATTTTGTCAACATTACACACAAACTTGGCGTGCATGGTTTTCAATCGGAAGCTCGGGAAGAGACAATTGTTCAAATTTACTATGAAAACAATAATTGATTAGTATTGTATAAACGATTATGAAAAAATCCGATCCCCCAATAAAATAAGAGAGGCCCTGTTATATATAATGATTTGGTAAATAATACAGATGACTGGAATTTATGAATACAATTGAACAATCAAACGAACGGATAAAAAAATGAAATTAATTAATCCCTTGATATAGGGGAACATGGGGCAAAGTGGCCACATGGAGCAAAGTGGCCACCCACTTTTTTGGGGCATTTTTGAATTCTGGGGCAAAGTGGCCACATGGGGCAAAGTGGTCACCCACTTTTTTGGGGCATTTTTGAATTCTGGGGCAAAGTGGCCACTCACGCAATTCCGATTTCTGGCGGGGCACAGAATCAGTGAGAATTCTATGTTTTTTGAGAAATTGATAGCTATTTGAGGCAGAGGGTGAGAATCATTTTGCGAATTACTGATAAATGTCTATTTTATTTTAATTGACAAAAATCGTACTTATAATGGACTTCATCTTCATCAACACCTGCACACAAGGTGTGCGCCCATTTTAGGCATGTTTCGCAGCGAATTCACTCTTTGGAGGAATGCGAATGAAGTTGATCGCAGAAAATACACGCAACGTCCGCCGCAGACAAGAATTTTTCTTTTTTCATGATCTCTTTTTTCTTACTCACTAGATTTGCACGATACGACAGACTCGTGATAATGGCGGTTTTCCCACGATTTGCCCCCGATAAGAACGGGCTTTTGCCACTGGTAATGGCAAAATTTATCCAAGTATTCCGACTAATTCTTTTTTCATCCCATCGAAGGAGGGTACCTACTATGCCTCGTTTCTTTTCGGTTTATCGCGGCCTTCAATGTTCCATGCGGGAACAGTCTGTTACAACGTCTATTTAACCAGAAGTGACAATTATCGATTTTCACCGCATTTGAGAGGGTGGCCACTTTGCCCCAAAAAATTTTCTCGACCAAATGAGGAAAAAGAGGATGAACAAAGAGTTTTAAGACTCAACAATAGTCGAAAGATCATTTATTATCTGATAAAGTGGGCTGGATATTCATTTTCGGCATGAAAAAAAATTTGGCAAAATTTATCGAAGTATTCTGACTAATTTTTTTTTCATCCTATCGAAGGAGGGTTCGTTTTATCGCATCCTTCAATGTTCCATGCGAGAACAGTCAATTCCAACGTCTATTTAACCAGAAGTGACAATTATCGATTTTCATCGCATTTGAGGGGGTGGCCACTTTGCCCCAAAATTTTTTTTTTTCAAAATTCGAGCAATAACGAGGTGGAATCAGTTTGGGGACATAAAAATAAGTAAATGACCATGTGCTACCCGACAAAACTCGTTAAATTCCTTAAGTGGGCCACTTTGCCCCATACTCCCCTACCTTAATCTTGTACGGATATATACGGCCATTCTTTCATGCGCATAAGCATTCTAATTTATCCACGCGTCACTTTCACTCGTTTGTCCGTACACTCATTTGTTTACCAAATGGGTACATGATTGGATGAATTACACAAGTACTGAAATGGATGAACAAAGGAGTAAGCTGTAAAAATTGATTTGAGAAAAGAAAACGCGTTAAATGGAAAGCATTTGGAGTAAAATGAATTTATCACTCGAACTAGTCGAGAATGGATATTTTTCTTTATGTACACAGCGCGGGATCTCACGTTGAACTATACTCAATAAAATAGTTGGATGGGAAAGGGATGGCAAATTAAAAAACAATTACATTAGTGGATATTCAAGTTTGCTCCAAATAATGCTCCGAATAAAATTTCAAATGGTTTCCATTTGAAAACCATGCACGCCAAGTTTGTGTTTAATGTTGACAATGAATTTGTGCAGTACATCGTATAGATACAATGCATGCACTTGTACGCGTTTTTGCGCTTTACTTTATAAAAGGTTCTCGTATCATATTGTGTAAAATGTTTTAAGGTTATAACCTGAGCTAGCATAAAAGCAGATGATAATCTCTTAATAATTGCAGAATCATTTTAGAAAGCCTTGTTGCTCTGTGACGCTTGCTGGAAAATTTTCCTGAACAAGTGTGAGTGATTAGGGCTAAAAGTGTATACGAATGAATTCCTACAGGAACCGTAATACATTCACTGTACTTGGCTACGTTAGAGAATGGTCTCATTTTTTAAAATAAAATAGATTAGACAAAAAATTTCATTTTTTTATATTTTAAAATTTTTATTGAAAATGAAAATATAGAAAATTATTTGAAACTAACTAAGATCGCGACCTTTCAATACCTGGCGTTCCTTTTTTACTTTTTGAAGTTTTAATACATTACAGGGGAGCCGTCCTTTGAGATATTCTCGTTCCACTTTCATTCTCACTTAGTGCGTTGCATTCGTACGCGCTTACGAGAGAAAATAAAAAGACGAAAACACATGCGAAGAAGAAAAAAGAACGACTCACGGCGGACTTATACAGTGTTGTATGTAAAAGTGTGACTAATAAATCGAACAGGGAATTTGCAATGATCACGAGGGAAACTGGTCGTTAAGAGGAGAGGAATAAAAACGAGTTTCGAATGTGGGCCACCGACTTCTTTCGTATACTTGGCTTCACACGCATTTGTGCATTCCTCCTCGATGTACAAGAATATAGATGCGGGCGTGTACGAGATTCTGACTATGGCTATGTCAACCTCGAGTAAAAATCGAGTGACCCATGCACCGCGGCGGGACAGTGATCCAATTTGGATCGACAATCTCCTTGTGTTCACAGTCCTCTCGAGATATAACGAGACCACCAAAAAAACCTCGAGCGAAAAAGTTCCCTGATGCTCGCTCCACGAATGAAATCACCCGAATGACCGATCAACCAAAATTATTGCATGCGTTGTTTAACTCGCTAGTCAAATGTTTGCGAACTTTCTCAAATTCAATCCACGGACAACACTCGTTTCAATTTCCCAAACGATCAGAACTATTCGACTCACTAAAACACCCAGTTCAGCACACACGCTTCACAACTAGTTTGTACGGAATTCCATCAACTTGCTACCGAATTTCTCTCCATCTCAACTCTTTTTTTCCAACTCCATTATATTTCCAACGAGCGATCCATCGTTTTCAATGAAGTCTCCCAATCCCAATATTCGCGCACTTGCTTCATTTTCTGACCGCTTTTTTATACTTTTCGGCTCCCGCAATAGGAATTATTCAATCGGAAAGTCGGAATTTCTCGATATCGTCCGAGATGAGAAATTTCATATTTGCTTTGTATCCAATTTCAATGTGTCCATTTGAAGAGCATAGCAACAGTGCAAATATATCACCACTGTTTAATTAAATGAAATTAAATGGTACATTAAAGTTTATTTGACAGATATAAATTCCGCTCAAGTACAAAAAAACCTAAAAATTTGGTTACCTATCGATGTAGAATCCGACGACGTTTCATCGATTTGGAACATCAAGTTAATGTTTCTTCAACTTGTAAAAGGTTTCGTAACCCGAATCGTTGATGAACGACGCGGTTATTATATCGATTAAATTGGGTTTTCGTGAAAAGGCAATGTTCGCCCTTGCTAGAAGATTTTGGTGATGAGGATTTCTCGAATTAAAGGATAGGCTGACGGAAAACCAGTGTTTCCATCAGTTCGATGACGAAACATTATCATTTGGTACGAAATTGGGAAAACATCGTTATGGAGACTTGATTTTTTTACATAAAATATTAAATATACTTTTATTTATAGTACACATGCCGCTCAGGGTTATAAGATCTATACGATAAAACTGGAGTGTCGAGACTACCTAATACCTAAACTGATAATAAATAAAGGCTGATTGAAGTTTGGTGATCGCATATATAGTAAGACGATTCTGTCATCACGCACTTGATTTTGTTATAATTCGTCGATGGTCTTGATAAGCACACTGCCGATACAACGCGCGTTGTCAGTCCACCTTTTTTTTCCTTTCCATAATACACCTCGTCATCGTGAATCGTATCGGTCGCTTACCGAACAAAAAGAGAAGCGCCGTTATTACGAAAACGTAGAAAGCCGCAACGTCCATTGAATAGTAACGAAGGACACCCATGTGCCTGTGAAACAAAAACATTCAACGAATTTTGCTCCGATTATTTTGCACTGTGGAATAAATCGTTGGCCTCTGCCGTAACGATTGCATTGACCAACGCGATTTATGAGAAATGTTTATTTATTTATGAGAATAATCAACGATTCGATCAAGTTAATTATCTCTTAGTGAAAAATAAAGCAGCTCGATTCCAAATATTTTCACATTTCATTATAAAAAATGCGCTATTGCGTATGAAGATAGTCGAAAAAATCGTCCCCTTCGCGGAAAAGCTCGACTCTTGTTGAGGAAACGACTGGGAAATGAGTTTCACTGAATCCGGAAAAAGGATAGAAAAGAAAAGGTTCGCATTCGGCACGAGGGGGCAGTTCTGGTGGTTCGGTGGATCTAATGAGCAACAAATATTCTCTTCGTAGCATAGTAGAAGCGCGGACGCTCCTACTATCACATTCGTTTTAACGATTAAACGGTTTTCTCATGTTTTGCGAAGTCTGTTTGAGCGATGCTATGCGCAGAAAAAGCTTTTCACCGATGTTCCAATCCCAGCATTATTTGAAGAGGTAAAAAAAAAAGCAGGCGGGTCGATGCACATTATTGTTTGGCAAATTTGAAAGAAAGTTAGAGCGAAATGATGTCGTTGAGCAACGTTGGCTCGTACCTCGCTGAATTTTTCAGATGGTCCGCACCGCGATACTGCGCCATGTGCTCGACCCACCACACGGCCAATTCCCTTGGACCCATGGGCTGATCCCTGAGCAAACTACTTCTGCGTCTGGCTGCATCTCGGTACGGGTTTTCCCGGTTCGAAGCGACCTTCAGAATGCCTTCTCGGAGTCCATTAATCGATAAGCTCGCTAGATCCATCACGAGGGCATAGCCGAGCTTTTCTGTGGAATAATTGAAATCAGAAATGGACGCGGCAAAGTCTACAAAGAGAATTTTCTAGTCCGAAGGAGTGGAATACAAGACTCGGGAGTCGATATGAAAATTCGCGTGTACCAGCTTGCGCCGCATTTCCGTCGTGATCACAGAAAACCGGAAGCACCAGAGTCGGGGTTCCGTGATACGCCGCTTCGTGCAACGATAGCAAACCTCCGTGCGATACGAAAGCACGAATTTTTCCATGTCCGAGCAGCTCTTGTTGAGGCCACCACGCAGCCGTTCTCACGTTTCCGGGCAAACCCTCGATTTTTCCACCCTCCCATTTCCACACGACGTTATACGGGAGCGTCGAAAAAGCTGCGACGAACATTTCTCTGAGAGCGTCGGGCATACCCGAAGCGCGTACCGACGATCCCATGGAGACGTACACGAAGTCTGAGTGGATCAAAAGTCAATTGAATGAAGAAAAAGTCGGTAGTCGCAAAATCATAAATACACGAGCAAAATAATGACAAGAATTCAACGAAAGAAAGAAACCATTCGCGCGCTATTAAATTATAATTTTATTCATTGTTTCCCGCTTACCGAGAGACTCGATAAAAGAGCTCAAGTCTTAAGACACGTTTCACACTTTTTTCCTAACGACGAGCTTATTTCTCGTTTAGATCCCCGACAAAAAATGCCTCGGAAACGCCTGCCTCCTTCCAGTCGTATAAAGCCTATTTTTACCTTTCACATGAATTCATCCGCGTGTGCGTATTCATAAACCACTTATCTTCGTGAAAAATTTACGCTCTCCCAGATGTTTTATAACTCCCAAAATGCTCGTTCGACTTGCCTCTCGGCTCAATTCAATTAAGTCACGTTCTCTACGAATGAAAATTTCAACGACACGAAAATTAGAGAGGTAGAGGGAATAAGTTTCTTTCGGAGCGAATATCTCAAGGGCAACGAGATACTTCTTTGAAAAATTAACATCGCTCCAATTATTTATTGATTCAAACGTCTCCAACTCATCCTGGCCGAATACGTTCAATGGCCAAACACGTTTTTCAATTGAAATTACGGTATTCAGAACACTCGAATTACTTGATATAAAGACACGTCTTTATTGAGGTTCTTTGACAACCGGCGGGTCTTTGATTTCCGGCATAATATCCTTCGAGGCGACTCCCGCGATTGCGCATTTTGTTTCATCAATATTCAACGTCAACATACGAACGCACTCATACTTTACGTTGACATTCGATAACAAACAAAACTGCGGCAAGACATTTCGAGGAAGCATGCAAAAAAGGTGCAAATTAATAATTGCATTCTGTTTCCTCGTCGCTTCTTTTTTGCTCGTTCGATCCTTTCGCATCTCCAAAGCTTTTTCTATTTTCATTTACGATTACTGAACATTTAACATTCACACTTTTTCTACTTCGTCGTAAAAACAGCTTTCATTCTATGAAAAAGTGTTTTTCTTCATTCGCGCACGTACTATATTTCCGGTATTGAGACGTTGTCATTTTTTTAACACTCAAAATTTATTTACGCACACAAATAATAAGGAAAAGGATGTTGAATTTTTTCTTCTTTTACAATTTTTTAATTCAACGATCCAACTAACAATTTCTTCATTTCTCATCATCAATGATTATGCGAGATAAGATTTCAAATATAATTAATATATATGACAAAAAGGAATGAAAATCTGAGCAGAACAAATATCACGCATCCAAATTGCTTGGCAAAAAAGTGTCAAAAGAAATAGATTGGAATGGCTTTCGTGCAACTATATCTCTGTATAAAATGATCGACACGAATACTTTGAAAAATTTCATTTTCGAAGTTATAAATCAAATGTTTCAGGAGGGTTGGTTAATTATGTGAGAAATTGTGTAGTAAAACAACTTTGCCAAGTATGTGGCGAGGACCGTGGAAGTGGATTTACGGGGAATTTATAGCGCGTCGTAAAATGATCCGGAAACTGGAAAAAGTGTTGATGACAGAGTTTATCGAATATGTTTTGGGATCGAGGGGGGAGCAGGTTATTCCGAGGACCGACGTCGATTTTCGGCGCATTCTGTAAATACAACGACGAAACATATTCGTGCGCATATTTACCTCGACGTAAAAACGACTCTAAATCTGGACTGAGCTGCAGCGCTTCACGGCAGTGGAGACACGCCACGTTCACGACGTTCGCCAGATAAGGCACAGAATCGGCGACAGCGTAGTGACTGTTCTGCAATGTCAAAGGTACTTCCGAAACAAGATCCCTCACATCGGGAACTTGGTCGCCTGACAACGAAAATTCAATTTTCCTATCAAAATGTGTATACGAGCCTGTTCATCGCTCGCTTGCAGTCATTTTAATCGCATCAGACATTATCCATCCATTTGCAAACATAATCTTAACATCTTCATTATCATTATTTTATTTCGTTTCGCGTAAATAGGGAAGATTGATAGGTTAAACAGGAAGCCTTCTCAGAAAATATTGTAATTTTTTCAAGTTCATAAGCATTTTAATTCTTCTGTCCATGTCTTGCTCTCAACCAAGAAAAACTTCTTATTTTTTGAAATTTTCAATACAAAAAAATATTTTCTTCGGCCGGTGAAACTGTTCAAAAAATTGTTTAAAATAATTTTTTTTAACCACTACAATTTCAATCCATCTTGACTGCTTCTTTTGACAAGTCATTCCGTTGCGCGTTATATCAATGAATAATAATAAAAAAATACGAAGAATGAAGAAATTTTGAAATAAAAATGGAAATTGGGAAAAACATGAAAAAAAAGTTTGCGAAAGAATCCCGAAACATTAAACGACAACATTGTAACGTGTATTATTGTTTCTACTTGAGTTTATTTTTTTTTGTAAATGATCTGTGTCGTATGAGAAGAGTGAACTTTACCCAAGTACTTTCTCAGCGTGGGCTGTATGTAACCGGTTGTCATGATCCAGTGCATGACCTCGAGTGTAGCGAGACAAGCCGCGTTCAGTATTCTCAAGGGAAAGCTCATGTCTTGGGTCAGACCCTTGCCGAAATAAGGGTTGATCGACCAGAGCCCAGGATTTCCTTGGCGTGCTATAGAACCGCTGTAGAGGGCGACCTGTTTTATGGAAAAGGAAAAAAATCATCTTATTTTCATCGTCGTGGAAACAAACGGACGCACACAAGGTGTTTCACACATATTTTCTTCGAAAATCATGACGCTGTAAGAACGCATTCATCAATGTGCAAATATGTAGACGAAAATTTATGATTTATCACCAACAACACGATACGAAAGTAGCAATGTTTTTCGTGAAACTTTATAATAATCGACTCTGGTTGGTTGACTCCGAGGCCGGAATGACCGCTTCAGAACAACCGCCTTTATATTGATTCAAGATTTCACTCAACTACCAGAATCTTCTTCAGAAGTTTTAAGCTACGAATTGGCACCTTTCAATCTCGCGTGCGAGAGCAGGTGTCAATTTTTTACTTCATCTTTGCAGTGTAAATTTCCTTTTAAACGTATATGTGGGCATATAGTTTCGAGCACTCACTTTATATCTACATATAAGATAGGCTCAATACGTTGATTAACGTACGAGTTCATAATTTGAACAAATTTTGGTTAATCCCGACAGCTCCTCGCTCGCAAGGTCTAATGATATCTTTCATAATCGCGTGTTAAAATATCAACGAGTTTTACACTCTCGCAATCAATGAAAATTCCTTCGACAAGTGTTCGCGGAGTGGCAATTTTTTGTTGGAACTGACGCGCTCAAAGAGCCAAACTCTCCGATGTGAAAATAATGCTCGATTCTAGTGAATGGCGTCACAAATATTCCATCACAATCGCTTCTCTATCTTTGTCAGTACCCCATGATGTTAGACATTTCGATAATAAATAATTGAATAAAAATAATTTCGATAATAACGACGAGATACGCGAGCCACTGAATCGCGAACTTGTTGCAGAATGTATACATATATGGCACGCAAGTGTGGAAAGTCTTTCCCCATTCGGTGAGAAGAGAAAATATAATGAGAGGGACAGAGATGCGACCATGAGTTACCCCTCGCAGTTACGTAATTCCGGTGATAAATAACACGTTCTCAGGTTTGTAATTGGTCGCGAGTTGTCGATCCTTGCATGATATTATTATATACGCACTATCATGCTACTCGGGCTATAAATTTTTACGCATTCATAATAAAATTGGTATGCACATGGGTGTGTAATTTTGTCTTGCATTATCGTTCTACAAGAGGTTCGAAAAATACGAAACTTGTTCACTCAATCGAATTCTCGTGTGCATTTACTGTTTCTACGTCGATGCCGATTCACCTTTCATAAAAATTCATTTCCACCATATATTCGATTTGAAGTTTCATCACCAGTCTCAAAGGCTCATATGCCGGGAGTGATATGCATATAAAATGAAAAATCGTACAACTTTTTTTTATATCTTAGTTCGGCCGATCGAAGCTTAAGGAGGGTGAATCACGAAATCAAAATAATCAGAATTTCATCAAATTTCGTGATAACATTCTTTGGCATCGAGTACACAAATACAATTTTTTTCAATTTTTTTTTACCCCATGGTTATCGCATAATTGAGCGTTCAATCGAACTTCTTATGCACGAGATGTATGTAAACTCTAGGCTTGTACACGTGAACTTTAGCGTTCAATTACTCGAGAGCTGTGGTAGGAAAATCTAAAAAAAATTATATTGTCTTATATATTTTTAAATAATACATTTACCAAATTTTATTAAATTCTTATAATTTTGAAATTCTTGATATTTTTAACATGCTTTAGCATGGCAACATTGCCCTTAATTTAAATGACTTTTTCAAGTATCGCTTAAAAAGTTTAGGGTCTTGGCTACAACTTTACATATGACATTGAAAATTTGTACTCGTAACTTTTTATGTTTGTTGGAACGAGCGCCCGATAAGTGTCCGCGGTGTTTACGATTTTATTGCTGTCGCTTTCAAGTCGCAGACATCGATTGATTGAGTGCTCATTTGCGACCGCACAAATGTTTATTTCTGAGCTCATTGTCAGAAGGTTCAGAACCGCGACGTTAGATGATTCGTACAGTAAGAATGAGGGTTCATCGGCGAGGTTCGTACGAAAAAATGCAAAATGACGAGAGTCTTTGCGCAAACGTCAAGTTCTCGTTGTTGGAGCATCGCCATTTTGGTTTAATGGATCGGCATACACGGAGTAGTATAGACGGAGCAGTTGAACTAATTGAAAAAGCCGAAAGTGTTTAAACCCGATCAAGTTATTCGAGACTCGTTAGCCTTGGTTAAAACCGGAGAAACGTACGTAGGGGAGAGCGGGGCAAAACGGGATACCTAAGAAAATATTGAACTTTTCAGGATTTTGAAAAGCTCCGTTTATTTTTTACTCCCAAAAACCAAGAAATGTACTGAAATTTTTTTCAACTTTCAAAAAAAAAAAAATTCCGGGGCAATTTCCTTAAAAAATTTGTGAAATTTTTTTTTTATAATTTTCATTCAATGCACCTTGGGTGCGTTTTTAATTTATAAAAGTTTGTATTCTTCATTCACCGAATCATGGATTCAGTGTTAAAGTTGTGCGGAGTCGCCTCATGATTTGTGTGCAGGTGTGACCGCAGATGATAGTCCGCCAAAATAAGGGAACTGGGGCAAAGTGGCCACACGAGGCTATTTCTTTTTTCTCAATTCAAATTTCATTCAATTTCATCGCACATTCGAGACATCCAGTCAAAATCGTTCGTAGAGCATTTTTTTCGAGGGGAAGTCCTCTTTGCCCCGTAATTTTTTTTTGACAGATTATGAAGAATTACTGTGAAAAATCAATTTTTTAACACAGCAGTAGTTGACAGCACATATGTAAACCGACACATCTAGCTTAATTGTTCATGGTGTATCCACTTTGCTCCACGTTCCCCTATATCTGCGATTACTCTCACAGACAGTAGTGGAAATAAAAAAAAAAAACATGATATTTTGGAAAAAATATATTTTTCGTTCATTTTCGGACAATATAAAAGTAAAGAAAAAAAAGTAAAAAAAAATTTCTCGAATTTTTCGGGTTTCCCGTTTTGCCCCACTCTCCCCTATAATAAATATAAAGGGAACGCGTAGGACGGTGTAGACGGAGGTGACTTTTGGTTACAGAAGCAAACACCTTGTACTCACCGTGTTGAGCATCATCGTTGGTAAATTCTCACCATGCAGAATCCCAAGAAGACATTCGGGATAAGCACCATCGAGAACCACAACGTCCCAACGCGATCTCGGATTACCGAACGGTCTCCTTATACCGGAAACAGAAGTTTCGTCTCGCAGCAAAGCTTCGCAAGATTCCCAGCCGTATCTCATGGCGTCCCAGGGCGAAAGTGGCAGCTCGTTACGGAATCTCGAACCCACCAAGTCCCACTCGGACGTGTAATTGCCCACGTACGCCTGATATGAGAAAAGAACAACAACTCTCGTTGTATATAATCTTCGTTTAAGGAGTCTTTTCCAACAAAAAGCTTTAGGGTACAAAATCGTTTCAATTCTCGCATTCCACTTAAAACTTGAATCGAATGTTGAATTACAACTTCGATCGAATATGAGTTCGATCGGATCAACAAAAAACTATCATTCCGGTCTGATTTAATCGACGCCCTGTCTATTGGTCTATTGGTAAATGCGTCGCGCCTTAAGGAGGGTGGCTACCGACGATACAATGTCGCCATGCTAAACCATGTTAAATACATTAAACATTTCAAAATGATAAGAATTTAATAAAATTTGGTGAACATATTCTTTGGGGCCAAATTTGATAATACAAATTTTTAAAGATTTTTCTTCTGTACAGTTATCGAGTAATCGATCACTAAGACATAAGAAATCTGCTTTAATGCGTAATTACTCGATAACTAAGCAGAAGAAAATTTTGAAAAAAATGCATGGTGTCTTCGCAATTGATGTTGAAGAACATTATCACCAAATTTGATCAATTTCTTATAATTTTGACGAGTGTAGCCACCCTCCTTAACGACGTCGATTCGTTTCTCTTCATATGCTGAATCGAACAAAGTATATGCACAAACTGAAATTACACGACGCGGACCGTAATCACTTCGAAACTTTTCATTTGCACAGTTTTGTGCGCGCGTGTGCGTGTGTGTGTGGCTCTGTGCTTCAGGATACTCTATACGTCAAGTACGATACTCGACTCCGTCGAGGGTCAGAGTTTTTATGTATATTACTCCTTTTGGTTAGTTCAAAACAGTTGAGCAGCCCTGGAATCAATCATCAAATGACTGTAAGATCGAGTCCACAGTATTTATGAACAAATTCAATATGAATTATGAGAATTCGAATGTCATTGAGGAATTTCGAATAGCTTTGACGAAGTATTAAGTTAATTTCATGATCCCGAGTATGTAAAAAGCGAATCGAGTAATATGCTGTTTCCTCCATTTAAGTGTTTTCCATTAAGAACGTCGGAGCTGTTTCCTAGCGTGGAAGTACGTGTGTGTGTGCGCGTGGATCGGTAAAAAAAAGGTTCAAGGTCAGGGCGATCGGATTAGAGATCCTGGCGAGTGGTTTTTCTGGCTGCGGATAAATTTAATTAAACACGTATGCGAGTGGCTCGGAGAGAGAAAAAAGGATCGATGATCGCGAGCATTGAGCGATAATTAGATGTACGAACCTCGAGGATCGATGGTACAAGTTCGCGCAGTTCGTTGTTGGCCGCGGGTCCTGGAAAGGCGCTAACCAGCGTGATATTGTGACCCCTGGATTTCAAGGCTGTTCCAAGTGCAACGAACGGTACAGTATGAGATTTCGTACCGCCCATCGTTGCCAAGAGTATGTTGTAGGCGGTGCATACGCCAAGTGCATTTCCAATAATAAGGAGAACGAACGACGAGCGCGAATTTTTCGCCATTATGACGAACCCTTTTGATCGACTTTATTATGATTTCGATCTATAATTATTCTCTCGATCATAAACTCACTCTTGATCGATTAGACTTCATGAAAACTCGGATATTTCGTAGGTTACTTTTTTCTTTTCGTTTCGCCTTCTGATCGGCCAAGTTTAACGGCCGAAGGATGAATTTCGAAGGCGAGCAGTTTATCGAACGAATTCACCGGCCTGATATTACAGTATTATTGTTGTTATTTATTTTCTCCGTCTCGGTTTACAATCTCTCGGGTTTTTTTCTCAACTACCTTTCGCCGGCAAAGCTTCAATTCGTGCGGGAGAGATGTTGGCCAAAGAAAGATTGGAATGAAAGAGAAAATAAAAGAGAGAAAAAAAGTAACGAGCTTGGAGGAATTGAGATCCTCGAATATTATTGGCCTGAATGGGGCTCTACTCAGTTTCGCCTCTCGCGTCAAACTGACACCAGAGAAGTAAAATCACTCACTGTTGCTCCCCCGACCCGGTATATACATATATATCCGTATATATTTATATGTATATACACGTAAATTGCTCGCTTCTTTTTCGCGTCTTGTTTTTTTTCTTCTTCCTACCACGATGGTATCGAGAGGAGAAGCTCGTCGGCATTGGTATAAAGGAGCAATTGCAAATGTGACACTTCCATACAAATCGAGAAAACCTCTTGCATACGATGCTTTTTTTTTTTTTTTTTTATTTAAAAAGATTTTCTTTTTTTTTCTTCAATTCTCATTCAAATGAGCCTCAAAAGAGCCCTGTCCTCGTTCCTAACGCGAGACATCACTCTCAATTATTCCCAAACTCGCCGCAACTAATGTGATTTATTGCCTTGTTTTTATCTGCAGCACCATGTTCCTTTCGTTTTTTTTTTTTCCCACTTAACGAGCGATGTCAGTGCTCGGGCTTCATTGACAATTATTCCTCGCGTTAGTTCGACGGCTCAATTTAGTTTTTACGCGTTTTTTCAATATTTCGAAGAAGTATAACATTTCCCTTTTAATTTATTCGTTGCTCCCTTCATTCCCCCCGCGGCGCGATGATACTTTACCAGTCCTATAATAAGTTTAACGTTATTATTTTTACTCTCATTTCTATGACTGGTTATTGCGAGGAGCGTCAACGAAAACTCGTCACGGACTCAATGCGAGTGCTCGCACCGACTTGGGGTTTTCATAGGTATTTAGGACTAAACGTTATCTCGATATCATGCTCCGGAGGCTGTGCAGAACTATTGCACGTCTTCAACCGTGGCTGTATCCTCACCGTGAACTTTCACCAATATCATCTCGACGCTGCTGCCGACTCGCTCTCATTCGCCACTGAGACTCGATGTGCAAATCCTGACAGTCGATTATTTCTTTCCTACTCTTATTACTTTTCACTGTTCATTCACACCACGATTGGGCTCGCTTTTCGTTGCATTTTTAACAATTTATCACCGCACTTTTCACAGCTCTCCTCCAGTTGTACGATTTTTTCGATATTTTCTCAAGGATTAATACCAGCACGATCTCAGGCTTGCTTCCGATATACCGGAAGTACAGCCTTCACCGCTCGATTCACCGCAGCTTCAGTTGTCGTTTTTTTTGTTATTGCATCAGGCTCCTCATAATACACACATTTTTGTACTATCGTTACCATTATTTTCTTTCTTTATTACTGTTGTCATGTTTTTTTTTTCTATCGAAACTTTTAACGACGCACTCTCCTGGTATACTCGCGCTTTTTTCGAATGCGGGGCCTCAACTTCGTGGCATGCTCTTTCTCAACGAGAAAAAGTTCCTCGGAAGTTTAGCCTCCCTGGGAAAACGGAATATTACGTTTTTCGCTGAACTTTTTGATGACAGTTCGATGACGCGATTGCAAACATGCCGAAGATATGTTTATAATATATTAAACGGTAAGCCCGCGAGGTGAACCAACTTCGAATGTCGCGAAGCGTGAAAGTTTGACTGACCAGTACGCTCGGTTTAACGATCAGCTGAGACCAAGAGAGAGAGTTTACTCCCACTTCGAGGGTGGTTGTCTCAAACTCTCGTCTGTTTGCCTGTGGAAGAGACGAGAGCCCATGTCTAGCATTATATATATATACCGAAAGGAACGTTTTGCTCTTATACCAGCACCTGCGGAAATTGTGCTACGACGTCGTACAAACCTCGTGATTCTTTCTCGTAACGGGACACGCCGGCCGATGGGAGAATTTGAAAAATAAAAACAACGCTTCAATGCCGACGAAAAGAATGGAAAGTGATGAAGGGAAAAGTAAACGTTCGTCTTTTGGGAACACGAGAGGTACGAAGCTTGGCTTCTATTGTACGAATTGGTCACAGGGAGCAGAACCAAAGTCGTGGAGAAAGAACATTCGTTTCGTTCATTAGGAAAACGAGCCGATTATAAATTAAAAAGGAAAATACGATGTGACGGACGGATTATTAAAGGGAAAGGGAACTGGGAGAGAGCACGATTTTGAAAGTACCAATTTTTTATCCTTCGGTGCACTTTTATGCGGAAACCCGTTGCATTCATTACTTTCGTAATGAGCACTCCGTTTCGCGAGTTTAACACGAGGAGAGAATAAATTATTAAGTTCCATTTGGTGATGAGATGAAAGCCAGATTTCAATTTCAGACAAACAATTTATACGAATAACCTGGCAGCAGGGATTCGTGCAGCTATTCTCTCGCAGTTGTACGCGAGTATGCAACTTAATCGTGCGATATAATTACGAAATCTCCGGGATATTGTGGACTTTCTTTATTTGCTCACTTTGCGAGCTTCCGTTTATCTTTCCTGTGGTGTATAAATCAAATTGACAGTTTTTCAAACCTTATCGATCCTCGATTTCTATAGCGTTCGTTAACGCTCGTCGTTTAACGACATTCATTTTCATTCTCTGAAATAATACACGCGATTAAACTCTCATTTTTCCCATGACATTGAAATTCTTTTAATATTGACGGTTCTCACAAAATATATTCGCCGAACGAGAGTCAAATTGTAAAGGGTTCGACTTTCGATCACGCAGTTGCATTTGCTGGTGCGCGACTCCAAACGGATTCAAGAAAAATATCAATTTCGCAATGAAAACCATTTGGCAGGCGATGCCGCAAAACGGACGAGAACAATCGGGAGAAACAGCAGAGTTTGAACTTCTGGAGCTTCATTTCCATTATCCGACAAAACGTTTGTTCAACACTCACATTTTCTTTTGCAATATTCTCAAAGAAAAACTTGGTTATTTGTACGTATAGAATTTCGCATCGTTTTGTATCGGAGATACGCAGAGATAAATCATTTCCGCACATATTTCTCGGTGCGTGCTCTTCGAGAATTCCCACATCAGTCGTTTCGATGCGAGATGCTTGTCTAAACTTAAAATTATTCCGGGAAATTATCATACGCCAACAATGAGTAAATGCTTGACGTCCCATCATAGATTTAACATATAAGTAGTTGATGCTTCTCGTTCCTTCGCAGTTCGCACACACAAAATTAAGTGGGCGCGGATGTGTGGTGTGTCTTCCGACATGGGAACTTGGTGCGGTGTTTCCTTCGCTCTTAGGGTCTTGGTCCATTTATATTCGTGAAAGTTTTCGACGTTATTGAATATTTCAAGGTTAGCAAAACTTTTGGACCGTGGAGAGGAGTCCCTACTTGTAGCTGCCTCTAATGCGAAACACCACAAACCACACACGAGCTTGAAAATTGGTCTACTTCGGGTTATTCAATATGGAAAATGTTCGATTATTGTTACTCGGAACATGCATGATAATTCGTGTCGAGCTCGACGAATGATTTTTCAACAAACAATTATCGATGCCAGTTTATTTAATTTGCGTTTATTCGCACAAATCATTAAACAATCAGTTGCATGGGATCGCGAAATCGTTTGGCCTCGTGTAAAATGTTGAAAACCAACTTTCATTTCGATGAAAAGCAGTGATAATAAAATTGTATTGAGTACTCGAATCGATGGAGAAGAAAATCTCGAACAGTAGACAATTTGAAGTCGGGACTTTGTTTTACTAGTGCGATTCAAACGAAAGAGAGAGAGAGAGAGAAAAAGAGGAGTTATTCGAGAGGAAATCGTAAATGTAGAACGATGAGCTCGAGAGACTCGCGATGTTTCGCAAGATTTCCTTTTTTCTTGCCACTTTTACAGTATCATCGATGAAACAGGCGCCATGTCGTTGACGATGACCGTTATTTTTCGCTCCAGCGAATACGAGAATGAGGAATGAGGAATTTTTGTGCCTCTCAAAGACAGTCCTACTTGGGTTTGGTTAAGATCCGATTTCGTTCTTATCAACTTCATTCTGATTCCAAAGTGGTCGTAACATTTTTTTTTTAAGAAAAATACACAATATAAGAAACTAAAAAAATAATCCATTCGGTCAGAAAATGAGAGAAAATTACGTTGCCAGAAATGTTGTCTTATCTTCTTCTCTCTTTTTACGATCCGCAGCCAAATAAAACGAGCTCTCCCAACTTTTTCGGTAATTCGAGAGAAAGTACTCCTTGGCCTGTTCGAGCAAAGAGCATTGGTATGGAGAAGAAAAAAGTGAACACCTCGTTATATTTTTACCGCATTGCGATTGGAAACAATAAAATTTGTATGCGCTTAGCGTATTAGTAATCCCGCTGAGCTACGATTCGTGCACCATGAAATATGTACTACGCGTGAATGCGCGTGTGTGTTCCGAGGGGCGAACTAAACTCGGGCCGAATAAAAGTATCTTTGGGAGCATACTCGATGTACGACAGCTCGCACATATCGAGTCGATTCGAATTTGGAACGCATATCTCCTGAATGAGGTTTCTCGCCATACGCGAGCGCGAATAAACCGGCGAGTCGAAGCCTTATGCGCAAACGAAAAAAGAATTTAGAAAAGCTAGCGCACCTGTCAACGAATGATTATCAACAACGTGTATTTTATATCGATCATTAAAATACAGCAATCAAGTTTATTGTTATACCAAGAGTCGTTGCGATGTTTTTGTCACAATAATGATCGTTCCTTGTGTATGAGCAGCCCGCCGCCATATTCGTATACACTGTACATTCAGAACGTGCCAAATTCTCGAGAAACTTTCATTAAATCTCAATGCGAGCGGATGAAAAAGACTTGTGAACGAAATTCCGAGGATATTTAACCGCCGTTCCTCGCGGCGCGCCATTCCCGACGTCATATATGTATACATATATCGCCGCGACGCGATTCGAACCTGCATAAAAGTTTCGCGTAATTTCACTTTCCCCTTTCCCCATCGTGCATAGGTAAATGCAATGAACTGCGCTGTACATAAACGCATGACATGAACATTCGCACGCCGCGCGCAAGTAGCGTAATTTGTCACATAACTTTGGCGGATAGGTGTTACGAATTGAAAATACAGATCGCAGACGTACGCACCTGGATGTCATATATTTCGTCCATTTGTGTGAACATCAACACTCAAAAGTATAGGCGCGTGTACCTTCCGACGCCGTAATCATTCATCGCAACAATGCTAACGTGAATAAGTAAGACAGATGACATAATAATGTTTTCGAATAAACGCGTATGAATATATAAATACGCTGTACACTCGAAAGCTCACACTTTTGTATTCTTCGACCTGCTTTGAAACCTTTCTGTATATACAAGAAGGCATTCGCATCAACGCATGATCTCTCATTTCGTTATCGTTCGTAAAATATATGTAACGATTGCTTTTCACCGGGTTCCATGCATTTTGACTCATCCTGATGTCTTCCACAAACTGCGGCTTAGTCAATGATCGAGCTCGTAGCTTCGAATTTAAACTCAATCAACATCATCGGTAGGCTCGATTTTTCATTTGAACTGCCGTGTTTTTTTAATGAGAATTAAGACACGAGCATACTAGTACAAATATTACAGTAGGCGAGCTCCTTTTTAAATTTAACTTACCGTAAAATATAGGAAAAACATGCAGCAAGTTCTTTAAAATGAAAAACTTGCTTTTCGTTGTTCGCATTCTTAATAATTTTTTGATTTATTTATTTCATTTATACAGAATTTATTTTCATTTACAAACTACGTTACATTATTATTGATCCTCACACCGGGACAGACCTAAGCAAATTCTCGAGTACTTTCAAAAATATTGACATAGCGAAAAATAAATGATATATTCGATGAAATTCAATGCTATAGCAGGCGTAGATTATATTCGGACCTTTTTACTCTTGTTAATAAATATTTTTTTGTACAAAAAAAAACTTGATTTCTCGAAGACTCTCTGGAGTGCAAAATGTATAAAAATGTGATAACTGCTTTTGATCATCGACTGTAATAGTATATAATGCAAGAGGCAGCAAGCAGCTATTCTGAATTCCTGACAATTCTGCGTACCAAGTCAACCAATTCAGTATGTGTGCTCGCAAAAATACTCATTTAAATCTCCAAAGTTCGATAACGAAAATAAGTTGCGCAGTCACTTGTCTCCAATAATATTTCCACTAATATTCTTAACAATTTAAAGTCGTTATATACAAATTTCATTTTCGAACCCTGTTTTGTCCAAAAGAAAACACAAAGTTACTTCGCGTGGTTCGATCGATCGGATTTTGTGTTCCGCTTTTTATACAAACTCGAGAACACCGGAATTCTTGAAGAGTGGAATAAAAGTGTATTCGATCGTCATATTTATGATTTCGAATTAACGATTAAACGAACTTACCTAAGTGAAGTTCATTCATAATTGTACGAGCGCCTCTTCCTTCAGAGATCAGAATGTAGCTTGTTTAAAGCAAGTTACGGCTGAAGACAACTGTTACAAATATTTTCAAACTCTTGAAATTTAAATAACAGTTGATTCACAAAACGCAACAGTGTAAGAATACAGATACATACTTGTGTATCGTGTTTAAAATTTTTTTTAATATATAAACCTTAATCTCTGATCCCAAAAATACCTTCAGCAATTTGGATTTCGTCTCGCGAAACCACTCGATCATAAAATTGGCTGAAAGTCGCGGACTCCTGAGTCCATCCCGCCGTTTTTTGTATTAATTCAACGTTCACACCTGCCCGTTTGGCTGCTGACGTAGCAGCATGAAGCGTACTATACGCCATGAAAACCTTCATATATATTATACCGCTTTCTCATAATGTCTTTTCAATCCAACGAGATAATGTCTGCGATGTAACGGCCTAAATCTTTTGTTTTATCTAAATAAACCTCGAGGGTCGACGTCAAACATAGAGATTTACCTTCTATGAAAAAAGGGAATCGCACGAGGAATCGCATTACCGGTTGCTTCTTGTTTAGGGCCGAAGTTTTTATCCGGTCCAGAATTTTTATTTATCAAATTGGCTTTCACGCGTACGATTAATATAAGCGATTGCAGTGGTGTTGTCAATACGGATGAGTACGTTGTATTCTCTCTTGTCACTTAAAAAACATTTTAAACCGAAAAAAGCCGCGACTAGCTCGAGATAATTAATATGAAATTTTAAATCCTGCTCTGTGTTCCAATAACCATTTGCACGTTGAGCTCCGCATGCTACACCCCATCCTGTATGCGAAGCATCGGTGAAAATTTCGTAATTGAATACGGGTTCATTTAGTGGTACGTCAGCTGAAACAATATTTAATCTCCACCACTCGAAATTCTCTTTTAATTCTCGCGAAATAGTCAAAATTTTGTCATAACTGTTATTATTAGCTTCGAGTGCCAATAGTCTAACTTTCTCGAATCGTCGCATATGGATTAAATCGTATTTCATGGCTGGACAACACGAGCCGAGAGTACCGATATAATTAGAAGTAAATTTTCGAGTTGAAAATTTTCTGATTTTCTTAAATTTTTTCAACAGATCGAGACATTTGCTCTTTTCTGACAATTCAATCGTCATTTTTGCAGAATCGAAAATAAGCCCAAGGTATTGGCATCGTTGAACGGGAATCATGCATCATTAACCCAAGCTCTTCCAAAATAGTTGCTGTAACTCTGAAATTGTCAGCACATTCATCCTATGCTTTTCCGATAATTAAAATATCATCTAAGTAGAAAACCGATTTAATACTCTGCTTTCTCAGGTGTGCTGCTACCGGTTTCAGTAATTTGGTGAAAACAAAAGATTTTCACCGAATAACTTTTTTCTATTGATACGAGATAATACGCGTCCTTTATATCGATTGACGCCATGAACCAATTGGGCTCAATTAAAGATTTTACCACATGCCAATCCTCTATTTTGAAATTTTCTGTTTTTATAAATTCATTTATTTTTGAGATTTAAGATGAACCCTTTCGCACCATCAACTTTTGGCTCTAAGGAAATATCTGGTAAAAACTGATCTCGGGTCGGAATAACTTTTTGTATTGCGCCTTTTTCTAATAAATTCTCGATTTCACTTGCGATTGAATGTTTTTCGTCATTTGACCAATTGGTTCTCTGCGAGATTTTACCCTGCGCGTTAATGATTAAAAGGAAATTTTTAATCCTCTAACCCACTCGCGAATTACTGGATGGGTAGAAACTTTGGACCAAATTTTAGAAAAAAAAATCGGGCCCCTCTGATTTTTTGGAATTCTTTGTCTCAACGTTTTTTCTCCTTGTATAAGAACCTTTGATGTTCTCTCGATTGTCTTTAATGTTTTGATTGTTTTTCTCCAAATTTGATCCCAAAAGAAAACCATCGATTGTCGAACTCGTAAAAATTCCTCTCACAGACGAATTCAAATTCACGAAAATTAGGTTTTTTCGGATCTCCGATTCTTCCCTCTGGAGAAAAGCTAGAAGTCTTCCGATGTTGTTCAAAATTTCCAGCAACTCCAATTCTTCTTTATTATTCGATTTAAGGCAAGTCGAGATGGCTTTTATTCCCGCATGGCGGCGATAACAAGAGGGTGCGATACGATCCTGCTTTTCGACAATACGCTTGTCCCTCGTCTTAACGTTTTCTTGTACTGCGGCAACAACTTCCGGGTTCAACTCAGGGGCAATAATGTATTCACAATTTTCCGGAATTTCATATTTTTCGACCAGTTTTTTAGCTCCTTCCTTGGAAAGTTCACTTTTAATATTTCTTTCCATTGAATAGGAATATCTTTGTGCCTTTGGTGGGTCTTTACTCCGTCCTTTTTCAAACGCGGTCCAATCATGTTTAAAACTTCTTCCTGGAGGTCGGTTTCGAACTCGGGCTGATTTTGAGTATCGAGAGCAGCCACGTCCGTTTGCTGACCAATATTGACCTGATCAATATTGATCATTGAGCTGTTTGTGGTGTTGGGGGACGCGCTGGCACCTGTTCGCCGACAATTTCCACCCCGAAATTTTCCTGGGTCTGTATTATAGTCTCATCTTGGTCTCCCTTCGGTTCTCGAGGGTATCGTGAACCTCTACTGGATTCATGGGAATAGTGGCACTCTGAGCGACGAGAGTGACTCGAACGAGAGTGACCTGAGCGGTTACGCCATGTGTCGCGAGAAAGGATCGATGCACTATTCTGTGAAGAGTGTAAACTAGTCTTGGAGCGTCGTGATCTAAACGATAGATGGCATAATGTAAATAGGTACTTGCCTTGATTGCTCCGCTTCCCCATTCGATTTTCGTCAAATGAAAATGTTTATTTCCGAAGGTCTATCCTTCGTCAAACAAGGCGTGCTCATCGGTCAGATCGAGAGCACGAAACCTAGCGATCAAATCGCTGGTACAGCAATGACGTATTGGAACACTAACAGTTCTCGTTGATGATTGGGCTTCCAGCAGGAGGATTTAAGTTTTCCCCATATCTCGTCACGTCAGCGAATGTCGAGAGGCGTACGTCTCGGTCAGACCGAAGATACGTCGCCAAATAAGCATGGGTTATGTTGGCTTTGATTCATCTTTTTTGCCTTTCCGAAAGATACCCGTCACCACTTCCTTGATTCGCTCGATCAATTCCTTATTTTCCTTCTCCTTCCTTGATGTTGAATGATCGCGATTCCTTTTCTTTCCAATTTTTCTTCATTTTCTTACGGGGTGCAACTCGTGAAGAGAGCAAATTTTTGCTTTAAAATTTGTGGCTCCTTTGATGGAAGTAAGGGGTACTACATTCTGAGCTCTGAAGGAAGACGTGCGAAATACAATTTTCCTATTTTCGACAGTACTCTTTTGATATTTTTTCTCCTTTTGTGAATGATTTATTTCGATATTTGAGAGTGAATGTAAAAAAATCACTATCGACAAAATGACAAATGTATATGAAAGGTTAACAATTTTGAAGAAAATGATAAATGCAACCTTTTGATTTGAATTATACACGAATTATATGAAGAGCTTTGTTATCGTGCACAGAAACAAAAATGTATGTGAAAACATAAATTTGCCACTCGAGATCGCACTTTTTATATACGTACGTTTTGTATTTTTGTTTATGCAAACAATAGTTATAATTTTTTAATTTGTATTGATTCGATAGGTCTGGCAAAGATTTGAAAAATATGGAAAATATGTATTTCATTTTATTTTCACAATATTTCATCAGCACCTGTGTCGCATACAAATGGAAATATTTTTCACACACAAATTCGTTTTTTTGAGGGAACATTAGAGGATCTGTGAAAAATGAGAAAATTTGAAATTTTGACTAATGAGTCAATTTTACACTCAATTAAGCCGCCGTCACACGCGTTCGTTACAGCCTTAAACGTCACTACTCGAGTCCCGGCTAATTGTCGTAATACTTCTCACCTTCAATGCGTTGCTGTATCCCTGGTCAAGTTTATTACTCACCAAGTTTCAACTATTTACCGAGTATTAGGGTGTACAACGCACCCACCGTTAATGGGTTTTGAGTATATTCTTTCAGAAGGGAAAAAAGTGCTTGAAATTTAGATTCCTTATTTTTAGGTGAGAATGAAGGAGCTTGTAATTGTGAGGAAAAATTTCAAAATGTCACGTTTATGGAGCTCGTTCGATACTCGTACTTTTGAACTTTGGACCGATCATCTGTCATTTTTTTTTAATACGCATATCACCATTTTTGAAATTCAATGAACTATTCAAACGGTTTCAATTCCCATCACTTTAGTGGGCAGAAAAAATTTTTTTGCTAGTCACAAAAACAGGGAACTTGGAAATCTAGTAAAATCATTTCTTTGGAGAAAACGTTGGAAGATATAAGTTTATGATTTATGATACACCAGAAAATATTTTCTATGCACACATTTCATATACGAGATGTCTATTATCCAGAAGTTATCACTCACCTTGTAAAATAACCAAGATTTATCATTTTTTTGCATGACTCATCGTTTGTATAACATGTTCTGACATTCAAGGGGTTATACATGGGGCATTTCACGCCAAATTGTCGGGACCTGATCCGCTTTGATTTCATTAAATATTTTTTCAGTTTTTTTACATTATGTGAAAAACTTTCTGAAGTTTTTAAATTTGTTTTGATTTACCCGTTTTTGTGTAATTTAAAAAAAATTTTAAACTCGCTATACTGAAGCAAAAAATATCTGTTTTCGAACTTATTAATTATTTTTTTTTTTTTTAATCGAAAAAATTTTGATATATTTAAGGATTCTTGCTGCCGGTCCTATCGTGGACAAGTCTTTCCTATGATTTTTTTCGGAATTTTGAATTTTTTTTAAATTCAATTTTTACTCGAAACTATTTTCCACTATTCAATTTCACGATTGTCCAAACTTTCCAGTTCGTTTTTTTCATAATTTATTTACATGACGAAATGTAATTAACAATAAACGATGAATTTCAAAAAGATTTAATTCTGAGTATTGCCGCGTTTCCAAAATTGTCTTGACTGACCTGCCTTCTGGTGATTCAATTATGAAACGTGACAGATTTTTTTTATCGTGCACAAGATTATTTCTTTGGATTTCCTTGTAAGATCGTAGTTTAGAATTCTTTTTCAATATTTCCTCTAATTTTGAAACAGTTGAAACTCTATTCTTAGATATTGCCTTTCGATTGTCTGAAAATTAAGGCGAATATTGGAAATATGCTAAATTACTAATATGCTAGGCTCAGAATTGAAAAAGTCTTTATGAAATTTATCGTTTGTCACATTTAGTCGTGAATAAGTAAATAAATTACGAAAAAAAAGAACTAGAAAGTTTGGATAATCGTGAAATTGAATAGTGGAAAATAGTTTCGAGTAAAGATTAAACAAACAAAAAAACTCTCAATTCCGAAAAAAAAGTATAGGAAATATTTCTTCACGATGGAATACCGGTGTCAAAAATCTTTAAATATATTAAAGTTTTTTTGGAAATTTTTTGAAAAAAATCAAAAAAGGTAATCAGTTTGAAAACAGATATTTTTTGCTTTATAATATAACGAGTTTTTAATTTAAAAAATTACGCGAATACGGGCGAATAAAAAAAAAGTTAATTTGAGAAAGCTCCTCACATAATGTAAAAATATAAGAAAAAAAAATTTAATGAAATCGAAGCGGGTCGGTTGAAAAAGTGTTCGATTTGGCGTGGAATGGCCCTCAAACATCTTCAACGTTCAATATCATAATAAGAATTTTGGACGAAGATTTCGAACTCTAGAAATAATGAATGTATTGCGTTTGAAAAATGTAGCGCAATCATTTTATCTGCAGTGTGATGCGCGGTCGATTTATGTAAGGTTTTCTACCCTGTGTCACGTAAAATTTCTTTCATATTCTCAGCTTTTTGTTTTTTTGAATAAAAAGACTCACGAATCGAAAATCGTATTTTTCGAATAGAGGCCAGCTCTTTTCAATACCCGATATAGTTTCGGAGTTTGATGGAGACTAAAGAGATCTAAGTACGAATCTCGGTGTCGTAAGTTGCTTTTCATGTTTTGAATCGATCTGCGATGAAGCTATTACCGTTATCGTCGAAACGTTCGTTCCAAACGTGTTACTTCCTCGTTGCTGTATCACAGTAGCTGCATCCATCGCGCAGTTTCGTAATTTAAAAAATTGTGCAAATTTGGCAAATTCGTGTTTTTGACGAGTAAAAACGTTGCTTCGACAGCTGCAGAAGTTTGTCGAAATGTTTTTTAGCCCGTTCAGCTTTTCTAAAAAAAATCTTTTCGAGATTCGGAATTGGAGCTCGCATTCAAAAATCCGTTTACACTGATTCCCGAAAATCAACTCACGCCCGGCGTCGATATTCAAATATCCTGCGTTTCATATACTTTTCCTATGATTGACGTTTTCATGTCAGAAGGAAATTCGTCTCGCCGTTCTTGCTCAAATGGATTATTCAGGCAGTTTCGGGTCTGCTCATTGTCGTCATCGCTGTAGCCTCGCTTTGTCCCGGACGACCAGTTGCCTCTCGTATGCCGAACATCTTTTTGAACGAACGAGGAAATTGACCGTTCAGGCCCGCATAAATAATCGGATTGTAGCATATTGACGATTTTGCCAAGAGACTCGGTATGACCGCGATCTCCGCGGGTAAAGAAACCTGAAATTCAATCAGGATCACCGTGTAGAAGTTGTTATGGAGGAAAGAGTGAAACAATCGCCGAAAATTCAAAGTTTTTTCTCGCAGTTTCGCGAATCAATTGCTATTTTTATTTTTATTTTTTTCAAATAGCTCACGTGATCAACGTTTCTCGAGTCACTCAGTTCGTTTCGCTATTCTCGACACGTTCAATCTCACCTCGAGACGAGTCTCATTGAAGACTAATCAGAGCAATAAAGGAATCTTTCGAAATTTTCGCATGGGTAGCGACGCGAACGAGCTTTAGGGTCAATGTACCCAAGAGTTCCAAAAAGCCCCGCTGGCTTTAAAATCGAATCATTTCGCGATCCCTGTGATTTTTGTGTGGAACGACAATAAATTCAATTTAATTGAAATTGATTTAGCTCCTGAGAAACGTGAATTCACAAATTCAAATTAATGAACTGTCGAGTCGATCGATAACATTGAAACAGGTGAATTGCGTACAGACATCAATTTTGTAACTCAGTATGCACTGCCGAGACTCATCAACAAACCACTTTTTTAATGCTCTTTTTTCTGTTATGTCGCGTCAGTATAGTGATTGGATAATACAAAATGTTAGCTCCGTAATTGGGGCACAGTTGCGTCAATAAATGTGAACAAAGTGGTCTCTCATCGATACAACGATTTCAATGAGCTTTTGCATTTAATTAATTCTGTTGTGAAAGAATGTTCGAAAACAAGGCCCTTAAATATTGAATGGTTTTGAGAATTAATAATAACATCATTTTCGACGTAATCGAGGCAATCTTCATGATTTTTTGCGTTCAATCATGTTCGTAAGGAAAGAATATTTAAAAAAACGCTCTTAAATATTAAACTGTTTTGCGGGCAAGAACAAAAACGTAATAAGTGATTGAATCAACATTCGCTAATTAAACCTGATTTTCATGGGGTACGGATGGGTGCAATAATGAATGAAAGATTTTTTTTTCCCATAAACCATCAGTTTACATCTCAAAGAGAATATATATCACAAGTTTTAAGTGAAAGTTGGAACGTTAAGTATTCAAAAGGAGCATGAAAAAGCGACGATGCAAGAAAGCTGTCCTGAAAGGCGAGAGTTTTGGTAACAGTGGCAAAAAGTTCGTGCACTTGATACATTTGATTTTGGACATAAATCTGTACTATTCAGATGCCATCTGGCTGATCTTAGCGGAGACAATTTTTTCGATTCAACTCTTCCAAAACTCGCTAAACTACGTCGAATCGAAATAATTTTTTTTCTGTCGCATTGACCAGCAAAATGAAGAGGCGATTTAATTGAAAAGTGATCTTTTAGAGCAGGAAACACATCTTTTCAGGAGGACGTAGCCATTTTTTCCAACTTTTTTTTCATACAAAAGTTTGGATTCGTTTCAAATGGTTGCCATTGTTTTTCTAAACAATATTTTGAAAATTCCCTACGTCCGATACTATTTAATAACATATATTTTAAGAAACTTTTTTCATTTTTCGCTCTCAAATGTTCTATTTTAGTGAAGTGCTGTTAACACCACTGAGACCAGATTCAAGGGGAGCCATTCCCAACACACCATTGTGCAAAAATATACCATCGAAAAATTTTTTAAAAATTATTGAAAGTACTTGTATAACTATACAAAAGTTTAGTGCAAAGTTTTATGTAAATCCATCGAATCGATTTTTAATTATGAAATAAACATGAAACACCTAAAATTGCACTGTTCATACTCCTTAACTTTCAAGAAATGAAGCCTGAAAGAAACGTGATTGAGGCTTGTTCGGAAAGTACTTACGTTGAAGTATTGGGCTGCCATGGCAAGGGCCGCGTATGGAGTCCAGGCAACGAGAAACGCGATGATCATTAACGCCACCATTTTCGTAACTTTTGCTTCCCTCCTTCCTCGTCCACCTGTAATCCCCATTTTGATTCGATTGCTTGGCTTTTTTTTCAACTTCTTTTGAAATGATATTTCTCATGTTCTTAAATTTCATTCGTTTTGATTCTTTGAAGGGAATTCAATTTGAGCCACGTGAAAAAACGTTTTGAATAGCCTTTGTATCGCTAAACTCTCATTTTTGGAATCGGAAGGCTTCATTATTTTGCCAGCAGATGAAAAACGTCGCTTCATTCAATAGAATGAACGAACGAGTCCAATTAAATTTTCGTTGCTCGAGCGTCAGCTTAACATTTTTTCTCACATACGAATTTATTGAACTCATATTCAGCATCATTCAGGGAATTGAAATTTTGGTAATTATGGTCCAAATCCCTCTCGATTTTATATTATAGAAGAGTAGAAGATTCTTAACACTTTACCTGCTCGTCTTTTAACCTTCTTCAGTGTTAAAATGATAGCGAAATAGCTCGTACTAATAACTATGACTGGTACAACGAGACCGAACGTCATTAAAAACGTTATATAACTTTCGCTCATGGTTTCAGGATCGTGAACTTCCCACGAGACACTGCAGGATACGTTTCCGGCTTCTGGACCGTAACTTCCCCATCCGAGGAGGGGTGGCAACGATAGACAAAGCGCATAAATCCATACTCCGCTTGCCACTCGAAGTGCGAAGCTAAAACCGATTTACAATCGGGTACAATAAACCCAATATCTTTGACAATTAAATTATACGACAAATTTCACAATAATTATATCGATCACGAAATATAAAGAAGCTCCCCATAGAATCGGATATTGTGTTAAGGAGGGTGGCTGCATTCGTCAAAATGATAAGAAATTAATCAAATTTGGTGATGATGTTCTTCAACATCAAGTCCGAAGACACAATTTTTTTTCAAAATTTTCTTCTGCTTAGTTATCGAGTAATTGCGCATTAAAGCAGATTTCTTATGCCCGAAATGTATACCTATATATATGGAAACGCTATGCTTATACACGTGAAGTTTAGTGATCAATTACTCGATAACTGTACAGAAGAAAAATCTTTAAAAATTTGTATCGTCAAATTTGGCACTAAAGAATATATTGACCAAATTTTATAAAATTCTGAACTTTTTGAAATTTTTTATGTTCTTAGCATGGTTTAGCATGGCAACATTGTATCGTTGCTAGCCACCCTCTTTAATAGCAGTGTAAAGAAAGTTCATTAAATTTATTCGAAGTACGTGAATTTTGATTCACGTCATCCTTGGTTGATTTGTATTTAAGATTTTCTTATAGTCGATCTAATCCACTTCGCGTTCCGTTGAGTCGTCGCAGAAATCAGGAACGATGCCACTTTAAGGATATATTGCACAAGCGATACAATGTTGCCATGCTAAACCATGCTAAAAACATTAAAAAATTCAAAATGATCAGAATTTTATAAAATTTGGTGAACATATTCTTTAGTGCCAAATTTGACAATACAAATTTTTTAAGATTTTTCTTCTGTACAGTTATCGAGTAATTGATCACTAAAGTTCACGTGTATAAGCATAGCGTTTCCATATATATAGGTATACATTCCAGGCATAAGAAATCTGCTTTAATGCGTAATTACTCGATAACTAAACAGAAGAAAATTTTGAAAAAATTTGTGTTTTCGCACTTGATGTTGAAGAACATTATCACCAAATTTGATCAATTTCTAATTATTTCGACTTTTGTATCATTCACCCTTAAGAAAGACAATTGAATCGATGAGTATTCTTCACAAAAGTCTCTCAACGTCCTCCGATATCTGGAATCGATCGAGCTTGCATCAAACCTGTTTTTTTTTAACATCTTTTAGTTTTTTTGCAGCGTTTCGGAGCTTCGAGAAATCTTATCTATTCATATTTCCACAATTAAAAAGCTTTTTTCATGTTCTGTTAACGCCGCGCGTCTAAACCCTCTTCGCACCAGGGAATTCAAGGGCTCAACTGAAATGGGTCAATAACATAGAATTGTGGGATAGCGATTGAATGGTAGCGTCGTTGCCATGGTAATAAAACGAATGTTTGCAGTTTGGTTAAAAAACGATTAGTTTCAGTTTTACTCTCGGTTAAGGAGTTTCGGTACAGGCGATCCAATGTTGCCATGCTAATCCATGCAAAAAAAATTTAAAAATTCAAAAAGTTCAGAATTTTATAAAATTTGGGTGAACATATTCTTTAGTGCCAAAAAAAAAAAATTCCATTCGATTTTAATGGAACAGACAACATTTTGAAGAGTAAAAAGAATTCAAGTTGACGTGTCTTTTGATTTTACCAAGAAAACAGATTAAGGGGGGATGGCAGCCAATGTATATGCGAAAAAAATATTATTTAGCATATAAGTCGATAGGCGATGATAATGTGACCATTTGAATTCAATTCAATCGTTTCAATGCGCAAAATGAAATTTGAGATTGTAGAGGTGTTTTACCCCCTTAATCTGTTTTCTTGGTAAAATCAAAAGACACGTCAACTTGAATTCTTTTTACTCTTCAAAATGTTGTCTGTTCCATTAAAATCGAATGGAAATTTTTTTTTTACAAAAAAATTATGAATGTCAGGGGGTGAATCATCCCCATGTAATAGGGGTGCATAAGAAGTTGGACATGTCATATAGGTAATTTGACGTGATAACTATTTTGCAATTGGTTTCGTTACGATCGGTTGAGTGCTTCTACATGAAACACTCACCAGGTGCAAAACATACCGAACTTTGGGGGTTGATTTCACCCCTTAAAAATAACTTTCAGCCGATAAAACAAATACGTGTCTGTTATTTTTCGATAACCTACATTCTATAAAAAAAAATATTGAAATCGGAAGGGGACAGTGCTCGAAATAAAATTTGACGATTTAAGGGTGTTTTACCCCCTCAATTTTTTTGATCTGAGGAAAACCTAAAAACACGTCGATTTTATTTTTTTTTGCTCTACAAAATGGCGTTTGTTTTATTAGAATCGGACGGTAATTTTTTTTTATACAAAAAAATTCTGGATATTCGGGGGTAAATCATCCCCATGTAATAGGGGTGCATAAGAAGTTGGACATGTCATATAGGTTATTTGACATGCAGAATATTTTGCAATTGGTTTCGTTTCGATCGGATGAGTGCTTCTATATGAAACACTCTACCAGACGCAAAACATGCCCAACTTTGGGGGTCGATTTCACCCCTTAAAAATCACTTTCAGCCGATAAAAAAAATACGTGTCTCTTATTTTTCGATGGACTATAACATATAAAAAAATTATCAAAATCGGAGGGGGACACTAAAGTACCTTTCCTTGTAAGTAGAAGAAAATTTTGAAAAAATTTGTGTTTTCGCACTTGATGTTGAAGAACATTATCACCAAATTTGATCAATTTCTTAATATTTAGACTTCTGTACCGAAACTCCTTAATAATAAAGTTATTTCGCGTTATCCCACAAAATCATAATGGGTCCACAACATCAGCATCGACATTGCTATTGAAAAAAAAGTAATAAAAAAATCAAGAATTTATCGATTCTGCAATAAAAATGCTTGCGTTTCTTATGCTCGCGCTCCTACACGATGCTTCGATGATAGGTATAGATATTGCTGAAGCTTTTATACGGTATGCCTTGAAAAACTATCGGTTTCCTGAGATTGGATACCTTCCTTGTACGTTCGTATTCGTGGCATCATTTTCGTTCTCAAAACAACCTTTTCAATCAGAATATTTATTGTTTCGCTGCGGTTTTCAGTATCGGTAAACTTATTGAAATCGCAATATCGCAGCTCAATCATTTATTTACATGACATTTGCATTGCGTGCCTTCGTGTGCTGCTTGTCAATTAGGAAACTGTGCTGTATTTTTCAATGCACTCGATGCGAAAGCTTTGCAATAGCGAATACGCTGAGATACATTTGACGTAAATATGTGTCACTAATAAATCACCGAGTCTGTTTTTTTTTCAAATATTCGCTCGATGATCGATGGGTATGTACCCGTTTGAGTGGGAGGAAAAAATGAGTCTTCGTTTTAAAAGTTTTTGATAAAAGGAAGGCCATGCAGGCAGCCTTCGTAAAAAAGAACTTCCCCTGGGTTGACGATCGATTCGCGAACGAACGAAAACGTAACCACCGCAATAAGCTTCCATAATTATTACGAGAATTCGAAGCCAGAGTTCAACAGATGTGAACACAAATCTATACCTCTGATGCACACAAATACTGGAACCTGCTACGACGACTTCATTCGCTTCAACTCCCAACTTTGGACTTACGAATGTTTTGGGACTTGAAACTTTTGCGGAACGGAAGTTTCTCTTTGGAGAATTGACTCGATGGTGAATGTTGACACGAAAGTTGGGCGTATGTGAAAATCGAATGAAGACGGAGCCAGGATCGAGTTTTACGACATGAATTTTGAAAAGCTCGATTGGATAGCTACATCAACATCGATCACTCGCAGCAGCTTCTGAACATATCCTACCTAACGAAAAACAACAGCATTCTTTATTGAAAGGAAAATTGCTCTAAAATAGATCAGCCCTTTTCTTCGTTATGCTAATAACGCAACTCCTGAGCATTGTCCCACGATAAATCATTTTCACGTGACAGGACACATTCCGCTTTGCATTTGCGGAGCCTTCGTAATTGTACAGCATCGTCTGTTTCGCAGGCATCTTCGTAACGAAACATTGCATAGCTTGTGAAATCTTATTGTCTCCTTAGAAACGACGGATCTCTCGTATTTCTAGGCTTCGAAAATCCCAACGAAGTACATTCTTCACAATTCTATATGCCATTTGATTGAAACGTGCAGAGAATCTATATTCTTAGAAAATTTTTCAGTCACCAGATACCTCTCGATCGTAGCCGGAGCACGTCAAATTATGATTGGGAAAGTTTCTTTCGACTTTTTTTGTTTTAAATGAAATTTATTCTCCCATGATATTTGCAATTTCTGGGTGGGGATCAAATGTTGGAATGACTAAAATTTCGAACAGCTAAAATCTCGAGTTTATAAAATTCGAATGATAATATGGAGACAAATAGATTTGACTGGAGCTTTGAATGCCTAAAATAAATAAAGCAGAAACTGCAAGGTTCGAAGCACGTTTACATCGAAAATAGAATGTAACAATCGCCCATAGGACGATGACTAAAATATCGATTTTTCGAAAATTCGACTATCACTCTTTCGATTCATAAATTACTACAGTCAACGATACTGTGAAAATTCACAATTTTGAAAATATAATAACGAAAGATCAAATATTACTGAGGTTGAAATACTGAAACACCAAAAAGTCGAACAGTCAAAATAGCGAAACGTTAGAAAGTCGATCGATCAAAATAAAGAAATGCAGCGGAGCTCCAAATACACGCGTCTCACTCACTCACTTACTCAGACCGGTGATCTCCAATTTTAAACATCGTCATTTTGACTTTCGCCTTTTTGAGCTATCGCTATTCCGCATATCTAAGTTTCATAGGCTCGAAAAATTCACTTTCGATTTTTTGCTACTCTATATTCAGGTCTGTCTGTAAAACAATTACTCTCCATTTTGAATTCGAAAATATGAGCTTTTGACATTCGGATGGTCTGTTAAAATTGCATTCGAAATGAAAACTATTGAAATATATATTTTCGGGTAAATACGAATTCAAAGAAGGAATTTTTAATTAAACACGCAATCTGCTGAATAGTCGATCGGGAATAAGAATTTCAAATTACTTATTTTTCTCCAAACTGATATCACAACTTTTAAAATTTCGACATATCGACCGTTCTACAATTCAGTTATTCGTCATATTGAACCCCACCCGCAATTTCTGAATATACATTTTCACGATTCTTTCGCGTTCTTTACATTTTTCTTATTAATTTAGACAAATATTTTATTTACGATTTTCAGTAATATATTCGTAATCGGTGCAATAATTACATCAATCGCATTACGATTATAATTTTATTTTTCCAATGAGGTTGTAAGGCTCATTGCACTGGTGTGACGCACAGGCTCGACGATACCACACTCAAACTTGATTGAGAGTGGCTAGTTCTCAAAATGACTTTTATAACTTCGGATATTTGATAGACTGTAATTTTTAATTGTGAACGAATCGCTTGACTCGGCAACCATGAATCATTTCTTAAGCACGACTCGGCAATGTTAGAGAATGTGAAAAAGATATAGAGTAGACTCTGCTCCTTTAGAGTCTCTTAGTTGATTCGGCAACGCTTGTTCGAGAACTAAGTCAACATTTTTACCAAAATGACGAGTCTCGATTTTATCCCCACTTAGATCGGGGTTGACACCTAGTACAAAATCTGGACGTGCATTTTCATTGGTTTTCCACTTTTCACGAGCATTTCATTAAGAATTGCTAGTCCGTACAAAAAATACCCGGATTCGCGAACGGTCGCCTCAGTATAAAAACTAAGGATACTCGTAAAACATCTAGTCGTGAGAAGAGAAGACAGAATTTTTTACCCTTACCTGGGAATCCCGATGGACGACGAAATTTAGGAAAAAACCCTTAATCGGTTCGCCACCATAAAAATTCCCTCTTCGAGTTGAAATGAATAATTAAGGCATAAACTAAGCAGAAACGCCGACTTCGGTTTGAACGCGGAAAAAACTTAATGAAAATGCATGTCCCTTTTTTTCTTTGTAACATGAGCGCTTAGCCGTACATCTATTGTCCATGTGTTTTGAAATTTAGCGTCTCAGTCGACGCTCCAACGATGATCTATTATCAATAAATTCTTAAGGACCGTTTTTAATGAGATCGCGAGACTCGTTTATCCCCTTCTAAAAAGTTGGTGAGTAACGTCCGAAGTTGGTCACCAACGAGTCCCCTTCTAAAAAGTTGGTGAGTAACGTCCGAAGTTGGTCACCAACGAGGGGCATTGTTGTCGCTTTATTCGTACTGTGATTGGTCGCTGGGGCTTTCAAATTCGCAGTCTTGCTGTCAGTTTCATGTTTACTATCAATTTGGCAGTGGTGTATACGCGAGTGGTTATAAGCTTTGCTTGGGCGCAGCAGCGCTAATAAACCCCTATACGCGCGCTTCAGCGTGCGCTAATATACCCTAGTTATCGTAAAATTTCGAAATATTTTAGCCTAACAAAGAGCTTTGAGGGCATAAACGAAGAGAATTTGAGAAGCTTACTTTATCGGTCGGATAAATGAACTCTACGTTCGATATGAATTTTCATAAAATTCTGTATCATAATATTAGTATTCCTCTATACTCTCCTTGGCAAATCATGGGAAGGAATTACGGTTAATGGGAGCTTTATATAGCTTTATTGGTTGGCTAACATTTCTGCAACAGATTCAAACTCTGATCTTCAATGTATATCGACTTAAGGAACTTGAGGAAAAGCAGTACACCAAGAAATTCGGTCGTCTCGTTAATTCCCTTCGCGCTTCGTTAATTTTCTTTACGTATTGGATTATTATGTCCGTCGCAGTGATTTTGCAGAGAACCGATAATGAGGCTTTCTGATTAGTGCTTGCAAGCTCGTTCAGGATCGATCAATGGGTCGATCGATATGCCTGGCAGCTTAGCGAGTATACGTTCCATTATCCGCAGTCCCTTTTTCATAAAAAAATATCAGTTTTCATGATGCAATTGGAAAACGTCTGTATTGATAATAAATTTATAAGAAATTCTAGTAATTCAAGAACTTTGAAATTAAAAAAGTAGCTTGAATGAATTGGCGTTCAACGTCTTTCTTACACGCGAGGAGCTATCAGGCGAAAACTATAGTTACGCTTTTTTATCTCGAGGGATAACAATAGACTTCCCTAGCTTCCATTATCCATCGTGGATTTTATTGTTTACGCGGATAGTAAATTTTTCCTAGCCCCTTTGTCGTACGGTGCGGGAGCGCATTTTACTCGTGAAATTTGTTTTTTTACATTCGCGATAATCCTCGAGGAAAAGACAGGGAAGACAGCGGAGATAATTACTTCCTCGAAGAGTTTCTTATTCATTCTTGTAACTTTTCAACGTTGTACCTCGACCGGAAAAACAGAATGGAATTTAGAAGACTTCGGTGTTCAATGTGAGTGAATTGCCCAGAAATTTCGAGATGGTTTTGTAACTGAATAGCTGCGATGCGAATACTCAATTTACCGTAATCCATTGCCCTCTTTTTGATGGCATGTCTGCAGGAAAACTTTCAAAGATCTTAAGCTTTCTCGACAATTTCAGAGTTCGACGATCCATGAACGGTAGTTGGGGCGAGGCACTATCAAAGAAATTCTTCGTCACGTGTAATCCCCGTTCATTGAAAAAATCGAATCTGCTAATTTGGTGGGAAATGGAGCGAGAAGCAAAAAAGAATTTCTTCGGGATTTAGTCGATCGATTTCACGAACATTGCCCGAGAACGTTTCCTGTCGTTCGAAACCGCAACAATGTTTAGCAGTCAGACTTTTATCTTTATTTCAACATATCGTCAGATTTGATCGGATTAGATGAAATTCATGAATTATCTTCCATGGTGCATGCTTCGAGTAAATTTTCTGTCAACTTGAAAATGTATTGAAATTTCGAGGAGCTTCCAACCGTTGATGATATGATGTGAAAAATAATGAAAAGAGGAGAAACTTGAACATTGAACAGCTCCGGAGCGCAAGAATTCTCAGATCGTTCGACTTTTACTCGTTTACTCACAAACGCGCGAGTAAGTTTACTCAACAACGCTGATACGCGCAGCGGCGTCTTGGCTATTTTTCACGTTTGCTCACTATAGTCATTTGTCGGGGTCTGATTATGAAGAGTTCAAGGCAAGATCCGAGGGTCTCCGCTGTTTTCCAAAAGTTGATCAAACACTTCGACCCTCTGCTTTTATATATGATTAATGCAGAAAATATACGCTGGGAGCAAACAATCGAGAGTGTCACGTGCTTGTATTAAGATGATGGATCAGTCGGTAATCACACCTCGAATTTTTGAAATTGAAACTCTTTGACATCGTTCGTCCGATTAAAATAATAAAAATGTCACCGTATGCAGCACGATCGCAAAAATCCGATGACATTTTTATTTTTTCGATCAGACGAACGATGTGGAAAAATTTCCTTTTCAAAATTTGCAGCTATCTCTCTCGCACTCACGGTTGTGATTACCGACTGATCCATCATCTTAAAGCATCGAATAATTGAAGGATCAATTAAAATCTAATCCGGTTTCAACTTCAATTCGTATAGAGGGCCGCCTCGAAAGAAATTAGCACATGCACAATTCTAATGACGTTTGATTAATGGGCGCGGTATAACTATACTTACTTTATCGAGAACGAGTTCATGGGCCGTGCGACGAGGAGCCATCTCTCGACTGCCATAACGGTGAGATTGCCAATGCTGGCGAGACCAATTGTGGACATCAAAAAGGCGTACCTTCAAAATTCAATGATTTTTTTTCACAATGCTGCTCTCCCTTGATCAATTTACATGGCAATTACTTCGTTTCCGCAACAATGCCGAACAGTGCGTATTCTACATAACGCATTCTGGGACATTTCGTTTTTTTGGCTCTAGACCGAACAGATGATAATAGCTACATTGGCGGAGAAAAATCAAGCAGAAAATGTCCTGGAAAAAGAAACAATTGGGATCCAACATCTATTTGAACATCTTTCATGTGTCACATTCATTTTCTGTCAAAATGTTCCTAAGCTTAGAAAATATTTGTGTTTGGGCAGGTACAAAACCTGCCCAACGTAATGTTGTTAAAGGCGAACGGGTGTTAGCAGCTCATTACATAATTGAATGCGATTTAAACTGTGAAAATGAATCAGTGACGTGTTTATAAACCTCTTATGTGGGAATTTTTTTTCCCCCGGTGGTGCGCGTGAAGAATAATTTGTCGGGTGAATTTTTACAGTTTCATACAAATTTCCTTGCAATTGATAAGAATTTACAGAAGAACACGTATTAACTGTCTACTCTCATGCCTCCTTTTTTTGTTTCCACCCATGACCACCAGATGTCATGTCTCTTTATGTTGGATCCCAATAGCAGCACGATCGTCTGGTTATTGGGCATATCCGCGGTACAATCTTGTTTAATGCAGTGTGATAACCATTTGGTACTCCGGAATTTGGAGTTTTAAAAGCGGTTAGTCAAGCAGGCTTTTCGTTCCTTCCTCGACGATGAAATTCTTTCACGCGTCATACAACAAAGTTATCCATTTTTTCCCTTTTTCCTACTGGAACAGCACGTGTTTATTTTTCGCAGATTTTTATTAACAAGTTTCAAACTATTGAATCAAAACTTTTTCTTTTTCTTAAAGCCCTTGTCTTTAAGAATATTATTAATAATTTATTTTATTTTATTATTGAATATTTTTCGTTTTAAGATAATATTATCGAGCATTGCCGTTGTGATTGAGATGGAGGCGGTTCGATATTTACGAGGGCCTGGAATTCTGAGCAAACTTTTGTACGATCGTTAGCACCCTTGAGCCAGAAGTCAAGACAACGGAGTTGAATTGCTAGGGAAATCTTCAAATACTTCGCGTCAACGTTATACGTCGTTGGAATCTACGTTTTCTCCGGTGATCAGAAGGTGATGCATTGTGATTGAAAAATTTTCAAATATTTAAACACTTTCGGCTTCTAGAACAAAGTACAACTTCCGACAGGGCGGATCTTGAAATGATTTTTTACATTCCGGATACGTCGAACGAATTTTTTCATTCAAACGAACTGCGCGATGACCTTATGAATTAAAATATTCTTTCAAAATTCTCAGTTCGCATCAAATGTACCCATGAGTCGAATGACTCGCGTGTATGGTTTCTAACATTCGGTTAGTGAACGCGACTGCACAAAATTGAAAAAAATGGAAAAATTGTCTTTGTCACATCGTTCGAAGTCAGACCCGTTTTTTCTTTCTTTCCGCACAGCTCGAAAATATTTTGCTTCGAATCGAGTAGGAGAAGAAAAAAAAGAGAATGCGCACTGCGTGTTATTGGAAAGAATGATGAGACTAAAGGGAAGAATTAATTTTGATAAGTTTGTTCTCCTTTACCAAATGCACACTTGATGATTCCAATACCATCCTTCGTTAATCGCTGAGATAAAGGCGACGGGGTTTCCCAGCACAGCCACCAACGCATCACCGACCTAGAAAAGTGATTAAATTTTCTTTGTTCCTCAGCTTTTTCTCTTTTGTTGAATACTCTTTCTTTCGGACGTATTAAGCTTCTGGTTAATGAAAAATTAAATGCAATTTGTCAGAGTATCTCAGACAGAAAACAATTATTATAGAATGTGAATTTTAACGTTGCCTATAAGCACTGGAAAAAGAGCATTTTTTCGGTTTCATCAATCATGTTCACGTTCAATGCAATTCTACTCGAGTTTGGCCTAATTTATAAAAAATTAATGAACAACAAGCAAAAGCCTCTTTTCGTGTTCGCGACGATTTCCGGATTATTATTGTAGGTAAAGAATTTTCTTTTCGAAAGATCTTTGAAATATGGAAGCCTAATGACAGATCCAAAAACGACATGCTTCATCGTTGATTACAGCGAGGGTACAGAACTCGAATTTTTTTTCAACGTATAACTAACCACTGATGCTCAGGTGCCCTTGATTAAGGACTTGATACATTTCTCGGTATAAATAACACAAGAAGAAAGTCAGTTTTGTATTCGAAACGAGAAGCAATGAACATGCATGAAAACCACGCTTTCGCACCGCACTTCATGGGCATTTTGCCTATTACAAACTTTTCGTGAGCTTTCGTCCTGTCGAATAAGCATTACCAATGAATAGTAAAACCATACAATTCCTGCGAGGATGTTGCTTGAGAATTCATTGAAGAATTTTGTTTTTATTTTTACACCATAATGGCAAGTAAATATTGAAGAAAACAACTCATTTCTTTTTGGGACTTTGCTAGGATATTCGGCTGACATCCAATTTCTTTAGCTTCCAGAGGAAACTCGACATGCTTCTGGCAGCCAGTGTAATTTTCTTAGTGAATCGTTTAGTCCCGAATTTCGCATCTTTCGCTTTATTGAATGTCAAAATGTTAAATTTACGTGTTTGCGACATAGAACGTCGTTGCTTTTTTATTTCGTTGTTTTGATTCTATGATATTGTTTCAAATTCACTGAGAAGACCACATTTACGAAACAAACTTTGTGAATGTGAAAATGTTAAATTTACGTGTTTGCGACATCGGACGTCGTTGCTTCTTTATTTCGTTGTTTTGATTCTATGCTATTGTTTCAAATTCACTGAGAAGACTACATTTATGAAACAAACTTTGTGACTTTTTAAAGAGCAATTGATGCGAATGCTCAATGCTCCGAAGACGGCGAACCAGCAGTCTTCGAGCAGTGTATATCGGGAAGATTACGATAAGAGCTTTTGAGAAATCCACTTTAGCGGTTGTAAGTTAAGCTCCATCTGGAAGCCCGATCAATTCGGTTCGGTTAGTCCAAATGTCAATAAGTTCATTTTAAAGCCTGCTCAAAGTATCTTGACAAAATGTAAAAAAACGAAATTTCACGAGGCTTAAAGCGACCGATTATCAAACTTTTTTCGTTATACTTGTTGGACGACGCAGTTTTCGACTATTCTCTCGCTAATTCTCTGCTTCGGTCCATTCAATAATGGTTATTAAAAAAGGACGCGCTTATTTCGTCGGAGCATCATTAAATCATATTAAAAAAAAAAAAAAATTAAATATATATAATCTTATTCGGATCCATGACTGTAAATCACACGCTCAAGATACCACATGGACAAAAAATCACACGACAAAATATCACATGGCCAGTATATCACCGTATTAAATTATTTGAGCGTGCACTCACCCACACACACACATGCGCGCGTGCGTGCTTTCAAACAAACCCATACAGACAAACACATACATTCCCACACAAACAAATCTGAACACACACACACACACACACACACACACACACACACACACACACACACACACACACACACACACACACACACACACACACACACACACACACACACACACACACACACGCGCGCGCGCGCGCGCGCGCGCACGCACACACACTTTTTGTTGTACTCATTACAGCGGCAAATACATGCGTTTTTATTTTCACGGTGACGCGAATATATATAGCAATCGTAGATATAAAGCGGTTATCCTTTTTGTGACTTTAGAAATTTGAGCAGCATAATAGAACAAGGCGCGATTGATACGAAACTACAATCACGATTATCTACATATATAATAGACAAAATATGCACACACAATATTGAGCTTCGATTAATTCGTGATATATTCGTGATTTGCCTTCACATACTATCGATGTGATATTTTTTCACAGTTATTTTGGGTCGTGTGAGATTCTTCGTGCGTAATTTTTCGACGTGTGATATTTAGACGTGTTACCGTCCCATTCGTTACGAAATATTTTATCGCGAATAACACGCTACGGGGGCTAAGTAATTAACGTGCAGTTTTTTCTTCAATATTTTAAAACTACATTATGACAAAAATGTCTTGTTTGCTATGGCGAAGCTTTCATGATATATGATTAATAACAACGTTTTTCCAAGCTCGACATGCATCGTGTTGTATCACAAGCTGGCAACGAATACACGTTTTTTAAGCGCATACTTTTTTTTACGAGAGTAAATATTTCATCTGGAAATTAAATTTATTGTTACGACTTAAAAAAATCCAATGAAAAATGTGAAATGCAATATTTTCATGTCGTTGATCATGTTACGTGATATAACTCATTTGTGAAACAACAATATGTATTCCACGACGAGGCGTATCGTATCAAGGCGTTGTTACACAATTTGTCATGAAGTTTGAAATTGTTTCGATCATATTATTAGTCTGGATGAAGTTAGAATCGAATTTTCACTCTGGTCTCGATGATTTGATTTAGAGGCGAGTATTCGGCGATGAATGCAAGAGTGGTCAATATGTCGGAGCTTTTCGTGCGATCGTAACTAAGAGTGATTTCGAATTACACGATAATGACGAAGAAATGTTGCAGTTATAAACAAAAATTTTCAACATTTTTCGTTTGAATCGTTTTTAAATATCAAAATCATTGAAATTTATGGTCGATCGTAGAACGAAAATGCCACGAAGTACAATGCTATTAGAATATTTTACATTATTAATTTTCCCCGCAAAAGATGCACCGAGATATAATTGAAGATCGGAAAAATTGCATGTTGAATGTGCCAGTATCGAGTTTGAAATGTGCCCATGTAAGTGTGGGAAAAGTGAATTGCATTTTCCACGGTTTCTTTTTGACTCTCTCTCCGCGTTCCTCGTCCCTTGAGATTTAGCTGTCGTATTGTTTTCATCCGCGAAAAAATATCTCGTTGGATATTTTCTGGACACGGAGAAGACGAAAGTTTGTCTACAAGACATTTCATTTGACTGTATGAACGTCGACGAATGATCGCACGCCTCTAAGATACAATCTCGAGTGGTTCACGTTTTGGGAGCATGAGCATTTGTAGAACGAAGGACACGAAACCTTCCTGAAGGAATGTTGGAAGAAAAATGATTTTCCAATAGACTGCGGCTAAAATTTTATCGTCTATTCGGTTTTTCTCGATTTTGGCGACACACTATAGGAATGAAGGCGATTATAATTACGGTGAGTGAAATTTTCCTACGAATTTTTTGCTGTTACCTCTTTTGAACAATTCGAAGCTTGTCGCGTTATTGATTATTGAACGACCACTAAAATGAAGCGAATAGGGTTGACTTTCATGAAAATAGATCCGCGGTTTTACGGTCTCTGTTTAAACTCGGTTAATTTTGACGATTATATGGTATTTACCAAAACGATATCGCACCTCAAACCACGATAATTGAATTATCTCGTTTCTCCTTTGACTGGAATTCGTTGTCGTTCGTATGATGCTCAGTTTCCCTCGATTCCGCAGTTTTAAACTCGAATTCATTCACATAGAGTATCATCGGCACAAAACTGCGATGGGAAAATTGGCTGCCCAATAACATGCAGCGTGTAATATGCTCGCCCGCCCCCGCACTGGGAAGTGTAAACAAATGAGTGCATGTTGATTTTCCGTAGGGTGTTTGTAGATGATAGAGCAGTGATTCAATCGTTATTTAACCTATTTGAATAGATGATAATGAAGCTGTTGGAATTACTAGTGGTATATTACGTCGACGCATTCTCCCGTCATTCTGCGCCTTTGATTTAGGTGCAATGACTATATTGTCCGAATCATTCGATGATCGTTATTTTGTCGTACCGATTGATCACAGAATCAACGGTTTTAATTAAACATTGTCCTGATGTTTGTTTGAACATTATGCGAATTTAATTGCACTCTGCAGATCCAAGAAAATGATCATTCACCTTTCTCCGATTGATTTTTGTGACGTGTTATTATTGGTATCGACGCTCATGACGTTTGTTAAGGAGTTTCGGTACAGGCGATACAATGTTGCCATGCTAATCCATGCTAAAAAAATTTAAAAATTCAAAAAGTTCAGAATTTTATAAAATTTGGTGAACATATTCTTTAGTGCCAAATTTGACGATACAAATTTTTTAAGATTTTTCTTCTACACAGTTATCGAGTAATTGATCACTAAAGTTTACGTGTATAAGCATAGCGTTTCCATATATATAGGTATACATTCCGGGCATGAGAAATCTGCTTTAATGCGTAATTACTCGATAACTAAGTAGAAGAAAATTTTGAAAAAATTTGAGTTTTCGCACTTGATGTTGAACAACATTATCACCAAATTTCATCAATTTCTTAATATTTTGACTTTTGTACTGAAACTCCTTAATTGATGCTTGATATTATTGTGCTACTCTTTCACAATTATTTTCCACACTAGCTTGCCATTTTTTCGTCGTTTTTATGCATATTAATCATTCGGATTTATTAATTATACAGTCTTTCACACGCCTTTCAAGCTTTTTCGTATTTGCGTTTCATGTTTGTACCCATAATTGGAACGTCGTAGGTGGTGTTTCTTGGCGTTTTACCTTGTTTCCATTTGATTTCGTATCCACTTTTTTCATATCGATTTACAATCGATTTATTTAAATGTATGTAAATTTGTGTACTTTGTAATTATTTATTCCACTGTAAGGACGTTCGTTTGTTTTTTTTTGCAGAGTGCGAGAGCTTTTCTCCGACTTGCTTCCATATTCATCGAACATTCATCGCTCGATTAAGAAGCAAAAAAATTGGAAGTCCACTTTTCGAGAATTACTTTTTAGTTTATTCTCCATTTCAAACATTTTTCATTCGAAATTTCTTCATTTTTCATAATCGCGTTCTTACCGAGTGTGATTTAAGGTAACTCCTGTACTGCATGCTAGTCAAATGAGTGCTAAATTTTCAAAACGCTTTTAGACCAAGTTTAACAGACCGATTAAATGTGTTGTTAGTGGTTTTGTACTAAAAACGTTTTGCAAAACCATCAACTGATAAATGCAAATTTCCACGCTGACACATTTTCACTGGTTTCACTCAAAGAATTATCTGCCTTTTTTCATCGATTTTATTGCAACAAGTCTCATTTCGTTCGTCAACTGGTCCTCTATGAATCCACCATGTAGTTGTTTTTTTTTCTAACTTGATCGTTTCACTGTTGCAGCTAATTGTTCATTAAGTGAAAAAACTTTTTCATTCATAATTTCTGAAGGAAAAGTTTAAAGGAAAATCTACGTGGTGAATTCGTAGAAGATCGATTGAGGAACAAGATGAGACTTGGTGCAATAAAATCGACGAAAAAACGCAGATAATTCTTTGAAAAATACCAGTGAAAATGTGTCAGCGTGGAAATTTGCATTTATCAGTTGATGGTTTTGCAAAACTAGCGTTTTTAATATTTTTACATCTTAATAAGATATCCTGTAATACAAATCCACTAACAATACATTTAATCGGTACGTTAAACTTGGTCTAAAAGCGTTTTGAAATTCAGCACTCATTTGACTAGCATGCAGTACAGGAGTTACCTTAATCGGTGACCGAAAAGTTGAAATTTCCAATGTCACTGAGATTCTTTCTCTACAATAACGAGGTTAATGGAAAAGTAGATTTAGAATATAACGATGTTACAACGAGACATCAAAATGCATTGTAATTCTCGTAAAAAATAATATTATTAATAATAATAATAATAATGAAACAAAATTTCGAATGAACAAAAGGTTACCTACCACGAGATTGAGGATTATCACATTAATCGGTGTCCAGAGAGCTTGCGAGTCTTTTATGATAACTAATACGACCATAAAATTCATGGTGAATCCGGCAACTCCGATAATTCCTAAGGCCACTGCTATGCCGAAGTAACTCGCGTGGCTCATCGGTTGATCCATGATTAACGAGTAATTAGACATTTTTAAGTGAAAGTTTTTCATCGGATCGATGAAACAACGAAATGAAAATCACTGTACTTTCAGTAGCGAAAAAAAAGACAACAAAAAAACAATTAAAACGGAACAAAAAACGTGGTTTTGCCAATTAGTGTGATAAACCGATAGAAATATTGTGACACTGCATATTTCACCGTCGATATTTCATCGTTATCGCGAATAGCTCCAATCATGAGAGATACTATTTTCGAAATGAAATATTTGAAAAACCCAACGGTACGAATCGTGCCTTCGCGCTCACGCGAACCCACGAAAATCCTTCTCTCGGAGATTCGCCAAAGATCAAGTGACGAAGATTCATAGTTCGCTTGCGTTATATATATCGCCGGAGTTGGAGAGCCACCCCACGGGATAAATTCTCCCTGAAAGCAGCAGCATGCGCTCTTGTCTCGCCGGATGCTACAACCCTCCCTCCTCGATCCACTTTCGCCGCCGCAGCATCGAGGAAATTTGAGGAAATTTGGTAAACCAGAACGACTCTAATTAACACAGAGTATTACGCTTTTCGGACTTTATTAATTCCGTTTATGAGATAAAATCACATTTGCAAATCGAGTGGTTAATTGAATTCGTAACAAGGGTTTGAAGTGATAAAAACTGATGGCTCACCAATAAGTACGAAATGCTGAATCTATTTCAACAGCGAATGAAAATTGGTGAATGGGTAAATTATATAATAAATTTTGGATAACCATTCCCTTAATTATATGTCAAGATAAAAGTTTTATTTGTTTATAATTGCTCCAATATGATGTGAGGAAAAATACTACTAAAATTTCTCCATTTCGACTAATTGATCTCTGCAATTCTTTCGATTTATGAAAATATAAACTTTTCGTGTCACAGGACATACTTTCCCCTCCGATTGTGAGTCTGATTAAACAAGGACGCGAATTCTTTCATGTTCGCGAAGATAATTTTACATTTACATCGAAACAAGTATTTGAAAGACTAAATCAACCGTCCAGTCGGAATTGAAGTTTTAACTTTTTCTGGGATTTTTCTGGGATATGAGGACGATGAAAATGGAAGGATTTTGCAATATTCTTGTTGCTCAGATTCACTGGAATATAAATTGATCGAGTCATCTTGAATCGATTATATACGTCGAAATAAAGTGGACAAAACACATGTCAGCCTCATCTCATTCTCGACTCACCTCGACTCAACAATAATAATAAATTTCATCAACACTGATATTCTTTGGTTTCATGGAAATTCTAGATATGAAACATCAAGAAAGCGTGTAACATCTGTCCCTCATCCGATGGTAACCAGGCAACGCAGAGTAAATCTGACTCGGGGTAGCAGAGACGGAAAAACGACAACGTTAATGTGATTTCTTGAAGAGTATTCGGACCAAAAAGTGTCAAGGAACCATCGTCCGACCGAAACTTTCGACCAGTTACCGTTCTTCTGAAAATGATTGACATATATTCAAATTCGGACGTCTTTCCGTATCTAAAGTACATTTGACTTTTTTGATTATTTTCACTTGAAAAAATGTCATGTCGAATGGACGATTGAAAATCGGTGTTATGGCGAATTGTTCTTCTTTTCTTTCTTTACTTTTCTTCAAAACACGCGAGCTAAATCTGATTTTTGGTGAAACTGCGCCGAAAGAATAACCTTGAATTTTTTATCTTTTCCGGTCAGAATTTTTACGTTTCTGTTTTTTCGCTGAATGTTTCAAAATCGTTGATGAATGTGAAAAAAATTAGAATATACGCATCGGTTTTACCACATAAATTTTCTAAACCGGAAAATTTCGCTTCGTTTGTAAATAATTTGATAAAAAAATAAGTTGATTCGAAAATAGCTTCTATAACAATAACTTGAGCGGCAATGACTTCGGTAATAACGAACGACTTTCATAATTGGATATCTCAAAACTATAGCATGAATAATTATAATAACAATAAATAAAAGAAGAGCGACTTGAAGAGCAAGACAAGAGAGTTCACTACCAGCTTCCGAAAGAAACACACGTCATTATATTATCTTTTTCTGTTCAAATGTAGAATAAAGATAAAAGATTGATTAATAATATTTCTTCGTGTCCAATTATTATCCTGACATTATTTCCTACAAAACGAAGCTGTATGCCAAATTTCAGCTCGAAATTCGGTTGTCAGTTTTCGGAAGTACACTCGTTATAATAGTATACGATGATATTACCGAATACGATGATAAAACGGTTTTCGCGAAATGACGGATTATTTTTTCGAAATAGTTGAGCTTACGCGGATGAAATGTCCCATGACCATTTACGTTTTTACTTCATTTTCACTTGCTCCATTTCCTACATAACGTTCCATCACAGTTTGTTGTTTTACAAGGGAAAAAAGAATATTCATAAATAGAAAATTTTCTGATTTTGGTTTCTACAAGACACGATCGTTGCTTGAATAGTTTGCATCATTCAGTGTTTTGTTCCAAACTAACAATCTGTTCCAGTTACATTGATTATCTTGTTAGGAATGAATGGAGGTGAAGACCTCCAGAATATTCATTATAATTTGTATAATAAAGTCTGAATGGTTTGAATCCCCTTTTTTGCACAAAACGTGAACAAGTCGAGGGAGATACATTTAGAACAAAGTATCGAGAATGGGACGTTCCAAGTTTAATGGAAGAGAAAAAAAACTGATAAAAAAAAAAATTGATCCGGCTTTTGATCGTCATTCGAATGATATTTTTTAGGACTTTGAAAGGGAACGTTTGTGACGAGTGCTTAACGAGTATACGTCACCAAACAATGCATGTGCATTGTTCCATGAATCGTTAAAACCCTCCCGTACTAATTAATGAAAGTAATAGAAAATGCGAAGAGATCATGCTTGTTATTCGAGGATTATCTATTTTTGCAAAAAACCGATACTTTTTATTCGCCATTTAATTCATCCTTGATCGGGAAATCCTCGGTAGATTGGAAAAATGTTACGACAGTGACGTTACGTCAGAATGGGTTCGGTATTAATCCAATGAAAACGAATAATAAAGAAAAAAAAGTGTACCTCTTTAATTTGTTTATCTTACCAGTGACAAAAAGCTTAAATGACTTATGTAATAACGCAGCTCGATCGTTATTCGAATACAATTCTGATGACGTTGGTGTATCGGAATAAAAAGATCGAAATATTGTTCCACTTAAGATTTTCACATGTCTTCGGTATCGCTGTCGGAATCTTCGGCCATCGCTTGACGAGCTTTCGATTCCGCCTCAGCCTTGATTTCTTGCGGTACACGTTCGTGTTTTCCTCTAGTGTGTGCACCAACCCAGCTCATCTCCAGTTCGAATTGTTTGTCTTTCAACTCGTCGTGTACCAAATAGATAATGCGCGCTGCTTCTTTCACCAACTCCTTGCACGTCATATCGGCAAGTTTGAGTTTCTCGATTTCCGTCTTTGCCGATTGCTTTGCTTTGCCTGAAGTTGTGACGTCAAAAATTATATTTCCATGATAATTAAAGGAACTACAATTGTTCATTTATTAACATAAACAGGCATATTTTGTTCTAAGCCCACAGCTTCGTGCACTTTACATATCAGCTTTACAGCTAAATTCACGAACTTTTTGACTATTCTTGTTTATAAACATAAAATTGAATTTCTTTTTTAATTCGAATGTAATTTCGTGTATTCGATTAAACCTGTATCTTTGAAATGATCTCTTTTCATTTACTATTCTTAATCGACTTAAGACCAAATCGATTATTTCGAAATCGCGATTTGATATTTTTCAGGACAAAATTATATTTTACGTTTACAGCTAAGCGATGAATAGCTAACGATGAAAGGAATAAAAATTGATTTGTCGCAAACTCTAGTAGAAAGTTTACAAAATGATGTTCAAACGGTTCAAGAGAACAAGGAATGAAAGCAGTCAATTAATGAAAAAGGAATTGAAGAACCAGATTGGGAAGATTATTGAAAAATAATTTTTATACCTATAGCACATCCGTAATAACCGTAAGATACTCCTGAAGAGTCGATCATGTACATTGCCGGTCCCTCGAGTTCGTCCCAAGCACCAAGGATGACAGCACATCCATAAGGCCTCACCGAAGAGTAGAGAGTGTAGGCATGCATGTACATTGCTACTCGGTCGTTTAAATATTTTACAGGAATGCCAATTCCATATTGAGTTCGATAACTGGCAGCTTCGGATCTTGCGGTTTCAGCAATTTGTCGAGAATCCGAAATTAGACCGGAAACAGCCATTCCTACGTGTTGATCGATGTTTAATATGCGCTTATTTGCGCCTGGCTCGTACAACTTTGACGTGATTAGTTTCTCTACGGCAAAAACAACCCCATCTTTGCCTCGTAACCCAATCACGGTCCTGTTAGTAAAAATAGAATTAAAAACAAATGTTTATTTTTGGAATTTAAAATGTATAGGTAAAGACAAATGAAGTTTTATGAATTTGAAAAATATTTGTTAAAGACTTAATTTTCAAATTTATTACTGTTAAAGTTGTAGCAAGGAGTGCAGTACTTTTTTCAGTAGTCAGAACACGTGCTGGCTTTAAAATTCAGTCAAAATTTTTATTTGCTAAAACATTAAAGGGACAAGAAGCCATCGAGCGAATCAAAAACAGGAATTTTCAAATTTTGTAGATAATAGTTGATATTTCAAGACTCATAGTTTGATCTAAGATTCATGGCCAATCATGAAAATGGTATTTGAGCTGATATTATTAAAAAGAAATTGTTGACATTATTAAAAGACTTTTTTTTCTCAAAAAGGTTCCAACTGTTGTCATATAGATTTAGTGTCAAGTAACTACTTTTAATCCTATTCGAGTCTATAAGAGTTGAAACAAGAAAAGGAATTGAGGATATTTTGTAGAATTACAAAAGAAGTAAACTGATAGAAAAAATATACTTTTGCTGTTTTTCTAATGATTTAATGCAGATACAAATAAGAATGATTATTTCAAAATTCATGTTATTGATTAAGGAATAAGAGATATATGAACTGTATTTTTATGATAGAATTATATTTAATGACTTAAATACGTATTGAAAAGGAACAAATGAAAATAATAAAGTTCAAGAGGAGTCCAAAAATGGGGCTAGCAAAAGTGCACTTGGATCGTATCGAAATGACTAAAAATTTAAAGGACAATTATAATTCAACGTACCCGCTGTTTTCAACTGCTTTTTGTGCATATTCCACTTGGAAAACACGTCCGTCCGGCGAAAATTGAGATGCCGAAAGATCATACTAAAAAATTTTATAGGTTAGTCAGGCATCAAAGAATTTCTTGATCTAAAGGTGATACGCTTCTTTATAAAAATGTTTCGGCCTAGCTTACCCCAGTCCCGATGGAGCTCATCTCGACGAGATATTTTCAGAAAAATTACTCTTAATTATAAAAGAGAAAAAAATAATTGTTTTTTTGTATACGCTATTGCGGCGTGAATAGGCGAAAATCAAAATTACAATTGTCACAGAACAGAATCACAGAATAAACGATGAACAGACGAAACAACCACGAAACGCACAAGATTCGAGAAGAGTCGACATCTTGTGGACACATTTGTAAGCTGGTGTAACTGTGTTTTTTGAAGCGTTTGCAGAGGGCCTTTGCACGTTGTAACGCGAATATTAATTGAGTATTAAATTCAATCTTTCCGGCTTTTCAATTGAATTCTTTCATTAATATTTGCTGTATCTCATTAATATCCAAAGTTTGTTTTGCTTGCACAATAATATTTTATAACTTGAATCTTGAAATTTTTAATGTTATTTTTTTTCCAATATGATGAAAGTCTCAAAACGAAATAAATCGCTGCTGCTCTCTCATAAAAACAATCGCTAAGAAATGTTTCATGTAAATAAATGTTACGTTCATCTCAACGTTATTGTTAATGTTTTATTGTTAAATAAACCACAAAAATGTACAATAATAGTATTATATAGCGTCCACCGCTGAGGTGACGGTCGATTCTCGCGTTAACACATTCAATAGTATGCTACAATTACCGTATCAACTATGTGTGATTCATTCATTATGTAAAACTAAAAACATTGAAAAATAACGGAGGAAAAAAGAAAGAAAGAAAAATATATATTGAAAGAAACGATTTAAACGAACAGCTTATATAATTATTTATATCCATAGAATGAAGTTAATAATATTAATAATAATAATAATGAGAATAATAATAATAAATAGTCGCTAATGTTATCGTATAGTGCAATTGTATAATTATACATACATATACATGCGCATAGTGTATACATATATTACATACATATATATGTATGTATACGTTTTAGGTTGTTTTTCCGTCATTTTCGCTAATTATAATAAGAGACTCCTTTTTCGGTATATTTTTATTATCCTCTCTCTCTCTCTCTCTCTCTCTCTCTCTCTCTCTCTTCATCCCCCTTTTTCACACCAAACGCTCGTTTCAATGCGCTCATGCATTCATACGTCCCATTTTTATTTTCATTCCTCTGTCAACTCGCGTCGTACTCATTCAACATTTCAAATGTCATAGTTTCAGGCATAGGCTGCTTTTTTTTAGTATTTATAGCCATGCTTCGTCTTTTTCGTAGTTTTTCTTGCCCGCACTCTTTGTTCATCTTATTATTATTTATTTATTTTATTATTATTATTATTATTATTATTATTATTATTATTATTAATATTTTAATCGCAGTAGTCTTTACGCCTCAACAATTTGCCTATTATCATACACTCACGAGTTATAACGCTAAAAATGGATCGAAATTTTGGAACCGTCGATACACGAGAGATTTAACGTCCCGTTTCTCTTGGCGCTTCATCGTAATTCCCTTTTTTTCAATTAAATTTTGTTTTTACTTGTTTTTCCTCACCTCTCTATGTTATATGTATAATAGATAATTGTGATGTCGAAAATTGGCTTAGCGTTCGTTATACATATATTTATACTTCCGTTAATGCAGATTGAGAAAAGCAGGTGACGAAGACCATGAATTCAATCGCGTGTAAAGTTCATCATGGAACCTCGCTTTATATTCTTTCTTTATTTTTCATAGTTTGCTCTATGTTTTTGAAAAATCTTGTTGCCTTCATTATCGATAGTTCGCGTTGGATTCTGGACTTTTCAACTTTTCAATGTTCGCTTTTACTATTATTATGAACAGTTGTTGACACTTTGATGAGCTTTTTCTGTTCATCCGAATTGCGAATCGTTGGAGAATATTTTCGAGTGTACGTTTCTATAGTATTAAAAGTGAACGGGAAGCTTATTCATCATCGATCAACGCTTCGAGAGCTAATCTTAGTTTGGTATTGCGTGAAATTCTAAAATTTCAGAGCGTTCTCGACTTTTGTAGATCCGGTGAAAAAATGGAACTTTTTTTTATTTCGAATCAATGACTCGTCGCTTTTTTGCTTTGCTGACCACTTTTTTGACCTTCTTGAGTTTTCCAATATTTACATTGCACAGGGACAATCCCCGGTCGTCGTATGAACGTTCATCATTCATTTTCTCACCTGTTCCGTACAGTAAGTGAAAAAAATGCGTGGATTCATCATCATCGTTTTTTGCCATTCTCACGAGCAGGAATCAATGGGTCAAACGATTATCATTACTTTTCCATAAGTTTTCAATTAGGCGCGTGATGTTTTGATGGAAGCGAAATCGTCGGTTGGTACAAATATTTGGTTATTTACTTCTTTCTTTCACTCCAGTTTCGTAGCAACAGTGAAATTCGTAACATTATTATTTCAGAGCTGATTCCCCTCTTTTTTGTCTTTTTACGTCGTTATCGATCTTTCAACCAGAATCGATGTGATTGATCTCTTTATCGTTGAGTAATTATTTTGCTGCCGTCACAACTTATATTTTCCCTCTAGACTCTGTCAAATTTTGTTAAATTCTTCGGACGTCTTCTTTCGTTCGCTGGTTCCACAAAAAAAAAAGAATCTCTACAATCTACAATCGTCATTGAATGACGATTCACCGTTCGCTGGTAATTAGAATTTATTAAATACTCGTTTTTAATATCGTATGATCTGTATTTTTTGTGAGCTCAGCGAGCGATCAATGCTTTCAGAAATTCAACAATTAGCATGCACTCGTCTCATCTGTGTCGTTTATATGCGAAATATTTACATGGAACGAGATCATTTTTTTCTTTGAAATAATTTCAAGATCGTTCGAGCTCAGAGATTCTACGGTATTAAACTAAATAAAATATAAAACATTCATACTATTCAACTCGATCGAAAAAATTTCTACTTGTCGATCTTCGAACGGCTTGCTTTCAGAGAAAAAACGTTGAAGAGTTGTTTCAAATATTTGTTGTACTTAGAAATCAACATTTTTTTCACGATAACTCACGAATATTCACTTTCGTTTCGATCTCGTTTGTGATGGCTATTTCACCCAACGAAGTGAACAGAACAAAAAAATCGAAAAACAGTTTGGAATGGTGGTGGAACACGGAAAAAAAAATTCGATAAGTCTCGCAGACCTTGTTTGATTTCGTTCCACGTGAAATATTCTGTACATAAATAACGAGTTGGTACAACGTTTATCCCGTGGCACTAAAAACACGTTAAGCTACGTTTTAAATTTCCCTCTCACACACGCACAGGCATACTATTTCACACCGGAAACCGGGAAAAAATTTCGATTTTCCGTCGTTACAAAAAAGTCGTCACTTCGTGCGAGTCCTTTCATTTGTTCATCTGTGAAAAGTGGCCCGTGAAAATCGACAAATTTCGAACTTGGTCCGGCGATGAAATCGTTATAAAGCTCTTGAGAAATATTTCCTGACAATCGATCGTACGAACGAAGAGAGAGACGCACAAGAAATCATTCGATAAGATGCCCGAAGCGATTTTTTCCGATCGACACAGTCGTTTTGCAGCCAAACATTTTTTCATCGTTTCACGCTTACTTTTGCTCCAGATTCTCACAATCTGCCAAAATTTTATCAATTTCCCATTCATCGCGGATTGATTTATATACATATTCACTCAGACACGTAAATATATTTATATTTATATCGAAAACGAGGCATTTCACGCTAAAAATCCTGCTTCAAATTCGTATTTTTTATCCTCGTGTCTCACGAATTTTTCTCTTTGTCGGAAGCATTTTCAAAATTAAAGAAAATATAAAAACAATTTTTACTAGAGCATTTTCACTAATTATGACCAATTAATAAAATTTTTTTTTCAAAATTTAATTCTTTATTGCACTTCGAAAATCAAAACCGGCTCGTTCAGCGTAAAACGTCTCGTTCGCGTATACATTAACATCATAACTATTTAGTATTCTTCGTAAACAATCATTAAATGTAATTTGTCCTATGTTTTCTCAAACGTGATAGGGATGCGAGAATGATGTGGAGAGACAAGGAAAAGTTGTTAATTCGTGACATTGATGATGAAAATGTTAAGCAAGAGGTATACAATATTTGAGAGTGTTTTTTTTACTCACTTTTATATTGGTATTCTTAATCATGTTTCTTTACACAACAGCATCAGTGTTTATCGTTAATTACTAAGTTCAATGTGAGTTTGCACACATACACGTATATGTACATATATATGTATATATGCTAATCCGACTTCAAATCGAGAAAACAATAATTATAATGATGATGATGATGATGATGATGATGACGATGATGATGATAATAATAATAATAATAATATATTCATAGGTAAATTATAAATTTATATAAGTATTTATATATGGACTTTCAGTATTTTACATGGGAGAGAAAAATTTCCCACATTGGCGTTCCGTATGTGTAATGTGTTCGCATCGAGTGGCATTCAAGCTTTTTGTTAAGACTCCCATCTCGTCGTGATAGATTTTCAACAAGAACTTCGGTCATTAATATTATTTTTTATATCGTCCGATTCAACATTGTTTCGTTTCGCAAGTGGGATTCATTTTGGAATAAAAGAAGATTAACAAAAGTTCGTCATATTTCTCATTGTTCACATATAGTTGAAGGATTTGAATTATCGCTCGGGTTCTTTCAGTCGTGATCGCCATCATTCTTCGCCGGATGAAAGGTGAAACGAAATATTCATTGAGTTCATTCAAGTTTGGCTCATCTCGCTATTTCTTTTGTGTTCGGCTTCGCTCCTTTTTAAAGACGAGTATTATCAAAGCATATCTCTGTTTAATTGCTTCACGAATAATCACGACATTCCTCCCTCATTCGATCAATCAATCTGTGTGCATTTTCCGAGTCTCGAGCTTTTTCTCTTCTCTTACCACTAAGCATTCACGGGCCTCTCGTTTATTTCATATTTCGATTTCTTTCTGGGCATTTTCATGTCCTGTAATTGAAAAAAAAGAGTAGATGAAGACGCTTTTACTTGAATATCGTTTCCTCGTTTTATCTGATTGGAATAGTACCTGTGTGCCAACGCTTTACAAAAACTGACTTTTCTCAAAGATTCGACAGGCCGATTCGTGAAAAACTATTGTCAAAATCCAATTTTGTTTGGAATCTCACATTTCGTTTTTTTTATTGTGTTAAAAATTTTGGATTATTGCCATTCGAGTTTCGCACCAAGGTTGTACGTACTGCCTTAATTGAGATTATTTTGGAACCGAGACGAAATATCACGAGGATAAATATTCACAGTGATGATTCGATGAAAGAAAATTTCAAGACGAATCATCATTGTTAAAAATTTATAAGCAAATATTTAAATGGTACGAATCAACGGATGCTCGCATTCAAAGACACTTTTGTTTTATCACCTGTGAATACGTGGCAACAGCATAGAAACATTGATTTGTGGAATTAATGTCCGAAAATAATCGTGGACACAAAAGAGCCGCTGATCGGTACTCGTCGAAATTCAGGGAGAGCAAAAACCAGAAAAAAAAACACGTAGATCTTTCTTGGTATTTAATTTTGAACGTTTGTGAGATTTTGCACATCGATACTCACCAGGAAAATACCAAGATAAATTAATGGAAGAAAAATAAAAAAAAAACAAAAATAAGTTCATAAAATAAATAAATTATTCGTGTAAGGTCATCAAAAGTGGCAGGAGCACTTTGTCCTTTCGTATATTTCGGCATATATGAATATGTATAATAACGCGACGATACAAGAATTCGTGAAATGAGTTAATCTCTTGGTTGTTTTTTTCGTTATTTCTTTACATTTCCTAAATTGTTTTATTAATTTTTTCGTTTCCTTCGAATCGCTTATTTTATGAAATACACGTAAATTTGCGATAGAACGAAAAAGCATTTCGTCCTTATAATATTTTTTTTTTTCAAACGAGGCATTGTGACAATGTACGAAGAGACGGATAGAAAAAAGAAGAGGAAAGTAATGATCGTTGAAAATATAAAAATTGAATTATCAACATTGATAAAACTCTAAAAATAATTCATCTAAAGTCGGTTCTGTTTAAATCGTCGCGTCACTTTCCACTATTTTTTTCGGCACGCGCGTGAAGTATCCTCGTTGTAATAGTTGATTAAGCCTCGGAAATCAATCGAAGATAAACGTTCCCTACTACCGCACTCGTACCAATTTTTTTCATTTTTTTACTTTCGCTCAATTATGACTTTCCGATTATTCCCTTGACAGCTGTCGTTATGATTCTTTCGCAACTTGTTGATATGTAGATGCAGTTGATAGCGGGAAAATATAATGGATTTTACAAAATTCGCGTGTCCGCCGAGTTACAATTTGCGCAGGACTCTTTTTTCATTTTTTCCTTCTTTTCTCTCTAGAATCGTAAAACTATTAGTCGGCATTACGTCACTCGTCAACATTCTGACATCTCAGGTTGAAACTTTTGAGAGAGATAAAGAGAGAAAGAGAGAGAGAGAGAGAGAGAGGAAGGGAGAGTAATAAAAAAAAGCTCAATCTATGTACAAAATACGGTATTTGCTAGACGATTGTCAAGAGCCCTCCGCATCAATTTGCTCCTCGGATTGACGTTCATCGAGTAATTGAAAAAAAAGTGATCATTGAAAAAGTAAACTAGCGAACAATAAAACAAAAAGTTACGTCAATAACTTCCCCTTGGTTATAATAGCGGAGAGTTAACAAACGGGGTGTTGCTTCTGCGATCCATTTGATTTGTTTTGACGTATCATAAATTGGCAGCAATTTCAACATCATTATTAAAATGATTATTGGTGAATATTATTCTTTGCTTTATCTTGGTGCAGTCTGTAAACATGAAAGATTTAGAGTTAAGCTGTCTGAAATCTCGCGGAATGATCGAAAACGAAACTATGCTTTCTTGTTTTTTCTGCACGATCAATTGTTGCGAGAAGAGAATAAACGATCTCTCGGTTTCATTGATTTAGAGTTCAAATAATTGTCTCATGTTCGGAGATCTTGCCTATCGTGAGAATTGCTGATTAATTTGTCGTATTAACGCATTACGTATTTATTTCGGTATCGAGTTCAATTGGCGTTTCAACTGACTTGCAAGTTGTCTGATTAAATAATAATAGTAATAATAATAATAATAATAATATTAAACATAAAGAACGAAAAGTTGAAAGAGAATGAAAAAAGTATCAGATTATTTACAAACGACGAGCATACAGTGGACCTCGAAGATTTATACAACACAAATCGTCAATATCGTTGAACACGTACACGACGATGATTTTCAAACGTAAAATTCCTTTTCATGAGGAATTATCACGATATGAATGAGGGAAAAGTGGGACAAGGATTTCGAAGGGAAGAAAGTAATTTAAAAAAAAATGTGGGATCGTCCGTGGAGAAAAAGGAGGGGTCATGAAACCATCTTGCGAAACGTGAGGGCGATATACCTTAAAAATCGACCGGGAGAGGGTTACTTTTTTCGTTTTCAAGCTAGACTGGATAAAAATACGACGCAAGCGACGTAAACGCGCTACTAAACATTAGATTACACATGTTCTTATGTTTTAAATTATCTTTTATAATTTTTTTTTGTTATTTCCATCATTTTCTTCAGTTTTTTCTTTTTTAATATTCTTTAACTAAGTGTGTCATTCTCATTGTTTTTACGTTCTCTCTTACGGCTTATCCAAGATTCTAGTCGGAGTCTCAGAGAAGCGAACAAAATAATCATGAATAAACAAATAAAAAGAGAGTAAAACAAAAAACAACCGGATTCCTATATATACACTGAAATACATTAGACAGCTGGGCGTTAAAGTTGAGTTTTCGAGCTTCGAAGGGTGGTAAAAGTGGATTGGATAGAGATCGAAGGATAGGACAGAGGAAAGGGCAGGGGCTGAGGGGGTAAAAACAAAATAAGGCGTAGAAGAGGATTCCTAAAACCATCGTCGAGATTACACTCGAGGAATTGACGTGAAAGCTCCTGAATATCGAGCACATAAGTGCGCTGCAATCGAGTATACAATTTATTACAAAGTGACGAACCTTTTCTCCGTTAATCCAAAAATTAGGAGACTGCTCTTGTATAATCGTGCGGGTATCTCTCTCTTTACTTATTTTTTTTTCATCCCTAAACGTTCCGATCGCCACAACAGTTCAAATTATTATTTCTTTTCGTTATTTCGTCTCGGGAATTTCACACGATCGAAGCATTCGCACATGCACACGCGCACACAGGCAGACAAACAGACCCGCGAATTGGCGAACGAATTAATCCGATAATTGGACTGCTTTTATCATTGTTTTACGTTTTTATTTACGTTGCCCTCTTTCCCCTCTTTCGCTTGTGTTTAACCTTCGTTTCTTTCTCGCTATAACGTCAAATCCACGAGAGTTTTGCAACGTTGAAAACACACACACACACACACACACTCGCATATATATATATATTATATATATTGCATTTATGTATTTATATATATATATTAGGGTGGCCGCAATTCAGGTCACTTTTTTTTGCAAATTCCTTTGCGGAAACATCAACATAAAAAAAAAAAAAATGTGCACGAAATTTGAATGCGCTAGGAGAATTTAAACAGGTGCCACCGAAGAGTTGAAGTTTTAAATGCAAAACACGTGTATTTATCAAACTTGTTACTTAATTATTATCTGCCTCTCATAATAATGATGATAGAAATATGAAATTTGGTACACTTATTGTTCATATTAAAGGATACGAAACGGAATTTTTTCAGATTTTTCCGAAGATTATTTCCGTGATTTTTACCGTTACAAAGCTAACTATATTTTTGATTTTTTTCGTACTTTGATCACGGTCAATCGAAGCACTTTTAAACGTCACTTTGAAGCATTTAGACAAAGTTTGAACCGTAATCAACAGTGTACACTTAACAATAACTCATAAAAATCTGAAATTGTGTGAGAATTCATCGATGAAGCGCTTCAAACAAAGTCCCTCTGCCAACGTTTGGATACGTTTTTTAAAAATATCCGACGACTTGCTTCATGATTGAATTTTGTTTCTTATTATTAGTGAGTCCTCTATTCCCACTTTTGAAGAACTGTGAAGTTACATGGAAAACAATTTTTTTTTTTTTTTTCAAATCAATGTGTAGAATTATTTTTTTTTACTTTTTTAAAAATATTAAAGTAAGCTTAACGTGACATAAATGTAATGGAGATGAAGTATCGTTTTATGGATCATGTGCGATTATTATGATTTTTTTCTATAAATTTTGCATAATGATGGCATTTACTTGTGTTGAGCTTTAAAAGTGCTTCAATTGACCTTGTTCAAAGTACTAAAAAAATATGGTCATCTTTGTAACGGTAAACACCACGGAAATAATCTACGGAAAAATCGGAAAAAATTCTGTTTCGTACCCTTTAATATGAACAACAAGTGTGCCAAATTTCAGATTTCTGTCATTATTATTATGAGAAGCAGATAATAATTAAATAACAAGTCTGATAAATACACGTGTTTTGCATTTAAAACTTCAACTCTTTTGTGGCACCTGTTTAAATTCTCCTAGCGCATTCAAATTTGGTGCACATTTTTTTTTTTGATGTTGACGATGTTTCCGCGAAGGAATTTTCAAAAGAAATAAGTGACCCAAATTGCGGCCACCCTAATATATATATACATATATGTGTGTGTATATGTATATATCACCGTCACTCCGCATAAAAAACGACTGAGTAATGGCTTCCTTGGCACATGAAACGATCCACTCATTTGGCTTGACCCATGACGTAGACACTTTTCGTTCCAACCGAACCATCACTCAATCCTTCCTTGCAACCAGCCGCAAATTTAAATACATGCACATATATATGGATACGTATATATATAAATATATATATGAATATATGTAAAGCGCCCGTTACACCTTTAAGCCATGGTCGATTGATTTGGATCTGTATTCTTAATGGTCGATGGTGTTGTTGTGGTCGCGACGACGCTACTATCACTAGAATTACCGCTAGGCCCCGCTGCTGCGCTCGTCGATTCCGTTGGTTGCTCCTCGTTGCTCGTTATCTCCGATGTCTGCATATACTTCGGTATCAGTACCGAATTCAACGATGGATTAATCCGCAATTCTTGCTCGGTGAAGTTAAACAAGGGTGGTAATGCACGACCGTTCGGTAAGACCGCACCCGGCTGTCGAAGATCGTTGAAAAAGGGATGAGCACAAGCCGCCAACGGCGTTATTCGCAACGGTGGTGTGTACTCCAGCAGACGTGCTACTAGCTCCATCGCTTCGGGCGGCGTACGCGCCCTGAATACCTGCCACAAGTCAACCAGCACAATATATATTTCATATGAATTATTACTCTTTCACGAGACCTCTCCGGCTCTCGAGATAAGGAACGTAAACACGAGGGATCACAATAGGATTTTTTCGTGGCTTCAAATATGTGTGAATCTTTGATAAAACGATTAACGTTTTTTTTCTTCTATTTTTATATCGATCTCGGTAGGTTTTGATGGATGCCACGCGACGACGATTGAAGGGATTCAATCAATTGTTTTTACAGATATTTTTTAATCTTCCTTATTTTTCTGGTCTTGCTAGCTTTTGTCAAGTTTCTACCGAATAACGATTCTCCTAATTTTTCTATTCCTGCAGAAAGTAGGAACTTTTGAAGAAATATTTGAAATCACACGTATTTTGGGCCTTGGATAAGGGGGTCTTTGTACAAATAGGAAACAAAGGAACAATTCGTTTACGTAATTTTTACGATTCATTTACGGAATTTTATGAGTTTCGTTTGTTTTTGCACTATCGATTTACGTATCGCAGTTCGATCCTACAGCTTTTGATATTACGTATCTGAAATTAGTTTATTGAATAGTTTGAATTATTATAGTTGTTGGCGGATCACTGCTTTTTTTCTTTTACTTTGATTTCGGTTTCGCAAAGATTTGTTTACAAGAATAATGTGCGGGAACTTTTTTAAAAATCTTTTCCGACATCTCGGTTATGTTATTTTCCAAAAATCTCGAGTTAATGATTTCTTTCGTTCGTTAAAAAAGCCACTGTGTTAATGAATAAAACAATCTTTATTATTTTACACTCGTTTGACCGTTTTGAAGGATCCTTTTTATTTGATCGACGAAAATTTCGACGCAAACTCCGAGCACAGAATAAATTGCTTGCTTTATTAATATTTGTTTCTCTCACATTTGGCTAATTGAATAACAGATGTTTCGCTAGCGAAATTAGTCGCAATGAATAATTGAAAAAAAATCTGCATGAGGATAAAAATTCGACAGGAATTGATGAGCATGAATATCGATGTGAACAAGTTTGATGCCAGTGGGACGAAAAAGCTCGGAAGATAATGAGTAATTGCAAAATAATTTGAACAAATGAATAACTAAATGATTCCCTCGTCATACGATCACACTTCATTTTCGACTTGGTACATTGAGAGTGTCGAATCCTACTGCTAGTCGAAAATCATAATAGTTTTGCACTGCTGTTGTTTGACTGTTTTTTGTTTAATTGAGAAAATAAGCACAATTCTCTCGAGAGATTGGAGTAAGTGATTTATATTTGTTTGCTCTCGTAGACTCAGGTGTATTGTTGCAAGCAAATTGCACATTGGAACGTCCGTTAGTATTGTTAGCTGTCTCACGAGAATAACAATGAAATCATCAAAAATATCTATGATACGTATCAAATAAAACTCGGGTGGCTCGAGGTTTTAATATTTATTGTTTTTTTTTTGTTTTTAGAGGCTCAGGAAGGTTGAGAAGATGGAGTCGTCAACATAGCAAGATTTCTCCGTGTCATGTATCAGGACTTTGAATCCTTGTGCGTGAGAAAAATAAACGTTTTTTCGCTATCCAGTCGCAATAATATTCAGCGACAAAGATCTTTGTCGTTCCAATGCCTGCGCGTCCTTTTTTCTCGTTGTTGATGTTGATGTGTTGGTTAGGCGGATTGGGCCAAACGTGAAATTTAGATAAATCCAAAAAAATATGATAAATGTGTAAAATACTTGAACGATAATTCGTGGCAGCCATACTCGTAACACGTTCCATGTGAAATCACTTACTCTAATCTTTTGGTGCTTTGTCGTACACCTTGGCGCGCTCATTCGTTGGAGCATATACTGTAACCACGAGTACAACAGGATTTCTGATGAAATTATGTCGATCACGGTATTGAGGATTTCGAGTGTGTAGGTAAATGCCGATCAATAATGGACCATTTCTTTCGGACGCGGTACGAAGTTTAATGTTGGAAACGATCTTCAATTTCCGTGACATTTTATCAACTTTGCAAAGTATCAATGCACAAGGTGAGCGTGCAAGTTTTGCCGTCTCAAACATTTCTCAATCCTCAAGGTTTATGAAGAACCAAGTACTTTTTCGAGGTGTCGCAGCATAGTCAATTTTTTATCGATTTCCTTCCCAAAATAGGAGACATTTTTTTTCACTCAGCTATCTGAACTCATGACACATGATCGACGGTGAGAACAGTACAATTTGCAAATGCGAAAGATACTTTTTATTTCATATGAAAATGTAATCATTATGGATGAATTCGTAATTGGCACTAAAATTCTTACGCACCTGTCTCATGGAACGAAAAAAAGCTTTAAAATTCGTTGAGAATTGTGGTTATTCATAAACTATTTAAGTTTGACAATTTTCATAAGGTTTAAGATGGCAAGATATTTTGCTTCATTGTGCCATTATTTTTTAGCATAACGGTAGGTAAAACGCCGAAAATTGAGTGGAAAACTTGAACATTAAAACGACGAGACGATGAAATTAATTGTATTAATTCCAATTATTGTTGATCACATAAATGATTTTTTTTTTTCACTACGAATGATATAAAAAGTAATAATTTTAGGAATTGACTAAAAGGATTTCCGTAGTCGAATATCGCAATTCTCTTGTCCATAAAACAAAGGAAAAACGAAAATGAATTTTAATCGGAGATTATGAATTACCTTTTGCCAGGGGTGTGATTTGATCTGCGGAAATTTGAACTCGGTGTAATTTGGATTCATTTCTCTTATTTGATCGCGCGATGGCGTACCAAGAACTTTTATGATCTCGACGAGTTGATCAACACCGCTGTCACCGGGGAATATAGGTTGACCGAGCAGAAGCTCCGCCAGGACGCAACCCGCACTCCAGACATCTGAATAATTTGAAAAATTTACAGGGTTAGAAGAAATTTACAAGCTCAGGATGGATATTCGTTTTCAGAATTTCGTTGTCGAGAAGATTAAAAAAAAAAAAATTATTTAAATTTTAAAAAAATTTGAGAAAAAACCAATGAAACAACGGGAAATATAAACTTTTGACGATAGAAAAAGATTTTGTCAATTCACCGATTTTCGTGGTATAGTCGATAGCACCGAATATAAGTTCGGGGGCGCGATAATAGCGACTGCAGATGTAAGACACATTAGGCTCTCCTCTGACCAGATGTTTCGCCGAACCGAAGTCACACAATTTCAGCACGCCCGTTTCTGGATCCAAAAGTAGATTCTGTGGTTTTATGTCCCTGTGACAAATCCCCAACCAATGGATGTACGCCAAGGAACGAAAAAGTTGATACATGTACAGCTGAAAAAAATCAACATTCGTTGAAACAAATGAAAACTCACTGAAAATAGCCTCATTGAATAATTGGAAAAAAAATCGAATGAAGAATCAGGACGGGTAAAAATCATGTTGCGTTAATTTCATTCCAGAGGAATTTATTCTTCAGATTCAATTAATTTGATAGGCTTCAATAGGGTATTTTATACCATGTAAAAAAATATATATGTATATTAGAGTGGCGCAAAAAAATCGACCATTTTTTTTTCAGCGTCTCCTATGAAAATATGTTAATTTATCATGTTTCAAGAGCTCTCTCCAAAAATAGTCGAAATTTGAATTTTTTTTATTTAAATAGTATATTACACTACAAGGACAGAAAGTTTGATATTCCTGCACTGCGCGTGTAGTGTATACTATTTTTCTTCACAGCCGGTCGAAAGTACGTTTCTTCCGAAATATGCATCTATCGATATAAAATGTTTTGATGCCTGCCCCGACATTGCTGGGGGGGGGGGGGGGGGGGGGGGGGCAGGCATCAAAAGAACAAGATTAGCAAAGATAATTTATATGAATATTTGCATTCTTATGAACCTGAAAATAGATCTTTACGAGAACCCATCGGAATCGCGGAAAAGCGATGACAATGAACAGCTAATTCACGTGTCACAACCTTACTTTATGAAAAGGGATTCTGAACGACTATATTCATTTTATCAGTCTGGTCACTTTATTTTTGGCCTTCGCATTGACTTTATCTGGAAGGATAAATGTATGTTATTCGTTCGGATTTGTAGCAGTATAGTGCTGTTTTGATAATAGTGCTTGGAAATAATATGACATTTCCATAACATATTTCCGAATGAATAACATAACCTTATTCGTACGGTTTGCGGATGACTAGACACAACCTTTCAAAAAACACGTAGGCAATATCGATTCAAACGTCAAACGTCAAAAATAAAAAAAATAATTACGTCAACCCTTTCGGAATGCAGAAAAAAGTCTTTGCTCCCGCTGAGACAAATGAAGCGCGTGCAGTGTTGACAGCGCAGAAATGTTATACTTTCGACCGACTGTGAAGAAAATAGTATATTACACACCTAGGACAGGAAAATAAGGAAAGTTTCAGATCACATGTAATTGTCAGCCGAGGCGAAGCCGAGACTTTCCTTATTTTCCTGCCCTAGGTGTGTAATATACTATTTTGCTCGATACACCGAAATATTGTCCAGAAAAAAACCAATGAGTTTCTGAAATTTTTAACTCAAAATATTCATTTTAAAAGGTCGCTCATAATTAATTTCATCTTTTATATGCTTTGCTTTCGATGCTTCGAGAGACCTTTAAATATTTATACCGATTATTCATTTTAATTTTTACTTTCAATAAGTAAGATAATAGTTAGAAATACACAATGAGATGGAGAAAAAATCTGACGTAACAAGGTATGATTTTACAATAGGTCGATATTTTTATTTAAACAATTCAAACAATTACGAGAACTAGTTAGCAGAGCAAATGTTATTATGAATAGAGCATGCCTGTTTAATCAAAACATTTATTGACTCTCATAATGAGTGACAATTTGTTTTAATAATTATCAAGTAGATTTTACCAACAAAAGTACTTCGAATTGTTGTTTGCGAACAAGTACTTTATAATTGAATAAAAACAAAAATAGCGCAGGCTCAAACACGGTTTGCTACGCCGGTAAATAAATTTCCGTGTTTCTGGTCTATTACCTACATACGATTTTTACTCCGTTCCGTAGTATATTTTCATCGATTATCTTACTAATTGGAACTCAAAATTCAAATTGTCAATCAATATGAATATTTAAAGGTCGCGCGAAGCAATAAAAGCAAAGTATATAAAAATTATAATGAATTATGAGCGACCTTTTTGAGTTAAACATATTAGAAACTCATTGGTTTTTTTTCTGTACAAAATTTCGCTGTATTGAGCAAAAAAATTTTTTAAATAAAAAAAGTCCAATTTTGACCATTTTTGGAATTTTTAAAAATTTTGAGCGACCTTTAAAAAAAATTTTTTTGAGCTGATTTTTGGAGGGGGCTCTTGAAAAATGATAAATTAACATATTTTTATAGGGGACCCTGAAAAAAAAAATAGTCGATTTTTTTGCGCCACCCTAATATATATAAAATGCATGTTTATGATAGATTTCGTGAAAAGTAAACGAGAAACGTCAATATTTATTCATACAGATGCAATGTAAATTTTATAACTCAATTTTAAAAACCGTCTTTTACAACCTGTTATTCAAATGTCTAAAACGTCATCCGCCCTACTGGATTCCAACGTGACGTCACTCCGATAGTAAACAATTTAGATTTTTATCGTGCTCTCTGTGTTATTTCGAAATTTTACAAGTCATTATCCCGTTTGTGAATTTTTTATCATTTATTTTATTAAATCACATCATGGAAGACGGTTTTGTAAAAGCAAAAAGTACAAATTTACCAATGATAAATACGTTGATGGTGCCGATGAATCCACAATTTTTGTGGCGTTTTTACACTTGTGCTATTGCATCAAGGCACAAGATATTATAACTCATTATTTTTACAAATCTTGTTACTCGGTCTTTCGCAGTCGTATTGTTTATTAACGGAGTGAAGTCGCAAACCGAAACAGCATGGCGGCCAGCGTTTCCGTGCGAAAATTCAAAATCATAAATAAAAAATAGTTTTCAAGACATTTTTCGGTCTTATAAAATAAAAATAAAAATTCTACGGGTTCATTACGATCTCAGGATTAATTTAAAACAGTTTTCAAAAAACTATTTGGTAATATAATCGATTTATTTATTATTCCAACAAAGTTTAGTAAAACCTTTCGAAAGAATGATTTGTTAATTTTAGTTGTCGACTCACCTTTATGAAATGTATCGGTATCGTTTGCTTGCTCTTGCTGTACTGTCGAGCGACTTTGTACACGGTTTCAGGTATGTATTCCAGCACTAAATTGAGGTAAACCTCCTCCTTCTGAAAAATATTTCCCCAATGGGAAGCAATTAGATGGTGAAATAAGAAGTTCAAATGATTGGCCAAAATCAATTGAATGCCATGATGAGGGCACCGAAAAATTAAATGGGCAAGGTTGAAGACAATAGAAAAAATATTTAAATATATATTTAGAGGAGATAATCTACTGGCGCCAATCATTTGCGACAATGCAAATGTGTACTATAAATCTTCCGATTCTATCGAAGTCTTGCGTATCCTACAGGCATTGATAAAGCTGTTCGTGGCTTTCAACTTCCTTTTCTCATCCTCACAATCAAAATTTAAATCTTAGTACGTTCGTTAGTCTTCTCGCAAATCGAAACACACATTTTATTATTTCAGTAAATAAAAACACTCACTCAGTACTCTATCATCTAGCGTTAAGCTGCGTCAGGCTTTTATTAAATTTACACGTTCAATTGTATGTTCTCAAAATCCATTATTTGTATTATTTTATTTTGAATAATTTTGCCCGAACGATACATTTCATCGACGAAACAACGATTATCGTTTATCGTGTCACCGAAATTTGTCGCCTACTGATTGTTCGACCTCTATATGACTTTTAATTTCTCGTTGAAAAAGAAAGAATTATTTTATACCTGAAATATTATTGATAATGGAGAGGAAATTATATTTTGAGAGAAAATTGAACGTGTCTTTTACTCGTTAGGCTTCTCTAAAACATTTGTTATTGAATTTTCGAATTCAGATTATTGAATTTCCAGACACGGGGGTGGTGATTTCTGTGCCCATGAACGTTTGTGAATGAAAATGAAACTTCGCGATCTAAAAAATATGAAAAATCTATTAAACAAAGGAAAAAAGAACTTATTCACTATTTGATCTTTCTTTCCATTACTGAAGCGTGACTGCCTATTCATGAATCGTAATAGGAATATAATTCTCGAACTACTGGGTACGCTCCAACTTACGTCCACATGAAAAACTGGATTAGTCGCGTTTAAGATGTTCTACAAAATAACATAACAATGATGCATGCATTGTACTAAATCAGACATTATTTCGTTGTTCTTTTCATTTCTTTAGAGTTTCACTTGACATAAATTAAAATAAAAACAGGTGATAACGCAGAAGGACGAAATATTGGAATTTTTTTTTCTTTCGTGCATAGGTTCCGAACAATTCTCTTCGATCTGTCATCGCAATGATTGATTGAACGTGTGTGAGTGTAAACATAAATTTCCATAATTCATCGTCTACGTCTTCATCGTTCCGTCTATAAACTTCGTTTATTGCTTTTGTATTTTTAAAATGTTCAATTACCTTATCGCCGCTAGAGTAAAAGTAATATTTAAGTTGGACGATGTTGCAGTGCTCGAGGCGCCGCATTATTTGTAGTTCTCTGTTCTGTAATCATAAAAAAATTGTTGAAATATCGTTTTAGTTACTTGCCTTTTATTTTTGAGACTTGCGAATCTTACATGATAGTAATCATTGAAAAAATATCGAAAACTATTGGAAATTTACTCATTTTTTCACAAAACTTCTGTGTATATCCTAAATTTTTATCATCGTGATTTGCCAATTTTTTTTTATACTCAGAAAATTCAATCTGTAGCAGAAGTTATGCCATGATACGAAATATTGAAAAAACTCTAAATAAAAAAAAGCTTTATCGGTTGAACTGCAGCGACGATACAAAACCGTTGAAAACTTGCTACTTTAACGACTGAAACTCCAGCATCGAAATTCCAAAATTCGACCCTTGATATACAAATAGAATAATTTGTGTATTAAATTAACAAGATTTTAATGATAAAGAAAAAAACCGCGAGAACATAATTTTCATGGAAACAAGAGTCTCGCGAAAGTGAAAAATGATGATGGAGTTTGACTTGGTAGAAAATGATGAATATTTTGGGTTTTTTCTCAACATTGATATTCCAAAGGAATGTAATAATCGGTGAAAAAATTACCTTGAATCGTTTATCCTGAAGAACCTTTTTGATCGCGACCATGACACCGGTGTCGCACAATTTAGCTTGATAGACGACCCCGAAGCTGCCATTTCCGATGACCTTTGTGTCGGTGTACGAGACTTCTTGTGGATGATCGGAGCCGGCCCCGGGTGTTGCGACGACGATCGTCACTTTGCTGCCATCCTTGCCTGCATTGTACATTGCACCACCCATAGAAACAATCGGAAAAACCATAACGCTACAGTACAGCGAAAGTAAAAGAAAGAAGAAAGAAAAAATAGAAACGTGAGCGAGAAAAAAAAACGTCATGCCGGAGTAGAATGGAAGCTGCTTCGTGAAAAATGGACGGCTCACGAGTTTCCGGCTCGTGCGGGATCGAAGGATGTCGCAATAAAATGTTCTTTTATATCATTTCGAGTGTCAGTTGAGTCTTTTGAGCCCGCAAGCTTATAAAACGGCATTCGAAACCTTTTTTTTCGATAAACTATCGAAAAATCGTCCGAAAGTTTTTCCCTTTGAGTGGATAAAACACGAATTACCGTTTCGGGTGAAACCCTGGAGTCACATCGTTCAGCATGGAAAAGTGTTAATCGGAATAACACTTATTCCGATTAACACAAAGTTCTTATTCCTCAATTAGTATTGAATGACCAAGTTGTTCTCGCGATAAACAAAAGATATGTTTCAATTGATCAGACTCGCTTTGAATATTATACCTGAATGGGGGAATCGAGTTTTTCAAGGATCACACGCAACGTCGATGATTAAGTGGGGAATAGGATGAATCATGACCTGGAAGAGAACGAACCGCATCGCGGACGCGAATCACATTCGAGGAAGTTTCCTGGTGCTGCTGCTGCTGCTGCTGCTTATTCTCGTGAGTAAGTCAGAGTTACGTATAAATGAAAAGGAGGAGGAAGAGGAGAAGGCGAAGAGAACTCGAGGTCGAAATAGATTCAGCTATTTTTGCGCGTACCTCTTGCGGCTCGTCGAGCGTGCATGCGAGCAAAGCGCGTAAATAGAACACATTTTGGTGTGCGCTCACATGTGCTCGAGGTGCAAGCTCTCTCCCAGCCTTCCTTCCCTCTCTCTCGTCTCAAATCATTTGTTTTCACAACTAATAGAGCTTCGTAGACCGTTCCTTTACGGCAATGACGTCAGGATACGCGAAGGAAGACATTCGGGATTCGTTCCGGTTAATTAACGAGCGCGCGAACTTGATGAAAATTTGCAATCGACACGTCGCGTTTACGTTATCCGAAAATAGTGCTCTGACATTTGAAACGATGCTTCAACGTTTACCAGCAATTATATTCATGCATCGTCTATGAACATATCAATACACATCTGTGTTTATCATCCGCGTGTGCAAATGTTATTCCAATTTTTGACCTTGAAACTTGCTCATTCGACTAACGCAAAAATTCAACAAAAAAAGCCAAGTGAACAAACAGCTTTTGATTATTCTTGGGCTGCTCGATACGATCGGCGCCGTGCACGTAGTAAACGAAACTTAAGTACGTGAAAATTGATAGAAAAAAAATTTTTTAAATTCAATCTTCACTGAACACAGAATTGACTCTCGAATCATTCAGAAAAATTACAATTCAATTGAGTCTCCGGAGTGTAATTTTGCATAGATTATTCTTAAAAGAGTTTTACTCTAAAACTATCATTTTTCCATCTCGTTCGATCTTTTTATATTCGATGACGAGTTAAAAATGTTAACAAGTGCACGTTTTCACGACGCCGAAATTCGCAACGTTGGAGTTGAACAAAATGAACATCGGTGTAGATGAAAAAAGAACGAATTGGGAATTCGGCAGGAAACGAAACTGGAGAATTATTGGAATTGTTGGAGAGTTTTTTTAGATCATTTCGTTGAACTGCGACGTTGCAGACTTCAGCGTCATAAATTTTTTCTTAATTGTTGCTACTACTGGACTTGGTGTCGACTAATTTCACCGGACGCGGCCGAAGAGTCTGTCAATTCGAGACTGAAACGAGGCGTGAGGGATCTCAGCTCAGAGAGCCCCAGCCCAAACATCTAAAATGAGTTTGAAATATAAGAATGAGATCGGAAGATTGAAATCGAGGAGCGTTTCGCAACGGATATGCGGATCGGAAATCAGGGTGAACGAATTCCTCGTAAAGTGGATCTTATCTAGAACGAAGTTGTAGTTGTCGCTGCGCGTACGCGCGACAACTACAACCAGCGTTGCCAAAATTTATCGAGACTGGGTTAGGCCGGAGCTCGACCTCGGTGAGTTTCTCTGGCATTTGATGGAATAGGAGACGAAAAAAGCGATAATTGGTTCAAGGTGAGGAGCCTAGAAAACGATCCTCGAGGCGCGTTAAACGTTGGTGAGAATTTCGAGGGCTTAACCTGTACAATTGTGATGGGAGACACTGCTGCGACTCGCGTGTGCGTTGCTCTTCATCGGTCGGGATAACGGACTCGAGAGAATCCAATTTTTCTTCACTTTTTCGTCGAGCACAGTACCGGCCGGAAATCACCGTCGGAATTTGTCGCAAAAAAGACCTTTTCCAAGTCAATTATTACTGCGCTCTGGTCGCAACGATTCTTCGCTCGGTCAACCAACGAAATAAACTTTCGATTCTTCTGTCACTTTGACAGATGAAAATCGATACTAATCGATCGGCGTTCGAGGGCCAGTAGCGCGTGCGTCGTTCTTCGTGGTTTACGAAACAGTCATTGGATTCTGATGAAAATTAAATTGTTTTTCAATACCAGCTGCCAGAAAAATCTTCTGTAATAGAGTTCCACTTATAACGAGCTTTCATGATTTTTTTTAATTTTCTGAATGTAACACCTCTGATAAAAATCTAATCAGTTGATTGCGAACATTCGAAATTTTCGACGAAAAAATTGTACTATTTATCGGTAGAATCATATAATCTCGAAAGCAATGATCGCGAGAATAGAGTCCTATGCCAAGAGATAAATAAGCCTGTGTGTGGGATCAACGGTGTGGAAAATTTCGTCGAAATATTAGTCAACGAGAAACACGCGTTCGCGGGGCACAGCTTGTATTTGGAATATTGTTTACACGAAGAAACTTTTATAGCAAAAATTACTATGTTTTTATAGTAACGTCGAACCATATCGATATTATAATAATAATCGTTACAGAGTGTGTCAAATAATGCAAAAGTTTGGGGAACCATTACCACAGTCCATAGTAAAAAAAACGCGCTGTACTATATCAAAAATGAACAACGAGCGAATTTTTATTAAAAACTAGAGGTGTGCGGATATTCGAACTCACGAATTATTCGAGATGAATCGAATCGAATTATCCGATTCGAATATGCTCAATTCGAATCGAGTGCTCAATTATTTATCAAACTGAAATATATTCATTCCTTATAAATTTTTAAAAATATTCAACAATTATTGAAAAAAAATTATTTTCCTTTTCCAGTAATTCATACGTTTGTTGGAATACTCATAATACATAGTTCAAAAAAACTCTCACAGTATTACTGTTTGATAATAATTAAATTAATTAAATAAATTAATATTTTGAGACTGATTGAGGGAATTACGTGATCTTGGAAGAAAAATAAATCAAAATGACAGAAAAAAAATAAGTTTTTTAATTCTTTTTACAAGAAACTATTTGAAGCCCATCTTGCAATAAGACTCGAAAATTTTGTTTTTTAACGGAAAATTTTGTGAATTTTTTTGAGAAAAATCGAAAGTGCCGGATTAAACGAAAAAATTGCATACTTTCGTATTTTTCTTTTAGCAAAATTCATGCGCCCACCAATTATATGAGGCGTTGCGAGTATAAACATGAAAATTAACTGGTGGCACATAGTAAAATTTTAAGCAATCGCTTCGTTCATAAGCGGTCTTTGTCAAGTAAATCTTCGTCGAAAAGAAAATTTACTTCTTTTCGGACGGGCGACTCGACGATACAAAAATCTTCGACATTTCACCAATTTGTCCAGTCCAATTGACCAATTTTTAACATTTCACCAAAGACACGAGTGACATTCGGATATCGATGCATCGTTCGATGTAAGAATGTCACAGACCTAAATTTTGCCTGTCGTACATAGTAAAATTAGAGAGAACTGCTTTCGACATAAAAATTACTATGCACTTTGGTGAAATGTAATAGAGTGGCGATGTAGAACAGCGTTGTTACAAAACATAGAAAATTTTTCTATGTAGTCATCCGAAATATTCGTATAAAAGTCTCTCTGTGTACGATACCCCGATCGATTGTAATTTTCGAGGACTATTTTGATTCTCCAAAAAGTTATAAAGGAGCGAATTTCAAGAGAGAGAGAGAGAGAGAGGGATTCTGAGTTATCGGGCGGCCAAGTAAATATTCGGCGGGTACGGGTGGTAATTCGCACAGGGGCTAGAAAGTTCGGGAAGCCGGAAGCTCTCTAGAGATGAGCTCGCGTTGTATTTTTACTCCGCATTATTATCGTACTCACGTTTCTTCGATGCGAATCTCCTTAAAAATTTGCAAATTTTTTTGTAAGCACTGACGTTTTCCTCGTCGGCGGTAACGTCAATAGCGCTTTTTGATTTGGTCTGATCGCCACCGGTAGCTGTACATTTGTTGTTTTGTTGTCCACCGGGACAGAATTTAGCATAGCGCCCATACTGACAGGGTTCGGACCAATCGAGTGCACTCGAAGGCGCCATGATTGATCTTTCTTTTTATCTCTCAACTGCGCTCAACGCCTTCGAAATATGCGTCGGTATAACTAATATCAGTCTGAATACTTCGTCAGCGTAAATTTTAAAATTCTCGTCACTCGTGCTCACTCACAAAATCTCATTTTTCGAATAACCGTTCAAAGTGGCTCCTCTCTCGTGCGCCCCAAGACCCCGCTCTCCCGCCGCAGGATCGCACGAAACTGACGCTAACCATTCACGTGCCTCATAACCAACTGCCGATTGCGTAGCAGCAATGAGCTCTAACGAGAAATTGAAATACGAAATAATACACGGACGTGTAATCTAAGTGTTTTTGTGTATGTTTACATACAGTTTAACACTCGGAGATGCCGCTTTGCTCCCCAGTTCAAGCTCTTCGTCTCGGTATCTCGTATTCCTCTTCATTTTATCTCATTCTCTCTCGGGCTGTGCCCGCGTTCGAAGACTCGATTTAATCTGTCATGTGCCAGGGAGGACCTTGGGCCCCGGACAATAACGGCAAACGGGATTGTCCCGGGCTAACGGACAGACCTTTGCTCTCTCAGGTGTCCGTGAACTTGCTCACGAAATTGGCCCAATTGTCCATTATATTCGCGAACTCGGTGTTCGTGATAAATCACGTTGACCGATTTTCACTCGTAGCGCCTCGACGATGCGAGCGATCGTGCTGAGCTTACTTCACTCTATTTTCAATTGGAAAGTCTTCATTTTTAAGCACTTTTCTATGTTTTCATATATCGCGTTCGTGTATAAAAGTGAGAGATCTCGATGAGTCGATGGTTCCTTTTATTATTCTCGTCGCACCACGATATTGTCGACTGTCTCTTTACGCTCTCGGGTTCGAGGTTCCACGTTCATGCAGCGCAGCATCTATCGCGGGATTCTCATTCGAAATAATGACAAATTCGATTTTTAAGCAGAATCGAACAGACGGGGATTCGATTTCTCCAGCATTTGATAGAACGAATTAAAAAGTTGCACACCGGTGCACTCGACGTTTCAACAAAATCGCGGCACATTTGAAATCGCAGCTCGATAATCGAACAACAAAATCAAACCGTCAGCGATGTTTAATGAACGCTCGTTCGAAAGCTCCGTTGATGCCGTTGATCGATCCATCCAAGTGGACGTCACGCCGGTTCGAGCCAGTTTGGAGAGTTATTATACAAGTTCTTGGCTAGATACGAAGATACTTTTGGAGCACACTTTGCACTCTCGTTCCGTCCCACCTCACAGACTCGTCTGTGGCTTTGCTTCGTGTCTATTCGCCTCTTCTCTCTTCCTCGATCGAGAAATAGCAAATGTGTCACGCCTGTACCGACACACGCGATTCCCGGGGAGTGACGCTCTCGTCTCGAGACCGCGAAAGGGAGAGAGAGACCAAGAGAATCTCGAGCGAGGACCCGATCAACGAAGCAGGATGAGAAAGCGGTACGCGAACAGAGAACACTGTCGAATAATCGAGATCATTTCGAAGAGCTCAAAGAAGCATGAAAAATCTCGTGGAACGCGAATTTATCACTCGTTTCAAAGTTCCTCGCGGCCGAGCACGCAGTAAAAACACTCTCGTCGACTCGAAACCCGAATGCGCGAAGAAGCACCAGGAATTCGATTGATCATCGATCTCGCGAGATCCGGACGGCGAGGGGAGTTTTCCCAACAGTTGTGTTATTCGTTCGCGCCCGCGAAAACTTGTTGCGTCGAAATAACAGAGAGGCGAGGAAAGGAGCGTACGAGAGTCCAAGTGAGTTTGTGTAAATACGAGGACGCGTGTGAGCAGCAGCTTTGTATAGGAAGGTGCAGAGAGCTCGGGAGCCGCGAAGAGACTTGTTGTTTCGCGGCAGGCCGGCACGCGACTAATACACGAGGAGCGACATTACCTCACGCGGCCATCGGATCTATCTCTCTCGTACGTGTGTTCGCGGTTCTGTCGGTGCTTTCGCGCTCGTTTCGCTAGTACTCGGGAAGAGCTCTTTTGCGCGGATCGCGAATACGCAGGAAAGGAACTCGAGGCGATGAGGCTGGGCGAGAGCGAAAAAAAATATCACGTATGCGCGTATCGCAAGAAACCGCCGCATGCTCGTTCGCGCAGACATAAAAAGAGATTCGCAGTGTATGGAAAGCTTTGCAGGCTCGGTGAGCGTGAAACATCCTCGCAGAGCGCATTTCGCCTTCTCCCCGCGCATCTTCGTTCATAAGCGATCAACCTCCCTCCCCGAATTCGCGGGAAATGGGGATCGGAAATTGGCGCGAGCTCGCGGTGGCGTAAGTGAAAACCACGTACGCAATTTCACAGCGACAACGGCGCTCTTCCGTTCAACGATTTATTCCAGCGTGTACGAAGCGACGAGAAAGGAGAGCGCTCGAATCCAACAAAGAATAATGTTCTCCGAGATATTTGTTTAAAAATAGAAATCGCACCAGGATCGTCGAAAGGTCGACGTGGAAAAGAGAAAATAAAAATAATCTTTCGTCGTCCAGCGCTCGACGTTTTTTCCCCCGCGGAGCATACACACGAACGCGCATCAATACCCACAATTTGCACACTGATACTCGAGCATGTGTGCGCGGACTGCGCCGCAATGAGAAAGAAAGTAGCGCCTGCTCGTCATCTCCCAGCTCATTACGAATAATCAGGATTAATCGAACAATAAATAAGAAACAATCGTAATGCCCGATCTCGGTGCGCGGAAAATAAATCGAGAAAAGATCTTCATCACTTTCATCTCGAATTACACTCTATTTTGTAGCTTCATCATCGCGTAACAAACACATCCATTCTTATTACAATGAGAGCGATCGTTTCTTCAGTTTGCAGTCTAGAGATCTTGGAAATCGTTATCGTTCGTCAACTTTATCGACTCCACCGCGTTATAAAATAATTGATGAAACAGTGGAACGAAAATCATCGAATTTTTAAACGACCGTTGCCTGTTGGATTTCAATTTGTTTGATTCGACTCGTGTTTGTTGCCTGACGACATGACGGGGCGAATGAAAAGAATGGCGGAATCTCGTGACACGCCACGGAGGCGCGTGTGATACAATGAAATATCGCAAAGCTTCGAAGAGCGTTCGAAAATTGCGTTAACGGTTCGTGCTATATTTAGTCGTTTAATGCGAGAGAGAAAAAGAGAGAAAGAGGAGATAAGGAGCCAACGACAGCGAGATTCAGCCACGCGTCATTGAAGGACTGTACATAAATGCCTGTCGTCTGCGTCGTGCGTGCGCGCGTTGAGAACGCGCCCGTATCGAGTATGCGCGCATGGGATATCGAGAGCAGGTATCGCGATAAAACGCAGCGCGAGAAACTTCGTCCCACACCGCGTTTTCCACGACGGTCTCGCGGTAGGTGCGTTGTTTTTTTTTTCGATCGCGATCGACGATTTGTTCCTCTGCGCACTCGCTTCGATATTGTAACGGTACAACAAGCCCGATGGACCTGTAACCGGATTCGACTCCTTTTCATACGTATTTTTTTCCGAGCTCGTACTACACACCTTTAGTTCGCATTCTAATAATAATATACAGAGATCCGATGATCTGCTCGATTGGAAAAAGTTAATAAACATAATAAAGTTCCATCGTGACAGCCCTTCGACGCGATACGCGCGGCACTCTATCGAGTCGCGCGTTCGACAGGCGCTCAGCCGTTCGAATGTATTTATAGACGTGTAAATAGCGACGCGCTGCAGACATAAAGGTAGAGATTAAATATGGAAGAGTTGTGTGGAGGAAAATCTCGAGTGTTGAAGGAAAAAAGTCCCGAGTGTAAATCAGATGTGTGACGCAATTCGATTCATTTCTTTTTCTGCCTCGGTCTGGTATCTTATCGCCGCGACGATACCGACCTTTATTCAGTTTTCGACGCTTCTTTACTCCTTTCATTCGTTTCGTTTTTCACTCTCGCCCAGACTCTCTTCTTCACTATTTATGCTTTCTGTGAATTTGCTTGTGCCAAACGACTGAGGCGTTCTTTATCGCTTTCTTTTATCAATCACTGGCTTATCAAATGGAATATTTGAGTAGCAGAACGGAAAAATTGGCTCCCATGGAGTAATCGGTATATCGCCGGTGAAAAAACAACTCTGAAATCATAACTGAAATCCATTTCGGAGTATCTTCTATAAAGGGAATCCCGGTTCGAATTTCGAAAGTCAAATTCGACTGGAAACTTTGATAAATCGATGGGACAGTGGCCCCCCAAATTTGTATTGGGAATCAATGTTTTTTGATTTCGGAATTTAAGAACTTTTTTACTTGTCTAAATTTGAAAATCGATCGAACAAGTCCAGAGGATTTGATTCTGTGGAGCGACAATTCTCTGGAGCGCTAGAATTATTCATTAAAATTCGGCATAACCGGACGACTTCGTATGTGAAAATCGATGGTTTTTTAAAATTCATTTTATTTATTGTTACTGAATAATTTCCGTACGACGGAGATAATGGTGCTCGCAAATGATGTGTGTCGTACAGTATTGAATGGCCTCAAAGCTGGAACGAAGTTTAAAAAAAAGGCGATCGATAAACTAGTTATTTTGATATTTAATATCAATAATTATACCGCAACGAGATGAAATTTTTTTGCATCATAATGCAGAATTTCCAGATGACTACCCCGCTTATCCAGGGTCGGGCTTAGAAACATCGACAGTTTTTCTTTGCTTTTATAAACCTGCGCGAATGACTTGCCTATCATTACCGTGACTCGAGACGAAAAAAGTTAAAAAAATTGTCTGAAAATAATTAATTGACAAATCATTGAATCATTAATAATTTCGTCTTTTACATTCGACAGGAATTTCAATCGCGATTGATAAATCTCTCGTTCCATTCTCGGCCGATCGAATTTAAGGAGGGTGGATCGCGACGATACAATGTTGCCATGCTAAACCATGTTAAAAATATTAAGAATTTCAAAATTATAAGAATTTCATAAAATTTGGTAAAATTCCAAAATATATATAAAACAATATAAATTTTTTAGATTTTTCTGCCACATAGTTCTCGAGTAATTGAACACTAAAGTTCGCGTGTATAAGCATAGAGTTAACATACATAAAGTTATACATCTCGTGCATAAGAACTTCGATTTAACGCTCAATTATGCGACAGCCATGTGGTAAAAAAATTTGAAAAAAATTGTAATTGTATATCAGTTAAGTTTTATCAAATTCTGATTATTTTTATTTCGTGATCCACCCTCCTTAATAGACAACGCTGAAGTTTGCAACGTTGGAGTCCAACGAAATGAGGGAAAAAACATTTTTAATAAACCAATTTTTTATTTCAAAAAGTATCAGTGCAGGTTGAAAAAGTACGAATTGGAAATTCGACAGGAAACGAATTTGGAGAATTATTGAAATTTTTGGAGAATTTTTTTAGATCATTTCGTTGGACTCCAACGTTGCAAACTTCAGCCTCATCTTAAGGAGTTTCGGTACAGAAGTCAAAATATTAAGAAATTGATCAAATTTGGTGATAATGTTCTTCAACATCAAGTGCGAAAACTCAAATTTTTTCAAAATTTTCTTCTACTTAGTTATCGAGTAATTACGTATTAAAGCAGATTTCTCATGTCCGGAATGTATACCTATATATATGGAAACGCTATGCTTATACACGTAAACTTTAGTGATCAATTACTCGATAACTGTGTAGAAGAAAAATCTTAAAAAATTTGTGTCGTCAAATTTGGCACTAAAGAATATGTTCACCAAATTTTATAAAATACTGAACTTTTTGAATTTTTTAATTTTTTTAGCATGGATTAGCATGGCAACATTGTATCGCCTGTACCGAAACTCCTTAAGAGGATGGATCAGTTGGTATATCGCAACCGTGAGTGCGAGAGAGATAGTTGCAAATTTCGAAATCGAAATTCTTTGACACAATTTGACCGATTAAAAAAAGGCTCTGTCAGTCGATTTTTGCCATCGTTCTGCGCAGGCTGACAGAGCCTTTTTTTAATCGATCAAACTGTCTCAAAGAATTTCGATTTCGAAAATTCCAAGTGAGGTTAGTCGACTGATCCATACTCTTAATAGTAATTATTGTTGTGTGGCGTACAATGAAATCTGATGTTTATAAGATGCTGCCGGCTACACAGTTTTGTCAAAGCTTGTACACTCTGCTTGTCCTACATAATCACGCCGCGTGTACGAAATAGGTCCTTCACACACACACAGAAAGTCGCGCTGTCACCGTGACGACAACGTCATTCTCCAATATTAATTACTGTGCGTCGAGCGTCAAAATTTCAGTGTTTCCCGAAATCTTTTATTTATTCCTCGCAAAAGAAGTTAAAAAGTATTCGAATGGCAATTCAATCGAGAAAGGTGGTCGAGCATTTGAGAAAAAAGCTTTCATATTGTTTTGTATTACGGGTGTCAGTTGGCCGCGTCGTCACAGCTGGTCATGCCGCCGTTCCGCGTCACGTAAAATTAACATCAGTCGATATCTCCGAAACTGGATGCTCAAAAATTCCAATTTTTTAGAATATTAATCCCACAATAATACTGAACACACGACGATTCGTTTCGCTTTGGTATAAAAAATGTAAACATTCAGTGACGCGCGTTAGGTATAAAAATCGCGCACAAAACGACCCATTTTTAACGGCGAATATCTCGAAAACTAAACGATGAATCGAATCAAAATTTTAATAGTAACTCCACGAAGGTTATTTTTACTCCATATTTAAATTTCAACCGGTTCTCAAGATTTTAACAAAAGTACAGAGCTACCTTAATGCATTTCTTTGTACGTAATTAACTGAATGTCGAAAATTTTCTTCAGACGTCTCAGTGGCCATTTATATTTTTATTACGATGCATAATAGGCGAGTTATGAGGTGGATGAACGAGCTGTATATTGAGATCTGTAGGCGGAGGAAATGAGATGCTACTTTCGCTCGATTTAGTAAAGAAAAACCGTTATTACAGCTTTCGAGGTCAATAACGCGACGAGAGACTTGACTCCTACGGATCATCAGTGCCGCACTGAGAACCTCTCAGTAATATTACTCTGAGCAGTATTTCCGTGCAAAAGTGCGAGCTGATCATTCCAGATCATTCGCTTTTAATATGCTGCTGCTGGTAGGAGAATGTTATTTGTCGTCGATCTTGTTGTCGCACTCGTCGCAATTTGACAAAATAAATAAGTACTGAATAAAAAAACGTTGCGCAGAATTCCGTATTTGTTGGCATGATTTTTATGTCGAATGGATGAATCGCGAGGTGGAATAAGCTCACGACGATATTCCATTACTTTATAAAGTGTACTCCGCCGGAGTTTTTGGCATACTTTTCATCATCCCAACTCGTTCACATTTAGCTCGATTTAATGACGAAAATACGAAGAGTACAATAGAGAATGCAAAAATGAAGTGAGCTTGCGTTCGTTAGTTTTTTTACTCGGCAAATCGATTGAATTGTGCGAGGAGCCCGAGCGCAATTGATCGTAGAAATAAAAATAGAACGCCAGACTGGTGTCCCGCGAGCAGGGGAATGTGACGATTATTACTGTCGACTATTTTCATGATTTATTTCGCATGTATACCGCGGGACGACGTCGTTATCGTAGTCAATTCTGCGAGTGATAATATGAGCTGGTCTTTGTGCGAGCACTTTGTACATACGGTCGTATATACATTAACATTATTTGGGCGCGTATCAGAGCTCGTCCGCGCGCATGCACGAAGAGTGGAATTTCGTCTTTTTGATTCTAAGCCCGGGACGATCGAGCTTGCGGTGTCAAGCTGCGACGATTCACCGAGGATCATTTACTCGTAGACTTGATATGACGTTCAAGCCGCTCGTTTTATTTCTCAGCGCTTATAATCGCGGAGGCGCTTGATGACGAAAAACACGCAATTTCTTTCTGCGATTCGTGGCTCGAGTAAGAAACAGCTGCTCCAGCAGTATGACAAGCTGACAAAAGGAGCAATCGAGCAATCGCACGAGACAAATCGGGCGATAAGAATTTTTCAACCTCGAATAAAGCAGTCTATAAATATCCTGCAGTTTTATCGTACGTTCAATTAACTCTCCGCTACACGCACGTTAATGCCTTCGAATTCATTTCATTGAGTAACCAGAAACATAAATTTATGAATACTTCGATTGGGCCTCGATGGCAGATTGAAACACGCGATTTTCAACTCCACTGCCGATTTCAACTGCTTTGAAATTCTCTTTTTATGTGTACACATTAAAAAGTTTGATTTCAAACGATTTTTATATTCTGTTACCAAACACCGTTCAACGAATTTAGTCCAATCGGTGTTCTGCTCGTTTGATTTAAGGAGGGAGGGGGGACGTGACAACAGCTCGGATTCATCGGGAAACAAAAGTCGAACGACGAAGTTACTCAAAGGTCGATAAAGTAGTTGGATTCTGCTGGTGCATGCGAGTCTTTTTTCCACCGCGCTGGTAACAGACTTGTTCACCGGTGTAATCGGACAAAAAATCGTGTTTGAGAGACCGCCGACACGACTCCGATGCATAATTCGGGTATCCATCTGTGCACGAAAAAATGACAGCTGATTATGCTTTGCGAGTGTTCATTCCCAGGAATCTGATTGGATCGGTGCCCACCGCGTTGTCAACGAATAATTAAAGAGCGTCGATTAAGCGAGGCGAGCTTCGATTCGCGGAATATCCAATTTCCCGAAGCAGGAGAGCTCGAAGCACATACATTATTTTACATGCTCGCAATCACGCGCGCGATCGATTTCTTCGAATCTTCATTCTTACTCACGAATTATTTTCATCGTACATAACTCTTCTATCGTGGTAAACACCTCGGCAGGTTTTTCCAATTCTATTAAAAATGCGTGTTTATGACTCTGCCGGCTCGCCCTGCGACTGCAAACGGTTCGACTTCGTTGCTTCTTCGACATCATTGTTCAAACGATATCGAGATCATCGAGTACGTTCACCTTTTTTTGCAAATCGTTCCAAGTTACCTTTTTTATGATAAAATCTCATGAAGGCGGTTTTCGAGGGTGCTCTTTCAGAATCTGGCATTTACTTTGTTAAATTAAATCAAAATCTTTATTATTTTTGCTTTTTTTAATTAAAAAGACAAGAATTTTTGACGTTTTTTTTTCTTTCAAATTGATTTTCGTTATTGATGCTGCACTTTAATAACAATATTATTGCCAGCAAAGGTGTCCTTAATGTCTGACCTTTCCAGAACGCTGGTTATGAACTCTTTTTTCCCCTATCAGTTTCTCTAGGATGGCGGTTTTTGCCAAACAGCATGATGTAAATTTTCATTATTATTTTTCTCGAAAAGTATCAACTTAAAGAAAAAATTGTATGCAACAAAAAGCGTTTAGAATCATTCGAAAAACACGTGTGATTTTTTTTCAAAAATTTTCTAGCTATTTTTGAATTTTTGAATTTCGACAATTTTTTGGAAAATTAAAAAAATTCGGAAATAAATCACACGTATTCTTTGGATGATTCGAAATACTTTTTGTCCTATAAAATTTTTTCGTAACGTTGAGATCTTTTGAGAAAAAAATTATGAATCCATTTATTATGCCACAAACAAAAAATTACAACGGATCGAAGGCATGACATAATCGTTACTCTGTCACTGTTCATAAATAATACCGCGTTATCCAGTACTCATCACAGTGAGGTGGACGATAATAGAGAATTTTATTTTTTTTTGTTTTTGAGATTTTGAAGAATTTCTCTTTTGTTCCTCCATTGAAATTGTTCACTTGAAATTGCGTGTCCAAAATTGTAGTTTTGCGCATTGAGGGAGATGGGTGAATATTCGCTATCCAAGATTACGCGTTAGTTACCGTGTAGTTTAGTAACGAATTAATTATTGAATATCGACTTTTCTCTGATACTTGTAACTCCGGCACATAGAAGTCTCGTACACACATGAAAAGTTATTGAATTTTTTCATTAGTTCTATCCAAGATTTCGCAAAAAAAAAAAAATCGATCCTTGTATTTCGTGGATATTTAAGAATACACGAGTATTTTAATTTTTTAACCTTACTATTGATAATCGATTGAAATATGAAAAAATATGTGATGAGAAATCATTCGGATTAGACGACAAATGAGTCGGTGACGTTTGGCAACTCTGCATTCAATATACGTTCACATGTGTGACGTTAGTTCGACCTTTTGGTCATATTTTGTCGTTCGTTTGCTCCGCCACGTTTTTTTGTAAGTTTTTACAAAACGATTTTTATCCCGGTAAACTTTTTGAGTGTCCATTTTTTCATTTTTCTCCACTGCAATACTACTTTGGACAGTAAACTCACTTCATAACCTATAAAATTTGTAAACAAAACTGACAGTGTGACATCAACAGCAGCGGCAGCTGCTGCACCACGCTAGTAAAAATGAACTCTTCAAACGTTTTTTTTTAATAATAAAATTATATAAAATTATATAAAAATCCTTTACCAATTATATTTCTAAAATAATAAAATTATTGTTTTCACTTTTGAAGTTTTCGAAAAATATAGCTGCGCCAAAAATCACGTGGCCGTCGCCCATTTACCTTAAGGAGGGTGGATGATCGCGACGATACAATGTTGCCATGCTAACCCATGTTAAAAATATTAAAAATTTCAAAATGATAAGAATTTCATAAAATTTGGTAAATATATTCTTTAAAAATATATAAGACAATATAAATTTTTTTAGATTTTTCTGCCACATAGCTCTCCAGTAATTAAACACTAAAGTTCACGTGTGTAAGCATAGAGTTTACATACATCTCGTGCATAAGAAGTTCGATTTAACCCTCAATTATGCGATAATCATGTGGTAAAGAAATTTGAAAAAAATTGTATTTGTATACTCGATGCCAAAGAATGTTATCACGAAATTTCATCAAATTCTGATCATTTTTATTTCGTGATCCACCCTCCTTAATGGGTTAACGAGCGAAGTTGATATTTTATTCAATATTTGGAGTCGCGAATGTTGCCCACATCTTTGAAAAAGCCCCCGAGTAAGTTAAACTGGCTCCGGCATGCGATAAAACTATTTGCTCACTGGAAAAATGGCTCTTGGTTTTTCCATTGTTGCAAGAGGCACGCGCACCGATGTATCAATATTGTTGGAGCTGCAAACTCGCCAAATAAGTCACGTACGCGCTCGAAGGCGTAGCGTGTTTGTTTCTCCGTTGCTGAACAACGATACACCGTAATTCGGCTCTGTTTGCAGCGATTTGGCTATAATGCGACGACTCCTCCGATTCTCACAATGTTTGCAGCACTTGAAAAAGTACAGCGACGCAGATACACGTCGAGATGGCGAGTTCGTTCACACTACAGCTATATACTCTGAATCGGGGAGTGCACGAGCCGTCATCGTTTCTCGCGAATTTCACAAAAGCTACAGGCATATTTCGGAGAAATTTCTCTTCCTCTTTCCCCGCCATTTTCCGCTCGTTCCTTTTTGCTTGTGAGCTCAACTGGCTTCTGTCCAGCTCCCTCAAAACTTGCTCGAAATTCGTTCAAGTGCTGTGGTATTTGTACAAAAAGCCGAGAATAAAGAGAGAAAGCCCGAGCTGCTGATGCACCGCGAATTAATTAATCTGCTCGGTGATTCGGGCTCGATGTTGCCGGGATTGGAGGGGAACGGAGGTAGCCCTCGAAATTAATGAGGAAACTAGAAACGACGATGAAAAGGAAAGCTTTCAAAGAGGAGGAAGAAAATAAACGCGAAAGAGGTTTAAACTTAACTCGATACGGAATTCGGAAGAGGGCGCACGGCGGAGTGAACGAAATGTCGAATTCGGAACTTTCGGCTAACCGCTGCCGTGAAAAATCGCTCTCGCGCCGTTTCGCGAACCTCGCAGTTTTCGTCGAACGACACAAAAAAAGTACTCGTATTTCATTCGATGCTCCGACAGAACGAGTTTTCCGAGAAACATGAAAAAAAGAAAGCGGTTTCGTGAGCGAATATATAGTAATTAATTGGCGATCGGGAAGAGCTGGAATTTTGTTTTTTACGAGCGTTTACAGCAGGAGAGGCGGAAATAATATTTACGGTTTTTCGACGACGGATATTCCGAACTTTTATTCTGTTGTTTGGCGTAAACGAAGCAAAAAGTAAGTTCTTTTAAGCCGCGAGGATCGCAACGCTAATGTGGATCGTCGTCGTGTCCATCCGGGCGGGCAGCCCTGAACGCGGTTCGAGGAGAGAAGCAGCGAGGTGTCGAAAAAGAATATTTTTTCTTGTGAACCGGAAGAGGACAAAAAAGGATAAAGAATGAGCCGAGCGAAACGGGGATGAGGTCGTGTTTTCGTGCACCTGTTTCTCCACCGCAAATAACCCGCGCTCTTGTCCGGGGCAACGTTACACCGAAATTGCGTTCTGTTGCTGCACCAAAAAGTGCACTTGCGGAGGATCGCGGTAATTTCGCGGTGACTGTGAATTCCGGCGGAGCCCGAACTCGGTCACCGTGTCGTCATAACTTTTTCCCGCAAATCATTGCATTTTCGTTGATTTCATGAAGTAAGAAAAAGTTGGCGGAAAGTTTTTGCGCTTCGGCATCTAAACGTTGAATTATTTAGCGATGAAACTTGATGGAACTCCGTGAAACATTGACAGCGCTCTTCGTTGCACATTGAATTAAATAATTCTCCGTCTACATCAGCTTCAATGAAGCTGCGAAATGAATTATAGCGAAATAACACCGACTTTAGGACATAAGAATAAAAACGTATGTGCACGGAGAGACTTTTATACGGAATATTTCGGATGAACACATAGAAAAATTTGCTATGTTTTGTAACAGCGCTGTTCTACATCGCCACTCTATTACATTTCACCAAAGTGCATAGTAATTTTGATGTCGAAAGCAGTTCTCTCTAACTTTACTATGTATGACAGGCAAAATTTAGGTCTGTGACATTCTTACATCGAACGATGCATCGATATCCGAATGTCACTGGTGTCTTTGGTGAAATTTTAAAAATTGGTGAATTGGACTGGACAAATTGGTGAAATGTCGAAGATTTTTGTATCGTTGAGTCGCACCGTCCGAAAAGAAGTAAATTTTCTTTTCGATAAAGATTTACTTGACAAAGACCGCTTATGAACGAAGCGATTGCTTGAAATTTTACTATGTGCCACTAGTTAATTTTCATGTTTATACTCGCAGCGCCTCGTATAATTGGTGGGCGTATGAATTTTGTTATGTTGTCGAGCAAAATTCAGTGCGGCAAAAAGGAAAATACGAAAGTATGCAATTTTTCGTTCAATGCGGCACTTTCGATTTTTCTCAAAAAAATTCACAAAATTCTCCGTTAAAAAACAAAATTTTCGAGCCTTATTGCAAGATGGGCTTCAAATAGTTTCTTGTAAAAAGAATTAAAAAACTTATTTTTTTTTCTGTCATTTTGATTTATTTTTCTTCCAAGATCACGTAATTCCCTCAATCAGTCTCAAAATATTAATTTATTTAATTAATTTAATTATTATCAAACAGTAATACTGTGAGAGTTTTTTTCAACTATGTATTATGAATATTCCAACAAACACATGAATTACTGGAAAAGGAAAATAATTTTTTTTTCAATAATTGTTGAATATTTTTTAAAATTTATAAGGAATGAATATATTTCAGTTTGATAATTGAGCACTCGATTCGAATTGAGCATATTCGAATCGGATAATTCGATTCGATTAATCTCGAATAATTCGTGATTTCGAATATCCGCACACCTCTAGTTTTTAATAAAAATTCGCTCGGTGTTCATTTTTGATATAGTACAGCGCGTTTTTTTTACTATCGACTGTGGTAATGGTTCCCCAAACTTTTGCATTATTTGACACACTCTGTAGCGGTTATTGTTATAATATCGATATGGTCCGACGTTAATATAAAAACATAGTAATTTTTGCTATAAAAATTTCTCCGTGTGTAATCGTTCAATACGAGGCTCACGCCCGAGATCGATTAATTAACGAATTTCCACGGTTTCGCGTTGTATTTCACCAGCCGATTTTGTCATACGCTCGCGCCGCCTGTCAGCCATTCTCGTGACTCAGTCGTCCTAAAACATGCTTATTCCAGGACAGAAATGTGCAACGGAAGCGCTCGATTATTTATAACGCGCGCGGTGTACGCGCGTGTTTTGCTTGGCAGCCTTTTTTGTCCCTTTGCTGTCAAGACTTTATCAGGCGTAACGAGCTTTCGTCGCGACTTCCCTAATTAATCTAGTTTCGGGGTCAACCGAAACGAACACCGTACCGTTAAGGGGTAAATTCTCGACGACAAGACGACGGCTCTTGTTCTCTTCTCTTACGCATTCGCAGCTGAGAGCAAGAGGAAAAGGTGAACAAAGGGAAAGCGACGAACGAGGGAATGTCGCAGGAAAAGAATTCCGCGTGATACGAGAAACGCTAACGCGATTTTACGTTTCCGTTCAAGGTTAAAACGCTCGCTCGAATATGGGTCATTTCACGTTGAAAGAAACAACGTATAATTAGTGATTTTAAATAAAGTTACATCGAAACGCGCACGTTCGTTCCTCGCGACGTTCCCACCTTTCAATATTACACATTCCATTGTGTCGTTAAATAATATTTTCATTCGCGAAATAAACATTCTAGGTACTCGACAGAAAAAAAAACAGAATCGAAACTTGGCAGCGGTTTCGATCAGGTTTTGGAGAAAAAATTTAAAAAAAACTACGATTTCTCGAAACTCTTGGTGCCGAACATCGAGATCGTTCTGCGACGGATTAACGTGTTTACGGAACTGCGCTTTTCGGGGTAGCGATTCTCGTTCGAAATACCTCGCAGGCGAGTAACTCGTGTTGAAAAAAGGGTTCGTTTCACTCTCACCCGAGAGGTTGTTCGAACTTTCGCGAAGCATATTTTTAGCCTGGCGCTACATTATAAATTCGATCAAACATGTATGCCCAAGGCTCCCAGCGCGAGGGATATACAGTAAATCGGTCCGCTCGAAAAACAAAAGTGCCTACTCTCATATCTGGCCTGGAATTTTTAACCGACGATGCGCGATGCGCTCGCGCGACGAGTAGACGCCAATTCCGGGCAAACCAATCGCCGCTGAATAATGATTTTATTCGTCGAAATATCTCGGAAGCACATGGCGCGATTGCCTGGAAAAATCCTAACTCATCTTTTTTTGCTTCTCATTTACAGTCCTGATTTATTGGTCGCACTCGAGCAGCGCGGAGGCTACGTTTGCAAATGTTCTTTTTCCCAAAATTCTTTGTCTTCACTTTCCTTTTTATTTCGATTTACATTCAATTATTCTTATCCCGCACCGTTTACACTCCAAGAGGAGCGGCATAACTATTTTTGCCAGTTTTCCATTTCTCTTTCTCACGGTTCTACGCAGCAGTTTCTTTACACTCTCGTGCTTTTCATTCGCACGTTTAGTATCGCTGCTCAATGGAGTGTGATTTGTGGCGTAATAAACTATCCACATATTTATAAATGGCTATTAATAAATGGATGAATGTGTCTGACGTTTGAATTGTTTAGCCTTGGTCTCTAGTTTTTCTATCAAGAAACAGAGAGAGAGAGAGAGACTGATATTTGTAAAAATGTAATACGACGACGTTACTAAACCGTGAAACGTCGCCAATAACTCGCGATCTTGCAAATTCTGATCGCAGGTTAAAATATATCATCGCGTAGATATTTTCAGCATACAGTGCACCTTTATTACGACATCTTGGTAGTTACGTCATCGATAACGTCACGTCGACCATTCGCGAGACAAAAAGACCGAGAGGGCGGCAGGGGGGAAGGAAGGGGAAAGTTTTGGACGATTTGCTGACATCCATTTTTCATTGTGGTTCGAATGGACAATTGCGAAATTGATGCCTTATGGTACTTTTCTTCAAACAATTCGATACAATCATTTATCGAGAATAATGATCAGAAAAAAAGCACACAATTTCTAGATTTTTCTGAATCGATTTTCGGGTATTTTGAAAACTTGGAAATAACAATTTCTAGTTTCATTCGATAACGTCTGGTTCCGCGGAATTACGCGATAAATTGTTTGTCATTGTAATTGCATTTGTCAAACGATCGAACGTTGCGCGTCAAAATAATATCACACTGTGAGAAAAAATTACTAGAACCAATAAAATGTAGTTTTGAAGCGAAAAAATCATTTATTTAATTATTCACCAAAACATGTTAGATTGGTTCCCTCATATATTTACTTGGTTAATTTATTTCAGTCAATTTCATAAATTTTTATTTCAATAACAGTAGTTGCTTTAATCTAACCATTTTTTTATCAATTATGTGTAATATGTAGTTTGAATCAATAACACATTTTATGATTCAAAACATGCATGTTTTTGAAGGAAGCACTTATTCTTTTTATGAACCATGATTTTAACTATATTATATGTTTATGTATTTTAACTATATTACGTTATCAAATACAAAATTATTTTTCACTGCCCCTGATGGTCATCACAGTTTATGGTACATCTCTGAAACCATTTTAATCGAAGAAAAATTCCTACCTGCATGGGGATTCGATACCTACCTATCTACATCTTTGCTATCCACTAGACTACCACGACATTGTTAGATATTAACTGAAAAAGGAATTATATAAGTTGCGAAAAGTATTATTTCGATTACTTATTTGTTGAACCATGACAATCACTGTTAATTTGAAAACATATTTTGACGGATCTATCACTTCATTATATTGAACTCTGATTCAATAGTGACAATTAGATTGATTATTTTAATGAAAATATTTTTAGAAACAAAATAATGATGAATTTATTGCAAGAAAATAATTTGTTCGAAAATAACAATTTCGTATTGAAGTTGTTTTGTAAATTCAAATAATCTAATGTTTTTGATGCGATAAATGTAATTGATCCAAGCAAAAAAAATTTAATCAAATCTATCATGCATCTAATTGATACTACTATTAAATAAGAGTTTAATATAATGAAGTAATAGATTCATGAAAATATGTTTTCAAATCAACAGTGATTCGCTTGGTTCAACAAATAAATAATCGAAACAATACTTTGATTTAATAAGTAAATACATGTTCTCAAATTCAATAATTTTTTCTTTCAGTGCACGATTGAAAATCCCTGGAGGCAGAAAAAGGCTTTTAAATGATGACGCTCAAGTTTTCAATTGGAGTCCAACGAAATGATTTTAAAAAACTCTTGAATAATTCCAGTAAATCTCCAATTTTGTTCCTTGCCAAATTTCCAATTTGTAATTTTCCAACTCACATCAATGATTCGTGAAATAAAAAATGATGAATTATCAATCTTTTTTTCGTTCATTTCGTTGGACTCCAATGTTGCAAACTTCAGTGTTGTTTGTAAATGTGGAATTTGAGATTACTCGAAGACGAAGTTTCGTCGGTGAAAAATTGAATGATGAATGAAAACCGAAAGGAAGGTAAGAAAAGAAGAACGGTAATGGGAAAGTTTTGGAGAAGAAAAAATTCGAAAAACTGGTCACAAAATGTAAGAATGAATAATCTTGGGGGGGGGGGGGGGGGGGGGATTTTGAGGAGCGTCATGCGAGCAACATCGTGAACTCTCATCGGGGTCAAATCGAAGCTCAGTGATAAGGTGAAAAGGCGAGTGCAGGATGTGCAGATAAAGGGAACCGTCGGTGTCGTAACGCGTGTGCAGGAATTCGGAAAATGAGTTCAATCTCCGTTGAAAAAATATAATAAACGGCGAACTTCAGCGAGTCGGGATTTCGTAATAATTGCTCAAAGCTACGCGAACGGGTGAGAGTGACAAGTGGAAATAAATGCGATGACACAATCACGGCGGAGTGTGAACGCTGCGTATGAAAAAAACGACGAAGAGCATTAACAATTTTATCAACAAAGAGAGACGAGGAAATGAGAAAGAGAGTTTGAGAAAGAAGCGCGTGGGGCGGGGTTGCCACCTGGCACTGTCGTCACGGGGATTTTGCGAAATGTCAGTGGCCACGCGCATGCAAAAACTTTGTGTGTGAAAAAAAATGAGATAATGGAGGAATTGTCTTTGACGAAGAGTTCGAACGAGCTTCGCTGCGATGAAAAAACGTGAAGAAAAAGAGCAAACGGTTGTTTTGTTTAGCTTCGGATAAACGCGAAACTGCGAACCGAGGAACAAAATCTGCAAAAGGTTATTTCGATCGCGAATCCGATATTCCCGCGAAAAATCATATTCAAAGGCGCTTAAACGACGGTGCTTGTTCTCCTCGAAACTTATTTATGTACATTATTTGGGTCATTTTTAAGAGCGCGATGTGCGTGAACCTCTCTGGAAAAATATACGAAGTTAATGATATTTCCACAGCTAGGGAACGGACCGAAACGTTGAGGCTGCTTCGAATAAGCGAGGAAGAAAAAAAACGACACTGCTCGCGAGAGTGTCAGAGTTCACTTATGCGCCATGGAAAAAAATGAATTACACAACCTCCCGGACGAGAAGGGATACGAGATGGGGCGCGTTTGTACTGCTTTCACGCGGAAGGACAAAGAGAAAGAGAAAGGGAGAGTCTCGCGCTTGCTCAATCCCCCTGTGGCAAGAACCCGCAGAGCTTCTGTGTGACAATCGATTTATGGAACCTAATATAGAACACGAAGCTAACACAGAGTCTATAGGCAAGTAATATCTGACGTTATGACTACGCGTTCCTACGTTTGCTCATGCCATTCATACATTATTTCACCTTTTTTTCCATCGCACACACAATCTCCTCGCCTCTATCACGTGAGAACAAATCTTTCGACATCATTGTTCAACAAATATGAATCTTTCAATGAACCAGGGACGTTCGTTGTCGTTGTTATTCATGTTCGCGAAGACAGCCCGTGATCGTTCGAGCACAGTTTTTTAGCTGAATGATCGTATTTTAATGATACGTTTCATTGACAAATATTTTCGTCAATGAAAAATCATTGAATATTTATTGACAGCTCGGCAAACTAATTACACCGATTTTGAAAGTCCAAAATATCTTCAGTTGATTTTTCGAGTGAATTTTCTGCGTTTCAGCTTCAATGAAATGGACGAAAAAAAACACTTGTGATTCTCGTATTTTTTTTTCTTTCGCTAATGATTTTTTTGGATTTAAAAGCTTTTTAGAACTATTTAATAATGTCAAAATTTGGAGTTACTAATAAAATACTTGTCCACCGATTGATATCATAAATTTTAGTGCTGCGCGTAAATTAGATGGGATTTTTTTCAATTGATTTAGCTCTTCGAATCAAATAAGAAGAATGAGGCATCGGTTTCCAAAATGATTTCAAGCGCGATTTTTCGGTTTTTTATTTTTTACTTGTTATTTGATTCTTTTGACACTTTAAAAAATAGATACAGATTAGTTTTTTTGTAAATGTAATGTTTTTTCAAGATTTGTGAAATTTTTTTCGAATTGTTCTGTATTTTTTTATAAAATAATTTTTTTTACAATTAAAAAAAAAAAATTTTTTAAAGTTTTTTTTATGGATGGAATTATCAGCAAACGAGGGACCATCAATGTACTTGTCCCAACCTTTTTTTCCCTAGGGGTTTTTTTTCTTTCGCTAATTTGCAATTCGTAGTTTTTCAACCTACACGATTCATTTGGGAAATAAAAAATGGAGAATTACGAGCAACTTTTTTGTTAATTCGGCGCGTTGGAGTAATGCAATGTTGCAAACTTCAGCTTCATAATTCACGATGAATTACGAATACATAATGAGACCATAAAGAATCTTGTTTCTGACGTCACTTGATTTATTCCGTTTTGGTATCTCAACACTGAGGATATTTCATTTCTCGAGAGAACTTTGCGAAATCGAACGTTTGATGTTAGAGTTCAGTGCGCCTCGCCGCGTACATAATTTCGTACATTCGTTGCTACACATCAAAGCGAGCGAATGAGAGATCATTTCTCGAATGGTTTTTATCTCTTTTGTTCACGAACGTGTATATCGATAAATAAACTCGGATCCGCTGGCAAGATAGTTTTTGGCTGAGCAGATGTTCCCGGTGCTTAGTTCGAATACGCGTCAGTTTGACTTTTCGTTTATTCTATTGCTGGCCGCGTGCGCGCGCGTCTGTCCCCCGTTGACAATTTTCATCGGTCTCGAAAGAACGACAATAATTTTCACGTTTCTCGGAGCATTGTCTCCGTTCTCGTAGTCCCGAAAGAATATTCGCGGCAACTATCCCAACGCTCGGTCATCTTTTCGTCTCGCTTCGTCGTGACCTAGGTCCGGAACGTCCGCCAATGTTTTATACAGAACAGCCGACGACGCGCATCGACACCGCAGCAGCTTCTTTGACGTTTGTCCAATAAATTCACGCCGAGAAAGCAACACGAGAGAGTCGTCACGTGACCCTGGCTCACTCCGCTTACGTGGGTGGTGGTGAAAAGCTCAATAAATCGGAGCAACGCGAGTTTGACGTATATTTTCGAGGTCTACGTCGAGCCCAAATATGCACTTTCATTCAGAGCAAACTAGTTTTACGCTGCTCGTTCTTAGACTTAACTGGCATGACTTAAAAATAATTGTGGTTTATCGTCAGGTGCCTCAAGGATTTAAGGAGGGTGGATCGCGACGATACAATGTTGCTATGCTAAACCATGTTAAAAATATTAAGAATTTCAAAATTACCATATCGATATTATAACAATAATCGCTACAGAGTGTGTCAAATAATGTAAAAGTTTAGGGAAACATTACCACAGTCCATAGTAAAAAAAAACGAGCTGTACTATATCAAAAATTAACACTGAGCGAATTTTTATTAAAAACTGGAGGTGTGCGGATATTCGAACTGACGAATTATTCGAGATGAATCGAATCGAATTATCCTCGATTCGAATAATTCGAAAAATTTGAATTTATTCATAAATCGAGTGCTCAACTATCAAACTGAAGTATATTCATGCCTTATGAATTTTGAAAAATATTCAACATTTATTGAAAAAAAATTATTTTCCTTTTCCAGTAATTCTGGGATTTCTTAGTCTTACTTCTATTCATATGTTTGTTGGAATATTCATAATACATAGTTGAAAAAAACTCTCACAGTATTACTGTTTGATAATAATTAAATTAATTAAATAAATTAATATTTTGAGACTGATTGAGAGAATTACGTGATCTTAGAAGAAAAATAAATCAAAATGACAGAAAAAAATAAGTTTTTTAATTCTTTTTACAAGAAACTATTTGAAGCTCATCTTGCAATAAGGCTCGAAAATTTTGTTTTTTAACGGAGAATTTTGTGAATTTTTTTGAGAAAAATCGAAAGTGCCGCATCGAACGAAAAAATTGCATACTTTCGTATTTTCCTTTTTGCTGCACTGAATTTTGCTCAACAACATAACAAAATTCATACGCCCACCAATTATATGAGGCGCTGCGAGTATAAACATGAAAATTAACTAGTGGCACATGGTGAAATTTTAAGCAATCGCTTCGTTCATAAGCGGTCTTTCTCAAGTAAATCTTTGTCGAAAAGAAAATTTACTTCTTTTCGGACGGTGCGACTCAACGATACAAAAATCTTCGACATTTCACCAATTTGTCTAGTCCAGTTCACCAATGACACGAGTGACATTCAGATATCGATACATCGTTCGATGTAAGCATGTCACAGACCTAAATTTCGCCTGTCATACATAGTAAAATTAGAGAGAACTGCTTTCGACATCAAAATTACTATGCACTTTGGTGAAATGTAATAGAGTGGCGATGCAGAACAGCGCTGCTACAAAACATAGCAAATTTTTCTATGTATTCATCCGAAATATTCGTATAAAAGTCTCTCCGTGTATAAGAATTTAATAAAATTTGGTAAATGTATTCTTTAAAAATATATGAGACAATATAAATTTTTTTAGATTTTTTTACCACATAGCTCTCGAGTAATTGAACACTACAGTTCACGTGTATAAGCATAGAGTTTACATACATATACAGTCATACATCTCGTGCATAAGAATTTGATTTAACGCTCAATTATTCGATAACCATGTGGTAAAAAAATTTGAAAAAAAATTGTATTTGTATACTTGATGCCAAAGAATGTTATCACGAAATTTGATCAAATTCTGATTATTTTTATTTCGTGATCCACCCTCCTTGAAGGCGATTATCATTAGGACGAACAGTATGCGAGGCAGAACGATGAATTTTCAGAGCCAACTCATTCCGGGAGCTCAAACATGAAAAATGATGGAAAAAAGAATTTTTAGAAGAACAATATGGCGCGAGTTGTGCCAACAAAAATGAAGAGACTCGAGTCACTAATTCGGGTGGACGCTCTTTTCGTATGCTCTGCTTGGAACGAAAAAAAATCATGCACGACGTCGCGTGTTTTCAAGGACCCAGATGTATCACATGCAGGGCTGCCCTACGCTGTCTAGACGTCTCGAGATTTCTTCTATACATGCATATATATGCTATGTTTGCTTCTGCGGCTTGAGTGGTGGCCGATAAACGATGCGATCGACGTTGTTTTCATTCTATACAAAAATGCATATTTCAGTATAAAAATGATACTTGATATGACGAATATTAGTGTAGTAGGTTAATCTATCTATCTACTACTGGACTACTATCTACTACGTTGGAAGGTTGATTTATTTAGATTTCAAACAAACTCGTTTATGGAAGAGACTGAGAAAAAAAGTTGTTCTTTCAACAAGATTCATTCTACGTGTTGGTACTTGGTGGATTCAATAATGTTGTTTGCAGACAGCAAATACTTTAGTTCATTCAATGAAAAGTACGAAAATTTCTCATTGGTGAATCCACGAGATCGTCCAACCGAATAATTTATTTCTTCGAGGATTTATTTGCATCAACATTCGTCTGAATCGGTCGATCATGAAATTGCCCGAAAGGTTTTCTTATTCAGATTCGCTTCGTCCACGCTCTTCTCAGGATTTACAAATTATTCTCTGTTTTACATCAGAAATATTTTGCGGCTCGTATCGAACCGATTATTTGGATCGGGAGAGCCGAATTTTCTTTCGACACAGAAATTCATTCTCAGTCCAGTTGTTACGATAACGAAAACAATGAATTATTTTTATATGAGCACGATCCATTGGATTTCACAGTTTCTCGGGAGGGGTTTACTTCGAAGTACCTTAAAAACTGTCCTCAAATACCAAATTTCAACTCTTCGAGTACTCAAGGTCACGAAAACGATATTTAAGACAAAAAATGTCCTTTTTTTTGCCTGGATGCAAGATGATGGCTCACAAATTCCGAGAATGACCAATTCCGGAATGATATCTCTCTAGGCTTCTTCACGCAATTATAATTTTCGACATAACTCGCTCGATGGGTATGGAAAACGAAAAAATGAGAAGTCAATTAGGCTAGAAACAATCTTGTAGCGTCAAATGTTCATTATATTGAAAGGCCTTTCAATCTGGATGACTGAACAATTTTTTTCCATAATCCAGACAATATATTAAAGGAAATGTAATCAGAATTATTTGACTTGAACGTAAAGTCTTTGTGAACCATAATCTTAAACCGAGGACCTTATATATTATAATCTTAAACCAAAAGATGGACATTTTTGGACCTCTGTAAGGCTCGTTTCCGTGACCTTGAGAGAGTCGAAATTTGGTATTTGCGTATAGTTTTTAGGGTACATCGAAGTACCCAAGTTTGAGCAATTTTGGAAAACCCCTTCCGAGAAATTGTGCAAAGTCCAATGGATCTGCTCATATATATATAAACTTTAAAAATCATATACATATGAGGAAGACTCAATGAGGAGGACCAGTTGAGAATGATTATTTTCTTGAATAAAGGTTTGATTAATCGTTGCGTTTTTTCTAGCATACCTATTTGAAAAAGTAGAATAACCCTTCCGGGCGTAGGGAGAGGCGACCACAGGTCATGCCTTTTCTCATCGTCCTCGTCGTTATCGTTTTTTCCCCCATTTTCTTCATTATTAACGTTATTTTCATGATTTTCATCACTTTTTGCATCGTCAACTGGTTTATTGTAGTCTTGATTTTCAGTGATCAGTTCATTATCATTATTATCATGAGAATCTTCATTTTTTTTATCCTCCTCGAGTACGTTATCGAGATTTTCATTATTGAGAATATTTTCGTTGAGACGATCATTGTTTTGGCCGACATTTTCAGCGTCACCGAGGCCTTCTTCGTCAACGTTATTTTCAATCGTATCACCGGTTTTATCGTTCGTGTTATTTCGAATCGTGTCAAGATTTTGTTCAACGGTATCAACTTGACTTTTGTTATGATTGTGATCAGTAATCACCTCGGAATTAGTTACCGATTCGATTTGATTGTTTTCCCTAATTTGATTCGCCAGATTAACTTGATCGTTAAAAATAGTGGTTTCCGGCTCGTTCCTACTGTTGTCATAGTTTTTCTCGACCTCTTCCTCGTCATTGTAACCGTTATGCGCGCCCTCCGGATCACTCGAAAAATCATCGACTCTTTTTCCGTCGGTTTTCCCAACGGCGACGCTGCTTCCGTCGTCACAAATTTCTCCGGTTTCCTCTCCCTCGATTTTCCTCTTTTCACCTTCGGCATCGAACGCCTCATTTTCTTCGTCGTTATTGTGGATCAGGCCCGAATTCAATAAACATATTAATCGATCTCGTGTCTTAACGATCAATTCCAAACAAGTGATTTTCATCGTAACTCAATTGGAGGAATCGAGCGATAAACGAGAATCGACGATAGTTTTTTTGCAAAATAAAAGTCACTGAAAGTTGGATTACTTTTGGCACAGTCTCACTGAACCATTGATTTCGTTGAGCGAGTGGAAAATACGACGATCGGAGATCACAGACGCACGAGCGGAAATTCAATCTCCGACGAATCATCAAATCCAAAGGAATTTCAAACTGCCACAAACTCCCATTTCCTGCCAATACAAGTCGTGTTATTTCGAGATTAAACTTTATACTTGCATCTCAGATCACTCCGTTAATAATCGTTACTTTTTCAAAAATGCCGAGTTAATCTACGATCGAAGGGGTCGGACGAAGGAAGACAGTGGGAGAAGATTGGGGAAGAATGGATTTCGAAAACTATAGTCACAACGAAACAGCATAAAGGGGTTTCGGTACAGAAGTCTAAATATTAAGAAATTTATCAAATTTAGTGATAATGTTCTTCAACATCAAGTGCGAAAACACAAATTTTTACGACGCTGAGAAGTTTCCAACGTTGGAGTCCAACGAAATGAACGAAAAAAACGTTTGTAATTGACCTATTTTTTATTTCACGAATCGTTGGTGCAGCTTGAAAAACTACGAATCGCAAATTTGGCAGGGAACAAAATAGGAAAATTACTGGAATTATTGGAGAGTTTTTTCGATCATTTCGTTGAACTCCAACGTTGGAAACTTCAGCGTCATAAATTTTTTCAAAATTTTCTTCTACTAATTACGCATTGAAGCAGATTTCTTATGCCCGCAATGTATATCTATATATATGCGAAACGCTATGCTTGTACACGTCAACTTTAGTGATCAATTGCTCGATAACTGTGTAGAATAAAAATCTTAAAAAATGTGTATTGTCAAATTTGGCACTAAAGAATATGCTGACCAAATTTTATAAAATTTAGCATGGCAACATTGTATCGCCTGTACTGAAACTCCTTAACATCGCATAGACGTGAATCCACCTCAGAAGGAGAACGGGACTTGGTCGAACGAACGCACAAAGAATTATTCGATGGACACAGGCTCCAAATTCGTCAAATTAATAACCATCATTCTGGAAAGGGAAAAAAGTCAAGTGGTCTAAATAATGGGAGAGTGGATTAAAATAACTTTGGGTATTGGACCTAAACTGCAATGTTGAACGTAATTAGAAAAGTTAGCGAACCGAATGAAGGAGCAAATACCAAAAAGATAAGTATCCGAATGACGTTTGAGGGAGAAGAAGGTGAATGAAGAGTGCTGAAACTTCATGAAAGTTTATGAGAGTGAAAGGAAGTTCGGAACTTTGGTAAATCGTTGTAACTGCGTCATGTTTGTGAGTGAGGAGAAACATGACATGTAAGGATTCGGGAGATTATGAAATGCGAAGTCAAGGGAGCTTCGAGGCTGCGAAGAGAGGGCAAGGAAGAAGGGAATTGGGAGGGGGGGGGGGGGTGGTGGAAGAGCAACGATAAGCCTGTTTAAAGCGTCGAGAGTCGAGGGGGGGTCGTGCAGGGAGGTCGACACCTTCACCCCGTTCGATGCACGATCCCGCCCAGCGACCGTCATCACGCGTGTCCTTCAAACGATCCGGTGCTCTTCAATGTCACGAAGGTTCAATGGTCCATCGCGTCTCCCCTCCCTTGTACAGTTTCCCTATGCAAAGGAAACGTCACTTTTGCTTTGTGGGGCTTCGCGACGCTTCGGATTTACAGGAAAAACCGAAAAAGCTTCTTCGCGTGAGGGTAATAAATAGTCGGGTAATAAAGACATTCCGACGAGGTGCGATCGAATGGGAGTGCACGAAGCTTCTTGACCAAACTTCCATCCTTGCACGGAGAGAAAATTTTCACTAAAAACACGACGCTGAAGTTTGCAACGTTGGACTCCGACGAAATGAACGAAAAAAACATTTGTAGTTCACCGATTTTTTACGTAACGAAGTACACGGAGAGACTTTTATAGCAAAAATTACTATGTTTTTATATTAACGTCGGACCATATAAATATTATAATAATAATAATAGCTACAGAGTGTATCAAATATTGCAAAAGTTTGGGGAACCATTACCACAGTCCATAGTAAATAACGCGCTGCAATATATCAAAACTATATCAAAATCAACACCGAGCGAATTTTGATAAAAAACATAGTAAATAATGAAATAATTTGATGAAAATTTAGGAGATAACATAGCAATCGTTTCTCTGTGCTATACCAAAAATTGCATAGTTTCGTATTTTCCTTTTTACCGCATTGAATTTTGCTCAATAACATAGCAAAATTCATGCGCCCACCAATTATTTGAGGCGTTGGGAGTATAAACATGAAAATTAACCAGTCGCACATAGTAAAATTTCAAGCAATTTGTCCAGTCCAATTGACCAATTTTCAACATTTCGCCAAAGACACGAGTGACATTCGGATATCGATACATCGTTCGATGTAAGAATGTCGCAGACCTAAATTTTGCCTGTCGTACATATAGTAAAATTTGAGACACCTGCTTTCGGCATCAAAATTACTATGCACTTTGGTGAAATGTAATGGAATGGCGATATAGAACAGCGCTGCTATAAAACAGCAAATTTTTCTACCAAATTCATCCGAAATATTCGTATAAAAGTCTCTCCGTGTATCGGTGCAGATTGAAAAACTAAGAAATTCCAAATTCGACAAGAAATGAAATTGGAGAATTACTCGAATTATTGGAGGTTTTTTTTTAATCATTTCGTTGGACTCCAACGTTGCAAACTTCAGCGTCATCTAAAAACTATTATGGTGCCATAGAAGTAGGGTTCTATATCGTAATATTTATTAATTCTTACGAACATAGATAGTAATTTTTATGAAGCGACTCTATGAAAATTGATGTGTGATGTCAAAATAAATACATCGATACACATGTATATCGGCACGTTATTATACAATCGCGAATGAAATTCTGTTATTTACCATAGTAAATTTCTAAACACTTTGGCGTATGATCGATGCTTGTGTTCGAGCTCCTCAAATTTTACTATGTTCAAGTGTAAATTTCAATTGTGAAAACAGTAGTAAGCATAGCCAAACGGCATGATAATTCTACTTGACAGTTCATCATCGAGTCAACATAAATTTTACAACGTTTCCTTGATGAACTGTGTAGGAAAAAATGGCACAGTTTAAACCTTAGTCACAGCAAAATACGCAATTTAAAAAGTTTTCATTCAGAATTGACTTGGAAATTACAATGTTTTTGGTAAAAACCTTCAATATGGGCGATATAAAATCCCAACGACGTTGAAGTTTGCAACGTTAGAGTTCAAAGAAATGAACGAAAAAAAGATTTGTCATCAATTTGTCATTAATTACAAATCTACAAATTTCAACTTCGACAGGAAACGATGTTGAAGATTTACTGGAATTATTTGAGAGCTTTTTTTTAGATCGTTTCGTTGGACTCCAACGTTGCAAACTTCAGTGTCATAAACCCCAATACCATGGCAGCATAGTAATTCTTACTATTTTTTTCTCTCCGTGTGGAGTCGCACGAATCATTCCTAGCAGCTCCTCCCGTTCAGAAGAGTCCAACGAAATAAACGAAAATGAGATTTGTAATTCACCAATTTTTCATTTCACGAATCATTGATGTGGCTCGAAAAACTACGATTTGCAAATTGGCCAAGGAACGAAACTGGAGATTTACTGGAATTATTCGAGAGCTTCATTCATTTCGTTGGACTCTAACGCTGCAAACTTCAGCGTCGTAACGGATTGTTTTGATTCATTCCCCTTAGAACAAATACGACTTCGTGGCCCCGAACGGGACTGAAATTTGTTTTTTTTTGGTTTCGCGCGGTTCCGAGGCTTTTTTCCGACAATTAAATGTCCTCGGATCGTCGGGAAGGCATGTGCTCGACATCTGCCTCCTGCTGCTCGGGCTCCGAGCGACGACGTAAACACATCGAAGAATTCACACCGGGCGGGGGATTCGAATCGTCGCGACTTTTTTATTCATTCGGTGAAGGATGAATCGAACGATATTCGTGGCAACGAGATGATTATTTCCAACGAAATTGTCGATGAGACAAGAGACGAGAGGATAATAAAACAGCATCGTCGACTCAACTGCTTTACCAACCGACACGACGAGCGAGTCGGCTCTCGAGTGGCGGCGCCACTACACGCAACTCCGCCATCTTTGTTTCCGCTACGAGAACACGATGTGAACGACACTTGGTACACGCACAACGTGATTGAAATGAAAAATGCGAATAACGACGAGCCTTCAATACGTATAAGCATTCGCGAACTGTATCAGTCGAAATTTTTTTGTTCTCACTGCAACTCGATATTCATCGCAGTGATGTGATCACTCGAAGAATCTCATAACCGTTTACTGTTATTACCGAGCTTCGAAGAACGCGAGGAAATCGAGTATAACGGCATCAACGGAGTGGAAGTTATAAACATTTCACGTGTCGACGATTCCACGTCAAATTTCACGGGCTCCCTTCGCTTTTTTGTTTTTTGTTCCTCTTTCGACAGAACCGGAATCGCGAGCTTCGGGAGTCCACAAAAGTGTCTTGTGACGTCGACGATCATCTAACGAAGGAAATTAATCGAATCGTTTGAAATACGAATTTGGCCAGGTTGTAAAACGTTGATGGTCCGAACGTTGAAAAAAAAATTGAATATTTGGGGAATGAGAAAATATAGAGGCTCAAAAGAAAAGGGTTTTGGGAGCTTCCATCGAGGCGCTCATCAGCCAGACGCAGCGAGGCGAGGAACTTTTTAACCTTTTTAAAACGCACGAAAATGGAAGTACGACTTGAATGGGACTTAGCGATTATTGAACGATTGGTCAGTGGGTGAACGCACTTGAGTGTACGTTACCCCAGAGCCCCGACGGGGTAGCGAGAAGCGAGAGAAAGAGAAGGAGGCGCGGAGAGGGGAGCGATGCAAAGGGGGAGACACGAGCCCGAAACGTCACTCGTTATTGCGCGTCGCTTGACCTTGAAGCGAGGAAAAACAGGAGATGGACGAGGGGGGAACGTTACCCCTCAACGTCAACGCGGAAAATCTTGGCTTACCACCAGCTTTCATTTCATTTGCCGAGGAGACCAACACTCGCCTCTTTTTTTCTCGCTCTCTCTCTTTCCAACTCGATACAGGAACAATGAATAATAATGGGCATCGAGAGTAAAAGCTTCGTGATCTATTATCCACAAATGTCAAAGCTAATCTGCCGTTAACGTCGATACAATTAATTTCCTCTTGCACAATCCCCGGTGCATGCCGCCGCTAGACCGAAAGTCTCCGAGTGCATGTGCACATTTTTCGAGTGCGAAATACAATTCGAAGAGAAAACGTTGCCTCGAGTATTTATCGATTTTAATGCAACGAGAAAATCGCTCACGAGAGCTCGAGTTTCGTTTCGAGAGAAAAGCCACTGAGAGAACACTTCCGGTGGGTGCTATAATTTCATGAAACTCTTCAAACGTTTTTTTTTCTCCCCCGTGTGCGAGTTGAATAATTAAGGAAGTTGAGGCATCGGAATGAAAATGATGTCATCGCTTTTAAACCGATTGCATCTTATAAAGTGGAGTGTAAACAAAAATCAGTTCAATTTTCAGACAGTTTAGGAGCGTCGTTGCTGAGAAAAATCAATAACAATCACATTCAGTGATATCTCCGTTAAAAATTTTTTGGGCAACATGAGCACAACATGAACTTGCTGAATAATGTCAATTTTTTTCAGATTTATTAGGAGATTTGCTGAGATTATGTTAATAATAATCTGTTTCCCGTGCAGTTTTTCGAGGCTAGGATCGTCACCGTCCGTGTTTTCGACTGAGCTTTCACCAGTTTTTCGTCTTCTTTTCTCAACTCTCCTTTAAAGTGTATGCAATATTGCCAAACTGTAAACTAGCCTAACTTTTGAAAGGTACAGGTCATGGCTTTTGGGTAAAAAAAATGACTGTACGGCCTCAACTTCCTTAAACGTCGTTTGAACCGGAATAAATCGAAGTTTCGCGACGAGATGTGCAGAGTTTTTCTGAAAAATATTTTCGAAATTTGGAATGAAACGCTCGAACGGGTGTGTCGAGTCAAAAGGTGCGGAAAATTGTGCAGTAATTTTTTCATTCGCAATAAAGTTGTTTGAGTGAAAATAATGGTCGGTAGGCTGGCTTTGAACGACGCAGTGTCGAAGCAGCGAATTCCACGGGCGTTTGACTCCTTGAACTCTTTCGTGTCTCCTCTCCCTCCGTCTCCCTCTCGTTTTCACTTTCTTTGTCTTTCCTTCGTCTTTCCCACGTCTCCGGAACCCACGCATTAACGGGCGCGCGCGCGCTTGTTACGTGGCTCGTATTATCAAGAATTTCATACGTTGGCGATTGCAATTGTCGCTTCGTACGCCCCTGACCAGTTTCGCAGCAATGCACCAAAGTGCGAAATTAAACTTGCATGAAAAATCGTGTCGTTGCGTCCCGCCGGCGTGACCAGGTTGATATAAAAAATCCAAAAAAAAAAAAAAACAAATGCCGACACACTTTTTCTCTGGAATTCAACGAAAAAATGGCGAATTTCATTAAAACTTTTTGTATTTTCATTTGTCTGAAAAATTTCGTTACATAAACGTAGATCACGAACGTCTTTTATTTTCAAATGTTTGCTCATACACTTTGATTTTTTCATTTTTTCATGTTATCAAGTTAAAAAATAAAGAATATCTTTACCGATGCGGCCACTCTCGTATGCTCAGGGTCAGGACCGAATTCCGAGCGCGCAGTCTAATCTGTTGTTTCGATCAGCCTCCATTCCGATAACTTATCGATTATTAAAGTTAACTCTTTGATCCTGCTATTTAAACGGTCGAGAGCACAGAGGAAAAATGACAATGCTGAAGTTTGCAACGTCGGAGTTCAACGAAATGAGGGAAAAAACATTTTTAATTAAGCAATTTTTTATTTCAAAAAGTATCAGTGCAGGTTGAAAAAGTACGAATTGGAAATTCGACGGGAAACGAATTTGGAGAATTATTGAAATTTTTGGAGAATTTGGACTGCAACGTTGCAAACTTCAGCCTCATGAAAAATGCGGAGGGCCAATCTCGAGGAGAGCATTAAACTTGTCCAAAAAAAACCGTTGAGGCTTCCCGTGAAAAACGGCACCATTGGCCCAAGCTTGGTGCAGTACCGCGCCAACTATACGCGATGGTTGGACGACCGTTGGCAATATAACTCGGCCAACCGTAGCACCACGGTTGGAGTGATAGCTACGGTCCTATGGTAGGCTAGCGCTTGGGACCAGTATCGGCCCAGCGTTAGTTTGGACAACGGCCCAACGCTGGGCCGGTGTTTGCCCAATGCTAGCCCCACATTCACCCAGCGTCATTCCCCAGCGAATGCCTGTTATCGATTATTTAATTAAATAATATTTATTTTCAATGATGCTTATTTTATCACCCTATACAATTATCCGTCATTGTGGAAATTTTAATTAGTTAAAAAAAAAACAGTTCTTTATATTTTCTTTAGAGTTGAAATTTTTCAGAGGGGATTTGAACTGCCTACCTACAACTTTCCTATCTAATGCCTACCTAGTTTGTCCGAGACGCTAACCACTACACTATCGACTACTTCCTATTTTTGTATCAACATTCTCAAAATAAAATATTGGGCCCATTCTGGTATTGTATCATATGTGTACATATTGAAATCACTTTTTTAATTCTCAACCGATTTAGACCAAATTTGGTACACAACTGTAAAATACCCGGAAACAAATTTTCATGTAATTCGATAACTTATTAGCTCGTACGAGTTTTGATAAGAAAATTGAAAAAAGTTTATCCTTCAGCCGATTAATTAATAAAGTCGAAAAAATTAAATGACTAATCTGTATATTATTAAAAGATACACGGCCCGTCTTGAATCTTTCTGCCTACACTTTACCTCAATACTTAGCGTCAAGACGCTGCCGCGTCTCTAGATTATTATTGTTATTATTATTGATATTATTGTCGTTATTATTATTGTTATACAAGAAATCTTAATTCATTTGCAATATAAAAAAAATGAAGATAACACAACATGTATCCACTAAATATTATATATACTGAAAAAAAAAATTGCTTCAAAGAGACGATTATTATTTGGTGAGTGCGAGCAACAAAATATTCTTGGATTAATAACAACAAATTGGTTGATGAACAACTAATGGATGACCAGAAGTTGATCATCAATTGCTGCCGTTGCAAGACAGTGCTGGCTGAGCCTAGGCTGATGAGCGGATACCGATTGTATATCTAACAATATAGCAGGTACAGATTTTAAAAAATAAGGCGAGCAGTATTAACCCGAGGTATGGGACAATGATGGCCTCCAACGGTTGGCTGCCAGTCATGAACCGACACCGGCCCAAGCGTGGGCGATTGTCGGGTCCCAATGCTCAAATTCTTCATTGGCTATAAGCGTGGGCAAATATGCTGGCCCATGCTCGGGCCCAACGTCGAGTCCCAACGGTTGGCTGCCAGTTATAAACCGACACCGGCCGAGGGTTGGCTGGTTGTCGGGTCCCAATGCCCAAGTTTAGCATTGACTAAACGTGGGCAAACATGCTGGCCCGTACTCGGGCCCAACGCTGAGTCCCAACGGTCGTTTACCCAGTATCGAGCCAAGCATCGGCCATATGGTAAGCATCGGCAATTTTTTCACGGGTTCTTCTTTGTTTAGTTTTAAAAAATAAGATTTCGTTTTCAACTTTCGGTGGTGAATGATAGAAGAAAATAGTGGGGAACATTTTTGTGGTAAATTTAATGCGCTACAAACTCGGTGGTTCTAGGAATTTTCTCTCCAGTTTCGTTCCCTGCCAAATTTTCAATTTTTCAACCCGCGTTGGTACTTCGTGAAATAAAAAATTGGTCAATTAAAAAAGTTTTTTTCGTTCATTTCGTCGGACTCAAACTTTGCAAACTTCAGCGTCGTTCAATTTCGAAGGAAGTTTGTGAACGTTGCGACCTTCGAGACTCAACGATGGACTCGAAGTTCCTCTCATTAGGAGAGTATCTTCGAGAGGAGAATTCAACGACGCGTGGTGTAGCAATCGTCGTTTTCGTGTGGCGTAACCCAACGAAGCAGGCTAAAGAATTTAAGAAAATTTTTAATTGCTGGTTCGAAGCACCGCGCGGTTTAGGGCGTCAGAAAATAGTATTGAGAAAGGAAAAAAGAGGCGGAGAGAAAGCAGCGGCAGGTTCCTGCCTTGAACGCGACAGGGGTCAATCAACTATAGGCCAGAGGTCAATCGCGAGGGTCAACGATCATTCGTGAACCGGGAAAGCGTTGAGTAAACCCGAGTTCGGAAAGCGCGAGTGGAAAATCGATATCTGATTCCCATTTCCTTTCTGTTTTAATGAAGCAGTATATCGCGATAATTTATCAAAATCGCGTTGCTTCCATGCGCTTTCAATGGGGAGGGGGGGGAGCGAACAAAGCGTCAAAGCTCGAACAAACCAAAAAGGAATATTTCGAGTCAACGGAAACGAAGCTTTCGTCTCCGAGTTAGAGTTGGAAAGCGTGCAGCAATGCAACGACGACTCTGGCATGAGAAAAGACGAGATCGTACCCTCCCCGAGCCAAGTACAATTGGGTCAGATTGACCCCGGTAGTGCGGTGTCGCGATCGAGTCCTATACATACCTTGAAGAATCGATTCTCTCGTTCGCGACGACGTAGACGACGTGTCGTCGCTTATAACACACCCGCGTTACCCTTGGCTCGTGTCAGTCGTCATTTCAACGATCATTGTCGTTATTTTTCCTCCGCTTAGGATCCTGCTCGAAGTAATTCAATTCCGTTCGGTCATTTACGAGGTTGTTAAACTTTTATCGGTGTTTGTGTCAAAAATACGATTTTTAGGGTCTAATATTATTTCATGAAATGGCCCGTCTATTTTTGAGGCTTGCGCACGAAAAATAATTTCCTCATCGCAAAGGCAACGCCGCTAGATGGCCGTGAGTTGAGCCTCGCGCGTGAACGAAGCGTGGCGCCAGGCGCTATAAGTCGCCATAACAATGCGACGATCGTGATTGTGGCTGTTTGAAATTTCGGACACCACGCGGAATATTGAAAACGTTTGGGGAACAGAAACGTGATCGTTTCCGTTCGAAAGAGACTGCGGAAAGCAGATCTTTTTCTGAATGGCGGCCGTGCAAAGTTTCTCTTGAGAATTAAACTCATGTTGAAGTTGGCCAAGTTTGCACAAGTCTGTTTCTCATCGTTCAAGCAGATTTATTCTTCTTCCTAGAAGTTTGCGTAAAACCTGGTTCTGTGGCGTAGAAAAAAATGATCCCGCGAGGAAGTTTTGATCCGGGTGACTCGTGAGGGGGGAGGGGGCCACGTTATTAAATTGATGAAGCTTGTAAGAGCAAGATAATTCGTTATTTATACAGAATTCGAAGCACGAATGCGAATAGAGGTCTTTTTGCCAAAAGCATAAGTTTGAGAGCTCTAAATTAGAATTTTGGGAGATGGACGGGCTCGATCTTTGCCTGGCAACCACACGCCAAGTTATCCTCCGCGAATAATAACTTTATCACGATCAGAAACATCTGACGATGTGCATATATCTGCCGGGGGAGAATATAGTTTATTCAGGAACTCCCGTCTCGTTCGTTTCGATCGAACCAAAAAACCAAGTTTTTACGAGGGCCACGGTCGCCGGTGGACTATTCACAATAGGATATTTTACACGTTGTAAAAAAATATATAAAAATGCATAATTATGAACGACGCTGAAGTTTGCAACGTTGGAGTTCAACGAATTGAACGAAAAAAAGATTTATAATTAATTATTTTTTTATTTCACGAATTATTGATGTAGCTTGAAAAATGACGAATTGGAAATTCGGCAGGGAACAAAATTGGAGATTTACTGGAATTATTTGAGAGTTTTTTTAGATCATTTCGTTGGACTCCAACGTTGGAAACTTCAGTGTCATTGATTATGATAGATTTCGTAAAAAGTAAACGAGAAATGTCAATATTTATTCATAAAAATGCAATGTAAATTTTATAAATCAATTTTAAAAATCGTCTTTTTTCATTTGTTTTACAAATGTCTCATGTCGCCATCCGCCATATTGGATTCCAACGTGACGTCACTCCGATAGTAAACAATCTAGATTCTTATTGTGGGCTCTGTATTATTTTGAAATTTAACAAGTTATTATGCACGTTTGTGGACTTTTATCACTAATTTGATTAAAATCGCATTATGGAAAACGGTTTTGTGGAAGCAGAAAGTACAAATCTACCAATGATAAATATGTTGATTGTGGCAATGAATCCACAATTTTTGTGGCATTTTTACACTTGTATTATCGCATTCAGGCACGAGACACCAATGATATACCACTATAACTCATTAATGACGCTGAAGTTTGCAACGTTGGGGTCCAACGAAATGATTAAAAAAAAACCTCCAATAATTCGAGTAATTCTCCAATTTCATTTCTTGTCGAATTCGCAATTCGTAGTTTTCCAATCTGCACTGATACTTCGTTACGTAAAAAATTGGTGAATTACAAATGTATTTTTCGTTCATTTCGTTGGACTCCAACGTTGCAAACTTCAGCGTCGTACTCATTATTTTTACAAATCTTATTAGTACTTGGTCTTTCGCAATTGTATTGTTTACTAACGGAGTGACGTCACAAACCGAAACAACATGGCGGCTAGCGTTTCCGCACGAAAATTTAAAATCATAAATGAAAAATAGTTTTCAAGACAGTTTTCGGTCTTATAAAATTGAAATAAAAACTCTACTGGTTTATTACGATCTCAGGATTATTTTAAAACAGTTTTCAAAAAAAGGTGTAACAGCCGTGTAATTCGTCTGGATACGGGGCTCAAATTCCATTCTTCTCGTTCCCATGCGCAGCAATGAAAACACTTTTTTATCGTTTGCGCGTTGCTCTCTAATTCTCTCATCATTCATTCGGTCTATCGCTTTTCCTCGGACTATATAATTGTTGTTCGAATACTTTCTCGTTCAAATACATCGCGGAAAATGAATTTTCACGTTCGTGCAAGAAATTTCTCTCCCGCGTCTTTGTTTTCTCGCCTTCACCGTTTTTCCTCTCTCCCTGCTCCCATTTTCACGAAAACTATATTTAAAAAAAACTTTCTCGATGACGTATCGCTCCCAAAGATAAATTGCTCCTGTTGGAAATACGTGGGTGGAAAAATCTCGGGCGTGCGCGCGAGAGAAGCACGAGTCCGCGAAGCGTATCTCTGACAAGAGGGTCATTATTGACCCAGATCCTGCCCTAGACGTTTGCGGCGCCACGAGCGGACACGTGAACCTCTCACCCGCTGCTTTAACGCGCGACCGACCCTCATCCTACTTTTATTTCTTTCTCAAAGCAGGCAACGTTCCTGTGTCGTGGAGAGTCGATTAATTCGCTCGTAAATTATTGATGTTCGGACTTGGCGAAACTTCGTTTATTGAAAATCGTCGGCAATACTTGAATCAATCATTAAACCAATTCCCGAAAACTCGATAGAAACGTAAACGTTTCTGTGAACAGGGCTCCAACGACAACCGCTTTCGCTGAGTTTTGCCGTTCGTGCGCGCGGCATCAAACGATTCACGAAAAATCAAATTGACACAGAAATACGACGATATTTGGCTCTCTCTCTCCTTCCACTTTTTCCTCTTTCTTGGTCTGTTGGATCGATAAACCTTCCCCCCAGTCCGGAATCGGAAACTACGGAAACACCGCGAATCAAGAGTACACGGAGAAAACGGATTTATTTTGTATAGTGAGGAATATATTATTTTTCAAGAATTTTAAAAGTATTTAGGCACCGATTACAAAGAGCGTAGTATTTTTTTATTTTTCCAATTTTTCATCCCTTCAATTCTAAATAGCTTTATGTGCGTAGCAAAAAGTGATGCACGTGAGAGCCATGTTTCGTTTTTCGAGTGTTATTCATCGTGTCAGACTAGCACTTACCGAATGAGGCTGAAGTTTACAACGTTGGAGTCCAACGAAATGATCTAAAAAAATTCTTCAAAAATTTCAGTAATTCTCCAAATTCGTTTCCCGTCCAATTTCCAATTCGTAGTTTTTCAACCTGCACTGATACTTTTTGAAATAAAAAATTGCTTAATTAAAAATGTTTTTTCCCTCATTTCGTTGGACTCCGACGTTGCAAACTTCAGCATTGTCTTACTGATAAGTGGAAATGTATTGTAAATCACAAATTTTCACTGTCAGCATAGTAAATTCTATGATAAATACACGAATATAGACCGAATAGGTGTGACATTTTACCATACATATCGTTTTTTTTTTCAGGGCTACCCGCGCATACTTTACAATATAAACATTTGAAATGACTGAAAAGATTTTTTACTATGCTTATAGAGAAAAACGCTCTCAAGTCTTTTGAATAAAAGGGATGAGTATTGGTCTTTTTAAACGACGCTGAAGTTTGCAACGTTGGAGTCCAACGAAATGAAGGAAAAAAAACATTTGTGATTCACCAATTTGTTTATTTTACGAAGTATCGGTGCAGGTTGAAAAAATACAAATTGCGAATTCGACAGGGAATAAAATTGAAGAATTACTAGAATTATTGGAGAGTTTTTTTTATCATTTCGTTGGACTCCAACGTTGCAAACTTCAGCGTCATCTTTTTAATACGGTGGATAGAAAAATTGCTATAACTGCTCTTCGAATTAATGCTGCAACCCAGTTATTTACTGTCCCCGAAATACTATATTCTTAGTACTTTCCTTTAGAATTTTCGGTCTCGTTTTCTCCGTGTAGTTTTTTGTATGAAAAATTTGATTGTTCATCGAATGCAAGATTGATGATGATTTCTTGAAAAATTGTAACCGATCGGTCGAGATTCCAGGGCGGATGGAAGGTTCGCTCAAATATCGTTGTTTTTTTCATACACTCATTTTGCCCCCTTTCTATTCAAAATATTGAGACAAAAAAAGCTGACTCGGTCGAAAATTGACCTTTATCGTATTCTCGTCACAAATTAACGAATTACGACAATATTTTCACTTTCAAAACCATGCACGAAAGTTCCCGATAAAATTCATTATTTTATTAATTGAAGCATCAGGCTCGTTTCACGACGACGCGGATTCGCGTGACGAGAACATGCTGGGAATTCTGACCCGATCGATTCGTCAGTTCGCAGCAAAAAAGGATGTTTTAACCTCTTTAAGGAGGTTGAAGCGTATCTTATGTTAAAACTATTTTCCAACTTTGCACATTAAAATTTTTTAAACAAAAAGCTTAAGACAGTATTAAACTTCTGGCGGGATATGCCGATGATTCACCGTCGTGAAATTGAGATATTTATTGTTGAAGTTTGCAATTTTTTGAAGGCTTCCACAAGAGCCCATGTTTAACCTTGTCATTTTCGACAATGAATATCTCGATTACTAGACGGTGAAACCTCTTCAAATTTTTCACACATAATTAAGCGCTATTCAAGAAGATTCACGTAAATTTTCAATTCATTATTTTGGAATAATAAAATCTAATGTATTTTTCGTATGATGTCCTATATATATCGCTTCAACTTCCTTAATAAAAGGACGCGGCGCGGACAACGATGAATCAGTGAAAATTCACGAGTACACTATAATCGATGAATGGATAACGGTGAATAAAAAATAGTACTGTAGGTGACGTGGCTATAGATCGATAGTCCTCGAAATTGATTAAGGGTGTGGCTTGTGGCCCGCTGCGTGATAGGCGCAAGCCCGAAATAGATTAGGTTTCTTTAATTCTCGTTTGTACAAGTTGAAACGAATTAATTTGTCATTCGAATGCGAGGCTCGATCAATTTGGAGTAACCGAGCGGACGGGGGGCACACGCGAATTATTGAGAATCGTAAATTAGCTTTGTCCCCAAAAAGTATTAAAAAATCGATGTTTCACTACGGATATGAGAAGGTGAAGCGAGTCAGCAGGCGGAAAAATGTGACTTTTCGACATTTTTCGGGAAGCATTTGGACATCTTCGAGAAAATGAGGTTTCTCGGGGGTTGACGAAAAAAGGAAGCGCGGGGGAGGGGCTGAGGAACGGAAAGTCTGGACGTGATCGAAGGGGAATTTGAATTTTTGATGCGAAGCACCCCTCAGGCTCGTAACTCTCGAGTTCCGGAACCCTGCGTGACCGGTTTCTGGTGAAGCTCGAGGGACGAGACTTCCAGGGGGGTGTACGTCGTCTCGTTGACCCATAAATTCATATTTAACGTTCTCGTGTGTAAAGAAACGGAAAGAAAAGAGAGCCTGGCACATTTGCCGTAAAATTTCGGATTCTCCGTCCGTTTTTCCGCGCGCGCGTGTGTGTGCGCGCCGGGGCGAGGGAGTCGGACGAGCCGGCGAGAGAAAATGCGCGGGCGCGTCAACGTGACAGAGCCGCCAGGATATTGACCCAGTTCACGGGCGCTCGAGCATCCCCGTGCCGGGATATTCCGCCCCGACTCTTTTCTCTTTCCTGCCCTTTTCCCCCGTCGCGGCTCTCTTCCTCCTCTTTAAACCCCGGTCTTTTCCTCCACACGCGCGGGGATCGACGATGGCTCGACACGAGAGTTCGCTCGAGAGACGACAGTCCTATGCGCGCGAGTCTCTTTGTGTCCGTGCATGCCCTTTACGCGCTTTACCGGGAGATCGAGAACGAGCATCGAACAAGCGGAATGGAACGATTGCTCCTAAATAAAAAAGCACTGGGAAACGTTCGTATGGACGAGCCCTCCAATTCCCATGGAAAAAAACCTCATTTCCTGCTCGACTCTAGCTTGCCCTTTCGATCCTCCCTCGCTGCTGGAACTGCCGACTATTTTAGCGCGTCTCATTCAACCCTGATGGAAGTTGCGCCGCAATTTACACCTCGCAACCCTTTCACGTACCACTTCCAAGTCACTGGGGCTTTCGCAGCATCGAGTTTTGAGGCTTCGCTCATCAACTTATCCGACATTTTGCCTCTGTTCTCAAATTCATTATTATTTATGCAGACGACGCTGAAGTTTGCGACGTTGGAGTTCAACGAAATGACGAAAAAAAGATTTATAATTCACTATTTTTTTATTTCACGAATTATTGATGTGGCTTGAAAAATGACAAATTGGAAATTCGGCAGGGAACAAAATTGGAGATTTACTGGAATTATTTGAGAGTTTTTTTAGATCATTTTTAGAAACAGTTTTAAATTTTTTCATCTGAACATTGACAAACTTTCTGACAGAGATGTTGACGATTCGCGATCGTTAAAACTACGCTGAAGTTCGCAACGCTCGAGTCCAACGAAATGAGCGAAAAAAAGATTTTTTATTCGCCCATTATTTATTTCGCGAATTATTGGTGTAGATTTAAAAACTACGAATTGCAAATTCGGCAGGGAAGAAAATTCGAAATTTACTGGAATTATCGGAGAGTTTTTTTGGATCGTTTCGTTGGACTCCGACGTTAAAAACTTCAGCTCCGCATGGTTAAGGTGGATGGTCTGGATGGATAGCCCAGACGATAAATTGTACCTGATCGGAATTTCCGTACTTCGTGATGCAACAAAAATCTGAAAAAATTCAGCAACATTTGGAAAGTTATGAACTACAATAATCAACAATAATATTGCCCAAAAGTTATTAATAAATTGTTTAAATAAATAATTTTTTAACAATTTTACAGTAAACCCTTGTTTTTTTTACGAATCGAATGTGCGGATTTTTCTGAATGCTCTTGACTTTTTTCAGAATTTTCGTGGGTTTTTGAAATTCCCGTTTTTAAATTTTTTAAGTGGCTCTATTTTTACATTTTTGATCCAGTAACCTCGAGACTTTTCAAAACTGATGGTAAATTTGTCTTCTAAAACATATCCAAAATTCAAATTTTTTAAAATTTCAAAAGTCCACGAAAATTCGGAAAAAATTCATGAGCATTCGGAAAAATACGCACATTTGATTCGTAAAAAAAAACAATAGGTCACCGCAAAATTATTGAATAATTAATTGTTTAAACAATTTGTTATCAATTTTTGGGTAATATATATTATTGATAATTGTTGTTCATAGCTTTCCAAACGTTGTTGAATTTTTTCAGATTTTTATTGCATCACGAAGTACAGAAATTCCAATCGTATATAATTTTTGGTCGAGCTACGCCTTAAATCCAGACGTGTCGTTCGGAATCGATATTGACGGATTTGTACGTGACTTTTATCGCTCACACGAAGAAATTCATTATTTAACCATTTTTTCAAGTTTCTTGTAAAAACGAAACGTTTTCGCGACGTTTCCTTAGGAAAAATAAGAAATTTTAATCGAATCGTATTCGTTGGTTTAGCCAAGCCACGAATCGTGATGCAGCAAGCGAAATTTTGTCGTTTGCGAAATTCGTCCGACGAGACACTTTTTCCATAGTGCTTTCGTCATTTTGTTCATTTATTCTTTATTGTTTCATTCTCGAAATTCTTCTTCGTTATTTTTTTCGTTTTTCAGACCAATACGAAGATTTTGGTGTTTCTCTTGTCGTCCGAGAGCACGAATATATCTTTGCGTATAAATACTGGATGCGTATAAGTACGCTGCACTGGTACTTGGCGTCAAGACGCTCCCGTGTCTTCGAATGATAAAAAAATAAAAATATTTCTGTTTGAAACGAGATTCTGATTTTCTGATTAACCGAAAATGAAATTTCAGTGCAGCATTCAACTGGAACTGAAGCTACGAATAAAAATGGCCAAGATTTTGGAATAGATTGATAAAATCAATAACAAAACTGTAAACACACGGAAAAAAGAAGAAAAAAAAACACACTTGAAAATCTGTAAAAAAAATGTGATCGCGGGATTTTGGTGAATCGCTCAAATGAATTTTCGTTGTTTCTTTTTGTAACGAAATTTGAATGCATCTGCGTGAAAAAAATGTCAAAATCACCTCTCGATATCGAAAAATATTGATTGTGCATCTTATGAATGATGAATCGTGAGCGGACGCACGGCGAAGCTTGCGGTGAAAAATACACGTTCTCCGTCTCGCTCGTGATGCGAGTCCGGTAGTATCGCGTCGCCGTTGGATCGGACATTGAGTTGATAAGAGAAGGCGTCCTCGGTGAGCGGACACTGTCCCGCTCTTTTTCTCTTTCTGTGTGTTGTTCTCGTTAGCCGTTGGCCGATGCGCAATAACGACGACGACGACGACGACGACGACATTCAAATCAGCACACCGTTATATCTCTTAAATCCGCTCGAGAAACAAGGGGAGAGAGAATCGCTCCGGAAATTTTTTAAAAAATATTCATTAAGAAATATCTGCAGAGGAGGTAGGAAAGTCGTTCGTTCGATCGAAACATTCGGTCAATGATTTTCTCGCACTGAAATGAGAGCGCCCGAAAACCGGTCGATTGTTCAAAAGCTTCGGACTTTGGGTAACAAATGAGATTTCCTGACTTTTCGATCGATTTATCGAAATAATATGTCACAATCGATTGATTTATTAAAATAATAATAATAATGTGTAACAACCGATCGATTAATGGAGATAGTATAAATGAATCGTTAATTATTTCAATGGAAATAAACGTTTTATGAATTTCTGTAAATATTTGGTGTACGGAATCTTGGATAATGAGAAAATGAAACGTGTGATGTATTGAATGCCATAAAAAAAAAAAAAATAAAAGACGACGAAATTAATAGAGGCGCCAATTTAATGTCTAGATTTGTTTCAAATTTGACGAAAAAAAAATCCTCGAACGAATCGATTAAAAGTTATTTGATCTCGAGATATTTCGAAACAGCTGATAGAGTTGCGACGAATATTCATGGCCATGAAGACGAATAGTCTGGCGAGGATTGCGAGGGTCAATTTCGCTCGTTGACGAGTCGAAGATTAGCGATATAAATAATAGCGAGACATTCGTGATCGATCGATAAAACCTTTTTATTATAATATTAGGGCCGTTTATGATTTCTTTGTAATTTAGCGGATGCTGAATATTTCGAAGCGTCGGTGAAGGTTTGGGTTTCCGTGAAGAGAGGGTAGAGAAAAAAGACGCGCAAAAATCGAGATAAAGATGAGGCGTTATCATGCGATGAACGAGAAGGAAGGTCAAAAAAATAAATGATCTTAGAGACATCGATTAAGAGGAAAAGTCTGTAAGGGAGAAATCTTGTGACTGTAAACGTCAGAGCAAATAAGCCAAAAAATCAAAACACGAAACGAAAATAAAAAATAACACAACAAGTTGAAATTCTTTGAAAACACATACAGGAATGAGAAAAGAATAAAGCTGGAAGAATTTGTCAGTGTTTCCTCCTAACTTTGCTGCTCGTCACTTATTTTCACGCGACAAAACATGATTCCGGGAAGTCACCACTGCGCGTCGAGGACACATCGACGTTACGAAAAAACAAAACAAAAACACATACAAATGTCTCCCCTACACTATTCTCACTCAGTGAATTCACTGCATAAATGCACAGAAACTCTGTCGAGTTCAATGTATATTAATTATTATTGACAAACGTGTGGGGTGTGTGTTTATATTTTCACTAATATACGCGACGAAGAGAAAATATGTCGTGGCGAAAACTCGAAAAGTCAAAGTGAGACTAGGAGAAAAAATATTTGAAAAAAACTCGTGACGGTGGAACGACCAACTGAGAGCAGAGAGCAGCAGCGTCGTTCAGCTCATAGTATGCAATCTGTTATAGCTAAAATTAAGGTTTAGCCAGCCAAGCGTGACCGCGAGGCTATACCGAGAGAAATATACATTCATATACATTTAGATTAATTTATATATATATATAAATGTGTTTATACACGCATTCAGATTTAGATATAAACGCCGCGCGTGTTTGTGCACACGAGTTTATATATATACTGATCCTCTCGGCAGTCGAAACGTCAAATTTTGAGTGCATCGAAGCCGCCTGCATCGTCGAATCCCGACGAAAATACATATTTTTAAAGAATTCGTTCCATTTTTTTGTGTCTTTGGCCCTAAATACCGTTCTCGGGTTGCGAAACGATTTTCTCGTTCAAAATAACTTTTAAGCTTTTACCGTTGGAGGAGAATTTAAAAATCATATTTATACATGACTCGAGCTCAATTTTCAGGATTCATACGCATTACGTGGAAACTTGGGTGGAGAATCGAGCTCCTTTGCAATCGAAGCGTGCAAGTGAGAATTTTCGTCAGAGAATTTGGGACAAGAATATTTGTCATGGAAAACGTCACGGTTGCTCAATTCTATCAGAACTTGTTCATGGAACAACGGAGGCGAGACGACGTGCGATCGTAACGGAATTCCGAGTAATCGTCGGTTATTAAAATTTCATGAGAAAAAACGTCAAAATGGACAGTTTTATTTGATTCTACCGCGAACGGTGGACAAAAGATTTCACCTTCGAGGGGACGTCGAGATGAGAGATTTGTTATAGATTGGGCGAATCACGATTGTCTGGGAGATTATTTTTTTCGGCGGAAAAACTGTCACTTGGGAAGAGAACGATTCGAATTTCGTACCGAAACGAATCGAGGAAAGGGATATTTTGGTGGTACGAGAGTGCAAATCCAAATCCTAATAATGAAGCATTTACTCGCGATTATTTACAATTTCGAGTAGAGCCTATAAGATATATGACGACCCTTGATGAACGCGCGTAGACATAACCTCTAAAAAACGGAGGTTCGAGCGTGTCGCCCGCATAAAATCGTAAAAGATAAAAAAAATGTTTAGTTTTTCGATCGATAATTGGTGCAGCTACTGGGTAAACTCGCGAGTTGCACATTGCACATGTACGCGTGGATATAGGTATATACGTGGAATGAAGTAAAAGGAGAAAGATAGAGAGAGAGAGAGAGAGAGAAAGAAAAAAGAAGCGCGAGGTATATAACGCTACTCACTGCTGATCTTCATGCCGCCCAGGGGCGGATTTGCGGGTGGTTTGGTGCCCTCTGCGAAGGAGGTCGTCCTCGGTCTTCCACTCATCCTGATACCGCCTCCTTATCCTTATCCGCCACCTCTCCACTTCGTCGAATTCTTCGTTGAGAAGAAAAAATCACTCCCACGCACTCACACGCGAGAATTAGTAGTGAAAAAAAGGAAATGAAAGGAAAAAAAAGAAAAAATTTCGACGTCTCGATCGAAGAGTCTCAGGGCCGTATTTTGAGCGAGACTTACGACAATCGCTTCTCTATCCCTCTCGTCTTTTTATTAAACACTTTTTTTTCACTTTTCTCTTTAACCTCTTTGAATCTCGCTCTATATTGTTGCACAGCGCACTATTTTAGTTGAAAATAAGTCTAATTTCTAAAAACTCGCATTCGGTATCGAAAAATCGAACTTTTTATTGCGAAATCGCTGAATTCCGTGAATCCTGAAGGAATCGTAGTACGCCCATAGGAGAGGCCAGGTCCACCAGGCCCGTAAGCGAAACTCGCAATTATTTTTATCCTATATTTTCTCGCCCTCGTCGCGTCGTAATCACCGATCGCGAAGCAGGCACGTGAATTTTTCTCGAGCCTCGTCACTACCACCACGGACATCAATGACAGCCGATATCACATTGCACGCCACACACTGAGGGTGTCCGAAAATAATTTTTTTCTTATTATTTCTCTCTTTTAACACGAACGCACACACATACAAGCACACAAACGCCACTCTCTCGTGCTCAGATTTTCGGATTTTCTTTTTTTCGCGCTCTCTCTCTTTCACTATTTCCCTCTCCCACTATCCTTCGCACTCTTGATTTTTTCGTTTAATTCAATTTTTGACTACAAGTCACACGAAAAACCGCACCTTTGCGATGTATATTCCCTGTGGGCACCTCTTATTTTTCGTGTATATACGCGCGTTGATGGTCCCCCCGCCCCCCGGAAGAATCGCCGAAAATTTACTCGTTACGATATTTCATTGGAGCGCCCTGTGTGTGCACACGGTGAATAAGTCGTTTTTCTCTCGCGTAAAAGCCTCTCGACCCTCTCGACCAGGAAGATCGGGTGCGTGAGCGAGTGTATGTTCCTCCGTTAGTAGGTGCAAGTCTGTATGTGTGTCCGTGCAAAAGAGTGAGAGGGAAAGAGGGGGCAGAGAGAGAGTAGAGAGAAAGAACGAGGTAGCGCCGAAGATGGTGGGGAGAGAAAGACGAGGCTTCCTCTTTCCTTCTCTCTCAGCCGTACTATGCTCTGGTTTCTGCTCTGTCGGTAAGTGACGTCGGTAAAGATAGCTTCTTGACGTCGTCGTAATATTATCGCGGTTCGCTGTTTGTTAGCGGATAGAATTTGTTCTTTCTTTCGTTCACTTCTCTCTTGGCGACGAAAGAAAGAACATACAGAGCGAAGTCAGAATCGGAGGGGGGAATGGGAACGAGGAGCTTCGTTTCTCGTGGTGCACGGGAGACAAAGATAAAAGATAAAAGCGCGCGCGCAGCGCACTCTGCAACACTATTCAAGAATACACTTACACACTGTCGGAAAAAAATAAAAATGAAAACTGAAACACTATGACAAAAGGAACGAACGGTGGATGATTCCTCGTGACACTTTGAGCGGAGTTATACGCACGCGTATTCAACACTTTTGATTAACATGATAATGGTTTTTACATATAAGATAAACACGATGAAACGAATATGACTTTGAAATTGGCGCACACTACGCTGGTAGAGTGCAATCGCGCGGCGCTCTCAACGCGCTAAACGCACCACGCGCACAGAGGGCGCCACTAGCGAGGACTTTTCACTGCTCCGGTAATCCTGCCTTATTTATTTTTTCCTCGTCAGAAATATTTGGTCGTTGCAAGCTCTTGATGCACGCAATAACCGAAAGCGTGTCGAACACGTTGCGAAGTTGCGCGATTGGATTTACGAGTTGTACGTAAATCATAAACGGGAAACAACACACAGACAGGAACTAACACTTGCGGATACGGAAAGAGGAGCACAGTCACTTGGGCAAAGAGCGAAGAGTCGCACGCACACACTATGTCCGGAGAAGCAGAGAAGAAAATGAAAAAATTAACCGAAGACTCAATTCTTACTGACGTCTCAGAGTATACGAGTAAAATAATCGCCCGTTGCACTTTCGGAGGGGTATAAAAGTGGCAAATTTCTTGATGCTATTTATAATTTGTTAAATAAATGTTTCCATATATGTGTAGATGTATACATGTAACATCATGGATATAAAGGGAGTTTACACCTTGCGACACAACAGCCGAAACTCCGTTGCTCCCCACCCCCTTCGGATCCACTTGTTCTTTCTCGTACTTCCTTTCCCTCGTCCGTTGAAGACGCGTTCGCGCTAATACACACTTTTCTCTCTTTTTATTATTTCTCCTTGTCGCGCGTGAAATTTCTTCTGTTTATTTTTTTTTATTTTTTCTTCCTTCTTATTTTCGCTGCTCTACCAGCGTTTCTATTCTACCACGTCGACACACACACATGCACACACACACACACACACGCACGAGGGGGGGGCGAAGTCTCCGCGTTCCTTCGTGCTCCGTTGGGTTGGCTCCATTCGCTAGCCTCGCCTCCTACTACTACTCCTCTTTTTCCCTCTCTCTTGCGCCTTGAGGCTCCGGTTGAGCTGCCGTTTATCGTCGATTCTCACTCATTCGCGGACCTCACTTGGTTCTTCTTTTCGAGCCCCCCCACCCCCGCCGTTTTTTCTTTTCTGCACGCGTTTTGTTTCGTCTTTTCTTTTATTCAGTGTCTGCCTTTTTATTCCTTTATTATTTTTTATTATTTTTTGACTTAGTCTCAGTTGTTTTGAACGGCGAAAGCGCGCGGCGATGGCCCCTTTTGATGGTTCCTCGTATACTGGCGAGTGCCTTGACAGTCGGTGGACACCATACATACACACGCATAAACACACAGATGTTCATAAACATGTACAAAGCACACAGCAGAGCACGGCTTGACGCGCAGCGGCGGGTCCTACCTAATAAAATTCCTAGGGTGTAAAAGCCAATGGAGGAGCGCGCGCAAAAGGGAAAAGGGAAGGGCGGCGAAGCGCTGTATGAGCAACAAAATATGTATTTCTCGCTCTGTACAGACTTCTCTATCCCCGCATTGGTGACTGAACTCCTCTCGCTCGCTCCCGGCTCGTTAACGCGCGCACTCTATACTCTATTGCCTGCCTCAATCGTCTTTCGCACTTTCGCCCAAAGAAAGAAAACGGTAGTAGAGCGGACGGGAGAGAGGCATCGAACGCTCGATGTTTTCGTAACGGCCTATAGGAGGGGCGTCGTTGAAACGCCGCGTTGCGGCCAGTTCTCGCACTAACGGGTCCTCCTGCTCCACCTCAACTGAAATCTATTCATGTACACTCGAACGCTGGCTGAGCGTTCCGAGAGAGACAGTCTGAATGTGTACAGCTGTTTTGTCGGTACAGTCCATTAAAAAAAATTAGCTGGTGGCCACAACTGACCCGGAATATGGAATTGTTGCACATCAGAAAACGATTTTCTGTTCAAACTGTACAAAAAAATTGGTGCATGCGCAGAAATTAGATAAAAAAGAAGATGTCGTCACAGATCTACCTTCTCTCTCGGAACGGTCAGGCCCGTTACGATCTTATGGAAGTATGGGAGTCAGCGTTCCAGTATTAGTATAGAGTTCAGTGCTCTGCGTTATTATACGGGATAATCCGAGCTTTCTTCATAATCTGAGAGCATTTACATTTAATATCTACCAAATGAAATATATCGCGAATGATTTTCCGAATCCGCTGTCAATGAATCATTTATTTCTAAGTAATTTTATTTTCCCTAATGAATAAGTCGATAGCGTAAATGGACTTGGACAGTATTGAGATCATCTCGGGACTTCAGGGCGCACGACGATCCTTAGTTTCCTCGATCATTCAATTCCTTTCAATGTTATCCTTCAGTTATATTATACGATTCAACCAAACTATCTCTTTCCTGCGACTCATTTTCCTCGCTCCGGGAATACGTCGTTCTTTTCCTTTTTACTGTAACTCTAACGTACGCTGCCGACACCCTTTTTCTCTTTTTTACTCGACTTTCACAGTTCCTATATATTGTGTCTACGTCATGCTGCCCACGATAATACCTTTTTTTGAGCTCTTTTTCTCCGTCCTCGTTGCGAACATTCTCCTCCATCTAGCGGTGGAGTACTGCAACTTGTCAACAAATCTACGAGTCTCGCGCAATGGTAACTTCGTGGCCAGCCCAAATTATTTACCTTTTTGCTTATAGAGAAATAGAAAAGAAAAAGTGGCTTTTTGTAAATTTTTATTTCATCCTTTGAACCCTTAGTGTGCACACCTTCACAGCGAGACATTTCGTGCACATGGGGTCACTTTGACCCCAGGTCATTTTTCACATCGAATATCTCGGTAACTATGCGCTTTTCGGTATAAAAGGTTTAGTCACTTTTTGCAGTGAATTGATCCAACTTTAAGGCTGCAAAGTCGGATTTCCAAAAAAATCTTTTTTCATTGTTCAAAAACGTGCTCAAAGTTGGTAGTGCGCGTAAAAAGCACTTTTTCGGTTGAATCTCTCGTAAAAAATTAAATTTTGAGTTTTGATAAAAATCCTTACAGTGTTTTACAGATAAGGGTCCACGCTTTGAGGGAAAAATAGTCCACTTTGCAACCGTTCCAAAAAGTGTGTATTTATTTTGGAGTATGAAGTTGGCTATGCTCCCTACTTTTAGAGAGGGGAAAACGATTTCTTAATATTGGGGGTTTTACTTATGAGATGCTCATCTGTAAATGCTATTCATGTGAAAAAAAAATTTTGGGGTCAACCTGACCCCAGATGCACACTAAGGGTTAAATTATTCTTACATAGTGGATTATCCTGTTTCTTCTTCTTATGAATTTCCAACGAAAATTTGTAGTTCAACTATATTTACAAAATTTTGTGCACGGAAAAATTGGTGTTATTTTTTGAAAAATTTATAAAAAAACGTGAAAAAGCGCTAAGAATTTTATTTCTCTGAGAAATTTTGGAAATTTACTGTTTTCCAAGTTTCTGTTCATGAAGTTCGCTCAGAGTGCATTAAATCACATGCGTATACGAGTATAGATCAGCTATGAATTTTGCATTTTCCCACCACGTCATTGACCTGTTTGACTGCGATCGAACCACGCGCACTTTTAATAGTTTCGCGTTTTGCCACCGACGTCGCTCACTTACCGTTAGTTCTAGCTTGAGAATTTCGACACGTGAGGGAACCATCGGCCGGCTGGCCGGAAAACGTAAATTTTTACTAGTGCATTTATTGAATAAATTTATAATTCGTTAAAGATTCAAAATGATGTGACGACTTGGATGATTGTAGAATAAGTTATATTTAAATAAAATTTTAACTTATGTTCATAAGAAAATACGTATTTCAATACTTTTATCAAGAATAAATATACTTGGTGTGCGTTGGCGTGTTATAAATGAATGGTGAAATGGTCTGTAAGCGTCGGTCGGTCAATTTGACGTTTCGCTTTATCATTTGTCGTACATTCACTTTTTTACCGGAAACATTTCTACACCAAATATCATTTATAACCTAAAATCAATGCGCGTGGAAGCTCAGCGAAAGTGAAACTTTTTACCAATTGTTTTCAGATTGAGATCAATCAGTTGTACTTTCTTATGTTGAACTAGGGATAATAATTGAGAATAGCAAGGATGCGGGTGTAAAATGAAAAGAAAACGTTCAAGGAACCTTTTCACTAGCCAAAAAGTCAATGAGAGGTTGACTTTCAGACCTGGCGGAGAAGTGGACATTGAAATCCCCGCTCAATATCATTGATAGAGTTCCTCATGTGTTTTTAAGGTGATGGAGCAATCGCTATCTCGCCACCGTGAGTGCGAGAGAGATAGCTGCAATTTTCGAAATTGAATATGTTCGACACGGTTTGATCAATAAAAAAAAGCCCCTGTCAGCGTATTTTTGCCATCTTTCCGCGTCCGCTGACAGAGCCTTTTTTTGATTAGTCAAACGACAGCGGAGAATTTTCATTTTGAAAATTCGAGGTGAGGTTAGTCGACTGATCCATGCTCTTAAGAGGATGGATCAGTTGGTATATCGCAACCGTGAGTACGAGAGAGATAGTTGCAAATTTCGAAATCGAAATTCTTTGACATAGTTTGACCGATTAAAAAAAGGCTCTGTCAGTTGATTTTTGCCATCGTTCTGCGTAGGCTGACAGCCTTTTTTTAATCGATCAAACTGTATCAAAGAATTTCGATTTCGAAAATAACAAGTGAGGTTAGTCGACTGATCCATACTCTTAAAGCAATGCTGCACCTGCTGGTAATTTTCAGATTTCACTAGTTTTTCTTTTAAGGGCGGAGTATCGTTCATTCGGTGAAAAACGGCCCAATTTTAAGATTTTTTTTGGACTCTACAGATAATACAAATTTGTTTATTGATTGTGGAAAAAACTTTGGAAAAAAAAGACTTTGAAGAAAAATAGAAAAAAACTTGAAAAAAAATTTGGAAAAAAGTTGTCCGCCGGTGGACAGTGTAAATCTAAATCTACTTGACCGATTCTTTTGAAATTGGGCCTTAGATAACACCGGCATTCAAGAAACAAAGTGGTCAGTACTTTTGACCGGACCCGCCACTTTCCATGTGTATTTCGACGCGCTGAATCCGAATTTCGGCCCAGTTCCACGCTTACACCCACCAATTTTGAGTAAATTTCAAAAAACCGTTGCAACTGTCAAAAAATCGCATTTTTCAGTATTCGAAAGTTTTTTTTTACTCATAAAATCCATCCATGATTTTTATGTAATAATTTGATACGCTGAATTCGAATTCAGGGTTATTTCACCTCGTCCACCCTTAGAACATTCAGTAAACTGCAAAAAACCGTAAGAAATGTCAAAAAATCGCATTTTTGAGTATTCAAATATTTGTTTAACCTATATTACGCACGATTTTCACGTAATTTAACCTTTTAAGCGGCAGAACCAATTCGCCTCATAGTGCCCAAAATGCGGGAAAAAAAAAGTATTCAGATTGTTACGAAATTTAGTACTCGGAGGTTTTTGGGGTCGCTGATTACGAATCCGCTCTCAAAATTTCGAAATTCAAAATGGCGGATTCAATATGGCGGCCGAAAATAAAAAATTCGTTTGAATCGGATAAAAATTGGTACTCGGGGGTTTTTGGGGTCATCGATTACGAATCCGCCCTCGAAATTTCAAAATTCAAAATGGCGGATCCAATATGGCGGACGAAAATGAAAAATTCATTTGAATCGGATAAAAATTGGTACTCGGGGGTTTTCGGGGTCACTGATTACGAATCCGCCCTCAAAATTTATAATTCGAAAACAATATCTCATATGCCGACCATGCACGGGGCAATTTTGAATAGTATTTGTGTTACATTTATTCACATATAAAACTTGAAAAACTCAGGGTTAATATAAAATCAATATGAAGAGAAAGGTGCCATTGCAAAAATTTTACATGATCAATTCATATGTGTCATAGAGAATCTTCTATTTTCAATTTATATACTCCGTAATCAGCGACCCCGAAGAATACTAAATTTCGACCGATTCAAATGAATTTTCGGATTTTTGACCACCATATTGGATCCACCATTTTGAATTTCGAAATTTCGAGGGCGGATTCGTAATCAGCGATCCCGAAAACCCCTGAATGCCAATGCCTATCCGATTCCAATGAATTTTTGCATTTTCGGCTGCCATATTGGATCCGCCATTTTGAATTTCGAAATTTTGAGGGCGGATTCGTAATCAGCGACCCTAAAAACCCCCGAGTACCAATTTTTATCCGATTAAAATGAATTTTTAATTTTCGGCCGCCATATTGGATCCGCCATTTTGAATTTCAAAATTTTGAGAGCGGATTCGTAATCAGCGACCCCAGAAACCCCCGAGTATCAAATTTGGTGATAATTGATTGACTTAATCACGAGATAATCGATGTGCGCCATATGGCGTCATTGCCGCTTTGGGCCCAGAAAAAATGTGCGCCATATGGCGTCATTGCCGCTTAAAAGGTTAACGCGCTACATCGATGACTTGGCTTTAGATCATCAAAACATTGAAACAAATAGCTTTAAAAAGAAATAAATTATGCGAGGTAGCCTTTACATTTTTTGGAGAGCGACAAAATATTATTAGATTCATGATTCCATGGAGTACTAATACCTTCTGCTATGAGAGCAAAAAAATAATTTATGTCTCGCGATTTTTGAGAAAAAAACAGGAAAATATCGAAAAGTGGCTTGAGCACTGTGTAAAAATTTTTTGAAAAATCTGAAATTTTGGGAAAATTACTTTTCTTTCGTACTAATGATTTCCGTCGGAGTTCCGAGAAAAAAAAATATTTATTTTTTTGCATCACCCTAACAGGGATCGTGCGTGAGCTATAGAGAGCAGCACTACCGTCGATGAGTGCGCTCTCTCGTGTCTGAATGGGCAATTTTTCTGATGATATTTTGACTGTAAATCGTGTAAATCATTGAAAATAATTAATTTTTCGGAAAAAAATAATGATTAAAGTAATCAAATACGGTTTTTGTTCGATCAACAATGATCGCATTCAAAATGAAAATGACGTAAAAGGAAAAAAACTGTTTGAATCGAATGACGTTTTAAATGTCGTCGAAACAGAAAGTTTAGTGGATGAATTGACAGTGTTTAACCTTCTGATCCATTTGGCCCGTTTCTCACTCTTCCATGGAAAATGGACTGTGGCCCTCTGGGAAATAATAAAATTTTACTGATACTTCAACGTCTCGACGTCGAAATTGTGCATTAGAGCATTCTCGAATGCAATAATATTTTCTCAATCGAGACATGATAAAAAATAATAATTTTATTCTGTTAAATAATGCGAAAAGTAATAATTCCCATATGCGCCTGCTTTAAGGATGTATGTAAAAAATATCGAGGTGTCAAATTTTTCATGAATTTGAAATATTTAATAGAGTTGATCACGCTGCATCGATTAAAAAAAAGAAAAAGGTACTTAACCGATGGTTAAAAAGAAATATTTAAGAATTAAAGCCGCATTTAAATCCGTGTCATTTGTACCGGGAGTTGACAAAATCCAACTAAAATGATAAAAAAATGATAAAAAATTTTTAGAAACTTCAAAGTTTTATCGATTTTTTCACGCAAAAGAAACCCACTGTTTCCGATGTCGTTGTGGAGATATTTGGGGTTAACTTTTGACGTTTCAGCGGCGTTCCGTAGTTAATACGTCCGCTATATTGAACATGTAATTTGATTGGCTCGCTTGTGCTTGACCACAGTTATCAAATTATATATAAATTTTATTAAAAATCGTAAATTATGATTCAAAATGACATAGTTTTTCTATTAAAAATTATAAAATGCAAACAGAAATGATTTCCCATTGACATTTTAACATAAGACTTAACCTTAAAGAATAAATAGATGTACTGCGGAATTGGCGATCCACACTAAGCATGCGACGCCTCGCGGATTTTTCTTGAACTGCTGTTGGATGCAAAGCAGACGACCTGTCACATAATATTAATGTCGTTAAGTGGTTTTTGGAGCTGTTATCAGCAAAAATGAACGTATTCATAAATTTGTCGGAGTTTTAAATACGACTGGTTCATGTTTCCAATGCTAAATCATGCACAACTGTCAAAATTGCACTCCAATAGCGCCATTTTTCCGAGGAACACGAGCGCCGCCATCGCTAGTGTGAATCGCCAATTGATCTTACATACATCCTTAAGGTGATCTATCACTTGCGCGAGTGCGAGAGAGATAACTGCAAAATGGTTGCACGTTTTACTCGGACACCCTTGATTTTTTGAGAAAAATAAAAGTTACACCTTGTTCTCTGATAAAATGAGAATAGCGTGTTACTCATATTTTCTTTCAAATATCAAGCTACTCGGAATAAACCGTGCAACAGGATTTTTACCGACTGAACGAGTGACAGAGCACCTTAAATTGCACCTAGGAAGTTTTGGAATTGGCCGCGTAGTGACACTGTGGACGCTACGCACGGTCCCTATGATCATCCATTGACGCGCTATCACTACCGATTGATGATATACAGCTCGTAGCACTTTCTTACCGGCCGAGGTACAAAGAAAATCGTCGTAAAATTTGGATCACTGATGATGCCCGCCATCTGGCGTGAAGTTTGAGGCCGGCTCGCCGGTTAATCGTGATCGGAGAGTCGCGTGGTGGCAAACGTCAGCCCCTCCACAGCGAACCTCGTGTGTTTTGTTCGCCGAGTGAAGGAAGCGCGGGCTCCGGTTCAAGTTGCATTTTGGATGCGACGGGCTGCACATCGTTTTAAGTTCGCTCGTGTCCTTGAAGTTATTTATCTAGGAAGTATTTGAGTGAGTCCGATAAGCGATATATCGGTAAATCATAACTGGCAGATAATACTACGAACTTTTCGCGGAGTTTGCCCGGTGTTTTTCGTTCATTTGTTTCGTTAAATAATAAAAACTGCGAGATTATTAATAACAAGTGATTTGCGTCGAGTGTGGTGGTTCGAAGAGTCGAAGAACAGCGCCAAGTTTCCTCCCAACTCTCGACACCGGTGAGTCAATTGTTCTCTAAAAAACCACAAACTTTTTCCCACTACCCGCAAGAACGAAGAGTCGAGAATTCGCACAGCAGTCTGAAAAACGTTCGGATTCGTTTTTCCTTTGAGTTTAGTGAACTCGCCAATAAAGGATGGCGAATCCGGCCCCTTAATTGACCCATTTGGTAGCTGATTCGGGATGGATAAAAATTGGATTATCCTCACATTTGGGAGATTAACGATGCCGATACTAGTCCCCGCAATCTATCGAGAGCAGAGGGAAAGTGAATGACGATACAATCGTGCCTAAATCCACCGGGCGAATTACCATTCGAATTGATATTGGCTCGCGCGCTTCAAATTGTTTCCGCAAACAAAATTTGTCACCGATAGACGCGCTCGCTCGTTTTCCAGCCGTACCACTCCGCTTTTCGCTAATGCGATTTATTTTCGAATCTCGACGATGGATTCAGCCCGCAGTGAAAATTCGTAACTCGTCGATTCATTAGCGCTCATTAAAGCCGTCCGGAAGAGGACGATCCTTTATTCCTGTCACAGTTTATATACAGAATACAAATTTTTATATAACTTTTATTTTTGGCATTTTCTGGAAAATGCTTTTTCACCCTGTAAATTTAGATCTATGAAATGACATAAACGAAAATTCTCTTGCGGAGAACTAAATTGATTAAATGAACGGAAGCTTCCAACGAAAATGGAATAAATTTAATGAGATTGGAAGCGTAACGTTGAAGAAATATCGTCACAGAAGAGCCAGAGTTGCTTGCACCCACATGAAAATAAATTGGACCACCATTAACAAGGTTGATAAAAAGGAAAAATAGAAAATTCGAATAATTTATCACATAAGTAGGGAAAATGTTCTCATTAAACTGTCTCGTTAAGCTGTACAACTGCTCGTACGATTTTTTTCAATTTTCTCGAAAGTTATCTCCGCTCCCTCGTCCCACGGAGATCTCACTTCTATACAGAGAATTTTGAGTCTCGGAAAACGGAGTTTTTTTTAACGTTATTAGTTTAAATACCATAAAAGTCGGGGATTTAGCGATTGCGCAGCTCCGGATTAAAACTGAGCTTTCTGTAGCTCTCGAAAAATCTTTTTTGCAAGAGTTTATCAGCTTCCGTCCCCGTTGCACACAACGCATTTATCGCGATGCTCACGAAGGTTATTAATATTAATTAATATGCGCGGTTAAGCGTGCGGCCGACCAGGGAAATTGAAAATCGAGTTCCGTGGGCTCTTCCTCGTCAATGAGGAATCAACGAGGGTCAGTTAATCGATGCAGTTTGATTCGAAGACCTTACAAATACTGTAGAAACATTGATCGATCAGATTATTTATACGTGTAAACGAATCTGATATTTATCGCAATCGAAATGGTTTTATTTTGGGGGAAGCAAGCTCATCCAAACCCCGCGTTATTTCGGAATGTCAAAATGCCGGTGTTCGGTGTGTTCGGAAGCTTTTGGCTTTATGACCACTGCGAAGAAGGTCAAACGGGGTTGGGGGATCGAGTATATCTTGTGGAAATTGTGTTTACGTGAAAAATGACGAAAGTTTTTAAATGGATGCTAGTTGCGACGATTGCGCCCAACGATGAGTCTACAGCAGTCGGCTCATGTCGTACTGAAGCTTCGTCATCGAATTAGCGGGTTCTTGCGGCTCGACTTTGATGAATTTAGTGAAAAATCAGGATCCGAGTTTGCATTATGCTGGAAAAGTTTTTTAAAAAATAAAAAACTAAATTTGTTGGTTAGACAAAATTTTTATCTATCCAAAGACGTTTACGTTGTTCCAAGAAATATTTATTCGAGCCAGCAAATAGAGCGTATAAATCGTTGAACCGATGGAAATGTTGTAGAATCAATTAATTTGGGTGTTAAAATTAAGGAAATGGAATGGTGCAGTCGTAAAATTCTGCACGACGCGTAGTTAGACCGATCAGTTTCTAAGAAATTTCATTATTTCACCCAGTTTCATTCTCGGTTAGATTCAATGAAGGAAACATCGAATTTGAATATTCGATCACTGCGAAGATAGTTCGCCGAGTGCATGGCGTGGGCTCAAATTGAGTTCCTCGAAGAGAGAAAAAAGGCGCGCGATCGCGATTACATTTCAGCTCGATTGCCTTGGACATTTCGTTATTTCACATATATTCCATAATCCGTATTTCCATAAATCCATTTCGTTTGAGGCAAACCTTTCCCCGTTATTTCGACTCTATATACACATTGAAAATGGCGCGTGTAAGAATATTTCGCAAATTATTGCGATGTAAGAATTGCGCTCGAGTATTCGCGCATATAGCGATGATAACAAGTGGGCTTTTGTGTGACGGAGCGCGATCATACGAGATGCATTTTTCTTCCTCCGCGCCCTATTTTCTTCTGTTTTTTATAACCGTTGATATATTCGCGGGAATATCTCCTTGGATTTTCTCTTTTTCTTCATCCTCCATTCTTTCTCTCCTCTCTCCCGCGCAACGTCTTATCGTTGATTGCTTTTTTTCACTTTCCTTCCCTTCTTTTTTTCATCCACCTATGCATCTCCGTATATATATTCGTCAGAGAGTGCTTGGCGCGTTCTCCCGACGACGGTCGAGGCAAAACAACCCTCTGCTTTCTTCTTTCAACCTCCTCAGGGTGGCTCTTCCCACGGGTTGGGCGCTCTTTCGCACCGCGATCCTCTCGCTCCGACACCGACAGAGAGACCAACACGATAAATACCCCCTTTCCCCCACCTTATTGTCTCTCTCTCTCTCTCTCTCTCTCTCTCTCTCTATCACAAAACACACTCGTGTACCGCCGCGGAGATTTACTCTCCCTCCATCAACGTCTCTTTCGTTCTTCACGATTCGTCCTTCCATCTCTTTCTCTCTCGGCTGTCGCTTTCAGTGTCTCGGTCCATCTCTTTCTCCCGGTGTAAAATACAGCCGGGGCGTTGCAGACGAGAGGAGTCGTCGATTTATGCGCGAGAGCGATTATGTACGCCGCTTTAGTATTCTCCACGCCGGATGCAAATTCAACTGATTCGACCTATACCAACAAACGAATGTGTAAACCCACACATATACGCGCACGCAATTTCCCATTAAACGGGTAAAGACGGGGCTGAATGGACCCCTCGGTTCGTACGGAGCAACCGAAGCTTGAACTACGTCGAACTACACCGAGGGATGCGTCGACGAAGAAACGCTTAATTGTATATCATGTAACGACAGAAGTATAGGATTACGAGAACGAGCAGTGAAATTCGCGATAAAGGCAAATCAGAATGGACTCGGAAGAGCGAAGCAACGACTCTGGTTCGGATAACTCGTTGATACTGCAAATAAAAGAAGACATTGAGCGGGTTTCGTAGAGAAAAGACACAATGTGGAGAGCGGTGGGCAAAATCGATGAAAATCGCAGAATTTTAGGAGCAATTAGGTCGGTGAAGTTTTCACAAGGCTTCGAGGCTGATATATTAGCTACGAAAATGAATCGAATAATCTGTTAGAATTTGAGGGAATCGGAGCAATTTCAGGCAAGGGAGAATTCGATGCTGAGGAGAAAAGAGAAAAAATATTGACTGAACGATATAATTAGCAATTCTGATGGAATTTCAGAGCGACCGCGAAGGGAATATTCGAGGTTGAAATCTCTCAAATTATTAGAAAACGGACGTGGAAAAAAATAGGAGGTTGTTTATATCATTGAATAATTGAAAAGTGAATTCGATTTCTGGTTCCCCTGTGTTCCATTTTATCCCACACGAAGCTATTCCTCTACCATTGAGGCGCACGGATTTCTGACAATTCAATTATGCGACAATGAGAAATGTTTGCCCAGCGCGTTTCGAATCCCTCCAACAGTTTTTTCGTCCGGTGAAGCGAGATGGAAAAATCGTCGCTTTATTCCATTTCCTCGATTAATTTTTTTCGCTCCATCCTTCCCCATCTCCGCGTATACATTAATTTCTGTTTTTTCCTCCCACGTTTGTTTTTCCTTTTGCTTTTTTAATATCTTTCACTTTCTTCCGCACTCCGATTATCCGCCGCGGTGCATAAGGGTTCTTTGTCCCTCTTTTCTCCCTCTCATTTACCTTCGCATCTCCGAGGGAGCGAGAAAGATATGAAAGATGAAAAAATATTTATATATACGCGATGCTCGCCGAGCGAATACAATGGGCGGTCGCGCAATGTGCAGGGAAATGTGTTGATGGCCGCATTACTGCTGCCGGATACACAAGAAATAACGCTCAGGTTCCTCACCAGAAGAGTCTCTATTTTTTTTCTCTCTTCTCTCAGAGCCCCTCCAGGATTTTCAACTCTTCCTCAATCTGCACGATTTCTTCTTCTTCTTCTTCTTCTTCTTCTGTTCCAGAGCTCGACGCTTTTATTTTCAAAACACTCGGAAAAGTGGAGAATAAAATAGTCCGCTCTTGGATAACTGGGAAATGCAAACATCGCTTTCCCCCCTTTCCGGCCACGTGATCCGTCCCTCCGAACACTTTTTCTTTCGCGCACTCTTTTTTCTTCACCTTTATTTATAAACCGATCAACTTCCATGTGCGCCTTTACAATCATATTTTTCTCCCCGTAGACTGTTTGCCAACGATTTTTAATTGCTTCCTTCGCATCGCCTCGCTTCGCTTGCACATCGCTTTTACTTTATTCTATATTTATCGAGGAATCTCTCGTTGGGCCTCGAGAACAAACGAGCATACGAGGGAGTGTCCCGAGCACGATACACTCTTGAAATTCAGTTGGTACATAACCCACTCCGTTCCAACTGCTGCGTCTACGTATATATACAAACTCATCTTTTCCCTCGCTCGTTAAAAAATGGATACAAGAAGCCTGCTGGGCGTTCCCTCGTCTCCGCGAGCGATTTACACCTTCCTCCGTTACCCAGACCCACTAACCCCATGAAAAAACACGCGACCACTCTCCCCTCCCACCTTTCCTTTCTCTTTTCTCTTGCATACATGCGGCCTTCTCCATCCTGGGGCTCAAATCGAGCTGCAAATTATTTATCATTCCATCATCCTCTGCTTCGTTGCAATTGTTGCCAAGTTCTATCCATTCTTCATTCGCAAATAATGTTCATCTTCATTTTACAGTTTTTAATATTCTCTCGGATCAAATCGCTTTTCTCACTATACAAAGACGACGAGTATATTCGCTCGACTTTTTTTTTCTTCGTCGATACTGAAAGATCGTCTCTCGATTGATGCGCCGCGATGAATTATGATACTCAGATTTATTAAATATTTCGAAAATTTTCATTGACTCGATGTTTGTTTGAAATTTTGAGAAAAAAAAAAACAAAAACAATGATCCGGAAATATCGAGGATACGTTGAAGCAATCAGTAATGTTGGTTATTTTTGTTCTCTAATTTAGTGGGGTTTTGATGGTTTCGATATACTGAAAGTTTGAACGAATTTGCCTAATTCTCTAGTTACTATATTTCCACTCCGATAGGTTCAGTGTTAACAATTATATCGAAACTTTGGCGTTGAGTCGGGGCTCGTAAATTAATCAAAGCCCATCGATTGTTGTGTCAAGCACCGTAGTAATTTCGGTACGTTTCCAATCTCGTGTCAACAATATTATATAAATTGCGTTCGTGAATAGTGTTGGATCGCGCATTTTCAACAATTTCATCCCCCATGGGCGAAAGGAGGTCGACGAAAATCGAACGTTGATGAGTATCGCCGGCAATCAGCTATTTCGTCATATTCCTCTACTAGCGGTTTTGAGGCAGTTTACCGAAATTTAATTAGCGAAGAGACGTTTAGCGTTCTGAATTGATGCGAGCTTTGAATACAAATTCGTACAGGGCATTTCAAGCTCAATCGCGTCCCTCGCGAACTTCCACTTCGATGGCAACTCGTCCGCGTCATTTTACAGAATGCCCAATCTATCTTTCGATTAACGAATCAATCACGAAGCGCGAGTGGGGTTCAATGTGTCGAATAACCGAATTGTAGAACGCTCGATATTTCGAAATTTATAAAGTTGTCATATCGGATTGGAGAAAAATAAGAAATTCGAAATTCTTATTTCCGATCGACTATTTAGCATTTTACGTGTTTCTTCGAATTCGTATTTACTCGAAAATATACACTCCCGGTCAAAAGTCTCCGGACAAAAATCCGGAAAAGTTTTCGCCCTCTTATTCGTGTTACGACGCCGGTAGTGAATATATATATCTGGATGCAACAAGGCGCATTTTAAAGAGGAGACATTAGGCTTCAATTTGATTTTTTTGAAAAGTCTTTACGACTTTTTTTACCTGTACTACGTCATTTTGAAAACGTTCGTTTTTCGGAATTATTTTTGTCCTTAATTCTGCGAGCGAGTACTCCGAGACACAAGCCTCAGCTTTAATTTTGTTTTGGAAAAAGTTTAATACGATTTTTTTTCGCAGAGTTATGTCGTTTTTAGCAAATTCTTTTAGATTTTTTTTTCAAACATTTTTTTCATCAATTTTTCAGTGGAACCTCCAGTGTATTGATTGTCATGAATCGAAAACGGTGGGGTTTTTGATACAACTTTCAGAGAGAAAGCCGTTTCACTTTATCATTTCGAGTTCATTAAAATTTTTTCAGATTTTTTTGATCCGCAAATTTTTACGTTTTTTTTATCTTCACTGGAGTTCCTTTTCCTAGAACATTCCATAGCATCTCCAATTGCTCGTTATGAAGTGCAAGGATCTTTTCCAATATGAGACTAATAGAATAAAATTAGAATATTTATAAATTTAGGCAACCCCCTATTTCGTCAAAATAATGAAAATTCTCGTCCATTATTATGTTAAAAGAATTGAAATTTTCTGTTTCGACGAAAATGCTTCGCTGCTTTCGCGAGTCTTCTTCCGGTAAGACTCGCAGAGGTCCTTGCACTAAAACTTAAATATGCGGAATAGCGATGGCTGAAATTGGGGATCGATAGTCTTCGTGAGTGACAAGCGTGTATTTTGAGCTCCGCAGCGTTTCTTTATTTCGATCGGTCGACTTTCTAACGTTTTGTCATTTCGACCGTTCAACTTTGTGGTCTTCAGTATTTCAACCTCAGTAATATTTGATTTATTCGTCATTATATTATCGAAATTGTGAATATTCACAGTATTGCTGATTGTAATAATTTCCGAATCGAAAGAGCGATAGTCGAATTTTCGAAAAATCGATATTTCAGTCGTCTTTTTATCGGCGATTGTTAAACTCAATTTTCGATGTAAACTACGATCCTCGTAGTTTCCACTTTATTTATTTTCCTCATTCAAAGCTCCAGTCGAATTCATCTGTCTCCCCGTATTATCATTCGAAATTTATAAAATCGAGATTTCAGCTGTTCGAATTTTTACTAATTCCTAACATTTTATCCCCACCCAATTAAGTCCCAATTATCCGAGCGAATAGCTCGCGAAATGAAAAACAGCGATGACTCTTCTTCGATACTTTGACGAGCGTACGAGAGCTACCTAAAATTAACCCGGATACGAGCTCTCCATTCGATACGGATACGGCAACTGACCCTCGAAAGTATCGAACTAGTACTTGCTACGCCCAACAATACATGATACTTCGTTTCACCTCTGTATATATCCCGATGGCAATCACTGCGTAACCCCTTCTTTCTGCATGCGTATATGTACCTGCTCAGAGGGTCAGTGAGCTTCCACCAAGATAGATATGTTTTCCATGTACCAGGAGCTTCCCACATCGCCGCTTTGTTTTCCCATTGACTGACGGATACACAACCGACGAATTAGCCAAACGCGTCGATTCGAAGCATCCGCTTCCATGTGGAACTCACATACGTAATTCTATGGGCTGATTCGCGTAAAAACTTTGATATTCTTCAGGCGGTTAAATTCGAAGTCGGAGAATCCTATTAAAAAAGTCCGTAAAATTCAACTTTTCGTTTGGTTTTTCGAGTTTTTTGTTTTTCGTTTTTCGTTTTTCGTTTTTTTTTTTTTTTTTTTTTTTTTAATGGCGGTAAGGTCGAAATATTTTGGCTTCATTTCTTTTCTTATGTTTTCGGGAATTCTTTGGAGAATCCTTCGAGGAACTCCAGTTAGAAAATCCAAAAATGTCAACGTTTCATTATTTTTTGAACTCTTGCGATAAGTTTTCGATCATTTTCTGTTTCGCGGTTACTTTTCATATGTTGTCAAATTCGTGGGAGAATCTCCCGAGAAATTGCAGTGAGTCTGAGCTTTCAACTTATCATTAAATTTTCGGAGTTTTGAATGTTCGATTATACAAAGTGGCGACGAGTTGGAAATATTTTGCATCGATGAACTTTCCTCGTTTCGTTATTTTTTTTTTTAAACAAATCTTTTGAATTCGGGAATTGGGCAACTGAGATTTATTTCGGTCGTTCATCGTAAACCTCGATTATTTACTATGATCGAAATCGCGGAACCGAGAATGGAGAAGAAGAAAAATGAAGTTCGTAATCGCGATCGATAATGAACTTTGAGGCTATTTTTATGGGGCCGACGTGGATGAATTGATAGCCGCGAAACGTGAGTGGCCAATTTGACATGAAATGACCAATGCAGCGGAGATATCCGTGCGAAAATTCGAGTGGAAGAGCTGTTGCTATAATGGCCCATAAAACAGAATATAATCGTCGAATGACAGAATCCGATGTACACGTTCTCATACGAATGCGTGTACGAACGAGTTGGTGCACGCGGATTTGGATCGTTCGGTAAATTTAGACAATTTGCCTTTCTTCCGATTTGTGCTGTTTTCATCTCCATTCACATGTCCAATTTGTTCGTTACGTTGAAAAAAGACGCCGCTACATTTGGCTGTGCGATTCGAAATTTCACAAAATAGAGCGAAGCTGCCAACAATTACGAGGCGTAAATTCGTCGCCGCGGCACATCATTTGATCAAGCGTTTTGGGTCGGTCGAGTACGACAAACAGAAGCATTGTTTGCGGATGCAAATGGCCAACGGTTTTTCTTTATTTTATTTTCATCGCGATCAATAATAAAGACGACGAATTACAGAGTAAAAAATATTGGTTAATCACACGATGATCCACGCGGTTGAGCGAACATCAAAGGATCGCTCTGCGAAAACTTGAGATGCGTGCAATTTTAAAAAATGAGGGTGTTCCAAAATTACTCAACGACGATATCGAAATGCTCATCAACTTGCAGACTCTTTTATGGGGGCGTAACATTTTAATGCTTTCCTAGATTTTGCATACTTCTCTTTACGACTCGCTTTCATTAACATAAAAAAACGTGCTTACTTTCGTTTTTCTTTGAAGAAGACACTCATCCGCTCTTTTGCCTTTTATGATTCTATTAAATCACAAGAACGAGGTTTTTCTAAAAAGTTTAATGCAACTTTCGCATTAATCGATAGTTCACGGTTTTCATGGCAGAAAAATTCAGGAATGGCTCATTTTATGGGCAAGCTCACACAGGAATATTCGTTAAAAAATTTCTACTATTTAAATCGAAGCGAGAAATTTAGAGCACGTATTTATATGAAAATCCGCTTATCGAATTTTCCCAGCATGAACACTAATTTAGCTTCAACTATTTGAGCCCAAAGTGCTGTTCATTGTCGCGAGCAATTAAAATTATCATTCAATGAGCATTTAAAATTCGTACCATTCATTAATAACTCATATTGGAAATCCGAGACTCTCGAATCGCGAGCCCCCCCCAGTATTTAAAACTTGGAATTTAATACATAAATTGATTCATAAATTTCATATATCCGAGCGCACATAATGCGACTATTATACAACGTACGACGAATGATTAATCAGGCCGTAATTCAATCTTGAGAATTTCCTCTTTTCCTCCAATTTTCTCTTGCCGGTTCATGAATACGCAGCAGCCTGTAACGCGTATACATATATATACATTTGTTCTAAAGTAATAATCAAGAAGTTGCAGTCTTGCTCATACGTCGCTCCGAGTATAACTGGGATGGCGATTTTCTTGGGATTCTCGACTCCGCGCGCGAGAGCTTATTCCTTCTTTTCTCTTTCTCCTCTGATTCTCCTCAGCCTCGCGATGTCTCCGCTCATTTAATCTTCAATCGTAACTTTGATTGGATCATTTTCTCGAGCTCCTTGTCATTCAGATCCCCCACACTTTTTCTTCTTCCTCGATTTTCCTCCTCTAGTCTATTTATTCGTTTAAACCCTTATAACTTGGTGCTTTCTTCCACGCACACTTGACGTTGTCGTAGCAGCGAGCAGATATTGCAGCATAGCGAAATCCTATTGGAAACCCATTCTCCTCTGTATGCGAACTTCTCTCCGCTACTGAAACGCGCATCCGCGTATCATGTACACTGTTCCTGTATAACTGGCTCCTCATCAGCACCAGCTCAACTACGTGACACACCGAATAAATCCGGCCCTGGCGCTCGTTCGCCTCTTCAATTATGAAGGGACGATGCATCCCTCCTTTCCATATATTCACAATACACGAGCCATTTATTGCGGCCACTGTATTATTCTAGACTTTAATCTACCCTCGTTAGGCTACATTTCAATTTCGTCGGCGCAGAATTATATCTTTGCCTTTGACTGTCGCATGGAAACTTTTCGAATGTATGAAGATGGAGCGGGACAAGCTCGCTTTCCATTGCCAGTTCCTTTTGTGAGGTCAAACGTTACTTTCGAGTGGACCAAAGAATTTCAATGGAACTTGGCCGGGATCACCTAGTTTTTTGTTCGTTCTCAAACTTCTTATAGTTACGAAAAGATTTCGATTTCCAGTCTGTTTTCGACCGGAAACGGGTGTTTTCGGCCACTGAGAAAGCGCATAGAAATATCGGCAATTATTAAGGAGGGTGGATCACGAAATCAAAATAATCAGAATTTAATAAAATTTCGTGATAACATTCTTTGGGATCAAGTATACAAATACCATTTTTTTTCAAATTTTTTTACCGCATGATTATCGAATAATTGAGTAATATAAATATAATATATTTATTTATTAAATTATAATTTATTAAAACGAATAATTTTATTAAATTCTTATCTGTAATTTTAATCAATTAAATTAAATTTAATGCTCGATGAGTGACATTGTTTTCTGCATGAGTCTACACTGATGTTTCATGTTAGATTGAAATTTGGAATTGCACGAGCACAAAGTTGTGTCCTTTGTTTGCCGAGGTAAATAACGTTTTATTATCATCGGATAAGCTTCATGTTTTTTTCTGTACGCAGAAACAAACACGCGTTCGCCGGGAAACGAGTTGAACTTATTAGTCTGTTGCAACACTTTGCTTACCCTTTATGTTCTTTTTTATCCGAATGAAAAGAATTTTTCTGGTTTAAGAGTAAAAAAATAATGTGGCGCAGTGGTAAGTGATAAACGAGAAACAAATCTTAACTTATTTTATCAAAGCGAGGGCACGAGCGTATAGAAAATTTTTTGCATATTTAGAAAATCGTAAAGCCGGAAAAGTTTTTCGCTGCCTGGTGTGAAATGTGCTGGACATAAATATTGTTTAATATTATTATACAAACTGCTTCGTAATTTCGTGCCATAATTCCACTTTCTGCGCGTGTTACCGAACGAAATACTCGCGCTTCGGTCGTTAGAGCTGCTGTAACGATATTTTTATCACTTTAGAATACGTACGTACAGAATTTGCAGATACATCTATAATATTATGTCATCGAAAAGAATCTCCGCACCCTCCGAAGTTTTCAGCAGACAAAGTTTTAACTCGTGCATGGAGAGTTCGAATACCTTCCTCTTATAATATTTGGACGTTTCACTTGAGTCGCAGCAAATCGGTTTCAAAATGATGTCTTTTTTCTTCTTCCATCTTCCGTTCTTTTTCTTACCTAACAAATGATTCGAACGTTTTATTCATCACAACAAAACGATACAAGTTTCTCTTTCTCTCTTTCCTCTTTTCTTCTTCATCCATCAATCTCTCTTATACGAAACTACCAAGAGTTGAAATTGATGAGAAATAGTGTATTTTCCAAGTGGAAATTTTATCGACTTCCAAGTTTCGAATTTTCTTGGAGCACGCTTCCGCTACTTACTTTCCAGTTTTATTTTACCTTCACATTTCTTCCCCTTTTTCTCGAATTTATTTCACATTATTTTTTCATCCCCCATCCATAATACGGAAAAGTTTTTCTTCATCTCTGTCCCACTGAATGAAATAAAAAGACTAAATTAGCTACAGAGCTATCGAATCGCATAATTGCTGGGTATGAAGAATCCGCAGAATTAAGCGTGATAAATATTGAAATTCATTTCACATAACGTCGAGAATCTTCTCAGACAAAGAAGCTGGATATTCTTGAATCATCGGAGGTCAGCGAATCGAACGGGATCCCACAGAATATTAAGATTAAATCGCTAAACGAGGCCTTTTAATGTCATTTTCGTAGAATCTCAACCGACGATTAAATCACTACGCAGAACGTCGACATGCACTTCTAGTTAATCGAAGAGTCGCGAGGTTCATTCGACTCTTCATTCGTCGAGAGAATAATATTAAAGGGACGAATTTCTCGTTAACAGCATCAAAGCACAATAATAATCGTCCTAAAATCAACAGTTATAACACTGATAAATTTCGTGTTGTCTGCGAGGGATGATTTTAGCATATCAAACAGTTTGATTTACACCACGCCCAAGCCACTCTCGATCTGATCATTTATTTTCATTAAATTCTCCCCTTTTCTCTCAACATTCTCCCTATGAATCCGGGTATATATTCGAGTCTTGCAAACACACGCGAGATATTTTTCAACCCTGGCACGCGTTATTCAAACGAATCGCACTGATTTTTTGCCCCTCGCTCCCTTCCTGCACCGTGGCCTGGGCGGTTATCCGGTAGGAAAAATCGAAAACGACGTCGATGGGACATCGCAGCAAAAACGCTGCATGCTTCCATCTCTTTCTCCTCGGAGATTTGAATATTCCCTCGAGCTCCCGAATAGAGAAAGCTCTTACTCACATCCATTCTTGAGACCGTCGTCTTCCATCTGCTTAACGTCTTTTCTCGTGCCTGTTTTTCTCACACGAATTCAAACGCGAAGTTATTCTCTTAAGGACATTTTTTCCCCGATATTCGGCAAAAAATTCTCTCGTTTTACGCTTTCTCGTGGTCGTGCGCGCATGTATTTTTTCTAAATCACTCGATATTCAAAGGGCTTCGCGAGACGAAATTAGCTCAAAAATTCATTATCTTGTCGCTCGCGCGTTGACAACGCGCGTCGTTTAGCGAGAACTCGTTGAATTTATAACGAAAGAAATGAAATTAATGGTGGGATCGAGAGCGACTGGAATTGTCATTTTTGGTTTATTTGATCCTTTCGCGCGTGCACGATCACACGACCCTACATCCTCGCTTGCTATTTCCAAGTGTATCATTTTTGTTATATCTTTTCTCGATTAGATTCACGCGATTTTTCGTTGTATGCCGTTTGTTTCGCGGGCTGTTTGTATCAATCAACGAGAGTCCCGGTGTGGCCAACGACGTGAAAAATGAATTCGTTGCTCTGTCAGTATCAAACCGCGCCGAGCACGCAATGGCTAAACGGTGATTCATTGAAGTATTTATTTCTACATATACATTTTTAAAAAGCCTTTTCGTTCGAAGCGCTCGTCTCTCATGAAATCATGGGAATCATACGCCTTTGTGGATCTCAAAGGTAGCTCGCGGTATATAAAATACTGCAATAATATATGTGGGACGAGACGGAGAGAAAACAAAACGATGAACGCGACGAAGGGAAGTGTGAAAGGAGATGTAGAATAACGAATGTGAGAGGGGGGCTCCTGAATCGTCGGAAAGGCGAATTGTTCGTTCGACAAGTATTAATCGGATTTATGGCACAGGAGTGCACAGCTTTCGTAATTTCTAAACTCCCTCACCCTCCCTCCTTCTCTCTCTATGTCTCTCGTTTGTTCTCTCAATTCTGGTACTTTTCGTATTTGAGAATTTTGCAACGACCTGGCACAAAACGATAAGTATACGACTGACACGTTTTCCGATTGGTTAGAATCTTTGAGAGGCTTGGAAAATTGGAAAATTGCCAGAATACTCTTTCTCTGGACGTCTTTCCTCGTTTCGCTCCGCTCTGATCTTCCTATGCTTTCTCTCTCTAACACAGACTCTTTCGAATATATGCTTCGTTGCTATTTACTCCCCAGCCACGTGGCGAGAATATATACACCGAGAATACTTTATGAATGGAGCTGCTTCAACGTTACGCTTAATTTATTCGATCCTCTCGCCAAAGAATATTTATCTCTTGTGCCAGATATCTTTGCCAGCCAAAATCCTCACGCTCAACAACATCTTGACACACCACGAGATGATATATCAGTTTAAGTTTAAGTTTACCTGCGTTAGATTCATCTGAGATTTCAGCAGTTTCGTATACCTTCGCGCGATCGATTTTACGTTTTTTTGTTCAACTGATTTTCCTCTCGTCTTTTGAGCTCATCGGAAAGAAACAATGAGAAACCTACAAATTCAAAAGTTTTTAAAATTATTGGCCAAAATAGTATGGAGAATCGGCGAATTGATTTCCTGCTTTCCGAATTTCTCAGTCTTTTTCTTTTGCCTCAGCTTCAAAGGTATTTCGGTTAGCGTTTAAACGGTGTTTTTTTTTACCACGCAGACACGTCGAATTGTTACGAGCCCGAGCAGCAGCTGAAACGAAGCCTTCGAACGAGCCGCATTTTATTTCCGCTGAAATTTGTAAACTCACCCAACCGTGAAATCAGACAATATGTGAGAGATTTTGGAACATAAATTCCCCTCGTTTTATTGAATACCTACAAGAGTCGTTCACATATGTGCGATTTGAATGAACGCAATAACGCAATGTTTGTTTTGTTCCAGCGGAGCATCCTTTTTTCCACAATTTACCAACATCCCCGTTCTATGACCGATAAAAAATTCTCGTTTTATTCATTTTTTCATTTTTCGATCAAAATATATTTTTATTGGAACGTTGATAAAAAATTATTGCTAGATGGGAAAGAAATTTGATCGCGAGAACGGTTCGAATGTTTCATTTCGTTTGAATCCAAACAAAGGTACTGCACCGAAAAGAAATTCGTTGGTGAAACACGAAATTGCAGTCGGAATAACATATTGTGGCGAATGGAATATGAAGCTTGTCGCTCCAACGTCATCTTTTCAGTTGTTTTCAGTGTACAGAAACGAATGGAGTCAGAAAATTTTGACGTTCCAGAAAAAATTTTGGCGTTGAATCTTTCTCAGCAGTTGATAATTACGCACAATTTTTCCGCTCCGAAGTTTAGGTACGTAATAACCAAAGAAAAGCTGAAATGCTTGTTCGAACGGAGCGTTTTTTATTTGAGATAGCAAACGAGCTGCGGTGGTCCGTGGCGGAACGCGATCTGAGCAATCTAATCTTTCCTTTCTCAATTCATTTGAGTGTTCTCTAGCGTGATTGGCCGAAAGCCACGGATGCATGTAATCCCGCTTGTGTACCTGACGACGGGAGGTCTTTTTTCAGCTCCGCAGGTATCCCGTCTTTTCCGCCTGCGTTACCGTGTTCAGCAGCCCCTGAATTTTCCCTCCGCGGAACCACAAACAGAACGAGACTCGTACCTGGAAATGTATTCCTAAAAAATTACTGTATCCAAACATCGAACCCTCTTATTAGCACTAAGAAAACACGAGAATTCGTTTCTGCCGAGGTTCGCATGTACACTCGAGAATACCGCCTATCGATATAATAACTCAAATTTATGGGCTGACAAAAATGACGGGGAAAAATTTTCTCGAAGAATCGTAAAAAAACGGTTTTTTTTACCTCTGATAAGTTTTCTTCGACGTTTTTGCTCTCGTATTCGATAAATGCTTTAACCGCGTTGAATTTTCTTCAAATAACTTTTTCCAATCAATTTACACTAACAAGAAAAACATACTGTGGAAAATATCAATTCTCCCGTTGAATAAGCACGACTAAATATTTATTTCAGCAGTGGATGTTGCTGGATAAACAAATTAATTATAGAACTGATAAAATTTTTGTTATTATGGCAAAATGTTTAGTTGTGCGGCGAATGTGATAACTGAATGATGGAGCTTTTCAAAATAATTTTTCTCCTCAGTGTATAAATAAAACTTGGTGAGTTTCGAACTTTTATTGCGATTGCACCATGAAATCTTGGAAAAACTACGTTTTTTCATTACATCATAAAATCTTCGTTCTTTTTTCTGATCAATAATTTTTCATAGGAAAAAGTATTTTGAGATGAAATTCGTGATTGTCTCAGAGTTGAATCTTCGATACCGAGGAGTATGTTCGCAGTTTATTGGGTGCTTCTTATCGATAAGCAATTCCGATACAACGTCGAGTGTGTCCCTGTTCGGAAAAGTTTCTGCCCGAGCTTATTTCGTTTTCTGCGCTAATTCTTTGTTCGATTTCCCCTTAATGATTTTTTTCCCCTTCCCTTAGTCGATGCGAAGATTGAAACACGCGTTAAACGCGTCTATATGAAAACAAATGGATGCAAATGGCAATTTTCATTTCTCGTCGAGGTACAATGTTGGTGAAGTATATAATCAACGTGGAAAGTGAAAAGAAAAAGACTGGCAAGTAATTTGCCTGGGTGTCTGCCCTGAGGACTGAATCGACATTCATTCATTTCATTAATTGCGTTCGTCGTGTTGGGTATCAATTTTTTCATTTCCAAGTTCGTCTCTCGAACGTTCCATCAATTCGCTGGAAAAATAAATGCTTTTTTCGTATCGTTGAAGTTTTCGCTCCCTTTTTTTCGAAGAAGAACGCACGCGGGTTCATTATAAAATTTCCTAATTCCCGCGGTGCGGCACTCCTCCGATTAATGTAGTACAATCGAGATAAAAGTTGGCAAACTTGATGCCACGTCAGTGGGAATTTCCTTGGTCTCGAAGAGATGAGATTTTAATCTCGGATTTCTTGATCGTTATAATATCATTTGTTGGGGGACAGCGCAATCTCGAGCTGTCCATCTCCACTCGCAAATTTCCCATCTGCTTATCTATCTGGAGCACAATTAAAATCATATACGCGCGTGTGCGCCCGACTAGGGTGCGCGTGTGTATTATGTAAAGAGAGACGGGACTATTCAACCGTATCAAGTTTCATCCGGTCGGACACCCCCTGTCGATTATCACGAGATCGGAGTCCCGCGATGCAAGAGCTTTTTCCTTTACTGTCTCCTTGTCTCATCCTCTCTCTCTCTCTCTTTCTCTCGTCTATCTAAATTCCAAATCGAGTTTCGTCGATGCATCAACCCATCCCTGCCATCTCTCCCGCGTCACTCGCTTCCTCCAACATCAATTCGATCGCCATCCTGGATTAGTCCCGATCGAAAACAGGAGAACAAAAAGAGAGAGAATGCCGGCAGAACCAGCCCCATTAACCCAGGGGACGGAGGCTCGCAACGGTAGCCTTTCTGTTTCACTTTCTCCCTTGCTCCGAGCACTTATTCGATCCTTTTGGACTATCGTGAGCAAGGGAGAAAGAGAGAGAGGCACCATCCGTTAAAGAAGCGAGGGAGAAGCTGGTCGCTGTCTCGTGTATAGGCACACCTGGCCTGGCCGAATGTTTCACGTTGAATTGAATTTCCATTCATTGTTTTCCTTATCGAGATTCCGGTGCTAGACTTTTCTCGAAAAATCGCCGAAATTATATACGCAATGAGACAATAAATGTGCCGATGATTCACGCAACTTTTGTCAGATCAACAAATCGCGTGTGCAATTAGATTTTTCGGTTAATATAAACTTTTGTTCAATCAATATGATGCATTTTCATTCTAGATAAGATAGGCGCGAGATCAAGACTTCAAAAGACTTCACTTTTGGCACATTTTTCCAAGAGAGGAAATAAAAAGAAAACCTCTAAAATTTTCATTCGAAATTTCGAAAAGGAAGAGAAATATGAAATTTTGATAAGCATGGAAATTGGAATAAACGAGAAATTTTAAAGAAATTCGATTTTTTTTGACTGTTTTTTTAAACGAAGCAGTAAACGTGCATTGGATTGAAATTGTAGAACAAAACTTTCACCAATTTTTGAGGAGTGCTCCATTGTAACTCGCGAGAAGAATAATTATTTTTTTTTTCGAAAGTTGCAAAAAATTATGGTATCTTTTTGGTGTTTGGGAAAAACTACTAGATATGAAGCTTCTAAAACTTTTAAAAAGCACGATATTTCCTTAGGTAACACGTTTTGATTGGTTGGATCAAACAAATTTTCCTTTCGGTCGACGGATTTCATGTTTTTAATTTTATTAAACATCTCTGGAGAATTGAATGGTTAAAGAATGACGACAGTCTATCGATTATGATAAATTGGAATGCGAAATATGAAAATGAGTTCTTCCCTCGACATTCTCGGCGTATAATATTAAAATATTAAAATGTATATATATACGCAACATCGGAAAAAGTGGATTTTTGAAAGGAATTGTGTACGGGCGAAAAATTGTTAGGGCAGCTGGCGTTGCCACAAGCGCCGGGTTCTCTCTCGCGGCCAGAATCTGTCGTAAAATCTCAGCTTGGCATTTTCCCCGAGAACGAAGGTGTAGAGTGTCTAACGAGGCAGGAATCCGTGTATAACGTTGAATTTTCGGTTCAAGGCAAGTCTGAGGCAAAGGCGATGCTGGTAAATAGAAATGAAAGATGAAAAAACACATATATAGATTCATTGAGAAAGTGAAGAAAAGGAGAAAATAGATGTTTCGGCGAGCGTTGCGAGGAACGACGAATAGCGAAACGAGTCAAAGCCAGAGGCCAGAGAACCGATCTCATAAAGGCTGTTCCCTCCGCGCATTTTTTCCCTCGTTTCTATGCCCAATAAGTACATGCACAGCCGTGAATATTTAAACGAAAGAAACGGTCGCGAGAATATCCATTCGTGAAAAGCATTACAATTGTAATGCGAATAACTAGTTGCAAGTTGCAGCAATTTCGTGCACATTAACTCCATTTTCTACGTTTTTTTCCGTTCCCAATTCCAGCACTCCGTCGTTTTTCCCCTTTTTTTCAAGGATTTTTTTTTCCTTTATTTTCACTCGGTTGATTCGACTCTCCCATGAAATCATAATGATGAAATCTGTGCTCGTATAAATTTTAACACATTTCTTGGCAGTGTTTTATCTACGCTCATATAAATACACAAATTTCCGACTGCTTTCATCGGCGAAAAGCTCTCAAGTTTGCGCCATTGTTTTGCTGTATTTTTTCTGCTTTCTTTACTCATTTAATCCTGTGACATTGCGCAGAAGACTCTTCTGCAAATTTTAAAATAATAGCCAAAAAATACCGGCACGTTTAGCCAAATCTCGGTTGGAGAAAATTCTTATTATTTATGAATCAGAGCTCATCGAAGCTGCGTTTTATCTCAAAACATGATTTCTCAACTTTTCTTTTTATCGCTGCTTGCAAAAAAGAAAAGCAAATGGAAGATACATTTTTTTTGGAAGCATCATTAAATTTGTATTTATATATTCTTTTTCATTGAATTGTACTCACGGAAACGCGTCGTAAGATATATAAAAGTCTATGAATTTAAAAAAAGCGTTCACGACACGATACAAGTGTTGAAGTTCCGTCGTAGAATTATTCCTCGGAGAAGGAAATGAAAGCGTAAAATATGTCGTTTTGGAATTTATACCGCTATTCGGTTACTCCTGGAGGACTCGAGCGGCACGAACCTGGAAGGAAGAATAAAGTATTCTCGAGATCATGCGATTTTGTCGCTAAGAAGAGATCCGCGATTATTCTGGGAAGTGTGTGCCAGAGAATAATTCCTTCTCAATTCTTATGTATGTATTCATGTTCTCATACCGTTTCGTTCAACTCCGTGACGGGCTAAATTCCGTTTTCCCTACCTGGTGGGACCCACCTGCGTACCCGGATTTTCATTTTGACTGAACGAGAGAGAGTGTCACATTTCGCGAACGACGACGAAAGCAGGAGGCTAAAGTAAAGAGAGGAAAATTGGAAAGGAGGAGACGAACGAAGGGCAGGGGGGATCGAGGGATCAAGGGCAAATGTACCTGTGGGACAGGTACACGAGTTTTCTCAGTCAACAGATTTGCTCTCGCTTTTCAAGAACATTCTCTCCCTCGGAAGGGGATACGGATGAGGGAAACTGAGAGCAGAGTGGAGAGAGAGAGAGAGCATGCAGTTATACATATGCAAAATCAGGAAAAATGAGCTCCGATAACCCGAAAGCCATAGGAAGAGACAGAAGATGAGAGAGAGCGAGAGAGATGTAGGAGCAGGAGAAGCGGGAAATGATAAATCAATCGTTTTTCTCTCGACATCTCTTTCCGTCCTCATTACTTGTTCTTTGTCCTCCCCCGTGTGCAATTAGCCTGCGACAGGTGATTATAAAACGAGCAACGGTTTCAACCTCGATCCTCGTTCCTGTGCCGGTAGTTCGAGACAAGTCTCCAAGGGGATCGAGGCTTTATCCGCCGTTCTACCTCGTGAAATTTGCATATCTCCTGTCCCCTACACTCGCTTCGTACATTTTCCATTCGACCTTTACCACTTTATTCCATCTTCCATTTCGTTGTCCGCTTGTTTAACCGTACACCATGTTGCATTGCACCGCGACAAGTGATTTTTGTAAAATGTTTTACAGTCCTGGGACAATACGCCACTCTCGCTTCACTCGTCATAAAACAAAATATTATCCCGTCACTCATACGAGTATGCGTCGCAGTTCCATTTTACGTTTTCCACGTGTATCAAACCCGTTCAACAACCTTCTCTCGTACAATTGTTTTTTCTCATCGCAAAAGTTTTGCCTGTTTCAATGCAAACGAAAAAACCGGGTTCCGATTTTCCATACTTTTCCTAACGCAATCAAATTGCGGTATCGAAATTATTTCATCCACTTATTCAATCATTTGACACTTTATTGCTAATTTTGGAGGAGCTTCCGCATGCCTAGATAGCTTTAAGTATGCGGGTCATTCCATGTCAATTCAACGACGTTGCGATGGTAACCCTCTTCGATTTTTTTTATTTTTTAATATGTTTTTATACATGTTGAAAGAAGTCTTCAGCTAAATTTTTAGCTCGTTATCTCGATCTATTCTGGCAGTTATCGATTTTTGCTTAAAAAATATGTATATCTCTGAATATAATTATCATAATGTCACTTAATACGGGTCATTCTTTTTATTTTCAACCCTTTTTCTAAGTAGAAGTTGAAAAAATGGAAAAATAATTTTTTTTAATGCTTTTTCGGCTATTTTCAGCTATTTTTAGTCAAAAAATTGGTTTTTCGTGCAATGCGACACTTTCGATTTTTCTCAAAAAAATTCACAAAACTCTGTGTTAAAAAACAACATTTTTTAGCCTTATTGCAAGATGGGCTTCAAATAATTTCTTTTGAAAAAAATTTAAAAACTCACTTTTTTCTGCCATTTTGATTTATTTTTCTTCCAAGATCACGTAATTCCTTCAATCAGTCTCAAAATATTAAAGGAGTTTTTGCGAGTAAATACCGTTTAATGTGAGGTAATAAAAGCGGTAATCGTTGTTTCACTACACGTTTCCCCAGCGTTCCTGTCAGGATTTAATCGATTTTTCTCGCGGTACTGCGTTGTGTTTCTCAGAAACCTAAGTATTTTTATTATCTTGATTCTATGTCAATCTGTCATCCATTTTAGGAATTTGCGGGAACCCGGCGGATAATACTCCGATCAATATTGTGGCTAAATATTATTGGAATTTAGCTATTGGATATAATACGTGTTTTTCAATACAAATCGCGATAGAGAAATTTGGCTACAATTATCATGAGTTTCCTGTCAGATAATTTGACCTAATTGGATCAAGCATGCAATTTGTTAGTTTGTCGGTATAACGATTGATATTTTACGAATGCGAACTATTGATAAATCGCTCCAAATAGCTGAGATTTGTCGTGGTCAGCAAAAGGATTACGTCAACACCGCGGAAGCTGTTCATCCGCGACACGAATAATGAGTGAATTAATGGAAGAGTAAGTGACCCACAATAATGAAATCAGTTAATGATGTGCTTAAAAGAAAAGTCGATTGTGTATTTGTTTGAGAAATCGTTTGAATGATTTGCGAATTCTGGCTTCGAGCGAAGTCTTTTCATCGAGGCTGACGCGAGGTGGATGAAAAGAAAATCGGTAATAAAAAATATTCGGACGGGCGTTGGTCACATGGATCGGGGTCGTGTTTATGTTGGCGCGGTCGCTGGTTCACGAGCGGGCGTTCTTTGTCGCTTCTTTAATCCCGTTTGTATCCCCTGGTGAACCGGTATATGTTCATGTGTGAGTTGAACCGGAGGCCCTCGGTCAAAAGAGGAAGAGAGATGTTCGGTTGAGAAGAAAAAAGGGAAAGAACTGGGCGAAAGAAGTGACGAGGCGGAGCAGAGGCGTAGAGCAGGGACCAAAAGAAGAGAAGACTCAAAGACTTTTCAGGCGATGCTTCCTCCCTCTTACTCTCGGTTTTTATCCTCCTTTTAGTGTGTATCGTATATCAAGCGATCGTGGACGCAGAAGCTGGTTTGACATCATGTAAAAGTGAGGCTGGATACTGCGCAGATATATCCTAGACCCGAAGTTGAGTGGGAGTTTCACATGAATCTCTGTATATACATGCACTGTACATTATTTATTTTTCACTTTAATTTTGTCGATTTTCTCTCTGGTTCGATGGCGAAAAAACTGACGAGGCTCAGAGCTGCTTTTACAAACTCATTTTCAACCCCATCTGCCTCGTCTCTCTCGTTCTTTCGTCTCTTTGTTCCTGTATATTATTATGCGATCTCCCTCTCTGTTGAAACCCTCAAAGAGAAATCCACATCATAGCTCATCTCATAAGACCCGATAAAGAGTAAAGAAGTATTGAATTAATTGAAGAATCGTCGTAGTAACGAGAAAATGTGCTCACGAATTTATTCAGCGTATTAAGAGTGGCTTTTTCGAGGGTGGAAATTATGCTCAAGTGTCCTGTACTGCTCCAGAGAAGTCTGAGCGTTCAAGGGGATGGAGTGGGAGTTGGAAGAGGGCGACGAGAGTCGTATAAAATGAATTTTCGTGAACGGGCCGCACGAGAGTACTCGAGATTCAAATTCGATTTGGTCGTTTCACCGCGGAGACAGCATCCCGAGGTAAAAAGGGGAATGGAACAGCCAAGTGGACGACAAAAACGAGCGAGCGAAGCACCTCTCCCTCTACGCCCTTTATAATGCTGCATATGTTGAATAGAGAAACCGAACTAAATAGACCGAGATGGAGATAAAGATACAGAGGCAGCACGACAGAGAACATGGGACAGCTATGGAAACAGTGAACTTCGAGAACGCACGACGAGAGCTCATGCTCATTTCGACATCTGTGTTGACGCAACAATGGTTACGAATAAAGTTACCACGAGCCACTCGCTCGTGGAACCCTTTGCATATGTCTATAGCTATTATTCTAAAAGCCAAACTTACTTGATGTCAGGATAGTTCGTTCTTTGACGGCCTGTTGGAAAGTGATTGGGCTCGTTAAATTCGGTGATCACGAGTGGAAACGTCGTATTTTAAAATTCATTTAATTCTGTGTTTTTTCATCAATGTAATCAGATTTTAACAGAGTCGTTATCGGAGTACAGTGAATTTTGGAAATCGTGAAAACGGATTGGCAGCTACTCAAGATTTTTCTATTACTTTTCTCGCTGTTCCATGATGGAAAGAAAAGCCCGCCCGAAAGCTTTGCAAGATTCTGGTAGCTCGTTAACAATGTTCCTTTTTAACTCGGAATGACTTTTGCTTCTATCTTTCGGATCGGGCCTCCGCGTGTCCGAACATGGATCTTCCCCATATTTCGGTTATCTGCATATGCGTTTTACGCCCACCAAAGTCAGAATCAGTGGGCACGTTATGCTTTACAGTTTCGAGTGCATCGATGCTCATTGGAGTTGTTGCAGGAGTGGAAATCAGTCGAGCGGGACGTAAAACACTTCTGTTACTCGCGTTCGTAATCTGGACGAATCAATAATGGATGCAAACTAATTTTCGCACAGTTGGATAGTCTCTTTATTCACTATTCTCAAACCCCTGCATCCGCTGTAGTACGTGCACGAGGCCATTTCGGACCAATGGATGTTTCATTTTTTGCTATGCCGCATCTGCATCAACACTCCTGAAGTTCCTGGAGAAACTGTATTTTTTAAATTTCGTATACAAAGTGACCTCGATTTATAGCTCAGGAAATTTCATTCGTTGCTACGTCTCGATCCATTAATCGCAACAACTTTTCTTATTTCCCCCATATTCAGTGTCGTAAAGGATTTCTTTCAGCACGTGTAAAAATTGGCCTCGATTATCGTACTGCCTGTTGTGGATTATGCCTGTAATGTTTTTTATGGAATTGCAGATGTTTATAATACAATTTTAAGGGTTGCTCTCAACTCATATGTCCGTTTTGTTTACGATGTACGATGGTCGGAACATGTCACACCATATTGGGAAAAGTTGAAATTGAAATGGATGGGATTGGATGAAAGAAGGAAATATCACATGCTAGGCATAATGCACGGTTTTTTAAGCCCGTCGTACCTCAGAGATTTACTCACCGTATGAAGAAACAGAGAAACGGGACAAAGAGAAAAGGGAGAATTTTTGGAAGTTCCTCACTTTCGAACAGAATATAAGAGGCATTTCTTCAGCGTAACTGGGGCCTACTCTGGAATTCTCTCCCAGAAAATGCCTTAAACTTAGAAAAGGGTTCTTTTCGTGTAGGTTGGTAAAAAGTACATTGATGGAAAGATTAGCTAGTATCAATTGAATAATAACAAAACTGGAGAACAAACAACAAAAGAAAAAAACTGTACAACAAATGTAAAATCGGTTGTACGCCAAAGGCCTAGCGCATTAATAAACTCTATTTTAATCCGATTTCACTGCTCCAACCCGACCAGCCGGAAGTGTTTTACGTTTCTAACGTAATTTCCGTCCTCCCATTTGTTGCGTACGATGTTCCCGAATCAGCCGAAGCGAATGTTGGTCATCGCCTAATGAAATATTTTTTCATTCCATTGCTCACATTCGTCAGGCCATTTTCATGACCCGAGCTCTTTCTATGATAACCGCATAAAATCCGGACAATGAAATTCACTCTTTGATATGGAGCAAAGGATTTAATCGTAATCTACCTTTATCGGGTGTGGAACGGATAACAAAGATCCATTCGCGCGTCACTCTCAATCTCTTCGCGGCCTGCTTTTCACAGGACAATGCGTTAACGTGCAGCCTGCACTCGCACGTAACGGAGATACACATGCGTGGATAACTAAGTGCAATGTAAAACGACGACACTCTAGTCCCGGTATGAGTGATTAAATTATACAGTTTCGGTGATAAATTTTTGCCTCTCACTAGTGCAATCTCTGCTTTATATCTTTGCCCCAGCATTCGTGCGTTACAACGAGCACTACTCTCTTCCAGCTCTACTACCTTTGTATATCGATGGATAAATATATTCCGTAATAAAATTTCATTGGAAAAGCAAAACCTGAGTTTCATGTAGGGCTATCAATCGCGCTCGGGGTTAGCATCCGAGGCCTGCGCTTTTTCGAGCGCGAAAAATATCACTGACCCGTCGATTGGTACCGCGGGATGCGTACGGATCGTTAAAATTTATCGGACAACAAATTCAGTAGATTCAATGAAATTTTACAGAAGGATCGCATACCGCATGTCTCAGTTTAGGCTTTCATTTTTCGTATTGATGGCTATTATTTTTATTGCAGGAAAAATACAGTTGGTACTTTTTTCCGGTGATGCTGCGCGCGTCAACGCGCTTTTCAGCACTCTTTTTTACGCTCTTTCATACATATTGATTGTACTTTTTATGGGGTTCGCTCGATTGCCGACTGTGAAAATGAGCGGATAACGAACCACAAGGAAATTCGATATCAATTCGTCGTTCCGGTCACAGAATCTCTGCGAATTATTACTTCGTCTGAAATTCGAAAAAAAAAAAGATAAAAGAAGCATGAAAAACTCGCTATTCGCTCGAACGAAATGTGAAACTTCAAAGGATGCGAAATGAATTTTTTCGATAAGGATTCAATGCTCGTGAACAAAATTTTCACAACGTAAAGATGCATGGAAAAGATTGCGTTGATCGAAACGAAATTCAAAACTTCTGACGTCCTCGTCGTTATTATAGCAAGGCAAAGCCGATTCGAGTCAGCTTTTTTCCTCAATCTGCATCTCCTTCATATTTTCTATATGCTCCAGACAGACCGCTGGATCCTCAATATTTATAAACCCTTTCGCTCTGATAATCTCAAAGATTCCAGTCCTTTTACAACCTTATTTTTTACTTTTCCTTCCGATCTTACCGTACTGCCTCCGAAGAATCCTCAAATTTTATCATCCAATCGTTTTTCTCGCTCGACATCGCCGGCTCAAGCACTAAACAGATATTTTCGATATCGAATTCCTTCGAGATTTCACCGAAGTTTCAAATTTATTCACTACCATTTGATTTTTGTTCCGCAAAACATTGGTGCAAATACGAATTCATAAAATCTTTCGTATTCTGATTTTCTCATATTCGTCCACAGAAAAAGTTTTGTTCGGCCCCAAATCAGAGTCTCTACTTTTGTCATTATTTTCTGGACCAAAATTTCACCATTTTCGAGCGTTTTCGTTGTGAAAAATCAGCTTTACTTCGTCAAAAGCACAAACAAATATTATCCGAGTAATCAACAGGCAATCCAACAATAAAATCGCTTTAAAAAGCAAATATAATTGTGGACGAATTGCGAGGTTGAATCAGCAAATGCGAACTCCGCCAAAATAACTTTCCGCGAACCGTCGCATGGAACTTTCGACGTATTATCGACGACAGTATATGGAAAACTCGCTAAACCACCAAACATGAAATACAAAATCAAGTTGCAAGTACGATAAGGAATAAAAATTAAACGGTCTTTCCCGAGAATTGTTTCTCATATATAATATATGTTTCAGCCATTTGTCTCTCAACGCGATACGAAAGTCGATAGGTTGCATGGGAATTCATGAATCTCGTTACATTTAGCATCAAAGTGCTCGCGGAGTATCATCTTTTGAAAGCAACGTTGCAAAGGTAGTAACACTATACACAGAAAAGTGAAACATACGTTGGATCTCGGCTCAGCTTGCGGCACGTTCGATATAAATATTGGATTACATACCGATCGATATTCGTTCTGTCGCGAATGGACATGCCTTTGTGCGAGTGGACGTGAATATGTATATATTTAACCTTTGAGGGACGGCTCTGGTGGAAATATCGACCACTAGTTTGGTCGAGCACTCCACTTGAAAAATTCATCGATATTATGGACAAACTTGGTGTAAAAAAAGGTCGATTTCAACGTAAAATTCCCATCCTTAAAAGGTAAATGTACTTGGAGTTTCAATGCTGATTATATACTTTATTGAAATTCATTCGCAGCATCGAACACAATAGTCGATTCCCATTGTCGGTAACGTATCGAACACAAATTTATTTTAAGGTAGAATATGTTCAATCAGTCGAACCTCGTCGATCGTTTTTTTCCCCTGGAATGATGAAACCGAGAGAATTCATTTTTCCCGTATATCCACATCAAATAATTCCTCGTACTCGTGCATATATTTTATCTACCATATTGTTACAAAATCCCTCGAATTTCCATCGCTGCGAACATGATTAACGAATCAGACCGAATCAGGACCTGGAATGAAAAAATCAATAATCTAGCATTCGAAATAATTTAATTATATTATAGCGTACATTGATTTCCATAAATATATGCACTTTTTACTCATCCAGAAAGAAACTACTGTATTTTCAAGCCCTGCTGCTCCCTCCTTGAAGCCTCTGACACTCTCTGCGAATAAGAGGATTGCGGAGGGGTTGACCTGAACCGATAAATAGTTCCGTAAGTGCTTACACCAGACTCCTTTTACCGTGGAATTATTGGATACAGTACTTTTTGTATGTACGTCCTACATATATATACACATAGAGATTAAGACCGTATACGCTGCTCGCACACATATATACCGGCATGTATTTTCGGTTGTGGTGGAGCGAGAGCGGAGAGGGCGCAAATAAAGTGAAATACACGCTTAAACCGCGACTACGAAAGAGGATAGAAACTCTTGGGACCTCCGGCGCACCGCTTTATATCCGGCTTTCAAACATTGCTAGCAATGTTTATCAGATACTCAATAATTCAACTCTCATATTGGAAACAAAGGAGATTGTGTACGCTCGTCGTCACAAAAACATGCTGTTTATTTAATACGCGCGCACCGGCGCATCTCGCCAATCCTATTTATATTTACGCTCCGGTACTCGATGATCGCCACTTGATATCTTCTTCGTTGAATTATATCAACAAGTTTCTTCTTCGTACATGAGTGCGGATATATATTTTGAAAAGAATCGTGGTTCGCTATGAACAGGTTGCAGTTGAATTATCGTTTCTTTTTTTTCGCATCAAATATATAATAAACTATACGCTTTTTCTCTTGACGAACTCCGTTTCGTTTTATTCACTTTTCTTGCCCGGTTCGAAACGATTGTTGTGATTTTCTCGTTACATCGAGTATGCGTCCTTGATTTAGCGTACAAAAACAGGAGAATTTCTAGGCTTGGATATTTTTATTGATCAAATTTATTTAAGGATGGAGAGATCGAGGGAAATTGAAGATAAATCAACGATAAAATATTTCCGCTGTGCTAAGATCATTTCCGGTAATTGAAAATACACCGTCACGTGGAGGAGGTTATCTTCGTTCCTAATTTTTTTCGTATCGATGGACCTTTTTCGATGCTCTTTCGATAAAATTAGCTCGAGTAATTGAACCGATGAAACACTCCGTTCAAACGTGCAAGGTTTGCCAAGTTTTGTGTACTTTTTTGAATGTACGAACTGATCTTGCATCATATATTTCGTTGAAAATGTAGCGAACAATCCGCGCTGTAATCCCGCGGTAGCAAACACGGAGCTGTGCACTTTTAATTCGCGGAATTTAATTAATTGCAGAAATGGGCTGCGATAGATAAACCGTACTGGGGGGCGAACGCAAACAGCGTAATGTAGCATCGATGTTGGGTGAAAGCTGACCCTTCGACGCGCGTACATCGAATGTTAAGCAAACAAACATGTTAAATCATCAAAATTATCAAAGTAAAATTTTATTGGGCAAATTTATAGATGAAAATTTCATTCCGAAGCGGTGCATCGAACACGCGCCGATACGATTCTCGGCTCCAGTGATTGAGTCATTCGCATTGAACTTGTTAAGCAAAACTTATATATTTTAAGAGGAGAGTGCGATTTCCAATGCAGTATTGTTGTCATCGATTTTTATCGAGTTATGAATTATTCATGAGTCTCACTTTTCTCTTGTTTTCTCCACTTATAATTCTTTGCGAACTCCACTCATACACCTTTTTGCCCGCCGGTTTCAAAGAATATTCGAGTCATTTGGCTGTAGAATCGATCAAAACTTCTTTCTTATCGATCATCATTCATCGAACCTCAATTTTTTCAACGTACCCAAAATCAACAGGCGTATGCAAAACTTCTTTTGGCATGCGACCTACGATCGGTGAAACCGCAACGACGGTAGACTGAGACAAGGATGTGGCAAAGAGAAACGATAAATATTTGTTGATGGAATGACGCGGTGCTCGCTCAGAATCATTGACTGCGTTGCAGGAAAATTTGGGAATGACATGAGAACGTTGCGAGTGGTATAACTTGCATGGAAAATACATTGTTTGGTTCACAAACATTGGGGAGCTATTCCCATGAAGTAACCTCGTACTCGAGAGCGTTAGATCGGCACCGAGTATCAAATAACGTTAATTCCCCATTGCAACTTTTCCTGATGCTCGAAAAGTGAGCTTAAATCTCACCATACACTCGTGCCTCATAATACATTTGCCTCTCTCCATTTTCCTCTATCTTTTGAACAAAAGACGTATCTTTGTACGGTAAAAGGACGAAGCGCGGAAACTCCGTGACTGTACAATGAAAGATGTGGGGTGAGTCGAGTCAGCCGTGCAGTCGTGGACACACAAATGCATTATTCAGCGTGGGGCACGTTTTTCCTGCGCTAAGATTTCTACAGAATGTCCTCGAAGTTGCATTCGCCCTGCCAAGAGTATAGTTTCCTCGAATAGGAAATGTCCGAGTGGAGAATCGTTTTCGCGGTTTCTTTTCTCGCAGTCATCCACGGTCGCGGTAGAAAGTAGATCGAATGGGCCTTGCGCCCGGCTCTTGATTAACCGTCGCTTATCAATCAGTGGTTCCTACAAACGTCGCACTCAGAAAAATAATCGAAAATGTAGCGTTCTTGTGTGATTTTTTAATGTCGAAACTCGTCGATCAACGCGCGCATGATTTTTAGGACACCCCATCGCTGAGAGCACAAATATACGGCGTAACTTGGCAGTGCATTTGCATTACTTCCAGAAGATTAAACTTGCATATACGATAGAGCAGTATAAGGAGCACGGCCGAGCGAGAGGTTGAGATTCGAAAACGACGAGAGTCCCTCGTGCGATGACGTATAGCTTTCGAGAGGAGGAATAACCCGCCCCGACAACCGACAACGTGTGCGACACGCGACTTGATCTCGGACAATACTCTCGCGACCAGTTCGAGAGCTCGCTAACTCTCCGTTTTTCTCTTCATGCTTGCATGCTTTTCGCGTTATGACGTTCAACCCTGTCGCCGTCATGAGTCGACGAGTCCCACCCTTCCTCGGGGGCACTTCGACAAATTTCAATTTTATTAGTCCTGTGCTCTCCCTCCCTCTCGGTCTCTCTTTGCTATCCGGATGCTGTGTGACTAAAACCCCTGCCAGGATGTACTCTCGGAGCTTTTCAACCTTTTTTCCCTCGTAAAAAACTTCTATCATATTATTGTCACGCGTGAGAGAAATTCTCGTGTGACTGAACACACGTCGGAAAAAATCGATGTTTTCCACTCCATAAATCTCTTATTCGTCGTATCGAGGCTTGGACAATCGAATTTTTCAAAAATCAGTCAGCTTACTATGTTTTTGAGATTCCATTCATTCGACATATGCACAGATCGTTAATATTCATTCGTCTTTCAAGCATAATCATTGACCAAATAAATGCCAAGACCATCGGAGTGGTCGATCAGTCTTTTGCCAATACCGGGCGGCTCAGTGATCGTGGAAAATTGCCGGAGAACCAACCACAATTCCACCGTCGAGGATCGAACGCTATTTATTTAAGATCTTTCTTCAATGATCAAGCCTCAATTGTAACATTCAAAACGAACCTTGGCTTCGATCGCCCTCATAAAAATAAACGAAACTCACTAGTGTTGTGCTTTTTTTCTCACCGTTATACAATTTTTCGATATTCAAATACAGATGTAGTAAATTCGCAGACATATTCCGTGAAAATTCGATCATTGTTTGATTTTAATAATTCTGCATTAGTATCGAAGTTTACTGGAAGATTCTGTCCAAAGAAAATACTCCGTTTCAAGTCTGAGGGATGAGGAACAAGTCTGTTCACTGGATATGAAACTTACGATGACGCATGCCGACATCTACATGTATATCGGAGCGTTATATTCCTCATAAAGGCGTAATTCGAGTGTCATATAGCGATACAAATAACGAGTTATCATGCGGGAGGACGTGACACGAAGGGAATCTTTCAGTTGTGACTGAATGGGCGTTCGAGAACATGGGGGCCTTTGATTAACACCGTTCCTTTCTGCCTCACACACTTCACGTATTTAATTAGATAATAAAAAAAGAAAACAGCAGAGAGAGAGAGAGAGAGAGAGAGAGAGGGGTAAAAAGAATAAAGGGCAATGATTTCGTGAGAGGAGACTGCTCAATTGCATACGGTCTTTCTCTTAGTAGATAAAATCAGATATAACGACAGAGTGAAATGTCCATCAAGTCCCCTAATATGGCCATCGAGGAGTCATAGATGAGAACGTACAATGCGGGATAGTAGTGAGATTTTCCTGACGTATGAGGCCAAACGGAGGAGGGTGAAGGGTCATTCGAGACACTAAAAATCACTGAAGGACACATAGCAGGAAAAAAAGAAAACGTAAAGATCTGTACGAGAAGCGGAGTTATTCAGAGGTCTCGTTAAAACGACTCACTGTCCAGCTCTCGCCCTTTTATTTCACTTCGGTCTCGACACATCGCGCCATCCCCTTATATGTCGTGTAAGACATATCCGGCCTGCCTTTTACGGTGTCTTTTATAACGAGACATTTCTACGGAGTCAATGCCATGGAGCCTTGCAATTCTCTATCGATTATTAGAGAACTGAACCGAACTGTTCTGAGGGGGAGGGCGTAGCGTCATCGTTCTTTAAACTCTCCTTTTCCCCCCTTGCGCAAAGGCATTAAAAAATGATTCAGGCGTGTCAAGAAAATGAGGGATTATAGATCGAAAGTTATACATGTACATTTGATTGATTATTATGATTATACCATATACATCATGATTCTTTTACGTACCGGACTCTAACGAGGGTTTTATTCGCTTCTGTCAGTAAAATGTTCGTAATTTTCTGTCAGATTGGTATCAATGTCATTCGATTGATCGGAGTCAATACGAGTAGTGATGGATCAGGCGAATCATCGAACGATCATCATTCGGCTCGATGATTTCCATTAAATCTTTGTACCTCGAGGGAAATCGGGCGAGAAAAAAAATTTTAATTTCATTTTTTCCTCGGTTATATGTTTCTCCGTTATATGAGAAAGGAAGTTTTTTAAGGCAATAAGTTCGTTACCTTCCGCGTTTATAAATAGTAGGGCGATTCAAAAAAATTTTTTTTTTTGTTTTCCATTGCAAATAGGCTTAAAAGTTTCTTTTTGGGGTGAAAAGACTCCAGTTAAAATTTGAGCCCTTAATATTAATATTTAGATAGTCTTCATCGTACTTTTCTATTTTCCATAAGAATAACATTGGAAATTTATTTTTTGCACATTCTGATACTTACTGCAAGCCCATCGTGCATCATATAAAAAATGTCTTCATCTATTCTTGTAGAAAATCGTACGCTCTACAAAAAAGGTCTCTTATGATTTTTCGTTAAACTTAATAGTTTCAAATTTATTAGAGGTCAAAGTTCAATCTATCGCAAATTTGACCATTTTCAGTACATTATAGCGGATTTAATGGTTTTATTGGAACAGATTGGCAAAAAATTTGTGTTAATCTTAAATTTAGTCTATCAGAGAATATTTTGTTCATATTTTTTTATAATAATATGGCCAGCGAAACTCTGAGAAAAAAAATTAAAAATAACTTTCAGTATTTGATGAAAATCATATTTCAAAAAAACAATACACACTGAGGAACACCAATATCTATTTTTACAAGAATCAACAAACTAAACTACTTCATGGACAACTCCACCGAGTAGAAAAGTAGTTATATTACCGATATAGGGTCTAAAAGTTTTTTTTTATCGGTACATTGATATGTATGAGACAGCTCGATTGCTCAACTATAATTTTGAAAATTGATTTTAACCATAAAAGGTTTTGAAACATGTACGGAGACTATAATAAAACAAGAATAATTAAATACAGTATTTTTACATAATATTTTTTTACATAAAAAATTTTATAAATTTCTACTAATAAATTTTTTTAAACTATTCGATTTTTTTTGGATTACTGTAAAAAATTCTTCATGAACGTTTTCTAAGAGACCGAGTTCAAGGACCATAAAGTTTTTGCTGTAATGTACTGAAAACGGTTAAATTTGCGATAAATTGAACTTTGAACTCTAATAACTTTTAAATTATTAGGTTCAACGAAAAATCATAAGAGACCTTTTTTGTAGAGGCGTGCGATTTTCTACAAGAACAAGTAGAGACATTTTTTATATGACATACGATGGGCTTGCAGTAAAGATCAGAATGTGCAAAACAGAAATTTCCAATGTTATTCTTATGGGAAATAGAAAAGAGCGATGAGGGCTATCTAAATATTAATATTAAGGGCTCAAATTTTAACTGGAGTCTTTTTACACTAACAAGAAACTTTTAAGCCTGTTTGCAATCGAAAACAAAAAAAAAATTTTTTTTTTGAATCGCCCTAATAAATAACATATATTAAAAGATCATTAATATTTTACTAAATACATTGAAATAATAGCAAAAATCGTTCAGATCATTTTCTTGGCTCAATATTACAAAAAATAATATTACAAAAAAACATATCGCTGTAATCATACATTCTTCGGTTGCTAATGATAAGAAACAGGCAAAGCTCATGGAACGTTTGAAAAGTACAATATTTTCATGAGTACTTTGGTTAGCCCTGGTCTCCCCTATTCCGGAACGCGTGTGCATAGTGATGAAAATTTAAACTGATCGATAGCTTTGCCAAAAATTCCCGAATCGACGTGGTTACGGTGAAAAAAATGAATGTAAAAAATGAATTTTCTCGATCACTCGGCCGAGCAAGCATTACGAGGAGGCAGCGGAAAAGTCCAATATTTCAACGTCCCTCTGCGGCGATAGCCTCCGACTTAAAACCGTTATCAATGTTTAAAAAAAAATCCTTTATCTCGAGACCGGGAGAAGGGAAGAAAAAAGGGGAAGGAAAAATGAGGGGAGCAGAAAGAGAGACGTCACTCGTATACAAAGTGATTTCTCGCGTGTGCTGGGACCCGCGGATAACGGGACATGACAAATGGACTTTCGATCGCGCGCGCGCGAGCGCACGGTCGAAATGGCATCGCGAGGGGAGGTCCAAAATCCTTCATGGCTATAAGTTGGTCCTGTTTCGCTGCGCGGGAATAAGTTGAAGGGGAGGAAAGTCGGAGCGGCCTGCTCCGTTTTGCAACGCGTGTTCTTCCTCTTTCGGTCGTTAGAGCCTTCTCGCACATACACACACGGGTTCTATAGGTATAAATATGTTTTATGTGCCTGTAACTAAGCGCCCTGAGGGATGATCGTTATAACGAGGCAAGTTTCTCCACACACGCATGAGAAGTCCTTTAGGGGATTTTCCTGGTTAAATGTCCTGTGAGATAGACATCCGGATTGCCACAGTGCCGCGCGCTGCGATGTGACACTTTGGGGCGTAACTTTTATCATGCGTACTGTAACCATGCTCGCGTATATATCTATGGGCGCATCCATATATTCATGAATATAACACAAAGCACATCACGTGTGGTCTGTGTTCATATAACGTTTTGTAACTTCCGCATTTTCCGCTCATTAACCGCATATCGAGATCGTCAAAAAGCCATTGCCAAAATCGCCTTATATACGATCCCATTCGCGTTTACAAACCCACACGCGAGTTTATCGAGCGATTGTGAGCCGTCCACAAGCTCCGACGCTCCGGGGATAAGATCTGAGAGGCAGTGGCTGCTGCGCGATCATTGAAAAACAGTTGATAAAAATGCTTTTACGACTCCTTTTACGATAATAGTTAAACGTATGGCGCGGAGAGCGCCGATTGATTTTCCGTCATATTTTCACAGCCAACCGTGCATCATCGCCTATATTTTTTACAGACACTTGCAAATAACGCGTAACACATTTAGACACGTCGAAAGTTTAACAAATCGATCAAAATTTTATTTCTCTCCTTCATATTTGCATATCCCGCAAGAATATATATTCGCGCGTACGTCGATCGGCAAATAGAATATCTCATATTCGTTTCAAATCAATGATTTCAAAAGTTTTTCTTAGCCAAGCCCAAGGCGCCAGTTTTCCTCGGAGAAATCGAAAGAGCGAGCTCCTCCATACACGAATTTATTTGTACCGTACACACCCGTATTTGCACTCTTATACGTGCGAATCCACGCAAATACGTTAACGTACATTCGCGTATGACGTATCAGACGTACACACTCCGCTCGGATCGGCGGGAAAGATATTTTCATACGTGAATACGTACACGGTTTATTGAAAACAAGTTTTTCATTCGCAACCCCAACCAGCGACTCCACCCTTTACGAAACTCCCTCGCGCCTCCCCCCACTACTTCCACCCCCTCGTCGCCGTATCCACTTCACTTTTCACCTTCTCTCTTTCCCTTTCTCACTTCCTCCTCTTCTCGATATACATTTCTTTTCTGCTGGCCTCCATCGAGATATTATATCTTGCACAGACTTTCCGACCAAGAAAACGAATTCACCCTGCATCTTCGACGTCCCTGCGAGTTAGGAAACTATCTTTTCCTCTATTTTCTATATTTACGTTTCTCTATGAGCTCTCAAGTATAGGTATATTCATAAACGACCAAGCCCGCGAGAGATTTGAGATGGAATATTGTACAAGTGTATCGAATGCATGCTTGGACACGGAGGGAGACGTAACCAATGCTATTTGACACGGTATACGCGACACCATTTCATTCTCGTATCGCGACGAGATTCTTTTCTCACTATCTTCGAATAGTCTCTCTTGCTCCAAACCCCTCAACGCGGAGCTGCAGTAATTGCAGTTCAAAAATGTTATTTTCCTTTTCACGTTTTCAATTTTTTTATCTTCAATTATTATTCAACCTTCGATCGTTCACCCCAACATAAAGATCAAAGTGCCTGACGTTTAACCGTGGTCAGCTGATTTTGAAGTTTCTTCAGCTCGAATCATTGCGACGACGACAAATTCACCGCAATCGGCTGTGCTTTAGCCTGTTATCACTTGACGTTACGCGTGTGAATCCACGTAAATCGAAAGAAGCTGTCATACATTGAACGGATTTGTCAATGGAAATGATATGTCGTTTCTTGTTGGAAACATATTTTTTAACGAACATTTCTCGAACGAACGTTCTCTGAATCGAGAAGAAACTGAACAAAGAGAAACCAATAGTAAGTAAAAAAATATAGAAAATATAAGGGAGTAGAATACGAAGAGAAAGAAAAATCATTCCCTGGTAAGTGCAACACTTTCATGAATAAATTTGTCTGATCTACAGACATCCATCGCAACGAATAATTGCTGGGAGTTAATTACTCCGCGATAGAATTTTTTTTTCATTACCGATTATCTCGTATGTAATAAAGATTGTTCGACTGTCGTTATTCCAATGCGATTCACATTTACGTTTACTTCAACTCACGATATGTGCCATAAAGAACGAAGAATTCTACGTGTTTACGTACAGTTCCATTTTGATTTTCTTATGCACTTATTTTGTTTTTTTCTGAATTTGTTTTTAACGAGGATCGTGTTGTCATAATGTATAAAATGTGGATGGAATTGTTGTTCGCCAATTGAGAATCGATCTGTCGAAACTATCTTGGAGTCTGATTTGGATTCACGAGATACACTTACCCGAGGAAATCCCTCTATTTACTTGGAAATCCCCGACGAATGGTCGTTGGTCACTGTCTCCAAGATAAGCACATTGAGAGGTAGAGATGCTGGGGGTCTAGCAAAAGCAAGAATTTTCAGTATAATTCTCGAGTAGCTCTAAATGGAAGCATCACTTTCCTAGCTGCGCGTTTGCCCTTCCTTCCAGCCTTTTTATATAGCTTCGCATATCGAGAGCCACCGAAGTGAAAGACTTTTATGTTCTGATTTGAAATGAAGCAGCGAAGCTAAAAAATAATGAAAATGACACGTTGAACGATAATAATAAAAAAAAAAATAAGAATGACGATATAAATGGTGGCACTTACCGTACCCTCTTGAATTCATTGAATCGCGAGGCACACCAAAATTCACGCGAGAACGTGACAAAACCCACGGTTCAATGCGTTATAGTGCAGCACCCAAGTGGAACGCTTTTAGACGGATATAAATATATTATTGCTGACAAATCAAAGGGTCCAACCGGGACTATTTAGTCCGTTGAAATTCAACGGGATACGCCCTTTTGTCGCGCCAAGAGTTATAAGGGACATATGTATGAGGAAGAATGAGGACAGAGCGAGGGATATGAATCAACTCCCCTCCTGCTCGCTCGTGTGCCTCTCCTCGATATCGTTCCTGTTCATGTAAAATATACACGCATTCTATATATCGTATCCTTTACTTGATGGCTTGCAATAGCTCGAGGATCTAAAGTAGACACAACCGCTGTGCTTGCTCGTTCACGATGATGTTTGCCCCCCCCCCTCCATCTCGATCGTATCAGATCCAGAGCTATGACAATCCGTTATATGTATATCTATTTCCGTTTTTATATCGAGATGCACATACGCTTGTACATGTATGAATTGATATATGTATACAAAGAGGGTTTGACGTGTACCGCGAAGTAAAGCGAGGAGAGCGAGCTCGCCGAGGATCCTGCCGTGGTGAAAGGACCTTTGGGGTAAAAGTGATGGCCCGCAGGAGAAATCCGAGATGCTAGAGCAGGAAAGATAGAGCTCGAGAGGAATGGGCAAAGAGAAGAACCTCGAGCAGGGAAAATTTATAGATTTACCGGGGGCACGAGCGTTCTCCAGCTCCTCTCCTCTGCGTGGCACATACACCGATGCATTTTCCTTTAACCATATTTCCCTTTCTCAGGGCGACGAGGCCACATCAGCATGACGCCACAGATCTTTGAGCCCATCGCCGGGCAATGCGTTGAATTCTAGCCTTGAACTTGCAGCGAAATCTCCGAGAGTCGAACTAGGACGCTGGGAATCGGGCGAAAGGGAAAAAATCGCAAACAGGGTTTTTGTCAATCGTCATTGACAGTGATGCCTCAACAGTCACTAAAATCTTCGTGCTAATTTCGAGTTTTCAACGTACCATTTAGTTTAAATGAAAACATGCCATTTTTTCGTCCGGATTCGTTCAATGATCCGTGATAATATAGATGGATCCGCGGAATAGGCTGGGAAGAGCAAAGCACGAAATGCTTTCTTTCAAACGAGCTGGCCGAGTCAACGACGGAGCATTGAAGTGTAAAGTGTGTCTCACTCTCTGGCAGTCACACGTGACTGTTAACGCAGTAAACCTGGGACTCGTTCGATAAATGCTGAGATGAAAAACGAAAGGTCCGATCCAGCGGGGTCGAAGCTTCGTACGATCGGAGTTACGCCCTTTTCCGTCCAAGCCATTCGCATATACAGATATACATTAAGCCGAAGATAAATGGCTGAGAACCGAGCTCACATATTCGCGAACACAAAGAGGATCGTTATGATCCCAACAATGAAGACGAGGATCACAAATCGTGGTGATAATCGTACCGGAAACATGGGCGAACAAGCTCTTCCATGCCGCCGCTAGAATACGCCGCTCTTTCTCTCTTACTTTTCCTCTCACGTCGTTTACCGTTTTTCATCGTTTGCTCTTCCATTTTCCTCGCTCGTGTTTGTGTGCACACACAATTTTCGTCCTCCCTCCGAGAGTCGATCATCAGTCAAGCTGCATTATATGACGCGTGTCGGGCGATGTTGACGAGTTCGAAGGTCGTCTACGTGCTTTCAGACCGATCAGCTGCCGCTCTACGCTTTCAACATATTTTGCTCTTAGAACACGGAAATTGGGCTTACGCGCGATGGGAGTAATTTTATTTTTTCGACATGACATTCGGTGATCCTTTTCTCTTTGAGATTTTGTTTTCAGCTCTTTAGCGCCAACTCAACGTTCCACTTTATTTCAGGCTACATTTATTTCGATGCTATTCATCTCGTAAGAGTAAGCAAAATTTAACGAATGTTATATGTACACGAAGACGCGATCATTCGGTATCTTATTCAGCTGAATATTTGGAAGCGTGTGGAAACAATGGATTTTCGGTATTTGATACTTTCACGCCGATATCACAATTGAAGCCGGCAGGATAATTAAACGTTATTTTGCTTTTACGCTTTTAAAGCATTGATCAAACGCATAGAGTGCAAATGAATACTGAAATTATTAACCTGCAGCGTTACTCAGTTAATGTTGTTTGTTCCCGTGAACGAAGTTGAATATTTACGAATTTTTGGATCTTCCTTTTTGGATTCGAACGCGCAGTCGAACGAAAGATAAACGATTGGTCACGATTTTGAAACAACTCGAGTCAAGCTATCGAGAGAGCTTTGTTCTAAGGCTCAATTTATCTTGAATAATTGCAATGTTCGATGCAGTGTTCTGTAATTTATACGCGATGGGAGGACGTAATTCTGAGTCACTATGGACGTGGACGACTTACGAGGGACGCATAACTCACGGAAATAGAGATTAGAGAAGTGACTGTTCGATATGCGCGCGGCTGGGCGTTAGAAAAAGAGATGAAGAGACAGCGAGAGAAAGCACGAGAGACGAAGCAGGAAAGAAAATCACGATTCCGAATCCCCATTGCACAAATCCACCCTCTTCTCTGATTTTTTCCGGATCTCTGGTGCGGTTCTGGTTTGTCGACCCCCCCATCTCAATGTATTCCCCCCTGCACTTTTCCGCTGGAGTATGCACCGCATGATCGACAGTTGTGGCGAGGAGAGGGCGCTCCACCCGTCCAAATGTCATTGTTCCGTCGAGAGAGAAATCATGTCGTGCGAAATCAACATTCGGGCAAATAGACTTATGAGATTGGAAAGCTTTTCATGGCTTATCACAAATAAACCTTTTCGTTTATTGACCAATTAAGAGTAACAGCGAGAATCAGCTGTTGACATCGCTCATATTTACATGTGTCAAATAACTTTAGTAAAATATGTCATAATGCCATCAAAGCTTTTTCTTTCATTCTATTATTGCGTTTCGTTATTCTGTCCACAAATGAAATTTATGGAATTTCACCTCCAGCCTTAACTTGCAGTTTTAATTAAAATTGACTCCGCATTCCCATGCGACCTTTATTTGCTTTCTTCAACGCGCATTCAAAATTCGTACTTCTCTCTGGCCAAGTTTCCATCGCTATTCTGTGACCTCGTCATTGTCTCGTAAACCTGAAATTCTTTGTCACAGCGACGTCCAATAAAAAGCCGGGTGAGGCTCGAAGATCTTTCAATTTGAATATGTGGAGAAGGATAAACCTGAAACATATCGGTGGAAAAGTATCTCAAAATTAAGCAACCTGCATGACTAATACAGCTCGTGAGTTATTTACCGAAAAGTGTCGTCCAAAAAATATTCTTTTTCGAGAGCTCAACTTCGCGAATGCAAATTTCCATTGAGTAGTGAGAGTTATCTAAAAGCGATCGACCAGCGAATTTTCTCCGCATACAATAAATAATCTATTATATGCACACACATAGATATAGATGCAAATGTAGAACGAACTCGGTCCGATGCAACCGTATCTCGGCCACCGTCGTGCATTCTCGGTCTTCTTTATTGCAGCAAACAAGAGGCCTCTTTTTTATTAACGGATATTATGAATTATCGAAGTTTTTAAACGGCTGCGGTGTATGAGACTGAAAGTAAAAGCAAATTTTCCGATTCTCTCTCAATCGAGCAAGATTTTTTTCTCCATATATCCTACGCTCGGCCGGAAAGCTTTGAGGCTCGTTGCGACTCGTTGATATTTCAACAGCTTTGTTTATCGGTAGAATTTCATCCAAAAGCTCTGCTGCTGACAATATGATAAATTCGCAACTTTATGTACCGTTCGTTTCGGACAAAAGGAAGAAAGAAGCGCGATTGTACATTATCCTCCTTCCTCCCTATTCGAATATCGATGAGACCAAAATAAAACAAGAATCGAAGTGGTTAGTGAGAAATAAAACAATGCACGCGAGTGCATAATTCTCCGCAAACAAAACCGAAAAGAATGTAATCCGTTCGGGGGAATACGATGTACACGGCGAAAACACGAGAATATTGTATCCGTGAACGAGAGATGATTTTCCACGCTAATATTCAAGTTCGTTCTTCGAGATAAAAAGGCAAAAAAGATGATCATTGTGGATATTCGAGAGCTTCAAAGAGTACAAGAGAAATGGTTTAACTTTTTTTCACCTGAAATCCCGTTACCGGTTTACAGTTTCCTTCGTTCGGTGTTGTTTTTTCCTTTCTGTTTTGCAAAGCTTTCGGAGTATCCTAAGTGGATGAAAACACGAGGCTTTTGTTCTTCCAAAGTGGCAGGCTCGCGCGCATGTATCTTCACACACACACACACACACACGCACACACACATACAGAGACTCACGCACACGCGTGGGCCATTTTTCTTAGCGTAGATTCTCGCGTTACCCTCCCGAACGAGAATCCGGATGAATGTCACTATCGTTTCGCCAAAGAAGCATACACGAGGAGGAGACTTTGTTTCTCTCGTTTCATACCTCGGAACTGAGACAAGCTCTCGACGCTTTTTTTCACAATGCTCACCGACCCACCCACCCTCGGAACCTCCTCCTTTTGCTGACGATAAAATCCTTCCAGGATCATCCTCTTTTCCAGGCGGATGTAACGACCAAACGAACGGATCGAATAAGAACAAAAAGATCCACAGAAAAGCCTCTTCTTTGAGGATGCCGTTTCGCCTTTTTTCATGTCAATGTTGTAATCAACCTTGGCTTGGGCTTTGAAATTCTTTTTCATCTCGTCATTGATAAAACGGTGAGTTGGCGTAACGCTCTTAAGCGGAATGCGCACGTCATCTGTACGTTTTTTTTCATCTTCAATTGCCCGTAAACATATTCTTCGGCCGCAATGGTTTAGCTCATTTTATCATTCGAATTCATTAATCGAGGTAAGTAATTGGACTTCGTTGATCTCGCTGACCCAAACTAACGTTTTTCATATATCTTCGTACTTTTTGATACTGTAAATTTGATGAATCGAGTTTTTAATTATATTTTTTTTTTCAAGTTGCGTGTGAACAATAAATAATTGCAAAGCTGTCGGTACAAAGTGCTAATAAAAATTGTGAAGAAACAATTATTTTGCATTAAAAAAAATGTTTCGGAGTTTAATACGGACGAAATAATTACGAAAACAGCGCAAAACGGGGTTTCGATCGAATGTTCATTAGTACGAAAAATCTTTTGAACAAAAAGTAATTAAATCCATTGATGAAGAAAACGAACGTATTCGCTGCTGTCTGTCTGCGAGGGGAGAAGGAAAAACGGTCGGGCATATGGGAATTGAGCTCGCGGTACGAAATTAATTTTCAAATAAATGAAGTTTGTTCCGAATAAAAGAAGTGACGTGAATAGATTGAATTTCTTTGTTTCCAACGTACAGATTAGTTTTTCCATAGAGTGTGAAAAACTCGTGCAATTTCAATAAATTAAAAGTGCCACTTGGTGGGTGGAGGAGTCAGGAAAATAATCACTTTTTTCGCCTTATATTTCATCCGACACTCGACTATGTAACTTCGTTTTACCGATTAGCCAAAGCGTGTTTATTTTTTCTCTCTTTTTCTCAGCTTTCCTTTTTCGCATTTTGGTCTCTTCTCGCGTTAGGCTCATTCCACATCTCGCCCCATTTTAGCACACTCGCGCCACCACGTTTCTGCATTATTGCGAGAAATGCTGTATAAAAGTGCGCGGTCCCGCGCGACGGCAAGAGAGTCCGGGGGCGAGCCTCGATCCCCGGACGCAATCAGGAAGGATCTGACGGCATCTGGCGTCCGAGGAAATTCAATTTCTATGACTATAACGCGCCCTCTTGCTCCGACTCTTTCACTTTTCCTGTCAACTCGCCTCTCTCTCTCGCACTCTCTCATCACATCAGCTAGCGCTAATTCTTCCTTTTGTAACTCGATAAAAATCGAGCGAGCTGAAAAAAAGCGTTGTGTTCGGTTTATACGTAGAATCGACCCTTCTCTATGTGTAGCGACGAAAACATCCCTAAAAATCGCATCAACCATCACCAAAGTATTTTTTTTCGTTCGAGCAATATAAAAGTGCTCGCGGTGACTCAATTTATCCAAGTATAGTAAGCTCCTAGATAGAGTTTGAAAGTTGGAAAATTGTCACGGTAATCGAACGAGGAGTCGTTCATTTTATACCTTTGTTTGAATCTTATTCGATTGAAATTGATGAGCACGCAGACTTTATTTACTTTTTCTTTTTAAGACTCAGCTGTCTCGTAGTCCCCGATACATTAGAACACTCTCCTGCGGTCGTTTCATTTTGTCCGGGACGAGAATGTTCCCTCGATACTGCTTTTCGCTCTCTCTCTCTCTCTCTTTCTCTCGTTCTCTTCCAATTTTTTATCGCCCGCCTGAGGGTAAACAATCTTGTGCGAGTCCCACGTGGTCTTTCGTGGCAATGGCTGGTAATACGCAGAGAAGCTCGTTCGAATATAGAGTTTGCACGGTATGCAACGTCCTCGAATAGCGGTAGATGAGAAAACTCTGTAGCAGGCGAGGAGTGGGAAACGGAGGAAGAGAAAAAAGCGAAGGAAAGTCTGAAGAAGAAGGAGAAGGAAAGGTGAGAGTCGAATTCGAAATGTGAAGGACGGGCATCTCTTTTTCTCAAGAGGCCCTCGAGAGGGTGGTTCTCTTCTGGAGCGCAGGGAAAGGCCACGGAGCTTTCATAAAACCAAGAGAAAGAGAGCACAAGAAAGAAAAAGGAAAGTGAGGGGGTGCGCATCTGCAATCGAACTGACCACTTTTCACCAATGTCTTGAAATTCTTCTTCGACTTCTTGACTTCGGCCATCGACGGAAACGAACCTCTTCGATATTCAAAGCCGGAAGCCCATTGATACTTGATGGAAAACCGATTCACTCCCATTTTCTCTTCTTTCCTTCCGCAGCATTTCACCATTAATGGATTATTCCGTTTCCTCGGCAAAACTACCCGATTACGTACGAGCTTTATCCCCGCATAAAACTCAACGGGCTCTCCCAGCATTAATTCTCACACGATTCAGTACGTATTTCATTTTTATCGAATCACAACAAGTCTATTTAACGTTTATTCCGTTCCGAGTCAAAGCAGCAGAAACATCCAGCACCGATGCTCCTCCTTCTAGCCTTTTAACATTTTAGACGCACAATTTTTTTGCAAATTCTCACGAAAGTGGGCTCATAGAAATGGCGAGGCACTTTACTTGATATCCCCTCGCACTATTTCATCCATCTATAACAGATACTTTACGCGCCTCGCACCGGAAAATGGAGACGAGCTATAACTATCCCCGCGCGGCAATCCCCGAGTGCTCCGCCATCCCTCAGCCGATCCAACTTATATTTTTCCTACTTTTTATAGATATACAGATCGTGCAGTCGCAACTAGCTCTCTGCTGCGGCTAACTGCGAGAGTATACATTGAAAGAATTACTCGCTGGAAGGGCGCAACTCGGATGTCGGAGCGCGCGAGCTCGCTCGACTGCGCCCTTTTTATTGCCCACAGTCATCGTCGCTAGGTATATGATATTCCTTGCTGTAAAAATCTATGTATGTATATGAGTAAATAAAGACCGGACTCCACTCGTGCGCGTTATTTTATACGTAAATGCACCAGCTCGTATACTTTCTACCCCTTTTTCCAGGGGGCGGACCAGGATGCTGGAAGGATAACGGGAGGCCGGGGAGGGGTGCACCATCGGCGAAACTCGTAAAATCTCCTCGTATAACGAAATACAGAAAAATACGATAGTCGATAAATCGAGCCCTCTCGTTCCTCGGGACGTGTTAGTGAAAATATCGTCCTACTGTATAGGGACGAAGGGGGGAGAGGGGAGTCTCTCGATGCAGCACCGCATGCACCCGTCGTTACATCGGATACGGTGGCAATATCATTTCGAAAGAGTCACGTGCCCAAAGGCCGCTTATACGAGTCAGTACGTGCCAATACGTCTTATTGCGAGTGAACTCTGCATGTGTCGAGTTCAAGTGTTAGTCAAAAGGCTGAAAAATATGAGGATCGCCGCGGAGAGTAAAGCGTTGAATTTGCAGCGAAATACTATAGGGAGAGAAAAAAGTTTCTACATGTCGTGAGTACGCCCATCGAAAAAAGATCTCATCCGGACTATTCAAAGTTTCGGGGTAACGCGCTCGCGGGGGATATACGAGGCTGAAGAAATTGAGCGAACCGCGATGCATCCGCGAGAGCGACTCTGCGAGAAGATTTCCACGATAAGATAACACACGATTTCATATACGACGAGCAGGAAACCCTAAAGGGCTGAAACTTTGCCTCGGGAAAATCAATTTGTCCCAACGCGACATCCTTTGAGACCACTTAACCAAGAGACGAATTTTCAGGACGCACGAGCTTCTTCGTCGCTCTCCCATATCACCGCGTATATCCCCCCTTATATACGCGTCTATTTCCACGACGATATATTTTACCATCTCCCTCAGACCTTCCTTTTTTTCGCCTAATGGCTATCCCCAGGATTTTGCCGACGGCTAACTTTTTTCCCCCCTTACCCAGGGCTAATGTCTTTGTCGTGTTGACTGCCGGCAAATCTCCCCCCCCCCCCCCCCCCTCACCGACGAATTCTCCCGCTCATCTCTCCGTAGCGCCGTTCCGTATTGTCTATTCAGTAACTTTGATATACCGCACTTTTATTTACAAAAATTTCAATCAACTTTTTCATACTTTTTAATATGCCTCGAAATTGAATAATGCTCATGTAATTCAGGCTTAATATTTGTCGATTGAAAAGGTTCGAGCGAACTTTCGCTTTTTTGCCATTTATTTTGGAGTCTCCGTTCGACGAAACTCAAGCAGATTTTGCGAATTTTCAGAAGATTTTAGAGTCAGCCACGCGAACACATTTTCGAAAGAATGAAACATTTTTGAGGCTTATCCGTTTTTCTGTAATGCTTTACCGTATCACTTGAGTATATGGAAAGGAAATGGTATTCTTCCAACGTTTCTACCCTCGGGGTGGGATTCGCTTTTTCAAAAGAAAAGCTTAGTCATCCCCTTTCGAAGGGGCGAGGATACAGAGGCTCTATTTTTCTGCAGTTTGAACCTCTCTTTCGTAAATTTCCTTAGGCTCAAAGATAACAACTTGGTTATTATCGAGGGAATCATTATAAATTAAAACACACATAGCAGGGAGGAATAAAGGGACCCAAACGGAGAGGGAATTTCGAGAATACGCCGGTACGCTAAATCGGCATTTACGAATTATCAGATATGCTTCATGTACATTGTCTCATGTTTATTATATGGGGTTTGCAGTATCCGCGCGGGGAACATGAAAAGGTCGAAGTCCCAGAGTGGCCCCTTTTTCCTCTGGTTTCTCGCGTGATACCTGCACAATTTATTCGACTTGTGTAACGTTCAATCTCGAGGGTGCGGATATATATCGACGGCTTGTGATAGCTCCGCTATAGGAAAAATTTGCGGTTTTGTTAGAATAAAATAGTCGAGTTCCCCGATGCCTCGTGTGTATTCGGTATTCAAGTGTGTTTACTTTTTATGGACACGTAAGAGGTAGCGATATACGAGAAACATGGGAAAGTGTGAGAGCTAACCTGTGAAGATAACAAAGTCGAAGAGATTGAGAGAAATAAGCGGGAGCAGGAAGGAAAACTATGAAATCGGGTGAATAGATAAAGCTGTCCGAATCGAGAACACAAAGAAAGCTGTTATTCGATCGGTGCTTTTTTTTCCTCTTTTTCGCAATACGATTGCGACGGTAGGTTTAACGGAATGACCGCGGGGTCAACCGCGCGCACGATTCTCGAGCCTGCGGACGTTCGAAGGGAAAAGAGCAGCCTTCGAAGAACCTTTTTTCATATATTTAAGCGGTTGACGCGCTGAAACTTTTGCAGAATAAAGAAATAGGAAAGAAAATCTTTTTGCAGTGTTTTTTTTTCTTCTTTCTCGCTTTTTTCCTCTTTTTTTCGTCAGTTGAGAGAAACTCTAATTGGAAGGGACACTCTTGCGAATCTCTAGCTACGTACTTGCTACTTCTTGAGTAATGGCGAGAGACCCTCGCGTTGACCCTCAGACCTTCTCGCTCGCTCCTCCTCCCTTTTCCTTTTCTCCTCAACCCGAGCCCTCTTTCTAACGCTCTCTTATCAACCGGATCCTCCTTCTTTCAGCGAGAACTCCTGGCTACTTGAGAAAGCGTGTTGGGGCCTTCTCTGACATTTCCTCCTTCCCTATTCAATGTCGAATTAGTTATTGATGCGGAGAATTGGTGAAAGCCACGACTTGTCCTTTTATTTGGTTCATAAATTTCACGTTGCTTTTCCTCAAGTAGCCCAGCCAGTCGAATACTCGTGAACTTTTATTCGCACCTCCCTAAACTTAACCGTATTGCAACCCTCCACCCAAGTCTTCGTGAAACGATACCTTCGGTTGAAAAATCACATCCAAAAGATCCTCAAATGTTATTGTTTCTATACTCCGATATTTCAGAGGCATTTGCGAGCTGAAATCAGTACCTCTAGACTCTGCACTTTTTGTTAATGCTCGAAGGGAAGAGCAGTGCAGAACGGGATACGGAAGGAAATATCGCAATTTTCAGAAGTTTGAGGAACTTCATATATTTCTTATTTACACATACTAGGAAACGTACTGAAATTTTTGCTATTTTTGAAAAAGAAGGAAAAAAATCTCGGGCCACAATGCCCTCTAAATATTGTTAAATTTTTTCTTCTCACTGCGGATTCTGTCCAATGCACTGCTTTAACTCGTTTATTCTTGTTTTTTTGTTTCTGACAAAAAAAAACATACCAAATTGCAAGAATGAAAATAAATCATTGTAGCAAAAAATTACACTTTTTTTCTAACATTTCGCTTGCACGTCCCATTTCTGGTCTTTTGGCTTGTAATCTGGCACGAGTGCATGCTCCAATCTACTTCGTTTTTCACTCATTTCATATTGAAACTGAATGTTAGTAGGCCATTTAAATCGAATCATAAAAACGAATATCGCGAGTTAGTGCCAAACCTCCGAAGTTTTCAGATTAAGGAGGTTGAAGCGTATCTTATGTTAAAACTATTTTACAACTTTGCTCATTAAAATTTTTTAAACAGAAAGCTTAAGACAGTATTAAACTTCTGGCGGGATATGCCGATGATTCACCGTCGTGAAATTGAGATATTTATTATTGTTGAAGTTTGCAATTTTTTGAAAGCTTCCACAAGAGCCCATGTTTAACCTTGTAATTTTCAACAATGAATATCTCGATTACCAGGCGGTGAAACCTCTCCAAATTTTTCACACATAATTAACCCTCTCGGACCGTATGTTGCTTCTACGCAACACGCGCTTCCAGGCCCAATAAAACTACATCGGTCAGTAAGGTCGGGGTTCTAACTGCCTATTTCCATCAAGCAAGGTTAGATTGCATCATAGATACTCCTGAACCAAGAGATAAACTGCTTTAACCCATCGAAATATCAATATGAAGTCGGCGTTTCATGTTGAGTTGGCGTTGTGTGAAAAGGTGCTTTAGTTATCGCAAAAGAAAAGTGAGTACACATTTTTTTCGTACTCCAAACGTTATTTCCTTTCAAAGGGAAGCTAATACGATGTATTTAAGGTATTTGGTGTTAGATTCATCGGTAAATTTTCCTGATTTTGTTCCCCAAGGACCTGGTGCTGCGTGCAGCGAACATTTGTTACGTCTTGGTAATGCCCTCTGACCCGAAACTAAGCCGAAATAGAAGGGAAATAATAAACACAGAATAAGGCTCTATTGAACTCCGTAGAACATAAGAAACGATTCTGTAAAGAAAGATTTCAGTGAAGTATGATGTAAGACAGTCGAAGCGACGAATTCCATAACGTAGAAAAAGGAATAAGTATGGGTTATACCACGCCTAAAAAACGCACCGATTGACCTTATTCGCGGAACATAGCAGTACGTGTGTGTGCGCGCGCGGAATCATCAAAGAAGAAAGATGACATTCTCAAACCTTCTACGCCGCAAACGAATGAATCGTATATATGCAAAAGTATAAGTATGATTTTCAATAAGTATTAGCGTAAAAGAGAAAAAAAGAAATCTTTGACGATTGCACGTGCAGATCGTCCCCCTCGTTTGGGAGAAGACCGGAAATACCAAGGACAGGTCAAACTGTCGATTAAAAATACATCGAGAGGACAGTAGCCGAATGGGGGCAAAGCCTATTTAAACTGGGTCACAAAGAGCCCGGTGTGCCATTTTATTTCGCCGATCTTTGAAAAGCCGTCACTACGCCAGTTTATTTTAAAATAATTGAGAAAAGGACTTAGAAGAATTTTCGTCCGAATCCAGTCTTAATCGGGACTTAGAAAAATTTCGTAGTAGTAATTACAAATTCAAACTCCAGTCTCAACCAAATACTTTCGCGAAATCTAAAACGATTGTCTTAAATCAGAATCTAACGAAATCTTCTCTTAACCCAAAGAAATAATCAAGTAATTTTAATCAAACATATTATAATCGACACTACATCTTATCTTCGAACGAACTTCTGTAATCGCTCGAACTACAACGAACTGTTTCCACCAACGACGATGTTTCGAAACCGGACATTGTAAAGGAAAGGAAAGGGTTACGAAGAAACCCGAATAATAAAATAATCCACGCTTACAATTAAAGAAAACTTTGTGAGTACTTGCATAAATATTAAAGATATATATCATCACGCCTCAGAGGGTACACTTGCATGTCATCTTGGTTGCAACATTCGAACTCGCAGAAATCATTCTAATCACTCCCATATTCAACAGACGTGGCTCTCGTCCCTGGGTAAAGGACTTGAGTGTTTTGACCCGAAAGAAGAGTCAATACCGTGTTACGTAAACACCTACTAATTCAAAATCTTCTACGGGGATGTAACACATTCAAAAATTCATATTTCCCAACAAAAAAACTGAAATGTCACAATGGATAAGGAAACTAGAAAGTATTTTGAGATAAAATTATGAAGGGAATCATTTTCCGTCAACGCGAAATAGGTCTCGGTCTGAGAGGGTTAAGCGCTGTTCAAGAAGATTCACGTAAATTTTCAATTCATTAATTTGGAATAATAAAATCTAATGTATTTTTCGTATGATGTCCTATATATATCGCTTCAACATCCTTAATTGATGATAGTCGATCGAGTCAGATGGAGAAAATCTAATTTAATTCTGAACGGAAGGGCTAAACCTGCTAGCTGTGCTTTGTTTGAAATGCAGCATAAGTGGACACTCAAGGACGTGATTTCGTGCAACTGTAGCTTAAGATAGAAAAAAAAATTTTCTTCACCCGGCGCGGCCGCGGTCCGTTCGACTGCCGGGGCTTCACTATTTTATTTAATTGCAATTTCTTTGGGCGCCGACTCTAGCGATTTTTTTTTTCGATATTTTCTTTTACTTTACAGACTTTCTCAGGCGGGTCACGTTGAGGACCGAGAAGGGATTTCCAAGGCTGACACGCATGCACAAAAAATCGAGCAAAAAATGGCAGGAAAGATTTAAAGCCTTGAAAAAATGATCAGGATTTATTTAACTTACATTTTGATTGATGACAAGAGAGTTGAACAATTCGTTCCGATACAGCTTTTCACGATAACAATCGCAATCAACTCCTCGAGGGCTTACAATATTTCCGTGAGACGGTGGTTCGGCTACCCCGCACAAAATTATACTTCACAGACGCTCTTTAACCACAATTTGCGATTGATCGGCCTTCGTTCGACAGATGGAACGAATGTTAAATTACAAAATCACAGTCAGGAAAAATTAGTCGTGACACAAGAGATCCCAACGGGCTTGAATCGACAAATCTTGCCGAAGTCTTATTTTCAAGTGCCCTCTCAACTATCGGATTGGCGATCTTCTCCCCACCTCCCAATGGTTTGATCTCCATAGTCACAAAAATTATATCGATCGTTGATGTTGAAGGAGTATTATTTTTCTGTCACGAGCTAAAGCAATATGCAATCGCTAATGAACAATCGACGCGCCGATCACTCTCCTGTTGCATCTCCGTAGGTATTCCTGTTGGCGAGTCTGAAATTTGTTCAAGGATTATAGAATTAGTTTTAAAACAAGTTTTTCGAACATTTCGTATTTGTGAAACAAAAGGGGCCTTAACGATTATTTAATTGCATATTCGTTATCTTAAACGTTATCACAATTTTCAACGACCCTGTATATGTACATACAAGGGAGACCGGTGCAAAATCGGTACCTATAAAGAAATATCTTGCTTTTTTTAAGTCTTCATTGTTTCAGAATTTCGTCTTTTTCTTCTTTTTTAAAATTATTTTTTGTATATATTTTTTTCCGTTTCTGGGAAGAAAGTACTGTATTCAAGAATGAAAATAAATAATTATAGCAATTTTTGAAGTATCCAGTTTTGTTTTGGTTTCCCCTATATCATTTTTGTCTCAAACTTTGGAGCAGAACAATTTCGTATTCCTCTGGTGACTTGTGCACTCGATCAAAGCATCGAACCTCTCACGAATTAGGTCATTCTACCTTTTTCTCTTCTGATTCTCTCCCTCCCGTCTCTCTCTCTCTCTCTCTCTCTCTCTCTCTCGCTTTCTTGCCATTCTCACACCTATAAATCGTATTCTCGATGGGATTCTCAATAAGCTATAAGGTCGTAAAGTCTCAGTTGATCGAACGCGCCATAGGTCGCGATCGAGTTCGTTGAGAATTCCGAAAAGGGCTTTAGGAAAGGTCGTTTCTTTTGAAATTTCTCTCTCACTATGACTTCTCCTCGCGCGAGAGTAAAATAGCTAAACTCAATACTGCCGCGGTATTAACTTCGGTAAAATTGTCGCGTTTATTCCCTCCCTGGCCCCCAACCCTCTTTTTTAGTTACGGATATTTCGTCGCAGATTCCAACCTTATTCGCCTGATGAAGTAACTTATACCGAGTTTTCCGTGACACGGATCCAGACGAGAATTCAAGAAAGTCCGAGCGAACAAAAGGAAATTCGCAAGAATCACGAATCCGTCATAAAAATCATACGGGGCATCCTGTTGGCACTTTTTAATAAAAGTGTCGGAACTGCGCTTCGTGACAGTCATTTATTGCCGTCTTGAATTACCTCTCCGCGCCGTATATGAATCATCAGAAACACGAAACAAAGTTCGAAAGAAACTTTTGGGACAAAATCTTTTGCTTCGCGTTTCTTATAATGCTAATGCGATGGGAGGAAAGTTTTTTTATGAAATTATCTTGAGCATATATAATCTTTTATCAATCGTGAAAAAGATCCTAAAGCATGAGAGTTTATGTGACTTTATGGAAAAATAACGGTCAATGGGTTTTGGAAAAAAATGTGTATTGGACAGATTTCAGAATCATTTCGCGATGCGTGCTATGATCGGCTCTGTCGGATAAAATATCGACTGTGAATCATGCTGAAATGCTCGCATAGTGATAATCTTATTGAAAAACATTGGGAGAATATTATAAACCAAATTTGATATTCAAACTGTAGTTAAAACACGATTGAATATTTTCATGAAGATAATCAAGGGGAAAGATTGGTTTAGTCTTGGTATATTTGGTCCCCGAAGGAAGTGAGCTTAAAAGTAATTTGCACGTGCTGGTGGAGAGAAAGTTTTCAGATGCTTGAAACTGCAATCATAGACATTCTCGAGGGACATCAGAGTGGAAGAATGAAAATAGAATAGTTTGGAGCGGTGAGGGGAATGAACCGAAAGGAAAAAAATAGAAACGGAGAGAAAATACGCGAGCTTTGTGCATTTTGCAGATCGATTATCGTTGCGGTGGAATGAAAGGATCCGGGTGAAGGGGGTCAGAGCGTGAAACCATAGCGGTGGAAGGGTGAAAAAGGTTATATGAAGGGTTGAAAGCAGGTTGAGCGGAAATACTGCGTCGCGATTCGCGGATTAGCCGAGGGAAAAAATTCTGGCTGAAAATCCAATTGCAATGTTGTAGCCTGTAACGCGTGTGCTCGAAATTCACTCTTTCGCCTCTCTCTCTCTCTCTCTCTCATGTTTGAAACTAGCCAAACGGGCTACTTTTGGTCAACTCATCCAGCGAAACCGCGCGTCCTCTGGTGGCTGCTGCCGAGAAGAGAGACCGAGTGACAAAAAAGGATTTGCTCCAGGGAAAAAAGCTACGTTCGCAGCTCTCTGTTTTCATCTCGTTTCCTCTCCCGGTAGTTGGGAGAGAGGGCGCCGCGTTCAGCGCCCTCGAAACTCATGAATTATTCCCGAACCCCACGCGTTAATTAATTCTCACGGTTCGCACGCACCCCCGTGAGCTCTGATTCTCTAGTTCGTTTCTGTGTCCTGCCTTCTATCCTCCTCCACATTTTGTACATTCTCCTGTGTACGTATACACGGGTATGATGTCAACGTATAAAGGGTGTACGTTTAATTCTACACCGAGATGAAGGTGCCGAGGGATCACCGGGAGAAAATTACTCATTTATTTTTCCCTCTGATGCTTCATTGATGGAATATTTTAAAAGTAATCGCAGCTCATCTGTCCCCATAAGTAATGCAAAAGTCATCACTTTCGTTTTCTCCACCGCAATATTTCTTTAGGGGCAGGGCAGATTGTTTATTAAATATGTATTCATATTGTCTTGAGGGTGCATCCGCGATGGAGATCGCAACTATAGAATCCGAACACTTATCGAAAATGGAATTTTCTATTTTTTAATTTACCCCCTTTCCGCTGTCCCACTTTGAGGACACTCTGTACGCAGTATTGGGAAATAGAATGCTCTCCGCGTCTCTGCGCCTCTCTTTTTCTGCCGATTCAGGCATCCGCGGGTTCGTACTTAGCGTCTCGTGGAATTTCACCAAAACCATTCCTCCAGCGTCATTGGCTCCAAAAAATCTGATGGCAACTGGCAAGCGCGTGAGACACGAAACAAAACGTGTGATATTCGAAAAGTGAAACGGCGCTTCGTCCATTTCAGCAATGTTTCAAGCTTCCTATCATTTGCGAATCGTATTACCTGCGAATTCTGATTGGTTCGAAATTTGCGTACAAATGGGCTTTTTACTGGGCTGTAATGGGATCTTGAAAAAAAAGCGACTTTAATACGCTGTTTTGTCCGTATGTTCACAGAGCGCTGTAATTGCCTCGTTCATTACAATTCCATAATTTATCGAAAGAGATAGCAATGAATTTTTTGAAATGGCTTGTTCCAGTGACATCAGGTGGAAAATAGCTTTATCAATTAATTTAGGGTACGATTTATTACGATAGTTTATAACGGTAATTGGATATCGATTTTTCCGCATGAAACGAAATTTCAATGAGCTTAATCATTTCAAATGATCTTTTAATTTCAACGAATTCTGTAAAATATCAATTAATCCCGGTGAATTGATGGAATAAAAGGATTTATATGAAACTTGCAGGAATTTCTCGTTCGTGCTCGATTCGTATGTGAACGAAGTATAAATTTGTAATAGTACGAAGAGACGCACTAATCAGGCTTCATGAAAATAAAAATTTCATTACATTCCATGATTTCAGCTATTCGACTTTCGCATTTGTTTTCAATAACGGTTACGTCATTTGCTTTATAAATTCGAGGCTCGATGTTCACACGATTTGGCAAATGAAGTATACGGACGGAAACAGATAAATACAATGTACGAACGCTCGTAAGTGAACCGAGTTGCAGTGCCGAGAATTCGAGCCGGTATCATATTCCATCCGAAATTTTATCATGTGTTTGAAACTTCGTTATTGAAGAGGCCATCGAGAGGCTTCGCAATCGAGTTGAGTACCTACAATTGTTCGCTTCGAACGTTTCTACCAAATCGAATTGCATATCGTTGTGAAATTTAGTCGACTATATACGAATGGTTATGCATCGAGGAATTCTCGAATGTATATTGTATAATCGCGATCGATGCTCAAAAATTTATATATGTTCCGAATCAATTTATTTAGTACCGAATATTTATCCCCTTTTTCATTAGCATCAATAATGACTTTCCTACTGACCGGATGGACACGATGATTGGCTATTGGAAGGAACGTGACAAAGAATGGTTATTTATGAGAATATCAAACGCAATTAATGGTCAATGAATATCATTTAAAAATGTTCATCAAAAAACCAGACGAGGGGCCGTTTGTGTACGAATATCGCACCGCATAACACGCAGGAAAATTCCATGATAATCGAATGAACGGTAATTGAAAATTCATATAAATTCCATCTGTTCACTGACAAACGAATGAGAATTCCTGGAGCCATGCACGGATGACATTGATTCATATATAAAAAATGAATGAATCGTGTAGCAAAATGAAATGCTGGATGTCAGAAGCACAGTGTGAGTCTGAGTAAATTGAGGAATCAAGTAACTGCCGATAATCCATCGAAGTTCGGGTAAAAAAGCTTTGTCCAAAGTATATTTTAGCGTCGAGTTACGCGCTTAACGAGCGAATGTTTTTTCCAAACCCATTCACAATGATGAAGCCGTTGATGCGCGTAATTCCAACCTTCGGCTAAAGTCCCAGAAAACATTTGCGAACAATTCGTCAATCCGTTGCTCTCGCCAGCGCAGATAGGAATGAAGGCGGAAGAGCGAGAGGGACAAATAGAGAAAAAACAGGTAAAGAAAGGGATCGACCGATGGATCGCATCTCTCGTCCCTGGTGGTTCCTGCATTCTCGCCTATCTCCGATTTTCCTCTGTTTCTACTTTTTTCCTCATTTATTTGTGTTTGGGCAGGATTCATTATTCGAACGACTGTGCACTATGTCGAATCAACAGGGACTAACACAGATGCACAAACGTTACTCGCACCCTCGCCATTCTGACGAGGATCATTTCGTGACGAATTTACTTATCCATAATAATTCATCTTTGGAACTTATTTTCTTCATCAATACACTTTTGGCTCATGGAAAATTCTCCACTATCTGAGAAAATCATGCAGAACAGAATAAGTTATTTCTGTCCCATTGTTTGATACTTTTCCCCCATGGCTACAAGGAAATTTGATTCGTTTTTTGTATCAACTTCGCTGTTTTTTTTTTTTTTTCAATGAGAAGCCAGAGGCATTTGAATTGAAATTGAATTTGATGTTTCTCTGTTTGTAAAGAGTGAATACTAATTTTATGTTTTCGGCCATTATGAGTTTCGAGCCGGCCAACCGAACGTTTTCCAGTTCATTATGGATCGTGATAAGAAATGATTGTTTTTATCATTGTTATTATCAATATTGTCGATTCTCGATTGCGTTCGAGATACGGGTACACAACGTTTTATTCATTCCCAATCTTCGGGGTAGGCCCATGGAAGAGCGAGCACACACGTGGCTTCATTTTGATATTTGGTCGAACAACACGGCTGCTTTTTTTTCCACTTTTATTGACCAATAATCAATACAGTGGGATAAAAAAACTCAGCTGTGCAATATGCGCTCATCGATATTTTTTCCGTTGTCGTTTTTTTACCGAGCAATTTCGCGAGAGATGAACGCTTAGCAGAGAGTAAAAAATAATTGATTGACGTGTGCGTCTGTTTGTTGCGATTTTTCGTTGCCTCTTTTTCAAACCTTTTTCAAGTTTTTTAGCGGAAGATTGAAACGCCTCCGGCTAAAGCAGTCCCGAGGTTCGCGGTTAACCAAAGCTTTTACGTCCAAAAAGAGTCTCGAGGATTCGCGAGAAAATCTTCTCTTTTTCTCTGTTCCTCTCTCTCCCTCTCTCTTGCCATCGTCAAGATTTAATTCTTGGATAATCGAGTCACGTAGACGAAAGCGAGAACGGGCGATATTTTATCGTGTGCTTGCGATGCTGCCGGAGGAGGGCGCTACTTTTCTCCTTCCATCAGTCCGGCGAGTTTCCTCTTTAGATCGTATTCCTCTGGAGTTAGTACGTGCCGATCCAATTTCCGAAATCTCGAGGCTCTAACATCAGCGTCGTAAAACCCTCTTCGCCTCTCGGCAATTTATTAATGAACGTGTTTCGATTCATCGACCCGAAGCTTTTCTATTCCTTATGCTCCAAAGGATTTTTCTTCGCCGCACTATCCCTTTTCACTTTTCGCTACTCATTTGGTCGTCGAAGTTTTGTATTTTCGGTCATTAACCGCTCCGTTCCAGTGACCGTATTTTTTAACTAATCGAAACTTTTCTTTTCCACAAGCCGAGAGCTTTGCAAAATTTTTGTGAATTAGAAGCTTTTGTAAGGAAGTTTTGCTTAGGTTGATGGCGAGGCGAATCCATGAAAAAGAATTTCATTCTAATGGATGAAGTTAGAACTCTGTGTAGATTAGTTAGGAGTTCGACACGAATATTCCGATGGAATAACGAGAAATGCTCATTGCGAAAGAAAAGCTCGTATAATTTTCTCGTCCCATCGGTCTTCGTCTTTGGTGGCGTTGTCCATCACCGGAATCGATTAATTAAGACACAGCGGAGATAAAAGAGCGACGGTTTCCTTTCATTGTCCCTTCTTGGATGCGTTTACTTGCGACGATAAAAGCTTCGGACGATTTCTGGCGAAAGCCTTTTCTCTCTTCCTATTCCTCTCTCTCTCTTTCTTCTTGCTCTTTTCCTCCCTCTTTCAACAAGTTTTGCCCGGGCATTTGTGTCAGCACAAAGTTGCCCGAACTTTTGCCAATTTGGCTAATTGCCAAACGAATGGCAAAACCTGACGAATTTTGTCTCTGGATGTAGGATGATACGTCAGAGCAAGTTTCTTCGTAACATCGAACGGTGAATACACATTGCTGAGGCTTGCAATTTGGCTATATGAATAAAAACGACACAGTTGAAGAAACAATACGAAGGAAATCCTCGTTGGCTCGAAAAAGAGTCATTCCGAGGAAGCTCTTGAGAATTAAGTACATATTCGCGTTTTAGGACGAGAAATTTCATATCAGCTACTCTGGAAATAATACATAGTGCATTCAGAAGCAAAAAATCAATCATTGCCCGGAGCTGTTGGCGTGCGATCCGCTAAAGGCAGAACAATCCGAAATAGTCTCGAATAATTGATCGAAATTAGCATAACTATGAACACTAGAATTATACGATTCTGACTTTCGGCAAAAGGGTACCTCACTCTTATCACGAGAGTCTCGATAAGTGCAGACGATTCAACACGCGAGCGTTTCCTAACAGTTTGTAAAAACTTGTTTAAAGTTCTTGAAAAGTTATTCACGTGATCATCCGAATCAGCAGATCGCTGAATTATGCAGTAAAAATGTCTCGCTTCCTCCAATTTTCAACTAAAAGCTGCATGCACTCTTTTTTTTTGAAAAACACTCCTTAACGCAAATTGTTAGGAAAATAATATGTAAGAGCCTCCGCAGGATGTTGGCTGTGTTAATAACTCAGTATAAAATCCGGAATGGTTACAATGAATGCAGAGCGTCAAGGTAGAATGTTGTCAGTCGTGATGAGGCGGTATACTGAAAAAGTGACAGTCCTTAACGAGCACACAATACTCGTGCCGTTTTCGTAATCTGTCGAGATATCATTTCATTACAAAAGGTAATTCGACCCCGTGTATCCACGCGAAGTGAGATCAGAGCTTTTGTTTTCCGCTTCATAAACTCACGTAGTTGTTCGTACTAAGCGACGGAAATGGGGGACATGAGAAAGAAAATGTCGCATCGTGACAGATTCATAACGCAGTATCGATGAGCACGACTGAAATGAGGATACGTAGAGATAAATCGATTCTTACCATCAGCGTTCTCTCTTGAGAGGGATCAGAGAAAATAGCTCAATCGCAATCCCGTTCAATTGACTCATCTGCACGGAGAAAGGTTAGACGAGCGTTAGCGTTGAATCGGCATCACAGATCTCGCCGGTCGCTTCTCGCCCGTTCTTTCTATCCCTTCATTTATAACAGCAACGATTTTCCGAGCGGTTTGCTTTCATGATAAAATTCATTAAGTATAGTTGCTTATCCGATCGATCAACTCAAAATCGTGTTCAATCTGGCATTTTTGACTTCGGATTCGTAACGATAAACGAACGCATAGTTAAAAAACGTATCTCGATCGATCAGCCGTCCGGGAATCGGGCATTGAAAGGAAGAGGCATTGACACCGCTCGCGAAGTCAACGAATCGGTGTTCTCTGAAGCTCTATATTGGCTGACTCTGTGGAAATTTGACTTGAAAGTCCTCGATACATTCGATAATACTGCTTCGAAAGAGCTCGAGTTTTCGAATCGTCCAGCGATGTACAATCAACGTTTTTTCAATCCAGGCATTTCGATGCTGTGAGAAATGCGGTGCTGTTTTAGAATCAGCTCCGACTGTTTCAATCTTCAATTTAATTTCGAGTAACAATAACAGTCCATGCCCATAAATATACAATTCCCTTTTGTTCTGCGGACATTTTCTTTATTGCGGCACCGCGCCGCCGCGATCTTTATTTCGAGTGGTTTTCTGGCAGCGGTAGCAAATAGCACATATCTTTTTTAAGACTGGAAAGCGCCGGGCGTGTAGTCCCCTGGAAGAGGGAGAGAGAAAGTCCCGGGGAGGAAGATTCGTGAATGTTTAATCCTCGGCGCCACGGTGCATACGATCTTCCACTGACTAGACGAGACCGTATATGGATCCACGGTGCTGTTGGATATACCATAAGCGCGACTTATATGTGGACACGCGCGTTCGTCGCTGCACGTACGAAATACGAGGATGAGGATATGGGGATTGACGATACAAAAAATTTGAGTTTTACGGGACTAACGACGCGGATCTCATATTATCGCTTTACAATAAAAATGCGATATCGATTTAAAAATTTTCCAGAAAGGCAACCAACGTACATACGTGAGTTTTGCATTTGAGCACACTCTCTCTTCGGCTACAATAAATATGCACGTGAAATTGCGCAAAAATGGGGAGTAACGGAGAGGAATTATCATGCTCATGGGCTTGCGTAAGCCTGCGAAGAAACACCCGGCAGGCATCGCCTCCTCAACTATATATGCAAAAACATTGATTTGGAAGGTAAAACATGCAATAGAACCATTGCCACGCATGAAATAGAGTCGGGCACGGTCGAGTGCCCGCAACGGTAATGGCAACAATCCTTCGCTTTATAACCCATTGATATACGCATGTGCCACTAGGATCACAAGTCATCGGTGTATACACGGATATTTCAACGACCGATAAAATATGCCTCGAAAATTAATTCTGACGTATAGGTGGAAGCAATTGCCTGTAATCAGCCGCTAACCGTAGCTCCATTAGCAGATGTCAGGATATTCGAGATCGTGACAGTTACTGATGTGGCCAATGAATTGCGGGACGAAATTTATTTTGCTCGACATGGGTTTGGTAAAAAGTCGATCATTCAGCTCTCCAACTGAAAGGTTAGGTATTTTGGGAATGACTAAAAAAAGTAAACTCGCAGTGAAAAACGTTCGGCTGAATGAATCGTAATTCATTCGGTAATTCAATAATTTATGCATGATTCCAGGCGGGTGTTTACTTTGATGGGCTTGTTGTTTTATTTGGAGGGCTCGTACACGCAATTTCATTTGCGCTCGTTCGTCGTTTCCCTCGAATATTTTTGTGCAGTTACACCCAGTGCTCAAATTTCCACTGTTTTCAATTAAATTTAGTAGCCCTTGTTAGAAATTAACGAATCAGTGGATACGCCTCGATATATGCATCTGTTGGCAAATATGACGATACGTGATATGCCTGCCTCCCACGGGAAGTCGCTCGTTTTTATCGATTTATATCCCCATTCCCTCTATTCTTTATTTCACGTGCGTGCCTGAGGTCGAAGTAAACAATGATCGTATTCGATGAATTCAACAATGTTTCATTTTGCAAATTAGAATCATCGACAGCGTTTTACCCATCATTCTATGATGAGCGATGGACAATTATTCTCAATGTGGAGCCAACCTTTCCGATTCGAAATGGTATTCGAACGGATTCCGTTCGACTTTGGCGCGAGTCACAACCTCATTCCGTACGTAATTAAACCGTCATCGGTTTTTTGAGGAAGTGAAAATAATTGATTGATTGATTAATTAATGTTGCTTCTTCTTCATCGGGTTTCGTGATGTGATATTGATCTGAATATTTCATCCAATCACAGTAGCGAACAGCATTATTGAATCAATTATGGAAAGGTGGAGACGCTCGTTAAACGAATCGGTGATTGAGCTGACGAGACTAAAACTCGCTTCGGTTATCAGCCAATTTAACAGCAGGCAGAAAAAGAAATCAACATTCAATCGCATATTGTTCTCGGTGGGCTTCACAACGTTTCTCTCTTCCAGCATTGGCACATGACGAGCTAATCAATTGGCCCAAATTATCCGTCGTTTTGAATGTTCTTCACTCAAAATCAAATGGTAAAATTCAAGCACGATAGCAATCGTTTATTACTATAAAACGGATATTTATGACTGAACATTTGACGAATATCAACCAATATATTTGTGTTCGAACACTTTCGTTTTACCACGGTTCACCACCGAACGAATGAAAATGGCACTTTTCCTTTTGATTATTGCCCCGATTTCCAGCTCCGTCATCGCATTTTGAAAAAAAATGTTTCGCATCATCATTCTTCGAAGGGAATTTCACCGTTGAATATTTCAGATTTATCTTTCATTTTTATTTCCACCGGTCGTTGTGTTATTTCCGGCATGCAATATTCTTCCGTCATTTTCCTTCTGAGTCCTTCTGGTTATTCCTTCTGAGGGAACAAATTTATCGACGGTCCGAAAATGTAGGAAAATCTTACCTTTTGCTTTTTTGATTGGTAGATGAGTTTCGTATATTTGCTAAGGAACAAAAATCTGCTGCCGTTCTATATATTTTCTCCATCGATGCACAGTAAATAGCAGTTTTTCAATAGAAAGTGCGGGAGCTTCTGCGTGCAAGTTTCTCACCTTGAAGTATTTTCCACTCTCTTCAATGTGTGCGAAACGTACACAAAGCTCCCCGATATTGTTTTTTAAATCAGGGTCTCTTCATCGATCGAAACGACTTGCGTCAATGCATCGGTGAAAATCAGAGTTTTGTTATGCAGATCGATTATAAACTTACGAGAAAGAAGAGCCGGTTATAAATTGAGTCTATCGTTGGCACCGAATGAAATTTTGGTAAAGAATATCGTAGAATGTCGGAGAGTTATTGGAAATAAGAACGACGATCTTGAGACGTTTTTATTCAAGTTTTCAAGAAGAATTGAAAATTCAGATCCATTGTGTCTCACCATTTCAGTTTAATTAACATCTCGATGACTGAAAAGTTTTTGCATCCAATCCCTTAATTTCTGCATGATTAACTGATTACTGTTTTTTTCAATGTTTTCATCAATGTGGCTCGATCCAAGGCACTTTTAGATGAACGCAAATATTATAAAACTCGTAACGTGGTGAATCGAGAGATTTGAAATTCCTCCCATAGCTCCTCGATTGAATAACAAATATTTCGTGGGTAATAATCGAGCGATGGGATACCTCAACCGCAATCTCTCGACCACGTCGAGTGCACCGTTATTATAAGCAATCAATCTTCGACCGGAGAGTATAGAGAAAAAGAAAAGAAAATAAACGGGATCGTAGATAAAATACGAGGATTATAGAGCCGCTCGATCGCCTACGTAAATCGCGAGCTATTTTCTTGCTCAACCTCCATACGAGATTTCATTAATATGTCATATCATGTAATAGTCGCTTTATCGATTGATTCACGACCTTCGACAGCTGGTTGCAATTAATGGATCGCAGCATCACGCTACAATGTTTCCCGCGAGCATATGCCACGAATAAATTGATTTTGATGAGATGAGTTTTGATTCGAGCATCAATTTACAATAATTTCTTGTAAATTTAAGCATCCCGATCGCAGAATTAATGGACTGGTGAGAGATTTATATTATTTCCGTGCGATATAACTTTTCCATTCGATTAAGCACTCGGATTCGATTGCCGCGAAAGAAGACTATTTTTAATGAAGTTTCAATTTTCCGATTAATGTCAGGAAATAAAATTAAAACTTGATTCTGGGTCTTTGTTACCATGGAATGTTCAAAATAGTTCGGTCGATCTTGATTTGAGATCGACATTTTTATTTTATCACCTCGTGATTAATCGTTGCTTACGGATACTTGTTTTCAATACTAGTGAATTTTATTGCCAAAATCGCGCGCATAGTTTGGGCAACCAAACTGTTTAGTGGATAGTTTGATTGAATCTCATGCTTCGTAAATCCTCTAACGATTCTATTCGAGACTCATATTACATTAATCATTGTTGCAACTCATGGGAGTTTGGCCTACTCTATCAATTCCCATTGGAATTTGAATTTCGTTACAACCATTGCAGCGATGCTCTTCAAATTCTGTAGTTCTGTTCAAGCTTTGTAAATCGATTTCTAGATAATTAAAGCTTCGATTGAAATGTACGATTACTTCGAATCAGAAATCAATGAAACACCATTCGATTATAGCAATGAGCTCAGTTTCAACGTTTTTTTTTTCAAAACTACCAATAAATAAATAACAGTATCCTAGGACAAAAAATCCTGGGATACAATCCATGTTTTTTATTATAAATTATTATTTTTGTTTGTATTACTCATGCTGTCAATCCTTTTCTATTCAAATTTGTCATGCTATTGAAAAGCTTCAAGATGATGGCATTAAACTTTTCGGTAAATCTACATTTTGTTGATCAACAAAAATAATAGATAAATCTGAGAGACAAAATGTCTGAGAGAAAATATGAGAAAGAAAATGTAAAAGAAAGTTTTTTTCATTTTAAAACGATAATAATTCTTCAATTCTTGACTTTTCTCAATATAACTGATTATTTTACGTTCCTTGAACGTCGTTTAGTTCATCCAAAGATGAAACCGCGGGATGGAAATAAATCAGAAACAAGAATAAGTTACAAATCCCTGCTGAGTAATTTACAAATAGAGCGATTCATTTCTCGGATAACATTAGGCAATAAGAGAGCCTGAAATCTCGTGATCACGTACACCTGCCAAGATCTCGCTTTGTGGGAGGACCGTTTGCCCAGGAGGGAATTGCTGGATGGATTTTCTCTCTCTCTCTCTCTCTCTCTCTGCTATTGTTTAAAACGTTTCACGCATTCGGCTTCGGTCAGTTTGGGGCTCGTTCATCCGTTCCAACGAAATTTATGCTAGCTGAGCGTTTCTGTCTGTTGCCAAGATATGCAAGAACCGAATCCATATGTTCTCTCGACAATTGTAGCTGTGAATATACACAAGGCATTTCCGAGGAAAGCGAAACGCTGACCGTTCTTCATTGTTATACATCTTCATGTGATTTTCCGTGAATGAAAATCGTATATCTCTGCTATTTTTGGTTTTCGATGTTTCGGCATGTACACGCGTGAAATTCGTCAATTTGAATCTCGAAAACTTCTAAATTTTCACTCGTACATTCGTAACCAACGATCTGCATTTTTTCGGCACGTGTGAGTAGAATTACGAAAACTTTCAGCACCGGTGCAGCAGGTTTTTAGGAGTTTTTTCAACTTCGAAAGTTGAATTCAAAGGTTTTAATGATTCTCAACTTTGATTTGAATTGTTTAACATATTTTTTTCATGAAATGCTTCTTATCGATGTAAAGTGTGCACGATATACATGAGGGTATACGCCCATATATACATCGACCGGAAGCTTTAAGACTTAGATAAACCTCGCTTCCAAGTTCGAGTGGTTTACAATACGGAGCCCTCCCTGTTCACGCTGAATAAATAAAGAGCCGAAGTAGCGTGAGCTGCTTACGGGAACTGAACGATTGCCTAGTTCACCAAATAAATTCAGCGCGAAGTGTTAAAAAAAATTGTATTTATCAAGTAGATAAAAGGAACGGAAGTAAAGTCAGAACCCGGCTGAATTCACGCTGGCAAGATGTTGTAGTTCAACGTTTGGGAACTGTTGGGATCAACAAAAATCAACTGCTAGCCTTAAGGAGGGTGGCTACCGACGATACAATGTTGCCATGCTAAACCATGTTAAATACATTAAAAATTTCAAAATGATAAGAATTTAATAAAATTTGGTGAACATATTCTTTAGGGCCAAATTTGACAAGACAAATTTTGTAAGATTTTTCTTCTGTACAGTTATCGAGTAATTGATCACTAAAGTTCACGCGTATAAGCATAGCGTTTCCTTATACATTCCGGACATAAGAAATCTGCTTTAATGCGTAATTACTCGATAACTAAGCAGAAGAAAATTTTGAAAAAAAATGGTGTCTTTGCACTTGATGTTGAAGAACATTATCACCAAATTTGATCAATTTCTTATCATTTTGACGAGTGTAGCCACCCTCCTTAATGTATGAATGAGTTGGCAATTCATTTCATCACAATATTGTAATTTTATTAAATAAAGCAGCTCGCACTCACACGCCCAAGCTTGATAATAAGGCTTATATGGGATTCAAAAAACTTTTTCTCCTCCTGGGAAATTTGTTCTCTCCTTGTATAAAAGTAACTTTCGTCGGAGTACAGAATTTTACGCTCGAGGTTCATGCACACACGATATAGTCAGCTTTGTCCTAACTTTTTTCTACGCGCAGCCAAATTTCAGTGAATTTACAACAGGCGACTGCAGCCGAGAGCACTTCAGATTGAAATTCTTGTAGCTGAACCAGAAATAACATATTTATGAAGAGAAATTAGAATATTTTGCGACGATTTTATGTACCGCCTTTGTTTGGAGTTTGGTGAGTTCAGAAGCATGGCAATGAGGATGCTTTTGACATACGAAAACTCTTGATAATAAATCAGTTACAAGATCAGTCAGATATAATTGGTCAAATATAGATGCAGAATTACTGGAAGAGAAGAAAGATACTCGCACACAAAAAAAAATGAAAACATGCACAGAAGATTGTTTGGAAATCCAGTTACAAAGTAGATTATTAATGCTGCAGATCTAAACTTAAAGTCACTTCAGTAGCGGTATGTGAGTCGAAATAGATCAACAAAGTTCCCAATTGGATAATACGGCAAATTATTCGATTAAAGCCGAATGAAGAAATTCATGTAATGCTTGCGGGTAATATAAAATTAGCGACTCTGCTTCTACTGTTCGACGCGAGCATATTTCCGGATACCGGGTTGTTGATTCATCTCTAGCGTTTAGGATGATGAACTTTTAATTTTTTTGGGCGCAATAGCTTTTTGTAAGGCATAATTACTCGAGATAATAAATGGGAAAATGAGTGAGAAGTTGAGAAAACCTTGTGCACTATTAATAATGTAACCCGGTAGTGCGGGAAAAGCGGATGTTGGTGTGAAGGAAATAAAAGAGAAGAGAAAGCGAGAAAGAGGAGAATGAGGAGCTCTTAACGTGGAAATTTAATTGGCGCACTACCAAGGGAGCTCGGAATTGTTTCTCATGCCGCAATTATATTGATTGAGATAACTTTCCGGTTGGCGGCGGGAAGAGGAGGGGTTGCGAGAAACGATAGAACGCGCTCAGGTGAGCTCGGTGCACAGAGTGCAACACCCGAGACCTTTCGACCTTCCTGCATTTTCTCCACTGCCTCCTGTATAAACTTGATACTGCACGTATTCATATGTCTATGTATACCTGTGCACCTATACGTGAGTACATACATCGTCGAAAAGCCAGAGAGCCAACTTCCCTTCTTGTTCCACCTCTGGCCCGGAAGTACCAGAGACTCGAATGCGGATTATGCGGGATGCCCTCTCGTGGTGTACCAACGGACTGCAGCCCGCTTATCTCTCTCTATCTCATTCACTTTCCCTCTTTCTTTATCTATCTCGACGAGAATTCAACGGCAACGTGTACCGAGCACACTTTACCCCGTATATGCGCTCCGGAATGCATTAATAAGAGGTACCCGGGCTGTGGACATCGTGAGAAATGAGACTGGTATACATATTATAATACTCTGGGACACGGGAGCACGTAGCGATGCTGGATATACTTTTTAACTTGACTGCGTCCATCGTGGACCATAGGAGCGACGGACATGAATTGTAGAGCGGCGAAAAATTGGAAACGTCTGTGGGATCTTCCCAAACATGATTTTTGATCCTTCGATTAAAAAAAAAGAGGTTCGGGAGCAAGTTTCTCGGTTCGATGATAAGCCGCTATCGCTTGTCGATAGTGCGTGGATAATAATGAAAAAGTTTGGAGTTTTTCGCGAGAATTTACATATTTTCGAGAAGTCTTTGAAGCAAAAGATGAGAAACAGTGGCACAATGTAGAGAACGCCATGCTGGAAAATAGTAATCGTGGCCATTTTGAGAATGGTTGAGGGTGAAACCTTCGGTTTCACGCTCCGATTGCCTTGACGAAATCTCCTGGGGCCTCGAAGCATCCCTTGGAAACTACCCCCAATCCTGTGTATACAGCACGCCGACTCGATAACTGTAGGGCGCTGTATATGTCTATGAAGTAACAAGAATATTTGGTTTCGGAGGGAATGAGTACGGATAGCGAGAGGCCTGACGCAGAGGCTTTATAATTGTATAAATATTGGGTTATCACGTCAGCGTTCAGGCCAGCGAACAAGAAGCTTTAGATTTAATTCGTCTTGTGGGGGTGGCCGAGAGGCGAGCCAGGCTTCGATGGGGAGAGGCCTGTAAACGGAGAAATTATTCAGTTATGAGAATCAGTGACCGGCTGGATGACTCGGGGTGACCTCTGGCGAAGCAACGCTAACGGCCACGAAGCTTCGTGTTTTTGGTCTTTTTTACTTGATCGAGGTTGAGTCAGTGTTCGTAACTACTGAATGTTAATCTCAGGCAGAAGCATTGAGGCTGTAATTTTCTCTTGTAAAAGTACTCGATACCAGAAGGAACTTGAATTAACCGGCGTCGATTTCGAATTGTCTCTCCACCGCAATGTTCGCCGGACTCAACGAGGGAGAAATTTCCTGTGCGCACCGTTCCCGTTGATTCGTATCGGGCGTTTTTTTTTAAATTCATCCTTCATTGGCTCTGCCGTTTCGTAGCAAAATCGAATTCCGTAGGAAACTAATTTCGCGAGTGCCTTTGTGAGAACGGCATTAACGCGGGCTCCCTCGTATAGGATGAGAACAACTCCGACTAGGAACTAGATACAACGCCCGGAAGAAGCCTCAACACGTGCGGGCTGCGAGTATGTTGGATAAGGAGAATCGAGCCAGGTTTCTACTCGTATATATAGTGCGGGGGATGCGAAACAAGCATCGAGGGGGAGGAAGAGCGGGAGGCCTAGATGTTGCGATACTATTGAAATCCGACGGACCGAAAAGCAAATTATATGAACCCGGTGAAGCACAGTGTGGGCTCTTCTTATCCTGCACTCGCCGCTTCGGCAGGAGTACGAGTCACAGACGCCTTTGATGTTTTACCAGGCGCCTGATGCGTGGACGGATCAGAGTCTTCCAATTGGTTAGCGCACGTTGCGCTGCTCCTCTTTCATCTTTCATCTTTATCAGTGCTTTCGCTTCTCTCATTTTCCCGCAGGAGCCCATTTTTTTCGCGTAATATCCTTGCGAAGATGCTCGGTCGAGCGATCGCGTTTTGCCTCGTCGTTTCTCGATCGTGGATGCGCACTTCCGGGACCACTCCCAAGAACCTTCGTTATCAAGGGAGTTTTCAGGGAGGGTACGGAGCATATCAGCTTCATGTCCGTCGTCCTTACATCACAATTCCATTTACATCGACGAATGCGCTTTCGAATAGAAATTAATCGTTCCATCAAAGTTCCGCTGCTCCGGATGGAGAGCGAGTGAATCGATGAAAAGCAGATGGAGAAACAACCGATTCATCTTTTCATCAATAAAGTACACCGAAGCGATGGAAATCGACGGTAAAATCACTCGACAATTCCAACGAAAAGTGACCTCGCGCGTCCACGAATGAAGTTAAGAAACTTTTTAGCAATCGGTTTTCCTGCAATAGAAGTACTGCAAGTGTTTGCGGCTGCCCTCTCGTGGGAGCTGTTCTCGAAGTTCTTCGAATTCGAAAGTCCCAAACTATACTTGAGGCACGAGTTTCGATCTGTTGAATCTGAGAAGTATTTACATTTATAAATCTATAACAAATTCGTCGGTATTCTGAGGCGTTTTCAACAATCCCACCGCACCGTTCACTGTTCCCTTAAATATTTCTGTCCTCGGGTTTCGTGCACGTTCGTCCGGACTTAACCAAAGCAACGACCACGCAGGGAAGGAAGAAAAAAACAAATAAATTGCTATTATACCAGCGCGGTGTTTCGACCATTCTGTTCGCTGGTCGGTGTACAGGCCAGTCGTTAATATTCCAGGGCGACTCGGATCGTGACTCACCCGTCGCGAACTATATATCCGCTCGCGATATTCCCTTTCTCTCCTCAGTGCGCATATCGGTGTATAGGCTCTTCCCCTGCAAAACGTACATTCTCGGTGTACTGTACACAGTATACTTTTGTGTGGAAATAGAGCTCACGGGGAGAAGGTTTTCTCTCCGTCCTCACAATCGCCTCGTTTCGGAGTCCCGGAGTCTCGCGCGATTTTCTATTTCTCTCGTGTGCATACAAGTTTCAGAGCGTATGTGATACACTCCCTAATGCCCCTGACGCCCGCAGGTCGCACCGTTTTTCTCCGCTGCTTTCACCCGCGTGGATACGTGCACACACACACGCGCGCGTGCGCACACACAAATATCTATTCGCAAAAGTGGAAACTTTTTCCCCCTCGTGGATGGAGCTCTGTGCCGTGAAAGTGGTGTGGAAGTTCCGCTAGCTTGGAACGTGAAACAGCCCCGCAGACCGACCCCGGCGGTCTTGACTGCCCCCTACATTTACCAGAGAAATAGAAACTTCAACGACTTTATCCAATTCACCCAATTACCAGCGCCGTTCACTCGTCAAATGATTTTCTTTCGGTCGAAGAAACGCGTCGGATCAAAGACGACTATTTTATAACTGCGCTTTCGAGGCGTCTTTCGATCAAGACCTACCACGGACTCGATTTAATGCTTGGCTCCAGGCAAAAGCCTGATGCTCAAAGAATGCTCAAGCCCGCGCAAGCCTTCACGTATATTTTAATGACGAATATCCATCCCTCTGATGATTATTCTTATGAAAAATGTAGCGATTTACGCGCGATTTTATAAGAATCTACGTTGCCTTAACTAACACCAATCTTACCTTTGTGGCATTGCAGATCTTCCCAGTCCCGTGAGTGTTTCTCTCGTACGTTGGATCCTGGTAAGCACTGGTGGTGAATTAAGGCAAGAGAAACTTGGTCTTCTTAGAAGCTGCGGCTACAGACAGGAGAGGTGTCTGCACTCTTGTGGCTTAGTTGTGCGAATTTGGAAAGGCGAAACAGAGGCGCCATTCAAGCCAACCATATATACTCCGGCACCTTCTTAGACCCTAACAGTTGTATCATCACCGAAGACCACACGGAAAAGGAGCCAGAAGCAGTTGTGAGCCATCGCATTCTGCCTGACACCCCCTCCGCTCATCACTGCACCCGGTTTCTCTTCATCGTACGTATTACCAGGTACGCAACTACGTATATAAATTTAGTATTCAACCATTGCACCTGTACGTGGCGATATAATAATCGTATACGGAGAGGCGGAAGGGTCGTTTCCACTTTGGACCACAGCGATGCTTTGTAGTTTGCGGAAAACCTATTTAGTCGTAGATCTCATGCAAATCTTGGAACCCTCAGGTGAAATTAAGGGTGGCCTGGAACCGAGGCCCAATAGTGCGTGAAATCAGACTCCTCCTATCCTGCGTCGATTTATTCTCATGATCACGCATTCTCGTTAGTGTAAATTCGACAACGGAATACCTTTTTCATGAATGATTAAATGGAAATTGACATTTCTGTACGCTTGGGGAGTGCAGTTCGTATGCAATGAAAAACTTACTTTGATCAAGCATGAAAATTGATGACGTAACAGCATCAGTAATTAATATCACCAGAAGGGGGAGGCTGGATTGTGTAATGACGAATGAAACTGATGAAGTAGTACGAAGTTACATAGTTGAACCACATTCATACGCAACATGTATCATGGCTTGAGTGATTTAGCGGTGACCACAGACTAACAATAGACACGTCGACACATCACAAAAGTTTTGGCCCCGCATATCGCGTGGAATGAAAACGGCAGGCGTTGAGGTTCGTTGAAGCTTCGCCTCTCTTTGCTCCATACTTTATAGTTCACCTGCCGCTGTGTCGTAACTCCCTGTTGTATTGCTCTTGGTGGCCATATGTCTCGACGTTTACTTCAAATCGAGGCTCTTCCAGATCCCTCAGCTCCGCTAGTATTATACATACTACTAGCGTTTCAAGGGGCCAACGGTATGGGGATTTTCACCAGTTATTTCCCCCTCACTCTGCTCTTCCATCTCTCTTCCTCTTGCGGCGGTGCTTTACCTCCGATGTGCACGCGCGCGCGACGCTGCAGAGGCTCTGCGGACGAGGCTTTATTGTCCGCTGGAGATCGCCTCGTGAATATTCAACGCTAGAGGACCACGGAGGCCATGGGGTATCGCAGGGTCGCCGACTCCAAAAGAGGAAGAGGATGCACGGGGCACTGAGACTTTTCTGGTCTCGTCTTCCCTGTTGCGAGTGGTGACCGAGAGCTCGTCTTGCCCTTCCTTCGTCTCTGCTTTTTTATACTTCTCCAGAAAACTCACAGGCATTACCGGAAACGTGCAAATACCCCGACGAATGTTTGTTGCTATATTTAGAAGAGGAGTTGATGTCAGAAGAGAAAAAAGTCAATGTGCTGCGTGCGTTCTCTCTCTCTATCTCAAGACCCTCCACCAATAGCAAGAGATTCGGGCCTTCGTCGGAGCGAAATTGTTCTCTGGGAGGAATCCAAAAGCCATTGAGACCCGCGGACAAACGAGCGTCCGACTCTGGCTTCTCCAGATATCGCTACCGCGACAACTCGAACGTAGGCCTGCGTTTATACGTGTTTGTATTTGAGCCAGTATCCGAGAAGGGTGCTGATAAGTAACGGGGCTGCTTTCGTGCTAAATATATTCGTACAAACGGTCTCGTGTCCTGCTCGTACAATGGAAATGACGAATGCCACAATCGCTACGTGTACGTTATACACTGTATTGTACTTACGTACGCGTGTCACTTGCTAAAATGGTAACGAGACACGCTCCGGATCGGCGACCACTAGTTTCGCGCTATTGGCGTTGAAATAACGAGTGGTGAACATGATACTGCTCATGTATGGAACATTCCAAGTTCGATCAGTCGTCGAATTAACATTTTTACTGAACGCTCGCGTTTGTTTGTTCTGTCAGCTTGCTCAATGGAAGTTGAACCCTTTCCTATAATATTTAGCTCCTCGAATACCTTCTTTTGTAATAAATTTCAATGGAAGATTAAATCTACTACGAAAATAAGAAGAACATCTGGTTTAATACACTTGGAAGTAAATTATGTGACAAGCTTGAGTTACTTCGTGTTAAACCGGGTAACAATCGAATGAATACTTGACACGGAATATTATATAGTATGTCTGTAAAAGCTCTGAACGTTTTATGTACTGAATATAGTGTTACACCTACTTGAAAACGACCCTTTTGACAGTTTAACTTCCAAGATTTCTCGCTTTTAGGGCCAACGCCTTGACGCCTTTCCGCATGAGGTATTCCATTTTCGTTCAAACTGAGACGAATCTTCTTATTCATTCAGATATTCCAATTTTTTTCGTATCTTTCACGGTGGATCAAATATTGCATGACGAATATTTCATTCAGCTGCAATGTCTCTCTTGTCTGTTAAACATTATTTTGTTCCCTATTTGAAACTTATTTTCCAAAATTCGTGTAATTGAAGTTTGGTTATTATTTATTGTTCAGTTCTGAACATTTTTTTGAACACATTTTTGATGTCCGTTACCTACTATGCGGTTGTTCTCAGGCGACATATTAGAAGGTGAATATGTGGCATCGAACGGTCTTCGAATTTTCTTCCGAAATTCTTGTCTCAACTGTTTTTACAGAATTTTTGTTTTTTATAATAATCGTCCCTACCGAAAGGGTGATTTCGAGCCTGCTCCATTTAAAAGATTCAGGTAACAATCGACAATTCACAAGCATCGATTAATTTTAACATGAAGTCGATTCCGTCGACTCACCATATAGAAGCTGTCGATGCCGAAGAGCCAAGAAAATAGAAAAACCTCAGAAATAAGTATGTTTTACGTACAAAAATGTTGCAAATGTTGCAAAGTCAACTCGCTGCGTTTCTTCGGCCTGTAATATTTCAAGTATCATGACTGCTACCTAAATTTCCACGGTTATATTGAGTGCGATACGATCTGGAGTTAAAAGCTAAGGGTTTTGTTGGGCAGTGGACGGACTCGTGTCGTGTGGGAGGTTGAACATGGGAGTGGAGGATAGAATGTGGAGCGAAGAAAGAGTGGGAGCACCTGCGGAATACGGGATAGAAGCACGTGCCAAGTGCACATGGGATAGAAAGTGTTCAAGTGAGGTTAGGACTGTCGGGTGTCTGGGAAAGCGAAGCGTCCTGAGTTCGCCCTCGGGGGGTTTATATTCGTTGTGGAGTACGCAGGGAAGGCCTGAAGAGCAAGTGAGAGCAAAGCCAACAGGCGGATAACGACTAATAAGCATATCGCGACACGCTATCGTGTCCACGTCGAAAGCACAAGAAACGTTGAGACGTGTGCCGAGACTTTTCGAGCTTGTTAGATTGATGAAGGAAGGGTAACTATTACCCACACTTATGGTAAGCTACATAGGTACGAAATTAGTGGTCTGAATGTATATTTAGGCATGTCAAGTGGAAGGAAAGCTCGAATGCGGGCTCATGAGTAGTTTAAAGTCACTGCTTCTGTGCTATATAGCGCAAGGTGGATCACCCGTCAACGTTCACAGTTACTCCCTCCCTCTTTTACCTCTCTCTTCCTCTTCCTTCTCTTTAGTGCTGCTATCTCGTGCCAAGCTTGCGTACACCTTGTAAAACGATATCCGAAGCAGTCCCCGCGAGGAAAACGGAAGAGCCACGTCGCTCGGGAACGCCCAAATGTTAATTAGCTACTTAATTAATGCCATTATCGTCGAAGCGTTAACGGAGGCCGAGAAGAGCATGAGGAAGCTCAGGTTCGTGTCACTGACTCATCTCCATCCGGAGTCAATGACGCTGTGCTGCCTCTACGTTAATCTCGCTATGTACATGTACGCGGAGCTTCTAACATTCTTTCTTTTCTTCTCCAATTCATCCCTGTCCCGTTTTTTCCTCCTTACTCCTTTTTCCTCCCGCATACTCTCTACGGACTTTATTAACCGTAGTATTTAGTAACTCGGCGAGCTTCTTTCGGCTCTCCTCGTCCCCTGACCTCTTTTCCCGAGTTCCCTTCACCGGGTTTCACATTTTTTTTTCTCTCTCTCTCTCTTTCTCTTCCTATTCCTCCAGAGCTTGGATGAAATTCGAGGATCAGAATAGAAGAGAAGACATAAACATTTATTAAGCAGGCTGCGAAGTACACAAGCAAGCTTTGTCCGCGGCTTTACGCTCTCGGGCGTCTTGTCATTTTTTACCCCGTGCTTTTCTCTCCTTTTTCATCCTCTTTTTTCTCACCTCCGAGCGAGATCCAGACGAAGCGTCTACCAAATTCCAACAAGTCTCTGTCCTCTTTTATTTTCCTCTTCTTTTTTGCCAAACATACATCTCCGGCGTTATTCTCTTTATTAAAATAACGAGTCGACGACGCGTTTCTTACGCAGCCAACTTTTCTGCACTGCAAACCCTCACCCCTCACCAATATATATATATATACACATATCGGCACGATGCCACCTCGAGCATCCCTTGTAACCCCTCCCCCTCCATCCTCGCTGAACCCTTCTCCATACAGTCACTAATTTATGTACTGCACCGACCATTAGGGCCATTACATTAATCATTTTTCCTTCTTCTCTTTCCTTTTCTTGTATCCCGCCGCTCTTGTGCATTCTCGATGTGCTTACTAACTGGAATGGAGGAACGTGTCGAGCGAATCTTTAACAGGTTTTCATCCCAACCTCCTTCTCCTCGCTACTTATTCTTCTCCTTCTTCTTTCCCAACTCCTCCCATGATGAAATGATTTTTTAACGACCTTGTAAAACACGGGTGCTCCCCACCTTCTCAGGACTTCAGATAATATACGATTATTTTTCACTTTATTTTCTTTCCGTTTCTTTCGTTACGAATAATTAATTCAACTTTTTTGCTTTATGAAAATTTTCAACCCTCTTCAGCCCCAAGATTCATTCCCCTTCCTCATTTGAACTCATCAATTTATATCTCTTAAAAATAATCGTGACTAATTACTATTTTTTTTTGCGTCAATATTAAAGTTGCGGCTATAATTTACAGATACGCTCCTTAAATTACCCCTCAATTCATAAGAATGTTCTATTCTTACCGTTGAACAATGCACACTCGAGAAGCGCGTTGGAACAATTTTGTTCCATTAATTTTGTCCCCTTCACAAAACAGAGCTACAGATTATCGAAATTGATCAAAACGAAATTAATTCCTCAGTTTCTAAATAGTCGAGTTGCCCAGTTCAATCGAATATCCATGTCCACATACTCACTTCAAAATCTCGAGTTTTTTTCTTGAAATTAATCTCTCAAAATTCCCCATCTAAAAAGTTGGTGAATAACGTCCGAAGTTGGTCACCAACGAGGGGCGTTGTTGTCACTTTATTCGCACTGTGATTCGTCGCTGGGGCTTTCAAATTCGGAGTCTTGCTGCCAGTTTCACAGTTATTGTTTACTATCAATTTGGCAGTGGTGTATACGCGAGTGGTTATAAGCTTTCCTTGGGCGCAGCAGCGCTAATAAACCCTTATACGCGCGCTTCAGCGGGCGCTAATATACCCTAGTAAACGATAAAAAGTACGCGAATTTAAGAGCAAACGACAGTGGAGAGAAACCGTGGAAACAGGATGGACAAAAAAAACTAGCCGGTGAATGGAGTTTGAACTGTGCGTCATTCCCTTTGATCGCTCTGATTCGGTGTCCGCTTGGATCTCTTTTCACTCTTCAGCCTGGATTTCTGACTATTTCTTCTCATTTTTTGATACCGTGTGTTCATTAGAGTCAACTAGAAGCTTCGTGCAAAGGATTCGATAGACATTCGGCGTGTATTGAGGAGCACGCTTTTCTAATCCGAGGACTTTTCAGGGGATTCACTTTTTTAGTATGAGATTCTCTCATCATTTTTTCGAATCTCTTCGACCATGATTGAAATTGAAATGAATAACTCGAATGCCTCACGCTCCCAAATTCCATTCTCGCATTTCGTTAACACAATATGAAAGTGTAATGGAGTGTGCAGAGGCAGCTTGCATATTCTTAATCCAAGTATATCTGTCACGTTTCTCGTGAAAGCTTCCCTGCTCGTATCAGCCGGTGCAAAGTATCTAGTATCTGTAGGATTTCCGGGACTTGAGCGAGTTTATCTGAACTTGCTGAATACAAACCGCATGTCGTCTCGGCTTGTCAGGATATGTGGAAAATTTAGTAATAATGCATTCATTGTATTCACAATGACTACCATCTTGATTCAGCCCGATTTCACTCTAAATCCAAGTGTGTTATTGCTAACACACATTAAGTGTGTTCTGTACTTAGCGCCATAAGGAAACTATAGATTTTTAACACACCATAAAACGTGTAAAAAGTGACCACAAGAAATCTACAATTTGCTTACGGCATTAAGTACAGAACACACTTTACGTGTGTTGGCAATAACACACTTGGATTTACAGTGTTGTGGCGCAACTCTATTGTGGAGTCATGAATTTGTTTTTGTCATTAGTTTATAGAATTCGAGAGCGGGCGGAGGCTTTTGGAAAACTGCAAAATGTTTGGTATCACAGTAGAAAGTATGAGAGTTGGAGCAAAGTGAAATTGCGATGGAACTTCGTGTACATGCAGCTCGTATATGTGTGCGACTGCGAGGCGAGCTTCTCGCTCGCCTCGGTGCATAGCTCACTGGAGAATCCTCGTGTTTGCAAGCCCATGGACCGCAGCGTTATCCACTTAGCGAGAAATTTCTTCTCTGCTAAATCCCCGAAAATTTGGGAAGTTCTTATTAACGAGCGATTTGATTATTCGGAGGGTGAAATGCTGGTCGAATTTTTGGAAAGTTTTAATGAAAAGTAGTGGTGAAATCTCGGATGTATTTTCGGTCAATCGAATGTATTTACGAATAATTGTGATAAATTGAAAATTAAGCATGCGCGATACGCGGACGAACGGGGCAAAGCTTTTTCACCTGATTAGGGCAGATACACGGTGCGAACATTTACAATTCCTGAGGTATACAATTAAAAATGTCTGCACGCAATTCCACTCCGGACGTGGCCGGCATGCGTCGAGGATATGACATTTTTTTCCTCCCGAAGAGGGTGGATGTGTTTTTCTCCTGCACTCCTCGCATTCTTTCCTCCTCCCCTTTTATCCTTTTCTCTTTTACCCCATATTCGCAGCGTTTTCTCCGTTCTCTCCTACTCCTCTCTACACGTACACACTCGTGACTTTCGATCTCTCGTTAAGATATCATCTCGATTCGCTCGTGACACGCCACGTCCACTCCCCACCTCTAGAGGGCTCAGCCGATCGCGGTGAATAAGCGAATATGAGGAATACGCTGAGGACGATAGTGAGCAAGAGAAAGAGAGAAAAAAAATTACCGGAACTTCAGATCGATAGGTCTGTATTTACACGTATCAGAAACTTGAATTATGCGGCCCATAACGTGATTTCCCCGAAGGGATAACCAAGAAAATATCATATCGCCTTTCTTTTTTTCTCATTTGCTCCAACCCTCGTCGGTGCATGTAATTGTTTAATAACGAAAAAAAAAAAAAACAATTGGGAAACGTCTACCATTTATCAACTCGCAGATTTACGTCCGAGGGAGTTCAATGATTTATACTAGAAGAAATTTCATGAAACTTTTACGCTTACAAGGAATCGTGCATATGTAATTCTATCCAACTTTTCATAATGTGAGCCGCGAATTCGAAACAGCACGATGAAATATTCATGCAAAACTTTTGAACAAAAATTTGCTTCCGTCAGTTTGAAAATATTCGTTTCTTTTGAATTTCATCGACAATCATTTCTACTTGGTTCAAGTAATTTCAGACGGATGACGAAATTTGGTCGAAATCGTGTGGTAATCGAAATTGCGTGTATGATTTTAGACTTTTTTATACTGAGGTCATTGTTTGATGTTGGAAATAGAATTTACTCAGATTGTTCCAGAACCGCATCATCAGAATTCCTGTCGGTCACTCTGCTAATAAGTTATTCGCGTCGTCACGCAAACGTGCCATGTAGTTTTCTCTTTTTTTCTTCATTTTTAATTTTTTCCCTTTTTTCTACCACCGTATGGTTCCAATCTAATAACGTGAGCACGAGAGCCGGACATTATACGGACCAAAAGCACTTCTTGCATATTTTTCTACCCCTCGTTTGGGAAAAGGAAAAGAATGATTTTTTATTTACTTTTTTTTTTTGGTTTTACCGCTCGTTCTCGGGGGCGGATGAATAATTATATTCAAATATGCCTTATTTTCATAATTTTAATCATAATTCATGAAATGGATGCTAAAAAAAAAGTTAAAGCAAACGGCTCGTGATGCATGCGCTTGTAAAACGTGTGCAGTTTTTTCAAACTTCTGAGAACAAAGTTGTCCATTGAAATTGAACGGACGGAAAAGCATTTTGACGCTTTTATTTTCAACGAAAAGTGATGAAAAATTGCATTTTCTTCAAATTCAGAGAATTATTATTCTACGATAAAATTAGAAACGACCGTTTTCTCGTAGCTGTTTTATTAAATTATTTATGAAGCTCAAAATAACATTGTTGCCTGGTTGCTACATTGAATTATTTAACGACCACGGAAGCGGGATGCGGAATGGGAAGGAAGAACCTTACCGAAGAGAAAATCTCTTCGATAATTCATTGTATCAGCGAATCTCGTAATTTTTTTTTTTTGCAAAATCAAAGTGGAAAGATCTTTTCATCGGTGGTTATTCCGAGATGTAGAAGCTTCGAAGGAAGTTAAGGTAGTAGGTTCGGGGTTTTCTTTGGAACAATGTGCACTTTGAAAACTTTGTCTTCTTTCTTTTTCTGTCTCTCGCCTTCGTTTCTATCTTTCCCGATGTTTTGCAAGGAGAATGCTGAGATCGACGTGCCGGGGTAGTTCTCGCGCTAACGGGCAAGGACCACGAAACTCTTCTACATAATTTCGGGTAGCTTCCTGCGAAGGACTATATCGAACGAGCTGCTTGAATCGAGGTTAAGAAAAAAAGGAATTACTAGCCCCAACGTGCACGAAGAATATTCCCAGAAAAATGAAGAAAAGGCGATTCTTTTTCTTTTTCGTAAGAACCATGAAATATGAGAAAAGATAGCGAAATTCTGGCACTTTTTTTCTCTTGTGTATCGTGGAAGCTTCAATATTGAACCGGACAGAAAAAGAAAAGCATGCAGTGAGCAGAATGAAAGTAGCCAGAATAATAACGCTGAACTATCTCATGATTTTTACGCAATCAACGCTCCGACCTCCATTCAGAAATTCATTACAAGCTTGACTCGAGATGAAGGCAGAAGAAAAGCTTGAACAAAACTCCCCCCCCCCCCCCCGCTTTTTCTCTTTTTAGTAATAATCAACGTACAGACGTTTTTCGTCGTGCGCTAATTTTCGTTCGGCTTCACGTGCCCTCGTTAATTTCATACATTTGCAAGATTTACCACAACAATGCAAATACTCCGGGAATTGAGGTTCGTACATACCGAGTTCGACGTTGATACGTTATGCGCAGAATGCACATGCACATTTTTATGAACAAATACACCCGTCGAAATATGTGCCTTTCATGTACTCGTAGAGTTGGAAACTATGAAAATCAGCCAACTTTCTCTTTCCCTTTCTCCCCTCTAGTTCGGTTAATCTACAGAATAATTCATAGGAACAAACAGTTCTCTCGCTCCTTCGTGAAATTCAATGGAATATTAATTAATGTTTATCTCACGAAACATGTTAGCGGGAAAGCTAAATTTCACGCGAATTAACTTCTTTATCGTCTGGCTCGGGGTTTCTCTCTTCCTCGAGCAGCATATTGCTCCTTTAATTCTCCCGCGGTCAACGCTCGTCTGCGAATTTTGGGGGAATTCCGTGTTCCCATTTTTTTGTTTCGAGTCGTATCCGCGAAGCAAGCGAAATGATATTTTGCCTTGAAAGCCTCTATGTAATTCATACAACTACAGTTATGCACAGTTGTTTACGCAGGTACAATAAAATCATGTCAAATCCAACAACAAAAACGTACTTTTTAGCTCCGGGAAGCGTGCTATGGTGCAATAAGCAAGAACTCGACTTTTCCCTCACAGTTAACTCCTCTAATATTACCCAGCAATAGGGCTAAATGCATTGCCGACGCGATACGTATATGCATATCTAACAATTACCTCTCGGGCCATTTTCTCGACCTTCTCTTCTTCCCTCTTCATTCGGAATATTATATATAAAAGCGTTTGAATCGAGCTCTTGTATACACGAAACGCTCCTGCAGTTACACTTGACCACGGTCTGCCTTCGAGATTATTAAAACGCGTTTTCGTATCATGAGAATTGTTGTGAATTTTAATGCTGGCAGGGTATAATAGTTTGAATGGAGGAAAGAATAGTGCATGAAACTCCGTCGATATTCCAAAAGTCCGGGATCATCAATATTGTGAATCGTTGCAGATATTTTCGTCAGGTCTTCACCCCAATTTCACCGGAAAATGTGACAGAAACTGTGCAATCAGCTATTGATCGAAATGACAATTCGTTTTGATGTTATATCGCGATAATTCAAACTCGACTATTTTGAAAAAGTGTTTGAAGGATCGTTCTAGCGTTTCTTGAGTCTTTTAGGTCAGACGATTACGGTCATGCAGGAAAAAGGAGCAGATAATCAATTTCTTATATTGATGAATTTATTTTGAGATAATATTGACCACTTTCTCAAATTACCACTTATTCCGATGAATCCACGAATCTTTTTTCATTATTTTTCGAAGAAATGGACGTATTGGCGTCATTCATTGTTTCTATTTTGACGTTTAAATTTTTACTTGCTGAGCACGAGTTTATTTCTTCTCCTGATGTGCAGTGGATCAGAATAACCATAAATAGTTTTTTCGTGCAACAGACCTAGAACAATGCGAACGAGAATGATAAGATCAAGGTTTAATCGCATGATTTTTACGAATGAAGTAAAAATAACTGGGTATCAATGTAACAGCATCATTTTTGCGTAATTATCGGTTATTACCTCGAAAATTGCACAAGCAAACAAAAATGAAGTATCTTCGTTATTAAGGTCTTATCGAAATTATTGATTCCTTGTCGCCCTCCTTGTAGGGGTGGATGTAACTCATACCATCTGACTCTCGGCTCTAATTTTCGTGGCGCAATTAGAAGCTAATTTTATTATCGATTATGCTGTCGAGTAGAACGAGTTTGTGAAGTAGGTAAAAAAAGACTAAAATTAACGAGAAGAAAAAGAAGTTACCTCCAACTAATTCATTCACTGATTAGATATAAAAGTAATATCGACTAATACATTAATTGTTTTTTTTTTTAATAGTATATTACACTACAAGGGCAGAAAGTTTGATATTCCTGCACTGCGCGTGTGGTGTATACTATTTTTCTTCATAGCCGGTCGAAAGTACGTTGTTCCGAAATATCGATAGAAGATGTTTTGATGCCTGCCCCGACATTTGCTGCATGAGCGAAGCGAGTGCTGCTGGTCGGGGGGCAGGCATCAAAAAAACAAGATTAGCAAAGATAATTAATCTGAATATTTGCATTCTTATGAACCTGAAAATAGATCATTATTCCGAACGACTATATTCATTTTTATCAGTCTGGTCACTTTATTTTTGGCTTTCACATTGATTTTATCTGGAAGGATAAATGTATGTTATTCGTTCGGATTTGTACTGTTTTGATAATAGTGCTTGGAAATAATATGGCATTTCCATAACATATTTCCGAATGAATAACATAGCCTTATTCGTACGGTTTGCGGATGATTAGACACAACCGTTCAAAAAACACGTAAGAAATATCGGTTCAAACGTCTAAAGTAAAAAAAAATAATTACGTTAAACCTTTCGGAATGTAGAAAATAGTTTTTACTCCCGCTGAGACAAATGAAGCGCGTGCAGTTTTGATAGTGCAGAAATGTTACACTTTCGACCGAGGTGTACAGAAAAACCATTTTTCGCTTTCGGTTCGTTTGTCTTCCAATTCAACGATTCTTTCAATTGAAATATCCTCAGTGCCTTTCGTGAGTTTCTCTTTTCAATGCTCGTCATTACACTGTAAAATAATTGAATAGAAATTTGATTTAGAAATCCTCTAATGGGGGACGGTGAGCGAAACATTCATTCTCATTGTGAGGCACGCGTAAACGATATTGACTTTAAAAATAATTGGCTTGAAAAACGTTTTTCCAATTTCTATCGATTCAATGTCCGCACTTCCAATGATTTTTATATTCATGAACAACTCAATTGTATATCAATTGTGAAATACAAATAATTTTTTGAGAGTCCGTGAATGAATATTATATTATATAATATATAAATATATTATAAAAATATTATAAAAGAATTTGAGGATTTTGAGGTATTTATTAAATACCTCAAATTGAGGTATTTATTAAATACCTCAAAATCTATGCTTAAATACTATTTAAGCATAGATTTTTTGACAATCAGTCGCTATAACCGAATGAATAAGTAACCAGAGAACTGAACGATTGAAATGATCAGATTTATGAGTTGATTAATGCTGCATAATCGCAATGAAATGACTGCGGACTTAGATGGGGCGCCATTAATTGAAAAACGTTCATCGCTGTTCCGTATGTCAGTAAAGTTTCTCCATTTCCTTAACTCATTCCCCTCTTTTCAATCTTTCTGTGCTTCCTCAGGCTTTTCATCTTTCTCGGCAAGGTCCGAGCTCTCTAATCACCTGGTCAGCTAATCGGGCCAGAGCTCCACCCGTTTGGCAATTAGGGGCTTTGCCCGATGCGAGAGGCAAATCATAGTATGATGGCGTGGGGCATGCCAGGGAAGTATCACACGGAGAAACATCACGGACATCCGTGCAGTGGTTGAATCGGCCTGGACGGACCCATTCAGGCATAACACGAAGTCAGTAGAAGGAGAGAGAGAGAGAGAAGGAGAAAGCGCTTTCATCAGGTGGAAGGGACGCGAAAGTCACGCCGGAAATTCCCCGCCGCCCTCGCTCCGTTCCTGCCCCGCAGGGAAACCCGAATTTTGCACGAGAGAAGCGAGCGAGCGCGAATTACCGGCTAAATTATAGCAGTCCGTGCGAACCCTTGTTTAATTTAGCAAACCCCTTTACCTAGTATACCGTCCTGGATCTTTGCAAGCTCTGATCTTCAAATTTTCGACCCCTTTCTCAACATCCCAGCGTGTCTTCGTGTTGCCATTCTTCCTTAAAGTCCATCTTCCGTTGTCTCGATCCTTGTTCCGATGCAAAGCCAAATAGTTATAGTTGTGAAACTAACTTTGCCTGGTCAGGTTGGCTGCATTGTGCAGAAAAGAGTCCACCAGGAGGTCCGACTTCTCTCGAGCCTTCAGGCACATTTGCAACGGTTCGCCAAACCTTATATTTTGACATTCAGAACAATTGGACACTGTTGAAATCCGTTGAAACCTCGATTTATTAAATCATACTCAAAACCGTGCTGTTTCGAGCAGGAGCAAGTCAACCACAAACACAGCTTCATGTATTGTTGCTTAGGTATTATTTCCGAAAAATAACTCATTAATTAGATGAATCCAATACTGTTGAGTCCGGTTTCATGGAAATCCTCTCGGTATGGGAACACGGATTGTTCGACTTCAAATTCAATGCCATTCTAACCATGAATACATCGAAATTGCGCCCGGTTGCAAATGAATTTGTGGGCTTACGTATTGACACTGAAATGAGTGGAACTCGACTGATCAAATGAAATCGATCATAGAAGCAAATTTTCTAAGATTAATTCAAGGTCATTGAAGTACTTCAACAACATTCTTTCACTTTTTTCTCGGAATACCGGAAAATCATTTGATAAAAAATCAGTTCATTCGACGGCTCGGAATCGTTCCAAATTACCGTTTGTGCCGCCCCATCATGTCTGCGATCTTAATTTTTTCCTTTGAGAAAATGATCCCCAGAGTGGGCTAAGCTAATTTTCACCCGGTTCACTAAAATAAATGACCCGCTTCGAGTTCTGTGCTTCCAAGATTAAGAAAGAAAAAGAATCACGCGCGTTCCATTTTCAAGAAGAGAATGAAGAAATAAAAAATGATGCGAGAGTCGTTGACCGAGTTGTAACGGAATGGTCCGGGCAGTTATAATGATGATACTGGAGTGCGGTGAGCACGTCCAAAAGGCGGAGCTAGTACGGATTTGATCTTTTTCATGAAAAGTGTCGCTGGTGCATGCAAACGCCTACGTGTAAGAGTAGTACGTTAGGCGGTTGGTGCTCCTGGTGGCCTGAGTATGGGCACTTTAACAGACTCCATGAAGGGAGATGAGAGAGTTGGTTCCGTTTCATATGCTTTGCGATCTCAGCCCCAAAACTCTGACGACGTAAGCCTCTCGGATGTTTGCATAAATTTGTGAGCCAACTAACCTCTCGTACATAACACACACACACACATACAACATATGTAGCGAGTGTCCTATACGTTTACTTTTCGACTGTCTCGCTCGTTCTCTTGCCCTATGATGTCCTCTCTCTAGTGAGAAAGCTCAAATATTCCGAGCTCCACAAAGACAGCAACGAAGCTGGAGAGAACGAAAGAAAGGCAGAGAGCAAAGCACGGAGCCCGAAGTTGCCTCGAAGGAAAGCTTTTCTCTTGCGCTTTCCCAGCTAACAATTTCCTCAGTGTGCACCTATCTTACAGTCCATTTTTATGATACAGTTATATCGTTAATGGAAATACCGCAATGCACCGAGGCTTATTCTAATGATGGGCTTCATTTGCCCTCGGACAAAGGGCTCGAAAGCGATTGTTATTTTTACATGATGCCTCCTCCCTCCCTCTCTCCCTCTCTCGTTTATTAAAAAATACCTCTTTCAAATTTGAAAGGAGAAGAGAGCGTGCAAACACGAGCACAAACCAAAGGCAAACATGGCCCAGTCCCATTTTTCTCACTCGTATATTTATCACTGCTTTCACACCGAGTATTTACCACCCGTCACAGTGCGTATCCCGAGGAAAAATAAAAAACGTTGGCTGCCATTTGTTTTATTTTAATTCGTTCGTGTATATCTTCTCGAAACATTTTTTTCCATGCCCGTTATTATTTAATGCTTTATCATTGGTTAATGTACCCCTGGTTCGTTGTACGGACGATTCGAGAATCGCATGATAAAAAAAGTCTACAAAAATGTATGAATTCCGGGCAACTTATAGATATGTGTGTAGGAAAGCCGTGAAACAAGCAAACAAGGTGTGTGACGCGGGTGATCGCCTCCAAAAGCGTGTGAAGGCCGTTATACCCGGGAGAGGCCAACTTTTCACTCGAATTTATTGAAATGCGGGCTGGACGGTGGATTACAATTGTAAATACGGTCCGAGGGGGATGAGCGAGAGAGAGGCTCCGTCGACGATCGCCATGGGGTGCGAGAGAGAAAGGAAGAGTGAGAAGAAGACAGAGAGAAGGGAGGAGGAGGAGGAGGAGGAGGAGGAGGGGGGGGGGGGGGCAAAAGCTGATGGCGGTGATGGTCCTCTCGGTGCTCGAGGGCTAATCCGTTCGCGCGACTCGCCCAACCATCCCCCAGAGCTCCCGTGCCAAAAAGCATTACCTGACTCTCAACAACGTTCGTATGTGTGCATCTTCGTGCATGAGTCCCGTCCGTATAAACAAAAGGTCGTAACTTGCAATTCCCCTCGAGTTTAATTTGCACGTAGAGGGCCCTTCCGTTCACCAGCGCTTTCGTTATACATACACGGAGACATACGTGTCTCTACATACTGCATGACGCGTGAACTCTGCACTGACTGGTGGTATAGCTTGCAACGTGTGGATCTCGACGTACAGACCAACAAGAGCACATAAATTCGAGACCCTCACGCTCTTCCTTGTCTCTCTTATTCTAGTACTCGCATTTCGTTTCGCTTGCAGGACTCGTGCAAAAAGACGCGAGCGGCACTTGCTCCGTTACATGTGTAGTTGTTGCTCAAGTACACAGGGCGATTCAGAACACATGAAGCCCTCGGGTCAACTGGTCACTTTACGTAGCCCGAACAAAAGCCGCGCGCTCTCGTTATTTTCTTCAATTTAAGCCACAGCTTTTGTGCTCATGAAAAATCTCGGGCTATGGCCGCGACTGCGACCAACAGTTGTGCGAAACTTTTTATGCTCGTCCTACAGCTCAAGATTTCGGTGGAGTTTTTGCCTTGATGGATAACTTAGAAGCATTTTCGTTTCATAAGATTGCAATTTCGCTGGAGTGCAAGGTTATAAATATAAATGTTTCTATCAGATATTGGATTGCGACAGCTCTTCTTTCGGACCACTCACGGTCAGATTTTTACTTGGCCCTAGTCGCCCGAAAAGTTTTTAAACGACCTGAAATTCATTTGATGCTCTGAAACTCCAATCTCAGATAATCGCATACACGTGTAACGCATTCGACCAATTTGAACCACATTTAGCACATTTAGATTTTCCCTATCTATTGGATGAAATCGATCAAGAATTGGTCCAGCTCGTGCCGAATAAAGTGCATCCAGTACAAAGTGGGAGCTCTGCCACCTTCGTGCAGATGAATTCGTTGGAAACCAATTTAGTTTCAACCCCATTCGACGCTGAAGTGGTTCGGATTTGTCTGTTTTTCATTAAACCGTCAGTCAACGGCTCCACTTATCCTACAATAACCGTGGTTTTACTCGTTTCAAGATACACCGACGCAATATATATCGAAGCCGGTTGTGTGTTCGGGCTACAAATTTTGCTCAGTCAATTCCGCCAGGACTGTTCTGTAACGCCTTATATACAGACGTGGAATTTAGGGGATCGTACATGTACGTGTATTTGTGAGTGGCGAGTACCAGTGGTGGGCCCGTCGTTCGCATAAATTCGTGACTCATTCACCCTCGCACAGAGGAGCACGAGAGGGTGCGGCATAAGAGTGCACAAGAGCAACGGGAGTGCACTGTGAGGTCATAACTGCTGTGCACGTCTCGTACATACATACACATACTGCCATGTTGTTTCTCTATTTTTCTTTGTTTTCTCACTTCTCTCTCTCTCTTCTTTTTACCTTCTTTTATCTCTTTTCGCTTGTTTTTTCTCTTCTGTCCCTTTTTGCCCTTTTTACTGTGAGTACGAGCATGCAATACGACTGATGTGTACTTTAGTTTCGACGTGTACACGTGTCCCTTGTCCACAAGTGAAAAACTGCCTGAGTACTGTGCTCCCAGAGCACGATACGGCTTACTCAAATTCTGCGGTTAACGTTACTGTCAAAGAAAAAAATATGCCTCCTCTGTTTGTCCTAGTAAAAAGATTAGTGCTGGATTAAAATAAAAAGGGAGGCAAGAAAATGCCTCGAATTCTACAAACGTCGGGTTAACCATAATAACGAGTTTCATCTCCCTCAGTTATTTTTCGCTGAGTGCTTCTTTCGGTCTCTATTCTATATTAAACTATGGAGTGATATGGAAGCTTGTGAAATGTCGGGGAGATCGTGCAATAATTTAGTCATCGAAGGAACAACGTCAAGTGATGTCGTCAGTGATTTTTTATTTTTTTAATTATAGACTGAATAATTTTTCGATTTTATTTGAGCATTGAAAATTTACAGTCGTTTATTTCCACCAAACGAACAATTGATTCAGCCAATTCGGAATTCTTATTCCGAAAACGAACTGATTTCGAAATGGAAATCATTCTGATTGTGTGCGCAGGATAATAAATTACATAGTTAATTTTCACGTTGGTTACATAAAATGTGAAGATTCGTGCAATGAAAGTATATTTGACGAATAAACAGGGTGAAAAACGTGAAGGGAATCGGTTGCCGGATGCGAAACAGATTCATTTGTATCCAGGCAGTAGAGCGCTACATACGCCAGGAATTTCCGCATTACCTGTGGGTTTATATTTCACAATGCATTCAAAAACAGGGATTGCCGATGGAAATGCACGTGTTTGTGTATCGCGTTTGAATGTGTATACAGAAGTGGTGGAAGCACAATCGTCAGTTTGGCAGAATATTCCCACAGGTATTCGAAGCGGTTCGCGCATCAGAGGTGATATTTCAAATTGGCGACTGTCGCGATCGACGTCACTGTATTATTTCATACACATTCTATCTCATACGTGTGAGCTTTTTATCAGAATATTTTTTCGTTTATGTCTTCGTCGGAGCGGAAACGCCATGGCAATCCCTGTAATTGAATACATTGACACTGAAAATATTTCCTAGTACAGAATCCGACCAGCGAGTCCGATTTTGTATTGATCCCACAGGGTTTTACACCCTCTCCGAGAGGAATTTCAAAATCGTTGTTTTTCCTGTTTCATTCGATTGAAAACAGCGCAATGAAATTTTCCTCCTTCGGGTGTCTGTATTGAAATAAGCTCGGTGCATACGTGCCTGTATATCTTCTTTTTTAAACGTTTCGCTTCCTTTTTATTTCGCTCCAATGAACTAACCAGAACAAGAGCTTCTCTTGCACTCTATATATGCTACTAGCTTGGGACTCAATTTCATTTTATTCTCGTGGATGATACCATTCTTCCTCTCTCCCTCTCCGCCTTTTTCCTACTCTCCACGAACCCTTCGACCTCGAATTATTCTGTCTTTCATTTTGTTTCTTTTCTTGGCTTGTGAATTCTCACCATAAATTAATAAAGTTGTCGTTCGGTCAGCCAACCGTAGTAATTGACGAGGCTCCTTTTACTACCGTTTATATTTGCGGTCTGATGAGTATCAGCGAATACGGATAAGGACCAGAAGAAACGCAGTTGCACGACGATTCGAGGCAAGGCTGCACATCATGGCATTCATTCTCCGTGCTGTACAATTTGTAAATTATTACTTTAAATCGTATATATCCTTTCGAGATTATGACCAACATGAATTAGCACAAATATTATTCTATATGTATACACATTTATCTTAGCAAAGAGTATGGAACGAGAAAGCGACGAGAAGAGAGAAAATTTGGACGTCTAGATCGGATCGAGATATTTGAAGTGTTTCGTAGACTTTTCAGGAATGAAAAGAGCCCAGGGGCGTTGAAGAATTTCATAAAAACTCGCTGACCTTGGCAGACTGAGGTAGGGCTTCTCGTTCAGGCGTACCAGAAGAACCGGCAGTACTTCGGAGCATCAACGGACTAGTGAAAAAGCTTTTCGCGCTCCATATACAACCGAAAGGGGAGATGTGAATCTTCCCCCTCTCTTTTTACGTTCTTTCACTCCTTTTCTGTGTGCTTTCGGGCAATCGCGATATTTCAAAGTGCCGGAAGCACAACTTTAAACATCGGACTTAAGCTCTCTCGCCGTTAAGGGGAGCGAAGGGAGGGGGATGAAGCACTGGGGTGGCTCGTGTGTTACAGTTCTAACTGTGGCAGCCATTGCTGTGCAACGTTCGCCAACGTTCTATAGGTTATTCCAAAAGTTGTGCTTGGACTCGGAGAAAAATCTTGAGTACGTGAATTTCAAAGAGGAAAGTAAGTCGATTCGAGTTGCACGTCCCCAGCGCATTCCTCATTCCAATTTTATCTGTTTTGCGGCAGTTTCAAGCCTGCAGCAATAACGCTTGAGCCTAATGGTTTTCAGTCAGCATGGATGCTGGGGATCATCCTCGCTCCACGCTCTTCTTCCACAGCGCCCTTAGTTCGCTGTTATACTGATTAATTAATACGTCAGAAACGGTGCAGCCGGTGAAGAAAAGCGCCAAGACGCTTTCCTTTCAGGGAATCCCGATCAACTTGCTCCGACGCCGTCGAATTTCGCTTTTGCAACGCTCTGTGTACATTAAACAGGAGAGGAGGCGCGACGAATGTTGCTGTAGACTATGCAGTTACCGAATACGAACAATTCCCTGCTATAAAGATATAAATATGTCCAGTTCTGCATATATTTATATACACGTGAGAATAAATCCCGCGGATATGTCACGAGACCCCAGGGATTTATAGAGCACATAGTTTGCCCACGCGATAACGATACAAGGACGCACCTGGATTAGTATAATTCTTTTTTTTTCTCTCAGCAACTTGCCCAACCTCTCGTACTATCCACTTTTTTCACTGTTGAACCTTTCGCTCTAAATTAAAGTTCCTGTTTCTCTATATTTACTTCCCCCTTGACTGTCGTCCTGTAGGAGGAAATGCTGTGTAAGAAAAGAGTCGAAAATTATCAGAACTCCCAATCGCCTACCGGACTCGTAAGATTCCCAAAGTAAAAGAAACGCATTCAATTCCGTAGCGCCAACTTCGCTAACGATATCATCTCTACCCTGAATAAAGCCGTAACTACGATATCACATTTTGTTCTTGAAATTGTGCCACTTTATTTACCCGCGGTCGATGTATGTACATGGCGTCAAGGCATGCATGTATTTCGTATTTTATTCCTACCAACCCTTTCCTCGTTCTGTCACCAGTCCCACGAATGCAGCTCTATACGTTTATATAATGTATGTATCTTACGGACATACACAAAAGCGAGAAAGCTCGGATTTTGTTCGCTGGGCTTGCAAAACGTGTAACGTACGCGCATGACTCTACCTAATCTACTTAAAACGAGGCGACCGACTAGTGATAGACCGGGAAAGAAGCTGCTTTCCATGCAGGATCCCCATGCAACAGTACCGAAAGCTAACGTACGCGAGAACGAGAGAGAAAAAGGAATCGCGGGATTCTCGGAAGAACCTTCTCCTCGTATTTCAACCATACGCTCGCAATATCGTTGGACAAAGTTCACATACAGCTGAACGTCTGCGTGCACTCTACTATCATTTATGCGCGAAATATGGGAAAGCGGATTGCAGATTTGGAAAAGGCCATTACGGTACAAAGGGAATGAACAGAATCGACAGCATTTTCAGCGTGTTCTCATGATGAAATATTGTTTGTGGCAAGCAGATGGAAAAAAATTCTAATAAAGATTCGTTTAGAAAGTTCAACTTTGTACGAATACACATTTCAATTTAGATGACGATGAAATGAATGTTTATAAGCGCATGTCGCAGGTATTTTTACATGTGGAAATAATTGAAAAATATTTGTCGTGCCATTCTGCTTTGTACATATTTGCGTTGTTTGATTAATAGTTGTTGCTGTGAAAAGCGTGCCCTACCGAAAACCTTGTTAATTGTGCAATATTGCATGAAAACACTTTTTATTCATTAATTTGAGATAGCCCAGAGAATTCTCGAAAGTCGCAAATTGACGACGCTGAAGTTTCCAACGTTGGAGTCCAACGAAATGAACGAAAAAAACGTTTGTAATTCACCAATTTTTTATTTCACGAATCCTTGGTGCAGCTTGAAAAACTACGAATCGCAAATTTGGCAGGGAACAAAATAGGAGAATTACTGGAATTATTGGAGTTTTTTTCGATCATTTCGTTGGACTCCAACGTTGGAAACTTCAGCGTCATGCAAATTGACGGTTATTCGACGTAATGCGTATGAGAAGATTCGGTTTAAAAAATTTCGGAATTCCTTAATGAATGGGGTCACCCTTCGCTCATTAGCGCACTCTCTCAGGGAAATTGACTGATACGATTTTACAGATTATATATTTGGTGCATCGATAAGCTTTACGGTGTTGTTACTTGGTAAACGAATTTCAAAAGATCGCTTAATTTCGATATAGGAACTGGAAGTAGCTCAGGCCTCCCGGTGGACTTTGGGTCATGTTCTCATTTATAGAACGTGTGCTTAAAGTTTCTTCTTGCCTCGGCTATGAAGGCAAAGAGAAAGGGAGAGAGGAAGAGCTTCGGAAGCAGGAATGACGCGGAGTAAGCGAGAAGAGAAGGAAGAAGGAGAGAGAGAGCAAGAGAGTCTCAAGAGAAACGACTAAAGCAGAGCTTATAGTTTAGGGCTAGAGAAAGGCTTTGTGCCCGCAACGGCAACAGTAGGGAAACTCTCTCCCGTAAGGTGCAGCCCTTACACACACTCGTTGTACATCAAAATACTATTATATCCAGTGGCGGCTCTTTAGGTCGCATACCCCATGATATACAAGTCTTTTACTTCCGGTGAAGACAGACGCAGACAGCTATGGAGTAAGAAAGTAAGAGAACGAGAGAGAGACATAAAGTTTGAGTATGCTAAGAGAACTAAACCCTTTTGGGTGGTTCGCCACTTGAAACTTGCAACAAGATTAGCTGCTCTCTCGCTTGTATACACCTTAGTTAGACGAAAATGTTACCGTTAATTATTACACGTCGATTCAGCGTGTCGTTAATTATAACGTCAATCCAATTTTGGGTCCTTCCTTCTTCGCGAGTATCTTAATTTGTCTTGTTAAAGCGATTAATATTGTTTAATCAGTTATGATCGGTTTATTACTATTTTCTTGTTTGGTGGTTTTGGGATTGGGAATCTTCGATCACACAATCGTCGTCGATGTTCACGAATTTCATTGAAGTGTTTCTCTACCGAATTCCCTACTATTTTTATGCGAATGAATATAAATCGTGAGGAAGCAATGACGAGGAAATTTCATTTAACGATGTATGGTACAAAAGTCTAAATAATTAAAAATTTATCAAATTTGGTGATAATGTTCTTCAACATCAAGTGCGAATTTTTTTCAAAATTTTCTTCTGCTTAGCTATCGAGTAATTACGCATTAGATTTCTCATGCCCGGAATGTATACCTGTATATATGTAAACGCTATGCTTATACACGTGAACTTTAGTGATCAATTACTCGATAACTGTACAGAAGAAAAATCTTAAAAAATGTGTATTGTCAAATTTGGCACTAAAGAATATGTTCACCAAATTTTATAAAATTCTGATCATTTTGAATTTTTTAATGTTTTTAGCATGGTTTAGCATGGTAACATTGTAAGCCTGTACCATGCGAATATCCTTAACACAGTGAAAGAATCATGTCAAAGGTGACACTAGCGAACAATGGAGGTAGCCAATAACTTTCTCGCTTTTTGCGTCTAATTTCCACACGTCTGGATAAGCAGTTTTTAAATACAGCATTATAGCGATGCGAATAGTCGACGAGCTCGAAGGTAATCGTCCTTGCAACCATTATTACTCCGTTGAGCGTACACAAACTCTGAACCCTTCCGTTTTAATTAAATCCTCTCTATTTCTCCCTTTTCTCGCTGTTCTTGGACGAATTTCTCTCTCCCTTGTGTCAGAGAGCACAAGCGCCGTCACGAACAAGCGCGTGTCCCCGGGACACGCACGTTCGTCTGCGAGTTCCTTTGAGAATACGTGTGTCCGTGTATCCATATACATATGTACAAAACACAAATACCCGATCAAGAATTATAATTGAGAAGAGTCTCCGGCTAATTTCACGTCAAGTCGGTAAATAACCAAAAGAGAATTCTGAAAGCCCATTTGAAGGGACACGTGCGTAGAGTGAAACAGGCGGTCAGACGTCAGAACCTTGTACGATATTCGTCTCAGACCAGATCAGAAACGGGTCTAACTGGTGTTGATCAAAAGCCATTTGAAATGTTGAGTATTTTTCTCATGATTTTCCCGATCAATGTCTATTACGAAGAGCAAAGTTTTGGCAGCATGACGAACGCTGTTTTTTCATCGTTCCAGTTCATTTTCTTGGGGCTTCGGTTTCATCGGATATATTTACAACGATCGACGAACTTGTACATTTTCATAGAATAGTATATTACACACCTAGGGAGGGAAAGTAGACTACTATACTTCAAACCGCGGGCGGAATTGTCACTCGTGACAAGCACGCGGTTTGAAGTGGTCTAATTTCACTCCCGTGGAGTGTATACTATTTTTCACCACACATGCACCGAAAATTCAACCTTACGATTTCGGAAAGTTGAACTTTCGGCGCATGTGTGGTGAAAAAATCTACGAGTGCTCATAAAGCGTTCACAATGACCATCCACCATGAGTGTCGTACAGTTTTTCTTTCAGTTTTATATATCGAAGGAAACCTCTCTTTTTTTACATGCAAACTTCATGGAACACATGTTGAGGCCAAGATTTCTTTTTTCCTGAGCGATCTCAATCACTGATCTCGAAAAAACTCGATAAATTTGATCGATATCCATTTTTCGTGTGTCGAATCGTCCCACTCGATCTCGCACCCTGTGATGCTGGTCAAGCATGTAAGTACATTTTATTCCTGGATCCTCGAACAACCCCGGAATCCATTGCGAGGGAGGCCTGCTTGGGGTATCGATGCGATGTGGCTTTTTATACACTTTTTTGTACTTCTAGCTAAAGGAATAAAAAAGTAGTCAAACAAATTCAAGGCGCAGGAAAAATAGGAGGGAAAATCATGAATACCAACTGGTCCACTGACGTACCCGCATATATTTATACGGTCGCTAGGGGTGAGCTAGCATCAGCCACTTCTCAACGATACTCTGTCTACACTCTTTGCTATCCAGTACCATTTGTGTGTCAATATATCTGTATATACATGCGTTTTCGAGTGTTTAGGTCGGTGCCAGTATGTATATATACCGTCTATTTGCATAGAGGAACAGAGAGGCCATCTCGTGCGCTTCAAATGTGTGTACCACGAGTAAACACAATTAGAACCACGAGGTCCCTCTGCCCCTGCATCAGCCTCCGTCTTCGTTTGTGTAAACTTTCGGCACATCTCGCTGGGACACGCTACACTCGTACGCACAATTCTCCATGTATTACTCTCGTTAAACTTTTGTATGCTTACAAAATTTTGTGCCACTTGGCAAATTTTTAATTTGCGTTAGAAACTGTTTGGATTATGGATCATCACTTTTGGTCCTTCATTAGTTCTTTCGGCTGGGGTATAGATTTTTTTTTTTCAACTACATTTATTTATGTTCAATATTCACATTTAGTTATGTTTATCATATCGCAGAAAAGTTTAGTACAATCTTAAAAGATAGTTAGTGCAGGGCATTTAAATGTTTGTTTGAACGAATAGATACAACTGTAATACCGTTTTTATCGGCAATTGTATTCAGTATTTTCATCATACATACTATGCCTATCCATAAAAAGATGGTTTTTTTCAATCGATGATCGTTATTCTAATTAAGGGTCTTAGTTCATCTCGGTCGTCTTCATTTTTATATACACAGTCTTTAGTTATTAAGACTCCAATTTTCAAGGGATTTGGCAAACCCACGGAAATCGATTCATCATCAAGTGAACACGTCTCTTGAGAACGCTAGGATATCCATCATATTATAATAAACAAATAATTCCGAATAGCGTGGAAATACCCTGGGGTTGAAGGCAGTGAAAAGATAGTAGAGAAAGTAGAAGTACAGAACAATATGGAAGAAACTGAAAGAGAGATATGAAAGTATGAAAGACCAAAGACTAATAGAACGAACATGCAATACAGGGTGGCTTGTTGAAAACAAAGTTGTCGAACCAATGTAGAAAGAAAACTTTCATTAGGGTATTTTACACCGTGTAAGAAAAATATAAAAATGTATGTTCATGATAGATTTCGTAAAAAGTAAACGAGAAACGTCAATATTTATTCATAAAAATGCAATGTAAATTTTATAACTCAATTTTAAAGATCGTCTTTTTCATCTGTTTTTTAGATGTCTTAAACGCTATCCCCGCCATATTGGATTCCAATGTGACGTTACTCCGATAGTAAACAATCTAGATTTTCATCGTGCGGTCGATGTTACTTTGAAATTTTACAAGTTATTATCACGTTTGTGGACTTTTATCATTTATTTTATGAAAATCGCATCATGGAAGACGGTTTAATGAAAACAGATAGTATAAATCTACCAATGATAAACACATTAATGGTGGCGACGAATGGACAATGTTTGTGGCATTTTTACACTTGTATTATTGCATTCAGGCACAAGACACTAATGATATACATTGGTACTCATTATTTTCACAAATCTTGTTAGTTGGTCTTTCGTAGTCGTATTGTTTATTAACGGAGTGACGTCACAAACCGAAACAGAATGATGGCTAGCATTTCCTTGTGAAAATTCAAAATCATAAATAAAATAGTACATTGTATACTAAGAAAGCAATGTGAAACTTTTTAAAACATCGCGTTAAAAGTTGTTGCCTCCGCGGTGCACGCACGATACTTTATATAACGAAACTATGTTTCCGAGCTTTACCAGGAAATCGTAATGCACGATACTTTATGAAATCTAATGATATGCACAAATAATACGGTAGACATATAGAATCGCACGTAGGTAACGGGGGTCGCAGGGGGAGAGGGGGGAGGGGCGGAGCTCCCCGAGACTAACGATCAAAATTTTAATGTAATTATTTTAATCTCACAAAAAAAATTATATCATTTAAAGGGGTTGAGGGGCTAAAGCTCTTCCGTAGAAAACGAAAATAGTTTCTAAAAGTGATATCATTATTGAAATGAATGTATATCGATGTTTTTTTCGATAAATCGAATTTTTTTGTATATCAGTACTTATTTTGGATGTGTAACGATGCTACAATTATGGAATATAAAGTTGTGTTTTGTTGGAGAGAATGTAATTATTCGCGTTTACTTGTGCACTTGAATTTCCTTCTTCGGATTTAATAGTTTCAATTTTCTGTCGTTCTGGCGTCGAAGGATTGGCATTTTGTTTTGAAGGTCTGACTACGGCAAAATTAATCGTTTTTGATATTGTGTTGCCAATTTTGGATTTTTTTTTATGGATTCCTCGATGTAGCCTTCCGCAATGTTGCTTGATTCCTATCCTCCGTGGCATTTTAAAGCTGTGATATTGGCTCCGCTATCCGTAAACAATGTTGCAGAGGTTCTGTGAAAGGTGTGCCCGATGTACTTTCCAGGGTCATTCAATATTTTAGATAAATGGCAATTTCTTTCGGCACTTGAGAAAATTTATGAATTCCAATAACCTGTGAAGCGCATCTGCCTTTTTGGAAATTCAAAAAGAATCAATCGGTCGCTGCATTCTGTGGGCGCAGGTCTGCACGCTGTTGCACGATTTTTGTAAATTCTTCTGCGATGACGAAGGTACGAGGTTTCTTTGTTTTGGTGTCTGGTAGATTAACAACCAGCAAATTACCTTGTTTTGTAATTTCATTCAGTTTTATATTGACAACAAGCTCCGCTGATTTCAAAAATGTGAGGAACCTGTAAAAGAGATGTTATATTCAGTTATGTGAAGAAAATTGTAAACCTGTCGTATAAATATTTTATAATCTTCAATTTACCTTTATTGATAAATATTCGCTGACCGGAGTTCCTGACAAAAAGTCTTGAATGGGTTCGGACGAAAACATATTCAATTTTTTGTTTGTAAATCTCGACGACGTTTTTTTATTAAGTGGCAATGTCGAGTTTTTCTTTAATTTTCAATAGGGTATTACACAAAATTTTGGATTTCGAGTTCTGAACAACGCTCATTTTCGGTTATCTATTGCATTGTAGCTTACCGATGGACCGGGTTCCAAAAAGGTGGTGGCCTTTAAAAGAATTATTTTTTTGACCTTGAAATTGTATTGCATTGTTTGACTGGGTGAATTGGATGATGCTCCTCAATATAAAATCATCGCTCTAAATGCTATATAATAAGTTAGTCGTGGATAAAATGCGTATTTGAAAAGGACACCCGATATAAGAAGCTCATCATCCTTCGCTTGCTCTTCCGTTGTAGATGCGGTCTCGGTAGCTGCTTCAAGGTGATCCTTTTTTCTTTGTATAGTAGCTCGCATCTTCGCAGACGCGCTCCTATTTTCATCAGACTCAAGAGTGATCCTCATACCCTAAGTCCAATCACCCTCGCGCAACGCCGAAACGTCGTTGTCATCGTCGTCGCTCAGGCGCCGAGGATGTCCCCTATCGTTTTCCCGATCCCTTATATCTTTCGTTAAAGAAGGAGGAAAAAGAAAGAACGGGCGAGAATGAGAGCGAGAGTCAATCCTTAATTAGCGTCGTTCGTCGTTCTCAAGTTCAACGAAATTCCGCGAGCCACTTCGATCCTCAACTCTATCGTTTTCTTGCATCTCTTCTTTATCAGCGACTCATTCTATATGTTACCCTCCACTGGGATGTCTTTTAATCCCAATCTCCTCTTAATAAGAAAGGTCATTTTAGATACGGCAGTTGTAGCGGCACTATCGATGAGGTCAAATATCTTTAGAATAGACAAAAGTTGAAAAGTGATATCGGAAATTATGATCATCGATCGTGGTTCGATGTTTGTTGTTGTTATTTGAACATTTTTAGGCATCATCGTAACCGGTGATAACACTAAATGCATAGAATCGTTATTGCAAACTTTTTCTTCTTATTACCTACTTTTTATTCATACATTGACATCGATTAAGGTCTTAAGAACTTAACAATTTTCTTCAATGAATATGGTGGCCGTTCATTAAAACTCGGATTTTTTTATTCGTGCGAATAACTTTAAAAAGGGATGCATCTTTTTTATTCCTGCTGATCTCCAAGGGTTTATTGTCCCATATTTTTCCAACAGTCAGCAGCATCCGCACATGCGAATTTGGTGCGATTGTCTTGGTGGAATTCTTTAGAGGAATTATGCTTACCAGCTATGGTTGCCGAGAAACCTGAGGGGGATTTCTTGCGCACGTTAATTCCCAAAACGAGCTCAGAGGCAAGCTCTCTCGTTACTTTCTTCCGCAGATCTCGCTCTCCCTCTCTCTCCCTTTCTCCCGTTGCCTCCGTTTTGTTCGTTTTACGAGGATTGTCCTTTAGCTCTCGCGGCAAGTAACCATACATTATCGTGAGTTTCCTTCCTCCACGGGAGAGAAAGAGTAGAGCAAGCAAAGCGAAGCAAACCCGGATTCCGACAACGTGGCGACCACCGCGACGACAACATCCTCTTCGGATTCATACGGATATAAAGTCCCTGTTGACTTGAAATAGCAGCAGTCCAGCAGCCAATCGAACGAGGGTTACATTATAAAAGTGAAAAGCTATGGTGAATTTCGTTTAGAAGAAATGAAATGTGCCAAAATGATTTTTTTAAAGTAATGACCAGTAATTTTGCTTGTTTTTATATTCAGTTACTCTTTGCTATTCCTAGCATCTCGGGAACGGATCTTCGACTCAGCTGCAGAGCTGCTGGCTATTTCGGGTCAACATATTTTTCCTCCTTTCTGTGGCCTCCTTCTTTTCTGTCCTCATTTCGTCCCAGTGTTGTGTGCGTTTGACAAAGTGTCCGAGTATGATGAAAAGCGAGCGTTGTGCTGCGTGAATGAAAACAGCATTGTCCTCCTCTATGCCGCGTAACTCTTCTACGCTGGAACAAAGGAAGAGGGCGGCTGGTTGGAAAACGTGGAGTGAGTCCCTGCCCCACAGTCGGGTAAAATGTACCAGAAGACATTTAACTAAGGGGGACTCACGAGGTCCCCACGTACCCCTTCATGTTCTAGTGCTTTTCTAAAGCATCACACGAGAAGGAAGCAGAATGAGAAGATAGTAAAGCTGTTACAGTGTTGCAACCTTTGCCCCCATAATCACAAAATAACATGAGACAACATATAAGTATACATGTAGCTTAAAGAACAAGTCTCTCCGAGAATTACTGAGCAAAGAGGAAGAGGGAGGGGAAGAAACGACGATGGGGACGAGTACGTCGACGTCGAGGCGCAAGAGACAGTAATCAACATTCTGACGACGAAGTCGTCCTTCCCATTCCCCAGTTTCTCTCCTTCAACCCCTGTTTCCATTTCCATTCGACTCTATTTCTTTAAACTTAGAATATCCCCGAGTCCTTGGTAGCTGCGAGCAATCAGTTCTTTCATGACCTACATATGTGCTCGAGCCAGCTCTAATTGCGAGCTAAACTAAAAGTTGAATCCACCGGAGCTGCATTTCATTCTTCGGGATGGTAATCAACGACTCGATAAGAATTTGGCAAGCAACAAATTGCCAGGTGTTAAACAACTTTCATTTGATCCAGTGTCCTCAGTTGGCCAGTTGAACCTTCATTGCGGTACACGACAAAGTTGAGGCGAACCATTGCTCTTGAAAGTGCTTCAACGATGTGGCTTTTCACCTGCTCAATGGGGGTTGAAAAGTTGACTGGCTCTCGCTTCTCTTCATGATCTATATAGAACCCCATTGGCAATGTCAAGCCAAACATCAATGCTTGAACACAACCTCAATCCAAAGTAGATCCTGTTATTAGAAATCACCAAAGTCACTACGAGATTCTCGCTGAGCAGTCTTCAAGAATATATTTCCAAATGTATTTTATGGATACTGATAAATTTTCTCGAACTTTGACATAAATAACATTTGGTTGCTGCCATAGAATGAACTTTTTCAAACAATTCTATCAGGTGACTTTTGAGTTGAAAAATAAAGAAAACTTGTCGACTGAGTAGTCGTAGCAGTGGCTTGAATATCATTACAGTTGACTCTTCGTATACGGAAGATTCAATTTATATGTACGGAAACAGCCTGGGTTGTTACTCGAGAGACACCAAGCTCCACTGCTCGTCGAAAGTACAGTCGCGACAAACATTTCATCCATGACATTGGGTCATCTCTCAGGATGACCTTTGTGGAGAAATTTATTGAAGTCGAAGCGTATTTATATTTGATAATATAGAAAGAACCGCCTCGTTTGACAAGTAATGAACAATCCTCTTTGGCCTTCTAGAAGAAAATTCTTCCGACTTTTCTCGAGAAAACCCCTCCTAGGTTCCTTAAGGGTTAGTCCTTAAGGTAAGTGAGATGTAGGAAAGAGAAGAGCGCTGTTATTTGGTCATCACGTGTGTCCCTCGGTTAATATTTCTCTCACTTTCTACTCTTGGTTTTGTGAAGCGTCACCTTGATTGGAGAAATAATGCAAGCAAAATGACGCTTTCGATAAGTTTGTACTTGAACCGTTCATCCGGATTGGTCAAACTCGAGCAAACTGCTTTCAGGGAATTATATAGGCTTAAAAGCAAGTTGTAAATGTTTCTAAACGTACTTGGTCGTGTTATTTATAGCTGCAGATTATCACAAGCGTTTACGATAGTGCTAAATATGTGGAAGACAAGAGCGTTCCGTGTATACATTGTGGGCATGAATGCTTTCGGTACATAAGCCAAAGATGATGCGTACAAATTGGCAAGTATTTCTCATTCTCGGGCAACCAAGGGGAGTTGAGAGCAAAAGGCCAGAAGCATGGGGGAATGTTAGCGCGGAACAACAGTAATCAACGACGACTGAGGAACTCATCGGGGGTAACGAGCCGTCGCGGAGACGATGAGAGATGGGATATGTATCCCATCTCTCATGGTCTAATAGAAGGAATGGTCTATACAGAAGTGAATAAAGTTAATGGATGTATACAAATGTATACGAATATACATGCATGAAGTATATAAATGGAATATGTATCAATTCAGAGCTACATGCATATGCAAGCGACCGTTCCGACACTCCGTTCATTCGATTCTCGTCCATCTTGGGCTTGCGAACTGCACTTTTGCTAAGCGTGTTCCTCACAGCGACATTTAACACTACAACCCAATTTGGACAATTTAATCCTATTTCAACAATAATAACAGAAAAATAAACGTTCCAAGAAAGTCAATAGCTTTTTGTTATTACTGGCGTTGATTAGATTTCATTTGACTGGTTATTTGTCTAGAATGACGAGTCAATTTCATCTATGACTCATTCGCCGTTCGCTCTAAAAGTATTTTACTCTTTTCCATGCTCCAGTCAAATGGCAGTAAATCAATATTTCAAAACTTCCTGATGCCTGATGGAATCATGATGTCAGAAACTTCTTTCAAGATTTGCATAGATTTCAAGGGGTGATTTATAACCGAATGAACAGTATAGAAATCTTCAGACCTTCTATTATTTTAGGAAATTATCAACTTTATTTCATACGATTGTGGTTGTTTATCTCGTAGTTGAATTCTTATGCAAAAAATAATGCAGGAACAACTGTACTCGTCCGTTTCAGGTCAATTCATTCTAACCATTGAATTGTACGATGTAAACTATTACAGAGCGGTAATCAAGTGCAACGCACTTTGTATGGACGTTCATCTAATGGACATGATTCCGTTCTGATAGCGCTGTGGAACCCTTTGACGAGTACAGAAGCCACGCCAAAACACACTCGTTGAGCCGATAAGCCGATAAGGGGTGCGAGAGAGGAAGAGGGTTGTAGTATATCGGCATTCCCAAAAGTAGTGTTTCAGCTATAGGGAGCCGTGACACTGCGAAATTCTGATGTGATGCATCGTTTTCATCCATGTACGATTTTGAAATTGAGCACTGCTCGATTTCTGCGGTTTTTCTACTAAAAGCTCACCAAATGAGTTACATTTGGTTACATTTGGAACTATTTATCCGTCGAGAACCAACCCTTCAACATCGTTATAAACTTCAAACCAACTCATCACACACACGCTGTACATGAATTGACTTATTTCGTCATTCGACCGTGTCTTTTGCCTGAATAACAGTAATGTTAGAGTTGCAATTAATCAACACGCTTCTCTTGCAACGTCGAAGAAAATTTGTCATATTTGAATTACACGAGAGCAAGCTCCTTCGTTGTTCCACACCCTAATAAACGCCCGGGGCACACTCGGCATTCAAGCATTTTTTAATTCTCGCACTATTACGTTCATATCCTTGTTCATGAACTCGCTTAGTTGAGCGAGCCAAGAACAACGACAGGGAATCGAAAATAAGTGGGAGAGTGAGCGGAAACTGCATACGAGTAATGATAGCAGAGAGCAGGATCCTCGGACGTGATGTAATGATCATAACTTTGTATAAAAAATTATGTTTCATGCCGATGAGAACACTTTTTTATCCCGCTTATTCGGAGGTTCTCTCTCTCTCTCTCCCCCCCCGTTTCTGTATTTTTCTGTACGACAGTTGAATATTCCATACTTGTGGCTGTCGTTCCAACTTGAACTCTAACCACGGATGCTGCAAAGTCGTAATATATATGGAAACATTCGTCTCTGTTTCTCTCGAGAAAACTAATATAGTAAACTTTACGAACATGCGCCTGGCCCTTCGTATTCGTTCGCTATGACTCGCGGACGTATTTCACTCTACATCCCGGAGACAATTGGAGACGATGTAGTTACGCGCCGAGTTGACGACCGAGAATTGAGTGGATTCGCGACGATACATTACGTCACTCATACATATTATTTTCTTACTCTCCAGGGTACTTTAGTCTCGCAGTAATAATATTTCATATATTTCTACATAGATGCACAAGACATATGTGCATATGTATGGGCAGATCTATTACTTTTCAACAAAAGTGTACGCTGATTTTTTCCTTAAAAGTGAATCAGAAAAGGATATCATCATAAAACCTTGAGCTGTATTCGATCAAACCTAGCCGTTGGAGAATTTTTTATTTTTATTACTAAGATGATTGTTTTTTCTAAAATCGCTATGTTTACATGGCAGCCATTTTTTACTCCGAACTGCGATTTGTTTCAAATTTACAGGAAAGTTGCTCTGTTATATCCCAAAAAAATCCTGAATATCCTGAAGTGTGCTCTGTAAAAAATACTCTGATTATTTATTTTTTTTATAGTCGAAAATCGATAACTAATTTGACTCCTTCATGTCATTGTTGTTACTGCTTATTTAAGTGGTGCATGAAGTAAATCTTTCGCTCTTCTTCAGACAATGATAGTATGATCGCAGCGCTCTTAAACACGAAATATTTACTTCATGCGCCATTTAAATAAGCAGTAACAACAATAACATGAAATTGTCAAGTCGGGTATCAATTTCTACCCATATAAAAAAAATTATTTTGATGTGTGAGATATTATTCACAAGAGGATTTTTTACAGTGCACATTTCGGGATGTTCGAAAATTCATAACTCAAATCCAAACTCGATTCCCAAGTTGAAATGTTCAGGGCTTTTTTAGAACATAACAGCAGAGCAACTTTCCTGTAAAGTTGAAGCAAATTGAAATTCGGAGAAAAAAATGACAGCTGTCTAAACATAGCGATTTTTGAAAATTTGATAATTTTTTGATGGCTTTATAGCAACGAAATCAAGGCAATCGCGGGTAAGTAGGACAGATATCAACAGAATATACCTTCACAAGAATATCAGCTGTTATTCAACCCTCTGCTTCGGCAACTAGTTGGTTTGGGAAAATTTTTAAAACAGGTTAAATTTTATTGATACAGTGGTTTAGTTGATAGCTTCCAGCTGGGTCGGATTAGAGTTTATCACCAATATCTATTTTTCTCTTAAAAGTAAAGCATTTACAGAAGAGAATGCCATTTGAACAGAATCTCTAAGTGTTCGGCCTTTTTGAAATTTCAAAAAATTCTCCAGTGGCCTCCAGTGGATTGAATCGGGCTCAAATTTTCAGAATCATCTCCTTTTTTTATGTACTTTCAAGGAAAAAATCAGCATCAAAATCGCTGACCTAAGCGCGCAAACTTTCGTCGAAAAGTAATGAATGTACCCATATTTATTTCGTTGCATATCCACCGAAGAAACGTCGAGATTTTTCAAATGTCTCTGTACTCAACAGTCACTCTAGAATAGATCTTGAATCCTCAATCTTCGTGGTAAGAAGCTATTTTCTCGCTGAAAATAGCCTTCATTCGAGAGAAATGACTACGAGATATTTGCTACTAAAAAATGCATGAGTTACCCCGGTAATGGGACACATCTCTAAATTCTCCTCGTTTAACTTTTTTATCGCTGCGTTTCATTGCCTCGTAACTATACTGGAAATCCGACATTATCATTCTTTGGATTTTTTTTCGTCGTCGTCTAGTTTTTCCTTCACACTTTCGTGATCAGAGGGAATTTCTCTTTTTTTTTTTAAATAAAAAATATGCTTCGACAAATGTCAAGGATTGAAATATTCACGAAAGATTCAAGAAGGAGATCCAAAGATCATCTGGTTGTACGATGATTTTCAGGAAAAATCGTTTCATTATATTCAATGATATGATTAAATCGTGTATTCTGCCGAATTTCCTTAATACATTTTTAAGAGCTTTCTATTCCAATGAAAACCTATTTTTTTTTTTAAAGCGCTTCAAAGCACTTTGTTACACACTTTATTACAGCCACATACATTGTACAAAAAATCAAATTTAGAAAATGGGGCCTTGAACGTTAGCGCGCTCACGAAAAAATGCAGATCAACTTTTGTCCGTAAATGATATACGATGCATATAAATTATAAGATCGGATACGTTAAACGTACGAAAGCTTGGAAAAAACGATTTCCAGACTCTTGTCTCCGTTGAAATTTATTCTCGGAGCGTTTTCAGCGCGTAAATAGTATATCGAATCGGCGAATTTAGCTTATCACGAGACGTGAGATACGGGAAGGAGAACAGTAGCAGAGGACGGTAAAAAAAGTTGGAAAGTTATAGCCGATGAATAAAAGTATACGTATGTATACGTTCATATACACACACATACTTGAAGAGTGTTCATATGAAATGCATTTGAAGAGAGTTTGCCTCTGGGAGGTTCTGGCAAAGGATGGAGAAAAGAGCGAATGATTTTCTTAAGACGGAATTTTTATCACGTGTAATATGGAGAGACAAGGGAGTATCTGATAAAACAGGAAAAGAGACTCATCTTCTATAGGATATTTTAGTACGATAGAAAAGTGCCTGAACAAAAATCGATTTACTTTGTCTTTTGCTCGCACTCGGTCTCTCTTCATAAGTTGAAAAAGAAAGGACGGGGGAGAAAAGACTTAAACATTTCTGATGATCTATATATTCGCGTGAGGAAAGAATCCTGCAGTGAACGAAGGAGAGGAAGATGACGACGAAGGCACGCAACTGTGTGGTGTACTTCTAACGTCTCCTTATCTATAAGCTCATGCAAATGGCCAGCAGTTTGCCACGAGGATTTGCATACGCTTCGCCACGTCGATCTATGCCGGATCGTGTCTCAGCATAATATCGAGGACATTCGCTACCGAGCACTATTCCCCTCTCTCTCTCTCTCTCTCTTTGTCGTGCTCTTTTTCTCTGTACCTACAAATAGCACTTTCTGGGATTTGGGCCTTGTCATCGTTCATTTGAAACGCGATTTCTCTGCTTTCCATCATTCCTGTTACATTCGGGTTCTCGTGGCACTAGAACTTTAAAGTCGTCCCAATTTTATTCTTTATTGAAAGACACGACGAAGACAAGGAAAGGAATTGACAGTACAATAATTCATTTTTTGACATTCGTGCTCGGAAAAGTCGCTTTTTGGTTACAAATTTTTGAGCATAACGTGGCAGTTTTCGTAACTTTTATGATTGTAAACGAAAAGTTCCTTTTTATTTACAGATTGTACTTTTTGTTTACAACAGCTGACTTTATAGTTACGCTTTGAGGTTTGTTTCTACGCAACCGTTTGAAAGGTATCGCGTTAGTTACTTTTTGGCCAATCCGATGTTGTTATTTCCTATCTAACTAAAAACATCGGTCATTTGTCTCAACTGAATTGCATCCACATTGCATCAGTCATACGGCAGTCATTTGAGTCATTATACGTATTCACCATTCATTGCGTTACCAAAGGGAGAACGAGTTAAGAAAAAAATAACAAACAAGAAGAAAGAAAAGCAGATATGTCGGAAGATGAAATTTCTGATTCGCAATATGCAAATCGTGGAACTCCGCCCAATTTGCAAAAAACGTATAATGAATTGAAAAGAAATTTGCTTCCGACGAAATCGGGAGACCTGCACACAAAGGATTATCATAATTTTGTTAAATGGCAAAAAGACCGAAAAACAAATTCGGCTTTAGTTCATGTGCTATTGACGTACTTTAGTGAAATGTCGGAGATGCATACACCATCAACATTGTGGAGTGAGTACAGCAAATTGAAAAATACCACCAAAATCCATCAAGAAGTCGATATTGGCACCTACAATGAGTTAATTGCATTCCTGAAGAAAAAACCTAAAGGATATGAGACCAAGAAAGCTCCTGCCCTTACTGGACTTCATGTGGAGGATTTCCTGGTTAATGCAGATGACTCACGATATTTGTTTGAAAAGGTATGTCTCTCTGTTGTAAACTTGATTTAGCTGACAATAAACGAATACATTTGTTATTTGTTTAATACCTACGTGTTTTTTGGTTAGGTAGCACTGACCCTTGGAATTTTTTACCAAAGCCTACAACGCTACGTACAACTTCGTCCAAGCAATGTTCGCCACCAACGGTTCTTCATAAATTATCAAAATGGTAAATGCACGAAGCAAGCTATTGGTATCAATAAAATGGGAGAAGTACTCTTTATCATTGCTTAGTTCTTGAGAGTACCAAATTCTGAACGTTATACAAGTCATACCATTCGTCATACTGGAGCATCTCTGTTTGTCGAGGGCGGGGGTAATATGGAAGATTTGAAAAGGCTTGGTAGATGAAAGAGCGATACTGCAGCCTCACGATATGTTACTCACTCAAAATCTAGTAAAGAAAAAATCTGTGAAAAAATCACAAGTGCAATAATCTTGCCTAGAACAAGTATTGACTTCAACTAGATCTTCAGCCAGAACACTTTCAACGAAGGCTTCGGATGGTTCTAACTCTGAATTGACTTCATCCAAATCACCCTCAGTAACATATCCCCCACAGAGGTCATTGCTGGATCAAGTTCAAGGAATGCGTCACTGGGGAAGCAAATAGTATCAAGTATATCTGAAAAAGAGAACGTTGTGCCGATTGAAGTTCAGACAGCTTGTTCGGGATTCACATTGAGCATCAATGATTACACGAACTGCACTTTCCATATCGCGGAAAAAACAATCCTAAGAAAGAGTAATTTTGCAGAAAAATCACGTTATCTCGTTTCATTTTCAGGTTATTCGCCATTATTAACCATATGTACTTTTATTTTGCTCCCTTGAAAGTGACCATAGAAATTGTTTTTTATGCTTAGAAATTGGCCGAAAAAATCTTCGGTTTTTCTTACTTAACAGATGGCTGAAAAAATCGTTCCTGTTTTTTTTCTTTTGTTAAACTAATAAAAAATATTTTTGTAAAACGAAAACAAATAAATAATCGTTTTTCCAATATGTGCTTCTAATATTTCAATTTTAACCCCATGGATTTCACTTAATTTTTTCCTAAGGAAACTTTTCCACATACTAATGTCAAAAAAAAAAATAGTGTACGTAACTCGTGTAAAAAAGAGGGAATATTAATACGAGTGCGGTAATGTTTTTAGCAACAGTCGTAGGTCAAGCGTAGCCGAGTGACAGACGAAACGAGCCAAATTAAGGGAGCACGAGCCGAGTCGAAGGCGAGGCGAGTTATTTTTTTTTCACACTTGCAACGTAATATACTATTTTGATGAAAGGTAGAATTAATCTTATAAATCTTCAAGTGTTTCGAATAATAGTCGTTAGGTACAGTGAAACTTTTGATTGACGATGCTTCATACTAAAACTGGTTAGCTAAATGAACATCATGATTGAGGTACTTTGACGAAACTATATTTCTATCGCTTAATCTCACTTCCTTATGTGAACTTGAATGAACAAAAAAATATGAAGTAGTACCAAAAATTGGAATTGCTCATTGAAATGGTGTAATGATTACAGCAACTGGAACTTTTGTAATACTCGTTGAAAGCATTTCACCGTGTGACAAATGAATTGACAAGCCCTCTCGCTCTACAAACCAATCAAGACAAGGCCAAGCATTACGTTCATGTAAAAGGATAGCCGAAATCAAGTGGTGCAATTCACACCGTAACAAGCAGTCGCAGCATCTCCTCTAGATTCTCGATATTTTCCATACATATTGCATGTGAGAGAATGGCCATAGCTGATTTGCCCTCGGGTGCATACCGGAAAGGCAAATATCGGAAATCGGAAATTCAGGGCATACTCGATATAGAGGAAAGGTTTCGGCTGCTCCCGATCTATTTCGGATGACAAACTTATATATGTATATAAATATGTATGTCTGAATGTGGCCCCAGATATGCATGGAGTTTAATATACGTCTGTAAATGGGTGTAAGTCACACTGGATTCCTCATACATTGTCGGAGTGACCAAACTTTTGCCCATAAACGATAAAAAAAGTGATGATGCTTCGAAATTCCAATATAATTATCGGACCGAGGACATACGTGGGCAATTTATCGATTATTTACTTGAGCTGTTAATTATCTTCATATTGGAGTAGTTGGGGTCTTCTTTCACTAAAAAATTAGACAAAAAACATAGATTTTTAAATACCAAGGCAACGTGCCGATCACAAAACTGTGGTGCAAATCAAATTCAGTCTAATATTTCGAATGGGTCCATCGATCTGCCAACTCCTTCGAGCGAATATTTGATTTTTTGTTGCATACGATTATACGTACTCTAGAAACAAATATTCGTTTGGTTACCACTAAACCCTGCATTATCCATTTGTTTTCTGATAGACCAATTGAGTTGAAAGGTTTGAATAGGAAATAATTTCCACGACGTCGATAATACCAATCAAATATTCCTATATCGAATTTGTATTCACCGTGAATCTTGTACGTCGATCGAACCTCACGTATCTTCGTCTTTGTCATCTAATCCATAGTTGAAGTTAGAAGCACAGTAGCGTTGACGACACGATATGGCCCGGACTAGTGTTGGTTGACCACCATTTGACGAATAGGACGAATTCATCAATGTACAATAACGGGTACGATATCTCTAACTAACACTAATAACGGTATTCGTTAATGTGTATATACGTACGTATGGCAATGGAGTGAGCGCGAAAGGATCGTTACCACACGTTTGCCAGGATCCGGCAGACTCTACGACCATCCTGACAATAACGATATGTGTACCACCAGTCGTTCTGTATAATCCTTGCCTCTTCCGTTCTCCTATACAACATCAGTACAGGAACTACATAGCGTCCAGTCGATCGCCTATTCCGTAGCTCGCCTCTGCCTCCTGCCGTTTGAAATATAGACATGCATTTTGGTGCCTCCTACATGGTGTTCAGATTCGATCAGATGAACTAAATATTTGTAAAATGAACCGGGCAAGCAGGTTCAGATCTTTCCTTACTGTCAAGAGGAGAGAACACAGTATAATTATAATTATTTTGTCAAATTTTACGCGATTTTGGCAACCCAAGCATGGTTGCAAAGTTTTGTTTTGGTTGAACTGTACATTTTTTTGGTATCAAGTGAGTTCGAAATAATGGATTTTAGATTTTTCTGAGAGTTCTTTGAAGAAGGGCGCGGTCATGAATAGAATCTCTGGTCATCAATCGGAATGTCCTGTACATTCATAGAATGGGAATGGTGGTAGCTCGGATGCTGGTAATCCACAGCCATATCGTTAAGCATTGCACCGAGGTAGGAATCTATAGTAGGGAGGCAGAGACATCGGTATGGTCACGTAACGGTTGCTAACGTACGAAAGACGTGGGCTTTGGACTGTCCAAGGAACGGTTTTCGGCTTAACGTAATTTGCTAGTTTTCAGTGTAAATGTCCATTTTACCACTTGTCTATTGGTATTTTGTATAAATTCGATGAAACAAGGAAGCATTCGTGTAGCTTCGCAGTTGACAGAACATAAACACGATATCGTAACTGGAATTGTACGTGGTATTGCATCATTCGTTTCGAGCAAATCCACACCAATCCGCATAACCGGTAGTCCAGGAGTATGCCCAAGAGAGATGATGCCTGGTTTGGTGGTTCAGGACTTATGGCATTGGCATTCGGAAAGGAGGAAACTGAAGAGGTACGCCACGACGTATAACCGAACATTGGATTTCCATATCTGCTCTGTGTTTTCGACAAATGCCTCATTCGCGATTTGCACACTCCATGAAGTGGATATATGTTTGAATTCGCGAAATATAGAGGCGCGTTAGTGATGATGTTGTCCTGCGAGGATTCGGTGAAGCAGACGTGGAGTTACAGCTGAATTATAAATATGATCTCGAGGCAACAGGATTTGACGATGTTTGACTCTTGATTGATTCTTGTCGAGTTAATTGGCTCGTCGGTATGCATTACGAGGAAGTAAATTCTTTATTTGGCTTAACGCAACCGCATCATACACCGTATAAAATAACCCGAGCGTAACTGCTGTCGATCAAACTGTTTGAAACAGAAGTAAACTTCGCGTTGACCGTACTTTTCCAAGTTCAAGTGAAACGCATTAGAATTCATATGCAGGTTTATTAAAGGTGAACTAACGTCGATATCTCTGAATGAGTTAATGGATCTAGCAGTTCCGATAAGCATTTCGAGGTTGATAGGGGTAGGTTTACTCTCGAGCTCTCCCGTTTCGGGAAGATTACTATATATCCTCATGCTCATAGTCCGCTATTATCGCTCGATGCATATACTCATTCTCCTCACGCGTACACCCCGCATATCACCCATATAGATATACGGATACCCAAACTCAATATTAACCTCGGTTTACATAGCATATGTATATATCTATATAAAAGCATATATATATATACATACGTATATACACAATCTCATCAGGCGTATAATCTTGAGCAATATCGTTAAACACGTGAAGCTGGCTGCGTTGGCTCCCGAAGCGTTGTGGCTAGCACTACGAGATGATGGAGGATCACCCGTCGCTTCCCCGGCATTCACCCTTACGATGTGCATAGTAACGTGCAGCAATGGTGACCATGAGAGCATGTTGATATACTCTCTCGTTCTTCCATCTCTATTACCAAATCAAAACTTTTCAGTTTCCCATAAAGCTCGTCATCGTAAATCGAGTCTTCTGTGTGCTCATCTGAATTATGTTATTTTATCCGAGCATCCAGATTCCATTTTCAAATAATGGTTCTCATCACGTCGTCCGTGTAAATACTAGTCATTATAACATGCCATTGACGTTGATAACTGAAAACTGTTCATCTCCAGCTCGGATGGTTCTTGCAGAAGGCGTTTACCCAGACTCTCGAGTAGCAACATGTGAGTTATGAGGGTTGTTTGCTGCACATAGCTGTCGGGTATATTGAAAATGCTGATGGATTCTGATATGTTGATGCAGTGGAAACAGTTTCCTGAAGGAATATCATCTCAGGCTTATGTACTCATCCACGTACGATCGAGAACGAGTAGAGCGTGATTCAAATTGGAAAACGTTCAGATCAGATTTTTTTTGACTAGTTTAATACTATAATCCATATTCTTTTCGTGGAGTGCATCAAATATTTTGGCCGCGACATGAAACTTCATCAGCAACGGAGTCCATTAGTATGGATTTGGCTCATGGTCGTTTTATAACTTCATGGAAATGAACAATTGAGCTGATTGGTTAGCAAGTTTACACTATGAAGGTGCTCCGGAAGGGTTTAGCTTTTGGTTGGAAGTATCAAATTCGATTTTACAACAAACCACCCGGAACAATCAATAGGGATTCTGTGTCAGCGTGGATATGAGTTTTCGGAGGGAAGATCACTCTGAGATGATTCACGCTTTGATATGGAGGCTAGAGCCAAATGTATGTTGCGTTTTCGAGAATGATGACTGGGTTAACATCTACGTGCAAAACCGTGTGTCCATCCAATGTGAGATCCTCAATCACTAATCAAGGTCTATACGCTACACAAGGATTAACGTTCATTTCGCATCATTTCAACGTGACATTGACCACCGGGCTTCGTAGATACCTCAAGCAGTTCTGCCAGCAGTGAGACCAATCTGTTTCATTTGATGTTCTATAGCCAATATGTTTACAGTGGCTAGCAAATACTCGCCATTCGTGACAGTAGGCCAAGTTGCATTATATCAACAAACGGATTCGCCAGACACAGCAATCTCACAAGTTTCATTTCCCTTGTCTAGCTATAAAGTGATAGTCACGTAATTAGTTTTCAACCCATAATCATCAATGACAAAAATTTATTGAACTCGATGTTGGCGACTTCAAGTATTCACACAACCCGATAAAGGCTTGGTACGAGAATTCATATTTTTCCTATTAGGTTCGTTTCCAGGTGGATCCGCCTTGTTTGATATATCATATTATGATATATCATAGAATATTAGTTGGCCAAAAATGTACATTTATCATGAAAACAAATTTGCGGCTTTCTCAATGAGGCCGTATTCATGGGACTGGTGAGGTAGCATGATCTGGCAATTTCGGGTCTTAATATTTCATGGTTGTGCTAACCACAATGATGAGTTTCGTGAGGAGTGTCAGTGTACGATGTAGGTTAGCATAGACCCGGAGTAATTACCAGAAACTCCACGTGGCCATTGCAATTAACCGACAGAGATCGACGTTCGTTCGGATAGATTTAAGTGCCACCCATCGCGAGTCGTGTTGAACAAAAGGTCATGATGCACATCGATCAACATGGCATCCTGTCTTGCCTATAAGCCCTTTTGTTTAGCAGCTATGAATGCAGATATATATTGAGAGCATACAAGAGCAGAGGATTCTCGAGACAAGCCACTACCACGATGAGTAACGTCGCGTGTACATCGCATTTCACAATCGGGAATGATCGACGACGATATAACACCGGTTGAGCGAGTAATCGAGCATACATGCGAACGAGAAAGTGAATATGGATGGGAGATGGAGGAAGAAGATGCATAGCGTCGCATATGAGATTGCGTCAATTCAATTAGCACTGTGTGTTACCGTTTTCCCCTCCCCTCTCTCTCTCTCTCCCTCTCTTCATCTCTCTCGTTGGTAATTCCCTCAGTTTCTGTTCTCGGTCTCATATGCATCGCTCTTCTTGGCAGGAAACAAGCGTGTTTCCATTCGAATATTGCCAAGTCTGTGTCATTTCACGCGAAAAGGCAAATTTCGACATTTTTTCACCTTGCTACCACTATTTCTCTGTATCATCTGCCTTTCCCGCTATCACGGATATATATCACAGGTTACAATCCCGAACCTCGCAATTCACGTACCAATTCCAATCTTTGACGCTGTGGGAAAGAAACGAAATCTGCAGTGAAAAGCGAGAAAGAAGCAATCCTCCGGATAGATCACTCCCTTCGTGTATATCTATGTTTCCATATAGTTTCTCGTAAAGCGTTAGGAGATACGTGCATGCGGAAGTAGACAAGCAGAAGAAGTATGTTGAAATAAAGAACGCTCCAAGTTGAGCATGCATCAGGAAAGAGAGAAGCTAAGGAAAAAGGATCACAGAAGAGAGATGAACGACTGGGTAAAGGCATGCGAAATTGCTCTTCGACGAGACAACAAATGCCCCTGGAGCAAATATATTTTGTACATATATATCGAACCATACATCTATTTATGTGTCAACATACGGTACTTTTCATAGCGAATTAACCATTGTTGAATGAATAATAGTAAGGAAACTTAGTATAATAGTAAGAAACTTGTATGCTTGGAACGTGCAACACTTGCGTGAAAAGTGAGTTACTGAGGAATCCTTTCGCCTAAATATCGTCTGGTGGCTGCAATCAGCTGAGACTTTTGCGTAAACAAAAGAACCGCATATTTTGTAGAATTCGCGATATCCTCGAATGCTCTATTAACTATAAGCCAGGAAACAGTCACTTTGTACATAAGCATGTAGCGCGTGGATATGATATAACCGCTTTTGTATGTCGTATCAGGTGACACGATAATAACTTTTGATGTGAGTCAAACGTATACAAGAAACGGTTTACAGGGAAAAAAGAACGACGCGAGTGACGAAGTAGAAGAAAAGTTTCCGTTAAGTTTCGAGCGAGCGGTCGCATAAACTTGAGAATAAACACAACCTTTACCCCCTCGCATATACGCTGATGAAATTCTCCGACAAACCCTCACCTCGATATACCTACATGCATCTGATATATAGATACTTTATAAGGTATAGCGATAGGGTTATATAAGTAGTGGGGCATAAAATAAGCTCCTGTAAGAGTCATAACGTCCAACTACGTAGTCGATTGCTTTTTTAATCCGTCCTCGCTCGATCTCTCGTCAATGTGTTTTTTTTTCTTTCGCATACAGGTCAAAGTCTTCCATACCGGAAGTCACTAAGCTTTCTGAGATGGCGAGATTTCTGTTTGTGTGAGTTCACGTACTGGTACTATGCTCAGAAAAGAGGAGAGAAATCCAGAAGATGAGAATCCCACGTATATGGAGGAAATGTATTTTCCTTGCTGGTTGAAAAAGAGCATGAGAAGGCAACACGAATGAGAAGCAGAGAGAAAGGATAAACCTATAGAGAATGGGAGTGAGAGAAGGCGAAGAAGAGGCAAGAAAAAGGAGAAAAGTGGGTGTCGATGCATCGAAATTGCCTTCGAACGCATTCCTGGCGCGACGATCAACTTTCTTATTTTTATTTCATTCCCTTTGAACACGCTCGATCGACTATGAATACTGGTTCAAGAGACAATTCCCGATTTTTCTCAACGCTCGAAACAGCCGGAGGGATTATCTCTGAAAAGACGTCACAAAATGGAACCAGCCAACAATTGGATTCTGGTGGCTCTACATGTTCAATGTTGTTTCATTTATCATTAATGTACGAATTTTCTACTGTTAAAGCTTTAAACACAGGATTATTCTTGTTTTCATAGTCCAAAAACCATGTAGTTTATAAACGTTTAAGTTATTTCCATATTGCAAATGCCCTAACGAGATTTCATAGCAACTCGGCCCATATTTGGAAATGAAAAAAAAATCAACCAAACAAAAACCGTTCCGTCTTCCGCCATTATCCGTATTTGGTCGTCTTTTTTTCTCCAACGAATCATAGCTCACAAATATATTTCAGAGTTGTCTCGTTCAAACGCAACAAAAGATACGCCATTGTGGGTGGCTCTCGGATAGAACGACGAAGCAAAAGGAAATGTGGCCATAGAACTCGTTAGGTTTTCACCATTAACGATCCCGTACTCAGGATCGATGGTCGTTATCGGAACGCGGAAAAGAGATAATCGCTCGTAGATGCGGAGTACCGCATACAGACTCGTGTGCAGAAGATCCTCTGAGAAACGATCGCGCAGTTACTCTTGTTATAAGATAAAAAACAGACATCCCGAGCCACGCGAAGAGCTGTGCTAAACTTCGTACGGAATCTCTCTGCGCCATCGATCCTCTTCTAACATAAGATCTATAGAATACACGTCCGTCTATCTACACACAACTCTCTATACATACATACCACCGAAGCTTTCTTATTAGTTCTGAGGTCTTATAAACTAGAGAGGTAGAAACTTGCTCTGAGCTAAGTTTTGGATCACTCGGTTCAACGGACGGTTCTCTCCCTCCTTTTTGTGGCTAAAACACAAAATAACCGTTGCACATTTCGCCAACATGGCAGAATTGCCACAGAAACTTACTTCTGAATCTAAAAGTATATTCTCAGGGTATGCTTGTAGAGCGTATGGCTTTTGAGAAAAGAGAGATGGAAAAAAAGGAAAACGAAGTAAATGCGCATAATCCACATCGGTATAAGACTCCGAGGAGCACGAGACTTGTAGTCTTCTCGGAGTTCGTTAGCTAAGCTCCGGTTGAGCGGTTCACCCTTTTGACCTTGCGAGAATCGATCAGAGAGAGTATCCGTAAGTGATCCTCGGTCGTTCGGACGACGATTGTGTCCGGTTTTTCGGATGGTACTGATTTCGCGTTTGACAATCCTGATCGATAGTGGTTGAGGAATAGTGCGAATTCTCAATTTCGTTTGATTCGTGTTGAGTCAATAGTTGAGAGACTTATTTATCAAAGAGGCCAATGGACCAGCCAGTTCTCTATGAAGTCTGCCCTTAATTAATACCCGCGACGTCTCAACACTTTTAAGCGGCACTTCATAAACTTTTACGACTCGCGGCTCAAATATCGGAATAGAGAACACCCTGACAATCCTCTCGGAGTGAGACCCCGAATAAAAAACCTGCAAGATGGCCTCGTTTACGCAATCGCATACTAGTTTTAATGACAGATATTACATGTATTACGCGGAATGGCATTAACACCGTATACTACTGAAACAATTTTCATTATTCGCAAGAATCGTGAACGTGGTCGAGCTATGGGAGTCACGTCTATTTTCAGACTGTTACACCCTTGCGTTCTCCGACACGAAACTCTCACTCTTCACTCGTTAATATCGTCTACATGGGAACAGATTCTCTCATATTCTTCCAACCTCGTTGCGAAAACGCCAACGCGTGACATAATCCTCGATTCACCGCCAAATGAGAGACACTCTGGGTGAACGAAATGGCTTCATAATCACGAGAAACCCCGACATATCTCTTTCGGTCGCCCTCCGTTAAGCATTCTCGAATTTCAACAATATCCGAAAACCCCAAAGTCGTATATTTTTATGTTTTAATAGAGATACGTTTCGCTTTTAATTCAGTAGTTAAAAATTCTTTTTTAAGGTAACTCCTGTACTGCATGCTAGTCAAATGAGTGCTAAATTTTCAAAACGCTTTTAAACTAAGTTTAAAATGTATTGTTAGTGGATTTGTATTACAACAATCTCATTAAGATGTAAAAATATTGAAAACGCTAGTTTTGTAAAACCATCAACTGAAAAATGCAAATTTCCACGCTGACACATTTTCACTGCTATTTTTCAAAGAATTATCTGCCTTTTGTGATCGATTTTATTGCAACAAGTCTCATTTTGTTTGTCAACTGGTCCTCTATGGATCCACCATGTAGTTGTTTTTTTAACTTGATCGTTTCACTGTTACAGCTAATTGTTCATTAAGTGAAAAAACTTTTTCATTCATAATTTCTGAAGGAATGAGTTAAAAGGAAAATCTACGTGGTGAATTCGTAGAGGATCAGTTGAGGAACAAAATGAGACTTGGTGCAATAAAATCGGTTAAAAAATATTGATGATTCTTTGAAAAATACCTGTAAAAATGTGTCATCATGGAATTTTACATCTATCAATTGATAGTTTTGCAAAACTATCATTTTAAATATTTTTTCACGTTAATAAGATATGCTTGAATACATATCTACTAACAATAATATTAATCGGTACGTTGAACTTGGTCTAAAAGCGTTTTGAAAATTTAGCACTCATTTATCTAGCATGCAGTATAGGACCTTAACTCTATTTTTGCGAAGAAATATCTCCAGCAAAAACTTTTGAAAAGAGGTGGAAAACAGAACGGTAGCATCCTTATCTAAAACAATAATTCTACTCGGAATAGTTAATACCGAGTCTCTTGACCACTTTTACATAAAAATTACATTAAAACATAGTTCTCATCCATTCTGTTTCTTTGAAAAAATAAAATCATAACATTTCGATTGGGCTAAGTTCACGTCATATTTTTGTATAGCACTGTATGACCTAAAAACCAGTGAAACAACTAACTTCATAAATGCATAATACATAAGCGAAAATACTTTGAAATTTCGTTTGACACTTTGAAATTTACAACGTACGAATGTCAAATGAGGAGTAGGTTAGCATTTCGCCTAAAAACAGCTTCATGCTGTTGAAAAAGTGACAACGGAAATTAAGACTAAACTATCCTTTAGTATGTAATTTGTGAAATCAAACTTTTATTCGAAAATGAACAGCTCAGAGAATAAATTAAATGAGAGTGAAATTGTCCCGGATGCCATAAAAGACATCGCGAAATCCGTTATCCTGAATTTGCAGCCCAATAAATCTAAAAAAATATATACTGCAACGTACAACACCTTAAAAAAATGGCGCAAAGAAAATAAAGCAAAGCCATTTTGCAAAGATGTCATCCTAGCATACTTTGCCCAATTATCAAAAAAGTACACACCACTATCTTTATGGGCAACTATTCTATACTAAAATGCACTATCAACACTAGGGTGTGTCGAAAAAATCTATATTTTTTTTCGGGCTCCACAAGCATTTTTCTTCTTATTATGCCAAACGATGAAGCTTGCCGAAAGGACAGCTCGAAATAAAATTATTTCGGCCGGCCCACCGCATACTTCAATTTTCAATAAGAATAAGACATGAAAAAAAACGTCGGTGATTATTGTTCCATATCATCCGTAAAAAAAATTTGACAGATATTCTGCTTACGTATTTTTGTAGAAAATTGAATTCCCTACAAATAAAATCCTTAGAGTCATTGGCCTAGAACCAACCGTTCAACGGTTACAGCAGTTTGAAGTTTCTAACGTCACCTAGGCAGATTTTACATGTATCATTTTCTATTTTCGAAGTCGCTCCTTTTAACCCCTTCACTGTGAGTGACACACATAGGGGCATTTGAAAAAAAAAAATATATTTCTACTACACCGATTCGCTTGAAATTTGGTACACCATGGTTTTTGGGGTCGCTGATTACGAATTCGATATCTAATTTCCAAAATTAAAAATAGCGAATCCAATATGGCGGACGCAAATACGAAAAATGGATTGATTTAGACTTTCAGATATTGATAGTCGCGAATATCGAATTTGAATCCTGACTTCAACTATGTGAAGCTCGGATACAATTAATGAATAAAAATTTGGCAAATCATGTACGACAAACTAGTCATAATAACGAATATAAAAGGATATTCTTTTTTGCCTTATATCCCGCTCTCAGCCGAATCCAGAGTCACAAATCGTGGACGTGGTGGTTGCTGAAACTTTAGGTCAAAAGAGAGCGATTCGAGTGTATAGCGCCCCTAGGATAGTGCCCTCAATCTGCGTGTCACAGGTGTAGTAGGAACATTTTAGAAGCACTAGAGTGCAGACATAGGTCCAGCGGACTCGGATATGAGATGAAGAGTAGCGATAAAATTAATCTACAACTGATCGAGTACGAAAATACGCGTATGAAGCCAAATGAAACTGATCTATATCGAGTATGAGTGTTGTGTTTTTATTTCCGCGACCTGGGAGCTTATACGAGAAGAAAAAATCTCGCTACATATTTAAAATTGTTTAGAATACTTTTATATTATGTTGAATTATTTCTCACATTTAGGCACTCGAGTTTAAATCAACTCAATTAAATCAAAACTCAAAGTCTCTCGTGTTGGAGTGGATCTACTATTTGAAATGATGAGAATCGGATTTCTCCCCATCAGCCGGTTCTAGCAACAGTTTTTAGGAAAATCGTGAAATCGGAGCGCCTAATTTCTTCAACTGTGAATTAAAGCAGAAGCGCATTCATCCTATTATACAATGGAACTTTCATTTTTTTCACTAGATCAATTCTCTACAAATGGCGACTACTTCAACTTTATCAAGACGCTTACCGCGTCTCTAAATTTCCAATTTTCATGTATTCAAAGCTTGATATCTCGAAAAACACTACTACACGCGTGAAATTATTGTAATCTGTCCATTTCGTGAAATGAATTTCCATTTTATTTCGAATTTCACATCTCCATTTCCAAAGCATCGAAACAACGCACAAAATAATTTGTAATCGGGTGAAACCTAATATTTGATATACCCGCAGGCATTCTCGATTCATGAATATTTCTGCAAACAAACATCGGAATTGTTTGAAATCGTGTTGAAATTATAATTACGTCGATAATATACAAAAGTACTATTGAACTCTTGGAGCGAATCTTTATTTAATTGTCGAATTATTCCAATAGCACGATATTTATATGAATATCACGTTGATATTTTCGAGTGTCTCACACTGGTTAATGCGACATTTTTCATTGAAACTGATTGTTGGCCGATTCCTCTTATTCTTGGCACATAATGAATATTACCGTTCATTTCTAAAGTACTCGATGAACGCATCCTTTTTACCAGGAATAATAAAAGTTGGTAAAATATTTAGCTAGAAGGTTGGTTGACTAAGCGAGAGAGCGATTGGCTCGTCGCCCGATAATCTGAGTACAAAAGCGGTAGTGCCCATAACCGCAACAAGTTGCAGTTGCTCTTTGCTCTTTAAGTATGTACGCAGAGATTTAACCAATCGGAGAAAATATAACTGTTTATATCAATATACATGAATGAATTATTTTGATCATTAGTCGTCCGCTTAGGATTTGAGTAAGCGAACAAATGAGGGTTGGAAAATTTTTTCGAGCTTCATGGTTACTATTTGAGTTATACATGCATCGACGATTTCGTAAGTGAACCCCATGAAATTTAACAAGAGGGATGTAGTCTACTCCTGATGGGATACATGCGTGGGCTGTACATAAGTCATGTATCACGTCCGTGTACCGATGTTACAACGCTTACAGGGCACGAGAGCACAGCGAGCTTTCCAATTAATCCAATGTGATCGATAACACACGATCTTGGTTTCTCCGTCTTGCTCTCTGTCTTTATCCGCCTCTATCTTTCTCTTCCAATTTACTACGTACGGTCCAATTAAGAGAGCACCGGAGTAAACAGATCTCAGAGCTAGTTACTCTTTAACAGCTATACAGTATCACTATCAAAAGCGTTCTGTCAACACTTTAATCATGTTGCTATATTGCCGGCAATCTCGTCATATCGTCAAACGCCACATCTCGAAGTCTGAGTCGTCCTAGCAGCCCGCTGATAATTGTATTAATCACGGTTGAGTGGAGATTGAAATATGTAGTACGATTCACACTGCGAGCTTACGAATATATTCGGTTCAGACGTCAGCACTCTCTTCTTATTTTCTCTTCCTTTCGCTCTTCATTTACCGGAGGATCATCGATATAAGCTGTTGAAGTGTCGATGATGAAAATGTAGCGCTGCGGGCCACTTGAGACCACGTGTCTTTCAGGGGAAGCTAGCCCAGATCCCTACTAATGTAGTACGCCGAACGATGAAACTTTTTCACAGAATATCGAAGGGACTTAGAGGTTAAGAAAAAAAAGAGTCTGAGCCCCGTTAAGAAGAAAACTCAATTTTTCAAGGGGCTTGAAAAAAGCGTAGCAGATAAGCGAAAAGCAGAGAACAGGTTATCGCCCTTGGAGACAAAAGGGCTCAACCAACGTTTCTTTTCATTCCGCATTCCATAGCTTGCGCCATTTTGTTAGCCACTTTTTCATGCATACATAATCTGTAGTCGCCTATACATATGTATGTGGAAAGCAACCGAAGGAAAAGAGGATCCGGTTCGCGCGTGCTGGATAGAGTATTCTGCTCTAAAATCTCTCGATGGGGAGTAGAGACAGGGAAAGAGAGAGAGAGAGGGAGAGGAAAAGTAAACCGCACTCTCAACTTGGAACTTCACCAGTAACTTAATAGATAAAGCCAAACGTTATCGGGAATCCTACATAGTCTCCAGTATTCATGCTCTTGTGACTCCTGCACAGTTGCAACTGAAAAGAGAGGTCAAAAGATAGGGAGACAGCTAAAGAGAGATACTGAAGGTTTGAGGACCCGCGGCGACGTTTCTTCGTTGCACTTCGGATGCAACGCTCCCTTGCACACTTCTCTTTACATACTTTTCCGGCAGCTCGACGAGAGTAAAGTTTTCTGATTTCTAGAAAGTTCCTTGTATGTATGATCCCGTCGTTGGATCTCCCTTCTCTCTCTCTCTCTCTCTCTCTTTCCATCTTCGTTCTACTCATCTTCAAAGTGCATAAGTACGTGGCTGATAGTGCAATGTGGACGGTAAGCATAACGCCGAATACAAGTCCGAGTAGTACAAAATACAGAGAAATCAAGATACGAGGCTCGAGAAGTGTCAGCGATGTTGCACCGGGTTTGTCAAACTTTTGCACCTCTTTTATTGCTTTTTTCCCTCTCTTTTTTTATCTACTTTCGACATTTCACCATCAGCTCTCGACGTTTATCCGACACTCGGAGAGTTTCTATACCATCAAACAGGCCATGCAACTTTGCTCTGGACCAAAGTTCACCATAAGATGTTGAAAATCTTCCGAACCGAGTCCACTCTCCCTGCTTTTATACAACTCTTCCTTTCCTTCTGTTTCTCATCGCTTATGATACGCCCCAACATCCTGCGAAAAGTTTTCTTTGTACAACCTGATAGTTGAACTTTTCTACCTCTTATACAATCTCCAAAGTTCAAATATTTTGGAATATTTACACACTTTTTCCAAGATCTATACATACCGTCCTTTTTGTTTGCTTTCATCCTCGGAACACCCGCTATCCAGAGGCTAAAGCAGACGATAGATGTGTAAGACCACGGAGAAGTTGCGTCTGGATCCTCGCATTCCGATAAGATTCTAATTAAGGAGAGATTCCTCCTAGCATCCACGAATTATTCCGTAGATTTCTCATTCCCCTCTTACCCTTCGTCGTCATCCTCCATGTCGTCGCCGTCGTTGCTCTCTGCTTTCAGAATCAACTACTATATTTCTTGAAGATTCGACACTCTTCCTTTTCTCTTCTCCCTCTATCTTGTTGCATCTATTTGCCTCTCTCGCTTGCTGCGCTCTCTCTCTCTTTCTCTACCGCTGAAAAGAGAAATGAGATGTTGATAGTTTCAGAGATCAATATATTAAAGGGAGCTCCGTCGTAACTTACCAGTCAAGTAAGTGCCAACTTTGAAAGATCTTCTTGATTTTTCATTAATTCCTTAAAATCTTTCGAACCCCTAAACTTATTTTGCCTAAGCCGAGCACTTTAATTAATTTACAATGAAAATTGATTAATGAGCATCTTTGTATATCCAGCTTATTATGATTCTTCTGAAAATACATTCTTAATCATCTCCTTAAAGGCGAATTAATATTCACCGATTGAATTACAAATGAGAAATATAATCCCTGGTAAAATTTTCAAATCCTCACGATGATAAGATTGTCATCAAATAGCTTCATTATTAAAATTATTCTTCAACAATTATTTAAGATTGATCTACCGATAAAATTTCCCTAGTTCGTTATAAACAGTCATGGGATCTATTTATTATGAGCAAATTTATGAATACAAATTTTTTTATGGTAATTTAATATTTTTCTTATTAGTAATTCAACAGCCATAACGAATGCAAAGTCAGACACTTGGAAACGAGAGTTTGAGGAAAAGTACTTGTGTAAGTAAAAAAATCCAGGGAATTAATCATTTTTTGTTGTTCTTTAATATTACCCATACTCGGGGATATTCGAGCAGGGTGGTCGAGATCTCCCTCTTGTACTTTTCACGACACGAAATCTACGAGGTTACCTCACCCAACTTACATCCGTGATATTTTCGAAGAATTTAATTTAAAAGTTTTTCCTCGACGAGGACTAGTTGGGCGGGAGGGTACACGTACCATGGACCAGAGGAATCGCGAAGATGGAGTGAGACTAAAATTTCTTTCTCTCCAGTGTTACCAAGGCTAACTCTCCAAGTTTCATTCTTTTACCTGTTATCAAGCTATTCACGGTTAGCTACCCACAGCATACATTCCCCTCTTGAATATAAAAGACGACCTAAGTTGAGTAGACAACCTTCACTGCGTCATCATATTAATTTTTTTTACCGCTCCAAATTGCTCAAGCTTATTAGAAAAAAATTATAAAAATTTGCACTACAATTAAATAAACCACATTTATTATCTTTTGTTTGTCTCATCGCTTAAGGAGGTTGAAGCATATCTTATGTTAAAACTATTTTCCAACTTTGCACATTAAAATTTTTTAAACAGTAAGCTTAAGACAGTATTAAACTTCTGGTGGGATATGTCGATGATTCGCCATCATGAAATTGAGATATTTATTGTTGAAGTTTGCAATTTTTTGAAAGCTTCCATAAGGGCCCATGTTTAACCTTGTTATTTTCAACAATGAATATCTCGATTACTAGGAAGTGAAACCTCTCCAAATTTTTCACACATAATTAAGCGCTATTCAAGAAGATTCACGTAAATTTTCAATTCATTAATTTGGAATAATAAAATCTAATGTATTTTTCGTATGATGTTCTATATAGTATATCGCTTCAACTTCCTTAAGTTTTTTGAAAATTTTGAAAATGATAATGCATACGCATGAGTGACGAGAAATCTTGAATCCCAATGGTTTTAACATTAATAGAATCATCAATAATAAGTTTGACAGTATAAATTGCAAGGTATTAAAATCAAATTACTGTAGAAAATGATTTATATTTGATGGTGATCAAGCGGAAGAGAAAATTTACCTGGTATCCATCTATAAAAGGCTTCTCTCTTTCGAAACTTCGTAACGAAATTGTTTTAGCAATTTTCGCATCCATATAAAACGGGTACTAATCAAAAACGAAAATCTTTCAAATTCACTCATTCTTTAAAATTTTTGGGTATATCTTACCTCTCTGGTTGCCTAAGCGGGTGATGAAAATGAAACCTGCGACGTTGGTTTTTGATACTAAAAGAAAAAAAAAAAAATACGTTGCATTATAAAAGTCAGAAATATCATGAAGTTGATAAAGTTACTCTTGTAACAATAAATCGTAAAAGTCGTTGGATAATTGCCGGAGCAAAAGTACGAGAGGACAATGGAAGAAGTGCTTGGTTGTACTTTTATCGAGGTTGTGAGTACGTGAGGGTTGTGGCTGGCAAATCTCTTTGACGGTCATAACTGGAAGAGTTGAGTTTTGCACATGCTGCCAAAAGGTGCACAGGGAGATCAAGAGGAAGAGTAGAGCAGGTGGTGAAAAAGAGAAAGAGCAAAGCGGCTGCGTGTGGAAAGAGAAGAGGAGAAAGAGGAATCCATATAGGAAGGTAGAATGGGTGGAGGGAGATGGAGAAAGAGAGAAGGAGAAGAAGCGAGAGTTTGGAACTTTTCGACCTTCTCTCATAGTATTCCTCCCAGTTTTCTCTCATCCCTATTCGGTGTAGAAAGCTCGCGGAAAAGTCACCGGCGTTAAAGACAGTACGAGAAAGAGGAAGATAACGAAATGAAGTAAAGCCACAGGAAGCAAGAGGAAGCACTCGAGTGAGACAGAAAGAAAGATCGGCGAGGGGGGGGGGGGGGGGATAGAAAATTCCCTGTTTCCCGTACACTCGTGTCTTCCGTATAACAAAGTTTTAATGGCTCCCAAATACACGAAGCTGTGGATCTCTTCTATAGCAGACAACGAGAGCAAGCTAAACTCGTCCTGCGGCAACTAACACGGAAATATACACATACATGTACAGCGGTCTTCCGTGTAAAAGACACATTGAACTCGAAGTGAAAGAGATAACATCGAAACTCAACGTTTTATCAGAATATCTCGGAATCTCTTTATAAGTTTCATAAACGAAAATACATGTAAGGAGACAGATCGCGATTAAATTCATTTACTTTAAACATTCGTCGCAACCTTTTTAATTATCATTTAAAGAATTCATCACCATTACGATTGCATTTATTCATTATTTGTTTTAAATGTGTGTGCCTAGAGTTAAAATTTAATACGAACAAAAAGTTTTATACAAAAATAAAGGATAACTAACCCAGAGTTGTTTATATGGATAAAAAAAAAACAAGAAGAGTGAAGATGAGGTGGATTATGCAACTTTCCACTCGAGAGAATAATTTTTCAAAGCCTCCCTAGGACACAAGGGGTTAAAAGAAAGAGGAAGATGAGAGAGAAAGTCCGAGAGAAACCGACGGACATTCGCAAGGGTCTCGTCTCTGTTCGAAAAGCTATCTGCGGTATCCCCTCTTCCGTCCATCTCCCTCTTGGCGACTCGCGTCTTTCTTTTTTGTTTCACCCTCCGGGTTCTTCGTGCACGAAGAAAGAGTGCGAAAGGAAAAAAAGAGGAACAGACCGTCAAGGAGGCGTTCGAGCGCGTCACTTCCCTCTCTTTTTATTATTATTATTTTCCTGTGTGATCTCTCTTCTCTTCGCATCTCTTCCTCAACACCCTTTCCTTGTCCCCTTTCGAATCATTTTTATTTTTATTTCATGTTTGTATATACACATCATATTTTATCATTAACCCTAAGCACGCACGAGTGTGCATATGGAAGTGTGTCTTCTTCTTCCCTTTGCTCTCGTCCTTCGCTCTTTTACTCTTTTCCTCATAACTCTTTGCATGTTTTCAGATCCCCCCATTCAGAGTGTCTCAATGAAAAAAGCCTCTCGTCATGAAGAACCGCAAAACGGCTTTTGCCACCCTCAACCTACATTTTTTCCCTCTTTCATCCCCCTACGTTCATTCTCAATATCTATACCCTTTTCACATCTTTGCTTTATTATTTTTACAGCTGGGAAATGCCAGGCTACTTCGGTAAACTTGACTTACCGGGCGTGAGACTCGGATTTTTATTTTTTTCTGGATCGCTGAAGCAAATTGTATTGAACCGTACCCGTTCGCATCGTCGACACACGCGTTGTTGAGACACGACGCGATCGGAGACTTTGAGCATGTCGGGTACAGAGAAAGGGCGAGGCATGTAGAGTAAGACAAGGGAGAGAAGGAGAGAAAAAGAGACTGGGTGAGAGAAGGAAGTGCTCGGTCAGGAACGGTGATCAAGACTTTGCCTTGTGTTCAAACCGCAAAATCGAATCAACACTCCTCCCTCTCGACGATGCCACGAAGTAACGTCGAACGCGACGACTATGTTCTCCCTTTCCTTCCCATCTCTGCTTCACTACCCTCACTTTCTCGGCTGTACTCTGCTCGATCAAGCCCTGGCTTTTGTCGCTTTCAAGCCCAATGGTCAGGATCCAGATACAGATGCTCGGCATTATTGCGACATTCGGGGACAAAGAAAATCAACAACATCAACCTACAGATATGTACTGCGAGCGAGCTAGAGCAAGAGAGAGACGTTGTTTGTGCATCGTATTGTACATGCGCACCGGTTCGTTAACCGTGAGATCTCAGGGCTTTGCTTCGCAAGTCTGAGAACCTCACGCTGTCTGGCTTCACTTCAATCCCCGTCAAGAAACTTGGATCGATCGATCAATTCAAGCCTCGGCATCGTTTCCAACATTTTTTTGTCAGCTGCATAACTAATCATTCGTTTCGTTCATTGAGTCCTTCCTCCCTATTTAATCCTTAGGCTCGTCCAAACAACGATATCATTTTCAATATTGCAATAAACTTGAATTAGACGCTGAGTTGAAATTAAAGGGACACTGAGAGTAGAGGTGGGAGTCATATCTTTAGATAATGTTAGGCCTGATAACTCGAAAGATTGTTGATTAAGGAAGGTGTAGAGTCATATTTTTTACATGCATCTGTACCTTTCAAAAGTTAGGCCAGTTTACAGTTTGGCAATGTTGCGTACATTTTAAAGAAAAGTTCGGGAAAAAAGACGAAAAACTGGTGAAAGCCCAGTCGAAAGCACAAACGGTGACGATCCTAGCCTCAAAAAACTGCACGGGAAACAGATTATTATTAATATAATCTCGGCAAATCTCCTAATAAATCTGAAAAAATTGACATTATTCGGCAAGCCTTGCTCATGTTGCCCAAAAAATTTCATATATTTAGCATCATTCTTAACGGAGACATCACTGAATGTTTCTTGACTTCCATAAGATCACATGTTATTTGGCCCAAATTGTTATTGATTTTTCTCAGCAACGACGTTCCTAAACTGTCTGAAAATTTAACTGATTTTTTTTTACACTTCACTTTATAAGATACAATCGGTTTAAAAGCGATATGACATCATTTTCATTCTAATGTCTCAACTTCCTTAAAAAACCTCGAGAGTAGTATTACTGGAAGCTCTCGAAGTTCACTACGAAGCTGAGGAATGAAATTGAGATTTTCATCTGAAAAGTTTCTTTCGATCTAAATGGTTCTGAGTATTTGTATATTCAAGAACAAAATGGGATTTCATATTTCGATGCCCAATAGCCAAATCCCTTTTGTCTTCGAAGGAATTACTCAATCCCATTGGCGTTCTTTTATGATTTTATTAATACGTTTATCATTACTTTTGGAATAATATTTCTAACAGTTCAATGAAGCTACATTTCTAATCCATTTGTATATAAATTGGTCTGATTTTAGATTCTGCGATATGAAAAATTTAACGAGAATTACGTTGGTCATCCAACTGTGTCTGTTCGTCCTGCTGTCCCTGAGTCATACGGCCCTGGCGAAATCCCGGAGCAAAAAGAAGATAACGAAGGATGTAAAAGAAGTGAATATATGCGATCTCGAGAGGCGAGACATTCCGATTTATTGCTACTGCATCAACCATCACATGAAAAACTCAACGGATGCTAATTGCGTCGTATTCAACAAATTTGACATCGACGATCCGATCTGGTCGCACTTTGCTTCACAGCCTTCTATCGACAAACTAACATTTACGGTTAAGCATAGCGGTAGTTTTACTTACGTGCCCACGCAGGCGTTGAAACAACTGAAAAATCTTCAAGTCGTGACTGTTCAGTACGCAAAGATTCATGAAATAGTTGAGCATGCTTTCTCGAATATGTCGAGCATCGTCGAGATAAATCTCAGCAGAAATATGATATTCGTGTTGAAAAAATGGGCCTTCGAGAACATGAAGAATCTGAGCATCGTTAATCTCGATGAAAATCGCATCGCCGAAGTTAACAGGTGAGACGACGAAATATTCAGTCTGAGTTTCTAAATAAAGTCGCATCCTCTGGAAGTATCAACGACCCAGTTACCCTATCGATCCATTTTACTTTGGCTCCATTTCCAACAATCGTTCTTGTTTCTGTTTCAGAGATGTATTCATAAATCTTCCGTCACTGAGAAAGCTCTTTCTGAATCGTAACAACATAACGATCCTTCATGACAAGGCGTTCAAGCATCTTAACTCACTTCAAGAGTTAGAACTCAGCGGAAATCATATTTCAGTTATAACGAGTGACAGTTTTAATGGCCTCTCGGGTCTCACGAGGCTCGATCTTCGCAGCAATCTCATATCGATGATCGGCGACCGAAGCTTTGTCGAAATGCCAGAGCTTCGAGAGCTTGAGCTCGATCAGAACCAGATTGAGTACATATCTGAAAAAGCTTTAGACGGTATGAGAAATCTACGAAAGCTTCGACTCAGCGAAAACAAATTGGTGAATCTTGAGCCCAATTTCTTGGCTGGAGCGACCAGTGTCTACTTCCTTGATCTTCGTGATAATGCTCTTCGGACCATGACCTTCGACAACATCAAACCAATCGTTACGAATCTGTACGATGCCACCAGTTATTTCTACTTGGACGGTAAGTCAATCTTTGAATTGTCCGTTTCAGTGTGTTGTTGGCAATTTCTTATCATGTGCTCACATCATTGTTCATTCATATCACTTTGTAGTGACTATTAGATGTATAATTTCCTGATGAACTCTTCGTCTGTGAACGTCCGTCGTTTACTGAACGAAAAATATATGAATAAATATATTTTCTTACAGTTTTATGATTGGAATATCATGTCGGAGGTTTCGAAGAGCAACACGAGTTGCGTCAACATTTTTTGAGTATTTTATCAGAGTCGAATCGAGGAACATAAAATCTTGGGGATAATGATAAACGACACAATTATGAGTGAGACGTTACTAAAAAAGGAAATTTTTAATTTTAATTCGTCAGAGAACATGTCAATTGGTTGGTTTAACAAAATCCCAAAGTAGTGAACTCGTGCCAGTTGAAATTATTTCAAAAACATTTCGGCGTCGAAGAGTAAATAATCGAAAGCTGTGATTTTGCCTAGAACGTGCACATTGTGTCTAATGGTGCAAGTGAAATTCTGAGTTTATCGTGCCAGTGCCGATGACTCGAGTTGAATGGTGGTCTTGGGAATTCTCTTTTCGTTATAGGGAGTAAAGGCGAGAGTTTCGATGTTCACTCATAGTTGTAGCTTGGATACATTTGTGTGCGACTACATAGATTCTAGAGCAGACGGTTTCTAACGAGGTCTTCACTGGCATGGCATGCGAATTGTGTATGCATATAGCGTAAGCAGGCCATCAGACTCTTGAGCAAAAGGAAACCACTTTTAGCTGAGGGGATTCCATCTCTTACTGCGTTCCATAGACTCACAACTTTTGGATTCTCCAATCGTCTGTTCGTTGGTGCCTCTTGTAACTTGCATATTATATATAAATATATATGTAATCGTTGAGAACATCAGAACTGTACTTGTCTCGTTCTACTCCCCATTACTAGCACTCACTAGGAACGACTGTCAGCAAACAACAGCCGACCAAGTTGTAGCGCCAACTGTTCTATCCTCCTCCCTTGACGTCTTGTAATCCTCTCTCTTTCTCTCGTTCGCTATCTCTCGCTAATATTATTTCGTTACTATAGTTTTAGCCCTCGTCGTCGTTCACATACCAAAGTCTAATGGACTCCCTTTCTCTCTCTCTCTCTCTCTCTCTCTTATTTTTAACCTACGTTATGATACTCATATCACCCCCTATAGACGTGAACTTGGTTGGCTTAGCTTATGCTCACGCCGACGCTACTTTTTAGGTATAAGCATGTTCCACGTGGTTAACGGTTCTGCGCCTGTCTATTTGAGTGAACTCTTCACACGCGTGCCTGTTCCTCCGTTCCGCCCAATTCGTCGTATTTCGCCTCCTTCCTTCATGATCCCGTACTTCCGTACAACCACTCTTCAAAATTCTTTTGCCCTCTCGGGTGCGTACTTTTGGCACTCCTTACCACCCTCTATCACCTCTTCGGTTACCCTCTCCTCCTTGAAAGCAAGACTCTTCAAGTTTCTGTTTGATTCTGATTCATGATGCAAATCTGTCTCTTGTATTCTTAGTTTTCGTTTGGTTGCTCGATAGGCCTCTTGGGTCTCTATAATTGCGGTTTGCCGGCTTGGCAACTTGGCAACTTTTATTTTACTTAATTATACTCATAAATATATTTATATTCGTAATTGTGTTCTTACTCATTTTCTGAACATTTGCTTATGTATCTTAGCTTGTCTGGCTGTCTTGTTACTCGATCTTTCCTATCTACGCAATTGTGCCATTCACGTTATTATTACATAGACCTAGTTACTGTTACTACTTACTTTACTCTGCGGCTATGTGCTTAATTTGAGCATTGTCACTTTAAAAAAAAATAATAATTATATAATTCATTCAAAAATTTCATTCATTTTCAATCTCAATTTACTCTATTATTTTATGGTTTTGTAATTCTCTGTACTCTGTGCCCCAAAGCTATGCTAGGGCATAAATATATTAATCAATCAATCAATCAATCTCTCTCTCTCTCTCTCTCTCTTGAAACTCCACAGATTTTTACTTGATTCTGAGCGCGAATTATATTTAATTCTCTATCTTATATTATTATGTATTAGGTATTGAATTCCACTTATATCCTGGGTTTATTATACCCAAGAAATATTGTACTTATCCTCAAATAATATCCTTTTTGTCGATTTATTATTCGACAAGATTCTTGTACTTTAATATTCACCCTGCTCTGAGTTTTATATTTTTAGTTAAGGATATTTGGTACAGGCGATACAATGTTGCCGTGTTAAACCATGCTAAAAACATAAAAAATTTCAAAATGATCAGAATTTTATAAAATTTGGTAAACATATTCTTTAGTGCCAAATTTGACAATACAAATTTTTTAAGATTTTTCTTCTGTACAGTTATCCAGTAATTGATCACTAAAGTTCACGTGTATAAGCATAGCGTTTATATTCCGGGCATAAGAAATCTGCTTTAATGCGTAATTATTCGATAACTAAGCAGAAGAAAATTTTGAAATAAATTGTGTTTTCACACTTGATGTTGAAGAACATATCACCATATTCGATCAATTTCTAATTATTTAGACTTTTGTATCAAACATCCTTAAACTTAGACATAGACTATTGATTGTATTAATGTTTGCTTAAAAGTTCCACTACGGCATAATAAATAAAATATCAAAAATATCTCTCTCTCTCTCTCTCTCTCTCTCTCTCTCTCTCCTCTCCTCTCTCTCTCTCTCTCTCTCTCTCTCTCTCTCTCTCTCCTCTCCTCACTCTCTCTCTCTCTCTCACTCTCTCTCCTCTCTCTCTCTCCTCTCTCTCTCCTCTCTCCCTCTCTCTCTCTCTCCTCTCTCTCCTCTCTCATAAATTTGAGAGAGTGTGCGTTTTCTTTTAATTGTAGTCTTACTAGGGATTCTACGCATATGCTGAATATTGTTATACGATAACCTTATGTTATTCCTTGGATTACTTGCAAAGTTAAATTTAAACTTACGTATAATAATTATAAGATTTAATTGCTATACATTGTAATTTCAAATTGCCCTTCAGTTTTACTTGGGCATTATAAAATATCAAAATCAAATCTCTCTCTCGTTCTATTATTCTCGTTTCATATTATTACAGTGATTCTCAAGCGCAAATAAATTTTCCACCCGCCGCTATCATGCGCTACAGATCTCCTTTAATCCCGGACGAAATTTAATATTAAACAAGCCTTCACTATCCGCAGTCCTACAAAAACCTGAGTGTACCTGAAGAAAGCCCGATTTGCGTTTGAAAATACCCGGACAAACAATCACAACATGAATATTCAAAGGTAGATGCTGGGCTTTCCTGAGAGAGAAAGAGAGAGAGAGATCATAAGAGTTTCCGAGGGTTTTTGTGACGATGTTTTCCCAGCTCGTATTAGCAAAGGTACCGTCACCACTCAGGCCTTTATTTGCATCCCTTTTTCTCCAGCACTCAATGTTCCTTCAACTCCCATGTCACTTCTCCCCTGAGAGGTGCGTTTTTTCTTCAATTTTTCACTGAACTCTCAAGATGAGGGCAACGTACTCGAGCCACTCACAAAAGTTGGAGTAAGCTACGTCGTAAACACTGACAACTTTCTCCACTTTTTATATTCTGTGTAATTGTGAATGCGAAGAGCGAGCAGCTAAAGATTCCAAGTATCCCACGCATACTTCCTCAAATTCCACCCCCTAATAAATTTACATGACAGCAACATCGGGATATTCCCAAGAGAAAAATCCTCTTCCATTTTTTATTCTTCCCATGAGATAATTTTGATATTGATCAAATATTTAGGGGCATCTCGATCGCTGGACCACAAAGATGAAGCGGAATGATCGATGCGAAATAGATCAGGATTTTTTTTCCGAGAGTTACGATCAGTAGAAACAGCCCGAGTACCACTAGCCAAGACAACCTGAAATAATGAAAGCTGGAAACATGCAAGCATACAATAAATGTTGTTCTCCCCACAACTTTCCTCATTAGAAAATTGCTTCGTTCGATTGACAAGATTGCGAGTGAAAAATAAGGATTCGTGAGGAAACAAAAAAGGATTCGGTATCAGCGTGAAGTAAGAATGAATAAGGCACGCAGAAATGGGAGGCGAAGAGCTCGATACTGAACACAACTCGTCGATATGAAATATCTGTGTATACGTATGTTCATGGGCTTCAAGTATGATGACACGAGAGTGTTGAAGAACCCGAGATGCCTCGAATGCCGGTATCGAGAGAGTATCGATTCCTTCTCCAGGTTCTCTATTTCACTGAAGGAAGAGAACGAGAGAGGGCGGGCGACGAGGGGAAGAGGAAAAGGAAGGAAGACAGAGTACTCAATGTCGTCGATGTGATTGGGACAAAGCAGATGATAAATCTCTTCGATCATACTAACGAGAGTGAAAAATGAAGCGAGAAAATAAACGGACACATCGAAAAACCGTGACGTCGAGTACGACGAGGGTAGAAAAAGCGACACAGTCACACTGCGAGCTCTTCTCGACGATGACATTTTCCAGACCGTAACCAACTGACGTATGTGTTACACGTATAAATATATAACACGTTCACGTGCTATATAGATTTATGAGTACACGTCGATTTATTTGCTTCGATACACTTCGCTGCGATGGAATATTCAACATTATTTACCTAATCAAATTTCAGAGTGACACACTATAGCGAAGAGCTATGTTCACAGATAAATCAAAAAGAAAATAAGAAAGCAAATAAATGGAGAATACTCGCTGAGTTTTCCTCTACATTTCTCTCGACTGTCAGTCGAGCGCATCTCGTGTATGATTCGATACCATCGAATATACAATCTGATGAAACGTACATTCGATCATCGCGAGTTTTCACATCAATAGGGAAATACAAAGGGAAATAATATTGTGGGCACTATTTTTTATTTGGTTCAAGTTATTTTGTTTAGCTAATAAAACATCCCTTGGAAACAGGGTCAGAACTTTGTTTATTTGAAGAAGAACAATCATCGTCTGATATAAACAAAGGACGCTATTACGTTTCGTCGTCCTTAACTTGATAAATCAGAGTCAACGCAACAAGTTCATCAAAATATATGTTTAAACCTACTAGCAGCAGTGGTCTATCGCTTGAAATTCAATGAAAAGCAAATCGAACACATCTGCATGAAAGGTGCATATGCGAAAAAAACTGAATTTTATCAATGACGATCCACTTCTGCAGCAATTTTCATGGAATTATGAACGCGAGAGTCGAGTATAAAATTACCTCTTTCTTTGCCTCTTGTACTCGCCAATGAGATTTGAAATATTTTAAAGGCAATTAAAACCGAACAAAAGTTCGATATGAAGCTTTATCAACTTTCAACGAAGATTTAATTCACTCTCGAAGGAATACATAATGAAAAAAGAATGATAATTAGCGAAATGAAATTGAGACCGAAAGGAAATTTCAAAGTGGATGAAAATGGGAAAATACATTTGTGATTCGTAACCAAGAGGCATCGCATATCCGAACAGGAAGGACATGAGGGACACTGGCAAAGTACTCAATGGTGGTGCTGCCAACGCGTAACTAGGTTTTCCTCTCTTCTCGTAACTATACAACCAGCCATCTCCATTCACTCCATCCCTTTCCCTGATGGGCTGTCGCCAACTCGCACCGTTATTTCTTCTCTCTTTCGCGCTCGCTTCTCCTTCCGCACCCTGCTTCGCCCTTCGTCATTCCCGCCATTAGCGACTGACAATGTTCATTCAATGTCGCGTCCATCAATTTATCAATTTCTTCACTTATCTGTCCCGACGCCAAACACGCGATCACATTAAAGGAGTTCGCGAGGGCTTCGATCATTATACTCGGACGTGTAAATATATACATTACGATTTTGATCGTCGATGTGCATAACAATCGAATGAACATCGAAACGCGAGGGCCTTCGAAAGAAAAAAAAATTATCCGCAAATTATCCAGAGAGACATATTGCTGGCTGTTTCTCAAATGGATGGAAATGAAAATTGTGTACGATTATAGACCAATCGACTGATGAATTAGCCTCTATAAATGCTTGAGGAGAAAAACTAATGCGCAGGCGCTACGTAATCGAGTATGTATTAAGCCTTCAGCGATAAGTGGGCTCGATTGTCATTTATTATTCGACCATTTATCAAGCACGATGAACGAAACATTTCCGGGTTCTTTGAACGATATAACAACGCTCACATTATTCTCGTTAAATATCTCATCGAACGGCTGATGCATGTAACGGTGTCGCATGAGAGAAAACAGAAGTGGCAATCGCGAGAGAAACACAACACACAGCGAGACACGCGTTACTCTTCGAGAGTCCCTTGGCAGTTGAGACTTTCCAATCGGTGTGGAGACATAGGAGCTTGCACTTTCGACGTTTTTCCATTTTGAGTATCCATGAATTGATAAAGAAAACATACTCGTTTCGAAGCCTTGAAGCGAGCAGGCGGAAACTATCGAGAGAGATATGTGACTCGAGAGAAACGCCAGTTGTCTCTCGACTCTTTCTCAATGCCTTCGGGAGATTTGCCGCCCTTCAGAGAGCCTGAGTACCCCAGAGGTTTCAATGTCCTCGGCTCTCATCCATCTCACAAATCGGATCGTCTTTGACAATTAACAAGTGTTCTGCCCTAACATTTTAAATTCGTCAATCGATCGAATTATTCAAAAAAGGTGATGAACCAATTGTAAAAGGAATCTGCAAAAAAATCTCGACGCTATAACCGGATGTTGTGCTATTATAACTGATACGAAACTTGAAGAATTATGCTGAAGTTTGCAACGTTGAAATCCAACGAAACGAACATTACAAAATTTTTTCTTCGTTCAATTCTTTGGACTTCAATATTGTAAAACTTGAGCGTCATCTGGAACAGCCGATTTTTCATAAGCTAAACGTAGTGGTTGTTTGCATCCCATTACCCAGAATTCTTTATTCATAAGATTGTGAAAGCTTATTCCGAGTCGATTTATTAGGTACTCAATTCTTTGAGAAAGGGAGATGAGATTTGTGGATGTGTGCTCCAAGAATTGTTTGCCAAGACTATACTAATAAGGTGCCAACGTAAATGACCTTTGAACTCTCTCGGACTCTCGGCTTTGCTGATAAGGCCGAGCTTCCAAAGGATCACTGCAAAAGTTAGGAAACTCGGCTGGTCATAAATTCGACCAAAAAGTCCAGAATAAAGAGCTACTGTGTATGTATACGAAGAAAAGGTGAGTATATACAGAAACGAGGTAAATTGACTAGTCGTCTGGTGACTCGACAACACCTGCTGGATTAATAATCAACGTTGGAATATTAACGATACGTGTATGCGTTATTCACGGGAAATATCATGGCGGACTGTATGGCGGGATGGTGTTATACATAATACATAAGCGTTAGAGCCACCGGTGTTAGGCATCCTTGATGCTGCATACAGACGTCCAGGAGAGTGAAAGAGGGAGAGAGAGAAAGAGAGAGAGAGAGGAGAGAGAAACAGAGGATAAACGAGGACTGAGAGAGGGCCGTCGTCTGCGCTAGCCACCCGACACCACATCCAGCATATTACGTTGACCGCGTGGTGGCGCCTGGCTTTTCGCCTCACCCTCTCCCCTGCCCCCATCTGACACCCGCGTTACTATTTCAAGCTACTGAAAGCTTTGTTACTTGTTTAGAGTTTGAGACTGTGATTTTACCTGTAAATACACAGCGAATGGTCAAAAATTTCCTCTACACGTTCACCGAATGGATCCTTCGTGTATAATGCATAATTCTGAAGAGAAACGTTTCCGTGTATGTTGCTTTTAAAGATATAAGTGACGCGGTATCAATGAATTAGTTATGCAATCGAGCAAGTCAGTGGAAAAAGAGTGTGAAATGGGATAAAGCGTTTAAGCTCGAATTCATTCAACTGGAATCACAGCGTATGTCAAGCCTTTGTCAGCAATTACTCCACATTTTTTATTTCTTCGTAGCCTTCATTAGCTGTCTCATTTTATTGGACAGAGTTTTCAACAAGAGCTTGACACTTGTGCAATGCCAAAATTCGATGCAAAGAATAATCATTGAAGAACTTTTGCATGAGGGTCTCGTAATCTTGCTGTGTCTTGATAAATTTTTCTGTATTCTGACTTCATATTCTTTCACAGCAATAGAGTGCCGATCGAATGATAAATTTTCCGTGACTCGGAACCCTCATCATTTTTGTATTCCGCGTTAACGCATTATGCAATTTTCAGGCTAACGAAATAGCTTTGTTCGTAAAGTAAATAAATAATTGTATCTTGAAGTACTTTTCATTCAAATCTATCCATTTTTTGGATTCAGTTAATTCTTCTTGCCACATGTATATATTCGAAGCATTAATGTTGAACGGATCGAACCGTAATCCGATTACTATCGACAGATTATTTCTCGACTGGTTGCATCAACCAATGTTCGGTAGTATTGATAAAAATTGGGATTTTTACCTCACTGCGAGTAATGCATGTTCACATAAATCTTTCATCGAAAGCATTAGATAAATGGGATATCAAGTTTAATATAGAATATTGATATTTTACGTACGAATATAGCGAAACATGCATCATCAAAGCTCGAGCTAAATGTGAACGATTTTAAAAACGTTACAGAATAAAAAAATAATATAAAACTTGATATTGCATGTGGAATAAAATGGCGCAGTAGAAACCTGCAAGATTCACGGGCAAAGCAATGAGCAATGGACTAGTTAGAGGAAATAAAGTTTCTATAGATAACCTCACAGAATTATTCATGATTAATTATTCTCATCGAGTCGCATGTTTGGAGCGAATGATTTTCGAGAGAGATGCACTAATTGCTGGTTAACTGATTCGCCGTGGCAGCGTGACGCGTACATACGGGATACGTGTATACGGAGATACGGAAAAGGGGATGGACGGGTCCGGTAGACGATGGGGACGGCCCGATTTATATGGAGACGCGTGCAATACAAACCCCGGGGTGCATATGCAGGAATTCAAAAGCAGCCGTCTCGCCTCGGGGTCACGAGAATTCGCGAGAGCGAGGGGGTTTCACAGTCTGCTATTGACGACGCGAAGGGCGCGGGGTCGTCGTTCTCACAGCTCTATAGAATTCGAGACTTTCCTCCGTTCCACGGGGTTCCCTATAGCAAAATAATAAATAAATAAAACTGTCGATTTAGTGACCTCATGCAGCTCTGGCGAGTAATGAATCCAATTATTGGAATGAAATTTTGATCGGATAATCAATCTCTCAAAGGTAAACTTTGAGCTTTTAAACGAGTTTAAGTTAGATAGTGAACCGACAATGTTCTAGCAGCCTTCAATAAATTAACGATTTGTGTGAACGATCATAATGAGCAATAGAATATTCGAAACTAATAAATCTAATAATGATTTAATGAATTCTTGAGAAGCGTGAAATAACGAGGCCGGAATTGAAATCAAATTCACGTTCCTCTACAATATTCATTTATCTCGCTCTATACGAAAGATGATTTAAATGAAAATACTATATCTGAGTACACAAAAGAATAGAGCAGGTTCGTGGATGCAGTGAGTCAGACTCGGGATAAGCTAAATGAATAATCATAATGATAATAGCGATGAAATATTTTCTTGTTGCCTGAGTTCTTTGATTATACTGGGTAAAAAAAGCAAGTTCGATGAGAATTCCTCTATTGCGTCTCAAAGAGATTTTTATCAAGCTCGAAAGAGCCGGGAGATTCCGGGGGAAAAAAGTACGAGAAATGGCGAAGTACGTGCCTCCGTAGATCGGCAATGTCCGAGTGCAGTTTCCATTAGAGCTTTTCGAAAAGGAATTCAGAGTCTTGGATGAAACGAGAAGAAATTCACTCGGCTACATTATATCGTAAGCAGAAAAAACGTCGTCAAAGAGTAATGAGCCCTCTGCTATTTTGCATAAATTATTTATATCGTTTGACTAAAAGGAATTCTTCATCAAATCGTCCAAGGCCTGGAATTATTCGCATCTTTGAATTCAATTTAACAACAACAAAAAAGCGAAAATGAATAATATTTTTTACGATCGTCAATATATATCGTCAGAAAAATCGTCGATTGATCATTCGCAACAATTTATTTCGACGAGAGCGTAAAAAATTCCTAAATCGATTCCTACAATCGATTCTTTATGAAAATAGTACATTATAACACTAGGACGAAAAATCTTTTTCTGACGAGTGTGAGTTTGCTGGCCGAGCCGAAGGCGAGGACTGCAATCACACGAGTCCGAAAAAGTTTTTCGTACGCGTGTTATACGAAATTTTATATTACGAGGTGCGGAAATGGGGGTTTACGTTTATTTTTATTTTTTGTTTACGTTTACGTCCATTTACGTACCGCGTGATACAAATGTTTTTTATTCGATACCTTCCATAATACAAGAAATATTCGAATAAAAATTTCTAAATACTTAAAACATCAATATGTTTCTGCACCCGCGCGTTTCCGCATCTCCTGAGATTGGCCCATTAATAAAAGATTCATTTAACGCGTCGACTGAACCCGCGCTGGGACGTACAGCGTCCTTAATGCATGTCATCTATATAAATATTTCATGTACATGCGTCCATATATTGTTGGGAGATAACGTTCTCTGCAAGCCATAAAATTCGCACGACTGAAGCCCCACGTAATATATTATGTACTACTTAGTGTATACAAAAGTTTTATTTTTATCTGCAATAGCCTGGATGATGGGAAAAGCCGCAGAGAGCGCGTGACAAAAGTTATAATTCACGATATACGTAACCTATGTATTACATAGGCTGACCTATCTGTAGACGTATATACATGTGTAGTAATCTATGTATAAACATAGATTTTCCCAGGGTGGTCTGACTTCTCGCGTGTCGATAATCCCTCGTCCCATTCTCTCGACATATTTTACCTCTTTCTTCCATTCTCCCTCTCTCGCTCCGCGACTCTCGTTTCCTGTGCCGAGAGCTAATACTAACGATAAATAACGGCTTTAAAATGACAATTACGATAAATAAAACGGGTGAACGCCGTGTCGGTAGACTTAACGATAGCGTGCTCATCCACCCTTTCCTTTTCGTACGTACACCGCTTCACACATAACATCAACGTGGTGCCAATGTATAGACATACGTATAGAACTCCGTATAAAAGAGTGACTGAGATTTTCTGCATGCAGGGATTGCGAGCAACGCAGGGGGATTGAAGTTATCTCGCGATGGGGGCGAGTTCATCGAGTATGCACACAAACGCCTTCTATCGAGATTCTCATGTATCTCTTTCTCTCTCTCTCTCTCTCTCTCTTACTCTCGATTCCACCCCCGTCGAATAATACAGGCATCAATTTCTCTCTGCTCCATCTGTATACAAATGTTACATATTCTTTGGCACTTAAGTACACACGTTTCCTTTTTTCTCCACTATCTCTGTCTCTCCAGCAACTCTCTCGATCTGCCTTGCCCCGAGATATTCAACGAGAGGGAATAAGGGCTCGGATCTCAAGGGGCGGAGAAAATAAACCGTGAGGTCACGTGCGAGACCAAGAGACGTCTTGTTAGGGGACGGTTGCGGCAAAGAAAGGAATTCTCCCTTTTTTCTATCTCCGCTGCGTGCAGGTTTAAGTGCCACGATCGCCGTTTCTCTCTCTCTCTCTCTCTCTCTCTCTCTCTCTCTCTCTCTCTCACGTTTCAACGCAATCTCACTATATATACGCGTAAATATATATGTGTATAAAGAATCTGCACAATTATGTGCAGGGAAAAGGTCTGCTTATATCGACACCGACCGCCCGGAAGGGCTTAAATCCTATCCCTTTGCTGCATTCGGACCCCACCCGTTAAGCCCTTTCACCTTTCCGTCGATATATATACTGAGCAAGTTTTATCCAGCCGTTGCAACCCTTCTCTCTTCTTTTAAAGGGCACTTTCGCTTTATACTTTAGTTGTACTACTCCACTAGATACGAAGCTGCGTGTACGTGGTCTCGTTTTTAGTATATATCAAGGTATACACTCTGGTTGAGTATGCTGTACACAATTATTTTATTGCAACTAGCAAACACGAAGTTTGTTGCTGTGTGTGTGTGTGTGTGTGTGTTTTTTTTTTTTCATTTTCAAAACTCTCAAAAAGCTCGTAAAAAGAAAAAACTGACTCGTATAATTGCGAAAACCTTGCTACCTCTTACCAGCGCACAACTCACGCTTTTTATTAACAAAAATATACAGATCCCTCTATTTTAAAGAGACCTTTCATGAGTTTATAATAGATAATGATACACGGCGATACTTTTTTTGAAAAAAAAAATTATTTTTACCTCGCTTCCGCCTAACTCTGTTATACTCTTTCTCTCATCTTTGTATGAAACTTCTTTCATTTTTCAAACGTCAGTTTCGACCGGACAATGAGCATTTCTGGCAATTAGTATTTATTCGAAATATAGCTATGGATTTATTCCGAATTTGAACAACACACTCGTCAAAATACGAATGAAGAATTTGACGAAGTGAAATGTATTACAGCTATAAAATGAGAACTTACGACATAACTGCAAATGTTTAAAAAATAATTTTTTCCTCTGCATGTACATTGCGTCGGAATGTTTATGATTTTTTGCCGAATTCCGGTTGGCTGCAAAATAAAGTATTTTTGTGGCTTTCCTGTTCTTTTTGCACACTAAAATCCTTTCAATTGGCTGGTTGACTTTTTGGGTTACCGCTTTTAATGTAGATTCGAGGTGCGCCACAAAACCACATGAGCAAGGGTTTTCGTTATACCTGTACGGAAGCAAGAGCCTGGGATGACCGTGACAGCTTCCGTAGACCCTCCCCAAAGTACAAAAAACAGCGAGGAAGAGAGAAAGAGAGAGAGAGAAAAGGAAAAGTGTGTTTCATCCAAGCGCAGATTGACGTATGTGTGTGGACCGAAAATCCATGCTGTACACACAGGACTACTGTCGGATCATCTTAACGAGCTTGTCCCAGGGAGCAGCGACGTTCCTGGGCGCGTATTACGAGCAGTGGAGCTTTTATTACACAACACCATGGATAGTCGGTTGGAGAGAGAGAAGAACCGGGTTAGAGGAAAATAGAGATAGAGCGAGAGAAAAGGGAGAAAAGCTGCAGTGCCTCTGTAGGGATAACAGCAACGTCTGCCCGATGGACAAGCTCGTTTCTGCACCACCTCGATCTCATGTCTCTTATCCATATCCATACAGGCTTTTCTGACTCAGGGAGAAACATTTTCCAATCTTCGACCTACAATTTTCGATTCAAAGCACTTGATTTTCAATAAATACCGAAGCTGGTAAAGGGAGTAGAATTTCAGTGGCTAGGATTTTATGAAAGAGAAATATCGACGAAAATTCTCGGATATACCTTACTCTCGTTTTCATCTGCTGTGAAATTATTTTCGAAAATCTAACCTCGAATGTACCGCTATGTATGAATTAATTCACTTTACTATCATATTCGTCAAACAAATTAATATCATTAATGGTGAGTACTGCGGTTGACGAGAGAATTTAAAGTGAGTGAAATCCGCGTGAGAGGTCTTCCGTAAGATTGTAGACCTTCCATTCCCTTTCAATTTGTGTCGACATTAATACGTATCCACAAGATTTATCCTCAACATCTATACGACAGGAAACAAAGGAATGAAAATTTTAGTACATCGTACTCTGACGTTGGCCTTATCCTCTGGTTTTCAATTCTCAATAAAATACCCCTGAAAAAATGCAGATTACGAAATACCATGCGAAATCACAATTGGCAGTTGTAACGGAAATTGATGCTGATTACGCGGAAGAAAGCAGAGTAATGGATTCATAAGACATTATTTATGAAAGATTCAATTTCGTCGCTCGAGCTTTCGCCCTCTGTTCAGTCGATATTTTCTCTCCCTTCTTATTAGTTCAAAAAATCCTCTCGGGATTAAGGACTCTGCAACACTCACGACTCACACTCGGCAAAGTTTTCGCACAGCTCTCGAATCCTGACCCCGCTTTGTCTCCCCCTTTAACTCAATGTATGTTAAGGAGCAATACGTTCATATTTTTCCCGCTCTCGGTGACGAAGCGGACTTTGAGAAGTCAGTAAAACATGTATTAAATCAGAAAATGTAATAATTTTGTCAACCCTCGAGTGGCCTAGCCGGATTATCCCTCAAAATTGTGATTAGATGGGACAAGCTCCTTCCCCTCTCCTCCGTTTCTTCCGCTAATTCTGAATGATCGCTCGAGAACAACGTGTGTTTCGTAGTAGGGGGTAATAAAAGGGTGCGCTGTACGGACCGCTCGAAAAACGGGGGCGTTCATCGATCAGCTCGGCAAAGGGCTACCTCCGTGTTTTCTTGTCCCTTGAAAAACCATTGTCACTTCCATGAGTATGATTAACGTCTGGTTTACGAGGATAACATATTATCTTGCTCGGCCATGCAAAATGACGGATGAGGGGAAATTCGACTTTTCGTGGATGAACAAATCGATGGATCATGCTCACAAATATCACTTGATTAACGGGCAGTCATTTGGATTTTTTATATGAGTTTTTGCGCTTCGATTGTATGACAAACTCGATGATAATTTAGTTTTACAACTTTGCGCTGGATTGTAATATCAAAAACAGGATCAAATCTTATTTTTCGCACTGATATCCGTCTTGAAACTTTAATACTTACTTTTAACGTACTTTTTTACTAACCCAATCGTCGTAATAAGAGAGTAAAATTAAAAATAAAAAAAAATTTTAAAAAAAACAACAATATGTCTGGAATATTAAAAAAGTTTATATAACCCTCGTTTTATCGTGTAGAAGCCAATGCACAGAGCTCATCGAGATTGTATATAAAGAGGGCACATAAATATGCCCCGTTTTCACAGCTTAATTGATACTTTCTGAGACCGCCGGTCGAGAAAAAAGAATTTAAAAAAATTCAATCACGCGAACGTTTTCGCGGTTATAGGTTCAACGCGAAGCGAACATGAATGGAGCCATAACGAATTAAAAGTTTATCAGAACCGTTAAAAAAATCTCGTTCCTCAAAGAAATAAAAAAAAAAAAAAGAGTGAGAGCTGGCGATCTATGAAAAAACCGAAAAAAACAGTGGTTTCCAACGGTACGGAGCAGCATAAATTAAACGATTGTTCCGCAGCATTGCATTTGCCTTATATTTAGCACGTTTATTTGCGGATTTTCCAGATCCAAAAGAAATACAAGCACAGATCGAATGAGCCGAAATTTGCTCTTTCTCTTTCTGTCAATTTATTTTTTGCATCGTTATTCCATTTGATACTCTTCTTTTTGGCCGTTTAATTATTTTGACTTTTGTTTTATTTTCTTCGGTTGCCCGTGTGTACCGCAGAACAATTAATAACACTGGTTAAGCCCAGAGCGGTGGAAACCAGCCGTGATATAGCAATTCGCAAGAATGCTTTTCCAATGGATCTGAGTGTATAGGAAGAGAAAAAAAGAAAGGAGAAAAGAGAGAGAGAAAAAAATGAGGAAAAAGCAAAGCGAGAGAGTTCTGGAATTTCACAAGCTTGCTCCTTCCTTCAGCCCTTTTTTCTTATTTGTTTATATTATCCCGTAGCTCCAATTTTGTATTGGAAACTGTACTGTCATTTTGGCCTTTTGGCTCACCTCGCAATTGATGGGAGAAAAAAATGTCTTGAAAATAAGCGCTTCCACAGAACGAGGGGTCGTTGGTCAAGCTCTTTTAATGAAACGAATTTTTCTACTTATGAGCATCCGATTTATGCATACACATAAATAAACGTACGTAGCATGGAATTAACCGAGTACATACACAAATAACACTCCGTGTACACGGATATAAGCAAAAAAAGAGTATTATACGCGTGTTTGCTATCGCGCGGAAGCTTCGCGGGTAAGTACGGGGGAGCGATAAATTGCCGATAAATCCACGATTCCAGGAGTTCGGTCTCTCGACGAATGGCCATTGCAGCGAGAAAGAAAAAAAAGAAGACGAAAAACGAGTAGGAATTTTCAGCCGCAGAAAAGGATCGGAATAACTGAAAAAAGTGTTGGAAAAACAAAATGAAGCGCACGGAAAAAAAGTGAATATAGTTGCAAAAAGATCAATTCAATCGAGAAATATTTCCCACGTTTGAATTCGAGGGCTTTGCCTCAACGGCATCGTCCCCAGAAAAACGCCATATGTGGCTCGTGCGTCAAGACGCGCCATTGTGCACACACACACGCGCGCGCGCGCGCGCTTTAAAACAATGGACATTGGAGAATCGCCTTTTTATAAATTGAAGAGATCCCGTCATACAGAGAAAAAGAACGATATCAGACGTTTGCATGTCTATATACATTTACGTGCGGGATCGGAACCACTGAGGTAGAGGAAGAGGTACATGAAGTGAATTCAACCCCTTCACCGCACCTCGCCCCGCATTTTTACCGAACTGCTTGGCACGCCAGGCCAGCATAACTGTAGGAGGGAGTTCTCCCTCGTTTCTGATGAAGGCGCAACGGCGTGTCGTATAAGCGAAAGGATTAAAAAGTAGAAAAAAGAATAAAGAGGCTCAAAATGGGGAAAGGAAAATATAATATGCTGTATAAATAGTCCGTATACAGGGTGTCCGAACACCAATGATCGTTTCAGTGAGCGACGAAGTTCAAGTACGAATTGCGAGTCTGAAGGTTCGATATCTTTATAAATCTAGACTTGGCTGTGCAGCGAATCGATGAGTTTTCAAGTTGAAAAAGGCCATAAATTTCTGCGCTAGCGAAACATCGGAGAGGAAGCTTTGACGCTCAGGACCGATGCCGTGTAGGATGAGTTTTCTAAGGGAAAAATTCATTCATTCTCGGAGCGATTTGAGAAACGTTGAGGCTCTCGAGGATTAAACGTAAGGCGAGAGCTTCAATGCTTCCGTCTTAATCTGCTCATATAAGAATGAATTGTCTACAATAGACGAGCGAACACCCTCACTCAATTTTCATGAAAATGTTTCTCGACAACATCTCGGTCCCACCCAGTTCTCCTCTATCTCCAACCGGTGTGATAGAAAAGTCGACGAGAGTTTACAGTTTTGTTGAAATCAATTATCAAAATGGCTCTTGAACGAAGCCGTGTTAAAAAGATCACTTCTGCGCACTCAGCTGGAGCCTGAGCTCGAGCTACCGAGATAATCAGAGACGATGAGACACCCCATATATGTTCAAGAGAAAAACGAAAGCTGTACAAGAGAATCTGAAATAAAGAAACAAATAGGAAATGAAATAAACATCTGCCCCAGCGTGCACACTGGTACAGTCGACTCGATTTCCTTGCATACAACAGTCACGTTTCACATTCACGAAGATTCCCTCTCGTCCTGATCTTTTTAATCTGCGAAAATGTCCTTCCCTTACGTATCCCTGTGTTGACGAAACTTTGCGTGACTTATACACAGGCAATATCTCATGAAAATACGCTTGATTTATTCTGGTCACGATTTTTGCGGTCGACCAATGATCGCGAGAGTGCCATGCATCCCGCTTTCTCACTGCTCGATGGATCGGAGGACGAAATCCTTTGGGTATACAATCAATTCGAGAAGGTGCATGAATAAACAATTTCAACGATAGATTATCTCTCGTTTCGATTATCCATCCATCGAAAAATATCAACTATCCAGATGGGAGTACAGAGTTTGAAAAATCATTTTTTTCCACCAATTTGCGTCAGTTTACTGTTTTGTTATTTTTTCACATTTGACAGATCCTTAACTTCGAATAATCCCGGTTAAAAAAGTACATGATATTTTTTATTTCATTTAATGGATATGGACACTGGCAGATGATATTCAAGTATCGAATAAAAAGTAAGGGTCGTCTGGGAAAGCAGGTCTAAACCATGGAGAATATGTTGAAATTATGTAAATGATCCTGCATTCGCACACACGAATTTCAGAATAATATGAATGGAGAATTCCGTCTCGAAGAAAAAGGGAACTGAGAAATATCGGTATTTCTCACTCGTTAGATCATTTCATTTTTCGTCATTTTCATGCTCATAAAAAATTAATAAAATTCGGGAGCTCGACGTTTTTTTCCATTCTTCCCGTGAGATCGTGAAACTTTCATGGGGAAAAAACGAAACTTTTTTCTCCATTCACTTCGCTGATTCTGTCTCAAGAAGAATTTGAAAAAAGCCTGTTTTTACATATCTTGCAACGTTCATTTATGCCCCAGCGTCCTCAACGTGTTTCAACTAAACGATACTTTCCTTGCCCTCGCAGAAAATGAGAAACTCTCACTGCAAAAAGTTTTATTTTCCTGTGTTGAGATAAGGGAATGACCTTTTTGTAAATTGTTTTTTTATGACCAATCACGCTGCCCCAAGAAATTCCTCTCTACGCCTGAGATTGTTCAATTTCATTTGGAACAGCCCATAGCGGAGGCATGACATACATATCTAATGGTAGTGGGCTTGGCAAGGACGTCTAAGGGTGTTTCGGGCGTTATCGCACTTCACTTTTCCCTCATGTCCCTTATACACGAGAGAGAAATTGATCGCAACAGGAATTCCCTTGCGTTCTCAATAAGCTCTCGTACGAAGTAGTTCGTTGGATATATATGTATGTACGCCCAGATGTTCCCATGGCCGAGATTATGCTCCCGGAATATCGATGAATCCCGGAGGCCGCCACGCGGTCGAGTCTTCATCACGAAGAGAGGAGACCATCTCTCTATATCTCTATGCGTCCCAAGTGGGACGCGTGCGAGGGTGGAATCCTGACGAGATTCCCGATGGTCATCGTTCTCCCCGATGCATAAGTGCATCGACGGTGCACTGGCTCCAGTTTTTGTGTACAAATTAGCAGAGAAACTTGCGTTCGAGCTGATCAACGAATCAGTTGACCGCTACGAAGCTGTGATTCTGAGCAGGGAATAAATACACCTTCGCGATGGACTTAATTCTGACGAAGTTTCAAAAATAAGTTAAAAAGGCCAACGCGTTGCCCCTCCGAATGGGAGTTGGAGATGCATATGTGGAAAGCCGTGAAAACGTGAGCCCGGATAGGCGGGGCTCAGCGTCCGGATGCACCGGATAGGGATCCATTTGTAAATGAATATTTCATAAATGGCACATCGGGAAAAAATGGAGCGGAACATTTTCCCTCTGCATATCACGATTAACTGGCTTTGCGGCTCAGCAGGACGTTTTTTCACCTGCACAGGCCATTTGATCGCACCAGCGAATGCGGATCCCGAATGATAAAAATGTTGGTCATGTTATTAAATTGATGGATTTTCTCAGATGGAGTGAAAGTGCCATTAATTTTACGGAATCCGACGACTTCCAATTGGGGTGACGGAAGCATGCGAATAACTAATTAGCGGCTCATCGATTTTAGATGGAATGTCTCATACGTACGTAAATAGATATTCTGCACGTACATGTAGACTGGGACTGGATCGTATTAAACGTTTGGAGACGATATACTATGCGGATAGATTGTAAAAGGGATGAAAGCATCGACCTCCCCGTTCGAGCCTGTAACCATTTCCGGTCGATTCACAGAGCACGAGATCGAATCCGATTACGGGACAGGAAGTTGGAAATATCGTAGATGTGACCACAATTCTCTTTCTCTCTGCCACTCTCCGTCTCGTTCTCTCCTTCGCAATGCACCCGTGTATCTACTTTCCTCCCCACATTCCCTTTTGCTACTCCCACCCTCGCGGAAACGCAGCAGCTCCTATCCAGAAATGCGAGTTCAATAACACTTTACAAATTTTATATCGACTTTTACGATTATTACTATTTTTGTATGGATGATAGCGGACACGCATCAGTGCAGAAGCCTCCATCAGTCAGTGTTTTATCTAATTGCGTAATCGGCCTGTGCGTAAGGGCTTATAGAGGCTAAACGATAATTTTCAACCCTTAACGGTGGTCCAACACAGAACGATGATTTCCAACGATTGAATAGCCGCAGATTCCCTGCCCCGTGCAGCACAACAGGCACAATGGCAATACAATTTTCAACGCACGCCCTTTGTGCACACAGGTAGAGCAAAAAAAGAGGGAGAATATCGACAGTTGCAGTTTCGTTCGAAGCCACAGAGTATACGAGCATGTTCTCGCTGACTCTCGCTATACTAACAAAACTCGCTTTCCCATGCTCTTTCACACACCGCCATGACTTTTCATGTGTTTATTCCTTTTCCTTTCTTTCTTTTTTTTTACAATTTTTAGCCTCTTGTGTAGATTTGGCCCGCTGCCATTCGCTTGTTTCTCCTCTGAACTATCGCGCGCATAATACCGATGGAGGTACGACGCGATACCAAGTCCGTAGTTTTTAGATGAGCTATTGTACTTTAATGGTATTTAGTGTATACCTGTGTTATACACTCGCTCTGCTTTATCAGCTACCTGATACAATGTCCCGTGTTATTATTACTGTACACAGCTCTCGTATATTGTTGTAACGAATTATTGATGAGGTCTGATGAGAGAATTACCAGCCCAAGAAAAAGAAGGGGGAAATAAAGCCTCGCGGAACATGCTCTCATAATACACTCGAAAATCCGCTCTGCTAACGGTCTACATGTTTTATACCAGTATTCTCCACCCTTCGTTTCAGCGGGTAAACGATAAGATTTTTCGTTTTGAAACGTTACACCGAGAGGTTGAGTGGACCGGAGAAAACCCTTCTCGTTAACATTTTGTACGATTTTTGGTGAAACTTCATGGCATCGTAATAAATTCGTGTATGGGCTCTTCAGAGAGCTTTACTAAATATGCTACTCGCGATGACATTGAAAACTGAGCAATACCATTTTGCCCATGGTGATGTCTGATCGTGAGTTGAAATTAGTTTTACCACACGCCGTTTTTTATTGCTGTGATCGGGGAAACTCAATTTATTGGGAAATCTGGATTCGTTTCTTAAACTTTTGAGTATTTTATTGATTTAACATTTCTAGAAAATGTGGAGACGGAAAAGCCCATGGATGAGAAGATCGTGAAGCAGACGTTCTGATTCTCCACCTCGCATTCTCGATTTCCCCGTGTGCAAAATGCTTCGGTCGCTCAGTATTTGTATGTTTACGAGTATATTTATGTTGTTTAATGCTGCTGAATGGATTTGTATGTACGTACGAGGGTGCAGCGACGCGTTATCCCTCGGTGGGCTAACAATAGCCACGTTGATTTTGCATTCGTCGTGACAGAGCGATAGAAAAAGAGAAAGAGAATAAAAAAGTTAGAGGGGATGAAAATGAGAGGGGTTGTTGTGCGTATAGTTGGACGCGGTCGGTTTGACGAACCCCTTTCACGCTTTTTTTCTATCTTTTATTCAATCCTTCTTACTCTAGTTGGCTGTATCACCCTCCATTGGTAGTCGCGGCTCTCTTCCTATTTATTCGTTAATGTCTATTTGCAATGTGTTCTGACTCTCTCTTTTCCACTCGGAGACTCTCTATGATCATCCCTCGGCTATTTCCGCAACGATGTTTTGACGTAATCCCATAACGCGCGTTATTCTTGTGTAAATAGACGGGAACGCAATATGAATAGATATGTGCAGGGGAGAAACGGGTCTTCTCTCTATTCTTGTACAGGAATTCAAGAACAGAATTGCAAGTCACGTGACGGGAAAGTGATACAGCTTTAAGTTTTCAGTTAATTGACCTCTTCTCTTATTCGCTTTTCTCTCTCTCTCTCACTCTCTCTCTCACTCTCTCTTTGCTCACTCTTTCATGCGGTTTCGGATCGTAATAGTTGGTAGCCTGTCTCAGCCACTTATTTTCCCTTCACGTATGAGCACCCTCAGCTATGCACTGGCACGCTGTGGCAAAGATCGTGGTGAGAATAGAGATAGAAGCCCATCAACTACCACCATTCCCGTCGACTTGAGTCAACCGAGAACAGAGTAACCGCAGCCGTTCCCAAGTTTATCCCTTACCACACTTATCCATATAACATTTTACCGCGCTCGATAACTATACATTAGGAGCTTTGGCTGACCAAGCAACTTTAGGGCCCCCGGTCACCCACTATTTAAGCTTTATTGACACATCCCCTTTGTAAGAATAAACTTGAAGAATAGTTTTAATTGTGACCAACGAATTTCCACGTTTTCACACACACACACACACACGAATATCTTTTGAAAACTAGCTGCCTCGATGGTCAGGGAAGATTCTGCAGAGAATTCGGTTTTTTCGAGCCAGCAATTAACGGCATCTGCCATTTGAACGTACCCCACACGTCAAATATGCTTAGTCCAAATGACCTTACAGACGAATTTGGGATGAGCTTTAGTTTAATTTCAGTGACCTCAATCTACTAATTGAGTTGACCAGAAGTTGTTCGACCTCTGATTGGTGTTTGATCACTGTTAATTCAAGTTTTAAAGGTATTCGCTAGATTCACTTGTGAGCAAACTTTCAAATGATGACCGCAATCAGGGGCTGAAAGCCCATGCGAACTAACGAAGAATACCAATGATCGATCGCCGATCCGGCGGTCTTGGAAGTAAAGTTAATCCACTGGCTTTTAATCCACTTCGTTTGAAATTCCGGGGTTAGTATCCAGAAAAGATGCGCAGTAAGGGTGCCTATTGGTACTAGACCAATGAAAAGTCGCATAACTCAGTCGTAGCTTCCTCATTAACTGTTCCGAATGAAATTTGAGTATATTTTATAGTCCAAGAATGGTGTTTGCTTCAAACCTCAGTAAATATAAGTATTCATGCAAAAATTTCAGTGAATGCACAGCTTATTAATTCTCGACTTTGATACTATTGGACAGCTTAAACTGTAGACAATGGAACGTGGCTTTTCTTTTATTCTCATAAAATGAGGTCATTCCAATAATGAAAACCGAGACTCGAAGTCTTCTGGCTTTTAATTGACGGTTGAATTTCTCATGAGAGCGTTGATAGGTAATCGTTATTCAGGGATTGTCATAGCTCATGATCCGTCGAAAATTTAAACCATTCTCCATGCACTCTGATTCCCGCTTCCTCCTCGCGGATGCTTCTCCTGTCCAATTTCGCTGCGGATATCATCCAGAGTGTAATTGAATTAGAGAAAATGTTTGGCGAGTGGAGTAACTTATAGTTAACTTAACAGTCGTCAAAAGACGGAATTGTCGGAGGGATGACGGTGTGGAAAGGAGCAGAAACGGGGAGCAGTGAGAACAGAAATAGTGAGTTCGACCACAGTGATCGCCAGTCCGGTAGAAACCAAAACTCAATTGAAGATGTCTCAAACTCTAAAACTCGGACATTGATCATGCAGGACTTCATGATGTACAAAAAGCTTTTGATTAGAATCTGCGACGTTTCAGAATGCTATATTAGACACACTCTGTTTCTCCGCGTCTCACTCTCCTTCGTAATTTCCGCTCGTGTCAGTCGATCTATCGGACGATTATCATCGAAACGCCACGAGGCCAAAAGTTCAAGCAACGTAACAAAAGTTCATAAACTCACGTATCGAGAGCGAAGATTCAAAAGGGCGTATGATACATTTAACCTCCTTCATTTCCGCACAAAATTATGCAAGTTAGGTCCTTTCCGATTCGAGCATGCACGCACACACACCCAAGCTTACACAGTTTCCGAGGAATCTGGCGATTTACTCTAGTGGAGTGACGCAAACTCGCGAACGAACATTGTCCGTTGTTGGAATTCGCAATTTGACCGTTCCATCCGTCTTTCCGAAGCGAGCTGGATGCTCCTAGGTACGAAAACATACGTCTATGTATTTGTCTATGTAGGCGGGTATAATGCTTGGCTACCTCGTATAATCGCTTTCCCCACAAGCACCGAGAGTCCTAGACACGTTGAAGTGAGAGAATCTTCTCGGTCTCTTCAGAGACCCCGAACGTTCCCTTGTGCTTTGTCCAACGCAGAGTCGCACATACGTCACACCTCGACAACACTTGTATGCTCGAAACTTGCCAACCACCTCAAAGCGCATCAGCTCAAAAGACCAGTATCTCCCTCTCTCTCTCTCTCTCTCTCTTTCTCTTTCTCTCGCTCTTCCATTCCATTCCACTATCTGCCTCCTACAACTGTTCGTATTAACGTTTATTAAAGGTGATAAATCAAATCGAGGTACTCTCCGTAACGAGGGAACGTAAAGCTGCACAAAATTGCAGCCGCTCGTACTCACATGCAAAAGCAGTAAGCATTACATTTTCTTCGTGATACATCGAAATTTCTGTGCATTGCTCGTTTCATACGAGAAGCATGAAGGAATAAAGGTTTCGGCTATGCTACCACCCTAGAAAACATTGACAATCGGCTCAACACTGGCCAACTCTCAGCCTCACTTGGCCGATGTTGCGCCAATTGTGGATGTTTTCTAGGGCAACGTCTCTTCTGTTTTCCACAAGATCCACCTTTAAATTTCGGTTAGTCAATAATCCCGGAATAGAGAACGATCTTTTTGTAATTCGGCATGAGTCGACTCTTTTGGCCTTTCGCGTTTCTTGTATCAGGCTCCTTTCAACCTCATGGCAAAAAATAGTCCGCCCCGAGATCCCTTAATTATACCTAAGAACGTTATATCTCGCGTGTTGCGGAATCTCTTAATCCAAGCAATCACAGGTCGCGCATTAACCGAACAAACAACGATTATGTATCATATGTATGAGAGTATACTCAAATGTACAGGACATTACAAAAGTCGCTGTTATACTTCTTGTGAAATGAAAAGGTCGTTGGATTCATTACCCGTTTCTTATTTTCCTATGCTCCTCAATATTTGAGGTATTTATTCACTCGTGATAAATTAAAAGCAATGGCAACGCTAAGGGCATTGAGATGGGAGAATTGCCCATCGAATAAAACTCGATTCTATTGGACGATCATAAAACGAATTCAAAAATTCTTCATCAATATGCCTAATTCAGTTTATTCAGCAGAAAATGTATGAATTTTATATTTCGTTTAACTCAATAGGCAAATTTTTGTCTCTGTGCGTCATGAGGAGACCCAGCGTTATCGTTATATTTACAGCGATCTTCCGGCATTGAAGAGCAACAAGACTTTCGGGATCAGGCTAATTCTCACGATGCTGGCCAAAGTCCCATCTTGATAGTTGCTTATGAAAGACTGTGTATGGGAGCTCCTGATATAAATACATACACATATACATATCTTCGTGTGGGTTTGTATATACTTTATGAAAAGGGCCGTATGATGGATCGCCTGCCAGGCGCCTGATGGTGGTCGAGACCCGGGAAGAGAAAGGGCACATCAACATCAGGAGCACAAGCGATAGCGCTGAGAACGAGGAACCGTACGAACTGTTAAAAGCTGGACCGCACTGTGGCATGGGTACAGACGAGCTCTGGAGAGTGTAATCAGCGTCAGGCCGAAAAGCTCTCATCTTCTTATAAATCGGAAAGCTTTCCTCCAACCTTCACCCTGGTGGATTTTAGGGAAAACCTGAGAAATAAATCTCTTCATTGGAAGAAAAATACAAATTTGAAGCACATGGACATGACTTTATGGGGATACAACAAGATACGTACGTTTCGAATGTTGAGCTCCCCAATGCTAATGCACGTGGATCATTGATTTGGAAAATGTATAATCAGAATTGAACTCGCAGATACTTCTAATGATAGAATTAGAAGCAGAATTAGCGGTTATGCAAACACCCAGATTGAGTGAAACGTAAAAGAAAAAAACAAAAGATAGCTAGATATTATATAGATGTAGCGTTAAGAGAGCATTGCCTGTCGGCTGCGTGGCAGTTCCGGTTTCGGAAGCCGTACTACCGAAAGCATTTTCATCTGGCTACGTCCAGTAGTATGCACGTATGTTGGCATGTATGTAGATGAGAAAGCTCTGAAAGAGTTTGACGCCCGAGGCGTGTGTGGACACCCAGAGATCAACAAGAGGGAGAATAAACGAGATTCGCAGAGAGCATCTGACAGATGAACGCGAGGAAAGACCGGGGATTACACTGAAACGTTGCCATCTACCATACGCGTAGTTTTGTACGCACTTTGTACAAGGGAAAAAGAGAGCAAGTGAAAACATAGAAATAGACAGTGATGGAGAGAAAGAGATGATGAGAAGGGGGGGGGGCGGACAGGCTTGGAACGGGGTGGGAGAATCGCCCAAGTGCCTTGGGCTAATAATTCCATGATTATTTCATAAGGGTATAAAGCGATGAGAGGGATGGAGATAGAGCAACGAGGAGAAGAGTGAGGAAGAGAGATGTGAAAGGATGATGGAAGAAGAGTGAGGGGTCCTTGAATATGTATGCATCGAAATTTATAGTCCTGGAGTAAGAGACTGAGAGAAGAGAGTGAAAGAGGGAGAGACACGATGCTCTCACTGCTGGGTAATTGTAGAGAACTTTGGAGAAAGGTTCGAGGAAGACCGGAATGTCGAGAGAACGAGGGTAACCGGTGGTGAAACCAGCGACGTCGATGCGAGATACTCTCCTCTCCTCTCTGTGTATACTTTATATATGCATATACGTGTCTGTATATATATATATATATATATATATCGCATCGTGATGAAACCAAAACATCCCTTAGGCCGGGAGAGCGTCGAGCAACCCTCAATTACGTATATCTTGCGCCTGCCGGCCGAGAGCTCTTTCACTACCCCAGTTATATATGGAGGGAGAACCAGAGAGTTTTAGCCCTTCTGCTTTCCTTCGGAAAAACAACCAGCAGCACCAACATTCGCTCTCAATGTTGTGGGCTCGCATTTTTATACAGGCCAACAACCCTAAGCATCGGAAGTGTTGTTTTTTTTTTATTTTTTTATCCATCCGCTATCTGCATTGCGCGATCGTCAAAGCGAACGTTGCCACAGTTCGGAAAATATTTATTGCATTATTTTTCTGTGGAGAGAAATGCACTAGAAGCGGATCGAGTACACGGAAAACGTGGAAAGTCAAACTCGGGTTGTAGAGAATTCTTGAAGAAATTTCGAACGGAAAAGTCGAGAGGAAAGGCAAGAAACCGTTTGTATTTGGTAGAATTTGGGTATCAAGTTCCAGAAGAATTTTGAATACGCGAAGCTCAGAGGTTGCAACTTTGTAAAAGATGTCGGAAGTTGGCCTCGGTTCTGAAGTCTGACGTTGTTTGAAAGCTTTTGTTGGAAACTCTCTGGCTTACCTTTTCAGTTAATTTATTGAAATTATAAACGAATTTTAAAGAGATTCAAAACAGATCTGAAATGCTACTAAATACACGAATCAGCCTTCGATGCTGTCATAAAATGCGCCTCGCGACCTACGAAATGTGTCGAGTACCTCGTTCAACTTTAGCTCGGACGTACGTGGATGGAAATTCGGAGAGTAATCCAGTCGTCGTATTCGAGTGCATGGAAACGAATTTTAAGGAAAGATAGAGAACTCAATACGAAGGCTCGTTGTGAATTCGATTACGATTATCAAACAAGTTGAAAAGCTTTGAAAGGGTTGGTACAACTCCCTCTGAATAGTGTTGCGTCAACCTCAACCGAGTGTTCTGAAACCAAGTAGTTCTCTTCTTGCTTAGAATGAGTGAGAGAGGCAGAGAGCGAGAGAGAGAGAAAGAAATGGATAATCCAGAGAGAATATATAATTAAGGTTTGGAGATTTCCAAAATGCTATCAACACAAGCCTTCAGTCAAATAGGATAAAGCGACACCAGCCGCAAGCATATAGACTCAGGCGATCTCATGCCTATTGGCTTCTTCCTGCAATTTCTTCAAAGCGTATGTTTCTCTTGGAAACCAAACCAAGATTTGCTCGTATCGTGGGAAGCTACTTGTTTTCAGAATCCTCGAGATAACCTCATTGGGAAGGAACTCCTTTGCGGAACCCACCACGTATTTACAAAGCAACTTGAAATTTGTTCCACGAATTGAGAAACGAACGACGGCTAATGTCTAAAACAAGAAAATTGTTTGTTCTATCAATTTAGCAGTGAATGGAAAGATTCGCTTAATTAAAAACGCATCACTCTCCAAGGCATAAATTCTCACATGACGGCATTAATGAAAACATATGGATAGTGATCGAGTGAGCGTTTTCGCGATATTACAAAAATCTATCGCGATGATTAATGCACTTTATGAGAGGTGTAGAGTGGTTGAACTAGCCCAGGGAAAGTGAGAGAGTAACAGGGGAAAGAGAAAGGGAGAGAACATCAGTCGTGAAGACCTCTCGGGCCACTAACGTCAAGTCCCGAGTCTCTATAGTAGCCAATCCATTAAAGGCACTTTATTAAATGACCAAATAATAGTATGAAATATCACACTCCTGTTTGCCCCTAGTCTATGGCTTTCATCCCCCATATTATTTATGTACGCTTGTAGTGCAGACTGCAGAAGAGTCGTCCTATACGATAAGCCGAAAGCCGAGGCGAAAGCACTTTCTCCTCTCGTATTTGCGCCTGGGAAAAGTTACAGTTTACACAATTCGTTATGAGAAAAAATTGTGGCGCTTCGATCGCTCGTGAAATAATTCTAAGCTCAGAGAAATGCATTTTGATGCTAGCAGTTGGATAAATATTAGGGTGCGTCATTTTGTGGAAGCTTTTTTGTTTTTACCCATCGTGGCCGAAAGTGTCATTGGTTGATGTCCAAAAACAAAACTACGCGAAAAGGTAGACGTTGTCAAAAAATATTTAGCAATCGCGAATCCAAATTGAAGGTTTCCTATTTGGTTAGTATTGAAAAAAATGTTGTCCTCATTGTTATTGGCACCGCTCTGCTAATTTTTATGTAGCAATATTTTCCGAATTAGTTTTCGTTGAAAACTTGATACTTTGCAATAAAATATATTGAACCATGGCCGTAAATTCAATATTATTCTCGGTATCATTGCTGAAAGTGAATATTGTATGAAAATACCTCCTAAGGTATTGAATATACGGAAAAAAATCAAACGACAACTTTGTAGGTAAATGAATTTGCTACAAAAAAGTCTTATGAACTGAGATGCATGTATATTAAACCTGTAACAATTTTTTGTGTGTCGACAACTTTATTGTTTTTCCAGTTAACTGAAGAGTTTACAAAATCCGATTTCATGACTTGGTTATACGCAGATCACGGGGAAATTTTTTATTCTTTTAGAGCAACACAAAATATAGAATTGATTTTGTTCGCTACATTGACAAATGATCATTATAATATCAATACGACTGTATACCGATCAACGACGTAAATAATTTACAATATTTTTATAATTATTTTACAATTATTTCCATAAATGTACGTATAATTAGCAATCCATTTCTCCATTCGGAATTCATTTACACGCTGATGGGAGAAAAACACACGTTTATTAACATTTCTTTTGATCGTTCACCAAAATAATTTTCCTGTACTATGGCTGCAATACGAATTCAACAAAATAACATGCCAATTTTACCCCCACCACCGCGAATCGTTTTATTCAGAGAGTGTATAGTCTCGGCGAGAGCCTCGGGCCAGCAGACGACAGGGCTGTCATATACGAATAATCGTCATAATTCATGAAACGTAGTTCAGCATAACGTTTGCACATCGACAAATCGACTAAGATATACAAATAAATATATGAATTATGCATAAATTATAACTTATTGATGTTCGATGATAAATAACCGGAGCTCTGCAACGATAATTTCTTCTTTGAGAATAGGGTTCAATATGTCAAATAACCAAATTATATAACGGTCGATATTTCGAAATTTTAAAAGTTGTACTATCAGATTAGGGAAAAATAAGTGATTCGAAATTTTTATTTTCGATCGACTATTTAGCAGATTACGCGTTTAATCGAATATTCCTTTTTTGAATTAGTAGTTACTCGAAAATATATATTTCGATAGCTTTCATTTCGAATTTAATTTTAGCAGACCAAACGAATGTCAAAAGTTCATATTTTCGAATTCAAAATGGAAAGTAATTGTTTTGTAGGACTAGATATAGAGTAGCAAAAAATCGAAAGTGAATTTTTCGAGCCTATAAAACTTAGATATGCAGAATAGCGATGGCTCTAAAAGGCGAAAGTCAAAATGGCGATGTTTGAAATTGGAAATCGCCGGTCTGAGTACGTGAGTGAGATGGGTGTATTTTGAACTCCACTGCATTTCTTTATTTTGATCAGTCGACTTTCTAACTTTTCGCCATTTTGACCTCTTGATTTTTTGGTGTTTCAGTATTTCAATCTCAGTAATATTTTGGTCTTTTGTTATTACATTTTCGAAATTGTGAATATATTCACAATATTGCTGATTGCGTAGTAATTTATGAATCGAAAGAGTGATAGTCGAATTTTCGGAAAAACGATATTTTAGTCAGCGTTCTATGGGCAATTGTTACATTCCATTTTCGTTGTAAACGTGCTTCGAACCTCGTAGTTTCTACTTTATTTATTTTTGACATTCAAATTCATTCAATACATTCAATATTAAATTCTGACAATTACATTCAATAACTTAGACACTACAACCGTTTAAATAGATCAAATAATCAAATAGGAAACCTTCAATTTCGATTAGTGATCGCTAAATCCATTTTGAAAATGCCTACCCTTTCGCGAGGTTTCGTTTTTGGACATCAACTTTCGGCTTTCGGGCGTGAAATCTAAACATGAAAAATATCGTATGCACTACCATTTTATTCATCTACTTCGCGTGACTATAATGAAATATCTTTTTCGTAATGAAATATTTGCACCGATTGTTCGAAAATCTTCCCCTACAACCCCTTTCCAACTACGTTAAGAACAGTAATCAAAAAATATTGACACAATCCATTATACCTGACAATTAAATTAACAATAAATAATGTCAGCCAAGTTTTCAGGTGTTCGTTTGCAACAAAGTTTCCAGCGGAGATAATAACTTTAGTTGAAATTCACTACCACTGTGTTCAAAAGTAACAAAATCAAGACATTTACCAATTAAAATTTTATTGTCAAGTACAATTGGATTTAGGTTCTCGTGCCCCGTAATACAATAGTATTCGTTCAGTTACCAGGACACGTTCCTCCCAAAAAGTTTTCCCGGTTTTCTGAGATGGGCTTGCGAGGCTGGAAATTCGCACTTAACACCCTGCAGGATCTCGCAGTCTCTAGAGATAAAGGCGAAGATGCACAATTGGAGAAGCAGAGGGAGAGAGAAAGAGAAAGTGCGAAGACAAATAAGGAAATGAAACAATTCAATACGGATTTTAATCCTGTATCAGTTGTGCATCCGAGGGACTCGAATAATAACTAGGTGTGCTTTTGACTCGGCTTTTAATGATGATGATGCGATGTAACCTACGGGGGCATAAACGCAGAGAGGGATGAAGAGAATTAGAGAGAAAATAGAAAAGCCTCAAGGGGTGAAATGCACTCATATGAGACTGTCTATCTCTCTTCCCTTCTCCCTCTCTCTCTTCCTCTGCTGCGTGAAGGTTTCTGGTGGCAATAAGCGCATTTCTCGTTCGCCCTGTGCCGGTCCGTTGCACCAGGTATACTTTACCGCAATTTGCATGTAACCACATATAACGACCACCGAGAATACGAGCGTGCGAGTTCCCTCTCTCTTTCTCTTTCTCTCGGGCTCTCAACTGCAGATTGCATAACCGCGAATACATACATTGGCATGTTAGAAACAAAAGGGCTGAAGACACATGCTTTTGCGGATTTAGATCATCGCGACCCACCCTTTTGCAAGCTTTTATCCTATGAAACACGTACACGTGTTCCAATGAGCACAAAAACGATAAAACCCTGCTCTCCGCATTCCTTGTAAGGGCATACCTACTTGGAAAATGCTACCTCAGTAATACATTCAAACGCTTATACCCTCACGGCGCATACACAGCTGCACTAATTCACTTATTGCCGCAAGTACAATAATATACGTAATGCGAAATATACTCTTAAAAAAGTTGGAAATGTTCACTCATATTTGCACGTATTTGCACACACCCTTGATCACGTAACTCTACTTCTTGGTCTAAACAAACTGAAAACACACACACTCTCTCTCTCTCTCTCTCTCTTCATCTCTCTTTCTCGTATGTGTCGTCAGACATTTTGTAGGAATTTGCGATGGTTGTTGAAAACGCAGCCCTCTGGAATAAACTCGATTAGCGGAGGGTAAGCGCAGCTTGCAATGTAAACATTTTCCACTTCTTAGTTACAGAAAAATAAATCAACGAATTGATGTTCAATTTTAATGAAGTGCTTTCTTTGCGAATCTTCGAAAAACTTTATAGACTAGCACGAAATTTGTAACAGTTGGAAAATATTACAGACAGGGAAAAATATTTGTTGTATTGTGCATGAGTAAAAGTAGTGCTCGGAAGCGGTTTCAAGGAAATTTAGCTGTCACGAAAGCAGGGAAAAATTGTCGGTACTCACGTCAGTGTTCTTCATTGTATTGAAAAATGAGCTTCATTCGAACACACGTCGAGAGGCAGAATTTACGTGAGCTGTCAATCACGTAGGCGTCAAATAAGATCGTAACACTTGTTTAGGTAGAAATTATTAACCATTTTCCGCATAAATTCGGTATATGGAACTGGTTTTCGAGCTCGTTGATTGTTTTGATAACCAGCATATAGTTGACTCTTTTATAATTCTTCATTTCAATGATATTCAACAAGAACTCAAACTCAAATTTTAATGATCAAATGTTTCCGCCACGAATTACAAATCGCTGAAAACAGTTGAGTCATTTTCAGATCATTAATTCCACGTAAAGTATAACTTTCCGAAAAGGAAGGCATCACGAGAGGTTTTGATAATCAAGTATATTGCACACAAAGATCCTGAAGATCCTGTCAAGAGAATAATTTTTACTCATTTTTTTGTACAAAAGACTGCATGAAACATCGTTTTCAAGTCCTTTCTTGGCCATTCAATGTTGAATAAAATGCTAAGACCTTGAGCTCGAGTATCTCAGCATCCTGAGGTTAAAGTATCACTTTGACTGAAAAAACTGTGCTGTACCTTCTTTTGTAAACTCTAATACTTTTAACTCGAAAAGTAGTAAAAGAGTTAACGTTCATTCCTGAGTATAAAGTTACGTCCAGCAGTGGTAGTCGTTGCACCACTATTACACCACCGTTTTTCCGTACCATTTACCACAAGCTTTACCGTATTTGCCTATGTATGCTGCGTTCTCTGTAAATGTACGTGTTATAACTTTACTTCTTTTGCTCCGAGAAGCTACTGCACTTATTTTTTTTTTCTTATAGCCTCCCCATTCGCGTTTTCCTCACATTTCCATAGCTTATTATTACCTAATTTTCCTAGTATGCCTTGGTGTAACAGTATTTTAGGATTTCTTCATATTTAAAATACTACAATTTTTTTCACAATGTTATTTTTGTGCTGTACGTCGCTACGTACATGCTAAAATATACCGATGCCGCGAATAGTTTATATTTTCGATGAGTTTCCATGCGAACTTTCTGCAGTTCTCCACATCACCACAAGTTACCAGTCGTTCCATCATTTTGATTTTCGTCGTTCGAATGTAATTTGCAAATAATATTATACAAATACTCTTCCATAATTTTTTTTTTTTGCGAACTTCACGGCATTCGAGGTAACAATACTTGTGGAAGTTTGAGTCAAAATTAACCGGGACTGTCAGAATGTTTGTAGGTGGAAAATTCTATAATTGTGATGGATAACAGAGATTTTTATTATCCATAATCTTTCGATATCTCTGTCGTCGTACCGTCAGTCACTTCTTGTGTGAAAAATCAGATCTCCCAGCTAGTTTTGACAAATAAAAGGATTTTTTATATTCGGAGTGAAAAAATTTTGTAGTGGATATATGGATTCTATTGTAAGATAAATATTTCATGAGTATCTCCATTGGGCTATTTCTCCTCTTGCTATCTATACTTTCGGGAGCACTTAAGTTTGCCTTTGTGGCTCCGAAATTGCTTCGGTTCGGTATCTCGTGGTGTAAACAAGGGGTGGCTCAGATTGCAAGTCATTCATGGCAAAAGCTCGGCCTCCCCGAGCACGTACGCCACGAGCATAGATAAAAACGAGATGAAAGTGGATATATTTTCGTAGCACTAGCTTCAAGGGGAAGATGAAGAATGGTAAAGAAAAACTCTTGGCAACAATGAGGATCCCTCCGATTTGAATAATTCATTCTAATAAAATCGATCGGGTGCTCATTTGTCATTGGTAAATTTACTAATGATGGACGGAATTCACCGAAACAAAGTTCACAAACATTTTTTTATTTTCACCTTCCACCGAGCAGCATCCCGAATCAACGAGAATGCCTGTGAACGTATTTTAATCAATAAACCTACGATTACTTTTTTCGCTGAGACGATGCATAGAAAAAGTGAGCTCAACAGCCTCCCGGGTAAAAAAATATTCCCGAATGAAAAGATCGTTATAATAATTTCTCATGCGAAAAGAAAGCACGGAAAAAAAGGTGGTGAAAAACTGGACAAATTTATTTTCCTCTCGTACAGCTTGAACTGCAAATTTTGTTGTAGGATACTTGAATCCGCTCGAAAAAGTGTATTGTCTTGTTATCTATATCGTTCATATACGTGCATGTACGTACTCTTTTTTTCGTCCATGCCCTCTACATAAACTGGATATACATGGTAGAGACGCGCGTGCGAAATAAAAGAGGGTGGTGCGTTTCAGAGTTTCAGGATGTAGGGAAGCTTTTGCTCTCTATCTGCATCTGTGGGCGAGGGAAGAAGGAAAGAGAGTTTTAGAGAGAAGCTTCTGGGTATAACCGTGTTTGGCTTTTAGAGAACTCGACTCACTTCGGGTGAAGGTTTTGGAGGCGGGTGAGTGAGAGGGGAGCGGAGTTATATGGCATGGCGCCCGGTCGTCCGGCTGCGAGTTCAGGGGCTGAATAAAGTATTAGACGTTGGTGCACGACCGGACCGAGGAGAGGGAGAAAAAAGCCGCGTCGAGAGGGCGCTCGTGTCGGATGACACGAAGAGTTTGAGACAAGGAGGAAACCGGAAGTAAAGCAAAGGACCTGCTCAAAACTATATCTACGCTTTCGTCTACTTTCCTACGTTTCTCTCTCTCTCATTCCCCAACTTTTTCTCTCTTTCCCATTTTCTTACTCGAATATATTCGTCTCTCGCACTCACGACCCTTCTCGTCGTAAACTTACTTTTACCTAACTCATCTATACATGTATATCTTTCGCGCTTAACTTCAAAACACTTCGCACGGTTTTATCCTCCCGGTGCGTATAGCGAGTTATCTCGGTGGAGCTGCGAATGAAATTTTACGCTGTCGAAAACGTAATCGGTCTCATAACCATTTTGCGGGAGCTCAGATCATGCGGTCCACGAGTTTCGCGACAGCACATTGATCAAATTCATATTTCTACGATTGAATAACCCCGGAGGAAAATTACCCCTGGCATAATAGTGCAGAATTGCTCGCGCCTCTAGATAAATTCACTTCGAAATTTCTCTCTCTCTCTCTCTCTCTCTCTCCGGAAAGCAGGTAGACACGCTTAAATTCTTCCCATTGCTAATCATTTTCCGGCCCCTTTCACCCAGCGGTCTTTTCTTTTTTCCCCATGAACTGCATTCACTGACGCCTTCTGGCTCTCCAACTATTTCCTCCGCCTCTTCTTCGCACCCCGACGGCAGCCAGCTTTCATTTTATCGCTCAAATTCCAAGGCGATAGAGAAAAAAGTCGATAATAGAGAAAGACGATAGTTCGAACATCGCGTGCGAACAAAAAAAGTTCACGAGCGAATGGAAAAACAAAAAAGAGCGACGCGGAGACGCGCTGAGAATGACCCAGGCGCAATAAAAAAAAATGAGTCGCTTCAGAAAATTCTTTCGTTATAACCAAAAATTAGTATCATTATAGAGCGCTGGAACAAATCTCATCAAATTAAATTGTAAAAATTCATCCAAATCTTATCAACGGATACGCTCCTTTGGCAAATCATTCCAAAGGATTCACCACAGCGCATGCACTCTTTCATTATTCTCATGTTTTATTTGAATGTTATTAAGATCGCTTAGGTACACCGAGAGTTGACGCATGAATTTAGTGACGAAAAATCCCAAGAATGTAGGTAACATCCCAGTGAATTTAACTCCTGCGAGGTCAGTGGGATAAAGTAGACGTAACGAGTTGAAAAAAACTGCAAAAATGTTCAGCACACCGCAGCAATGTAAACTGTATACTATAATTTACTGTATTGTGGAGAACGTAGCCTGTAAAGCCAAAAGCCTCGAGAAAGGGGCACGTATAGCACAGACTCGTGGCACATAATTATCATGAAGCAGTAGGAGAGCAGCTATTAACGTAATTACATGGAACGTAAGTGCCTTTCTGTACCATATAGATGTACATGTGTGTATATATTATGCATATATTTATACACGTGGAATATCGTAGATTATTAGAAAGACGGATGAGGGGGGGGGGGGGGGAATAAGAACTTGATGTAGTGCAACAAAAGCACATAGTATGTGTTTGTGTCGCTAGCTAGCACTAGCAATAATGAACAAGTTCGTGATGAAGCAAAGCGGAGTAAAGAAAGTCGAGTGAATCGTGTGGATTTTTCGAGCCTTTGCATTGAATATAATCTCGAACGTTCCTTCCTTCAGTGAATTTCTTGACCAATAATGGGGAAAAAATTGATAGAGGTGATGAATCAAATGGTTTATATAACGAAACGCGGGTAGGCCCGTTTATCGCGATGCGTTATTGCGAGGCGAAAAAGTTTTTCGTAGCAGCCGATGAGTATCTCGATTTTCTTATCCTCGTCAAGAGTATCTCTGTAATGCGAACGTGAGTGGCCACCTGCGAGGAGGAGAACATCGAATAATTGGCGTAACGACCCCTGTCAATTGCCAATGAAAATAGAAAGAGTGCGAAAAAGAATAAATATTTGTTTATCGAACGACTATCAAACGGGGCACAGCGTCGAGTTTGCCTTTATCGTGATACAAAATCACCGAAGCGAATAATACACGAGCTTAAAAAAGGGGTCACCGCGTTTCTGACACGTGCGAAATCCTCCGTTCAAGGGGTTGATGAGTATAAAGATATATATAAATAAAGAGAAACGAAGAAAATGAGGACGAGGAAAAAAAACATCGGCGACGTACGCGAACGCGTCTATCTGTATTTTTGCATTCGGACAACTGCTTCAGCCGCATCTCGCTTTGGTAAACAAAAGGGCACGTTTCAAGCCCTAAAACGATGTGGAGTCCGTCGGTTCGTTCGCTGCCAGTGGTCGATGTTTGGGCGTGGGAGGAGACGGAGAAAGTGAGAGTTATAGTCGGTAGACGGCGGGGGCGAAACGAAATTGGAAGCAGTCACTGTGAAAATTCGTGAGGCTGGATTTGGACGATGAGGAAGAAGAGTTCGAGGGAGGGTGCGCCGCGATGACGAAAGCAAGAGGATGCATTCGAAGTTTCTCGCTATATATAGAAGCACCCGTTAGGCTTTCGCCGGTGCACCAGAGAGTAGCAGTCCCCCAGCAGCAAGACGAGAGGGTACTTTTCTCACCCTCGTGTATAGCCGGTAGGCGTGTCTCTATATTAGGTTTTAATCATTCAGAGGGATGAAATTTTAGGGACGTAGGCGTGGTAGTCTGCTTCCCTGCCGGCTACACCCCTTCCTGCTGCTGCTCCTCGTGCTCCTCTTCCCTTCGTTTTCGCAGGTTCGCGACCTCGCAATCCTCCCTCTCGATGAGCTGTCTGTATTGCTCCGCGGGACACTCTCAGATTTGGCGATGCTTTGCACACCTACGAGCTAGTTGTTCGCCCTCTAACCGCCAGGGAAAAAGAATTAGGGCGAGGGAAAGCTTCTGGGAGTACGGTGAGCCTCCTTATGAAGTTATTCTTAGGGGCGAAAAAGAGGGAACTCGAGACGTTGGGGCGAACTAAGAAATGAGACTGGCTACCTAAATCTTTCTATCCGATTCGCTTAAATTTCCAGCCCTCCGTGCCTCCGCAATTCAATTCGTCACTTTCGTACTCCGTTTCCTTTCGGGCAATCGCCCTGCTCCTCGACGAAGCACCAAAACTTTTTCTCTATCCGTCTGTGAGTAACGTCAATGGTTGGGATTACCCAGCGAGTCGTGGAAATTGAGAATTCCATTGTATACACTCAATTCTGTAGCGATATGGCGGATAAACTATAACCAACAATCCAATTATGAAACGTATAAAAGATCAAATTTAACGAGCTGTTATCGAGTTCATTTTGACACTGGAACCATCGATCATCGAGACTTCTTTTCCAATGTTTTTGAGATCGCTCGCTAACGAGCCAAAAACCGCCGAAACCGTGACTAATTGACGTGTATTAATTTGTGTCTATTCGAGAATCGAAGAGCCTCGACACGGTCCAACTTGACGAGGTTTAGCCAATACCTCGATATGAGATTTCGTGGTTTTTCGTGCGGTGTTCTCGGGAAAACAATTTGCTAAAGTTTGTGAAATATAGAGAAAGAGGTCGGAGCTGTGAGTACGTGGTGGCGTGGCGAAAACCGCAGGATCGTGAAAAAGCATAGCGCAGTCTGGTTTCTCCCAATCGCAACCAGGAAATCAACCGACAGACCTGTACGTACTCACTTCCGTTTTACCTCCTCAACCCCTTTTTGCAACTCTCACGGTTACATTGACGTCGAGCAGACGTCACGAAGCTTTTCACCAGGCTTCCTATATATTTGTAACGAACTGTATATGTTGTTAGCAGTGTGTTTCTAACGGATCGCTGGACTGCTCGAGAGTCACTCTGGCGTCCATTCTCGAAACATCCACTCGTTTTTGTTTTCACCGGTTCTGCGTACTCCACCACTTCGTTTTCATCAACCTATATACGTACGTCGATAATACATACATGAAGAGTTAAAAGGAGCGAGAGAGAAGAGAGTAGCGCTATCTCCGTTCGCCCCTGTTTTCTTCTCCCCCGCGCAACCTGTTCCAACCCCCAAGGCTGTACTACCTGGCTTTTGAAAACTGTACTTTCTCTCTCAACCTTCCCCTCATCCACCTGCTACATCCACGTACATTTTCCGCTTATTCCGCCCTTCGTTACCACTCATCCCACTAAACTCTCGATTTGGCTTCATCGCAATCGCAACCCGGCGTGTATGATGTTCGCTCCAAACTTCGGACTCCCTCGAGCTTTCATGGAAAAACCTCCATCAGTGAATATTACTTTGGACGAGTCGAAACTGCCTACAGGGCGCCGAGCGTTCCCTTTTTTTACCAGTGACGATTCCCGATTCGATAAATTAAACAGAACAAAAAGGTCATCCCGAAAGGTTCAACTGTTTTAGCAGCACTCTATTTTTATCGAGTCTCGGACGAAAATTCGATAACTGTGCATTGATAGAAATAACTCCTTCCGGTATTCACGTTTTCTAATTCGCACGTTCCCTCGTTTCATTTTACACCATGAAATGAGGCCAGGAACTTTTGCCAAGTTCTTCCATTGAACGCAATTCCTCACTCTCGTAGAACAAGTGAGCTTGCTTCATTGTGATTTCTTTCTTAGCACAGTTTGTTGAGAGGCTCACCCCGTGTGGCAGCCGGAGTTTTTGGGATTTTTTTGCGGCAAGGAAACAAAAACCATATAGAATTTTAAAATTTGAAGGGTTTATTTATTGGTAACTCTATAATAGAATTTTTCAACTCTGCATATCTCGGGTAGATTCGGTGTAAAACTACTCCACAGGAACCCATATGTTTCTCCATGGTCTCCATGATTCCGGGGGATTCGTTAATCTGAGATCGAAAAACCAAACAGCTTTTTGATTAGTAAAGCATTCGCTATCGCATGAGTTAAAATCATACAGGAATATTAAAAATTGAAAGATTTTCGCGCTTCGAAACATCTTTGAAAATTGAAATTTTTGTCATTTTGTGTGAAGGATTTGATAATCCTTCAATTTTCATGAAATAGCCCCGAAAATCCGTCTGCCACACGGGGTTACTCCCTTAATGTCCGAAAATTGACGAGAGAAAAATTGTATATTTTTTCGTTCGGACTCGACATTCTCTCGCATGACAGATGCTATTATCGAACTTTGGCTTTTAGGGCAGGTCAGAGTGATTTTTCGAAAGTAACGGAAAAATTTTTCCCAGTTTACTTTGCCAGTCCATCAACTTTGAAAGGGGGAGGCTACAATGAGAATTCCAGAAAAACTATAAAAAAATAGGAAGAAATTCGAGACTCTACATTCGCAGAACTCCGCATAGTTTTTACCACCGATTGTCAACGGCAATGAAAGCCCCCGCAACGAAAAAGCGTAACCTCAAAATAATTCGAATTTCTGAGTATTCGGAGTCTGAAATAGAATATTCGAAATGGAATAAAATGTCAATTTGGAAAAAGGATATTTTTAATGAATATTAATATCGTGTTTTTTCTATCTGGAAGCCACAATGGAAACTCGTTGAAAATGAAAATTCGCGGAAGCTGAGCCGCAGACCATTAATACCGGAGAAAAGGGATGAGCGAGCTGCCGCAATTTTTTTACGAACTTTTTACAACTGTATATACCAGTTGAAAAAATACGATCATTATTCATTTATAAATACTGAATATGTTCCGCAAGTAATAAAAGTGACAATGAAACGTCGATAAAATTGATGAAATCTTTGTGAGAACTTACCAATGCTTTAGGGAAAAAAATATACTTTTATTTTTTAACTAAAAATGCTGCAAATTAAAATTTACAAATTGCTTCCTGAAGATGATCAAGATGCACGATGCTCAAAGGTTACTCTATGAGGTGCTATATTTCTCATTTTGGCGTTTTTCATAGAGGAAGCTTTTTGAGCATCGTGCATCTTGACCATCTTGAGGAAGCAATTTGCAAATTTTAATTTGCAGCTTTTTTTTTTTGTATACAAGGAAATAATGTATTTTCTCTACCTTCTTTTACGAACTTTAATTTATCCCTTTGTTTAAATTCATAAAAAAAAAATTAATTGACGAGCCACCAAAAAAACAGTTTGCAACTTTCAATTTTCATCGTTTTTCTATTTACATTGAAATTAAATAATTCAGAAAACTTTGCTGGAAAGTATAGAGGAAGTACAAACTTATACACAATATCTTAAAAAATTTCCAAAAATTGAAGTGGTTAGACGGTTTTTTGAAAAACTCATATTTTCGTAAAATTCAAAATGTCATAAAATTTAAACCGCTCAACCGATATTCCCCAAATTCAATACCAACCTTCCTATTATGATAGTCTATTTATAAAAAAAAAAAATTATTAATAAATATAAAAATTCTCAAAAGTTAGAGCGTTGACACCCTTTTTATGAAAATTTCAAAACGTCGTCAGATTCGTAATTTTTTACAAATTCTGACAAAATTATCAGAGAATGAAGAGCTTGTACAGATCAACATCTGTGCAAAACGGTAGCCCTGTATCTTCCGAGTTATAAGCGTTTGAATTTTGCAGTGCCATAATACACACACACACACACACACACACACACACACACACACACACACACACACATCCGGACATTTTTTCTAGACATGATTTTTCGTTGTTTTGGAACATTTTGAGCACATTGACATTGAAAACTGGAAAAAAAAAAATTTCATCGTCACAAAGCTTCCTCTATGAGGAAGCAAAAACAATAAAAAATTATTACTCCCCACGTAACAGCCCATTAATGGTCTTTCCTCATATTGTTTTCGATTGCGAGATATAAGTACATATGAAGCAAACGTAATAGCAGGAAACGATATGTCCACCTGCTCTCTCAGCATTACACGCGATACTTCGAACGCTCTATACCATTGCATCTCGTTTCTCTTTCTCAATTTTTCTTTTCGCTCCTCCTTCTCCTCTTGCCTTCGTACCATATGGACTGTTTTCCACGAAGATACGCGGAGGATGTGTTCTCCTACGAGTTTGCCACTTTATTCCCATCATCGCTAAAGCTGCCGTGCAGGAGGCACAACGGATAAAAAAAAAAGACGAAAGGAGTAAAAAGAGGAGAAAAAATGAGGGCTGTACGTACCTACGGGAAACAAAAGGAAGGCACCGAACGCGTGGACCAAGAGAAGGGAGGAGGGTAAATGGGAAGAGGCACACGTCGTGATAGGGAGCGTTATACCAGGCAAGCATGAAATCGTATATCCGATCTTTGTGCTCTCGTAAGCCCACGGATGATATGGAAGTGACAAAAAAAATGATGACCTACAACGTCATTTGGTCGGATGTAAGTAGGAAACAAAATAAATTGAAGGAGCAAAGAATGGCCGAGGAAAAAGTGAGCCCTCGCTCCGTGATGCGTCTCATTTTTCTGCAACTGCTCTTTCATCGTTAGACTTGCTGTTCCGTCTCGAGGGATATCAATGATGAAGAAGATCCCGAATTGATTCTGATTGTCCAACAAGATTGTGTGTCTAGTGAATAAATGATTGTTTTACGAAGGATCTTCATCGCTACTTTACACTCCGGAGATTTAGGCTCCTCCGACCCCATATAGTCTCCATCCACCTCGCCTATATGACACCATTTTTCTTTCCGCTATTTTTTCCTCCCTCTTCGAGGGCAAACCACATTTTCTGGCTCTCCAGTTTGCCGCGACAATCTCGGCTCCAGAGTTGTGCATATTTCATATTTTCGACGATTTCCCCCGCCCGTACGGCCGCCGCCCCGAAGAAAAATGTCCCTCCGGGCCTCTATATTCGTCCTGGGGCTTGTATATCTCGTCCGGAAAATTGAAAGAGAACCACCAGCCGCCAGCCTCCCCCGCTCTTACGTCCACCAAATATATACTATGATAAAAGGAGAGCGCATTGTCGAGACTCGCTACGATTGGGCAAACGGGCAGACGACGACCCTTTGAAGAAATGTCAAATAAAAACGAATCTTTGCGATTCTCACTTGTTTGCTTCCAGAAAGACAATGTCTATTGGGAAGCTGTTTTTTTTTTTCAGGATTCAACGAACCCCTGTGCAACAGCATTATTTTATAAATAATAAACCTCGCAAATTGTTCTTTTACTCCGCGTGTGGACCACATATGCCGGGCCTTAAACATCGTTTATTTACTCTAAGAACTTTTATCATCCCCCAATGCTTACAAAGGATAGAACGCCGATATGACTCGAAGGTAAACTCTTTGTACGGCACCGAAGACCGTTTTTCCTTCGCACAACAATCGATCTTTTTTCTCCTCGAACACTTTGACGCGTGTATACACAGGCCAATGGTCCACGCGAGGATATAAAAAGTAAGAAAAAAAGTATTAATGTCAGATTGAAACAAAAACGAGTACTCGGAAGTGAATCGAACTGAAAGAGCCACCAGTTTGTTAACGAGGAACTGAAAAAAGAAAACTAGCACATTCCACTTGCGAGTACTGCGCGCCCCAATGAAAAAAATAACCCGATGCACATGGGGAGTATCGCTCACTATGGCATACGAAGCACCGGTGAAGATTTTTCATTTTAATAAAAAAATGAGGTGGACTTTAAAGAATATTCCGTTAAATTTGCAGAGGCGACGAAAGAAGTAAAACACACGAGAAAACGGATGAAATATGAAAAATTGGAAGCAACGAAGACAGTAAAAATGAACTGAAAAGGCACACTCGATTTATTCCATCTGCCACTGAAATAAAAGTAAATGCAATACACAACCTGGCAAATAAAATAACAAAAATTTGATACGACGAACGTGCTGAAGGTTTGTAACGATATTTCTGATTCCTCGACAGCCCTCGCAAAGCCTGGAACCAAAATTAGATCGTTCCGTGTATTTACGTCCTGTGTGTATGAACATTCATGAATCGCACTTGCGCGCCGCGCTCCTTTGACGTCCGGTTGTCCGAAAAGAAAATAAACGACGTTGGACCGAGGAGAAAATTTTCGATCTCCGTCCCAAGGACGGTGTATTTTTATTATTTATTTAATCCGCATACACCAACTTCGAGTCTTTACAAAGTGTATCGAAAGAGTTGAAAAACGATGAAATGTGCTGGAGAGCCTGCAAGATGGAAAAAAGAGGTGAAAATAAAATACGAAAAGATCGATGAGTACGACAAGCTTTGGGAAGCTTTCACTCGCTATATGTACACATAGATCCAATCTATCCTTCTTATATTTCGAGGGTTGAGAGCCGGAGAGAGCTGGCCGCCAAGCTCGGGGTCATGCTTCGTCGTTTTGCTCTCCCTTCCTCTTTGTTACATTTATTTCCTCTGCTCTTTTTTTTTGTACTTTTGTTCGTATAACGGGAACGCGGTCGACACGATCGCATGAATATCTGACAGCCTCGGGGGAACGCCCGGGGTATTTTAGAACCAGGGGGCTTCGAGACTTCGTAGAGAAAGAGACAGAGACGGAGCCTGTAGTATGAGCTTTAGGGAACTTTCCCAGAGCTTACGAAATGAACTGGCCCACAACGGAGTTGCATATATGTATTTTATATAAGTTTATATATATGATATACTTGGTAAATGTTACTTTATTCGGCGCTCGGTGCAGTGCGATATATTATTAAACAATTAATTAAAATAACAGTGTGCGATGAACATGGCACACTCCTACATAAATAATCCATCACTCGACTTGTCGCAATGCCTATATACACTTAATTTTCGGTATAAATTCACGGTTCGGAGTAGACGATTTCGAGATCGGCACTTGTCGCCATAGGCACAGGGACTGAGACTAAATCTTGGTCGATTTTTTCCTCTTTTTTCATTCTAATTGAAAGGATTCTTTCAATTAGAATTCGAATGATAAAATTTTGCAGAAATGAATTTCCAGGGAGAAAAATTGTAATTTCTGACTAAGAGGAGGCAAATAAAATGTGAAAGCGGGAATTAGTCTAATTGAATAAGTGAGAGATGCGCGACGGACGAGAATTTAAAGATTATTCATCCAGAGCTCCCACGCAGGCTCCCTCATTCATGAGGATATTTGCTAGAATTTGGGAAATTAGATAGTGAAAAAAAATCAATTAATGCATCTAAGAGAAACAGCTCATCTGCACGGCATCAACATTCGTAGAAAGTTCACTGACAACGAAAAGACCTGCAGCTGTGAAAGATGGACACTTTCGGTCTAAACTTCCTTGGCATTCTTCGCTTTCAGTGATTTACTCAATTAGAGTAATTACGAAGTCAGGTAAATCGGACGTAGACTAGAAAGAGAGCTTTACTGCAGGGCACGGAATAAGCTTATTATGACGCTCTCTCAATTCCTCTCTCCCTCTCGCCTTCTGTCTCAATGAGGCAATGAATGAACATTGCACTTAATTAGCACACGTACGTTAATCACCAGGTAATTGGCTAGCCAAGAATTATTGCTGACTAGAGCAATGGCTGCCTAGAACACTGGACGCACAGGCTGTCTCGAGTGAATACCTCCGCATTAAGGAGTTTCGGTACAGAAGTCTCTAAATATTAAGAAATTTATCAAATTTACGACGCTGAAGTTTGCAACGTTGGAGTTCAACGAAATGAACGAAAAAAAGATTTATAATTCATTATTTTTTTATTTCACAAATTATTGATGTGGCTTGAAGAATGACGAATTGGAAATTCGGCAGGGAACAAAATTGGAGATTTACTGGAATTATTTGAGAGTTTTTCTAGATCATTTCGTTGGACTCCAACGTTGGAAACTTCAGTGTCATTCAAATTTGGTGATAATGTTCTTCAACATCAAGTGCGAAAACACAAATTTTTTCAAAATTTTCTTCTACTTAGTTATCGAGTAATTACGCATTAAAGCAGATTTCTTATGCCCGGAATGTGTACCTTTATATATGGAAACGCTATGCTTATACACGTGAACTTTAGTGATGAATTACTCGATAGCTGTGTAGAAGAAAAATCTTAAAAAATTTGTATTGCTAAATTTGGCACTAAAGAATATGTTCACCAAATTTTATAAAATTCTGAACTTTTTGAAATTTTTTATGTTTTTAGCATGGTTTAGCATGGCAACATTGTATCGCCTGTACCGAAACTCCTTAAATCGTGTCACAAAATAAATTTAAAAAAATATATGCACTGATTGAACCGTTGTTATTCTCCTGAAATTCTGAATATTTTCCGGGTATTTTATAATACTGACTCGAAAGGGAGTTTAATTTATTATTTGAAAGGTGGATTCGTATAGAAGGATCCTCAATTCAATGACTGACGAATTATTAAAAGATGGAAAATTCCTGACAAATAAAACATTATCAACGTTGGTGATCTGAAAAATTATTCAACGTCTGACAGAACAGTTTTTCGTTATTAAATTCAACTAATCACCCGCGTAATAACGTTCTCCTTTAATTTTTAATAATCATACAACGCTGAAAAGATCCTCGTTAAAGCTAGAGCTCGATATAAAGGATTGCGAAAATTAATGAAAGCTTTTCTGCACACAGCAGGATCAAGCTTATGAAATAAACTCATTATTATCCGCATAAATAATCAAGCGTTTTAATTAAACATGTTTTCCGAACAAAAGCAAACTCAAGGCCTTGGAACGAAGCTCTCGTGTACCTGAAAATGGTCCAACATCGTGAAATATTAACATTTTCGTGATCTTCGATTTTTGCAGACAACAAGCTGATATGCGATTGTAAACTGGCTTGGATATGGGGCTTGAGAAACGAAACGAAAAATCTTAAGCTGCGGGATTCCCTGGAGGTGTTAACCTGCTTCATGGAGACAAAGAACGCGACCGTCGCTCTGAACGAGGAAGCAGAGAGAAATCGAGCACTCGAAATCGCGCGTAATCAAGGTGAGAAACTTTGCGTGTTTTTCTTTGTATCTTTTTATTTTCCAGTCTCCCCTCCTCGTCTATAAACTTTCAAAGTTTTCTTCACTCCGAGCTTATCTCCAGACGTATGTACATGCACACTCCACACTTTTTCTTTATCTCTCTTTCATCTCTGTTTCTCTACTCTCACATCCCACACTGCGCAACAAGAAAAATATTCTCAGATACAACCACTCGTCCTCTCAATTCCTTTTCCTTTTAGACCAACGAACTCACATCTTGTCTCTGCTTTTTTTGCCCAGAACAATACGAATCTGACAAGTCGCGGCTTTCCCAAGACTCAGCCAACTACATGGACGACGGAGCGGATTACGAAGAATACGATCTCTACGATTCGCCCAATCCCGAAACAGGCTCGAGGGTAATTTCGTCATGTATTTCTATAAATTTTGAAATACAACAATAAAACGAACAATGAAAACGATTGAGGCACTTGAACAAACGAAATATTAAAAACGTCGTCATCCAATATATGCGCACGAAAATTCAAGCAGCACCCAAATTAATACTGATCACAGATTTCAAAACTTTATCGAAATTATAATAAACTGATTATTAAGTGAAAAAAATGAATATTAAGGTATTCCTTTTAATATTAAGGGCCGTATTTTTTGGTGTCGCAAACTAAGGCACTCGAAATTTGGACTGATTCCTAACCTCTGAGAAGTCGCTGTTATATGGGAAAAGCTTCTGCTTCTGCCACTTTTCCAACTTCTATCGATGATATCTTTTTTAAACATTCGATAACCCTTTATTTTTATCGTTGTTATGGATTCCTTACATTTTTTTCTATCCGTGAGACAGTTTGTATCAGGAATTTAGAGTTATTCAGTATACGAATTATTGAATAGAAATTTGGCGATGACGGATTCTCCATAAGTTCCCGTAGAAATTTTACGATTTTTAACATTTTAATTCTTCATTAAGGAGTTTCGGTACAGGCGATACAATGTTGCCATGCTAACCCATGCTAAAAAAATTCAAAAATTCAAAAAGTTCAGAATTTTATAAAATTTGGTGAACATATTCTTTAGTGCTAAATTTGACTATACAAATTTTTTAAGATTTTTCTTCTACACAGTTATCGAGTAATTGATCACTAAAGGTCACGTGTATAAGCATAGCGTTTCCATATATATAGGTATACATTCCGGGCATAAGAAATCTGCTTTAATGCGTAATTACTCGATAACTAAGTAGAAAAAAATTTTGAAAAAATTTGTGTTTTCGCACTTGATGTTGAAGAACATTATCACCAAATTTCATCAATTTCTTAACATTTAGACTTTTGTACCGAAACTCCTTAAATGATCGTAGCCCGACCTGAAATTTCGCCAATCTATTTGGATGCAGTTGTACTTTACTGTAAATTAAAATCAATTTTTTGTAAATTAAAATCAATTTTTCGGGTTCGTGAAAGGAATGCCTTAACGGAACTTCGAACCCGAGAGGATATCGAATTTTCACCGCGAATCTGTATCAGTTGAATATTATGTAAAAAAACAACTTTAAGGTTTAAAGGTACTCGAATACCGATCTGAATTTTCGAGCTGATACGAATGATTTGCACTGGTTTATATGCCGGAGCCAAATATTTTCCCTGACTTGATAAGCTGTTGAGAATAAAATTCCTCTAAAAAATCGGCAAAACATAAATTTCCGACAAATCAAATTGTATTGTGGAAGATGAATACTAGTGACGAATTTTCTTTTGTTGTGTTCCAAAGGTCGAAGTGATCGAGGGAAAGATTGGTGTGATGAAGCATTTGTTCGAGTTGAAGTTGGAAGAGTTGCCATGTCCAGAACCGTCAAGGGAGGATTTGATGGCATCGGAGCAGCCATCGAGTCGTCACGGGCATGCTCAGTACGGATCTTCAGGAACGAGGGCCACGTTATCGTTGACGAAGATCAGTCTCATTATAACTCACTGTGTTCTTAGTTTTGGATTTCTTCTCAACGAGTTGTTTTTCACGTAGAAAAATATGCCACGAATAGGCCAAGAGTCTCGATTAGTATCCCTCTCGTCCCCGGATTAACGTGAGCAAAAAACGACGTAAAGAAGAAAGAAGACAAATTTCAACGTAACGATGATCTTTCCGCGCTCCAGCGCGACTGAAACGCACAAATTCAACGACGTGCAAACGTAACCGGATTTTAAAAATTGAACAATATTCCACGCGAGTCCGCTGAATTGAAAATGAAAAACTACAAAAAAGAAATTAATAAAACAACAACAACATCTACTGCGAACAACTAAGAGAAAAACAGAAATTAAAAAAAAAACGACCTTTTTTTCTCTTTTTTCATTCATAAGGAAGAGTTTGAAAATTTATCTCGTGTTTACTGTGTCGATATAATAAGAAAATAATACAAAGTTGACCGATCGACATATAATACCTTAAGATATGACTAAGAATAACACAAAAATTACACGAATAAATATAAACGTTAAGCGTAGACAAAAAAAATTAACAAATGTTTCTCGCCACTCGCACAACAAAAACATGCGTACACACAATTCATATGTATATGTATATACATATATCTACATGTATAGGTTCATTGTACATCAAAAACTTTTTCTGCCCTCTTGTCGTATCTTCCTTTTATTTCATAGACTCTTACGTGTAATACCTGTCAGAGTAATGAATATTATAAACATATATACAGCTTGTCCCAAAAATCGCGTCCCAATTGTTCGTGTAGAAGTGAGATTACGAAATTCTGAAAGAAAAAGTTTTTAACTCGACACTTCGACGGTCCACTCTCGATTCATTCCTCCGTTCATTACAAATACCGAATTGATGAATCATCGATGGAACTTCGGAGACAAAGGGTTTTCAAATTTTTTTTCAGACTGTTGCGATCTTAGCCTCTGAAATGTCAGACGCGGATTTCGAGATATTCTGTGAATTGCGTGAATTTCGATCGATGGAAAAAATCATATACATATATATAAGCCGCGTTACCTATCACATAAGACAATCCAGAGTTAAGTAAAATCACGCGAGACTATTGTGAATTCATATTAAATTTAAGACGACTGATCCTGACGAAAATATAATTAATATTGACAGAAATAATTGTTCGAATATATGTGTCGAATGAACCGCGGTAAATTGAATTCGTGTTTCGAACTCTCTCAAGAAGCATGAAAAAAATAATATTCGAAACGGATGAAAATCTGAAGAATAAATTTAAAAATACGATAAATTTTCGATATTAGATAATAACGAAAAGAAAACATGTGTCATTGTATTATAAATACCAAATAGCACGCACCATAATGCCATATGTTTTCGATATTTTGTAATGCTTTCTATACTACCTTTTTTATTACAACCAACTTCTTCATTTATTATTATTTTCATGTGAAACTTTTATAGTGCCATTTTAATGATTTTTTTGAAGCTTTTTCTATTAGGATTAACGAAACTCATTATTTATGTCGTACGATTAATGATTTTGAAATATGTAGTGTACATTATTGATAGGATCATTGTGTAATAAGACTTAATCGTCCATCGATCTTTCAAGTGCTTTCGTCTCTCTTTCTCCACATCTTTTCCTACGATCACTCATTCGCGAACATTTATTCATAAATTCACCAATTTTCTACTGGATTTTCTAATTGATTGACTAATTCATTAATTGACGATCACTTTTTTGATACTTTTCGTATTTTATTATAAGAAAAAAAGTGCTGTTACGACGGAGATACGTTGTTCGTTAAATTATAAGGAATTTTGTGCTTCTGCGAAAATAAAGCAAACTCTCAATTCCAATAGAAACCACAATCGTGGCTTTTAGGACGAGGAATAGAGACGAGGGAAAGGCACAAAAGTACGTTTTTCCTCCGGACGATATGTCATCCTTTTGCGAGGGCGCATCTCCCGCGTTCCCGATTCGAGAAAAGCTGCTTTGAAGTCAAAGATAAAAAGAGCGGAAAATTCGAAGAAATTCCTTCGTAACTTATTACTAAAGTTGATTAAAAATTGAAAAAAACGAAGCCGATGAAAGACTGGATTTATCGTTCCAAAGAAACAAACACGGAGCTACGTAAACCAATGCGATTATTTATACCCATACGATTTAATTAATTACGATGCCATTGTAATATTTTGTCATTATTATGGTTAAGTATAAAAAGCGCTAGTAAACTCAATCGTCTTAACTCTGATATGTATCATATATGTTCGTTTTTTAAGAAATTAGCCTCTACAATGCGATGATAATTGATAAATAAATTGATGGAAGGTTCTACTCAAAGTTGTTCGCCAATTTTTTCTCGTCTATTTCCCAATTAATCTCAATCTTCTTCTTCTCCTTTTGCCTGATTGTGATCACGAGATGTGGCAGCGTCTTTACACGAAGTATTAAAAAGAAAACTTTTATGGCTAAGCAAGGGCCTTGTATCTATATTCGAGGTTGGTCGATTTCACCTGATTTGCGAAGTTTAAATAGTCGCCGTTTTTCGAGAATTGGTCGGATGAAAAAGATGAAAGTTCCTAATGATGATAAAAAAGTTTTTTTGCCGAGGCAACTCTGGAAAAAGGTTAAATTGTAGTAGTAAAAATTAGGCCCTCCGATTTCACGATCTGCTTTCCGTTCTTCGTCTACGGGAGAATATTTTCCCCTCCCGTGGAATAATCCAATTTCAAATAAATATATGAATACTACATGGTAGGCATATACAATTCAAACGCGGGCGACGGGGATCCGGAGGGCGAGAATGACGACTAAAATTATAATTTAATGACCACAAGTAATAAATCACGAGAAATCGCTAATTCCTCGTCTATCACACTTTGTCCATCTCAAACCCCGTGATACCGCAAATAATTGCGAGCCCTCGGAACCCCAAAAAGAAATAATATCCCCACCAAAAACTTTTAAAAAGTGGAAAAAATTGCCGAGTATTAAAAATATGATGACATCATTTCAATAAAGCCAAATACGAGTGATGTTTACTTTTATTCTTTCTAGAAACATTTGAAAAAACATTTCAAGATTTTAAAAAAACCTAGCGTGCATGATATTTTAAATGAATGAATTTCAAAAATAACTTCGACGAAGGAACTCCCTACGGACCTCGTGCCAGCAACGATTTTGACGAGAACTCTATTTTTTTCAAATAAATACTAAAATTCTGAAAAATAAAAGTATATCCGCCAAATTTTTTTTTTCAAAAGCTTGCAATTGTGTTTCCAAATTTTTTTCTAAAAATCGTAAAAACAAACATCACTCGTACTTAGCTTCATTAAAATGATCTAATTATATTTTTAATACTTGTAATTTTTTCAATTTTTAAAAAGTTTTTGGTGGGGATTCGTGCATTCAAATATTTGTATCCAGATGGATATCTGACAAAATATTTTACTCTCGATATATCGATGTGAGATATTTTGTTTGACATTTTTTGTCCTTCACGTCGGAAAGAAATTTATCAGAGGAAGAAACGACGCAACAGGTCGTCGTTTAATATCCGTAGTGCCAGACTCCTGTTCGGGGTACTATCTCACCCTCCACCCTCTCTCTCTTTCTGACTCTCCCGTTGCCAAAGCACTTTGCAGCCCACTCCGAACCCGACGCAGAGACGAGGTAGCCGCGGAGGAAGGGGGTGCAGCAGGAGGTTATAGGTGTGATAACAACCTGCAAAGTTCACGCGGTTTGCCTCGTGTGCTTTCAACTATTCTTCTCACTTCTGACCAGAGATAACCAATTGTCAAATGACTCTTATAACCCTATTTTATTCTTCATCTGCACAATTTGATATCAAATATTTCACAGAGTATCATTTTTCTTACTAAATCAGCTTACGAAATTAAATATGCAATTGACGAAATTTTCTCTTCGGGATTTTTTCTTAAAAGCCAAATATTCACAGCAGTAAATTTTACGTTCACCCCCATTTTTCCTCCGGAAATTCTGTTTTTCACATCTTTTCACAACTATGTCATTTCATTGAGTTTTGATCATTAAATACACTGAGAGATAAAATTATTGAATTTGAGAACATTTATTTACTTATTAAATCAAAGTATTGTTTCGATTATTTATTTGTTGAACCAAGCGAATCACTGTTGATTTGAAAACATATTTTCATGGATCTATTACTTCATTATATTAAACTCTTATTTAATAGTATCAATTAGATGCATGATAGATTTGATTACATTTTTTTTGCTTGGATTAATTACATTTATCGCATTAAAAACATTAGATTATTTGAATCTACAAAACAACTTCAATACGAAATTGCTTTTTTCGAACAAATTATTTTCTGGCAATAAATTCATCATTATTTTTTTTCTAAAAATATCTTTATTAAAATAATTAATCTAATTGTTACTATTATATAAGAGTTCAATATAATGAAGTGATAGATTCGTGAAAATATGTTTTCAAATAAACAGTGATTGTCATGCTTCAACAAATAAATAATCGAAATAATACTTTTCCCAACTTATATAATTCCTTTTTCAGTTTATATCTAACAATGTCGTGGTAGTCTAATGGATAGCGTGCGTACTTAGAAAGATGCAGGTAGGTAAGTAGATCGGTATCCGAATCCCCAGTGAAAAATAATTCTGCAATTGATAACGTAACATAGTTGAAATACATAAACAATATAATATAGTTAAGATCATGGTTCATAAAAAGAATAAGTGCTTCCTTCAAAAACATGCATTTTTTTTAATCATAAAATGTGTTATTGATTCAAACTACATATTACATATAATTGATAAAAAATTGTTAGATTAAAGCAACTACTGTTATTGAAACAAAAATTTATGAAATTGACTGAAATAAATTAACCAAGTAAATATATGAGGGAACCAATCCCATATGTTTTGGCGAATAATGAAATAAATGATTTTTTCGCTTCAAAACTACATTTTATTGGTTCTAGTAATTTTTTCTCTCGGTGTATTCACTCAATTTCACTTTATGATGCTCCACTCTTGTATTCATCGGAATAAAACAAAGAGAATTGTATGTATATAATTAAACCCCGTTGTAACGCACGCGGGGAACATTTCGTGTTAATGGCTTAATTGGGATCGTTTTTAGCCGATTGCAACGTTCCCGTCTGGAAACATAGACTGTTGGAGTTTCAGAGTTTGTGGGAAACGTTAACAGGCAAGAGTAACTGAAAGCAAATTATTATTTTTTTTTTTCGTCTCATTATCCTAATTAGCTATAACATTTTAATCATGTTTTCTCCCTCAATTTATTTGCTTTATGTCTGTTAATTTTTGTTCATCGTGTAAGATTCCAGTTTCACCGCAAATTTTACTGAACTCGCTGGCAGAACTTCGTATATTGCATTTTCTGATATTCAATATCACACCGATTACTGATCATGAGAGTACAAGTATACATTTGAAGCTTCCCTCACTAGGGTGGTCATTATTTTGGGTTGAATTTTTTTTTGTTAAATTCAACCCTCAGTTCGTCTCTCAATGAATAAAAAAAAAAATGTGAAAAAGCTGCGGCCTGTAAGTTGACGGGAAGGGGTGCCGGCAAGCTCTATCTTCATTTTAATTTCGACTAAATTTGTGTTTCCTATATATTTGATTACCTTGTTTTACTTGCCTTGGAAGCAGTCACAGCACTTCAGCTTGATTCAAAATATTGTCCTTAACAATGAAAAAAAAAAAATATACATATGGGTCATTCCATGTCAATTCAACGACGTTGTGACGGTGACCCTCTTTGATTTTTTCATGTTTTTATACATGTTAAAAGAAGTCTTCAGCTAAATTCTTAGCTCGTTATCTCCATCCATTCCGGAGTCATCGATTTTTGCTTAAAAAATGTATATCTCGCACTATAATTATCATTATGTCACTTAATACGGGTCATTATTTTAAATGTTCAACCCTCTTTCTAAATGAAGATTAAAAAACGGAAAAATAATTTTTTTAAATGCTTTTTCGGCTATTTTTAGCTTCTTTTAGTTAAAAAATTGGTTTTTCGTTCAATGCGACACTTTCGATTTTTTTTCAAAAAAAATTCACAAAATTCTGTGTTAAAAAACAAAATTTTTGAGCCTTATTACAAGATGGGCTTCAAATAATTTGTAGTAAAAAAACATTAAAAAACTTATTTTTTTCTGTCATTTCGATTTATTTTTCTTCCAAGACTACGTTATTCCTTCAATCAGTTTCAAAATATGAAAAGAATTAAGGAATTAATTAAACAAACAAACCCAAACAAACCCTCACACTCCGACCTAAGGCTGAAAGGATGACTAAAGAGGATCGACCATTACTCACAATCGGATTAATAGATTCGAGAATTAGTTATCGAATTTTCCCAAAGCAGTCAGTCAAAATTTCCCATGTTCCCTGGTTACCTCATCCGTATTTGGCAAAATTCTGCGCATCCTCGTATTTCCAAGTAATAGGATCTCCAATAACTCCATTTTACTGATGTTTCCAACAGAAGGCATAATCAGTCAATTTTTTAATTCACTGTAATCATTTCGGCAAATCCAGGCAGAGTCGAACATTTCGTTCTTAAATATTTAGAGAAGGTAGTGATGCTCTATTCTTAAATAAAGGAGAAATATGTACTCTGACATAACTTCTTTTCTCTATTATTAATTGAAGAAACTCTATAAGTAAAAATCACTATTCTGACAAATCTTTATTTTCAAATATGCTCATTCTTGAATGAGTTGATGTGCCTAAAGAGTTGATTTTTCTATTAAAAATTATCCCTGAATACGTATACTTCGAAATATATCGTGAAATTTCAACGCCTCTCTTCTTGTCAACTGCAAAAAAAAACCCTCAGTTGCCTCTCTCTATCTCTAATCTTTCATATATCTATCCTGATTAAGGCATCGCGTTTCCAATTTTTTTGAAAATTTCCTTCTTTAATATTTGTTGAGGGAACTTTTTTTTTCTATTGTAAACGCATGGGAATAAACTTTTTCAAATTTTGTTCAAACATTTTTTTTTCCCAACTTTTTTGAAGATTTGTCCGAAACTTTTTCATCGTGAGTAAATTTTCAAATACTTTTTGAAAATAAAAATGAACGAGAAGACGATGATTCACAGTGATATTGAAGAATTTACTACTAGTAGAGGAAAATGCTGCAAAACATGGTACCCAAAGAAATATCGTAATTTTCAAAAGTTTGAGGAGGTTCATCCATTTCTTACTCTCAAAAATTGGTGATTTTTTTTTTTTACTACAATTTTAATTTAATGCACCTTGACCGTGTCTTTTGAAAGCAGTTGCAAAAAAATGTTTTTAAACATAAAAACTCTCGACTGAAAAACTCCTTCAAAGAAAATTGTAATAAACTTTAAAAAATCTGAAATAAAATAGGTATCGGTATTTTCATCGGGCGAAGTCTTTACTTCTTATTCACTGATTTGATTAGAGACATCTCCCAACGAAAATCCCGACATCTATTCTATTTCAGACTTTTTAAAGTTTATTACTATTTTCTTAAGTGAAGGAATTTTCCAGTCGGAAGTTTTTATGTTTTTTTAAAACATTTTTTTTATTTTACACTTTTCAAAGTTCAAACATTTTTTTTTTTTTCAGAAAAACCGACAGTATGTCAACTCGACATTGAGCAACTCATCACCGCATTGTTCGCGTATTATCTTTATATATTATATATAATGTAGAGTAACAGTGTTGCCACACTTGGCCACTCGGCCGCTTGGCCGACGGGGTGTCAGCTCGACACCGGGCAACTCGCCACCGCATTAGCAACATACAACGGCGTGAAGTAGTCGATGATCGAAACATGGTCGTGTTGGGATATGTTCAAACGATGTGTAGCGTTAAAGTTAAATAAACAAAAAAGATGGCGATGAATCTTGACATACTATAAATAAGAACACTGTCCGACGTATATAAAAAGTTATGTAAAAAATTGGTCGAGACAATTATCACCGTTTTCGATAAAACTGGCAACAAAGGAATATCCCCCCACCCAGTGATCACAGTAAAACGCACAACTCCCGTCTTTTTGTCCTACGGACAGTCGGGAGTTAAAAAGTTAGAATTTCTCTAAACGTTCTTTTTGTTCCATTTTTCATTTTTTTCAAAATTACTTGTTATTCTCCCTTTTCGATTTTTTTTTAAATTTTGAAAGCATTTCTTTTTTACTTTTTTAGAAGAATATACCGAATTTTCAGATTGGAAAAAAAACAATTTCCGCAATTTTTAAAATGCCCCGTTTTGCCCAGGGCCCTTCAGTTTGCTTCGGGCTTCCCTAGTACCAGAAAAAAAAATTAACGAGAAAAAAATCTTTGTCAGGGTTTCTAGCATGCGAGTCGTATTAAAAAAAAAAAGATGGTAAAATAAAAATATGAAAACTTTGTAAAGGTGAATTTTCACGAATGACAAATTTAATAATCGCATAGTCGTGAAAGTGCAGGCACATAATGAGCGCGCATGAATGAAGCAGCGTTTTATACTGAAAGCCCCCAATCCATGTTTTACTTGTTAAGTTTATTCATGCTTAGTAATGTGCTGAAAAGTTTTATTTAGCATGTAGACACAAGTATATATAAATAAATAATTATTAACACCGAGCTACGGAACCAATCCCTTTTTCGCTCGAAGGATTTCCAAACCAATCGCCGATAATGCGCGATTGCTGATGGCTTGGTTAAGGGTTGGATAAGCAGCAGCAAAGCCCACCCCTGGGTTGTTTGGTCACGTGTTTACATACCGGAAACCGCTTACCAACAATCCCTCGGTTAATTATACTGGTAAACGGGCAAGCCCTACGTACACATACACATGCATGTCCGCATTCGTATTTGGATATATGTGCTTATATCGTTAAGGGCGCTGGGCATGAGTCGCAATTCTGAAACATTCAACTTGATCCACAAAATTCCTTCCATTTCTTTACGAAGCTAAACAAATTGTTGAATCCAATCTCTTATGGAAATTGAATAATTCAATTCTCCAGATTCAAAATATAATCAGAATAACCGTAAACGAAACTTCCTCCTTAATTATTCAGAATATCTTCTTAAGGGAGTATAAATACCGTATATAGAAAAATTGAATTAGTTATGTTTCATCATCCAGAAGATATTTACAGCGCGGTAGAACGGAGGTTCGATAATTGGTCTTGCACTCTTCAATGTAATCATAATGTGTTTTAAAAAGGTAGAGAATGTAGCTATTTCGATTTATCAATGAAGGAAGAGTAAGGATCGGTAAGAAGAAGAAGTAACGTTTTTATGTGGAGTGAGAATAAAATTTCATGGTGCACCGTTGGTAGAAGATAATTATGGAAAATAATTGACGAGTGTAATATCGTTATAGATTTGAGCATCCGAGAAAATATGGTTTAATAACTGGTGAGAAAATCTTGGCGTTATTGGGCCAAAGCTTGCATGCACTATTAATACCGGACTAATTACCGTAGTCATGGTTTTCAACGGCGATTAACTCGACAGTCCACGGACACACGATAAATCCTCATTGAACGTATCTTTCTGTTTGTTTCCGTGTGTTTAGTTGGAGCAAGATTGCACTATATACACGCCTTTCAATTAGTCTTCTCTCCGTCCGGATTAATTGTCAGTCTCTGGTGAGCTTTTCTCTGACTTTATTTTTCCCCAACGAAGCCAGGCTTCTCTGATGAAAATGAGAGAACCGTTTACCGAGATCCGCACCGAGAGGGAAAAGAGGGAATGAAAAAAAAACGAATATTTTATTTGCCCCGGTCCATCCGCGTTTGTTCGCTTTTTCCTTCATGTATATAAGCACATCGAAACCGAGCCAGCCTTCCAGTCACTCTATCCTAGAAAACCGAGCAAAAGGCCAATTGTTGCTAATTCGAAACCATGTCCATGAGCTTATATAAACGACAGTTGGAAATACCGGGTCAGTTCGTCTTCAAGTTTTGTCAGTGTTTCGTTTCTAGATCGCGCATAAACGCTCCTCCGAGAGTTTTGACACCTTGGCGTTTACAAATCCGTTCACAAACCGACGTTTCCCTCGACCAGTGTTGCGTTTCTGTGCTTTTTTCTCATTCGCGCGAATTTTCAAAAAAATTCATCAACCCATGGACGAAGTTGAATCAATCGATTATTTGTTTTAATTAAAAATTCTTGGTTCGTATCGGCCTTGGTAAACGATTTTTCTAAACATTCTTCCAGCATAGTTTATCGGTTCGACAAAATCGCTGTACTCTTGCATTTTTCCTGTAGTCTCGTTGATGAATTAGGCGAATTGGACCTCGACTATTTTCAATTACGATTCCACCGAGACGTTAAATAACAACACCGAGTATGAAGTCATTTTGGAATTTTTGTCAGTCTCCAGAATTAACACTTTCGATGAAGGCTCATTCACAGCTGGAATAAATACACAGTATCGACGCGATTGTAAACGTCTGCTGTTACCATTGATTAGTACTCGGTCTTGCTTGCTAAACCATGCCTCAGTAACTCTCCTCACTACTTGCCGTCTTCAATGCTTTCGGACGGTCGCCCAATGCCACCGCAGGTCTAAAAGGAAGTAGATTTCACTGCCCATACTCGTTATCATCACAGTCAGGCAGTACCAAAAATTACCGAAGAAGTATTTCGACGTGTACCGAGGGATCCAAATAATGAGAAGCTTATCAAAATTGACAGTTATTTGTCGTTTGCATGTGTTAAAATAACGACTGCAGCTAGTGAGAATAACGGACCTCAGGATTTATTCGTCGAGAAAAATAAAATTCAATTTTGAGGTAATTCAGCAAACTTCGTTTTCATTTGTAAGACTGAAAAATGATCAATTAAAATCACATTGAAGAAGCACTTTCGGTGTATCTAATTAACGTATTGTTATTCTATGTAAACGGAGAATTCTGCTCTATACTCAGTTATTAGACTCAGCAATATCTTTACGGTCTTACGACGAAAAAAAAAAACAATATTACGAGTTGGTGCCACGCAATTTATTGAGTTTTAACGATCAGAAAGTTTTTTTAGCAACCTGCAGCTTTAGCTTGAGGAGTCTAATTTGGTTATCGTATTTGAAGGACAATATATGTATCCGATATGAAGTGAAAAAGTGGCTGAGCGATAAACGTGCACGGAAAAAATACGATGAAAAACATGAAGTTGAGTCGAAAAGTATCGAAACGAGTATCGAAAAGAATCGAAAAATTTCTAAACGAAATCAACTTTTTTGGACTAGAATTTTGGTCCCCAGAAATTGTTTGATTCCAAGTAAAATTTGATGTACTTGAAAACTCAAAGATGATCATTGAAGCTCGACCTTAATACGCAATATATCAATGTGTGATGAATATTTGATTTAGGAGAGTTGTATAGATCAACCATTATATTGGCAACTGTTTCAACATTAAATTTTAACAACGTTCGTGTGCCTTGTCAATAATAGACTTAGAGAGCGAATCGAAACGTTCACCTCGATGCTTCTCAACATATTTAATGCATATGTTTATGCAGTCATACGACAGTGGACGAATTCGACGTCCACATATGCAAGTTTTCTTCTCTGTTTGATGTCATCGTGATCCAATCCCAACAATCGAGAGGGCAATATAATCGATTCGAGACCCCGATCAATTTATCGGCTGACATACGACTCTCCGAAGAACACCGAATCGAGTTTATCCTCAGGAGAAACGAGATGAAAGTGAGAATAAAATTGTAACGCCAAAACTTGGTGAACCCCGATCATGAAAATAGAATTTTCTTCGGCGTGGTGGTCAGGAATATACGCGCAGGTCGATCTGACGAGAGAAAAAATTCACAAACTCTCCTACTCCAGAATTCAATCGAAGAAGCGACGATAAAGTTCCAATCGCTTGGTTTTTTATTCCTCTTTTTTTGTTTCGACGTCAAAGTTACCAGTTTTTATTGTATTTCTTATGCCATTCAGTTCTCTGTGTTTCTTTACTTGAAATTTCTTACTTGACTGTTTGAACTTTTTAACCGTTCCATAATTATTTTAATATTCCTTTCTATTCTCGGGGTTCATTGCTCCGTTCATGAAAATTTGAATATATTTATATACGTTAAATTTTGGATGGTGAACGACAAATGAAATAAGTAAAAAGACACTTTTCGTGCGGTACGAATTCGAGTTGCAGAGTTTTTGTTAGCTTGGTGAGGTCCAATGAAATGAGAGATCGAAATAATATATCTGATTGCATAAGTACGTATAAAACGTAATTGTAATCTCGTGTAAGCACGGAGATAACGAATGTACAAATTCTTTCTTATTGAATTATCGTAATTCACGTTACGTAGCCATTTCAATGAGAAATATTCACGATAATCATATTGAATTATTTGCATTTATTTTGAATACATTTCGAGAATATTCTATGGAAAACAACATAATTTTAATCAAGATTAAAATTTTATTCGTAGTTGCACGGAGTATAATCGAATAAAATTCGATAAATTTCGTTAAATTATGGAAATTAAATTGAATTTACAATCCGCAATTCTGTTATTACGATGGAAAAAATTGATGTCGATACCAAAATTTCGGAGGAAATTATTGAATAATAATCCCAATGAGTTTCAGTGGTAGAATTACATTTCCTCTAATTTTTCAATAATTTTATCTCCAATAAAATGAATAGCAGATCTCTTAAACTTCTATCTAATCATCCGATCGATTCATTACGAGAAATGTGTCTTTTATACTTTTCCTCCCGAGCGATTTGGTTCGCTTATCATTGATTAATTATTTGTATCGCAAAATCAACAATATCGTGTAGCTTATCGAAATATTTTTCTCGAACATCGTTTAGTTTTCGATTAGGCTTACCGTCGTAATTCACGTTTTCTATTGATCCATTGAACATGCACATGAATTAGTAAACGCATATAATTTTTTATTTTCGTTCGTCCGCAGCGAATGATCGTCGTCTCATTAAAATAAAATACATCTGGAACGAATCGAGTACTTTCCATTACTGTAACAAAAATCAGATCTCTTAACATTGTTTCTTGTATGATTTGATCACTGGATCAGAGTTAGACTTGTAAAAGAGAGATAGAAATTGAGCGAAAAGCGTGCGTATTCACTCGGTATATTCCCTTTATTCCGCTGCGCGGTACCATAAAATACATCCATCCAACTTATTCGGTCATTCCAGGTGGAATGGGTAGGTCTGTAACCTTCACTCACCAGCGTATATCAGAATTTTTCTGCAGCATTATGCAGCCACGTCCTACTTAGCTGTCCATAAATTAAATAGCAAATTTTGATCCTCCTGAAATATGAAAAAAAAATTACTTTCAATGTACATTTAGATCGAGAGAAGGACATTGAAAAAGAATTTTTCCGAACTGACCAACTGACTTCCAAACGAATTGGAGCACTGCATGGAAAATTTGGACGAAAAAAGTGGATACAATTATATTTTTTCAAATGGCAATTGGTTTAATTTTTTCGACAACAACAAAGGAACAATTGAATCCACGATATTCCGGTCGAACTAAATGGAATTGTGTTCGATGCATATTTATCCTTCAGGAGTTTTTCATCCATCGATATTTTCACGAAACAGGAGATATTTCAATCGCACGGAATATTGAATTCGTTACAGAACTGTTGTTCAATCAGTTTCACTTTACAGTCGTAGAGGATAAAAAAATTGGATCGGAGGTAGATAAAACGATTGGAAAATAGGTAAACTGCCCTGGGGATTTTACAGGTGAATCGGAATGCGATCAGCCGAAACTTAGAAGGCCACTTACTCGTCCATTCGAAGTGGAGGGCCTCGAATACGTAAACAAAGAGAACTGTGCTAGATATTACCAAGACCTGAGCTCGTTTATCGTTAGTAGTACATGTAGTATGCACAGAGAGTACACTCGGCGATGGCTCGATACGCGATCCTCTTTGTAATGTCAAAGGCATCGGCATTAACCAAATAGCGTATATCCGCTGTGGGGTGATTTGTACTTTTATAACCACGAGGACGAAACACGAGAACTAATACGAGGAGCGTAGTCCGGTGAAAAAAAGGCACGCATATGTGATTGCGATTTTTCAAGCAAACGATAAAAAAAATAATAATAATAAAAAAAACATTGTTCATTTGTGCAACTCGGAAGGGAAACACAATTGTGAGATAAAAATCTGTGATTTATGACTTGACGAGCGATCAGTGCATGGGTGAATTTCCCTTGAGATCTCGAAGCAATAAAACAGAATCGTACTGATATTAAAATAAAAGTGGTATTTGAAACGTGAAAAATAATTGGACCGAATATTCAACCTGAAATCCAATCGTAAAACGAGCCACAATGACGAAGGTAAGATTTTTCATTGCCATTCGAATATGAGAAAAGTCGTTCGATTTTTGTGCAGTTTTTCTCGACGAAGATTTTACTGAAAAAAAATGATATCGAGATGAAATTCGCTTACGATTGACAGGTAAATCATTCGAGAGGCGTAAATCGCAGTATTTTGATGCTTTTTGCGTTACAAATACTCATTCTCGTGTTAATGGGACTATTTACCACTTATGGCCCCGCAGCCGACGCCAAACGCGTGACGAATCTTTCGGGTGAGTTCGATGCTTATATAGGACACGTAATAAAACCATTGCCACCATAAACATGTGAACTTGAAATCAGCTAAAGAGCTTCGCGTCCACGTGAACAAGAGCTTCGCGTTTCTTCACATAAGCCCTTTCGTCTGTTAACGATCGACTTATTCACGGATTCAAGGGGAATGAGGCGTACCACGATTTAGTATAAACTCCTCGTCATTATTGCTGCACATGTGTATTCGCTAAATTTACGCTCTGCCATGGTGAAACCTGTATCGAGTTACAACAAACCTATATAGAGCACGAGAGTACGAGATAATCATTAAAATTGATATTAAACTGAATAGTGAGATAACTTTCTGGTCATTGAACCGATGATAATTTCCCACTGATTGTGAGATCTCTTCAATTTCTATTTTAATCTCATAAAATAATGTTTTATCTCATCCACGCGTCACGTTTGTTCAGATGGTCGAATTCATATCGAAAAATATCTGAGATGACAACCAATTTTGGATGCTGTTTTAATTCTTGATCGATGAGCAGTTTTTTTATTGCGAAGTTCAATTATCTGAGGATTATTTTTTATTGAATTTCTACTTTGCGGATTAAAGTGATATCTTGCTAACCGGATTTTGCAATTACTGGGAAAATCAAAGATTTTTATATCGATTTATTGTGATCACTTCGCAAATTACTTTTGAATCCGCGACGAGTAAATGCTTCGAACTCATTCACTGGGTACGCTCACGGTTCACGGGGTATGATAACTAAAACAACATTTGTTTTTTTGAATACAGGAAAATATTCTGACAATGCAACGGAAGAGGAAGATCCCATGAGAATTTACTCGAGTGAGTATCCGTCGCTGTTTCGAAATGTCATTTTTTACAATAATAACGGATTCGAACTTGAACCATGTAACAGGAATGAGGATGATGAATGTGGTGACACTAATTAAAAGGCGACTAGAGATTGCGCTAATGCGTGTAATAACAATGGCGAAGCGTGACGCAAAAGTAATGAAAACTTATAAATGATTTAAAATCCATAACTTTGACTAAACTCTCTAAAGTATCTTTTCAGGTTCTTTTTCAAAAAACAAAGAATCTCGCTGTTTCTCCTACTAATTTTCGCAAACGATGTGAACTGCGAATGAGGTGGCTCGACAAAAAAACAATGAGTTGAACTGAAATCATCATTTATTCAGCAGAGTGCAATTGAAAGGGCGCAAAATTTTTTATTATTTCGAAGCCAACAATCGACATTTTTATCAACACACTTTCCTCGACTTAAACAAAAAAGCGAAGTATTTCAAAGTTTTGTCAATAAAATCGTGCGAGAAGCGCGTTCAGTAACGAGAAAATTAATAGATTAAAAAGTTTAATGACACGATATATTTTCTCCTCGTTGAACATTAGTCTGGATGTATAAAGAGCAAAAAACAATTTGAAATTCTCTGGCAAAAAAGAACATGCATATAGAAAATGCTGTCGCGTCTAAATTTTCCCTTTTACAGTTTAAGCGAGCGAGCGACAAACTGTCGAACAATGCTTCTACTATTAACTCTGGATTTCAACCTGCTCGTCTCACCGCGCTCTCCCGTATTAAACTAAAAGTAATTTGTTTTACACAGGGAGCTTCGAGCTATTTATAACGCAATTAAATACATCTCTGCCTTCCTCTCTCATCGACGATCGAGCTATATTAAAGGGCCGAGCGTAGAAACGTCAATATAGCCGGACGCGATGACGTTGATCTGGTTTCCTTAACACGTTGATCGATATTTCATTTCACAAAAGCTTCATTTCCAAAATCATCCGACAAAGGAAATTCTTTGATTCGCTTGATGGGTGTATTTTCATGATTGGTATCCCGATATCAATTAATTCTTATTTCCATTGCATTCCAAGCGACCATCAGATTGAAGTCGATTTTATTCCACCATCTGTTCCTACGCTCCTTCCGGAGTGCTATTCCCGGTGATAAAAACTAAATTACTTTTGTTTATAAATGATTTTATTCACGCGCTAAGCATCTCTGCCAAAGTATCCAATTCCCTAAAGATCCTATTTGCTCAGCCTGGCGGTTCAGGGCTTTACAAAACAACCAGCACATAGCGTCTAAATGCGGCTTTAACACAATAAGCTTCCATTCCCACGGGATATCCTTCACAACAGGCAACTGCATCCTCAGAGGAAAAGAAAAGGGCGAGCAGCTCGAATCTCGTGCTTAACTCACGCAGATCGTTCTCTAAAGCGTTACATTCGCGCAATAATATACCCAAAATATTCTGCCTACAACTTTTACGTACTTTGCAATATTCCTCATTATTTTGCAGCGATCATACTTTTTCTCGAAAGTTTCTGAGACATAGGAAATTAAGAGTATCAACATATTTTTGAGTGCGATGAAATGCACCCAAAAATGGAAAATGAAGGGTATAAAAGCCCCGCGATATTGATGTTACTATTTCCCGTAGCTCCAAAGTCTTGTACCTTTGTAAGTAATTATCGAGTGGAATGTAGAAAACCAGAATGTCTCGACGTCTCGAATTTTCTTGTCGACATCGATGTATTGTTTTATGGATCTTTTCTATGTGAGAGCATGCGGAACTACCTCGTATATTAGTGCACGGAGAGACTTTTATACGAATATTTCGGATGAATTCATAGAAAAATTTGTTATAGCAGCGCTGTTGGATGTCACCATTCTATTACATTTCACCAAAGTGCATAGTAATTTTGATGTCGAAAGCAGTTATCTCTAATTTTACTATGTACGACAGGAAAAATGTAGGTCTGTGACATTCTTACATCGAACGATGCATCGATATCCGAATGTCACTCGTGTCATTGGAGAAAAGTTAAAAATTGGTGAATTGGACTGGACAAATTGGTCGTGAAATGTCGAAAATGTTTGTATTGTCGAGTTGCACTGTTTCGACAAAGATTTACTTGACTAAGTCCGCTTGTGAACGAAGCGATTGCTTGAAATTTTACCACGTGCAACTAGTTAATTTTCATGTTTACACTCGCAACGCCTCACATAATTGGTGGGCGCATTAATTTTGCCATGTTATTGAGCAAAATTCAGCGCTGTAAAAGGGAAAATACGAAACTATGCAATTTTTCGTATATCAGCACAGAGAAACCATTGCTACTCCTAAATTTTCATCAAATCATTTCATTATTTACTATGTTTTTAATAAAAATTCGCTCGGTCTTCATTTTTTATATAGTACAGCGCGTTATTTACTATGGACTGCGGTGATGGTTCCCCAAACTTTTGCATTATTTGATACACTCTGTAGCGATTATTATTATAACATCGACATGGTTCGACGTTACTATAAAAACATAGTCATTTTTGCTATAAAAGTCTCTCCGTGCGTATGCGAGGAGGCTGCATGGCGTACGTATACAGGAAGATGTGTCAAAGTTTTATGGAAATATGTTACAAATGTTTATACATTGACTGCGGAGATATATTCGAGTGGCATTTTGCTAGGAATCCATGCAGTGTTGTTAATAACTGATGGGCAATAGCGAGCGGAAGCTTGAGCGATGTAAAACGCGAAGAAAAAAGGAAGATGACGGAGAAGCATACGCGATATTTCCGGAGGAAAAAAGAGTGGCGCGGATGCATTTCGTCGTAACTTTTTTTCAATGGTATATACGAAGCGGAAGAGAGCAAAAAATTAACGAACGAGGTATATGTTTGGAGAAACAAAATATCGAACGAATTTCGTCCATTTTATTGTGCTCGAGGCTTTTATATTCGAATCTCCGTATATACGCGGATACATCGCCGTGTATACATTTCTCCGCGCGTGCTGGACCGAAAAGTGTGTTGGTCGATATAAATACAGCTGTAAATTTCGTATACGCCAACGCTTACTCGTAAATCTCTCTTTTTCTCTCGTTTCCCCGATATGTATTCACTGCTCTTTCTCAATCGCCGGGCATCCACGTGGCTCAATGATTTCCCAGCATAATACACATTGTGTCGCTCCACCGAGAGTATGCGAAATAGGAAGAGAGGTGTATATAGAGACTTTACCGATAGATAGATATCTCCGGTATTCAAATTTCGAAGAGTATTTCGCTCTGTATTCTCTCTCCATGACCTCGCCCCGCAGTGCTACACTCGTGAAGCTCAACGTCAGGGGAACGGTAGAGACGCGACAGCAAACAGCAAAACCAGACAGAAATCGACTAAAGCTTCGGCCAAATACGGAGAATATCGATTCGCTGCTTTCGATTCATTGATCGCTTAAGCAAATAAACCCAATAGTTTCTCCTATTTTTTCTCTTTATGTCGCACCGATATGAACAGGCCAATAATAATTGAGAACGAAACTAAAAGGAAAAGACACACATTTTCTTTGAACATACCATTGACAGGGGCTCGATTTCGTCCGTCTGAAAACAAGGTTCGTTCAAAATTTTTTGCAATTCCAGTAATCTACTTTTCATATATGTTTTAACATATTCGAAAAGCAAGATAAGCCTCGTTAGCCATTCAAACAGTGTCATATCTGACACTAAAAATCTTTTTAACTTCATACTCCTCTCTTCTGCTGTTCGTGACGTCAATGCTCTTTGGCAAACCTGATTGTATAAGTTTGGGTCGAATGGCTCAGTCGGAAAGACATGCTCGAGCATGCCTGACGTGATTTGTTTATTACTCTATCGGTTTTTCGTTGGCAGTTAAAAGAAAAAAGCATCGAAGACACAGGAAATATCAGCGGGGGAGAGAAACGGTTGGGAAAAATGATGAGCAGCGGTTTCAGTTCGGGCATATCTCTGCTGTTCATTCAGGGCTTTTTGTTGTCCGGATTTTTAGCTATATTCGATTACGGATCAGCAGCGAACGGTGCTTTAGGACAAAACACCTTTTCGCCCCATTTAAATGGAAAACCGAATGACCTTCCAGTCACGCACACACGTAAGTGCTCCCATTCGCGTTTCCCTCCCAGCTAAACTTCTTTTCTTTGCGCTGTGTGTGTGTGTGTGTATGTGCTCGCCCGGAGAGTATTCGCGAGAGAGCCCCAAAGCTCGGAAACAGCGAAACGATATGGAAGCGCGAGTTAGAGGCTCCACCAAGAGGAAAGCAAAAGGGCCAAATACGTCGGATAAAGTCCCTACTCAAAAGACGATAATGCCAACGAAACCGTACACTTGGATAACATCTAAAACCGAGTTTGAGCATTCAAACATTTACTCACGAGTGCACTCCAAAGGGTAGAGAAAATTTTATCGAACGAGTCCCCGCGGGAAGAAAGAATTTTTGTTGACGATGTTCTGTTCGCTCGTGGACTTTTATTCGAACATCCTATGAAAGTTGGAAAAAACAACTCGCCGTTTTGTTTTTATCTGAGGCAGTAAATCTTTCGTTTATTCTATTTCGCTACCTTTTTTCTGCGCAAATCGCGATCTTTCGATCCCATAACATCTGTTGGTTTCTTCAATTGAAAATATATTCGTCGCAGAATAGCAAATTCGCCTTTTCAAAATTACACTCTCGCTCAAAAGTTTCGGTACGTACACCGAGTTCAAGTCTTTCTTGACATTTCATCTCCAATCTCATCATTCTCAAATTTCAATACCATCTTGCCGTTGATTTCAAAGTGAAACAGCAAAAAAAACTTCCACGTATAGGAAGAATCTGAAAATATTGCAACAGCTTTGTTATGAACTTAAACTTTTGACATTTTCGAAAAATCATTGTTTTTAAGGAAAAATGAAACTTTGTGAAAATTGATATAAAAAGAAAACCAAGTTTTTTTTATTCCGTTTAATGTCATCGTCACGAAAAGTGAAAAAAAATCTCTTCCGAGAAGTGCAGCTAATTTTCGGAAGTTAAAAAATCCTCTAAAAACGGCATTGTTCAAGGGAGGCTTGAAAAAAAAAATTGTAAAAAATATTCCTCGAGTGAGAAATGAAGGTCACTTTATCCCCTTCACCTTTTTTTGTCTGAGATGCTATACTTTTGTTATAAAGCGTGATTTTAGTTATTTTTATTGTAAACCATTGGCAGCATATGATGATTTTTATAACAAAATGGGAATGAACTTGGTACCGACACGTTTTTTGTGTCGAGCATCTACGCAGACTTAAAACTGACAATGAAAAACAAAAGCATACTAAGTTCGGAAACTCGATTAAAAAATGCCAAATAAAAATGAGAAAAATCTTTTGTTTCTACGATCTCGGAGAACCAGTGCCCAATGGACGTCTTATTTTTGTGCGCGGGAATGCTCGTATTAGTTTATGATACGGCCGGGAAAGATTCTAATTGGCAGGTGACGACCATTCGGACCGAATTCGGGCGAGCTGGCTGATGAGATAATCAAAGAGTGTCTCTGTGTGTTTGCATTAATCTGCAACACGATAACTCAAGTATGAAAGTGGCGTTGATGCTCGTGAGGGAATAGTGCCCCGAGTAGTACTGAAACTCTTGCATCTGTACGAGGAAAGCTGACTAACTTTTTTAATTAAGAGCGACAACGGGGAGTGAATACGTCAAGGTTTTTGTCGTTTTGAAAACAGAGAGAGAGAGAGAGAGAGAGAGCGCCGTATAGAGAACTTGTCGCTCCGTGGAGCGTTGTCTTCAATGTAAATTCTCTCACCTCTTGCTCTCTTTTCTCTCTTTAACCCGTTTATTCCGGACTCGAAAGGATGAGAGGAGAATAACGAGAAGAGAGAGAGAGAGTACGAGAGTTTGTGGTTCGCTCGTCCGCTTTCAACCCCTTCTTCAGACTTTTTTCTTTCCTTCGTAATTTTCGTTCTCCTCTTACCACGCGAAGCCCGCCGCGACGTAAAGCACAACTTCGTGGAACACTGTTAACAACCATCGAAGCTGTCGCTTCTAAGGCCAGAAGACTTTTGCTCCTCCTCGACCTGGCCCGAGATAACGCCCAAGAAGTCTGCTTTCCTCAGTTTTCCTTCACTGTGTATTAATTTGTCCTGTATTATTAACAATCTCGTTTCCAAAGTCATCTTTCTTCTGTTCCTCCGAGCTTTAGAATCACGCGTTAAAATAATCTTGTCGGAGAATTTGAAAACGTGTGGAAGGCAATCCTTCTTTCTGGCTGTAGAAAAATCAATGATCCTGATGTCATTTTTGGCAGACAATCTCCGAATAATTAATCCTTCTATTAGCGATTCTGAATTTTTCAGTATCGAATTTGCAGACTTTTGAAAATGGAACGTTACTTCCTGCTGCCATTAATTTCCGCAATGTAATTATTTCATTTTTATTTTTAACTTACGACCTGAATTTACGAAATGTACATATGGAAGGAAGAGATGTGGGTTTAGGTCCCTCCAAATCGGAAGGTTGTCGAAGCTCGAATTGCTATCGATATCATCATTTATTCAGGCCCCTCATTTTTGTCTAGCTATAAGCAAATTTTTTTATTTCAAGTTTGAAATCGGTGAGGATTATTTTATTGAACAAAACGTATATAAATTAGGATGTAGAAATATAATTTCACATTTGATATAATCTTAATCAAGTACATGAATGTTAACATAGTAATTACTCTCCCATCGACGAGCGGGATGAAATCGTGAGATACATTTGAACAAATAAATAAACTTATCTGGTAAGGAGGTGTAAATTCGCTTTGTCGTCCCGGGACCCCGATTTCCTTCCGATGATCAAAATCAATAATGACACGATAGAATTATATTCCAAAATCGAGGATGGCCAGTCCGGGATTTGATTACGTGATTATAAGTGAAGTAATCGGTTGACGGTCCCGGCACGAGTGATCACAAATTACAGGCGAAGAATTGTCGGCGAGAAATATTTCGTACATCCACCGAAAGTGGGGATTTGTACTTTGGAGGGGAGATTTGGAGCGGCGAATATTTAGATTATTATTATTTGAGTTGATAGTCTCCATGATTTTCAAATCTCACATAGCTCCTGTAACTCAGAAGAATATTTGCCGGCAATAAAACATTCACTCGTTAATAAAATCAATAATTCAATTGTTAATAATAGCACGTGCTCGCGCATGAAACTAACAGCCTCGTGTTTCTTTTCCTCCAATCCTTCCACGCCCGATACGCTTTCCCGATGACGTCACTAAACGTATCAAGTGTATCAAGATGTTCACGTGATGATATGGATCGGATTCGGCTTTCTGATGACGTTTCTGAGAAAATATGGTCAAAGTGCAGTCGGCTTGACCTTTCTCATCGGCGCTGTACTCGTCCAGGTCGCTTTGTTATGCGACGGAGTCCTCAACATCGGGAGCAACGGAAAAGCTGGACTGTCACTCGAAGGGTGAGAATACAAATTATTCCCTGCTTTAATTCCTCTCGATTCAGGCGGCAACGAAAGCCAAACTTTCTACGACAAAATCCCATGTCGCGACTGGTTTATTGGACGGGAGGACAAATTTTTTCTTTTCATTTTTACTCAAATATATTTTTAACCCGACCCCTTTCAATTTGGCGGAAACTTTTATATCTTTTTCTACTGTACTAAAGAAATTTTTCAGAATTTTATCAAATTTTTTTTCCCGACCCAAAAATAGTTATGAATTTTTTTTTAAATGGCGTTATTTTTGTTCGAAGTGACGTAACGCTTTCGAAAATTGACTCATTGGGAGGTTTTTTGTTTCTAAAGTTTTGTCTTCGAATGTACTTTCGCGAAAAAAATTGATGATTGCTTTTTTTTATTTTTTTCTTTTCTCCATAAAAAACTTTGACATTTTCTACAAAAGTTCTTTGAAATTTCCAAAATGGGATCTTTTCGCTTTCTATTCTTTCTTTCCATTACAAAAAAAAAAAAAATTTTTTCAATTCAGCTCATTTCTAATAACACCACTTTGAAAATTTTCTAGGATGTACCGAGAACCTTAAAAGTTGAAAAACAATGATAATTATAAAAATAAAAATCGTTAATCACTAGAAAAATTTAAATTAAAAGAAATCAGAATAAATTGAAGACTGATTAAAAACTGATTACGAATTACTGATAAAAGTTGACGAAAATGTATTGTAAAAACTCAAAAATATTAAGGAAATCGATTTCTCTAAATCGATTACGAAAATGGATTCGGCGAATCAGTTCGAATGTCAGAATTCGGAGTATTTTCCTTTTTATGAAATATCAAATATCGTATCGAGTTCCATCAATCTGACTGATATATGGAACATGGTTGATGGGAATATCGTTTGCCAAAAGAACAAGCTAATGGATGATTAATCGTCTTCTTCCGATTCTCTTTTATCCTCGTTGGGGATAAAATGGAGTTCAGGCTCTTGAGCGCTGATGTGGCTGTAGCTGCTCCGTTAATCTCGATGGGTGCTCTACTTGGAAAAACTACGTACATGCAGCTCATCTCCATGGGAGTAATCGAACTGATCCTGTACACGTTGAACAAGTACATCGGGGAGCATTATTTTATGGTACGTAAACGGTGTGCCAAAAATCAATTTCTTAATTCCCAGCCTGCACCAGATCATGAAACAATGAAAATAAACGAGCGGATTAACTTGAGCGGTGTAACTCCACGGTTTTACAGAAATTTTAATTTAAAAAAAAAAAAAAACAAACTTCGAAGCTCGTTTCGATCTATTTTGTTCCAGAGAGCTTCGTAAATTTTCGTAACAAGACGTTGCTCGTTTTAACTATTATATAGAAATCGAAATTATTCTCATTGTTTTAGGCAGTTGACGCAGGCGACAGCATGTACGTCCACGTGTTTGGAGCTTACTTCGGTTTGGCTGCGAGTTTAGCCTTCGGTCTAAAACACAAACCGAAGGAACATCATCTCGAAGGAGCAACGTATCAATCCGACATTTTCGCTATGATTGGTAAGATTTTTGTATTTATTACGCTATTTATATATTGTTCGTGATAAATATAATGTATAATGAGATGCAAAAATGTTGTTTAATTTTAAAATCATCGGTGTTGATGTTCGTAGACAGAAATTGATAAATTTACTTTACTTTTCATATACGTTCGAAGATAATATTGATGAGTACGTTATTTTGCAAACAGGAACCGTTTTTCTATGGCTTTTCTGGCCATCGTTCAACAGCGCTTCGCTTCACGGGGACGATCAACAACGCGCGATCATTAATACGCTACTATCACTAACTGCGAGTTGCGTGATCGCTTTCGCAACTTCCGCTCTCGTAACTAAAAACAATAAATTCAACATGGTCCATGTACAAAACTCGACATTGGCCGGGGGTGTCGCGATCGGAACTGCCGCAGGTGATTACGCCCGTCCTCGGCACTGTTATTTTTTTCACCTTTGAAAATTCATTAGCTAAACTCAGAGAGAAAACGATCAGTTTTCCAAACTCACGTTTTTTTATCACCGTAAAAATGGGATTTAGAGGTGAAATAAAATAGATTCATTTCAAAAGGTGGTTTTGTGAAGTTTCACCCCATAGCACATGAACGATTTTCGATGAAACGGAAACCAACAATTTATCACTTGGAGCGACGAAAAATCCGTCGAAAAGTAATTCAAAATCGAGGGATTAACTGTTTCTGCACACATCGATTTTTCACCCTGCATTGCAAAGGGTGAATACAATGAAACGATTCATATTTTTTAAAATATGAAAGTGAATTTTACGTGTTTTTACTTTTCTACAAAATAACTCGTTCAGCCTCGTTCGACATTATTAGGGGAGATCGGGGCAAAACGGGATACCCGAAAAATTCGGGAAATTTTTTTGACTTTTTTTTCTCTACTTCTATATTTGTCCGAAAATTAATTTTGAATTCTGGGGCAAAGTGGCCACTCACGGAATACCGATTTCTGGGGCACAGGATCACTGAGAATTCCATGTTTTCTGAGAAATTTATAGCTATTTGAAGCAGAGGGTGAGAAGCATTTTGCGAATTACTGATAAATGTCTATTTTATTTTGATTGACAAAAATCGCACTTATAACTGACTTCATCTTCATCAACACCTGCACACAAGGTTAGTTAGGCACGTTCCGCAACGAATCCAGTTTTCGGAGGAATGCGAATAAAGTTGATCGCAGAAAATACAAGCAACGTCCTCCGTAGACAAGAATTTTTATTTTTTGATCATCTTTTTTTTCTTACTCACTAGATTTTGCGCGATACGACGGACTCGTGATAATGGCGGTTTTCCAAATATTTGCCCGATAAGAACGGGGTTTTGCCACGGGTAATAACAAAATTTATCGAAGTATATGCTGACTAATTTTTATTTCATCCCATCAAAAGAGGGTCCCTACAATGCCTCGTTTCTTTTCGTTTTATCGCAGCCTTTCATGTTCCATGCGGGGACAGTCAATTACAACGTCTATTTAATGAGAAGTGACAATTATCGATTTTCACCGCATTTGAGGGGGTGGCCACTTTGCCCCAAAATTTTTTTTTCTCAAAATTCGAGAAATAAGGAGGTGGAATCATTTTTGGGACATAAAAATAAGTAAATGACCATGTCCTAACCGACAAAACTCGTTAAATTCCTTAAGTGGGCCACTTTGCCCCATACTCCCTTATGTGTTGTCAACCACTGCTATGTTAAAAAATTGATTTTTCACAGTAATTTTTCATATTCTGTCAAAAAAAATGATGGGGCAAAGGGGACTTCCCTTCGAAAAAAATGCTCTACGGACGATTTTGACTAGATATCTCGAATGTACGGTGAAATTGAATGAAATTTGAATTAAAAAAAAAAGAAATAACCTCGTGTGGCCACTTTGCCACAGCTCCTTATTTTGGCGGACTATCATCTGTGCTCACACCTGCACACAAATCATGTGCCCACTCCGCACAACTTTAACACTGAATCCATGATTCGGTTAATGAAGAATACAAACTTTTATAAAATGAAAACGCACCCAAGGTACATTGAATGAAAATTATAAAAAACAAAATTTCACAAATTTTTGAGGAAAATTACCCTAGAAATTTTTTTTTTTTTAAATTGAAAAAAATTTCAGTACATTTCTTGGTTTTTGTACGTAAAAAATAGACGGAGCGTTTCAAATTCCTGAGAAGTTCAATATTTCCTTAGGTATCCCGTTTTGCCCCGGTCTCCCCTAATTCTGCAACACGGTAAACGGAAAACAAACGAAGGAAATATTGCAGCGAGTGATTTAAAATGAATTTATTTGACTTTCATTCGAATATCAACGAGTAATTTCATAAATGAGGATTGGTATTCTACAGAATATAAAGAGCACACAAGCTGCTTCACCTCACTTTTTTTTATGAAATCGGAACACGTTTTTTTTATATCAGATTCCTCCCTTGACGACGAGTTCTTTTTTAAATTCTTGTTTGCAAGTACGATTCTCCATGGCTTTGAATACAAGACATCTTAATCTATTTTAAACGATGATTACACGAGTCAACACAAAATTTGACATTGACATTTAACTATGAAATTTTGGTAGATTGGATCATGTTGGAACGAAAAAAAAATTATACGGCACGAAAAAGTTGGCTTTTGTATCCAGAAAAACGTTTGAACGATAATATTGAAAATCAGTGATTTCAATTTTTATTATCTTGGCGAAAACATTCACCTGATTTTTATTTATCACTCGAGTACCATCTGGAGACATTGTGTGAATGTAAGAGCCCCACTTTTATCACGAAGTATTTTTGAATGTATTAAAATTAATTAAAATTCTTATGGAAACTTGAAAATCAATATTATTATCATAACTATCACAAAAGCAAACTTGATATGAAATGAGGGTATTTTTTCTTCGTCTTTGTACATAAATAACCAGAAAGTCATGAAATGAACTTTAGGACAAAGAACAAAATTTTTTTTAGACTCGTGTTATTAACGAAAAGAATAAAAAAATTTATATCCCAAGATGACGGGATCGTTTTGTGAAACGGAGTGAAAGAAATATTTGGGCACCCATCGCAGTGGTACAAATGTGGCTGAAAAAAACTATACTTCAGAAAAGTTTGTTTTGGGTTTGTAAACCTGGATGACATGAGGTATCATGAAATGCGTCTGAATCCTGATTTTTCAATGAAATTGTATGGTTTCCAAAGTGTAAGAATGAATTGTTCGCAGGTATGATGTGCCAACCGATCGGTGCTTTGGTCATAGGGTGTCTGGCGGGTCTTATAAGCGTCCTGGGTTACAAATATTTAACGGTAAATGAAGAAAAACGAAAAAAAAATCCGCTTCGGCCTCAATAAACATGCCAAGAAGTTTCAAGTAAAGGAATTTCATCCTTCAAACGTAATTTGATGACCGTATTTTTAGGAAAAATACTTGCATTCGAAGTGATTCGCAATGAAAAAATTCTCAGTTCAAATTCTTTATTCGAGCATAGCTCTAGAAAAAAAAAATTGTATTGAGTAATTTGAGTTCATCGTAGTATTTCTGGAAACTGTCAAAGAAGAAAAAAATTGAATAATTAAATAAAAATGAAAATTTTTCGACGAACGAGACTGCCGAACAGTCCGATTGTGAAGTAATGGAAAATGAAAATGATTATGCTAGTTTTGGAATACTTGATTATTAATTTAGGATGATTAAGAACGTGACGATAAAAAATTTGAAAAATGTTTCGTTTCTCCCAGCCTCTGATGCAAAAATATTTGAGGATACACGACACGTGCGGGGTTCATAATTTGCACGGAATGCCGGGGGTTTTGGCTGGGTTATTTGGTGCGTTGATGGCGGGTTTGGCTGACGAGGAAAATTACAACGATTCATTGTACGAGGTGTGCATTTGACAAAAATTTCAAACTTCCAATTTCAAATACTTGGCAAATTTCTATGTTTTCGTCGTATTCGCCACTTTTTCTTCATCGTAATTCCATCCATTGACAGATTTTTCCAGCCAGAGCTCCGAAGTCCGGTAATCGTTTAGCCGAGCTGACAGATAACGTTGGAATAACTGCAGGTCTTGATCGAAGTGCACAAGCTCAAGCTGGATATCAACTTCTCACGTTGGTTGTTACGTTGGTGATGGCACTCGTGTCCGGCCTGATTACAGGTGAGAGAAGATTCTTCTTCCGCGACAAAAAACATTAGTCAAAAGTCAGCTATAAGAGAATCAATAGATGAACAAACAAAAACTTCCTTAAGTTTGATTCGAATGGGAACCTGCATTTCAGTGACTTTTCTGTCTTTACCGCAACTTCTAAAACCTCTTAAGGTAACTCCTGTACTGCATGCTAGTCAAATGAGTGCTAAATTTTCAATAATCTTAACCTTAAAGATAATAAGATCTCAATCTTATTAAGATGTAAAAATATTAAAAAGGCTAGTTTTGCAAAACCATCAACTGATAAATGCAAATTTCCACGCTGACACATTTCCACTGGTATTTTTCAAAGAATTATCTGCGTTTTTTCATCGATTTTATTGAAACAAGTCTCATTTTGTTCATCAACCGGTCCTCTATGGATCCACCATGTAGTTGTTTTTTTAACTTGATCGTTTCACTGTTGCAGCTAATTGTTCATTAAGTGAAAAAACTTGTTCATTCATAATTTCTGAAGGAATGAGTTTAAAGGAAAATGTACGTGGTGAATTCGTAGAGGATCGGTTGAGGAACAAAATGAGACCTGGCGCAATAAAACCGGTTAAAAAATACAGATGATTCTTTGAAAAATACCTGTGAAAATGTGTCGTCATGGAAATTTGCATCTATCGGTTGACAGTTTTGCAAAACTATCATTTTCAATATTTTTTCACGTTAATAAAATATGCTTGAATACATATCTACTAACAATAAGTTTAATCTGTACGTTGAACTTGGTCTAAAAGCGTTTTGAAAATTTAGCACTCATTTGAATAGCATGCAGTACAGGAGTTACCTTAAAACCATCATCATTAAAACCAAAATTGACTCACCCATAAAAATCATTCATTTTCATGATAATGCTAAGTTACATGGTATTGATTCGAATTAAAAAAAAAAAAAATTTATTGACAATATTATAAATTACAATCTGTTCCGTGGGGAACATTCAGTAATTGTGCTGTCCGATTAAATTTGTCGGTTTTCCTTTAAGATTACAATAGATAGCCCGCTGGTATTCCATATAGCGATGAATGCTCGCTTGCGTTCGATGATCTTATATTTTTTTCTTTCTATTACTCGTTTGCTTAATTACTCAGGTCGAGAGGCTTTGTCCGTTTCAGTCTTATTGTTTCATTGGTTCGATCGAGAAGTTTGCGAGCCAGCGCATTTGGATGTTTTTGGAGTCTTTGTGTGTATCTCCTGCTGTGTTCTTGAATGGTTGATTGAACATATGGTGTTTTCAGATCATTGCGTAGTTTTATTGCTCACATAGTACGGCGCATTTGCCATTATTCTTAGAGTTTTTAATTGAAATCTCAGTAATATTTCTATGCTAGATTTGTTGGCAGTTTCCCATAATTATATACCATACGTCCATATGGGTTTGAGTATTGTTTTGTAGAGGAGAATTTTATTTTCTATTGAAAGTTGTGATTTTGTTTCGAAATTATTATCGAATTAATCGACATAATGAAAAAAAAAAAAAAAAACAAAAAGTAAAATGAGAAGACGTAAAAAAGAATTCGTCGACGTTTTTCAACCGGCTGACCTCTATTTTGTGTTTTTACACAAAGGTTTCATCATGCGCATAGAGGCTTGTGGATCAGTAAGCGAGGAGCACCGCTTTGATGACAGCGTGCACTGGGAAATCGAAGACGAAAGTGTTCACGAAATGTCGAAAAATCATGGAGGAAGTTCCAGCGTCGTCGACCAAATGCCAATGGCCCATTTATGAAAAGATTCCATCAAATATTATTTAAACATTGCCATTTCCATTTTTTTTTTTCAAATCCTCATTATCATTCGAATGCTGAATTTGCTGCTGCGATTCTTGCCGACGATTATTCGATATCGATTTCCAAATTTTTACTTATCCCACGGGTGGAAAAAACAATTTTAAAGAATATTCTTTTTTTTCAAAATTTTTAAATTTATTATCGAGAGCGATTAACATTGCGGAGAAAAAGAAAGTGGATTTTTTTTTTAGAATTATTCGAAACAGCGACGTTCTCTGCTAAACGTATCACGATGGGTCTGGAAGACTTTTGGAAATATATGCTATTGCATGAATTTCAAGAACTATTTTCTTGAAATTAGATAAAATCGATAACTCTCATCATTGTCTCAAAGAGTAATTTTAGAATATTTTTGAATTATACATAATGACATGATTGGAGCCTCGGAAACTCGCAGTTCAATGATGCTCACAAATAGTTATATTCGGTACCCAAAATTTCAAAGATCTAAGCAAACTCTCGGTTACAGAGACCCATGCGTGATTGTAGATAAATAAAACGATTTGTAACAGGGAATTGAATTTTTTAATATCTTGAATGATTGGAGAAATTCGATACCGTCCAATTTAATTTCTTCTCGTAAATATACAAACCAGAAACCCTCAAACGAAATTTCGTTTAAATATTTAGAGTTTAATAGTTGGAATTTTGAGTGTGTCTTCTATAAAATTCATCTGAATAAAACAATCTATATATGTATACAATAAATACAAACTACACGACAAATAGCTCTTTCGTTCTATTTTGCACGTGTCGTTTTTTGTCTCCTTTGCTTCTCTTCCCGTTTCACGAACAGCCCAGGTTTTAATTATTTCATAAGAGCATGTACGACAGCTTTTGCGTTGAGCGATTTGAGATCGGTGTACGTTTGACCCGTTCCCACAAATACGATTGGCTGCCCAGTTATGTAGGTCATCGATATGGCTGCACCTACCTGAAAAAATATTTAAAAGCTGACTTAAACAGGGTCGTCCTGAGATGGAACTATAAAAACTTTTTCACTTTGCCGGAAACTCAATTCATGAGACATTTACATTTTTTTCATCTTAGTAATCAATTTAGTTTCTTTAACCTCTTCAACTTCTTTAATTTTTACCTCCAACCATTTTAATAGTTACTTGATGCATTGAATTTCAAGATATTCGAATTTTTTTATTTCGAACAAAAAATTGATGTCACTTCCCTCGTGATGAAATCGAATTCACGTGACATATAAAATTCAAGACCAAAATGATTCAAAAAGTTTTAGTAAATATTTTTTGTATTTACTGAAACCGTTTTTTTCCATTATTCATCATTTTCATTATGAAATTTTCATCAAGAGCAATTTTATTACGCGTCGATTAGATGTCCACATCAAAAAACAAAGTGAATGATGTTCGAGTGAACGTTTTCATGGCAAATGAATAACATTTTATGCTAAAGCAAAGATTATAGTTGTAACACTTTTTGAAAATGAAAATTCAGTGTGAAGGGATCTCACCTTGTCATCGATCGTATCAAATTTGGTGAGGACGATACCATCGATGATATGAGGATTTGTAGAATTGCTGTAATCCTCGAGTGCCTGATTGAATTTAACGAGTTGATCAACAGCTTCGTTTCCGACCAAAGCTTCTCCGACGAAGAGAACAAGATCGGGTTCATTGACTTTGATCAATTTCGTGAGTGCTCTCATGAGCGGCTCGTTGTCCTGCATTCTTCCAGCGGTGTCGATAAGAACGACGTCAAATTTTGAGTCTTTCGCGAATCTAATCGCTTCCATGGCGATTCCAGCAGCATCTTTCCCATAGCCCTTCTCGTAAAGTTCAACCATCGTCAAATTCCCGTGCTTAGAAGGCGGATGAAGAGCATTCAAATGGCGCATGTGAGTTCTGAGCTGTTCAACGGCACCAGCTCTGAATCGAAAAGACAGTAGAAGCTTCGAAATTACTCACGCATTAATCGATGCTTTTAGAGCATAAAGAATTATTTCAATTCCTACTTCACATACAATTTTGCAAGTGTTTGTTTCTTAAGAAATTTGACTTATATTTAAAAAAAAAAAAAAAAAAAACAAAACAAAACAAAACGTTGACAATTAATGAATAACAAAAGTGAATAATTTTTTATTTCCATAAAAACTCACCGGAATGTATCGCAGGCGGCAATGAGAACGCGAAAGTTATTTTCAATGAGCCAGAAGCAAATTTTCGCGAGATTAGTTGATTTACCGACGCCGTTAACACCACAGAACGACATGACATAAGGACGACCATTTTTCTTAGCCTCAAAAGCGTCTCTGAGAATATCAACGCGCCTTTTCGGTGACAGTATTTGAACGAGTGCTTCGGTAAGAGTAGTTTTAACGGTGTTGGCGACGCTGTCGAAAGTTCCAAGAACTTTTCCCTCGAGCTTAGCTCGCACTGAATCGCAAAGTTTAACGGCAATGTCAGCAGCTACATTTTTTGCGATTAAGTGATCTTTCATTTTTTCCAGTACCGGAATCATGTCCTCGTGCTTCAAAGACTTGTTGCCAACTAAACCCTTCAGCATCGAGAACATACCGCTCGATTTTTTCACAGCTTGAGGTTTCGTGGTTTGCATCTCTTGATTATGTTCCTCCTCGTATTCCTCCTCGGACGAACTCTCCACTTCTAAATCACGAATACCTCCTTTCATTTTGCCGATTAACTGTAAATAAATCAAAAAAGGGAATGTTAGCTTTTCACCAAACCACACCATTCCTTCCAAGTTTTTGGACGTGAAAACTCGTATTTCAAGGCTTTTTAATTGCCTCGTGTAATATTTTCAATGTATCGATTATGGTAAGTTGATTTTTTTAGATTTTCACTCGAGGTCCAAAATATTTGACGGAAGGAACAATAAATAGACAAAGAGAAATATTTCCATGTGTTACTATTTTGTACTAAGAAAATTCACGTCTTTCAATTTTTTTTTTTAAGTTTCCGCTGTTACAAAAAAAAAGAGAGGTGTAAAACTAATTTCGTAATTGGATTAAATCCCTCACCGTCGTATCGGCTTGCACATATTCCCCGGCCTCTTCAGGTCTGTCCTTGGTACGTTCAAGGCTTGCCAAGTCTTTGTTAGTTCCACCAAGCTCCCAGACCCGAGGTTTCTTTCCAACTTTTTCAGGTTTTGGACTTTTTCTGAAAAATGATAAAAATATTTTACATTTGAAATTCACTATAAAAACGAAATGAAAATTTAAATAATTCAGTGATGAAAGAAAATCAAATGAATCAAAAATTATTTACTGCTTGTCAGCCTTCTTCTTTGGTCCTCCCATTTTTTGTGCAAGACGTAAACGATTTGCGAGAAATACGTCACACTCTGCATCGCCATTTTCTTCGATAACCGGTTCTTTTATTACTGCCTCCGATTTCGGAGGTTCTTGTATTTTTACTAAATGCAACAAAATGTTTGTTAATACAAACGTTATAGCAATAAAAATTCATCATCAAGCTCCAAGCAAAAACAAAACTATTTTAATCAAACTTAATCATAGACTTTTTGGTTGATTAATGGTGATATTCTTGCAAATAGGCAGATCAAAATGATGGATATAAAATATGGATTAGTAAAGCCATAAAATAAAATTACAACGTGAATAACGTGTAATCAGGCATTTTATGAAAGTAAGATAATGAAATATCAGTGTTGTTTAGGTACCAAAATAATCATATAAAATAATATCATATAATTCAAAATTAAGGTAAAAAAAAAGATATTCTGTGATATAGTTCAAATACTACAAACAAAAATTGATGCATCAACCGAAATTTTCGTTTCTTTAATGCTTGAGGTCTAAAACATTACTGAAATTCACATGGAAAAATAAAAATTATTTGTCAATAAACTATTACAAAGACAAATTAAAAAAAAATGCCTCGACACTGACGTATTTTAAAGTGAGGTAAAACATGAAAATTGAGAAACAAGAGCGTGCAAAGTGATTTAGTGTGCAAAGTTCGAACCGCAAGCAAAGAAGAATCCCAAACTCACAACAGTTATCCTCTCCAAGCCCTTTTTTCTTTTTCCCTGGAAGCAGAAGAACCAAAAGCTTCCAGACATCGATTACCAAAAGCACATTTAATTGAAGTTCCATAAAAGCACACAGAAAAAAAATACTATTGAAGTTTGTGTCAGTAGAGTAGAAGAAAAGTTTTTATATCTATACTCATTATTTTTGATTGTTCGCTTCTACAAGCCGTGGAAATAAGTTTTTATCACAACTTAATGATGAGTGTTGAAAGATAATAATTTAATTCTTTCCTCAGATAGGAAATGTGGAGAGAGAAATTTCACTGTATTAAGATGCTTTAAACTTCAACGTAATCGTAAAAAAATCCTCAGCATACAAAAATACACACCTTGTTTTTTTGTATCTTTATCGTCTTTTCTCTCTATCATACTAGCTACAGTTTTCTTGGACTTGAGACTTTCGTCGAAGGTACGCATTTGTCTGGGCATTTTTGCCTGCTGTTTGCCCCATTGTTCAGCAGAAACAAGGATCTTTTCATAATCATCATGAAAATCATAATTCGAGAACCACTGAGATGTTTGCAATTCATTTTTGAAACGATCCCTGAATTCCAAGTGCACATCATTCAAGAATTTATCTACATATGACAATTGCAATATTTTTTGATAAGCGACAACGAATACCAGTTCGAATTCATTGTCAAGCTTGTATTGTAGCCGCAGTGAATCATGATCGAATATATTGTTGCCAGAACGCTCCTGAAATACAATACCCATTTTTTTTATATAAAATTTCATTTCATTAATAAAAATAAAAAATATCCAGAAAAATTTCTGGATGAAATTGCACATTTATGATCTTCGAATATCTGTAAACTTTGAATCCCATTTGTAAGGTTTAGAGATCCCAATTTTCAATGCAGAACCATTTCTTAAAATTGATATTCATTAAAAAATTTTAAAATCTACCAATGAACCATTCCATGATAACTTTATGGACTCGGAGTAAGGATAGCTAACTTGTCTGATACGAAATAAAAACTTCGTTTTTCCGAAATATTCGATTTTATATAAGCATATGTTAATTGTACGTTACAGAAACCTTTCGCGAACGTTCATAATTGAATTATTATTAAGTGGTAGATCGATCGACAAGTCATCGTACATAATACAGTATGATAAGTTTCGTTTAACCAGAGTAGTAAAAATGATTAATAAAAATTTACGTTCGTAAATATTCGCAGGTAATATATAGATATGTTGAAGGGCGTAGAGAGAAAACCACGGTGTAATTGCTCACCTGTAGAATAACACTGCGTATCAATGCATTAACACTTGGGGTAAAGATTTGTGAAGTACTTTGGAAGCACCATAAGACGATGCCACCCTTACTAAATATCGTGAACAAATCCAGCATCTTTTCGGTTCTTGTTGCTCGAAGTTACAGTATATTTAGAAGAAAAACAAAATAAAAACGATAATAGAGAGAGCTCCTGTGTTTTCTAACCTAACAGCTGATGCTGCGTGTTGCTGTTTGACTTTTGTACACGTCAGATTTCCGGAAGTTGACTACAGAAAGACCTCTGTGAACTTGGCTGATTAATTGCAGGCTTCTGACACTTTTTTGAAGTTAAATCATTTATCAACATCCACAGTTCTTGTCGACGACGATGATTGTCGGGATCTCGAAATCAACGCTTCGTCAGAGGATAAGAGCCCCTGACAAACGATTAAAAAAAAGTCAGAAATTTAAATATGTAATTTATCACCGGCCAAGTGCACGAAGGTTACGAGAAGAGCTGGAAAAAAGATTTAGGAATATTAAAGTAGCGCGATCTTTTGGCGTCAAGTTTTACCAGAGAACATAGATTTTTTACATGGAACGATGAGCGCGCTTGGAAATTTTAGAATAAAAAACGAGCAATGATAGCTTCACACTTTAACGAAGAAAACACAACAATTTTGTCAAAAAGATTCATTAATTCTTATCATTTTCCACTATAATTTATGAGTTTATATGATATAATAGTGGTTAAATAACTAAATTATAAACGATTTTTTTAAATAATTTAACTTTTGAAGAATATATAATAAGCGATTCGTATAAATTGTTCGGAACAAAAGTTCCAACGATGGAAATAGTAATATACAAATCAAATCAATCATTTAATTTTGTAGTCTATATGCTAGTGTTTCTTTTGGATGTCTAATGTATGAATGACATTGTTTCAAGAAACACACAGTATATAAAAACTTTCCTTCGGTCATTTTTGACTAGGTGAATTTTTCATATCATAATTGTAAATTCGTTGCTGGAGTCTTGGATATTTTAATAACTGTCTCCTTTGAGTACGCGATTTAAAAATTAATTTATCAAATCAACTGGAACCTGTGATGGTCATCCCTTTTTTTTGGTTCTCTTCTCGCTCTGTGACTGAAAGAATCGAGTTAAAATAACATTTTGAAAAATATAAACGAATATCTTTATCATTTAATCATAACAAATTGCTTATAAAGTGTAGTCTAATATTTCGTAATACGTTTGGCATTTCCGCTATGATCTCCAACAGCATATGTCCTCATGAGGATCAGAAACAATTACAAATAATTCCAACAATTTCGAATTATAAAACAATAGAGTATCAGAAACATCTTTTGGTATAATATTTATACGCTGACACAGCTTGTGATAAATCTGATTATTGTCACACGTTTGGAATGTCATCCGAGGAGTACTTTTCTAATCATTGCTCCACTAACAACTTCTTCATCACCTTCTCTAGTTTCAATGCACTTGCTGCTGCACAAATATTGCAGCAAGGGTAATCGATATTTGCCACAAAAGTCAACAAATTTAACATGTTCCACTCTGTTATCGAAGAAAACTCCTGGAATAAAAGAAAAGAACCTGACAATTCATTCAAAAGCAAATGTTAAATATGAAAATATAGGAATACATACAGAATATAGATACAGAAAAATTTGTTTAATATTTTCAAAATAAAATGGAATATTTGAAAAACTTACAATCCGTCTGAATTTAATTCTTGTTTTCTTGCACAAGATAAATGCTTACCTTTACATTTAGGATTGACGCAGTGATGACTGCTGTCCAAGTAATCAATGAGATTTCTTGGTAATTCAAACTCATTGTAATTAATGTTGGTTGTTTTGATAATTCTAGCAGCAACTTCAAGTAATGAAGGAGGATTGTGAGTCATATCAGAAACGAATCTGACGACAAGAGGATTATCCCTGAGTGATAACTCTGTCAAATTTTTCAGAGTTATTATCTCAGTCGGTAGTGTTTTGAGGCGATTCTTATGAAGCAAGAGAGATTTTAGATTCTTCAGATTGGCTATCGATCCTGGCAAGCTTTCCAACATGTTATCGCACAGGACAAGGGCCTGCAAACTGGTCAATTTTCCTAGTGTCGACGGGACTTCTGTCAAACAGTTTCCACCCATTCCCAATACTTGAAGCCTGGTGAACATAAATTGATATTTATCTTCGATCCTCTTCCAAATATAAATTGTGTCCAAAATGTAAATCATATAATGAACAAAATCAATTACAAGATTATTGTAGGAACTTTTTTTTACATTCTCAAATCAATGTTCATATGGAGTAATGCTTAAGCATTCCATTACAAGGTTTACTTCATGAGAAATTTATCCAACAGTATCGCACCTTTGAGTGAAAAAGAATATCAAAATATCACTAACAACCAATAATAATAATAAAATGTTAGATTTAAATTCATCTCTACAGTTGTGAGGCATGTTCACAAACTTTAATAATATTTTTTTACATTTAATTCATTCTCTAAAATAATTATTGAAATAAAATTCCATGTATGAAATATAATCGATAATTAATAATAGTTGAAAATTAAACGATGGCTAATCCCTAGAATTTTCAGAAATTTTAACGAATTTTCGTACAAATATTTCTACTTTATTAATGAAAATACAAACGTAAAGATAAGATCAGAATATATCATTGGAAATAATAATGTCAAATTCAATTGAAATAGTCGAAAAAAAATAGTTTAATTGAATTTCTACATAATTGCAGATTCGGGAACACTTACTTCTGGAGTTTCCACAGATCCTTGTCAATGTCCGTGATACGATTACCTCCAAGATAAAGATATTTGAGAGCAACAAGATCCAAAACTTGTGTCGGGAATTCGGTGAGTCTATTACCACTGAGATTGAGTTCACGAAGGCCGGGAAGATTTTCGAGACTTTTGGGAAGAGAAGCGTTGGTGAGACCATTGTGTTTAGCAATAAGACAAGTGAGTGGACAATCGCCAAGAAAATCGGGTAATCTCGTAAGATTGCAGTTGGAAAGATCGAGAGTATTGAGATTCGTAAATTTAGCGATAGTCTGTGGTATACAATTGATGCGATTATGATTTAGTAAAATAGTCTCGACGTTTTCCGGGTCTTTTGCAGCGAGAATATGTTCGCTAAGTAAAACAGGATCGAGCATGAGGTAAGACAGATCGAAAGTCTTTGAACTGGAATCCGAATCACTCGAGTCTGAAGTGTAATTTTCCATTGCAAATCTACGATGTAGAGAAAATACAATTAGTCGATTGTTAAAATCGGAAAATGAATTCAAATTGTTATATAAATATATATATTTTTTTTTAATTTTTACATAAATGCATTTTTCCTAATCGATTTTCATTTTGTAATACTTGTAAATTGATGAGCAGATGATGAAAAAAATATCACGAGATCAACGATAAAATCAATATGGAAGCCTCAGTAAAAACTTACTCGCACTTCGAGCTCCGAGATAATTATTGACGAACGAATTCCTCTAATAACTCGGTCGAGCACACTTTTTTCAAGATCGAATATATAAAAAAAGGAGCAATAAAAACACGGAATTATCGACTTTCTCTACACATTCTTGGAACGAACGGCGTCGTCACCAAGTTGTATATCTTCGAAATACAAAAGCAGCATTATTGAACGTACAAACATTGATAGAACTCGGGCGAAAACTGAAGACTCATCTCTACTTGTTTTTATCAGTTTCTTTATAAGCTCATTTTATCAGCTATTATCATCAGGGTTTCTCTCTCTTTCCCTCCGTTATTACCCGCAGGGCCGCATTTTCTCTATTGGTTCTCGGAGCTCGGAGTCCATAACGTGCTTTCTTGGCTGTGTGTGCCAAAACTGCCAGACAGCAAATTTTGTTGCTGTCGATATGAATGAGTTGGAAAAAGAGTCGTACGTTTTTTCTATGCAATTTTTGCCATAATGTTCTCAAGAATAAGAAATTGACGGGACTTTGAAAACGATTATGTTTTTAAAAAGCGGATCCGTTTTTGATTTCTTTTTTAAATTCCGCGATAGGGGATCTGTCGTCTGCTCGATACGTTACTTTGCAACACGAAGTTAGCTTTATGCACGTGCATCAGGATGATATATATGACACCCATGACACCGAACACCGAACACAATCACGTTCGTTATACGCCGACCATGCCGACCAATCAGAACGTGCTCCGCAAACATTGTTCGAAATAAAAAATAACATACAGCTACGTCTACAAAAAGCGTTAACAATTCTCGACATTTTCGTATGCTTTTTGTTATCCAACTTATAATCAACCTTCATTATTCGGACTAATGTTGTGAAATACTCTTCCCCTGCTGTCGGAAAACTAGTAACATAATTCAACAAGGTCTCGTGAAAAGTGAGGTTAGAGAGGTGAAACCAGTAAAATGTTATTGTTGGCTTTGTCGTGAATGTTTTTTACAATTGGAATGTTTTTCTGAGATACTTGTTTATTCGTAGGTATTTTCTTCATCGCTATCTCTTAACACGTGTTCGACGATTTTTTCTTTTTTTTTTCAAATAGCATCGTTTTATAAACATGTGACTCCATATTACACTTGGAAATGAATTCTCTAATCGCCGTAATAACATTGCGATAATTTTTTTCAAATTTTAGTCCATTTTAATAAACCTGGAGGAATTGTGAATAATAATTTTTATTCAGCCAATTGCCAGAGTTCATAGAAAACATATTTTTTATTCAAAATTACATGAAAAGCGGAAGTATCCCTAACTATTTCCACTACTTCTGAAACAAGTTTATTTTTTATCAACATTTTCTCACTATAGTAAACCCACAAATATTCGTGATTTAAAAGACTGTGAGACCTTGATCAATTTTATTCCATTGACAAAATTATGGTATTCATTTAGCTGATTTTTGCATAGTCTTAGTTTAATGATGGTTGAATGAAAAAAAAATGTTTTGAATTCAAAGCCTTGTTTGAATTATAAAAATTGCTGGGTAATTGTGAAACCAGCTGTCTTTCATTGAAATGAAAAATACAGCAAAACGGAAATATCAATCTAGCTCTTTCCGCATTAAATTATATTCATGCAAATTCTTTTACAGATTTTGTTGCAATGGCACTATTGAGGAGGTTCAGAGTCTGTGCTCAAATTACCAGACTTTTTGCAACAGAAGTTCACAGTTTGCCTCTGGATCCTGATAATTTTTTTAAAACTAGTGGAAGAACCCTGCCTATGTCAGTATTGAAACAGAATAATTTCATCATCAACAAACTATTGGTTGAGAAGAAAGTGTTGGAGGAGAGTGACTTTTTAGCAGCTCGCGAAGATCTTTTAGCATCTAAAAACTTCTATGTGACAGAAGCCAATGTCGACATGTTATTGGTGAAGTTGTGTACCACCGAAAAGAGAGTGGACCTGGGAATGGCTTATCTTGAATATTTATGGAAGGTGCGCTCTGATATGAACCTCGCAGCCATGTCTTACTATTTTAAATTGTGTTACATGCGAGATAAAATTGAATTCATGGAAAACGAGATGGAATATATTTTGAAATTTTATGATGAGATTAGATTTAAATATCCAGTGTTGGATGCGAGCACTGCTGAATATTGTATCCTTGGCATCTCAAAAACTCATCGATGGAAAGAAGCTCTCGAACTCTGTGAAATGATCAAATTGTCTTGCAGTCCCAGGACTCAATCTTTTTCGGCAATTATCTCAGCCGCTTTTAGAAATAATGAACCTGAAATTGCCTGGACATATCTCGAGGATGCTTTCAGTCGAATACATCCCGAACATCACGTTTTCATAGCTCATACAGAATATTGCAAAAGAAACTTTAAAGGAGAAGAATTGGAGAAAGAACTTGAGAAAATGTTCTTGATTTGGTCTAAATACGACTATCGACCTTTTGTGGATATCGTTCAGGCTTATGAAGAAATTTTTAAAACCCTAGGATGGATCATCGAGCGAACTTCCATCAGAAATGTGTACGATTTTCATGTTTTGATACTTCTCCGAAAATTTTGACAAAAAGTCATGAAATAATCAAGAAAAATATTTTGATTTTATCTAAATGTCGAATACTACCCTTAAAACATTTTTCAGCTTCTTAATTCAATGCTAATTTCTTGTTTCAGAGGAATATGTCGAAGCTGTGATCACAAATTGTCGAAATGTAAGATTTCGAATGAAGAGTTTTCTAAATTGGCGGAGCTCGTATGGGAGCGCGTTATAATAAGCGGTGACATTTATAAAAAGTCAACACCGAAAGAATTGAATTATTTTCTTCAATTCGTTGAAAAAAATAAGCCTTGGGATATTGTAATCGATGGTTTGAACGTATCCTATTTATCCAAAGAGGTGCGAAAATCTTCGGGGCACTTGGTAATTAAAAAAAACTTATTTGACCATCATAAAAGTAAAGAACAGTAAGAGAATGCCAATATTAAGAATGGTCTTTATTTCTTCAGGTAACAGCTGCCGTGAACTTATGCGCTAAAGAAATGAACAAAAAAGTGTTGCTTTTCGGAAGAAATCATATGAAAAAATGGGCAAATATGGATTTGTCCTACATACAACACCACGCCGACATTTTTTTTACTACAAACAGGTCAGTAAAAATAAATTATGTTTCCAAAAGCTTTACGATTGGTTTAAGGGGCCCACAGAGTGTCACAGCCGAAAAAAGGCTGATTTTTTGGAAATTTTTTTAAAGAAAATTATTCACTATACCATAAATGATGAATTTACAGTAAAATTTTCAAATGCAAAAATTTAATTTTGAGCGAGTCATCGACTATATCCCAGATCACAAAAAAAGTCCTCCACTACTGCAGCGATTGCGGTCTTCCCCATGGCTAAAATTAAAAAAAAAACGAAAAGATTATGAAAAAAAATTGAAATTCACGACTCTTGAGCTGGTATTATTGATTGAAAAAAATGCATTTTTCAAAAAAAAAAAATTTTATTTTGTAATTTTGAGATTTCGAAGCATGTTTTCAGCTGAAAAATAAAATTTCGCAGATTTTCAATAGGAAAAAATGATCTAAATTTTCGGGAGGGGGGGGGGGGGGGCGTTCCACTTTGCCCTGCTCTCTCTTATTCAAGAAAGAAAGTGCATTTTATGGTTGCATAACGTTTCATGACTTTTTTAGAGTTTTTCTATGATGATTTTCCTCAAAATAGGAAAAAACATAGAAAAGTCGTTTGAGGGACCGCTAAATATTTTTTATATCTCAAATTTAAGGAAAGTCACTTTTTTTACATGTATTAACAACCCTCCACGGCTGACGAAAAAAAAAAATTCAATTTTTTTTTAAGCACCCTAATGTATATTATTTAATATTTTCAATTTTTAATCATTGCACTTGGAATTTCAAATTTTTATTAGATACGCGGGAACCTCCTTAAGTTATCTTTATTTTTGTCAAGTTCTTTTTTTTATTTGCAAGATTTTGTGAAGTTGAGTGACACAGCTTAACTTTTTCATTCTCTCATTTCACATTTTTTTAACCATAGAAAAGTCTCTTGCACTTTGAAAATAATTAAATTAACAATTCAATTGAACCAATTGAAATTGAAATTCTTCAATTTCTACAAGCAATAATAGCACTACTTCCATGAATGCATAATCATCTTGAACTTGTGTTTTCGGTTACTTGTAGATCAGCCGACGATCCATATTTGCTGTATGCAACTTTGTGCTCCGGACCGTCAACAATGTTCGTTTCGAGAGACTTGATGAGACAGCATGTGGCTCGCCTGGAAGATCCTGACATGGGAAGCATTTTCAAAAAATGGCAAATGACACATCAACTACGTCCGGTCGCTATAACGTCGAAACAAGGAAATGTCGACTTGAAGATAGAATATCCTCCTAAGTATTCACCGTTTATCCAAAATGACGAAAATGGCTGGCACATCCCATTTACGTTCGAACCTTCTCTCAAACCTGCGGTCGATTACGAACCACCTAAATCATGGTTCTGCTTTAGGAAAACAATCAACACTGTGAAGTCAACAGATTTATCGTTGCCTTAGTAATTGTTAATAAATATTTTTTGATCGTTGAACTTTAAGTCACTTTTATTCGAATCCTATTCAGTTGCTTTATCATGGAAAGATCGACGTTAGTTTAGTTCGGGTGAACGTTTCTACAATTACGAAAATATTTTCTAATGACGAATAAAAAATTCAAAAATATATATTTCCGTATCAATTTTTTCTCCTGGAATCAATTTTGAGAATAATTTATGAAGTTAGAATCACAAAAGAAATGCAATATTCAAGAATGTGGTAATCAAACTTCGTTCTTTCCAGACAGTAAAAAGTTGACAGATTTTTTTATTCACAACGTATAAGTAAACTATAGTTTTTCTTTTAATTGGTGGAGGAAACAACGAATTATGCAGATTCACATTCACACGAGTGCCGGACCGATTTGCAGCACGGATTCAATAAAATTCATTTTTTTTCCACTGGCTTTCATTGTTTCGAAACATTCGAATCATAAATTTGCTTCTACCGGTTCTCGGGCAGGAAATAAAATCGAGCACTTTGTGTTCCCGCGAGCTGTATTAAAATAATTATTCACCTCATTCGTGAAAATAGGTTCGATCACGTATCTCGAACAATTATTATCGAAGTGTCGAGCTTCCTGTCGTGCAGCACACAAAATTCGAGGATTCTGGCACTTTTGATTGGACCTGAACAATTAGTCGGAATAGTGCCCGACAGCTTCTGACAATATAAAGATGAGTAGCGAATAGAATTTGCAAGCATTGTCTGTCACAGGATAAAAACGACCACACGACGCAGCAACACATCAAATATTGTCGAAGAGATTTTCTTTTATTCAACAAGCAGTCCATCATGAAGTCTATTGTTATTTTTATGGGTTTCTTTTTGGCCCTGGTGCTGGTGAGTACTGAAATTTTTAGAAAAAATTATCTTTTTTATGTTATCGGTGCAAAAAATGTTCAAGAATTAATGTACTCTCAATGATTTTCCTATTTCACCGGTATGCTTGTCAAATTTTTTCTCATGACATTGATTGCTCTATAAATATTTATCAGAAAATACATATTGTGAGAGGAATATTTTCTTATTCAAAAAAAATTTACATTCGAATACTTTCGGGATCATAATTCAGATCATCATCAACTTAATTTAGAAAAGACTGCTCATCGCCCCAACAATTTGCCTTGATTTTTCGAATCCTGTACAATTACGTTTTGTTATTATAAGCCATTTTTCAAATACTAATAGGCAGAGGAAGTGTGTCCCTTTGGAAAAGCGGTAAGCCAGTACTTTGAGGCATGCGCTACAGAACTTAAAACTCCGGAAGGTAAGCCAACGAGCAATAAAAAATGTAATAATATATTTAAGTTCATGTAATCGGAGATCACTTTTTGTTTTTTAATAGACGTCATCGAGCTCGTGAAAAAATGCGAGGGCCAGGAAAAAGAAGAGGTCCAGTGTTTCTGGGCTTGTTTGATCAAGAAAGCCGATGTGGTGAGTTAGGAATAATCTAATGAATAAATAAAACAAACAAGTTGATTTGTGCATATGGAAAAAAGTAAAAAAGTAATTGGGTATATTTCCAGATGCAAGATGCTAAGATACAGTTCGATAAATTAGAAGAAGTCATGAAAAAAGATACGGGAGCAGATCTCAAGAGGATCGAGGAAATTGTTGAAGGATTTAAAAGCTGCAAAGACGAAGGTAGAAATATAATTATAATCAGATGTACATGACCTGAAATTGTATATCAATCACATTGATTTTTTTTCTTTTGTCATTGCAGCGGAGATCAGTGACAACACCTGTAATGTTGCAGGCAAATATTTAATGTGTTTGTCACCCAAACTGTTCCCGAAGCCATGAATTTTCACATCCAAATGCGAAATTCGATACCCGAAAGATGAAGAACTGGACAAGTTTACAAATAAATTCAACAATTATAATTATAACAGCACCTGATCAATAAAATTACGTTGACGCAAAAAATTGAATATTTCACGCAAATATAACTTTCAATATTGCATTTACGAAAAACTCTGGTGTCAACTATAGATCGTTCGAAAAGAATTCCGAATTCGTAACGGTTAATTCAACGACAGATGTTTCATTTTGTTCAGAAAATATCAGAGTAGAATTCGAAGGTGGAAGATAGGCAATGATAATTTTCACGCGTTTATGGAAGAAAGATGTTCAGAGCAGAGTTATTTCGGAATAACGAGATGAGTCGCTGAATATATACTAGTTGATGCTCAGTCAAGGCTAATCTTTGATTCAATGGATTCCGGTTCAGTATCATTCAAATCCAACGAAAACAATCAGTATAAATATTTTTATTTCGAGAGAGATATACATAAAGGAGTATTTTATTATTTTGTTTGATGGATCAGTGTGCCTATGATGACGGCACGATGGTCGTGTGGTCATTTCTCCTCCTGTCTCGCTCGCTCTTTGTTTACGCTATTATCGGTAACAACGACCGAGCGCGTGCGAATGTTTCATGCGGGATATAGGATAAAAAAGCCGCGAGGTGTCGCGAAGAGCACAGTCGCGGAAGGGATACCGGCGTAAGCGCGATCACCGCGCATTCCACACTCTTACCTCTCGTCCCTTCGTCGCGAGCAACAGGTGACGCGTACAGGCCTATAGTCGTGCTCGAATGTGTTTCGCGTGCGCGCGCGCTGGTGTTTTTGTTTTGTTTTATTTTATTTTTTTATTTTTCGCTATTCAAATTGCATGTGTTTTTAGTTCGAGTGCCAACTCAAATCGAAGAGCGTTCAAAAACAGTGACATCCCTGCGGATCGGACAATATTTCAGTGTGTGTGCGTGTGTGTGTGTTCCAGTTTGCATACAACCAAAAGTTCAGTTCTCGATACTTTTGCTTTCAGTTTGGTGTGAAGAAGACAAGAAAAAACTACGGAACACTTTGTCAACAGTGTTCAGACTCTTTCGAGCAGCTTCTGGATAGTCAGTTATTCTCGGGAATCGTAAATTCCGTGTACATCCATTATTCAAGGTACGGATTAATATTTCTATGATAAAAACCCATGAATTTTAATTCGGTTGATTCCTTTTCGTTTTTCTCATTCGAGAAACAATAATTACGTGGCGCTCGGCAAACATCGGGCTTTTTCGATGAGCTCCCAGAGATTTAAAAAATACCATCAAATAGCTTTTCACCTGTCATGCGCAATTCGGTTTATTTGCCTCGTGCGCCTTCAACACAGCGCTATATAGCTATACCTATATGCACTTGCAAATATATTAGTCGTGCAGTCATGGCGTTTGTGTTATATTATTAGCTTGTGCATATTAAGCCCGCATTGGAATCTCCTCAGATCAGTGAACCATCGAAGGTCGAAGACTGCAAGAGCATGTATATTTATATATACATTTCATGTACATATACACGCGTCTTTCCATTCACTGATTATGCTTTCCGTTACTTTTGCCAACAGAATCCACAATCGTATGCCAAAAGTATTCCCTTCACATGTGTCGAATAACACTCACATTAAACGGAGAATAGAAAGTTGATAATCGTGAAGAAATTGAATGAGATTTTTATTGACACGGTGGCATATATTTTAAAACAGTACATACGATTTAGCAGCAATGTTCTTTTATTTGTATATATCGCTACAGATCGATTTTTCACTCGAGTTACCGGATGTTTTGATTACATCGTAAAGAAAGTATTTCAATCGATTATTAATTTCAAGATTTTTGATAGAAGTTTGCATGCTTAGAATAAGATGAAACTGAGATTACAAAAAAAAAACGTTAGAAAAACATCGAATGAAGTGGAGGGAAATTGGTTACTCATTAATCAAAATACATAGAATTACATGGGTCTAGTCAAAAGTACTGACCACTTTTTTTTGTGTTCCGGTGTTATTTTAGTTTTTTAATCGATCGAATAGAGAGAGAACTCTTACTTTAGACCCGTAATGCAAAATAATGGGGAACTCAAAATAATCGTTCAACCAACTATTACAATATTTTTTTTCGAGCATTAAAAAATATGTGTAACAATGTTCGTAGGCTAAAGAAGAGAAAAATCAATGTAAATGGGTTTGTGACGGTGCATTACGAAGAGCGCATTGTGAGAGCGTCCCAGGTTTGTATCTAATCCCTTGCTCCGAGTCTCGAGCGCATTTCTATTACAAAATACAATCCGTTAGTGAGAGGCTAAGAGGTGTTTTTGTCCCGACTCTTTCTTTCGTGGGACTGTGCACCGCATTATGGGAGAGAGGACACAGCAACCTGACTCTCGTAGAGACACCGCGATCTACATGAATGAGTAAGCGGAAAAAAATGGAATCTCTGGAAAGTCTCTCTCGTCAGCAATCTCACGATCGAAAGAAGAGACGCATCCTCCTTTAATCCGTATATAAAATATGTGAATATAGATGTGTGCACAGATTCTTGAAACTTGCACACATGAGCCACATTTGAGGAAAAATTTTTTATTCGAATTTATTGAATAATTTTGGTCACGGCGGACGCGTTATTGAGCGTCCAGGGAGCGGGGAACGCGGTGCTGCGTCACGCGCACCCGATAGAAGGGCTCACGCGCCATCATCGTTGCGGGATAGCCCCGCCCGCTTTTTCTCGTGAGCGCGCCTGATTGGATGTCGCGAATGGCTCCGTATCTCACAAACAATGGGCCAGAGATGAAAATTCTAGGGGACTTTTCGTTCTAGAATCACGTGAACTACAAATTGTACGAGTTTTGAGCATGAAATTCGAATGGCCGTTTATTGAGTTAGCAGGGATGTTGATCGAAAGTTTTCTTTTGCATCATCGTGAGTTTTGAGGTTACATTGGACGAAAGATGAGTTATCTTGATCAAACTTCGATTTGATTCCACTGACCGCTCATATGAATGAGCAACTATCGGGGTAAGTGAAAACCAAAACTTTTAAGGATGTATAAGCACTAGGCTCCATTTCAGATGGCACTCTAATTTTTTTGTATGTTATAGTCTGAGCTTAAAACACGACGCTGAAGTTTGCAACGTTGGAGTTCAACGAAATGAACGAAAAAAATATTTATAATTCATTATTTTTTTATTTCACGAATTATTGATGGGGCTTGAAAAATGATGAATTGGAAATTCGGCAGGGAACAAAATTGGAGATTTACTGGAATTATTTGAGAGTTTTTTTAGATCATTTCGTTGGACTCCAACGTTGGAAACTTCAGCGTCATCTTAAAACTTAATCTCTGTGAAATTTCAAGGTCTTTTAACGACTCTTTAATCGAAATATTTTTAGTCAAAAGACCACAATTTTACATGTCATATATAGCCACAATGACTGCGAAGCCTGTATAACTCAAAATTTGATGTATTTTTATATCAGATATTAGTCAGAAATAATGTCTATTATATGCATTGAACCCTGAGGATTTTAACGGTTCGTTAAAAAAAAAAATGGGTCATCAACGTTGTGGAATACAACGTTATGAAATGTAAACATTTGTACAATGCTCTATGGAATTTTTTAGTCGTTATGGTAAGCTCTAACCTCAGCTGTCAACTGACTACGTTTCATGTTGTCAGACATAAACTTTTCACACTGCACTACCGAGTCGTGTTAAGGTGATGAACCAGTCGGTATATGCAGATCGAAATTTCGAAAGTTGAATTCTGCCGCATCGTTCAACCGATTGTGTTGAAATTTGAACTGTGAATACAGTATTGTGCCACAATTGGGCTGACATGAGGGTTTTTTGAAATTTTGATTTTTTTTTGCATTTCGTATTACCATCTGAGTAATTGTAGAGTAACTCAGTAAATATCCATCGAAGCACACATTTTGAGCTGTATTGCATCCAAATCGATCATGAAATGAAGGAGAATGAACCTTTCAAAAATTTATTGAAAAAAATTATTGACATTAGTTTATCGAAATGTGCGCGAACATCAGTTTCTGAAAAGACAAACGAAGAAGCATAAGAGAAAGTGACGTTTAGTATACGTCATGGATTTGACAGAAAGTCTTCTTATGCAGTGCAGTGCTGTGGAAAAAGTGTAGTGCTGAAGAATAAAGGACAAAATATACAGAAAAACGTGCTCGATGTCGAAAGGTACATCGGTGGACACGTCGAAGCCCTGGACTCGCTGCGAACGTGTGGATATTGAAATTTCGGAGAAGATAGAGCGAAAGGGAGCAAAAATAACGAGAAAAAAACAGCGAACAAAGATGCGAAATTTTTAATAATTCTGGTAAATTTTTTTTTTTTTTTCAATTTGACTGTTTATCTAAGTTTATCGCTTATTCAAGCGAGAACCCAACGGTCTTCACTGCTGGAAAGTTCAGTTCTCATTGAACAACCCATCGACGAAAATCGTTGGAGATATTTGGAAAGAACTAACCTTCTCCCGGATGAACAATATAAATTGTTTATCGAATTCTACCGCTTTTTCGAGCGAGAACCCGGCAGTCTTCACTGCTGGAGAGTTCATTCCCATTGAACTAACCAACGATGAAAATTGTTGGAGATTTACGGAACGAAAATCGAGGAAAGTGAAAAAACTTTTTCATTCGTAATTTCTGAAGGAATGAATTTAAAGAAAAATCTACGAGGCGAATTCGTAGAGAATAAGTTGAGGAACAAAATGACACTTGGTGCAATAAAATCGGTTATAAAAAATACAGATGATTCTTTGAATCATACCCATGAAAATGTGTCATCATGGAAATGTGCATGTATCAGTTGATGATTTTGCAAAACTATCACTTTTAATTATTTCTCACGTTAATAAAATATGCTTGAATGCATATATCCACTAACAACAAGTTTATCGGTACGTTGAACTTAGTCTAAAAGAGTTTTGAAAATTTAGCACTCATTTGACTAGCATGCAGTACAGGAGTTACCTTAACATGCGCGGAAAAGTGAACATAAGGCGAATGATATTTTGCGGAGGGGGGAGTGAGAAAAAGCAAAGAAACTCGTTTAGTCAACAAGAAAACTCCGAAGGCACGGAGTTTCGTGTGGGTGTCCGGCATAAAAATTGGTCGTGTGCCCACGCGAGTTTACGTATTTGGCGCGTACGCGAAAGATCCGTTGTCGACGTTCGCACTCGACTCTGTCGACGTAGACGACGGTCGGATGCATACATATGTGTACTCGCTTCGAGACCCGTGTGATTCCTCCCCGTACCTTAAGCGCCCTTTTCTTCCTCTTTTCCTTCATCCTGCTCTCTTATTCCTTTCTTAATACACTATTCTCGGATCGCTCTCGCCCAACAACAAAACAAGCCGATATCCGTTATATCTGACACGAGTAGATAGTCTTAGGCGTATAGAGTGCACACGATTCTCGATTATTCATGAATGAATGGATCAACGAGCCTCAGACCTCTCGCCTTCTTCCTTCGTGCCAAGCAACGTACAAGGTGAAATAAACAAGCGTCGAACGCGAAGTTCGCATCGTTTAAACGCAACCAAGTTCTGTTCAATTGTTTCCTTCTAATACTACTTTTTATCTCACTTTTATTATGATTTTTTTCGCTTTTCATTATTTTTCATTTCAACTATTCATTTGTTTTCTTGTTTCATCATTATTTTTCTGGTATGAAATAAAAAAACGGAATTCCGTTGCAGCCCGTCTATGTTGTAGACTTTTGTTAGATGAGTTCAGAATATTAGAGATAATGTCAACGCATATTCGTGATTCACACTTCAAATATACCCCGAGAGAATTCCATTTATAAGAGAATTATACATACAAAAAATCGATTGGATTTGATCAATTTCGTTAAATATATTGCGAGGTTGACGAGAAAATCGAATGCTATTTTGAAGAAAACTTGAATAGGAATCGACAGAATACCCGGTACATGGTTTCATTGAAAACACGGAGATAACGAGGTCGAAAATTCTAGAGGGCAGTACTAGGAATATAGTATCTCGGGGACAGTATGTATACGTAGCATTAATTCAGCATCAATTCGAAGAGCGGTAATAAGAATTGTTTTATCCACCATAGTAAAAAGACCAATACCCATACTTTTTATTCAAAAGAGTCAAAGAGTGGTTTTCTCTATAGACATAGTAAAAAATGTTTTCAGTCACTTCAAATGTTTATATTATAAAGTATGCTCGGGCAACCCTGAAAAAAAAACTATATGTATGATAAAAGGTCACAAGTATTCGGTGTATATTTGTTTATTTATCATAGAATTTACTATGCTGACGGTCAAAAATTGTGATTTACGAATACATTTCCATTTATTAGTAAGTGCTAGTCCTGACACGATGAATAACACTCGAAAAACGAAACATAGTTCTCACGTGCATCACTTTTTACTATCCATATAAAGCTGATTAGAATTGAAGGGACGAAAAATTGCAATTTCAAAAAATACTACGCTGTTTGTAATGGGTACCTAAATATTTTTTAAATTCTTGAAAAACAATATATTCCTCACTATACAAAACGAATCCTTTTTCTCCGTGAACAAAGCAACAGCTATATTTCTAATTTATTGAGTTTTTTATGTTTTTAAATCTTTTAAAGATTTGTGCGTTTTCTCCTAAACCACAAAGCTCCATGTGCAAGTGACGAAAAACGCATTTTTCGTCACTTGCACATCGATTTATTAGAGTGAAAATTTGAAGAAAGACTTTCCAGCCTTTCGAAGTCGGAAATAATCGTAAATTTCATCGGCCTGACGTTCGAAACAACAAATGAACGAATTTACCGTTTGGCACTTTGCGAAGTGTATCACGCTGCTCGTACGAATTAACCATGCGAAGATAAAGAAGTTGTAATTGAACGAAGAAGAAACTATTATCGGGAGCATGCATCGAAACGACGAGTCATTTGAAAACTCGTTCGACCAGTCAACAACGTAAATCATAAAATGTTTCAATCTGCGAACACGGATGATTTTTTCATGCTTTCGAAGCCTTTTACCAGTGATACATTGAGTCCCCCGACGTCCATTTTACGCTCTAATCTCTTAGCACATAATCCTAATAACAATAATAATGAAGTCTTATAAAATTTATATGAAATGCTGACAAACGAAAGGACCCGAAACTCTTGAGTTTGCAAACTCAAACGTACCGGTTACGGCCTTTTGTTTGTTGTTTGTCGATGCATGAAGCAGTATGTGGCGAATAAACTCAACGAAATCGCTCCCCAGCTCAGTCCGGAATTAATATCGTGGATTATTGATATCAATAACGATCTCGAACGGAGTTTTTTTTCGATTTATAAGCTACTGTATCTCGATTAAGTCAGCCGATAATTTAATGCACCTTCCGATTCATATTCACGTGGATATATTTCTCCATCGTATCCCTTTCACGTGAAATCACACCGGAAATTCTCTCTGTTATTTATTTTCTTTTGTTTTTCTTTCCTTTTCGAACTTCCGCTTTTCACGCCGGATGCAGAAATCGTTCCAAAATCGATGATGTCTTGCCGATTTATTGATCATTTTTTTTAACCTTTAGTAGTGTGACGTTATATACATTGGGTGTGTAATCCATCCCACTCACTTCGGAGGACAATAAATAGTTAAAAAACTAAAAAATAAAAATACCACAACGTTTTTTCAACCCTTGAAAAATGACCAGGACGATTTTATTCTATTCGTACAATTTTTAATATAAAAAAAATGTCGAAAATAAAATGCAGAAAAAATGACTTTTTTTTACAAAAAATGATGAAGAAATCGTAATTTTCAATTTAAAAAAACCGAATAGTTTTTTAAGCCTGAAATATCATATTTTCAGGTGGAAATGGTTAAATTTGCACCTGTTTCAAAAAGTATATTTATTTTAACATCTGAAGTGTGGTTTTCTTCAGAAAAAATGGTACGCAGTTTTTTTCGTATTGAATCATATATTATTACATAAATATTGTTGAAAATGTTTTCAAAATATTATCAAATTACAAAAAATAAAAAACAAGTCTTCCATAAACTCGTGAATTTTTTTATTCCCTCGCAAAACTGCAATCGACGCAGATGTAAACGCCGTGTATATCGCACATCGCACGGTCGCAGCTCATACACTGCAACATAGTTTTTTTTGTCCCTCTTTCGCGGATATAACACGGAAGTTGTTCATCTACCTCCTCGATCAATTTTTCTCGGATAGTCCTCGATCTTGGATTATATGCCATCTTGTAATTTTATAATTCAATAAGTAATTTTGAAAAAAAAAATTCCCGACTTAAGAAAAACTTTTTTTTACCTACTGTAGTAGATAAAAAAGTATAGAAAAAGTATAGCAAAAAAAAATTTTTCAATGTCCTCCGAAACTTTTTTTACAGTTTAGTCACACGGGGTTGTAGACACCATAAATTCTTACAATGTACAAATAATAACGATGAGGCTCTCTACTAGAAGGTTCAAACTCCCAACAGAGGGTGCCATCAGTCCCATTTCCTCAAAATTTGTTGTGTTTCTTCAAATTGAAAACAGACATGGAGCGCATATCATCGTCAATAGCACACATTGTTGAAAATATGTGTTTGTCACACTGTACATTAACAAGCGTGTTGCTTTATACATGGATAAGACGAACAAAAAGTAAAATGAAATATTGAAAATTATGTTTCAGCTAGAAGATCACTTTTCATTTCGTCCCGTGTAGAAATCCTTTTAGGGCCTTGACTAGACCCCGATTATTTTTCCCTTATACTTTGAAGGGCCTAATGAGGAAGCCCGAAGAGGACCCTAGTAGGTCAGTCACACTTGGTCAACGAGGGCCCGACCGGGCTAAAAGATCGGGGCCTTTACAGGAAGCCTTATTAAGGAGGGTGGCTACGTTCGTCAAATTGATAAGAAATTGATCAAATTTGGTGATAATGTTCTTCAACATCAAGTGCGAAGACACAATTTTTTTCAAAATTTTCTTCTGCTTAGTTATCGAGTAATTACGGATTAAAGCAGATTTCTTATGCCCGGAATGTATACCTATATATATGGAAACGCTATGCTTATACACTTGAACTTTAGTGATCAATTACTCGATAACTGTACAGAAGAAAAATCTTAAAAAATTTGTATTGTCAAATTTGGCCCTAAAGAATATGTTCACCAAATTTTATTAAATTCTTATCATTTTGAAATTTTTAATGTATTTAACATGGTTTAGCATGGCAACATTGTATCGTCGGTAGCCACCCTCCTTAAAGCCCCAGCAAAAAATATACATTAATAAAAATATTTTTTATGATTGGAATTGCACCATTAATGGTAGTTGTTCATTTTAATTCAGTATTTGCTTTGCTGTCGATATTAAATTGTCCGGAAAAATTTTCTCGCCTACACCAGGATTCGATTCGACCAACCTATCGAACTTTCGCTAACGCGCTCGTACGCTACCCACTACACCACCATCTAGTTGGAAATTTTTGGTTAAAAAATGTAACATATGTTGCAGATAGGTTCTGTATACATTATGCAGCATATTTAATGAATCTATAAATGACAGAGTTCTCACATAAAGACAGAAATAGTAATAGTAAACTTGAATACCAGCTACCAATAGTTTTCCAAGCGGATCTATATGTATATAGTTATTATGAGTCGGCGATATCTTGAACTCCATGTATGTTGGACAAATAGAAAATATCGCTACAAATTACAAATTTTGAAATATGGCTACTCAAGTGTTATATGTTTTGAATTTCACAGCCCCGATAATGCCCGTCTGGATCGTTTATAATTTTTCATAATGACGCTGAAGTTTCCAACGTTGGAGTCCAACGAAATGATCGAAAAAAACTCTCCAATAATTCCAGTAATTCTCCTATTTTGTTCTCTGCCAAATTTGCGATTCGTAGTTTTTCAAGCTGCACCAACGATTCGTGAAATAAAAAATTGGTGAATTACAAACGTTTTTTTCGTTCATTTCGTTGGACTCCAACGTTGGAAACTTCAGCGTCGTTTTTTCATACTGTGTCTGGGTAAAAAGACCAACTCGCCTTGTTATACTCCGATCAGGGCCTAGTTCGGCTGTGTTGAGGAAATCCCTAGGAGGAAATCCACATTTCAACTCGTCAAAGTCTTTCATCAAAATTGAAATTTCATGTATGTTTCACAAATCAAAGAAACCGTTCCAAGCTATAAATTTTGAAATATGAGTATTGAAGTATTATATATTATCACTACCAATACCTACTAATTCACTACCAATCACTACCAATTCATAATTTTCCATATTAAAACCCTTTCTGAATGAACAAACTGGCCTTGTTAGATCCCGACCAGGGCCTAGCCTGGTTGTGTCGTAGAAATCCTTAGTAGGGAATCCACATTCAAACCCGCATAGGCCCCGATTATTTTTAGGGCGCCTTAATAATTTTCTACACGGAGTTAATACAATTTAATCGGAAAAGAAATTCTTACTTAACGCAGGGATTCGAACTAATTTGATTATCTTTCAACCGGTTCCGGCGCGCGTATGATACCGATTTCACCGGATTCGTCTGCATATTTTAAGTTCAAAAGAGCGTATATGGAGAATCAAAATTCGTTGTATAAGATACGAAATCTTCCTTGAGCCATTCACCACCACCCAGAGATGATCTTTCCATTGATCTTTAAATAAATGTAGAAAAGAAGGAGGACAGAGAGAGAGAGAGAGAGAGATAGTAGTTAATATTATGGAAGGAAGAGGAAAATACGACGTCTGAAAATACGAAAACTGCGCGCTATCATAAAGCGATAAAGAGGCTGTAATAAAAGTAAGTGCCCATCTTGGTTGTATTGCTCTCGAGACCAGCACGACGACATTTTCGCGGTTCATGTTTGTGTACGCGTTAAAGATAGAATTGCGAGCTTCACTCGGTCCTCGCAAAATCAACAGCCCTGTTTTTATCCACATACAAATAGATACACTTGTTTCAGTCTACAACTGCGATTTCTCTTGATCAGCATTATAGAAAATTGGATTAACGGATCATTAAAGAATCATTCGAGGGGGATTTTGAAATCGTTTTTTCACTTTCTGGGGCCGAATTTTCTTCGGACATTTCGTTCACTCAGGTGTCAAATTGAAATATAGTTTTTTCTCAAGCAAACTAAACATTTTCAATTCACTCTGCTCAACAAAATTGCTTAACGATTATTGCATCCATATTTTGAGTTTATAGTTAATTTTTCAGTAATAAAATTCGATCATTCGTAAGATTTTTATCGCCTGAAAATGATGGAAATTTGAAATTCTCATAAAAAACAAAAGTATTTTATGAGATCATTTTATACATCAAAGAAATTAGTCGTTTCATGGACGAGTTTTATTCGCTCACTTATTCTCCGAGCGTTCGGATTTTAATTTCGTTTCTGGCGATTGTTAGCTCATACGAGAATAGAATGAAGTGCTTCGCGTTCTCGCGCGTAAAATATAATTGCACACGTAATTCCTTGGAAATTGATTCCATCGCCTATTTCGATAGAGACGCAGCAGTGTCTTGACGCTAATTATATTAAAGTGTTGCATTTCCTGTTGCGCAGCACACGAAGGTCGAGGATTCTGCAATTTTTGTTTAAACTAGAAAAGGAAAATTATCCAGAAAAGTGAGCGTCTGTTTCTGACGGTATAAATATGAGAAGCGAGCAGAATTTTCAAACAGTGTCCGACGCGCGCAATAAAAACAACCACGACGCCGCGATACATCAGATATTGTGATTGAGTTTCGTTTTTATTCGGCAAGTTCTTAATCATGAAGACCTTCGTAATCGTCACGGCTTTGTTTCTCGGCCTCGCCCTGGTATGTCGAAAATGTACAATATTATGAAGTACAATTTTCAAATTTGCATCTTATCTTGTAAAAAATTTAATTTTTTAATAAAATCTCCGTGATTTGTGACGCTGAAGTTTGCAACGTTGGAGTCCAACGAAATCATCTAAAAAAGCTCTCCAATAATTCCAGTAATTCTCCAATTTCGTTGCCTGCCGAATTTGCGATTCCTAGTTTTTCAACCTACACCGAAGCTTCGTCAAATGAAAAATTGGCGAATTACAAATGTGTTTTTCGTTAATTTCGTTGGACTCGAACGTTACAACCTTCAGCGTCGTAGTGATTTCGCTAATCCACGTTTATGGTTTTCGACAATATGCCTGCTTTTTGCGAGCATAAACTGTTGTTCGACCATATGCCAGAAAATACCTAATAAATCTTTGAAAAAAATTTTTATTCCAAGTTCCTAAAATTATTTCACGATTCATTTTATTTAGAAAATGCAAGAAAAACGCAGTAAAGTTTCATGTGTAAACTCTTGTGTCAGTGCAATATCACTCGATTTTGTGTTATTTGCAATTTCACTTTCGCTATTGAGCCCGATTTTAATTGTTTCATATTAGGCGGAGGAAGACAAACGAGGTCCACTCGGTGTTGTCTTAAACGCATATGGTGATGCTTGCGCTGAAGAGCTCAAAACTTCGGAAGGTACGATTACGAGCAAGAGAACATTTACGATTCTACGATTCATTAGATCCCTTCAATTAAGTACTTTTCTTGTGTGAAATAGAATCTCTCAGTCTCATCAAAAAGCTCGAGGGCGCAGAAAAGGAAGACGTTCAATGTTACTGGGCTTGTGTATTTCAGAAAGCTAATTTGGTGAGTTGGACATAACGCAATCCTATTTTGTGCGTAAAATTGAAAAAAAAAAAAAATAAAAACATGAATTCATGCGTCACGTTCAACGAAACGCGAATTCTGGGGGTGAAAAGTGTAAAAATAATTGAACGATTCTAGATGAAAGATGCCAAGATACAGTTTGAGGCCATGGAAGAAGCAATGAAAAAGGTTGAAGGGGCAGATCACAAAATGGCCGAAAAAGTTATTGAAATATTCAAAAGCTGCAAAGACGAAGGTACAAAATTTGTTACGTTAAAAGCTTCTAGAAGTCGATATCTTCATTGATTTTTTATTGTCATTGTAGCCGAGGTCAACGACAACCCCTGCAACGTAATAGGCAATTACGGAAAGTGCGTGTTGCCCAAATTGCATGCAGAACGATAAACTTTTACGTGTGAATTGCGGTGGTCTGGAGGTCAGAGATCAGAAACTGGCAATTTTACAACTTTAGTTTTTATAACCACCACGTCTACCACCATCACTAAAAGGCAATTACAGCACATTGAATATTGTAAAAAAATAATTTTCGTTTTCATTATAACATCCAGAAAGCACTGGAAAAAAAAGTTTTCTACCGTAAAAGTTACTTTCCCTTGGACTATTTTCGCCATAAAATCTTCGAATTTTGAGTGCTTTAATGCACGGAATAAAGGAATCTTTGACAATGTAAGCATATTTTTTTCCATTGTTAAGAATTAAGACGATTTTTCATTAATATTTAGAAAAATCATTCCCACAGCTCCTGACAATAAATCGGTGCCACGTTAGCAATGAAAATAAATGATTTGCATTTGGAAAATTCGATGATTTTTCCGATTCCTATAAAAAAAATCATTTCCATTTCAACGGTCTGAATAATAACAACGATTCTTTAATAAATATTATTCTCATGAGTTTTGAATTAAAGTTTTTTTTTCTATTCAAACGGAGGCAATATTTCAAGATATTTCCATTTGAATTCGAACTCCAAGAACACTCTGAGCAAGTTGTCTGTGCCCGGGAACGAAGCGCGATATTCCATTTCGCATGAAACCGGACATTCATAGTCTCATACACAATGCGGCGTCTGGTTTGTACTCCCGCACGCAGCAGAGACAATTGTTCGTCCATGGTGATAGCGCAAGAACGTTAAAACGTTCTCGAATGTCCACTTCGAGAGAAGTGGCCAAATTGGTGCCACTGGTGATGTCCGTGTTTACGTATACGTATATCTATATACGTTCACACAATTCATGTCTATGACCCTTATCAGGGCTTCCCAGACATCGTTTGCTGGCTTCGCAAATTCTCTTCTTACTTTCTACCAGCGTGTAGAAGCTTCGGATCAAATATATACGGAATTGAAATTTATGTTTAACTCAAGTTTCGATGATACTCGCATTCGATTTAAACGTAAATCACATCGATAAAATTTTATCTTTACTTCGGTGCAATTGCGTGTTCCTGTTTATTTTCTGTGAATTTTTAAAATTCTGTACGGAATTCGATGTCATTTTGCAAACATGTTATTTCTCGACGACCAAATTTCGGGTGGATACAATGAACAGACACCCAAGAAGAAGCTCTTCGTTGTAAAATTCTATGAAATTTCGAACTGGAAGCATATAAATAAGAGACCTGAATGGATATCGTTTTTTTTTTCAACCTCCAGGGAAAGAAAAATATTCGTTGTTACAATCTAAACAGAATGAGTGTGAACCGATGGAATTCGTTTGTTTGAAGTGAATCGAAAAGACCTGAAAAACAGCATGAATGCTGAAAAAAAAAACTATATAGAGACAAGTACATTTATGTCCTCTGGGCAGTTATCCGTAAAGTCATGGAAATCAATGGGTGGAAGACTTTCAATTCAAGAAACAAAACGTTGTCAAATAAATGCAGAAGTTGCCAAGCACATCGCATTACGAACGAAAAAAATTACTAGTACAACAAATACAAACACAAAACATTACAAAAACAAATTGTGACCAAAAAAATTAGAATCAATATTTTTTTTTAAATTACCAATAAAAAAAATTTATAAACCAAAAAATTGAAACAAAAAAAATTTGGCCGTTGTACTTGGCGTTTTTTTTCAAGCTAATATTATCTAATTTACCTTCATCTTATACTCAAAAATTCAAAAGTCGAGTAAAACGCCAAGTACAACGGCCAAATTTTTTGCTAAAGCCAAATCCAGGGTCAGATTAGCCAATATTCCTCCAAATTTTCAAGTGAATTTCGAAATACCGTGAAAATAGGTGGAGATTGCGAAAAGTGACCGTTGAGAAAAATTTTGTTGACCTAGATCTAGAATGTTTCTCGTGTTTTTCGAAAGTTCTCATTAACAAGGTTTTTAGACAATGTTCTGGATTTTCCGATTCTCACAAGTGACCCAAGGATCTCATTGCCAGTATCCACTTTATTTGAAGCCCTTGGGCTCAAGGAATGTCTACGTATAAATCAGTTTAGATTTCACAAGATCGGGATAAGCGATGAGAATTTTTATTATGAAGTCCAAAGGCTTTGGATGTTTCCATGGGGCGCTCGAGATTCTGTAAAATCGTGTTGACCAATTGACTTTGTTCTTCCGAGTAGATGTACCAAAACTGCGATCATGGAAAATCACTCCGTGTCGGTTTAAAGTAAAAAAGAAAAAAAAAAAAATTGTGCACCGTTTTGTTTGCAATCGATCGACGTCAAAAAATGTAATTGAAACTTGAATATTACCTTAGAAATCAATTGACTAAAATCCTTTCTTATAAAAAACATTTCGATATATCAAAATGTGAAACCTCTGTTCGTTGCCATGGTTTTGTTTATTCGTTGTTATGGCCGAATTGTTGCCAAGCATCATTAATTGTTGCCGCCGAGCACATATGAGATGTCAAAATTAAAGCGGGCGTGTAGCGTCCACGTGTCGCTAATTTTAATTAAAATTGAACATAACGCTGAACAAGTTTATCGATCTTACGGTTTATATTCTGATTTAGGATGTTTTATCAAAAGGTAATGATTAAAAATAATGAATAAAAAACTCTTGATTATCTCTTCTTTCGGATCAACAAAATCTTTACCGGCCCGTTAGCCTTTTTTGCTTTTGGACCAGCAAATTTTTCAATTGTACAGCGAGACAAGACTCTGCAAGATCGGAGTCGAAAAGAAACATGCAATAGTTTTGCTGATGGCTGAATTTTTCAAGACTCAAGATTTCACAGTGTCGACGACGAGATGAACGGTGGTGTGCGAATCGTATGTCAACTTGGGGAAAACACAAGAAATCATTCCCTGTTTGTCGAGTAAAGCTCGCTTGATTTGTTATAAAGTCTCCAAAACTTGTGTGTAAAATGAAAAGTACCAGCAAGCGAAGCCATGGATGCCTATCGACACAGAACAATTTTACGGTGCCTAGAACTGCTCTGACTCGACCGCATATCATGAACAAATAACGCAAATGAGAATTACTGAAGTGGCGTCAAGCTTCTTCCTCATTTGATCGACACTGGGGATATTATTACAATATTCTGCAATCGAAAACATTCAATTCCTGTTACATTTCGAAAAAACGTTTATCAGAAAATCTTTAAATCACAAATGACGTTTTAAAATGATTTGATTCCATCCAATAGTCGTTACTCTTTCAAAAGTTTTCCTGAAATTCAAGTCAATAGTGGACATTTTTTCGCTTACTTGATAATTATAAAATGCATGGCAGAAAATATAGCACTGGCATTATTAACGTTTTTTTTATCAGAAATATCCAAAAGTTTGAGAATTTCAAAAACATTGCTACGAAATTTTCTCAATGCGTCGAGCCTTTGACTAGAATATTAAACCGTTTTCTCAGTGTTTTTTCAGACAATGCGTTTGCTTCTCTGCTCGATATGTTGTAGTCCCTCGATCTCTTTTGTCACTCCTAGGTTATTTTATTTATATTTTCCAAGGGAAACTTTCCAATTTTTGATAAAATAGCATAATAACAATGATAATGATCAAGTCTGGTAAAATTAAATTTTGGAAAAAGCTGATGAAAATTATTGCCATGACAAAGATGCAGAGACATTGATCTTTTTTTCAAATCTTTCAGAATCCAAACTACATTCTCAAGGTAGAAAAAATCTCTAATTCATTCTAATATACATTATTATATCATTTACCATCGATCCGAAAAGCATCGGGAAAACTATTGGAAAAAACTTTTATTCGAAAATTCCGTTGCTATCTACTTTTGTGAATTTTCGAACTGACGTCAACGTCAACTTACGTGGCTCGGTGTTTAGTCTATAATGTCAATGAACATAGTTGGAAACAGTGAATTTTATATTTATTCTGTAGAATTAAAAATTCATTGAGTTGAGTCTCAAAATGAAAAAAGTATGTGAGAAAAACTGGAGAATCATAACATTTCCAAAGTTTTCAGAATGAAACGTTTCCACTTGATAATAATCGATACAAATTTTTGTGTTTTTCAAAATTTCTGAAAGAATGAACACGCGACAACTGCTTTGAATGAGCAGAGATTTTCGTAAAACTTAAATAAAAAAGCGGCTCTGAATCGAGTCCCAGTTCCGCGCGCTATTTTGAAAGAGGGTCTAACAAACTGTTCATCGTTGCCCCATGGTTGAGAACAAAAAGAGATATGAACATAAAATAAAATGAATCGTTCCGTGTACAGTGTAGTACATGGACCGGAACCGAATCTCTATCGAAACTCTCTCTCTCTCTCTCTCTCTGTCTCTGTCGGTCTGCACGGGCGTGTGTATGTAGTAGATTTTCATGTCGTGTATAGGACGACTCACAGAGACGAGTCTCGGTATATTGGAGAAGCGAGGGTTTTCTCCCGAACGCGCCTATGGTAGTCCACCATGCGCCTAAAATCGATTCTGCCGAGAGACACAGCATGGTATGGACCTTCCCGTCGCTCCTCGCAGCATCCCTCCCACACATTCCTCTTTCTCTTACTCTCGCAGTCTTCCTCCCTGACTCTGTTTCTCTCTTTCTCCCTCTTTCGCCATTGATTGCAGTCTCGCTTGGCCGTCGTAACTCTTCGATTGCCGTGTACCCAGTACGCTGCTCTTTGACTATATCAGACTCGAATGATACACGTATTTTACTCATTCGCACACTAGAGAACGAAATAACAGAGTACTTTGTTTTTCTCGTCAGCTGCCCTCCTCTATTTACACTCATTCGCTTTTCCTCGTTTTTTTTTTTCATTCTAACTTTCAACTGGGAAAGTGCGTGAGGTCTACTCGACTGAATGGAAGTTGATGATGTTGCTGTCAACTCATAATTGGTCGTTGAAAACCTGTGAAAATGAGAAAGAAGAATACTTAAATGAATTACAAGTCTGGGGTTTCTCGTCGTAAAGATATTCTTTGCTTTACGACGGCGATGGAGCTCTTTTAGGGTGAAGATGAATCATGAAGAGACGAGAGACTTGGAGAACAAGTATCAAAATCGTAATAGGTTTGTCAGCATCGATTACGACGATGAGAAAGAAATTTACAAAATTCTCATTTTTTTTCTCAACTGTTCGATTTTAGAATTTCCATTGTCTTTGCCAATTATCAGCTAATTATGGAAACACTATAGAGTACTTGGCGTTCTTGTCAGTAAAATTTAATTGTTCACGTAATTCGTCGAAAATTAGGTCGATCACGAATCTCGAACAATTATCGAAGTGTTGAGCTTCCTGTCGTGCGACACACAACCGTCGAGAACACTAGGACTTTTGATTGGACCTGACAAATTATCTGGAACAGTGCACGATAGCTTTCCAACAATATAAATATGTGAGACGAGCACGATTTTCGGGCATTAGCCATACTCGCCCTGACTACGAGCATGCTGACGCAGCGATAAGAAAAATGTTGTAGTTTTCTCTGTGCCTGTTGATGCGCCTAATCATGAAGACCTTTGCAATTTTTACAACCTTCTTTTGGTCCCCGATGCTGGTGAGTACTGCACATTCGAGAGAATAATCATCATTTTCGTGCTATCAGAACGGAAAAATAAACAAAATTTCATATGAATTTATGATTAGAAATTAACTGCTCGATTATTTTAGTACCCGGCAGAGTCATGTTTTTTCTATTTTTATTTGCACGTCATAAATAACATTTAAACTAGTAGCATAAGAATTCGGTCGTAGAAATATTGAGAAGAAACTCCATTGCAGGCATGTGTGAAAAGAATCAGAAGTTCTGGATTTGACGTCACGAAGAGTACTAAATATTCTCCACTTTACGACGGTGATAAAATTTTTTAGGGTTTCTCTGGCGCACACATATACGTAAGCGCATTTGTACTTTGCTTATCCATTGAGCGGAGCGAGTGAGTAAAATTCGTACAGAGAAAGGGTGAACAATTTCGTTTTATTCGAAACATAAAAAACGAGGATTTTCCTCGAGGGTTATTTGAATTTACAGGATGTTTCGAAAGAACCGTACAAAATTTGTGGTCGATTAGATTGCAGAATTGTGAATCGACTTTTGGTCACAAAGTATCCTCGAGTAAGCTGGCGTCCTTGCGCTGACGTACTTGTAAATAATCCCAAATTCTGCTTCGCAATCAGAATGCCTCAAACGAATTATCCTCTCCGATGATTTGCAAAACGATGTGAATGCAGTTTTTTATAACTTGTATGTAAAATGTGAGCCGAAAATTGGATGAATGTGAATACGGAAAAGGGTCGTACAGGAAGGTCGTCGAGTTTCAACAGTCTGCAAGTATTTTATCGTGTGTGCTATGTGGGATTGTGCAGGGGTGAAATTTTGCGAATGGGGAGAACACGGCAGGGGCTCCTTTAACGCTCGCTTAATTTTACGGTCAGCCGTAATAGTTTCGCGGGCAAATTATTATCACCGAGAAAGCTCTAACTGTGTGTATTGTGCATATATGTATATTTGAGGTTTCTGTAGAGCACAATGATATAGAGAAGTGCAGGAGAGTCTATGTGAGAGGACGGACGCGGCGCGCGCGGGGGAATAACGATGGAAAATTATCCTCTGAGTTGGCCCATCGTCATCATCGTCGCAGTGGCCTTTTCGGGTGGCTTTATGGCGGCAAAGTTTATTAGCTGTCGTTTCCTCGGAGTTCACTCGGCCTCGGTACTGAATGCTCAAAACTTGGAACTTTCGGTCGCATACGCCTCACTCCCCTTCATCTAATTTAACGAACTTCTCTTTCTCTTCGCACTTTCCCGTGATGCTTTTGGGTACCGCACCCTCTTCCATGCTCGCGACGACTTTGTGCCACTTTTATGGATGTTGGAGAGTCGAAAAAAGCGGATTATTCGTCTCAAAGCTTCATCCAAACGAACGGAACTACTTTTCTATACTTTTTCATGGTCTTCCATCTCCTCAACTTCCCCGCTAAGTAGCTTCAAATAATTATTAGGCAGTTTCTTAAGTCAATTAATTAACGAGAGAGATTTGGAAATCCAGTTGTCTTGCTGCATCAGAAACTCGACCACAATTTAACGGAATCGTTGTTCGCATGCGGCTGGTTTGATCCCCGAGTGATTCACGGCTTCGAACAAGCGGCAGTGCTCCTGGAATCCTAGCGATGTTAATTTCACGGAGAATCCCACTGAATTCCGGTCCGGGTTCCTGGCCCTCACGCTCACGATCCTTCGGCGACGGCGGCGATCCGTCTGCGTTTATTTTCAAACTCGGAAAAGAGCTTTCTCCTTCTTCCTCTCTTCGTCTCTTGACTCATCCTCTTTATTGGCGTATATGTATATCGGCGTGGCGAAGTGATCGCTTCGACATTCGTCACCCAGCAGGTCCTTTTAATACGAAAGGAATTCGCGTGCGATCGAATTCCACGATTCAATGGAGACCAAAAGGTACCGTGAACTCTAATTAAAAACTCATCAAAACAAACTTTCGGGAAGCAACAACCAAGATATTTTTCATCTACAAACTTTGTCTAACAACCGTCACAGCGTTATTAAGAAACAGTGATCCACTTTTGTCGAATCAAGAGACGCGGTAGCGACTCGACGCCGAGTATTAAAAGAAACAACGAGAGTGTAAAAGAGAGAAGCCAGCGTGAGCCCTGCCGCACTCTTATATACGCGAATATGTCGATTTATGACGTCATAGCGTTTTATCGAATATTCGTCATCGTCTGACCAACCGAACTTCCAAAATTGTCGGTCAAAGGACTCCGTAACTCCTAGAAAACCATTTCGGACGAGTGGTCGATTGTGATAATCACCGACTATGCCATTCTTCTAGCCGAAGAGTCTCAACCACTTCGTTTCATTATTCTTGGGGAAGTCGCACCTGAGCCTTCCCCGAAGTATAGTCGACTAAACGACCGTGTCAGGAAACTTTGCCCTGTAGCTCGGGGCTTTATGTACACAAGCAAAGGAGTTGGAATGAGGAGTAAGTCATGGGTTGGCGAGGTCCCGAGTTTTCGGAATACTCGAGCGTACGCTTGCATACACACGAAGTAGACAAATCCGGTAGTCCTCGTCGTAAGTTTTGCTTCCGGTTAACATGCCACCTAACGTCACTTACACCTTGGCATGTATTTATATATCCCGATGGCCTCGATGCCGGGATCCGAAGTAGAGGAGAAGCGCAAATCGTGGAGGGAAATACCGGAGCCTGCATCCTGATGTCAAGCAGCTTGGCTCGCTCCATTTGCATAAGTGCCCCGCGACGCGCTTCGAGTTTCCAACTTTTGGTCTTCTGCGTCCTAACCGCAAGCGTCGCATGCTTTTCTCTTTGCCCTCATCGCTCTTCGTTCTTCTCTTCCCACCTCGCCTCGCTCGATCCTTATTTCTACTCATGCCACTTTGCTGTACCAGTAGTGAAAGTGAGACGTGCACGCTGATTCGACGTCCAACATTCACCAGCTCCCCACCTTCTTCGGGTCATTTGCTCTTCACTGCCTACAGCTCTCACTTCCCTCCTCATCTCACACATCCAACATTATCCCAGAAGCTTCTTCTCCCTTTCACTCACTACCCTGCCTCCTCCGGGCACGTATGACATTATTGTTACGTTATGCTCTTGCATCCCAGAGTACTAACCATGAGGCCACGCCATGAACCCTAGAGACGTGCAATCACCGACCTCAAGCCACTCTCCCATCACGATATTCTTCAGGGATCGTCACGTACGATGCAACAGCAGCTAACCATTACGAGCTTTCTATCGACGCAACTGCTTGAGGATCGATACAAATTCGACCCTTCCCGGCCCAACACTCTCCTTTTCTAATCACTTACTCAAGTTATTTATAAGCCTTTGACACAAACAAGTCAAACTGTTGGAACCGTTGCAGCTAAATAACCCGCCAGTTTATTGTTTATTATACTTTCATTGTGCCACGTTTTTACGATAGAGATTATATCGGACCAAGGAAATGTTTGTACATTAATGAATATCGTAGGAATCTTAGGATTTATCTTCATACCGTTTCTTCACACTTATTATAATATTGTGACGAGGTTTCTCAAGATCTTTTGGTCGAGAATTTTCTCAGATAAATGAAATGTCTTCATGTGGATATTCGTTAGGAAACAAGGATCGTTAGCGAAACAAAGTGTTTGCTTGACACTTGACATTCCACCTGTTCCTTCAGGCTTTGGTCGCGAATAAATTCATGACAAAACATGGTTTTTTCATTATTTTGAGAACATCTAACCCTTTTTAATGTAGAATATTGAACGTATGTTTTATTAAGCATTCCGCATTGTGTATTTAGTACAATTTGACTGACCGCGTGCTTGAATAATTGCCTAATTTTTCACCCCATTTTACTGGCCTCCATTTTCCGATTTGGGTTATATAATAAAAATAAATGCCGCATCTTTGAGTGGAAATTCACTGCTTTTCCTTCTTTTTCGCATCCAGGCACATTCCGTATTTAGCTGCTACTTCGCATTCATCGTCGCTCACCTCCGCTGCAACGTTAAGAACAAAAGTAGTGTGGGTTCATAGAATTTCAGAGACCTTCGTTGTACTTTAAGATTCTTACCCTCCGATTTGCAACTCTTTATCATTTCGGTTATTTCCTCCGCCTTTTTGGAGTCTAATTCCTCATCTTCTTTAATCAATTCTTCCAGTTTGTCGAACTGGAACTTGGCATCTTTCATCTGAAATCGTCAATCGTCATTTTTCTCCAACTACAAACTTGACTCGATTTCCTTGAACGGTTTTTTTTTTAACTAGAGCAAATCAATGTTTGTTCCGTCTTGTACGTACCAAATCGCCTTTCCTCATCAAACAGGCCCAGAAACATTGAACTTCTGGGTTTTCTATGCCTTTGTTCTCTGACATAAGCTTAAGAGTTTCTGTTTGATAGAACACGTCAAAACAGTTCATTTAGTTCGTTACATTCATTGTGAAATGTTGCGTTCCTCGTTGCCTTACCTTCCGAAGGATTGAGCTCTTCAATGCATATATCGATGTTCTTTTTTAGGGCCTCACCAAGCGGACAATTGTCCTCATCTTCTGCCTAGCAGTACAAATTTGAAGCGACATTAATTAAATGGGTATTTTGAAACGGAATGATCGAAGTGATCGTAATACGAATGGTAGTAATAGAATAACTGTGGATTCCAAAGTTCATTTGTTGCATGGAATTGGAAAAACAGGAGGATTCGTTTTAGTTATAAAATGTCAAGGCAATGGCGAAAAATAGAATGAGCAGAACTGCCGAACGGAAAAATAATCGAGCAAGAAATATTGTAAGGACGATGTTAAGGTAGTTCTGTCGTTTTTTTGAAATCTTAAAAATCGGCTGAAATTTCAATATGATGTAATATAATAGCCTTCATGAACCGACTGACAAAATTTCAAATCGATTCGCCATTTTTTTGAGATATTCGCGATTAAAAATGGGTCATTTCACTTGGCACGCGGAACGGAGACATAAACAGTTGTGACGAAATGGCAACAGTGTACGGTGCGGAGAACTGATAGGCGCAATACAAAACAATATAAAAGCTTTTTTCTCAAATATTCAGCCACTTTTCTCGATTAAATTGCCATTATTGTACACCTTTCAACTTTTTTCGCGACGAGTAAATAAGATTTTGGGAAACACTGAAATGTTGACGCTCAACGCTATAATAATACTGGAGAATGGAGTTGTTGCCACGATTACAGTGCCACTTTGTATATGTGTAGAGGACCTATTCGTGCATGAGGCGGGATTGTGTAGGACAGAGGCGGAGTGTACGAGCTTTGACAAAAGCGTGGATGGCCGGCAGCACCGTATAAGCATTGGATTTCATTGTACGCCGTGGCCCAAACTTTTAGCTCGTAAGTTTACATTTTTTCTAATTGATAATGCAGAAAAATGAATCGTTTGATATTTCAGTACTTACCAGGGCAAGGGCGAAAAACAAAGTGACGAAAATGGCAACGGTCTTCATGATTTTTTCCTTTTGTTGGATAAAAAAGAGAGTCGAGCAATATTTTTTTTGTCGTAACGTCGTTCTCGTCGTCGTAGATTATCGTGCGACTGGCTAATGATCAAAGATTCCACTCGTTGCTCATATTTATATTGTCAAAAGCTGTCGTGCACTGTTCCGGACAACGTATACAAGCGAAAGTCCCGGAATCCTCGACCTTCGTATATGCCGCACGACAGGAAATTCGACGCTCCGATAATTGCTCGAGATACGCGATCGACCACAATCTCCGACGGATTACGTGAACAATTATATATTGTTCTCGCGAGAACATTAAGCACTTTTTTGCATTCTCAAACTAGCCAAGGAGTGATAAAACCTTAACTAATCAACATTCAGAGGTACAAAATCTTCCGATTTGAGAAGTTTTCAAAGTTTTTCTACAACTCATTCTCTTTCATCAACTGCAAATATAAATTTGCAAAATTTTAAATCAACAATATATTTGTAGGATTGATTCAAACAACTCCGATTTCTTTGAATTAAAGTTTCTTACGACGACGCAAGGACATCGTTGAATCAATAAATTTCATTTAGTTCGTCATGATTTGTCGATGAAGATACTTTTCACTCGTAAGATGTTATTCTACATCAGAATATATGCCCAGAAATTCAGTTGCGTCCTGAAATCAGGATCAATTGAAAAAAATGCTTGATGTTGCATGGAAGTTGTACTTCTTTGTGTTGCAAAATTTTTATTTGAAAAACTCGTTTTGTTAAGAATCTGTTGGTGTGATAATTGAAAAAACGGGAATGCAGACGGACAAAGAAAAAGAGCAACTTGATAGGAATTGATACTGTCCATTTATTTGATGGAACATCGCTCAGCAGTGTTAATATTGTCCTTGCGAAATGGTTTGACTAGCGACCGCAGGCTAATAAATAGTGCAAAAACAGTATTTTTCCCGCCCATTTTTGTCGTCCGTATACAAGCGTCGGGCAAATAACGAGTTTCGTCCTGGAGGGATGTTGGAACGTACATAACGAAAAACAAACGTGAAAAAGCTTTTCGCGGTCCGGTAGATCCATGATTTAACGCTGCTGGTCGTGCTGGAATTCGAACAATGTTAATTTCGTGGGGAATTGTGGAATTTGTACATACAGTTGCGTGCCCTATGAGAATGAGGATTACGAGCAATGGAGAACGAAAATGGGGGCGATGGAAAGAGCAGTCCGACAATCCCCTGTGGAAGCACGTGAGCTTTTCGCTTAAGCTGTCATTTGTACATGCAGGGAACAGGCATACGCACATTTTGAGGTAGCACGATCAACCCTTTCTCCTTCTCTCCGATAATTTTCCATATTTTTCCAAATAAATATCATCAATGGAAACAGTAATAAGAAACTAACATTAGCAAATAAAGTCTAATAATGATCGGAGCATCGTATGATAACTCTTCCCTTTAGGCGATGAGTTTCTAGTAATTTTTTTATCAAGAGATTATTTCCAACTCATTTTTCCGCCCGAAATTCAACTGAAACGGAAATATTTCGTCGAAAAAAACGTCTGTTTCACTTCTCATTGAAACGAAAAAACCTACCAACATTCCACCTGATAGTTGATCAACAACGGAATGCAATTTTGCGAGCAACAAAATTTTATTCGATAGGAAAAGAATTGTCAGATCTACACTTTTTTTATTCTTTCCCAAGGCTAACGCTCAACTTTACACGATCGCGTCGCAACTGCGCTCCTGATGAAATGTAACAATTTGTGCTGGTCATTACGGATCGCGCGTCGGTTGTTTAATTTGTTTACTTTTCTCAAGCTGCAGAACACGAAGAAAAAATGAGTGTAATAAAAAAATAAACGCGTTTAGTTCATAGTGTTGCAAGTCATTTGTAAATAAGTATGTTTGGACTGGAAATAATATGCAACCTATAACAATAGGAGATTGGGATCTCTCGGAAGCGTTTATGCTGATTGTATCATGATGAAGCTCATCCAGATCTTTTCTGAGCACCAAATGGCACCATCATTTCCACGAAGCGTTGTTCCTCTTCGTGTTACTTGAATGATGGCAAGACACACAGACTGATGATCAAGTAATTACGTTGACGCGTTTCTGTCGAATCCCATTGTGTTTGCGCATATAAATATATACGCCACGAAGTTTATTCCAGTAATAAGCCTCACTCGCTCGCGTCCACATCTTTGCGAAGGCCGCTTTGAACAAAAAGCTCCGATTCATCGTCAGAATTTTTTCACGATACGATTTTGGTTATGAAAAAAAAAACACGAAAATCTATCAATCGATACCTGGTTTTCCTGTATGTAAAAGTGTCGAAATACTTTTGTACCAAGAAACCCAAAAACTGTCACATTTGAAACTATCAATGTGAATAAATGAGCAATGCTTTTCTTTTTTAGAAATACTAGGGTCACCGCGCGCGCAAGCGCGCGCTTAAATAAAAATATTAATCAGGACTATTGTTTCGAATAGTTCATTACAAAAATCACGGTACCTACGGTCGAATAGTAATTGCGTAAGATCACTCTTACTAAATTACTCCATCACTTCACTCTTATGTCGCTAAATAAATTTTTCTTTACACCTCGGTCGAAAGTACGCAGTTTTTGACCAATTTTAGTACCGAAAGTACAACATTTCTGCACTGTCAAAACTGCACGCGCGTCATTTGTCTCAGCGGGAGCAAACAGTTTTGTCTGCATTCCGAAAGGTTTGACATAGTTTTATTGACGTGATTTTTTTGACGTTTGACGTTTAAATCGATATTGCCTACACAGTTTTTGAGAAAGACTGTGTCTAGTCGTCTGGAAACCGTATGAATAAGGTTATGTTACCAAAACAGCGCTAAACTGCTACATGTCCGGACGAATAATATGTATTTATTCTTCTAGATAAAATCGATGCGACGACAAAAAATAATGTAATCGAATTGATGAAATGTCCGAAACAATGGTCTATTTTCAGATGCATAGGAAGGCAAATATTCATATAAATTATCAAGTATAGTAGCGGGAAATATTCATAGAGAAATTGTTAACTGCATGTAGCGAAAAATGAAAATGCGTGGAATAAATTTAACAAAAGCAGTGACACATTACGAAAGTACACACTTTTCTTTAAACGCATTGTCTGATCGTCCGGTTATCGTATATTTAGCATTAGCCTATTCGTCCGTATTATATATTGCTGCTGAGAACTTTTGTCGTGTGTACTTTCGTAATCCGTAGTCCGGACCATCCGGACTTGTAGCAGTTTAGCGCTGTTTTGATAACATAACCGTATTCATACGATTTTCCAGATTTCTAGATTTCTAGACATAGCCTTCTTTAAACTATAATAATTGTATCGTTCGATTATTTATACTTGTTCCGTTATTTATAACCTAAAATATAAAAATGGCATAAGTTTGAACTTTTTATTTAATTATATTTGCTGTTTTTTGTATTGATGACTGCCCCCGACCAGCTGGCACTCGCTTCGCTCGTGCCACAAATGTCGGGGCAGGCATCAAAACATCTATCGATAGATGAACATTTCGGAAGAAACGTTCTTTCGACCGGCTGTAAAGAAAAATAGTATAGACCACACGGGCAGACGTTTGAAAGCCCTTGTAGTGTAATATACTATATCTGACACGATCGCGATCGAATGTGTTGCAATTGTTTCCTCCTTTTTTTTACGATCTGAAATACGCACATGAACGAACTCCGAGCACAACATAGACAACCAATCAAAGTACGTCTATAGCAGCTTCAAAAATAACTCGCACTTCGAGATTTCGTGACAACTCTTCTTTTATGAAAGGATATGCAGCAGCGTTGAGGTGTTGCTGCGCCTTTTTTGATATTCAACTTTAAAAGCTCCTATTCCGTAGAAAGCGTTGTAAAAGAAAAATAAAACACTATTAAAACATATGATAGGACCAAAAATAAAAAAAACTCTTGTTTTAGTAACGAGAAAAAATATCAGAGTTAGTTCGCTCCGAGATATCATTCATTGCACACGCAACATTCTCAAGAAGAAAGAGTTAAAAAATTCTCATTTATATTCACTTTTAATATAATCAACTCTACACACATTAATTCAATTATTATTACAATTAAAACAACAATTTCAACAGAAATTGTATACATACGCGGCAGCGATCGGTCTGGTCAGCCGATCCAGAGCCCGAGGTCTGACCCTCGATAAATGCGACTTCGAAAGTCCATAGAAGTCGAGATCATTTGTTCATAATCACTAAGTCAATACTAATTTCCTCCTAATTTACATCGAATATCTCACACATTATTATTCACATCTATACTTTTCAATTTGTTTATATCTTGTTATATTTAAACTGGTTCAAATAAACTGGGATTTTTATGCCTTTTAAATGCTATTTCCCAAAAACCTTATTGATATTTTTTAATTTAATTTTAATTTGAAAAACTTAACTTCATAAAGCAAACAGCTCCCGATCTCGAAAAATACATCACGTGAAATCGGAATTACGATGATAGGAACGACATAATGGGATTTAAAAAAAATGAACAGAAATAGGGTAATATGGGGCAAATGGACACATGGGACAAAACGGACACAGTGTCCATTTTGCCCCATAAAGTTGAATTCCGGGGCAAAACGGACTTTCCCAAAACTGAAATTTCATAAAATGCATAAAATTTTTTTTTCGGTTCCAAATCATGTTCTGACCATAGATCATGGTAAATTGTTGAATTTCACGGTAACATCCCCAAAAAATTCAAGTTTCAGAGCAAAATAGATCCCAAACTACTTTCTCACTATCTATTCGCTTTTTTGACTTATTTTTAAAAACCACAATAGTAATCAAAGTACGAATAAGGAAAAAAGGTTTTTTATTACTCATAGTTGACATCTTGGTCTTCAACAATTGTACACAAGGTGTGTGCCCATTTTTTGCATGTTACACAGGAAATCCAATCTTCGGAGGACGACGAATATAATAACCCTTCGCAAAAAATGCAAGAAACGTCTTCAAAAGACGAGGACTTAGCTGTCTTGGTGAGCTTTTTTTTCTGTCTGCTAAACTGCTACATTTCGAAAAATTTCGGTATTTCGATTTTTATGCCTTTTGAAGGTTGTATCCGTTGTGCTTTTTTTTTGAAGAAATTCCGGAAACTAGGACCATGAATCAATGGTGGGACTCCGATATAGTGCGAACACGAAATATACCCCAGCACGATGGACCCAAAGTTGATTTTTTGCATTCCTCAAAAACTTGACAGAAATGGGATTTAAGATTTGACTCATTTCTTTTCATTCACATCCAAGGAATGGAGCCTGAGAGGTCCCATTTCTTTTCCCATATTACCGAGTTAGCATTCTATTCGATAAGAGTCGCTTGGAACGGCTGTATTTCGAAAAATGTCGGTTTTTCGATTTTTATGCTTCTGAGGGGCTGTGTCCGTTTTGCCCCGAAATTTTTTTTTTACAAAATTCGGGAAACAAGGACTTGGCATCAATTCTGGGACTCAAAAATAGTTGAAAGACCATATGCTCATCAATGAAACTTTCTTAAATCCTTAAGTGTCCATTTTGCCCCATATTACCCTATAAATAATGTAACAATTATTATTCTACTGTAAATCGCAAGAGGAAACACTACAAAAAATTTTCGAGATCAGATAATTCCCGAGACAAAAGGGAGAACATTTATTCAACCAAAATATATAACATCAGATCGAATTCAGGCACGCGCAAGAACAATAAGAACAAAATAAAAGAACGGGTCGCGTCAGTCCACAAAAATAGGAATAAAGAACAGAAACTGATTTGATTTTGTTTAGTTTTTCATCGAATCACACCAATAAACTTATCGAGCAATGTAGATATATGATCGCTCGCTCATTCGCATACACACGCACTCACACCCCTCCAGTACACATACTCGTACACGCACACATACGCGCGCGAAGATTCGACGAGCTGGGCGATGAGGCTGCGACGGGCGACGCCGGCGATATTGAATAACAGAGAAATATAATTCGTGGGACTTATCTTGTTTTCTCGTCTGATCCCTCGTTGGCTCTGTGCTCCGGAAACTGGAGAAATGTGTTAAGTCGTGGTGAGTTGATCGAAGATGACTCCTTATGAATTTCGGTGTAATTGGGGCGGCCAGACCCAATTAATGACGACTCTAAACAATGCGATGGGTCACAGAATCCGTTCTTCTTCACGATGTTTCCCGTTCGACGTTCCCGGAGCAAGAGAGCGAGAATTTTGGCAGATGCGAACTCGCGACAATTTTGAAGTGCGTGAGTAGGGAGCAGGACACGCCCAGATCAATCGCTCGATCACAAGATCGAAGGAGCACAACTCGCGCGAAGTACGAAAATGAGGAAATTGCTCTTACAATAACGATCCAGGACAGTTTTATTGCAGAATTCTCGAGGTATGGAGTATCAGGCCAATCATATAGGAAACGCATATTTCTACATTGAAAAATTAGTACAAGGACAAACGCCTTGACGCACACTTCGATTTATCTTTTACTCGACTTTGTCGCATCCTTGCATCAGGCAGCGAAAATCATCATAAATACAGGAAGATTAAAAAAATATATTATCAACAATAATAATTATATTTAAAATAACGATCGTGATCATATAAGAATAAAAATATTACCGAGAGTCTCAACAGGAGGAATTCAACATCGACGTTTTTTTTCAAACCCGTACTAACAATAGTTGCATTTAGAGAACTGCCAAGAGCCAAAAATAAATATAATTTTATCCCTATATATATTTAAAAATTTTTATTAAAAATTAATTAAAAATTTTTAAATATATTTTGGAATTATATAATATCGGATGGTTTTAACCCAGAGGCAGAGAACAGTAGGATAACTGTGTAGGGATCGTTGGCTGAAATAGCCGGTTTATAATGGAAAACATACAAGAATTTATTCCCTTAACTGTAAACAACGACAGAATATAAATTCGAATTAGTTGCTTTCTCTCTTTTCGTCTCCCTCTCACGGTTTTCCGGTCAACTGATCATGCCAATCAATTATCAACATTGCTTCGGGCTTCAATACGTTATCCACATGATATTCCTCGTGGTTTTGCGTCCCTCCTGGTGATTCGTTGACACGACCGAACTCCCCTTTCCTGAATAATTCCGTTTACGTCGCACCCTGCATCTCGGATCTCCGCGCCGTCGTTTGCATCGAGCAGCCTCATATTTTCTCTGAGAGTTCACAATACTTGGTGTCCTCACCTGAAAATTCTGCCACTCCGACGCCTTTCCATCCTCTTCTTTACATCCCTCATGCTGGTATGAAAAATATCTGTCGAATAATTCAAATCCGTTAATTACATCGAGAGTTTTTGCACTAAGAAAATAAATGGATTGATTCAACAAAATTCTTCGCTGCGATCAAAACGAGTGAGTCTTTTTTTGACTCAACGATGTTCTAACCAGCAAAAAGCTGATTTAACCAGAAAATCAAGTGCTTACGATGCTGAAGTTTCCAACGTTGGAGTCCAACGAAATGAATGAAAAAAACGTTTTTAATTCACCAATTGTTTATTTCACGAATCGTTGGTGCAGCTTGAAAAACTACGAATCGCAAATTTGGCAGGGAACAAAATAGGAGAATTACTGGAATTATTGGAGAGTTTTTTTCGATCATTTCGTTGGACTCCAACGTTGGAAACTTCAGCGTCATAAGTGCTTGAATATGCTGAATTTTTGTTAAGATGACGAATGTAAATTTGTCTCTGACGATTTTTCGGCTCGGCAAATATTTTGTTGAATCGACAAATTCATTTTCTTAGTACGGGGAGACTATTTTCTCGTTTACATTACAGTGCCAAAGTTTATATTATGTTCGCTGCAGCGATCGAACAGTTCAAAATTCCTGCAACTTACACGATTCAAATTCATTTTGATTCAGATTCGTTTGTCATCGTTCTTGGAAACTAGACTCAGTAAAGCTTGAATTTTATTGGTGAAATGTATGGAATAACAGAAGAATAAAAAAATTGCGAATTCTCAATCGATTCCGTTTGTTCCTCCTCAAAACGTTTTGGTTCGTAACAAAAAAAGTATCACCAAGTTCCAGTGAATTAAAAAAATGCCTAGCATGGAGTTCTCGAATATTTTAGTGAATTAATCCAACGTTTGCGTGGTTCATTTTATGTCGAGAAATTTTGTGGAAACTGAGAGCTCGAGCGAGGGAGGGCAAACTTGAGCAAGTATGTACTTCGTAAATAGGATTCCCGTGTAACGGCCCATGACTATGTACGATATGCACCATCTGCATTTGTACGATGTACTACAAGCTGGGCCAGGGGTTCGAAGGAGGTCGGGAGGTTCGAAAGAAAAAGGGAATGAACCCCTACGAACGACTCTTGGCACATGTTGCTGGTCATAACCTCCGGTACAGACGCGCCGCTAATTGTGCTACAAATTGTAAGCCGAGACCTCTAGCGGTGGCGTCTGTGTACTGTTTGACTATGCGGATATATACATTTTACTTTAGGGTTTAGAGGGTGGAGTCGAAATATCAGCGATAGAGCTTGCTTAGCTTCATCGTGGCAGCGTGTTAATGACAACTAGTTAGGACAGTAAATACACATAAGAAACATAGATAGATTAGCCGTTTACAAATTACCGACTGATCTGTGTCCCAATAACATTTGGTAAACTGCCAACTCCGTACACACGCGTCGTCACTGTCCACTGAAATAATTCCAAACAATAGTTTTCTCAGTATGCTTCAATCGTCGATAGGGCACGATTATTCAATGTTTGTGAGATTAGAAAATCAATTGGCTCACTCTCGTTGAAACATTTCAGAGCAACTTCCTTTGATCGTTCGATCATGTCCAGGGGCATCATCATGTCCATATTCTTGTACATCACGTCCAACAACAGAACGCCGTCTTTCGCCTGTTAACATCATTTTTTCAAACAATCTTGATCGTTTTTAAGGAAATTCTTTAGCTACCAAATAGTTCACTCACGATTTTCATTTGTCCGTAGATACACAAGTAATAACATTGCAGTGGGTGATCGTCCTGGAAATCTCCTTTCCTCGCAAGAGCCAACATCTCTGTGGACAGTTTTTAACCAAGATTATTAACAGTAACAATGATAGCAAGAATTCAACCGCGAGAGTTGGAATCGGGACGAATCGTAGGTTGCACGAATGAAAAAAAAGCCTTTTTTCCAGTCATAGAGACTTCTCAAATTGCTCAACTTTTCGTTGGACTGATTCACGATCAATTGAGGACACGAGTCTAAAGATTTTGGAAGAAGAAACAAGCGTTTTGCTACCTTTGCAAACAAAAAACTAACTTAAAACGGTCCTTTTAAGGAGCTCTTTTTTGTTAGTTCGATTACTCTGCATCTGCAAGTTTCGAGCATGAGAAAAATATCGATTCCTCCAATCGTTCTAATCAATAACCTCTTCGAATCTTCATGAACACATGAAATATCGGGCAACCATGAAAAGATGCTATAAAATATCAACTCTAACTTCTGCGGACGAACACTTACATTCATGCTGCGAATATCAATGTCTTACATACCTTGAGAGACTCCCGACTTATTAATGCAACCCTTGGCTAGTCCCTTCACCGCGTTCCTTAACTGCGGCAAGGTCATCCTCTTCATTTAAAATACGCGTTGTAGAAAATCCGCGCAACATCCAGGATGGAGTCGGAACATAAGAAAAACACCTCGATTTCAATGTGACGAGTTAAACCGGTTCAAACGGAACATATAAATATATAACTACGATTATTTTTCTACATCATTTTCTCCCCTGTCAGAAACGCGTTTTCACATATTAGGAGTGTTGTTAATATTTCAATTTTTTTAAATCAATTTCAGGCAATATTCGTGCAAGCAACTTCATCATCGTCAAACTTTCATTGGAATACTCAATTCGAAAATTGAGCAAAATTATTGAGCTCTATGAATCGTTTTTGAATTTTTGTATCTTTGCCGTTCTTTGAGTACCGTTTTTTTAAGACCAGTTGTATCGCGTACACAAAATCTCAGTTTTTGGATTGTGAAATTCAAACTGTTCCAACACATTTTTCATAAAACCTCATTTTCCAAGTCTCTTTCCTCACTTTGAGCACTTGACAGATACTATCATGAAAAAGGTCGAGAAAATAGCAGTAAAAATAGGAGCGAGTCGGCCCCAAAGCGAAACGTCCCTGCGAAAGAGTGTGATTTTTTCGAAGAAAAATGGGAAAGCAGACTTCGTTCATTTCAAATGAAACGATCAAATTCTGCTTTCGATTTTCCGAAAGATAATTGCCACTTTTTCGAGAAATTGTTCAGCTTCGCATCCGCCCACTTTTCGTATTAAATATTTGAAAATATTGATTGGGGCGAGAAGAATAGCAAAGGTTACTCACAGCTTCCGTTTCCGAAAAGTTAAGAATCACCAACAAACCAGCAACCATTAAAAAAGTAAGTGTCGGCCGTTGCATGCTGAGAAATATATTGTTCCCAGCTTAATATGAGCTCTCACCAATCGATGGTCAATAAATTAAAAAGAAAGTGATCGCTTAACAGAAGATCGCGAACTTGGAAGCAACTGACGTTGGCTCATACGGTTGGAGTAGCCAATAATAAAAATCTGGTCGCGCAAGGGGACCGCTCGCCGCTCTTATATTCTCTCCGTTTCCGCAATCAAAACGATCATGTTTGACCGTTGCTCGACATCTCACCGTCCCATGCGAGAACGAAAATTACCGGGCAATCAATGAATCCTCCCGCCCCCTACACTACCGAAGTTCAAGACCAACGTACACAAAAAATGTTCAGTTCCCGTCGCAGGAATCTGTGGAAATTCTTACTCGAACAATGATTTTCTTTACGTAATGCATAAGGAGAATGGCAGAAAAAAATGAGCCACGCAGGGTATGAATGTTCCGATGTTATTCCCGTCATTCCGTAATTATATCTCCCCAGTAGCTGCGATCTCTTTTTATTGAAATCCATTGATGACATTATTACGTATAATTAAAAACTTGTTACTGATTCACCCGCCTATACTTTTCTCCCTCAAATTTCGTCTTTTTCACCTGCACTGTTAATGAGAAACGAGAAAAAAAGGGGTCTCGACCGATTGACCCATAAGAGGTGTAATCTCTCACGGGAAGAAAAACACTTCGGGATCTGCTTCGTATTGACACTTGATGTATTGCCAAGCTGCGACGCACCCGTCCGAGTCAAAGTCTACAAAAAGCACAGTCATTTCGAAACTGTTATTTTGGCTCTTTGCAGTGGAAGATTTATGATCGAAAGTCTTACAAAATCTCGGTATAATGGAACAAAGTTTCAAAATATGGCCGAATAGTTTTGAACAAAAAGTGAGCCCTTGCCTTGAACTGCGCACTTTCTTGCAGATGCGATACTTCGCTCTTGCAGTTCCTCTGGCATCATAACGGTTATTTGTTTGATTATTGGGTCCAGAAGTGGTTGGTTATTTTTGATCTGTGAGAAAGATTGTCATAATTGAAAATAAAATGATTGTCGTTCGGAGAAAATGGCACGAAAAGACAATGCAGGTACCAAATAGTTACTTGCCGTTTTCAACAAGTTCATCACGCACTTGATGTAGCACTGGAACTTTTGGTCCTCAGGAAAATTACCACTTCTCAAACCGGCTACGATGTCTGCTCGGTTAAGTCAAAAATGCCAAAAAAATCGTTTGTTTTTTATTCGGTCATTAAGCAGTTAAATTTGATCGTTTCGATAAAAGCGGTGTAAATTATATCGTTGAATCGGTACCTGGATCAGCGCCAGATTTTGGAATGCAGACGTTCCTGAAGCCCTTGGCCGCAGTTTCCATCTGTGCCATCGTCATTGCCTGAAATTCGTTTGGGCTCGTGAACCGTTGGAATTGTAAGTGACAAAACGAAAAGAAATTTTTGTAATTACTCCATCGACGCGGTTGTCTCTGAGGAAGAGGGCGCTCACGAGGAAAATGAGCCAACCGGAGTAACGAAGAGACATTTTACCACGAACAGTGCTGACTTGCGAGTAACTCCAATCGCGAACGACTCAACGATCCTTTTTTCGTCCGAGCAGTTTTACAAGCTTATATAAAGCCTGCGTAAGAATCTCGCTAATTCATTAGATTACGGATTAGGCTCGATCAGCTCTCTTTAAGCTAATCAGAGCCTCGTTCACCCTCGTTGATTGTATGAAATTTCATCACGTGACAAATATCCTTTTGCATGTCGTACATTGTCCAGAGCACAACATTTCTTCGTGTCCCTGGCGATTTCTTATTTCTTTTTTCCCTCAATGAGATCGTACTTATTACGTAAGCTAAAGAAGCTAATTGGGCACAGCGGAACTGGAGAAAAATCACGGTTTCATTATTTATCAGAGAGCTCATGTGATTTTCTTCATTACTAATGCTTCGGTACATGGCCAGCAACGCTCTATCATTTCAGCTGAATTATACGTTCGATGCGAACAGAAAAAACTCAATTACTTCTACATCTGTGTATATCTTCGGTGCTTCAAACGCGTACATTCTTCGGACAAGTTACAGGAGTTGAAAACGTGGCGCTATTCATTATTTCTAAGCACTTCTTTCATTTTAGCCGCGTTAATACATCAGACAATTTCCTAACACCGCAACGTTGTTTCCTGCCCCTGAAAATGATGCTGGTTCAATACGATACGAAGGACGCCATGTCTGACTCGGTGAAGGATAAACGATCATTAAGGACCAACCTGGTTGTTCGACGAATGCCTGCGATGAGTCGAGCTTCAGACCCGAAGTAGTTTACGATTCTTGGTCAGAGTTCATTGACAAACAGTAGCCAATGTGATCAACGTCGGTGTTGGTTTGCGAGTAAAGGGAGCTCGAAAATGGTCAGATCATAGAAAAAATGTTGATCAACTGGCGTTTTACACGAAGGGGGGAAATTCCGAATGCACTCAACAAAATCGACGGTCGATTTTGCTTTCGAGAAGATAATAATGTCCCTTTGAAGCTCGATGGTCCCAGAGGAAGGGAAGTGAACAAGACAATGTTCATCTCCTCATCGTATTCAAGAGCCTTGACAAGAACGATCCTCACGTTGTTCTCTTACCGTTCAATTGTTTCTACTCTCGTTGCTGCCAGGGTCCCTTTTTCAGTTCTTCACTAGGGTTTTTTTGTCTGTCGTTTCCCTAATGCCGATTCCTTGTACTTCGCGTGGGTCAATGAGGGTAGGAGAAAAAAGAGGAAAAGTCTGGAAGAGACTGATCAAGAGATGGGATGAAAATTGGAGAGAGAGAGAGAGAGAGAAAGACCATTTAGTCTCGACATCTGGAGGATCCGACAGGAACAGCCTGAGAAGAATACACCCCCGACTTTGCTCTGGCGCGTGTAAGCAGAGGAGCAGAGCAAGATTCAGGAGGAGTTTTGGCATTTCTCGTTCGGCCATTATAGCACAAGAGGCACTCTTGGGGCGTCCGATAATTGCGAGGCCTCTTTCTCTCCCACTCTTCCCGTTCATCCTTTTTCGTGGCAAATACGGTTATATGCGAGTTATATGTATATGGGTATAAATGAGCGTGTATATATACAGGACAATTTTCTATACGATCTCAGCGACGATTAATCTTGCTTGATATCCCATAAGTCATCCAATCTTTAGCGTGCCATCTGGAGGCCGTTTTTTGCCTCGCTTTCATGGCTAATCGACGAAAAATGGCTAAAACCACTGCGAAGCCTATATATTCGCAGGGCAAAGTCACTTGCTTAGTTCGCCCTCATCATATAGAGCCGAGCTCCAAACTCTCCGAACTACCAAAGTCTCTTCCAACTTCATGAGGACTAACTTCACGAGGAAAGTTGATAATGTTGAGATTTGTAAAGCGAAGCAACTTATCGCCGTTTAACATAGTACGAAACGCGTTCAAACTTTTCTTCAGCTTGCTATCAATCAACTCACTCGCTTCCATCAAACCCCGCAACCCTTTGTTATGCTAATTAGCTCTCAATTAAAGTTGGAGCAGCCACCGACCCATCGGCTCAACCAAAGAATTATTCTTATATAGAAGCGATCCCTTCGTACAGCGATTATCAAAACCCAGACTTGAGTTGCCAACAACTTTAAGCGGTCAAATTCTCGAATAAATAAAGTTTTCCCGGGGCACCGTTGATTAGATTTTTTCTCATTCATGGACATGGACATATATCTGCATGAAGAAACGAGCACGTGAGATCGAATAACTTATAAACGGCTAACCAAAGATCCTAATCACAAGGACATTTTGTTTCGAAGTAACGCGATTTTGGTTCTGACCGAATTGAGATTGCAGTTTTGAGACACTCTGTAGAATGAGCTCATATTATTGGAGTTGTGGAATGAGTTATGAAGTATGATTCCAATGAGGGCGATAAAACTTTATTTTCTATGAGCACATCGACTGGAATGAAGCAGGGGAATAAAACTTGAACCGCTTGTACAGTTAGCCGGTCACGTTCATCCCAAATCCCCCTCTTCGCGGAGGACATTAATTATGAGAATTTCGTTAATTCATATCTCTCGACAAAGGTCGCAGTTATCATGCAAATTCTATACGAAATAAACGAAACGTCGATTTCACTATTTTGCGAAGACACGCTTTTATACGATGCCAACCGTCTCCGGCGCTATTAATACACGTAATCCGACCACGAATTTGAATAAATAAAGCTTCATTCACCTCGTAAAACATATTCTGTATATTTTTACGGTTGGGGAGGCCCTGCGTTCGGATTGGTCACAGCCAAAACATTCCGTCTACTCCGTTTCGTGACACGCTTCAATACTCCAGAAATATCTTATTCCATAATCAATTTATAAAACAAACCCAATGGAATTGAACCAAAAATTGGGAATTGCTTCATCATCGCGATCAGCAAAAAACCATATATTTTTTCACAAAGACAATTCAGGCCATTCAGCTCAATACCAACAACATTTTAATGCTCGTCGTTCACTGTACTCTCGATTAATCACTCTGGAAACCACGAAACATGAAGATTCTCGTAGAAAATTGTAAAATCAAGTAGCCTGGGAGGTTTGAAATAGTTTATAAAGAACGAAAAACAAGATTGATATTAGTAGTTCGAGATAAATAGCGCTCAATTATGCGCCGCCTTGAACAAATATTTATATTCATCGTTTACTAGTTATTTGCTAACCAAAGCGAATCAATGTACCAGCATTTGCGCAGTCAACATGAGAAAATTCAAGTGTCAATGAGCCTTGGAACTCGCGTTTAAATACGAAGGGAATAAACGTTCGTGTATATGCGAGTTAGTGAGAGAAATATAATCGTCGAGAGAGAGAGAGAGAGAGAGAGATGAAACGAGAGGGAAAGATAAGGAGAGAAAGTTAGAAGGACTCAAAGAGGGAGAGGAAGAGAAGGAGAAAGTGAGAAAGAGATAGAAATAGAAGGGAAGAGGTAAGGAGAGAGAAAGAGAGAAAGCTATAGCATGAGATGCTGGAGAGGAAGAGAGCACCATGCGTGTTTTCAGATGCTGGTTTTGTGATGGCGTGGCGATGCAACGAGGAACGAGAAGAGACGACGAACGAATACGACGGGACGATGATGTTTATGGCTGATGATGCGACCAGTCGGGCGTTTGGTGTACTCGTCGTTACTTCTTCTTCATCTCTTTTACTCTCGCTAGCGTGCTCGTGCGATTCAAACTTTCGTCGTTCCTCACTTCACTCCCCGGAGAGTGACATCAACGTTTGAATTACCGAATACACTTGAAATTTTGTTTTTTCCTCAGTATAATACGCTGAAATATATGTTCCTCGATTTTCCTGGGTGATCGTCTCAGTGAATTTGGTGTTTCTTTGTGCTTCGCGTCATCAAACAACATCAAAGTGGCAGTTATTTAAATTTATTTACGTTTCTTTGCGGCTGATTCGATCGAAGATCGAGGTTTGAATCTTCAATTTCATCTTTTCTCCAAATGTGTTCGCTCCTTTCATTATTTCATTCGCTGGAAAGAAATTCCCCCATCTTTTTTCACTCCCACGACTACGAATGTCTCCGCCTCTGTGAATTGCGTAGAAAGGATAAAAAAAAGAACGTGCGATTCAATAAAAGAAAAGAACTGTTTAGACATTTCGAAAAATAAAAATATTTCGCAGGAGGTACGTCAAGTGACGACAAATTAACAGTTTTTTTGTTATACTCAACGCTCACTCGGCAAGTGTTTAGCATTTTAATGACCATGCCGGAAGTGCGCTCGGGTATTTTGCGGAATGTGGCACACAGCGAAAGGAAAACGACAGGGAAAAAGTTCTTCGGTCGTAATAAAAAAAAGCGTTAAATCCATTTGACGATTTCGTCGTGAGGTTCCACAGACTTGCCTCTTCTCTTTTCATTCTCTTTCGTTTCATTCTCTCGTTCAGCATCTCCCAAAATGAGAGACTATTGAAAGGAATTGAAAAGAGTGTGGAACGAATACGACGCATCAATCGCATTTATTCGTCGATGCATTGCGATTACATTTCGGTCAGTTAATGAAATAATTACACGCTTTTTTCGATGCTCCACGAGCCATCAAACCCGGATAATTCGCATATATATGTGCATGCATTTATCCGAATCCTTGTGTGTGAAAGACCTGATTCCTGCAGAGGCGTAATGAACGGAAATTTGCTAGCGGGCTCGCGTTAATCTTTTAGCACGGATAAATTTCTTCATCGAAGCGCAAAGCCCTCATATTTACGAACGATGTGTTTGCGCGTATTGCGTGGGTAGGAAGCATGATGGAAATGAATGCTGTTTGAATACTTCATGAGGTTTTTGCAGCGCAGTCCCGACCCGAATTCTGCCCTAATAATCAGCAGCGACAATGTAACGTCACAAACGGTCCAACGAAATTTGCAATGAAAATAACGACAATAACGATGGGATATACCGTTATAATGGGGATAGCGATCCAGAGAGAAACTTCCATTTTTTTTATCGATATAGATCGAGCCTTGGACGATAACAAAACCGGAAACCATCATCTCAAATCCGCATGAATTTAGCCTGAAAGATTTAAGGAAATACCATCGGTAAATATTGCACTGTGAAGAGTGATCTCCCATCGAACCTTTTGCAGCTTTACGTTCGAGCACTAACTCGACCCTCCACTATCTTCGTATCCCTTTCCTTTTAAGGGCTCGAAATTCCGCGGTATTTTCGTCCGAATAGTAAGAAAGACCGATACAATCGTTTAGAAAATCGAAAGAAGTTTAGCACACAAATTCGTCTACACATACAACGCAGAAAATCGAGGTGGTTTTTACCTCCTTTGACATTTTTTTCGAAACCCAAATCGGATGATAAAAATTGTCGATTCCATCTTCCTTCTCCGCTCGTGATAGCATTGCCAAAGATCTCAGCAGCACTTTTAGTACGTGATATGAATAAAAAAGAATATGAGACAGCGGTTTTCTCCTTATCTCGAAAAGATTTTCCCTTTTGACGTGTCGAGAAAACATTCAGCGTAGTCTCTAATTGAACGAGGAAATATCAGACCTCATGACAATCGCTTGGTTCTCGTGTCTTTTTTTGTCATTGTACACGTGCTGACCCCTTCAACGTATCTCTCAAACTTTATTCCTTCAACTCCCACGTCTCGTCAATTATTTTATAATTCATTAAAGTATCATGAGGTATAGTTTATCGGTACTCACTGAAACACCACCATTCATTCTATTTTTAGACTTCTGCTTACTTCGGAATGAAATTATAGCAATTATGCAGCTCATGTTAAAAAATAAAAATTCCATCGATTTTCGAGAAAATAATCAAACTGCATAATTACCAAATCTATTAAAATTTCAGAATTTATAAATCAGAATATTTATTGATAAACGTAGTTTCCCGACACAAAATGTTAATAAACGTAGTTTGATTTTCGATTTTTATAAATGATCTCGAGAAAAAAGTCACCCTCTTTGTTGCTCACATTGCTGGAACAGTGTTGAAAATACAATAAAACAACTGTGCCAAAGGAATTTCGTTTATTGGACTCGATTGGAAACGACTTACGAAATCGTCGGTTCGAACGCTCCTCTCGACACGCCGCATGCTGATGATGTAACGCGCGACTGATCCTGCGGGCTGATTGAACCCAGCCGGAGACCCGATTCAATGCATTTAAGCTCATATTTTCTGCAATTGCTGATATTAATGTATAGTCGTCTGGATCAGTGGAAAAGATAAAGTTTCTTTCTGTCACTCTCGTGCTTTCTCGTGCTTTCTAGATCTCAAGTGATCCTAATCTTAATATAGCGAGAGGTGTCAAATGAGCTAACGATGAGAAATAAATCATGAGACGCGTGAGAAAAGGGTTCACGACATTTTCAGAACTGGAGATCACAACGATGCACGTCGATCGATATTTTTCCAACTGTTACGAAAAAAAAAACGAAATAATTCGGACCTTTTTGCCACTTATTGCCCAGCAGTTTTCTGCTTATTTTATCATCGCAGCCATTGCCTGAATCTCTCCCAGAACGCTCATGAAAAAATATATCTGAAACTTATAATCCTCCGAGTGACATTCACGCCATTTTTTTTAACATATTTTTTCAGTTCAAACGTCTTTTTGACCAACTAATTTGAAGCCCCGTGGTCGTTGATCTCTGCGTTACTAATTATGAGATAATGACGTCATTGGTCCAGAGGGAGTACGGCGGCGCACAGAGAAAGAGGGAGTCAACCGGAAGCAATGCCTCCAGCTACTTGCTCGTGAGTAACACACAAGATAAGAATTAAGAAAAAAGACCACTTATTATCTCTACACACAGTCTGTGACTCCTATGGATCTTGCCAGGCGATAACTCAATGCACATTTTAACTAATCGGCTCTTGGGACTCGCTTTGGATCAATTGAAAATAGAATGTTGCGTTCAAATCGGAGTATTATCGCTCTTGAAATTCGATTGAAACTCCCTATCGAAAATTTCTCTTTTCTTTTTATATTTTGATCAATCAATCGTCGCTTTTTCATGAATTTCATAAATATAATCATCATCGCAAGACCGTCAATATTTTTGATGTTTTTGTATACGTCGAATCGAATCTCTCTCAAAAAGTAAAAGTTGAACTCAATTTAGAATTCACCACGAATTTGATTCGAGCAGCTAAGCTACGTTCACTTTCAATTTATCTTGCATTATCCGGTTGTTTTTTCCTAAACAGATTGAAGCGCAGTAAAATATCGTTTTTCCATGTCGCCTCGGTCACGCAGTAAAAAATAGAAATTAGCAAGGTACAATCTTCTTTAACAGCGATATGAAATATCAGTGAAATAGCTTCCGGTCACGTCGCTTCTATTTCGCCGAACGAATATCCTCGGACATGCGTTATCCCTTTGTCATTTTGTACCGCTACTTATATTCACGTTTGTATATACGCGCATATAGATATATTCTTTCCGGTTTATGGAACAACTGCGTAAAACTCAAAATGCTAAGCAGGATACGTATATAGGGTAACAGAAAACATGAGCACGTACGGAGTGTCTCAAAAGTGACGTTTCAGCAGTTTTGAGATAAATTAAGAGGCATGCTAAAAGTTGGATATCCATTTTTTTTCGAGTAACTATAAATAATGAATTTCTCATTGACATTAATCGAAAAAAGTGAATGAGCAGGACATTCCCCTCGAGAATTTCGTTATCCGAATCCCCCACCCTGAAACTTGGCCACGATTTTGGGTAAAAATTGGGTTTGTTCGTGTAGTAATTATTCGTACCGCCAGAGAACAAAATGAAATAAAAAGAGACTTTCATCGTATTGTCACCAAAGGAGTCGTTTATTGCGTTTGTTGTCATAATTGGAGGCAATCGTTCTTTTCGACACTTTAATTATTGATTGATGTGTGAAACTCGGTGTTTCTCTCGGTGTCTAATAAAAGAGAAACGAACACGTTCGGCCTCTCCATTTCTCGAAAGGTCTACCGGCCCCTCGGGCTGTTTTTCGCCGCTTTATTTTATTTATTGTACATTCATTTTTCCTCCTATTTTTTAGCCAACTCCTCCGGTGCTGGCCCCGAGGGTCTCATGACGTTATGAGTTTTTTGGGGAGTTGGAAAACGAGGGGTTGGTGACCGAACCGTTAGGCTTACATGTGCATGAATATAGCGCGAACTACCGACCCGTTCAGAGTCTCCGCTGCTCCCCAGTCCGTACAAATACGACACTCTGGTCATCCACGAAACTCGTGACTCACCAACGACTCTGCTACTTTTCTTATGCATGTGGTCTCGTGTATATCAAATATATATGTGAAAGTATACATGTGAAAAACACAACTGTGTGTTGCTGCGGTTAGAGGAATCAGGAGACTGGCAAGAGTGGGAATTTAAATTGTTTCATTGTCAAGAGAGAGAAAGAGAGACCAGCGATAAAAAACGTTGCTCTCGTTCGAGCAGGCACTTCCCATTCATCCCTCGTGAAACTCGAGCCAAAAGACAATTTGACTAATAAATCGATTATTTCATTTTATTCATTAATCATTTTAGTTATTTCACTCATTATTTCAACGACAGCACTGACGTTATTAATCGTGAACTGTTATCGTTTGCATCGAGTCACGATCATCCATCGCTTTAGAATCGGGAGTCCGGTTGGAAATAGTGAAAATTTGAGTGACTGTTCGATGAATCGATCAGGAAATCGAGAGATCGGGTGTGATTTATCCATTTTTGCAATTGAGGGTCCGAATGAAGAAAATACCAGAAGCTTGCGTTAGATTGCCGACTGATTCGATCGCCATTGGAGCAGTGAACAATCATGCAGAGGGTTTAAAAACATTGGGCGCAAAATGAGGAATTGATTAGATTAGATTAGATTAGATGTATTTATACTTTAGACGAGGTCATGAAGCAAGAAAAGAAATTTAACAAAATATAACAATTTAAAAACAAAAAGTATAACAAAAGTAATAACTAAAAATAATATAAAAAGTAATAGTAATTTGTGAGTACCGCAGAAATTTCCTGTAAAACAGTAGCGATGGTAATGAAATGATTCCTGCGAACAATACTCGAACATACTGTCGAACGAAAAAATTCGGCTTAAGCTTCGTCCGAGTCGAACAAGAACTGAAAAAGCCTGGCTTTAAAAACAGCAGGAATTGACAATATCCTTGTGATCATTTTAATCTCCGTTTAATCAATTAACAAGCAAACACAGTTCCGGCACATGTGGTACATAGAACACGTGCACATTCATACGTTCTTGACGCATGAGTATTCTGACATAAACATTCACGGGAGGCTACTTCCGTGTACAAACTCATAGGCAGAGCGTGCAAAGAACATCAATCCGTATCCAATTAATCGAACGCGTCTGTTGCTACCGCATTGACAAGTGCTTATAGGCATTTGTATATAGCTATACGTGGGCTAAGTACGTCACGCCTTCGTATCCTGTACCCTGCACTCTCAAATCATTAAATAACCATTAGATCCGGTCCGGCGTGTGTGCAGACTAATGCGACGCCTGTGCATTGCCACCAATCCCTCTCGACTATCTGATGTGCTCGATTAATCGTCCTTCTCTTCCAGCTCGATTGTACACGCATCAGGACCCTCTCACCGATGCTCCGTGTGATCGATCGCGACACTCCGACTACTGCCTCTCTCTCTCTCTCTTGAGATCTCTTTAGTCGTGAAATCTCCCTTTCAGTCACCGCTGGACCGCAAACTTGGCGAGGAAACTCCCGTGCAAATTGCCATCCACGATAGCTTAAGCCTCGTAGCCATTTGCATACCGGTAACCGATCGCCACATCGCTGTACCTCTGTATATACACATCGATGTGTAAAAGCGAAGCCACCGGTGAATCCACTTGTTCAGCCGCCGCACTTTGCCTCATCGACAGATCAAGATGGGCGTATCTCCGATCAATTTACCCCGCCAGTCTTCTCCGGAACTTGCTTACTGTTAGCCATCTGAATCTACTCGTATACATTATACAGAGCTCCTGCATGGTCCCAACGAAACTGACGGACTTTCAAAGACCAGCGATATTCTGCGCGTTACCCACACGCCAAATGACGAGGACACGCCCTTTTAATTACTCGATGTATATTCGCACGTTTCTGTGTCTCCGTGCATGATGTCTGCGTGCTTTTTCATGTATAGGCGCTCAAGTTAACAAGTAAATAAACCCTCTCGTCGATTAAGCTCTAATCGGAAACATTTAAACTCTTTTTCGAAAGTTACTGAATCCGTTGATCCTATCGATGCAACACGTGGACCAAATTATTTCGGATTGGTGATGATTCTATTGTGGACAGAAAAGTAATACCCTTTCGACATCAACGCTCGACTGACTCCTCGAGTGCACCGAATCGTACCGTCACATTGTGTTGTCCTTAGTTTTAGGCAATGCGCCTTGAACTATAAAAATCCACAATTATTTCACGTTTGATCGAGTATTCGTCGAGTCGATTATACTTGTGTACGATATGACCGACGAGTGCTCGATGGGTAAAGAGGATAATGGCGACTATTGTTACCCAAACGACGAAGGGCTAGTTCGAGGACTGACATACGCGCTAATCGATTTTGGTGACTGGAGATCACGCCATTGAGAGTGCGAAGAGCGGATCGCGAGTTCGACAGTTGAGACGGCACTTCGAAATAAGACTTCGACAAGATTTGTCGATTCAACCCCGCTGGGATCTCCAGTCGAAACTGCTTGTATAGCGAGCAATAATTGCTGACTTGGGTCAAAACTGATTTTGTGATTCGACATTCTTCCCGTATGTTGGATGAAGGTTAAACATTTGTGAATTGTGGTCGATTAGTCGTTTATAAGTTTGTTCTTCGTGGTGTAGTTTCGTACGGGGTGGTCGAACCACTGTCTCGCGGAACATATTGTCAGCCCTCGAGGAGTTCGTCACATCTTAATGTGTAATACATAATTAGGATTACAGCGAGGAATTATCATCGTGAAATCTGTATTGGAACGAATTGTCCAACTCTCTTACCGTCAATCAAAAGTAAGTCAAATATAATTCAATCCTTATAAATTACTCAGGGCTCTAAATCTTTCCTGCCGTCTTTTGTGCATCTTTGTCAGCCTTGAAAATCCTTTCTCGGTCCTCAACGTGACCCGCCTGAGAAAAGTCTCTAAAGTAAAAAAAAAAATCGAAAAAAATTCGCTACCTGGCACCCAAAGTAATTGCAATTAAATAAAGCAGTGGAGCCCTAGGAGTCGAACGGACCGCGGCCGCGCCGGGTGAAGAAGAAAATTCTGTCTCACTATGCAATTGACAAACAAACATTTCTTGAACCTCCATCCTCTCGGTCATTAATATTCATACTCCTTTCTGGAAAATCAAACCCATGCGTATTTCCTTTGTGAAGGGAGCTCGACTAGCGGAGGAAAGATGCAAAATTGTGTTGAATTTTTCATCACGCTTCCCCTAAACTCATGTCGTTGCCTGAAGTTAAAAGTTTCTACTGTTTTTCCAATCACTTTCTCGAATCGATTCATTGCAAGTGATGAATGTTCTTCTGATTTGTATATGAATGAGAAACTTTGACTTTTTCCTTAATTTTGATAAGAAATAGTATTTCGAGCTCACAGAATGAATGAAAGATGCCGAGGGAACGTAATTACCTGCGGAACAAAACGGCTAAAAAGTTCCAGCTTTTATGAATACTTTTCTGCGATATGAAATCAAAATTAATTACTGGAAGGAACTTTGAGTCCCTTGTAAAAAAATTGTTAATAAATCTTTAAAATCCAATCGTATGCGATAGAATGATTTCAATCAATTTCCAAAAGTCATAACGAGAATGCAAATTCACACATTTTCCGTTTACAAAGCTCTCGGAGGCTTCGAACCGAGAAATATCGAAACTCAGAGTACGACTAGCTGGTTTAGTTACCAGTCGAAGTTAGCGCTCCAAGTTTTCATCACTAGGGGAGTGTTTGCGTGCTCCAAAGGAGAACTTTTGGGCTGAAAATCGAACTTCTGAATATCCGTTGGGACTGTGCTATCCGCTGAGAATAGGTGGTGACGAGGATATACCGGAAGTTTCGAAGGATCTTCATTCTGACCTGACGCCATCCAATCGCATCCCTTGATATCCCCCCCACACATCCCTCTAAAACCACCAGATTTCCATAACTTTGCATCCGAGACTTCAAGCCCGTTGATTTGAGAAGATCTCGTGCAAACATGCATCCACAAAAACGAAGGAGAGAATATGTGCTCATTCTTGTCATTCAAAAAATGGGATTCCACTCCTTTTTTTCGGTCCTTATGCCTTGGATGCTCTTCCATGCACCTCTAAAAGTTTTCCTGCGCTACCGTAACTGCTGTTTCTTATCGCTGCCGGTGTCCGGCGGCAACGATAGGAAACAGCGATCTCAAAAACAATTCGACCTTGACTAACAAAACTATTCATCAAATCAGAATTAGGGCAGTATTACGATGCTCGTGGCTCCAAGTTTTGACCATACAGTCTTTATATTTGGCCCGAACTAAGACTTTTTTTCAAGAGTATAAAAATTGGAATGGGGTCTTAAGGCTATGAAACCGGAGATTGAAAGTTGAAGTATTATTATATTTATGGTAATCTCTTATCAGTAGCTATTCTTAAAGTCAGCGCACTGTGAGTCGAATGCAACATTACGTTCGCCGCGTACATCAACGAGCACAAAATTCACTCGATTCATGAGTTTTTCTCAGCAACACCGCCAGGATATAAGATAACATCAAATTCCCTTGCAATCTCCCGATCGCCGTCAGAGTTATTGACCATATGCAAAACGGAGCACTGCGGTAAATTTTCACGGTGGGATCATCACCATCAGGTTACACATCAGAGAAGCCAAGTAGACCATGGGTATCGGCTGTAACAGCAAAATCGGTCAGAGCTATGAAAGAGCGACACCATATCATTTAACAATAAGCATCACTCGGAAACGGGTACTGAAAACGCTAATACGTCCTAATGTTCAGTTCTTGAGAAGTCTCGGACTTCATGTTGTCGGTGGTGGTGCCGAAAGAAAGTATTAACTGGCATTGTCTTTTGTTGCTGAAATGGAAAAGGCTATGAGCGTTCATTGGCTTGTCGTATTCGACGAGTCCGTAACACATCATGAGATTTATGCGTATCAACCTTAGACTTCGTCGGGTTTCGCTCATCAAACCCAAACGAATCCAAAGGAGATCAAGCGAAACTGAACAAACCAAAACAAACCGAAACGGATCAAATCGAACCTGCATAAAATAAACGAACCTAATAACCCGAACGAATTCAAACAAAAGTTTTGTTTGGGTTTTTTCATTATAAAACTAACACTTGATAACTTTGTAACTTTTTGCTAGAAAAAACGTTTAGTTTTGTTACAAAACTTAACGAACCCGAAAAAACCTAAAAGAACCCAAACATAACCGAACAAACCTGAAGAAAACCGGATGAACTCAAATAAATCCAAACAAACCCAGACAAACCAAAAAAAAACAAACGAATCCAAAGAAAACTAAACAATACCAAGCGAGGCAGCATTACGATATCTGTGGCCCCGAGTTTTGACCTTGCAGTCTTTATATTTCTGTTGCTACAATGCTAACTGTTACACCATGATCAGTAACCCTTGATATAATAAAAATTTAGCAAACGCAAAGTAAAAAGAAAATGTAGTAAACAAAAAGATAAGCCTCTTATAAAATTAATATTATATTAGGGAGCGAATACACAAAAAAATTATCGGAGCAAGGAAAAAAAAGCTGGCTCAAAAACTCGCAAGTAAAGTCACTATACACTATAACTATAGGCACATCTAGTTCGTCATACTGAGCAACTGAGTCACGCATCAAGGTTGCTCCCAAGCCCGTGCCACATGATCCATAGGACCATCTTTATCGCAATGAAGGCGACAAATATCGCAAACTGATCCACGCATCGAAAATAAGAAGAAAAATACATTATGGGGACTTCTCGAAAAAGACATAAACCTTTTCATGATCATTAACAACAACAGCCATGGCCAGATAGTCAAGAAGTCGACCTAAAAACTCTAAATCCACCCCTCAAAACGCAGATACGGCGTCATTTTGATTTCGCAAACCAATCGGAAGAAAAGAAGTAGATGGGGGAAAGCACTATAAAAACGGGGCACAATTACCCTTGGGCGTTGTCTTACGTCAAAATCTCCGAAACCGTTACTACGTCCGATTATTTCGCGATTAATTAAAAGAAAAAGACTTAGTCAGAATTCTCATCAGCTCCCGTTAAAATCCGGACTTAGAAAAATTTCAAGAAGTAATCGAGAGCCAATATCTCAATCTTATACTTAAATCAAAGCGGACTTTCAAGAATAGTTGCAATAAAATAAATATAATTATTAATATTGTAATCTAACTCGGAACGAGCACTTGTAACCGCTCGAAACCTACGATGACGTTTTGCACTCGGACTATTGTAAAGAAACAAAAGAGGGAACAGCCAGAACCATCCAATAAAATAGTAACAGCAATTAACCAAGAGAGAAAAATCCCGTGAGTACTGATTTATTTGAATATATACATTATGACGATTTTTTTTATTCTTGACTAAAAATAATGAGTAAATAAAAGAGCTGACAACTTCGGCCACGCACCAATTCTGCAAAGATTTCAGTAGGGCCTAGTTAAAAGAAAAGAATATTTAATTTATTCGCTGATTTTGTTATTTCATGTAATTTGGGAGCTTCGATTTCGAATTGGCAGAGTATCAGCTCGACCCAGAGCTACTCTCTACTGTGTCAACTGTGCCGCGCAACTCACTATTGTTTAACTCTCTGTACCCTGTGCTAAGTGCCCAACCGTGTCAACAGCACCTAGCTGTATCTGGACTATTGTCGATAGTCCAGATACAAAGATGTCAGTAAAATTGGAAACAAGTCCTGGTGATACAGTCGCAGCATCTCAGCAGTTGTTAGCCATCAGCGATTCGAATTGTATTAAAACAAGAACTCACTCGTATAAGAAAAATGTTACAACAAAGTTTGCTGATGCTGCGATACACTCGTTGAGTTGTTTCATTTCTTCCTCTTTTCCATCGTCATCTTCGTCATTCGATAATCGGGCTCGGCGTTCTTTGTTTCTTGTGCGATTGTTTGTGGTCGTTTTATTGTTACTAGAGATATCATACACAAGTTTTTGTTTCGATGGTTCTGATGAAGATGGCTTTCTTGGATTTTCCGACTGTTTAGTTGCACCTTCAAAGCCTCTGTAGTACATGTTCACAACTTTTGATCGGTCAGGAGGATTTGGAATTTTATCCATTGCTTTCCTGTGCTCAGCGAGTATCGCAGCATCAGTAAACTTTGTTGTAACATTTTTCTTACAATTAGACGAGTGAGTTCTTGTTTCAATACAATTCAAATCGTTAATGGCTAACAACTGCGGAGACGCTGCGACTGTATCACCAGGACTTGTTTCCAATTGTACAACTGTACAACAAAGTTTGCTGATGCTGCGATATCTGGACTATCGTCGATAGTTCAGATACAAAGCTCCAGATACAGCTAGGTGCTGTTGATACGGTTGGGCACTTTGCACAGGGTACAGTTGCTACGCTTGGAGAGTTAAACAATAGCGAGTTGCGCAGCACAGTTGACACAGTAGAGAGTAGCTCTGGGTTGAGCTGACACCCTGCCTTTCGAGCGGGGCTCATGCATTTGGCCGTTTCCCGTGTGAGATGAAACGGAGGAAAGATTCAGAGAGAGAGGGGAACATTCACAACGTCGACGTACTTCGAGCAGGGCTCGTACGCATCAACATACTGACACTACACCAAAACACACACAATTACAGGGTGATCACTGCGGAATGCTCCCGAAAGTTCCAGAAACTCGAAATTTCCAACGATCGAGAACTGATCAACATCGATACTGTTCAGAGGAGTCCCGTTTAGAGGAGCGTCAGACCTTGGAGAGTTGAAGATTTTTATTTATAATTCAAAAAGTAATTTCGAATATTTATCCTTCCCGTCGTCGTTCATCGTAATCATCGTTATTCTCTGGCTAGGGGTTATTGTTAACATCGGAAAATAAATATAATTAGTCCCGCGATAAGTCGGGGCCCCGTCTAACGCTCATTAGAGAAAAATTGATGCGACACACCTGTCACTGGACAGTTGAAAATGGGGGAAAGGAGGGACGGTAACGTGCTGTGTAACGAGAATCAATCTCGTCAGATTTTCGTGGAGTATCGAGCGGACTGGACGTGTGATCTCGGGAATTAGTCACACACGCCGTAAGTCCAACCTTTCGTTGTTCGTTTCGGTCGATGGACTCTTTGAATAATATTTCCCGTGAATTAACGTTTATTAATTCATTTCATGATATTTTGAAATTTCGCTCGGTCTAGTCATTTTTGAGTCTCGAGAAAACATCGAGAAAACGTGTCACGGCGGCGGTTTTGCCCCCCAGAAGACTGGCTTTTGATTTCCTTGTTGCCCGCGTTCCGTGCGTTCAGGGTACAAAAGTAAAGTCAGATAAATTTTCAGTTGCGTGGCTGATACGAAAATCTCAAATTTGGCTTAGTTATTCCAAATTCGTTAATGTTGGTCCTAACGATTCGTAGGAAAGAGTTGGAAACAAGTGTGGAAGTGTGAGTGAGAAAGAATGAGTGAATCGGGATTGCGAACGCCTGTGACGGATAATAGCTCGGCTGAGTAACCGAATATCGGGGGCTCAGTAATTTTATTCATCCCGTAATTATTTGTCATCGAATTTTCCATCTTAGATAATTGTCTGTGAAAGAAGAAAACGAGCTCGGTTTAAATTATAGAGTGTGTAGGCTCCCAATCGAATGTATGTGCGTGTGAGTTCGCGACTTCTCTCGTCTCTCAATATCTCGCAATCCTCCCGGTAGAATTCTCATCGAGATTTAATTATTGTAATTTGGAAAAGTGATTGTTAAATAATATTTAAAATATCATCCATTTAATTTTTGTTTTGCCAGTTATTCTCCGAATCACCCCGCCCATCCCGCTGCAAGCCAAGCCGGCAAACTATCATTTTCCTCCGATCATACCGTATCACTCCGGTGACTGGCGCCCACAAGAATAAGACCTTTTCTCGAAAATATAAAACAGTATGAGCGGAAGAATTTGATTTTGTGACACTGTCGTGAAAATTTTGGATATATTTATACGAAAATACATCGTCACACCTCAGAAGTTTCATTTGCATGCTATCAGGGTCTACATCAATCAAACTCGCAAAAAATCATTCTTGCGCTCCCATACTCAACAGACATGGCTCTCATCCCTGGGTAAAGGACTTGAGTGTCTTGATCTGAAAGAAAAGTCAATACTGTGTTGCGTTCCCTACTAATTCAAAATCTTCTACGAGAATATAACACTAACATCACCAATGTTTCTGCGTTGCTAGAATTGAAACATAGGGTAGGAGAAGGTGGAATGTTTAACATGTCCGTATTGTTGGATGAGTTCGAAACTATTTTCCATGAATTGATGGAATCATTGGACATTGTAGCAGAATAGTTAGAATGGTCTGCAGCATGGCAGGAGGTTCAGCTAAGGCTTTGCGTCAAAGTTCCGTTTATTGAACAATGCAACATTTTTGAAAAGCGAAATCAGGTGTTTAAAAATGCGAAAATTCTTTAATTTTTAATATTTTTGTATGATTTTAGTTCAGACACAATAGCCACTGCATTACAAATCAAAACGCTCATTGGTTTTTTGATCTCAGATTAACCGATCCTCCGAAATTGTGGAGACCATGGAGAAGCATGTTCCTGTAATTCCTGTGGAGTAGTTTTACACCGAATTAAACAATTCTATCATATAGTTGAAGTACCAGTAAATAAACCTTTCAAATTAAAAAAGTATACATTTTTTTTCCTCGCCACAAAAAAATCACGAACAAACCCCAAAAATTTTGGTTACCACACGAGGAGATCCTCTTAATAAAATCATAGATCATTTATTGAATGGATCTATTTGTTCCTCTTTCTTTCTTTTACAATTGTCCAGTTTCGAAGCGTCGTCGTAAATGGAGAAATTTCTTCGCGATTTCAGCAGTTACAATAGTAGCCAGTTCGAAGATAAGTTACAATAGTAGTTATAGTATTAATAACTATATATTCATTTTTATTATAATAGTTTTTGGAGTTTGGTTTTGTCGCGTTAGATTTAAGCTTAAGACTGAAGTATGTGTTCGCGATTACTTCTCGAAATTTTTCAAGTCCGGATTGAGTCGGAAGTTCAATGAGAATTCTGCGACAAAGTATTTTTTAATTATTCGGTAAATAATCGAGCGTAATAACGGCTTCAGAAAAACTGAAAAAAAATGCGACAAAAGAAATGTAAGAAGGACGATAACGATGTAACCGCACAATAGCACTCCTGCCCAGCTTCAATAGTACTTCCCCCATCTACTTCCTTTCTATCAATCGGTTAATCCAACTTATGAGATTAAAGTGACGTGGTTTTGTACTTAATGAGGTTGCACTTAAAAGATGGATTATGGTTCCTCGGTCAGTACCTTGGCCTATTCGAGCATGATCGTCGTCGTCGTTGATCACGTTAGATGCCCGTGATGTCTCCGCATCTATTACTTCCGTTAATTGTGATAAGGTTGATTTTGTCTTTACCGATAAATCTCTGTCATGTATTTTTCTTCTTATATGATACTTCTTAGTTGCTTATTTATTAAATATTCCATTAAAACGAGGGACGATAATCGTTTTCGTATAACGATGACTGGAACCTGACGTCTCTTCAACACAATGCTCGCGTATCGCTACTGATCCAAAAAAAAGGCTACGACGCTACTTCTTCAACTGCCCCTTTTGCAGAGGACTCGTGACTTTTTCACCCGCCCCTTTTTTTTCCTTATTAGGCAAGCCTGCACAAAAACGTCGAACGGTCCTAACACGTTCGAACCCGTCGCTCTCACGACGGCTCGACTCGCTGGCTATACAACCCTGCTTCGTTTACGTCGCGCATAAACAAAACATTTACTTCATTCATACAAGAGTCAGTTTTGCGTTTACTATATTTTCTTTTACTTTGTGTTTACTAGTTTTTTCTATTATGTCAAAGGTTACTGATCAAGATGTTACAGAATTTCAGCTCTCGCGTGATGAAATAATGAAAATCTGATAATATGATATGATCTTTCGCGAAATTAACATCACATTTGTCAGAATTCGCGTAGTAGTCTACGAAAGTATTGTGAATGCTTGTAAAGAACTAAGTAAAGAATTAAGATGCCACCTTATCCGAGTTCATTTGTGGAACGCTTACAATTCAGACATCAAGTTTACACTCGTGTAGAATGGCATTGATGAAGCATAACAGGACCCGAGATCTTTCTCTTTTCTGTACGCCCTTTCTGTCTCGTTCTACTACGTGATAAACTTGAGGCCACTTTCATACCACTTTTCTCTCGGTTTGACCTCACGTATAAGTATATGTACTAGCTTGCGAGTCTCTTAAAAAGTTCAGGATTCCACTCGAGTAGAAAACTCGCCGGGAGAGGGCTGGCTGCTGTGCAGAAAACATAAATCGAGCGTCCAATCGGCCTAAAACGATACTAAATTATTTGGCCAATGGCACGTGTTCGTTTCGCGAAAAGCTCCAGCTTGTATATATTTTTATTTCTCTCTCACCCTCGTATATGGTGCACGTGAGAGTGCTAAAACGTCCTAGGGAAAATGTACGGAGAAAATGTCTTGCAAAACTTTATTCAGATTACAAGAGCTCAGTATTCGTTTTTTTTTTTTTATTTTTTATTTACACAAATGCCTGCTTTCTTAGGGTTGCCACTCGTTACATTTCTGTTGTGAGGCTCGGTAGACTGTGCAAATGAAAAATTCGGAAATTTCACTTATGTTTGTTAAGAAAATATGAAATGGTCGTATGCGGCAACGTGATTTCATTTACTCCATCGATTGTTCCAGTGACCCTCGATCCTTTTCGATCTCCCTTGACCTTCCTTGGCATTATGATTGATTGGAAATACTTTCTAAATATTTTTCGTGCACGTGAGTCTCGACCGATGTTGTGGTTTCTAATGCCTCGGACGAATCGACTGATTATTATCATTATTAACTATTTTCCTATTCATTCGACTTTCCGACGCGTGATCGACGAGCTTCCTGCACGGAGAGACTTTTACAGCAAAAATTACTATGTTTTTATAGTAACGTCGGACCATATCGATATTATAATAATAACCGCTACAGAGTGTGCCAAATAATGCAAAAGTTTGGGGAACCATTACCACAGTCCACAGTAAATAACGCGCTGTACTATATAAAAAATGAACACCAAGCAAATTTTCATTAAAAACATAGTAAATAATGAAATGATTTCATGAAAATTTAGGAGTAGCAATGGTTTCTCTGTGCTATACGAAAAATTGCATAGTTTCGTATTTTCCCTTTTACCGCACTGAATTTTGCTCAATGACATAGCAAAATTCATGCGCCCACCAATTATGTGAGGCGTTGCGAGTATAAACATGAAAATTAACTACTGGCACATGGTAAAATTTCAAGCAATCGCTTCGTTCATAAGCGGACTTTGTCAAGTAAATCTTTGTCGAATAGAAAATATACTTCTTTTCGGACGGTGTGACTCAACAATACAAACATTTTCGACATTTCACCAATTTGTCCAGTCCGTTTTTAACCTTTCACCAAAGACACGAGTGACATTCGGATATCGATACATCGTTCGGTGTAAGAATGTCACAGACTTAAATTTTGCCTGTCTTCATCCTGCATTCATCCGAAATATTCGTATAAAAGTCTCTCCGTGTGAGCTCACCGGAAATGTGTAGCGTCGGAAGCTTTCCAAGTCATTATCGAAATGATACAAAGTTTGGCATGAATTTTTATTCTTTTTCTATACTTTCTCATGGAACTTTGCAATCGCACGATTTGTACTACATACACGAACACCGTAGCTCGAACGTCACTATTCGTAAATATTCAGCTTCTCATTCAATTCAAGCTCGGACAAATTTCCTATGCACTAGAATTAACTACGACACAAAAAATAAAGGTTGGAATCCACTTTTCCGGATTCTTTCTTTTCCTCTTTTCTAGTCCCTCTATTTATAGAGTATCAAGGCTTTGATGATTTTCTTTCTCCCTCGATTGACTACATGCTCACATACTCCACTGCCGACACTCGCCCGGAGAAGGTAAAAACACTCTTGCACAATTTGTAGTACACTTTATCGACATGTATTCATTGAAATAACGCAGTAGCTACGTCATCAAATTTTATGTGCGGCATTCCAATGAAATATTAATGAAAATGCGAAGATCTTTAGAAAAAACGTCGAATGTCAGAATCGCGTTTTTTTCTCATTTTGTCCAAACAAAGCAATCATTATAATCGACGATCGCGTCATTTGAATTCGTTTACCTTAATGCAGTTAAATTTTTATCGACGCCATAAAGAATCTTACAGATACGTTAAGTACTAGAAAAATAACGTTCTTTGTAACAACAAATTGCATGTTTTATTCTCGCCTCCGATCGCCACTCATCGAAACCGTGACGGATCAAAATAGAATCGAATCAGATGAATTCTCCATGATTCAGGCCCCACTCTTCGGACACCTTTTATACAAAACGCGGATTCGCTGTTGCTTCGTATATGTGTGTCGATCATGCAACGTTCCTGTACTGAGTTAGGAAGTATGTTTTGATGACGTGTTGCTATAGCGATATACTCGGAGTCCGTTGCTTTATATACAAAAAGTTCCTGGCTCGTTTTGCCGAGACTCCGGTCGATCGATCGTAAAGTGAGCCACGCAAAGGGCTCGCTAACCTCGGGGAACAGGGCTCAAAATTATTCAGTCTTCTTATCCCTCCACCAGGACTCTCGGGAGCTTGAAACCTCGATCGTTTTTACTCTCGCATCGCTTTTTTCTTTTTCAATTCATCTTTTCGACGTGGATATACAACTATGACGATATTTTGCGAATTGAATAAATAGACGTGTGCTCCGAGGGTTTGACGACTCAAATATCTCCGGCTCAAAGGCCGAAACACATTCACCACACTCGAACCGCCGATACCGCGAAATCTTAGTCGGAAACCGGAAGTCCCGTTTTATGCAACACACGCACCGATTTTCGCCGTTACTTATAACGCTTCAGTGTTATTTTTGTTTATTTATTTTCTTAGTTTTTGTGTGTGCTTCAATCACTGTTCGGAGTTCCTCTGTGCGCGAATGATTACGCAAGAAGGATTGTGAAGTTCGTGCTCGTTCACTTATACTCCAATCTGGGGATTTAGAAGGTTCGATATCAAAGGTAATTTGAGTTGAGTAAACTTTCATTCGCGTTATTTCACAACGTCTGCTAATTCTTACAATTCTACTAAAATCGTTCTCCAATTAATTAGGACAACGATTCCTTTTCTGACGTTTTATGAGATTTCGTTCGTATAGTTTCGAAGGAACGGTTTATAAAACTGTTTATCGCCATTTGACCAATGAGTAGCGAATTCATGACACGTTTGTCGCTCGGTATACACGATTTCTAGAATTTGCGAGTGTCATTGGCATTCATTAAACGCACCGAATTCGTAAATTTCTATAAAAGTTGCTGGAAATCATTTCAAAAGCAATAAAAAGTTCTTCGGTCTTTACGGACGAGTAGAGAGAACGACGAATTTCGAAAATAGTAGTGTTTCGAAAAGAAGTAAAAAACGTTTTATAGTGGCTTTCATCTATTCGATAATTCCATAAAAAATGAGAATGATAATTCAAATTAAATTGCCCATATTTGAAATATTTACGAAACTTTACGAGAAAAATAATAAAAACACACCTGAAATTTCGAAACTTGTATGAATTTGTTCCATTCACTGTTAGGCGTCGTTCAACCGGTCATTGCCAGTAATTACTGTAATTTATACGCAGCTAGCTCGTGAGTAGGGCATGAGTGGAGGCCAGCTGTCGTTTTCGAGCGCCGGTCCAAATCGCTGCACGCATATTATTTCTTACAGAAAAAATTACAATAAACTTGTCAAAGATTTATTCAACATATTATATGGAAAACCGTTTTATGAAAAAATGACGTTTACAGAAACTATCCGAAAAATCAACTCATCACAGACTTGAAAAAAAACTTCTCACGTTACGATTACAAAGAAAAACCGGTCCTCGTAATAAAACTCGCCCTTTTAAATAATTCAAACCCTGTAATGAGACATTCCTATATAAAAATCTCTCAACAAACCCGCCATCCGAAAAACGAGATCATGCCAAAAATTACAATGATGGATAAGAAAAACTGTAACCACAAAACACTCTACAGAAACAAATTAAGACGAAAAAAATTTGAATAACATGAGTTAAAAAAAATGACAATTTAAAATTTGACTGTTGTACTTGTCGAATTCGCGTGTATGAGATATAAGTAGGTGTAAAAATAACGCGTACTTATGGTACTGAAATCCGCAAAAATGTATTTTGGTGTCGTTTTTTCTCATCATGGTTGAAATCGACGTTCGAATTGCGATCCTCATCTTCCTTTTTGTTATTTTTGTAATTTTAATCTATGTACATAATTACGCCACCTTTACAATCAATTTGTTTCTCGAATTTTGTCGCTCTCAATAAACACTTATCATTATTCTGAAAAATATGAAAAAATCATTACAGAGCTCAGAATATTCTTCTCGAAAAATGCATTTCTGTTCGTGTATTTTCAGTAAGCAGTATTGCAGTATTCTTTGAACTATTGTAATTATTTGATTATTAAGGTGGTTCCTCCACGAGACAGTTAAATTAGGAAATTATTTAAATTTGGCATACGTATTGTTTAACATATGAACAACACCTCTATAAAATTTTAACAAGTTTCATCATACCGAACCCGAGATATATGTAATTGAAGTTGACTCAATTAACACGTAACATATGGACCATGCATAGGCAAACAGCACATTATTAATTCTACCGCTAATACTAAAATTAGGAAGTTTATAAAAAACGAGGAGGAGCTAGAGCAGGATATCACAGATATTGTGAAAAAAAATCAAAGTGATCGACCATCTAGTTTGACAGATACAGTCTCGAGAAGTACGAAGGTTTAGGCTGCATACGATATATTTTGCAAGCGAACAAGCGAATGTCGTCTGTATAGGCAACCTTTTCTGTGTGTTGAAGCGTAGCCCGGATAGTTCCGTCAAAAAATTTACTCGCGATATCAGATAAAAAATACTTTTAGAATAAATTTTACGAAAGCAAATGATATTTGTACTATATCTGCTGGCATCGAGTACGTATATAGGGTCTTTACAAAATTAATGATTACGATCCGAACGAATTATCAAACCTTTTAATATGCAGACGGTACATAACTTTTGGTTGGGCCTGTCGCAGGGGATCGACCTTGAAGAAATAAATTTCTAATCTTTTTGAAAACGGTTGAAAAATGTTATCGCTTCTGTGAAGACTCTGGAAGCGACTCGTCATGCATTTGTTTATTTGTCTCCGAGTCGTTACAGCGACTCTAGATGTGACAGCGGTACGAAAGTCTTATCGAAAAGGGATAAACTAATACAAGAAGGATCGTTGATTTCAAAGTTTCCAAACGAAAAATACGCCAAGATCGTAAATTAGTCTTTTCTATTTGTACTCGTAAGCTCAATTCTCATTTCACCAGAAAATGAGGAAGGAAATAATTGAAAAAGTTAAATTATTTCTTTCGTAGTTTGCTCATAAAAGAACCAAAGTATTGAATTAATTGCCTAATTATTGGAGGATAAATCACGAAGTTGGCGTGTAAGCGAATAGTTTATTCCTTCATGATATATATTTCGCTACAGTTTCCGGTGATTCACGAGCTTCAATTAATTTTACTACTTCAGAACAGAAGAATTCTGTTCTGAAGATATTTTTCATTATGATTCTCTCTCGCTTCAATATTGGTATTAATCACTCGAATGTACTTATGGCAATGCTTTTAATTAATGATTCCTCGAATTAACGCTTGTGTCTACTACGGAAGCGAAAGATGTAGAGACAAAAGTGAGAGACGGAGAAGCAGGCAAGGAGAGGGGGAGCGAAGAAGAGAGAAAGAGAGAGACTGAAACAAACCGGCTTCGTTAATATTCTACAAGACGGTCCGTCACCCCCTCGAGACGCTCTCGGGGTCCTTCACAATATTGCAAAACTTCGTCGAGCTTGCTCTGCTTCCTTGCTCGCCCGCTTGTGTGCTTCTCTTGGCCCTTTGAGAGCTCTTGTGTACTTGCGAAATGCGTCTTTCCTCCCCTCTTCGACGTCGAAACGGAGTAAAAGTCTTTCTCTAAATATATATGTATACACACATTACATACTTTGTTCAAATATATATACATACATATGGCGATATCCAAAAACTGTAGCGTTTCTGTCCTTCTCCTTCACACACAATAAATATCTCTCGTTCTTTGCCGAAAGCACCCTTGTCTACCATTCATTACGATAGTCAGTTCGATTATTAAATTTCAGAGATAAAGGGAGAGTCCACGGATACGAATTTATTGCATCAATTCGTATTAGTGGATTATAAGTATATTGGCTTTTCATTGAACTCCCCTTCGACTTGCCCTCGAAACAATATCGACGAAATGATTTCTACGATCTAATAACGCGAGCTTTTTACATGCTTTTAATGCTTTGGGCATCGTCGTCGAGAAATTCGTAGAAATTTTTAAATCTCAGCTTTTTGTTTACCCACTGACTTTTTCGTAAATTTCTTTCATCGATATGAAAAAGAGAACATTCATTTATTGCGAGGTAAAACTTTCGTGGAGATAAGTTGAAAATAACATTTATAACGAAGATGAAAGTAGTACAGAAGTTTTCGACTATTTCCGGGCGAAATACAATTTCTTGCTTTCATCTCGTTCGATTGAGAACGCTTCCGAAGTAACCCCCTCCCCCTCCCCGCCACGCTCGATGTCATTTCGAATCGAAGTCAAATCATTAGAATTCTGCAGAGATTAGTTTGCAGAATATCAATCACAAGACTTACCAAAACCAAACTATTTTTGTTCACTCGAATTACGTTACGAATGACTTTGTTACATAGTTGTGAAAAGTAGGAATTATTGAAAATAAATTTGGGGAAAAAATGAATTTGATGAATTAATTTATGTACATGAGGAATGAAAATCATGAGTGTTTTTTGCACTTGAATCGCGACCAGCTAACACATCGTGTCTTGAATTCGAAGAATGCGCTCTCAAGAAGTCACAAATGTATAGAGGAGAATTGATGTAGCGTCGAGAGATTAAAGAGTTCTCGAGTGCATCAAGCGATGAGATATAGCCGAGTCCGTAGAGTGCTGCTGATTGGATCTGATCTGTTTAATTCGGTGAATGAGTTTCGCTGGACCATTTTAATTCGAGCGTCCTCTTCGTTCACTCGTCGTTCACACAGCCGACAGTTGTTTTACTCGGTTGGCTTTGACTCGTGTCTTCGTATTTTCTTGATGCGCAGACACAAAAAGTTCGCTCGTTCCTTAGCTCGCGTTTTATGTGTTTAGTTTCTTTTTTTTTTTTTTTTGAATCTTGATTTGATCGCGTTACGCGTGAATCACTGAAACGTGCCCGTACATTTTTTTCTCTGTTCTATTTCATAATGAAGAATCGAATCGAAAATGCCTCGCTGATCAAACGATGAACGCGATTTCGTGATTTTTGTCTTTTTCGAATTTATCAAGAGACGCGGTAGCGGCTCGACGCCAAGTATTTTTTATATTCTTCCTTATTTTTTGTCTCGCACAAACCAAGCAGGAAACGGCGCTGTCGAGATATAATAGGTCGCGAACAAAATACACACTCGAGCGTACATACTATTCGATATTATACGAACAACGATCGCTCGAGCACGAAATTAAATTCGTTATTTACCGCGACGATCATTTGCGAATCGATCGAGCGCGAAATGAAACTTCTTGATTGTCCACCTTTTGCTACCTCATTTCATCTGTTCTGTTTTACGCACGTGAAGCTACTTTATCAAGGCACATTTCGATATCGCATCATTGCCGTCGCTGCTTCCATCGTTTCCACTCATAACAGCCATAGTCATTCATTCCGTTTTTTATCGTCGGATCTATAGTTATATATTATTTCCGAAATAATCTGCTCGGTGCTCATCACTATGGTCAGCCAGATGTTTCATTGTCTCGAGTTTTCCAACAGTTTCTTAGCTATGCTTGTAAGGGCCACCTTAATTACTCGGACCCATTTCCTTGCCATTTTCCCTCCAAAATTCGCTCCTGCCTGGGAGGAAAAAACAAGCTCAAAGAAAGCTTCAAGCTGTTATTCGCGAATGTTTATCTGCCGATTCTGCAAATAATAAATAATTTTAAATTGAAAGGAATGAAATCAGGAGGCCTCGCAATGCGGACGTTTGTCTTCCGAATTATAGGTTTTCATCACTTTTTATTGGAAACACAATCTTTCGGATTTTTCGCAGAAAAAGGCTCGTATAAATTTGATTAGCTCCGAAATTTCGGAGATGCAATTGCGATACTGGTAATCAAATAAATAACACGCAGGAGAGTTTGCACGTTCGATTAGCACGCTAAGTTATATAGCTCGGGGTCGTACCCGGTTCGAGAATGGAAATTTCAGAAGCAAACGTGCTTTTTGTTCGGCCACGCGATGATCGTACGAAAATTGAGCTCGCACACGGACACAACTTTTGTGTGTGAAGACACGCTCACATGAGAAATCGAATTCCCTGGAAATTCGGTACACGAAAACGTGGCTCTTGGTTCGAAACTTTATATCGAATATCTTTGTCGACACGGGTGGGTTAAATATTGACAGTGGAAAAGCTCCGCAGGCGGTACAAGCGAGTGCCTTCTAATTTTCCGGAGTCCGGACCACTCGTATATAACGTAATGCAAATAACACGAGGCACCCTCGATTCACGTATGGACTAAAATAGAAAAATGCATATACGGACGGGCTGCTCTCCTTTCATGCAAAATTTAACCAGCTCTCTCCACATATTTCTAACTAAAAAATAGCAACGAAAGTCGAAGAAAAACCTTCGTACTGGAAAATTCGTGAGTTTCCACCTGAACAAATGGAAACTTTCCCAGCGACTTTGATGACTGGAAGAATTCTGCATTTGTATAGAATCAGGGTTTTCAGATTATTGCGTTGAATTATTTCGATTTTTGTACAGGCGCACACATTTATGAACTTTCTTATTAAAACAATCAAATCCCGTTTTTCCCAAACGAAATATTCAGTTTGATGCTGACACCAATTATCTCAACGAGACAAAATAATTAGTGGAAGCCGACAAAAGCTATTTGTTTCTATAGTGAAAGTATTTCTGAAACGAGAATAAATAATTAGTGTATGATGAAACAAAATTTTAGTTTAGCTGAGCAGCTATCATAGAAATGAACTGATTCGTTTATCTATTCGAACGATTACTGTACCGCCAATTTCGTAAAGAATTCGGGTAAATTTTTCGAATTACGGTTCCACCTTAAAACAGCTCCAAATTGTTTTCTGGTGTTTCCCATCACTCGGTAATGGTGTACCATGCAATAATGTGGTGGCGCATGCTCTTTACCCCATCGAAATTAATTAAAACACCATGAATTGTAAAATGAATGAAAAAGGTACTTTCTTAATAAATAAGGACATTCTTATCACCCAGCAGTGATGTAATATGTAATAATATGCTGACGCACCGTATTTAATAGTATAGGAATTAATTGAAACACCATACATTGGAAATTGGAATTTATTTATTATCTGTTGTCATGTCGAAAAATTCAGCGATCGTTGTACACAGTGAGTGCAAATTTACCAGAATTCGACATAATCGACATTCGAACATTCAATTCATCGAAAAAACTGAAAAGTACACTAATGGCGAAATTTAAGGGTCAAAAACATTTTCCAAATTTTTAGTGATTATTCAGAATGATAATGCTGAAGTTTGCATCGTTGGGGTCCAACAAAATGATCGAAAGACGATTTTCAATAGCCCAATTCTGATTCCTCCTCAATGTGCAACCCCGACATATTCTCTGAGCAATTTCCCAAATCGAGTTTTTGATGTTTTTCTTTTTTATGGTTTTCCAGTTGCTCAATTCGCTGGCCACAGACCTGGACTGCATGCTGAGCGAGCTCTGTACGACCCCGGACCCCTTCCAAGATCGGTAAGTTCTCAAAAAAATATAATTGATTGTTTTTTTCACAATTTATTGAAAGAATAATTATTCGATCAATTGTCCTTCGACCTCATTTCACGGGGATATTCTTTTGTCACTGTTTCCTTTCTGCCTTCGTAGACACGAAGGAAGTCCCTGTTTTTTTCTTGTGCTCTAACGCAAGCTCGCGAATGCAGGAAGGGGACTGGCGAATAGAGCGTTTATTCAGGAGATAATTTATTGTCGAAATCTTCGCAAGTGTCCCCAAGCCAAAAGGGCCAAGCCAAGGAAGGTTATAACACACGGAATAATTTACATATCGTAAGGCCAACCCTCGCCCCATTTCTCGCCATTCTCCACCCCCAGCCGTAACCATCCCCACTGTGATCTACGACGGCTCTTCTCTTCCGTACAATATCCGGCCTTTCTTGTATGCTTGATATTCTATATAACGGGTGAGAGATTGAAAATTTCGAAATTTTTCGATTACGAAGCTGCGAACGACACCTGTGGAGGGAAACGTCTTCGATTTTATCGCAGTTTCCATCAAAGCTGCTTTCTTATTGCTTAAAACAAAAGAAGCATTTTCGAGCGGAGCAACATTTGGATAAAAAATCTCTCCACCGGCGATTAAAATTGAATGACAATTAACCGATTCTGTACTAAAGTAAAAACTCGTCCGAATAGCACTTGATGTTATTGAAAAATTTAATTGATTTTGGACTTTCTCAAAATAAACGTACTGTTGGATGAAAATCCGTTTCATTGATTCAACTCTCAATAGTATCAAGATGATTTAATAACTTGACGATGAAGTTTTCAACGTTCAAGTCCAACAAAATAAACGAAAAAAATTATTTGTAATTCTCTAATTTTTCATTCCACGAATTGTAGATTGAAAAGTGACGAGTTGCAAATAAAAGAAGGAAAAATTTAAGAATTCTAAAAATCAACTTTGGGACGGCGATAATCGTTTGAGGTAAAAATTGATCAGCTCTGCGGTCGAATCAATTGATATTTCAAGCGAATTTTCCCATACGTCAAAAGTTAAATTTCACCATGAGAAAAAGCTCGAAATATTTAAAAATCGGTTCGTTCAATGTTCAACGTACTCGAATGAAACGTCACAGGCACATAACCTGCATTATAGTGCATAAATATGTACGTTATAGGCAGCGAGGCAGACAGGGTTAACCGGGATGATTTAACGTTATAAGAAAAGGACGAGGGCGAAGAAACCTCGAGCTCTATTCAACGCTTCTGCAAGATGGACGACGTCTTTCCTGAGAGAAACGTGGCTACGAATTTCAATAGTAAATCGGGAATAGCTTAGACCCGCACAATATTCTCTCATCTCTTCGCAAATGTTCCCCCAGTCCTCCCCCACTCTCTCTTTCTTCCCTGGCTCTTTCGACTGCTACTGACAACTTAGAGAGGCCCTTGAAAGCGTTCAAGAGCTGTTTCCTAACTGGGTTTCATCACAAGTCTACAAATTCACGAGCCTCTAAACGTTCTTTCTCAGGATTACTCAACTTCCAGAATAACCAAAATTTCCTTATTATTTTTCTAGCATTCCAATTGTGCTTCGCACCACGTTTTCACAATTCTTCTTCATTGCCCATTCTCCAATGAAGTTAAAAAAAAATTCGTTATTCCTGAGGGATCCTTTGTTGCGTTCGTCCCGCCATCAAATATTAACGGTATAATTCCGATTAAATTATCATTACGAAATACTTGAATATTAACAAGTGAATTCCCCGAATGAGATTCGAATATAATTGAGCACGTCAAAATAACTTCGAGTCCCACCGTCGAGGAAATTCGAGACGCTCTGCTAGGAGCTACCGGAGAGAGATTGAGAGAGAGGGAATGCCCACGACAGCTGGTCCGTGTCGTCAGGGTGGAGAGAGCCGACACCATCGCTAGGCACAGACCATTATGCATAATCACAACGATGGCTAATACGTGCCACATGCTCTCAATTGGGTCATTCTCCAGCGGCATACTAATTTCGCACGTATTTTGTCCTTCCAATTCACCCACCATCCTGAACCCTCACGATTATCCTTGCGATCATCGTTAGTCCCAAGTTTCAATTCATCTTGACTAAACAAAAAGTGAAGAAAAAATGTTTTGGCCCATCAGACGGAGGCACTCTCAAAAAATCGTAGAAGTACGACGAAAAGGTTTTTTTATTTTCAAAGCAATACATTAAGACTTGAAAAAAAAGCTCGTTATACGTGAGTTTCCAAAAAATGGTCTCTCAAAATGAACCTCCGAGGGAAATAGGTCAAAGCAACCATTTCCTTTGAAAGTAATAATAATAATAACGAGCCAAAGCCTTAAATGGATATTTTCAGGGGTACTTTAATGCGTGTTGTTTCTATGAGAAAAAAAGCAATCACGTTGCCTCTCGCTACGATGCTTTTGCTCCCGTCGAAATGGCATAACTGCAAATTTCATTTTTTTTTATATTCCCTTCCATTCAAGAGATTATGACACAGTGTGTTGAGCAAAAAAACCGACATAAATCCTCATACGCGGCATTACTTTCGACGAACCAAATACTTTTTGTATATTTTTACAACCCCCTCCCCACGTAGACAAAGAGATTTTATCTGAAATAACAGCGCCCAGCAGTAATCTCGATGCTTGTCGCCCCGTTGTTTGACTTTTTCTCGTGTCGTAAGAGAGCTGCGAGAGTACGTAATAAAAATAAAAAAAATAAAATAAAATAAAAAAAAAACGAAAAAGGAGACGGAGAGAGAATGAAACGATTTTTCTCAGTTCCACGCCACTGTCACTTACAACCCCTAACGCCCTTGATGTCTGCTGGTTTCCTCTCTTACCAACCTGCCATTCTGGATACACATTGCCTGCTGCTACCACTGCATACTGGGGCTCTCGCAGAATCGCGAAATTGAAATGAAATGCTTTTTGCCCTCTTCCTGCTTATGTGAATACGTGTGCGTGTGAGTGTTACGCCTCGGTATGGATAAAGCCCCGCTCGAAGTGTTCTATGGCCCGGGGAGATTTTTTATTTCATTGAAAACCGTTTTTTTTTGTTCGCTCGCACTTGTATCCCATAAAGAGGAGGAAGGGAATGAGTGAATCCGTGGATCATTATACATTACTTTGCTCTCTTCCAATCTCATACTACATGTTTATTATCCCCATCGGATCCGATCCCATGATCATGATAATAACGCACTTTATTTCGTATTGACCGATGCAGCTTTTGTTCTTTGGATATAGCCAACTGGATTGGCATTGCAATCGAAAACGAAAGCACGAGTGAAAGAGCGAATGATTTTGTTTTAGAGAAATTCAAACGACTGAATACTTTTTGGACAAGTTTATTTTATCGCATTTATTGCCACAGGGACGACGCTGAAGTTTCCAACGTTGGAGTCCAACGAAATGAAGGAAAAAAACGTTTGTAATTCACCAATTTTTTATTTCACGAATCGTTGGTGCAGCTTGAAAAACTACGAATCGCAAATTTGGCAGGGAACAAAATCGGAGAATTACTGGAATTATTGGAGAGTTTTTTTCGATCATTTCGTTGGACTCCAACGTTGGGAACTTCAGCGTCATCCACAGGGCCAGAAATAGATGTCGAAAAATGCCTCGAGACGGCAACAACTCGCAGAGGTCACAGCGATTTTCTTTGCGCTCTTGAAATCTCGTGATAACGCTCCGAATGAAAATCGTCTGTAAAATAAAAAATAATTTCTTTCTCCCCAACTCCGGACGGCGCTGCCCTAACAGCTCGTGAATTTCGGTGTTCTTTTATATTAAAAAGTTTCGAGTTTTATGTTCGCCGATGTACACACATATATTCACGCTCGTGAAAGAATATCCTCGAGTAGCAGGAATAAAATGATAAGAAGAAGAGTTGCTGCGTCACTGTCGCACGAATTTCTCGAGACAAAAATAGCGAGGTCTCGATACAAGGGAATTTCGTTACTCCTCATCTTTCTTTCCGTCCCTCATGCTCCGCTCGCTTTCCACTTTTTCCTTGTGTGCGCTCCATATCCTGGAGGAAGGGACAAAACCCCCAACGTTGTTCCAACCGTTAAAAAAAGTACGACGGTATAAAAATCCAACTGGGAATCAAAGGGGGGAAAATGATTTTTGAATCGTTCGAAACAATCGTCGGATCATAAAAATAAAAAATTAAGCAAAAGGATATTCAAGGAAGTTCATGCGCGGAACGATTTTTCTGAGAAAGTCTTGAAATTTATACAGAGTTTCAATGAGTAGTCGACTGACACGCGTATCAAATTTTAAAGGGTTCGTCTTATTCATTATTTAGACAAACGTGCTTAAATATGGAGAAAAATACACAAGGTTACAGGGAATATGGGTAAAAAATCGTTTATCTTTCCATATAACGAATGAACTTACGAAGTTTAAGAATTGTGCAAAATAATAATGAACTATATAATGAAGGTTTGGGAAAAAATTCGAGACGATTGTCTTACTAGTAATAAAGATATATTACCTTAAAGATTGAACGAAATTGGTAATGAGCACTTGTAGCCTCAGCAGATTTGCTTATTTCGGCATTTTGTTTCTTCCTGACTTGGGCCATTCCTGTTATAGCCTTCTGTCTTTTTATATTAATACTTTTTTCTTGATCCATTTCCCTTTGTGTTTTCTCTTTGTGTTCGAATTAGAGAGCTTTCTAATGCGATTTTTTACATAAAAAACTATAGTATTTTCAGCAGGGACGAATGAAATTCGGGATTCGGTCAGTAATGGATCCCTGTTCAATTAATGGCTTGTAATTTCATTCGCCAAAAAATAAGCTGAAAAAATGTATTTACAATTTCGAATTAATAACTCTGACATCAATTTAAAGTGATAATATCTTTAACCCTCTCGGACCGTATGTTGCTTCTACGCAACATGCGCTTCCATCAGGCCCAATAAAACTGCATCGGTCAGTAAGGTCGGGGTTCTAACTGCCTATTTCCATCAAGCAAGGTTAGATTGCACCTTAGATACTCCTAAACCAAGAGATAAACTGCTTTAACTCATCGAAATATCAATACGAAGTCGGCGTTTCATGTTGAGTTGGCGTTGTGTGAAAAGGTGCTTTAGTTATCGCAAAAGAAAAGTGGGTATACATTTTTTTTTCGTACTCCAAACGTTATTTCCTTTCAAAGGGAAGCTAATATGATGCATTTAAGGTATTCGGTGCTAGATTCATTCGTAAATTTTCCTGATTTTGCTCCCCAAGGACCTGGTGCTGCGCGCAGCGAACATTCAAAAATTCATATTTCCCAACAAAAAAACCGAAATGTCACAATGGATTCGGAAACTAGAAAGTATTTTGAGATAAAATTATGAAGGGAATCATTTTCCATCAACGCGAAATAGGTCTCGGTCTGAGAGGGTTAATTAGGAAGTAAAAATCGATCCAATTTAAACAGCCATATTTTTAGATTTTTTTCAACCTTTCGACAGCACACTCAAATTGATTAGAATCCGTAGGCAGGAAAGAATGGATAGAGCAAATATATATTCGCGCTTGAAGCTTTTCTTCCTTTTCAGAAATAACGGTAAATACGATTTGGCCAAGCCAATAATTCTCCGCGTAGGGCAATTCTCTTTTGCCTATTTTCTCCCTCGAGTAGAAATATTGAAATTTATCCCCGTCGATTCGGGTCTCGAGAGTGACGAGACAGCTAGGTGGCCAACTGGAGATCGAAGGAGAGAATCAAAGAGAGCGATAGAGAAAGAGTCGGAGAGTGAGTGAGTCCAGGCTGTCCTGTGGCGATCGAATTATCCGGAAACTCGATATCGCGATAGGCCTCGACCAAGCTAGAGCGCGAGGACTCAGTCTCTCGTCTGATGAGGGGACAAACCCTCTCGACACTGGTTTCTCCGGCTGCTGCCACCGGATATCCCTCGATACGGGAACTACTATCCCGGACAACACGTTCAGGCAGCGACTAACGCGAGTCCGATGTTTGCCCAAGGGGAGGAAAGCCGTGATACACCATCATCATCCCCCTGGGTCGTCTCTCTCTCTCTCTCTCTCTCTCTCTCTTTCTCACCCTCATTCCCGTTCATTACAAATATATACACGTATTTATACAGTTCTATATATATAAACATCGATCTTCTTGTGTGCATGTCTCTCACATTTCACTCTATTTTACTCCATTTCGCCGTCTTTCTCCATCTTCCCCGCACAGGCGCATCCCCAACATCGATAACAGTAGACAAAGGGTGCGTGCCGTGAACTCGCTAAATCGAGATCTCTCTTGGCCCAGGGCTACGGACCATAATCCTGCCAATAATGGATTTCGAATCGGGAGGAAAAAAGCTTGTTAATCTTACCTCCGCGACGTTTCTCTTCGCGTGTATATCTGTGGGTCCTTCCTCTCGGCGTCGATTCTCGTGCAAACATTTTTTTACAACCCATCGGCTCATTGTCGAAGCTCGCCCTTTACTGATAGAAGGCTCGTTTCAAGTTCAGTCCGTTCGATCGCTAGCAACCGTTTTTTTCTCAGAACAATCGAAAGGGGATCGGGCTCGATCTCGATATACACGCTTTCGTAGCTTTCGTCTAGTTGTGGCAAACCCTCGCGAAAGGGCCAAACAATTTTCGAGAATTAAAATCACGAGAGATAGCTCTTTCCAACCCCTTCCGAAGGTGTTTCGCTCTCCAAAAACTTCGATATTGCATTTATTTATGACTTTTGTTGTAAAAAAAATTACCTTGTTCCCCTATAAAATTCTATGGGGAATCAGAGATTTTTTCCGCTTTCTCTGTACGAAAGGGCTCCGCGCGATTGCCTACAGAAAGTATCGCGGGTCATAAAGATGAGTTATCGAACCATTATATACACGCTTCCCTTTCGGTATTCCGAGCTTGCCCGTTTTCAGTTTTATATACATTTACGTTATATATATATACATAATTGTACGTACTGAAATGTATCTACACAGCAAGGCTACGAGAGGGCGAGCTTTCGTCCCTCACACGCGACGAAAGCCATAAATTCACGGTATCGTAATCGCTCCGAATTCTCTCTCTCTCTCTCTCTCTCTCTCTTCTTGGGCATGATTCCCGGGATTAAGTTCGGTCCGAAGAAGCAAAAATCGTCATATATCTCGCGTTATTTTTTTATCTATCCAAGGAATCGAGAAAGAAGCCGGTCACGTCTCTCGGACCTCTTGATTACTTTTTTCCGGAGATCGCAATTGAAGGAGAAGTCGAAAAAAACGTTGGACAAAAAGCTGCTGTCCGTGTGGTCGTTACACTTTGTATAATTTGTTTTAACCCTCTCGAGCGATCTATGACGAGCAATGGAACGCGCGACAGCTTTATCCAAACCCAATATGCTGCTGCTGGCAAAATAAAACGATTCAATTTGGTCTCGAGCTATCGAAATTGACCGACGGACATTTTTATAACGCTTGCCACATTCTTCTTTTTATCAATGCCTCAAATATATACGCTTTTGGGCTTTTTTACTTGCTTCTTATCTCGATACCATTTCTCCGACCCTTCAATATCGTTCCTCTTCTGCTTTCATATCGATGTTATCTGTCTCGTGTGAGCATCTCTCCGAGAACATTGAGAACCGAACTTTATCTGTAGAGAGTGATTCAGAATACGATTTTGTGACGCCACCGTCTGATAAATTATTCTCGAAACATATGATTTGTGCTACAAAAAATGGGACATCCGTTGAAAATTTTCGTCATTCCTCGCGCCGGATCGACCTCAATTAATGATTTTTTAATCGTGGTAAAAGTAAAAGCAAATACGCTGTTACAACGACTTACAAAATAATTGAACGACTTTTACAAGGTTCCGGTGGGACCGCGAATATTATGATGCGAAGCTGAACATCAACTTTTTCGTCAGCAACACACCGAGCTAACTCTCCCATCATGTTCTCCCGTCTTATAAATATTTCATGTGAATCGACCAACAGCAAGATTTCACCCTCTTTACTTCCCTCTCGATCCAACAAGCGGAGTGTACAAATTGGTACATATAACTGCTCCGCGACCACCGAACGGACTCTATCAGAGGATACAACGAACGTGTACAGCACCTCCCAAAAGTCTGTTCAGCCTGATTCGTAATTTACCAAGTTTTTAATGCTTCTCAACGCATTTTCCCCCTCTGCCTATGTTTTGACGACATTTATATTCGTTGATAACGTCCCATTCGGCCCACTGCAGCTATATACACGGATAGAAAAAAAATAGTAAGAATTACTATGCTGCCATGGTATTGGGGTTCTGTGTCGCCCATTTTGAAGGTTTTTACCAAAAATATTGTAATTTCCAAGTCAATTCTGCAATGAAAACTTTTTAAATTGCGTATTTTGCTGTGACAAAGGTTTAAACTGTGCTATTTTTTCCTAACATAGTTCACCAAGGAAACGTTGTAAAATTTATGTTGACTCGATGATGAACTGTCAAGTAGAATTATTATGCCGTTTTGCTATGCTTAGTACTGTTTTCACAATTGAAGTTTACATTTGAACATAGTAAAATTTGAGGAGCTCGAACACAAGCATCGATCATACGCCAAAGTGTTTAGAAATTTACTATGGTAAATAACAGAATTTCATTCGCGATTGTACGATAATATACCGGTATACATGTGTACCGATGTGTTTATTTTGACATAACTCATCAATTTTCATCGAGTCGCTTCACAAAAAATTACTATGTATGTTCGTAAGAATTAATAAATATTACCGATATAGAACCCTACTTCTATGGCACCACAGTAGTTTTTAGGGAAATTTTCTCTCCGTTTTTATGCTTGACCCCGATCGCTTGATTTTAGTCTCAGCATTCCGCGATCCACTCGGTCCTCAGCTTCTGACGCCAACTTTTGGGACACTTGGTACATGTGTCCGCGCGTATATCTGTGCTCGATCGATAAGGGATGACTCTCAAGAGTCGCGAAACAGAACTCGAACTGACATAGACTGCAGAGGGAGAGATAGGGAGAGAGAGCGCTCGCAAAAGAGGGAAGGAGTAAAAGCTGTGGTTTACTAATACACATATCCACCTGTGACCATTGAGAACAAAAGCAGCTACATCAATCGACCCTCCGATAATCCTTACACGTACGTTAAACTCCTAAAATCCGTCTCCGGATAAAGCACAGATGAACGAATGAATTTTCCAACGATTCTCTGAAAAATGAACGTTCAAGTGTCCGATAAACCAGCAAGTTAAAAGATGAATATCTTACCCGTACATTTTTCCCCTCCGAGCATGCAGAGGGAGCATATTTTCCGACGCTATACTTTTAGCGCTCATGGATAATGTAGCTCAGTTTAGTGAACCAATAAATTCCAAAGTTTTCGTGAGAAAAATAGAGCCTCGCAAAACTCTTGGTTAGTAAATTCGAATTTGCACATTTGCGAACATAACGAAAACTGCTAAACAATGCATGTGGCTTTTGAATATTCAATTGAAAGTAACACTCACTAGGGGCAATCACTCCAAAACGAAAAGAAGCGTAGAATCTTTATTCCGCTGTACATGGATGCGTCGGAAAAACAATTTAATTGCTCGTTATGAATTCTAAGATGATTCCACTGCTAGTCGCAAATATCGAATGAACACCTTCGAATAAAAGTTCTCTCTGTGAACCAGAATCAATAAAACCGCGTCTCTCCCTCCCTCTCTCTCTCTTTCTCTCTCTCGTAATAACCTCAAGCTAGCAGAATAATGAAAAAAAATTTAATCAGGATTCCCTGAAGGTATAAAAATAATAGAATCATTGAATCGATACTCGAATATAATTAATGAACGATCTAGAAAATGGAGGTGAACTGAGTGGGGGAGGGGAAAAGTAAATAATGAGGCAACCGCGTCTCTCGATGTATGCAAATATTCAATCCACGCGAGTCTAATCGAATGTGGTTCAGATTAGAGATAAGAAAACACTCTACAAATATATCTTGACGGAGTGTGTTATGCTTTTATTTACAAGACACTTCCGCGTTAGATTTAGCATCGATTAAAACAGATATTTCTCGTTTCTCGTGCTATATTTTAACAAGAGTTACAGTTTCAACTGAGTTGAGTATGGAATAGGAAGCTTTTCACCGGGATTTCTCCTCTCTTTATTGCTCCAACGTGAAATCTCGTCCGTGTGCATTTCTATGTACCACGATGAGTGTGGAACGATAATTTTCGAGCGTGTTAGACGTCGTAACCAGTCGCCAAGTCACGTTTCCATACTATCGTCTCGACTCAATGTATTTCTATATATTTCGCTATGTACGTGGCACTATTCCAGCGGGGGTTCTCCATCGGCTTCCCTATTCTTCCCTCATTCTTCCCCCGCCATCTGGCAACAGGTTAGCCTGCTACCGGTGCTGTGCCTACTGTCTTCAGCTTGAACAAACTCTCGAGCTGCAACTGACAAAGAGTCTCACTCACGAGTTGGTCGAACAGATCGAGTACTGCGAACCGGAAGGTCTCAACTTTCGAGTGTTTCCATGTTGAGCTACGTCGAATGAGCTCTTTCACGCTTCCTTCAGGACCGGCGAGGTCGATCGACCGTTTCGAACTAACTGGAAGAAACTTTCAAGCCCTTTTACCAAACTTTCAATTGAACGGATCCGTTTCGGTGGCGGAAAATCTTAAGCATGCAACGAGATCAGTTTGACAGCGTTGCCCATCGGAATACCAAGTTTTTTCAATATTACTTCATCTAAGAAATAAGTCAAAGAAATATTTATCCTCAGAATCGGTCCGCTTCGTACGGATCGCCCGATGTGTACAAATGTGCTCGTGTAAACGTCAAATTCGTTCGGCACAATTGTTACCGACACACGTCGACTTGCGGCTTTCGTTTGCCCACTTGCACATGAAACGCCACAGCCGTGACTACTTGTCACAAGGGCTCCCGCGCCGGGGCAACCAAGTTTGCGCCAAACTATCTTTCTCTCTCTCTCTCTCTCCCAACCGTTTTCAGTCTCCTACCATCGCAAGAGCTCGGCTTTTCCTCCGAGCTGCTTTTGATCTTGGCGCGACCGAGGTATTTAACGTCTTCGATATAACATTCGCGCCATTCGAGCTGCGCAACCGGAAATATTGAGATTTGCAGATTGAGCTATTTCGCTTTTTCGGATTTGCCATCGGTTTTGCCGAATTCGCGTGAACTTCGCGTTCTGTTTTTTCTTCGACTGCTGTGTTGTTAACTATCGATCTCGCGTCATTTTAGCGGTTCATTGAAATGTCCTGGTCTTTTGTTCCGACCGGAAACGACAAAAAATAGATCAGTAGATGTCTCCGTTTGATAGGAAGAAGTATTTTGAATTCGGCGCTCAGTTTGTTTCTGGATTTTTACGAAATTCTCCACGTTCACGGATATAAATATATTTCAACGGATTAAAATTCGAATTGGTGAGCCTACATTCCATTTGGTCGCGTCTTTACATCGCGTAACATCAGACACGTTTCCTCGCAACTGCGGAAATAATGTCACGGGACACAGAGCGACCCGTATGCGATGTCTTAAGTGTATTTTGCTTGTATTTTAGTTGCGACGATAGCGCAGAGGCGCTCGGTAAAACGTGAGGGAGAATATACACTCGTCGGGAAAATGTGTACACTTGAATAGGGAAGGTGAGTGGATCGGTGAAACGAGAGAACGCGCGCTGTGGAACGCCGAGAAACGGGAGGAAAATTCGAAAATGCTTTCTGAGAGGAGTTGCGTCGAGGAAAACGTTAGAAATTGAATATTCTCCCGGAAACACTCGGTGAAGTAACACGCCGACTCCTTCCTCGATCGATCCTTTTACTTTTGACAAAACCACGCCGAAATACAAACACGTGACACGGGCTTCTTCAACCAACGAAACTTGTGATTAATCCTCCGTAATTAAGGATTTCTAATCGAGCATAAAAGTACGAGCAGAACGAAAACAAAATGTCTAACTATTTCTACGCATTTAGTATGACTGAATATGATTTATTCTCCTCCTTTATTATGCACGTTTCGTAAACATAAATATGTATATACAAGCGTGCCTTTTAGTTCAGATAAATGTATGGCAATTTATTAAAAAGAGGGATTCTGTGAGGGTAGTAGCGCGCCGATTGCAGATGATAGCTGGCCAATGTTGTACTCCAGCAGGGGCTGAACATCCCTTCAACACCCCCCCCCCCCCCCGCGCCCCCTTCGAAAAAGCCGAAAAAGCCAACTCCCTAACCCTCTCTCTGTCTCTCTGTCCTCGCCAGACCACACGGATAAATCGAATTCACCGAAAATAAATCGAGTTTTCTCCTCTCGTACAGCGGCTGCTGCTCGCGGTTACCAAAGGATCTAACGAACCAAAAAATCACGTTGATACCTAATAATGAAAAAAGCCGGGTAGAGGGCGAGGCCAAAAGCAGGGATTCTGTATTTCGGAATCTATGTTTTATAAGACCGATGAGAACGGGTCGATAATTTAATTCGTTGAATTATTCAAATGGTCGCTGAATTTTTTCTGAATTATTTCATCATATTCGGTGCTGTGTTTTTGTGATCGAGCTCGCACCTTGACGAATGAATCTTTTCTTTGAACAAAGTGAAAAAGGGTCTGAAGGTTTAACGGATTCCTCGTGATCTCACAAGATGGAACTTTTTCGCGAAACGATTTTTCGTTAGACCTTCGTTCGTTTCGCCTGGGAATACTCAACGTAGAAAAAAAAGAGTTTCTGTCGAAGGCATCAGGTGCTCGCTACCTAAAATTTGGGAATGAGAGGCGGGAGACGAACTCTCGAAAAACCATTTCCAGGATCGAAATTGCTGAATTACGAGGATTTGATTCGTCAGACCGTGTAAAATGCGAGGTAACAAGTCTTTTTGAATTTGGGACATTGAACTTTGAAGAATTTTACAAAAAGTCTGTCAATGGAGAACCAAACATGTTTTGAGAGACGTTAAAATTTTCCAGAAAATAGGCAAAAATTAAACAATTGGTTAACTTTTCAAAAGTAACTTATTTTTCGTGATGATTTATCATTATTTTGATACTTCACGTTCGTAAAAAAGGGAAACTTTTATGTTCACACGAAGAATTCCTTTCATTGGTCATATAAAAATACTCATTTTATCAACTTTATAAAAGGACATCCCTTTTCTTTCAATACCTTTTTTACGAGGGAAAAAACATGAAAAAAGGCATTGATACGAAACGAATCTGCACAAAGACCCCGGCATTATCGGAAGCGAATAAAGGGGTGGAAAAATGCGGAGGAAAAAAGAACAGACGAACCGGAGTTTGAGGCTGCGCAGGGTGGTTTTTCCTTCTTCGCAAATCCGGGCAGCACGCGAATTTGCAACGCTTGTTCGCGACCATCGTCCTATTTGCAACAACGAGAGAAGTAGCTCTCGTTCTCGTTCAACGTTATTATCGTTCCGCGAGTCTCTGTACTACGAATATATTGCACGTATATATACATCGCTATATCAACCAATACACCTCCCCATACGCATTCGCTTACTCAGCAGCTCCGTCGGGGGCGAACGACATACTGTAAATACACAATCTGGCTCGTGTTCGACGTCGATACTCGACTATCTCGCTCTCTCACTCACTCGCTCACTCCCCGTTCCCTCTCTTCAGCTGTCGCTGCGAACGCGTGTACGCAAATTAATGCTAATTCATTTAGCCTCCCTGTCAATCAACTCCACTCGGTATCAAACCTGTCAAGAAGAAAAAAGGAGTTTTCATCATTTTCGAATCTTCATACAATTTAGGTATATGAAAATCAAGTTGAATTAGTTGCTCGAATGGAGAAAGGAAAACATTCTTTGGCGGAAAAAGCGGTGAGCTATTCATTTTTTTCCGAAATTCCGAAGCCTAAGTTCGAATGGCTACACGTTCCACATCCAACTGTTAATTCGTTCTAAAATACGAGTAGAAAATATAAGAATGTTGAGGACTCAAGTGCCACCGGTAAACCTTTGGTTTCGTTCATCTCAAAAACGTGTTTATAGTCGTTTTTTTTTTTGTATTATTTTGCGAATTTGTTCGACCCTACGAGGCTGTTCCATTCTCTCGAGTGACATGTCGTGAAAGAATTCCTATTAAAATTCATTTTACCAGGCCGAGATACTTTCCATTTTCATACAGAGATAGGCTGAGAGGAGGATCCCGCTTTTCTTCGCTGTTACCGTGTAGCATACGAAGAGGCATCTCTCGCGACGATTAAAAATGTCCGATAAGAATTTCCGACTGTAAATCAAAACGGAATATCGAGTTAAACGCCGGAGCGTAGTCATCGGTGCGGACGGATGAACTCGCTCTCCCCGAGACCGAGCTCGAAAGCACCCAGCTAGGGTTCAACTGGATTCTATACAGTGTTGAAAGGTACAGAGAATTTCCGGAGCGAGTGAGAGCGCTGGGGAGGCCGAAGAAGATATGCGGAGTCCCGGAGGCAACATTTCAAACCAGCCGAAATACTCTCTTGTAGGGTGGAATTCTCTCGACCATTTGCTTCACCACTTTTTTTCATACAAATTCACATTATTGTCTAGCACCTCTCCTACATGCACTCTATTCGATTTCATACGCACTCCGAACAAACGGCTTGCGACAAATAATCGCGCACGATGATCGAGAGACTTTAGAAATTTACGACAAAGCGCAAGGAAAATCCAATAATGTAAATTAATCGACTGAACGAGCCTTTGGTTCGACGCGTCTAAGAACATGACATGAACGTTTGACCTAGCGGAGGAAAGTGTAATAAAAGTAGCGACAAAGTAAATGAAACTCTTTCATAATCAACGAAACACATGCAGGAGTCCGCTAGAAAAAAAAAATTTGGGAAAAAGATGACGAAAAGACAGTGGAGATAATCAGTCCACTAAATTAAGGAGGGTGGATCACGAAATCAAAATAATCAAAATTTGGTGATAACATTCTTTGGCATCTTGTGTACAAATACAATTTTTTTCAAATTTTTTTACCACATGGTTATCGCATAATTGAGCGTTAAATCGAAGTTCTTATGCACGAGGTGTATAACTGTATATATGTAAACTCTATGCTTATACACGTGAACTTTAGCGTTCAATTACTCGAGAGCTATGTGGTAGAAAAATCTAAAGAAATTTAGATCGTCTTATATGTTTTTAAAGAATACATTTACCAAATTTTATGAAATTCTTATTATTTTGAAATTCTTAATATTTTTAACATGCTTTAGTATGGCAACATTGTATCGTCGCGATCCACCCTCCTTAAGTGCTAAAAGAAAGCAACGAACCCGACCGATAGAAAACATAGTTATTTGGGTCATGCGCAATAGCATATTATATACGATAAATGATAAAATCAGTATGTATCCCAAAGGAAGATGGGGACAGGGCGTTGAGCCCATAAAAGTGCAATCCATGGTTCAAGAAATAAGAAAAGGGAGAGTTATTCATAGAACTGGCAAAAAAAACTATCACGCCACTTTGGGCGAGCCGCAACGAAGAGGCGAGTATCCTGAGTATGTCGAATAGTCTTTCAAAATTTCGCAAATCCGTCGAAGACTCTGGCCGGATAACCGTCGAATTTTTATCTCACTTTCTATCATTTTTATCAATTTTTTTCATCTTTTTCTTTCTTTTTATCAATTATCAAACTTTAAAGTTTGATTTGAAAAAATCTTTTCTGGGGCTAAAAACCCCACGAAAAACTTTGGTGGGGTTATGAGCCGGTAGTTCCGATATGGAAAGTCCAGCACACAGGGGGTCTTACAAGTCCCCCCAGTGCGTAAATGTATTTTCCCCAACCCTAGTATACAAATTAAAAAAAAAAAAAAAAAACAAAAACAAAACAAAAAAAATGTAAAATAAACACTTGGTCTGGCGACTTCAAATTGAAAATTATCTTTAATACACGAAGATCTACCTCGATTCACGACGACGGATTCAGGAAGGAAACCAGGAGAAATTTCACTAAATAAATTTACACTGAATAACCAAGAAATATTCAGTATAAGTATTCTTTTGTAAAAATCACACCTCTGAATTTCTTCTGCGTGTCAACGGATTACAATTATACTCACAAAATTCATTCTCAATCTCATATTCGAAGATTTTATCCAAGAATTCTCGTCGCTGGATAAAAGTAAATTTTTTTATGTCTTACAACTCAAGATTTCTTTTCTATGCCTGTGTAATTTTAAGACCGTTAATTGACTGTTTGCTTGAAATATTAACAGTCGAAAAGTACAAAAATTAACATGTCGCTTATGGCGACAATGAGTTACCGGCCCCTTCAACCATCTTCAACTCAAAATTTGATATATTTCTAAATTAGATATCAAAGATTAAACCATTACTTACGTGAATTGAATCGCGGAGAATCTAACGGTACTTCAAAAAAAGAGGGGGGTCAGCGGCCATCCAAATTAGAAATGTTGAGCTGAAGACGACAAAAAATGGTTACAGAATCTTGCGAAATTTTACGGGTCCATACATCACTTGTCATGTATAACGCAACCTATATCATATTGTCAATGGAAGTGACAGCTGTACTTTTTAAGGTAGGAGTCGCGCGACAATCGATATTAGACGAACTCGTGATTTTTAAATTATATAATTTGTACGTTATAAACTTTCATATTATGGCTAAACGATTTAATAGGTTACCGAAGATTATATCAAGAAATTTACGATCAAAAATAGAAATATAACACGGCATCTTATGAGAAACCCATCTCGTCAACACTATGATTGCAGAATTAATTTCCTTATCGATTAGATATAGTTTATGTTAAAATTGCTCCTCATAGATTATATTATAAAGATTCCAATGTGATCATAAAAATATAGGGCCATCGACTCATTCGAAGAGAATTTTATAAAATAATCTCGATGAAAACTCAGAAAATGGCAGGAGATCGACTACCATGAAGTCGCTCGATATACTTGGCAACGTTAAGGAGTTTCGGTACAGGCGATACAATGTTGCCATGCTAAACCATGCTAAAAGCATAAAAAATTTCAAAAAGTTCAGAATTTTATAAAATTTGGTGAACATATTCTTTAGTGCCAAATTTGACAATACAAATTTTTTAAGATTTTTCTTCTACACAGTTATCGAGTAATTGATCACTAAAGTTCACGTGTATAAGCATAGCGTTTCCATATATACAGGTATACATTTCGGGCATAAGAAATCTGCTTCAATGCGTAATTACTCGATAACTAAGTAGAAGAAAATTTTGAAAAAATTTGTGTTTTCGCACTTGATGTTGAAGAACATTATCACCAAATTTGATCAATTTCTTAATATTTAGACTTTTGTACCGAAACTCCTTAAGGAGGGTGGCTACACTCGTCAAAATGATAAGAAATTGATCAAATTTGGTGATAATGTTCTTCAACATCAAGTGCAAAGACACCATTTTTTTCAAAATTTTCTTCTGCTTAGTTATCGAGTAATTACGCATTGAAGCAGATTTCTTATGTCCGGAATGTATACCTATATATATGTAAACGCTATGCTTATACACTTGAACTTTAGTGATCAATTACTCGATAACTGTACAGAAGAAAAATCTTAAAAAATTTGTCTTGTCAAATTTGGCCCTAAAGAATATGTTCACCAAATTTTATTAAATTCTTATCATTTTGAAATTTTTAATGTATTTAACATGGTTTAGCATGGCAACATTGTATCGTCGGTAGCCACCCTCCATAAGAATGTATACATATATGTATACTTTTCGTGATAACCGGCGAGTTTGAAGGCTAGGATATCTGTCGACTGTTAGGTGAAAAGAGAACCGATATATATATGTGTATATATTGAAAAACCGAGTAAAATAAGCAATCATAAGATATTTCTAATCATAAATTATTAAATATGATCTTGCATAAATTTATACGAATACAGTTTAAATTGCCCTAAAATTTATTCAATACAGAAAACCTTTCTTATAACCTATTTTATTTCGACGATTAATAAATAGTCATTTAACCATAGAGTCGCGCGACTCTTACCTTAAGGCTATATATGCTGATCTCTGATCTAATCTGCCAACTGATTACGTTGAACGTTGTTAGACGTTGAACGTACTCAGTTGAGCTCAACTTAAACATTATTCACGATTAAAAAATTAATATAACCCTTTTCTATATTAATATTGTGCTATAGATGAATGACCGAGAGCAATTATTTTTTAAAAATATGGAAAGACTGATCAGTACGACTTGCGCACATCCTTAAGGTACTTGTGTATGTACACGTACGAGCTAAAAGTTTGAGTCGCGACGTACAATGAAATCCAATGGTTATACGCGGTGCTGTCGGCTACATGGTTTTGTCAAAGTTTGTACACTCTGCCTGTCCTACACAATCACACCTCATGCACGAACAGGTTCTCTTACGCATCTAGAAAGTGGCGCTGTAATCGTGGCAACAACGCCATTCTCCAGTATTACTACAGCGTCGAGCGTCAAAATATCAGTGTTTCTCGAAACCTTATTTATTTACGGCAATTCAATCGAGAAAAGTGATCGAACATTTGAGAAAAAAACCACCATATTGTTTTGTATTGCGCCCATCAGTTCGCCGCACCGTACACGGTTGCCGCGTCGTCACAGCTGGTCATGCGCCCGTTTCGCGTCACGTAAAATGAGCACAGTTCATCAATCGACATCTCCGAAACTGGATGGTCAAAAATTCACATTTTTTAAATATTAATCCCACGATAGTACTGAATACACGACTGGCTTTATTTCAAAGTCGTAAGATCCGTTTAACTTTGATAATAAAAAATGTAAACAAAGTGACGCGTTAGGTATCGGCATCGCGAACAAAATGACCCATTTTTAATTGCGAATATCTCGGAAACTAAATGGTGAATCGATTTGATATTTTGACCCATGAAAGCTATTATTATACCATATTTAAATTCCAGCCGGTTCTTAAGATTTCAACAAAAGTATAGAACTACCTTAATTGACTTGACCCAAAAGAAAAGTAAATACCATGTCGCGTTCCTTACTATCTCAACATCTTTGCTGGGGCGTAAAACACGCGCTGGCAATATTCTCACAATCAGAGTAGTTTCCATCGCGACACGATTTATGATTTCAACGGACAACTCATTCTCGTTTCTGATACGTTCGGCAGCAGCTCAAGAGCAGTGCTTCACAGTGAGCAGATTTCATCACTGAAATTGAACTTCAGCACATTTGGGATCAACGAAAGAAGATTCATCGTACCAATGAAGGTAGGACGCGCGGATCACCGGTATATGCCGAAGACCCTGATTTCGGAAGCTCGGAAACATCTGATAATCATTGACAACGTTCGAACGAGTCGGAAATGAAAGAGATGAAATTTATTACACTGCGTTTATGCCCCCGGCGAGTGGTCGATGCGAGAGAAAAGAAAAGGCGAAATAGCTTGCAGGTGATTAGGTATACGATGTAGTGTCTGACGGGGGCGTGTCACGTAAAACGGGAATATTTCTCTCGTGCATCTTGTTTTGGCTTTTGGCCAAATGATTCACCGCGTCCGTTCACATCGCTTCCTCTTTCTCGTGGCTTCGCCGCTTCTCCGTTTAATATCCTCGTCTCGACTGGAGCTCCTTCCATTTTTACCTTTATTTCTCTTATCCACGTTGCACACACACACACATGCACGAGCGTTCCTCTCGTTCGCCTACTCGCTCTTTCCTTTCGCATCACGTTTTCCACCTTATATTCTCTCGTGGTCGTTTCGCGCCTCCGCTTATTTTCTGTCACTCTCTTTCCTTCTCACCTCTCGAGCACTCTCTTCTCTCCTCGGCGGAGCTGCTTTTGCTCCGCGCACTCACCGATTTGCAAATTATATAGTCTATTTCTGCTCTTTTCTAATGTTAGATCTCCTCACTCGGTCGCCTTTTCCACGCACACATTTTACAAATGGCGTTTTGTCTCCGCTCCCCGTCACCACAAATGTCTCTCAGTATCGCAATCGCTGCAGCCGCGCACTTAACTCCGGGCTCTGCCATGAAATGTTATAACGTCGAGTCTCCTCCTCGAACAAAAATTCGGTAAAAGTGCTCTCCTTTTGCTCACATTCGAGTTACTATTCCCAGTGAACCGTCCTGGAGGATTTATCACCGAGTCTCCGAGCCTTCGATACCGAAGATGCTCATTTTTCAAGACGTTTCAATTCCTCGTCTGCAACCCAAATCTTGCAGGTATTTTTTTACTCTTTTCACTTATCTCAGAGTGGACGTACGAGCCTCGATTAACAGTGTTTTTACCGGCTTTAATAAACAAGTTTATCATTGAATTACGACGAGCGCAATCGCTGCCGCAACGAAACCGATGACGATCGAGTCTTCGTTGACGATTTGCCGCAGACAGACTGGGTGCTTTAATAAAAGTATAAAATTTCGCTTTATCGCTTCATTTTTCAAAGTTGAGAAGAAAAATCGAAGCGAAAGAAGAAATTTGACATTAGGAAAACGCTGACACGGGGTTTGGGGTCCGGACGCGGAGAGAACCAGGGCTCAATTCGCTCACGAGACGTTTATATTTTGCGAAGCCCTTCCAGAATAAAGCGTAACGAGTTCGAAGCCTTGAAAACTGTGGGACATTTTGAATAGCTGGAATCATTATTCGAGTCCGTATCCTGACACCCCGAAAAGCTTTTCTATTGTTGCGCAAAAAAGTTTATTCGCGTCGAACGCCCACTAACGAGGGTAGAAAGAAAACGTTACGAGCAGGAGAGAAATTCTCAGCGAGTATTTAAGAGTATTATAAAATGCAATGAACGAGAGGAAAACTCGAGAAAAATCGATTTTTTTTCATCCTCCACAATGAAGAGAGCTGTAAAATAGGGTGGAACAGAGAATACTCGAGGAGCAGGGCAAGGGTTGCTCCCCCTCTTTCTCATTTTCCCATCCTTTCCTCTCGTCACATCATTTCGAAAACGCGTTCTGTTTACCACCCCCTCTATTATTCATCGTCCCTCACGAGTCTCTACGAATTTCAGCGCAAAATGTTCATCCCCTATGGTCTCGCGGGCGTGGCAGGCAGATGATTTTCGTCCTAGCCGAAGGCTCTGAAAGAGGGAGGATCCTGCCAGATTCCTCACTCTTATTGTCATCAGGATCACGCTGATACTCTCTTCTCGTACTCCCTTTTCCGAGAATGCACTCGCGATTATTATCCACCCTCGGTGTCTCTCCCTCCCGTCAACTTATAAACTTCCGGCTCTTCGAAATACCGTCACTGCCTCGACGTTTCTCCACGTTATTATTTTTTCCTCTCTCTCTCGCTCTTTCTCTCAAAGACAGAAAAACTGTAACACGTTTGAATTCCATTCGGAGCAATTGTTCTTCAGGCCCTTCATCGTTGCTAACTCAATCGGAGCTCGCTTTGTTGTTGAAAAACACGTTCGAGTCAAATATATTAAAGTTCGTTGTTCTTCTCTGCTTTATTTCAGTTCGTGGAGTTTCACTGTATAAAGGGAACCGACTGTAGTTGAACGAATGGAACGATGGATTCGAGTCGCTTTTTCCCATTTCCACCAGCAAGCCCACTCGCTCATTTTCCTTCCAAAAAGACACGAGTAGCCTTTTCATTTGGATATTTAGTCTGAAATTTTACCAATCGATAGTCCCTTCTCCACGGCCACCTTCAAACTTTTACTCTATCCCATTGTCCCTCATTGTTCGCATCAAAGTTGGGTATAAAAAAATGTATATATGTGGAGGACAAGCGTTTTCGCCTTTCTGACGCTTTGCCGCTCGCCCAAAAAGATTGCTTGACGTTTGTGCTAGCAGAAGAAGAGAGCGAAAGGGATGCCGGATAACGTTTGTCTTCGCGGGGGTGCGAAAACCAACGACAATAGCCTTATGGCACTTGCTTACAGCGAGTACCAAGCGAACGTATACATATATATAAATTATTGAATAGAGAGCAACCCATACCGCGATCATTTAATATAAAACGTGTCCCAAAAGTCGTACCCAACCTCAACTCTGTAAAACAGTGAAAACGAATCTTGAAATCAATGGTATCGAAGCAAACTTTCTCTCTCCATGAGTTTCTCCATGTTTTTAATCATATCAATGTCTAGTTTCAAACTGGATCCACTTCCGGCCCTCAAAGATGCCCTGCAAAGGTTTTTTTTTGGCTCGTTAGTGAGCCCAATCAGACTGATTTCCTTCGCAATGCACCAAAATGGCTTGAGATAGTGAGAATAGAATTTGGACTTGAAGAAAAATGAGGAAGTTAAAAAAGAATAGAAAAAGGATTTTAGTGTGCCACCAACGACTTGATGCAATGAAAAAGCTTCGGTCGCTACCGGGACACCTTTTACATAGCGACGTTTCCTCTCACCCCGTTTCTCAGCGACCCTCTTTCCGTCGTGCGAGAAGTAAGGCGAGGATGAGGCGTCATTGTCAACGCGTTATGAGGTGAAAAATGAAAGATAGCGATTTTCGTAATGCCCGTTGACGTCACGACACCGCCGCTTTTCTCTCTCTCTCTCTCACCCCCGCCTCGATTCCTCCTGCCTCATTTTGACATGTCTCCGATCTCCTTTGGTTACAACGAAAAAGCCTTAGAAAGAGAGTCTTTATAGCCTCGAAGAAAAGCGACGTCGATGAGTGCGATTTTCACATTCCCCTTTTAACACGGTGCACGTTGAGTGAGTCACACACTTCGCGGCAATGCTCTTAAATACTACATTCGAGCTGAGCAATAAATGCCTCTCGGGGCACGCCATGAAAAGATTTAAAGCAAGTTCCCTTATTTTCAAGAGCTAAGGTAACCGGTGCGAATGTATACACCGTCGTCGATTCTTACGAGAAACCATTTGTGCTTATTATTATCAATTTTTTTCGCTCCTCTTTGCCATTCCCCTCCTGCCATTATTTGCCATTTCTTCGCGGTTTTCCGCTGCTGTACAGACGGCTCGTTTTACTCGTGTTAATGGCAGCCCTCCCACAAGCTTTCGAGAGACAAAGAAACGCCTCGATTTCAGCAATGGAAAAAGGGCAAGTGAAACAAAGATGAAAAATGGGATGAAATGTATCGAAAGAATGATCGATGACTTTTTCTCATTCGCATGTACATGTTTATGAGATATATTCTCGCGCTGCGTATACTTCCGTTATCAGTGTGTACGTATACATTAATCCCGAAAAGAGAAACTCCTTACGGATGCTGCATAAAACACTGGGATCAAGGATGTCGAGAATCGGATTTATACCCCTCGGTGTATCGCGTCTTAAGACGCCGGCTTAATCCATTTGTTTCAGACTACCCTCCATAATACAGCAGCCACCGAAAACCCAGATACAAACTCGAAAACAACTGTACACTTCCCACGGTACCTCATGATTTATTTACATATATATATTTATGGATTCAGCTTTTATATGTATTGCCAAATTCAAACTCTCAGCTTAGTGTACAACCATGACGTTAGCACTCTTCATTCCCCGTATCTTATCAATACATCCACTTATCGATTGAAATGCTCGCCCCTTAGATTCCACTTTTTCAGCTCTCGTGCATGGCAAAACCATTTTGGGCTTGAACGCTCCGATTCAGCTGTCAATTTGTGACTAGAACTGCTTCTCTTTTAAAATAATATTTTTTTGTAAGAATAATTGTAAAGATTTTGGAGTTCGGAACTTTGAAGCTTTTATTTAGATGGAATAAAAATAAAATGAAGAAAAAAGTAATGAAATGAACTCGATAAAAGTGAATGTCAGAAGATATCGTCTGATTGTCTCATTATCCTTTAAAGTAATGAGGATTCAATTACTTTTATTTTTATCTTTATGTCTGGTCAATGTTTCCGTAAAGCAATTGTTCAAAAAAACCGGCACGTAATGTTTGTAAATATGCCTTGAATATTTCTTGGCTCGTGGTAGCAAATGTTTTATCTAAACGACGTCGAGAAATCCGTGCCACTCACTCAAATTGAGTTCGATCCATCGAACGTCACCTTTCGAGGCACCTCACGTGCTCTTAGAATTCAATTTCGTTCTGGCACGTATGGAGCTTCTTTTTCCTCAGTGCAAATTTATCAAACTTCGAGAGCACGCGTGAATTCATCGAGGAATATTGATCATCTTTTTCTTCATGCTGATTTTCCAATTTCTCTTACGTTTGCACACTTTCCGAAACTAGATTCGAATCAACGATGGTTCACGTGTTTTGAAAAATCATAATCTCTCTGGGATTCGGAATCGATGAAATATCATCATGAGTCGCATCGATTCACAATTCAACGGAGAAATAAATGTGCGCGTCGGCAAACTCTCGGTCGCCAAGTGTCGAGAGATCTCAACGGGACTTGATACTCGTTCCGGTGTATTTATTAGGCAAGGCTGCCCACAAAACCCACACGGACGATGGTTGCAAGGGTAAATATAAATCGTTCTGTGCGCCCATGACGCACGGCTCTCTCGCATCTCCACAAATCAAAAATCTCAATCGAACAAATCTCGACCGATCTAATTTCTATCAATATATCCAACTCAGTCAGAAAAACGCTCGCAAGAAAATCTCTATACATCAAGAAAAAATGAGTGTAAATCATATCAATTCCCGACTGCTAAATGGAACATAAAACGGAGAAATAAATAGATAGCTGCAGTGCGAAGGCAAAAGTAAGTAGTATCATAACCTCAATTGCAATAATAACAAAACTGAGAATAGCAGATTTTTGGAAATTCGTTAGTTTTGTATAAACAATAAAATATCGTATTTAGTTAATAATTTAAAAATTCCATGTTGAGATACTTCAAATTTTTCATAATTGTCTAACAAAAAACGCATTTTTTTTTTTTAATTCATTAAAAATTAAATAGTATATTACACTACAAGGGCAGAAAGTTTGACGCGCAGTTCAGGGCTATCAAACTTCTGCCCGTGTGGTGTGTATACTGTTTTTCTTCACAGCCGGTCGAAAGCGAGTGCTGCTGCTCCAGGGGGCAGGCATCAAAAGAACAAGATTAGCAAAAATAATTTATACAAATATTTGCATTCCTATGAACCTGAAAATAGATCATTATTCCGAACGACTGTATTCATTTTATCAGTCTGGTCACTTTATTTTTGGCCTTCGCATTGATTTTATCTGGAAGGATAAATGTATATTATTCGTTCGGATTTGTAGCAGTATAGTGCTGTTTTGATAATAGTGCTTGGAAATAATATGACATTTCCATAACATATTTCCGAATGAATAACATAACCTTATTCGCACGGTTTGCGGATGACTGGACACAACGTTTCAAAAAACACGTAGGCAATATCGATTCAAACGTCAAACGTCAAAAGTCAAAAAAATAATTACGTCAAACCCTTCGGAATGCAGAAAAATACTTTTTCGCTTTTAACACAGGCAGATTTCGTTTTTTAAGTAATAAAATTTTTTTATTACCAAGTCCCATTCACGCTCCGACTAAAACAGCGTCCTTCAGTTCGTATATTCATTGGTGCTGCAGTCGCGCACATAGCGAATATAAGTGCGTACTACGCGGTCACAGTGTATCAGACAAACAAACCACAGACGGACTCACGCCGTACGTTCAGCGTTACGAAGCCCTCGATTATGCAACGAAAACGCACGTGCTTGTGGGCTCGCATTTTGCGGTTTTTTATCAATGGCCCATTTTCTAACGTGTTGTTTTTGCGGTTTCCCGAAAACAACGGCTGAACGACTAGCGCGGGAATTACGTGGACAATCTAATGGTGGCTTTAACCATAGGACGAAATTTTCTATTTTTTCTCTCACAAGAGTACACCTTTTTGAAACATTCGCTGATGATAAATGACTTTTTAACTTTGGTATAATTTTGCTTCTGTTCCAACTTCGCTTATCGACGAATTCGTTGTTTTTCTTTTTTTTTTTTGAAATTCGGATCTTAGATAAAACTGAAAAATGAGTCGTTACGCTTTGACGAATCAACCTCCGACACAGTTACGTAGATTTTGATCCGGAACGTAATATCTCAAAGCTGCGATGTGACGGAAACGACTCAAAATGTTTTCATCTATTCGAATATATAAATGATAAAATTCTTCAAAATAGGAGGAAGAAACGAATCGTCGCTCCTAATTCGTAATCGCGAATGAAATACTTAATGAGATCATCGACGAAAATTACTTCTCGCGTTCTATTCGCCACCCACGTAAAAGTATCTAAGAACGCGGTGCCGCGACCTAATCTTCCGAGTTCGTATACACAAAATCTCGAGAAAGAAGTCACAAAAAAATTTGTACGCTTTTATCAAGTAACTTAATACTTCTCAGAATTATCAGAACGAAATTCATTTCTAACATTTCTTTACTTTTATCTAACGATTTTGAAAACCCCGATACTTTCAATATTTCTACTGTGCAACCAACGAAAGTCTTCAAAATTCCATGTATGCTCCCAAGAATCACGAGTTCGAGCATCAAATTTATCGTAAATCTATTGCCGTTCTTGTTATTATTGCGTCATAAAAATTCGATGAGCTTGAGCGTTCTCAAAATTCGCCATCCGCGAATGGGAACATTTTTGAACACAGCTGCTGCAAGCACACATTTTTAAATCGTAATTTCGATCGATCCCCCGTCGATTAATCCGGATCCAAAATAAACATACATATGAAAAGAAGCTTTAGCTCAACCGGTGTGAGCCGACACGCAAATTCTGCGGTTTAGCCATCGAGACAGCAGCAGAGAACGCGCGCGAATATTTATAGTTTGTTTGAAATCGTTAGCTATCTACACACACGACAAAAGTGACCACACGCGTTTGAACCGATAAACAACATTCTTTCCTTCTCTCTTTCTCTCGTGTACACCCTCATACATATACACGCACGTTTTAATGACCGAAACGTGTGAGCGCACGGAAATTGGTGCGTTAATGTTCTCCCGTGCGGGTTCCTCTTTCCCTCCTCGTCCTTTCTCCCTCTTTCACTCCGCCTCTCCTCCGAATCGCTAAATGCCCGTTCAATGTTTTAATGATTATTCCTCTCCAATGATCAGTGTAAAGCCATCTCTCTTCCTCCTTTCCCTCCCTTTCTCCTCTCACTCACGCCTCATTTTACGAAACGCTCGAAATAGCCGCGATTACATACCCGAGGGGAGGCTTTACGAGGATTGCACGCAAATCTCCGTGTGCTACCGAACACCGCCAATTTATGCATCCAACATCCACTTTAGCCGGTAATTGATAGACGCGCGAGCGATATTAACGTACATGCATAAACAAGAAATAACCCAAGTAATAATGAGAGAACGTCGGTGTCCGCGACAATGCTCGAGCGCCAAAGTCTTTCCGGAGAGACGCTCGACACTGAAAATCATTACGAAAAGATGAATCTACGAAGGAAGTGAAACTAACTCGTCCCAAAATATGTCTTGTGCTCGAAATAAAGAACGAGCAGTAATACGAGGCTGAGACTCCGCTAAATTTCATGTCGCGTCCAAGAAATCACGAAGACAATGAAAAAAATCATTCGGAGAAAAAGCCGGCTTGGAATTAATGAACTTTTTCTTAAATGATCCCTCACAATGCCAAGAAAAAAGATACGAAAATACTGAGTTGGAGATTGATGAAAGAAAAATTATTCCAAAGGAAGAAGAACAAATAAGAGAAGAATAGATTTTTAAGCTCGAATTTAATGAAAAATTGCACGAATATCAAACCGCGAGAAGAATTTTATTCGAAACTCAACAATTCTACGTAATCGAATGAATTGATTTTTTTATTCACTCCCATATAAACAACGATTCTTTCATTATTTATTATCATCGTAGGCGTCGGCGTTATTATTATCTTGCTAGAATATTTCTCGCTACGAGGTCAAACCAATAAAATACCAGAAGCATTACTACGCGTTCGCGATGATTCGTGTGCAGTAGGAATGAACAGGATATCTCTTACAGGTATAGAGCTCAGTCAGTTATCTCCCTGCATACGCGTCGGCTGTACAAGTGCACGCGTGAATGCGTTCTTCGCGTTGTTAATTTATGTACGCACCAAGCAGGACGCCTTAATAATTATCACGTGAAGTGGCTCGTTCACAAAATCATATCATTGGCAATCTCCAACGTTTTTTTCCATCCCGATATGCCCAGAAAACGGTTGGACGTCCAAATATTCTGATTTGTGAAAGATTGTTGAAAGCCATTTTCCCGAATCACACAGACACACACACATACACACTCACACTCGTTTGAAACGTCAAAAAAGGCAAAGTGTGAATAGGATTCGTCAAAAGTTTTAAAAAATATACCTCCTTCGTGAAATAAAGTGACTGCGAGTCATCCATTCATAAAAATGTGGCCCCACAAAACGCGAACAAATTTAGAGAAACATTTGAATTTTTCGAGGCTACTCGAGTTCTCTGACCGCTTACAACGTGCCAAAAAAAATAGCACTGATCTCAATTACTATAGTCAACAATGTTTCATGCATTCATATATTCATTGAGACAGATATGTATATATAGATATATAATTTATATGCAACGCGAGGTGCCGAGCAAGAGACTCGGGGAGCAGAATCTCGCCGAGAGATACGTTAGCCAAAGGAGAGGCTCTCTGTCCCTCGCGAAAGAGAGAGAGAGAAAAAGAAGGAGAGACAGTATGTTAAGCGTATGTGTGTGTGTGTGTGTGTGTGTGTGTGCGGCGTTTTAAGAAAGCGAGTCTCGAAGCTCACACAGTTGATTCGCGACCGCGAACCACGCAAGACACACATATTCGCGAAACTTATCCTTTGTTCCCGTCACGGTCTAAATTCGCGGTTGTGCTGGTGGTGCATCGACTATCGAAACTTCTTAAACACCGTAAGATCATACATTCGGTCATTTCCGTATACGTGAAAAATCGTATATTTCCCGACCTGGAAAAATGAATTTGGTAATTGGTCGAGAGGATAACACACCGTTTTCGCGTGCGCAAGAGATTTAAACGTCGTTTTGTGAAGCGAAAAGAAAAACTGATTTTTCCCATCGGTTTATTCTCGATATAATTGAATATTGTAATGAGAAATTTTCTTCCAAGTACGACGATATGCGAGTGCTACGGCGCGTTCCCGGCTTCGGGGCTTCCACAAATTGCCCGTGACGGATAGGACGTCCGGACGACCGGCTCGCACTCTTCTTTCTTTGTCAGACTTTCGTTCCCTCTCGTGGGGCGCATTTTCCGCCGGATGTCATGAGGCGGGAGGCGCACGCGTCTGTTTCACCGATGCGCACTCGATCATCCTGCTTTTCCATTGTTCAACTCCTCGGTTCGATCATTATAATTGTATAAAATTTTTCTCTCGTCGTGCTTACTTCGAGAACAATGAGAGTCGTCATCCAGTGATGGCTAATGGATATCGACATTTATGCATTTTTGGAGAGCGCGATTATTTCATCAAAATTAAAACCATTTTCTGGTTGATGAGCACGCGAGGGTTGAACATGAAAGGAAAAGTCGTTTGACTCCTAACGTTCAACAAATAAACCTTAAATTCCTATAATTTCGCGTATACTTCTACTGATCCGCACAACACAAATCGCTGAAACTTGACTCTCAGTCGAGCAAAATTTTTCGAAAAACTCCGTACCACCAAAAATAGAAATGGCAGTTGAAAATGGATTCGGAAAAATGACTCGAGGGGCGACGCACCAAAATAGGAATACATCTTAGAAACACTCAAGAGTAATGGTCCTGAGGTAGAATAATTTGCATTAAAATTCTTCGCCCCCCCCCCCCTTGCCCCTCGAAAAATTGATCGTTTCAACTAGTTTTTACAGGGACCAGACATGTCAAGCCATCGACGTCGATATGATCCACAAATAGTCGTGGATGTGCTCTCGAAATATATTGCGAACGATAATCGCTCATTGAAGAAATAATTGTAATAATAATAAGTAATGTTTCGTGGGCGGATCCCCTTGAAGCTCGATCCTCCATGTTTTTCCTCACATTCTCATAATGTGGAGCACACATCGAAACACATAACTCGTTTCGTTGTATGTGTGACTTTAAAACAGTCAAGGCCGCGCTCATCCTTTGCTTCTCTCCCTCGTGCTCGTCGTCGTCGTCTTCTTCCTCTGTTACTACTTGTCTTCTCTTCTTCTTCTTCTTCTTCTTCTTCTTCTTCTTCTTCTTCTTCTTCTTCTTCTTCTTCTTCTTCTTCTTCTTCTTCTTCTTCTTCTTCTTCTTCTTGGTCGTCTTCTACGAGTGGCTCTCGTCCGAGTGTAGTGAATCCCTTTCACCTCTCTCTCTCTCTCTTTCTCCTCCAACTATACTATTCGCGGGGTTGCTATATGCTTGTGCGCTTCTTAGCCGCGAGTCTAAACTCTTTTATCTCCTCTTTTCTCTCTCTACTCGTGGAGTCACGATATTATAGTTGTAAGAGCTCCCTTTCACCTTGAACGAAGAAACCACGAGACGCGTGTACTTAAACGTTTCGTCCTTATACGAGTGTAAAGATTTTTTCGGAAAAAAATATATTCCAAACTGCAATTACACGCAATTGACAACCATTATAATACTTATTATTTAAACTCGACTCGAAATTACCGAAGTTTCTCATTATTACTAATGTCTTTATTACGATTATTTTAATAATCACTTTAATTTCACAGTACTGGATTATTAATGATGCCAGAAATGCGCGATGATTATTTCTACTGCTTTATTGTGAGACGTCAAGTGGTTGGAAAATAAATTGATAGTCATTAATAAAGCAGTTGAGCTTTCGCGTTACTCGGTGCCCGAGAACCGGGAACCTTCTCGTTCGTAACTACCGACTTGTGCTTAATTAATCATTAATTATCTCGCGGTAACGCTGAACAAGAGTGACACGAAGCTTGACAGCCGATGAAGGATCTGACTCGCTCGGATCGCACGCTCGACAGATCCCGTCAGATTGTAGAAAAGCCAGACAGAGAAGGATCCGGAGAAGGGAGAGAGTGAGAGCAGGATTATTGCGAAGGTTTCAGTGCAGTGCTATCGAGTTAAGCACCAACTACTATTCCGTTCCCTTGAGACACTCTCTCCATTCGTACGCGTCTATGAACTTGTTTGTGTTTGTACGGCGCAGGGGTCCCAACGAAATATGAGGCCTAAATATAGCTACAGCATTTTCTTGCGACACGTTCGGGTTCGTTGGAGCTTTTGCGTCTCGCGAGAGACTCAATCGTCTGGTGGAAAACTTCCCCTCGCTTCTCTACCTCGCCCCACTATCCTCCGATTTTCGCGAGTAATCTTCGGATTTATCAGTTTACGCGAACGTTGCAATCGTATGTGCACTCTCGAGGAGCTTCTCGGTTTTCGGTGTTAGCTCCCATCGGGGAAGGGACTCGAAAACGTTTGTTCCCATCTCTGTTAAAGGTACGGATACATTTGCTCATTCATCCGCGTGTTTTCTGCACTCGGTCCAACCGAAGTCACATGATTTTTTCACTTATATATGAAGATGATGATTAATCGATAAATAAATCGAACGTTCTCGGAGAAAGTTTTCACTCGACGTTTTATTTGTTGATGAGCGCATCATCGAGTTTCCGAACCGCTGAAACTTTCGTGACACATCAAACGGTGAAGCACTATTTGCTTACTTTACAATGAGAAAATACATTTGATGAGTCAACGAGTCTTTTTTGACGGAGCTACAATTTAAATGTGCTGGACCAAGATAACTTTTGTTGATCCAACGATTATTTGTTTGAGACACCAAATTAGGCGTACGAATCGACCTCAAATATTTGTCCAAGCTAACAATTTTCATCTTGTTTTCAAAATTTTGTTAAATCAAGGAAGTGACTTCTCGCCGTGTGGGTAATTTATCGATGAATTAGTCAGCGCTAGAAACAACAAAGTAGGACGATCAATGAGTACTGCAATATTTACCGAATGAAACGTAAATAAGCGTTAATATTTTGCGAATTGTGAGAATTAACTCTGTTCAATTTATCGTTAAGGGAGCAAGACAATGCGACCGATAACGAAGTGTTTATCTTCGATAGGAAATTTACGCGTCAGAAGACTCTGCACGTTTTGTCCTCGTGTCCAAGTGGTAACAGACCGTAACAAATGTATGAACGGAAAAAACTTCCGTTTGAAAAATACGATCGTATTTTATTGTATCACCACAAGTAATTCAAAAATTTAATTTTTTCTCAAGATCCTGCTTCAAAGATATTTTCAAGTGAAAAAATCCGCAATGAAAGGAAACAAAGAAAATATACTTCTCACACTCGTTCGAGTGCAGATGAAATAATGACTGAGCAGCCATAAATCACGAGAACGAATGATCAGCATTCTTGGGAACTTGAATCGGATGAAAAATTTCCGTGATAAACAGACCTTACGAATAATCGGTGAAAACATGAAGTAGAAAATGCTCGTTCGGCTCAGACTCTCAAATCGATCTGCACTATTTCGTACGACAATGGATACTAAAAACGCGCACGAGAGACGGAAAAAGACTTTCGTGCACTTTTCGCCGAGCTCGCAGTTCTGAGTTGCTCGGCTTTCCCTCTTCCTGCTGCCCCCTCCCTCTCTCACACTCCGAGTGATAACGGTGGTTAGACTGACTGGCGAGCTTCTCGCTTGTTCGCAAAACACTTCGATAGGCCAAACGGCGAGCACGCGAGTGATGGAAATGCATCGAATAAAACCCAAACTCGTTGTTGTACTCGATTCACCTTCCGATGTATAACAGCGCGTGTTGAACTCGAATAAAGAGCTGTCGAAACTCCAGTTTTACCGGAACGTTTATAAGTGAGTGGCACAACCATCGACGGAATCGATGATTCAAGATGTTGATCACTAAATATACCACCATATTGCTGCAGTCCACGAACCGACATATCGTTAGGTGAGTCACTGCAAAACATCAATCGAAATAATTACGAATATTGATAACTAATATCAACGCCAAAATACCGACAAAATTCCACTCAAGTTCAATTGAACATAAAATGAGATTTTTCTTCTCGGTAAGGTTTCTTGGCAACATGTTATTTTCCCTTCTTGTCCGTTGTTGACTTTTTCCCGAAAATTCAGTTGAAAATTGCGTGTCAAAATGGAATCGATCTCGAGCTTGCGTTATTGCTAGAATCGGACTTACTCGCGCTGCGCTGTGCAGAGCATGGACGTGCAATTTATTAGCATATTTCTTGATCTCACGATAGTATTCCTCATTTGAAAAATACACTGGACCACGATTCCATGGATTCATTAAAATACGTGAGTGAGGTAAATTGGATCAGTAAACGTTTGCAGAAGCGTTAACTCGGGTTTGACCTTTACAAATGTCTCGTCGCTATGAACCATTACGGAAAATGATCCAAGTGCTTGTTTACTGCAATTATAACGACGATAAGCCAATGAAGACGAGTCCGAAGTTGTGAGGATTTGGGAGTGTTACGACGAGAGGGCAAAAAAGCGAAACTTGAAAGGCGCAATGAAAATAAACGCACGTGGGTGTGAAAACGATCGAGAAATGTGTGTTGCGTGAAACACATTGAGCGATTTTACTGACAAGTTTATAACGCCGCACCGTCTTGATGATCGTTGAACCGAAGGGAGAGAAAAAGTGCACGATTTTATGGTGATTAACGTTTATCGTTTCCGAACCAGGATTCGGCTGTGACAAAATTTTTTTCTTTTAATGATTCAACGCGTCTTTTTACTATTTAACGATAAACGGCGGGGAGAAAAAAATTAATGAAGCACTATTAATTAGCCTCCTCGATGGTGATAATAATCGAAGCTTCGTTCTGCTTCAATTGTTCCCCCACTTTTCCTCTCCTTGTTTCTTTTTACCTCCAATTTTTTTCATTTGCTCTATTACTTTTACTTTCGCGTTCGTTTTAAGTTCTCGCTTTTATGCCGGACTCTTAACGAACCACAACCCTTTTCCATGGACTCTAATTGGCACTGGCGCTCGGATTTCCACTCGATCAATTTATATATCACCCGCTACCGCCTCCACTATTCTTTTGTTTCTTTATATAGGGATTTCCATGGCACATGAGCGAAATCAATGTTCTTTATAAATGAAGAGAAGCCGAAAATTACGAAAAATTTATCGACGAAACAACACTGTTTGATTCATTTTGTTTTCTATCCATCTGATTATTTTCAGTGGCATTTATAAAAAATCAGAAAAAATATTTGCAGCGATGAAAGCAGTCATTTTTGCAGCAGGCACTTTCGAGCACGGGTCTACGAAATTTCAGAACCAAACTGAGGGTGTGGTCCAAATAATGTTCATTGAGAGATCAGCTTGTGGAGAGGAAAGAAATGGATGCTCTGTTTTTTCGACTTTTTGACATGAAACGCCGAGTACATAATCTGTAAAATATGCTGAAAAAGTTCGGGGAGTCCTTTTCTCCATTCATGAAGAACGAAGTTTCGTTTGGCTGATGATGCCTCTTGTCGATATATTTCGCATTCAGAGATCGTTCGATGCATATTTAAATGGATAAATTCGTAGTAGCCGTGGGCGTTTTTTTCTCCTCGGCAGCTCTTTTTTCTCTTCCGTTCTGAGATTATTAAATCCGTCTATTCTCGACAAAACTCCCTATACTTTAGCGGAGCTGGAAAAATCTTGGGGTCTCATTCGTCGTTGCAAACGAGAGAGAGAGAGAGAGAGAGAGAGAGAGAGAGAGAGAGAGAGAGAGAGAGAGAGAGAGAGAGAGAGAAGGAGAGAAAGTGAGAGCAAAGAATTGGAAGAGTAGGAAGGAGCGAGGGAGAGGAGAGGAAAATGCTAAAAGGGACAACAATGAAAGGGAGAAGCAGAGGAAAAAAGAGCGAGAAAGTATGTATTAGAGTTTAAAAAAGCACGCAAAAAAACAAGCTCGCCAAAAGGAAGAAGATGAAAAAAGATCTCAAGACGAACGTCTCCTCCTCTTCGACGTTCTCGCTTTCGTTGTTGCACGTGACTCGGAATAAATTCGATAAGGTTCCTCTTCTAGCTCTCTTGTACCGAAGCCGCAAACTCTCGGGAGCCAAACTCCCTTTTCTGCTCTTTCAGTATATCTCCGGGTCTATCTCTCTCCTTTTTCCTCCCTCTCATTCTCTCTCGAAGTCTCCTACTCCCTTTTGTGTATGTATAATGCAAATCTACAGATATATATATATGACATCTTCTCATCCACTCTTTGGTTAAGGAAACGTCGCATTGTGCACCTGCAACCCACGTACTAAATATATGCGACAGACTTTATTCGCACACCTCACACATTCAGTATCGAGTTTATTTCACCCTCAACAACATCATCCCTTGCATGTTCAATTTAACGCGGCATTCAAACGAACAGATGCTGAGAAAACATGCGAACAAAACATTTGTACGTTTGTTCATTTTCTTGCTTCGTGCACTAGGTTTAATTCAAGTATAATTCCAATAATGGTCCACAAGCGAATTTTGTATCCGTTCGGAGACAGCAATTCGACCATGATATATTGTACCTTACTTTTGAATGCAAATTAAAACAATTTGTGTCGTCAACGAAACTGAGCGACCCTTCGAAATTAAAATGTCAGTTACAAATTTTCCATGATGGAAAATAAACTGCTGATATTCTTGCATGATCTATGAAGTATTGTAAAAAAATAACTCATATTATGGGAATTTGGCAAATTAGTAGAGAACAAGAAGAAATTAATATTATACACAAAAAGTCTAGAAATTACACGGAGAGACTTTTATACGAATATTTCAGATGAATACATAGAAAAATTTGTTGTTTTGTAGCAGCGCTGTTGGATGTCACCATTCTATTACATTGCACCAAAGTGCATAGTAATTTTGATGCCGAAAGCAGTTCTCTCAAATTTTACTATGTACGACAGGCAAAATTTAGGTCTGTGACATTCTTACATCGAACGATGTATCGATATCCGAATGTCACTCGTGTCTTTGGTGAAATGTTAAAAATTGGTGATTTGGACTGGACAAATTGGTGAAAAGTCGAAAATGTTTGTATTGTTAAGTCACACCGTCCGAAAAGAAGTAAATTTTCTTTTCAATAAAGATTTATTTGACAAAGTCCGCTTATGAACGAAGCGATTGCTTGAAATTTTACCATGTGCCAGTAGTTAATTTTCATGTTTATACTCGCAACGCCTCACATAATTGGTGGGCGCATGAATTTTGCTATGTCATTGAGCAAAATTCAGTGCGGTAAAAGGGAAAATACGAAACTATGCAATTTTTCGTATAGCACAGAGAAACGATTGCTATGTTATCTCCTAAATTTTGATCTGATCATTTCATTATTTACTACGGTTTTAATCAAAATTCATTCGGTGTTGATTTTTGATACCGTACAGCGCGTTATTTACGGCTCCATGTCTAAATAACTTGTTCAAAATAACTTGGTCAAAATAACTTGTCAAAAATAACTTAAAAAAAATATAACTTTATTCAAAAATAACTTCTACATAAATAACTTCCGCAACAATAACTTTTGCAATAATATCTTTCGTAATAATAACTTGAATATAATAATCATCGCATAATGACCACTGCCGTACTGAATAAATTCTCTCAAACAACGATTATATCTGTCGTATACAACACGTTGACACATTATACACACACGTGCACACAAGTGTGAATAGCCATAGTATTATAATAGTTCAGAATATATCTTATAGTATTCTAATAATTCAGAAAAGTTATTATATTCAAGTTATTATTACGAAAGATATTATTGCAAAAGTTATTGTTGCGGAAGTTATTTATGTAGAAGTTATTTTTGACAAGTTATTTTGAACAAGTTATTTAGACGTGTCACGTTATTTACTATGGACTGTGGTAATGGTTCCCCAAACTTTTGCATCATTTGACACACTCTGTAGCGATTATTATTGTAATATCGATATGATCCAACGTTACTATAAAAACATAGTAATTTTTGCTATAAAAGTCTCTCCGTGTAAAATCATAAAAACCAAAGAAGGTAAATTTATTCTTCATTGATCGAAATTATGGCGTTTGGTATGTAAAAACCTGAAACACAGCATGAATGGTGTAAAAAAACTAGAGACAAATACATTTGTGCCCTTTGGGCAGTCACCTGTAAGATCGTGGGAATCAATGGTTTCAATTCAAGAAACAAAACGTTTTCAAATAAATGCAGAACTTGTCAAGCACATCGGATTACGAACAAAAAAAATTACAAAAGGAGAAACTTGGACGCAAAAAATTACAACCACGACAAATACAAAGACAAAACATTACAACAAATTGCGACCGAAAAAATTGGTCGCTACATTCACAAGGTAGAAAAAATCTCTAATTCATTCTAATGTATATTATATTTTATTTTACCATCGATCTGAAAAGCATCGGGAAAGCCATTGGAAATAACTTTTTTTCTGTCTTATACACTAACTGGCAGTCTCTCCTGTAACGATGTTGATTTTCTATTACACACAACACTCTTGAATTATTTTTTATAGTGCTTTTCTCCTGCCACTTTCATTATTAAAACTTCAGATATATTATCGTGATTGTCTATATTTTTTTCACAGAGTTGGAGAAAAAATCATTTCGACCAAAAAATCAGGTGTCAGCATATCACTGAGCTGACACATCCCCGATCTCAATAACCTCATTAGCATATAAAACAGCCACTAAAAGTACAAACGCTGCACGGTAAATACACTACCAATTACTAATAATATTATTTTTTTCGTCTGAAAAATCCCAAAAAAAAAAACATTTTTGAACACAACGGTGAGCTGTCACTTTACATACAATATTTTGAAGCATTAACAGTAGGTATACAATTTATATTATGAGACCAGATTTGTCACTAAACGAAAAACATCAAAAATGTGTGCGAAAAAATGCAACATTTTTTGATGAAATTAAAAAATATATGTAGTTCATATCTTTTCAATGCTTCAAGCCACAGAGTTCGAAAAGGTCGCGAACGACAGAAAAAAAATACGTCAACTTGTAGTATTCTCTAAACTACTGCAATCATTTAAGGAGGGTGGATCGCGACGATACAATGTTGCCATGCTAAACCATGTTAAAAATATGAAAAATTTCAAAATGACAAGAATTTCATAAAATTTGGTAAATGTATTCTTTAAAAATATATAAAACGATATCATTTTTTTTAGATTTTTCTACCACATAGCTCTCAAGTAATTGAACACTAAAGTTCACGTGTATAAGCATAGAGTTTACATACAGTTATACATCTCGTGCATAAGAACTTCGATTTAACACTCAATTATGCGATAACCGTGTGGTAAAAAAATTTGAAAAAAATTGTATTTGTATACTTGATACCAAAGAATGTTGTCACCAAATTTTATCAAATTCTGATTATTTTGATTTCGTGATCCACCCTCCTTAATTGTACTGATGAAATAAATTTCGAGAGTTATCGAAAACAGCTGAAAAACACTACCGCTCTGGTAGCGACTCATCATACATAAATGTACTTGTCTCTGAGTCGCTGCCGCGACTCTCGATACAAAACTATAATCCTCTTACACACATCTACATACACGCACGCACACACCGAAGATTATCAAAGTTTCAAAATAACAAACAACAAGAAATAAAGTCGTACATTTAAATGAACCCAATCAACTCGTTGTTTAAATTTGTATAAAACTCGAATGTGAATGTTTCTTCATTCGGGTCGATTTTAATTTATCTGCTGTCACGACTCCAAGGGCTCGCGCGATTTCGCTCGTTGGCTCTTCTAGTTCTGGGACAAAATTCAGAGTTGATCGTACATTCTACAGCTTCTTCCCCGAGATTGATGAAATGAAGTAAAGAAAATTGATACACGCCCTTGCGATCTGCCTCGATGTTCATGAAATCGTGCGAAATACAAGCGGTGAAAATGAACTTACTGTATAAAAAAACTTCCTTAACATATCGACTATTTGTTAATAAAATAAACTGTTATAGTAATAATCATTTAAATGATGAAGTAAAATGTAGAAAAATCAGGGATTCGAATGAACGAGATGTAAGGGATCAAGAAATGATCGAAACTGGTTGGATTCCAAGTGCCTTTAAGTGGAAGCAATCGACAATATTTTGCCGAGGCATGCATTCTGGCTGGAGAAGCTGGCAAGGATTTGACCGAGACTTTCGCGAGCCCTATTTTGCGACGAGAATCAGCAAGGCCGTACAGCAGCCACACCTTAAGCGAGGTTGCTTGTAAATCTCGTTTTCTTTTTAATTCCCTGTATCGAGAGGACGGTGGAAGCCCCGAAATTCACGGGAAACGAACGAAATGGGGCAACCACGAGAACGATTTTCACATACGGTAGGACAAGCTATAGAAAGGGTATTCGGCACTAATGAAACTGAAGAGGAATTTATCGGCGGTATAAATCGCGCCCTCGTGTTTCACGTCCTGCCTACCCTCCCCCGCTCTTTCTCCCTTCCTCTCCTTTCTCCTTCTCCTTCTTTCTCGAAGATGAGACAGAGGATTCGACGAGTCCTCCAGGGCCTCCCTTCGGTCCTTCAGACCTTTTATGCCCCAGCCTCAAGACGAAGCATGCCCTTTTCATTAACAAATGACACATCAAATTAGAGCCTTTTTCTTATCAAAGAAAATGCCTCTGTGGAACAATCGCAATAGCAAACATCGAGAATCCTATTTTTAATTAACGACTGAATAATTACGAAGCAATACTTGCTCTCCGGTCGAATAACGAGAAGCTTCGTGTTAGGGAAAATACTCGCATTGTGTGATCGGTGAGAGAAGCGCGCATAGCTCAAATGAAACGACAGAGCGACGTTCCTCTGGGAAACGTGCTAATCCAACTGGGGTTAATTAGACACAACAGATTTGCTTGGACGATTATGAGACCCTTGCTCGCTTCGACGAGCATCGAACTACGGGATGATGCTTCGTCTATATCAAATTTGAGCTTCTTGAGCTTCTAGAAGTACCGGGCTATTATAACCACTTGAATATGGGACGAGCCGTCCCTGCCTCCTCTCGCGTCGCTCTTCGCATGGATAAACCATCGTGAGTCTATCAGACTACTCTGTTATAACGAGAGGTCTCGTTAGGACACACGAGGATTCGTCTTATATCGAGAATGCTCCACAGTTTACTGTTGCATTATACCGGATGTCCCGAAAATCACGTTAAAATTAACGTAAAAACATTTAGCATTTTCTCACAACCGTACTGTCAATGCAAGATTAATTAATTAATGCGATGAGAGCACACTCAGAGGGCTGGTATAATAGCAAAGGAAAAGACTTGTTTGAACTACTTACATTCGAACATCCCATTAACCGAGGGCATATTCGACACAAAGTCGCGATAAAATGTTTCCTTTCGAGAATGTCGTGATATCATTTGTTCTGAAACAACAACAGTTACTTTTTAGCCACCTCATTTATGAACGTGATAGCACTCAACGTTCTAACGATTCGAGCTATCGTGGTTATTCGATTGATTAACTCGATGCACGACTTCGTCACGTTTAAGCGTAGCAAAAGAATTGTGGCGACCTCGCAGAGTCCATCAGAGTCAAGTAAATGGGATCGTTCGCTGATCATTTTGGATGAAAATGTCAACTCGAAACATTGCATTCCTGTGACACAATTGCTCTTTATCCATCGATGAACTGCAGTGTCAACGAAAATCCTTGTGCTCGTCAGCAGGCTATTTCCGTAAGAAAAAAGTCCCTTCAACAGCACAATCATCGAGCTCCATTGACTCATCTCGTACGGTTACGTCTTTGTGTACACACATTGAAGAGCCGAATGTACGAGAATTCCAAGAGAGTCCTTTTAAGGTCATGGCATTGAATTGAATCTGAAAGAGAGCAACCGAACAAGTTCTTCGCTTTGAAATATTCTTCTGGTCGTTTGCTTCGACGACGTAACGTACTCCTACTCTCTGATCCTCTTTTTAGTATCTACGTAACTTTTACTGCACTGTTGAAACTCGCAAAATCTTTAAACCCACACACACATCACGCAGGAACCCGTGAATTATTCGTCGATGAGATAACCTCACGAAACAATTCTTGTTCGAATAAAACGAGACCAACGTTCTTATGGAAATTCCAATCATGGATTACGAATCTTTATCAAACTTCAAGGATACTCGAACTTTATTATCTTACTTCATTCCTCGCGTGACATTTCTGTTTTCTCATTTTTATATATGCCTTTCCTCTGCACGTGAATCTTAGTTTCTTTAACAAACATTTCATTTTTCGTCGAAACGTTTTCTCGTTCGGTTATTTCGTTTTTCCACCGCATCTTTTAACGCTCCTCCGCGTTTCTAATATAACGCGGAAGTTTGCAACGTCGGAGCTCAACGAAATGATCTAAAAAAAACTCTCCAATAATTCCAATAATTCTCCAATTTCGTTCCCTGCCGAATTCCCAATTCGTAGTTTTTTAATCTACACCGATGCTTCATGAAATAAAAAATTGGTGAATTACAAAGGTTCATTTTAATTTCGTTCATTTTGTTGAACTCCAACGTTGCAAACTTCAGCGTCGTCGTTTCTATGGGCAACGACGGTAGTTCAGGCAAGGTTTCAGGGGTCCACTTTCGGTTTACATCTCTTCGTAGCGAAAGTTTTTATCTTTTTCTTTTTAATTGATTTTTCGGAGAAGCATGTACCGAGCAAATAATATATATAGAGATTCACATCGACGTGTGAATTCGCATCGTCCCAGCACTTCGGAAATAGCTCGGACGAGCCAGAGTTCGCCACGTGCGTCAATGGTTACTTTTTAATTAAAAGTTTCGCTAACCAGTCAGGTGAAGAGCGTCGTGTACGTGTGTGCACACGTTGACGCTGGGATGTCTGGCTGGTTTTTAACGAAGTGCCTCATTCGCCAAATACATGGGAAAAGCTGATGACTCGTCTACGGTTTTGTGAGACGTACACGCTCGAAGAAAACCGTGTCGCGGGTCGCCAAAAGCCGGTTATAGACTTTCGCTCTCTTTCGATCTACACATCCGGCCTCTTCACCCTTCATTCATTCAATATTCGGGACACTCGAGTTCATTCCCCCGGTAGGCGCCGAACTCGATTCAGAGTCGTGATTAAAAATAGTGTCGTTAGGTTTGCCCGCATAATCGAATATGAAAGAGTCGGGAGGAAAGTTTAATTTATTTCTGTCCGAATATATTTGTACGAAATTGCGTTGTGAAGGAACGAGCCGAGAGGTGGAGGCCGCGAGAGAATCGGACGGGCTTCGTGTCAGGGTGGCGCGATTCGGAGGCTCTTTCTCCAAAGGGTGCGAGCAGCGTATCGCTGCTCGAAGCCTCGGAGAGCAACCGTGATCGCGCGATCTCTCAATCTCTCACTTTTCTGCGCCGCGCCAGCCCGGCCGGAGGGTTAAGGTATAGCACGCTTCAACCCCCAACCCTCTACGGGTTTGTCGGGTTAGACACGGCCACAGTCTCGCTATTAAGCCCATGGGATAAGACCTTAGCACTTCGGCGTAGCCGCGCGCGGCCAGAAACCAGGCGCGAGAGAGAGAGAGAAGGCCGAGGGAACGTCGCACCGCTAATTAAATTATACCGAAACTGCCGGGGCTATACGCTGCTGGAAACGGAGCAGAATCTCCGAGGAAACCAGTTGACTTCCTGACGCGTCAGCGAAACCTCGAAACTAGAAAAAAAAAAGCAGAGAGGAGGGAATGAAATGGAGTAAACGAGCGATATAATACCGGGGGAAATTTCCACCCGAGAGCGTTCACTCCCCGCGGTTGAATGATACAAATAACCTGCTCGTATACGCGGGGGCGAAAAACATATCCGTGCGCGACAAAAATATCTGCAGAATTACTCTTGACGCTTTCCAACTTTCTCTAGACACTTCCGGATGAATATAATAGAGTATGAGAAAAAACAGAAGAGAGGAAAGCGAGGATCGGAAGAGTGGAAGCCGGCGGTGCCGCACACGCCCCAGGGATTTCACATTCCGCCGAAAGAAACTTGACGATTTTCAAGAATTTTAACCGCCCCGTTATCGTTGCGCGCGCGAAAGGAAAACAGCTGAAGAGGAAAGTCGACGCGACAAGAAAGAAAGAAAGAAAAGGGGGGAAGTAGCGGCAACGCCTGAAAAGAAAAAAACTTGCGCAACCGGAGACGAGATTAAAAGTGGAGAGAGGCTGTGGCAAATTGTTGCAGTCGGACAGAATAGCAGCTCTGGTTCACATGTAAAGGGGAAAATGAGGGCGGGAGTGGGAAGCTGCTGCGGTAAGGGATGTAATCTCGGACGTGACCCGATTTTGTTATACTCCCAGATATTGCCATAGAGACCGAAGGAGAAGGAAGTTCAAGGGACGAAAGAACGAAAGGGACGTCGAATCGAAAAGCTTCGCGACGACGCCGAGCGCTGCAATTTCCCAGAGACACGCGTCTTCATTTGACGAAATGTCCTGCAGACTCGAACGGATCCCCGGTTTCTTTGAGTCTGCTGCGACTCTTCGCGTCGTCTCTCCTGAAATCGTGCTGCTTCCTCGCGCCAGAAAACACGAACGATTCGTTGTTTTATCACTGGAGATGAGCAGGTTGCAATGAATGATGAAAATCTACCGCGGTTTTCCCGGACTTTCTCTCAAGCTAAATCACGTTTTTCAAATGTAGCCTGTCATTTCGTCAGTCTGGTGAATCCTTCGATCGAATCGCTACCCGCAACATCCAACAAAAAGTGCATTCTCTTCCTCCCTTTTTCTCAATACAAGAAGCCTCGTTTTCGGAGATTGCTTCGAAACAATGGCCCACTTTGGGACCATTCTTAACTCACGTATTTCCACGAATTCGAATCCTCGTCTTGCTCTCGCTGGTAAAACCTTTAAATAAGAAAATCCGATGCTTCGGAGGGTCGAGGCTTTTATTTATCACGGGATTTTCGGCCTGGTGTCTCCAGCCGTCCTCCTCACCGGGTGGACCGCAACTGCGAGGCAGCCAACAAGTTGCACAACGGAATAAACAACTCTTGACCGGAACTAACGTCGCGTCCTCGACTTCGTACAGCCTTACTCCTATTTTCCTTTCTCCACGACGAAAATAATGGTGGTGCAAGCTGAAGGGACAGCACGAAAGACATTAGCCTATGGAATAGCCTCGTTCCAGAGGAAAGTACGACCCTTAAAGAAACGCCGGACCAACGAGGCTTCTTTATTTCTCTCAAGTTTCGACCCCCGTCCACAGAATCCCTCGGGATAGGAAATAAGAGACAAAATATGTGCCCTCGTGGTTCACAAGGGGATGAAGGGACGTGCGAGGCGCGAGGGAGATCGGAGAAGCGAGAAAAGTGTTCCTCATATTTAATCTTCGCAACTCTCTCCCTCCCTCTTTCTCCTTCGTTCCAAACCTCATTTCCTCAGGACTCGTACCTCGAGTCGGAAGATATGGTAATAAATGTTCACCGATTTGTCCTGACGTAGACTCCCAAAACTGGCAAGAAGATGAGACATCAATTTTCTAACCGGGTCACGAGCAAGTTTTTTACTCACGTCCGAATCGCTACCGTTATTCGAAATCCAGGGGAGTGTTTTTTCCTCTTCAAGTGCTACTGAATTCAAAATTACCGTGGGGGAAACTCATCGAGAGCAGTATACCAAAAAAGAAAAAACTCAGCGCGTAAACGCCTCTTCCTGCTCTCGACCTCTGCGCGGTAACGAGTCGTATGTGCAGTGAATAAATTGTTCTGCGCTTTCGTGAATACGAGCATACTTTTTATTCTCATTTATTCCACCGACTTGAGAGAGAGAGAGAGAGAGAGAGAGAGAGAGAGACTCGCGGGTGAGAAAAGCCGCGAAGGGGGACGAGAAAACGAGTCTCGTATTTATTTGGTCGCACCAACCGTGTAATCCGTTAAATTTATACCGTCGCAAACTTTTTCAACAGCTCTCTTCATCCTACGCCGTATACACTTCGGTTCTACTCTTTTTCGCTGTAGCTCTTGCGACAAAGACGACGGCGAGAGCCTGAAGGGCCTAGCGAAGATCTTAAAATATGTTTTACTTTCCCTCTCACTGTTGTTCTCTCTCTTCCTTTCCCTCTTTCGTTTCTTCGTCTTTTTCTCCGCCCCTCGTTTTTGTCTTCGCCTCTGCGCCCCTGGATTTCAAATGCGCTCTTTTATCCGGCACTAGATTATTCCATACGCTCTATGAACTCGTAGCACCCAAAGAAAGCCTTAGTTCCTAACATTTCGGAGTTATTCCGTCGTCATTTTTTTTTTCGTCGAAATAACCGCAAGTGAGCTGCACATTGGGCGTTCAATACACCTGCGAAAATAAAACGATGAAAAAAAAACGTTATCAATCCCTATTGTAGTCGTCAGACCTGCACTGAGTAAAGAAATTAGTTAATTCGACAGACTATTGTTCGATCAACAAATCGTGACTAACAAAATGAAATTCCTTAAGGAAGTTGAGGCATTAGAATAATAATGATGTCACCGCTTTTAAACCGATTGCATCTTATAAAGTGAAGTGTAAAAAAAAAATCAGTTAAATTTTCAGACAGTTTAGGAGCGTCGTTGCTGAGAAAAATCAATAACAATTTGGGCCAAATAACATGTAACCTTATGGAAGTCAAGACACATTCAGTGATATCTCCGTTAAAAATGATGCTAAAAATATGAAATTTTTTGGGCAACATGAGCAAGGCTTGCTGAATAATGTCAATTTTTTTCAGATTTATTAGGAGATTTACTGAGATTATATTAATAATAATCTGTTTCCCGTGCAGTTTTTTGAGGCTAGGATCGTCACCGTTCGTGTTTTCACTGAGCTTTCACCAGTTTTTCGTCTTTTTTTCCCCAAATTTTCTTTAAAGTGTATGCAACATTGCCAAACTGTAAACTGGCCTAACTTTTGAAAGGTACAGGTCATCACTTTTGGGTAAAAAAAATGACTGTACAGCCTCGACTTCCTTAAGTGAAAAAAAATTCAATTGATTCAAACACCGAATTCGATGGCTCAAATGAATATTTTTCACCACAATAATAACACTGTCGTTGAATCAACAATGTTTATTACGTCTGCCATGATTTGGTGATCCAACAAAAAATCTAGTTTGATCGACGAATTTCTCCCGCGGTATGCACTCCTCAAAGCTATTATGGGAAAATAATTAAATTTTCCTATAAACTAAATAATATTCATTGTTCAAGGTAGAAACTTTTACCAGAGTGGTAAGTAAATTTTGATGTCCTGTAAAATGTCTCGAACATAAGCTTACAAATTGTGTGAAATCAGTGACATTTTACCGAGCATTCCATTATTTTATATGTAAAATAAATGTCCGGTAAAAGGTGGCGTACTTCTCAAAATTATTTCAATATTTATTTTGAAATATTGCATGAAGCGTCACGGTGAATTTTAGTATCTGCAATACTTACTAATATGAAACTAAAAATTCTGTCACGTATTTAAAATTTTACAGTGAATTTCCCGCTAAATATTACTTTTTAATTATCTCCGTGTAATCAATTCTTCAATGACCGATCTCAAAGTCCTGTCGATTTTCAAACTATTCTAACAGAAATAGCGACCTCCGAGTCAAAACAGGTGACCGTTCCAAACTCTTTTTTATCGTTAAATCCTGAATACGAGTGTAACAAAGTTTGAATGTAAATGGAAGGAAGAGTCGAAGAAAGCGAACACGAAACGCCCTATGCTTGTACAAGAAAAAAAGGTCGTAAGCACCTGGTGCGTTTCTCTCTACAGAACATCCTCCCTCGTGCACTTACATCCCTCCCCCGTGCCGTTCCGCGGACCATACATCGTCGTCGTGCTAGCAGTGCTGTGAAGAATTACATATTAAAACCTGTTTTATGATCCTGGATAAACCGTCTCGGAGTTTGTCCTTCTCTTTTATTTTGAACCTCCGCATCTGCGAACACCGCAAAATAAAGTTTCAATGTCTCGAGAACTTTTGAAAGATTTAAACGGAACAACTGCGAATGATAATGAAAAGGGGGTGAAAAACATGGAGCTTTGGGAGATAAAAGAAAAAGAGATCGCGGACGCACCCTTTTTTCTTGAGTCCGCTGTCTGACCAGATATCGGCCTCGAGTCTCGTAGGAGTGCGAAGAGCTCGCGATCCGTCTGTACTCACTGGTATAAGGAGTACCAAAACTCGAGGCGAATTGCTGCCCAACAAGCAGGTCACAAAAAAATCCTCCATTTATCGTTTTTAGTACTCATAATTGAGAAAAAATTGACGCATTGGGAAAGAAGAACGTTCGGGACTTGTTTCGTTCAATGCCCTCGTCAGTTTTTCTCGTTTTTCTCAATGATCCTCCCACTCGATCATCTCAAATCGATCAACAACTGAACGATTCTACTTTGCAAGGGATTGGTCTCCTCTACCCGGAGCTTCGTGATTCTCACAGCTCAGGTGTGTCTTTTGCAGTGCTGAGTACATTCAGCCAGCAGCAGATATGAGCACAGAAAACACACACACACACACACACACACAGTGAAATTGTAGGACGAAGAAGCCACGAAACTGTCTCCTGTTCCACTATTTTTCACCGTATCAACGCGATCTCAGTCTCGAAGTCGTAGACGAGAAAGAAAGTCTCTTTCTTCATCACCGGAGGGAAGTGGACGGTAAAAACGAGACGTTGTGTTCCAACATCACAACTGCGTGGGAACAAGCCTTTGATACCGTGTTATCTGTAAAAAAAAATGTATAGGACCTTCCAGATGAAATCGCTTCACTTTTTCCTCGGAGGATATTGACCTAACGGATTATGTTTCTCCGGATCGAAATTCCAGGAGCGAAATAACTTGCAGCATCGCAATCGTTCCGTTCGATATTTATTTTACAAATCGACGCGGTGGTACGCGCACACGACGATTTGACAAAGCGACCATAAAAATACAGATATTAACAACGAATCGTTGCAATTGAAGCGAAAATCGAGTCAGCGAAATGAAGCAGCTGAAAAGTTGAAAACCGATCAGCGTCCTCGTTTTTAAGGGGATGGATCAGCGGGTGTATCGCAGCCGTGAGTGCGGGAGATATAGCTGCAAATTTCGAAATCGAAATTCTTTGAGACAGTTTGACCGATTGAAAAAAGGCTTTGTCAGTCGATTTTTGCCATCGTCCTGTGTAGGCTGACAGAGCCTTTTTTTAAGGAAGTTGAGGCATTAAAATGAAAATGATGTCATCGCTTTTAAACCGATTGCATCTTACAAAGTGAGTGTAAAAAAAATGCTGCAAATTAAAATTTGCAAATTGCTTCATCAAGATGGTCAAGATGCACGATGCTCAAAGCTTACTCTATGAGGTGCTATATTTTTCATTTTGGCTTCCTCATAGAGGAAGCTTCGAGCATCTTGCATCTTGACCATCTTGAGGAAGCAATTTGCAGCATTTTTTTGTATACAAGGAATTAATGTATTTTCTCTACCTTCTTTTACGAACTTTAATTTATCTCTTTGTTTAAATTCATAAAAAAAAACTAAATGACGAGCCATCAGAGAAAACAGTTTGCAACTTTCGATTTTCATCATTTTTCTATTTACATTGAAATTAAAGAAAATTCCGACAACTTTGCTGGAAAGTATAGAGGAAGTACAGAATTATACACAATATCTTATAAAAATTCCAAAAATTGAAGCGGTTGGACGATTTTTTGAAAAACTCATATATTTTCGTAAAATTCAAAATGTCATAAAATTTGAACCGCTCAACCAATATTCCCCAAATTCAATACCAAACTTCCTATTATGATAGTCTATTTATAAAAAAAAATTACTAATAAATCTCCAAATTTTCGAAAGTTAGAGCGTCGACACCCTTTTTATGAAAATTTCAAAACGTCGTCAGATTCGTAATTTTTTACAAATTCTGACAAAATTATCAGAGAGTGAAGAGCTTGTATAGATTAACATCTGTGCAAAACGGTAGCCCTGTATCTCAAACCGTTTCCGAGTTATAAGCGTTTGAATTTTGCAGTGCCATCCGGACATTTTTTCTAGATATGATTTTTCGATGTTTTGGAACATTTTGAGCACATTGACATTGAAAACTGGAAAAAAAAATTTTTCATCTTCACAAAGCTTCCTCGATGAGGAAGCAAAAAATCAGTTAAATTTTCAAATAGTTTAGGAGCGTCGTTACTGAGAAAAGTCAATAACAATTTGGGCCAAATAACATGTAATTTTATGGAAGTCAAGACACATTCAGTGATGTCTCCGTTAAAAATGATGCTAAAAATATGAAATTTTTTGGGCAACATTAGCAAGGCTTGCCGAAAAATGTCAATTTTTTCAGATTTCGACTGAGCTTTCACCACTTTTTCGTCTTTTTTTTCCCCAATTCTTCTTTAAAGTGTATGCAACATTGCCAAACTGTAAACTGGCCTAACTTTTGAAAGATACAGGTCATAAATTTTGGGTAAAAAAAAGACTGTACATCCTCAACTTCCTTAATCGGTCAAACTGTCTCAAAGAATTTCGATATCGAAAATTCCAAGTGAGCTTAATCGACTGATCCATCACCTTAACAGCAACTTGTAACTTGTGTCACCGAATGTTTCCGTGTGAGCTCGACGTTGCCCTCAAAAGTATTTCAAGAGGCACGCGTTCATATTTCACGACAGAAACGTCACTGATTTCTCCAGGCGTGTATATTAATTTTTAATATATTTTCAACACATATTTATATCTAACTGCTACGAAACGAAGATTCTCCTGCTCCATGATTTTGTGAGCCACTCAAATGCTCGTTCGTTCCAGCAATGAGTATGCGCATTCATAAATGGCATGGCCCACTCGCTCATTCGGCATAGAGAAAATATCCATCGCGAACTCACCGCGGGTTGCCTGATGGCTTCGTATAATGGCGTAGATGGCGCACGCGATAATCAGTGCGTGTCGGCATTGCTACCGGATTAAACTCGGCCGACGGTGGTGAAGCTCATCGCGCTACGAACGCGCGGCGTTGAAGAGATTGCAGAAGAAAAATTCAGCTCCATTTCTATGTATATAAAACGCATTCAGAGCTGGATAACGAACAGGGCGTAAACATCGTGAAATTTCGTGCGAAATCCTCGTGGTTGCGATCTTCTGACTGGCGTCATTCTATAAATATATTAATGCGCATGAAAGTGTGTGCACAAGATGTTTTTATATCCATAATGGAAGCGTTCATGGATCGTCGAGAGGTTTCCTTGTAGAACGGAACGAGAGTACTCAAACCAGTAAATATAGTCTCGTACCAGTAGGTTAATGCACACGTGAATCATTTGAGTTTCCTTGGAAGCTTTGTCGCTTTTTAACATGTTTTTTCCTTTTCACTGTTGCCGCACGAGGGGAAAATGTGCGGTGCAGCGAGTCCGGGCCTCCGTGCAAAGTGACTAATCCCAGGAGCACACGGCTCGCGCTTCATATCAATATCGATTTCCGTGAAGGTGCATGGGATACGACAGAAGTGTCATTCACAAATTACGTGCTGTTTTTCCCCCTTCTCTGGCTCTCGAGAAATTTTATATTTTTTATCTGTTGCGTATTCGGAGCATTTGCTACATTTTTTTATTTATACGAACCGGGGCTTTGACGATTCTTACAGGCACTTTCGACTCGGCGTCTCACAGTGGATGCGCAGTTATTCAGTTGTTTTTCATCAAATGATCTTTGCAACAAAGTCGAGGCGCCACTTCCGATGAAAAAATCTCGGAAAAACGGCCTTTTTTCTCAAGTTTCGTGGACGAGGCCGGAATCATTGGAAAATAGAATATTCTGAGGAACAATAATCTTGAAATTTGGGTGTAAATAATTGCCGAGTATCGCAAAATGGGATGTGAAAAAAGGTACGGAAATGAGTGACGTACACAGCGGAGCATGTTTCGGCTCGAACTGCGCCTGCGCTCGCCCCCACCAGGTTACACGGTGTATTACGATCGCTCTCGTCCGGCAGTAAGGTTGCTGCACACAGCGAACGCCGAAGGGAAGGGACGAGGAGCGAGGGGAGGGAGCGCAGCAGCGAAGATCCGACCGGCTCTCGCGGTTAGGGCGTCGCGACGCCACCAGTACGACGTCGGCGGTCGTCACGGTTTGACATAATCGCTGTTACTACTCGCGATGTTATCTCGGCCAAGCACGAGACTTTTTTTTCAAACAGTTTGACTTGAGAAGGAGAGAGAGAGAGAGAGAGAGAGAGAGAAACGGAGTTTCGTGGGTACAGCGATAGCGATTAATCAGTAAAGTGACTCAATGTGACTACTTTTATTGAAATAAGTAATAATAATGAATACTCTCGACGTATTCAGCGAGCCGAATTGGTCAAACCGAGTGCTACGATTCGTGGAGACAAATCAATTGATTCATTGACTCATCGAGTTAGCGCAAACCTCTCGTCATTTCGGCCGATTGTTTCGTAAGATCTCCTCACTGTTTGGTCGAGCGAAGAAACTGAGTTTCGGGCCCAAAGTTATATCAATCAACGATAAATCGCTTCGTGAGCGTAGAAAAAGCGGAGCTTCGATTATTGCAGTCAAACTGTTCGATTACTCGGTTGAGATAATTGTCAAGGCTCCACAACGAATTCCATTGTTGGGAAACAAATACTCGCGGAATTCTTTAAAAGATATCTCCCAGACCTCCGGAATGAACCCACGCACTTTGTTGCTTTTTTTCAATCCTCCTCGAGGCAAACTGCTTTGCCTCTAGTCAAAGATCACGTTGCTCTCGAGCCTCTCTTTCTATCTCAACATTCGTTCGTCGTCTTGACCACTGAGTCGCCACCTAATACACATTCCGTTCACTCCGAGTCCCGGCCTCTCCTCGCACACTTTATAAAATCGAGGAGTCCACTCCTCCAAAAATTCTCGAGCAAACATCACCGCGTGAGTGCTCCCAATTTCGTCCGGGCAAACATAAGTGTTTGTGCTGCTCCTCGTCTCGGACACGTCACGCGGCTCTTAACAGGGATGTTGGCCACAGTTTTATTTAGATATGTCTCCCGATTTCTCCTCGACTCTCCTCAATATTAACCGTGCTCCAATATTTTTCTCTCTTTTTTTATTATTTTTTTTTGTTTTTTTGTTTTTTTTTTTTTTTTTTTTTTTTTTTAATTTCCTTTCATTTGACGTTTATCAGGGATCTAAGGAGATTGATGTACTGCTCGCTAATTAACTATTTCTAAATATAAAAGCCGAGTATCTAGAAAAACTGATCTTGTGACCCAAAAATCATGGCCTATTAATACCGATAAAATTAGACTCGCAGTCTCTTGTACGATCTTGTACATAATCGTAGCAGCTAATTAGAAGATTAGCCGAACAAATGATTTGATTTCTTAAAGGACGTTACGCGGAAAGCTAAAGGGCGTAGAAACGGCAGTTATTTCGGATATATTTAGCAGCTGTGGGAAGTCCGGCTCACACGTGCAGCGTCTCAAGGTCCCTCGCCGATTTCTTCACTCGATTTCTCAATAAGCGATAGTCGCTTTTTTACTACCGAATTTTTTCCAAGCGTGACACCGAAAAAGTAAAGTTGCGAGCTCGGAAAACTCGGTGGGCGAAACGAGCATGCGACGATGGGAGTCGGCGAATGTGAGCCGCGCTCTCTGTAAGTCATCGGATTAAAGAAACGTCAAGAAATAACAAAATGAAAAAAAAAAAAAAAAAAAAAATCACAATTTTGACGAGACTCGTGCAAGTAGAAAACGAAATAATCAGAGCTTTTTTAACCATCGAAAATATTCCTTCAAGCCGCTCGTACTTTTCTTTCACTATTCACGAACAATGAACGATTCAATGTCATTCTGCGGATGGGCAATTCCAGTTCCTTCCCTAAAATGATTTGGATTAGCTCATTTCTCATAGATTTTTCGCAATTAAACGTCTCGGAAAAAATAACTGAATACACATCACCTTAAGGAGTCTCATTAAGGCGGTATATTGATGAAGAAAACGATGAAAAAGTTCGAGTATTTCATGCGTGACACGAACTTCCCAGCGTTAAATTTATCCGCGGCTTGTAAACGTCCAATTACTTCTCTTCGTGATAAACGTACCGGAGGAAAATGACGAAATTTTGATTACACGTTTAATTAAAGGTGGCTAATCGTTGTAACGATTGAAACACGACAAACAGCAAGTAACCATTAAAAACTTTACTCACCATTTCAAATTTCAGCTTATATTTAATTACTTTTTTATTTCATCTTGCAAAAACGATTTTCCGCACGTAAAATCGGATCGTGAGCCCGAAAAAGCAGCCCTTTACATGCATCGAATGCATGTAAGGGCATTTTTGTCACTATCCTCGATCGCAGTTACTCCGCATAAACGCAATTGAATTCGTTGAACGAATTGATAATCCAACATTCTGATTAGTATGACGCTGAAGTTTCCAACGTTGGAGTCCAACGAAATGATCGAAAAAAACTCTCCAATAATTCCAGTAATTCTCCTATTTTGTTCCCTGCCAAATTTCCGATTCGTAGTTTTTCAAGCTGCACCAACGATTCGTGAAATAAAAAATTGGTGAATTACAAACGTTTTTTTCGTTCATTTCGTTGGACTCCAACGTTGGAAACTTCAGCGTCGTCTGATTAGTCACGATCTCGTTATAATAATAATGGTAACAAAACCGCTCTGCTGGGACGAACGTGCATCGGACTCGTGAGTTTAGCAACATTGATGTAGGATTTTTTCGCACTTGAAATCGAACATCGATAACCCTGCGGCGCTTCTCGCCATTGAGCCAAACCGACACGTGCGTACGGGGCATGCATTCCTGCCAATTGCTTTCAGACTTGTTTTGCCCTCTCTTAATCCTCAATTACGTCACATATACACGTACACAAATAAACGAGTTTGTATACAGATCCGAATCGAAGGTATAAACGCGTTTATATGAGAATAAATCGTTCCGAGTTATTTCGTTACGAAAGCGAGAAATTTAATGACGGAAACAGAGCACGAAGCGATGTTTGAAGACTGAAAAATATTCTCGAGGTCTCCAATGAATAATAATTATGTGCAATTCAATCGCGACGATCGAAAGTTTCCTTGGTCGAAATTCTTATAAATCCGAACGAAGCCGACAAAGCAGGATTGGCCTAAAATTCTGACACCACTGAAACGAGAATATTGGAAAATGATTTGTTGGAAAAATTCATATCCAACCGCTCGCATAATCGAATCTGCTCTCACGTAATCGCCGAGTTTATCACGCGCGATTCATTTTCACTAATAATTTGCATTGAAGAGCGTGTGAAAAAATGAGGGAGCAATAAAAGTGGTCGAGGGATTGATCGGACGAAACAATTGAATGATTTTTCCGGAGGTTTTGGGGCGAAAATTCATCCCACTCGTATTTCATCGGTGGCTGCTCTCGTCCTCTCTGCAACCCCCGAGTATAACTCAACCCCAAAAGCCGATATTTCCACTCGACAGTCCCGCTCGTATATACCAACACACAAGCAGAGAAAGAGTTTATGTGATTCCCGATTGAAATCACGAGGCACGAGGCAGGAGGGAGAGGAGAGAGCGCGAATCAGTTTAGGGATTGTTATGGTTCACGTAATTAAATTGACGGTTTGTATACAGCTATAGCTACACGCCCAGAAACGTATTCTGATTCGTTAGCTCTCGGAGGTTTACGAGCTTCATGCCGATTTATACCCGCCGAGCACACAGCTCTACTGCTGCTTTGTCAGCGGCCTACCGGAACACCTGTTGTCCGCATGATTTTTACTTTTCACTCGCCCTTTTCTCTTCCGCAATACAATCAGATTGCCAGCTACGGACTCACCTTTTATCACTAACTGCAGCCGAAATTTTGCAAACACTTCAACATTTTCCTATTTTTTTCTTCGTCTGCTCTCCGAAACTCACAAAACTCTTCGTCATTTGGTCGTTTGCAATTTTCCCCTATTTCAGGGCTCAGTCCACTTGGAAAACTGCTTCTATCCTTCAGGGCGAGCTTTAACTGCCATTCCGAATAATCAAATCCACCATTCGTGTATTCGCTGCTTCACCCATTCGTTTGAAACTTCATTGAAATTCATTCGAAATTCATTCAGCCAATCGACGAGTAGAAAACACACTGCTCACACGAATCGAAATTTTTCGATATTTTTCTCAGCAAGATTCACGAAAAATATGAGACGAATCGTGTGTTGAATGGGCATCGTGGCAAATGGCCGAAAAAGCGAATGAAGACGAGCAAAAGGATCCGAAGGGGAGAGCGTAAGCCTGAAGGGCCTGACGAGGGATCGAATCAGTCGCTGGCCAAAAGGGCTACCATTTCGTAACCGTTCGGATGCAAAGAGGGAACGATTGAAGTGAGAGAGACTCGACTTTTCTGCCTACTCTCTATACGCCGATTAAACTCTATTGCGAATGGCGCTCAATTAAATCGAGATAGAGGCGATCTAGTCGTTCTTTTCTGCTTGTTCGCTCAATCGCAACTATTACAAGCATACATACGAAGCAGCCTACATACAAACGTATGTGTACATTTATTTCTCTCCCTTTGCCTCTTGAACTTTGTTGTACACTCGAAAAACCGTTCCTCTGCCAAGTTTCACCGATACTTCGAACCAATGAAATGTTATCGAGGACCTGAAACTTTTATTCCTTTAGAAATTGCTTTCCCTCGTGAAGCAGATGAATTCCCCTACAATAAAACCGACATAAAGTATTTCATTTTCGAATAATCCTTGACAATTATCGTGGGAAATTAGCAACGAGTCATCGCAGTTGACTCACTCAGTAGCGGCTGCTCTCTTGACCACATTTTTCAATTTCATTTATCTTTTAGTGTGTCAAAATTAGGCGTGTTTGCCGGGTCGTCGAACAGTTGAAAATGGCGTCTTTCGAAACAATATTCAAATAACGAAGACCCAAAATATTGCTGTATTTTCTCGTTTTACAAGGAGAAGAGCTTTCTTGTACTTTGATATTAATGACGAAGGATTTAAAATCTGATGATTTTGAGACCGATTTATTTTAAAATCTATTACTCAAGTTCTCTCGACAATTCCAATGACATTTATTCATCGTTTATCGGCCCCCAACAGATGTTCCAATATAACGAACAACCGTCGACAGTCAAAGTTTAAAAGTGCAAAAGAAACGGACCAAAGTTCAGGCCAAATCGAAACACAGAGAATCTCGCTTTTCATCACCCAATGAGCGAATGAATAAATAACAGTGCGCGTATGTGCGGAGGTGTAAAATGTTGCCACCAATACTGAACAATATCAATGGGGGAATTCTCTCGTTGTACACGAACTCGAACAACGGAGGGAGAACTCCGACTTCGACACGTGCTGTGAGAGGTCGTTACGCTGAAATCGGCGTCAGGAGGTAAAAAAAAAACACGTCTATTCTACCGTTTAACTCTCATTTTATCAGCGAAAGCCATTTTCGATTATGGAAATTCGCGATGCATTTCGTTATTTTTCATGAAATTCCAATTGGTGTTTTTAAAAACAGTAAAATTCTGAACTGACTAATAATTTTAAGATCCATGAAAGTATGAGGATCGAGGATTCGTTAGCCGGAAGAATGATCATTCCTTTTTCAGAAAAAATAGAGGAACGTTGACACGATTGTTGTGAAAGTCATCGAAGTTTGTTCAGGGGCAAATTGCCTGAAGGAAAAGTGGATGGAAATGGTCCAAGGACGAGGATGAATCGACGCAATAAGCAACATGGATTTAATCAGTAGCTAATACGAAGTATGATAATAAAGTGGCGCGATTAAGGAGTCAGGAAAGAGAAAGTGAGTTTGTGTTGCGAGCTTAGAGAGGAGGCATTGGGCGATGAGCAAAGCCCAATATAAAAGGCCATATAGAAGAACGTAGAGGACCGCAATAGTGCGGCAACGAGGAAGCCCCTTCGGTTTATTCTTCGTCGTTAAGCTGCTTAACCGTAAGCTCCGACCACCCCCTTATGGCTCACTCGCACCCTCTCTCACTTTCGCCATCAACTTTCTGTCTTTTTCCACTTGGACGTAACGTCTCACTATATTATTTAGGAAACGCTCGTTCCATTTCGTATCTCGATAAGATTCTCGTTATTTCTTTTCGTCACTGCTACGCAATGACGATGAGATGAAACTCTTTTCCCTTTCTCTCTCTTTATCTTTCCATCATCATAATTCACCAGTAGATAAAAATCTCCGGAAATCCCAAGACGAATTACTCATCTATAAAAACTCTGGTTTATTGAGATTCGTCAATTTAATCTCGATGATTGGACCAAAATTACTCCCTGCTGGGACAAACTTTCGAAACTTTCTGCTTCTAATTCCTCGGATTAGTCGTTTGCTATCGACCAGTCACGGGCATCAATTTTTGAAGTCGTTACTTCGTTGATTAAAGTTCATTCTCAACGCCTTAGTCACTATAAAAAATGCAATTTACCTCGTCATCCAGGAGTTATTTATCATGAGATTCGCACTTTACTTATTCATGCAGTCAGACTTGAACTTTCTATTCATCACGCACGCGCATATTTCCTTCATAAATTGACTTATACGAGAATATATTCACTGGGTTTTCGTACTTTTCTATTATTCTTTTGCGTCAATTACCTTCGATCGATCAATTTTTCTCAACGAATTGATTTTTTTTTTTTTAATTTTGAACAACGCGATCATTAAATTTTCATTAAGGAGGGTGGCTACCGACGATACAATGTTGCCATGCTAAACCATGTTAAATACATTAAAAATTTCAAAATGATAAGAATTTAATAAAATTTGGTGAATCTTTAGGGCCAAATTCGACAATACACTTTTTTAAAGATTTTTCTTCTGTACAGTTATCGAGTAATTGATCACTAAAGTTCAAGTGTATAAGCATAGCGTTTCCATATACCGGGCATAAGAAATCTGCTTTAATGCGTAATTACTCGATAACTAAGCAGAAGAAAATTTTGAAAAAAATGGTGTCTTCGCATTTGATGTTGAAGAACATTATCACCAAATTTCATCAATTTCTTATCATTTTGACGAGTGTAGCCACCCTCCTTAAACTAGTACGTAATCCAATGTATTATTAATGTCCCTTGAGTACGTAACTATTGAAACCGTACTCTCAATCAATTACCTGCTGAATGAGTTAATGGAGCAAACTCATGTACCTATTGAAAAGCTTTACAAGTCTCCATTCGCGTTCAAAAATTCATTAACGTACATTCCAGCTTCATATACCTATTATATATTCTCCATGAAGGGAGAACAAAGAGAGAGAGAGAGAGTGAGTCAATTTCGGGGCAGAAGGAAACTCGATGTAGGTTTGGAAAAACCTTAATGAACGTTCTGTCGTCGATCAAAGCGGAGGCCACTGAGGGTCGGTGGGACAAAAAGGATCGAGAGAGACGGAGGGACACCATCAAAGGAGGTGCTTTACGTCATACTCAAAATGCCACTCCCGGGTCGAGCCCTTGACATTGCGCGATTGCCGCTTTGGGGGTGCATGCTCGCGCTCTCTTACCCCTTTCACAGGTTCCTTCCTCTTTCGCTTCCTCCCCTTCCGCTCGCTATTAATGTGCTATTGAATCTAACACACGACAAAATCCATGGATGAGATCCTCGCGGAATATAAACGTAAAAAATGTATGCGCATTAAACATTTAAAAACGGTGTGACAAGAGTATTCGTCAAGTTAGAGATGTAATTCTGGAAAAAAAATCTCATCTCCGAGTACGACTGGAGATAAATCACTGAGGCGAATAAAAAAAGATCCTTGATGTAGTCGAAAAGCACCGAGAGACGAAGGGTTGAGGCATTTAAACATTTGCCTGACGAGCCTCTTGTCGAGGGTTGGAAGATCGTGAGGTGTGCACGGATGTGTCAAAGAAGAGACGAGTTTCATTCGCATTTGCCGTTCCTTTTACTTAATTAAAAAAGACTCGATTCCTTTGGTTGTTGTTCTTCTTCTTCTTTGCTCTTCTTCTCCCTTTTTTCTTCTTCTTTTCTTCGTGTACCTTGAAAACTGAGAGGAGCTTAACCGCGAGAATTAACTCGCCACGGTAACCCCTTCTTTGAATTTCAATTTATTTGCGTGGCTGACCAAGAACGAAGAATAGCACCGAGTTCAAATCGAGCCAAGAAAAAGGGTGAAGAATGTAATTTAAAAAAAAAACGTTGCCAAGTCTGCGACGATAAAAAGAAAATGAGAGGGAAAAATAAAAGAGCTTCCTCGTCTAATAAAAATTTGTTTAAACAACGTTGGCAGAATCATTTCCACAGACTTGCACGTAATTTGTCAAAAATAAAATCATTCACACAACACATTTTTTTCGTTCGTTCCGACCAGTAATAGGAACTTGGAAAATTTCATCTTTTTAATACTTTTCGCTTTCCTGATGTTTCAGCCGCTTTCAACACTTTGCAATAAACTTTTTCATTACGTTACTCCATTTCTACTGCCTTGTTTGGTTTCTCGTCTGCATTTTTCCTCCCTCTCGTCGTCGCCCAGACCGCCCCGGGGGTAAAAGGTCGATGTACGAGAAAGCAACAACGTGAGAAACACGATACTTCACTCTAGGGCTAGTGTAACCCACACAGAACGTGTAAATATACATATACAAACTCGGAAGGAAACACACAAGATCATTTATCACCTTATGTATCGAGGCTGCAGTTTATTTCGTTCTGTGATCGAGGAAACGCAGCGAGTAGACTGCGAAAACACACATAAACTGGGAGTATTAATATTAAAACGTCTGAATATATTTAATTTCCAATGCGAATTGATTTCCTTATTTCACTGAAATCCTGGACGTTCTTAGAGGCTTAGTCTCGGCTCAACGTCGCCATTCGGAGGGTCGAACACCAAGAAAAACCACGTGAAAGAGATCTGCCCAAAAATGAATGTTAAAATAATATAATGTAAGAAATCCAAATTTCTCCATCAAAAGAATATGATTTCAACGACCCCGCAGTTGTGATTTGAGATTCAAACGACGAGTCATTCAAATTTACTCGCCCTTCCTCAATTTCGCTATTCAGACTGAAAAACGACACAAAAAATGTGCAAAATTCATGGATTCGTTCAAAAGAAGCTCGTCCCTACACAGCCCAACGGACTTGACGATTTTTTAGCCTTTTTTATGCCTTATTCCGATCGACGAACACTCCGGAATTTCCATTGGAAATCACCCCTTTCCATTTCTCCTTCAATCCTCTCTCTTCCTGCTGTCCCAAATCTCGATATTCTCTCGTGATTTTCCGCATATCGTTTCGAGGAGTGGATAAACCACACGACGACAGTGAAATGCAAGGACGATCGTTCTCAATGCGATCCTCGTTTCTCTGACAATCGCAGCGGATATCCACCAGTAGAAATCGATTCCTCGCGCGTCAAAAGACTCGAGGAGAGCAGGAATAAATTACAGAAAAGCACCGACGTGTGTTCTCCTTTCCTCGCACCGTCCTGAATAATTTATCGCAAAATCCTCTTCACGACAATAATAATCCACGGTGACGAATGTAAAAATGCTTGCACAGTCATCAGAAAAGCTGTGAGGAAAAAATGATTTGATTTTTTTCCAACCAAAATTAAGATGAATGGAGAAAAAATTCTTTCAGCTAAAAATGTATCGATTTGATGATCCCGCATTGGATCAATTTCATCAATCACACAAAAAAAATGTTCTTCGAACAAAGCGGTAAAAAACAGAGACAGAACGCTCGGTTTATTGTTGCCCGATACGTCCGGTGTATCTGGACTCTGGTTCTGACATCGTTTCGACATTTCCTCCGTCTTGTTCGGTCCTCGGTATGCTCTTTGGTCGTCGCCTGATCAGCGAAGTGTCACGAGGAATCTAACGGACGGAGCCTGCCGGAAATGACGATCCAGCGAATTAAGGGGCTCGGCTGATGAACGCGAAATGGCTAAGAAATGCACGGCAAATGGTTTGAGTGATGTTAAACGACCGAGAGAGTGCATGAGAATAGGAGAAAGAGAGAGAGAGAGAGAAAGCACGACAAAGAGTTGTAGGTTGGGTTAGCAATTTTTTTTAAACACACAAAGTTTCAATCGAGAGAGAAGGAGGAAAAGTCGGAGCGAGCGCTCGAGAAGAGAAAAGGAAGGGAAAAAGTAGTGGCTCGACGAAACAGACCGTGGAGCTGCTCAGCGCGTGAAGTGTCGCGTGTTGTACCTCCACCAAGGGGACTTGTAATCCAAACCCTCTTTTTTTCCTTCGTTCCCTCTTGCTTTTTCCTTCTTTGCAAAACGTAGCAACGAGCCCCAAACGCAAAAGCCAGCTTCGAAGCCGTCATCGCTTCTGAAACCCAAGAGGACCTCTCTGGCTTCGGTTTCGCTCCACAGCGAGAACGCAGCTGCGGGGGAGGCTGCCCAAAGCCCTCTTCTTCCATCTCCGGACAGAAGAGCAGGGGCGAGACCTGTTTCGAGCTAAAACACTGGTGTAACGCGATAGCTTTAACGTCACCGAGTCGAGGGGCCTTTTGCACTTTACAGGAAAAGCAAGAATCCCATTATTCAATAATTAACATTATTTCCGAGGCAGATGCGATGAATTCGAACGAGTAGGAAATTCGTTCCGACCATTTTTTAGAGAAAATTGTCAAAACTTATTCTTTGAATTTAAAACCCTGGACGACTGAATTATTCATCATGAAGAATTTCATTTGATGCTTCTCTCCTGCTTAAATTATTATTTTCAATAATTGATAAGACTGTTTATCTCCACGCCAGCAAACGTACAATCATGCCGAAAGTTTACTCATCCAAGCGATCTCGCATCTCAACGAACGAATCTTTCAGATCCCTCTTTTTTCGTGTTTGCACCCTCCGCAAAAGTCTTCGAGTTTATTCTTATTTCTATACTATATTTTTCTCTCAATTCCTCTCCCTCTCTCTCTCTCTCGCTCTTCCTCTTTACTCTCGGTATCTAATCTTGCTATATCACTTTCTCCCACATTCGTCTCGCGCTGTTTGTCATCTCAAATTGATCTCTCGCATCCCTCGAGGGCCCACGAACGGTAAATATCGTTAAGAGAACTCGCTATTCACCCGAGTGATGTTTCTCATCCCTCTCTCTCTTTCACTTTCCGCGACCGAGAAGACAGAAATTTAGTGGATGAGCGAGCTCAATTTGCTCGATTCTTCGCAGCATCCTTGAAGCTCGCTCGAATCTTTATTGTTGCGAAAGATACAGATATATTGAATTTAAGGATTAAATTGACCGAAATTGAAAAATGTAGGATGTTACGAAGCACGGAAAAAATCACTCGAAGCCTCCATTATAATGGAAAATGTTGAATATTCTTCAGCAAAGATTCCAAAAGTGACAATTATTTACAACGCATAATTGCCAAAACTCTTTCCAATCGAATATTCAAGTCGATCCGTCCTGAGTCACGTTGGCTTATCAAATGGCTCTCAAGGATCTCGGTAGCTCGATCCAGCAAAACATGACGAGTGAAAAATTTGCGGTGAAATAATGAAAAATCAGTAACCGGATGGTGGTGTTATTGGCCGGAGCGAAAAGCGGATATTGGAAGCCATCCAAAGGGCTCTATCCGCGTGGATAATTAATTGGACTCGATGATGCCTGCCGATCGAAAGCGCTCGAGAAGTCCCACGACTTATGGCCTTGTTTTTTTTCTCGTACTCGTTCTCGCGAGTGAAGAATAACGCAGCCGTTGAGTCAGACTCAAGCCGGGGATAAAACAAGTTGAAAGCAGGGAGAAAAGCAATGGAGGAGAAAGAGAGAAGAGCATAGAGATGAGTGAATGGAAGAAGATCTGAATTCACCCTCCGACTACTTCCGGTATGTTTCTCCGGCCATAGAAACTTCAGGATTACTCACTTCTCTCCTCCTACACGCCTTATGAACGTCGCTCCTTTCCGCCCCGTTTTTCCTCTCCGCAAATACGATTCAAGATATTGGAAAACTTCTGACCATTGTTATAGTGTTGCCTAAGCACCGCCAGATCCGCCTGACACACTGATTAAGTATAGCAAACTCAAACAATCGTGACTACCGGTATCGGGTTCGGCCAATCTTTATTAGCATTGCGAAAATATTCGTTAAACACTAAAAATACTCGGAGCATCGACCTCAAGCTCACCGAAATATCGGTGAATCAGCGAGAGCAAACGGTTCCAAGAGATTTGTATGCGCTCGAAACGAGCTTTTTGTGTTCGTCATTATAAAATTGAGGCGTGTTTCCTTCACGATTATTTCACCAGAATGTTCGCTCCTTCTCTGAATTATTTATATCGCTACAGTAACCATTGTTTCATGTGTTTCTTTCCACGAGCAAAAGTTCTGAAGGAACGAAAGAGCTCAACTTCCGAATTGGCAAAAGCTCGAAACGAAATCACAACGATCGAGTTCAACTTGCTCGAAAATAAACAGCTAACATAATTTCGCAGCTTTTCTTATTTCGCGGTCATCAGAGGGTACGCGAAGATTGCTAAAGTTTTCTCAGCCGAATATGATCGAGCTAGCTGGAAGTAGAAATGCGGGAAGCTTGAGAAGTAATGAGGAAAAAAAGGGAAAACGTGTCGTACAGAGCTCGCAAGCTGCGCGAATATCGCCTCGTTTTTCACCTTCTCTTTCCTCCCCCTCATCTACCATAAGTTCTCTCAACTATTTATCACCATTTTTCTACACTAGTGAAATAGAACGATAGTAGAAAAAAGGATGATATCGAGGGAAAAGGGGTTGAAGCGCAGAAGGAGAAGGCTCGGTTACGCGTTCGGGGTGCTTTCAGTGCACACGCGCGTATAGCTCGGCATGACGAAGAGCCTCGCTGCTATAAGTTGTCTAAGGAAATCCTTCTCCCCTTTTCACTCTCTTTCCTAAACCTTTTTCCCTTTCGATTCCTTGCGTTCTTATTGGCCGTTCCCTTCGCGTGTCTCGCATTTTCTCTTTCGCTCACTCTCCTTCTCTTCTCTTTTTCATTCGGCATCTCTCGTCCGGGCCGCGTACCACCGTGTACATATTCGATTCTCCCGTACGTTTCATAGCTACATCGTAGACGGTGAGAGAATTTCAAGTTTGCGAAATTGAATTCCCGTCATGGTGGTTTCCATCCCTCTCGGTACACGCGATCTCCCCATGATGGAAGCTCCGATATGTCCGTGATACGATTATCGCTTTTGAAGCCTCCGCGGCGGCGGCCGCCTCCTATTCTACAAAGTTATGAAAGTGCTTCGCCATATATCCGGAAAGGAACGTGCGAGATACGAAGACGATGTTGAGGGATCGAGATATCGGCGATGCTCCCTTCTGCGCCCAATAACTTTTTCCGCAAATCCCTTTATGCCGTGTGGTCCGTCAATGTACACCGGTTCCACTTCGAACGGCTTACGATAACAAATTGACGACTTATTCACGGAGAGACTTTTATAACAAAAATTACTATGTTTTTATAGTAACGTCGGACCACGTCGATATTATAATAATAATCGCTACAGAGTGTGTAAAATAATGCAAAAGTTTGGGGAACCATTACCACAGTTCATAGTAAATAACGTGACACGTCTAAATAACTTGTTCAAAATAACTTGGTCAAAATAACTTTAAAAAAATAACTTTATTCAAAAATAACTTCGACATAAATAACTTCTGCAACAATAACTTTTGCAATAATATCTTTCGTAATAATAACTTGAATATAATAACTTTTCTGAATTATTAGAATACTATAAGATATATTCTGAACTATTATAATACTATGGCTATTCACACCTGTGTGCACGTGTGTGTATAATTTGTCAACGTATTGTATACGACAGATATAATCGTTGTTTGAGAGAATTTATTCAGTACGGCAGTGGTCATTATGCGATGATTATTACATTCAAGTTATTATTACGAAAGATATTATTGCAAAAGTTATTGTTGCGGAAGTTATTTATGTAGAAGTTATTTTTGAATAAAGTTATATTTTTTTTAAGTTATTTTTGACAAGTTATTTTGAACAAGTTATTTAGACATGGAGCCGTAAATAACGCGATGTACGGTATCAAAAATCAACATCGAATGAATTTTGATTTAAAACGTAGTAAATAATGAAATGATCAGATCAAAATTTAGGAGATAACATAGCAATGGTTTCTCTGTGCTATACGAAAAATTGCATAATTTCGTATTTTTCTTTTTACCGCACTGAATTTTGCTCAATAACATAGCAAAATTCATGCGCCCACCAATTATTTGAGGCGTTGCATTTATTCAGTACGGCAGTGGTCATTATGCGATGATTATTACATTCAAGTTATTATTACGAAAGATATTATTGCAAAAGTTATTGTTGCGGAAGTTATTTATGTAGAAGTTATTTTTGAATAAAGTTATATTTTTTTTAAGTTATTTTTGACAAGTTATTTTGACCAAGTTATTTTGAACAAGTTATTTAGACATGGAGCCGTAAATAACGCGCTGTACTACATCAAAAATGAACACCGATCGAATTTTTATGAAAAACATAGTAAATAGTGAAATGATTTGATGAAAATTTAGGAGATAACATAGCAGTCGTTTCTCTGTGCTATACGAAAAATTGCATAGTTTCGTATTTTCCCTTTTACTGCACTGAATTTTGCTCAATAACATAGCAAAATTCATGCGCCCACCAATTATGTGAGGCGTTGCGAGTATAAACATGAAAATTAACCAGTGGCACATAATAAAATTTCAAGTAATTTCAGTCCAGTTCAATTCACCAATTTTTAACATTTGGCCAAAGACACGAGTGACATTCGGATACCGATACATCGTTTGATGTAAGAATGTCGCAGACATAAATTTAGCCTGTCGTACATAGTAAAATTTGAGAGAACTACTTTCGGCATCAAAATTACTATGCACTTTGGTTAAATGTAATAGAATGGCGATATAGAACAGCGGTGCTACACAAAACAGCAAATTTTTCTAGCAAATTCATCCGAAATATTCGTATAGAAGACTCTCCGTATTGCAAAGACCTCCATTTGTAATCGACTTTTTTTTATTTTCTACCTGCTTCTTTCCCTGATCTGTAACAATTCACGCGCTTTTTATATACCGTAGCCTGAATTCTGGAGTCACCAAATTTGAGGGTCGTTGGTCCCGAACGATTTTACGCCAGTTTAAGGAAGTTCGCGCGAATCTAATGGAAATCGAAAATTCCAAATTTAAGAGTTGCATTTGGAAATATGCTAGAAATATACACCATGCATCTAGTCCCGGAATTATTATAGAATCTGTGAGTTTCTCTTTGTTCAATATAGATCTATGTCAAATTTACAGCTTTGGATGCTGTGAAATTTTCTCTATTCACACCCGTCACTTCATAATTCATTCGCTCGAATAATCATTATTCAAATTCGTCACAATTTTCAATTTTCCTCTTCATTATCATTCTTCACGTATTCATACACCCAATGCTCGTCAAATGTACAAAAAAAAGTTAGCTCAATTTTTTTATACGGAGGCTTTTGCCCGGGGGCTGTGGATGGGGTCGACCGACAATGAAATGGAGAAAAGATCGGATCTCGTACCGTATGACTGGCCAGTCGACGTTAGAAATAATCCTTAGACTTCTTGATAATGATTATTGACGACCCACCTCGATGACGTCCCCAGCGAAGAGGGCGAGCGCATGAAATCGAGCCGCGATGAGAGGGCGATTCCCCTTCTCCGGAGACGCACAAATTTGGGAAAATCGGGCAACCGCAGCGCTATGCGACATAGAGACACGCGAACTTGTACGGTTTTACCATCGTTGTAGGCGATTTTGCCATTGTTTGTAGGCGATGAGCCGTAGTCAGCAGCAATAATAAGACCTTTCAATTTCAGTTTGCCTTTTGCCGAAACATGTTCTATATAATCGAGAACTGGATCGACATCCCATGATCTTGCTCGTGTTGGTCTCTGTTTGAAAACACCACGCATGAATCCCCTTATTATCTCATTTCCCGACAATTTTTTGGACGCTATCAACGTAATCGCTATGCCCGATCACAATTTAGTGTACCATACTCCGCTCCTTCTTTAAACCGTTTGGTTAAAAACTCGATTATTTTAATCGCGTCAGTACCGAATATGTCATAATTGATAATTTATTAAATACATAATACATAATTTTCTTAAAAAAGCTTGCCGGACAACTGACCTGCCACCAGCGAAAGTGATCGTGCTAGTGGATGCGACTTCTCCCTGCAAGGGGATAATAGCCATTTTTTATTTGGCTTAAAGATGATAGAGGAGGCCTCCTGAGCAGCGAATTGAATAGGGGATCCACGATTGAGTCGGCCAATATGGTACTACAACGATACCTTGGGTTTTATCGGCAATGAATTTCTTCAGAGTTGGTAAAATTGTCGTGAATGGGGGGGGGGGGGCGAATGCGTACGCTTTTTCTTTTTTCCACGATATTGTGAAGGCTTCGACTCTATAAAAATTCGGATTGGGAAATCTTGAACAGAATTTCTTCACTTTTTATTAGAATCCGTGGCAAAGAAATCAATGGTAAATGGTCCAAATTTCCTATTTATTTGTTGAAAGGCTGCTTTTTCCGACAACTCCCATTCTGTGTCCGTATTTGTAATTCGAGAGGCTGTATCTGCATGAACATTTTCTTTTGACGCTGTATATGAGGCACGTATCGAAATTTTTCTCTCTTCACACCAACTCCAAATCTGACGCGCGAGCTCGGTCAAAATTGGGTATTGAATTCCTCCAGTTTTGTTTACGCACGCTATTGCAGTAGTATTATCGAACCTTAGCAAAATTTCACAGTTATGCAATTGATGCGCAAAACTTTTTAAGACGTAAAAAGTCGCTAGAAGCTCCAAATCGTTTATATGATGTTTTCTTTCCTCAATTTTCCACCAGCCGCTTATGGATACCTCATCACAGTGAGCAGCCCATCCTGATAAAGAATCATCTGAGAAAATCTCGGTTTTGTAATCGAATGTTCTTATGGGATTTATCCCAATTTGGCTGTTTACTTCCCACCATTTTAAATCTTCTTTTACTTTGGTGCTTACTGCCTCATAATCTCCGTCATTTATTATCAGCGCGAGGAATTTTTCTCTCTCGAGTCTGTTACATATACGGTGCCGTACTCAACTGCTGGACACGCTGCGTTCAAGACGCCTAATAAATGAGCAAAGTGTCTAATTTTACATTCTGTTCCCGGTCTAAAATTGTTTAGTAATTTTTTAATTTTTTGTTTTTTCTCGCTTGTCAATTCTAATGTAAAGTTCGTTGAGTTTATTATAAAGCCCAAAAATTTACATTTTTTCGCTCGAGTTAGTGAACTTTTCTTATGATTTATTACAAATCCAAGCTTTTCTAATAACTTTTTGATTTTAACGTCCTCCATTTTAAAATGAGGAGCTTTAATAAATTTGTCCAACTTTTTTAAAGTTAGTATGAAGCGATTCGAGCCGTCAGGTTTTGGTACCAGAAAAATGGGGGATACAAATTGACCGACGCATTCCTCGCATTTTTCTCTAGCAATTTTTGGATTTCAGTTTCTAATAATTCTGGTTCTCCAGGTTTCCATATTCGTTGTTCAGGAGACCGAAATTGTACTGGAGTCTCTTCAAACGGAATTTTATATCCTTGTACGCAATTTATTATAAAACAATCTCGTTCATAATTTTTTGCCATTCATCGATAAAAACGCTCAGCCTTCCTGCTATGTTTCTTATTACCTCTCTTATTTCTTTGACGATTGCTTCGTCGTCGAACGATTTTTGTCGCGATTCGTTGGAGTTGATCAATACGATGCTCTCTGTTTGAAACGAACTCACTGTTGTCGGTGATATCCGCCCGTCTGTCTGTGTTGAGCAGACGGGCCTTTCCAGTTTCCCTGATTTTGTGTTCGATAGGAAGGTTTTTTCTCTGGAACCTTGATATTCTGGCATACGGTCTCGATCGTCTTAACCTCCTTAATCTGTTCCGCTAAGTTATACCCATAAAGCCATTCGTCAGAATGATTTGCCTCTACTACTAACTTCACGTTTTTCTTCATTATTGGATTAATGAACGACTTTCTTCCTACAGACTGCTGATGAAAAATGTCAGCCAATAATTTCCCAGTATCGGAAAGAAGTTCGATGAGTTTCATCTGGTCGACTTCTTCGACGGAGCAGTCGACTGGCAACGATATAGCTGCGCCAAATGATACTATAGCTGTGCCCAGGCATTCTTGCCTTTTCACAAAGTGTTCGTCTCTTTTCTTGGCAATTTCTGTCATTGCAGCTCCGATTTCTGAGTGTTTAGTTTGGGAGGTTCGGCATTTTTCGTCAGGCTTTTGACATCGTCCTCGGACAACCCCACTTTCATCCAAGTCTGCCAGCGATTTTTAATCCCCGGATGAAGTTTGATTCCTTCTCCTTTCGTCGCATTTGGGTGATTTCCCAAAAGGTTAAAAATTTCTTCGTCTATAATGATGTCATTTGAATTCTCTTCGAGGCCTCGCTTCATTTGAGACGAACCATCTACCGAGTCTTGCTCGCAATTCTCATCTTTATCCCCACTCTGTGTGTTTAGCGCGTGACTGTCATGATCTCCTTATAAGAATCGATTTCTGAAATACAACTTTCCTTTTCGGAGTTCGTAAGGAATTACTATTATGCGTGCTCGTGTGGAGCTTTGCTGATCTTGTTGTTCTATTTCCCTTTTTGGGTGGCAAACTTCGTGTGGAGCCTGTCCACTGCTTTTCGTGAGGAAATAGCAGTATAACGAAAAATTATAATGTAGCTCGTGTAGAACCTGTCATTACTCCCTGAATTCAGATGGAAAAATTCTATTTTGCATACTGTACCTGAGCCTTCCTTCATAGAAGATTTTTCATCCTCACTTTCCACGTGTTTCTGCGCCATCAAATCTGTGACTAGCTTTGTTAGGTTATGTATCTGTAATTGCATTTTTTGCAGCTCTGCGTCAGTTCCGACGTCTGCCCTCTTTTGCTCTCGCGAAGGGGATCGAGAGTGCTTTCTCTTCTTCTCCTTTCCCATTGTTTTATGTGTTGAGGTGTTTATTTTCTTGATTAACCACTGCACGAGACTACTCTTTTGTGCGAATTCGTTGAGCACAACGAAACGATATGAGGAAACTGAGCATGCAGCGCCATCACCGGATATAGGCCACTACTAAAGGCGGGAAATTTAACCCTTAGTGTGCACACCTTCACAGCGAGACATTTCGTGCACATGGGGTCACTTTGAACCCAGGTCATTTTTGACATCGAATATCTAGGTAACTATGCGCTTTTCGGAATAAAAGGTTTAGTCACTTTTTGCAGTGAATTGATCCAACTTCAAGGCTGCAATGTCGGATTTCCAAAAAAATCTTTTTTCATTCTTCAAAAACGTGCTCAAAGTTGATAGTGCGCGTAAAAAGCACTTTTCCGATTAAATCTCTCGTAAAAAATTAAATTTTGAGTTTTGAAAAAAATCCTTACAGAGTTTTACAGACAAGGGTCCATGCTTTAAGGGAAAAATAGTCCACTTTGCAATCTTTCCAAAAAGTGTATTTATTTTGGAGTATGAAGTGGCTATGCTCCCTACTTTTAGAGAGAGGATAACGATTTCTGAATATTGGGGGTTTTACTTATGAGATGCTCACCTGTAAATGCTATTCATGTGAGAAAGAAAATTTTGGGGTCAACCTGACCCCGGATACACACTAAGGGTTAAAACTCTAAAGTTGTGATAATTGAGCATAGCTGACGCCACTACTACTGGTAATTATCGAGAACGAGACGTCACAGTATAATCAATCTCAACAAATAAGTTACACATAATTTTAATAAATGCGAGAATAAATTAATTGCTTCTTTGATCATGAAAAGAGCAAAAAAGTTTAGTTGCTTTTTTGAGTTTCAAGTAACACATGATCATTCTTAAGATCGATTTTCTATCGTGACGTTTCACTGATGATTATTTGTAACTGTAGAGAATCAGGACGCGAAGCGCAAGACTATGGAATTCATCGGTGCAACTAGAAAAAAGCTATAAACACAAGTTCAGTTGGAGAAAAACGAAATTTTTATCGCATCATCGCTCAAATATAAAAACAAAAAAAATACACAAACTTAAAGCGAGCCACTCGTGCAACTTTGTTGTTTCTCCATAATTATTTTCAACGTTTGACCAATAAACATGAAAATTTACTGCTGCACGATAGGTTTTTCCATCGAGAATAGTGGAAAAAGTTGTAACGGACGCATTATTTCATTCGGTACTCGGGAACGATTACCGTAATCGTATCACGAACGCGATAAACTGAGTAGGAAACCGCGAATAAGAAAGGTGGAGGAGCCACGAACGGGGGGAGGGGTTGCGAGGATGGATTGGCGGAATTCCAATTGTAACGAGGCAAAACCGCGGCGTCTCGAATTGCTCCGGAGAATAACGCGGAGCCGGATAACGCGAGAGAGCAGCCCGCTTCGCCCTTTCCCCGTACACATTTGCTTAGACAAACACGTGGAGCGAGGCCAACCCCCGAGTCTCTCGCTCCGCTGCGTTCAAGTTTCCTCAATAGTCAGGTCGGCACTGCATACACGCGCACACCCTCACCGCCGAATCAACCTGTGCACACACACACTCGGACTGCTTTCCCTATGTCCATACACACTCACCGGTATATGTGCTTATCCCCTTAGCTACCTCAACAACCCCTTTCTCCTTTCCCGTTCGCAAGGACCGCAGATAGACGAGAATCGAATTGCTGATTGGTGCGGCGATCGGGGCTTCCTCAACCCTCTCAATCCACGTTCTGATTTCCATCCTAGAATCGACTGATACGAATCGATTCAATCGAATTATCACCTCTACCGTAAACAGCACGCTTATAAGAGTAAGAATCAGTCGATCAAGCTCAGTTGGAATTTTCGAAATGAAAATTCTTTGAGGCAGTTTGACCGATTAAAAAAAGGCTCTGTCAGCCTGCGCAGGACGATGGAAAAAATCGACTGACGGAGCCTTTTTTTAAACCGCGTTAAAGAATTTCGATTTCGAAATTTGCAGCTATCTCTCTCGCACTCACGGTTGCGATATGTACCGGCTGATCCATCTTGTGAAAGAACTTGCCACGCGATCATCCACAGATGAGTTTCTATCGTATCGAATATTCGAAAAATCTTCACTTGGACCAAAAAGTTGTTGTTTCGAGAGAATTCTCGTCAGTTGAACCGAGATGAAGACACTGCATTCGCTGGCTCTAATAAGAAATTTACACTCCGATGCGAACTGCGAGCTTGTAAAATTCAAAAGGAGGGAAGTTGCCCAGTGTCGAGTTGTTACCCCCCAATTCAAGAGTGACTTATGATTTTTTAACCGAACATCAGTTCACGAGTTTTTCACTAATTCAATCTCAATCGCGAAAACCTCCGATGTCCCACCGAGCAAAAATTAGCACCGAAGATCGCCATTCCGATGTTTTTATTCTTTTATACTGCGAGGAATCCTGATGAGAATCCGATAGATTACCCGGTGCTCAGTAAACAGTTTCTTCGATCCGATCGTCTGCTCCGAAAGGTCAAAGGGCATCAGACACCCGGAGGAAAATAAAAAGGGAGAAGGAGAGTGACAGAAAGAGTTGAAAAGAAAAACAGGAATTCTCGTATCGTTCTCGAGAACAAAAAAAAGAGAGTTTACGAGAGGCGATGAACAATGCGTCTTTTAGCTCCGTGTTACAAGGGCATTACACACATTGGTCGATGCCTTACGACCTACCCTCGAGGACTTCCCGATGAGAGAGGCGCACACGAGGTTCGCGGAAGCCGCATATACTCTCCCGACGAAATCGTGTGCAGGCGGCTCTCTCGTTAATACATAAAATCCTGTGCAGGCTGCAGCAGCCCTTGCAGGGGGTGGAAGCGACGAGGGTGAGTTTCGTCGGCGGCGGGGTAGTGCGGTGACGGCGAGACTGGACCACGTGTTGAGAACCTTTCCAGTCGCCATGGCAACCCCCGCTATGATCGTCTCGCTTGCACCGTAGTCGAATATACTCGTGACACACCCACGCGGAGGAACAAGAGGAAATTCCTCGCGTCCACCCCTCTCGGCTGGCTGCCACCCTCGTGCTCAACTCGTGAGCGGACCGACGCGCGTCCAACTCTTCTCCAAAGAGGCTTATATACGTATACATTCACGTGTATAGTATATATGTAAATATGTGAATAATTGTCGTGTAGCTCTCGGTACAACACAGATGCGATGCCACGAATCGCTTGAATTTATAACATTCCTCTTCTCTCAACTCCATTTCATCATTTTAATATCATGTATTCATCCGCTATTGCGGAGCATGGCGCAGGAATACATTAACGACGAGTTATCGACGTAATTTGAATGCGATTTTAATATGCAAACTACGGTATTTCTACTTTAATTTGCTCCCAACCGCTTTTGGGGGAGCGAACCTAATTTCTTTTCGAAGTAAATTTTCTTTTCGACTAAGATTTACTTGACTAAGTCCGCTTATGAACGAAGCGATATGGTCCGACGTTGCTATAAAAACAGTAATTTTTGCTGTAAAAGTCTCTCCGTGTACCTCCCCTATTTACATCAGTTCAATTCCAATGTTTGAGGATCGATTTATCGAATTCTGTTAACGATCCTACCTCCTTAATGTTTTTCATCATACTTTCAAAAATTCAGACGTTATTACATGGGTTAAAGTCCTCCGAACAGACGAGCCGAAGGCGTCCGGTGATGAAAAACTCTCCCGAAAACTCGTACTGTCGTTGACGTATTTCCATTATCTCTGCGGGAAAAAAAGTGAAAACGGAAAAGAGCTTATTGCGGCTGACTGGGATCGCGGACGACGCAAAAATCATTCGTCCCAATGCCGAGAGAAGCCGGGAGTAAGAGAGGGAGAGTGAGGCGGAGGAGAAGGGTTGCGGACGCGACAATATGGAGAGAGTTCGAAATAGACGCGTCGTCTGAGTTATAAAATGAAACGTCAAACGTTCATGGCAGCTGAAGGCTGAAGCAGGCGATTTGATACACCGAAATATATAGACAGAGATGAATTTCCTCGCCGTTGCGACGAGCTGCCCGTACCCAGCAGATAGGTTAGAACGCTATTGTACACGGGAATCGATGTTATCGGAGATATATCGTCGATGAACACGTATCGAATAATCCCAGAGGGGCGCGAACTCCACCCCAACTCGAGGCCATCTCACTTCCGTCTCGTCTTCGGTCCTTTTGGCTTCTCTCGAGGGACAGCATTGCTACGTCCGATAGACACGCGCATTCACAATCAAGCACTGTTTTCGTAATGGAAACCTCGTAAGACGAAAACTCGGGCATTTGCTGCAGTCGAGTCCGCTCGTAGCAATACGGATCAGACGATTAGTGCCGACTCGAGAAACCCGAGTTTTTTTCCATCTCATTTCTACGCTCATGTCGAATGCCAGTCCAGCTACGATCGAGTACTTTTCCCTGAGCTTCGAAAAATACTCTTCGATCGGGCGAAATGAGGCCAAATGTTGAAACTCTGCCATTGTCAAAAAGTTATTAAGAGTCACCGTTCCTCCGTGACATTATTGTTAACGTTAAAACCTCTCTTTGTTCGAGCGTTAAGCATCGTTCCTGACACGTTCGGGGGCACGCCACAATTTTTCTAAATAACTCCACGGAATGCCACGAACAAAAGTATAATAGAATCTCCCGGGAGCGATGAAATCTCGTGTCTTGCAATAAATCATTACTAGTCATGAGCCTCGATATCCGATCGGAATATAAATTATGTGCTTCGTGTACCCCGCGCCGTCGCACGTTATACAATATGATCCGGAGCGGAGGTTCCTATCTCCGCGGAATCCCCAAGGGTCCATAACCCATCGACAGAGACTGAAAAAATATACACAAAAAGGAAAAGCATGCACGAGCTTGTGCCACGTAGCAAATAACTCTTCGAGTTATCAAGTCCCTCCGAGGACGTACTTTCTCGGTACGTTATTTTTCAAGAAAATAATATAAATGCATTCTGCATCGCTTGAACTCTGCGCGCCAGAACTTACATAATTTCACTTCCTGCACGTCAAATTTTATTATCCTGCATCTTACAATTATACAGTATCGCCTTGTGCAACGTTTATGTACACGCGTACGAAAAGCGAATGCTGTTATTTGCGGGCCGTGTAATCGTCGCTCACACACGCCGGCTCTTCTGCACTCACGAAACGTCCTAAAAGTCACGGACCAACTGAAAGTGAATGTTTGAGCCTGCGGAGTTGGGGGGGAGCGAAGATCTCTTCAATTATCTTTACGACTCGTCGCATTGTTTGACTCTTTTCAATTATTTAATCATTTTAACGATCAAACATTGTTTTTTCATCGAAAATGAACGGATCGATAAATCGATGAATACGCGGATGGATAAATGGACGATGGTACTCGGTGTTTGTAGCTAAGCTTTTGACAAACTATATGACTCCGAAAGTTTGGACATTGCAAAAAAGTTAACACGAATTTTCAACGAGATAGAGTCGACCGCCGCAAAATTGGCACTGCTTTTTCGTAATCGCGACGAACCACGAGATTTTGCTGAAGAAACTCGTCTGAATAATGCAGACACGGTCGTTACGTCGTTTCCGTTCTGCTAAATTAATGTCGACGTAACGTCCGCAGGTGATAGAAAAAAAAGCTGAGCGTTGCTGTTGAGCAACGAAGTAGCTGCTGTCGCCGCGCTCGATTTCTCATCTTTTACGCTGTCATTTATTTTCCTGTTTTTTTTTGTATCATCGAAAAATCCCACTTCTTTTACCAGACTTGATTCGTTTTTCATCTCGTTTGCAGAAACGATGTCTTCCTGGAGCCGTACCTCCAGCAACACGGAACCGTTCAGGTCGTCAGCTCGCCGAGCACACCACCGCCGAACCCACTTCAGCATCAGCTTACGCACCTACATCATGTACAGGTAAATGTCACCAATTGTGGCAATAAATGACAAAATATTTGAAAAATATGGTTTTCAAGGAGAAAACTCGAAATCAAAATCCTCCAAACTTGATTTTAGTTTTAAATGGTTTCTCGTGAATGTTCATTTTTTTTCTTTTCTTTTTTTTGAAGTCTCAACTGTTGTATTTCGTTTCACCCCGGACCGTTAACGGACACGATTGTATTGGACTTTTTTCTGCGCCCCTCTCCCCGGGCTGTAATTTCATTTGAAATGCAGACTGACGCTCATGGCAGAAGGAAGGAGTGAGAGAGCATTCGTGCAATTTCGATCTCTCTCACTCTCTCGCTCTCCCCCCATCTCGGACTGTAAGGGAATTAAACGCGGACGCGGTACGCATAACGAACGAACGGTTAATTGCAAATCCCTTAATTGCTCGTCACCGCGCGCAAACGGGCGAAAGTTTATCAGGGATGAAAAAACGGAAGACACAAAAGCTCCGCACAATACTTTTGCCGGAAACTTGGCGGTATGACTGTATTCATCCCTGCTGAATTTATATGCCGGTATCAGGAATTACGAATTTCAGGACACACTCCGAATTCTTTCCTTCTTTTTTACCGAAATAAGCTAACCCCTCTCCTCGTATCTTTCTCGTAAAAGCGGCTGGAACAAAGGGAAATGGAATTCTTTTCATCATCCTGACGTTATACCGGGTGTCGTAAACTCTCGGAAGCAATTAAGCAAATCGTTCCAGTGCCTCGTGCTCGATGGACCGTGAAAACTATTTCGCAACAGTGGTTGCAGTCCGAATCGTCGAAATCCACATCCTGCATTCAAGAAAGTAACAAATCTTTTGTTTATTCATTTATTGAATTTCCAAACTGTCTTCAGTTTTTCTTCGAAATCGATTAATTTGTTGGGTAACGAAACAAGGTTCGACGAAACATCCACTGAACTTCGAATACTGGTAAATTCGATGAAACGACAAGAGAAAAAGGTTCGCTGAAATCTTCGTATCGCGATCCGCGCAACATTCGTGAAAACTTGTTCCGATTCGTCCAAGAATATCGGCAAAGAAATCGACTTTTTGTTTGTTGCGAATTCATCCGAGCGCGCCCGAATCTTGAATCGATTTGAGACAAATCCTCCACGTGCAGTTGAATCGGTCGATTTGAGAGGAAAATATTGTACTTCGATTCCACGACGCACGCCTACACTCGGCGTTTTTCAGCCAGGCATCGGGGATTGGCTGTCAGAAATTAATGAATATCTCATGGACGTTGCTACTGTCAAAAAGGGAGATTCTCTCTTCACAATTTCACGATTCACGTAGCCTGTGGAGCTTCGACGTGAATTTAGCGCGCTTCCATACACGCAGGCGAAGTATAAAGAGGCTCTGGAATGAGTAATACGCGGCCTGCCCAGCACGGATCGTCGCTAATATCCAATCTCTCGTGCTTTATTCAACGTGCCCCTCGAATCGAGTATAATTCACGCTCTGGCTCGGGCCTGATAAAAGCTTTTTTTTAACGATATCGTCGACCCCGAGTGGCTGTATTCGACTTTCGGATGGATGTGAAGGGTGCGCTTCAACGTTCAATGGACTCGGCTGTAGTGTACGCAGCGGTGAATAAGCGAGTCATTTGAAAAATATCCGAAAATATGGATAACTGCGAGGCCAGCTCGGAGCGATTGAGACTAACGAAATATGAGAAATGCCTAAATAGACTTCGATCTCGAAGTCTATTTCGTTCGAAAATCTGCGGGGATGATCTCTGCATCGGTTGAAATGAGCTTCACTGATCCCCCGTAAAACTTGATATTTTCCGAATCCCCTGCTCCGCCCATGCGACGTGGCAGCGGAAAGCCAACATCGCCATCCTTTCTCCTTAGAGGCCAAGAGCCAATAACAGCCTCGAAAGAGGTGAGGTGCGAAACATCATTCGTTGCTCGGTGCGACTCTATCCGAAGGAAAAATAAATAGCGTACCAGCCGGAAAAACAGAGAAACAGGGGGGAGGGAATCGACTGCAAATTCAGATAACCGACGAGGGTGAGTTTGGAAGGAGAACGAAACAGGCTGGTCCTGCTAACTGGTCGCAAGCCCTCTTCTCCCTGTATGCGTGGAAATTTAGTTCGTGTCGTTATAGAATATTTGTAGTGCGATATCCCGGACGCAGGATCTCTTGTGTGTATATAGTTTCTGATATACACCGGAATCCTTAAGCCCCTTAGGAATATAATATTGGCATTAGTGCCTGCTCCATCGCCACCTAACTCTCCGATCCCCTTCCCTTCCCCAGAATCCCCCCTTCTGTACAGTCTATCGTACATGTGAGGATTTACATCCCTGAATTGGTGGCTTAAGGGGACATTTTCCTGGAGCTTCTCTCTCTCTCTTTCGGTCTATATTCTTCGGGTCCTCCATTACTTAAAGTAAACCAGTTAACCGTTGAGCTCGCAATTCACTAATATTCGCGTTCAGAGGGATTGGACGGACAACAAAATATGGAAAATCCTAGAAAATTCTCGCGAGCCATTTTGCTGCAGCTCGAAACAAGGATGCGAGGAGACTTGACTACAACGAAATACGAAAAATCCTGCATTTGCCGGAGGGATAACGAGAGCAGAGATGAAAATGTGGAATAAAAATGAGTGGAAACGACGCCGAGCTGCCGCGTCTCTTTCGGAACACCTGCCGTTGGCAATTCCCTTCTTTAACGACCTTTCTGCAAACGTCAAATCTCAGAGAGCTTCTCCCTCCTTTTACTTCTGAACCTGCCTCAGGCGCAGTCTTTCTCTTTCATTTCTCTTCCTCGTTTACACCTATGAAATTTTCGGTCTCAAGGCTCTCGACATCTTTTATGCTTCAAGATTTATGCCACCGAGGCTCGACCGGCTTTTCACTGAACATCGAAGTCTCGAGGATTGAATCGCCTATCGTCGTGTTATCGATATTTTGCATTTTGCTCCCTTGTTTGTAATTCAGCCATCAGATTTGTAATTCGACCATTTTTATTCCACGAGAAGGGAACAAAATTGGAGATTTGCTAGAATTATTTGAGTTTTTTTTAGATATTTTCGTTGGACTCCAACGTTGCAAACCTCAGCGTCATTTTTTTCACGTAAATCGTGTACCAACTTGATATTCATTTTCAAATTACCAATAAACACTAGGGCGATTAAAAAAAAAAAAAAAAATCTTGTTTTCGATTGCAAACAGGCTTAAAAGTTTCTTGTTGGTGTAAAAAGACTCCAGTTAAAATTTGAGCCCTTAATATTAATATTTAGATAGTCCGCATCGCACTTTTTTCTATTTTCCATAAGAATAACATTGGAAATTTCTGTTTTGCACATTCTGATCTTTACTGCAAGCCCATCGTATGTCATATAAAAAATGTCTCCACTTGTTCTTGTAGAAAATCGCATGCACGCTCTACAAAAAAGGTCTCTTATGATTTTTCGTTAAACCTAATTGTTTAAAAGTTATTAGAGTTCAAAGTTCAATTAATCGCAAATTTAACCGTTTTCAGTACATTACGGCAAAAACTTCATGGTCCTTGAAATCGGTCTCTTAGGAAACGTTCATGAAGAATTTTTTACAGTGATCCAAAAAAAATCGAATAGTTTAGAAAATTTATTAGTAGAAATTTATAAAATTTTTTATGTAAAAAGAATCTCGTTAAGTAAAGTACTGTATGTAATTGTTCTTGTTTTCTTAAAGTCTCCGTACATATTTTAAACACTATTATGGTTAAAATCAATTTTCAAAATTATAGTTGAGCAATCGAGTTGTCTCATACATATCAATGTGCCGATAAAAAAAAAACTTTTAGACCCTATATCGGTAATATAACTATTTTTCTACTCGGTAGAGTTGTCGATGAAGTAGTTTAGTTTGTTGATTCTTGTAAAAATAGATATTGGTGTTCCTCAGTGTGTATTGTTTTTTTGAAATATGATTTTCATCAAATACTAAAAGTCATTTTTAATTTTTTTTTCTCAGAGTTTCGCTGGCCTTATTATTACAAAAAATTATGAAAAAATATTCTCTAACAGACTAAGTTTAAGATAAACACAAATTTTTCGCCAATCTTTTCCAATAAAACCATTAAATCCGCTATAATGTACTAAAAACGGTCAAATTTGCGATAGATTGAACTTTGACCTCTAATAAATTTTAAACTTAATAGTTTAACGAAAAATCATAAGAGACCTTTTTTGTAGAGCGTGCGATTTTCTACAAGAGTAAGTGAAGAAATTTTTTTTATGACGCACGATGGGCTTGCAGTAAGTAGCAGAATGTGCAAAAAAGAAATTTCCAATGTTTATTACCGGTCAAAACACATGCGCTCCCAGTCACAATAGACTTTCACTCAACCGTCTTTCCGTCCTTTTATTTCGAGGCAAGAGCGCAATCAACAAATTGCAAAGATTTGTCTTTCCCTCAACATGTTCAGTCGAATGGGGATAATGTTACGTTGTTTCTCCAGCAGTGCGTTTTATGTCGAGAAATTTTAGACGTGTCCCTTACGGATTTTACAGAGCGAAGAATCGCTGTCGTCCGAGGGTTCAGCGACATCGGCAGGGACTTCCGGTTCTTCGGAAGACTCTGGGAGCGAAGTTGCATGTGACATAACCCTGATCGAACGGCTCATTCGTTCGCATCCCATTTGGTTTCTTCCAGGGATTCAAAGAGCCGGAGCTTTTCACTTGTTGCAAGGCAAAGAAGAAGGGGTAAGTTCATTTTTTATACTTATTTTCATATTTTCCTAAACATACAGTTTATTCCAGTCTAAAAATCTATAAATTCAACGTCAAAGTTACTTTTTTTAATACTCTCGTCTACGACCTTGTTTACAATCATTCCTCCGGTTGCCAAAAAGCCAAAGACAAAACTACCGTCGCGAGATAGTCGTGAGTTACGTTGATTGCAACGCAACTTGGCACAAACCGTTTTAAGGCTCTTCATTCCTCTTCTTATCAAGACGAGACAGCACAGACACGAACGCTAATTCTTTTTCTCTTTTTTCGCCCCTCTCCCTTCCTCTTCGTCTTCGTCTCGCTTTCGCTCGACCCGCGAACTCTGGCAAAATTCCAGAACGCATCGCCGCGAATGAGTAAGAGTTAAAAAGTGCTTCGAATGAGCGAGAAAAGGGGAGAGAAAAGTGGGGCTAGCAAAACGAGATAATATGAAAAGTCTGGCAAACATAAATTAAAATCATTTAAAGTTAAACTGGTTTTTTTTTATTCCTTAAAACTTTGTTCTAGTTCCCCACTCCCTCGCGGTAATAAACTGTTGAAATGTTGAAATCTCCATCGAAAATTTAAGAACAATGACAAATAATGAGTCTTTTGTTGAAATTCTTTTTCCGCGAATCTTTCATTTTGCTCGTTACTTCGAGACTTTTGGGGATTCCCAGGCGAAACGCTTTCGAATGAGACATTTTTGCTGGAAAAGACACTGAAAATTATCGTTAAATACCGAAACGTAAAACCGCGCGCCAAAGTCTCATTTGCTACTATAATCTCACAGTTTTTTCACTCCAAGACACGCTGCAAGTTAAGTGCACGGTGTTACTGTTACCGTGACGTTCCACACAAATTACGAGGCACTAAAAAACACAGGACTTTTTAATAGAAATTCTTTGGTGGCACGAAGCTCTTAACCACGTGGGAAATTGCTTTCACGATGCTATTTCCAAAGCTGACATTCCAAATATCCAATTAAACATCAAAATCTCCTCGGCATATCGACAAAAATTCCGCTGGACCGAACAATTTTTCATTTGATTTTATTATTTCTATTGAATTGTTCACACTGAGAAACATTATTGGTTCATAGTACCATATTTGCATGTTTCCCTGAGGTGATAAAAATACTTTTATGGTAACGCTCATTCAAAAAAAATTTTATAAGTCGTTTACATCAAGCGCGCATATATTAACAGCAACAATGACTTTGCCAAATATATATTGTGTACATGTCACCAAATAATAGTAATACTTTTGATGATCAGGTATTGTACTCTCGACTATATGCTCATGGTACGCTTGGCAAAGATTTAAGGTAGACCACGGAGAGAAAAGATTTTAACAAAAAGAAAGAATTTCAACAAACCGAAGAACATTGATTGACCCAAATGAGACTCGATCCCGGGACTCTTGGGGCGCTATCCACTGCGCTACCATACGTTCTATAACTAGGATACAACCAAACGCATATATAAGTCGTCATCACGGTTTATATAAAAGTTTTGTTTTTTTTTTCAGCTATAAAGTGTGTGGTAGCGTAACGGATTGCGTTCCAAACTCAAACTCCGAAAGTCCCGGGGTCGAGCCTTCCTCTGATCGACTTTTTTTTTGTCGCGTCGTACTTTTACTCAGGAGAACGGTATAAATATCCCTTGCGGTATGGTTGTCTTAACGATAACAAATAATCATCAATACCTGGAAACACAAGTCTCCGCAAAATTACGAAAATTGTTCCTATCATGAAATATTATGATAATGCCTATTCAATTATAGATATTAATTGCAATATGGATGGTAAAATTCAGTAAGGTTTATCCAAACATGAATATGATACAGTATACCATATTTTCCATATCCAAAACGACTTACTTATAAAGTTACTTGCATTATCTGATCATTGTGAGGATTTTTACCATGATATGACGCTGAAGTTTCCAACGTTGGAGTCCAACGAAATGATCGAAAAGAACTCTCCAATAATTCCAGCAATTCTCCTATTTTGTTCCCTGCCAAATTTGCGATTCGTAGTTTTTCAAGCTGCACCAAGGATTCGTGAAATAAACAATTGGTGAATTAAAAACGTTTTTTTCGTTCATTTCGTTGGACTCCAACGTTGGAAACTTCAGCGTCGTTACCATGTTACTTTTAAATAACACGTGGTCATCCACACCATAAAGATTACATGTTTTGATGATCATGACAGATATAGTTCAATTAACTATGGAAAAATTGTCCTAACAATATTTTTTGGTACATTTTACCATAAAGGTGATAACCATACGTGTATAGGAGCAGTAACCACTGCTTTTTTTCTCAGTTCAATTTCCATTGTAAACTCTCACATGCTCCGTAAAAATTCTGTTTATTTTTCTATAATTATTTTTCGTTAATTCGATTGATTTGATTTTTCGAGAGCAATTCACGAGTTTCGAGTCATTTTTCTTTCTCATGATTTTTAACTGTCGACCTCCAAATTCTCGATTATCCACACGACCAAGTTGACGTAAAACAATGAAAATATTTATCTGCTGCGAGTGCACCTTATCCGAGTATCCTTAAATCGTGTCAATGCCTGCGATAAGTGGGAGTGTGAAAGTCCTCCGAGTTTGTAACAATGAACGGATTTGTTGCGAATAATTGCCTCGAAGACTCCACAGACGTAAATTGCGAAACGATTCTCGAGATGCTTCGAAGATCCGTCAGACACGCTTGTAAATTCTCCACAAATAATGAAAACCTTCGAGGCGAGCTGAATGTTCGTTTAAAAAATTCGTACAAACTCTATTCCTATTTGTTTTCCCCTTTCAATCGATCGGGAAAGCCACAGGAACAAGAAATACCTTTCACCGAAAGATTTTACAGTTTCCTGTTGAAATGAAGATGCGAAAAAATATCTGTTGAAGGAAAAATGACTAAACTGAAATGTCGACTGGAAGCATTTTCATTCAGCAGCCCCAAAAATGTTACATAATTTTGCACACAGAAGGAGAATATAAAAAGATAAAAAACTGTGCCCCGAATGGAAATGAAGAGCTCCGGTGCATATCGAAATCCGAGAATTCTTCATCTCCATTTGTGCGGAGGCGAAATAACAAAAAAAAGGGGATCGTTGGCAGAGCAGTAATCAGTGCAAAATATGTGAGCCTGTACGAACGAGGGGCGAGGCTCGTTTTCTCGCTCGTATTGTCGTCATTGTTTCGGATCCCGTTCATTGTTTCCCCAGCATTGTTAATCGTCGCATTTCCATCTCACCTCTCTTTACGAATACCCCCGGACGTGTTTCACTGTCGGTGGTAAAAAAATAGAAAAAAAAAAAACGAACGCATCCTGCAATTACACCGAGTCGGAGTGTTCATTTTTCTCATCCCTTCGTTACGCTCGACAGCAGAGTGCGATGAGGAAAATCGATCCTTCGACGCAGGAGAATAAAAATCGTGACGAGCAACCCCAGCGAGGCCCATTTTTCACGATTGTTTTTTCTCTGTTTTACAGAATTTTGTTGTTCGACAATCCAGTCAGAGCGACACGATGGCATTGTCGGTCAGATTGCCATCGGGCAAAGGGCCTTACATCGAGCACTACCTCATTCAAGCAAATAAAGGAAAATTGAGCCTCGAAACGAGCGAAAATCGTTTTGATAATATTCCTTCCCTCATCGCACACTACTCGCAGTGCTGGTGAGTCTTTTATTCATCGAAAATATGATTTTCTTCCTTCGATTACTCAAAATGGAGAAACCGACGTTTCGGAAGCCTTCAGCAGCATGAAAACCTATTTTTTTTTTTTTTTAATTTATAATTGTCATGGAATTATCTCTTGCTTGATATAAGAAAAACAAAAAGACGATTTCATTTTCATGAGCTGCCAAAGGATTTCGAACGCTTGTAAAACGTAATCAAACGAATTCTGCTAGATCACGACCATGCAACTTCGAACTCTGTTGACTTTTCAAAGCTTTTTCCCCCCATTGAGTCACTTTTTTATTCGACAAGCATCGTAATTAAATGTGGTATTACGTACATTCGTCTTGGCAAGCAGCGACGAGTTACCGGTGCAACTTACACTGCCAAGGGCGATGAGGGATGCTAAAAACAGACAGCAGCTCTCCTCGCTCGCGCTTTTGGGTCAGGAATTTTGGAGGTATCCAATGGCTAATCCAAAACCCCCGGAAAGTAGCAGCAGCAACACATCGAGCCTTAGCAGCTTTCACGGAGGTAAAAATTATCGAATTTTCACACCTTCATTTATTATTTCTATCAATTTGGAAGTTAATCAATTAAAAATCAAATCGAAGCACCAGCTTTTCTTGTTGCTTTTTTCCCCCCGAAGAAGCAGATTAGAAATTCGCAAATTTTTCGTCTCATTTTTCTTCACTTACTTTGCGATATATTTTCGTAATTTTCCTTCGAGAACGTAAATCGGAATTGCCGCCACCGCGGTATATCGCCGTTGCGAATAACATTGGATAAAATGTAGCACGTTAGTTGGTAAAAAAGTAAAAGTTTCCAATTCTCACGTAGTCAGTAATTCGCAACAAAAAATCTTCGTGCGTAGCTTCTAAGAAACGTGAAAACGTCGAATTGTGCTGTCACGAAATAATGTGATGCTGTTGAAAGCAACAATTCGCTGTAGCTGAGAAATTTGCATCGAGGAAACGGTGCCTCGTACGTTGCATAGAGAGAATCGTGATTACTGTCATCAGAGCACTCGCGAGTCCTTGAACCACTTATCTAAAGTAGCAACAGCATTAGAATAATTCTATAAAAATACTCGTTAACGTTGAAGTTGAAATTGTCCTTGCCGTCGTTTATGTTTGACGAAAAATCGCCAATCGATCCTCATTCGAATGTAAAGCATGCTGATCCGCAGCGTTACAAACAATTCCAGTAATTTACCGTTGTTCTGTAAACTTTCGATAAATCTTAAACACTTTGTTTTCTTACTTTTATATTTATTCTATTTCTCATCAATGGGTAAATTTGATTTTAGGCAATAATAATAATGCATGCACGCCAACGACTGAGAGCATAGTGCTCAACTTGGCACCGATATCTTACAGCGATACAGGTAAGTGTTATCGATTTGTTCAAACATAGTTTCATCCGAAGGCCCAATGAGGCTGATGATGATGCAAAAAAAGTCATTTTTCGGAGTAATTTAATGGGCAACAAAACGTTGTTTTTTTGGCGAAAAATAATTTCATTTTACAAAGCATAAACGAAAATCGTGTTGAAACATATAATGTCCTACTTTTAATTTATTTCAACAGCAAATTCTTCGCCAACGAATACGATAACAACAACTGCCACATTCGCCTCATCACTGCCAAGACAGCCAAGGCCAACGCCTCCGAATACATTGAATCTCACGACGTTCAACGAGCCTATGGACGCGAAGAAAGAACGTCTCGATAAAATATCACCGTGTGAAAAACTGTCGCAACAATTGATCTCGCCAAACCTCGTACAGAGCGTACGTTGCCCATCGCCGATCGTTCACAACGTCGAGAGCAACGTTCTCAGCCCTACGGAATCCCGAACGAATTTCGACAGCACGAAACATTCGAACGAGAGTACAAAAAGCGAATTCTCACGTAGCAATAAATTCACAATGTGCACATCGACCTCCTCGAATTTTCACCAAAATATCTCCAACTTCAACAATTTGTCGAACTCCAATTCACCGTTGTTACCCGATGTCAGGAACGCCATCGTGGATAACAACTCGTTGACACAGAACGTCAAAACTCCTCCACCGCCCCCACCCAGATGGGCCAAACCGGGAGTCTCTCAGAGCCAAAATAATTTCACGGTCACCACGACCGTTACCTTCAACGTCAATCAAACCAATGACGTAATCACTTCACAGGTAATACAACCAACAAAAAAACCGATAAAAAATTAATTTCGTTGGAAGAATCATTCACTTTGAATGGTTAATTGTCTAATTCACTTTGAAAATTGCCAAAATATCAATCACAACGATAAAAGCTTTCGAAATATCCGGTTTATTATTTCCGGCGATTTGTTCAATCGTCATTCCTCGTTCGTGCTCGTTTCTTCGAAAATTCAATAGAACGAGGCTACAAATAGTGAACAATGTTATTTAACTTTCGTACGATTTCTCCGTATTGAAAAAATAAATATTCATACGATAAAAGTTGGTGGAGCGATGCATATGTTTAAAAAAAAATTCAATCTGATAGCAGCTGCGTATAAATAATTAATGGCGATTGTGGTTGCGAAGAAAAAAGCGTCTTCTTTTGTTTTTAGCACAAAGAATAGAGGCAGTTACAATGCTGAATTAAACTATTTTCCCAGTGTCGTCTCTACGCGTACAATGGAGCGCGGCTCATTGTCTCTCTTGAACGAAGCTTGAAACTTTAGCAAGGCTTTTGATTGTTCACAGCAAAACACTCCATCGGATCCGAGCACGTCTCTGTTGAGTCCGCAGAGCGCGAGCTCCAACAAGTCTCTAACGTCGAATCTCTCGTCGTCAAAGTCAGGCCTGTCGTCGACAACGCCGGTGCTCTCACCCACGTCGAAGCTAGTCTCGAGCATCGGTACGAAAACACCAAACGTTTTATCTCCAACGACACCCTCGGGTACGAGCAAATCCAAGAGACGGAGAGATCGCGAAGCGAGAAAAAATTCTCAGCATTATCAAGAATCGGATATTTTGGAGTCTTATTATCGAAGCTCGCCCGGCGACAAGGTCTCCGATTACGAGGACATATGGAACACGACCGATCGATCGAACCACTCGACGTGGTCACCCAACGACAAACTCAAACGCAACGAAACCCCAAACACCAGTCAGGAACGCACGAAAAATTCCAACGATCGACTCGTACCCATCGAACGAATCGTCAGCCCTTCCGATCGTTCTCCAAACGAAAGACTCCTCGAAAACGAACAATTCATCGCCAGAACCGATCGACTCGTACTCAGAAACGATAAGACCAATGGGAATGAAAAACTCAGCTACAAGGAAGTCACCAGTCCAGAGTTCACCAGCTTCAAACCTATCCTCGATCACAAAAGCCCCGAGTCTGGGTCGCCTGAAGAAACCGGCATGGGAAAACGACCTGATCTGCTATCACGAGTTTGTGAGTTTTTATCTACCATCGAAAGTAGAAATTCCATAACATTCAAAGAATAATTTATTCTCGTGATGACAAATGACTCTTTCGAACGTCGAGCCATGCAATTTGAAAATTTCTTGAATCGATTATACCGAACTTCCTCCAAAATATTTTTTATCAGTTCCATAAACGAATTTCGAATCAGGAGACAAGACTCGTGTACATTCGGTATATCATTCGTCGTATTTTCGTTTCACAGGCAGCGCCAATTCTCTGAACAGTCCGAACACAATGACACCACCGAAAAACAAGCTTGGCTTGATTCTGACACAGTCGGAGACCAACAGCCCAATGACACCGGAATCGAAGCAAGGCAGTCCGTTTTATGCAGAGCCAGCGGACGCCATCGCTCAAAGCGTCGCGATGGTACCGCGTAGAAGAAACAAGAATAATCCAATGACCAACAAATTTCGTCATAGCGAGCCAGGATGGTTTCAAACGCCGGTCGGTCATCAGGCAAACCAATTGCATCCGATCGACTGGGACGAATCCGAAGAGACGGAGGACAAAACTCCCCTCATTTCCTCGTCCGTTGATAATCTTGCTAAACGCCTTAGCACGAGAGAAATCAAAAAAATACCACGTGCCAAACCTGTTCAACCACCAAAAATCAGAAACAAAATTTTCAACGACACTTCCTGGGCGGTCGACTCGAGCTGGGAATTTATCGGTAAATTTTCTCCTCGAGTGCCTTATATTCTTCAACGCAATCGGCCAGCACGCGTGCTTTTTTGCGCTTCCTGTATTTTTTGAGTTACTATAATTCATTTTGAAGAAGAATGTTTGTTAAAAAATTGAAGTAGAGAAATAAAAGGAACGTTGCCATTTTTAAACGGTTCTTAATGCGTCTTTCATTTCCCTCAGGAAACGAAGGAGACGATGGTGAAGCGGACTACGACTGCGATGCCGATTACGAGGGCGATCCGGTGACCCGAAAATTTCCGGATGACGAGTGCGAGCGCGACGTAGTTGGCAACACGCTCACCGTACAGAGTATAATATTACAAAGGTATCCGGAATTACTCAAATCACCGGACACCACCGAGTCATTGTATAGCGATAGAAATTCGTCGTACGACAACGTTGAGAGACGAATGGAGAGAAATCAAACACCTGAATCCCGAAACGAACGTACCGACGATCCTTCCGAATGGGAAACGATGCTTGACACCGATGAAAGTGACGTCGAAAGGATCAAGAGAAACACAAGTTTCAAGGAACGCCTGGATCCACTTCTTTGTAAGTTCCCATTCATAAAAGAAATCGTCCATTCGATTATCTCAGTCGAGAATATGTAAATTTTCTTTTGACGAAACATTTTTTCGGATTTCTTTTTCCTCTATGCTCCGAGCTCATTGCATCGTTGACTTTTCCCTTTACTTTTCGTGCTCCAAATCATACAGGTCAAGTTACTGATAGTAGTTTTACTTTTTATACTTTTTCTTTAAACAAATATAAAAAGCTTAAAAAAAATGCTTTCGTTATTTCTCTTTCATTCACTGGACTAAAGACCGAATTGGCTCAAAGACTTTGATTGAAATTAAATTAATTCGAAATTAGACTAAAATCCGGCATAGCATCGAAACTCTTGTACTGAAAATTCGATCCAACCGCACGAAACGTTGGAAAATATGTGATCAAATTATTCATACACGATCGAATGACGTTTTCGCGAATGTTCCCAGTTATGCTGCAAAAAATCGTACATCGATGCTGTTATTTATTCGTCCATAAATTTAACTCTGTCATTGGTGTAAAATAGGCGTTAATCTTATCGCGACACGTTTATTTAAACGTGTTGAAACATTCCAAGCATTTTTAGCTTCCTCGAAATACCTTATTGGACGGCTTATCTATCTTTTTAAACTTTAATCCTCGATATCGTGTCTAGATACGATTTTTTCTTGAATTCACTTTACCCGATAAGCTCGTATAGCCAGTAACCGTAACAGCTGATAACTCGGCGTGCCCACCAATGAACAATTGATCGAGAAAAGAGTTTTTGATTTTTAATAGATTATAATCTTGCACGATCACGCACGACTGGAATCTGGGAACAAATAAAAATTCGTGAAAAACGCGTGATTCCTCATTTGATGTTTGATTTTTTTTTTCTTGCCAAAATCACCGCGCGATCTTTTTAATGGGGCCGAAAGAATGACGAAGCGATTTTCTAGCTGATCAAGATTTTCGCGACTCACGAAATGCAACGGAATACGAATCACAAGTCAAACAACTCGCACAAGTTAATTGACACGTTGCACAACACATGCGTTACGTAACGCCGGATCGAATCCGAGTTTGTACATCTGGTGTGTGTGTGTGTGTGTGCTCGAGTGTCTCAATTCTTGTACGTGTGCATGAGTTCTGTCTGAGCTTGTCTAATGCTCATTGTTCCTCGAGTAATCGTCGATGTACACCGACGACGTAATTCCACGTCTTTGATACTCCAACGAAATCCTTTTTACGTGTTATTTGAAGAGGGAACATACACGCACACACGAAAGCTCCAATATAGCGTTATTTTCTCACGACATTTTTCACCACAATTAAATATTGCATCGGTGATCCTCTCCTCTCCCGCCCTCGTGGCTCATCTTCGAGCACAATAATGTTATGAAATTCGTCCAATCACCCCACTCCCATATCTTACCACTCTTTTATTCTACGTCGCTGAAAATGCAGTAGACTCAGCAAAACAATGGCAACAAGTGAGCTTCGAGCGTGGAAACATATTTTCGTTTTTATCAATATCACGAATACACTTCCAAACGTTTGGTCAGAATATGACGTTGAAAAGTGCTGACCGAAACGTTGAATTTTCATTCGTATAAATGGAATATTTGTAACGCAAAATTAAGGTGGCGAAATAATAAAAGCGCTTCGATCGTGTTTTTTACAATATCAGTGAACTCGATGAATTTTCAGTTTGATATCGAAGCTTCAAATATTCGGAAAGATTATTTTTTTTTTTGGATCATCTCGTGAGACACGAAAAATTGTTTTTTCGTTTTCTTTTCAATTTTCATATTTCGCACTATGAAATTGCAAATGAAATTTATCGCCCCGAAAAGTCACGAGAGCCTCGTTAACTGTTACGATTTAGTGGGCTTCCTGAGATTGCCAAAACAATTTGGGTTTTGGTGAAATCCTCGCGGAAGCAATCGCCAATCCCCCTAAGGCAATATAACAACTATTTCGTGGATCGTAGAAACGAATGCAGTCCTACGGAGTCGTATAAACCCTGAATTTATGGCTTCAGGGTGGAGGGAGAAGAGAACCACTTTTACTGTAACTCTCCACTTGCAGTATTTACAGTAGTATATTCTCGTGTACTTTAAACTCAAAACGAGCTGGTCCTCGAGACTCGATTCGTACAGGCCCTTCCAAATACTCGCACTCAAGCATAAAGAATCGATGAACTTGCAATTTTCCCCCAAATTATTCTACTGCCTTTTTTCTCTCGTGAATCAATTGTTCATTTATGTCACTCGTTTGTTAATCAACTGCGACGATTAGTGACGAATCACTCCATTAATTAGCATCCACTATTATCGATACTTATTTCACGACTGATATTGATCAATAGGCTACTTTACAGCGTGTAAGAAAAAATCTAAAAATGCATGTTTGCGATAGATTTCGTAAAAAGTAATAAAATAAGAGTATTCATAAAAATACAATTTTAATTTTACAACTCAATTTTAAAAATCGTCTTTTTACATCTGTTTTTCAAATTTCTAAAACGCCATCCGCCACATTTGATTCCAACGCAACATTACTCCGATAGTAAACAATCCAGATTTTTATCGTGCGCGCTCTGTGTTATTTTGAAATTTTACAAGTTATTATCACGTTTGCGGACTTTTATAGTTTATTTTATTAAAATCTCATAACGGCGAAGACGGTTTTGTGAAAGCAGAAAGTACAAATCTACCAATGATAAATACGTTGATCGTGGCGATGAACTCACCATTTTTGTGGCGTTTTTACACTCGTATTATTGCATTCAAGCCCAAGACACCAATGATATGCATTATAACTCATTATTTTCACAAATCTTGTTACTTGGTCTTTCGCAGTCGTATTGTTTACTAACCGAGTGACGTCACAAACCGAAACAGCATGGCAACTGGCATCTCCGCGAAAAAATTCAAAATCGTAAATAAAAAATAGTTATCAAAACACTTTTCGGTCTTATAAAATTGAAATAAAAATTCTACCGGTTCATTGCCATCTCAGGACTCGGATTAATTTAAAACAGTTTTCAAAAAATGAACAAAACCTTTTTTTTAAGTTTTACGATTTATTTCCCCACCACTGTCGAATGTGACTTTCGGAACACCGTGTATATACTGATTTTCGGTTTACCCTCCGCGTGTTGGAAAAGAGTGGAGTTGAAGGATATGGAAAATTCCTGGGCAGGTCAATAACGGACCAGGTCATTTCGTGCGGTCTCCCGAGGAATTCTACGCAAATATTTGTGCAGTCGCAGTGCCCCTTAAGGATTGCTTGAATACATGCTTGAGCAGACAGTTTGAGGGTTTCTACCGTACGCAGAAATTTGCGTCTATCGTTGTTTTCAAATTCCGCAGCTCTTTATTTGTTTATTTATCTGTCAAATTATTGATCATTTTTTAGATATTCGTGTCAAAAATTTTATCATTTTTGACGCTAATTCGGATGACGAATTTTGAGACTGTTTTACGTCAAGTGTTTATCGTCAATTCTTGTCGCTCCACACAGCACTATTCGTTAATTACGCATCTTCAACTGAAACCATCGCGCAAAAAGAGTTGCGTCGTACTCTCGAACGAGGCGATAATATTTCATGAATTGTCTCTAAGCTATGAAGGATGAATCAAAGAAATTCACTGTGAGAAAAAAAATTTGGTTGACCCACTTGAAAAATATTCAATTTAACTAAAAGTCCCATCCGCACAAAATATTTATTAAGTTTCACAAAACATTTAGATAATGATTCAAATAGATAGCGATTTCGATTAACGAAATTAAGGATTGTGTGACGATATTTGGTTACTCTAACATCATATTTTGTTGCTACGAAAATAATTAAATCTCCGTAGACTTTGTTGTGGTAAGAAAACCATCGGCTGAATTAACAAAACGACATATCGATTAGGCTAGTCATCGATAAGATTTGGTTAAGCTACACGAAGAAAAAATCCGACTATCAAAATTATTTGTTTTTCTCCACAAATCATGTTGGCTAATATAATAATACATTTCACCAAATTTCGGGTTATATTGAACCGACCAGTATGATTCGATTTACAAAATATTTATCATTCTCAACAAAACCGTTTAGATACTCCAGTACTCGATATTCAAACAAATATATCATAAATAAAGTGTATGTGAATTAAGTAGAAACAAACAAATGTTTCGAGTTCTTCGAACAAAGAATTTTGTTTCACTCGTTTAGTCAATTCACATAAACAAAAATTTAGTGATTCGAGTAAATGAACTATTTCTTATTAATCGCATTTTCTTTCTCACTGCGTCAATTTTACTCAAGTTTATTAATACCATCAAATGTTCATTTATTTCTCTACCTTCCCGACGAAACTCATCCGATTATAATTACATCAATGTACGCACCTGATTGTTCGGGTTCAATGACATTATACGCGGGCTTACATTAAATGCAGTAGCTCCGAGGGGTTTGAACGTTTTGTCGTTATTTTTTAATTGCCACTGGTCCCTCATTTATTTACCGTATAACATGGTAAACAGTAAATCCTAATGATGCTAATAAAACTGAAGAAAAACTTTGCTGAACTTTGCTGAAGGCTGCGGGGGGTATTTAATGTACCTGGGAGTGGAGACAATGGATCTTGCTCATTCGTCAAGATCATCATTACGTTTGTCATGAAACTTTAGCCTGCTCGACCGTCCCCTCACCCGAGCATCTCAAGTCCCCACTTTTCCTCTCGAGCATTTTTCCAAAGTGCATAAAGCAGAGAGCGACCGCGAGAGTGAGAGTGGCAAAGTGGGCAAAGGAAGGAGAGAGAGAGAGAGAAAGATTATACGAGTGTTGTCTCCGTCTCTTCCTCTCCCTTTGTCATTTGCGATAGGATTGCATTATACCGAGCTCAGTCGGGGGGGCTTCGAGAAGTTTAAGATCGTTGGTCAGTCGAAAAAGAAAGCCCGCAACGTCGAGACGTCGATGGTCGGTCCAAACGTTCCAACGATTCATACCATTTTCGACGATTCGCCGGAGAGGAAGTGGTGAAAAAAAATAAAAAGGCACCGAGATTAATGCGAGACAATTTGCAATAAAAACAGTGTGTTTCGTCAGCTTTATTGTTGAAAAAATCCATTAATTTCATCTGCGACGAGCGATAAGGAAAGACAGCTAGATTTTCTTTTCTCCCTTGTTGTACTGATTTGTAAAAATATTTCTCGGTATTCATCTATCGGAAATTTGTCAGTGAGTGTTGATGACTGTGAGAACGTTTCTTCATCTTTGTCGACTGTCCACCAAATATCGTGGCAGGCCGCACTCCAATTCCGTATGTCGATCATCGGGGATCAGAAAAGTCAAATATTTTGCGCGGTTCCGACGCCGCACGTGATTCTGTAGCGCAACACAGGTGCTCACCATAAAACGATAAAGTTATGAAAAAGCATTGGTGGGATATGACGAAAAACTAGCCACTTTGAACACATGGAAAGAAAAAGAAGGGAATCCGGTCCTCGGCGTTTGTAAAACAACGAAGATAACAACGAAATTCGTATTTCGATCTTAACGATCGCGAGGGAATTGAAATTCAGGAAAAATGATCACCTGCTCGGTCGAAATAAGCTCCGGGAAATCCCAGAAATTCACTATCAAGACGCGTCGCATATTCCAAAAAATCGGTCGATGGTTTAACGAGCTGTGCCAAAAGTTTCAGCGCGGTATCGTCGTTATAAAGAGTAAGATTAATCGGCATCGTATCGTCACGATCGATCGACGTCTCCAAGAAATGCGAACGCTTCTCATTATTTTTTATTCTCTTTATTCCAACAGATAAGAGCGAGAAAAATAAGCGCCCGTGGACAATGAAAAAATTCTTTTCACCAAAGTTTCGATGTACGATTATATTTCAACTCATGATAAAGAATCGATTGGTTCGATTGTTAAAAAATTCATGACTAAAAAACAACGAACAAACAAATAAAGCCACTAACAATCGTGAACAAAGGTCCTTCTGAATTCATCATTGTGTCTCTGCATTATCTATTTTTTAGCACCTCCAAGACTGCAGGCCTTGAGGAATAGAGACGCGGCTGGAACTGGGTCAACCATAAGGTCGTACGCCCTGCAATTAGCGGCGGACAAAACAACCACTTTCTCCCAGAATATTGAGAATTTTATCCAATGTACAAAAGAGGGCAAGGAGGCGAGTCCTCACATCGTCATGAGGAACATACGCCAATTCATGTCCGGCATGAAAAATTATCTTGTCAAACACGGCGAGCGTGAATTCGAGAAGGAAGTCGAGAAGGAACGACTCAAATTGAAGGCCAACGAATTCTTGAATCTCGACGCGATACTCGAGGGCGTTATGATGGGACTCGTCGTTCGACCACTCAGGGAACACGTGTACAGACTTTTTGTTGATCATTACGGTAGCACGGGATCGCTTCAAACACTCGCCGAAAGCATACAGTACGCTCAGGGAAAACACATCCAAGATTTAGGAGTAAGGGTAAGACGAGATAACGACTTTATCCCACCTTCGATCTTTCCGGACAGCCGCATTGAGTGACGAATACGTTTTTTTATTTTTTTTATTTTTTATTTTTTTTTCTTTTCAAGTAACATATCTCACAATTAGCTTCACGATAAGAACATTTTTATTCCGCATTTTTCTACTCCATTGTCCAAATTAAGTTTGTTTTTGCAGTAATTTTCGATCGGTTCGCTTGCATGTTTGCTTGAAACTCTGTCGAAGACGAATTCGTGGGGAGAACGGGGAAATTTTGTATATCTCCGACACTGAAAAAATATAATTAAAAGTCCTCGAAAAACGAATAAACAGTGTTTATTCAGAAGCGTGAAAAAACTTGAATATATTTATTTTGTATTTTTATAATATCGCTGACTTTAAACTACGTCTGTTGATAGCCGAAAATCATACCACCATCCGACGCGAGCCTTGAAAAGATCCTGAGGTACATCGACCGTTTGCAAAAGTCTGACTCTCCATTGGAAAAACTGGAGAATCTACTGGCTGCGATTTCCGCGATATTTAACTCGGTAACTATCGTTTTGGTTTTCCTCCATTTGAGAATAGCTTTTGTTTCATATTTTTTTATCGATTCAGTCGAAACTGGTCGAATTTTATTGATAAAAAGCTGAATTTTTATATTTTTCATTGATCCGATCTATTCTATGATCCGAACTATAAATAGGATTTGTCGTTGCTATAAATTTGTGATTCATTCGGTCGCCGACGATTCACAGGTGAAGCACGCCAACTCCGGAAGACACGTGACCTTGGGAGCCGATGATCTTTTACCTTTGCTCGTGTGGGTATTGGTACGAGGAAAGGTGGTCGATGCCGAAGTCGAGGCTGAATATATGTGGGGCCTTCTCCATCCTTCCCTCTTAACTGGCGAGGGTGGATATTATCTGACAACTTTGTCCAGCGCTGTGCACGTACTCAAAACCTTTAAATCGAGCCAAGGAACCATGTCTACTTTGAACGTGAGCAATTAGCCTTATAACTAACTACTCGGACCTTTCGAATTCGACCAAAAATACACCAAATAACCAAACAAACTGCGATGTAATCCGCTCCTCTCTTTCTACTGAAATCATCATGAAGTTTACCATTTCTTCCATTTGTTATATTATTAATATTGTGTTTTGACCTACGGATTATTCTGCCAAAATTAAACAACGACACGTACACGAATATCAGGATCGTTATCCGTCGTTTGGATTCTTAATAAAACTATTCGAAAGCACGTATTTTTATTGATTTTTCATTTTGTTAATTCACTTATATTTGTTTGTGATTGTCCATAATCGATTTTCTGTTGCCAAATATTTTTCGTTCATATTCATTGGCGTAATTCGTCGTTTTTTTTCTGAATAAACATATTAAAAAACTCGTATTTTTACTTGGTTTATTTTGTGACATTGTTTATATTTGTGAGTGTTCTTGTTTGCGTTAAATTATTCTCTCCTTGACTCGTCTTTGTTCACGCTGTTTGTCGTTTTTCTTCTGAATAAAATGATCCGAAAACTTTCATTTTTATCTGATCCTTTATTTTGTGCACTCGTTCACGAATGTCTTCGTTGAAATTCAAATTCTCAATCATTCCGCTTGTTTCTTTTAATCGAAAGGGCTCACAAAATACAGGGACCATTTGCTCTGTGAAGAGTAAAGAGAATTAGGAAATTCAAGGGCATCGAGTCAACAAAGTTTCTTGGGGGAAAAAAAAAGTTGCTTTCACTCAGTTTCTCCAATGAGACCAATTTATAAAGTAATTGATTGGAACCTCGACGTTAACAATGAAATTGTATTTTTCCATGAATTTTCTGATCCATCAAATTCCAGGCAAAATTCTGATAAATTTAAAGAAAAATCGATTCGAATTTTTCATAGGGATGTGGAACTCCCGACTGCTCTTCGGTGTTAAGAATTTTGGTACCGGACGAACTTCATGGCTCGCTAAACACACGAACACTTCCGATACGACCGAACATGAATACGCGAGATGTTTGTCGAATTCTTGCCCACAAAATAAGATGCACGAATCCTCAGGACTACGGGCTGTTCAAACTGGTGCAAGGCGAGGGTAAATTTAAACTTTTTTTTACGTACGAATTGCTAAGACGTGTGGACTAAACACTTTTTGTAATCTTCTTATTTATACTTGAATATTTCTTTCAGAAACTCTACTCGGTGATCAGGAATGCCCACAGGAAATCTCTCACTGCCTATTCGCTTATAAACGGATCGACGCGAAAATCGCATGGCCGAGAACAACTATCAGCTCATGAAGAAAGAACCACCAGTTAAAAAATCGACGCCGCTAATCCACAAACGTGATCTAGAAATAGGATTATAAGCTACTGTTAATCTGGGTTGGTCGGCACGAAGCGACTCGTGATCGTGAGCGAGTCATTACATAGCTTCATTCTGTATTCTTTGACTTCCGAAAAAACAAAAGGATTTTCAATTACCTTGAAACTCTTGGCACATGAATCATTGAGTTTTGTAGATATTTCAAAGGATCATAGCGGAAAGACGTTCGATCGTTTTCTTTTTTTCCTCGGAAAAAAATGTTCCTCGATCTCCGATAATCGTACCCAATTATATATGAATGTTTTGTGTAAGAGGAAGAATAATGAAAAAAAGAAACGAGAAAAAATCTGGATAATCTAGTGGATATTCAAAATTGTATGTCCTTTTGCATGAGGTACGTGTATTGTATTCTCGCATTTAAGTATTAATCAGTTCGATGGGCTTTCGCCGAATGGCTAAGAGATTCGCCGTCGCCTCCCTCCTCCCCCTTGACCAAACATATACATACAACTTTGTCACAGGCTATTACCGATTCTTGTGTGCAACGAGTTTAGCGACTGGACGTGTTTATCCACGATATCGATACTTTTTACAATCGATAACAAGGCTGTTTCGAATGCTCCATTCACGATATACAGCTCCTCATTCGTCCCCCTTCTCCTTCTTCAAATTCTTTTATTTTGCCGAGATCTAATTAGGTGAATTGTTTTTACAACAATTCATTGACGAATTTTCTGACTCACAACGTGCTCTTGCCATTGATAAAAGCGTAAATCGTTGATTGATGTATGTCGATTTTTAAAGCTGTTCTCTTTAAGGATAGGCAAATTCGAGAAGGTTTCGAATTTTAGTTGAAATTAACAAATCTCGTCGACAACAATCTCTCTTCCCAAAATCCAATATTTTGGATTCTACTTTTTATACAAGCTTGAAGTTGCTAAGCCCGAGATACGAAGAAAAATGAAGAACTTGGGAAATTTTTGAAAGAAAGATTTTGAAGAATTCGTGTGAACAAATATATATTGACAGATGAAATAATTTTTCAAAATAAAACTCGATGAAAAACTCGATCTTGAATGTTGTACGCTGCGACAACGTCGACTAAGACCATATGTTTATTCAGTATTCAATCATTTATATAAAAAATGTAGTTCGTCTGAGAAATGGAATAAGATTTGAATTGTAAAACAATCGCGTACGAGCGAAACGTATGGAAATGGAAAAAAAAAACCAGAACATAGATTGGCAGAAGGGAAGAAATAAAAAAAAAAAACAATCATTTGGAAAAATGCAATAATATTGAGCGATAGAAACTACGAAACAAGTGAAAAAAAAAACCCAAAAACAAACGATAAGAAGCAAAAGTATAATGTACGTCATCGTATAATCACGTATAAATCCTCTTGATACAAATTTTAGAATAGAACACGAAAGCCTAGACTAGACACTCTATTTTAAGTACTTTTTATGACAATGAGGAATAAAGAGAAGAAAAAATCTATCTCATAAGCGAAACGTATTTTAATGCAAGACTATTATATTTATTGGAGGTTGTATACATTGTTCTTTCATTTTCCAATATCGACGAATTTTATACTCTGAAGAAAACACGATTCCTCCACCTTCCCCCATTTAGAAGCCCCCATCGAGATAAGCGTACAAACGAACTTGGTGTTAATATGATAACACGCCAAAACACCAATTATTTCAATTCAACTCCTGTATATTTTGACAAATGTTTTTGTTTTTCTTTTTGTTCTCAATTGCATTATTTATTTCAAGAAAAAAAAGAAAACAAACAGTAAAATTCAATAACGTATATCATATCCTTCGAGAACTAATCGAATTGTTTGATTCTATATTTCCGACGTGCTTTATTTTACTATGCTTTTAATATGCTAGTCAAGCCCCCATACGAATGAGAATTTTTTTTTTTTTTATAACTTACGTTTATAAGTGTAATATTGAATTATTATTATTATCTGTTGAAAAAAGTATCATCGTTATTATTATATCTCATTACTGTCATCAACACTTTTATCACTATATTATTGTATTATTGAAAATTGTAATATGTAACTATGCTCAATAAACACTTTTCTATGATATAAACATCTGTCGATCGTGACATAACCATTTATTGATTTCTGCAGTATAAATAGAATTGCGATTATTTCTCAATCCCAGATTGTGATCAAAACGATGAAAATAGCTTCACAATTCTCGGTCTCGTCTCATAGAAGTCCGAAGAGATTATTCGTACACCGTACCAAGATTTTAATTATTATAATACACAGTCCCAAGTCCAATGCATCATTTTGTCTCGGATTTCATGAGATAACAAATGGAATAGTAAACGTGGAAATGAAATATCGGTACTCATTCTTAGAGGTCGAGTATTTAATTTGGAATTTGAATGTTTTGTCTGGATCTATATATTTTGCTTAATTTTGGTAAATAATCAACCATTTTTTTATTACGAACACAAAATATTTGATGTAACCACTTTTTTATGTGCATTTCCAGAAGCAGATATTTCAATGTTGTACCCAATCAAATTTTTCTCTCGTTGTTATTCATTTTTTGATTTCAGAGCAAATAACAGAACGACGATTCGAATTGAGCGCAAATTCTACGAGTTCTCGCTAGTGGCGCTCTGTTCCGTCTCGGTGCTGCATATTGATCATAGTTCTTCGCTTCGCCCCCATTCTGACAACTTCGGGTTTCACAGAACTCGATGGTTCAATATATGTGCAATCTGTGCAATATATAATTGCACAATTGCGTTTCGAATAAGAAACAATTAGTCAAATCGGTGTAATAAAATCGTTGAACGATGCTCGCGTCCCTGCGAAAGGCTTGCAGCCTCTCGGTAAGAAATCCAATCCAGATAAGGGGTTGAATTTATGCTAGAATCGAATTTCCTAACCTGTTTTTTTACTTATATAACCCCAATGTTTTCGGTGTTGTTTGACAGGCCCTTAAAAATATTAGAGGGGTGCAAACTTCGGCCATTCAGAGATCGGATCACCTGTTCGTTGTAAGTTTGCAGAATTACACAACATTTTGAAAAACTTCGATCGGTTTCATTTTATCGTTCATCAAAAATAACACGAACCAATTACTCTGCAGCATCGTGACTCAAAAGAGGACAATCCAAATATTCCCTTCGAGTTCAACGATGCCAACAAAAAGAGAATCGAGGCGATACTTGCCATTTATCCTGAAGGTCACAAACGCGGAGCTATGATGCCTCTGCTGGATCTTGCTCAAAGACAACACGGCTGGCTTCCGATATCCGCAATGCACAAAGTTGCAGAGATTCTCAATTTACCAAACATGAGAGTTTACGAAGTTGCCACTTTTTACACTATGTTCAATAGACGACCCATGGGGAAATATCATGTCCAAGTTTGCACCTGTACTCCCTGTTGGCTCCGAGATTCTGACTCCGTACTCAAAGCAGTTTGCAACGCTACTGGCACCGAAGTTGGAGCTACCTCCTCTGACAATATGTTTACCATTTCTGAAGTTGAATGCTTGGGTGCGTGTGCCAATGCTCCGATGATTCAAGTCAACGACGATTATTACGTATGTTACAAAAATATGAACATTCCTAGAACTTCATTGTTTTATATTGACCGCTTTTAGTTACTAGAACAGATGAAATTCGTGTTATTGGGAACTCATTGAAACTTTCGTTCAGCAAAGCTCCAAGTCAAAGTATGGGAACGAGCACATTTTTATTCTTTTTAATGAAAAAACAATATTCAGAAGATCATGTCACTGAACACTTGAAAGTAGAAACAAGTATGGGAGTTTTTATAATTTGTTCTATTCTATTGGGAACAACAAAAGTTTTCTATTAATCAATAATTGAAATCTTAAAACTCACGAATCCATGTTATTCCCTGTTTGACGAAAAGACAGTTTGAATTAACAGAAATTCTTGTACCCTACTTTCAGGAAGATCTCACGGCAGAGACAACAACTGATATAATAAACAAATTGAAAAAAGGTGAAAGGCCACCTCCGGGCCCTCAAAAAGTGGAAAGATTTGCAGCAGAGCCGGCAGGAGGACCAACATCTCTGACTGCTCCTCCGCCTGGACCTGGCGAAGGAGTTCGCTCTGACTTGTGAACATTTATCAAAAGTCATTCTTATAGTACGCGTCTATTCTATTGCCAGACGATCTCACAGTCTTGCTCTGTATATATATAAAAAGTCAAGAATATAGAGACATCAATGTTGATTTTTCTCATTTGGCACAGACATTCGGATTGAAATACTTTGCTTGAGGATATTTCTATTGATAAAGCGATTAGAATAGAAATATTTTAATCGTAGCACCGATAAAAATAAATGTCAAATAATGAGAACGTGGAAGTGCACGAGAGGGTAAAACGGTTTGAAAAGTTCTTTTTATCCAAATTTCGTTATTCACATATTCAACCTTATTGAGACACTGAAAAATATTTTTAGGTCATGTCATCATCACTTATTATTTTTTCAATTCTCATTCATTAGCTGAATAAGAAATGATTGATAATTTTAGTATCGACTTTATTCCATATTCCGAAACAGGTTAAATAAATTTAAACAGAAAGTACGTGCATCGAAAGCGCATCTATTACCTTTTATACATCAAATATTTTTATCTTACATTCTTACCGGCATGCATCAAACGAGTTTATTTCGACTTGTTCTATGTTTCAATTTCTCATGTTTTTCTTCGTAATTTCACAGAAAATTCGATTGGAAAAAGAAACACAGTTATCAGTAATAAAGTTGTTGGTTTTCGACGCTGGAGGCGCCACGTGGATTCTTCATATCTATTTTACGCTTCTCGCAGAACGCAATAAAAATCATGTAAACAGAATGGTTGCGAGAAAAATGAATCGGCTGATAGAAGGTAATTGCGTCGATAAAGTCCGAAGGTCGCGCGTTGAGCTGAGATTCGTTCAGTCAGTAGCGAGCGTGCGGAGCTGGCGAGCATTTCGTAAGCGTCGACTAAACGCCCATTTGACAGAATAATGGAAAGTTCTTCAAAAAACAGTATTATTATGAAGAACACTCTATCTGCGAAGGAGTGGTTACCTTTGATCGTCGCAGTTCTCATTGTAACTATCGGTGTTCAATACTTACGATGGAAAAAATCGAATAAATTGAAAAAGCTGGGAGTCTTGCATCCAAAAGCTTGGCCAGTTATTGGAAATTCGGCAGCTCTGATAAGTGGACGAATGCATTACACTGATTTGATTGAGAGCATCTACAGATTAAACGAAGATGCATATTACGTTGGATTCCACGATTTCAAGGAGGCTGTGATTTTGATAAGATCGCCGGAACTACTAAAAAGTATAGTCGTCAAGAACTTCGATCATTTCACGGATCATCGTTATTTCGTTGATCCAGAACTGAACCCACTGTTCAGTAAAAATCTCTTCACGCTTCGTGGCGAAAAATGGAAGGAAGTACGAAATCTTTTGACCCCCGCATTCACCGGTAGCAAAATGAAATACATGTTCGAACTAATGTCGGACTGCGGGAAAAACTTTGTCGATTACTTGGTCAACGTTACACTGGAAAAATCTCACGTCGTCGATTCTAGAGATATTTTAACGAGATACGCAAACGACGTGGTGGCTACGTGCGCATTTGGGATCAGCGTGAATTCGATGGAGCATCCAACCAATACTTTTTACATGATGGGGAAGGACGCGACAAATTTCAATGGAGCTCGTGGATTAAAGATGTTGCTGGTGCGTCTCTTTCCCCCACTCGGCAAACTCATCGGTGGATCATTCTTCCCTCCCCACGTAGAAAAATTTTTCGAGCATGTTGTGAGGGAGACTGTCGAGATGAGAGATCGAGAAGGAATAACGCGGCCCGATATGATTCAATCGATGATGGAAACGAAGGGAAACGAATCACACCAAGGCCGGAAACTAACGATTTTGGACATGACGGCGCAAGCAGTCGGGTTCTTCTTCGGTGGTTTCGAATCGGTTGCCACGGCCATGTGCTTGGTTGCTCATGAAATAGCGATCGATGCTAAAGTTCAACAAAAGATGCGGGACGAGATAGACGAAGTTGTGACGGCAACCAGTGGAAAAGTGACTTACGAGGCGATCAATGACATGCCGTATCTCGATGCCGTCGTTAACGAAACGTTGAGGCTTTACCCTATCAATATGTTTATCGAGAGATTGTGCACCAAGAGTTTCGAGCTGCCACCGGCTCTCCCTGGAAGGAAACCGATCACCATCGCACCCGGTCAAAGTGTTTTCTACCCGACATTCTCCATTCAGAGAGATTCCAAATATTATCCGAATCCGGAAAAATTCGATCCGGAAAGATTCATGGGCAGCGTCAAGTCGAATGTCAATCCTTTCGCGTATCTCCCTTTCGGTATAGGACCAAGAATGTGCATCGCTAATCGATTCGCACTTCTCGAAATCAAAGTATTATTCTTTCATCTTTTGGCAAAGTGTTATCTAAAACCACGACCAGAGGCATGCTCGCCGATGAAGCTCAAAAAAAGAAGCTTCAATTTTATGCCCGAAGAAGGATTTTGGTTGGAAATGGAGCCCAGAAATGCTGCCTGATCTTTGGGTGATGAACGCAGTTTTTATTACCCTCGGTCAGTCTTCGACACTAATTTTTTTTTTATCAATTCAGTTAAGGAGGGTGGATCGCGACGATACAATGTTGCCATGCTAAACCATTTTAAAAATATGAAGAATTTCAAAATGATAAGAATTTAGTCAAATTTGGTAAATGTATTCTTTAAAAATATATAAGACAATATACATTTTTTTAGATTTTTCTACCACATAGCTCTCGAGCAATTGAACACTAAAGTTCACGTGTATAAGCATAGAGTTTACATTAGGCTGGGCCAAAAAAATCAATATTTTTTTTTTCCAAAAAATATATCGAGAATATTATTCAGAATGACGAAAAAAAAATTTGGTGAAAGTTAGAGCCCTTAATATTAATTTTAAGAGGCCTATCATTGCGGTTTTTGATTTTTATGCATGACTCGATGTTTTACGTCAAAACTGCTAGGAGATTGGAGTGAAAAGAATTTATTTTCACTCATTTTTATACAAAATTGAATTCCCTACAAAAAAGGTCTAATTGAAAATGTTCTTCAGACGAGCCGTTTCCGAGTTATTAAGCTTTTTAAATCGATATATTTTTTCGATTTGACTGTTTTACTTTGGAATTTTGTAACTAACGAATCAATGAATATAAAAATGAAACCATGACAGATTCTTGAAGCAAATTTGATGCTCTCCAAAAAAGGTCTCTTGGTATTTTTCCCTAAATTTACTTCTTCAGGAGTTATTCACGATTGGAATACCAATCGTGAATTGGTATTCCAAAATTGGTAATCTTCGATTTAACGCTCAATTATGCGATAACCATGTGATAAAAAAATTTGAAAAAAATTGTATTTGTGTATTCAATGCCAAAGAATGTTATCACCAAATTTTATCAAATTCTGATTATTTTGATTTCGTGATCCACCCTCCTTAAGTTACACGTACCTCTTCCATGTATCGAAAAAAAAGCAAGTACGCATTCGTGTACCGGTGATTATCAGGATCCTGCAAACTCGCTTTTCAATGTCGAAACAATTGCTTTAAAAATGAATAGATATTTCTTTCGAATAATTCGTGAGTCGTTTGTTCGCTAGAAACTTTCGTTCTGCAAATTGTTGCTGTCTATTGTTCTTCCACGGTTTCGTTGAACACCCCGCCTCAACCGTACTCTAATTAGTACTCTAAACTTAGCAACAGTCTTCTTTCATTGTCGTACTTGAAAATGCTGGGCGACTCTCCGCGCAGCAATTTCACAACGATAATGGAGTTTCGCAGTTCGTCGGCGATAGCAGCGTCCTTATCGGTCAAAAGCGTTAAACTCTGAAAAATACAATACTGTTTCAGATATGCCGGCTTCGGAAAAGGGGTTCGTACGTTTTTAAAGCAAAAATTAGTGTTCGACGAGAACTTCTTGTGACGAGAAGTTCCTCGAACCGCTGTGCTGCAACCGGCGCATCGTTTCGGATCGTGAAGCGATTAAAAAATCTACGATGGAGTGGTCAGCGCTGATTGTGGCGGTGATTGTTGGAGCGATCGGTATACATTATCTGGTGCACTGGAGAAAATCAAACAGACTCAAAGGAATGGGAGTTTTGCATCCGCCGGCTTGGCCTTTAATCGGCAACTCGGGATCTCTGCTGTTTTCCCGTAAACATTTAACCGAAATGATTGAGAGCGTATACAGATTCAACGAGGATGCGGATTACGTTGGATTCTATGACTTTAGCGAGCCAGTTATTTTACTGAGGTCACCGGAACTACTAAAAAGTGTAGCCGTAAAAAACTTCGATCATTTTACGGACCACCGTAATTTCGTCGATCCGGAATCAAACCGGCTCTTGAGCAAAAACCTTTTCACTCTCCGCGGCGAAAAGTGGAAGGAAGTGAGAAACTTGTTGAGCCCCGCGTTCACGAGTAGCAAAATGAAGAATATGTTTGAACTCATTTCGGCGTGTGGGAAAAACTTCATGGAGCATCTGCTCAACGTATCATTGGCGAAATCGAGTGTCGTAAATTCCAAGGAGATTTTCACGAGGTTCGGAAACGACGTCATAGCTTCTTGCGCTTTTGGCATCAGCATCGACTCGATGAAGAATCCGAACAACGATTTTTACGTGTTGGGTAAAGAAGTGACGAATTTGGGGGGACTGCGAGGATTAAAACTGCTGCTAACTCGGCTCTCTCCGAGACTTGGAAAGCTCTTTAGAATAACGATCATTCCTCGGAAGACAGAATTATTTTTTGAGAACGTTGTAAGAGAGGCGATCGAGATAAGAAAGAAGGACGGAATCGTGAGACCGGATATGATCCAGTTGATGATGAAGTCGGGAGAAAAAGTCTCGGAGGGAAGCCGGAGTATGACGACCAGTGACATGACAGCGCAAGCACTCACATTCTTCTTCGGTGGCTTCGATTCGACGACCACAGCCATGTGCTTAATCGCCCATGAAATAGCCGTTGATTCAGAAGTTCAGGCGAAACTGCGCAACGAGATTGACAGCGTTCTCGCCGAGACGCATGGAAATGTGACTTACGAAGTGATCAAACAGATGCAATACCTCGACGCCGTCGTCAGCGAGACCCTCAGACTCTACCCGATCAATCTTTTTCTCGAAAGAGTCTGCACCAAAAGCTTCGAACTTCCTCCAGCTCTCCCCGGGGGCAAACCGATCACGATCGAACCTGGACAAAATGTTTGGTTTCCGACATTCTCCGTACACCGAGATCCCAAATATTATATAAACCCGGATAAATTCGACCCTGAAAGATTCACCGGCTGTGCCAAGTCGCACGTAAACCCTTTCACGTATATCCCCTTCGGAATAGGACCGAGAATGTGCATCGCGAATCGATTAGCACTCCTCGAGATTAAAGTATTTTTTTTTAACCTACTGGCTAAATGTTGCCTGAAACCTCGTCCGGGAGCACGCTCGCCGATACAGCTCAGTAAGGTCGGTTTCAATTTTGCCCCCGAGGAAGGATTTTGGCTGGAAATTCAACCCAGAAATTCTGCTCCATGACGACATCGACGCGCTCCGCAAAAAAGTATTTTCGTTCTATTATTCAAAAGCGAAGATAAGCGCAACAAGATCGAGATAATTCGTTGTGTGTTTTTTGACGAGCACATGTGTTTATTCATATTTTATAATTATTTCGATTACGTGCGAGGCGATTTTTTTTTCGATCATCCTCGGAGGCGGCGTCGCCGGAGGCTTAATCGACGGATCTCGAGTTTTTCAATGATATTTCATTCAGATATGATTTCGCTTCTCGTTATTGTTTTCGAGGAAAGTCATGTTTCCCGAATAAAATTATTTCTGCTCTAATTATTCTCACCTAAAAGTTGAATTATTGTTATAAACTGAATAAATCGTGTCCCTATTTAATATTTACTTATATAATTTCTTTTGCCTTGTTGTACTTTGTGTATTTTGTAAAATAAGCTCTCTCACTCCGCATCAACGTTTTAAACCGCTCTGGCTGCTTTAACTTTCGCGTTTCCTATTTCTCTTCGTGAATTAACATGGAAAATGAAAAACATACAAATAAACAAATTAAGGTAGACATTGAAGTATACTGCGAGAAAGGGTGCGTCACGTTTCAAATAAAGACGTTACCCCGCCCATAGATATTTTTGAGCAAAATGTTTTGAAAATTCCTCCGAGTTTGGTAATAAATACTATTTTGAAATAAAATAAAAAAATGTAATAGAAGAAATGAAGATTTATGGGAAATTCCTTGGAACACTTTCGATGTGTGTGCGGAATCGTTGGGTGGGTTTTTTTATGTAAAAAGAATCATCGTAGAAAAATAAAAGTTCGATTAATTCGATATTTCTCACGCCTGAACGTTCTCGCGCCGAAACGATCGTGCCGAAACGAAATGGATTCGTGGATCGAAAAAAGAAAATAAATAATTTGTGTAATTAAATAGTTTTTCGAATGAAAAAAATATTTCTTCCGACGTATATTGTTAGTGGATATAGATGTAGAATTTTATATCTGTGATCTGTGAATTCATCAACATGGTAACAACAAAAACTAGAACTTATGACATCGCCGAATTCACTTGCTCGCGGAAACCTTCTCAGTTATTCCAAATTATTTTTTCAACAAAAATAATATCTCTCGATGCAACTGAAAGTATAAGCTTCGGGAGAACGTTTTGGATTTCAGCGATCAAGATACGCGTCGAGATAAACATGCGGAATATGTAAAAGTGAGAGTTGGAATTTTGGAGGTCGAGTTCAAGATCGAAGGTGAGAGGAAAATAGCAACTTCCTTTTCTGCGTGGGTTGCACACCATGTTTAATATTTTCTAATGTAATTTCAGGAAAATTGGTGAATATTTACGTAAAAACGTCCCGCGGGTACGCGATCGATGCGCGATTACAAATTGTGGAACAACAATACTCTACACGTGTCAAATAAAACTGCTATCGGATAACTGACTGAGTCATCGGAAATCACGAGTTTGCATCTATCTACGCGATTGCTTTATCGACAAATGTCTGATAAAAATTACTTTTTTACAAAATAAAAATCACAAAAATTATTGTGATTAAATTGATAAATGATTGATGACAAATGATAAATTACTGATAAAAACTACAAATATTGAAAAAGTTCACAAATACATAAAAGCGTAATTTCGAAAATATAATTTTTTCTATAATGTAATTTTTATCTATTCGTGAGATCTTTTTGAAAATTTTTCTATTTTTCTTTTTTGAATTTATTTTTTAACCAAAAACAATTGTTTCTGAAACACACACAGATGTGAAGACAGAAACGAAATTAATGGTCGATTACGTGCGTGCACTCAAAAACTTTAAAAGATAATTTACAACTAATGTGCAGAAGAGAAATATTGTCGGAGTAATATATAGATCAGCGTAGAATAATAAAAACGTCCGGAACCATCGCTTGTTCGTGAAATAATATTAGAAAAAAAAGGCAATAAATAATGATGAAAAAGCCAGAGGAGAGGAATTAAAAAGGAAACGAGAGGAACAATTTAACAAGGAACCAAGGATAGAGCTATGCATATACGCCAGACAGTTCGAATTGATGGCACGAAAAGTAAAAAGAGAAATTAGAGAGGGGACCCTTGAAGAAAAAGATGATCTAAGCTAACAAGAAACATCTCTTTGGTGTCCCCATCCGATTTTCTTGAAACTGCTATATGTGAAAGAGCATTCAAAAGTAAGAGACGCGTATTTTCTTTTATCGGCAGAAAAACGGTTTTAAGGGATAAAACCACCCTTGAAAGTAATACATGTTAAGGGATGATTTTGCAGTTTCACCAACAAGCACTCAACCGATTTCGATAAAACCAAAACCAAAATGTTTCTTATCTAAAGTGATGAAAAGTTCACCATGCGTACGAAAAAAAAAAAAAAAAAAAAAACGGGCACCCTCAAATTCTTATATTTCTTACGCCAAAATGAAAAGGAATGAATATGATGAAATGAAACGGATTCTATTTCTATAAAAATATGAAAATAATGTTCACGTGTTTTCGCATTTTTGCAAAATAGCAGTCTTAAGGGCGTGAACTACTTCTTTTTTGAATTCTCGTACTGTAAGTGGCTTATTTCTGTTATATACATGTTTTTGCTGATTCATAATATTATCATAGGTTTCAAATCAAGATTTTCTCGAATCCAATTCGAAATGCAGTTTTCCAATGTTATTCTTATGGAGAATAAAAAAGTGCGATGCGGACTATCTAAATGTTAATATTAAAGGCTCGAATTTTAACTAGCGTCTTTTTACACCAAAAAGAAGTCAACAATTAGAGGGCTAAGAATTTTTTTTTTCAGTAGCTATTAATATAGAAAAGATTTAACCATCGATCGATCTATCGATGGCCTTAGTTTTTTTTATAGAGACGATCGTGGAATGAAAAAAAAAGAAGTTAATTTATCGGTCGTGACTTAAGGAGGTTGGATCACGAAATCAAAATAATCAGAGTTTGATAAAATTTGGTAATAACATTCTTTGGCATCAAGCATACAAATACAATTTTTTTCAACATTTTACACCGCATGATTATCAAATAATTGAGCGTTAAATCGAAGTTCTTATGCACGAGATGTATAACTATGTAAACTCTACGCTTATACACGTGAACTTTAATGTTCAATTACTCGAAAGCTAAGTGGTAGAAAAATTTTAAAAAATGTATATTGTCATATATATTTTTAAGGAGTTTCAGTACAAAAGTCTAAATATTAAGAAATTGATGAAATTTGGTGATAATGTTCTTCAACATCAAGTGCGAAAACACAAATTTTTTCAAAATTTTCTTCTACTTAGTTATCGAGTAATTACGCATTAAAGCAGATTTCTTATGCCCGGAATGTATACCTATATATATGGAAACGCTATGCTTATACACGTCAGCTTTAGTGATCAATTACTCGATAACTGTGTAGAAGAAAAATCTTAAAAAATTTGTATCGTCAAATTTGGCACTAAAGAATATGTTCACACAATTTTATAAAATTCTGAACTTTTTGAAATTTTTTATGCTTTTAGCATGGTTTAGCATGGCAACATTGTATCGCCTGTACCGAAACTCCTTAAAGAACACATTTATCAAATTATATTAAATTCTTACCATTTTGAAATTATTAATGTTTTTAACATGGTTTAGCACGACAACATTGTATCGTCGCGATCCAACCTCCTTAAAACAGTCGTGTATAGTTTGCATGTCAATGAAATAATCTTTTCATAATTATTTGAGTTCGAGTTGATTATATTTCTCCCGTGAATCGATTTGAATTCTATATTTATATTTGATCTTCTTTCTTTATTCTTTGACTCGTGATTGTTGAATTCACGAGTCATCAATCCTGGACACTAAATGGCAGAGAGCTCGAGAACAAAAATTACGTATTGAAGCATTGGAATAAGAAACGAAAAAAACATCTGATAACGGATGAGCTCGGACTACATATACGACGGTCTCGCGGTACAAATATCAATGGATACACGCAGTCAGTCGTGGCTGTTCGGGATAAGCGGTTCGTGTATACGTGTGCCTCGTTGCTATTTTCTCGTATGACGATAAGTTGCTGTGAAAAAAATTACGTTATCTCAGATAGTCGAATAGACAAATAATCTACAATGGAGTGGTTTACCATCATCGTATCGGTTCTCATTGGAGCAATCGGAATACAATTGTTGTTGTGGCGGAAGCCGAACAAGCTTAAAAAAATGGGAGTTTTGCATCCAACGGCTTGGCCAATAATCGGCAATTCAGGATCCGTCGTTTGTTTCCGGAGTCACTTCACCGACATGATTGAAAGCATATACAGATTCAACGAGGAAGCCGATTACGTCGGATTCTACGACCTCCGCGATCCCATGATTCTGATCAGGTCGCCGGAGCTACTGAAAAACATAGCCGTCAAACATTTCGATCACTTTACCGACCACCGGAATTTCTTTGACCTCGATTCGGAGTCGCTCTTTAGCAAAAACCTCTTTGCTCTGCGTGGCGAAAAATGGAAGGAAGTACGAACTCTTTTGAGTCCGGCTTTCACAGGGAGCAAAATGAAAAACATGTTCGAGCTCATGTCGACCTGCGGGAATAATTTCGTCGAGCACCTCGTCAACGTTTCCTTGGATAAGTCGAACATCGTCAACTCCAAAGACATATTTACGAGGTTTTCAAACGACGTTATAGCCACTTGCGCATTCGGGATAAACATAGACTCGATGAAATATCCGAGCAACGAGTTCTACATGTTGGGAAAGGACGCGACGAATTTCAGCGCTCTTCGCGGCTTAAAACTAGTCTTGGTTCGAATGTTTCCACTCTTGAAAAAACTCCTCGGTGGAACATTCGTTTCCCCGAAGGTAGAATCGTTTTTTGAGAATATTATACGCGAAACGATCGAGACGAGAGAAAAGCAAGGAATAACGAGACCCGACATGCTCCAGCTCATGATGGAATCGCATGAAAAAAAACCAGACAAAAGCAGGGATTTCACGATTCGCGACATGACCGCACAAGCATTCGTATTTTTCTTCGGTGGCTTCGAATCTGTCGCCACAGTGATGTGCTTGGTCGCTCATGAAATAGCCCTCGCTTCGGAAGTTCAAAACAAACTCCAACGAGAGATCGACGAGGTTCTGGCGGAGCGGACGAGCCAAAAATGCGCGACTTACGAGGTGATCAACGGGATGCAGTATCTCGACGCTGTCGTCAACGAGACACTCAGACTCTACCCGATCAATCTATTTCTCGAAAGAGTCTGCACCAAAAGCTTCGAACTTCCTCCGGCCCTTCCTGGAAGCAAGCCGGTCACGATCGAACCTGGTCAGAGCGTCTGGTATCCAACTTTTTCGGTGCAACGAGACCCCAAGTATTATCCGAACCCAAAGATATTCGATCCGGAAAGATTCATGGGCGATGCCAAGTCGAAAATCGACCCGCTGACGTACCTTCCCTTTGGAATGGGACCGAGAATGTGCATCGCCAATCGATTCGCGCTCCTCGAAGTTAAAGTATTAATCTTCAATCTTCTGGCCAAATGCTCCTTGAAATCACGTCCGGGAGCCCGCTCGCCGATAGAGCTCAAAAAGACGGGCTTCAACTTCGTCCCGAGGGAAGGATTTTGGCTCGAAATAGAGCCGAGGAAAGCTCCAGTTCGTTAACGAACTCAAGAGAGGAGAAATCCAAATAAACTGCTGTAACTCAACTCAAACATCAAATAAAATTTGTACTAACAGATTGCTACAGCGCCTTTTCCGAGTCTCTTTTCTCGTTATTTATAATAACCTCCCACTCCATTGTGCGCGTAATCCTCGCGGGAGTGACGGCGCCATTGAGCTCTAGCGAATTCAAGGACAGCGCACGACGAAACATGTATTAATTAAGTATCTTCTCCGCATCAGTTTCACGCGGAAACAAAACGAGTTTCTATTCCATGTAACTAAAGCAGCTGAAGCGAGCTGAAATTCGACTAATTGCGGGAACGGAATATATTTTTGAAAATAATAACGAAACGCATAACGGCGTGTGCAGCATTCGAAAACATGGACTTGCATGTATTTTTGGATTTTGCTACTGATTTCAAGCAACTAAATCTCCGGGTATGCGACGCTCGATAAAATGAAAATTCAAGAAGAAACGAGCGTTTGGCAAAATCCATTATCCAAATTCGCATCCCACTTTACGTGCGATTGGAACGTAAACATTTGAACACGCATGACGAGAAACGCCGCTACAAGTGAAAACCGCATGCTATTAACGATCACAAGTCCCAAGGGTCCTTGCGGATGCTTTTGAATCAAATTACTCGTTTAGACGTAATTCGTCTCTGCTCGACGAATTTGGCTCGAGTATAGTAACCGGCGGAACTCGTGAAAACGAAAAAAAAAAAGCAGTAATTGCGTTGTGATGGCAGAAAATCGGCGCATTCGCGTGCAACAGGTCTCGCGCTGGCTGTTTATTTTTCTTTTGAGGAGGGTGGATCACGAAATCAAAATAATGAGAATTTTATCAAGTTTCGTGATAACATTTTTTGGCATCGAGTATACAAATACAATTTTTTTCAAATTTTTCTACCATATAGTTATCGAATAATTGAGCGTCAAATCGAAGTTCTCATGCACGAGATTTATAATTGCATAGACGTAAACTCTATGCTTATACACGTAAACTCTAGAAAAAAAACTTTAAAAAAAAATGCTGGAAATTGAAATTTCCAAATTGCTTCCTCAAGATGGTGAAGATGCACGGTGCTGAAGATGCAGGATGCTCAGAGCTTACTCTATGAGGTGCTATATTTATCATTTTGGCTTCCTCATAGAGGAAGCTTTAAGCATTGTTCTAAAAGCTTGAGAAAGCAATTTGTTACTTTTAATTTATTTTTAAATAAGATTTTAACTTATCTATCGACTTTTAACTTTTCCAAATTAATTTCCAAAAATCAAAGCGGATTTTTCGAAAAACTCATATTTTCGTAAAATTTCAAAAATCATAAAATTTAAACCGCTCGACCGATATTTCCCAAATTCAATACTAACCTTTCTGTTATGATAATCTATTTATAAAAAAAAAAATTAGTAATAAATTTTAAAATTTCGGGAAGTTGAAGCGTCGACACTCTTTTTTATAAAATTTCAAAATTATCAGAGAATGAAGAGCTTGTTCAGATTAACTTCTATGCAAAACGGTAGTCCTGTATCTCAAATCGTTTTCGAATTATAAGAGTTTAAGGTATAACTGGATGGATAGCTCAACCAAAAATTATATCTGATTGGAATTTCCGTATTTCGTGATGCAATAAATATCTGAAATATTCAACAACATTTGGAAAGCTATGAACAACAATTATTAATAATAACATTGCCCAAAAGTTAATAACAAATTGTTTAAACAATTAATTATTCAATAATTTTGCGGTGACCTATTATTTTTTTTTACGAATCAAATGTGTGTATTTTTCCGAATGCTCATGAATTTTTTCCGAATTTTCGTGGATTTTTGAAATTTCTTGAAAAAATTTTGAAAAAATTTTTTTAAAATTTGAATTTTGCATGGATATGTTTTAGAAGACATATTTACCATCAGTTTTGAAAAGTCTCAAGGTTACTGGATCAAAAATGTACAAATAGAGCCACTTAAAAAATTTAAAAAAGGCAATTTCAAAAATCCACGAAAATTCTGAAAAAAATCATGAGCATTCAGAAAAATGCGCACATTCGATTTGTAAAAAAAAAACAAGGGTTTACTGTAAAATTGTTAAAAAATTATTCATTTAAACAATTTATTAATAACTTTTGAGCAATATTATTATTGATAATTGTAGTTCATAACTTTCCAAATGTTGCTGAATTTTTTCAGATTTTTATTGCATCACGGAGTACGTAAATTCCGATCAGGTACAATTTATCGGCTGGGCTATCCATCCAGTAATACCTTAAATTTTGCAGTGCCACACACACACACACACACACACACACACACACACACACACACACATCCGGACATTTTTTTCTAGACACGATTTTTTGGTGTTTTTGGACATTTTGAGCACATTGACATTGAAAACTGGAAAAAAAAAATGTTCATCGTCACATAGCTTCCTCTACGAAGTAGCAAAAATGTATATCGTCTTATATATTTTTAAAAAATACATTTACCAAATTTTATGAAATTCTTATAATTTTGAAATTCTTAATATTTTCAACATCGTTTAGCATGGCAACATTGTATCGTCGCGATCCAACCCCCTTAATATTTGGCGTCGAGACGCTACCGCGTCTCTTAAGGTGATGGATCAGCCGAGTAATCTCACCTCGAATTTTCGAAATGAAAATTCTCCGCTGTCGTTTGACTAATCAAAAAAAGACTCTGTCAGCGGACGCGGAAAGATGGCAAAAATACGCTGACAGGGGCTTTTTTTTATTGATCGAACCGTGTCAAACATATTCAATTTCGAAAATTGCAGCTATCTTTCTCGCACTCACGGTGGCGAGATAACGATTGCTCCATCACCTTAAGGAGTTTCGGTGCAGGCGATACAATGTTGCCATGCTAAACCATGCTAAAAACATAAAAAATTTCAAAAAGTTCAGAATTTTATAAAATTTGGTAAACATATTCTTTAGTGCCAAATTTGGCAATACAAATTTTTTAAGATTTTTCTTCTACACAGTTATGGAGTAATTGATCACTAAAGTTCACATGTATAAGCATAGCGTTTCCATATATATAGGTATACATTCCGGCCATAAGAAATCTGCTTTAATGCGTAATTACTCGATAACTAGGTAGAAGAAAATTTTGAAAAAAATTGTATTTTCGCACTTGATATTGAAGAACATTATCACCAAATTTCATCAATTTCTTAATATTTAGACTTCTGTACCGAAACTCCTTAACAGTGTTATTCTTCCATCTCTACCGGGTTTCGTCTCCCTCCACATCGTCTTTGTATATATACAGCAAAGAGCGAAGCTCAAGTGTGATCTCATCGCGCAGAGTCATCTAGGAACGAGCGAAACATCAGCTACGAGATAACAAGGTTGATTGCACCCGAAGGTCGAGAATGGAAAACAGCAAATTTACTACGCAGTCCGGCGCCTGCTCTGCTCGCCGAACAGTCCTGATAAATCGTATCCAGCGATAAAGTGCTCCGCGGCAAGAAACCGAGCTTTGTCAGATCGTTGGGAATAAAAAGATTAAAATTTTTCAAAACTCATACACGATGCAATGGATTGCTCTGATCCTCAGCCTCCTCGCCGGAGTTATTCCGTACTTGCTCTGGAGGAAATGGAACAAGCTCGCAAGAATGGGGATCGAGCATCCGACGGCTTGGCCGATAATCGGTAATTCAGCGTCCGTTTTGTGTTTGCGGAGCCACTTCGTCGATATGATCGAGAGCGTGTACAAGTTCAAGCAGGAAGCGGATTACGTTGGATTCTACGACTTCAGCGAGCCGACGATCTTGATCAGGTCGCCGGAACTGCTGAAAAGTATAACCATAAAAAACTTCGACCACTTTACGGACCACCGGAACTTCCTCGACCCAGAATCGAACCCTCTCTTCAGCAAAAACCTGTTTGTTCTCCGCGGCGAAAAGTGGAAGGAAGTAAGAACCCTCCTGAGTCCAGCTTTCACGAGCAGCAAAATGAAAAACATGTACGGACTCATGTCGGTCTGCGGGAAAAACTTCATCAGTGAGCTCGTCGATGCTTCCTTGGTTAAATCGAAAGTAGTTGATTCGAAAGATATTTTCACGAGGTTTGCGAACGACGTGATAGCGACTTGCGCCTTTGGGATCAGCATCGACTCGATGAAGAATCCGGACAACGAATTTTACGCTCTGGGAAAAGACGCGACGAATTTGAGCGGTCTCCGAGGACTGAAACTCCTGGTGGCTCGGCTCTCGCCAATACTCGCTAAAATATTCGGGATATCGTTGGTCTCCGCCAAGGTCGAAATGTACTTTTCGAAGATTGTGCGCGACGCGATCGAGACGAGAGACAAACTGGGAATCACGAGGCCCGACATGCTCCAGTTGATGATGGAATCGAGAGGGAAAAAATCCAGCGAAAACCACCAGCGGGATCTAACCATCCAGGAAATTACGGCTCAAGCGTTCATTTTTTTCTTCGGTGGCTTCGAATCCGTTGCCACGGCCATGTGTTTGGTTGCCCATGAAATAGCCGTGAGTGTGGAAGCGCAGGCGAAATTGCACCGGGAGATAGACGACGTCTTGGCGAAGGGCGATGTGACGTACGAGGCCATCAACGGGATGGAGTATCTCGACGCCGTCGTCAGCGAGGCACTCAGACTCTACCCGATCAATCTATTTCTGGAGAGATTGTGCGTCAAGAGGTTCGAATTACCTCCGGCTCTGCCGGGAGGCAAGCCGGTCACGATCGAACCTGGTCAGAGCGTCTGGTATCCAACTTTCTCGGTGCAACGGGACCCCAAGTATTATCCGAACCCAAAGAAATTCGATCCGGAAAGATTCATGGGCGATGCCAAGTCGAAAATCGACCCGCTGACGTACCTTCCCTTTGGAATGGGACCGAGAATGTGCATCGCCAATCGATTCGCGCTCCTCGAAATCAAAGTTCTGATGTTTAACCTCCTAGCAAAGTGTCGCCTGAAGCCGCGCCCAGGAGCTCAATCACCCATCGAATTCTCTAAAAAAGGCTTCAATTTGATACCTAAGGACGGTTTTTGGTTGGAAATAGAACCGAGAAATACTCCGATCGACAAATGAACCTACCTGCTTTTTACTCGACCTGTGTATCCAAGTTAAAAATAAAATCAAATTATATGTTTGAAGGGATAAAGTTCCGAAAAGCCCCTCGGTAGAGTCTCGGGACAAGTATATTGCAGCCCTGTCGTCTGCTGGCCCGAGGCTTTCGCCGACTATCTTTTAAATAAAACGATTCACGGTGGTGGGGGTAAAAGTGGCATGTCATTTTTTTCTAGAATTGTGGAGCTCAGAAGATGTTTTGTAAAGCTACAGTCTAGGCCGTTTCCAGCAAGCAACACTGTGGAACACTGTGTAACACAGTGGTCACGAATAGAAATATTTCGTTGAGTAATCGATATACATATTGAGTTACTTAAAAAAATATATATATTTCCTAAATATATAAAAGGTTAATAACGGGATCAATTTTAAAGTAATAAAAAGCTGTTTCATTTTGACTTTGTAGCAGAAACTGGAATATATATAGAAGGTAAGAAATATGCACGTAATTTTAGTTTGAAAAATGTAACGTATAAAACTTGCAGGTTCGTTGTAAAATATCTTTTGCAGATTTAGTTAACATTGTATATACTTATAATGTGTCGCAGGGAGTTGAAAAGAAAAGAATATTTCGTTTTATTTGAACAGTGAGCGTATTTTGGCATGCCAGCAAACGACACAGAGCGACACTGTGTTACAGTTACACTATGCGTTCCAGCAAGAACGAAATAACATGGGCACCATACGACTCTGTGTCGCACGGTGTTGCTCGTATTAAAATCGCGATTGCGAATTGCGACGATGTTTCGCGGCCACCGTGCATGCAGTGACGCTGTATGTGTTATAATGCAAATGCAATGAGCACCGGCTGTTACATCTCAATAAAAATGAAAATTATTGTTAATTAATGGACACAAAATCGAAAATGAGTGAAGAACTAATCGAACCAATCGCTACGAGGGAATCCTCGAAAAAAATATCAGCGATAAACAAAGAAACCGTTCATCACATTTGCTCCGGGCAGGTTAGGTTTACCCAGCTTTATTTACGAGTCTGTCAATTTTCCAGTACTTTTCACTGATTATTGTAAATATAGGTTGTTCTTGATCTCGCGGTCGCTGTCAAAGAATTGGTGGAAAACAGTATTGACAGTGGAGCTACTGTCATTGATGTTCAACTTGTGGATTACGGAAAAACCTGCATCACTGTCAGTGACAATGGAAGCGGTGTTTTGGAGCAAGATTTCGAAGGTTTAGGTAACAAAAATCAATTTCTCGACAATTTTTTAGACAAACAACTGTTCGATTTATTTGCTGTTTTTATTTTTTTACCAAAAAATGATATGAAGTTTGTGAAAAAAAAAGGAAAATAGAAAACACTATTTTTTCAATATTTCCCATGACCACAGTCAATTAATATTTGATCTCTCATAATTGTTTTTTACCAGCACTAAAGCATCACACATCAAAGCTGAGAGAATTTTCGGATTTACAAGAAGTTGTTACATTTGGATTCCGAGGAGAAGCTTTGAGTTCGTTGTGCGCATTATCAGATTTGAGCATCACAACAAGGCACTCAACAAACGATCACGCTTTCAAGCTGCAATTCGACAAGAATGGTGTATTGGTAAATAAGGAAATTTGCGCTAGAGAATTCGGGACTACGGTGGTTGTGAAAAACATTTTCAAAAATCTTCCAGTCAGAGCGAAAGAATTCCAGAAAAATATCAAAAAAGAATATGCAAAAACTATCCAAATCCTGTACAGCTATTGTCTGGTATCAACGGGTATAAAAATAAGGTGTACAAATAACTCTAATGGAAAAGCGAATCAAACACTAATATCCACAATGGGGAGTAACAGTGTTCTGGAAAACGCTGAATCGATTTTTGGCAGAAAATCGTTGGCAGGGTTGTCAGAAGTCAAAATTGAACCACCGGACGAAACGACCCTCCAGGAATACAATTTGCCAGCGACATTAAAGATTGACTTCAGCTGGGAATTTTATGTGAGCAGCTGCGAACACACAATGGGACGTTCCAGCGCGGACAGACAATTTTTTTACGTCAATGGTCGGCCTTGCCACTTGACGAAAATCAGCAAATTAATAAACAACATTTATCACAAATACAACAACAAACAATATCCTTTTGTGTATTTGAATCTGAAACCTGACCAACAGTGTGCCGATGTTAATGTCACACCTGACAAACGGACGATTTTTCTTACTCAAGAAAAGTTTGTCCTCGCTACTATCAAATCAAATTTGGTCAATAGCTGGGACAAAATGCAGGGAAATTTCACCATGAAAACCCTTCAAGAGCTCAATTACACGCTCAAGAGAAGTGTCCCTCGGAATAACAGTGGTTCCCCGAATCCACCGACAAAAAAGCTTGCGCTCGAGAAACAGAATGAAGGATTTCCCACACAAAAGGACGATGAGAACGTAGATAATGAAAAAGAAAATTTGGTAGAAAAGCTCAAGGACCGTGATCTCAGAATTAGTTTAGAATCGATCAAAAGATGTATATTACAAAAATCTTGCTCGGCTCAATCTTCTGAAAAAGAATCCCAAAGGGTTAAGTATAGAGTTCAAATAGAACCGAGCAAGAGCGCAGAAGCTGAGAAAGAATTAAAAAAGGAATTGAAGAAAGAATCTTTTGGAGAGGTATATCCTTTATTCGTTGGTTATTTAATTTTCACTCTCAATGAGAATAACAACTTTTTTTTCCAGATGGCTATTGTAGGACAATTTAATCTAGGATTTATTGTAGCTCGACTGCAAGGTGATTTGTTTATAATCGATCAACACGCGACTGACGAAAAATTCCGTTTCGAAAAGTTAAACGATGAGACCAAACTGAAGACTCAAAAATTAATTATCCCAAAATCTCTCAACCTCGCCGCTCTCAATGAATCAATACTCGTTGAACATCGACAGATTTTTGAGGATAATGGATTCACATTTGATGTTAACGAGAATGGTAATAAAAAAATTATTAAAAAATCATTTTTCTAACATATGATATTGAGTTGATTAATGAATATGAGAGGCGCTTATTGCAGTGTGAAATTTTCAAGTCTATTTTCGACACTTTCAAAAAGAATTAAAATTCATTCATTCATAATAAGAAACAATTTTATACTTTAAACTTCCGTTTCTTCAAGTTTATGACAAGCAATTTCGTAAATCTTCACTGCAACAGTAATATGTTATCAAACCTAATAAACGGAATAACAAAAGAGATGAATTGAAACAATTCTAGAGTTTTCCATCGTACTTTTTCGAATTGAAGATGACTAAATTCATTTTTTTTTTAACAGTTGTAATGAAAATTACTGTTTTCAGAAAACCCCGGTAGCCGCGTCCGTTTAACGGGAATGCCAACGAGCGGTGGTTGGCAATTCGGTCAAGAGGATATAGAAGAACTAATATTTTTGATAAGAGAAGGTGCCTCAGATAATAGCGGAACAGCGGATACGATACCGAGGCCTTCAAGGGTAAGGCAAATGCTGGCATCGCGAGCATGTCGTGGTGCTGTAATGATCGGAAAAGCATTGAACATGTCAGAGATGCGGCGTCTCCTTTGGCAAATGGGAGAGATGAAAAATCCTTGGAATTGTCCGCACGGAAGACCGACAATAAGGCATTTACTGTCATTGACACTTTTAAAACAATAGCTGGAATTTAAAGACTAAGAGACAAATCAAATTTATGAGGTGTCGAGGTATTTGTATGAGAAAAACTCATCGTCAATGCTGTACGATGAAAGAAATATATTTGTAGAAATTCTTAACTATACACTAATCGTTCTAAATATATTGAAGCCAGAGTGAGCAGTGGAAATTACAGTGCCAGGGCACTGTGGATGCCAGTGAAGTTCCTTGACATCGGACTGTCCCTGATGAATGAATAAAAGTTGAGGAGGCAAACCCGCCAAATCGTTGTCCTGTTCCACGTCGTTCTGATCTTGCTCGACTGAAAGATCCCACTGAGCAATTTGATCGTCAGCTCCTCCAGACGCGAAAACCGTCGCTTCCTCCGGATGCCATTCAACGGTCGTCACCGGTGCTGTATGTTGTTTAAACGTTGCCACGGGACTCGTCGATTGTGTACCGAATTGTCGTAAATCCCACACTTTCAACATTCCGTCGTCACCACCGGATAGGATGAAACGGCTCTCTTTGCGATTCCACGATATCACATTTATGTCCGATTCGTGAGCGTTCGATGCGGTCAACATACACGCGGACTGCGGACTTGCTCTCATATCCCATATTTTTATACTGGAATTTAAACAATGTTTTTATTTTTTTGTACAATATTTTATTAATACTTAGTTTTTTGAGCTACCGATAAATACACTGTGATAAAATTACGATCGAATAAAATGTTTGGAGCTTCCCAAAGACCTTTTTTGCAAGTAACATTTTTAGCAGATTGAAATACAGGAAAACGAGTCGTCTTTATCAGCGGCTTGTTTTATGACAGGTCTCATCGACAAATAAAAAAAAAACATTTTTTCTGCTTTTTCCTCCAAAATATTCAGAACGTTTCTTAATCTTTGAATGATAAACAGAAATTTGAGCAAGATAAATCTATGAATGTTACTTCAATTCAGAAAATGTAGTTCCAAATGATCTGCAATTTTTGTATAAATATTTGTCCAGTTTTCAAATGTAAAAAAAGATCTCAAATTCTTGAATTTTCTACTTTATTCTGTATTTTTTTTTGCAAAAAGAACTGCTCCGGTAGTGCAAATAACGACAGCAGCGTGTCGCCGGAGAATCGTTTATTTTCCGAAAAATACCTTTTATCAACGGAACACGACGCCAAAACGTTTTTTTCATTGGGTGACCATTGCAAATCTTCGACGCTATACGGTGCATGAGAATTGTAAGGTCTCTGATCAACGTTCCAACTGGCACCATCTGTGTGTCGCCAAATGTGAATGTTGCCTTTGCAATCACCAGAAGCGAGTGTTCCAGGTTCAGTGGGACACCAATCAATGCCATAGCCTTCGACGGAATGTCCTTTGAAGGTGAAAAAGGGTTTAGGACCGGCATCAGATTTTTCCACCTTTTTATTGTAACTCGACAACAGAGCAGGACTTTCAACAGCCTTGAGCTGTTCGTCTAAATTCCAAAGATTAACTCGACCTAATTCGCTCCAACTGGCAGCGAAACATGTTTGTCCAACTTGAGCACATCGCACTCTGTTTACACACCCTTGATGCTTTATCGACGCGATTGCCATTACGGGGAGTTTACTGTGACTTCCTTCGTCCTCAGAATCACTCAATTCCTCATCACTCTCATCCTCGCTCTCATCATCGCTTTTGATACCACTCAAATTCGTTATTTTCATTACCAAAAGATTATTCACGTGAGTTCGCGCCGCTTGTGTACCAGCGAGCAAATACATACTCAAAGGATACGCGTCTCGAGAATTACCGAAATCATCCCTTATCACATCAAAACTCAAACACGGAGCACCCGTCTGTGCTTGATGTAACATTCTGTATGCAGAGCGATCGACAACCAATTCCTCATCCCTTTTCAAAGTTTTTCCTGGTAAATATACTTCTGGTTTTTTAGCAGCCTCTTCGATCCCTTTTGTTTCATTTTCTCCCTCATTCTCCTCATCCATTTCTTCGCTGTCCTCTTCACTATCTTCCATTTCATTGTCCAGCGCTTCGTCCATCGGTTCTTGGTCCATAGGATCCGACATCTTCACAGCCTTTTGGTAACAAACAATTTCATATTTTTCAACTGTGCAGAGAAAAGGAAAAATCATATTTTGTTTTCACCATTCAACTCGGTTGTTCAATTTTTGTTACAAAGTCATCCTCGTATACTATGTATTTTATAACTATATAATAGATATACTATATATATCTATATATATTTTATAACTTAATATACTGTAAGAAATTGTAGACTTTCATTGCAAAAAAATACACTGAATAACAGTAACACCACAAACTTATACTGCGAAAATCAAAAAAATAACGGAACGATTTAGAGCAACATTGGTTTAAATTTTCGAGAAAAAAAAATTTTTTTCAACTACTTTGTACAAAAAAGTTCTTTTTGAGGTTGGGTCATATGTATAACCTTTCAAGTAAATATGATGCATAATCGTTGAATCATTGAATCGACTTAAGGATGATTGTATTAACTCACCTACTTGTTTTCCTATTCTTATGTTCTGCAATTAATCCGGTACTTGATTATAATGAAAACAAAGGAAACAGAATTCAAAAATTGCAGTCGGCGTTTCGGACGCGAACACGTGGGTGCGTGAAACTGAACCTCTGAACCGTGTAGATTTACGCACGCGCACAAGCGATCTGCACATAATTATAGCTGCATCGGTGGGTGAAAACGTAAACACGACACGGATGGCGAGCTAAATAAAAAATGACAATGTTACGCGATTCCGAAGCTCGTTCTAGCGAGACTGTATTGTCATTTAAAAAGTTCTATTTACGGAACAGCCGGACAAAATAAAGGGAACCCGAAGTTAGAAATGCAACGAGGCACACAACCCTATAGGCGCATATGCATCTTTTCGTGCAGTAAAAAAGGCGAAGAAAAGGGGAAATGATGGGATTATCGAAAATGTATATAAATTTTTCTTTATTAGTCAGACAATCATTTCACGAATCATTTTCGAGCTAGAACTCATTAGACTCGACTCAACATACCAGATTTTTCTCAATCGCTCTCACTTCCGGTTGCTTATTTTATTGTTTCGTTTGCATTCTCATAATCATTTCTTTCATTAGCGTTCCATAGTTATATAAGTTATAATACGAATAATAAGTAAATAGAGGGTCGTGACGGGGGTCGTAATTAATTAGTATATATATATATATATATATATATATATATACACACATATATATATATATATATAGTTTGATGTATAAAATACGGTGGTAGTGATTATCGCGATCTCCACGACTCCTGCGCGAGATCGTTGAGAAACGAAAAAGGAAATAAAAGATAAAATGAAAATCGAAGGAAAAGACACAAACAGCGGACGAAGGAAACTTATTTTAGGGCTGACGAATAGAGCCGTGATTGAAAAATATGCTTGTGAAGAACAAAAAGAAAACCCAAAACTCTTATTGCCATTCTCATTAGCTGGACATTAGCTATTTTTGTTCGGATGAGGATTACTACCAGAGTTGTTCATCACTTGTATCGACCCCGGTGAACCGTGAGGCGAGTGAAGAGATGTCGGGCTGTTTGGACTGTTGCATCTTGGATTCGTGTTGCGCAAGCTGTGTATGTATGAACGCTGGACAGGTTTATGTTGTGCAAGTTGTACCAAAGCCTCTGCTATCGAAAACCATTTCCTTTTGCGTCCAATTGCTCTTGAATCTTCCCATTCTGGCATTTCCTCCGTTACGCACATCACCCACACTTGTGTTCTATGTTTGTGTTCAACATTCTGCTGAAACACACGGTTAAAATGTTTTTTTCTGAATATTCCCTTGCACTTTGGAGCGAAACACAATGGATACTATTTTTTCAAAAAAATTTGATAACTCTTTCAATTGTCCAAATATCTCACACGTACATAACTTTTGTGATTAAATATTTTGTAGTATGCTTCGCAAAACTTTGAAATTTCACCAGAAAATTTCACAGATATTCTGTAAAAGGTTTTCAAAGGATCCAGAAACTCTTTTGCAATCCACCAATAGAGTAAATGTTTCAAAATATTCGGTTCCTTCCTAGGAATCCGTTATAATAAATTTTGAAGTTCTATTGTCAACTTTAAAATTCATTTTAAGAACCTCAAACACCCCAAGGCAACGTCCCAAATTCCCAAGAACTCCTGCCTCTTCTCTGACTTCTCTGAGAGCGGTCACAGCTGGTTCTTCTTCGGGTTCAACGCCGCCGCCTGGCACGATCCAACTGTCGGGTCTTCTGCTGGATGTGACCAAAAGAACCTGCGTTCCACAATTGAGGAATATTTGTCAGTGTTCAAACAGTTGTTGGAAACAGAAAATCATAATTTTTGGAGAATGTTGAAATTTAAATGAGTTTGAGAATGATTCATACTAACATAGACAATGAAATTTTTTCGAAGAATCTCAAGAACCTTTAGGGAGGAATGGAATTGAATTAAATGGTTAAGCACGAATAATAACTTCATACATATGGGGGTCCTGGTGAGAGAATATAGAAAAGTGAATAAATTATGTGTGGCAAAAAAGTGCCCCCTATATTTTTTACCTCATCCTCGAGGTCGTTTTTCACGCATATACAAGCGGCACGTCGCCTGTAACCCTCGGAGTCGTAGATACGAGTCGAATTCGGCTTTTCCTTGACCATGTTACGCCCTTTTTTAAAAAATAAAAAACCACCGCCCACCGTCACGAAAAAATCTTGAAATATTCGTCAAACGGCCAAATCGGCCATCCTACTATCCCGCATTACCCTGAGTCTACTTGCAGCCGACATTATCGACGTTAAAAACACGCACACGCGATTTCCTTTTTGGTTTTCAATAGTCTCAATATCCCATAATACGATTCTCGTCTCAGAACACTTTTTTTTCCGTTTCCTCACTCATACACTCTCTCCTTCTCTCTCTCTCTCTCTCTCTCTCTCTCTCTCTCTCTCCTCTCCAAGCGCTCTTTCTTCAGAAAGAATTAGCAGTATGAGCGCAACGTCCCTTTTGTAGTATTACGGAAATACAAAAAAGAGAGAGAGAGAGAGAGAGAAAATGCGAATAATCGTCACGTCGATAAATCCCACTTTTCCGTAAATGCTTGTTCGAACACGTATTTCGTTGCCTAGGCTATTTTTCACGGGTTACTACACATCATTACGGATATATCCGCTTTATAACCTCCAAACTTTCGAAGATTCCACCATTAAGAAAACGTCTCGTTCTCTCTATCTCTCTCACGCCTTCTCTCTCGTCCACTCGCCACTCGCCTCTTCTCTCTTCTTTCTGGGGGTTTACAGCGCAATCGCCGGCCACCGGGCAACCCTGATTTTTCGAGACTACCCCGCCAGCAGTCCGTGTCCCTTGATCGAACCCCGTCGGCTCAGCGCGCGAACTTGTACAAACGTGTGAGACTAGAAATTCATATACGTACTTAACAAATAATTCATTAACCGAAGTACCAGCGGAACAATCGTTTTAGAATTTACTCTTTTTTGCATAAAGTACATCGATCGCAGTTTTTTTGTTTATAAAAACGAAGATGACAATTCGTTACTATAATAAATGCAAAATAATGTTTGTAGATTCAATCTTCTTTGTCCATTCATTATTCGCACGAAATTAATAAGGAATAAAAACTATTTATAGCTTCTCGTCGACCAATTACGAAATTTTATGTTACGGACTGTACATAGTCGTCGCCCTCGTTATTATATTACTGAACTTCGACTCGGCCTCTAATGATGAGCAATGAATGTGTATATATATGATATAACAAACAAGTCTCGAGTTGTCACAAGAATAATTTTTCAATATACTTTCAAATTGTACGTTTATATTTACACAGAATCCTGAAACTACACTTGCAAATTATACCGATTAATAAAAAAAAAAAGCAATTGTGGCTTTATTTTGAGAAGAACAAAAAATAGTCCAAAGGAATCGCGGAATTTGCGTACTTCGTTGAAACTCGAATATTTCCAGCAAAAATACAAGGATATATATCGTTAGGATCGACACAGTCATATAAGAATATTCAACTGGTCGTACCTGCGTATGAAGGATGTCGAAGAAAAAGCGTCTGTATAGAAAATTAATTAATTAACGATGTTTTCTCACCATTTTTCTAGATGTACAGTACGAAAAAAAAGAAACGTAAAAAACTTGAAGAAAAAAAGGTAAGAAATGTTGCCGTCAGAAATAACGAGAAAACGTCTCAGTGCGAATTATATTAACGAGTTCGCGATTGATCGATAGCGGCGGCGCTGCGGAAAAATAACAGAACTGTTCGACTTCGTCGCGAGATGGCGAAAGAGAAGTTCGATATTTCGGAAGCACGACTCGCATTATTCGCGCGCTCCGAGCATCGTTAATAAACTGACACGCAGAGATGAAAAAAGCAGTGTAATAACGTCCGTGTACTCGTATTTAACCAAAATTTTCTCGTGCTATCGTGCAATCGCGTCTTGACTAAAAACGGCTCCACGATCGTATGTTGCGTTCAAACACGATATATAAATTCGATATGATAAACTCGGTGATTCGAAGGTAAAGACGAAGAGGAAGTTCGAAGACGCGGAGGATTTGTGGCAAACGAATATCAGAATAATAGGAGAAAAGCGTTAGTTACATAAAGACGCGAGGCAGCGGGCCGAGAACCGGATTGGTTCGTTGATCCGCGATGACCTTGAGCTCGGGGTCTCGTGACCCCTCCAAACTGGCGCGACGCACGTTTGCGCACCCGGGAATGCAAAGGCGTGCATAATTTATCATCCAGCCAGCATACAAACATTGCAATTGCGTCCGTTTTTCGCTGCGTACCGCATATTAAGAATAAGAACAAATTATAAACGATTGCATAACCAGGACCAGGCAAAATATCGAAGAAAAAAAAATAAACAAATTCATTTTATTTCGTGTTTTCAATAAAGAAGGTTAAATTAGAACCTTTATTGTAACTACAGCGTCAACAGCATTACGACAAGTCCTTTGCTCCGAATTTTCCACTTCTTTCTTTCTCTCTCTTTCTCTCTCTCTCTCTCTCTCACTCTCATATACATCCTGGCTTACCCATTTATGAAAGTATCAAAAATATCCTTTCTAGCGCTGCGATCCTTCCCCCTTTTAAACCCCCGCGCCCCCTCCCCAAACCCCGGCCCGAGTCCAACAAACAACAAAAAACAATACATCGTCTTGGTTGTAAAATCATTAAAATTAATAACTAACTTATCTAAAGTAGAGCTCTCCCGCTCGTAAAGCAGGTCCGTTCCGACTAAGCATCGGCCACTGTAAAATTTCCCTTTTTTCCATGAAGAAAAATAATAATAATAATAATAATATATGTATATATATATATGGATAGATGTATATATATATATACTAACAATAACTGTGATCATCAATTTGCTTAACCGCTAAATCGACTTCGAGATGTAAAACTAAGTAAAATTTATAAATATGGTACAATCGATAGTAAGCGATATAGCGTTAATAGAGTAATTATAGATACGTATAGATAATAGCATTTTTTTGTATCGCTCAATCATCAGGCGATGTATTTCTTCATCTGTGTCTGTGTATTGTGTACGCGTGTATTTAACGTTGCCTTACGTTTTTTTTTTCGAATTTGTATTGTTTCTTTTTTTGTTTAATTTCTTTAATAAGTCCCTCTCTTAGACGTAGAGTTTTAAGGATTGAAGTTGGATACTTGTCCACATGATTATTTTCTTTGTTTCTTTTTGTCGACATATTTTTTTCGAAAAATTCTTCTTTTTCTTTCTCTTCGCATCGTGTTTATTATCAATCCGATCGATTGTTGGTCGCTCGAACGATCACCACACCCGTACGAACCACCGTCGCAGACTAGCGGCCACCTTGACTAGTTTTCTTTTTTGTTTTCTTTTTTCTGCTGTTTTCAGTTTTTTTTTTTTTTCATTCTTAATATCTGTGTTCGTTTTGTTTTCTTTTTCTTCTTCTTCTCCTCCTTTTTTTCTTTTTTTTTTGTTGCTTTTTAATTCCTTTTTTTCAATAACTCGCTCCGTCCTTACTTTCGTGCACCGTTCTGAGTCGCATCGATTTAATTCGTGTCCCACACTGGGCCAACAATTTGATCCACTTTACTCAATGAATTATTGCTCGGCGCTCAGCAATCAGTCCCCTGGATGCTCGGGACAACTGCGGTTCACTTGAAACCACTTGTCGATACAGCTGCGAACAAAAGAAAACAGAATTTAAAAGCTTCGTAAAGTTTGGGTCGACACTCGAACTGATCGGGAACCACGTCAAACGAGACTAGCAAAAAATACACACTCTTTCAAGCTTCGACAAATAAATGAGCCTGCAAACGGAGTACAACGATAAAGTGGAAACGGAATACGTGCTTAAGATATTACTGGATGGATAGCCCAGCCGATAAATTGTACCTGATCGGAATTTCCGTACTTCGTGATGCAATAAAAATCTGAAAAAATTCAGCAACATTTGGAAAGTTATGCACTACGATTATCAATAATAATATTGCCCAAAAGTTATTAATAAATTGTTTGAATAAATAATTTTTTAACAATTTTACAGTAAACCCTTGTTTTTTTTTTACGAATCGAATGTGCGCATTTTTCTGAATGCTCATGATTTTTTTCAAAATTTTCGTGGATTTTTGAAATTGCCTTTTTTAAATTTTTTAAGTGGCTCTATTTGTACATTTTTGATCCAATAACCTTGAGACTTTTCAAAACTTATGGTAAATATGTCTTCTAAAACATATCCATGCAAAATTCAAATTTTTAAAAATTTTTTCAAGAAATTTCAAAAATCCACGAAAATTCGGAAAAAATTCATGAGCATTCGGAAAAATACACACATTTGATTCGTAAAAAAAAAACAATAGATCACCGCAAAATTATTGAATAATCAATTGTTTAAACAATTTGTTATCAACTTTTGGGCAATATTATTATTGATAATTGTTTTTCATAGCTTTCCAAATGTTGTTGAATTTTTTCAGATTTTTATTGCATCACGAAGTACGGAAATTCCAATCAGATATAATTTTTGGTCGAGCTATCCATCCAGTTATGCCTTAAGAGGATGGATCAGTCGGTATATCGCAACCGTGAGTGCGAGAGAGATAGCTGCAAATTTCGAAATCGAAATTCTTTGACACAGTTTAACCGATTTAAAAAAGGCTCTGTCAGTCGATTTTTGCCATCGTTCTGCGTAGGCTGACAGAGCCTTTTTTTAATCGGTCAAACTGTGTCAGAGAATTTCAATTTCGAAAATTCCAAGTGAGGTTAGTCGACTGATCCATACTCTTAAATAGCGAATGACAAACCACGAAATTGCGCTACGGCCAAGAACTTTGTAATTAAGTTCTGTGCTCTTCTCTCGACTCGAGCATTCTTTTTATTTGTTTTGTTAACGAACTACAGTGAAATTACGATATAAAGTTTTTTCACACTTTGCAGGAAAAGTTCGATAATATATGGACGGGATGTCGTAACAAAGTTGGCACGTCGTTATGAAAGAATGAGAATGTTCTTCACTCATCAAATTCAATGATTCGATGATTCATCCGATTTTTGTAACTCGACACGCTGCTTGTAAATTTCGAACTGTTCGGAAAATATGAAAAAGACGTTTCGTTGCATTCAAACGATACTAAATTGAGGCTCAACGAGAGAAAACAAAATTTCGCCTGTCTCGATTGTTGAAAAAAAAAGCGTAATTTATGTGCAACGTACGAGGAGGTTTCAGTTCTGCAATATAACTTCTAAGAAATTCAAAGTGAAAAAAGGTTCAAGAATTCAACGATTTTTTCAATTTAGTCAATAATAATCAGACGTTTCACTCTACACAGCTTTTTATCAGTTACTGAGGTGAATTTAAAACCGTTCATGAGGAAGAATAGTCCCATTTTCCGGTCGTCAACATTCGAACAGCTGCAACGTTCAATAACCCCGAAGCAATCGTTTATTTTTCGTAGATTAGAGTTCGACTTTGATCCTCCCATAAATCCATTAAAATACGTTCGAGCGTGCATAAACAGGTGAAAAGAAAGACCATGTCAAAGTCAAAAGTCTGTTATTAATGGGGGTCAAGAGGACTGCGAGCACTAAAAAATCGAAAACATAAACGAAAAGTAATCACGTCTAACTACGACAAATGGTTTGTCACAGTAAACTAAACTCAGTACTTTTGGCTTTCGTCTCTGTAACTGTTTGAGTCTGATTTTTTCAATAATTACATCAAATTGCTCAACGAATGCTGACAACGATGGATCAAAATTATGATCTTTATGGGGTTCATTCTAACGCAAGAACATTGTGCGATCCAAACATTTTTTCCTATTAAAAACATTCTTCAAGAACAGTTTAACGTTTTATCAGATGATGGAGTCGTTTTATCGTGTTGAAAAGGAAAATTGAAAATTTCCTGTCACTTTTCGAGGCGAAATATTCATTAGAATTTCAATGTCATTAGTATACAACTATGAAATTCTGCGATAAGACTCCTGAAATGGCAAATTTATATATAGACTTATTTTTAGTGGAATCTCATTAATTTTGTCATATACAAACTTAAGGAGGGTGGATTGCGAAATCAAAATAATCAGAATTTGATAAAATTTGGTGATAAGATTCTCTGGCATCAAGTATACAAATATAATTTTTTTCAAATTTTTTTACCCCATGGTTATCGCATAATTGAGCGTTGAATCGAAGTTCTTATACACGAGATGTATAACTGTATATATGTAATGAACTCTATGCTTGTGCACGTGAACTCTAGTGTTCAATTCCTTGAGAGCTATGTGGTAGAAAAATCTAAAAAAAATTATATTGTCTTGAGGAAGAAAGAGTTTGGTGCGACAGCTATAGACTTGTAGTACTAATTTGGTACTGAAAATGTTCACTTTTTCAAATATTCTGTTGTTTGATTCAAAGAAATTTTGAGCAAAAAAAGCATTTCACAATATTGAATCATTGAGTCTTGTTTTACGAGTAGTTTGACTGTTTTGTTTTTTGTTACCCCTGGGAATACGTACTTAAGAAATATAACTGAAAACCATATCAATTTAAACGAGAAAACATGCAAAAATAGTTAGAATGTTTTCATTTCTCAGTAAAGGAACTACTTTGGTAAAATCCAGACCCATCGAAGATGCATTATTTATCGAGTATGTTTTTAGAAAAAAAAGTGGAATTGTACATACTTTTTGTGATATATACACAGGCAAGGTAAGCGAGCTATCACGTCTCCGGGTTGCAGTTCTTCAAGGCAAATGACGCATTCGCCTTTTTCATCCGCTAAAACATCCTCTGAAAATGAAAATTAATTTTTTTGAAGCTCCGATAATCTGTGCACGAATAAATTGATTTTATGATTGGTTTGAAGTTGGAATAAGAAAAACTTACCATTGTAGCTTAGACGAGGTTTAGTCAGGCACATGACCAAGTGACACTCAATGTCATCCGCCAGGATGAATTTGGAGCACACCGGACATTTTAGACCTTGAAAAATATGAGGGAGATAATTAAGAAGGTTTTTTGTTAACGCAACAACTGTGATTTACGAAAACAAAAAATGGAATCAAGAAAATACTGAGTTTGTTATTCAAAAGGATGTTCAAGAGGAAAAAGTACCATAAAAAACCCGTCTAACGTGATGCGTAGGAACAACCTCTGTCTCGGATTCGTTCAGGCACGAGCTCACTATTATTCCCATAGTGAACTCAGCCTAACCTTAATTTACCCCATCCCAAAAATTGCGTTCTCAAAATACCCGTCGAATTTTCATCCCGGGTTCATAACATCTCTCCCCACCAAAATTATCCAATTGTATCGCACTCGCCCTTTATTGTTCTTGCCCAGCTTTTTCTCTCGCACTACTCAATTATAATAGAGGAACATGAAAGCCCTTGAAAGCCAACATCGATTGTACACGGTTACCGGGCCAACCACCCCGGTAACACGCGCCAAAACAAACGTACTACTTCAATCATCTCCCTCTTTTGCCCCGCGCCTGACCAATCCCACCTCACCGTACATCCAAATGTCATACAGAGTACATAACCTCGTAACCTTACCCAGTCGTGTGTCAGTGTATGCTAGGTTAAGTCCCTCATGACCACGTTCTCGAACACTATGTATTCGAAATAATGATTTGACAAAAGAATTCACGAAAACATTTCTTAGAATCAGTCAGAAAATCCGACTCGTTCCATGCCTAAACATTAAATTATGAAAAGCGTAAGATTCGGGGGTTAGTCATTCGAAAAAACAACATACATAAGTATCAGCTGATGAAATTGTCTGTGTTTAAAAAAAATGTATAAAATTCCGTAGAAATGCGATGACGTATGTGAAAATAAAAAATAGCATGGTGCAAAAGAAATACCGAGGTCACGCGGAGACAACAATGAAATTGCTCTGACTGTTTTTTCACGTCTCATTCTGGACCAAAGATGCTGCTACACGTAACATTTCCCTTGTTCAATCCTCACGAGCGGTCCTCACGTTGGAGAACTATTGTCCTCTTTATATATGATACCTTTTATCAAAACTCGTTCCAGCTTTCTGATAACCTTGAAAACCGGTCCAAAATGCTCTCTGCATAAATTGGGAACGTAAACTATTCTTTCTATACAGCGACGATCGACCGGACGTCATGAATATCCGAAACTTAACCTCACTTTTTCGTTCTTTTGTTCAATAATCTAAAAGAATTTTAACAAAGACGAGACGCTTCTCAGAATTTCGTTACTCGCGAACCAAAGAAACTTCAAGAAACTTATTTTCACACACTTTGTGTTTATTTTTCGTTTATCTCTGGGCAGAAAAAATGTTACAGCAAAAAACAAGGCGATTCCCAAACAATGACGTATTTTTGCTTGAGAATCGTGAAAATGACTAACCAAGCTCACTCTCGCTTTTTCCTGTTTTTATCACATCGTTCTCAAAGAGATGAAATTTGGTGAAAGAGATTTGACTCTTATTTACCGTTAAAAAAAATTATGTTAAGCGATTAAAAAAGATTCTCTCAAGCACAATATTTCATATTCTCCAAAACTTAAAAAGACCCCAAACCCATAGCTTATGATTTTTTACTCACCGTTGAGTGACCAGATATGAGAAGGCAAGCTATGAGCGGCATAAACTCTACCACTGTCTTCGTCACCATCATCAGAGTCGAGATTAACCAGACCAAGTGCTTGTCCGACGTTAACACCTACGGAATTAGCTAAACTACCCTGTTCGCCGGAGGATAAATCTGGAACGGAGCTCAATGATCTAGCACGTTGTCTACTGTCTCCAGGTAATCTAGATGACTGTGACTGGCCGCTTTGTTGATGCTGGAGCATACCTACGCCTCCTGGCAAAGAGCGAAGAATGGAAAAACCCTGCATTGTTGTTTCGTTGGAGCCATTGGAGGATTGGCCATTGCCGCTCGTTGACTGAGCGACGGTACTTGATTTAGCTCCCATTACAAAATATAAAAGTTTATACGTTCGTCGTTAATTTTGCTTTTTATTTACGATTATTCTCGTAACGTTGTTTTGATGTTGGTTGAAGCGAATCGCCACGATAGTACGTGATTTCTCTGCACTCTTTTACACAGCTTGTAATATTTTTTGTCTCTCAAACCCCCTTGTTAAATTCTGATACCAAACACTTGATTTTTTTCACTATCTTCTCGTTTGTATCCCTCTTAAATGTTTTTTTTGTTTTCTTTTCAATTCTCTTGTGTATTTTTTTGTGTTTCCTCACGGAACAATACTCCGAAAGAAGAATCCTGCTCTACGGGATTCACATCGATTTTGACGTGTTTTAATTATTATCGCGTTACAACACTCGTGGATTTAGATTTAGGCCGAAATTTTGAATAATCTCGCCGCGACAAGCAAGTCATTTCGGGCAAAACCATAGCAGCGGCTCATCGCGCAAAACATTCCCCGACATCTTGGGTTAAACTTCCTAGAAGTCAAAGCGGACGATTTTTTTCTCTCTTTTATCACCAAATTCCGCCACTCGGCGGCGTCGGGAGCGTCGGAAAGTATTGAATGACGTTGGCAATGGTTAGTTACTGCTGGTTACTGCCGAAGGAAGAACGTCGAAAGTTCCCTAGAATATAGAGCGCGTTCGTTCAAATACCGACCGAATCTTTCGGTCGTGTCGGTACGCAACAATTTTGAATATATATACCGAAAGACCGATATTCGAGTAAAAATAACATGTCGATCGTCAAAATACATTAGTCACCCCAAACGTGATATGATTCTGGAGGTTAATCAGATCACGTCAGGGATACCGTTTAGTTATGTACTCGTGCCTCTCTCCCCCGCCCCCCCCCCCCCCCTCCCATTTTATCAACTCTCGAACTCTCGACAAGAACCAAATTATTTTGTAATATCATGTCGTCACAACACTCGTTATAATAAGCTCAATTCCGAAGATAACATGGAAATAAAAAAAGACAATGTGGAAAATGATCGCGGAAAGGAAGTAAGTACATTCCAAGTATTCAAGTAGTGAGGAAAGGGGGGGGAGGGGGGTAACCATCATTCGAGCGAATGTTTCACTCAAATTATACCGAATGGTTCATAAATGAACACGCTAGGAAGTTTAATTTTTATATACCGATCTTCGGTAACAATAAAAATCTATGTATATAGAAATCCAGGGAAAATTAATGAGTCATAAAAGTGTGGGAAAATATTCTTCAACATCACGAACTCACTGGAATTTTTTTCTAGAATATAAAAAAGCAGCAATTTTAATTCTTCTGCAGTTTTCTCGATAATTTATTCATCTCCAAAACAATATCTAGAAGAATCAAGAGGCTGGACAATCTAAAGCTTTTTTGAAAGCAATTTCGTTTACACGGTATATCTGGATAAGCGAAAATAAAACCTCCTGTGAGAACGATCTCGAATATTCTTGAAGCTTTGAACAATTTTTTTTTTTTTTTGGGAATTTTAACGAATCGCATACGAAGAGAAATCTTATCGATTCAAGAACGATGCTAGTATTATTACGGACAAACTGCGAAGCAAATGTTGTTAAACCTTATTTTTTCTAACATCAAATTAGGCTCTCAATAGAGGAAGTAAATGATACTGTAAATTTGTATAATTCATAGGCAAATATTTGAATGACATTTAGGTATCTCTGGGTAAATACGAAAATGCGTCTCGTAAATGGTAAATCACGCGGTATGTATATTTATAAATACAAATACATTGAGGTATATATACAGGTTTGTCTCGATATAAAAATATCTAAGAGGATGGTTTGTACAAAGGCGAGATGAGGTTTTTTTAGTTTATCTTCTTGCTTTTCTTCTTATTTTCGATTTTTTCTCCGATTGCGAGGAATGGCACGTAATTGGTAAGTTAATTTTAATAGTTTTGACATAGGTTACGTATATCAGCCTTTGGATCCGGGCTCATCGAGCTCCAATCAGTTTGAATACATTTCTTCAGCTTCGACGTTCGTCCCGTAAAGATTCCACTGGCGGAGCAAATCTCCGTGATCTCGTAATAATCGTAAACGAGAGTGTCGATCCATCGATCCAATTCGACGCCCGTTTGCTCCTCCACTTTTTTATTCGTCTCTGAAATTTCATCTCGAGACAAATTCTTCAATACGGAAGTCCACTTTTTGTTCAACTCTTCCGGTGCGTTATACGCTCCCGTTGGACCATTGTGCAGTTCCTTTGCTTTCCGAGCTGTCATTCTCCTGTTTTTCCAATATGATAACGGCGTTACGAGAAATTTTATTTTTGCCACGAGTACCGTGTCCGCGAATAATAAAACGCGCCACGTCCCAATAATCAGCGGTTCGCTGAGCTGCGGTTTCGCCGAACCCGTCTGAAAATTCAGATTTCAACGATCATCTGATGTCGACGATTCACAAAGAACTGCTACTATTCAAAATGATGTTATTTCAAAATTGGAAAAAATTGTCAAAATAAAATATCGATCAGTTGAAAGAATAACGATCATACAAAGCTGAAGAATGAAAATGAGAAAAATGTGATTATACAAAAACGGTTAAGATAATAATTTTGCTAATTATTTTGAATGAGATAATCACCAGAGTCGATTCCTCAATTTGGAGGTGACTAACATCAGCAAGGCGTCCGACGGGATCGATCCATAAAACGGATATATTTCTCGGTGTGACGAGAGAAGCGTCGAATTCGTAAGCGAGTATCGGATCGGCGAGTGGCCCAATGCCGCCGAGTAAATTTCGGAAAATTTGTTCCTTTTGATCGTAATCGGTGCCAATGGAAAGAGTTTTTATCCTCCGTATCCAGACTCCGAAGATCGAAAAGTTGTTTCGTAATTTGACAAGAGTTTCGAGTGTTTCGTAATGATCGTTTTGAAGAGTGGACGATTCTTGATTTTTGTTGCCACTGGATTCAGTAGTTATGAGAATCCCTTGGAATTTGTTTTCACGAAAATAAGCTGTGGTCTCCAACAATTTAGCGGATCGGGGATCAATTTTTAAGCTCGAAAAGAGGAGCCTCGCGAGGGAATTCGATATTGTGAGCAACGTGTCATCCGCCGGAGGACTCAGATCGCCGTGGTGGTAAAGATTTTGCCAATATGCGTCGTAGCCCTTGCTGCTTTTAGAGTGATTCGCTCTTTCTGGGTACAGCCATTCTTCGACCTTGTCAATGATTCGCTGATCTATGCTCGGCTCGAATTTCCTAGCGAAAAACAAATTTCTCTCGGCTGTATTGCGAATCCGGGCGAAATCCTCGAGCTTGAAATCATTTGGACTGCAGCCGCACCAATCGACCACTGCTTTGTACTGGCACTTGCAGCCTAATTTCCTCTTCCAATTCGTAACGTGCAAATTATTGTCAACGTAGGTATCGCAGAAGCGAGAATTTCTTAGGACCGTGTGAAAAAAAGATTCGGCTGGTAGCAACGTGTATTTAAATATTTCGACGAGTCCAGCTACGAGAGCGTCGGGATTCGGCTTTGCCACGTATTCGACAAAGTCTCGACTTAGCGCGACCCAATCGCTCCCACCGTCAATTTGAATTCCTGCAAAATGTCGTAAGCAATTTTTAAATCATCGTTCCCAACGCAAATGAATTGTATTACGAATGTTCATTTCCTAGTTGACTTGCCGAAGCGTTTTCCTTTCACTTATTTTTCACGTTCAAAGGAAATTTTCAGGTCTTTGTTATGGCATAAATTTCATTTGTTCTTTCCAGATTGCTCACCTTTTGGCAATTTTCTATCGCCCACACGCCACATTCGAGCCTCGCATTCGACGAAACTCTTATCAAGTCCCTGTTTCGTAATGAAACGCTGAACTTCCCGACCATGAGATTTGACGAAATTGAGACCTCTGTTCCATGTTAAAAAATCAGTGAGCTGATCATTTCTCTTGATCGGAAAATCAGATTCTGAAAGATTCACCAGGAAGTCCCAGTGGTGAGGATGCTTGAGCATTTCTTGTGCGGAGCTCAATAATGTCGTAAGTAAACTGGCACCTCCCCAGATACTAGCGTGACGTCGACCAATGCCCTTAGCGACTTTGATATTGTTCGCTCGACACGTTTTCTCCACGTCCAACATTTCACGGTAGAGATAATCTTGCCTCTGTAACGGTCGATTCGAATAACCTGAATTAAGTTCGTTCAACTGGACCCTCGAGACAAATAAAATTAGATTCAAGCCTCGAGACGAGACTCGAAGCTTCACACGTAAGAGCCATGATTACCGCATCAACGTGAATGTAATACAGATGCGATGGATGATACAAAACGTTTATCAAACGTTTCACCTGCCTGCTCGCTCGCCCATTAACAGTCAATAAAAATGCTATTTTCACTGGTTGTTGTTCTTTGAACATTTTCACACTCGAATTCCTCGCCTCTTGAGCTCTGAATCCTATAATCAAATATTATTCGATCGTGCACTCATTTGAACAGGTTCAGTGTAATTAAAAGAAGATGAATCTAACTTTTCTTCACAATCTTAAGTATAAATGTGAATACTAAAACAAATTCATTTAATAAAAAATAGCAGTCAAATATTACTTTGAATTCCGGTCCAGAAAACATTGATAGTCAAATAACCGCCGCAAGACAACTTTGACTCCCCAGGACATTTCATGTTGCAGCTTGAATCTGGCAGCCTTTTCACACGGGGCGGTTCTTCCATTCCACAAAAACATTCGACCCTGCCGATTTATTAACACAAAGATTATCAAATTCCAATTCCTTTTTGGACATTTTTTTGTATAAATTTTCAAAATGATACTCAAGAGATTTGGTAATTGAAAAATAGGGAAAGAATTCATAAATTTTGATTTAAAGTTTTTCAAAGGAAGATATGCAATGAGCTGGAATATTGAAAAATTTGTTTCTTACGAATATTCAACTCCTGCATATGGATAACCAGATTGGAGACACATAAACGCACATTGCTTCGGAGAATTATTGCCTTTATAGATGGCATAATATCCGGAGAGTATCCTAAGTGTTTTATCATCTTTAAAGCAGCCAAGGCTTTCAGGAACTTCGTCAAAGCCCGGAGAATGCGGACAGGAAGAATATAATCTCGATGAAAAAAGCAAACTGCTTTGTCCCAAACAGGTGACATTGACGATTCGTTGCTTGCACACTTGAGTTCGAGCTCTTGTGACAGCACTGACAGCTTCTCTCCCTGTGACGTCACAAATGGGAGTAAAATTGAGAGATTTTTTATCAAGTTTTAATCTAGCTGTGCGATTTCCATGATTCGGCAGCGTTTTATCATTGGATTTTTTGTCCGGCGGCAATTTCAATTGTCTCGAAGCTTTTGGCAAGCCTTCCCCTTCTTCCGGCTGCGACGAACCGCCCTTAATGACAAAATTATCGAAATTTAGACTTTTGACGTTTCTTCTGTCAAACTCGAAATCGAACGAATGAAGTTGGCCTTGAGGACAACAACGATTATGGAGATTGAATTGAAAGATAGGTTAACACTCACCTCGCCGGATGACGATCGACCAGCACGACTACTTACGTTTTCCAACGTCAAAAACACGTAAGCCAGATACACTTGCACGGATAATATCGTAATCACTATTATAAAGAATATTCGATATTTTCTGAGACAGCTCGAAGAACGTACGTCGAGCTGACCCCTCATCGTCGCCATCTTTTTTTCGGTACCAAAATATAACTATATGTGCGGTTCCTTCTTCGTCGTCAGTGGGTCGGTGTGGTGTGTGATCGTTCAAGGGTGATTAGAGAGAGAGAGAGAGATAGAATCGAGCGCAATTGTCCCAATGGCAATTGCTATCAGGACTCGTAATTTTTTTTCATAAACATGCAAAAACAACTTGTAAACTAATTTAATTGGAAAAATTTGTTCTCTAATGTGTATGATTTAAAGCTATTATGTGCTGCGATTTTACGTGCGCGCCCAGCCAGTTGCAAATCAACAATTAAACAGACTAGCAAATATATATTTGCTTTTTTTATTTTTATATATTTTTTTTAAATATTGAAATGATATGAAAATATATAAAATATTTAAAATATTTTATATATTTTTTTAAAAAAATATATATCTTTTTTGTTATATATAACAAAAAGATGTGTATTCAGAAAAAAATTTATCTTTAAGCTCTTTTGCTTAAGCAAATAGAAGTAAACTTAAAAAAAAATGTTTTAAAAAAAGATTGAATAAAGCACCCGACTGAAAAATCATAAAGCCGCGTATTGAAAATAAAATGAAGTCGAGAAAAAAAATGAATATTAGAAAAAACAACATTGTAAAAAAGATATGTGTTTCCAAAAAATTATTTATCTTCAAAGTCCTGTTCTTAAGAAAATAGCAGTAAACTTTAAAAAGACTGAAATAAAATACATAAGAAACCATTTATAATTGTTAAGTGCAACTCCCTCGAGATTCGATTCCTATGATTAATATTGATTAATGATAGGTAAGTCATTTATATATACAAATAAAATAAAAATTTTAATATAATTCCTAAAGTAAAATTGAAAACTGTAATATATTATATTATATATTTTAGTTTTCTGTGAGATTGCATTTTATTTTTTTATCTAAATTATTATTTATCTATTCTATTTCTATTTTTATCTAAATTATCTTTTTTCAGTCTTTTTAAAGGTTACTGCTATTTTCTTAAGCAAAGGAGTTTGAAAATAAATCATTTTCTGAAAATACATATCTTTTTTACAATGTTTTTTTTTTAACATTCATTTTTTTCTCGACTTCATTTTATTTTCAATACGGTGTATGATTTTTCGTTCGGGAGTTTTTTTTGAGTGTTTTTTTTTAAAGTTTACTTCTATTTTCTTAAGCAAAGGACTTTATCTCATTTTCTGAAAACACATATCTTTTTTACAATATTGTTTTTTTCTAACATTCATTTTTTATTTACTAATGAAAAAATGTTAAAATGAAAAATAAATTAAAAAATGTATTTATTTTATTTCCAGTATTTTTTTTATTTCCGATGTAACTCCATTTTTTTTATTTCATAAAAACTCTCTTAATTGTTTGACGTTTTTTATCTCGACAGTGGCAAAGTGTGTAAACTTTATATTATATATAGATATTCTCCACCGTTGTACGATCGCAAATGATATATCTGGGTTTACACACTTGGCCGCCACTATCGAGTTGGAACCCTACCGTTGGTGAGGTTAATAATCGAGCACTACGGTTAACTCGACATAAAAAAAATAAATAAGTTTGAATGTAAATATTAGTTTTCTAAGCGAGTTTACCATAGATTTTAACAAACTAGGTCTAAGAACACTGTCCGTCACATGTATAAAACACGAGCAAAAATTGCTTCACAGAAATCCCCCCTCCCTACCAGCTGATCGCAATGAAACTCATAACTCCTGTATTTCCAGTCGGGAGTTCAAAACAAATAATACTACTACAATAAAGTATGAACGTTATCGAAATAATAAATACATGGAAATAAAACCCCACAAAAATGTCTATAATTTCGATGAAAGCAGAAACAATTTTTTTTTAATTGGAAATTTCTTTTTTCAAGTTTGAACAAAACGAATTTTCAAGGGAAAACACATACTTTTAACTTTTTTTATAATCGATTCTCAACTGTTGATAGATACATAAACTTAAAACTAATAAATATTTGAAGGAAAAGAATTCTACAGTGTTGATTTTGCGATAAAACAATGTTTATTATAATTCGAATATTCATCCATAATTGCGGACATTTTAAGTAGTACGATTAATGCACTAAAAAAAATGGTGTACTACATGGAGAAAAGGAACGCTTTTGTTTTCCTGTCTTATTGTTTCCAACAGTTCAACAATTTCGTATTAATCACGATGAAAAAGGTATCGTCGTCGATTAATTAGTATAGATAATAGTTTAATAAGATTTCCAAGAGTCAAAAACATTGGTTGGGATCGAGTCGCAAGCACATGGATGGCGACAGGAAGGATTCGCGTGCTTCGAGGACGGGAGAAATAGGCACGAATAAAATGACCTCACAATCGTAATAATTAAAAGATATTGCGTTATAAAAAAATTGAACAGAAGAACGGAACAGAGAAAGAGAGAGAGAGAGGAGAAAAAGAAAAAAGAAAATCATCATGGAAACAACGATTTTAAAGTTTAAAGTGCAGCTGAACATTGAAAACGATTGTAAATTTATTTAAAATTTGTTCGACCCCGTATGATCGCAGTGTTTCAATACAGGAACATTTAATATGTGTTACGTGTGCGCGTGTATACGTGTATGTGAATTAGTTTTTTCCCATTTTCTTTTTTTTTTTAATTAAACAGATATTAACAGGCGTTCAATGTATCAGGCAAAGAAAATACAATTCTCCCCGTGTATGAAAAACGCGAACTGGAAAAAAAAATGAAGAAAAATCTTCATAACGAACCGTTTGATGGGTAATTATTGAATAGTGACTTATTTCGTTCTTTTCTCTCGTGTGTCTAGTGTGTGCGCAGGGGAGGGAGAAAAAGAGAAAGATAAATAGAGAATTGCATTGTTTCCGATCAACGTATTCCATCGTTTTCATATTTTTCTTCCATTTAAATAGCATCGATGTCAAAATCTTCTCCCTCATATTCATCCTCGATCGGCTTTTTAACCGATTGTTTTTGCTGCTGCTGCTGCTGCTGTTGCTTCAGCGGTTGCTTCGCTCTGTCGTCATACTCGATCTGCAGTGAATGAAAGAAATACCATTGAGAATGCTGTCAACGTTATCGGAAATGACGAGAATAACAGTTCTTTCGCCACTTCGTAAATCATTACTGACCTCCAAGTCATCATCTTCTTCTTCGGACTCGGATTCTTCCTCGTCGGCTTCCTTCAACCACGTAAGGAACGGCGCTGCTTTGTCGTGAATTTCTTGCGACAGTTCCTTTGAAACGTACTTTTTGCTCGCTTTGCTCGCCCACTCGAACAAAGCTTTTTCCTCGAGAATATCATAATCGTAGAAGAGCTAAAACATCAATGTCAAACAAAGTTCTCAGATGCGTGAAGATTAGCACATATTTTTCGTAACGATTTCACTATGCTGAGTCGACTCGTGTGAAAAATTGAAAATCGACAAACCTTGAGAATTCCGGGAACTTTTGGCATGAGAGAGTCCTTGTGTAGTGCGATAACTTGCTCAATACCTCGTAAGAGGTACTTCTGTGCTTTTATGTCATCGTGAGTGAAGCGAAGAAGTAGAACACGATATTTTTTGGCTTGGGCAGCGATGCCCTGATCGAATAGCAATTCGGCGAGTACGAGAGGTGCCTTGGTTTTGATTTCGAGGCGTTCAGCCTCGGCAACGAATTCTTTGTGATTGTCCAATTGTCCAGCGTCGCGACGACATTTTACGAGTTTGTAAAAAATATCCATGCGTTCTTTTTCGGTTTTATCAAGGTCTTCGCTAATGGTCATGCCTTTGGCGCCGTCGGTTAGATCTTGAAGACGAGCGCGAACAGCTTCTTCGGAAACGTCGACGGCCCAGTTGGCATCATCATCGGCATCAGTGGCGATTTTGAGGGGCGCTTCGACATCGATATCGGTGGTAGAAGTTTCGTTATCGGGAGAGCCCGAACGATCACCGTTGGTATCTCCGTTCGCACGTTTCGAACGCTTGCCACGTTTGCCCTCGGTCAACGAGCTGCCTTGAGCAGCTGGATTCAAACTTGGCGGATTTTTCAATATGTAAGTGTTCAGCTTATGATTGCTCTCGAGAAGACCGTGATGGCCGCAAGCCTTACAACCTTGTGATATCGTGCCCTTTTTCGCGCTAACGAGCAACTCCGTCTCGGGATTGTCGCACGCCGGGCAAAGAACGTATTTCCTGATAAACCCATCCAAAAGATCCTGAAGTTTATTTGCCTCGTGCGAACCATTTACGATGAAACGCTCGTTTTTGAAATCAAATTGAGTCTGGGCACCGAGCTCGCAACCGAAATACTTGGTCGGATAAGTAGCCGGACGTCCAATTGCTTTGGCGACGTCCACCATATTAACGATAACCGTTTTTATTCCGTTCCCTTTGCCCTCCACTTTCGCTTGGATGCGGGGCATTTTGTACCGGTAAAAAGCATCGCTAACACCGCGATTTACGTTCAAAGTACCCATCGTTAAGCTTTTGGTAAACTATCGACGATATTCAAGAAATTTCAACGAATCCCTCGTTACGTAACTCCCCTCAAATGATTGTGGCTTTTTGTCTTTCTGCTTTCTGCTTCTTAGTCGTCAGTTACTCAAGGCTTTTCTTATAAATCTTACTTTTGGCTCGTTTTTTTTACACTTGCTTTTTTTTGTTTTAATCACAATATCAGCTCGTAAACCGAGAATTCTTGTTCTTGGATGACGGCGGCAACGCCCCGTATCTCTACAGCTTCCTTTCTCTCTCTCGTTCCCCCGTTGCTACGGCTTTAACGCCTCTCAGGTTGGTAACGTCTTAGTCCTCGTTCTTCCGGATCTCCAGGCTACTACGACGCCCGTCAGCGACGACAGTTTGAAAGTCTTTTGACGACCTTGCACGGTTATTCGAGTCGATGCTACCCGATGGTAGCACGATACGTGTCGAGTCAGGGTGCTTTTCGTTTTTTGCGGTTAGGCCTGCCGCACTACCCAGCGATGACAGTCACGTTTCTCTGAACGGCTGAAGCTTCCGATGCCTATTACTGAAGAAAATTTCGTAAACTATCAGTTTCGGTACAATCAGAAAACCATTTTTTTATGGGATGAAATGTGCAAAATTTAGCAGCTTTTGAAATCAACATTTTTTCAGGCAACATTACGTTTCTTTCGTCGTCGGTTGGATGTACAAAAATCCTTTTTATCGATTCTATTTAATGAGATTGATATTTTTTTCAAAATTTCGTTTTCATCCAACGGCAAAACGTATCCGTTATTTTATCAAACATTTCAAAGTACACTGTGGTCAAGTCAGGAAAATTTTGAACAGGATTTTTAATTTTATCGTCGCTCCAACGAAAGCAAAACAATTTAAAAAATATTCAGTTGGCATTTCTTGCCCAAGATATTATCTCGAAGGTTGTTTTTCCTCAACGAACCTGGAAAATTTTGAGGTCCCGTGCTTAGGCAGGACCAAATGATTCAGGAATCGTTCGGTCGTATCTTGGTGCAGGTTTTGCCTCGATCTCGTGGGCAGAGGGGGGTAGTCTTCAATGATCATACACGCTGCCTGGCCGAAGCTCGTGCTCTCAATTATAAAATCCTTGTACCGCGCTCCCAACGAAGATAGCGGCGACTCTACGGTCCCACGTAACGAACGATTACACCGAGCTTGAGCGATGATGGTGGTGTTGTTTGTACGATGCCTGGACAACGTCCTGCCACCGCCGCCTGTACTGTAAACCGATCCTTTCCCTCTGGATGATATCCTGGATGTTTCTGCAAATCATTGGAAAATTAATCAATCAAGTTTTATCCGCGAAAAAAATATTTATTAAGTGGATGATAAAACAAGTCTTAATACACTGCTCGTTTGTTTTAGCCTCGTACGAGGAAAGGTTAGAAAAATGGAAAAAGAAAAGGAAGAAATTTCAGGAAAACAAGCTCCAAAAATTTTTCTCAAAATGTGTCACCTCATCAATGATGAAGCCGGATTTATTGATTTTTCGAATTTACTTTTCGAGAAATTGGACCGGTTAGAGGTGGAAAATTCATGTTTTTACTGGCGCTACCAACGATTTTATCATTTATAATGTCGAGAAGAAAACAACGTACGAGGAAATTCACTGACATCTCGAGCATCACCGCGATTCTTTATGCCTGATGAAAATTTTGTCGAAAAAACTGATCGCACGTGATTTTTGTCCGAACAAAGTACGCCAATAGGTTGATTTATTTTTTTCTTTTTTCTTCATCAATAGCACGGATATTATTGTAAATTCACAAAAAACGGTTTCACCATGGTGTGAGCATGATTTGAAATTCGGTCTCGTTTCAGCTACGCTCGCGGACGGATCCGAACCCCTTTTTCTTCTTCACATTTTCTTCTTTTCTCTGCGATTCGGAAACAAGAGTTCATATCTTCATTTTCGGAATGCTCCCAGCCACCCCGATTCGGGGCTGAACTTCCTTCGAATCGTGAAATTCTCGTTAATTTCGTTGCGCCGATCATTTAGACTTTCAACGAGTACCCACGGATTTTGATCGAATCAAACATTTGAAGAAATTGGAAGACTGATCGCGCGTCCGCGAGCGATTCCATGAATTTACATCTGTCACATGGACATTGAATTTTGCGAATGAAAAATCATACAAAATGGACGAAAAATATCGAAGAGCTCGTAACGCGAGGCATTTGTTATTTTCTGTTTTCTCACTTCAGTCGCAATCATTGAAAACCATATTCAGATCAATAGCACGAAATATAATCGCGATTTTTACTGAGCTCTGGTAATCGGTAATCGATTAAAGAGCCAAAGTATTACGAGTCTCATATCGCTTCACGATCAAGCGCTGAAGCAACATTTATTAATATAGAAAACAAACACGCAAATCACGATTTCCTTAAACACGCTACCGCCATCGCCGCTACTCTCTTATCGGGCTTATCGTCAGTGATTTTTGACGAATGCAACGAAGCGTGACCACGTGCGGTGTATGTTAAATGACCTTTATTAAAATCTCTGATAAATGTGAGATTTTTTCCTCCCGTACGTTATTCACATAATTATATTGATACTCTACCTGGAGAATTCGATTTTGCGAGTTTTTCATAAAAATTTTGCGAATTTGGTTTTGCCTTAAGATGATGGATCAGTTGGTAATCACAACCGTGAGTGTGAGAGAGATAGCTGCAAATTTTGAAAAGAAAATTTTTCCACATCGTTCGTCTGATCGAAAAAATAAAAATGTCATCGGATTTTTGCGATCGTGCTGCGTACGATGACATTTTTATTATTTTAATCGGACGAACGATGTTAAAGAGTTTCAATTTCAAAAATTCGAGGTGTGATTACCGACTGATCCATCATCTTAATGCGAAATCACGGAATCTTCTAAGAACTCACTTTAATCTCGTTAAATTCGTACAAAAAGGATTTATTCTTCACGACACTGAAGTTTGCAACGTTGGAGTCCAACGAAATTAACGGAAATAACATTTGTAATTCACCAATTTTTTGTTTCACGTGTACACCGAAAAACTGCGAACTGCAAATTAGGCAGGTAAAAGAATTGGGGAATTACTGGAATTATTGGAGGGGTTTTTAGATCATTTCGTTGGACTCCAACGTTGCAAACTTCAGCGTCATTATTTATCTCCATTTTGGACCAACGCTTTTCCATCCTTTCGTTTCATTTATTCTGATCAGATGGTCGATACATTACGCAATAATACTATATGATAATGATGACCGCTAAGAAGTACCACCCCATTCTATGCTTCTCGTTATACAATCTTTCCTGTTGTGAAAACACTGGTAAAGAGGATTAAACTGTCCCCTCTCCAGGGGACACATCGGGCGAAACGACATACAACGATGTTACGACGCTGAAGTTTGCAACGTTGGACTCCAACGAAATGAACGAAAAAAACATTTGTAATTCACCAATTTTTTACGTAACGAAGTATCAGTGCAGATTGAAAAACTACGAATTGCGAATTCGACAAGAAATGAAATTGGAGAATTACTCGAATTATTGGAGGTTTTTTTTTTAATCATTTCGTTGGACTCCAAAGTTGCAAACTTCAGCGTCATACGATATTTATCCTGCTTCGTTACAATGCTTTGTAGGTATTCGATTAATGCCTTTTCCAGTCGAATTGAAAAAAAGTAATCCCACGATTTTTTGTATTTCGGTTTCACTTGACAATTTCGAGCTCTGAGATTTTTCTCCACTTGCTTGCGGTCAGCAATAATTTTGGATACCGAAGGGTTAGTAATCCATTTAAGGAAGTTCACGCGAATCCAATGGAAATAAAAAATTCCAAGTTTAAGAGTTGAAATTTGGAAACATGCTAGAAATATACAGCGTGCATTTATTCCCGGAATTATTATATAGGATCTCCGTCCAGTTGTCGAGAAAACAATTAACGAAAATCACATTTTTTAAGGGTTATACACAGGCTCTTATGGCAGGCACACCTTCTGTGCGACGATTTGGATTTAAGGAAATTGAGGCTGTACAGTCATTTTTTTTATCCAAAAGTTATGACCTGTACCTTTCAAAAGTTAGGTCAGTTTACAGTTTGGAAATGTTGCATACACTTTAAAGAAGAGTTGGGAAAAAAGACAAAAAACTGGTGAAAGCTCAGTCGAAAACCCGAACGGTGACGATCCTAGCCTCAAAAAACTGCACGGGAAACAAATTATTATTAATATAATCTCAGCAAATCTCGTAATAAATCTGAAAAAATTGACATTATTCAGCAAGCCTTGCTCATGTTGCCCAAAAAATTTCATATTTTTAGCATCATTTTTAACGGAGATATCACTGAATGTGTCTTGACTTCCATAAGATTACATGTTATTTGGCCCAAATTGTTATTGATTTTTCTCAGCAACGACGCTCCTAAACTGTCTGAAAATTTAACTGTTTTTTTTTACATTTCACTTTATAAGATGCAATCGGTTTAAAAGCGATGACATCATTTTCATTCTAATATCTCAACTTCCTTAATGAAATAGAATCCTCCCAACTTTAAAGAGTCGAAAACGAGAATAAGAAAATAGAATGTTTTTAGATATCAATGAAGTCTTGAGAAAGCCTTGTTGCCGGTGTAAATGACTCGAGAATGGAAGAAAAACACTTATTTGAGGTTAACGAGTAATAACGACACAAACGTTGGAAGGTTTACAACAACCTGAGCCAGCTGGTTTAAAATATGGATATGCATACGCATACAAATAGAAAATGGCTGTTGTCTCATTTTCCTTGACGATTTGCACTACGAAAGTATTTTAACCGTTATCATTATATTAAAAATTTGTCACGTGGCTTAGAAGCACGATTTGCAGAGAAAAATAGAAAACTCAAACTTATGTGATGAAATATCAACTGGAAGTGGATGTTGAAAAAATGTTTGATTATTTTTTAAGGTATTGACAAAGTTTAATATTGATGTTAACATGAACATGTGGTTAAACAAAACGCTTTTTATATGTGAATTACGTGATTACGGATTATTTTGTAAATTTTATTTTGAAAAAGCATGAATGACAATAAATGAATGGCTACGCCAAGTTTATCAATCTCAAGAAATAAATTCCACATAATATTAATTGCGAGAATAATTTTTATCCGTTTCTTTGATAATCAAAAGAGCAAAAGAGGTTCAGTTGCTTTTTTGAATAACGCATGATCTCCCTTGCCGCAAAATCAGTAGAATTCGATGAAAGTTTTCATCGCTTCTCCTCCCTTCGGGTGTCCGCGACGATTTCCCGACTCCGAAAAACCGACGCGCGAAACATTGAAAGAACGCGTTGAAAAGACGTTGAATCGGAAGTGAAACGTGAGCGTAATACTTTTAGAATCGATCGAACCCTCGTACCGAGCGAAACATAAAGAGAGAAATAAATTTAGTGTTTCTCGTGGACGATGAATGTGCGAAACTTGTGCTCGCTTCTCAGCGACACCGACCCCGCACCGGCAAAAATCAATTGCGTTACTTTAATAGACGCCCGCCTTACACCGTACACAACTTAGTCATACGCAGATTTTATATCTATATTCCCCCCTTACAACTCCGACTCGGATTTCGATACACGTAACGATCGATAATAACGACTATGTGGGGGGCTGCACAAGAGCATACTTCGTACCGATCGGAACGTCTCTCTCTCTAGTTGTGGCACATCCACATTCGCGCGTCATTCTACAATTAAATGTGTGTACAAATAAATATTCAAATGAAAGTGAGAAAAAAATGGTGTCGATCAGACAAAATTCCGCTTGGTTCGATGGAGCCTGCTCGGTCGGTTAAACTGTATTTTTTCTATTGGATGACTATTGATTTAATAAATAACAGTAACAGCGCGATAACAAAGCAGGCCAATCGAATGACGCTGAAGTTTGCAACGTTGGAGTCCAACGAAATGATTAAAAAAAAACCTCCAATAATTCGAGTAATTCTCCAATTTCATTTCTCGTCGAATTCGCAATTCGTAGTTTTTCAATCTGCACTGATACTTCGTTACGTAAAAAATTGGTGAATTACAAATGTTTTTTTCGTTCATTTCGTTGGAGTCCAACGTTGGAAACTTCAGCGTCGTCCAATCGACCAAATTGTTTTTAAAACGAAACTGAAACTTTGTTCGATTTAAAAAGATTCCACCTTTTCTCAGGCTAGAAGAAAAGACTCACCAGACTTATGAATTCTGTAATAGAAACTAAGGACACGCATAAATTTGAATAAATGAAAGGTCGATTCAGAGCGAAATGATCGGTAACAAAGTGATGTTTACCTACGACGAAACTGCGTCCTCGAAAACTTTCTTATCGGTCAATTTGACACGTGAAAAAAAAACGTCGTCGAAATTGAAACGCCAATTATATACTCGTTCTTGTTCAACGTTTCTATCGATCATGCGGTATCCGAGCGAACATACGTGGACCTCGGCCACCACCCCATTACATGCTTCCCCCATGAAAACATAACGAACAGCGAAAATCTTGTTTCGTTGTGTCCTAGATTGATGGATTCGAACGCCATCACTCTTCGTACGACTTTTAATTATGTCGATCAAGCGTCGTTCTGATTGTTGGCAAAAATTTCAAATTTCACTGCGTTCGACGATCGATCGTTCTTTCTCACGAGCTACTCTCAATTGTTTACTGTCAAAACTGGGCTCGTTTCATGACGAACACGAATCGAACATACGTTCGTTGTGCCAAGGATCTTTTTATTCGTCCACATGTTTGAGACGGGGCTGTGACAGCCTCCGCAGCTTTCGACTGATATTTCAGTGGTGGAATTTCACAGTTACCAATGAAAAGCAGTTTCGCTTTTGAACTAATCGCGATAATTTCAAACTCAAAAGATCGTTCAACGCGTATCCGACGCCTCGACCGAACAATGATTTTCGTCAATTTGAGAAAGAGCAGTCCAAAGTTGGCAGCTTCCAATTGAATATTATCTCACGAGTTTTACATTTTAAAAGTTTCTCGTGCCATGAAAATACTCGAACGGAGACGAGAAACGATTCCTCGAAAATGGCGATTGATGGAATAATTTTGTGATTTCCTCTCGAGCTTTTCGTCCGATTTTCAGTCAGCGAATCTCCTCCATTTTGGGGCTTTTTCTCGTAGCATACGGAAAGCTCGGTGGCCGCCTCATTTCTGAGGGTTTTTTCGTGAAAAAAAGCCCCTGATCGATAGCGTACCGTTTGAGATTAATGGAAAAAGGTGGCGAAGATGGTCTCTCGGGAGCAGCATCAGGAAGTTGGCAGGATCGTTGAGAATCGAAATTTGTGTAGGAAGGAAAAAGCTGAGTTGAGAGAGGCAGGGGCAGATCGTGAAAAGCAGCAGAGATGTTGAGCCACGGTGAAAAAGAGATGAAAAATTGAGCGAGGAGCGAGAGGCTCGGGTTGGCGAAATTGGCGAGAAAATTACCTGCTCGGCGCTGACGCATAAGTCGTGCTTTTATCTGGTTGATAAAGTCTTGGGCTGCACGCTACTGTTTATCTTCCTCGAGCGAGAGTTCAAAAAGCGTCGTCCCGTTTGCGGAAAATCCTTTGGGGCGTAAGAAAAAGTGGATTGCCGAGGGAGCGAAAGAAGTAGCTCAGGCTGAGGAGTCCGCGGGAGCGTTTCACTCTTTGGATTGGTCTCGCGTCGAGCACCAATTCGAACGAATGGCAATATTCCTTTTTTCCTCTTGCTCACCGAAGGTCCGATGCATTCGCGATCGTCGGCGGGAGAGGGGCGGGGGGAAGAAGCCAGAAAATAACGAATTTCCCCGCGACGATAGTGAACGAGACGGATTTCGATTGGAGAAGATTTTTTAAGCAAAGCAGGAGACAAGACTTCGAGCTCTCGGTTTCTCCGGGGTTCTATCGCAACTGGCCTAGCTCGGGCATTACCGAGCCACGGGTACGTTGCAAAAGAGGGGCGCGAATGACGGAGACAACGATCAAGAGAGAGAGGGAGCGCGCCTTCCACCGAATCCGGGGGTTTCTGAGACGACCACCCGTTCCTCGTTCTCTCCCTCCCCCTTTCGTTCTCCCTCAATCGCGCACGCGTACCAACTGCCGTTGGTGCTCGACCGTAGTCGCGACAGCGCATGTTTCCCCGTGCGCCGCGACTCCCGCAGACCCGAACGAGCGCACGTATTTCTATGGGCAACTTTACGTCCCATGAAACACCTTCTCGTAAACTTTATTTAACTTGATTCCTCGAGAAATTTCCAATTCACTTTATTAGCCTTGGACCATGATTTATCATTTATTCTCGTTTTTCCTTCCTTCACTCAACAAATTCATTTTTTTTATTAATTCTATTGATTTAGCAGTACTTATTTCCTGTATTCAGACTTTTATATAATTCCTCCCCCCCCCCTTTTACCATTACGTATTACTTCATAAAGTCTGTGTTGCACATCAGTATTTAACAAGCATTTTTCTTTCTTGGTGTCTAATTTTTAACATTCCCTTATTTTACGACCTAGCTGAGATCATCCCTTTCTTCAAGGGTCTCTCGTTTCTACTTTTCGTGTCATCAATAACGAAGTGTCTGACGTATATGCATAGCTCCATCTTTGATTCCTTGTTAAATTATTCCTCCAGTTTCCTTCAATTGAATTGATTCGTTTGTTTATTATTTATTGTTTCTTTTATCAGACGAATACCGTGCCGAATAATTCGTTGAAAATCCTGAAAATTCATTTGACGTTATAAAAAATGGCAATGCGTCGAAATGCATTCTTCTCGAGGAAAACCACATTTGGCGATGCTCCGATTTGAGAGAATCGACGATAAGAAATATTACGCGGTTGGATCACAGTGAAAATTTGATAATCGAACGCATTTCGTAACACCCCGACGCTTCTAACGAGACCGCGATTTTCGTGAAATTCTTCATTTAGTCAGGCAGCCTGCAAAGTCATGCTCGTTACGGGGACTCGTAACGAGTTTGCATGGGGAAGGTGAGGGTAAAATCGAATTGCGAGTGAACGAGAAATGTGTGCAGTGACAGAAATCGTGCCTGAGAACTTTATGTGAAAAAAAGGACTCGACCGAAACGAGTGAATTGGAGGGTCGAAAACTGCGCACGGGGCTGAGTTCGAAGCGAACTCTTGCGAGGTTGATAAGACACGGAAGAGCGTATAGGCTCGTGTGTGTGTATACAGATATACATAGTTAATGTTGGTTGGTCGGATTGGAACTGTGCGAGAAAGCCCTGCCGGTTATTGATCGTTCTAGTCGGGTGGACATTGTCGGGGGAGGTAGCTTCGATAGCGAGGCACAATCCGGAGTCTCGCCCTGGACGTTCCGAAGGAAGAAAACACCGATGAAGAATCTGTTTTGCTCCGACAGTCGATAAATTAATCGCCAGAGAGAAACAGCGATTGGACCGATCTTTCGATCGGGGAGGCGGCCGAGGGATATTCCATTCGGAAGAAATATTTGGCGACTGTTTTGCCTCGGCGACTTCCGGTGATTCGACGAGGGGTGGGGACCGAACGCGACTCGGAGCGTCGTCATAGGTCAGGGTTAACGATGATTCTGCGGAAATGCAGCTGCCCGGAGTTGAGACGATAAAGAGGGAAGGAAAGACGATTCCAGTTTAGAAAAAAACGCTTGTTTTTTGTTCCGTTGTTTTTGAGTCTCGGAGGCATATCCGGGAAAGGGAATTTGAATGAGCCGCGTCTTCTGGATGCGTCCGAAGGTGACGAGAGCGAATTCATCCACTTGCGGAATTTCGCTTTTATCTTCAGGAGGTTCGTGCACCCGATGGAATTTCATAGGATGCTGCCTCAGGATGTTTTCTGTTGTTGGATTCGCGAGTGTCAAGAACACGAACAGTGTCCGGTTACCTTAACACTTGAGAATTAATAACTCGATGGCTTTACCGACGACACTGAGAATTCGTTTATCGAGCTCTCTCCAATCTCCTTCGGATCCGTAACGCGACGATCCTCGTGCGAAATATGCCCGGCACTCGCCACGTAATCGACAGTTATCAGGCACGGAAACGAAACGTTTTACGCTAGGAAGATAAACCTTCGAGCTCATTCAACGGTGCGAGGAAAATTTCTCTGTCGTTATTCTTTGACAGTTTCTGGCGAGTTGAGTTTTCTATTATCGCGAGCAAACATCGAGTTCGGACTCCCAGCTACACTATAAATAAGCCGAATTCTCTGCACTCGGGCCCTGCAAACTTGAGCATCGCGCGATATTTCTGAAAAATAAAAAGGGTGGGATACAATATGCCGAATAACTGAATTGTAGAACGGTCGATATTCCGAAAATTTAAAAGTTGTGATATCAGTTTGGAGAAAAATAAGTAATTCGAAATTCTTATTCCCGATCGACTATTCAGCAGATTGCGTGTTTAATCAAAAATTCCTTCTTTGAATTCGTGTTTACCCCGAAAATATATATTTCAATAGTTTTCATTTCGAATGCAATTTTAACAGACCATCCGAATGTCAAAAGTTTATATTTTCGAATTCAAATTGGAGAGTAATTGTTTTACAGACAGACCAGAATATAGAGTAGCAAAAAATCGAAAGTGAATTTTTCGAGCCTATAAAACTTAGATATGCGGAATAGCGATAGCTCGAAAAGGCAAAAGCCAAAATGGCGATGTTTAAAATTGGAGATCACCGGTCTGAGTAAGTGAGTGAGTGAGACGCGTGTATTTGGAGCTCCACTGCATTCCTTTATTTCGATCGATCGACTTTCTAACGTTTCGCTATTTTGACTGTTCGACTTTTTGGTGTTTCAGTATTTCAACCTCAGTAATATTTGGTCTTTCGTTATTATATTTTCAAAATTATGAATTTTCACAGTATCGCTGACTAAAGTAATTTATGAATCGAAAGAGTGATAGTCGAATTTTCGAAAAATTGATATTTTAGTAATCGTCCTATGGGCGATTGTTACATTCTATTTTCGATGTAAACGTGCTTCGAACCTTGCTTTATTTATTTTCGGCATTCAAAGCTCTAGTCGAATCTATCTGTCTCCATATTATCATTCGAAGTTTATAAACTCGAAATTTTAGCTGTTCGAAATTTTAGTTATGCCAACATTTGATCCCCACCCAATAAAAAAACAAACGTCGATAACGTTTCTCAAAACTTCACCGGTCGATTTTTCCATATTTTCGAACATTGTTCCTAAGAACTGAAGTCGATGGTTCGGTATGGGACTGAGCCGTGGCGCCGGGAGCGGGGGAGACGTTGGGACCGAAACTTAAACCGCGGGCTGTGGCTAACGGAGCCAAGAGTTGCAGGGTCCCAAGGATCGACACCGAGGAGCAGTCCGAAACGGTCCTCTTGAAGGAACGCTTCTTTGGCCGAAGCCTCGTTTTATTATTGTCAGGGACAGAGTCCGGACTATACTCATAAACTTATATTTACTTTGAGAAATGTTGCAATGGATTATATAACGGCAATTTATATGACGCTGAAGTTTGCAACGTTGGAGTTCAACAAAATCATCTAAAAAAGCTCTCTAATAATTGCAGTAATTCTCCAATTCTGTTACCTGCCTAATTTGCAATTCGTAGTTTGTCGATCTACTGCACCAGTGACTCGTGAATAAAAAATTGGTGAATTGAAAATGTTATTTTCGTTCATTTCGTTGGACTCCAACGTTGTAAACTTCAACGTCGTCAATTTATCTGCTTAAGAAAGATCTTGCGTTACTTGTGAGTCAAAAAAGCAACTGAACTTTTTTGCTCTCTTGGATCAAAAAAACGATTAAAATTTATTCTCGCAATAATTAAAATGTTGTGTAACTTATTTGTTAAGATTGATAAATTTTGAATATTATGATAGCGGTTAAAATACTTTCGTAGTAAAATCGTCAAGCAAAGTGTGACAACAGCCATCTTCTATTTACATGCGTATGCATATCTATATTTTAAACCAGCTGGCTCATGGGATTGTCGAAACTTGCACTGTTTATGCCGTTATTACTCGTTAACCTCAAAAAGTGTTTTTTCTTTTTCCATTCCCAAGTTATTTTCAACGTTAATAAGGGTTTTTTAAGACATCATTGGTCTCTAAAAACATTCTACTTTCTTATTTTCGTTTTTGGCTCTTCAAAGTTGGGAGGATCCTATTACATTAAGTTCAAATCATCACACAGGGAGTGTGCCTGGCATAAGAGCCAATGTATAACTCTTCAAAAAATGTGATCTTTGTTCATTGATTTCTCAATAACTAGACGGTAGATCCTCTAATCATTTCGGGAATAGACGCATGGTGTATATTTCTAGCATATTTCAAAATGTGTAGTCTTAAAGTTGGAATTTTCGATTTCCATTAGATTCGCGTTAACTTTCTTAAGGTATTCCTTTCGCAAGAGCGTATTTTTTGGTGGCACAAATTGGAGCACTCGAATTTGAACTGATTCCTAACCTCTGAGAAGTCGCGGTTATATAGGAAAAGCTTCTATTTTTGTTATTTTTCCAAATTCTGTCGTTAAGATGATGGATCAGTCGGTAATCACAACCGTGAGTGCGAGAGAGATAGCTGCAAATTTTGAAAAGGAAATTTTTCCACATCGTTCGTCTGATCGAAAAAATAAAAATGTCATCGGATTTTTGCGATCGTGCTGCGTACGATGACATTTTTATTATTTTAATCAGACGAACGATGTCAAAGAGTTTCAATTTCAAAAATTCGAGGTGTGATTACCGACTGATCCATCATCTTAATATCTCTTTTAAGGATGTAAAAGCTGTTCGTACTAGTCAATGGACAGTCTTTGACCATATTTTTTCAAAGAAATTACGACGGGCAATCACACCTAGCACAATATTATTAAAAAATCTTGTAATGATTTTTTAATGGTAAATAATATTCAAGTTCACTTCATTACGAAAAGGATTTTATGCAGATTTATTGACACGACTCGGTAGTGCAGTGTGAAAAGTTTACGTCTGACAACATCGGACCTAGTCAGTTGACAGCTGAGCTTAGAGCTTACCATAATGACAAAAAAGTTTCATAGAGCACAACTTCACGGGGTTATGAAATCCTGAGGTCCCGTGAGCATTTGTCGTCTTTAACTTTATATTTCTAATTCAGATGTCCGTAGACCCCCTTTTTTTAACGAACCGTTAAAATCCTCAGGGTTCAATGCATATAATAGACGTTTACATCAAATTTTGAGTTATACAGGCTTCGAAGTCATTGTGGCTATACATGACACGTAAAACTTTTTTTTTTGACTAAAAATATTTCGATTAAACAGTCGTTAAGGTATAACTGGATGGATAGCTCGACCAAAAATTATATCTGATTGGAATTTCCGTACTTCGTGATGCAATAAAAATCTGAAAAAATTCAAAACATTTGGAAAGCTATGAACAACCATCATCAATAATAATATTGCCCAAAAGTTAATAATAAATTGTTTAAACAATTATTTATTCAATAATTTTGCGGTGACCTATTGTTTTTTTTTACGAATCAAATGTGTGTATTTTTCCGAATGCTCATGAATTTTTTCAAAATTTTCGTGGATTTTTGAAATTTCTTGAAAAAATTTTGAAAAAAATTTGAGTTATGGATATATTTTTGAAGACATGTTTACCATCAGTTTTGAAAAGTTTCAAGGTTATTGGATCAAAAATGTACAAATAGAGCCACTTAAAAAATTTAAAAAAGGCAATTTCAAAAATCCACGAAAATTTTGAAAAAAATCATGAGCATTCAGAATAAAAATGCGCACATTCGATTCGTAAAAAAAAAAAAACAAGGGTTTACTGTAAAATTGTTAAAAAATTATTTATTTAAACAATTTATTAATAACTTTTGCGCAATATTATTGTTGATAATTGTAGTTCATAATTTTCCAAATGTTGCTGAATTTTTTCAGATTTTTATTGCATCACGAAGTACGGAAATTCTGATCAGGTACAATTTATCGGCTGGGCTATCCATCCAGTAATACCTTAAGAAACCTTGAAATTTCACAGAGATTAAGTTTCAAGCTTGTACTGTAATATACAAAAAAATTAGAGTGCCCTCTGAAATGGAGCCCAGTGCTTATACATCCTTAAGAATTCGGTAATCCTTCATTTTTATCGTCGCTATGGATTCCTTACATTTTTTTCTGCAAGACAGTCTGTATCAGAAATTTAGAATTATTTAGTATATGAATTATTTAATAGAAACGTGATGATGATAGAATCTCCATAAGCTTCTGTATAAATTTTACGATTTTTGAAGTTTTAATTCTTTATTAAATATTCGATAACCTGACCTAAAATTTCGCCAATGTATTCGCATGCACTTTTACTTTACTGTTATTTAAAATCAGTTATTTGTAGAATATTTGGGTTCGTGAATTCCGTAACAAAATTTTACTGCAAAATAATGAGCGCTTGTTTTTACCTTCTCAGTAAAGTTTATCGTTAACCGAATTCATTAAAAGCAATGATCGAATGCACATTGCACAGATTTTTCAAAAATTCTCCGAAAATTTTCGACGCCAATCAAAGAATCCATGTACGAGGTTTTTTTGCAATATGCAATGACACGAAGTTTTGTTTTTGAAAAGTTACTTTTGTTATCACCAAACTTGCAAATTTTTTATCCGACATAATAATTTGCTTCCAGCAAAAATAATGAGAAAGATTTTGAAAATTTGGATGCTAATTACGATATAGCAAATGAATTTTTGAATGTCGACTTTTCTCTGATACTTATCACTTCGCAACATGAAAGTCGTACACACATGAAAAGTTGTTGAATTTTTTCATCGATTTTTCATCCAAGATTTCACAAAAATAAAATCGATCTTTGTATTTCATGGATATTCAAGCAACACATAGGTATTTTAATTTTTTAATCTTACCGTTGAAAATATTTTAAAATATCTGATGAGAAATCATTCGGATTACACGAAAAATGGATTGGACGTCCGTTCGACCTTTAGGTTATATTTTGTCGTTCGTTTGTTTCGCCACGTTTTTTGTTGTCAGTTTTTTATAAAACGACCATTTTTATCCCGTTAAACTTTTTTATCGTTCATTTTTTCATTTTCCTCCACTGCAATGCTACTTTGGACAGTGAATTCACTTCATAACCTATAAAATTTGTAAACAAAACTGACGAAGTGACATCAACAGCAGCAGCAACTGTTGCACCACGCCAGTTAAAATGAACTCTTCAAACGTTCTTTTTTAATAATAAAATTGTATAAAAATGTTGGCCCTCTACCGATTATATTTCTAAAATAATAAAATTATTATTTTAAAGTAAGTTTCGGCTTTTGTAATTTTCGAAAAATATAGTTTGCGCAAAAATCACGTGGCCGACACCCATCTACCTTAAATAGACACGATTCTCTTCGTTATTTAATGACGAAGGAAATGGTGTGCGTGACGACATTCGCTGAACAATCGAGAAAAAAAAGCGCAGTTTCTCCAACAGAATAACCGGGGGGTCGTTCACGACCCCGCCGAATGTCATTGAGAGTCACTGCTTCGCGTTGATGAAGCGCGAGACGTTTGCAGTCAATCAAATATTCCGACACGAGAACCGTACGAACAAAAGAGCGAGAGGAAATGACCGATGTCTTCGGAGGAGAACTAATATAACTTTTGGTGAGAACGAAGCCGAAAAAAGTCGAATATTGCGTATAGCGGAAGGGAGAAAGACCAAAAGTTACGAAAGGTCGGGGTGTTCGCTTTTCTGCACTCTAATCGTTACATTAGAAGCGCTAAACGTCTTTTGCGACCGCAATATGAGCTTGCGCCATCTGTCGTTTCGAAATGCAATTAACCACCAGAGGAACACTGAGAAAAAGCAGCTTTTTCTACCTCATTCTACATTTGAATGTTTAGACGCTCAATTTCCATAAAAACATGCGGCCAAAAATGTTGAGGCTTTTTCCGAGGTGAGGACTAAAACATTAACCGTCAGTTTGTTTCCGGAAATTTATCGTCCGCGCGAAAGAAAGTTGAGAGCCGCTGCTCTGCTGCTCTTAATTCGTCTTCCCGTTGTACACCGATCTCGTAATGACAAGAGTTGTTAAATTCCAAACTAATTGAATTTGCGTTTCGAAGTCGGTGCAGTCATTTATACAAAAAAATAACACAAAAATATATTCGCGAATGAAGTTGCATCGATTCGAAACTCATTAACCAACAATTTATTAGGTTCTTTTTCACTCAGAAATTCTTGGCAATTCCTAACACGCAGAGAGCGAGTCTGTCAGAGGTTCGATAAAACACGGTTATGACGTCGCAACGTTTTATTTTATTTAACTTGATTTCAATGAGATTAGATAAGAAAGTATGCAGTGGACGAGCGCCGTTTGTACGAACGGATTCTACGCGACGTCACAACTTTTATACGTGAAGCAACGCAGTTTATTGATGGCCACGTGGAAAACACGAAGTGCCCCGCGTATGCGTGGAAAGATTTTGAGGTTATTTTTTGTTCATTCGTCATTTCGGGTTGCTTATTCAAATTTAAAGATATTTTTCTACATTGTTATTACACGATAGCGAAACACGAATTAATACTCGGCTGGATGAGCTCGAAGAGAAAGGGAAAAGACGGATGTTATGTTCTCCTGATTTTTTTCTACATATATTTATATAATAACGCTTGGTCGCGATAAGACAGGCGTTCAAAGGCGCATCGTTAAATTCACGAGACAGAGTCACGGGTCAGTACAGAAAAAATGAGAAAAGAACGAATTCGGCCGAGAGGAAAGTAGAGAAAGGAGCGACTGAACTTATTCTCGTGGTATATTAAACGAACGAGAGAAAAAGAGACGGAGATAGAGGAGAGAGAGAGAGAGGGAGAAGAGTCAAGAAGTCGCGAATCCCACACACGCACGCATCCGACCATTCCAAAATGGCCGTTTGACTAAAATTAGCTTAAGTTCGTGGATAACGAAAAAAGCATACTGTAATCGAATATAACTTCAAACTACAAAGATTGGAAAAAATAATAATAATAAAGGAATTCCGTATGAATTACGCAGTTGAGAATTTTTTTTTCTTTTTTTCCAAATTTTTGTTGTATTATTGAAAAAAGCGTCTCAAATTTATCGATAAATTTCACTTACCTTGACGTCGAAGAAAAGTCATATAAAATGGTAACGCCCTGCTGGACGGCCGCCTTTTAGCGTTAAAATTCAATGGTAATCCAAGAAAATATGGGGACAGATGGATGGCCCCTTTGCGAGAGCACCCCGTGCTTACTATTTGTGCCTCGTCCTGTTTTTTCTCGTCCTCGGTACTGTTCCAACAGATTTTATGAAATGATTTATCGATCAAAAAATCTCGGGGTTCGCGAACGATACTTCAAAAGTCTGCGAAAGTTTGGATACGCGAAAAATCTGCGAGCGTGAACGTTACGCGACGAATTGTGTTTTTTTGCCTTCTTACCTGCTGGCTCTTCGACTCCGTTATCGTCGATCTACGAACCGATCGACACTTTGTGTATCAAGCTTCGTTGCAACTCTTCAACTGCCAATTAAATTGCGATTTCGTAGTTACGAACCGCACGATGAGTTACGATAACGACGAGCTTAGATGAGAAAACAAAAAACGCTTTCTTCTTGAAGTAGCAAAAAAAATGTGAAACAGCAAAACGCGATATAAAACGTTCCGACTGTGACGACGGCTACTGCCTGAATGCAACCGCGGAAAGGAAAGCGGAAGAACTCGAACTGAACAGGTCCGTGATCTTCACCACAAAGACCTTGTGGTTTTTCCGTTCGTAATTTTTTATTTTATTACCCAAAAAATTACATCTCTCAATATATCACGAAGATGAATTTGATTCTCGCTTATTGCAAGTAACGTACGCAATGAAACTATTTTTTACGCCTATATTTCCTGTCCGTTTCACACTGGAAACATAGTGTTGATAGATTTATTCAATATTAAAAATACGTCGAGTTATAATAGCATCATTTATATATTTCAATCCCCCGAGATAATGCTTATCAAGAACGCAGAAAGTGTATTTCCGGTGTGAGTAAGATTTTTTATCAATCATATAATGATAAGTACGTGGAAAAATTCTTTCACGAATATCGCAGTAGGTGATTATTATTTTCTTCTTCGTTTATTCAAAGTTTTTCCTCCTTATTCGTACGCCCCTGAGACTATATCAAGAGATTTTTTTGCCACCCGTCAGAGTGCGCATCGATCATTCATAAAAACGGATAAAACGTCTGCTCGTGATCAAGTTCACGACTTTTTGTCACGTTGTTGCAGATTATTCGTAACTATTTTTAAAGTTTAGAAGAACTCAAAGTTCGATATAGATTTTTTTATCAATTTATCAAACATTTTGTTTGCTGCGTCGTGAACTCGGATCATATCTTGTAAATTTTTCTAATTCCTTCAGTTCTTTTGCTCCAATTCGACGAACATAACCTTTCTCAAAGTAATATTTTGTTGCTTAACTTGCTTAGTCTACGGTCTACGTCTACGATGGACCATCATCAATGCGGATAACACCTGTAACTTGTGGCAATCAACAGTTCTGACTGACAAACTTACTTTAACCTTGAAGGCCTTGAAGTAACCGTTAGTATTATACATTCATTATTCATTCCTTGCAATTTGCTTTTGGGTTTAATACATGTACTTGAACACTATTACGAAAAATATATTTCATCAATTACTCGTTATGCAGGTTCCATTTCATTCTTTTTCTTCCAAAACGAGATTGGTTTTGATATTTTTTTACCCAGGTTTCATTTTTTTTTTTTTTTTTAATCTGCATGCATTCTTTTGTCCAGGTGACTCTTTAAAAAACGGCCATCTTGAAATACTTTCCATCGATAAACGCTGGATAAATGAATATAATAAGGTTAGGTTCAAACGGTTTTGATCACAATATTTTGAAGGTTCTGGTACAATCCGTTTGTTGAAACACAACGTGGATTAGTTCTGATCTTATGGAAATCATCGAGTCCAACATTTTTTCGTGATTTTGTACTCTTTGAGCAATTGAATTAAAATAGATGTGACACATGATATTGCCCAAGTTGTGCAACAGTACTCAGATTTTTTACTGCAAAGATTCATCCGTAAGGACGTTGAAAAACCCTATCACGTCATAAATCGGCATATTCGCGTATATAGAGTGCGGCAGGGCTCGCGTTGACTTCTCTTTTACACACTGGTTTTTCTTTAGATATTTGCCATTGAGCCGCTACTGCTTCTTTTGATATCTCAATTGCATATGCTTATCGAGTAAAGTCTTTTGTATTTTACTCATACAATCTATTTTTTCTATGTTACTATAAATAATGTAACATTTTACTTTGTCAATTAGTATTAACAATACATGTATTCATAAATATTCAAAGTACTCCAATAATTCAAATAAATACTGAATCGACTGATCCGACCCAAAGTTTGCTGATAAATTTGATATAGAGCCAATATTATCCCAGTTGCTTATTTACGATGAAATGTGTGGTGAATATAATAGTAGAGTTGAGTTATTTACTGTTTTTTCAGTTTTTCAATAAAGGAGGAGAATAGTATATGAAAAAGACACATTTGGTGAACAGTAATTCATAGGAACTTGTGTGAGTGCTAAAAGGTTTTGGAACTCTGCAAAACAGTAAACCAATACAATTTTTTGTAGTAGTATTTTTATATAATTATCTCCCCCTTGTTTCTCTTAGATATTATTTTATAAAGTTTGTGTTGCACACCACGACGCTGAAGTTTGCAACGTTAGAGTCCAACGAAATGATGTAAAAAAGCTCTCGAATAATTCCAGTAAATCTCCAGTTTCGTTCCCTGCCCAATTTGCAAATCGTAGTTTATCGAGCCACATCAATGATTCGTGAAATGAGAAATTGGTGAATTACAAATCTCATTTTCGTTAATTTCATTGGACTCCAACGTCGCAAACTTCAGCGTCGTTTGCACACCAGTATTTAACAACCGTTGTTCTTTCCTTCTATCTAATTTTTAACATTTCCTTATTTTACCGCTTAGCTTTGATCATCCCCATTTCTTCAAGGGTCATAAAATTTATTGTACTTTTATTCTTCGAGGATACCAAGAGTCGCATTGAAATTCCAGGTTCGAGGGAGGAACTGGTTCACATGATGGCGGCAAATCCAAACGGTGTGTCAATATTGCCCTACTCCTGTATAACATGTAGAGTGGCATTCAGGGATTTGGAGATCCAAAGGCAGCACTACAAATCAGACTGGCACAGATACAATTTGAAGAGAAAAGTGGCAGAGCTGCCGCCAGTGTCAGTGGAAGAATTCCAGAAGCGAGTGATAGCGCAGAGGGGAAGAGAGGACAAACTAAGGGAGGACAAAACATCGAGCCGCTGTAAGCCGTGCAGGAAGAATTTTGGTACAAAAACTCAACTGGAGAATCACATTTTGTCAAGGAAACACAAGGAGAGGGTTTTGAAGAATGAGATTGAGGAAGAAGAACGAAGAAATGGAGAAGAGGACCAGCCGATGAGAGAGAATCTACCAGAATCCACAAAACCCCAAAACTCGATGATGAAAATTCAAAGCGAAGGAACAAATAAGATTAAGCGAAAAGACGACGAGATGGAATTGGATTCGGACGTTGAAACGGTCGATTCCGACGAGTGGAATGAAAATCCAGCTGAAAACAACGACTGTCTCTTCTGCAACAATCACAGTCGTTCTTTCTTGCGAAATCTCAAACACATGACTTTGGCACACTCGTTTTTCATTCCTGATCCTGAGTACTGCGTGGACCCTAAAGGATTGTTGATCTATCTCGGTGAAAAAATTTTCTCCGGTTACATGTGTATCTGGTGCAACGAAACGGGCAAAGCGTTCCAAAGTTCTGACGCAGCGAGAGCTCACATGCTGGATAAAGGTCACTGCAAAATGAGACACGAGGGTGAGTCTTTGGTCGAATATGCAGAGTTTTACAATTACTCAACGAGTTATCCGGATGCTGGAGAAGTCGATCCGGACACTGACATTGAAATACCAGAAATCGAAGACAACGATTATCAACTGGTTCTGCCATCTGGTAATGTCATAGGCCACAGATCACTCATGAGATACTACAAACAGAGTTTGGATCCAAACAGACCCCTGGCTGTGGCGAAGAGCGAAAAGCTGCGCAAGGTTTTGTGCCAATATCGGGCACTCGGCTGGTCCACCACCGAAAAAGCGGCTGTTGAAAAGAAAGCTCGAGATATCAGTTACATGCAGAGAGTTCAAGCTAAATACAGTACGAAATTGCAATTCAAAGCCAACAAGTTTCAGCACCATTTCAGGCCGCAGGTCAATTTCTAGTTTTCTCCAAAATCACACTGTTACGCTCAAGGAATTTTTAGCATTCCGCCAGCATTTCGCAGTCGCTGTAAGATAACGTTTATTTAAATAAAAGTATTGAAAAAAAGACGAAAAGTAACGTTGAATGATCGGCAGATTTTGAAACGTTTAGACTCATTGTTTTTAAAATTCTTTATTTTGTTCCTTACAAAATAACGCAGTATAATGTATTTTAGAATATATACGACGACAACAAAAATATTCAATATTTATTTTACGATAGTTCGTACGAATATCGTCCCCCCACCAGGGGCGTTAATGGACCCATCATCCAGTGATCAGTTACACAATAATAATCTTTTACGAACTTTTCCGTGTTATACTTTCAGTTTCAGCGTACATATATTATTTTTTTTGATTAATTTAAATTTTGTGCTTTCAGTTTCTTGTCGCAAAGGCAAAACAACGCTCTCGGAAACTTTAAGCTCTTTTGAGCGCGTAAGACGATTTATTTCGTTCCATTATCTCTCTCAAAGTTTCTCTTTGCTTTTTCATTGGCTCAACCTTCCGATATCTCTCAACAACGGATCAATCGACCCGTTTACTCTTTCTTTTATGTTTTTGGAAGGGCAGTTTACGGATTCTACTTACCTAACTAACGATCAATCACAATATTAAGAACCGAGCAAACTCTTTCGTTAATTAGAGAGACTCGAGAACGCGCCCATCTCTGGACGAAACAACGACGATCACGACGAGTACAACTACTTTTCGTTTTTGCCTCTTTTCCTCTTTCAGAGGATTTTCATTCTTATTTACGATTTTTCGCTCCTTTTTTTACTGTTTTTCTGTCTTATTGTCATACTTGAGTATACGAGATGCGCTTACGTTCCATCTACTAATTTTTCGTTTTCCTTTATCCTGGATTTGCTGCGTTAATTTTTTTTTCTTCATGTTCTCTGGCCTGTTTTAATCCAGCACTTTCACCATCAGTTTGAGCGACTTGTGGGGTGGACCTGGTCTGATTTTCTCCTCGATTTCCACGTACGGCAACTCTGCGACTGTCTCAAAACCGTGCTTGGCAAATACCTTTTGAGAAAATATCCCAGTTGCATCCGTCTTGAAAACCTGCAACGAGCAAATCTCTCTGTTAACTCTGCGACGCAGCATTCTAAAGAATCGACACTGCTTAATAAAGATATCTTTCAAACTCACAACGCGCAAACACTAGATATCATCTTATATCTTTCGACCACATCTTTAGAACAACATAAAACCATCGCATGCAGTACAGAACGCCAACAACATGCTGCAACAAAAAAATATCTGGAGTAGGGTTAGCGGGGTTAAAAATTCGTTGGAATATTTTTTACAAATCTGAAACCCAAAGAAAAACGTCTCGTTTCATAATTTCTTTGTTCTTCAAATTCTCAATTCATTTTTTTCTTCAGTATTTCTATATATATATACATACGAGAAACAATAGTTCACTTGTTCATCAATAAAATTCGATAACGATATAATCGAATAATTTGTTCATTGGAACTTTTCCAATGGAACTCTTTGAAAATTCATCAATTTTTCATTCATTTGGAAAAGCACCTTTGTAATTGGATATGGAAAAATTAAGGAACTCAAAACTTTAATCGACGAAACGATCTGTTGGACGTGCGCAGATCGACCGATAACTGTGAAATCGTCATAAAACCTTAAACCCAGCTTTCTTCGCAGTTTCAACGCTGTCCTTCATCAAAACATTGGCGAGGCCCTTGCCCCGAAACTCTTCGTCCACACTCAATATACGACACTCGAAAATCTCGTCGACATTATATTTTTCAAATAAATCAATTTTTTCGTTGAGTTTGTACAGAAGGCCGAATATAGTCTTGAATTTGACGTCGTTGACTTCGGACAAACGGCGCTCGCATTCCTCGCGTTCCCCCTTTTTCAGTACTCCATTTAGGGCGAGACCGGCTATCTGAATAAAATTTTGATATAAATCTTAAGAAATTATTTATCCCTAAATATAATATTTGCGATGCGGATTCACAAAAAAATAATCGAATTTCAAGAGTTTTTTTTGTCACTTTTCCTTGTTTAGCTTCGTGGTAGGGGAAGGATGGATTTTTCATAATAAAATTTTTCGAAAAGACATTATTTATTTATTGCAACATTTTTGACTCGATAAAAGAATTTACGTATAATAGCAGGATATTAATTGACTTTATTTTCGAAAAGAACTGTGAATTTTTGTCGTAAGAATAAGTTTTTAAAAAAATTTTCGGACATCTCGAATTCAAACGTTTCACTAACAGTCGATATTCGTTCCTCGGTTCATCCGCCAGGTATCGCATGCTATTCTCACATTTCGGAGGATACGTCAAAATATAAACTGCATGAAATAGAAGTCAAACGTGAAAATCTCCCGAAAGAAAAATATAAAACCTCGGAATAAAGTGAGAAAATGTGATGAAAGCAGATCATATTCACCGTGGCGTCGTCAGTGAGGAGCATTCTGCAATAGCCTTGTTGTAGAGTAGCGAGACAATGTTTCTCGAGATCCTCGTGAGGCTCGCCCTTGCGGCAGAGTCCAACGCCATTGTTGAGTGGTTCGTCAGCGAAAAAGTTGTATCTCAGATGTTCGATGACTTCATTGAAGCGTGCTTCCGGTACGGGTTCAACGGTCATACCAATAGAAGACATTTTTTTCGCCCGACACAATAATGTTGCCTCTATTTTAATTTTTTTTTCACTTTATTAGTTTTTGTTCGGATTATTTGGAGGATGGAACTCGGACGACGATTTTCACTTGACTCCCTTATCAATTTGCTTTGGATCATATGTATATCGCTCGTGCCCCACCGTGACGAGATATTTTCACGCGCACGTTCCGCAGCACTGAAAGGACGCGTGGTGCGCGCTATACGGATTGACAGAAAGAGAATATTCCACCCCATAACGACGCTACGCTCTCGCTCTCTCTCTCTCTCTTCTCTGTTCTTCATATTGATTGACCCAGTTCAAACAATTCGTAGCGCATCATAATCATCGTGCGTATTATCTATCGAACGCGTTTTCGAGTCTCCACTCGTACCGGAAATCACCGAGATTTATCTCCATTTCTCGAGGACCCTTGAATCGAGATTATCGGAATCTGCTCCGAGCCGTCATCTTCGCTCGAGCATATTTCTTTCAAATACACACGGTACTCTGGCCATTCAATATTTTTACACCCATCCTTCGAAGCCAGAGCGATTTACATAAAAAATCAGTTTTATCATAATTTTTTAAGAAATCATGAAGTTTGTCTTTTTTTCTCATGTTCTTTTTTTTCTGTACGAACCTCTCAAAATGTTCGCGGCCAATTTAAAATCATGCTCATGAGATAAGAATTTCAAAAATTCTTGCAGAAGAAATCTTCTACTCAATAAAAATTAAATGACATTGAAAAAAAACAAGATGAGAGATACCAAAAATTTCAACGAAATAAAAGCGCACATTTTTTTCAATACCCGCGTCATGTGAAGGACGACTGAATTGAAATGTTTCAAATGATTTTCATCTGGATATAAAAATGAATAAATGTTACGAGTGAATCGTTGGCTATAAAAATGGACATGTTGAATGCTTCGAATTGAAAAAATCCGAGAACATTTGAAATCACATTTTTGGTTACGATTTTCCATGACCCCAAGCTTTAACCACGCCGACTTTATATGTGAGTTAAAAAAAATAAAATTCGACGTTTAAGGGGATGAAACGGGGGGTTCAAAGTTGAAGCATTATTACAATATTTGTGGTCCCTAATTCTGACCATACACAGCATCTACATTTTGTCGAAAAGCAGACTTTTCTAGTATAATGAAGATCGAAATTCGGCCTTTAAGGTGGTGAAACAGGGGTTGCTCAAGTATTATTATATTCGTGACCTCTAATTTCGACTATGCAGCCATTTGACTCAAACTTTTTCAAGCATGATGATAATCGAAGCTTGGCCTTAAGGAAACTATTTTGTGCACATATTAAGTGCTCAATATTAATAATTGCAGAATTATCCTTTTCGTTATTTTCAGTGATGATGAAAATGGGTTTCAGAGAATCAGACAAAAAATATGATCTCTTTAAAAAAGATTCGAAGCCCTGGTTTATCCCCTTAAAGGTCGAGTTTCAAAAAGCTACCGAATGCTTTTTAAATTACTCGTATTCTAGAATATTTGTCAAACAAATTGCCAAAAAATACTCCGTCTCATAAAAAATTTGAAACCTCTGTTAAGAGTATGGATCAGTCAACTAACCTCACTTGGAATTTTCGAAATCGAAATTCTCTGACACAGTTTGACCGATTAAAAAAAGGCTCTGTCAGCCTACGCAGAACGATGGCAAAAATCGATTGACAGAGCCTTTTTTTAATCAGTTAAACTGCGTCAAAGAATTTCGATTTCGAAATTTGCAGCTATCTCTCTCGCACTCACGGTTGCGATATACCGACCGATCCATCCTCTTAAAGTCCAAATTTCAATTTTTTTTACTCTTGAAAAAAGTGTTATTTTGGCTCAAATATAAAGACTGCATGGTCACCACGTGGGGGCATGGATATCCTAATATCCACTCTCCGGTCTTCATAAAAAAATATTTTCATCAAAGATGTGTCAACTTACTGATACTTTTTCTATTAGCGTTACGACCTCTAAAATTCGTTTAGCCGTTGAGAGAATGAAAAATATCAAGTTACAAGGAATTGTCAGTTTTGAGCTACTTCATTTTTATTCGCAATATTTTCGGAGGCAACATCACTTTCTCTATTTTTCTTTATTCCTACTGCTCTTCTGTATCGCTTTACTCGAGATTAGACGATTTCCCCTGACTTGTAAAGTTTTATGGAAAAAATTAAAAAAACAATATGTGACCAATGTGCTTCTGGCGATAGATTTTTTTTCTATGACTTTCGGAAATGGCTCTATTTATGATTGTAAAAATAAGATGTTTTAATTTAATAGGATTAGAGAAGAGAAATTTTCGAATATCTGGATTTATTATTTCATTAATACCTATCATTATATCTTACAAGACATTTCTTTCGGTTAACTTTATGAATGATACAGTATTGTTTAAAGATATAATATAATAGGCAAGTCGAAGGATGTAACGCGAGATAATATTAAATATATGTATATATATTTTTTGTTTTCTCAATACCTACAAACATCACGAACGAGCGACAGACGACAGGATTGGAATACTCAAAGTTATTTTCCTCTCGTAAAAAAGAAAAATAATAACAACGAATTATTTATTGTGGAAACGAGCAGCTGAGATGTTGTACCCTCAGAATCACATGGAACCGAGAATATTTGGAATCGTCACTATTTACATTTTTTTTAACATCTAAAGTTGAAGACTTCTTTCGTTTTTTGTTTTTGTATTGTTTTCATGAAATCCCATTTAACGATTCTTTATCGAGCAGAAATACGCGATTCAATACTATATAATTTTACGACTGAGCTGGTTGGCCGATAAATTTAACAGAAATTGGCTGTACAAAATGTGTGCTCTTCGCTTCAATTAATAATGCTCCTATGAGTCTGTGTCCAAAAAGGCGTGGGAGCTTTCTCGCCTTTTAACTCAGAGACTCATTCTTTTTCATTTTTTTTCCTTTTTTTGCCAAACCTCGATTTCTGAACAACGGCTTTTTGACCGTTCATTTATCCCCCGGAACGTACGCTTTTTTCTGTTCTTAACTTTCTCCGTCGAACATTTCGAATGCGCGAATGTGACGACTTTTTCGATCAACAAAGCAGTCGCTTAGAAGAGAAGGTCTTCATCTCCTTCGTCCAACATACTCGCCGCATGGACGTCTTTACCAGCTGCAATCATCTCCTGACGAATGGCTTCAGCCTAAACAGAAGAAAAACCCGAATTTAATGTAGATCAAAATCGTTTCGCTAATAATAAACGCTTTTTTCACGAGTTATTGTCGTTCAAGGTATTCAAATTTCACAGAGGAATATTCATCGCACGTGGAAAAATACACTTTTTAAGTACAATCTAAATTTAGCACCAACACATTATTTTTAAACTCTATTGGACATTCGAGCATTTTCAATCAATGAAAAATTGATAAAATAACGTACCTTAGCTTTAACCGCCTTCTTCTTATCCTGAATCTTCTTCAAGCGATAAAACTCTTCTCTTTCGAGTTCATCGAGTTCAGATATGATGTACGCAAGAGTTTTTTCGATTCGAGGAATGATAACGTGTTCAATAGCGTTAACACGACGATTCGTGATTTTGATGACCTCGTCGAGTGTAACGAAGCTCGTTTGCAATGATGCCAAGACGACCAGCAATTTGACGCCGCTCTGATAATTTTTCTTCAGCTTTGCGAGCTGTTGTCCTCCTCTTGCCAAACCAGCTAACTCGTAAGTGTCCGTACCATCCTGATAGGACTCAAAAACTGGCAAATTAACACCAGCTACGTTATCCTTCTTCGAGCGAATCTTTATCTGCGCTTTTGTCACATTTTGCAGAACAACTTGGTTGAAGTCGCCGGTTGCAAACTTTGCTTCGGCCAGGGAGAAAGCAGCTTCCTTCATTACTTCACCCATGAGAGTTTTAGTCTGAAATTTATTTAGGTTTTCTCTTAATAACTTTAATATGTCAACTTCTCAATAAATTTTTTGCTGAAATAAGAAAGATGAAATTTGAATGTTGGAATAAGAAACAATTTTGGTTTGAGCTATTCAACATTCTGTAGAAAAGAATCGGATTATTTTCAGGGTCAAATTTCCTTTATCAAATCACATTTCCAAATAAATTTGACAATCAAACTTTGTCTCTGACATAACGAGTCAAATAATTAAAGAAAAATTCATTTTACCTCTATGATCTTTCCCAGAATCATCCTGAAACGCATTTGCAAAGCATCCGCTTTTTTCTTGAGTAAACCATGGCCCTTGGTGGCTCCCTGGAGTCTGGACTTCATCAACATTTGGGCGCTAAAAAAAACGTTGCGACATAAACCCATTTTTCAGTCAAACCAAAATAAGCCTTTGTTGGGACAACCCATTACAAAAATTCTATAAAACTTCATAACAAAAATGAGTGACATTGTTTGAATTCTAGAATTGGCAAAAATAAACAAAAATTGGTAAAGCGGTCTCGTCTATAGTCTATAGTTTAATTGAAAAGCGATTTCGAAAAAAATTGTCATTTTTTTTGTAGGGTTACACCCAGTTTTTGGAACCAGACCGACTCTCCCGAAACCACTGGACGAATTCACTTTAATTTTTACGGATAGGCTCTCACTACTTTTCAGAAGAATAATAACGGCCCATTGTTAAATTAAATGTTATTTACTTACCCCCGAGAGGGGAAAATTGGAAGTCTGTCTTTTCCCGACATTTTCGCTGTATAGAAAAGCAGACAGGAATGAGGATAGATCAGCTGACTTGCCCCGCGAGATTAATCGTTCTCGATACTGCCACCGGAGAGCGTGCATGAGCAGATGGCGGGATTTTCAAATATCTAAGAGATGGTTGATCAATGAACACGGTAGAATTGTTCTTAAAATATCCAAACAAAACTGCAGCATCGATTTTTATTTTTCATTCCTCAGGAATTATTTTTAAAATCTAATTTTTTAAGTGAAATCAACAAATCAATTTTGAGCAATTTACTACTAAGGGCGCCATCTCCCAAGCGAATTTGTTTTTAAAAAACATCACACCCAAAGAAAAAATAAAGTTTGACATTTGACATCTAATCATGGGAATTTTGGCATCTGAATTCTAAATTTTACACTCATTACTCAGAATATTCGCAATATAGTTCGAAAACGTAAAATTTCAAGTATAATGAACTCAACAGATAAATTTTTTGGAAAGAGCGACAAAAATACTCCGAAAATTTTGACTTTTATAAATCCGATTCCGATTGTTGAAGAAAACGACTGGGAGAGCGTCGAGAAGAGGCGCGATTACTGGAAGGCCAGTATAATTAAAACGGCCTGTGATGAAATTCTCGTTCGCATGAATCTTGCACCGAAAACCCGAAAGATTAACGTGATTGAAAGGTTTCTCACGAAATTGTTGACTTTTTGTGTCATAAGTATGCGTTACAACAAGAATCCTTATACGTTTCAGTGATTTATCATCGGTCTGATCGGAGACATTTGTTTGAAAAAGAATAGCAGTTGAAAAATGTCAACTTCAAGGTGCACGATAATTTCTCCTACCGGAACAACATTTCAAAGATTAAAACTAACTCATTCAATGGTTTTATAGCAACTTTGTCAACGAATCAATTAAGAAAAAACTTCATAAAAAATATATTCTTAAGTTTTCTGTACATGTATTATTATATTTCATTTTCCCCCTTCAGCGTCGTTTGTCCACATTTCAAGACTTGACGTACGTTGATATTAATTCTGGCTTGAGAAATGTAAGTTCTAGCTTTTTTCCAATCAACCAAAGACTCTATTTCGTCCATGTTATCTTTCGAATCCCAAGGGGATTTGTCGGCATGTAAAATTTTTGGTACTCCGTGATATCGCAGTCTTGATCCTCCTGCCATAACAAGCACATCACCACTGTGCAAAAACAGAGCATGCGCCGACTCAATCTGGGTTAATCCACCAATGAGAAAAATTGCTGACTGTCCAAAACTGATAGAGAAAAGTGGAGCTTCACGATCAATCTCCGAATGATCCGTGTGCCCGGCAAGTGTTGAATTCATTCGATAATAATTAACTATTGCTGCCTCGGCTTTGAAATTTGGAAATCCTGTGAATTTGGCAAGTATCCCTGTCATTTCTGACAGTTCCAGCGGCATTTTGCCTCTTGAATCTTCGGCATATACTTTTGTGTCCCAATTGTGGTGATAACCCAGTGTTGCCCATCTCAACTTTAATGCAAGGTCTTTGCCTCTCCGAGTATCGCTAAAAAATTCCAGATTAAATGACAATTTGTACTGAAAAATATTTCATTTGCAGCTTTTGATGAACAGATCATATGATTGAAAAAAAAGCCTACTTGGCACAAACATCCCACCAGTTTTCTCCCTCCTCAAGTAAGTTATGCGCGTCGATATTAAGTTTGTTGGGTTTACAAGAATAATCTCTTAAGCATTTAGAAATCCAATATCGTTGTCCATCGGAAGTAAAAGGATTTTTTATATAAATAAGACCAGGAATTTCGTAAAATTCAAAAATTTCCCAGTTTGATGGTGATTTTAAACCCAGACGTTCGTTCGCTGAAAACCCTTCGTTACTGCTGACCCCTACACGTTTAACCTAGAAAAGTGGCGGAATATTGAACGACTTGGAAAAATAGAATAAAAAATCCCTCCACACTGCACTCACTTTACCGAGAACGTGATTTCTCAAATCAATTACATCACTGAGGTCCGGTGGTGGATCACGACTTTTGTAATACTTGAAACTATCTTTAAACATTGTTCTAAACACGGGTATTGGGCGTCGCCATATTTCATTTTATCGTGCCGCTATATTACTGCCGTTCAGACGCATTCAGAATAATGCATAGGTAATATAGTCATACTATTTAAAGATAACGTTAGCGTTGGTAGCACAAATAGCGACTCCCTGAACGCGCGCCTGTTGTGTGTGATTCGCAGCGTCGTGATGACACGGGAATCGAGTAGTGCAACAAGCGCAATTGTTATCTCATAATCCCATCAATTATCTGCACGTTAAACCGCATCGATGGGAAGGAATTTGTTCGCCGCACTCATTCCTTTTGTCCGGAAAATTCTACTCTCAACTTATCGATTCGTTCCGATAGACCGTAAAATTTAACAAATTATACATTACGCGTTCAAAATACGAAGGAAGAAGAAAGTATGGAAGATTATTTGAATCGCGTAATATTTATGCTAATGATACATCAGCATTAATAATAGTAACCGCGAGGAACTTCTATATATACGTGTTTTTCCATAGAATGCAGAAAATACAAAGATTTTTATTCGATGAAAAATGACTGTTTCTATCACACCACCTTGGACTGCAATCGCCACACATTGCAGTGAGTCTAACACGTTTCAATAAAAACGGTAATTCGTCGCAAAAAAATGTCTCCGTGTATTTTTGTGTACCACCATCAACTATCATGACAGCTGTTGAAATGAACAAACCTCTATTCTTTTTCTGAAATCTACGTACGAGGGCCACGTTCATTTCGCAGCACGTAAATAGCCCAAGGAACATCTATTATTACCCGGTATTGTTTCATTTTCATACTAAATCACCGAATCGTATGCCCGTTGGGAATATCTCACGGTATATTATTGGATTTATTCAATTTCGATAGATATATCCTATAAATTCCAGTGTGTATCCAAACGACTAGGAAATAGCAATCTCTTCTAACATTGGAAAATTACAATAAACTACCAGAAATGATGATGATTTAATTGGGTGAAAATACAAAACTTTTATTATTGAAGGTTAAAAATCAAAAAAACATCTAACGCAGTGAAAACGTTTCGTAAACAATGAATGAAATGGCACTCATAGAGAATTGACCAAAATAATGTACAGATTCTTCCCGAATTCCCTTATTTTCGATTACCGACGACTTGACCATTCATTTCGAGACCACCGTATATAATTCTGAATGCAAGCGTTATTCAAGGCTGCTTTTTGAAAGCTCCAGCAAGTAGATTAGTGCGCTAGTACACTCTTTGACCACTGGACCTTCTCAGCGCTATTCTCACACGAATAAAAAAGTATAAGTGAGGAGGGAGAAAAGTAAAGAGCGAGGAAGGCGTGAGAGGCGAGTGCGAGTGGTTGAGCAGCTCAAACGTAAGAATTCCTTTTTGTACCAAAGCAGAAAAGCGCACACGGGCTCAACGTCTCGTTTAATTATTGCCAAAAGAGTCAGCCCATCATTTATATTCAAAGACAGAAACAGCTCTCACGGAAGGAGAGCACGGTTTGTTTGATCTTCTCGTCTCGAGCGTTTCGAGCAAAATACCCCGATGTGAAATTGTTCCTCGTGGACAGACTTTTTGACGCGCCGAGTTATTAATATGATTCACAAGATTAGATCAAATCCATTCGTTTCAAGCAAGGGGAAAAAGGCAGATTCGTCCCCGGAGAACGTCCCAGTCATCCAAGGTGTTGGTCGTCATATAGATCCTGTTCGTCTCTATTATACACCACAGATGTATTTTTTTCTTCGTTCCATATGCATCGCCCACGCCCACATTAACGCATCTCTCGTATCTTCTTTCTCGCGCGCTTCTCCTCCCCTCTCGCTCTTCGAGCGCCATTTTTATTCGGCATATATATCCCGGCATCTAGCATAAATCTGTTATTCCAACGACCATTGACAACTTTATATTTCAAAGTCACGTGACTTGGTATTGCACCGAATATTAGCAACGTTTTACCGAAATAGCCGAATGCTGATTTCACGACGGATATCTTTCGAGGTTAAAAACGTACATTGTGAAAAAATGGTTAGAATTTTTTTCCTTAGAAAAATGTTGACAAAGCGTATGAAGAAGGCCGATGAAAAAAAACTGGTTTTACAAGAATTTCGAAAACCACTCGACCAATTTGCTTAAAATTTCTAAAAGTCATTTTTAATAACTTGGTCATTTTCTTTTTTTGTTCGCAGTATAGAAAACATTATTTTTTGCATAAACGCAATTTCATTTGAGGGTTAATCAAGAAATGTAGCAAAATTTGATCGATCAATGTTATCTCCACTTTTTTGACTTTTAGTACATTTAATAGAAAATTTAAAACGCAGATAAAAGTAAATGGCTGAGAGTACGGTTTAACGAGTGCTTCGGTTATTGGTTGGTGGAACGTTTATATATATTAATTCACCGAGTAAACACCGAGCGGGTCAATCGAAAACTGTGTAGGCAAATAAAGAACAAGTCTTTGAGCAACGTGTGGATTGAGTATTTTTTGACATAAAATTCAACTGTATCATTTTCGCTCAAACTTCCGAGCTGCGGGTGTACATTTGTGGGAATCGAATTGAGCAGTTTGGTGGAAATCGAGTAGGCGGCAATAGTGAAAGAGCCTTATCAGAACGAAGAAAATATATTCAAGCTCGTGAATATTTCGTTCTGAATAAATAAGTCAGTTGTCCGTTATTTCTGGTAGACGAAATACACAAGTGGCGTATGGAAAAAAAACAATAATAAAGATAATGGTGCTTTCGTTGAAAAATATTCCATGATCAAGACAATTGTGAAATCTCATTTACGTTAAGGTAGTAATTTTAATTTATTTAAAATAATACATTTATTATTGTAGAAATATAATTGGCAGAGAGCCAACATTTTAATACAATTTCATTATTTAAAAAACCGTTTGAAGAGTGCATTTTGACTAGCGCGGTGCTTTTTTGACTGCCGCTGCTGTTGATGTCACGCTCTCAGTTGTGTTTACCAATTTTATAGGTTATGAAGTGAGTTTACTGTCCAAAGTAGTATTGCAGTGGAGGAAAGTGAAAAAATGAACGATAAAAAAGTTTAACGGGTTAAAAATGGTCGTTTTATAAAAAAATGTCAACAAAAAACGTGGCGAAACAAACGAATGGCAAAATATGAGCAAAAGGTCGAACGGACGTCACATATGCGACATATTTTGAATGCAGCGTTGCCAAACGTTACCGATCCATTTGTCGTGTAATCCGAATGATTTCTCCTCACATATTTTTTTTAATATTTCAATCTATTTTCAACGGTAAGGTTCAAAAACTAAAATACGTATGCATTTCTTGAATATCCACGAAATACAAAGATCGATTTTATTTTTGCGTAATCTTCGATATAACTGATGAAAAAATTCAACAACTTTTCATGTGCCGGAGTGACAAGTGTCAGAGAAAAGTCGATATTCAATGATTAAGGAGGGTGGATCGCGACCATACAATGTTTCCATGCTAAACCATGTTAAAAATATGAAGAATTTCAAAATAATAAGAATTTCATAAAATTTGGTAAATGTATTCTTTAAAAATATATAAGACGATATAAATTTTTTTAGATTTTTCTACCACATAGCTCTCGAGCAATTGAACATTAAAGTTCACGTCTATAAGCATAGAGTTTACATTAGACTCAGCCAAAAAAAATCAATTTTTTTTCCAAAAAAAATATATTATTCAGAATGACGAAAAAAAAATTTGGTGAAAGTTAGAGCCCTTAATATTAATTTTAAGAGGTCTATCATTGCGGTTTTTTATTTTTATATGCACGAAATAATATTATTTAGAATGACGAAAAAAAAATTTGGTGAAAGTTAGAGCCCTTAATATTAATTTTAAGAGGTCTATCATTGCGGTTTTTTATTTTTATATGCATGATTCAATGTTTTACGTCAAAACTGCTAAGAGATTGAAAATGTTCCTTCAGACGAGCCGTTCCCGAGTTATTAAGCTTTTTAAATCGATATATTTTTTCGATTTGACTGTTTTACTTTGGAATTTTGTAACTAACGAATTAATGAACATAAAAATGAAACCATGACAGATTCTTGAAGCAAATTTGATGCTCTCCAAAAAAGGTCTCTTGGTATTTTTCCCTAAATTTACTTCTTCAGGAGTTATTCACGATTGGAATACCAATCGTGAATTGGTATTCCAAAATTGGTAATCTTCGATTTAACGCTCAATTATGCGATAACCATGTGATAAAAAAATTTGAAAAAAATTGTATTTGTATATTCGATGCCAAAGAATGTTATCACAAAATTTGATCAAATTCTGATTATTTTGATTTCGTGATCCACCCTCCTTAATTTGCTGCTAAATGGTAGCAAGCGTCCAAATTTTGCAAATCTATCCAGTACGTATTCATTTTTGCCTACAAAAAGCATCATCGCATAATCTTGGATAGCGAATATCCACCAATCTACCTTAAAACTTTCGTAATTATTAACTCTAACTATAAACTATAATTATTTAACTATAAACTAAAAATTGTGTGTTTTTTAAATCCACTCCTATTTTCATTGTTGTGTCCAGATCCAAACAAGAGCGAATTGAAAAAGAAACAGTTTCTTGCTTACAACAGAATAGTTGTTGTCGCTTAATTTTGTTTTTGCTGGAACAAAAAAATAATAAATTTACAAAGAACTGAACTTTTAATTTGAAACATTTTTTTTTAAATTCCTCACATTAAATATTCCAGGCACAATGTGTAAATACAAGCTGCGATCCCTGTCATTGAGAAATAAGTGGTTACCGAATAAAACAGCAAAAAAATGTCGGACCCTGTTGGTAAAATTGAAAAGTTACGAAACGTAAACATACTTGGACCGGCATAATAATCACAAGAACGAAGTATCGCTTCCGAATTGACCGTCGAGAGTCAATTGTCAAAAAAAATTCCCGAAATTACTATTTTATATTGTTTTCATAAATGACTCGTGGTGAATAAAGTTTTCAATTGAAACAAACGTGATTTTATTGGTGCATGGGCATAAAAAGGATTTATAGTGTTTTTTCAGGAGCGAGGAATGAAATTAAGTGCGATTTAACACGAATTGTACACACTTGTGGAACGTGCGGGACGATGCGTGACGATAGGAAAAATCTGAAAACATCTGCCGGTCAGTGACATGGGATTTCTTTTGGCGTGGGCAGTTTGCAGCTTCGATCTTATCGAACGGATCTCAATGCTGGGATCATTCACATGAAGTTTTAGGGATCCGCTGGATATTCGCTTTTTCAGTGCAGCGAGCGATCAATCGATATTAGTTTCGATAATCGGTAGATTGTCAAAAAATAATAATAACAGTGACGCGACAAGAAATATGAAAATTTTTCCTCAAAACAGTTCGGTCGATTTGTTCGATTTTCCATCGTAGCTGCTGAAACCGAGGCGTTTCGTCGTAACAAAAAAAGAAACCTGGATTCCAATTGCCCTTTGTTCGTATTTTGATATTTGAGCGTTCTTCTATCATGCACATTTGACAACTTGAAAATCGATTTTAAAAAATCAGGCGTCTCGCAAAAATGCAACTTTTCATAATTTTCAATCGCTGAGAAATGAAAGAATAAAAATACACAAATATTTTCGAGCGCAAAGTCGTGGCCATTTTTAAAAATCACCGAGCATCCGCGGTACCCGGAAGCGACAGAATATCTGAGGCGATAGACCTGCGCGGTATTCGTACAATAAAAAAAGTATCGTTCCTCGTGCGGCGCTTTTTTCTACCTGTCAGTTTCATGTCAACAAAACTCACCAGAGCTTCGCTCGCTCTTCCTTTCTCCCTCTCCTTGGCAAGAATCAAAAGACGCACCCACCAATTTGACATGTGTGTATAAATTTTTTGTTCTTTGCGTGTATAAACGTATACATATTAGGTTATGTGACACGATCGCGTAAGTGTACACAGCGGCGGAGCGTACACGAGAGCGTGTATGTACGGAGGGAGAGAAGAAAGAGAAAAAAAAAGAAAGAGAATCATGCACAGCCTCAGGGGACCCTACCTCGTTTGCCTCCTCGACGAATGAGAGAGCTCTATCACGTCACCAACTGCCAATAGAGGCTCGAGGCAATGACGACAATCGCTAAAAATAACTCTTACATATCTAGGCCGGTAGCGGCCGCGAAACGTCCACAGTCGCGCGCCGGCAGCCGATAGTGCTGGAATCGAACGGTCGCTCTCGTGGCGTCGTTGCTCGGCCACTGTTCTTCCATTTTTCATTTCGCTTTGACCGCGCACTACAAATCGTAAACACACGCGTATCGACACAAGTTTTACCCGGACAGTTTGTTGCTTTCGTGTTTTCCTTGATTCTGTGCTTCGACAACCGATTGTGCACGCATTACACTGATACGTTCTTTCGAAGGTAGGAATACGAACGAACAAAAACATCAAAACAAAAGAAAATACGAAGCGACGAAACGGTATTTATACTCGTTCAGCAGTGCAAACTCGAGTTTTTATGTCGCGAACAAAGTACACGTGATTTACACCCTCGGCTCATGATGTATGCAATGCATATTTATGTAATGCTCCGGTATAAATAGACAAGTCGCTAATTTCCTTCCTACTCTCCGACTCTTCGTTTGAACGTCAAAAATGTTTGAGATGTAACAATATTCTGTCTCCAGTTAAATAAACAATAAACTAGTAAGTGTTCGAACAACAAAATACGCGAAGTAACTGTGCAACGTTGTGTTTTTCTTCTGTCTAAGTATAATCGTAAATTCGACAATGCCTCGCATTGAGGCAGTAATGTGGGCGCGTAAAATTCTTATCGCAGGTCCTTGCGTCCGGGAATTCACGGGTTGCCCTTTTCCGAGGTACTGAAAGTGAAAGCATCATTTTTTAATAAACACGATAGAAATCCGACGAGTAAATAAAATACTCGATCAGTTCCGGCTTCGGCGGGAAGTGTCGCGTTACGGAAAGCATAAAAAAAGGCGGGCAACGCGACGCACACGTGCTGCGCCCTTTTCCTCACCCCTACACATGTTTTTTTTTATCATCGCAACTCCGTCGCCGAAGCCTTTTGATTGATCGTGTTTGACTTCAACCCGGGAAACGTTCGGTCGATAACCTTTTATTTTTATTGCTTGAAAAACGTGCACGGGTATCGAAGGAAATATTCAACTAAAAATACGCGTGTCGAAAGATTTCCCGTGCGTCGATATTTCTCTTGGTAAAATATTTTATTACTTCAATTACAATCGCCCGACGAATCACTCTTGAACATTTATCACAAAAAAGCCCGATCTCATTACTCCCCAGTGTTTGACGTGTCAATTTTTCCAAACTCTTTTACACCGTTCCTCGTCGGACACGAGGCACTCCGCGCAAAACTTACCTACACTAGAAAGCACTCGCGAGAAATGAAAACGTCGGAGAACATCGATAAACAGTTTTGATACATGAAAAAATTCGGCTGACCGTTGGATCAATTTTACCTCGCACTTACGTAAGAATACAGTTTTTTGTTGAATACGGAACATCGTAAAAAAAAATGTAAAAAGCACTGCTCGGCAATGAATTTAACACAAATTTCCCACAAAATGGTAGTTGCAGCGAAAGAAAACTACTTGCCGGACGAAGGTCAACGAAAGTATTTTTTCCACGTGTGAAATTTCTTAGACTGTTATTCAATAATTTATTATTTGGCACGCATAATAATATGCTGTATATACGCGGCCCCCAGGCTCGGTACATCGCAGCACCGAAAATATTCGAATAAAAACACGACGTGGAATCCAGTCGAGGCTCAAGGTTGTCCACGATGAATGGCCTTCTGTACGATACGTAACCCGGCAATTAGTCCAAAAACCTACTCGTGTTTTTTCCCTATGAATAAAAGACCGTGTTTTTGTCCTTTCTCTGATATTTCTTTTATCAGCTTTTCGCCAAGCGATAGCGGCACGTTCAATCATTTTGCCAGCGTGCGATATGCGTTTATTCACGCTCCGTGCACACATGTCTGCGTAGAAATGATGTGAGAAAGTTGACGAGTCTAATTCTCATATTTTTTATGACTTTTTTATTCCTCGCACATTTGCCTACTACTTCTCGATAATACTTCGTACACTTCTACGCGGTGTCCGACGAATGGTCTTGGTCGATATCGATCCTCGGGAAATCCACGAAAAAAAATTCTCTCTCGTTACGGAACGAATCGCCAAAAATCTGCACCAATTTCTTTTGGAGATTTTTTTGGACATTTAAGGAAGAGGAAATTTCCGCGAGGAAACTTGACAAAATTTACGACGCTGAAGTTTGCAACGCGCAGACCTACGAAATGGAGAAAAAATACGTTCGTAATTCACCTATTTTTTATTTCACGATGTGTCGGTGCGGCTCGAAAAACTACGAATTGCAGGCAACGAAATTGGAAAATTACTGGAATTATTGAAGGGTTTTTAGATCATTTCGTTGGGGTGGGAATCAAATGTTGGAATGATTAAAATTTCAAACAGTTAAAATCTCGAGTTTATAAACTTCGAATGATAATATGGAGACAGATAGATTCGACTAGAGTTTTCAATGCCGAAAATAAATAAAGCAGAAACTGCAAGGTTCGAAGCACGTTTACATCGAAAATAGAACGTAACAATCGCCCATAGGACGATGACTGAAATATCGATTTTTCGAAAATTCGATTATCACGCTTTCGATTCATAAATTACTTCAGTCAGCGATACTGTGAAAATTCATAATTTTGAAAATATAATAACGAAAGACCAAATATAACTGAGGTTGAAATACTGAAACACCAAAAAGTCGAACAGTCAAAATAGCGAAACGTTAAAAAGTCGATCGATCAAAATAAAGAAATGCAGTGGAGCTCCAAATACACGCGTCTCACTCACTCACTTACTCAGACCGGTGATCTCCCGTTTTAAACATCGCCATTTTGACTTTCGCCTTTTCGAGCTATCGCTATTCCGCATATCTAAGTTTTATAGGCTCGAAAAATTCACTTTCGATTTTTTGCTACTCTATATTCTGGTCTGTCTGTAAAACAATTACTCTCCATTTTGAATTCGAAAATATGAACTTTTGACATTCGGATGGTCTGTTAAAATTGCATTCGAAATGAAAACTATTGAAATATATATTTTCGGGTAAATACGAATTCAAAGAAGGAATTTTTGATTAAACACGCAATCTGACGACGCTGAAGTTTGCAACGTTGGAGTTCAACTAAATGAACGAAAAAAAGATTTATAATTCATTATTTTTTTATTTCACAAATTATTGATGTGGCTTGAAAAATGACGAATTGGAAATTCGGCAGGGAACAAAATTGGAGATTTACTGGAACTATTTGAGAGTTTTTCTAGATCATTTCGTTGGACTCCAACATTGGAAACTTCAGTGTCATGCAATCTGCTCAATAGTCGATCGGAAATAAGAATTTCGAATTACTTATTTTTCTCCAAACTGATATCACAACTTTTAAAATTTCGAAATAACGACCTTTCTACAATTCAGTTATTTGACATATCGAACCCCACCCTTTCGTTGGACTCCAACGCTGCAAACTTCAGCGTCATTCAAATTTTTAATCCCCCTTGGATTGCTGATGTCGAACGCTGAGTTTTTCTCGACGCTGCACAGAATCATTCGAGGCGAAAAATTCGCCCCGAAACTCGAGGTCTCGATGTAATATAATCGTATTCCGAGGAACATAGGTTCGTATAAATTTACAGAATTTCAGAATTTTCGTGAATTGAAATTAAAAATTGAAATTAACGGACGTTTGACGTCCAGGAAATGAAAAATCGATTAAAATATTCGTCGAAATGTTTGCCATGAAAAAATACGAAGGGTTTACACAACTCGTCTTTCCGGTGTACGCGAGGACACGCGAAGGTCGTCAGCACTCAAAATTAATATGAATTCCTGACACCGCTGAGTTTTTACTTGCCTTAATACGATCTTAATCTCATACACAACAGGAATAACAGCAGATTTCCAGAACGTTACAGCATACGCGGAGCTGTTGTTTCTCGCAGTGTGTTCAACGTCTCTTCGACCCTGACCTCAGATCCAAAGGTTTTTACAGTATATTTTTTACTTAATCCCCAATTAACACTCGCGAGAGTCGAAGCTTCTCGGTTGGAAATAAATACGAATGAACTCGTTCGTAATGGGTGCAATTTTCGTTGCGTACGAAATCACGAAAAGAGCATGGAGGACTTTGTAGTAGTTCACTGTGTTGTCGGGCGAAGGCGCTCGCCAGAAAAAAAAACGGCCGCTTTACGGCTCTGCCCGCGTGTGTTGTATATACGACGTCGAGAAAATACAAACTGCCTCATTAATGCAAATGAAGCTGAAGTGGCCGCCGTATCAATATAATTCATGTGTTTGTTTACACACACGAGTCTTTGTACGTTTATGCATTCGAACATTTATTGTATTGTGAGTCTGCATACATCGAAGGAAGCGCGCAGCGCTCCGACGTGGCTGCCAAATGTTTCGCTTCAATCTATTTCCTTGTCACTTTCGTTCAAGCTTACTTGAATTTTTAATTTACATTTTAAAAATTAAGTTTCGTTCGATCACTTCGGAATAGAAGTTGCAGAATTGTTTAGGTTACTACTGGACTGCATGCTAGTCAAGTGAGTGCTAAATTTTCAAAATGCTTTGAGACCAAGTTTAACGTACCGAATAATCGTATTGGGGTGGGGATCAAATGTTGGAATGACTAAAATTTCGAACAGCTAAAATCTCGAATTTATAAACTTCGAATGATAATATGGAGACGGATAGATTCGACTAGAGCTTTGAATACCGAAAATAAATAAAACAGAAACTGCAAGGTTCGAAGAACGTTTACATCGAAAATAGAACGTAACAATCGCCCATAGGGCGATGATTCAAATATCGATTTTTCGAAAATTCGACTATCACTCTTTCGATTCATAAATTACTACAGTCAGCGATACTGTGAAAATTCACAATTTTGAAAATATAATAACGAAATACGAAATATTACTGAGGTTGAAATACTGAAACACCAAAAAGTCGAACAGTCAAAATAGCGAAACGTTAAAAAGTCGATCGATCGAAATAAAGAAATGCAGCGAAGCTCCAAATACACGCGTCTCACTCACTCACTTACTCAGACCGGTGATCTCCCGTTTTAAACATCGCCATTTTGACTTTCGCCTTTTCGAGCCATCGCTATTCTGCATATCCAAGTTTTATAGGCTCGAAAAATTCACTTTCGATTTTTTGCTACTCTATATTCTGGTCTGTCTGTAAAACAATTACTCTCCATTTTGAATTCGAAAATATGAACTTTTGACATTCGGATGGTCTGTTAAAATTGCATTCGAAATGAAAACTATCGAAATATATATTTTCGGGTAAATATGAATTCAAAGAAGGAATTTTTGATTAAACGCACAATCCGCTGAATAGTTGATCGGGAATAAGAATTTCGAATAACTTATTTTTCTCCAAACTGATATCACAATTTTAAAAATTTCGAAATATCGACCGTTCTACAATTCAGTTATTCGACATATTGAACCCTACCCATCGTATTGTTAGTCGGTTCGTATTATAGCATGTCTTATTGACATGTGAAAATATTAAAAACGATAGCTTTGCAAAATCATCAATTGATAAGTTCAAGTTTCTACGATGAGACATTTTCTCAGGTATTTTTCAAAGAATTATCTGTGTTTTTTAACCGATTTTATTGCATCACGTCTCATTTTGTTCCTCAACTGATCCCCTACGAATTACGATGCTGAAGTTTGCAACGTTGGAGTCCAACGAAATGAAGGTAAAAACATTTGTAATTCACCAATTATTTGTTATTTCCCGAAATATCGGTGCAGCTTGAAAAACTACGAATTTCAAATTTGGCAGGTAACAAGATTGGAGAATTAGTGGAATCATTAGGGGTTTTTTTACATCATTTCGTTGGATTCCAGCGTTGCAAACTTCAGCGTTATTACGAATTCACCACGTAGATTTTTTGAAAAATCCATTCCTTCAGAAATTATCAATGGAAAAGATTTTCATTTAAGGTATAACTGGATGGATAGCTCGACCAAAAATTATATCTGATTGGAATTTCCGTACTTCGTGATGCAATAAAAATCTGAAAAAATTCAACAACATTTGGAAAGCTATGAACAACAATTATCAATAATAATATTTCCCAAAACTTAATAATAGATTGTTTAAACAATTAATTATTCAATAATTTTGCGGTAACCTATTGTTTTTTTTACGAATCAAATGTGTGTAGTTTTCCGAATACTCATGAATTTTTTCCGAATTTTCGTGGATTTTTGAAATTTCTTAAAAAAATTTTGAAAAAAATTTTTAAAAATTTGAATTTTGCATGGATATGTTTTAGAAGACATAATTACCATCAGTTTTGAAAAGTCTCAAGGTTACTGAATCAAAAATGTACAAATAGAGCCACTTAAAAAATTTAAAAAATGGAATTTCAAAAATCCACGAAAATTTTGAAAAAAATCATAAGCATTCAGAAAAATGCGCACATTCGATTCGTAAAAAAAAACAAGGGTTTACTGTAAAATTGTTAAAAAATTATTTATTTAAACAATTTATTAATAATTTTTGGGCAATATTATTATTGATAATTGTAGTTCATAACTTTCCAAATGTTGCTGAATTTTTTCAGATTTTTATTGCATCACGAAGTACGGAAATTCCGATCAGGTACGATTTATCGGCTGGGCTATCCATCCAGTAATACCTTAATGAACAATTAACTGTAACAGTGAAACGATTAAGTTGAAAAAAAAACTGGTGGATTCGTAGAGGGTCAATTGAGGAACAAAATGAGACGTGGTGCAATGAAATCGGTCAAAAAATGCAGATAATTCTTTGAAAAGTACCAGTAAAAATGTGTCATCGTGGAAATTTGCTTTTATCAGTTGACGGTTTTGCAAAACTATCGTTTTTCATATTTTTTCATGATAATAAAACATGTTTTGATGCACATCTATTAACAGTAGATTTAATCGGTATGTTAAACTTGGTTTAAAAGCGTTTTGAGAATTAAGCACTCATTTGACTAGCATTCACTCTCATTTTTCGGATGCATCTGTACTTTTCGGATTTTTCGATGGTAAAATATTGAGAATAGAATTTTAGGATTTATCCATTCTTCCATGTGAAGTGCCAGGGCTATTTCAATCGTCGTGGGTAAATATGATTTTGACGACGCTGAAGTTTCCAACGTTGGAGTCCAACGAAATGAACGAAAAAAACGTTTGTAATTCACCAATTTTTTATTTCACGAATCGTTGGTGCAGCTTGAAAAACTACGAATCGGAAATTTGGCAGGGAACAAAATAGGAGAATTACTGGAATTATTGCAGAGTTTTTTTCGATCATTTCGTTGGACTCCAACGTTGGAAACTTCAGAGTCATTGATTTTAAGGGAACAGTGAATTCGAAACTGTGCACACATTTTCGATTCGAAAATTGTGCACACATTTTTATCAAGACTGCAAAGCCACGTGGAAAGTTTGTCTGAACAAATCGAGGCGAGATTCCAGAGTGGTTTATCTGAAAACATATTTTTTCAATTGGCGAGCCAATATGGCGATAACGGAGTGACGAAATGAGTTCAAATTTTTTACGCTTATTAAACAGACTGTTTTTCAACCTGTGACCGAAATCGATTTTTTTTGTTTCACAATTTGACTAAAGGATTTCTCACTTCAATTCACAATCAAACCTTATAAAATCGATATTTCGTCAATATTTGTCTCCCGAAAGAATGTCAGTACTACCAACGGAATCGTAGCAATTTCACAAGACTAAAAAACCTTCCAGTATTCGTTTTCAAAGACTTCAAATATTTTTCATCCATTAATTTGTACGTTTTTTTATAACGCGGAAGTTTGCAACGTTGGAGTTCAACGAAATGATCTAAAAAAACTCAATTCGTAGTTTTTAAATCTACATCGATGCTTCATGAAATAAAAAATTGGTGAATTACAAAGGTTTTTTTCGTTCATTTTGTTGAACTCCAACGTTGCAAACTTCAGCGTCATCGTTTTTTTTGTAAATACAGATTTAATGAAAATTTACAACAATTCGATGAAATCGGAGTTTACAATGTTGCAAATATCACTTTCGAAAACGACATCTTTCACAACGGATCGATTATTTTTACTTTTTCTCGTTGCTGAATCGTTTTTATTACTCTTTGTAATCTCGTGTTTTTTCTCTCTTTCAAATTTAATTTTTTATTTCTTTTCGTCCAGACTTTATTTTCATGCTTCTTCTTTTTTCGTTCCCACCGTCGCGAACCCACCGCAATATTACATAATCGCACTAGAATTATACACACGAGTTATTCTCTTTTGGCAGACTCTCGACTCTCTTCTTCGTACATCCACTGACTGAATCCGCAAAACTTACTTTGTACTGCCGAATAATATAGCTGCACCGGTTGATATAGATCTATTGAGATTTAACCCTCACCTTGCGTAGCTACAGCGTAGCTCAAGCTAGCAGGGATCCAAAATTTTCAACTTTTTTCGGAAAAAATATAAATTTCACAAAATTCAAATCGCAATGACGCTGAGTTTGCAACGTTGGGGTCCAACGAAATGATCCAAAAAACTCTCGAATAATTCCAGTAAATCTCCAATTTTGTTCCCTGTCGAATTTCCAATTCGTTATTCTTCAACTCGCATCAATCATTCGTGAAATAAAAACTGATGAATTACAAATCCTTTTTTCGTTAATCTCGTTCGACTTCAACTTTTTTTTACTTACTGTCGTGCTAGCCGAGAGGTTTGGGCGGAGAGATCCAAAATTTTCACGTTTTTTTTTTTTATAAAATATGAATTTCACAAAATTGCATTCTACCTGCACAAAATTGCAGGTAAAAGAAAATTTTGAAAAATTTGGGTTTTCGCACTTGATGTTGAAGAACATGATCACTAAATTTCATCAATTTTTTAATATTTAGACTTCTGTACCGAAACTCCTTAAAAAAAGGCTCTGTCAGTCGATTTTTGCCGTCGTCCTGCGTAGGCTGACAGAGCCTTTTTTTAATCAACCAAACTGTGTAAAAGAATTTCGATTTCGAAAATTCCAATATCCAATTGCAATATCAACGAATCTGAAATGTATCGTGTGCAAGTGGATTTTGTTGGAATATTTGATGAGATGGACCGTTGCAGGTGGACAAGAGAAACTCGATTGGGGAGTCGAATACGAGCCCAATTTATATTCACTGTAAAACATTTGGATGGAGTCAGTCCACGATGTTGGGCTTGGACGATCGATCTTTTGTTGTCTGGGGATTCGTAATCCAAATGCGTGAAAAATTTATTTAAAGAAAAACGTAGAAACGTTGACATTCATGAAAAATAATATATTTGGTGTGTTCCAACGAGTCTCTCATTTTTCTCGATTACCCGCTCAACGGGAAACTATTTATGAGACAAATATTTAAAAAGTTTCTTCAAAGTTACAAGAAGATTTATTTTTAAGGAGAACTCGTGTTCGAAACGATTCGAATGGGATTTCGGGTCCCAGCAGTCTGACTTGAAAATGAAAAGTGAGAGCGTGGTGTGGGTTTGGCAAGACAATAACAAAGGATTAGATTCGTCGTGGACTGCTCGAGGAATTGGACCGAGGATTATCGAGGAGAGCATAAAGATTCGAAAAAAAAAATGTTTTCCCCCCTTTTTTTCAATGACGCAACGCTGATGAGTAACAGGAAATCGGGTGAACCGGAAATTCGAAATCTCAGAGATATGGTTAGTGTGTGAAAGTAACTTTTGGGGCATCCTGTACGACTCAATATCGGAGCTAGAGAAGCTAATGATTTTCTTTTTTTTATTCCTCGTGCTTCATTCCCCCCTGTCAGATCTTTAATCCGAATTATTTATGAGTCCATGATCGTAATTGAGTGCGAATATATTCGTGTGTATAAGCACAGTCGTAATACATGTATAAATTTAGTTTTCCAGTGAGCCTTAATTCTCTTATTTAAGGAAGTTGAGGCTGTACAGTCATTTTTTTTACCCAAAAATTATGACCTGTACCTTTCAAAAGTTAGGCCAGTTTACAGTTTGGCAATGTTGCATTCACGTTAAAGAAAAGTTGAAAAAAAAGACGAAAAACTGGTGAAAGCTCAGTCGAAAAGAGAGAGGGTGACGATCTTAGCCTCAAAAAACTGTACGGGAAACAAATTATTATTGATATAATCTCAGCAAATCTAATAAATTTGAAAAAAAATTGACATTATTCAGCAAGCCTTGCTCATGTTGCCCAAAAAATTTCATATTTATAGCATCATTTTTAACGGAGATATCACTGAATTTGTCTTGACTTTCATAAGATTACATGTTATTTGACCCAAATTGTTATTGATTTTTCTCAGCAACGACGCTCCTAAACTCCTAAACTGTCTGAAAATCTAATTGATTTTTTTTACACTTCACTTTATAAGATGCAATCGGTTTAAAAGCGATGACATCATTTTCATTCTAATGCCTCAACTTCCTTAAAGAAGATCGTACGTTACTTATGATTAAAAAAAGAAACTGAACTTTTTTGCTCCTTTGATGCTCAAAGAAACGATTAAAATTTATTCTCGCAATTATTAAAATTACGCGTAACTTATTTGTTGAGATTCATAAATTTTTAATACAATGATAGCAGTTGAAATACTTTCGTAGTAAAATCGTCAAGCAAAATGTGACAAAACGGCCATTTTCTATTTATATACGTATGCATATCTACATTTTAAGGAGGGTGGCTACCGACGATACAATGTTGCCATGCTAAACCATGTTAAATACATTAAAAATTTCAAAATGATAAGAATTTAATAAAATTTGGTGAACATATTCTTTAGGGCCAAATTTGACAATACAATTTTTTTAAGATTTTTCTTCTGTACAGTTATCGAGTAATTGATCACTAAAGTTCAAGTTTATAAGCATAGCGTTTCCATATATATAGGCATACATTCCGGGCATAAGAAATCTGCTTTAATGCGTAATTACTCGATAACTAAGCAGAAGAAAATTTTGAAAAAAATGGTGTCTTCGCACTTGATGTTGAATCACCAAATTTTATCAATTTCTTATCATTTTGACGAGTGTAGCCACCCTCCTTAAACCAGCTGGCTCATATAGTGTTGTCAAACCATTCACGGTTTGTGTCGCTATTACTCGATAACCTCAAATAAGTGTTTTTATTTTTCCATTCTCAAGTCATTTTTAGCGGTAACAAGACTTTCTCGAGACACCATTGATATCTAAAAACATTTTATTTTCTTATTCTCGTTTTTGACTCTTCAAAGTTGGGAGGACCCTATTTCATAGAATTGAAATCGTCGCACAGGAGTGTGCCTGCCACAAGAGCCTGTGTAGAACCCTTAAGAGGATGGATCAGTTGGTATATCGCAACCGTGAGTGCGAGAGAGATAGTTGCAAATTTCGAAATCGAAATTCTTTGACACAGTTTGACCGATTAAAAAAAGGCTCTGTCAGTCGATTTTTGCCATCGTTCTGCGTAGGCTGACAGAGCCTTTTTTTAATCGATCAAACTGTATCAAAGAATTTCGATTTCGAAAATTCCAAGTGAGGTTAGTCGACTGATTCATACTCTTAAAAAAATGTGATTTTCGTTAATTGTTTTCTCGACAAGTAGACGGAAGATTCTACAATAATTCCGGGAATAAATGCACTGTATATTTCTAACATATTTCCAAATTTCAACTCCCAAAGTTGGGATTTTCGATTTCCATTATATTCGCGTGAACTTCCTTAAGGTCTCTGAGAAAAAATCTTTTTTCCCGACTCATCGCGTAGATCGTCAGTCCCAACATTGCGTCGGATTTTTTGGATCATTGCCGGTTATCGATAAAACTAATATCAAACAAAAAAAACTCTGTTATATCTCCAAAACGGTGGTTTTTTTTTACTTCCTCCGCGCGTATCAACTCGGTCGAAAGTGTTGAAAGTTTTATTGGAAAAATGAATTTATCGTTGAGACACTTGGGGAAACAAAATAGTTCGTTGCTGTCCGCACAGTTCACAATTCGAAACGGAATTTTATGCGTCGTAAAACGAAGGGCGATCGAAAGTTTCTTTCGCACTCTCGTCAAGTTGCGTATCTTTTCAAGAGGATCCCACATCCCACCGCGAGTACGAGCTTTCCCAGCTTTTATTGTTTTTGCAGGAGGCTCTTGGCACACATATGCGTTCGTATACGCTTTTATTTGCAGTAATTTTTTTGTCCACACGCACATGCGCCCTACGATTATATGGTCGCGTATCGAGACACGCACAAAACGCACATTCGACGTCTTCCGCACTTTCTCAGCAGCCTCGTAGCTCGAATTGAGAGAAATTGGGATCTTCCCTCTCACTCTCTACTCACTCAGCACTGCCGCACTGCTTTTTCCCCCCGGAGCCGCGCGATGCGCGTGAATTCCGAATGTAAAAAGCTCTCTCGTTTCCATGGAAGTTTAAAATAAAAAATTGTGCAATTTTCGCGATTCTCAGTTGGATCAAATTCTTTGAATTTACTTCAGTCTAACTGTGTGTATAAGGTTGAAAAAAAAATGTATTAATCCAACAAATTATTTGGACGTTCGACCCATGACCGAGAAATGCAAGGGTTCGGAGATACAGATCACATTTATATTTTATATTCCATGCCCGGGGAGGCCGAGCAGGCCGAGAACCGAGGAGATATGCGGGACCCGCTCTCGCATCAATCTCTATTAATTTTCGTCGTTTTCGTCCAATTTCGAAAGGCCAGCATTTCGTCTCTGCGAAATAAATACATGCGTATATGTGTATATAATACGTACGCTTAATGAGTGTTCCGTTGCTGACTCGTCGAGCGAACCGCCAGACTAGCTCGAACGAAAAAAAAAAAACATCGAAAAAGACAAAGAAATCATAAAAAGAAGAGACTTTGAGAGTTAAAACGAATAGCGTGTATGGATATGTTGTGTTTAGAATAGGACACACGTATGTCGGTCCGAAGAGGCTCTCCTCCTCTTCACAATGAACGCTTTCGGACCCACTCTCTCGCCCGGTACAGAGTGCCTCAAAACTCGTAAACTCGTATCTTTCGCAGTGTGGTGCAGGCTCGATAGAGGGCAGGTCGAAAGTACTCGCGGCGCCTCTAATGTCATAAATTATAAGCTTTTGGGGGAGCATTTCCAATACTTTCAAATATAATCATAATAATGTATGTAATATATGTATAATAATACAATAATGATAAAAAATCCTCAAGAACTTTTACTTTTCATCACTAGTGGCGCGGTAGTCACTTGCACCATCCCTTTGTAGCGCTTGTGAGTCGACCCGTTCAACGTTCATATTTTGTACGTTTCTACGCATTCAAGATTTTTTAGCTGAACATTCGTCCGATAGTTATTCCTCGATTAGTGTCACCCAATTAAAATTTTTAATAGACTTTCGTTCTTAAAAGAGTCCACAACACCGTTGGAAAATCGAGACTAATTTATTGACACGCGAAAATCATCGTATTATTCTCGTGCACGTGTCGAAAAATGGAGAACTTTTGGTCATGCTGTATGAACGGGGAGCCGCTCACGGCACAAACTATATCGTCGTTCTTGTGTACACATGTGTGTATACGCAGTTGTGAGGCCAACACAGAAAGGCATATATTGTGCGTGGACAGGAAGCATAAATTTCACGAACACCAAACATAGAAATGGGCAAAGAAGGAACGAAGTACGGGACGAAGAGCAGGTTGGGAAACTCGAGCCGACAATAAAAGTAATAAAAAAAAAAAACTACGCGAGCGAGGTAATCCGCGGTCGGGAGTGAGGTTAAATTCGAGGAAAAACAATCGCGAGGCCCTCTATCATGAGAATCTATTTAATAAATTTTTCACAGTTTCACGAACGTCCTTGCACACAACACACAATTCGAATCTTTCCTAATAAATTCTGCCGTCCTTTTCACCCTCGGAAACGGAATATAATTAGCTTCGTTCCTCGTTTTATTGTACAATTGCACACTTCCGTAGTGCCTCAACGTCAAATTAATTTGCGGTCTAATTACTCGTCGAGTGTATCGTAGATGGACGCATTCGCGTGTACCTCGAACGGTTTTCATTCCATTTTAAAAACTCCAATTTTTTCTTCCACATCCCGCGTTTGCAATATTTTCATTTTTACGAAAGCGCATTCACCACATTTTAGCCCCGCGTCGCGACGTTTCCCTTTGTCTCTCTTCCGCTCTCCTTTTTGCAGAAAGCACGCGGAGGAATTTTTATTTCGTTTTTCACCGCGTGTTCGTGCTCTATCACTTTTTTCCCCTTTAACTACGTAAGAACGATTCCCTCGCTCTTTTATTCTCCTCTTTCATCGATGACCTTGTCCTATGGACTTCTTCGTGAATGATTTTGTTCGAAGCAAAATCATCAACCATTGGCATATTCGAGAAACGTAACAAACCGAATGGACGTGGGAGGCTCGACAAATCTGTCGGAACCAGATCCAAAAATGAAAAAAAAAAACGGTTAAATTTATTCATTTTTTAACTTTTATTCGATGCATTTATTCGAGCCGAATGTGAAAAGAACTCAATAAATAAATTAATAAACTCGTACGACGAAGTGATTAATTCTTTTTTCTTTACAAATGTTTCAATTTTACAACGAACGAGCAGGTACAGTAAAAAAAAAAAGAAGAAAAGTGCGTGTGATCGTGTTTAATTTAAATCCGATGTCGAAGTTTCACATGAGAAAGTACGAGGGGGAATTTGGATGTGGGCTGGTCGAGGGTCGTGGGGCTAAGAGCGTAAATTCGACAGTGCGAACGCCCACATGGGAACGTGCACAGCGTTCTACCAAAAACGTCGAGGAACACAAAACAAAAAAGCGAAACGCAGTGTGTAAACTTTTCATCACCGCACAGATGGGTTTACGTTGCGTAAGGGTTTCTCGTGAGACGTTTTTTTCTGCATTTCAATGATCGTTGCACGTGTTCTTAAAAAAATATGTACTCGAAAGATTGTCGCCTTGGGATTTTTGAGGAAGAAAATAAATAACGCACAGAATTGATGGTGAAATAATAACGAGTTTTTGAAAAACAACAGTTTTTTTAGAAGCTTCATCATCCACGACGCCGTTTTTCGATCGCGCAAATAATTCATTTGCATTGCAAGCGGTTCCTTTCAACTGAATCATAATAACGAAACAACGAACAGGAATCCAAATAAATATTGCATTCGATAAATATTTAAAAAATTTGCAAATTGCTTCCTCAAGATGGTCAAGATGCACGATGCTCAAAGCTTACTCTATGAGGTGCTATATTTTTCATTTTAGCTTCCTCGTAGAGGAAGCTTCGAGCATCGTGCATCTTGACCATCTTGAGGAAGCAATTTGCAAATTTTAATTTGCATCATTTTTTTTGTATACAAGGAAATAATGTATTTTCTCTACCTTCTTTTACGAACTTTAATTTACCTCTTTGTTTAAATTCATTAAAAAAAAACTAAATGACGAGCCATCAGAAAAAACAGTTTGCAACTTTCAATTTTCAATTTTCATCGTTTTTCTATTTACATTGAAATGAAATAATTCAGACAATTTTGCTGGAAAGTATAGGGGAAGTACAGACTTATACACAATATCTTATAACATTTCCAAAAATTGAAGTGGTTGGACGATTTTTTGAAAAACTCATATTTTCGTAAAATTCAAAATGTCATAAAATTTATACCGCTCAACCGATATTCCCCAAATTCAATACCAACCTTCCTATTGTGATAGTCTATTTACAAAAAAAAAAAAAATTATTAATAAATCTTAAAATTTTCGAAAGAATTCCAAAACGTCGTCAGATTCGTAATTTTTTACAAATTCCGACAAAATTATCAGAAAATGAAGAGCTTGTATAGATTAACATCTGTGCAAAACGGTAGCCCTGTATCTCAAACCGCTTCCGAGTTATAAGCGTTTGAATTTTGCAGTGCCATAACATACACACACACATCCGGACATTTTTTTCTAGATATGATTTTTCGATGTTTTGGAACATTTTGAGCACATTGACATTGAAAACTGGAAAAAAAAAATTTTCATCGTCACAAAGCTTCCTCGATGAGGAAGCAAAATTCAACATTTTTAAGGAAATTCCTGTTTATAAATAAACATTGAAACAAATAATGGACAAAAATCGTGGACAAACCGATACCGAGGAAAATGGATTAGTGTCGAAGGATTTATCTTGAATATTCCCGAGTAGAAACTGGGTACGAGGCATACGTCAAAATCAAATGATTTTCTATTTATAAACTCAACTGTGGCGTGGAAGTGACGATGGGCGCGAGCAAGCTCACGAGTCTTGTTCCCGAAAACAAATACTCGATGTTTGAGCCGTTTATCGAAGACGATGCATCGATTTTGAGACTGATTTTTCGAATGTTTTTTATTCGTTTGCGAAGTACTTGAATACACTGAAAAAAAAAAGATCTCGTGTGATATAAGCGAAAGTAGAGGACAATATTTTCAATAAAGGCAGTCATAATAACGACATTTTGTAACTTCGAGTTATTTCATAATCGATTGCGTTCGTTTTATTTAGGAAGTTAGTTGGGTCCCGGTAGCGAAATAATTCACCATTAACAAAGTAAATAAAACTGGCAATTAGTCGCGTCGACAGAAAAAAAAGCGTATTTTTCTATCAGCTTTGACGTATGGATAGCCCCCGCATGAACACTAAAAAGGTTGTCAATGCTTGTCAAACTTATTCTCATAACGAACTTTCATGGGTGGGGGAACATTTATAGAACAGAAACGGGATTTCACTCAATTTGGGCGGATATGAGAATTGAAAAAAAATAAGACGAAGCTTTTATTCCGCACTGCTCGATGTCATTATTTTCTTCAAATTCTCAATAATTTTAATCATTTCGAAGAAAAGGAACGTGCGAAGTATGCCAGTTTGTTATTTCATTGCAAAATTATTCTTTTCGTGCGAAACAAACGAACGCTTTATTGAATATTCAGAAATACATTTTTTGTTATATAAATGTTAGGTTATGGACAGGAAAGTGAAAATAAATCGAACCGTTGCGGTATACAAATAATGAAAAGTGTCTTCTAAAATAAAAAAATGAGAAAAACTGGGAGGCATAACAAAATAGGAGTCTCGTAATATTGTTGGGATACACACCTTTCCTCTTAGCGAAGGTCAACAGTAACAAGCGCTAGAGACACGGTATAGCTCGGTAAATAAAAGTCCCATTGTTCACTCTCACTGAATCATCCAGATGGCGCAGCAATAGGCGCGACGTAAAACTTTTTCTCCTCGTCAAAACGAATTATTCGAAAAGTAATAAAACGAATTCGCGTTTTATGACGGCCTATGCCTGATTCGTTAAATCCAATAATCCTAGAAAATGATTGAAAAAATGCCTATCTTTTTATTTGATTATATAAATTGCTGAGTGTTTATCTTCGTGTCGTTGATGTTGACAGATTAAATGAGCAGTGTCGAAAATGTACAATCTCAACGTGAACGTGAATCCTAGCCCTATGGCTGCCGCGGGTCTTCTCGGCGTCGCGGCGGCCGAGGTCACACCGAGGACACCGGAAATCGTAAATTCCCTAATAGCAATGACCAATCCCTTCGATGGATACTCGAACGACAGGAGTCGTGAAAGAACCGATTCCACCAGTAGCGGGGAGCCTAGTCCACCGAGTGTGCAACACACTTGTAGTCAACTTATCAAAGAAGGTTATTATCATCACAAATACACAATGAATTTTTCGTCTAACCACCAGGCTATCTGAACTTTGACGACCGGAAAGACGGCCATTTTCATTTCTCGATGTACCAACTTTTCGTAAGCACGTTGCTATATTTTATTAATATTCAAGAGAATTCGAATTAATTGAACTAGTTAAAGCGTCGACGCGATTTATTATCAAATTTCATTTTTTCACATCTCGCCACTTTTCATTTTTATTTTTTGCTTGTCACTGCTCGAATATCCGCGAAGTAATTGTCGTCGCGCAAACAAGTTATACGATTGATTTTTTGTCGAATTTGTCGTCTTGTTTGTCATAATTGTAATAACCTTCAATTATTCAATTATAATAATATCCCAATGGTTATTTTTTCTCGTGATTACGAATACGTCACAGCCGGTTTCTAGAAATCTCTTTACTCGAATAAAATAATCGTTAAAATGGATCTTTTGTTCATGTTCAATTCTTCGAAACTAAAGGTTTGAAGCTGACGCTGCAGACTAAGAGAAGAGTAAACGGTAGCAGCGACGAAGCGACGAAAAAGTCACGAAAGGAGGACAATAGCGCTGACGACGAGGAAGAAGATGGCGATTCGAGCAATAACAACAGTCGCACCGGTGTAAGAAGTTTTTATTTAATGGCCTTTCTTCAATTTTCATTAAAAATTATTATTTTCCCTTTGATTTTCTTCTCGAAAGAACTATTTACGTAAATTATGCCCGAATCGATGAGTTTTGTAGCTAAGATTTAAGTATTTTTGTAAAAAATATCGACGTGTCAAACTTTCCATGAATTTGAAATATTTAATAGAGGTGATCACGTTGCATAAAAGAAATATTTAAGAATTAAAGCCGCATTTAACTCCGTGTCAATTTTGTACCGGAAGTTGACAAAATCGAACTAAAATGATAAAAAAGTATACGAACCGTTGCCAACGCACGGCCAAAAAAAAATTTTTAGAAACTTCAAACTCATCGATTTTTTCACGCAATAAAAACCACTGTTTCCGATGTCGTTGTTGTGGAGATATTTGGGGTTAACTTTTGACGTTTCAGCGGCGTTCCGTAGTTAGTACGTCCGCCTTAAAAAATATAACCTTAAAATACATAACCTTAAAAAATAAATAGACGTACTGCGGAATTGACCTTATATACATCCTCAAATCCCACGTTCGATTGCACTTCCAATTGACGTGATTTTTCAGACTCGGAAAATTCTGTTTTCTCTCCTCCACACGCGACGATATCCCAAGTCAGATTTGTCGAAACGCTACGAAAGATTGCATGCGAAATTGTGATTGAAAAAAAAAAAAATAGGAATAAAATAGACTCAACGAACTCGAGCGGTATAAATTCGAATTTTGTTTTTTCAGTTGACGCCCGAGGACGAGGAGCGTCGTCGCCGACGACGAGAGCGCAACAAAATAGCAGCGACAAAGTGCCGACTGAAGAAGCGCGAAAAAACTGTAATACTCGTGCAAGAGTCGGAAATATTGGAGACGCAAAATCACGATTTAAAATCGGAGATAAAAAAGTTGGAAACGCAGAGGCGGAGGCTGGTCGACATGCTCAGTCTTCATGGTCCAACTTGTCTGAAACAGGGCGGGACGAACGAGTCCGCGTACCAACAGTACGCAGAGCCGTTGCCCAGCTACGAAGAAAATTTTGGCAATCCGTCGTCGCAGCCGCCACCTGCGCTCAATCAACCCCAAAACTGTGTCACCGATTATCCGGTCAAGGTCGAAGTCTACGATTCAGGGACTCACGATTTTTATAGACAGGACAACAGTCCTTACGTACCTACATCCGATTCCGGTTGTACGGTGTAGCTGCGTTTGTGCGAAGAGAGAACAGAGAGAATGGAGAATAATGAACATTTTTAAATATGCAAATCGTCGATTAGGGTCAGGCGGATGAAAACCTTGAATTTTCCAACTCCCTCGGCAATAACTCGAGAAGAAAGTTCAAAGTTTTCTTCTCGTCGTCAGACACTTTTAATACTAATATAAACGTCCAGGAGCCGGGAAAAGAGATTTTGGGGTAAAATGGATCAACGGCGAAAAAACTCGTCCGTATGGAGCGAAAGACACAGTTTCGTCGTCGGGGCAGAAATACGCATAATTCATCCTGAAGTATTCATAATCGAGAATTATCGAAATTTCTTCAATGCGTGAAAATTAACACGAATTTATATTATTCCGGAGTTCTGTGCAGGAAAAATCGCCAACTCGATGTCCGAGCGACGCAGGGATTAAAATCGCAAGAGAAAAGAGTTCAAACACACAAATATTCCTTGTTCAGTTTGTATGCTCGGAAAAGAACGTGTACCTTCTCTACGAATCGTAACCGTTGACGCGACGTCGTGAGAGGAAAAAATGTTTGCGTCTCATTCTGTAAAGAATGAGGAAAATGGTGTCTATGTCGTCTCGTTGAACTTCAAGGTGGTCCATATTGCCCCGCATTTCTCTTTCTACGCGTTTTTTTCGTGGTTATCGATCTTTGCGTTCTCGGGATCACCGGAACGCGCCGCCTCGTCTCTCCTTCGCTAATGCCTCGAGGCTGCTTGCCGCAATATGCAAAAACGTCGATGAGAGAGACAAAGGGAGAGCGAGGGAGCGGCGGAAAGAGTACACCGCTCTGACGCCGCTGCGCTGCCCGTTTCGAGATCCCCGCGCCAAGTGTATAACGGGTGCGCCGAGAGAAAGAGCTTTGATGATTAATCGCGAAGGACTTATGCATTCCACAAACCAGAGATCGAAATGAATATATTATTTACCTTTTAGAAGCGAGATCTAATCAAAATAACTAAGCGCTCATAATCTCATGAATTTGCACTCTTAGTTGTAGCTTGCGCAGTCATTAATAGTGTAGTTACGAGAAAAAAATCGATTTGCCTTGTCACAAGAATAAATTATCTTGGAATTCTCTTTCGTCTTAAGAATATTGTTATTATTGGCGATAGAAAGAAATATCGGTCGTTTTTTGCGGGTCAAAGCCATTAATGAAATATTTTGCCGTAGATCGTTTCTCCTCGATATTAGAAACTGAAACAGATTTTATTGAGTTTCACTTGTTAATCAAATGCGCGTTATTGCTCTCGACTTGCACTCGAAAAACGAAGTTGCGTACTCTCCGTATCTGGCGCTTTACTGCTCGTCCTAACATACGAAATTCATTCGCTCTTTTCTCTCTTTCAAACGTATTTTCTAAAACGGTACAACAAAATGGATGTTTTTTACAAATTCGTCTTTTTAACTCGTAAACTACTTATATGAACACGTTCGAGGACGAACAAGCCCGAGACATTCCTTTCGTAATAACTCTTCTGTGACATTCTTCATAAGGCCTTGATCGTTAACGTTATTAAACGATAAATCAAAAGTTGAAGAAAAGAGTCAACTTTTTCTCGTCGCAAATACTAAATTTTTCTTTTTTCCATTGTTTTGCTGTTCGAGTGAGTGCAGGACATTGTCACTCGGACTTTGTTTCTTTATTTTTATTTTATTTTTTTTTTTTTTTGTAAATTTCATCGATTTCTTTTCATCCATTCGGCTACTTGAACAATTTATCAGCACAACTGTCCCCTTCTTCCCCCCCCCCCCCCCCCCCCCCCCAAGTGTAACGCGAGAATATTTTCTGTTGATATTTTATTATTAAAGTCATTGATGAAGAGAATCATATGATTCTGATAAAAATGTATAAGTACGTCAATATATTTATTATTATTATTATTACTATTATCTATGTATGCATATATTTTATATATATACACAAAAACGTCCGCACAGGAAGGAAAATTCTAACGGTTTAACGTTACGTCGATATGTAAGAATTATTATTATTATTATTATTATTATTTAACAATGAAGAGAATACCATTTTTATAAGAAAAAAAAAACAATGTGCCTAACGACATACCTCAGTGCAACTAGTGGGTATAGTTACCCATTCGAGATGCGTTAACGATCGATAACTTGAGAAAAAACATCTTTTCTGTCTTCTTGAACGATCCAAGACTCTTTTTTTCAATAAGTTTTTGTCCTGATCGTCCCCTCGCTCTATACTGTAATCGAAGAAGCCAAAATGCTTTCATTTGAATTGGTGCTTTTTTTTCTTCAGTTTCTCTTTTATATCTAAGACGATTTATCGATCGCTAATGTGCCAGAAAATGCCAGGATCTAACACGAGATTTGCGTGTTTCGACGAATATGAGATTTCGAAATTAAATTTATTATGAAATTCTTTGAAACTGGTGTGCTGATACTTTTTGAAAAAGATCAGAATGGATCGGAGAACGAATTTTCATTCGATTCGTTATTAAAAATGAGCGCACTCTTTTTTAATGATTTTTTCCTTTTGGTCGAATCTGTATTTTTTTTTTGTTGAAATTCGAATCGCTGCAAATTCTCCTTGATGACACAATGACTCGTCTTCCTCATTAATCTTGTTGGTTAATTCTTAACGAAGATCGCGCCGAGAGTCATGATAAAACGCTTATAACCGCTTTTTACCGAAATCGTTGAATATTGTAAAAGTACGTGAAAACAATATATCGGGCAAAAATGATGCGCATCGCGAAAGAGAAAGTGCTTCATCGTTTTAGCTTTAATGCGTATGTACGTACATTGTAAATTTAAAAATAGCATATGGCTCCCTTCTCTTCTTCCGAAGTATCGCAGCGTTTTCGCGTGAAAATCGGGAGAGGGTCGAAAACGTTATTTTCTTTTTAGCATCGCTTGGGTTATTTTTAAGTTTAACTTTCTTACTTTTTTTTTTTTTATCAACTTTTTTTATTTTCACATCGTCGTTGAATCGAAGGAATGTCATCGCGAAGTGCCGGTTAAACGGCGGATGCTGTGTCAATTATTTTATGATCGTTAAAAAATTTCGTCGCCGCGAAACTGCCATTATTTTTTATCGTATTTTAATGCTTTCTTTCCTTTGTCGAGAGCTCGAGCTTGATTTTTTTATTACATCAATTAATCCACGCGTGTTATTGTACTTCACCACCGGAAACGGTGGCGCGATTATAAATTTGTGAGACTGAAGTTTGTTCGATTTTTGATTCCGATCCCGATTTTCTACGTTCACAAACTCGGCTCGTAGGGCTATTATTATTGTACGCATGAGAAATCCATGTTATATATTTTTTTGTCTTTTCTATGTATACTCAGTACCTGGCAAAATTGTTTGCCACACTGCAGTCGAGAATTATTTACTTTTATTTTAAGAAAAAAGAAACAATTCTTATGACTCGAATATTTACCGTTGTAATGCCGAAAAAGTGAGTTCTCATTCTTTGAATAAAAGTGCCTTGAATACTAAAACGTTAAGAGTTTCGTTGCCTCAAAATTATAAATTAGTGGAGTCATGGTTGAAAGAGGATAACAGTTATTCTTACGTTAGAAACGAAAGATTTGTGATTTCTTCGAAAAAGACGAGGGATTAAGAGCTTTGACAATACACGAAAAGTTGAAATATTTCTTATTTTATTACAAAAGTCATTATGCACACACCTTGCTCTCATCTATTTCAATCACAACTCAAAACGCTATATATCATTTTGCTGTATAAATAAATCTCGGTGTCCGGAGGGGGAGGTCGGGACTCATCTAACGAGTGGAGAGGGAAGGAAGTAACCATTAAGGGTCTCTTAACAATAAATATTATCTGCCAAACTCGTCCTTATGAGCCCCTGCAAAGACAAACAAAGTATTATAATCTCCTCTATGAACTCAAAAGGAAGCGCATTTCATGAAAATACTTACACAATGATATTGTTGATGGGGATGTGGATTAATTTCACAAAGAATCCAATGAATCCCATTATGCAGAAGCCGATAGCAGTTGCAATGGCGATTTTCTGAAACTCTGAAAATTCAAATAAATTCATTACTATTCAATGCAAACTGCCGTGTTACTGCGACCGGCAGTTTTTTAATGGCAGCTCCGCTGACACCAGCAGTTTAATTGACTCAAAATCGGAGTAACTAAAACTATTGTACATTTGAAGTATGGAAATATTGTAAGAAAATACAGATTTTATTGATCAAAATTTTTTTTAAATGTGATAATTCCACTTTTAATATTAGATGAATTTTATCTCTTCCAACAAAATCAACATTTCATTATTCAAACTATATTAATGAAAATAAAAATGAATGGAAGGAAATAAGAATAATGATGAAGTTTAAAAATGTATCAATTTTCATTCAATTAAGACAATACCAAGGAAATAACTCAATTTGCCAAATCATTGCAGTGGAATTTTTTTCAACTAATAATTCATGTATACTCTGGAATAATCATCGATTCTTCTCAATTTTGTTCTTTCTTTTCATCATAAATATAAACTGATAATACTCATATTCAATACTAAAGAATTTTGTTTAAGCAAAGTCTCACAAATTTACCTTTCCTATCAGGCTTGGTGCATCTTTTGACAAGCCGAATGCTATCCTTGGCGAATTGGCGACTGGGATCGGTAAGCTTCACAATTTGATCCATGTTTATTTATATTATTTTTTGCGACTGAAGGGAATCTACAAACACAAGATTAAAAGATTGTATCAAAGGCATTATTTCGGCTGAAAAACAGTAAAAGATTCACACATTGTTCACTTTAAACAAGGTTATGCGATTTTATCTACCAAAAAGCATTTTCGAAAATCCAAATATTATCGGGTGAAGATTGACAAATGTCTTTTTAACACATGTTTTATTTGACGAGCGCAACATTTTTGGCATCTCTGTTAAAAGTTGGCACGTCACAGATTTTTTTTAAAAAGGACCCAAATTAGTTTATCTTCGTAGTAAAAAGTGTACAAATTTGTGCTCACGTTGCGTTATTAACTCGAAGAATTTCGAGAAGCAGTGAACGTCTTTTAGTAATTATTGCAACAAAAATAATGCTACTTACGTGCGTACACCTTGACTACACTTTACACAGTGTTCTTTTGACGGCTGAAAGACTAATGTTTGAGATTTATTCTCACACGTTTACACTACGCGAGCTACGTGGACACTGGGCGTCGTAAACGTCACTTCCGTCGGATTGACGTTGGAAGCGCGAGAAATCCCAACAGCAGACCGGCATGTTGCGACGCCACTCGTACAACTTTCGAACTATCGATTAACATGGCCACCGCTCCAACCAAATCTGCTCTGGCCTGGGCGCTAAATTTTCAAGTATTTATATTTTTCTTCAATGCCTTCGTCGTTGACGTGTCCCATTTGTAAATTAACGAACTTGACAAGTTTCGTGAAAAATTCAAATTTTCATTTGCAAAACTTATACCATTTCCGTCAAAACTCAAATTTGTTAATTAAGGATGAGGCGCTGTTTTTAGATAGCACTCTAATTTTTTTGTCTTACAATCCAAGATTTCTCTTCTATGCCTGTGAAATTTGAAGAACCCTTATCAACTGTTTGGTTGAAATATTAACAGTCGAAAAGTATAGAAATTAACATGTCACTTAATTATGGCCACAATGACTTACCGGCCTCCTCAACCACTTTCAACTCGAAATTTAATATATTTTAAATTAGATGTCAAAGATTAAAACCATTATTTATATGAATTGAATCACGCGGAATTTGATGGTACGTTAAAAGAGGGGGGGGGGGGGTCAACGGCCATCTGAATTAGAAATATTGAGTTAGGAAGACGACAATAAATAAAACTGTCACTTTGTCATATATAGCGCAACCTATATCATATTGTCAATGGAAGTGACAGTTGTATTTTTTAGGGTTATATATCGTGACCTCTCAAGTCAAGTTTGCAATTACTTTATGTTGATTAATATTAAGTCTGAATTATTAATAAAATTAATAAACACTTCCATTGAGAATATTTTTATCATAAGAATGTAAAAAATGCTTTAAAAATATCATAAAAGATCAAATTTATACTTCAACTTGACTAGTTAAAATGATTGAGTCAGTACCGGTGACTGACACTCGCGAAAGGGTTTATCTATTAGTGTAATATGGCGCCGAGAAAAAAATAAGGAATGGTCAATTCATTAAAAAAAGCGAAGCTACTAGACGAATGAAAGCACGGGAGTCAGTCTCAAAAATAAATGTAATTTCCGCGATTCCTGAATTTGCCCGAAGTTCAATCAGCTGTTATACCATGCAGTAGTTCAATGTAATGACTGACATCCGCTTTCTTTCGACGCGTCAAAAACTAAAGTTTTTTCATGTTTTCTTTCTAAAAAGCCCCGTGAGGTAATGTTTTTTTTAAAGGAACGGAATCTGTGATAAATTTTCTTCACGATATCAACTTTGACGAAGTTCCAACACCGTACAATTTTTTCACAATTAATATCACAATAATTAAAAAATTTAGTTATCAGGGGACCTTAAACCATCATTTACCGCAAAAAAAATGACCTTCACAATATTTTATCGAATGGTCGAACTACCTTAAAAATACCATAAATGCTATAAGTATTCATTTACACGATTGCGGATGAAGGAATGATTCATTCGCAGTGTAGAAATAAGAATACTGTGCATTTGATGATACTATAATATATAAGCATCGCAATGTCACGACAAGTTGAATGAAATATTGAAAAACCCGTATATTTATATATATAAAAATACCATATGCTGAATTATTATTTTATGCAAACTTGAATATATAAAGTATAAAAATGTTGACATATCTTGAATATTGCGATGGTTTGTCGCGTGATCCGATTGTTTTCTAGAACGTATATTTAGACGACCGAAACTTGAGGTCGAGGGTTAATTGAATTATAATAATGACTTATGGTCTCGGATAACAACGTCGAGCTCACAGGATAATATTCGAGCAAGTATAGTAACATGTACAGGGTGTCTCATCACGGAGTTTTTCCCGTGAGCGTCGAACTGGACTGAATTGTGTCAGGCGATCTCTAATATCGTGTCCAGACGGGAACCATTTTTCATTAGTTTCAATACTTTACTGTGTATACGTTGCAAGTACAGAAAAGTTCTCGTTTTACGATTTTACATCTTCAATGGTTGTGCGAGCGACTCGGAATTCCAACTTTTTCCCAAACTTTTAGGTTAGTTTCACGGTCTAGTTTCAATCCACTGTCAAGAATAAACCTTTCATGTCAATATGGAAAAAATACCGTCAAGGTTAAGACCTCCTTCGTAGTGAATTCTTTCTACGAATTTTCGCTCTGCATCAGACCATTTTTTCTGCACACAAACATCGCTGACATGATTCATAGCAAGCAAGGACCTCCTCCCATCAAAAAACATTGCTATTAGAGGTTAGAACGCGAGAAACACGCTTGTCGTGAACTTGAGTTATAAGAAGGACGGCTGTCGGCCATGAAACAACCAGTATAGTTCCCTATTCGGACACTTCTCGGGAACCGCGTTATCATCTGCATTATATTTGTATCGCATGACGACCGCGAACATCGACGAATAACGAAGTGGACAAAACAGTGTCAATACGCGTCCGGACGTCGAGCCGTAAACATGTACCGAAACTTTTGTGTTGTTCTGCTCTGCGTATTCGTTGTACAAGTTGAATCCGGCATATCAGATTGCGGTACGTATTCTTATAAGTTCTTTAATACTATGGAATAAATTTGAAATATCTATGGAAACAGCGATCGAAAAATGAACGATAAATGTTCAAATATATCGTAACGAGCCTTCGTGTTCGAAAATACTAACCGCAGCATCTAGGTCTGCCCGTAAATTGGAGATTCACGAATAAACGCATGAATCGATTAATTGAAAAATCTTTTCCGAAAAAATGAGAAAGCCTTTGGTTTTTTTCATGATGTTTGTGATTTCGAATCAAGATAACGAGCTAAATTTTTAAGCTCAGTTTCATATTTTCAAGTGGTTGATTTGTTTCGTCAAATATATTCCAAAATAAATCGTTATGTTTGAAAACCATTCGAATTTATATACCGTAAATTGCGTTGACTTCGTGTTCGTAGGATATGAAAAAGAAACATGAAAATTTTTTCAAGTGCAATGAAGCCTTAGGAAAAAAACTGCGGTGGCCGGATTCGGTCGCTTGACAGAACTTGCAATTTTCTATCATGCATGTGTCAATTAGAAAACGTTCTTGACTTCCGGACAATTATTGTATAATGACTATAAATGTCAGATGCATATGAGGAATTTCATGTACAATCGAATTTTGGATTAAATTTTTTTATTACTCTTGTCAGCGAAATGAACTTGCTTTTCGAATAGTGCTAAAAATAATTACGTGCTTCTGTGAAACTCGATCATTTTACTAAGTTATTTTTTGGCTCGGCCATTACGGTTTTTCGTCTGAACAAAAATGAATAAAAATGTCAAGCAGTGAAGTATTGTGCAGTAAATTGATGTTCTTATTTCCAAAAAATTTTGGAAAGCTCGCTCATGGTTGATACGATGTGCCACGACCGTACGTACAACATAAACGATTAGACTTTTGCATCGAATCCGTCCGTGAAATATCTGTATATAACCAACCAAAACAATGTGCTTCCACAGTTTAGGCCGCTGTGCGTAAGCATTCGCGAGCGTAATTTTCTGTCCGGTTCACCTTGTTACTTATTAAGGAGGTTGAAGCGTATCTTATGTTAAAACTATTTTCCAACTTTGCACATTAAAATTTTTTAAACAGAAAGTTTAAGACAGTATTAAACTTCTGGCGGGATATGCCGATGGTTCACCGTCGTGAAATTGAGATATTTATTGTTGAAGTTTGCAATTTTTTGAAAGCTTCCATAAGAGCCCATGTTTAACCTTGTCATTTTCGACAATGAATATCTCGATTACCAGGCGGTGAAACCTCCTCAAATTTTTCACACATAATTAAGCGCTATTCAAGAAGATTCACGTAAATTTTCAATTCATTATTTTGGAATAATAAAATCTAATGTATTTTTCGTATGATGTCCTATATATATCGCTTCAACTTCCTTAAAGGACATGTTTTAACGTATTTTTCGTACTCCGTAGGTTCTCAAGTAGGCGCCTTTAAGAGTGTAAGTGTCTCGGATTGTGACTTGGAGAAACAGCCCCATTGCATATTGAAACGAGGAGCCAATGCTACGATCACGATTATATTCGACGTCGGTGAGTCATTTTTTTTTCTTTTCGATTACATTGTTTTATACGCGATCCATAACTCCTCTTCGTTTTTTCTTTACACGCGTTCGCTCCGTTACGCTATTGTGGTTTCAATACAAGCAATTTTATCTTCCTCAAACTCTGCACCACAGAATATAAATAATTGCCACGGAACCGTTTCTTCTGTAGAACATTTTTCTCGTCTGCTAAATAAGCTTTACTCGACCACAATTCTCTTGAGTTTTTGATGACGAGGATATATTAACGAACAAGAAATTATTTGAGCATACTTTACTGACTCGAACGTTCTGGGAGTATTATTATTATTGTTGTTGTTTTCGTTGTGTTGGCTCCGGTTGCCTCACTAGAGCGAGGTTTATAAGGATATTTATGGTACAAGCGATACAATGTTGCTATGCTAAACCATGCTAAAAACATAAAAAATTTCAAAATGATAAGAATTTTATAAAATTTGGTGAACATATTCTTTAGTGCCAAATTTGACAATACACATTTTTAAAGATTTTTCTTCTGTAGAGTTATCGAGTAATTGATCACTAAAGTTGACGTGTATAAGCATAGCGTTTCCATATTTATAGCTATACATTCCGGACGTAAGAAATCTGCTTTAATGCGTAATTACTCGATAACTAAACAGAAGAAAATTTTGAAAAATTTTGTGTTTTCGTACTTGATGTTGAAGAACATTATCACCAAATTTCATCAATTTCTAATTATTTAGACTTTTGTACCAAACATCCTTAAGGAGGGTGGATCGCGACGATACGATGTTGCCATGCTAAAGGATGTTGAAAATATTAAGAATTTTAAAATGATAAGAATTTCATAAAATTTGGTAAATCTACTCTTTAAAAAATATACATTTTTTAGATTCTTCTGCCACACAGCTCTCGATTAATTGAACATTAAAGTTCACGTGTTTAAGCATAGAGTTTACATGTATACAGTTTATACATCTCGTGCATAAGAACTTTGATTTAACGCTCAATTATGCGATAACCATGTGGTAAAAATTTTTTTTTTTAATTGTATTTGTATACTAGTTGCCAAAGAACGTTATCACCAAATTCTATCAAATTCTGATTATTTTGATTTCGTGATCCACCCTCCTTAAGACTGTGAATTATTTTCCAAACCGATCGATAATACTGGAACGGGGGGGAGGGACTCCTGCGAGAGGTTCCCATCTGTAGGACCTCATCAAAAGTACTACAAATTCTTTGTGAATTTTGTTAATTATAAATATTGATGAACCACGAATTAAAAAAAATTTCATAAAAAAGAAGGGAAAGTGATTGGAAGATTTGTTTAAATAACGAAAAATGGCTCTGGCCCAACGAGAATTCAATTTTGCAGTTTTTGATCCGCTGGATATTTGATTCGATATGGAATAATTATAGTAGAGAAACTGCTAACGATGAAAACAGTAGATCGCTGAGGCTGAGGGAAAATCGCTGGGGCTCTTTCAGCCTACATAGAACGATGGTAAAAATCGGCTGACAGAGCCTTTTTTAATCACTCAAACTGTCTCAAAAAACATTTCGATTTCGGAATTTGCAGCTATCTCTCGCACTCACATGCTCACGGTTTCTACCCTCTTAAAATCGATGGTGGCGCCTCCCGTAGTTAAGTAAAACGTAAAACTATAGTAATTGCGGTCACCGTCACATGTCAGACGCCTCGCGTGTAGTCTACCGGATTTCTCTGCGAGTTTTTATTGAAGTCGCGACAAATAAATTTCGTAATGAGCAGCGGAATGGTGTGAATCCGACTCTAGTCTCTTCGGTTGTGGCAAATATGTGTGAGCAATTTGTGATTAAATAATAATCTTTGTAACCGGCGTAAAAGTGTCATGGCGCGTACGCAAACTGCTCCGTATTTTTATTTATTCATTTGCTTTGGTGGGAAAATCTGTTGTCCGAGAACAAACTGCAGCCCGAATCGGCTATAATTAAGTCACATTTTTTTATATTACCATCGCTCGATAAAACCGTTTGGAAGCATTACAATATCTCGGTCGATTCTTATTGCAGATGATGACGTGACACAAGTGGAATCGGTTGTACATGGTGTTCTAGGGGGCGTGCCGGTCCCGTTCAACATTCCAAACCCGGATGCTTGTAAAGATGGTTTGCCGTGCCCTCTCAGCAAGCCTGGGGGTTCATATACTTACGTGAATACGTTATTCGTCAAAAAATCGTATCCCCCGGTGAGAAAATTCATCTGTTTTTTTATTTATTCAAATTCTGTCATCGTTTCTCAGTTTTCGAAATTCAATATGATGCGAAGTCGGTAATGAACAGTTAAAAGTATTGAAAAGTAATGTTTTTCTTCAAACAATGCTATTATTTGATTACGCTCGAAGTTTTGTAGGCTCTCAGGACCAAAACACCGGATCGAGATGTAAAAATGCCATGGGGAATCATTTTGTAATATATTTTTCAGCATCTTCAACAGACAAATACTTTGACGAGCCAAATTTTGATCAACGAATTTAACCAAACTTTCTGGCATGAAATTCACTTCTGAAGTACTACATTTTGCAATATGAATCATCAATTTACAAACGCCCTGTGCACTGAAAATTTTACTACCTCAGAGCGCAGATGAAAAAAAAAATGTTGAACAAAGTTTCCGTCTATCATTGCTCGCAGTCGACTTCTGCGAGCTTGACACTAGAGAACGAAAAAAAAGTGCAGTGAGAGACAGCCCTAAATCGTACTCGAAAACTAAAATTTATGACTCATATTTTCATTTCTTAATGCTTGGTGTTGGTAGATACGAAACTCTTCTGATTTATAGTCCAGGTAAAATGCAGGAATTGAAAGTATTATTTTAACACTTTTTTTTCAATGTTGCCGGAGGTAGATCGCAAGATAATTTACACCATTCGATTCAGCGTAATCAAATTAATCTTACACCAAGTTTCCGGATTTCTGCTTAAAAGTTGCTCCATTCCTGCATTTTTATTGGACCATTATTTGGTCGTTAAAGTGCTCTTGCACACGAAAAACGCTGCGAGGCCATTAATATTTTCGTCGTTTTATAGTAAAGCAACAAATTGACCGGGAACCGAATTTTGAAAAAGTTTTTTTTGAAGGAAAATCTTTTTTCCCTGAAGAAAAAGAACAGAAAAAATCGAAGTTTTGTAAATCTGAATTTAACATCGAATTACCCAAGTTGATAAAAGCTCGGCACTTTCACAGGACACGGGGTGAACTGACTAAGGGACAGTCCTGTGAAGATTCAAATGTCCCATAAAAAGAAAACATATTGACAGTATCTTTTCAAATTGTAATTTTTCTTTCGAAAACCTCAAAGAGAACTTTTGAAACCGTAAAGAAATAATCCCTTTATTGAAATTGTTTGAGATCATCCGCTTATTTTACATTTTTCTGAGTGGGTTCGTACTTTTATCAAAGTATGTGGATCGCGATCTCGCAAAATTTTATCATAAATTAAGATGAACTCGCCGAAATTCGCAAATAATCTAAATTAATGTTTTTCTTTCACAGCTCTCGCTCAGAGTGCGATGGGAACTGAGGAATCAAAACGACACGGATATCGTTTGCGCTGAAATTCCAGCGAAAATCCAATGATCCGATTCAATGGCGTACGATAAAAATAATGAAAAATTTGGGAGACCATATGTTAAGCTATAAAACAGCGTTACCGTTTTTCGATCTTTGTGTGAATGTGTGACGTGATATTTTTTAAACACAAATAATTATTTGATTAAAGTTTGATTTTGGGGATGAAGTGATTCACGATTTTCATGGTCGTGCGTTGAAATCGTGAAACCTGTTAAACGAAGGGACTTGAAAATATCGTATGTATTTTTCGTTTCTTTACAATTGTGTAACAACAGTTATAAACAACTTAAATGACTATTAAATAAAAAATAGAGTACGTAGGAAGTTTTTCGTTCTGTATAGTTGAGGGCGGACTTGGGAATTTAGAGGGACCGATCGAGACAAGAGATTACAACAGGCGTGGGTGGTTTGCCAAAGTTAAATAAATTCGAGCTCTACGAACGGTAGGTTTACATAGAAATTTGTCGCTTCATGTAGTCTGATTCGGGGGTATTCCGAAACGGTGGACCAATCAATCTCGTTTACGTTCAAACTCGTAATGCGAGTGAATTTTAGTAAAAAAAAAACTATCAAAAAAACGGGACACAGAGCAGCGGCTTATCACGTAAAAAATGTCTTCGGTGTCATACACAAGGATCGATTCACCGATCGCTTTGACCCCAGAATCTTAACTAAACGATGGTTTAGTTTAATGACCGAGCGAATTTACGATTCACAGCAAAAGGTTGGAAAAAAACGTATTTGTTTCTCACCAAGTATTTCGATTGAATTAGTTTTCGAAACGCGAGGAAGTATAATAAGTCTACATCAGTCAGCCTAGATTAATTAGCCGCGTCTAAAGCGTTATTTGCACACATTTCGTCGGTTGTGATTACACGGATTTCCTTGCTCTTATACTCTTTCATTTCGTTTCGCCGTTTGGACGATTTTTCGAAAATCATCAGAATACCTTCTCCGGTAAGTGAGCGGTTTATTATAGGCGGGAAATATCGGTTGAGAAAAATTTGAACGGAAATCATTCTAAAGTTTTTTTGAACACTTTTGAATTCGTAGATGCGACTTCAGCAAATGAGACATCCTCACGCTCGTCATAAATTTTATTTTCCGAGAACTCCTTCGAATGGATTTCAGTTCGCATAATTCTCGCCCCGAACGTTTGCTACAAATGGGTGAAAAAGCGCAATCGGAAATAGTCGGCAAACTCTTGAAAACCGATCGATTTCAATAGTTTATCTTGGTGTTTTATCTTCTGCTTTGCGATACGATTTTTTGTTCCTTTTTTGTAATTTTTCTCGTTCGACTTGCGACTCTGAGATTTCCTTTAAGCCTATTTGTCTTATCAAGTCTTGTGTTAACTTTGGTAAACCACATAATTGCTATCAACTGTCCATCGCGTCGCATCTCTCCTCGTTACGCTCTGTGTCCATTTGGTGTATCGTTCTTTTGCTACGTTGTCTCGCCGAGCTTTGTTGCCCGTTTCTCAATGTCTTTTGCGCCTGATATATCGGCTCGTACTCTCTGAGCTGAGCCATGAAACCTTCGTTCGGATTAATGCAGAATCTTCTCTGTGAGACGATTGAGTACGCTCGTCTGAAATGTAAATTCATCATTGTCAATCGAACAATATTAATTACCGATAAACTTCGATATTACGTAATTTTAAAACATCACGATTCATGTAATCGGAGATTCTTACGTTTGCGAAAGACCATATGTTTCCATAACGTAGGCGAGGACTAACGCAGCTGATCTCGAAATTCCCGCGTTACCGTGGACCAAAACTTGACCGCCTGAGTTTAGACCCTCGTCTATAAAAGCCTTCACTTTTTGAAAGTGTTGGATTATGTTTTCCGTTGCTGAATCGGCGATGTCCAAAACAAGGTATCTGGAAAGAAACAAATGGTTTATTATTGATGACGCGATAAAACAAGTGAGCGTTAATCGAAAATAGTTTTAATAAGCACAGAGCATGCGAAGTACTTACTTGAATTTGTCCGGAAAATTGGGCCTTATAAAATGAGCTTCAATGTCTTGTCTGACGCATACTATGTGAGTTATACCGCGTTCTAGGAGGGATTCGAATTTTGATCTGCTCGCTGAACTGTATGGACCGAGATACAAACCAGGAACGACTTCCTATTGGACGATGCAACGGATTTGTTAATTAATTCCACAAGCGGGGTGTCCTAAAAGTCGCGTTCAACTTTAGCAGGGCAAATAAACCGAGCAAGTATTTCACACGATCAAAATCTTGAATAAATTTCTTTCAAAATAATTTGCTGGAATATCAGCTTTAGGGAAGATTGCATCGTTGATAACGGGACCCCTTCGAAACGTAAGAAAAATTAGTTCACGGAACATTGAGTAGGATTTTATGACAGAATTGAAAATGCTCAATTTCTATAAAAAGTGTAATGAAACAAAAATTGTTGAAAAAAACGTGATCAGAATCGAGATTTTTTGTGCAGACTCTGTCAATTGTTAATATTTCAGCAACGTTGAATCGTAGAATAAAATTTGTTGTAAACTTTTTCCTTCGGACATTCTCGATTAACTTGATGCGGTAACACTACGAGCGAATTTTGGGACACCCTGTATACGAAAAAATTACTTCAATGACAATGTATCGAAACGTACTTGCATGCTCCTTCTCATTGTGTATGTCCACTCTTTGGGACCATCCAAGGACGACACCGGTATCCTTGGATATTCCTCTGACCTATTCTCACTCGGATTTTCCTTGTAAAAATTCAAAATTTATTTGTCAATTGCGGAAATAGCACACGAAAGTATGGAGAAATTTTGACTGCTTCGGAACGTTAAAATTTTAGAGGTCGATTAAGGTATTACTGGATGGATAGCCCAGCCGATAAATTGTACCGGATCGGAATTTCCGTACTTCGTGATGCAATAAAAATCTGAAAAAATTCAGCAACATTTGGAAAGTTATGCACTACAATTATCAATAATAATATTGCCCAAAAATTATTAATAAATTATTTAAATAAATAATTTTTTAACAATTTTACAGTAAACCCTTGTTTTTTTTTTACGAATCGAATGTGCGCATTTTTCTGAATGCTCATGATTTTTTTCAAAATTTTCGTGGATTTTTGAAATTCCATTTTTTTAATTTTTTAAGTGGCTCTATTTGTACATTTTTGATCAAATGACCTTGAGACTTTTCAAAACTGATGGTAAATATGTCTTCTAAAACATATCCATGCAAAATTCAAATTTTTAAAAATTTTTTTCAAAATTTTTTCAAGAAATTTCAAAAATCCACGAAAATTCTGAAAAAATTCATGAGCATTCGGAAAAATACACACATTTGATTCGTAAAAAAAAAAACAATAGGTCACCGCAAAATTATTGAATAATTAATTGTTTAAACAATTTGTTATTAACTTTTGGGCAATATTATTATTGATAATTGTTGTTCATAGCTTTCCAAATGTTGTTGAATTTTTTCAGATTTTTATTGCATCACGAAGTACGGAAATTCCAATCAGTTATGCCTTAATACGAGGTTTGAGGACGATCATGGGTTACTTGTGATTTAAAAAAGCAGCTGAACTTCTTTGCTCTTTTCACGATTAAAGAAACGATAAAATTTATTCTCGCGATTATTATGTGCAACTTATTCTTTTAGATTTATAAATTTTTAATATAATGATAGCAGTTGAAATACTTTCGTAGTAAAATCGTCAAACAAAATGTGACAACAGCCATTTTCTATTTATAAGCGTATGCATATCTACATTTTAAACCAGCTGGCTCATGATGTTGTCAAACCGTCCACCGTTTATGTCGTTATTACTCGATAACCTCAAATAAGTGTTTTTCTTTTTCCATTCCCAAGTTATTTTCACCGATAACAAGGCTATCTCGAGACATCATTGATATCTAAAAACATTCTATTTTCTTATTCTCGTTTTTGACTCTTCAAAGTTGGGAGGATCCTATTTTAGAGATCTGAAATCGTCGCACAGGAGTGTGTCTGCCATAAGAGCCCATGTATAACCCTTCAAAAAATGTTATTTTCGTTAATTGTTTTTCCGACAACCAGACGGAAGATTTTATAATAATTCCGGGAATAAATGCACGCTGTATATTTCTAGCATATTTCCAAATTTCAATTCTTGAAGTTGGAATTTTCTATTTCCATTAAATTCGCGTAAACTTCCTTGAAGGACAACGGAAAAATGATGCATTTCTATAATTTACTCTTCTTTCCTCGTCCTTATTTTACGAAACCCAATTTATTATTATATTATCTAGTTTATCAGTGATATTAACATTGACTTTGCGAGCACGTTTTTATAGAGGTCGAACTCTCAAGATGCAAGTTTATTAATTTGCAAATAATTAACAAAATAGTTATTTGATCGAAGCTTTTAGATTGAACGCGTGGGCGATTTTTTCAATTTCACGATGCACTCATCAAAATGTTTGTTCTGCACGTTCTCGTATTAACATGTCCTCCGTTTATTTTTCTATTACAAGTGACGGATAGTAAACGCTTGTGAAATTTGTCAATGAACCCGAGGCCGAAGCCTGTGCTCCATTGTGTACTTAGACGAGAGGGAGGCTGTGTTATATATGACGGAATGAAAACATAAATAAAGGGGCCATGACCGTAACCTAAAAAGTCTCGGATGTTCTGGATCACATTGAAAATGTTTCGTTGTACTCACCTCATCTCTAATACTTATGTTACTATCTACGGATAGCATAACGACAATTTTTGTTCTCGAACGTATGAAGAAAGTTTCGCGATCGGGAATGATGCACGTAAATATCAAAACTTTTGGTAGCTATGCTATTTTTTAACGAAGCAGCCATTTGCAAATTTCACATAGCTCGGAGTCGGCATCTCGTGGCGAATTAGCGATTTATTTGAAAATTCGCGCGGGGCGGGGAGGTGTAAAAGACGTGAACTAAGCGTCGATTTGATTCTGTGTGCAGTTTTGCCAACTTAGAAATCCTCCTCCGTATTACGAGAATCATTCGAATTTTTATTTTCTATGCGTTGGCAACATGTATGCGCCTAAGAATTCCCGTAACGTTTTTTTTCTTCTATTTTCCAATGTAATATTTGCTGCAACTTTTTTTGTGTGGGTCTGTAGAATTCTCAATATACAGATATATTCATGTCAAGTGTATTGCGAGGGGAATAATATTTTGGCTTTCGGTAGCCTAAAATTCAATAACGATGGTAAGTTTTTTTATTGTCCTCCTAATGAAATTTAACCTGTCATTACCTGTGCAAAAAACGAGCGTTATTTTATCAGCTGTTTTTATTCACACCGATCATATCACCCGAGAAATTCTTTTTGACGTTCGTGCGAGTTAACCTATCATTCCCTCTCACCAATACACCATTTTTCTTTCAACTTTCACGTCATTAATCCAGACTTTTCGTTTGAGTATTAACATTTTAATCAAACCATTATCAGTCCATTCACTTTTTCGTTCTTTAGAATTATCCCTCATACCCACTGATAATCCAAATTTCGTGCGGAATTTTTCATCTACATCAATAATGATCGGACGTATACACTCATCACGTGATTGAAACAATAACAAGTAATTTTTGTATGCATATGTCACCATAGTAACATTTCATTATATTTTTGTTTTCAGCATAAATTAAAATACTCTCAGCGAGACAAAGTGAAAAAGTTCATCACGTTCACACAAACCGGCGAACAAACAGCCATATATTGTTTGACTCAGAACGATTGGAAACTGGATCTGGCCAGTGACAATTACTTTCAAAATCCTGGCGCCTATTACAGGGAACCCAAAAATTCTACTGACAAAGAAAAATTGGACATGTTGTTTGGACGCTATCAAGGTAGTTGATTGCTACAATGTTATCGATACCATCGGAGATGTAGAATTTTTTTTTTAATTTCTGGATCATTAATGAACTGGTATTTTCAGATCCTGGTGAACCTGATAAAATAACAGCTGATGGTATTATGAAATTCTTGGATGATTTGGGACTCAGCCCAGAGAGCAAATTAGTTTTAATAATAGCCTGGAAATTTCGGGCTGAGACGCAGTGCGAATTCACTAGAGAAGAATTTATGACCGGTATGATGGATTTAGGGTAAGCGAACGAACTTCTTCATGAGATCATCTATACCCATTTTTCAGCATAATTTCTATTGTTTTTTTTTTTTTTTTATTTCAGAGTTGACAGTGTTGATAAGCTGAAAGCAAGATTGGGTTATCTGGAGAGTGAGCTGAGAGATTCCCAAAAGTTCAAGGACTTTTATCATTTTACATTCAACTATGCAAAGAATACTGGACAGAAGGGTTTGGACCTTGACATGGCTATAGCTTATTGGAACATTGTTCTTGAAGACAAATTCAAATTCTTGCATCTGTGGTGTCAATTTTTACAGGTAAACTATTTTTTTTACTAACAAAAGTAATTTTACTTTGCAAGATAAAACACACAATACTGTGGTTGAAGAAGAAAAATGCCCATTTTTGTTCCATTACTAGAACAAATACTTACATTCTCAATCACTTCTAATCTGTTACAAAATGCAATCGATTATTCGGGATCTTAATGGGCTATAAAAGAAAAATATGCCTATAAATGTTCAGCGTCTTACTTTTAGCTATTCTACGCACAATACATCCACATTCAATACCGTTTTAAATCTATAAATAAAAAAATAATAAATCGAGAGATCGATGTGAGACGGAAGAGTAAGAATGCTCAATACGAAGAATTGAACATTTCAGGAGCACCACAAAAGGTCAATTCCTAAGGACACATGGAATTTGCTATTGGATTTTGCTCTGATGATAAATACGGACATGACTAATTACGACGAGGAAGGAGCTTGGCCAGTGTTGATCGACGATTTCGTCGAGTGGGCGCAACCGCGAGTTCGTCAGTCGCTATAACATCATGATCTCACGCCTCGAGCCTCGTCGTTGCATTAACGTACTTTTACTCTTTTTTTTCCTGAAATTCCTTTGCGTTGCATAAGAATTGTGCTATTTCTTCAAGTGATATACAATGAAACGCGTATCTCGGGCAACCCTGAGCAGGGGGAAACCGCAAGACGGGAAACTTCGCGCACGATCGTTCCCGAACGAGCGAAAAAAAAATGAAAAATCTTCAACTCAATTTGCAGTAATAATGCTCCAATTCTTGAAACATCGTCATATATAAAACAGCTCAATTTCATAAGCTCAGTTTCGGGACGAAATTGTCTCTAGAGTGCAACTGAAATGATAAATGAAAAGATCGCGTATTTTCGAAAGTTTCATTCGGCCGAAACGCTGCTGCTAAATCCATTGAATAAAACTTCGTGTAGGTAACGGTTATTCGAGATTACGTTACATGAAGAAAATTGAAAAAGAAAAAAATTGTTACTAAAGTTTAAGACTCCCTGAACGAACACGCCCGCACTCTGCATTTGTAAAATATAAAAAAACAGCAAAAGCCCTCAACGAAAGAAAAGGCGAGCCTCATATTTTATTCGGTCATCAATATGTAGTCAAATATGCTCCATTTATTGTTAAGGCAAAAGGGCTATTTTCCCACTTCAAATTCTGACGATGTGCAGAGAAATATGAAAACATTCATCAATTCCAATTTTGAAGAATAAGATTTACCGTTTCGCACTTTTCGTTCGTTGAGAATATTCAAATTAATATTAAAGAACATGTTTACGAGATCTGGTGTGTTCGCCGGTGTGGTTCTGTGTGTATGTATGATGAGAAGAAATATCTAAAGTTAGAGAAAGGTTTTGAAATGCTGACGTTCATTGTTTGGTCTTCTGGGAGGGGGAGGGGGAGAGTTTAGAAATTTATAAAGGAAAAAAGGAACAGAAAATCGTAGAGCGTTTAGATAAAGATAGCGGCAAAAAGAAAAAAACGGAGAAAAACATCGGTCAAATGTCTCATGGATATAGGAAGACGTTAAATTTTTGAAAATAGCACAATGAACAGAGAAATCGCTTATAAAGAAAAAAAGCGTACTTATATATAATATATTAAAATATATGAAATGAAATGAAGAGATAAAGTTTTTCTCCTGTGCACTTTGAAAGGGAGAGAAAAACAAATGATGATTCAACAGAATAAATTCAATTATCAGTGTCCACTAATGAGATATTTTCAATGGACGTATATTTTGTATCGATGAAACAGAAAGAAAAGAAAAATCAATGATAAAATGATAACTTGAGACGGTATTGACTTTTCAAGATCGAGATAAATATCGAAGAGTCGCGCGCGATCTTGAAAGTTTGAAGAAAAATGAATTTGGGACTAAAGTCGACACGGATAACCGACCGAAGGGATGTGAATTATGGAGTGCGAAGAGATTACAGCGTCGAGCAAAAGAGATAGAATTCTAACATATTTAGAACGAAAGTTTGTATATAATGTAAATAAATGTGTCATAATTTAAATCTACATACGATATAGTTGATTTTCGCTGGTTCAAACGATTAAAATGTGGACTCATTCCTCAGGAATAATAATGATAAAATATAAGAACAAATTGTCTCTATTCGTTTTTTATTCATGAAATTTTCGTTGAAAAGTTATGCACGTACATTTTTCGTTTTTCTCTTGTTTTTATCATAATTTAACACTCGAGGCAGCCACAGTTGCACAAGAGATTATCCTTGCAACACGATGGTCGACAATTTTCATGCAAGAATGCTAACTCGTATTGATGCGCTTGAACATTGAAGCAATTGTATAGCACAGCCTCGATATACCAGTCGCAAAGGTATTGCAGTTTTTCCATTGTTGTCTACATAATAAATTTTTATTTCAATATAAAAATTCCACCAAATTAAAACAATTTTCATTATATCGTTAGGCTTTCAACAAACGCTTTTAAACACCTGAGGATGAAGGATGAAGGATTTTACTAATTGTAAAAGCAATTCAGCTCAAGTTTGTACTTTCAAATGGGTTACAAAGCATCGGTTGAAAAATTTAAATCTTTCAAATTGCTCTCGTCAACCGTGACTATCTTCATTTTTTTATGACGTTACATTCACATTTGTTTGTTTAATACACTCTGAGGAAACTAATTTCGAATTCACAATGACAAAATATTATTTGAGATGAAAATTAACAGGGAATAATTTACCTGAGCAATTACTAATCCTTGGTCACCATTTCTAGGAGTACTGTGACCATGAGAATCGAAAAGCGTAACCTAACATAAAATTTGGAAATAAAAAATGTAAGAAAATATGACAAAAAAACGTGTTGAATTTTTTCGGTACACCGGTATTCTGAAAAGTTCGATAAAAAACAAAAAAAAAAATAGTCGTTACAAAAATGAATGATCATTCGATTTTCATCAGTGGTCATAAGAAATTTGGCGATTTAAAAAAAAATAGCATACGATTTGTTAGGATTCTCTTTTAAAAGATTACCAATACCTTGTACGTTTGTTCTTGAAAAATGAAGAGAACAGTACGTCCGCAAGTAATGAGTAACATGAAAAGCGTTTCAGCTTTAGGTTTTTGGTACCACTCGTGTAAAAAGCTTTCGATATTTTTGCACAGAGCCTTTTCTATACTTTCTCGATATACTCGAAATTTCTGTGATGAAACAGAAAAAGAATTTATCCAAGGGTAAACCAAAAAAGAGAGCCCAAAAAAATAACTATTTTTTGGGCTTTGTTTGAAAGATTCCACGGGATACCCATTCCGTTAGTGTTTTTAGACGTTTCCCACCGAACTGTAGAGCCTCATTCGTATTCAAATATGGATGAGGTATCAGACCGTTTCTAACGATCCACGCGTGTGTTCTGTTACCTTCAAGAATAGCCTCTGCTATTATAATATTTAATTTTGAACAATTGTTCACGTTCCAAAGTATAAGGCCTGTTTGGCATATCCGCTGGGCTACCAGGAGGCATATGAGGGTGCATGCTTCACTTACTGTATCGTAAACACGTTAACACGTGTGAAGAATATACATAATGATAAAAAATATGAATAGTGTCATTTTTTAGGACAGTTGGAAGTTTTTCATGTTGGATTTTTCGGGTATGTGTCATCGCACGTGCAAATTTCAAGATGCTTTATCCTGGTAAATTTCCAAATAAAAAATAACGGCACTAATTACCGCACTGTCCCGGTGGATAACGACTTTGTGCAAAATCCTGTTGATACCAGTAAACATCGACTTGATTCTCGCGGGAATCGCGTACGGAAGCTGGAAATCCGTTGGCGAAAAGCGGCGGTAGTGTCATAACTTTTCAACGATCATATCAATGTACGTTCAATTTTCGAAAAAATTTGCGATTTCAATTCTGACGAGGGAGTTCATTTTCGAAATAGTCTTTGTGTTTCATAATTTCATGTGTTTTTTTCGTGGCGGAAAATTTTGACGAGAAATATTTTTTAATTTGTCTGATGGTCGAGACAAACGAAGAGAGACTGTTCACTTCCGGTCATTGAGGCCGGCGGCGGAAGTCCGCAAAGCTCATCTGCAGGCAGGCGCACAGACGACAGCAGCATTGACAGCGCTCCTCGTGGTCGAAAGGTACATTACCTGTCATCGATATGAGAAAAAAAAGCAACTATCAAGATGGCTGCTATTAAATTCGGTTCCCATATCAAGGAATTGAGGATTTTATTGTGTCAGACGTCAAAATCCAGCCAGGGAGTTAGGTAATTCAAAGTAGAACTATGGAATATAGATTTTTTATTTATTTTCTTACTAAACAACGCGACGTTGTAAAACAACAACATAGATTTCGAGGTTATCATGGAAAAACTTCAAAATATGCATAATCGTAATTTTCTGTTTTGTTTTTTTCAGAGATTTCGTTGAACAACAGTATGTCCCTTTAAAATTGAATAATCCAAAGTTTCCAGTATTGATTAGAGAATGTTCGGCCATCGAACCGAAACTTTATGCGAGATATGGTATGTATATTACATCACAAGTAGCAGACGATTGTTTTAGACACAGATTATAAATTTTCGTTAGTTTTTGAACTTTAATAAAATCACAGTTATTACTTTGTCTGTTCAGATTTTAGATACTCCCCAAAATGATTTTGTGCAATCATATAGAAATGTACAATGTTCAAAATTAATAGTTGCATTTTTTTTGTATATAAAATACGTCCCTGTAGAAGTAGCATTTTCATGGATTCCAATGCGACTACCTTTTGAAATAATTGAAATTTTTTAATGGTTTTCTCTGTAAATTTTAAACTTTGAAGTTGAACCGAATGAATTTCATGACTCAATCTCATTGTTCCAGAATTTGGGAAAGAAACTTGTGTGCCCTTGGCTAATTTGAAGTCTGAGGATATTCTAGGAAAAATTCAACAGCTTGCTTCATCAAAACCATAAGTTGAAAGAATTACCAGTTTCACTTAGCTGGCTATTGTTACGTATGTTTATTGAATTAGTGTTTTAAAGAGAATAATTAAAATAAAATTATGGGTAGAAAAAAAAAGGATCGGCTAGCTGTTTTTTGACCTTTTTATTTGATCACATTTTCCTGGAATACTCAATTTTTATACCATACATTTGTCTTATCGCTGCCATTTGATAGGTAGTTTCGGTAGAATAGTACAACTTTTTAGAACTATTTATCAAAATATAGGGATAATCATTTGTTGAACAAAAAATTTGAATAGTTACGGTTGCACTTTTTCGTATATATCTCTTTGTTGTGAGGCACCGAACTGTATACATGCTGCTCGCAGCATTTTTCTCTTTTGTTTTAATCTTTCTCTTAGTATTTTTGTTTCTTATTATAATAAATCATTTGAAGGAAGCTAATTCTAAAAGGCTGGTAGGCCAAATTTCTCAGGTTCAAATTGCTCAAGGCTCTTCAGGACTAGAGTTGCTTTTTCTGTTAAATTTTTTGGTAGATTCTCATCCGGTACCATGACTACTTGCATTCCTGCATTGACAGCGGCTTGAACCCCGTTCGGAGCATCCTCGAAGACCAGACACTGAAAAAAACAGTATAAAAAAAGAGGAACCACTTTTTTAAAAAATAGTTCCCTCCTTTTTCGTATTTATTAATCAAACAATTTAGCATTTTTTGTAATAACGAACCGTTGATGGATCTGGATTATCGGGAAAACGTTTAGCTGCTACCAAGAATATATCAGGACTCGGTTTTCCTTTTTTCACTTCTGGATCAGAGCCGCCGAGCACACGATGATGGAACAGTGCAAAAACGTCCTTTGATTTTTGAGTTTTCAGTTCGTAGCTCTTTTCGGTTGAGCTTGTTGCTAGTGCGATCGGTATATTGTTATTTTTCAGATGTCGTAAGAGTCGTTCTGCCCCTATAATTCGAGAATTCAATGCATAACGATCATCGTCGCTCAGTTCTTAACACTTTACCTTGATCTAACTTTTTATCACATCAATATTAAACATCGACGAGTGCTATCGATAATGCGATGTTAGTGCACAATTTAGGATGATTTCAATGAGTTATGAAGAACAAATCTCGTATAATAATGAAATGAAATCAATTAATTAAATTAACCACACCAATGAAGAAAACTCAGTCGATTTTCTACGATAATCGTTAATTCTGGTAACCCAAACTACGATCGGATTCGAAAAGGAGTAAAATTGAATGTTGCATTAACACTCATTTTATTGTAATTTTCACCATTTTTCATCGACTTGGATCCGAACAAATTTCATTTTGCCGCTCGTATATCTGAACCCCACACTGGACAAACCACTCAACATTTATATGCAATTTTTTTCCTTTTAGAAATTAGTCCCTAACTTATCACCGATATGATAATTATTGAAATGTAATTAAACGATCACTTGACGGGATTCGAGCTTATGAATCACACAGAAAATAATCGCGATCAATTATTGAATCATTAACAACTATTCACGTTCCATTGTTAGAACCACTCTTATCCAAGGCCACTCGTTATTTTCCATCCATCGCTTATTGCTTCTAATTTATAATTCCAACAAATATATTTGTCCAAATTCACATTTTTCTTAACATTTCAAATTGAGATATTTGTAATTCCAGTGATAAGTTTAAAATGCTTTGGTTAACAAAACACTTGAATTTCATTTGACACCAATTACTAAAATGAAAAAGCTGTCAGGAGCTGTTGACCAGCTTCAATTTTTAATATGTTCAACACTCAACTCTCATTATTGTCATATGAATTCATAATAATATGAATTCACATAAAATTATTCAAAAATAATTATTGAAGAATTCAAAGCTCATTTGACAATACGTACCAGAATGTACACGCAAAACATGGCTGCGAAAACTAACCTTCTTTTAATCCATGAAATAAAGAGTATTTTTATTCATGTGTACAGATAATGTAGATGTACAGTATCTAGCATTTGAAGCACAATTTCATTTTAAATCTAATTCTAATTCAATGGAGCTGTGAGGGTTTCCGAACGATTCAGAAATGGAGGTAAAAAATGGTGACATTTTTTGGATAAAAACATAATTGCAATATTTCATGTTTCCATAATTTGAGCACAATGTAACGTGTTGCTTTCATTTAGAAACTTCCCACCTCAAATGTCCAATTTGGGAGCAGATAACAGAAATAAAAATAAATTTCATTGTATTCACACATTGCAATTTTTGACGTTATGATTTTTTCACTATTGCTCAGTGCATGGATTGCGAATTGGCAACAAAATTATTGTGCTCCAAACACTGGATACTGTAAGATCAATATGGTGAATAAAAACAATGATAACAGTGTGAAAAACTACATGAGCCTTTGGGTGCAAGTTTATCCTGCTATGAATTCGTTTAGTCCTTTCAACCAAACCAAATAAAGAGGAAGAGAAATGAAATGAAATGAAAAAAAAAATCATTTCCACGAGTGTTTGATGCAATGGAAGGCGAATATATGTTTTCTATGTTTAAATTGCACTCTAACGTAAAACCGATAAAAAGCTCAACGATATACATAACAAGGAGGAAATTTTGATTGCTTTGCTGTTTAGTTTGTTATCTCGACCTGGCATGTATTTAACATCAGTGAACATTTCGAGCTGCATTTGATGATACTGCTCTTGAAATTCTTCAGTGGACAAGGGTAGCTTATAGTGATTAATAATAAGTTCGGCGCCTACAAGCTCCGGACGTCCAAGAACTTGATAAGCCAAATCGCCGCCATATGAATGCCCGTATTTTGACACTATTTTTTGATATATTCGTTTGTAAACGCTCTCAGTATCTGTTGGAAAATAGAAAGGAAAAAGAAAATTTTAAAAACATTGCCTCGGCAGGTTACCTGGAAGAAGTGAAGCCTGAGGAAATATTTCGTTGTATATTGGCAAAAGTTGTTCAGTCAATTCCTGCGGCTGCATTGGCAAATCTAAAGCTTTCACTATGGCAACAGCACTTTCGTGAGATTGTAGCCCCATCGTTTGTCCTTTTATTTCCCACGTAAAAGTCTTGCCATACTTATTAGCGACACGATTATAAGCCATTGTGTAAAGTCGTTCCGTATCTGTTAACAACGCTCATCGAATTTACGTTGTACACAATTTTTCCATAATTCATTTCACCATTGAAACTTTTTCGTTTTCATCCCAAAATCCTTTCAATAATTCCATAATCTTTCAATAATTTAATAATTCCTTCCAATAATTACCTTTTTTACATATTTTTTGATGGCTTAAATGCAGGTTTGTTTTTATTTAAAGGATATTATCAAGACGTTTTAACAAATATAATTTTATTGTCATGTTGCATCATCTTAATATTGAATTGGAAAGATAAAATCAATTTCAAATCCATGCAATCAAAACGGTGGTTACGTAAAAATTCAATTCAGATTCAAAGCGTTTGTCATCAAAATTGAAAAAATTAGACTTGGAACCCGTTCAAATTCGCCACGTGATGACGAAGTGACAATTGATTAAAATTTTGAAATTGGTTTTCGTTTTATCAAAAGATGCACCGAAAATTTTTTAATCATAGATTTTTTGTTGAAGTTAAAAAAATTATCTCATAATTATAAAATCATAGGCCGTATCCTTCTATGACAATGTCATGCAACGAAATTACATCATACAGATATTGAATTTATTCGCGAAGGTCAAAAGGTATAGTAGTACCCTATAGTAATGGCTCGACAATTGAATATCGTATATCTTACCCAACAGCAGACCATCCATATCGAAAATGCAGTGTGTCACCTTTTTATATGTTGAACTCGACATTTTTGTTAACGGGGAAATTTAGAGGTTAGTAGTTTTTAAGAAAATCGTCAAAGTGTCACTGCTACTGCGACCGGTTTAATGACTCTGAAGGAATGAAAATCCTCGTCGAACGAACTTTTCGAACAGACCCCCTGTGGGACCGACGGACGACTCTGATGACAGCTCGTGCTCGTGGGAAACTCAAAATTGTTCTCATTCGAACGATCTTTCCTTCAAGGCTGATTTTCAATGCGGCAGTTGCGTCGTCGGCTGTTGGAAAACGCTATATGGCTCAACTGGAAATATTTCGAACATTTTTCAAATATTTTCCGAAGACATTCGAAACGATTTAGGTATAAAATTTCAGATGACAAAAAAAAATTGTAAAGTAGTCGCTCTTCAAATTTTCTCGAGTATTTTGTGCCACAAACCAAAATCACTTTTATTTTGAAAGTTGAATTTTTCTCGCGACACAATGTTGAGAAAGTTGCAAGTTTAGTGGTTATTTAACCGTTAACCTCGCTATGAAGCGTGCAATTTATTTGACAAATTCCCATGACGACACTAGCTGTCAAAATAACTTTCCAAGTGTAACAAACAAAAAAAGGCTTGTGTTTGAGAGTCTAGAGATCACATTAGTCACTATAATAATAACTGTATCGTCTATATTGGGTGGCTCAGCTGTGGATAACGTTTATCGTAATATAATATGGTCATATGATGCTATATCGTGCATATAGTATAACCAGTTCGTGATCATGTGTGTGCGTCGTAATTTTCTCGCAGTATGCTCTCCAAATTGACAACTATCGTGAAGCATAAACAAATAAAATTTTCCTTTGTTTATCGAGCTACGAATGATCAAGCGATTGTCATTTGAGTTACGAACGTGAAGTACCACAATCGCGAAAACGTAGTGTGCGTGGTGTGCGTTTGTGTGTGTCAACGTGTAAATAGCGATTGTTGTCGAAACCGTTTCGAAATTCGAGAAACATGGTGAGTTTAATGATAAGAAATGTTTTTTCCCTATAAGATTGTCATTATCTTTAAACTTGAAGTAATTATTTTGTATTTTCTGATTCTGGGATTTGAAATGTTTGTTTTCCAAAGAGGCTGTTTTACGTTTTTTTAGGATGATGATGATCAATATCAGGCAGGTTACAATGTGGGATCATTCCCTCAAGACTTTGGTTACACACCTTTCGATGGCGAAGGAGATGGATCCGCTGCTTTGCTTGCTGGGGAACAGAAGCCTAGAATTCTTCTAATGGGCTTAAGAAGGTACCCCTGGACAATAATGATGCCAATCATCAATTACCAATGATTTTCCTCTTCATTATCAACAGCAAAATTCAGCATATTTATTGTTTACAACTCTTGTCACAGCTTCTTTTCTAATTCAGCTCATTCGTTCAAAAAATAAAATTTACCTAACGATATATTGAAAATAAAATTGAAATTTGCTACAGAATATGACCAATTTCAATCGAATGATACCAACTGTGATATCATTTGAAGTATGTCCTAATACAAGTGGATTTTGTATTTACATTTAATGAAGAATATAATGAAAATATGCTGCTAATCATTTTCATTAGAATTTGTAATGACAATTCATAACAAAACTGGATAGTAGAAATTTTTCATTTCAACCCTTTAAGGTGCTGTAGAAAAAATTCCAAAGAATTGACGGACTCGAATCTTGTATAAGTAATGGTTTATATTTCAGGAGCGGTAAATCATCGATCCAAAAAGTAGTTTTTCACAAAATGTCACCAAACGAAACGCTCTTCCTGGAAAGTACTAACAAGATCATTAAAGACGACATCAGCAATTCCAGTTTTGTCCAATTCCAAATATGGGATTTTCCAGGACAAATAGATTTTTTTGATCCAACTTTTGACAGCGACATGATTTTTGGTGGTTGCGGAGCTCTTGTTTTTGTCATTGATGCCCAGGATGATTATATGGAAGCTTTGAATAAACTTCATCTCACAGTTACCAAAGCTTACAAAGTTAATCAGGCCATCAAGTTTGAAGTTTTTATTCACAAAGTTGATGGATTGTCGGATGATTACAAAATGGAAACTCAGAGAGATATCCACACGAGAGCAAATGACGATTTAGGAGATTCTGGTATATTTATCATTTATCAGATAAAATGCTATTTTTCAATGCAAGTATTTGAATGCAACATTAGAAATTTTTCATAATGGCTTTTATTTTGCTCAGGTTACGATCAAATTCATTTGAGCTTCCATCTCACGTCCATCTACGATCACAGCATTTTCGAAGCTTTCAGTAAAGTTGTTCAGAAGTTGATACCACAATTGCCAACGTTGGAAAACCTTCTGAATATTCTCATATCGGTAAGAATTTGTCGCGAACACAAATATCTGCTCTGACCTATTAAATTCAACACAAATTTAGCATCCGATATTGTGGGAAAACCGTTTGAATTTTGTGTTTGATATGAGTGAACTGTTCGTTTTATTTATTTTTTGGCAGAATTCAGCGATCGAGAAAGCCTTTTTGTTTGATGTCGTTTCGAAGATATACATTGCGACTGACAGTTCACCGGTTGATATGCAAAGTTACGAACTCTGTTGTGACATGATCGACGTCGTTATCGATGTTTCCTGCATCTATGGGTAATTATCCAAAACAGATCCAAAACAGAAGTTCCAACCTAAAATAAAACACTGTAAGAAATTAATAATTACGATGCATTCAAAACTGACGTTTAGACTCCGAGAAGATTTGGAAGCCGCTGCATTTGATAATCAGAGCTCGAGTCTTATAAAACTTAACAACGGTACGATACTTTACTTACGCGAAGTCAATAAATTTTTGGCCCTTGTGTGCATCCTCCGTGAGGATAATTTCGACAGACAAGGTGAGTCGAAGTGTGTTAACGAATCGAATATTGAATGTTAGAGCTCGAATTCTAATCGATAATCGTTTATTTTACAGGAGTGATCGATTACAATTTTCTCTGCTTTCGTAAAGCGATACAGCAAGTCTTCGAATTACGAAACAAAGCACTAGCAGCCGCCAGCGCGAACAATCATTCATCCTCGCCGGCGAGCGTAAATGATACAACGACTGTGCCGGCGAATCAAGCCGGTACGATTGGTCAAAATGGAACTGTAGTTCTTGCCCAGAGTTAATCAATGCCCTGAGCGAAATTAGAAGTTTCAACGGAAATACTTTATTCTTTGTATATTTTGTACAACCCCCGTTGCATTTACAGCTATTGGGATCGTTAACCTTTAGAAGAGAAGAACAAACTTTGAGAAAGAAAAACATTTGAACTCGGTGCCATCTCCAAATAAAAATAAATGTGTGTAATCGACGAATAAGAAGCTTTTGTAAAGAAGGAAGCAATTTTTTCCGCTAATCAATAAGTGTATATATGAACCGGTAATTACGAGCTTCAAAATTATTCATTACGAAAAGATTCTAAGACTTGGGGAAGCAGCAAGAGCTTCAAAATAATATTTCTTCTTCAGCAAGTAATTTCTGAAAAAAAATGAAATTTGTATATTCACTTGAAATTGAACTGCGATTAATTTGCAACGTAATTTTTTCTCTATTTGCCGTTTCATCTCCGCATTCGCGTTTTGAGTTTTTTTTTGTTTGTTTTTATAATTTTCTCCATTGTTGGTACTCCTATAGTACATTTATAAGGTAAACATGATACTAAAAGAAACAATGTTGGAACGATATTAGTACATTATTAATTTTTAAATGTCATTTGAAAATTCAATTTTACCGATTTATCGGACCATATTCGCGTTAAATCGACCATGCCATGACATCAAATTCGTCTCTCTCTTTCTCTCTGTTCTTGAAATTTCAGTTAAAATTGTCGTTTTGTCGTAAAAGAAAGAAAATGTCAAATTTAGACACGTTGCTGTAAATGGTGCACAAGCAAGTAATTATATAAAATTATATATATTCAATATTATTTCTCGCATTATTAGAACTTTGTCTGGATGATATTTGTTATCTACACGAAGTGCATATTCAATACCTTGACCTTGATAACTTGCTTAGACTCATTTGTTCTCAGACGCCGCACTATCATCGATTTCGCTTATGAATTCAGCTAGTTCGAGGCTCAGATCGTACGATAAACAGTTCAATGCAAGAAAATTTTCCTCATAATGATACCATCGTATGTAGGAAAACGTTTGATCGTACTGATTCAGTGACACATATTCGGGCAAATCGCTGTAAATTTACCATGAAAAAAAAATAATAATAAAACAATAAAAATCCGAATAATAGATGCTAAATTTTTGCAAACAAATTTTGTTAACTTTCAAAATGTATTATAAATGAGAAAGGAGGATAAGTCGAAGAAAAAGTATCAATTAGAATCGATATTTGATTGTACATTACTTTGTTTATCTTCTTTTTTTTTCAACAATTCAATAGACGCTAGTAAAAATAAATGATTGACATGCAAAATAAAATCGTTGCGAATAAACTCTATTTTTCTTTAAAACAATTATGACAAATTTTTCATATACACGACTCAATTAAAAATTACCAGAAACACGTGTAGGGTTCCAAAATTTTGAATGAAAAAAGAACCAAATTTTTCAATAGCTATCATTTTTACAATCAATTTTCAATAGTCAACATCGATTATTCGGGCATGAAAAAATTCATGAACTCTAATATTATTTGTTTCTCGTGAATTTCCAAAAATTTCGACAAAAACAGTCGTTCAACGTTAGAAAATGATTGATGCTTGAGGGATTATAAGGGTTCGATGTTCCTACCCATAGTCGAACCAGCAATTACTTCTTTTCTGTACGAGGTCCGGAACGGGAATGGGAATTCCGGAGGGAGGTAGGCTCTGATGTGCGACTTCGGCGAGAAGGTCGCGACTCAAATCGGTAATGAAATTCTCGTTAATTTTTTCGTGATTATCGCTAAACTCACTATCGCCGTGAGCAGCCGGTGTCAGTTGGTCTGGAAAATCATCGGGAAAGGAAGGAGAGAACGTGAACAAATAGCGAATCGCGGTGATTTGATAAAAACGATTTATTCATTAACATTGTAAGAGTTTTATGACTTAATTATTTATTAATGATTTTTAATCCTACGAGAGAAGCAATATTTTTCGGAAATTGTTATCTCTCTCCCTCTTGAATATTATTTTTTTACACGAATCATGTATTATTTACAAATATGTTATTAATCGATGAGAGTTAGGTGCACGGCATACTGCAGTTAAAAGCGGATCTCAAGCCAGTCACTGTAAAGAAAAAAAAGAAAAAAAAGGGCGTGTTTTTGCAATGCTCTAGATATTATATTGCACATCATGCGTTTTTTTTACATTACTTCAATTCTGTGCACTATTTTTTTTGTTCTTCGATAACTCCGTTATTTCGAATAGCTGATGCAACCCGATTATTGTGAAATAATTCTGTATATAAATCATTTTCATTGGATCATTCAATATTCAAATTATTTGCTTCTCCCATTCTCAACGGAATTCGAATTAATTGTCATTGCTACGTCATGCGATTTGAATACATTAATATAATTTGAAGAAGAAACAATCTTCGAGATTCTTTTCAATGTAATCCTCTTTCAAAAAGTCAAATTATTTCTCAATAGAAATAAATTATAATTCATTCGATATACGATAAATTATAAAAAGAAAAAGTTCATCGAGATCTTGGTTTTGCATTAAGTCATAGAGTTAAAAGGGAAGCAGAGAAATTGTACTGCGTTCTTAGTACTGTTATCTTTTATGGCCGCAATTGAAAATCAAGTGAAAGGGGATGACGTACAATCGGGATTTATGCGGGAGTGAATCAAATGATTGAATAATTATTCCGATCAAGTACCAAAAGTAGGTACATTGGATTGAAATATGTCGCGTAAATTCATAATCGTCACCGTAATCTCCGACTTACAGTAATCCGCGTCCTTATTTTGTACAGCGTTGTGCAGAGCCAGTGCAATGTAACTGTGATACTTCGTATAACTTTTTTCCATAAGATCGAGATCCTTTGCTACCAGAAGTGACGCACCGCGTTTCCATCTATCCCGTACGTGGACGCACATACTCAGCAGCTAAATCCATAAAAATAGGAATATAGAAACACTCAACTTGAATTTTATGAATCTGTCGATTTTCAATCAAATTTCGAATCTTGATTTGTACTAGGATCAATGGAGCTGTGGCGTTTCTCTTTTATATTCGTCGAACATGCTTACGTCAGAGCCGACAAGCTTGGTAATAAACTTTTCAAGGATATGTATGAAAATAATTATTTTTGATGAAAATACGAAAGGAATACGTACGTTGTGAATTGTTGCCATCAAACTCTCAAATTCGCTGGTTTGCAGACAATGTTCATGGACCTGTTCCAAATACTCGTTGTGTGCTGGAATATTTTCCCAAGTAGCAAGAACAGTGAATCGTTTTATTTCAATATTTTTATTTGATGTATGAAATTTACCTGTTATAATTGTATCTAAACTATCAGCATGGGCCAAAACTTTTTCGAGAGCGATACCGAAACTTTGTAACACTTGACCAGCTAAATACGCGTGAATAGAACCAATTGCGTGCATGAGCCAAAACCTCAAGCTCTCAAGTCTTCTCGCATAAAAATGTTGTATCTTATCCTCCATCGCCGTCGAGTCTTTTTCCTCGAGATCCCAAAATCGCAAATTGTTCAGCGTCCACAACGCCCATTTCAATTTTAATTGAAAGCGGAATACCGCGTTGTATTTCGAGAAAGAATCTTCATTCAGAATCATATTGATCGGCCAACCAATCGAGTAATTGAGAGTTATGCGATCGGCTGCTTGCAAAACTTGATGAGTTCGAATTCCCTCGACATTAATGGACCAGCGGGCACTCGAATCCGGCCATTCTTGTGACAATACTTCTTGAAGAATGCACGTTAAGGAATATGCATTATTCCACGTTGACGACGTTTCGATCTACGAACAATTTTGTTCTAATTAGCTTCGAAAATGTTTGTTTTTTTTTCATGTGCTCATTCTCTTCGATTGCTCTTGCCGATTTCTTCAATTCGGATGGCAAATTATTAGCGAATGCGATATTTACCTCTTTGAACATGAGATTATAAAACTGCGTCATTATGTGACCTCGTTCCATCATGTAAACCGATCTCATGAGTTTCAGTTGAGCCTCGAGTTTGTACTCCTTGACTAGAATATCTTTGACCAATTTGCTAGCGCAGTTGTAACGCTGTTCGAGAACTTTTTCCAGAGTATTTTCAAAGACTTTTCGAAAAGGTAAAACGGCTGTTGGTGAAATCGTTTCGAGTGTCTGAAAAATATTTCTGCCCCATCCGATGGTGCGAACTTCATTTTGATCTTGAGCATCGACAGTGTCGTTCTGGGGATACAATTCGGTGGGTAAATAATTTTCAAACGCTTTCATCAAAAATGGGTTGTCCATTTTCAATATTTGTTGATTTATGTTGTCGTCGATGTCGACGTCGATTCTCTGTATTTTCTGTATCGACGCTTTCGCTTCGAACGGTGTAATAAGCGCGTCTGTCGTGTCCAAGGAATCCGGAATATTGTATTTTGAGAATTCTCGCGTTATCTCGTTCAGGAACTCGTCATTTAACGATATTCTCGGAGCTAAAATGGATGTTAAGCACGTAAGTATGGATCGCGAAAATAAAAGTTTAGTTTCCAATTTTTCTCTCATACATAACTCACAATCACGTTCAGCATTCATTTTCCACATGTCCGCCATGCGATCCAGTGTAACAAGCAAGTCGATGCTTCGTCCCATGTGTTTAACTTTACGACACAAAAGAATTATGACCGGATCAACTGAGCAATCGTCCTGCAACTCGCGTATCGCGAAGCTTTCACCTTTTTCGTAATTTTCTGTCGTATCTATAGGTCCTGATATACCGAATTGATAAGTTATGTCTGCCGTTCTGTGAAACCCCATGTGGAAACAATCAAAAAACGGGGCAAGAAGATTGCAAAGTTGACTCCAAATTGAAGAAAAAAAAAGTTTACCTTGCTATGAAAAACTCTGATCTCCAATCCTCGAGTCTACCCTCGCTGAGCCAAGTTGCTATGATGTTCAAATAAACTGTTAAACTCGACAAATAAAGACTGGCGCAGAGATTCGTTCGTTCTCGACTACTGGAATTTTGCACCTGTCGATAAAGTCCAGATAGCAATTTCGTAGTGCATTTCCAGTTCGGTGACTCTTTCCAATCGGTTATTACCAATTTGTGGATTTCGTAGATCATTTTTACACTTTTCATGTACTTTTCCAAGTCTTGCGACAATGTGAGGAATGTGTGGCAGTCGTCTGTGCATTAAAATACCAAAAAACGTTTTATTCTTGTCATTTGATCAACTTTACCCGATATGTTTCAATCAAATTAATGTATTTATTATAAAACATTAATTTCAATCAATTTCACAGTAACTAATAATGTCCCGATGAATTTTTAAGTTGTGAAAATTATACTAATATATCTAGAGTTAATAATTTTTACCCTGTTTCATGATTTTCCTTTCAATTTCTAGTAGCTGCAATCTTATTTCGACAAGATATTCTGAAACGGCCGCATTGTATTCCTCGTACGTGAGCGGAGGCAGTTTATCGGAGCTCGATACATCGTATCGTTGATACAATTCTTTTCCGAACTGATCAATCTCGTTAATCATTCTGTAGTAATCACAGTACTGCGAGAGAATACTGCTGAAAGCGTTCTAGAACAAAAAAAACAGAAATCTCAAAGTTGTAATATAGTTGAAATTCGTGCTAATAAATAGATAATGGAGTGCACTCACCGGTGTCAGACTTGGTATTGAAATATTTTTGCAAACATGGAAATTCATTTCAGGATTTTGTTGGAAAACTACCATTTGCGATGGCACATGGAACATCCAAAGAATTTCTCTGCTAGCCTGGTATTCTGTTAGAGTACCCGTGAATTCTGTACTGAAATTACTCCTGTTCCTGTTCCGATAATGAGTCATAAGTTTTCAAAATTTCATTTAATATCAATACGAGTTGATGCGAAATTACATGAAAAATTCGATTAAAGTTGAATTGGCTTTTTTTGCATTTAATGATTTAATAACGCTCAAATGTTTTAATTTTTTTGATATTGTTACCACAAATCACAAAGGTGAGCAGGTAAAAATTGACTGTCCGTATCGGCACAGTGCCATGGCAATTCCTTCCACCATGTGTTTTGTACATTTTTATCGAGCCATTTTCGAGAGTTCACTCTGTTTGCTATACACGTTGACAGTTTGTCCAAGCTACTTTGCGTTTTTTTCACAGGCAACAGGCTCGTGAAAGATCCTGTATCCGTTGATACTTTTTCCTCTTCGGTTGCCTCTGGTAATTCTTCATCCTCTCGGTCCGACCATTCCTGCGATCAAAGAGTTTCAAATATAAAGTAAGATTCGTTTCCATGGTATTTAGAAAATGTATGAAAATACATTCCAAGAGAATTTTGTGATAGTAAAATTCATAAGGATTCAGGAAAAACTTTGTGAGTGATGATAGAACTCAGCATCCGCCAATCAATTGGATAGCCAGGTAAGAGATATTTGGAAAATTCAGAAAGACTTTTACCAAAGTTATCACACTTTTGGTTCACGGTTTTATTTTGTTTTAGGAGTTTATAAAAACTTGAACTTACGCTCTCACTACTGCTGTCATAATTGTCGAAAAATTCAGTCTGACCTTCCTTCAGATACTGACCCCAGTCAATTTCCTCAGGGACTTCAATTTCCTTTGCAAGAGTTAAGTTCAAACATGGATCGCCTTTTGATGCTTTCAGACAATTTAAATTTGACTTGTTTGTCTCATTTGATAAATTCAACAACAAACATAATAACGACCATTGCAAGTCGTACTGAGGATGTGCCTCAAAGTCAAAACTCGTTAGAAATGAATCAACGAGTTGGTTGAACTTTTCAGCTACTTTGTATTTTCCATGGATAGACAATTTCTTACTGACATCATCAAGATTTCGTTTTGTCTCTTGCCCGTTGACAGAAAGGTATCGATGATGTTTGATATTTGACAGGACGAATCGTTCGCATACACGAAAACCCTCGTCCGATTCCTTCGTTGGTGGAAAACAAATAAAAATTCAGTATCAAAATTTATTTGTTCCTACTTGGGATTGTTACTCGTGCGTAATTCTTTAGCCTCTACGAACCTCAAAACCGGTGATATTTGTAATGAGTAGTTTTAAGTCCTTATGGATATCGCCCAAAATTTTCGTAGCCATACTTTTCTTTAACAAATTTTAAACATCACGCTAGAAATCCTATAAATAAACTGCGATAATACAAATTGAAAAAATTATAGGCACTCTTACAAAAAAAAGCCTATCAATGCAAATCACCGCTCGCTGTTGTGTCCAATCTCTGTTATGCTATATTATTAACGAATTTAGACGTTAAACCTCGTTGTTTTTATCCAAACATCAGCCAACAAAACATACTACCACAACTCCATGATTTTTCTTTACTACCAATTTTCATTTTATGATATACCTATATTATATAGCCATCACTTTGGTAGTGGTAGATTTGGACAGGATATAGTGTTTTTTTTATTTGTATGCGTTTTTCGGTTGCAAGAGTGGAGCATGTGACGGTAACTGAAAGGTAGATATAAACGTTTTTTTTTCTTTCGTGCTTGCATATGATATATTTCAGAAAAACGGATTATGACTATGTTTACACGGCGCTTTTATTCCGGTTTAGTTATATCAATATGGATATACACAAAGCATGTCTATCAATATATATATATATATAAATATGACCGTCTGTACATACAAACCGGAATAAGAAAGCCGTGTAAACGTAGTCGCAAATTTTACGCGTTATTCTCTCTCAGATAACCAACGCGTACTGCTACAATATTAATAAAATATATGAAAAAGTATGCGAACTGGTGCTGCGCCTGCTGTAGTGAAATCTGCCTGTAATTATATATACATTAGGCCTGATCGCGCTGGCTGATATTCGATGATGTTATTAAAAAAATACCCTAGATTTCTATGCCGGCAGAACAACTGGTGGCGGCTCAGCAGCGCGAATTAATATATATTGAAGCATATTGAAGAATAAAAAGCAATAGAGCACGTGCTCTACCACATTGAATTGAATAAAACCAGCAATATAATTTTTAATATAAACTTGTTATTTATTACGTATGATTTATTGATTTACGACTTGACGAATGCGTTTGATTTATTAAATGAATTGCATATACCAATTTACAATGAGAAAGAGTTTGTAGTCACGTGCGTACATAGACAGTAGTGGCCGTGTATGGTCGGTTGGTTCGATGATTACGCGCGTCATGTGTGTGTGTGTGTGTGTGTGTGTGCCGTCTGTGGTGTGGCAGGCCAGGCAGGCACATCAATTTGACGCGGTGCGCGCTACCCGCGCTACAGTGTCAGCCCATATGTGGAACTAAACTACTACATTTTCTAATTTCTGTGTCAGAACTGCCAGAAGCTAACACGGGCCCTGTGCTGTTTCATGTACTTCTAATTTTTCTGACTTTGATATGGGTTGCAACGGCAATAGTGCGTACAATATGAATGACGGTGATTCTATTTACGGGACGACTCTGTCCCAGGAGTCGATGAAAGTTATTGCCGAGAGTATTGGTGTTGGTAATTTGCCGGACGAGGCTGCCAAGGATCTTGCCGAAGATGTGAGTTACAGACTCAAGGAAATTATACAGGTTTGTTTGCTATTTCAAAACAATAGGTTCATTATCACCTGGGGAATCATATTTAAACTCTGTGTACAAAGTGCATACCGCTTCCTATGCAACTCTCTTGGCTCTGTATTATTTTTATGCTTATGACTTGATTGAGCATTGTGAAAGTATAGACCGACCGATGATTTTTTTGATAAAGGTGACAATTGAACCGTTCAACTCTCATTTTCTGGTATTATTTGCTACGTGCCAGAGAAAAATTACAACGGATATTCAGAAAAATGATTAAACTCCACGAGATGCTTTAACGTTTGCTTTCCAACTTGAACTACAATAAATTTAATTGTTTTTTGATATCATTAGGATGCTGCCAAATTCATGAGGCACGGGAAGCGTCAACGAATGACGACTCATGATGTCGATCACGCTCTCAAAATAAAAAATATCGAGCCTACTTACGGCTTCTTCTCGAAAGATCACATACCTTTTCGTTTTGCCTCTGGAGGCGGTAGAGAATTACACTTTGTTGAAGAGAAAGAAATTGATCTTAACGAGATGTTATCTTCGGCTGGAGGTCCGAACTGTCCCAAATTGCCACTGGATATAACTCTGAGGGCTCACTGGCTTTGCATAGACGGGGTCCAGCCGACAATTCCAGAAAATCCACCGCCAGTGTCGAAAGGTGAGTTGCAAAGAAAATCTGATTTTCCCACGTACAATGCGTGTTCTCATTTTTATATGCTCAATTGTTTTCAGATGCACAAAAATTGGAAAGCGTCGATCCCACAACAAAACTTTCAGCAAAGACCCAGAATATGGGTGTGGGCAAGCCAGGTGGCGGAGGAAAGAGTCAGAAACTTCGTAATGTTGAAACTGTTCATGTTAAACAATTGGCGACTCACGAATTGAGCGTCGAACAACAGTTGTATTATAAAGAAATAACGGAAGCATGTGTGGGAGCGGACGAAGCTCGACGAGCCGAAGCTCTGCAATCCCTCTCAGCTGATCCGGGGCTACACGAAATGCTCGCAAGAATGTGTACATTTATCGCAGAAGGGGTTCGTGTTAATGTGGTACAAAACAATCTTGCTCTTCTCATTTATCTCATGAGAATGGTCAAAGCTCTGCTGGACAATCCCAGTCTTTACTTGGAGAAATATGTGAGTTTTATTCAGATTTTTAATTACGTTTGATTAAAAAGTTCAGTATTTTTTTGTACCTTCATTGGCAGCTGTTGAAGATCGTGAAGAAGTAAATTTGATTGAACAAAATTCCGATTCCATGATAGCTTCACGAGCTCATACCTTCCGTAGCAACGTGCATAGTTTCACGACAATTGTGCATGAGACCCGAGCTCGATAACCACTGGGCTCTTCGGGATTTTGCGTCGCGACTGATGGGCCAAATATGTCGTAATTTCAACACGTCTACGAATAATGTGCAAACCAGGGTGACTCGAATGTACAGTCAAGCTCTAGCGAAAAATAGCCAAGTGAGTGTTTTTCGGATGAACAGAGGGCCGAATAAATTTTTTACCGTTACAAAACAAATTTCATCATAAATCAATCTTAAAATGTACGTATTACAATCCAATATTTAACCACAGACGCCTCCGGCTTCGCTGTATGGCGCGATCGCTGGCTTGTGCGAATTAGGACCTGAAGTTATAAAGGCTTTGGTCATACCAAAGATCAAAATCATTTCCGAACGAATGGAAGGCTCCATCGAAGGCGCAACGCTTTCGAATGCTGACAAAAACGCCGCTGGGCATATTAAAAATCTTTTACTGGTACGACCTAACACGTCTATATTCTTTTCCACCAATGAAATTTTGTCGAAATTTCAAATTCTACGAAAAAGAAAATTCAACTTCAAGAACCTCATGTATGTTCTACTATGAATTCGTCGGGATTATTACAGAAATCCGTTGCTCCGGTGATACGAACCATAAGGTCACCTCCGGATTATGTCGAGGAGTACAAACAAGAATACGGATATATTGGACCAATGCTTTGTACGGCTGTTGCTAAAGCCCGAACGCAACCAACAGCATTGGCAACGACACCATCGACCACAACGACTTTGACGACGAGTCAGCAGGCTCCGACGACCACGACTACTGCCAAAAGTATCGTTCAAGCGGGTGAGGAACGATGTGTGTCCGAAATCTGAAAATTTTTCTAAATTTTTGTTCAACTTGATCACAATTTTCGTGAACAATGATTCTCGAATGCCTCAATTTTCACAAAAATTACAGTCACGTTTTTCGTTCTTTCTTTTCATCACATTTTCTATACTCTTTGCGCGGATCAGTGTCGGTTTATATTCATGGCAACAATTTTGGTTTGTAAGATCGCCAATGCATAGTGGTTCGCGAAAATGGAAAAAATTGAGTCCAGAGTTTTGAGTCGGTTTATTGAGCGAATTTCATTGTTAATTATTAATGCTGCGAGAGCTCCGGATTTTTTTTTCACTAAAATATTCTGATTAGATAACATTGCAGTTTCAACACCGAGTCCCTCGCAGCAGCATACCGGACGTCCGATTATGCTCGGCACGGGGAGAAATCCTGCTGCGACGCCAACAGCAGGAGGACAGAAGTTCGTGATACTTCAATCTCGCTCACAAACTCCAACGGGCTCAGGAATATCAAGCAACGCAATACAACCTTCGCAAACACAGAATTTGCAGACTTCGACTAATCCCCAAGCGCAACAACAGATCAAAGTGGCTCAAACTACCGCAACTCAACAACCAAAACCGCATTTGGCGCAACAAACTATTACGACAATTCCAAAACGAGTCGTTGTTTGCGTCGCCAACAACAGTCATACCAACACCACCACCATCGTGTCTCAGGTAAAATCAGAATTTCCGATCGATTTTTTTTGAAAAATTGCGTTCACAGCTACAGTTTTTGAAGTTCATGAATTCATTTCTCGTAACATTTCATCCAATTTAATATTACGAATGTATATATAAATATATTTGAAAAGATTTAACAACAAAATTTAATTACTCGTAACGTTTTGTATTTTCTATCTTTCGCCAGGCAAATCCAACGGTGAAGCCACCGCAGAGTATATTTGTAACGCAACAGCAAAACATCGAGGGATCGCTAAGTCCGGTGGACGATCACACTTTCTATGATCTAAAATGATTATGTTAAGAAAACTAACGAAGATTAATTGTGGAAGTCGGCTTGACGAGAGCTCTCTTCCGTTCCTCCGGTATAGGTAAAGAAATTTCATATGTAAGCTTTTAAACTTGAGTATAGTACAATAAATACATTTTGTACGACATATTTTTCGATCCAACCATATGTGAGTCAACCACGAGTCTAGTTGGTATTTTTTTTGCTCCATTCTGAACAATTGAAAGTAGTTTCCATCATCGAGCCTTTTTTGTTCGAATAATAATAACAATTTGTAAAAGTTTTAGAGGTTTTTGAATGTTTGACAGGCTTTCAAATGACACATATTTATTTATAATCTCTTAAAAAAACATCCATTAGAAATTTGTAGGGATGGTGCAGATTCGATAGAGGGCAGGTCGAAAGTACTCGTGGTGCCTCTAATGTCGTAAATTATAAGTTTTTGGGGTAGAACTTTCAAACTTTCATTGAAATATAATCATAATAATTTAATAATAAAATAATACAATAATGATAAAAGATCCCCAAAAACTTCCACTTTTCATCACTAGTGGCACGGTAGTCTACTTGCACCATCCCTATAGCGATGATATCTGATTTTGAGAATTGCTCCGACAAGGAGAATTGCCGACAAGGTTCATCAGGTTTTTTGCCATTGTTTCACCAGTTTGACGAATCATTTGAGAGAAATGCGAGTTCTCTTTGACGAAAAGAAGCTCATAAGGCGATGCGAATTCCTGTTAAAAACGTGCGAATAGATAAGTAGGAAATTGTTTGTTAACAGCTTTGTTTTGTTTAGGAAAATTCTATTTTTGGATTCTTCAACCTACCAAAATTTTACCGTCACCCATCACGAGCACACGATCACTATCGATTATCGTGTTTAATCGATGCGCTATCGTGATGACCGTGCATTCTGCAAATTTCGATCTTATTGTTTTCTGTATCAACGCATCGGTTCTGCAAAAGATAAATAATCCATTGAACCTCACAGATGAGTTTTAAATAAACCGCGTCGCTTATTCATATAGTAAATGTAAAAAAAAAAAGTATTTTCGCTCCTTCATTCCCGAGGAAGATGAACAGATTTTTTGTTCGAAGACTATTGTTACCGAAGAAAAAAAAATGATATTTGATTGGATTTTTGAATATTAAAAATAGTAGAATTCATGTTGGACCAAAGTTTATCGCAGAACAGAAAAAAAACAATGTTACCGAGCATCGATGTTGGCCGTAGCTTCGTCAAGGACGAGTATCTTATTGTTTCGCAAAATAGCTCGAGCCAGACAAATAAGTTGTCTTTGTCCAACGCTGAAATTGGACCCGCCCTCGTTGACTTTTTGGTCCAAAAGAGCATCCTCGAGCTCAACTTCGCGCAACGCATCCCACAACGCCGGATCCGGATATTTACCAAACGGATCGAGATTGTAACGTAAACTTTCCGAGAAAAGAACCGGCTCCTGTGGAATAATCGACATAGAGGAGCGCAGCTCCTGAAGCCCGATGCTGCTGGTGTCAAGGTCGTCGATTTTAATCTCTCCCTCCAAACCTTCCCCAAACAGTCGGAAGAGCACTGACAAAAGCGAAGATTTCCCGGCGCCCGTTCTTCCGACGACTCCAATTTTCCAGCCCGGTTCTATTATGACGTTCAAGTCCTGCAAGCGAAATAATAATAAAAAAACTTCGGAAAATGAGGCATCTCGATAACGAGACGATTCAACGAGTAACGCGTTGAAAATAAAAAAAATAAAAAAAAACCAGTGCAAGTAAAGTTAAAATGTTGAAAGTGAAGTTTCTTGAGAAAAAGTGTGAGAAAAAATGTAAAAAAAATCGATCTCCCGGTTTGTGTACCTTTAAAACCGGTGGGTCGTGATCATTGTATTTCAAGAAAACATGTTTCATTTCGATGCGTCCGCGCTCAGGCCATGTGGCAGGAGGAGGCTGCCTCGAGGTCGTTGGCGCTTCTTTCGGCAAATCTGTATACTGTAAAATCCTCTCAACCGAAGTTATCTGCGATTGGACTTCGGTGGATTGCTTGACGCCATACTGAAGCATTCCGGTGAGAATTAGGGACTGTGAAATAGCCAGACCAACGTATCCGCTGAACGAGTTTCCTGTTGAACGTCACAAGTGAAAGAAATAATGTCGTTGCCATTTAATGAGGAGGAATTATTTTTTATTCACTATTTCATCGTCGCTCTACGAACCTGGATCGATGAGGATAAACGAGTAGCAAACGCACGCAACGAAAATACACGAAATAATATCGAGGATTAAACCAAATGAGCATGATGCCACGATGTACAAATACCAGGCTCCTGTGTGAGTGTCTTGACAACTGTCGAATTCTTTTCGCAACATCCCTTGAATATCTTTTCCACTACTTCTTATCGTCGTTAGTCCGCTCAAGGTCGCGCTTACGTGAGAAAATACTGGACTCTTAGCTGCAAAGTATGATGAAAATTTTTATAATTCAAATTCTTTCTCCGCATGGAGGCAAAGATAACGATAAGAAAAGCCTGCTCATAAAGTTCCTTTTTAACGAGGACGCGCTTTTCTTTCGTCGTTGAAAATTCCTGCCGGCGCGCTGATATTTTTCTCGATACCAACTTCGTTTTGCGTTAAAACCATTTTTTTATCCTCAACAGGTGACTCACCAACGCCCTCGAGCCGTTTGATATCCTGAGCCGTATTGAGATAAAATATTCTGATGAAGTAAGCGGCAACAGCAATGATGACCATGGGAATAACCATCCAGTTATTGACGACGGCCACCATGACAAGAATGCCTATCATGACGAAAAAGATTTGAAGGGCCTCGAGCATGGCTTTTGGAAATAATTCATCCATCGCGCCAACGTCCTTTGAAAATCTATTGAGGGTTCTTCCTGAATGAAAGATTTTTATGTCAAAACTGCGAGAGTCGAAATTCATATTGAATCATCCATGAATTTTTCTCAATTATTTTCGACTGTGGACTCACCGGATGGATTGGCGTTCAAGAATTTCATCGTAGTTTCGAGTACGCTCATAAACATTCGGTTGTGAAGGCTTCGTCCAGCTTTCATACAAATATTCATGAAAAGGAAGCTTCGCGTGAGCGTTAGAATGATGCAGGCAACGATGCAAAAAGTGTAGATGTAGATGGCGTAGTGAGTGGGAAGAAGACCATCGTCATCGAGAAGATTGAAGTACGAGAAAACCGTGTCATTGACAACCGATTTGTATTGTTTCGATGTTATTTTCATCGACGGATCGTGAAGACTCATTCGCACTGCTTCGATGTTGGTCCAATAACTGAGCCAATAGTCGGTCCCGCTCGTCGCTATTTGAGCGACGATCATATTCAAGAACAGAATTGTTAGAGTAATGATTCCTCCTCCGGCACGAAAATATTGAACGTAAACTCGCGAGGACATTCGACCCGTCATCATTGTTTCTTGCTTGTCGCTTCCATGCCCGGCTTCAAAGACAACGTCATCGTCGTTCGGCTGAGCGGACAGAAAGTCAACAAATCTATAATTAGGCTAATTCAGATGCGAAAGTTTCACTGAAATTTATAAGCAAAACACGATAAATACTTGCCATGGAAAAACTGTCCTGCGAACGAATCGAAGATGCTTGTGAAACTACGGAAGTCGAGCGCAGTTGTATCGCAGTGGGAGGGACAAATTTTCGATCGTTCACAACCTCCTTAGCGCCGGATTCGTTTGTAATTCTTTGCGCATCGCGAAAACTCATGCACTTTTCGACCCTCTGAGGATTTTGTATTCCACCGGTATCTTCAGGCGTGGAACATGTCTCGTCCAATATCGTCTCCTCAACTTCCGCTGTTTCTTTTTTTTCCTCTTCCATACGACTGATCAATTCTTTGAAATCACAACTCGAATTCATGAGTTCGTTCCAAGATCCTTGTTGCTTTACCGCACCCTAAACGAAAACAAAAACGAGTTAATTCATGGTGGGAATACAAAATAATAAATCGCTCGATGTTCAATTTTGTTCGCTACATAGAGTTTAGTTTGCTTTTTTTGCTCAATCTTTCTAACGTTTCTGATTTTCTTTTATATATCATCAAGAAAATTCGGACCTTCGGATTGAAAAATTCATCAATTAGTTGAAAGAAAATTTAATAATACCAATTTGAAGATTTTTTGATAAGAAACCAGGTAGCTTTCCTTCTGAATTTGTACAGAAAAAAAAATTTACAAGCATCTTCGATGAAACGATGAAGGTCAAAGAATGGAGAATATTTAAATCAAGTATTTTGTTGAAAGAAAAACAGGCAAATTGTATTTTATACTGAAAAAAATAACAACGAAATGCAAAAAAATGAATGCGACGTTTTATCGACAAGCTTCGAAGAAAACTGATTTTTGGGTGTTAATAAAAAAGCAACTTGCAACGCGATTGCTTCGATAATTTTATTTCTTTTATCTTTGCAGCGGTGCAGTTCTCAATAAATCGGGGGGAGAAAAAAAGCCTGCTCTCGTCTCTGTGAGTTTCCAAATACCGACCAGTATTTTCTTTCCCGTTTCCTTGTTGATCTTAATGACGATTTGAAAGTATATATATTTTTGGGAAAGTTGGCACCTAACCGGTTCAACGATTCGACGAGTAGTCGAGCGTGCAGATTGACTAACTTTCTTTTTGTTGCAGATGAAAATGTTGGATCGGTAAATGCGTTTGATCCACTCTCGCGGTGGATGAAAAATGTTTAAAAGTAAAAATGTTTACCGCTTACTCGATTCATGAGGACGATCGTATCGGCGTGTCTGACGAATTGAAGTTGATGGGTTACAAGGATTCGTGTTTTGCCACGAAGATAATTGAGAATGCAGTTTTTGAAGAGCTGTCTGCCGACCCGAGAGTCAACGGCGCTGAGGGGATCGTCGAGAAGGTACAAATCGGCTCGTCGATAGACAGCCCGTGCCAGGTTGATTCGAGCTCTTTGGCCGCCGGAAAGGGCGGCTCCGCGTTCCCCGACGATGGTCATGTCGCCCTCAGGGAATTGGCCAAAGTCCCGGAGCAGAGAGCAAACTTTGGTCACTTCTTGATAACGTTTTTTGTCGAAAGGCTGACCAAAAAGTATGTTTTCACGGACGGATCCTCCGAAGAGCCACGGATCTTGGCTCGCGTACGAGACTGTGAGGTTCGGATTGTCAACGACGAATCCTCGTCGCCATTGCTCCTGGTTAAGCTTGTTATCCTGGTCCTGAATCAACCTGACGGTGCCGGCACCAAGTGGCAACTCCCGAAGCACAATGTTGAGAATCGACGACTTGCCGGAGCCAACCGGACCGATCAAAGCGCATAAATCACCGCCTGAAATCCTCATCGAAACGTCGCAAATCGTCGGAGGCAAAATGCCCGATATCCAGTTTGCCGAAACTCGGTGAAACTCTATCCGTACCGGTGCCAATGGCACCGTCTGTCGGCTTGCAGACTTTGTTCGCGAAGCCAACGACCGCTTCTCGTCCTCGATCGTCAATACCTCGTCGAGGAGCAAAAAGTTCTGAAAACATCGTCGCTCTCGATTAGAGACGCGGTCAACCGAATCACCGGTTCTTTTGATCAACCGCGCGCACCTCGCGATATTGCTTCGAGAGGCTTATTTTTGTCGAGAAAGTTGATTTTCCCGTGTTCTCATTTCAATGCGCCCAAAACGATTTTTTATCCATAAAACTCTTCTTTTTAAAAGAATATTCTTTACGACGATCTTCAAAATATTCTGATTAAAATCGCTCGGAATTGATGTTTTTATATGCACAATATTTATTATTGTTTCGAGGATTGGTCTTTCCTATTGGAAAACTTGTAATTTCGTGAAAAGTCCCCGTTTCTTTCCTCATTTGTTGAGTATCACTGATTGAAAATGCAGAAATTGCTCAATTATAAATGTCGATTTTATTTTCCAAGACACATTTAAGGAAACTCGTGTGTTACTTGTGATTCAAAAAAGCAACTGAACTTTTTGCTCTTTTCATGATCAAAGAAACGATTAAAATTTATTCTCGCGGTTATTAAAATTATGTGTAACTTATTTTTTACGATTGCTAAATTTTTAATATAATGATAGCGGTCAAATTTTACTTTCATCAAGAGACTCGGTAGAGTCTCGGGACAAGTACATTGACAGCCCTGTCGTCTGCTGGCCCGAGGCTCTCGCCGAGACTATACTTTCTCTGAATAAAACGATTCGCGGTGGTGGGGGTAAAATTGGCATGTGATTTTCTTTAATTGCGAAGCCTATGAGTTATGTACGACTTTGAAAATTGAACTTTCAGCTAATTAAGAAATTCTCTTTCGATTGCGTCCAAAATCAATACGATCGGTGGTGTAATTGCTGAGAAAAAACTTTGCACGGGCTCAAGATTATGCAAAAGTTACTAACACATCTATGGATTTACTGTGTCTGTACAGAACACCATCAAAGGCCTCTTGATGCCAGCTATAACCCATTTCTATGGAAGCTCGGGTCCCGGGATCCCGGCTACAGAAATAATGAGTTGTGATTGGTCAGGACACTTGCTGTACCGTTCCAGCGGAATACAGTTTATGAATATATATACAAGACCATCAGTCAGCCGTCAGTTATTGATGTTATAACAAACGGATTTTCGACATTACGAAGTGCGGGGTGACAAAAAAATATTTTTCATCTAATAATGTGTTAAATATGTATTTATTTTATTAAAAATAGTGGTATGTGGTGTCATACAGTATTACGAAAACCAGACATATAGTGACTTTGACGTGATATATAGTACATCGCCATCTGTCAGTTTTTGATGGCATGAGCAAATTAATAGCAACAGCGATCTGAATGATAAAATTTCGGAGAAATAGTGCGAGCTGTATGAATTCGATTCAAAATTCTTATATGACTATAAAAAAAAAATGTTATGTAAGTTTTGTGAAAACCATGTGGGTTAGTTTACGCTCATCGCAATCGGTTCGCGAGTGTTTGTTATATCGAACATATATTAGTATTGGGAAATTTCTCCTTGTACAAATTCTTTGATTTTACGTTTATTTATGATATAATTTTGTTGCAATCCTGGTTCTGGTTCTTCAAAAATTTTCAACGGGAGTTATGTGAGAAAAAAAAACTTTCGCTCATTATATAACCTCTCAAACGTTCTTTCCAAACAGAAATTTCATGTTGTGTAATTACATTATAGAAAAAATATGCGTGATTGTATGTAAATGAAAGCAAATAAATGTTGAAAAACTTCGGTCAAGTAAAAGTGTCTAATTCAATGTATTGTTGTCATATTTTCTTTCATTTCGTTTGGCCGTGTTCACCAGGCCCTTTTTCCCACCTCCTTAGCTTACAGTGTATCCATACCAATTTCTATTCATTTTCTAGACAATTCGAGTGACATTCGTATTTCTATTTCCTCATATTGATGTCAATAAATTGGAAAATTCATAACAAAAAGTTTTCATGATTGCTTGTTTACAAACACGAGTTTTAAAAAATCTTTGGGCCATGTAAATACATAGATATTCACTTGAATTGTTGCATGATGAATTTGGAAATTCATTTCAATAAGTCATTGGTTACTTATTTTTCGTGATATCAAAATTTGTATCTTCCAAATGCAATGAACACATCTTAAGTTTGACAACATGATGAAGCGACACGTATATTGAGTATTTCCAGACCATGTTTACGATTGACATTATGGATTAAAAAATTCATGTGTGTGAGTCTATGCCTGATCATTTCTGGATGTGATCAAATATTTTGTCTGTGTATAACCATGGAGACATACTAAATTACACTATTTGATTTACTTCAACATGCAGCGTATCTGTCTGTCACTTTTTACACTATTTGATTTACTTCAACATGCAGCGTATCTGTCACTTTATTTATTGAATATGCCATAATAAGTTTCAAAAATGTGGTTCGGGTAATTTTAAAGTTTTTTGCCCCATAGCACCAAAGTTTGTATTACTGGTACGCAGCGAATACCTATGAACTTTGATATTCCTGCGAAGCGGTAGGTGTGCCAATCTTTTCACTTTTTGGTTCCAACTGTAATATATGAATGAGATACATGAAACAATTATGCGTTCTGTTCACTTTCAAGTGCGCTGTCTTTTTTCCTTTTAGATTTGGCATAATAAATTTTATGAATCGGTGGTAATTTTTTCTGTCTGTACCAAAATTTAGATGAATAAATCGCAGCAAATACTTGCAAATTTGGAAAATTCTATGTATTGACATGCATGCCAGGTATTAGTACTTCCTTTTTTTGATTATGGAATATGGATATCTACAAATAATAAAAATTATACATGAATTATAGGATTTGGAAATGGATTATAAATAATAATCAATAATAAAAAATAATGATGAATGATACAAAAAGTCAGCGATGGCCTGTTTATGAATGGCATAAGAAGTTATGTTTTCAAAATGCAATGCTCATATTAAAAAGTAAGCAATTCTGTTGGTCTTGACGCACTTCATACTTTTTCTTTTGTCCGGTTGAACCTTGGTGGCTACATGCAGAGTTTGAAAATTTTGTGCATCGACGTAGGTGCGTCAACTTTCTATCTCTGGGAATGATAATACGAATGGAAAAGATTGCTTCAAAAAGTCCTTGGAAGCACGTTTTTTAATGAAATAAAAATAACTAGCATTAGAATTCATTAAACATATGTGAAAATTGCGAATTCTGGTGGACTTGGTGAACATTATATATATTTTTTTCTTTCTCCTTCTGTCAAATTTGAAGGAAAATCAATCCAAAAATTCGTTTCATTGAAAAATCTTCATGTTTTCTTTATTCACAATGATTTCATCAAAACAGATGAAAACAAAATTTATAAATGAAGGGGGAAAATTCCACAATGATACAAAATATTGAAAAACCTTACGGAATATGATTTTAATCCCACAAAATTATAGACACGTTCGAAATGGTTGAAAAATTGAGGATATCACTTCAAACATTCGAAGAATATCAAACTGTTATAAATTGTACAAAACTTAAAGAAAATCATTGGAGAAAGGAGAATTATTTTTAAATATCACAATAGAAACATTGGAGAACTTGAGAAAATCTTATTTAAGAATATTTTTTGTGGTTTAGAACTACCACAGAAAAAAGATTTGATATCAAGCCGTAAAAATCCTTTCTCGGAGAAAAAAAAATTTGGACAATTACATTGATGATCGCTCGTTTTCGCATTATACCACAAAAAATGTAAACAAAACTTCTTAAATCACACAACAAAAATGATTTCGAACCGTAAGAAAATATCAAATATATGACAATCCTACAGCATTAGTGTATAATGTTCTTCACTAGTATACTGATTGTGCGGTATCAGTCTTTTTTCAACGAATCAGATGTTACAAGCCAAAATCATATCTCGGCCTCCACCCCGCTTTCCACCGTGCTCTTGGGTTCCTAATTGACAAAACATATTAGAGTACAAGGAAAAAAATCGCTGAAGTCCAACAACAGACCTGTGACGAAATATTTCCAGTACAATTTTGACGAAAAATAGGTCTTTTTTCGTGAAAACCAACGTTATAAGCCGAAAATTATATCTCGGCCTCCAACCCGCTTTCCACCATGCTCTTTGGTTCTTAATTGACAAAACATATTAGAATACAAGGAAAAAAATCGCCAAAGTAGCACAATTTTGACGAAAAATAGGTCGTTTTTCGTGGAAACCAACGTTATAAGCAGTAAATCGTAAATAATTCATAGCAATTTAAATTAAAATTATATATTCATTAAAACATAAATAAGGAACTTTCGAGAAAAAAGACGTGATATCAAACCATAAACTTCCCCTAGGGAAAAAAAGGTTGGGACAAGTACATTGATGGTATCGTGTTTGCTGATAATTCCATCCATAAAAAAAAACTTGGAAATCGATGCCTCATTCTTCTTATTTGATTCGAACAGCTAAATCAATTGAAAAAAATTCCATCTAATTTACGTGCAGCATTAAAATTTATTATATCAATTCGAGGCCAAGTATTTTCTAATGAATTGAAAAAAGTTACCACTTGAGTTACGTGCAGCACTAAAATTTATGATATCAATCAGTGGACAAGTATTTTATTAGTAACTCCAAATTTTGACATTATTAAATTGTTCTAAGAAGCTTTTAAATCCAAAAAAAATCACATGAAAGCTAGTCATTCGTTACTCTATGGTAGCAAAGACTTATAAGAAAATCGATTTTTCTCAGACTTTCAGGATCCTTGGTATTATTCACAAAATTCAACGTCGATTGGATCGATACAAATTATGTTTAAATAAGTGTTAAAAGTACTTGTCCGGCCCATCACTATTCATTTCAATAAAAAATCAATCATAAAAAAATGAAATTGTATGGCAGAATCTGGTTAAAAATTTGTTGAAATGCGATTCATTATTAGTTTAATGCTTTTAATAATAGTATAGGTTAGTTCTTATTCCGTATGGAATTCGTTCGCTGGAAGAATAAGTAGGAAGTAAAAATTGACATCATTGAATATAAACTGGAGAGTTATTTTGGAAGCTTGAACATATATATTATGTACAATTTGTTTCATTTATCGATGCAGAATAAAATCCCTCGTATATTGCGGAATAATTTGTTTCCGTTTTTTATTGAATTAGTGCAACTAAGTAAAAATTACTTGAAGATAATTCTCTCAATTCCCTCTGCATGAATACTTGTGACTTGTGAACCATCAGTTCTAGACAAGCCCTGATTTTTATTTGGATAAACAAATTAAACGGAAAGTGATGGGCCGGACAAGTACTTTTAACACTTATTTAAACATAATTTGTATCGATCCAATCGACGTTGAATTTTGTGAATAATACCAAGGATCCTGAAAGTCTGAGAAAAATCGATTTTCTTATAAGTCTTTGCTACCATAGAGTAACGAATGACTAGCTTTCATGTGATTTTTTTTGGATTTAAAAGCTTCTTAGAACAATTTAATAATGTCAAAATTTGGAGTTACTAATAAAATACTTGTCCACTGATTGATATCATAAATTTTAGTGCTGCACGTAACTCAAGTGGTAACTTTTTTCAATTCATTAGAAAATACTTGGCCTCGAATTGATATAATAAATTTTAATGCTGCACGTAAATTAGATGGAATTTTTTTCAATTGATTTAGCTGTTCGAATCAAATAAGAAGAATGAGGCATCGATTTCCAAGTTTTTTTTTATGGTAGTAAAATCGTCAAGCAAAGACAACAGCCATTTTCTATTTATACGTTTATGCATATCTGTATTTCAAACCAGCTGGCTCATGATTTTGTCAAACCTTCCACCGCGTTTGTGTCGTTATTACTCGTTAACCTCAAATAAGTGTTTTTCTTTTTCCATTCCCAAGTGATTTTCACCAGTAACAAGGCTGTCTCAAAACATCATTTTATTGATATCTAAAAACATTATATCAAGAGACGCGGTAGCGGCTCGACGCCAAGTATTAAAAGGAAAAACTGCAGCGCAAAAGAAAAGCCAGCGCGAGCCCTGCCGCTACTCTTATATACGCGAATATGCCGGTTTTATGACGTCACAGAATTTTCAAATGGCTCTCACAAAAAAACCATTTCATAAAAGAACTTGAAAATTTGTGACGATTTTTTTTCGATTTTTCTCTTTCCATTGGTCTTTGTTGCAAGTAAATCCGTCCAGTAGATCCTGAGATATGTAACGTTAGTGATTTAAAATCCATCATTTCGGGATTTTCATTTTCTTAGAGACAGAGGGGCGTAAGTTACGCTTGTTTACATTTGGACTTACGTCCTTTGCACGATTTCTTACTTTTGTCACACTCTACGTCACGCACTACGCTGAACGCGGCTACCCCCTCTCCTTCTGCGTCGCCGAGCGAGAGAGACAGAGAATGGGCGCACAGCGGGGGCAATACCAGCTCCTGGTTTGCGCATAAAATATGTATATAATTATATAATATATATTTTATTTATTAATATTAATTAATAATAAAATATTATTATAATAAATATTTTATTATAATTAATATATAATATAATATATATATTATATTATACTATAATATAAAATGATAATAATACAATAAAATGAAAAAATTGAATAATACGAATAACATTAAATAATAAATAATAAAACTAAAAAAATATAAAATTCTGGTCGACGCCGCTGGATTATTCGAGGATGTCTAGGGCGATAGCTCATGGGTTTTGGAGGACTAGGTTTAGGTACATTCTATCGCGATTTTCGATTTCTAGGTGGACGACCCCATAGTTTTTTATGTCCAGATATATTCCTCCATGGCTTTCGTCGTCAAGGTATGTTTTTTCATGGTTTTCGAGGTCTGGGTCGACGGCTCCTTAGTTTTCGATGTTCAGGTATGTTTCTCCATGGTTTTCATGGTTTCGGATAATTCCTCCATGGATTTCGATGTCTAGGTATATTCCTCCATGGTTTCTGATGTGCGAGTGTATTTCTCCATAGTTTTTCATGGCCACGTGTATTTCTCTATAGTTCTTGATGTCTAGGTATATTCCTCCATGGTTTTCGCGATCGAGGTTGACGGCTCCACAGGTTTCGATGTCCAGGTATGTTTCTCCATGGTTTTCGTGGTCTCGGATAATTCCTCTATGGGTTTCGATGTCTAGGTATATTCCTCTATGGTTTCTGATGTGCAGGTGTATTTCTCCATAGTTTTTAATGTCCAGGTGTATTTCTCCATAGTTCTTGATGTCTAAGGTATATTTCTCCATGGTTTTCGTGGTCTAAGTATGTCTCTTCATGGTTTTCGCGGTCGAGGTCGACGGTTCCACAGTTTTCGATGTCTAGGTATGTTTCTCCATGATTTTCGTGGTCTAGGATAATTTCTCCATGGGTTTTGATGTCTAGGTATATTCCTTCATGGTTTTCAATGTCTAGACGTGTTCCTTCATGGTTTTCGTGGTCCAGGTATATTCCTCCATGGTTTTCGATGTATGGATATTTTTCTCCATGGTTTTCGTGGTCTAGGTACAATCCTCCATGGTTTTCGTGGTCTAGGTACGTTTCTTCATGGTTTTCAATGTCTAGGCATGTTTCTTCATGGTGTTCGTAGTCGAGGTCGACGGATCCACAGTTTTCGATGTCCAGGTATGTTTCTCTCGGGTTATCGTGGTCGAGGATAATTCCTCCATGGGTTTCGATGTCTAGGTATATTCCTCCATAGTTTTCAATGTCTAGGCATGTTTCTTCATGGTTTTCGCGGTCGAGGTCGACGGCTCCACAGTTTTCGATGTCCAGGTATGTTTCTCTCGGGTTTTCGTGGTCGAGGATAATTCCTCCATGGGTTTCGATGTCTAGGTATATTCCTCCATAGTTTTCAATGTCTAGGCATGTTTCTTCATGGTTTTCGCGGTCGAGGTCGACGGCTCCATAGTTTTCGATGTCCAAGTATGCTTCTCCATGGTTTTCGTGGTCTAGGATAATTCCTCCATGGGTTTTGATGTCTAGGTATATTCCTTCATGGTTTTCGATGTATGGATATGTTTCTCCATGGTTTTCGTGGTCTAGTTATGTTTCTTCATGGTTTTCGCAGTCGAGGTCGACGGCTCCACAGTGTTCGATGTCCAGGTATGTTTCTCTCGGGTTTTCGTGGTCGAGGATAATTTCTCCATGGGTTTCGATGCCTAGGTATATTCCTCTATGGCTTTCGTGGTCTGGATATGTTTCTTCATGGTTTTCGCAATCGAGGTCGACGGCTCCACAGTTTTCGAAGTCCAGGTATGTTTCTCTCGGGTTTTCATGGTCGAGGATAATTCCTCCATGGGTTTCGATGTCTAGGTATATTCCTCCATGGTTTTCTATGTCTAGGCATGTTTAATCATGGTTTTCGCGGTCAAGGTCGACGGCGCTACAGTTTTCGATGTCCAAGTATGCTTCTGCATGGTTTTCGTGGTCTAGGATAATTCCTCCATGGGTTTTGATGTCTAGGTATATTCCTTCTTGCTTTTGAATGTCTGGACATGTTCCTTCATGGTTTTCGTGGTCCAGGTATATTCCTCCATGGTTTTCGATGTATGGATATGTTTCTCCATGGTTTTCGTGGTCTAGGTACATTCCTCCATAGTTTTCGTGGTCTAGGTAGATTCCTCCATGGTTTTCGTGGTCTAGGTATGTTTCTTCATGGCTTTCGCAGTCGAGGTCGACGGCTCCAGAGTTTTCGATGTCCAGGTATATTTCTCTCGGGTTTTGGTGGTCTAGGATAATTGCTCCATGGGTTTCGATGTCTAGGTATATTCCTCCATGGTTTTCAATGTCTAGGCATGTTTCTTCATGGTTTTCGTGGTCTAGGATAATTCCTCCATGAGTTTTGATGTCTAGGTATATTCCTTCATGGTTTTCGATCTCTGGATATGTTCCTACATGGTTTTCGTGGTCCAGGTATATTCCTCCATGGTTTTCGATGTATGGATATGTTTCTCTATGGTTTTTGTGGTCTACGTAGATTCTTCCTTGGTTTTCGTGGTCTAGGTATGTTTCTTCATGGTTTTCGCAGTCGAGGTCGACGGCTCCACAGTTTTCAATGACCAAATATGAAGGACCACGAAAACCATGTTCCTTCATGGTTTTCGTGGTCCAGGTATATTCCTCCATGTTTTTCGTCGTCCAGGTATATTCCTCCATGGTTTTCAATGTCTAGGCATGTTTCATCATGGTTTTCGTGGTTCAGGTATATTCCTCCATGGTTTTCGATGTCTGGGTATGTTTCTCCATGGTTTTCGTGGTCTAAGTTGATGGTTCCACAGTTTTCGATGGCTAGGTCTGAGTTTCCATAGTTTTTGTTCTCTAGGTATATTTCTTCATCATTTCCGTGATCTAGGACGATGACTTCATACTTTTCGATGTCTAGGTATGTGTCTACATATTTTTCAGTGTCTAGGTATATTCCTCCATGGTTTTGGATGTCCAGGTATATTTCTTCATAGTTTTAAATGTCTACGTATGTTCCTTCATAGTTTTCGTGGTCCAGGTATATTCCGTCATGGCTTTTGATGCTAGGTCAACAATTCCATAGTTTTCGATGTTTGGTTATGGTTCTCCATGGTTTTCATGGTCTAGGTCGACGGTTCCATTGTTTTTGATGTCTACGTCGACAGCTCCATGGTTTTCGATGGCTAGGTATATTTCTCCATGGCTTTCGTCGTCCTGGTATGTTTTTTCATGCTTTTCGAGGTCTAGATCAACGGCTCCGTAGTTTTCAATGTCCAGGTATGTTTTCCCATTGTTTTCGTGGATTAGGTTGACGACTCCATAGTTTTCACTATCCCGGTCGATAGCTCCATAGTTTCCGATGTTAAGGTGAATTTGTCCATGGTTCCCGATATGAAAGTCAACGGCTCCATAGTTTCCGATAGTGTGGTGAGTTTTTCTAAGGTTGTCGATATCTAGGTCGTCGGCTCTATAGTTTTCGATGTCTAGTTTGGCGACTATAGGGTTTTCGATGTCTAGGTGGATGCCTTCGTATTTTTCAATATATATTCGACAATTTTATATTTCCCGATATTTAGGTAAACGGTGCAATGGTTTACGATATATTTCCTCATAGTTATCGATATCTAGATCTGCGATTTAATAGTTTACATTGACGAGGCAGGTTCAGACGTTACAGAAGAATGATTACATGAAAAAATATCACTGGACACCAATAACCATAAAGCTGTGGTCTTAGACATTGAATACCATGGAAACATCTCCTTGGACACTGCAAACCATTGACAGTATCCATGTCAACATGGAATCCATGAATGAGAAGAAGATAGTTTCAAAAATCATTTTTCCAAGTAAACAAGTGGAGCTTTTCAAAAAAAGGAATAGAAAATGAAAATATCATCCCATTGCATAGGAATTTCCCAATCTTTCATTGGAAAATTCGATTTGCTGAATGCATAATCAAAATCGTCACCATTATTGCTTGTAAAAGGTTTCAACTCACATGAACATAACCGCACAGTTTTCGTCCGTCTACATAGAAAAATTGGCTGTGTCGATTGCTTTTGGCACATAGAGAAAAGCACTCAACTTGAAACAAATCGTTTTAAAAATTTTCGTCGAAGACGAGGAATGTATTTTTTTTCTTAAGTAAATATTGTCACGCCTCTAAAAAATAAGCTAAATCAGAAAAAAAATAATTGACAAAGTAAAAAAAGAACGCCAATTATTAAACGGTCGCGACCGTAGTTTCCAATAATTTTCTATATTTGCATTATCAATAAAAAATTTCAAAATATAAAAAAAAATGAGATCGTTTTCTGAAGTTGACAAATATAGTGAATGAAATACGATTCCTATATAGTTGTCACGTCTCGCAAAAAGAAGTGAAATCAGTAAATATTAAAACTTCAAAAAGTAAAAAAGGCACGCCAAGTATTAAAAGGTCGTGACCGTCGTTTCAAATGATTTTCTATATTCGCATTGTCAATAAATAAATTTAAAAAAATGTTTAACTGTGAAAAAATATGAGATCTATTGTAACATATACAGTGAATGAATTACGTTTCCTGTAGGAATTCTGAATTTTGGAAATAAAAAAAAATGAGATCATTTTCTAACGTAGCCAAGTACAGTGAATGAATTAAGGTTCTTGTGGAATTCATTCGTGTACACTTTTAGCCCTAATCCCTCACTTATTCAGAAAAATTTTCCAGCAAACGTCACAGAGCAACAAAGGTTTCTCGAATGATTCTGCAATTATTAAGAGATTATCATCTGTTTTTATGCTAGCTCGGGTTATAAACTTAAAACAGTTTACGCGTACAAGTGCATGCATTGTATCTATACGATGAACTGCACAAATTCATTTTCAACATTACACACAAGCTTGGCGTGCATGGTTTTCAATCGGAAGCTCGGCGAAGGAATGCCTCATCCGTCCATATATTTGAAGAAAACTTGATGATCCTCTCATGTAATTGTTTTTTAATTTGCCATCCCTTTTCCATCCAACTATTTTATTGAGTAGTCCGACGTGAGATCCCACGCTGTGTACACAAAGAAAAATATCTATTCTTGACTAGTTTGACTGATAAATTCATTACTCCAAATGTTTCGTATTCAACGCGTTTTCTTTTCTCAAATCAATGTTTACACAGCTTACTTCTTTGTTCATCCATTTCAATACTTGTGTAATTCATCCAATCATCTGCCCATTTGGTAAAAAAAAGAGTGTACGGACAAACGAGTGAAAGTGACGCGTGGATAAATTAAAATGCGTATGGGCATGAAAGAATGGCCGTATCTATCCGTACAAGATAAAGGCATATAAAGGGATTGATTGATTTCATTTCTTTATCCGTTCGTTTAATCGTTCAATTTTATCCGCAAATTTCACCCATCTGTATTGTTTACCAAATCATTATATAACAGGGCCCCTCTTATTTTATTGGGGGATCGGTTTTTTTCACACTCGTTCATACAATTCTAATTAATTATTGTTTTCATAGTAAATTTGAACAATTGTCTCTTCCCGAGCTTCCGATTGAAAACCATGCACGCCAAGCTTGTGTGTAATGTTGAAAATGAATTTGTGCAGTTCATCGTATAGATACAATGCATGCACTTGTACGCGTAAACTGTTTTAAGTTTATAACCCGAGCTAGCATAAAAACAGATGATAATCTCTTAATAATTGCAGAATCATTCGAGAAACCTTTGTTGCTCTGTGACGTTTGCTGGAAAATTTTTCTGAATAAGTGAGGGATTAGGGCTAAAAGTGTACACGAATGAATTCCACAAGAACCTTAATTCATTCACTGTACTTGGCTACGTTAGAAAATGATCTCATTTTTTTTTATTTCCAAAATTCAGAATTCCTACAGGAAACGTAATTCATTCACTGTATATGTTACAATAGATCTCATATTTTTTCACAGTTAAACATTTTTTTAAATTTATTTATTGACAATGCGAATATAGAAAATCATTTAAAACGACGGTCACGACCTTTTAATACTTGGCGTGCCTTTTTTACTTTTTGAAGTTTTTTCTTATTCTCGTTTTTGCGACTCTTTAAAGTTGGGAGGATCCTATTTCATTAAATCCAAATCGTCGCACAGGAAGTGTGCCTGCCATAAGAGCTTATTATTACCCTTCAAAAAATGTAATTTTCGTTGATTGTTTTCTCGACAACTACACGGTAGATCCAATAATAATTCCGAGAATAGATGCACGGTGTATGTTTTTAGCACATTTCCAAATTTCAACGCTTTAAGTTGGAATTTTCGATTTTTATTAGATTCGCGTGAACTTCCTTAATAGGGTATTACACCTTTTTTTTTTAACTTTTTTAAAGTAATCCTGAGATCGTAATGAATCAGTAGATTTTTTTTTCAATTTTATAAGACCAAAAAGTGTCTTGAAAACTATTTTTTAGCCATGTTGGTCCGTTTTGTGACGTCACTCGGTTAGTAAACAATACGACTGCGAAAGACCAAGTAACAAGATTTGTGAAAATAATGAGTTGTAATGATATATCATTGGTCTCGTGCCTGAATGCCACAATACAAGTGTAAAAATGCCACAAAAATTGTGGATTTTAATAAAATGAATGACAAAACTCCACAAACGTGCACAATAACTTGTAAAATTTCAAAATAACACAAAGCGTACGATAAGAATTTAGATTGTTTACTATCGGAGTGACGTCACGTTGGAATCCAATATGGCGGATGGCGTTTTAGACATTTGAAAACCAGATGAAAAAAGACAATTTTAAAATTGAATTATAAAATTGACATTGCATTTTTATGAATAAATGACGTTTCTCGTAAGCTGCGATAACAAAAAAGTTTTATATTCAAGAGATTGTAATTCAGTGATAGAGGATCGTAAATCATAAGCGTGAAAAGAAAAAAAGTGAATTTTGATCCAAAGAAGGGAGAACGACGTGATTTCAAGTGCCCGAAATTAAAAAAATACCTTAAACCAGGAAATGCCTCGGGAAAAAGAGTCAAGTTTCGAAATATGTACAATTATGAATAAATTCCGGTGGCCTAATAATAAAAAAATCATACTGAATAAATGGCAAAAGAGGTTGGATACTCGCCTCGAGCCTGTTGATCGAAATGCGAGCCTCGCCGCACAGAATCAGAGCTTGTGGAAACCATATGGCAGTTGTCATTTGCAAAATGTTGAAATACGTTGCAAGAGAGAAGGAGACGTGTGCCGGGAGTCCGTTTCCCATTAAGACGAACGAGGCCAAAGTCAAGAAGAGGGTTGTTCTCTCGGTGAAGACCATTATGCTGAGATAGAAGCCCCGAATAAAAGAACTCTTTATAATGACTCCGATCTCACTAGCTCTTGTGTGAGAGACGATGAATTCGAAAGGCTTTTCCCACGCGTACATTTTCACGACCTATTTTGACACGAAATCCTACCTTAAGTACCAACTGCACACTTCAATTTCGTATCAATATTCGAAGAAACTCCGGAAATCGTGAAATCGGACCCCCTCACTTTTATCTACATTTTAACCCTTTTCCCAAGGTCACAGCAAAAAAAAAAGTATTATCATACCAAGCGCATAAATCACATTTTCATATGGGACCTTCGTTTCTTTCATTTGATATACTCCCTATAAATGACAGCCACTTTACAAGCAAAGGGAAATCGATCAATCTCGAGTAAAGATACTCCGTCTTCACTCGCTCTGTCTACAAAATTTTTCTTTTTAGTACTCGGCGTCAGGATTTTTTTGAATATTTTTTTTTTGATTTTTTTTATCTGTAAAATAGTTGGAGCGGAAAGCCACAAAATTTTTCGGTATTGTGCGATCGAGGTAAAAGGCACGTTAGCGTCAGCTCGCTTTTCGTCGTTATTCAATTAACGAGACGAGAATTGTAGCCTCACTGGAGTGAGCAGAAGCCGAAATGGCAAGTCGATAAGATTCGTTGTTTGTTATTCTTTCGACCATACCTGAATCCCAGCAATGAGTTCATTCATCAATTGTACTCTTCGGTCGGTCAATTGCGCCGTCGATGATCTCAGGGTACTGCTAACTCTGCTGAGGTAGCTCTGAATCGGAACCGCGAGTAAAAGCAACGATCCGATCCCAACCAGGGTACTCACCTTCACGCTTTGCCACATGATGTAACCGACGACGATCAACTGAAAAAACAGTGTCGATGAATGATGGTGGAGCAGGTTGAATTATTTTCCCTCAATTCAAGCATAATTCGATCCATTTGCGAAGGAGAATTTTCGCACGCGATTTTTGTCGTTTGTCGTACAGTTAAATTTTTCTTTTTATTACGTACCTGTATCGGCATAATCCATATGAGATTGAGGTACAAGGGAAGCGTGTCGAAACGATTAACGTCGTTGCTGAGCAGATTCACCACTTGGCCGGCCGCTGTTTCATTCAGTGCTAGTTTATTCAGCCGCAGTAGCTGCAATTTTGAATTACGATTTTCGGCTCTTCTGTACACAACTGAATGCCCTATTCGCTTCCTTCTATACATTCGTTTCCTTAATTAATTAAAAATCTACTTTTTTATTGTTTTAAAACGTAACAACGAGAAGTCATTTTCGTAATCGCATTTGTCATCAAATCAGTGTGCTTCGAACATTTTTCCTGCGACCTCCCTTGCAGAGACAGCAGAATCGAGGAAAAAAGACGTTTTTGATGTTTTTCGAGCCGCAAAGTGGTCGACCGAGCATGACTTTTCCTGATCCCCGAAACTTGGTTTTCCAAGCTAAAATTCTTCCCAATGAGCTTGCTTCCCAGAATGGGGTAAAGAAACGAGTGCCCACGTAACTGTGCTCAATTCGAGGATTTTTATCATCCAACAATCCGATAACTCTCGTCGTTTTGGAAAAGAATAATCCAAATAATTTATGGATCGACGAATTTTTTTTGGCATTCATGGCCCCCGCGTCAAATATGTCGAGGGGATTGTCACACGAATAATGTTGTAGAATGAGGAAGGAACGAAACGAGGAATCAGGTGAGTTCTTATCGGCGTGTCTAAACGTCACAGAGCGCGTTTGTAAATTCCGAAGAGCGTTCCCAGTGCCAAAATCATTAGAATTTCAATGAGTTCTCGAGCACCCTTATCTTCAGTTATCTCCGAGTATTTACAATTATGATGAAACTATGCTGACTCTTATTGAAAATAAAATGAAGCTTTGGGAGGATCGCTATTGTTCGTCGATCACCTAGAATCGAGTCACTTTGATGAATGAAATGTTCAAATATTTTTGCACTCGAAAACGCCCGAACGCGTTTTCTTAATACAGATAACGAACCCTTCAACTTCAAAATTCATCTTTATACTCAAAAATAAATTCTACCCGACGATATAATTGTTATAATGCACTTGTGCATTATAACAATGCTTCCATGGTCCTCGTTGCCTGCTTCGTTGAAATATTTTCGCATTCATATGTTTATATCGGTAGCACGTTTAAATATCACAGTCAAAATATCACACGAATAAATATCATCACAAACAAAAAATCTTACACGACCAAAAATAACTGTGACAGTCGAGAGTATATGAAGAGCAGGCATTTATCACGAACTAAGGTGGTTCCTCCACGAGACAGATAAATTAGGAAATTATTTAAATTTGGCATACGTATTGTTTAACATATGAACAACACCTCTATAAAATTTTAACAAGTTTCACCATCCCGAACCCGAGATATATGTAATTGAAGTTGACTCAATTAACACGTAACATATGAACCGTGCATAGGCAAACAGCACATTATTAATTCTACCGCTAGTATTAAAATTAGGAAGTTTATAAAAAACGAGGAAGAGCTAGAGCAGGATATGACAGATATTGTGAAAAAAAATCAAGGTGATTGACCATCTAGTTTGACAGATATAGTTTCGAGAAGTACGAAGGTTTAGGCTGCATAAGATATATTTTGCAAGCGAACAAGCGAATGTCGTCTGTATAGGCAACCTTTTCTGTGGGTTGAAGCGTAGCCCGGATAGTTCCGTCAAAAAATTTACTCGCGATGTCGGATCAAAAATACTTTTAGAATAAATTTTACGAAGGCAAATGATATTTGTACTATATCTGCTGGCACCGCGTACGTATATAGGGTCTTTACAAAGTTAATGATTACGATCCGAACGAATTATCAACCCTTTTAATATGCAGACGGTACATAACTTTTGGTTGGGGCTGTCGCAGGGGATCGACGCGCTCAATGTTGTGTGTGTACGTTTGGAGTATTATCCATGAGAGAATGAATAGTCAACGGTTTGCAGTAGCGTTAATCGTGATCGTAGTTTAGTATCAATCGCAAAAACTGTATTCGGGAAAAAAAAAGTAATTGGAACAACGAAATGTGGCATTACGGAGTGCCAATGAAATATACGATCGGCACACAGGGTCAAACAAGATTAAATTAATAAAATAGTTTTAGATCAAACTGCAGATTCGTTCTCTCCAAAAACATTGCAATTAAATGGAGAAAACTCTTATTGGCCGCAGGTGACCTGTCACGTAAAATGTCGTTAAGTGGTTTTTGGAGCAGTTATCAGAAAAAATGTACGAATTCTTAAATTTGTCAAAGTTTTAAGTCCGACTGGTCCATCTTTCCAATGCTAAATCATGCACAACTGTCAAAATTGCATTCCAATAGCGCCATTTTTCCGAAGGACACGAGCGCCGCCATCGGTAGTGTGGATCGCCATGTGCGTGTGTTTGTTTGCGTTTATTTTTTGGCATCGAGACCAATCGTTACGAATTCTTTACCTTTCTGTAGGGAATCGTATCATGAAAATTAAGTGTCGGTGCGGCATCAACAAATTCTAGTAGCGACAAGACACCGCAAAACGTCAAAATGAGTTGCGCAAGCAAACGCATATTGGCTGAAACATCGAAAAGTCTCCTCCGCCTACTAATTTGTGTACATAACGTTGCAAATCGAATTTTCGATTCAAACGTACATTTTTCGAACGAAAAATTTCTATTTAAATTCACGATAAACGGATGAAAAAAATGTCATGCATTGTAACGCGGTTGAGGATGCGTCGTTGAATAAAACGAATCTTGCGCGCGCGGGGATTCAGCAAAATCCAGGACACCAAAATTCATTGAATTGATCGAGTATCTTTGTCCATTTGTGCAACGAAAGAACTCGTTGTTCAGTGTAGAAAATTGCGTTTATACTTATTCGCTTTGCATTCGAAGGGACCGTGCGCAGCGTCTACAGTGTCACTATGCGGCCAATTTCAAAACTTCCTAGGTGCAATTTGAAGCAAGCGCATATGGGAATTATTACTTTTCGCATTATTTAACAAAACAAAATTATTATTTTTTGTCATGTCTCGATCGAGAAAATATTGTTGCATTCGAGAGTGCTCTAATGCACAATTCCGACGCCGAGACGTTGAAGTATCAGTAAAATTTTATTATTTCCCAGAGGGCACAGTCCACTCTCCATGGAAAAGTGAGAAACGGACCAAATGGATCAAAAGGTTAAAGCACTGTCAACTCATCCACTAAACTTTCTGTTTCGACGACATTTAAAACGTCATTCGATTCAAACAGTTTTTTTCCTTTTACGTCATTTTGATTTTGAATGCGGTCATTGTTGATCGGACAAAAACCGTATTTGATTACTTTAATCATTATTTTTTTCCAAAAAATTAATTATTTTCAATGATATACAGTCAAAATATCATCAGAATAATTGCATATTCAGACACGAGAGAGCGCGCTCATCGACTGTAGTGCTGCTCTCTATAGCTCACGCACGGTCCCTATATAGAAGAGTCGAAACTGACCTTCCTGGTATTACAACCTTGGTCGAAGCGGTTAAATAACCAGTGGCCAGGCTAGCCTCACGGACGATACAGAAGTGAGCCTAGCCAAAAAAGGAGAAGAAGAAGAAGAAGAAGAAACTGACCTTCCGGTAGATGAGAGAACAGCAGGCAACTCTGACTCTCATGCCGATTTGCTGCGCACAGAGATTCGTATGATGCATGATGAAAGTAACTCCCAGTGAAGCCAGAACGAGACCCCCGGCGTAGCAAAGCACTTCGGTTCGGGTCGGCACTTCCGACGTCTCGTCGCCGCTGAAGTACCTGACTACCAAGCCTTGGAGAATCGGTTGCATCGTCCGCAGGATCACGCATTGCACGAACACACACATCCCAATTTTAAGATATTTCAGCCAAAACGCTCGGAATATCGCTCGCGTCAGACTGGGTCGTTGGCCATTTACCTTCTTCCCATCCTCGTTCAGACTGTATTCGAGGTTTTTCATCTTCTCGAGCTCTGCGTTCCATGATCTGACAAATGAGGAGAACAAATTCTTTTCAGTTCGAATGACTTTTCTCGTGTGAACTTTCATCGAATCGGACAACTCTCAAAATCGTTTCCGACGATATTTATTCGCTTTTTTCTCAAATTATTGCTGGCAACTTAGCGAAAAAATGGATCAATTGGCTGGAATACGAAAGTTTGATGTGAAGAAAACTTTCTCGAATTAGCAAATGTCCAGTTTTTCATCAATTTATTGCTCAAACGTTTGATTTCCCGAGGAAAATCGGCCGATTCGCGAAACTGCTCTTCTTTTCAAACCGATTTTCAAAGGTGCACATAAGCGCGAATGTCCAAGGAGTTTTCACAAAATCGTGTAAAATATTTAATTGAGAAAAATGAAAGTTTGAGCGGGAGAGAAGTATTTTGGTGAGTGAAAAGCTGGGATTGATCATCAGGACCTTTCGAGCAGGTTTCCGAGGCCGTGGGACTCGTCGGCTTCGATAGGATCATAAAGATCTTCCATTTCGAGAGTCTTTTGGCTTCCCAGGCGAAAGAGTTTGAGGGTCCACCTGCGGCAGAAAGCGGTAGGTTGTTGATTTAAAAAGTGTATTCTGCGTCGTATTTATCCGGGCGTATCGACGAAGAAAAATGGAGCGCAATATCGTCTGTGTATATATTGACTCAAGGTGAACACGAGGAAAGTGTTGCTCGTGACGCACGATGGAAATGCATCAATTTTCGCGTTGCCGTTGCTCCTCCATTTTCTTCGTCAATAATCCTTTTTCACAGAATTGTGCAAAAATTCGATTGGACCGATGTGGAAAAGTACGAACCAAAAGAACAGTAAACTGATCGGATTCGCCTCCTCTTGAGGACTTTTCTTCCTCGTCTTCTCTCTCCTATCCATGCTTGCGTAGCTTCTTAACAGTCGAAAAAAACTAATCGAAATAGAAGCTGCATCACTGCGACGCACATTCGGGAGAAAATGATTGATTGTCCATATTAATGTGAGGGGAGGGGGCGAGACGAATCGACGTTTTCACTTCCACACGGTGATAAAACGTTCCCGCGGTCCACTCGTTTCCACAGTTTCAACGGGACTGAGACCAGATGCGAGTATTCGGGCTGCTTAAATGTGCAAAAAGTTCAGTCAAGCGATAAAGAGTGATGACTTTTCATGGCTGAGGCGTACGCATCTCGGCCATTATACAAACATATTTAATGTGTATCGAAACGAATTTCAATGTTTTTTCTTTAAATACAGTTTACTTTTCGCAGTACCGTAAGAGAACAAATGTTTGAATAATGCTCAATTTTGCGACGTCGGACTCGGACGGACTGAACGAAAAAAAAAAAAAAAATGCATTCGTCATTCTCCAATTTTTTTACCTCTCTAATTTGCATGTGATTAGTAGTTTTGAAACTTGTGCAAATGATTAAAAAAAAATGAAAGAATAACCAAATGTTTTTTTCGTTTCGAATCGGTGTGAAATTCACGTTGATTTTTCGATCTAATAAAATCCTGAGATTCGAAGCAGTATTATCACTTTTTGAAATTTTCATTGAGTCACGAATGTCAAATTCGGCTCGTCACTTGCGCAGTCCGAAAATGCGAGCCTAAAGTAAGAATGAATTTCTAGACGTTCACTGCTGGCATTAATTCCCGCATTAACTATTCAAGTATTTCTTGCTAATATCCTGAAAAAGTAAAGTACATCACTCAAGGCGTTGTCGAGATAATACTTTTCGAATATTGCAAGTCATTGCAAGTCTTTTTTCCGTGCTGAATTCTCGTTATTTTCTACATATAAGAAAGGTAGGTAAAAAAAAGAATAAATTTTGTTTCAAATATTTGTTAAGAATAATAATGTTTCGTAAATGAGCCGAGGGAAGGTAAAACGAAGAGGGCTCCAATCGAAATAAGAAACCAATTTCTTATACCATAGTTGAATAATTTCGCGCGTTATCGTTGCCTTGGAACGATGATTTCAAATAGTTTGAATATCCAGAGATAAAAAAAGCCTTGTGGATCTAAAAAAATTAGTCTGTCCTAGCACTCGTGATATTAGGAATAAGATCGATAGAGCTGTAGAAAAATTTAAGGAAATACTGAAAAACGAATGGAAAAATAAAATAATGTTTCATATTCCTAGGAATGGAAAACGTCAAGAGAGCTTCGATAAAAAGCTAGTGAATAATATACTAATCCGAATTCAACCCTTCCGCGGAAAATTTGTTCTACGCAATGAGGGCGAACGACGTTCAAAGTAGGTGTCACCCGGATACGTGTTAACAGCCACTTATTTCTCGTATTTATTTTCTTCGTAAATAGATTGTTTTATCGGCGATTAACTTAACGAATAAAGACTAAATAATTATAGTTTGCGAATAACTTTCGGTCTAAGTACCACTTAAAATGTGTCGTTATTTCTAAAAATAAATTTTTTTTACGACATTTGTATAAGGACAAGGAAAAGCGTGTATTATCACGCACGATTCAGCAAACGCGGCGTACGCAACGGTGCGACGATTCGCCTCGAACTGAAACATTTCAATCTTCATGAAAATCAGTTGTCGCTCCTTCTTCGAGCAGGTTCAAACTGTCGAGATCCAAACTGTGCTGCGCGGGCTGTTCGAGGCAAGCAGCCCTCGCCAATCCCGTCAAACGTTCTGCCATCATCGGGCCAGTCTCCTGAATCATTTGGGCGAAAGGACCCCCCGGATTGAGGCGTATGAGCTCGTAAGGGCAGCCGAATTCCTGGATCGTTGAAAAAGTTTATTTTTCCCTTCTCTTTTTCCATGCGAGCGATGTTAAATGCTTAAAAGTATGGATCAGTCGATTAACCTCACTTGGAACTTTCAAAATCGAAATTCTTTGAGACAGTTTGACTGATAAAAAAAAGCTCTGTTAGCAAAGACGATGGAAAAAATCGGCTGACAGAGCCTTTTTTAAATCGGTCAAACCGTCTCAAAGAATCTCGCGATTTCGAAATTTTCAGTTGGAACTCCGGACGGAAGTTTACATGAAGAATGAAAAAGATAAAAATTTAATTGAGATGGGATTTCAATGGAAAGTGTAAAAAAGAAGAATCCAAAAAGCTCATTTTTCGGAGTTGTTCATCGGGCAGAATAACAACCGTCCTCTTTAATTACGGCTCTACTCAAAAACAACGCTGCTCCTAACAGCTCTACTCTCAAATTTGAAAATCAATACGTCCCCTCTTTTGTCATTAATCTTCAGTGTATTCGCCTAAAAATGTTAAAGAGTAGAGACGTGATTCATACATAAAATAAAAATCTTTCGAGTGGAAATTTTATCGAGTAGACGGAGAGAAAAAAATAGTAAGAATTACTATGCTGCCATAATATTGGGGCTCTATATCGTCCATTTTGAAAGTTTTTACCAAAAATATTGTAATTTCCAAGTCAATTCTGAATGAAAATTTTTAAATTGCGTATTTTGCTGTGACAAAGGTTTAAACTGTGCTATTTTTTCCTAACATAGTTCACCAAGGAAACGTTGTAAAATTTATGTTGACTCGATGATGAACTGTCAAGTAGAATTATCATGCCGTTTTGTTATACTTAGTATTGTTTTCAAAATTGAAATTTACAGTTAAACATAGTAAAATTTGAGGAGCTCGAACACAAGCATCGATCATACGCCAAAGTGTTTAGAAATTTAATATGGTAAATAACACAATTTCATTCGCGATTGTACGATAATATACCGGTATACATGTGTACCGATGTATTTATTTTGACATCACTCATCAATTTTCATCGAGTCGCTTCACAAAAATTACTATGTATGTTTGTAAGAATTAATAAATATTACCGATACAGAACCCTACTTCTATGGCACCATAGTAGTTTTTAGTGAAATTTTCTCTCCGTGTAGATTTGTAAGAGTCGAGTTGTGTTGCAGCAAGTCAACAATTCTACTCTCAGTCAGTAATGTATTCAATAACAGTAAAGTTCTCCTCTAAATACATGCTCAAAGAGCGAAGTTGTTATCGTGTAGAGCTGTGATGATATAGCTGCTAGTTAACAACTCTATCGATAGCTATTCTCGATAACAACTCCGCTCCTTAAGGAAGGTGGCTACATTCGTCAAAATGATAAGAACTTGATGAAATTTGGTGATAATTTTCTTCAACTGCAAGTGGGAAGACACAATTTTTTTCAAAATTTTCTTCTGCTTAGTTATCGAGTAATTACGCATTAAAGCAGATTTCTTATGCCCTGAATATATAGGAAACGCTATGTTTATACACGTGAACTTTAGTGATCAATTACTCGATAACTAGAAAAATCTTAAAAAATTTGTATTGTCAAATTTGGCACTAAAGAATATGTTCACCAAATTTTATTAAATTCTTATAATTTTGAAATTTTTAATGTATTTAAGGGGGGGGGGGGGGGGGGTAAGGTATTTAATTTTTTTTTCATTTTTTTTTCATTTTTGAAATTGAATGCATAATATCTAGTGTTTAAAACTTTAAAGCGTTTTTCCCACAACTCACGTTTTCAAAGTCGGTGCCCCTCGTAACTCGCCGCTGGATCATCAGAAATCAAAGAATTAAAATTCATTCGTTAGATAATAGTTTTCCCCAGGTAACGCTGGAGAGTTTTTTTTTGTTAATAATTTTCATTTTGCAATAAGAAATTAGCCAATTTTTTCTCAAAAAATTGTGATTTTCCCTTCAAAGTGGTCGGAAAAATTGAAAAATTCGAAATTCGAAAAACCCTCCTAGCGTTACCTGGGGAAAACTATTATTTAACGAATGAATTTTAATTTTTTGATTTCGGATGATCCAGCGGCGAGTTACGAGAAGGTATTCTCCATAAATATCAAACTTCAATGTACCACTGGTTAAGTAAAGATATTTTCACTGTGTCGTCAGTAAAAAATTCACAAAAACATGGCTTTTTTCGTATGATTTGACCTTACCCCCACCCCCCCCCCCCCCCCCCCCACCCTTAACATGGTTTAGGCAATATTGTATTGTCGCTATCCACCCTCCTTAACATATCTACTCGGGTATGATATTTAATCCCCAATATCTCTGCTTATGGTGATTTCAGAACGTATCTCATCATGAGTAGAAATATTAAAGATCATGGATTATTCATGAGTAGACGAAGAGATATGATGAATTTCGGAGTAAAGATTTTAAGAGCACAGTTTTTTTTTAATAGAGCGATAAGAGAACGGTTATTCTGCTATTCATCGCTGTTCCTTTCTCGAAATCTCTCACAATACGTTCTGCTTCCCTTTCAAGAATTTGCAACCAGCCGCGGTTAGTATGAAAAAATAAGATGTCGATAGAAACAAGCATTGAAATTGTGTACGTACAGAAACTTTACCGTCGCTCATCACCAAAATACGATCGCTTTGGATAACCGTTGGCAGTCTTCGGGATACGGTGATTACCGTATGTCTGGCGAATTTCGTTTTAAAAACTTTTTTAATGATGGCATCGGTCCTAGAAATTGAATTATCTATTATTTTCCACGGGAATTCGGCGTGATAAGCGAAAGAGGAAAAAATGGTGTGGCTTTTGAAAAAATAGTAAAAAATTTCATGAACTCATTCCGCGGGGTTTACCTCGCTTCCATGTTCGCAGTGGCTTCATCTATTATTAAAATTCGATTGTTTTTGAGGATGGCACGTGCCAGGCAAACCAATTGTCGTTGACCAACGGAGAAATTCGCTCCGCCCTTCATAACCGGAAGGTCCAAGTTCAAATGGGCCAACTCAACGTCCTTAAGAGCTTCCCATAGAACATCGTCTTCGTAACGATCCAAAGGATCGAGATTGTAACGCAATGTCCCCGAAAACAATATCGAGTCTTGAGGTATGACGGATATTTGGGAACGGAGTTCCTCCAGCCCAATCCTCGATGTGTCTCTTCCGTCGATCATTATCTCGCCGCTCAAAGCCTCATTCTCCAAACGGAGTATCACCGATATCAGAGAACTTTTGTCTGCTGCTGGAGATTCAATTATTCCCAATTTCCAGCCCGATTCGATCGTTAAATTCACATCCTGTAGACGGAGAGAAATAATTGTAAAAATTACCATGACACCATAGTGTTAGGGTTCTATATTATTGGAATATGAGCAAAAATAATCCCTCAGCATAGTAATTAAACTTGATATTAAACAATACACATGAGAGCGTGCTCGCAGTCGTACAAGTTTGTTCATAAAATTAATATACAGATCAAGAAAGAGGTCGACACACGAGGCCCTTTGTCGTTGGAGTTAGACTCACTTTTTCGACCACTGCAACGTTCAGTTAATCGGTAGATCTCTCAGAGTAAAGTTCATTGAATAAAATATATAATTGCTATGCTTTAACTTTGTACCTATGTTTCGAAACCTGCTTCCACAATCCAATATAGATCGCCCATTTTGGAGATTTTATCAAAAACGTTGTAATTTTCGTGTCGTTTTCAAATAAAAATGTCAGCATTGCTTTTTTTACAGATGTAAAATCCCAAAATCTCGAATACGAGTATGGCCGATCCGCCGAAATGTTCGAAAATTGGCTACGGTACATAGCAGAATTTCATTCGCGCTTGAACATTTACGCGGAGTGAAAAAAAGTGGAAAAATTACTATGGTTAGGTTTCTATATCGCCCATATTGGAGGTTTTTACCAAAAACATTGTAATTTCCGGGGAGACCCGCCCATTTACTTTTCAAGAACTTTTTTCTTTTATTTTTTTAAATTGAACAATGAAAAAAGAAAATTCTTGAAAAGTAAATGGGCGGAATTTTAAGGAAAAAATCCCCGGAGTAGCCCAGCCAAGGAGCGCAACGTTCGCCTCGTGTGTTTTTTTTGTCGTGTGATATTTTGTCGCGGTGATATTGTGTCGTGTGATATTTTGTCGCGGTAATATTGTGTCGTGTAATATTTTGTCGTAGTGATATTTTGTCGTATGATATTTTGTCGTGAAAATAATAATTGCCCCTCATTTTTCAAAGAGGTCACCAAAATATAAAATTATAAAACAATATGGACAACGTTGAAAAATATGCACGCTCTTTGCTAAGGTGCCCAAGAAAAAATAACACAGCGAATTTAGTATTTTTCAGCAAACTCTCGAAGCGGCAGGTAAAACTTACTTTGATACTTGGCAAAGTATTTTCATTGTAACGAAGAAAAACATTTTTCATGGTTAATCGTCCTTTCATTGGCCAATTGGAAGGCAGCGGATCGTCCAAGACTTGGGAACCTTCGGACTTGACATCGCTGTACTGCAAGATTGTCTCGACTGCTGTCACGTATCCGCAGGCTTCGATCCACTGCTTCAGCCCGTTTTGAAGCAAACCGGGCAATTGGAGCGATTGCCAAATGGCGAGACCGACCGTTCCGTCGAAAACGTCTCCTGAAGGAACAAAATTGTTCCCTCGTGAATTCAGTTATTCTTTGAAGCTCACCAAAAACTATTTCATCGAAAGAAAGTCCCCAAACAAAGGAATGCTAACCGTTGAAGGACCTGACCAACTGATTTTTTGCTTTCCCGTTTAGACCCTCGCACGATGAATATTTCTGAATAAATGAAACCGCGACGTACCGTGATCGAGGAGAATCGGTATGAAGCAAGCGCAAGCTATAAAGATGCAAATGAAAAGATCGAGCCACATGCTGAAAGCCGCGTCCGCAGCGGATTTCAGGAACCACGTGCCCGAATGAATGTCCAAGTAGCTGTCAAACTGCCTTCTCAAGATTTCACGAACACCGGGATCACTGTTCCTTATCGTCGTTAATCCTTCAAGAGTTGCGTTTATTTGCGTGATGATTGCACTTCGACCTGCGCACGGTGAATATGCAGTTCGATCAAAATTTGCTTTTACTTTCTGGTTGAAATTTGAGCGCCTGAATTTCGAAATCAATACTCTTTTGAATCGCGCTTCAACCAACTCATTTTTTGCGATGACTCACGCGGTTCATCGACGTTTTACTCATCCGTCGAAACGACTGTGGATAGTGTCAAAATGCAAGGAAGCAATTTTTTAGAGGACGCGATTGCCTAGAGAAAAGTTCTATTCATCTACGTTATTGCAGTAGTTAAGGTATTCCTTTCGCAGGACCGTATTTTTTGGTGTCGCAAATTAGGACATTCGAAATTTGGACTGATTCCTAACTTCTGAAAAGTCGCTGTTGTATGGGAAAAGCTTCTGCTTCTGCCATTGTTCCAATTTCTATCGTTAATATCATTTTTCAACATTCGATAACTCTTTATTTTTTATCATCGCTATGGATTCTTTACATTTTTTGTTCTATCTGGGAGACAGTTTGTATCAGGAATTTAAAGATATTCAGCAATTATTGAATAGAAATGTGGTGATGATGGAATCTCCGTAAGTTCCCGTATAAATTTGATGATTTTTGAAATTTTCATTCTTCATTAAATGTTCGATAACCTGACCTGAAATTTCGCCAATCTATTCGCATGCACTTGTATTCTTTATACTATAAATTAAAATCAATTTTTTGTAGAGAGTTCGGGTTCGGCTTCGGAGCCGTCCGAGTGCTTTTCGAGGACTGCAAACGTTTCGAAGTTTTTTCAATCCGCTCGAGACTCTCTGCCTACAAAAATATTGTCCAAGATTTTATTTGGGATATTTTCTGCTCTGCAATATTGGTCCTATGCATTTTTGCTCTATTCCCAGGTATTTCGCTCGTATAAGCGACTACACGACATAAGGTCAGCACTGATTTGATGACGGGCGATTTGATGTACGATCAAAAGATCCTGAGACAAAATATCCGAGCCAAAATATCCTAATGACATAGTATCCTCGATTTAAAAATATCCTGCACTTGTAAGACTGATTGTCTTGGATATTTTTATGTGCAATATTTATTAATAATAAAAATAATATTGTTTGTATGTTTGTTTTTTTGTGCGTGTGCGTGTTTTTGTTTGGATGTTTGGGTTGCGTGTGTGTGTGTGTTATAATAAAATTGTGTAAAACAAATTTAAAAAATCATTAAACAAAATTATAGAGAATATTGTGTCTCAGGATATTTCATCCAGAGGATATGTTTACTCCCGTGTCCAGCTATTGGGATCTGACAAAATTTGTGAGAAATCTGGTGTAGAATTTTCAAACTATAACCGGGGTGCATTGTTCATTAATACATATCAATTATCATTAGTGTTTTTGGATAAAATTAAACAAAAAATGGAAGTAGTTGCGTTTACACCTCGCGAAAGATAATTAACTAAAATAAAATAACAAAAAGATAAAAAGAAAAAAGAAAAAAAAAGTTTCGATGACTAGAAGTTGGACGGGACGACGGGACCATCAGCAAATAGGGGAGACCGGGCCAAAATGGGATGCCTAAGGAAATATTGAACTTTTCAGAAGTTTGGGAAGCTCTGTCTATTTTTTACTCCCAAAAACTAAGAAATGCCCTGGAATTCTTTTCAATTTTCAAAAAAAAAATCCGAGGCAAAACGGGGTACCCCTCAAAAACTCATGAAATTTTTTTTTTACTATGATTTTAATTCAATGCACTTTGGGTGCATTTTGTACCTGTAACCGAGCGCTTTCGACTTACCGCTGTAAGCGTTGAAAGCGATCTCAGCGCTTACAGCGCTCAGACGTAAGTCGAGTGCACGCTATGAGCGCTTTCAACGCTTACAATAACGCTTTAACGTACGTCGAACGCACCCTCTGTAATTCAATTAAAAATTAATGATATGAATAATAAAGAAGATTGCCAATGTTTATTTTGTTAAAATTTGTATTCTTTATCCACTGAATCATGGATTCAGTGTCAAAATTGTGCGGAGTGGGCAGATGATTCATGTCAAGTGTAACCACACATGATGATCCGCGCAAACATATCGTAAACAGTAATCTGCAAGGCAGTAATCGCAGATAAAACTTTCTGTATATCTGTGCAAAAACATTTTCACTTTGGAAGTGATGTAAAAAAAAGAGAATTTGAAAAAAACGAATTTTTTTAAAGAAAATCAAAATCCGAAAAAACAAGATATTTTGGAAAAAATATGTTTCATGTTCTTTTCGATCAAGTATAAAATAAATTGAAAAAAAAGACAAATATTTCTCTCATTTTTCGGGTATCCCGTTTTGCTCCGGTCTCCCCTATCACTTATTGTTAAAACTAGCATTATCTATCCTGAATATTTATAATTAATGCTATATTTATACGATGAGCCATAAGGGAACTCATAGAAAAACAGTATCAGTCTTTTCCTCATCCGAATCTTAATCGCACCGCGTAAAAGTTTCACCTCGTGAGAGCCTGGGGATGATTGAAGACAACGTAAAATGTTTCGGTATACTCACAATCGTCCTCGAGGGATTTAATGCCACGGGAAAATCTGAAATAACATTTCATCAAGCAGTAAAAAATGGGGAACAGAATGAGCATCGGTAATATCATCCAAGGATTGGTGACAGCGACGGTGACGAAGGCTCCGATCGTGAGGAGCCCGGCTCGGTTAACTTCGAGCAAAACATCCGGCAATGATGTGTCCATCGTGCTGACATCGTTGGAAAATTTACAAACGATATGCCCCGGTTCATTGACCTTGAAAAATCTCATCGTAGCTCGGAGTATTTTCTCGAACATTTCGTCGTGGATTCGGCTGCTGGCCCTCGCACAAATCGACGTTAAATGGAAATTCCGAGCAAGATAAAAAACGACGGAACAACAAACGAGAAATGTATAGAAATACACCGCCGATTCTCTCCGCAAAAATCCTTCTTCGTCGAGCAACGCGAAGTAAGAAAATATCGTGTCGTTTGTGAACTCGCGATATTTGTTTTTCTCCAGTATTCTTGAACCTTCGCACAAACTCCTCCGCGCAGTTTCCAAATTGCTCCAATAACTCATCCAATAATCTGTTGCCGTCAATAATGTCTGCGCTGTTATCAATATGCCAATCAACACCGTCATCCCGAATAGGGAACTTCCAGCGACCAGAAAATGGAACCAAACTCTCCAGGATATTCGACCTGGCATACTCGTCCTCGAGCTTTCGATGCTCGTGCGTGATCCCAAACTATTTCGACCGGACCAGTCCATGCTCTGCGATAAAAAATCGATGAATATCTCTGTGCAATGAAGGAGAAGCGGTTCAACCGGAGAATCCCTAAACATTTTTTATTCCTCGCAATTATTCATTTTTTAAGTGAAACTTCTTTACTGAGGGGGGCTACAATTTTCGAGCGTTACGGAAGTGATCATCGCGCGAGGGGGATGGTTAGGATACGTCGTGGGGGAACCAGAGGCTACGAATCAGGGGGTAGGTTCGTAGCGTACGCGGAGAGACTTTTATAGCAAAAATTACTATGTTTTTATAGTAACGTGGGACCACATTGATACTATAATAATAATCGTTACAGAGTGTGTTAAATAATGCAAAAGTTTAGGAAACCATTACCACGGTTCATAGTAAATAATGCGCTGTACTATATCAAAAATGCTGCAAATTAAAATTTGCAAATTTCTTCCTCAAGATGGTCAAGATGCACGGTGCTCAAGATGCACGATGCTCAAAGTTTACTCTGTGAGGTGCTATATTTTTCATTTTGGCTTCCTCATAGAGGAAGCTTTGAGCATCGTGCATCTTGACCATCTTGAGGAAGCAATTTGCAAATTTTAATTTGCAGCATTTTTTTTGTATACAAGGAAAAAATGTATTTTCTCTATCTTCTTTTACGAACTTTAATAATTTATCTCTTTGCTTAAATTTATTAAAAAACTAAATGACGAGCCATCAGAAAAAAGTTTGCAACTTTCAATTTTCATCGTTTTTCTATTTACATTGAAATTAAATAATTCCGAAAACCTTGCTGGAAAGTATAGAGGAAGTACAGACTTATACACAATATCTTACAAAATTTCCAAAAATTCAAGCGGTTAGACGATTTTTTGAAAAACTCATATTTTCGTAAAATTCAAAAAATCATAAAATTTACACCGCTCAACCGATATTCGCCAAATTCAATATCAATCTTCCTATTATGATAGTCTATTTATAAAAAAAAATTATTAATAAATCTTAAAATTTTCGAAAGTTAGAGCGTCGGCGCCCTTTTTATGAAAATTTCAAAACGTCGTAGGATCCGTAATTTTTTACAAATTCTGACAAAATTATTAGAGAATGAAGAGCTTGTATAGATCAGCATCTGTGCAAAACGGTAGCCCTGTATCTCAAACCGTTTCCGAGTTATAAGCGTTTTAATTTTACAGTACCATAACACACACACACACGCGCGCACACTCACACACACATCCGGACATTTTTTCTAGATATGAGTTTTCAATGTTTTGGGACATTGTGAGCACATTGACATTGAAAACTGGAAAAAAAAAATTTTCATCATCACATAGCTTCCTCTATGAGGAAGCAAAATGAACACCGAGCGAATTTTCATCAAAAACATAGTAAATAATGAAATGATTTGATGAAAATTTAGAAGATAACATAGCAGTCGTTTCTCTGTGCTAGACAAAAAATTGCATAGTTTCGTATTTTCCCTTTTACCGCACTGAATTTTGCTCAATAACATGGCAAAATTCATGAGCCCACCAATTATATGAAGCGTTGCGAGTATAAACATGAAAATTAACCAGTGGCACATAGTACAATTTCAAGCAATTCGTACAATTCAATTCACCAAACATTTTTAACATTTCGCCAAAGACACGAGTGACATTCAGATATCGATACATCGTTCGATGTAAGAATGTCGCAGACCTAAATTTTGCCTGTCGTACAAGTAAAATTTGAGAGAACTGCTTTCGGCATCAAAATTACTATGCACTTTGGTGAAATGTAATAGAAAGGCGTATACAACAGTGCTGCTACAAAACATAGCAAATTTTTCTAGCAAATTCATCCGAAATATTCGTATAAAAGTCTCTCCGTGTAGTGCGTTATATGCTAATTGTAAGTATAGCGGACTCAAGCCGAGTATTAAGGTATTCCTTTCGCATGAGCGTATTTTTTGGTGGCGCAAAACCAGGGCACTCGAAATTTGGACTGATTGCTAAATTCTGAGAAGTCGCGGTTATATGTGAAAAGCTTCTGCTTCTGCCATTTTTCCAACTTTTATCGTCAATAAGTTTTAATTCTTTATTAAATGTTCGGTTACCTGACCTGGAATTTTGCCAATCTCTTTCATCCACTTTTACTTTACAGCTATTTAAAATCAGTTATTTGTAGAATATTCGATTTCGTTAAAGCAATACCTTAAGGGCGGGGTAACGTTAATTCGGTGAAAAAAGCCCAAATTAAGATTTTTTTTAGACGCTGTAGATAATACAAATTTATTTTATTGATTGTTACGTCATAATACGATTTATGATCAATATTTTGTGAGATTTAAAACTCAAATATCAATAATCAAGTCGTTGGTAACAAATCTTCAGAGGTTCTTCGGAAAAAAGTTGTCCACTGGTGAACAGTACAACTCCAAATCAACTCGACTGACTTTTTAGAAATTTGGCATTCTCCTTCCTTACTTAATTGATCAGATATCTACAGAAGGCTGTTTTTCCATTTAAACATTTTTTCCGACACTTTTAGAAGCATAAACACCGTTTCGTTTAAAAATGAGCTTGTTATTGTAGAATTAATAATTATGAAAAATTGAAAGGAATCTCTGGTAGATCTGCACTCTGGTCAATTATCTAAGCAAGTAATATGACAAATTTTAAAAGAATCGGAATTTAGATTTGTACTGTTCACTCGTGGACAACTTTTTTCCGAAGTACCTCTGCTGCCATCGAGTTACTTATTGATATTTGCGTTTTGAAAATTCAGGAAATATTGTTCAAATATTGTATTATGATGTTGTAATGAATAAAATAAATTTGTATTATCTGTAGAGCCCAAAAAAATTCTTTGAATTGGGCCTTTTTTTCACCGAATGAACGTTAATCCACGTTTAAAAGAAAAACTAAAAACGTGTAAAAGAAAAGTCAACGCGAATCCTGCCGGACTCTTATATACACGAATATGCCAATTTATGACGTCATCGAGTTTTTCGAACCTTTCTCACGGCATAAGCCGTTGTAGTTAGAAATCTGTAAATTACCAGCCGGTGCAGCATTGCTTAAAAAATATTTGGGAACTCTACCAGTGATATCGAGTGGAGATTTCATTGTCCATTTCTTCAGACCTGAAAATCAACCTCGCATTGACTTTTTGGCTAGTGAATTGTCATAATCTATTCATGTTTTTTCAAATAAATGTAAATTATTTGTCGAATACATTTGAAAAGGTTTCTTGGAAGTTTTCATTTCATTTGATATCCCACCCGCATCCTTGCTATTCTCAATCGTTATCCCTGGTTCAATATAAGAAAGTACGACTGATTAATCTCTATCTAATTAGTAAGAAGTTTCACTTTTGATTTTTTTATTAATTGCTTCAATTTATCGAGTTTGCGCATTATTATTGAAAGGATAATGAAGGAATATTTGAAATTTTTCAAAAATCTAACTTTCCGAGAAATTTAACAACATCTTTGAGCTCAGCAGTCGTTTCGTTGGAAAACATGTAAATCAGGTAATCGAAATATCGTGCGAGCTCCCGAAAAGTGGGGTTGAAACGATGACTGCGGTGGAAATTCGTAAATCGTGAATCGATCGGAGTGAAAAAATTGCAGTGAAAAAGGTTCGAAAATTCTGAATCAGTTATGGGTAATTCATTTTTGTAGAATAAAAATATCGTACCGCACTATCGATCGGTGAAAGCGATTCGAAAAACTCGAATTCTTCTAGTTCCGTTTCCTCGCCACTTCTGTCATTCGCTATATTTTCTGATCGATTATTTTCATCGTAACACGGTTGACGGAGAACTTTCAATAGACGGATGAAATCGGAGTTTGATTCACTGAGGAACTCAAAACTTCCCTGTCCCTTAACCAATCCCTGTAAAGGGCGACAAATCAAATTGATTGTTATTATAAATAAATTATCAAATGAATAAAATTAACAAAATATAAAATTAAATAAAAGTAAATTTATCTCCGAGTAACTTCGTCAACGTTCATTATTTTTCGCATTTTCATAATTCATTATTCGAATATTAAATTCCATGATTTTTTTATACCCACACTAATTATACTAGAGTGAAAACATGCAGCTTTTCGTATAGCAAATTGCGAGAAAGTTAGCCAAGGATTCATTGACATTACCGATAATCCAACACAAAAACTAAGGTAATTGTTTCGAATCACGGCTCCACCTCAAAATTGTTCAAAAATTTTTTTTTACATTAATTATCATGAAAAAATGTGATATTCCATGCAATTTTGAAGGGGGAGGGACTCCAATACTAAAAAAATGTAAAAACTGACCACCACACACACACACACACACCATTTGCCAAAATTAATACTAGATCGATGATCCTCTGCGAAAAGGAACTTTTAAGTGACCAAGAGTGACTTTTAAGGAGGGTGGATCACAAAATCAAAATAATCAGAATTTGATAAAATTTGGTGATAAAATTCTTTGGCATCAAGTATACAAGTACAATTAAAAAAAAAAAATTTTTACCACATGGTTATCGAATAATTGAGCGTTAAATCGAAGTTCTTATGCACGAGATGTATAACTGTATATATGTAAACTCTATGCTTATAAACGTGAACTTTAGTGTTCAATTACTCGAGAACTATGTGGTAGAAAAATCTAAAAAAATTTATATTGTCTTTTGTATTTTTTAAGGAGGGTGGCTACATTCGTCAAAATGATAAGAAATTGATCAAATTTGGTGACAATGTTCTTCAACATCAAGTGCAAAGACACAATTTTTTTCAAAATTTTCTTCTGCTTAGTTATCGAGTAATTACGCATTAAAACACATTTCTTATGCCCGGAATGTATAGCTATAGGGGAGTATGGGGCAAAGTGGCCCACTTAAGGAATTTAAGGAGTTTTGTCGGGTAGCACATGGTCATTTACTTATTTTTATGTCCCCAAACTGATTCCACCTCCTTATTGCTCGAATTTTGAAAAAAAAAATTTTTGGGGCAAAGTGGCCACCCCCTCAAATGCGATGAAAATCGATAATTGTCACTTCTGGTTAAATAGACGTTGGAATTGACTGTTCTCGCATGGAACATTGAAGGATGCGATAAAACGAAAAGAAACGAGGCATAGTACGAACCCTCCTTCGATGGGATGAAAAAAAAATTAGTCAGAATACTTCGATAAATTTTGCCAAATTTTTTTTCATGCCGAAAATGAATATCCAGCCCACTTTATCAGATAATAAATGATCTTTCGACTATTGTTGAATCTTAAAACTCTTTGTTCATCCTCTTTTTCCTCATTTGGTCGAGAAAATTTTTTGGGGCAAAGTGGCCACCCTCTCAAATGCGGTGAAAATCGATAATTGTCACTTCTGGTTAAATAGACGTTGTAATAGACTGTTCCCGCATGGAACATTGAAGGCCGCGATAAACCGAAAAGAAACGAGGCATAGTAGGTACCCTCCTTCGATGGGATGAAAAAAGAATTAGTCGGAATACTTGGATAAATTTTGCCATTACCAGTGGCAAAAGCCCGTTCTTATCGGGGGCAAATCGTGGGAAAACCGCCATTATCACGAGTCTGTCGTATCGCGCAAATCTAGTGAGTAAGAAAAAAGACATCATGAAAAAAGAAAAATTCTTGTCTGCGGCGGACGTTGCGTGTATTTTCTGCGATTAACTTTATTCGCATTCCTCCAAAGATTGAATTCGCTGCGAAACATGCCTAAAATGGGCGCACACCTTGTATGTGCAGGTATTGATGAAGATGAAGTCCATTATAAGTACGATTTTTGTCAATTAAAATAAAATAGACATTTATCAGTAATTCGCACCCTCTGCCTCAAATAGCTATCAATTTCTCAAAAAACATAAAAAGTGGGTGGCCACTTTGCCCCATGTGGCCACTTTGCCCCATGTTCCCCTATATATGGAAACGCTATGCTTATACACGTGAACTTTAGTGATCAATTACTCGATAACTGTACAGAAGAAAAATCTTTAAAAATTTGTATTCTCAAATTTGGCACTAAAACATGTGTTCATCAAATTTTATAAAATTCTGAACTTTTGAATTTTTTTGTTTTTAGCATGGTTCAGCATGGCAACATTGTATCGTCGCTAGCCACCCTCCTTAAGCATACATTTACCAAATTTTATGAAATCCCTATAGTTTTGAAATTCTTAATATTTTTAACATGGTTTAGCATGGCAACACTGTATCGTCGCGATCCACCCTCAACGTAAAAATGTTTTGGTTCGATCAAACTTCGAATTCCCATAGGCCGGATGAAATTCTGTTGATAATGAAAGTACAGCACGCAGTCATCGAAGGACCGCGAAAAGTTGAGCCAAAGAAAAATGTCACTCACCCGATCAATGAGAACGACGGTGTCAGCGGACTGGAGATGTCGAGGTTGGTGTGTGACCAGAATTCGTGTTTTACCGTTGAGATAGCCGCTGATGCACTGATCGAATAAACGTTGTTGAAGATGAATGTCGAGGCCGCTCAGAGGATCGTCGAGGAGATATAATTCGGCGTTTTTATAAAGGGCTCGTGCTAGATTGATGCGGGATATTTGAGAAGGAGAGAGCGCGATTCCCCGTTCACCAACAACGGTGGAGTAGCCTCGAGGCCATTTCCTCACATCCTTCGAAAGGGCGCAGGCTTTTGTGATTTTTCGAAATTTTTCGGACTCCCAGGCCTGCCCGAAGACGATATTATCGCGAATCGTACCGGCGAATAGCCAACGATCTTGACTGGCGTAAGAAATCACGATGTTCGGGGTGTCGCGAAGGCGTCGAAATTTCTGTCGGAAGTTATCGCAGTTCGTTACGCCTTTCGTACCGATGCACAAATGCCCTTTGTCTATGGGCAGCTCTCCGAGGAGCACATGAAGCAGAGCCGTCTTCCCCGATCCGGCTCGGCCCACCAGGGCGCAGAGTTCGCCCTCGTCGACCTCGAAAGAAACGTCGCAAAGTGGCCACTCGCCGCGCCCCCGATCAGCTGATAATTTATTCATTTTCACAAAGGCTCGTCTGCAGGAATAAACTGCTTCAACGATCGAAGACTCTTCGTCGCTCTCCCCAGTTTCTACGATCTGCGGCAAACGGCCGATGCCGTAGGCGCTCAAAATGCTGCTGTGACTTTCGTTCAAAGAATCCCGCTCTCTTCCCTTCTCCGGCACGAAGCTCGCTGGGCGGAGCTCATCCAGCGTCAAAAAACTCTGGAACCATTCGCGAAAAAGGGTTTTTATAAATCTGTGAAATTTCAGGGAAGCTTTGGCGACGGAACGCAGCGACGAAAAACGAGCAGAAGTTCCATTGCACTTTTGGCATTAGTTCAAACTTGATTTAATCGTTGAACGAAATTGTTGAGCAAATGATTTTGCTTCCCTTTAGAAAAATCGGTAAAAATAGCGACGCTCTTACAAACCAAAACGAGATCTGCGAACCTGTAACTTTTTCAATGACGCAGCGATTTCCTGAGTTTGCAGGATCGCCAATGGAAATCCCAGGGCCGAATCTGAGAGGAAACTGTAGTAAAGCGCTACGGTGAACGTGACTCGGGCAGTGAGATTATTTCCAACGAGAACGTAAGACACCAAGGCTGCGAAGATGGTTATTTTGGCCGAGAACATTGAGATGGCCAGCGATGACGCTCTCGAGTAATTCACCCTGCGGATAGCCCGCATTTCGGAATTTCGGGCGCTCGATATCATTCTTGCGAAAGGGTTTTCCCAAGCGTACATTTTAACGACCTAAAAAAAAGTTCGCACCTTTTCAAGCAGCGCAGACTCTTCTCGGGCTAAACGAACGATGAAAAACTTGCCCGAATTCCGTTTATAAGTTCGTCCATAAATTCTGTTCTCCGGTTAGAAAAATGCGTGATTTGTCTCGCCTGCCGCTTGATGTATCGATTTATAACGAATTTAAAGGGCACCACGAATATTAAAAGCATCCCAAAACCCACCAAAGTCATTGGACCTGTCGTAACGTACAAGCAACCTCCGAATACGATTGCCTGTAACGTGTTTATTGGAGCAATCAAAAACAGTTATTTTAAGGTAGTTGAGTCAATAATGTTATCTAGAGTCGTGGGAGCGACTCAAGACAAGTACATTAATGTTCGAGCGAGTCGCTCTGTAGAGACTCTTTACAGGAGCGATAGCGTTTCAAAGGGTTTTCAAAAACTCTCAAAATTTGTGCTTTAATAATAATCTAGACTCGATAACAAGTATCTACATTTTTAAAAGCGAGCTCGTTGTCTGAGACGTTTTACAGAAGCCATCGCGTTTCCAATTGTGGTTTGGAATTTTTCCCTTTAATGGAAAAATAAATTCACAAGTTCATTGGGTTTGCAAGGTGACGTATTTTTTATTTCATATCGATCGCGACCTCCTGGATTTTAAATCCCGGATGAAGTTGTTAATTTCATCAAAAAATTGTGCATTTTTTCGCATACACATTTTTAATGTTTGTTTGTTTTATTATCTAGCGATTCTAGTAATATGTGGTGCCACACAGATCGGTAGATGATACACGATGTATATGCACTTTTTTCACGACCATCTCGGATCTACTTCATAACTGCGGTAATATCGAAATACTATTAAAAGGCACTGTAATTTTTTCAAATTTTCAAATTTATAATTTTAAAAAATAAAGTTTTTTTCCGAAATGAATATATCTCGGAAAGTTTTAGTAACTGAAAAAAATTGTCTTTACATAAAAGTTGTAGTTTCGTGTTAGCTTTCGAGCGGACGACTCGAAATAATTTTTACGTTCTGGTAACGATGATTTTTTACCTAAAGTGGGGGAAATTATTTTTTTATTCAGAAACAGCCATTTTTTCTGGCTGAAAAAATTACAGAGTTTTCCAATACGTCTGACGATATCGCAAAAAAATCGCCAGATCGGATCGAGGTTCTAGGGTAAAAAAAATGAAATCACCACAATTATTTGTTTTCATTCAAAAATAACAGTCTTTTTTGACTGAAAAAATTACAGAGCCTTTCCGTACGTTTGACGATCTCGCGAAAAAATCGCCAGAGTGGAACGGGTCGAGGTAGCGGTATAAAAAAATTAATTTGTGTGATTTCTTTTTTTTTACCCTAGAACCTCGATCGATCCGTGCCACTCTGGCGATTTTTTTGCGATATCGTCAGATGTATTGAAAAATTCTGTAATTTTTTCAGCCAAAAAATGGCTGTTTCTGAATAAAAAAATAATTCCCCCTTTTTTCCGTAAAAACTCATCGTTACCAGAATGTAAAAATTATTTCGAGTCGTCCGCTCGAAAGCTAAAACGAAACTACAACAACAAATGTGATAACATTTTTTTCAGTTACTTCAAGTTTCCGAGATATAATCATTTGAAAAAAAACGGTATTTTCTAAAATTATGAATTTAAAAATCTGAAAAAATCCACATAGAGTGCTTTTTAGTAGTACTTTGATATAACCAGTTATGAGGTAGATCTGAGATGGTCGAAAAAAAAGTGGTCCGTTCGACAGAGAATCCCTCATATACCAGAATATACCAATAAATGGGCAGTCATATGAGCAAAATCCGACTTCATTTGCTCTGTGTCTAATAATCCTCGTCAAAAATTATTTCAACAAAAGCTATGGAAAATATACTTCAACAAAGAAACTGCTCACGTTATCATTGCAAAGAAAAACCAAACTCCGCAATAAAATACGTTTTTCTTAATCTAGAGTCGCGGCAGCGACTCTTAGTTAGACAAGACATTTATGTTATGAAGAGTCGCTGCACGGAGAAAACGAGGCCGAAAATTCTAGAGGAAAGTACTAAGAATATAGTATCTCGGGATATAACTGGGTTGCAGCATTAATTCGAAGAGCAGTTATAGCAATTTTTCTATCCACCATAATAAAAAGACCAATACTCATCCTTTTTATTCAAAAGACTTAAGAGCGTTTTTCTCTATAAGCATAGTAAAAAATCTTTTCAGTCATTTCAAATGTTTATATTGTTAAGTATGCTCGGGCAACCCTGAAAATAAACGATATGTATGGTAAAATGTCACACGTATTCGGTCTATATTCGTCTATTTATCATAAAATTTACTATGCTGACAGTGAAAATTTGTGATTTACAATACATTTCCACTTATCGGTAAGTGCTGGTCTGACATGATGAATAACACTCGAAAGCAAAACGAAATATAGTTCTAATACGTGCATCACTTTTTGCTATGCACATAAAGCTGTTTAGAATTGCAGGGATGAAAAATTGGAAAATTCAAAAAATACTATGGTCTTTGTAATCGGTGCCTAATTACTTTGAAAATCTTTGAAAAGTAATATATTCCTCACTATACAAAACAAATCCGTTTTCTCCGTGTGCCAGAGATAACTAGAACCTTGTAATAAAACATTGCTATGAAAATCTCTAGACAAACACACGCCATACGGAAAACTAGATTGTGCCATTGATAGAAAAAAAAAAATTAGGCAAGTACAACGGGCAAATTTTTTTGTTTACAATTTTTTTTCATGGTTATTTTTTATTTTTTATTTTTATTTTTGGGGTTCTAATTTTTTTTGTTTTATTTTATTTTTGCGATGTTTTATCCTTGTATTTTATGTCGTTCTCATTTTTCGCGTCCATTATTTTTTTTCTTATGTAATTTTTTTTTTCGTGATCCAATGTACTTGGCACATGTCTGTATTTATTTGACGACGTTTTCTTCCTTTGAATTGAAAGTCCTGCAGCCATTGATTTTCATAATTGATGCGAGGCTTGCCTTAATTTATCAAGTTTATTTAAAATAGTTATTTATAACTTTTTATAATGAATTGTTCGTTCAAAGGGATTTTTAAGGGGAAGGATCGATACACTTTTTATTCTTCCTTGTGATTTTTGGCATGATCTGCTTTTTTCGATAACGTGTTTTTAGAGCAATGTTTTATTAAGGGGTTTTAGTTATTCAGAAGGATGAACATGATCACGGGGTTTGGTTTTTCTTTTCAATGACAGCACAAGCGATTTCTTTTTAAAATGTATGATCAGTTGGTTTTCTGGATTTTTCTCGTAGAAGTAAGTTTTCCTCAGAAGTATGGCTAGCATGATACAGAAATTCATAAAAAATGCATAAAAGTTTTATAATAGTGGACTTAAGAGACGAAAAAAGAAGAAAGAGCACAAAAATGTTCAACGCTTTTATCAAATTTCGGACAACTTTTTTTTCGTGATTTACGACTTTGGGTCTCAAAGTACCGTCCTTGTAGGCTCCGCGCGTACGATCATTTTTTACAAAGTTCCAGCCTTTCGAGAAATCGCTAAAAAAAGTTGGAAAATATTTTTGCTTCCACTCATCTTTACTAACTGTAAATGGATCAATGATGACAGAGAAAAATAAGATATTCAGGAATAAATATGCAATTTATTCCAAGCTGATATCTACACCGTCTTGATTAACAAACTAGTAATTCGAAAAACTTTGCCAGGAGGAATAAGACATCGACCGTGAATATAGAACAGTGCACTATTTAAGGACGCTTGTGTAAATAATGTTGTGTGTCCTTCCATTAACCGCTAAATCGTTTAAATTTCAAATATTGAAAGGAGAGCGATTTTCACTGTAAAAATACAAATATTCCCGTAAATTTCCCTTGGGAACTTAAGGCATAACTGGATGGATAGTTCGACCAAAAATTATATCTGATTGGAATTTCCGTACTTCGTGATGCAATAAAAATCTGAAAAAATTCAACAACATTTGGAAAGCTATAAACAACAATTTAATATTGCCCAAAAGTCAATAACAAATTGTTTAAGCAATTAATTATTCAATAATTTTGCGGTAATCTATTGTTTTTTTTTACGAATCAAATGTGTGTATTTTTCCGAATGCTCATGAATTTTTTCAAAATTTTCGTGGATTTTTGAAATTTCTTGAAAAAATTTGTAAAAAAATTTTAAAAAATTTGAATTTTGGATATGTTTTAGAAGATATATTTACCATCAATGTTGAAAAGTCTCAAGGCTATTGGATCAAAAATGTACAAATAGAGCCACTTAAAAAATTAAAAAAATGGAATTTCAAAAATCCACGAAAATTTTGAAAAAATCATGATCATTCAGAAAAATGCGCACATTCGATTCGTAAAAAAAAACAAGGGTTGCTGTAAAATTGTTAAAAAATTATTTATTTAAACAATTTATTAATAATTTTTGGGCAATATTATTGTTGATAATTGTAGTGCATAACTTTCCAAATGTTGCTGAATTTTTTCAGATTTTTATTGCATCACGAAGTACGGAAATTCCGATCAGGTACAATTTATCGGCTGGGCTATCCATCCTGTAATAATACCTTAATGTTTTTCCATGACCAAATGTAGCCAATCTCACTTTCCGTTTTTTCAACTATTTCTATGCCAAAAATCAAGTCGTTTCGTTGGTTTGATGGGATATGTGAAGAAAGGACAATTTTACGAATATTCCTGTAAATCTCCCTTGAGAATTTGATTTTTTTCCAGGACCAAAAGTAACCTATAATCTCCGTCCTTTCAACTAACTCTATGCCAAAAATCAAGTAGATTGGTTGCTTAGTTAAGGCGTGAAGGAAGAACAAACAAACGAAAAAACACATTTTTGCATTATTAGTTAATTTTCTCGATTGACGAAAAAATGGAAATACGAATAAATCTTTTATCGTATCGAATCGTGTTGGATTATAACTTCACCTGGATCGGAAGAATCCACAATCTGTGTGCGAGGGATCCGAGAACATCGAAACGGTTGAGATCGTGATTGAACAGCTGAAGTATTTCTGCAGGAGTCGTTCTACTGACAGCGGATTTGTTCAATCGTAACATCTGATGAGATAAGTCAGAGAGTCGCTCTGATTATCTTGTTTGAAAAAAAAAAAATTCGAGAAATTCAAGATCGAAAATGCATACTTACTTTTTTGTAGATTAGAGAACTGCACGCGACCCTCGCTCTCATTCCCACTCGACTCATTCCCAAGTACGTGTGATGATTAATCACGGCAATCAGTATGCTCGTCGAAACCAAAATGGCTCCGTAAAGGAAAGCAACATTTTTCGACGTCCCTGTTCCCGAGCCACTTACCCTAAAGTAGTCAATTATTCCCGCTACTAAAATCGGCTGAATACCTCTCAACGCTACGTTCGTCAGGAAAATTCGTGCGCCACATTTCAAGTGATCCAACCAGAATACGGAAATTAAGGCGTAACCGAGCTTCGTCGAGCTTGAACGTTTGTGTCCCTCGACCCCCGACCAGCGCTCCGAATTCCTTTTCGATTCTCTTTCCCAAGCTCTGTATCGGGTCGAAAATATTGACAAATGCATATGAGAGAAATTTTTGCCTCCGTTTTTGTTCCCCACCTGATAACTCTATCAGGCACATCTCTACCAAAAAAATCTCAAACGAAGAAATCTGTTAAGGGGGTCAGCCCGTGTGGCAGCCGGATTTTTCGGAGTTTTTTCGAGATTTTTTTGCGACGAGGAAATAAAACGTAGACTTTTGAAATTTGAAGGGTTCATTCATTGGTATTTCAACTCTATGAAAGAATTTTTTAACTCTCATTGGTGTAAAAATAGTCCACAGGAACCCATTTGTTTCTCCATGGTCTCCACGATTCCGGGGGATTGGTTGATCTGGGAACAAATAATTAAAGAGTATTTTGATTTGTAAAACTGTGGTTACCACCTGAACTAAAATCGTACAGAAATATTCAAAATTTAAGAATTTTTGCGCTTTGAAACATTTTCGAAAATTTAAATCTTGTGTTTCAAAGTGCAAAAATCCTTCAATATTTAATATTTCTCTACGATTTTAGTCACTGCTTCACAAATCAAAACGCTCTTTAGTTTTTTGCTCTCAGATAAACCAATCCCCCGGAATCGTCGAGACCATGGGAAAACATATGGGGTTCCTATGGAGTAGTTTTACACCGAATCTACCCGAGATATGAGAGTTAAAAAATTCTACCGTAGAGTTGAAACATCAATGAATGAACCCTCCAAATTTCAAAAGTCTACGTTTTTTTTCCTCGTCGCAAAAAAATCGCGAAAAAACTCGGAAAAATCCGGCTGCCACGCGGGGTGACCTCCTTAAGAGACAAACACGACCAGGTAAAACTTCACCATGGCCAAACTTAATCAAGACCACAATTCAAGTATGGAACGGTAGGTTGAGATGGAATCTCAGTTTTTGGACTTTGAACTTTTGATGAAGATTACTCTGGTCAAGATTCACTTTGGTAGAGTTTGCTCTCAATGGAGAAAAGTTTCGTCAGGGTTTCCGAAATGGTATCATTGATGGGTTGGTAAACATTTCTTGAGTTGAGATTTTTGGATGAATCTCGAAAAACGTGGTGAGTAAAATTTTTCATTCGCGATTAAAATCGACGGGAAACAATGAATTTTACGGATTAGTGATTCGTCGTAATAGTGAAAAAAAATTCAGTGTAATCTGCACATTTCCAATTGATCGCTGATCCTATCAGTCCGATCGTTCTCGAGCGGATGAAAAATATTTTCCATTTTGAAATCCGTGTCCGCACCGGGAATCAAAAATCTTTTCATCCACCAGAAGAATAATTTGCTGAAAAAGTTCGCCTTTTCGTGTGGGCATCGTTCTCTTTCTTTTCCCATCAATCCGTCCATTTCGATCGTTTATTTTATTGCCGAATCGCTCTTATTATCTGCGACATATTTCAATCAAATTATTCCGAACATATTTCCGCGGAAAATTGGCGTGGGCAGTGCGAAAATACTGTTTCTGCGAGTGAACACTTTCCCTGCGATGTCGAAGTCACGCGATACGGGAAAGCTGATAACAACGTTAAAGAGCAGTGAATAAATGTTTTCAAAAGTCCTTCATCATCCACGGAAAACTCCAAAATCGATCGAAGCAATTTCCCCGCTTTTTTTCACCGTAAATATCAGTCTTGGACGAAACTTTTTTAGTGCTACAAACACAGATTTTACTGGTACTCAAAATGACTATTTTCGAGCCGACCTCTTGCCGCATAACTGGCTGTGTGCATACTGAGCAAATGTCGAAGTAATTACACTCGTTGCTGGAAAAACAAAACGACCGTACGAGGCTTGAACAGTGAGTTACTGACTTTTCAAATGTTACGCTCAAATTTTAGGACCAACAATAATATTTCCATCTTTAATAAAAGCCTTCGGATTATTAATATTATTATTATTATTATTATTTGGTTGTCAATAATAACGCCGAGTTCTCTCGGACAGAATATCACACCGGGCAGGAACTGCAAAATTATAGTTCCTCAATGAAACGACTCCTTTTGAAATATTTTAACAATTGAGCTCTTGTACAGTGCCAATAAATCAAACTGTCATTTTGCATTTGGAACTTTTTTCTCTTTATTCATTAACCCAAATTACTCACAATTCTCTAGGGGAGCTTTTCAGCAAACTGTGTTGCATGGCGTTGCACAGCGTTCCAGTGTTGCTTGCTGTAAAACAAGGTAGAATCACACGGCAAATAGGGTCGTTTGGACCCCGAGTGAGTGATTAGGGTTAAACTATAATCTGTTATTTAATTATAACAATAAATAGTTTTGAGGACAACAAACATAACAGAACAAATGGCACGTAGAGTGTATGGTAGTACATGGTGCATCCATCGATATTTGTCCTTTCGTGTCTATTTGTGTGTGTTTATTATGTGTTGAAGCGTTCACGTAAGTCCAGGAGTTTGTATTTTTTTAGTCTCCTTGTGGTTGATCGTTCGTCGAGAAGGGTGGTTACGAGTTGGGTCGAGACTCGTTTCGTACGTCGTGCATGGTTTTTGTGAAACCGTTTTAATTTTCTCTACCCCAAGGTCTTGGTAGAGTCGATTTTGAAACTGCATTGATCCACTTTCGGGTAATCTTTGCTTCCTCATAGAGGAAGCTATGTGATGATGAAAATTTTTTTTTCCAGTTTTCAATGTCAATGTGCTCACAATGTCCCAAAACATCGAAAAATCATATCTAAAAAAATATCCGGATGTGTGCGTGTGTGTGCGCGCGTGTGTGTGTTATGGTACTGTAAAATTAAAACGCTTATAACTCGGAAACGGTTTGAGATACAGGGCTACCGTTTTGCACAGATGTTAATCTGTACAAGCTCTTCATTCTCTGATAATTTTGTCAGAACTTGTAAAAAATTACGAATCCTACGACGTTTTTAAATTTTCATAAAAAGGGCGTCGACGCTCTAACTTTCGAAAATTTTAAGATTTATTAATAATTTTTTTTTATAAATAGACAATCATAATAGGAAGGTTGGTATTGAATTTGGCGAATATCGGTTAAGCGGTGTAAATTTTATGACTTTTTGAATTTTACGAAAATATGAGTTTTTCAAAAAATCGTCTAACCGCTTCAATTTTTGGAAATTTTGTAAGATATTGTGTATAAGTCTGTACTTCCTCTATACTTTCCAGCAAAGTTGTCGAAATTATTTAATTTCAATGTAAATAGAAAAACGATGAAAATTGAAAGTTTGCAAACTGTTTTTTCTGATGGCTCGTCATTCAGTTTTTTTTAATGGATTTAAACAAAGAGATAAATTAAAGTTCGTAAAAGAAGGTAGAGAAAATACATTATTTCCTTGTATACAAAAAAAAAATGCTGCAAATTAAAATTTGCAAATTGCTTCCTCAAGATGGTCAAGATGCACGATGCTCAAAGCTTCCTCTATGAGGAAGCCAAAATGAAAAATATAGCACCTCATAGAGTAAGCTTTGAGCATCGTGCATCTTAACCATCTTGAGGAAACAATTTGCAGCATTTTTTACAATTTTCAATCACTTACTATTTTTCGGAAAAATGCAGGGTTGCTTTTTGAAAAGAGGCAGAAGGTGGGTGAGTTCATGAATATTGGCATTCAAAAGGACTCTGGCATTGTTTCGTCTTATTAGAACAATATAATTTTATTTTTCATATACAGGGTAATTAAAGTTTCTTAAAAGATAATCAATCATTATTCTTTAAGTGGTAATCTGAGGCTTACATTATTCCCTTGAGTACAGCGATTTTCATATATTTGAAAATTTCCATAAACTTTAAATCTGAGTATAAATCACTTGAAATATTAAGTAAACATAGTTTGGCATAAAAGCAAATACTATGAAAGTGAGTACAAATAAACCTCGACAATGTATAATGGCGAACAATTTTTCAAACTCGAACTTCATTAGTTCATGAGCAAACTATTTTTTTCGACTCCAGAAAGAAAGAGTTTTTGGTAAATAACGTGCATTCAAAAAGTTCCGGGACTAAATTTCTATAAAATCTACGATCAGCGCCACCTCTCGCGCAACGTTGGAACTAGTTAATACCATCCTTCGACTATCTACATTCGAGATTTCAGCGCTCTAACCTCATTCGAAGTGAAGTTTTGTTTGGTTGAAGTAAACGTGTTTATATCGGTCGGTCACAATTTGCGAAATGGAGCAACGTGCCGCTATCAAATGTTGTTTCAAATTGGGAAAAAGTGGTTCCGAAACTTATCAAATGTTAAAAACTGCATATGGCGAGGATTGTTTAAGCCGAAGCAAGGTTTTTGAGTGGTATGGACGATTTAAAAACGGCCGTGAGTCGCTGGAAGACGATCCGCGCGAGGGGCGTCCCTCCACGTCAACAACAGACGATAATGTCGAACGAGTGCGCACGCTGGTGGCTTCCAATCCACGCGTTTCGGTTGAAACATTATCTAGGAAGCTAAACATCAGTGTAGGAAGCGTTTATCATATTTTACACGACGTTCTTGGTAAAAAAAAAATTTGCGCAAAATTTGTTCCTCACTCACTGACGCTGGATCAAAAACAGTGGCGTCTCGACGCTTCACTCAATTTTCTTGACTGGGCTAACACGCATGAAAATTTCTTAAATAAAATTGTAACTGGTGATGAAACATGGTGTTTTCAATACGATCCCACAACGAAACGCCAGTCTGCTGAATGGAGAAGCCAGGAGGAAGGACGGCCCCTCAAAGTTCGCGCAACCAAATCCAAAATCAAAACGATGTTCATTTCTTTTTTCGATTCTCATGGAATTATCCACAGCGAGTTTGTGCCAACCGGCCAGACGGTGAATGCAGCATTTTATAAAGATGTGCTGGACAGACTTTTGAAGCGGATTCGACGCATAAGGCCAGAACTTTACAGTAGTGGCGATTGGTTTCTCTTGCATGACAATGCGCCCTCTCATTCCTCGATCCTCGTTTCAGAATTTTTGACCAAAAAATCAGTTACTGTGATCCGCCACCCACCATACTCACCAGATCTGGCTCCAGCGGACTTTTTTCTATTTCCCAAGATTAAAATTGCCATGAAGGGCGAGCGTTTTCAGGATGTAGAGGCCATAAAACGCATTAGGAAATTATAAATCATTTTTCTTCGGTATTTTTGAACTCGTAGACTCTCTTTCGTATGAAATTTTGGACCAAGTACAGTGACGCGAAGAATGGTAACATTTGGAAGGATAAGATTAACTTACATCTATGAAAAAAAAGTTTGTAACGTTTCCTAATAATTATTATAATCGTAATCGAAAAAAAACGGTTACGAGTGATTCTCACTTTTTATTTATAATTTTAAGTACCCATGATATTTCGGTACATCGTGTAAATATTAATAAATAACATATACCAAGACGAAGATAAGCACCGAGGTTTAAGTTTCTTCGTTTCGGAGATTGAAAGCCTTTGAAAGTGATTTATTCCTATTTCTATGATTGGTCATAAAATGGCGTGGATAGGAAATTCGAGGAGTCTATCCCCGATCGCGGAAAATTCTTCGTTCAATCGATATTTTTCAGAGTTTCCAACATTTTTTTAAGCGTGTGAGAATGTTTAATTAATAGGTTACGTACTCGATGCTCTGAAGGCATAAATTCAAGCACATTAGCCTTGTGAAGCACCGAAACCCATTTACTCCACTCACAATTACTCTGTTGTACAATTTTTGAAAATAAGAAACTGAAAAAAACAACGCACAAATTCAACAAAAAGCGTCAATATAACGACGTTTAAAGTCTTTGTTTGGGTTTGTTTGGCTATTCGCACCCGGAGCCGAATTCAAGACGTGATTCAGCTCACGTGTCGAATTCGTTTACATCATCCTATTTATGTACAATTTTGCTTACCCATATATATTAGTTTTTCACGGCACAGGGCACAGGAGGTCTTGAAACGAAGGTAGTGGGGGTAGCTCTCTTAACGTGTGGTTAATTATTTCACTTTATGGCCGCCAGGTCGGCGTTGTGATCGAGGGATGGATAATCAACGCATGCGCGATGCAGTTAATAACCCTAATAACCTAATAAAAATAAATATTATTATTATTGTTATAAGTATTGAATCTCTATGAATAAAAGTAGCAATATGAATATTATTATGATTTCATTATTATGAATGATACGTACATGGCGATTAGAGGCAAAAGAGTATTTATGGAGGTTATAAATGAAATAAACGTATGTAATTTGAATAAATAGGGTGTTATTTTTTATTGGTTCACCAATTTTGACATTTTTTTTTTACTACAAATTTCGGTTGTAGTTTTTTGTTCTCTTGAAGAACATTTTGCCTCATACGCAAACGAACGTAATAAACAATCGCGTACGATAAAATCTCAGACGCATGCTTAGTGCAAGGAAAAGTGAATAAATAAGACGATAGCACGTCATTAATAGTAGAATCGAACACATTAGAATCTTTCATATTTTTTACAAAACATGCTTCAATGTGCTTGATAAAAGTTCAAAAAATTTTAAATGTGCGTGGATCAGTCCTCCTCTTGTTTTGATGTCAACCAATTGCGACATTATGTTTGTAACCGAAGAGTCTGATCTCACAGCTTTCACACACGTGCTGCATTTGTCATAAAGATTTAATATCTGCTTAGATAAATAGCCTGCAATAAAATATGAATGAGTTAGAGAATAGAAACAGATTCATCCCACAGGCCCAAACATGCAAGAATGAGAGCAATTATCTGTAAATGAAAAAAGCTGTAAGAATCAAAAAATTTGAAGAATTAAGATGAGACAAAAAGAAATGTTAGTCTACCTGCAATTTCTGCATGTGTTAACAAGGTGTTAGAGAATTGGAAAAGAAAAATTAAGTTAAAATAATTAACCTGTGACATAGTAAATAATGCAGTCAAGGATCGAGGGAAGGGCGTAATCATGATCAAAATATTCCATGCTGTTATCCTCCTAATCGTCGTAACGCACTATCTCGTTCAGTCTTTCTTCGATTTCTCGTCGACGTTTGACGAATTTGGACTCTGACATTTGCCCATAAATTTTTTCGAGTTCTTGAAGAGAAACCAACATTTTTGGGGGTGGTTCTTCAGACACCGTGCAGTTTCCGTACTTCGGTGGCTTTATAATACTGTAAACTGACAGGAGCCTATAAAGCTGCAAAAAGGTTGGGCTATTCGGGTGGTCGTTACAGCCTGCAGCTTGGCGGATGGTACCAAAGAATTTCTGGAACATATTTTCGTATATTCAATATACAAGAAATATTTATGTTATTTCGAGTGTCATATTGAATTAAAAATTACCTCCAAGCTATCTTGATTGACTTTTCCCGTCAACACATATTTAAAATCAAATTTTTCAACTAAATAGCAGCACATATCCATTGTTGATTGGAGCGATATGCGCAATCCTCTTGGCGTTTCAGGCGATAGAAATTCATGAACTGCAATGTCTCCTTTTAGCACAGCTCTTTCCCACTCGTTGAGCCACTGCAGTGAATCTTGTAATGTCTAGAAACATAGAGATACAATGAGATAAAGCTATATTTGTCTTAAAAAAGGTTACATTAAATTATGTGCTTCTGAAATTTCGATTGCATACCTTAAAGTCCTTGTTATGCGGGGTGAGGCCCTCATTTGGGATTTTGCGATCGCATGCATCGAACATGTCATTAATGCGTTTGCAAAATTTGATGATTTCTTCGCAACCTTGGAATGCGCCGTCTTTCGAATGAGAGGCATAGAAATCTAACCCCTGTGCTACAGAATTGCTAAAAATCTGAGATTTCAAAGGTCTAATGTATTTTATGACTCACCACATAAAAAGAATAATAAAAATATAAAGGAAAATGACGTACCTGCGTTGCTAGTCGAACTCGCATTTTTGACGTGTTGTCCAAAATAATATGTCTCTGCGTTAACTTTGGACAAACTTTAGCATTTCCTGGATGTTGGGAGTCCAGTTTAAATAAAGTTTCGAAGAATTCCCAGGAAATGTAATTCTCTGATGAATTCATCTAAATACACAGGAGGAAAAATATTAAAGCATGTATATAGTACAAGCAAGTCCAGGTAAGTAATAATTAGAACGAAATCATATTTTCACACAATTATTTTCATTTTTATTCAGTTTCAGCTTTTAATTTTCATATTTTTTTCAGCTCTTAATTTTCATATATTTCTTTCAGTTCTCATTTTCTTAACTTTTTTCCGGCCCTATTTTTCAAGAAGTAAGTAGTATATCGAGGTAAGTAAATAAAAACAATTTTTTTTTCAGTTTTTAATTTTCATAACTTTTTTTCAACTCTCTTTTTCAGGAACTTATTATGCAGATCATTTCTTGAATGTTTAAAGTTAATAAAGCCGTTGAACTTACCCTTAATCTTCTTTTGTTATATAATCGATTCCGAATTGTCTTGATGAGGTGCGGCGGATCGGAGAATACACGAAAACTTTTCGTTCATCATCCACAGGATGCACAAAATGCGTCTTAGTGCTGTCAATTGAGCCGGACACACCTAAAAGTGACCACATCCTTGCATTTGTAGACGCGCCGTCGCCAATGACTCCGTGAATCATTGCTCCACATCTTTCCATGTATATAATAGCTTTGACTATTAATTTCGTTAGTTCGTCACCTTTAACAGAATTTTTCGAGGCAAAAACTGCAATGGGTTGCGTGTACGAGTCAGCGAGAGGCTGAAACATTATGACGAGGCCATGTGTGTCGCTTGATCCTCTATGCTGGTTGTTTGCAGCTCATCATCCCCAAAGTCGGTCAACCCAACGTACGTTAGATTTTTTGCACATCCAGCTACAGATTTCCTCAAATTAATTTCATCTACTAACAGTACACCGTGTCGCTGCAGAGAAGATTTTCCCTTGAAATGTTTAGTTAGTAATTGCGCGAATCCTTCGTCGAAACCACATCGCATATTAATGAGCGAAAAATAATTTCGAATTGTCCTCGTGCAAGGCAACAGCAAGACGTTATTTTTACGGAGAAAATTGTAGTATGACGGCGACCTTATGTTCATTAGAATGCACAACATTATCCATTCTTCTCCGTAGCGTCGATTTTTTGCATCTTTCTTGCCTGCAGCCGAAACTATCTCTTGGAGCAATGTTTTTTGGGTTGATGAAATATCGAGGCTTGAACATCGCTCGTTCAATGTTTCCGTGCGGATTGAAGAAATTTCCTTGCGTTTTTCTTCCAAGGATTGCTTTAATAACTGAGCACGATGACGAGCACGGATCTTCTCTCGCCTTTCACGAAGATTTTTTTTCCGCAGCGCAATTAACTTTCGTTGATCAATTGGATTTGCTGAAGTTCCACGGATACGAGTCCAGGTTTTTTTCCCGTTATTTCTCGCTTCCTTTTTGCGTACGAGATCGCGCATCTTCATGCAGGAAGAACATCTTTTTTTATTCGATATCAGCGTACAATCCTTGTGATGCCATCGATCAACGTAATCTTGGAAAATGCTCTGAATCGATACGTGATGCATAGCGATATCGCCTAGACCATTGCACAACCCAATATTTTTAAACCTTGTGAGAGATTCTGACAAAAGTGCTTCGTCAAAGATTTGTGCGAGATTGTACGCTCTCGTATCAACAACACGTCCATATACGTAATAGCGAAGAGTACAGTCAGGATTAACGGTTACACTCCTTTCCATTACTGGAAGTTTTGTACCGTTTTCTGTTTTCATAACGACGTGTGAGAAGACAAGGATTTCTCCTTCTGCCGTAATTGATTTGCTGACACTCCACGGATTTGGTATCAAGATAGAGAACTCCTTGCCAAGTGTCGTTGTTCCACTCACAATAGCCTGAGAAATGTCCACATTTTTAAAGCACGTATCAAACGCTGAAAGTCCTCTTTCTGTAGAAATAAAAGAAGAAATTCTACCTTTACTGATTTAGAATAATTAAATACAAAGAATGCAATATTTTGTTGCCAGATTTTAAATGCACAAGTCTCAAATTCGCCATATTTAAGTATTAATTGAAAATACTATCAGTGAAATTTTGATATAATATATATCTATAGGTGTGAGTACAAAAGGTAAGTAATAATTAGAGCTAAATCATATTTTCACACAATTTTCTTCATTTTCATTTGTAATGTTATTTTAAGTAGTTCATTACCGAAATGCCATATGTATCATTAAAAGTTTCGTGCAAGTAAGTAATATATCGAGGTAAGTAAATAAAAACTTTTTTTTCTCAGCTCTTAATTTTCATATCTTTCTTTCAGCTTTAAATTTTCATATCTTTTTTTTCAGTTTCATTTTTCAGGAAATAAGTAATATATCGAGGTAAGTAAATATAAATATAAAATAATTTTGTTTCAGCTTTTAATTTTCATATTTTTTTTCAGCTCTCAATTTTCATAACGTTTTTCCGGCTCGATTTTTCAGAAAGTAAGTAATATATCGAGGTGAGTAAATAAGAACTATTTTTTTCAGCTCTCAATTTTCATAACTTTTTTCCAGCTCTATTTTTCAGAAAGTAAGTTATATATCGAGGTAAGTAAATAAGAACTATTTTTTTCAGCTCTTAATTTTTATATTTTTTTACAGCTCTATTTACTATCGGTGAAATTATGATATAATAATCTCCTTTGCGTTATTGAAATGATTAAAAAATGTATAAAACATACCATGTGCGAAGAGACAGGATTCTTTTTGCAGATCAGTGAACACTTTAACTTCAGCGGAACAACCAATCACGGAAGTATCGGTGGGCTCGATGTGAGACAAATTTACTGAAGGGTGACCATCCAGTAGAGGTTCTGACAAGGGTTCTCCCATTACAAAATCTACAGAACCATTTTGATGAGCGCCAGGTTTTTCTGTTGTCGGTGAGTTTTTATTTTCAGTATCTTAATTGAGTCGTTGAAATAATTAGAAAATGTATGAAACATACCATGTGCGTAGAGACAGGAATCATCAGTGGACACTTCAACATCAGTGGGACAGTAAATCATGGAGGTATCGGTGGGATTAATTTGAGAGCAATTGAATGTAGTGTCCAGAGTCGAGGGTTCTCCCATTGCACAATCTTCAGTAGCATTTTGAGTGGCTGATTGTTCTGCTGTACTGTCGGTACTACTAAATATTGTTGGTACAGCGAGTGGATCCAGCCGAGGTCGAGCATACACAGCCTATAATAAAAGTGTAGTAAATCAAAAGAAATTAAATTACTCCATGTATTTAAAAAAATACATGCATTTTGAAAAGTGCAATATGTATAAAAACAATTGAAATTAATAAACGTACTTCAACAATAATCCTTCCATCCGAGTCATGTTTAATCCATTTCCGGAGAATATATTTGTCTTCAAAGTGCTTCTCACAAACATATTGAGTTTGTTTCAGTTGCCCAATGCCAGGAATAGCAGCTTTCCACTTTTCATATTGTTCGATGTTGGACGGCACTTTGAAAACGGAGCACTTCTCTTTTTTTGTTGTCCCGGTTTTACATCGCGGGACCGCACATGGTTTAACCATTTTCGTTTTTCTTTTCACTTTAAACGTCTCACGATAAGCACTAAAAATTATAGAAAATTAATATAATATAAAAGTACGGAATTTATTTGTCGCGTGGTCGCATATGACACCATATAACGCACTCGCTGATTTTAGGGATTTTAGGTTAGATAATTGTTTACAAATAGGTTGCACGTTTTCATCCCTACCCTACGTACATCCCTAGATTGCAGCGCCACGCCACGACCATATCAAACATTTAATACGCGGACAATAAGAGAACCACGCCGTCCTATAGAAAACTGGCTACGTTTCAAGACCTTGCACAGGAGTCACGTCGGTGGTGGTTATTTTGCGCGAGAATGGACAGTAGTGGTGAGAATGAGAAAAAGCAGCACATACACCACACTGTAACGCTCCGAGCGGGAATTATAGTAACTATTATTTCGAATGATTTAGTTTTGGGTGGGTTCGATTGATAAGGAGTTGAAACTCGCCTTGCGAATTTCTCTTCAATAACTCAAGACAAAGATTTAAATGTTTTATGAATATATTGACGAAAATATGGATCTTGACTCTTCGGCTGACAACAATGTTCTCCTCTTAATTCTATTCCGTTCGACTTTTAGTCTCACAAATCTTTTGATTCTCACGCGCAGACTCCGTACGCTCCGCTTATACGCGGACCAATCACGTTGTTCTTCATTCTCCCACTCATTCGAATTCTGGGGTCTCGCGATCCACGCCTCGGTTTCACACGCTCGCTTCACAATGACACAATGCCCTTATTATTCCAAGCCCTTAGCATAAGAGTGACGATGGAGACGTCGCAGCCCAATGTTTATAAGATGGAAGTGAGTAAAAGTATCGTATTGGAATACTAGAACTATTTATATAAGAAATCAAAGAAAGCCTTATTTCGATACATTTCAACGTATGGAGATTATTATAATGTAAACTATAAGAATGAGTTAGTCAATACGTTCGTATTTCTTATCGACTAGCGGTTATTGTTTATGCTATACTTATATATTAGTCACCCAAGTCCGTCACGTTCCTCTCATTTGTTAATATTTCAATGATCAAATTATCAAATCCGTATGAAATGCTAAAGTACGAAATTCGCAAATTCGCGGTTCTTAGCGCGGAAATCAGCGCACTCTGGTGACGAATTACGCATTCGTCACAACACAAGTGAACAGAAAAGCAAGGTAACTACTAGAGACTAGAGACATGAGAAAAAGATGCTGCCAACGATCCCGGCAATTAGAACCAGAAAGTTTGGTCTCTAACTGGTAACGCCACCCGAAGACACGTCACGAACTACAAGCTTATCGGCATGCCGGATGTGACGTTACGTTCTGTAACTCGAAAACTGGGAGTATCCCAGTGGAAAGGAAAAAAAACAAATTACCTCATCACTGATGATATTTATGACAGGAAATCTTGTGACACAATGGTTATTTCTAAAAAATAATTTATATCTACAACTGTGTAGAAGTCACCGACTTCTTGCGGTAAAAAATATTCATTGATTGTTGCTTTTGTACCAATTGATGACGAGTTATTAGAAAAATTAAAATAGATAAAAAATGAACAATCGATAATCGAATAATAAAAACTGCTCAAGTCCGCCGCCACGGCGGGAGTCATGTACACATGTATGATGTATGTGTGCATACGTTACAAGTATATAGATATAGATCTGTACGAGAAAGCGAAGCGAAGCGTAGTATATGGCGTTGTGTGCGCGTGTGCGCAGCCAGTGAATAATATTATTACGATATCGTATTCTTGTATACTCTATCAACATATCCGATTCATTCGTACAATTTAGGAATAGTACTATTTTTTTTTGCTATACGTGACGCGCACCATCACAAGTCGTTCTTACGTTATGACATTGTGAAATTAAAAACATGCGGAAAGAAAAAAGTGATTTAAACTTTCGTCCGAATACATTGAATGAAAATAAACGTGTACTTTGTGAATTAAGGAATCGTACCAAGGTAAAATAACGTTTGTTGAAAACATTTATATTCATTAAATACTCCAAAACGCGTAAAATAAAAAACACGGTATATTTTGAAAACATTTTTTGTTCCGATTTTACAGATCGACCGCAAAAATGTCCACGAGACAACCAAACTTATAACGAAATTCAATGAAAAAAATGCTCTACGCATTTCGAAAAATGCTAAAGCATCACTTGGTACAAAACAGGAAAAAACCGTGAGTTGTCAAATTTGTGTTCTCTATTCATGATGTCAATTAACAACGTCATTTTTTTATTATTTTTTCTCGCAATACTTTCAACTTAACCTTTATTTTCTCTACTGTTTCATTAAAGAATCAGATTTTAAGGTTATCTAATATTTTGACAACCAACATATTCTGCAACAATTCAGCGATATTTCTATGACAATTGCCCAAAATTTTCCTGATCTCATTCCATTGGAAATTATATGATCAAATAACAAAATATCCAAGCTAAACGCCAGCATCTAAATAGGTATCGCTGGTTGATGTATCCTAAAAGCCCTCAAAGTAAATAGTACAAGAAAAAATAATGGTTATGTTATTCAAAAAATACTATGCCAATTTTTGCATTGTAACGATCGAATAAAATCTCTTTTCTTTTTTATCCCAAAAGTTGATATCGCAATAATAAAATCCTTATGTGATCTCCAGACCAATTCTAACTAAAATTAAATATCTTATGCCAAGAACAACCAGAAAAATAGAAATAAACCGAAATTCAAAACATTATAGATATTTTATGAGATTACAGACACAAACTTGAAATAATAAAAAAATTGAACCATTTCCAAACTTGGATTCAATGACAAATATTGCAGAACACATTTTTTTAAACAAAAAATCAATTTATAACTTTCCTTGATAATTCCCTGTTTCAGCAAATGGAAAATCTCTATGGATCCAAAGACGGATTTCCTGCAGGATCGTGGTGGGGAATCCGAATGGACTGTGCGAGAGACGGTGTTCACAAGCCCTTCAACGAAGACATTCAAGAGGGTCCTTTTGGCGCAGTTTCATTATGCACATCGCATCTAAACATGTACAATGACGTAGATCTTGGGGATTTTTTAACGTTCACAGCAAACCAATTCCCATGCGAGAAACAGTGCGTTCATCCTCTTCTACAAAATTATCAGAACCAATTACCTCTAAGGCTTGTGAGAAGTTACAATCTCACAAACGATTACGCGCCAAAAACAGGCTATCGATACGACGGCCTATACACAGTCGCGGCTTGCTGGATCGGAGTCAATTCAGAATCAGAAAAGTATTACAAATTTGCCCTCGCGAGGCTGCCGTTCCAAGAACCCCCGACGTGGAAACTGTCTCGAAAATCTAACTCTCAAACGAGTAACTGCAAAGCTCGTAGTACTGACAAATCAGCGAATCATCATTTGAAAGAAGCGCAGAACAATGTAAACGACGAAGAATCTATAAAGAATTATCGACATAGATCGTTGATGACCAAGTGCTCGTTAGAAAAACCAAATATTTCCAAACGCAAAAGCACGATAGTCGAGAGATGTATATCAAAAAAGCCTGACGGACAATCCTTCGGGAGCATGGTCTCTGTACCCTACACCGAATCCCTGGCCAGCAGTAACCGTCTCTCTGACAACAATTCTTCAAATTCGCCCGTCGCCAGATTTCAAAGTACCAATATTTCGATACGTACGGAACTTTACGATTCGTCGAACATCGTCAATCAGGATACAAAAAAAAATATACCCATGACTTTTTGCCGTACTTACAAAAATTCAAGCTTGCCAGCCCTTCCGATCAATCTCTCGAACGTCGTCAATCTGAATCTCAACAGCTGCGGGTCTTGTCTGAAAGACAATGCTCAGGAATCACTTATTCAGTCACGCTCGGGAATCCCCAAATTTTCTAGTGATCGGCCCTCGAGCTCGGATCATGTTGGGGATCGATCAACTCCGAAAATAACGACGATAGAGGTCAAATCAAATTTCGATAATAACCGAATTTCTAGCCCGACGATAAACCATACGAAAAATGATGGAACCGTTGACGATTCTAATCGATCGACGCCAGATAATGGCCTCGGAGAAGAGCAGATTGAGATTGCAAATCCGGCGGAAACAGCGCCTGAAGTCGATGCTCAAATCACGAGTAATAACCGTAACGAAGATCAGGAAAACGTTCAAACGCACACGCCCGATGAAGCGAAATCTTCGGAAGAACTCGATAATTTAACAATATCGAAGAACGATATAGTTTCGAAGGAAATTCACACAGATCTCGATTCTCTGACGCCTGATCAGATGTTGAATTTCATTGTCAAACAAAAGTATCATCCGCGAGCAAAATTGTTGATCGGAAGTGTGATCGGATTGGCCACCGGGGAATCAACGATATTGAGAGCTTACGAGTCACTTATGTCGCGAAAAGATCGTTGGTCTCAGGAGAAAAATACAAAATTGGCAAAAAACGATAAAGATAAGGGGCAGGGAACAGAAAAAAAATTGGCGATCGTCGACTCTCGCGATTACAGAAATGTGAGTAAAAATTCTGCAAGCATGGAACGTAGCAAAGAAATAAAAATGTCAAAAAGTCTCCCGAGCAGTAGAGTTTTGAGAGGCAACAAAGATCGTCTTATGAGAAAAATGACACTGCGTAGAACGAGAGTTTCAAAAAGGCTCACAGGGACCGAGGCAAAGTCTAATCCGAAGAATCTCAGAGGAAAAACATCGAAGAGCTTAATAAAATCGAAACGTTTGGAAGTCAAATCGCAGCAGCAATTTTCCAAGTCAACGATACTTAAAAAATCGCAGAAACGCGTTAAAAAACGACGCGGGGAACTGGCGAATCTGGTAATCGACGCGAATATTGGACCGTTGATTCGTGGACCACGAAACCGGAGATTACGTTGTAAGAGTCATATTTTTTCTAAAAACATACACGAAAATGGTAACGTACCAAGTTGTTGTGCCAAAAAAGTGACGGACGTCACGAGAGGCGGTAAGAAAGAATTAAGGAGGGACGAGTTGTCAATAAGAAAAGCCAAAGTTTCCAGGATGAAAGGGCAGATTACCGAGTCTCGTTTTGTTGATACAAACAAAAAAGTGCTGCTGCACGAGACCGACGAAAATCGTTCCAGCGAAGCTAGAGTCCAAAACAATTTTCCGGATAAATTATTGGTAAAAAATATAAAGCTAGGAGAGGAAAAGTATAGCGAGGAGCGATCAGCGAGAGGAGAAAAGAGAAAACTACCACGTGCTCGTAGCTTAAGCCGAGAGGCGAGAAAATCCAGCGGATTTGATAAAACGATGTGCAAAAATTTGCGGGACAAAAAGATCGGAACGGTGAAAGTAAAAATGATGGATGTTGCGACGCAGTGTTCAGCGTCGTGCAGGGACGTGACGACGTGGATCGATCGTGAAACGTTCAACAATCGCTTGAATCTCATGAAAATCGAATGGATCGACGTCGACGATGTAAAGTCCGAAATATTCCAGAACGACGATGACGTTAGTGAGGAAAACTCGGTGCACGAGGCGAGCATCGACATCCTGCAGGAAAGCAGCCAAGTTTCACCGATGGAACCAGAGTACGGGACGACATCTCAGACTGACGAAAGTCCCTTGACATTCGGACAAGGATTATCAGCATTTGTTCCTGTAAATACATCGGATGGAGATTTCAGAATAGCCCGATTAAGGTCGATAGGTTTCAAGCCTATTCGACCGGACGGTATATTCGACGACGAAAAATCTAAGCCAAACGAGTACAACAAAGATTGTCCGAGCACAAGCACCGAGAATTTGTTCGAACAGTCATCGATAACGGTGCGCGAAGTTGATGAATTATTCAACAAGTATACCAGCGAAGAAACTACTTCGGTTGCTTACATGGACCACGAACTCCGTTATCAAGATATCGAGAACGAGGAGAGAATATTCTCTAGTAAAAATCGTCGGGTTTACGCTACAGCAAAACGAGGAAGGAGAGTAACTAGAATGAGAAATGATAAAATAGGCATAATCGAGGGTACGAGAGATCAGAAGGGTTCGACGAACGAAGAAGATTCCGACACGCCTTGGCATGGTTGGAAAAAGAATGTTCAAAATAAGCAAGCCCAGTGGATCGGCTGGTAACCGTTCTCTCCGTACGACACACAGCAGAGCATCGTTATTTTGTTATAAATTAAATGCATATACTTAAATATATATATATATATATATAATTGTAGAGAAATCTGTGATTATCAGCGGGTTAAGAAAAAATTTTATATAGCCAGAAAAAATTAGAGATATTGATTTTTGAAGATGTTACCGATAACGGCCACATTACGCTAGATTTCCGTAACTCTGTTTTTTTTAGGTAAGAGTCTCGCCACCGCCACGTTTGAAAAATAATTCTTCGTTCGTTATTCAAGCTTGGATATAACTTGCAGAAAAATCTAATATTAATTTCAATGATGAATGTTGAACGGAAAGATCAGAGTTTCCAAAATCACCTAGTTTCTCTATCTAACCCAAAATAGGAGGTTCGGGGAGCCGGTTTTTGCACTGCGGTGCTAAAATTAAAGTTACAATATCTTTGGGGCTAGTAAGTGGTCAAAATGCTTGTAATTTTTAGCAAACTTCCGTCGTATGCTTCTTGTTGAATGACATTGAAGAAAAAAATCTATTGAAAACTATTGAGTTATTGCGTAAAACGTGAAATTTTATGTCCCTTTTCACGTTATTTCATGTAAAACTGTGCAATCTTTGATTGACAGTATCTCGGATATCGAAGCAGTGTTTACAAAACTGCTTTGGCGAGACCGTATTTTAACTTTTGTGTAGCACAAGTAAAAGTTTATTAAAAATTTCTGTAGACTTCGGTCGATCTCTGTTGACGCAAAATGAAATTTAGCATTTATATATAGATATATAAATATGTTTCCATGAAATTGAGATAAAAATATTTATTTGACAAATACAGACTATTTTCTTTTTGAAAATGTTTTCACACGAGCCAAAAAAATACGACATTCGAACGTTACGTGCCCAGTAATAGGCCGAGTAGAATGTACCGTCGAAATTTGCGAGACTTTTCAGTATTTAGGCTCTGAATTACACGGTGAATGACGATCTTGTTTCTTTTCTCCTTAATTCAATACAGTAAAACCAGCTTATTAACCAGAACTCACCTCGGTGCTGAGATTCGAAACTGAGCGCAGAGCTTTCTCACCGGATAGGAAAAGTATTTATAAATAAACATAACATATATATTTCAGTGTGTACCTCGATGGAAGTGAAATAAAATTTTGTATGAATTTTTACAATATACGATAAATTTGGAGCTTATCTCGATTTTGTTTGTTTTTTTTCTTTGCTTTTGTTATAGGGCTCGGGTGAGAAAACATGAACAGCACCCGGATATATTAGTTTTCTTTTAGTGTTTTGTTTCTTCATCATCGAACGTAAATCACTGCTGTGTGTCGAAGGGACACGATGCTTGGCAAAAAAACTTATTTCATCTTTTTTCGATTAATCATTAAATACAATCTACTATATTAACGATATATACATATATTTATATATATTTTGTTTCAATAGGACGCGAAGGTATAGTTGAGTGGCTCGAAGCTGAAGTTACGTATCATTTTTTCGTTCTTCCTGTCTTTTCATCGACCAATCGATAATTTTGTATATCTCTTTTTTCGTGTACATACGGCAGTAGTCGACGCTTGGATTTTTTTCACGTCAAAAAAACAATCGACTGCTAATGACGAGTGTATCGTAGCTCGTGGAAATGAATAATAAATATTTTCAAATTCGAGAAGAGAACAAAACCCAGTAAGCTCGATCGAACTCGTTGAATTAACGTACACATTTGTTTTTTAAAAAAGCGTACTATGCAAATCGTGAGAAACTTTGAGACGTATCGATTAATATGATTAATTACAATTAAGTACGAATGATGTTTGTACAAGTATTAAAATAATTATAACGCTCTTTACGTAAAGAAATATGAGAAATGGGAAAAAAATAATATTACCGAAGGAAAAATTCTTCACGATCTTTTGTAAATAGCAGACGTGTACTGTATACCGTTCAGAATTACTAGTGAAATAAGCTTAGAGTTTAACGTGTGGAACAATGGCGAAAAAATCGGTATGCAAAATAATGAAAACAGCGTAAAAAATGGTGCGTGAGCGTTAATAAAAAATATCTTCTACGCTATTCTTGTATTCGTGTAACATAATTCATATGTATTTAACATGAATAAAAACGTCACGATTTTTATGATGATAATATGTGCAATGGGCTTTTTTCTTGGTTCTGCGGTTTTTATGAAGTCTCTACCCTGCCGATTTGTGGACGCTTTGCGGAGTCTCTCTTTAAAACTTTTGTTACAACTTTGAAAATACAACACAAACAATATAATTTTCATTTTCCTGCTTAGTCATCCTCTTCGAGCACGAATAATCCTTGGCTGATTTCGTCAAACGTTTCTTGTCCCACATTTAAATGCAACATTTTACGAGACCATTTATATTTCTCTTCATCATTTCAAATATAGCGAGTTTTGCCGTTGGTTTTTCATTTCATTTTTTGCGAGTAGAAGCTTCTTATCAGAAATTTGTCAAAGTTCTTTTATCTCGCTCTTTGTTTACTTCTTTTTTGAGTTAATTTTTTTGGTTTTTCTTTAGTTTACTGGAATTCATCATCGCTGCTCAATAACATAGTTTTTTCGTTATAATTTTGGGAGATGGTGGCAACACGCTGATGCGATGTGTTGCGCCTTTGCGGCGGTGGCACCGGCATATTTTGCGGATCGTCCGGATCGAAGCTCGACACCCTCATGCCTCGTTGACTCTTGGTGCCACCTGATTAATTACATTTATCCACGGATTATCGTCATGTGTGTTCGGCTATTATCATTATAACAAAACGTTAATAAATAAACAATGAAAACGCATCGTTACTCCTCGCATTTCTTACGAGCTTCTCAAAATATATTACAACGTTATTACAACTCGTGGAGTAACGATACCCCTTACAGATAAAAATGCAAGTACATAATTGTTTTGTTTGTTTGTTTATATATCATAATAAAATGCAGTAATCGCTTTGTCGCGCATGCAATTCGATTGGGACAAGGAAATGGAAATTTGGAAGTATTAAAGCTGCGAGGATATTTCATGCAAGGTATTCAATATCATTTATAAAATATGTCTTATTTTACGAACATTCGGACATTCATATTTTCACATCTTCCTTTATCTTTTTCTTTTTGCATCTAAGTAATAATAATAATAATAATAATAAAAACGAATACGGTCGCATGCCAACAGTCCGGTAATGAGCAATGAGGCATGAGACATAATGTACATACAAAAAATTAGCCCTTACGACGAGCCTATTATAGTAGTGCCCAGAAACGAATGTAAATGTCTGAATACACGCGAGGAACAGTAGTTCAGCCAACAATGATCTTGCTTTTCTACAAATGGAATGATTTTTATATTATCGAACTGTTCACTGATCGAACGATAAAATTACATTTCGTCCATTTTTTCTTTTTTTTTTCAAAGGTCAACATTTCAATTTTACGACTGATTACCACGTTGTGTTTCTTGTCGTCGATGTATTTTTTTGTTTGTTCGTTGCACCCCTTCGTCGTTGTTTATTGAAAAGCATGAATCTCTGAAGAATACACATCTGTTCTAAGTACTTGACGTTATAATAAAGTGACTTAAATACTATCTTACAATAGAGTCGATAAATCGCGATACTGTATATATTCAAATACGACTATACATACTTCGATGACGAAAACGATTCTTTTTTTCATTTGTGTTTACCCGAATTCATCGAATCGTCATTGAGAAAACGGTGGTAGAGAAATATGTAAATTACGCTCCCAACGTTTCCAGCGAGTTTGACTCTTAGTCGAAGGTTTTATAAAACTCATAGCATTTATCGAGTGTGTCTTTCCTTTTTTAATCAATATTTTCAGGCTTTGATTTTAGATGAATTGTTTTTCTTTTTTCGTTTTAAGTACTCAAGGCTTCCAAATGTCCGCGTTGTGTTGGAATAACAAAATCTAGTTGCCTCAGGCACTCACAGCTTTTCGTACGGCAAGTTGGTATTGACGTCTGAAAAATATCAAAGAAAGTTGCCTTTCAAAGTCGATGGCTCAAGAGAGACCCTTCTCGCGATATTATACCGAGGGTTTAATCGAATATTATATTTTCTCTTTTTTATTCCTCACACATGGATTTATCTTCTTCCCTTTTTTTCATTCATAAAGACTGTTAACCGCCACCGATTATGATATCTGTCAATTATTTGTTTTCATTTGAGAAGAAAGACCCGAATTAGAAATCAGAATTCTCTAATGTTTTTATATTATTTGTATTATCCTCTGGAAGATTTTCTGACATTCCCTTTATCAGCAACTAATTCCATGAATGCTTCAATCGAATGAAATTTTTCATTTTAATGAGAAAGGCTCATGTTAAAGAAAAAATACGTCGATTATTATCGGAAAAATAATATAGTAGGTTCGAGAGAAATCTATTATGAAAATTATTCGAACCAGTTTTACATAGAAAAATACAGATTCTCGTTTTAGACAATCAATTTTTTTTCTAGATTAAATCTGCTTCTCGATGAATAATTCTGCTTGTAAAAAAACGAAAGAAAAATTCTTAGAACTTCATTGAGGTAACATTCGAAAGTTAACTTTTTTGTCAATTTTCTTGAATATTATATAGACTGTTACATTTTACAGGAATCCAAAATTAAGTAATAACGCTCAGCGAGTCAATCACCTCAAGAAAGTCATATTTAAATGATACTTCGACGAAAAAAAATTACTCGAATGCTTTTTCGTGTGTCGACGGTAATAAAAGTCTCTCGAATACAAAATTTAGATATTCTTGAATTTATCTACTCGACATAATCGTCAAAAATTCGAATAGAACTTGTGAAAATATTTGTTCAAATTGGTGCCATTCAACTGAAACTGTTTCCATTTTTTCTACGTAGTTGTCTCGCTACAGTCACGCTGAAAAGTTCATGCAACGCCAATATGTAAAAGCTTGGATTAGCAAGATATTTTGAAAGGAAAATTTCGATCATAAATTTACGAAATAATTGAGCCCGGTTTTCCATGATTGATAAAAAAAACGAATCAAGATAATCTTGCGGATGAAAAAGTCCCACAAATTTTTGATAGCCATAATTCAACATTCGACACACGTTTTAATCCCGTTCTTGGAATAATATCATCAGTAAATCATCGACAGGTTCGTTCGGTGAAAAAAAAAATCCTCTTATCACGCTGTTTCATAGACCCGTTTAAGAGATTATTCAGAAAAGAATCAAAAGATTGGAATCCACGAGTGGGAAAAAATCGTAAGTTGTCGCTATCATAAACAGACTGTGGACGAAAATTGACGTGCTTTTGTATAAAAATAAACTACAGCGAAACAACCGTCTTGAAGAAACCTATTCATTTGGTTTTTTGGATTTGCTTGTGAAAGATATTTGGCGAGTGCATTGTGGTTTGTGGTGAGAGTGATAATGAAGCAAAATTGTATGTGAAATTCATGAAATATACACGATGTGATGAATTGCGATCATTTTCCAGAGTTCATTTTCTATTATTATTGTACGCGGTTGTATTAATAGAAAGGTAAAAAAAATCAATATGAACAAGTGGTGCGACATACTTGTCATCCCACGTAAGAGACGAGTGGCCCGTTTGCCGTATTTACGACGATAAGAAATATATATTATTCAAGGCGTTTCTAATACATGTATTTATGTACAAGTGCCAACCAAGCGAACCGACACATTTATGTGAGAAAAGGAAAGAAAAGAGAACGAAACGAACGTAAACGGTCAATGTTAAAATCACAGCGACGCGACAGGCGCGATCGAATACTGGTCGCTGCTCATGCTCATTCAAAATCATACATTTTACATGCTGTTTCCAAAGCTTTCTAACTTGATCGAGACAAAATATGAACAACAAACTGGAACATTGAAATAACACAGGGCCAGCTAATTGCTTATGAGCCAGGCGGAGTTTCGTAAAAGAGAGAAAGAAAATAAGTAAACGAACTTGACAAACCCGAGATAAGATTACTTACCGGAGCTGTATTGTGTGTACTGTTGATACTGAGGATGAAAATTGTGGATTGCGTCGGTCATTATATCCTTCGGGTTTATGGTTTCCTGAAGAAGATAAAGAATAAATTTCATTCCATTTTTTTGTGGTTCTATTCATACTAATTTCCTCGTGTTTATTATTTTCATCAGAAAAGATAAGAAATTTTAATAATCACGAGTCAATTGGAGCGTTGGTGAATCTTGAAAATATTTCAACATTTGGACAACCCATGAACTCAGTTTTCGGATACCGAAACATAGTGAAGTCGATAAAATGAGAATGAAAATATAATGGAACATTTCATATTTCAACAATTTGTAATTATGTCAAGAGATAAAAAAGATGAATATACTAGAAGTTCCTATTAAACAATTGTTTGAATTCAGAAACCAAAAAATGTAAGTAGCGTCGAATAAATATCAGGGAAAAGTGTAATAAAATTCTTCCATCTGAAGAAAGTAAAATGACCTTCGGTCCAAATCGCGAATGTTTCAAAGATTTCTTGTATTTTCGAGAAATAAAGTAGCATCAATTTTTCATACATTTCTTTTACTTCTATAAAACGTTTCTAATCTTCGTAATATTTAGATAGTTTAGTTCGAGGACACGTATTTCTGTTAACTCATCATTGAATTTTCAAGGTTAAAATTATTTGAATTATCTTCTTCCACGTGATAACTCTGCTTGTGTTTTTAGTTGACTCATACAAAAATCATGAAAATTCTTCCCATTTTTCATAATTGATGAAACATTGATGGCTCAATTAATTTCTTGGCAAGTATGAAATTAGAGTTAATCAGAAATTGGCGAAAATTTATCAAGTATTTGACGAGAAATTTCTTGATATTCCATGAGAAATTATATAAAAACGAAATTTTCCTGTAGGAAAAAGCGATCCAGCAATCAAAATTTCCTTTGCAACACTGATGAATATAAATATTTATTTCCTAATAATGATTTACCTTTAAACTACTGCTGATACTTTGCATCGTCACGCTACGACCCCTCGAATCTGTGACGCAGCCAGCTGCATAAACTTGATAGGGAAAGGCGTATCTGAGGGCAATTGCGGCAAAAAGCATTTCGATGCAGATGAGGAAATTCTGATATCCAGCGGACACGGTACCAACGCTCGTCGTGTGATCTTTGTTGATCAATGGTGCTATAGCGTTTGCCTTTTCGAGTACAGCCAGTAAAACACCTAACCGATAAAAAAGAATCAAATTACACCATTAAAAAAAAATCAGGGAGATTTAAAATTTTCACAGAGAATTTTCCATTTCCGATTTTTTGAATAATACAACGAATGATCTGCTTCAACCTTCTTCATATAGAAACGACACGCATGATTTTTGTTCAAATTCAGATATTTTTCGTTAATAAAATTAAGGAATTGTTTAGAAAAACTTTGTAAAACGAGAGACAATAAATTTGTTTAGCATACTTTTGAAATATTTTTCAGTTCGATAACATAATAGTGTTAAAAAGCTAAAGTGAAATTGAGTGAAAGATTTTATTTCAAGTTATTTTTTGAATCGTGACGTGAGAAAAAATACAGCAAATAACTGGAGAAAGGTGGAGTAAAGTAACGCTAGATGTTGGAGAATCGTACCTTGCCAGAATGACAGAAATATGACACTCTTGACGGTGCAGAACTTCAATACGGGCTCGAACGGAGTAAGCAGGTCACGCGTAGCAAAGTAGAATAGAAAGAGTCCGTAAAGAGCGAGAGAAACGCTGATATTGTAAATTATAGTGACGTAGATGTAACCACCGTTGGGTGACCAATCGCCATCGCGATAGTGCCCGAAAGATTGTAGGATTATAATAACGAACGCCATGACGGGTTTAACGAGACAAAATTGTAGGGTCGCTTGTTTGCAAAAGCGTAAAAATCCGATTGTGTACGTTTTCTCAACGAGACACCACGTCCCGTATAAACAATTGGAACGGATTGGCTTGCCCCTTATTTCCGACATTATATTGCCCTCGCCGCCCAGGTACTCGTAGCAAAGGGACAAAAAACTGTATATTACGAACGCCTCGTAACAATCGCGTACCGTGAAAAAATATACGTAATAACTCTCGCTGTTGAAAAACAACAGCGAAATCCACGAGTACGTCGCGTATATCGGAACTATGAACAAAATTCTCACGATCCATCGTTGTTCCGTAGGATTCGTGTACCACCTCAGATGCTGATAAATCTGGAATAGAAAAAAAATTATCAATGAGTCGTCGATGGCTGAACAGTAGAGAAACTTTCATTTTTGGAATAAATTATGTTGAAGTTTCGCATTGATGAAATGCCGCTTAACCCTTTTTAGTTTTCAGTAGATCCCAATAGCATTGTCCATTGCATTCAAACATTTATCTTTAGAATTATAAAACAAAATCTGAAATAATATCACAGTGATTTTGACACAAATAAAAATAATAATGAAAAAGTATTTTTCCCCATATTTTAACACTGCAAACTTCAATACTGCCAGAAATATGTGAAGCATAGAAATGTGGATTACAAAATTGTCAAAGAATATGAGACCTACAAGAAATGGGATAATTAGAAAAATTGAAAAGTTTATGCCTCATTGGATAAACCTTTTGAATCATTACATTGTTTCTTCATTCGAAAAATCATTGTCACAATTTCTATCGCCATTGGGCATTTAATTCTAAACAAGACTCAGCGAAATATTTGACCATACTTTCCAACTACAGCAAATACTATTCTTTCTCTTCCATTCCCTTTTTTTATCGGGTAGAGTTCCAATGTTAATTTCTGTACCAAGCCAAAGAAGTTTGACTATCAAGATTATTTGATTCCAAAAAGAAGAAACAAAAACATACTAACATCAACTCTGAACTCGATTTTGAGTGCCATTTCATTGCAAAAAAAATTATTCAGTTAAAAAACAGACCTGTTGACAAGTTAGGAATAGCGCCAACCACACAAAGGCTCCTGAAATACCCTGACATGCTCGAGTCTGAAGAAATATAGGTGTAATGTCATCGGAGTTGTTTTTGTCCAATCCACCACTAAAATCAGTAGTCGAAGTTCTCATAGTAGTCGTTGTTGTACTGACTTTGTCGATGACAGCCGCAATGACTGACGATGCCGAAGGCAACGTCGTACTGCTGCTCATGATTTCAGTTCGTCTGAAATGAACAAATTTCAATCGTAAATGACAAAATTTTAACACGAAATTCCATGAAACATACGAAAAAATAACATTACAGTGAGCTAAAATCCAAATTTCATTATTGTATAAATGAATTTTATAGATTTTCAACTTCACGTTGATATTTACTAGTATGATAGTAATCGTAAGTATAATTTTTTTTTTAAATGTCGGGACAACAAGCGCAGCCAGGAAAAAATTAATTTTACAATATGCGAAATTTCACAGTCAATATCTTTTAGCGATTAGGCACGATTTCAGGAACCGTGTCTCCACAAACAAGTTCGAGAATTGACGTAAGCACATAATAATAAAAATGATAGATAAATATAAAGATCGAAATGACGATAATAAGAAAAAAAATGTTCGTTCGATCGAGTGAACAGAAGGCCCGCACAGCGAGCCCGCGCTTTAAAAAATCAATATGCATAACACAACAAACCGTAAGGAGTATATGTAACGGGGGATGGGAGAGGGGGGAGAACTCGTGCGTATTACAGAATACGGGATCGTCGAGAAATGAAAAAAGAAACGTTCGATCGAATGGGTGACGAAAAAGAGAGGAAAAGCATGTAAGATTCTTGAAATGGATGCTTGAAATTGACCTCGGAATATTGGAAGAGGGGGTAAAGGAGAGATTAGGGAGAGGGAAAAATCGTGTGGCTATAACCAACTTCAGACTGACAAATGAATGAGCTGAAGCAAAAAAATAAAGGCACAAAAAAGCCTGCGAAAAGGCGAGAAAAAAAGAAAGGCTGCGTGCTGACCTGCGTCTGCGTTCGTCAGGGCTCCTCGATTCTCGGAAGACTGGGTGCGGGAGAGAGAGCGAAGGATTGTGGTGCAAGAGAGAGGGATTGATAAATAGACTTGAAAGAAAGAGATGGCAAGGGATATAGATATAGTATACGAATTACGAATTTATACCTCCTCTACTCCGAGCAACAACTCCAAGTACTCTCAGCTAAAGACGAGGCAATCACACGGCTGTGATGACCTTTTACGTGTTTGGCAAGACACACGTCCTTCCCTTATAATTCACTTAAAGGATCTTGCGCTCTTCTCTTTCTTCTTACTTCTGCTCTTATTTTTTCGTGGTTTCTTTTTAACGTGGCGAGAATAGGTCCAGGCGCCTTTCACCCAACATTTTCGGCGCACAAAAACAGTTCATGGAGCATACACACACATACGTCACAACGAGCGAAAATATGTTGGCACTTGAGTGTGACGCGCGAAACACTTTTGTTTCGCACAGATTCCCGCTAAACCGTCTAAATTTGCTTTATTTTTATCGAAATATTCTACCGTTATTAGCGTCACTGCGCAATCGTCAATTATTACGGAAATATTTTATGATTATAATTGACTCCTCCACGGCCTCAAACCTCCATGATACGCGCACGCACGGTGCGACAAAAACTGTACTAACCTCACGGGCAATCGAGAATCGCGAACATCCTCCTCCTCTTCGAGTCCCTCCTTCTCCATCCAGGCTTTTTTCGTGTTTTCGCTCCCACTACTGACCAGACAAGTTATCTATCTCTATACAGTAGGAGCTCCGTTAGTGTCCGATCATTATTCCCTACTCCTTTGCAGTTTGCAGTTGATCCACTAGTGCCAATTTGTACCGCGAGGAGAGTACTACGTCAGGCAAAATTTGTAAGATTATTTTCACGTTTCATTGTTCGTTCAATGTTTATGAAAAATCATGAAACCAATATTCTTTTTTAAGAGAATGGATCAGTCGGTATATCGCAGCCGTGAGTGCGAGAGAGATAGCTGCAAATTTCGAAATCGAAATTCTTTGACACAGTTTGACCGATTAAAAAAAGGCTCTGTCGTCGATTTTTGCCATCGTTCTGCGTAGGCTGACAGAGCCTTTTTTTAATCGGTCAAACCGTGTCAAAGAATTTCAATTTCAAAAATTCCAAGTCAGGTTAGTCGACTGATCCATATATCCATGCTCTTAAACCTGAACATACAATAGATATAAATTGTATGACTATTATGCTCAACCAGTCAATGCTCAACCAGCATTACTATACTAATGGAAGTATTTTACAAAATTTGTTGGCTCATACTTCAAAGCTACAGCTAGTAGAGGGTCAATGCTGTAGACAATCGAAAACAATTTCACACGCAGTCAACTGTCAAGATTCTCCTTTCACACTCGTATCTCAACAGGAGGATGCGCTTGCGCGTATCCTCCTCGGACATAAGAAAATATTTTGCTCAATCGTTCGTTCATAATAAGTTAAGTCTTTAGGAAATAACAAGTATCAATACTTAAAAAAAAATGGAAAACAATGTTATGATTGAAAATCGGCTTAGAGATTTTTTTTCTATTTTTATACATTTTCTTTTTAACGAAACTCGTTCTAGGCTCAAATTTCTCAGCTGTTCGAGATACAAGTCTCCGTACAAGAGCGTGTCACGAAGCATATAGCGAGCGTTGTTGGTTGAACGGATAAATAAACGAAGAAAAAAAAGTTAGTAACACCGAGACGTTCGTAGCTTTGAGCAAAAACTGGTACTGGCCAAGGTGAAAGGAATCTCGACTGACATGGGAAAAACAGCTTCTCTACGTGCAGATCATTCTTATTTTCTATTACCATGTACAGATTGACAAATGCAGCGAAAATAATGAGGAAATAGCAAATAAAGATTTGAACGAAAGCTTAATTTCTGAAATTGTTTTCAATCAATTAAAAATCTTTCGAATATTCGAATAAAAAATCTATAGTAAAAATAATATATTTTCCAAAAACTAAAATTTAGGTTATTACATCAACCGGAGACAAGCACTGTTCATCCAGCAGATGACGCTTGTGCCTTCTGACCCTTCTGACACTTGTTTCGAAATACAGCTGACGCTCCCGGACGTCTTCTGATTCGTGCACGCACGCACATACGTCATACGTACAGTGTTTCAGCAGTGCTTGTCTCGTGAACTCAACACTCAAACAGATCATGTAGCCAGAGTACCCAATCCAGAGTAGTTTGAATTAGCGAATAACACCCTCAGCCTAACCGATGCGATGACAGTGTACTTGCACTTTTATTTATCTATGAACGCATGAAAATAATTGACAAAACAGATTGTGAGAGTAATGATGATTGTGACAATCTGAAAAAGGGAAATAAGAAGTGATGGAAAGTTTTGTGTGAATTTTTAGTCATGCTTGAAAAACATTGATTACCGTAATTGCAATATTGATTGAGAGGTTATCACTCATTAGACTGATCAAAGATTTCAATTGCTTAGTCCCTCAGAATCAATTAATTCAGCTAATTTCACGAAAATCTCATATCCTTAGTTTTAAAGAACGGATGAGAAATTATCTGCAGCGTAAATTAGAGTACAAAGTTGAATATCAACAAGTACTCGGAAGGCAACTTCCAACTTCCAAACGACTGATGTAGCTGGTGATAGATTTTTATCGCTCATCTAATTTTGCATTTTCTTAGGGAGATATTTTGCAGTTTACATGCGATTCTTCATCCGGAGCACATCAATGCAAATTCAAATTTCATAACAGCTCTTAGCGTTTGATGCGCTAAATTAAAAACGATCAATTGAATAAAGATTATATAGATTTATCAATGATGTTAATAATGATGAGCTATAGGTTCTATGTCAAAGAAATGTAGTGCACAAACCCACGATTGCATGTGAGATTAAATGAATCTTGAGTCTGTGAGCAAAACAATCCAGTTTATTATCTACTGCTGTTCATTTATTGTTCAAAATTTTGGTAGAAGGCATTTTAAAAATAAAAATAATCAAACGTGACCATTGTATATTATCAAATAATATCAATTTGACTGTTGTAATTTTTACATGAAACTTTGTTTTATACATTTAGGTTCCATGAGCTTTTGTAAGAATAAAACTGATCTCTCTACTTCAAAGGAACTTCATCTTATTCAGTATTTGCTGTAGTCTTCAAGCATCTGAAATGCTTATCTTTACGTTCCATGTTCTCTCTATGTCTCAAGTTTGGTCTGCTAATATTATCTCTATCTTTCAGAACTTTTCCGCTAACATTTCCTTGAGTCTTTTTCTTTTCCACTCCTCTGCAATTCGTCGTTGCTTATCCATAGCTTCACCAATCATCTGGACTGCAGGAATCATTGTTGGCTTTTCTTTCTGTATAAAAGTATCAAACCACATAAAAATTATAATAAATATTTAAATGACAAAATAATATGGTAGAATTATTCTTCTACTCTATGCACATTGAAATTACTCACTTCATATACGTATGATCAGGGTTTTGCTGTTCGCTGCTTGTATCAACACTGCTACATTCCGAACTGAGTCGAGCTCGTTTCCTTGTTGATGAAGAGTCAGATTCAGGTGACATAGCTGGCTTTTCCTTGAAAATTTCATCCATAACCTGTAAAAAAGTGTAAATATTTCTCATACTTGTAATGATGAATTTGCGATAAAAAACTTACTGAAAGATATGGCTCTATTGATGAATTTCTAAAGTCGTTTTCACGCTCCTCTTCGTACATCTGTTTCATGTCATAGAACTTTGTTATGCACTGTGGGACTGTCACGTCATATCCGTTAACGAAAAGCCTGTTACTTATGTCACGCCACATATTTTCTTCAGAAATTTGTCCTGTTTCAAAATCGTCTTCTCTTTCGCGATACTCTTCAAGCAGCAATAAAGTAGCTTCATGTGGCCACTCGATTTCTGTTGCAGACAGAGCAAAATTAATAAGAGCTGGATAAAATTATTGGTATAAACTCTTGTAATTTTTACCCTCAGTTTCATTTTGGTGTTCGTCTGCAATTGCTTCATCAACATCAGAACCTGCATCGAGTACTTCAACTTGCTGAACTTGCTCAATAACATCTGTGGACATTTTCATTGTTCAGAAGATCCAGGTGGAAATCCAAAAATTGTTGCAGCGAAGTTTTTTTATTAATTGATTGGAACGTGTACCTTCAGTTTTGTGATTCAGATGTAGCAATTCGTAACATCTTTTAAGATCTTTTAAGATCATCTTCTCTTTTTGACGTAGTTGATTTTGTAGCGACTTGACTTTTGCTCTTAATTTTTTCTCTTCTTCCGATGGAGCCAAAAGATGCGGTGAAATTTCTGTAGCAACATCCTTTTTTTGTGTGATCTAGGAAAAACAGAACGATTCTTTTATTTCTGATGAGAAATAATTACAGCTATTCCATTGAAATGAGGAAAGAATTTGCAAATCATGCATCTTTTTCCCATATTAAATACATTACACATGTGTAGATGAGATGATAAATAAATTATGTTTTCATAAGCTGGAGTATAAAAAAACAACCTAAAAACGTACAGTTTCTTTGTTGAAAATCATATTGAACTTACTTCTTCGTGATACAGAGAAAATTGCGGTATTTGCGTTTCAGTGATTCCACATAGTGGTTGATCTTCCAGAAAACTATTATCTTCCGATGGCTGAATGACCTGAAAATAAAAATGTCAACTTACTCAGTTATTCAATAAAATTGAATATAAAAATGTTTCGTTCACTTCTTCATGATGTATAGATGTTTCAGGCCCCTGTATGTCGACTATGGGACACAAAAAACTAGTTTCTTCCACATGACAGTCATTTGATAGTTGTATCAACTGTAAAGATAAATAACAAAATATTATATTATTCACTCTAGTTGCAAACAAAAATGACTTATTTGCGAAATAATGCATTGAAATTCTGTTTGAGTACAAAAATTTATTCTTGTATTCAATACATACTGGATAGATATATCCTGTTGGTGGAGCTGTTATTTGTTCCTTATTATTTGTATATCTGTGCTGCATAAAATATGTATATAAATACAAAATAATATACAATATAATGGTTATGAGGAACAACGAATCAAGCCTTAATAATTACTTACATCTTCTAACACATCATGTTCAAAGATTGTTGGAATAGCATCCTTCTTTAAAGCTCTTTTCCCACCAACTATTATGAAAGAACTGTCAGTGAAATGTTTACTACAAATCCGGGAATATTTGGTTATTTTTGTGCCGATTGATAAGTGTTGCATCCATTCCCTCAATAGTTTTATATTCCTCAAAGGAAAACTAGAAAAACAGATAGTTTATTTTGTTAGATTTCCTCATTCTGTATTTTATCAAACTATTGAAGTTTTTAATTTTAGTTGGTCGTGTATATTTCCATTTAACACAAAAATTAGATGAGTAAAGGTCATCAAGAAAACCCAGTTTGCAAACTTATTGAATTGATAGCTGATAAAAGATTGAATTCAATTCATGACATAAATTTGAAAATTTTTTAAAATGAATCGGAATTAATCGTTCAAACTAATTTAAGCCTTTGCAATTTGAAATATTTGAATTGTATACTTTGCTATAACCTCAAAACAATGTCTTCAACAAAAGTCCACACTGTAACATACCTAAAAAATGATATATCGGTTTGAGGATTCCATTCTGTTTTACATCTCTTAATGCAACAAGAGTAAACCATGTTTTAACCATAAAGTAAACACTTATAAATAAAATAATATGTAAACACAGTAAAAAAACTTGGTTTATCGCGACTACAACTGCGGCTTCATTCCAGTTTATCAAAGATTTGGCAAAAAAATATTGGAAGATATTTTCATAGAAAAAGTATAATCGAAATGATTATTCAATACAGAGAGAGAACGATACTAATCATTCAGTGGTTTATGTGCAATTTTCCGTTCAATTTCTCGCAACGTAAGAAGTAAACACCTGAGGTCGTCAGAAAACAATTCTCTATTTAGATTATACACTATCAAATGCGCATGCGCAAAGTGGCAGTTTATAAAAATAGGTTCGATTATACCGTTGACTAAACTATAGAAATATTTGTTCAGACCTCGACGCAGCAAATATTACCAAGCGTCCCAGTGTTATATGTATACCCCGCGAATTGGTGGGTGTATGGAGGTGTTAGGATTGTTATTCCCTTATTACTCCGTCGTCTAGCTAACTCTACTCAGAGGGTCCCTAAAACATTTCCGTTTTGAAACGAGAAAGGACTCGTACGAAGGAAACATTAGTGAAGTGTGAATTACTAAGTGAAGTGCAGTTTGTTATAGCTGTCACTCAAAGTAGTGTGAAAAAGCTGTTTTTACCAGTCTCTTGTGTTTGTGTGGTAACTTCGAGAGATATTTGAGTGACATTCGAAATTTCTCTCGGAGTGCTGTACAAGTATCAAAACAGTTTATCGCAGCAAGAAAAAAGCTTATCAGTGAAACATATTTCGGGACGAGAAGTTTGATCTCTTCTCAGATTACTTTAGTTTCATTGTTTCGTGTTTTCCGTAAGAGCTGTCATACGTGGCCTTTAAAAATGGCTCTCGTGCCCATCGAAGATTCTTGGTAAAAATACATGTTTATAATAAAAATAATTTTTTGTTATTTATCTTCAATGTTTATCAATGAAGAATATATTCTTGTTGTTCAGGCTCGTCGAGCACGATGCGTGTGAAAAACTTTTTCGCGATGTTATGGAATTGTTGACTCAGCGAGATAGAAGCAGCAAAAATACCCAACTTTATGCCAGCCTTTCTGCAGATATGCGCTTCAAAACGAAACAATACACTAGTCAAATTGAACAATTGAAAAATCAGGTGGAGACCGATATTAAACAAGGCGCCATGTATCCTTTTTTCCAATTTATCAACATCTTATTATTACTGTCTTCGTGTTACAAACTCAATGAAATCAAGTACAAAAACATTTTGTTGAACATTTGACAACGCATGTTCACATGCTTGAGGAGTCGTCTTTATAAAAATTTGAAAGCGTCAGACTCTTTTTTAACTACAATAATATCTTAGCTTGTTATTATCACAGTTCTTAAAGTGGAATGACGCTGAAGTTTCCAACGTTGGAGTCCAACGAAATGGTCTAAAAAAACTCAAATAATTTCAGTAAATCTCCAATTTTGTTCCCTGCCGAATTTCCAATTCGTCATATTTCAAGCCACATCAATAATTCGTGAAATAAAAAAATAATGAATTATTAATCTTTTTTTCATTCATTTCGTTGAATTTCAACGTTGCAAACTTCAGCGTCGTTAAAGTAGAGATAATCTGTTAAAACCGTACTGTTGAAGTTTTTGAATGACGGATGCAAAACGGTTTAATGAATTTGTTGTGAAACTTATTTTGAATCAATAGCAACGATAAGTGTACAAATAAACTACCTTAAGAAAACCAATGAAATCAGAACAAGTGACGAAGGGGAACGACGAACACGACAAGTCGAGCGTCTTCAGAGTAATCTTATTCAATTAAGGCAACGTCAGAGTTTGCATACTAGTTTGAATTCAAGTGCGTTCGCAGATGCAGGAACAACCAGTTGGGGAATTGAGGAAGATGATGATGATGATGTTGCACCTTTGGATATTCAAGTGTCCATAGCTGATTTGAAAGCGCAAAATCGCACAGCTCTAGAAGGTATATCAGCAATATTCGCATAAATATTTAGGATTCAAAATAATTCCATTACAAAATTAAAGAATGATTGATTGGCATTTTACTTTACAGAGCAGGAACAGGGCTTAGATGAGTTGTACAAAGTTATAACAAGGCAGAAGGAAATAGCTCAAACGATAGAGTCAGAGGTCAATAACCAGAATGGTAAGAAGTATTTAACAACTTTCAATGACAATTATGAAAAAATGGTATCAATGTAGATGAGACTAAAACACTTTGGTTACCGTCAATCATTTACAGGGTAGTGGCAAAATAATCTGTTCAAAAATTGCACAAAATCTACATAGTTGTCGTAGAATCTATTTCCATGACTAAGAAAGTTTTAGCATCATTGATTTTTCATGTTGGTTATCAATAAAGCATATCAATGATATCAATTTCATTCTAAAATTATTATCTCAGTGATATTATAGTCGAATGAAAATTCCATCATGGTAAAAATTATATTTTGAAATACCTTGAGTTAAGTTTTTACAATGCAAATTAACAGAAGAAAAGTATAAATGTTCTATAACTTCCAGCTATTGAAGTCCACAATTCTAATAACTTTGAGAAGTACTTGTAAAAATTTTAAAAACGATTCAATTCTGTTTCGATTCTAGAAATAATCGACGATTTGGCCGACCACATGGATCGAACCGATGAACGTCTTATTGATGGTACCCGACGTGTACGCACGATAACTCGAAGTGACAGTACTTGTGGTTATTGGATCGTAATCTTATTGTTATTCATAATTATCATAATTGTTGCTCTTGTATAAAAACGCTGAATTTCTTGTCACACGCTTTTTTGCTGGCAAATTTCATTTTCACACAAAATTTCAAGGGACTCCGACTCTTGATTCTATTTTTTTATTTGTAAAGAGACTGAGAAATCATTCCCTTGAGTGTGAGGGTTATTTTTTTGCCGATTTTCGTTATGTATATTCATGGCAATCGGGCAATATGTGAATGTATATATTTTATTTTTGCTTCGAATAGAAGTGACTATTGTACATAAAACCATTGCCAAAGTGGAAAAAGAACTTAGTTTTAAAAACGAAACTTGGTATTTCTTTAAGAAGTTTTTCTATTGTGATGGCTGAGTACATCTTGGCAATTTCGAGAAATAATTGTAAAAATAAACTGTAACCGTGATGAAATTTATTTTTAATCCTATTTTTGCTGAGTAATTATTCTGAATAATCAGAAAAACGTATATTTAATGTAGTAATGTAGCTAAGTCCGAAAATTTTTTTTCCACTTTCTTCAATTTCTTTCGGGGTTTTTTCTGTTATACTTGACATCAGACTGCTATTGCCTCTTGATAATGCTTCAAATTTTCTATAAGCATATTGCCGTACCTCTGGTGGTGCAGCGAGACTCAGAAACACCAATTGAGTTTCTTTACGGTCTCCCTGTATGATTTTCAATCTACGATTCAATTGGGCCCCGCTGCATTGTATATGTGATCCCACGGGCTTATTCGAATCGATAGATGAAAGAAAAACTGATTTATCAGATACTGATTAATACTGAGCCAAGTATTGCATTGAAAATTTTTTATCTCACGTCATTATTGGAATCATTGACTATTTTTATGATTTTTTATATCAAAATACTACATTATTATTGTTCATAGTTTATGAAATAAATCTTTTTGGAAAAAATCGTCAGTGCAACGTATTAATATTATTTTACTTCAGTATGTTTTCAATTTTGAGTTAATTCCAGTCTCAAAAATATGACATCGTTTTAAAAACCGTTTACAAAAATTCTTGAAGGGTTTTTATTTGTCTTTAAAAAGTCTTTACAGCCTTAATTCTTCAGGACTTACCGTTATTTTGTAGTTGTTGAAGCCTGATAGATATTTTTAAAAAGATTTCTTGTCCCAAGGCTCGAGACACATTTTTTCGAGGCAGGAAAAAACTAAATTGTAATTACCAACAACAAACAAATGTATTAGAAACTTGAGGGAAAAGGAAACGACGAGCAATTAAAGATGAAATTGAATTGGGTCTGTGCACAATGTACAGCAGATTTAATTGTATTGTAAATAAACATCGTATTATCTCTCTCCTGAATGACAAAGAATTAACTGGGAATTAAAGGCGCGATTTAGAGTTAATGTGGGTGTTCCCGTAAACATAACGATCTTATCTGAATCCAAATTCATTCTTCACGCAATATGGGACAACGGTAAAAATACTACATTATTCAGGTTGCTCGGTTTGATCTGTTCTCAAACAAAGATTCTTTAGCAAAGCTTTTGGATTTGGATCTCTTCCTCGGAACTTTCTAAACACTTCGAGGGCTGGAACGCTTCCGCCAAGAGATAAAAATGTTTCTCTATAACGAGTCGCTGTTTCTTTCTCAAGCTTTTTGTCACCCGCGGGAAGTTCTTGGAAAGTACTGTATGCGTCGGCTGCAGCCATACGCGCCCAGACATCACTGAAATTTCACATTTTATAGTTTTTCGGAAGCAAATTATTATCGGTATATATCGTCGTAGGGAAGTTAGGAGATTTTCATTTACCTATAGTATGCAGCACCCCATTGACCGACGAAAATCTCAACCCACGACGTTAGGTGATTGTTCGTTTTATCCAACGGTATAACGAAATGTTCTTTCCATAAACGTTCCATCATCGGTACCCAAAACTCGTCGCTGAAAATGATTTCTCTTTTCAATGAAATCAGTTTAGCTCGTAACTTTTCAAGTGATTCATTTATTTGAAAGGTAATATTAAAATTGATTTTGAGTGAAACTCCACCCGATCCCTTGTGGCTCTTCATTTAAACAGATTAGAAAATAATACTCATTTCTTTCCCTTTGACACTCTTTGCTTAATAAAAATAGATTGAATTATCGAAATAAATGAAAATACTTACAGTTCATGAAGTTTCATATCAAACTTTGAGTAATATAGTTCCTGAGAAAGTTTGAAACCAGCCATATGGGATCTTATGTTTGTCAAGCTCTGTACGAAATCTTCAGGCAATGGAGCCGCGGTGTCGTAGTGGCTGGATACTTGACGAATCATCGAGGGTTCATATAACCTTTAAATCAGAGAAATTATTTGGTTAAAACTTCAAAAAGATAAAAATAGTACGGAATTTCATAAAGTTCGAATTAATTTACCAATTTTCCAAAAAATGGCCACTAATTCCTGTCGCGTCCCATTCAACGTTCGACATCCCAGCGACTGTAGAGAGTTCGGCTTTTGTCAACAAATGTTGAAGAGCGTAACCAAACTGAAAAAATTATTCAACAGTGAAGACGATGCGGGTTTTAATGTAAATTAGTCAAATCAAAATTAATTGTACTTTGTGGAACAAAACTGCTACGTCTCTGAAGGACAATAACGAAGGTTTATCGTTTGTTGGCCGCTGGAAATTAAATATTAAGGCAGCGAGCGGTTTCGTAGACGTAGGCACGCTGCGATTTCTAATGGCAACCATCCAGCCGGCGTCTCTTTGCATCCGGAGACCATTATCTCGTTTTGCATAAGGATCCAGGTAAAAACTCGCTATTGGCTCATCGCTCGATCCGTTCAAATCGATTACATCGAAGAACCGTACGTCAGGATGCCAAACGTCAGTTTTCCGGGTTTCGACCATTTTCACGTCAAAGAGCCTCTCCACGAGGTCAAAGAGACCTCTCAAAACGATCGGTAGTGGGAAATAATCTCTGAGAATCTCATCTTTGACACTGAGAATTAAAATGAAGATTAGTGCATTGTGTCGATATCGAATACAGCAAGTTTTAGAAAGTTTGCTTTCCGATCATTTTATGTATGCGAATTGTTATAAATTCGAGAAATATGAAAAACTATAGAGTAATGAAAAAAAACGCTGAATATAAAATTGAGTTTTCCAAATGAGATTCTAACAACTTCCAATATTCACTTTTTTCTTTCGTCACTGTATCTTCAATGCAAAACGTTAATGACACTTTTTTTCGTCATATATTCTTAGCAATTCAAAACTGAGGATAAAAAATTTGTGGACAATAGAAATTCTAATTTTTTCCTCAACAACAGCACATTTAAAACAATTACATTCTTGATATGAACCTTATTATAAACGATAAGCAATGACTTACGGAATATTTATTCGGAATGAAAAATAAAAGAGAAAGGAATAAAAGAGTGTTGGTGATAAAACGTTGAGAAATAATCTTGAAAAATTTTTGAAAGAAATGAGAAAATAAATATCATTACGCTTATTACTTGAGCACTGATCGTCGATGCTTTCTTGCCCAATAGTCGATATCCCAATCTCGCAGAGTGTTGTCGAATCCACGTTCTTGTGCAAATTTCTCCAATTCGTTAAGTTCTACCATCTGTGAAGGATACGCTGAAAACAATAATAGTGTAAATTAGTAATTTATAATTCGAAATCCGATCCAAAATAATGTGAGAATTACCAGCGTCCAGAAGCGTGTCCAAAACATTGTAAACGTTATCCAGGCTTCCAGCCATTTTTGTCTCCATGCTCAAGTGGGCGTACGACTTATAACCGAGTAATTTTGAATACTTCATACGATGATCTCTTATGGTCTCGATTGCAGTACTCGTACGTAAATTGTTCTCATCACCCTGATATCCTCTCGTTACCAGTGCTTGCCAAACGTTCCATCGTAAGTCACTACTTGGACAAAGTTCTGAAAACCCCATCAACAAATCCTTAATGAAAAGATGTTGCAAATCTTATTCTCTCAATTCAACCTTTTGATTTCCAAATTGGTTTTTACCTGACTTTTCTGCATTCACATTTATAAATAAACTAGTTTTTCATCTACGAATGGGATTTTATCATTTTCTACATGAATACGAATATTTTGGGAATCAGTACTTTTAATATCAAATTTTACCCATGAATGGTGTCATGATGTGTGGTTCGAGTGTTATTTTCCAAGGACCTTTTTGAGGATTTGCAGGATCAACAGCGATTATTTTCAGGTAATCCTCTGGAAAGTCCTTGACGACGGTTGGATTAGTTATTTGATGTTTAAACAATTTGGTTGCACACTGAAATAGAAAATACGAATAATTTTCTGATTGAAACACAAAGATAATGAATATAATCTCAATCAGTGGTCAAAGAAGTCAGATATACTAGTATCTTTTTGTTGACTTCATCCTGCCTGACTATTATTTTTCTATGTGAAAAGTCAAAATGATCTTTCATTTTGGGGGCCAACTCCAAACCATTGAGTCGACCTTCTAATGTTATTTTAGTCAGTGCTCGACTTTGGCTCTGCGTAAGTTTTGTGTCTTTATTCTCCAGGGCCGCTTTGCAGGCTCTGTATATAGGTACACTGATATGAACGGTGCCTCTTGCTTTTAAAATCCGATTATGAATACTTTGATAGTACGATGTTGGCATCAAACTCTGGTTTCCAAAGTACAAAGCCTTTGCTATGCCCCAAGTTGAGTCCATTGAGGTACTTGCTTCTTCAATAGGGTGAAGCACATCGTTGACAATATCTACATCTTTTTTTTCTGCGGATAAATACATCAATGAATCATAATTTAAACAGAATATTCCATACATAATCATTTATAACGAATAAAATAAATTCATTGATACTAAAAAAAAGTTTTCATAAAATTGTTTCCATTTGATATTCAAACAAACTTACTTTCCAACTGTTCCTCTATGTTTTTGACAGCTTGCTCAAATTCCACAGTTTGTTTGCCAATTGCTGCAATACTACGCTCGATAGTAAAAGTGTTGAATTCTGGTAAACCATTTTCTTTAACAAGAGGATTTTTTTCAGGTAAATCCTCACCAATTTCAGGAAGCCTGAATGGAGAAAATGGTGGTAAAAATATTCATCATACTGGTAAATATGTACCATGGCAATATAACAAAATCACTTATCCCTTAAAAAGTACCAGTGTTTTGATAGTTCAAAGTAACAAATTAGTCAGATTTATTTGAGGAACGATCACCAAACGGTTCAAGATTCTTGTATCACTAAGATACAAAGAATAATTTGTCTCTCAAGACCGAAAAATCTGTCAGGAGTTTTGAAAATTGGGGAAATTTATAACAAACTTGGAATCATTTTTTCATGATGTAATCTTCAAAATAAAATTAATCTTGGTTTATTGCTTTGAAAAAAAGAATGGTTCGTCTAGAGATGTTATTTGACAAATGATAGCTAAAAGTATGGAGCTACACAAAATTGTTATTCAGAATCATGCAATCATAGAATGATCGAATTATTTATAAACCAACGAAAAAATTTAGACGTATCTTTGGCGGTTAAAGTAGCTATCATAGATTAAAATTCATTGCTATATCAACTTCAAATAATAATGAATTAATTTTCACTTATTTCAACGTTGACATTTCATCATTTCATGACTAAATTTATGAATTCAAAAATGTGATAAAAACATAACCTCAAATGATTACTTACAAGATAACGTATCCATACTTTCTCTTTGTCGTTTTAAGGAGACAACTCCTTGTCAAAACAACACGTTTACCACAAAATGACACTGCCATTGTGTCACTGAATTTACGTTCCTAGTTTTTTTAATTTTTACATTAGTCTCTAAGCTCACTCATTTTTTGCACACTCGAGAATCAACCAGAGAATACGCCGAATACGAAGGGATTACAGCTTACAGCAATAAGTATAGTAAATCGACCTGTACCCCTATAATTAAAAGATTGAATGCGTCTTTAAAAATGGCGTTACCGGCACGGTAACTACGTCACGGTAATTACATAAAAAACAATAAGTGTACTTGTTTGCCATTTAATTTTCCACATGTATATATTTTTTTGTAAAATTTTTTTTTTTCGGTCATTACAACTTTGTCTCATTCGACTCAGAATCGCGTGAATCATATGTTTCGAACCCATCGTGGGAGGTCATTTTTTGATTTTTGAAATTTTCGAAAATTTTCGAACCTTGGCATTTTTTCACAGTCTATTGCCTTCGAAAATTTTGTTTTTTCGGTTATTACAACTTTGTCTCATTCGACTCAGAATCACGTGAAACATGTTCATAGTTCATAATGATTGTTAATTTTTTAAATGGAAAAGGTTTTTTTTGAAAAATTAGTCCACTTATCAAATTGAATATAATTTGTCTAAATTTGGGATAATTTTGAATTGAATCAATTGAAAAAATAAATAACGAAAGCAGGAATCGATCTCGACTTTCAGCTTAGGAGCCAAAAGACTTACCACGGCACTACCGCCGAAGTTTATCAAGCTTTCAATAAAACTAATATATATAAATCGTCGATTATTGAATACTGGTTGGTAAGAGTACTGTATTGGTACCGTGGCAGTACGCCGTACTAGTACCGTACGCTCACCGTACGGCGGTACCTGGGAAGTACAGTACTAATACGCGTTCTGCTATATTATTACCAATATTATACCAGTACGCTGGTTTTATTTGGGGAATAATTAAGTGACTATATATTCATTGTCACAGGAATATAAGGAGAAAAGGAAGATCCACCGAGTATAGACGTATAGAGCAGGCTCTGCGTGTATGAAATATATAAACAAGCCGTTTATTCATCTACGACCGCAAGCAATTAATATTAAAAATGTTTTTGATGGAATACAGTTGAAATACTTGCTCATTTCTGTATTCTTCAAACTTTTATTCTACATATTGGTATTTTTATATTCATTTTAAAAAATGTTTTTTTTAATATTTTTGACCAACAAAAGGTCCGAAATATAATTCCTTCGTCTTCGTAGACGTGATTGCACTTGAAAACCTCTTCCACTGATACTTTAGAAATCTCCGAATGTATCCTTTTAACTTTTTACTAAAGAGAAAAAAAAGTATGTGAGTTTTTAAAGATTTTTTCTAACCCGATAATCAGCTGAAAAGTACGTATCCAAGTGGTTTTTCCTTTCGTATATTTCGTAAGCAATTGTCAGCGCTTGTCGTGGCCTTCGTCAGTACTAGTACTACTTACGATCAGAGAACATAGATTTCCATGGTGAAGGTCTACGTTCTCAACTCTTTCATTAGAATGTTTTTGATTTTTCGATAAAAAATTTTAATTTCAATTTCAATCAGAATTCAATTTCACTGTAAACATCATGCTTTATTACTTTTTCAAGTTAACTTCATTATTTCCTTTTTTCCCACCCTACCTTATTCCTTATGATCGATTTTTGAAACAAACTCGTTTTCGAGTTGTAAAAAAACTAGCCCATTATTCCTTCCCATCCTGACGAAAAACACTCGCCACCTTCACGTGGTTTTCGTCGAGTAATATCAATCACCATTATCACCTGCTTGCTTTTCTCATTTTATGGGTTTGTTAATTTTTATTGACAATTTTAACCATTGTAATCGTTTTCATTAACAATAATTTTGTTAATAATAATGCACTACAAATGCTTTACATGTATGCATGCTGATTGATATTAGCTGAGAGCGAGTCTAATTGAAAAACTAAAGGTAAAATTTTTTATTTGTTCCTGTTTTTAAAAAACATTTGCAAGGAAAAAAAATCCACAGAATGTAATGCCATTTCTTTTTATTATAAAAGATTGTCATATCGGCAAAATTGGACTGTGGTGCAGTATGCTAATGGAAAAATAAAAGGTAGATCAATTGATTCGGTCAGAATATTTTTTTCTCTTTCGATAGGAATAAATAATCATTTATTTCAATCGTCCAAAAGTTCAACAGTTTAAAAAGTCATTAAACTTGCACGAAAAAAATAATTAGCGAATAAAAAAAATCTCCATGACTAGGATTCGATCCATGCACCGCTAGCATGTCAACTCCCCTCGGCATGAGAGTGGGGGTCAGCTGATGCGTCAAGTGTTGAGGCACACCGATACATCACTGCGCGCCCTACAGCTCATAAGTGGAACTACATTTTCCGTGCCAAAAGCTAACACGGGCCCTGTTGTTCCATGTAAATCTATGTTCTCTGTTACGATCCTTACGATCGTTACGATCCCACGTGTGAAAAAAAGATACAGGCAGGGATAAAACTAATTTCTATTTACTGTCTCTTCTACAACTCGAAAGACCATAGATTTCTTTCAATATCGTAAAAAAAGCAATGATTTTGACAAGGTGACGAAAAATTTTGTGAAAATGTCGACATCCTGTGTCGAGATAATAGACGACATCGAAGATTTGATATCCTCGCAAGACATAACCCCAAAACAAAGATACAGTACAAGGAAAAAAGTAACTGTTCGTTCAAAGACGAAAAAGTGTAATGATGAATTCTCTGACTTTTCGCAACATCCTGAAACTCAAACGAGCATAATTCCAGGATCTCAAACTATTTATGTTAAAACTTGGGGTTGTACACATAATAGTTCCGACAGCGAATACATGGCAGGTCAATTGGCTGCCTATGGCTATAATTTGACGGATGACAAAATGCAAGCTGATTTGTGGCTGCTTAATTCTTGTACTGTAAAAGCACCTGCCGAAGATCATTTTAGAAATGAAATCGAGACTGGTAAAAAAATGGGAAAGCACATTGTCATTGCTGGGTATGTATGTTTTTTTTAAAGAAATAACCCTGTCCATTTGACATGAAAAAATAATTTATTTAATTAATCATAAAAATAAGATCATTCTCTTTCAACAAATTGGTTGAACACATAGATTTGCTCCTGCATCGAAATATCCAATAATATTACAACATTTGAAGATATTGTATCAACAACAAAACGTCAATGTAATTTAGCTCTCTTGCTTGAAAATTTGTTTTTGTTAAAATATCTTCTATTCCTTAACATCTTAACATTATCAATTTCAACCATTTATGCTGAAAATTATTTCTTTTAGTTGTGTTCCTCAAGGAGCTCCAAAAACTGGATTCCTCCAAGGCCTCAGTACAATTGGAGTGCAGCAGATCGACCGAGTGGTAGAAGTTGTGGAAGAGACGCTGAAGGGCAACACAGTGAAGTTTTTGGGACAGAAAAAAACATCTGGCAAAAAAATAGGTGGTGCCTCCCTCTCATTGCCAAAAGTTCGTAGAAATCCTCTGATCGAAATAATAGCAGTGAATACAGGTTGTTTGAATCAGTGTACATATTGTAAAACGAAGCATGCAAGAGGAGAACTTGGAAGTTATCCACCGGAGGAAATAGTCGAAAGAGCTCGTCAAGCCTTTGACGAAGGAGTGAGGGAGTTGTGGCTAACTTCAGAAGACACCGGAGCTTATGGCAAAGACATAGGCACAAACTTGCCAGAATTATTGTGGCAACTTCTGAAAGTCATACCTGAAGACTGTATGATGAGAGTGGGAATGACGAATCCTCCTTACATACTTGAGCATTTGGAGGAAATGAGTTTGATTTTGCAGCATCCACGGGTTTACAGTTTCCTTCATGTCCCAGTTCAATCCGGGAGCGATCAAGTTCTCGCAGACATGAAGAGAGAATATACACGAGCGGACTTTGAGAGAGTGGTCGATTATCTGCAGAGTCGAGTCGAGGGAATGACAATTGCTACTGATATTATTTGCGGCTTTCCTACCGAAACGGATCAAGATTTTCAAGATACAATGAGCCTGTGCAAAAAATATAAATTTCCCAGTTTATTCATCAATCAATTTTTCCCACGACCGGGCACGCCTGCTGCCAAAATGACCAAAGTTCCAACTCAACTTGTTAAACAGCGGACGAAAAAGCTTTCAGAATTCTTTCAATCATACGAGCCTTATCAACATGAGATTGGACAAATTCAACGCGTTCTCGTTACCGAAGTCTCACACGACAAAGCCCATTTCGTCGGACACAACAAGTTTTATGAACAAGTTCTCCTGCCCATGAAGGAGGAATTTATGGGAAAAATGGTAACCGTCAAAATCACCGAAGCTATGAAATATTCTATGAAAGGAATTCCCATCGAAATCAACGAATCGCCTTCTCTAAAATCTCCTTTGGCCAAAGGTCTCGTTTCTGGAATTCGTGACGAAATTAAACCCTCCAAATACAAAACTCTCGCTGTACTTGCCATTTTTTTTGCTATTTTCATGAGAGTACTTTGGAAATTATTTATATTTTAACAATTGTCAATGCTTTGACCAATGTACCTCAGAAATTGTAATATTCGGATGGAAAATAGTATGAGATACTTTTTCGAGTATACACTGCAAACGGTCCGAATAAAATCATATTTTCTATCATTCGTTCCTCACCGCTGTATAAACAGAGACTGTAAAGCAATGGAAAAGGGAAGTAAAGAGTGTGAGACGATAAATAAAATCGAAATTTTCAAGTTTATGGCATTCTTTCTTTTAATTATAAAACTTGACAATATCACCATCGTAATCTGATGGGATTTTTTCAAAACTTTTTGATTAGGACAATCATCAGTGTTCTGGAAGTCCTCGGGGACTGTTTCAAACATAATATTTCGCTTCTACGTTCTTACATATAATACATTACAATATTTGGTATCACCGTGTTTTATAAATTCTTCAATACTAATATTACTAGTAGCTTAAGTGTTAACAAAAATAAAACGCATTGAGTTCCTGCCAACGTTATCCTGAGTATTTGAAATCTGGTCTTTTGTTCGAAAGGTAAAGGAGAAAGTAATTTATTTCGAAATTGGTACAGAGAGCAATGCCAAAGACGGAAGAGATTTTTAGATGATCAATAGAACCTTAACAAAATTTCTCTTTCCATTGAAATTTCAAATCACGGTCCATTATTCATTTTTTCCTTATTTCCTGGCACAATTTATACTTATATTTGTATCTAGGTATAGTTGAACCCCGTTCTGCTTGTCTTATTTGAGCAAATAGTTTGAGCGATGAACGAAGGTCAAAAATCATTGTCGAATGCATAGTCGAGTTTTGATCGATTTTCTTTGAAGGAATAAACCCTCGTTCCTCATGCTTGTTCCAATTAAAAAATGAAAATTCCTAAACTCGGAAATATCGAGCTCTGGGTTCTTCATTAAATATTTAATAAGGCACTTGAATTTTTCCTCTTCGTTCCAGGGCTCAACGAAAACCAGGAGGGGGGATGATTTTTCAGGGCCCCTTATTATATTAAAACATTATTATTTCTAGATAAATACATATAAAAAACCTTTTCATCCTTACAAACTAATTTTGAGATGTTTAATAGATCTAGACCGACATAAAAAACAAAAAATAGAAATAAATTGCTCGAAATGTACAGGGCATAAAACGACTTTTTAATCGCATTAGCTAAATTTAAAATTTCATCTTACGCATAAAATGTATTTCCCTATTTTCTCTAGATTTTCGTTGAATTATTCTAGTTCTTTAATTGAGCTCTGCAAGCCTCCTGCATTGACTCTCGAGACTTCGATGTTTAGCCGGCAAAAGGTACACACTTTCACGAGAGTAAAAAACGGAGGATATGAGTAAATTTATACGAGCTAAATTTTGAGCTGCTTTTCAACGCTACTTCGTGCAAATTCATCGTTCACCCATTTCGGAATAGTGAAACTCTGCTAATACAAAATACACACGTCCCACTGAATTTGGTATGAAATTCTTAATGCTGTACAAAAACGAATACTTTCGATCTGTTTTTTCTTATTGTTATTTCTAATATTTTTTTTTTTGATTTAAATAGTGAGTCATAGTAGTGTCAGGAATACACTTTTTTTTTTTTTTATAAATTAAGACGATTAATAATCAACGGAAGAATAAACGTACTCAAACGTACAAACTGGAATGACAATTCGAGTTTTTCCGTTGCATCGAATTATTTTTTCGACAGTAAAATAATGACGCGCTATTACGAGTGCAATTTTTCCTCATTGCATTACATATTTGCAGAAGAGATGGCGAATGGAATTTAATTTCAAGGGTACCCGGTTTCTCGATCGTAAATCGAGACTGCCGAAAGCGTTCTCGTGCTGCATTGGGCGTGCATATTTTTCGAGGGCCAAAGACTTATTATTTTTGACCAGCCCATCATCGTACAATGTTGTTTCATTCCTTCGATTTTTTCACTCGTACCCCGTCCTTATTTTATCTCTTCGAAATAATGCAGTGAATTATTGTTCATTGGGGATAAAAAAAAACAATCGACGATGCAATCGGAATTAATGACGCGAATGACTAAAAACATTTGAATTTATCTGCTCAGAAAGTGTCAAAATTTCAACAATTCTCACTTTTTATAACTATTTTTCATACAAGTAAGGAGTACACGAGACTCGTTTATTATTGTTATAAAAGTTTATAGAGAAAAATCAATGAAAAGTGAATGAAAGGAATTATCACTACGGAATAAATAAACGGGCTTTAAATTCAAACTCGCAAAAACGTGAACAATAATCACTGATAATTATTATTCTTCATTTAAACGAGAGAATATTTTTTTTTTCTCGGTCGAAATTTTCATACATTAATTCAACAAGTCTAAAAGGACTGAGAACTACGAGAAAATATACACTGAAATCATTACGAAGTCATTTCACTTATAGTGACTCGACGAAAAATGGAAACAAAATATAAATAGGCGTCGTTTGACAGAAAATATTAGTTCTCGATCGATTAACGAATGACTTTTTGATTACGGATACATATTTTTGTTAAATAACACAATAACTCATGACACAATACGTCTATGGCAAACGTTATGGCGTTGATCGTACGATGGCACGTGGTTTATTCCAATAATTTTTTATTGTACGTAAATTCCATAATAACGGGGAAATAAAAATAAAAAATGAAAAATATACGAAAGTGGAAAATAATGCCTTGCTCTTAAAAACTAGATGATTATGCCCATTGGCACGATTGCTGGAGACGCAAATCGAACCGATTATTTTTTTCGCTTTCTTTTTTTCCCTTTACAAATCTGACACTTCAATCCTCTTTGCGTTCGCTCAAACTCGGAGTAATACTTTCGAGCTTTTTTGTTTTAACGAACGATCGAGACTAGCAGTTTTTCAAAAGAATAATTTAAAATGTAGAAACGAAAAACTGAATGATCAATTAATACTTTCTTGTGAGAATCCTCCGATCGGTAAATCGCCTCTCGGATTACAATATTCTCAAAGTGTCCCAGAGATGCCGCACGCGTCGCGATTCAATCGGGGACTCAATATTTCGCTTCACATCGTCGGGCCATCCGAACCATTTTTGAAGGACCAAAAAAACTCGTCGAAACCGAACGAGTTCTCCTTCGTACCAGAATTACACGTTCGTTATTCCTCGAGGAAAGTTCAAAAGAAGAAGGGCAGCTTTTTTGCGAGAGGACAAGAGTTCGATGCACGGCATCCAGATTCTCGAATTTATCAACTTTACAACACGCACCTTTTGAAACAGAGAAATTCAACGTTTTTTCTTCAAGTTTATAAATTTTTCATTTTACTAATTCTAAAACTAACCATTCCATTTGGAATTTTTTATCGAATTTCTCATTTTTTTTTTGAACTCATTACAAAGTATAATTTTATAGGAAATTTCGTAAATATTTTGATTGCTCGCTGCTTTTTTTCCTTTCATGAAATATAAAATAGAAATTTTGCTCCTTGCCAAGAAAAAAATGCTCTTCAATTTAACTTTAGAAAATCTCTGCACGTCAATATTGCGGCTCGAAACGCTGATATTTATTGGCGATAACAATTTCACGCGCCTCTTCAAAATGCCCTTCGACTTCTCTCTTTTGTGCTTTATTGTATTTCGTTTTGCTCGTACGAGACTCGGTACCGTGAGTTTATAGCACTCGGTCTTGCCCATCGTTTCATATTGTACGGACACTCCACCCGCTTGACATATATATTCTATGGCTTTTGCACCTGCTCACAATGGTTCTCAATCTGAAAATGACGATTTCGAATGTACTCACGAACCTTCTCGTCTGCTACTTGGTATGGATTGCTAATGATTTTTTTCAAAAGAATATTTAAAGTGTGGCTATCAGAAAATGAAAACGGAACCAGTTTTTACCTTTCGAGATGGAAAACTAAAAGCTAAAACCTCAAAAATGTTGAAATTCGCAGATGTTGAACGCAGATTTTTTTTTCATCAAGAATCGAAAATTTACCAAGTTGGAAATAGAAGCAACGGAGCAGTGGAATTTTGAAAAGAAGCAATTGTCGAAAAAAATCTTGGAAATACACGCGGGTAAATCATTTTCCGAAATAATTTAGCGTAAGTATTTCCAACGAAATGTGAATTGAGCCATTGAACTAAGAAATTAGGCACCATTATTGATTCCTTTAACAGGAATATAAACTGGTGATCGTACGGTAGAAAAATACTCGTTCGAGTAATCGATGTATATTTTGTTTTATGATTATAAACATTTTTTGTTTCATTCGTTACTGTGCACCTGCTCTGTCGATCGGAATACCGGTTCCCAATTTTCCGTGTATATTATCGGTACTTGCACCTGTTCCGCATACTTGGAAATAAAAAGAGAGAGGAGCGAGTCCTTTGAGCCGGACCGGACGATTTCTTAACTTCAATATTTTGTTAAGTGCGCAAATGAGTTTTGTCACATATCGGCCAGAATTTTTGTAACTTTTGAAAAAACTGATTTTATTTACCATTGAATGTGACGCTCGCGGTGCTGCAGAATAATTTGTTTGTCAATTTCGTGAGGAAGATCCTCGCACGAGATAAATTCGTACAACGCCAAGGATCTTATTTCGTTTTTGGTGCATAAAAATCAAGCGTCTCAGATTAAAAATAACGAAGATAAATGTATTCCCAGTTGAATATTTTTAGGGGTGTTTTTGACCTCGTTCCTCTGGTTTGTTGAAACCAGAGCTAAAAACTGGTTGGAATGCCTGGAGAGCTGCAGTTAAAAAGCCATAGAACAACCGAACAGAAAAAATACAATTTTTTCGTAACTGCGTACCCGTAACTTGGTTCGATTATTTTCGTATTGTATTTTCATTGTTCTTCCGATGAAAATATCCGTCGGAGTTTCGCGTTCAGGAACATTGAATAGAGTTTCTCCTCTTTCGTTTATATTGTTTTTCATGGCATCCGGTTTATGGGGCCCGATGAGTGACGGTTATAACCGTCGAAGATTTCGTTTGCTCTGCCGGGAACCGACCACGAGACGTTTGTTGCGTTTCGTCGGTGTTGCGAGGAGCGGTGTTTTGCACGGTCCTGTGTGTGGCCTCGATGAGCACGATGTACAAAATTCCATGCTGCAACCCTGCCTCGAGCACTTTCCAACGTTTTTCTCGTCGTCCACGTGACACGGAAACGAGCAGTTGGGGCACGGCAACAAGTGTTCCCAGGGTTCCAAAGTCCGACTCGCCTGAAAATTACAGAAAAAGTGTTGAATTGATAGTTTCAAGGGAAACAAAAATCTGAATTGTGCGACGAGATATTTTCGGACGTAAAATTAAACATTTTACGTCCGAAACGGTATGAAAGAATGGGAGCGATATTTCAATCAATAATTAACGAACAATTTCGAGAAACGATTCAACGAATGGGTCCGTGCTCAATTTCAATAAATCACAATCCTTAGAAATGGCGGGTCTTTGTTAACGACGTTACATACACAATACCTCAAAGTGAGTGGGAACGAAGCGCGTGCGTTCGATTGCATCGCCACGCTTCGAGGGTATCAAGAAGGTTCATAAAGCGTTAAAGTGAAAGGCGCGACGAAACAAAACGTCCAAGATCATTACCAAGCATCGTGTGCTTTGCTTGAGATAGTGTCACATGTTTATGGGCATTTATAACGCAAATAGCAGCGATAAGGAGCCCACCCACGCGTGTATTATATTTTCTTATTTCCTCAATTCGATCTCAACGTTTTCAAAAAAATACAAAATTTGACAAAAATACGTCCAAAAATTCGTTTTTTTTTGCCTCTATAAATTTTTATTACCACGAATCGTTGAAACGAAAAGAAAAAACTACGAGGATTATAATATTTTTAAACTCGTCCAAAATATTTCGTTTGGACCGTCGGAATCGAAAAAGTCAAGGAGGAGAAGAGTTTTCGAGAGAATAGCCGCTGCATCACCGTAAACGAAGCGAGAGGACCCGTTTGAAGTATGTTGAAGCGAGGAAACGAAGCGGCACCGGGTCCTCGGGGAGGGCGAAGTGGTCAACTGCGTTATTATGTTCTCGTTGGTAGATTAAAAAGGCGTTTGATTTGTTCCGAAAAGTTTACGGCAATACCGTTACGTCGGAGAGTGCGAGAGAGAGAGAGAGAGTGCTCCGGTACGTAAGAGCTCATCGGGGCAATGAGGAAGACGATGCTCTTCTTGCCTAGCAACAACGAAACGAATTCCGTCGAGTTATGCTTGTCAGAAAATTAGTGAAAGCCACCGAGAAAAAGTGCGTCCGAGGAAAAACCTTCAAAACGAAAATCTGAAGAAAACGCACACACTCACAATTTTGTGATAAAAATTGAAACGATTTGTATCGAGAATCGGATGACGGAATGCAGAAATAGAAAAAAGGTTTTAAAACGACGAAATTTCGGCTACGAAAAGTTCGAATTTTTCAATTTTTCTTCGTAAATTGCCATTGAACCGAATGATAAACTACATGAAATATTTTTTCATCCGATCGAACGAGTGATAAGATCGTTTTTTCAAGAGGAAAAAAACCATCTGGCGTTGCACCAGGCGCTCGAAAGAAATTGTGTAAAACGTGAGCTCGTTACGAGGGTCAGTTAATTAAGGGGCTTTTGTCGCGCCAAGTGTTCTTCTCGCTGATGATGCTCGATCGTGAGACGCGAATTGTGCGACTGAGAGAAATAAGAAAAGAGAGAGGGAGGGAGGAGGCAGGCGACTCGGTCGAAGCTGTACGCACGTTTGTGTACATGCTCTGACCCCTATGGGACTGCGAATGCACGCGTATATAATGTTTTTCATGGGGCTTCCATACAGAGGTCTGGAAGCCGGCAAAAATAAACAAAAATGAGAAAGAAAGATATTGCAAAAAACATGAGACGACGTCGCAGCAATCATTTTTTTCGATCCGACCCACGCTCGGTTGTGACTTTGCGGTTGCATATCCGGCGCGACGAAAGTCGTTAAACGAAATAGTCAGGGGGAGGGGGAAGGGATGAAAAAAATAAGAGGGACAAGAGCTCCCTCTTGTACCGGCTTCATCGTAATACTCGAATCGAAATATGAACGGACATTATGAAAAAAAATATATTTTTTACCAAGTAAGATAAAAAAAAAAAAAAAAAACATAATAAAATATCGAAAATAAGGAGAAATCGTGTAGCTTGGAAAACGCGAAATCGTCGAAAACACGATCAACGGACTAATCCGCAATTAATTAGTGTCGAGAGAGGTGAAAAAAATTCAAACGACTGGAAACATCGTCGGGATGCTCGGCGTAATAAATCCGCGAATTCCCAATTCGCAATGACAAATGGGAAAGAACGAGATTGAGAGAACAACTTTGAGCAGGAGTCTCTGGAAAAAAATTGTCTAAAAATGTTAAGTCGAATTAAATGAAGACGTAAACGAAATTTCGATATAATGTGACTTCTCCTGCTTCATTGTGATGCTAATTTTCTATCTCAACGGTGAATGCCGTCGTAGGGACTCCTGAATTTTCGGAGGGGGGCACACGAGAGGAAAAAATTTCGTGACAAATATCGAACGATTTATTCACGTCCTTTCACCTATCGCATCGAATTAAATCTACAAATGTAATTCTATATCTCCATTTTCCTATCCGAGGATCGAGTTACCATTTTTATTCAACGTTTTTACACATCAATCCATCCCTCCCTCGCGCTCCGCTCCTCGCCTATGTTTTTCCTATCTCACGATCTTCTATTCATTCCGACCAAATTATTCGCTCGACTTGATCCTTTCGAACTACTGAAACGTCACGTTCTTACTCTCCGACAACTTTGTCGGCGATGTCGATTGGATTTCGAAATTTCAATCTTTCTAATATTACCAAAATGTTCCTTCATTTTTTCACTCACGAATGAAGTAAAACATGGGAAAATTCGGTGGGTCGATAGACAAGTAGTGAGTGTGTATCTATTGAATGTCAATTGAATTTTTAATTCTTCGCGTACGTTTATTCAAGTATCGAAACGTACGTTTATTCAATCTCGACTTACGAATTAATTGAGAAACATTGTTCCGTAATTAAGAGATCTCGAAAAATCGAAGCGATTGGAAAAAACTGAAAGAACGCGATTAAAAAGGTAAATCAACTCGCTAAAATTTGGAATAAATTCATAGAATCGTTCACATTCGCCCCAAAATTTTTTGATGGGGATAAATGATTTTGTCTCCCCTTAATATCGGAGTAAATGAGGGTACGAGATCGCTGATTGAATGATTTTACAAATCACGATGTAATTGGGTTTACAAGCGTGTAAGGAGAGTCCTTAAAGACGATGCACAACGAAGCAATACCTTGAGCCGATGATTCAGCATATCTTTAGCTCCGATGCACGGGCAATTCCGCATGAAATCGAAGCGATTTTTTCCCATTTCTCAGCCGGTTCGTTAATTCCGGTTTTTTGAGAGACCAGCAAAAAAATCGTTGTTATTTCCTTTCAGCTCCGACGATTTTACGAGGAGATTAAAAATGGTTTTGTATGATAATGCACATCGCGTGATGGAGCTCGGATTTGTGAAGCTACGCTTGCCAGCTGCCATTTCGTATGGATCAAGGCTCGTCGTTACGCACGAATATCTACGGTCTCCGCGTATGCACACGAATCAAGAATAACGCCACAACCCTGTGGGGACCTTCTGCGATTATTTCTCCCTCGGACGGACCCGATCCAGGACAATTATTCTCCCCCCTTTTCCTCGTAAATAACGTTTCAGAGTTGCATGCCTGCTCGACAACTCACAGCAACAATATTTATTTTTATACTTGAAAAATCTATCGAACTGCAACCGGCGGAATTGAGTTTAAAAATGTCCTTAAAAAAATTCAAAAATTCATCACTCGGAATAGCTCGATTTTCAAAGAATTTAAAAATCTAAAACTTCTCAAAACTACAATTTCATTGCAAGCTTCAAACGAGTAAAAACCACCAAAAAACTCGAAAACAAAATTTGCTTGAGCAATAAATCCAAAGTTCTACAAGCCCTTTTATCAAATCGATTCAAACGCGTCGAATTGTTCATTGCTCTCGCGCGTGGCTCCCCCCAAGCATTGAAACTCTCGAGTAAAAAAGTTTTCCGAACAAACAGATAAAAAGGAAGCTCCCACGATAATAAGAACGCTTCAGAGCTTTTGAGTGGTGACGTTTGTAGCGTCAGTATACGTTGCGGAAGAAGCGGGGCGAGAATTCACGTAGTGCGTATGAGTACGCAGAAACGAATGCGCTGTATTATTCTTCAAACGAGACAGCGTGCAAGTGCAACGAGATGCATCGCGCACTTGACGGATCTGGCGAGAGGGGGAGAAAAAGAAGTGCAATAAGGTGTTAAGTTACACGAAACGTGCATTTTTTTTCAACGACCACTTAAGGCAGCAATACGAGAAAAAAACAAAAAATATTCCACACTAAAGATCGCTGGACCGAGGCACTTGCGGTTCGCACAATACCGCGAGTGATTGTACTTTCTTTCTCTCTTTTCTTTTGGTAGCCTCGTTTGCGAGGACTATCATTAAGGGGAAAAGGGGGAGGGAGGGTGGGGAAATGCTCAGTCGAAACTCATGTTTTATCTCTCTGCTCCCCATGCACTCGCTATAAACCTCATATTATTTATTATCGGTTCTTAAGGTGTCTGAAAAACGTTAACGAGCCTCGATGAATATCACGGATGGTGAAGTACGGTAACGAAATTCTTTCGTCGCGTCAATCAGCTTCGGAAAGGCGGCACGGGGAAGCGCGGTCGGCGCAAGCAATTTTTTTTCTTCCGAGCATGAAAATTGTTTATGCATAGTTTTTGGTGAAACGGAATAAAGATTAAGAGTTGGCGCTTTGCGGGGTTAACGCGCGCGTTTTTAATTTTGGGATTCGGAGGCAAAATTGTTCTCGTTATCGGCGCATAAGTGCTCGAAAGCGTACGCTGGAAGTGATTCGATCTTCGTACGAGGAGTACGCGGCGGATCGAAACTCATCAACGTTACGAGCGCACCGGAGAAGAAGGAAAAGGGGAAAAAAGGAGGCGACGAGGGGCTCGAACGGGAGATTCGTCCTGGCGAAAATTGGGCTCGCGATCGAGCATCGCCTAAACAAAGGAAGACGGAGAAGAAAGAATTGTAAAAAGATGGCGGCTTCGCTCGAGAGGATTTCGAGGCCGTCGATCGATCCCGATGGGACGAGACGAGGGTCCCGCCGAACTCGTGTAACGCGAGATCCGAACTTTCGGCGCGCTCTTACCGCGTATAAATACGCGTTTATCGGTCGCTAAAGATCGACAAGGGCCTCCGTATCTGGAGCTCTTTTCACGGAACGGAGAGAAGTGGAAAAGAAAAATTCCTATAAAAACGAGAGGAGCTAGAGAGAATTACGAGGAAGGGCAGAAAAATGCCCCTCGGGTCATGCGACGCCGCGGAGTATGAAGGGCCAGTGGAGAGGAGGAGAGCAGCACTCGAGAATTCGAAGAAGAAAACAACACGGCGAAAGAGACGAGGAAGAATTTCGGAGCTCGCCCGGACAAGAGAAAAATGGCGGAGCAATTGAGAACGTTGATCCTGCGGAGCCCTTGGACCTGCGTGCAAGGGGGTTTTCAGGACCCTCAATAAGGGAGTACACGAGCGTACCGAGCAGTTCAAAAGTCAAGCCCGAAAATTCGAATGGCACGTAGATTCTTGCAAAGTCCCAAAAACGAGGCTTCTCTACAATAATGAGCTTTTCTGCTAAACCAATATTTCGCATCCCTTCCAGAGAAAAGCTCAAAAGCATTCTTCCCAGAACAAAACTCTTTAATGATTTCGTAGCTCCAACAATATTTTTGAGGCCTCCGGTACGAAGGTTCGCGCCTATAATTACGCGTATGCCAAGTTTGCAGTGCTGCGGAGGCTTTTTTACTGACGCTGCTGGCCGAGTCGGTACCGGATTGGTACCCGATCGAGAGCGACTGCGAAGATTGGAGGGTTCGTACGCGTTCCTGAGGCTCCTAAGGCACACGAGGGTATCGGCCCTTTTCGCGAGTACTCGTGTTTCGCTCGTCCCAGAAGATTAACCGCGCGCGAGAGAGAGAGAGAGAGAGAGAGAGAGAGAGAGAGAGAGAGAGAGAGAGAGAGAGAGAGAGAGAGAGAGAGAGGAAGGAAGAGACGAATACGCCTCGTGGGTTCGTATAATGCGAAGCGATCGTCGGTGGCCCCGTCGGGGGGTTCAGCCTCTTTTTCAGCTCTGGACCAGCCTCTCCCACCACGCGCCAGGAGCCCCCTCTCCGCCGTTCTTTGAAGAAGAGCGATCGAGAGAGGAAGAGGAAGAAGAGGGAGAGAGAGAACGCACTGATACGAGTCCCTGGGGTATCGTCGAGCAGCGAGGGGGAGGAAGAAGCCGAACGGAGGTGGAGGAGCGAGAGATTCGGGTGGTGTTCGGATTTTTGAAGTGGGCCATGAGGCCCAAGCGGCGAACCGCCTCAGATATATCATTATCTCGAGAGGCTCACTGTTGCTATGCAATTAGACTCCGTTAATCGCCCACAGACTCTTCTCTCCCTACCACCGTCCAAAAAATCCTATTCCTCCTACCACACTCGCATGGCGTTCTTCCTCCTCGAGCTTCTCCTCTCGCGCACGGGGCCACTGAGAGACGCAGCGTTTTTCTCTCCCTCTCAATCTCTATCCTTTGTTTTTCTGGGCGTTGCAAGCTGTGTTGTGCTGCGCATATCAAGAACACTCGTCATGCGTCCGCTTCGTTTTTTCCCCCCCTCGTCGCTCTATCGCTCAACATTTTTTACGTTTTTCTCAAACTCATCCGCGAACCCCTCGGAGGAACTGGCAGATTCTCCGCGGCGACGGGAAGATACAACTGCAAAAGCAAATAGAAAGGAGCAACGCCTCGCTGAGAAACGAACCGGGCGGACATAGATATCGCGAATTAATGTCAGGGGCAACGAAGACGCAGCAATAACAACAACACCGCCACGTGGAACAGGAGACACTTTGCACTAAGCTCGTCGCGGGGAGATGACTCATATTTTTTATCACACTTCGGACTCCCTTTTCAATTAGAAGGGATAATGAAAATACTTTATTATCACGATTACGTTTATTTCTGTTTCCAATTCTCTTTTTCATTCTCCAATGACGCTGAAGTTTCCAACGTTGGAGTCCAACGAAATGATCGAAAAGAACTCTCCAATAATTCCAGCAATTCTCCTATTTTGTTCCCTGCCAAATTTGCGATTCGTAGTTTTTCAAGCTGCACCAACGATTCGTGAAATAAACAATTGGTGAATTAAAAACGTTTTTTTCGTTCATTTCGTTGGACTCCAACGTTGGAAACTTCAGCGTCGTCATTCTCCAAGTTATCGAGGTTCCAAAAAACTCTCGAATTATTCCAGTTAAGCTCAGCAATTCTGTTCCCTGCCGAATTTCAAGTTTGTCGTTTTTCAACGCACACCAATGATTCGGGAAATAATAAATTATTACAAGTCTTTTTGTCCATTCGTTTCGTTGGACTCGATCGTCGCAAACTTCGGCGTCGCGTATATCGATGATGCTTCTCATCGAGCGCTTCGTGATTATCGTTTTCATTCGCAGATCGTTGTTTCAGTCTCTATAACAGCGGAGGAACTTCCGGAGGAGAAATATGAGGAAATTTGGGGAGCAGGAAAAAAGCGCGGAGCCGGGATGAAAGCCCGAAGTTCCTCGATCGGCGGTGAACCGATCGAGGAGATTCGCAAGGACGATCAGGGCCGTGCTCTGTAGGACACGCTTCCTTCCCGCGTTCATTAAGCTTTATATTTGACCTTGAGGCTTCACCCCGGTGGGAGATCGGAGGAATAAGCGTTCTCGGGGGGGAGGCGCGTGCGCACTGAGAAACGCGGGAAATGCCTGGCGCGAAGACCTTTCGCGCGTGTCCACGCACAAACGGACGAATAACTTTCGATTTTTTTATTATTATTTCTCCTCTCCCGCGACCCGCAACTTCAGGTAAGTCGTCGAGCAACGGGGGGAAAAAAAAATGTTTATTTAGCACACATTCGCCTCGATATACTTTACGAAATGTGCGCGTATCGCGTGCGCATAAATGTATCTGTAGAATTTATAAATTAGCGACAGCAACACGTGGTCCTCTTGTTGCTATGCGCGGAGGAACCGGCCGCCCGAGAGAATGTATTCGGAACGACGACCCGAACGATTTTCGGTTCCTATAGTAAAATAAACTCGAACGGCACAATAACGAAATCGCTGAATTGTGGCTGGGACGGTCCCCTTTCGGGGCGGAAAATCCGAACGATATTTTCTCAAGTTTCTTCTTTCTTCGACGTTTTTTTTATACTGAAAAAAAATAACGTAGATTCCCGTCGACAGTTCTCGATCGAAAGCACTTCTTTTCGGGGCGAGGGCACGAGCTCCGTCGCGGCTTCGCGTTTAAGTATGGAGACTCTCGCGAATGCGGACAGATGCGATGACGAATCGATGGGAGCCTGACGCGCGAAGCTGACCGGAAGTCGACACATTCGTCTTCACTTCCTCGAAGCCCTCGAAGCAGCACAGTGGTCCCCAGGTGCTGGAGAGCCGATCGAAACGATGAAATTAATTGATTTTGCGCTGTTGGATATTCAACGAGGAATTTCAAGTCTGACCAAGTGTTTTTAAACGATTTAATTGACCGTATCGGAAGGCTGGAAACGAGATTTTTGTTTCTCGCTCGAAGCACGTTCTCGAAACGCACGCGCCTGCGAAAAATCTGGGTTCGATGCTCCAGCAATGATGAGAGAGACAAATGAAAACGCGTGGCGAGTCCGCCACGTAGCTTTTGCAATTACCACTCGTTAGGACCTTCCGCGTAAGACGAAATTCGCTTTGAGCACCGACACCGACTGGGACCGAGGCCGCGTTTTTTCCCAACGCATCTCAGCCCGATCGTCTACCCGCGAAAAAAATAACTCAACGACTCCCTTAAATCTATTTGCGAATGAAATAAACGCTTGAATTCTCCTCGAAATATCGGTTTCTAAGCGTGAGAGGATTTTGGGCTTGCCGACATTTCAAAGCGTCCGCGCCTCCAAGGGTCAATCGCGACTTATCAAACTCGACATTTGCCATTCATTCGAGAATAGGTACAACGAACTCTTCCATTTATTAAGTCCTTCTCTATCGTGCTCGAATTCCTCGCGAATGATTCGCCGCGCGCGTCTGTCAAGAGCCGTAACGCGCAACGAGCCCGCGGAGCCTCGCCTCGTAAAGTAGGCCAAAATAGCGGGGAAACGCGATTGAAAATCGTGACCGTTCCCGAGTCCCTGGAAACGTCACGATCTTTGTTGCAAAGCTCTGAAAAGTGGCAAATTTGAGGAACGTTTGTTCCCCTTGGCCGAGGACGAGGAAAAAGTTTTCTTCATCTCCGTCCACGGATCTTCGGAACAGCCTCGATCTGTGAGGCCGAGATGCAGAATTTAGTCGATGACGGTCCTCGCGATCGTCAGCCAAGGACGTTGCTCCTGCGCATGCGTCACTGAATTTGTCTCTCCCTCACTTTTTAGAGCCTTCTTTTCCCACATGATTTTCTTCCTTTTTCTGTTAAACTTCTCTCTCGCACGGACAAGCGAAACTCTCGCGGGAGCACACAAGCACACGTACGCGCGGAGGCTCGCGTACGAGACGAGACGCACACGATTGGAGCCGCGGAGCGCCTTGGGGCCACGCGTCCTCGTCGTCTATTATACATTATTCAACGCCACCGCCACCGACGACACGAACACACCACAGCGGACCCGGGACCGAAAAGTTTCTCGTTGCGAATTCAGTACGATGCACCGTAACCGGGTAGCAACAGACCAGCGGGCTCGCGATAACTTTTTCCTCGACGTTAAGCCGCTCGATCCTTTCACGAATTGACGACCTCTACGGACATTCTTTCACTTTGTCTCAATGTGAATGAGCGTTGATACGAACGTACGAGTGTTTTCGAACGGACGAATTCGTAATGATAAACAACGAGGCGGCAGCGATTCCGGTGCGTTCTCGTGGAAAAAGGCTCTAATTTATGACGCCGAAGTTTGCAGCTTTGGAGACCAGCGAAATTATGCAAAAAACTCTCGAATAGCTTCGGTAAATCTCCAATTTTGTTCGGTGCCGAATCTGCAATTCGCAGTTTTTCAACCTGCACCGATTCTCGGCGAGATGAAAAATTGGTTAATTAAAAATGTTTTTTTCCCCCTCATTTCGTTGTAAATTTCAGCGACGTTTTAATTCACAACTAAAAAACATTCGATTTTAGTGTGTTTTGGAAAGCTGGACAACCGAGCCGTGAGAGTTGCCAACAAAAACGGAGGCTCGGAGGGGGGGCAAACTTTGAATGATTTTCGGTGCCGCCTTGACATTTGAGATCGAGGTCACCGGAGACTTTTGGATTTTTTTTTTGGTGGAAATCGAGCAAAGTTCACAATCGCTGAGTGACATTCGAACGCTCGTTCGTTCGAGATTAAGGCCTGACGAGAGTTGGATTGATAATGGGGGGAAGAATAAAAATTCATTAGTGAGAAACGGCGCGCAATGAGGATCGCCATAAAGAAAATCAATCGACAGATTTATCGAGCGTTAAAAGTATTTACGCGCGGAGGCCGCGGATGGGCTCGAGATTTATTTTATTCCTCGCATAAAATTCGCTTACCTTTTTTGCCGATTTTTTTTCGCTACATTTGAAAGTCGATCCTCGACCCTTTGGAGAAACTCTACCTAAACGAGGACGCATCGTGTCGTCACGGTTGAGGAAACGACGAGCGAGGAATTATCATAGAAGTAGAAATAACCAAGTAATAAAGGCGAGAAACGATGTCGCAACATTTTTCCACGAATTCGAGGCACGATCTTTCGCTACGTTATGCCCATTAATATTCAAATTAACTTGGCTGTCCATTTGTCGGTACGCGCCGGGAGGAGATCGCGCGTCTCACGATTCGACTTACTATTTTTATTTCCTACTTTTGTTTACCTCGAGCGAGCTCATCGACGCGCGGTTTGTCTCCCGCGAATGTGAAGTGTCAAAAGCCCGTGAATTTCCTCACCGATAATAAAAAAAAAAATCGTCGCTCCCTCGACGCCTCGTCATTTATCCAACTTGATAACCATTAAATATAAAAAATAATGAAAACGCGGAGTCAGCATTTCCGGTGACTGAGGCGACGAAAAACTTTCCTTAAAACTCCTCCCGAAAAGAGAATTCAGAATAAAAAGAGGCCGAACGCGAGTGTTCCGAAATCGAGGGGGAAAGGACGAAGACGTTGGTGCAGGTAATCAGCATTATCTAAATTGCCATAGGTTCGCCGGGTCCCGAAAACGTTGTAAATTCTGTAGCGATTGCGAGCGAGGAAGCGAAGAGCAAATATTTTTGAGGTACCAAAAAGTAACCGGGGCGCGCCAGGGGGGAGGGAGGAATGCGCTCGGTGCGTGTGAAACTGAACCTGTTTCGAAGGTCATATCTCTCGTTCGGCAACCCTTGGACAGATTTCCTTTTCGCGCTCCCAAAAGAGAGAAATAAAAAGAGGAAGGAAGGGGAGAAATAAAGAGCAGAAATGTACTCGAGAGAGACCGAGAGATTCAAGACTTTATCGGTTTCTCTCCCTCTCTCTCTCTCTCTCGCAGTTTCTTCCTCTCTCATTCCATTGAGAAACGGCAGAGGGCCGATGAATGAACTGAGCTCGCTCGCGTCGCCTGTTCTCTGTTAGATATACGTACATAGCTTGTAACATGTATACACGCACACACAGACAAATATAACATTCGTGAAGATCTTCACCTTGGCTCTTCTCTCTCAGGTAAGTGTTATCGCACGAGCGTCCCACGAAATTACTCTCATCTTACTCGATTTCTTTCTCTTCCCCTCGGCCCCCCCCTTCGTTTCGTTTTTTTCGGCTCTTTATCTCTGGGCCGAGGCGTATCGAGCGCCATAACTCCAACTTTTAACGCCTGGCACTTACTCGAGCGACTCTCTCTCTCTCTCTCTCTATCTGTTATCCTACTAATTACGAAAATTGATGAAAGAGACACCGCGAAATAGGGCTAATGTCATCCCGGGTCAGCGAGGTGCACGAGGCCCGCTCTTTTCCCCTCACATTTTTTAGTGTCTCGTTGCGGGAAGCTCTTTTTCGGAGGTTGAGAATTTCGTTCGCTGCGAATGTTCGTTTGTGTCGAGTTTTTTCCTCGATCAATTGAAATTCATTTAAAAATCTAGAAAAATGTGGGCTCGTTTTTCAATGGAAATATTTTGACGAATTGCTTCTTTGGCTCGAGCATTCGCTCGGTCGCTTCAGTGCCGATGAACGTCCGTTGGAAACGACACCGAGAGGAACGATCGGAAAATCTCGGGCGAAGAACGCCGAGTGAATAAATTATGCCTCAAGCCAAAATATGAGCGAGCACGGAGATCCGAAAGTATGAAATTCCGATCCCGAGTTCCTTTCTCACTATTCGTTACGCTCGGAAAGATCGAATAGATTCGAGAGAGAAGATGTACGAAGATGGCTCCGACGACAGTCCTCGCGCGGAGCAATTCATCTCGCACAATTGCTCTTCCTCTCGCTCCGTCCCTCGCTCCTTTTCTATGAAGATATAATGCTCGTTCCAAACGTTTTAAACTAGCCAATAATACGTAGTATCGCAGCGAGAGGTTTGGAAAGAGGCACCACCGAGCGTAATGGAACTACGACCCGATTTTGTTCGTCTGACAAATATTAATGGTGCAAAGATCACGCGAAATGGAGGGGCCAGCGAGCCTATTATCGGTGTATCTAGAAGAACGTTTTTTTTTTTCATTTCGCTCATTTTTGTCCGTTCGGTTCGCGGAGTAAAAAAATTGCGAGGTATTGCGCCATCTTGAAATAATCAGCTCGTACAAGGACTCGTATTTCCGATAATATTTCACCGCGTTTTCGTATATCTATGTACACGTGTTTGGACATAAATGTAGACAAAAGTAGTTAATCATGTGTCGGACAAGGATGATCGTGTTGGCAGCTTGTAATTACGGTAAGCCCGCGAAGCGTTGCGAGCTCTATTCGTGATTCGAATAATTTCTCCGACCGAGTTACAGCGAGGGGGAGAGAGAGAGAGAGAGAGAGAGCGCGAGACAATAAACAGTGTTTCTGACGCAGCACGATCGAGCGCGGCGTCTTACGAATTTTCGAACGGGCCGTCAGAACTCGGCTGACTCGAGGTGGACACGGGGAAAGAAAAAAACGAATAAAAGTGAGTGAAAGATCGCGAGTCATTCGATCATCGTTTCCGAAGATGTAAACACGCATAACGGGGCGAAGGTTTTTAGTTTTTTTGACAGCCGTCGAGCTGCCTGTTGCTATGCAACTCGTCCGAGTTTCGCTGAAAAGTCGAAGCGAGTAGGCGATTTGAGGAAAATACGGTTGAAAAATAATTTTGAACGTAGAAAGCGTACGCGATTCCCGGAAGGAGTGATTGCGAGGTTAAATGACTTTGAAATCTCCGTAGCAACTATTGGCCAGGGAGAATAAAACTTGGCGATGAATAGAGAGAAAAAAATGCGAGTTTCGAGCTCTGGCAGAATTCACAACGCGAGAGTAGACGAATGTCCTTTGCGAAGGCGCGATAACTCGAACAAAGTAGCGGAAGAGATTGAGAAAACGAGAGAAAGAGCGAGAGGGAGAGAGGCGCCGATTACCCCGTTACAAACCGGAGGCGAATGCGCGCGGGCTTAGTAGCCTGAGAATCGTTGAATTATCAAGGACGAGAGTTCCGTCAGAGGCGATGGAGGATCGAGCGCACAAGCGTACCGCGACTGGGCGTCTATAGACGCGTGTTCAGCGCCGCAACTTCACTGCTTCGTCGAAACGTCAATGTTGTCTAGGTCGCGTTGTCCGGGAGAGCGTTTCAGGAGTGAGTAGTAGCGAACATCGGTGCGGGAAGGCGAGAGTACAAAAGGAGGAAAGAGGAAAAGAAATGGGCGAAATTACGTGAACGCGGAGAGTAAGTACGTGGGAAGTGCTCGTTTACTACGAGGCACGTGGGAAGAAACAAGTCAGTCAAAATATTTATAGCGAGGTAATAAGGCGCGCGAGTGAAACGAGTCGAGTGTAAATGAATCACAATGTCGAGGCTAAAAAGCAGCAACGAAAAAACAAAACGGAAGGAAAAAATAGTGTGTGTACAGGCACGAAAGATCGCGCGGTGCAATTGAAATTTAGTTGCCCATTGAGAATCAGTGCGAGAGCGCTTCTGGACGGAGGTTAAAAAAGAAGCAAAAGAAAAAAAAAAGGTCGAGGGTGATAAGGAGAGAACTAGGCGGGACGTTTAGTTCCCTCGATTCGAAGCGAACGCTCTCAAAATTCGCAGAAATAGTGGAAAGCGACCTGTTGCTATGGGAGGCATTAAAAGTAAACAACGTTGCGTCACCGTCCGTCCTCGCTGGGGCGCGTCTAGACCATGGACCAAGCGAAAAGGGTGCTCGAGGAGAGGAGCGAGCGAGAGAGAGAGAGAGAGGGGGGGGGGGACGAAACGTACACGAGTCGTCCAACTAACCGCCAGAGAATACATACATATGCATGCGTAGTCGATCTTCCGTCTGCCCGTTCGCGTTTCGCTTCCCTCCCCCGCGCGCTCCTCCTGCCAAGCGACGAAGCGCGCGAGTCCCGTGGAAGGGGAGAAAGGGACCGTTGGAGTGTACGAAAAAAGGGAGAGTGGGGGCAAGCCCGAGCTGCGGGGAACAACAGCGCCACGCGGCTCGCTCGGTCCTCCCTGGTTTTCGGGCCGCGAATATAATCGTGTGCCGAAAGACTCCGGGAGAGCGAGCGAGACGAAAAGGAGCGAGAAACTCCGGCATGCTCACGGATCTCCGGCGCTGCATAGCAACAGTCAGAGAACACAGAACGCGTTCTTTCTGCTCACTGGGTTTGGCGCGCGGAGAGCACAACGCGTCGCGCACGCGGTCCCCGAGAGACCCGCCGGAGATGGGTACACACACAATGCGGATGAATAAAGAAGGAGGAGAGAAAGAGAATTGAGGACCGTGTGAGCGCGCCAAACAGAAACGCACGTTGCTCAAACCTCCCCCCCCCCCCCCCCCGGCCTCTCTTTCTTTCTCGCACTTGGTACGTGATATACAGAGACGAGGGAAGGGAAAGGGGTAGCGACGAAAGATAGCACGAGCTAGGGGACAAAGAGAATCGGGAGAGAAAAATAGTGGACTCGAAGAATATAATACACGACGTATTGTTTGTTTACCGAAGCACCATTTCGTTTGATTTATTTACCCGATTTCATTGACCGATCCCGACAATACGAACGCTCCTCTGTGTACGTATTCTTTCTATTCGAATACGTCGGAGGGTGTAAAAAAAACGCATTTTGTATCAATCCTTTTGTTGATTAATCAGTTGAGACCTTTTTCGTTCGATTTGGGCTGTGCTCGAACAGAAATGCGTGGAGCTTTTCGTTTGGGGGTTTTGAGGCAATATTTCCGGACTTCAATCGTCTCGAAGGGGCCTGCGCGCGGTTCTTCGAGCCAATTTTTTCGGATCGAAACCGAATGGTTAACAGGCCTCCTACTTGCGGTTTACAAAAATTATTAAAAGTTAAGAATGCGTCGATCGCGCATGAATATTCGCGAATAAATTTATCGATAACGAGGGTAGCAGTTCCCTTTGAGCTACCGAGAAATCGCCGCAGCACTCTGCCTTTCCGCCTCTCGAATAGAATTTTTTATTTCAGCGGTAGCGCCGCGCCGCGCGTTTCTACGCCCGCTCTTTTTCGCGTTCCAAGAAGAGAAACCGCCGCACCGCGTTTCTTTTCATTTCATTATACACATACGTGTGTGTGTGTGTGTGTGTGTGTGTGTGTGTGTGTGTGTGTGTGTGTGTGTGTGTGTATGTGCGTGCGTGCGTGCATACTTTGCCACACCGGCGAATGGAAATTCGAAACATCTCGTCGAGCATCTCCGATATTTTAGGTTCGACAAATATTTCGTCATTTTCGTGACGATCGAGAGAATACAACGTTTCGGAGCTTGCGTCGTCGTCTTTCCATCAAAAATCTTCGCTCCCCGATTTCATGCGATAAAACAACGATAAAAATACATGAAAATCGTGCGGCGGCACTGTGCCCCGGCTCGATATAATAACTGCACGCATCTTTGTACGCAAAATACTTTCACGAGATAAAAAACAATATTGCGACGGAAAAAAGAGAACTAGAACTGCCATATGCAAAGGAAGAGGACCCCACGACGCTTCGAATGAACGCGCCACGAGAGCTCCGAGTGTCTCCTCCACTGATGAGAGATCTGCGAAACGTCGTTTCGCTTTTACGAGCGCGTAGGCGTATCATCATCGTGCGGTGGAAGGGGTGGTGGATGTACACCTTGCTTCTAGTGTAAAGCGAGAGAAAATAAGAAAAAAACGACCGTTAGAACCCTGATCACGTAGCAATGAATACCTGTTTATTCGAACGTGTCGTGTCCTTGCTCGTGTACGCCCGGCTATTTATGCTCGTGTCAAATTTTCTCGGATTATCATTTCCAAATTTCGTGTGTACGCGAGAAACTTTGTTGTTTCTTCAATTTAACGTTTTTTCTCAGGATTTTGAACCCAACTTGTGGGGCCGGCCACGTGCGAAAGTGAAAAAATAGCTGGGTCGGAATTCGTCAACTTAAAATGCCAGTGTAGAAATGTTAAATTCACAAATTTTGTGCAATTCATCCCGTAATTGGTTGTTGACAGTTTCGCGTGTCAAGAAAGCATCATAATTTTTAAGCGAAGAAAATAATGCGTGGAGATGAATTGCTTACTTTTTCCTTCGAGGTTATCTCGCGGCTCGAAGCCTCGTAAAATTATATTGATACGCGAGATTGTATATTGATGGAGAAAGGAAAATTGAGTATATAAAAATATTCAATGAAGAAAGTGCTTCCATAAAAATGTCAATAAAAATCGACGATCGTAGAATCGTGTGGAGCCTCATAAACACGCGATCCACAGGAGGACTGTGATTCCAAAAATCAACGCTCTTGATCGACTAGAAAAAACCGAGATAAAAGAATAAATTTGTAGTGAAATATTCCGAATCATTGTTCTTCGGCCTACTTTCATTGAAAAATATTCTCAGCTACGAAGCCACTGGGAACTGCATGAAAATGACGAATGAAAAAAAAAAAAAAGAAAAAGAAATTATGAACGGTGTTCCACTTCAGAGGAAAAAGAACGTTTCTAAGCGCGGAGAGACGCACAGCTGCTGCTCAGGGAGTTTTATCATCGGGAACAAGGGAGGATACCATCGCTGCGTTTCTGGTCAACTCCCACCACGAATCCAGGGCCTTTTCGTTACCTTTTTTCTCTTCTCTCTCTCTCTCTTTCTCTTTCGGGGCCTTCTCCCACTTCCTTTCGCTCTCCCCGCGTTCTCGCTTCGTCCCTCGCACAGCCAGCACGTATTGGGTTACTATCGGGTTGGAAAGGGCTTTTGAAAAGCAAATTCTGCTTATAGGGGCAGCTGTCGTGCATTCCTCCGTCCCTATCTTTCTCTCCCCACCCCTGACACCGAACGCACCCCTGCTTGTAATCCTGTCTCCTTCCCGCTCCTTTCTCGTTGCCTTTTCCATCCTTTCTCCCTGGGGATTGGTCCCTTACGACCCTTTTTCTCCCCTCTAGCGTGCTTCCCCATCATTTCGTGCCTACCCGACAAAACTATAGCAAAAAAAATGTGAATGAACACACAAAGAAAAATAGCATTGCAACTCCGCTCGAAAGTATTCTGGAATGATATTTTCTTGACGTTTCCAATTTTAAAATTACCATTCCCTTGATTTTTTTCAACTCCACCATTTTCGTGACTCAAAGCTCAGATTTTTCGTTCACAATCCCTCGAATGTTTCTAATCTTCTGTTCTAATGTGAATGCTGATTTTTTTCCAAATCATTCCATTCGAAGGTTTTTCGTGAGGAATCTCATGCGTCCTCGAGAAGTGGCTGTTTCTTTGAGAAGCATCGAGGCTTCAGTTTCGTTCGAATACCATCGTCAGAGCGGAGGGCCAAACGAGAGTTTTTTGTCGGCCCATAGCCATCGCAGGCATGAAGTTTTGAGTACGGGTCGTCGCGTGAAGTGGAAGCGAAGCGGGAAGGGTCATCGAGTTATGGAGGCACGAATACCCGCGTATAAAGTATACACGAACGCGTACGTGTGTTTACGACAGAAAATTCTTTCGAAATACTTTTGAGTACGGTGAAAAAAAAGAGGCCTGTTACGAAGAGCAGTTGGAAGCGGTTAAAACTTTTCGTCCAATTAAATTCATTGGCTGGATCGTATTTCCACGATTTGAACGTTTGATAAAAAGCAAGTTGAGCTCCATGAAATCTGAACGTCGGAAAATATTCGTGAACAAATACCACGAAAAAAGCGTTCAACATCAGGCCAGAATAATCGAGATCGCGACTCGTAAACTTGATCTTTTTTCGCATTCTCACCCACACTTTTTCTATTAAAATTCAAATGACTCTTTCTCAGAGCTGCTTCCTGCCTTCCGTGTAATTTTGCACGACGCGCTTTCGTACGCAGGAGATGAAGGAAAGAGAAGGTGAGCGCGCCGAGGGGAAGAGTCGGGAAGACAAGTTACGATAGTTCGTCGTACGAGAACGAAAATCAACAGGTCGAGGATGGTGTACACCTCGAGGTCGTGCTTGAGATCTCTCATCCGGGAATTCCGCGCGATGAGCCAAACGAACCGCAGAGAGAAAAAGAAAAAACGATAGATCTCGACACGAGTCGAATTAGCAATATCGAGATGATATACCCGGTGTCCTAAAAACGGTTTGTCAAATTGGGCGTCCACGTGAGAAATCGCCCGATGAGAAAAATTGTCTTATGATTTCCGGGTTTTTGCTTATTTTTCGAAAAACCTTGAAAGCCTGGCTCTTAACTTTTAAACTCGTAGTTTCGCTTCGAATTTTATTGAATGGGAAACTCGCGAGACACTCGGTATATTTATACTTTGCTCACTCTCACTTCCTTCCTCGGCAGATAAGTGTAAGCATCTTAAGAACACTTTCGGGATCCTCGGATCGCAATAGGTCGAGCATGGAAACGATAGTACATAAACTCGCGATCTCATTATCATTCCGCGGAGGAACATGTACTCGTGTAAACACCGGAAGGATCGTGGCGAAATTTATGTTTCGCATTCCGAGATTAAATAATGAGGAAAAAAAAAATAATGTGGATCGTGCCATTTAATGTTTTCAATAACCAGCACGAGGATTGTCATTTCTCTGCATCTTTTTCTCAATGCCAATGAAAAATAAAATATTTAAACGTTGGTTGAAGTTGGTTTTCAAAAATCATCATTTCTAAAACCCATTGCATGAATATGTACTGGATAGATTTGCAAAATTTGGATTCTAGTTACCACGGAGTTTAGCGGCAAATTAATTATCGGATATAAACTCTTCTCTGACACTTTTATCACTCCGCGGCACATGAAAGTCGTATAAGCATGAAAAGTTATTGAATTTTTTTATCAGTTATATTCAAGATTTCGCAAAAAAAATCGACCGTTGTATTTCGTGGATATTCGAGAATAAATACGTATTTTAGTTTTTGAGTTTTAGCGTTGAAAATCGGCTGAAATATTTAAAAATATGTGATGGGAAATCATTCGGATAGACGACAAGTGGATCGGTGACGTTTGGCAACGCTGCGTTCAATACAGTATGTTCACATATGTGACGTCAGTTCGACTTTTGGTCAAATTTTGTCGTTCGTTTGCTTCGCCACGTGTTTCTGTCAGTTTTTACATAACGACCATTTTTATTCCGGTAAACTTTTAAATCGTTCATTTTTTCATTTTCCTCCACTGCAATGCTGCTTTGGAGAGTAAACTCAATTCATAACCTATAAAATTAGTAAACAAAACTGGCAGCGTGACATTAACGGCAGCGGCGGCAAAAATGTTGGTTCACCACCGATTATATTTGTAAAATAATAAAACAACTGTTTTAAAGTAAGTCTTTTGAAATTTTCGAAAAGTATAGTTTGTCCCTAGATTGCGTGGCCGTCACCCAACTACCTTAAAAACCGACATTCGTTAGATTCATCATTCAATTTTAACGACGACGCTGAAGTTTCCAACGTTGGAGTCCAACGAAATGAACGAAAAAAACGTTTGTAATTAACCGATTTTTTATTTCACGAATCGTTGGTGCAGCTTGAAAAACTACGAATCGGAAATTTGGCAGGGAACAAAATAGGAGAATTACTGGAATTATTGGAGAGTTTTTTTCGATCATTTCGTTGGACTTCAACGTTGGAAACTTCAGCGTCATATTTTAACGAATAAATTAAAAATTATAATATTCGAATGGCATCGTTACGACGAGAGAGCGCCATCTGTGCTCGAAATATGACGCGACTTTATTATCGTGGACTGCAATCTAATTGAGGCCTAAGCAGCAGAAAGTTGCACGGAAAGGAAACGGGAGGCAGCATCGGTGGACTTCCGTTGAGAGCAGTCAGATACCGGTCTACGTACGAGTTTATCTCGCAATTAGGCCACGAGAACGCAGCCATAAACGCGCGGACAGAAGCTCGAACGTCCGCGTGCATGTAGCTCGAGGTTGACACACGTACATAACCGGATCGTTCGATCGTAGAAGCGTGAAACGAGAGAGGAAACGGAACTGCCGACTCATAACGGCGCGTTTGACGCTCTCGGGGCACGTGGTGTACTAACGTGGTAGGGGGCGCCACATGCAACGGTCGCTTCGACTCTCCCGACGCATAAACAACGTTCGAGTTACGCCGCGTTTTTATTGCCACTGTAATTATTCAGTAGCGAGTATGTAATTATAAATTTTCATCGATAATGAAACTTCATGGGATTCGAAGGGGCGATTGAATGTTCATTGATCCTAAGATTTATTGAAGTCGAGTTAAAGTGTCATGGGAAACACGAAAAATGATTTTTTCGATAAATTCGATGAATTTTCGTACGGAGCGACGTAGCAGAATGACAAATATTTTTTTTTCTTTTTCCAATTTTAATTTGCGTTATAAACTTTGCGTATTGGCGGTTTTCGCGCGTAAATCGCAGCCAGTAAGATCTAAAGATTGGAGAAAAGAACCGAGCGGACTCGGAACACACGTGCTTGGGAGACGCGTGCACGTGACGGCTCGCCTGAATCGTTCCACGATTTTATATTCCCTGCGGGAGGCCTCTGGCTCTATAAACTCTTGTGTATAAATGCATTCGTACACGCACAGGCGTGCACGAGTGTTCGGATGTGTGCGATAACACACTCTCGGGGGGATACGACGATACATCAGGCAATTTGTATCTATCTCATTCGCTTAAGGATTCGCAACGAATCATTGCCACCGCAGCCACCGCGGCTTGCATCCGGCAAACGATTTTTTCCGTTCTAATCCAACTCGTGCTTAAAGGAGCTTTCACAAAGCCAAAGAAACTGAAATTTTTCGTTTATCGAGGGAGCAAAAAAAATGAACTTTTGCTTTTTTTCTGTGACTGCGGTTCGAGGCGTTTTGAGGCGCGCGGCGAACAACGTCAATTCTGACGAATTCCAAACTAATGTCATTCCGCTCGTTTCGTGAAACGATCACTGGAGCCAACTGTCTTAAAATTTTTCGAAGAAACTTCGGTTTGAAGGAATTTTTGAGTTTCCAAACGACTCGGGGAGCGTTGATATTTTTTTCCGACACCACGAAATCAATCTCCTATGGGGACACGTACGTTCGCACACATTTTTCTTCAGCTTCCTCTCGTCGTCGGGAGCATTCGTATCGGTTTTCTGACGTTTCGAAATCAACGTGTGATCGGTAAACATCGATTAAAAGAGGAAAATAACAAACGGTGGTTATGTCTCGATAAAGACGTTGATAAGAAGTCCTTTAAATGCGCACGCTCGGGGAACACGAGAGAGACGTATTTCAATGCGGTATATAATCCCCTTCAGGCAGAATCAACAAGGAAGATAGAGAGTTATAGAGATATAAAGACACGTGGAAAGTTGGTTATAAGCTTCTTCCTCTCGCGGTGGACGATTCACCGAAGGCTCGGTGGTGCTGCTTCGCTCGGGCGCCGCTCTCGGCCGGTACAGGGGAATAAACGCCGTCTGGTCCGCTCACCGTCTGGACCAGACGTTTCCTCTCCACCATTGCTTTTTCTTCTTTCCTTTTTTTAAGGCCGTATGTCATTTTGTCTGGAGATCCGGTCGGCAAACGATTCTCTCGTAATACTTGCGTCACGATCTTCCTTCTCCGAGCCTTGGGAAGGTCGCGTAGTAGATGTTTGACCCCTCGCAAGTTTTCCTGACATCGGACTTGGCGCGTTGAAAAAAAATTTCCCCCTGCGTAAAGTCAGATTTTGTCGAATGTTCGGGAAAATCTGTTCCGATACTCCAGACCGTTGACCGAGCCAGAAATAATTTCGATTAAAAACGTTCGGTTCACCGATTTTCTTCATTTTTATCCGGACGATAACTCGGGGCTTCGAAAAGGTGTGCAGCGGAGTAAAAGCGAATTTAAGACGGTCGGGATATATCGAGCCTTTTATTTAATTTCCGATGAGTTCTCGAGCTTGAAGAGGAGCAGCCCCTTTTTCCCTTTCGGGAAAGCTGCTGAGCAAGAAAAAATGAGAGGAATAGAAAACAAGAGAGTGAGAATTCGGCTATGCGAGAAAAGGGACGTTTACGAAGCACGGCGAGGATGAACAGAGCGGACCACGACGCCAGAAAAAGTCGACGACACAACGTGCTTTTCTTTGGCGCTAAAAAGTGCTAATATTTCCAAGAATTTATGTCAAGGAACGTGATACAGATACGACAAGAGCAAGATAAATCTTTAATGGCCCCGATTGAAAGGTTATTTTTCCCGAATAGAAAAGAATAATCGCGTTTCCAGTTTGCTTCTGTTTGCCAACAGACCGATAGATAGAGGCCCCTCGAAAAAGGCGTGGAGCAAACGAGGATTCCAAAATAAATATTTTCCCGCTTTACTATTTTTCGAACGGAAGGTAAAAAAAAATAGATTCGATTAAGAATTATTCGTGAGCTTTAGCTGACAAAAGACGAAAGAAAGGAAAAAACCATCAACAATGACAAACGAAAATAAAAACAAATGAGCCAGAGTGTGAGAAACGCGTCGCTTCGAGCTCATTAACATAATAAAAAAAATGTTAACACCCATTAAAAGGTGCGCACACTATTCGCGCCACAAAAGGCCGTTAAACTTTTACATTAGCATGAACAATGAAAAATAAGAATAAAAGAACGAGAGTATTTCCGGAATTGCATGCGCCAAGAAATGTGAGCGCGCGCGCGCGATTATCCTTGGTCGACGCGCGTGGCGAATGCCCCGAGAACACGTGGAATCGCAACAGGTTGGATTGAGAGAAACGAGGCGTGCTTTATGTACGAAGACTTGTATATATATAAAAGTATGTTTCTGAAATTCCTACCTCCTTTATACACATATATATTGTTTTTCTCTCGACTCTCTTTCTTTCCGCAGGCCTCCGTGCCCATAAAACGTCCGTCTTACCGAAATACATGTATAGCCCGCCCTTTCGTACGACATTCGAGAGAATGCAATGCCGATCGTAATCGATCGAACGACATTACGAGCTTTCGGTACGAGCCGCCGGCTCCGTATAAATACCGGTCAAGTTTTATTGCCGGCAACGAACCAAGGCGAGCGTTAAAAACGTCCTCGAGACAATATATTTTTTATGCCCAATAAATAAACAAATGAAAATAATGAAGGTATAAACAAAGTATTAAATTATTCGTAGTCAGGGTGAGATTCGTGGGGGAGAAAAAAGTATTATTGAACTTAATAGCGGAGATCCTCAATGATCGTAGAGTTTTAAAAATGACTTTTTTTTGACTTAATCGTCGAACTTTTTCGACAGCAAAATATTTTTGGTGGACTGTCATTTTGGTTGTTTTGTCATACCCGCAATTTTCTAACGACTTTTCCCTTCTTTTGGGTGTACTCTTGTTCTTATTTTTTCTTCCGTTCGCGTTCAACTTCCGGACGAGAGCCTTAAAGTCTCTTGGGAAACGTCACGCTCGAAGGATGCGCCTCGAGAAGGGCTTAAACTCGAACGCACCTGGCGCACACAAACACATGGAAAAATTTCATCAGCAGGATCGAGCGCGCTTCCTCGATTAACGGAGAAACGAGCTGTGCACTATATATCCGCACCACGTGCGGTTACGGAACGTTATTTCGATCTCTTTTCTCTCTTTCTTAATGTTGTTTGTTGACCCACGGGTTCGTCAACGGTCGAATTCCGGAAACGAAATGCACGTGGCTAATTTCTTTCTTCGGTTCACCATTATTTTTAACTTTTTTTCCCCTTTAAGGTAGATGGGCGAATATTCGCTATACGAGATTACGCGATGATATTTTTTGTAGGCAAAAATGAAAACGTAATGGGATAAATTCGCAAAATTTGGACGCTACATAATTACCACGTAGATTAGCAGCAAATTAATTATTGAGTATCGAGCTTTCTCTGACACTTCGAATTTTTTAATTAGTTATATCCAAGATTTTGGAAAAAAAAATCGATCGCTGTATTTCGTGCTTTCAAGAATACTTTTTGAATCTTACCGTTCAAAATCGACTGAAATATTGAAAAATATCGCGACAAATGGATCGGTAACGCTTGGCAACGCTGCTGCAACGTTCAATATATTTTCACAAATGTGACGCCGGTTCGACTTTTGGTCCTATTTTGTCGTTCGTTTGCTTCGCCACGTTTTTTTGTCAGTTTTTACAAAACGATTGTTTTCATCCCGGTAAACTTTTAAATCGTTCATTTTTTCATTTTCTTCCACTGCAATGCTACTCTGGACAGTAAACTCACTTCATAATCTATAAAATTAGTAAACAAAATTGGTAGCGTGACATTGACAGCAGCGGCAGATGTCGCTAGTTAAAATGAGATTTTCGAAAAATATAGTTGGCGCAACGATCACGCAGCCCTCACCCATCTACCTTAATTTTTACTCTACTATTAGATTCACCTAAGAATTTAAACGATTTTTCTCAATTGTCTGATTCAAGTTTATTTCCTTATCAAAACAATTCTGAAGAAAGCCCTTTGTTCCTGATGCTTTTTCATGGATGAAAGCAGGGAAAGTGTGAGAAAGGGAGTTTTCTGAATTCTCGGGGTCGGTAACGGTGGCATTAAAAAAAAAAAAAAAAAAAAAACACCTGGCGGAGGAGTGCAACAGCGAATCGTCTCATACGAAGCAAGCTGCGCCGTGTTTGCATCGTGGGATCGCGATGCTATGAAACTGATAAGATTTCCTCAATAGTGACATCTGTGCGAATTTTTTTTTAGTATTTTGCAAAAAAACATTTGTCTGTGGAAAAGTAACGCGAAGTGACGTTTTTAAGGTGGTGAAGCGCGCATTTAGAAACGTATGTGACGTTTTGATTGTTCAAACGATTTTTTGATCGATGAAACAGAATTTCAAATGACTTTTGAGAGCTGACGTAAAAGGTTAATTAAGGAATTCTTCTGAAGAGTTTTTTTCTCGTATAATCAACCCGAAAAACGTCGAAAGCGTTTTAACCCGGATGGGGAGTTATCGAAAAATAAGAAAATGAGAAAAACTTGGCGTGCACCTGTCTTCGCGAGATTATCTTGAAAATAAGGAGGAACCGGTCGTTCGACTCAAACCGCACTCTCTCGTTCGACTCGTTTCGGGTGTACGAAGTTCTTGGAGATGGCGCGCGTCTCGAAAACGCGACCGGAAGACGCGCCAGCGAGGGCAAGAAATGCGACGAGCAGGGAAATATTGTCGCAGGAAATCCGCACCTGCTCTTCCCCCGTTAAGTTCTCTCGATTTTTATCAGAAAACTAAGTGTCACCGCGCGTAGAAAAGCCATAAATTTACGGGGAGGGAAATAGAAGCTCAGGAAGTCGGGCTCATTTTTTTAATCGGTCAAAATTTCTCAGTTAATCGATTTGTCAAATTTTTCATGACCTTTTTAACCGTCGAAATTTCGTCGAAATCTCGATTTGTCGTCCCGGCAACGTTTCGTCGTACTCGTAAAGATTCGGGGTAAAGATTGTCGGAGGATCTGCGCGTGAACAGCAGTCACCGAACATATTTTGGGTCAGTCCGAAGGAGCCTCGGAAAAGAGAAAAAAAGGGAAGGCCGGGGGGAGCGAAGGGCGAAGAAACGGACATCCTTTTAGTCTCGAAACTCGAGGAGCACTTTGGGCTCTCGATGGTCCGAACGAAAACCGGCCCCTTCGAGGGGAACAATGCGATTTTTATCCTGATGCAAAAAACTTCTGAGGATGAGCAACCGAAGATCGAGATTTTGTCTCGTTTTCTCTCTCCCTCCTTTTAACTGTCTTGGCCTCACCCTCGTCGAACGTCGTTAACGAGAAAAAATCTGTCTCCGCGAATCCTTCAACGCCATTTTGACTGTTTTTTTTTCTCAGTTACTTAATTAATCGAATTATCGTCAGAAAAAAAACTTATTTAATGTGCAGTAGCCTGAGTTTAGTTTCGAATGCAAATGACGGTCGTAGGAAATCTCTCGTGCTAATTTTGCTCTCCTTTTTCGTGTTCTCGGGGGTGGTCCATCGTGAGGTCATTTGTGAAACACTGCTGAGGTTCCTTCTAACTCTTCAATCTTTGATCAGGAACGTCGCCATTTTTTTCTCGAACCTTGTTTTCACTTTATTTCATTCAATGGACATCGATGCATGGCTCTTTTTCTAAGGTTCAATAAAAAATCAACTTTTTCTCAATCCACTTATTTTTCTTCACTTCGATTTTCGTATATTCGATCCTCTCCGATTTCTTTTCGCAGGATACATCGATCCGAGAGTTCCCACGCTCTAAATAAAAATGCCCCAACGCCTTCCGACGCTTTTGTTCGACTAAACTCTTGAAAGGATTCCCGCGGTTTTCGACTGCGGCTTTTTTCACTGTCCATGATTCTCAATGTTTATAAACAAAGATGAAAAATTTGAAAAAATAAATCAACGCTGATGGAAGTTGATTATTTCGTTCGGACCCGAGACTCCCGAATGGATTTTACACACAAACCGAGATTAATTGATTGGTAGAAAATTCGAATTAGTGACTGGCAAGAATTTTTCAATCGTGAAATAATTCCTTGCACGCCTCGATGATTTTTCTCCATTATCTAATTGGCCGTTAAGATTTTTCTCCCAGACTCCAATTTCATTTTGATAAAAAGGAAAATCGGTGATCACCGAACTGAAAAAATTTGACAGCAGGGATTTTTAAAATTTGCATAAAATATCAAAGATGCGTTACAATGTTCTGCTTATCGTGGCAACTCAAGACGTGTTATTTAATTGAATGCAACAAAATTCTCCTCCTGTATTATCAGGACAGCGAGAGAAACAGAAAGGAAAAAGCAGCGAGGGAGAACAATTCCGAGAACCGATAAGACCCGACCACCCCAACTCGAACTCGACGCCTGCATGTTTCAAGTGCAACGCACCGAGTTCGTTTCTCTACATTGTTGCTAATCAAGAATACGATCCTCATGAGAAACGTCATGCACAAGTCATACTGATTAACCTGTTTTATCAACGAGTCAGCCACATTCTTCCCTGAATGTTTTTCAAACGCTTTTCAAACGGTGAAGCAAACAATTAATGTACGCGAAAATGGTCTGCATGTTTCTTACGTTTACTCATTAATTCCTGTCAGTTCTGTCCTTCTCGTAGTTGTTTGAAAATAAACATTTGAAGATTCAAATTCGCAAGAAAGTTGACGACGTTGGAGTCCAACGAAATGAATGAAAAAAACGTTTGTAATTCACCAATTTTTTATTTCACGAATCGTTGGTGCAGCTTGAAAAACTACGAATCGCAAATTTGGCAGGGAACAAAATAGGAGAATTACTGGAATTATTGGAGAGTTTTTTTCGATCATTTCGTTGGACTCCAACGTTGGAAACTTCAGCGTTATAGAAAGTTGGACAAAAAATTCAAAAGTCGATCAATAACGGCGACGTTTGCAAAGTTGCAAGGGTCTAAGGGAATGAATGAAAAAAAATGGTAGTTTTCCTATTTTTTCCTTAGCTAATTTGCCATGGTTACTCAACCTACAAAAACGATTCGTGAAATAAAAAATTGGAAAGCGTTGGCAAAAGTATTTCATCCAAGTTCACAGCAAATTATCAATGTTTTAGACGTTTCATAAGTAACGTAAGTTCTTACCTTGACGAAGGAATGAAACTTGACTTTGCTGGGTGATACCGGCGGACTGTTGGGTGGTCTGGGAGCAGTTGGTGTTTGTAAGAAGTTTTGTACTTCAAGGAGGAATCCTTTGCGAACGTATCTGCTTTTGGGGCTGCTTGGAACGCCGGAGTCGAGTTTAGCTTTTCTAAGTAGTTTTAGATTTTCCTTGGTGTTTTGTCTGAGAATTATATGGCTGAGTCTTCGCATATTGGCACGAGAGTCGTTGGTGCATATCCTTCGCCATGCTTTGGAGACGAGAGTGAAGGAGCACAGATCTTGGGGACTGAGATCAGCAAGAATTTTGGAAACGACGCGCCAATGATTACTTTTTTCTCCTAGCAGAGTTATTATGTCCAGAGTCGCTTTGCCGGTGAAGTCTGGAGTAGCACGGGTGCGATGGAGAGCATGAGAAAAAGCTCTTTGACTAAAATCCAATCTCTTAGGCTTGATGTCAGGTATAATGGAGCCTAACTCGGTGATAGCCAATTTGCTTAAGCGTTTGTTGTCCACAGAGTCGCCTAGTTTAGCGACGGATCTCTTGGGCGAGCAGTAATCAATGCTAATTTCTGGACACTTGTTGGGTGGATTCTCCGTATAGGGTGTACTTTGGGGTACGACTAGTTTCATTTCCACGTCTTCCTCGATTGGTTCAGAGGCAATGAACGAAGTGGACGGCAGAGCTGGGGACGGAGGAGGAGAAAGGAGTTGTAAACGGGAGGCTGGAGTTGCAGGCGCTGCTGTGGTTCGCCAAGCCCTCCTCGTCCTGCTTCTTCTTTCCCTGAGTTCTGCGGAGGCTTCTCTTGCTTCATTGGAACTTGCTTGAAAATGAGCTGAATTGGATGGAAAATGAGCACCAGGTAAAAAATGAGCATCCTTAGGTTGAAAATAAGATGAATCGGGTTGAAAGCGATTGGAGATTCCTTGGGAATCGTAACTTCTTTCATTTCGCGAACTGTCTGGCCGCTCCGAACTGAAAATACCAGAATCATGAGAATTCCCGGCAGTAGAAAGGTCCGGAGATTCGGCGATCAGCGAATCGAAGCCTTGATCCGAAGTGGCATTGATAAGAGAATTGAGCCTCGATCTTAGTCTCGGTGCACGTTCGGATTGTCTCACATCACCTCGCAAACGATAAGGTTTTGAGACGTGAGCAGTTCGCGATCGACAACCACCAACGATCGGTGTGAAACCACCAGATCGCGGTGTCAACGTCAAATATCCGCTGTCACCGTTACTGTCGTAAGAATTGTGGGATACACGGGAACTCGTGTTCATTGTACCGTGAGGTGTTTCGCTCATTGTCACGCTGTCCAAACCCATTTCTATGTCCCCCATTTTTTATTCTTCAACGATTAAACGTATTTTGATGGAGCCACGAAAAAAAACACCAGTTTTCCCGTTCGTGCAATTTCACAATACGGGAAAATTTTCAACACTCGCGTAATTCCATCTGGCGTTTCAATCACTCTCGCTCGATCTTATTTGATCTTGGCTATTTTTTTTTTTTCGTCACGTAGAAGAAAAATCACATGAACTTCTCACTCTCATTTGGCGCTTTTCTCTGCTTTACTCTCTTCATCTAAATTGTTAAAACGAACGATAAACAAATATTTAACGAGACACTAATAAAGTTACACTTGATCCGACTATATGACACTCTACGATTCTTCGAGTATTTTTTCTTTCCGTTCACGATAAAAATATAAACAAGACGGTGCACGAAACTATTAAACGCGGGAAAACAGAGGTAAACTAAGGATCCTATCTCCGTTCCACTCACTAGCGCCTCCCGAACACGAGTGCCTCGTTTGTTGACGTTTTCGCCCGGTATTATGGACGATCCGCGCCACGAGAGACATGCGCACTTCTCCTGAACGAATTCTCACAAGCAAAACACGAAATATGTATAGATATATGTGAGTTATACATCGGATTACACATACTACGCTGTTCCACTGTGTTATTACGGTGTGAAGATTACGCGCGAAAAATCACCGCGGCACTTCTGTCACTTTGTTTTGTATTGAGAGGTGAATTTCTCCGTCGGTCGCCATTTTTCGCACTATTTATCGTCAAGCACCCTCTTCCGGTAAAAACTACCCCTTCGGTCCGACTTTCTGTTGTTTCGTTCTCGGGTACGTTGGAGATCGAAAATAAAATGAATTTTTCAATAAAAATTACAGGCTCACGTTTGGATTCACAAAAGAAAAGGAAATTTCACTTGCTCTTATGAGTTCATAATAATAAATTCACCAAACTGCACACTTTTGGAAAATACATATAAACGTCTATATCTGACACGGACCAGGGGTGAATACGGAATGTGAAATACGCGCACGCGGCCAGGGATAGAGCCTCCCCCTTAGATGCGTAGCCCACGGGCGCCACTTCAAAACTTTGAAAACACACGGTGTTTTCAAAGTTTCGCCGCGGTGGGGATTGCTGCGTACCGTCGTTCAACCAATAGAAATACTCGTCTTATCCCGCCGACAGTTGCCAAGCGCTCTCATTTGCTAGGAGCTTTCGCCGCTAGGCTTACTGCGACATCGCTGGTACAGTGATGTCTCGAGCGGGATTTTTAGGAACTATAGCGAACACGCTGTTGCCGGGGAAACTTTCGGCTCTCTACTACAGTGATTCTCATTCTGCAGCATACTCCCTTGAATATGATGTTCCCGCGGCGATGTCTACAATGGAGCTTCTTCGCTGATTGAAACAGACTTGAACATGTTTTATTGCGTACTAAGATTGAATGTTCCTTCTTTCAATCTTTCATTCTCAATTCCACAAACGCAATATAGAGAATTATTTCCCTTTGTTTTTAATCTCATTTCGATTATGATTTTATGATTTTGCTGATGAAAAGTCGTGCTAACTTTTTTGGAGCTTTTTGCTGATACTCTTTTTGCACTCATGACCACGACCTTATTGCGTCGCAAATAAATTTAGATGAAAATTATATACGTTTGCTAACAAAAAATAATCGATAAAATACGTTTTTTTCTTTTAGGAGCATTAGATCGATTGGGCTTGGATAATTAATGTTTGGGGAGCTCCTTTTTTCACTGGTGAAACGTAATGAGATTTCAAAATCATGACATGATTTCCTCACATGTGATCAATGGCGTAGGCGTCAAAACAAATTGAGCGTTTTTTCGAACATTTCCAATAAAAATTTCTCTAATGATAAAAAGTGCAAACAGATGAACCACGAATGTTATAGATATTTTTTTGATGTTCAAAAAAATAATTACATTGAATCAACAAAAAAATAAACAATTTGCGTTGTCAATCAATAAAACGTCTATTGAGTTCTCTAGTTATTTCCCTCTCCTGAACCCTCGCGTTAATCAGCATGGTGATGTTTTGTCGTAAATTGTAACACATACGTCGAACGTTTCAATACTTTTTTGCTGTTTTTGTCAACTGAAAATATCTCAAAAATGGAATCAAGCAAAGCCGATTCAGCTCCGAAACAAGCGATGGTTTACATTTGTGGAGGTTAGTCACAGATTACAATATTTCACTTGGAAAACTGAACCATTAAACTTAACCTCACTTTTACTTGAAATTTAAAAAAACTATTCACAAATATTCAGGAAATATTATTTTTATCAATTTATATCCTCGTTTCAGAATGTCATCACGACAATGAAATACGTCCCAGAGATCCTATTCGTTGTCGAGAATGTGGTTATCGTATTATGTACAAAAAGCGGACCAAGCGTCGTATCCTTTTCTTTCCCAATAGACATGAAGAAACAATTATTAATTTAAGACAAACAATTACTTTTTCTTCAATCATACAGCCACCAAATCACTATGATTTCCTTAATATTTATCAACAGTTGTAGTATTTGATGCTCGTTAAAATCTGGATCATCAAATAAAAATGGATTGAGAATCATCGAAATGCCTTGAAATTATGTATTTATTATTTCTGAACTGAATAAATGTAAATATTTTTTTTTTCAATCGTCGATCAATTATATTCAACCTCGTGCCATGTTGAACTTACTTCGAATAGAAGAATGTTGAAGAATTATATGTCGATAAGCATTAAAACAAGAGTTGTAAGGTTTTAGCCAATATATTTTTTGTCTTTTATTTACAATAAATAAATTACATTCTCGTTAATAGTTTAACAGAGTTACAGAATCAGGAAGAATAGTTATCAACAACGACAGACAGACAACAGATCTTGCCGATCATTCGTAAAAGATGTTTACTACAATTAAGCATATATATGTATATTGTTTATAATACATACACGCATGTTTATAAAATCTTGCTGCGGTCCCATACTCTGATATTGATTGGCAAAAAAGCCATATTTTGGTTCCAATGAAAGTTTATCTGTTCCTTCGTATTCTCAGTGTACTGAATCACCATAAATTTTCATTTGCTCAAGATCCAAGTCGCAGATTCTGTATGACAATCGTTAAGCGTCCTTAGATCTCTGGTATATTTTTATAAAATTCTAAACATCTAAAACTTCTTATGATACATATATAAAATTATACAAGACCGTGCGATCTGTCGTGTCGATTATTTTCCAATTTTTTTTTATTTCTCTTGCATTTTTTTCGCGCGTGGATATACAAAATTGAAATTACTCATAAAAATAGGGGCACAGACGCGTTTAGTAGATTTTTTCGTTAAAACATCAAAAATCGATGACACCACCAGGAGAGCGGGGAGGGGGGGGGGGGGGGGGGGAGGCTTACGATCGAATTGTAGAATTGTGATGGTTCGATCGAGCGATGGAAGAAAGAAAAAACAGGAAAAAACCCCAGGAAAACAGAACTTGATCGCTCGATGAATTTCAAGACTTTCTAATACTGAGTCTGGAAGCAGCCGAGCCAGCGTTCTACGCAAAGTCAAACAGGGATCGGGGACGAATAAGTAATAACATCACAAAATTCAAGCGCAACTGTATCACCGGAGGAACGGAAGACAAAAAAATAACTTTGACAATAGTTCTTCCTCTCACTTTTAATTTTCTTTTCAACCCATGATTAATTAAGTTTCCCAATTGAAACCCATGAATTTATTCACAGTTGCGATTTCGATTATATAAATATTCGAGTATTTATACATTCGAATCGATGAAAAAACACAGCGATAATACGCCTTGACAATTAGAATAATTTGATATGTAATTTGGCGCTTCGTGAAAATATCGCATAAAATTTATAAATAAAAATATCATCTCCTTTCTGCTTATTCACACAATTTACGTTTTTGAGAATCATATTAGGCGTGAGAAAGCAACCGTTCGGTAGCGCCGTGCTTTCACTTTTCTCCTATCGTTCAAAATGATCAAACAGTAAATCAATTATTTAGAACGTTGAATAATAGAACGTTGACTCAGCATTTTGGACACATGCACGCATACACATCTTGGAAGCTCTTAAATATTTTGTTTTTGTGATTGGATTCATTTGATCGAATTATAACGGGATTATTACACCGAATTCTACTTCTTTTCTTTCATTTCTATTCTACATTGATATCGTTTGGCAACAACCTTCTGACGCTTTCACATGTTTTCAGTTTTGACCTCGTATATAATTGTGCGGTCTTTATCTTCTTTCAATGATTTTTGTCTATTCTTGTTTAACTGAATATTTGCAATCGTCGTCCTAAGCACATTAAGGTACAAATAATGATTATCGAGGTATGATTATGAAATAGGAAAGACGTAATGTGCTTGAGCGCCTGATTTGTCATTGAATATAAATATTTTTCAAGTTTTCGTGGATCACGAGATTTACAAATGGACAAAAAGCTTTTCAGAGGAAGAGTCTTTTGTCGATTTCCCATGAAAGTTTACAAGAATTGATGAATCAGGCAGCAAATAACATTCACGTTTCCATATGGGAGGATAATTTTTTATGCTTTCACGTTTGGGAAATGATTCAATTCATTCACAAAATCACAAAGTTTTGGGGGCTTCCCACATCGTGGCAACAATTTTGAGCGATAGCTGATCGCACTTTTCTGGATATCAGACGAATCCGTATGTAATCGTTTTATACATACTTTATATATTGACGATATTTCAATGTATTTACATATATTTCACAGTGTATATTTCTATTTATATACATCTATATGTGTATGTATAATATTACCTCGTAATATTTGAAATACTCTTCGAGTTTGCACGCAACATTTGCACTTTAAATTCAGAATCACATACCAGTCAATTGCACCTTAAATTAAAGTCTACGATTAGAATTAAAATTTGTATATAAATATTAATTTCTCGATCGTCAAGGGAAGAAAAACACTTCGGAGTTCGATGAAAGATTTAAAAAATTCGTAGATTCTCAAATATCGTCACGATTTTTCACTGACTTATCATCACGTGGATTTACACCACGTTTCACACTGGTTGTCGATAAAAATTTGTGTTATAAAATTATCAAACAGTTCCTCGAACAACAGGACTTAACGTCACATTTTGTACGTCGATTAAAGCCCGTTTCCGTTCACACGTGGAAGAAGTTGAGATTTTTTCGATTTGTGTTAAACGAACGTGTACGGGAATCAACGTCGGTTGAAAATATTGAACAAAAGAGACGCAGCGTTGGCTGCGTAAATTTGGCACTATGAATCTTCGCTCTTTCTCCTGATTTTTTCATCCCCGCGTACGAGGCTCATTTCTTCATTAATACGTTTATGAAAATGGTCTTTGCTATCTCTTGGGTGTTGTTGCTCGTTTTGATGAGATTGAGAAGTTTTTAGTTTTTGAGGGTCACCGTTGTGCTCGACGAAACAATGAACTTGTAGCTCGTTCACGCTTCTCACGGTAAACGAACAAATTTGGCACTTGTAAGGATGCAACGACGATGTTTCCTCGTCAACGACCCGTAGATTTTCGTGATTATCCTGTATTCTACTGTAATCAAGTCTTTGCTGCTGTTGCTGCTGCTGTTGCGAATTAACGATGTAATGCGTATTTACAATGCGACCAGTCTCGTTCAAAGATTTTTGGTCGTCGCCCACCAACATGGGCATGTGATATGCACGCGAATTTTCAATTTCCTGATTATTCATCTGTTGTGGACCGTATTGGTGCAAATTGTGACCGGGTATTGGCTCACCCTCGTCCGATGAAGTTTCCCCACCACTCGCACCCTGATGTGGCAACATCTCCGCATCCCATTGGCCCATTTTGCTGGGATCTTTTTCGTAAAGCTTCTGCGCCAATATCTGTAAACGTTACACAACACGTTTTAATAAGGGCTTGCGTATCATTAATTTTCAAAGTTTTCCTCTTTTCAAGAATGATTCTTTTCATTTTTTAATTGTTGTAGCGCACAATTTGAATTGTCTTCTCAAAACAAATCGACTCAAAAATATTGATATTTGAACTTATCACCGTCTCTACGACGTAGAAGAAGTGTTTGGAGAGCTAGTTTTTCAGAATTGTTTCACGATAATTCGATTCTAAAAAATGATCAGAGCTTTCAATGCTATTGAATCCACTGACGAGAAAATAAACTGCTAGAAGTCAAAATAACTAATGACTTGAAAAATAACGTACCTGGAGACTAGTTAAACTATTATCACAGTCGGTGGTATCGATATCATTAAGATTAACACCGGAACGTTCCATTTCGGCGTAAGTGCCGAAGGGAAGTTTGCCCAAACATTCGAGTTTCATGATGTGCATTTTGCTGCGCAAGTGTTTGGCAAGATGTCCGTGAATCCGGAAGGCGATTTTACAATCCGTGCACTTGAACGGTCTGGGATTGCTCGTTGTTGCAGCGCCGAAGGTGGAAGTCATGCTAACCTGAAAACGAAAATTGTAGTCGAAAAAAAAAAAAAGATTTGCAAAATCTGAAAGAAATTATATTGGAATGAAAAAATGATAAATTATTCAGCACGCACCTTGTTATGATGGGAAACCGATCGTTCGTGCTTGGTCAAGTGCCCCTTTGTCCTGAAGGACACGGCACAACTCTCACACCGGAATGGCCTTTCGAAGTAATGAATGTTTATGTGCAATCTGAGCTGGCTCGGTTTGCTAAATACTTTGTTGCAAATGCCACAAACACTTCGGCCATCTTCGGTCACACTGCGAAGTAAAAAGGAAATATGAAAAACATATTTTCAAAATTCATTGCAAATTGTAACTTATTAAGCTCAAATGAGTTTTTCGTTATTGAAAATAAATTAAATTTTCATGAATTATAAAGAACAAACGTTGGAGATTGTTTTTTAAATTTTCCTGTTTGCTACTACCACGCTTAAAAAGATTACTGCAATTTGACGTGTGCAATAGCAATACCTGACATAGTTAGGAGCAGGTCCGGCAGAAGGTTGCAAAAATTCAGCCTGAGGTTTGTTGCTACCACCTGGTGGGGAGGGTGATCTGAAGCCGGGTCCACCAACAACCATTTTCCTGGCGACAGTGTGTTTGACACTTTCGGATATGCTCTGTTTGGTCCTCTCCATTTCGTGACGTTTCATTTCAGCAAGTTCAGAATTTCTGGTCTCGATTGAGGCTTGGATTCTCGAAAGATCGTGAAATTTGTTGGTTTCGTGTTGCGAATTGGCTTGACTATCAAAATTGTTTCTCGGGATATCGTGAGGATTTCGATGATGATCGTTGCGTTGGTCACGACTCGGTGAACGAACGTCGTTGATGCTGGGTCGACGCGATTGTTCAACAACGACGTTGTTCAGCTCAGCAGTTCGTGAATCGGAAAGAGGAGATTTGAATTCGCGACTCGGTGGTCTCAACTCCTGAGGAGGAAGTTTGAACTCTTGACTAGATGATCGTGAAGCAAAGTCGTGGAAACAAGTCTGAGCTCGATAGTCCTGGGCGGAGTTTCTCATTTCTCTGCTGGGAGGTCGGGAGTTGCCGTTCTCGTGACACCTCGAGCCGGGACTGGAAAGAATTCTGACTTCTGTTGGCGATTCGTGTGATCTGATTTCGCGATAATTCTTGATCGCGGAGTCTCGAGGTCTCTCGATCTCGTTGATACTTTTGAAGATGGAATCTCGATCGATTTCGTTCTTCGGTGGTTGAGAGACGCTGAAAATTCTGTTGTTGACATCAGAATTGAAATTTCTGGGGGATTGACGATCGGGGCAGCTAGGAGTTGTGCGTCCAGGTTCCATTTGAAAACTTGAGCGTTCGAGGTTGTTTTTAGTCATGATCGGATGATGTTCGTTGGCTCGTGTTGCCGCGGGATTGAAAACACGTGGATCGTTATTTTCGTGTCTGTTATCTTTGTCGATGTGAAGTGATTCGATGTCGAATGGTCGTCTCTCGATAGCGACACCGTTGTGTTGATAAATTTTTTCTCTTATTTCCATTTTAATGTCTTCCGTGGTGTGTTGTTTCGAGATATTTTTCATCATTCTCGTTTCGAGTGAATTCTGGTGAAGCCTGCTTGGATTGGTGTAAGTTACGGTGGGTGTGCTGCTCGAGTCGGTATTTCGGGAGTTCACGAAGTCAACATTTTTCCCATAATTATCAGGTTGATTATGTTTATCCATTTTAGTATTTCCCACACGATACTGTTGTTTCATTTTACTGTCCATAACGTGACGTTCGGTGAGATAGGCTTGAAGCATTTGACCGTCGGCGTCCGGTTTCCATTCCCTGGTTGATTGCAAGGGCAAGCGTTCCATCGTTTGAACGATCGTCTGCATGAGGACGGGCTCAGAAACCGGGGTAAGAATGTCGTTGGTAAGAGGCCTCGGATTCCCGATTATTTGCGACGGAGTTTTGCTCGTCGTGAGATCCATCGGTTGAGCAGAAATCCGCGTTTCCGGCTCGGCTGTTTCTTCGATTTCAACGTCGGAATCTTCACCGCTTTTTGACGAACGAATCACGCTGTCGCGACGTTCTTCAACGGTCGAAGAGCGCGTTGACGGGAAGTAATAACGATTTGACAGTTCGCCGCTTTGTATCATTGTCGTCGCCGACGTCGTCGTGGTCGTTATGACATTCATCGTCGTCGTTGATGCCGTCGTCGCCATGGTTCCTCCGCTTAGACACGTTAACGAGCTGCTGCTCGTCGTCACGCAAGCCAAGCTCATCGCATAAGGGTAAGTCGTCGGTCTCCCGCTCGGCAAAAGTCCAGGAATTCGGTTCGAGCTTCTCTGAGAAAGACTCAAAAGACTCTGCGCTGCTTCCTGCTCTTCGCTGCCCGATTCGTCGCTCTCCTCCACATCACTTTCCTCGTCCTCGTCCGACGTGTCATCCGCGTTTCCACCACCCGCTACCAAACGTGCTATCGCCTCTTTGTCTATGTTCTCGTCGCATACGGACGTTGGCACCGGCGTTACTCCCAATTCAACGCACTTTTTGTAGTGAGCTTTTGATTTCATGTGTTTCGTCAAGTTGCCCTTTGTCTTGAAGCTGCAAAATAATTTTTTAAATCAATATAAAAATTCTCAATTTCTGGCATATCTGGACCAATAAAAGTCAATCAAGTGTTATAAAAATATATTTTACCTGAACGAGCAATGTTTGCAAGTGTACGGTCTAACGTCCGTGTGAGTTCTGATATGTTTCTTCAGCATCGATGGTTTCTTACACCGAATGCCGCATTCTTCGCATACGTAACGACCCCGACCTTGTTAAAAAAAAAAAAAAAAAAAATTAAATTAAATTAACTCTACGATTCTCAGGCTCCAGTATCGTTACAAAATAATGAACAAGCAACTGAAGAAACATTTATAAGAAATGAAGAAATAATCAACAGTTTTTAACTGGGAGAGGAATGGTCCAATAAAAACAAGAATAAGACAAACCTCTGCCTCGAACGTAAGTGTAATCCTCGTTGCTCTCGAAGCCTCCATCGAAAATTTTGACTCTTCGAGTTTTTTCCTGAGTATCGCTCTCGAGGCCGCTATCAGGGCTCGTCGGTGTGGTGGGTCGATACGACGAGTGGGTTAGAATATCGTCCTGTTTTTTCCATGCGACGGTATAATTGGGTGGACGATGTCTGGAGTCGTAGTGCGCCATGTCGAGGTCGGGTGGAGTTTCTTTACAAATTTTCCAATTAGAGTACATCGACAAACCGTGTTGTTGAGTGACGTACATGGGTTGCGGCCGATTAACGGTGCAGTAGAAAACGCGAGTTGAACATTTGAGACCGAGGTAAGTGTAAGCGTGTCCGTTGAGATAAAGTTGGCCGTAGGATTTTTTGGGTCTTGGAGTCTCGGGGCTGATGAGAGGCAAGGTATTAGCTGTCGGTGTAATACCGTGGTGGCGTTTAGGAGTAAAAGTACCAGGTTTCAAGGGCAGCGAGGTCGGTCTAAGGAATTTCGTGCTCGTTTCCTCGGGGGCGGTATCTTCGTCGGCTTTTATTTCGGGCCTCTCGATTTTGGAAGCAAGATCGTTGCCGTTGACTTTGATTTCCGGACGATCGAGCTTGATGGTAAGATCCCCGGTATTTTTACCGGGAAAATATGTAGTTTTATGAGTTTCGACGCTCGTTACGATAACCTGAGAGCTCGAATCCAGTCGAGGTTTCATTCCGTTGGAATTCGTGTAATGCTCTAAGACGGTTGACTTTGTTTCGGACATCGGATCGATCCTCGATCTCTCGTGGTCCTGCGCGCTGTACGAGCTCGTCGGGGAGGGTGAAGCTTCGAATTTAGGAGTCTCGAGCTCGGCGATGCTCCAGGTCGAGGATCGCTTCCTGGTCTCGCTCCCTGTTCCTTTTGGTGAAAATCTTTTGGTGTGAGAATTGGGCGACGATCGACTGTTGGAATCGGCGCCGTTGCTAAAATTGAAGGAAGAAGGTTCGACGATCTTCGAATTTTTATCGAACGTGAATTCTTTACGCTCCCTCGGATTGTCATGAAGAGAAGTGTACTTCTGAGAGAGATTGTTTTTGATATGGCGATCGAGCTCGTTACTATTTTTATTGGAAAACTCGTTCGTAGTCGGTGTCGAACAAGTCCTTGATAGTCTCCATTTGTCGTTGACGTTGGAGAAGTCGTTATTCGAGGTGGGCGTTTTAGGTGTGATTATTTTGGGGCTCGTGAGTAAAGTGGACCTCGAATTATCGGTGGAATTTTTCGAATTAGTTTTATTTTCCTTGGCAGGACTGCTCGCGAGATCGAGAGGAATTGCCAGGGTATGCGGGCCGTTGGAGGTCGGTCCGGGGATGCCGGGGATGTTGGGGGTTTGTACTCTAACGGGACTGGCGAGATCGAGCGGTTGGGAGATAACGTGAAGACCGGGCAGACCCGGGATGACCTTGTAGGTCGTTGTTGAGGACGATGTCTCGAGACTCGTAAGGTCGGTTGATATGTCGAGGTTATTGTTGGAATTAGGATTGAGGCTGTGTGGTCCGGGCATCCCGGGAACGTACGGTATGACTTTACCCGCGTGTAGTATACTCGCAATTCCAGCTTGTGGCAGAGTCAAGGGATTGTAGGCAGTGATATTTGTGAGTGGATTCAAATGTGGCTCCAAATAATTGTAGCAGGACATTGTAGGGGCGAGATTGGGTGTTGATATGTTGGGTATGATGGGAGCCAATATTTTGGGCGTATTGGGAAGTGAAATACTGGAATTGGGAGTGGAATTTGTGACTGGTGTGTTGGGAGGTTTGTGAAGCATTGTCCCGCCGGAGTGCAGACCCGAGCGTACGACGATCGAGGATGTTTCAGAGGTGACGCATTTGTTATTGTTAACAAGATGCTCGTTCGAGGGTGAGCCCGTTTGTCGGGGTTCGATTCTCATTGTTTTAGTTTCCCCGGAATTGTCGAGTATACGAACTTCTCCGCCGAACATTTGGAGGGAATTCGGTCTTGGATATTTGGAGAGTTCTTCGAGGGATCGCAGGCTGGTCGGTACGGATTCGGGCCGCTGTTTTTTCGCTGGCGTCGGATAGGCGTCGACGAGTCTTGTATTTCCTAGGAGCGGTCCCGGCGAAGGTAGGGGCTGAATAGCTCCGTAGTAATCGCAGCTCCTCGGGCTCTCGTAATCCTCGCGTTTATCGAGATCCAATTGAAAATCGGCCCTTCGTGGGCTCGGGGAAGAAGAACTTCCTTTACAGTAGTATCGACGATGAGCCTCGAGATTGTCGGCGCTTGTGTAAGCGATTTTACACGATGAACAAACCAAGTTTTCATTTTCCGCGAGTGGATTCTCCTCGGCGCTTGCTCCACGTGATTTCAACAGTAAATCCTTTATTATCGAACCCTCGGGATTGGTTTTCGTGACGTCTCTCTTTTCCTGAGCGAAACTGTCGCTGTAGCAGCGCTTTCTCGTCGTCGAGGATTCCTCGATCGACGAAAGATTCAACGGTTGCTCGTTGTTGTTATTGTTGTTGAGATTTTTGGTCTCCACGAGGCTTTGCTGTCTCTGCATAAGTTTGTGTAGCCTCGGATCGATCGCCTCCACGATTGCCTGATTATCCGTTATTATTTTGTCGATATGTTCCTGCAATTTTTCGGCGTTTGGTTTCGTGCCGCTCCCGGCAGCACCACCGGCGCTGCTACTCGTCGATCCGTTTGACGAACCCGACGTCATCGAAATCTCCGTCGTCGTTTCCCCGCTGCTCACGCTCTGAAGACCCGTGTGAAATTTCGGTTTGTATATTTTGCCGGTTTTCACAGTTTTCACGCTCGCCACAGACGATCCTTGGCTCGTCGACGTCGTTGTCATCGCCGTCGATGTCGATGTCGTCGTCGTCGTCGTCGTTGTCGTCGTCGTCGTCGCTTGCGGCGGTGGCGGTGGCGTTCCCGTCCCGTTGCTCGCGCTGTCCGACAAACTTATATCCGAATCTTCTGACACCTGCAATCCCATTTTACAAAGGTTAAAAATAATTCTACGAAAATCATTTTTTCACGATCTTTTTAAGGCGTGTCTGCTCAAAGAGATTCGAAAAAATCCTCAAAGAACCACGATCTTGAACGCAAGAGCATAAAATACAAAATTTCTGATGAAAAAAAATAATAAAAAAGAAACTGCTCAATATTTCCAAGTATCTGAACTGCCGTCTACTAAACGGATTGAAAAATCACGGCGACGAATTACAAAACTGATTGCTCGAGTCAACACAGCGCCTCTCTTCCAATCGCCATTGAAAGAGAATGGAAAAAAATAAATAAAAAGTGTCTAACCTTACTGGGATCACCGCCTTCCATTTTGAGTGCATGAGCCCTGGATCTGCAGTGTTTGTAGAGATTGGATTTAGTTTTGAAGGCGAAGCCGCAAGGAACACAAGGATAAGGTCTTTCATTGGTGTGGGCACGTATGTGTTTTTGTAGGACACTCGGTTTGGCACATGAGAGTTTGCAGTAAGGGCAAACGTATCCGGTTTTACGTGACTCGGTCGGTTCGCTCTCGGACTCGGGAGACCCGAGTTCGGTGGTTCTGGAAGACTCTTTGGCGACCTCCTTGGGGAGGTCGCGTTTCCGGCTCATATCGGAAGACGCTCCTGTCGTCGTATTTTCACTGTTGGTCGTATCCTTTTTGGCCTCGACCACGCTCGGCGCCGACGCCTCGCTCGTCGCCATCTTTTTGAACTTTTTGTGCAAATACTTTGGCTCTCCATCGTTATTGTTGTTGTTGTTGTTGTTGTTATTGTTGTTGTTGTTGTTGTTCGTCAACTGTGGGTCTGTCATCGCCACAGTTTGAATCTCTGCAATTACGAAAACAACGTTTATTAAGCCACGTTTTTCAACTCGAGAAGCTATCTTAAAAATAATCAAAATAGGGTATTTTACACCATGTCAAAAAATATATAAAAATGCAGGATTAGGTAAATTTCGTAAAAAGTAAACGAGAAACGTCAATGTTTATTCGTAAAAATGCAATGTAAATTTTATAATTCAATTTTAAAAATCGTCCTTTTTCATCCGTTTTTCAAATGTCTAAAACGCCATCCGCCATATTGGATTCCAACGTGACGTCACTCCGATAGTAAACAATCTAGATTGTTATTGTTATTGTGAGCTCTGTGTTATTTTGAAATTTTACAAGTTATTGTACACGTTTGTGGAACTTTTATCATTCATTTGATTAAAATCGCATTATGGAAATCGGTTTTGTGAAAGCAGAAAGTACAAATCTACCGATGAAAAATATGTTGATGGTGGCGATGAATCCACAATTTTTGTGGCATTTTTACACTTGTAATATTGCATTCAGGCACGAGACACCAATTATCTACCATCATAACTCATTATTTTCACAAATCTTGTTACTTGGTCTTTCGCAATTGCATTGTTTACCAACGGAGTGACGTCACAAACCGAAACAACATGGCGGCTAACGTTTCCGCGCGAAAATTGAAAATCACAAATAAAAAATAGTTTTCAACACAGTTTCCGGTCTTATAAAATTAAAATAAAAATTCTACTGGTTTATTGCGATCTCAGGAACGACGCTGAAGTTTCCAACGTTGGAGTCCAACGAAATGAACGAAAAAAACGTTTTTAATTCACCAATTGTTTATTTCACGAATCGTTGGTGCAGCTTGAAAAACTACGAATCGCAAATTTGGCAGGGAACAAAATAGGAGAATTGCTGGAATTATTGGAGAGTTCTTTTCGATCATTTCGTTGGACTCCAACGTTGGAAACTTCAGCGTCATATCTCAGGATTATTTTAAAACAGTTTTCAAAAAAAGGTGTAATACCCTATTGTTGGTGAATCGATTTTCATTTATTTTTAGACAAAAACCAACATTTTTTCGAGTCTCTCTTCCATTTTTCAGACGCTCACGCCTTTTTGTCGTTGCAAAACAAATCATACTTTAATTTCGTTTAAATTCTTGATAAAAGTAATTCCATTGGACAAAGGAGGATCGTTCGATGAGAAGTGTAGCTCGAAAAACGTTAATTTAATTAGTGGAAACTGTTGCCGCTCGGTTGAAACCTCACGATATATACGTTCGCATACATATATAATAATAAAACCGGAAATAGCCGAGTTCAGCAGTTCAAATGACGTTTGTGCATTTATGCGCTCGTTCTCTCGAGGTAGCGGAGAATTTTCAAGCGTATTAATTACCATTCATAATTAATTAACCGGGCAAACTCGGTGCATGACTCTCCCCGGTGCAAAACTGACAGATATTCATTTGGTAATCATTCGACAATGAGATCCTCTCGCGTTATTCACGACCTTTATACCCTTTTTTCGTTGCCCCGGAGCTCGATCGTACACGAGTGTCATTTTTTCATTTTTATGAAAATTCGATAAATGTCATAAATAGTATAATCAATCGTTTATTTTCGTTTCCGTTAAATTATACCTGAATATCGGGATCTCACAAAATTTGTGAGGCACACGGTGATGAATTATCAACCTACAACCGCGGTGCATCGCTCACCAAAACTTATTATTTAACATTAGTGTTTTTCGGCGAAATTCAACAATAAATCCAAAAAAGGAAAAAAAAAATTTAAGGTGTATAACTGGATGGATAGCTCGACTAAAAATTATATCTGATTGGAATTTCCGTACTTCGTGATGCAATAAAAATCTGAAAAAATTCAACAACATTTGGAGAGCTATGAACAACAATTATCAATAATAATATTGCCCGAAGGTTAATAAAAAATTGTTTAAACAATTAATTATTCAATAATTTTTCGGTGACCTATTGTTTTTTTTTTACGAATCAAATGTGTGTATTTTTCCGAATGCTCATGAATTTTTTCTGAATTTTCGTGGATTTTTGAAATTTCTTGAAAAAATTTTAAAAAATTTGAATTTTAGATATGTTTTAGAAGACATATTTACCATCAGTTTTGAAAAGTCTCAAGGTTACTGGATCAAAAATGTACAAATAGAGCCACTTACAAAATTTAAAAAAGGCAATTTCAAAAATCCACGAAAATTCGGAAAAAAATCATGAGCATTCAGAGAAATGCGCACATTCGATACGTAAAAAAAAAAAAACAAGGGTTTACTGTAAAATTGTTAAAAAATTATTTTATTAAACAATTTATTAATAACTTTTGGGCAATATTATTATTGATAATTCTAGTTCATAACTTTCCAAATGTTGCTGAATTTTTTCAGATTTTTATTGCATCACGAAATACGGAAATTCCGATCAGGTACAATTTATCGGCTGGGCTATCCATCCGCAGTAATACCTTAAATAGAAGCTTCACACGGACGATTGCACCCCCGTTTGCGCCGTATTAAATTTAGGCCACGCCTCCACGTTAGATCCCAATAATGGAATCTAATGAATGATTTCATGCCGCTATCGAAGTATTCAGTGTTGATATTTCCCCCCCCCCCCCCCCCCCACTCGTCAAACCTGACGCAGACGTCATGCCGAACGTTCGTCGGCACGAAGCGAAGAAAAAAGCCAATTTTCTCTCGGTATCGGTCGTTAAAAATTCTTCCGTACCGATGGGAAAGAAAAAAACGTGAAATAAACGAGCTCCCAAACGGAGATCGAACATGGTCGATGTGACAGTGCCAACGGTCGATTTAGAGTCGAGACCGAGTAGCGGGAGGTTTCCACTTTCGTGCTGTATTTGGTTAAAATGTATTTTTGGTTAAAATGTCGAATCCTTCGTCCGGATTAATAGTTTTTTACTTGTCATTTCCACCGCAACTGATGCTCAAAAAAGGTGCTACGGGAATCCAGCTGGAGTTGCGCCATTTTGAGAAATTTTTCGATCAAAAAAATTGTACAAGTACACGCGCGTATGTACCAACGAATCTCGTTCGCAGTTTTTCAATAAACATTTATTTTCTTGTCGAAAAAAAATCAAGAAAACCACGCTTTTTCGGTCGCTCCACGAGGCCTTAAATCTCGCGAAGAGGAGGCTCGTTAGGTTAGCCAGTTGTTTTGAAACGATTGATCGGCAAATTTTCATTCACCAATTTAGTCCGACCCTGATTAAAGAACGTTTGAAAAAGAGCGGAAATTCGCTGAACAACGAGAGGCGGGTCGTCCGAGCGAACGACAAGCTCGTGTAAAGTTTGCCCGTCGAAAGGTCTTCGAAGGTTATTCGCGCAGGAGAATACAAAAGTGAAAAACACGAGTACACGTTGGTAGAAACGAGTTTTCCGCGGGTGGGGAGAAGAGGAGAATTGAATGAAACGGCAACATCGCGGCTCTCCATTGAGGATACGACGTATGCCCGTGAAACGCGCGGTGCACTACCTTAACACGCGCGGAGGACTAAAAATACAGACGTACCAAATCGAAGCGGTGAATTGCGGAGAGGGGGAGGCTTGAAGTCGAGATGCAAATGCGGCGTTGAATAAACAGAGGGATAAATATTAATAAATCGGGATGAAATCATAGACCAAGACGCAGGAGGAAACGTGCACGCGTATGAAAGCATAGATAAAATCATAATCATATCCAAGACTCGAGTGACTGGAAACTTCCGTTGAAAATTCGCCTCGCGGTCGTGTGCCGCAGCAAGAGCGACGTTGCGTCACGCGGGCATTGAAACGCCCGCAAATTCGTGTAAACGGTTATAATGCACGAAAATTCCACGTAAACGTAAATAGGCATTCGCGTGTACGAAGCTCAAGTCGCTCGAGAATTCCGAGAAGTCCAGCGCCTTTCGGCGTAGCCTCTCCGCGCTGGATTCGACATGGAGAAAGCGAGGCAGAAAGAAACGATGAAGAGAGGAAGAGGAAAGGAATTAAAAGAACAAAACAAAAGAAAGGAAAAATGGAATAAAGGCTCGCGCGAGAGATCCCTCTCGTAATGTTGTATTGTGAGAACGAGCGAGAGAGAAAGACTGTGAGAAAAATCATCGTCGCGAGAGTGACTGGGTTCAAGTACGTTCTCCCCACTACTTTCTTCGTCGACTAACGTCCGGCTTGTTGCTTCCAATCTCACATAGATACGTGTATACGTATAAATAAGAATACATATACGTTTGCAGTCTCGGGAATTTCCGAGAACTCGTCTCTCCGGTATCTCGACCGTTCTCGGAAATTGGCTCTTGTGTGCGCGCGCGCGCGCGCGTGTGTGTGTGTGTGTACGCGCGTCCATATAATAAATATATACGGCGACCGCAACAGTAAACACATGCTTGTAGGCTCGTATATACGCGGAGAGTTGAGAGAAAAAGCGTGACTCGACGATGAGGAAGTGGGGCGAGAAGAAGCAAGGAAAGGCACATGTTGCTTGCGTCTTGTTTTTTCTTTTCCTTATTTTTTCGTCGATCTCTTTCTCGCTCGAATCGCGCGACAGCACTTTCATCCGGGAGGAGGAGCCACCGTCACTCGGTCAACGTACCTCCGGAGCCGCGCGGTCATTTCGTAAACGCATTTTTTCCTGCTCTCCCGTTCGCCGTTTTTTTCTTCCTTCTTATTTCCATTGAGCCCACCTTTGCGATGGATAAAAATGGAGAATTGGGAAATTCGAAATGGGAGATCGATCCTCGGGTCGTCCCCCAATCCTCGGGAACAATTTTGCCACTTTGAAGAATAAGGTCGCGATAAATATGAGGGCGGGGGGCGGGGGGCACCTTATCGGGAGTCGGTGGTGACTCAGGCGCTTTTTCGTGTCAAACTTTTTGCTTCTCTGTCGCTTATCGCAATCCTTCCACTCTCCCTCTCGCTCGATGTCTTCGACTTTACGGGACGCGATACCGAAATGAAAATGCGTAATTTCATACATTTTTTCCTCGTTTGAAAACACGTTTGAACGTTGATCAAATAAAGCTCCTGCCGAAATTCGTTCTTTATCGTCGCTTCATTCACATTTCTTTCCTACGAGTGTTTTACCACTCGGTCTTCGAGTTTAAGAACACAATGATAAACCGAAGAGCGGGAATCCGCTTAATCACCCTGCTTTCACGTACCGACGTACATAAACACACGCACGCACACAAACGAACGTGTAAGACAGAAAAATAAATGGTCTATTGCGTAAAAGCCACGATTTTACGCGATACCGACTTCCGCGATAATTTTCGATGATTCCTCGAAGCGAAGCGCCGGCCAGACACGCAGTGTGTACACAATACATACGGGGCAGAATACTTGAGAATTCCCGAGTATACGTTCGCATACGTGCATGTATAAATGAGCGATGAATTCGAGCTCAACGAACCGTGTGTTGAGCGCGATGCTTTCGAATCACGTGCACGGCGGTTAGAATCCCTTCATCGGTTGAGAAAACACAGAAATTTCGATCGCAGGTAATTGAGTTAACAAAAGCATCGAAAGGGGGAGGCGAAAAGCGACGGAGACTCTTTTTGCCGGTGAGAAAAGTGTTTGTGAAAAGAATTAGTCGAAGGCTGAATCGAAGCGAGCGGAGGCGACGCTGAACCGACACGACAAACCGAAGAATTATATTCGCGGGAGTTTTGAACCGCGTGCGACAGTCGTACAGTGGTGCCGCGGCGAAGAATCGCGGGAGAATCCCGAAGCAGTAAAGCGCGATAGAGACTCGCCTGTGGAAGTGAGTCACACCACGCGAGTGCGGCGCGCGCGTCTACGGACGGGTTTCTCTCTCCGCTAATCCGCTGAGGGGGATTCTCGCGTATGTCCGGAGGCGAATCGGCGTTTTTCGTGCCCCCCACCCCCGCCACGCTCGAGCGGCGCTGTCTCTCTTTCTCCTGGGAAGCGCGCAGTGGAGGGGGAAAGATCGCGAGTCGGTATCGGCGGCGCGCGGGGCGAGAGCGAGGAGCGCGGTGAACGGGTGATTGGGTCACGCACCCCGTTTGCTTCTCTGCGTCTACGTGCCCTAGGACGTTCACGGCCGGGTTGCACGGAATTCCCATTGTTTTCACTGGCGTTTCTCCCTCTCTCTCTCTCTCTCTCTCTCGCGTGTCAGAATTTCTGAACGCGAGCTGTTAATCTGCCACTGGAAATCACACGTCCTCGCTATTGGAACCTTCTCGCTCCTTTGTATATAAACACACGAAGAAAAGCGGCGCGTTAAGCTCGATAGATGGCATTCTTGAGGCAGGAATGTCAGCGCTCTGACTAGGTATGTGCGTAAGCTAACAGTGAAACGAAGAAAAAGTTGGTTGGAGCGCTGCTCCGCGGAATGTTGTGAAAAAAAATTTCTCGAGGGTCCGAACCACGTGCCAGAATTTACGTGGGACCGTAAGCCGGGGGGAAAAACGTTTTTTTGGCAGATTCGACTGTAGCGACGTCGAGATGTCGCAGATGAATAAATATACTGTGAATGTGTGTGCGAAGTACGAATCGGGTCGTTGGCGCGAAGAACGAGCGACGGCGGAGGAGAAAGTAGGCAAATTCTGGATGAACTCTCCAACCGCAAAGGAGACTGGCGCGTTCGAGTATTTCGATGCTCGTTCCTATTAAAAATCATTTGAGTAACCGCGATCACGAGCAACGAATATCCCGGCAGGATCATCAATCGATGCTCAACGATTCGTGAAATATTGTGGAAACGAGCAGCCTCGCTCGTTTTTTTGGCTCGTCTAAAAATGCACGTGCATACAAAGCGGGGATTCGCGATCGTGCAGCGCCGTGAAAAGTAGTACACAACTCTTTGTGCGATTTGGGTCATCGTTGAAAAAGGGCGTGCGATGGAGTGGCACAAAAAATTCGTCGCAGCGCGATCCATTATCGCGAGTACCCGTCCAAAATGCGTCACAAATTCCCCACACAAAAGAAATAACAAAAAATTTGTACAAATCGAGAAAAATCAACAAAAAATTCTTATTCAACGAACATGCGATCTCGCAAGGTCCTCCGCAAACGAAATTTTCTCAAACACGCTCCGTCTCCATTCATTAAAACCTGAAGTAAATTGCCGCAAATATTCATAATGAAAAGAATTCGCGTGTAAACAGAGTAGCGGAGGAGAAAAAAACCGGTGACCCTTGTTACCCCGCGGCCTTCATAACCCGCGATTAGCCGGTCGGGCGTGAGTGTGTCGCTTCGTATTTGAAGTACGGGTCAGATCACGAGAGGAGCAACGGTGGAGGGGACAAGTTGGAGCGTTCCTAGTATGGGATCGCAAGGAAAGAGCAGAGGAGACGAGGCCCCCAGCACGAGGAGGCCCGACGTCACGGACGCGAGAGTGATACGAGAAAGAGAACGCGAGCGCGGAGGCCAACAAGTGCGAGAGAGCGAGTGAAGAGCTCAGAATCGGGGGGGGGGGGGGGGAGGATTAGAGCGAGAACGCGTGCGCAGAAGTGGGGTTAGAGTCGCGGCGGAGCGCCGGGGCGCGTGGGGGAAGGGAAAAGCCGCGGGGGCTCATGGTTCACCTGTCGTCATGGCAACGCCGCTTTGCCGCCGCTCACTTGTTACTCCATCGTCGCAGCAGCAGCCAGGATTTCGCTCCTCTCGCAGCCTCCGCGGTAACACGAATCTCGATCCATCGAGAGAGCGGTTCGCGCCACCAAACTTGCACACGAATACACACTCGGAGGACTGAGAGACACGCACACTCACCGACACGAGAGGGACTTGTACACGTCAAAGAGACACACGCAAAAAGGCAGCGAGAAAATCACAAACACTCGGCGGCTCGTGGCCTCTCCCGTGAAACTTGCCCGCCTCCCTGCTCTGTTGTACCTTCGACGCGCTCTTTTTCTATCTGGCTCCTCTCTCTCTCTCTCGCTGTCTCGCGGCCTCTCGAGATCTTTCTTTTGGTCGAGAGGTCGACGAGTCACGAAGGAATCTCCCGCGTACACCTCTCAGACACGATAGGGAATATTAAATCATTTCCTCGTGTCCACATTACTGTTATGTACGTACTCATTGCTTTACTCGTACTTATTATTCATCTATCACAACACTTTTTATTCGTTTACCGCCCGAGCCACTAAGCATTGCGCAAAACCCATACACAAACCCCAAGCGATTTTTTCCTCGCGTCGTCACCTCCCCTCCTCCTCTCCTCGTCAATAATCCCTCTTCCGGTGGACGATCTGTGTGTATCCCATTAGGAAGAGCAACATACGTGACTGCGATTCGAGCCAACTGCCGATTCCGTACACACCACTCCAGTTTTGTTTACAAATATCTCCAAGAATATTCGCTCCCTTTAAACGCGCTTAGCATCCTCGGGAGTTGCACGCGTCGATACGTTGCCGGAAGTTATTTTCAATAAATTTCCTCAAACTCGCGCTTCGACTCGCTGTAATTTCGCAGCACTCGCGTCGTCATCGGAACGAATAGCGTTGGAAAACACCCCGGAACTCAACATCACTAATTGCCATGTTGTGGACAATAATAACGAGAATATATTTCGATATTCGTTTCCTCACTTTTCCCTAACCAAAATAAAACGTCGATCGATATTCATTCGATAGAAAGGTATGAATTAATATAAATATATTTATTTTCGATATATACACTCACGCGTAACACTTTTATCGTGATTATTTTTCTTTGATACTCGTTTCAACGTCACGCTCTCGAGCCCGCGCGCGCTCAGTCGTACAGTCGTCCACGCTTTCGTTTCGTAGACTCTTCTCCGTCTCTCTGAACTCTACGTGTCGTGGGGGACTCACCTCTCTTCCCCCTCCCCGCCGGCCACGTCCTTTCCTCTCTCGCCCTCCCGCCGCTTCTTCGTTTCGTCGTCGTCCACCACTCCTTTCTCCCTCGAAACCTCGTGTGCGCTTGCTCTCCAATCTCTCTCTTTCTCTCTCTGCCCCCTCTCGCTCGCGCTCACTCGTTATCCACTTACGAGCGCGTCAATCTGTTTGCTATGCAAATCCCGTCCGACCGGTGCTGACGTAGCCAGCAGGACGCACCGACGAGCGAATATATTTCTACGTCTTTATATGTATGTAACGAACTGCAGGCTCGTGTTCACTCGATATCTTCCCACTAACACACTTAACTGACAGTTAGTCATACGTGAACGTAATCCTACCAAACATTGACCAACGTCTGCAGTTGGAGCTCCTCCTCCGCCGTAGTTCCCTCCGCGCTAAGTCATATTTTTAAAACCGAGGAATTCTCCGCACGCATTTTTCCGATGGCAATGTGTGAAGTCATTTGATCGATGACAAGTTTCACTCGCTTGTGCGCTTATTTTGAGAGACGAGAGAGAGGGTCGGAATAAAAAACAGGAGGGGGTAAACGAGCGCTTCAATTTTTGTCCTATTTTTTCATCGATAATTATTCGCCGATTGAGAGTTGAGGGAGAAAATGTACCGGAGTAAATGCGCTTGCATTTATTATATTTCCAGTATCGCAAGGGAAGTGCAAGGGGCTCGAAGTTTCGGAAGAAATCGAGCAGGACAAGTGCCTGAGATTTTTCGATGACAGTCCGAGGAGCGGGAAGGAGCATATAACGCGGGAGAGCGGAGGAAAAAAGGTTTAGGAAGAGATGAGAATTGTAATAAAGAGCGAGCAGAAATGTCGGATATTTTTCATTATTTTACTATCGCTCCGGGGTCTGGTATACAACACGCCTAACTCGGCGAACGTGCGCGCGTACGTTGAGAATCTTTTATTCTCTCTTTCTCCCGCTCTTTCTCTTCCCCTCCGCTGCCACGGCCCTTGCCGCTCCGCGTGACTCCGACCCCCACCGAGCGAGGCAGGGGAAACCTCTGGCCGCGCGACGAACAGTCTAGCCTGACGTCACTGGCGCCTAATCGCGCTGTACTTTGCACATCGCGACTCTCGGGCTAGACTCTTTCCTATACCGCGCGCGCGCACACGCACACACACACGGACGTACGTTTGTACATGTGAAAAAAAGATGAAGCGAGAAAGGAAGAGACCCAACACCTTGCACCCGAGCTCGAGGCATCCCCGTCCCCTTCCACGCGGCTCCCTCTTCTCGCTTGCCTTTTACCTCGCTTCTCGCTCCCCCCCTCCTCGCGGTACCACGGTGACCCTTGATGCGAGGCTCGAAGAGCTCTCGGCCCGCTCGCTCCTCCGTCCAGCTCGCACTCTCGCGCGAGCCTCCCCCGCCCCTGCGCCTACGTAACAAGTATATATCTCCACAGGCAGCGGAACGATGATGAATACAGTAGCACGCGTCAAACGGGACTGTGAAATGTACGCTCGTAATGTGTAAACACACACGCACGTCTGTCTATGTGTTTACATATATTTTCATGCATAAGTCTACTCGCATTTTTAGGGAGGCATTTATTCAAATGGGAAATCGTTTCGTTTCTTGTGCTGACAATTCAATTAATAACGATCCGAGGGAAACCGAGCGTTATCAACGTCTCTCGATGAGCAATTATTAGCTTAACGATTCTATGCGATTATTACGCAATGCGCTGTTTTTATTTACATACGTCAATATCGAGTTTTAGTTGTTTTTTCAGCGCAGCTTCCCAGAGATGCGACAGTTGTATATGGAGTGTTATTGAAAATGGCACTAACCTCGTACTTTATCCAGCTGTTGATACTCGCGGACTCGATGATTTAATCGAAGTTTCGTTTCAGCAAGACATGATGATAACGAAATAAAGCCGATTGCACAACACCGTTTATACTCCGTACGATTGTAACGAACCTTCTTTCCTTGTTCACTGATGAACTTTTCACTGACACTCGCGAGATCGAGAGGGAGAAACAAACATCGGCGTGGGAGCGAGAAAAAAATGAGTCGACGCAAAGAATGCTCGGTTACGAAGAAACGGGGAATCCCCTTCCAGGAAGCCGAGAGAATTCAGGGAGACACACGTGCTCCTGCTGGGACACGTACTCCCCAGTCTAAATATATACAACGTCGGAAGAAACGCGCGAGCGAGTGAGAAGGGATACGAAAAAAAAAAACGGAAACAGGTATGTACCAGACGAGAAATTATTAGCGATAACGATCTCGAATGACGAATAAAGCCTGAGAGATTTAAACGTCAGAGCTCGTTCCTCTCGCTCATCTTTTCACGAATACGAACGCGCGACGACTCTGTTTACTTGCCGCACGCACCCGTCACTCGACGCGACATCGCGCGTGTCAATGGTACGAAAAACCAAATGAAATGCACGCACTGCTGCTAGATTTTCAGGATGAGAATCACAATAACTGGCACTTAATCCACTTGTTTCGTTTCCGTTTATGCATTCAGTCGAAACAGCCGTTGAGGAAGAACTCGTGAGAGAACAAACTCGTCGTTCGATGGAAAACACTCGTTTATAACGAGTTTATAAATAATATTTGTATTCTATTCGTTTAAAGTCGTCATCAGCGAGTCGTTCCAATGTAACAGCGAGAGATAAACGTCCTCGAAGTAGCAACGTTCGAGCCCGCTACGACCACGCCGCGCATTCTCGAGATCTCTCTCTCTCTCTCTTTCTCTCGCGTCTCCTTCCCGCCTCTCTTTACGGGCGCGCGACGCGTTGTTATTGTTGCGTAATTGAGAGAGAGCCCCGCGCGCTCGCTAGTGACACTCGTGTGCGCTCGGTGCTCCTAGTCCTACTGACGAGGCTTCCCTCGGCGCTGGAGTCTCGCGGCGCTGCCGCGCCGTTCGTAAGAGGCGGCTCGCCAGAGCTACGTTATAATCTATATACGTAGAAAGATATACGATGAGCGTAGCCAGAGCACATGCACCACGTATAACGAAGCGTGTAGCCAAATTCGAACGCACGTAAGAACGAGCGGACGGTGAGCGAGGGAGAGATCGAAGAAAATAAAAAACGATAATTTTCAAGTGTACGAACGTGTGGGAACGAGTTGGTCGCTTCGTATTGGTTAAAGCCGACTTTTCGTCGTAGAGAGATCGTGTAACCCCAGGCAAGAGGGAGAAAAACGAAGAAATAGAGGCAAGAGTAAGGAGGAGGGTAAACGAGGGAGAAATAAAGACGGAGAATCAAAGTGTTGTGTGCATGGCGAGTGGTGCGCCGTCTGGCGTGGCTGGCGACAGTCTGCTGCCTTCCAAGAACCACGAGGCGATTCCGTGTATCAAGCGCGCGCACATCGCTTCCATCTCCCCCCTCGCTTCGTCGCGCGCGCGCGCCTCCGCCGTCTCTCTCTTGCACGCAACTGTTGGACGAGCAGGGAAAGCTCTGTTCTCGCCGTTCTCGCCCCGCCCGACCGCAAAAGATCCGGGCGGCGGGGAGGGGCGGGGGGGGGGGGGGGAAGGAGGGACGACTTCAGGCCTCAGGCCACTGCGGGCCAGTCGCCGCTGCTGCTGGTGTAGTCAGCGTGCTCTCATCTTCTCTACGTTCCATTCGTTAAAGAGAGACACCGACAGCGAGAGAATAAAACAGCCTGAATATACCAGAATGTTATACCGCGTGGATATTCAAGAGGACAAACTTTTCCAACACAAACGAATCCACGCTCCTTGTACGAGAGAATATTCATGGAGCTGAAGAGTCGAGAAAACAAAAAGCGCGTGCAAAAAATCTCTACGGAAGTTGAGCTCGTATTGAAAATACTATCAATCACAATTATTTTATTATTTTCGTACATATTCTCGAAGAAGTTCAAGAACAGATATTCCGTTTATAGGAAAAAAAAAAAAACAAAAAACATCGAAACTATCGCTGGAATTGAAAATGATTAATTATGAAATTTCCGTTTATTTATTTATTACTTTGATAGTTTCAACGAAATCTCATGCTCGTAGATCGTATTTCATGCTGTCTTTTTTTCGCATCTCCGCTCCGCGTTGTGTGTTGATTCTCGCTCTTTCTCTCCTTCGCTTTTCCAATCGGCGACTGCTGCGCCGGCGGAGGGGCGAAGGAAGAGAGTCAACCCCGGAAGAGAGCTCTTCGTGGAACCGACCTTTGGCATACACAGCGAGGCAGGACTTGGCGAGAGAGAACGTACAGAAAAACAATGAAGTTGGCGCGTACTTCATATTTTTCCACGAATCTGACGCCCGCGTTTCGTTGCTTTATTATTATCGAAGTTTTTTTCTTCACCTCCGAATCCGACACACTCGAAAATGCCGTTTCTTCGGCACATTATTTTGGTGTTTCGCACCTTTTTTCAACGGATTCGTTCAAAAAGTCGCCCACAAGCGTTACGAGTTCGTTGAAAAGTGGCTCAACGATATTTTCAGCTCTGTTGGGAGTTGATAACAAAACCATGACGTTTGGTTCGAAGAGCAGAGGCGAATCAATTAGTTGGAGATGACGGTAAACTCGCCGAGCGATGAGTCGCGCGAGGGCGGTTTGCGGGGGGTTCAGAATTATTCGGATCGTTCGGAGAGCACTCGAAAATCGTTACGCTAACTCGGCGCATCAAATTACAATTTGAAGCCGCGCGCCTCGTCGAATTTACACCACCCTTCCTGCTGGCAAAGCGAACGCCCTCATCCCCAGGGATCGGTCGAGCGGCCCATCGAACTATTTCCTTTCAAGCTCCTCTTTTTCTTCCGACTCTTTTCCCCTTGCCGGCTCATGAAGAAAACAAAACACGCGGTATTTGCACCCGGACAAATTCCGCTACGCACAACCCGTTGAAATTCTTTTTACCGAAATTCCCTCACACTCGTTTTTCCATTTTCCATCGTTTTTTCTCTCCCTCGAAGTAGTACTTCGGTCTCGTTGCAATATTTTTAGAGTAGAAAGTCAAACTAATCAAGCTTTGCTCCAACCCAATCGCTCTTTCGACAAAAATCTTTCATTGATTTATTTTCATTTTTGCATGCCTCGCGAATTACTCGTCCGACAGGTTGCTCCATCGGCCAATCGAGCCTCCGCATCTCCGTGTCGCCGCGCATACGGACGTGTTTATACACTTTTTTCCCTCTATCGACCGCTCTCCGTCTCCCTCGTTTTCCTTCGATCTCTCACAAGCACCGCGCGCTTCCCCCCTCAATCCACTTCTATTCCAGACCATCGGCTGATCTATTCGCTCAATCCGTCCCCGTCTAGTACACTGTCTCCCTTTTATATACATATATGTGTATAATTATATGTACATATGTACGACCCGGTCAGCGGGACGCGCGTTCCATTACCCCTGTCTAGAGCGATCCCATTACGTCTTTCTGTAAACTGTAAACCCCCGTCGAGACAATCGCCTCCCCTCTCCCCCTCGCTCTGTCTATTTTTATATTCATTATTTGTTCTCCCTCGAAATTTTTTCCTCTCTCTTGTCGACGAATTACGATTGGAAGTGATCAGTCATAATAATTCCTTTTTATAAGGATCGTAGCAAAATAAAATTGATGAAAATTTAGGAAAACAAGTTTTTTCATTTTTATATTTATAAATTAGTAGAAATGCGAATATTTTTTTTTTTCCCCGAGTATTTCGTCGTTTTTTCGTCGATTGACGAAGTCACGAGTCGAATACCGAGGCTGAGTTTTGACGTGGACATTTTTAAAAAATTTTGAGTCTGGGAATGCAAAAAAGGGCGTAGGAAAAAAGAAAGGAGGATTTTTCGACATCGAAATGAACGAAATATGAGTTCACGAATGGTGTGCCGGGATCTAGAGGCTGGCGCACACATCTCGACTAGCCGACTGTGTTACGTAAGACGCGTTGAATCGCATTACGAGAGCTCGTTGCTCACCTGTTGCGCTCACAGACTTGTGACAACATCCACACACGCACACTCGTGAAAATGAGCCACGCAAACACATGCGGGAGCAAAAAAATGTGGATGGGACGATGGAAATGAGAATGGACGCGGACGACGGACTCGCGGAGAGACGGAAATCCACGCTTGCAAACCTCCGGAAACGGATTGAAAAGGATGAAAATCTTTCAGAAACTTTCGAACGGACACGAGAAATGGGAATTCCATAATTTTTATTCCTCCCCATAAAACATAGAATGGAGAAAACGAGGCCGAAAATTCTAGAATAAAATACTACGAATGTATTGTGTCTCGGGGACAGTTTTTACCTACTGGATTGCAGCATTAATTCGAAGAGGCAGTAATAAGAATTGTTCAATCCACTATAGTAAAAAGACTTTTACACGGAGAGAATATTCCAGTAAAAACTACGAACATACGTAGTAATTATTTTTGAAACGAGAACTCGGTGAAAATTGATATGTTACACCAAAGCGTACAAGCGCGAGCAGTGAAATTTTCTGCTCTGTACCATAGTAAATTTTCAAACATTTCGGCGAATCGGCGACACTTGTGTTCGAGTTGTTGGAATTTTACTATGCTCAACTGTAAAATAAGCAATGGAAAAACTTTGATTTGGAAACGACACGAAAATTATAACGTTCACGAACAGACTTTTATACGAATCTATATCGCCATTCTATTACATTTCACCAAAGTGCATAGTAATTTTGAAAGCAGTTCTCTCAAATTTTTTACTATGTACGACAGGCAAAGCTTGGGTCTGCGACAGTCTTACATCGAACGATTTATCGATATCCGAATGTCACTCGTGTATTTAGCGAAATGTTAAAAATTGGTGAATTGGGACTGGACAAGTTGCTTGAAATTTTACCATGTGCCACTGGTTAATTTTCATGTTTATGATCGCAACCTCTCATATGGGCGCATGAATTTTGCTATGTTATTGAGCTAAATTGAGTGCGGTAAAAGGGAAAATACGAAAATACGAAACTAAATTTTCACCAAAACATTGCATTATTTACTATGTTTTTCATCAAAATTCGCTCGGTCTTCATTTTTTGTATAATAAATCGCTTTTCACTATGAACCGTGGTAATGGTTCCCCAAACTTTTGCATTATTTGCCACACACCCTGTAGCGATTATTATTATAATATCGATGTGATCCGACGTTACTATAGAAACATAGTAATTTTTGCTAAAGTCTCTTCGTGTTTTTGACAAAAAATCTCCAAAATGGGCGATCGAGAAGCCCGACACACTATCACTATTTTTTTCTCCTTAGTGAAAAATCTTTTCAGTCACTTGAAATGCTTATATTGTAAAGTGTGCCAGGGCAACCCTCACAAGAAACTATATGCACGGTAAAATGTCACACGTATTCGGTATTTATCATAAAATTGACTATGCTGACAGTCGAAATTAGTGATTTACGATATACATTTCCACTCATCAGTAAGTGCTAGTCCGACGCGATGAATAAGACACGAAAGCAAAACGAAATATTGTTCCGACGTGCATCACCACTTTTTGCTATCGACACAAAGCTGTTTAGAATTCGAGGGAGGAAAAATTGTTAAATTCAATAAATACTGTGCCGTTTGTAATCGGTGGTTAAATAGTTTGAAAATTTTTGAAAAATGATGTATTTCTCACTATCGCAAACGAATCCGTATTCTCTGTGTACGCGCATCGAGTTCTCGGGGACGTTATTATTCCTGGCTTTATTTTCCCTCGTGCGAGGAGACACAGCCGCACGGGTCACACAACTCCGGGGACGCATAAACACACGTCGAGAAACACTCGTATATATTCCAGCGACGTCGTATCGTGCGAACTGACCTTGACTTCTCCTCGTTAAAAATAATGCACGGCTAACGAATTCGCTCGGTAATCATGCGTCGTAGCTAGCGGCCGAGAGGAGTGCATTTTTTCTGTGCGTTTTTTTATCGGGCCTCGCGATTAGGAAATTTATCGGTGTATTTATAAATTCCCGTATTTCGGTCGGCCCGTTTTTATTCGTACGTTTCCGTCGATTATTTTTATTTCATTTTCGTTTTTTTTGTGATTGTCAATAATTCGCGTTTGGACTTCTGGCCGACTTCTGAGAGTTTATCGTTCCTGATTCTCGTCTCGCGTTGGCTTCCGAAACAGTTTGGTCGATGCGACTGCGTGAGAACTTGGAGAAGTTTCCTTTTCTTGTGGGAATTGAGTTCAATTGGTCCGTTGGCTCGATCCCGGCTCTTTCGTCTTCGCTTTATCGCGATACTCGCCTCGTATCTCTAATTGTTGCAAAAGGTTTTTTTGCCACCGTTCCGTCTCCCTCTCTCTCGAGCTTTTTTCCACGCTTCTCAGTCGCGCGTTCGCTCTCGTCAGCGCGCGCGCGCGCGCGCAGTGTGTTTACACGCGGCTCTATTCCACGATCGAGGCAAAGCGACGGCGGTGTCATCGTCGCAGCGTCTTCGTGTCACGATATTTTGCCCTCGCTCGCTTCACCAGTGTATATACAGGCTCGAATAAAACGATGAAACTGATGCGACTGGAGAAAAATTAGCGCGAGTTTTCTCGCCCGGAGAACCGCTGCTCGATCGTCCCGTCGAGTTTTTCCTTGTAACGATCATCGCTCCTTTTGGTCGACCGATTCTTCGGTGACGATCGACCCAAGGCCCGAGCCACAAGCGAATCGAACTGCTCGCCGTCCGACCCTATATTCGCTTCTAATTTTCGAGCGCCCTCTACAAAACGCGAATATTCGCGTCTGCACACACACACGGAGGGGGGGGGGGGGGAATGGAATCGTTGCTCCGCGGCGAGTCATTGATGAAAGCCGTGACGCAAGGCTCGCGTGATTACGCGTGTGTGACCGCGAGCTAAAATCATCGGTGCATCGCTGCGTCTTCGCTCGTAACTCGCCCATGCCTTTTCCCGTGATCGCTCTTTCGACCTTCCGAGAGCTTTGTTGTCACTCGCAATAATCTGCAGACGCGAAGCCCTACGTCGTTGCCTCTTTTTCTTCCATTATATTTAGGACGAAAATGAACGGAAATTGTTCGTGTAGTTCGTGTGTCGGGGTGCCGACGGGAAATCGTGGCTCGCAACGCACTCTGCGTTTCGAGGTTGAGCTGGCTTGGGAGGGAGGGAGGGGACGAAAAACAGGGAAAGAAAATACCTCAGGAAGGGAGTGTTTCGAGCTGCTTGGAAATACACGCGGGGGTTGCTAGAAAAATGAGAGGATTCCGTAGAGTTTTGCATGTGCTGGCCAGGGAGAAAAAAGTCTCCGGGATTTTTCAGAGTGTTTGGACTTTCTGCTCTTCTTCCCCCCCCCCCCCCCCCCCCGAAAAAAAGGGATAGTGCGGGAATCCGGAAGAGGGTGAAAGTTATTTTCCTTCGAGAATGAGGATAATCTCGAAAATCCAAAGAGATATGTCCTGAAGCATTTTTATTTCGGATGAATCGTCTTCGAAATATGAGGGAAGGAAGATTCGGTTAATGGGAGCGAAGGAGAGCAGCGAGGGGGCGTGGCGAGCGTTGGCGCCACGTTGGATTGGGCGTCGCGTCAAATGATCAAAATTTCGTCACCGGTGCGTCCGAGCGAAAAACGTCAAAGGACTTTTCCCTTCGTAATCCGACGGTCCAAGGCTCAGCGAAGTTTCAATCGAAATTATTGAAAACTGTGTAATCTCGGAAATACGAGAGTTCCGCAAAGAAAAAAGGGTTGCAATGCTACTGCTATGGAACTTTCATCCACACTCGTGTTCCTCCGACGACAAAAGCTCGAGTGGTAGAAAAAAAATGTGCCAGGCAGCGCGGGGAACTCGTCCCGTGTGTACGAGACAAGTTGGGGATGTTTTTTTCTACAACGAAAAGGGTAAACACCGCAGGGAATAAAGGAGAGATTTTCTACAAGCGGAGGAACGATCCAGCCCGAAAGCCAAGATCCGAGTGTCTCTCGATGCATGCGCCACTTGAATGGGCTCTCGATACTACGCGGAGAAAATGGATTCATTTTGTTTATTTTTCAAGAATTTTTAAACTATTTAGCCACCGATTACAAACGTCATAGTATTTTTTGCATTTACCAATTTTTCCTCCCTTCAATTCTAAACAACTTTATGTCGATAGCGAAAAGTGATGCACGTCAGAATTATCATCGTGTCAGACTCTAGCGCTTACTGCTGAGTGGAAATGTGTCGCAAACCACAAATTTCGACTGTCAGCATAGTCAATTTTATGATAAATACACGAACATATTTTCAGGGTTGCCGGAGCACACTTTACAATATATAAGCGTTTGAAGTGACGGAAAACGTTTTTTACTATGCTTATAGAGAAAAAGACCCTCGAGTCTGTTGAATAAAAGGTTTGAGTATTGGTTTTTTTACTATGGTGGATAGAAAAAGTCTTATTACTGGCCTACGAATTAAGGTAGTTGATGCACCAAACGATTTTCTTAAGAAAGTCTTGAAATTTAAACAGAGTTTAAATGGGTAGTCGACTGACACGCGTGTCAAGTTTTAAAGGGTTCGTGTTATTGGTCGTTGAGATAAACGTGTTTAAATATTTTTCTTTCCATTAACGAGTGCGCGAATGCTTTTTACGAAGTTTATGAAAAACGTACACAATAACAATGAAGTATGTAACGAAGGTTTGGGAAAAAATTCGAGACGATTGTCTTACGAGTATTAAGGAAGTTGAGGCATTAGAATGAAAATGATGTCATCGCTTTTAAACCGATTGCATCTTATAAAGTGAAGTGTAAAAAAAAATCAGTTAAATTTTCAGACAGTTTAGGAGCGTTGTTGCTGAGAAAAATCAATAACAATTTGGGCCAAATAACATGTAATCTTATGGAAGTCAAGACACATTCAGTGATATCTCCGTTAAAAATGATGCTAAAAATATGAAATTTTTTGGGCAACATGAGCAAGGCTTGCTGAACAATGTCAATTTTTTTCAGATTTATTAGGAGATTTACTGAGATTATATTAATAATAATCTGTTTCCCGTGCAGTTTTTTATTGAGGTTAGGATCGTCACCGTTCGTGTTTTCGATTGAGCTTTCACCAGTTTTTCGTCTTTTTTTCCCCAACTTTTCTTTAAAGTGTTTGCAACATTGCCAAACTGTAAACTGGCCTAACTTTTGAAAGGTACAGGTCATAACTTTTGGGTAAAAAAATGACTGTACAGCCTCAACTTCCTTAAAGATATATTACTTTAAAGATTGAAATAAATTGGTAATGAGCACTAGTGTTACCTCACATTTGCTTATTTCGGCATTTCGTTACTTCTTGGCTGGCCCATTCCTGTCACAGCCTTCAGTCTTTTTTTATTAACACTTTTTTCTTTATCTATTTCCTGTTGTGATTTCCCTGTGAGCTCTCTAATGCGATTTTTGACATAAAAACTGTAGCACTTTCGCCAGGGACGAATGAAATTTCAGGTTCAGTAAGCGGTGGATCCCCGAGATTAATTAAGGTATTCCTTTTTCACGAACCCGAACTCTCTACAAAAAATTAATTTTAATTTGCACCAAAGTACAAGCGCATGCGAATAGATTGGCGAAATTTCAGGTCAGGTTATCGAACATTTAATGAAGAATTAAAATTAAAAAAATCATAAAATTTTTACGGCAGCTTACGGAGATTCCATCATCACGACATTTCTATTCAATAATTCATACACCGAATATATCTCTAAATTCCTGATACAAACTGTCTCACGCATAGAAAAAAACGTAACGAATCCATAGCGATGACAAAAATAAAGGGTCATCGAATATTGTAAACGATACAAGTTGGAAAAATGCCAGAAGCAGAAGCTTTTCCCATATTATAACAGCGACTTCTCAGAGGTTAGGAATCAGTCCAAATTTCGAGTGCCCTGGTTTACGAGACGAAAAAATACGGTCCTGCGAAAGGAATACCTTAATGGCTTATCATTTAATTTGCCAAAAGATAAGTCAAAAAAATGTATTTACAATTTCGAATAAATAACTCGTGACATCAATTTAACGTGATAATACCGTTTAATTAGGGAGTAAAGATCGCGATCCAATTTTTAGACACCCACCATATAAAATACGATCGTTCGGGCACGATCTACCTCAACGCTGTATTTTATCTAGTATTTTCCTCTAGAATTTTCGGCCTCGTTTTCTCCCCATAGCGTATCGTTGAGTGTCGTTCAGTTTATATATGTCCAGCAGGAGTTCGCGTGCCTCGAAAACACAAAGGAAAGTCGAGTAATGATCCTACGCGGGAATTCTCCGCGAGCGCGCGGTATGAAAAGCCCGCCACGCGTTATCGATTATCGGAAACCTCGAAGTTAATCTTCACCGTTACAAGTTGATACAGCAGCATCGAAGATAACTCGCTCAGCAGAAATGGTGAGGCGGTTATGCATTTAGAGGTTGCTGCATGTACACTCCCGTCCAAAAGTTTGAGCTCACCCGTCGAAATTTCTACCTACACTTAAAGTTTGATAGCTCAATCAAAAAATAACCGAATTGAATTTAACAAATGCCACTTTAAAGAGGACAAATTAAGCTTCAATTTGCGATCCCGTAATATTTTTTATAATTTTTTTTTTAGCCGGTACGCTTGTTAGGACAGCGCTGTTTTTCGACAAATTTTTGGCCTTCTTAAACAGGCTGCCTATCTAGTAGAAATTTTTTCCTCTACTTTTCTCCATGACAGCTTTGAAGGGGATAGAAAAAGCTTCAATTTTGTTTTTTAAAAAATACCATACGATTTTTTTTCGCAAAGTTATCCTAATTTTAGCTAAAAACGAGGAATTTGAAAAATTGTTGTGTATCTCAAAAACTTTGGGGGTTCAGAAGAAATGTCAAAGGAGTAAAAAGTTGTGTCATTTTATAATAAACTTGCTGTAATTATTTTAGATTTTTTCGTTGAAATTTTTTTTTTTGATCTTTCTGGTCGGGACCCGACTGACAGAAGCGATTTATCTCGAGAACGATGGGGTTTGCGATAAAATTTCAAGAGAGAAGATAGATTCAGATTGTAATTTTAAACTGATTGACATTTTTCAAATTTTTTTATTGATGTTTTTCTAGAATAAGCGAGGTGCTTCTTTCAGATTTTATCGCAATCACCATGTTATGTAAATAAAAAAAAATAGTTCAACAAATCGCTTACCTTGTTTACACCTGTTTCTCATAGAAAAAGCAGCCACCTCTGGCTTTGAGGACTGTATTGACGATTCGTGGCATTCGTTGGTCTTCAAGCTTTCGCCACAAATCACTGGCAGAGGAAGAGCACACGATTGGATTTGGGTTAGGAGATTGTGGTGGCCAAAACTTGTTGAGAATCACTCCATTTTTTTCGAGAGCACGTTCTTCTGACGCGAACTTGTCATTGAGAACCAATAACTCAAAATTTACATCATCCGTCCACAGAACATTCCTTCAGTGATTCACTGTCCATCCTCAATGTTTCAGTACCCATCGGTACCTTTTTTTTCATTGACTGGACGCAGTAGCGGTTTTTTTTTACAGTATCGCACTCCCACAGTTCAGCCTCCAGCAATCTTCCTTTATGGTCAACATTGATATCGAGATATTGCTGATGTCAATGAATTTTGCTTCAAGTTCACTGGCTGCCAATCTTCGATTCTCTTGCTCACGAGAATAATGTTTTTATCTTCCGGTTACGTAGTCACTTTTGACCGGCCTGGACGATGACCATCGTAGGAATTGCTTTCTTGAAATTTTATCGCAAACCCCATCGTTCTCGAGATAAATCGCTTCTGTCAGTCGGGTCCCGACCAGAAAGATCGAAAAAAAAAAATTTCAACGAAAAAATCTAAAATAATTACAGCGAGTTTATTATAAAATGACACAACTTTTTACCCCTTTGACATTTCTTCTGAACCCCCAAAGTTTTTGAGATACACAACAATTTTTCAAATTCCTCGTTTTTAGCTAAAATTAGGATAACTTTGCGAAAAAAAATCGTATGATATTTTCTAAAAAACAAAATTGAAGCTTTTTCTATCCCCTTCAAAGCTGTCATGGAGAAAAGTAAAGGAAAAAATTTCTACTAGATAGGCAGCCTGTTTAAGAAGGCCAAAAATTTGTCGAAAAACAGCGCTGTCCTAAAGAGCGTACCGGCTAAAAAAAAAAATTATAAAAAATATTACGGGATGGCAAATTGAAGCTTAATTTGTCCTCTTTAAAGTGGCATTTGTTGAATTCGATTCGGTTATTTTTTGATTGAGTTATCAAACTTTAAGTGTAGGTTGAAATTTCGACGGGTGAGCTCAAACTTTTGGACGGGAGTGTATAATGATGTCTGCGTTTCTGCTATACGTGTTCCAAGCTGACAGGTGTCACTCGGCGATGCAATTAACCCGGAGGAGCTCCGTGAAGCACCGTTCGGTCGCGGAGGCACAATGGGCCGTGCGGAAGAAGAAACGACGACGCGATCCAACGTATGCGCGTACACACCTGGAACTACGGAGTGCTTTAAGGAGGGTGGCTACGTTCGTCAAATTGATAAGAAATTGATCAAATTTGGTGATAATGTTCTTCAACATTAAGTGCGAAGATACCATTTTTTTCAAAATTTTCTTCTCCTTAGTTATCGAGTAATTACGCATTAAAGCAGATTTCTTATGCCCGGAATGTATAACGCTATGCTTATACACGTGAACTTTAGTGATCAATTACTCGATAACTGTACAGAAGAAAAATCTTTAAAAATTTGTATTGTCAAATTTAACTCTAAAGAATATGTTCACCAAATTTTATTAAGGAGTTTCAGTACAGAGTCAAAATATTAAGAAATTGATGAAATTTGGTGATAATGTTCTTCAACATCAAGTGCGAAAACACAAATTTTTTCAAAATTTTCTTCTACTTAGTTATCGAGTAATTACGCATTAAAGCAGATTTCTCATGCCCGGAATGTATACCTATATATATGGAAACGCTATGCTTATACACGTAAACTTTAGTGATCAATTACTCGATAACTGTGTAGAAGAAAAATCTTAAAAAATTTGTGTCGTCAAATTTGGCACTAAAGAATATGTTCACCAAATTTTATAAAATTCTGAACTTTTTGAATTTTTTTAGTATGGATTAGCATAGCAACATTGTATCGCCTGTACCGAAACTCCTTAAATTCTTATCATTTTGAAATTTTTAATGTATTTAACATGGTTTAGCATGGCAACATTGTATCCTCCCTAGCCACCCTCCTTAAAAATACTTGGGATCAGCGCGATCGCCAAATGTGAGGAGATTCCGAAGAGAAAAGTCCTCAAGCACTTGTTATTCGTCCGATCAGCGGTTCTTCGGATATCGAGGCTTTAGTGGGAGCGAGTCCGCAGCGAACAACGAAATATCCGACGAACCATTGCTGGTCGTAGGAAAAAATTTCCAAGGACTTTTTTATTCGGAATTTAGTGCTCCATCCGTGCCCCGGGTCTGGAGCGCGACGTTTAGGACCTCCTATGGATAAATTGTCATAAAAGTACAGAGCGTGGAGAGAATCGCGGGGTCGCGAAAGCTCGGGGCCTCGAGCGACGCGGTCGCGAGAATAGGACCGTGACGTTCCTGAATATTTTATGTCTCGGCTCCCGGTTAGCTTCGCGTTATCTGCATCGTGAGCTCCGCACGCTATTAAAAGCACCTGCTCTTTCGACTCTCGCGGCGAACGTCATCCGGGGCTTTTCCTTCTCCCGTTCCACGCTCGCACTCGCGCGCACACACACGCTCACGATTACGTTGACTTTTCTTGCTACTTTCCCTCGCTCGTTCCTGCATGCACATCTGGATTTCTATATATCCGACTTTATTCTCATTTCTCTTCATTTTTAGATAATCCAACCATTCGATAGCCACCCACGCTCAAATTGGATTTAATCGATAGCATCGGATATAATCATTCGATGAATTTTCATTCTGTGCAAAGGAAAATCTGTTGCTTCTTGCGCTTGTTCCACTCCGTCCGAGCAATCGCCCTAATCGTTTCTTCGGTTAACGCGGATACAATTTCGGGCCGGTTACGGTTTTACCTCAATTTTCTTACTCCCGCGGTTACAGCCGGCTGGCGGCGATGAGACTTTTGTTTTTCTTTGGGAACGAAAAAAAGGATTTTCCTGGCTTTCTTCTCGTGTTCGGGAGGCTTGCCTCGGCTTCGAAACTTTACCCACGAGATTGTATCTTCCTATACATAAAAATCTATACGCATAGGCACCTAGATATAGACAAACTTCCTGGCAATTTGCTACCCTTTGTCTCAGGAATATCCGCCTGCGGTCGTGAGGAAGGCTCAGGATACGGGTCATTCGTCTTTTCTTCTTCAGAGATTTCAACTCTTGGACCTTTAAAATGAACTCCTCTTTCCTTCTCTCTTTTGTTATCTCTCAAAATTCTCTTGTTTTTCTTTTCTTCGTTCTGGAAGAGCGTAAGCTTCGTTCCATCCATTTTTCCTTTCGCGAGCCACAGAGCGACTCTCAGACAACCAAAATTTGTTCCGGACCCATGTAAATACACTCTTTTAATCACTTCGTCCGATACCTGCGAATGTGCGAACGATACAGCACATTGGCCTCGAACATTGGGGAATTCACTAATGAAAAATTTCGGTCTCTAATCATCGATGTTGCGGATTGTTGTGGAATAATGGAAATTTTAGATCGAATCGATGGCTCGGATTCCACCGGTTCGTTTTATCCAATCCGCAGGCAATTTTTGTTAATTCGTTTTGTTTTGAATTTCAAAGACGATTAATCGATTGCGACAGATGAATTGTTATCGCGAGGAGGAGAAAGTATTTTGGAATCGATCCTCGATAAGGCGTGAAGCGGCGGAAGGGGCCGAGGAAGCGTGAAAATCGCGTATTTTATGCCGCGGGGGGGATGGAACTTTCGTCGTGAATTATTCGGGAGGGTGAGGAGAGCGCAGGGTGAGGGTTTGCGGGAAGAAAGTTTGCTCAAGCGTTATTTGGCCATGGATTCATCCCTCGCTCGTTATTTATACCTGATCCGAGAATCGCCTCGCCTTTTCTTCGTCCTTTCTCGTGCGAGCTCTCGCGGGTTAATCGGGGCGCGAGGATCCGAGGAGCTTTTTTCGTTGGCGAGTTTCGAGTTGGCCGCAGCGTAGGCGATGAGAGTCGAGTATAAGAAAAGATGACCGCAAAGGTCTCCGGAGCCTTTGGCCCGGGCAGATGTCCAAAGACAAAGAGAAACCACCTCCGAGTTTTGTGGCGAGGAGGAGGACCGAGTTGAGAATCGACGAAAGTCGATGGGAATCGAGTCCCTCGTTTAGCCCGAGCGTTCGAACTCGACGCGCGAAATGGTGGAGCAGCGAGGGCAGCGCCCTCTCGCATTTTGGTGCAATTTCTTCTTTCCTCGATGCTTATCAAGCCCGTCCATCAACTTTTCTTCTAGAAACGAGGCTTTTTAAAAGGATCGCGAAGGATCCCCGTCGAAGACCGAGCCGCGTCGTCTTGTTCTATCGCGACGAACACGATTCCTTCTCTCCCGCGAGCTCGCGGCGACGATCCTCTTGTAAGGGAGGAATCTCCCTCTCGCGTTCCCACGGAGAGTGGTGAAGCCGGGCGCCTCTGTCGATTACAAAAGGATGAGAAAAAGGTCTGAAGTCTGTACCGACCGCGCGCACACTCGGGCCGAATGATACAGTGCAACGCCCTTTGAGGTTTATTTTTCACCATTTCAGAGTCGCTGCCCTCAAACTTTTACCATTTTTTATTCCCACTCAGAAGTTCGCAGGCAAGGAAAAGCAGCTTTGAACGAAATACGAACGAAGAAGGTCAATGAAATCGTTGAAAACTTGGTGTCGCGGGAAACTTGCGACTTGACGAAAGCGCAACTAATAAATACTTTGAAACTATTCACACCATTCTTCCCCCTCCAAAGTGCACCAGAATCCGTCCGAATGAAAAACAGTGCGAAAAGCTAATCCGAGCCAGGCTCATTAGCTTCATGCGTGCAGAGCAGCAAGAACGCCATCAAATGAGCCAGGGAAGAGAGGAACGGAGAGCAGAGGACCAAAAATAATAATAAAGAGATGAGAAGGAGGCAGATTACGTACGGCGCCATTCTGGCGTCCATTCATGCTTTTTACTCGTTAGCGGTTAGAACTCGAGGCTTCTCGCGTATATAGACGAAATATATAGATAGGCGTTGGACTACACGAGACGAGCTCTCGTTCAGCACACTGAATACACGTCTTTCGCAGGTCTTCCCCTTCGTCTAAGAGCTCCAAACCAGTTTACCTCGTCGTTGTGTACCTTCCACTTATTTATCTCTTATTCCATTACCCTTTTTCTCCTTTTTCGCTAATCTTTTTTTGCACATTTCCCTCCCTTTCTCCTCCGAGGCTCCTTTCTATCTTTGTTCGTACTTTACGAATTTTTTAACGTTTCAACAAAATTTCGTACAAGTTTTCCTCGAAGTTATTCATTTTTGACTCATTTTAAGGTAGATGGGTGACGGCTGCGCGCGTGATCTTTGCACCAACTACATTTTTCTATAATTTCGAAAGACGAGATTTACTTTAAAATAATTATTTTATTACATTGGAAATATAATTGGTAGAGAATCAACTTTTTTCTACAATTTTATTATTTAAAAAATGTATGACGAGCTCATTTCGAGCAGCGTGGTGCGCTGCCGCTGCTGTCAATGCCACCGTTGCCAGCTTTGTTTACTAATTTTATCGGTTATGAAGTGAGTTTAGTGAGGCAAATGAAAAAATTAACGATTAAAAAGTTTTTACCGGGATAAAAATGGTCGTTTTGCAAAAACTGAGAAAAAAAAACGTGGCGAAGCAAAGGAACGACAAAATATGACCAAAAAGTCGAACTGACTTCGATTTTATTTGCGAAATCTTGGACATAACTGATGAAAAATTCGACAAGGGTCGGAGAAAAGTCGATATTCAATAATTAATTAGCTGCTAGCATCCAAATTTTGCGAATCTGTCCAGTATTAATTTTTGCCTACAAAAAATATCATCGCGAATCTTTTTAAATGGAGATGACGCGAAAAGCGTGAATGTGGAAACGGAGAACTCAAGAAATAATGTAAATTAGATGAACGTCAACCGCGCTCATGCTCGGTACAGTTTTATCTCTGGAAAATGGTTTATAATTGAAAAACTTCGCGGAGAAGCGAGATTTCGAGGGGACAAAATAGTAGCGTGAAAAGCTGTAAATCTCTCGCGTATATCGATTCCCAATATGCAGTATAAGTTTGGCGAACATCGGAGTTCCGAGGAAGAAGCAACGAGTCGATGCCTTTTATGTCCACGTGCTCGAGGATTCGCGAATTTGTCCCGAGGGATTCGAGATCCGCGAAGCTTGCTCCTTTTTCCTTCGCAAACGTCAGCGTGTATTGTTTTTGCACCGAATCCTGTTTATCTGACAATCGTGACGCGAGCGATCTGGGATTTTAGGAGCAGAGATACCGCGAGTTTATTGTAAATTATTAGCAATGATTGAGTGTTTTTTTTGTAAATAAATAAACGAAAAGTTTGATGAATATTTCTCAAAGAATCGCGCAGCCTTTGCGGCGATAATAAAACGCAGTATTATCGAGCTTGTTACTCGATCGGAATAATAAGAGCGAAGATTCGCTGAGCCGAGGGCGCTGAGAAAGAGACTCGCGGAAGACGAAGAGGGGGAAAAAGACGGCGACAAAGTTCTCCCCGAGTCTCCTCTGACAAGAACGCTTGAATGAAGCCCGAGAAGTTATAGAACCTGTCCTCGAGATCCCCGAGCCCGGTTATATCGAGAAGGAGCGGAAATATGGTTCAAAGGGTGTCCCAGAACCGGGGTTTATCGTCACCGAGACATTCGCCGGAGAATCCTGAGTCGAAAAGTATTCGGAAGTTTTTCGATCGCTCGAAACGCTGCTGAGTTATTCCTCGTTGAAGTTACGAGCCAATGGGAGCCGCGGATCCCGACTGAGCGTCGGCGCGCGACCTGGTGGGGCGACGCTGTAGAGCGTTTCATTGGCTGAACTTGGAAGATCAATAACTCAAAAGGTATTCGTCCTGCGAAAATATTTCCGGGGACTTTTCGAACCGAAATTAAATCCTGAATCGAACCCCGGGAAGAAGGAACTTGAATCGAGGGATACCCTGTAGACGGAGCTCCGGTTGTCGAGGAACCTGAACGGCCGGATCGCAGCGAAGGGCCCCGCGAGAGAGCAACAGAGAAATATCTTCGATTCGTGGAAACGTCCGCGGCTATTGGAAATCGCTTCCGTTTCATGCTATATCGTTGAATGGGGAGTTTCTCTCATCCTCTTCCATGTCAAAGACAAACTTTTTTATCCCCCTGTCCCCGGCCCTCGATCTTCCCGACTCTTGATCTTTCTTTCCTCGTCGTATTTCAAATGCTCTCAATAAAACTTGATCTCGTAATATTCGAAGAAAAAGTCTTTAAAGCCAAATTATGTCAATCGAAGAAATCTCTGTTGCTCCCTTTATCCCCTTCAGGAAATTAGTATTTCAGATATTTTCTTAAGGGTGAATGATACAAAAGTCGAAATAATTAGAAATTGATCAAATTTGGTGATAATGTTCTTCAACATCAAGTGCGAAAACACAAATTTTTTCAAAATTTTCTTCTGTTTAGTTATCGAGTAATTACGCATTAAACCAGATTTCTTATGCCCGGAATGTATACCTATATATATGGAAACGCTATGCTTATACACGTGAACTTTAGTGATCAATTACTCGATAACTGTACAGAAGAAAAATCTTAAAAAATTTTTATTGTCAAATTTGGCACTAAAGAATATGTTCACCAAATTTTATAAAATTCTGATCATTTTGAATTTTTTTATGTTTTTAGCATGGTTTAGCATGGCAACATTGTATCGGCTGTGCAATATATCCTTAAGATGATGGATCAGTTGGTAATCACACCTCGAATTTTTGAAATTGAAACTCTTTGACATCGTTCGTCCGATTAAAATAATAAAAATGTCATCGTACGCAGCACGATCGGAAAAATCCGATGACATTTTTATTTTTTCGATCAGACGAACTATGTGGAAAAATTTAATTTTCAAAATTTGCAGCTATCTCTCTCGCACTCACGGTTGTGATTACCGACTGATCCATCACCTTAACACGAAGAAAACTAATTCGTTTTATACAGCGAGGAATGCATTATTTTTCAAGAATTTCCAAAGCATTTACCCACCGATTACAAACGGCACAGCACTTTTTGAATTTTCCAGTTTTTCCTCCCTCGAATTCTAAACAGTTTTATGTCGACAGCAAAATAAAGTGATGCACCTCGTATTTCGTTTTCATTTCGAGTGTTATCGTGTCGCAGACCAGCACTTACCGATGAGTGCAAATGTTTTGTCTAAGGTTGCCCGAGCTTACAATATAAACATTTGAAAGGACCGAAAATATTTTTTTCTATATTTAGAGAAAAAGATTCTCGAGCCTTTTGAATAAAAGATTTGAGTATTGGTTTTTTTTTTTTTTTTTTTACTATGGTGGATAGAAAAAGTCCTATTACCGCTCTTGGAATAAATGCTGCAATCCAGTACGTGTATAAACTGTCCCCGAGACACTTTTCTCCAGAACTTTCGGCCTCTTTTTCTCCGCGTACTTTTTTTATTCGCTAGTCCTGTAAATATTTCCGCGTCATCGAAATAGAAGCTTTTCTTTTTCTCTCTTCCTACGTTATCGTATCGCCGTAACATCAAATCGTATCGTAATCGATGACACTCGATGTTTCAATGCTTTATCGTTATCGTTCGAACGAGACACACTAAGAACAAAATGGGAGCTGCAAATTGCCGGAGAAAAAAGTACATCGTTGTCCGGGGCATTGATCGGTGCTCTCGATAAAACGCGGCTCATCGATCATCCTTCAGAGATGCGTGCGTAGGTTTTCGTGGAGCCAAAGAATTTTTATTTCTATTAAATGTTCTCCATTTTCACAGTGAATTTTGATTCGACGAATTTTCAGTCCCAATTGCCAACGATCCCAAAAAAAAAAAAAAAAAACAGGAACGAATTAATCGTTCGAGGCGAAGAAAACTCGCGATGAAAAAACTACTCGCTCGTTTGTCGAATTAGCATGAATATCGAGCTGGGACAAACTCGTCGGATGCAGTTGTCATTACCGATCAAGGCCTCGCGCCAAGCGTCTTTTTGCGACTCTTTTAAATCGATCCGCGACTCGACTTTGGTACATCGGGATCAAGTTCAAAAAACGACATCGCGATCGAGTACGAAAAAAAAGGTTTGAGATCAATCAGAAGAAAAAAGAAAACGGTTATAATCCGCGATCGATTACCTGCGGCGAGCAGCGCAGCAGCAGCGAATAGAGTCTCATCGAAGCTCGGCGTACACGTGACACGAGCTAATTGTAACGGAGTGTTTCTCGGCTCTTTCTCGTTACGTCAATTATTATCAGAGCGTAACGTGAGTCACGCTTCGATCCTCTCTTTCCTCGGCCGCACGAATTATTTATTTTCTTCTGGCTCATTTATTCGCCTCAAAATTACTTTCGAGCCTGAAATATTCCTTCGATGGATCAGTGACTGTGCTGAGAAAATCTTGGTCGACTGCGTCGAATTTTTGGAGGAAAAGTTTCGGGCAAAAACCATGCACCGACGATAATGGGAGCTGAATTTTTTCTCGAATTCGATTCCAAGTTTTCTAATTTTTCGAGCAACTCAATTTTTCCTCGTTATCGTCTCGAAAGCACTCGAAAAAAATGCTCTCCGAATTAACGTTCTGGGCATTCTTACGATTCCATCAAAAAGTTATTCCCTCAACAGAGCGTCGTTATCGAGCGTCGATGCCTCTCGTCGTGCCTCGCATCGATATCCCAGTGATAATGATATCACGAAATACGTCGCTTGATCGTCATTGTCCATAAGAAAAAGCAGATGCGAAGATGAATCGTCTTTTTTTAAAAATTCAACAGAGCTTTGTAAAATGATGAAAATTTTGAATATTTACATGACTCTCGCACAGAAATCCGTTTAAATTTTAATGCGAGGCAGAATGGTTGATGCTCGAATGGAAAATGTGATGGAACGAAAACCATTGAAATGTTGGAAAAATCATTCGAAAGGATTGTGACAAAAATACTCACGAAAATCAGTTAAAAAGTTGAAATAATTTATGAGTTTTTCATCCCCTTTTTGAATAATTTATCCACAGCGAATCGTCAGAGTGCTCGCTCGGTGAGTTCGAATCTGTCGAAATGAATAAATGGTTGAAAAATCACGCGAGTCCATGCGAATAAAATCTTTGAATGATCGGGGCTTGATTGAACATTTGAAAACATTAATCTTTCGGGACCTTAAAACCGGACGAAAGACGAAAATTCGAGGTTTTTACAACTCTCGTCACTGTAAACGATCTAAATGACGAAATTGGCAAAAAGAATGGTGAATCCCTCGTACAACCGTGACGTTTTTCACAATGGAAATAATTGTGATTCGCGGAAGTGGGTACTCGACGTTTCCAAGTAGAATGAATATCGTAGTTGGGAATTTCTCGTTCCGGGAAATACTAGTTTTATCGTGAACGTGCTCACTCACAGAGAATCGACGTTGTTCGTATGAATCGTCGTAAATATATGTAGCCACAGACATTCAGGGACGAAAGCGAGTGTGCGTGTAGAAAATTGAGTGTATCGGTGCTTATGGATCTCGTAATAATGGCTCGGTTAAATATCTCGTTGCAGTACGTGGGAGTTTTGCACCGGGGAACGTGTCGTGTGCTCGTGTTGGCCTCTTGTGACTAAATGAATGAATGACTCTTTCGCCCACGCGTTGTAACCCCTCCCGAGAGCCTGCTGGTATTTTCCTCTCGCTTTTTCTCAACTTTTCTATTATTTTTCCAATTTTTTCGTCACTTTATTTTGCTCATTAAATAGGGGGCTTTTAGCCTCAAACTTTTAGTCGTTCCAGGTAAAGTCCAAATAAGTATTTGGAATCGAGTACGAAAACTGGGGGGAAAATCGTTACGATTTGCCCACGCTCCGTTCGCGTTCTCCTCGTCGGATTCCAATCCCGCTCTCACTCTCCGTCATCAATGTTGCAACGAAACTCATTACTCATCGTCGTGCTGGAGCAGAGCAAAAAGAGGAAAAGAATCGGGTCAATTGAGTCCGAAGAGATATATTCGAGTTATTCGTTTTCCTGGAAGTCTCAATCGGTGAGTTTGCCAGGCTCCGAAAATTTAGGGTTCGTGGGAATCAGGGAATTCCTCTCCCACGTCTTCTCACGAGGTACCGAGATCGCACGGGTTACACGTATACTCGTATATCTCTGCGGCACTTTGCCAGAATCGAAGGCTTCGCTTTCGTCTTGCTTCCTCTTCGTATATACAACTTTTTTTTTCTTCACCAGAGCAATCTCGAAATACCACGAGAGTGTACAACGCGTTCGTGTTCTTCCGAGTGATTATGCGTATAGAATTCCTCGAGGCGGAGCTTTTTACCGGAAAATTATCACTTGTAAATTCCTTTTTTCACGTCATTCCTGTTGCTCGATAAATTACTCAATTTCCACACGAATTAATAACGGAACAATGAACATTTCAGTGCTCGAAAATTTTCATCGACCAGCACAATGAATTCCTTCATTTAAATATTCCTTTGCGATATTCCATATTATGTCAATTAATGACTCCGCACTCAAAGAAATTAACGGCTTTGAGACTTTTCCAATGACGCTGAAGTTTCCAACGTTGGAGTCCAACGAAATGGTCTAAAAAAACTCTCAAATAATTCCAGTAAATCTCCAATTTTGTTCCCTGTCGAATTTCCAATTCGTCATATTTCAAGCCACATCAATAATTCGTGAAATAAAAAAATAATGAATTATAAATATTTTTTTCGTTCATTTCGTTGAACTCCAACGTTGCAAACTTCAGCGTCGTACTTTTCCAGTTTACTTCGCCTACCCTTAAACCTCCTTGTTCAGGGGGAGGAAAAACTTCCGGGGGAGAGTCTCTACACGAAGAAAACGAGGCCGAAAATTTTACAGGAAATTACCAGAAACGTAGTGTCTCGGGGACAGTTTATATACGGACTGGATTGCAGCGTTTTATCGAAGGGCAGTAATCAATCGAGAACTTTCCAATCAAGAAACTTTTTCTCTAAGCATAGAAGAAAATCTTTTCAGCCCCTTGAAATGCTCATATTGTTAAGTATGCTCGGTCAATCCTGGAAAAAACTAATGGTAAAATGTCACACTTATTCAGTGTATATTCGTGTATTTATCATAGAATTCACTATGCTGACAGTCGAAATTTGTGACATTTACGATACATTTCCGCTCATCAGCAAGTGCCAGTCTGACGCGATGAATAACACACTCGAAAAGAAAACGAAATATAGGTTATCGACATAAAACTGTTTAGAATTAGAGGGAGGAAAAATTGAAAAATTGAAGAAATACGAGAATCGGCCGCAATTGGGGAAAATTTGATTGCACGGGCCTCGAACCTTGAGCGCAGGCTACGTGCGAAGAAATGATGAGTAAATTGTGATTTTTTCAGGGATTGTTTGATAAATGAGAAAATCTCTTCGTCGCGCGTTAAGGATCCGGTGCCGAGGTGAGAATTCGTTGAAATTTTAATGAAGAATCAAATGTGTCATTTGATCCGCGCGCTCCACTGCGCGGTGTTGAAACTGAGAAACGGGATTCAATGCACTCACACGCGGATATGAATAATGCTCGGTGCAATTATACCAGAAAAACCGTCGATTGTTCTTCGGAAATTGATTTATTCAAAGAATCAGTAAAATTGCTGACTAATCAACGGAGAAAAATCCAGTGGCGAGTCACCGGTTAAAAGAGCTTTGAGGGAAGTCTAAAAATGTTCGTGGTTCGTCGAACGCCGCGTTTCGTCTCCAAATAACATCCCCTGGAAGCAAGATCCAACGAATACGCGAATTCGATGAGAAAATCTTGTAACTTATTCTCGTGTCTTATCGACTGCTCCGCGCATCAAACAACGAAGAAGCGGACGAACCAGTTTTTCGGAAGAAGTGAAAATATGGCTGAGTCGAAAACGCGAGCAGTCGAATTTGTGCGAGCCCATCTCGTTTATGACGCGAAAATATTTCCTTCCCGCAAAAGTATCCTTATTTTTAGCATTTCGTTGCTCTTCGAAGTCTCCTGCGAGCGCAAATTATTCGAATTTTCTGACAGAGACACGACAGCTTTCAATTTATTTTTTGGCAATGATATTGTTTCGGTATAAATAAAGATTTGGGATAAACGAAAACGTTTTTACGGCTTCTTACGTCGATTTCCTTAATCTCGATGCTCTCTCGCGTTGTTATCGTACTCGATTATAGAAAGCTTTCGATCGTAGCCGCGATTGCGATGGAAAGCATGTCCGAGGCGAATGACACATCGACGAGTGGGATCGAACGCGATTACGGCAGATATGAAATCACATTCGTGCCGCATCTCGCCAATCTATTAACCGAATAAGTGAGCTCGGAAAATCTCTCGCACGGATAAAATACATGCGCAGCCGGAATTTCGGGGCGTCGTATTTTCTGGCGAATTTCCAATTCGTGTGTTCACGTGAAGCTGCACCGTTTCTCTCTCTCTCTCTCTCTCTCTCATCGGCACGAATTCCGAGTTGGCGAATCTATTTTAATCGGGCTCTCCCGCTAGTAGTCGATTACTCATTATACGTTTCTCCGCGGTTCTTTAGACTCCGCTCGGTTGGCACTCGATTTTTCTCTCTACCCGCGCGAAATATTTATAAATAAATCCTGCCGCACGAGTGGGGAGAGAGAGAGAGAGAGAGAGAGAGAGCAAACGGAGGGAGGAGAGGAGAAGAAAAGGCGAAGAAATTGAAGCATCAATTGCTGTTTTACGTTTTACAGAAAGGAGAATAATTAGTTTGCGAGTAAATTAAAAAATGTATGGATTTATCGAACGAGGCAAAATGATGCAGAGTATGGAAAATCGTTTTCGGAACACAATAAAAGTAATGGAACAAGCAGAATATTACGTTTCATCATTTTCTTATATTTTTGAGAGAATGAAAAAAGATTTGAAGGGGAATAAAAGCTCGGAAAATCGATTGCGGAGTGCATACTTTCTGGGCTTCCAAGGACGCGCATTCGTCGTAGTATGCGAGAATACGAGAGAAACAGGAAACGCGTAATGACGAAGCAGCCCGAGCGAATGGCAAATCTGACACAGTGCGCGAGGAGGCCAGAACATCCGAGAGAAGCCATCTCTCTCGCTTCTCTCTTCCCTTCTTTGTTGGTAATTATTTCGTTATGCCATTTACGAGAGCAGCTTGTAAGCCTTCTCCCTAGTAGAGAAAACTTTACAGTTAAATTTTATGTTTTATATACAGTTAGCACGACGAGTGTAGCCTCGTGCATAACTGCACTTGAGATATATGCGTGTCTAAACTGAAATGAGAATAAGCAGTTTTTCGACGATCCTCTAAATTTCGTAATTTATCCATGTTAAAAGTGCGGATATTAATTTAAATAAAGCGTTGTTGAACGATCGAACGAATAATCCGAAATAAAAAAATCAACGTTTTTCTCATTCGTGCCCATTTTTCAGTCCGTAAGTACACGCAGTAAACGAGGCCGAAAATTCTAGAGGAAATTACCAGGAATATAATATCTCGGGGACAGTTTATATACGGACTGGATTGCAGCATTTTATCGAAGGGCAGTAATGAGAATTGCTCTATCCACCAGAGAAAAAAAAACCAATACCCAAACCTTTTATTGAAAAGGCTCAAAAGAATCTTTTTCTCTAAGTGTAGAAAAAAATATTTTCAGTCCCTTCAAATGCTTATATTGTAAAGTATGCCCGGGCAAGAACCGTAGTCAAAATTTGTGATTTACAATGCATTTCCACTCATCGGTAAGCGCTAGTCCGACGCTATGAATAACACTCGAAAAGAAAAGGAAATCTGAGGTGCGTAACTTTTCGCTATCGACATAAAGCTGTTTAAAATTCGAGGGAGGAAAAATAGGAAAATTGAAAAAATACTATGCTGTTTGTAATCGATGCTTGATTACAACGAGACTTTTAAGGGGTAAAAATTCCTTAGTAATCGAGTACAATTATTTAAAAAATTGAACAATAAAGTTTCATTATAGAAAAATGGGCAAGCTGAAGAAAGGAATTTTGAAAAGTTGTTTTTATCTTTAAATTTTCGTCGGTGCAAGTTTGCACCAGTGTGTGATTACGTTTGATGAAATTTCTGTGGTTTCGTGCCTTTTTCCTATGTGAGCGGTTAGAACGCGAAAATGGGATCGGAGTAATCGATCGATTCGCCACGTCATGCACCGCTGCTCTCCGAGAATTTCTGCAATCACTTTTATTCTTTCTATTTTTATGTTTTCTCGAGCGATACTCGAAATAGGATTCCTCGCAGTGTTTAAACCGAGGTGGGAGCACGAATTACGAATGTTGACGTGTCAAATGAGCCGCCGCGATGCAATGACATCATATGGACAAGTACGGGGAGCGTGTTGATGGCAACACGTTGAAGAATAAATGCGTTTCCACGCGGTGTCGCCGGGAAAGTAACTGTTTCCTGTCGACCTTCGAGGCCGATATTCGTTGCATGTGAAACGACGCTGAGCGTTTTTAACGTCTATTCGCATAATCGCTGACTGATCGTTCAGTTTGTTTTAGGGAGTACTGCTGGAAAAGGAGAAATCGATTGAACGCGTCGTCCTCAAACTCGCCGCAGTTGCAAAGGGCGCGATGGGAAAAACTTGGATTCCAAAAGGATCGCGGATGAACCTTTATGAGGAAATAAAAAAAAGAGAGAAAATCGGAGGGGGCCGAGGAAAGATGAAGGATGGCGAAACTCCGCGCTGGTCAGCCCTTCGCGGTTGATTTCGGCACCGCCGCCGGGCCCTTCGCTTCCCAGAAACTTGATTTTGATCCGTTCGACCGAGAATCGTAAATCGTAAAGGAAGAGGAGGATCCTTCCCTCTCGTTCCTCTCCGCTTCTTTTCATCGCGGTTTCTCTCCCGTCTCTGCTCTCATACTCTGCTTTCTCGTTTCTTTTTCCCCCGCAGCTTCGCTCCTTCTCTTCCGCTCTTTCCCTCTTTCGTCCGCTTGCGAGTGCGCCCCTGCGGAGCGTAATCGCGCACGCACACGCAGACACCATCGACGCGAAATGATTCACGATTTCTCGGAGGGATTCTTCGCCGATTGCAAACGACTTCGGGGAACCTCCCGAGCGACCCGAGAGAGAGAGAGAGAGGAACTCGGAGGATCGTCTGCGCGTGCAGCGCACGACCAGAAGCTCGTGCACGATTCTCCTCGTTAAATACTTTTCTCGTTTTTATTCTCATCCGAATCCTATTTTTCTCGATCAATTATTCCTCTCGATTACTCGAATCGCAGCTGCCGCTAAATTTTCCGATCAAAGTTCGAGCGGAGCTCAAAGTGCTCCGAGTTCGAGGGAATCAAAAGAAAATAAAAGATCCGTGACAATTCTGGAGAAACGGTCGTTCAAAGTGAAACGATAATTAATGAGAACTCTTGTTTCACTTCCGGAGACGTCGCGCCCGCGACTAGAAAAACAAAGAGCAATAATTCTGCTAATCCCAACGAAAAAAAAAACGTATAAATAATAAGAGAAAAGGGATCGGTGGAGATGAGAAGTCTCGAATCCATTGTGAGTCCACACCCTGCTCGGAACATTAGCATTTAATCGTGAGAAACGAAAAGAATTTTATTGAGAATGAAAAAAATGGGTGTAATGCGATCGCATCGAGATTGAGGCGGATTAACATAAGCGAGCATTTAAATCTGAACAATCGACGTAAAGTGCAATAAAAAATGTGAGCGCGCGTAGGATCGGTTGATGGGTAAAAAAAAGAGAACAGGGAGAGGTCAGGAAGGGGAATAAAATAATATTTATGAGTTATTATTCCCTCTAAAGTAAAGAATTATCATATAATCATGCGATAAAATATGTTTTCTCGATTCCTCGGTGCGTACGTCGATAAAAAAGGTATTTATGTAAAATATTAATAATAATATATTCGGGGCTGGTTCGTAGCCTCGAGGAAGACGCATCGGGAGCAGGTGAGAATCGAGCGGGTCTCGGTGTGCTCACAAAGTTTTACAACTTCCTGTAAACGCGGTGTTTTTTCACCGGTTAGTTAGACGCGAGCGCGAGCGCGCGCGCGCGCGTAAAATAGCGGCTGTAGAAAAATAGGAGAGACGGGAAAAGCGTATTTCCGCAGTGGCGGTTGTTCATCGCGGAGGGAGCCTTGAAGCAGTTGTTCAAGGTCCGAGATCGATTCTCTGGGAGGAGGGAAGAAAAATCGGCATCCGGGGAGGCCGATCCGGGGGAGTGAAAGAGTGAAACGACGTCGGATCTGTGACGCTGTCTGGTGCAAAGTTGCGTGCTCGGATGCTGTAAGCCGCGGGAAAAAGGCGGAGGAAGAGCGAGAAATTCGCGGCGGAAAGTCAAACGAAGCATGAAGCGATCCAGTTGGCTTGATGACGGTTTCCAGGAACTCGGCTCGCCTTTCCTCTCACCACCGGTGCGCACTTTTATCCTCCGTTTCTCCCTGCAACCGCGCGACGTTTCCTCATTCTCAACGAATCTGCATTTACCCGCATCTCGGTATGTAAGAACTCCCGAGGTGCGGATGAGCCCATTGAAAGGGGGGAGAAAAACGAGGAGGAGATAAGAAGAAAATAAAAGAACAAACGTTTTTCTCTCCTGCAGCTTTTCTACCGTTAGACAAGCAATTTGCTCTGTGTACACGATGAAAAATAATTACTGGATAATTCCTCCAATTTTCAGAGCCCCGCAACATTATTTTCTCGGTAGCGAGTCGGCGCTACGAGTCGAAAAAAAGGGAACGTCGGGGAGGCAGACGTGCGGGTTATTATTGGAGTATTATTTGTGAAAACAACTGAAAGGATGCATGGATTTCTACGGAAGCGATAAAATATATTTCACAGTAATTTTCCATCTCATTTTTTCCGCGAAGCCTCGTTCTCGAGGTTTCGCTATTCGCCTGTAAATTACCAAGGTTTATTGTCTTTGTCGTGTATCCCGTTCCGCACTGGATGAGAATAGACGGTGAAATTCTCGAGAGAAAAGTCCTCAGAAGTTTATCTCTACGACGCACCGTTGCCGAGATATTCGTATCGGAGTAACGGCCAATCGGTGAAGTGGGCGTGAGGCTCCCCCGCTCCGCGCTTCCCTCTCGGGACGCCGCGGATTGGCTGTGACCGATCGATCAATATCTCGCGATCGGGGGACCCCAGAGAAAAACGGCCCAAGACTTTTCTCCTCAGAATCCGAAGATCCGTCGAGCCCGGAGAGCGGAAACTTCGAAACCGCGAACAAGTGTCCTCCAGGCCTCTTTCACCGGGTATAGCTCGAAGAAAGCAGCTCGCAGGAGGAGCGACTGCAAGTAACCGGGGCGAAAATGACGGAGGCCCGAGCGCTTTGATGTGTATTTTCTTTTGTCGAGCGCCATGTTTGATTCTTTCTTAGAAATCGAGGAAGCGGCGGCAAAAGGCACGCGGGTCAGATGAGGCGGGGAGAGGGCAACGATCCGCGGCTGCGTTTTTTCTCTCTTCCTCGCGAGCATCTTGCCGGCCAGCGGCGCTCTCGTCTTTTTCTTCTCTCCGCGCTTCTCGTTCTTCCTTCTTCTTCTTCTTTTTTTTTTTTTTTTATAGAAATGGCGCGCGCGCGTACGAACATCGCGATTCCCCGAATTTATGTAACGAAACCGCTGCTCCCTTTGGCCAAACCTTTTTGTCCCCGTTCCCTACTCCGTCTTCCCTTTCCTCGGTCCTCGGTTTCCCCTTCGCGCCGCGAAACCTCTTCAGCGCTTTTGTTTCTCTCAGTTTTCCAATTACTCGCCGCCCCGAAGCCTCATCCGCCAGCTCCTGACCGCTTTGAAAACTGGAGCGAATTGGGACTTGGCACCGAATGCACAAAAGGCTCCGTGCATCGGGACACCCGGTACGTCGACGACGTAAGCCTACACCGAAGTGAGCAGAGCCACATTAGGTGCGAGTCTCTCGTGTGACTTCACCGAGAAGCAAGTTATGCAAGCTTACATTATTCATGGCGTCATGTGCTTACGCGTTTCCTCCGGCGTGTACTACGAGAAAGACACACGGTATGCAGCACACTCGCTGGCTCGTCTTCTCCCGTTCGCCAGCACCTCCGATCCAGCCCGACAATATAAATTCTCGTGTTTGACACGAGCGTCTTTACGCTCGAACGATCCGAACAATGGAAGCCTGTAAATCGACATGAGCGCCTTGACAATTGCGATCAACTGATTCATGGATCGCTGTTTTTCCGATGCGCGCACACACACACATCCCGGGCGAGAGACTAATCTGGCTAACTGCTTCATCAACCTTTCCCGTAATTGCTCGCGGATCAATAATAAAATGGGAGGAAGTCAGGACAAACGTATGCGGCGGTATAGCGACAAGAGGGACTCGAGTTTTTATTTATTTCAATGTGAACTTTCGACCCCCCGGGCCAGACAGCGTTCACCAGAGGAAACGACACTGGACGGAAGAACGAAACACTAAAAAATTCACTCGCGAACAATTTATTTATGTAGGCTGCATCGTACGAGGCTATAAAGTTTATTAGCAATTCATCGAGCCGAATAATCCGCTCGACCTTAAATTCTACGACGTCGATTAGAACGGAAGAGCGCTTCGGATTACTCGGAGGAAATGGGACAATTCGGCTGGGCCTGGGGGACGGATCGCTGAATTCTGAGAAGAAAAGTCCCCGAATATTTTCCTCCACGACGTACGGTTGCTGAGATATCGATGAATATGCGCGACAGCCAATTATCCGGGGCGGAGAGATATTGGATTATGGAAGCAGGTTTCCAAATAAATGGCACAAAGCTTAAGGAAGTTGAGGCATTAGAATGAAAATGATGTCACCGCTTTTAAATCGATTGCATCTTATAAAGTGAAGTGTAAAAAAAAATCAGTTCAATTTTTAGACAGTTTAGGAGCGTCGTTGCTGAGAAAAATCAATAACAATTTGGGCCAAATAACATGTAATCTGATGGAAGTCAAGACACATTCAGTGATATCTCCGTTAAAAATGATGCTAAAAATATGAAATTTTTTGGGCAACATGAGCAAGGCTTGCCGAATAATGTCAATTTTTTTCAGATTTATTAGGAGATTTGCTGAGATTATATTAATAATAATCTGTTTCCCGTGCAGTTTTTTGAGGTTAGGATCGTCACCGTTCGTGTTTTCGACTGAGCTTTCACCAGTTTTTCGTCTTTTTTTCCCCAACTTTTCTTTAAAGTGTATGCAATATTGCCAAACTGTAAACTGGCCTAACTTTTGAAAGGTACAGGTCATCACTTTTGGGTAAAAAAAATGACTGTACAGCCTCAACTTCCTTAAGGAAGTTGAGGCATTAGAATGAAAATGATGTCACCGCTTTTAAATCGATTGCATCTTATAAAGTGAAGTGTAAAAAAAAATCAGTTAAATTTTCAGACAGTTTAGGAGCGTCGTTGCTGAGAAAAATCAATAACAATTTGGGCCAAATAACATGTAATCTTATGGAAGTCAAGACACATTCAGTGATATCTCCGTTAAACATGATGCTAAAAATATGAAATTTTTTGGGCAACATGAGCAAGGCTTGCCGAATAATGTCAATTTTTTTCAGATTTATTAGGAGATTTGCTGAGATTATATTAATAATAATCTGTTTTCCGTGCAGTTTTTTGAGGCTAGGATCATCACCGTTCGTGTTTTCGACTGAGCTTTCACCAGTTTTTCGTCTTTTTTTCCCCAACTTTTCTTTAAAGTGTATGCAATATTGCCAAACTGTAAACTGGCCTAACTTTTGAAAGGTACAGGTCATGACTTTTGGGTAAAAAAAATGACTGTACAGCCTCAACTTCCTTAAGCAGAGCAATTATATATTTTATTCAATGAACTTTACTCCTCTAAGAGATCTATCGATTAACTGAGCGTTGCAGTGGTCGAAAAAGTGATGACTCTGACGACAAAGGGCCTCGTGTCGACCTCTTTCTTGATCTGTATATTCGTTATATAAACAAACTTGGATGGATTATTTTTGCTCGTATATTCCAATAAGAGAGCGCGGGGAGGGCGCATGCACGCCCCCTCGCTCACCGCGGCCGGAATTGGCTGTCACAAATGAATAAATATCTCGCCAAGGCGGCACCGGAGGAAGAAACGACCAAAGAGTTTTCTCCTCGGAATCGTTCAACCTGGCGATTCGCGGGGATTTGACGACGAGCTTTTGACCGGGCTGCGCGCATAAATCCGCATAAATGTAAAACAATCGAAAGAGTTCGGTAGGATCTCGTCGTAAATTTAGCGAGCGAGCCGAGCGTTTCGCGAAGAGTCACGCGTGTGTGCGCGACACTCATCGAGAGGGTGCAAAGTTATGCGTGCTTAAATAATTCATCATGCGCTTACACGCGCTTCCTCCGTCGCCGTGGCTCCGCGCAGTACGGCGCTCTTTTCTCCTCGCTTCATATCCTCGCACTTTGCTCGCCACGCGTAATTCTACGGGGAGACTCCGTTTCTTGCACGATCAATCAACGGTCCCGGGAGGACGCGCCGCAGGACGGAGCAGCGAATAAAAGAGGCCAGAAATCCGGCGATGCACTCTTGACATAGAAAAATTCGCGCCGGATAAAGAAGCGACGAGAGAGAGAGAGAAAAATGACGAGGAAAAAAGACACGAAGAAGACGAGTTTGAGAGCGCGTTTTGAGCGATTCCAGGTACAATTATAGAGGATGGCCATACGGCTACTGTTTATGTAGCTTCCAGGAAAATTACGCCTCGAGGACCAGATGGGCACCCCCACACGAGACTCGCGCGCAATTCTCTTCATCTCGACAGAGAATTAAGGTACACACACGCGCACACACCCCGAGAGAAACCGGAGGATGAAAAAACAACGGAGAAAAAAGGAAGAAAGGAACGATTAGACTCACGCGAGGAAAAGATACTCGCGGAGGTTGACTGCGTACACATCGAAGACATTCCCGAGCACGGATGCGTGTACGTGTGAGGGATTTTATTTTTCTCAACTCTTTTTTATTATTTGTCCCGAGTACATCGGCACGGAGCAACACATGCGTGCGCTGCCTTCTCTCCTGTCCTGTAATTACGAGAGAGATAATTGCGAGGGGAAGAGAGAGGGAGCGAAAACGCCGGTGTGAATTTGAAGATAATTTATGTTTTGGTATAGAGTTCGCCTCCTGGTCGATCTTCATATTCTCAAAGTTGAAGGTTTTTATATTGATCGGAAATTCAGCGATTATCGTAGCCTCGGTTAAACGAAATCAGCAATGATTTTTATGGCTCGATATTTGACTATAAAACTCCTCTCAAAATACACGAAAAATTCGAGCTCACTCGAACTTTCAAACATTCCTAGGATGACCCACTTTACACGCTGCTCTCAAAATAGTACTTTTTTATCTCAAACAGTGACAACGATCTTTCGCTCGGAAACACTCTCCCGAGCCAACTTATTCGACTGCCCAATATTTTTCGAATGGAAGAGTCGGGGAGACGAGGAAACAGAAATTGACGGATCGATCAATCGGTTCTCATCGTACACAGAGAAAACTGATTCGCTTTTTATAACGAGGAATATATTTTTTTTCAAGATTTTTAACCCGTAGATACCACCACACTGGTGCAAATTTGCACCGCCATGAAAGTAAATAAATTGGCGCCCATTTTTCTATATAATAAAACTTTATTTTTCAATTTTTTAAATTATTTTAATCGATTACTAAGGAATTGTTACCCCTTAAAAGTCTCGTTGTAAGATCCATCCCATACGTTCATCGATGAAACAAAAACTTTTTGAAATTGCAAACTTGCACCAGTCTGGTGAGTGTGTGACCTCAAGGTTGATATGGGTGACGGCTACGTGATTTTTCCAGCAACTATAAAAGCAACTTCGAAAATTTCAAAAGACGAAACATGCTTGAAAACAATAATTTTATTATTTTAGCAATATAATTGGTAAAGAACCAACATTTTTATACAATTTTATTATTAAATAAACGTTTGAAGAGTTCATTTTGACTAGCGTGACATCAACAGCAGCGGCAGCGGCAGCTGCTGTTGATGTCACGCTGTCAGTTTTGTTTACTAATTTTATAGGTTGTGAAGTGAATTTACTGTCCAAAGTAGTATTATTGCAGTGGAGGAAAATGAAAAAATGAATGATCAAACAGTTTACCAGGATAAAAATCGTCGTTTTGGAAAAATTTACAAAAAAAACGTGGCAAGCTAACGAACGACAAAATATGATCCATTTGTCGTGTAATCCGAATGATTTTTTATTAGATATTTTTTCACATTTCAGCCGATTTTCAACGGTAAGCTTTAAAAACTAAAATACTCATGTATTCTTGAATATCCACGAAATACAACGATCGATTTTTTTTTGCGAAATCTTGGATATAACTAACGAAAAAATTCAATAACTTTTCATGTGTGTTCATGTGGCTTTCATATGCCGGAGTGATAAGTGTCAGAGAAAAGTCGATATTCAATAATTTATTTGCTGCTAATATAAACTACACGGCAACTAGCGTCGAAATTTTGCAAATCTATCCAGTACGTAATCATTTTTGCCTACGAAAAGTATCATCGCGTAATCTTGGATAGCGAATATTCACCCATCTACCTTACAAACAGCATATAGTATTTTTTGAATTTTCCTATTTTTCCTCCCTCGAATTCTAAACAGCTTTATGTCGATAGCAAAAAGTGACGCACCTCATATTTCCTTTTCTTTTCGAGTGTGTTATTCATCGCGTCAGACTAGCACTTACCGATGAGTGGAAACGCATTGTAAATCACAAATTTTGACTACGAACATACTTGTGACATTTTACCATGCATGCAGTTTCTTGTCAGGTTTGCCCGAGCATGCTTAACAATATAAACATTTGAAGGGACTGAAAATATTTTTTTCTACGCTTATTATATTTATTATATTCCTGGTACTTTCCTCTAGAATTTTGGGTCTCGTTTTCTCCGTATATAAATTCCTTTGTTTTCGCTCATCAACGTCACTCCCACGTTTTTCCATTTTATCGCGAGGGGTTGCTGCTCGCACCTATTGCTGATCTGTTACTTCAACACTTTGTTAATATTGCGATTGCGTGTTACTCGCTCCTCGTGGCAAACTCCTTGGTATGAGATTTTACACCGCTTAATGCCACGAAACAGTAAACGGGCGCAACAGCGACAAATCACGCTACATTCACCTGTTGATTCTACATACATTTTCTTTCTTATTTTTCTCTCTATCTGCAAACGTGTTTTATTGCGAAGATTAAAAAATCCTCTCTCGGTGTACACGTAGTTTGAGGACTTTGCTGAAAAACGAAGGAAAAATCTTTTCTTTTCATGGACTGTCTCGATCGGTCACTGATAACATCCTGTCAGGGGGAGCAAGGATTTTTTATCCATTGGTTTCGTTGTCTCGGAAAAATGGCTGGAAAGCCGACTGGATTCGGTGCTCGGTCCAGCACGTGTCTTGAGAAAGAATATCTCCTGCCCAAAAATCATAGAGAAAAATAAGTGACATGATTTTTTTGTCTGTTCGTTAGAAAATATCTTCGAATTTTTGCTGTACTTGGGTTTGTACGCTTGTTCGTTTTTGTACGTGTCCTTATACGAGAAGGTTTTATTCCCAAACGCTTCCGCCCCTTCCGACCTGAACTAGATTATCAAAATGTTCGAAAACCCCCGATTAATGCTCGTTTCCGGGAACTTGGAAGCCCCTTAACTCAGGGAATTGGTGAAAAATGTCAGCTTATTCCCTCGACGGAATAGAAATTCCCTGTGATTTTTTATAAAAGCATTGAAACTGTTTATAGTTACCGGCATTGAAATTTTATTCCAATAATCTCGGTTGCAAAACCAGGACCAGGACGGTCTCGTCGTATTTCCTGCTAGCTTCGATTTTTTCCCCCGTTCAATTGTGTCTCGAAAATGAAAGAGAAGAGAATTTCAACTTTCTTTCGCTTTGTACGAATTAACAAAATATTTGAATTCGCGCTTCGTCGTGGGACCAGGAAAAAAATATTTTTTCGTTCCGTCGTTCTCGTCTTTCACCAAGAACTCTGCGAACGTCGTACAGACAAAATTGTTAATGTGAGAATTCTTTTCCGCTGGAAAAAGTGGCCTCGACGAGAGGGGCATAAACGGCGATAAAAATAATAATAAAAATTGAAATTTTATATCGAGCGTCGGCGGTGTAGAGGGAGTTTTTCGTGGAATCTCGGATCAATAAATCGTAACGACATTGCAAGGGGGTTAAAAGTGTCGAGGTGTCGAGCGAGCTCTCTTGAAATATCGATACGTGTGTATACGTGTGAGTATATAAATGAATGCAGAGGAGCGGGAGAGAGCGCGTGACTGGAAATCGTTTGAAAAACAAGCCGTTCAACGGGAAGAATCTTCCTCGTGAATTGGCACGCGATAATTGCACTTTCATGCGTGTCACGAGGCGATAGACGGAAAAGAAGGTGCGAATTGAGATACGGGCTTGGGGTGAGCACCGAGCACTCGGTTCTGGTCTCGATCGGCGTCGATCGATTTTCGATCCTTCCTCAGCCTTAGTTTCACTCTCCATTATTATTCAATTGAATCGATAATTGAACGAGTTATCAGCGATTTTAGAGATTGAGCCAGCAGGCATGAAAGCGGCTCGATAAAAATGAAGGGAAAATACGAACGACGGGAGGTAAAAAGAACGTGGAAACGGACGAACCGGAATTACTCGAATTTGCCGCTCCGCGGGCATTTTGAGAGTTATTTGCAAACCCCAAAATAATCCATTTTGAAAGCGTCTCAGCTTGAGCGAATTCGTTACCGCATCGAAATCTTTAATATTTCTGTTTCTACGTAGTCAGAATTGAGCTCGAGCGAAAATACGATTTTAATTGTCTCGTGATTACGAAAACGGAAGCCATTATTTTCGAGAAGATTATTCGCCGTCTGACACAAAGGCAGGAACGCGTCGGTTGGTTGTTTCTAAAGGAATTCTACCCCCGTCTTGGCGTTGTCGATTACACATTTGCCTGCTTCTCATAAAAGCGAATATAACTTCACTCCTTTCATCGACATTAAGGGTGGGGTAACGTCCATTCGGTGAAAAAAATGTTAACAATTTCAACTGATTTCACGAATTTTTAAAACTCCACCAGGCTTCTGCGAGAGCTTTTTTCAAATTTTTCATAATCATTAATTTTACAATAACAAATAAGCTCATTTTTGAGCGAAAATCAGTCTTTTGGTGTCACGATCAAAATCCAAGTGTCACGAAAAATCCAAAAAATTGAAAAAAACGTTCTCTCATAGATGCCATGCCAAATTTCCGAAGGATCGGTCGAGTACATTTCGATTTATACTGTTCACCGATGGGCAACCTTTTTCTAAAGTGCCTCTGAAGATTTGCTACCATCGAGTTAATTATTGATCGATCACGATCAATAAAATTGATTTGCCATTACCCGTAGCGTGTAAAAAATTATTCTTAAAATTTATTCGTCTTCGTTCCATCGCTCCATAGCAACCCTTTTCACAAACTTTGTTGCCCTGCTACCGCATTAAGGTGTTCCTTTCGCATGAGGGTATTCTTTCGTGGCGCGAATTGGGGCACTCGAAATTTAAGTGATTTCTAACCTCTGAGAAGTCGCGGTTATATAGGAAAAACTTCTGCTTCTGCCGTTTTTCCAACTTTTATCGTTAACCCTCTCGGACCGTATGTTGCTTCTAGGCAACACGCGCTTCCAGGCCCAATGAAACTGCATCGGTCAGTAAGGTCGGGGTTCTAACTGCCTATTTCAATCAAGCAAGGTTAGATTGCACCTTAGATACTCCTAAACCAAGAGATAAACTGCTTTAACTCATCGAAATATCAATATGAAGTCGGCGTTCATGTTGAGTTGGCGTTGTGTGAAAAGGTGCTTTAGTTATCGCAAAAGAAAAGTGGGTATACATTTTTTTTTCGTACTCCAAACGTTATTTCCTTTCAAAGGGAAGCTAATATGATGTATTTAAGGTATTCGGTGCTAGATTCATTCGTAAATTTTCCTGATTTTGTTCCCCAAGGACCTGGTGCTGCGCGCAGCGAACATTCAAAAATTCATATTTCCCAACAAAAAAACCGAAATGTCACAATGGATTCGGAAACTAGAAAGTATTTTGAGATAAAATTATGAAGGGAATCATTTTCCGTCAATGCGAAATAGGTCTCGGTCTGAGAGGGTTAATATCTCTTTTAAGAAACAGCTTGTATCAGGAATTTAGAATTGCGTAGTACATGAAATGTGGTGATGCTGGAATCTCCGTAAGCTCCCATATTAATTTTACGATTTTTCACGTTTTAATTATTTATTAAATGCTCGATAACCTGCCCTGAAATTTGGCCAATCTTTTCGCATGTACTTTTACTTTAGTGCTCATGTAAAATCAGTTATTTGTAGAATATTCGAGTTCGTGAAAGGAATACCTTAAAATAGCAAGGAAGTCAAAGAGGCGCCTGCGTAGAAAGGTCAATCGAAACGAGCTTCCAAAATTCGAGTTCGTCATCGGCGCCTCATCACCGTTGTACTTCAAAAGTCTTACAATTATGAATAATTCTTGAGAGAGTCTGACAAGCTGAAAATCCTCTCTTGCATAATTGGTCTCGAGCTGCTTTCATCCCTGTATTCATCGCTTCCTGTTGCTCTTTTTGAACTTTGACGAAAGACAATACCTTCGCCGTTGATCTTGCGCAGTGCCGAACGGATTCGTTCGACAATGGCGCACACACGTGCAATTGGGGCGAATTGTTAAGCGCCCAGTTGTGAGAATCAATATTTTGTGAATGTTTGTAATAAATATTGAAATAACTGCGATTTCCCGTTGTTAAATAGATAATGCACATTCTATAAATAACGGGGATTTTGAGAGGCTCGTAAATTTGCATCGAACGATCGTATTAAGGGCCCGAATTCACTCCCACGAAGACACGAGCCCTTTTACAGCTACCAGAAAAGCTCGTGCCTCTCTCTCTCTCGCTCTATTCCTTTTTTAGTTTTAGTGCCATCACAAAGACGCACGTGCGCTTCAATAAGTACGTACAATCTTCCATATTTATGTATAAAAATTTCAATATTCCGCACCAGCGTGTATGTATACGAGGTTGTAAATAATGTACACGCGTATATATATTTTTTTTACACGCGTATATGTAATGACGGTTGGGTCAACGTACCGTGTGGACTTGGACGCTTCACCCTCGCCATTGAATCTATTCGAACGGAAAATCTCGTCCCTCTTAATAGACGTAGCAAATCATTTATCGCTGGCAGAACACCCACGGGGAATCATTTTGTATTTTTCATTCGATCAGTTCGAGCGAAATTTTTTCAACGAGGATTAAAGTAGTTCGGCCGTTCGATAAAGTACGGTGAAGGACCACTTTTTTTGCGGTAAAGATAGTTTAGGGTCCCCTGATAATGACAAGCACAGTTCCGAGGCTTCTTACGGGACAAAATTTTCAATTATTCCATCTACAATTTTGAGTTTTTAACACGCTACCCTGTGGGATAACTCGCAATAATATTAGTACACGGTGTTCGGGCTTCGAAAAGTTTATATCGCGAAGAATATTTGTCACAGATTCCATTTCCTTAAAAAAAAAACATTACCTTCCGGGGATTTTGAGAAAGAAAACGCGATGAAAAAACTTAGTTTCTGACGTTTCGAAAGCGGATGTCAGTCACCCCGTTGAACAGCTGATTCAACTTCGGAGAAATTGGGGATTTTTTTCAACGAATTGAGCATTCCTTTTTCTCGGTGCCATTACACACCGATGTAAACTTTCTTTCGCACAATACCGACTCAATCACAAATTAGTCCAATTGAAGTATAAATTTCATCTTTTATGATATTTTTAAGGAAGTACCCTCGGTAAATCAATTAACAAACAGAAAATTATAAAAACTTGTAAAGATGTCAAAATCTTTCGAAAAATGACTCAGTTAAAATTTTGTGACCTTTGGTTGACTTTGAAAAGAGATATCAATGATTTAATTTGAAACAGTTAACATGGAGTCTTATGTGAATCTGTGATTCAGACGCACTTTTTAATTTATATAACGTTGAAGTTAACAAACAGATTTTGATAAAATTTGGAGAAGATATAAACGAATGTCCAATGAACATTTTTCTTTTTGGAAAACATGCAAAGCTTGCTTGTGTTCTAAGAAATGACTGGAAGTAAGACAAGATTTTTGAGCAACACGCAAATGTGGCAACACCGCAGAATTGTAGGTTATGGCGCTTCATTCGAATATAAGTTACAGCAGCACTTTCAAAACCGTCCGACCATGCGCAAATTGAGTCAACTATAGAAACACAGTATTGCAAAAGAAATATTATACGTTTGTAACGAACATTTTGTGTGTTTCATGCATCAATTATTTTCGGAAACAATAAGAAATAGAAAATATGGAAAGAAGACACCGTCAATTTAATCATTTTTTAAGTCTTCTTTGAGGTTAGGGATGTTTCTTTTCCCGTACACACTTCGGATTTCTTTACCCACTGATGAAAAACGAAACACGCAGAAGCTGGGTTTCCTATACGCGACTATACGTAGATTCAATGTTTGTACGTGAGCACGTACACTAACCCAGGGGCTACGGTGTTGCTGAAATTGAAGACTAAAACTCTCTGACTCACTACGTACCGAGGGTACTTCGTTAATGCATTATTTTATTACATTCTTGTGATAAAAACATTCTCGATGTAAGTGTTTGTTAATTTTATTAATAATTTAGACTTAAAATTAATTAACATAAAGCAGTTGCACTCGAAAACAAGTGAGTGATCGTTCTGGCTCGGAATATTTTCTTTCGCCAATGAATGGACCGAATCGAACGGATTTTTCATCCGCTACGCTTTGTTTTTTCCAAATGCAGCATCAACTTCCGCATCGACGTGGCCTCTTCTCGGTAAACGAATGAAATTTCGATCGAACAAACTCCGTTTTTCATCGTTTCTTCGGCATTTTTCAAACGCTGATAATGCGTTTGTTCGCAGTTCATGATTATTGCACAATCCTAATGGCAAAGTACCGCGAGAACTCATGAATCGACTCCTACGTAACCCAATTATGGGCCCGTGGAGAATATCGAACCGCGTGGGTTTCGTAGGCCTGGGCGAGTGCGCGATACCGTGGGACTGTCTCTAATACGTTCGAGAAATCGCGCGATGAGAGGTTTTTTTCTCCCGGCTGTACGAAAACTGCAGTGATTTATGAACTTTCGTTTCGAAATCACGAATCATCGGGGTGTGCACGCCAATAACGAACAATGCGATTTCGGATGCGAGCGCACAGCGACGTCTCAAACGAAATAAACGATCGCACTCAACCGTGAAATTCTAATTGGTTCTATGCTAATGCGAAGCTGAATTCCATTAATTAATACTCGACGGTTCTGCCCCCTCGACGAGCGGCACTGTACCACTCTCGTCCTCTCGAATTAACATAATTACTACGATTCACTCGCTAGCCCAATTAGCGGTTTGAAATTTAGTCAATTATTTAATCCGTCGGAAAAAGCGTCCTCGTGATTCCCGGCGCGTGTTCGGAACGTCCAAGAATCGGGATCGAGAAATCGGGCCTCGGCTTCGACGCAAATAAGCTGAAAACTCGAGCTCGAATCTGCGCACTATTGCGAGGAGAGAAAACGATGAAAAAAACGAGGCGAATATATACGAAGGGGCAGGGGCAGCCAGCAAGGCTGTCGAAGGTCCGGAGACGCTCTCGTACTTTTTATTGTTTCGTGCGTCGGAGCTGTCCTCGTGCTTGATCGAATTATAGTTCGGTTTTCGAGCTCCGACGTGTGCGGCATGCTTTAAGCACCGGGCCAAAAGTCTCGAGTCCTTGATCCGAGAGAAGTGAAGAACCGCGATAAGCGGAAGCAGGGAAAGTGCAACGAAAAGAGAATTGAACGAGATTTCGTTTTCGGATTATCCTACGAAGGGAATGACCTCCCGCGCCATAGCAAAGAAGAAACCAAACGAGCGATACGCCCCGCCGTCGAAAAGAATCTCCCGAATACAAAGAAGCTGGGGAAAAGAGACGGAAAAAGTGAATTGAGAGTTAAATTAATTCAGACTTGGCTGAACGCGCTCTCCTTCTTCCCGATAATAGAGCCGGAGCAGCGGAGAGAGAAACCGAGCGACAGAGAGGAGAGCACGCCGCGAACGGTCTTCGCGAGAGGAGAAGGCAGGTTGGGGAGGGAAAAGAGGAACGACGGAGGCCCGACAGACTGACGCCAGGAACCCCACCATGCGAGACGGCAACGACAACGATATGGACAACCTCCGACCACTGATACAGCGATGTACGTGCGTATATTTAAGTATAAGCCTCGTGTATTCCTGAGACGACGACGACGACGACGCGAGCGGGCTCTCTCGCACGCACGCGTATTTAAAGCGCACACACACCCGCGTCCAACCTTCGATCACGAATTTGTGCACGCACACTTTCGAAAGTAAGAACGATAAAGGCGCAAAGACCGCGGAACTCCGGGATCCGGTGACTCGCTGGAGGAGTTGGGGATGCTTTTCCATTGACAGAACAACCGGGAAACGTTTGACTCGTCAAATGTGCAAGCGCAGGAGCAGAGAGCTCGCGGTTCCTGCCCACGACGAGGGAGTGCGATCGTACATAAAAATACATGACGCACAGCTTTCTTCGTCTTTCGTCTCTTATTCCACTAATTCCTTACTGTCCCGGTGCGGGGGCGTGCCTCCTCCCAGGCTCGAACCGCGTGCTCCGATGCTATCGTCATCGAGCGCCGCGGATGATTCAGACATCTGTGAGAGTCAATCCGAAAAGTCCTCAAGGATCTCTCACTCCGATCAACCGTTGGAGAAATCGCGCTCGATTTGTCAGGACGAACGGGAGGCGTCTCGCCCCTCAAACGCGATTGGCTAACCTTCATCGATTAATATTTCGATGGGAGCTTTTCGGTTTGAAATGTCAAATTTTGCTTGTTCTTTCGACTGAATTAAGGCCTCGCTTGGAGCGGACGAGAAAACGTGGTTTTCTTCAGTTTTTTCGACGAGAAAATTAATGTTTATTTAACAACTGCGAACGAGATTCATTAGCACTTTATGTTCGTGTGTTTGTACAATTTTTTTCGTCGAAAAATTTCCTCAAAATGGCGCAACCCCGGTAGCACCTTTTTTGAGAGCATCAGTCGCGATTGACACGGTAACTTAAAGACTATGATCCATACCAAATATTCATACGACTTATTTATTATAATAATAGCTTCGGCCTGGACGGATATCCGTAAAAATATTGATTTAAAAAAAAACGCCGACAGTTTTAACAAAAAATTCGTCTTTTAAGGTGCTAAATTTTCGGTTGTTTTTGTTGAAATTTTGTTTTTCCAACAAAGTCCGAAGTCCTTCGTCCAGGCCCAAGCTATTATCATAATAAATGAGTGGTATAAATATCGTACGGATCGGATTAGTAGTTTTTTAGTAATCGTGTCCGCCGCAATGGTATATTTTAAAAAAAACGACGATTCTGAGATAATCGCGCACTGCTGGGCGGTCCCGATCTTTATGCGAAGTTCCGTGAGAATAATCTTCAGACATTCCGTACTTGAAGAACATCTAATAAAAACAATATTCGATTATTCCGCCCATCCCAAAGGCCTTCGTCAAATTTGGGAATCGCCCCCTCGTCTCAGACGAGGCCGCTCAAAAAATAGAGACTGATCCGAATCTCCGGATGATTTCCGAGGAAAAAGTAATCACGCTTAAGTAGAATTCATCACTGATTTCCAGGAATTGTCGCTCATGGTCCGTGGGATCGCGTAGGTCGGCTCGAATAATAAATCATCGACCGATGAAACAAACGCTCTCGAGATGGTGCGGAGCATCGTGCGCCATTGTCGCTTTTCCTCTCCCTCTTACTTTTTCAAAGCATTCGCGATTAATGCTGCTAGTCGCGTGTGCTATTGGCAGGCGTCGGAAATAACGACCGCTGCATCGCAGCCGACCACAGAAGCTGCCTCTCCCCCTCATCCATCTTCGGTGAGTTAAGTCACTGATTCGCGATATATATACGTACGTTGCAGGATAGTTACGAAGTATGACGTTTGCACAATGCTCCAACGGTGACGAGAGCCGCTCAAAATTAGACCTCGCACACCTGCCTACTCATTTTTCCACGATTCCGTGTCTCACTCGTGCGGATTTCATTCCTCCGGCTTTTTTGAGTAAAGAAACTGAGTCGAAGCTGTGAATCGACTCGAGAGCTTCGCCGAGAGAAAAATATGCTGAAAATATAGAGTTTTTTATGCGAAGTAGCTTCAGTTTCGCAAGGGACGTTCGAGGCCTTAAAAAGATGAGTGAAAATGCATCTCGCGCATGAAAGTGTCGTGCACGCGAGGGAACAATCTCATTTTTTTTCTCTCCTCAAAGAACGTGCGTGCACGCCGCGGTTCATCCGATCTTTCATGCTCTCCCTCTCTCTCTCCCGTGCAGGTCGTTGGCGAGAGGCAGAAATAGCCTCTCGCATAGTGGCGCACGGTCCAGCGAGCCCGCAGAAGAGAAAAGAGATAAAAAGGAGAGGGGGAGCCGAGAGTGTTTTATACTTTGGAAGGAAGGTCGTAGGTAGGCCGAGAAGAAACGGGAGGCGAAGAAGAAGGAGGAGGAGGAGGAAAAAAGGGAAAAGAAAAGACGAGGCGACGTACGCAGAACACGGATTCTCTTTCGTCGCGTCATCGTCTCTCCGCGAGAAAGGCCATCCTGTGATTGAGCCCGAAAAGAGAAAAAATACGAGAAACACATTTGAGAAGAAATAAAAAAGTAATGCAAGAAAAAAGAGTGGAAAATAAAGTAAAATGAAAAATGCAAGAGGATGAGAATAAGAGGAAGAGAGAAGGAAGACGCAAGCAACGAGACGAAGACAAACATTCGGATGCTGCGAATGATGTTCGGTCCTGGGGATTGGGGAAGCCCTCTCGATTCTCTCGTTCGTATATTCGAAGAGATATTTTCGCTCACGCCAGATCTCAAAAATAGATTTCTCTCTCTCTCTCACCAGCCAAGATCTAAAGCTACCTTCACACCAATTTACCACTTTGCATCTCATTTAATGACACATATTCATTTTTATCTCATTCTTCATATACGAGAACGTATGCGAGACGACGAATGCGGAAACTCGGTCTGACCCTTATTCTCGAGCGTGCTTCCTTCAGAAGCCAGTCTGAGAGAGAGAGACGAGAAAAATCATTTGTCAACGTTGTGTACGACGAGGATGATGATGATGATGATGAATGAAGGCAATTTTTCACTTACCTTCGGGCTTAGAACCGCCGGGCCTTCGTCGCTCTCTCGTACGCCCTCAGAAACCTCGGAGCATCGTAGAGTCGTACATTCGCAAGAGCTTCAATGCTCCAAGGATCGTTGCGCAATGATCTAAAGCCCCGTTACGAATCATCGTTATTGCAGAACTCGCAATCACTCGATCGTTTTGTTCTCTTCCACTCATCATTCGGTCTCGAGGTAACTGCTCTGGTTATGTACTTTCCTCCCTCCGACTAAATTCATGCGTCAGAGTTATTAATAAAATATTGTAAATACATTTTTTCAACTTACTGACAGAACCCAAAATTCCATTCGTCCCTGCGGCGAAAATATTATACTTTTTTATGTCAAAAATCGCTTGAGAGAGAGCGCAAAGGGAAAACACGAAAGGAAATGAATCGAGAATAAAGTGTTAATAAAAAGACAGAAGGCTGCGACAGGCTCAAACCAAGAAGAAACAAAATGTCGAAATAAGTAAATGCTCATTACCAATTTCGTTCAATTTTCACGACACTGAAGTTTCCAACGTTGGAGTCCAACGAAATGAACGAAAAAAACGTTTCTAATTCACCAATTTTTTATTTCACGAATCGTTGGTGCAGCTTGAAAAACTACGAATCGCAAATTTGGCAGGGAACAAAATAGGAGAATTACTGGAATTATTGGAGAGTTTTTTTCGATCATTTCGTTGGATTCCAACGTTGGAAACTTCAGCGTCATCAATTTTCAGACTTTTCATAAACTTCGTAAAAAGCGTTCATTCGTTATGTGAAAAGGTAAATAATTTTTTACCCATAGCCCCTATAATCGCGTTGATTTTTTTCTCTATATATTTGAACACATTCGTCTGAATAACGAAAAAGACGAACGCTTTAAAATTCAAGACTTTCTTAATAAAATCGTTTCGTCCACGAGCTACTTTAAGTTGTTGAGAAAAAAATGTTTCTCAATTTTCTTCATTTACTCGATTTATTCAAAAACCCAAGTTGACAGATATTTCAAACTTGCAGGATCGCAATATCACGAGAGCTCAAAGGAAATCCTCAAAGGATAATCCTTTGGATAAACCTTTCTGGAGCCGATTGTGGCTACGCTCATCGTCCTGTGGCCTTTCTAAAAAAAATTGTCCTCAGAATTATTTAACCGCGCGTCGATTGGACGAGGCTTCAAATGATTTGGAAGTAAATCCATGCAGACGCGAGACTGAAAGAGGAATTCAAATGAATGGAATCGTGTCAGAGACCCGGTGGAAAAGCGTTAGAGCCACGCTAATGAGATTCACACGCGACGATGCAAGTCGAGATGCAACAGTGAGCTCTGTGACCCCTCCCCCGCCCCGGCCTCTCGCCGCTCGAGCGAGCTCCCCGTCTCTCTCGCATCCTCCGATGCACCAGGGGTTTCCTCGTGGCGCCGAGTGTCTGCCGACCCGCCGGCTTTCCAGTTAAATACGTAATATATATAAACATAGCGTCCACGCGTATATTTCCCTTCCATATATTCAAAGGGTCCTGGTTCGTGCCCAAGCCGGTAGCAGCTCGAGGCTAGACGATTTTAGACCGGCTTCGTCCGCTCTGAAAGCCCGCGCGCTCTTATAGAAAAAAATGTCCCACGTTTAGCGCCCTTCATAATCCAAGAAAAAATAGACCCTCGAATTACTTTTTAAGCATTAGAATCATCGAGATTTTCCCAAAACGAAGCGAGCTCAAGAGTCCCATCGAGGTGGCTTCCCACTTGCAAGCGAAAACTCGCAAAACGACGAAACGAAGATCGAAGAATTTTTCGTCAGTTCATACCCAGCGGTGCGGGGGGGGAGGGAGGATTCTGAAAATAAACGTTGGACGAACGTGCGAAAATTTGGCGATGCCGGGACTTATGCAAGTCGTGTATCGAGCTCGTACTCAATGTATCGTGAAATTCGGAGAGCTCCGACGAGAGTTTGCGCTCCGTGCATACGTGTGCGTGCCTCGATGTACACGCTCCGCGTATAAATAAAAGCGGACTCGTGTCTGCGTATGTGTGCGGGGATTCCTCATGGCGCCGGCCGTCTGCTTCGTCGCGTCGCCGACGAGAAACAGTCAAACGCATCGCACACATTGGTTCGGTGAGCCAAACGAGACGAGAAAACGTCAAGGGGATAAGAGGATGAGGAACGGAGCGGCGCGCGCGGGGATGCTCCGTCTAATGCTCAGCCCAGAAGATTTGGCCACAGCCACCAGCCCCGAAAGAAACACACCGACACGATCACTTCGTCATTCTTCACTCTCGTTGCATTCCCCTTCTTTATTTTTCCTCCCTCACTCTCTCCCTTATTTTCTCTCGATCTCTTGACTATACACGAACGCCGTGTATACGAGTCTTGACAACAACAAAAAAAATGTCTTGTGATCTCCGAGATTATGGGCCGCAACTTCCCCTTGGCTTTTCAACAATGAACATTCCTATATGAGCACAATCGAGATGCTTTTCATCATTTTTCATATTCGTTTGTTTAGTTTCTGGACTCGTGTTTATTCGAGAGGGACATTTAAGGGGCGATTCTCACTGCTCTTTCGTGATTTTTTTACTTGATTTTCGATATTTTTTATGTTAACGCCTTAAATGGGTGCGCAGCAGTGCTTAAAATGCGCGAAAAGAAAAACTGCTTCTAGAAGAGATAGCATCAATAGAAATTGAGAAAAATCATTTTTACACATCGTTCATTAGTATTTAAACTTTGTAAAAGGAATTTACTTCGTTCTTTTTATTACAACATAAATAATCACCTTTCCCGAAACACTATGAACAAAAAGTTGCTCCGCACGGTCTGCATAATTTATTCTTGAAACGCTGATAGATCTGCGAAACGTAAAAAAATTCTTGTAGAATAAAGTTACAGTTATAGCCTGTCGAGCCGAATTTTTGAAATTATCTTAAAAAGTGTGCATTTTGTGTCGTAAAAGAAAACAATTTGGAACATTGAAAAAAGGAAGCATCGAAAAATATTAAAAATTGTACGAGTTGTAAAAGTAGTTTTTAAAAAAACGCATTCATGTTTTCTATAATAAGTTTCGATCTACAGGGAATTTTTACAATCGACTTTCACTGAAATACGCCTAAAACTACGGAGAATAATAATCTGTAAAAAGAATCGATTTTTTGAAAATTCTGCACGTATGCAAGGCCTCAAGGACTCTTGTTTTATGAGTTTTTCGGTCGAATCTCTCTTCGGAATCAAACTCATTCGGGCCACGTGAAAATTTACAGAAACTTCGCGATTATGAATCCAAAAACCGAGAACTCAGTTCCGAGTCAATAAATTTCGAAGTTTCTTTAAGGAGCTAGTTCAGTTTAAACGATCTACGATGCGGGAGGGGGTCAGTTAACATTATTTTGGTGTATGCTCATCGAGCCAAAGGCGAACATAATCTCTGACGAGCTAGCAAAAGAGAGAGAGAGGCCGATATATTTGGCACTCAACGAATGACGAGCGAGTTTCTACTCTCTGTCTATTCTCGAGGAAAGAGACTTACGTCCCCCAAAAGTCTCGTCAACCACGGCCCCGCGTCGTTTCTCAATCAATCTCCCTGTCTGAGCTCGTCGAGCCTTGCTCCACTAGCTCCAACAATTTTAATCGAGCTCGACGTCTCTTTTTCCGTCAACATCTCGTGAGCAAACGTATTATCCGAACCCTCGTTTAATAACATCATATATTCTCGCGACGATTTCAAAATATTGCTGTTTTTCAATCCCATTTATTCAATGGCTTCCGACAATGGATGATTACGAAAATTGAATGAAAGTCTGGAAAGGCAATTCGGGATTTACAATAACGTGAAAAATCGAATGTCGATGGGGTATTTTGAGAATTCACAATGAAGAAACCGTAGCTTTTTGTCGTTTCGGATCGGCGCCCTCGTCCTCTGAACCGAGGATTCTTCCCAAATTTCTTCCGAAACAGCAATTTTTTCATTTCGCATTTCAAGCAAATTTGAATTTGGAGAAATTGGTTTTCCACTTTTGAAGGAAAAGCGATCGACACATTTCCGTAACGATTATTTCGAGTTTATTGAACCGATGGAATTCCTGCGGGGTCCGAACAGCGGCCTTAAGAGCAGGGCTCGGAAAGAGTTGAAAGGTCGGTGCGCGGCCTCCACTCACACCGGAGTCAGACAAGTTTGCCTATACTCGTAAAATGAAAAAGGAAGAAACCAAGAAAAAATGGGCACGCACACATTCGGCCCACACTCGCGTGACTTGGCGTCTACGTCCGTCGTATATCTCAACGCGACGTGGGTATAGCCTACACAGGGACGTTCACCGTCCTAGAAAGAGAATAACGAGAGAGGAGAGAAAGGGAGATGCGATTGAGAATGAATTGCGGAGAGAAGAGTGTGCTGCAGCTCGCGAGTGTCACACCTAAATAGCATTCTTGAAAGCGCGCTCGACAAAGAGACGAAAAATCATTCATTAAACGAAATGGAAACGAATCGCGTCTCGATTTATTCCGAACAAGTCGAGTGACACGAAAAGTTTTCATTGGCGCGATTTGAATTCAGTTGAAAATGTAAGTTCGACGACGAGACGAAAAATCGTTGATTAAGAGTGTACTGCATGAAAATGGGTCGAGAATGCGAAAAGTTTTCGTAGCTCATTAATTGTTCCATTAAGTTGGTCACTCCAAGCGTGTTTCACATTGAAAACTCTTTTTCGTCGACGAATAATATTGTTGAACAAATACTTCGAGCCATCGTCGAGACTCGAGTGTACGCGAACCGGAAGTTCGCGTTTTATTCATGCGCGCACGATCCAGTCGTTGATATATAGGCCCGCTCGTCGGTACGAGACAGAAGCGAGTGGAGCGTAAGAAAAGCCTTAAACGATGAAGAATAGAGAGGTGTCGCGGGGCTGCTTCATTCAACCGGGGATTCCAAGCTCACATTTCATCACTTACAATTGCAGCTTTGACTCGTCACAGTCAGATTATTCTTTCGTATAGAAAGACGCCTGAAAATTCATGCAGTCACTCGAAGACAGAACGTTCGAGGAGCCTTTTAAAAAGGTCGCTGCAACAGGGCCGCGCATTAAAATGTCATCATTGTAAAACTTGGTTCGACTCAACACGCAGAGATGCATCTCACGAAAAAATGAAATTTTTAAGTAGCCAAAAACCGACTTTTTTATCGTGTACAAACTCTCCTTTTCTCTTTCTTTAACGCCCGATACACACGTGACACGTAATTCAAGATGGCGAATCTAAAAATAAAGAGGCTCCTTCTCTCCGTTTCTCTCGGTCTTGCCGTTCGTCAGTTCATCCGTTCGCCCATTTGTCGGTACTGTATATAGGACTCTCTCTCTCTCTCTCGTTCTCTCTCTCTCTCTCTCCTCTCATCTCATCTCTCGTCGTATTTTCTCAAGAGGTATAGTAGGTAAGCTCGTCTCGAGGTATTTGTGCCGGACGCCACGATGTCGCCACACCAATGGGCGAGAGTTCGCGAGAAGGGTGCCAGATAAAGAGAGGTGAGTGAGATGAGAGGAGAGAGAGAAAGCGCGGGAGAGGCGGGGGCGAGAATACATTACGCGACCTTCGCATTATGGATTCAGGAGAGTGAACGAGGGCTGAGCGCTTCTCCAAGATCCCACATTTTCATTCAGTCAAGTTTCGCAATATTTCTCTCTCTCTCTCTCTCTCTCTCTTTAATTTTCATTGTTCTTTGAAAAAGAAACAAATATATTTGTTTTATTTTCATTGGACGATACGCGTCAATGCGGTGAATCATTAATTAAGGGAGTTTCAAGCTCCCCCGATCGGAGCCCCCGTTAAATTGAACGAATGAAGGATATTCCTCGATGAAAAATAAATAAGAAGAAAAACCCCCTTGCTTATCGGCTCATAAATCTCCGCGTGTGTTTTTCGGCTCGAGCCAAGAGCCCATTTTTCCTTCTCCGATTACCAATTACCACGTTCAGAGTGGAGTACGAAAAAAGGCAGAACAAAACGAGCCAACGGTAAAAAACGCACTCGTGATTCTCGAGACGCGCACCTTGCTCCGCGGACCGGAAGCTGCGTTCAATGCCGTGGAATATTCAGGTATTTATATTCGCTCTTGTATTTACGGGGTGTCCGCGAAACATCGAACCTCGAGGCTCGAACAGCCTCCCAGCGCCGTGCCTATACTTCGGATCGGACGCACCCAATCAGCAATCCCACTAACGCGAACGATGAATCGAAGAGAAAAGTCCTCGAGGACTTTCCTCCTTAAAATTCCACGATTTATTCGCCCGCGAAGTTTCGACCGTTTCGACGATGGCCGAAAGGACCGCGACTGTACATGCGCGTGAAAAAAAGTTATTGGGACTGTGAGACACGGAGGCAGATGGCTGGCAGATGTAAGCCCAAATATATAGCGTCCTGATTGTGGGTCGCGCGGTGAAGTATACGAGAAAACGTGAAAGGTGGTCCTCGCGAGCGATGCTCTCGGAGGTTTCCGTCTTTCATGTCCATTCCGACCGATCTTCGGTTCACTCTGAAACGCGGAGGATGAGAAAGGGTGGGCTTGAGAAGCACACGGGGCTATAACGACAGGCATTGATTCTTCTCTGAAAACACAATTCATTTCGGATCGCGACTCCGTTCGAGATAAGAATTATCTCGGATATTCGAGCTCGGAACCCTGGAGAATTTCTCTCCCAAAAAAAGCTTCGAGGAAGACCCAGTTCTCGGTCAGATTTTCTTTGAGAGGAGTTAATTATAAAAAGTTTATTTTATCATTTGAAAAAGATACTTCTTTTGTATTACGAATGACAAAGCACAGGTCATCGTTTCATTTGCAGGCAATTCACGTTCGCATACGCTGCTTCGCTCGTGTATAAGTATATAGAAATTTGAGGGAGCAACTGCGCTCTTAGGAACAAAAAGCCCGGCAGTGTGTTTCGGGTTCTTTGTTCGCCGGCAGAAGCGAGAACACCTGCCCGTTCTCTGTTCGGGCGTTTCAATCGCTCTTACCCCCTTCACATGCCCGTACACGTAGACGTATGCGAGCTCCGCGAGTTCCGTCTTTCCTTCCCATCTTCATTCTTCGCATTAGTAGCGCAATGTGCTCCGTCTTTTTTCAACTTTTGCTCAGTTTGCAACTCTCCGAGAGAACTACGACTCTCGTCTCATCCCTTTCTTCATTTTCTCTCTTCTTTTTCCTCCTGCGCGCTCCGCTCCCCCCCCCCCCCTTCGAACCCTTTCTTCGTATTCCTCTTCCTGCCCCCTCCGACTCGCTCTTCCTATCCCTTTTCTTTCGGCCTTTCTCATCTTCGTGCTCTTGAAACAAAACTCCAGATTCGGAGGACGCCGAAGACTCGTATACCTACGAGGGGACCACCTGAACGAATTTTCGCTCAGGAAACAAAAGCATCGCTTCAAAAGCCCCTCCAAACTTGCACCACCTTCCAGCTCTCTTTTTCCTCCATCATTCAATATTTATTTCGCACTCCTCAAAAAATCATTGTCGAAGCGCCGTTATATGAGCAGTATCGAGTCGATCAAACCTACGAATTCAATTAGTCACGAGATTGACTCGACAAACTAAAACGAAACACTGAGAAACGAACATTTTTAGTTCAATAAAAATTGATGTTGTTATTCGAAGAGTTTTCTTCATTTAAGGTGGAACGGTAGCGTATATAAAAGAAGAGGGATTTTTGTGCAAATTTGTCGCGAAATTTTAACGGGTTCGACCATACCGTTTCTGAGAATATTGAATTAGTCTTTTGCACTGAATCTCATGGGAAAGCGTAAGAAAACGCAAAGAATCACTGGAAAACTACTGTTAAAAAGTTATAACTCTCGCGAAATGTGCAAAAGAAATTAATAAACGAAGTTTGTTTATCTCTTCTGGCGCGGACACAGCCTCGAACGCGGCAACGTCGCATCGATCAGCGCACTCTCGTATATATAAACAGTGCGACTTACGGGTTGCCCTCGAGCTTGAGCAGAGCAGCCAACAGCCAAAAACTGAAACCATGACCCTGGATCGCTGCTGTCGAGGCAAATGTTTGATATTTTGAAATGTAAAACAAGCTTCTTTTCACCAAAATTAGAAAAATTGTGTTTGAAAAAGACGATCAGATATTTCATTGGCACCCCATAATCCCAAATTTCGCTGTTCCAGTGACTTTTATTTCTTAGCGAAGAATAAATAAGCCCCTTTCTCCAAGCATCCCCATAACCATGCTCCCATTTCCATGCCTTCGTAAACCCGTGACCGAGGAAACTCCACCGGAGCGAGTATCCTGATTTGGGTTATTAATTAATAAGCATTATCATATGATACTCGTGCGCGCGGAGAGATAGCGAGAGAGAATTATACCTGTGGTTAGGCGAATCAAGGAGCTGTGGAACTTTATAGTACTCCGTTGCGTATACGTGGGATGAAATTATCACGAAACCGGATATTACCTACCTACCTACCTACCTACCTATCGCCATAAGATACAGAGTCTCACGGACTGTATTCTAATACTAAAACACACGCATTCGCTCTCTCGGACACACGTGGAGATACAGGTACGTGTGTAATAAATAAAGCCACATGTATATAACAAACGAAGGTGTGTGTATGTATATACATAGGAAAATAAAAGGTGATGTGGGCGTTGGAGTTGCTAGGCGACCGAGCTCTCCGTGCTCTTTTCACTCGAAAGCCCAGCATCTCTTAAACAGACCACTTCCAACCCCCTTTTCTGCGCTATTCCACTTCTCCCTTATCCCCCTTCTTCAATATGTTTCTCTCTTTCTCTCTCCTCCTATTTTTCTCTTCGTTTTTCTGCTGTAATATTACGAGCCCTCTGGCATTCCCTCACCGTGCATCCTCGTACACTTAAACTCCTCTTTTCCCTCCTGCCCGAGAGCCACCCACTCGTAGCAGGCCTTCGCCAAGACTCATCTCGTCCCTCCATCATAACCTGTATATACTACACAATATCGCTCTCAACGAGAGCGCGAGGAACCAAGCGGATCAATGCACCCGGTATATGTGCCCGATGCACTTGCCGGAATCCCTCGCTCTCTCATACCCCGTGTCCCAATATTCCTCTTCGCAACTCCCAGGGCGCACAGATCTCGAAATTCTGAGGAGAAAAGTCCTTGGAAATTTTCTTCCAAGTCTGACCCTTCGCGAGATAATCATTGATTCGTGGCTGCCGAGCCTCGGCGGAGTGGGGACGCGAGCCCCGCCCAGCGCGCCAGCCCGGATTGGCTCGCGCGCGACCCCCACTCCCCGCGGGGACTCGTACGCCCTCGGGATTCGCTGACGCGCTTATTCGCACTTATCTCGGGAACGGTGCGTCTGAGAAAAAATTTTTTTCCAGAGTTTCTTCTCAGAATCGTGCGATCCAACTGCAGCTCGGCCGAGAATCCGCGCAGCTGTGGATTTCGAACCCTTTCGACGATATTTCGTGTTAGGACAGCATTTTCTTCGGTAATACGACATCGAGATACGACTGTCGTATTTCCAACCACAATGGCTTCGTTAGAAGGAGGGAGGAAAAGAAATGGGAGAGTGGGATGGCAGGAACGTGGCACAGAATGCGACGGTAGGTAGAGCGAATCTGGAATAGCTCTCCGCGCCGGGAAAATGGGCCATCAGCCTCCAAACTGAAACCACCGAAACGGCGAGAGGAAGCGGGAGGAGAGATCGCTCGGCCAAAAGCTCCGGGTTATGGTCTGAATAGCAGATTAGTAGATTACCCGTTTACGACGGGACGCGCAGCTTACCCTTTCGAAGTTTTATTGAATCGGAGATGGGTTTGATCGTACTTCTAAGCGTTTTCGCGGGACATAGAAATTCCACTGCGTATGTAGAAAAGTAGAAGTAGAAAAACGTTGTGTCCGTGTAATCGCTCACGAATGCGAGGATCGCTATAAAACTCTTACTAGAGCTGTACAATTCCGTTTAATACGAAATTTTACTGCCCTTACAAGATCGCTGAATTGGCTATAAAAGTAAAAATTCAATTAACCTCAATCAGGATGAAGATTTCTTTTTTTTTCTCAACGGAATTATGATCCGGGCAAACGTTGATTTTTCCAAGGAAATATTTACCTGAGTCTCGACCTCCGAGAGGCGGAACGTTGCTCAAACGAAAAAAAACCTCATCTCCCGAAAGGTCTCGTTTGGTTTGTTCCTATTTAAGGAGAACTCTCGCCACTGTTTTCGTCCAGAAATATAGAAAAGTTTGGCTCTAAAGATTTTCCCATTTTTCCGAGGGTTGCCAAGCAACAGCGTGGCTTGAAACACACCCCGGAGTGAGGATGAACCGCACGCGAAAAGAACCGTGACACTGGGGAGGGATTGGTGATGGAGCGCAAGCAAGGGAGCTGCGGGGGCGCGAACGACCTTTTGACATTTTGAGGATCGTTGCTGCGATCGTCCTCGCGTTCGCGTGTGCACGCGTCTTCAAATCCGTTTCGACAATCCCCCTTTCCTCTTTTGTCCCCCGAAACGGTCTTTCAGCTTTTCAGCTATTCACAGTAAAACAAAGTCGCACAATAATCGCATTTTTTATTCGAACGCCAGGCAGAAACGCGACATCTCGCGCTGACGCGGAATGCTGGGCAAGCGAGGGACGCACCAAGAGCCGGAGGAGGAAATTCGTCATGGGAATTTATAAAAAATTAACATTGCAATTATCCGCGAATGAGATTGAAAAAGAAGAAACGGAGAGTGAGAGTTTGAGCGGCGGAGAGAGGGAAAGACTTGAGAAGAGTTGGAGAGTGCTTCTGGCGCTGCACCGAGAGAAGAAACGAAGGGGTGAGCGGCTGGTTCATAAAGAAACTCTGCTGGATATTTATCCACAGATATATGTATCGCGTGCTCCACGGAGAGAGGGAAGGAAGCATCCAGAGGGACGCTTCGAGGAGCAGAAGAAAGCTGTGCCATGTTGCACAGTGTAGAAGAAAAAGAGAAAGGGTTGGTTATCATCCGAGGGCGCGCAAGGACTTCGAGGCTTGATTATGAAGATTAAAGATACTGCGCGAGCGTTCTTTTCACCCTCGTCTTTCTTTCCTCTCCTTTACGTCTGTGGCAATGCACACTGCCTTCCGCGCCCCCTCGTCCTCGCACCCAGCTCACAAAAGAAATCCTTTTGCCGGGGCGAAACTCATACTCCGAAATCAAGTGGAGGCCTGGCCGAGGGAAAAAAGTAATTAATTACTACGATATTCGTCGCCGAGTCGTAACGCCATTGTTCCGAGACTTCTTTTTATTAATTCAAATTATTGTGTGCGTCGGCCAGATTCTCGGCGGAGACAATTGTCTTGTCATTCCCTCGGGACCCCCTCATTCGTTCGCCTTCTTCTCGCTTTCCTACTAATTTTCTTACATTTTCATTTTTAATGCTTTCGGTCATCGGCAGTTTCTTATCGTATCGTGCCGGGACGCGAATTATTCATCATGGAACGAAAAGTTTATTCAATCGACAACGAAGAAAATGTATTCGGAAAATATTTTCGATGATAACGACTCTTCGTCGTTGACCCCTGACCAACCTTCATTAACGAAATTATGAAAAGCTAATCACTTTTTTCTACGATTATTTCAGACTGCGAGTCTGTCGACGTTGGAGAGTTCTTCTCGCACATGCTTCCGGGAATACGCCCAAGGGATGGCAACCTCCTCCACAGCATTGTTCCTGCTTCTGGGATTCCTCCCATCGCCTCCCACCTTTTTTTCCTTTATTTTTCTTCCTTTCTTTGTTTTTTTCATTTCTCACTCGTTTTTTTTTCATTTCTCTTTCCCTCTTCGACTTTTTCTTGCTCTCCCTTCGATCTTCTTTTTTCAACGTCACCCCCTCACAGCATTTACACGAACTTCTCTCTCTCTCTCTCTCCCTGTCTCTTCCTCGCACCTGCTCCGCTCTCGCATCTCACTCCCTCTCTTTCGCTTCATCCGACGTTTCACCCCCGTTCTACCTTTCCTGCTTTACGAGGGCGCGTATTTCCTCAAGCTCACAGGCGAACAAGCGAGAGCGACCCGAAGGGATATAACCTTTATGGGGTCTTCTGGAATTAAACGAAACTCCCGCTGCTGCTGCTGCTGCTGCTATCGCGAAACGATTCCAACAGCAATGGCGTCCTCACTTTTTTCACCAATCTTTTCAGAGTGAAAATTTCGAAGAAGTCCGGCCGGCCTTTCGACCGGCCGGACTTTTGATTCTGTGGGAATTATTTTTCTTCGCATTTCCGAATTACCAAGCATCAGAAGAATTCTCATTAATGACGAACTTCATTCCGGCTCTGTGGAATTAAAAATATTCTGGAGCTTATCTCCATTTGCTTCGAAATTCCTCTGCATCTCGGATTTCTGCGGTTAAAGTCGATTCCCGCAATGATCACGATTCATGCGGGCTGAACGAAACTGCGGAAAACCTTCTCGATAAAGCCAGCATTTCCGAAATGACATCGGAGTTTCGTTTATCGACGCGGTATTTTTGGTCAGGAGGATCATGAAGTTTTATCAAAGACGAGGAACACGAGGGTTCGATTCGACCCTCCAACATACCAAAAACCTGTTTCCAAAACCAGTGATGTAAGAAAGATTAATAGAATTTAAAATAAAGAGATAAGAGTAAACTTTAATTGTCGTTTTATAATGTTAATTCCCCCCCCACCCCTTCTTTTGTTTCCAGGTTACTAGTTTCAACAATTCGGTGTAAATTTAATGTTGAGTCAGGAATAAAGAAAGTTTTATCTTTTATTTTACAGAGAAAGTTATTCTCGTTTACCCCTCATCCCCACCCCTTTTAACAAAAAAAGGAAGGAATTACCACTATACATATTTGTCAGGGGATTCTGCAGCATCGAAACGTCGGTTGAGAACTCGAGAACTATTTTGCCAAATTGGCGTGTGTCCCTCTCCCCGATTTACGACAAATTTCTTTGTATTTGAGGAAAAAAATGATTGAAATTTGAATATTTCACAGAAAAAAGGTGTTTTTTTTCCACAAAGTGTATTTAGTTATCATTTTTGTCGGTGCAAATACAAGTACGAGGCGCTACCACGGCTCTTGATACAGTATACAATCAAGACTTCCTTCCCAACTGTCTTTATACCTCGAGCAGACTTTTCATATCATCCGCTTTTCTACCATTACCGTCTTTCTATCATTTCTCTCGGCTCATCCCGCTTTCCTTTGCCCCTTGTTGTATGCTCCGGGGAAAAAGGGGGAAAGAAGGTTGCATTCCTCCGGTGGTGTGAGTACGAGTGGAGCTCCATCCGCGTTCCGCAGCAGGCCTCCTCTGGCCTCCGCATCCCCAACAGCCTCTCTTGTAGCACTCTGCGAAAAGGATCGGCAAAGGGCTGCGCTCTCTTTGCCTCGTGTCTCTCACGCCGCTTCAAATTTTCCTGCTTCTCCTTCGTCTCAACTTTTACAAGCTTTCTTCGGCATTGAAAAAGATATAAATCTTTCGAGTCTGAGAATGAAAATATCAGTGTGGAGCACTCCGCTCGATGGACTCGAAAATGGATCAGCGATGCTGAAATCCGTGCATAAGTTTATTAAAATTTTCCATCGGTTTTTCTACGCTTTGCGTGCACTTATTTCCCACGGGATTTCAGCAATTTTTGCTGCTCCCAATTCCGGTAAAGACTCCCTGCAACGGTGATTTTTCGTCGAGTTTTTCCTCTCGCGGATCAACAATGTTTATTGGCTTGGCATACGATTTAAAAATTTCAATGCGACTGTTTGTTTCAGTGTTTTTTCAGCGATATGGAACGCTCCACAAATTCGCGCGCTCAGGGGCTCGGTACGTTGACTGCACGAGTCTCGGTCAGTTGTGCAATATCCGATATCGACTATCTGTCGATGCCAGAGAGCTGGGATGCAAAATCTAAAACGAGATTGTTCAGTCTCCATTCAACTGACACGTTTCGTTACATTTGCAACGTTCTACGAAAATACTGCGCAAAAGTAAGCCCCGTACAATCGACGATTGAACTTTATCCAATTTCGAGGAAAACCCTTGCAATTCTTGTCAGAATACGAAAAAAAAAATACGATTTTTGTGACGCGCCGTAAATGGAAATGCACCAAAATAAAAGAATAAGAAAAAAGGTTAAATAAATTATTGAATTTCGAATCGAGTTGAAGTCAAAGTGCTCTGAAAATAGAGCCAAAAATTGCATCGTTTTTCGGACTCACTCGACTCCGAAATCCACGAATATTGTCCAACAATTCGAAAGGAAATAAAAACAATAAAATTTAATAGAGTTGACGACCAATGGCGGAAAACCTTTCAACTGAGAATGAGAGAAAAAAATCATTCTATTTTTGGGACACTGTTTATGTACAAACGCATAAAGGGATCGCTCCACTGAGAAAGATAGAAAACAGTGATACGCTCGGAGGGTTGATGCGGGCGGTGAGCCATAAAGTGACACAATGCAATGGCATATAATATCCAGGCTTGCCGCATGGTGCATCATTTCCAGAGCGTTCTATACCCGGCTCGTCAGGACATAAAACTGAAACCCCTTAAGCCCTTCCTCCGCCGCAACAACCTCCCGCGCGTTACGTATCGCAATGGAACAGGTACGAAATCGTGTTTTCTTACGCTTCGCAAACCCCGTGACGTGAAAGATCGTTAAAGTGCATTATTTTTCATTTCTTTTTTATTCTAACGAATCGTTTCGAATTTTACGTATTGCAAGACCTAAAAAGGCTTGAATCATTAACAATTCGATTGAATATGATTCTCCAAAAAAATCAAATACTCTCGAATCTGTCTGTTCAAAGTGATTAAGGTAGATCATGCCCGTAGAATCGTATTTTATGGGTGGCTGAATTGCCTCGATTTTTACTCCATAATTAAAGATATTATCACTCCAAGTTAATGTCAAAGTTATTAATACAAAATTATAAATACGTTTTTTCAACTTCTTGGCAGAACCCAACATTTTATTCGTCTCTGCCGAAAATGTTAGTTTTTTTTTGTAAATAATCACTTTAGAGAGCACAAAGAGAAATGCATCAAAAATTGATGTTTTACTAAAATATAAGAAAGTAGAAATAAGTGAAAAGTAGTTTGATGATCCTTTTGTTTTTCTGCTCAATTTTTAATTCCATTAAAAAATTTTGACGAAATAATATCACAGCATCAGCTTATATGCACTCGTTTTTTATTAAGGAGGTTGAAGCGTATCTTATGTTAAAACTATTTTCCAACTTTGCACATTAAAATTTTTTAAACAGAATGCTTAAGACAGTATTAAACTTCTGGCGGGATATGCCGATGATTCACCGTCGTGAAATTGAGATATTTATTGTTGAAGTTTGCAATTTTTTGAAAGCTTCCATAAGAGCCCATGTTTAACCTTGTCATTTTCAACAATGAATATCTCGATTACTAGGCGGTGAAAGCTCTCCAAATTTTTCACACATAATTAAGCGCTATTCAAGAAGATTCACGTAAATTTTCAATTCATTAATTTGGAATAATAAAATCTAATGTATTTTTCGTATGATGTCCTATATATATCGCTTCAACTTCCTTAATACGTATGCTCACGACGCTGAAGTTTCCAACGTTGGAGTCCAACGAAATGAATGAAAATAAAATGATTTATCCATCAGTTTTTTATTTCACGAATGATAATTGTGTAGATTAAAAAAATACAAAGTACAAATTCGACTGGAAATAAATTGGAGAATTACTGGAATTATTGAGCAGTTTTTTAGATCATTCGTTTCATGTCTCGATTTCGTGAGACCTTGTTGGATTTATGATTCTAACGTTTGCTCGTTGTCACGACTCTGTTTAATCTAAATTTTTTCAGACGAAGGAACCACAAATATTATTCAGCAATCCAAATCAATGAATATTCGAATCTGCGTATTCCCATATTTGACACCGTTAATGATGGTTTTTCGATTTTCAAAATTCACATACAACATGCTACGCGATCAATTGTTCTATTCCATTCAACCTCGATCATCCTGAACATTTTATTTGTTTATTTATTTGAGTTCAAACGAATATCGAATGTTTGAGAAAATGTGCAGTAAACCTTGCATATCGTGCAGGCAAAAACGTCACTCAAATCGAAAAGGCTCCTGAGCACTGGTTACTCGAGGGTCTATCGTTCCCATCGCAACTTCTAATTGAAAATGTTTTATAATTGAATTAGTAAAGTCTCTCGTTTTAAATGCACGTCGCGTAAGAAACTGCCAAGCATTATTTTTGACGCTCAACAACACTCATATGTAAATGTGCAAATCCATGTGCAACGCGGAAGTTGATGCACTATATTCCCTCACGCTTCGTGTCAGTCTCTTGATATAACTCGAACGTCCTTTGCGGATGCCACGCTCGACGTTCACAGGGTGTTAATGTTCTCTGACTAGTTCGAGCACGGTGATGCAACTTTTAGCTCATACGTCATGCGAATATAAACTACGGATGATCTCGAACGAAACTTAGTTTTCAAATATATGTTATCGAAACGAAAATAAATAGTTCGAGAGGCTAATAAAAGGGACTCGGCTCTTCGCAGTCGAAATTACCACCGAAAAAGCAACTTTGTCGTACTTTCGACTCGAAATTACATTAAGGAGTTTCGGTACAAAAGTCTAAATGTTAAGAAATTGATGAAATTTGGTGATAATGTTCTTCAACATCAAGTGCGAAAACACAAATTTTTTCAAAATTTTTTTCTACTTAGTTATCGAGTAATTACGCATTAAAGCAGATTTCTTATGCCCGGAATGTATACCTATATATATGGAAACGCTATGCTTATACACGTGAACTTTAGTGATCAATTACTCGATAACTGTGTAGAAGAAAAATCTTAAAAAATTTGTATAGTCAAATTTGACACTAAAGAATATGTTCACCAAATTTTATAAAATTCTGAATTTTTTGAATTTTTTAATTTTTTTAGCATGGGTTAGCATGGCAACATTGTATCGCCTGTACCGAAACTCCTTAAATTCAAAACTCGCCTTCTTCCAGTACCTTGATGTTCTGTACTGACATAAACTCCGGTTCGCCTGGAACGGAATTTCGTTTTCAAATATGTTCTAGAAACGATAGAAAATGGGTTAGGAGCTCCGAAGAACGAGGGTTGAACCCCTTGCAGTGGAAATGAGACAAAAAAGAAAATTCTAAAGTGCACTCGACTCGGACTGACACGAAAAACTCCCCTATTTCGATATTGGAATCGTTCCATTGTTATATGGAACACCAATGTTCTCCGAAAAATACGAGCCAATATTACAACCTCGCATGAGCAATTATTTAATAGAAAAAATCTTTTCCATCGTCGCGAGAAAAATAAGAAAATGTTTATGCACCCGTGCGACAATTTGGTCGAGGCTACGACGAGGCCACGATTAGTTTTCCCGAACGCACAAGTCCCCTAATTTGGAAGCCTGATCAGACCCCGCTTTTTAGACTAGGGCCTCGCGAGAGTCAGGGCCTTTTTGCGGTAGCTCTGTTGGAGCGACATCAAGACTTAAATAATTTTAAAAATATTCAATTATTCATTAGAAATTGATTTCCGATCGAATTTAGTCTTATATTGATCGATCCCAAGCCTCCTGATATTACGACGCTGAAGTTTGCAACGTTGGAGTTCAACGAAATGAACGAAAAAAATATTTATAATTCATTATTTTTTTATTTCACGAATTATTGATGTGGCTTGAAATATGACGAATTGGAAATTCGACAGGGAACAAAATTGTAGATTTACTGGAATTATTTGAGAGTTTTTTTAGACCATTTCGTTGGACTCCAACGTTGGAAACTTCAGCGTCATCTGATATTAATTTACGCAGAAAAATTTTGCCACCTCCACCGAGGCGATTGTAATCTTCGCGCTTCCGTCGACTCACCTGCATGAGTGCGCACACTACGACTAGGCTGTCGTTTTATTAGAATAATCTTACAATAATTGCAGCATATTCAACATTTCAGAATCTTCATGCAAATAAGTCATAACCCCTGCACGGTGAGGTTACAAAAATCGAACAACGTATACACAAAAAAGGATATTAATTCATGAAAAAATTACATTTCTATAAATTGGTAGATACGCTAGACACACTTGAACGTTTTCTCTTCATACTGATATCTTTAAAAAATTATTCTTCAATGAATAATAATAATCATGTTTTATTAATAATTATAACTATTATTCATTAAAGGATAATTGTTGAAAGACATCAGTATGAAGAAAAAAGTCTAGAATTTCTGATGTACATACGATTTTAAACAAACGTCAGTTAAAAATTTTGTATTTTTCACATCAATGGTAATTTGGTTGTTGCCTTATCCTCGGCAAGACGACGATACTACCCCGGGCCTTCCTCACGAGCAGATTCGACACTTTGGAGGTAACATTTAAAAAAGAATCTTCACGAAATAGCGGCAGTTCAGGAGCTTCTGTGCGCAAAAAAAAGCCATAATTAGAAACTCCAATTGCAAAAGGCACCCTCCAAAATGCATCATTTTCACAGCAAAGCTTTGACCGGACGACCGGGTCTCCTCGACGAGTCAACACTCCATCTCGTTCCCCACAATTCCTTGGATCCAACGAAAACTCCCCGGAATCTTTTATCCCAGAAAATTCCTCTGCTCAGCGCAGAGCTTGGAAAGCCCAGGGAATATGGAAAACACGAAATTGATTTCCGGTACGTCGTCCAGGTCTTTTATCCCACATACATCGATATATACGGGGTTGGCCGGGCTCAGGAATGGGTAAGCGATAAATGCTGTTTGGATGCATGGCTTTTACATAAACAATATGCATATAGGTACGTATTTATATGGGAAATTATACGAGGTAGAGACGTAGATGCAGAGTCGCGTTACATCGCGACTATATTACGATGCTTTTACGATCTGTACGGTAGATATACGGTGGATCGTTCGACGAGAACCAGGAGAGATGACTTTGCGTTTACGCTCGCACGTACTCTCGTAATTCCGTCGGAGCGTGTCGAGCGAGCGAAGCCTCCGCGCGACTCCCGTTTCCTTGTAACTCGGAGATGTAACTTTCCTCAGAATCGTTGCATCCCATTGCAGTCTCTTTTCAGCCCCCCTCCACCATTTTCCAACCCTTTCTCGTTCTCCAGCGTATCAAAGTTATGGACCGAGGCAACAGCGCGATCCTTTTGTTGTTAATACGCTACTCCCCGGAATTATTGTGCGGGGCCGCAGACGAAACTCTGACGAGATTAAGTTTACGGCCCCCCCGCCCTTTATCGAACCACCGCGCGCGATTCAACGGGCAGAGAAAAGATGGAATAATTCTATAAATTTTCTATTTCACGATCGTCACTCGACCTTCGTATGACCGATTTTTATAGCAAAACTCGATTTCTTAAGGAAATGTTTGAAAAAAATATATGTCGCGAAGAAAAATCTAACGAATCGATTGAAAAAAAAATAAAGTGGTTTTTCAGACATTGCAAGTTCAAGTTCTATGGTTTCTCCATATCTGAACACATGCTGGCAATCGTCGAACACAAAATGCGTGTCGAAATAACCCGAGAACTGTTCGTACGATTAATTTGACTTAAGATGATGGATCAGTCGGTAATCACAACCGTGAGTGCGAGAGAGATAGCTGCAAATTTTGAAAAGGAAATTTTTCCATATCGTTCGTTTGATCGAAAAAATAAAAATGTCATAGGATTTTTGCGATCGTGCTGCGTACGATGACATTTTTATTATTTTAATCGGACGAACGGTGTCAAAGAGTTTCAATTTCAAAAATTCGAGGTGTGATTACCGACTGATCATCTTAAAAAGATACAATGTTGGAGTATCTTCTGAAAAAAAATGATCTACCGTCTAGTTATTGAGATAAAAATGATTGTAATAAAAATCCTATGAAAATTTGACTCGGAGAACTTCAAGGATCGCGACGTGACAACGCGCTGTCGCGTGAGACAAGCCGCATGATGATTATATCACTATACTTTAAAACGCTGCGCGCTCGGGGCTCATGGCACGAAGATGTATTCCAGCAGGGGCGTACGCAAAAGAAAAAATATAAAAATTCCAAAATTTACTGATAATTAACGATAATTTGAATGATTTTTGAAACGTATTTCACAACGAATAATGTTCATACAGAAAGAGAGTTACGCTCTATTTTTTATACGGCACTCGGCTATCGAACTACCTTAATGATTCGTCACCAATTAACGTGCTTCGCATATATTTTCTTGATGTTATTTCAATCGCGTTTCATCCAGTGCGATGGAATCTTGCCAAAAGTATCCTCAAATTCGATGTCGCTGTTTCTCGTATTTTTTCCTTTCGCCCGATCGATAAATCGGTCGTAAATAAAGGGAAATGGAACGAGCCTGAGTCACGAGAGTCACAGTGAATAATACGAAAGGAAGCAGCGAGATCTGGGTCCGGAGTCTGCGCTTTACTTCCGCTTCCGCGGGAGAACTCCCTCGCTTCTGATCCCCTGCTCCATTGCCGCCAGTTCCTTTCCACCCTGTGCGGTGCTCATCGCCCGATGACCGACCGAAAGCACCCGCACACGAGGCGGCCGTCTTACTCACTGCTCTCTCGTGATCGAACCCACCCTCGAACTATTCCTGCCACTTAATTAACGGCGCACCATCGTCGTTTTCATTTAATTGAAATAATAAATAATCCTACTCGGCCTTGAAACCAAACTAACTATTATCACGCGCTGAGATAATCGTTTTGCTGATCGAAAGCAATTTTTTTCATGACGCTGAAGTTTCCAACGTTGGAGTCCAACGAAATGGTCTAAAAAAACTCTCAAATAATTCCAGCAAATCTCCAATTTTGTTCCCTGTCGAATTTCCAATTCGTCATATTTCAAGCCACATCAATAATTCGTGAAATAAAAAAATAATGAATTATAAATATTTTTTTCGTTCATTTCGTTGAACTCCAACGTTGCAAACTTCAGCGTCGTTTTTTTTCTCTTGACTCCTAACACGAGATAAAACTATTTTTAAATAATAAAATAGATTATTGATCGGTCGAACTGCCTTGGGGATGATCCAATGCGGTTGCTTAATCGTTAAGAGGAATTTCGGTTATTTATAGAATTGTTTGACTTTCGACGAAAAAATAATGATCGAATTTACCGTGGTCCGACCGAACGGATTTTGGATCAATAAACAAATGTTATTCTTCCTCGCTTTGCTGCTTTCTACATCGAAGAAACACGAGAAAATAATAATTTAATTGAGAATCGAAGGAGAAATTGGTAAAACGATCTCGTTCACGAGGATTTCATAAGAAATTTCGAAAAAACAAATCTCAATTATGAAGAAAAGAAAAAACATAAATTTTCGCCCACATAATCAATAACTTTCGCTCAAGGCCTTCGTAAATTATCATGAAAGGAAATGAGCCCGTGCGGAGTACGAATAAAGGGTAACGAGTCCGAAGAACCGCGGGGGAAGAAAACAGGAAACGCGCAGCTCTTCCCGCTCTGCGATCCTGTTCGCAGGGCGCGTAATTTCCACGCGGAAACGAGCGGCCAACGAGGAAGCTCCGAGCTTCGCCGACGAGGATCTCGCGGGATTTCCCGAGGAATTCCCGGGACTCGAGGACGCTGTTACAGGACTCGAGGAGTCTCTCGAAACCCTTCCGCTAATTTCTCCGCTCGCTCCCTCTCTCTCTCTCTCTTTCTTTCTCGCTCCTTCATCCACGTTGCTCTTCCTGCTGTCCTCCCGATACGGAAGTCCCCGATTTTCGGGCAAATCACGGTTTTTCTTGTCCGCGAAGAGGTACGAGAGGGACGAAGCACCGCTGGATTCGTCCCGTGACTCAAGCCTCCCACGCAAGTCAATAAAACGGCTTCATATATTTTATAAAAAATTCTCGTTTCACTGAACCGCAATACAGTTTCGGCGATCGATCCGCGAAAAGATGAAACGAAAGAAAATCATCGTGAAAAATTCCACTTCCGAGGGCTTCGATCCCGAAGAAGGTCAATTCGATCGCAGCGAGGAATTGCACAAAAAACAAAGCGACCGGCCATTCGAAACGTGAGAAAAAGCTCTGTGCTCCGGTCCCAACTGCGCGCCGTTTATCCTGCCCCCGACTCCGAAATGCTCGACAAAGCTCATCGACTCGAACTCGTGCGAAACGTCTCGAGAATTTATCCCTCCAATTCCGTCGACTATTGTCATTTCTCGAGGCTAAATCCCCTCATATTTCCCGTTGAACGGGTTTTGTCAGTCCTGGGCGATCGTGGCACGATGGCAGCAGGCGAGTATAAAACGGCTCATTCATTCGGTAAACGTTTTTTTTTTTTCAAATTGAGGAATCTTCGTGTCTTGAAATATTCAAGAGACGCATTGGAACTTTCGAGCCGTCTAATTAAATCTTTCCTCCGGAAATAAGACTGAAAAGACAACGTAGAAAACGATCGGAATAAGGTGGAGAAGAACGAGAGCTACCTAAGGAGCTAGGAAAACATGAAAGTGCAGCAGCATCGCGCCACTTTTCACTTTTCTTTCTCTCAACTCTGCTTTTTTCTCTTTTCATCTCCCACGGGGGGAGATCCGCTTTTCACGAGGAGAGGAAAAACCCGCTCCGCGAGAGGCGCTGTCTCGAACGAGCATGAGAAAAAGGAGGTACAGGAGAGGAGAGACTCCCTCCCTTCTTTCGCGTACAGGAAATCCACGAATCTTGAGAAAATACGAGAGCGCATTTGATAGGAGAACATGAACGAGGGGCTAGCTCCAAGGAAAACACTTTTCGAATGCTAGACCAATTTTTCGACACGACTTTCTTAAGGAAGTTGAGGCTGTACAGTCATTTTTTTTACCCAAAAGTTATGGCCTGTACCTTTCAAAAGTTAGGCCAGTTTACAGTTTGGCAATGTTGCATACACTTTAAAGAAAAGTTGGGGAAAAAGACGAAAAACTGGTGAAAGCTCAGTCGAAAACACGAACGGTGACGATCCTAGCCTCAAAAAACTGCACGGCAAACAGATTATTATTAATATAATCTCAGCAAATCTCCTAATAAAGCTGAAAAAAACTTGACATTATTCGGCAAGCCTTGCTCATGTTGCCCAAAAAATTTCATATTTTTAGCATCATTTTTAACGGAGATATCACTGAATGTGTCTTGACTTCCATAAGATTACGTGTTATTTGGCCCAAATTGTTATTGACTTTTCTCAGCAACGACGCTCCTAAACTGTCTGAAAATTAAACTGATTTTTTTTTACACTTCACTTTATAAGATGCAATCGGTTTAAAAGCGGTGACATCATTTTCATTCTAATGCCTCAACTTCCTTAAGTAAGTCTTGAAATTGAGTTTAAATGGGTAGTCGTATCAAATTTTTAAGGGTTCGTCTTATTAAACGTCTTTTAATATGAAGAAAAATCTCTTTCCATATAACGAATGAACTCTGCTTACGATGTTTATGAAAATCGGACACAGTTACGATGCAGTATATGAGGAAGGTCTGGGAAAAAATTCGAGACGATTTTGTCTTATACTAGTAATAAAAATACATTACGTTTGGCATTTCGTTACTTCTCGGCTTGGCCCATTCCCGTCACAGCCTTCTGTCTTTTTATTAACACTTTTCTCTCGATCCCCCTATGGCTTTTGTAATTTCATACGCCAAAAGACAAATTGAAAAAATTCATTTACAATTTTGAATTAGAACTCTGACATTAATTTAGAGTGATGATATATCTTTAATCAGGAAGTAAAAATCGAGCCAATTTAGACACCCGTAAAATAGGATCCTACGGACATGATCTACTTTAATTCGCTTTCAACTTCCTTTTGTGCTCGCAATTTCATCGAGATTCGTTACACTCGTTTTGGGGAATTCGATGAATCGTAAGTTTACGAGAAATTTTATAAAATTTGGAAAAGACTCTCATTTTTCAGTCGTACGAAAGAGTTTTTTTTTTTTTTTTTTTAATTTTTATTTGCGTCTGCAGCACTCGATCAAACTATTGATGAATCTTACAACGTTTGATCAAGTTTTGGAACTTTGATCGAGGAAAAAAAATGGAGAAAACCGGCCCGGAAAAAACGAAAATTGTGCATTTTACTGCGACGCACATTATCCCACGGGGAACCAACCGGGATCTTCTGGTTCCTTGGTCGGATGGAGTCCTAATAACGAGGGAAATTCCCTTTCCTCGATTGGAGGATTTTCCGCGTTTGAAAATGAGACTCGAGTGCGGTGGTCAAACGTTCCGAGGATTTCCCATTTTCCGTGCTCTCCCTCTCAGGCTTTTTCTAGTTGGAGAAAAAAAGTCGGACGAATCTTCCTCGTTCTGGGAGCCTGGTCGAACGGCGTCCATTTTTCGAACGAGAGATACGTTTTTCCGAGTTTGGAGAGAGAGAGAGAGAGAGCGCGACGAGGACTGAGGATTTTGCGCGAAAATCCCGAGGGAACGAGAGAACAAGAAGCGCCAAGAGAATAAGAGAGCGGAAAATGGAGGAATTGTTCGCATTCCTGTTACCCGGTTATTCGGACGCTCGAATTTTTCGTCAAAATCTACGTTTCCAGGGAAATTTCGACCTTGCAAAAAAGTCTCTAACGATTCCTTCAATTTTTCCAAAAGAAAAAACGAATTTTCCATTCGTTGTTTTCTCGGCGAGCCGACCTCCCAGAACTACTCGCTCCGAAACCCGGAGTCCCGCGAAACAAGCGAACGACCCCAAAACTCCAAAGCAGAGCCGTGTTTTTGAAAAATCGAAAAAAATCGTGAAAACGTCAAAATCTGCGAGTCTTTCTCCCCCCCGGAAAATTCGAATCGCCTCGTAAACCCTTCCGGATTTCTAGAGCCCTGTTACAAATCCTCGTGGCTTTTGTAACGCTTTTCCGGGGATGCCAATTTTCCGAGCATTCCCGGGGCTCGGCTGGAGAGGAAGGGAGACAAAAAATCCGGGGGAGCGAGTCAAATTTCAGCTGTGCGTCGAGTTTACCTCCACTGGGCTCGGCCCTTCCTAATTCGTCGGGCGAGCCCTCGATTGGGGCTTTTTTCCCGAACGATTGGATCATGGAAGCAGCTTTCGAAATAAACGGCACAAAGTTTAAGCAGAGCAATTGTATATTTTATTTAATGAATTTTAAGAGATCTATCGAGGAACTGATCGTCGCAGTGCTCGAAAAAGTGACTCTGACTCTACCGACAAAGGGCCTCGTGTCTCGACCTCTTCCATGGTCTGAATATTCGTTTTGCAAACAAATTTCTAGGTGAAGTTGTGAAGTTTCTGTCTTTTCTTCCTTTTTGTTATTTTTTATTATTCAACTTCGAAGTAGAACTATTAATAATTCGGTTAATCATTGGTTATTCGAACCAGAAAACCAATATACTTATCTTGTCTTTAGATGCGTGGATGGCCAAGAAAAGAGACAGGAGACAATATGGATATGATAGCTTTATTATTTTCGTATATGCTTGTGGCTAGCCCAGAGACAACTAACTTGAGCGAGACGATCCCCTAAATTTCTACAATTAAGAGGGGGTAAACGGTGGTCAGTCGACTGTCCCTACCTATGTGAGCTTGGCGCTAGATTTTAAATTCACCACAAAGTTATAGCTCATGGATTATTTTAGCTCTTATTCCTATTTTTGCAGATTCATCAAAATCATTAAATAAAATTGAAGAATTCATAAATATTTTGAAACGATTATTCGGGACGAGCAAATTGCGGTTGAGAATTAAAAAATCAAATCGAAGAGAGTCGCAGGCACGAGGCGTGCAAATGAAAATGCGAAAAACCGAGTGAAATTCATTTTTACGAGCATAATCAAGGGAATGATTAATTAATTTGTGAATTTTTCTCAGAGTTCGACTGGGTTAGACAATCATCGTCGTCGCGTATATTTACGTTCCGAAGAGGCGACGGGACGTTCATTTTTTTCCACTGTGTTACGATGATCATAATTTTCTACGCACTCGTTATAATAATAACTCGTCTTATAGCCGCGGGGCGTAGTATGACGCGATGGCGACAGCGAGAGCGTCGTCGTCGACGACGGCGAGGTCGTACAAGGCGAGCAACCTCACACGCATGCTAGAGACCGAGAGAGATACGAGAGGGAGAGGAAGGGGAAGAAAAAGCGTGGAAAAAAAAACGGCGAAAACGAAAAAAGCGCAAAAACAGCGATGTAGAAATGGCTTATTGACGAGAGAAGAAAAAAAGGAAGAAAAAAGTGAGCGAAAGATAATGAGCAGGGAGCAGCAGTAAGGAAATTTAGTCAGGCCAAAAAGAGAACTCGATAAATATCAACTGGAAATCAGAACGAAAAATTCTTTATTTCATTGGCAGCGAAATAAAGGAGAAAGAAAGAGAGCGAGGGAGGGAGAGGGTGGGCGATCTTTCGCCACGTTGCACGTTCACTGGGCTCCGGGCGATTAGCTTCGCTCGCCCGAGCAAATCACTGTGCACGCACAGACAGCGGCATACACACAGAGAGAGCTCTCGTTATTCATGCGCTCGGTGGGCTCTCTCTCTCTCTCTCTTATTTCTGTAATGAGAAGGGGCGCTCGCGGTTCGATGCTTCGGAAAGACTTTGACGCGGAAAAGCGACGGTTACGAAGTGAATCGCGCGTCTATCCATAAATTTAAACTATTTTTAAACGGACGCACTACCGGTCAAAAGTTTCTTTGACCCTCCGTTCGATTCCGGAGAGAAAAAAAGAGGCAAAAGATAAATAAAAAAAATAAAAAAACTCGTACGAGTCCGTTAACTCCTCGCTCGGGCCGATCTCTCCATTTATTATTTCAACACACTTAATTTTATTCCATTCATTAAATTCGGAATGATTTCTCACTAAATATCATTGAAGCTTCGATAAATTCAGTCGAAAATACAAAAAATATGCGTAGCCAAGTGGAAAGACCTCAGCGCGGCCTCGACCGTAGTATTTATTTATCTCTCCCGGTTCTCTCTCCCCCCCGCCTCTCGCTCTTTCGTTACGTACGATCTCCCGCGAGTGTATACCGCGACGAGGAATTCCGACCGGTAACTCCTGTCCCCGGGGCGGCTTCAATCGGCGCTCGACCCGGGCTCACAGGATAGAAAGGCGTCTGGCCGGTCTAGCAGAGATTCTCCATCTCTCTCTCTCTCTCTGTCTAATCCATACGTACACTTGCCTATTCGTCCTCACACATGACGTGCCCACAGACCCCCGACGCTCTACACATGTGCACAAAATCATTACACATTGATATATACACGTATATTTATTGTGTTTGATTAACGCTGATAAAGTAGACGCACACACGAACGCAGGAGAGCAGTCTAGCCTCGGGAATGCCGGATAACAGAGGGCCGATCGAGGCGCACACGGACGCACACACGTGGGCGCGGGAAACGTCATCGTTTCACTCTGGCCACGTGATTTATTCATTTATGTACGTAAATAACGAAAATGTCTGCTCGCACGAGGGCCCTGTGCGTGTGCGTGTGTCCGCGTGAAATTCGCCCCGTTGCGCACGAGCGCATGAATCACATTTTTTTCCCACTACGGCTAAAGTGGATTTCAATCGATCGTTGTACTTTTTCCATTATTATTTCATATAGTTATATTTCATAGTCTTCGATTCCGTGCCATTATCTCCGAGGTTTCCCGTCATTCCAAAATTTCGACGACCTCGTTCCGAGAGCTGTTCTTCAAAATTTCGACGAATTTGTTCCTCTCCAAGTTCTAACGTGAACGCATACATCTGGGCAAATACAAAAATTAAATGTGCGAGTGGAAAAAAATAAATGAAAACGTGATGTTTGTAAGAATTCAACTCCGAGATGAAATTCGGCCTCTGCAAGCGACGACGAATCGCGGAAGGATCATCGAGTCGGAATTTCGTACGATACCAAGGTCAGAGAAGAGCGCGCTTGAAAATAAAATCACATTCGGTACTTCGGGGAGCTTCTCGCACTCGAGAGAACTTCGCTCTCCGTGCGATAGATAGATAGAGCTCCTTTGTTTTTTCTCCCTCTCTTTCTTTCGCTTCCCCCCCCCCCCCCCCCCCCCCAACGTATTTTCCCAATGCCATACGCGCCTGATTTACCCCGGCCGCTCCTCCGCCCCCCCGAGCAGCGCTCGAGATCGTATCTCTCTCGGCAAGTGTCTATAAACACGGATCTTGGATACATGATTGAAGAAATTCCTACCAAAGGTATAAAAACGTAGGAAAAACTCGGTATCACAGCATTAAAAATAAGTCGTCAAATGATCGTACTATCTATAAAACACTTGTGTACACAAACAACAATAATATCAGCTGCAGAGATAACATTAAAATTGCTAAATCGAAAATCAGCCATGAAAGGACTCATTAGTAACGCACGCTTCCGATTTCCCATTCAATTCTCTCGACATATAATGCTTCGCGGAATTTCAACGGGTTCGTATATTCAAACGATATCTGTTTCGCTCTTACGCGATAATGCACATCACCGCACGCACACACGATTATTTCGCCAAAGTCGTATCGAAGATAAGCAATCGCGAATAGCGAAGAGATTAAATTACAAATGAGTTATTATTATTTATTGTTATGATTATTCATTCAACCGTTTTTTTTTTCGAAGATAAATTAGTTTGCGGGATCGTAAAATTCATGAAGAACGAAAAAATTCACGCATAATATGTTACGAATATATTTTTTATGTCTCATTTATATTTCGAGAAAGTATGGGGAAGCTCGTGAAAGATAGTATGGATTCGAAGACGATGGATCGCCTCGTCCTCTTCCTTCTATTCGCTATATATAGATGTGTATATATGCACGTTATAATACAGCACCGTCAGTACGTCGTAACGTTCTGCTGGGAACGGGATAGAAACTGTACAAGCGAAGAGAGGCACTAGAAATTGCACTGCTATCGTGATATACGTATGTTCATACCTATACGTACGTATATACACACTTGACGCTACCGGTGTAAGCTATACCAGGGTTTTACTGCATATTGAAGCCATAACCCCCGTTTATACGGGCCCTTTTAGTGCAGAACCCTTAGGTGAGAAAATGTCAAGAGAGAAAAAGATAGAGAGATATATATAAATATAGGATTTTGCTCGGGCGCAGTGTGCTCCGTCGTTTTTCTACAGTTTCCTCGGTAAGTTTGGACTTTGTTATTGTTTAATGACGTTACTCGCGCAGATTTCGTTACAGATACGAAATAATGGGAGCAAGTGTTTCCTGTTTAGATCCTAATCCAAATAATGTTTGATTAAAGCGTTCGACAGGAGTTATAGCGTTTGGAATTTGATCAAAATTTTCCCGGTTGTTTGGTTTTGAAGCTCGTTAAACAGAAAATAGGTTGATTCGATTGATCGTGCAAGGTACAACTCGTAATAGTTATGCTGTTACGAATTCGTATCAACCAGTTTGGAGATTCTTTGTTTACACTTACCCGGGCGTCGCTTCGCTCGATTGGTCTCTCGTTACAAACGGAATATCCTGAAGAATTAATCACCGCACGAAAAAAATGCACACAGACACTCCACTGCTACGAACTACATCGAGAAAAAAATATCACTTTTTGAACTAATTCACGGTCAACCCGGGGATTCTAGATCGTTCCTCCATCTCGTTTGATTTCTTAGAAAACATTTTCTCGCGAGGCAATGATGTTCGATTGAAATAACGATAAATGATAAGACACCGACCGACGTTCAGGACGCGCACACGCACTGGAAGGTATTTGTCGCGAATGTCGCGCCACCGCCCGGCGATCCCATTCAATCGCCATACCGAATTGCGCAGTCATTCCAACATGGCTGGCCATCCTTTTTTTTCTTTCTCCCTCTCCCTCTCTCTTATTCGCTCGCTCTTCTCCCTGTCACTGTCTCTTCAAGAGTCATCCCTCGTTCTCCAAACGAGAATTGTCGAGGGGTTAAAACTAATTGTATTTTCCTTTTTCTTACTTCGATACTTTAAAACTTAAAATAGTAAATATGTCAGGCGGTGCATTATTCAGCAATAATGCTTCTCGCGGCTCTAGCAAATATCTCGTTGAATTCAAAGCCGGTAAAATGACTATGAAAGGAAAAATGGTTTATCCCGATACTCGCAAGGGACAGGTTTATGTCTATCAATCTGATGATTCTCTTATGCATTTCTGTTGGAAAGACCGGACCACCGGAGTCGTCGAAGACGTGAGAACAGTTTTATCCTTTTAGTACCTCATTTTTCGAAAACGAAGACTTCTCAACGACAAATTCACAAAAGTCATTCCGAACATAACCACAATTTCTTCTTTCGTGTATCTTTTTCATCACTCAATAATATTCTTCCACATTTTTCTTGAAATGTTTTAACATCAGCCCTACATTTTTTTACAGGATTTAATCATCTTCCCTGATGACTGTGAATTCAAACATGTTCCGCAGTGTGAAACCGGCAGAGTTTATCTGCTACGATTCAAGTCCTCTAGCCGCAGATTCTTTTTCTGGCTTCAGGTAAAAAATCAATAATTATCCTTATTTCTATTGGAAGACAAACTAGTTTTAAATTCAAAATATTTGGAAAACAAATTTTCAATTTTCCAGATGTAAAATAATACTTGAAAACTACAGCACTGAAAAGCCTTATTCTCTGATAACAAATACATTTTTTTCAAAGGACTTGAAAACCGACAAGGACAAAGAGCACTGCAGAAAAATAAACGAAGTACTCAACAATCCACCTACACCGGGTTCTCAGCGCAGTGGAGGAGCTAATCATGAAGGAGATTTACAGAATTTACTCAACAACATGTCGCAACAACAATTAATGCAATTGTTCGGCGGCGTAGGCCAAATTGGAGGTTTAGGAAGTTTATTGGGAACAATGAATAGGCCTCATGGTACAAGAGCAACAACCACAACTGCCTCTACTCCTGTAACCACTTCTGTTGCCAGACCGCCTGCTGCTCAGACTCCGGCTCCTACTACTGTCACCGAAGCTCCAAAACCAGCAGGTTTGCTTACAGATGAAACACAATTAATTCTGGAAGTTTGGGTGTCTCGATGCATCAAAGATCGTACATCGACCCTTGCTCTCGGTCCCATTGGACCGATAATGACTAGAAAACTGCCAATGGCACGAGCATTTAAGATTTCTCCACCTCCAAATGTATATTCAAAGATTTGAAAGATTCTTTCTCAATTTTTATCGTTTCCTTGTATGATTCTCGGATCACAATGATTTTTATCAAGTCATTATTTCACTGATTTTTTCAATGCTAATTTTGGGTATCCATTTTGTATTTTCACGATTTTCGAACTTTCTTAATCTTCAAGTCTTTGCTATATTTACATTCTGCTATGCTGAAATGTTACCATCCTTCTTGCACCGTTACCAGTTCTCATTCTTCTGTTTATAGACTTTCATCATTTAAGTTTTCAGTACTTTCGAGATGTCCTATTTCGTGAATATTTTTCAATTGTCTTTTACAATAATAAATTTACATATTTAATTGAAATGAAAAAGAAAGAAGCATGAGTCCCAATTTTTGAATTTTCGACTGTTTTCAGATTTGACAACGTATCAAGACCTGCCAAACTGGGAACCCGTAGCTCAGGTAATATTCCCTTAAGTTCTCAACATTCATTAATATTTCCCACTAACCAGCAACGTACGCTTGAGAAAAATAAATTGTGTTATTTTTTCATAAGATTTATCGAAACTGAAAAATTTCATTATTCGTCGGTGTTTCATCATAAATTTTTTGAATTATTTTTACACATCGCAATGTATTTTGTTGGTTACGGAGGACGGTGGTCCTTTGTATTTGAATATTTTTCAATCGCTGGGGAGGGAGAATCCAAGTGCACGTTATCCTTATCGCAAATCGATTCATTCCCCTATCAAACGATCCCTGATAAGATAAATTCTCGGTCTTCAATCTTATCTTTTTTTCACACTGTGAATTTTGGTGTTACCGCGAACACCACGCGTATCAACGAATTCAGTCATGTCTCGACGCCATCTTATTTCTTTAGCTTGATACTAAACCGTTGATCTAATCGATAATTCGACGTCAAAAATTGCTATTTAATCGCAATCTTACACTCGAAGTGAAAACAAAAAACTCTCGTAGTTTATCAAGCTTCCGGGATCGTTTTATCAACGAGGACTTTTAATTGAAATATTTACAGCGCGTATTTGGTATTTGTTTACTTTTTATTCTGGTTTATCGAGCGTTATTACACTTCGAGTCGACGTTCGCTTCGGAACTGAATTCAATCTCGTTGCACGCGTTGTCGAATGTTCGCCGGATTTTCCGACTCATTCCCCTCCGTTTTTCACGAACTTAAAAGAGACCAGAATCGTGAAAAATTCTTCCATTTTGTGCAGTGATTATTCCTAGTTCGTGATCGGATTCTAGAAAACTTGGACACTTTTCGTTGTTAAAAAGTCCAGTGACTTGGAATATTGAAAGCCAAATCGTGGCGATACCAAACAAAAAATTTTATACAATTCCAACGGAAATAAGGAAAATAAAAAAAATAAAAAACCCACTTCCGAGTTACAGCGATGAGCCGAATCGCCGAGAACTTTTTCCAGAGCGGTGTATCAAAATGACTAAAAATTAAACGAAAATTCTTTCTGTTGTACAGTGTCGACGAAAAATTCGTAAAAAAATTGCAACGAAAGTAGGCATTAGTGAAAGAAGATCGAGCCTCACCCTCGAGCTGCCGTGATGAAAGAGATTTCTTAGAACAATATAGACGAGCAGCAATCGAACGAGTACAAAAATTAGGAGCGGAATCTCCAAAAGAGATTTCAGCGAAAGTAGTGAATCATCATAGGAACACGTGATAAGTGGGAGGAAAAATAGAAGAAATATTCCAAAACGAATAACTAATTTGAAAGCTTCAGTGATTAAAAAACTCCCAAAGGATTGTAGAACTAAAAGTTTTGCGAAAAATATTTGTCGCGAAAAGTAAAAAAGTTGTTCGCGTCCGCGAGTAAAAATAATCGAACAATGTTGTTGAGATTAACGATGAATATAATGAAAGGAAATTTGCAATGGTTGGCCGATCGGTTTTCAATGTTGAGGAGTTTGCTCGGGGCTCCAAACCGCGGGAGGGGTGCGAGGTTTATTTGTTGTTCTCGGTCGGCTACAGCAGAGCTTATTGTCCGGCAGAGGGGAGTAGCAAGCGAGCTGACCAATTCCTTCCCGGGGGCGATAACGGCTACGGAAAGTCTGGAGAGGACAATGAGCGAGCACTTGCCACCCGGGGACAACCTGTCCACCACGCTAACGTCCCCCCAGTTCTCCCAGGCGCTATCAATCTTCTGGTCTGCTTTGCAGTCGGGCCAGGCGAGTGCGATCGTCCGTCAATTTGGTCTTGGACCGGAAGCCGTCAACGCCGCCGACCGGGGAAACCTTGAAGCGTTCGTCAGCGCCCTCGAGACCGAGGTCAAAGCCGGACAGCAGCAGCAGCAGTCTGCGAGCACAACGACGCAACAACAGCAACAGCAATCGAAAGAAACAACGGGCGAGGATGACAAAAGCAAAAAATCGTCAGCCTCCTCCGGAGCTCCTTCGAGCGGCACCAATCCTGCGAAAAAGGACGACGACGACGAGGGAATGGCACTCGATTAAACTAAACAAACAATCATTTTTTCCCCCCGCCTCGAATAAAATCCTTCAAACAAATAATCAATCGTTCCTTTCTTTTTTCGTTTATACTTTACGCCAAATTCATCCTTTTCGTATTTTCCAAAACGAACTTCTAAAGAGCCTTCGAATAAGCAATCGCTGTTTTCTCGTTTCTCTCATTCGCTCAATTCATTCGTATTCAGTGTGTTTCTCTGAAGACACGAAACTTATTTCCAGATACAACTTTGGTTTTTTGTTTGTTTACATTTCTATTTTGTCAAATTCGTTTTTGTATTTCTTCAAGCAGTTAAAAACTAAATGTGAATTTCGTTCGCGGAACTTTTCCACCAACGATTCTACTTTTTCTTACCTACGTTTCGTGAGATTCGCTTTCTGGTCTTGAATCTTTTAAAGAAGATTCGAAAATTGTCGTTTTTTTCCTCATTCGCATCGCGTCAAACGAATTTTTCGTCTTCGTATCAGTATCATCGAAAAACTCGACGAGAATTTGTATTTCGTCTTGCTCCTCGTTTTTTTGTCGTCCATAGTTTCCTATTTTTATCCCTCGTTCATTGTAACTCAATTCTCAATATCAAGTTATCGTTAATAAAAAGAAATTTGAAAAAACGCTTCAAACTTGCTCTGCCAGCTGATCCTTCGATCTCATCCTTTCCGAAAACAGAAAATTGAATTTGCTCCCAAAATTCTGACCTTCAAATTTCTAATCTCTGCCAGCAGCAGCCCAATCAAATTTTATCTATAATAATTTCTAGACTCGAGCTCAAGAGTGGCTGGGAAATTCTGTTAATGACGTAACTGTTTTTGTTCTTCAATATTTCGAGAGAAAAATGAATGCAGCATTTTTGGGGCCATTTCCATATTAACGACTTTTATTACGAGAGAAAATGAAAATCTGTGAAAATTGGAAAATTGACGAGCAAGCATGCAGGAAATCGTGGGATTTTGTTTGATGAAAAAAATAACGTTGAAAGTGACTATAGCGCCAGGTGAACTTGGTACTGCATTCTGCTCCAATGACCTTGAACTAGACACATCTATGCGAGACGCTGGTAAGTGCATTATATAGCGACTTTGCCATGTCGAAAGATTGAGAGTCGAAATTGTAGGCGGACAGTTTTTTTTGTGCAATGTGATTCCACTTGGTAGCAAAAAAAAATGATTTGAAACGCACGAAAAGGGAGGCCGAAATAGTTGGCTTTGGGCTCTGCGATCGTTAATGAAAGGTGGGATTGAATTATCAGTGAAAACAGGAGAAAATCCGGGTGAAATAATCGAGTACACGCATGCTTGAGAAAAACGTGTGAACGGCGGGAATAGCGCGCGTCCAATCACGTGCTTTTGTTTACGACGCACAAACGCGGCATTGGGTAAGCCGAGTAATCGATATAAGTATGACATTGCCGCCAACTGATACTCGAGGGACGATAAACAGAGGCGAAAACATAAACAGAGGATAAACAGTTGGAAAAAAGTATGAAGAAGAGGATAATAACAAAGTCGAACAACCGGAAGTGACACCTTTGCGTTTATCGTTTCGTTTATTTCACAAAGAATTCGACTCTTTTGAGGTTAAAACAACGTTATGGTTGCGGGTCTTCGGATCCAGATGTGTTTACACGCTCGGTTCGCGGGAAGGTTTCATTGGTCGTTCGAGCCACGATATGATTTCAGGTGCGACTCCACAATTTTAGGTTTTTTACCGTTTCTTTATCGTTTCATAAAGTTCTGCAACGTAGGCCTGATTTTTGAACTTGTTCCTTATCGCCGCGATAAAGATTCGTCGAATCTACTTTTGTTTAGCTCCATCCAAGAATAAACACGAAGAAAAGAGTGGGCAGAGAGCAACGCGGTAGGCTTAATTTCATTGATAAAATGTTTTATTCGCCCTCGCGAAAGATACGGCCATGTTGTATTTTGCGCAAGCGCGACTGTAGCCGTGAATCGCACAAGTAGCGAGAGAGGGGGGAGAGAGCGACGGAGCAAGCGAGTGAGAGAGAGATGGAGTTGCCTCGCGAGTGGTGGCCGATGAATACTTCGCGAATTCAGCTTTGAAAAATATCTTCGCCGCGTTGGTTATTCGCGCGAGGCTTACGCGTCGGGTTTTTACAAAATAACGGCTCTCCGCTCGGCTCTTTTGACGAAGCTCAACGTAATCAAAGTTTTTTGCGTTACGATGCTGAAGAAAATACCGGTGTCGTCGTGAAATAAAGCGCGGGTAATCGGCTTTTATGTTCCATTGTTGTGACAGCGATGCCCCGGGTACGCGAGTCCCGATAGAGAAAAAAGAGCGGAAAGGATAGAGCATCCACGCGTGTATGTGTGTATATTCGCCCGCGCGTGCCTATTCTGTGTGTGTGTGTGTGTGTGTTTGGGAAGCGCGCTTTGTATTTCCAGCGCTCGTGTGTCGGAGCTGGTGTATATGCGAGAGACGAGACCATGTTAAAAAATGGCAACCTTGACACTTGCCGATTGTTTTTTCGACGGCTAAAAATCACGCGTGCCTTTTAATTTCAGCCGAAAACTGTGAACGTCTCCACATTTTTTCTCAATTTTTTATACACGTCGTTTCTATTCGTTCTTCTACTATTCCGTAGCAACGGCATGTACGTTACAACATGTTTCAACCGCGCGCGATCATTTGTCAACATTGATTTAATAAATGTGTCGTCTTTTTAAGCTAATTATCGAGACTATCAACCTGACGTAAATCGCTCGTTATCGCTCACTCACCCCGCTATTACTTAATGAAGAAAAACATGAAATCTACGATTACACGCAGTATTCCTAAATTTTGGAATAACGCACTTTTTTACCACGAGGCGACGTTGAGCGTTAATGACGCTTTTCTTTCTTTCGGGCCACATTCTTCAATATTGAATACTCGAAAAAATATATTTTAGATTAAACTTTCTGCTACTGATATTCACATTTTATAAAAACGACAATTACGCAACCAAATGAAATTCTTGATCGATCCTACGAAATTCTTACCGACTCAACTTGTTCAATGTTCATTTATCATACGTCCGTAATAAACTTTTTCCTCGTTCATTCGATTCATGACAAACATCACCGAACATCGATCAAAAAAGATTGAGACAACGCATCTTTGACTGAAAATAACCAATAAAAAAAATGATCTGCTTCGTGCTCAGAAATACAGTATTGCTGACCTGAAATGCTCGTTCTCAAAATATTTTTTCGAAAAATACTTCGGCTTCGAAAGTACACACATATTTATGTATATTTATATTACATACACATTTTGCACGGACCGGTTCGCGAATCGTGTGAGTAGCGAGCGCATACATACGTGAGTGACTCCTTGTTCTATCGCACGAAACGAGTTTTCGCTACGGGCATTTTATTATTGCTTATATTTTTCGTGTATTTTCGTTTGAACTCGTCCATTTTCTGTGGCACGTATTCTCTTCGCGTTTTTAAAGATGCTACGGAGATATGGGCAAAAGTGATCGAGAATATTATCACATTTCGTCAAAATATTTATATACAGGGTGTTTGAAAAGTCGCACTTGAAATTTCTAAAATTGATAGTTTGACAAGTTATTAAGATGAAAGTCTTTTGTCAATTTCGTTCACCATTCTCCGATCACGGAATTTTAACCGATTATTGATGGCCAATCAGCGCATAGGACGAGAAGTGGAGGGAGCCACGCGCCGGTACTGCTTGACACGCATTCCTCCATTTTTCTCCGCTCACGCCGCACTTCCCCCGCTCAGCCGATTCGTTACCGTTGAGTGCAGTAAATAGTTAAAAGATTTTTCGCTCCAGGGTTTCAATATTAATTTGACCCTATAAATTGGGAACTTCACTTTTCGAACACTTTGTATACGTGCCATGGATCTTGTCCGTTCGTACATATATAACACGAGGGTACGCACTGCCATCGAGACAAAACTGTCGCCGGATGCGCGCACAGTGACTAATAACCGTTAACGTCACACATACGTATTAACTTTTCAACATTAAATACAAACAGAGTCTAGCGGCGCGAATTTCGCATGTTCGAATATTTCCAGTTTATTTTTCAAATGTTTTCGCGTCCATCCATGATGTATACGTGCGAAACGGGAATTGACGGTCATCTCAAGGACACAACTCATCGAATTTGTGAATTTAAAAGTCAAATCGTCGTGAGAGTGAATGAATATTTTGTATTCTTCATTCAAGTATCACCGTTGTGTTGTTTACGAAAAAAAAAAAAAAAAAAATAAATAATAGAAGGTAGAGAGGCAGTGGCTCAGTGGTAGCGGGCCCGGCTCCCACCCAGCGAGCCCGGGTTCGATTCCCGACGCCGACACCAATGGATTTTTCTAAGTGTCCCAAAGCTGTACTCTCTGTGGTTCGGAACCCACGTAAAAAAAAGTAGGTCCAGAGTGTGTGTAGTGGAAAAAACAAAAACAGTGGGAAAGAAAAACGAATAGTGGAGATATATAAAATAGAGGAAATACAGAAAAAACACACCATGTAAAAACCCGAAAAGGGTATGCATGTAAAACTCCACCACTACTACTACTAAATAATAGAAGTTTATCACCTCGGGCAGTTTACTCATGTCAGTTTACAATCGTAATCATGGATGAAGTAGCAAATGCAAATTCATGATAAATTTCGCAAATAATTCGCTGTGTATAAGAAGCAGCTTTCGTGAGAATAAAAATTTACGTGGCATGTAATTCGCGAGGGTTTCTGTTTGGTTGCTCGACGGTCCACGTGGTTTGATGGACGGCTGATGGATGATCGCCGCGCGTCCATCATTGTTTCTCGGTTCGCCGGGTTCGCGAACTATGCACACGTCACTGCTGCGACGGTCAGGCGCGAAGTATCGAGGCGAAAAAGAAAGAGGGAGAAGAAAGCAAAAAGGCGGAAAAAAACGAAAACAATATGGTTGCCATTGTAAGGAAAAATCTTGCTGGAGCTTTTGTGTGCACTTCTTGAATAACTCGCGAATGTATTTATGTATATATTCACTTATATAGATCTGTATATATACAGAAACGTACACACACGCGTGCCCACACAGTCGAAACTTGGCCTCCTGTGCTGCTCAGTCGTCTCGTGACCGTCGTAGCGGCAGGTTGTTTACGCGACTTTTCGCTCTCTCGGCCCCTTTCTTCGCGCTAAAATGATTTATTCCTCCCGGCGAGTCATTACAGTCGCGGTTTTTCATGCTTTTCCGAAAAGAAAAAAGTTCTCTAATAATGGAACGTAATTTATTTTATTAACCCTCATTCCTTCGTGCAATGGTGTATAAATTTGTCAACTTTGTTTTTTTATTCATTCCGTGTGCGTTTCAGTCTGTTTTTTTTTATTTCTCTTCGCGATCCCTTGAACTTTTGCCAGGGAAATGTAGTGAGTGACCTGTGTGTAGTTTTGTGAAAAATCGTATTCCTGTGTAACATATTTACGAATATCGATAAAAAAAAACAATCTTGGATATTGCGCGAAATTTTGTTTCGCGAAGTTCAACTTTCCGGGGATCAATCCTCGAAGTAATTCGCGTGTTAATGAGACAAACGCCGTTTTTTCTTCAACAGTGAGTTTTCACCATACATCGGGTAAGTTCACATTTCTTACTCTTTCAATTTTGTTTCCTTCTCCGATTATTTTTTGCTCTTCGATATTTTCTTTTTGATCATGAGATTCGACTCGTTGTATGTGATCACTTTGTGTCACGTCAACGCCATCTTTCGTTCTTACCTCGGGAGATGTCATTTATTTTTTTTCGTCGAACTCCTCCGAAATGATCGTCTATCGAATTTTTTCATTCAATCTTATCGATACCGCTCCTCACAAGAGATTTTTCTTTTTAAGATTAACTAGATTATTGCGAGCGTTGATTATCTGATGGAAACAAGTTTATTCCAAATTTGCACGTCCGTAAATGTAATAATATTGTGCGTAGTTTCGGTTCAAACAAATTGAACGTTCCGTCAACCTCTGTTTCATGATTGTTTTTTATTATTGAATTTTGAATGTGACACTAACAAACTCGGTGGTTTATCTACGATCGAATAACGTTCGTGACACATTCGTATAATGTCAATTTAGAGTTTTCGTAAGCTTCGCGATTTTTCACGAGACCTCGTATTTTTTGCGCGCTTTCTTCGAGCTATTTTTCGCGAAATACCGCGATCCAGTTATATACCTCATTCCTGGATATTCATTGGACCGTTATCGTGCAACAAGTTGAGTGAAAGAGTACGACAGAGTGCAAGAAAGAGAGGGAGAGGGAAAACTCGACGGAGACTGCGGAAGAGGGAAAGAGAAAGGGTATGCAAAAGAGAAAGAGAGGGAAAAGCATGGCTGCAAGAAGCTCGTGCAGCAGCCACACGCTTTCTCGCGGATTCAAACTCCTCCTTTTCTTTTCCACAACTTCTTTCTTCTCTCTTCTTCTCCCTCGCTCTGTCCCTTTCTCTCTCTCCCTCTGTTCTTCCTCTTTTTATTATTTTTTACTTCTTTCATTTTTTTCTTTCTCTCCCTCTCGTTCGTCGTTCGGCTCTCTTGAGCACCGAGTTCCAAGGCCCCGGTTCGAGGTTAGCTCGCTCCGCTCTCACCATGCTCTCCGTGTACCACACCATTATACAAATACGAATCCCATGCTTTTTTTTTGCCTCACATATATATAACACTTTTCGTAATTATTGAGCCTGGACAGCAGCCTGGTCCTTGAATTGTAAATACTCGAAAATATAACGCTCCTCATTTTTCGAATTGAAAAGAATGAAAAATAAACTGACGTGACCTCCAGCACGCCCACCTTTATTATCCATTTTCATTTTCGTTTTTTCATTTACAAACAAAACGATTAATATTTTTTAACAATTGATGAAAGGTTGTTCTGAAAACGATCAATTAAATCGTGATTATCAATGAGAATTAAAATCAAGAAGAACTGATCGATCAATGATCCTGCTTTTTCGTTTACATTTATTTGTATATTTACTCATTCATTTTTGTAAATTTGATTTTAAATGATGAATCAAATAAAATCTTGGATTTCGTTCGAAGGCATTTTTTTCTCGTGCACTTTGTTTTTTGACTTCCAGCATCCTTTCGTCTCTCCCCCCCGAAATTGCACAGGCTTCGAAAAAATGTTGACCCTCCGATTCGATACGAAAAATGGTCTGCTGCCGGTAAATGCATCTCGCGGAGCGTTTCTCGAGTTTCATTTCGTTCATTTTTTCCTCTTTTTTTTCTTTCTTTGTTTTTTTCATCTCGCGAGTCCCCATTGGCGGAGGCACCAACTGACTTTTTTACTCAACGCTCACATCGATTCGAGAAACCCCAGGCTTTTGTTCGATCCCCTCCTTATCGACGTCGCACTTATCCACACGTAAAATTTCGCATCGTGCGGAAAAAAGGAAGACGAATAATATATCTCCTAACGCTAATATTGGATTGCGGCGAGAGAGATCCGCCCGAGTTATCGGCCATCGGTCCCTCACTTTTTTTTATTCCTCCACGCATTTACTTTTGATAAAACCACGTGTTTGCTGCATTTTTCCAAGCTCTTTCGCGGAAAAATGGATCGCATGATTTATTCCCGCATTCCAACGATCGTTTTCGCACAATTTGCAAAAATACGACGCTGAAGTTTGCAACGTTGGAGATCAACGAAATGAACGAAAAAAATAATTATAATTCATTATTTTTTTATTTCACGAATTATTGATGATGTGGCTTGAAATATGACGAATTGGAAATTCGACAGGGAACAAAATTGGAGATATACTGGAATTATTTGAGAGTTTTTTTAGACCATTTCGTTGGACTCCAACGTTGGAAACTTCAGCGTCATTGCAAAAATGCAATCTCTCGACCGGTAACTCATTGCGTTGGGGTCCTCTTGACCATATGATTTGCGAAATTGATAAATTCACAGCTCTCATTAATTTTAACAGGGTTGAAAAATCGCAAAAGTGATTTTTTCGCTCCGCCTTTCGTCTCCGAAATTCTCGTGATGAATTTTTTACAAACCGGAAATTATTCCTCCGTTCCTTCGAAACCCCATGGAATGAACAGTTTTTTTTACAACGGTGCACGAGCTTCTTAATCTCGTTGTTTAATCGTCAGGAACGTATTCGTTCTTCGCTTGAAAGAAGGGAGGAAGGGGAAGGTGCGGGAGGGGAGGGGGGGGGGGGAAGGAATTGAATGTGCGTGCGGTAGAGCTTTGTCCCCCGTATTTATGTACGGAGGTTCTTGGCTTCGAGTCACCGCAATGTTTTCTCCCATCGTTTCGCGTACAGTCTTACCGAAAAGTTATCGAAAAGTCTCGAGCAGCTTGGCGAAAAGAAACAAACTTTAGTAAACTTTTCCAACGTTTTTCTTCTCCTTCAAGAGAAGTCTTGACCTCGATATGAAAACAATGAACTTCTGGGAAAGCCCATTAACGATACGTTCGTGGAGACCGTAATTAAGCCTTTTGGGGACGGGGATTTTCACCTCGGAATGGACCTTTTTTTTACACGAAATTTGTGCACAATGTCGACGAATTTTACAAGCGGAGTGTCCGACCAAATTAGTGCTCAATATTTCCGACCAGACCGGTCCTTATTAAGGCTTAAGGAATTCTACGAAATATGAAAAGTATGGCAAAATTTGAAATTCTCATACAGAAAGTCCGGCTCTATTCGAAAATTATAATAAAAGAAAACAAAATAGAAAGTGGCCTATGGGGAAAAATGAAAATGTGATTTTTCCACGGCATTGAAGTTCGCCTCTTGAAACACGCTGGGAAACAATTTCTTTCGTTACCGTGTCAAATATTCAAATCACTTTCATTTATTTTTTTTTATATTGACGAAAAAAAAGAAAAATTCCAACGATTTAAGGAAGATCGTACGTTACTTGTAATTCGAAAAAGCAAATAAACTTTTTATCTCTTTTCATGATCGAAGAAACGATTATTTATTCTCGCAATTAAAATTATGTTTAATTTATTTGTTGAGATTGATAAATTTTTAATATAGTCGCTAGCGGTTTAAGGAAGTTGAGGCTGTACAGTCATTTTTTTTACCCAAAAGTTATGACCTGTACCTTTGAAAAGTTATGCCAGTTTACAGTTTGGCAATGTTGCATACACTTTAAAGAAAAGCTGGGGAAAAAAGACGAAAAACGAGCGAGAGCTCGTTCAAAAACACGAACGGTGACGATCTTAGCCTCAAAAAACTGTACGTGAAATAGATTATTATTAATATAATCTCAGAAAATCTCATAATAAATCTATGACGCTGAAGTTTGCAACGTTGGAGTCCAACGAAATGATAAAAAAAACTCTCCAATAATTCTAGTAATTCTTCAATTTCATTCCCTGTCGAATTTGCAATTTGTATTTTTTCAACCTGCACCGATACTTCGTAAAATAAACAAATTGGTGAATTACAAATGTTTTTTTTCCTTCATTTCGTTGGACTCCAACGTTGCAAACTTCAGCGTCGTATAAATCTGAAAAAAAAAAAATTGACATTATTCAGCAAGCCTTGCTCATGTTGCCCAAAAAATTTCATATTTTTAGCATCATTTGTAACGGAGATATCACTGAATGTGTCTTGACTTCCATAAGATTACATGTTATTTGGCCCAAATTGTTATTGATTTTTCTCAGCAACGACGCTCCTAAACTGTCTGAAAATTTGACTGATTTTTTTTTTACACTTCACTCTATAAGATGCAATCGGTTTAAAAGCGATGACATCATTTTCGTTCTAATGCCTCAACTTCCTTAAATACTTTCGTAGTAAAATCGTCAAGCAAAGTGTGACAACAGTCATTTTCTATTCACATGCGTATGCATATTTTAGTATTTTAAACCAGCTGGTTCACGGTGTGTTGTCAAACCTTCCACCGTTTATGTCGTTATTACTCGTTAACCTCTCAAATAAGTGTTTTTCTTTTTCCATTCCCAAGTGATTTTCACCGGTAACAAGGCCTTCTCAAGACATCATAGATATCTAAAAACTATTTTCTTATTCTCGTTTTTGGCTCTCCAAAGTTGGGAGGATTCTATTTCATTAAATCCAAATCGTCGCACAGAAAGTGTGCCTGCGATAAGAGCCAGTGTAAAACCATTGAAAAAATGTTATTTTCGTTAATTTTTTTGTCGACAACTAGACTAGAATAGCTTATTTTCGAATTTCAACAACTCTTAAAGTTGGAATATTCGATTTCCATTAGATTCTCGTGAACACGACGCTGAAGTTTCCAACGTTGGAGTGCAACGAAATGAATGAAAACAAAATGGTACATCCATCAGTTTTTTATATCACGAATCATAATTGTGTAGATTGAAAAACTACGAAGTATAAATTCGGCAGGAAATAAATTGGAGAATTGTTGGAATTATTGAACAATTTTTTAGATCATTTCGTTGGACTCAAACGTTGGAAACTTCAGAATCATTTGTGAACTTCCTCAAACTTGAGTATTGCGATTTGTTTTGTGTGGGCAAAGAAGTGTTTTTTTTTTTTTTTCCGGGGGAAGGAAGGAGACAAATGAACGATCATAAGTTCTGAGCAATTGATAAATTTCACAAAATTGTATTTACAAAACTAATACAACGTCGGTGCCCATCATTCGTCAATTTTTTCACTCACTTTTCACACTTTTCATCGTATTGCGAGATCCCTAATAAATCGCAGGGTGAACTTCTCATGATTCGTCAATGATCCACCTGCGAAAATGGGCAGTTAAGGAAACAGGGGTAAAAAAAACGAAGCTCAAATTTCACCTGAAAATTAAATAAAAAATTAAAGGAAAAAAAACTTATGAAAATTAGTCAAATTCGCGAATGGAAAGAACGAAAGGAAATGCAGAAATGAAGACTCGCGATCTACGCGACTGGCTTGATTGTTATGAATCTTGAGAGAATAAAAACGACTATAAAAGTGCCAGCGACGAAGCAAGTTACAAATGTGTACCAAGTGTCTTCGTCAAAGACGTCGGTGAAGGCTGGCACTTGGTTGTAAAGCGTCTCGATCAGCTGCATATTATAATCCTTGTTGCGTCCTTTGCCCGCCATTTTAATATCTCTTTTTTACAATAAAAAATCAGGGATTATTGCAAAACTTTTCAAAGCCTTCGATCTTCTTTGTTCTATTAATGACAGAGCTAATTCTTGGCTCTCTGTGAATTGACGATGTAGGTAATTTGTTCCTGTTTTCTTTTTCACTCTTCAGAAGCTTCGATAATCGATAGATTTTTTCAATTTTGTTTATTATCGCTCCTAAAGCGCCTACAAAATTTCCCTCTCCCACGATAATTGTTTATCTCATAAAAAAGTAACGCTCGCTCTCCCGTTTTCGTGTCTCTTTTATTTCGATTATCTATTGTTATTTTTCAAATTATCTGACGTAGGTTCCGCTTCGTGTGAGCTTATTTTTCGCTGTATTTAGCACTTTATTTAACGGCGACGTCGAGGTATCCTGATCTTTATGTTCTTTTTCAGCTTCTTCTTCGGTTTTCCTTTTTCTTCGACCACTTCTTCCGGCACCAGCGAACTCACGTGCTTGTTGTACAGTTTTAACACGTCAAGAGCATCCAAATTACCCAATTTGAAAATTATCTTCTCACCGGACACTGTCAGAGAAAAACAAAAATAAAAAACGTGTTACGAGACCCTCGAAATGCTGTTACGAACGAGAATATATTTTGTGAATATTCAATCAAACGCAGTTTGTGTTTTTCTTAAACCGGATGAGAAAATTCCAAAAAAAACCGGTTCGTTTGAACTTTCGAACCTTCACGCATCAATTTCTGGTACCCAAATAATGCATTTTGTTCAAAGAATTTGCCACAGAATTCGTATTTATTTTTTTTCAAAAGTAAAACGCGAAATTCAGTAATCGCGATTTCGTGTTAAATAAAAATAATTCGATGAATTTTATTGGCTCATTCGATTAATCGAATAATAATAAAAACTCACGGAGATTGCAGGTAACAGTAGGTTCGGAGCGATCACAAACAACATCCGCCTTCAGTTGGCAAAATGGATTTGTTTTTGCGATTTTTGAAGCAGAAATGTAGTAGAAGAGATCTCTGAAAAAAAAGAAATAATTATTAAATTGTTTTAGTCATTTTACAGGCGAGGTGAACATTTTTTGGTTGTTTTTATTTATTTATTTATTTTTATTATTCATTCGAATTTGTTTAAATGCTTGTTGCAGATTGAAAAATGGCTCAATTGGATCAACAACCGATCCCCATCCCGGATTTGAGTACGATCCGTATTACCGCCGCGGTTTCTATGCTTGGCAAAGCGTACGGATGTGGACAATGCAGTGGTAAATTGAATTTTTCTTTTGAAACAATTTTTTCCTTCGGAATATTATTTTAGAATGTTTCCAACAAAATTACTTAGGTTATTTTAGTAATACATGATTTCGCTTGGAAAAAAATGTCTTTTTTCGCATTCAAGTTGCCATGTTTATTGGTTGAACTTTCCGAGAGCCGAGACACAGACACAAAAATTCATGGAACACAATTGTGTGGTTTTGGAGTTGCGACTCTGAAAAAATCGGAACTACGTTTAATTATATGGAAATTTACAATTTGTGTCAAGGTTCTGTCACAATTTATTTGGATACTGTTTCAAGAAATAATCGTCACGCAAAAAAAATGGTCGAAGAATCCAAGTTTCCTATCGAAACGCGATTAGGGGTGTAAACACTTAAATGGAACACACCCTCGGTCGAACTGTCACACTTTACGAAAGATCGATGAAATATTCGGAAACAATGAAGTATAAGAAAAATATTGTCCACTGATTGACAGAAAATATTCCAATTACTATTTTCTTCGGAAATCGAAAAAAATGTCACTACTATTCGCCAAGTTTCGATCGTTGAGAAGCAATTTGTCTAAAAATAACAGCGAAGAACTCGGTCCACTCCGCTAATCTACGGAAAAGTTCGGTTCTGAGCGCGCATGCGCGGATTATATTGACTTTATTCAATAACTACTGACGTACTTCCACACTTACGTACATTGTACAATGAAAAAAAAAAAAAATTCGATGAATTTTCGTAAGAAAATGTATAACAGAAAAAAATATTTATTGCTGTTTCGAAATCGGAATTTTGCAATGATAAAAAAAACTTTCGACCCTTTTTTGTTATTTAATTCTCCTCTAGTAAATTCGTCAAGTTGGTACGCTCTGCAAAACATTTTCTCACATGGGAAAATCTTAGCTGACTGAATTTTTGAAAAAAACCGCTTTGTTGTCACAAATATTGCCAAGCAAATTTATTTTGTCGATTCCGTTGCTCTTTCACGAGTGTGAAGAATTTTTATCGCTCATGGAATGATCGATAAAAAAAATCTTGAAAGATTCGTTTGTTTCCGGTGAACTAACCTTGCATGTTTCACTCGTTCTTCGAAAGGATCAAACTTAACAGTGATTTTTGCGACCGGCTTAAAATTTACGAGCTTCAATTGTTTCGCGATTGCACTGACCAGACCAGCGGAATGCGACCAAACTCCCTGTCGAGCAACAGCCATCGCGAAAATGTGATAAAAGATTCACGCGATCGCTGACCAGGACCGCACGATGCGCGAGGCTTTGAAGCTATTCGCGAGACTTCCAGGACTGCCAACTTTCACCGATCACAACGCTATGCAGAGCGACCCGCCAAATTTGAATTCGTGATTCGTCGTTTTCCTAAAAATTTCAGTAAAAACAATCGAAACAAAAGCAAATTAAAATTATTAGATGAACACATTCGTCATACGTAAATGGCGTTGGTGAATGCATCTAATAAAGAAATGAAAATAAAAAGGAAGCCTCGAATGATGCTAAATTAATTTCTATTTTCGAAACTTTCTAATTTGTTGATATTTTTTTATAGTTCTTGATTTCCAATGCAAAGAACGAAAATAATCTTGTCAAAGTACGAAGTTCGGGTTATTCGCAGTACTGAAAATTAATTTTTATTTTTGACAATTAACCATTTTAACGTTTGTTGTATCTCTATTAATATTTTCCAGGCAGGTATAAAAAATACTGCACGCCATAAGTTCACAAGATTTCCGCATTCGCTTCAATGACTTATATGATATTATCGCACTCGTATTCCTCGTATTTGTGCAAGTAATATGCACAACGAACGTGTGATTCGTGCTTCTACTCGATGCGTAATATGATCCGTCACTCACTCTCGAACTTGTATAAAACGGCTATTTTGTATTTCAATGATGAAAATTTAGTAGATACATTTTCTGTTTTCTGTTTCCACAACAGAATAGACTTGTAAAAACAAAATTGGAGAAGAAGAGTGTAGGGCCCGAGGGTTCATGGGTACTTGATTGAACGCAACGCTTGGGGTTTTATTGGTTGAATATTATCCAATGGTGGGCGTCCCCGCGTCGGCCATTGTTGCAGAAGGCCAGTCTAGCTCGGGCAGAGTGTGTGTTGTAGGGAAGTGGTGTTGTGCGGACAGTGGGTTTTTTGTGTTAAATTTTGTTACTTATTTGTTTAGTGATACGAAAACGAAAAGAAAAATTTTTTTTTTTAATAGAAGTATAAATTTTTGCAAATCTTCGGCTGCTAAAAATGTATCCCGTAGGTCAGCGTGAGTATCCGTAGTTAAATAATGTTCGATGCCTGGCGGGATTGGGTGAATTGTGGAGAAGAGAAAAAAAAACAAAAAGAAAAAATGGGGAATAAGGAACACGAAGAAAAATTCTCACACCACTGCATTTGTGCCGTCGTGTGTATGCGTCATGTGAATGCAATGAAATACGTGGGCATACACACGAGGGAGGCGATCAGACGTTTGTCTAGGCGAGTCTAGAGAACTTCGTACACACGCCACTCGCTCGTTGCGCGTGTGCATGTGTGTGTATTTTTTCTCGTTTTTTTTTCCATTCCACTCGCACATACGGCCCTTTGTTCGTTACCGCTGTCGTAATCACTGTTTCGAAGTATTTTTTTAACGCAAAATTGTTATAGATTAAGGTAAAAGGGAAAAAAATGTATGGGAAAGTCAATTTTAGGAGTTGAGTGCCTCATCGTTGTCTTTACGAAAAACGTTTCTGTCCGTTTGACCCCGTATGAACCCCCGTTTTGTTCAACAGGCAGATTATATTTTCTCCTACCCGTCACTTTTACTATTTTATCCACGCTTTACTCAATATTACATCCTCAACCAATTACGTTTCGTTATTCTCGTACTGAGCACCGATGCCATGCTTCTTTTTTCCTTTTTACTTCACGTTACCTCGATCTTTCGCCTCGATAACCACGCTCCTATTCCTAATGCTTTTCACAAGTCTCATTTTGTTTCTTTTTCGACCTCAATTCCGTTTAGATAGCAAATTACTCCTGTTTTACCTACCATCCTCGTTGATTTTTCCAGCCTAAACGCTTTTTACTCCACGTCTTCTAACAATATTTCCACGAATTTTTACCAGACTTTTCGTCATCGTTCATTCTACGAACGACTCGTCATCAAATTCGCCCATGTGTCGTCGTAAAAATCACGCTACAGAATTCCCTTAGAAATTCGACAACAACGATTTTCCTTTCAATTCCGTGACTTATCCTGTCGAAATCAAAACTGTGGGTCCATTCTATATTTTTCGTAGTCGAATACGAACGCAGTTTTGATTTTTCGTTTCCCCGTTTCATTGTAAATGTATGATTTTTTAAATAAATTTTCTGGTTTCCATTATCTTGAAAATCATTTGTTTGGAATTAAGAAGGTTGAAAAAAAACGACATGAATACAATGTTTGTGCATTCTATTCTATTATGAAATTCCACAGTCTAATTTTTATGAGTATTTTTTTAGTCGATTTGTAGGTTAGAAAATAATTCAAAGTGATAATTGTTCTCAACCCATTTTCTGTACGTCAACGAATAATGGAAACAATGAAAATTTGATGCATTCCCCATTAATTTTCAAAGAACATTGCCGCAAAGTGATCGATAAATAAAATCGTGAGAACTAAAGTCATTTCTCACCAATTAAAATAATTGTCTGTTGATTAAAGTGGTTTAATCAAGCAAGGCCCTGATACTGAGAAATTTTGTTTTGAAAGTCAACTGGAATAACAAGTTCGGAGAAGATAATTAAGGAGATAGAGGAAAAAACCGCTGATGTCTGTTGCGACAGGATTGTTTTTTTTTGTTATTTTTTTCTTCTCCCAATCCCGAAAGAATTTTTTCTCTGCGGCAACTTATTTAAATTGTCTTTCTGTTTTGCATCTCTCGTTGGTTGCTCCATGGGAAAACACAAAAAATAAAATAACACAACAATGACAAAAAACAAACAGTTTGAATTTGTTTTCGAGCAAAAATCTTGTTTTTTTATCTCCTCGACCTTCTCTAATAGCTAAGTACGCAGTTACGCTGAACTTCTGAACACAAGTGTATACAAAGAACGGAGAATGGAGGAAATCACTGGTAACCATCTAAAGAATATCCATAAAATTGATTTCTAGACTTTGAGTTTTTTAATTAAAACTAACTATTTTATAAATTTATTTATTGATGAATTGATATTGGTTTTTCACTGTCAGTCTTTTTTCAACCGTATTCATGGAGTTTTCTTTTTTTCCTTTGGGTCTTTCAGCCCCGCCACCCGGGCCCACGACCAGCACGGCTGTTGGTGCTGCGGGAGCCACAGGAAGCAGCGTTGTTGCTTCGAGCTCATTGGGCCTTGTTCCCGCACAACAGACACACACTCCTCCGCAGCCACCTGAACTGCCAAGTAAGCGATTCAAACTTTTTTTTACCTTATTTCAGCTAATCATTTGTCATCCAATTCATATAGAATAAAATTCATAGTTTTGCAATAATGTTCAAGGCATTCAAAATAATTGGTTGAATTTGTGAAACTTGGTAATAAAATTTCAACCAAAAATCTGGAAAAGCCGTTCAAAGTTTACAAATCTCCAATAAAATTTTTTTTTTTGGGTCTATAAATTGTTTCGTTATTAATATATTAAAAAATCTTTCATTTGCATAGTGTTCTCATGTCCACGAAGGCCAAACATAGGACGGGAAGGTCGACCTATAGGTCTGAGAGCCAATCACTTCCAAATTTCAATGCCAAGGGGCTACGTTCATCATTACGATATAAATATACAACCTGATAAATGTCCACGTAAAGTTAATCGGGAGATAATCGAAACGATGGTACACGCCTATAGCAAGATTTTCGGCACTCTCAAGCCCGTTTTCGATGGAAGAAACAATCTCTACACGAGGGATCCTTTGCCCATTGGCAATGACAAATTAGAATTAGAGGTATGCAATTATTCAATTGATTTTCCTTTTTTTTCACTATATTCGTGAGCTATCCATTTAGAAATTCAGAAAAATATTACAAAGTAACGTATTTTTCTGACTTGACGTATTCCCGATTACGTAAATTCAATGAATTTTCTTATTGTCGTATTAAATTATTGTTGTTGAAATTTGGAGCAATTAGGTAATCTTAGAATTTTTCTCGTATATCAGGAGCTTTCGAATTTGTCAGTCACGTTTATTTTCTGTCAATCATGTTTTGTTGCGTGAATTTGTCATATCTATTGTTTCCTTTGTGTTGTTCCCTTCATTAGGTAATACTGCCCGGAGAAGGAAAAGACAGAGTGTTTCGCGTAGCAATCAAGTGGATAGCCCAAGTTTCTTTGTTCGCCCTTGAAGAAGCTCTCGAGGGTAGAACACGGCAAATCCCTTACGATGCTATTTTAGCTCTCGATGTTGTTATGAGGCATTTGCCGTCCATGACGTACACGCCCGTTGGCAGATCTTTCTTCAGCACACCCGATGGTTACTACCATCCTTTGGGAGGTGGTCGGGAAGTCTGGTTCGGCTTTCATCAGTCCGTCAGACCCTCGCAATGGAAAATGATGCTCAACATTGACGGTAAACAAATTATTTTTGCAATCAATTAAAAGAAACCTGAAAAACTAAATTCGTCTCGGAAAGCAAGGAACAAAATAGGGTTTTTCGAGGATTGCGGTTCGTTTTTTATAATGCATAAATTACGTGATTCGTTATTGATTATTTGGCAAAGAGAAGGAATCTGAAACATTTATTTGGGTTTCTTGTCTCGTACGAAAAAAATGAAAGTGCGATGTCTTTGAAAAATTTGCTGTTTCTTTTGGATACAATTTGATGAGTTTGCCTCTTTCGAACAGTATCGGCAACCGCCTTCTACAAAGCCCAACCCGTAATTGAGTTCATGTGCGAAGTACTCGACATACGAGATGTAAACGACCAAAAGAAACCGTTGACCGACTCGCAGAGAGTCAAATTCACCAAAGAGATCAAAGGCCTTAAGATCGAGATCACTCACTGCGGTACCATGAGACGAAAGTACAGGGTTTGCAATGTCACACGAAAACCCGCTCAAATGCAATCGTGAGTTGTTTCTCCACTTCAATTACCCATTCTTTTTCTGACTATTTATCCATCTTAAATTTGAAACTTACGCGAATGGTGCTAATTTTTTTTCGGCTTCTTTCGTTATAGATTTCCATTGCAACTGGAGAACGGCCAAACGGTGGAGTGCACCGTTGCAAAATACTTCTTAGATAAATACAAAATGAAGCTGCGTTATCCTCATTTACCATGCCTTCAAGTAGGACAAGAGCACAAACACACTTATTTGCCTCTGGAGGTCCGTATTGATTCTCAACCGGAATAAAAGCAATTATTTTTTTTTTAATATCAATTTTTTGTTTGGGAAAGCAATTTTAACGTTGAATTCATAAGTCGCTGCGAAAGGTGAATCAAAGTCCAAAAATAATGGTAAAGCGTGTATTTAAAAAAAAAACGAATTTTTTTATCGGCAGGTCTGTAATATCGTGGCCGGGCAACGGTGTATAAAAAAATTGACGGATATGCAAACATCAACGATGATAAAAGCAACAGCCCGCTCGGCACCGGATCGGGAACGAGAAATAAACAATCTCGTGAGACGAGCCGATTTCAACAACGATTCTTACGTTCAGGAATTCGGACTTACGATCTCGAACAGCATGATGGAAGTTCGGGGTCGAATATTAGCACCGCCGAAATTGCAGTACGGCGGACGTGTCAGTTCGCTCACTGGGCAGGTGAGACGATATTGAATTACGAATACTCACGATAATTTATCAATCAGAATTTCCTTTTTGTACAATCGACTGTATATGGAAATATTTAAATAATTTGATTCAAATGTCTTTGATGATAAAATTCCTCGTTCTATTTTTACAAAGACGAAACAGCAAGCTCTACCGAACCAAGGAGTTTGGGACATGCGTGGAAAACAATTTTACACGGGAGTTGAAATAAGAGTTTGGGCAATAGCCTGTTTCGCACCTCAGAGGACCGTTCGTGAAGATGCTCTTCGACTTTTCACAACTCAACTGCAAAAAATCAGCAACGACGCCGGCATGCCGATTATCGGGCAACCTTGTTTCTGTAAATATGCCACCGGTCCGGATCAAGTCGAACCCATGTTCCGCTATCTCAAATCGACTTTTCAAACTTTGCAACTCGTGTGCGTCATTTTGCCCGGAAAAACACCGGTTTATGGTGAGTTCATGCTCGTTTTCAAACTTCTCCTTTCCCATTCAGTGTACGATTAAAATCTTGACTCCCAAATTTAATAATTCCAATTTGTTATTTTTATTCTGAAAAAAAATAGCCGAGGTGAAACGCGTTGGTGACACTCTTTTGGGAATGGCGACTCAGTGCGTACAAGCTAAAAATGTCAACAAAACTTCGCCCCAGACACTCTCCAATTTGTGCCTGAAAATCAACGTCAAATTGGGCGGTATAAACAGCATTTTGGTACCAAGTATCCGACCCAAAGTCTTCAACGAACCTGTTATTTTCCTCGGTGCTGACGTCACTCATCCACCTGCCGGTGATAACAAGAAACCCAGTATTGCTGCTGTCGTTGGAAGCGTTGATGCTCATCCTTCGCGTTACGCCGCTACTGTCAGAGTACAACAACACAGACAAGAAATCATTCAAGAACTCAGTTCGATGGTCAGGTGAGAAAAATACTTTAACTTTTCGTGATTTCTTCCGAAAATGATTGAGGTTTGCTTTGCTCACTTTTCGAATCATAAATTTTGATTGCAATCTTTGGCACGTACAATTTTTACGTAAAATTATAATTCACGCTTTTCTGTTTCAATGTAAAATTTTCATGAAAATTGTAATCATTTTACTGGCACGTAATATTTTTACGTACAACGTGGATGTTCAATTTCGATTGACGAATTGTCGACTAATTTTCAATAGAATTAGAGCTTATACGGTTATTAATACTTCTTTCATCGTTTCCAAATTTTCAGGGAACTGTTGATAATGTTCTACAAGAGTACCGGTGGCTACAAACCGCATCGGATAATTCTGTATCGCGACGGTGTTTCGGAAGGTCAATTCCTCCACGTTCTTCAGCATGAGTTAACTGCGATACGAGAAGCTTGCATCAAACTGGAGGTTGACTACAAGCCTGGAATAACTTTTATCGTCGTTCAAAAAAGACATCACACGCGATTATTCTGCGCTGAAAAGAGAGAACAGAGTGGAAAGAGTGGCAATATTCCGGCGGGCACAACCGTCGACGTTTGCATCACTCATCCCACCGAATTTGACTTTTATCTATGCAGTCATCAAGGAATTCAGGTTAGTGCAATTCTAGAATTGAACATTCAGCAAATTTCTTTAAAGTTTGAATTCAAATCGCTCAATTTTGAAATTTTATTTATTTTCTTCCGCTAAAACACCTAATTTTGCCAACTTATTCGTTCATCTTCTTTAATTTATGAATTTACACGTTTGAAAAGTTTTTGCATCCCCGTTAAAAATCATTTTTTTCAATGAAATTCTATTTTAGGGAACGTCAAGACCGTCGCATTATCACGTTCTTTGGGACGACAACCAATTCGACAGCGACGAATTGCAATGTCTTACTTATCAATTGTGTCACACCTACGTTCGATGTACGAGATCCGTTAGTATACCCGCGCCAGCGTATTACGCTCATTTGGTTGCATTCCGCGCGAGGTATCATTTGGTGGAAAAAGAACACGACAGGTAAAAACATGCAAAATTCTAGTGTTCATATGCGCGAACGAAAAAATTTGAGACGAGTTTGATAAAAGTGAGAGGCTTAGTCGTCGATACATGCAGTAAAATATTTTTGTAATGGGAAAATAAATATTTTTATCCTAAAGCGTATAATAATGGAAAAATGATTAATTTTTGTTTGCAGTGGTGAAGGATCTCATCAATCTGGCTGCAGCGAGGATCGAACGCCCGGAGCGATGGCACGGGCAATAACAGTGCACGCGAACACAAAGAGAGTTATGTATTTCGCGTAATCAGATCGACTCTCGTTTATGCGAGAAAGATAAGAGTGAAAAGATTTGAGTGAGAGCAGGAAAAAGAGAGGCAGAGGGATCGTAAGGTTTTACGATAAAACTCTCGTATAGCCACAAGTGTCATATCTCAAAGTAGTGAAAGAAAACAAAGAGAAGAAAAAACAGCTGAAACAAACAAAGCAAAAAGTATATCATAAAAAAAAACATGAATTTGATTGAAATCGGGACCGAATTCTTCTTGAGGTGGCCAATTTTTTCCTTACATTGAAGAAATTTCACTAACGAAATAACGCGTTATGAGACAATCGCGAGTACTTTAATTGTTTTGCTTATTCCCGATCATTTGTTCCACCGCGCTTCGACGATGCATCGGAATTCCGCGGAGAAAACCGGTCTGAAATATTCGAGGTGAAACTTTTGAAAGGGGAAAAATTAACGGAGTTAGATTTTATAAACGAAAGGTGCTTTTAGTCAATCATGTTTGAGATTAGAAGCGTGTCGAAACGTAGTTTTCCGTTTATTTTTTTTTCGTTGCCAAGAGTTGAGAACTCACCACCGCTCTTGTTATAAAATATGTGCTTTTTCATTTTGCTAAGAATTTATACGCTTATTTTCGCATATGTTTTTTATTTTTTCTTTTTTCACTTAAATCCTAGGGATACTGTCGATTACCACGATTCATTATTCGTATTATAGCTTATGAAATTCCATTGACACATCATCACTGGAATGATTCTTTAGTTTATTTTTGTGTACATAGGCTTTTTGGAAGACCTCCAATAACTCGAATCAAGCACAGGCTAAAATATTTTAGGCTCAATGAATTCTTTAGCCTATTCTTTTAATCAAGGCTCCCACCTTTTTTTATATTGTCGTCGAAGTTTGCTCGCCGATTTTTTAACAAAAAATGTTGCCGTTCGCAAAGAAACTTCAATAACGATTATGCAGAAAATTGGACTCGCTCAACGGTCTTTATCGATCTCGCCCCAACCAAAAATCTAATGTTCAGCTATTTTTTTCTCGAGCATTTGATACATAAATTTTATTTTCGTTACGAAAATTGGTCACCACAAGTTTGATGACGTCTTCGTCCGAACTAGATGAGAAAAAAAAATATTTTTTTTTCTCCATGAATCATGCTTAGGGACTCTGGATCTCTGGGTTTGTGGTTGCAATTAAATTCGGGAATCGAAATGATCAAAGTCATTTAGAGAATTTCTGCGTTGCAACTTCGTCTGGAGAAACATGTTTCTTTGTTTTTTTTTTGACCAAATCGACGTTTCATCTCGCAGTTTTTTTGTGAGAGAAGGCAGAGAGATACGGATTCTTATTTATTCATCTGTTTGGCTTGATTCGATGGAACGAGCTGAGGAGAGAAAGAATGGAAAAAAAAGAGAAATGCCTTGAAGCCGGGAGAGGGAGTGAAAAATGGCGTGCCACATCCGCTGAGAGAGATTCTGATATCTTTTTTATGATCTATACTTTTCGTCAGTCCAGTATCCAGTGTCACGAATCATTAGAATATAAGGATGCCCGCAATAATTTTGTGCTGATCGCAGAAAGAACGTTCAAACAATTGTTTATCTCTAAAATAATCGAATAATTGAAAATCACAATCGTAGCAGGAAGTTGCATTTTAAAAACTAAGTGTCAAATATTTTTTTTACAATTCTTATTACTAATATAGTTATTGTTTCTTTTTCTTTTATAATTTTAACTCGTTCTTACTTTTATCGTTGGAGATTCGGTATGGAAAAAAAGTAATTTTATCGTGTGGAGCAAAAAAAGAAATTTTAGGCGAAGAATACATAAAATTTTTCATTCGTCATATCGATCAAATCATAAAAACACTGATTTTGTGAAAAAAACCGAAAGAAGTTCAAAAAAATTAAACGATTTTCAGCCTATTAAAAAAAAAAAAAGCATTGTGCGAATCTAAAAGTTCTTTTTGCGCCAAGCATAAAATGCGACTACGCTTAGTTTGAAGGAGGGAAGTAAATTAAAAGAATAATGAAAATAATAAAAGCCGCGTCAAATGCTCGACAGAATCGGCCGTCTCAGTTATTTTTTACGGTGCATTTACAAAGCCGGAATAAATTAATCTTAGAAAATGTGCGCGCAGAATAAACGGGAACGGCCGGATAAACGATGAGTGAATCCTCTCTTGTGAGTGATTTTTCGCGGTTTAGGTTAATTTTAAAAATTCACGTGACACGGGTACCGAAAGTGACACTCGAGAAAGAAAGCCCTATCAATGCAATGCATACGAGAAATAATGAAGTAAAGAAGAAACAAAGTAACTAAGGCAGTAACAATAAAAACACGTAGGAATTTAGGTCTCCCCGTGAGAATTCACAATTATGGCAGAATAGTACGAGAGAACTTTAATTTCATTAGGCTTAAGAATTTTCAAGCATCATAGAAAATTGAAACTATGAATTTTCAATATATAATACTAAACCGACGACTAAAACGATGTAAAACTTGATCACTTAACCGATAAAAAGGAACAAATCGATCATCAAGTTCTTAATTAAGTTGGTCTAACCGTGATCAAAAGATATCACCACAAAAATATCGAAATAAAACAAAAGCACGGTTTCAACCAGTCATCCCGATGAAACATTTGTAACAATAATATTCACAATAATCGTGTGTGGGTGGAGTGAATTTGCCGGGGGATTAAAATAAAACAATGAAAATGATAAAAACACTATACATAGTAGATATTAGGAAGCCTCAATTTAGGTAGATGTAATGTTGAAAATCCGCATCAGGTGGAAGCGTTTTTTCATTTATTATTTTTATTTTTATTTTTTTTTTCAATGTTGCACATCAAGAGTTTTCGTCTCAGCTCCGAATATGAGTGGAATCCTTAATACACCGGATCGAGCCGAAGTTGTATCGGTGTCTCTTGTCTTGAAACTTTTATTCATCGTTCCTAATGTGAAATTTTATTTATTCATTTGAGAATTACCATTACGAAAAGTAATGAAATACGGCAAAGTCGAGAAGAAATAATCGTCGATCGTGATCGAACTACTTCGTTCGACCGTCAGTATTAAATGCCCGAGGTGAAAAAAAAAAAAAATTTAAAGAAAAAACTGGAAAACAAGGAAGGAAGATCGATGAACATCAGTTCTTTGCGGCTCTCCAGTGCATCAAAGATTCCAACGCGAGGAGCGAGAATATATCATCCTCTTCGAAATAATGTCATGGAAAGTATGATTAAAAAATTATAAAGAGAGAAGAGAAAGCAACTAACAAATCAAGAAAAGTAACGAAAGGACCTTGACTTATCAATTAATATTTATTCTATTTTACTAAGTTACTGAGTAAGAGAAAATATGGAGGAAGTATAGAGCTTTAAAAATCTATACCACTTGTGACACTCGAGGGGGGGGGGGGGGGGCATGGGATGAAATTTATTATGAAATCCGCACTTCAATGAGGAAATATATACGAATTTACGTATCTCGGTTTAATTACGATCGTAGTAAGAATTAAACGTGGGAAACAAAAGCGTCGAATGAATACGGATGCATCGTTAAGAATTTCGTAAACAAATTAAGCATAAAAACACATGAGGAAAGAAACAGAGTAAAAGAAAAACAAAACCAGAAGTAATAACAAAGAAGTAAAAAGAAAACAACGGCAAACAATGCAAATCGTTATCCGTCTGATATCGGTACGGTTCGTTTTGCAATGAAATTGGTACCAAATGTATAATAATATTAATAATAAAATAATATTAATTCAAAAACGAGATAACAAGTGAGCAGCTCCGATTTAGCCGAGAGAATAATGACGATTCGGTGAAGTTGTTGGTTTATTTGTCTGGAAAAAGGAGGAAACGCTTGCGTCAGAATTCGATTACGAACGTTAGACAACAGCATTTAGCACTAAATATTAAAACGGAAAAATCAATAATTGAATCAAGTTGTTATAGAGGAATAAAAAAAAAAGGAACCAAAATGTTTGATCGTCTTATGAAAGAAATTGAATGAAGGTAATCATTGGAAGCGAGGTAAAGGAAACAAAGCGAATAACAACTTAAAAAGTTATTAGTGTCTTACGATTCATTCGGTGTTGAACTGGAACGAGGCCATACAGAGCTATTAGTTCGTAAGTTTATTACAACGTAATAAACGTATATATATATATATATATTTGACCTTTTACGAAAACACAAAAAATCTTGCTGTTCCGATCGAGAGACCCCCACGGTTTATGCTAAACCACAAATTCTCATTTTTCTTATTTTTTTCTTATCGTCGTCCTGTGGCTCCGCAAATACGCGAGAATTTTCGACGTTCGAGTATCACGAAAAACGAGATTTCGATCTTTTCCAAACGGACGATGATTCTTAATGCATCGATCCTTAATCATTGCCACCATTGTTTCCGCGCAAATCTCCCTTGGTGAATTTCATGAAATATCATGAAATATATAAAAAAAAAAAAATGTATCCTAAAATGGGCAACTGTGAAGTTACGAAAGTCACGAAATAAGGAATCAATAATGTTTGTTATTTGATAAAAGGATGATGCGTGAGACGCATCGTTTGCATTGGCAATTGATTGCGACTTAAATATTAACGATTATAAGCTATCTGTCTATCGATGAGAAGAAAACAAAGTGAACAAAACAATCGCAACAAAAAATCGTGTTTCGATCTTGTGCGATCGAAACACACACACACACACACACACACACACACACACACACACACACACACACACACACACACACACACACACACACACACACACACACACACACACACACACACACACACACACACACACACACACACACACACACACACACACACACACACACACACACACACACACACACACACACACACACACACACACACACACACACACACACACACACACACACACACACACACACACACACACACACACACACACACACACACACAGTTTCTCAAGAGTATCAGCTTTAAAATGATGTGAACACCGCAAATGAACGCAACTTTACTGTCTAAATAAATAATAAATGATAATAATAATGCAGTAGAGCGGTCAATCTAAACTAACTTTTACCGCATAATTAATTTATTAAGTATACTTGAAATTTTCAACGTGTATACACCTTAAGATAAAGAATGAGAAAAGCAACAAAAAAAAAATAGTGCATAGCCTTAATTGTTTCATAATTATACGTTTGGGCACCACCATATTATTATTATTAATGTTTTATTATTGTATTATTACGATTGTCATTGCTGTCAGCGTTATTATTCAACATCGTGATTGAAAAATTGTGTATTCGTTCAACGTCGATGACGTTGTGCAGCAGCTTTTGAGATCGAGTCGTTTTTTTTTTTTTTCAAACGGTTTTTCCAATTATTTTCAGTGATGGATGGTTAATTGATATGAGGAAAATGAATAATAATGTTTGTACACATGGCAGCATAGGTAATACTTGATCATAATTAACAAAAAAAAAAAAAAAAGAAAAAGAAAAGAAAAAAAGAATAATATTGATATCATTCGCTGTGACAAGAAGTGTGTGCATGTTGAATGTATTTTCGATAACTTGTCGAGTGTCTGTCCAATATTATTTTGCTCTACAAGTGTCTACGTTAGAATTTTAATCGAATGCAGTTTAATTGATAAAAATAGAAAGCAGAGAATGATGGATAACTGTCAAGCTCTCGATCGAACGAACAATCAAATCAATCCTTCGTCCTTATTCATCCACCAACCGATTATTTTAGGCCCTTGAGCAATTGAATGAGACGTCAAAATTTCTTTATTTGAATTCTTGAAATAATCGGTTTCAATTTGCTGTTGAACAATTCCACTGCATAGCCTCGCAATTCACAAGTGGTTTGTACATTTTCTTTTGCCTGTTTCCGAATCTTACATTCCTCGGGGGTACCTGAACTTGGAAAAATATGATGGTTTTGGGCACCAGGAGACCGAAGCGCGTCACGAATCGTCAGATGCGCCTGGAAGACTTGAGACAGAAATTTCAATTCTTTCGTTTCGAATGATCATTTTATTTTTCCAATAACACTCTATCGATCTCTCGTTCTTTTTTATCGATGTATTCATTATTCAACAACTGCGCAACTTTTTACTTGCATATACGCGAGATTTTGAGGGAGAAGAAAAGAAAAAAAATTGCGTCGACGTTGTCAACGATGGACAATAATTAGAGACATTTTATTCGACAATAATGAAATTTGAAATGCTCTCGAGACTTATATTTCTTCAGTCATGTTCGTTTTGAAATTAAAAAATTCTTCGATCGTTGTAGCCTTGTTATTTCTCATCTTGCTCGTGCCGATGTTGAGTTTATTATTTAAAAAAACAATTGCAAAAATGAAAAAAAATGAAAAAAAAAATAAACTCTTTGTCCCAAAAGTTCGAATAGCACTTGACGATTCGTGGACGACGTCATTGGCAAGAGCTCGAAAAAGGGAATTTTTTTAATCGGCGCGAGAGACGCGATTTTGCGAAAATTCTAAAAAAATAAAAAATCACACGGTGGTAAATTGTGAATGCCACCGTTGCCGACACCAAAAAAACGGAAATAAAAGTGAAAAGTAAAAAGTAATGAGAAAAACGAATTAGTACTTGAAAAAAGGATGTGCGAAGCCCCAGGATCATCAAATGCTACGAGATATTATTATAGAAAAAAGAAAAAAAAAACTGTGGATGATGCCGATAATAATTAATCGAAAATTAAACTGGGAGGATTATTAATATGAAAAAAAGAAAAATATTAAAAATTGTAATTGTTAAGGAACGAAACGTCGTTCGAGCTGGTCGCACGCTGAAAGTATGTAACCCAATTATATTTGTTGGAATATTATTAAAATGCCGGGTAAAATGTTATTGATTAGTTATTAAGGTATATAAAAACGTACGATAACAAAAAAGAGAATAAAAGCAAACATACGTAAATGATATGATTCTCTCGGTCGCAAAACAAGAAAAAAAAAAAGAAAGCAACAACAATGAACGAACATGTTTGCATAGCTTTTAAACTAATATTATTGTCGTCGCATGGTCAAAATGATTCTCGATTCTCAATCGCATTCGTCACGTGCTCGTTGAAATAAATTAATTTCTTCGCCACTTTGTATTCATTGGAGTATGAAATTAATGATAATATGATGCGAGTCGTGTTAACCAATTTGCAATCGGAATCCAGTATCACGTTGCCAAATATTTCTCTCTAGATCTCTGATTTTTCTAATTAATTCATATATCTTCGTCAAATAACCTAGATGTTTGTATGGTACAAAATTGATAAAAGAGAATAACGATTAGAAAAGAAGTAATAAAAAAGAAAAAAGGGTAGCAGAAGCTCGAAGGTGATCGCGCATATATACAAGTTCGATTTTTAACGCGGGTAAACACGATGAGTCCTTTGTAGAAACAAAAGAATGGCAGCAGACGAATCGGTATGAGGATAACCTCTAAAAGAATAAATACATCGCCACCATCCGAACCGTGTGTGACAGAGAAAAAAAACAACTAAAATCGAATACACGACATTTATTCTTCCTCGTGAATGCATTTTTTTTTTTTACTCATTTTATTCACAGCGTGTAAATAAACTCAATCGACGTGGTTATTCTCATATGAATTTGCGACCAGTTTTCTTTCTTTCCATATTTCTTGGTGAGTGTGAATTTGGAAAACTCATCTAAGAACTTCTATTTGCCTATTGTGAGACAGAAAAAGAAATAATGTGTAGATTGGCGCTGACTGTTGTAAATGTACGAAAAACTCATTGGATTGTAATAATAATTATAATATAATAATTCATCTATGTAAAGTGGATCTCCCTCCGCCTCTGCGATCCTTTCACAACCTTCATCAATTACAAGTGTATATAAAGTGATATATGCATACATTCACAATGATATGAATATATATATTTTTTCCTTGGATTCGAATAAGGCTCATTATAATAATCGTTTTATTTTGAAGCAGCATACGATGATGTGCCCGTTGCCAAATCGGAGTTGAACGCAATGTTTGCCATTTTTTTCTTTCTTGTATTCTTTTTTGATTCTCCTTTTCTCCATCACGTAGACCAATTGAGTTCTTGGCCTTGGGCGATTATCATTTTTTAAATAAGCTAACATTAGCCAAGTAAGATTTATTATGTGTTAGATTTAAATGGATCTAAATAAATAACGAGATAAAAGATGAGATTTTTAGTCATTATATGACCTGTCACATTTATCCTTTTCTTCTTTATTGTCGTGTATCACTTGGACACTACAACAAACGATTAATCATGTCTAGAGTTCGGAGGTAGGTTACCTGAAAACGAATAACCCTCCACTTTGTATTTTTGTTTATACAACTGAAGTTAAAAATAAAGTTTGTCCAAAAATTTACGAGTCGTTATGGAAAGTAAAATTTCAAAATGTTTCTGAAAAAATCGTATGTCAAAATAGAAAACTGCGGAGTGTTGGTAATGAAAAATAACTTGAGTCTTGAATGATGAGCTCCAGTGAAATCTGGCAGATAATCGCTTATTTTTTTTCAATACAGCGTTCGGATCGCGCGGTAAAGTGGCATGTACGATGTACGACGTCGGCACCACTCGTATACAAAATTGTATATCGTACTACATCGTATCTACGAATCTACGTCGTTGGTTGGCGGTTGTAGAACTTCTTGAGTTTGCGGTGACCGACACGTGTCTCGATAACAGTAAGTGAATTATTTCTGCATTTACGATTGGATTGCATGAAACATGTCTATAATATTTCTTTTAACGTTTGTGTATTCCCGCTGATGCACTTTTTATCCTTCTTCAATAGTCATCAATGTAGAGAATCGACAATTCCCATACATAACCTCATCTTTTGATCCTCCTAAACATACTAACAATGCAGCACCAAACAGAGCCGCATCAAAGGAAAAAAAATGTTTTGTCTCTTCCCATAGATCGTCAGACACATTATTAAAAATGAAAAAACTTGGGGGCCTTCCGTTATCGGCTTTCGTCGCCCATTCAAGGAAACGCAAAAATTCTGAAAGTACATCAACAGTGAAATTACCGAAGAAAAAACATGCTCGTTGTGTTACGTCGGTGAAAAATCGACGCTTAGAATTAAACGGTTCGATGGAAGTTGGCATGAAAGCGAAATTGAACAAAAAAAACAATAAACGTCGCAAAAAAAAGTTGATGAATGGGAATGTCATGGTTTCGCAGGCCGAGACTGGAGAAATTCAGTGCGAAACAATGGAAATGGAACAATTAGACGATACACCGAGTTCACAAGAACTTGGAGTCTTGGACACAGAAATGAATTCAAGTCTGATAGCTTCTGATGTTGAAGCAAATTCGTCTACCCTTGTTCAGCCTCCGATAAAAAAAAATGAGAAATCATCCAAAAAAAATGTACCAACAAGTGCAAAAATTAAAAATGAACATGTTGGCAAATCTGAGACTCCTCAGAAAGCTACAATACATAAGGGATTGAATAACAATCCCACAGAAGAGGCAAAGTCACTCTTTCAATGGCTCATTCATCCTGTTTCCGTGGAAAACTTTTTCAAGTTAGTTTTTTTCAATTATGTCATTTTATTAATTTTTTTATCGATGTTTTCTTCCTCTAACTTTGTCGAATTATCTTGAGTAACAATTTTGTTTTTATACTTTTCTAGAGAAAATTGGGAAAGAGCACCGTTGCAAATAAAAAGAAGCAAAATAAATTATTACAAGCTTCTCATGTCAACTCCGATGATGGACAATATACTCAGAAGCTTCCATATTCTCTACACTAAAAATATCGATATAACATCGTATACGGATGGCGAGAGAGAAACGTTCAATCCTCCTGGACGAGCATTGCCAAGCGTTGTATGGGATTATTATTCCAATGGCTGTTCCATCAGAATGTTGAATCCTCAAACTTTTATACCAAAGCTACATGCTTTGAATGGTAAGAATTGATTTTTTTTACAAGCATTTTTCATATTCCAGTTATTACAAGAAGGTTTCTCCTTCATGGCCATTGATTTATTCATTTGAAATATAGTTTCTTGAGAAATTATTAATTTGAAGTTGTTTGATCATGTTTACTGAATTTTTCAATGATAAATAATTTCCTTTTTTTTTCAGCTACGTTGCAAGAATTTTTTGGCTGTTTCGTCGGAGCAAATTCTTATTTAACACCACCCGACAGCCAGGGATTCGCACCTCATTACGACGACATAGAAGCCTTTATATTGCAGATCGAAGGTAAAAAACGATGGCGACTTTACAAACCAACGACGGAAAAAGAGTATTTGCCGCGTTATTCATCGAAAAACTTTGATCCATCGGAAATCGGCGAACCGATTCTCGACACTGTAATAAATGCTGGAGATTTGTTGTACTTCCCGAGGGGAACTATTCACCAAGGAGAAACGATTGACGGAATGCACAGTCTTCACATTACGCTAAGCGTTTACCAGAAAAACAGTTGGTGCGATTTTCTCGAGAAACTAATTCCCGATGCTCTGAAAACTGCAGTCGACACAGATTCACGATTTCGAGAAGGTCTCCCCATCGATTATCTCAGAAACGTCGGATTCGTTCATTCCACTAATGAGAATGATGCACGAAAGAATTTTGCTGAAAAAACGAAAGATTTGCTCCACCGATTAATCGATCATATCGATATCGACAAAATAGCTGATCAAATGGCCAAAGAAAATATTCACGATTTTCTGCCACCGGTTCTTGCACCTGAGGAACAAAATTGCTCGGTTCTCAAAGACGGAGAGAAAATGATTGCCGAAGGATTAGTCACGAATCGAATCGAGATTGAACCCGACACGAGAATTAGACTGTTGAGATCGCATTGCATCAGGTAAAAAAAACTTCAATAATTTATCTTTCAATTTTTTTTGTCTCGTCTAAAGTCGTTCCTACTGCAAATATTTTGATTGTTCAAGAATCTAATCGAAACTCCAACATTTTACCGTCATTTTCATGAAATGTTTCGTTTTTTTCAGACTCGTTGAAGAAGAAGTCTGCATGAGAATTTATTACTCGACTGAGAATTCGAAAGAGTATCACGAGTACGAGCTCCAGTTTCTCGAGGTGGAAAAAAAGCTCGCTCCAGCGATTCATGAAATCATTAAACGCTATCCCGATTTCATCAAGGTTGAGGATTTGCCGATCGAAGGAGAAGACAACAAAGTACGTCAGTTTCAACAATTCCATACAAAACATTGTTATAGTTCATTTTTTAGCACAAAAATACTGTTATTTGTACCTCACAATTTTTGACACACACTCTAAATGATTAAAATACATCAATTTTTTCTTCATTTTTAGGTCCAAGTAGTGAGGGACCTCTGGGAAAAATGTATTGTCGTGACCGATGTTCGATTGCCTGTGATCCGTTGATTTAATCCGGAATCTTGACAGTTCGTTATTTCATTAAAGTGCAAAATACATAAATATTATTTATAAGTTCATAAGTAAACTCATGTATATAAAAGTTTATCTTTTTCAAATATTCTATTTTTCTAATATCTTGACACGTCGGATTGGAAAAGAATCAACTATGAGGCTTCCAGATACTGAAATTTCTTTTTTTCTTCTACTCTGTTATTGGCACACGTGGAATAATAGTCATCGAAAACTTACAGATCTCTTGCTCCGATCTCGGATTCATTCAAATTCATTCAAACTCGCTTTATCCTCAGATTTTTAATTTTATTTTTCTTCGCTCTTTTTCGTCCTGGTCTTTTTGCCTGCCTAAAACGTATTCAATGTATCCTAAGTAACCGTCGTTGTCCAAATCGTCTTCAGCCAAAACTCGATCTATCAGTTCTGCAAAAAAATAAATTTTAGTCGCGCGACGATGAATTTTCCGTTTTATAACTCAGCCCGGCCGATCGTTTCTCTTTACATGATTTTTTTAATTCTTCAAACATAAAACTTTGATTCAATTGAATCGAAAAATTGTTTTCATTCACTCGAGTTTTACGAATGAGTAGAATTTTCAGAAAATTTATTATTGCATTCCATCGAAAATGAAATTAAAAGAAAAGGTTGTTCGGAAATTCCATTGATTCTTGTTGAAATTGAATATAATTTCATCCATCAAAATTATATTAATTATAACTGATAACAGATTTTTGAAAAATTTGAACGAACCAATGATCCACGAGTCATCGACAACGGCGTGTTCCTGATCGGCGTGCACGTGATCGACTTCGTTTGAATTTTCATCATTTTCCTCACCGTGGAGGGAGTGTTGAAGAGCGCGAAGAAGTTCGAGTCCATCGAGTTTCGTATTATTGTCAATATCGTGAAACCTGAAGGAAAAATTTCAAAATTCACGCAACAAAAAATGTTCCTTTTTAAAATCTTTTAAATTGTGCTTCATCTTTTCTCACTTGAAGTAATAAAATTCCAGTTCCTGAGCGTTCATATTCACGATGTCGATGTGTTCGGCCATCGAGCCCATGTCCTCAGCGAGATGCCTGGAAAATACGTTGAGTTTGTGGATTATTCGAACCGAAAGGAAAAAGTGCCAGAAAAACGTCTTCACTTACGTCGCATCTTGCAAAAGCTCTTCATTTTGAGTTATTTTCACTGACGGTTCGGGCACGTAGTGATTATGCAAAACACTGCTTCTCGGATGATGGGGCCCACGGAATGGGAAGACAGGTTCCATGAGCAGTGTCACAATAATTGTAACGAACAGCATTATTGGGCATCTGGAAAAATCATCAGGATCTTCAAAAGTCAATGCAAGTAACGATGGAAAATGAAACTCCAAAACTGAAGTTTTCGAATTCTCGTAGAAAATTATTAAAGTGATATTCGATCGAAGCTAGTAAAATTTAGTGAATCATTAAAGAAACACTGAAAAACTTGAGTATCAAAGAAAAAGAAAACTAAGAATAGTCAATTGCCTGATTTTGGATTCATACATTTTACCAAAGCATGTGAAAATGAATAATTATTTTTCTTACAAAATCGTGGGTATATGGACGAATGAAAATAGAAGAAAGGAAAAAAATTCCAATGAAAATTGAGGCAATTCGCAGCAAGTCTCGATCGAGCACGTGAATCGTAGAAAGTGAGTTCGTTCGGTGAATGAAATTCGATGAATTTGGTGAGCGATGTAGCGAAACACAATAGGACCTGCTGTGGGGACCGAGAGGGTGAGTCCGGGGCTGAAAAGTCGCGGGTGGTGTGCGACACGACTTTTTCGTGTGCGGGAGCTGAGGGAGTGATCTCGAAACGAACGCACCGTCGACACGATTGAGAAGAACCCCTTGGACACAACGACAGATGTACTGTACGGGGAGGTCCGCGGTAATTATTATGCGATTACCCACAAGCCCATTGATTTAGATTGCAACCATGAGGGGGTCCATCGACAGTCTGGTTCTCGAATTCATTCGCTCCAACACATTCGCGTATAAATATAAACATAACAATTCGCAGAGTGATATTAATAACGATTAAAATACGCACGATAGAGGTAAAAGAAAATCCAAAAATATGAGAAACAATTTCGTGCGACGAGTCGTGAAATTAGTTTTGCTTCGTAAAACACGTCGAATGGAATAACGATAAAACTTTTTGCAACGATCCAACAAAGTTCATTCGATTCGTTTGATTAAAAAATAACAAATAATTCGAGCAATTGAATGGCGTTTTGAAAGAAGGAAAATTTACACTCGACTCCGAAGCCTCGGAAGATTCGATCAACCTCTTTTCTCTGTGAAACTCAATGAAATTACGAGATTTCAATATTTCGCTTGTATCCCAACTATATTTGTTCGAGCCAACAGTAAATTATTGTATTCTTCAAGAAGTTGAGCATCAACGATGGGTAAACGGACTTGAAAGAACGTCGAGATTGATGAAATCATTAGTAGCTAGTTCGATAACATTTTAATGTAATTTTCAAGTTGATAATGGTCAAGAAATTAATGAAAAATGGTAGAAATTCGTTTTGAGCAGGACAATGGTTTGTGCAAACGGTAATCAAATCTGTTTTTTTCTATTTCGTCAATGTAAATCAATCCTTTCGGAAGACAGTACCCAATTTTGGAGCACACAAAGGAATGCTATGAGTGACTTGTTGCTCGAAATTAGAAAAAAACCAATTCGCTGTACTCGAGTACATTGTTTCGCGATCGGTAAATGAAACGAGTTTATTCATGGCTCTGTGCAAATAAAATAACCTCATAGGGATAGTGTCCGGGGTTGTGGAAAGAGCGTAGGTGTTAAAAGACACACAAGAGTGCGATACGGATTTGGGGTACTTAGGAATCAATTCTATGGGCTTAAAGCAGGCGCTATGGCGAATATAAAGAGAGGGAATGGGAGTGCATATGTTGATGGGGGTGCCCCAAGGGGCTCGTTCTTTTTCTCCCTCTTTCTCTCTTTTTCTATTTTTCGATGCAAGTGGACCCCCGTGGGCGAAGAGCCCCAACTCGTCAAGGACGTTGCCGACACACAGGGAACAGAAAGCTCGCCATTTCCCTCACCCTTCGGGTGTCGAGATCCATAAATAATTTATATCATTTGGCCTATTCAATGGGGGGGACACGAGAACGAGACAAAATACGAGGCGCGACCCATATGTACCTGTGTCGCCTTACACTTTCAGGACCTGCGAGTCGTCCTGATACTACTCGATCCTCATTTCTACTCTTACAAAGGGCGAACAATATTTACGTCTGAATTTGGATCGCTTGCAATTATGAGAAGCAGGAAAGTTCGTTCGCTGATTTGATTTTACATCAATTTTTCTCTTTTCATTATTAATTAACTTTCGGATTTCGCATTCATCGGTTTTTGACAGCTGAATTTGTTTTTTTTTTTTTCTCTCTTTTTCGAAAAGAAATTTGTTTCACGTTCCTCTTAACGTTTCTGAACTTTCTTGTTTTCTTTTTATCCCATGGAATTTCTAAGGAATTTCTTGCTCGCGAGAATAATTATTTGAGACCGAAACTCGCAGTTCGTAACTCTCCGACTGTCCTCCAATTCTAATTATTATATTTTCGATTGATTATTCGAGGGAGAAAAGCATTGAATGAAAAATTAAAAGAAACGTAACAGGATTGAAGTACAAACTGCATTCTGTAAACAGATGATGACGATTTCAATGATACGATAAGATCGCCCAAATGGCAGGCTACTTTGTGAATATGCAGAGCCAAAAAACTCGTTTCATCTCGACCGATTGAAAAGTGCAACACGATACTTTTGTGACATCCTGATCCATGAATTTTTAAATGGCAAACGCTCGCTCCTTCCCTCACCGTGACTATCTTTTGTCACACATCTTTCGTCTCAGTTCATAGACAACATTGAAAAGTTTCAGGATCGTTTCAACTTCCCTGCTCCTCCTAAAAGTGTCAAAATTCCAAGTTTGTTTTTCAATTCTCAATAACAAAAAAAAAATGAACAAACTTAAAAAACTAATTTTTTCTTCGTTTACTGGACGATTTCTGTTTTGCTTTCTGTATTCTCCACGCGTTCAAAGTCGATTTGTATTCTCTTGTCTCATTTCGTTATAAAAAAATATGCAATAAAAAACGACGAAAGATTCGAGGGAATTGGCTTGTTTTTTTATTGATTTATTTTGTCGTTTTGAATGATAATATTTTTCAGCGATTGAAAGTAAACGAGCGTCGAATAAACAATATTCGAGGAGGAACGTGACTCGAGGACAGACACAAAAATCCATAGCAACGACGTTGCATCACTTCCGTAGTTTCGGAGCATAAAACAACGATCTGGACTATCCGAAGGCTTTAGCGGGGCATTGAAGCTTCGGGAAATGAAAAGTCTCGAAACAGAAGGGATCGCGATGAATGATTTATCACAGATGAGGATCTTACCTGCGAGTAATCGATATATCGAGGATAAAGCGTCGAAAAGTTGGTTGCCTCGCCTCGATCTTTCCTGGATGCTGGATTGTGCTGCTTCCCCGGTATTTTCCTAGCTTCGTCGCACGCGCGAGCGATTATCGACGTTTTTCCTTGGACCTGCGTGCTCTCGAAGCTGCTCATTTAGAGTTGCGCGGCACATGCGGGCGGGCTTTCGTTTTTTCGGATTTCAATCCTCTCCGGAGCCGTTCGAGGACCCTTCTATTTCCCATTTTGTGCAACAAGAGGCCTTCGCTCGGAAGGATTTTCCAAGTGTTGCGATTCGGACGTCCCCAAGACGATCGTCTCAAGCCTCGGAATCATTTTTCATTAATTCACTTCGTAGCAGATGAAACTTTTATTGACAGTTGGCCCGTCACTGGCTTAATTAAGCGTCTGCGATGGAAATCACTCGGCAGAATTATCATTTTCAGCCCAAAATTCATTTTATAGGAATTCCTCGGTAGCGGGATTATCAAAAAAATAAATTTTCATAGAAAAAACTATTCGAAAGCAATTACCGAAAACTGCTGCAGAATCCTTTACAAAAATAGAAACGCGAGATCAAAAATTCCAAGAAATTTGGAAAAAAGAAAAAAAAATTGAAATTAAAAGCGTTCGGTAGAGGCGTGCAAAGAAACCGGAAAAATTTTCATCTCATTTCGCAGTGCCAGGGCAAGTCTAGAAATTGGATGAAAATACCATTATAAAAAATTGAAAAAAAAAAAAAAAAAAAAAAATAATAATTAGAAAACAAACAAGAGAAATTTCACCAAAGTATTTATAAATGATCCATAAAAAAATACGAGTATGGCACATTTCCCCATGAGTTCGAGTGACAATCGTGCAAGGGGAATATGGGAATGGGAGAGAAACAAAAAAAGGGTTTGAAATTCGAATTTTTAGCCGCAGGGGAGCTTGCAAACATATTCGAGTACGCTTGGTGAGGGAGGAGGAGACGGAAAGAGCGGGCCAGGACGAAGAGGAAAAGCAGGGGGGGGGGGAGAGAGGGAGGAAAACGCTGATGGAAAATTCGTGGATGATACCCGCGTGAGGGATAACGGCAACTTTTGAGCGGCAACGTATAATACAGCGAGTGAAGCGGGGGAGAGGCTCGAGGGAGGAAGAGGGTTGAGACGAGGGGGATGAGAGCGAGTGAGCGCGCGCTCGGTTCTCTCTACGGTCGCCATGACAACGAGCGTAGCCTAAAGCTATGCTTTTATTGATTCCAAGCCGCAAACAATGTACAGGAGTGTGGATGTTTCGCTACGTTCTTCCCATCTCACTCGTTTCCTCTCTCTCTCTCTCTCCCTCCTCCTCATCCTCTCTTCATCCTCATCCTACTCATCCTACTCGTTCTCCAAATTCACTAGCTTTTCGCCCCCGAGCTCTCCATTCCCATTCTGTATTTCTTTTTCTCGAATTACTTCACAACTCGACCAATTGTTCCTTCTTTTTATTCTCCAAGGCCTCGTGTCTCTCCATAAATCACCAATGAGAATACTTCTCGCTCTCGAAATTCATGCATCTTTCACTCTCTCCTCCTATTCCCGCATATATTTTTATATGTGCGAACGGAGAAACAAACAGTTTTTTTGCATCCAACGGCTTCTCATTCGAGATTTCCTTGGTTTCTCATTCTTTTCGATCAAAATTTCTTTCGGTTTTTCTGTTTTTTTTTTTTTCATTTTTCAGGTTTGAAGACAATTCTGCATGATTTGACGAGCAGCCGTCATTTTTTGCGCTCTTAATTTGTTCTTTTTTTTAATACTCAAACCGAATGTTCCATCAATAAGTCGCGTAACCAGTTGAAAAATCAGTTTTTTTCGAGCCATTCGTTACCAACGAAATGGGGAAAGGAGCTCGAATTTTCTATGATTTTGAAAAATCGGGTTTAGAGAAAAATAATCTCAAACTAAGCAGCGAATCGAGGGAGCAAACTTTCGGATATTATTATAAATTCGATAAAGGAACAACCGAGCTCGAGTCATCGATGCGAATGGATAATTCCCGATTAGCCGAATTACATTCGATTCGTATGTACGCGAGCTAACTGGACCCCCCGAAGTGATTTCCATTCGCCACCCACTGGCGAATCTCTCCGTCAGCCACATGTGGTTTTTATGTGCTTCGCGGATGGAATAAAAAAATCAGTGATCCAGTCGACCGATTGCAACTTTACGCGTTTTTTGTTTCCCCAGAAAATTGAACGATCGCGTGCGACGAATCTTTAATTTGCAAATGCTGTTTTCAGGCAATTGAAACTCGCGAAAAAAAACTGGCATCGCATTTCACATACAAAAATTATCTGGACACTGGTCTTAGGAATGAAGTCCGAAGCTGAGAGCTCATTTTATCGGAGTTTTCGTTGATCCACAAATTCTAATGCAATTTTGCATTTAAACATTATTTCTTTAGCCAGAAAACTACGAACAATGCGAACATCCATAAAAATGGTGATTTCCGCCGTAAACGTCCGTTGACAAAAATATAAAAAATGTGCATCACCTTAAATGAGTCGATCGAATTTCTATTTTTTTTTTTTTTTTTTATTACCATTTTATTATGATCACATGAGTCACGATTTTTTTGCATAGAATACGGTACAATTCGATCGAGACGTTGAGTTTTTAAAATTCATGTATACGAAACGATTTTCTTAAGGAAGTTGAGGCTGTACAGTCATTTTTTTTACCCAAAAGTTATGACCTTTCAAAAGTTAGGCCAGTTTACAGTTTGACAATGTTGCATACACTTTAAAGAAAAGTTGGGGAAAAAAAGACGAAAAACTGGTGAAAGCTCAATCGAAAACACGAACGGTGACGATCCTAGCCTCAAAAAACTGCACGGGAAACAGATTATTATTAATATAATCTCAGCAAATCTCCTAATAAATCTGAAAAAAATGGACATTGTTCGGCAAGCCTTGCTCATGTTGCCCAAAAAATTTCATATTTTCAGCATCATTTTTAACGGAGATATCACTGAATGTGTCTTGACTTCCATGAGATTACATGTTATTTGGCTCAAATTGTTATTGATTTTTCTCAGCAACAACGCTCCTAAACTGTCTGAAAATTGAACTGATTTTTTTTTACACTTCACTTTATAAGATGCAATCGGTTTAAAAGCGATGACATCATTTTCATTCTAATGCCTCAACTTCCTTAAGGTGGTTCCTCCACGAGACAGTTAAATTAGGAAATTATGTAAATTTGGCATACGTATTGTTTAACATATGAACAACACCTCTATAAAATTTCAACAAGTTTCACCATCCCGAACCCGAGATATATGTAATTGAAGTTGACTCAATTAACACGTAACATATGGACCATGCATAGGCAAACAGCACATTATTAATTCTACCGCTAGTACTAAAATTAGGAAGTTTATAAAAAACGAGGAGGAGCTAGAGCAGGATATGACAGATATTGCGAAAAAAATCAAGGTGATTGACCATCTAGTTTGACAGATACAGTCTCGAGAAGTACAAAGGTTTAGGCTGCATACGATATATTTTGCAAGCGAACAAGCGAATGTCGTCTGTATAGACAACCTTTTCTGTGTGTTGAAGCGTAGCCCGGATAGTTCCGTCAAAAAGTTTACTCGCGATGTCGGATCAAAAATACTTTCAGAATAAATTTTACGAAAGCAAATGATATTTGTACTATATCTGTTGGCACCGAGTACGTATATAGGGTCTTTACAAAGTTATCGATTACGATCCGAACAAATTATCAAGCCTTTTAATATGCAGACGGTACATAACTTTTAGTTGGGGCTGTCGTAGGGGATCGACCTTAAGATGATGGATCAGTCGGTAATCACAACCGTGAGTGCGAGAGAGATAGCTGCAAATTTTGAAAAGGAAATTTTTCCACATCGGTCGTCCGATCGAAAAAATAAAAATGTCATCGGATTTTTGCGATCGTGCTGCGTACGATGACATTTTTATTATTTTAATCGGACGAACGATGTCAAAGAGTTTCAATTTCAAAAATTCGAGGTGTGATTACCGACTGATGCATCATCTTAAGTCTTGAAATTTACACAGAGTTTAAATGGACAATCGACTGACACGCGTATCAAATTTTAAAGGGCTCGTCTTATTCATCATTGAGATAAACGTGCTTAAATATGAAGGTTTGGGAAAAAATTCGAGACGATTATCTTATTAGTTATAAAAATATATTACGTTAAAGATTGAACGAAATTGGCAATGAGCACTCTCGTGAAACCCCACATTTGCTTATTTCGGTATTTCTTTATTTTGCCCATTCCTGTCATAGCCTTCTGTCTTTTTATTAACACTTTTTTTCTCGATAAATTTTCCGTTGTGTTCTCCGTTTGCGCTCTCTAAAGCAATTTTTAACATAAAACTATAGTACTTTAATTAATGGCTTGTTATTTAATTCGCCAAAAGATAAGTTGAAAAAATTTATTTACATTTCGGATGAATAATTTTGACATTAATTTAAAGTGATTACATCTTTAATTAGGAAGTGAAAATCGGTCCAACCCATAAAATACGATCCTTCGGGCATGATCTGCCTAAAATAGCAGAGAGAATCGTTAAGAGTACGGATCAGTCGACTAACCTCACTCGGGATTTTCGAAATCGAAATTCTTTGAGACAGTTTGACCGGTTAAAAAAGGCTCCGATTGATCCATCCTCTTAAGTGGACGCGATTGAGTTTATTCGAGTGTTTTTTCAAACAATGATAATTTCGTATCGATACAACAAGGGAATTAATTGGAGTATAATAACGATAGCATAAAAACTGAGAAAATGATGCGTCGCTCGATCGAAAGCGTCATTCTGACGCATGAAAATTGCCCAAAGGGATGCGCAAAGCATGATCGAAGTTCCACCCGATCAGAGTCTACCGAAACTGCCCGTCGAATAATATATTCATAGCTTCCGGATGGTTGAGCGTGTCTCTCTTTATCTCTCTTTGCCTCTCCGCCTCGCCCGGCCTCGCGTGAGCACCGATCTCTCTTTGCGAAAGCATGCATCATCCCCGTTGCCGCGGCGTGTCCCATTCGCCATTCCATCGGGCATTCGGCCCATCCGCACGTAAATAGGCTATCGAACAATTATTCCAAACGCGTACCGCACACTTTCAATATTTCTCTAAAGTACAGAATCCCTTTGCAATTTTCAACATTTTTCATCGGTTTTCCCATTGAAAAACTCATTTTCGAGATCGGTTTGACAACTCGATTATTCTTTCTCTTTGACAAAGCATCGATTCGGTGCTTCATTTGTTTAGTCCATTTCCATTCCAAGTGGCATCCGCATTTATTTCTGTCTGATTCCTCCCCAAAATATATTTTTTTAAATCACGTTATTCGCGCGGTGGATCATCGTCAAGATTTATTTTTCAATTCGGTTTTTCGTTAATTAAGAAAAAACACATCGTTGGCCTCGAAGCGAATGAATTTATCGCCGCAATCGTTTATTCCGTTGAAATTTTTGCCTCGCTTAAAGGAGCCTTCACCGCGGATCCCGAAATGTCCTACCCCTTTCGTGCCGCGATTGGAATCTCGTTAAAAGCGATCGAGTGTATGAGAAGATTAAGAAGTTCCCGTGAATCCGGCGTCTACGTCTACCGCCAGTCTCGAGCACATCGGAGAATATTTTCTCTCACAGAGTCTAAAATATATCGCGCAGCGAAGGATGCGAGTCGAAACGTTGTCCGACCGATCGTGAATTTATTTATAGGGAAACGTGGCTCTGCAAGACTGAAATAAGCACGAGCTGGGAGAGTAAAAAGAAGATAAAAACCAAAGAAAACAGGACGAAATAAGTGAAAAAAAGTAAACGGGGCTCTGGCAGGAAAGAACATTTTTTTCCATCTCTTTGCCGCTTTATTTTACCGTGGCGAATCTCGCGTTTTTCTTTTCCTGTTAAACGTAGCTAAGAGTAAGTCTGCGGGGGCGAGAGGGGAGGAGCCGGGGGGGTAAAACGTTTCTTTGGTTTCCGGGGGAGAAAAAGGAGGAAGGTGTTTGGGTGTATGTGCTCCGTCGATAACTATTTCCAATAAAGAACCGCCCTCTTGCATTTCACCGTTTTTAAATGCTCCGTTTTTTCCCCCGCGTTTATTTTCGTTTTCTCTCTCGATGGAAAACCGTGAACGAGCGTAGGCTAAGTGCAAAATTATTTTTAAAATATTTACCTAACAACGTTAGCCTGAAAGCTGACCCAGTGTATATAACGAGAAGGACTTCGTACGTTGTGTACATAAACGCGATAAAAAACGGAGGAACCCTCCGCATAGAACCCTCGCGAAGCGGACGAAAAGAATCGTAAATGGCGAACTTTCTTTTTTACACAACTTTGAAGCCTTCTTTTTTCATCCCTTCCTTAAAAAGCCTTTTGCAACAGTTATCCAGGCGATGAAACCCTCAGAAACAACCCTTCGTGTCCGCATCGGGGCAAGTTCTCGTAATAAATTCTTATGGGAAGGAACCCTCGACCACCGCGCAACCCAAGTTTCCCTCTGGGTCTTCGAACCGACGGCCCTCTTCGGTCAACCTTAAACGAGGGATTTCATGTTTTTCATTCGTTTCCTCGTGTCTACTTTGCCAATTATCAACGATGAGAATAACGACCGTGAAAACGTGGAATTTCGAACCGTGCCTCGATCGTCAGGCGAGGATCGAGTGCTCTTTGCCATTTTTTCCGCATCCCTCGTTCCGCGGCAAGGTCGCGGAGCGATGCCTCGCCATTTTTGCTTCCAAAGGGTGAGAGAGGCGCGTGGGAGGAGCTTGGGAAGCTCTTGTACCCTCGAGTCTCTCGTCCCACTATCTATGAGCTGCTCTACAAAACGTCGAACTTGTTCAAAAGCTTTTGCTCCGTGTATAAAAGAGAGAAGGAAAAGGCGAGATGAAAACGAGCCAAGAGTGGAATGTTGCAGGGAGCGAGTAAGAGTGCATGAGAAATTCATCCTCCGAGGAGGATAAAAAAAAAAGAGAAAAAACGTATCAGTAAGGTAGAGAAAAAAGCTCAGATCTCGACCTTGCGAAAAGTAAGTACGAGAGAAATCGTAAAAAAACGCCTCGGAAAAGTTGAGCTCTCGGCTCTTTCGTCAGAGATGTTCCAGCATCCTCTGTCTTCCATTCGTTCGTCCTTTCAGTGCGCTCTCTCTCTCCCCTCGATCCTCTTTTTCCTGCCTCCGATCCTCGACTCTTCGCGAAAACTTTGACTTTTACCAATTCTACTACTTTCCCCGATTTCCAGACCAGACTATAATTACGATTCTTCTGCCTCCTTTTTCCTCGAGCGATCTTCGACTCCGCAGCATTTTTTTATTCTGTCCCAGAAAGTGCCACGTTTGTACGCCTCTTCGCATCGACTGAGCCAACAAACAATGGGAGTTTAAACATGGTAAACTAAAACTGCGTGTTAGCCCTTTTTTCAGTGTCACACCAACGACATTTCTTATCACGGGAAGCGCATAAATCACATTATCATATAAGGCACTCTAATTTTTTTCAAATTCCCAACAAATCCGGCCACTTCGCGAGTGAGGGGAAATCGACCGATCTCGAGTAAAGATACGCGTTGCAAGACGCTGCGCCGCGTCTCTCGATTTATTCGAAAAGTACACTCGATTGACCGGCGATAAAACTGAAAAATCCTCCCGCAAGTCTTGACTGTTGATTCGCATTCTTTTTGGCTAAATAAGAGACAAAATTCCCGCGAGCTCTTGCCCCACAGAGCGGCCTCTCATCGAAATATTTCTCACGAACTCGATTAATCGTTTTTCCCAAAAGAATAAAAAACGAGTCCGAAGCACGCGAGAGCGAGAGAGAAACCGAGAAATGAATGTGAAAAAAAAAAACAGAAGGAAAGATTCGCAGCTTCCCTCGGTTTTACCACCGTTGCGCGGCGCTTCTCTATCAACGCTTTTTCCATCGTATATCTATACATATTATATTTACATTATATATATATATGTATACGTATATACAACGTACGTATATCCACCTGAGAGGAAGACCTACGACGGGGGTTTCAATTTGCCGCGGGGTGCCGTCAGCAGGCTGCGTTTAACAACTTTTTAATGGGCGTAGGGCGACTAGCTGCTGCCGTTGATGTTCTCGTGTATATATATAGATACACGTAGATACGTATTTTATATAAGGGTTTGAGGTTCAAGCTCTGCCGGATTCTCTTGGCGTGCTAGACTTTGCTTGAGCCTCGCGACGTAGACAACCTTCCTCAGCAGCTCTATATACGAGAGAAAAGCCTCGGCGATCACGCTATAACGGGTGTCGTGCGTCAAACGACTCGTAAATATGACGAACAGACGAACCGATGCGTTTTCGAACTCGAACGATTCCCGTAGTACTGATGAGAGTAATTAAAAAATTAATAATAATCCGAATGATGGTGATCGGACTGTTCGAATGGTTCGGTTGGTGGAATCGAAGTCGAATGTTTCGTCCACCGAATTCGGAAGGTAGTTCGGTCGTTCGGTGACTGGTCAAGTTCACAACTACTTTATGTTGATTAAATTCAAGTATAAATTGTAAATAAAATTAATAATAAACTCGCATTGGGAATATTTTTATCACAATAATGTAATAAAATGCTTTAAAAATATCATAAAAGACGGAATTTATACTTCAACTTGACTAGTTTATGATTGTGTCGGTACCGGTGGCACTTGAAATATACACACGACCCGGGGAACATTTTTATATTAAAGAAAGTTTACATCGGTGTAATGACACCGAGAACAAGGAATGGTCAATTGGTTAAAAAAAGCTAAGCTACTAGACGAATGAAAGCACGCGAGTCAGTCGCAAAAATAAATTTGATGAAATTCTCGCGATTCTTGAATTCGCCCGAAGTTCAATCAGCTGTTACCAGCAGTCCAGCGTAATGACTGACATCCGCTTTCGACGCGTCAAAAACAAAAATTTTTTCATGTTTTTTTTTTTTTTCTTTTTTTTCACAAAAGCTCCGTAAGATAATGTTTTTTTTTAAAGAAACGGAATCTGTGATAAATTTTCTTCACGATATAAACTCGTCCGAAGCTTGAACAGCGTACAATTTTTTCACAATCAATCGTGAGTTCTCCCATAGGGTAGCGTGTTAAAAACTCAAAATTGTAAATAAGTAAGAAGCCCCGGAACTGTGCTTATCGTTATCAGGGGGCCTTAAACTAACATTTACCGCAAAAAAGTGGACCATCACCGTCTTTCTCTAACGGCCGAACTACTTGAATGGGACAAATGGAATGTTTGAAAAAATCGAAATGACATTTTTGCAGTACACTCGTTGGTTCTCACGAACTTAACAAAAACAAACGACGATGAGGATCCTTGAAGGTGTTTGCTAATCGACAATCAGCGGAGAAAGAGGGAGAGGGGAGTCTATTTGGCGCGCGCGAGCCCGGGAAATCGTCACGCAGGTGTAGGGACTGAACGCGTCGAACGTGCGATGATCGATTTTTCGCACAAACGTGTGTATACGCTGCACGTCGAAACGTACACGAGAATATTGTGCCCGATACGCATCAGGCATTAATTTGCAAAATTATTTCTTCTTCTCGCATTCTTCGTTGTCTTATGACGAATGAAATATGAGTGGAGATAAAACCTTCCGGATGCGATTGAAAAATGGGGAAAGTGGTGTAAAGCGGGAAAGATTGTTTTTCGATGATGAATTTTACTACCTTTCTGTCCTAAATATCAGCTTCGATTCGACGCTTGCACAATTTTACAATTTCCCTACTTTCTTTCCCGCATTCTCTCCTTCATCGTTTTGCCCTCAGAGTGTAACTTCGACTGTCCTCTTCATCGTCCTGCTGAACAATATAGTTGTACCTCGGTACTAATACTCATACAGCGCGCTACAGTCTTTCCAACCACCCTTTGGAACATCTGAACCTCCTTCGTGTGCACCATTTCCCTCGCTCTCTTCCCCGTTTCTCTCTTTCTCCGTTCGTCCGCGCCGCAAAACCTTTGCGTCTCCGTCATCGTATATCTGTATACGAGCGTAATTTGCGACAGGGTGTCGCAAAAGCCTTGAAAGACGTTGGAACGCCTGGTCGACAAAATTTCGAAGAGAAAAGTCTTTGGGCATTTTTCCCTCCGACGCACCGTTGCCGAGATATTCGTTATTGAGAAATGAGCCAGTCCGGCGCAGCGGTGCGAAGTGGGAGGGGCTACCGAGGCGCCGGAGCGCTCGGCGTATCGCGGCGCGAGGAGCGAGGTTCCCCCACTGCGCGCTCTTTATCAACGCCACCGGAGATTGGCCGCGCACTAATCAATCGATAACTCATGACCGGCTAATCGGAGAGCAAAATTTCCAAGGACTTTTTCCCTCAGAATCTTACAATCTATCCACTCCCAAATTTTCAAAACTGAATATTGCGCCACTCGATATGCAAGGGCAAAAAGGACGTCTCTCTTCGCTCCTCGCGCAGTTCCCCTACGCCCTGGCTAACCTAGCACCCAGCATCCGCGTTCTGGAGCAGCTCTCGCAGCTCTCGTAATCGCATTTGACGTCTCTACGTTTTTGTTTCAGAGCAGTACGTGACGCTCCCGCTAGCGAGCGCGCGGGAAGACTCTATTGCTCTGTCACTCTTTCTCTTGCTCTCTCTTCGATGAAATACGCATCCACGTTCATCCACATATATATGTACTTACAGTGGAGAAAAAGTGTGAGAGCGAGAGGAGCTTAAAAAAGGCAAAAAATAGGGGCTGGTAAGGCGGTCGTAGGAAAGTCGACGAGCTGAGAGGCCGACAGAACTCGAGATAGGGATGAAGAGCACGAAGCTCTGGGAAGGGAGAATGAGGGAAAAAAATATAAATACACACATCGCTATACATATATCCATGCCTTATCTATACACGTGTATACAGCTAAAACGATGAACGCGATGGAGGATAGAAAATGAGGCGAGAAGGTAACCGGCGAACGTCCGGCTCGCGCGTGTTCATCCAATGATTCGCCGAGACGGGCAAAAATGCTCTCCGTGACGACGAATCTTTGCTTCTTTTTCCTGGGGATAATTTTTTTCGTTTATTTGTTTTTTTTTTTTTTTTTTTTTTTCATTTTTCATTTTTGTTACGAGCGTTTCCTCGTCGATAAAAATAATATTAATGCTACATTCAGGAGCAATTATTTGGGCTCTGTTTTCACGTCGATATACACGCAACACTGATAATTAGTAAGTTCGTTGTTGATGCGGTATTGGAAATAGACTTTTCCAGTGTTCCTAATTTCATCAACGCCCGGATAATTCGTAATTCCGGGTCGGAATTCGCCGAGAAGTATTAATTCAATGATCGAATAGGTGGGCCGGCTTTTTCAGTGAAATTTTCGTCCCCGCACGAGACTCTCGGCTTTGGGGATTCCCCGCACCTCCTCATATAGGGCCATCCGAATAGTTGGAGGCGCGTCGTCGGCCAATTGATTTGGCGCACGTGCCGACAATAAAACCACTTGGTAACACCACGGGTGATTTAAATACTCATGTATTACTGTATACATTGAATATAAACTTTAAGGTAGTTCATCCGGTGATCGAAACAACTAAGAGATTTCGATAAAAAACAATACTTTAATACAGTAATGAATTATAAAAAAATGTCGTGTCAAAATTTTAAGGCCCGAGAACACTTTGTTCGTGGGAAAGAAAATTAAAACGGATTCTCCAAATTAACACGGCCTCGTACGGGTTTCCGTAGTTTTCCAGTCTTTGTATATGAAATTTCCAAGCATTGACAAACAGCTCTTGCAAAAAGGGATAGAAAAATATCTGAAAAATATGTTTACAGCTTCGAAAATCCATTCAATATTTATTAAGTTCGCAATCAATGATTTTTTTTCACGAAAAATAATGATTATTGGGAGTTTAATCTATATGTTACTTTTACGATGGCAACGTTGCAACCGCGCGTCTTTTGATACCGGAGCGACTACGCTAGTCGCAATAATTTTTCTCTTGAGTAACTCTGTACCAGATGAACTTCCTTAACATGCAAGTGTTCTCCGGAATAGTGTAGTACAGCTCGAACGTCTACAAATTTGTCTAAGAGCAAATGATTTCGAACGAATTTGTATTGAAATCAAAATAATCAAAAGCTTTTCTCCCAATCGAACGATCTTATATTCTCAATTTCCATCGATCGATCGGTCGCCTCTGTTAAACGAATAAACAAACGAATCGATCGTTCAATTGTTCTGGCACTTGTGAAGAACGTGAGTGAAATGCAGAGAGAAATGAGCTTCCGATAATTGATCTTTGACGTGACGTTGTAATTTTATCGCGAGCTTTTATCGGAGCTTTCCATCGAAGCCTTTTGGTCCCTGGACGACGGTACGTCTCGAAAATCGTACGTTCTCGACTCGAAGAGAGTCTCGGACGGATATACCAGTGTATACTTTGACGTGTACAACTGTACACAGTGCATATCTATAGGGACTAGGGTCGCGCGTACGTGTGTGTGTGCGCGTGTGTGTGTGTTTAGTTGAGTGAACATCATACCGAACCCCTCGAGAAGGCAGACGAGCACGCAGATCAAAGCTGGCAAATTCTAGCGTACCATACACTAGGCGGAAGCGATTCGTGAGAGGGTGCAAAAAGAGCGAGAGGGAGAGAGAAGAGAGTGAAAGAGAGAAACGGGAGAAAGGGAGCAATAGGGGTGCCTCTATTCGCGGGGGTGACATATCGGCGGGGCGTGGTCCAAATCTGTCACACTGGCCACACGAGCCAACGAATATTCTTTCTCCACTTTGAAAGGCGCTTTTTTTCACTCGTACCGCGAAATCGCGCATATCCACTCGTCACATATCCCCGAATGTGCGTCGAAACACGAGAATTTTGTGTCGACGCATTTCTTAAGCATACGTTATTAGATAGCTGTGCCAGGAGATATTTATTCATTTTTCGTTTAGGTTTTTTTCGAACGATGCTTTTCGCTTCTTCTTTAAATTGGTCCTCTCTTGGAATTCCGGTGGAAAAAATTGCCTCCACCTTCTCCAGTTCGTCCAAGAAGTTCCCTCTTCCCGATTGAGATTTATTCGCGTCCCACCTGGCTGAAGACTCGGTCGTAATGCGCTATAAGAACGTGGAGAAACAAACGTCGTCGCAAGAGGGCTTGAAGTCGAGTGGATGGAAAGCCGAAAAGTAGCTGCGCCGATCATATCAGGCTAGTTTTGTACATATGGAAGCGTGTTTTATCCCGGACTAATCCATCTAATCTTCGTCCCTCGATCTACCCCGGGTGGCCTAATGTACACGATAGCCGCCTTGTTCAAAGGTTATACTTTGATCGACGGGAGATTCGAGCAGAGCTTGGCTCTATTCCACAACAGCCACGCTTACAAATACAGCGGTTTGACCTTATAACGCGCGCATTATATATGTGAACGACCATGAATATATTTGTCGAGTTGTTTTTTTCAAATCACTCTTTTGGAGCCTGATGAAAGTGGAAATTCGTTTCAACGATCAGTCGACGATGTAATGAGTTGCGAATTCAGGTGCTATTGGGATTAAGGTGTACGCGGGCTTCGTACTAGTCAGTTGATAGTCTTTTCAGATTTTTTTTCAAAGAATTAATTTTATGATTTCTGAAATTTTAATTCTTCATTAAATGTTCGATGACCTGAGCTGAAATTTCGCCAATCTATTCGCATGCACTTGTACTTTACTGTAAATAAAAATCAATTTTTTGTAGAGAGTTCGGGTTCGTGAAAGAAATACTTTTTAAGGATGATCGATCACCAGGTCAAATTTAATAATATTTAAAAAATAATAATTCTAGCATGATGTGGATGAATATTTTCTGTGATGATTAGCAAAATTTGGGCTAAATTGAGCATCTTTTTATTTTTTGTAATTAAATTGCAAAGTCGAGCAATTTGAAGCACCGAATATACGCGTCGTTTATCGAAAAAGATCGACCGGAAGTACCATGAACACGGTTTTTCTCGCTCAAAAGCCAAGATTATTCATTACGCAAAACCTATTTTAGGATAAATGGGCCATTAAGAATTTGGTGAAAAATATAAAAATCGTACTTCACCAGGTTTTTAACAAAATAATCTTACAAAAAAGTTTTGATTTCCGGTTGAAAATTGTGAGAACGACGAAGTAGGGTTTATAAACGTGGCTACGTCACAACTCACACATGCGATGCCGTCACCGGTCATAACCTAGCTTTACTTCAAACACCAATACAGGATATTACAATCGCAACGTTGCCAAATGTGTTTTATTTATAGTTGTTATAAAATATGGAGAAAACTAAAGTCGTTGACGATGTATAATCTAATGTATGGAGAATACTGCATCCTTAATATTTCAATCGTAAATAATTTTCAAGTTGAATTCATTGCAGAAAATATTTCATTCCGAGACTTTCACACGATTCGATATTACACTGTGAAAAGGCAATGTTTGACAAAGTTGAACGTAGTCAGTTGACAGATTAGATCAAAGATAACCGTATGTAACCTTAAAAAGTACAACTGTCACTTCCATTGACATTTTGATATGCGCTATATATGACAAGTGACTTATGGACCTGCAAATTTTCAAGTTCTGTAACCATTTGTCGTCTTCGATTCAATGTTTCTAATTCAGATGGCCGTTGACCCCCCTTTTTTAAGGTACCAATAGATCCCGCGCGTTGTGGCCATCAGCGACATGCTAATTTCTGTTCCTTTCGACTTTTAAGAGGATGGATCAGTTGGTATATCGCAACCGTGAGTGCGAGAGAGATAGTTGCAAATTTCGAAATCGAAATTCTTTGACACAGTTTGACCGATTGAAAAAAGGCTCTGTCAGTCGATTTTTGCCATCGTTCTGCGTAGACTGACAGAGCCTTTTTTTAATCGATCAAACTGTATCAAAGAATTTCGATTTCGAAAATTCCAAGTGAGGTTAGTCGACTGATCCATACTCTTAATATTGCAACCAAACAGTCGACAAGGGGTCTTCAAATTTCGCAGGCATAGAAAAGAAATTTTGGATTGTAAGACATAAAAAAATAAAAGAGTGCTATCTAAAAAAAGCCCTCGCGCCTGACATTCGATTATGGACTCGTTTCTTTTGTTTTTTGACAAGAGAGAAAATTGTGCTTGACAAATTGATTATATCTGTGTCCCAACTGGACATTTGCGATAACAAAAACTGTCGGAAACAACGAAAAGTTTGGAGCAGTGCCGGAAAGAGGATTTTTATTGATAAACATTTGGATCGTTCACGCGACCCTGCTGTCGTCAATTTCCTTTTGAAAAATCATATTCCGCGTTTGAATATTTCACATTGAAAAGAAAAAGTATTTTTTTCGTGTAATTTTAACATTCGAATACGATCGTTTATGGGTGAGTGCGTTTTTGTGTTTTTCGTATCGCGAATTCGAATGAAAATTGAATTATTTTTCAATTCGAAGCTGCTCCAATTAACCGTAAAATAAATCCGCTTTTTCCCAACCCTCGTAACAGCGTGTACTGTAATATTTTGTCGTTTTCGCCGATTCTCAGTCGAGGCACAATTTTTTTTCTCTCTCGAAGCGCGTTAAATATGGATGATGGTACAGAGTTTATTTGAATTTTGAAAAAAAAAGAAGAAATAAAAATATGTATCTCCGGCTTTCGTTGGTGAAATTGAGCGATTGGACGATGGTTACTCGGGCTCGATGTAGCTTGAAAATTCCAATTGCGCTCTCGGTAGAAACGCTTTTTTTGTTCGTTTTTCTTTTTCATTTTACCTGTGCCGCGGGTGAATCCGAATATTCGGACCAAAAATTTGATAATCATTCACGAATGTATCGACTCGGATGCTCACTCGTGCTGCCTCCAAACTCTCCGTTTTACAAAATGTATATTCGAATCTAGGCGGATATACGTTTGTATAACACATATAGTTATACTTGTGTGTGTGTTCTGTGTGTGTGTGTGTGTGTATTATGAGTGTGCCGTGGAATACGACGACGAAATTCAATTCTCGCGAAGCATTATGGGATATTCTCCCGAGGATATTCTCAGACGACTCGGGTGTCTCAATAGAGTGAAATATCTGAATCTTCGTCCCCTTTGCCTTATATAAATGCGGCTCGATGGATTTTTTTTCTTCATATCGAACCACATTCCTCTTATCTTACTATGCGTAAACTTTTAGAAAGATGAACATTTTTACTATTTTTCGGTTATACAAATAATCATTTTGAAATGAAAAATTGGATGAGCCCGCGAGCTTCAACATTTTTAAGGACCAACACCAGCGGCGAATTGGGATGGACATTTTCGTCAGTGTGATACCAAAAAATTGGGGTTTTTCAATCTTTCAGTTCCCTTGTTCATAATTGCGAAAGAAGATTTTTCATTCGAATCGTTTTATGACTTCGGGGAGCTTTCACGTACTAAAATAACGCTTGTGAAAACGTTTTTGAATTCAAAGTATTTTCCGACACAAAAAATAACATGCTTGAAAAAGAATTTGTGTTTTTAACTTTGAATGAAAGCGTGAGATGAAAAAAAGACGAATTTTGTAATTGATTTTGCCTTCGTCCTGTTTTTTTTTCTTTTTTTTTCACCAAGGAAGTAGCACTTTGATTTTTTTTCATGCGTACGCTCTCCTCGCGGAGGTCTGCATGGGAACATTTGAAAGGCGAGAAAGCCGTCGGTTGGGAGTACGATGGACAATGGTAGCGTTGGAGACCTCAATGGTGAATATTCGGTTTTGAATTGGCCCGCTTTTAACGCGTTTAGTTCATTGTCTGGCAAATTATAGTGCGTGGATAAAGTGGCACGCGTTCATGGGCGTTATGTTTTCGTAGGGATTTCAAAGAACAATCCTGGACTTTTGACTCTCCGTTATCGTTTGCCACGCGTTTGAAACTCGAACTCGTTTGCCTTCGATAATAGACGTTGCAGTCACGTTTTTATCTTTTTTCGTGCGTAACTCTCGATCGTTTCATTACCGCGAATAAGAATCGTTCGTTGTATTATTGAATAAAGGATTCGTCACCGATGTAAAAAAACTGTATATGCGAAAGAATAAAAACCGCACGAGTTCGCTGACAATAAAATAAACGGAATAATTCTCCTGATCGTTGCTCCAATTCGCAGAGAATTCGTTAACTGAGAATTCGTTAGTTAAAAAACAATGCTCATGGAAACGAAAGAAAAGACGATTAAACGTTAAATAATTGACAAACCGTTTTTCCGTGGCTTCTTTATTGAGTAAACGAAACTGGAAACTCTCGTACAAGAGAGGGGAGAATTGAATTCTTGCGAATCTCGAATACATTTTCCCCTTTTCGTTTATATTTCCATAATTCTCCCTAAAATATCTCCGCCTGTACGTCTAGATGCACGCTCCTATTTACACATTCAACAGTTTCCAAGTATTTTTTACTATTTTCAGGGAGGGCTTGACGGGCGTTCCGACTTGGGTGAAGTGCGTTGATGTTTGTCCGACTGATTGGCGAGAATTCAATACCATAAAAAATGGTCATTGTGCCTGGGAGGGAAAAATTTATTTGTGAGAAAATTGGAGTTTGGAAATGGTTGAACGAGAGATCGAAAAACAGAATGGGCGAGGGCTTTAATTTTTATTTAATGACAGCTATAAGAGGGGCGATGGGGATCCAGGAGATTCCGGACGAAATCCGGCGTGGTGCACTGCACACGCGTCAATATATATACGTGTGCAGTGTGTGGAGAGAGCCGAGGATGCGGGTGTACGTTACAATCGAATCCCGAAAAGGGAAAAAGAATTAAAAAAGCTATCTGCCACGAGATGATGGAAAGAGCGGAGGAGAGAGGGGGGTGAGAACGAGAGGGAAATAGAAGTTGAGAATCCCGCCTCCGTTTTCCTCCCTCTCGACACTCCTTGCGAAAGTTTTCGTTGAGAAAAGAGAGGAACGAAAAGAGAGGCGGATAAAGAGCGAGGGGGGAAGCGGGAGCGGAGGAGAGAGTGAGCGAGGCTTGAAAAAACGTCGATGTGAGTGAGAGTCACCCTGGTAGACGTAGAGGCTCGAGCCAGGGGGTGTGGAAAAGCGAGAAAGGGAGCAAGAGAAGAGATAGGGAGGGAGAGAGTCGTCTAGTTTTCTCGTTGATTGTGATAGTGAGATATTGTTTCGGTGGTAGTTTCACGGACGAAGACGGGCCGAAGAAAGATAGAGAATGTGTGTTGACTCGGAGGGTGAGTCGGTGTTGGAGCAATGGTGAGTATGCTCGATGATAAAGCTCTTGGTTGATGCCCGTTGCCGTCCGATCCTGCGGGGTTGTGCGGTGGAGGGTGGTTGCTTCGTTGGAAAGAAAATCGCTCGCGGAGGTCTATTTTCCAGAGGAATTTTCATTGGTCAGACGCCATGTTGGTAGCCGGGGGTAAATCACCCTTTGGCGAGTCGCTGGGATTGGTCGTCGCCGTGGCAACGCTTGGTGCACGGGGCCAATGGGGGTCGGGGAGCCAGATCGCAGCCTCTCCATCGGCGAAGCGAGAGAGAGCGAGAGAGTGAAGATAAATGTGTATACATTAGAAAGAGAGAGGTGGCGAGTGAAGGATGCGAGAAACGTCCACCCCTGACAGTGTGTGTACACCATCCCCGTTGGAGGCTCCCCCAAGTCACCGGGATAACTGCATTTCGCGGACAGAATCCCACAAGAACTCACGGCGAACGGTGCCCCCATCAACGTCGTTGTCGTCGTCGTCGTCGTCGTCGTCGTCGTCGTTGTCGTCGTCATCCTTAGCCGTACTAACGTTCTCCAATACGAACCGATCTCGCGCGGTTTTCAACCAATCCATCCAGTCTCGCGGACCATGATAATTCTCCTGTTCCGATCGCCCCGCGGGATCTCGGTATCATCTTAATTTCAAGGAAAACTAAGCACCCCCGCCCCTCGTCCCGCTCATCCTAATTTATAATTTCGTTCTTCGCGTCGATTCTTAGTTAAAGGATCATCCCTCACTCGCGATAAAGACCGAAAAATCATCGTGACACACGATAATCGACATATTTTCAACGCCCCCAGCTTAAAACTCGCTCAGACGCCGAAATACTACTAACCACATCCGTCGCTTCTCTACCGCACCGTTGACCCCTCTCCCCTCTTCCCCCCTCCCCCCGCCCCCCGCTCGCCCTCCCGCTCTCTCGCCCATCTTCCTCCTTAACCCCCCGCAGATTCAATTCCTAATTGGATCAGACGGAATAATAAGATTTGAATTTGGAATCGGGGCCAATGGTGCGCGCGGCGAACACGCGGATCTACCTTCGCGGACTGTAAGCAACGTCCGGGCTCTTCGCTAACAATCGTCCCGGGTCCGCTTTTAATTCATCCGACGCGGTTCACCTCCGTGGGCCACGCGACTCTCCCGCAGGAGGATCGCGACCCTCCGGATAGCTCCTCCGATCATACCCCGCCTTTTCTATTCCCAATCATCCCATTTTTCCCCTGTAAACGTCGTTACACTCAACAGTGCACACGGACTCTGATCCACAAGTGAAAGTGACTTATTGCCGAGTGTTTTAACACGGACTGGACTTCCAAAGGATTTTTCACGTCGTTCAAGTGTTTCGTCACGGTTCAGTTAACGAAGGAGACTCCTCGGAGATTCATTCGTCGCCAACTGACTCGAGCGGAAGCCCAGCTTTTCATCCGGAAAGGATAACTTCGTTGGCAGGGCTTGGTAAACAATACACACCGAGGATCCCGAGCCCCGCGAGTCCCCAAGACTCTCCCATCGACTCGAGCGGAAGTAACCTCTGGAATCGAACAACAATGTCTTCGTAAGAGGCTCGAAAAAAGATTTTCATCACGCTGACCTCAACAAGGTCACACCGGCATCATCCTGGCTAACGATTTGTCCGGTGGTAGCGGACCCGGTGGCGGTGTGGGCTCCGTTGGTAGCACCGTCGGCGGTGGCGGTGGCCTCTCCACGACCGCCCTCAGCCTCGACCATCAACAATTCAATATTTTTCCCGCCATATTCAGCAGGCAACTCAACTTTTCTGCGGCCGCCGCCAACTGCGGACAAAACAAACTTATGGACGAACTCAGGCCCAATCTCGGTCTACTCGGTGTTGGCCTCGTCGAAAACGATACTTTTCACATTAATCATAATCAGGAGAAAAGAAAGTGCAGCAGTGCCAGCTCCAATGAACAAGACTTCGGCCTCTATGGCGTTCATCAGGGACTCGAATCCAGTCCGCCCACAACTGCTACGACACCCGGACGCAACAGCGTCGGAAATGCCAGTAGCGTCGGTGAGCATTTATACGGTTAGTTTTGCCCGCAATGGAGCTCTTTCTCACCGCCAATCTCACGTCAATCCAATCTTTCTTACACACTTTCTCCCAAGGTCCTTTCATAATATAACATTTAAATATTCCTTTTTCTCGTTTCAATTTTAACGATCTAATTGGCAATCGATCACCCGGAGCCGCGATTCGTCATCTCCGTGTTCAACCGAACGCTTGAAATAAATTCTCAAACACCCTGAATCCTACTAAATACCCTGAAAGAAAATCTCTCGATCGTGAGACTCGTCACGGCCTCGAGATAAATCTACATTCGACGCCGTACTGTGATCTCTGCTCAACTCATTTTTTGCCCCTTGACTCTTTGACACTGTTGTCAATTTGAGCTCCCATCTGATCACTGACTTGCTTCACAATACTGTAAAAAACGAGACCCCTACAAGCCTCGTCAACAGAAATATTTGAACTGTAATTAAGAAATATTGTACGAAGACACGATTCGAGGCGGGTGACCGAGCCATTGGTTCTCCATTATTGGAACCCTCGATGTGTCCATTGATGTGATTGTGCGGAGAAAGTCTCTTGACTCAGGGAACAACGGGCCAAGCTATCATTTTATATTATCTTAAAATTCATCTTATCTTAAAAGACTAAGAATCGATTCGACCTTATAAATTTAAGCAACTAAGCGAATATCTTTTGATTTGATTTTTATATAAATAGGGATGAAAAATATATAATAAAAAAGAGAGAACAAGTGCTTAAAAAATGATCAACTTTGGATGCACGATTATCGAGATGGTCGAATTTTCCGGCTGTTGAGTCTCGAGTGTGCTAAATATGTGTAGTAATAAAGGACGTGGTCGTGGTACATGTGTCAATTTGAGTAGGGGACACCAAGGGACAAACCATATGGTTGTACCTGTTCTGGACTATTATTATGTTCCGATGGGGCTCGAGAGACTAGCAAAGTCCTTCAGAGAGAGGGGTAGCTTAGTGCGTACAGCAGGGGGGAGATGAGTGAACGCTAATGTGACAGCGTGCACAAAGTTTCGATTGAGAGCTCGATGCTGCGTCCGAACACCCGGCTCTCGGCAGCTTCCGACGCTTCCAATTTTTTCTTCTCCCTCTTTTTCTCTTGCTCTCTTCTCTGTTTATTTCTCATTCAAATCTTATTGAGTTTTCTTCATTTTTTCCATTTTCCTATCGTTCTACTTTTTGGCTCGTTTTTTCATCTCAATTTTCGTCGAACGAAAGTGGAAAGCACAATTTCGATTCGCTTCGTCTCATCGAAGATTCTCTTTTTTATTTCTCTCGAAATCTTCTCAATTTCATTTTCTTGCTCTCAATGCTGTTTTTTTCGTTTTTTGACTTCGTGACCCACTATTCATTGTCGGAATCAATCTTAAAGTTTTTTCGAAACGTTTTTATTTTATTGCCTCACGCTCAGAGGCTTCTTGGCACGAAATAGTCTTTCGCTTATTTTAGAAATTGCGAAACTTTTCTTTACACGCGAACGACGTATACGTACGTAATGTACAGAGCTACACATTTCTTCTTCGTGGTTTTCCTCATGTATTATTCTCGCTCCGGTTGGAACGAAATTTGCATAGCTTACCCGGTTCATCGCGAGTGAAAATGCCCCCCGAGGTCGGACTTGCCAATTGGCTTACAGATCTCCAACCCCCGGACACACACGCGCATACATTTTCCATCGATGCATACATTTTCCAGCACCTTGAAACCTCTTTTCACTGGAAATTCATCACTTTCTCGTTCACTTGACAAATAGCTTTTTTGTGATAGTTTCATTAACGAATTTTCTCACGAGCGTGTTTCTTGAAAGTCGATTTTCTATCAGCCGAGCTCGAGTTTAGCGTCGAGTTACTTGATCCCAATAAATTTTCTCATGCTTGCAGAGTTCGTTCGTTCACAGCTCGATTTGACGATGTTTTTCCATAAAATTCAACCGGTAACTTCGGTCATGATATAGAAACGATGGAATAATTCGATGAAACGTGAGATCCTCGTTTTTCTTAGCGTCGGGATACGACGAAAACCGGAAATAAAGAAAAATGTAATGAGATTTTTTGTGCCGAAAGCTGCGGAAATGAGAGTGAATAAAGTGGAACGAATCGGAGCTCATTTTCCGGATCAATTCGGCAGGCTCGATTTTTATCTCCGAAGATTAAATTTAGTCGAGCCATCGATCGTTGGTACGACGAGACTCGTCGTGATGATGAAAATACGATGAATTTTGCACTCGACAATAGATTTTTTCGTTCACACGTTTGATATCGAACTCTGCGACGAACTGCAACCAAAATTTTTCCCACTAATGAGCTCCACAATCAGAAATCGAGTGAAAAATAAATCGGATCAAGCTCCAAAGATCTGTCTCGTGCTTCCCTCGACGATGGAATTGTAATCCTTTCCAGCTGGCTTTTTAAAAGGGCAGCTGGACAAAAACTCGGAAATTTATAGTCGACCGTCTTCGCGTGCGATGACAGCCAGGCGAGTCGTTAAAATCAGTTGCTAATTATTTCGCCCGACGGTGCTCGAGCATTGACGCGGGTGGATCGACAGATGGTGCTTCCGATTTTCGCCTGCGGCGTTAGAAGGACGGAGAGAGAGAGAGAGAGAGGGGCAGAGAGAAAGAAAAGTGTACGTCCCGTTGGGATTCCATCGAGAGTTCCTCCTTGCCAGCTCTCTTAGCAATTCAAATTTTCAAAGCACTCGAACCCGAAAAAACAGTGGCTCGATGTGCTTGCATCGATTTTCAATACGAATGCCAATCCGTAGCGGGATTCGAATCTCTTTTTATTCCAAAAATAAAATTTTCAGTCATTTTTTCCACCCTCATTGTCAGTCCCATATTGGAGAGATTCCTGACGAATTCAGGCGACTCACAATCGTCCGTTAAACGAGGCTGCAGCAGTCCTCATTGAGAGGTCATCCATGAGCCCACAATGTGGTCCGAGGAAGCTCAGAAAACTGCGAATTAACGCGAACGTCGAAATAATGACGAGGGACTCGAAAATAGCAGATTTGAAAGCTCCTGGAAACGTTGAGAGAAAAACGTTTCTCGTGTCGTCTCATCTACATAAGATCGACGATGAGCGAGACGTTTGAGGATGAACTTGACCGAGTTCCTGGCAAGTCGAGACAGATGAATGGAGTAAACGGAGCAAGGCGCGTAAAGTGGACAGCATTCATCCTCAAACATTGAATCAGCATGTAACATGATTAGGTCATTAACGCCCTAACCGAGTTAGCATAGTGCGAGGGACTTGAAACTCCGTCTCGCTGTCTCCCTTCCCTCTCTTGGCATCGTCATCCCTCGCCAGGGCACGATTTCCCTCTTGTCTTTGCGCCTGTCGCGGGCACTTCGTAAACACAGTGGCTACTCAGGTCCACGCGTAGGTGGATTCCGCGCCGGTGGGACTTCGACTCGAGACTTATCCTGTAATCGAAAATCCATTTTTTAGTGATCGTAAAATATTGCATTTTATCCGGACCTCTTCGAGAGGCTTTAGCGGAAATGATACCGCGACGTTTCTCACTTGAAAGGGCTTCAGTGCAGGGGAGAAGAAACTCCTGAGCATTCGATCGTTTGTAGCTCGATTAAAAGTCCGTTCGCAAAGCGATTAAAAAACTATCAATTACGTCCTACCTTTGTTATTTCGTTTAGGAGCAGAGGGTGCCTTCAAGAAATTGAAACCGGAGCCCTGCACGGCGAGTCCCCACATTGGCCACACACCAACCACAGCTAGCTGTCCTACGCCTGCACGACGACGACACAGGACCACTTTCACCCAGGTTAGCTACTTGTGGAAATATATGTACGCGTTCGATCTTCGTGTCAAGAAAAAAGTGTAATCGCCCGGGTATAAACCAATGAAAATATGGAACAGGGATGAAACGGGGGCTGGAAATGTGGATTTTTTCATTGCGTGCAAATCTTTGAAATAGAGTTGATTGAAAAAATACGACGCTTTGTAACATCGGTTCGCGATAATTTATTAATTTCTAACGTTTCTCGCGAGGAGAGGATTCAGAATTTCACAGTCACTTAAAGAGAAAGATAGAAGAGAGTACAGCTTCAACGTGGCTTTCAATTGTTTCGCAGGAGCAGCTGGCGGAATTGGAATCGGCGTTCGCGAAATCCCATTATCCGGACATATACTGCAGAGAGGAATTAGCGAGGAGCACCAAATTGAACGAGGCCAGAATCCAGGTGAGTCGCGGGAATTTCTCTCTCCCTAAATTTATATGTAACGGTGTGTGTGTGTGTGTGTGTGAGTGTGGGATGGCAGACGTGATACCGGAGCTTCGAGCTTTCTGTCTCGTTACAATTGCAGTGACGAGTAATCTGTGTGCGAGTAACGGTAACGCTGCAGGGGAGTTGATTGTTTCAAAAAATCGTCTCATTTTTTCTTCCTTCGTCGTTAGATATTGTTTGATTAATTACAGAAATAAATGAATGATTATTCGTATGCGAAAGCAGCACCGAAAGTTCATTTATATTGGCGCCTTCGAACGTTTGTTTATCAAAGACTCGAATGAATTTCTATTCAATCTGTGATTCGGTTCGAATCTCCGTCGCATAAATGGGCCCTTGAAAAATGGGCTTTCGTTGGAAAATCATTTTTCAAGGTCCCGATGAATTTTTCGGAGCCGAACAGCGATCGATTGGCTGTTTTCAGTTCCATAATACTCTCAATCCTAACGAATGGATATTAGCCTCTCTGTACAGGTGTATATACTTATACACAGCCAAAAATTTCACTGAGCGGACTACGATTTCAATTTGGGAATGCTATTTCGAACTGGTGACTCGATTAACGCAACATCGAGGACGGTACACACGAAAAAAAGATGAAAACGAATACTGGCTTTGACGATTTCCGTAGAGCAAGCTTTCCCATCCGGGGGGATGCTTTTTTATTTCAACCAAGCAACGCTATTCAAAGCGTGCGTGCATCAAGCTTCGATGTGCCCTATTTCACTTTTGCTACAAACGTTGCACCTTTTTTACGAGACAAAATTTTGTTTGAAATTCAAGTATAAAAGATTCGCTTCGTGTGACCTGGAATTGAAATAAAAATATTACAGTTTAACCGAATTACAGAACGCTCGATATTTCGAAATTTTTTAAATTTTAGCGTCTCATTTTTGAGAATAATAAACAATCCGAAATTCTTATTTCCGATCGAATATTTAATAGATTACGCGTTTAACCCATTATTCCTTCTTTGAATTCAGATTTACTCGAAAATATATATTTCGCGATAGTTTTCATTTCGAATGCAATTTTAATAGATCATGCGAATGTCAAAAGCTCATATTTTCGAACTCGAAATGGAGAGTAGTTGTTATAGAGTAGCAAAAAATCGAAAGTGAATTTTTCCAGCCTATAAAACTTGGATACGCGGAATAGCGACGCCACGAAAAGGCAAAATATGTCAAAATAGCGATGTTTGAAATTCGAGATCACCGGTCTGAGTAAGTGAGCGAGTGAGACGCGTGTATTTTGAGCTCCGCTGCATTTCCTTATTTTGATCGGTCGATTTTTTAACGTTTCGCTATTATTTCGACCGTTCGACTTTTTGGTCTTTCAGTATATATTTGAACCTCAGTAATATTATTTAGTCTTGCGTTATTATATTTTCGAAATTGTGAATATTCACAGTATCGCTGATTGTATTAATTTATGAATCGAAGGTGTGATAGTCGAATTTTCGGAAAAACGATATTTTAGTGGTCGTTCTATGGGCGATTGTTACATTCTATTTTCGATGTAAACGTCCCTCGAACCTTGAAGTTTCTACTTTATCTATTTTCGACATTCAAAGCTCTAGCCGAATTCATCTGTCTCCACATTATCATTCGAAGTTTATAAACTGGAGGTTTTAACTCTTCGAAATTTTAGTCATTTTAACACTTTGTCCTCATACGATCTTGCATTTTTTCATTCGAAATTCAGCTTTCATTTATGTATTTTTCGGCGTCTTTTTTTATTCGTTCATTTTCGTTGCAACCTAATCATACTTTATTTTTTATTCTCCGCCTCTCATTGTGCTACTCTATTTTCGTTTTTTCTTCTTTTTTTCGGGCTGACTCATTCGTCGTACGTAATTCAATGAAGGACTCGGTGTAGGGCTCGTGGAAAATTGAATTACGAGCGCAAATGTCGATTCAAGATACACTCTACTAGCCCCGAGATCCTTCCACGCGTCCTGTCACATCTCTTCGCTCTTCAATCCTCTACCCGAGAGGGTGCATTTCCTACAAAGGCATTTCCACCATTTTTTTTCTGTTCACCGTGCTCCGAGGGATCGCGAAAAATGCGCTCGAGCTTACAAACGTTCTTGTTCAATCGCGCATCTTTGTTACTGTCGATCGAAAAATTAAACATTGTTTTCGGAATCTTCTTCTCACGAGTTTTCAGTTGTTTTTTACGACTTTATACTTTTGATTTGATGCTTCACCGTCGTAAAAGACGTGGCCAATTCTCAGTTGTTCGTTTCAACTCTCATTGCGGCTCACTAATTTCCCATTTTAATGCATTTTTTTAATACAGTCCTACAATCGCGAAACTTTTTGATTGTTCGAGAAGTTGTGAATGCGATTTACGACTACAGACCGCGTTCCAACACACTCGCGAACTTTACTTCCGGTTTCTTGCACGATTTTTGTCAGTCCTCCTCGGATTTTTCACGAACCGTACATGGATTAATTCACAAATAGAAAAACTCGAAATCCGAGCTTTCATGAACTCCTTTTCTCTTCTCAACATTAAAAAATTTTCATCGATTCGTGCGAATCCCTCGCGAAACAGTTTTTGATCGGAGACAACTGACGACCATCCTGCCTCACGTTGTTCGAATCGAAACGACGAAACCAAATTTATTACTCATCTGTGCCAGTCCTCTATGAACGTACCGGAAAAAACACGTTTTTCCACATGACGACGAAACGATAAGCTGCCATTGTTATTTATTTCCATGCTCTTCCTCGTCCCATCTCGTGTCTTGGAGATAAAACTGACCATTATTCCGGCTCAAGCTAATATGCGAGTCGTTGGACAATGATTTACCGAGTTGTTTTCAAAATTTCAGTTAATACGCATATTTTTGGAAAAACCGGAAGGCAGATTTCGAAGATTTAGCCTCTGAATCTCTCTGAAACAATCGAAAAAAAGAAATTCCAGATAAAATGGTAAAATTACTCAAAAAATCGGTGAATACGAGTACGAGACAGCGGTAAAAAGCTCAGACCGGTTCGGGTCATTGAGGCCTCGAAATCGTCTTGGGAAATCAGTTTCTACGCAACGATATATGGCCCCCAAGCGGAGTACTTTACCTGTGCATGATTGATGAAAAAAAGCACTAACGAAAATGACGTTGACCGCAGTGGGCTCGGGAGTCCGCTTCACTTAAAGTTTACCTGACGTTTTTTAATTTTTGATTTTTCTCCCCCTCTAATGAAGCCGGTGAGAGGAGGCCGAGGAGGGGAAAAGCTCGCAGGTAGACCAAAGCTGTGTTCACAAATTCCGTGAGCGGTACATATTAAAACAGTCGACGCTGCGTTTTCCTCTTTTGATATATAATTCACGGGTGTTGTTTGCGTTAAAAGCCCGGGAACCGCCATGACTTAACCCTGTTAAACTGCGATGCCAAGTAAAACGCGGTTTGCTTTTACGAGCTTCCTCATAAGCAATGCCCAAAGGATCTTTATATGTGTATCTACGCGAATATAGCAGCACGAGAAATTCCAGTCGAAATGTTCGTTTCTCGATGTTCGTTTGGGTTTCATTGGTAAGATTTTTTAATCATTATTCCTGTGAAAAAAAACGAGCGAACGTGCTTCTTTTCGAATTCCTCAATTTTTCGATTTCTGTACCAAGCACAGTGAAATTATTACACTTCTCCGAGTCTCCGGACTCAGGCCTGGATTCCGTGATTTCATATGATGACGAGTGAGAGGAGATGAAGCGAAGGAAACGGTGGCGGATGGGGGAATTTCAGAAGAAGAAAAATCGTACACGAAGAGAAATCTCGAAATCGAATCCTGGAGAAAAATGGACGAGGGATGTCGATGGATGGACTCGGGTAGGGTTGCACGTGGGAGATAAAACTGAAAAATGTGAGGAGAGATAAGAAGTGAAAAAAAACGTGAAAGAAAGAAAAAAGGAAAATTGCGCTAAAAGATTGAAAAAAGAATAGCAGAACGTCGCGGCGGAAGAAAGGAAAAGGGGATTGAAAAATGTGGGGATGAAAAAATGAAGAAGAACGAAGAAGGTGAAAAACGGGGTTGCGGAGGGGGTAGAAAAATGAAATAAATACAAAATGAAGCACGGCGTAGGAGAAAAATTCGTATAAATAGAAGCACAAAATTTATAAAGGAGGAAAAGAAAAATAAAAATGTTCGGTAGAAGCGAGAAAAAGATCAAAAAATACGAGCTAAAAACGAGGGGAGAAAAAAGTAAGAAAGAAGAAATATCGGAAGAAGAGGAGGAAAAAAATATACAAAAAATAGTACAAGAAGGTCGAGGCAAAGAGGCAATGGGAAAAGTAAGGGGGTGTTGAGATGAGACGAGGGTGAGCGACGATGTACCGTTGGCTGCCATTATATCTGAGCCGCCATTTTAAATTGAATTTTCTCCACCCTAGATAGATCTGAAACGTCTCGTCCTCGACGAGAGCTCAGCGCATCGTGTTCTCGCCGAAGGCCTCCCTTTTTCTTTCCACGCTTCTTCTTCTTCTGCTCCTGCTTTTTTTTCTTCTTCCTCGATTTTACTTTTTTCTCCCCTTTTTCTTTACCCTCCGACAACATCGTCCTCGAATTCCCCTTGTGATGGGTATCTCCCTCATCCAGAACTGGAATTCTGGCCCTTCGAGAAAACGATAGCAGAGACCCCGGATAGAAGAAGAGCTCCACGAGTTCCGCAACAACGAAATATTCGCTACAAACTCGATGCCAACTTCTTGTCCAAATAATAATGATAATTGGAGGGAAAAATATAACACGGAATGGAGGTACTCTCGGGCCCGGTGAAACAACTTTTGTACAGCACCGAAAAACAATTTTTACGCTCATTCAAATTTTAGCAACTGTCATAATGGCTCACGATGGAGTGGAATTAAGGTAGATGGGTGACGGATACGTCATCTTTCCACCAACTATATTTTACGAAAACTTACTTCAAAATTATTATTTTATTATTTTAGAAATATTATCGGTAGAGAACCAACATTTTTATACAATTTTATTATTTAAAAAAAGCAGTTTTGTTTACTAATTTTATAGATTATGAAGTGAGTTTACCGTCCAAAGCACAGTATTGCTGTGGAAGAAAGTTAAAAATGAACGATTAAAAAGTTTACCGAAATAGAAATGGTCGTTTTGTTAAAGCTGACAAAAAAACGTGGCGAAGCAAACGAACGAATAAATATGACCAAAAAGTCGAACTGACGTTTTTTTGCATTTGTCGTGTAATCCGAATGATTTCTCGTCAGATATTTTTAAATATTTCGGCTGATTTTCAATGGTAAAGTTCAAAAACTAAAGTACGTACGTATTCTTGAATATCCACGAAATACAACGATCGATTTTTTTTGCGAAATCTTGGATACAACTAATGAAAAAATTCAATAACTTTTCATGCGTGTACGACTTTCCTGTAGCGGAGTGATAAGTGTCAGAGAAGAGTCGACATTCAATAATTAATCAGCTGCTAAACTACGTGGTAACGAGCCTTCAAATTTTGTAAATTTATCCAGTACATATTCATTTTTGCCTACAAAAAATATCATCGCGTAATCTTGGATAGCGAATATTCGAAACTTTGTAGCAACGAGGGCAATTGTTTACATCATTTTTAAATGATGTTTTTTCGAGAAGCAATTAATTGAAGGAATAAGTTCAACGAAAGAATTGAGGTTCGAGATAACGAGTGAATTTCGTTCGAATGGCAAGCAACATTTGAAATATCGATAAAATTGCTGTGGCGGTTCGATAGATGAATTAAGATTTTTGCAGTCACCGTAATTTCGAAGGTAGAGTTGTAATGGAATTTCCTTGGACTCAGGATCTTTCTCGGATTCTTCGTCTTCGAAGACTCCTACTGAGAGTAAGTAAGTTAATTGGTAAAAAAAAAAAGAAAGAAAAAAAAGTAATGCCAAGAGGGTGAGAGAAAAGGATTATGAATCGCGAGGAACGCGCCGATGGGAAAATTAATAAGAAAAAAAAAAAAAAACGACGCCGATAGTTTCATCGCGGTCAAGTCGGTGAGAGAATAATTCTCGAATCACCGCACAAGAAATCTTATTACCAGAGTTGACTAGTATAAGACCAAGAGAAAAAATAGTCGAAGAGTGAGGGTTTTGCTCCGACACCAATATCGAATTACCCAAGTTTTCGTTCCATCTTTCAAGCTTTGTTTTTGACTACTAATCGCAAAATTCTAACTGTACTTGATTTATACTCCACAATGAATAATCAAACTTCCACTTTTTTCAATCTTAGAGGCTTTCTCACCAATTTTTTCAAGCACCACATTCAACCGAGTCATCGGTGTGATCGTTTCTTCAGCGCAAAACCTTTTCCACGTGCGATAAAAGTTCACCATTTTTTTTGTGACTTGTGCACCTTGTCTTAAGGCCTTATGTACACTTTCAATGGGCGAAAAAACATGATTTTCTTTATTTTCTTTCGACACGAAAATCAATGTTTATTGAAAAATTGTGAACGACATTTATTAGTACTTGTGTTCATGTACTTGTACAATTTTTTTCATAAAAAAATTTCCCAAAATGGCGCAACTCCAGCTGCATTCCAGTAGCACCTTTTTTTGAGCATCAGTTGCCGCGCGTGGACATGATAAGTAAAAAACTATTAATCCGATCCATACCGAATTTATACCACTTATTTATTATAATAATAGCTTGGGCCTGGACGAAGGATTCGTAAAAATGTTGAATTAAAAAAAAAAATGGCGACAATTTTAACGAACAATTCATTTTTTGAGGTGCCAAATTTTCGGTTTTTTCTTACAATTTTGTATTTCCAACAAAATACGAAATATTTCGTCGTTTAAAGATTCGAGTTGAAATACCCACAGCTACGAATTTAATGCTCCGATCTTTATGAAATTTGGTGAGAATATTCTTCAGACGTTGTACTTGAAAAATATGTAATAAAAAGAATTTTCGATTTTTCCGCCCATCACAAATTCATCGACGAAAACTTTCCCATAGGAATGAAGCTCCAAAAAAAATCGAGCGAACGATGAATGTTTCGCCAGTTCTCAGCAGTAGAGCACATTGCAGCAGAATTGATCTGTAAAAGAAACGAATCAACGAATTAGAAAAGTGCACAAAAGAGTTTCGAGAACTGGTATAGAAAATACGTAAATATTTCGGTAATTGTGGAAAAATCAAAGATTCTCGAATGCAATAGTCCTTCGTAAAAGCACATTTTATTTTCTTTCGACGAGAAAAAAACCGGCTAAATGTATTATATACTACGTTCCCCTTCACGTGAATCTATATAGGAAAGTTTCGCGAGTGCAGAATCTCACGTAGTGTATGTTTATTGAATTACGAACTCTTAGCTTTCGGAGTTCTTGCATCAGAGAAAGAGCGAGAGAGAGAGTTTTCTTGGGGGTATTTTGAGGGAGCTTTCTCGTTTGGGTAAAACCTTTAGCATCCCAGTCTGCTGCCACGCTTTTTAGTCGAGTTTCCATTCCGTTTGAGGCACATCGTTCACTTATTAGTTCGGTATTCCAGTTGCCATCAGGAAAGTTAGTCCCAAAAATGTTTGCTCCTTTCCAAATGAGAACGAAGAAAAATCAACGATTTTTCGCCCTCGACGAGGACATTTTCGTCCTGAATTCGCCATTTTTTCCGAGGGATCTAGATGAAAAAGAAAAATAGTTGTTTGAGAGTCATTGGGCGAATCCTCGCGGCTGTGAAGCATCAAGACGAGGGGAGAAAACGCCATGTTACCCAAAGAGAAAGAGAGAAACGGAGAGAGGGTGAGCTGGCGAAACGCCCTCGGTACTACTCGACTCCAGGGCCCCTGGAAATGTCGATAAAACGTGTCCACCAATGAGCGAGAGACCGGTGACGTCACCGTCCTTCCAACGGCCAATAGCGTGCCGCGCGTGACGTCATCCCTCGCGGGGGCGGCTACCCCTGGCTCTATATCCACCAGGCTCGATATCCAGCATACGTATATACCGATGTACATTTTCATTTTCAGATTTACCTCCTGAGCAACCTTTTTTTACGCCTTTTCAGGGCTCCTCATCGAAAAAATGGTTTTTCTCAGAATTTTTCAATTCGATTTCATTTTAAAGCAGAAAAATCGTGAAAAATTATCGAGTTCTACACAAACGTCAAATTTTTTTTACCACTTTACTCAATGCTGCTTTTTGTGTACGTGAGAATCGAGTTCGAGGTGAATCGTTCGATTGAATTGTGAGCCCGAAAGGGTGATGATTTGTCGATCGACCGGACCGAAGATCGTTGATATTCGGGAGCAAAATAAAAATCGATTCTGAAATCTGTGTTGTTTTTTTAACCCGTAGACACTCCCTTTGAGATCACACACTCGCCGCACACTGGTGCAAATTTGCACTTGGACTTTTCAAAACTTTTTTACTCCATCCACGAATGTATGGAATTAATTTGACAACGAGACTTTTTAGGGGTAACAATTCTTTAGTAATCGTTAGCAATCATTTAAAAAATTGGTAAATAAAGTTTTATCATTGAAAAATGGAAGAAAGGAACTTTGGAGTTCTATAGACACGTGAAATTTTCGTGGGTGCTAATTCGCACCAGTGTCGTGTCTACGGGCACGACAACAATTGAGACAAATGTTCGATCAAAGTTTCAGGATTTTGCTACAAATTTGACTCGATTTCGATACTTTTTTACTCAAATTCAATATTTTATTGGTGTATCGCTGTCCCAGGTCTGGTTCCAGAACAGAAGAGCGAAATACAGGAAACAGGAGAAACAGTTGCAAAAGGCATTAACCCCCATACCGGCTTGCCAGGGCGCGATGATGCGAAACATTTATCCCGGTGCGGGCAGAGGTTACCAGCCGTATGCGCACCCCCACAACAGCATAAATGGCATCAATCGTTATCCTCAGGTAAGAAAATAGGAATTCTCATTTTTCCATGACGAGAAATCGAATTTAAGAACTTTCCGGAATCGAAAAAATCGGCTCCAATTTTTCATTGAAAACGTCTATTTTTTGCACTTTTTTAAAATTCCTATCTCTGAGATATCATTCTACGATTTAACGTTGGGAAACAAAATTTCTGGTGTCATTTATTGATTTCCTTTTCCTTGACGGTTGATTGATGATCGCTACGTTCGTTGGGACTCCTCCCGAGTCCCCGAGCATTGAAATTCGATGGAAAATAATTTCCGGCTCGAATGTTTCGTCTCAGCAAATAACATGTTCATTTCCTCGTTAGAAAAAAACTGGTTTCACTTCTGACATGAGCGAACTCAAAAAATAACAATCACAACGATAACGAAACGGAAATAAAAAAACGGTATAAGTTCGAAATAAATCTAGAACGGAAAAAGGCAGGAAAAAGGAACGAAAAAGAAGCGCACAATTCAGTAAAAAAAACCAAAACCACTTTTTGGCTCTTTCTCAAAATTATTTTTGCCTTTAAGCAAGTTTTTGTTATGAAATATTAATCGAACGGGAGTTTTTCGTACACCATTTTCTTCGTGAGAAAATAACGAAGAAAATGGTATAGAATTGAACCTCATTATGACTCGTGAGAGAGGTTTTATCCCGAAGAGAAAACTCAAGTCGATTTTCTGAGGTTTGAAAAATTTGGCCTCATTTCGTAAGCGTTATTTCGTGAATTCCGATTAGAGGGAAGAAAGTACGAAGATTCGTTGAATTTTCGGTGATTCCTTCAGGAAGAAGGAAGACACGTTAAATTGATTGGTGTGCGGAAGGACGTTCCACACACACACACACACACGCACGCACACACACACACACACACACACGACGAACGTACGAGAAGAGAAGAGAGTATCGAACGATATTCCATTGGCCAATGAAGCTAAATTGCATTTCGAGTGATTAGTCGGACCGGGAAGGATTACGAAATGCCTGCCGCTTTAATTGAGCCCATAATTCGTTGGCCGCTGTGGCGAGCCACCGACAAAAATTATTTCGAGGGACTCTCGACCGTCCTTTCGCGAGCGCATATTATCTCGAGCGTTTCCTCATATATTTATACACTCGTCTCTTCCTCTCGCGTTCATTGTTTCCTAAAATCCAAATTTATTTCATTATAATCGCGGTAATCGCAATTTAACCAACAATTCAATTCGCTACCAACAAATATTATGGCGTCATAACACCTTAATTGCCAGAAAATCCGGCCTTCATAAATTCGTTTATTTTCTATGAACCTGTTACAATATCGTAACAGCATTTTGCTATTTAATTTATCGTCTAAAGCAATCCGCAGCCAATTGCTATTCGATCGAATCAAAATAATATCATTCATTTCGAATAAATACCGCAATCATTATTTATTCACAGTTTCAACATTGATTCAACTCATTTGCAGAACTCTCCTTTTCTGCGTATACATCAATACGTTTGCTATGAAAGTTTCAATCAAAAACCACCGCGTCGATTATGACGCTCTCACGTTTGTAGCTTCAGTTAATTTTCTCGTTTCGAGCTTCACTAAATTTCGATATATTTTACTTTTACGAATGCTGTAATGATGCTTGGCAACGATCCACGACAACGAATATAGATTTTTATATATCTAAATGTTTTTTTTTTTAAGGAAGAAAAATATAAAAAATGAAGTATATAATGAAGGTTTGGAAAAAAAATCGAGACGAACTAGTAATAAAAATATATTACGCTAAAGATCGAACGAAATTTGTAACGAGTCACATTTGCTTATTTCGGCATTTCGTTTCTTCCTGGCTTGGCCCATTCTTGTCACAGCCTGCTGTCTTTTAATCAATACTTTTTTTCTTGGTCCATTCTTCTTCGCCTTTTCTCTTTGCCCTCTCGAATGCGATTTTTACATAAAAAAGTATAATATTTTCGCCAGGGACGGATGGAATTTTGGGTTCTGTCAGTAAGTTGAAAAAATGTATTTGCAATTTCGGATTAATAACTCTGACATTAATTTAAAGTGATAGTATCTTTAATTAGGAAGTCAAAATCGACCGAATTTAGACACCCATAAAGTTTCGATATAACCCATAATTAACGAGAATATGAACGAGCGAGCGAAATCTCATGACGGATTCCACGACCATTCCAAGAGCAAGAAGAAAATATTCTATTCAACTTTGTTCGAAAAAGAAGGGATTTTTAGATGAGAAATGAAAAAACACGATCATCTTTTTCCGCGAGCATTTTGTTGAAGGAAAAACTGAAGAATGATGTTTCACATGAAAAAAAAAAAAAAAAAATTGCATGCATCGCTGTGCGTAATGAAACGATTTTTCCTTGCTTCGATAAGGCTCTCAGAAACGGTGTGTTATTCATTTTACAGATGGGCGCTTCTTCGTACTCGAGTATGCCACAACCGTTCTCAATGTCACATTCAGCGTCGAATATGTCCGCGGTAACGGGAATGCGGCAAGACACAATGGGTAAGCGAACCAGAATTTATGTAATTTCTCATTGAGTTTCTCGACACTGCGTTAAAATACAATCTTAATCCTTACTAGACACACATCAAGTTTCTGGCTTAATAGTCGCACGGGGTCCAAAGTACCCCACTCACTTTGGGGGACGATAAATAATTGAAAAACTGTTAAAAAAAATAAAATAAAAATACTACAATGTATTTTGAACCTTTAAGAAACGACCATAACGATTTTATTCTATTCGTGTTATTTTTAATATTAAAAAAAATATCAAAGAAAAGAATGCAGGATAAATGACGTTTTTCACAAAAATTTATGTAGAAATCGTAATTCTCAAGCAAAAAAAAAAATCAACTCGTCCTATAAACCTTTCAGGTAGTATTAGTTAAATTTGTCACGCTGGGGTGGATCGGATCCCAGATCTTCGCACGGTCTGACTCGATCGACTACCAAAACTAAACAAATTGGCCCTTTCAAATAATACTTCGAACTATCGACCGAGGGCACCACAAATCCCATTTTCTCGAAATTCCTATTTGGTATCGTCGGTCGTAAAACGGCTGGGGTCCAATATACCCCGTGTGACTATTAACGGTTAAAAGTGACATTTTATCTGCTTATGGAGAAAAAACACTATTTTTTCGCAAACATGTGACTGACCGACTGTTTCCCTCGTATCGATAAAAAGAGGAAAAAATAGAGCCGGAAATGACGCTAGTCCGTGAGAGCGAAGTCACTCACTCGGAGACGTTCCATTTCCTTCGGCCCGAAAGCACCGTCTTACATCATTTCCGGCACAAGATGGCATGTCGCTTTTAAATCGAATCAAGAATATTCCGCGAATTGCTTATCGACTTGCCTCGTACGAAAATCCTCTTGCGCTCCCGCAGCTTCAACAAATTGGCCGATTATACGTAAACGAACAAATAATGCGAGCATTCGAAGTTCCGTTTCGGTTTCGTTCTCCGACCCTTCAGCTCCAATTCTATTTTCGTTTCGTTAATTAACTCATTCGCAATCGGGCTATCGCTTCAAAAATTAAGGGAATACTCGAAAAAAAAAAAACCTCGAATGAGAAGACTCTTCAAGACATTCCAAAAACAATTTTCTCTCCAAAATAATTTTTGCACTGCCAAATTTTGGGGAAAATTTAAAAAATCGTTTGAACTATTAAACCAGATGGATTTAGAGGTGTGAAAAATCTCATTTGGGAACGTAACAATCGAGAGAATCGATGAGAATTTAAACGATTCGACTCAACTGAAAATCGAGCCCGGTTACGAGTGGCTGGCTCGGAAGAACGTATTTGTGTAATTAAATAATGGGAATGACGATTGATTTTCATTGATTCAGGAATGTCAGCCGAGGACGAATGGTACAACAAAAGTATTTCGGCGTTGCGGATGAACACAGCGCACCATTCCAATCTCGCAGCGCCGATGCTTCAGTACCAGACATAATTTTAGACTTGGTCCGGGATTCTAGATGAATTTGGACAATGCTTTACAAGTGACTCGTAACAGGATTTTAAAATACAAGGGAAATGGGACGAGGAGTGAAGAAGGAGAGCAAAAGCGAGTCCGCAATGCCAGAATACATCGACGACACCGGACTTAGGAGGCACAAATAACAACGCTGTGAATCTAAATACTCAGCGAAGTAAGGAGAAAAAACACGACGAGAATCTACGAAAAATGAATTTTCGAATGTCGTTGTGAAATAAAACGAACTAAGTTATGATACGAGGATAGAATCATTGACGAGACAAGCCAAAAAACGACGTTGCCGTATTCGATCAACTTCGAACTTCACTCATTTGTTTTTTTGTATTTAGCGATAAGTTACATATTTTTTTTAATCATTATTTTGTCTTTTTTTTCTGCAATATTTATTAATATTATTAAAGCGCGCCTACGCGTCCAAGAAAGTATACATAAACCAACGTATATAAATATTTATAAATAAAAAATAAAAAATAAGCTCTGGTGAAAAAAAATTACAAAAAATACATATTTATATAAATATATATATATGTATATAATAAGATCGCAGGATACTTTGATTAATCGAGTATTAAGAAATTCAAGAGGGTCAACGAATCTTCCCTCTTTTTGTGTACCATCCTTTTCTTCGTTCCAAACCTTCGGCTTTATTATTTTCTTTCCTTCGAGATACGAGAGCAACGAAACCAAAACATAAATAAACTCACAGCAATCTCTCATAGAGATTATTCCATTCGAAGTAATAATACTGCACGTTCGGTCGATAAACTTTTTCCGGTATTTCTCATCACTAAAGATTTTCGTTTTTTTAAATTGCACGTTTATTTTAGCTCGTCTGAATTGTCGTATTTTCAACTTCGATTCACACAGGCATTTCAGTCGTGGCGAAAAATGATTTTTCAACTGTCCAGTTCTCCTTTATCGTATAAATGTAAATCGAATGTTGAAACATTTTTTTAGGTTATTCACTGGGACACACGTTATGAAAAACGTATACCAACTGTTGGCTAAATCTCGACCGGAGATGATATTTTGTTTGCTTTTTTGTACGTCGCCTGCTGTGTACGACATGGAAATAAAACTGAACACGAAGGTTATACAAAGAGGATTATGAAGGGGGAGGGATAGAAGGAAAACAAAGTGAAATGTAAATAGGAGGCGAAATGTGAAACGTGCATTTTAGTCAAGAATAATAACATACGCGATTTTTCAATGTCCTTTTAACAGTGTAAGTCCGTACCCTCGATAAATATTAGACATTCACTCTCGTGCTTCGATTGGTGGAGAAGAAAACGAATGAAGAGCGAGGGGGGAGAGAGAAAGAGAGAGAGAGAATACAAAAACCAATTTGAGGTTATAAAAACAATCGAATGGAAGAGAGAATGAGGCGTGCATTCGAACTAATCGACGAATGACGGATGTTTAAATTAATTTGTGAAAAAAAATGAAAACTTTTCATCTCTCTAAAGACAGTAACCGTCGATTTTCTTTATACTGGCAATCCAATGAAAATCTGATTATTTTGCCATCTGAATCGGAACTGGGGAAAAAATACATAAAAAGTAGTTCCTTTTTCATAAAAAAACACACAAATATTAATGATTGAAAATATCATAAATTTCAAAAGTGTGCATGGAACGTGATGAATCTTCTACTCCACTGTTTATCTCATCGTTTTGAGCTTCACAAATGTTGTTGACCGGTTTTTGTGTACATACCTTATTATTGCTCCGGCACTCGTCAGCCGGGAATCCAGAAAATCTCCGTTTCATACACGCGGCTATTGTCTGTATCGGTGTAATTTTTTCGATAACTGTGTAATCCAATATAAAACGATGCGTGATGAAGAGAGTGAAAGGCAAGGGGGGAGGGGAGAAAGAGAGGCAGGCGGATGAAAATGAACGAGAAGAAATGAAACTACCCTAATGCAGCATAATTTCCAAAAAGGTGCCAAAAAGTTACTCTGCTCGTATACAAAAGTCCGTTAAATAATTATCAAATGGGTGGAGCAGTCCGAGAGACGACTTTCGGACTGTTAATTTTCGTACGAGTATGTCATTGAGATGACTTTTTGGCGCCTATCTGAGATGATAGTTACTAACCAGGGAAGACGAAACACGGACGAGGTAAAAGTTGGGTTAGAATCAAGGGTGTTTGTTTTTTTCGGGTCATTTTACCGCGACCGGAAAACGCTCGCATGTTCGAACGCGGATTGTTCCTATAAAAATGCAAAAAAAAAAGAAACAAACAAACAATTTGTAACATATCACAAGGATCTAAAGAAACGTACATGAAAAATGGCGTGAGAGAAAATATTCTTCGTGCTCGCAAACACAAATGCTGTGGGAAAACAAAATATGAGGCAAAGTGACAAAATCGCCGCATATATAAAACACGAAGCGAAATACACAAACAGGACACGCAGGGCTCGCTCGGGTGTGAATAAAGAATAAGAATAAAAAACAATAAGCCCGAGTTCACGTCGAAATTATATGTATATATACACATAAATATATGTAGAAATATATTTATGTGTACATATATGCGAAGGCATTTGAAACGAGGATATATATATTACTATATGTGCTCTAAGCGAGAGTCACGTATTGTACGTATGTGTTGTACATAGCCTGAATAAAAAAATTACGTTTAAAACTTACGTTTAATGTTTCTTCTACTTCCTGCGAGCATGTATTTTTCCGATGAGGCTATTCTTCTTGTATATTGTCTTGATTTGTTGCGGTCGACTGGTGAATCAACATATATATGTTCGAAACGTTGAGTTTCGAAAATAACCGGGGGAGGGCGGGAAAACAAACGACTCTTCGTTTACGAAAAACTTTATTGAGAATTTTTCAATTGATTTTGGTTTGCGAGAACACATAATCACCGAAATAACGACGTAAATGTTTAAACGTATATAAATCACAACTATACTGTACCATGAAAATAAATCATTTTTAAAATGTCTACGCCACGTAACATATCCAGCAGAAAACGTTTCTATCACATAAATTTTCTATTATTTAAGTAGCTACCTTATTTTTATTGCTAAAGTAGATTGTCCCGGTTAACAACTTTTTATCAATAATAAAAAAATAATTTCAATTCTATGCGTTTAAATCTTCGTCTTTATTCTATTTTATTTGTCGGTAACATAGTACCGACCGTCGGGTTGGACAACAGCGCCGTCCGTCGAAGTATTTTCGAGTGTACATGAAAAAGTGAAACCATGGATATTCTCGACGTTGCTTCACAACTCACACTGACTCACTGACACTTGACGCCACAATTGACAGTGAAAACAACTTGTTCTTCCACTATGAGGTAATTTTGCAGCAAAGTTAATGAATTTATTTGTTATAATTGTACTTTAAATAGTGTTACGAAAATGCCCAGGCCTTACGAGGTAATACGATATGTGACGGACAAACAAGTAATCGTTTTGGACATTGGCACAGCGTACACAAAGTAAGCTCACTTTCACATTCCAAAAGAAAATGACAATCGATATTCGATTAAACTGAGTGACATCAATTGTTATGATTTTTTTAATTTTATTATAGATTTGGATACAGCGGTAAATCGTCGCCACGCGGTATCATCAGAACAGAAATAAAGTGTTCTGTTACGAAGAAAATGAGAAAGATTTTCGAGTACAATGATACCGAAGATTTGTACCAACTGCTTGTTGAATTTTTGCATGCACTGTTCTTCAAGTAAGAATCCCAAAGATCATAGAAAAAATAACCAAAAGTGTCAATGAATGAAAATTTGTTGAGTGCGGATGGTAATTGTATGAAAACTTAGAAAATTGAATTATTCGTAAAAATCAATTGAGGAATCAAAATGGTCAAAAAAATTGTTTGGGTTTGTTTGTTAAAAAAATTGGATTTTTTTTCAGACACGTGACTGTAAGTCCCAAAGACCTGAGGGTGATAGTCCTTGAGTCTCTGCTTTTACCTACACAATTTAGAGAAACTCTAGCAAAAATATTGTTCCGACATTTTGAAATTGGCTCGTTAATGCTACTCCCTACCCATCTGGTTGTCATAAGTACCCTCGGAACTGACACAGCTCTAGTGTTAGACGTTGGGTACACAGAGGCCACTCTAATACCAATTTTTGAAGGCGTCGCTGTCCTGAAAGCCTGGCAGTCTTTACCTCTTGGGGCTCAAGCTGTACACAAGTGAGTTTGAACCATTTTTTACTATCTTCAATCCCATTGCATGAATTGAACTATTCTCAAAAAACAATCCATGCAGGGAGGAAGATTTTTTATTCTTGTAGGTAAAAAAATTTTACGATAGAAAATTTGCTAAAATATTTTTAGGTCCATCAAGGATGAATTGGAAAAAACGTTGCCAGATCTGCAAGTGGATGACAATCTTGTCGAAGATATAAAAGTGAGAACGTGTTTCGTAACAACAATGGAACGTTCCAAGAAGTTGGAAACAGAGGACCCTCCACTTCCTCCACCCTCAGTCAAATATCCTGGAATACAAACTTTCACTATTCCTGGGGAAGTCAGAGAAAAAGCGTTTGAAGTATTGTGGGAACGTGATAATGATAATCTCAGTATACCAACGATGATCCTCGATGCATTAGTCAAAGTAATTAATGAAATTCATTTTACAATATTAGGGATAATGTGATATTAAATGTGAGTGAAAAACTCAATAATTTTATAATCTCTTTCAAAACTTCTGAAAGGAATATCATATTTTTTTCGAACTTTCCAGAATGTTTTGGAATTTCACAAAATCGAAAATGTTGAAATTATTCCAGATGGTAAAGTGGGCTGAAATGCTGAGAATTCTCTAAGATATCGGTCTCATGCAGATTGAGCCGGAAGGAATTATAGATAAAATTGAGAGAAAGAAATTTTTGGATAATCAATTAGCCCACAAATGAACTATGATGTTTCCATATTAAAATTTTCGTTCAAACACATTGAATAGACTCGTAGACGTAATAATTCATAATAAATGCCAAAAATGTATGTGAATTATAGCTTTAATGATTAATTACAGTGCCCTATCGACACAAGAAGACCGCTAGCCGAAAACATTATATTGGTGGGTGGCACAACAATGGCGAAAGGATTTGCAGCTCGTTTGAAGTCGGAATTGATGAGTCTATTGAAGAGTGATTTATACGCGGATAAATTGAAGATAAGAAAGTTCAAATTTCATACAGCACCGAGCAAGCCAAACTATACGGCATGGTTGGGTGGTGCAATATTTGGAATCGCAGATTTGCCTTCGAGATGTTTGACCAGAGAGTCGTATTTGCAGAGCAACCGAGTACCCGATTGGGCGTGTCTCATCGACAACGAATGAGCGAGAAATCAACGAGAGAGAACGTCGTTATTCTTTTTCGTTCGTCTAACAATCGCACGAGGTTTATAAAATTTATCAATAAGAATAAATTATTTATCGGAAAAATGGGTGTGTTATTCGTTGGTAAATTCATAAAAATGATTCAATACACCGATATTACATTTGTTTGAGTTTTATCGCTCGTTATCAATCCTCACTGGCGTTCGTTTTTCGCTGTGACGATTGTAACGATCCTGGGAGTCTCAGAGGGTCGTCAAAAGTGTAAGTTTCTCGTTGAGCTGCAGCTGGGTTTTTATCAATTGCGAAAGGGCTACGACCATCAATAAATCCTTGACATTGCTGTTGAACATCTCGTCGAATTGATCGCTGTTCATTTTCGGCACCGAATGGACCATGTCGAGAAGAGCACGTCCAACTTGATTGTCTGCGGGTTGTTTGTTTGAAAGAACATCGTCGACATAGTTCAGCACTTGATCTAACATTGTCAGTAACTTTGTACTCGCTTCTGCTATTTGAGCGAGATCCATCATTGGCTCGACTCCACCACTCGGCTTTGCAACAGTTGTCAGGTTATTTGGTATTTGAGTTTTTGCACAGAGTTGCAATCCAACAATTTCTGGCTCGTAACAAGTTATCTGTTTTTAAAATTATACTTTTTAGTACAGATCCATCAACAGTATATTGTGTTGAAATCAATCTATTGAACATATCAAAATTATTTTTATCTTATACTCTAAAAAGAAAAGCTTCCGAGTTGAAAGTGAACTATTCATGCTGAAAAGATTCAGGATCATTTTTTATGCAATTTCAGGGTCTATTGGTTTGCATGCAAATTTTAAAAATTTTTGTTTACCTCCACTTTGGCAGGGGTGAACATGCATCCTTGTTTGCCGTTGGGGACTCCGAGTTGCACACAAACATAAGCCTTGATGCCCATCCTTGTGGTGTTCATGAGGGTTGTGTCGACGGTCAAATGAACTGGGTTATTACACTCTCTGGCGTAATATTCATGGATAACGGAGGAATGATTCGTAACTTCTTTGCCTGTTGCCCACCATCCTACAATATTTTCCTGAGCATTTACTCTGTGATTGAGATCATAGAGATCCATGGCATAATTGAGTTCTGCCTCGACCTGGTCATCGGATTCCTTGTGCGGAACGCAGAAGCAATTTGTTACTTCAACAATCCCTTTTTCAGCACTCCCTATAATTAAAAAAAAATTTAATTGTATTTTACAATCCAGGATTCGGAATGTTTGGTTTAGTTTCCAAAATGAAGTTGAGAGATATAGTAATTTTTAGTTTCCTTAGTATTTGAGAAATTATTACAATTGTGTAGCAGAAGTAATGTTTTCAAATTGTAGCAGTTTTATTGTAATTGAAAATCATTTAAAATTTGTGTTTAATTGTACGTACTGAATGAACTCGAAAAAAGCAGTAACTACAACATTTTTTATGCTAGAATCGGTATTTTGAGGTTAGGATCGTCAATCGTTCGGAAACACGTGAAATCGATAACAACATGATAATACATATTAGAATTGGGCAATTGTTGTAAAAAAAAAGAATGACTCGTTGAATTGTCACATCATAAAGTGTTATGATTGTCCAACGAAAATATGTCGAGCGATCCCGTGCAGCATGCGATCCATAGATCGGACATGACCGAAAAATGTGGTGAAATATTCGCAGAAAAATTTTCGTATTTTATAATAAACTTACCCAGCAGAGTACCGATAACTCGCAGGGAATCAGAATTCCGGCGCTCATAAGCATCAACTATTTGAAATAAAACAACTGGATGCACCTTGACAGTGAGGTCGAGCGCCATGTTTACTCAGAGTGAGCGGTTTAACTCTTGGGTCTTGGGTCGTGTGCCGTGTGCCTTGAAAATTGACTCAGGTGAGCCACCTCCATAAACTTGGCCGAACGACTTGCGCTTTTCTAATTTTTTATTAATCATATCTTTAAGTGGTCGTTCAGTAGTCATCAGTACTGTAATTAAAAAGTTTAGTAGTAATTAATTATTTTATAATCGAATAAACAAAATTTGGGTGCAAGTTAGCCGAAATTTTTTTATTTTTTGTTCAAATCGATTAAATCAATGGCTAAATCAATAGAGAATCGTTGAGTGGTCACGAATAATCGAGTTGAATCGTTTAGTAGTCATTAGATTATTTAAAAACTCGAAAAATTTATTTCCCAATCACCGGCTACGTTTAGCCTATTGAAGTAGTTATCATCCAGCCGATTGTATTCTAATAAAGTAGTATGCTTGAAATGTTTAGTAGTAATTAATTACTTCATAATTGAATAAACAAAATTAAACAAAATTTGGGTGCAAGTTGGCCGAAATTTTTTTATTTTTCAACTCCATTATTCGTGACTACTCAACGATTCTCTATTGATTTAGGCATTGATTTAATCGATTTGAACAAAAAATAAAAAAATTTCGGCTAACTTGCACCCAAATTTTGTTTATTCGATTATGAAATAATTAATTACTACTAAACTTTTTAATTACAGTACTGATGACTACTAAACGACCACTTAAAGATTTAATGAAAAATTAGAAAAGCGCAAGGCATTCGGCCAAGTTTATGGAGATGAATGTTGAGGTGGAAAGCCAAAACGCAGTCTAACCATCCGCTTACGAGAAACTGTTCAACGGATTTGCCGCGTAGTGGCGGGGATGAGAAGAACCCACAACGCCACAAACAGTACTGCCATCTGTCGTGAAATTGTTGGAATTGAGTCCCAAAGTGAAAATCAAAAAAAATAAGTGAAAATCAAGGTGTGTGTGTGTGTGTACAGTAAAATTATCATGGAGCTCTGAATAATTTATTTAAACACCATTTCCCTATTACTGCTCTTTCAGTTGAGTTTTAAAAATCAACTCTGAAATGTTTTTCCGAAATCATGATATCTGCTGTTGATAAATTCTTTCGTTTTAATTTATTTTTATTTGAAAAGCCGATGAACCTTAATTTCAAAATATTTCTCATTTCTTCTGATAAGAAATTGCACTCGGCGTATCCTGATAAATTTCTTCAATCTTTCTTTCAATCTTGAACCTTTCTTTCAATCTTAAAATTTTCGACAAATATTTCAGCAACCATGAATAAATTTTTCGCAAAAATAGAATCCCTAGAAAGATGTCGGATTTTGACATTTGTTTTTGATATCTGGGTTGGGAGGATGAAAAAAAAGTCCATGTTTCTCACACATAAATAATAACTGTTTGTTTATCCTTATCACATACACGCAAAATCACCAGGGTTACTTTAGAACTTAATAATATTTTTCGAAGTCTTTTGTCAATGACTAATTTTCGCACGTCATAACAGCAACGTTAAAAATTTATTTCCGCGATGGAAAAAAAACTTTTTATTTACTGCATCGAGCTCTCATTCTACATGAATACAATTTTTCAAGTAAACGTGTGATCCGTTTAGATCGTGTTTTCGGTTCCCATGCAGGAATTGGCGAACCTGCGCGGCGGCTGAATTTTCGATCATTGGCTTCGTTGGGGGTCCGTTACGAATCGTTGGCCCCCAAGCCGCTGCCGCCGCGTTCATCGTGTCGTCGGCATCAGTGTTTTTCTTAAAATTATGCACCGAGTAACGATTGTACAATCCCCAAATGCTGTTCATCAGTTTACTGTTGTATTTCAACGGCGTTAATTCTCTGCCTGTAAAAATAACGAATATTTACAGTTGCACAATTTTACTAAGAGGCGAAATTTTCAACATTGACCACAAAAGCACGAAAAAAAATATTTCACATTGAATTGGATTTTTATTAGTCGTAATTTTTTTATACAATTTCCGAATCGTATTTTTTCTATAGAAAAAAAATCCATAATCAATTCCAAATAATTATCCCAGAAATTGTTAGATAACAGAAAAGTTATTTTATTATAAAAGTTGAAGAAAAAAAAATGATTATGGTTCATTTCGATTCAAGATTTTCAATCGAGGCTATTACAAGTGAAAGAAAGCATTTTGTGTAGAAGAACACGAGAAAATTGAGCAAAGAAACGAAACCACTACAAGGAGACCAAATTTTTCGTCCAAGTTCGATTGTTTCGACGAAATCGAACTGACAGGGACTCGAAAAATGTGAAGTTGAATGAAGTCAAGCCAGTAATGAAAAAATCCTTGCTCACCCTCTTCTTGAGAGTTTTTCTTGGAGTAGCCGGTGTCTTGTTTGCTTTCTTTGTCGTTGCCTCCTCTCTTTTCCATCTTGGAAATGAGAAAACGACGCTCGTTATTCTCGCGGACTTTACGCACTGCGAAGGCACCGTGTGGTATCGCGGCCATTGTCAAGCAGCCTGCGAAGATAACAAGAGCGAATGAGAATAATTGAAGAAGTATTTGAAGCATTATTGGAGCGAGTGGAGTTGCATGGAGGAGAAAAAGCATTTGAGATTATGAATTTTACTAACCGTCACAGTTGTCAAAGAACAAATCACGTATTTCTCGTTTCGTGAGCTTCTTGCTCGGCCTTTTCGTCTCTTCCGGAATGCCTTTCCGGACAAACGAACGCTTCTGCTTCGTCGACGCGGCGAATCTCATACAGATTCTCCCGATATTCCTTGAGGATTTCATAAACTGTTATTTGTTCGTTTAGCACTGAAAAATACGCTACTCTAAGTTCCGATGTATTTATCCTTTGTTTCTTTTTTCCCCGTTTCGTTTTCGTCGTTTATTGACACTTTCGAAGATTTCGAACCCCGATTATTGTGTTCTCGGTTCGCACCACACGTTTTTCACACACGAAACTTTGCAGCAGCTCAAAATCGTTTCCAAACTCGAGTAAACGATCGAAAGAGGGAGTTACGTTATACTGAACTCGTGCCGGCACGATCGCTCTAATATATCAGTTTACCCAGAGGTCAAGTGACTGAGAGAGGGGCCGTTGGTTGTATGACGTTTGAAATCGGCCACTGTTGGACCCCGATGAACCTTCTTGTAATTTATCTCCAGTCTCCCCAGCGGTTTTGCCACTGACCCAACAAAGCTTCCACAAACTTCGAGCCTTTTTTCTTTATCGTTATATGTCACGTATGTTTATGGGATACATAGAATCTCGCACTCTTCGCGTGGAGAAGTAGACGGGAATAGAGCTTTACGCCGTGCTTACAGCGCCGGGCTAGAGGGACGAATTTTTTTCGAACTGAATTTACGATTCTGATGATTTTACGACATTTGTTTTCTTCACAGGGGTCCGGATTGTACTTCTCGTACGTCACTGTAATAATCGTTGAAATGACGATATTCGAAGTTTCAACACCTCGCAATAATTACAGTCGAAAGTAATGAGTTTTGCACTTTCATGATAAGTCGAGACGTGGCTAACAGAGGTTAAACGAAAGACGAAATATTCTTAGGTCCAATTATATCTCGATGGGTTCAGAGGACGTCTGAAACTACAATAATTAACGAAAATAAATGTACACTAATGATAATATCCATGATTTTCCTCGTCCGAACTCATTTACCAAAAAAGTTATTCCGAAATACAAAAAAACTATCGGGGCCGCATGACGATGCGCGCGTATCGCTGTCTTATCGGTGGGCTTGGCAACTCACAAATTTTTTTCTCGTCGGACCCACACAATGCGATTATTATAGCTGGCCTTTCATCCAGACACCAGGAAGTTTATCGTATCTCGGGAGATTGGAAATGACGTTTGTACAACATCGGAAGAGTCGCTATTTTTGGGACCTCGAGTCTGTGACGTTTCAAAGTGTAGGAGTAATATTTATTCACAGTAAAAGAAAATATATGTAGTCCACGAAACAGTAGACTCCTCTATTAATAAATGAGAAATACAAAAATAGGTATGAGTTGAAGCAAAACGATAGTAGACTCTGATCAGCTAGTAAGTTAGGAGGTCCCGAGAGTTTGTCCGGTGAAGCAAGACTGCCCGTTCCGCGTCTTCGCTCGTGTCCTGTGACCCCAGAGGCCCGAGTCCACTCGAGGGCCTCGTTTTTTATGAGATCACCCCTTCGGCCTTGTCCAAGGGTTTTTCCCAAGAAAAACCCTTGAAATCCGCGTACTGCGCGAGACAGAAAAAATGAAGAGCCCTGTCATTTGGCCATCACGCGTCCATCGGCTGTTTTAAAGACTCTCGAAAAATGTTCCTTTCAAAAGATTATCAGAGTAAAAATACGGTTCCTTGTATAATAATCACGATTGTTGAAATTCACTGGAATGATGGTCTTTAGAATAAATTCGAATGTCCAGGATCATAAAACATCGAAAATTGAGGTTATTGAATTAACCTGAAAAAAATTTGAATGAGTGTTCACCGCATCCAGGTCCTTCGAATTAATAATCAAATTATCAAGACCGTTAAGGTCGGAAACGTTTTCTTGCGTAAAAGAATTTTGGCGTTGGCCAAACCATCCAATGGTTAGTGTGTGGGAAGAGAAAGGAAGTAGAATTTTTTTTTTCCAATCATACGAGGCTATTGGTTCAGAGTTCAGAACAATCAGGTTTAATCATAAATAGTATGTCAGCCTCGGCTTCGCCTCGCCCGACAATTACATGTGATCTGAGACTTTCCTTATTTTCCTGCCCTAGGTGTGTAATATACTATTTTTGCCTTTTCATCAAGAAGAAAGTAGTGCACGTTAAGTGACGTTTTTATAACAAGAATCATGGGATGAAATTTGTATAAAGCGGTAAAGAGTATCGAAAAAATGGGGGAAAAGATTTTTGACGTTTTTTTTTTGGTCGAAGTTTTTTTTGGTGGTTCGAATTCTAGGATTAAAAATAGTAATAAGTGGGTAGTGAAATGACACGAGGATGGTGATGCTTAATACAAAGTCTCAAGTTATTTCTATTACTTTGTGCGAATGCGTGAACTCATTTGACGATACGCGTATGGTGTCCTAGTAGCATCTTGAACCAGTTTACGCTAATATTTTTCTCACGAAAGGTTATCGCTTACTCGTGATCGCATACGGTTTGAATATCGCCATCGTGAGGCCAATCATTCGGATAATTGAAAGACGAATAAATGTCTCGTGTATTCTTTCGAATTTCTCGATAAAACGTTTTCCAACCGATAAACGTCGATTTCGATTTTTCCAAAGAAATTTCTTCACTTCATTTCACTTGTGGGAACAAAATTGGTTTTATCGAAAAGAGTAAATTTGATTATTGAGATTCGAACACTGGAACACTCATATTTAGTGAAGCAGCCCCAATAAAGTATGTGGCGAAGCAAAAAAATTGTTTGAATACAATCACTTATGGCTTCGGAATGGTCGGAACTGCCAAACTGCTTGTGTCCGATTAACAAAGTGGCGGATTCAATTTTTTTGCTCAGTGTCCTTGCCGATGCGTTTTGTGTTCGAATTATAGCGCTTTTTGCAAATCCCGAAACTGTTATTTCATTTGTTTGGTGCTTTGGAATTTGGGCCAATGGCCAAATTATTGCAAGAAATATGTTCTTCAAGAATGTGAGAAAAAGTACGCTGGTCGAAAAAAAAGATGTCTCGAGGCTTATCGCGATCTCGTGTACTTTGGAACGACAAAAGAATAGTCGAGGCCGACGATGCAATTAATTTCACACAATACAAAATATCCGAAGCATTCTCTCATGAACTGTGTGAAAAGTCAGTTTTTTCTGTTTTTTTAATAATCGCATAATTTTCAATATACGAAGATACTAATAAGACAAGATACTAATAAGATAATATACTAATAAGACTGAAAAGACTCGTCAAATGCACGTGCAAAATGAACATGTTTTGCATATTTTTTCTCGCCGAACCATCGTAAAAGGTTAAACACTAAAACACTCGATGGCAGGAACGCGCGAACGAGAGATAAGAGATGCGCGTGTGAGGCATAAAAGAAACGTTTGAGGAAGGCAAGCACGTAACAAGATCGAGGGAGCTTACGAGAGCATAATCACGTAGCTCCGTCACGAAAATACACGAGGAAGGATGATAGCGTAGCCATAAAAACGATAAAAACAAAACAAACTGTAAACGTAAGCGATGGCGCTCAGCGTAAGCATCGTAAGCACCAAAACAAACTGAAGTCGGGGGCGCCACATTCGCGGAGTTAGTGGGGGCAGAGGCTCGGCAAATTTTTTGTATGAAAAGTTCTTCCAAGTTCCAAGTTTTGATGAAAATACGAGTTTATTCATGGGAAGGTCGTAAAAGGATTTTGATAACTTGCAATATTTACCGACAAATAATTGAATTTTAATTTAGATATTTTAATCTCGGTGAATATTTTCATAGCAATTCCATTTTGGGCTTTCGGAAGTTCAGTTTTAGAGGGAGAAAGGAGAGACAGAGAGACGAAGGAACAAAGGAAAATGTTGACCTTCGAGGACCCAATTCTCTCGAGTGAATCAGGCTTTAAATTTTTCTCTTCAAACTCGAAGGCCATTTTTTTTATATTTTAAGAGCTTCGAATCGTTAGACTTTCATATGATGAGTGTATTTTTGGATTCGACATTTGACTAACTTCAATATCCACAGTTTCTCTTCGAATAATTGTTTTTATCTCGACTAGTTGGTCGAAAATTGAAAAAAAGCACAGTTATTGAATAATGAACGTGGCTCTCGTCTTGAAATTGCCGAAATATCGAACTCGGGCACGTTTTTCAGGCTATCATAAGTGCAAATGAGATTTATTCGTATACTTGTGGCGTGCACACATAGCGAATATATATAGAGATGGAAAAAGGACGGAAATAATTTATTAAGGATGCGATAAGCGATAACCCAAGCGGTTGCGTTGATTTTATGCTTTTTCTACGCCAAGGATTGCCAAGGATACGGAGCGACAACAAAGGCGGGTAAACATATATTTATGCATTTATTGATATTGCACGCACGCACGCATCGCAACGTATGCACGTCAATAATTGTTCGTTTCCTGTCGACCGACTCGTTTTGATTCTCGCATGAAAGGTATCAAATCGATGGAAATGTAGCAGCGATTTGTGCGGCTTATGAATAATTTCATATATTCAAGTGAAAACTCAACATTTTTTTTATTTTCATTAGCTATTAGCTTTTCAGAGAAAATATCACTGAAGAGTCGCAGAGTTTGGAAAAGCTCAGAGTCAGCGGAAGCGATATTCAAGAGAATTTTGACGAAATGAATTTTTTTCATTTTATGCGATAGCGACGAGGTTGTTCTGCATTCGTAGCAATAAAAATGAAAGCCCCAGGTCGTTTCAGAATTTTGACGATTGAATGATCGCTCGATATCAACTTGACACTTGAGATTTTCCTAATGTTTTTTTATTCAGTCTTCGTCAATAATAATTTATGTGACGAATACAAGTGGTGAAAGGAAAATACAAATACGTGTCGACTACGATAATGATATTGCGCAATATCGGTTTGAATTTGCGTGAGGAATAATAAAATTGACGAAAAATGTATTTCGAATGAATAATAAATGGAAGATGAAACGTATCGATGTCACAATAAAACAAAGTGCAAAGGGTCTCCTCTTCACCTGCTATCATACTCGGAAGTAACGTTCAATGCAATACATGGCTGAAATTGAAACCCAGCGGAGTTGCAAGTGAACATTGGTTTACAAAATTCATCAAGTCATTTTCGTCGTTGTAAACATTCGGCGTTAAAAATCTCGATAATCGGCTGATTACGGTGAAAATTCTAATTCTTGTTTTTTTCTCGCCCTTGCGAAAAGTTCAGAATAAAAAATGAAAAACGCCATGATGCATGGGGTCGCTCGTCGAATTGGCGAGCACATCTTTCCTCTTTCCGATGATCGTAAAATTCTGGTTTTCTCAAAATAGCTAAAGATTTACCAGCGTATCAAAGGGTTATAGCAGAAAACTTTCTAAACAATTTTTATTCGCAGTGCTTATCGCCAATACTATTGGCACAGATTGGTTCACTTCTGTTCCTTTGTCGCTCAAATATCTCAAATGTTGAGTTCACAGGAATTGGTCTTCTCACATGAAAACAGTCAAGAGAGCTGCCCAACCTGAAAAAAAATTCCAAACCCCAAAAATCATTGAATTTTTGCTATTTTCGTTGCAAATAAACGTTTAGAATTTTGACTCAACAAAAATAATGAATTGAAGGAGAAATAAAAAGAACAAACCTTCTTTCAAAATTTGTAGCCATTGTACATTGATTTTCGTAGTGCTCTATCAGATCGCTCAAACTATCAAATTTCTCACCGCCACCAACGCCGTATTTCAGATGCTGAACTTACTGATCTTCCCACCTGCGATGAGATGGTCAATTGAGGAAATCGTCGTTTATGAAATATTCAAAACAGCGATGAAATGCTTTCGAACTTGAGATCATATCATAACATGAGTAACAAGATCATCAGTCCTGACCGATAAAACAACGTCTCCTGGTTTACTCTGCGATTCGCAGTCGAGAAACGATCCGTTTTTTCCTCGCTCGAACATCAAACTTTCGGCTTCTTAGGCGGATGAATGTCCATGGCACCACCTTTCGGTTGTTGGATCCGCACAATCAAGAGGATGCTTTAATTCAATAACTTGACCGTTTTTTATTCTCTCAATTGTCCACCATTATCCATGTAAAACTGGGCGAGCTCCGAGAGTGTGGCAAACTTTTCACTTCCATAATAAAGATCATAAAAATCATCAGCGTTCTGAATCTTAATATGAGTCACTTCACTGTTTCACCTGTAAATAACGCGAATCTTATTATTTCACTTTTTTATTCACCCCAACAAACATATTATCCGTGCTTAAAATATTTTTCTTACCTAATGAACAGTGTAAAGTCACCGGGATTCAAAGAGCTTGGACGTCCCAGAAAGGAACTGTCGTAACCACGTGTTCCATCAAAAGTCCATGAAACAAATGTCTGTCTGACTAAACTCCGCCGACTGGTCATAAATAGTTTTTCGCAGTTATTAAATAATCTATTGATTACTAAACGTTACAACGCGATTATTTGTGACCACCTAACGATTCTACATCGATTTAGCTTCATGTTTAAACGATTGAATGGAAAATGAAAATTGTTCGGCCAAATTTGCTTTAATTTTATTTATTTAATTAAGAATGAGGAGTGACCACTAAATATTTAAATTACGCCACTAATCACCACCTAACGATTATCTTTAGTTTAAAATTAATTAGAATGCGATTGGTTAATTAAAAACTTATTTGCCCGACTAAATCCCACCGACTGGTCGACTTTGTCCCTGCCAACTGGTCTCTAGTTTTTTCAAATTATCAAATAATTCAATGACTACTCAACGATAAAACTTGATTATTCGTGACCACTGAACGATTTTCTATCAATTTAGCCATTGATTATAATCGATTTGAACAAAAAATAAAAAAATTTCGGCTAACTTGCACCCAAATTTTGTTTATTCGATTATGAAATAATTAATTACTACTAAACTTTTTAATTACAGTACTGATGACTACTAAACGACCACTTAAAGATATGATTAATAAAAAATTATAAAAGCGCAAGTCATTCGGCCAAGTTTATGGAGGTGGAGGCTGCCGCCGCTAGCGACAATCCGTTAAAGCGCTGTCTGCTGGGGAAACTAGTGTACTAGATCAACACGTGGATTTTGACACTTCCGTTGATTTTTTTAGAAGTGTAATTTTTTATTTTTTTGAATCAACATCTTTTCAATAATCAATTGGGAAGAATATAAAAAAGCAAAAAATACCATCGAAAAGAGCCACAACAATCGATAAATGACTGTTGATTGGAGAATTGATTTTTCAAACGGGAACTAATCAAAAGTGAATTTCTCTCTGGTGTCAGGAGTAGTTTGGGTATCTTCGATACAACTATATATTTCATGATTAATCGCAATTGAAAATCCAATATGGCGTCCGGTCAATAGACGAAGCCTTCTCCACTCCGGAAGAGGCTTTGGCTCGGGGATTGTGCCTGTGGGCGTATCTATATGTCTATATAAGTTGTCATTCTATTACGGGATCCCGTAACATATTTTTCGTTCTTTTTATCTCTTCAAACAGAAAAGAAAAAAATATTAGTTTCTCTTCCGTAAGTACTGTGCGGTGGAAGAAATCATCAGAGAACGAAGAGCGTGCTTTTTTTTCATTTATGTTTTGTGCTTGCGTACGTGAGTTACGATGTACGAGCGAGGATCTTGCCGGGCTTACGGATCGAAGAACTCGCTGCTCCGAGTCTCCCGTCAACGAGATTAAACATGTGATCGAAATATAACGCGAGAGACTGTGCAATTTCTTTTTCAAATAACAAAAAAAATATCTTCGCCCTGAAAGATTGTCAGTCTAAGATTTCAGGTGCTTTGGACTTTGTTTAGATTTTGCAAAAAAATAGCAAAAAACAACATAAAGTTTCTCTCGTTTGACAAGCGGGGGAGGGGCCAAGGTACAAAATGGCTTCGGGCGACAATGTGGATGTGATAGAGGTTGTTGAGACGAGTTTCGGGGGACCCACCCGAAACTCTGATGCTCCGTCGAGGACCGACGATTCCGGGGATGAAGACGGTGAGTTGGTGGTATTTTGACATATTTCTTTTTAACGTACATATTTTTCAAAATCCTCGAAATTTTTACTCCATAACCTCGCGTATTCGACAACTTTGTTCCTCTTTGAAAGTGATATAAAAATTATTCGCCCACCTGTAAAAAAAATAATAAGCTCGTGGATATTATTTTTTTTTACTCCTTGTCCGAGTCAATTTTTGGAGCATGTCTTACAAAATCGCGCATGTCAGATATGGCGTTCGAAGAACTGTCAATTCTGACGTACTCCCCTTATATACACGGGTGTGAACTTTGACAGCTGACGGGATTTTTATTTCCAAGAATTTTATCGTGATTCATGATTCTTTAAATATTCCACTGTATGCATTTGTTTGCATATCCTAGGAGTTTCATGATTTCATACACTATTTTTGTTGTATTATTATTCATTATCATACATTTTATGGCAAATCTTTTAAATCATTTCTCGATCACGCAAATACTGTTCCAAATATGGAATTTGTCGGAATTTGTACTTTACTTTCCCTCACTCAATATCATGATAATACTATTACGAAAATATAATCATAGGCCAATTAGGATGTGAAACAAAATGTGTCGTTTCAGATAAATCAACGGGGGAAAAAGTAGCCTTTGATGTAAGTGAAAAAAACAATTAATTTTTTTTCTTATTTTTATTTACAAACGGATGGTTTATAAATACTTATTCAATCCTATTTTTATTATTATCAAGATTAAATACTTGCCTCTTATCTTATTTGCACAAATGTTTCAAATCGAGTAACCACAGAAAAAAAAGCCATTCAAGATCCTATCAACTATGTGTGAACTGCATCGTTGTCAAGTAAATGTTCCCTGCAACCTTACCCACCTTGAAGAAGCTGATTCTAGTGGGAAAAGTCACGTTTCCGATGCAAATGATGTAACTTGCATTCAATTGTTTCATTATTGGAAATTCGAATTTCCACTGATGTACAATTATTGAATAGACTTCAGCCACTCAACATGGAAGCGGCGGGCCCAAAACTCCTGCCGGAGTTTCCAGGAACAAATCAGAGCGGGAAAGAAAAATTGGACATCGGAGAGTTGGTGTGGGGGGCGAGATCACTTACAAAAAGGTTTGATTCTCTACTGACTAAAGTGTCTGTTAATTAAAAAATAATCGACATGGGATATCGTGCTTTGAATCAATGACTTTGTCAAACTTACTGAGTGTGCAATCTTGTTTTGTTTGAATGTTTATTAACGGTGTTTTCCTTTCTTTTCATTCAGATTCAAACGACCCAGATTATGGGATCTATACAATTGGGAATTCAGCATGCTGTGGGTGGTCTCGCCAGCAAACCTGAAAGAGATTTACTCATGCAAGATTTCATGACGGTGGAAACAACGAATTTTCCAAGCGAAGGCTCGAATCACACACCGGCTCACCATTTTTCTGAATTCAAATTCAAGAATTATGCTCCAATTGCATTTCGATACTTTAGGGATTTGTTTGGCATTCAGCCAGATGATTTTTTGGTAAGTTCAACCATATTTCTTCCTGTGCACTCACAGCTTTTTTGTTTTCCATTTTTTATTTTTCAATCGGTACTTGTTTCACACAGAATACTTTCTCCAAATTTCTTTGTGTTTGTATTTCCTTCTTAGATGAAAATGGTTTATTTTATAAATTATTCATTTTCCTTTGCAGATGTCTATGTGTAGTGCACCATTACGGGAATTATCAAATCCTGGTGCTAGCGGGAGTATCTTTTATTTAACGGAGGATGATGAATTTATCATAAAGACTGTACAGCATAAGGAAGGAGAGTTTTTGCAAACTCTTTTACCTGGATATTATATGGTATATCTAATGATATTTATCACCATAAAAAAAACTTGCAGCTATGAGGAATTTTTTCTAATCCCTGCTGTTTTATCTTCCATTTTTGCAGAATTTAAATCAGAATCCTAGAACTTTATTACCAAAGTTCTTTGGGCTTTATTGCTATCGTTGCAATAGTAAAAATGTTAGGCTGGTCGCAATGAACAATCTGCTACCCTCGGCGGTGAAGTTGCATCAAAAGTACGATTTAAAGGGATCGACTTACAAGAGAAAAGTACGTTTCTTTATCAAAGGTTCATGCAATAATATAGTGAACAAAATACAATGAACAAATCATAAAAATTGTTGAGTAAAAAACTTAGATTTTCTCCTGTCACATAAAATACATTTGTCGTGTTGTTTGGTATTCTTCTGAATCTCTCTTTCTCTCTTGTATTATTGAATTTTGAAAAAATGCCAATTTAAATTTGAGTATAGTCGTGCAGTTTCGAAAATTAGATAAAATTTTAGTGTTAAATTTGGGCGTTCGATATCGATGCGATCGATTGTACTTCCCATCAGATTTCATGTTAAGTGGATTTATTGATTAAATTTTTCTAATTATTTAAAGGCTTCGAGAGGTGAGAGATCAAAATCATCACCAACGTACAAAGATCTCGATTTCATGGAACATCATCCTGAAGGCATATTCCTTGAAGCCGATACTTACGGAGCTCTCGTGAAAACGATACAACGTGACTGTCGAGTACTCGAGAGTTTCAAAATCATGGATTACTCCCTCCTCGTCGGAATCCACAATCTTGATCAAGGAGCGAAAGAAAAAAGCGTGAGTGAAATCAAATTTTTGGCTATTGAAAGCATTTCGTCCTTGACAGAATAAATGTCATATTGTTCGAAAAGTTTTTAATTGAAGTAATTTCTCGATACCCTTCATTTCTGAAGCTTAGTGAAATTCATGATTTGGTTTTTTTTTAATCTCAGGAGCAAAGGTTATCAGCAAGTGCCGAAGAGGAACCGGGTGAGCCTGGCTACGAGAGCGGGACTTTCGTTCACGCGGAACGTGAGAGAGAACGAGAGGATAGAATCGGTGCTACGGCGCTCAATCGTTCGAAAAGCATTAACAGGCAGAGGCTTGTTGCTCACAGCACTGCAATGGAGAGTATTCAAGCAGAGAGCGAACCCATAGACGAGGAGGATGATATACCGTGAGTATTCTTTGCCAGCCCTTGTCAAATTATCTAGAATTACAGTCATCCAGTGTTTTTACCATGTTCTTCTTTGTGTGCATGAAATGAATTGGAACCCTTGATAACATTGGTGTATGATTTTATTTTTGCATCCAATTCAATAACAGAGTTCTTTAAAATTTAATAATTTTTTGTTCAACAATCTAATTTTTAGTTTTCTCAATAAAATTGAAAATTACTCAGCAAATCATGAACACACAAATTCAGTGATTTGTTATTTTATTTTGCTTTTGAATATTGTTTGTTGAGACGCTACTGCGCCTCCAGACTTGTTTTCCTTTTTAAAGACTAACGATTGAATTTAACAAGCTGTTTTTCATTAACGATGGTGAACTATATACCCTATTCCTAGCAGTCCAGGCGGGATTCCGGCGAGAAATGCCCGAGGGGAGCGCCTCTTATTGTTTGTTGGTATAATCGATATACTACAGAGTTATAGACTCAAGAAGAAATTGGAACACACGTGGAAATCCATGATACACGATGGGGTAAGGATTCTGAGAAGATAAAATATATTTGGAAGGCTGAAAAAACATTTTCAATTGAAATGGATTGAAGTTCAGTGAGGAAACTTGTGAATAAAAAAAAAACGTTATCACTTTCAGGATACGGTATCTGTGCATCGACCAGGTTTTTATGCGCAGCGCTTCCAGGACTTTATGGCCAAGACCGTATTCAAGAAGATTCCCTCACGTAAGTACCATCCAAATCAGCCTCTCCTAACGAATTTGACTTCGATGCTGGCACTGAACAAAGCCCATTCCTGAATTTTCATTCCCCTTGAAATCCTCCTTCTAGCACACCGATAGTAACAAAAAAACAAACAAACAAAACTAAGCATTGAAAGGAAAATAAAAATAAAGTAAAGCAGAATTGCTTTCCCCTAGTAGAATGGGGCCGGTTTGACAAATTTTTTTCAAAACAGAAAACTATTCAAATTGCACGATTTACAACTCGCAAAAATTTACAAAAGATATCTGAATTCTCCACGTGCCAAAACAAAATAAAAACTTAGTCGACCGCAGAGTCTTCCCAGGAGAAAGTAAAAAAAGAATTTTTGCTCTGAAACTCAAGAATTCCGTCGATTGACACATTCCAATATAGTATATACAGTATTAAAGAAAACAAAATCCTAGGCACACCCGGAGTAGTGTAAAAATTTGCAAACAATGAAAAAGGGTTGTGTAAGGTTGTTTCTTCTAGCGTAGGAAAGAGATATTAAAAATTACAAAAAAATGCTATATATTGGTGTATCAAAGAAATTGGAGCTTTGAAGAATGCGTACGGTTGATAGTCTAACGTGAAAGAAATAAAAATGAAAATCCATTGTTCGAAGCATAATAAAGCAGGCTAGTCGAGAACTATCATGTATATTTTGAGATGGATAAAAAAATGGATCTCTAACTGTTATAGAGATGAATGTATATGTATATATATTATATACATATTATATATAAAGAGCAGTAAGCTATAAGCTAGATAATAATTATTGCTCGTTAGTAAATACCATTGCCATTTGACGGGATGAGCTACCATCTCGTTCCATCATGATCACGAGGTATTTAACGAAGCATGTAGCCTGCCAATTTCTCGTTCGATTTGTAACGGTCGAGTCTGACTATGCTCAATATTTTTTATTCTCAGATGCGCTCTCGAAACTCACTGAGATAACAAAAAAGCTCAAATTTAACCCAAATGTTAATTGTTCGTCTGTCAACAAACACAAAAAACACAAACGTCCCGGTCGTCATCTCGATCGAAAGTAATACTCGCGAATTTATACGTCGTAACGAGACTCTTTCTATTTTTTATGCAATTATTTACAAAACTTGTTATTGTCGATGATGTACTTACTCCCTGTTGATAATCGTAATTTCTTATTCTCTCGTTCGACGATATTTTTAGAACAATTTTCCTCGTTTCGATTTGCGTCTCAGCTTATTTGAGGTTAAATCATGGTTTACGAAATGTTTTTTTTTTTTTTTATTTAAAAATATATCGTTTTCCCAAAGCAAAAGTGCGGTTAGAATCGTTCGATTGGTGTCCACAAAAAATAGCTGGGTATTTTCCTGTAGTTTAAACAACTATGAAATATAAAGAATAATAAAAAAAAAGAATTATAAAAGTTTCATGGTTTCATCCGATATCATACACAATACAGGTGATATTCTATGAAAGAACGGAAATTATACACAATCAATTTTTATTCTAATATACGTAAACATAAATGAATATATATTTTTTACACATTTTTTTGGTATTTTAAACAATTTTTTTTTTTTCATTAGTCGATTTTACATCCTTTTCTCTGTTTTATCCGAGCGATGCGTTCGTAAGACGCACGAAATGTGGGGCTTTTACATACTATTTTCGTTTATTTTTTTCTGTCGGAAATATTTCCAGCTCAATAAACGTGATACAAGCGAATTTTTGAAATGACATTTTTTAACGAGATGAAGAAAAACAAAACACACAATCCTCGACACTCTTTTAATCTTAGTTCGATGAAAATGTCCTTCAACAATTCAAGTGATAGCCAAATTTTCATGTCTCCTTTTATTTTTTTCTCGATGTTTTACAAAAAGATAAATGGAAAAACGAAAAGTAAAGACGAGCAGGAAAAAAAGGATACACTAGAAATTAGGCGGGAACGCGAGAGTGAACGAAAGTTTGTGTGAGAATGAGAGAGTGAGAGAGCGCGAAAGTGCGAGAATGACGAAAGTTAGAAGTAGCGATATATATTTTCTTATTGTGCAAATATTCAGCTATAGTGACTGGATGTGGACACCAATGTAAATATTTTAATATTTTACAATAAACACTTTCGCTATTTACAAACTCCTTTCATTTATAAGCCTTGTCCACGATCCAATTTCTATAACTTCGTCGCTCATTTGTTTCTTAACCTCAACAAAGCACTCTGAAATATTATTTCTCTTAATCTCTCGAAATATAGAATAATTTTGGAGATGGATGATATCCAAAAAAAAAACATAACTATCAACTGGCAGATCAAACTTTTGGATTAGTCAAAGCATTTTCCATCTTTTCGAATTATTCTGTACTTTCATTATTCCGAAATCATTTGTCACAATCACTAATTCTCGAAACAAATTTACACGAAACCGTAACTCTCTTTTCCTACTGAAAACTACTGACAATCACTAATTTAAAAATCATGCTTCGATAGTCTATCATGATTTCGTAGATTTTCATTTTGTTTCTTCATATCATCTCGTTGATCAAGAATTTAAAAAATCGTAACGAATCATTGGAAATACTTACGCTCATTCCCGCTGGATTGGCGCTGTCTCGAGGCCAGAGATGTGTTCACTTTCATTTTATTATTTTGTTACTGTAAAAGATTATTTTGTGAATCGATGTAAGAAAATGTTGGGTATATTCATATATTGCGTTAGCTAAATGTTAATGTTTCTGTGTCCGTGCACTTCTTGCGTGTCGATCGTACTCTGAACCTGACCTACGCAACCGCAAATCGTATTAACCAAACGATAAACGCAAAACGAAAAGTGGACCTGCCCGAGATTAAGGGGAATCATCGAAAATTCCGTAACCTCGTCACCAGCTACATAGGTAAAATCATTGTCTGTGTTCTGTCTTTGTGGTGTTCTCACTCTTTTTTTAAACATTTTTTTTCTTCAAGTTCTCGTCAAACATTAATTTTTCGTTCACTTTCACCCGAGAAATTCATCGAAACGTTGTTCGTTTTCTTTCTGTTCCTCTTCGTACTTTCGTAGGCTTGCGTTCGGCTTTTCTCAACGTTTCGCAACGAAATACGACAGAGCAAGACGGTCGTACGTATAACTGAAGTTTTACCAGCATTTACAGTCGTTTTTAATCATTAATCAATATTAAATACATCAAGTTTGTATATATCCATATGTTTTCCTACTAATACCCAATATTCTTGATATAATCGAGTTCGTAATTCCTTCCGACTGACAGCACGTTTTGGTAGATCACATCATTTTTTCTTTCCCCTCGTCAAATCGCGTGTTACCCGCCATCTGGAAAGAATCCTCAACGTCGTCGAATCCCTGAGATGGAGAAACCGTTTCTTTATTCCAAAATGTTTTTTGAAGACTTTTTTTTTCTTTGGAATAGTGTTATATTGTGTGTTGTCGATTGTTTTCTGTTTTTAGTGTGGTGTATATATGGTTTGTTTGTTTTTTGTCCAACGTTGGAATGACGATAATAATGTGTTTGTTTTCGTAAGAAAATTATAGGTTAGCTAGAGAATAATTTTGATTAGCGATTCGGCCACGAAGAGGGCGAATCGAATCTTGAAAAAATGTTCTTGTTTCGAAAACTATGGCATCATTAATTTTGTGTTGCAGCTTTGAAACATTCCCCGTCGAAGAAAAAAAGCATATCTCGGCCGCTCAGGCCACTCGAGGGAGACTTCGATTCGACTGGTAAGTCGCCATGTTTTCTTTGCTGTTTTTTTTTGTTCGAAGTTTCCTACAAACCGGACGAAAGATTCCTTCTTAGTTTTTTCCTTGGTCTACGATATTCCTTGAATTATATTTTCACCAGATTTTTCGTTTTATTTGACGTAAATAAAAAATCCACGAGAAATCAAATAACGAAAGAATTATCAGTTCCACAACGACATGATATTTAGGGCTTTAAAATGTGCTGAAAAACGACGACATTTATCGTCTAGCGAAACGATCAAACCGACCTAACCTTTTGCGAGATTTGAAAAATCATAATAATCGTTGATCAACCATTTTTCTGGTGGGACGTTGAGAATTTTGTATTCACACTATTTCATTCGAAGGATTTCGCGGTGAGAGAAGTTACGGGAAAATGTGTAACGAAAAGGCTGTCACTAAGACGACTGTCTTTTCTTCTTTGTTCGGTACGACGGAGAAGAGTCCCGCTTGAATAAATCTTCATCTTCGTCATCAAAGAAATGTCCCCGAAAAGCCAGTAAATAAATTTCATCGTGTTCACACTTTTTCTTATATTTTGTTTAATTTTTATCATCAGACTTACTTCATTAGCACTTTTCCCTTTGTACACAAGAGCAATTTTTCTTATTTTTATTCTATTTTTCATCCACTTTTTCCTCATTCTCATCCTTTATGCGCATATCTTTTCGGCTTTATTGACAAAAATATCGACTTGATACTGATTATATACATGGGTATTGTACGGTGGTTTAGCGGTGGCGGCAACCGGAAGTACGGCAATGCATGCTTCTTCACCCACAAAACTCGGTGAGTCTCCTTCACGAAAATCATTTTACCTTTTCTACGTCCTCGTTAACCTTGACTCCACTACCATTTATTTTTCACTCATTATTTGGAAAGAGTAAAAAAAAGTCAACACCAACGAGATAAACAAAATTTGTTTTTTCGTTGAAGTTACCGACAATTTATTGCAACAAATTCGATTATTTAATTTTGCCAAAATTCATTTGTTTGAATTGTAAAAATGTCACTCGATCTTCACTTTGAATTTAATTCAGACCGAATCGATTGTTATTTCTTATATTTGTGTCTAATTAAAAATATTTCACCGAGATAAACCTACATTTTGATGTTTTTGACACGTTCGATGTTATGAAAAATAAAGAAAAGCTCATTTCCATCCAAACTCCCATATCCGTACGATCGTAAACTCCCCGAACGGATTCGTTTTTTCAGCGGTTGTCTAAAAAAAAAATCAGCAACAGAGCATGAATTTTGGTACATACAGCGAATGACGGGAATTATTTGAATAAACCCTTTGAAAGCTCGATACATTGGTGAAGTAGCGAATCCGGGATCGGTCAGCTGCGTTTTCATGAGTTTGTTCGGAAACCATTGAAATTAAAAAAAACGATCGAAACAAAGAACAAGATTTTCACATATATAAAGCAGAACGGAACACATGAAATCGCAGATCTCACGACGTTCTCACGCTTGACACACTCCCCTCCCTTTTTCGCCCTTCATTACGAGGCTCCCAAGCGAAAAAAGGCAAAGAAAGATCTACTCGAGAGAGAATAAAAAAAATGGAGAAAAACACGAGTGATCTCAACTAACCGATCTAACGCTCGGATGGATGTAGCGAGCCCGACCGGCATTGAGACTGTCGTGAGCAGCAGCAGTGGTATTCGCGTTGGCGGGAATTCGTCGAGTTCGGTGCCGATAGCGACCTCTACACCGGTAAATTTGCCAACTTCTGGTGGGACGGTAGTGTCCGTAGCGCCACCGCCACTGTCAGCTGGCGCGATAACGGCGGATGGTCCGCTTCGAGTGACGAGTTATCCAGCAGTATTGAAAGGTCGTGGTGGTGGTGCAAGTCCACCGAATCCGAATTTAATACCATCCGGAAAAGTTCCACCGCCTGTGCCGCCGCGTGGTAGCGGCGGAGGAGGAGCACCGGGTAGATCGAGAATTGAGGATCATCGTGGTAACGCATCCTCCTCATCGTCGACGACTTCGGGTCGAGGTGATCCTCCGAAAGATGCCTTTAATATGCATGAAAAAAAACTGACGCCTGTTTGGAGTGACAATAATATCGCTTTGAGAAACTCCATTGGCTTTGAAAATTCACGTCGTCACAATAAAAGCGCTCTTACGCCGTTGCATGAAATTATATCCCAACGTCCCGTAACTCCCGATTTATCGTTCGATAATAAACAACAACTTCCTACACGTAATTCGCATGTTCCTAATTCTATTCATTTCCGAGGCACGACTCGTGAGAATCGCGAGGAAAACGTTGAACCGACGACAAGTGGAAGCGCGTTGACCATTCCGGCTCACCAACAGGTCCAACAATATCAACAAACTTTATGGAACAATCGAAGCATCCCACGGTACGAGGAGACCGAAGAGTTTGTCAGTGTAGAAAAATACAACGATAATTACATCATCCGCACAAGTCCGAGTCCTTTCAGACCTGAAAGAGGACACTATCGCTGTGCAAAATCACCGCAACCACAAACTAGCCGTGGTGATGATAAAATTGAGAGATCCGTGAAGAAAACACACCAAATTTATCCAACAGAATCGTCTCAATCACGAATCAACGGTCAGGACGATAGAATCGTCTCTGTCATCCAAAAAATTCCACAAATCAATGTGCCCCAATGTTCGCTCAGCGGACAACATGAGATTCTTAATAAATTCACTTACTTCATCAATCCTGGCGGCAACGTTTATGAAAAGATGTCAAGAAAGGATAAGAAACACTCTGAGACTTATGCAGAAAGGATGAAGAGAAAGGAACAAGAATCGTCACAAAATTCCAGTGGGCAAATGAAGCTCGATGTGATTCGTAGAAACCCTGACATTTTTATTAGACCCTCGAGTCTAACTCCCACAGGAAATTTTCCAAGAAACATGGAACTGAGCAGAAAAAATGAGGACGACAAAGATGGGGTTCCAAGGAAAAAATATGAAAAAGTTATTCGCAATGAGATCACTGAGAAAACGTTGCGAGTTCCAAATTTTCAGCTCGAGAAACGTCCTTCACGAATAAAAAGTGAGCCGAAATGCGATTATTTACGACGCGCAGAAAGAAAACTTATTATTTCGAACATGGGCGATGAAACAATCGTTGAACGAAAACAATTTCACGTCAACGAAGCAAGAAAAATCCCACAAACTCCGTCCGAAACTTCGCTCACAACGTCACGTAGCAAACGCGTTTCTGTCGAACGCATAAAAAAACGAGAACACAAATACGCGACAAGACGAAGCTCCAGAATGAAATTCTCCACTCCGAACATACGAATGGACGATAAAGTTCATCCGGAAACTTTGAAAATTCATTTGTCCGACTACGAGTACCGAGATTATCTCGACGATACATCCAGTCGGGAAGATTTGACTAGAAAATCACCCAATTTGTCCTTTTTGCATGGCTACTCAAGCACTAGCTCGTACAAATGATCATTCTCGACTTTTCATCGCACTCCATTATATTTATCATTTTTTTCCTCTTTCACATTAGATAGAACCTCGCAGGTGCCAAAATGAATCATTTCCATCGATCAATCGCAAAAATCATTCAATATTTTTCGTAGAATCTTCATCATTTGGATTTGTTTTTTTATTTTTTTTTTATTTCATACTTGGAAATTTTTTCGCGTTTTTTCCTCATATTTTCGATTTTTTTTCTAAATTATTCGCTAGTTTTCAATGCATTGAAACTATAAATTTCTTATTTATTCCCAGTTCATTTACAAAAGAATGAAAAATTTTAACTAAGAAATTTGAATGTTGAATTTGGATCATTTTATTTTTGCTCCAGTAATCGAAATTTAATGACATTCCGGACATAAAATTTTATAAAATTTATTTCCATAATAAAAGGTAGAAAAATTCTGCCTCTTTAATGTTTTAATAATTTTTTTTTAATTTTGTTCCGATATTTTAATCGTAGCTGTATGAATTGCTCGAATTAAGAGAATAGTGAAAGGAAGAATTTCCTCCTGTTCGTAGTTGATAAATTAATATGAGGCGATAAAAAATTGCATCTTCGCAAAATTTCGTACAAACTTGGAACGTTCCTCGATTATTTTGCACGTAAATGAGGTACAATATTTGATTGAATGTGCTCTGTTGAATGGTACTCTTGATTTTTTTTTTTATTTGCGTGCGTGTCGACAATGTAAGAAATTGAGTTATTTTTTTCTGGATATGCGAATAATTTATTCTTAGAAAGTGTGCTCCCATTATCCTGTCGCTAGACGGTATTCGCTCTTTGTGTGCTTAGTTGAAACAACTTTTTTTAGGTCGGTTTACGTATGATTGTATAGAATAATTTTCCGTATTCATTGTATCAAGTCTTTCGGTAGGCTCAGGTCAAAAATGAACGATTGACCAGCCCCCATTATTTGCAGGCTTTCTCTGTTTTTAATCCACGAAAAAATTATTATCCTTTTTTTGTCTTTAATGCCGAAGTTGGATGAGTTTAAAATAAAAAAAAAAAAACATTTTTGCTCACGACATTAGGGCTAATGTAGTGCGCTTTTTGTAGGTGGCACCCTTCCTTCCACCTGCTCCACTCCGCCCCCGCCTTTTGACGATGCAGTACGCTCCAATGATCAGACATTAGCTACCGGAGGTGGCCATCATCAAGGCACCACTTCTATACTGTCGACTGGTCAATCGAAACACAACAGGGTCGTTCATCATGTTACTCTCACTAAGAATTATCACGATTCCGTAAGGTAAGTCGTGCATTCGGATATTTCTTATTTATAAATATTTTATTCGCACTGAAGCATCGATATTCACGATCGCAATCTTTCTAGTGAGGTCCAAATGACCCTGATATTTTCTTTGGAATAAACCGTTCGTTACTTGCGATAATAGTGTTTCGAAATACAGTAATTTTTCGATTTTTAGCTTGGTGTTTTTTTTTTTTGCTTTTTTAGCTTGGGATCATATAACGATGGAAGGCCCATAAAATAAAAAAAAATGCTGACAAGTTTGTCTTACTAAAAAAGAAAAAAATTCGGTTCAAAGAATAAATTTTCATGAATTGAGTCTATTATTATTTATCGAAATACAAATTCGTTTATTTTCGAAATAGTTTAAACCATTCAAATTTATTCTCGTAATTATTAAAATGACGTGTAACTTATCTGTTGAGATTGATAAATTTTTAACATAATGATAGCGGTTAAAATACTTTCGTAGTTAAAATACGTCGTTATCACTCTTTACCCCTAAAAAAGTGTTTCTTTTTCCATTCCCAAGTGATTTTCATCGGTGACAAGGCTTTCTTAAGGCCTCACTGATATCTAAAAACATAATATTTCCTTATTCTCGTTTTTGGCTCTTTGAAGTTGGGAGGATCCTATTTCATTGAATCCAAATCGGCGCACAGGAAGTGTGCCTGCCATCAAAACCGTTGAAAAAATGTGATTTTCGTTAATTGTGATTTCTCGACAACTAGACAGTAGATTCTATAATAATTCCGGGAATAGATGCACGGTGTACATTTCTAGCATATTTCCAAATGTCAACTCTTAAAGTTGGAATTTTCGATTTCCATTACATTCGCGAGATCTTCTTTAATTGGATAATTATATTAGAAAATAGATTTGAATAACGATGAATTCGATTGATTTGGAATAAATGGAAGCATCAATTGTTTTTCGCTTAGAAAAAAAGTGTACAAACTGAAAACATCGAAAGCGTAAATAATTGATAGAAAATATTGAAATGTTTTAGCAGCATAACGGATGTTCATTTGGAGAGCAGCGGAAGTGGTAGCGGTAGCGGAGGCCGTGAAACAAAATCGTCGTTGAGCGTCGAGAGTGGGGGTAGCAGTCGAGGAGGCGGTGGATTGACGTGGACCCCGCCAACCGGAAGCGCAGAAGGTTCGACGCCGACCTGGACCGAAGGAACGCCCTCGTTCACAGAGAGTTCCAGTAGCGGTGACATTGGTAAGTTTCTGTACGCGATGAATCTCTATTTTCAACCATGAAGAGATTCCCTCCTGCGGAAATTCACGAGTAGAAGAAACTCTGATCGATCGATGGCGAGCCAAGAACCAAAAAAAAAAAAAACAAATATAAATGAGAACTCAAGTTCGGTGGCTAATCCTTCGACTTGGAACTTCCATTCAACCAGTTCATTGCATTTAATAATGAGAAAACCGAATTGATGAATTTAACGAGAGGAATTTAAATTTGGTATAATCGAATGAAATATTCGTTCTGTTGAATTTCTTTAGTCTGAGATATTAGTATATTTTTTTTGGAAAATGACGTTTTACATGGTGAAGAATTGCATAGATTTTGAAAGAAATTCGGTTTGCCTGATTTTGGATGCCGATGAAAAATCCAGTCGATTCTACCCCAGTTGCCTTTGCAGTTTTTTCACATATATTTAATACGTAGCATAACATACAGCCAACTAATTGTATAGGAAATATCGACGGCGATGTTTCAGCTCTTTTGTTTAACTGAGCGTCAAAACACTGCCATGTTTATTCGTATAATATCTCAAGGTATTGAAGTAAATGCCAAATACCAAAAGATAATGTTCTCATGTATTATAGCTCTGTCTAGCCAAAAGAAAACTAACAACGCGACGAAGTGTCAAGCAAAAAGATGCTGGGACAATAAAAAATCGTAAACTGCGTACACTAAAAAATAAAACACTTTCTCCTTCACTCGTCATTCAATATCCTATCAAACACGTTTTTTTTTATATATATAATAAAACTGTTCATATGCAAACGAATTTTCAAAGTCTACAGTCGCTTAGGACCGGCGAGCCTCGAGATAAGTTCGTGTCTCTCACTTTTTTCTATCTATTCTTCTATCAATATTCAAATTGACATCTACAGATTGTTTTAGCTCGATTGGTCAATGCTGTGAATTCAATGTCTTGACGTAATTTCGGCTCCACAAGGTCACTACCGTTTTTTAAGCTCAGACATTCATTTGGGGAGGCGTTAACGTTGATAGTAGCAGCAGCAAAAAAGAGTTGTTCGTTTTCTCAACTGTCCATGAGACCAATTTTGTAGAGCATCGAATTGACTACAAAAAAGTTCCTGATCGTGATTTTTTATTCCCAATAGTTTTGGCTTGGGAGGGACTTGAAGAGCGGCGTAGTTTTCGACGGTCTGTTTTTTCTCCAATCCATTCTTTGGGCTTTATTGCTGGAAATTTGATGCCCAAAAACTTGGTCGAACGAGTGTTTTTTTCTCGATCTCTCGTCGTTTGGGCAGTACACATATGAAAGTGCATTACTTCGTCACTTTTGAAATTTTTTTATCGAAACGGAGAAATTGAGCTGAAGACGGTAGCGGACACTGCGACGTCGAAATTTCGTCGAGAATTTAAACTCACAGTGCTTATCACTGCTTCTGAAACGACGTGTACATTATTTACGAGCTTTGACACGCTTAAATTGACACGTTAGCACGAATCGTCTAGCCCACAAACAAGTCGTGTCCATGTCGAGAAAATTTGACTGGATAACTCCTTAATGGTTTGAGAACAGAACTGCAGTATTTAAAGAAAATTTATCGTCTATAAACTTGGAATCGAATGAATTTGCTTTTATTAAATTTTCATAGATTTTCCTTTTCCATACCCTCGATCCTTAGGGGAGTTATCAGTTACTCGCACTTTTTTCAAGTCACCTTGTAAATGACCTGCTCTGCTTTAGACCCCGATTAAAGAGACTAGCATCTCATAGTCGAAAAAATTTTCCATGAAAACATGATTTTTGCACGTTTATCAATCGCGATCGACCTCAGCAGTGTTGTGTTTCGTTTGAACAACAAAATTACTTCAGCAAAAATGAAGAAGCAAAACAATATTTCGTAGGATTGAAATAAAGAAATTTCTCCAGGGATTTAGTACTTCGAAACAGCGTAGATTCAATCTACAAACAAAACACAGCACTGAAGGTACTAACATTTTTTTCCCGGTTTCACACTCGCTTGTCAAACAGTCATAAAAGTTCATCATCATAATTGTACAAAAAAAAGAAAAAATTTAGATACATGCATAATTGAGCTGAGCTGATATTTTCGAGAAATTGCATTTGACGAAGAAGACCGATTCACTTGCACATCCAGGAAGAAAACGATACTTCACGTCCTCGATGTTCGTCAAGTATACACGGAAAGAATTATAAAAAAGCATAATTTTGTGCTAAATTCATAAAATATGATTTATAAGCCAATCACGAAGATTTTTCTTTTCAGTCATATAATTATACAAAATATAATTCTTTCAGTGTACCAAAAAAGGCAAACAAGGACAAAAATACAACAGTTGAAATAAGAATATATTTTTTAGGTTGTCCGAGCACGCCGATACGCGGGAACGAAAGAAACGAAGGAGGTGGAAAAATAGCAGCGACCGTAGAAGAAGCGCTCGCGAGTTTGACAACCGAAATGGTAAGTTGGCCATGATGACGTCTGTCCAATGTCTTCTTCAATCGGACGTCGAATAACGGCTCACTAAAGTCTGATATAACATACCTTCACTGCAGTACTCAACGCTTTATGCCTATGTCCGTTTTGAGATCTGTCTTATGCCTCACACTCGTTCTATATATCTGTATCATTCTAACCGGTACCACCGTATAAAAAACAATACAAGAAACATACTTTACTATCGTTTTCATCGAAAAACGAAAAGAAACAAGAAAAAAATAATACGAGATACCAATTGGGAGGGGAGGGCAGGAAGGGAATCGATTTGATGATGATGCTGCAGCGAAAATCAATGCGGAATCAATCAGGGTCTCTCTGTGTGTTTTTCGCTTACGCCCTGTGTATGTATCATTCAGCAATTGCGTAAAACTAACCATAAGATTCTGCGGTATTAAATTTTGCATCGTTGCAGTAGCAACGAAATATTCTTACTGTTTACATTCCTCCATTTGTTCGAATTTCATAGATGAAAAACTGCAATGCAGTTGATACTTTTTTATGATTTGTTTTGTTATTGATATCGGTCAATTGAATTTGTTTTCGTTTGGATTGCTATTTATTTATGTATTTATTCGGTCTGAGGGTGGAGACCCAAAATTATTGATTCATTGTTGTAACTCCGTGTGTATTATTAGGTACTTGGTAAAATGAAGAGATTTCGTTTCATCCTAACGATGCAAATTTTGATAAAGATCCTATGGATCAATGTGCTTTTTCTCGGCTTCGAGATTTTCAAAGAGATACACAAATTTGTAAAGCTAAGAACGATCGATACTCGAGTATTTGTTATTCCGATTAGAATTATAGAAAAATAGCCGAAAGAGAATAGTCGGAAATGAATAACGGAGTGGAAGGTTCATAAAACTTCATTTTTTCTCGCGTTTACTCGAAGTATTTTAATGTAATTGGAATTCGAACGAGCTCATGGACCGCTCAGAAATCATAGCAAAGAAATAATTCAGATCTACTTGTTCGCCAAAACAAAGAATTTCTCGGTTTTTTCCCCAAAGTCAAGTTTTCATGACTATATCGATTCGAGAGCTCCAATTATCTTCTTATCAAGAAGACGCGGTGAAGAGCCGAAAACGAAAATTCCTGTAACAACAGATACTTGATAGATTGCCAATGACGGTAATGATTAATTTCTCCAATGTTGATGTTGTTATTTCGGTTACGTTCCCAACTTGAAAGTCAAACTCCAAATGACAAATTTCGCTCGTTTATTTAATGGCAAGGGAAAAAATAGTGAGCGAAAAAAGAAAAAGCAAAAAATGTGGAAAAGAATAAAAAGGGCATTGCAATTTGGACGATTTGAGTTCCAGTCCCAAAAACGTGTCAATCAGACGCGTCCGCGAGATGTCGATTGTGAAAGAAAGACCTGAAAGAAAAGGTCAAGAAACAAAATTTCGAGTGTGAAAAAATCGTCAATTTCAATCAACAAAGAAAATACGAAGATGTAAATAATTAGTTCGTCTAGCAAAAAAAACAAAGAAAGCAACAAACGAAAAAAGTCTTGCAAACTTGAGTATCTTTTATTACGAAAAAAAAAAATAACAATTGTAGTTAGCTCGTGAATGTAAATGTGTCCTAATGTGTCTCACGTTCTTTTTGAACCCCGTCTGTAACTATATAAATAATATATATTATACGAGCAATAAATATATATATATATATACTTATACACGAATATACACGTAAAAATAAGAATGAACAGTGAGTCGAGTGTATGATATTAAAGGAGACAAGGAAAGGAGGCAAAAACAAAAGAAAAAAAAAAAAAATGTATAACAATGAAAAACTCAGTGCCGTACGAAGATTTAAGGAGTTTCGGTACAGGCGATACAATGTTGCCATGCTAAACCATGCTAAAAACATAAAAAATTTCAAAAAGTTCAGAATTTTATAAAATTTGGTGAACACATTTTTTAGTGCCAAATCTGACAATACAAATTTTTAAAGATTTTTCTTCTACGCAGTTATCGAGTAATTGATCACTAAAGTTCACGTGTATAAGCATAGCGTTTCCATATATATAGGTATACATTCCGAGCATAAGAAATCTGCTTTAATGCGTAATCACTCGATAACTAAGTAGAAGAAAATTTTGAAAAAATTTGTGTTTTCGCACTTGATGTTGAAGAACATTATCACCAAATTTCATCAATTTCTTAATATTTAGACTTCTGTACCGAAACTCCTTAAGTGTTAGAAACTACGTGTACTCAAAAAGTTCGTTTACGAGAATTTAGAGAAGAAAAATAAGAAGTAAACACTAAAAAATGCGAGAAAAAAAGTACTAGTCGTGAAACAAACAAATATTCTCGTGCAGATTTGAAGAGTGTTAATACTCTGAACGTATTGAAAGGCCAGAATGTTGTTCAACCATTAAAATATATAAATGCATATACGTATATATATATAGATATATATCTACATATATTTATATATGTATAAGTGTGTGTATACGTAAATATTGTTAAATTATCAACGCTTGTGGCCGTAATAGTGAAAAAAATACAACGTAGTCAAAGAAATCAGCTCTCTTGGGAGAACGCACGAGGTTTATTAATTTCGTCGATAATTATCGCTTTTTTGGTTATTATTCGTTTGAATCTTGACGTTAATTGAAATCTTGACGTGGAATATAAACTCGATGAGAAATCGAGATGTTTTGATAATGTGTCGTGTTCAAACCTTGGCATGAATCCTTTCCCGAGTCTTTTCTCGAGCTGCAAAGTCTTCGAACGTCATTTATTGTCTTTTTTTTTCTTTTTAATCTCATTCATCGCTTTGTTTGTCGCGCTTCGATCCGCTCGTTTCTTTTGAGCTTATCTCCGATTTTCGTGTGACAGTTGTTTCGACTAACGCACACCTTTTTTTGCATATATTCGTACACGTGAAAGAATTTGTCACTCATCGCTGTTTTCCACTGGACAACTTTGCTCTTATTTATTCTGTGACCACGGTGACACTTGGAACGGTTTTTTATTGTTTTTGTTTTTAAATCGGTTATTGAGTTTCGATGCGTTTGGACAGGAGCTAATTTCTCCACGATCCTTCTAAACGAGTCGTGAAAGAAATTGAAATGAAATGGAGAAAAATAATTTTGAATTTTTAGTAGCAATTTTAAATTGGATTATTCGAAATTTAGTGCGAATAAAAAATATGATGATTTGTGAAAATTTTCTGGGAGCAAAGCTGTCAATTCCCATTTCACATTCGCTTGAAAATCAAAAGTTGTGAGTCTTTCTCGAGATTGATTTAGAAAACGAAACGTAAACATACAGATAAGTGGAAGCTGCAGATCGTCGAGTCGTATGGAGCAAAGAATAGCGACGTCGTTATCGAGTCATCGGATTGTGAACGGTTTAACAAGAGACGGGACAACTGAACGAGTAGTGATGACGAAGAGTGCGCGAAAAATTTTGAGAAGAAGATTCCTTCAACCCTGACCAAAGAAAAGAAAATTGTTGAATGAAAAAACTACATTCTCGTAAAAGGATTCATGACTATTGGACGACCGTAATGAAAATTATGTAAAAATAGTAGAACGAGGAAAGAAGGAGTAATGTTTTACGTTGACGATCGGTGAAATTAATTTATGGAGGAGAGGTCATGTTCAGTCAGAAGACAACGAGGAGTCGTCCTCAAGTACTTATTTGCACAAGAACTAAAATATTATTGAGGAAATAATTTTGGTGTAACGAAACCAAAGCCATCGTGCCAAATTCGTCAATTTTATTGTTGTTTTTTGAAAATGCGAAAAAACTGAGTTGTTGATGAAAACACTGGTTGAAATGTCAGCCAAGAATTGAATTTTCTATACATCTGACTGAACAGGGCTTCTTGAAAGCACGAAAGGTGACTGGAGATCTGCGATATACTCGAACATATCTGACAACTTCGAAATTAAAATTGTTCTCAATGTCCCTCGATTCAAAATTGCCTTTGACTTGTTTTTCGATGAAATTTATGTATGGAATTGAGCTAGCAACCACTAAAAGTTGAATATTTTTTGTACTCATTAATTAGGGCATCAAAGTCGATGTGATTACCTGCAATATTGAGGCTTCCGATAAGTTGTGAATTTAATGAAAGACGTAAAATAAAGAGGAATAGGGGAGAGGCAGGAAGCGAGAAGAAGACGAATCGTAGATTGACGAAGAGTTTTTCTTTTTCCACGTAGAGCACCACGAACGTAATTGAAGCCGATTATTTTTTTAATTCCACAAACACTTGAGTCGTAGATCTTAAAGTATAGAAAAAAAATGAGAATTATTTAACAGACTAACAACAGGCGAGAAGAATGAGTTACATTCAGAAACGTTGAATCTTCGATCGGCCTAATGAATAATATGTTACTTAACCCAGTACTTATTAGCATTATTTCTCGTAAATTGCAAACAAAAATGATCTCTTTTTTGTTAATATATAACGACAAAATAAAGCTAGAAATCGGAAGGAAGCAGCCGTTTGACCTTTGCTTACAATATACTTCATGTGCTTGCATTTATCGAACTGACAGAACAGAAGAGTACATGAAATATATATATATATATATATGTACATGAATATATCTTCGAAGGAGAAAGCGATCTTGCGAATTGAAAAATTGTACGATTACAAATATCGTGCGATTATTCTCAGCGTGGCTTTACGAAATGGCATTATATCGCATAATAATGTTGAATTCGTTGTTTTTAATTAAGGCGAGGTTTAAATGATTATTGTAATCGAGAATATTGTAGCTTGAGCGAACAAAAAAGAAAATAAGGGAAGGAGTATGATGAGAAGAAAAAAATGATATTTGGCCATGCCGAGTACTGATATTATTTGAATAAAGCATTATTATTATTAACATTATGATTATTCGTATTATTATTATCATAATTATTATGACTACTATATTTACGATCCACTAGAATAAACGAAGAATGCTTTTGTGTTAATTCGTCTTGTGGTGGTACCGAGTTTTTATGGATTTTGGATGTCCCTTGTCCCCCCCCCCCCCTCAGCCCTCTCAGCCCTTCCAATCGAACGGAATACAAAACGTCAAAATCCCGACTTCAGTTTTACGCAAATGGCACGCGGAATGATCTAATCAATTTTTTTTCGGTCCTTTCTCGATCTCAGCCGACGAAAGGATCGTCACACACGTCTGAATTTTTTTTTGCACGCACCACTCCAAGGTTTGAATGCAAAAAAATTAAAAAAAAAACATTTGGATTTCGAATTACGATTGAATTGCATGCTTTGAATGTTAGAAGCAGCTGTTTTGTGATTGCCAAGTTGTAATGATGGTTTTGAAATTTGCAGCGTTGGAGCACAACGAAAATTCTTTTTTTCGGTCATTCTCATGTGCAAAGGCTTTTTTTTGATGTTCAAAATTGAGTATTTTGTCAGTAATTCATTTTGACTAGTTTTTTTGAAGGTCCTCAAACGATGCAAATTCCAAGTGATGTAAATGGGAAATGAATTTGCTAATGAATAGACGTTCAGGGCTAGAGAAGGAAGCTTTTGTCAGATTTTTTTTGTCTTTGCGTCTCGAGTCCTTGTGCCATTCAATCGTAGTGAAAATTTTCATGTTTTTTCAAACGTTTGCCCTCTCTGGAGTTAATTTGTGTTGCCGGAATGAGTTTTGATTGATTTAAGTGCTATTTTACTTCTGCGACATTTGTTGATCCTGTTTTTTTATTTCTTCGTTTCAACCCTTTCAGACCCACCTTTAGGAGAGAAGCGAGAACGGATGTCTGTACTAAGCGAATAGACGAGAAAACGAACAAAGCAAAAAAGAGTGAAAGAGAAAAAATCTTTGGAGAAATGTATGCGGGTTCGCACATACGTTTATTCTCACGGCGACATGTGAGAACAAATTGCATTTTGCCAGTCATTAGGGTGTTCGGGAAGACTGCGGGACAAACGTAGGCGACTTTTGAGCGATACCGTGCATCACGGTGTCGATTTAAGTTCGCCTGGATCCTCTGTAGCGCGTAAGTGACGATGAAGAGCGAAAAAGAGACAAAAATTTACGCTCATCCATTCAGACGTGAGAATATGAGACCAAAAAATATTATTTTTTGTCGATTTACGTAGATAATTTATTTATCAACTACGTTCCTGTACGGATAACAATGAAAAACGCTTTTTGTTGTTTGATACTACAAAATGTACATGAACCGATGCACGTGTATTTTAAAAACGTTTCAATTAGCGATCAGGAACTGACAACGAGGTGCGTCAACTCGTTTTTGATCTTCTGTTTTTCTTTTTTTTTTCTTAGGACAATTCTGGAATGCTTTATTTATTTATTAACGCAGCATAATAATGAACGATTGATAATTCTGATGAATTTTGTCCTGTCAAATATCGCGTAGCAAAAGTATTTATATGTCTTTGTGACGCAGCCATTAATTGTGAATAATTTTATTAGTTTCTCTTCCCGTTGAATTGGAACTCGTCTTTCTCCTCTCTGAATTTCATAACAGAAAGAAGTTTAAGACACATTTTTTCGTTGTTCTTTTTTCACGTTTTCGTTTCGTCGATTTTCCTCTTTTGTTTGTCTTGATCGATTCGATAATTTCAACATTATTGTCTCGATCGTACTTTCTCAACCATGTCGCGAAATGTGTTCAGATTAAGTTGTTGCATTTTTTGTTTTATTTGTATCCTTTCTTCTTTGACGCTTTCATCGGTTGTCGAGCAAATATTGGAATAACCATCGATTCAACCCCCCCCGAAGAACAATCAATTATTTACGGTGGTTCGAAAATGTTCGAGCCATTTTTTATACGACAAATAATCATTGACATGAACTTACTCTTTGGGAAAATATTCGTTTTTATATTTGCTTATTTCGGGAAAAATAAATTTATGAAGAATTGGGATCGGATTGTAATTTTCTCTCGATTAAAATCATAAAGAAAAAAATGTTCCCAATAACCTTGAGCTCGAGTTAAGCTTATTCTGATATTATTCTCGGTTGTTGTGTTTTTTCATGTTTATTGTAATTTTGCCTCCAGTGTATGTGCACATTGTGGCAAATAAGAATTGTGAGAAAAAAGCTTGAGCGTTCGACTCGGTGAAGCGTCGAAGAACTTTGTCGTGCAGCTTGAAATCATTGTATCGGTAAAAAAAAAAAAATGCTTAAACGCCATCTTTCGTCTGGTTTTTCGCATCTAAATTCCTGAAAATTTCTGCTTCGAGTGGATCAAACTTTTGAAATTATCAATTCGTGGGAAATTTCTTTTGTACGTGTATATACGAATATAATTATATTGTATTTCGGAAAGTAGCAACTTTTTAACCCTCCTCGTACACCTGGGGTCTATAGGACCCCCAGACTTCCCGTGGGTTCTCACTGGAACTGGCCTGAGGTGTGGACTCGAAGGGTTAACAGATCAATGTTCAGATATACGTAGTAAAAAATTGCATTTGTCGTTGTACATCAAAAAACTGCGAATGAGATTGACAGCTTAGCGAGACCTTGAGGCCGGCTAGAAATTGTGGCGGAATGAGATGAAAAAAATTGCGAATTTGTACGAACGAGTGATTATAAGATAATAAATTATTGTTGCGTCTTTCATTTAACGAACATGAAAACATCGGACAATCAATTTTTTTCTCACTCGTCTTTTATTTCATCGTATTTTTTAAATCGTTCCGTTTCACTCCCTCCAGTTCGAGAAATTTGAACGGGTAAGTCAGTAGTTCAACATTATTTTGAGAATCCACGGTACGAAGGCTGATACACGAGTGTAAACCGACGGGGCGTTTCTTCCTCCACATGGAAAAAGTCCCCAGGACACGATACCGATTATCTCAGATTGATCGAAACTGTTCATCATCACTAAAGGTCCACCAGAATCGCCCTGAAAATAATACGATTTTTTGTTTTTTTTTTTTCATGAAAACCATCGACATCGCAATATCGGTTTTCGGATATTTATTGAATCGTCGTTCTAATTGTCAATTAAATCGAATTAAAAAATTCATTCCAACGACCAATTTTGGATTAGATGAATTTTTCTTGTTTGTTTTTCTAAGTTTGTCATGGAAATCGTTCATCTTCGCCAGTAAGTAAATACAATTTTTTTTATCAACTTTTAGTTTTTAACTCTCGATTGCCCGTAGGGCTAAAAGACGTAATAATATGAGACATAATTTTCTTGACTTGGCATAACTTTATACATATGCCAGACAGTTTTCTTACTTGTAGTATGTCAGAATTCGTCGCGATTTTTTTTTTATTTAACTTTAACGTTACACATCGTTTGAATTTGCTTCATGAGTATTTTTTCAATTGTGAGATGACCTTTTTGATACAGTAATTCAAGAAATTGCAGAAAAATTGGGGTTTTCGTTTTGTTTTTCAAAAATATATGGAGAAACTTACTTTGCAGGCTGACAGTGTACCGTTCAAAGGTCCCGTGCAGAGGTTCGTCGGATGAAGAGGATTTCGGCCCTCGTGACGAAGCACTTTGTCGAGTGCTCGATGGCAAATATTGTAATCCAGAATTGGAAGAATCGCGGATTGTAAAATTTCGGGATTGTGGGGTGCTCGAGTTCTTCCGATGCTTCCCCATCCCGTTAGCGTGGCTGATCCTTCGGGAATACCTTCCGGATAAGGCAGCGCAATCGTGGCCACGAAAGGATTCAAGTCGAAAGGTTCTTCGAGTTTCATCAACGCTATATCGTAAGGCGCGACTTCCCTGGAATCGAGGAAAAATCGATGCTTAAAAGAACATTGAAAAATTGAGAAATCGTCGCCCACACTTTCGTTCGGCTCTATAAAAATCTCAATTCTCACGAATTTTCTGTCGAATTCCGATTAGCTTAAACGCTTCAGAAGATAAAGAAGGATAAATTGATTTACCCAAAATTTAAAGCGTACACGATTAAATGATGGAAGAGCACAAAAAACTAGAGTCAAAATTATCGATTGAATAAAGTTGACAATTGTCATGAAATTACCCCGAATATTCTGGATAAACGAAAGTCCTCGTGACCATTCGGCTCTGCTCGGTGTCTTCGCGCGTGCCGAGTTTATATTTGCCAGCAAGAACAATGTAGTGTCCCGGTGATTTAATTGGTGAGAGAGTTTTGCAGTGTCCAGCGGTGAGAATCCATTGAGGTTTGAGCAAACTACCACCGCAAATATGACGAGGAAGTAACCCGCGTTTCGGATTAGCCCAGTGAATTGAAACTAGCCACGGATGAGTACCTTTCTCCGCGTCTTTACCGCCGACTATTCTCGTTGGTCTGTTCGCTAATAATTCAATTTCCGAGCGTATATAAGTCACGCGAAAAATTCCGAGAACGAGGGTAATTGACATCAGATACATTGTAGTTAATTACCGCATCAAAAAAGGCAGTAAACCGATTGAAAGATGAGAACTAAAAAAATAAGCACCCAAAGAAAAATCACCGAGCCGACGTTCGAGACACCGTCAAATGGAATCATTTTCTCTGCTCAACGACAGATCGAGGTGAGAGTGTCGAGCCTTCCCAAGGTACTTCCTCGGGAAGTAAAACCTGATTGAATCCATATCCGGTGTAATCGGTTCGAATCGAGATTCAAAGCCAAATATAGGAACAAACGGGTATGAAAATTTCTTCTCATTATTACCGGGTGAAAGTTTCGCGGTGACTTTTTTCATGGGCTTTCCTTAGTCGATGATTTTATTCGACACAATTAGTCCGATAAGGGGCTATGCTTATGACGCGAAATGAAATGTTTGTTCAACTTTCTTTGCAATCTTCATGGCGTGCCCTTAAACTAGAAGTATTGAAGAGTGTTTGGCGACCCACGACACCCTGAGCGGGGACCGAAAAAAGTGATACCCGGAACAGGATCGTAAGGTAGAGACTCGGACACTCCGGTGCTTGCTACTCAATTTATATTCCCAACAGCATTGACTAGACTATTGTGCTTTGATTACAGAGGTCGATAAAGGGCAGAGGTGTTTTAGTTCGCTTTCATTGTAGCTTCGATTCAGTCGATGTGCTTGGTAACATTTGTGTATACTGTAGGCGAACGGCAGTCTTCTCTAGCTGTCGATACGATTCCAGCAAGTACGTCGGGGTCTGACGATGATTGCTTGCAATAAACCAGAGGACCGCCGGAATCACCCTGAGCATTTGAAAAATAAACCATAAAATAATGTAATAAGTATTCGCCACATTCCGACCGCATTTTTGGTTAAGGTATCCCAGAAGAGGGTTTCGTATGAATTTTTATGAAAATCGGTTGCAAACTCAGAGTTATTCAAATTTGTACATTTATCAAACAGAATCATACAGGAACAATATTTTTGGCACTCGTACGATACAATGTTAGAGAGATTTTGAATAATTTCAATTTCGAGTGTTGGGAAAAGAGATTTTCGAACAAAAATCCACTTACTTTTTTGAGAATGTTTCGCTTGAGCGAACAACAGGAGAGAGCTGCACAGGAAGAAAAGTGTTGAAGCCATGATTCTTTTTGGTTTTTTCGTTAGTCCAAACGCTATTTATATACTCGATTTTGAAACGTTTTTATCCTGTTTTATGATACAGCTCTTTGTTTAAATCTTCTTCTACCTGTCATTCACGTTTACTCGATAAAGATAGTTTACTGAACAATTTAAAGATTCGTTGCGTTTTCTTGAAAATTGCGCGTTCCTACGGTCATCTTATTATCTTTATTATTCGACACTACATTCGTGACACGCCTTTGTCAAGTGTGTCACATAATTCATGGGAACTGATCGCTCCGAGAGTATTCATACTTTTGTATTCCTCTGATATTGAATCGAATTAACGAAGCCAGAAATTTTTAACCGGATTTAAAACTTTGCGAAATAATGCATTTGTAACGATGTAAATTTTTATTTGTGCTGAATGCAGAATAGAGTATTTTTTTGAAAACTGTTTTTAAATAATCCTGAGATAGTAATAAACCAGTAGAATTTTTATTTCAATTTTATAAGACCGAAAAGTGTCTTAAAAACTATTTTTTATTTATAATTTTCAATTTTCGCGCGGAAACGCTAGCCGTCATGTTGTTTCGGTTTGCGGCGTCACTCCGTTAGTAAACAATACGATTGCGAAAGACCAAGTAACAAGATTTCAATGGTATATCATTGGTGCCTCGTGCCTGAATGCAATAATATAAGTGTAAAAGTGCCACAAAGATTGTGGATTCATCGCCACCATCGACATATTTATCATTGGTAGATTTTTGTGCTTTCTGCTTTCACAAAACCGTCTTCCATTATGCTATTTTAATAAAATGAATGATAAAAGTTCACAAACGTGCATAATAACTTGTAAAATTTCAAAATAACACAGAGCGCACGATAAGAATCTAGATTGTTTACTATTGGAGTGACGTCAGGTTGGAATCCAATATGGCGGATGGTGTTTTAGACATTTGAAAAACAAATGAAAAAAGACGATTTTTAAAATTGAATTATAAAATTTACATTGCATTTTTATGAATAAATATTGACGTTTCTCGTTTACTTTTTACGAAATCTATCATAAACATGCATTTTTATATATTTTTTGACATGGTGTAAAATACCCTATTGAACGAAGATTGAAGTGCTTTCGGGTCACAATATCATTTTGCATTTTTCAAAGTCTGATTTTTTAAAGTTCCATTCTGCAAATAGCAGTGCTCCGGAACAGAAATTCCATCCAAATTTAAGGTGAAAATGCTCATTTCCTCTCGCTGGACGGCTTCATGAAAATCATGATTTTGTAGGGATGCGTCACGGACCAAAAATGTCTCGTTTCGGTGCTTGTGCTTTCTGTTCTTGTATGCAGTGTAAGCAGGTTCTAATGCTACAGCCCATTTATGTTTTCTTTTTCAACTTTGGCGTTTATTTTTTCTACAAATTTTGATATGAGAAGTAAGATGGCAAGTTTCACGATGAATATTGTGGTAAAATATTTAATTAGAGGAGATGTTAGAGATGAAAAAGATGAATTTGGACGAGGCACCATCTGTTGATTCATTAGACCAACGTTCTTGGAATAATATTTGTAGTATGTTCCATAAAGGGCCATTTTTCCATTCAATTTTTTCAAGTATCTTGCAAGTTAAGAATTTTCTCACCCCTCAATCTTATTCGCATTGAATAAACATCACGTACTCAGCAAATTTGAAGAAATCATTACTTCAATTCAATAATCACGACACTGATTTATTATATATTTTATTTTCACGTTCATTTTATACAGATGTTAATACAGCATATAAGACTGCAAATCTTAGGGCAAATAGGACGATATAAATATGAAGGAATGATAATTTCTCAACGACGGAATCAAGGAGACTAGGGAAGGAGTCCAATCTCCGTATTGGGCGCCTGTTAGAAAAACGTCCGTGAAAATGTCGGGAACCCGAGTTCGAGGAACGGCCACTCGCGTCGCATTGTCGTTTGTGTACGGATATATATAGTAATAAAATCAATGTCGTTGGTGAAACTGACCGCCATGGCGGCGGAATCGTGGATTTAAAGAGCTTTCGCGCCTGTCAAAAATTGTTGAATCAACGATTATGAGTGCTCGTAATCGAAAATACTAATATGTATTGTAATAATATTCTCCAGCAACGTAAAACCCTGTGTTTTACACATTCAAAGTATCAGCTGATCTCCCCTCGTATGTCGCGCTGCTAAGAAAACCATAGCATCCGGGAAATTGCCGGTTCATATACTCATATCGAAAGAAATTTTTTCTGTCACAAATTTTTTTTGCATGATATTTATGAATATTTTAAAATTATATTGATAACTATAGCTCTTGTGACCACAGTTACTGTTTCATAAAACCTTAACATATCAAGCGGCCCGGATAAGCCATGCAGTAGCATTTTCTGCCGTTTAGGATGTCATTAGCTTATGCGGTGTAATGGTTCAATGACAGGCTCATACTCGTGGAGTCCGCGATTCCAATCCTCTTTTGTTTTATTTTTTTTTTTCATCATAGATAGTTATTGTTCTTTGACTATAGCAGAAATTTAAAAAAATCAATTGATTTCGTTGAATTATGTTTTTTTTTTTAAATTCATTCATATAAAAAATGACTGCAATATGTTAATTTATTTTAACAGCAATAGCCACTGTGTCAGTGCATTCCATTTTAACAAAGATAGGTTAGACCCACAAAAACTATCAACAGTGTCAGCTGGCAGCAACGCATGCGCGTGATAACGTGTACATAATGCGCATGCGTTAACCCGTACAGTACCAACAAGATGGAATGTTGAGTATTTATAGAGATCGAGAATAATATTTAATTTTAATTTTCGTCGCATATTCCTGATGAGGCAAGTTTTTCCTCATTAAAGATCTTCACAGAAATGTTGAGGGATCTATTCCACGATTTTTTGTTTACAATAGCTACGCAGATCAAGCAGTGATGACGATCATTCTTCGACGCAGTCCTCATGCTCCGGAATAATGTTAATGACGGGAGCTCACGCATGCAATAGTTTTATTGGCAAGCTCGGTCTTCTCTCTAACATAATCATCGTATCGAGGTTCCGATTCCAAAATCTGAGTAACATTCAACCCGTGGTCCAGTTTTTTGGAATTGCACAAAAGTCCAAAACTTGCTGAGTTTGCTGTAGACCAGACATAATCTGCCGAGTCAAAAATCTGAAGGGAACATAAAAATATGAGACGAGGAACCTATTGCTGAATCTGTGGCCGTCACTAATCACAAGAATCATTGTGTCACTAAACAAAAACAATTTCATCATTCTCAAGGTGATTTCTAATCTCGAAACCCGTTTTTGACGTTCACTGTAGTCTTACATTTGAATGTTTCATTGTCATGATACTTTGTTGTTAAAAAAAATCGAATTCAAGAGAAACTCCCAACTTCGTCGATTTCAATTGATTTTTCTTCTGGTCACCACCTTTTAGTGAAATATTAAAAATCGTTTAATTTTCCTCTTCAAAACCCAATGTAATTGGTTAATGAACGAATCGTAATGACTTTTGGTGATGGCAATTCTGTAAGATACAACTATTTCTTGAGTTCTGAAGCTTAGGAAGCCATCGGTAGAAAATGAAACAGAAGAGAAGAGAAAATGAAACAGAATGAAACAATATAGAGAATGAAATTATGGTGCTTTCCTGATTATTTTCGATTAAAAACTTCCCGATCAGGAAACAATTTGGCGAGAGATAAATATGCTTCCCGAATTGGATTCAATGCTATCATATTTTTCGAATCAAATCTCCCACGATTTATTTGATTTCTGCAAAGCGGTTTGAGAACCTCCATAGAGAATTTTCAAATTTTCATTCCATCGAAAGGCTCATGAAAAGGTAGATTTTGTCACTTACTTTGACGCATTCCATTCCAACACAATGATTCTTCCGAATTTTCAGGTCTTTCAGTGTTTCTTGCGCTGCTTTGGCAGCAGTTACCGCATCACTCAGCTTTGTGACCGTTGCCATGCGTAGGTGACCGACGTAGGGGGCTAATTTATCCACTACCTCCTGAGCTGTTTTTTGGAATTCGACGAAATAGCTCCTGCACTCCGTTTCGTTAAAAGTGTTCGTCGATTCAGCAACGATAAAATCGACGGCGATGTGGGCCTTCGGGAGAGAAATTGAAGAAAAAAATAAGCTTGATCGCAACGAAGAGACAAAGTTGAAATCAGCACTAAATTACAGCTGCAAGCCTCCCGAGTCTCATTCTTACCGATTCTATTTCGTTCGTTATATTTTTCATCGTCTCCTTAATCAATTGGTAGGTATGATATGTAGTAAGGCTGGGAAAGATTAAACGGTCGTTCAATTGTTGCAGTTCTTTGATCCGATTGGTGAGTCTTTGATCGACTTCCTTGATATGATTGCTCGCTACGTGTCGATCGATTCGGTACGCACTGGCAGCTATTGCCTTTGCAGGTAAATGTCACGAAAAAAAGTATTAGATTTTTGAGAATTTTATGAGTTTGAATTGAAAGAATTGTCTACTTTGGCAATTAACAATTTCGAATGAAAATTCAGCTTTTTCGGAATTATTTTGAGGAATGATTTCCCGGTCAGAAGCAATAATCATTCACTGGCAAATTGATTCATCGAGGATTTTTTTCTCTCAAGACAAAAACGAAGATTTAATGATGACTGAGTGAATGATTGAAGGTGCGAGAACAAAAAAAATGATCAAACTCAATTACCAGGGCGGATAACATGATTGCACAGACAAGCATTACGAACTTCGACATTTTGAAGGTGCTTCTATTCCCAGCGTTCGGCGAAGACTAATTTGACGATAGTTTAAACTTCGGTTTTTATAACGATGTCGTCGGTTTAATTTGACGTCGTACGTAATTGAATGTAAACTTTCATCCATGAGATATTCCAGTACATGGTAGTGGAAGACTCGAAAATATTTACCAGAACTAAAAATAGAAAATGGCTCCAAATTTTTGTTGAAAATTTATACAATTGGCGTGCGTGTTGTTTTCGAATATTTGGTTTACACATATTGCCCCAAGTTCGTCGACCCATGAATGAGAAAAATTGCCACGTGAATGATTCTGTTATCGGGATCATTCTAATTGAAATTAAGTACTTTACTTAACGATTTTGGACCACATGTGGAAGTTATTTCATAGCTATGTTATCGTGCCGAGTAGGCACGTTTTTAGACGTTTTTGGTAATATCTTCGAAATAAAACATTGACAAATGAACGAAACGGTTTCGTCGTTTCATCGCTCGGCTTTTTATTCTGTTTTGTCGTAACAATGAAAGTTCGTGGATTGGTGGTTTGGTAGTATTGCATCACCAGGCTCTTCCCATTAAGGTGGTTCCTCCACGAGACAGTTAGATTAGGAAATTATTTAAATTTGGCATACGTATTGTTTAACATATGAATATCACCTCTATAAAATTTTAACAAGTTTCACCATCCCGAACCCGAGATATATGTAATTGAAGTTGACTCAATATGGACCATGCATAGGCAAACAGCACATTATTAATTCTACCTCTAGTACTAAAATTAGGAAGTTTATAAAAAACGAGGAGGAGCTAGAGCAGGATATGACAGATATTGTGAAAAAAAATCAAGGTGATTGACCATCTAGTTTGACAGATATAGTCTCGAGAAGTACGAAGGTTTAGGCTGCGTACGATATATTTTGCAAGCGAACAAGCGAATGTCGTCTGTATAGGCAATCTTTTCTGTGTGTTGAAGCGCAACCCGGATAGTTCCGTCAAAAAATTTACTCACGATCTCAGATCAAAAATACCTTTAGAATAAATTTTACGAAAGCAAATGATATTTGTACTATATCTATTGGCACCGAGTACATTTATAGGGTCTTTACAAAGTTATTGATTACGATCCGAACGAATTATTAACCCTTTTAATATGCAGACGGTACATAACTTTTGGTTGGGGCTGTCGCAGAGGATCAACCTTAATAAAAGAAGTGTACCTAAAACCAAGGCACACTTCTTGAAGGACCAAAAATGGCCGCCTCAGAAAAGATCTTTCTTACGCAACGCTACAATCAATAATTCTTATCAACTAACTATTAACAATTATGTAGCTTCCGGCCGCAGAAATTCCACGATTTCCACCCTTCGAATGGCTCGTTGCGATCGCATAAAACTGAGATCGTTTTCCGTGATAAAATCGAGGTTTGTCGATATATCATAAACGAAAATATGCGGTTTAGGGTTCGGGGTGCAATTTAGCGTCGAACTTACAGAGCCACTCACAAAAAGAACCGGCAGAGATAAACTGCTTTAATCTATCAAAGTATCAACATGAAGCCGGCGTTTCTTGTTGAGTTGGCGCTGTGTGAAAACGTTCTTCAGTTATCGCAAAAGAAAAGTGAGTACACATTTGGTTTTCGTACTCCAAACGTTATATCCTTTCAAAGGGATTTATTTCAGGCGTTGGATGCTAGATTAATTCTTAAATTTTCCTGATTTTACCCCCAAGAACCTGATGCGCGCACCCAACATTCAAAAATTTGTATTTCCCAACAAAAGAACTAAAATTTCACAATGGATTTGTAAACTAGAAAGTATTTTGAGATAAAATTACGAAGGAAATGATTTTCCTTAACGTGAAGTAGGCCTTTGTCTGAGCGGGTTAAAACCCCTGCATTTTTGTATCAGCTGTCGTAAAGAGCTGCATTTTTAATTGATTCCAAAGTTTTTCAGATCACAAAAATGATGTTCCGAAGACAATGTTTATCTTTAAGGAGGGTGGCTACCGACGATACAATGTTGCCATGCTAAACCATGTTAAATACATTAAAAATTTCAAAATGATAAGAATTTAATAAAATTTGGTGAACATATTCTTTAGTGCCAAATTTGACGACACAAATTTTTTAAGATTTTTCTTCTGTACAGTTATCGAGTAATTGATCACTAAAGTTCAAGTGTATAAGCATAGCGTTTCCATACATATAGGTATACATTCCGGGCATAAGAAATCTGCTTTAATGCGTAATTACTCGATAACTAAGCAGAAGAAAATTTTGAAAAAAATTGTGTCTTCGGACTTGATGTTGAAGAACATTATAACCAAATTTGATCAATTTCTTATCATTTTGACGAGTGTAGCCACCCTCCTTAAGCATCATTATCTCGAGGGGGGTTGACGCATGTGAGAGTTCTTTGGGCGAGTTCGCTCTTCTTTTTGGCATAATCATTGTACAATGGTTTCGAAAGTAAGATCTGAGTTAAATTCAACCCGTGCTCCTGGTCTTTGTTATGGCATAGAAGTCCGAGAGCTGCCGTGTTTGCATCGGACCGAGCTGCACGTGCCATCTGTGAAACCTGGACAAAAAAATGTGGACACGTCGGTATTCGAATGGCGAAGGCAAGTCCTCCTGTGTATATTCGTTAATTGTGCCATTCCTCAATTGTATCCCACAAAAATGGTTATTTTTCGAAGTTTTTTTAGACTGAAAAGGGTCAACCTCTCAATGCTCTTTAGACCTCATCTTTTGCTGTATGTTCAGATATGCGAGTGATCGAAAGTTTTGTGAAACCGCGTGTGAATGTTTTTGTTACTTACACCACTGCATGAAAATCCTGCACACCTTCTCGCTTGGATTTTGAGGTTTTTCAGTGTTTCCAGCGCTTTATTGGCAGCATCGATCGCTCCATCGAGCCTCGTGGTTACTTCCTCCATTTCATAGTTGGCGTAGTTAAATAATTTCTCATCTCCAAGATCTAGACCTGTTTTTTCGAAATCCATGAAATAACTTTTGCACTCCGTTTTATTGAAAGCGCTCGTGGATTCGGCGATAATAAAATCAACGGTGACACGACCCTTCGTAAGAAAATTAAGAAAAAACACAATTACAATCGCCTCAATGAAAGTCAGCATTGAAATTTCAATGACAAACGTTCGTGCCAGTTCCTTATAAATTCAACTTCGTCCGTTATGTTTCTTCTCGTGTTTGTGACCGAACTGAAGAAATCTCCCTCGGGAAGTAGCTCGTGATCTGATAGCTCCTGCAGTTTTTTGAGTCGATTGCTCACATCCGTGGTCAGTTCGTCGATCTGCGTAGAGACTCGAAGTCCACTTTTCTGGGGCATGGCGGCAGCCAATGTCTACGTAATAGTGTCAGAAAAATCGATGCCATTGTGAAAAATCAAGTAATTTATAAAATAATAATGATTTTGGTAACGAATTATTTTTGAAAAATATCTCAATTTTTTTCGCAAAGTCATAATCAATGATCTCTTGAATATTATACAATAGATTGTAAGGGAACACATTTGCTCTGCATAACTTTAAAATTCACACGAACATCAGTAATTTTCTGGATAGTTTATTCGGATCTTTCCTTATTGATAAAATTAGACTGATATCTTATTCGACATTGGAGAACTCTGCTGACGCAAGTCAATGATTCGAGATAACAGACTGAAAAAACACGTGTAGATACCAAAGCCATAAGGTAAAAAAATGGTAGCACACACGGCGCAATACCGAAGTTCGCAATTTTTGGAAAGCTACTTTTGGTGAAGTTGGGCGAAGACAAGTTGGGCGTCATTGCTCTGTAGAGCATTTATGTATAAAATCGAATTTAAGGTGCAGCCAGACAAGCAATGGCTTCAACTACATTAGCTTAGTTCATTGTTTTTATTAAACTTTCTGTTCTGAGTAAACTACATTTCCAAAACTCGTCTGAAAATTCAGTCATGGCTATATAATTGCTTTTTTTTCTAGGAGTAAGATTTTCTCATGACAAAATTTTACCCAAAGTCATTAAAATTCTTTGAAATAATCCTCGAACTATGTAAAAGTTTCTGGTCTGCATCAAAATAAATCAAAGACGGTGTTGAATCATGGTTCATGGGAGAAGGAAAATGGCACAAAAAAGTGTCTGAGCGGAAATTTATTGTTACTTACAGACTGGCATACCGGCACACTGCATGTGTACTAGGGTGCTTCAAAAAAAATCGAAATTTTTTTTTTCGTGGGCCGAAGAGGGGTGTTAGTATATGTAAAAAAAATGACTTACTCAAATTTTCAGATCTTTTGAAAAATATATAACGGTCCCTCAAACGACTTTTGCATTTTTTTCCTGTTTTGGGGACAAACGTCATGAAAAAAATCATAAATCGTTATGCAAACATAAAATGCACTTCTCCCTTGAATACATGAAACTTTACCTTTGTGTTGAAAAAAAAAATCATTAATTAAACGGTCCCTCAAATGACTTTTCTGTTCGTATGACATTTTTGTTCGTATTAGTGCAGTTGTACTTGTGACATTGTAGACCGTGAAGCAATATAAACAGAGCCACTGTGACCACGACAAGGACGAAGCTCAACAGCTACATTAGCTAGGGGCTTCGCAAAAAACATGGGAAAAATATGCTTCATATTCAGCGCAGAGAAAAATTATTTCCGAGCTGAATATTCAAAAAACATATAGCATAATTTTGCAATGAATTTGTGTAGTATACTGGAATACACATGTTCAGCGCATTATTCCATTGTATTTTATGCTCACAATATTTCACTTATTCAACAAAGAAAGTGCATTTTATGTTTGCATAACGTTTCATGACTTTTTAAGACTTTTTCCATGACGATTTTCCTCAAAATAGGAAAAAATATAGAAAAATCGTTTGTGGGACCGCTAAATATTTTTTTTTTAATCTCAAAGTTTGGGAAAGTCACTTTTTTTATATGTACTAACATCCCTCTTCGGCCCACGAAAAAAAAAAAATCGATTTTTTTTTGAAGCACCCTAATGTGTACACTTTTTTTAAATTTTCCACTTCCTTTAGAACTTCGGTGGTTGTGTTCATTGCTATTTCAAGCTCTGTGAGCGTCAAATTCACCGCAATGCTGGCGCTGGCGTTCAAGTTACTCAAAACGTTTTGTGCTGCCTTTTCATAATCAAAGAAGTAACTTTTGCACTCCGTTTCATCGAAACTGGTCTCCGGATTATCAACGATGCTGTCAACGAACTCACGACCCTTCGTAGAAAAATTTACACCAACGCATTTAGGATTATTATTGACAAATTCGATTTACATTAGTTTGCACTCGTCGATGCTATTTTTCTACGCTTCAGTCTCACCAGGGTAAGATGGCCTGTTATTTTTTTCTGATCTCTTCAATGATATCGAACATTTGTTTATTGGGTAGTGACTTGACATTCGAAATTTCGCTGTGAATATCCATGAGTAGTTTGTTGATGTTTATCGTTGCATGGTTGATTCGGTCTGGTGTCGATTTGCAAGTAACTTTTGATAAACTACCAGCCATTGTCTGTTCATATTCACAGGAATGAAGGTTTTGTATTTTATAAGAATTTGGTTCCATTACGATAATAAAGTGAGGGGTGTTGGGCACAGTGAAACATCTGCAGACTCAGCGATTTAGGAATAAAAGATAAAAACAGTCGCGTCAATAAGTTTACTTCATTATAATTCCAGAACTTGAAAACAATGAAAAAAATGGATGAAAAATTCATTCAAATATTGTTTTGTGATTAGTTCGATAATTTTTCACCGTTATACGAAATTTATTTGATAACTTTTTTTGTTGTTTCATACAATTTAGTTTTTCCACGAGTGTTTCAAAAGTATTTCAACTGAAACGGATAACAAAATTTGCAAAGGCGTTCATTCGGGAGATTTAATTATTTGATTCGGTGAAATAAAAAAAATTGAATTCGATTACCGAGGCGAAGAAAATTGCAGCGTAAAGAACACGTGCGAGCTTCGTCATTTCGATGATACTTTTTTTATAGCTGGGCAAAAACTAATTCTACTGTGTGGAACAGTTTGGCTTAAATACTCATTTTGGAAAATTAGGCGGTGCCACGTTATTACCAGGACCCACATGAATCTGGATTTAAAAGTTTGGCATTGCTTCGAGGAGACTGATATGAAATAACAAATAGATAATAATTTGTGATTGGTTCTTCTTGGGAGAATATACACGCTTCAAGCAATCGTCATGCCTGAACACGGAATTTTTCGTTTTCTGGAACCAAATAACGTGTACAGCGGTTCCTAAACTTGCGCGACAAACAGAATAAATTTATACCACGCGCTTCATTAGGTAAATAGGTTCATTTTTTAAATTTCAAGCCCTTCTGCCTCAAATCTCAAGTGGAATTCATTGGAGAAACTACTTGGTAGATACGTTTGCATATATTTTTTGCGATATGTCTCAAAAACTATTATGAAATCAGACGAATACATCAGATTCAATTATGATGCGAAATTCCAGTTCAATAATCCTTTTGAGGTTGGAGAAATTTGAGTAGAACGCGAGAACAAAGGGGGTCGCGAATAGGGCAAAATTTTTGGAAAATGATGCTACGTCCATTGAAATATTCCGGATGATCGAGCTCCCTTAATTCAGAATTACGGTTTCTCTCTTTTTCACTTTATTTAGGGACTCGCGGGCACACGAATTTTCGAATTTTTCGGTATCAATAATAATACGTTGTGCGATTTATTGCTACGACTTTCAGTCGCTCTTTTGGCCTCGAGGATTGACGCCATGTATTTACGATCGTTATGAATTTTCTTTATTACATCGCAAGCAAGCAAAAGTCTGCTCGAATTTTTTTTCTAAATAGAAGCTACACCTGCTGGTACTTCCGTGCGTCACAATTAGTGAAAAATATTGATCTATACTCCTGCGCAGTTATCTCGAACACTTGTTGATAGCCCCGTTTATGAGTTTGGGAATTTGATAAATTCACACGAGCGATATATCATTCAATAGCAAAAACGTGCGTGAGTAATTTGAGCAGCACGTGGCATATGGAAACAGGAATGTATTTTTCCATTGAATACTCTGACACTCGTTCGAAAATTTTGTCGTTGTCTGACCGCTCCCGATGCACAAATTCAACATTGCAGATTCCGTTTTTCCGGCGTGCCTATATCATGAGGAACTCGTCTGATCAATCCGATGCTACGAAGGATGCTGGAGGCCAATCACCAATGCGATCAACCAGAGAATCAATCGCTCCAAACTTTTTCGATTTGTTACCCCAATTCTGGTGCATCACTGGCTGCTGGACCTGAAAGGCAATTCGGTTGTTTGCGAACAGTGCCACGAAGAGAGTTACGCTGGCAGCGACGACTTCGATCATTTTGAAGGGCACACCATCTTCCGACCGGACGTACGTTACAATTTTGAATGCATGAAGTGTGGCTCGATTCATCTCGCCATACAATTCGCAAAGAACTGCCGCGATTGTATCAGACAGTATCTGGACTCAAAACCCGACTCGATAAATTCGGTTACGTATACACGTGCCAAAAAACGCATGGCAGAACTAGAAAGCTCTTTGTTAAAAACATTGTAGAAAGTTGCACGTTATTAAAGAATAATAAAAAAAATTTCGTAAAGAAAAGAAACGCGATCGACAGTATACTTTTATACGATAAATTTGAAGTATACAAATTCCATTAAATAATTACACAATGAGAAATGATATTATTCCTTGACTTATACGTTTATATTCAACCGTAAAGCGGCAGTGAAGCCTGATTGGCCGGTGCTTGCCGGGGCTTTAGTGTTTTGTATTTTATAATATTTGAAAGAAAGAAAATTAAATGTCGGGTCCGAGGACGCTGGTGAAACATACGTGTAACAATTTCTTTTTTTTTTTTTTGGTTTCTTACGCGCTCTTTTTGGCTTTGCCTGCTCGAAAAATTACACATAAGTCGCTGTATTTTTGTTAATTTTACACATTTTTTGAATCATTTGATAAGAGCATTTTTAACAAATGTATCTTTTGGAAAAATTTAAAAACATCAATAACAAAAACAAAATTTCACCGTGACCTGGGGCAGCAATATTTGTATCCTGAAAAACTGCGTCACTTTGATAAAAAAAAGAATTTGAAAAATTGGTTGTCCCTTGGAATCGAAGCATGATCATTTTGACCTTTCATTCAACATCATATGACGAAGCAAACGAACAATTGATGTTAATTTCGATAAGATACGCGGGTTCGTTCATTAATGACGCCGTTGAATGTTTGCATCTGACATTCGATCGGGTTTCCTATCGTTCTCCCTTCATATCGTCATTGGCATCTCTTCGATAATTGTGCCTTTCCGGATGGCATTGTCGCGAGAATCTATCTAAAGCTTTCCAGGCGATAACTGCGATTTATTTTTGACTTCCTTTTCCACGATCTCATGCGAAAGATTCGCGAGAGTTATCTTCCTCGTGCTTCGAATTGAATCAGCGCTGATTCGATCGACGTCATTCTCTGAGTGTATGCAAACAGTGCAATCGGGATTCCAAGAATTCGACTGCTTTTGGTGGCAACGAACAGTCTCACTGGATGGATCTTAATGAGTTCTGTTTCGAGCATCCGCTCGAATCCAATCAACGAATTGTCACATGTGTACGAATCGAAATACATTATTTATATTATTTGTTTTACCTTCGATTATCTTCATTTCGTTTCATTCAATTGTAAAGTTATCGTCGATTAATTTTTGGATGGGGTTATCGAGATGAGCTCAAATTCCATGGGCGGCAGAATACTTTTGTCTGTATTTTTGCTTAATCTCATCCGCACGAGTCGGTGGGACTTGTTTTTATTTTTATTTCGTATGAAATTAACATCAAATTCAATAGGCGTTTCTTATTCTAGATATTTCCGGGTCAAGGCGAGTGAATGTGGTTGAAATTTATGCGTTTTTCTTCATGTTTGTCCGGATCCAGTCAACGAATTTCGAAACGCCTGTGTACACAGAAGGCGCATTTTGAGAACCGCAAGGCATCAAGCCCCACGAAACAACTCCGATCAACTCCACAGCTCCGGAAGACTTTTTCACGATCAACGGACCACCGGAATCGCCCTGAAGCATAAATCAAAGATGTTGAAGAGAATCAGTCGCGACCTTTGATTCAATCGTCCTCTCCAATCACGGGATACTCACGCTGCAGGCCGATTGACCGGATGTAGATCCGGTGCAAACGTTGGTCTCGTGCAACGGGCTCGGTCCGGTGAGAGCTTCCAAGGAAGCTTTGCAAGTCTCGTAATCGATTATTGGTAAAACAGCTTTCTGCAATATTCGAGGCATCTTTAAACCGCTCCCCGAAATGGAACCCCAGCCAGAGAGAATACTGCTTCCGCTCGGTTCCACTCCCATTTCCGGTAAACTTATCGCCTTCACTGCCTCGTTCAGGGCTAGGGGAGTCTTCAGCTTCAGAAGAGCAATGTCATAGGGTGCAACGTTCCTATGAAAAATCGAAGAAATATTTCGTCGGTGTGAAAAGAATGTGAGTAACAATTGAGGCGTTTTTGTTTTGTTTTTAGTACTTGATTTGAAGGATAGAAATTTGACGAATTTCGAAAAAAGCATTTTTTGTTTTTAGTACTTGATTTGAAGGATAGTAGAAATTTGACAAATTTCGAAAAAAGCATTTTTTGTTTTCAGTACTTGATTTGAAGGATAGAAATTTGACAAATTTCGTTACGATTTTCTGTTTTCGTGTTTGTACAAAAATTCGTTGAATTCTTACCCTTTGTAACTCTCATGGACGATCTTCAATTGAACAAGAGCGCCCTGTTCGTCGCTTTCCGTTTTTTTGATGTTGTATTTTCCAGCTTTTACTTTGAAGCTACCGAAGGATGGTATCGCGAGAACACAATGTCCAGCGGTGACGATCCACCGGCTGGAAATAATGCTGCCACCACAAAAGTGTTTGTAACGAATTAGGGGAGGCACGCCCCACTGGAGTGAAACCTGATGAGGGAATTCGCCCTCCTGGGCATCCTCGCCTCCGACGATACGACCGAATCCGAGACTGAGGCGTGGAACATTGTTACCGAATTGCGGCTCCACTGTCAAATTTTTCAAACAAAAGTGCTCGATTGAAACGAACGTTCGTTGGATTCGAGGACGATCGATTTTTTCGTTTCGATTTCCATCGAAATAGTACTTCTTCAGTCAAATTCCTATTTTCAAAATTCAACGACCAGGTGGACGAAACAATTGATCGTAGATGAGAATAAAGGTCCTTCGACTTACCGGCGTTAATCGTAGCGACAAGAGCACAGATGATCAGCAGGAGTTTCGAAGTCATGGTCCTTCGTCGATTAGCAAAGAATTGAGTTGGCTCAGACCAATTTATACTCCTTTGGGAGATAAAATTATTTGCGACTCGAGCGGGTATCTTTCGAATGTCTGCATCGATAACAGCCGATTAATCACGATGCACTTTACGCTCCATGTTTTTTCATTTACTCAGTCTCGGTGCAGACGCCGATTTTCTGTAGTCCTCATTTGAAAGAAATCGAAACTAGAAATTGGTCCTGGTTGAATGTCTCCAAATAAGAATTCGTTGGCTCCACGATTGACGCTCGTGGTATAAAGATCTGTCAAAAACATTGTTGTTGTTCGTTTGATTGTGGTATTGACTGTTCCTGTAAGGAGTTTCGTGTTCGAACCGAGCTTGTCGAGTTTCCATTAAAAAGCTGATGCATCAATCTTGAATTTTCAAACTTTAAAAGCAAATAATAATCATCAAAAATAACGATTCAAATGTTGATGAAAATGAGAACGGCAAGCAGTCAAAATTCAATGGAAAAATTAAAAAATGGAATTCGTCGCTTCAACTAAATTTCTGCAGTGTCAATAGTGACGAGCAAAAGAAATTTTGTCGATTCCATAAAACTTTAGTTGATCCAACGATATCTTCGTCGTATTCGGCAAAATCAATTTCAGTCAACAATAAACAGTGATGGAGTCAACCAATTCCACTTCATTCATCACAATTCGTTGATCCAACAAAGATTCCGTTGAATCAACCAATTGTCTTCTCAGTGTACAATAGCGTGATTGTCATTTCGTGGCTGTTGCGATAACGCTGAATTGGCAACACTGCTTGGGAACGATCTTCTCGCTGTTTTGAACCTCGAGCTCAGACCTCGTTGCGCTCTTACGTTCTTGATTCTATTCAGCGTCACTAATCGCCGATGCCGGCTGCTCCGCTCCGGTAGTCCATCGTCCACTGTCTACGGTTTGTATCTTATAAAAGAATCTGACGTAAGATGAACTTTCGTGCATTGCACTCATTATTGACGGCGTTTTTCTTTGTTTTTACATTCACCGATCGCTGTTTTTCGCATTTCCGTATACTTAATTGTCAGTGCTCTACTGAATCCGTTCCTTCGTGTTGGCGGTTTGAAAAAAGAGGCTGAAAATTGTCGTGCTCGAGCATACAAGACTGCGTGGCAGGTTTTGCGTTGATTTTTGTTTTGATTCTCGGCGTCCTTGGCATTAAGGAGGGTGGCTACCGACGATACAATGTTGCCATGCTAAACCATGTTAAATACATAAAAAATTTCAAAATGATAAGAATTTAATAAAATTTGGTGAACATATTCTTTAGGGCCAAATTTGACAGTACAAATTTTTTAAGATTTTTCTTCTGTACAGTTATCGAGTAATTGATCACTAAAGTTCAAGTGTATAAGCATAGCGTTTCCATATATATAGGTATACATTCCGGGCATAAGAAATCTGCTTTAATCCGTAATTACTCGATAACTAAGCAGAAAAAAATTTTGAAAAAAATTGTGTCTTCGCACTTGATGTTGAAGAACATTATCACCAAATTTGATCAAATTCTTATCAATTTGACGAACGTAGCCACCCTCCTTAATACAAGTTCCACTACGCATTCGAAATGAAAATGATTTTCGAAGACATGTTTCTCGGGTTTTGTCCATGCTTTTGTTAACTTCTTACTATTCGCGTCGTTCATGGTTGAGTCAAATTTTAAAATATGCTTTCTGAGGCTCCGAGGAATAAGCCTGATGCTTGTAATTCAGCGTAAACTCATTCGGATGTAGGAAAGAATCAGTTCTTGTACCATCTTTGTAACTTTGATTCGAAGTTGTATCGCCATAAAAAAAGTCGATGCTTAAAAATGGAAGTTCTCAAAGGAGGATTTTCGGATCAATGAAATTCGGGTTTTGTCGCCTCTAAGTGTTGGACCAAAATCTGAATTTGTTTACTTGATTTCATTTTTGTTGAACATTTCATTTTGGAGCTTCGTAATAATGATTTGTTTGACTTTAATTTACGACGAAACAGAAAAACGTTTGAATTGCGAAGAGTAGCACGAGATGAGTGACGAGCACGATCCTCAGGAGCTGCTGAACGATGATGAAGAAAATTCTTCACACCGTGGCCGACGACGTCGTGGAACTCAAGAACCAGGAACTTGGAGTCAGGACTTGTTTTACACATTGCCAAAACAGCCTTCTTACATTTCGCGTCAGGTAAACACCATTTTTTTTACGAATTATTGAAAAAATAATAAAAAAGCGGTGTTTTGAAATTGCTCGAAAAGTATTGATTATGCTCTGAAAAACTGTGGAATAAAATGAGTTTTTTAATTTTCTCGAATTTTACATTAATTCGCTGTAAACGTTTGGCATTCACTCGAATACTGCGCATCAGCAATTTTTCTTTGATTCATTCAATCAAGTATTGTTGCGTAAAGCATTCTGAAACCTTAAATTTTCATCATTTTTTCTTCCATAGATTACAATACATTTTTCCTGACGATAGCTGCATCGGTTATTTTTTCATGTTCTGATGGGCACGCACATTTCGATAAACTAATGTCAATCATTTTTTTCAATAAATTTTGAAAAACTTCTTTCTCCCTCATTTCATGATCGACTTTTGTGCAACAAAGCTCAAATTGTGTGTTTTTTTATTGTCGTTGGGCTGACATTCGCCAAATTGTGATTCGATGGATATTTACTGAGTTATTCTACGATTACTCAGATGGTAATACAAAATCCAAAAAAAAAATCCAAATTTCTCCATCACCTTAATTCAGCTAATTTTGGAAGATTGGATGTGAACGTTTGACAAATAAAGTTGAACCGTGATGGAGCGATAGTGTTACTTTTTTTCTGAATATTCTGAATAGCGATAATTTCACTATGTGAACATTTATGTTTCTGTGGATTTTCTAATTTATGCAGAGTCTAGCTCGTTTGATGAGCAAAATCGGTACGGGATCATCAACGCTCACCGAATCAAGTAATGAGTTTATATTCCGGATTCACGAATGCGTGGTTCTGCATAATTTCACACGTCAAAACTATCTTCCATGTAAAAGTAGTTTTGAAATTGTACGGGCTGTTAAAAGTGACGGTTTAAGGGAGTCGCCCCGTGTGGCAGCTGGATTTTTTCGGGTTTTTTCGCCAACTAAAATCATACAGAAATATTGGAAATATCGAAATATCTTTGAAAATTAAAATTTTGTATTTCGAAGCACGAAAATCATTCAATTTTTAATATTTCTGTATGATTTGAGTTCAAGCTATAGCCACTGCTTTACACATCAAAACGCTCTTTGGTTTTTTCATCTCAGATAAACCAATCTTCCGGAATCGTGGAGACCATGGAAAAATACATGGGTTTCTGTGGAGTAGTTTTACACCGAATCTATCCGAGATATCAGAGTTCGAAAATTCAATTATATAGAGTTGAAATACCAATAAATAAACCCTCCAAATTTCAAAAGTCTACGTTTCTATTCCTCGCCGCGAAAAAGCTCATAAAATCGGGCTGCCTATAAAGGCATATCATTGAAGGCGAACATTTTTTATATTTTCTCTCTCCATTCACTACATTCACGTGCTGTTGAGACAAGTGTGACAGTATAATTAAGATAAAATTTTAATGTTACTATCAGTTCACAAAATTCCATGAATAAAATATAAAAGCAGTAGAGAAATCGAGACTCAAGGACATGTTTTTTAATGACTTCGGCTTAATGTACCGAAATGGGTAGAGTTTATGAGCGTTTGAAATGATGACAAGAACTTTAAGTTTATGAATGTAAACCAATCAACCATGCAGAAACGAAATTGAATGTTGACAATGGTAGTAGGTCGAGGTACCACAGGCCACGGGGAGTCCTTCAGGGGCCGTGGGTTTATACGAAGCCAAGTAATTTCGAGGTCGGATTCGTTGCAACTTGATCGAAGACCATTATGACTAAGAGAGGTTTGTACTGAAAATCGTACCGCTATAAAAAACTAAAAAGATTATTTTTCTGTAGGCTCGTTATCGTGGTTGGAACTAGGATTAATCAATTTTGTTGGAACATTTGTTATTCTTTGGGCCAGCCTGTAAAACGTTGTTTCGAGAAAAACTTGATAAAAATTTCGAATGTTGGCTTAAATTTTTACAGTCTGTGCATAATACACTCCCGAAATATGTAAAAACAGTAAATTTTTCCAGTTTTGAAATTTTTCGAAAATCGCAAAAATCGAAAAAAAAAATTTTTGAAGGCAGTAGACAATGAAAAAATTCCGAGATTCGAAAATTCCAAAACCCAAAAAATAACCTTCAACGATACGTTCGAAACATGTTTAAATTCTGAGTCGAATGAGACAAAGTTGTAATGACCGAAAAAAAAATTTCGAAGGCAATAGACTATGAAAAAATGCCAAGGTTCGGAAATTTTGAAAATTTACGCGATTCTGAGTCGAATGAGACAAAATTGTAAATGACCGAAAAAAAAAATTTTCGAAGGCAATAGACTATGAAAAAATGCCAAAATTCGAAAATTTTGAAAATTTTCGAAAATTCCAAAACCCAAAAAATAACCTCTAACGATGCGTTCGAAACATATTTAACGCGATTCTGAGTCGAATGAGACAAAGTTGTAATGACCGAAAAAAAAATTTCGAAGGCAATAGACTATGAAAAAATGCCAAGGTTCGGAAATTTTGAAAATTTACGCGATTCTGAGTCGAATGAGACAAAATTGTAAATGACCGAAAAAAAAATTTTCGAAGGCAATAGACTATGAAAAAATGCCAAGATTCGAAAATTTTGAAAATTTTCGAAAATTCCAAAACCCAAAAAATAACCTCTAACGATGCGTTCCAAACATGTTTAACGCGATTCTGAGTCGAATAAGACAGAGTTGTAATGATCGAAAAAAAAAAATTTCGAAGGCTATAGACTATGAAAAAATGCCAAGATTCGGAAATTTTGAGAATTTACGCGATTCTGAGTCGAATGAGACAAAATTGTAAATGACCGAAAAAAAAATTTTCGAAGGCAATAGACTATGAAAAAATGCCAAGATTCGAAAATTTTGAAAATTTTCGAAAATTCCAAAACCCAAAAAATAACCTCTAACGATGCGTTCGAAACATGTTTAACGCGATTCTGAGTCGAATAAGACAGAGTTATAATGATCGAAAAAAAAAATTTCGAAGGCTATAGACTATGAAAAAATGCCAAGATTCGAAAATTTTGAAAATTTTCGAAAATTCCAAAACCCAAAAAATAACCTCTAACGATGCGTTCGAAACATGTTTAACGCGATTCTGAGTCGAATAAGACAGAGTTGTAATGACCAAAAAAAAAAAAATTTCGAAGGCTATAGACTATGAAAAAATGCCCAGATTCGAAAATTTGTAAAATTTTCGAAAATTCCAAAACCCAAAAAATAACCTCCAACGATGCGTTCGAAACATGTTTAACGCGATTCTGAGTCGAATGAGACAAAGTTGTAATGACCGAAAAAAAAAAATTTTCGAAGGTAATAGACTATGAAAAAATGCCAAGGTTCGAAAATTTGTAAAATTTTCGAAAATTCCAAAACCCAAAAAATAACCTCCAACGATGCGTTCGAAACATGTTTAACGTGATTCTGAGTCAAATAAGACAGAGTTGTAATGACCGAAAAAAAAATGCCAAGGTTCGAAAATTTTGAAATTTTTCGAAAACCGCAAAAATCGAAAAAAAAATTTTTGAAGGCAGTAGACTCGTTTTATTCAAAAATGATATTGTCTCGGCGAATGATGATCGAAAAAATAATTGATCCCAAGTCGAGTGCCACTGAATTGAGAAATCGATTTCCCTCCTTGACGGTCTCTTCCATCAATATCTAAAAAAGCATGCATGAAGAGAAGGAAAAGAATTCTACTTCCAAATGAAAACCATCCAAATAATCTAACAATTAATAAAAATCGAGATAGTACAAGTTCGAGGCAGAAAATTGAACAAAAAGTCCTGCACAAATGCGTCACTTCGATGTACATTTTCACTTAGAAATCTTCAAACCTTCCCACTCTTTTCATTGATTTTGCAAGTTTGTGTAAATACTCGGGCAAGCCAGCCGTGTCTTCATGAGCTCCTGATTCATTTTTCTTCACAAATTTCCATTCTCCTTTTCTCAAACTTTTCATCTTAGTGTCACGAATGCTGGCAGACGGTGTGGCTTTTCGTCCAATTTCGTACTTTCCGCATGTCCTTCAAGCATGTTATTTAAATGAATCTCAGCCCTCAATATTTCATTATCGTTAATGCTGTATCGGGGTAACGCGTAGATCGGAATGTTCAGGAAAGGATGCCAACGTTAGAAAATGAATGAAAAATGAAATATTCTAAGCAATAATGATTCAAAGTTTTATTTCTGAGGAAAAATCAAGTGACATGATTTCTAGGAAGTTTCCTGGTTGATCCAGTCGACGAAATCGGAGACTTGGGTGTACACCGAAGGTGCGTGGATTTGGCCGCACGGCATGATGCCCCATGAAACCAGTCCGATTAAAGTTGTTTGGTAATCAGTTTTGAAAACTAGAGGACCGCCGGAATCGCCCTGTAGAAGAATAATAAAACGAAAAAAAAAATGAATTTGCTTGAACAAAGAGTGTTTATGATTTTTCCTCGACCGAATCCAAACTCACGCTGCAAGCGGAACGGCCGTTTTCTCCTGAGGTGCAAATGTTCTTCGGACTCAATGGATGGCTGGATCCGACGATAGTGTCGAATGCTTTTTTGCAAGGTTCGAAGTTCAGAATCGGCAAAACGACTTTCTGAAGAACCGTCGGCATTTCCTGCCCGTTTCCTGCCACCGAACCCCATCCGGATAGGTGACTCTTCCCCTCGAAAATCTCGCCCTGTTTCGGTAGCTCGATTGGCTGAACCGCCGAGTTAAACTTCAGCGGAGTCTTCAGCTTCAGAACAGCGATGTCGTAGGGAGCAACATATCTGTCGGTGACAACCGAGGATTAGTTTTCTCAACGAACTTGAGAATTTCGAGTGAGAGAATCTAATTTTTGTTGCTTCTTGGCTGGGACGTATTATAAAAAAAAAATTCTCACGAAAAATCGCAATAAATTCAACAAAAAGCTGGACGCAAATCTCTGTTAACTCACCCTACGTATTCGGGATGGACGACGGATTTTTCAACCTCGACAACTTGTTCCTCAGGCTCGGCTCTGGTGATGAAGTGTTTTCCAGCCTTGACAACGAAACTGCCGTACGACGGGACAGCAAGAGCGCAATGTCCAGCAGTCACGATGTAATTTTCACTGAGAATACAACCGCCGCAGAAGTGACGACCTTCCTGGGAACTGCTTTGGCTCCATTGGAGCGAGACTTGATAGGGAAATTCGCCAGGTTCGGCGTCCTCGCCACCGACGATACGACCGGAGTTGAAACCGAGTTTCGGCACATTGAAACCGAAAAAGGGGTCCGCTGGAGGAAGCAAACGTTCGTCAACTTTCCGAGACTCGCAAATCTCAATGAAATGCGAAAATTCAATGAGAAAAAAAACGAGTTTCCACTCTGATTTCTGACCTCGGAGCTCTCTGAGGAGCGAGAGTTTCCATTGACTTACCGGCCTGCACCACCGCGACGAGGATGGTACTGAAGACGACCACAAGATTCGGAGACATGGCGACTCGGTTTAATGATTCCTTCGACCTGCCCCCCGTATTTTTATACCAATGATCGGAGATAAAGCCCTTCCCCGTTTCATTGCATATCTTAATTTTGTCGAATCGCATTTCCCGTGGTCATGCATTGTTCCGATAAAATCTGCAGCAGCGAGTTTCCTCCAAAAATAGCATTCCACTCGATCTTTATCAGCCGGCCGTCCTCGACGTTCTTGAGATCAGCTCGAGATTTAATCTCGAGATTTCCGAGCGTTTCACTCGTTCCCAGAGTCCGGATTTTCCCATCGGCTGTAAAATTCTTCCACGATTATCGCCGATCTGGCACACCAGCATAGACAGCCAATGAGAAACGGCTATTTTCATTTCGATATCTGCCATTTTTCAGATGGACATCAGTGTCAATCAAATAACGGCTCGGGCTACTGCGACGTTTCATTTTTTTCGGATTCGTCGCATTCGATAGTCCGGCATTCGGTGTACCGCATCAGTAAAGGAAAAATTGAAAGAACTAATAAATCTCACAATCGTCCCGGTGGATCATCGGTCTTTGTATTTCGTTCGTAAAAATAATTCATCGCCCGCGTGATCACAAAACATATTGTGTAACAAAATAAGTATCAATTGGCCATTTTCGCGAGGTCATATCAGTTGGCAGACGTCGTGGCGTTGATCCAGTCACCGAATTGGGACACGTCGACGTACACGGAAGGAGCCGCGTCCGCGCCGCAAGGCAGCACACCCCAGGAAACGACTCCGATTAGTTCCGCATTACCGGAAGTGTTGTTTTTTATCAACGGACCGCCGGAATCACCCTGTAAGAAATTGATCGAGAGCCCGTGTGAAAATGGTGAAAAATGGAAACGAAATTAGCTTGAGACGCGAATATTTTAGGAAGCAACGAAAATGAGGGTACGCGACAAATTTTTCATTCGAAGAAGAAATAGGATTAAAGGAAAGTAATCAGGATGAAAAATAGCAGAAAACAAAAACAATAATGTACGGGAAAAATAAATGAACGTGATAAGGAAACGAGCTGATGATAAACGCAGCTCAATCGCGAGAATAGAAGGCTTCATTATCAATCAATCACTCGAATACTCACACTGCAAGCCGATTGTTCGTTCAAAGATCGAGTGCAAATGTTGGTTTCGTGCAACGGGCTCGGTCCAACGAGCTCTTCCAACGTGGCATTGCAAGTCTTTAGATCTATTAGCGGGAGAACAGCCTTCTGCAAGATTGCAGGCAATTCTTTACCGTCCGCTGAAATCGAACCCCATCCAGAAAGGGTGCTGTTCCCGGATGGTACCGTCACGTTCTTTGGTATACTTATCACCTTTACAGCATTGCTCAGGACGAGAGGAGATTTCAGCTTCAGGAGAGCGAGGTCATATGGGCCGACATCCCTGCGAATAAAAATAGATGGATAAATTCTTTAAAAAATCTCGTGGAAAAATGGAAATGATTAGAAAATGAAGAATTTTTTATCGTTCCTGTTACTTCCGGGATAAAATTTCGGGGTTTATTGCTAACGTCAAGTTTCTCTGGATTATGGACTCGAGATAGTCAAGATTCTGTCAGAAAATGAGTCTCATTAGAAGTGGGGGATTTGAAGATATTTGTCTCGTCTCATCCAAGAGAATTGGGACAAGAGCCAAAACAAATTGGCGAACACGGGCAGGAAATCTCTAATCGTTCGTCTACTGCTCGGGTAAAAAAAGTTCAATGGACTCGAACCAGGCTCTCTAGGAAGCGACCTCGTGAGATAAGAACGAAAGATAATTTCTAGCAAATTAATATTTCATTTCGGATCATTCAATTCCAAATGCCGCCGAAGCGGTTTAAACTGCAGCTTCAATAAAGACACTTTCCAAGGTCGGTTTGGTGATCACTTGCTCTAACGAATGAGAATTCCAGTCTCCTGACCATTATAAAGTTTGCTTTCATCCACTTTTCTTCTTTCTCATTGTAAAAATATTGACGAGAACGCTGCAAAAACTGTTGTGTTTCTTGCTTTTGCACTAAAAGTTAAACATTTTCACGCGGAGCATCGCATAAGTGTGGCAATGGTCGGAAATATTTAATTTTCTAACTTGCAGTTACATCTTGAAATTTCGAGCTTCCCTATTTTGAAGTACGTCGTTGAGATTCTAATACTTGAAATTATTGTATTTATCTACGAGAATTGTTGAAAGCGAACTGAGTTTCTCTCAGATAAAAATTGTAAAGCTGGCAAGCACTGAAGCTCAAGGAAACTATGAGCGATTTGACTCAAAATTTAAGCATGAAATTTGTCCAGGGGAAATACTAAAAACGTGTGATCGCTTAATTTATGATTCTAATTCTAATTAAAAATTCTTTAGTTCTAATTCTATTTTTTAAATTCATTAATAATTAAGAATTTTTTTCTAATTATGAATTTTTCTTACCCTTCGTATTTTTCATGAACAATTTTTTTCGTTACAGAAATCACTTGTTCATCAGCTTCGCTAACTTTGACGTTGTGTTTTCCAGCCTTGATTACGAAACTACCGATCCAGGGAACAGCTTCGGCGCAATGGCCGGCAGTGAGAACCCACTGGCTGTCAATAATCGATCCACCACAAAAATGTTGGTATTTAACTAGTGGCGGAATACCCCATTGGAGGGAAACTTGGTGAGGGAATTCGTTCTTTCTAGCGTCCTCGCCACCGACGATGCGACCGAGTCCGAGAGTCGGTAGGTTGAAACCGATTCTTTGGCTTACTGTTAAATTACACAAATTTTTATAACAAAGTCATACGAAGGCGAGACGATTTTTTCAAGAGATTTCAATGCAACGAAATCATCAAAATTATTTGTATTTCTTGTATTTTGTAAAAATTGGGAATTTTAAAAAAATTTGATTTATTCAATCGTCTGAAAATTTTCATCGCTTCTTTGTTTCCTACTTGCAAATATTTATTTAATGAATCGTTACGTCGAGCAGTAATATTTGTGGTTGGACTTACCAGCCGTTGCAAGGACGGTGCAAAAGGCGAAAAGAAATTTAGCATTCATTGTGTCTAACTGGTTTCTCCGTTTTCCGGTCTCATTTTATAGCGATGGCCTGTGCAAGTGCATCGTCAGATATCTGTATGATATCTGATAACGCATCTACCCGCAAATTGATCGTTCGAAAAGTAAAAATGCTCTGATAAGGATTTATTGAGGATGACACGATTTTTCAGACTCGTGTCATTTTTTCTTTCTAATATACAATTGAAGTGCTCAATCAATCGAGTGCTCACAGATGTTGCAGTTTCCGGTGCAACCAATCAAGTTTATACATTTTTCATTCGACCGATATTTTTCTAACCGTCGAATTTCCATGAAAATGAAGTTTTTATCATAAACTTCAATCACCTTACTTAAATTTATAGGAGGGTTTTGGATAGTGAGGAATACATTATTTTTCAAGAATTTTCAAAGTACTTACGCACCGATTACAAAGAGCTGTAATCGTATTTTTTGAATTTTACAATTTTTCCTCCCTTCAATTCTAAACAGCTTTATGTCCGTAGCAAAGAGTAATGCACCTCAGAACTATATTTCGTTTTGTTTTCGAGTGTTATTTATCGTGTCAGAGTAGCACTTACTGATGAGTAGAAATGTAATGTAAATCATAAATTTTGACAGTCAGCCTAGTAAATTCTATAATAAATACACGAATATAGACCGAATACGTGTGACATTTTACCATCCACGTAGTTTTTTTTTTTTTTTTCAGGCTTGCCCGAGAATACTTTACAATATAAACATTTGAAGTGACTGAAAAGATTTTTGACTATGATTTGTAATGAGTCTGGGTCTTTCTCTCATCCCCACTTATCTGACGGTTCGACGAGACGGCGAGGTAGATTTTCGGTAGTCGATTAGTTCGCCCTGTACGCTCTTCGAAGGTAGTGAGAGATCTCTGCGCAAGCTATGAGATACGACATCCCGACAGCGAGAAATATACCTTTGATCATCGGTGAACGGAACTGGCCGTTGCCACCTACTATTACTCTACGAGAAAAAGACCATCTGCCGTGCAATCCGGGGACATTTCGGCTTCCATCGCCCTCCTGGAGTCTTGTAGAAGAAATAATTCGCAGTTTTTGTGGGTCCAGCTTACTTTTATGGAAATCTCAGTCGGCTGGGACATACGCGGACGTCGCCAATGGGGTCACCCATGAGGTTGTATCTCTCCAGCAATACGATTCGTTAAAGTTCACCGCGCTATCAAATACTAGCGTTGGCGGTAGGCAGGGCGAACAATTTTTTTTGTATAAACTGTAACATTATCCCGTCCCGTGCGATTTATTGTGCGACCTTCGGGCGTGGCTTAATATTTAATGGTTTGACATTTGTATCTTTATCTTTAAATCGTTTGGGGCAAATAAACAAAATGCCGTATCACGTGTGTCTTCGCTTTCCCGCCGCCGCATTTGTTATATTTTTTTGTGCCTTCGTTATTTACGTGAAATTGTCCATGAGCTGTGTTATACGTTTATTTTTAGAAGTCCGCCACCGGTAAAAATTAAACCGTTGGTGTGCGTCTCTCGAATTATTAATTTTATGAAATCAGTGCATCATAGCTAAACATACAGAATCGACCGACGTAAATATTGAATATATAACAATTTGTGTTATAGATTATAGAGAAAAAGACTCTTGAGCCTTTTGAATAAAAGGTTTGGGTATTAGTCTGTTTACTGTGGTGGATAGAACGATTCTCATTACTGCTTTTCGAATTAAGGAGGGTGGATCGCGACAATACAATGTTGTCATGCTAAACCATGTTAAAAATATTAAGAATTTCAAAATGATAAGAATTTAATGAAATTTGGTGAATGTTTTCTTTAAGAGTATATTAGACAATATATTTTTTTTAAATATTTTTCTACCACATAGCTCTCGAGTAATTGAACACTAAAGTTCACGTTTATAAGCATAGAGTTCACGTACATACAGTCATACATCTCGTGCATAAGAACTTCGATTTAACGCTCAATTATTTGATAACCATGTGGTAAAAAAATTGTATTTGTATACTTGATGACTAAGAATGTTATCACGAAATTTTATCAAATTCTGATTATTTTGATTTTGTGATCCACCCTCCTTAATGCTGCGATCCCCAGTACGTTTATACTGTCCTCGAGATATTATTTTCCTAGTACTTTTTTTCTAGAATTTTCGGCTTCGTTTTCTCCGCGATAGGGCAATCCAAATGATGATCATAAGATCATCATTTGGATTTTTGGATCATTTGGATCCTCACCAATAATGGTGAGGAATGAATACAAAAGCTTCAGTGTCAATTCAGGAAACATTTATTGATAAAAATATTAAATATCATTTGCAAGTTTGTTTTTGATCCACTCGACGTATGCAGATACACGCGTGTAGATAGTCGGTGCACCGGATCCACACGGGTACTTTGACCATGAGACGATTCCTACGAGCTCTGCAATAGCGTTTTCGTCATACTGTACAAGAGGACCGCCGCCATCTCCCTGAATGACGAAAAAATAAAAAATTAGTATAGTTTTATTAAGGCTTCTGTTATCTGACTTTTCAGTTTATTGATGATCCCTTGAGAGTGAAATTCGAATGATTTCAGTGAAATTTCGTTCTCGTGTTCAGCCTCCGACACACTGAAATTATCCTGCTTGTTTTTTTAACCCTTTTCTCATTATCTATCCCACAGGTCATGCCAATTATCCAATTCAAGACTTTAGAATTCGAAAGGAGCTTAGCCATGCATTGACTCGTGAATCAATCCCTGAGTGATATGCACTTTTCTGAGATTCCAAAGTTCTCAATGTCCTTCGTGTGAGTACCACAGCAATAAATCAGAAAAAAATAGTCGAGGTTCTTTAGAAAAACTTCGAAAATGGTGTCGTTGGTTCGTTGAGAATGTTGGAGAAAGTCAGTGTAATGAGAAAAAAGCCTGATTTATCTGACTGACTAAAGATGATTGAATCTCAAAGTTCTCTCATTGCTTCATGAAAATATTCATCACCATTCATCATCAATCGTAACAATTATAATTGGTAATAAAACTTGCTTTTATTTCAAAATATAATTATTGACTCATTCAGGCAGCTAGTTTGCAAATTTGCAAATTTTCTATGATTGCCCTTGGTCTCTTAAAATTACATTGGCTAGAAAAAGTGCTTCCCTCTGAATGTTTATTTTGTAATAAATTTCCATCCGAATTGACTCTCGAAACGAATTTATAATGATTTTTTTCGTTTCATAAGATCCATTATAAATTCATCGGTATCCATTTTTCGAAAAGATGCTTTTCTTTTTTTTGGAAAACGAAAAAAGTCGAGATATATCAAGAAACAATACTCCAAAACAGTTTAAACGATATCTAAAACTGGTTAAAAAGATGGAAAATCAAAGCCAGCATCGCGAAATCGGTTCACATCACGTTTACAATGAAAAAAAACCACTGCCCCCCCAGTCAAATTGAACAACCAGCACCTCCCACAAGTTGAAGAAGTGAAATATCTGGGCATGCATCTTGACAAAAGATTAACCTGGGCAAACCATATAAGAAAGAAAAGAAAAGAACTCGATCTAAAACTAAAAAAGATGTACTGGCTAATAGGCAAGAAATCGAAACTATCGCTATACAATAAACTAATGATATACAAAACAATCCTCAAACCAATCTGGACGTACGGGATTCAACTTTGGGGCACCGCTAGTAACTCGAACATTGAAATCCTTCAAAGATTTCAGTCAAAAACGCTTAGAGCAATAACAAATGCCCCCTGGTATGTATCCAACGCCACGCTACACGAAGATCTTGGAATAGATACAATTAGAAGTACGGCCAAAAAACACAGCACCAACTACGAAACACGAATCGACCAACATCCGAACCAGCTAGCAACACAACTGCTCGACAGAAACCGCATCTCACGCAGACTAAAAAAATACAAACCGCTAGACCTTCGGCAACGATTTAACAATTAAACGACCGAACGAAGAATCGGAGCACGTGCACCAATAGCAGAAGGCACCGATGGTTGCAACTGCTAAATTCACCTACTGTCCTTACAACCGCTTCATAAAAATTATTTATTGTTATAAAACATAACAGCTTATAATTTATAAATAAATGAGAGAAAAAAAAAAAAAAATATATATATATCAAGAAAATACTAACGTGACATGCAGAAACGGATCCGTAAAGTGGCCCTGTGCACAACTGCGTCTTGAAGAGTCGATAATCACCAGACAGTTCGTGCAAGGCAGAGTAGCACCTGTCATTATCGATGATAGGAACGGTTGCCGTTTGGAGAATTGCTGGATATTTGGGCAACCAGCCCTTCGAGACCGAGCCCCAACCAGCGAGGACGCTGGTTCCAGAAGGGATTCTATCTCCTCTCGGCAATTTAGCAGCTTTGATGTAGGGCCCGAATTGCAGCGGAGTTACCAGTTTCAACATGGCGATGTCGTGCTCGCCGTTGCCTCTGAAACGAAAATCGTCCAATCGCTTTAGTTCTCATTCGCGTTTCTCAAAATCTACGATCGCGTTTCAACGGTTCCTTCTCAATATTCAAATATTTGGTCTCCTACGTTCGCATCTTTATCGCATTAATTCGATCGTTCGTTCGAGAAAAAATTCCAGTTAAACTACTATGGTGCCATAAAAGTAGGGCTCTGTATCCTAATATTTATTGATTCTTACGAACATAGTGCCTATGAAATTCCGCTGTGTACTCTAGTAAATTTTCAAACATTCCGGCCGATCGGCGGTACTTGTTTTCGAGCTCTTGGAATTCTACTACGCTCAACCGTAGAATAAGCGATTGAAAAATTTTAATTTAGAAACGACACGAAAGTTACAACGTTTTTGGTAAAATTTAACACTTTGGCGGCATAGTAATTCTTACTATTTTTTCTCTCCGTATTCAACTAAAACTCACTCAGGGTACTTCCAGTGGAGAACCTTGAGGCCCACGGTCGAAAATTGTTGACCATCCTCTCTCTGATTGATAATATGTTTGCCGGCGTAAACTCCCAGTTTACCAATCCATGGGGATTTCTCGACACAATGGGCGGCGGTCAGAATCCACTTTTCGCTGAGAATTGTACCTCCGCACATGTGTCTGTACGAGAAAACTGGTGGGAGACCCCACACGACTGAGACCATGTAAGGGAATTGATGGGGCGGAGACTCATCTCCATCGATGATTCGATATCCGGCGTGGGCCAGGCAACCTGGACATAATTTTTAGCACAATTTTTGGTAACCCTTTTTATTTTAGTCGGCACTGGAATCGATGAGATATTCGAGCGGGGAGGATTTTCCTGCGATTGGATATAAATTACGGAAGTTTTGGTATTATTTCGAAGCTTTTGTTTCATTCGAAAGATTTTCGAGTTACTTTTTCAACCGAAAGTTTTTAACTTTGAAGAAATGAAGTACTTTGAAAGTAAACTAGTGTAAACTACTTTTAGTGACTTTAAATTTTCTTTTCTCCAGTCGAAAATTCTCAGTTGTTTTTTGCACATTTTTTCCTTACCCTGGGCAACGAGGAGAGCAGCCAACACGTAGTGAAACATCATTTTTAAACGAATGCTCTTTTCCAGCAACTTTGCTGCCCCATTTATATAGCCAAAAATTCCTCGTATCTCTTATCGTAGGCAATCGAAAAAAAACAGCGTGAAGAAAGAAACTCGGCATCGATAAGACCCTTTGACGGCAAAGAATGATGGTCGAAATCAACAATATCTGCAACATCTAATCAACGTTGAATTATAAAAGCTTTTGCTACACGATTAAACGAACCTTCGGACTGTGTTGTCATTTTGGATCAATGTCTCATGTTTTAAGTTTTTTGTAGGCTAAGGTCACCTTCATCGAATGTCGCTACACTTTTTTCGGGCTTTGTTCGATTCTGATGACTGACCTGGAGATTTTGATCTTTTTTCGATTGCAAAAAATGCAGGGTTTAGTGAAAACGACAATGAAAAATTAACATCCTCTAAAGAATCCATAAAACTGCTTATTTTTTAAATATTCTTTGACTTTCTCAAAAACGAAAAAAAATCAATACCAAACAAAAATTCAAGTAAAAAAAATACAGGAAAAGAATTCCCATTGCGTTAGCAGTTGAGAGATGTGCGCGAATCTCTGGAAAGTAGAGCAAAATAAATTGATTAACGTAAAAACGTTTTTATCTCTGATTAAAATTCAAACTTTGCACAGTATGAATCACGAAAAATTCAAGTTGTCTTTACTTCTGCAATCCTAATATTTCGATGTTAACTTTCTTCGTTTCTTAAGAAACTTTTTTTCTTAAACGAGCATCGAATTCGTCGGAAGATTTTCAATGGATATGAAATAAGCGGCTCTTTAATAAATTTTATTAGGACAGTGATTGAATTAATGTTTGTCGATAATCAACGTCACCGTTCCTTCGTAAGCTTATAGCAACGAAAAAATTTTTCTTTTTGTTTGAAAATGAGATTCTTTTTTCTTGCAATGAAGATTTTAAAAAACGGCTTTGTAGCTTTATATTTAAATCTATAATTATTCGAATGAAATATGCTCAATTCCAGGAAATATTTTAACCCGTCGAAATAAGGAAGGCAATGAAAAAATCATCTAATTCTCAGAATATAGTGAAGTTGTGATAAAGAAAAATCGAGTACCGTTAACGCAAAGTGACGATCGATTAAAATCGAACAACTCGCTGATGAGATGAGAATACTTTGTCTTATCAGATTTCGTATCCTCTGATAGGGAGCCTTTGCCTCTTTATTTCTTCTCTATTTCCGGCTTACTTATCGAAAACGGTCTTTGCAGTGTACAAGAAAATATCTTACTCGCGATGAGTTTTTTTTTCACTTTTTATGCATCGCGATGATGTTTGAAGATTTGAGAGATTGCTCGTTTCAGCTTTTCAATTGGAGAGCAAATCGCTATTTCGTGCGTAACGAAATAGCTAAAATTCGAAATTTGGGCTATTTTATAATTTTCTTTGAGGAATTGCGACACGCGTTACTAATTCTCGTCAAGTCCCAGGCATGAAACTCTTTCAAGAGATCTTTCAAAATTAGGAAATTTGGAACTTTACTTCAATATTCTTCTTCAGACTTCGTAGCTGCCGTTATGGCCAGTATCCACTCAAGTATTTCTGCCCATGTTCTCTGCCGAGCACGCACCTCGTTATCGTTATCAGCATCACTGTTTGGAACTTTGCGTCAAAGCTGATCATCGATGTGATCAAATTTGTAGCCAGTGGAATCATCGACCGGCGAAATCTTACAACTACTTTTGTTCAGCAATTTTGAGTACCTTTTATTATTTTTTTGACCAGTTGATTAGGTAAGTGAGCAGCGACGAGGTTTCATACTTTTTATCGAAAACAAAAACGAATTTTTTAACTATCATTAAAAATTTTCGTCCCCATTCTCTATTCCGCTTTAAGGAGGGTGGCTACCGACGATACAATGTTGCCATGCTAAACCATGTTAAATACATTAAAAATTTCAAAATGATAAGAATTTAATAAAATTTGGTGAACATATTCTTTAGGGCCAAATTTGACAGTACAAATTTTTTAAGATTTTTCTTCTGTACAGTTATCGAGTAATTGATCAGTAAAGTTCAAGTGTATAAGCATAGCGTTTCCATATATATAGGTATACATTCCGGGCATAAGAAATCTGCTTTAATGCGTAATTACTCGATAACTAAGCAGAAGAAAATTTTGAAAAAAATTGTGTCTTCGCACTTGATGTTGAAGAACATTATCACCAAATTTGATCAATTTCTTATCAATTTGACGAACGTAGCCACCCTCCTTAATTATTCGTACATCATCTTCGTGGATTCATAAAACAGAAAATCTTTACGTTATTGAGCCTTATTGTGTTGGTTTTAATCGAAATTATCAAATATTTTGCTTCGTGTATCGACCCAGTACTTTGCTATTCTATTTTTTGTCGAACTACTCGAGACTCTGGCAACTTTAGCGGCTTGAGCCACGGGGTTCGGATGAAAAAATATTAATAGCGTTCTTTATTCATTAATTATTGTTCTCGTGAAAGTTTGAGGTCAATCATCGACTTTATAACTGAGGAAATAATTATTTAAAGTTGGTGTTTATTACAACGAAGCCTCCAGACAGTATACAAAGAAGTTTGTGTACTAGCTAAAATCCATAAGATTCTTGGATAAAAGTCATCTACTTTTTTATTTGGAAATATCCGGTGTAATTAGGGCTTCCGGCATTAGGTTTTGCATCCATATTGTTTCGATACTTAAGGAAGTTGAGGTATTAGAAAGAAAATGGTGTCATCGCATTTACGGATTGCATCTTATAAAGTGAAGTGTTAAAATGAATCAGTAGTTGAATTTTCAGACAGATTAGGAGCGTCGTTATTGAGATAATCAATAACAGTTTGAGCCAAATAACATGTAACCTTATGGAAGTCAAGACACATTCAGTGATAGCTCCGTTAAAAATGATGCTAAAAATATGAAATTTTTTGGGCAACATGAGCAAGGCTTGCTGAATAACGTCATTTTTTTTTAAATTTATTAGGAGATTTGGTGAGATTATATTAATAATAATCTGTTTCCGGTGCAGTTTTTTGAGGCTAGGATCGTCACTGTCCGTGTTTTCGGCTGAGCCTTCACCAGTTTTTTGTTTTTTTTCCCCGACTTTTTAAGTGTATGCAACATTGCAAAACTGTAAGCTGGCCTAACTTTTGAAAGGTACGAGTCATATTACTATGTCAGTTGGTAACATGCTCATCTAGAAGACCGAAGTTCGACAGTTCGAACCTTCGGCAAATCAATTTTTAATTTTATTTAATTATATTTTTTTAAACGGCGTAAAGAATGTTAAGCGATTTAAATAAATGCAGAATAATTTATTGTGACGATATTTTATTTTTCATCCAAATGTAAAAGGGTAAGATTCATACGCCGTATAATGATTGTTCATTTTATTTTTTATAGTCTATTGCCTTCGAAAAATTTTTTTTTTTTTCGGTCATTACAACTTTGTCTCATTCGACTCAGAATCGCGTTAAACATGATTCGAACGCATCGTTGGAGGTTATTTTTTTGGGTTTTGGAATTTTCGAAAATTTTACAAATTTTCAAAATTATCAAACCTTAGAATTTTTCCATAGTCTATAGCCTTCGAAATTTTTTTTTTTTTTTCGGTCATTACAACTCTGTCTTATTCGACTCAGACTCGCGTTAATAGTATATTACGACCCTAGGCCCGAAAGTTGGATTTCCTGGCATGTGCTATATGAAGGCCGAGGCGAAGCCGAGGCCTTCATGTTGCACATGCCAGGGCATCCAACATTTGGGCCGTGGGTTGTATACTATTTTTCTTGATCCCGTAGCCGAAAGTACGTTCAATAATTACTAGCAATCGCGGGGGGGGGGGGGGGGGGCGCCCGCCCGACTTTTGCAGGACCGAGGCGAAGCCGAGGTTTTGCTGGTCGGGGCGGGCATTAAAAACATAAACAAAAAGTCAAAAAACACACACAAAATATCACACAATGATACAACAATATTATTAGTACAAATAAATAATTCTTTGATACATGTCTGATTTAAAGTCCCATGATAGTTAACAATTTCTATATATGAATATTTCCCGCTATACTTGACAATTTATATGAATATGTGCTTTCCTATGAACCTGGAATCTGGAAATACAACATTATTCGGGACGACCATATTCATTTTATTAGTCCCGTTACATTATTTTCTGTTTTCTCATCTGAACGAACAAATGTATGTTATTCGTTCGGGTTCATGGCAGTATAGCGCATAACATGAATGATAAAAGCTACGCTATACGCGCCCGCTTGAAGCAAATAATAATGATGCTTGGCAACGAATAAACAAAATCATGGCAACGAATACAGGCTTCACATTCATATATCGAAATGAAAGGATCACCGGCCGCAAAAATATCGTCAGAGCGCACTGAAGTTAGCCGAGTTAGCCGGCCACGAAAAATGCTCTTCCCGGCCTGAAATGCGGCCGGAAAGTGCGTACTTTCGGCTAGGGGAGCAAGAAAACATGTTTCGAACCCATCGTTGGAGGTTATTTTTTGGGTTTTGGAATTTTCGAAAATTTTGAAAATTTTCGAACCTTGGCATTTTTTCATAGTCTATTGCCTTCGAAATTTTTTTTTTTTCGGTAATTACAACTTTGTCTCATTCGACTCTCAGAATCGCGTTAAACATGTTCCGAACGCATCGTTGGAGGTTATTTTTTGGGTTTTTGAATTTTCGAAAATTTTCCAAATTTCCGAACCTTGGCATTTTTTCATAGTCTATTGCCTTCGAAATTTTTTCTTTTCGGTCATTACAACTTTGTCTCATTCGACTCAGAATCGCGTGAAACATGTTCATAGTTGATAATGATCGTTCATTTTTTAAATGGAAAATGTTTTTCTTCGAAAAATTAGTCCACTTATCAAATTGCATATAATTCGTTTCAATTTGGAATAATTTCGAATTGAATCAATTGAAAAAATAAATATCGACAGCAGGAATTGGTCTCTCGACCTTCAGCTTAGGAGTCAAAAGACTTACCACGGCGCTACCGCCGAAGTTTATCAAAAACATATAAATCTTCGATTATTGATTGTTGGTTGGTAAGAGTACTGTATTGGTACCGTGGCAGTATGCCATACTATTCTCACCGAACAGTACTGCGAGTACGCCGTACTAGTATCGTACGCTCACCGTACTTCCATATTACCAGTATTGTACCAGTTCGTTGAATTACTGTGTAAAACCGTCGTACGTTACTGGTATGGTGAGTGTACCTTACCAGTACCGTAGCAATACACCGTATAGTTCATAATGAATTTCAGTCTACGGCGTACAGATACGGTACCAATACGACGTACCCAACACGTTCGTACTAGTACCGTACGCTCACCGTACGGCGGTACCTGGCAAGTACAGTACTAATACGCGTTCTGCTATATTACCAGTATTATACTATAGTAGGCTGGTTATTTGGGAAATTTTAGGTAAACGAAACAAATATATTAATCGTGGCTAATTTTTGGAAATCATTTAGTACGTTGTCTTGTACGGTACCTGTCCGGTACCAGCACGGTTGTAGAATTCATACGTCGTACTGGTACGATACAGTTCTTTTCGTGGAACTCGTATTCAGGGATACGAAATACCATTTAGTACGCCGTTATAGTACCGTAACGGTCTTTTCTGTGGAAAAAGTACCATGCAGAAATGGCGGATGCTACTCCGTACTGGTACTGTAATGGTACGCCGTACCGGGTACTGCAGCAGTAACACGTATTGCCACCGTACGGGTACGGCGTATGCTCGTACTTTCGTTGCAGTACGGTACCAGTACCATGGTAGTATCTCGTATCAGTACGCTGGCTATCTGGGTAACTTTTGGATAAAAAAAATGACTGTACGGCCTCAACTTCCGTAAGATCATGGATCAGTCGACTAACCTCACCTCGAATTTTCGAAATGAAAATTCTCCGCTGTCGTTTGACTAATCAAAAAAAGGCTCTGTCAGCGGACGCGGAAAGATGGCAAAAATACGCTGACAGGGGCTTTTTTTATTGATCAAACCGTGTCGAACATATTCAATTTCGAAAATTGCAGCTATCTCTCTCGCACTCACGGTGGCGAGATAGCGACTGCTCCATCACCTTAAGAGGATGGATCAGTTGGTATATCGCAACCGTGAGTGCGAGAGAGATAGCTGCAAATTTCGAAATCAAAATTCTTTGACACAGTTTGACCGATTAAAAAAAGGCTCTGTCAGTCGATTTTTGCCATCGTCCTGCGTAGGCTGACAGAGCCTTTTTTCAATCAGTCAAACTGTGTCAAAGAATTTCGATTTCGAAAATTTCAAGTGAGGTTAGTCGACTGATCCATACTCTTAAGAAACGAATACGTCGAGCTCGACACGTGTCCGTGGGATCGAGCACTAGGCGAGTCATTGAAATAATTATTGTTTCCGTTTTGTATTATAATGAAAATATTATTGCGAGAGGTTTTTTTATCGAGACACATTTGTTTATTGAAAACTTTATTTTTTGGTGGAAACTGGAGTGTATTGTGAAAACTGGAGTGAGAATTGCACGCAGTTGTTAGTATGACTAGCCTGCGAGGATAGGATCATTTTAAGGGGTGTCCTCAAGTAGGAGATTACAATAAATTGAGCATCCATCTCGTTCAATTCGTCTTTTCCCTCCTTCTGGTTATGCAGTGGCACGTCTTTTCATAAATTGATTGGAATCCGAAGGTTCGAAAAATAAAAAAGATTCGACGATGAGAGCCTAAACAGAAAAGAGCGCCTTTCTGATGAGCTCGAGTTGTTTCGGCAATGAAAGTTTTTCTTGGATCTGGAGTCTCAGTAACTCTTCTTCAATGACCGGTCAAATGTTCAGAGAAATTATGAATGAAAAAAAGCGTCGGTGTTTTTTTTTAATACTCGACGTCGAGCTGCTGCCGTATCTCTCGATTAAGTTCACTCCGATTATATATTTTTGATGTGGTGATTTATCCAATCAATGTAAAAAGATACACTCGTGTAGATTGTGGGATCACCAGATCCACATGGCACAGCTCCCCACGAGACGATTCCTACGAGCTCTGTATTAGCTTGGTCGCCGTACTGTACAAGAGGACCGCCGCCATCTCCCTTAATAACAGGAAAAAAAAACAGTTGTTACAGTTTTTCGTAAGGGAAATGATGAAAATTCGCTACTCAATGTCTAAGCTTCAGCTTTTTTTCACCTACCAATCGAGCTTCATTGGAGGCAGGGAGTGAACGAGAAAATAGTTTTCAAATACTGAGAATTCTAGTGAAATTTAGCTCGGCCCAGTGTTCAGCGTACGTCGTTCCATTGCCTGCATTTTTCATACTCTTTTCTCACTCAAGTGATCTACCCTAATTAGATCTTAATTTTCACGATTTTTTTTGATCGGTATAAATTATAAATATGGATAAAAAGTGTTAAGCCTAACAAATACACTCTTCAAATCCACAAACAAATGTTTTTATATTTATTTTACTCAGCCATTTTTGCAAAAAACTACGAAAAGGCACCATTTTTTCATAGTTTTTAGCAAAACAAAAATAGTTCCACTCAAAATTTCAAAATTCGTACGATAAGTGCTACAGCTGCAGTCACAAGGAACATGTAGTAAAATTTTGGTAAGGATCGGTTGAGTAGTTTGGAAATTCAATGAGCCGTCCAAAACCGTAATTTTGAGAAAAACGTTTTTAAACAAAGGCCAGGTACGTGGTACCGCTCTCAGCCTGCTCAGATCTTCATAACATTTTAGTACTTTTGAATATGTATGCTTCGAAGGATGCAATAAAAAAATCAATTTTTTGAAAAATCTAATTAGATTAAACCCCTTAATGCCTCTGCAGGCTGCCCCTTCGTATTTCAACAATCAGTTCTGCCCGATCAAACTTAAATTCAGTATCACTCGCTATAAAGTTTTATCATTTCTATTGTGAAAATTTGTTAAAAAAGAAAAATATTGTAAAAAAGCTACCCTGGCTTCTAGATCAGTAGAAAATGAAAATCCGAGAAAACTCACGAGACATGCGGACTTGGTGCCATCGTCGGGTCCCGTACACAATTGAGTATTGAAAAGTCGAAGATCACCAGGAGATTCGTGCACCGCATCGTAGCAAATGTCTTTAGGGATAATGGGAACGGTTATCGTTTGAAGGACTGATGGATACTCGGGCGAATCGGTCGTCGAGATTGAGCCCCAACCGTAGAGCACCGTTTTCCCGGTGTGGATTTTGTAGCGTGGCGGTAACGTTGCAGCTTTGACGTTCGAAGTGAATTTCATAAAAGTTTCCAGGCGCAACAAGCCGATGTCGTTTTCGCCCGTGTCTCTGTAATGAAGATCGTTCGATCTACGTTTTATCCAAAATTTTGAATTCTCAATTTCTCATTCTTTAACAACTTTTTCAACGGTTTATTTTCGTCATTCACAGATTGCATCGAGCAACGTCTTCGATGACAACTCACTCGTCGTAATCCGGGTGGATCACCTTGAGCCTTACGCTCGACACTTGTTGGCCTTTTTCTCTCTGATTGATGATATGTTTGCCAGCGTAAACTTCAAGTTGTTCATCCGGTGGGGTTTTCGTGATGCAGTGCGCGGCCGTCAGAATCCACTTTTCATTAAGGATCGTGCCGCCGCAAATGTGTTTGTACTTACCGGTTGCCGGTTTTCCCGACATGATTGAGACGATGGAAGGTAATTGATGTGGCGGCGCTTCATCCCCGTGAATGATTTGATATCCGGCGCGAGCCGAACAATCTTTAGACAAACTTCAGTTTACGAATGCGGTCGCATTGAAGAAGTTTTCATTTCTTAGATTTCGTCGTTTCAAGTATTTTTAAAAAATATTTTTTTTGTCAGAATATTCTTTTGTTTTTTAGATAAAAGTACTGCAAATGGTTGAAATTTTTTCAAGTTTTTTGTAAACCCGTCAAGTTTTTTGGCGTATAGTTCACTTACCTTGAACGACGAGAAGCGTAGCCAGTACGTAGTGAAACCACATTTTCGGACGAATGCGGTTTTCGCGTAGATCCACATTTATATAACAAAATAAAATCTGCTATCTTTTTATCGCGGACGATCAAGAAAAAAAAGAAGTAAAATAAGAAATTTAAGTTCGATATGAGCCTCTTACATTCCAACGGACGATGGGTTTCTAATATCTGTGGCATCTAATCAACGGTGAAAAACAAATGCTTCTCCTATATATACGAAGACTCTTGAACGAAGACTCCTGCTACGAAGCGTGTTTTTCGTCGATAGACAATCGTTATCTAACTAGCGAAATATTTTTCAAAAGTATTTACGTTTAAAAGTCATTTTCGTCCACTGCGAAAATCCACTTATAAGTTTGGCATCATTTTTTCAAGTAGAAAACATTTTCATCCTTTGAATGGAGAATGGAGGCTTCAAAATGATCCACCAGTTTCTAGATTTTCGAGAACAAAACTTTTTGACCAAAATACACGAAGAAAACGAGGCCGAAAATTCTGGAGGAAAGTACTAGAAACGTATCCCTGTGACAGCACGTGTACGTACTGGATTGCAGTATTAATTCCAAGAGCAGTAATAAGAATTGTTCTATCCACCACAGTAAAAAGACCAATATACCCATACCTTTTATTGAAAAACTTTTCTTATTGAAAACAAGAGACTTTTTCGCTTTAATCATAGTAAAAAATCTTTTCAGTCACTTCGAAAGTTTATGTTGTAAAGTATGCTCGAGCAACCCTGAAAATGTCACACGTATTCGGTGTATACTCGTGTATTTATTATAAAATTTACTGTGCTGACTGTCAAAATTTGTAATTTACAATACATTTCCACTTATGAGTAAGTGCTAGTCTGACACGGCGAATAACACTTGAAACAAAACGAAATATAGTTCTGAGGTGCATCACTTTTTGCTATTAAAGCTGTTTAAAATTGGAGGGACGAAAAATTGTAAAATTCAAAAAATACTATGCTGTTTGTATACGGTGCGTAAGTGCTTTGAAAAATAATATATTTCTCAGTATACAAAACGAATGCGTTTTCTCCGTGTACTTACGGTTTCACAGATTTCGTGAGCTGTTATAATGAGACAGTTAATGAAAAAGAAACTCTTATGACGCGTGAAAATTTTAGAGTTTCTTGACGTTGTGATAAGCTATGTATGTGATAAACACTGCTTGATGTTAAATCAATGTGACTATCAATTAGAATCGAACAATTTACTGATTAGAAAAAAATACTAGATCTAATCTGGTTTCACGGTACCGCAAAGAGCCTGCGTTCCATTATATTTTATTTTTTTTCCCATTCTGGACTCGCTTATCGCAAGAAAAGTTTTAAATAATAAACAGCGATGATTTCTCATATCAAACGATCAACTTCTGCTTGAGAGGTGAAATTTCATACTCTCGATCGAATAGTTACTGAATTTTTTCAAACGACTTTCTTATTGAAATTCTTGAGATTAAGCAGAAATCGTTATCACCCAAATTCCCTATCACGCCCCGTAAGTTATCGATGTGCCTCCTTCGAATTCTTTGCCAGATGCTTTGGTTTGTTGATAAATCGAAATATTGAGCATGAAACTGTTCAAAAATCAAGGGAGGGTGATTTTTTGTAAAATAAATTCTGCGCAACGGTTTCATTACGATTTATTGAACTCCAGTTCATTATTTTTGTATTTTAGTTGCTGATAAATTCCTGTTGGGTTCACAACATCGAGTACACTCTCCCAAACGGAGATTGAATTCTGAACAACCTTAAGCTTGAGATTATCCTCGATTTTTTTCAGGAAAAAAATGAAAGTGTTGGAACTTATGGAAAATATATTGACGTCCTTCCAATCAGTTGTCATTCATATTTTTTTTCACCCACTCAACGAACGGTAATACACGTGTAGAGATCGTAGGCTCTCCAGTTCCGCAGGGAAATGTCCACTGTGAGACGATTCCATAGAGCATCGTTGGCGTAGCAGCGTCCACAAGAGGACTACCGCCATCCCCCTAAAATACAGAAAACGAAAAAGCGATTACAATTTTTAGTAAAAAAATCAATGGAAATTCGTTATTGATTTAGAGACGTGGCAGCGTCTCAACTCGGCTCAACAAATCATCTGTTGTGATAACAATAAAATTTATGAATACAATTTTTGGTATATTTATGATTTTCAAGTCAAAATCGTTTATTAGAAATTGCGTAAATTTTTTCTTCGATCCTTCGTCTGGTTGATAAATCGAAATGAAAATATTTTAAAACTACTTACAGTGCATGCAGCAGCGGAACCTTGAATTGGTCCAGTGCACCATTGAGATTCGTAGATTTTAACACCATCAGCCCGTTCGCGCATTAAAGAAACGCAATCGGCATTGAGGACGATTGGAACGGTAACTTTTTGAAGAACTCGTGGATAGTAGGCCGTCTCGGTGTTCGACATCGAACCCCAGCCAGCCATAGCGAATGGTCCAGCTGGACTGGTTGAATCGGGCAGACCAATTTTGGCAGCAGTATCACTCAATACTATTGGGCTTTCCAGATGCAACAAAGCAATGTCGTTTTCTTTGGTTTCCCTGTAAAGAGTGCCATCGAGTTAGTTTATTGTCCAAACAGATTTGTGATTACTCAACTGCTGTGAGATGTCAATTTTTTTGTATATTTTTTGTTTCAATTGAATGATTCCTTTGAGCGTAACTCACTCGTCGTATTTCTGATGGGGAATGACGAGCTTCACAGGCAAAACTTGCTGACCATCCTCCCTTCGATTGATGTAATATTTACCAGCGTAAACATTCAGGTCTTTGGCTGACTTGTCCTTGACGCAATGAGCAGCCGTTACGACAAAGATTTCACTGAGAATTGAGCCACTGCATAAGTGTTCGTTCGCACCGGTTTTTGAATTTTTCAACTGAATTGAGACGATGAAAGGGAACTCCTTGGGCTTAGCGTCATCTCCGTTTACAACTTGGTATCCAACATGGGCCAAACAACCTAACACAATTGATGGTAACATTTATTTTATGCGGTTATCGAAATCGATCGGATTTTCTAACTTATTTGGATTATCTTGTTCAACTGAGATTGTGTTTTTCACGTTTTATGTCTGCGTGTCATCGAAGCCAGATTTTCGGGCAATAATTCTTCCAATTTTTCCTAAAATTTATTGTCACAAATCCTTCGATCGTTTCCTGATATTTGATAAATTCTTATTTTTTTTTGGCATATCTAGTGTCACGTTTCCAATTGTTTTAAAAATTTTATTCTTAAATAAAAAAAAAATTAGAGTTCAGAGGGTATTGGCAGGTTGACATAATTTTGACTTTTTCTTTGTTTACTTACCCTCCGCGACGAGAAGTGCGGCCAGCACGTATTGCCACAACATTTTTTAACGAATGCTGTTTTCTAGTTAATTTACTGTCGCATTTATATCGCCAAAATTTCTTCGTATCTTTTTATCGCGGAGAACTTAAAAAATAGGAAAAAATGCAAGCTCCAGATACGATCTCCTTGAGTGTTTACTTAGCGATGATCGAAACTCGTAATATCGGCGATATCTAATCGAACGGCGCCGAAAATAATACCCCAAACGTTCTCTTGTCTCACATCGAGACCCAAGTTTTTTTGAAAATAGTTCGAAAAAGTTTGGGACAGAATCATTCAGTAAAACTCTACGAAAGAATTCGATAAAGTCTGAGAAAATCGTTACCACAAAATTCCCCAGTCTCGGTGAGATATTCCACCAACACTAAATTCGTTAATTAGATTTGAATCTCGTCTGTTCCAATCTCATGGACACCGTAATCGACTAACATGAAATTAATCACCCTGAAAAATACGTGACTTGTTAAAATTGACAAATGGAGTGAATCTGCGATAAAGCACAATCGAGTATGCCGTTAGATCAAAGTGACAATCGATTCGAATCAACTCTACTGATTAGGTGAAAATATTAAATCTAATCAAACTTCGCGAATTGCGATAAGGAACTGATGTCCACTTTTTTCATTCCAACTCACCTTTTTTTTAGAAACGTGACCTGCTGTGGTGACAATAGCACCGAAATTGACACCAAGAAAGGGAATTGATGGGGCGTTGCTTCATCCCCATTTGTAATTCGGTACCCAACATGGGTCAAACAACCTTAACACAATATTGGTAAAACTATTTTGTTTAACTATCGAGAAAATACACGGAATCATCCACGAGTAAGGACAATAAGTATTTTTCCCATGAGAGCTCGCGTCTTGATTATTGTTTCCTTCTTTTTCACGATTTCGTGGAGTGTCCTCACTCTGAGCGACGAGAGGAGCGTCGCGAACGCGGAGCGCAACATTTTCGAACGAATGCCAGTGACTAAAAAATTCACCATCGCATTTATATCATTTATAAACCCAAAAATTTCTCTTATCTTTTCATCGTAGTCGAAGGAAAAAACAATTAAAAAATCTCCGTTCAACGAGCAATGGTCGAGCTTTGCTGTCGTGTCTGTGACATCTAATCAATATTGAATAATGAACGATTTTGCAACGCTTCTCAATGGAGCTTCGAACAGTATTTTTTTGATCATTAAATCGCTTGTATTCGAATTTTTGAGAGGTTTGTTTTCTGTCATCAATGACTGGATTTTATTTGAAGTTTCAAGGATCACCACGAAAAAAAGTTACTGTCGCTTGCACGATTTCTGCATGTGGATAAATCTTCGAAACTCTGATTTTCCTTATTACGGATTTCCTCGAGGGGGAAAACCATTTGGAAACTTTTTGAAATTTTTACACTTCGTTATACCGGTTTTAAAGAGTATTTTCCATTTTTTTAAATACAAAAACATTGAAAATTGACGGAGATATACCATGATGAAGCCACATGGTCGCGAAGACATTTTTTCTACGGTGCCGTGACCAATGAAATTGGGAACTTGTAAAAATAATTAGAAAAGTGCATCCATCTGAAAATCATTGCAATTGTTTATTTCGACAGATAAAATTGATCAGACGTCCATCCAATTAGTATTAACAGATTTAAATTTACTTCCACATTCGACTTGCCATCAAAATAAACTCGTGAGTTGAACAAATTCTTTTCAAAAATGAAAATGCCAAGTCAACTTTTTTCCCTTGGGATATAAATTTCTAAATAATTTCTCGGCCTCCATATTCTCGTGCAATAATTCTTCGAATGTGAAGTGCTCATAGTTTTACGGATCTCATAATCCGCTCAAAATTTCAAATGCAGTGAAAACATTTTTTTTTTTTCAAATTCAATTCCCAAAATGTACTGAAAATGATAACGTTAAATGTCATTGTTAGAAATATCCGATTTTATCAGATTTCGAGGACCATGATCAGGAACCTTCTTTGACTTCTTTCGTTTTCGACTGATTATTGGAGCCAATCTTTAAAAAATGCTTTTTCAAAAGATGACTTGATGGCGGTGGAGATTATTGTTTTTACAAGTATTTCGTAAACTGCCGTGGCGTTTGTATGTTCAGGAAATTTTTCAATCTTCTTTATCGTACTTCAGCTTTTAGCGCTGTAGTTCGCATGAAAAAATCTCCTGATCGCTGACTTCGCCTAATCTTTACGCTATTTTTCTACAATCCTTTTAAAACTAATTCGCTAATAACAAATAAATACAGAGTCTTGAAGTTTCAGTTTGAGAAAAGTGGCAAACCAGATTTCATCAAACCTAGGAAAATATTCAACATTTTTTTCGATATTTAGTTTCAGGTGTTTGTCGCTGCTGTTACGGCACGTGCCAGCGTACGAATTCCCGCCCACGTTTCCCTCGCTGTTGGGATTATTTGCGTGGCTGGTAATAAAAAGCCGTAAGTTCCACGATCACGGAGCTCCAAAGTGTACGAATATTTTATTCCGGCTACACCTTTCGCCCAATCATCCGACGCACCTGAAAATGGGTATTGAAAATTCATTATTTTTTTCTCTCTTTTTTTTACATGAATTTTCATTAGCTTCCAAGTAATCCGATCGAACATTCGAACTCTCAATAAAAATTAAAAAAAACAACCTGATCGTTGTTTCATTTTTTCATTTGGAATAGTAAGAAATCCGATAATTTGATTTTAAGGAAGATCATGCGTTATTTATGATTCAAAAAAGCAGCTAAACTTCTTCGCTCTTTTGATGACGAAAGAGACGATTAAAATTTATTCTCGCAATTATTAAGGAGGGTGGATCGCGACGAAACAATGTTGTCATGCTAAACCGTGTTAAAAATATTGAGAATTTCAAAATGATAAGAATTTAATAAAATTTGGTAAATGTTTTCTTTAAAAATATATATAAGACAATGTACATTTTTTAGATTTTTCTACCACATAGCTCTCGAGTAATTGAACACTAAAGTTCACGTGTATAAGCATAGAGTTTACATGTAAATAGTTATACATTTCGTGCATAAGAACTTGGATTTAACGCTCAATTATTCGATAACCACGTGGTAAAAAAATTTGAAAAAAATTGTATTTGTATACTTGATGCCAAAGAACGTTATCACGAAATTTTATTAAATTCTGATTATTTTGATTTCGTGATCCACCTTCCTTTAATTTATGTGTAACTTAATTGTTGGGATTGATAAATTTTTAATACAATGATAGCGGTTGAAATACTTTCGTAGTAAAATCGTCGAGCAAAATGTGACAACAGCCATTTTCTATTTATATTTATTAGTAATTTTCACTGGTATAACAAGGCTTTCTCAAGACATCATTGACATCTAAAAACATTATATTTTCTTATTCTCGTTTTTGGCTCTTTAAAGTCGCATAAGAAGTGTGCTTACCATAAGAGCCAATTAACCCTTGAAAAAATGAGATTTTCGTTAATTGTTTTCTCGACAGGATATTTTAGGATATTTCCAAATGTCAACTCTTAAAGTTGGAATTTTCGATTTTCATTAGATTCTCGTGAACTTCCTTAAGATTTTGTATAATAAATGGATTCACCTGAGGTAGGATACAGCAATTCTGCGGAAGGTCCAACCTTGTAGCTCGTTCCGTGGACTTTGCCCATGGCTTTCGCAGCTTTTTTCGCAACACTCGAAAGTTCCGAATAATCGTCGGGACGACTTCTCGTGTGGCCCCAAGGCACGAGCCACATTTGCGAGTACGAATGCAGAGTCAGATATAACCTGGAACCAGAAAGAGCGTCTGATTAGATCGATTCCTATCAATCAATGAATTCGTTTCAATGAAACCTCATCAAACCTGATATTTTCACGATTTTCCATGATGAAATCGGCCATCGCTTTTGTCTCGGGCTCCGAGAAGGCATTCGGACCTGCGTAAGTTTCGTGACAAGGATCTTTGCTCATTCCACCTTCTTTGTCCTCGCCCCAATGATAGCCAAAATTTCTGTTTGGATCGACACCATCGCATCGGGAAAACAGCCACTTTGTGTAATGGGAAACCATGTAAAATAAACCTGCAGGTGTGTACCTGTGACAGGAACCGAAAAATACTGAACCAGCCAATTTCAATTCTTGATGATCAAATGTTCTATTTCTTGGCACACTCTAAATAATTTTCTACATCAAATGAAATACAGAATTCCAACGTTAATTCGGTGAAAAAAGGCCCAATTTGAAACATTTTTTTAGACTCTACAGATAATACAAATTTATTTTTATCGATTGTGACATCATAATACAATAAATGAACAATGTTTCCTGAATTTTTAAAATTTTGGTATTAAAAAAAAAACACCAATTTGTCGCCTAAAAAATAAGCTTATTTGTTATTGTAAAATTAATAATTATCGAAAATTGGAAAAATCTCTCGAAATTTTTTTTTTCGAGTGCCGTTACTACCGTCGACTTAATTATTGATATTTGAGTTTAAAAAATTCATGAAATATTCTTCATATATTGTATTATGGTCTCGCAATCAATAAAATATATTTGTATTATTTATAGCGTCTAAAAAATTCTTAAAATTGGGCCTTTTTTTCACCGAACATAAGGTTACCCGATCTTGAGAAAGTGAGAAAATAGACAAGCTTCGCGATTCACATTCTCAAGATCAAGCGAGCTTGATATCCTCAAAATAGCGCGTACCTCGCCTCGTTGTCGTTATCGGCATGGCTGCTTCGAGTTTTGCGCCAAAGTCGATCACCTGTGTGACTAAATTCGTAGCCATCGGGATTAACGACCGGGAGGATCATCCAATCGCTGATATCGAGCAACTTCGAGTACGTGTTATTTTTTTCGACCAATTGATTGAGTATGTAAGTCGCGACGGCTGTGCCGATCCATTCTCTTGCATGCATACCTGATCACAGAGAGACAAAACCTGATTTTTCGTCAAGCATCGAAACCTCGATGAACTTTACATTCGTATTTCTATCACTGAAAGAACATTGGAAACATTTTTTTAAAAAATCAATCAACGAAGTCGAATGAATCCTTTTCTTTTGTTTCCAATGAAAATTATCGGTTCCTCTGTACCTGCGTCGATCCAAAGCACCGGCTTCGTCCTCCCATCCTTCGTCGGACCGCTCGAGACTTTGACAACCTGAAGGGGTTGTCCTTCAAAACTGCGCCCGATCGTAATGAGCTCGACCAAGTGAGGATACCTGAAGGCCAAGTATTCGAGATACTTTAATATTTCTGAAAAGAAGAAAACACTTTTTGACGAATTGCTTGAAACGCTGGGATAAAGGGGACGAGAAAAATCCATCTTTTTTCTTTGTGTTGATGCGAGTGTATTTTTTGTACCACCGAATCGATGATAGCGCTTCCAGGTCATCGGATGCCCCTGATTATTGAGAAGATCGTCCCTCTGCTCTTTCGACATCTTAGGATTTTGATATGCGATAGTTTTCTGTCGGATAAACATCAACAAACTCGATCACAGCTTTCAGTGAATTACAAAAGACAAAAGATTCGTGCGACTCGTGAAATACCTGGAGATCAGGAATCATAACTGTAAAGTCAATGTTCTTCTCCCGTAAAAAATCTTTCACGTCTGGTATTATGTCCGGCGAAATAAGTATGTCCGTCGACCTACATAAGGGAAATAAAATTCCTTCAGGTTTCTTTTTGTTCAACAATTTCATAAATTTAACGAGCGAATTCTCGAAAATATTAAATTCGTTTGTTTTTTCATCGACTTTTTTCGTACAATTACTTTTTTTAGCTACGCTCAGGGCAAATTCATTCGTCGCATCCAACAAAATCGGTTATTTCGATTCTAGCCGCAGCACCATTTTGAATTTCAGAACAAGAGTCAGTTCAATTTCTCGAGTATGAGCACACTCGGGTGATTGGAAAAAAAAAAAAATAAAAAAAAAAAATAAAAAATTTCCTCAAAGTTGCAAGTGATTAGTTCAACACACAATGAAAAAGTAAAAAAAATGATGAATAAATTTTTGTGATTGATCAGTCCGCCATTGAGTACATCAATTCAGATAAATCGAAGTTTATTTATTGAGTAATAAAATGATTTACTTATTGCCCAACGGCGGAGACCAAAATCTCACGTCTTCGCCTTCCGAGTCCTTGAGATCGACAAGGTCCTTGACTTGGCCCTTGGTCGTAGGAGTAATTCTGATGAGTTGATGACCTTTGTAGCTAACACGATTCGTTCGGGGTTTACGACTCTTTGGATCACCCCCAATCACATTGCTGACGATCGAACTCAAGCCACCGGTCACAACGTCTAACATCGATTCGAGAAAACCGGTGAAAGAAAATTCACGGTTGCGAGCTGTCCACGGTGACAACCAATATCCGTATTGTCTCGTCGGCGGGGCTCCTCCATACGCTTTTCCACGGTTCCCGAAATTCGTACTCACTTCCGCCTCGATTTCTTCCGATTTGTTATCATTTTCTCTTCTGTTTTGAAGACAAATTTCTTTCGAGTATTTTCCTTCATTTCGATCTTCTATTCAAATTTCATTTCAACGAATCGTTGATTAACATTATCATTTTTAAATCTTTCAATCGGAATTGAATGCATTTTAATGAGAATCCCCGAAAATTTAGAGAGAGCTCCAACGAAAATTCAGTTTTTCTGATCATTCGAATCCCGGTGACTGGCGCGCGCCAAGTTTGACAAAAGGGCAACTACAATCTTGTGAATAATCGATACAAACCCGTAATTGTAAAACGTCGAATCGACGTATTCGGGATAAATATTTCCCTCGTTCGTCTCAACTGAGTCGTGGAGATTTTCGTCGTTCACTGGGTTGCCAACGATGCTTCTCAACACAAAAAAAACGATGAAACACCGGGTCGCTCGAATTTGGAAGGAATGAGCCATTTTTCGAGGCACAATAAAAAATCCACAAGTTTTTGTCTTCTCGTTTTCAAGAGCGGGTAATAAGAACGATGCAACCGCGACAGCGGCCTCGAGATGACTGACCTCGCAGGAGCGCCCCCCACCCAGCAAGACTCAGTTCGCTTCCTGGCGATGGTACGACCGAGATGAAAAACGTCAGTTTCACTGTCATGCATCATGAGATCGTAGTAAACACGGTGCTGTCTTTCACCTGGTACATTAATGCTTAATTCTTCAGAGATGTCATCGTTAATAGTTCGACAGGGTTCACTAGAACCGTTGTTAATAACGAGCCTCGTTTTACGACAGTTCCTCGGTTCCCCATCGAGCAATTGTGTCGATTCTATCGCGCGTTTTCTCGTCTTGTTTTTTCAATCCACCTAATTATTTTTTCAGTCCGACGGGGCTCGCGAAGTACTGAAAAAATGTCGTAAGTAAAGAAAGTTGGAAAAGGAAGAAAAAAGTAATCGCCTTCGACGAGAATCGTAAGGAAATGGAGTCAGAGAAAATTTCAGAAAACAATATTTTAATCGATCCTGCTGAGCTTCATCGCGACGACTCCACTTTTTTCGAAAACAAAAACCGAGTTTCAACCGAGCTTCAAAAATCGGTCTAATCCCCTTTTAATTGGAGGCTTGCCTAACGCTCATTTTTCTCAACTATCATTGGCTTCGATGGGACCGGAAGTGTCTGACATTTGTTCGGAGAATAATGTGAAAAAACTGTAATTTGTGAACGCGTTTACGGAACATAACGGTAGGCTGGAAAGAGTCAAGGTCGACTCATCCGAGTCAAACTGTTCGGAGCCTGCGAGGGCTCCGCTGTTCGTTGTTCCAAACACGTCGGAGTACTCGCCAGTGGTGTAAGTTCCGTTCATCTCGCCAGAGGAAGAATAACTGTTGTGTTAATCGAGAGAATATGAAATAATTTCGGGTGAAAGGGACGACGCCTTTGCTTTTGTGGCGGAGAGAGCAAACCGTCGGTGGCTTTTGCAAGTTTCTCGCCTACGTGAATGAGGCACGAGTGTGTGCTGTGGCAGTAGGTCATTTATATATTTGCCGTTAGCTCGGAGCAGACGCTGGTCGTACTTCGTTCTTACGCACGCACACTTTCGTGGTGCGTTGAACGGTGAAAATGCTGTGACTCTTTGGGAAATCTTTGCTGCCTGCTCGCCTTACCGCTACGGAACGAACGCGTTGTAAAAACAACAAGAGAGGAGCAAAAAACAAGCACAACCGAACAAATAAAACGCCGTTGGGATTGACACGGTTCGAGGCTGGAATGCCGCTGCATGCCGATTAAAAAACGTTGTGGCGGATTTCAAACGAACTTTTTGGACGGACGCACAGGAGAAATCGGAATGAGAACGAGGCTAAACCATTTTTGCTCTGTTTTTGTGGGCGAGTTTTTGCATTTTCATCACTCGCAAAGTTACGGAGCAGCAACTGCATTTTTTATTTTCGAAACGATCGTAGGCCCGAGACTTGGAATTGCAATTTTTTCTCTGGCCTCTCAAAATGAAAAAAAGTCAGCGAAGAAACTCATCATTGGACAATCCCTCTAATCTACAGCAACTAATTTTCTTGCCATCAGGCATTCGGTGTCACGACGACGCGAACAACCAAAACTAACGTTTTTCTTCAAGTCCCAGTCGCTCTCCAATTTTTTTTCAGCTATCGAAGACCCATAATTATCAGAATGATTGTCAGGATATTGAGCAAAATGATTTTTGACTCTCCATAAATTTGCGCGTGGAGCACGCGTTTCCTCTCGTCTGTCGTCGTCGATGTCGACTTCCGGTTACTCACTACTTCCAATCACGAAACCCGTACACGAGATCCCTTTTTTTGCTGAAAGTTCTTCTTCGATCTCCTCCTTAAAAGATAATTACTGTGAAAGATTATGTGAAAAAGAAGAAATCGGTTGCTTTTAGACTTTTTACGCAGTGAGTATCCTTTATTATTTTAATATATATATTTATATGTTTATGTTTCATTATATGTAATTAAATATATATATATATATATATAATAATGTGACAAACACACGGGTTGGTATTGTTACTGTACGCCACGGTGAAATAACGTTCTGAAGGTACAGACGAAAAAAATAGAGCATAACTGAGTAAGAATAATGACTCAAGTAATTAAATAAAAGTTTGTTACAGCATAAACGTGTATTTTATATCCGACTGTTGTTAGTCATCTAAATTCGTAAAAAGAAAGAGGAACGAGGAATACGAGGGAGGAGTTAAGGGATTGGGATAGAAGTTTTCATTCGGTTTTCGGTTGACACTTTGAAAGAACGCGTCTCAGAAAGCCTTGGGATGAATATACATATTATCATTAGTACAACATTCGTTTAGAATTAGTTTTGTGTGCCTGCGGATTACTCGTTTGTTGGTTTCAACATTCTCATGGTTTGTTTTATCTTCGATATAGAATATGGCCCTTTCAGCAACGACGAATATTATTCCATCCTCCCGATAGATCGAATTTTGACTAGCACGTTTGTGGCATGTCCGCAGAGAGAGAAACGTCTTTGTTAACAATGTCACCTCAACGTAAATGTAAAAAAAAGAGGAATAAGCAATGGAAGTAACGAAAGATAAACAAAAGAATGATAAAGTAGGGGGAGAAACGAGAGAAGATTTCGAACTCGTTGCCGATCGCTCGTCTCTGGAGGATGGCGAATTCGATATTGAAATTCATTTGACACTTTTCTCGTCGCGTTATAAGGAGGGCCCAATCGTCACGCCGTTCCATTCTTCGACGTCGTGACCTATTTTATATTCTTTTTCGGTAAAGAGTTTGATTAATAATTGACTCCTCATTAGTACTCGCCAGGGAGGGGGGAAATTCTCCTTTCTTCCTTTGATAAACGATTTTTTGGTTTCTTTTTCGACGCCTCTGCGGTCCTATACACCGAACTCTCACGGATACCATTATAGAACTCGCGAGCGCTGTTGTCTTCAATTCGTCGAGTCTTGAACACACGTCATCTGCCTCACGATAAACGCTCCTTGAAATTATGCTTAAGAATTAAATAATTGTACACGATTTTCACGCTTTTATGGCAAGAACGATCTCTCGACTGACCCTGCTCTACTTCCGGTACACTTAACTCGAGTAACACATATTTTCAAGATTTTTCGTAAACCAGATATCTGAGGATGCTTTGCGCACACGACAACTTCAAAAATTAAGAGTCAGGTCAACTTCATGAATTCATTCAAACAAACAGTTTCGTCAGAACTTTGATGTCGAGAAAAGTCTAAAAAAAAAAAAAAATCATCAAATATCAGATAAATTTGCCTCGTTATTCGGACCTTCGTAGAAATATGTATGAAGTAGTTTTCTAAAATCAAATTTCAAGAGGCTCGGATCAAATTTTGTGTGCGATAAAGTTCTCGGTCGTGATTCTGCGCCAATATTCTTCAAATTATTTTTCAAATAGCTGAAAAACAATTTATTTGAAACGGTTGTTAAAATCGCGGTTTTTTTTTTATCTTTTATCCCTTTTCCCCCATCCCATATCCTCGAATATCTATCATTTATTTCGAGAGAAGGTATTATCGATTAATTAGCTAATCATAATTTTCAGCTCAATTCTTCAATACTTTCTCTTCTTCTCACTATCTTTCTTCTTTTTCTTTTTTTGTTTTATTTTTTCTCTCTCTCTCTCTCTCTCTCGCTCTCACTCTTTCTAAGGCCTTAGTGTTATTTACAGTTATGAACATCTTTTGTTTATCTCGTATGTAAGATAAAAGTTATGACAATAATGGGCACGTGGCAACGACTTAACATTCGGGTTCTTTTTCCAATGAACCCACGACAATAACGTCATATAGATCTATCGTAATATTCATGATTTCAATTCGCAGACAATCTATCTGTTTTTTTTTTTTTTCACGAGAATGTCGAAATTTGTATCATCGAAAAGCTCTGAGAAGTCAAAAAATTGTTGAGTCTCGCAGTGCTCAAAATTGACTATCATTTTCGGTTGAATCTGTCGCTGAATTTGTATAGAAGAAATGCAACTGTTTGCAATGGAATTTCAAATGCAATGAGAAACACATTGAATTCCAACGCGTTCCGAAGATGCAGGTTTCGACTTTACAGTTCATCTCGCTTTATCGTATTCGCGTTTGTGTTTTATCATCGATTTTTTTCCGTTTTTTTTTCTTTCTTTTTCATTCACGATCGTGTGCAGCATGCGTTGACAGCGTGTCGTAAATGAATCTATTATTTCAACTCTACCCGAGGATTAAATACAACTGATATTAATATTTTCGTTTCTTCTAAATCGTCGAACGTGTTCCGACGTCGTTCGTTTATGAGAAATGGACATTTTCACGAAGAACAGGTAACATTTGTCTAATCGTACAATTGCATGCAAGACTTGAGTCCACATATTCGTTTCCTTTTGGTGGGTCAAGTAATTCTTTCGTATAATTGGATTTCGATCCAATCGCGTCGGAGCTCGCGGGGCAAATTCTAGGCAGATCTATGCGTTTCGAGATTCTCGTCGATTTCGTCGAGGACGAAGATTTATATTTAGTCCCAGAAACAAAATCGGTGCTGAGTTTTTTCGATTTTGTTTTCGTACCCTTTTTTTGTCCATGCTTAGACAATGTTGGCTTTTATCGCAGCACTTCCCATCATGACCTTATTCACGAAATTCACGATCGCCGTTGCCGGCTGTCCGAGCTCCAATTCGGCGAACACGTGACATTGATTGTCGGTCTTGTGAGCTGGCTTTCTTGCGACGAAACCAAAGCAGCGACTGTAGCAAAACAGATAGAATGTTATAATAAAAATCAATGAAATAGAAAAATTCTGAATACTATAAAATATTTATATTTCTCGCAAAATGTTCCTTCCAAAAGGCAATTATTCCGTTTATTAATTCGAATCGCATCGAATTTTAAATATAAAATAAAACTCGTTTTACCCACGTTGGAAAGTTAAGGAGAAAGAAGATCATTTTTTCTCCCAATGTTAGTCGAATAAAGTTGAACTTACTGAGCACTCAGCGGTCGTCCCGTGTCATCGCTGACAAAGTCCCACGTTCTTTCCTCAGTGTCCAAACCGCAGTAGCTTATATTGTTCGTGGGGTAATGCCTGCGGAAGAAAAGTTTGCGCGCATTGTCTGTGAGCGTTATTCCCTGCGTCGAAACTTTGAAATGTACGATCGTTGCCGTCGGCAATGGTTTTTGTTCGAACAGGGTCGTTATCGATTTCTTAATTGCTTGTGGCCCTGTTAAAGACTCGGTGTCGATGGTAAAGAGGTATAAAACGTTGCAAGCTGCAAAAAAAAATCATATTTATTATCGTACAAAATTCATGATCCAACTAATAAAGATTTTATTTTTCAAATGTTTTAATATTCAAATTTGCATTTCGTGTGCGATTTGAAAAGAATTTACCTGCTCCTTGGGCGAGAAGTTGTTGCGTACTATTGGAGCTCGGTGAGTCCAGAGCTCGAGCAGCAGCCTCGGGTTCAGGGAGTAACAATTGACAAGGCAGCGCCATGGCCATAAGGCTGTGTTGATAAACAAGAGCGGATAACGAACTGAATACTGGCTCGTTAGCGCAACCCTTCAGTCGAACACCACGCGAGGTTGGTTCGATGAGAAAATGCCTGACCAATTCGCTCGATGGATCTTTTGGACTGCTCGGTGCACCAGGAGGCGGGGTCGCGACTTTTAACGCCAAACCGAAGGCTCCGGGAAATGAATTACTGTCACGAACTACGAAGGTACCGGGCGTTGCGTCTTTGAGCATTGAAATAGCTGTGGAAAGAAATGTATTTGGTTGGCATAACTTACATGAAAAATTGTGGTAAAATTGATTTATAATAAAAAAACATTCACGAAATACTGAGCTTCAACAAAATCATTGTTCAATCCTGGACGAGAAGAAAATTTAGTTTTTTAGAAATTGCTGTGTGCACGAAATATTGGATAAGAAAAATTTAGGAGATAATTGGTCTACCTTGTTCTCGAGAAATATTGGGCTTGTACCAAATCCTGCTCGTATCCCTTACAAACTTGACGTTTACGTCAGCAACCTCCTGAGGCTCGGTGTTTGAGTGAATGCTCGATCGTCTCGAGCCATAGTGTTGTACCTGAGGAGACGAATGACCTCCGCTATTAACCGAACTGTACGAAGTAGCGCTCTGAAAGAATAATTTTATTGATGTATGACGTAATTTCAACAAGTTTAAAAAAGAATTTGCAAGACATTTCAATGCTTTTTAAACTTTTCGTGCACATTTTCTAGAGAGTTTTAAAAATAATCATTAAACTGAGATTCGCAAATGGGCAAAGTACCTTGGGACTTTGGGTAAAATCGACCTGCGTCGGTGTTCCAGTATGACGAATGACCGTGTGTGTTTCCGAAATCGTTGAATCGCTCGTCGGTGAGACAGGCCGGTCCTTGCTGAAATTTACAAAACTCATTAATACTCCAATTGACACAATGCCAGAGAACACATAAACAGTTGGTGCGGTTTTTCTCGTGCAAAAGTGTGCATTTTACACGTAAGGACATTAAACATTGATACGAGAAAAGACGGATGAGTTTGGTTTTCTCATTCAGTTAGTTCTTATTCATTTTCAATGACAGGTCTTCGGGAATTAATTTGGTAATGTTAAAAAAGCATTATCCAGGATTTCTTTATTACTTCGTGATAAATTTCGTGTACGAGTATCGTGCGACATCACTATTGTCAATTCTGTTTGTCGAATAATGCTGAGTGTGGGACATGAAAACGACACATACAAACAACGATGCAATATGAGTTCACGTACGTTCATGCTTATAAAAATGTTGACGAATGCCACGCAATGTCACATTTTGTTATCGTTACAAACGAATTGTCAGTTTTTTTCTCTTCACTTCGTTTTTAATTTACTTTACATTTTTCTCTTTTTTTTTTTATTACCTATAGTCGAACGACGCCGACTGGTTAGTGAGTGGCCATCGTTTGTTATGCATTTGCTTAAGCGTACCGCTTGCCGGAAAACTCAAACGTCTAGAATCACGAAGATAATTGTTTTTTCCATATTCATGTATTGGTCAAAATAATATTTTCTTGCATTTGCAACAATCATTTGAGGAAAAATGCACTCGATGAGATTCGCACTGGAGTAAATTTTTTTTCTAATTTTTCAAATATTTGAATACTGCACATTCGTCTACTGAAATCGAACCAATTTTTTTCTAGTAGTCGAATGGTTCACCATTTTTCTAATATTTTTATACTTTGGATTCAGCTCAAGTTTCGTTAGGTCTGAATATTTAAAAATTCGATAAAAATTTTTTATAATCCTGACAGCTTTGAACAGAGTAAGAATTTGGGAAAACGTATTTGGAGAACATCTTTTGGAGGAGAAAACAGCGAATAGCTCGTAGAGGAAAAAATGAAAGAAATTGAAAGTAAGACAACAGGAGATATTGCAAGTTGAATCAAAATTCAGAAATGTTGGGCACAAAGGTGGGTAAATGGAAAAATTTTTGAAATTATACGCATTTTTCATACTCTAAAAGTTTAAGGAGCTTAATCAGTTTTATAGATTATAAATGCGACGTTAAAAACGTTATTGAGGCTCAGTTTCGAAATCCTTTAAACTCCAAAATGCAAAACGGTCATTTTGGTACCCGATAATTCGTTTTTATCAATTTCTTATGATTGCCATAGTGAAAAATTGAAGAACACTCTATTTTTACTCTGTACTAAGCCCTAAAAGTTTTCATAGGTGAATCGTCTGATTTTTTGAAAAAATAAAAAATTGGAATTTACCGCTGTGTCGTCGGACTCTTGGGAGGAAGTCCCGTCTCCCGATTAATGTCTCGTCTTTCCTCGATGTAAATAGCCCGATCAGCGACATAGCCACGTATGTTGTTGTTGTTAATATTGTTACCGACGTGAGAATCGGCATTGTGAATATTATTGTTGTTGATGGCGTAAGTCGAGGTGTCGTGATTGATATTGTTAGAAACGACGTAATTACGATCTGCCGCAAATGTCACTGTAGGCGATGAATTATTGACGTACGGTGTTCGGGGATGAACCGGAAATGCTGGTGTTTGTGGCCTCGAGGCATTTCCGACTCCCGCACTTCCGGGACTGGCGCTTCGTTCGATCCACGACGAAGGTGAATCGTTCTGTGGTGGCTGGAGTAACAAAAAAACACGAACGAATTATTTATTGCGATTCCATCAATTTCGCTGAATTGTCATTTATTTCAATTTTTCTTTCATACGACTCAATTGGGACGCGATAAAAATGTTTGTAGCTTTGACAAAAGGATTTTGAAAAATCTCTCTCGTGGATGAAAAAATGCTTAAGATTAACCATTTTTGAGATCGTCTGGCAAGGAGTTTCATTTTTTTCCACTTTAAGTAACTAATGTAAGCTGCATATAAAAAAATACGAAGAGAATAATTTCTTGGACACTTTTCCATACATTTATATATTTTTCTAAACAAAAATTCATAAACGGTTGAATGTTTACATAAAAATTTGGCAAAAGTACCTTTTCCCATCCGAAGCAAATGGAGAATGAAAAAAAAAAAGAGAAATTGCACTACAGCCAAAAATGGTTAATTGGACGGGTAAAAAAAGAGATGGCAAAAAGGGCGTGTAAAAAATTGGTGCGAAGCATATTATGGAGACAAACCTGGGTACTACACTGCCATGCTTTTGGTGACTGGTTAGGGGAACTGTTAGTGTCAGTGTTGGTGTCGCTGTTGTAAGTTGTTGACGATGGCGTGGAAATAGAATGATGATGATGGTGGAATTGAAGATGATTATTGTTCTCATTTTTATTAGTCAATATTGATTTTTTGACAGGTGACATTTCGGCCAACGATCGCATGAGGCTGACGAGAGGATCGTTCGATTCTCGGCTGGTTTTTTGTTCGACGACAGCCAAAAGTCCCGTCTCGTTATCTTTCGCATCCTGATTTATCGTGTGATCCGAATAATAGTTTTTCGTCGTTTCAAAATTGCCCGTAACAGCTTGTCCATCGTTTCTCGACTCAGGATGCGTCGTAAATCTTTGGGCTGTTGTATTCTCCTGTAAATTATTCAAACACGGTGTCAACGAGCTCGAATTTTGGCGGTGCTCTCTCAGCAACGTCTCAGTACGTCCGTAACTATCGCTTCTCGAATCGGGACGAGGCGGCTGCTGCTGCTGTTGTCTTCCTCGATTAGTTATCTCTTCCTGCTGCTGCTGCTGCTGCTGCTGCTGCTGCTTCTCCACGATGCCCCTGCTGTTTAATGATTGCTGTTGCCCTACGCCTAATTGCTGTGCTGTTTTTTGTGCCCCATTTGGGGATGTCTGAGGGCTCTGGAACGCAAGCCAAGCTCTTTTCTCAGGCAACATGCACGACTAATCTAGCTCAGGATTTTCTAAGATCTTTTTACACGTGGATTCACAATTCAAAATCTTTCGTCTCAACGTTTTTTTTTCTCTTTCATTTCATTACAAAGGAGGGAGAAACTGGAATTTATTCGCTTCTAGATTATTGAGTTTCAGATGGTTTCGCATGTGCTGTGGATAGTTGTGTTTTTCTTTTAAGTGCTGCAATGCTCTTGTGAAGATGCCTTGTGAAGATAAAGTCGCGATAAACGTGCTCCACGAGATATTTTAAATGTCGTATTAATCAATGCTCTGGGTAATTAGCAGGGGAAACTCGAAATTAGACGTTTGGTCGTTATTAATATTGACTTTTGGTTCATTGATGAAAATGTGTCAACAAAAACGAGAGTTAGATGACAAAAATTGAGGATTCACGAGCTGAAAATGTATTCGGTGATTTTCAAATGATTTTTCATCAAGATTTTATTAATGATTAAAATAATTGAGGCAACGAAAGTCCCAGGGGAGTTAATATGCGACTATTGAATATGGATTTTCTACAAAGCCGAAATTATCACTGTCTAAAAGGTCCAAGGATTGAGAAAACGAACGTCGTTTTCTTTTAAAATTTTTTATCTTTTCTCCTAGCTTACCTGGCCGTCGCTGTATTTCTGGAATTCGTAGGCTCGTTTGACGGAGACGAAAGGTCTCTCGTTGACACTTTCGGCTCGAGGTCTTCCCAGTGTTCCGTTCATCATGCCACCGTTGAATTTTCGGCTGCTCGATCTTTGAGGTAAAAGAGGACTCGCTGGAGCCGATGTGTGCGGAACTCCTTTTGAGCTTTGCTGTAAAAAGCACAAGCAAAGCAGAAATGATGAGCAAAATAACAGAAGATTAGGAAATCCAACATTTTTCTTAACTTTTTTTGAAGATTCAGTTAAATTTCATTCAAAATCTTTCGTTAGATAAAAAGAAAAAAAAAAAAACAATAATTACCTGATACGAGATGGTATTGGTAGTCCAAAGCTCGTCGTCATCATCGAGCACAGCCGAATCGCTGGCGTAACCATCGTGCCTCAATCGTCCTCTTTGAAGACTTCGCAGTTCGCCGATCACGCGATTTCCGCTCTCTTGGCGCCACATTTTTCCTGGACTTCTTTCATCCCGCCTGGCCGCGAGTTTCAGCTGCTGTTGTCTCAGCCAGGAGAGTCTTGAAACATTAAGAATAAACTATGAGCTTGCGCTCTCTCTCTCTCTCTTATAATGCTCTCGACAATGAGATTGGAGAATCGTGCAACAAAGGCTCGTTAACTAAATAATCAGGGCATTGCCGTTGCGGATGATGAATTTTCGTGCATATCGATTATCGATTTTTGTGAAGCACCATCATTGAATTTCTTCTCACTTGGAAATTCGGTTTTGACAAAAAAAACTGTCGAATTTTGCCTACGACAACCAGGCGAAATCTCTCAATTCATTTTGTCTCAGTGACATTTCCACTAAATTTCATAAGAAATTTTATTTAAATCTTCACACTGTAATTTGACGTGAAATTGAAATCGCAACGAATTTCAAGACGATGAGCTCGTTAAATGTTCATCACACGACCGAAAATTAATCCAATTATGTTTTTCGTAAAGCATATAATAAAGAGAAGACGAAGAAAGAACGAGGAAACGAGGAGCGGTGTTGCACCATGGCCGATTTGACGGCGTCTCGAGACCGTTCTATATTTATAATTATGTCAGACACGGCAAGAGCCAACTCAAAATATACTCCGGTAAACGTTTCGTCGCTCCTTTGTATTTTTTCTTCATTTTTCTACCTCGTCTTATTTTACTTCCGCTCGTTTCCTTTTCTCGACGTTTCGCGTAGCTCACGCTGTTTGACAACAAGACTGTCACCATAAGGCGATGTTTGTACTCGCGGTGCAAATATACTCAAGATTTCCGGTTGTTTGAATTTTACGTTAAAAAGAAAGAGAAAGAAAAAAACGGTTTTTACGTTCCCAGCGACGTTAATTTACTTATTTTTTCATTTGAAGTGTGAAAAAACGACGAGAAATCTTCTCAATGATCTTGCAACGGTTCCCATCGTTGAAAAATGGAATCCAAATTTCGTTACGTTTAGCACGTCGTTTTATAAATTAACCTCCATTCCGTGCTATTTTTCATTGGGCTTTATTCCCCTCAAAATCGTGCCACCGGTCATAAATATCCTAGAAACGTTTCCCAAGCGCAACGCGTGTGACTCAACGCCACGAGACCGCATTCACCTTTTTTGTCATTTGGTACATAATATGCACATACGATATATGTTCTCGAAACTCGTTGCCAATACCGTAAACGTTTAGCAACCATTCTCAAGCAATTTATCGTGACTCTGAACGTTATCATCAATCCAGTGCTCAACTTTATATAATCAAAATAATAATGACAATACGAAGGATAAACAAATAAAGAAAAATAATCGCATTCGCAATGACTTTCCGCCGAATTTTTTCAGTTGAAACTTTCGAAAAAATCTATTTTTTTTTCATTGCATTTTTCGAGCGACGTTTGCTTGGCTATCTGAATAGCAACGCACCGCCCAGTGCGGTACCGCGTACCGGCCTTTCTTTAAACGCGTTTTTCTCAAAATTACGAGTTTTGAAATTTTTAGTGGAACTATTTGTTTTTTTTTTTTGTTTTTGGAAAAACGATGAAAAGAAAACGTGCTTTTTCGTAGTTTTTGGGAAAATGGCCGCCGTTTTGTCATTTTTGAAAAAATAAAAAATCGTATGATACGCGCTATAGCCTACTGAATGTAAAACAATTTTTTAAAAATCATCCGTTTCAGAGATTTCATCAACAGCTGCGCACACCCATATTTTTTATGGACCTGTCTTCTCCCCCATTTTTCTGTACGAAGATTAAGTAAAATAAAAATAATAAAAAAAATGTTTGTGTATATTAAGAGTGCATTAGGGTTTAAAGTAATTCGTGGAAATAGTATTTTTTTGCCCGTCTAATTAGGGTAGACCCCCCTAAGTTTCTACATTTTGAAACTGATGGAACGACGAAACCACTGGAAAATTGATGAGTTTTCGATTCTCTCGGGAAGGAATGAAACGACGAAAGCATTAAATTCTTACCCATCAGCGTGATCAGAATTTAGTTTGGCAGATCCATTAGCGAATTCGGGCGGTGGATCAGGCGTATGTGGGCTGAGCGGACTGATGGGTCTTCGTGAATTATCAGCGAGGATATCATCGATATCAACGACGGGATTGGTGGTCGCTCTCATAGTAGCTTTTCTCACGAGGGACGGAGACGAAAGTTTTTGGTGTTTGATCATATCGCTCGTAGCACCGTAACTAAATGGTTGACTGGTTTGTCTCGCGTGATAAGGAATGTCCTCGTCTATAAAATCAATATTACCGGACGGTGAGAAAGATTGATTTTGTTTCGGGTTCGATGAGATGGAATCATGATTTTTACGATCCGTTGAAATTCTATAATCAACAATGTCCATGTTTCTTGTCTCGTTTTTAAGGCTACCATAATTATTGGTACTCGTGTTGTGAGATGGGCTTGTGTCGCGTTTTGACGAACCGTAATTTCGATAGTTCGATTCTTTAACGCTCGAATAATTCGAGGCTGGATTGCTGTTCCCGTAGCCACGTGACTCGTGAATGTACATTTTGTCCGATCGTCGATTTAGTCTGTTGTATTCCTCGCTGCTCGGTGGATCTGGCATCGACTGAAATTCAAATAAAACACACGCATCGTTTAAAAGAAGAAACGAAAGTAGAAAAAAAACTGACTGTATTGATGAAGAGTGACGTACGAGGTCAACTCGCTCATGTTACGAGAGCTCTGCTGCTTTTACCACGACAGTCTTTCGTTACAATATCAATATTGACACAATTTGATGGGCCCATTCAAATTAGCCGACGACCTTCGTCATTTTTTAACAAAGATTGTAACCTCTAGTCAGTTACTCTTCACCAAAACCATCAAATTAACGAATGGAAAAAATATTTGGAGCACAAGACTGGAGCAAATAATCGGGATGAATTTTAGTCACTCGAAATAAATTTGACCGAACGATTAAGGCCGTTTGTCTAATAAAGCTTAAACGGTAAATTGGCAAGAAAAAATAAACAGGATGATTGAGCCATCCTCTGGAACACGACGGTCGACTTTTTCGTCGTCGTAAAAATAAATAAATTATTATATAAAATGATTGACACAGAATAATGGGATCGAAATACTAACCTCGACAGTCAGCATCATATCGTGCAAAAGCTTATCGAGATCACCGTGCGCCTGACTCTCGGGCTCGGGCTCCGGTGGACTTGGTCGTTGCGGGGGTGCGCTGCTTATACCACTGTCCATAGATACCGTCAATGGGGAGCCCCGGGCACCACTTCCGGCACCCTGATTAACCACTGCGTACAGCGAGCCATCTATTGGACCACATGTGTATCCTAATCCACGTGGTGATGTGCGGACCGATGAACTCGATGGTGGCGGTGGCGAAAGTGGCGTTTCACGACCTTCTGAAATGAAAAATATTCAGAAATTAATGTAAATCACATATTCCCCGATAAATTTATCAATTTATCGTATTTCGAATGAAATTTGATGTAAACATTTACAATTATTTGCACGCTAAATTCGATACTATTGATATAGGAAAATAATACAAAGGCGATATTTTTTGTCCCACAAAACGTAGAATTTCTGGCTGAATTGACTGATTCCAACTCACAATCGATATTAGTAAAACCCTCTTTTACGAGCCGTACGCTTCAAACTCGATAAAATGATGCAAAGAGCTTTCAGTTGTATCGCTTCAGTTGTATCTTTGGTTTTCAATTCTTGTGTAATATCGAATGGGGAAATAGTGACGAAATGGATATAATTCTAAGATTTATTTTGATATGAAATTGAGAGCGTTCGAGTAGATTCATCATTACACGAGGAATCATTTCGTCAATATGGCAACTGTCAAAAAATCGTTTTATTGTTGGTACAAGAGTTTCCGGAAATCCAAACGTTTCCTAATGATTCTCAAAATTGATTGAATTCGAAGCTACTGGATTTTTTTGTCTCTGTAAGACTGAACGTATCCGTTAATTTTTTCAAAACACGTACGGATGTGGCGGAAAAGATGAAAAAATATTTTGCAGCCTAAGATTTAGTGGTACGCTCACAGAAAAATCGTCGTGAAGACCAGAGTGACGAGAAATTTTTTTGATAAAACGTCGCCGTACTGAACTTTGATTGTCGAATTTCCTCGCATGTTCTGCCTTTTTGCTACGAGTTAAATCGTTCGGTTCTTGTTCAGGGAAAACTTGCTCCTGTTTTCCAAGTGTCAATAAATATGTATAAGAAAAAGAGGCGGAAAAAGGGAACGTTTGAAAGTGCTTATATTTGAAAATAATTTCTGGTTAGCGAGTCGTTGACAAGACAAAACGAGCTTGAGAAACGTGGATATGAATGGGCATGCAATTATTTGCCAGCAGAGAGGTAAACGCGGTGATCCTTGAGTCGGTGCTTTTTCCTTTTTAATCGCGGTTGAGAGGCGGAAGCTCGAGAGGCTGCAGCGCCAGGAGAGCTTGTTGTGTTATTTTTATGTTTATTTTCGTTTTTTCTTTTCTCAGGCTTCTTCAAACGTGCTGGCTGTTGGTGCTCACGAAGCTGACGAGCAATTTACTCGGTAGCTCGAGTTATGGCACGCGGTTGATGTAATTCACGCGCGTGCCTGACGTAATGTTGCCCTTGTGGTAGCTTCACACGAGCAATGTACACAGGCATTCTGTAACATTTCGTGTACTGGAGCCAAGCGAGCTCGAGGCTCGAATTTGACGCTAAGCTCTTGGAAGTATTTCCTCTCTTTTATTTTCTCCTTCCTTCTTCATCTTTCTCATTCTTTTCGCGCTGAAGCTGCGATACAAAAGTTCAGGGAATGCAATCCAGCAGTTTGTCCGTTCTTATACAGCCGGTTGTAATATTCTTCGACTCCGGGAGCGCGCTCGCGTGACTCTCGGAAAACTTGAGACGAAATTATCCGGTTCTATTTCGGAAAAAAAACGTTCTCCCATGATTTTCCGTTATTCTGGGTCAGGAGAGTTAGCTCGAGCCTCGAATGTTTGTGAAAACTTTGAAGAAATAAGTCAACATTTTTCATTCAATTTGCAATGAAAATATTGATTTTGTGGATAAATAAAAATTCTCATTTTCAACGCGAATAACTTCGACTCTGAGCCATCAAGTTCTCTATTTTAAGCAAGAAATTTTATTTCACTTCGTAGTCGAGAATAGTTCCAGCATTTTAAGCTCGCTACCGCGTGCTCAAAGCACGGCTGGCCTTTCCCCGTGCTTGAATCCTCTTTGCAGAGCGTTTGTTTAAGATTTTCGAATTTTGTAAACCCAAGTGTTTGGCAATTTGATTATAAATCTAATTCTCCAGTTGGAAAATAAATGGAATGTGGTCCGTGCCTGAGCCTGATGGAATTGAAATGAAAAAATGGGGATCGGTACGAAGAATCGTGCGATAATCGATTAGCCAGTTGTCCCAGTAATTATTGGATTCACGCACGAACTCCACTGTTCAGTCTTCGTGTACTTTCGCGCACACGAGAATCATCTTCGTTAATTAATAGTAATTACAAAAGTCGCGAGAGAATTTTAACAAGGTATTAAGGTGGTGCACGTGTCGGGTCGTTAATTAAATTAATCAGCGACACGTCGTCCTGTTTTTTTACAACTTTCCCACGTTAGGAGGGATTTGTCGAGATCGGCTGGGGGGATGAGAATCGACGGGACAAATAGGAAAAGATCACGAATATCCGAGGAAAGTTTGTTATATTATAAAAAGTTGGCGTTAGAAATGTACGCATGAAATAACGACGAACGAGGAAAAAATCTCGAATTACTCGAGCTAGAAAAACTGAGTCATAATGTCGCAATAAAATAATAATTTTTCAACCGGTACGAAATGGTGAACGTGACATAACAGCTCGTATAACGAAATGTCAATAAAACGAAGCGAGAGGCAATAAAAAGCAGGCGAGTTTCAGGGAAACGTTGGTGAAACTATTTCTCAACAATCGGCGAACGAATTTCACGAATAATTTATATCTGTTCGCAGTAAAAATAGTACATATCCATTCGGTAGAAGGCGATAGCAGGGAAGAAGAGAAAAAAATCTTTTACAAGAGTCTAAACGGAGAAAAAAGAGATGAATGGCTCGGCGAGAGGTGGCAAAGTAAAGTATCCCGTCGCGTGAGGCGGTAAAACCTCACGTCATTCCGCTCCACTGCTGTAATGTGCGATTACTAGTCTATGTGTCTGTGTATAAACAAATACATAAGACGTTTCACGAGTAAAAACCGATTCCGGAAGAACCTTTAAGGCCTTACACTTGTGATGAGCGTAAAAATCGAAAATTCTTTTTTTATTAGATATTTTTCAATTAAGTACAATGCCTGAAGGATATTCTCACCAAATTTCATAAAGATCGGAGCGTTAGATTCGTGGCTATGGGTATTCCAACCGACTGCCCTGCGTGCACGCGGTCGTCTAATATTTAAATCTGTAAGACGATTATCTCCGACTCGTCTTTTTCGAGAAATACCTTAGACGAAGGATTTCGTATTTTGTTGGAAAAAAAATTGTAACAAAAAACCGAAAATTTAGCACCTCAAAGAATGAATTTTTTGTTAAAACTGTCGCCATTTTTTTTTAAATAAAAATTTTTGCACATCCTCCGTCCAGACCCAAGCTATTGTTATAAAAAAAGAGTGGTATAAATTTGGTATGTAGCGGATTAATAGTTTTTAAGTTATCATGTCCACTGCAACCGATGCTAAAAAAAGGTGCTATACTGGAATGCAGCCGGAGTTGCGCCATTTTGAGAAATTTTATGGTGAAAAAAATTGTGCAAGTACATATGCGCTAATCAATGTCGTTCACAGTTTTTCAATAAACATTGATTTTCTTGTCGAAAAAGAATCAAGAAAATCACGTTTTATCGCAGTATGACAAAAAAGAGATGTTTTCTAGTTTCGAAATTAATTCGAAAAATTGAAATAAAACAAGAATTTTCGGGACTCGAGCCTTGTCGTTGGAGCACTTGAATGACTGAGTAAAAATATTATAATAATGAAAATGAGCCACATCGAAAATCCGTCCCAGTATATCTCGAGACGCGAGAGACAATAAATTAGTTTCGAAATGGGACTTGAACGTGGAATGTCTCATGTATATTGTTGCGTGTCTATCGGTATTACAGCCGCCACATTGCTCCCGCGACTCTCTCGGGCCATTAGACTCGTGGTTTGTGTGCTGGGGGCACGCATAAAAAGGCGTAGGAAAAAGAGCGAGTTACAAACGTCGCGCGAAAAGCGTCGAGTTCACAGAAAGCCAAGAAGCGAGAGCGTACGGGAAAAGGCGTCGGTGTGGCATTTCGTCAAGATTTGGACATTGGGCAAGAACGAGTCGTCTCTCACTCGTGGCCAAATCGAGCTGTCAAGATTTTCTCTTCTCCTTTTTATCCACCGCGTTTCTTCCTCTCACTTCCCACTCGTTGTAAAATGTTAATAATTATGATAATACGAGCACCGACGATGTCAATGACACGAGGCGATCTAAGCCGAGCAAATCTGCCACTCATAAAGAGGAAAAGAGAGGAGAGAAAGTACACTGGCTCGAAGGCAATCGGTCCAGAGTTTATTCGCGGCAGTTTATACTCTCTCATCTGAATTCAATCCACACGCGTCGTCGCAATCTTGTCGACGCATCTCCCGACTGCGTACACTCTCCGCCGCGCGTATATATATAAATCATTTTTATTTGTGCTCTTGCACTCTCGTCGTCCACGCTTATTACTCGTCACGAGGTTTCTCTGATATATCTCTTCTCCGGCCTCTCATTTTTCCCTTTTTTTCTCTCGTACCGACAAAACCTCCGATATCGCGCTTTATTCCAGAACTTCTTCGAGCCTTTTTTCACAGTTCCTTCTTTCCTCCTTTTTCCTCTCCGCTCTCTGTAATTACGGATCGACAGTTTTTCTCCTCGTAACGCGTAAAAATACGCCTCGAATTTTTCGTCGATACGAGCTTCCTTCAAATTCAAATATCCATGAGAGCCGATATCCGTCCTCCTGTTTCAGCGTTTGCTCCTCGCTCGTTTGCTTGCTCCAGCTTTTATCGCGTCACATTCCATCTTCAGAGGAGAGCATATGACACTGTATGAAAAATCTCCTACGCTAATGGATCCACTTGGCCTTATCTGAGTGCGGAGCTCGCCCGTTGTAAGAGCATTTGCAGCTGCAAGGCTTCCTAGAGTCACCGGGAATGTTAGCGCGAAATACACTCTGCAGATATGTATCTTAACACGAGTTTCAAAGTGCTACTTTTCGTATACAGATATATGAGGCCTCGCTGCTGCGCGTGCACAGAGCTTTATTCGCTCTGTTATTGCAATTTTGTCATAAAAGCGACTCCGAGGTTGAGAATATTGTCGTGTGTCCTCAAAAACTGAGATGTTGAGTCGAACGAAAAGCAATTTTCTCGCACTAGTTCATCAATATTTATAGAAAACGTACAAAACAATTGCGCTTTTCTATCGTGAGGATATGTGAAAAAAATCCGAAAAAACGTTCGATCGGATGTTTTTGAAGTTTGAATAAAAAATTTCGTTTTTTCTCCAACATGAGAATACGCGTGGGAATCGATTTCTTGGAGAAGTGGTTAAAGGATACGAAATGGTGTTCGATTGTGTGCAATATCAGGGTTGTTCGATATTCGACAAAAGTCAGTACTTTCGATCGTCGAGCCATGTTCTTCCGAGACGTTATCCAAACGGTGGGAACCGAGAGCTCTGCGAAGATCTTCAATTCCTGTATAAATTCTCCACTGATTTATGACAACGTCGAGTTCTTTTTGGCCAAAGACATTCGACACAAAAAGGGTGAAAAGATATCGGTTTTCAAATAACTTTTTCTTTGGTTCAATGAATTGGGGAATTCGTTGGAAAATATTCGTGATAAAATTCGTCACAGAGAAAGGAATTGCATCCAAACAATAAAAAGGTTGTGATGAGTTTTTCGTTTTATCTGACCGGAAGATCGTCCTCGTTGGAGAAGCGTTCAGCGCAGTTGCGAAGTGGGTTGACAAGTGAGCGATGTCAACTGTCAATCGACTTAGATCGGTGCTGCGGATAAAAGCTCATTCGAAGAACAAGGTCGATCGTAAAATTAGCCGCGTTCTCGATTCCCCTCGCGATTCCTTTTACGGAGTAAAAAAAATCCGTTAATCCGTTGTTAGGCCAAGCGTCGTCATCCCCGCGAGCAGGAGATCGATGCGCGAACGATGGGCGAGATAGCGAAGCGTGTCGTCGAATAAAAGTGCATAATCGAGGGGTCTTTACTCCGGGATGCGGAGAGGGGCCTCGAGCAAGGATGAATTACCAGTTTGACGGGCTCGTAGAGATTCATGATGCAGAAGCAACGGCGACAGGAAAGGTGGGCGCGAGAACACGCGGACATATATTTCCCTCTCATTTTTAAGGGGGTTATTTTTACCTTTTATTTATTAACTCCGGTCTCGATCTCGGGGAGGAAAACCGCGATGACAAAAGTCCAAGCGAGCCGGCGTTGTCGTACGCGTTCTCCGCGGAATCGTGGCGAGTCTCATCTGCATTCCTACCAGGAAGCCAGCAGCCCGTCGAGGGAGTGTACATTAAGCAGGAAGGAGACGATAAAGAAAGCGAGTCTTGAGGCTTCTTCTCTATGCGCATATGCGAGAGCGCGAGCGCGCGAGTTCGAGTCTGTTATCACAAGTTTGCGGAGACTTTGGTGAGCGAGGAGGTAAAATCATAGCTGCCGGTTGCTGAAGAAAGAGAAACGAGTGGTGGTCACGCGCGACGATAACTGGCGACGTGTCGCGATTCTTCGATCACCGTTCACCGCGTTCGTTATGCTGCTCGCGAGGTTGTGCGACTCGCTCGATCAGCAGCAGACTCCGGGGCACCGATGAGTTTCTCGAATTTCATAAAAAGTTAGCGACTCGAGAAAAGAGCGAATATGCAGGAGAAAACGGGCCGGGGAGTCGAAGATCTTTCGCCCAGGAGCGCGCGAACGACACTGCTGCTTCGTTTCGCGACAAGCGCCAGTCAAGAGGGATAAAAGAGCGAGAGAACGCGATCGCGAATCCGGCACATGTTCGTATTATGTACGTGGGGAGATTTGATACAGAGCCGTGTGTAAAAGTAGATAGGACGAGAGGAGACGGGAATTATGTGCGTTGAGAGGAGCTCCGGGGGCCTGGAAGGGGGCAATGCGCGACTACGCCCCTCCAGTCATCGTCCTCATCTTGGTGGGCTTCGTCACGCGTTTTACAAGCGTGAAGAAACAGCCATAAAAAAGAATCGAAAAATAATAACTCGGCCCCCTTTTCGCTGGAATATTTGGTCAGGTTATCTCGTGACGAGATCGTTGCTCTTCTGTCTTACGCCTCCGGAAATGATCTCGGCCTATCCTTTTAAGGCTGTGCCACTAAAATTCATCGGCTGTTGCCAGAAAAAAGTTTATTCATTTTTCGCGAGTGTCAAGGTAGTTCATGCACAGTAAAATAATAACAATGAAGTGTATGATGAAGGTTTGAGAATGAATTCGAGACGATTGTCTCACTAGTTATAAAGATATATTACCTTAAAGATTGAACGAAATTGGTAATGAGCAAGCACTTGCTTATTTCGGTATTTTGTTTCTTCTTGGCTTGGCCCATTCCTGCCATAGCCTTTTTATTAATACTTTATTCTCGATCTATTTTCCTTTGTTTTTTTTCCTTTGCACTCATTAAAGCGATTTCGCATAAAAAACTATAGTATTTTAGCCAGGGACGAATGAAATTTGGGGTTCGGTCAGTGATATGGATCCCCGATTAATTGATGGTTTGTTATTTCCTTCGCCAAAAGATAAGTTGAAAAAATTTATTTACTATTTCAAATCAATAACTCTGGCATTAATTTAGAGTAATAATATTTTTAGTTGGGAAGTAAAAAATCGACCCAATCCAGACACCCATAAATTAGGATCTTACAGGCATGATCTACCTTAATTGCTCGGAGGCTTCGTCATTTTTACTAATAGATCGTCGTCCGAATTCGCATCATTAAAAGACATTTGTCATTGCTCAAACCATCGAAATAACAACTGAAAGAAACGATGGAAAAATCCATTGGGATTTTTCGTAAACGAAGAAATATTGCCTCTGATTTATCGACAGGATTCGAGCGGTCAAATCGAATTTGGGAAATTGCACTAGCGCGACAGGACAGTGCAATTCCTCCTCGCTAGGTTTCTTGTCTCTCGGAGAATTTGCGCAGACACGCGGTATCGCAATCTTCACAGATAGAGCATGAGGTCTCGTAGCCATTTACGAGTGGGTGTGGAACGTCGCGAGATTGCAAAAGTGTCTTGCAGGAGCTCGAAAGAGAGAGAGAGAGAGAGAAAGAGAGAGAGAGAGAGAGCGAGGACGAGGAAAGATCACAGACTTTTTGTATGTCGCTACGATTTAACAAACTGTGTCCAAATGTGTTGGTGCGCCTTGGTCCTACACGACTTATAAAATACGGGCACATATATACGCTGATACTTTTGTAGAAACACACGTTTAACCGGCCTCCAGTCACCGGCCCATGTACGGCAACTCGTGGAGGGCTTCTCGCAGTCTCGGCATCGCCAACACACGCGAATACTCACACATTCTTTTCATTCTGTCCTTTTGAGCAGAGCTCAACTGTGAAATAAAACCTCGAGAAACGGTGCTTCGAGGTCTCCAAATTTTCGGGCTCGAGAACTATTTTTTAACATATTTTTCACGCATCTAATCAATGAACAATGACTGCAGAAGCGCAGCAAAAAAATGGACAGTATTTGTTTAAAAAGACTAAAAAGATTAAAAATTGAGCGACATTTTCTTCACACTTGCGAAGATGCAGCACGTCGAGTTAAGAGAGCTATTAATAGTTCGTGGTTTTCAAAGTGGTGAGCTCGCCCAGAAAACCTTGAGAATATCACGTAATTGATGGTGAAACGACACTTATCGAATTACGGTTTCAGTTCGTCACACCACTTTGATGAGCAGCCACGAGATTTTATTCGTCATTCCGGACAGTTACAATAACATCGACGAGAAATCTGCTTATTTCGAATTCGACGATCGGGGGAGACCTGGACAAAACGGGGGGATACTTCAAAAATAGCGGAAATTATTGTTTTATTCTTACAATTTGGTCGATTTTTCTGGAAAAGGAAAGAAAAATCTAGAAAAGAAAAAACCAAGAAACTCTAGAAAAAGAAAATTGGAAAAATTTGGAAGCAATTAAAAATTTTTTGGACTTCTCTTAAAAAGAAGCAACCAAGGTGCATTGGATTAAAATTGGAATGAAAAAAAAAATCACCAAATGTTTAGGGGTATACCCCGTTGTGTCCCAAATAATTTTTTTTTATTAATTGCTAGAATTACCATACTTTTTTTTGGTGCAAGCCACCTTCTGCCTCAGTCTCCCCTACTTACATTGAATTTGATATTTTCAGTATTTGTAATTTCCGAGTTGTCCAATATTAATATTCGATTCTGATAAAATGTTTACTCGAATGACGAAGCAAAAACTGACACTTAAAATGTTGATTATTCGTACGAAGTGTCAAATATTCTTTAAAATACCTTTTCGCCGTGTGCAAAATGGCAAACAATAGTGAATGCAATCTCGTATCGATCGTTCATGTTTTCTCGCACCTGACTATGCACGAGGCACGCAATTTTCATGTTGTCCGTGTTATAAATATATACGCGTGTATTTATGTCCACATACATTATTTACGAGATTATACGGTGCGTGTTTTGCCCGCGCCATGTGCCATTTGACTGCACAACGTTTTAACACCTTTAAGGTATAAAACGTGGTTGCCGATCTTCCCGCAACATTTTCGCGCCTTTCTCTCTCTCTCTCTCTTTTTTTTTACTTCCTCTGTCCCTCTTCCTCCCTCTCAAAGTCTCTTGTTTGCGGAGGAATTTGTTCCCATAGTTAGTTTACGATAAATGTGATTGGAAAAAAACGAAACTTATCTTTACCTCGCTAATGAACAAACGTGACCGCGTGCATAGTGACAGAACGTGCTTGGGGCGAAAAAAAAAGAATCTGAGAGCCAGTACAGCGAGAACAAAAATGTATTTGTGCCTGGGATAGAGAGAAAAATTCTAGAGAATTTTTTACCGACTCTTTCAACGATGTGGAAGCCATTTTTTTCTAAGCAAACACCGGAGCGTTTGAAGTACGAAAGCGACTCGAAGATTCCAGAGGAGAAATTATTCTCAACCAATTTAGAAATGTTTTCTCGTCGATTTTTCACCTCATTTTTCTTTCAAAATACTTAGTCATGGATCGGAGATAAAAAAAATATTCGGAGACGCGATTCTCCGGGTTTTCCCCTCGACAATGCATCGTTGTTCCTGTTTTCGTTATTTTCTTTGTCTCGTTCAGTTCAGTTGTACAAGATGAATAAATGGCGCTCTACATCGATGGTCGAACGAAGGAGAACGTTCAAGACGAAAACATATTCGTTAGTACGTTGCGGTAGCGCGCATGTCCTTAATTTGATTTTAATCGAGCCGAGGCTCAGAATCACGTCGAGAATAGAGGGGCCGTTCGAGACTTCCTCGTTCCTCAGAGGCAGCGCGCGCGCGCGCGCGCGTTCCCGTATTCGGAATGATCGAGGAATTGTTAAGCGGAGTGTGGGAAGATATATATCTGCCCTAGCGAGGAGAGCTTGCCTCGACGAATCGGTATTTAGTAGTAAAAGCCCGTATAGATGCGGCGCGTCTTATACGGAAGCCTTGTCACGCTACAATGTACACGAACATAAGCTACTCCCCATTAGAATAAACTCGTGATTCTATTACAAAACTCGCCATGTTTCAACAGCAACGTATATACGTAACGTCGAAAAAGGATTTTTTTTTCTCGACGATTCTCCGCTTATTTTTGTAACGTCGATTCGTTTTTTCATCATTATTTTTATTATCGAATCTTGTTACTATACTTTCTGTTCCGATTTATATTCAGATGAACTTTCTTTTGCCCTCGAATGTTTAAAAAACCTCGATTCTTAAGGAAGTTGAGGCTGTACAGTCATTTTTTTACCCAAAAGTGATGACCTGTACCTTTCAAAAGTTAGGCCAGTTTACAGTTTGGCAATGTTGCATACACTTTAAAGAAAAGTTGGGGAAAAAAAGACGAAAAACTGGTGAAAGCTCAGTCGAAAACACGAACAGTGACGATCCTAGCCTCAAAAAACTGCAGGGAAAACAGATTATTATTAATATAATCTCAGCAAATCTCCTAATAAATCTGAAAAAATTGACATTATTCGGCAAGCCTTACTCATGTTGCCCAAAAAATTTCATATTTTTAGCATCATTTTTAACGGAGATATCACTGAATGTGTCTTGACTTCCATAAGATTACGTGTTATTTGGCCCAAATTGTTATTGATTTTTCTCAGCAATGACGCTCCTAAACTGTCTGAAAATTTAACTGATTTTTTTTTACACTTCACTTTATAAGATGCAATCGGTTTAAAAGCGGTGACATCATTTTCATTCTAATGCCTCAACTTCCTTAATGTTTGATCGAATATAGCACGATTCGATTATCATTTTTCATTAATTTTCGATAAATATTTCAACAATTCATGTTTTCCGATGAATTTATCCGTTGAAAATGATAAACCGATTATTTGTTTATTAGCTAAAATTCTTGGGACTATTGCACCTATGAAGTGCGGGCAGACCCAAAAAGTATTTTTTATTCCCAATTTTGGAGTTCACTTGAATACTGAATATTCGGATTTTTTAAGTAGTTCGGCCGTTCTATGACTAGTCGAGTTAGCAAATATTTTATGTTGATTAAATTCGAGTCCAAATTATTAATAAAATTAATAAACGCTTACATTGAGAATATTTTTATCACAAGAATGTAATAAAATGCTTTCAAAATATCATGAAAGATAAAATTTATACTTCAATTTGACTAGTTAATGATCGCGAGTCCGAGATCATTTTTATTGTGCGAAAGAAAGTTTATATCGGTGTAATAGCACCGAGAAAAAAAACGTCAATTCGTTAAAAAAATTAAGCTACTAGACGAATCGAAGCACGTGGTGTCAGTCACAATTTTTCACAATTTTTTCACAATTAATATTATTGTGAATTCTCCCATAAGGTATCGTGTTAAAAAATCAGAACTGTAAATGAAATAATTCAAAATTTTGCCTCATCAGAAGCCCCGAAACTGTATGCTTGTCGTTATCAGGGGACCTTAAACATTAATTTCGATCATCGATTTCTGATATTTTATTTTACCTCGACGTTTATTAATGAAAATCGTATTTTTTGTACTGAATAAAAGATAATTCTTGCTCGCCGATGTCGCAATTATTTCAACATCGATTTGACGACATTTTTTTCTCGATGTTGAGTAATATTTTCATCCGAATATTATTTATCACTTTTTTTTGTTGAAATGTGAAAATGTGAATAATTTTCTATCCCATTCTAATGATAATAATTGATCGATTTTTTATCATTTGATGATAATTTCTTAGGAACGATTTGCGGTATTATTGTAACTGTCAAGTGGTCACGCTCGTCTGAGCACAAACGGGCTGTTTCTACTGTTTCTCAACAGGCTTTTCATGCCCGGCATGCGGTATCTCTTCGACGCTCGTTTAATCAAACGCTCTTCGGTAGTGTTTCGAGCCTAAAGAGAGACCGCGCGGGTAAACGTTCGCTGCGAAACTCGAACAGAGCGTGAAAAGTTGGTCAGACCAAACGACTGCCGAGACTTATTCGTAGCCCCTCTTCGCGTCTCTTGATCTGGGACAAGGACGTGTCTACACGCTCGCGATTTATCCTACACGCTCCGTACGAGGCGTGACGCATACGAGCGAACCTTTACACGCACTCTGGCATAAATTCATTCGTGCATCGAGACGAAAACTCTCCGAGTCTTTGGTGCAAGTTTCAAGGTCGACGCTTGTCTGAACCGACGATGAGTTCCTGTCAAGGAAATGCACACAATAATGACAATAAGGAGCGCTGTAATTATTGGATGAGAAATTCGGCAAACTTCCAACTGCAAGAACGACGGAAGCTCATTTGAGAGACGAAAATTCAAGTGAATGAACCGGATGCGCGAAAATATTGGAAAATCAATGTGTAGAAACGAAAAAATAAAATAAAACGAGCCCCGCGATGTTGGGATTCCATTTACAAATTTATCAACCGGAAAAAAGGCTTCCAAGATTTCGATTTTTCACGTCAGTGGTGATGCTGACTGGGAGAAAAGATCCGCGGGCGAGGTGAAAAAAGCTCTGGGAAACTGGGCACGTTGACAATAGAATTGAATAGAGACGTGTAGGCATCGAGCTTGCATTTTTCAAAAAGCATTTCCGGTTCGTTCTCGCACGAGATTTTCTTTCGGAATACAGTTGACAGATGGTGAGCTCTCTTAAAGGGACGAGGGAAAATGGGACAGCGGGGTAAAATGGATGGTCCGAAAAAAGCTGACTCCCGACTGAATATTTTTTTTTTGTTTTCGTGGCAAAAAGTTCGTTCACCCTTTTTTCTCTTGAGTTACGATTCACATTTAATAAGTGGAAATTCTGTCGACGATTCAGCGGCTTTTGTTCGTAAAAATCGTCCCTCCTTTTTCCTGGCTCATTTTACCTCCCATTATTCTATATCCGTACACGCAGAAAGAGTAAAAAAGTTGACAAAGAGGCAAATGGGGTTGGAGGTGGCGTAACACACGTCAACGCGATTGTTGAGCCTCGACCGGTGAAAAAATTCGTGAATATAGAGAAAGGGAACGAGAAAGCGGGAGAATCCCTCCATTGTCTTGTCACCAGGTTGTTCGTCTTCCTGAAAGTTGCGTCAGCATTGTTTACCTCTCGCCCCAGGGATTTTAACGACAAGATTTAACGGGCGACTCTTTGCCCTAGTCTTTCCTATTTCGCTTCACTCTCTCTCTCTCCCCCTTGCTTTTAGTTTAACCACCCCCGTTTCACTGCGCTTCACTTCTGCGCTATGATTTATGTTGGAATGCTGGAAAGAAACTTCGGGAACGTTTTCAACCTCGAAGGATGAGAAGAGGCATTTTTTTAACGAGATTTATTTGAAGGGCTTAAAAAACCTCCAAATTTTCATCCAATTGAGGAAATTATGGCAAAATAATTGGAGTTCTGAAACCTTTGTCAAAACACTTTGGCCCCCGATTCGTAGAGAATAGATTTAAGGAGGGCGCATCACGAAATTAAAATAATCAAAATTTTATCAAATTTGGTGATAACATTCTTCGGCATCAAGTATACAAATACAATTTTTTTCAAACTCTCTTACCACAGGGTTATCCAATAATTGGGAGTTAAATCGAAGTTCTTGTGCACGAGATGTATAACTGTACATACGTAAACTCTATGCTTATACACGTGAACTTTAGTGGTCAATTACTCGAGAGCTATGTGGTAGAAAAATCTAATAAAATGTATATTGAGTTATATATTTTTAAAGAATACATTTACCAAATTTAATGAAATTCTTATAATTTTTAACATGCGGTTTAGCATGGCAGCATTGTATCGTCGCGATCCAGCCTCCTTAAAAAAAAAGAAACTTAAAATGACGAGTCCCCGAGAGCCGTAAAGGAAAACCGTATATCCGTAAGATTTTCTTGGTAAAGTAAACTTTCTCACTGGTACACAAGTGACACATGCAACCAATCGAGTTTGTCCAGCATCCTTTCAAGCCACATGTCCCTTTAAGGAAACGCGAATAGGTCGGATCCGGTTAGTAGCTACGATTTTTCCCAATATTTCGAAATTACGAAACTTTCGTCGACGCAGCAGGCTTTTTCTGCTTTGAATTCGCGTAGAACATTTTTTGCTTGAGAGTCCGTAGAAAAATGTTAAATCCAACAAGTTGAGGGTAGAAAATAAATCATTTGCGCTCCGAGTAGAAAAAATAAATCGAAGAGGAAAAAAAACGAGATGCCTTACTCACAGTGCGAAGCGAAAATCCTTGAATCCAAAGATTTTGAAGTCACTGAACGAAAAAAGAGAATGGATAACTGGTGCCAGAGATGTGGCGTAAAAACTGTAGATTTTGAGCGGTCCGCGAAACCGCTCTTTCCGATGTGAGTGCTCGGAGCGTACTAACGATTATACACGAAATAGCACAAAAGCTCCGAAGCCTCTGCGGTCAGAATCTTTCGCTACGTAGCGACGAAGTCTGAATCAACGAGGCGCCTCTCCCTGCCAAGAATAACTCGGTCGTACCCCACCATCGAGAATATATATGCACGAGTATTTACGAGAAAAAGAGAAAGAGGAATTGAAGTATGCGTATTTGAGTGGGACGAGGAGCGATGGAGAAAGAGATACGGCGATGGCTTTTTCCACAGCCAAGAAAGAAGCCACCTTAAACTCACGCGTCGTTTACTCCCTCGCGCTGACCGGCGCCGTTCCGATGCACCGTCGTGGTCAGTGACTAAAAGTTTAAAATTCTGCCCTCTCCGAGCGCCCAGCAGTGATGACTAAAAATTAAGTTATCTCCAGGGACGCGAGTAAGCTCGTCGAAATGCTCGGTTCCATCGGATTTCTTTGATTCAATCGATTTCAAAAAATTCAGCATTTTCTAAACTCCCGAAATAATGAATTTCATTAATGAGAATCGCGACGCGACGTAGTCGCAGACTCGATTTTCAACGTTCTCGCTCATTTATTTTTCGTCTATTAAAAAAAAATCATGCTCATCTTACAGCGCAGGCGAACGACGAAATGCTCCGCCAGTTCAAGGGGTCTCGTGTTTCACTCACTGCAAGTATTCATTTAGTTCTCATTTTGATAGCTCGTTTTGATTTTCACGAAGTCGAACTGCGTGCTTTTCGAAAAGCTTTTTATCTCCAGGAGAAATAGAGCTTGATTTAAAGTGTTGTAACTCAGGAGGGGAACGTGTTCCAAAATAAACACACTCGCATTTCTGAATTCTCGGCTATCGCGAGGGGCATTGTAAAGCGTTGTAACACCAATTTCATCTACTTTTTATAGCTTTTCCCAAATAAATAGCCATTTCTTCGCATTTTTTAGTTTGTTTATTCACGTACAATAATTCCATGCATGAAAAATGAAGAAAATTATTGCCCGAGTTGAATAATTTACGCATCAAAGTTTCATCCTCGATGGCATCAAATTAAAGTTTAACGAGAGTTCATTTAATGGCGTTATCGCAGTTGAGAAAAAAAGTAGTCATTCATCAGGGAAGGAAGCTTCGTGCATCCAACAATTAGACAACAATTGGGTCAAGGTCAGTGGGTTTCAAGGTCGTCAAAGTTCGATTTTCGCTGCACCCAATGCGCGTCGCGTGTTACATCGGTTATTGCGTATTTTATAGGGTGAACGAAAAGCGTTATCGAGATGAGTGGAATTCTGTCAGGTACAGGTTGAACACGCCTCCGATTATTTTTGTCGACGTCAGCTCCACTGGGAGAGATATTAAGTGAAAATGAAGCTCGTATTTTCGCAGGAAGTGTTTTGTCGAAATTTTCATTCAAAATTTATGTGAAAAATAGAAATTTTTGTTCAGTATCACGAATAAATTCTCATAAAATAAAAATTCGATGAACAGACGCACAATTTCAAAGGGGGAAACATGTAGCAATTCCATTGCGTTATGAATTCAATGAATTTCCGAGCGAATAACGAAAGTTTACGCAATTTTCGAGGGTCCTCTGGGATGAGTATCGTTTTTTTACGAAGGGCCAAAAATTGCATATTTTTTAGTGGAATATTGAGTGAGAGAGAAAGAGATTCGAACGATGGAAGTTATTGAGGTTGGCGCGGATGCGATATTGAAATCCAATCTGCAGACGAGCCCAGCCCTAAAAACTTTATCGGCAGCCCATCCCCTGGGCCCGAAGCCACGATAGAAATTGCGCTTATTCTATCTTTTACTGTTTCCTCTCTTTTTATTTGTTTCTATCTCTTTCTCGTTCTCTGTGCCTTATTTTTTCTGTCTGTACCAGCAGCGATATGTTTCGTGCCGATCCCCTTTGCGTGATTCGTCGCGTGACGAACTACGTCGATTTAGCATCGAGACCAATTTGGGTCAAAGCTTTATTGGAACAGGAAACGAATTCGGTACATTGAGAGAATAATATTTGCGAAATAACTACGAGGAAGGGATGAGACAGGACTCGTAGGATTAACGAACGAATTTCGACTCTTCATGGAATAAGAGAATCGAAGTGATAAATTCACGAAGTATTTGCATTCCAATAGCGTCGAATGGAAAAAAAAAAAAACAAAAAAAAAAACAAAGAAAATAGAATGATAAAGTTTTGAATAAATCGTAGATATTTTCACTGTTAATATGATCGTGGAAAGTATTTTTAATTAATTCACAATGAATCTGAATGGAAAGCTTGCATAAATTGTGAAGTTCGTTCGTGGAATCAACTGCCCCTTAATCCTCTCGCCGCATCCCCGATTCGTCTCTTTTCCATCTGAAACCGTGGGAGCCGATAAATAATTCATTTGCCAGTTAATTTTCATCGGATTCGTGGAAAGTCCGATGCAGTTGATACCCTCGGCTCTGTGCCAAACGAATTTACATGTAGAATTGACCTTTCGATTCCCACCCAATAATCGAAACTAATGCCCAACTCCTCTTCCCTCTTCAAACTTTTGCTTCCGCTCTCTGTCTTTCTCTCTCGTTGGAGATGAGGCAACGGGCGAGAGAGTTACGGAATCGGCCGCGAGATGTCGCTCGAAATTGGCCGACGGTACTTCTAATTAAGGTCTTGGCCGTATTCCCAGAACTCTCGTGGCTTTCTCGCTCCCTCTCTCTCGCTCTCTTTTCTCAATTTCTCTCTCTCTCTCTCTCTCTACGAGAGTCTCATCGCGATATCCCGATGCTCCTCAGTTTAAATTCAAACCAGAGAGAATTTGGAATATAGCTCGACGGTGCTTCCCTATCTTCAAATAATCACTCAAGTTGGATTAACTTCCCTATGGACGACACGTCCGGGGTCGTACTGTTGAAACGTTTAGAAAAAATCCACTTTCATTTCCAACCATAATAGCCACGTTTATTTGTTCGTAGTTTCATGATAGTTTCCTCAGTTTCGTTGGATTTGTAATTCGTCATTTGAGCTCATCAACACTTTGCGCTGAGCCAATTCGTTTCAGGGGTGAAATGGGAATGATAATTAGCCGAAAATGCATTATCGATCAAAAGCGGTAATCATCCAATCGAATTCCAAGTGCCTGAGGGAATTTATACCGCCGCTGCTTGACATATTTCGTTTTAATTACGCGCAGATTTTGGTTATTTATTTATTTTTTCAAATTCTGCATCGATGGGAACATCGAACGATGATTTAAGCCCAATTCACGTCACGGAATTTGACATTTGATTTTTAACGACTTTACGTACTTTCTTGAGTGAAGAGAACAACATTTTTCGGATTTTTGTAGAATTCTCGATCAGCATAAACCAGGATTTAATTAATGTACCGGCGAATAGTTGATTGGGGGTCCGACCTTAATGTGCCATGCAATGTTAACTATGCAATAATATCCTCGTTATATTATCCCATGTGAAAATATCCCATGCACAAAATATCATGATTTAAAAATAACCCGCAATACAAATTATCTCCATACACAAATTTCCTAAATCTAGTATATAAAAAATGTGTATATAGCTTGAGGATATGTTGATTATCACGGATTATTTTTATGGATTATGGATTACTATGAATCACTCACAGAAATAAAAGTGGAACAAGTTCTTCGTGGAGATGATGCTCGTGCAAAAAAAAAAAAGTATTAAAACAACAGAATTATAAATATTGTTGCAATAAATGGAGAGTCTTCTATTACTGATCATTAGTGTGGACTTGCGCACAACCAAATGTAATAATTTTTTTGTTTCCAATCGAAAAACAATATTTTGGGGCATAACGTCACATATGCTTGTATTGAAACATGCAATATTATCCGTATCACATGAATACATGATCAAGTGCTTGTTTGTGTGGTGATTTGTGTTTTTTTGCAAGGGTTATTATTTATATGTAGCATTACATTAGTGATTATTGTGTAGCTTTGCAATATTTCTAGTCGAGTGCAGAAAGAGTTGTTTTGAATAAAAAAAAAGGGTTTTGTTTTGGAAGAAGTTGAATGTCAGCTTGAATGACGAAAAGACGGTATCGATTGAAATTGTGTGTTCTCATTCTTTTATATTTTGAAGTTAATAAAGAATAATTAATTGTTTTCTCATCGCTCAGCCTCTCTCTTAATTCAACAGCACAATAACATCAAAAAACATGGGATATTTTAAGGTATGTTATTTTTACTGAGGATAATATTTACCAGGTTATTTTTGTTTGTTTTATTATTGTCGAAATATATTGACCTAGCGCCAGTCTATTGGTTTTGATTGTAAGAAGAAACGACGATGAGAAATAGAAAAGGACTTACCGTCGTCGCTATTTTCCAGATTTGTATAGCTGTCCCAGTGCAAAATAGGGTCGTGATGAGCCGAAGCGTGAGGCACAGCGGGAGTGGGTGCTGGTATAGGACCGTCCTGACGCCTCGCATCAGTTGCGAAATAAAGTGTAACGACGCCGTCGGTTGGACAGCGAGGGTCCTGGCAAGCAACGTCTAGCTCCGACCGCGGAAACGACACGACATTTTCTGTGATGACGCAAGTGTGAAACTGAAAAATGAAAAAGAAAGGAAAAGTGAGGAAAAATAGATGGTGGATCTGGCAAAAATGGATCAGATAAGAAGATTAGATTAGAGCGTGAACGGAAGTGCGCAGTGTTTCATTCATTATCGTGATTCATCGTAAAATCACTCAACTTCCAACCGAATCAAAGTGGACAAAATTTTTTCATTTACCAACCAATTCTCATTTCCTTTCAACACTAAAAAAATAACATTTTTCCAACGTTTCACGAGCTTCAGAAATAAAAATCAAATTCTCCCCAATTGCGCTCTCTCACCAATTTTTTTTTACGAATGGAATTAATTACATTTCTTTTATCATTTTTTTCACCCTCGTTCTCAAAACTTCTTGCCGATTTGACATTCTCGAAAATTCAAATGATTTCCATATATTTAACGCTTTCCACTCACGAATTAATAGAAAAAGATACTCGATGTCGTATGCCTGTTCGAGGCTCCATAAAAATATGGAATTTCTCTTTGACCAATTACCTGAAGCGAGAACATAACTTCCCGGCTCTGTTTGGAGTAAACCCTGTGATAACATTTGACGAGTATATCACCGCGAAGCCGTAAGCCTCCAAGATTGATGGTGAATTCTCGTGCGTTGGTAACAGAATAAAGATCGGAAGTGTATACGGGCGTGAGGCCTTCGTATACTTTGAGAAAAGCACGACATCCGGTTGGCTCGAATAGTGGTACACCGAGGACTGTAACGTGAGTTAGATAAAGCGGAGATGGGCTTATCCTCAGGGAGCCGGCGAGAAGACCGCTGAAATACTCGACGTATCTGTGGGCAACAATCAATATTGTCATCATTAATGTCGAATAGAAATTTTTATTCAAACGTATTTGCAGAATAAATGTAGATAAATAAGTGTATAATCGGAGGAGTCACTTCGACCGGGACAAACGGCTCGAAAGCGATTTTTATCGACGACACGTTTGGACCTCGAGCGATAGCAGACTCTTTTTTCTCTTGGTTCGTCGTGCCTCCACTACTTGATTTTTCTTGTTCCTTTAACTGTCATTATAAAAGTCTTGTAAGAGTGAAATTAACGCAACGATATGCTAATATACGAGCCTCGCTCGATGTTATTTCTGGGAGAAAGAGAGAGAGAGAAAGAAAGAGAAGAGCGTTGAGAACGGAGGACAAGACTGCCGAGAAGATTCGCGTTCTTGCGCCCTCCGGGAATCCACGATCACGCATCATTACCGGGTCATTATCGTCATTACATCTACCTGTACGAGCGGAGATTATCCGGCTCTTACGAGCATTGAGATACGTGTGTATATTGTGTGCGTAGGCATGTATGGACTTGGTGAAAACGAGGCTCGATGAGGCCTCGAGATAACATTTATAAAGTCTTGAACGCATGCGGACATGTCGTCGATCGAGTACCGAGAGTCGAAAATTAATACTGTGAAATAATGACGCAATTTTTATGTCTTTTGTCATTTCTTTTTCATTCATTTTTCTCTTTTCATGGAACATTAAGGTAATGGATGTTTATAATGCCGGAAGTAATCGATATCGATTCTTAAGAAATTTTTTCAGTGATTGAAAAATTCATTTTAAAAGGGGCCGAAAGGAGGCGAATCGATTGGAAATATTTTGAACAAGAGGATTTCATGGAATTTTTATTTCAGTAGAGTTTTTGTGAATTTTTTGAGTTTTGAAAGAAATTCTTTCATTTTTTGTTCGGTGAAAATTCGGGTCACCGAAAATAAGCTTCAAGCGTCTCTCAAAGTTGATCGGAGCCTTCTGAATTATTCATAGCGAGTCTTTGCCCCAATCTGCGTGTTGACACTGGCGATCGCGTTGAACTTAACAATATTTTATTGAATTTTTAATGCACCTGCGATGTGATGGGACATGGAGATGCCCAATTTTGTCATCGAGGAATCTTCTCATGGCGAATCTGTCCAAAGCTTGATCCCGGCCACCGCATATGCTGCTGTAATTCATGTACGCGGATACTGCTACGCCCAGACGTTCCTTTCCTCCTCTGAAATGCGAATAAAAAGTTGTGCTCAAGTTGCTTACTTCGAATAAAAAATGTTGCTGCCTTTTTCATTGATTTTTCTTCTCTTAATTTTATGTCTTCATCGTGCTGTTACTTTGCAATTATATGTGCCACGTACAATTATATATTGTGATGGTAATTATACGCTGTCGAATATACGAGGCACTTCACGTGCAAAGTTACTTTGAGAGGCTGAAACCTCCTTCTCGTACGACTTTTTATAACAAAAGTGAATCTCGAAAACTTCTATATTCATTTTTATCGATTGTTTTTATCAAGCTTTCAAGTCTTGCCTGGCATGCAGAACGACGACTCGGTTCGGCGCCGCGTTCAGCCAGGAATCGAGCTCCTTGCAGAGGGCGCACAGCCGTTCAAGACTCGGTGCAAGGCCCTGAGGCCAGCCGACCTCACGAGTGTTGGATTCGCCATTTCGTCCTGGTGACGATAAATTGAAGATCTGAAACAAGAGAAAAACGTAATTATTATAATCTTCGCGGGGTTTACGTCACGTCAAGAAAGTGTTGAGTCGACCGGGAGGTTTGACTCCAATCAGAATTTGCCATCGAAACATTTTCATAATTCGAAAAAATCCAAATTCGAAATAATTCAATTGTTTCGTCTCAGTGATTCGAGATTTTGAGGAAAATGCTGAAAAAAATCGACTCTAACGCTGGTCCGGGCTTTTAATCGATTCGTACTCGCAGGTGGAAAAATTTCCGCTAAGTGTACACCGCAGAGTGGAGTTTATGGAGAAAATATCTGGCAGTTTATTTATACGAGTCACCTCGACCTTTTGTCAGAGTCAATTGTATAGTAGGCGAAATAAATGTGCCATTCACTGTGTCCCCTGCGCACACAGAGGCCACGCAGCTTTTTATATATGCGCTTCGTATGTAATGTTACATCCGGCGAGGTTGATTAATGCGACGACGTGAATTACCATGTAATTGTCGGCGTGCTTCCCTCGCAAGAGTGTCGTTGCATGCTCCAGTACGCCCTGAGCATCTTCTCTGTACCAAAGCGCGATTATCCTCTCGGTTACGTAGCACAGTTCCATTATTTCACTGACCCGGCCACCGGATTTGCCGGTACACGTGGCGTCCGCGCCCACGCCCGGTGTTCTCGATATAGTTGCCGATGGCGCTTTTTGCACCTGCAAACATCGCAAAAACAAGACGAAAATTAGTTTTAAAGTCACTTCGGCCATTGGCTGAACTTGAAACATCATTAAATGTAGAGTTTCGTCTTGATTGTTAAATTTTAGTCTCTCATTTCGAATTTGACCTTTCGGATGACGTCGCAAAGATTATCATTTCGCTTGACTTGAAAGAACTCGAAAGATTCATCGTTTCGCTGTTCATTGCTGAAGAAAAGCTTTTCTACTCGCTATTTCTATTCCCAAACGCGGACCTTGATAAATACCGGAAAATATCGAATCCAGATTACGAATATTTTCGCCATTGCGACAACGGCCCAAAACGGATGACCAGTCGTTCGACTCGATGCAGAAACGAAATGCCGGAGCGCCGGACTACTGCAGGATCGATCAAACTGATTGACTGAGGAAATCGCTAATATATCGCTATTACGGCCGGTTTATTTTATTGGACCGAAGCGCCAATGATTTATCGATTGTTCGACGTCGCATTGTCGCGGGGGATTATTCGACAGTGTTCGTTGGGCGCAGAATCGAGCGAGATTCTGACGCACGAGTCGATTCCATTCTTCGAAGGTGTTGAGTTGACAGTTTCTCTGCAAAGATGTTCGCAGTGTCACCAATTTTAGCAGCCCGAGAAGAAACTGTAATTCGACGAGGTTTCCACAACCGGAAAAGGATCGATCGACCCTCGATATTTTTCTCATTCGAAACGAAAATTCCTCGGGAGACAAAACTTTCGATTCATTTTTTTAAACTCCGTTGAGAATTGCAACGAGGTACAACCGGTCGGTGTCAAGTACGCGACGAAACTGATCCTACGAGGCGTTTCGTTACGCATTATTATTTCGTATAGTCTCGAGAAAATTGGCGGATAAAATAGCGAGTATAATTCTATTCGTGCGAGAATCAAGTCAGCGGAGATGCTCGTAGAGAGACACACACGTGCACGCACACATGGAACATCGTGTCGAGCTCCGGTCACCACAGGTCTGGGCCATCTGGCCACGTACTGCGATCGCTCGTGTAACGACACGTAATATCCAACATGCTCTCAGATCTAGTATGAATCGTGTGAGAAAGACGATACAGGAAAACAATATTGCGGCTATTTCGAGCACGAGAGCATCGCGATACCGTGGAATATGAATGTATGCATCGACCCAAGTTTTATGCTGCTTTAGTCGAGTGACGTAACGAATTCTCGTGCCTCGAGTACGGCTCAAAGTTTCCTCACGGTTTGTACGTTTCTTTCGAGGTTTTCAATGACGAAAACTTGAATCGAATAATGTAAAAACAAAAAGTTCGAGAATTATATATTTGGATTCATCGAGTGGAGATTGCGTCCGAGCACGAAAATATAAAAAATTATTGAAATGTCACCGAAGGTGAGATTGGAAAGAATTTTTAATATTTTGAGTTCTCAAGGCAATCGGATGATTTTTCGAAAGAGCAACCGATTCATCGATTTTCGATGATTGTTCGAGTCCCCGCGTGAAATATTTCAATGAACTTCGGATCGATATGGTAATATCGTTTTTTTTCTTCAACGTTTAAGGATGATCCGAAAAAAATGGTTTCAGATTCAGTTGACTAAGGCGCGTATCGTACGATTCTTTATTTTTTCAAAAATGACAAAATGGCGGCCATTTTATCAAAAACCACGAAAAAGCACGTTTTTTTTAAATCGTTTTTGCAAAAAAAAAAACAATAGTTCGACTAAAAATTTTTAAATTTGTATGACACGCGTTACAGCAGTGATAAGGAACACGTGATAAAACTTTGGCAAGGATCGGTTGAATAGTTTCGGAGATTTGATCAACGAGTCGTCGAAAAACGTAATTTTGAGAAAAACGCGTTTAAACGAAGGCAGGTACGCGGTGCCGGATTGGGCGATGCGGCGTATCAGCGCACTCACAGCCAAGTAAACGTCCCTCAAAAGTGCACTTAGACTGCTCGGATCTTTAAAAAAATCATAGCACAGTACTTTTAAATATGTATACTTTCGAAAAATGCAATAAAAAAACTAGATTTTTAGAAAATCCTAATCAGAGTAGACCCCTTAACGGATGTTTGATTCCTTATGAGATTTGTGGCCGCGAGCAGAGGAGTGACTCAACGTTAATGAGAAACATTGAGTCTCGGTGAGACGCACGAAGCGTAATACAGTGGAGTCTTGGTCGGTGAGTTCTCGAGTGAGAAATGGGACGATGGGAATGGATCCACGTCGCGTATATTCCGTGGAGCGAGTCCCTCGTCAACCGTATAAAGGAGTAGCGAGCTCGCGGAAGAGCACCGCAGCAGCTCGAGGATCAGGATCGATTCGGTTTGAATTCGTACGGTTAGGTACTTGGTAAGCCGATCTCGCGGTCGCGTACAGGAGAACGCTCTTTACTATTTATATATTAAGGTACTAGTGCGTATATAGACACAATATTAGTTAAAAAGACGCCGAGTTACGGTCATACACGTATTTTATATACGAGAAAAGGTACGCAGATGGACTTTGTGTAGCTTCCGCGACTGTGGGAGCTACTCTCGCTTATGTCACGTGCGTGTGCGTTTCCCCACACGATCAACGAGTGTCAGTGTTTAAGCCGCGAATCGTTGTAGATTCTATCGGGCAAAAGAGACACAAACTTGAGCGTGGAATTCGTTATCGCGCTTGTACGTTCACCGTGCGTCGTCGATAAAATAAAAATAAATATGATACAGGCTGTGAGGTAATGTTTGAACCTTTTTAAATTCGACGACGACTCTCATTTTTTTTTTTCTTCTCCTCAACGATTTTTTTTCTTCTCCTCAGGGTCGTACTTCTTTGTTTGCATTCGCGAGCAACTCGCGCTAGTTTTTTTAATGCGCACTACTCGCCGGGGCGAGTCATTTCAATTGCGAGCTCGTGGCCGAATAAAATCTAGTGGGTACTTTAAGCGTTGTAGTGATTTTTCGGCTCTCGGTGAATTCGAGCGGTATTTTGAGCCGGCGTCACGCAGTTTTTTGAGTAATTCAAGCCCTCATTATCGATTCGACCAAGCGTCGGGTTCGTGGTATAAAAAATGTATAATTTAGCACACATTTATTGTCTTTAAGGGGACATACGAGGGCCGAAGTTTCGTAATAACGGCAGAACATCTTTTCTTCCTCGTGATGTCGTGTACTTTATCCCTTTTTATGCGATAAGGAAATATAGATCATGTTGTATGGTGCTTGTAATCCTGAGACAGTCGAGATCTCGTGATTTCGCGATCGCTCGAGGGAGAACAAGCCACGATGGAGAATGAATGACGAGGGAAGGAGAGAAAGAGGAGAAAGGGGGGGGGAGGAGAGAGAGGAAAAGAGCGAGTTACCGGCGATGTTAACGGTGTGAGGGGGCGGCGGTTGAAGGGCGAGGGTGAACAGCGGGAGGTCGCCACGGAGGATTCGCCGTTAGTTTGATGGGTGAATCGGGAATAAGGAGAAAAAGATAATACGCGAGAGGCCGAGAAGAAGGAGAAAAGAGGAGGAATGAGAACGGAAGAAAATGGGAAGCGTCGGGCCGCGGAGGCGAGAGCAATCTCGGCAAATCTCGTATTTTTCTACTCGCGAATTCTTCACTGAGCTCGTATTCGATGCCCATTTACATATTGCAACAATGTAACAAGTAAAAACAATTCCATCATCTTTCCTGTTGCTTTTATCAGCGAGAGGGCGCCTCCGGATTCTCGATCTCGAAGTCCCTCCGTCTCTTTCTGGCCTCCGCACTTCTGCGGCCTAGATGCAAAACACATCGAAGAATATCGGGCTCGCTCGCCGAGTGGGAACGACAAAGAGGAGGGAATAAAGTCGTGCTGTTTGATTCTTATCGGGATTTCTATCCTGCGCGATCTCTCGAAGGACACCGAGGATGATTATGCGCCGCGAGGGTCGTTTGAGATTCCTTAATATTTTTATAAACAGTGTGTGTCTCTCAGCGAGACTTTTAATGAGATGATAAAACGTCGCGTGCTCATTAAAATCGAGCGGACGAATGTTCCTATATAAGAATAATTTCTTACGAGAATTACTCCGCACGACATTCAAAGTGAATACACTTTCAGTTTTTTAATACGATTCCCAAATTCTACGGAAAATGGCTTTTGACGATAATTGAAAAACTAAACGGACCAAGTCGTGGAGAAACATTAAGCCAAGGGGCTCCATTTTTCACCATTTTGTTATACCAAAAATAGATGTAAAATGTCTCGGATAGCAGAACCGTTAACGCATGATTTAAGGGCACAACATTGTTCTCTTATCCTTGAGACAAATAAGAGGAGATACACACACGGACGATAAAAGGTAGAAAAGCTCGAGGCTCATTCCTCGTGTGGGTTTTTTCTTCCTGCCAATGTGTATACAGACTACCTAATATATGGTCCAATCTTCTTAGCCGGATGCTCCATATCCTATATATAGTACACGCGTGTATATTTGAAGACGAAGAATATCGTGCACAATCCTCCTCTTGCTCTCTCGGCCCCCTTTCCCTTTAGGCCTGCTGGATAAATCGCAATACACGAAGCTGGTGCACCAGCAACGTCTTTCTCGAGACTTATAACGGCAATTTTACACGTGAACTTGTGGGCGAAGGGGTTCAATATGTCGAATAATCGAATTGTAGGACGATCGATATTTCTAAATTTTATAAGTTGTGAAGGATTGGAGAAAAATAAGTAATTCGAAATTCTTCTTTCCGATCGATTATTTAGCAGATTACGTGTTTAAGGAAGTTGAGGCATTAGAATGAAAATGATGTCACCGCTTTTAAACCGATTGCATCTTATAAAGTGAAGTGTAAAAAAAAATCAGTTAATTTTTCAGACAGTTTAGGAGCGTCGTTGCTGAGAAAAATCAATAACAATTTGGGCCAAATAACATGTAATCTTATGGAAGTCAAGACACATTCAGTGATATCTCCGTTAAAAATGATGCTAAAAATATGAAATTTTTTGGGCAACATGAGCAAGGCTTGCCGAATAATGTCAATTTTTTTCAGATTTATTAGGAGACTTGCTGAGATTATATTAATAATAATCTGTTTTCCGTGCAGTTTTTTGAGGCTAGGATCGTCACTGTTCGTGTTTTCGACTGAGCTTTCACCAGTTTTTCGTCTTTTTTTCCCCAACTTTTCTTTAAAGTGTATGCAACATTGCCAAACTGTAAACTGGCCTAACTTTTGAAAGGTACAGGTCATCACTTTTGGGTAAAAAAAATGACTGTACAGCCTCAACTTCCTTAATCAAATATTACTTCTTTGAATCTAGAGTCGCGACGCAGCGACTCTGAGACAAGTACATTTATGCTATGACGAGTTGCTGCCAGAGACTTTTTACCGGAGGGATAGCGTTTCCGATTGTTTTCGAAAATTTTCAAAATTTGTTTCTTCAATAATTAATTAATTATAGCATTCCGGAGAATATTATAAGTTGACGTATTTTTTATTTTTTTTTTCTTTCGATTTTCGTATTTACTCGAAAATATATATTTCGATAGTTCTCGTTATGAATGGAATTTCAACAGACCATACGAATGTCTGTTGAATTCATATTTTCGAGTTCATATTTTCGAATTCAAAATGGAGAGTAATTGTTTTATAGACAGATCAGAATATAGAGTAGCGAAAGATCGAAAGCGAATTTTTCGAGTCTATAAAATTTATATAGATTTGCAGAATAGCGATGGCTCGAAAAGGTGAAAGTCAAAATGGCGATGTTTTTAATTGGGGATCACCAGTGTGAGCGAGCGAGTGAGTGGAAAGTGTGTATTTTGAGCTTCGCTGCGCGTTTCTTTATTTTGATCGGTCGACCTTTTGGTGTTTCAGTATTTCAACCTCACTAATATTTAGTCTTTCGTTATATTTTCGAAATTGTGGATATTCGGTTATTGGTGATTGTAGTAATTTATGAATCGAAAGAGAAATAGTCGAATTTTCGGAAAACGATATATTTCAGTCGTCGTTCTATAGATGATTTTGTTACATTATTCTATATTCGATATAAACGTGCTTCGCGAACTCTGAAGTTTCTGCTTTATTTATTTTCGACATTCAAATTTGATCTGTCTCCACATTATTATTCGAAGTTTATAAACTCGAGTTCTTAGCTGTTCGAAATTTTAGAAATTCTAACACTTTGTTTTCACCCAACTTGTGTAACGGTAGAAGAAATTTATGACATCGCGACTTCGAAGATCGAAGATTTGACGTATCGAGGAAAATGGTGATCGATTTTTTCCCAATTTGTGTTGGCTTCCAGAAAAACTTTCGATGAAATTTCGGAAATAGTGAAATGACGAATTTTGTTCATGAGAATTCGGGTTTTTAGATTCGTTGGAGTAACCGTTTCTCGATGTGCTGATTAGCCCAGATTCATCGTTGCTCAGAATCTTTGGTAAGGCTTTCTGGTGCGTGAGAAGACCGTAGAAACTGGCGATTCTATCGAGTTATGAGCCCATAAACGTATTTTTAGAGCAGCCTGAGCGAGAGAGCGTTCGAATGAAGATTTTTTCGTCCTCGTCCGGAGAGACTCGCTTCACGAAATCGTTAAATTTTCAATTTGCAGCTCGACGTACTGTAACCTTTGTTACATACGTGAATGCATGAAAACACACATTCGGAGAGTGAATTCGAAGCGGAATCATGGGCGGGCCTTATTTCACTGGAGGAAAAATCGCACGTCGAGCATTTTTATTGCGTAGGAATCACATCCGAGAGTTCCATTTTCAGCCTTCGTTCTCATTTTCGATCAAAGTGAGAAATTGATAACTGCGCGCCTCTTAATTGATCGAGATCAATTGATGGAAGCCGTGGGAGAGCCGAGACTAATTCGAATTAGTTCACGTTCCAATAATTAACTTCAATTCGTCATTATCAAAGGGGAAGCAAAAAAGTTTGTGAGCAAAGTTGAGAACCCTTTTTTTCATTTTCTCTAGTCTACCGAGTACAGTCGAGAAAATAGAAAAAGAAAGAAAAAAATTAGTAAGCAAAATTCTAGAATTCGTCGAATCTGTTTTTCCATAAAATTCCTTCTTTCCGCGATAAGTCCTAATTTTTTATCAAATTCGAGCTGTCTGAATTCTTCAAATTTCGTTTCAGATTCTCGCTAAAATTCTCCAAATTTGAGTGGTCAGCCGATGGTAATTAATTTCAAAAAACCCGCCAAATGAAAAAAGATGCATTCAGACAATTTTTTCTATTTTAAAAACGTGGCCTCTGATAGGATCAATAACCATATTTTTGGGCTCTCATACGTTGGTAGAAGCGGGAGCGCGAATGTATAAAATCCTCGTGGGAGTGCCCCTGGTGCAATGTCTCTACAAAACTCTCGCGACAACTTCTCAAAAGGGGAGCGATAAAAGGGCATTTTCTTATTCCGCACAAATTTTTTTCTTTTTCTTTACACAGCTACGGGAGTCAGGAGCGACGAGAATTTATCTGAAAAACTTTTCTCTGTTTCTTCCGAAGTGTGCACTCCGTTGCCTCTCTATAGATATGCAGCAACGAGAACGCAGTAGGAAGGGAATCTGAGAAAGATTTGAACAACGCGAGGCAAAAAATATGTTCTATCGTTTCTCCGAAAATCCTTTATTATAACAGCACCACAAAATTTCCAATTTTTCAAACAAGAAAAGAGAGATCGAAATCAGCAATTCGGAGAATTAAACAAAGCTCTTTGCAGTTAACTTCCGGTATTTTATCGTCAATTTCTCCTCTCGATACCAAACTTTAGAACATAAATTATGAAAATCCAGGATTCTCATTGAGGAAGATCATGCGTTACTTGTGATTCGAAAAGGCAACTGAACTTTTTTGCTCTTTTCATAATCAAAGAAACGATTAAAATTTATTCTCGCAATCATTAAAATGATGTGTAACTTGTTTGTTGAGATTGATCAATTTTTAATATAACAATAGCGGGTAAAATACTTTCGTAGTAAAATCGTCGAGCAAAATGTGACAACAGCCATTTTCTATTCGTATGCGTATGCACACCTATATTTTAAACCAGCTGGCTCATGGCGTTGTCAAACCTTCCACTGTTTATGTCGTTATTTATTAAATACATTAAATCCAATTAATTAATTAAATTAAATTCAAATGGTCGCACAGGAAGTGTGCCTGCCATAAGGGGGTGTGTATAACCCTTAAAAAAATGTGATATTCGTTAATTATTTTCTCGACAACTAGACGGTAGATCCTCCAGTCGTATATTTCTAGCATATTTTCAAATTTCAACTCTCAAAGTCGGTCGATTTCCATGAGATTCGAGTGAGCATCGTTAAAAAAATGTATTCATTTTTTTCTCTCACCTGATAATGTTTACCCCCAGCCATTCCGATGGAGCTCCTCCCATTGGGTTGAGCTTCGTAGCTACCATTGTGCTGTAACAGTAAATCAAAGTAAATATATAAATAAATCGATAGTTCGATTGATCGTGAGAATAAAACAAAATTTCACATTTTCTCTTCACAATTTGATTTTTGTTGCGAAAATGATGAGAGGAATAATGAATGAAATGAATGAATTATGTCGAATGATCGATAATGAAATTAATTTATCCCAGAGTTCGAACCACGAACTCATAAATCTCCAAAAGTATACTCAAAAAAGTATTGAAAATCGTGAAAAAAAAAGTTTCAATTTCCTCCATCGAATTCAATTATTTGTCACATATCATAAAACCCGCTCTAAACACAAATGGAATAATGAAGTGAAAATGGAGTCACACGCACGTGCGTGTAACGAACCTCGCGTTTAACGTGAAAAGCTTTATGCCAGAAGGTTAAGGCGATACGATGGAGTAGTGTCTCAGTATCCTGTCGAAGGAAGGGTGTTGCTACCTCTTCGTATTCATTATCATCATCATCATCATCATCATCATCATAAAAAACATCATCATCATCATCATCATCATCGTAGTCGTGATTGTTGATGCACCTGGATTCGGGAGGCCAAATTTTCTTGGGATTATTATTGGTGTCGTCGTTACGACGTCGAGAGATCGTGTCGTCGTTACGGGCGTTGTTTCTCGGCAGGAAAATGTTGCTTCGACAGCAACGTGCTCGTAGCCATGCACGCGAGAAGGACGAAGTGCTATTGGAATTCGTCATGTGGACGATATTTGTTTCAACATATAAATATACAGTGAGAAAAAAAAAATTGTTGATTCAATAACAATTGATGTTATTGGAAGAGTTTTCTTCTCATTCAACTGCAATATTTTCGGAGAGAGCGAATTTGCAGTTTAATCATATTTAACTTTGTGACGATGATTTATATTTCATTGGCTCTCCGTGATGCCACATTTCGTTGTTCCAATGACTCTTTTTCTCAGTCCATGCGGATGTGCGTTTTGATAAATAAACTCTGTATTTGTGCCGATTTACGACGAGCAACGTTAACAAGTATATGTCGTCTCAGTCTTTCGATTCGCAACGAGCCATTTTCGGCAGCGGCATAATCTCTGAGCTAACAATCTATACCGAAACTAAACTCTTTTTACATTTTTCAACGACGATTTCAAGGATTTGTTCATTAGTTTATTCGCTTCTTCGTATCTGGAGTTGTATTTGTTCCATGTGTTATTGTCCTTAATCGAACTTCAATGCATGCGAGTAGCTTTGAACGAATGTTCATTCGGTAGTCGAGGGAGCGTTTAGGCTCAATTTATTCCGAATGATTTATCATCGAGACACACTGTTAGCTGATGTCACTTTAAATTCTTTATAATCGCGGGCGAGTTTCGTGTCGGATTTCAACGAGTCACACCTAACCGAGCGGATGTCTTCGGTCGCTCGAGGTACATAGTAATATATCGTTTTTTATATATAAATATATTGACGCGTGTGCGTGCGCTCGGACTGCTCTTTATCTCGGTTTTTTCTTCGCGGGCTTTCTCGCAGCTCTTCTTCACGGTGCGAAGGCATAAATCGAGTCTCCCGGGTGTATTATTCCGGCAGTTAATCTCCGGTATCTAAATCGTTTTGGTCATTGAGAATAAACGATATGGAAGTTTTGAGGCACGCGTCCTCCTCTTCTTCGCGCTGACTTCTTGGGTGGTGAGCCGATCCTAGGTTTCCTCGTAAAATACACATCCGCTGTTGCACTATCGTTACTCATCGATATCATTATCCGCGGCTCCAAGTTCGCACGGAGCCTGGCCAATTTCATTCGAGCGCTGCACGAAGATTTCACTGATTCACCATCCTCGAGCTCGCACGATACGGCCGACGATGAATTCCTTTTTCCCTCATTATTCACTGCGATATTATACGGGGACGAAGCAATTCTGATGAACTTGGGAAGCATGAGAAACATTCGAAATTCCCAATCTCCCGTATCTCATCGAATCTTCGAAGAATTTTATTTCTCGTGGACTTGCGAGGTTAATGTAAAAGCACCGGGGGGATGACGAGACTTGACGAAATTGCGCTCGGCGTTACGAGTTCATCCGACTGTCGTAAAACACTCGCTGAAATGCGGATGATCATTTATCCACTGTCATCGAGTATAATCAACAGCGAATCAGGACATTTTGTTAATTGTTAATTTAAATTGGCTTTAAAAATCAGTCGAAAAACACTGGCAACCGTAATAATAATAATAATAATAATAATAATAATAATAATAATGTTCGAAATAAATATCACAATCGTAGCGTGATTACTGGGGAGTTTCGTGGCCGAGTTTGATCAGGGAAAAACGAAGTTAACGACGAGGAGGCTCGAGACGAGTGGGCGAGAAGCCGGTCGGGACTAGAGACTTCCGGATATTCTTTGCGGACTTGAATTCGGGATAGCTCGGTCGCGACCTGGGTCAACTGGGGCAAACGACTGCGCTGATGCTGCACATACGCGGGGGAGCCGCCCCGGCGCGCGCTGCGGCTCTGCTCCCTTCGATAGAGGGATGAAACTCGCCACCGCCGCCGCGCCAGCAGCGTCGATGCCGCCGGGTTTTCCGCGCGGGATGCGGAAACCCTGACGAGCAGCAAGAGAGGAAGGGAGAGGCTCTGGGAGGCCAGGGGAGACTCTGGCGCGAGAACAGGCAGTGAAAAGGGCGCAGAATGCGTGGGAGGATCACGGCGGAGCGAAAGAGATGGACAGAGGAACGAAACCGCGCGCTCGCTCTCCCTTTTTTTCACCGTAGTCATGGTGACGATCGGTGCGACGTGAAAAAGAGAGAAACTTTGATAAATTTGTAGCTTCCATGTAGACTCATGTTTACGCGCATGTACTGGGCGAAAGCCCTGCGGAGAGCTTTACTTTCGAAAGAAAATAATATCTCTTGGTGAAAACTGACGCGCCGGCAACACACCTTTGATTTCGCGAGGCGCTTCTTCTTCCGCTTATTTTCACTCTTACGATGCTCCGATTTACGTAAGCAATCGTGGCAGTCTTTTTGTCCACTCTTTTACTGGGATAAGTGGAAAGATGAAACTCGAGGAGAGAATTTATTAAGAATGTCAGTAAAGATCATTCGGATGTGCTAAAGAAATCGAATTTTCTTTCATTCTTTCCTGAATAAAATGGGATTTTTCAATGTTTTTCATATTTGTTTTAATATTCCTGGCTCCTCCCGTCACGACCAAATGCCGCTCGGTGTGATTTCCCGTAATCGTAGCGCAGAGATAAACGCGAAACGCGTTCTTCCAGTGGATTTTATCTAGAGACATAACCGGAATGCTCCTCCCTCGCGACGTAACTACAAATGTGCATTGATATTACTCTGTAATAAGAGGAGAAACTCGTCGCAGGTGAATATCTCGAGTTGTTAGATTTCTAAGAGAAATGCATGCAAAATGGCTTGTGATGCTTACAAATCATTGGAAAACATCGAGAGAAGGAAAGAGAGAGAAAGAGAGAGATTAAAATAAACGATCCGAAAGGAAGTGCTCCACTGGTTAGTTTACGATCGCCATGCTCCACTCTGCGTACTAAATGTTCTCTCTCCCTCACTCGCTCCTACGCGCTTCCTGAAGTAGTCAAAGAATTTCCCCAGAGAACCTCTTAACATTCTTTACTTTCGTCAGCATAATACGGAGGAGTCAAATTTGGAAAAGATGTTATAAATATGGAAACCACTTTTCTTGGAATCGACTATTTATTCGAGTGCTTTTTTATCTTACTCAGTATTTTTATTTATAACTACCATGCGTTTGCTCGATTGGAGAGGAGGATGAATTGGAATAATATTCCGAACTTTGTAATCGTTCATTCAACTCCGATGATTTTTTATAGAAATAAAGGAAGAATATATTATCATTTTCGTTGAGTAACGTTCACGGAGAAAACGAAGCCGAAAATTCTAGAGGAAAGTACTAGAAATATAGTATCCCGAAGACAGTATATACACGTACTGGATTCCAGCACTAATTCGAAGAGCAATAATAAGAATTGTTCCATCCACCAGAGTAAAAAGACCATACCTTTTATTCGAAAGACTCAAGTCTTTTTCTCTACAAGCATAGTAAAAAACCTTTTGTCACTTCAAGTGTTTATATTATAAAGCCTGCTCAGGCAGCCCTGAAAAAAACTATATGCATGGTAAAATGTCGCACGTATTCGGTGCATATTCGTTTATTTATCATAGAATTTACTCTATGCTGACTAAAAATTTGTGATTTACAATAAATGTCCAATCATCAGTAAGTGCCAGTCTGACCATGATGAATAACACTCGAAAACAAAACGAAATGTAGTTCGACATGCATCACTGTTTGCTATCGACATAAAGCTGTTTAAAATCTAAGGGAGGAAAAATTGGAAAATTCTAAAAAAATTATGTCGCACAGCAAAAAAAAATTTTCCTGATGTCACAGGAAACAAAAATGTTCATCTTAGGAAGCGTATAAATCGTATTATTTGATACTCTCATTTTTTTCGTCCGACAACATACGACGGGCCACTTCAACTTCACGAGTACAAGAGCCTAAGAAATTTGTTTTTTTTAATACTTGGCGTCAAGACGCTGCCGCGTCCCTAGATATTCCTCACTATACAAAACGAATCCGTTTTCCTCGCGTTAAAGTTTCTCAATATCTTATGATTTTCTACGAGATTTGCATCGGTTTATTTTAATTGCTGGTTCAACATGTACGCCAGGGATTGACGTATTTTAACATCTGTTTCCAGTTGGAGAGAAAAATTCTTCGGTTCATTGCCACATGAAACACGAGACGCACGTTAGCAGCTGTTTCTCGAGATTTGCAATAATAAATGTCCAGCGCAACAACCAAGCAAAGTATTAAATTCGTTGTACGCATGAGTGGATGGAAAAAACATGGCAATTTCTGTCGACAGAATAACGTCGAAATAACTAGAACTCTAATAATTGCTTATTCGATAAAAATTGCGTTTTTATAACGAACCTCAACGTCAGCATGAATGGCTCGCATATGAAATACACTCAACTCGAGGTAATTTCCGACTGAAACTAAGTTTCGAGCGAGCTAAGCGAAATGCTGTTCGATCGTTCAATCGAATTATTTATTCTGAGAGTTGACGTTGCGATGAAACGCTTTCGAATGAGAGCGTCGTGAAAATTTCGTAATTATTTTTCGTAGAAAATCATGCCCGCGCTTTCCTTTGCAGCGATGCTGCTGCGATCCTGTTGCTAATTCAACTCGAGCTCAAAAATGTTCTTACGGTCACTGCGAGGGAGATAAAAAAATATACGAAACTCCGAGCCAAGGATGACCTCGATAAAAAGATATTTTTGAGGCGTTCGCTCAAAATATTCATCCGAGTAATTACGACATAATTGGAACGAAGATTTCGGAGTGAAAAACACTGCAATTTAGTAAATTGCCAAGCTTTTTTTATCGTATCAGTAATTTTTTGCAGTTTGCCCCGAGCTCGTCTCGCTGCGACATTGCTCGGAACCTTGACGCTCGTAAATGCAAAAAGTGAGTTTCGCTCACTTTTGTTCTTTTTCCAGGGTCGATACAGCGCGTGCATCATCGACCAAAAGTCAGAAATGCACATGCGATTCGTCGCCGACGCGCGAGCACCCAGCCAGAAAAAGTGTCGCGAGACTCTCCCCTGCCGTATAATTAACTCGTAATGCATTACGCAATACAAAAGATTTCCACAAATATGCTTGTGCGATGTAACGAGAAAGCCACCGACTCGCGCGCGTTGTGCGTGCCTTATGATCTCACGGGAAGTGACGCTCGCAGGTCGCTGGTTCACCGATATAAATATCGGCCCACGCAATCTTAGCCGAGCTATTTAGATGAGGGATTACGAAATGACTTTAAAGGTGGAGATTTTCAACGAGTTCGATGAAAAACGTGCGGCGTTGAAATATTGAAAAATAGCGTGATACTTGTAACAATGGAAAGGTGACTTTAAACAATACGATTAAAAGGAATAAAGGAGTCGTGAATGGGATGAAAAAAGGAAAATTTGCGAGGTCGGGGAAAGCTGGGGAATAGTTCATCTTAAAGTGTTATAAGAAAAGGAGAAAAGCAGTGAGAAGAAGAGATTTAAGTGCTCGAAATGTGGCCGTACATTATCAACTTGAGAGTTATGAAAGATGGGAGGTGCGGCGAGAGGAGGGTCCCTGCGTATTAGTATGTGTGCGAAACGAAAATGTTCGCCAAGCTCTTCGTCATTTTCCTCGTTTACTTATTCGCTGCTCTTTCTCCTCGTGTCCTCTTTATCAGAGAGCCAAGTCTTATCGAGGTTCTCGACTGCCTTATTATACGAGAAGCTCGCGTACATTACGCGAGACCCGATAACGCGACGGTGCAGACAAGTTTGTTGAAAAAGTAAGGAAAGAAAAAGGGGAAAAGCTTTCTATGCAACGAGGAAAATATTGCTCGGGCTGTCTCGGGGATTTAGATTAAATTTTATCACTATCCTCGGAGTGTGCGGAATGATTTGAATGAGGAGCTTAGGAAACGACGTTCCTGATCGTCTTTCCCGAGCCACATTAATTGCAACGTGACTTAATTTTATTACTCAACAATCGAGTTTATGCGACTCGTCATAGTTCCTCTTAATGATGGAAAATGTTGCCCGCGGTTAAGGTCAATCCGGTTACGTGTCGTTTTATACGTTGAACAAAGAAGGGAGTGGTATTTATGTTAATGATCCATAATCCTTTTAGTCTCTCTCGAAGAATGCAAGCATGTTTTTTTCCCAGCACTCAAACTCGCCAAATGCCTCGAGGAGATTAGCGTTTGTTTATTTCATTCGAACAATTCATTTTCTCAATCCTTCTCATTTTTTCATCAATCCTTCTCTTCGTTTGAAGAATTAATTCATTTTGACTAGTGTGCGGCGCAGCAGCCACCGCTGTTGATGTCACGCTGTCAGTTTTGTTTACAAATTTTATAGGTTATGAAGCGAGTTTACTGTGGAGAGTAGCATTGCAGTGGAGGAAAATGAAAAAATGAACGATTTAAAAGTTAAGAGGGATAAAAATAATCGTTTCGTTAAAACTGACAAAAAAACATGACCAAGAGGTCGAACTGACGTCACATGTGAACATATATCGAATGCAGCGCTGCCAAACGTTACCAATCCATTTGTCGTGTAATCCGAATGATTTCTGATTAGATGTTTATCAATATTTCAGCCGATTTTCAACGGTAAGGTTCAATAATTAAAATACGTATGTATTCTTGAATATCCACGAAATAAAACGATCGATTTTTTTTTGCGAAATCTTTGATATAACTCATGAAAAAAATTCAATAATTTTTCACGCGTGTACGACTCCCGTGTGTCGAAGTGATAAGTATGCAGAGAAAACTCGGTATTCAATAATTAATTAGCTTCAATTTCAATAATTGCTTCATCAAGTAATTCGATAATAAAGTGGGCCACAAATTTCGTCAATATATTATGAAAGGAGCTGGAAAAGTTTAATCGAATTTGATCTCGGCGATGCAACCTCTCCGTTTTCGTATATAGATATACAGCGAGATTGAGCAAATTGATCTGTTGGGTGTGGCGCGAAAAGTCAAGGGATAAGACCGAGAGAGAGAGCGAGAGAGAGTATGAGCTTTCCTCAATTTCCTCGAGCGCGATGAACCTTATATATGCGTCAAGGGATCTGAAAAGGGATGATCGTAGCGTCGGGAGTGCCCGCAGCCGGCGGTGAGTGCCCGGAGTCGTTGGTGGTTTAGTTTCGGTTTTTGGCAATTTTCCAACAGGACCGGAGACATCAGGATTTTTATTTTATTTTATTCGGATCACAGGCTCTCTACGTGTGCAAGGCAATGCTGACCTTTCAGAGTTAGGCGTTGCCATTGACGTGAAAAAATGAGCAATACAAAAAGCAAGATAAAAAAGTGCCGAAAGTTGATGATTTTCTGCTCCAAAACGGGTTCTTAATAAAAAAAAAAAATAAAAAAAATAATGGCAAACTGGTCTTAAATATCGAGCAAAATCCAAGGTTTTCTGCGAGGCCACGCCCTCTTGGACGAACGCGTTAATGGGATTGGATCACCCACTCGTTACTGTCCCGGGATCATTGAAAACATCCGGGGAAAGCGTTCCCGAGAATGCGCCAATTTCAAGCGTTCCATCTCGAGTTTAATCAACGAAAAGGATGTTGCTCGAGGGAAAAACAAAAAATATCACGAAATAGAATAAACCGAAAATTTTCATGGGAATGTTTCGAGAATACACACGTTTGGAGAGTTACACATCGATAGGATCAAGTTGTAACCGTTCGTCGTGGTGCTTTCCCGAGGATGGTAGAACCCCGGAGACTCTTCCAACTGTGTGTTGCCTCGAGGGAGTTAAACTTTGCATTGCGTTCACGTCTGTCGGAATTGCGGGCTTAAGCCGGTACGGAGAAAATTCACGATGCGCTACAGACTATGAATAATACGTAGGTACTTAGCACCGTGTACTGCGTCCTAGGAAATAAAGGGATGGAGAAAGTCATAGAACTGTGGCGAGGCTTTATCGACTCGGGGCGCAAAACAATGTTGGGATGTGTTCGAGTACGATTTTATTATTTCATAAATCACAGAGATCGTCGCATCCGCAGAGTCCACGAGCTTTGAGGGCCTGGAAGAAAAAAACTGTTTCGACAAGTCCGCGAGCGGAAAGTGGAAAAAATTCGAAGCGTATAGATCCCGTTGAAAAATGAGTGCGTTGCGTCAACAACGTTGTTTGGATAATCAAGCGTGGGGCTCGGAGCGATCTCACTTCTGTCAAGATCGATCGCATCGTTCAGACGAGCTTGCGAATCGCTATTTCTTTTAATCAATGAGACAGCTGCTCCGTGGCTCGATAAATCTCCACGAATACAAACGGATACTTGACCTCGCCGGGCGTTTCGCACGAATACTCTCGGGTTATCATCGCGCAACGTAGAGCTCGATGTGCGAATGAGCTCGCACGTACGAGCTCGTGCGGGGACGAAACACCGCTGAAGATGACGAGAGGCAGCTCATCCGATTTCAGAGATTGATGTTCCGTAGACTCGCTCGCTCGTCGCGAGCTGACAGCTGAATATTTCTTCTCATTCAAAATCTTCGTATGCCGGACGAACGCGTATGTCGTCTTTAAAATCGTCAGTTCGGAACAAACCATGCAAGTGACGAAGTTTCAACGTTTGAATTATGACGATGGCTCCTCCTCGAGCACACAAAAATTTCCTTAAGAATTCTCCCTCTCACTTATTCTACCAAATGTTTTTTCCTCGTTGGAGAGTAATTTGGGTAACTTCTCACTACGTTTGTCCAAGAATTATAAGATCATATACAACTTACTAAAAGTGAAGATCGATGTTAATAATATGAAGTGCCTCGTTCGAGATGATTAACTTGTTGTATGTCTTCTCTCGTACGATGTCACCACTAGTTTTCGAGACAAAGAAAAAGTTTTCCGCTCACTCCTACCTATCGAGATGCTTCATATTTTTCAAAGCGCGTTAAAAATGTGTGATTATTACTGGGTAATAAAAATGGGATTAACGATAAATTTTTTGGGTGGGATTTAATTGTCTCGAACGAGGCACTTCATCATATGATTAAGATGGGACTTCGCTTATGGCAAGTTCATTTGATTTTTCAATTATATTTTATTGTGTCTCGTTCGAGATGATTAACTTGTAGATGTTAAGAGTAAATACAATTTTCGATATGACATGTGATATTGTTTAGTGTTGTTTACAATTGTAATTAAAAAACTTATTCTCTAATACGACTGAAGGAAAATTCGTTCTGTCTTCGGTCATTGGCTTATTATAAAAAATCGCCGTTCCTCTTCTTCATAACTCCGGGATCTTTTCTTTTTTGACGATTTTCCTGTATCTGTCTATTTGATTTTTATAAATAAGTCATAATTATTTGAGGTAGTTCACGCATGAAGATTTTCTTAAGAAAGTCTTGAAATTTAGACAGTGTGTAAATGAGTAGTCGACTGAAACGGATATCAAGTTTAAAGGGTTCGTCTTATTGGTTATTGAACCAAGCGCGTATTTAAATATGAAGAAAAATAAACAGGGTTATAGGGACTGCTGTAAAAATCGTTCATCTTTCTATATAAAGAATAATGAACGCTCCTTACGAAGTTTATGAAAAACGTACACAATAACACTGAAGTATAAAATGAAGGTTTGTCTTACTAATAATAAAGATGTATTACGTTAAAGATTGAATGAAATTGGTAAAATGAGCACTCGTAACCTCACGTTTGCTTATTTCGACATTTTGTTTCTTTTTTACTTGGCCCATTCTTGTCACAGCCTCCTGTCTTTTCATCAATATACTTTTTTCTTCATCTATTTCCCTTTGCGTTTACCCTTTGCGCTCTCAAATGCGATTTTTGACATAAAAAACTAGTATTTTCGCCAGGGACTAATGAAATTTGGGGTTCAGTCAGTGCTGATGGATCCACGATTAATAAATGGCTTGTAATTTCCTTCGCCGAAAGACAAATTGAAAAAGTTTATTTACAATTTCGAATTAATAACTCTGACATGAATTTAGAGTGATAATATCTTTAATTGGGATGTAAAAATTGATCCAATTTGGACACCCATAAAATACGATCCTCACAGCATAATCTACCTCAATTTTTTCTTTCATAGATTTATAAACGATGTGGTGTCGGTTGCACTAAAAAAACAATGAAGCATCTCCACAGGTAGGAGTGAATGGAGAACTTTTCCTTCATCTCCAAAACTAGTGGCGACATATCGTACGAGAGAAGGCGTCCTACAAGTTAATCAGCTCGAACGAGACACGAAATATAATTTCTTCCATAAGTGCCCATCTCTGGAGAAGTCGCAGGGCGAGAGAGAGTGTCTCGCTACAGGTTAAAATTTAACCACGATAGACGAAGGCGTAGATTCGCTTCCGCGAACAAACCATTCGCGACACACACACACACACACACACTTTTGCGCATAGTGCGTTTCGTTTTATATGCAAGAACTAATGTACCTTCGTACCTTGGTATGCTCCCGCAGTGAGTGAGTCTGTACGCGCGTACACATTTACTCACGGCGTATCTGATACAAGCAGGGTGCTTTGTCCGGAGAGTCGCCGAGCGAAGAAGCCCACTGCGCGCTTCCTGGTTCTCTCGTTTCTCCAAGGAGATGCACACACGGTTGTTTCACGCTGTGTGACGCGATACCAGAAGACGAGAATCGTTACGAGCCACCATATCTCTCGCTCTTTTGCTTCTTCCCAACAGTTTTTTACCTTTTTTTTCATGTTAACCGCACGCGTATGAACTCTCGTGTGCTACTGCACCCAGGCGGAAAACGTGTAAGATCCAAGAGCGAGCTACACGAAAACAGAAGCCCCAGCGTGGTACTACGTTTAATATAGTTATAACCCGCGGAAACGTCTAGAGCGAACCGAGTTCAAATCTCGTGCTTTACTCCTGAATTATGAGTGGAAAGACATCGCAGCAATTTCGAGATGCGGAGGGTTTCCTGGGAGCTACCAACTGGAGAACTCGCCGCTCAGAATTTAACAGAAATTTCCATAGATCGAGTCAGGCTTCTGCGTATTGCGGGATTACAGTGAATTTTCAATTTTTATTGCTCTCATTTTTATCATTTCTCAACAGGTGCTGATCCTCCTTCGTGAGGGTTTGCTAAAAAACAATTCCATCGGTGATAAAAGCCCGGGGATTCAAAAGCACGATAAAATGAGACAAATTCTGTGGTATTTATTTTCTTTCCTAAGCAAGAGACAAAGCTCTCAGTGCGCTGGGAAATAAAAGAGAGAAGAAAGTAAGAAAGACAGCGGAAACTTGGGCAACGGAACTGCTCCGTTTCCGCGTGCTGGTCACCGAGGATTGAGAGTCTCTCGTAAACTCGCGGTCCATCCTTTCCTGAGTTTTGTTGCCGTTTGTTTTTCTTATTCTCTTTTTTGGGCGGTGGCTCTTTTGCCAGGACATTGCGAGATGAAACTCGCGAAATTTCCGGTTCTGTAGGACACGTCGGGAAACTGACCCGCCCCGAGGTTCACAAATATTTCCCATTCCCCGGACGCAGCTTGTGTCCTACGCAAGGGATATAAAAAGAAGGGGAGTGAATGAACAAAACTCCTCTCCGATATTGCACGAGGTTTTTCGCCTTCGTTCGATGGGATGCGCTATGGCCTTGATTTTTTCCAGCTTTTAAGCCATGCTCCTCGAAACGTTCAATTATTCATGTCGTTTATTCGCATTCGTATACGCAGCCAGTTAACCCAGTTACGAGATTTCGGGACTCGAACTTCAGGACTTGAATCAAATACGAGCCTCGAAATTTGTTAATAAAATATAGAAACAAAAGTGTGACAAATTTTGACGAATTTGCCACGTCGGAAATGATTTGAAGAATTTTTTATTTCATTTTACGAAAACATGAAGAAAGACTTTGAATATTATAGAACGACAGATATTCGTTTTATTGCAATTGAATGAGCGGAAATTGACGCGACTTTTATCGCAGGATTCGGTTTTTATTAGCCCGATAATTCAACCGTAATGTCAGTTTTCCGATTTCATGTGTTTTTAGCTGCGAGTTTTTTATTTTTATGAATCTCACTCTCGTTAATAATGATGTTATATAAATACGTGTCATTTATCCGCTCGCAGCTAAGGCGAGGATACAAAAATAATCATCACAATCATCATATCACAAATAATTTGAAAAATCCGCCTCGAGGGCCTCGCACAGTTTCTAATTTCTCGAGTAAATATTTAAAAAACTACAAAAACATGTCTGCTTCCGTTGAAACGTTGAGCAAGGTTAAGCAAAAAAAAACTGACGAATAAAAAGTGTTTGTAACATGAATTTAAAGAGCTTACGTTTTTCGGAAATATTCGGTAGGCGACCGCGCCTTTTTGTGGAATTCTGAACTTTTTGTTTATTTTCTTTTACTTTTCTACCGCGTTCGTTTCAAAGAGCAATGCTGTCTGTAACTCATAAACGTCGTCGCTCACCAACGAGAAAACTTTGGGCAAAAGTTGGACTTTAAATAGCTCGTGAATTTTTATACCTTTTCATTCGTAGATAAATATATAGATATGTGTATTTTCATGTATCTTCTTCAGATGCTTCGGAATGAAATGATAAAATTCGCGCGCACTCACCGGCGACAGGTGCTGATGGTATCGCCAAAAAACCGTCGAAATCATTGCTTCGATTCGGCAGTCTTTGCTGTTGCTGTCTTATTTATATCCTTTTAATCGAAAGTGAATGTTCGCCGAGAAATTATTTTTCACATTTTAACGGTCAACGCACGAATCAAAAAAACTCCGGACAACTTTTTTTTCTCCAAAAATCGAGTTTCGGTGATGAACAGTCAATATTTTTACTAGTTACGAAATTTTTGAAATCGTTCTCACTGAAATATGGCACAAATTCACGTGACACTCGACTCCACTGTCGTAGCACATGACTCACGTATAGTCGCACGTTTGAGATAATTGCAAATAATTTATCGTATAACGCCGAACATTCGTTGTGCTGAAAATTTTGGTTTTAGGAATGCAAATTCGGAAGAAAAGATCGTTCCAGAGGCGAGGGCTTTGAGGCACTGAGTTTCTCAGGTCGAAACTTCTTTAAAAAAGTAAAAATTTGACAGCTGCTTCGAGCTGTCAAATTTGACAGCTAAACAAACTTAAAATAGACCAATTTTCGTCCCTTTTGACAGTTGAAATGAAAATGTAGAGTTTCAAATTCGTGATAAAATAATTACGATTTTCGTAGTGACAGTTAATAGTTCGAGGAGAGTGGCGCGAGTGCGCGCGCGACGCGAGCAAAAGTCGTCCTGCTGACTGATTCGAATAGTTGCTCGTCGATACGCCGGCAGTAGTTCCCCGCGACATTGCGAGTTGTAGGTGGAGGAGGCTTCGGAAACGCACGCGTTTAGAGCTCTCGGCTCTCGCGGAGCGCCACACGAACGATTGACTATAGAGAGAGAGAGAGAGAGAGAGAGAGAGAGAGAGAGAGAGAGAGAGAGAGAGAGAGAGAGTGCGAGGGGAGATGGGAAATGTGCGCATGCGTTCTCCCCTCTCTGGCTGAAGAAAAAACTCTTTCTTTTTTATCAGCTCGTTTTTTCCCCTTTCTCCTCTCTGCTTTTTATCTCCGTAACCTTCTTCATCTTCTTCTTCACTTTTTTTTCTTCCTCCGTCACACGTATATACGCGGGGAACTGAATCTCTCGAATTACGTGAGCCTCTCGAGAGTCTATTCGCCTTCGTTTCATTGACAGATAGTTAATCATCCACTCGATTGCAAAGGATCATCTTTACTTTCCTGACAAACATGAAATACGAAGTTGCAAGAGTAATGCAAATACCTGATCGCATCGAACCGTTCATACATCGACTTTGAGCAAGATGCTGATCTTTGAATTTGGTCCATTTCATTCTCTATCGAGAATTCTTCATAGATGACTTTACGAATACAAAATAATAATAGGAAAAAATTCATAATCCAAGTCCGCAGGGCTGAGAACTTCGTAAATCCATATTTTTCAGGTGGGGATAAAATGGCAGAATTACTAAAATCGAATCCTGCACAATTTTTTCGATAAAACTATAAAAATGCATTCGACTGCATTTTTTGTGGCAAGAAACTAGCATAATGCGTACCTAAGAATCGTTTTAAGAAGCGAAAATAACTGAGCACACGTTGGAGTGAAAAATTTCGTTGTTTCGAAGCACTCAAAAAAGTTCGCTGAGCCCGTGAAATCGGTCGGGAATTCGAAGTGCAGTTTGGCATCAATCATATATTTATGGAAACGGTACTCTCATAAGTTAGCGTTTACTTGTAAATCGTCAAAGGTAAAAATATATTGAGAAGCGCGAGTATACAAGCGCGCAGTGATAAAACCTTTGGCCGACTGGTTATTACATGAGAGAAGTTTTATGAGCGTGCAATAAGCATATTGAAGAGAGAGAGTCGATCGATTCTCGCGAACACACACGAGCACTGAGCGATGTATGCAGATCTCTCTCGAGCATGATGCGAATTATCTCACTGTGTATAACTGCAGTGGCGGTTGTCTCGGTGCATTGAAAAAAAGGGGGAGAGATGGAGGAAAGGAGAAAATGAAAATAGCAAAGAAGAAAAAAGAAATTCTGTGGGATCTCCCCTTCATATAAACCGGTTCGTCTGACCAGGATTATTCCGGCGGACAGACACGCGATCGGCGTTCGCATCAGAGCACAAAAATACGTCTTGGATGCACACATATACATTCGCTCCGTTCGTCAAAGGCGTCCTTGATCCTTCAGAGAACGTTTCCTTTTTTCGTGCCCTGATATAGCGATTAAATCAATCTTTTTTCGCCTCTTGATTATTCCCGCGAATTCTTGGACTGCTAAAATCCACTTTCGCTGCAGGATATCCTGCGGAATTTCGTATACAAGATGAGAAATGAATGAAAAAGCGGAGCAATCCCTTCGGAATAATTCTTTTCTTCGAGCGTTTTTTTTGTATTTGAGTTTTGGAACTCAATCGAGAATAAATGAGGGACGAAAGCGTTGTGGAATAATTGCGAATCGATTACGAAGGAGCCCCCGACAATGATCGAAGGAAAAAAACGATTCTTTCCAACGGATTCAATTATTCTCGCGCGATTTTGCCTGCGGGCCATTTAACTCGAGTGCGAGAGCAGCTCATCGATTCACAGTCATATTGCAAGCATGCTCTGTAGCTTCAGAGAGGCTTCCGGTGCTCCGTAACAAACGAGAGCACCTTTCCATCCCCCCCGCTGCTCCCTTAAGTGGTGCAGGCTCCCGATGACAAATTGCCTCGGCCAAACGAGAGCCGCTCTACTCGTCAAAAATAAAAGAAGAGCGCGGAGAAAAGTTCGGAGGAAAGGAAGCAATGAAAAAACGACGAGCTCCGCGAGAGGAGACTTACGGCCTCTCGACACACGCCTGGCAAAGTGCGCGCCCTTCGCGGCTCGTACGTCATCTCACTACCCGAAGAAAAACCCTCCCCGAAAGAACAGGAAGAAAAAAACGAGACTGGGAAAAACTGGAACGAGAAGAGGCTCCATGGAACTACGAAATTTTCAACAATTCGCATTCTTCAAAATAATTATTGCGAGTACTTTTGCAAAACTTAAATTACCTCCCGGTACACATTTTTTGTGGGTGATTAAATTGGACCGATTTTTATTCCTTAAATAAATATATTATCACTCTAAATTAATGTCAGAGTTATTAATTCGAAATTTTAAACAAATTTTTTCAACTTGTCTTTTGGCGAAGGAAATTACAAGCCATTAAAATTAATCGCGTATCCATCACTGACTGAACCCCAAATTTCACTCGTCCCTGGCGAAAATACTAGTTTTTTATGTCAAAAATCGCATTTGAGAACGCAAAGACTAAACACAAAGAGAAATAGATCAAGAAAAAAGTATATTGATGAAAAGAAAGGAGGCTGTGACAAGAATGGTCCAAGTAAAGAAGAAGCAAAATGTTGAAATAAGCGAATGTGAGGTTACGAGTGCTCGTTTTACCAATTTCGTTAAATCTTCAATGCAATATATTTTTATTATTATAGTAAGGCAATCGTCTCGAATTTTTTCCCAAACCTTCATTGTTATTGTGATAAACGATTTTTCGACGAAATCTTTGAAATTTGACGGGCGTGTCAATCGACTCGTCGGTTAAACTCCGTGTAAATTCCAAGACCTTCTTAAGAAAATCGTTCCGTGCAGAACTACCTTAAAATTCATTGCACTCTGCTGATATTTGAATTCCTGTATATGAAGAGCAAATATCGATATTTCCAAGCGCGAGTCAAATAATCAGTAAATTTCCAACCCCATATAATCGGCCATTCAAATTTTTTCGATCCCGTTACTTCAGATAAAATGGAAAAAGTAGGGAACGAACTCTTCCGGCACTTGCGTTGCTTCCGAGCCGCGGAGTCAAGGACTCGAGAGAAAAAGATGAAAAATGTTTCGTCATTTGGGAAGATTACGGGGGAAGGGAGGGATAGAACGAAGCCGGTAAATCGTAAGGAGATTTTCTCGTAAAATGCACTCCCAAAGACACACACGAAAAGGCCCATAATCGGGGCGTAACCCAAGCGGAGGCTGATGTTATCCGGAGGTTAATTTTAGTCGGAAGTGTTTTCACTCTCCCTCTGGTTTAACGGGGTACACAAACGGTTGAGCGACGAGAGAGCACATTGCCTACGGACCTCGTGTACGCGTGTGCGCGCGCGTGTGTGTGGCTAGCCGTAGAAGCGCGATAGAAGTCAGCCAGCACGCGCGCAGGAAGCGGGGCTGTTTCCCCTTAAAAATCATGCTCCTCGGTCTCGCTCTCTCGTTAGCGCGTACGAGAAAAGGCTCGTCGTCGTGCGTCGTCGGTGCTCGTAAAAGCGTATCCAGGAACCGGTAAAAACCCTTTTGCTCGAGGTAAACAAAGCTGCAAGTCTGATGTTTACATCAATAAATGAAAGATCTACATACGGACGAGAGTTTGAGGATTGCCGACGCTATTTTATCCCCTTATCCCCTCCTCGAACGGAGAATAATCCGAGAAATGATTAACCGGAGAAGAATCGAAACGAAGTTGTTCCTTCGCTTTGCCCTCAATCTCGACTATCGGCAACACCGACTATTCGACAAGTTCCATCGTTTCTGATCATAAAGAAATTTCTCTCTTCCCAAAATCCACCCGCACAAATATTTCGATCCAGCGGTATCAGCAAAGGGCGAATTTTCGAGAATCATTGGATCGCGGGGTTAAGCCGTGCAATTTACGACATATCGTCAGTACGGAAGCGCGCGCCAAAAGTTGAAAAAACCGTGGACAGAGGCGAAAAGGATTCCAAAGTCTGTCGCACGTCATGCGCAAACTGGGTCACGTGTGTCGCCTCGTGTCCTTTAGACAACTATTGACGAGGAGGGCGAACGCGAGGGGGGGCGAGGCAGAGTAAGAATCCTAGGGGTGTGGAGCACCAACGCCCGCGCACGCCACACTTTCACCACAAGGGGAAAACTCAGTGACGTGTTCCACCAGAGACAAATGACATCTGCTTCTCCTCGCCCTTCTTCCTGTCCTTATGACATAATAGAGCATCCGAAATTCTCGAAAATGGGAAGAGCCGACTGGAGAACGCTCCGGAGAACGGGAGCCTCTCTTGTTCCGACATTGTCGAATCTTTGGCTCGATTGGGAGTCCCTTCCGAATGAGAACTTGCAAAAAATCTTCTCGCAGCTCCATAATGTGCGTTGTTCGAAAGTTTCGCAGCCTCGTTGAGCATTGAAGGGTCCGTTTTGAGAGGGTTCGATGAATTCAAGAAATCATGGAATATCGATGAGACCCGAAACCGCTTCTATAGTAGTCCAATTATTCGATCGATTCTCCTCGATCATCGACTCAAATAAAGCTTCATTCAATAAGTTCACTGAAGAGCGATCGCGATGGAAATGACGACTCGATGAGTCAAGCGAAAAAAATGATTTTGCGAAACTTTTGGGCGGTATTGTAGGCGACGTGGGCACACATTCGGTGCCAAAAGTCTCGAGTTTCTCGAGCAAATAGTCTAGACGAGAATCCGATAATTTTTCTCACTCCGAGAGTGAAGTAATATTCGAAAAATAATTCAGTTATTTTTCTTATCGCGTCGTATTTTTTGTCGTTATCGCTCGAATTCAGAGGCTCGATCGAATTTACAGACGCGACAAAAAAGACATGCATATAAGGTTTTTTTTTCATTTTATGAATCGTAATTCGTGACAGTATATTACGCGAGCGGTGCAAAGAACATAATAGAAGTTTATCGAATATATATCTCGAGGCTTTGATGTCTCGAGTGAGCCGCGAAGCGCGCTTCCCCTCTCTTTTCCTTTCTCGTTTACACAAAGATCGATCGATCGAGTCGTTAATCACGAATGTGACGTATATATCATCGTGTTTTCTATCCCCCATTCTAGATCACGTATTTCTCTTTATCAGTCGGTCGTTTTCTCTCAGCTTCGTTATCGTTATCTACGCAACAAACGTCTGTTGGATTAATCGACTCTCCTCCCTCGCGCGGGCTTCTCGCTTCGTGCTCCTCGGAGCCAGATGTTGCTTGAATTATGTATTAGAATCTTCCATTACGTTTCATCGATTAACTACGCCTAAGTATTTATAAAGCTGGGATAGATATATTAATGAAATGACTTTAAACGATGGAGCGATGAGGGGTTCGAGTTGAAATTGTTGTGCGCGTTTGATTATAAAATTCGTGGATTTGAGACCCAGCAGCGAGAGAAAAGGCTCGACGTTGATTGAAATTTTCACTCGATTGAGTGCGCTTTGGTTCACTCGAATCTGCAGATTGCGAGTGAAATTTGAATCGCATTAATAGAAAAAATTGGAAACGCTATCGCTCCGGTAAAGAGTCTCTGGCAGCAACTCGTCATATCTTATAAATGTACTTGTCTCAGAGTCGCTGCCGCGACTCTAGATTGGATTAAAATGATGGCGAACCGAAGTCGAGCAGAGCTCGTGGCAGAAAATTGTTTTGTCATTAAAGTAAAATTTATTCGCGTAAATGGCTCGGTAATAATGAAAAAATCGTGGGGAATATGAATTCTTGAAAGCTACTATTCACGCCAAGAGTTGCTTCGATTTCCAACGACGTATAGATTCGAGGCTGGGAGCAGCACGAGGTTTTTCTACCTCGAGAGTCTCTCGAGTGAATCTTCTCGAGAGGCCGCACGCACAGAATGGAGTTTTCCCCCGTGCATGTGTTGCAACGATAAACGGTCTATTCCCGACTGGCTGGAGCGAGGAAACTGCGGTGGCTCGTGCGTCTAAATCGAATATTCAAGTCGAGATAATGCCTCGACGAATTTATATCAGCACCTGACGCGAGGCTTCAATCCAATTGAGCATAAAAAAGAAGGAAAAGAGCGAGATTGATTATGATCGTAGTTTATTTTGCCGCGGAAAACTAGCCATTGGGCAAGCAGGCTTGGAACACGAGAGCCATAATCTGGCGCAATATTTCACAATAGTGAAAAGTTTACGAAAAAAGTGCAGAAAACAATGAAGAAAATAAAAAGAAAAAAAAAAAGAAAAAAAAATAATAATATAAGTAAAAACGATAATAGAGATCAGAATAACGCAGAATAATAATGGGATAAAATGAAGTAAGAGACGCAAAATTATGCAAAGATACAAGTAAAAATAATAAAAAGAAGGGAGGGAGAAAAAAGCAGCAGCATGCTGAAACTCTCGCGTGCAAAATACACGCGTAAATTCCGGCTGAGCATTTATCTTCGATTTTTAATATGTTTGTTATAAATTACGGTTTTTTCGGTTCTCTTAAAGAGGCTTTTTAGTTAAGGGAGCTTCTCGAAGATGCGGAATTTACGATAGAGCTGTTAATGGTCCATGAGAAATATGTACTTTGGCCATGTAGCTGAGAAAGTACGTACAAGCGTAAATCCTGTTTTGCCGAAGATATACGGAAGATCAAATGGCGTGTTTCGTGATACTTTTTCTTCGTTAAATCTATATCTGTATAAATGTCTCTCCCTCTCTCTTTCGAGTCTACGAGCGTGTTCGCGTGTCCGTGTATTAAGAAAAGAGTCGGCTCCCTTTCGCCGCATTGACCCAGAATCAAAGTACGAGTCGTTAAACTCCGTGCTGCGAGGGAGTAAGTACAATGGCTCTTCCGGAGAGCCCGATAGGACAACTGGATCATTCGTATCCTTCGATCCTTTTACGCCCACCCTGCACAATCCTATAGGAGAGACGTCCGGAGAAAAAAGTCTTTGAACTCTCCCGAGTTCGATCAACCCCTGGCCCGTTTCGCCCTCGGTGCCTTCGATCGAATCAAGTTTTTACTTTTCTTCGGAGAAATTTTCTAAAATTCAATCAATTCAAGACAGGCCGTCGAATTTTTCGATTGATCAATGAGAAAGGCGGAGGAAGCTCGTAGATTCGCTTCTAAAAACTCCATTGAATTATTATGACTGCAAAAAATCAATTTTTTTTTGTAGCTCCTACGAGAAGAAGCTCATTTTCTACTTTGGCTATTAGCTTCTCTGTTGTAGCCGCATGCGATTCATCGCTTTTATCATTTAAGATGCAAAATACTCTGAGCGTAAGCGAGCTCTGACCTACATGAATATCACAAGTGTAAGCTGTGGCCTTTGATATCGCTGGCGCTGGGCCTGATGGCTGAAAAACGTTACGAGAACGTGGAACGACCACGCCTATATTAGTGACTTTTTATCCTGTTAACGTTGCCCCATTATTAGAAAAGGAACATTTTTTTTCGCGAAGTGTATTCTTGCTTGGTGTACTATATAGTTTCTTTCTAGGAATTGTCGATTTATGCTTTTAATTATCTCTGCAATAAATTTGTCTGAGTTTTTTAAAATTTATAATTATTATTTATTTTTTTTTAATTTCAAATGATTTGATTTATTTTCTGCCTCATTCCAGATTTTTATAATTCATTGAGATTGTGCATTTTTGGTTTCAACTGTTTGTACTTTGACAAAATATTCGACTTTGACACTCGAACGAATCAATCGAAATATCTTTAATTCGTGCACCGCAACTTTTTCTCATTTCTTATGCATACGTAATATTCGTGACTGCTCGGAAGTAACGATATTTGTGTCACATTAATATTCAACGAATAATAAAAAATCCGTTCGACTCACCGTGATTTGATGTCCGTTGCTCGTCGGACTCGGGCTGGGACTCGATGTCGAATTCGATGACGATATGTCACTCGAACCGACGATTCTTTGTGACGTTTGCAAATTACCAACAACTCCGCCCACCGATGGAAAAGCCCTGGCCGGGTCGGCTTGCCATTGTTTGTGAATCTGTTGCGACGTGTCTCGAAATCTCGCCCCCTAGAAGCACGAAAAATACGAAATTTATTATAAAAAGCTCCGACCGGATTTCCGGGTATTGAAATTTTCGAAAAGTTCACTCGAAATTTATTTTTTAACGGAATAACTCAAATTTCTATCTTGAGATCGATAAAAATCAACTATTTCGATTGCCAAACTCGAAAATCGTGAAAAAAAAAACATTAATAATCAAGCAAAACTTTCCCGTTTGCATCAGTATTGATTCAACGTAACGTTAACCAAAGTTATTCCGGACCTCAAAATGGTCCGCATTATAAATTTATACAAGAGACGCTCGCTCGAGGATACAAATCGATGCACCGAGAAAACGAGGCCGAAAATTCTAGAGGAAAGTACTAGGAATCTCGGATACGTATTGGATTGCAGCATTAATTCGAAGAGCAGTAATAAAATTGTCAAAATTTGTGATTTACAATAAATTCCCACTTATCAGTAAGTGCCAGTCCGACACGGTGAATAACACTCGAAAACAAAACGAAATATAGTTTTGACGTGCATCACTTTTTGCTATCGACATAAAGCTGTTTAAATTCTAAGGGAGGAAAAATTGGAAAATTCAAAAAATATACCGTGCTGTTTGTAATCGGTGGCTAAAATGCTTTGAAAATTTTTGAAAAATAATGTATTTATCATTATACAAAATGAATCCGTTTTCTCTGCGTGTACTCCGAGTAAGATACAGTGGAAAATAGGTCTTATTGCGACATGAACGAGTCAAGAGATAAAAAAGAAGAAAGAATGAAAGCGAAAGAGAGAAAGAGAGAGAGAGAGAGTCGATTAGTTTCGGGCATTTGGTCCCGAACAATCAATCCGTGATAAATCGATCTTTCCACCGGAACGATTCTCAAGGTTCTTCGTTCGAAACGTATAAACATATATGAGCTCTTATATATCAAAGAACATAAATCGTTGGTCACGATTGTGCTCGTTTCACTTCATTCAACCGATGAAATCCTACGTACTATTCCCGAACAGCATCCCTTGATTTTCCTCCATTAAGATCATTCAATTAATTCGAGGCTGAAGTTCACTCGTCAATTGATACCGATTCGTTAGATTGGAATTCTTGGGAAAGAAAAATTGTCAGTATTCGACTGTCACAAAATCGTGTGTCTCTAGATAATAATTAAAAAAAAATAAAAAAAATAAAAAATGAAAATTCGTCATTCTGTTTAGAAAATTATAGTCTCAGATCAGCATTCGGCGTCATTATTTATTGCATTATTTTTCATTTTTGTAAATTTCTTATTTTTTTGACTCCAACGATTTTTTAATAATACATTTTAATGCAGGCCAAAATTGGATTTTTGGCTAGTGACATTTGGCCAGTTACCGTTGTTTACACGTCTGAAATTTTCGAAAGCAAAGATAATCGAGTTCGTAGACCTCTTGTGATCACAAAAGCAACGTAATTTGTATTCACGCATGTACATTAATACAGTGAGAAATTGCTCTTAGAGCGAAAGCCAAAAGAGATCGCGTGCGAGCGAGCAATTCGCTCGAGCGAGAAGATCGAGGACTGTTCAGCGCGTGAAGGACTCTCTTTCTCTCTCTCTCTCTCTTGCTTTCTCGCCTTCCACGATAATTGCACTTATGCAACAAGACCTGCCGTAATAACAATTAGCGTCGCGGTGGAAACGATGGCAGCAAAGTCATAAATGGAACATTCGATGCATACACACATTAGTTGACGAGTGCTTCTTTCAAGAAGCCATATAACACCACGTTTTTACTCGACGATTGCACGTTTTGCATACTTCGTTACTCTAATTGAGCATCGATTTCAAAATTCATGATGTAGAAGCCTGTAAAGTGCTTGGTGAGTCATGAAACTTGTAAGGAATTATCAATAAATGGTAGAAAAAATGAAAAGCAACAGAGTGAATGAAGCATCGATTGGAATCGTTTGTATCAAAAACTCAACTAGATTCGATTAAATTTAAGGGTTTCAATTTTCAATTCAATTTTTCGGTGTGATTCAAGGATATTTCATGAGTGAAAAAACATTTTTTTAACGTGAGAAATACTAATTTGTAAACGATTTATGCGGAAAGTCTGATTGTCGAAGTTCTTCAGCTGCGTACAACGCGGAGATCGTAATTATTCTCTGCAACAAAAATTCCAAATTCTTTTTCCATTTTCATACATTTTTCTTCCATATGAATCTATAAAAACCCGAAAAAATTGCGAAATTCTATATTTATAGCGAGTTTGAAAAAAAAGCTTCTAAAAAAGAAGATCGCTTTAACGTGCCGTAAAAATTCCCGAAAGCAATCGATTTTTTCGACTTTCTAAAGCAGGACCCCCTTAATTACGACCAAAATTTCGACCTCTGTCGTATCATTGATGAGCTCTGCATAGAGTTTGAACTTCCGCTGGCATCACGGAATTGCACAATCGTCATATTTCTCGTTCGTCAAAAATACGTTGAAAATGTTGAAAATAGGAATACGACGATGAGGAAAGTGATTTTAGTGCTTTTTTTGCGTCTATACCTCGTCGAAAAGGTCGTCGAGTATCTTGCGTGGAATCTTTGGCTTCATTTTGGTGTTTCACGGTCTCGGGGGACGATAAACTGGCTCGGTATATCGCCCGTTGCTTCAAGTCTGCATCAATTTTAGAGCGTTTCCTCCTCCCCCGAAGAGAAGGAGAGCTCGTATAATTCGCGACGTGTGTTTATATACATATATCGTATCTCGGGGAATTTCTTCGGCCGGTTCAAGAAGTGTTGGCAAACGTCACAGTCTTGAAGTAAAAGGAACAATAAAAGAGTGTCATGTTCTCGAAATGTCACGGGCATTGGTGTCGGAAACTGCTCGTTATACGGCACAAAGATACACACACACACACGAGCACACTTCCTTTCGTGGTCGTTTTCGTCTCACTGTTATTCTTCCACTTCTTTTTTCAAAGTCGAACTTGTGTGCTTCCACTTGAGATTTAAAGATGTACGTATAATACAGGCTGTCGTTAAATCTGAGCTTGGAAATTTGTCGGCCAGTTAGATCGTTAAATTCCGATGAGAAAAGTCCTGAGCAGTTTTTCTCTCGGACCTGGCGCTGTTGAGATATTGAATAATGAGTGCGAGAGCCAATCGGGTGAGCCGATAAGAAGTAGGCGCAGTAGGCGTCGCGCGATAACGTTTGGGCCAATCGAGAGTGGGCGAGGCGCGCTCCCCCACTCTCGGCTCACCTGCACGACGCACAGGATTGGCGAGATCCTTCCTCAATCGATATCTCGCCAACGGTGGCTCGGAGAGCAAAAGCGGTGAAAAGTTTTCTCTTCAGAATTTCACGATCTACGCATCGCCGCGAATATCTTTAGCGAGTTTTGCTACAGTCTGTAAACACTTGGGCGCACATGACAGGAGGACGAGGGAATGTAGCTGCGCGGTTTTAGGAGTATATAAATATACGAGTCGATGACGCAGCGTCAGAGAACTTTGTTAAGCATCGCAGCGCGAGTCTCTCGGTTGGCGAAGGTCGGACATCACAGAGGCTATAACGCGACCGTTCCAGCCGATAAATTGTGCACTTTGAGACGACACACGCGGCGCAAGAGGATCATCATAAACGCGTTTATAACGGAGTTGCATTTTAAATTTCTCGTCATCGCGATACCACGAGGATCTTCTCTTTTATTTCTTTCCTTTCTCTCTTTTCCTTTATTCTTTCTTGTTTATTGTTTCTATAAGCATGAGCATAAATGGTGAGTAAAAACAGGTCGATTGGAACGTTTGCGAAGCAAAGGTCGTCGTGAAATAACGCACAAACGCGAGGATGCGGTGCATAATGCATTTGGCACGTGGCGATTTACTCACGACGATTTTTGCAATTAAAATATATACGTGCTGTTGCAACAATTACGCGTTTCCTCCTCGTGAAAAGCCGCAATGTTCTGTCGCTTCGTGCGCCTCTACACGTCTTTACGTGCGCGAGCATACATCGCTTTGTACGAAGCGCAATAATAATCGCTGCGCGCCCGAGTACGAGAAAAATCGTAAACCTCACCGCTGAGAGCGCGTCTGTCGCTTATGGTCGAATAAATAATTCTTAATTAGCAACTCCCTGGGCGCAACGTGACCGAGATGCAGCGAGAAATATTATGCATTGCTCGTAATTACTATTGTGGTCGCGGCTAACGCGTATTTCAAATGTATTTTATTATAATTTTCTCATTATTTTCTTTTATTTCTCATCATATTACCGAGTGAGATGAATGAATTTTTGAGAAGGTTCAAAGGTTAAAGAAAATGCCAAAGCGAATGGAGAGGTTGATAAAAAAATAACGAAGACTTTTTTTGTTAAAATTGTCTGAATCCAAAGAGCCAAAAGACAAAAGATTTGACTTTCGAAAGTGCAAGGTGCAGAAGAGCGTTGCAATAAATGCAACTTTCAAACGCGTGAGACGGAGATAGTAAGAAAATGACTGTATTTTCCATCGCTCCTAAGGAAGCGACTCCGAAACATTGTGAAACGTTCCCAGGCGTGTAACTTTCATTTATCTATTTAAAAAATGCTCACGCAGCAGGCTGCGATCACACGCGTAGAGGGTGTTCGCGATAGCGAACGTCGTCCGCCCTTTTTTCGTATTTCTCATTTTTCAAAATGATTTTCCATCGGTTATTAGAGCCCGAGGGTCTTGGGGGGGGGGGCGCGCCTGCGACTTTATCCTTGAAGAACGATCGTAACTGGTTCTTGCCACCCACGCACTTCCGGCCGCAGGCTTTTTCGATACACCGCGATATAATTTCTTCTCGCGATTTTCTCGTCTCCCTCTTCTTCTCGCTCGATATACTCGGTACTCGTCGATATTACGGTCTACCGCGAACACCGCGGAGAGACGAAGAAGTTCAGAGGGAGAAAAAACGAGGCGAAAGATACCAAAGCAGCCTCGTAAATCTCGTTCTATTCGCACCAAGTAGATCGGCCCCGTCGACGCGATATTCAGCCAGGGTGTTCCTCCGTGGAAACCCGGCAACGTTTTCCCCAGGCTTGCACATCATGCAAATATGTGCTCACATACGTAACACATATGCATCACGTTTAACATGCCGTATGTCCGCCACAACGGGATTGCTCTCGTCGTCGCCTTTATCGCGCCGCGCACATTCGCGAGGATACGTGACCACGTACTAATTGGATATTCGCGGCCAGCGGGAACGAATGTCCAAGCCTCGCGAGTCTATACATATGCGTGTATATAAGACACGGATAATTGTATTCAGCAGTGTTTATGCCGGAGCAAATTGCACTTGATGATGATTTTTTCAACATTCTGGAGAACTATGCCAAATTCTTTATGTTTTCGGGCTTTTTCAGTTCATTATATTGCGAGGAGGGATGAGCGGTAATTAAGGCGATAAATGAGCCGAGAATTTGGGGGAACTTTTATATTGTTTATTCGACGAGCTCCGCGGCTTCAAAGTTCCGTGGAATTTCACTGATTGGGACTTGACAATGGGGAGTAGAATTTTGTGTATTCTTTCGTTTCATCGTTTCGATGGAATTTAAATTGAATTGTGACGGGAGATCGCGCGATAGGAGTGCGAAGAAATATTATGTTTTCTTCTCCGATTCTTATTTGAACCCTTTCGAAGGGATTTCCTGGGCTACTGTTTCAAGGTGGATCGTGCTCGAAGGCTCGTATTTTATGGGTGAATAAATTCGATCGATTTTTACTCCCTAATTAAAGATATTATCACTCTAAATTATATAATGTCAGGGTTATTCATTCGAAATTGTAAATAAATTTTTCCAACTTGTCTTTTGGCGAAGGAAATTGCAATCGGGGATCCATCGCTGACTGAACGCTAAAATACTACAGTTTTTCATGTAAAAAATCGCATCAGCGAGTGAAACTATTGATAAAAAGACAGAAAGCTATGAAAGGAATGGGCCAAGTCAAGAAAAAACAAAATGTTGAAATAAGCAAATGTGAGCCAATCTCGTTCAATCTTTAATGCAATATATCTTCATTATTAGCAAGACATTCGTCTCGAATTTTTTCCCAAACCTTCATTGTTATTGTGATAAACGACGATTTTTTACGCATAGTCTCATAAACCTGTGTATTTTTCTTCACATTTAAGCACATTTGTCTCAATAACCGATAAGACAAACCCTTTGAAATTTGATATGCGTGTCAATCGACAGTCGAAAATGGTTTTCATTCACTAATGCATATGAGGTCACAAATCGCTCGGTCACATTACTCGTTTATCATTCCGTGAATCTCGATTTATTTACGACGACATTTCATCTGGAGATAGCGAGTACAATGGAAGGGAGAGAGGAGGCGGGAGGAGGTAAAAATAATCGCGATTAAAATCGATGCACCGCGCGAAGAAGTTGGTCGTGACAGGGCACTTCCGGTATGTGCACCGTGTGTGCATATATATAAGAACACACACACACACACACACAGACACGTCGATAAATTCGTTTGTGCAGTACAGAGAGTTAGCGAGGTCAAGATCCAATCACTTCACCCTGCTCGATCTCGTTTTATCGAGAGTTCGCGATTTGCACTCGTCGAGAAAGGGTCACGGGTAAATTCGAGAGCTGTAACGATCATCGTTTCCGATCTCGCTTTCCATCACGGGATTCAATCGTTAGCATTTATTAATGAGATCCGCTTTAGGAAATATACGAATTTTCTTGGATTTATCGTCCGTTAACGGCGTTAGATGAAAGCGAAAGATGATCGTTGATTGTACTCTGGAGAAGGGCCTGCAATTTTATGCGGATAATCCGAAGTCTCTTTTCGTCGAGTTCTCTTGTTACGCACTGGAAAACCGTGTCGTCAACGCGATTATGGAGAAAAATGAAGAATTTTAAGGCAGAAAGTCTCCATTTCTCGAGCTCCGTCTCTTTGTCTCTTCGCACGATCGAGCTCGTACCGTAAGAGTTTGAAAAAGAGGAAAAAATGCTTTTTGTTGGGGCGATAAGAAACTGGGACGACGATACGGATCCGGAGACTCTTCGACAAAGTTCGAAGAATCTTTTGTGAATATGTGAAAAGCAAGGAATGCATTTCTCACGTGAGCGTATATGGGAAGGAGCGCGAAACGTGGAGGATGAGACGAGCGCACGGTGGGATGGATATTGAGCACTCTGCGGAATGATGTTCGCGTCGGTACGATGCTGCGGAGATTGATCTGCATGTGTTACATTCGTATATATCCATCCGCATCAGATACTCGATAGGAGCTCGTGAGCGAAAAGCTCTCGAACCGAATTTCCGATCGAGCGTGAGACTAAAGGGGAGAAAAAAGTAGAGCGTTGCGAGATTGACCATTTTTTCGTCCACCTGATTCCCGATACTCTGACATTTGGAGCAGCAAATCGAAAGAAAAAACAGTTTCGTCCCCGGATTTGCGTCGTTTCGTCATATAGCAGCACGCGTTTCTTTTCCATTTGTAAATGATCCAGGATCGATCGAATGAGAATTGCTCTCGCAGTCTCGGGTGTCAAAACCATTCGAAACCTTCCGCAGCGTCAAGATCGCAGGTTAATTTTACCAAAAGAGAGATCAAACGAAAGATTTCGCTGATGTTTCCTCTTCAAATGACTCGCGACGAAGAACAACTTCGGGCTGCGAGCAGTGCAGCCCGTTTATTTAAAGGCGCCGGTAAAAACATGCGCACCGAGACACGAACGCGAGGAGACTGTTCGCAGTGCGGTTCGGATGGGATCGCGACCGAGAGAGCTACCGGGACCAACAACGTCGTCATCGTCATCAGCATCATAAGCACCGAGCGTCGCTGTACGCAGCAAACGACTTATGTATACACGCGTTTGGTCGTTGCATACCTCGATTGTGTCGCACATGCTGGCTCTTTCGCTCATTCAACCATCCTCTTGGATTATACGTCATCAAAAGCAGCGTCTGGCTTTGGATTGAAACGTCGAGGAAGAATCTCGACCTTGTATCCACACGCGTATTCGAACCGAGAGATTTATATTGGAGGCGAGAAACTGGTATTAATTGCCGGGAGCGATGCCGGTGGAGCGAAAATAAAAAAAATGTTTTTTCTCCGCAGATGCAAACACGACCGTAAACATCGAAGACTCTGAAAACCGTTAACGATCTAATAAGAAACAATAAACCGAAGGAATATGTTCGACGTTGTCCAGCTGTTTTTTCCTGCTGCCCGGTAAATTTCTGTTCGCTTCCAAACTCCTAACACTTCCCTGCGGAGTTTAGAGCTACCAAATCCGCGGGCATGCCGGAAGCGAGGGACGAAAGGTCCAGAAAGGCCGTAAAAAAACGTCGCCGGTTAAGCGAGCGTTGAAGAATCCTCGTTCCATTCGATCGCGAGTGTCCCCCGACCTTTCGTTCCGTTCCTCCGTTCCAGATGCTCGTGGGGCGAGCAGAAGATCATCGCGGGGATGAGCGCGACAGCTTCGCAAAAACTCGTCCGATGTTTTCGGTGATTAATATATTACACCGCGATTCTTGAGACTGCGAAAGACCCTGGCAGAATTATGATCGAGAATTCGTCAATTAATTGAAGAATTAACCCTACACCTCGTGTGCCTTTTTTCATACCCTCAGCCTCATGACCGGGGTTTGAACGCACCCCACTCTTTTTCTGCTTATAAATCCGGTCCTACGATGCAAAACTGACTTTATCCTACACCATTTTCTTCGTTTTTTTATAACGAAAAGAATGATGTACGATAAAACTAATTTCAATTGAATTTATATATAAAAAAAATCCGTCGATAATCAGTCGATAATGTCGCTTGTTAGGACGGGAGCGTAGTTTGAAGTTCGCGTGGGGTGTGCTCACACCCCAGTCATGCGTTCTAGGGTTAAGTTTCGAAGCGCGATCGCTTCGAAAGAAAGTTTCTTCAAAATTGCTTTTGGCAGGAGCAGAATAAACGGGAGAAACACGCGCAATTGTAATAACACAAATGAAACCATTACCACGAGCACGCGCGCGCGCGCGCGCGGACGCGCTAATGAAACGTTCCTCCATAGCGTTCGATCGCCAAGGAGAACGTCAGGAGACTGAAGTCGAAGCGTCAAAGAAGTTTACACTCGTTGGCTATTTGCTTGTGTGCAGATGAGCATGTGTACACGAAAAAAAGCTTGATAAATGTGTAGAGGTGCCACCTACTCTCGACATGTTCCGTGTCTTTCGTTTCGTCACGTGCGCATTGGCTACTTTTTATCGTTAGGTATACAGACACGCGAATGCATTTGACGTAGGAATATGCATGTATGTATATGAGAGAGTCACGCCGCAGCGCGGAGAGCCAAACGTAAAAGGGTTCGAATGTACGTACAGCGAGGTAGACGAATATGTCTGTATATAAATTTGAGTCTTCCTCGTGCTCCTTCTATCGTCTTTCGCGTCTTGTTCGACTGTTTCGAGAGTTTGGAGTCTGTGAGGTCTCTTTCGTCTCCGTGGACGATCACGAAGGAGTTTCCCGTGCGGTGATCTCTCTCCGCACAGACGTTATACTTGCGGCGGTATTAAAGCCTCGGCTGAGCCGAACTCTTTTGCTCTCTCTCTCTCTCTCTCTCGATATTGAGATGCGGGAGAGGAGAACGAAGAGCCGCGAGGGGCGGTGAGAAGGAGCGGTGCGGGTCGCGACGGGTCACCGGAGACGTCGAGGACGAGAAAAGAACAGAAGAGAAACACACAGGCCTGTACGTATATGCGCATTGCTAAAAAGGAGGATAGAAATCGACTGAGAATATATCGCCAGTCGAGAGTCCGAGACGCAACGTCCCGGCTGTCTTTCGTAAGTCGAAAATATCTAGCGGCAAAAGGGGAAGATGCTGGCGCAAGAATCTTTGGGCGAGACACCTGAATTTTGTCTCTTTTTCGGGCTCTTTCGTGCGCGGAGGCTCGTTGAAAAATTCGCACAAGCGACTGGGATCCGTCCGCTCGTTATGCGCGTATCTTTGAGGCTGAACAGTCAGAAAAAGATTTCCGAGCAGAGGAGCAGAAACGTCAGAAACTCGGTCTCCCCGCGTTCCTGTTTATTTTCTCTCTCGTTATCTCACAGTTTCATTGCGTAACCGCGATGGAATCGCGTGTGAGCGAGAACGAGTTGTACACGTAGAGCGATAGCAGCGGAGCTTGTACGAGGAGCAGGGACGCGACGTGGGAGAACCGGGGATTGAGCAGCGCCGAGCGAGAGCTGCTTCGCGATTTATCTCATTATTTTCCCATGCGAACAGGCATCTTGATTAAACTTCACGACTGCACACGTTCATCTTCGACAACGTACTTACTCCTCATCGCGCACTTACGATTTTCCTGCTTCCACTGCAATTCCAAGCTACAATAATGGGATTGAAAAATAAAAGAAAATCGAGGAATCTGTGGCTCAACGTCACGATAATAACGGCAATAAAATAATTACACGAGTACAACGTTAAGGTATTCCTTCCACGAACCCGAATATTCTAAAAATAACTGACTTTAAATGGTAGTCAAGTAAAAGTGCATGCGAACAGATTGGCGAAATTTCCGGGCAGGTTGCATGTCGAGCATTTAATCAAGAATTAAAACTTCGGAAATCGTAGAATTTGTACGGGAGCTTGTGGAGATTGCGTCATCTCGAAATTTCTATTCGATCTAATTCATACACTAAATTCCTGACTGTCTCACGGACAGGGAAACATGTAAGGAATCCGAAGCGACGATACAAATGACGAAAATGCTAGAGAATCCTTAAAAGAGATATATCAACGATATAGAAGTTGGAACAATGGCGGAAGCAGAAGCTTCTCCCATGCAACAGCGACTTCTTGTTCGAGGTTTAGAATCAGTCCGAATTTCGAGTAGCCGAATTAGCACCTGCAAAAAACACGGCCATGGGAAAGGAATACCTTTTAGAAAGGACGGCCGAGGGTGAAGAAAAACCCGTGAATGGCACGCGGCTGATAAAACGTCGTCAATCTCGGCCTTCTGCGTACAACAAAGCCGATAATAATTAATGTTACGAAAGGAGGTGCACCAGTCGTTGACCCGAGCAGAATTCACCTTCGCGTAGATAAATCCATGCAGCCTACGCGCGAGCGCGGAGTCATAAGAGCGGAAAGTCGAGATAGGTGTTCGGAATGAGTTCGCACGATCTCAATAAGACACGCGGACAAATAGAGGCGCGAGCGAAGACGCACGAAAGATCGAGGCAAACTGGAAATTCATCGGTCATTTCACCCACGTGGCTTCTCTCGGCGGCGAGAGAGTGGATCGCGGGCGTTGGATTTGTGGAGGTTGAAGAAAGTCCGGGGCGAAGAAGAGACGAAAAAAGGAAAGGAAAAAAGAGGGTGAGAGAGAAAAATAACTGGAAAATGGCTCGCGGCACGTCCCACGCGAGCGGCGAGGATATTACTCGCATGGTAATGCCCAGCCGAGTCGTTTGCACGCGTGGCCCGAGGCCTTTTTATATGCCTTGCCGCGCGCGCCTTTTCTCTGGGTAACGCGTTCCGGACCCCTCAAGTTCCGGGAGGTGGTACGTTCCCCCGAGTCCACAAAACGAGCAAACATCCAGCGACTCGTCGCTCTCGCTTTGTATTGTGCTAACGGAAACGAAAGACAAACTGTCCAAAAGAAACGGAGATTTTGAAAGCAGAATCGAGTCGGGGGCTGCTCCGATGTGAAAACTCGTATTCCGCAAGTGTGCGAAACGATACTCGAGCCTCCAGCTCCAAAGACACTCAGCGCTCGCCGGAGCATCAAAATATTTGCTTTCCTATTTTTATGGGCAATAAACTTATCGGGCGGATTACCGAAAAGCTTTCGAGCTGATTATAGCCGAGAAAAACACGCGTTTTCGACCCGATTACCTGAATTCCCCCCGGATCAGTCCCCCCGCACAATATGCTCGTCGCACCTATTCACAACGCGCACACCCACACGGGAAAAGTGGAGCGTGAACATGCGCGGACTTTTCGTCGAGCGCGATGCTGTCGTATCGCCTCGGAGACGTTATCAGCCCTCGTAAAAACGAGCCTCAAAGTACACACGGGAGAACGCGGAGCCGACGATCCGGAGTACGTAGGAACGCAGAATCGCGTTTCTAAGAATGTTATCGATGCTGCGGAGGGACGGCGAGCCAGCAGTTTCTAACCCCGCAGTCGACACAAGCCGGGTCGAAAGTCTGTGCGTACAATGTGAAAAAAGCTATATACCGCGACCGCGAATTTTGGGATCGCCCGTTCCGCGATTTTTCCTCGCTTTTTCCCCGGGCTCGGAGAGATCACCGCGGGCACACGAAAGGCCAATAAAAACGCTGAGTTCCGAGGGACTCGAGCGCATGTGAATTTGGAAACGACCCATTTTACCCCCGTGTCCCGTTTAGCCCCGCATTCCCCCGGGTTTGTGGAGAGCCGCGCACCTCTCGCTGCGCTGCGTCTAGTAAAAATGCAGTGCGTGGGCGAGCAGCGTATTATTATGACTCGAGATTTAATGCCGCGAGCGAAAAGGGCCGAGGGAGCAGGGGAGAGAGCGAGAAGGAGCAGCAGACTGCAGTCTGGTCCAAGCGACATGCGTGTTACACGTTCCACGCTGGTCACCGAGATTAACCGGAGCTCAGACTCCGTCGCGGACGAGTCCCAAGCGAGAAAAGCAACAGCCGAGGGCCTCGCGGATGCTGTGTCTACCTTGCTCATCAAATACAAGCTGAGCCACTTGAGAAACCAAGTGGACCAAGTCGCTCGCGCACGCACGACGAACTTGGTCCGTTCTGCTTCTCACAGTGCTTCGCACTGTATTATTTCGATGTACAAGCAACTGCTACAACTTCTGGTACGCGATAATGGGAAGCACGTGACGAATGGCCAACTTTACGAGCATTCGTTGCCCTGCCTTTTTCAGAGAGGGAACTCCAAACGAATTTTATTTTCACCGTTTTTTTCGGCATCACAGATCGACGCCACTCCCGTTAAGATCGCACGTCTCAAATTTTCAAAAAATCCATTTTTTTTAGAGATTACTATTGAATAAAGGGACATTTTTCGAGAGTCTTTAAAACTGCCGATGGACACGTGATGGCCAAATGACAGGGCTCTTCATTTTCCTGTCTCGCGGAATTCGCGGCTTTCAAGGGTTTTTCTTGGGAAAAATCCTTGGAAAAGACCGAAGGGGTGATCTCATAAAAAACGAGGCCCTCGAGTGGACTCGGGCCTCTGGGGTCACAGGACACGAGCGCGAAGACGCGAAACGGGCAGTCTTGCTTCACCGGACAAACCCTCGGGACCTTCCAACTTATTTTACTGATCAGAGACTACTGTCGTTTTGCTTCAAGTATCATATATCTATTTTTGTATTTTCTCATTTACTAATAGAAGAGTGTACTGTTCGTGGACTACAAATATTTTCTTTTACTGTGAATAAATATTCTTCCTACACTATATTCTTTATAGTTTTAGGCGTATTTCTGCGAAAGTCGATTGCAATATTTCATATCTTTTGATGCTTTTTTTTTAATATTCGAAATTTCGTTTCTTCGTAGTCTCGTCGAGTTGGATTTTTCATATTGTGATTAAAAAATGTTATAAACATAATTAAAGTGCGTGACATTTATGACAGGAAATGCACACTTTTTTAAAACTGACGTAAATTTCGGAATTTTTCGAATACAAACTACAGCTTTATTTTACAAGAATTTTTTTACGTTCTGCGAATCTATCAACATATTTCAAGAAGAAATTATGTAAACCGTGGAGCCACTTTTTTCATAGTGCTTCGGGAAACGTGATTTTTATGTTGTAATTTAAAAAAAAAAAAAAAAAAAAAAAAATAATGAAATAAATTCTTTTACAAAGTTTAAATACTAATAGAGAATGTGTAAAAATTATTTTTGTTAATTTCCATTGTTATCTTTTCTAAAAACAGTTTTTCTTTTAATGAACGTACGCAAGGCGTTATAATGAAATTCGACTAATATTTTCAAGCACTTTTGTTGTTGAAACCCTTTTGAAATTCAAAGGAAAAAGTAATTTCGAACTTTTAGTTACGCAGCTGAATATACATCGAGTTTAATTTTATTTCGTTTCTTCCGCGCTGCTTAAAAGCTGCTGCTCAAACATCTCCGAGTAAATGACGTTTTTGTCTTGCAGTAATCAACCACCGAGAGGCACAATGAATGGTCAATAATACTGCAGGGGCGTCTTAAATCATTTCGCTTTCTACATAATAGCGATGGATATAGACACATAACAATGCAAAATGGAGGTTCCGCAAAACCTTAGCGAGCATCGTTTCTTTGGCTCTCGCGTTAAAGTCAATTGGCGCGAAACGTCGAAAGCGAGAGAGATATTATATGCGATCTTACGTCCCTCGGTTTACGACAGAGTATCGTTGGAATTTTCTTGGCACAGGCTGTTTGTCATTATTTTTCTTGCAATGAATTGCGGTTTGTCCTTCGCGAGACACATAATCCATATTTGTTATTTCTTTTTGAAACAGTCACGATAAATATAATTGTATAATCGTGTTTTCTACTTTTGCGAACGTTTCAATTATTCGAGTAATACAAAATCGTTGAAAGGTCCAATTAGAATGTTAAAGAATATGTTATTTCCTACTGTATAATTATCCGAGTCGATTGGAGTGGCAATAAAAATTTGAAGAAATTATTCTTCCGGAGAAAAATATTGAGAAATTGTTGTTTTTGTGATTTCTCGAAGAATTCGTTCCGGAGAAATCGAGGAGTCGATTGAAATCGAACAGTTTCTCGGGAAAGAGAGAGAGAGAGAAAGAGCGAGGACGAAAGCAGTCAAAGGAAACGGTGATTCGATCGAACGATTTTTATCTCAAGCGGGTACGCGAGGATCACATTTCAGTGATGGGAATGGACGAAAACAAAGGGGGAATTGAAAGCGACGCGGGGGTAAAGGTGCGTGAGTTCGTGCTCGAAGAAGTACTTCGAAGCGAGGCGAGAATCTCGCCTCGGCCGTACGCACACACTCGTGAAAGCAAACACGAGAGACTGAACCTTCCATAGAGTGTGCACAGTCATTTCTCGGTCCACGTGGGTGGCTGCGGATTTAAGTGGATTGCTAAAAGCTGCTCGAGACTCGCGGGAGAAGCCTGCGCAAAATTGCAATACAAACGAGTAGAAAACCTTTCAGGAAATTTTCCAAGCGTCGAAAGAAAGAAGAGGCGAGCTTCGAATCCTTTTGGTTGAGCATTTTTTCCTCTCGTCGCGAGGAGTCAGCTCGAGCGAACCGGCGGAGCTGCATGGAGATTATTTGCAAGGGATTCTCGGACCCCATGAAAGCATCGAGCGTTCGCTTGACGCGCGCGTACGCGGACGAATTGAGACGAGAACGAAAAATGAAGGGGGACGAAACGTCGTCGATGGACTTCCGGTCCTGTGAAATCACAGTTTAATCGAGCTCGTAAAGATCGTAATTGCTTCTTCGCCGTTTACTACAGACGCATGTATACATAGATATACATGCGTGTGTATAAATAACGAACGAATGAATGGGTCGCTTACTAATTCAGAATGGGAGGAAGATTGAATGAGCGAGGGGGGGGGGGGGGGTCCCTTATCATCGAGCTCATAATAATCATATTAATAACTGTAAACGTTTTAATGAAAAGCATCGACTCGATTGCGACTTTATATTCACTATTTGAAAATTCATACGACGCTGAAGTTTGCAGCGTTCGAGTGCAACGAAACGGTGTAAAAAAGCCTCCAATTATTCCAGTAATTCTTAAATTTCATTCCCCGTCGAATTTGCAATAATTCTTAGTTTTTCAACCTGCACCGATGCTTCGCGAAATAAAAAATTGGTTAATTACAAATGTTTTTTTCGTTAATTCCGTTGGACTCGGACGTTGCAGGCTTCAGGGTTGTAAATTCATTTCGAAAATGAATAAACTGAAACCGATTCCGAGAGAATCTTCACTCGATTTTAAAATAAACACGAAAATTCGTTAACCACGTAGAATTCAGCGTTGTTTTCCGTTTATAGAGTTACGTTCAATCGGTTTTGTACATTCGCGATCAAGAAAAAACGATCCACGCCACTCCGAAAAAAAAGATCAAAACGAGGAAGAAAATTGTGGAAAGAAAAGATATATTTTCTTTGGAACAAACCCGTCAATTTCCTGGTGGAATGGCTCCCACCTACATACACATACGTTTTATGTGTACAAGGCAATTGAGCCTTTCTCTGTTTACTCTCGATAGTGGCGATCGATAAGAGGAGAGCGATGCGTGAATAGGATCGGCGTGAGCGAGCATCACCGTCGTAATTTATATATAGGGCATGTGTACAGTTCACCACAGTGACCCACATAAAGGTGTGCTGCTCCGAGTATCCGTTGCAGCACGATTGAACGCTTTGAATCCAGCAGGGGGCGAGGACGTAGATTCTGAGAGGAGATTAAATTCGATGTTTCGAGGCTCACGAAGCTTGTTGATGTGAATATTTCGACGAGAAAATGGCAGCATTTTTCTCATGTTGAATAAAAAAAAAAAAAAATAAAAAAAAACATTCGAAAATATTGAAAATTTGTTTGTTTTCCTAACGAAATTAGAGGTCGATCGGAAGGCGAGGGACCATGCACGAACTCTCGACGATCACGGTGGTCCACGACGAACGCTTCGCGGTAACGATGTTGTTTTAAAGGGACCACCGAGGCTAGGGGAGAGAAGCGCAGGTGGCGCGAACGAAAAAATAACGGGGGAGAATCCATAAAGATCGCGAGAGCTCGGTGAGGACGCGATGCACTCGAATCCTCTTTTATTTCGGTCCTTTTTTTATCCAGTAGAACAAAAGTGCCCTCGAGACTCGACCAAGGACCACGGCGGTGGAGATTTACCAAGGACGTTTCCGGCGACGGGCACGAGGTCGTAGATTTCGTATCGCACTTGCGCCTTATTTTTCAAGTATTTCAATAAAAAAAAAGGGGGGTATAAAAATATAAAAATGAACAGTTTTGTCACTCGACGTCGGAGTAATCGGGAAACTTGAAGATTTTATTCGAATTTTTAACAAATCGAGAGATCTTTTTCACTGATCGAGCTTGCAGAGATTCGAAAAAACTTTTCAAGCTCCCGCAGCGGAGCAATATCGAGGAATCGTTATTTTTTGTTTTAATTTTGAAGAATTTTCTCCGCAGCGTGTACACCGATGCGTCGAATATCTCGGATTCGTATCACGTAAAAATGTTTTTTCCGAAGGAACATACGCGGTGTATGATAAAGTCGTGAAGCGAGTTTCGAAAAAGATCTATAAAAACGGAAGAGAATATATAACTTAAGATATTCCGAGATCGTACGGCGAAAATAATTTTCGTGCCTCGCTTCGTAATGCTCTCGCGAGGAGAGGAGCAGGTCCGAGATTGAACGCGATTGAAGCGCGCGGGGCCGCGTGAGAACTCGCGGGATTCACGTACACCACGCGTAAGTTATAAATAAGAGAAAAGAAGCGGCAGTTCGGGGGGCAAGAGCAGGAGAAAAAAATAGTAGCCGAGCTCGGAGGCGAGTTATTAGCATAACTGGCCTAAGCGAGACGAGAGCTCGGACTAATAACACTCGAGTGTGGAAAATGCGAGCTCTTTTGGTCCGCGCCGTTTGACGACGACGACAAGAGTGGGGAGCGAGTTGGAAACGAGTGTACGAAACGAGTTGGCGCCTCGTTTAATTGGCAGGACGATGAGCTCTCAAGAACGTGCATAAATACGCAATAAAACATATAAAATCTTAGCTACGTATGCATATGCATTGAAATGTACACGGCATAAGAGCGCACGCTCGTGAAATAATGTGCATAAAACTATTCGTAACGAGAGGCCCAAGGAGCACACGGAGGCGTGTACAAATAACGAGGCATTGACGCAATTATAACTTCCGTAAATTTATGCTCACGGAATTTCCTTGCAATTTATTTAGCCAACTCAGCGTTTAATAAGATGCCAATCACATGAAAGGGGCAACGGAAAACAAAAAAACAGTCGCTGTCATGCCTTTCCGAAACAACTTTCAAACAAATCGAATTACGTTAATTAATAAATTCCAATTAAAGTAGTTCGGTCGTTCGATCGAGTAGGGTGGAGGTCCACTTTTTTTTGCGGTAAATTTAAGGTCCCCTAATAAGCACACTTCCGGAGCCTCTTACGGGGCAAAATTTTGAGTTATATTTCGCATTTACAATTTTGAGTTTTTAACACGCTACCTTGTGAGAGAACTTACAATAATATTAATTGTGAAAAAATTGCATGGTGTTCGAACTTCGGAAAAGTTTGTATCGCGAAGAAAATTTATTACAGGTTCCGTTTCTCTAAAAAAAAAAACATTACCTTACGAGGCTTTTAAGAGAGAAAACATGAAAAAATTTGAGTTTTTGACGCGTCGAAAACGGATGTCGGTCATTACGTTGGGCTTCTGGTAACAGCTGATTGAACTTCGGGCAAATTCGCGGGAATCGTGCGAATTTCATGAATTTTTTTTTTTTTGAGACTGACTCACGTGCTTTCATTCGTCCAGTGTAGCTTCGCTTTTTTTAACGAAACGACCATTCCTTTCGCACAACAAAAATGTTTCCTAGGTTATGTGTGTATTTAAAGTGTCAACTAGCCAAATTGAAATATAAATTTATTTGCCTTTTGTGATATTCTTAAAGCATTTTATTACAATCTTGTGACAAAAATGTTCTCAATAATGTAAGTGTTTATTAATTTGATTAATAATTTAGACTTGAATTTAATCAACATAAAGTAACTGCGTGAACTTTTATCGGTTCAAACCGATAAATATTAATTTATATTTCGGTGGATAATTAATAACATCAACGGATATAGTTATGAATTCCATTAAAATGACGAAAAATGTGAGGAACGTGTGCGACGAGGAGGTGGAAATATCGTCCCGCGCGTAATTCCCGCAATAACGAGTAAGAAAACGGATCTTCCGATCTACAAAATCACCGGCATTGATCACTCGGCTGCTCGGACAAGGGGTCGGAAAGGGGTCGAGGAATGAGAAAAGGTAGCAGAATAAAGCAAAGAGAAAAAAGGGTGCAAAGCTCCGGGCGAAAAGCCGCGAGTCTCCTCGCCGCTTTCTCGTTAACGTTCCATCGGAACTGATTGGCTCTGCTCGCGGTGGTGTTTTTTGCAGGAGTTTCGGTCCTTTAATCCCACCAGCGATCCTCTCTTTTTTCTTTCTTTCAATTTTCCATTTTTGTCTTCACCATAAACTCGTAAAAATCCGAGTAGATGAACATCGCACGCGAGAGCCGGTGGCTGCGAAACCACGCGCGCGCGCGCAAGGGCCACGAAGCGAGCCGAAGAAAAAGGAGAAGCGGGCGAGTGAAGCAGAGGACGAAAGAATAGATGAAAAGAGGAGAAAAGGAATGGGGAAGCGAAAAAAAAAACAAATTGCCCGCACGGGGAGAGACTTTCTCTTCCGCCTCGCGATAAGGTGGTGGACCTCACACAAACGCACACATTTATTTGCAGAGGCAAAGTCGCGGGAGCGCGGTGACCACGCGACGCTCAGGAACAAACGAGGCTTGCATGCATAAAGGGAAAAGGCTCGCATGCATATCGACTACATCGAGAGTCATAAGGGCGTAAGAAGCGCCTCGTTTTGCCTCGAAACTCAACCAACTTTTTCCCTCCTTAAATACATGTTTATATGTGCATACGTATACGGCTTCTATTCGCTCGCTAGTCCTTCGTTCCCACATACACGTACCTTTGCATAAATAAATACGTACGTTCGTGCACGTGTGACAAAGCCGACAAGAGTGTGCACCGAACGAAGCAAGCCTTTTGCAGGCGATCCGTAGCCAATGCGCAAGCTACCACCCACGTTCGTTTGCCTCCTGCATTATGTGTACAGAGGAAGCTTAGTTGCACGTGAAATCAGTCGGAAAACTCTGGACGTCAGTTTTTCAGAAGTGACAACTTTCTACGTTTTTTGCTTCCGGATCGAATGAGTTCGATCACGACATCGAAGATTTTTCACATTTTTTTCTTCAACTTTCAAATCCTTGCAACTGTCGCGTTTGTCTCGACGAAGATTTTCTTTTTAGAATTTATGAGATGGAAAAAACGCGCGTTTCCCTGATGCGCGCAGGCATCGATGGTCGTTCGATATTGAGAGATATTCGCCAGGGAAGAAAGAGCGGACGAGCGAGACGAGGAGGGTCGAGGTGATAAGACGAAAGCCGGAAAATACGAAAAAGCTTTTTACCGGTTTTCACAGAGACTTTATTGCAGTAATAAGAGAAGATAACAAGGATACACGTTTATCCTTTGATTTGTACCGGCGCGCGCGCGGCATGAATCTTGTTGATAAATAATCAATTGGCTGAGATAATTAATTGGATGATTAAAGTCAACATGGGAGCGAGTGAGTTTTATTGATTTATTGCAATGTGTATTTAAACGAGCGAGAAACTCATTGAGCAATCGTCGAGAGGCTGCATCGCGAAGAAAAATGAAGAGGAAAGCGTTTAACGAGAGGGCTAAAAAAATTGGGGGAAAAATGAGACTAATTTATCGAAGGAATCGTGCTCGTATTCATTTTTATTAAACTCTCCGTTCATTTCTCTCCTCCTTAGAGGCCATTAATCTTTGCCAACTTGGACAATCTCACCGTAGCCTAAATATATGCACAGTTAAACGTGTGTGCCTCGCACGTTTCGACGTTTCTTCCGCGTTCGTGTGCACACATAAACTCCGAGACTGTACACATCGAGATTTCTCAATTGCTACTTCTCGCCTGTCAGAATTAATATATGCACCCACGTAAACGATCGTCGAGACGCGTCTTGGGCCTCACGAGTCTAATTGACGCTTCGGTTAGGCTCGCTCCTCTCGACTCCGTACATCGCTCGTTTGCGCGACTCTCGTGCTTTCGCCCTCCGCTCGTGCGGCGCACCTACGCTCCCAATTATTTCACTCACTTTTAATTCATCGCTCGTGGAATTTAATTTATAGATCAATATACCCACGAATGTATTCCCCCGGGGTCAAGCTCCGGCACTTCCTGATGCTGTAGCAAACAGAGACAGAGACAGAGAGAGAGCGGGCGAGCAACAAAATACGAGAACTCCCCGACGCGAGGGCGTTGTAAAAAGTTAGAAAACGAAATGGATTTTGACAGCAGGAGAAACACTGGAGTTTGTGGCAAAACGGGCGAAGGTATTGTAGCAAAATACTAGAAAAGAAAATGCGTTTTCGTTGTTTTCATCTCGTTGGGAGCAGCTGTCCGAAAACACGTGCATGAATTATACGCGCGTCCGTATACGGCCGCGCGCGGAGTCTAACGAACTCGAAGTGTTTGTCGCCTGGAAGAATTTTTCATCGAGAGAATAAAAAATAAAAAAAATAAAAAAACAGAAGGATGGAGCGCATTAACGAGAGGAAAAAAGCTCGAAAAAAGGAGAATCGGAGGTTCGACAGAGCGATCGATTGCACGGGTCAATGGCGTCGAGATACACGAGCGACGATAAATCGAGAAAGAGAATGAGAGAGAGAGAAAATATGGGCGGTGTAACAACCAGCCGCAGTCTCGAGTTGTGCAGTTCGCGTCTCGATTATCACGGATTCTTCCACTGTTGGTAAGCGCCGCCACAGCTCTTTTTCCCATTACAGATACATTACACATACACACAGAGGCACACACAGCCACATAAATATACAAGTATACGGATGTATGTATAATTTTGTAACGAGTTGAATTGCGAGCAGCAGAAACGCGTATTCGAGCGGCTCCGCGAAGAAGTAGCGGTTCACCGCAGCCCCTTAAACGGGTGCTCGCTGATTTATCTTCATATCTATATACAACCATGGAAATATATAAATAAATATAAATTTGTAGATTGTACGTTCGCGGCCGAACAGGCTAATTCGTATTCCAGCGAATCGGGAGCCTCGCAAAACAATAAAACGAAACTGTCATTAGAGAGACAATCTTGCAGAACAAAATAATAATGCTCGTAAGGCAAGAACGTTTCGCGAGTCGTCGGAGACGATTAGCTGCTTGTAAATTCCCCTTCGAATGAGAAATCATTCAGAAACGTCAGTGTCAGTTAATATTGAATTAAAGCCCGCGACGCGGCGACGACGACGCGCGACTAAATGTCGGCGATAAATGTGCGAAGCGAGACTCGGGGATCGGGCTCCAAATTCATTCGGAATCACGATTTTCTCTCGCTGCGAACGAATCGCAACGCAATTGTTTTTCGAAATTGGGCTTTTTCCTACTCACAAGATTTTCAAAGGGCCCTCAACGACGTTTCCGCCAGCAAATCCATATTCGGACAAATCTTAAGAACGTTTTTAGGAATTTATTGCTGCCATTTGAAGATTGTCATTGCGACCGGCCGGTGGCACCGGGAAGAGTTACCAATGCTAATAGCATCTTGGTTCAGTGGTTAGGTGTAGTACAACATGCGGCAATGCAATCTGAGCTTGTCACATCAATATTCATTACGGTGCATCTCGTCCGACACGCGGTCTGTACGCGTCACGCTCATACATCCCCATTCATTTCAGTATGGACACATGGACGTGTGCGCCGATATTCGCTGCATCGGAACGTGTGTACGCTTTTTCTAACGTATATAGATAGATAGATCAAAGAAGAATAATTTCGCAGCCACGTGCAAACCAAAAGCGCCGCTAATACTTCCACACACCCACCGCGCCGATGAAAAGGATCTCCGGCCTCTCGACTACGATCGAGGGCCTCGTGCCAGCAGCAAGTGTGTGCTACACGTGTTAAACGTCCACTTTGTACTCACGTCTGCCTCTCAACGCGGCACACTCTCCCTCTCTCTCTCTCTCTCTCTTTCGTCAATCGAATCACATGCTTACAGAGAATCAGCTTCCTCGATCCAATCTTTGCGAATCTGAATTCAATTTATTCGCTCGCATAGTGTTGTTCAAAGTTTCCTCTTTATGGGATATGATTGAGTGGGAAAATCGAGTCAATTTACACTCTTGAGGAGCAAAATTGTTGAGGTGAACCAACTTTTGTCGAGTTTATGCTCCAGAATTTAAGGAGATCATACACAGGAGAATCGTGTTTTATGGGTGTTTAATTTAGGTCGATTTTTGACGACTTATTAAATCTCTCACTCTATCTTTCAATTAATGTCAGAGTTATTTATTCAAAATAGTAAATACGTTTGTTCAACTTATCTTTTGGCGAATGAAATTACACGCCATTACGGAAGGTGAGAATCACGAAATCAAAATAAACAGAATTTGATCAAATTCGGTGATAACATTCTTTGATATCAAGTATAGAAATACAATATTTTTCAAATTGTTTTACACCACATGGTTATCGAATAATTGAGCGTTAGTAAATTGAAATTCTCGTGCACGAGATGTATAACTGTATATATGTAAACTCTATGCGCTTATATACACGTGAACTTTAGAGTTTACAATTACTCGAGAGCTATGTGGTAGAAAAATCTAAAAAATTTATCTTGTCTTATATATTTTTAGAGAATAAATTTACCAAATTTTATTAAATTCTTGTAATTTTGAAATTCTTCATATTTTCAACATGGTTTAGCCTGGCAACATTGTATCGTCGCGATCCACCCTCCTTAATTTAACGGGGATCCATCACTGACTCAACTCAAAATTTCATTCATTTTTGGCAAAAATACTAGAGTTTGTATGTAAAAAAATCGCTTTAGAGAACAAATGGGTCAAGAAAAAATTATTAATAAAAAGGCAGAAAAAAAAGCCGAGAAGAAACAAAATGCTGAAATGAGAAAGTGTGAGGTGATACGAGTGCTCATTACCAATTTCGTTCAATCTTTAACGTAATATATGTTTATTACTAGTAAGATAATCGTCTCGAATATTTTCCACAGACCTTCATTATATGCATCATTTTTATTGTGTGATAAACGATTTTTTACGCATACTTCCTATAACCCTGTGTTTATATTTAAAGACGTTTATCTAAATAACCAATAAGACGAGCCCCTTAAAATTTGATGCGCGTGTCAGTCGACTACCCATTTAAGCTCCAAGTAAATTTCAAAACTTTCTTAAGAAAATCGTTTCGTGCATAAACTACCTTAATTTTACGATTTGTAATCGAATCCTAAATGATATTTCGTTCGATCGATCGAGAGTCGAGAAGTCGATCGAGATTTTGACGAGAGTCGCTCATTTCAATTTTAATTTCATTACAGCAAAGTACTCGATAATTGAATTCGTTTTTCTTGGTATGTTTTGCTCAATGGAACGAGTTCGACCTCGATGAGGATTAACACATATTTTTCTCATTAAGTTTTTTTTTTTATTCTCGGGCATTATTACACTCCTTTCACTTATGCACACACTTTTGTACCGCGAAGATTGCACGTTTCTTCGAGCATATCAAACATGTGCAATTTAATAAGGAAAATATATTTATATATTTTTTTTTATTTTTAATTTTTTTATTGGAGTCTGGATAAGCTGAATAAACTGTAAAGTGAATTAAGTCATTAAAGAATACGCGACCGCGTATGGGCTTGTGCGCAATATATAAATTGTGCGAATTACTTTGCGGCCCCCGTTGCACTCTCATTCGCTGTCTTTTAAGCCGCGGGTCTCAATTAACGCCCGTTCAAAAACGGACGGCTTCGCTTCATTTATTTTTCAATGAAATGTGCCTCGAACCCAGAGCCCGAGCAAGTGGACAATGGAGAACGGAAATAACTGACGAATCGCAGTATTAATTTAATTCGATTTTTTTCCCCTATTGACTAAAAATTAAATTGATTGCTAATTCCAATTTTCCCTCACGTTTTTAACGAAATATTCTCGCTAAATACACAGAGAATACGGATCCGTATTGTATAGTTAGAAATATATCATTTTTCTAGAATTAATTTTCAAAATATTTAGCCGCCGATTGCAAACACCACAGTATTTTTTGAATTCTCCAATTTTTATTCGCCTCCCTTAGATTCTAAACAGCTTTATATGTCGATGGCAAAAAGTGATGCACCTCAGAACTATATATTTCGTTTTGTTTTCGAGTTTTATCCATCACGTCAGATTAACACTTACTGATAAGTGGAAGTGTGTATTGTAAATCACAAATTTTAACTATCAGCATAGTAAATTCTATGATAAATACACGAATATGATGATGATGATGATGATGATTAAGTTTATTTGCCTTAGGGACCTGTTAGGCAATTGAGCAGAAAAATAATAATCCAGCCCAGTTACAAAAAATTCTGAGCATGGATAATGCGTAATACAATGTGTAAAATTAAACTAACTTACAATTGAGTAAAAAATTGAGTAATATGCACCGAATACGTGTGACATTTAACCATGCATAGAGTTTTTCTTCAGGGCTGCTCGAACATACTTTACACCATAAACATTTGAAGTGACTGAAAATATTTTTTTACTATGCTTATAGAGAAAAAGACTTTTGAGCCTTTTGAATAAAAAGTGCGGGTATTGGTCTTTTTACTATGGTGGATAGAAACAATTCTGATTACTGCTCTTCGAATTAGTGCTGTCCCCGAGATACTATATTCCTGGTACTTTCATCTAGACTTTCGGCCTCGTCTTCTCGGTGTGCCGTAAGTATTTATCGAATTTTTAAATAAATTTCCAACCAATTATTCACTTAGATATTCGGAGCTGAGCTTATACTGAATTGATAGTTTCCTCTCCCACGACTCTGTCTCGGATCAAGCCGTTCGTGTGAACGAATTTTCTCGAGAAATTTAAGCTGCTCATCGATTATTTCCTGGCGTCTTTTGGTCGAGGAGCTGACGAGAAGCACCGCATGATGTCACACAACATGCAAATACCGAGAGCAATATAATAATATGTGTACTCCCTGCTGTGGTGTGTTGGAAAGAGTTTCAGGGATGATGCGCGGCAACAAGAGATATATCGTCGTGCGAGCGTGGCGAATCAATTTCATGCAAAGGTCGTTTACGATCTCTTTACGCATCGGCTCCAAACGAGAATCCCAAGTGGCAATTTTGTTGCTCGAGAATCCAACCGGTTGTCATAAAAATGATGAAAAAAATACGTGAAGAAAAACAAAACAAGGAAATGGAAAAACTTGGAAGCGCCGACAATCCTCGGGGCTATAACGTGACAAAAAGCGATCCTCGTGGCACCTGCCAGCGCACTTTGAGCTCGTCTCTTCATCTCGAGAAAAAGCAGCACTAAAAAATTCTTTCGTCTCTTCGATTCACGGGAAATTCCGAATGTCCTTATCAATTATTTTCGACGGTTGAGATACGAGCTTAAAACACGAATAAAACGGACAATTCAGTTGTCAAGAAAATTAGTCACTTGAAGTGTGCCTAGAAAAACTTGAGTTCAAATTGTCGAGCAAAATTTCCTATGCGCGTTTTCCACCATTTTTAAAAAAGGGTTAAATTCAGTTTTTTTACAATAACTTGGTTCTCCGTCGAGATAAGGAAATTTTAATATAATACTTTTTTGTTACTTTTTTTACGTTCTACAATTTAGATCCTACACATTTTGCACCTACCGTTCATCATTCTTGAGATATCGGACGAGAAAGTCTAAAATTCAGGTAGTTGAATTTGTTTTTTGCTGTTTTCTCTTTTCCCGTGATAGATATCAAAGAAATGTTAGACATCAAACATGTAGAGCATGTTAATACCTACAATTTCGTTTTTAATTTTTTCTGTTCCGACAAAAATTACGACTCCTAGCTTGCCACAAAGTTGACGACAGCGTGCCCGACTCTACACTGACGATATTTTTTGTAATCTCGCACTAACTGAATGCGCGATTTTTCTAAAAATCAATGGAGATTCGTAAGAAAAGTGAGTCAGAAATCGTTTTTTTTTTCCCCCATTCTTCCATCAACAATTTTCCTTCGAAGCGTGTGTTTAAAAAATAAAAGTTTAAAAGACCCAAATATCGCACGTAACGTTTTGCAGTAATTCTCGCTGGCACACTCGTAAGTATGAAAATAATTGTTTAATTGTAGGCTTTGAGGCGGTGTTTGACGAGTCAAGAGGCAGGATTTCCACGAAGTGATCGTTGATGCAAGGGAGTCAGATTGGGGGAGAATTCAAAGTGGGTTTGAAGTAGGAAGGGCGGGGGAGGGGGGGGGGGCGATTTGGGAAGGGGAGCACGAGGATGCGAAAAAGATGGGAAAAGAAGGGTCGGAGATGTAACACGTCGAAAAAAGGAAAAAAGAGGCGAGATGACGGTGTTCGTTCTCGGAACAACTATTTCGGCTCGTTTGGGAAATTAGCGAGCTGGTGGCCTCGAAAACATCTCGACAAACGTGTCGTTTGTCGGAGATAAAAAACAAATTCGATGCTCCGAGCTCGTGCCGTCGCGTTGACCAATTTTTTCTTACTGATTTTCTTGTTTTTCTCCAAATATCGGATCAAAGGAAGGCCTCCAAATGGCTTTATTCGTTGACGAGAACGACTCTAACGGCGTATGAATTCGTAGCCATAAAAAGAAGTGAGAAAAGTGAAAGATCTCTAATGTCAAGGCAAGAACGCAGCGACCTCGCGCCTAACCTATCTTTCGACGGAATTCCAATTCTAATTAACCGATTGAACGTTTGAAACGCCTGTTTCATAAGTCCGACTTTACGGAATCTCTCGCATTACCATGCTAATTACGAATTTTTCTCAATGCCTCCACAAATGAGACGCCTCTTTTTTTCTCCCTCGTTTCTTCAAGCGGAACCTTTCACCCACTCAATTTTTCTACGACCGCGAGGAATTCGTAAGTGAGAAATTATCCGAGATAATATCTCAGTGTGAGGGAGCACGTGCGGACAAGTGTGAAGAAAAATGCTTCAGGAATTTCCGTGCACATTAATGGAACATCTTGTAGCGGAGGAAAAGTCGTTTTTCCATCTCAATTTCCAGGTGGACATTCCGTTCTGCATATTTATCATAAATTGTCGATGTTTTTCGATCTCTAATCGTTGCAGCATTAACGTTTTCTCGAAATGAAGATACAGATGGAGAATATTGATGTGGCCGAAAGGTCTGCATTCGTAATCAAGGCTCGATTGTCGTTTCCATTGGATTAATCGATTTTTTATCGAACGAAGTTCGTCGTATCGAGGGAAAAGGAGACTTGGGGAGTAAATTCGCGGTGAATTTCGATTATAATTGGCGCTGAGCAAGCGTCACAATTTGTAGGCGAGCAAAGAGGCAAAAGCGTCGCGACGTCTGGTCTCGATTCATCGTGGTATTTGCGACGTCGAAATAAGTGAAAAAGGAATAATTAAGGTGAGCAGAGAAAGGAGAAAAGGGGGTTGAAAACGGGGAGGAAAGCTGAGAAAAGCCGTCTGCATGCCGGAGTTGTTTTTCGTTGGCCGACAGCCAAGGGGCCCATCGCGCGCGCCAGAGTCCTTTGCCTCGTTTGTGCGTTTCCGAGCTTTCCATAGGAGAATCAAGGTCCGCAAAAGCGTTTTTCTTTCGGGGCTCCTCGCAATCAATCCGTCTTTGCCCTGAGGAGGATTCCGCGGCAGGTGGGTAGAAAAACGGAAATTGGACTGTATTTGGAGCGCATGCACGTGCGTGAATTTCCGATAAATCATTGGTCGCGGCAGTACAGTTCAAGTTGAATTTGCAAATTCGACTAACTTTCAGCGGCAATCAAGAGAAATGCGCTTCGTTCAACCGCACTCAAACTTTTTTCAATCAACGTGTTTCCAGACAGAGTTGCAAAAGCAAACGAGCCTGAGGTCTGTATTTCAATCAATATTTTTTCATGCTGCTCTTTCTTTTTTGAAACAAAAATATAAAGAAAAAACAACAACTGTTCTCACTTATTTCGTGTATACAAACGACGGCGGCCTCGAGATCGGCTGTTATTACAGCGCGCTTCTGCTTTTGCAGTCGTGACCGGTTTCCGAGTTTCTACAAAGTTGTTGGTATATAATAGCGCGCCTCGCATTATATCCCAGGGCGAGAGGGGCTCGAGAGGCCCTTGTCTCCCGAGGATACTCGATCTGTTGAGAATCATTTCTTTTCTCAGTGTCAGTTTCCGTGTAATCTTGATTCGGCTCTTAAATCTTCGAAAGAGCAATTTTTCGAAGTTTCTCAATGTTTTAAAAAACTCTCGTATCAACGGTGGATGATATATATTTCTGTCATATTTTCGATCGAGATGAGATCATCAGAATAGTGTATTTTCGTCGTTGAAATATTTAGGGGACTGAGCCAGCGCGAAATTCCCCGAGCAGGATCTTTCCGACTGAAAATAATATTTGCCTCCCCTTTCATCTGCTGAATCTCACGCCGGTGTTGGTTCGTGAAGAATAAAACGATTTGAAAAGGCCGGAAAAAACGGAAAAGGGGAATTGGGAACGAGAAATAAGAGGAACGAGGGCAAACGCGATGGAAGAGGACGCGCCGAGAAAATTCAGACTCACACGTGCGATCGCGAGCGCGAATCCCGGGTGGGCATATCAGAGAATGGGATTTATGCCCGGGGGTCCCGCGCGATGCGCACGCTAACGCCCCGCGAGTTTAATACATCGTGCCTTTTCATATTCCCCGTCCTCATTTATGTGTACGAGTGATAATACATAAGCACATATATCAGTGTAAATATCTTCGTGTACGAATAAACGCAAGTGTGTATGAATACACATATCCATAAACGAAGCAGCACACACGTGCTCTTATCTAATCGGCATAACGATGGGTGGCAGAGTGAGAGGGAGAGCTGCGGAGAGGCAAGCCGTTATCTCGACGTATACACGGTCTACATAACACCTTGGAATGGTAGGCAAAACTTGGTGAAGAAAAAAATGCGGCGAAATATGAATCGGAGTGGAAGGCACGTTTCGGTTATTTGTCGTAAATAAATTTGAGTGTTTCGTTTATGTTGATTGTGATTCGTTGATAAAATATCGTTTTTCTCAGCAGCCACGAATCCGGGGACTCGAGTCGAGATTTGAGGATTATTTCTCGTTATATGAAATTTAATTTATTAGAAATGACGTCGCCAGTTCGGCCTCGTTCGGCCGAACAAACACATTTCCGTCGGTTTCCGCGTAAGGGACAAAATTTCGGTGCTCGGTTATGAACCCTTCGAGATAGCGCCCCGGTGCGCGGTTGCACGTTCGACGCACAGGGCCGCAGAGCCACGCACATAGACACACGGACGCGCGAGTAAACGAAACCGCAGTCGCCCTGCGCAGGCTACATGTGTGCGGAAAGGGGTCGTGAATTCTGGCGAACTTAATATTTGGTCGGTGCTCGCGCAAGAGGAGGACGAGACGCCGTCTGCCTTGCAAATTTACGGCGTGACGAGCAAAATGAAGGGTTTAACGGAGAGCTGAGAAGCGGGGAGAAAAAATAAATGAATCGGGAGCTGCTCCAGCGTCGCGCCGATCTAAATATATGAATGAGACATTCCGCACGACCTTCGACGCATGGACTAGGCTGAACGTTTCCAATAATCATCTCTGCTGCATCCCAATTCCAATGCGATTATATACGCTCACTCCCTTAATCATTATTCAGGCAATTTACATCCTGCTCCGAACTTTATCACGTGCAAAAATGGATCTCGAAGAATGAAAACCCTGTGCGAAATTCCTCTGATAATCCCAAGACATTTCAACGAAAAGTCCATTACCGCGAGAACGAAGATCGCGGATCATCGAACCAAAACCGAACTCAGCCAAATCTCTTGGGGCCAAAATGACCGAAGGCTACTCAAATTCTCCAACTTTAATAAAAAAAAAAAAATAAAAAAAAAAGAGCCCCAGAACGGCTATTTCGAGGATACGCAGCCTCGTGATTTGTCACCCACATATTTTTATGACACTGCATGAGCATGCGTTGAAAAGTGTAAAAAAAGCGGTGCCGAACGAAAATAGTCGAGGGATACATGTGCAGGATTACTCAAATACGCGTAAATATAGAGAGAGTGAGAGAAAGAAAGGAAGAGATGAAGGGGATGCTGCGGTGAATCAGGGTACTACCTCAGTGGTGGAGCCGTGACCGTTCATCTTGCCGTCACCTCTGGTACCACATTACCACCAGCTCGGGACGCGCTTCGTTGCTCCGTAGATCGTTCGTGAGATTCCCCGTCGACGTATTCTTTTACCTCTTTTGCAAAGCATCCGTGTGTACACGGGGACTTGACGCACACTTGGAGAGCGCGGCGAGAAGCGACGATCTCACGAAAATTTACGAACGATTATTTCCACTCGCGATATACGGAGCATCTTCGAACACACACGCACAGGGACGCACGCACGCACGCACGCACAGAATAATACGAATGTGTATATCCGTATATTTATTTAAGCACTTGGAGTTTAAAGGCTCAAAGCTCGCTCTGAAGAATGCATCCTGTTCGCTCCCAAAGTCCCTCCCTAAGCCCTCCCTCGCAATCCTTTTTCTTCGTCTCGTTCTCTTCCGCGCGCTGAAATACCGAGCTAGTGCCAATCGTTACTCGGCTCTTTTTGTACAGCTCTTCTCTTAATAGCGGCTCGAGATGAAATCTCTCTTTGCTTGCTCCTCGATCGAAAGGTGCTTCGCGTGGTAGTAGTATGCAAGAGGACTGCAGCAGCATGGCCAGAATTATCGGGCTTCTTGGGTCAAGGCCACGACACCTTGCCCATCCATTTTGGCACTCTCGCTCTTTGCGCCTGCCGCATAAAACCATAAAATCGTGCAGTATATTACGTCTGCGTGCCTCCCCCCCGCCCCTCTTACTTCGCCGTTTATTGTTGTTTTTCCTTTTATTATTTATGCGCTTTTTACGGGGCGAACGAGATGCAGGATTTTTGAATAAATCGAGAGATGCTTTTTCCTGATTACTCCAAGTCGTTATTTATCGACAACGATCTTTACTAGCTCGTATCGATCGCTCCGATCTTCCGATTAATCTGCGAGTGCGGCAAAAAACATTAATAACGGTTCGTGATTGCTGCTTGTTTCTCTCTTCGCGTTCTCGAGGTACTTCGCATAGGCGAGAAAGTTGACACTTGCTTCGATGCTAGTACAACACACACATCTGGAATTTCCTTTCAGAGCCCGCTCTCTATTCACAAGACTCTTTCGTTTTCTGTTCAAGAGTCTTTCTCTTCTTATGTTTCTTCTTAGGGGCGCCGCGACACGAGCTGAAAATCGTTGGAAATCCACGAGGCCACCGTTGCTCGAATCACTGCCACTTGCTTGTTTGAGAATTTTGATAAATCTCCGAATTCATGATTCCATTGGGATGCCAAGAACTCCCTTTCGATTTCTTCAACGGGACGATTCACGAAAATTCCTCGTCGCGAATTCCAAAGTACAAACGACTCGAACGATCGACGGGATCGAAGCGAGGCCCGGACCGAATCGGGAAAACCAACGTCTCAAGGTCACAGACTTCGAACCCGATTTAAGATGAAATTAAGTTACCGAAAGTCTCCCAACTCGGCGCTACTTTATTGTCGTTCGAGCGTTTGAAAAAAGAAGGTTGGTCTTTGATACTTTGCCACGTCCACCGCGGCGGAGCGCTCTTCGCGGACTGGATCCGGCGAGAGATGGTTGTGCGCGCGCGAGCTCCGTTCGCGGGCGCGAGACCGGAGCTTTGCCGCTATCTCCTCGGCGTACACACTTGCGTTACTATATATTTATATACGTCGTGGCAGGTATACACACCGGTAAAACCAACCACGTACGGACACCCCACAAAGCTACGTTTTCCGGTTGCCCTTCGCCGCGTCTATGAACGCACTACAAAACTATCCTCCGCGCAGTTTATCTTTCGTATCCATCATCCAATCTATTTATTTTACTAGTAATTATAATTACTGGCCGGTTATCATTCAATCCAATTATCTCGCGTATCCATTAAGCACACATATAAATCATTAATTGCGTAATAACTGCTCCGGACTGGAGAACCAGTTGTTTTTACAAGCTCGGCGGCGTATCCGCCAAAGAAACAATATAAAAGTCTCGAGAGCTTTTTAAGCTAAGATCATTTCGTTCCTGAGCGAAAATCGTATCGTGAAATTCATTCAACGACTCGACTCCTTAATTGGATGTTTCCATTCATTTCGTTAAAAAATTAATATAACATTTTTCGTGCCCAGATTATTCAGCTTCGGCGCATTGAACTAATAAATTCAAACGGAATGTCAAACTCATTTGGGTAACAGGAAAATACGTACGAGGATGAATCGAAAAAATAATTCCGTGCTCCCGGGAGCCAATCGTATGCAAAACATCGATTTTTTTATTCCTCGAAATGAAGAAAAAAAATTATATCCGATTACCGAAATTATTAGTAAAACGATTTTCAAGCTTGACGGGGGTGAGCGCGCAGGGAGCGCCCTTCGCTTGTGCACGAAACCGATGAATTATTACCGACCGTTCGTCGTCAAATTTTTTTCGAGGAATAAATCCACGTCAGTTTCAAAAATATGCATTTCTGACAAAGTCATGGTTACAGGAATTGTTTATATCAATTTATGGCATCATTTTCGATCATTTTTAGCTCCCGCGACTGCCCGCAGGGCCAAAAGACGGGAGTTATGCGTTTCACTGCGATCAGTGGGTGGGGGGATATTCCTTTGTCGCCAGTTTTCTCGAAAACGGTGATAGTTGTCTTGACCAATTTTGTGCTTGTCCTTCTGTGAGTGGCAGAGAGTGTTCTAAAGCCAATTTAATCAAAATCTATTGAATATTTTTCTTTTTAATTGATATTTACGCTATACTCAGTTTAAATATATCGCATCATATTCGACTATCGACTACTTCACGCTGTTCTGGATCGCCTTTCATTCAGCTCTCAGCTATTAGCGATCCGCACTACCGATGGCGGCGCTCGTGTCCCACGGAAATATGGCGCTATTGAAGTGCAATTTTGGACAACAATTATGCATGATTTTTATTAGTTTTTTTTCCCTAAATTATTTCTGGAATTAACGACACTAATGCAAAAAAAAATGCACCACTGATTTGTTACTCTTCCAATTTTTTTTTTCTATTACTCAACCCATGAATCGAGAAGTCTGCTATTTGTTGTGGACACTGCATGTGAAACGGAGAATGCAAGCTGATGCGAAGCTAATAAACAAATTGAAAAACTTGACAAAATAAGAAAGGCTTATTGTGGGCAGGACACTGAATTGTCGGATATTCAGTTCACAGTGATGTTACAACATTGTGTCACATTTTTGGACATTTTTTCTCGAAGTACATGTTCAAAATATACAGTACTTATTAGGACAGTTAATCATTCATTTTTTTCTTAGTACAACGTGTACAATTAATACGACGATCGAAAAAAAAAATCAACAATTTCATTAACTTTTTTTCATTCAATAAGACTGATTTGATGGTATTCTACAAAAAAAAACCAAAAAATAACGATTGATAGGCAAAAATAAAGAAAGAAAACTCCCGACTGAAAAAATTATATAGTGTATTGAAAAATATAGTGAAAACGAGAAAATATCATGTAAAATAATAATAAAAATTATTGGGACTGAGAAATCGTAGTGAACTTTAAAAATGATGAAATAATAAATGTTTTAGTAATAAAAAAAATGAGTGTTCGAAAAAACAACTTTGTAAAAATAATGTTTTAAAAAAACATTTAAAAAACTCCCGACTGAAAAATTGTATAGCGTATTTAAAATAAAACGAAGTCGAGGAAAAAAAATGAATGTTAGAAAAGAACAATATTGTAAAAAAAGGATATGCGTTTCCAGAAAATGATTTTAAACTCTTTTTCTTAAGAAAGTTGCAGTAAACTTTGGAAAGACTGAAATAAAAATAGATTAATAATAAGATAGATAAGAAACCATTTATTACAACTCCCTCGAGATTCGATTTTTATGGTTAATATCGATTGATGGTAGTTAAGTCATTTATATATGAAAATAAAAATTTTAATATAGTAATTGTCGAAGTTGAATGATTGTACAAAGAATGAAGGTGATAATAAAACAAAAAATTTTATAACTAAAATATGTTATAATCATAATGGAGTTTAATATTTGTCAGGAGAAGTCTCTAATCAAATCATGGAGTAAGAGTTAGAGACATCTCCCGACATTTTTAAATGTTTTTTTAAAACATTATTTTAGATTAATTATTGCAAGACGAACTGACAACGACGTAAATAATGTGCCCATGATAATGTGCTTCGATTGGCAGCAGCGCCGCACAGCTAGCATATACGCGCCCCGTTCCTAACCTCAAAATCGAAGTGTTTGTTTCTCGACCGCATGAACATCGGTCCGGGGAAAGAAAACGTTAAGGTAGCTTGTGGCGTTTACGCTATTGCCACGTTTCCGAGGCCTTATATTTTGTGTGCTCAATTTTTGGAAAAATTCGCGATTACAATGATTAATAACTCTGAGCCAGTATTGTAAATGATTATTTTCGGGGCACAAAAAGTTAGTCCGATGTTCCACTTAAGTGTACCTGTTTTTTCAACTCCATGGCATCGATTTTTTTCTAAATATAACTGTACTGCGGATCGTTTTGAAATTTGACAGGTTGATTAGCAAAGGGATGATGAACGTTAACAAAAAGTTTCATCCCAGTGAGGTCGTTTCGTCCTGATCCCACGACAACAACCTTCATTTGAGAGAAGGAAACGACGTACGAAATGCCGAATGAAAAGAATGCGAATGAGTCGAATTATCTTCAATCCGTAGAAAGCAAAAGTCGTGTGCCGCTTACTAAATTGCGGACTTACGCAAAAATAGCAAACTCCATTTTCTCTCGTTTTATATTTATAGATGATGAAAGAAATATATAGTTCCACAGTGAGATATATATTTGATTTCGAGATACGAGATTACTGACCGATCAGATTACCATCAAGAAAAGGATATGAGAAGACGATATGCCACACACACAGCCGCGTATATCCACCTCTCTCGATACGTATTATATGTAAATGTAAATAAATGTGTGCACAAATATATCTATATAAAAGAGAGGAAACAGCGAGGCTCGTGCTGCCCCTATCTCGCTCCGATTTGCTTTATTTTCTCCACTTTTGCCGATTCTCTTTCTCTCTCGTCCGTTCATTCATCTCTGGTCTTTTAGTTTGTCTTTCGTGATCCCAGGGAGCGAGCGCGGGCGATTGCGACTATAAGGAGTTCTAAGGTAGCGTATATACGTGTAGCTATATATCGATGGGGGGATCCCGTTATTACGTAGATCAGTTACGGGACGAGCACGAGATCGACTTGATTTCCCTTCCGTGTCTCGGGAAAAACATCGATCGTAAAGCCTCACGGAAAATAACCAATGATGAATAAAATAATAATTATAACCTCGTGCACACGTATTTGCATGGAGAACGTGATTGCTTGAATTAGGAAGCAGAGGAAGAAGAAGAAACCGAGGGGCACACACTTTCGTAACCTGGGCATTGAAATTCCGATGAGAAAAGCGTATGAATAACCACCCGGAGAAAACGGATCCGTTTTAACCACCGATTACAAACAGCATAGTATTTTTTGAATTTTACAATAATTCTTCCTTCCTTCAATTCTAAACAGCTTTGTGTCGATAGCAAAAAGTGATGCACGTCAGTGCCAAACTTACTGATAAGTGGAAGTGTATTGTAAATCACAAATTTTGACAGTCAGCCTAGCAAATTCTGTGATAAATACACGAATTTGCACCGAATACGTGTGACATTTAACCATGCATAGAGTTTTTCTTCAGGGCTGCTCGAACATACTTTACACGACAAACATTTGAAGTGACTGAAAAGATTTTTTACTATGCTTATAGAAAAAAAGACTCTTGAGCCTTTTGAATAAAAGGTTTGGGTATTGAGCTTTTTACTATAGGTGGGTAGAACAATTTTTATTGCTGCTCTTCGAATTAGTGCTGCAATCCAGTACGAATATACTGTCCCCGAGATACTATATTGCTGGTACTTTTCTCCAGACTTTCGGCCTCGTTTTCTCCGTGCATTACGAAATCGTAAATGACGAAAAATAATTCAATCATTCCCTTATTTTGTGTCGCTTGACCAACGATTTGTGTGTGTACGAATATTCGATGAATATTCATCATGTTCATCGATGCTGATCGCCGAACAATTTACTTGAAATCACTACTCTTTCTAATTTATTTATTTATGTAAATACGAAAGATACCGTTGCAAAAGGGGATCTCCAGTAATTTGTAGTAAAAAAAACTAGGATTGAATTTTCCATTAAATCGAACATATTCTCGTTACGAAAATGAGTCGAAGTGGCGAGCGAATATCGACGTCGTTTGTTCACCGCTGTCCCGTTTAGCCCCGACCGTAAGATCGTGTTTCTTTTTTTCATTATTTCAATTGGAATCGCGGCGTATTCTCGTATTCGCGGAGATGAACGGGTCGGGCGACAGCGCTTCTTCTCGACGTCTCGAGCGGGCAAAGATCTTCCCGAGGACTTATTTACCCGGTCGTTTGCAAAGCGATCTCTCTATATGTATGTAAACTTGGGTCCGAGAACGGGGGAGAAGGGAAAGACTCTCGCACCTGATGTCAAGCTCGTTCGTCTCGTTTGGCACGAGTGTCGCGAGCGATCTCATCGGATGAAAGAGCCAAGCAGAGGAATAGAGGCGAGGAGAGATGCGCGAGAGGCTCGTGAAGAACGCAGTCACATAATGGACGACGTGGAGTCTCTTGCAACTGGATTTTTATCGGGATATGAGAGAAGCAGATAAACTCGCAACGTATATAGTATCGAAAAGAGATCTCTCCCTTCTCGACTTTGGTATAGTGTTTCACGCTTTCCTCCTCCTCCTCCTCCTCCCCCTCCTCCTCCCCTTGTCCGCATCTCTCGCCATATTTCTTCCTTAGCGCTTTTCTCCATCTCTCTTTCTATTTTTCTCGGTCTCCACCGCTTTCCTCATTTTCCCGTCTCTTTCTCTCCTTCCTCTCTCCCCGTTTCTCTCTCGCTGTTTCATAGCAGAATGAAGAGTTCTCTCTCGACGAACTTGCCGCCGGTTTACCCGGTTCTTGTTCGCCTGTTTACGATCCTGGATGGCCGAACATCTTTTGCCCCCGCGGTGGATGTATGTTCGTGTGTACGATCCCGTACGTGGACGACGCGCGCGCGAGAGAAGCCAGTACCCGGGTATGGTATTCCCTCTCGCGCTTTGTGCCCATGTGATGCTCTGGCTCTCGCGAACCTGAGTCTCCCGTCCTCTCGAACCTCTCTCTTCCTCTGCATCTTTTCTCATCCTCATTTCACTACATCGCGCTCCCTCCCTTCTTTTCTCTTCTCTCTTCATCCCGGTGCTCTTGGATTGTAGACTTGATGGCTACGAGACGTGGAATCGCCACTCTCGTGAGCCAGCTATCTCTCCCGGTGAGCAGCACAGAGCGAAGAGGAGACCTGCTCCTGTTTGGCTCGCCCCAGGGACGGTCGATGGACTCTCTCGTAACGCATACATCTTACGGATGAGCTCTCGCACCCCCTCTCCCTCCCCACTCTCGCTCTCTTTCTTTCTCTCATCGTGATGCGGTAATTGGTCGTTTCAGTCGATCAATCCATGATTGCACGAATTTGATGAGCGATTGAACGGAGAGAACGAACCTTTGAGCCTCGTCCACTCTTAACTGTGGACAGATTAAGGAGGCACGGACAATTCATCTCGGTAACTGCGTTATAATAAACATCGACGAATAAGTGTCTCGTTACTAAAGTTCATTCTATACTGCCATTTGGCGAAAGGAGATAACGAGAAAAATGCTTGCTCTAGGCCCGCGTCAGCATCTTCGGTTAACAAGGACGTTTCACCCGGACTTTTCGACCCTGACTCCCGTCTCATCTTTCGCCCTTCGCGGCCTCTTATTTTTCATTGTTTCTCTCCGTCTCACTCTCTCATACTCTTGCTGGCATATTCTCATCGGAAGAGTGATGAGCGAGGCGAGGTTCGCGAAACTGGACGAAATACCTCGCGCCGTAAATGGACGTGGAACGTTACGGTTCTCGAGAACATCTCGCGCACAAGAGATTGTCCCCGATAGCCGCGCGGGATGGCAGCGTTTCCTCGTGTAATGCGTACAACGCTGTCGTCGAAAATTGAGGATCGCTTTGAAGAATTCGCGGGGGGCCGGACTAGCAATTTTCATTATATGCTTGTTTTCGCCTAGGAGTTTCTGGACTTTTCGAATTTCACTAATTTTCGACTCTTGCGACTAACTAGAAACTCGTTCTCATCCGACTCGATTGAAGTGATAATGGAATAATGGTTTAGAAAGCTGTCGAAAAATATCAATCACGAAGCTCACGTAACAACCGGGATGCGAGAAGAGGAGCACGTGATTTTTCACGTCTTGAGGATTCTCGTATCAATTTCAAGGAAGGGTGACGAGAGAAGCAGTCTCGAGAAATCGTTCGATCATCGCGAACGATTTCGTGCTCGAGATACGAAGCCACATGTCTGCGATATATGTGTATACAAGAGCGCAACTCGTCGTCACCGGATGACATGGAAAAATGAAAATCGTTCTCGACGTTTGTGAGCAATCCGATAATAATCGGAGCATAGCAATCAGAAAAATCAAAGTCGAAGAGATAAAGATTGTTTATTGAAGTAAGAGAAACATCGTTAGCCTTGATATCGCGCTCGTCGGAGCGTTCGAAACTTTGATTATTATTAAGCATGCCTCAAATCGAATACGAACTTTTGTCATCGTAAAAGCGATTCTCGAAAAGAAGAACGACAATAATCCCAATAAATAAATAAATGCGTTTCTAAATTGTTTAAAACATGTTATCAAATAAATAAACTTGTTGTTTGATAAATGGTTTATTCTTTGATTGGTGTTGAAAATGAAGATGAAATATAGATATAAAAGAGAAAAAAAGGAACAAACGAAGTAAACAAGTTTATTCACTTGGAGACAGTCTTTTTTCGTAAAATTGTGAGAAAGAACAAAAAGTTTATGCGTCCTTGGAGTTTTCAATCCGTTCATCTAATATCGTTTTTTTGAATTATCATTTCGTCTTCACCCTTAAAATTATACTTGGCGTACTAAACAACGAGAAGGTTTCTCAACGTGATTAAATTCACATCTATGTGTGGTCAAACGAACGAATGATCTTATTTGTTCGTTTACTTGAATTGCATTCATTCAAAATTTCATGAGGTAATCTAATAAAACTTGATGTTTTTTTTTTTTTTTTTTTATAATTTACACTTTTATGGGAGCAATCATACTGTATTTTTGAGTGATGAACTCCATGCTCTATTCGATTGCTCACTCCTGTTTTTTCTCGAATTCAATCAAGTTCCTCCTCAAAAACTACTGTCATATCGAATGCCTACAGTTAATCCTCAATCGATTCTCCAACTCTCAAACGTGAGCAAGTACATCATCGTCTCTCGGACACGAGTCTCGTGAAAATTTTTTTCTCGCCTGAGATTAGTCTTGCTCAGGATCAATAATCGTGATATTGTTCAACTTAATCACTGAATCCTAATGAAATTCCTATCGCCTTTAAGAAATGATAAATTTCGCTGAACCAAAAAGGGGTTCATTTTTCAACCCAAATGTTGATACGAATTTTTCACCAATCGTCATCCTTTTCTTCGCTCTCCTCTAATAAATTGACGGATGAGTTAAAGAAATAATACGTATGTGGGAATTAGCTATGAGTAGCGGATAAAATGTAAGGTGAACGCGAGTGCGAGGGTAACGGAGCAACGGAGCTTCCCACAGAGGCTCGCCCCTCTCCGACGGCGTTCTACGATCCGAAGCCACATTGTTTCACGATGACATCGATACGCTACCGTTTCGTCGAGCACGCCGATACTTAGTACACCTGGACAACGAATAGACTTCTGGCCGTGTACACAGAGGGTCCTGAAAGTTGAGCCGGAAATTTGGCGGGTTGATAGATTGAGAAATTTCGAAGGATAAAGTCCTCAGCGATTTTTCTGTCCGATGCGTCGTTGTTGAGATATATCAATCGATCAACGACGACGAATCGGGTGGGCCGCGCAGCGGGGCGAAGAGTGGGGGAAGCGCGCCCCGCCCACTGCATCGATGAATATCTCGTGAACGGTTGCTGTGAAGGAAAAGTCTGTAAGAACTTTTCTCTCGGGAATTTCACGATTCAGCGATTCGTCACGATTTCAGCATGGCTCGTGCGACAGCCTGTGGACACAAACTCTCCGAAGTTCCTTTACTCAAGGCGAGAGCGTATCACGGTGAGTAAAGACTCTACCATCGCATACGAGCAAATAAAAAATGTGTGGGGAAGCCAGAGTACATGCGGAAAATAAAGTAAAAGATAAAAGTATCTGGCCAGTTAACGCATTAGTAGTCGAAGCCCGCGTGACCCGAGTACACGATGTCGCGGGCGCGAGTTCAAGGAGACACACCATCGAGCCTATGGGACGTATATACATAAAAAAAGAGAAATCCGACAATCTTGACTGTTGCTCCACTCATGCCAGCTCCGGAGTACCAAACACATTCCCCGTCCTGCCCATGAATCGTTTGCTTCGAAATCGGACACGTCATTTTCTCAATATCGTATTTGATACGAGAGTTATAAAATTCGAGAAGCATTTTCTCAGCATTTCGTGACGCGGATAAGCATCACAAAAGTGGAGACATAACATGAAACAAAACTCCACTAATATTACGTCATGATTCAGAAAATGCTGACAAGGAAGATCAGCCTCTTCGAATGGAAGGTAAACCGAGAAGATTGCATCGAAGGAGGCTGAGTGGAAGAAAACCGCCTTCTCAAAACTCCTTACTCATCATCTTAAATCTTTCGCACTCAAATATAGGAAAGCACGATCAAAAGAATTCAGGATCGTTGAACATCAAGAAATTTCGCTAGAAAATTAGCCCAAAGGAAAAGAAGAACGTCGATCCAAATAAATTAAGAGCTTCAGAGCGCAACATCGAGTCGGGGTATCGAAGATTTTCAGCAGAGAGAATCTCCCAAGTCCACCTTTCCGACTGCTAGGAAGTTTCATGCAAACACCGGGTGTGGTGTATGTGTGTGCATCAGAAGGCAAACCTTCTTGGCACTGCTATTTTTGTGCTGTTTTCTTTTTTCGCTAGTGCCTGCTCCTCTCGGAAAGGGTCGTCGCCTCGTTCTCCCTATCTCCGTCTTGTTCTCTTGGCAAATGTGCAGTTTGAGTGCAGCGGGATGTTGGGTCGTCGTGGGGCGGCGTCAGGCAGAGCAACGCTCGTAGGGATGAGAAAAAGAGAGAGAGAGAGAGAGGGGGGGGGGAGAGAAAGAAAGAAGCTGGTGGTAAGATGAAGGCACGAAGAAGGTAAAGCCAAGTACAAGTAAGGCTCGTGCCCTGCCCGGTGACTGAACCCACACCGGGCAGCCAGGCAAGCAGCTCGAGACCAGCGGAGTAACAGCACACAAACCCCGAGAATCTGAGCTCCCTCTGTGGCCTCTTGCAATCCTGGTATATAAACACTCGCACATATACACAACCACGTGTACGCCAGACATTTACACGGAAATACGAGAAGAGGCAGGCTAAGAGCGAGACTACTAGTCGGCGACGAAACCCGAGGAAGAAGCGGGATCCTCGGCTACAACGTGTCCTGGATATCGGACTTCAAACGCGAAGGCTTCGATGAACCGTCAAATTCTAAAGAGTTCAGTCCCTACCGATGTTCCTCTCTGATTCGTAACTCCTGGGATGCTTCATCATTGAATTACCACCGAATCCCAGTCCTGGGGAAAATATGAGGGTAGGATGACAGACTGAGAAGTTGGTCGGAGACGAGCCAATGAGCGGCTGACTTCCCACCGACTGTTGACCATGCAAAAAATCGCTCGAAGGTATTTCTCTTCAGAATCTCTGCATGAGCTTATTGCTTGCTGGCTGTGTATTTTTCGACATGAATTATCGATCACCTGGTAGATTCTCGTATATATAAAAGTGCGATTGTGTTATTTCTGGTACGCAGGGCGTATACGGAGTGTGGGTTTGTGTGGATAGTCTCTCGAGGTTAACATCATCTCTTGTACCGTACTGAAAATTGGAATGAAGATCTAGTGGAATCTCCGGCTACTTGTTAGCCAGTTAAATGTTACATGCTCCAGTACATATTATTCAGGATATGAGATTACACGAGTACACATCATTTTATAAAAGTGGAGAGACGATACGATGCTTCTCACATGCCATCATGAAGCTGAACTGCGACCAGGTGGTGGCCTGGCTTTGTAAATACGAAAAATTAGTGACTTCCTGTGGATTATCAGAAATTGCAGGACTGTGCAAAGTTTTTTCTCACCAATTAAGCCACCGATCATGCTGATTTTAGGCGCGATCGAAAGAGAATTTCTTGATTTATCTCCAGTTCAATTTTCAAAGCCTCGGACGACTCATGAGCTTCGTAATTCAAGAAAATAACATGCCAATTTATTTAACCTCACCACCTCGAATCGTTTTATTCAGAGAAAATATAGTCTCGGCGAGAGCCTCAGACCAGCAGACGACAGAGCTGTCAATGTCACAAGAGTTCGATATAAGCGGGATTTCGATTTTAAAAAAATCATCGCGACCCGTTGGAGCCAGGATTCGAGTAATAAAAAAGTTGATCAGATTTTCGAGTCTTTTCCTCCTGCTTCTGTTTTCAAATAGGAAGCACGTGTGGGAGAGTGATTTTTTTGAACGGCCAGTGCTCAAGTTTTTTCTTCCTTTATCTTTCGGAAGGTCAAAGCAGCAGATTTTTATGTCTGTCGGCGTTTCTCGTCCTAAGAATTTTTCGGTGTAATTTACGAAGAAGAACCGCGCCGCTCATAGAGTGCACGTGCGCCCAACAAGCGTACAAATTCTCGGGTTTCTGTTTAACCAGACGGAGAAGAGAGAACTGCGCACTCCGAAGAAGCCCGCGAGAGTAACTTGGACTTTGTGAAAACGGGGTTAACACTTCAGCCTGGACTCGGACCGACTGAAACACCGGTACTCCAATCTTCGCTGGTCCCAACAATGTACCGGATGAAAAAACTTTTCAAATTCCAGTCATGATTTCACTTTGAATTATAAATAAGACAAAAGTATTGAAATTAATGATGAAAGTGTTGTCTTACCTTGTCCTCGCAGGTTTTGTGGCAAGTGTACTTGCAAACTGTGAAAATAACAAAAAAAAAAACAACTCGTTAAAATGAGCATTCAATTGTAAAATTTCGTATCAATGAGACAGTCGGTTGACTAACTTTTCTTTGAATAGTAATATATTTCGGTCGAGTAATCGCTTTATCGCAGACTCAAAATGGATTACGATTCATACCAAGTCCAATTTGTCAATCAAATGTCCGGTAAATTTTTCTAGATGTATGAAATTCAATTACGAAAGCCTTAAAGTGAGCAGCGAAACCTTGAAGAAATGATCTTCTTAATTTCTCCGACGTAGCGGAGCTCAGAGGAAGCTCCAAGCCAAACTTGGTGGGTAAATGAACGAGAGACGTTCCGTGTACCAACGGCAGGATTGAAAATGTATCTTCCATCGTGAATTTGATGGTAAAACAGTTTCGAAAGGCAGAGAGCACATTGATCGACTTACCTCTGCAGCAAGATGCCTGTTTGATTATGGATTGGTGGCAAAGATGGCACGGTCGTGATCTTCGCAGTTGTTTCGTACGAAACACGTGACACTGAGGCTCGAACTCACTCTGCAATTAGAGATAAGAATACGACAAAGGATTAGCACAAAAGTTCTTTACGAATATTAATTTTCCATTAATCATAGAGAATAATAATAACAAACGATTGAGATATTTGCGTATTCGCGCAATTTATAAACGTCTTAGATGGCAGATATTAAATTAGCCCAAATGGGTGTTATCGCGTCTGAACTTTGTTTTATCGAACAGGCGCCGCAGCGTCTCGACGCCGCCGCTTCGTTTCGCAAACACCGAATCAACGTGCGCCTGCAGATTTCAAACTCGGACTTTCTTCCCTTGCAGTTTGAGAAAATATCGACTTTTTATCCTCCAGGTCAACCTGATAAGCTGCTAAAAATGGTAAAGAAAATTCGAAAATTCACGACGAAGGCCTTCAAGCATCGTGCACAAGCCATGTGTGGAATCTGGACAGAAACCATGAGCGTTGCAACAAAAATCTCCAAGCTCCTGATCAAATGGAAAAAAGGAATGACCAGTAGGTGGGAACCGCCTTACAAGGGTATACAAAATATCTTTGAGCCAGGATTTCCTTCAGTTGAAAGCGTAATAGCCAGAATGATAAAAGGCCGGTCAGCAACTGTTGACCGCGGTGATGATGTATGATCGCGGGACGAAAGCATAGTGCCGGACGGTAATCGTTCGTATGGATCGTGACGCGGGATCTTGAGCTAGGATCGTATCGCGTAGCTGAAATAATAAACGCGGATATTCGCACGGATGATTGCCGGGGCAAAATGGGACGGCTGAACGCAAGTCGCGCTGAGGCTGCATTGTGGAGCGGCGTGTCCGAGGGACGTTCGACTGGTAAGAGCCAATGAGTTAACGAAGGAATGAAGAGAAATGGAGTGCTTAAAGAGTCGTCAACTGGGAAAATGAGTGGAGCCGAGTACGAGATGGAACAACTGCTAACGAGGAATGGCAAATTCTTGGTTTTTCACAAGAGCGAAATTTCCAGATTCGCTCCGACACTTTTTCATCTGAAAGCTCGAGAGGTTCGAGCGGAACGCGATGCTGGTGTGTCGACCCGCCATTGCGCGGGGCCCGAAGAGAGGAGACGGCGAGAAGCGCCCCCTCTCAGTATCCTTCTGCACTGCTGTGGCTTGTGGCGGGCACCAAAGAAGGCCAGGGTTCGGTATGCGAAGTAATGCACGTGAGGATAATCCTAGCTCGAGCCTGAGGCGCGCTAGGATTCTAAGATGCGCGGCTCCGATTACACGCACGCGATCCACGCGCTCGCTCGAATTCACCGGAGTCAACTCGAATGCATTCTTCCATCCTTTTATTTCATTTGGCTACCTGGGAAGCTCCTTCTCTCCTCTGTTAAATCCTATTCGTATACACCTCTAAGCGCTATTCTTCTTCTAGCGCGCTTTCACCTCTCCCCCTCAGGCTGGGCACACACGTTCGGCCTTATCTCGAGAAGCTCTCGCACGAGCGAGAATATTACCAGGAAACAAAACGCGAAAAATTGCGAGAAAATAAAAGTACAGAGAAGCAAGATCGATCGAGCATCTCGTGCCGTGAGCGAGCTCCGCGGAATCCGCAGAGAGCGCGGAATTCTTCATGGAGATTTATTCGCAGCACCCTTTGACCGTGATGTTGAGAATGTTTCCTCCATAAATCGATTATCATCATTGATATTGTTTGTACATCGGGTCTCAGAATATTCCGTTCCGCGTTAGATTACTGACAGTTTTTACGAGCTCTCCGCGCTCGCTACTTCCATGAGCCATTCCGCCCCGGACGCTTGGCTGGCTCGTTATTCTCGACAGAATTTATATTTTCGGTCTTTTTTTTTTTCATTCCTCAAATGGCCCAACTCCAGCTTCGAATCTGCTCGAAAACTCGTCATTCTAATTAGACGCTTAGTTTTTAATGATTTCGTAATAAAGAATCTTCGTCGAATCGGAGCATCACCGCTCGCGTTGTTCGCACGCGCGGGGGCTAACGTGCAAGGAAAAACTGAAATTCAGAGACGATGGATCGTGAAGCGATCGTAAAGAAATATATGGAGTACATATTCTAAGCGAGCGAGAAGCGCGGAGGAAAGAGCGTGGGATAATGACGTTCGGGGAGCGCAGCGTTCCGAGTCGTCTGGACAGAGGAGAGATTGGAACGGGTTCGAAGTGCTTGTTCGAGATTTTCGAGTGCGTTCTCAAGTGCGTTCGAACATGCTTCCTTGTCAGAGGATACATTATTTCTACATGGCATCATATAAAACTGATATTTTGCAAGGGGTCACGGGCTCTCGCGCAGTAGTTTGGCCATTTTCCAATTATTGGCAGTGTCGTTCGTGTGGGACTGTTGGAGCACTTGGAAAGAGAGCGGAACATGCGAAATAGCTGTTTTCCTTTAGTTGCTAGTTAAATCGCCAACGACTGGCCATTTTCATGGTTTATTTCGCAGTGGCTTTACATATAGACGAGAAGACGAAAATGAGAGAAGAATCTTCTGTTTAAGGACAGAAAGCAATATTATATATCGAGCACGACGAAAAAAGGGGGCGAACAGAGACGCGCTTTGTCAGAGTTCTTCACTGTTGGGTACAGCTCCGCTGCTCGTTTTTTTTTTCTCCCTTTTTTGTTTTTTTTCTCTCTCTCTCTCTTTTTCACGGACTTTCCATCGCTCTCTCAGTGATGTTTGTGCTTTGGTTGAACACGTGAGAGGCTCCTCGGTATGTACGCGGGACGAGCACTGTGCTGGTACTAACATCAGGCAACACCAGCAGTGCACTTGGACTTGCATTAACCACGGACACGAGCTCGCGGGCTCTCGAATACACACAGACAAAAGGCCTCAGAGAGATGCTTTCTCTCCCTCTCTCTCTCTCTCTCTCTCTCTCTCTCTCTCTCTCTCTCGATCTCTCTCTCTCTCCATTTGCAAATTTCCATTCTTCCTACATCTTTAGCATCATCCTCCTGTTCGCGTCGTCCCGGAACGATGAAAGCACAGCTTTTATCTTTGAGACAGAATCCGAAAGGATTTAGCATCGTTGACAGGACGAGAAAGCTGTAAATTGGGAAACATTCAGGGAAATTCACCGACTTGTCGGTTCGAGTGGAAAAGCCAACGATGGAAACTATATCGATTCTTTCGTCTAGACAAATATTTGAATGATCGGATCGTCTTTCCGAGAGGGGCAAATCTTCGGATTCGTTAGTTATTCAGCTTCGTTTCTTTCTTTCGGATTGATAAGACAACGAGGAATCGACCCGGATTCTTGCGCAGTCGCGATTTTGAACTGTTTACGTATAAAAAGTCATGACGAATCACGAAAATCAAGTTACCGGGGGCGTTTTGCTCGATCGAACCTCAATCTGGATCAACGCTCTTAAATTCTTCAATTTTTAACTTTTTTCCATCTCGTTCTCGATACACATTTACCGTACTCCGGTTGGCAGTGGCGCCGCTACCGTTCGCCAGTAATGGGATTTTTGCATCTCTCACGAGGAGCACGTACGACGTTACTCATTGTATTCTAATCGCAAGTCGTCTATACAGTGATACGAGAGTTACGTCACGAGGTCAATCCTACATATACAACGTGTAATGTACGAGAGGCTCTCGCATTAATAAATGCTAATCGGCCAAGAATCTTGAATACGCACGCGCACACACACACAGACGAACATATATGGAGTTACGTATAATAACAGCCTGGTAAAATGTCCCCGTTTCAGCTACCGATCGTCCATTTGCCATTCATCGAGGCCGAACAATGCACTTCGACAAGGATTGAATAATCGTCGATGAGATATCGAAAAAGGCTGAAAAAGAGGGAGATGAAGGATGGAATGAAAATTGAAAAAAAAAAATCGAAAATCTCGACACGTCCTATAAATTTATGGGTTGAGCTCGGCTCAGTCCCGTATGAAAGAGTACTCGGATGATAAATATGAATAATTCATATAACCGAGTGGAATAGAACTGCTTTGAATTCGACCTCCATTCCCCCGCCCCACTCCCGTGTGCCAGAGTCCCATTTTTTATCATCCTCATCATCGTAACACTCGTAACTAATAATATTTATCACTCGATAATTAAGGCTCTTAGAATCTTTTAATCTCTGGAGATTGCTGCGTGGAATTCGGAGAAAAACATCGACATAATCGTCGGTTCTAACGTTTCCGTACTTCATCACCTTCGATTTTTCGATCGATTTGCTTCCCGTTCGTCCTTCCCCCTAGAACTTATTTTCTTTAATCTTTTCCCGGATACGTTCTTCACCAAAGATGAAATTCAAGGCTCGTAAAGAACGCGAACGTTTATGTCGAAACGACCATCGGTCATTGGAGTAATTCAAATCTCCAAGTTTTTGCCCGACCAAACCAAACGTTTAATGGACGACTAATGATGCTGGTTATTATTTTGAAAACTATTACTGAAAAAAGTATGAGATTGTCCGCGCCATTTGCGCGCAAAATGCCGGGGAATGACGTTCTCCAAAAATCCTGGAGAAAATGAGCCAACCTGGAAGAGCATTCGCGAGCATAACCCCAGCGATTGAACATCGAGATAGAGATCGAGAGAGAAAAACGGGAGAAATGAAATATTCTTGTTATCTCGAGTTTCTGTGTCTTGGCTGTCGACTCGTGTCTCGGATATCGGAGCGTGATTGGTGGGGTAATTAAGCGTGACGAGCGCCGACATAATGTGCGCAAAGTCGGATGCCGCGATTGCCCAGATGCGAGATCGTTATATTGAATCGCACATGTGGACTCCCGTACGTCTGTGAATACAGGCGGGCAGACTAATAATCGCGATCGTGAATCATCGGTGCGAGATTTCCCTGCGCGCGCGGAGCTCGCGTGCATGCTACGATTTGCGTTAGGATAAAAAGGGGGTGCACCAGAAGCCCGGAAAGCGGATATTGAGTAGAAAAACAAAAGTGGAAAGAAAATGAGGAGGGAAAAGAAACGGCGAGTCCGAGCGCGGTCCCGCGCCGCGCGGTTATAATGACGACATCTCGCTCGTTCCTCCAAGGACTGTGGCACATGCGAGAGCACCAAAGAATCTTGTAGATCTTGGCCGAGACTTGTAAGACTCTTGGACGATGTAATAAGTACAAGTACGCGATATTACCGAGGATATAGGTAGAGGTAAAGTGGCTTCGAAGATACTGGCACAGAAAAGGGCGTCGGGAGAGTCGCCCGAGCCGTTAAATCAGTCCGGACGAGCCGTTTTCTCAGTGAATAGGATAATGAGAGCCCGGCCAATACTTTTTCCACTTTTATCTCATTTTTCTGTCATTTTTAAAACGGCTAAAACTCCCCGATCGCCATGTACGATCCTCGGGTCGCTATCCTGCTCGTATCAGCCCTGAGAATCCAGTAAAAAAACGCGCAGGAAAGCCGAAAGCTCGAGAGAAAGAGCGAAAGAGGCGGAGCTGCAGCTGGAGAAGGAAAAAACGCTTGTAGGAGGATTGCGAAACACGGAGCTCGCCTCCTGTGTTACTCCGCGGCAGCAGGCTCGTAGTTTTAACCCGAACGATTTATTTCTCTTCCGCGACGGAATATCGCGCGCCTACGCTCGCCGAGGATTTACGGGAGCCGCTCTTTTAACGAAATGAAAGCACACGTTTCCTTTCGATTAAAACACGTCGCCAACTGTCTGATCTTCAAGCTCAATTCGTTCGTCGAATCTCGTCTTTAACTTCGACTTAAACGCGATTTCGAATTGCGACGCAAATTTCATTTGCATGTGAGCAATTGAGTGGAGTTTCCTTCATATTCGAAAGGGTAAAATAACCGCAAGATAAATGGAGGCACTCCGCAGCGAATAGTCTGATGAGTCAGTGAAAAATGAGCCAGGGATTTATCTTGTTATTAGCCTCATCTATTATTAGGATGATGTTAAGGATGTGTTATTATGTGCGCGTTAACGATGCCCGTACAGACACGTGAATGCGAGCGGATTATGCGCAGTTGAGATGCGCTCCATCCCGCGAGTTCACGGAATGTCAGTCGCCGCAACGATCGGGCTTTTGCCGGAGATGATAAAAAACGGGGAGGTAAGAAAGGAGCTCAAAAGAATATATGGGGAAGGAGCGTGATAGAACAGGACGAAAGTCTCGTGGTCCCGTGAGTGGAAGAAGAAAACCGTAGTGAATTCAGGCGAGAGGTGAATCGTTGCCGACGGTGCTCAGGGAAATTCGTGCCTCGTTCGAGTGGAGAAATGGCCCGGAGCTAATGAAAAATAATATCGCGCATACGGATTGACGACGACGTGCTCTGCTACTTTCATGTGTGCAGCGCGAATCACGTGTGCCCGATGAGGGGAGGACGCGACGATCGGGAGATTACGACGTTAAACCGCCAAGGGATCGCTTAATCCAGCCCGAACTATCATTACAGTTTTGTAACGTCGATCAAGAGACTCCCACTGCACTTTATATGTACACATACAGATGTCAGGGTAATTGCACACCGCGAAATTTTCTCACGTATTTTGTAGCCCCCCCCCCCCCGTTTTATGAACGACAAGAGAAAATATCGTGCCTGCTCGTATGGAGATTGAGATTTGCAGAATCTTCTCTTTATTCGCGTCGTTTTTTTTTTATAAAAATACCATCCAGGACAAGCTGGCAATTGATTCGAAAACGAGAGACGGAGCTGGACAGCGGACGTGTTATTAAGTTTCCCCGCAGTCGCCGCCTCTCGGGCATGGTTCTTGAATGAGATGGCGAACGATCTTGTGGCGAGTGAAGCAAACTGTCCGAGTCACCGTCACCAGAACGCGGTCCCCAATAAAAAGGAATAAGTCTCCGATATAAAAGTTTCCTCGAATTCCGGAGAGGAGGCCGAGTTCTCAGACGTTCTCTAAAAATTGGCCGAGTGTTGATCCCCGGGGGTGCTACCTCAAAGTGGGCCCGTGGACAGAGCAGGGAGCCTCGCGCTCCAGTCCGCGGAGCAACGCTAAAACCTGTGAAAGCAGACGGGCCCTCACTAAATCGGTTGACGGCCGAAGGACTCGGCTTTTCAGTACTTCGCGGTCGCCGAACTCGTCGAGTTCCGCGAGCACCGCTTTTGGGACACTTCGTAAGTGCGCAACGAACGAAAAAGATGAAACGGTCCCGGCGCGGTGGACGCGTGTGCACAACTGACACAGATATCTGCACTCGTGTGCCGATCGTTGTGCAAGTATAAATATAGCCGGACTAACTCGTGTGATCGATGTGTTCTCGTGCCTCCCGTGGCTCCGGAGGAATGTCCGACACCCGAGATCAACGAAAGTCACGCAAATGTACAAACGAGCATTTATCTCGCGGCGGTGGTTAGTGCAGAGACTCGGCAAGTTTACGTGCGCACGAAGTGTGTGCGCGCGCTTGGAGCACGCCACGCTGTTGAGTTGGGCCCATTGCGAGTGCTTCTTTTCCAGCAATGTTTCTGTCATATTGCGAATACCGAGTGGGCGTTTTGGTGGCTTGCCGAGCCTCGTAAAAACAATGAAGAATTAAACAAGAAGGAAAAGGCCGAGTACATTGGACGAAGCCTTTCCAAATGCGAAAGACATCGAGGAATAATAATGCCAGCCAATAAATCAATCCTATTCAATAATCAACGATTCTTCATAAGTGTATTCATTCGTTAGGATAATCGCATCATACATTTTATCGAGGCTATAATAAGTTTAATATTATATTTATCTACTGACGTAAGTTTGATTGAGGCAATTTGTTCTCGCGACGGAGTAAATATAAGCTTCGCACGGGGGGCTGTAAGACCCGAGAGGTTTTTGACTCCTCGTATAATGTCCGTGTTCTACGGCCACGTGGATATCCCAAGAGTACGAATCGCCGATTGAAATTTATTCTGTATCCGCAGTCACGTACCGGGGCTCTGTATACGTTACATTCTTCATGGGATGCGTATGCCTGCGAAATCAATCACTTCTTTATGTTACTTGGATATTTTTGATCCTCCACTTCAATCATTTTCATACAGTCACTTTGTGCGGATGGAGCAGTAAAGCGAAAGGGAAGTAATTGCAAATCGACGAGTTCGAGGATGATGATAAACAAGAGCAATAATTCTGCGAGGAGATTGAAAAATTTCGTATTTTTTCATAATCACAATTTACTGTTCTCCTCCCACAACGAATGGGAATCGCGAGTGCGCGAAAGAGAAATACCAACGACGTTCAACCACCGTTGACCGAGGCAGGGGGGGGGGAGCGTCGAGCGCTCGCTCTAGCGACGGCGTCCTGAACGAGCGACCCGAAGAGAGCGCCCTCGTGCGGTAGCGTCACGAACCTCAACCTACAATTACAAACCGCCATAAAAATGAGTCGCTTCTCTGCCACTTACGCGATGAGGTTCGAGAGAAACCAATCATTTTTCACGGCCCGGCGAGCGAGCCTGCGGAAAGAATTAATGCGCGGAAAGGTGGCGATGATGGGGAGAGTTAAGTGCGGCGATAAAATCCATCCACACGAGTGCGTAAAAATGTGAGTGGAAATTCAGAGCGAGCCTGTAACTCCGGGCCTCCCCCCGGAGGCGCTCACTAAGCTACGGAGGAACGAATTCTCAGGTTCGATACCGGACGGCTGCATATTAATATTTCATGTTATTGCCACCGGTGCGCAACGGTCGAGGGAACGGAGCTTCGTTGAAAACTACTCACAATCATAAGGGAGTACGAGCACGCATTTTATGTGCTTGGACATACATTGGGGAGTTTGCTGCTCACTGATACGAGAGTATATAACAATGCTGATAATAATAAAAAAAATAATGATAATAACGAGGGCTTTCTTCGGCGCACACGAAGGGCGTCGAAGCCAACGAGCATAAAAGCATCGAGACTCGAGCACACGTGGCTTCCAGCAGCGGTAAAGCTCATTTCTTGCTGTGCACGACGACTAGAAGAGCAAGTTTTAAAAAATAGTTACAGAAACAGAAAAGAAGAGGGAGCGGAGGGTGCAGAAGCCCATAGGGCGTGCACACACGTTACTCGGAAACGTCATAATCTCAACCCACGCGCACTCGGTCTGCGCGTGTACACGAAGCTCGGAGTTATTAATGCGAGCGCGTTGTGCCTCGACCACGAGACCCTGTGGATTCCTTGTACAATATTGCATTAACCATAAACACGTATAGAATTCCCCATAGATTATAACCTCACGTATGGTTACGAAAAGGCATGGAGAGCGAGGTGGACTCGAGTATGGGCAATAATAATCTGTATATAAATGCTAATTTTCCGGGCGCACTGGGGCGGTTGTGAAAAATAGGCTCGCAACTGCATTTAGACATCGGAATAGTGTTTAAACGCTCAAGGCTCTTCGATGATTAATCACCATCGCTGCCAGGATAATTAAGCCGCGCCACCAGCGTCGAGTCATTAACTGCGTTGATTTTTCTGATTACCTGGTTTCAGGGACTGCGCGGAGGGCTCGTGGAACGCAACCCATTAAAGTTTTGCTGTGACAACGACTTTGTTTTCCACTGTTTTCGTACTCGCGTTCCACCTTGCCTGGTTCTTTTGTATCGTGCATAATGCGCACTGGAGAGAAGCACATAAAAGTTCAGCTGTGCGTCGTTCCGTCGTAACCGCAATGCAGCGATTGCAGACTCTTCGAACTTTTCGAGTCATAAATTCACCTACGAATGTGTTGTGTGCGGCGTGTTGGCACGCGTGCTTTTGGCACTCGCGTGTGCGTGTGCTTGAGCCCGCAGAAGAGCGAGCTCGCAGCTTGATCCTACCGTAACGGAATAACATCGCGGTTCCCGGTCCCCCGATGTGGTCAACTATTGTATGAGCTCAGACAGAAAGTTCGACGACGAAGACGACGACGGAAAAAAGATGGAGAGAGCTCGACCTCCCGTCGAGCTCGTGTCATATCCGCGTCGCCGTATTGAGAAAACCACTCGAATCGATATTACTCGGCAAAATTCCACACCCCTTGACGCCCCATCCTTCAGTTTTTTGCCGTGTGAAACTTTGAGTTATTTACGAGAAAAGATGGATGGCCTCGTTGCGGATGATACGGAACTTTGTAAATAGCTACCCATGTCGGCCACGATCAATCGAAAGTACTCGATGATTCTCCATCCTACGTATATTCAACGAAGCAAAGGAAAAGGTAAAGACTACAATTGCCAGTTGTTGATATGAGCCACTTTTGGTGTTGAACAAAACGTATGATTTTTGAAAGACAATAGGAATTTCATTAGGATTCGGTGATTAAAATATTACGATAATTGATCCTGAGCAAAACTAATCTCACGCGAGGATAACATTTTCACGAGACTCGTGTGAGACGATGATGTACTGTGTCTTGCTCACGTTTGAGGGTTGGAGAATTGATTGAGGATTGACTGTAGAGTTGAGGTAATCGAAATTATAAATAAACATCAAGTTTTATTGGATTGCCTGACGAAATCTTTATTAATTGTAATTCAAGTGTTCTTTGGCGACACAAGTACAATTTTGAGGGCGAGGTTGTAATGGTAACACAAAATATCATCCTTTCGCAGCGTTCGTCGGAGAAAAACTGTCTCCAAGTAAACAAACGTCTTTACTTCGTTTGTTCTTTTTTTCTTCTCTTTTATATCTACATTCATCTTTATAACCGAACTATAATCAAAGACCATCTTCACTGTCAATTCCAATCGATAATTTTAATACTCAATTCAAATAATGAACCATTTATCAAACAAGCTTATTTATTTTATAATATCGTTTAAACATCGATGATTTTTTAAAAAAAACGACATTTGGCGTTGCAATAATTTATAAAAAATGGTCAAACCTGAGAAGAACTAAAAAGATACGTTCAGAAAAAATATGTAGTTGAGTCTAGTTGGTTCAAATAAGCTCAAGAGTAAAACAAATCTTTGTACTAGTTCCACCGGCATTTTTATGTTTCAAATCAATAAAAACATTATTTTTCGGATTTCTAGTTTATGAGAGTTTTTACGAATTTTGACGAGCATGTTGTTAAGTTGCAGAAAATAGTTATCATAATATTTATACCACACTCAATGTTATTATTATTATTATTCAATGATACTTTGATGGGTCTGCAGCACTGGGGATCATAAAAATCCACGAGCGACTGTTTGTTCTTAGACTTGGTCCGTTTTGAGGCAGTTTAATAACTCTACTTGGGTTACCACCACAATTTATATGTACCTCCAGAGCACAATTGGTGAAAAGTCTTGCCACTGTGCCGCGCGTATTTGTTCGGCAGACTTTAAGGTGGGTAACCGAATGAAAACACTCGAGTAGCATTAATTTTGTATTTGAATAAATCTCTTTGGCTTAGGGAAAAAGAAATTTTCTTAATTTGAAACTAAAAAATCTGAATCAGTGATGCCAGAAGGTTGAAAAATCTTTTTCTGGTCGTTCTCGCTGTAATTTTTTTCCAAACGGAGCATATATATCGATGCAGTAAAATTGAGCAATACTCCAAAGAATGATTGACTCATCAGAAAATTCTTTTGATCGATTATTAAATAAATAATAGTTAAAAGGATTCTGTGAACGATTGAGGTCGATTGTAAAAGTGTATTATTACGTGGCTGCAGCAGCGAGGTGCTTCGGTTGGCCGACAAATGAGTTTCTCGAGTGTTTTAAAAATCGTACCGCACAAGAATCCGCGAGTTTGTTCGATTTATAATGAAAACTGCACCGCATACGCCGGCCGAGAGCTAATTCCATTTGGATTCTGCGTTGCTCCGCCGCGTAACGTAAAAATAACTTGAATTCATTTGTTCGCGCATGTATAACTGTGTATATATAGACTATAAATGTCGAGCATGGGCTCTCTTGAGCCACTGTTATTTTACTACTGTATATGCATTTTACGTTGTTCTGCCTTTGAAGTATTGAGACGGTGGTTCTCTGAAGCTCGCGGATACCGACGCGTAATAACATACCAGACGATCGCGAGTGCTCGCTTATCTTAAACTCGCGCACTACCACTTTGGTATACAATCAAAATAAAAAGGCTGATCCAACGAGCAACAAAAGTGAGATAAAAGAGAGGGATTTTGAAAAAAAAAAAACAAAAAAAAAACAAGTACAACAAAAATGTGATCCGGCATGGCGGCGGGGAGGAGCGGAGAGGATGAATACTCGTTCGAAACAAGTACGCTGTCGTTTCAGGGAAAATCATTTCATGTTGATTCATCGTTTCAATGCGGAGCTCGCAGAGCTTGCTCGCGACGAGCCAATCGCTTTGCCCAAGGCGGTTTAATCCGCTCAATGAAATTTAACGTTATCGAAAGGAAAACATTCGAGAGAAAGTAACTCGAGCGAAAAAACTGGAGTAAGCGATCACAAAGGATCCTCCTTCGGGGCGACTCCTGGCGACTTTGGTGGCTGTTGGTTAACGTCGATTTTAAAATTTATCCGAAGGAAGGGAAACTGCTCAATTTTTTGAGTGAGCATTCAAAGTTTCGGCGTTGAGAAAAAAATGGTCGATTCAATAACAGTCTTTCGGAGAGAATGAATCTGCAGTTTGGTCTAAAACTCTTTTTTTTTTCTCAGTGGGGGATCGTATAAAAATTGGACGGTTTTTAAAATGAAAAAACCACTTTCTTCGTCTGTTCGATATCAGCTTTTCCGAAAAGGGTATTGGAAAGTTTGAATACTCGGGCAATCAGTGCAACGTGGAAAGGTGTTGTAAAAGGAAAGCCTCGAACAATAGAAATCGAGATTGGGATAACAATTGTAGAGCATCGTGGCAGGAAAAAATGTCGCGTGGGTGTGCGACAGCAATAATGGAGATCCTGAGAGCGCAAATGCGACGTCGGAATAAGCCGATTCAGGATTCAGGATAGAAATTCATAAATAAGCCTGAGAGACAGAAAGGGCAAGAGAGAGGGAGAGAGTGAGTAAGTGCGAGTGAAAGAAAGATAAGGATATGATAATCCGGCATCGCAAACGCCACGAAGACTTGATATATTTTCTTTCATCCGCAATTCTCGTTTACTTTTCTATACGAGGGAGCAGCAGCAGGAGCAGCTAAGCAGCAAATCTCGCTCCGACATAACTACTAGGATTTGTAATTAGCTATTATTTATCGTAGCGAGTAGCATTTTTCTTGCGTGGAGCACGGAATGAGCTCGTGGAGAAGTGGGAGGGGCGGGGGGTTAACAAAGTTCTCGTTCCATTGAGCCACGAGGCGTATACAAAGATAACTTTTCTGACAAGCCTCATAGCGAAGAGAGACAGCGACAGTTTGAATGGCTTTGCGACAAGCACCAACTCGACAATTCAAGATTAATCAAAAGCAATTTGAGAGACAAGACCCCACACGAGGAAACACACGTCACACGTGACACAACATTCGTCACTTTAATACCCATAAAAAATCGACTAAGTTTGCTTCGAGAATTCAATGTCTCGAAGATTTTTCTCCTCTCATAAAAAAATAGGCGAAACTCCAGCACTTTTATTCTTGAATTCCAATCGAGAGAAAACTCGATAACAGATGCCCGCATCGATCAACACACTACTCAAAATCGCATGCGGGCCTCTTTAAATATTTATCCGTCAGTATTAAACGTATTTCGTAGAGATCGAACGATTGATTTAATTGCGTAACTGCCTAATTAAGGACGCATGGAAGTGCATCCGATGATTGCTGGCTTTGCGCGAGCAGCCATGCACGAGGGCATTCGATGCATAAGGCCGATGCATCCTTTCCTTTCATACAACATAATGACCACTCCCTCCTGAAGCCTCCCCCCGTCACTCTCTCCTCGAGTATCGTTTCCTAGACCATTGCAGCATGACTAGCACAAAACGGTATAAACTGGCCGCGCACATTGGCTTACCATTGACAGCGGGAATGCACCTCGAGAGAGTTAACAACTGATAGAATTTTCACCACGTGAGTGATGAGGCGACGAACTTTCGATTTTCATTCTCAGCTCTTCAACGCTCCTATAAATCTTCGGTATTATAACTAATTTGTGCTAAATTATAATTAAGAGTTAAGTTTAACTGATTCTCTTGACGGTGGAAGGCGTCAATGTGAATTGGTGAGAGAAAATTCATGATGGAGTATCTCAGAATTAATGGAAATGATGGAATAATTTTGATGACGGGTCGTGACTGTCGTGTTTGTAAAATCGACTGTAAAAAATGGCGTCTAATTTAGTCGCTGGAAGTAAATTTTGTGATAATTAATAAGCCTTTACAGGGACATTTATTCTGCACAATTCCAATTTATGTTTCTGCGATATTCGCCTTGATGCTGTGGGAAATTCCGGTCAGGGGCAATGAAATAAAACTGAAAATGGTAGAGACGAGCGTTGACGTATTTTTTTCGTCAGTTAACGTGAACTTAAATTTATCGTTTGAGGAAATTAAAACTCCGCTATGCGTGACTGTGAAACGCGTAGATCACGCAACGGAGAGAGAGAGAGTGAGAGAGAAAAGGGGGGAAAGAGCGATAGAGAGAATCCATTAACCGCGTCTGCGCTATAAAAAAGGCTCCCACGCGAGTATTCGTAGACAAAGTGTAGTAGGAGATTAAATTCACAACATGTTTAATTCTTCGCGGACTCACCGAGCGCGAGGATACCCAGTCGATTTCACCACGCAACATCGAAAGTCTTCAAACGCATTATCGAATCTCACGATCCTCCTTACAAGAAATTTTATTGCATTCGAACGTCCAATATCCACGAGTAAATGCAGTGAGCGAATAAAATAGTTTCTAGAAAAGTTGGAAAATCGAAATCTTCTTCGTTATGATGGAACTAGAAATTTGAAGATTTTTAGTCGGTCGATGGTGCCCTTCCGACTCTTGCGACCTCTTTTTCATTTCTTGTCTTTTTTCTTTTTCATGTCTTGATTTTTGTCTTTTTTTTTGTTTCTTCTTCTTTTTTTGTCGCGTCTGTTATTCCTTTGTTTTTGTTTGTCCTTGATTCGACACGTTCGTTCCCTCTGTTCGAAAACGATTCGAGAGTTTATTGCAATATAAAGACGCTTGATTGACGCGCCATCGCTTCGATCCAACAGAAAATTAAAGCTGCTCAGCAGGACCGAGTTCAACTGGAGTCGATAGTGACTATGACAAAAGGGCAACTATAAAAATTTGCGAAAAACTTTTCATGCACTCCGAGCTACAGGAATCTTCAGCCGGAAGATTCCAAAAAACGTTTTGGGCAGACTTGATCATCTTTGATCGTCACAAATATAAGTACGTAGGCCTCTGCTTGTTCAAAATCACCAGTAGCGTGACTTATAATGAAATTATTAGGAAGATTGTAATTTTCATGCGGAGAAAAATGCATTTTTGATAAACGCCATTGCGCGAAGACGATGACGCGAGGGTCGTCATCGTTCCTCCGTCGTCTCGAGATATCTTTTGGCGTTCGAAGACTGTCCACACAAACGACAATGATTGACCAGCGACGAACTGTCCGTTGTCAAACAACCTGTTATTTGTCAGGATTGCATGTTTGCGGAGCGTTTCACAAAGACATTACGGAAAACAATAGAAGAGTTTTCGCCTTTCCGTTTTAGAAACGACGGTGGAAGTGAGTGACGAGAATATGTTGGTGAAGAAGCTTCGATTGTTCATTCGGGTCACAAAATTTCAACGACGCTGTAGTTTGCAGCGTTCGAGTCCAACGAAATGAACGATGAAAACACATTTGTAATTCGCCAATTTTTTATTTCACGAAGTATCGGTGCAGCTTGAAGAACTACGAATTGCAAATTCGACAGGGAACGAAATTCTACAATTGTTTGAATTATTGGAGGGTTTTTTACATCATTTCGTTTGACCCGAACGTTGCAAACTTCAGCGTCATAAATTCCATGACGCATCCAGTCACAAACTTCTCATAACGCTGAAGTTTGCAACGTTGGAGTCCAGCGAAATGATGTAAAAAAACTCCTAATGATTCCACTAATTCTCCAATCTTGTTACCTGCCAAATTTGAAATTCGTAGTTTTTCAATCTGCACCGATATTTCGTGAAACAAAAAATAATCGGTGAATTACAAATGTTTTTCCCTTCATTTCGTTGGACTCCAACGTTGCAAACTTCAGCATCGTAACTTCTCGCGTCCCTTGAGTTTTGACCTGCGTCCATTCGAAGCGATTGATACTCTTAGATTCACTCAATGCCTTTATGGGAAAAATCATACGAATCAATTGGTCGTAAAATCTGAAACTTTATGAAAATTTATCATCGCGCTACGGTCAAAGTTATCGCGAAATCTTCAGAGCAAGGAAAAGTCCGAAGAAAAAATGTACGAAGCGAATCATAAAAATAACGAGCACTTTTTATTACACTCCATTTCCGATCGTACACGCGGAGACGGTATAGAAATAGTTTTTGCGCAACATTTCAGAACAACAAAAAGGAGCAGTAAAGTTATAAAATATAAAAACATCGCTTCGGATTCCTGGTTGTCATAGTCATCGACACTTTTTTTACGCATAAACTTTCCGAACGATCTCCCGTTTCGAAACGTAACGCAATCGAATGATTTCCACGCACAGAATCGCAAATTCTTCAAACTCTCGCTCCTTCCTTTTCTCTCGCCGTGTTTTTCTCCCTCTCAGAACTATCCAATGACGAAACTGCAGAGCAGTTTTCACAACGGCTAAGAAGCACTCGGATAATTGTGTTGTCGCCTGGCAAAAGGTCCAATAAAAAAGTTGGATTTTATTCGAACATTTCCGTCGTCCCGTCGTTGCTTTTTATTTCATTTATTGTGCTGATTTTTCATTCGTTATTTAAATTCGTGAGGATATTAGTGCTCGATAAAATAGGTTGAAGAATCGCGCTCGCTGGGTTAGCGCAATTAGAAACTCTCACGAGAGGAGGCCGGGGGGAGGGATTCGCTCGAGTTGGCAAAGACACTGAGCTACGGATAGTCGCTCCGTCCCCCGGGGCCAATAGTTTTTCCGAGGCGTGAGTAATCCACACCGCAGAGCATGGTTAATCCAAGTTCTATTTCTTTCCGTTCCTTTCTCCCTCTTTTCCCATAAGAGCGAATGAGAAAGGGAGAGAAGAAGGAACGGATCCAAAGTCGAAGAGCTGCGCGTGAATCATCGAGGTTTACACGCTTAAGCACACATCGAAAGCGAGGCGTCCGAAAGAGAAGACTCGGCGGGTACGTTGTGACTCGAAGCCTTCCGGATTCTGTGTTTAAAATGATTCTCGGACTATAGGCGCCACCGGATCGTCGAGGCGCACACTTCTGTGCACACATCGAGAGATCTGCGATCGGTGATTAAGCGAGGGGCGCCGGTAATCTCGCTTTCATCGTCAGTAAATATCAAACTTTTCGGGTAATTGAACAAATGTACATTCCAGTTATTCTCCTCATAAAGTTTCGCCAAACAAAGTTCCGTTTTCCGTAAACAAAAATATGCTGTCATCGCAAGAGAAAATCGGTAGCCGAAAGTTTCTTCGAGAACGCGAGGGCGAAAAAAACTAATGCAAGTGATTTAAACGGAGCGAGGGGAGCAATCAACGGAATTCTAAGCATCGATAATTGAGAGATCAAACGATTAAAATACGTTTACAAATGCGCGGTAGTTTCACGCATCGCGAACATCGAACGAAAGGGGCTATGTTCCACGCGTTATTTAATTAGACGTTAATTAATGGGACGTTAACGGGCTCAACGGGCGACCATGCCAGTGCGCGTAACATATTATAAATTACGAGAGAGGCACCTCTCTCTTGATGCACCGTTGCACGAACAGTCGATAATTGATATACCAGCAAACTTCTATGTATATATTTATACACGTGAACACGTACATCGTTCGAAACGTGTGAATAACATGTTTCTATTAAGTCTCTTTTGCCGCTGGGAGTCACAAAGCTCATGGCTGTCTATCTTGGAACAGTTGAAACGGAAAACTGTTTAATAAGCAAGTAAAATTGAATTGCGTTGGCAACGATGCTCGATCCTTTACGCTCTTTTTCTGACTCCCAACGCGAGGAATATTTAAGGTAGTTCGATAGCTAAGTGCCGTATTAAAAATACACGGAGAAAAACGAGGCCGAAAATTCTCGAGGAAAGTGCTAAGAATATGGTATCTCGGGGACAGTATATGACTGGATTGCAGCATTGATTCGAAGAGCAGTAATAAGAACTGTTCTATCCACCATAGTGGATAAAACCATTCAAAAGACTTAAGGAGGGTGGCTAGACTCGTCAAAATGATAAGATTGATCAAATTTGGTGATAATGTTCTTCAACATCAAGTGCGAAGACACCATTTTTTTCAAAATTTTCTTCTGCTTAGTTATCGAGTAATTACGCATTAAAGCAGATACTCGATAACTGTACAGAAGAAAAATCTTAAAAAATTTGTATTGTCAAATTTGGCACTAAAGAATTTGTTCACCAAATTTTATAAAATTCTCAACTTTTTGAAATTTTTTATGTATTTAACATGGTTTAGCGTGGCAACATTGTATCGTCGGTAGCCACCCTCCTTAAGACTGTTTTTCTCCATAAGCATAGTAAAAAATCTTTTCAGTCACTTCACATGTTTATATTGTAAAGTATGCTCGGACAACCCTGAAAAAGAAAAAACTATATTTGTGGTAAAATGCAACACGTATTCGGTGTATATTCGTGTATTTATCATAGAATTTACTATGCTGATAGTAAAAATTTGTGATTTACAATACATTTCCACTTATGAGTAACACTCGAAAACAAAACGAAATATGCACGTTTACATCGCACGTGCATAAATTTTTGCTATTCACATAAAGATGTTTAGAATTCGAGGGATGTAAAATGGTGAAATTCAAAAAATACTATGCTGTTTGTAATCGGTGGCTGAATGCTTTTAAAATTCTTGAAAAATAATATATTCCTCACTAAACAAAGCGAATCCGTTTTCTCCGTGTAGGGTGCAGCCCCCTTCCAGTGTGAACAGTATTCGTTGTGAAATTCGTTCCAAAAATCATTCAAATTATCGTTAACTGTGGTTACCGATATTTTTCTTAAATTTCACAATTTCTCGTGATTTTGGAGTTTGTATATTTTTACTTCGGCGCACGCTCCGCCTGCTCAGAAGCGCGTGAATCGTGGCAACATTGTACATGACCAGTTGTCCGAGACGAGCGCAGCGTCCTAAAGTATAGTGATAATCATTGCTGGTCTCACGCGACAGCGTTGCCGCGTCGCGAACCTTGAAATCCTGCCGCTCAAATTCTCATACGATTTTTGACAATAATTTTTTTCTCAAAAACCAGGCGGTATTAGATCGTGTTTTTATGTTAATTTTTTCTTCAGGAGACACTCCAAGACTGAGTTTTTTAAAATAAAAATTGTAAGAACCGTTCCCGAGTTGTTTCGATGCACACTTTTTGTTTGACGTTTACCGTGCGTTCAGACTGAGAAACCATAGAATTTTAGTATCGAAGAACCTTAAAAAATACGAGATTTAAATCGAGTGACGTTTTCTCGATATTATTTCTGGATTCGCGACGTTCCTTGGGACAGGCACGCCAAAAAAAATTGGCATCATTTATTGTTTTGGAATTTCGATGATTTTTATCATCGTCGAATCAGCTACGATGAAATAGTTTCACATTTTTCATCGAGCGATGTCTATTTATAATAAACTTGATTCTTATTTCACTCAAGACGATTGCCTGGGCATTTAAACGACGTTGGAAGAGTGTGGGCTTCGCTCGAGAAACTCGATGACGAAAGAGGAGTTTCGATGAGCGCGGGGCGTCCACGGTTTCTGGATCGAGAGACGGCGAACGCGGAGGCTCAAACAAATACAATGTCTTTCTTTTCTTTCGCGCCGATATGTACGCACGGAGCTCTGACAGACGTTACTAAGTCAGCTCTGAAGCATTTGACCTACCGACGACACACGTTACTCCGAAACTTTTGTATAAACAACCAACGAAACGCGTTCGAATATACGCATATGATCAAACTGGCACGCGCAGTAGGAAGGGGAACAAAGATGGAAAATTTACCGCTCAAGCCCGTAGGGAACCGATTGCGTAATGGAACTCAGCGTGCTCCTGATAACAAACTCAATTTGTACTATTTTCGATCGCTTGTTCTCACGAAGCAAAAATATCACACTCGTCCATTGGAAGCACTTCACCAAATTGAACGCATCAGTAGATTTTTATCAACTCGAAAGCAATTTAATTGCCGTAACGCTCAACGAAGCTCCGATCAATTGAAGATATTTCATTAGATTCTTAAGGGACATCGAACTGCACGAAATTTCATCCAATTGCACTCAATTTAATCGAAACTCTAATCGAATAGTGGACAATTATGGTCGTCGATAGGCCACGATCCCAAAAGCGATGAGAGTTTGATCCCTTTCGAGGGAAATAGGCCGATGGAGCTGGCAACGAAACAACGGTCGATATAATTCTTCGAGAAAACCCGTTGCATACCAGACATTTTATGATCGAATCCAGAGACCACTATGTATCGATGGATCTTTCGTTCGTTATAAAATTGACGGACGATCGATCGCGAGATTGTTTTTCCAGGCGTTCTATCCGGCGTATTTCTGTCCGAGTCTACGTGTGCCCATGTTTTTTATGTCTTTCGCTCGGCATTTAAACGTCTAACAGTAAAGAAATGAAAAACTCGATCGGCGTGTTTCACGTCAGAATGTGATTGAACATGTCGTTGAGCCGCCGACGCGAGGAGCGCCCTCCGTACAGGGTGTCCCAAGAATCACTTTAAAAATCAGGAAGATAAGCCGCGGAGATAAACGACCGTAAAATTCTAGAGGGTCAAGTCACGAGGCGTTTTCATGTGCGACGCACCGTTGATCGAATATGAGCGAATAAGTGCGAGAGCCAATCCGATGCGGTGTCAAAAGTCCGGCGCGGAGTGGGGCGAGCGTCCGCCCACCAAAGCGGAGCGCAGCGGATTGGCTGAGCACCGATTCTCGAATATCTCGTCGGGGTTCGATCGTATGAGAAAATGTCCAAGAACTTTTCACCTCAGAATCTAGCGGTGCACCAAGCGGTCGGGGTTTCTAGTCGGATGCATCTTTTTCACGAGGCTCACGGATCTACGAGGAATTTCGATGGGCTTGGGAGGGGGAAGAAACCGGGGAGGTTATGAAGACGGAGCGAGAAAGAGAGATCTTGAGAAACGGGTATGGAAAGGCGGTAGGTAATTTGCCCGGTTCAATTGCCATTAGCGAGGGATAAAAGGAAAAAAGCAAGTGTTTCATGTAAAGATCATAAAGAGCCGGTAGAAGCACATGGCAAAAATATGATTTGGACCGCGCGCGGAGGAGCGGAGCGTCCTACCAGAGAGAATAAGAGAGAGAGAGCCGGGTCAACGAGATATTGCCGATCAAGTTCAGCAGCCAGTTAACCGGCAGTTAGCCTCTCCTGTCGTCTAACAACTTAATGACGGGAATTCGCCACTTACCGGCTTCGTTCTGTCTCCTTCTTCGCCATCGCGACTGATACTCGGACTTGAAAACTTGTTTCGTTTTTACGCACCGCGTATTACTTACTGACACAGTTATTGGCCACTTTCTCATTGTCCGTCCAACGAGAATGAACGACGCGACGAAAAAACGTGACAACAACTGTTCACCCTCGACTCTCGTCCACGTCAGAGCATCGCGAACGTTATACGCCCACGAAAATAATCGTTCTCAGGAGTTCGACGATAGGATGAGCGCTGTTCATACGAAGCGTCGTTAAAGTATAACTTGTCAATTAAATAACGATCTATAATCGCTTTAATGAATGAGCGTTTAGTGTGTTCACTTAAAACATTGAAATTAAGCATTGTGCGACGGTTGAATTGCTACCGACGACATCCGATCCGACAGTACTTTTTATTCCCTGCCTCTCTTCTGTGTCTAAACACGAGGTGCGGAGTCGTGGCGTCGAGTCCGTTGAAGGATAGTTTTCAAAGGGAAAAGCAAGTCTCTCGGGGGTATCGACGCTCGAGATTATTCAGTTTCTCTTCACTGTCGAGCTCCAAGTTTTCTGAGACGAAAGCTTTTTATGGCCGTAAAATGTTGGTCGCGATCGATTTATTTTGCCGCACGGAGTTTCGCTCCTTTTTTTCTTTCCATTTCGTCGCATGATTTCTCTCCGTCTATGCATTATTTATCGTCGACACACGTTGGCGGAGGAGCCTGAATTATCTCGTATTTTATTTGTGAGCCTGTTGATTTTGGCGGAGAGACGCGGCGAGCGACCTGAGGCGATATTTTTCGTCTCTCGAGTACATTCCCAGACATTAATTCGTCGTCGTAATGTCAGATAATCGCACGCGTCTCGGGGGACGTAATCGCGACGGTGCTCATCGCTGCAATTATCCCGACAAAAGATAATCGCGTTTTCAATTGCAGAATGACGCGCGAAACCCCAAGCAAATATCAAGCTCGCTCCCATCCAATTACTATGAATTTTCAATAAGTCAGACATCAATGACAACTCGAAATCTCTGAAAGACGCGAATCAGGGGAAAAATATTGGGTTACAAAGAATCGAGCGACGGCAGAGATCACTGAATTGATTCGTGATCGATGAAAACTCGATTATCCAATTTCTTCCATTTCCAATAATCCAGCCATCGCGTTACGCGCAGTTTTCGCACATTCGACTTGGCGTGACGACAACACAAAAGTGTCTCGAAAATTTTTCATAACCGTTATCCCGTGACATTGAGCTTGAAATTTCTTATGTCGTTATCACGAAATTTCCTCGTGGCGATTCGCGACACTGAGATACGACATGATGTAAATAACGATCCGATATAGAGCTCTAAAAAGAAAAATCCTTCGAGAATGTCGTGCACGGGGAGTTTCATTGGTGTGTGCAGGTTAAAACTCTCATTACAAGCGGGAGTCTCTCTTTTATGTAATGCACGCGCGGTAGGCGGTCTCTCGGGGGCAAATTCATTTTTTTTTCCATCATCTCGTACACGATTTTCAAACGTCCAAGAGACGTGCTCGCGTAGCGAGTGTCACGGCAACTCGCAGCGTCGAATTTTCGCAAGCATTTTTAAAATTGGTGCGACTTTGCTTTCAATTGTAAATCGTGCGACGTGAGATATCCAACATCGTCGTTCATTCGTTCGTTGAATTTAAATGTATTCGTTGTGATATCGAAATAGCGGGTCAGTGCGAAATATTCGAGGGTTAAAATCGAACGAAAATGTCGGTGAGTAGAAGGAAAGAAATTTTCAAACGTCCGATGAGCGAAGGAGCCAAATTTGAGAGAACATTTTTAAATCCCACTATTTTCAACTGCATTAAAACGCAAAGGCAACAATGACACAGAAAATTCGCGTCGTCCAAAATAATAAAACTGTCAACGCTTCGTGCGTCCGCCATTTTCTCATGCTCAATTCTCTTGCTATTATACAAACCACCATTTAATTAGTGTGTGCGTGTTTAATGTGGGATTGCGTGTATTTGATTGCAAATTATTACACAACGGCGTAAAAAAAACTGTTGACATTAATGCGATCTTAATGCCAGGCCAAAGAGGGAATGACAGGATCGCTGGAGTGGCCTGATTACATGGTCATCGGTATCGTTCTATCCATTTCCGCCCTGATCGGCGTCTACTATCGATTTACTGGCGGACGACAAAAAACTTCGGCGGTACGAAAGTGAAAAGTTGTTCGTATGAGAAGAAATGCAGAGCAAAGCTGGTGTTGGCCGAGTAAACGATCAGCCACGTTCGCCAAATTTCTTCTCAATAAATATTCCATGCTAAATGGCTCAAGGAATAAATAGTAACCGGAAAACCTTTGAATCTAGGAATATTTCTCCGCAAATCGTTCGATGAGCATCCCCTTGCTCGCGATCGCTCTCATGGTGGCATTTATTTCGGCGATTGCGATGCTGGGGGTCAGCGGCGAGAGTTATATCAGTGGCATTCACTTCGCGTTCACCACCGTAGGACTCATGTGCGCAACGCCGATAGTAGCCTTTTTCTATCTCCCGGTTTTTTACAAACTTCAATACTTGAGCGTTTACGAGGTAAGGTATTACGTGGACGTTGGAAAAACGAAGATGCCCATTAAAGAGGGTCGATCACGAAATCGAAATAGTCAGAATTTGATCAAATTCGGTGATAACAGTCTTTGGCATCAAGTATACCAACACAATTTTTTTCAAATTTTTTTACCACGTGATTATCGAATAATCGAACTTCTTATTTAAAAAATGTAAACTCTATGCTTATACACGTGTTCTTATACATGTTATTTTACTCGAGTTATTATACATGTTATTATACATGTTATTATACATGTTATTATTTTTTAATATTATGTTATTATTATTTAAAATTATTAATTTTAATTTAATTTAATTTAAATTTAAATTTAAATTTTTATTTTTTTTTTTAATTTTTTAATTTAATTTTTTTAATTATTATTAATTAATTAATAATAGTTAAATTTAAATTTTAAATTAATTTAAAAAATTAATAAAAAAAAATTAAATAAAATTATAAAAAAAAAAAATAAATAAATATTATTATAAAAACATGTTATTATTATTATATAACATGTTATTATACACATGTTCAATTACTCGAGAGTTATGTGGTAGAAAAATCTAAAAAAAATTATATTGTCTTATACATTTTTAAAGAATACATTTGCCAAATTTTATTAAATTCTTATAATTTTGAAATTCTTCATGTTTTTAACATGGTTTAGTATGGCAACATTGTATCGTCGCGATCCACTCTCCTTAAAACGTTGCTTCGTGCTGATAGAATCTCGATGTCCGGTGAATTCAATATGAAAATATTTTTTCAAAAGTAGAAAAACGAACGCCAAATGTTTCAAAGGCGTTACTTCGATACAAAATTCCCGTTTTTATTGTTACTTTGATAATAAAATCACGATTATTCGTCACAGTGAAAAAAAGGAACGTAGGTAAGATCCGCATTCACAGCGAAAATAGAATGCAGAAAACTGGCATCGAATCGCTGTATGAACGATAAATAATGTTGAGGAATTTCATTTTGCGCAAAGTCACGTCCGAACGTCTTCGCGAATATTTTTAGATAAATGAGTGATTAAGAAGAGATCCTCCTTTAAGGAGTCAAAAAAATCCACCGTTTTCGGGATATGTTTTTGGATAGACGGAAATAATCACCATAGCGAATTTTTTGGTATAGTTTTAAGGATATTTAAAGTACAAAAAAATTTTTTCATGTGAGAAATACCAATTTGTACGTGGTTTGTGCGCAAAGTCTCGTTGTCGAAATTTTTCATCAGCTGCGTTCAATGCGGAGATCGTAATTATTGTCAGCAACAAAAATTCCAATTTTTTTTTCCATTTTCATATATTTTCCTTCCATATGAACCTATAAAAACCCGAAATAATTGCGAAATTATATATTTTTAGCGAGTTTGAAAACGAAGCGCTTCCAAAGAAGAAGAATATCGCACTTCAACATGCCGCAAATATAGAATTTCGCAATTTTTTCGAGTTTTCATAGGTTCATATGCGAAAGGTAAATATTCGAAAATGGAAAAAGAATTTGGAATTTTTGTTGCGCAGTCAATAATTACAATCTCCATATTATACGTAGCTGAGAAACTTCGACAATGAGACTTAGCGCATAAATCATATGTACAAATTAGTACCTCTTACATTAAAAAAATGTTGTAGTATTTTTTGAATATAATTTTTGAAATGAAACATGAAAGCTCGTTGGGCTTTCAGTATCTCGAGACAAGATTCGGCAAAGCAGCCCGACTGACAGCGAGCGTCGCGAACTACGTGCACATAACACTGTACACCGGAGTGGTGTTGTTCGCTCCAGCACTTGCTCTGGAAGCAACAACAGGATTGTCGAGTACAGCGAGTGTGTTTCTCATCGGAGTGATATGCACATTTTACTCGAGTATCGGAGGAATAAAAGCGGTCCTGGCGACCGACGTTTTCCAGGGATTTCTCATGTTCGCAGCCATCTTTTGCGTCATCGGGGTTGGATGCTCCGATTTTGAGGGGGGCGCCGCCGAAGTTTGGGAAACTGCGATCAGAGGCGGTCGCGTAACCTTCGATATGTAATTCCCAAATTTCTACGTTCATTTACCACGACGCTGAAGTTTGCAACGTTGGAGTTCAACGAAATGAACGAAAAAAAGATTTATAATTCATTATTTTTTTATTTCACGAATTATTGATGTGGCTTGAAAAATGATGAATTGAAAATTCGGCAGGGAACAAAATTGGAGATTTACTGGAATTATTTGAGAGTTTTTTTAGATCATTTCGTTGGACTCCAACGTTGGAAACTTCAGCGTCATCGTTTACCGCAGGAATTGTAATGTAAGCCAAGCCTCGCTAAATCGAACCTTTTGTTAAATCACAGTTTTGACCTCGACCCAACCGTGAGACACACGTGGTTTGGACTGATATTGGGAGGAATGGGAATATTCATAGCCAATTTCGGCGTCAGTCAAGTTCACGTGCAGCGACTTTCATCCGCCAAGTAAATTATTACATTCGAACTCGTGGCAGAATGACGACCATCCTCCTTACGTCTCCACTCGAAAAAAAACTCTGCTTCTAAAATCTTCACTCCGAAATTCATAACATCGGTCGTTATCGAGAATGGCTACCGATAGAGTTGTTAACTAGCAGCTATGTATAACTATACTCATCACAGTTCTACTCGATAACGATTCCGCACTTTAAGGAGGGTGGCTACATTCGTCAAAATGATAAGAAATTTATCAAATTTGGTGATAATGTTTTTCAACATCAAGTGCGAAAACACAATTTTTTTCAAAATTTTCTTCTACCCAGTTATCGAGTAATTACGCATTAAATAAGATTTCTTATGCTCGGAATGTATACCTACATGTATGGAAACGCAATGCTTATACACGTGAACTTCAGTGATCAATTACTCGATAATAACTGTACAGAAGAAAAATCTTAAAAAATTTGTATTGTCAAATTTGGCACTAAAGAATATGTTCACCAAATTTTATAAAATTCTCAACTTTTTGAAATTTTTTACGTATTTAACATGGTTTAGCGTGGCAACATTGTATCGTCGCTATCCACCCTCCTTAAACATGCATTTAGAGGAGAACTGTTGTTAAACATTTACATTTACTGAAAATAGAATTTTTGACTTGCTGCAACGTAACTCGACTGTTATAAATCTACTCGATAACATTTCCACTCTAAAGATTTGTATTTTATACACGAATAGCGTCTCTGCTCTTTAAGGATATATTGCACAGGCGATACAATGTTGCCATGCTAAACCATGCTAAAACCATAAAAAAATTCAAAATGATCAGAATTTTATAAAATTTGGTGAACATATTCTTTAGTGCCAAATTTGACAATACAAATTTTTTAAGATTTTTCTTCTGTACAGTTATCGAGTAATTGATCACTAAAGTTCACGTGTATAAGCATAGCGTTTCCATATATATAGGTATACATTCCAGGCATAAGAAATCTGCTTTAATGCGTAATTACTCGTTAACTAAACAGAAGAAAATTTTGAAAAAATTTGTGTTTTCGCACTTGATGTTGAACAACATTATCACCAAATTTGATCAATTTCTAATTATTTCGACTTTTGTATCATTCACCCTTAACTTGTCTGGGTGGATAACACAGATTATTAATGACAAAAGAGGAGATAAATTGCATTGTATTGATTTTGTAAATTTGAGAGTAGGGCTGTTTGAAGCAGCGTTGTTTTTGAGTGGCGTCGTAAAGAGGACGGTTGTTATTCTGTCGAACTCGAGTATTTTCAATTCAAGAGTAGCAAGTAGCGATGTCTGATGTTCCAGAAAAATTTTCAAACCCATTCTACTGGTTTTCAACTTGGATTTGTCATTCACGAAGCCAAAATAATAATACGAATAGAGAATTTGAAAAATGTAGAATGAACAAAGGAAAAATGATGACTTTCGGAATATGAATGGAATATTGATTGGATAATGATTTACAGAACGTTGAAGGAAGCGCAAATAGCAATATTCCTGAACACTCCACTGATAGTGGCGATCGTATCAGCGACGTCGTTCGCAGGTCTGGTGCTGTACGCATGGTTCGAGTCGTGCGATCCAAAGGCTGCTGGTCAAATATCATCGTTCGATCAAGTGATGCCGTACTTCGCGAAGGTCCGAATGTCCAAAATTTCGGGACTGACGGGTTTTTTCGTGGCCGGTATATTCAGCGCGTCGTTGAGCACAGTTTCGGCGATGTTGAATTCGCTATCTGCGGTGGCGATCGCCGATTACATAGCGCCAATTTATCGCCTCTGCGGCAGTGAATTGGCAGAATCGAAAGGCCCGTTATTGGGAAAACTCCTGGCCGTGGTGAACGGTGCTCTGTGCGTAGGAATAGCGTTAATGGCCTCGCACTTTGGCAATTTAATCCAAATGGCTTTTGCCATTAGCGGAGCAACGGCAGGCCCGGTCCTGGGGCTATTCAGTCTTGGTATATTTTTCGAATATGCAAACGAAAGAGGCGCCGTTGCTGGCACAATTCTGACCTTGTGCTTAACCTTCTGGATGGCGTTCGGTTCCCCCAAACCTCCGGTTCTCAAACTTCCGGTTTCTATCGATGGGTGCCCGAACTCAACGCATGCGGACACAATCGCTTATATGGAGCAAGTCAACGCAACGTACAAGTGAGTAGTATTTACGATTCCCATTTAAATCTTCAAAACTCCTTTTCAGTCGTCGATTTTCATCAAATTTTATACATTTTTCTTTCATTTCGTTTATTTTGCTGGCTTGGCTTTATTTCGTTGAATTTCAACCCAGTAAATAACGCGAGTGTGCTCATTCGAGTGACCGTGTTAAAGCCTCCCGACCACCACGTGGAAATTGAAACTTTTCACGAATTGTGCTCTGGATACGCATTCATCACGCAGACCTACGTGAAGTTAATACATTTTTTCGAAAAACAAGCCAAGTCTCAGAACGAACAAACCCTCACTGCTGGGTTCCAGTCCCATAAAAATATGATTTATTAATAATAATATTCGCGGTATTATTATAAATATCTTTTGTAATAACACGCAGGACGCTCGTCAAATTTGTAGAAACTGTTTCTGAGATAAAAATAGAAACATTTTTATACCCTCAATTTTATACAGCTCAAAAATGTTAAGCAACAACCATAAAAACAGTAGGCAATGCGAACATTAACCCTTAGTGTGCATCCGGGGTCAGGTTGACCCCAAAATTTTTTTCTCACATGAATAGCATTTACAGGTGAGCATCTCGTAAGTAAAACCCCCAATATTAAGAAATCGTTATGCCCTCTCTAAAAGTAGGGAGCATAGCCAACTTCATACTCCAAAATAAATACACTTTTTGGAACGGTTGCAAAGTGGACTATTTTTCCCTTAAAGCATGGACCCTCGTCTGTAAACCTCTTTAAGGATTTTTTTCAAAGCTCAAAATTCAATTTCTGACGAGAGATTTAACCGAAAAAGTGCTTTTTACGCGCACTATCAACTTTGAGCACGTTTTTGAAGAATGAAAAAAAAATTTCTTTGGAAATCCGACTTTGCAGCCTGAAAGTTGGATCAATTCACAGCAAAAAGTGACGAAACCTTTTATTCCGAAAAGCGCATAGTTGCCGAGAAATTCGATGTCAAAAATTACCTGGGGTCAAAGTGACCCCATGTGCACGAAATGTCTCGCTGCGAAGATGTGCACACTAAGGGTTAATATTTGATTTATTATCCAACAACAATTTGAGCAAAAAAACTGTAAATAAAAACCCAAAAAAACTGACGATTTGGAACGAATATGATTACAGATTGGCGCATGAGAAAGAATACTTTTATCTTTACCGAATATCTTACATGTGGTACACGCCAATCGGATTTTTATGTACGATAGTACTTGGTTTTGCATTGAGCGTGTTGATCCGTAAATTATCGAAAAATACGATAGTGGAGCCAGAGCCGGATTTGTTCACGCCGATAGTAGCAGCGAGGATGCGAAGAAGACGAGAGGATTTAGCGAAGACGACGACCAGTCAAGTTTTCGTATTGAGCACAAAAGAAATCGTTCCGACTCAATGATGGAATAAATTTTTTTGTCATAAATCATTCTCCACCGGTGTTCCAAATATACAAAACCGAAAAGTAAGCAATCGAGTGAATAAAGTATTGTAATTCATCTGAAAGCGAGGCGGCCGCGTGACATTTTCGACGAAATAAAAATGATGTTTTGTAAATTGAAACGGAGTTGGATTTTCCTCGGCAGCCCTCGCGCGGGCTGCTCGAGCGTAAGAAACTATTTTATTGCAATTGGATGATCGCCGTCGAGCCTCCGCGAGGGGAGAGACTCCGACAAAGTAATTTTCTCGCCTACGCTCTCGTTTGAGAAATTGACGCATTATTCTTACGTTCGTTAAGGCAGTTCAATGTGGGTCAGACGTGGAAATAAATCTGTCGGTATTTCACATGGGAAAATATGAGTCTCCGATTCTCGAAAAAAAATATTTGAATGAAACAACTTCTGATGCTCGAAGATATTAACTTTTGACAGAGATAAAAAAATATTTCAGTCATGAAAAAATGAATATAAAAAACATTGAATCAAAAAAACAATATTTACGTAAGAAAGTAACTGAAAACTCGAAAATTTTTATCTCAAATGCTTCAACGTGCATCAAAGCTGAGCTCGCAACGACAGAAAAATCAAGGTGAATTGTGAATTGTCAAAGTAAGACCAACAAAGTTGAGATAGCACTCGAGATCGAGAGTAGCTAATGTCTGATAAAGTTTATTGTTCGGCTCAACGAGTCCTCGCCTTATTCTTGGTTTCTTGTGTACTCAAAAGCTGTGCAAATGTCAAAGTATGTAGATAACAGTGATCCATGAAAATGGAACTGGAGGCAGCAGAGTCTTGGCAAGTGAGTAGCGGTTCAGTCGCAGCGAGATTCGTAGATTCCAAGGTTTACACACGTTGGCTTTCATTGGCCGAGGTTTGGTCCATCGTCGCATTGAGGATGGAAGTGAGTAGAAGAGCAATCAAACAAGTCCGTCGCCGAGCAACAACGATGCAAATTCTACAACAAATCTGAGCAACGAAAAGCGACGATTGATCGGCGCTTCATGCGGTGACGTTGTTTCAACTTGATCGATATTTTTATTGTTTTTAATGAAAATCTGGAGAGAAGGCGATCGAGGAAGGGGCGGAATCTCTGGAGTGGCCCGATTACGTAGTAATCGCGATAGTCTTGTCGATCTCAGCGACGATTGGCTTGTACTATCGGTTCAGTGGTGGACGTCAGAAGACATCGGAGGTACTGGAGCAAGCTCGGTGAACGAGCAGATGAACTGAAAATTATTTTGGGTTGACAGATCGTGAAAGTAATTGAATTTTCCGAAACGAATTATTTATTCGGACAGGAATACTTTTCGGCGAACCGATCGATGCGGACACCGGTACTGGCGATCACAATGACGGTGACGTATTTATCAGGGATAACGATGCTCGGGATAAGCGGCGAAATTTACATCTACGGGAGCCAATTCGTGGTGGTCGTTTTCGGATTTTTGTTGGCGACACCGATCGCAGCGTTCTTGTATCTCCCGGTTTTTTTCAGGCTGCAAAACATGAGTGTTTACGAGGTGAGAAAAAGAGGAAGATTATTAGTTCGCGACGGGGCCATCGGGGATGAATTGTTCTCGTGAATTTCTAGTATCTCGAGAAAAGGTTCGGAAGAGTGGCGAGACTGACAGCGAGTGTCGGCAACCTCGTACAAATGGGACTGTACAGCGGTGTCGTTTTGTTCGCTCCGGCGCTCGCGCTGGAAGCTACAACAGGGTTGTCGAGCACAACGAGCATTTTTCTCATCGGAATAATCTGCACTTTTTACTCGACTATCGGCGGAATCAAAGCGGTCCTGGCGACCGATGTATTCCAAGGATTTCTCATGCTGGCCTCGATCCTCTGCGTCATCGTCATCGGATGCTACGACCTCGAGGGCGGAGTCGCCGAAGTTTGGGAAGTTGCTACGAAAGGGGGCCGTTTGGAAGTTTTGAAGTAATTCAGTAGCCTGGAAACAGTAAAAAAAGAGTGGGAATGCCGACGACGCTGTTTCGCCGTTTTCCAACTAATGGAAAATCGCTTTTATCGCAGCTTCGATATCGACCCGAGCGTCAGACACACCTGGTGGACTCTGGTAATTGGCACCGCGTTTTACTTCGCTGCCCAAATTGGCGTCAACCAGATCCAAGTGCAGAGACTTCTCTCCGCAAAGTAAGTCCCGTAACGTCTCACTCTCTGCGAGTTAACAAGATCGCAATTGGAGAAGCAGAAGAGATCAAAGGTCAGGGGTTCTGGGAGGCGGAAGCAACTTTTCAATTTTTCTCTCAGCACTGCTCCAATTTTTCACTTCCCCGAGTTTCAGAGCGCACGTTTTATCGGAATGCCCCACTCCACTCTTCGTCCGCTCTTTGGGTGGCCTACGGAAGATCCGCGTGGCCCATTTAGCCCGCTAACGAACACATTTTTTTATGGCTCTACTTGCGAAATGATTTTCAGGTCGCTGAGGTCAGCCCAGCTGGCGTTATTTATCAATGGGCCGACGATCGTGCTCGTAGTTCTCATGACAGCCTTCTCCGGCTTGGTTTTATACGCGTGGTTCGTGAAATGCGATCCGATAGGTTCGGGTCACGTGTCATCGTTCGATCAGGTAATGCCATATTTCGCAAAAGTGCGGTTATCGAAAGTTCCAGGACTCACGGGTTTCTTCGTGGCCGGTATATTCAGCGCGACGTTGAGCACAGTATCGGCGATGTTGAATTCCCTCGCAGCAATCGCTCTGGCCGATTACGTGAAACCGATTTACCATAGAATCGGTCTCGAATTAGCGGACTCGAGAGCTGCCTTGGTCGCCAAAATTTTGTGCTTCGTAAACGGGCTCGTGTGCATGGGAATTGCTTACGCAGCTTCCGGTCTCGGAACTTTGATAGAAACTGCTTTAGGTATTAATGGAACGATCGGTGGCCCGATACTCGGCCTCTTCAGTCTCGGTATGTTCGTTCCGATTGCGAACGAGGTTGGCTCCGTTATCGGGATTCTCCTCAGCTTGGCGCTCTCCGCTTGGATTAGTTTCGGACAACCAAAGCCACCGATTGCTCGACTACCAATTTCTATCGAGCACTGTGGCAACGTAACAATTTTGGAAAATAATCATTACCAGCCTCCAATCGATACGAGGTATTTTCTCACAAATATGCAACTAAATCGAAAAACTTTAGAGTCCATTTTACAGGCTGAATAGACGAGGAAATTCTGCAACGAAAAGTCCTGAGCCATTTTTCTGTAAAATCAACCGGTGACGAGATATTCATGAGTGTCAACGCCACCAATGAGATTCGAGACAGCAACGACGCTACCGTGGCCGCGCCCACTTCGCGGCACCAACGCAGCGGGTTGGCTTTCACCAATGCGTTGCTATCTCATAAACTTTCGATCGCAAAGAAAAATGACTCGGGACATTTCGTTCCAGAATTTTGTAGTTCAGCCTTACCAGGGATTTTTAAAAGAGAAACTTTATGCCGGTAGAATGAGACTCAACTCGGCAAATTCTTCCAGAAACTTGGACGACTCGGATTACTTCTACCTCTATCGGATATCTTATCAACTGTACACGCCAATTGGAACGCTGACAACGCTCATTTTTGGCTACGTGGCGAGCATAGCTGTGCGATGCTTTTCTAAAACGACGAGCGAAGTGGATCCTGATTTATTGACGCCGTACCTGGCAGCCCGAATACGTAAAAAGGATTCGAACGGTATTGAAACGCCGAGTCGAGAGGACGATGTTCTGAGCGTTGCAAAATCTAGAACTCAATTATAATAATTCGAGTCTTCTGTGAGAAACGGAATTTGTTGATCGAGCATAACTGTTTCGTCGATTCAGCGACGTTTTCGTTGCAGTAAGAAATATTCTTTCGAGCCAGCAGATGTTGGCTCGTTGAACCAACGAAACTTTCGTTCACATAAGAAAGATCATGCGTTACTTGTGTTACTTCGATTCATAAAAGCAACTGAACTTTTTGCTCTTTTCATGGTCAAAGAAACGATTAAAATTTATTCTCGAAATTATTAAAATTATGTGCAACTTATTTCATGAGATTGATAAATTTTTCATATAACGATAACGCTAAAATACTTTCGTAGTAAAATCGTCAAGGAAAATGTGACAACAGCCATTTTCTATGCGTATGCATACCTACATTTTAAACCAATGACGCTGAAGTTTGCAACGTTGGAGTCCAACGAAATGATTTAAAAAAAAACCTCCAATAATTCGAGTAATTCTCCAATTTTATTCCTTGTCGAATTCGCAATTCGTAGTTTTTCAATCTGCACTGATACTTCGTTACGTAAAAAATTGGTGAATTACAAATGTTTTTTTCGTTCATTTCGTTGGACTCCAACGTTGCAAACTTCAGCGTCGTTTAAACCAGCTGGCTCATCGTATTATCAAACCTTCCACTGTTTATTTCGTTATTTATTAAATACATTAAATCCAAATTTATTAAATACATTAAATCCAATTTATTAATTACATTAAATCCAAATGGTCCCACAGCAAGTGTGCCTGCCATATAAGAGCCTGTGAATAACCCTTCAAAAAATGTGATTTTCGTTAATAATTTTCTCGACAACTAGACGGTAGATCCTATAATAATTCCGGGAATAGATGCACGGTGTATTTGTCTATCATATTTCTAAACTTCGCCTCTTAAAATTGGAATTTTCCATTTCCATTGGATTCGCGTGATCTTCCTTAACAAATTTCATCAAGTTCTTTATCTTTATCTTGATCCAATAAACACATTCAGTAAATTCAACAAGTTTCGTATCTCACTGCGAATAATCGTAATGTAATATTCGATAATGAAAATGCGATTATTGCAACACTATTTTAATTGGTTCAAACGGATAGACTGGATCTCATGAGACGTTTGATAGCGCGTGAATTAATCGTTCAAACGACTCTGAATATCTTATTCAACGTAGAGGCAAGCTTCGAGAACTGTTGATCGAGCGATAACGATTGAAAAAAGCAAAGATGGATCATAGACGAAGAAGCGACATACTCGAACTACTTTGAGCTGTGCTCGCCCACGCGTTCTTTCGTGAAATTCATATATTATGCGCAATAATGTGGTCTACTCAAGGGGAAAGGGATTCGAGTGGCAAACAAGTGGGTCACTGAGAACTGAGGGATCATTATTCTCGAGCATACACATTTAATAGATTAATTCCGCTCGGATTATGAAAGTGTACCGAGGATTTATCGATTACACAAAACCAGGAACTCGCGTCATTCGAGTCACACTTTATTCTTCAGAGCTCTGCTTACCAATTATTCGACATTATTCGCTCCCGCGGCTGTTAAAAAATCAGTCGAAAAGTAGCATCACTCGAAAAATCTTTGGCTCGCATCAGCTCCGAAGTGGCTCGACGAAAACGCATCTTCGAACGCTGACAAGCATTATTGGTGTCGTTCTAACAAGGACGCGCATGCTTTTCGAATTAACACGTCCGGGTTCGAGCTCTTCTAATATCCAACGGACAAAGTTGAGGGGAAAAATAAAGGCGAGAGATCGTACGTTTGTGGAAGAGAGAAAGAAAGCAAAAAGACGATCGTGAGGGAAGAAGATTGAGGAGGATGAAGAAGGAAGGAGGTGCGTGTAAGGTGCTGGCCGGTAGTTTGTTGATCCAGGCGCGCCCAGCAATCCTCGGTAGTCCGAAGAGTTTTCTGTGACGACAGACATGCGAGCCGCGGGCCCAAACCTTCACATATTTCACGTATGATCGCTTAGCTGCTTTCTGCACTTTCCCTCGTGGGAAAACTCAAACATGCGTTCAGCGCTCCATAATAACACGAGTTGTTTGGCCAAACACCGATGGTGTGTTTGCCATTAAAATGATTAAAGATCCTCCGTCCCTTCTTTTACGATTATTATTTTTCTCGTCGTATAGTTTCAACGCTCATTTCTTTTACGACGTCAAAAAAAAGTGCTTTTGCAATTCGGTCCGGGAAAACTTTTCCACAGCCGACTTCCAAAGCGCTGTTTTCTTTGTTCTTCTTTTTTCATGGTTAATTCCATCTCGACGGAAAACACGATAATGTTTGTGGCACTGGAAATCCGGCCGGGGAGAAGTAAAACGGATTGAGTGCACTTGAAAGGACTCCCCAAGATATTTATTTTCGAAAGGGAATGCGGCATGTCCGTTTGTGCGCGTATGCATAGACGCGGATCGGGGCAAAATGGCAGTCGGGGCAGAACGGACTACCTGAAAAAATCGTGGCCGCTCGTTCGTGCAGGACGATTTTGATTCCTCGGCGGTGATAACGAAAAATCAATTATGTTTCCTTCGATGAATATCGATGAATTCATTCGGGTCGCTCCACAAAACAACAGTTGATTTCACCTCATTTTTGTTTAACTGAATGCGAGATTTATGACGCTGAAGTTTGCAACGTTCGTCGAATTGATCTAAAAAAAACTCTCCAATAATTCCAGCAATTGTTCAATTCTGTTCGCCCAATTTGCAATTCGCAGTTTTTCAGTCTGCACCAATGATTCGTGAAATAAAAAATAGGTGATAATTACAGATGTTATTTTCGTGAGTTTCGTTCAACTGGGAGGTTGCAAACTTCAGTGTCGTTGAGATTTTGTTAAGGTGGTTCCTCCACGAGACAGTTAAATTAGGAAATTATTTAAATTTGGCATACGTATTGTTTAACATATGAACAACACCTCTATAAAATTTTAACAAGTTTCACCATCCCGAACCCGAGATATATGTAATTGAAGTTGACTCAATTAACACGTAACATATGGACCATGCATAAGCAAACGGCACATTATTAATTCTACCGCTAGTACTAAAATTAGGAAGTTTATAAAAAACGAGGAGGAGCTAGAGCAGGATATCACAGATATTGTGAAAAAAAATCAAGGTGATTGACCATCTAGTTTGACAGATATAGCCTCGAGAAGTACGAAGGTTTAGGCTGCATGCGATATATTTTGCAAGCAAACAAGCGAATGTCGTCTGTATAGACAACCTTTTCTGTGTATTGAAGCGTAACCTGGATAGTTCCGTCAAAAAATTTACTCACGATGTCGGATCAAAAATACTTTTAGAATAAATTTTACGAAAGCAAATGATATTTGTACTATATCTGCTGGCACCGAGTACGTATATAGGGTCTTTGCAAAGTTATTGATTACGATCCGAACGAATTATCAAGCCTTTTAATATGCAGACAGTACATAACTTTTGGTTGGGGCTGTCGCAGAGGATCAACCTTAAGCTTATTTACTTCGTTTGAACCAAAGCTGACGAAAAGAGGCCAAAAACTGACGAAAATTGGTGCGAAAGTCGAAGCGAAACTTTCGTTTTTCAAAGCGGTGGTCCAATTTGGCGCTCACCTTCCAAACACATCTACAGTGGCATCGTTTGTACAAAGCTTAAAGCGCGGTGGTTTGCAAACAAATGAAGTCTTGGCCGCCAGCCGAGAGAGATCCGCGGAAACCCGCACAATGAAAGGCACCATGCCCGCGTCCGCAAAGCGTGTATTCCATCGCCGAGGATCGGCTGCCTCGCGAAGCATCGTAGCGGCAGAAGCAGCAAGTGAAAAAGAGAGGATCGAGAGGATAGTCATGAATGGTACGTTGACCAGCTGAGGGAGACGAGCTCTGATCTTTCATTCTCTCCTTATTCTCCCCCTCTCAGCTGTCTTTTATACTCTGATCGCGGCAGAGGTTTCATAGCGAACCTACACGTACGCAAGTGGAGATATGAATCTATGGAGCATTCCGCGTGAAATCGCTCACTCGTGAATTGCATTATGAGAACAATCGATCGCGAATACGAACTCGAGTCGCGAATTCAGCGGCATTTTCGTGATGAAATCTGGTCGGAGCGGGCTTAAAATCTGGGTTTTTCGACTCGCTTCTGCGATGTATTTTTTTGGGGTTATTTGGAAAAATTTCTAACGCCGTGCGAATAAGCCAAGTTTCCATTGACGAAGAAAACGATTGTGGAGCGATGCGGAATCATCGCTCGAAGACTTCGGCTCGATGAATGAAGTTGTGATTATGAATTCGGCGGTTTTGGGTTCGTGTTATTACAGTAGTTTTGTCGGATCGCAGATTTGATTATCGTCCCCACGAAAAGGGATAGGATCTCGTGAGTGTGAGAAAAGTAGAGGGGATTTTAAACATGAAAAAGCCTGTACAGGGTAGGCTAAGATAATGTATACGGTACTACGGTGAATTCTCGTATGGCAAAAGGTATTTCCAGCGCACGACGTCACACACAATCAGGAGGCGAGGAGCTAAGGGCGAACGTCCGAGCGTATTATTCTCGGAGGAATACGAGAGACGAGTTCGCCGAGACGTGAAACGAGTATTTTTATTTTTCTTGGCGTTCGCCACCAAAAATTTGCAGATCGGTTGACGCTGATCGGGGATTAAGATGACTGTCAGCGGAGCAAGAAGTTTCCAAGTGAGATAGAAACGTTTGAAAACGAGTTCGAGAACCGGATCTTGGATAAACGCCGATAAATTCAAATGTCTCAAAAACTTGAATAAATCGAGTGAAAATAAGATTGGAAATAAGGAGATAACCAACAAACATGAACGAGTCGAACAATACTGATCAATCAACTCGTTTCGATGAGAAATCGCATGGCGAACGCTCCCCAAGCAAAGGTCGATCGGACAAAATGCGTCCGCAAGACAAAAGCTCGGAGAATGGAATTCGTAGTCGAACTATTATTGTAATTTAACGAAATGTAACTCAATCCACAAGAAAAGAGGGATATATCGCGCGCAGCCCAGGGATATCTGTATCGATTTGTTGTATCGCTCGTATTGCATGGTCATGGTCGACATGCACGCGACGAGGATGGTGCGACGAGGGGAGAAAATCCATTGAAATATACACACAAGAGTGTTCGTTTCAATTGGTCAGGGTGAATACACATTGCACGTAACAGGATAGTCGAGGAGCTTTTATGGTGGGCGGGCTATGGTATATGGCGGTAGGAGAAACACACGCGTGATATATTTAATGGGGAAGGTGAAGAGGAGGAGGAAGATGCCCTTGAAATAGCGTGGACAATAAAATGCCTCGTAAAGTTTGTCTATGGCGGGTGTCGCTCGTAAAACCGGATGAAAGATGTGCAATATGGCAGCAGATTGCTCGGGCTGGGATATATGAATCGCCAATTTACAAAAGTTTCCAGCAGTCATTCCGTTATTTTAAAAGTCTAGGAGCGATAATGCGATCGCGTATACCGAGTGCGTTTAACTTTTTGAACGGAGGGCGAGACCACTTTTTCTTGAACTGCGGCGCGATCTCGTGATTCTTGGGTAAAGCGAGTGCGGTGGCAGATGGCCTTGGGAAACAATCGTTCACGGAGAAAAAATCTACAACGTTGCCCCCATCGAGCGTGGGGCTTCGAGTCTTATTAGCTCTGCGGCCCTCATTTTGCCAAATTCCACGTACGAACGGGCCCCGCCGGGCTGATTTGCGGCTGACCGGCCGGCTCGTCAGCTGTGCCCATTCCCCGATGTAATTCGATAACTTTTGTGCCGGCCGCGCGGAATCGCCGTTTGAGCCAACTTTCAAACTTTATTGGGAGAAACTGATACAATTTTGCGTCGGCATTTATTCGCAGGACAACGGAAATAACGAGCACGTGGACGTGGCGAGACATATTTTTTTATTGATTGACGGGAATTCTAATGGAACGATTATTCGACGCGAAGCGTTCATCGTCACCTTAAATTAATGTCAGAATTATTAATTCGAACTTATTCATTTTCACAAAATTTCATCCGTCCCTGGCCAAAATACTTTAGTTTTTTGTGTAAAAAATCGCATTAGAGAGCGCAAAGGGAAAACGCAAGGGGAAATGGATCAAGAAAAAAGTGTTTTAATAAAAAGACAGAAGGCTATGACAGAAATGGGCCAAGCCAAGAAGAAACAAAATGCTGAAATAAGCAAATGTGAGATTACGAGTGCTCGTTACAAATTTCGTTCAATCTTTAACCTAATATATTTTTATTACTGGTAAGACAACCGTCTCGATTTTTTCCCAAACCTTTATTATATACTTCATTGTCATTGGCTACTTTTTCATAAACGTTCGTAAGCGGAGCGTTCATTCGTCACATGAAAATTGGGTATTTTTAACGTTTGTCTCGGTAACGAATGAGACGAACCCTTTTAAATTTGGCATTCTCGTGTCAGTCGACTGCCCATTTAAACAAGACTTTCTTAAGAAAATCGTTTCGTGCGCGAACTATCTTAAATCAAACGAAATCGATGAAATTGAAAATGAATAATCGCGATTGCAATTTATTTCTGATAATTATTCTAAACGTGTCGCGTATTCCAACAACAAACGTCGTTACCGTTCGAAAATGCAATTTTTTTCCTTAAAAAAATGTTCGCAACCCCTTCCTAGTGGCGTCAACGACCGCGGTAAGAGTATCGAGTCTCGAGTCTCGAGGTTGTATTGTGGTTGAATCGGTAGTCAGGATATGATAGTTAGAGCCTGACTTCGCGCCTCGACCACATTTGTATACGACACTCGTACACACGAATGGCTCTTAACAACGTCAATTTTATTTATTGTTTAGTTGTGGACATCGCAGCACTTGAATCTCGCGGTGTTCGCGACTGGCTCGTCTCCGCGTCGCTCTCTCGAGTTTCATGGGCTCCGTCGTACATACGTGCGGAGATAAAACTAGTAGAATTTTTTTCGACTTCAGAATAATAAAATTATTGCGGAGATATCTCGAATATCGGAGTGGAATTAACTCGGGATATTCTTCATTGTGAAAAACATTGAATCGAGTGGAAAGGGGAAACACGCCCGAGTTCGTCGGTTTATCGAGCAACGACACAATTGTTTTTCAACGGAAGTAAAAAACCTTCGCGTCAAAGGTAAATTCATGACTTCATTAAACCCCAGAAGCAATATGCTCGCACATACAAATTGAAGCTTCGTCGAGTGTGCGCGTAAATGGCAAAAATTTTCTCGACCGAATGAATGGAAAGGGGGCGCGGAAACAAGAACCGCGAGTGCGAGGTGTTCGACGCTTCGGAATTCGTCCTGGGCAAGAAAGCGCGGCAAGTCGTTTCTCCAGGACACGTCGGGGAATAATTCATGCAGATGGAGAAGCGTATAAGAGAAAAGATTGAATGGGAGAAGGGGAAAGAACGAGGGAGAGAGAGAGAGAACGAGCGAAGAGTATTGAGAAGAAGAAAAACCGGCGGCCCACGTCGATAATCAAGATCGAACAGGCATAGCAGTGAGCCACTGCAAAAAGCGATTTAACACGTACACGTGCATGTTGAAGTGAGGCTGGCACTCGAGTCGTTCGTCTAAAAAAAAGCACTCCGAAGAGCGAGAAAGTGTGAGAGCGCGAGAGAGAAAAATTGAAATTTTAATTTCAAATATCGCTGGAGGGCGAGGCAGCGGCCGTTTTTTTTCAATGGCTCGAGCGAGGGGACGCGTTTGATCTCTGACATTCGACGTTACCCACTTCCGAATGATTTGAGAATAAATTCGAGTCGGGCCGCAGCTCTGCGGAGATTCGTGGGTCCGGTTTCGTCTGAATCGATTTCATTCGGCGCGGGGCGACGCGGCAGCGAACCCGCGCGGGCAATTATGTTAAATAAATGCGGAGACTCTTGTCGAGGTGAACACACGAGAATGAACACTTCGGGCGGAAGTTCTCGCGCAGAAACGTCCACGTGATTGACGCGAAGCTAAGATTGTCGCCGCGCGGGTACGGCAGAGCGAGCCAGCGAGCTCAAAAGCAGTCGCACACATGTGCATATTTCTGGCATGTGTGCACGATGAAATATGCGTTTCGCGACGTGTGCCATGACCTTACGATGGCCCGGGTGAAATATGTAAATGCGAAGGAAAAAAGCAGCCCGAAGAGAGCCAAAGTTGAAGATTTTTCAGACCGTACACGTCTGCGAGACGGAATTAGCTTTCGGCGTTGGGGAACCTCGGTGCGCAGCGACACATCCGAAGTTCCGGTGCCCCCGCGAGACCGACGCGCGAGGCGACGAGACAAAATCACCGCGTCAATAACTTTGACTCGCTATTTTGCAGGGCACTACCTCGAACAAAGACATTAGAAACTGGCAAAGCAGTGAGAAAAAAAATGGAAAAATAAAAGAAAAAGCAACTCGATCGCGAAACGGTTCGAAGCAAGACGCCAGCAAGATCCGTCGAGGCGAAAGAATTTTCAGAGGCGTGACGCGACAACGATCTTCAACATTTTTTTATTCACAGCTTCTTTTCCCCCTCGACACGAATGATTTTCTGGGATTGCATATGAGGCGCGATGGAGCAGGCTGAGTCGAAGGTTACGTTCCGAGACGATGGGGTTGACGGTCTCATGGCGTTGCTTCTACGCCTGTGAATTATTCGCCACGACCTCGTGGTGTCCACTGTGCGCGCGGTGCTGTAAGAAATGTTTTGCCAACCGCCCACTGAGAGGCGCGAGTCTCTCGCACAGTTTCTTGTTGCTTCCTTTTTCAGTTGGAATCTTCGTGCAAATCATGTTGCACGTGCCATCGCAAAATATTCCAATTTCTCAAAATTTCTTCACTTATTCAGTCGCGAATACGAAGACAACGGGGTTCTCGAGGCGAATGACATTTCGAGCGAGTCTCCGATTGGCCACGCTCTGTCAATCATCGCGTTACGATCTCTCGCACAATGCGCAACCTCCTCGTCTCTCGCGGCGATTGTTGTAGTCGCGGAAACCGATCCCGATAAGAAGGAATGTCGTTTTTACGACTACTGTAAATTATGGAATTTCTTTTTGCGGATGTATTCAGCCCGCCTGCTGCTGCTGCTGCTCCTTAAGTGGGGTTATAAGTTCATCGCGAATTCTATGGACGCGGCCAAGATCTGGCGGGAGCCTGTCTCAAGAGCGTTAAATTAAACGGTGACCGAGTGAGAATGGAGGAGCGAGCACGCGAGGACAACGAACACGGTTCGAACATCCAATCGTAAATCGACTTTTACTCCATCGATAAATTGAATTAAAAACGATTTATTGGCTGTCATATTTTTGAGCAACTCACCTTCTGAATTAATGATTCTCGAGTTCGATTCCATCAGTCGATTTCGTAGGCCGATCAAATTCAATTGGTTAATTACAATGAACAGCGGCGGCAAGCCGAACGTCTAATACGACGCTGAAGTTTCCAACGTTGAAGTCCATAACGAAATGAACGAAAAAAACGTTTTTAATTCACCAATTTTTTATTTCACGAATCGTTGGTGCAGCTTGAAAAATTACGAATCGCAAATTTGGCAGGGAACAAAATAGGAGAATTACTGGAATTATTGAAGAGTTTTTTCGATCATTTCGTTGGACTCCAACGTTGGAAACTTCAGCATCATACGTCTAATGAGGCCTAAAAGTAACGAATAATCGTACTACGATCGATCGAATTTTATTTCGAGGTTACGGGTAGAGTTCGATAGTTCAAATAATCAAATTGCAGAACGGTCGATATTTCGAAATTTTCAAAATTGTAACATGAGATTGGAGAAATATAAGTAATTCAAGTAATAATTACTCGAAAATATAAATTTCGAATGCAATTTTAACATACGAATGTCAAAAGTTCAGATTTTCGAATTCAAAATGGAGAGTAATTGTTTTATACGGAGTAGTAAAAAATCGAAAGTGCATTTTTCGAGCCTATAAAACTTGGATATACGGATGAATAGCGATGCCACGAAAAAACTAAAGTCAAAATGGCGATGTTCGTTCGTCATTATATTTTCGAAATTGTGAATATTCACAGTATTGCTGATTGCAGTAATTTATGAATCGAAAGAGCGATGATCGAATTTTCGTAGATAAACGATATTTTAGTCGTCGTTCTACGAGCGATAGTTACATTCTATTTTCGATGTAAACGTGCTTCGTGCCTTGAAGTTTCACTTTATTAATTTTCGACATTCAAAGCTCTAGTCGAATCGATCCGTCTCTATATTATTATTCGAAGTTTATAAACTCGAGAATTTAGCTGTTCGAAATTTGAGTAATTTAAAAATTTTATCCCCACCCAAGATTAATCATTTCAATTGGCGAATATCTATTTAGCCATCCCCCCCGTGACATCGATTTTCCCGGATCCCGTTTTTCTTCCAAGTGTTTCGGTGATGCGGAAAGAACAGCGCGAGCGAGAAGCGCGATGAGATGCGGACACAGATATATGGAGGGTACTCGCTCTGCCGTGCGGCTGTCCCACGCATATACGCGCGTCTTCCCACATCGCGGAGCCACGGGAGAACCCATTGGCGCCGCTTTGAAGACGGCCGCCAACGAAGCCACGACACAGAGCACTCGCACACATACACACGCCCGCAGACAGAGACAAATACGTCTTTCTCGACTGAGTCTCTTGCAGCGATGCGATCGAGCAACTTTAACGCGTAGTGGCACCCCGCGCACCAGCGGCAATTGCCAGCCACGCGGAAGTCAAATTTTCCGATCGTTCCGCACCGATAAGAAAATACTCGGCCAATTTACGGCTAACCGGGTCTCTGCCAATCTTCTTCTTAAACTCAATCTCATGAATGAACAATATTCGGAGGGTGCCCCAATTTTTTCAGGATATTAGAAAAAATGAACGTTAGCCTGCTTTTCCTCGTTTTCGTATATATACGCGATCGTTCGACTTAAGTTTTCTACAAATTGGCATTTGGCTTGTACACGAAGAGAAAATTTCACTAAAAACTACTCGGTAATATTTATTAATTCTTACGAACAGTAATTTTTTGGGAAGCGACTCGATGAAAATTTATGAGCGATGTCAAAATAAACACATCGGTACACATGTATATCGGTATATTATCGTACAATAGCGAATGAAATTCTATTAATTACCATAGTAAATTTCTAAACACTTTGGCGTATGATCGATGCTTGTGTTCGAGCTCATCAAATTTAACTATGTTCAACTGTAAATTTCAATCGTGAAAACAGTACTAAAAGCATAACAAAACGGCATAATAATTCTACTTGAAAGTTCATCATCGAGTCAACATAAATTTTACAACGTTTACTTGGTGAACTATGTTAGGAAAAAATAGCACAGTTTAAATCTCTCTCACAGCAAAATACGCAATTTATAAATTTTCATTCAGAATTTACTTGGAAATGACAATATTTTTGGTAAAAACCTTCAAACTGGGCGATATATAGAACCCCAATACGATGGCAGCATAGTAATTCTTACTATTTTTTTCTCTCCGTGTACGCGGTGTCGTTAAAATTGACTTTTAACCAAAAGCAAATAAAAAGTGGCAAATCAAGGAAACTTGGATTGATGCGAAGTATAAAAATGTCTATCTTCATCCTCGTTTCTCATAGAATCTAATCAACGAAAAATTCTGTTTTTTTTCTCGTCCTCGTTCGAACCTCCGGAGTTCGAAGATTGATTACACGCGTGCAATGAATCATCGCGACAAGGGCAGCAGGGCCAGAATTAAAAAGATATTTTCATGGCTTCATTTCATTCGAGAGAGAAAGAGACAGAGAGAAAGAGCTACAAACGTGCGTGAGAGTTTCTGGTAGTCGTTCGAGGTCCACGTGTGTTTTGACGCGTTTCGAGAACTTGTACTCGAGATGCCACATTAATCTGTGAGCCCTCGGGAAAGTCCAAGATATCGGGGGGGCACGTGAGTAATAACCATCGTCCGGGTTCATATACGGAACGAATATGTCATTGGGATTTACCCACTGGAAGGACACTCGCGGTACGGGGGAGCTGAGAGAGCAGGCAGGACTCGAAGCTGAAACACGCCCGAGGAAGATCGCGTCTTATTTTTTCACCTTTTTTCCTTGTTTTTACACCGGAGAAACCGATCGCTGGGGCGAGATTTTTCGCCGCGTAACCCGAGAAGGCCCGGCAGGAAGCAGGAGCGACAGGTTGTCCAGGTGAGCGGAGATTAGGTCAGAGAGGCAACGCCTCGAAGAAAGCCAAAAAGGAGGGATCCTCTTGGAGCGATAATATTTTCTGGGAGGTCGAAATCCCCGAGGAGCCATAATGGAACAAAGCACATTTTCCAATCGTGCCCAAAGAGTTTTCTTACGAATCGGCGGTGAAAAAAGCAAGCGCAGCGACGAACGAAGATTCGAAGAGGAGCGTCCGAGTCGAGTGGTTTTCTCGAATTAAGGGCTGAAGCGGTGATTCTGATTGGGGCAGCTATGGTTCGAGTGTTTCCGCCCGGACTGCGCAGGCAAGGGTATAAAATGAAGAAGAGCGAAGAGGAGGGATGAGAAAGGGGATTTCCGGGAACGGAGAAAGGTCAGAAGTCCGTATTTCCCGAGCTTCGGCGCGAGTCAAAGACTGACCGAGTGGGGTGAGCAGCAACGCCGCGGGAGAAGAAGAAAGAAGCCTTCGTTTGGTGGACACAGAGAGAGAGAGAGAGAGAGAGAGAGAGAGAGAGAGAGAGAGAGAGAGAGAGAGAGAGAGAGAGAGAGAGAGAGAGAGAGAGAGAGAGCCAACAAAAAGCGGAGAAATGCTCGCCTAACGATTCTTGTACAAGCGAAACGACCGGGGCATGTCCCATTGTGCAGCCGCGTTAAATGTTCACACGTGTGTATGGGAGAATGCGAGGAAGCGAGCCGAGCGAAAATGAAGAAAATTTACAGGACCGCAGCGAAAAAGGGAGGGGAAAAAGCCAAGACAATGAAAAAAACGGCCCTCTGGAAAGTCCGCGGGGTGTTTGACCGCAAGAGCGTGAAAAATAAAGGAGACGGAAGAGAAAAAGAAAAATGGAGAAAAAACTCGGCGTTCCGCACCCCTCGATGGGAACTGCTCTAACGAGCATCTCTTCAGCATCAATTTTTCTCCATTCAAGCTGGCGCGAAGCTCGACTGAGTAAATTAAAAAGAAACTCGAGTCCGTGACCTCGCTAACAATGCAGGTTCAAGTTTTCACTGTGCTCAAACCCGCATCGGGGATAAACACTGCGGAGCCAAAGCAAGATTTTAATGTTTCTACGTCCCTCGCGTTGATCACTCTAAAATCCATAACTTGTACGCAGCCCTCGCGGTCACAGTCACGTACAATTTCAAGCCGCGAACAAATCCCGTTGGGCATTTCCGATAAATCTGAATCTTCGAGTTCCCGAGAGACTTTTTACGAGCTGATTCTTCGGTGGCCATGAACAAGCATCTCGTATATACGTGACCCGGTCAAGGAAACAGTGCGATTAGAAAACCGCTGATCTTCTGACGAGCGTTTCTATGAACGAGAAAATCATTGAAACGAAGCCTGTTTACAGCCGAGCCGGAAGCGCGACCGAGGCCTTCGGCATTTGATCGAAACTGTTTTTATCATTTACAATAAAGACAGAAGCAGAATTTCAGCAACGACCTTTTCCAAAAGTGCTGTTCCTTGACCCTTGACCTCTGCGTCTTCGCTGCCGACTGCGATGATGATTATCATTATTCGATATCCTCGTAGCTGCTGGAATGGGACTCGAAAAGGGGAATTTCCATACCGGTTTTTCGGGATGGTGAGAAGAGATCTTTTCAAAACAATTTTTCAGGCTGGTTGCATCATTTGAATTTTTTGTCTCCGAGAGCAAGTGGCTAATTGAAAAAATCAAGGGTTCGCTCTCCTTCCTGCGAAGAAACACGATTTTATCACGAGTGTTGACACGTTTGGGTAGGAAAAAAGTGATTTCTGGAACACGAGTGATCCATGTGAGAATGTCGGGGATAAGAAAAGTTTCGTTCTAGTCGGATGACGAAATGATGGTGGAACGTATTACGTTGCGGGGGGGGCGGAGGAGGAGGGATATTTAATGGTCGCGAGGAAACGTGCTCGAGCGATACGACGACACATTAGTTTGACTCTCCCAAGTATTTAAATATGCTTGGTGCAATCTCACGGGGGAGCCCGATGGAAAGAAGCAAGAGAAAGAGAGCGATGGAGAAGGGAAAGAGAACTAGAGATGCTGGAGGGCTGCTGGGAGCAAGACGACGAAGAGGAAGAAGAAGCTTTGGTATTCAGATTGCTCGAGGGATTTCCATTGTGAAATAAAAGGAGAAATGAGCCTGTGGCTGCGGAGTAAAGAGAATAAAAAATGGGTTTATAGGTACGCCGCGAAGAAATATGTTCGCACGAACTTTTCTCTTCGAGGGATATAGCCCCGCACACACGTTCCCGATAGTGATTGAGTTATCGATGGAATACTGAAATGCATGCACCTATCAATTTTCACGTCAAATATTCTCACGAGCGAGACAGTTCGAGGCTGTAACGCGATCGATGAAAAGACGGTGGGGGTCGAAAATATTGCGACAAAAGAAGAATAAAAATATATGTGAAATGTGATAAAATACAAAAGAGGAGATAAACGACTCTGACATATAATGAACGCGTCAAATCGTAAAACCGAACAAATGGGATAAACAAGCTCCGTTTTCTATTACTCTTTAGCGCGCGACGCTCGCAGCAGGTATGAGATTCAAGGGCGTGTCAGGAGGATGAATGGACCGAATGTATGCAGAGGGGAGAAGGAAAGAACGATCAAGAGAGGATTCCCGGACCTGCACCAATCCAACCTCGCCTCGAAATTCTCCCCCAGAGCAAACCCATGCGCGCACACACACAGACACACACACACACACGCACACGAAAAGTCGTACGAGAGCGACAGAGATCGCGGAACAATGCGAAGGCTGCGAAGATCAAGGGCTCGTACCCCCTCGATATTTTACTACGCCTCATTTCGTATCCGAGAGATGGAAATGAAAATAAAGATGAGATAACAAAGGCCTCGAGATAAATACAGTGTTGAAAGGCTTCACACGTATTTATGAGATCGATCAAACTCCTCCTTCCCTGCACTCCAAGCCTTTTAACTTCTTGCGTGCACCGAGTCACGAATATCCTATTTAAGTATCGCTTAGTTCATGGAGAAAGATCGAGCAAAATTTCTGTCCCCTGCTCGACATCAGAGGCTGATCCTCCAACGTCCGATTTTCATCTGTTCGTGGTTCATATTTGAAGCCCACTTTTCTCATTCGATTATCGTTCGATTCCGGCCATTCGTCGATTCGACTTTAATTCATTTCGTTCATTGATGAAAATTTCTTGAGAAACTGCCAGTTTTTTGACAGTTTTACTGTCACTCGACAGTTTTTTCGGAAAACATCTTTAAGGTATGGACGAAACGATTTTCTTAAGACAGTCTCGAAATTTACAGAGTTTAAATGGACAGTCGACTGACACGAATGCCAAATTTCAAAGGGTTCGTCTTATTGGTTACCGAGACAAACGTTTTTACGAAGAAAAATACTCAATATTGAATGTACATGAAGTATATAATGAAGGTTTGGGAAAAAATTCGAGACGATTGTCTTCCTAGTAATAAAATTATATTATAGTTAAAGATTACGTTGAAGATACATTTGCTGATTTCAGCATTTTGTTTCTTCTTGGCTTGGCCCATTTCTGTCATAGCCTTCTGTCTTTTTATTAGCGCTTCTTTCTTGATTCACTTTCCCTTGTGGTTTCCCCTTGCGCTCTCGAATGCGATTTTTTACATAAAAAACTACTGTATTTTCGTCAGGGACGAACGAAATGTTGGCTTCTGTCGTTGATGGATCCCCGATTAATAAATGGCTTGTAATTTCATTCGCCAAAAGATAATTTGAAAAAACGTATATATTTACGATTTCGAATTAATAACTCTGACATTAATTTAAAGTGCACGATTGTATCTTCAATCAGGGAGTTAAAATCGATTAAATTTAAACGCCGATAAAATACGATCCTTCGGGCACGATTTTTTATTCATTTTTTTAGTAATTTTCGCTAAAGTTACGACTTCTTTGGATATATTTTCCTGCTCCGCTCATCATTTCGGGCATTCCTCAGACTTTTTAGTCCCGTGGAAGGAGCGATCCCAGCGTGCGATCTCCGCAGCTATGTATAAATGTAGGGGACAATGAGAAAGCGATGCGAATCTCGGAGGTTCGAGCGCGGACTTGAGGGCATTGAATCGCGGACGCTGTATGTGCGAAGGGATCGAGAAAAACGGTGAGGGCATCCTCACCTCGATACAAGTACACACGAAACGTGTATAATAAATAGCTTTTGTATACGAGGTTCGAGAATTTCAATCGCGTGCAAAAACATCATTGTTACATCCGAACAATGTTACGATCTCGAGGGAGCGATTTCACAATAAATTTTACGTGCACGAGAGTATTCTTAGGCCCCCTTTTTCACCTTATTATTCGTAATAAAGCGAACGATCGTTGCTCGCTCCATCGATAAACGTATCGACGTATATGAAGGAAATAAGTTTTATAATTTGTGACTTCTCTCCTCGATTTCGTGACCGCAGACCGATTTACTCACGATCAACAAATATTTGTACTAATCCTCCTCCTCCTCCTCGGATATTCCCCGTCGTGACAACGTTCCCCCTCGATGAAATACGCCAGGGATAAGAAAAATAGTCCGAGAGAGAGAGCAGAACTGAGAAAGAATTGCGACTGATCTCCCTTACGATGAGAGCGGGTCTTGGGAAGGGAACCTCTCGGTCTCGTTCCGTCCCACAGCTCGAGAACCTTTAGAGTTCAAAAGCCAGTGTATCCAGTTCCGCACTCTTGTATTTCCGAGCCTTGTTGTGAATTTCTATTTCTTATTTTTACGTCTCTTCATGCACGTTGAGTTCCAATGTGTCAGAGATCAGCATGTGCTCCGGTTTTCATAGCACCGTCACGAATACGTCATACCTTTGCATCAACCGCAAACTTTCTCTTCCTCGCAGCAGGCCGATAAATAAATCGATGCGTTAACGGAAAGTGATTTGTGCGCGGAGGAAAGGTGAAAAATTGCCGTTGCACCAAAATAGAAACTCCGAAATTTTCGTGAATATGTAACCCCAACGTTTTTGTCATATACAACAAATTTTATTTCATTTTTATGAAAGTCTGTGCTTGTTCGAATTGACAAAATTTGTAAAATACAATTTTTACCATTCGATTTTCTCTGTGCAGGCGAAACAACTTTGTTTTCGTCTCATTCGCTTTATTTTTTCTTCCTCGTAAATCCTCTTATTGAAACAATCGATAGGAATGACTGTCGCAGCGAGTCACCAAGGCAAAAGTTCTGAGTCGAAGGTTCACAAGTTATTTTGAAGGGCTGGGAGAGCAGCGACCCCTTTTTTTTCTTTAATGCGAGATAAATTGACTCGAGGGGAAAAAAGGGAGCGGATATTTCCTCGATTTTCCGGTCGGACACAAAGGAGGGTCGGTCGCTCGAGCGTGCTAATTCAGAGGGTTAGTTTTCCGTTCCTGGTTCCATCGGGGTAATAATGACGGGCATTTATTACTTGAAGAAGGGCTCTTGATCGATTGGAAAGCGAGAGCAAACAGACTGCGGGATAGTCGGATGATAATATTATGTCGTTGGGGTTGTCCGGAGTCGGGGTTGTGTCCGGACGAGGAGACATCGAAACCGGAAATGGGACTTTGAGCTCTCGAAGAGAGGAAACTCGACGGTGAACCGACGAGTGAGTAAGAGCAATTTAATCTCGAGCGTCGCCATGAGATAATTAACGAAACGTTTGCTCAGAGGGCATCTCGATCCTCGACGATAAGACGACCGAAAAAAGTTACCAAAGAAAAAGAGAAAACTGCTGTTCGATATAAAAACGATCTGCGTTTAAGGAAGTTCATCTGGTAATTGAATTAACGAAGAGATTTCGATTAAAAATTTGAATACAGCAATGAAAAATAAAAAAATGTCCTCTCCCAATTCCAAGGCCCGAGCAGGATACTTTGTTCGTGAGAAACAATATTGAAACGGATTCTCCAATTTAACACGGTCTCTTCCGGGTTGCAGTGGTTTTCCCATTCCCATCTTTATATATGAAATTTGCAGCCATTGACAAACAGTTTTTGCAGAAACTTCCATAAGTGATAGAAAAATATCTGAAGAATATGTTTACAGCTTCGTAAAATCCATTCAATACTTATAAGTTCGCAATTAATGATTTTTTAACGACGCTGAAGTTTCCAACGTTGGAGTCCAACGAAATGAACGAAAAAAACGTTTTCAATTCACCAATTGTTTATTTCACGAATCGTTGGTGCAGCTTGAAAAACTACGAATCGCAAATTTGGCAGGGAACAAAATAGGAGAATTGCTGGAATTATTGGAGAGTTCTTTTCGATCATTTCGTTGGACTCCAACGTTGGAAACTTCAGCGTCATATTTTTTAATCGATAAATGGCGATTATTGGAAGGCCAACCCATATTTTACTTTCACGATGGCAACTTTGCAACCCGCGCGCTTTTTGAGACCGGAGACTACGTTTTCCGATCGACACAACTCGTACTAGGGACTTGCAATAAAATATGAAGGACCGGTGAGAAAGTATTGATGTAATTAATAAAAACTTGTTTATTTTTTCGACATTTTTGCTGTTTTAATGATGCCAAACTATTATGGCATGAACTCGGGTGAAAAATTCTGTCGAGATAACAGTTGTATAAAGAGTACAAGTTACAAAGCCGAGGCGTTGCCAAACTCACTGGACCGAATACGCAAGACGACGCTGAAGTTTGCAACGTCCAACGAAATGACCGAAAATAACGTTTGTAATTCACCAATTTTTTTTTACCAATTGCAAATTCGGGAGGAAACGAAAATGGAGAATTACTGGAATTATTGGAGGATTTTTGTTCACGATTTCGTTGGTCTCCGCAACGTCGCAAACTTCAGCGTCATCTACGCAAGTCGCAAAATAATATTTCTTTGTACTTGCTCGGTGTATTATCAGATGAAATTCCTTAACGTCAATGAGTAAAAGCACACGTCGAATCATCCGAAAAAAAAAGTACTTTCCCCTCTGTTGGAGGATCATCGTTGAAAACGTGGACTGAAATCGTGCGCAATAAATTAAGTGATTTCGAGCAAAGTAAATTCGAGGAAACTCGCTCGAGGTCGTAAATTCATGCGGCGCGTCACCGGAATCCGCAAGGCGCATTCACGACGAAAAAAAGCCTGCGAAGATCGAAAAGTCTTGTTTCTTCGCTTATCGGGGGGGGCCACAACGGTCGAGCAAATATTTGCATAGCAATAAATATTTTCTACTGGTTATTTTTTCTCTCCTCCGTTTACTCATGAGACAAAAGTATCGCTTTTCCTCGCGATAGTGTTTTTATCGCGAAAGGCCTTATCGAGGCTCCCTGCTGCCTCGCGTAACACACACGGAACGCGCGTAACCCTGACGAGCATAATTATCAAGTCAACATTGGCTGTGACAAAATCGTGGAGAATGCCATTGAACGTTCAAGCCCCTGTGGCCAATCACCCTTCGTAATTCTCGGTTCTTATAGCATAATTATAACTCGAGTCGATAACATCGATAAGAATAATTGGCAATATTATACGCTCTATCTACAGATATATTGAGGGGAACGAGAGTTATTTACCTGCGTGACTTCAAGCACCGTTGCTTAGCGAGTATTTGGCCGGAGGTCTATCCGCGTAATTTGAGCATATATGAAAAAAAAAAATCGACAGAGTAGCGAGTGCGATCGATTCGTGATGTAAAATTAATTAATGTTGATAAGATTCGCGAGAAAAAATGTATTTCGAAGACGTGGAAAGAAGCAGAAATATAAACCGGATCGAAAAAGCCGAGTGCCAGGAAAATAAAATACAAAAAAATGTATACGAAACTCGAGTCCGTGTTTCGCCGCGGAAAGTGCTGTTTTTTCTACCTCTTTTCTGGAAATAATGAATGAATGAATGAATAAATGTAAGCGAGGCTTGAAACACAGTCGTTGATTCTAGCCGTCTCGAGAGTCAACTCGGAAAAAGTGTGCTCGACGAACTCGGAAGCGAACTCTCGCCGCGGTTATTTGGGGCCAATGAAATTGGTGGGAATTTGAACCACTCGGAAATTTTTATTCATCATTCAGACGCCATTTTTTTCTAATATTTCTCGTCCGGATGCTACGCCCGAACAAAAGCTCCGGAAATTTCGGGACCACCGTCGTCCTCGTGGAAATTTTGGCGCAGGAATATCCAAAATCGCCTGCTCGTCACTCCACTTTCTTCCCCGCGTTTTTTCACGTTCGTGTCCATGTTATATGCTATGAAAAAACTAATAGGAAGGTCCACATTTCCACCAATTCGTTAACTCGTGTTTTCGTCGTAGTCAAGCCGCATATCTACAGCTATATGCGCACATATGCAGATGCTTCGAAAGGGGATATGGGTCAAAGACCACGTGTCTCACATCCCCAGCAAAAAGAAGTAACAGCGTAGATCGAGCTTAATAAATGGACGAGAAAATTTACTCAAACTCTTTTCGCGACTATCGTATTCACAGTTTTGGGAGGTACGCAAAGAAAAATCAAATAAGTTAAGGAAATTCGATTAGATCGTATTGTTTGGGAATATAAAAATAAAAGATTAATTTACTCAAAAGTGAATGTCATCGGAGACGAAACCAAATAGAAAGCCTGGCAGAACGTTGAAATACCTTTCGACCAATTCCGAGAATTTTTGAAAACTTGATAGAAGCATAATTGCAATACGAAATCGCAATCGTATGCTCGACGCCATTCAATAAGTTTCCAACGTACCTTCTCACTATTCCATTCGTTTTTTATACTGAGGAATATATTAATTTTCAAGAATTATCGAACTATTTAAGCACCGATTACAAAGAGCATAGTATTTTTTGAATTTACCAATTTTTCCTCCTTTCGAATCTCAACAGCTTTATGTCGTAGCAAAAAGTGATGCACCCCAGAACTATATTTCGTTTTGTTTTCGAGTGTTATTCCTCATAAGAGACTAGGACTCACTGATAAGTGGAAATGTATCGTAAATCACAAATTTTGACTGTCAGCATAGCAATTCTATGATCAATACACGAATATACACCGATACATGCTTATAGAGAAAAAGACTCTCGAGTCTTTTGAATAAAAGGTATGCTGGGTATTGGGCTTTTCACTATGGTGGATAGAACAATTCTTATTACTTTCCTCTAGAATTTTCGGCTTAGAATGATCGTAGAAGAGTTTTTTTCTATTTTTTTTTTTTTTTTAAATTCGAACTGGCACAAACTGCACAAATTTGGACTGAATTGTGATACGAATGCATGATCATTATTATGTGAAGCGAATTATAGTTTTGCTATTGTGTGAGAGCGAAATGTGAAGAATGTTGAAGTATTGCGCTAGAATTGTTCGAGTTTCGAAAACTCTTCAAGCACTGCATCACCCGCATTTTTATGCAAAACTGTGGGTTCCTCTTTTCTGCAAGTTTCAGAATAATATTCATCGAGAAACTAATGGAACATTGTGATCAGTGTTACGATTGAAGCAGCGCGATGGATTTTGTAGAAACACGTGACGGGATTGATTTTTTCACTTCGATAATTTTGACACACTGATCAGGCTTTCCCACTCGTTTCCGACGAACTCGTAATCCGCGGTTATTCGCACCGGATTATCAAGTGGAAAGCGCGACCACGGAACAAACTGCGAGATTCAGTAAAAAATATAAAAATCAGGAATCGCGCAGCAGACCCGGGTGGTGCTGGGGACGACCGTCTGTAAATTTTTCGTTAAAACAGTCCTCACGAGAATCCCGATTTTAATGAACGTTCAAAATCCCTCGTGAAAGACAAAAACGTGCTAAAAATATAGTAAAATACGCCATGAAAAATCTGTTATTTTTTTTTTGTTGCTGGAACAATAATGAACTAATGTATCGCCAAATAAGTTGATTAAAATCGTCGATTTTTAATGTATTCCTGGAATATTTCGTATGGGTTCAGGAAACGATATATTTCGGACGAAAAGGATGGAAAAATTATGACTACGAACCGGCAAATTTAGGGTCTCGGCTTTACTCCAAGAATCTTAATATTCCGGAGCATCGCATTGATATTCAGTCGATTAATCCGCACAGAAACAAGGGATGACAGCCGCAGGGAGGCCGTGAGACAAATGAATACGATTATTTCCTCGATTTTTTTTTCGATCCGGACAGCATCGAAGCTGCCCTCCTACCGCGTGCCCAATTATAATTCTCGTGCCTTGGACCACTTCGTTTATGCTCCGGCGACTGGTTTAAGTGAAAGATTTTGTTTTATTTTTCTCCACGAGGGAGTGACCCGTGAAGATTGTCGAAGCTCTCGAGGCACTTTCTTATCGAATGGCTAAACATTCTCGAGCAAATGGACCAACACCGACGCAGATACTTCCGAGATGCACGAACAATCACAGTTTCGGCTCCCAGAATCTCTTATTACGTACAATTCGACGTTCCGGTACATGAAAACGCTCGTAAGCACGTGCACGATATCAAGACGAATAAATTTCAAATGGTCACTCCTCCTAACGGAGATTTTCACTCGATCGCGAGGCTTTCCTCACCATCTTCAGAAAAATATAAAACTTTTCAATGAATCCCAATAATTTTCACACCGAGTACGCTCTTAAAAGCGAGATACTCGAATGGAAAAAAGAGAAAGCAGAGTGCACTTAGAGTTTGACTATTATTACGACCGAAGCTCCTTCCGCGCGTCGTGCCCACTTCGAAAAACCGTACAATACCCGAAAAATATATGCAAATGATTCAAAATATTCATCGATCAATTTTATTCCAAAATGAGATGAAATTATCGCTTGATTTATTATACAGTCGACGTTTATTATCTGGCGTGAATATTGCCGGGTTGTAATTGATCTTTTACTAAAACATAAGAAACTAGAAATAAGTGAAAAGTGGTTTGATGATGCTTTTGTTTGGCTGCTCAATTTTGCATTCTATCAGAAATCTTGACGAAATAAGATCGCGAAATCAACCCATTCAATGACGCTGAAGTTTCCAACGTTGGAGTCCAACGAAATGGTCTAAAAAAACTCTCAAATAATTCCAGTAAATCTCCAATTTTGTTCCCTGTCGAATTTCCAATTCGTCATATTTCAAGCCACATCCAATAATTCGTGAAATAAAAAAATAATGAATTATAAATATTTTTTTCGTTCATTTCGTTGAACTCCAACGTTGCAAACTTCAGCGTCGTCCCATTCACCCGTTGGTTGTAAGATCAATTTAGTTTGTCATTGATTTGACTGAAGTAATCGTGGTTTAATGACTCAATTCATTAGTCAGCGACGTACCCACGCAAAAATATCAAACCACGATTAATACGATGCTCCTATTAGTCGTCTCACAAAATTCTAGTCCGAGTAATGTGTCGATTTAGTGAGACCTTGTTGGATTTATGTTTCTGTCATGAGTCTGTTATTTGTTCGAAATAAACACCCGTTCATTGTGAACTCTGGTTTTAAGGAAGTTGAAGCGATATTATACGAAAAATACATTAGATTTTATTATTCCAAAATAATGAATTGGAAATTTACGTGAATCTTCTTGAACAGCGCTTAATTATGTGTGAAAAATTTGAAGAGGTTTCACCGCCTAGTAATCAAGATATTCATTGTCGAAAATGACAAGGTTAAACATGGGCTCTTATGGAAGCTTTCAAAAAATTGCAAACATCAACAATAAATATCTCAATTTCACGACGGTGAATCATCGGCATATCCCGCCAGAAGTTTAACACTGTCTTAAGTTTTCTGTTTATAAAATTTTAATGCGCAAAGTTGAAAAATAGTTTTAACATAAGATACGCTTCAACCTCCTTAATGTACGACGCTGAAGTTTGAAACGTTGGAGTTCAACGAAATGAACGAAAAAAAAAATTTATAATTCATTATTTTATTATTTTACGAATGATTGATGTTGCTTAAAAAATTATGAATTGGAAATTCGGCAGGGAACAAAATTGGAGATTTACTGGAATTATTTGAGAGTTTTTTTAGATCATTTCGTTGGACTCCAACGTTGGAAACTTCAGCGTCATCTTAATGTAAATATACAATGAGCTTGAATTTAAATTGTTTCAAATGAACGACAAATATTCTTCATCAATCGAGATCAATGAATATTCGAATCTATTCCCATATTTAACAGATTTTTTAAATTTACAAATCTATGAAAAAGTGCAGCTGTCACAGCGTGCGCGGAGAGAATTAAACGGTAATAATTATTGTGAAATTCACTGTGAAATGTACCGTGATATATTTGACTGCAAGGACAAGTTAACGTTACGTTTCTGTGAGGCACTGTAAAATTTCAAAGATTTGGCTAAACCTTCAGTTCTATAACGGTAAATATCGCGAATGGGGCGTAAAAATAGACTAAATACTCCGGCAAAAGTGTCTACTCGGAACAATAAATATTATTAAATTTAGAGTAAAATTTAATTTTTCTTCCATAACATCGTGAATTGCAGCTCGTCACCGGACGGTCGTTACTCACGGTAATATTGAAAATTCAATTCCCTCCGCGTGAGAATTGCCAGATGGAGTCTCGGGTTTGTTGAAATTTGAAATCTATTGAAAGAAAATAGTATATATTTTCATTGTAATACACTTCGTGCCCGTTTCTTTGATATCCTGGGGGGCCTTTCGTTCGATCCTTCTTCATTTTTAGTGACGACAAATCCAGTTAAACTTTTGGCTCTCACGTATGGAACGAGGAAGAGGAAAAGGAGCGATGAGAGATGAAAATCGGGAATGTGCCCGTTTACCTGCTGCTGTGTAGAAGAGATTTGAAGGAGAATGAGGAAGAGAGAGAGAGAGAGAGAGAGAGAGAGAGAGAGAGAGAGCAGGCGTCTTTGTATCCGGCCAACGTGAGTTTGTGATCGCAGTGAAAGAGAGAGAGAGTGAACGAGTGAGAGGAAGAATGCCCAGCGCATCAGCAAAGGCCACGGTCAAGCCCCGCTCTATCTCTTCGGTAATTCAGGAAAGGAAAATAAAATGTAAAAAATAAATGCTCGAGTGTTTTAACATGGATCGTTGGCGAGTGTATGAGTAGTTCGAGCAGCGTTTCGAGCAGCGTTTCGAGGGGTTTAGTGTAGGTGTAAGGGGGAGTATTACGAGGTCGAGCCACCCTGAACTTGGCTACTATCTACGATCGGTTTACCTAAACGCCTCCTCCGCTATATCATTTCTTAACTGATCTCTCGCTTTCTCCGTGTCTCTCTCGGTGCCTCGTCCTTGGACAAATCTTTTTTCAACCCCGTGCGCGGACTCGTGTCTCTTCGAGCTCTCGCCTCGAACAACGTGACTCGCTCGTCTGCCAGCACGTAAGAAAAAGCGGAAAAAAATCAAATTAACATTCCTACGAAAACTCTGCTCGAAATCATTATGATTTTTATCACCATCCTGTTGTCACGAGAGTAAATACAAAGTGCGGTTAATGATCTTTTTGAAATGAGCAACCGGTTACTCGTCATTAATTTGCCACTTTTTTCAATTCATTAGACAGATTTTTATCTCGTCGCTCATCAGCGGTAGCCAAGAGTCGCGATACTTTTTTTTATCTTTTTTTGTCTATTCCACTCCTTCGAGCCCGGAAAATCAAGGATCATTCAAAAAATTTTATCAAATTTTTTCTGTTTGCATTTGTGTATTAATTTTAATTTTTAACTTGTATCTCAATGAAAATTCAAATTTTGCCGACTAATTTTTGCAAGAGTTCCAGAGCACGAGATGCTTAGTGAATTACACTGAAGTTTGCAACGTTGGAGTTCAACGAAATGGTGGAAAAAAGGCCTCCAATAATTCCAGTAGTTCTCCAATTTACGACGCCGAAGTTTGCGACGTTCGAGTCCAACGAAATGAACGAAAAAAATATTCGTAATTCATCATTTTTTTATTTCACGAATCATCGACGTGGCTTGGAAAATGACCAATTGGAAATTGGGCAGGAAAGAAAATTGGAGATTTACTGGAATTATTCGAGAGTTTTTTGACATCATTTCGGTGGACTCCAACGCGTTGCAAACTTCAGCGTCATTCCAATTTCGTTCCCCACCTAATTTGCAACTCGTAGTTTTTCAAGCTGCACCGATACTTCGTGAAATAAAAAATTGGTCGATTACGAATGTTTTTTTCGTCCATTCCGTTGGCCTCCAACGTTGCAAACTTCAGCGTCGTCGCTTAATAAACCGTGAAAAAGTGTACGAAAATGTGATCAATCTACGGAACGAACAGCCCAAGTAATTTCCTCGCTTCGTGAGAACATTGCAAGCAATTTTATTTTTCCATTTTTCGTACAAAGTCGAATTTCGGATTTTTTTGTACCCCTCGAGGCTGTAGCTATTCACAGGGACGTTGCAGACACTTTATCCTCCTCAGTTGCAATGAGAAAAGGTCTCCTCGATCCAGCCTTTTTTCCGTGTGTCTTTCTATTATTCAAGCTTTGGCCTGCTCTTTGACGCAGTGTGCGACTGTTCAAGATCAGTTCTATGAGGAGTCAAGCTAAAAGGGGTCAATGACGAGAAAGTAGTGAATAAAAAAAGCTTTGGCAGCTCGTCCTCGCGTGCTCCATACAGAGCTCATAGCCCAGTGTGTTTTAAAGGGGCAATATTTTTTCTGGATGAGTTTAACAGTCGAAATAAGGGCTTGAAGTGTCGCTTGTGACCCTGTTCAGGCTCTCGTCACTACTCGCCAAGGACGCAATAACGTTTCGACAGAAGAAAAAACGCTTCTTCGCTGATCCACCGGTTGGCAACGATGTCAAAAAGTATCGAAAATTCTTCACTTTCAATGCAATCGTTCGCCTACAAAAAACGTGTTATTTCATTCGAATTTCGAAAAAGCCTGCTCCAAATTCGCTTCGAGCGCTTTCATCAATTTCCATTGAGCAACCGATCAAAGTTCGATGAAACAGAGTCGAAAATTTCGAGAGCCTCCGTCGAAAAGTGCGTCATTTCGCTCAAACTTCAAAGCAGCTCGCTCCAGATTTCTCTCCAACTCTTTTCCTCGCTTCTCCATCGAATCGGAGAGATCGAAGTTCGGCGAAGCAACTCCGCAAACATCGCGACAAAGTCCTCTAAAAAATCTCCCATCCCAGTGAAATTTGAAGGAAACGCGCTCCGAATTTGCCTCCAATGATTTCCTTCACTTCCAACGACGCTGTAGTTGCATGAACGTCAGAGTCCACCGAAATTATCGAAAAACCCCCATTTGCCCAATTTTACATTCGGCAGGGCACGAAGTTTGAGAATTACTGCAATTATTGGAGCAGGCTTTTTAACATCACTTCGTTTGACTCCGCGTTGCAAGCAGCCTCGTTCACTTCTATCAAGTAATCGATCAAGCTCCCACGAAATAAAGTGAAAAACGTCGATCGCAAATTCTCGAAAACATGAAAAAATTCCCCAACAATAAATTTATTGGCCACTCGAGCCCAATTTTATCGACAATTAATCGACGAAACTGTAATTCGATCAAGCGTCGCGCGATCCACGTCGATTTATTTAACAGATTAAATGTTATCGTATATAATAACATATTCATAGTTTTTCCAGAGGATTTTATTATTGCTCGGGGCATTTCGATTCAACTCTCTTTTACCTACCGCACGTAATACTCGACGCTCGAGTCCATTATAAATATATCTACGAGTGCTCGAGAGGCTGCGATTTTATGGAGCTCGTACATATGCAGCGGAGAGGTCTGTTATTATAATCGCGGCGTACTACAATTATCGGTTCCCCGTTGGTGCCGCTACACCTGTGCCCCTTTAAACCGCGGCCTCCCCCGCTCTCTCTCTTCGTACACCCGCTAAATCCGCTCGGCCTTTCTCTCCTCGTGTTTAATATGATAAATAGACAAACACGCGTAACGGTCGGATGTGAATAGAAAAAACGGGGAGGCTCGAGCTAGGCGAGAGAGCGTTACGAATGAGAATTGCAATTTAATCGACGCTGCGCGTTCCTCGTGCTTTTGTTCTCGTGTCAAGAATCCGCTGGGTCGATTGGTTCGACTATTTCCGTGGTTTTTTTTTCTGTATCGAAGACTCATCGCTGTTTGGGCAAAATTCGTTGCTTACAAAGTTTCGGGTCCAACGAAATGAACGAAAAAAACTAATTTTCGGTTGTCGAATTTAGTGCTCTCGCTAATTTGCAATTCGCAGTTTTCCATCGTGGAGAAAAATGATTGGTGAACATTTGGAGAAACATAATTTGCTTTTTTTCGTTCGTTCCGAGCCAAAAGAAAAAAGGGTTTAACTGATTTTTAAATGAATCTCGAGATCCGCCGCGAGGAGTTGGCCAAAATGTTTGAGGGGGTGGAAACCGAATGGACGTTATTGAGGAATCTCTTTGTCCTTGGCTCGGACCCGAGCGTCCCCGAGTTCGTCGAGCCTCGCGCGCCTGCACGAGCATTAGCGCGTTTTCTCTGCGCCGATCCAGAGAATCTTCCGCTCGCGGTCGCTTCCGCTCTCGTCTCGGATGAAATCGACGAATGCTCGGAGCCACCGCGCGAAAATAAACGACAACGAGTCGCAAGATTTTTTCTCTCTCGGTGTGCCGAGCCGGGGTTGTGCACTCTTGAGAAAACGGAAGAGAAAAGGGAAAACACGAGAGCCCACGAAGCGCGCGAGAGAAAAAATGGACGCATGATTCCAAAGTAGTAATACGATAATTGACAGAAACTCAATGATCCGTTAGAATTTTCAAGAATTTTGTCATTTCTCCCTCGAAGAAAGTATCCCAACGCGCTGAATTGCCTGAGAACAACGAAAGATCTCGTTGCTCGGCGGTAAAAGGCGAATAAAATGTCGGCGGGAGGGAGCGGTGGAAAAGCGCGCAACAAGTTGGCGAACTCGCTCGGCTGACAATCTCAAAGGCGCGCGCACGCCACAGATCCGGACACGCGCCGCTATCCGAGGCGAGAAGCGAGTGGAAGGCGCAGCGGCGCGAGCGTAAACAATGAATCGAGGGATGTTGTCTCTCGGGCTCTCGAATGAGACATTAAAAATAAATGAACACTTTCACTCGCGATCGTTGAGTGAGTCATGATATATTTTCGACTTTAATTTCAACGGTATAATCGTTTGTGCATCACAAATTCTCGTCTTTTGTCGAGCGGTGAATCAATTATCGTTGGAATCGAGAAAAAGTGTGTCGAATTGCAGGCCCCATGGAGATCGAAGGAAAAGAGTCTTTCGGAGGTTTCGGCAAGCCTTTTTCCCCGGCGCACGATCGCAGCGTTGATCGAGAGCGAAAGAAATTGCTCGGGAGATCGAAACAACGAGTTTCTTTAATTTCGTTGCTTGCTGGACGTGAAACACTCGACGATTCGAGAAGACAAAGTCCGAGGGCGAGTCGAGCCCGCGATAGAGAAGAGAAAAAACTTTTCTCGCGAGCCCATCGGTTTGGGTACATTTAATAGGAAAGGAAGCGTCGAAGAAAAAAAGGAGAAAAGAGGAATAAATCGAAGGGGAACGGAGGCCGACGATAACGAGAAATATCGAGGCTGAGCGGCGCGTGTATCGCGAAGCGTTTCTCCTCCCATCTGGGACCGTTATCGTTTTAATTGCTAAGCGAGCGTTTCTCCAAGATCGAATATTCCGGGCGAGGGAAAAGGAAGAAATAACGGGGTGGTCTATTATCGAAAGGAATAAAAATAAAGAGCATCGCGACCGAGGAAACGATCCGGAGGCTCGGACAGCACGCGCCCGACAAAAAGGGACGAAAAAATCGACGGAAATTCTTTGACAAGGACACGAGCGGAGAGAGAATTAATAAATCAGAGGGAGAAAACGCCACGCGGGGAGGAATCCGGCAAAAAGGGCAGCAAAACACACACACACACGCCCTCGCCATTATATTTCCTCCCGCACCAATCGATACTCTCTCTCTGTACGTCAATATTTCTATACGCTTATTTTGCAGCCTCCGGGCTTCTGGTTCTCGTACTCGCACTCTCAATCTCGGACTAAACGCAGCCAACGAGATTTCGTATCTTTATGTATGCGCTGGAGAGACTCGACGCGCATTTCTCAACACGTGCGGCAGCGAGGCGAAGAAAAAAATAGTGATTCGAAGACCGAAGCTCTTTTCTTCGTTTTCAGAAGTAAAAAAGCTTCGAATCGTGATTTGAATTCATGAATTTTGGAAATAAATCGTTTCGGGTTTCCTGCTTCGATGAAAGAAATCCGAATTTTTTCGAAAGTGCGCTCGTCTTTTGTTCCCAATTTTCATTGTCTCAATTTGTTGAATTTTGCAGTTGAATTTTTTTTCACAATCAACGTTAATTGCAATTTGTTATTATTTTGAGCATTCGTCAATTTGTTGGGTGTATCGATCATCAAAGTTACTGAAAAAAAGCTCGTCCGAATATTTCTCGAACGACGTTTTTTCAAATTGCATTTCCAAGTCTTCGCCATTTTGTTGCCGAATATTGAAGTCGAAAGTCCCAAAAATGGCTGAATTTACTCCGATTATTTGCACCGAGTTTCAGAACAGTTGTGAAATAAAAGTTTTCTCGAGAATGTTTTTCGCGGGTGAAACGAAGCCGCCATCGCGCAACATCGATTCCAAGTTTCGTTCCGTTTCCTACGAAATCATACGTTTTCTTAAGAATTTGTCATTTTTCACGGTACGAATTCCTTCGCGTTTCTATACACACTCCGGAGTTATGAAGCAACGGTAAATGAGAACACACGCAACGCGCGTGTAGAAAACAAATTCTGATACGCGTGGAAACACGCCGCTTATTAGCCGCTACAATGCTACGTAATTCTCATTCTTCACAACGTGAAAGTTTCGTCTCGATGATCGGATCGATACATATTTTCAATGCGTGTGTGTGCGCGAGTGTGTATAAATATAGAGAACACGAAGTCCGTCGTCCACTCTGTCCGCAATAAGTCGATTATCGATTATTTCGTTTTTATCGAGTCTACCTCGGCAACGATAAATTTGAACGAAGCAGCTCTCCTCCGAGCTTGCGTTATAAATACGAGCCGTGCCTCTACGTCTATACTTTATGCGTGTGTCTGTGCAGAGCCTCGGGGCAATCACTGCGATTTTGAGCCTTCAAAACACTTTTTTTGTACCCACGATACGTTTTTTTCTCCATTTTCCATACTGTTCATAAACGGAAATCATATTTTTTTAATGACGCTGAAGTTTCCAACGTTGGAGTCCAACGAAATGATCGAAAAGAACTCTCCAATAATTCCAGCAATTCTCCTATTTTGTTCCCTACCAAATTTGCGATTCGTAGTTTTTCAAGCTGCACCAAGGATTCGTGAAATAAACAATTGGTGAATTAAAAACGTTTTTTTCGTTCATTTCGTTGGACTCCAACGTTGGAAACTTCAGCGTCGTTTTTTTTAGTGATTTTTTATAAATATATTTGACAGTTGTTACTTTTGATAATGATTTTATCGGATTGCGTGAAAATGTTTTGATTTTATCGTACAAACAGCGATAAGGAGCAGTGACAGTTACGAATATTCGAAAAATTTCGAAACATAGCCTGCTTACGTCAGTGTATTGTCGATCGAAAAAATATCAAGCGTAAAACCACTCGAGAAACCGTTACACGAAAATTCTCATTCGCCATAACAATCGGAGCATTTTCGTTACGTCGAATGAAAAGAAAAGCAAACAATTGTGCGAGATAAAAAACGACGAAACTAACCTTGACGAGCAGGTGAACTGGTTGACTTACAGTCAGCGATTTTCCACGCCTCGCCTTGCTGCCACCTCCGCCCAAACACTTTATCCACGGCATTTCGTCTCCGATTTTATAATTCGTTCTGTAGTATTGGATGAAACAATAACCGAAACAAATTCCTCCCGTACTTCCGGTGTTTCGCGAGTACTCTTATGAAAGCAATCGGCAGTCCGACGTCAGTTCTCTTCGGTCATCGCTTGTTTTTTTTACTCGTTTCCTTTTTTACGGCATTGTGCGGCGTCCAGCTTTTCGCCGATCGACACGTGGCGCCATTTTTAATACATTTACGCTCCTCCTCGATTTAAATCAACGACAAAATTACCGAGCCGTTTTTTTAAACGTCGCAATACTTGAAACTCGCGTGTGATATTTCATGTTTTACTTATTTTTTATTGTCTCTTCGACGACGGATTTAATTCGTATGGCAGTGGTGTTTTCAAGGGCTTTTTACAGTTTTGGCAGTTCTGTCCGGTTTGGATTGCCACGCAATCGAACTGCAATGATTTTCCGAGTGTTAATCTGATTTTCGTAAACAATGATTACAGACGGAAAGCTTAAAATATCGCGCACACAATTTTTCAGAAGTTCATCGCTATCAGCGTCGTTATAATCGTGGACATTTTTATTTGTACACTTCACTTTTTGTTGTTCTCCTGCATAAAAACACGTTACTCAAAAAACAAATTGAATGGAATCGAGTCGCATTTCGAAGGACATGAGGAATCGATTTCGCACACAAAAATTAATATCGTTTATTTATCAGTCCAAAATGAAAGGTTTCGTAGTTCGTCGTCGAGGCTCCTGCGTTCTTTGATTCAAGTCAATGTCGCACGTCGAAATACTATGACCATTCTCATATCGATTTTGATCCTTCGAAAAGTTTGTTAAACTACATTAATGCTCATCCGTTACGTTGCTTGGCGTATGCGTAAAAAAAAAAATTCTACAAAGCAATGTGCACCGTAACACGAAGGAAAAACTAATTTCGTGTCGGTGCCTTGGTGCCGGTTCGATCGAGCGAGCGCTTCTCTCTCCTTCCCTCTCTCCGTCTCGACCAGCACGCCTCGCGGTCTAGCGTCGACTGACAGAAAATATTGCCGGCCCGGGGACGCACGCCCTCCTATGCCCGTGCCGCTTGTGCTCTCTAACCGGACGGAACCAAACGAACTTACATCGGCGCTGCGGCGCACAGTGCTTCGTACTTTGTTGTTGTGCGCGCGTTACGAAATATAAACACGGCTTTAACCCCCACGATCCTGCCACCAAAACAACATGGTACTTCCATGTTCTCCGCACTTCTCGTTATTTCGGGCTGGAAAAACGCTGATGCAAAACTAAATTTGCGACAGTCCGCAGCATTTCTCAAATATAAATTCTCATTCACGTTTTTCTGCTTGATTTCTTATCTCTTATTGGGAGGAAAAAAAAAACAAAAAAAAAAAACATATTTGAAAACGAAGGATTCGATTATATCTAATTTATGAATTCATCGTTCTTGAAAAATTGGTTATTCGATATAGATTCAATCCCATCTTTTCATTGAATCCAAATTTTCTTTTTTTTTCCATCTTTCATAAATTTATTGACTTGTGGGAGCTTAGCCGAGCCTGCGCGTAAGTGGGAATGGTTAATACGAAAGTTTCTTGATATTTTTTCTCGTTTTTTGTGGATTTTGACGATGCGGCCATGAGACCCTCGCATTTTGTATACCTGACGCAGAACTCGAGACACAATTGGATACGAAGTATCGCAAACTCGTTGATATCTGCATTAGACGCGACGAGGAAGGAACAAAATAAATGATGCGGCGACCGGTGCCTTTCGAAATGGATTCCCCGGCCCTTTGGCGCGTGCCTCATTGTGACTTACACCTGGACACCCTGCGATTGGGCATCTGTGCCTCGTCATCACCTTCGCTTCCAGCCAAACAGATCTCCATTGATGACTTCCAGCGGTTCATCCGCCGACCTTCACACTACCTCCGAGACCATTATTCTTCTTTTCCATCTCGCTCTACCTCTCCGAAATTTTTACGAGCATTTATCCGAGCAACTGTACCGAAATGGAGAATTTAGAGCGTGTCCAATAATACTGAAAAATGGTTACAAAGAAAAATAGCTTTTTCCAGTACGCTTCGATACTTCGTGGCACGCTTTGAACTCGCGTACAAAACTCGGAGGCCAAAAATTATTGGGGGCATAAAAAATGCTGGCTTTTTTCCTTGAGAGAAAAATCAATGGTAAGCACTTACAATACTCTTTTGCTAAAAAGCATGCCAAGTTATTTTTTGAGCATTATCGCCAATGAAAAATGCTACCGCGATAAGGAGCGGGGAGGCGTGAAGATTCAATTGAAAATTTTCCTTTTAAATCTGAAATAAATCACGACGAGGAAGTAGGAAAATCAAAATACGAAATAAAGAAGATGTTCCGGACCCACCCAACCACTTCTGCGAAGATTAAGGGGTTGTATGAGTTTGGAACAATAAATACTGAGAGAATAAATGATTATAGTAGCTAAGAAATTGAAATTTCGTTCATAAAAACAAAATTATGTTTTTTTTACCTTCCCCATTTCTTAAAATTCGTCGTAATATATTTTTTATCAATATTATTACACACTGCCAAACATTTTGGGACCATTTTTCGTTGACGACAACAGCGAAGAAGCTGAAATTTCATTTGAATTTTTTCAAAATGTTTTTTTTTTTAGTTTTTTTTACATTCCCCCTTCCTAAAATGAACCCCCATTTGATTTTTTATTGACAATAATACTGAAAAAAAGTTTGGGACCATTTTCAGGAAAAGTGAGTATCGTAAATATTTACCAAATCAATTTATGAATGATTTTTTGTAACAAATAACTTTTTGTTACTGCTCCAAAAATTCTAAAACCATGCAAGTTTTCCTTCTATAACTGCAAGAAGGTAAAATCGTCACAAAAATATTGAAAAAATGGAATTTCGCTCAATTAAAAATTTAAAAACCCTTCGATCTGTGATTTTCTTAACTGTTGGACTTTCCATTGAAACACAGTCTCCGATCGTCTCGCTTCTCCAGATCGAAAACTTCCGATGACTAATGCATATGAAGCACTTTTTACTGGAGCGTGCAAAATACGGTTCTGAAAAAACGTGCTGCGGAACAAAGGACGGATCGACTTTCCTCTCCGGTCATCAGCCATCTGCTTTGCTGTCTCGAACGTGAGTCTACAATTTACAAATTTCCCATGAATTATCAACGATACAAATTGAAAGGAGAAACATGCGGTTCGGGAGCTCGCGTAACGCCGAGTTTCTTTAGTCTCCGTTTCTGACCTTCTGCGGCCTTTTTGCGTCTCATCTCAAAGTGACGAAGATGTTTGCCAAGAATACTGGAGCATATGACGACTTTTTGCGTCTGTTTAGCGAACGAATTGCTCCACTTAAAATGCCACGTTTAAAGGGTTCGCGACGCGCGACTGTATCAGCGAGAATTATCAAGATTTTTTATCCCTCGCCACTTCATTGACGAATTAACGGATCACATAAATTCTCATAAAATTACTCATCCCGTAGAAAAAGAGTGCTCGGGTGTAACTAAAACCGGTGAGAAAATACGGACGAAGAAATACCGAAAAGAATATTTCTTTTCGATTTTTCTCTACGACGAACCAGTGACGAGATATCGGAGAGCGGAGCGTCAGCCAATCCGGCGGAGGAGCGGCGGAGGCGCGGAGTGGGGAAGCGGTCTCCGCCCACTTCAGTCCCTCCGGATTGGCTGGGACGAAATTCCCGAATATCTCGAGAACGATGGAGCAGATAAAAAAACGGCAAAGGACTTTTCTCGCTAGAATTTCAAGGCCCCTCGATACAGCGAAGAATAAATGCGAGTTTTGGGACACCCGGTTTAAAAATCCGTATTCACGAAGGAAAAGCGCACGAGCATTGAAAAATTAACGGGTCGCACGAGTACGCAGCGACTGAGTTCTATCGAAGCGCGTTGTGGTCGAGGGGGAAAGAGAGAATCTTCGCATATGTGTACATACAAGTTGTCACAGCCATGGCCGTGGATCGAAATAAACGTGACATCGTACGCAGGGACCTCCGACACGACACAAGCTACATACGTTCTCGCGTATGTGCTGCGCGGCGGCGGCGGCGGCGGCTCGTGTGTGGAATGAAGCTACTTTGACTCTCGAACTTGTACGAAGTTTTATTCCTCTTTGGTGTGTGCGTTAAAACGTTGCCATGCTTCTCGCAAGTGCGTACGACTCTTGAATATTAGTTGACGCACGATTTTCGTTTGTTTTCGTTCAGTGCTTTCAGTCTCGGAGTATTTTCGTCGGTGGACTCGTGATCTTCTGACCCGTTGGTTAATGCGATCGGGATTTTAAATGAGATTTTTCTTGCTTCGAACTTTCGTGGATTTTCACGCGAGTGGAAGTTCGAGTTAATTTTTTTTTAATCCATCACAGTTCGAAAATAACAAAATTGCAAATATATAAATTTGTGCTGAGAATTTTTTATTCACTCACGAACCATGTTCGGATTCATCCCCCTTAAAATATGAATCGCCCCAGTCGAAACGTCTCTTCCCAAATGAAATGCAAAAATCGCGATCCCAGTCGCCGGAAATGAGCTGTTGGATTCGTTCAAATAGCCTAGTGCCGGAAGTGAACGGTTTCTATACGAAACAGCATTGCGATGACACCGCTTAGCGATTGGCTCCCAAATACGGTTGAACCTCCGCACTGTCTATTCACCAACAAGCTAATAAGGACACGCGTAACATAAATCTACGAGTGTCTCGATTCTGTACCAGGTTCGTTGACCCTTTGACATGGGCATGGTTAGGAGAGCGAAAAAATCTGGTCATTTCGTACGTCGGTAAACATTTGGAAGTGAATTAATCCCAGAAAATTTTGAGCCTTGGTAGAAACTGGAAAAATTCGCTGATTTCTCGTTTCAAATTTTCATCTTTTCAGTCAGTCAAGTTACTAAAAAAAAAAGCTTCTCGCATGCTTCTGTATGTGAACTTTTCGTGATTATTAAGGGGTCCATCCTGATCAGACGGGCAAAAAAAAAACTTTCCACGATTTTTTTTGACCGGTATAAATTATAAATATGAATATAAATAATGTTAGGCCTAAAAAATACATTCTTAGAATACACAAAAAGTTCTTTTTTTTCTTTCTTTTTTTTAATTTTTATTTTATTCAATTTTCGTACAAAAAAAATGTGTGTGCGCTGTTGATAAAATCTCTGGAATGGATGATCGGAGAGAAAAAACAAAAATGGCTTTAGATTAAAATCTTTCCAAAAACTACGAAAAAGCACGTTTTTTTCATAGTTTTTTGCAAAACAAAAATAGTTCCACTAAAAATTTCAAAATTCAAACGTGGGCAAAATTTTGGTAAGGATCGGGCGGTGCGCATCAGCGCGCTCAGACAGCCACGCATAAACGTCGCTCAAAAGTACACTTGCTCGGATCTTTATAAAATTTTAACATGACTCTTTTAAACATGCATACTTTCGAAAAATGCAATAAAAACATAGATTTTTTGAAAATTCCAATTAGGCTTGAGCCCTTAACGAAATTCAGGATTTTCAACATTTCACATCGAACTTTCTCGCTGCCAAATGCAAGCGCTCCGTGCAAGTCGCGATGTTCCATCGCGCATTTCGTAGGTGGAAAGCTCCGTTGTGTTGCGGAAGTGAGAAATTAATGTAGAGCACATAGCACACGCCGTATAAAGATGAGCAACTGTATGCGAGCCCTGGAAAATTTATTCGCTTTCACGTGCTGCTGCTACGCAACTCTATGCAAACTCGTTGTCCTCTTGTCCATTACCAGAACAGCGATTCCACGATGAACGTGAATAAATTAAACAAGCGGATCAAGCCGATCAAATTTTCCGTGCGGGGCTTTGGAAAGCGCGTTTTCCTTCCTGGGATCGATCGACGAAGGAAAACGATCGGGAAATAGAGAAATCGAAGACGTGGCGGAGAGCGCTAAATCTGCTGAATTTGCGGGAGTAAAACTCGAGAACAGTTCCGTTCGACTGATATTGCAATTTCGCAAAAAACTTCCGCCGTCGTGATTATACAAATAAATTCTCAGAATGATTTTAAAAAAAAGTGAAAATCCTGTAAAGAAGCACTAAAATTCAGCGTTTTCGTGCTGGAAATCGGTTTTGAGTATTCTCCCAGCTCGTTCGCCAGATGAAAAAAGGTGTACGCGCCGCATTAAATATTCATTAAATTACGGTACTTTTTCGCAGTTGATAAAATATATATACGGTATAATTTTCCAATTTACGATCGCGCATCGTCGATGGTGCTTGCCAAGCCGGGAATTTAATTTGCACCCCACAGTTGTGCAACGTACTTTATCTTCATGAATAAAAAGTCGATTAGTATCGATATTAATCGAGTGAAATTTTGCGGGAGTCTCTTGGTGTTGAGAAGAAGAATTTTTTTTCCGTCCACTTTTTTGCATTTTATGATTTACGGGATCGTGTCGGCACTTAAATGCACGTTGACGCGATACTTTTTATTTTTCACTCTCGTGCCTGCGCGGAGGCATCGAGCGTTTTTTATCACGAACTGAAAAAAGCTTGACGGAGTCAAGCGTTTTTGTAATCAAATTACCAACTCGATATTCAATTATTTACCATTTTCCTCGACAAATAAATCGATAAATTTCGTTTTTATTTGCCCTCTTTCGCCTCCTTTTTCGTCTCCACTTCTCCGCGCGCTGGGCGTCCTCGTACATGTGAGCTCTTCGATAGAAACGCCTCACCATAGAAATTGCTGAGTGCGCATTGAAGACTCGAGGATCCGCCTATAAATAACACTCGTTGCATCACGATCATGGGATGATTTACACTGATTTATATACGCATTATTATTCCAAGCGTTTAGCATCGATGATACGGCTGCGTGGTGAGCTCATTTTTTCAGCGCATACCATTCGCTGTGCAGCGAAGACTATCGCTGGCTCTTTTATCCATTCGCCAATTCATCTCTTTTCGTTAGCGCAACCGCAGACTGCTTATAAATTTGTGTCGTTGTTCGAAAAAATCATTCGAAATATTCGTGCACGACTCGATTGGCTTTAATGAGAATGGAAAAAAATAATTCCCAATTCCCCTGACTCTGCAAAGGGGTCGGAATCGAGTGCGGCCTTCTTTCGAGCACAGAATGTTTCTCGCACGCGATAACGAAGTTCGAGCACGCATCGTTTTCTTTGTTTTTTAATAACGAAGAGAATGATCGACGATAAAGTTGTTTTCGTTATAAATTGAAGGATGGACGCACTCCACGAAATAAATAAAGGCGAAAAAAAAAGTTTTTTCTCAATAAATTTTTTAAATTCGTAATAAAAGTTGTAAAGACTCACGATCCGTGTCACAGAGAAACAATAAATATTTACAATAATCGCTTTTTCTAAAGAGCATGCCAAATTATTTTTTAATCATTATCACTGATAAAAAATGATACCGCGATTGATTTTAGGGAGAAGGAAAGTAAAAATGTTTAATTTTAATATATAATTTAATACGTAAAAATAATAAATAAATAAAAAATATAAAAATTAAATTAAAAGTGTGTAAACTTCTCGTTAATTTTGTTTGAAAAATTGCGATATTTTTGTTTTCGCAGACGCGGATCGTACTCATGAGTATTTTAATAATCGTCGTCAGTGAACGTCGGTAAGTTATTTGTCCGAAGCTGAGACAATTTGCAAAATTGCCCCACCGATGATGTTCGGCCGCATGTATACGCATGCATGAGAATGATTATTCATCAAGCGTTTGAAAAGGCCTGCGTGGCGAGTGACTCGATCGGTAGGAAGGACGAGGAGAGACACGGAGGAGGATTTTTCTTCAATGAGATTCAAGCTGGTAAATCGCGCGCGCTGCGTGAAAGGCCGCTCTTCCACATGCACCTTTTTTTTACATATACTTATACACACATAAGTACGCACGTATGTGGTCCCCGTTGCAGTCATTATCGTTATTGTTTGTGCTTGCGTGTGCCGCACGATGCCTCGTTGCGAATGCGTACAAGGGCTTTCCTATAAACGCACGAGGCATTTTGCTTCAGACGCGTCAAAACTCAATGAAAAAACTGCGAATTCCATTATTTTTCCATAAAATTCACGAAATTATGGGCTAAACGTAATTTTCTTCATTTTTTTTCGACAAGAAAATTTCTCAAAATGGCGCAACTCCAGCTGTATTCCAGTAGCACCTTTTTTGAGCATCAGTTGCAGTGGACATGATAACTAAAAAACTATTAATCCGATCCGTATCAAATTTGTAACACTTATTAACTATAGTAGCTTGGGCCTGGACGAAGGATTTTTAAAAAAATTTGACTTAAAAAAAAATGGCGACACTTTTAACAAAAAATTCATTTTTTGAGGTGCTAAATTTTTGGTTTTTTGTTACTATTTTGTTTTTCCAACAAAATATGAAATCCTTCGTCCAGGCCCTAGCTATTATTGTAACAAATAAGTGGTATAAATTTCGTAAGGATCGGATTAATAGTCTTTCAGTAATCGTGTCCACCACAAAGGTATTTTCCAAAAAAGACGATTCTGAGATAATCGGGTTTAAGGAGTTTCGATACAGAAGTCTGAATATTAAGAAATTGATGAAATTTGGTGATAATGCTCTTCAACATCAATTGCGAAAACAGAAATTTTTTCAAAATTTTCTTCTACTTATTTATCGAGTAATTACGCATTAAAGCAGATTTCTTATGCGCGGAATGTATATCTATACATATGAAAACGCTATGCTTATATAGGTGAACTTTAGTGATCGATTACTCGATAACTGTGCAGAAGAAAAATCTTTAAAAATTTGTATTGTCAAATTTTATAAAATTCTGAACTTTTTGAAATTTTTTATGTTTTTAGCATGGTTTAACATGGCAACATTGCATCGCCTGTAGCGAAACTCCTTAAGGAAGTTGAGGCTGTACAGTCATTTTTTTTACCCAAAAGTGATGACCTGTACCTTTCAAAAATTAGGCCAGTTTACAGTTTGGCAATGTCGCATACACTTTAAAGAAAAGTTGGGGAAAAGTAGACGAAAAACTGGTGAAAGCTCAGTCGAAAACACGAACAGTGACGATCCTAGCCTCAAAAAACTGCACGGAAAACAGATTATTATTAATATAATCTCAGCAAATCTCCTAATAAATCTGAAAAAAATTGACATTATTCGGCAAGCCTTGCTCATGTTGCCCAAAAAATTTCATATTTTTAGCATCATTTTTAACGGAGATATCACTGAATGTGTCTTGACTTCCATAAGATTACATGTTATTTGGCCCAAATTGTTATTGATTTTTCTCAGCAACGACGCTCCTAAACTGTCTGAAAATTTAACTGATTTTTTTTTTTACACTTCACTTTATAAGATGCAATCGGTTTAAAAGCGGTGACATCATTTTCATTCTAATGCCTCAACTTCCTTAAGGATTCAAGTATATACGAGACGGCCGCGTGCACCGGGCGATCGGTTGAAATACCCATAGCCACGAATCTAATGCTCCGATCTTTATGAAATTTATTGGTGAGAATAATCTTCAGACATTGTACTTGAAGAACATCTAAAATAAAAGAATGTTGATTTTTTAATTCCATCACAAGTGTATATAAGACCTTAAAGCTTTCTCGAGCCCACTTTTGTTCGTGGATCAATTGAACCTGTGCGAAAATATAACTCTAATCCATTCGATTCGATGTTTGACGAATGAAATTGTCTATCACGAGAAACATTTTTCCTCCGAAACACGAATAATAAGTTTGCAACGTTAAACTGTTGACTTTAAGGAATCTCCGCGTGAAAAAGCTCGTACAAGTGTGCTTGTGACTTTTGCCATTGACGCGTGTAACAGCAGGAAGAAGACCAAAAGAGAGCTATCGGTCCCTTCAACGAAGCTTGAGTAAAATAAATTGCCGAATGACACGAGAGTGTACCTGACTCATCCAGAAGGGCGGAGGAACAGTCATTTTTCTAACTGTCTCTTTTACGATCACGCAATCGAATGTACCACTTTAATGCGGAAGCTTAAAAATGTCGGAGTAAGCTATTTTGGAGTATCGAAGTGGTCGGATATGGAACCTCGTTGATTTCGACCGAGTTGGAACTTGTTTGGAGAACAATTAATCGCTTTGTGAGGACGAAACAATAAAAAATGCATCGAGTCGGATGTTTCTCGAATGCACATCAAATGACTGTTTTGCTGAAATCAATTAACAAAAGCTTGCCAGTGAGCCCCACTCGCTGAACCGTAGTCGCACTTTGCAGTTGCCTCGCATCAGTAATTTCCTTCCAAAGCATATTTCCACGAAAAACCAGCACGCTCGGCCAACTCTCATACAAGTTTAGTGCTCCAGTTGCACCGATGACGGTTCAAACGCGCGCGAGGAAATGATTTGTCGCAGTCCCGGTCCCATCTCCCATGGGCTCGTCCAGCGCAACGTTCGAAACGACATTTTCTCTCTCTTTCTCTTTCACTCCGCTTTTCTCTCTTGTTCAAATGAACTCTCCGGGCCATTGTGTCCATTGCGGAAACGCGTCGTCACTCGATCCACAATTCCCAATCGTTGTTCACTCAGCCATGAAACACCAGCAGAAAACACGTTTCGAACGTTTGTGCTCACTAACAATTATCAGTTTTCTCTCGATGAGCGAGAAATGCATCAAACGAAACGAGCAACAATCGCATTTGTCATTTATACACTTTGATCGACATCCGCTCGCCAGAGGTCCTTTTTACGCTGCGAGCTCACATTCGACCTCGAAACATGGAAAGCCTCTTCGTCTTACCAACGTGAATTTAGTTTCTGCTTTTCAATTTACATGAAAAAATGATAATTGTGTACTTTTAGATGAATAAATAACTGTTCCGCAATGATAATGTTCCTAATTTTGGTGAACACAAGCTTCTTGTTTCATATTTCAAAATATCAAAAATTTTCTTCGACAGCACCAATGCGGGGTTGTGCTTTCAGTTTTTGACTGTTGGCTGTTCTGCTCAAGCTCGAGGACAAGCTCCAAGTCGCACTGTTTATATATAGCTACACGAGAGTGCGTCGACGCGGCGGCGTTGCCGAGTTTGAAGCTGTGTCCGCCAGAAAAGAGAAACAAATTTCGTTTATTACTTTTTCATCCTATAGGATTGACAGGAAAAACGGTTTTTAAGGCTTTTATATAAGACCCAATGTAAAAACTAATTCAATTATGTCAGAAACGGTATGGTCGGACCCGTTGAAATTTTACAAATAGTTTACACACTTTCGAAAATATCAATTTATTGCATAAAAATCCCTCTTTCTTCATGTATGGTAACGTTCCACCTTAAATGAACTCCCGCAAGTTTTTATCTTTATTTATTCATTCAAATCTGAATCACGATCCTTCATAATTTCTCGTGAACGCTTCTCTATACATATTTAGAGGTAAAAACGTTGAAGGTACTTTCGGAGGACTCATTGTGGCTCGGATTACCTTCGTTAGTAACGCAGACCCATGCAAAATCGAGTGGAGTGCCTCTCGCACGGCGTTTATTGCTTAGCTGCACGTGTGTGCGACTCTTTTTACTTTTTTCATTATATTTTTTTTGAATTCTTTTCTGAAAGGCTAAAGTGCCAGCAGTTGGAGACTCGTGAGTTGCTCAGGTTGAAGTATCGTGTCGAGGCACTCCCCAGCAGAGATTTGCATCGAAATTTAGATTTCTTCTGTAAATAAACACGCTTTATGTTTGGCAGAAATTTTAATTCGAATGTCGAGGACTCGAAACGTAGGAAGCTGCTAAAACAATATTTATATTGTATTTAATTACAATGGAGTTCGACAGCGAAGTTGAGGGTTACGTAAAAATTCGCTGGAAATCGATGGCGAAATCTTCGCTTCAAATTAATTATGGGGAAGGAATCTCGTTGTGGGGTTATTTGATGAGTACGGAACGTAATTGATGCTCTTTAAAATGGTTTCGCTCGATAATATCGTCGAGGATAAATTGCTCGCTCCAATCTGCTAGAAGCATCGCCGTTCTAGCAAAATTATTTCTATTAAAAGTATATAAAGAAAATAAAAATACAAATCGAGCTCGTTTTAACATAAAGAGAGTCTTGTTTGCGCTGCGGGCTGGTAAAATCAACAGATTTTTTTCAATCTTTTGATCCTCAAAAGTAGGCTAATATCGTTTCTCTTAAAACCATCACGTGCGAATCTATCGAGGTTGCCAATCACGATGGGAGCACCCCGCGGATGACGAGGAACATTCGAATTCGCACCGCTATTGTAGTTTTTACCACTTGCCACACGTCCCGGTAGCGTAGCAACGTTCCAACGTCTACGAATTTTCACGATTTTCGTTCATCGTTGCCTCGCCTTTTACAAGAATCGATCCATTCGCTTTATTTTTAGTTCCTCATTGAAGCTTCTGCAGATTTAAATTCCCGACATATTCTACTCCGCAATATTCCGCAGGGCACATGAATAATTACGAGATTAAGGAAGTTCATCTGTACTCTCTATACACAGCTGTTATTGACAAAATTTTTCACACGAGTTCATGTCACAATCAGTGGTCAAGCTTTTGGCATCGTTAAAACAACAAAAATGTCAAAAAAAAAAAAAAAAAAAACATGTTTTGATTAATTACATCAGTATTTTCTCACCCGTCCTTAATATTTTATTGCAAGTCCTTAGTGCGCGAGATGTGTCGATCGGAAAACGTATTCTCCGGTCTCAAAAAGCGCGCGGTTGCAACGTTGCCATCGTGAAAGTAAACTATCGGTTGACCTTCCAATATACGCCATTTTTCGATAAAAAAATTATTAATTGCGAACTTTATAAGCATTGAATGGATTTTGCGAAGCTGTAAACATATTCTTCAGATATTTTTCTATCACTTATGGAAGTTTCTGCAAAAACTGTTTGCCAATGGCTGCAAATTTTTTTATCGTATATAAAGATGGGAAAATCACTGCAACCCGGAAGAGACCGTGTTAATTTGGAAAATCCGTTTCAATTTTGTTTCTCACGAACAAAGTATCCTCGGGCCTTGAAATTTGGAGAGGACATTTTTTTATTTTTCATTGCAGTGTTCAAATTTTTAATCGAAATCTCTTCGTCAATTCTATTACCAGATGAACTTCCTTAAACGGAGGTCGGTTTTATATCGAACAGCAGTTTTCTCTTTTTTCTTTGATAACTGTTTCACCATTTTCACCATTTTTCGATTAAAAAATCATCAATTGCGAACTTTATAAGTATTGAATAGATTTTACGAAGCTGTAAACATACGCTTCAGATATTTTTCCATCACTTACGGACGTGTCTGCAAGAGCTGTTTGTCAATGCCTGCAAAATTCATAAATGAAGACGGGAAAACCACACTGAAAAAAGGATCAATAAATTAAAAGAAAATTGAATTATTTCGACCCAAAATTACGATCACGAGTGGCGAAACAAATATGAAATTGTTTCAACTCACCAACTTGATTGATTTTGAAACGACAGATTTTTTAAATTTGCACCCACATTTGATCAACCCAACAAAATATTAAAGAATTTTTATTGTTTAATTTACGCATTTTCGTTCATCGCATTTACTGAGTTAAATTTACCAATTCTTTTTTTCAGTTAAAAAAAAATTGATTGTAACAATCGAAGTGTGATTGGATTGAAAAAATATGAAGTAATTCGTATAAATAAAACCATGTAGTTACATTAACCAAATCGGCTTTATTAGATCAAACCTTACACGTGTTCTCAAGTTTAACTAAATTTGATAAATTTTAACACATTTTTGTTGATCGCATTTGATCAGTCCAATTTGCCAATCTTTTTTTCCAGTGCACTATGACAGGACATTTTTTTATTATTCATTACTGTACTCATACTTTTAAATCGAAATCTCTTTGTTAATTTGATTACCGGGTGGTGAACTTCCTTAAAGATCTCGCAATCGATTCAAGAGTTCCGGCAACAAGAGCGAGTTTCGAAACGTCTCTCAGATGCTACTCGTGACGCCACCTCTCAACGAACTGAGCAAGCCTCTTGAAAACCTGACTTTACCGACTGAGCATCAAAATCGATTTTTCACTGAGGAAAAAAAAACACATTCGCTGAATCGATGCTGCTTTTCAATCCTTCACGGCCAAACTTCATTCAATCGTTGATTAAATCATAACCAAGAAGATCGAGGAAATGAAAGTTCGTCACGAATAATCAGTCGCATTGTAGCATTACACGGGCTTTAATTTATTAAAAAAAAAAAAAAAAAAAAAACCTCATTATGGCATTCTTTCAACTGATGCTGAAGGCCAACAGGCTCGACCGTGCCAGACTCACCTATCAAGACGAGAAGCTACGTTCGATCGAAATATCGAAAGGTGCCAAAGTGCATTACACACTTTCGCAGAAAATTCGACGAAGAAAAATCATGTAATTGAAGCACTTTTAGTTCAGCCGTTGAAAAAATCATTTTCATCGTCAAGACCGAGAGTTCATCGGTTCCCGGAACAATTGTATTGGCCTCAATTAAGATGATGGATCAGTCGGTAATCACACCTCGAATTTTTGAAATTGAAACTCTTTGACATCGTTCGTCCGATTAAAATAATAAAAATGTCATCGTACGCAGCACGATCACAAAAATCCGATGACATTTTTATTTTTTCGATCAGACGAACGATTTGGAAAAATTTCGTTTTCAAAATTTGCAGCTATCTCTCTCGCACTCACGGTTGTGATTACCGACTGATCCATCATCTTAAGGTCGACTGATTGAACGATATCCCGCGCGGTAGTTTTACAGTTTTTGCAAAGACGAAGGAATTTCCAATCGCGAGTTCGCTTCTGCCATAACCGATAAAACGATCCGCGATAAAATCGATTTCATGAAACGTACACTGGAAAAAAAACGGATTTTTGTACCAAAGAATTCATAAGATCGAGAGAAATCTTTGACCCCGGGAGTTTGGTGTCAAAATCATTAAACGGAGATTAACTTCAATCGAGTCAATTCCAGTGGAACGAATCAACGTGACGATCTATAAAGCATTTAATTTGTCCTCGAAATAATAAAAACGAGACTCCAATACTGATTTTTTATCATCGTTAATAAACTTGCTTCAGGTGTAAGAGAAAAATGAGAAACTGCTGCAAGAAATGCATATCCTGTCCGAAGGATTCGTGGTTCCATAAAAAATCGGTGCTGTTAAGAGCCGAAGGATCCTTCGAAAATTTCGTGGTTAAAAGCGTCTTCGGTTTCCTCGGTGGCATGTTTCTGACGTACTTGTTTTTCATGTTCTTCGTCTTCCAATTGAATTTCACGCTCTCTTCGGCGACCATGCTTTGCTCGCTGTTCGGAATAATATTGACTATCGGCCTGGCTTTTTCTTATCGCGCGAGGTAAAATGAAACGCCCCAAAAGAACCGTCGCCCAAATCGTCCGGTTTGGAATCGCTCTGAACAATTGATTCTTGCTGTTTCAGATGCGTCGTTTTCTTGCTGTTGCCACAAATTTTTTCTAAGCGCGGACGTCAAGCTCTCATGGCTTATGCTTTCGTATTGACGCTTACGGGACCTGCGAAAAATACTCTCCACAATACGGGCGTGCTCTCCGAATCCCTGGCGTGTGGACAGGTCCGTTTAACCTTATTCGATAATAAAAGTACAAGGAGAAACGAGGTCACTGTAAATCATGAGAAATTGGAGTTCTGAGACATTGATTTTTATTGTCGAGTAGAAAAACGAGTAGAAAATCATTGTTTTTTTCGTAATTCTGCGAAATTCCAGCAGAGTCTGAAATGTCGTTATTGCATTTGTTTCTTTTTTTTTTTTTTTTAATTGTCTTCGTAACATTACAACGCACAATGAATCCGTAAATTTGTCGTTCATGAAGGAACAACTGAAGGAAGCTGTGCAAGCGATAATTGATCTTGTAAAACGTCCGTTCCATGCGCTGCGCGATGCATTAGCGAAGGTAATTAAATCGGTGAAGGTCGTCGTTGAGAAAATCAAGAAAGCAATACTCGCGATAAAGAGACTGATTCTCAGTATTCGTGAGTATTTAAAAATAAAGCTCTCTTCGTTGCTCGACGAAACTTTACGAAATGATTGTGTGGCCGGTCGAGTTCTCCGTTCGTTTCTCATCCAATTTTTATCAATGGTACGAAAGTTCGGGTTATCAAAGCTGTTTTCGAGTGGCTCGGAAGCGTCATTAACATGTGCAATAAGAAACTGGGAACTCCCTTCGAGAGATGTGAGCGCGCGTTCGACGGAGCCGTTACCGATTGTCACGCGAAGCTTGGACCGATTTTCGGCGCTGTTTGCAGCCTGGCTTACATCGCCGGGGCGGTTTGTTACGTTGTTAAACCTTTGGACTTCATCTGCATGCTCGTGTCGTTCGTCGCCGACGGTGTCGCCAACGCGGTTGGGAAAAGTAATCGAGGATTTTCTCATTTCCTTCGTTTAATCTTCGTTCAACGAGAATCTTTATTTCATTTTTTTTTTAACAGGAATAAAAAGATTCACGAAGCACATGAACGCCATGTTTTACGTCAAACTCAAATTCTCACATTCGTTCAAATTCGAGACCAACAAGAGTCAAACACTCTCGGACGTATCGACGGGAATAGTTACGGAAATAAGATCGAGAACCGACCGATTCTTGACGGTTTTCGATTGGATGAGCATCGTCACTAGTTTCTTCATTTTTATTACTTTGCTCAGGTAACTTCAGGAAATTCTTTTCGAAGCGAACATGGAAATTTTCGTCGAAATCCATCTCTCCAATATTTGACACTCGATTCATCGAAATTTGTTCCAAAAATCATTCAAATTATCGTTAGTGATCAATAAATAAATATGCGGTTACGATATTTTACTAAAATTTCATAATTGCTCGTGACTTTGGAATTTTTATTACAATCATTTTTTTCTCAAAAACTCGACGGTAGATCACGTTTGTTTTTTTTTTTTTTTAATTTGTTCTTCAGAAGATACTCCAGCACTGTGTTTTTTCAATAAAAATCGTAAGAACCGTTTTCGAGTTATTTTGATACACATTTTTTGTTTAACGATTATCACGTTTTCAGATGAATAAACCATAGAGCTTTAACTTGCAATGTCTGAAAAACTGTACGGTAAAACTACTTTTATTTTTTTAAAATCGTTTCGTTAAATTTTTCTGCTCGAAATATATTTTTTTCAAAATTTCCGTAAGAAATGAAGCTTTGGGTATCGAACAACCTTAAATCGAGAGTAGGTTTGCTTCGTTTTGTCATGTGGTTCCTGGAAGACGTGTCCGAATGGTCGAATCATCGAATTATCATTGAACTAATGTAGAAAAAGTATTCGAAAAACGTTTGGCAAAATGACGTTTACCGCGCTTTGAAAGTTTCTCAGATTCGTTGAGTTCCTCTGCAAATTTCCTCTTCTTCTTTCATCACTCGAGTCCAAGTAACTTCTGCGAAGCATTAATGAAAAATATTCTGCGCAGGGTGATTTATTACCGACAAAAGTGGCTGACGAACGAGCGTTTCGACAATCGATACCTGACGAAGGACCTGCGCCAAATAGATTTGATTAGAGCGAAGAACGACAAGGAAACGGTGCTTCCGTTGAACCCACGAGAGAGAAACAAATACATACCGTTGACGTCGATAGCACTAATCAAAGTTGAGAAAGTCCAGTTGGCCAAATCTGCTGTATTTTTGGGGCTGACGACCTTCAAGCTTTGCATCCACATGATGGCCGACTACAGCCTTTATTGGGTCTTGAGTACCATTCGATATCACGGTCGGTTCGAGACCAAAGTACAACGCCACGATTCCGTCAGTGTTTATGTCTCCGGTGACGGTTATCTTGCCGAACTTTATCGCAGTATCGTACGTGCTTTTACTCCGTATGGACCGGAAGTGGAAATGGACACTGTTCCATGCCTCCCGGATCCGATGCCGCCAGATCTTGACAGATACACTCAGATAGTTTCCTTAATTATTTTCTGCTGGATCATGGCCATCTTCGAGCCTTATGGCCTCAGACTCAGACAAGTCGTTATGACGTATTACCATCCCCAGAGAGCTCAGCAGCGAGCTGTTTGGTTGTACAATTACATCATCAGGTAAACCATCACTTTTTCCTGTTGGGGCAACCCCCAATACCATTTTTTCATTTTATGCACTTTTGCTTGGTGCATAAACTAAAACATTCGGACCAACAAAAAGGGGACGGCCAATCAAAATGGGGTCAATGCAACGAAGTATCGGATGAGTTGATTCGTTTGCTCATCCCAGCGATTACAATTTGGAAAATCTAATCCCGCAACGCTTCCAGTTTTCCAAGCGTTCAGTTCCAGTTTCTCACCCCGATGAGTATCATTTTGAAAATCAAATCGCCGAGATCCGGACCTTTCACAAAGTCTGGGTATGGAAATCGACGATTTGTCTTCCACGAAATCATTTGCCTCTGACCATTCCCACTCGATCCATTCTCGTTATGTTTTTTACGATTTCCTCGAATTAACTGGTCTATTCGTCATGAGCACAGAAAAATGTTAAAATGAACGAATTTTTTTACCAGTTCGTGATTTTCTTCTTATCTCGTTGAAACAATCAATTCAAATTTTTCTCCTTACCACCTCGCCTCGTCAGTTGCCCTCTCTTCTTTCAAAACCAGGCTTTTCAAATTTCTCTTTGATTCTGATTTATGCCACTTTTTTTTCTCAGCAGTTTTTTTCACCCCATTTGCTCTCGCTACTAGCTCGTGACATCTTCGCTAATACTCATTAATTGTACACACATTTGTATCGTATATACTTGCCCTGTGCCTTAGCATTGTCTCTTCTATCGCTACGTGGATTAAGGCTGTTACCCCATAAAACTGCATCGGTCAGTAAGCTCGGGGTTCCAACTGCCTAGTTCCATCAAGCAAGGTTAGATTGCACCATAGATACTCCTAAACCAAGAGATAAATTGCTTTAACTCATCGAAATATCGATGTGAATCCGGCGTGTTGAGTTGGCGCTGTGTGAAACCGTGCTTTAGTTATATCAAAAGAAAAGTGAGTACGCATTTGCTTTTCATACTCCAAACGTTGAATCCTTTCAAAGGAAAGCTAATATGATGTTTTAAGGTGTTAGGTGCTAGATTAATTCGTAAATTTTCCTGATTTTACCCCCAAGTACCTGATGCGCGCACCCAACATTCAAAAATTCGTATTTCCCAACAAAAAAAAACTGAAATGCTTCAATGGATTTATAAATTATAAAGTATTTTGAGATTGATGAAGTGAATAATTTTCCTTCAACGTGAAATGGGCCTCGGTCTGGGAGGGTCAATATTAATTAGTCATAAGTATTATCCTTGCTCTGTACTCTTCTTAATTTCTCTCTTCATTAGTTGCTGCATATATTCTCTTTGTTTTATATTATTTTTTGTAATCTCTTGAGTATGTGCCCCAAAGCTCTGCTAGGGCACGAATATATCTAAGCAATGAATCAATTCGTAGACCGATTTCGTTCCGGCTGATTATTTTCGAAATTCTAATAATTTCGAATTTGGGTTACAAGATCGCGAGGAAGTTTTTTGAAGTATGCGAGGCGTCAGTTGCGGAGGCAATTTGGTTTGAACCATGGTAAACCAATCGAGCAAGTTACGTGCAAAGAACGCATGTTCGCAGTTTGCCCGAGTCTCCGATATTGTTTTACGATGCAAGAACGAAATTGTCTGCTTTGCGGAACGGTCGAGCGAGAGAATCAACCGCCCCACGTCAAGTGCCCGACGCCAGGCTGCATCGGTTTATTTTGCACTCAGTGCTTCACCGACTTGCAAAATCTTTGCACGATTTGCATGTCTCCGATGGACTATGGCGATTTGTCGGACATGAGCGAGGAAAAGCAAGTTTCGAATCGAAGACGATTCTCATTTTTACCATCGCGATTATCACACATTTTTTATTTTACTATTTTGATAAATCGCGAATCATAATCCTGTAGAAAAAAAATAAAACGAGAAATGATATTATAAAACGAATGAAAAGTTGGAAAAACGGAAGTTTCATTGATGAGAAATTCAAATATTTCGTGTTACCGAACCTAGAGATTCTTCGGACGATCAGCAAGCCACCGCTCGAAGAAAAGCTCCAACGACGATTGAAATTATCGAGGAAATTGAAGTGACTGATGAATCCGAGCCGGAAGTTAACGAAACGGATAAATTTCTACCGAAAAGTAAAAAAATCGGAAAAGAATTTGTACCGGAAGTTGAAAAGCCGACGAAGCCCAAGTCCCTCCAAAACAACGAAGAGACTGCGGATTTTTCCTCCTCAACAGAGTACAGTCAATGTAAGATTTTGTTATTTTTTTCCACTGATTATTCTTCAACAGCGTCGTTGCTCATGGCAGGAAATGGTTGAACATTGGCGGCTCATACTTTGAGCAATCCTTAGATAATTTAATAAATTTGAACTTTTTTGTCCGAAAATGAAAGCTTATCAGGACGAAGAGCCCGGAGAAATTGATTCGAGGGAAGGAAAACGAGTTCGTTACAGAGACGTCGAAGCTCAGAAGTTGCGGGACGACGTGACGATCCAAGTACACGAATTTTTATTCTTAATCGCTCATGCGTGATTCGCTTCATCGTATCTCGAGGTCGCCGCTGTAATTTAGTCGTGAGTTCTTTTCAATTATTTTTTTTTCTTCTTCATATTGATATGGTTTTTTTGCTCTACTCCTCAAGATCTTTAACGAGCCATTGAAAGGCGACACGACTTCCGGCGACGAGAGCCCAACCTCCTGTTTCCTCGTACGAGCGCACAGAAGACTCAGATCGAGATTAAAACGAAAAAGTCGATCGTCTCCCGGTCGTGATTATTCCTCGAGCTCTCCTTCCGACTCGATCGCACGCACCGAATCATTCCACTCCGGAGGAACCGAAGACGACGATATTACTCATATTAATATCGAAGACGACGACGGTGCAGCTCAACTCGCGCCACGAACGAGAAAAAAAACGAGGAAAAAACGGAACAGCGTCGGAAAAATCGACGATACGTTCGCCAGAGTTCCGTGGCTCAGTCAAACTTCTATAATGGTTTTAATTTTTCTCATGTTTTAATTAAAAAATTTTTTTTTTTTACATCAGAGCAAAGATAATGGTGACGAACACGATCGAGTCCGCGGCCGTCCTCGATCGAAAGAGTCGGAAAAATTTTCGAGGTATCACGAACACTTGGAGAGTTGGAAAAGCGATGGTGAACAGTACGAAGATTGTCTGTGTTCTTCCGAGTCCTTGGAATATTCATCGGAAGATGATTGCGAGTGTCCTTTGATAAAAGGGAGCACCGAAGATTGGGGCGAATCATCGAGTCGGAGACGCGGCGATTCATCACTGAGAAAAGAACGACCACGGGAGGATTACAAGCGTGAATCTAGCTGGGAATATCATCGTCGCAGCGGCGACGATGACGCATCAAGTTTCTCGCAAAACTACGATGGGGACCGATTTTCCAGACGCTTGAGCGCGTTGTCTAGAGACACTCGATACTCGGAAATCAATGAAATTCGCTTGAATAAATTATCCGATGGAAAAAGTTCTCCGGAGACCGGAAGGACCGAGGAGTCCTCGAACATTACAGACTCCGAAGACAAACAAGTAATTTCAATCATATTTTCAATGAAATTCAATTTTTATTCATCTTCAATCTCGGCTTGTTTACAGAAAAAATCCTCCAATTCTGTTAAGGAGGTTGAAGCGTATCTTATGTTAAAACTATTTTCCAACTTTGCACATTGAAATTTTTTAAACAGAAAGCTTAAGACAGTATTAAACTTCTGGCGGGATATGCCGATGATTCACCGTCGTGAAATTGAGATATTTATTGTTGAAATTTGCAATTTTCGTAAATTTCAACAGATTCACGTAAATTTTCAATTCATTAATTTGGAATAATAAAATCTAATGTATTTTTCGTATGATGTCCTATATATATCGCTTCAACTTTCTTGAAGGCTTATTACGTACACTTGTGGTGGACGGGTTATCTCAGAATCGTCTTTTTTGGAAAATCCCTTTGCGGTGGACACGATTACTAAAAAACTATTAATCCGATTCATTCGAAATTTATACCACTTATTTATTATAATAATAGCTAGGGCCTGAACGAAGAATTTTGTATTTTGTTGGAAAACCAAAATGGTAAAAAAAAAACCGAAAATTTAGCACCTCGAAAAATGAATTTTTTGTTAAAACTGTCGCCATTGTTTTTTTAATCAAAATTTTTACAAATCCTTCGTCCAGGGCCAAGCTACTATAGTAAATAAGTGGTACAAATTTGGTATAGATCGGATTAATAGTTTTTTAGTTATCGTGCCCACTGCAACTGATGCTCAAAAAAGGTGCTACTGGAATACAGCTGGAGTTGCGCCATTTTGAGACATTTTTTGATGAAAAAAATTGCACAAATACATGAGCATATGTACTAACGAACGTTGTACACAGTTTTTCAATAAACATTGATTTTATTGTAGAAAAAAAATCAAGAAAATCACGTTTTTTCGCCCGCTGCGAGTGTACGTAAGGCCTTAATTTAGCGAAAAAATGTAAATTTTTCAGAAATTTCCTCCGTAATATTGAAAGCATGCTGGCACTGCGAACACAAAAAAAATAGTTTAATTTAATGAAAAATAAAAATAAAACGAAATCGAAATCCTTTCTTAAATGTTATTTGAAATTTCAGGGCACAAGTTCTGAGTATTCGGGCAAAAGTCAAGAAAATGACGCAGACAGTAATTTTTATTCAGTGGGGATGAGTACAATTAACGAAGATAGTAAAGAATTATCGAGGACGGACAACGAAACGGACGACACCGGGAGTAAGCAGGCGTTTGAAAGAGAGTCTAACGATTACGTGGACGTGACGGGTTTTTCGAGTACCACGAGTGACAGCCCGAAGGAAAAACGAGCAGAAACGAAAAGGCCAATGGCCGTGATGGAAAAAGAGATCGAAAGTTCGCGTCCTGCGGCGCGTAAACGAAGAAAAAAAATTATCAGAAAAATAAGAGAGCAACGAGACGAAGCTGCGAATGTTGCTGACCCGATGGCGGGCTTGGAAATTTATGGTGTTCGTGGGAAAAAGAAGCAAAAAGCAAGGTCTTGGGTGAGGGAAGAAATCGTCGAAATATACGAAGAAGACTCCGGAAAAACTGAAGATGCCGATAAATCTGTGGAAACCGGCGAGTCCGGGGAAACAGAAAAAACTACCGAAACGGAGAACCCCGAAGAGGGAGAAACTTCCATGGAAACGGGAAAATCCGATCAAGTTTTCACCGCATCGGAAAGAATCAGAGGGGGAGGAGTGTTAACGGAAATGGAAAAATGTACGAAAACCGGGAGATTCGAAGATGGAGAAAAATCGAAAGGCGGAAAATTCGAAGAAACTTTAGCAGAAATGGAGACGGAATTTTCGAGGGAAAAAACAGTGAGAGGAAGAATCAAACCGGAAATGGGCCATTCCAAACAGATAAAACCGAGTGAAGTCGGTCCAAATTACGAGGAGTATCGATCGTGCATAAAAAAAAAGAAACAATACGAACGTCGTTATCGACGGGAGAATCGCGAACCAGAGAAGTGCGAAAGACCCAATCGAAGGGAGTCCGAGTCGGATGATCGCTTCCGAAATGAAATTAATCAAGAAGAATGCTTCCACGCTGAACAGCGGAAACTCTGGGAGCAAATGTGTGCCAAAATGGCGGAACATTCTCACCGCTCTGGCTGCCCTAATAAATCGTGCGAGTCTGCGCAAAACTTCCCACACGACGGTTGCACCATTCCTATGTACAATCCCAATCTCTTCCGCCCACCTATTCAAGGTCATACTCGTCCCAGGTGAATCGAGAGTTGAAAGTGATCTTGCTCTTCGTTAAGAGGATGGATCAGTCGACTTATCGCAGCGGTCAGTGCGAGGGAGACAACTGCAAATTTCGAAATCTAAATTCTTTGAGACAGTTTGACCGTTTGAAAGAAGGCTCTGTCAGCCGATTTTGCCATCGTCTTGCGCAGGCTGACAGAGCGTTTTGACAATCGGTCAAACCGCGTCTCAAAGAATTTCGATTTCGAAAATTCCAAGTGAGCTCAGTCGACTGATCCAGACCCTTAAATTCGCGAATAAGTAAAGCAATCGATTAATAAAAACACAATTATTTTTGTAAGAAAGTGTTTATTCTCTTTAGATTTCCACGGAGGGTGTCCAGCCAGGAACAAAGCCGAGAATCCGTTTCTCCGGTGTCGAGAAGAATTTTGCCTTGCAACCAAAGGCCTGACAGCGGTCAAGAACTTGAATTGCACGACAGGGTGAAATTGATCGGGGAACGAGACGAGCGTAGACGAAAATGCGATTGTGAAGAAGAGTCAGGGTCAACGATGGATCGAGATGCATTCAGCAGAGGAATCCTTCCGAGGCCTTCGGTGATAGTCGGCTTTTGAATTAAAGTTTTTCTGCTCACGAGTCAATTCCTGCGATCTCGGAATTATTTAATAATTCAATTATTTATATTCTGTACAGCCTGCTCAACTCACTGGTGTGATTCCCTCTCAGGGAACCGAGAGTTTCGGAAAGCTCGGAAGGGATTACAAAACAGTAATGATTCCCAATAAACCCGAGGAAAGCTCGAGAGAAGGAGACGAAGTCTCCCATTCACTTTTAGTGAATGACAGCGAACCCCTCGTTTCGTCATCAAATTTCAGCAAAAGTGCGAGCCAAATTTTAACACCAGAGCAGCCCAGAAAACGTTCGAGCATTTTGACTCGAATGAGCAGCACAATAGCGTGTGTTTTCAAGGTGAAACATTTCTCTTGTCCATTTGAATCGATGCTACAAACGAATAGAAAATTCAGTTCAATCACTTCAGTAAAGTAAATGTAAAGACTCGAATTATCGGATTATTTATGGAAGCAAATGCGCTGCCAGAGACCCTTTACAGAAGCCATTGCGGTTCTATTTTCGTTATTAATTTTTTTAAGGTAGTTCATGCACGAAACTATTTTCTTGAGAAAGTCTTGAAATTTATACAGAGTTTAGACGAATAGTCGAATGACACGCATATCGAATTTTAAAGGGTTCGTCTTATTGGTTATTGAGACAAAACGTGTTCAAATATGAAGAAAAATGCACATTGCACATGCAGGGTTATAAAAGCTATGCTTAAAAAATCGTTTATCTTTCCATATAGCGAATGAACGCTTTTTACAAAGTTTATGAAAAACGTACACAATAATGATAAAGTTTGGGGAAAAATTCGAGACGATTGTCTTACTAGTTATAAAGATATATTACCTTAAGAGTATGGATCAGTCGACTAACCTCACTTGGAATTTTTGAAATTGAAATTCTCTGACACCGTTTGACTGATTAAAAAAAGGCTCTGTCAGCCTACGCAGAACGATGGCAAAAATCGACTGACAGAGCCTTTTTTTAATCAGTCAAACTGTGTCAAAGAATTTTGATTTCGAAATTCGCAGCTATCTCTCTCGCACTCACGGTTGTGATTACCGACTGATCCATCCTCTTAAGATGATGGATCAGTCGGTAATCACAACCGTGAGTGCGAGAGAGATAGCTGCAAATTTTGAAAAGGAAATTTTTCCACATCGTTCGTCCGATCGAAAAAATAAAAATGTCATCGGATTTTTGCGATCGTGCTGCGTACGATGACATTTTTATTATTTTAATCGGACGAACGATGTCAAAGAGTTTCAATTTCAAAAATTCGAGGTGTGATTACCGACTGATCCATCATCTTAAAGATTGAAATTGGTAATGAGCACCGGTATAACCTTCATATTTGCTTATTTCGGCATTTTGTTTATTCTAGGCTTAGCCCATTCCTGTCATAGCCTTCCGTCTTTTTATTAATCCTTTTTTTTTATCTATTTCCCTTGGCGCTTTCTAATGCAACTTTTTACATAGAAAACTAGAGTATTTTCGCCAGGGACGAACGAAATTTCGGGTTTAGTCAGTGATGGGTCCCCGATTCATTCGCCAAAGATCAGTGGGAAAAATTTATTTATTACAATTTTGAATGAATAACTCTGACATTAATTCAGAGTAAAAATATCTTTAATTGGGGTGTAAAAATCAACTAAATTCAGCTCCGATAAAAGACGATTCTTCATCTACCTTTATTTTTTTGTATATCTGTTGCCAAAATGAAAAATTTGCTCGAGTCCTTCAGAGTGAAGAGAGCAGCAATGCTCCAACGTTTTCTACTGTTTATTTTCATTAGTGTGGTGACGTTTGAAAAAATTCTAGTTACCTTTTTCAATGTACTGTCTCGTGTCGAAGTTTCGGTGATTTTGCAAAACATTGAAGTGTTCATGCGCCAACACTGCAGGAAAATCGATTAGGTTAAAAATAAGAGTGAGCCGAGTGCGCGTCTGCCTAATGATATTCGATCTACGCATTTCTGTGACACTTTAGAAAGCGTTATTTTTTGGGATGAGCTGATGCAAGTTCGTTCACAGGCTGACACATGGAGGAAGCGGAAGGACGCGATTCCGGATGCCAAAATAGCTGACACCGAATCTTCGAGTGAAATGTCATCCATTGACAAAATACTTGTGAAAAGATCCAGTAGAATTTCGTATTCTGAAGAAACTACGGATAACAACGAAACTACCGAGTGAATTGTTCAGTTTGAGTGCACCGAACGATTTTTTCAGAGCCATGCCGAATTTAATAGAGCGACGGAGAATGAAAAGGCGGTCGATAACGATGAGCCAACAACCAGTTTACAATATTTATTACACCGACGCCCAGGCGATTCCACAGTTGCCGAATTTCTCACGCAACCTCCTCCGAACTTATCCCCAGTTGGAACAATCGATTTATCCCCTTCAGAGGCTTCAGGATTCTTTTGCCATCCCTCAAAACAATCGGAATTACATTGCCGCCGATAATAACGGCCAAGAATATTTCAATGCCCCTCGAAGCGATGAAAACGTCAAGAGAACCGAGAAAAAGCCGTTTTTTCCTGAAGAGAGCCAACGTCGATGTAAACTAGCGTTGAAAAACCGATCCGCCGAAACTCCTCGTTGTCTCCATCCACAACCGAGCTCACCGAAGAGCTGTCGGGGCTGTAAATCTTCTACGGAGCGTCGAGACACTTGCTTCGTCACGACGAGCGAATCACGAGGAAGCTGCAATCGCGTAAATTCGAACAGTCCACACATAACACTTCCGGCCCAGGCAATCGGCTCCAATCACGGTTACAGTATGAAGATCCAAGTTCTGACAACTCCCTTCAAGGCTAAAGAAGTTGGTGAAAAAAAACGTTCCAATGGTGTTGAATCAACGAGCGAATTCGACAACGATTCCTATTTCACTAAACAGGAAGTTCCGCTCGAACTTGAGGATAGACAAAATCGAATATGTCCACGTACGAGGGAAGCTAGGAAACGTGATTCCATCCTGTCGAAACTGAAACGTAAAATGAAGAAAAAACGGTCGAGAACGATCGTTGACGATCCAGGTGACAGTTCGAGGTCAAACAGTGCTCTGGAAATCTTGAGCCCCAGGCAGCTCATCGAATCTTCTACGAATGTGTGTTCATCGATTGGAAATTCGCAAATTGAGCCAGAAAACTCGAGCCCCGTGGCTATCAACTTCGAAGAGGCACTGAAAAATCTCGAGGAAACTCTCAAGATCGATACGGAACCGACGGAACTGAAGAAAACATCGAACCATCAGTTCTCAGGCTCGTCGACACCTTTCGTTTGCGAAGCCTGCAAACTCAAAAATCATTTTTACCTTCGAGATCGATCTTCCCTCGGAAGAGTACGAAATTCAAGCAGATCTTTGCACGACCATTTCCAAGAGGTTTCCCACAATTCTGCCCTGCCTCGGAACTCGATTCCTCCTGAAGAAACACTTGACAATCGTTTACTCAATGTTCATTGTAATAAAACGAGACGAGACAAACAACTCTTCAGGGATCATTCACCACCCGAGAGGGACGAACCCACAAGGTCGTTGGGAAAAAGCACTCATTCTCAGGGCGCGAACCATCACAACGGCGCATGTCGTCACTTTCCTGATTCTAATCTTGCCTGTTGTGGACTCGTCATGTATGGCCAAGAACAGCCACTTTTTAAGTACGATTTCAATAAAAAAGAAATCAAATTTCAGGCAATGAATTCCGCTACAGTAACTGTTTTCTCATGTTTCGATCGAAATGAGTTGAAAACCAATGATCATTGATTCTCAACTCGCTCAAAAAAGGCTCCATCACGAGTCAAGTGCTTTGAGGTACTTTTTTTTCATAGGTCAACGAAGGAACAATGTTGTATGAAAACCATTCCTGTCTGCGGCACCGTGAGCCAAGGACTTTCTCCAGGGTTCGATAAAACTGCATTTCCTCTACGACAATTTTCAAATCTTCCAAATTTTACTCTGACCAGTTGAAATATGTTGATTATTCGTTGTAAAGATACGAACTCAACCATTCACCTTCTTATCATAATCGGGAATCCCTGCGTTGTCATCAACGATATCGAAAGAGATTTGATCCTGGAGCACAACACCGACTTCGACGTGATTGCAACAATTGTAGAAATCGGAATGAGCAGAATCTGGAATTCCCAACATCACCGGTTCTCAACACGCTGGCAAAAGCTGCGAATTTGATGCTTACATCGATCTTTGGAAGGACGAAATCCAGCGTGGTTCGTATTTTCAAATCATTCGTTTGATTACAATATTTTATAATTTTTTTTTAAGTTTCGTTGCTTTTTCGAATAAAACAGCATCGTCTCGTTCGTTCTGAATATTTTTCGTTTCCTTTGTTTTTTGTTCATTTATTCATGGGACAAGCGCTGTCAAAGTAACAAGATTCTAAATCATGAGACGGTTAACCTAAAAACCGAAATATTGCGTTGTTTTATTAAATTTTGAGTGTAAAAAATCTCGGATAATTTTCATTGTACTTTCGCAGTGAGTGACGTGTCCATGTTCGATTCTTTCGACAGCACAGGAAAAAGTTAAATCTACAAAATGTTGGTGCCAACGGAGACGAAGAATTTCATGAGAAGAAATCTTCAGTGATGAATCGAGGAAACCGAAAACCCTCGATACGTTAATGTTTGTAATTTTTCGTTGGAAATGTCAAGCGATTCTCGAAAGTTGGCTGGAGTCAAAGAAGCGTGGTTTCGAATGACAAACGACTGAGTTTTATCAGTATAAATTTTTCTCCTGGCAGCCATGTTCAAGCAGCGATTGAAAATAGTGAAGAAACACTGAACGGAATTGAATAATTAACGAAAATTTTCAACACGAACGTTTTCGTTGATATGGTAGACAAAAGTGGGGATAAAAAATCCGATCGAATAAACGAAAAATGGAAAATCTCTGGCGAAAAATACGGAAGACGAAGAAACATCTTGAGATTCTGGCTCGTGCCAACAGATGACGTGGGTCAAATGAAGATAAAAATAACTCGTTATTCGACGAAAGAAGCTTATTTGCTATCGGTCAAGAAGAAATGATGTGCTTCGGCGGAGCATTCAGAAATTCATAGAGAAAAAGGTAGGCGAAATTCCATCAGCAAATGTGTCGTTATCATTTGCAGTATGAGTTCGGAAGAAATCGGAAGCTCCTAATCGTTAAGCTTGTAATCGCGAAGCCAGTCCTCGTGCAACGAGAGAAAAAAGCTTCTACGTTCGAAAGAAAAAATGGGAAAAACGAAAACTGCGCGTCAAGCAAAACGCAGCAGATGCTATGAAACGGATCAACGGCAGATGACAGGAAACGTAAATATTTACATTTGTTCAGAAGCGAACAATAAAACAAATGATTCAGAAACGAGGCCTCAACAGGGGAATCCTTGTGTCGAGGATTACGAAACGGAAACAAACAGTTTTGGACAGTGCAGAACGGAGTCAGATCGATCTTCCGATTCCATGTATGATTCTCTTGAAATGAGTTCGAATCCGGCTCAATGCTCTGATGACATCGATTATCATCGTGGCAATGAACTCTTGTGTTGTCGCGGTACAGACGACGAATTGACTTCGACCGATTCCCCGACACTTTGCAGCAGTAACGGCTATTGTTATGGTAACAATAAGACGCGCAAACTGGATTTTCTCAGGCCAATAAACGGAAAATGTCTCGGTTTGGAAAATCGTTACTATAAAAATTGCAACAGGAACCAGAATCGGTTTATAGCGAGGAATGAGAATTGGAGTTGTCGGAATAAGATGGCACAACCCCAGCAAATCTGCTGTTGCCACAAATATAATCGTTCTCCAGATCGGAATTATAAAACCTGGCCAGAACGACCCTGCCAGCAAGAATCTGGCGTCAATCGATGTTCCCGGGTCACTGAAGAAACAGAAAAAACAGTTCACGCAGATGACAATGAAGTTGAAGAAAATATGGATATTAATGGGGATCAGTTTACCGATGAGGGGCTCATTTGCCAGGAAAAGGAAAAACATGTTGAAGACGAATCTTTAAGATCTGATTGTAGCTCTTTAAAACAAGACCCAGCCGGTGAAGACATGGTTGAGAACGATAATTGTCGACCACGGCAAAAAAAATGTTCGAGATCTGATTCTGGTTCTTCACAAGAAGAAGCGGTCAGTGGAGAAATGGTCGAAAACGAAAATGGTCAACAGGAAGAAAATAATTTTTCGAGATCTGAATCTGGTTCTTTAAAAGAAGAAGCAGTCAGTCGAGAAATGGACGAGAAACAAAATTGCCCACAACTGACTGAGGAGGTTGTTCGAGATTCGAGATCTGAGTCTGGTTCATTAAAACTAGAAGCAGGCAGTCGAGAAATGGTCGAGAAACAAAATTGCCCAGAACTGACTGAGGAAGTTGTTGAAATTTCTTTTGCTCCGATAGAACAAGAAAAATACAGTGATAAAAATTCCGAAAACGAGATTAATCAACAAGAGAGAAAAAAAACTTCAAGATCTGTTTCTCGTTCTTTGAAACAAGAATCAGCAGACGAAAAAATGGTTGAAAACGATAAAGAGCAAGGATGGAGAAAAAGGTTGTCAAGGTCCATTTTTGGTTTCTTAAAACAGAAAACAGCGAGTGAGGAAATGCCCGAGAACCAAAATGGTCAACAGCAAGAAAAAAAGTTCTCAAGATCTATTTCTGGTTTTTTAAAGCCAAAAGTAGTCAGTGGAGAAATGGTCGAAAACGGAAATGGTCAACAGCAAGAAAAAAAGTTTTCAAGACTTTTTTCTGGTTCTTCAAAACAAGAAGCAGTCAGTGCAGGAATGGTTGAAAACGGAAATGGTCAACAAGAAGAAAAAAAGTTCTCAAGATCAACTTCTTATTCATCAAGACAAAAAGCACTCAGTGAGGAAATGATCGAGAACCAGAATGGTCGACAGCAAGAAAAACAGTTCTCAAGATCCATTTCTGATTCTTTAAAACCAGAAGCAGTCAGTCGAGAAATGGTCGTAAATGGAAATGGGCAACGGCAAGAAAAGAAGTCTTCAAGATCTGTTTGTAGTTGTCCAAAACAAGAAGTAGTCAGTGGAGAGAAGGTCGATAACCGAAATGGTCAACATGAAGAAAAAAAGTTCTCAAGATCAACTTCTTATTCATCGAGACAAAAAGCACTCAGTGAGGAAATGATCGAGAACCAGAATGGTCGACAGCAAGAAAAAAAGTTCTCAAGATCTATTTCTGATTCTTTGAAACCAGAAGCAGTCAGTGGAGAAATGGTCGAAAATGGAAATGGTCAACAGCAAAAAAAGAAGTCTTCAAGATCTGTTTCTGGTTCTTCAAAACAAGGAGCAGTCAGTCAAGAACTGGTTGCGAATAACAATGGTCGACAACACGGAAAGAAATCTTCGAGATCTGCTTCTGGTTCTTCAAAACAAGAAGCATTCAGTGGAGAAACGGTCGAAAACGTAAATGGTCGACAGCAAGAAAAGAAGTTTTCAAGATCGATTTCTGGTTCTTTAAAACCAGAAACAGTCAGTGGAGAAATGGTTGAAAACGGAAATGGTCAACAGCAAGAAAAAAAGTTTTCAAGATCTGTTTCTGGTTCTTCAAAAAGAGAAGCAGTCAGTCAAGAAATGGTTGAGAATAACAATGAACGACAACAGAGAAAGAAATCTTCGAGAACTGCTTCTGGTTCTTCAAAACAAGAAGCAGGCAGTGGAGAAATGGTCGAAAATGGAAATAGTCAACAGCAAGAAAAGAAGTTTTCAAGATCTATTTCTGGTTCTTTAAAACCAGAAGCAGTCAATGCAGGAATGGTCGAAAACGGAAATGGTCAACAGCAAGAAAAAAAGTTTTCAAGATCTGTTTCTGGTTCTTCAAAAAGAGAAGCAGTCAGTCAAGAAATGGTTGAGAATAACAATGAACGACAACAGAGAAAGAAATCTTCGAGATCTGCTTCTGGTTCTTCAAAACAAGAAGCAGGCAGTGGAGAAATGGTCGAAAATGGAAATAGTCAACAGCAAGAAAAGAAGTTTTCAAGATCTATTTCTGGTTCTTTAAAACCAGAAGCAGTCAATGCAGGAATGGTCGAAAACGGAAATGGTCAACAGCAAGAAAAAAAGTTCTCAAGATCAACTTCTTATTCATCAAGACAAAAAGCAGTCAGTGAGGAAATGGTCGAAATCGGAAACGGTCAACAGCAAGAAAAAAAGTTCTCAAGATCTATTTCTGGTTATTTAAAACCAAAAGCAGTGCACGGAGATATGGTCGAAAACGGAAATGGTCAACAGCACGAAAAAAAGTTCTCAAGATCGACTTCTAATTCGTCAAGACAAAACGGAGTCAGTGCAGGAATGGTCGAAAACGGAAATGGTCAACAGCAAGATAAAAAGTTCTCAAGATCGACTTCTAATTCGTCAAGACAAAACGCAGTCGGTGCAGGAATGGTCGAAAACGGAAATGGTCAACAGCAAGAAAAAAAGTTCTCAAGATCAACTTCTTATTCATCAAGACAAAAAGCACTTAGTGAGGAAATGGTCGAAATCGGAAATGGTCAACAGCAAGAAAAAAAGTTCTCAAGATCTATTTCTGGTTATTTAAAACCAGAAGCAGTGCATGGAGATATGGTCGAAAACGGAAATGGTCAACAGCAAGAAAAAAAGTTCTCAAGATCGACTTCTAATTCGTCAAGACAAAAAGCAGTCAGTGCAGGAATGGTCGAAATCGGAAATGATCAACAGCAAGAAAAAAAGTTCTCAACATCGACTTCTAATTCGTCAAGACAAAAAGCAGTCGGTGCAGGAATGGTCGAAAACGGAAATGGTCAACAGCAAGAAAAAAAGTTCTCAAGATCAACTTCTTATTCATCAAGACAAAAAGCACTCAGTGAGGAAATGGTCGAAATCGGAAATGGTCAACAGCAAGAAAAGAAGTTTTCAAGATCTATTTCTAGTTCTTTAAGACCAGAAGCAGTCAGTGAAAAAATGGTCGAAAACGGAAATGGTCAACAGCAAGAAAAAAAGTTCTCAAGCTCAACTTCTTATTCATCAAGACAAAAAGCACTCAGTGAGGAAATGGTCGAAATCGGAAATGGTCAACAACAAGAAAAAAAGTTCCCAAGATCTATTTCTGGTTATTTAAAACCAGAAGCAGTGCATGGAGATATGGTCGAAAACGGAAATGGTCAACAGCAAGAAAAAAAGTTCTCAAGATCTTTTTCTGGTTCTTTAAGACCAGAAGCAGTCAGTAAAGAAATGGTCGAAAACGGAAATGGTCAACAGCAAGACAAAAAATTCTCAAGATCAACTTCTTATTCATCAAGACAAAAAGCACTCAGTGAGGAAATGATCGAGAATCAGAATGGTCGACAGCAAGAAAAACAGTTCTCAAGATCCATTTCTGATTCTTTAAAACCAGAAGCAGTCAGTCGAGAAATGGTCGAAAACGGAAATGGTCAACAGCAAGAAAAAAAGTTCTCAAGATCAACTTCTTATTCGTCAAGACAAAAAGCACTCAGTAAAGAAATAATCGGAAACGGAAATGGTCAACACCAAGACAAAAAATTCTCAAGATCAACTTCTTATTCGTCAAGACAAAAAGCACTCAGTGAGGAAATGGTCGAAATCGGAAATGGTCAACAACAAGAAAAAAAGTTCCCAAGATCTATTTCTGGTTATTTAAAACCAGAAGCAGTGCATGGAGATATGGTCGAAAACGGAAATGGTCAACAGCAAGAAAAAAAGTTCTCAAGATCTTTTTCTGGTTCTTTAAGACCAGAAGCAGTCAGTAAAGAAATGGTCGAAAACGGAAATGGTCAACAGCAAGACAAAAAATTCTCAAGATCAACTTCTTATTCATCAAGACAAAAAGCACTCAGTGAGGAAATGATCGAGAATCAGAATGGTCGACAGCAAGAAAAAAAGTTTTCAAGATCTATTTCTGGTTCTTTAAAACCAGATGCAGTCAGTGGAGAAATCGTCAAAAATGGAAATGGTCAACAGCAAGACAAAAATTTCTCAAGATCAACTTCTTATTCGTCAAGACAAAAAGCACTCAGTAAAGAAATAATTGAAAACGGAAATGGTCAACAGCAAGAAAAAAAGTTTTCAAGATCTATTTCTGGTTCTTTAAAACCAGAAGCAGTCAGTGGAGAAATGGTCGAAATCGGAAATGGTCAACAGCAAGAAAAAAAGTTCTCAAGATCTTTTTCTGGTTCTTTAAGACCAGAAGCAGTCAGTGAAGAAATGGTTGAAAACGGAAATGGTCAACAGCAAGACAAAAAATTTTCAAGATCAACTTCTTATTCATCAAGACAAAAAGCATTTAGTGAGGAAATGATCGTGAACCAGAATGGTCAACAGCAAGAAAAAAAGTTCTCAAGGTCTATTTCTGATTCTTTAAAACCAGAAGCAGTCGGTGGAGAAATGTTCGAAATCGGAAATGGTCAACAGCAAGAAAGAAAGTTCTCAAGATCAACTTCCAATTCATCAAGACAAAGAGCACTCAGTGAAGAAACGGTCGAGAAACAAAATAGCCGACATCTGACTGAGGAAGTTGTTAAATTCCCTTCTGTGTCCATGGAACAAGAAGAAGCCAGCAAAAAAATTTCCGAAAACATGAGTGGTCGACAACAGCGAACAAAATCTTCAAAATCCTCTTCTGGTTCATTAAAACAAAAAACAATCGGTGAAACGGAGGAAAAAAAATTCGACATGCAACCGAGCGACAAAAAATTTTCAAGAGTAATAGGTTTGCAAAACCTATTCAGTAGAAATTCTCGAAAATCTTATTGCCGTAAATTTTGTGGATGTGAACATCCTAGCATCCTCGAAGAGGAAAGCAACAATCATGGTGGTGACGAGAAAACACCCGTACGAATATTAATTGCTGTGGTTAATCAGCCTATCCTTGAAAATTACACTTCTCAGTTACATAGAGAGCAATCGGAAAAAAAGCCTTCAAGATTGACTTCTAGTTCAGGAGAACAACAAGCGGTCAGTGAAAGAACAAATTCCATCTTCCAGCGATCTATGAGCAAAGCCATGACTATGGTGAAAATAATGGGAACTGATAACGCAAGAAGTATCTCTCGTGAGGAAAAAAATGAAGAACCGATTCTTGCGGAAAGAAAGCTCAATGAAAATGATAATGATTCAACGAGCTCGAGAAAAGAAAGAAACATTGACGGTTCTACGGAGATGCGGCCATCGTTGATCGCACCTCGTGGAAGTCCAACGATTGCGAGGCCACCGGAAACTTCCGGTTCCACAGCTGACCAATCCTCGTTAGTCCTCAAAAAAATAGGAAAAGTTCCGTGGCATGACACTAAGGAAAGTCGATCCAAAACAAAATTGGCTATAGCCTTAACGCGCAAAAGACATTCAGCAGGAACGAAAAGGTGGCCGCAGAAGGTTCGATCGAGCGAACATGATACGGAGTCAAAAGAGGATCAATCCGATTACGAAACATCGAAACAACGCACCTCATCCGGACTTCTTAAAAGTACAGAAGACTTGACAGAAAGAGATCCTGACGCAGAAGGAGGCGAACCAGAAGCGGAAGAAACAGAAGCAGAAGAAGCGGAAGCAGAAGAAACAGAAGCGGAAGCAGAAGCAACAGAAGCGGAAGCAGAAGAAACAGAAGCAGAAGAAACAGAAGCAGAAGAACCACAAGCAGAAGAAACGGAAGCAGAAGAACCACAAGCAGAAGAAACAGAAACAGAAGAACCACAAACAGAAGAAATAGAAGCAGAAGAACCACAAGCAGAAGAACCACAAGCAGAAGAACCACAAGCAGAAGAAACAGAAGCAGAAGAATCACTAACAGAAGCTCCAAAAGCAGAAGAACTAAAAACAGAAAAACCAAAATCAGAAGAACCAAAAGCAGAAGAACCAAAAGCAGAAGAACCAAAAGCAGAAGAACCAAAAGCAGAAGAACCAAAAGCAGAAGAACCAAAAGCAGAAGAACCAAAAGCAGAAGAACCAAAAGCACCAGAACCAAAAGCAGAAGAACCAAAAGCACCAGAACCAAAAGCAGAAGAACCAAGAGCACCAGAACCAAAAGCAGAAAAACCAAAAGCAGAAGAACCAAAGCTTCCCACTGAATATAAAAGTGCTACGACCGTGCGCCCCAAGATGGAAGAAAATTTCTACCCACAGGGCGGTTTTCGACAGCAAATTTATAATTGCTGTTGTTCAAGAGAGTGTGGAACATCATACCAGATGATGTCGCCAGACTGTCCCTCGCCTTCAAAGATTCAATCATTCCCCACGCCTCAAACCCACACAGTTTGCAACGGAGAAAGACAAAAATCAATGATCTGCGTTTACTGCGACAATTCACGACGAAATTGCGTCTGCAGCGTCCCCATTCGGAAGTGTTCCCAATGTGGCTTTGCAACTGTTAGTAAAGAAAATCTAGCATTTTCCGTAAGCACGTGGAAACCCAGACGAAATGTTGCACAATGTTTTTCAAGGTCACCCGAAATCGTCAATGACTTTTCATGCCAAAATTCCTCTTGTTGGGAAAATCCCCAACCGTGCGGGATGAGCGCACTTCCTTACCAAAATACCAAAGTCTTTTCCATTGTTTTGGACGAACTTGAACAGAAAATCAACGGTCGGGGATACTGCAACGTTTGCAAAAAAGCTCCGTGTCGATGTCCCTGCGACGTGAGACCCTGTCTGAGGTGATTTTTTCATATTTTTCAATTAACCTTTCTTCGTGGTCGCCTCCGAGACTCATTTGATCTCAATTGATGATTTTTTTCCAGTAAACTTTGTAATTGCAAATTCAATATTGACCCCGAAATTTAACAGGACAATCTCGGAACACCATAGTTGCGAACGGTCTCGAGAAAAGTCACGACAAAGATTGAGAAGCCGTTCACCGATCTGTGGACGAGTCTCGAAGAGGATCGCTAGCCGACGAAGGAGTGCGAGAGAATCGAGACGCGTGAAAATTTGTGGCAGGTGTGAAAGCTCCCCTTGTCGATGCGGCAAAACTCGTAAATCATCGGAAAATAATCGACGGTCACAGTTTTGTCGCTGCTCAAGATCGCCCTGCATGTAAGTCATTAAATCGAGACAATGATTCTCCAAAATATACCAATTCGTGCTCCACGAAATGTTACTAAATCAATAGAAATCCGCGAAAACGTACTTTGCCATGAAACCCATGAAATTTTCCAATTTTTAAAGTTTAGTTCGGCCGCGTTCTATGACTTGCCAAGTTTACAACTATTTCACGTTTATTAATTTCAAGTCTAAATTACTGATCAAATTAATTAACACTTTAATTGAGAATATTTTTATCACAAAATTGTAATAAAATGCTTTAAGAATATCATAAAAGATCAAATTTATAAATTCATTTGAATTTGTCAATTCATTAAAAAAAGCGAAGCCACTTTGAAGAATGAAAGCACGTGAGTCAGTCTCAAAAATAAATTTGATGAAATTCGCACGATTCCCGAATTTGCCCGTAGTTCAATCAGCTGTTACCAGCAATCCAACATAAACGGACTGACATTCGCTTTCGACGCGTCAAAAACTCGAGTTTTTTCATGTTTTCTTTCTTAAAAGTCCCGCGTCAGGTAATGTTTTTTTTAAAGAAACGGAATCTGTGATAAATTTTCTTGGCGATACAAACTTTTCCGAAGCTCCAACACCGTAAAATTTTTTCACAAAATATTATTGTGAATTTTTCCATAGGCTAGCGTGTTAAAAACTCAAAATTCTAAATTAAATAATTTGTGTTGATTTTTATCATAATATTTTCTCCAATTGATTGCATTGAGCTCGAGTCATTGTTGTGACGTGCATGCACCATTATCGTTACACAGCTGCAGATCGGTGAACGAAGTCAGGAATTCGCGGCCATTTCGGAGGTGTGATTCATCGAATCGAGGAAGAAAAGATCGTTCGAGGGAGAAAAAAAACAAAAGAAGGATTTACGGCGAGGACAATGTGTATGGCGCTACTGGGTCAAGCCGCTTTGTGTCTAGTCCAGAAAGCCATCGACGAAGTAGGAAAAGCTGTTATCTTCCGAATCGAAATGCCGGCAGATCGAAACCGAGTGAACGATTCCGTTAAGGAAGTTCGCATTATTCATTCTTTCTTCGCTCTTCCGTTATTCCAGCAGGATTTTTATTTCCAATGAAACTTCAAAGCTGCAGTGAATATAGAGTAAAAAATGTAGGAATTTGTAGCGTCGTAATTAAGTGTAATTAAAAAAAGTGTGTTTCAAGTTTATCAAAACTCGTCAACTGAAAATGCTATTAAATCATACGCAAAAGATCGCCCGTGTTCTTACACTTTTTTCACAATCCCACGACTCCGATAGACCGACTGAAATGTGAAGTAGCCAACGCCAATATAATGGAGCCAACTTTTTAACCAATCGTTCGAATCTTCATGCTGGATATTTCTTATCAGTTTATTCTCTCTCCCACATGTAGCATGGTCGTCAAAAATATGGCAGCACTCGTAGAAATTAGTGAGTCGTTCCACAGATCGATGAGTCAACGTTTTCGTGCACGTGGAAACTAGAGCAGGTAATCAAATCGAAGGTCGTTAAAGTCTCAGAGAATTCTGGAAACGAGCTGCGAGCACTGCTCTTCATATTGCTTCACCTACAAAAGAACAGCGCCCCCCGGAACTAGAGTGGAGAAATTTCGGTGAGTGCATCGAGGAAAGTGAGAAGAGAGGGGGAAGGGAACGTTCTCGCAAACGATAATCGTCAGTCTTTGATAGTGCTTTGTACACGAACGTACATAACTTAGACAAAATTCTCTTGAGCAACAACACTTTCCTCCGCGAGGGGGAGAGTAGAAGGGGCTCCTCACTTGCTCGCCTGCCTATAAGATGCTGTGTTACACTCTTGTGCTAGACTTGTACGAACTGTAGACGTGTGAGCACCTTAAGCACTCGCTCTCCGACAACATCCTGTTGCTCTTTCCTGTGACAATCTTTTGTGCGCCTTTTTGTACACGGGAAATCGCAACTGCGAAATCCTAAACATTCAATCCTGCCTGAACGATTCGCCGATCGTGCGAGTTCGCCGAACTTTTGAGACATTCAGAATGGAAGTGTGTAATCGCGATTCGAACACCCTCGAGCGCAACGAACCTCAATCCTCTTTGGTGCATCGAAAAGTTGACAACCTCGACGATCTTATAAAACAACTCCATTGTGCTTTCGCTACCGATTTTGTGGATATCGATCACGTTCGATCGCTCATGGAAGCTTACAGAAGCAGCCCACAGGACTGGAAAAAGTATGCCAAGTTCGATCGTCACAGGTAAACGAGCGACTCACTTTTTCATTCACGTTTTTATCGAACTCTCGATCGAACAACGATTCTTCAAAATATTCGTCAAAAGAAAAACGTGATAATCAAGATTTAAACGGTGCCTAAAGCCCAAAGAATTCGCGTGATAAATCATCGGAAATTGGAGCAGAGATCGAGAAATTTTTTAAATTATATTAAATATTTATTGTCCGGGAAAAAATTTCGTGTCGACAGTAAATGTTTTATCGAGTTGCTCATTTAAATATGTTGTGTCGAGGATCGGGGAAGTGACCGAGAGCAGAGAACAGCGACTTTTTCATTTATTTCGGAATATTTTATGGTTCGATCGTTAAATTTTATCGATCCAAAGCCATCGAAAATTAATACTATTATGATTAATGAGCATAAACATTTTCTTTATCTCATTCGGTCGTCGATTTTTGACGAAGAGATAGAGAAGCATTAATAGTGTTACGAAAATTCGACCGGTGTCATCCCGAGGCGAGGATAAATCGGTAGGGAAAATGACTTTTCAATGATTTATCTTCGCTCGCGAAACGGTGCGATCGAACGAGTCGTTTCAGTCTTCGTTTTCAAGTGCGCCGGGCTTTGTAACCGTTGAACTTTTGCCACGTGTTCGTGCACAGCGAAATAACGGTAGAGTTAAGCGAGATTTACTTCCGAAAAGTTGGAGTAACGCCTTGAAGGTTGGAAAACCAGTTTGAAGGAACAAAGCGTTGGAGAACAATTTTCGGGCTGCGCAATCTCGAGGAGACGAATTTTAATCCGCGCGAGCGACCAAAGGTCGCGAAGGGTTATCACCGCTCGCCGATATATTTCTTATTTTTCCAAATTTCTTAAAGAAAACTAGCACGATCTGGAATGCCAGCAGCTGCGAGATAAATTCGATCGAAAAATTTCGGAGTCACTTTGGTGAAGCACTTATTGCGAATGGGGCGAGAGACTTTGTCAATAACTATATTATGATTAATTTCATTAATGAATATGGACCGAAAGAAGGAAACGGCTGGAATTAAATCGCGTTAAAGTTCTCGACTCTTCTATCGACGAGGTCGTGTGATACGAAGCTTAATTGAACGGTGGGGGGGGGAGGCTCTCAACAACTCGAAAACAAAGCGTAAAAGTGTGGCAATAAACTCTTCGATAACGAACGATCGAAAGAGCGAGAAAGCACGAGTGGAGAATATTATGTTAATGACTCCAGATGAAAACATCAACAGGAGCGACCAATCAGCCAATCAGTGACCTCTTCCATTAAAATATTCTGCAATCCCAGTGGAATTAAGTAAACAATCGATCTATTGACTCGATCGGCGCGAGATCAGAAAACTTCATGATGGCATGATCGGCATGAGATCAGAAAAAATTCGATTGAAAGTCATTGCTCGATTCAATCGTGACGCTTCCGTTCGAAATTTACGAGGGGCAATTTAAAAACATAGTCTCAGTCGGTTTAGCAGTATTATTTTGAAAGAAACGTTGCTTTTTATGGCCCGAACATTCCTTACATTGGAAAATGTTAAAATCCAGCTGACTCGAAGCAGAAAAATACAAAACACTAAAAACGACAGTTCTGTGGGATTTTTAGGGGGAAAAAGTGGTCGAGAACTCGATGACATTCGAGTAGAATTGAAACGAACAATGTTTTTTATCACTCGAAAAAAAAAATCAATTTTCTCGATGAAATTGACGAAGTGATTGTTATTCGAAGAATTATTCCGCGTAAATGAAAAGTGCGTTGAAACTGCGCTGCACGTAGAGCCCGCCGAGTCGAGCGCAGCGAACGTCTTATACGTGGAAACGTTTATTTTTCAATTCCACTATTTCTTCTCCTCTGCCCTCTCTCCGGTTTACTCCACGGCGATATTCCCTTTCTACGCGTAAATTCTAGACCATTCAGAACATCACCTCACTTCGCGCTCATACTGCAAACGAAAGCTGACGAAGAAAATAAAAAAAAGAAAAATAATGCACGAGGTGAAAAAAAAGGAACGAGACGAAATGAGTGAAACTCCACAATTATCCGCGTGTCCGAACACACCGAGACTCGATACTGCTCGAGAAAACTTCGCTCGCAAGAGCACCGAATGCAGCTTCGATTTTAGGTCAATAAGAAATTTCAATTCAATCAATCGAGGGGTCTAATTAGACGAGCAAAAAAAAGACTATTTTCACGAATTTTTAAAATTGGTATAAAATATAAATATGGATACAAAAAGTGTTAGGCCTGGAAAATACACTCTTGAAATACACAAAACAAAATGTTTTATATTTTTTATTTTACTCAGTTTTCGTACAGAAAAATGGAGGAGCAGGCAGCTCCACAAAAAATGCGTGTGCGCTGTTGGATAAAATCTCTGGAATGGATGATCGGAGAAAAAAAAAAAAATGGTTTTAGATTCAATAGGCTGTAGCGCGTGTGATACGATTTTTCATTTTTTTCAAAAATGACAAAGTTACGGGCATCTTTCCAAAAACTACGAAAAAGCACGTTAATAAAAAGCACGATACTCTTAAATATGTAGAATTTCGAAAAAAAGTCGATTTTTTTCAATTCTGATTAGGGCAGACCCCTTAACTGATTCCACTTTTTTGTCAGTTCATCATTTTTATTTTTTCCATTGAAAATCTGATTTTTTCACTTACGAAAGGTTTTCACAGCGCTACATTTCGTCCCACGAAAATTTGTATCAAATTCTCAAATTAATAAGAAAATGAATAGTTTTACTTTGAATTATCGGAATGGATTTTAATATTCAGCTCTTCTGTCGATTCGTTTCAACAGGTACACGAGGAATTTGGTTGACGACGGTAACGGAAGATTCAATCTGATCGTTCTTTGTTGGGGCGAAGGTCACGGCTCTGCTATTCATGACCATGCCAATGCGCATTGCGTTATGAAAGTCCTCCAGGGAGAATTGACCGAGGTAAAGTTTCCAAAGTGATGCAAATAACAAAAAAAAACTGAAATCTTAAAAGCGCGACTTCAGCCGCTCGTTAAATAAAGTAAACTCCTTAAGTTACAGAAACGCATCGAGATTTTCGAATTTTCCTGATTCTTACGAATTTTCCTAGAAAGAAATCAAAATATTTTTTCATTAAATTTCTATGAAAAATCTTTTTTCTCGGACAATCGTTAAAAAAAAAAAATAATAAACATCTGCATTTGGTAAACACAAAAAAACTCTTTTTCTCCATTCTATTACTGCACGATGAGCGTTCGATATCAATTTTCCCGCTACCCATTTGCTAGCTATTTATAAGAAACTTTTACCATGAAATGATAAAAAGAAAATTATTCACCCAACTCTCTCAGTCTTCTTTATAAAAACGATTACAAATATATCATTAAATTTGAATTGACACTCGACGAAGATTGAATGATCAATGATTTATTAATGAAAATCTCGTTGTCAGTTGAATAAATGTTTGCCAACATTTGTGCCACGTTGCCTCTCACAATTTATTCGAATGAAATCATAATTTGTCGCGATTCATAAGACAAAGTTCTAACAACGAAGTTTTCCAGTGCTCGTAAAACGTAGAATTTCTGTGTATAATTGTTTGCGAATTCAACATCAGACTCGATACGCTTGGCCCGACGAAAGTGCGGAACCGAGAGAAGACGGTGATAAGCTTCAGGAAACGAGTAGAAGTACCTTCGGCCTTAATGACGTTTGTTACATAAATGATTCGTTGGGGTTGCACAGAATTGAAAATCCGAGCACGATTAATCCTGCTGTATCGTTACACATCTATTCACCACCTTTCGACATGTGTTCGGTCTTCAACAAACAAACTGGCCAGAAAATACCGTGCAAAGTGACCTTCTGGTCGAAACATGGCGAACGTCGTAATCGGGTAAGTATTTCGTCGTTTTGACCTTTCATGATGTTGATCGATTGTAGGATCTTGAGAATAGAGAAATCTTCGAGGTTAATTAATCGCTCTTTCGTTTGACTCAACAGGAAATCCAAGATTCGCGATCCCCCGAGGACAACTGAGCGACTGAAAAGGAAAAAGCATCGAGTGTTCTTATTCCTTCGTCTCGGAATGAAAAACTTATTTTATTACAATTGTATCCGTAGGTACTTAATTTATGGAAAAACTTGATGAGCGAATGCAAGTTCATCACGCGAGAATATTTGAGAGTACAGCGCACGTTATTGCGGAATGATAATTAAAGAAATCGCACTTTTTAATGTTCGACGGGGTTATCGGATTTATCGCTGGTCCCTCTCGGGTCAAACGAGCTCTCAGATAAATCCAGAAATGTTTATCTCGTCTTTCGACTGTACGAGCGAATCTCATTCTCCGAGTGTTTGCACAGCGCGGCAATAACGATTTGTCGACTCGCCAATTTTTGTCTCGACCACATCCGACCAATTCGCTCCCAGCTGTTCCACCTCCCTTTCTTTATTCCAATAATTCACATTTTCAATAGAAAATGAAGAATTTTCCAAGTTTAACCAACTGTTACGAAACTTCACGGAAAGAGGAATAAATTGTTTTCGGTTACAGCGATGATTGCGCGCAATAACGAAGGCACTTTCGTAACAACGTTTCGTTATTCAACAAATCGTTGAATCTCCGTACATCTAACAACTCCAAACCAACATCGCCATGGGCAGTCTATTTACAATATTTACAACTAAAAATAATGAAACTCGTCGATTCTTGTACGTAGTACGTGAGCTTGGCGCGATTTTAAAATCCCCTTTCCTCAGCCCCCCTAAAACTGTGCCCTAAAAATCCGTTTCTACAGACCTTCCCAAATCGCGAGTAAAGTTTCGAGCTTTTTGTAAAATTCCGCAAGATGTTTTGTTCCTCCCGAATATCATTAGAGCTCCAGCCAATTTTCGGGGCTCGGTTATTCTGTAATCGTGTCCAAAATCCAACGAACGTAATGAGCAACGCTCGTGTAAACGCCGGGGTAACCTTCGACGCCGCAGCCGTGTGGTCCGAAGCTGACAACGCCGTAGAGCACGTAACGCGGCTGTCCGTTATAAACAGCGGGGGCTTGGAGCGGACCGCCGCTGTCTCCGGAGCAAGAATCCTGTCCGTTGAGACCGCCGGCGCAAATTTGTTTCTCCCATATTTTAACCCCTCGAAAGCTGTAGGCCTCGCTGCACGCTTCGGTGTCGACGAGCGGGAGAACAGCTTTGAGCAGACGTTGGCTGCGCGTGGCGAATTCGGTCGAGCCCCAGCCCGTCACTGTGACTTTGTTCGATAAGAAAACCGTGTCGCCCATCGGCAAACATATCGGTCGAACACTCGGCGGCCGCAGGTCTGCTGCTCGTGACAATCGGACCAGTGATATGTCGTTCAACAGCTTACGTCGCATAAACTCGGGGTGAACCTCCACACGATCGACCCCAAAATCTTGATGCTTTGCAGCGCAGTTGTAGCCCCTCCCGTTTTCCCACGACTCGCAATCGACCTCGCTACTCAAATCGTATTCCCCAAGACGAATTGTCCTCAGCGTCAGACCTGAAAGGACAGAAAAATCTTTAGGGGGCGCACTCGCGAAAAATCAGGCCGCTGGAAACTTGGAATTAATCTGGAGTGTGACACTGCACATGCGGGAAATATAACGACGCGGTGCGTGAAAACTGAATATAACCGGTTTCAATCACATTTGCTTCTGGAGAATACTGAAAATTGGAATTTCAAAGTATAAAAGCGTTGCAGAGCTTGGCACTATCTCGACTCGTGTTGAACAAATTGTAAACATTCGCGAAAATGGAACAAAAGCTTTTTCATTTTTTTTCTAATTCACATTTTTCACGAGTCAAAATAACAAAAGTCCAATTCGAACGACGCTAACTTCAAACTCACTTTTACCCATCAATCCTTCCAATTCGTCTCTTTTCGTGTCATACGATCTATTGGGATCTGACATGGAGGCGTGGCTTAAATTTAATTAGTTATATAAATATCGAGGATAGATAATGCTAGTTTTAACAATAAGTTTAACAACTTCTAGTCATCGAAACTTCTTTTTTCTTCTTTTTCTCTTTTTGTTATTTTATTATTATTATTATTATTTTAATTTTTCGCGAGGTGTAAAAGCAACTACTTCCATTTTTTGCTTAATTTTGGGCAAAAACACATTAATGTTAGTTGATATGTTGAGCGATGCACCCCGGTTATAGGTTATAGTTTGAAAATTCTACGCCAGATGTCTCACTAATTTTGTCAGATCCGTCAGATCCGAATCTTGGAGGATGAGGAGCACAAACGAGTCAAATATTTACCTTCCGGAAGCTCAGTAGTGCAATGGGCAGCGGTGACAACGTAACGTTCGCTGATCAACGCTCCTCCGCATCGAAATTCGTCAGTTTTTCCACCCTCGTTGTATCCCAGCATCGCCATCCACGGAAATTCGTAAATTGAGGTTACGTTGCCACCGTAGATACGATTTTCATAAACGGGTCCGCACTCTTCGTCACGAAGAAGCCGACGATTCGGGTGATTGTGAATTGGAAGTAACGGCTTTGGCGCTGCGGTCGTTGTTGTTGTTGTTTCGGTTGTGGGCTCGACGTAGTCGTTATTATGATTTTTATTCTTGTGAGCATTATTACTTACGTCCGAAATACTTCTCAGTGGATATCGTTCCAAGTCCGAGCTGTGAGCGTTCGTTAGACAACAAACCTTTGGATCAAGGCCCTCGAAGCCACACTGAGATTTTCGCAAAATACGTAAAACCGGCGGCAGGATTGGACGCGGTTGCAAAAGTCTTATTAACGGGTTGCACGATTTTATGTTTACACATATTCCCCGCGTGCCCCAGGCTGTGTAACAATACCCTTGGATTTCTCGGGTCAGCGGAGTTATTAATAAAAACATTAAAATCCACTTGAACATTGTGTTTTATTGAGTATTTCGTTCATTTAAGATTTTTAACGAATAAACTTTTTTCATTGGCACATTTGATGGAAATAAAAACTAATTTATTCTGGGTTTTATTTGATTTGAAAATACTTTTTCGACGAGCCGGGACGTTAAATTTCACGCTTTTACGAAGTTCGGACACGACGATCGAAACGTTCCGCTCGAAGGACTGGAAAGAACTCGTTTAAATTCTAGGAATGTTTCAACAGGCCACCGTAAAACCCCATGCTTCGAGCCGCGACTTGCAAGTATTTTCAATGTCCCGTAGAAATAACCTGATTGGTCGATCGATGTGACAGCGAAAGGGATTCGCAGCTATGTAGGGGATTAACGCGAGTTAATTACCTGCGCACCCGTATTGTTTGCTTCCAGGTTCACGCGAGTCGACTGTATCGTTTTTTCTCAGAGTTTATTGTGAATACAAACGAACGATGAGCCTTTTAAGCGGTCTACATTTTCCCAGATGTCATTTCGAAACGATTTTTTGAGTCCTTTGAAACGGATTGCAAAACAGCGATTTATTCAACCGGTAAAATTTTGGGAAAGCATTTTTCGGCAAGCCAATAACTCAGGAAATAAGGGATTTGATTTTGACAGAAGTCCTAACAGATAAAGACAACACACTAAAAATTTCATGTTTCTTTTTTTATTAACAAATTAGAGGGGGAAAAAAATACTTTTTTGATTTTTTACTTAAAAAACGGATACTAATGAAGTTATGAAAAAGCAAAACTCAGAGACGAAATGTAGAGAATAAAAAATGCGAAGAGAATGAGCCCTTGGAACGTCAATATTCGTTTTTCCTTCGAATGTTGAAAAATAGGTAAAAGTTAGGCGAAAACATGAGCAAAGACGGTCGTGCATGAGCAAAAAAGTGCGTTTTTCACTAATTTGTTAATAAAAAAAAGAAACGTGAAATTTTTTGTCCAAAACTCTGAACTCGCGTGACTTTGTAGCTTCTCGTTTCCTGGCCTAAAGCAGCACTACCGAGGAAAGAGCCCGCGTGACAAGGGAGGAAAAAATAGTTCGTCTGCTAAATTTGAAGTTGGACGTTGTTGTGCGATGTCAACAGAGTTGTTCGCACTGAATTGTAGTGAAGAAAACGGTGAATGATAGTGTTGATAAATTGTTGATATTCGAGTTTAAAGATTGTCCTGAAGTAGGTGAAAAAATCATGAAAACATTGTCACACCTGCAACGGGTGAGACTTTTGTACAAAACAATTTTGAGGTTACATCGCGGTATGCCAGCTGAAATAAGAGATTTAGGAAACAACTACGTTCGTGACGAGTTCAAGCGGCACAAGACGTGTAATCCTGCTGAAGCACATGTTTTTATGAACGAATGGACTGTAAGCATTTTCAGAAAAACAAACAATTCTTTTAGATATATACACTGGATTAATGCAACGATCCAGCCATAACCTCGAATTCTCGTTTGTGTATTTCTGTTTCACGACCACTGAACTCTATTATTACTGAAACGCGCACTCCGTGCTTCGAGAGAAATGTCTCTCCAGGCCCAGTGTCTCCGTCGGTACAGTTTACTACAGAAATAAGTTGACAGCAAGAACTAACCACAAATATATGGAAGCGTTGAACGCCGGAGAACCATTTTCTGTTTCAGCTGTACAATGAAATATGCGCGTGCGCACAAGCATGCGCAGATTTCAAAGAGAGAGAGATGGGCTGTCCTCAAGAGCCTTTCGCTGGCATAATAAAACCTAATTGGAGCGCGCGATTCAGTATTATTTTGATTCAATGCTCGTGACTTTTGTCAATTGCTGAATAATTGTGTGGTACGTTCGTCTGATAAGGGATACGCTACATCATTAGCCGAACAACTCGGACTTCGAGGACCACGGACCGCTCAACCACTTGGGGAAAATCTTGAGATTGAAGATTTAAATAAATTAAAGGATGAACAAGTTTACCAACTCTACGAACTTATGATTGCAGCTACAGGGAAAGACGATAAAATAACAAGAAAATAAAATGACGGATTAATAAAAATAAAAATTCTCAATGATTCTTCGTTATATAATTTCGAACGCAATGGTGAGACTTTAGCCAATATTTGTTTGTGTTCGATAGAATGCTTTTTAAACCCTGAAGTCAACGATTGAAAAACGGACAAGTTATCAAGGAATCGTACCTGAAAAATCGTAGTGATTTGTAAAAAAAACCGGCAAAATCACAACTTATGCAACACCTAAATTTTTAGTGCTAAATCTACTTTTATAAGTATTACATCAGAGAAATAAAAAGAGCGCTCTCTCATTTATAAAAAATGAAAGCTTGGAGAGATTCTGCTACTGTCATATTGGCATCTCGTCAAATACAGAAGCGTAATCCCAGTTTATCAAATTCTGTGGTAAATAAATTCTTGAAATATATATTTTAAAAAGAACGATTCTTCATTATAATTATTTAATTGAGAAAATTCAGTTTCAGTATGATTACAAATTGCTGAATTTGAAACGGCACGGACAAGCGTCATTCATGCCAGGAGCATATGTTTTTCCTGGTGGAACTGTGGAGCCGTCGGACGCGGATTTGAAATGGAAGAACTTATTTTCCTCGTTTGGTTTTAATGACAAAAGTTTTGCTTCTCTCTTGAATCCAAATTCCAGTCGACCACCAATTTTTAAACCTCGAAAAAATGAATTGCGAAGAGAAATTTCTCTACGAATCACAGCCATTAGAGAAACTTTTGAAGAATGTGGCATACTCATTTGCAATAAGCCTGGGGACAAAGGAGTTTTAACAGACTGGGCCAAACATCTTGTCATGGACGAAGCTAAAAGTTGGCAGTCTAGAGTACACAACGATCCTATGAAATTTTACAGAATGTGCGAAGACCATCAATGTTATCCTAATATTTGGGCACTCCACGAATGGAGCAATTGGCTCACACCCACGGTTTTTGCAAAACGATTCGACACTGTTTTTTTTTTCGTTTGTATGCAGTCTCAGCCCTTGGCAGAGTTTGAGGAACAGGAGATGGAAGATTTAGTGGTAAAGAAATGACAGAATTTCTACTCATACAGGAGAATTTGACAATGATAATACAAAGTAAATGATAGCAAATTCAAATGGTGATCATTTTTCTAGTGGCTGGATCCAAAGTCGCTTTTATCTTCTTCGAAAGAGTACAGACTCGAAATTCCCCAACTTTATGAATTGGGAAGAATAGCACGATACGAATCCCTCAACAATTTATTAGATTTTACAATTGCTCGAAGCAAGCATGGAATGCATCGAATTTTTCCAGTAAATATTAATAAAGTAACCAGTACATTCTTTTAGAAGGTTAAAAACCAGAAATGATATCAAGCACTTGTACAAATTTACGTCCACAGGTGAGAGTAAGATTATCGGATGGTCATGTGGTCCTACTCCCGGGAGATTGTATGTATCCCAAAAATCCAAGTTACACTGAAAGGCAAGAATTTGACAGGACGACAATGACTATTGCGGAATTTCATGAACAATCCTCAATTAGAAATCGTATAGAAGTTTATAGTCTTGATGTGAAATCGCTCTCAGTCGACAACATGGAAAGTCTCGATGGACATTTACCACCGTTGTGTATTGACAATGTACAAATTAAATCATCAAAATTATAAAAAAAAAGTTTTGAAGGAATAAAAGAATTTTTTTTTATGACTTTACTTTAGTGTCGATAATATGGCGCAGCGTCTAAAATGATTAGAATTTAAACTCCTAATATTTATTCAAGAATAGGTTACTCCAGTCGGTAATATTTATCAATAGACATTTTTGATTCATTTCAACATCGCGTATTTTAAAATAAATATTCAAACATTTTTTGACGAACTTTGTGCAGTGTGGTTGGCAAAATCAGAGAACATTGTAAATCTGTTCCTTGGCGAAATAGTTTAAATTCCGGAAGTATGCGATTCTAACGCCGTGAGTGAAAACTAAAAGAACGAAGTGGTGTAACGGCAGCGTTGCGTCAAGTTGCGTGTCGGTCAGAAATCGAATCACATTTTCATGTACGCTCACATGTCAATCTATTTTAACTTTCACCGTGAATTTCTTGGTTAACTGACGCAAGAAATGTTACATTGCGCTAGGTCAACGATTTTTTTTTCGTAAATAATTTAAATTATTCAAACTAACGCCGGTTGCGGTATTATCTTTAACGAATATTCTTTAAAGTTCTGCTTTTAATATTTAATAATTAGAATAACTTATTCAAGTGAAAGATGGTTGAAACAAAGAGTGACTTAGCTACTGAGGAGAATGCTCCACCAAAAACTGCTAAGCAATTGGAGAAAGAGGCTAAAAAACTTGCTAAACTAGAAAAGTTTAAACAAAAGCAGGACAAGAAAGAGACTAGCTCCGAGGTGACAACTAAACCAAAAGAAAAAATTGAGGTACTATCTTCTTTTGTCTTTCAATAATACCTGACACGATAATGACAGTCGGAAGTCATTCTATTGTCCATATGCTTCTTAATATAATAAAAGTCGTTTATGATCGCAATTACGCATCATTTTTATCATGAACAAAAAATCTTCAATTCGCAAGTTGAAACTGTCATTTCTGATATCATTCAATCGAAAGTTCGTTTTCACTAATAACAGCTATTTTCCAATTAATCGTCAGAAATAAAACGTGTTCAACAATTTGGTTAGTAAATTCGGAGAATATTTTGATAAAAAATTGATTATTATACTGGTATTGATGCAATGATTAATTCAAAGTTTCCATCTACTAGAAAATTGAGAAAAAGAAAGAGGCTAAGGACTCGGCTCTGTATACTATCGAGACTCCGGTGGGCTCTAAGAAAGATGTCTCCTGTTCCATGCCTGATGCTTATAGTCCGCAATATGTCGAAGCAGCCTGGTACTCTTGGTGGGAAAAAGAGGGTTTTTTTAAACCAGAATATGGAGTAAGAATCTCCCTATTATAAGTTGAAGGATGATTGAAAGAATGATCAAAAATTGTTTCAACAACAGACGGCAAAATGCTGTTACAATTTTTTCTTTGATATTTTGCTGTATTAAATTTTGAAGCTCGATTACAACTATTTCATTATTTCTTTGCTATCAAACAAAATTATTAACATAAATGTGTAATTAATTCGAAAAATTCATTCAATTATTTAACAAATATTAAAAAACATTGTTTGTTTAAAAAATATTTTTTTTACGATTATGGATCAATGATGTGCTACGAAAATTCAATAGCATTGATTTTCTAGAGAAAATCGATTTTGGAAGAAAATCCAAAAGGGAAATTTGTCATGGTTATTCCACCGCCCAATGTCACAGGAGCTCTTCATCTTGGTCATGCATTAACAAATGCTGTGGAAGATGCCATAACAAGATGGTAAACTGAGTAAACAACAAAATTGTCAAAACCAAGTGATCAATAATTTCATGAGTTCAAATGAAACCAAGGCTATATTTGTTCTAGGAATCGCATGAAGGGACGCACAACCCTTTGGAATCCGGGTTGCGATCATGCTGGTATTGCTACTCAAGTGGTTGTGGAGAAGAAACTTTGGCTCGAAGAGAAAAAGACGAGACACGATCTTGGGAGGGAAAAGTTTGTTGAAAAAGTCTGGGAATGGAAGAACGAGTGAGTACTTATATTCATCATTTTTTTGAGAGTTGAGCAAGTATTAACCCAAAAAAATGATCTAATGTGAAATCATTCAGAATTATAAATTATAAATTATGAATTCAACAAAATTAAACTGCGGTACAACGAAGGTTGTGAATAATGCTTTCAAATTCTTATTTTTTAAAATATATTTTTAGAAAAGGTGACAGAATTTATCAGCAACTAAGAAAACTGGGAAGTTCTTTCGATTGGGAAAGAGCTTGTTTCACGATGGATCCAAAACTGTGCCGTGCAGTGACAGAAGCATTCGTTCGTTTGCACGACGAGAACGTGATTTACCGTAGCAATCGTTTGGTGAATTGGTCATGCACCTTGAAAAGTGCTATATCGGATATCGAAGTTGACAAAGTTGAGTTGACAGGCAAAACAGCGTTAACGATTCCTGGATATAACGAGAAAATCGTGTTCGGTGTTTTGGTACATTTTGCCTACGAAGTCGAAGATTCTGATGAAAAATTGATCGTCGCTACGACTCGTATTGAAACGATGCTCGGTGACACTGCCGTTGCTGTTCATCCAAAAGATTCTCGCTATTCTCATCTCGTTGGAAAATACGTAAAACATCCATTCTGCGAGAGAAAAATTCCTATTATCGCTGACGATTTTGTTGAAATGGAATTCGGCACCGGGGCTGTGAAAATAACACCTGCCCATGATCCCAATGATTATGAAGTCGGCAAACGCCACGATTTACCTTTCATCACTATTTTCGATGATGATGGAAATATTACCGGAAACTGCGGCAAATTCACGGTTTGGATTTTTTTATGAACGTTTTCTTATAATCATTAAAATTCATTGAATAATTGTCGAGTCCAACTTTTGGAATTTTATTCTTTACGTTCCGAGCATTTGTCTCGTCTCTGGTTGTTGTCGCTATGGGTCTTTATGGCCCCGAAAACTGTGAACCTTTATAACTTTTGTTCATTTTGATCTGAAGCCAAACATAGAAAAAACGTCTAAATTTAAAAAATTAATTACCAGGGTATGAAGCGATTCCATGCGAGAAAGGCTGTATTGGAAGAATTGACAAAACTGAATCTTTTCGTCGAAATAAAAGACAATCCAATGGTAGTGCCAATCTGCAGTCGTTCCAAGGATGTTGTCGAGCCACTGATAAAGCCTCAATGGTACATAAAATGCGATGACATGGCTGCTAATGCAATGGATGCTGTGAATACCAACGAACTTAAAATCATACCGGAACAGTACAAAAAAACTTGGTTCCACTGGATGGAAGGCATTCGAGATTGGTGCATTTCGCGGCAGTTGTGGTGGGGTCATCGTATTCCCGCTTATTACGTTTATTTCAACGATAATGCATGCTTCAATGGCAAAGATGACGATCGCTGGGTTAGTGGGCGTAACGAGAATGAAGCCAAAGAAAAGGCAGCAAAAAAATTCAATGTCGGCGTGGATCAAATAAGCCTCAAACAAGATCCAGACGTTTTGGACACTTGGTTTTCCTCGGCGTTATTCCCATTCTCTATTTTCGGATGGCCAGACAATGTGTGGATATTACATTTATACTTTTATTCAAAAATCAATCTTTCATTTCCTCGTTTGTAATTCTGAAAATGTGGGACTGAATATTTTATAAATTATAGACGGAAGAGCTCAAAGCCTTTTACCCTGGTACTCTGTTGGAAACTGGTCACGACATCCTCTTCTTTTGGGTTGCACGAATGGTATTTTTCGGACAAAAGCTACTCGGAAAATTACCTTTCAAGTAAGGACAACGTAAAATCACTTTTCTTTTCTAAGTTGGAAGTTCGTTATAATTTCCTAGTGAACGTATGATATATATTTTCAATGTTTTTTTTTTATTCCCTGTCTGTGAATTTGTTACAATTTATCTTTGCTGCACCAAGTTTTCCTCCGGCTATTTTCAACCCACTTTTCTTTATAAACGCTGGAACCTGTGAATTTATTTAACGTTTCACAGGGAAGTATATCTTCACGCGATGGTGCGCGATGCACACGGTAGGAAAATGAGTAAATCGCTCGGGAATGTGATTGATCCGATGGACGTGATTCGGGGCATAAGTTTGCAGGTAACGATTTTCCAACATTTCGTTTCGTCCAAGTTTGTTAAATATTTTATTGACACTGCTAAATTTTGAATGAACGAAAACCTTTTACGATTCATTCATTTTCTAAAAATTCTTTTTCAGAATCTTCACAAGCAACTGGAAAATTCGAATCTCGATCCCAAGGAATTGAAACACGCGATCGAAGGACAAAAACGAGATTATCCACAGGGAATTCCCGAATGTGGTAGCGACGCATTGAGATTTGCACTTTGTGCTTACACGAGTCAAGGACGTGACATCAATCTCGATATAATGCGCGTTCAGGGATATCGTTTCTTCTGTAACAAAATTTGGAATGCAACCAAGTTTGCGCTCATGTATCTCGGCGATTTTCAGTACGATGGCGACACTGAGGTGAGAAAGAATTTTAATTTTTCACGAAGTAAAATCATAAAAAATTTATATTATAGCATTCCTTTCGAGTATAATTCAATTTCCGTCAACTTTTTTTTTATCGTTGGTTTCACGAAATATTTACACTTTTCAAATAAAAAAAATAAAATAAAATAAAATAATAAAATAAACAGTGAAATTTCCTTCATAATTCTTTAATAGCAGTAAATAATGTGAAAATTATTTTGAATACGAGAGACACTTTTTTACTCCCATGATGAAAAATTGAATGAAGTTCCTTGTATTCAGTTAAGAGTAACTATTCACAATTAACCATAAGTGTATTGGTATTGCGATAGAGAACAGACTTTATGGAAAAAGAGAATATGAGAGTTGGCAGTAGGGAATGGTATTCGTCAACATTGAGCGAAGCCTTCGTCCAGGAAGCGGTGAACGATTATTTATCGGATTATCCGTATTTGGACGGTTACACGCCGTCACAAGCGGATGTAACGGTGTTCAAAGCTATAAGCAAAATGTCGATTGATTTACGGCATAAGCCGCATTTACGGCGTTGGAAAAATCATATTAGCACGTTTAGCGGCGTTGAAAAAATGGCTTTCCGACCGGATAATGGAGAGTTGTTCTCCCGTTGTTCTGACATTACGAATGGAAAACGCAATGACGATTTTTGCGCATTTCAGGTGGGCAAACTCGGCAATGATGCTTGGGTTCCCCTCTCCATTCGTTTATCACACTTTTTCGTTGATTTTTTCCACGTTTTTCCCATAGTTAGGACAGAATTTTTGCAAGCTTCAAATCCCTAAATAGTTTTTAGTCTCTCTGCGTTCGGTTTTAATTTGTGCTCGTAAGCACTTGATTTTTCATTTCGACAATAAAAATTCCATCAAATGTAATCCAAGATCGATTTTTAAGGACTTTAACAACGTTTACAGCTCACTGGGAACGAAACAAACGTTGACGTGTGGATGTTGTCAAGAGTTAGCCACGCAGCCAAAACTTGCGACGAAGGAATGGCTCAGTACGACTTTACAGCAGCTACGACCGCTTGTTATAATCTTTGGCTCTACGATCTTTGCGACGTTTATTTGGTAAGTTTTTTAATTGGGCATATGCTTGTATTTTTTATAAAAATAAATGAAATAAAATAAAATTACACTTTATATGACCATCATCGCAACCAAATTCTCTATTCGTTTTTTTATTTGTCAGGAATATCTCAAGCCCGTCTTCCAAAATGGTACTCCAGAGCAGAAAATGGCAGCAAAAAGAGTTTTATTCCAGACGTTGGACGTTGGTCTTCGTTTGTTGAGTCCTTTTATGCCTTTCATAACCGAGGAACTGTATCAACGATTGCCACGCACGAAACTCAATTATCCAAGCATTTGCGTGAGTCCTTACCCTGAGGAAAGTGAGGTAAGAATTTTTCACTGTCAGTTCTAAACCAAAAACATTATCCTCGCGATTGGTAAACGTAAAAAATATTGATGAAGTATCAAATTCTTCTGTCACAACCATCGGAGAAAATATTTCATTAAAAAAAGTTTTATTTTATTAGAATTTATTAGAATGAAAAAAAATTCTAGAAATTTTTTTTTTTTTCATTAAAAAAAAAACTCTTCTTGCAGTGTCCTTGGAGAAATTTGGAGATCGAGAAAGACGTCGACTTTGCACAAAAAATAATAAAGAGCATAAGATCGGCGCGATCGACTTACAATTTACCGAACAAGACCAAAACCGAGGCTTACTTCGTGTGCACCGATTCGGCGATTCGAACAAAAGTTGAGAATTATAATTCGTTGATCGGAACTTTGGCATATTCGGTGGTCCATCTGAGCGAGGCTCCTTCCGGTTGCGCAATTATCACAGTCACCGATAAATTGCAAGTTCATTTGGTGCTCAAGGGTCTGATTGACCCGGTAAAAGAACTTGAAAAACTTAGCAAAAAGGAAGATTTGCTCGCTGGAGTTATCGAGAAGTTGAAACAAGCCATGTCGACCGACGATTACGCTACTAAAGTGCCGCTCGACGTGCAGACGAGCAATAAAGAAAAACTCGAAAATAGTGAAGGCGAATTGGAACGATTGACCGAAGCTATGCAAGCTCTACGAACGCTAATTTAGTTCCCAACATCATTTAGTTTCCACAATGATGTATACGTTTTTACGATAATAAAAACATTCATGAATTTACTTATTTTATTAACCTCTTCGCAGTGAGGTGAAAATGGGTTTTTTATAGATTTGTCTTTAATATGCCTCAGTATGAAGGATCGAATCGATGGAGTAGAAATACGTTGTTTTTTAAATACTCCTATACGTGTCAACACAAAAATGGCATGACTTTTTTTTGTCCCTATGCAATAAAGGAGTTAATTATAATTTTTTGGACTATTTTTAAAAGCCTGGTTGATAATGTGACCAGCTGTCCAGCGGATTTCTTCTAAAATGCTTGTCAAATTTGTGGCCTTCGTTTCGATAAATAAGGAAATGTTAAACTTTGGAGGGTTTCAATTGGAACTACGTTTTGGTAAAATCCAAGTGTTTCATTGGGTTGCTATAGTATAACGTTGAATGTTTTTAATTTTTCCACAGTTTTTCTTTAAAAATTCTGTTTTTCATTTTTTTTCTAAGATCACTCATTGTTTTTCAGATATTTTCTGTTTGAAATATATTATTGAAGTATACACTATATTAATTGCAATTATGGTCAAAATAAATCATATCGTGAAACTGTCTTTCATTACCGCATGTAGGTAAAGATGTACTTTATTTGAATGGCGGCTTTCGATCCCGGATCCACGGCGATCAGACTTGCGAATGCTTGCGAACGACGAACACATGTTCGTTTTGTTTGTTGACGAGTGCAGACGAAACAGTGATTGAATTTTCTCACAGATTCTTTCTATTCAGTCTGAATTAAAAAAAAAATAGTGAATTGCACATGAACTTAAATGTGCAATACCATTTGAATAGTATAAAAGATTGTGGGAGCATGAAAACTTGTACCTATAAATCATAACCTACAAACAAGTGCGAAGGTTAAACACAACGAAATTTCTCGATCATGAAGATTTCGAGATTAAAAAAGGTCCAAAAAAACTTAGGTTTTTATGTAAATAATTATAAATTTCGTGAGCCTTATCAAGTGCTTATAGACGGAACATTTTCATTTGCCGCTCTTGAAGTAAGTAACCTGAATCAATTAGACTTTTTATTTTTATTTGAACAGAAACGAAAATACAGGAAATAATAGATCAATGTTTTCACCAAATTTGGTACTTTTACTAAAGTTCAGTGTTTATCTTTTCAGAATAAATTCAGTATACAAGAACAATTACCAAAATATTTTCAAGCTGAGACAAAACTGTTAACAACCCAATGCGTTATACTTGAAACTGAAAAATTGGGACCCAAAGTCTATGGGGCCATGCTCATAGTTAAGCAATTCGCAGTGCATCGATGCGGACATGAAAAAAATCCAACTTCTGGAACAAAATGTTTACTCTCCATGATAGGAAAAGACAATCCTTCAAGGTTTGTGGAAAGCATGTGAAACTCATTCAAGTTTTTCATTAAATTTAATAAGCATACACAATGATTGCTTCTTTTGCATAGATATCTTATAGCAACCCAAGATCGCGAGTTACAAGATCGGTTGAGATCAATACCAGGGGTTCCCTTGTTGTATTTACACGGCAAAGCCCCAACGTTAGATCCACCATCGCATACAAGCAGAAATCATGCAGGTGAACTGTTGAAGAGAATATTTATGAATTCGACGCAGGAAGAGACAATTAAATCATTGAAACAAATATCTGGTTTGGCAACGGAGACGGAGACAAAACCTAAGAAAAAGCGAAAAAAGGGTGGACCGAATCCTTTGAGTGTAAAGAAGAAACAGAAGAAAGTACCGGAGAAGGGTATAGCTCAGAAAAAAACCTCTGGCAAAGTACGAAAAAGAAAAAAGGTGAAAATATCGAGTCATGTAAAGGAAGCACTAAAAATGTCACAAAAGTAAATAAAGTACGATAATGGCTGTATGAAACTTGATTATTTATTATTTATAATACAATGAGTGTTTCTCGTTTTTTTTATATTTTTTTATTTTTCGTTATTTAATTCTTAAAGGAAAAATATTTTCCCCACGTTATCGTCCGCTCGAAATGTCTGCCTCTCATTTACCAAGAATTACGTTGACAAAAAAAAAATAAAGAGAATAATTCGATCATAGCTCATGAACATCACTAAGAATGAAAACGAAATACCAAAAAAATATCAAGAATAACACTGTGTTGCCTATTTTTCCGTATAATTGCTCGACCGAAACCAAAATGTATGTTCACGTTCTACGAAAGAAAACTAAAATAATTAAACGTTCCAATTGGAATGCTAAGTAGCAACATTTTGTTGGAATCAATAATTTATCAACAGTGATAGCAGAGACTTGTCACAATGTTTTTGCAATTGCGAAGTAGACAGAGAAATAATATGAGCGGAGATTATGGCATTGCCAAATACTTTCGTGAAGAAAGTCGTATTACTCGCGTTTGTGTTTTCATTTTTTTTAAATAAAAATATTATCATCTACTAAACCTAATATACACTTGTGTTTTAACATATAGGAAAAGAAGTATGAAGGGAGGGGGGGGGGGGGATGACGATGAAATAAAATCCACGGATGGGGTCGACTTTTGAACTTGCACTAGGTTTCGATTGGCAAATGCAATTTGATGAAAACTATAGTGTGCCAGTCTTTTGACTTGTTGACGATCGACGTTGATTGCCAGCGAGGTCATTGCTTTTTTTTCAATTCGTTCTTCAATCTCTCGGTTTTCTCTAATATTTCTTTTTTTTTCTTACGATATCTTGTAGTCGAATTACGAATCAATCAGTCAAGGATGCGGATTTAGTAAAGCACGAGCCGCCATTCCCAACATTTTCATGCGTTTTGTAGAACGATGGTTTGGATTCGCCGCAACAAATGCCGCGAGTTGGGACTGCAACGTTAATAATACAGTTCCCATATGCTCCCGTGTCACTGGATCGTTCGTGTCCAAATTCAGTATCGCCTCTTCAAGCCACCTGCGATTCAAAGTTTTTTCTCATCAATTTTTCCCTATTTTTCGTTGCGTGCATCTCATTCCTTTTACTTTATGACAAAATTGAGTCGTTCTGATTTCATGTTGCTGATTGCGCGAGTGCACCAGAAATAGCTGCAAATTTTGAAAGTAAAGTTTTTCCACACCGTTCGCCCGATCGAAATAATACAAATGTCAGCCCATTTTTGCCATCGCCCTGCGTGGGCTGACAGAGCCTTTTTTTAATTGGTCAAACTGTGTCGAAAAATTTCAATTTCGAAAATTCTAAGCGAGGTTTGATCGATGGATGATGAATAAAACTTCAATTTGATCCAATTGATTCATGACAGAAAAATCCAAAAATTTATCCTTACCTGTGCTTGAGCTCTGTGCGGTGCCCTAAATCAGCAGAAAGTTGTTGCACGAGCGACAAAATAACTGGCTGTTGCAGCAAACAACGTTGTCCTTGACCCTGTGGCCCTACAGAGCTAGAAAATACTCGAGCCGGTTCAGTCTTCTCGCAAACCAGCACGACGAGTCCTAAATCGCTTGCGCTCAACGCCTGCTGAAAAGCCGCGTTCAGTTGGCCACGTTGAATTAAAGAAAGTACTCGAGATTGAGTATCCGCTACTGCAGGCACAGAAATGCAGGGCGTTGTCGCACGAGACCTAAAAATTGATCATTTCAAATGAAATTTGTGTAAAATTTGACTGCATCTGGTTTGACATCATTTTTCTCTGTCTTAATTAGAACAATCAAATGAAAACTTGCCGAGCTCCAGCTATGTCGATCAATTGTTGGTTAAGATTATCTCTGACGCATTCGCGGATATTCCTCACAGTCTCGTCTTGAAAAGTGGCGAAAGTTTTCATCATTTCGTTTCGTAAATCCTCTCGAACGAGATTCGAAGTACTGGTCAAAAGTTGAAGAGAAGCTTCATTTTGTTGTTCGTTTCGCTGTTGACATTGTTTATCCAACAACGTTTCAACGTTTTGTAAATCTGCAAAGTAAAGAAAACAGTGGGTCATGTCCAGTCTTTTAATATTCAAAAATATTTGAAGTGAGTACACCGAATAGTTGCGAGAGAATAGCTCTAAATTGAATAAAAATTGTTACTCCGTAAACCTTAAAAATATCGGATAAATAAAAAAATTGTTCTTACATTCGTGTGTACCTCTCGCGAAAGCGTCTTGAACCTGCCGAAACATGGATTGACATGCTTTTTCCATTCTGGAGAGTAAAACATTGGCAAAAGCTTCTTTGAAGGCATTTTCAAGAGCGGGTTTGGCAGCGTTGGTAGCGGCAAGAGCGACAGTGTCTCTAATATGAGGGCCTCCTATGAGTTGTGTCAAGTTGTCTCTGACGAGAGCGTCGATTCTGGAGACGTCAGTCCTTAAATGGGCTTTCAACGGTTCAACAACATCGCTGACGACTTGCGGTAGAGCAGTTTCGATTTTATTGGTAATGTTGGTTTGGAGTTCGTCAAGAAAATCGTTCTGTCTTGCAATGCGGGCGTAGAGAGTTTGCTCCATGGAAGCCAATTGTTGTTGAGAGGCGCGAGCAAGAGCAGATTCGACTCTTGTAGCGATAGGAGTATCTTGTCGCAGCCTGGTTACTTCAGCACGAAGTTCCCGAAGTTCTTGTCGTTGTTCTTGCATCGTTTCTAGAATGCTCTCCAACTTTTGGCTCAATTGAGCGATGTTATGGTCAGGAACGACACGAGTTTCCGGAACTTCGACTTCGTCGTCTTCCTCGTCTTCCTCGTTGGCTATTATGTCCGCTGCATCATTTTCTTCCTTCGCGATACTTCCCGGGGCATTCGTTTTTCCCTCCTTTTCTGGGAATTCCTCCGATTCGCGGCCTGATTTTGACGCAGGAGGATGATCTCGTCTCCACGCGTACGGAACTTCCGTCCAATTTTCACGTGGCACTTCCGACCACTCTTCACCTTTCAATTCCGCTCGTGGAGTTTCTTTTTTCGCTTCGTCCTCCGGAAATACGAAATCTTGCAAAGCTCGTGCGCCAACATCCATCAATGAAACTATCGGAATATCGCTCCAATCCAATACTTCTTCCTCTTTTCCCTCTTCCTCCAATCCAGCGAGGAACAAAATTTCACGCACTTCTCGAGATGTGCTGCTGCCACCGCTCGGTGGTGCTTGCTCCAGTTCACTCGTTGCCAAAGGCGGTTCCGTTGCATTGAGAGCTTGTACTGCCTGTGCCAACGACGGACTCGCCGATAGCACCGTACCGAGTTCCGGACTCGCTCGATTAGATTCTGTAAAAAAAAAAAAAAAAAACAAAGGATCGGTTATAATGATACTGGAAATCTCTATTTAAATGGTTCTAGTCAATTCCAGAAGTAATTATTCACTTTTTTGGCGATCGAACATTTCTAAATCTGTTTTTGGTTAGCGTTTTTTCTTTACTAAACTTTTCTCAATAGTTATTTTGAAACAAAAAATTTCGACTGTACCACTGTTTTCTTTTTTAGCTGGTGAACTGAAGGCATCAGGCGTCATAAGATTCAAAGCGCCGTTGACGTTTGTCGCTCCTTCGATAGTGACCGAGCGTTCTTCTTCTTCTTCTTCGCCATTTTCCACCGCAATTCCATTTTGATCGTCGTGTCTAATGTGTTGTTGCAAGTCCTCGTTATAATCGAGAGAATCGTGTGTCAATGTGTCCATTAAACAATTATTCGCCATTTGATGAATCGGCCGAAATGCGATGTGACATTCTTGCAGAGATTTCGGTTGTACGAGGTACATTCTTATGACGAATTGATCCTCGTTCTCGTCTTCGCAAGGACATAGATCTTCCAATGACTCTCCAGTCGGACGAACTTTCCTCAAACCGGCATCGACTATTCCAAAACTCAATATCGGATATGGCAATAAAAATTCCGATATTGTACTCACACAAGCTATCCCATCATCACTGTCCTTTGACAAATACAATATGTACAAGCCTTTGTTACATATGTCCGACAGAAGCAAAAAACTTGCGCTCAAATCCAAACCAGCTTTCAGTACCGGTATTTTCCCACTTATTGGCGATGGATCGAATCGTATCGTTTGCAGGCAAACCCATTTTTCACACGACCAAACTTTCAATTCAGAATTATTGTCACAGCCTGTTATTGCGAATCGCCAAAATTGAGCACTGCAAATTTTTACACAATATTTTATATTTTCAATAATAAAATTGTAAAATGTTATTGAAGTTATTCGTCATTTCAACTTAAAGTCTCATTCTATAATTATAATTTTCTCGAAGTTTGTAAGAAAAAAATGAATAAATTATTCACAGTAGTTTCTTATTGCGTTTTTTCATTCCGCATTTCATTGAGAATATTATGATTTTAGTCAAACAAGAAAAAATCATGACAAAAATGTTGTACTTACTCCGGTTGATAGTTTTTGTGGTCATCGAGGAAGAACATGGATGATATAGGTCTGCCCTCGTGAGGTCGCCATTCATGCAAACAACTCGGTTGTTGAAACGCATTACCATGGATTATCACTTGGAAGAATTTTATTTCACCGTCAAGACTAGCCGTGGCTATTGCTGTGCCGTCAGGACTGAGAATTGCTTCTACTATCGCTCCAGAGTGTTGACAAATTTCTGTCATACCTCCGCAATTACTCACCAACGGATCTGTCAACTAGGAAAAAGAAAAAATTTAATCGCACTGCACTGAATTTCATAAAACTGACGATCTATAGAATAAATGCCTCCTGATACAAAAACTTTCTCTCAAAATTCAAAGGTTTAAAAAAACTTGTTTGAGGATTTCAAATTGGAAAGGTTTTTTGTTCAATTTTGAGAAGAATTACCTTGATGGGTTCCGGTCCTAGCACGCTCGAAACGTTATCAACTGACCAAAGTTCAGCTTTAGAGCCTCTTGTAACGAGTAGAAATTTGGAGACGTCGTCACCCTCGCTGACTTCGTCCTCAGGTATGTACGGACACCAGATGACTCTGTGGATTGTTGGTGAAACTTCTTCCGTCTCCACTTGCAGTATCAGTGTACATACTAGATTGGTGGGCGTGGAATCGATTGTGTGGACAAACAAACATCCTAAATAATCTATGCATGCCAACACAGCCCCAGAAACTCGAGCGAACGCGAGATCTTGTATCGTGCCGCGCATTCCTCTAAGAAGCGCTCTTTGCTCTCGTTCTTTGTATACCACGCGTACAACACCTGCACCGCTTCCAGCTGCAGTTAGAATTAATCGAATTCGTTAAAAACTTTATTCAAGATTATTCAACCTGACATTTGATTAATGTCAATTTGAACATCATGTAATCCAATATTAAATTTCTGAGGGTTCTTAGCCACGTTATTCATATTTGTATATTGAAAATGGTAGACAAGATTAAAAAGTAATAAAATGAAGTCGAAAGTACCTTTGATGCCATAAGCCAAGTATTTGCCGGACATATGAACTGCCAACAGTTGACCCGCATAGAATTGAAATTCCCAAGCAAAGTCAACAATACTTTTGAACTTCACTTTCGAGCTGCCATGATCATTCCCACCAGCAGAGGGAATAATCGTAACATTTTTGCTGACGAGTTCAACCGAGTTTTCGTCATCTTGTCCACTGAATTTTCTGCAGAGTCAAGAGAATGCAAAGTTAAAAAAATAAAAAAATTGTGTTGCATTCTTAACGAGACTCAGGAAATTTTAAAATATTGTAATTGAAAATAAAAAATAAACTAAACGGATCAAACGACACGAAAACGATTAAACAGAATTTCGGAAGCATCGATTTTTACGAAGCGTCGAAATATTGCAGGTGCGAATTGAACTTTGATAACGAAAATCGATTGCTTTGTTCGTACTTACACAGATTGCGGAAAAACCCTAAGGTTTTCTTCCCCGGCTTTGATCATCGTCAAATGATAACGGGCGGTCTCCTAAAATTCGTTGATTATTTTGAAGTCACGAATATCGAGGAAAGAAAGAAAATAATAAAAAGAGAGAGGAAAAGTTGTTGGACCGGGTCCGACAGTGAATTCTAACCTAAAAGAGCCGGTGGCACGCCTGCGAAGGCAGCCTCCCCCCTTTCCTACTCTCTTTTTTTTCTTGTAAAACCACGCAAGTTCCACTGTTATATTTTATTTTTATTTACCTGGAGAAATAGTATTTCTCCGATCCTCGGGAGATCGCTCTTATGAAAAGGAAAATAAATAAATAATAACTGACCGGCCAAATTTATTCGTTCGTTTGACTATCGCGGCATATCGAGGTTTTGCAACCTTTTGTTCAAGAATTTTCTAAACCAAACACTGCACGCACAGCGCACAGACGCACACACATGACACCCACACATTCATACATACATAACTAACAGAAACGAATTTTACGCGCGAGGGGAAGGATTGGAAAAAATGTATATCCACCGAAGAAGGGGAAACGTCGGAGGAAGGGATTAACGAACATCCACTGTGGCCAATTGTGTCAAGTTAGTAAAAAAGTGAAGAATCCGATGAAATAAAAAAAAAACCCTAACCCAACGACGGAAGTCAAAGGGGAGTAGTGGAGATTTTCCACCAATTTCAACACTTCCGATATCCGCTGAAAATGACAAACACAACAAAGGCACAAGATTCACAGATAGATTAATCGTGGTGGCTCTTGGGTAATGGCGGCAAAAGACGCGCCGCTATACCGCAAACACCCGATATTCCCAAGTTTTTAAAACGTTTATTGGACAAAGTTGATAATAATCCCAAATGAATCGATATTTTTTAATAAACATTTGAAAGCATATGAGCGTATAAACAAGTGAAAATGTGATTTTACTATTTCTATGTTTGACCGAAAGTTGACAAACTTCCGGTCAACTTTCGGAAAAAGCATCGGACAGTAAAAGTGTTGCATATATGCTGCATACTCGAATCTTCTGAACGGTTCATTTTTTTAAAAATTCAATGCAAATTAAGATTTCTGTCCTTGATAGTTGAAGAGAGCTGATAAAATCATGCATTTTTGATACTCAGTGACAGGAACTCTCAATAATAAGAGCTATCAGCAAGAAGTTGACAGTGCATTATGTTTAACGTGTATAGTTAACCGGATATTTCTGTTGTTCAATCCATCAAAATTATTATGTGATATTTAATGTGAAGGAAAATTCGACATTTTCAACGCACGTTTTTGAGTTAAATTCATGAAATATGAATATCGTCGACTTTTTCCCCTTCGTGCTCCGTGATCCGTGATTTCTCGTGTCGAACTTGGAAAAATTCGTGTTTTTCGAAACAGTGAAATACGTTCGGCGGCCACGTTCCGAATTGTGCTCAAACGGTACGAGCCTGACCCGACGAGTAGTGCGTTACGAGCGAGCGCTGTACATTGGGACCGCGGTCTGCTGCGAGTGTACAAAACAAAGGTGAGAAATCTGTTTTGCCACGATTTATTGAAAAATCTCGATACACACGAGCTCTAAATATATATAGTTATATCTAAATGAATCGCGTACATGTTTAATAATAATTTTTTTGCTGTCGATCATAGTACACCGCCAATACGCTATATTTACAATATATAATTTGACCAAAAATCATAAGTACGTAATAATAAGGAAAAAAAATGTCGAGAATGTATCGTTACAAGAAAAGTAAGGTTACATTAGCTCGAGTATTTGGGAACAGCCAGGAGGAGAAATTAATATTTTTACGAACTCTTGTGAAAGGTTCGGTTTCACGTTTGTAAATTCTCTTTTTTTTTTTTTCGTTCTTTCGACAAATATTATTTAATCCTCACTGGCCGTCAACCGAACGTGACATTTTCATTGTTTTTCTTTCTTTTCGTGTTCTACTCACATGTTTTTCATTAAGCGTTTGATGAATTCTTCTTAATTAAGGCATGAGGCGCAGTCATGCGTTTTATACTTAGAATTATGATTTTAATGATTGTTAATAGAAAATAAGAGAAACAAAATAATAAAAAAAAAACCCTACAAAGTGCGAAGCGACCACGCCCATTTTATGAAAAATTCTCTCCCAACGAAACTGCTGTCACGTTTTTCGATATTATATGATTACAATACTCGTATGAAAATATTTCTGTCTATCGGCCTCGTCGTTTCGCACGTGGATATTGTCTATATTGTCCTTTAATATTTTTTTTTTATTGATTACGCTTAGTGAGATTATGAGAACATTATTCGAGAGCCTTGTTTGGAGAACGTTGCAAAAACTCGCACAAATAAATTGTTTTAACATCGTAAAAACAATATTTTCAAAGTTTTTTCGATTCGTCGAGAAAACAACTTTTTTTTTTTGCTTTTCCTTTCGTTTTTACGTTATATTCGTACTTTTTGAGCTAACGATCGTTTCAAATTTGATTATCAATGTTTTTCGCTCTTTTTTTTTTTTTACAGAGAATTAACAATGATTGGCGATACTTACGATCGATCATCGTTTTTTTTTTTTTTATTTTTTATTATTATTAAAAGTCGTACTTTTCGAGCCCAAAATCGAGAAATTCGTAGGGCAACCTCTTCTCGTTTGCAACTTAAGTAATTTGAGGAAAAATGACTTTGATTAGAGCTGAAATAGCGAAAAATTGAGTTTGGGGACTAAGCTTTTTGTGGGCGCAACAAATTTTCCCTCACATCCGAGACGCAGACTCGTTGGAGTTCGTAAAAATTACGATAAATGGAGAACCTCTTGATTTTTTCGTTTTCTTTTTTTTTTTTTTCATGAAGGCTCTCTGCTAATTATAAATGAACGTAAACGTCCCGCGTGCTCATCGGAAGGGGTGAAATAAGCGACGGCAGTCGGTGCGTTTGTCGATGTTTCGTCGACGGCGATCGTCCCTGAACGGTACACACGATTGCCGGTTTCGAATTATTTGTTTACTTCTCTAATGTGTTTCCTTCTCTTCGCAGGACAAACCATCCAATCGGTGGCCTTAAAAATGAGCGGGAGAACTGAAAAATCTTGCACTCAGAGTCGGCTGAGCTTGACGAATTATCGAGGACTGCCAGTCGGCGGGTTCGCCCTATTCTCGTATCGACCGCAGGAAAAACGGGGAAAAAACGTGGCGACACGGCCTCTCACTGCCGCCGGAAAATTTGAGACGAGGATCTCGATTCTTGTTGCTGTTGCTGTTCCCTTCCTTTTCGTTCGTATTATATTCATATTTATTTGTTTGGATTTTTGGGCACGGCCCGAGACGCTCCCCCGCGCACCTCTTCCTCCAAGTTTGAAATCCCTTGCAGTAATGTGCAGCTCGAGGATTTGGCCTAATTGATTCTTCCCTTGTGAGTCATGTAATCGATACTGTCCGACAGCAGTTTTTCCCTCGCAGCTCTTCTCATCCGAGAACACACTGCCAGTAACGTTCCTGCCATTATGCAGACGATTCCACAACCCAAACCGACTATCGTGCTGACTAACGTTGACTTTAGGCAGACTCGATCCCCTGTCGGACTCTCCGCTGCGCCTGGAATTGAAGAAATATTTTCATTTTTTCCCCGGAAGCTTATTTTCCTTCGTAAATAATAAAATTTGATTGGCTTTTGACCATTCTTTCTTCGCGAATGTTTCAAGTGAAGGCACTTTTTGAATTCTCTATTTAAAAAATGATTGCAGAACGAACGAATGGAATTACCGTTCTGCGGTGCGACTGTCGAGTTCGGAAACAGCTCGGCCTCGGCTTCACCCTCCTGGAGAACTCTGAGGGATTGGAAGAGGTTGACATTCTCTGATAAACTTGTTGCCGGCGTCGTTGGCCCCCCGATCGCACCGGTCACCGAACGCTTCGCCACGCTTTTCGAGTTCCTCCAATGGCAGGGTTGACTCTGAGCGAACGAGGAAAACGCGGATCAGTCGAACGCATCGCAATGAAGAATTTTACGATTTTTGCCTCGGCTTTCACGAGAAGAAATATCTTCTGGAGACCGAGGTTACGAGAATAAGCGAATTTTGAGCTGGAGACTCACCGGACATCGGCCGTGACACATTCGGACGTCACACTCGATATAAAGTGCCGGAGAACCCGTGAAACGGAAGGTTTTCATGTACGCGAAAACCTGAGTCTCGAAAAGTCCGCTCTCCGACCACGAGCCACGGAATCGACTGATCAATTTGTCGTCAACCGGACATCCGTATTGATCTATCAATTGAATTCTCTTGTTACCACCGTTGTGGGCGTAGCAATCGTTCACCACGATGTCGAAGCCGTCTGTTGAGAGAGAGAGAGAAAAAAATCCCGATCAACCCATCGCCAGAAAGGCCAAATTTCGGTTATACCGAGTTTTTGCACGACTTTGGATCGAAAAACAATATGTTTGCAGTGGTAAATAAAGGAAATATTTGAATTTCAAAACAATTACAATTCTCAATCTATAATTTGTCAAATTGTCGAATTTCACTTAGTTTTTTCAAAGGAAAAATCATTTTTGACCAGCTTTTGATTAAGGAACGACAAGTTTTCATCGATGAATAAGCAAAATTAAATTTTAATTAAGGCGAGCAATCTCCCCTTTAGATTTTTGAAAAAATGGATTTCTTTTTTTTTAATATTTCGAAGGTATAATACCCGAATGAGCAAAGGACAAATCTCGAAACTACTTTTTCAAAAACTGCTCGTGTCGTAGCTCAAAAAGTCATCGACCGATCTGGATGAAATTTTGGGAGGTTCCTCTCAGTAATATTATCGGAAGGTAGCTAAATTTCAAAAGGTAGCAAGTAAATAAATCACTATTTTGGGGTCAAATATGTCGAAAAAATGGTCGAAAATTCAGGCTTTTAGGTAAAAAGGCTCCTAAATGTTCAATTTTGCCTCGGTCATTATTTTTAAGGTACATGCATCCCCTTGACACGTCGGTAAGCGAATGACACTTATTAAATAATTTTTAGATTAATAGTAAAAGAGTGACAACCGGAGCAGTTTTCGATGTCGCGGAAAACGGGCGTCCGAAGACCCTTAATAACCCCGCCATTTTGTTGGTCGTCCCAAAAATAATTATTTTTTTCAACTTGACCGTTACAACAAACTCGTGTCCAAATTTGAAAATGATCAGATTATTCTATCCCCTCTAAAAAAAAAAAAACCCGAAAAATATCTGCCATTTTTACGCTTCTAAAAGGATTGCTCGCCTCAAATTCTCACTTCAGCCAATAAGAATGAAAAACCGTGAGATTTCACTTCGTTCAATCTCTCATCAGTCGAAGAGACCGTTTAATTGTGCGGTGTTTAAGAAGCGTTAAAAAGACTGTTATAAAATGAAAACATAAAAGAATTGGTTTGAGATAGTAATACTACGAAAATAATAGTTCAAAGAGCGTCGGTCGATTCGAGATAAGATTTAATCGTCAATAATGACCATATTTGCTGCGCATATAAATAATGAGTGTCAGAGGATCTCCGACTCGTACGGGTCCTGCAACTCTGGTCCCCGTTGTGCCGTAACCGTATCTGATTTCCATATAACACTCTGGTGGCTGGAGAGTAAATACTACGGGATTTCCGGTTGCAACCCTGAAATCACATGGACAAACGCGTTACGTGAATACGTTGAAAGTAATATAAAAAGAAACAAAGCGAAGTAAAAACTAACTGGCACGGTTAAATCTCGAAAATAACGAGAAACATTTTTATTTTCCCACGATATTATAAGAACTGGGAAAAGGATGGCAATCGTTTGAGGAATTTAGCGACAAAAATGCGGAACTCACTCGACATCCAGAAACGGAAAGGTCACAGTCTTCCAAAAGTCGTAACCGTATTCGCAGGTTACTTTAAAGTGTTCGTCAAATTCTTCCTCTATCATCGGATTGTATTGTACAGTCACTGTGTTCCACATGAGATTTTTCTGCAACCAATCGCCGGAATCTCTCATAAAAACTTATGAAATCGCAGAATTATTCAATTCTCTTGGTTTTTTAAATAAACTTTAAATCAATTATAACAAAATTTGAGAAAAAAAAGCATTATAACGATCTAAAACGTCGCTGCATATCCATTTGCTGTCCAATTTGTGTTGACTGACTTTTCGAAAAGATTGAAGTAATACGAAAATTGGATAAGAAAATGATGAAAATTCTGTCGATGCTCTGATGAATGTCGAAATACCTTGTGTTAGTAAAATACTAAAAAGAATAAATGTTCGCAACATTTCTAACGCAATAATTTTCCTTTTTTTTCTTTGCAGAGGAACAGATGACTTGAAAAACTTACGGTGGGATTTTTCCTGCTGTCCTGGTGATGAGTATTCTCTCCGAGGGTACCGCATCTATTCAGCTGTATGTAAAACTCGTAGTAATCTCTACCGGTACCATTAACGTACATGCAATCGGGATCGTAAGAGTAGCCTGCAATTAAGTATCGCATTGTACGGATTATTACGTCGTTGTAATAATACGAAATAAGAAGAGGTGATCGATATTGATCGTTATTCCTAATAATGTTCGAGACTCGATCCCGCATCGAGGGAACGGCTCCTCCCCCACGTGGCTTTTCATCGACTCGAGATTTTTATTTTTCATTAACTGCTTGTTAGTCCCATTGAAGTTGTATCGTAATTAGTTTCGGACAATAGGAATACACGCGGTGTTCCTATAATCGAAGCTTCTTACCTGCCGAGTATAATAATCCAGCGAAAGACCCATTGAATCCGATTCTAATCTTCATATAATCGTCCTGACACTCGGCCTCGATATCTGAAACATCAATTAATTCCTTTTATCAATATCACATCCGATAAATAACAATTACATTGTAACGAGTATTTCAATGACATTCTTTCAAACATTCTTTTCACTGCTTTTTCATTCCCCGTACGATTCAAACGTGATGCAACATCCTATAACGATCCCGCCCTTCTTGAATGGAAGATTTCCGTTCGAGAATCCCCCCGCGATGCTGCCTTCGGATAGCCACTGAGTGAAAGTGGAAAACGTCGAAAAGCGTAACACTTAGGACTCGAGGATTTTCAAGAGCTGCATCGAACCTCGGGTCATCGTCATTTATTATTTCAATTTTCTGTTTCAGCTTTACACGCACCGCTCTATGTCAGCCAGAAATCAATTATGGAAGGAGGAAAAATTCTCTTGGGATTTATTTCATCGTTATGATCGGTGTTAAATGAAAAGTTTTTTCCACTCGAACGTCAATCTCCCCGTACAATGGCAGCTTTTTGGTAAGTCGAAGAACAATTTTCCGAACAACATTTTTTATTGCACTAATCGCTCCAAATTTTGCCATTGATCAGGCTCTCAAGATCTTCAGAAATAATGAATGGCCGGAAACTTCTAAAAATAAATTGAAAAATCAATTTCTGGCACGTCGCAAGCAGTTTTTCAGCCAAGAAGCAAAAGCACACGATTAATCGTCGTTCGTGTCAATAATCTGCATCGATTGGTATAAATAGTGGAAAAAAGTTCGAATAGAAATTGAAAAATCGATTTTTCGAACCTCTCCGTGAAAGGATTGATTTTCCAAAATATCACAGCCAATCTAGCATCCGGTACAGAACTCACGTCCCCAAAAGAATCGAAATGACGTGATCGATTTTTCTTCTGGATCGAAAAGTTTTTATAACAAGTTTCCGTACGTCGCAATTCACTTGTACATAACGACGTGTCCAAATGAGCGTTAGGCATAGATCGAGACGAGGATATTCACGCTTGGCGAACAGCCCCGCTCGGTATGATACAACAGCGATTCTTGTAACGATTCATTTTCATATATTTACTATTGTTAAAAAGATTTTATTAAATCTTTCGTTGTATAAATACACATTGAAGATGTCGAAAATTGATGCAACGTCGGAAAGAGAATTTTGTGAAATTCTCTTACTAATAAATAGAAAAGATAAATTCGTATGAGAAAGCGAGGATCAGAGACTATTTTCGAAATGGAAAGTGCCTGAGACGATCTCGAGAGGGAATCGCACGTTTATTTACATAAATTTGTGAGCGGAAGGAAAACCCTTTATTGTTAGTATATATTCTTCCTCGATGATGAGCCGTGCTGTAGCGAGTGTAGAAAGAATGAATAGAAAATCTAATTAACGAGATTAAGAAAGCGAAGGGGATTTCTATTTTCGTTATGCTGCGCGAATTAATTGATCTCCATTTGCTTAAGATTAATTGACGTTGGGTACGAAATAAAGTGGTGGGGAACCGTGAGATAAATTAGTCAATGGTATGCAACATAAATAATTAATCGTGTACCCAACGGATCATTCATTTTGTGGGACTGTATCGAGGAATGCGATCCGTAGGAATGTGAATTATCGTGAATTCTATTGTGATGGCAGTCTCAATATTTTTTCAGGGCAAGGTCAAGGGAAAAGTTTTTAGTTTTCCTAGGAGCGATTCTCGATGAATTTTTTCTCGTATTTTCTCTCTTCCTCATTCTGTATACATATATATTTATGGATGGCGCGAGTATACGAGCGTGTAAAACAACTGACGTTAGTAGAGGAGCATTGGAGAGTAGGAATTCGAGTCTCTTCCACCTTCGTAGAGCGATTTATGGGAATCGGCTTCGAGAATGCCGTACCTAGACCTATAATCGTTTGTTCGTTCGCGTAATTGACGATTCCACGGGTGGTGCACGGTGAACGCGCCCGTATTGGCCTTCCGGGGGTCCGTCGTGGTTGCTTCTTCGCGGTATACTAATCTGCTCTTCCACCGCTTCCACAGCTTCAACGACTGTAAGCAGAAAAGCATATTTTCCTTTTTCTTTCATCTTTCTTTCCTCCTTTCTTTTCCCTCTTTTTCTTGATGCGCGCACATTGCAAGCCTTTTCAACGTCGCCCAACATTTTACGCTCTTTTTCTCGTGCACATTCGTCTTTGCCGGAGAAGTTTTCCAACACAGACACAGAGATGCGAGGATGAGCTAGCTCTCCCCGGCAAAAGGAAAAAGGCGACGAAACAAAACGCGATAGAACTAAGTCGATTTTCACGCTGAATCGGTTCCTCATCCTCCGTCTCCTAGAACTTCCGGAACATCTGCGATTTCATTTATCCTCAGCTCTGAGAAAACCGATAAACTTCAAACTCCAACGCCGAAAAACAACGAAACTAAGTACGCAGAGGTCTCGAATCGAGAGCCAAAAATTCACGATTAATTCTCGTGGAATTACAAACTTCTATACCCTTCAACATTAAATACTGTGTTCACTTTCAAATGAAAAAAAAAAAAAAAACAGTATATTGGGAGACGCAACAAATGCTCGGGAACAGCTGCACAAAAAGTGAGACAAAGACGTTGACGCCAGCGATGAAGATGCTCGAGATACAATCGAGATTCAGCGAACGTACGTTTTCATTGAAGCCACTATTCGCAGCAGCTCCTTCATAAATAACTCGAGAAAGAGAGAGAGAGAGAGAGAGAGAGAAAAAACAATCGGTGGGAATATGGGCCCCAGTCGAAACGATCCTCTAATTCATCAAAATTTCATCCTCAACAAAATCATCATTTTGCCACTCGATTAGAAGCAATCACATCTGACAACAATTAGAGACAACGAGAATGAACTTCATCATCACATTATGGAGCATCGAACCTTCCATGTCGGCAGAGTAAAAACCATCCTTTTTACGCCCCTACTCGAAAACAACTCTGCTTTTAAAATCTTTACTCTGAAATTCATAACAACTCGTCGTCTACTCGTGATGAGATTCCTTCTGAAATCATCATGAGTGGGGATTAAATATCACAGTGGAGTAGATATGTTAAGGTGGGCAGACGTTCTCTACGTAGATCCGCAGTTATTAAGGAGGGTGGATCACGAAATAAAAATAATCAGAATTTTATCAAATTTCGTGATAACATTCTTTGGCATCAAGTACGCAAATACAATTTTTTTCAAATTTTTTTGCCACATGGTTATCGCATAATTGAGCGTTAAATCGAAGTTCTTATGCACGAGATGTATAGTAAACTCTATGCTTATGCACGTGAACTTTAATGTTCAATTACTCGAGAGCTATGCGGTAGAAAAATCTAAAAAAATGTATATTGTCTTGTACATTTTTAGAGAATACATTTACCAAATTCTATTAAATTCTTATAATTTTGAAATTCTTTATATTTAACATTCTATCGTCGCGATCCACCCTCCTTAAGAAGTTTCGGTACAGAAGTCTAAATATTAAGAAATTGATGAAATTTGGTGATAATGTTCTTCAAAATCAAGTGCGAAAACACAAATTTTTTCAAAATTTTCTTCTACCTAGTTATCGAGTAATCAGGCATTAAGAGGATGGATCAGTCGGTAATCACACCTCGAATTTTCGAAATTGAAACTCTTTGACATCGTTCGTCCGATTAAAATAATCGTACGCAGCACGATCGCAAAAATCCGATGACATTTTTATTTTTTCGATCAGACGAACGATGTGGAAAAATATCCTTTTCAAAATTTGCAGCTATCTCTCTCGCACTCACGGTTGTGATTACCGACTGATCCATCATCTTAAGAGGATGATGTATCAACAAATTTCGAAATCGAAATTCTTTGATACAGTTCAGCCGATTAAAAAAAGGCTCCGTCAGTCGATTTTTGCCATCGTTCTGCGTAGGCTGACATAGCCTTTTTTTAATCGGTCAAACGGTCTCAGAGAATTTCAATTTCGAAAATTCCAAGTGAGGTTAGTCGACTGATCCATACTCTTAAGATGATGGATCAGTCGGTAATCACAACCGTGAGTGCGAGAGAGATAGCTGCAAATTTTGAAAAGGAAATTTTTCCACATCGTTCGTCCGATCGAAAAAATAAAAATGTCATCGGATTTTTGCGATCGTGCTGCGTACGATGACATTTTTATTATTTTAATCGGACGAACGATGTCAAAGAGTTTCAATTTCAAAAATTCGAGGTGTGATTACCGACTGATCCATCATCTTAAAGCAGATTTCTTACGCTCCGAATGTATACCTACGTATATGGAAACGCAATGCTTATACACGTGAACTTTAGTGATCAATTACTCGATAACTGTGTAGAAGAAAAATCTTTAAAAATTTGTATTGTCAAATTTGTCACCAACTTTTATAAAATTCTCAACTTTTTAAAATTTTTTATGTTTTTAGCAAGGTTTAGCATGGCGACATTGTATCGCCTGTATCGAAACTCCTTAACTAGCAGCTATGCACATCTATATTCATGACAGTTCTACTCGATGACAACTCCGCTCTTTGAACATGTATTTATAGGAGAGCTGTTGTTGAATACATTTAGCGAAAGTAGAATTTTCGTCTTGCTCCAACGTAACTCGACTCTTATGAATCTACTCGATAACATTTCCACTCTAAAGATGTTTATTTTATGCTCTAATACCGTCTCTGCTCTTTAACTTGTCTGGGTGGATAACACAGATTATTAATGACAAAAGAGGATAAAAATTGCATTGTATTGATTTTGCAAATTTGAGAGTAGGGCTGTTTGGAGCAGCGTTGTTCTTGAGTGGAGCCTCGATGTTGAGAAACGATGGAAAGTTATTGAATAAACCGGGGTCCGTATTAGCCCGAATTCCCTGATGTAATACAAGTTTCTTAGCTCCTCGCTCGTAATTCTTCCATCGGCAATTCCTCTTTCGCGGTGTGCTGGGGGGAGCAACGTCGGTATATCGTCACACAGTTTCTTTCTCATTGGCCGTCACGACACCGAGGCTTCCTTCTTTTTATACGCGAGCTAAACCGGTGGTCGTTTTACCCTCGTACACGAGTTGCTCGGTTCGAGAGTCAACAACACAAATATATAATATATAAATTTCTGTATATCGAAGGGCACGATAAGGATAAAACTTTGACACTGAATATCCTCGATGTCAACGAAAGCGACAAGACCTCTCCGGTTGTGCAGCTACAAATAAATGCTCGTGTAATATCCCTGTTTTTTTTTTTTCTTTTTTTTTTTTCTAATTCTCGGATCGATCGAAAGATCTCCCGGTTTGATTCTAACGCAATGTCGCGAAGCAGACCAATCAGACGTCTGCGTCGCATCCTCTCTCGCGTCCCCGCGCACCATCTTTCCCATTATTTTACTCTTTTTCTTGCTTCCTCCTCGTCTCGTTCTTCCGCTTTCAACGCCTTGTCGCGTGGCCAGCAACGGAATAACGTAATGACGTTGCAATCGAGCCTCGTACTTTGCTGTGTGTGTTATTTATATTCGTGAGAGAAAAACCGGGAAATATGGAACTCTCGGGTAAAATGGACCCCTCGAAAGATCACGGCTCCGATGTTTTCGCGTTCTGTGGCAACTTTGACGAGTGCCAGGCCCCTGGACACGTGTCATCCTCATGATCCGTAGCCAAATTTTCTGATTAATAAATTTTCCACGCCGATCCAGCCATCGAGCATCAACCCGGGGTCCATTTTACCCCACTTTTCATCGATATCCATCCACCTATAGCTTTATTACGTATAGTCGCATAAAAGTAAGAGACGTCTGTCAGCGACGTGTGGAAAGAGAGAATATCGCTGCTGCAGTCTCCGCGGCAGTGTCAGATCCCCAGAAGCCGAGCCTCTCGCATACGACTTCCGACGCACCGTTTTAATTGCTCCCGTAACGGTAAAGAGGCATCCCATACGTCAGGATATACGCGTCTCTCATGAAGCAATATTGAAGCCTGAGGATCCACGGGAGAGGGAACGAGGGACAGACTCGGCAGCCTCCGGGGGCGGATTTACGAGAAGCTTGGAATTCGCGTTATAATAAAATGTGCGTACACGATTCAATTAACGCCGCGCGTTGTCAGAGGTCAAGTCTGCGGAGCTCTGATCTCGAATTTCGTCGAGTTTTTACTACTTTTTTGCACTGGGAGACTCTGGAGAAGTGTGGTTTCTCGGTTCATTCAGTGTCCGGGAGGAAAAAACTGCTCGATTGTGTGTTTTCTTTTGATTTGGCGATGAAACGAAAATAATACTCACGCTGCACACGCGTCGTGTTCGGTCTGTATCTTCGGTGCTCGCGGTCCCACGTCTCCGGATGTCTCCCCCATTCCTCGTCGGCTCCGGTGCCTCCGGTACCGCCACCCCCGACTCCACCGCCGCCTCCTCCGGTGCCACCCCCGGCCAAACCCTGCAGACCCTGAAGCGTCTGCAGCGCCTGAAGATTCGGACTGAGAGGTCGACTCTTCAGGGAGGGCACAGGCACGTAGGCGGCTCCTTCGCCCACGTAGACCACCTGGAAATCATTTATTAATGTCGCCGCTTTTTTCGTCTTCGCCCAATCGTTTTCTTATTTTTTTTTTGTTCTTCATCCTCCGCTTTAACCTTCGCACTCGATTCGACTTGGGAACATCTCCGCGGACATGGGACGCGGAATTTATGCGGCTCTTTCATCGACCTTTCCGGGGCTTTGATCACGCGCAACTGGAGATTCGATGAGGGATGGGAATCTGCTCCACTTTCGCGTTAGCAAACGTACTTTTAGCTGGATTTCAAATTCTCTTGGCAATCCGATCGGGAATAATAATAATTCACAAATGGGAAGCTGGAAAAAATTCTTCAGACTGCATAAAAAACGCCCGGAATTATTGGACGGTGTGCTCTGAAAAAGCGGAAAAGTTGAGCACGTTCCGCGGGAAACTGGCACAATAAGAAGGCTTTTTGCCTGCTCGAGTACGAGAAGCGCGGTAAAATAGCGGAAAGGAATACCTCTGGCTCGTCGGCGTGCGGAAAAACTGGGAGAAAAAAGTTGGTCGCATAGCAGCACGCGCACGGGTGCTGAGCCTTTTTCTTCCCTTTTACTCGAAGCACTCTCACGCACGTCCGGGCAACGCGTGTGAAAATGATGAAAAAAGTGTGACGACGTGCGCCCCTCGTGCACCCTTAATTTATCGTCGAAAACGAAATTAATCGAAAAATATGATCGTACCGCGAAGAAACGTAAAAACGTTTCGAAAACGAAAACGATTATGATTTTTTACAATATAATTACATCAAACTTTATTGTTCAAGCTATTCAGCAAAACTCGATGGAATTTTTTGGCAAGTTTGACCAATGATAATATTTATTCGAAAAAGCTGTTGGCATGAAATTTTAGTCCCACGTGAATTTCTGACGTAACTGTTCGTCGAGCTTGTCATAAGTCGACGACTCGTCGACTACTCCTTGCCTAGGTGAGTCGAGCCTGAGGTTAATTTATTGCGCTCGTATAGATATACGGAGGAGGTACGGAGCCGCTTGTAAATTGGAATCGCATCGCCGACTCCCGCGCATTCATGCGTCGATTAACGGTCACGCGGTCGCAGCGTCGAGAGTCATTAGTCGAGTTACGAGATGTATCTCATCCGGATCCCTGGCCCCTCGCTCTCTTCGATATTCTTTACTTGCATTAGGTTTACCGCACCCGGACATATCATCGACGAGAGTTTGATGCAATACGAATCTTTCGCCACTTGTTCGTCTTCGCCATCATTTTTATCGAGCTCTTATAACGTTCGTATTGAAAGGAATGAAAGCCCGCATTTATTCAGTGATTTTTCTTACCATTTCATTCCCGTGTTTTCGCTATTCACTCAATTTTCCTTGACAATTAGTTTTTTAATTCAATTTTTAATTAACCGAGGGTTCGATTGCGGAGGCGAATCTTCGGGACTTGAATTTATTGAAAAATTTGTCGAAAGCGACGATCTGAGTGGGTGAAATTTAACACGAAACATTTCAACAATCGGTTAAGAGGCGAGAAACGCATAATTTTTCCTCACTTTTGAGCTTCGTCGTTCGACGAACTTCGACGGAATAATTTCTGTTACTTCCGTGTTGAAAATAAAAAAAAAAAAGAGAAAAAAAATATTTTTTTTCAATGATTAGATAATTTTGTGGACTTTCCCGAGTATCAATTAAACCATTAAATCGTCTATTGCTCAACTTAATAACTGTTTCTCGTTGAGTGCTCGCGCGGACTCGCAAATGGAGGGTTTTTTGTCGTCGCTGTTGTTGTTGTTGTTGTTGTTTTTTTTCTTCGGTTGAGAGTAAATTTTTATGCGAATTACTGAGGCTGCGCCAACTCGGGCGTAACGACGTTCCTATACCTGCGCCTATCTCTATGAGCGCAGCTCTCGCTCGCAGTCTCCTGCCTCATCTCACGGGTTATATGACTCGATGATCGGCGACGTGAGCTCGGAGAATCTCTCATGCTGTTTTTTCTCCGCTATGTATATATTCGCGTGTACTCGCTTGTTTGTATTCATCGAACAAAGACCAACGGACGAACACAGACGCGATATATTTCACCGTTGATCGATCAAAGGATCGAAAGATCGCCGGTTCTAAAACCGGAAGATAATACGAGACTTGGGAATTTACCGTAGTGATAGAATCCCCCGGAAGTAGTATTTTGGCATATCTTCTTCACGGATCACACGTCCGAACTTTATTTTTACGGATCGAGCATTTCTCGTGTCGAATCATTTTTTTCATGAGTTCAAGGTACATCGTGCCCGAAGGATCGTATTTTATGGGTGTCTAAATTGGACCGATTTTTTACTCCCCAATTAAAGATATCACTTTAAATTAATGTCATAGTTATTCATTCGAAATTTTTTCAACTTGTCTTTTGGCGAATGAAATTATACAAGCTATTAATTAATCGGGGATCCATCACTGACCGAATCCCAAATTTCATTCGTCCCTGGCTAAAATATTGTAGCTTTTCATGTAAAAAATCACATCGGAGAGTGCCAAGGCAAAACACAACGAGAAATGGATCAAGAAGAAAGTATTTATTAATAAAAAGAGAGAAGGCTGGAATGGGCCAAGCCAAGAAGTAACGAAATGTCGAATTAAGGAGATGTGAAGTTACGAGTGCTCTCGTTACCAATTTCGTTCAATCTTTGACGTAACATATCTTTATTACTAGCAAAACAATCGTCTCGAATTTTTTCCCAGATCTTCATTATATACTTCATTTTTATCGTGTACTTTTTTCATAAACTTTGTAAGAAGCGTTCGTTCGTTATATGGAAAGATAAACGATTTTTTAACCATAGTTCCTGTAAACCTGTGTACTTTTCTTCATATTTGAACACGTTTTGTCTCGGTAACGAATAAAAGACGAACCCTTTGAAGTTTGATATGCGTGTGAATCGACTACCCATTTAAGCTCTGTGCGAATTTAAAGGCTTTCTTAAGAAAATCCTTTCGTGGATGAACAACTTCAATATTTTCCTTATTTAACCGAGTGGAAAAAGGGGAAAAAGAATTCTTACAGCATCCTGATCACTGGCTTCGTGCGTCAAAGATTCCCTCGTCTCGTTTCGCAGCGAATCTTCGTCCTCGGGCCCAGAGCCACTTCCGGCCCAATAATCTTCTGTCGCCTCATCCAGGATTGTTTCCACTCCTGTTTTCGCCAATACTTCCGGTGCTTCGATCCTCGTTGACTGTGGTGGAAAGATAAATGTACGAAATTATGACAAATCAATATTCCAATCGGAAAGCCATTTCGCCGAACGTTTCTTCAGACCCCGATCATTTGGTCTTCGATCCAGCAAAAAAGCACGACGAACGATTCGTCGCCAAATATTCAAAGGCGCCGAGAAAAAAAATCATGGAAATTTCGACGAAAATGAGTTTTTTTTCTCAAATTATGGTCTAAATAACTTTCTGGATTTAACGTTCGCTTGAAGATGAGCAAAAGGACTGACCTGATAACCGTTGATGAAGCTCAGAGCAAATACCCATGCCGCAAAGTATCTGTAAATTGAAAAGAACAAAACAAACGTTGAGCATCCGAGTGACGTAAGTCAGGGAAGTAGGAAAGAGAAAAAAGAAGCGTGGGATAGAATGCAAATGGAAATGATGGACGAAGGATGCATCGGTTACGGCCTGCATCGGCGCGTCCGGCATCAGGAGAGTGTAAGATAAAGAAACATTCACAAAACGATAACAAGAGTGTAGCGAAAAAGAAGAAGAAACCGAGTGATCGAGACCATAAATGTGTTTGCGAGTGAAGCGAACTGAGTCCATCGTGCTATCGATTTATAAAGAGTGATTGATCATCCACGAGCAGCACGTTTCCTCCTCGAGTCATTCGCCCCTTTATGCAATCTCTTTCAAACTTCATTCCTTTCTGTTCACCCGCGTCTTGCTCGCCTTTCTCAACTCAATTTTTCTTACTTCTCCTCCTTTTTAAACTCCCGATCCTCTAATTCTTGATGCGTTAACGAGCAAATGTCACGAGCTCTTGTTTCGTCGGTGAAAAAATCGCAAAACTGCCAACTCTGCACGAGACTTTTCGTCCTAACTTTTCACAAGTTCTATTTTCTATTTATTCCCGACTCGCGATTGGATTATCCTTTATCAAAGAATCCCACCTTAGCGTATTTTCACCTGTTTTTTATTGTTGCGAGGATTGCCAGAGAACTTCGTGGATCGTTCGAACTTTCGAAAGGAATTATTTCGGGGGTGGAAACCCTTTACAAAAGCTGGGACGGTTCGGGACCTTCACCTCTACCGAAAAAAGGGAAACTGTCCGGGACTCCGAAAAGCCCAGAGTGGCAATAAAACATGTGCTGCACACTCGCGTTCGTTTTTTTGGGCCGAGCGCGTTTGAAGTGGACTCATAAATTTAAAATCAAATTAGAAGCAACTCTTTATTTTTGGTTTTTTTTTGGCTCTTTTTGCCTCTTAAGCTGAACAATTCGTCTTAAAATCTCAATCCATCTAGGTCTTTTATCTTTTTTTGTTAGGAGCTAGCAGGATGCGACAAATTTCTCTCCCAAGCCCGCTCAGTCGGAAGCTCGACAAACACAGTCATTTCATCCTTGATTTCAAAATCATTTAAAAATCAACAGAAACGTTACTGAGACCCAAAAAAATGTGAACGTTCGGACGCAATAATCGCACCTGAAACGCCGCGTGCTCGAGAGCAATTCATATCGTAATGATCGCGCACATTAAGATAGCCGTGATCGCATTCCCCACCGCTAGACAAGAGTAACGATCGGCAGAGAAAATGAATGAAAACAATAAAAATAGAGTTGAAATACTCGTTCGTGACTTTGACCCAGTCATGATTGGCGAGCAATGTGATTAGAGTTTACGGGATTGCTGTCGATACAGAGAACCCCGGGGGCCCGAGCGTACGCAACCTGCGAGGACACGCCTTAAACATCACGTGCGCCGGTCCCGATCGACCGGTACGAAGGCTCGAACCTCGAGAAACTCTCCGCGTACACGTACAAGCTGATTTATTAATATTTGTGAATATTTCTATGCAGCAAGAGCGTAGAATGTCGCGTGGAGAAATGCACAAAATGAATAGCCAACTCTCCCTCGTGTAAAACACGATTTCCACGTATTTCCAGAACCGGAAGTGCGATAACGCTCCTCGGTGTAGGCCAGTAGATAAAGTGGTCAGACGGTTGCGACGTAGATTTAGTGATGTTTGTGGGAGGACGCGCGACGACTGTGATCTCGATGGAGCAGGAATTCGCTCGGAGCTCATATTCAGAGGGTATTTTTATGAGTTTCGAATTTATGGGACTCGTTTGAATTTTCGTTCGGTGATAAGGTTCGCGGGAAGATTCATTGGAAATGATTTATTTTCAGCCTACAAATCGGGAGAATGTTAATTAATGGTAAAGAGCTTGTCAGGATGTGGCAAAAATTAGTTTCGTTGCTCACGATCGTTAATCATTGGAAACCAATGAAACGGTAATTTTCGTTTATTTAATGATTCGATTGATCGATACTAATATATCTTACTTTTGAATAAAACAAAACTATTATTTTTGCGCTGAGCGCGGAAGAAAACTTCTTCAATCGGAATGTCACTCGCGCAGTTGTTGGCCTAAAAAGATAAACTTTTATTGGGGATAAGAAGTCCATTTTTCTCGGTTCGAAAGTCCTTTCCATGCAGGGCTGGCGTGCAATTTACGCGGGCATCTCCGCCTCTCGCTGCGTTTAATAAATCAGTGGCGATTACCCCGGCTCGTACTCTCGTATAACTAAGTGAAATAAAAAGAGGAGAAAAGAGCGCTAAGAATAATGAATGTTGGCGCGCACTTGACCCAGTAAAGCTAGAGAGCCCAGCGTTAGATAAGGCAGCAGACGTGCCGAGAGTGTCCCTCGCATCAAACACGAGCAGTGAGAGCAGCCTGTTGCCTACCATGCGCATTCGCCGTTGCGATTGTCAGAGCTGTAATTATCGCCGTTATAATATATTTGTGCTTTTTTACGTTTCTCGTTTTTCCGAATCTTCATAAAATCAAATATTTTGCAGTGTGCTTCGCCTGATTCCGGTAACGCATGATTGCGACGAGGGAATCATTGAAAATGGCTCGAGCTAAAATTCCAATCATTTCTGTACACCGAAGCATTCGCGATCATTTTTAAAAATCCGAATGGTCTTCGAAGTGAAAAAGGACTTGGCAACTGAATTGATCGGAGGATGCATTATGCTCAAAATAATACGAAATCGAGGCTGCACCTACACGTTCGTTGTGCAGCAGAGAATCCTCCCGCAATCGCGTTTCTGTTGAGCCATCGGTGCATACTTTGTGTAATGTGCACTTGGCTACATGTGTTATTATGTAATCGTGTAACGAATCGTCGTAGTAGCCACGTACAAGTGCACGATGTAACGTTGAGAAGAAAATAGAAGAAATAGGGGGGAAAGGGAGAGGAGGAAAGGAGAAAATAAATCATGGCGAATTCCACGGAGCCTCTCGTCACGCTCCAGCAATTGTGATATAAGTAATGATTTCGAAGTTTCCATCATGGAAATCGAGGCAAAGTTACTTTTGCGAATATTTACAGATATATAAATAAATTGAATGTTGCGTAAAAGAGGAATAAATTCAAGTATCCATTGGCTCAAAACCTGCCCGCTTCGTCTGTCTTTGCATTGATTAATCCTAGAAGGCATGACTGGGGTGTGAGCACACCCCACGCGAACTTCAAACTACGCTCCCGTCCTAACAAGCGACATTATCGACTGATTATCGACGGATTTTTTTATATATAAATTCAATTGAAATTAGTTTTATCGAACATCATTCTTTTCGTTATAAAAAAACGAAGAAAATGGTGTAGGATAAAGTCAGTTTAGCATCGTAGGACTGGATTTATAAGCAGAAAAAGATTGGGGTGCGTTCAAACCCCGGTCATGAGGTTGAGGGTATGAAAAAAGGCACATGAGGTGTAGGGTTAATTAAACTTCTTACGACATGCGTAATATGCGTAAGCCAATGAGACATATTCCATTGTAACGTAACATCGAAGCTCTTTCAGAGTTTCAAAGTCTCATATATTTTCTGTCCACAAATACTAAATGTAAGACGATGACGCTTTTTCAGTCCGCTAATGACTCGTTTTAATGAGAAGACGCAAGAAGATTGCTCGCCATCTCATTAAAAAACAAATAAGCCACGAGCGGGTTTTAATGAAAACTGCAGACGCGAAGGAGAAAGAGATACGAAACAGTCGAGTGCGAAGCAGGACTTGGTCGCAAAAATTTTTAATTAAACATGGAAAATAAAGCTCGACGTAAAGCTCATAAAAATAAAAACAATCGTTAGATCGACACCGAGATTCAAATGCGATTCAAATGATGAGAGTAAGCAAAGAACCGAGGATGTACAACTGCCACAGGCTGAATTCTAACAAGCTTAATTAACTCGTGGAAGATCGACGTGAACCGTAACCTTGAAATTTCGATGTTAAAGTGTTGCTTTCGTTCCCGGTCTTGGATGAGCCGGTGAGTTCGTACAATGCATTCATAATTAAAACACCTGGTGAGAGGTGATTTTCTCTCTCGAGTGCAAAGCACGCTCGCGCACACAACACACGACCAACAACGGATGATCGTTCTGACCTACTGAGGAGAATTGCCAGGTTGCACGCGACCGTGCGCGTAATAATATGTAACTTCTTTCTTTCTCCCTCCATCGCACCTCTCTCTCTCTCTCTCCTTTTGCTTCTCTTCTCTTTATATAAGTGCGAACTTTAAAAGTCGCGTGGAAGAATTATACACGCGAGTGTGAATACGCGAGGAGCCTCCGAGGCGATCGACTCGGGAGAAAATGAATGAATCCTTAAGGGGATTCCCCTTTCGTGTGCTGCACAATACTCGCAACCTTCTCAAGTACGACTCGAGTCTCTTTCTTTCTCCAATAGGAAGCCAGCGGTCACTGATTGTGCACACACGTTTTATATTTAAGAGAAACGAGAAAAAAAGCAAGATCTCGCCTCTCGCGATATTCAATTATGGCTGTAAATGCACCGAGGCAAAGAAGTTTGCTTGTGTTACCACCTGTTGCCTCTCTTGTTCCTCAGACCGAATGATGACTCTGTGCTTTCTCTCTTTTATATAAAAAGTCCACGAACCCGAGACATCTTATGCTCTCGCGTTGTTAAGGCTGCACGTCCGAACGAATTTATTTTTCAATCGTTCGCTACTCTTTCTGTCACGTTTTACAACATATTTTTTTCATACGTTTTAAAGTTGCTGTCATCAGTTCAATGAACCCGTAACACGCCTAGCAATTTTCCACGCCGGTATCAACCACGAATAAACAACGGAAGGAGAGCATTTATTCGTAATAAATTCATTAATAAAACATACAAACAATCGTTTGAATATTTAATCCAACGAATCGTTCCATCAGGCTCGAAAACCGTTTTCCAAGCTCTTTTCTCGGCTCGAGCACACATGCACTGCGCCAAAGTGCAACGGAAATAATGTGCCAGGCAGAACAAACACGTTCTCAAATTACGTTGGTTATATACGAGCGCAAGAACGACACGAAGTGTGTGAAAAATGGAATACTCGAAGAGGCTTCTTCGCTCCTGTGAAAATGAACGTCTCAATGTCGGCCAGGAACATACACGAACGCGCTCGTGTGGAGTCTTCGCGCGAGAATCGCTTCATTGTACGCGGGCTCCAGTTAATCGGGTATAAAGAAGAATAACGCGCGCGTTATGTAGTTATTACAGAAGGAAATGCTCGAGCGTAACGAGTGACTTCGCCACGAATTCACCGCCCATTATTTTCTCAATTCAATTCCGTTATCAACAATTTAACATAAAAACAAACTAATTAACAAACGTTTGCTGACGAGCGAGCGAGGAGACGTCGATTGAATCGAACTCCGTGCTGGTAAATCCTTGACGTCGAAAATTTTCTTCCGCACTTTCTTGAGGCCATTCGCATCCTCGCGTTGACTCCTCGGCCTCTTTCGCCGAGTCGGTCGAATAGGCCGGAGGACAAAAATATCGACCAACCATTTAATTTATATCGATACGAAAAAAACGTTGCTCCAAACAACGCGCTTTCAGAGCAGATTGGAGGTCGCGGAGCAAAGAAAGAGCCGAAGATGGACGCATCGTCGTAAGATGAGTTTAATTCGAAGTTGTGCAATTTAAGGAAGTTGAGGCATTAGAATGAAAATTATGTCACCGCTTTTAAACTGATTGCATCTTACAAAGTGAAGTGTTAAAAAAAATCAGTTAATTTTTCAGACAGTTTAGGAGCGTCGTTGCTGAGAAAAATCAATAACAATTTGGGCCAAATAACATGTAATCTTATGGAAGTCAAGACACATTCAGTGATATCTCCGTTAAAAATGGTGCTAAAAATATGAAATTTTTTGGGCAACATGAGCTTGCCGAATAATGTCAATTTTTTTCAGATTTATTAGGAGATTTGCTGAGATTATATTAATAATAATCTGTTTTCCGTGCAGTTTTTTGATGCTAGGATCGTCACTGTTCGTGTTTTCGACTGAGCTTTCACCAGTTTTTCGTCTTTTTTCCCCCAACTTTTCTTTAAAGTGTATGCAACATTGCCAAACTGTAAACTGGCCTAACTTTTGAAAGGTACAGGTCATCACTTTTGGGTAAAAAAAATGACTGTACAGCCTCAACTTCCTTAACGAGTATCCCGAAATACAAAGAATCTCAGATTACAGAAACATCGTTCCGAAAGAAATTGTCATATAAAACTATGATTATGAACGAAAACAGAAATTAACAATTAACACTTGCGCCCTTGTGTGCTTAAAATCATCAACCACTTAACATACGAAAATGAATTTTCGCACATAAAAAAGACAACCGAGCCTTGCGCATAACACAACGAAAAGAAATAATAGTTTGAGAATCCCGTGAACGCCATAGATCATCTGGTGAACGGTAACCAAATCCTCTTTCTGACCTAGTGACGCGAGAAAGACAAGACGCGAAGAAGATGCAGCTTACGGTTGCAGCACGCAACCGTTGAGCTCACGTAATAACATCCACATGCGTACATATACCCTCAAACCCAGGTATGTATACGTTTATGTACATACGTACGTAATACGACTGTAAAAATATGTTCCGAGTACTCGTATATACGTGGAATAAGTATATATAGAGATAGTGCATTAGAGGCGAATACAGTCGAGAGTAAGAGAAGAAAATGAATGACCAGTTCCCCCATATATGGATACTGTAACTTGTACCGCGGAGAGACACAAGAGTGCGTGCGGATAAATATATTATACATGCATATGTAACAACCATGGGCGAACACGTCCGAGTACCCTAGTCCAAGGTGAAATTACATATTTATACTTGCGCGTGTCTTTGTGCGTGTGTGTGTGTGTGTGTAAAAGGGAAAAAAGGCAGGGTCGCGAAGTTACGTTATTTCCGCGATACGCGATGAAAATTGGGTCAAAAATTAGCGCTTCTTTCCGAGTCGAGTTTTGCACGAATTTGGAGTGTTTTTTTTTGTTTCGCGGATAGAATCAGGCGTGGGAATGACGGTGAGTTTGTGGAAACGGGGCTGGGAATGGGGAGGCGACAATTTGCGATTCGAAGAAGACGGGAATAGATTGGTTTTTGGAAACCGGTGGTCGGGGCTCGATCGAGTTTTTTGGATGATTTTTCCCCGGAATTGAAATTCGTTTTGTGGATAATTGTTGAATCGTGATTTTTTCAATGTCGATAATCTCCGTGTCTGGTTATACGAATGATGAAATTCGTGCGTGGATTTTTGCCGCGTGCGAGATTAGAGTGGATTTTCACATGAGTGAGTCTCTCGAGCACGATACTCGGTGAGGCTAAGGTCGCGGCGTAATTTGCGCTGTTATTCCCGTTTGGCGGGGATCTCACAGCGAAACTCTCGTGTCTATTAATTAGATTTACGGGGTACAGTTGGCTCTCCTGCACTTGGGCTCGGCTCGGCATTATAAAATATCCGTATACACATGAAACCTGTGCTTTGTAATTTCCTGTGGGGGTTCGCGTGTGACGGAGTTTTACACCCTCGATCATTCTTCGTATTGAATTTCATCGCTTCTGTTTTTCCGTTTCATCTCCCGAGCGTACCCGAACGGAGATGCGAGCCGCGTTCAAGTTTCCTTCCTTTTCTTGTAGTTTTAACCTAGCAGTAATTATTATCCGAATAATTATGGCGCATGAGCTGGCTCCTCGCCCAGAGAAGATTCTCCCCCCGCCTTCAATTCCTTTTCTTCATTTTTTCCTCTCTCTTTCTCTCTCCGCATCTCTCTCATTCGACTCCGCTCCGTTAACCACACTTTTCTTAAGTGCGAGCATATACTCATACGCTCGGAAGATATTTGTACGGCGAGCAGGAAACATTTTTCCGGTAAATTTATTTACCTCGCGGGCGCAACACTAAACCAAGAGTGAAATTGTTGTGCCACAGAGAAGAGAGAGATACCGAGGTGCACACTTTTCAGGTAGATGCTCCTCTGAGCGATCGCGCCTGGAAGGCTCTCGCTCGTTCGATTTTTCATTGAGCGATAACGCGGACAAAAATTCGACAGAGCCACTGAATAGTTGGGATTTCTGTGGCTCATTTTGCTTCCGAATTTTCCTTTGTTCGACGATTCGAAGACTGCAGCCCAGGACAGCAGTGAACAGGCGTTAGCTGATGAAGAAAAGTTCAATAACTATGAAGAAAGAGATCGCGCGAAGTGGCGCTGCAAACGATTCCAAGGCCCTTGTTTCCCCGCTGCCTCTCATGCCGTCAGACTAACGAGAAAGGTCCGTGAAGCCTTATTCGCTAAGTAAAAAAATACTAGTTGTATGATTCTCGATTAATAATGCCCACTCTGTGACGTACCCCGATACATAAAAGCTCAGAGCGCCCTTCTGATGAATACCCGCTCATCAGTCTGCCCGCGCACATAAAGGGCGATAAAAACATGACGAATAAATGCAAATTCCTTGACATATATGCGAGCTCTCGAGGAGACGTTTGAGCGCCCAAGTCCAAGGATTTTTTCTTCACGGTCGATCAGTCGCGTCTCTTTGAGAATTAATACGCGTCACGGTGAGCGAGAGGTCGAGCCGTTACGATTTTTCGTTAGTAACATTGACAGTACTTATGCGAGCCGTCCGCGACGACGTTTAGAAGGAAAAAGAGTCGGTAAGTTCATTACTCATTCCATTAAGCGAGTCGAATGCTAGTTTCTCGTATGGCAGAGGAAAAAATGCAAAAAATATAAGTAAATTGGCGGAGGATGAAGAGGCTGCTGAGGACTCGCATCATCAGCTATTCAAATGAAGATCAGTGTTCACCTGACGCGCGACCTCGGTGGCGATTGATCGTTACTAGCCACAGGCTTCGTATAACGGCCTGCAATCAATGACAGCCGCTCGCGCTCTGTCTATCCGAGCAGTTTTCATCTGTTATCCAAGCAGAACCCCGTAAAATATACTGTTTTATTCCGGAGTTGGATGGGGTGTCCGACGACGAATGAGCGTCTTTCGGGACTTAGACAAAGTCCCAAAGTCGGGGGATGCTTTTTAACGAAACATTGTTTTTATCAGTCCATGAGTTTGCAGGCTTTCTTTTCCTCGCTCATTCTGACTAAACGGTTAGAGATAGAACAAAAGTTCACGAGACCATTTCTGTAGAGGATGAAATCGCCTACAAAAAAGCTTCCTGCAGAATTTTTCTATTTCCAGTAGTTCAGTCTCGAGAGTCGCTAGTGTCCTCGGTTCTTCAAAGGTCAGATTTGTATGGCAAACCCTCTTCGGATGTTCCGTTTATTCGATGATTTTTCTTTCAGTTTCGTCATGAACTGAGCATACATTTCATACGAACGGGTATTTTGGACCGGAGTGCACAAAGATCGCGGGAGCTTGATACGTGTGCGCAGAACTTGACCGTGAATAATGGGACTCGTACATATTTCGCTTTAACGATCCGCACGTACGTGTATTTGGTCTCTCTCTCTCCTTGCGTCTCTTTCCGTAGCAAGAAACTCGAGCAGAAGTGCCCTCGTAGCATGGGAAAAGAGGAGTTGGAAGTTGAGCGTACTTGTGGAGTCGTGCCTGTGGGGCGGGGTCGCGAAGCCACCAAGGGAAGAAAAGGCACGTAATCTGTCATTGTTATCCTTAACCTCAATCATGTCGCTCCGCTATTTCCCCTCTTTATGTTTCCGTGTGTACATTATCGTGGGATAAATTTATCAGGTCGATTATAACTCGCGAACTATGAAGATTACAAATTCATCGTTTAAGAGTATGGATCAGTCGACTAACCTCACTTGGAATTTTTGAAATCGAAATTCTTTGATACAGTTTGATCGATTAAAAAAAGGCTCTGTCAGCCTACGCAGAACGATGGCAAAAATCGACTGACAGAGCCTTTTTTTAATCAGTCAAACTGTGTCAAAAAATTTCGATTTCGAAATTTGCAACTATCTCTCTCGCACTCACGGTTCCGATATACCAACTGATCCATCCTCTTAACCATAATTCGTTGGTTGATATCTCGTGCGTTTATTTCAGCTGAATTCTCAGCTGCTACTCCTTAAGATGATGAATCAGTCGGTAATCACACCTCGAATTTTCGAAATTGAAACTCTTTGGCATCGTTCGTATCCGATTAAAATAATAAAAATGTCATCGTACGCAGCACGATCGCAAAAATCCGATGACATTTTTATTTTTTCGATCGGACGGACGATGTGGAAAAATTTCCTTTTCAAAATTTGCAGCTATCTCTCTCGCACTCACGGTTGTGATTACCGACTGATCCATCATCTTAAGATCATCCTTCTGATATTGGATGAACTTCCGATTGACCTGGGGAGGAAACAATCAATAGAAAAATCCCAATAAACAGCGTGTACGTGGTGCGCACAGCTAATGATTCGATTCCCTCGCGTATTCGCTTACACGTGCTTCGATACAAGGAAGCATATAATACGTAAATATGAGCACACATGTGCGTTCACGTCTGTAGGAAAGATGAAAATGCTCGAGTGTTAGCGGGCCAGGAGACCACAACCGCAACTAATGTACAATCTCGGAGTCGTTGCACGTAGAAGCGCAGTTATATATGCGAAACTGATTCCCTTGAATACAACAGTGGCGTTTTATTCTCTCTCTTTCTCTCTTCATTTCTCTTTCTTCTTGTTTTTTTTTTCTCTCAGAATTTTCGCACGCGTCGCTAAATTTGCATCCAAATGTAATTAAGCTTAGCGTTAACTTTAACGACGACAGCAGATACTGAGGAGGAAAATGCACGTGTAATTAGGTGGCTTTTATTACACGCAGTGGATGCGGAATGATGGAAGAACTGATCTCGGGATCATTCGTTGCTTCCATGCACGAATATCCACTGCCCTCGGGCTTCTTTTTATCTTTCCCAATCTCTTTGCACACGTGTCCACAAATGTGCCCACAGAGGAAACGGATTCGTTTTTTATACCGAGGAATATATTATTTTTCAAGAATTTTCAAAGTATTTAACCGCACCGATTACAAGCAGCATAGTATTTTCTGAATTTTACAATTTTTCCTCCCTCCGATTCTATAAACAGCTTTGTGTCGACAGCAACAAGTGACGCACCTCAGAACTATATTTCGTTTTGTTTTCGAGTCTTATATTCATCGTGTCAGACTAGCACTTACCGATAAGTCGAAATTCATTGTAAATCACAAATTTTCACAGTCAGCATAGTAAATTCGGGTGGGGCTCAATACGTCGAATAACTGAATTGTAAAACGGTCGATATTTCGAAATTTTTAAAGTTGTGATATCAGTTTGAAGAAAAATAAATAATTCGAAATTCTTATTCCCGATCGACTATTCAGCAGATTGCGTGTTTAATCAAAAATTTCTTCTTTGAATTCGTATTTACTCGAAAATATATATTTCGAAAGTTTTCATTTCGAATGCAATTTAAACAGACCATCTGAATATCAAAAGTTCATATTTTCGAATTCAAAATGAAGAGTAATTGTTTTACAGACAGACCAGAATATAGAGTAGCAAAAAATCGAAAGTGAATTTTTCGAGCCTATAAAACTTAGACATGCAGAATAGCGATGGCTCGAAAAGGCGAAAGTTAAAATGGCGATGTTTAAAATTGGAGATCACCGGTCTGAGTAAGTGAGTGAGTGAGACGCGTGTATTAGGAGCTCCGCTGCATTTCTTTATTTTGATCGATCGACTTTCTAACATTTCGCTATTTTGACTATTCGACTTTTTGGTGTTTCAGTATTTCAACCTCAGTAATATTTGATCTTTCGGTATTATATTTTCAAAATTGTAAATTTTTACAGTATCACTGACTGTAGTAATTTATGAATCGAAAGAGTGATAGTCGAATTTTCGAAGAATCGATATTTTAGTCGTCGCGTTCCATGGGCGATTGTTACATTCTATTTCCGCGATGTAAACGTGCTTCGAACCTTGCAGTTTCTGCTTTATTTATTTTCGGCATTCAAAGCTCTAGTCGAATCTACCTGTCTCCATATTATCATTTGAAGTTTATAAACTCGAGATTTTAGCTGTTCGAAATTTTAGTCATTCCTCCAACATTTGATCCTCGCCCGTACTTTCCTCCATAATTTTCGGCCTCGTTTTCTCTCTGTGTGTGTGCACGCATAACTGCACTGCGTATAACTGCACTGCGAAGGAAGGGAAAGAGATGCGCGTGCCGATCGAAAGGAATCGCGATGGGGGTATAAAGAGGTGAGTTTGCCTCGCGCGGCTCTTTATGGAGTGTGTTAAGAAATCTATGCTGCGACGTTTGGAGATCCACCGAAAAGAGACCGGACCCAAAACTCGTAATTCTTTCCCTGGACGATGCTCTCATCGACGAAGACATTTTGTTTCGCTGTTAAAAACTTGTGCCAAATTTTCCTCAGATTTTTCCACTTCGCCCTGGTTTATAGTACAGCTATGGATGTGATGCGCGCACGCGTGTGCGCGTGCAGCGAATTACCGTTGCACCTAAGTGCGCGGCCCGATACGAAGCCAAGATTAGGGATAAAAGGATGGACCGTTTCTTATGGGCGTGCACGAAAGAGTGCGCGCGTATAGAAGTTTGCTAAATAAACGAGTCGGAAATTCATAAGTTAAATATCCTCCGCGTGCGTGATGATCCTCAGATCTCTCGATCGTTCTATTTCGCATCGGTGAAATTGAAGATCGATGTGGAGATGGATGAATCGAAGCCACGACGCGAAGGGGGCACGTCGTAAAAAGTGTACAGCTAAATGGTGCGAGCATTAAATAAACTGGAAAATATAAGAGGAGAATGCGTTGATATACATGCGAAATGTAGCGAAATAAATGTTGCGGAGAGTTTACGATCGAGTAAAGCGATCCCGTAGTTACGGTAAGATTGCGTTTTTCTCGAGGAACCGAGGCTTTTAGCCAGATTCATTGAAAACCCGAGTTGTCCGCCTTCGATTACGCGGACTCTTTATGAGCGAAATCTTATCAATTTTCCGTTACTTATTTTTCGAATTAAAGTATTCTAATCTGCACCGCTCGAGGGTTATGTCAGAAGGATCTGAGCCAGGTTGGAACGCGTCGAGTTTGCGGGCGCTCCGCAAAGAAGCCTCACTTTTTTCGTCATCTGCTCTTTGAGAAAACCGGTGGGACCGGATAAATGAGAAAGGCCGAGTCCGGGGGAGCAAAAATGAGAAGTGATTCGGTACTAAGGATTTCTACACGCGCGCGGTATCTCGCGTGAAGGGAATTTTCAAGCTCAGGTGTTCCTTCCTCGCTCGTTCGATATTTCTTATGCTTTAGTTTCCCCTTATTAGTGGAGCATACCAGAGCGTCGCACCGGAGCGAGGCAAGCAAACGCGAGAGAAAACGAAGCGTTTTATAGATTCCCCTCCTTCCCGGCCCATTACTAACGCACTCGAACACTCAAACATTCCCGATGGAATAAGACGCGTTTTATATACGGAATAATAAATACAACGGGAGGGATCGAAGTCTCCGCAGCCACCATGAGCGCGCGGCACAGCACGAGGAAGAGTTTTGCCGGAGATAGATTGCAAATGGTAGATCCACATTTATATATCTCCGTGTTAAATATGCATATATATGACTCGGTACGTACACGTGTACGTCCGCGAGTGTATTCGCGCAATAGAAAAGAGGCAAAAGACAGAGCGGAAGTGAGCCAAGAGTATATGGTCACGCGTGGTTGCACGGATACTTTGGAACGGGAGCCAGCCCAAGAGTGGAAATACGGTTTCCTCTCGCTTCTGCCACCTATTGGTAATGATGTTTGATTTACGCGTCCTTACATATACTCGTTTTGCCCTTCCTCCCTGCCGTCGCTCCTTCTTTCATAGGCGCGAGAGCTCTCGCGACTTTTGCCTTTTTACACTTCGTTCCATCGGAGAGGCCAAAAAATAAACAGCATCATCAATGCTCGAGGAGATGCGCTCGCGCTTTGTAAAAAAGGCGAATGCGAAATCTATGCAACGATTTTCTTGTCTGATCATCTCGCCACATTTGTCCGGACAATTGCTAGGGGCCCCTTCTTTTTCCTCCAACCGCGCACGAACGAACCTCGAGTATCATCTGCGAGAAATTTGTGTCTTTGTGTGTGCTCGTCCCTCGAGATTCGTCGGATCCGCGGACGCCGTGACCGCAATGAGATGTAGAAACAACCCTTGAAATATTACGATGCGCTTGATACGATGGACGATCGAAAAAGTTTTTCAAGGCTCGATAAAAAGTCCAATATTCGATCTTTTCGTCCTCGATCCTTCGACGTTCGAGCCTTAGAATCATATTGGACAAAAGATTATTTCAATAAATATAGATCGGCAGAATAACAACCGCGTCCTTTTTACGCCTCTACTCGAAAACAACTCTGCTTCTAAAATCTTTACTCCGAAATTCGTAACAACTCGACGTCTACTCATGATGAGATTCCTTCTGAAATCATCATGAGATATCGGGGATTAAATATTACACCGCGGACCAGATACGTTAAGGAAGCTCAGGGCATTAGAAAGAAATAAATGATGTAATCGCTTTATTTAAACCGATCGCATCTTGTAAAGTGAAGTGTAAAAAAAAATCAGTTCAACTTTCAGACAGTTGCGATGTTAAATGATAAAAATGATACTAAAAATTTGAAATTTTTTGGGCAACACGAGCAAAAGGCTTGCTGAATAATGTCAATTTTTTTTCAGATTTATTAAATTTGCTGACATTGTATTATAATAATAATCCGCGTTTCCCGTGCAGTTTTTTGAGCCTACGATCGTCACCGTCCGTGTTTCGACTGAGCTTTCACCAGTTTTTCGTCTTTTTTTCCCGACTCTCCTTCAAAGTGCATGCCAAACTGTAAACTATAAACTAGCCTAACTTTTGAAAGGTCATAACTTTTGGATAAAAAAAATTACTGTACGGCCTCAACTTCCTTAAGGAGGGTAGACGTTCTCTACGTAGATCCGCAGTTATTAAGGAGCGGAGTCGTTATCGAGAATGCTGGCTACCGACAGAGTAGTTAACTAGCAGCTATGTGCAACTATACTCATGACAGCTCTACTCGATAACAACTCCGCTCTTTAAACATGTATTTAGAGGAGAACCGTTGTCGAATACATTTACTGAAAGTAGAATTTTTGACTTTCTGCAACGTAACTCGACTCTTATGAATCCTATACACGATAACATTTCCACTCTAAAGATGTTTATTTTATACACGAATAACGTCTCATCTGCTCTTCAACATGTCCGGGTGGATAACGCAGATTATTAACGACAAAAGAGGAGACAAATTGCATCGTATTGATTTTGCAAATTTGAGAGTAGGGCTGTTTGGAGGAGCGTTGTTTTCGAGTGGATCCGTAAAGAGGACGGTTGTTATTCTGCCAATGGATGCTGAAATTGCATATTCGGAGAAGGAATTGTGCGAATAAAGAGGTATTTTCTTATCGTCAATCATGAAAAATTCTGTGCTATGGATCGGGGTTTCCCATGATTTATTATATCGCCACGCGTTAAAAATCGTGACTTCTCGAGGATCATTAATTTGAGTAAAGTATTGAAAACCACTATGCACAGTGTTGTGAGCTCTGATTAAAATCGCATTATGTTTTTTCGTTCATTAGACATTTCAATGAGACGAGAAGAGCATCCATTATCGCAGCAATCTTAAACTCCTTCGATGTGTTCTCGCGAGATAGTCTTCAACAAAATCCTCCCACTTCCTGTGACATGGAAGCGAAGAATTTACACGACGTTGCCTCGGAGAAGACCGCAGGGACTCGTTCCTCGTTTGTAGGCAGCCGTGCCAAGGGATAATTTGATCATAAAGCTCGTTCGACCGCGATTCGACGACGCTGGCACGTGTAATCTATGCTCTCTCCAACCTACCCACATTCTCTGTTTATTCTCTTTTACTAAATTGCGAATAAGAGCAAAAAATCATCTCGAGTCCGAGAAAGATGTATTTTGACGAGAGAGTTCTTCGCGATCTTGACGATACACGCGAGTAAGAGGATCCAACCTACGTAATCATAACGGCAATACGAGACTCTCTCGTCGATATAAAACGATCCAGTTCTGTGTACGCACATCAATCAACTGCTCCTCCTTGGACCTTTCGTACTTTACTGCTTGTTCGTGCATACGCGTTTATGCATGGCAACGGACACTTTTGATAAAAGAATTATAATTACGACGCTCCTTCGTTCGTCATTGAAACAATAACAAAACGTCCGATAAACTTTCGTTTTTATAATAATAAATTTAAATAATCAAGTGTTAAATGAAACAAAAGTTTTGAGCTTTTAAAGCACACACGCTCACAAGCTTCCCGATCCAAGTTGCGCACGATGGAATTCTCTATTCTCATATCACAATCCGACGATCAAGATTATCGCGCGTTGACACTTGAGAAAAATTGACCTCTAATTGAGTCATTAGAGTGATTGATAGCTCGCCTATGAATGATGCAAAAAAATCGAGAAATTTACTTCGTTTTGTCAAGTTAACGTGTTTTTATCGTGGACGAAATGAGATATAAACGCGATGCCTCGAGATTCCGATCACATAACATCTTCGGTTATGAGCGTCTGCTGTGCGCGTGGAGTGTGTATCGTTAACACAGAAATATAGGATAACGATCCCACGAGACTTTTCCCGTTGATATCCTGTCGACCGAGTGAAACTCATGTTATTCTCCAAGCGATAAATCCTCGTTTGGGAGGAGGATAAAAAGGATAAAAAAGGAGGCGAGGGAGAAGAAGTTGCCGTCGAGTAACGCCCTTTCCTCCGTACCTTTCCGCATCCATCACGTTTCGAAGTTGTCCAGCGAACAAGATTCGTAAGATTCCCACGAAAAAGTAACGTGCTCACTATATGAGAAAGTAATTCTCAGCTATTATAGGATGAGCTCTCGTGTTTACCAGCACGCACGAGTCGCGCGGGCGCGCGCGACTTTTTCCCCGTGCAGCAGCAGGGCTTCCGCAAAAACCGTTAATGAAAAATAAGCGGAATGTAGAGAAATAAAGAGTAGTCAACGAGATGCAGAGAAAATGAGAGAAAAATAAGCGGGAAAATGCAGAAAAATAATGACCCCGGGGAGAAAAACGAGAAACGCGATTAAAGTGCATCATGCGCGAGCCGAGCGGGAGAGTGTGCCATCACTGCCATCGTGCGCATATAATCAGTCCTTGAATATGTTGGCGCGAGAATTAAGAGTCTACGGAAAAGCGCGCTTGGCCGTTATCGCGCCTGCGAAACTCTCGAATTAATTTCCACCGCGTCCTCTTCGTCCCTTCCCGTCGTCCGCCTCGGCGGCTGCATTTTTTGTTATTCCCCTTTTTTTCTTAGCCCAGCACAATCCAGCTCTGTAATCCGCCGCTGCATAATTAGCCTCTTAGCTCATAACTACGTAAGATGTAATACACTCGGCTAAATTATGCGAGTTCCGTGACGCGGATGCTGGGCCGCGATCCTGAGGGGCGGATCATTGATGCGTTTCACCTGTACGACTTATCTTCGTCGAGTGATATTTCATGGATATGTCTGTTCGTGTATTACCGCGCTTCGAAACACACGAGCTAAAGGTAAACAGCAATTTTCCGTCCGAAGCAGAGATTATTCCTTCGCCTCGTTTCTCATTCTTACTTAACATTGTAGCTGTACTTTTACTTTGCACTCGAAGCCCTGTCGAACAGTTTTTCACAAGCTCGTTTTACCAATTAACTCGCAAGTGCAATTATTTACGTAATGTCGAAAAATTGCTTTCCCATTTGTGTGTTTTTCTCCGGTCGAAACGATCCGATGGCACTTTTTAGGACACGCGCGCGTTCGAGTTTCTTGTATACTCGTGCGATCGGATTTCGAGCTGCTTCTCGGAATCGTCGTTTCGTCAATTTTCAACAATTATCCTGTATAATTGTCCAATTTTCTTAACGCTTGTACGTTATTCGACGTATTTACCGAATCGCGGAATAATCCGTTTTATATACTGTCACGACCGTTACTCGACGCAAATGCACTAAAGTACAGCCGCAGAAAAGCTCCCGAAACGGAATAAACGCGCGAAAATGACAATTGTTCCACGCGAGCTCCTCAGCATTTTCATCTTTAACGATCTCATTATGAACCGTACCATAGGAACATTACGTACAAATTATCGCCGCTCTTCATTCATATAATTATTTACATTTCATAAATATTCAAATTGACAGGTAAACGCGAACGAATGAATATGCAAATATAGATTACAAAATAATAGAACAGCGCCGTGGCCATTATTCTGACAAAGAGCTCTTTTCACACTCGCACACGTGGACGTTATACTCGGTACTCGGTAGTGAAAAAGAGCAGTTTTGCGCCGCTACTCCAGTTACCGTTTCCCCAACAGATCGTAAATAATCCTTAAGCTCCGAAGTTCCCCGCTTATGTGCACATCCTCCGCGCATTTATTCGCCGCGCGGCGTCTCGAGTGACCTCGCCCCAAGAGCTCTCAATTACCTTGCCGCATATTATCTGGAGCAGGGGTGCGTTTGAAAAAGGCGGGATAAATCGACGATAACTAAGGCGTCTCTGTAAAAATTGCGAAAGAACGGGCTTAAAGAGAGCAAGCATCCGATCCAGTTGCGATACGCAAACTTCCCAGCACAACCATCAAAGCCTTCGCCCCATTTCCGCATCCTTAAAGCTTCCTTGTCCCATCCATAAGGACGGCGAGTGCAAGCCTCGAGGTCGCCTCGAGACCGGCATCATAAAGCTTCGCGAAGCTGCTCTGGACACGAGGAATGCTCCCGCCGAGACAGCGGAGATATTAGCTACTTCGCTAATGCGAATTACCCAAGATCAAACGCGACTGCAGCTCCTGTGAGAAACTGAGAGTCTCTCAGCTCTAATACTCGCCCGGAGATAATAGATCTGGACTTGCTAAGGAAAGTCGCCGATGAGTCATGCCCACCGGGTTTATTAGCTTCACGAGGCAGAGCCGAATATTACGACGAACCGGGAAGTCGTATCTCGCCGTCTGACAAGGACGGTTCACGCTCCGTTGTAGCTACTCGGACACAAATCTTCGTACGTATGCAAGCTCTGTGTACGCGCACGCATACGAGCGTTCTCGCATCGCGAGGACGCGTCGTCGGAGTCTCTTCCGTGGTGAACGCGTTTCCTTCACGCCCGAGAGAGCTCTCTTTCTCTGTGCATCGCTCATGTTCCTCGGGTGAATATATGCGCTCACCGGAGGCAGTTGCTCTCCCGCATGTTTGTCCGCGATTTTTTCTACGTTTCGGCACACTTGATTCCTTTGATTTTTGCACTTCAAACTTTGGGGCGGACTCGCCGGCGGATAATTTCTCTTCATTTTTCAACGAATCCCATTGAAACTTTGTCATTTTACGAGAAATTGCAGCAGAGCTCGCGATCTTCGGGCTGATCCAGCTCACTTTCCAGCAGCCGTTTCAACTTCGTCAACTCAACTCTGCTCAGCTGCTCGAAGAGTCGCAAGATTTCCGGGGGTTTTTATTAACCAAAAACTCGTCAAAACCTTTCACGAGTCTGAATACTCTATGAATAACTGATTTTAAATAACAGTTAAAGTTAAATTGCATGCGAACAGATTGGCCAAATTTCAGGTCAGGTTATCGAACGTTTAATAAAGAATTAAAACTTCGAAAATCACAGATATACGAAAATTCAAGGAATCCATAGCGACGATAAAAATAAAGGGCAACCCTTAAAGACGTGTTAACGATAAAAGTTGGAAAAGTGTCAGCGCAATCGTGGAATGCGATCGTCACGCGGCAGATGAGCCTCACAGGCTCAAATGTTTATGTAACGATGAAAGAGAGTCGCGACAAAAGTTACAAGATATATCCGAAGATTGAACAGGCGGGGATACGCATGCAGATGCGTCCTCGAGGCGACACCGTTACACGAGGATAAATATGTATCGACATGTGCAGCCGCATTCTCGAAATGCGTCTAGCGTGTCACCCCTAATCCGAGGATTTACCATCACGCGTAAATCATCGGTCACGAATAAAATCGTGGATCAACGTCAGCCAGTAGAAAAAGTCGATTTTTCTGAGAGCATCATCCCGCGAGTACAAAGGTGCAGTGGAGTAAATGTTTGATGAAGGTCGTAAAGGAATGGTATGCAAGAATTAACGATCGGGCGTAAATCACGAGTAAAGTATAAACAGCGGGCGCGCTGTGAGTGAGAAAAATCTTGATATTTCATTATTTTTCGTTAATCGATATGCACCAACGAGTTTTCAGGATGAAAAAGACGCGCGTCTCGAAGCACACGATATTGTTCGGAGATGAATTTTTGTGGAGAATGAAAAACGGGGGATTAATAATTGTGAGCTGTGGTAATAGTCAGTAGATAAATCAAGCGGAACGATAATGGAGGGTTGTAGAGAAAGAAAGGCCGAGGGGGCGAGCGAGCCGGTTGAGATTGGAATACTCAGGGCGTAACTGCCGCGGTTTAATGAGAAAAGGGTTAGGTTCATACCGGCGTTTTGTTTGCTCGAGGTCGATACGCGAATGGCGATGATCGCAGGGCACACGGAAGCTGCATGCACGATCTGAGCTCCAGGGGCTCTTTTGCTCTCTCCCCCCCCTCGTATCTTTCTCCGCGCTCACGTATATCGATATACATCTATATACATAAATAACTGCGCTATAGTTTAATCAAAAGTCAAGCGCACGATCGTCCGGGCATTGTACCGAGGTTGGCAAAGATTTGCCGACGTGTCTGATGTTCGTGTCGCGCGCGCGCGAGAGAGAGAGAGAGACAAAGACGGAGCGAGCTCTCCCGCGCCTCCCGTTTCCTCTCCGGCGCTCGCTCTTTCGCGGTTATAATATACACACTGTTGCGAGGGAACTTAGGGTCAAAAGGGATAGCCGGAGTGGAGCAGAGTAGCGTCGAGGATCAAAGGAAAAGACGCCGCGCGTCCGCGGATGGCCAAGACCCTCGAGTTTGTACGTACGAGGGAGCAGGCTGGGGCGAGATGGCACGCGGCTGAGAAATGAAACGACGATGTTTTTGGAAGGAAGCGAGGTCGAGCCGAATCTTGACGAGGAAACATTTTCTTCGAGTTTATTAAAAGCTGCGAGAAAGCTTGGACTTTGAGCCGACTCTTCGGCCGTGCGCGCGGCCTCACTTCGTCTCGCAGGGGTCCGTTTCGCCCCGTTATCCTCGGGATATAAATACAAGTATACACCGAATGTATACATATAGGAATGCGTCGCACCGAGAGACCGAGGAGATAAAGGATCCGTCTTCAACGAGGAACGCCTCCGCCGAGGAGTTACATTAAGCTCATAGGACGAAAGCGCGCGCGACGACGCGGAGAGCCTGGAAAAGGTCGTGGGAACAAAGACCGGGAGCGAAATAAAAGGGATCGGAGGACTCGGAGGCGTTTATGGCTCAGAAACGAGACGTTAATCGATCGAGGAAGTATTGCGCACGAGAGATCGATCGATTTCACACGGGGCTTGAACACATATGTACGGAGTGTACATCCTTAAGGGGCTGTCTCTCTCACTGCTGCAACAATCACAACCGCACTCCCCCCCTCCTCGGAAATCAATTTCCCCTCGGGGAACAATTGACGCTTCGCACTCCGACGACGCTGACGTGTAGTTCCGTGGCGTCTCACCAGGAGGCGGGCTTCGATACTTTACAACCACCCTCTTTATTCTCTCTATTTCTTTCTTTCTGTGCCGCGGTCCTACGCGGCACTTCTCATGCTTCGTCGAGCGGGAGACACGGACTCTCTTGTGCATTATATATCTAGTACTGGTGGATAGTTATTTTGCAATTTTCATTCTCCTCATACACGACTGTACAGCAATTCCGTGCTCCGACAGTCGTGCATTCGTACGGAAAATACATTTTATTCCTCTCCCGGCGAGACAGGACGCGAGAATGAGGAGAAATACGATAACTCCGTCGTGCTTCTCGCTGCACACACTCCGAGCACAGCAGTTCGAAAAATTATCGTAATGGGAAGGAAATATACGAGAACTAAAAATACCCTGGAAATACCTGACCATTTTAAATTCAATTGGCACTGCTCATAAATGCGATTTATCATTACACCTTCAATGCGGATGTTGTTAACAAAAAATACAGCAACGTGTGTCTTTTTTATTTTCACGTTACGAAGCACCGACTCCTTGCCCATTGGGGCTTTCAGTTTTTGGGGAAAATTCGTTTCTAACTGTTGTCTTGCAAGTTTTCAGGTGTCGTCGCAATCCTCAGTTGACGAATCGATTATTTTCGTTGATACGAAAAATTTGTTTTTCCTCCACTATCACAGCCCAGTTTTCAAGTTATTCGATACTTTCGGTAACCCAGAATAAGCGATAACTGCAAACTATAACAGTGGGCTAAATCAACGAACAGAAATTTGAAGGGAGAACTTGCCACAGCATTTTGCAAAAGTCGCATTCGCGATTAGCGTCGATAGCGCTCCCTCCAAAAAGGGAGTAAAAAGATAAATATTCACAAAATATACAGTATAGCAAAAAATAAAAACATCGAGAGAAGATTTGAAATAAAAACTATTTGCGAAGAAAATATCTCAGAAAGCCGCCTTTCTCGGCACTCCTATTTTGATGCGTCGTCGTCCAATGATCGGTCGCAAAAGTCGCTTTTTTAAAGTGTCAACAAAACTGGCGCGGACGTACGAAGAAAATCGTCATTAAAGCATCCCGATATTTCACTTCGCAGAGAAACGACGATCCCTCGAAAGTCTGACTTCGAGTTAATGACAAAGTTCGTTTGCAGTCTGTCATAAAAAGTGTTGGGCGCGTTAAAAAACGTATAAAAATCGGAATTGTGGTCAGACGGTAAGATCGAGTGCTCGCAGCTCGCAGCCTTGAGAGTGGTCGCTCCATTTTGTATTATTCGTCTGAATCCTGCAATATCGGTGAATGATTCAATAGCAGTTGATCAGGCATGACTGTTCCAGCCGTGCTTCGCCCGTCGTTCCATGACCTACGACGCAGCATCTCCGATAAACCGTGTAACACTGATATATCTATAGATGCATAGGTAGATTGGTGAGTTTTATGATTTCTAAGTCTTAAATAAACCGTACAAATCGAATCAGGTGCGAATAAAATGGATTCACGGTTAACGCGGTCCGCTGATTTTTCAGCGTGCCTGCTTTTTCTATCCTTTTATATTTCCGTGCTCGCGAGACCGAAAGATGTTGCAATCGTTGCGCGCGGTTCCGGCAGGTGGATCATTCTCCACCGATGCATCTAATTTTTCCTTTCGCCCGGATATTGGCACTTCTTTATTTAACACGTCAATCAACCGGGTGTCTTTTTCTTTATTAGAAAAAAAAACAAAAAAACAAAAATGCGTAAGAGAGCTCACGAATTAAGGCGTTTATATATTCATGGAATCTCAGGCGTTAAACGATCAGGAATATCGCCTCCTTTCGTAATTAGCCGAGCTGCCCCGAGGGCGAATGAACCGCCGGAGTTGCGTGTTTCATCTTCGATCAAACACCTTCATACGAGTGGAGAGGAGAAGTTGGGGCAAATCGGGATCTCAGATCCGAATAAAAAGTATTTTCGAATAAAAGTGACTGCGAAAATGCGCTCGCTGAGTTGGAACAAGTATTATTCACGTTTCGCATACTTGCCTTCATTCTTCATGAACTTTTTCTGTTTTTCCGCGGTTCCCCATTCTCAAGCTTGAGTCCCATTTTGCCCCGATCGCTTTGACGTTGTGCGAGAGAGAAACGGTTAATTGACGGCCGTCATGAGGGCGCCGTTAACGTCAATCGCTGTCAAACGCGTTCGTCTCATACGAGAGCAGCGATAGGATGATTTTCATCAATCAAATCGCGAAGAAGGAGAGGCGCGAGGAGCGAGAGAAAGAGAGAGAACGGGAGATGCTTGATCTTGAGAGCCGCTGATCGCAACCGATTCACCGGATGGTGATGTCTCGCGAGTACGGAGAGGCAAACTAGTCGTAAGCCGATATCTTCTCGGCCACGGTCGCATGCAGGATAACGCAACTTTTCTTGTGAATCTATAGTCCGTTTTTCAACATTGTCCGCCTCCGTACGTGTGTGTGTGTGTGTGTGTGTGTGCTCGTACGAAGCGATCGAGAAACATAAGGACGTAATTTGCTTGGATAATAAGGCAGAGCCTCGAAGATTCAAGACCTTAACATTGTTGTTAGTCGATATATTTGCATGCGTGCTCGACCACCGGGTTCGCTAGCTGCCTCCAGAGAAACGGCAGCTTCCAGCTTCAGTTTCAACTCACCAGATGAGTCGTTGTCCTGTTACCTCACGTGTATACATGCGCGAATAAATACACACACACACGTACATTCGTTTGATCCGCCTCGTAGTTTCTCTCCCGATCCCTGCGGGGCAAGACACGACCGTCACGATTTTGCGGGAAGGTCGGCCGTCGATCTCTCTCGTGCCGGGACCGAGGCGTCGACCAATGATTTTCTTATTCACGTACTCCTCCGCGTACCTTTTCGTAAGTAACCAAGAGTTATGACTTCCCCCTCAAAACGGCTTCCCGCGAAGCATATTCAATTTTCCAAACTTTAATTATGTAACCTGCGCGCACAAAGTGAGTACAATTGCCCACAGATTTATCAAGTTTGAAAAATCCTTGTTCCAATTTGCATCTATTCATGTAGATTTATCCTCGGTCTCCTCTCTCTCTCTCTCTCTCTCTCTCATTTCTCCAACTTCTATCATATATACGACCGGATAAAACTCAACGTCGAAATAAATCACGGTTGAGGCGCTCTATACTTCTGGTAAAAAATCGTGATTTATCGCGCGCAGGAGTGCATACATCGTTTGAGATTAATTCGCTTATGTCTTCCAGAAGCAATTAATAGATCGTTAGGAATATACAGTCCAGCGCGGTGGTCTTTTCTCCCTCTCTTTCCCTCCACATTCGACCCCGCTCGCTGGAACGTATGTGCATGCCTCCATTAAAATATCATAGTACGCGATAAAAGAAGCTCGATATACTGTAATGCAAATAATATCAACAATGTCGGAAGAGTTAGGATACGCGTTAACGTATATAATCACGTAAGCGTATTATTAGGTATGGGCAAGGGATCACAAACGCGATCCATTGCCACCTAATAATTATGTCCACGCTTATAATGATATATTTGAGTGTATTCCGAAGATCGGAGAGAGACCGGGCCGTGAAACGATCGGGCTTAATAACAGTAATAACAACAACAACAACAATCGTAACAGCGATAATAATTCAGAGTATTTTTCAATAGTTATAGCTTCGCCAAGTTCAGATACAATTCAGCGCTAAACGGCAGACCGCAGTACGTATATTATTGCCAACTGTGCGTAATGACGCGATCGTAAACGTGGTAGGCAGTAGACGTGACGTAATATATTACGGAGGTCGCGCGTTCGCGTTGCAGAAAGACATAATAAAAATGAAAATAAAAGAGTAAAAACGCGAAGTATTAAACGGGCAAATGGTGTCTCGGAGTAGGACGAAAAATGTTGAACTGTTCCTGGTCGTTGATGAGTCAACGACCGGATGCGTAAGCACATATATAAATCGAGTTTTTCCTCGTTATTCATTATCGGGGATAGGTTTGTGCAAACACGTTAATTATTTTGACTGATTAATCGAGAAAAGAGGAAAGCTTTTCACGCCGTTAGAAAATTACAGAAAATAATCATCGGCGTCAAGGTCGTTCGGGGATTTTTTATGGGATATTTCGAAAGCTTGTTAGACTGGGGAAATTATTTTGAGGACGAAGTCAGAGGGGAGCTGTTCGATTGCACTCGAATTCCTCACGCGAGCGAGAACCCTCTCGTTGGATCGATTAAAAATATATGCTGGAAGATAATATAATTAGTGCGAATGAAACGCGCCAACGAAGTTTTGAGACGATTAAGGTGCACGCGTGTGTGTGTGTGTGTGTGTGGATTATTCTCAGAGGGAAAATAATCCCAGAGATTTTTCTCTCGGCGCGAGTGTTACGTCAAAAAGTAATACCAACGGTATTCACCAACAGCGTGTAACTGTCATTAAACGGATGTTCGCGCTGTTTTATCGTAAATAACGCGAATGAAAGTACCGCGGGAGAGCGGATCTCTCGACAACCGGTTCACGCGACTATATCATCCTCGGGATTTGCAACACTTCTTTTCATCAGACTTGCCCACATGTGTGAACATACACACATGTACGGAAGCGCGTCCATTAAATGCCAACTCGATCAATGGCTTGAATCGAATAAAAGATAATGAGGCTGGCCTCATCAACTTTAATGAAATAAATTAATTTTTTTAAATCATCTTTCCACCTGCTCGCGAGTGTAGTCTCATTTGAGCGCGCGAACCGTTATGCTTCGTTTTATTTTTCAAAATATATTCTTATGAAAAATTGAGCCGGACGGTAAAAATAAATAAAAAAAAAAAAACTCTGACGAAACAGTGGCATTCTTTTCATAAAAAGTCTTACCGTTTTTTTCCTTTTTGCTGTTACTAATTCTTTGTTATAACTGTTACGGAATTTCATTAAAATTCCATCCTCTTGCCGTTCATTCGATTCACCCTCATTTTTATCGTTGCAATACCATTTATTTTTGTATACGCTCTAATTTTTGAGAAACCGTTGTACACTTTCCGTCTGTCGTTTCATAGAAAAATAATCGAAAGATATGACAAAATCATTGGAAACGAGGAGGAAACGGTTTTAAGGAGGATCCTGCTGCTTTAGAAAGTTTTCCGGAATGTTTTCAGGAAGACGCCAATAATTCGCGACAGCAAACTTTTCGGTATAGTTTCAAGGACATTTCATAGTACAAAAACATTTTTTTAATGTGAGAAATAATAATTTTTACATGGTTTGTACGCCGCAAGTCTGATTGTCGAAGTTTCTCAGCTGCGTACACACAATGCGTGGAGATCGTAATTGTTGCTCCGCAACAAAAATTCCAAATTCTTCTTCCATTTTCATGTATTTTTATTGCATATATGAACCTATAAGAATTCGAAAAAATTTCGAAATTCTATATTTGCAGGGCGTTCAAGTGATATTCTTCTTCTTTAGAAGCGTTTTTTTCAAACTCACTAAAAATATAGAATTTCGTAATTTCTTCGGGTTTTTATAGGTTCAAATGGTAGGTAAATATATGAAAATGGGGAAAAAAAAAATTGAAAGTTTTGTTGCAGACCATGATTCCGATCTCCACATTGCTCGGAGCTGTGAAACTTCGACAATCAGACTTTGCGCATAAACCAGTACAAATTAGTAATCCTCGCGTTAAATAAACGTTTTTGTACTTTTGAAACATCCTCGAAGCTATACCGAAAAGTTCGCTATAGCGAGTTGTTCCGTCTATCCAAAAACATTCCCGAAAACAATCGACTTTTTCGACTTTTTATAGCAGGACCCTTAACGTGCATTTACGAATACAATTCGAGCCTGAAACCCAAGAAAATTGTTAACCTTCCAAAGAACGTCTCATAATATCAAGTTCTACCAAAAGCAAAAGAAGAATGACAGCAGCGTGGAGACGTTATGAGGCCGGAGGCTGTCTCGAATCAACGGAAACAGCACACCATAAAATGCAGCGCTTCGCAGCTGCACAGTTGGACATTCGCAATGAGATATAAACATATTTATATCCCATGCATCGTCACACATAAGCACGTGAGTAAGTATATACATAAATAGGCATTAGATGTGTATGTATGCCATACGAATTCCACGAAAGCCGGTCGCCTAGCCACGGGCAAGGTTATTAATTATCACAAATACCTTAAGGCGTCTGCAGGCAACGGTTTTTCTTACATCTCTTTCCCTCTGTGCTGCTGCCTCATTTCGCTCATCTCGACTTTCGCCCATTTAAAATACGGGCTAGATATGATGGTCCTGTCTTATCTTATAGCGTATATCAGAATTTCTGCCCCAACTGGAATAATAATTTATACGAGAAGGTGAACAGGTACGGGTTCGAGTGTTGGTATGTTGTACATTGGCAAGTTTATGTGTGGGTATCGAAGTGGATAAATTGTAACGCTTATAGAGTCTGAACCACCGGGATGCATCAATCTTCGTCTCTTCTTTATTTATTTTCGTCATTTCTTCTCTCTCTCTCTCTCTCTCTCCCTTTCTGTTTTTCTGCTTCTACGATTACCAGAGTGCCACGAGCAAGATGCGATTCTTGCTCGAATCCTCGGTACAATATAATGAGAAAGAAATGAAAAATAATAAAAATCTTAAGAGCGAAAGAGCAGAGAGAGAGAGAGAGAGAGAATACGCGGAGGAGGGACGTTTACTCGGGGCGCCACGTGGAACGGACCGTTACGCGCGAGAACTTTTTGTCCGCGAGCGTTCGCCAGGGCGACCAAGTCTTTGCTCCATAACGCTACATATACATGTATGTGTGTGTGTGTGTAGATAATATTAGAATCTTCCTCAGGCTGCTCCTTTCTCTATCTATCCATCTGCCTACGTCTTCGACTTGGTAGATTCGCTCGCCTGGTCCTTTCTTCCATTGGCCAACAGCCGCAGATAAATACACCACCCGATCGCGAAAGCCCCCGCGGCTTTTACCATATTCCGCATCCACATATCCACTTATCTGCACTTTGAATAAATTCATATCATTTCGAGAGCTTTATGCATACATTCGTAATACGAGCGAGTGTAAGTCCTTTTTCATGGCTCTTTTGATTCCTCTTGGAACGGGGGAGCCCGACTGTTTCCCGTTGGAAAATCATACAAATTCCAGTTTGATATTTTTGAATAATATGACGAGGAGTCGATCGATTCAGGATTTTTTTTTTTTTGTAATTCTGTTCGATCAATAGAGTCCCACCGAGTGGCGAAACAGCCTTAAACCTCTTTTACATATACGCATTTGCGGAGACCGTTCCATCGGAAAATTTTCGCTGCTGGAATCGCGTCCCATTTTTCCCTCTTTACGAGTTCGATTCCGCATTTTACGACGGATTTGAAAAATAAATATCTTCCCGAGGAGTGTCCGTTAGTATAATGTATGAATCAGGCATCATTAAAGAGACTGCTGAGTCAACAAAGACACCTATAAATGTCTTGTGCCCATGTGCTTTTCGAAGAATTATCAAAAGCGAGGCATTAGAATGAAAATTATGTCATCGCTTATTTTAAATCGATTGCATCTTATAAAGTGAAGTGTAAAAAAAAAAAAATCAGTTAAATTTTCAGACAGTTTAGGAGCGTCGTTGCTGAGAAAAATCAATAACAATTTGGACCAAATAACATGTAATCTTTATGGAAGTCAAGACACATTCAGTGACATGTTCGTTAAAAATGATGCTAAAAATATGAAATTTTTTGGGCAACATGAGCAAGGCTTGCTGAACAATGTCAATTTTTTTCAGATTTATTACGAGATTTGCTGAGATTATATTAATAATAATCGACTGAGCTTTCACCAGTTTTTCGTCTTTTTTCCCCAACTTTTCTTTAAAGTGCGTATGCAACATTGCCAAACTGTAAACTGGCCTAATTTTTGGAAGTTACAGGTCATAACTTTTGGGCAAAAAAATGACTGTACAGCCTCAACTTCCTTAACGCCCTGGACACATTCGCAAATCAACGGCCCCGACCATTCACTCCGCTGTCAGTGAACCTTTGAACGGAAAACTGCAAACATGAACTTCCTCCTCGTCAAATCGTATTTCATTATAGATATTGAAAACCCTCGAGAGCAATTCTTCTCTTCTGTTCGATAAAGCACTTTTTTGCGGTAAATGATAGTTCAAGGTCCCCTGATAACGATAAGCACAGTTCCGGGATCTCTTACGCGGCAAAATGTTCAATTATTTCATTTAAAATTTTGAGTTTTTAACACGCTACCCTAGGGAACAACTCACAATAATATTAATTGTGAAAAAATCGTACGGTGTTCGAGCTTCGGAAAAGTTTGTATCGTGAAAAAAATTTATCACAGATTCCGTTTCTTTGAAAAAAAAAGAAAAAAAAAAAAAAAAACATTACCTCACGGGGTTTTTAAAAGAAAGAAAACATGAAAAAACTCTAGTTTTTGACTCGTCGAAAGCGGATGTCAGTCATCACGTCGGACTGCTGGTAACAGCTGGGATCGAACTTCGGGCAAATTCGGGAATCGCGGGAATTTCATCAAATTTATTTTTCAGACTGGCTCACGTGCTTTCATTCGTCTAGTAGCTTCGCTTTTTTAGCATATCGAGCGTTCCTTTTTCTCGGTGTCATTACACCGTTGTAAACTTCATTTCGAGCAATAAAAATGTGTATTTGAAGTGTCGCACCGGTACCGACTCAATCATCAACTATTCCAGTTGAAGCATAAATTTCATCCTTTATGGTATTTTAAAATCTTTTATTACATTTCCGTGATAAAAATATTCTCAATCTTTATGAATTTCATTAATTATTCAGACTTGAATAAAATCAACGTAAAGCAGTTGTGAACTTGATTAGTCACAAACCAACCGAACTTCTTCAAATCAGCCCTCGCATAACTGAAAACTGAAACGCAGTGATCGAAAATTCACTGAAACGATCGCGGAGCCATCTGCGCGGTCCATTTTACCTCCCTGTGCCATCTTGCCTCAGCCTTTTCCACGTAACGAATGTAACACCGCTCGTTGCGGACTTCGGTTTATCGGTATCGAAGGATTCAGAGAAGAGACGAGTCTAATTATCTCGTTGTGGCTGGTCTCACCCCGGAACGTCTCCGGATAATCCTCTATGGGCGTGACGCCCGCTCTTCTCTCGCGCGCGGTACACCGGTATGTTCCGCGTTCCTGGTATACCGGAGAATATCGCTATAGCAGCATGCCCTCGACTATTCTTATACACGTACTACATACAAAAGTATATAAATGTATGTATTCAAGAGGTAGAACGAGCGATTCTCTTGCGAGGAACTTCGAGGCAGTATCGCCAGGTGCAGTAGCAACAAATTGCTCCGTTTGTAGGTCTCTTCTCATTGTCAGACAAAAAGGGAATAAAAACATGAGGAGGAGGGAAGAATTTACGAATCCTCGGATTCCTGTGTGCTCCGAGAACGGAAAGTCTTGGAAACACAGATACTTATTCGTTGAAGAATAGCGCCATTAGTGAGAGAAGATTCTACAAGCGAGTGCCAAGTCAATTTTTACGTAGATTTTTGGTCGAGGAATCGAGGGCGTTCGGTGCTCGCTTTTCTCACTGTTTACCGTTCAAAGGATTACATTTCCTGCTCAATGAATCCTCCAATTATCCAATTACACGATGGAGATCACGATGGTCCTGTTATCCTTCGGCTAACAATGCAATCAGGCCCATTTATTTATTCATTCTCGATCAATCATTTTTCATTCCCTTTCCATAGTCGTTCAACATTCGAATTAATTTCCATTGTAAAGCTCCATTATAAGTTTGAATTTTCATACGCGATCATCAGAACTGCAATCTCCTCGTGTGAGAAAATCTTCATTATCTTCTCTCCCGAGTGATGAACACCGAACGTGAGAGCATCGCGGGGTGACGACACACCGGAAGAAAGGCTCGCGCATGTGTACAGATATGCACATAATACACGTGTGCATGGAAACGATATGTCAGCCGAGCTAATAAGCCAGTGAACTCGAGTCTTCGTCTCTCACATTCCACTGGAAATACACATCGCTCCGTACACGTTGCTCTACTACGATAATCTACGTTCGATCTTAAGTGGGCGTAAGGCTAAGGTGCGTATTAAGGAGTTTGGTATATAGATCGCGGTTCAATGAATGGTTCACATGTGCTTCGTCGGAGCTGTTATAGCTTCCTTCGTTTTCCGTCTCCTTCGCTCGTTCCTTCTTCGTCCTTTTTCTCTTTCGCCTCCCCGTAGCCGTCTACTCGATTCATCGTGAATGAGCGTTTTCTCGAAGCGTATGTATTTCCTCGAGGTTCCGTTGTAAAAATCGAGCAATCTCGCGCCCGGAGAGGCGACTCGAACCTCGCAATTATTCGTGCTCGTGAATCGGCTCGCGCCGAGGCCTTGCGATCTTTTTGTAACCGCGCGGGCACGGCGCGGGCGATCGACGCCCCGAGAATTCGAACGAGACTGTGAGAGATAATATATGGCTCGATGGCAGTCCAAAATGACTACGAGGGCAGCTCCTTTCTTCGCGTGGACCTGCGAATTAACCAAGCCGCTCACCGCGGCCCGAACAATACTCTGCTCTTTTTCTCTACTTCGTCTTGTTCCATTCTCTTATTAAACTCATTTTGGATGAGGGAGAAAAAAAGCGCAGCGGCGGCGTACGTTCCATTCGCAAAACTCATCTACGCGCCGGCACGGAGTAATCAAGGTCAGCGTAATTGATGGCAACACAATCGACCGATCTACTTATTCTTCTCTTTCTTTCGTATACGCGCGCTCCCTACTGCTCGTACGACCGCTTTGCCTTGCGCGGATTGTTCTAAAGCCTCGTCTCGCAATCCGAGCGACTTCTTTCTCAAACTGCCTTCGTTACCACGAAATTACAGTTTAACAAAAAAAAAGCTTCATTAAAGTAACGAGATGTGATCAGTTTTCGAGGGCAACACAATTGACGCTGAATATTATAAACTGGAACGTCGTTTTCCTCAGCAGCGATGCTCGTTCTTCAAACATTTACAGTGTCCCAAGCGTCTTGTTTCAGTTGGAGGATTAAAAAATATTCGAAAATCGCACATTCTTCCGAAATCCCGCATTCAAATCGGATCGTGGGAAATTCAGAGACTGATGAAATCAAAATTTTACTTAATTCCCACTCATCAGGCACGAGGAGACGAAAAATTCTTCGAAATTCCGGCTCTCCGGTAGCGGAACTTTTTTCAGATTAAGCAATTATCGACCGTCGAGCGTGTCTGACCAATACGCGGCTTGTACCACTCGCTACACGAGTTCGTTCGTCTGCTACCGTTCCCGTGCCAAAGCCGCAGAGATGTGATTAAATATGGACTCGAGTGAAGCAGCGCGTAGTCTCATCGTATCGCGAGTTTTCACTGAGCGCGCGAGTATAATCGATTTATCAAATACGCGTGGCCAAATTCAAAGGCCAACCTTCTTTGCGGAGAGAAAAGACGAAGAAAAGGGAAAAATATACGCTTGAGAAAAGCTGCTTTTCGCGCGATTAATCAATTTCAATCGAGTCTACACATCGAGCGTGTGTGAAGCCTATAAGCGCTATAAGCAGAACAGGACCCCATCATCGAGTAGAACACCTGTGCTCGCGGAATCACGAACCGTACCAAGTGCCGTGGCTTTTCGAATTCCTCGTATTTAACCACATACACGCTGCGTAGGTTCGATATTATAGTCCAGATAATGAAGAAGACGAAGAAGAAAAAGGAGGAAGAGAAGCAGCTCCGCCGATGTTCTGTTACCACCAATCTACGATTATTTCTCCTTTATCCAAGTCAGAGGCCACGGGTAGGCGCTAACACAGCTTATCAATGTTATAACGATACCGCGTTTGCAGTTAATCAATGTTGAGGCTTCGCGCAATTGCTATAGTTCGTTAAGTACCAAACCTCCTGGATTTAGCCTCGGATTGAGCGCGTAGGTTAGCGGTTAAATAACAACTAAACTACATAAGAATGTTGATGGATAACAGATGCGAATGTTGCTCGGATTGTGCGAGATTATGCCGATAGGCGAGGGAACTCGATGGCGAAGTGTATCGCAGTGAGCACCTGCTGGCATTCACCACTTTTTTCAACGTCGCGCTCGACTTTTCGCCGCAGCCGCATCTGCATCTTGAACGTAGAGGAGAATGAAGCAGGCCGGGAAAGGTGTGCGAAAAAAATGAGAAATTCCTGTTCACACGTGAAGGACGGTAGTATCAGGTGGAAAATAAATCGACAAATGTTATGAGAAGTTTTGAAACGACGAGGATTCGATTCGCGTTCGAAAGTGTTGATCCATTTAGCACGATTTTCTTAAGCACGGAACAAAAGTTGTGATCGTTAATCTTTAACGCCGCTCCGTTTCGTCGTTACTTCGTTCTGTGTGACCCCTTCCCTCGCCCACTGGCTTACTGCCGCGAGCGCTCCTACCGGCGGCGTCCCTGTAGCTTCGGGAGGACGTGTAATACGCGCCCGGCAAACGACTCTGGCCTCGAGTCTTGGGCGCAAGCCAATTTTGAGTGCTGCTGGAATAATGACACTGCAGATTCTTTGAATACTGCTTTTATACATGTAACTGTGCTTCATTTATACGTTTATGAATAACGCAGGCTCCGAGGCAAAGAGGGAAGCGACTTTTGCATGGAAGTAAAACGTAAAAAAGCGCACGCTCATTTATCCCGGGCTGTATAGGTGATGACGGCTACGTTAACGTCCACCTAATTCTCCCCTCGTTTTCTCGTTCGGTATATTAGTTTCCCCTCTCGTTATTTCTCGATCCCCGGAAAAGGAGTCTTTCTCTCGCAGCCCCGCGAAACGCGGCGCGGTCTTTATAATAATATCGAAATGCAAAAATGAAAAAGGCGGATTTCTCGTAGCCGCAGCGGAGTGTTGTCGTCTCTGGTGCAAAAGGAAGAATCGACAGGAGGAAAAGAGAGGAGCTCGCAGTACTAGGGCCGAGCGAAGACCCGTTAGAAACGACTGGCACGTTCTTCTCCTATACATATACTCATGAAATATATCTCGGATTCACTTTAACCGCAGCCACGATATCGGCCTCTCTTTCTGCATGCCCGGCTCTTCTCACTATCCTCGCCACAGTAAAAACGACCTAATGAATGCATCGCCCATGGCTAAACTACGACTGTAAAACAATTTAAGGGGATAACCGCATGTGCTGTTTCGCGATATTAAATTCAAGCCTCCTCCACTTATCTCACTCCCTTGCACTCCCGTACACCTTCGCGCTTCCAAGGATCCAAGGACTGGACATTTCGTTATGGAATGGAACAATTAAATGTGGCGGTTCGAACTCAATAATGCGCGCATTGAGAGCACAGGGATATGACTATTCATCGCGAACTTGATGCGCAGGAATTGTGCCTTTATCTTCGGACGTCTCGAGAATGAATGCACTTGCAATGAGACGAAAAGTGCACTGAGATAAAAAATGATTGAATTTGAGAGCATGTATTTACTTATTAAATCAAAGTATTGCTTCGATTATTTATTTGTTGAACCAAGCGAGTCACTGTTTATTTGAAAACATATTTTCATGGATCTATTGCTTCATTATATTAAACTCTTATTTAATAGTATCAATTAGATGCATAATAGATTTGATTAAATTTTTATTGATTGGATTTATTACATTTATCGTATCAAAAATATTATTAGATTATTTGAATCTACAACACGACTTCAACACGAAATTGCTTTTTTCGAAAAAATTATTTTCTCGCAATGAATTCATCATTGTTTTGTTTCGAAAAATATTTTTATTCAAATAATTAATCTAATTGTTACTATTAAATAAGAGTTCAATATAATGAAGTGATAGATCCGTGAAAATATGCGTTTTCAAATTAACAGTGATTGTCATGGTTCAACAAATAAATAATCGAAATAATACTTTTCGCAACTTGTATAATTCCTTTTTCAGTTAATATCTAACAATGTCGTGGTAGTCTAGTGGATAGCAAATATGTAGGTAGGTAGGTATCGAATCCCCATGCAGGTAGGAATTTTTCTTCGATTAAAATGGTTTCAGAGATGTACCACAAACTGTGATGACCATCACGGGCAGTGAAAAATAATTTTGCAAATGCATAACATAATATAGTTAAAATACACAAACAATATAATATAGTTAAAATCATGGTTAATAAAAAGAATAAGTGCTTCCTTCAAAAACATGCACGTTTTGAATGATAAAATGTGTTATCGATTCAAACTACATATAACACATAATTGATGAAAAATTGTTAGATTAAAGCAACTACTGTTATTGAAACAAAAATTTGTGAAATTGATCGAAATAAATAAACCAAGTATAAATATATATGAGGGAATGAAAATCTAATATGTTTTGGCGAATAATGAAATAAATAATTATTTCGCTTCAAAACTACGTTTCATTGGTTCTAGTAATATTTTCTCTCAGTGTGCGGTGTGCTGCGGACAAACCGACTCGATATTCGAAGAGAACTCGCGGGAATATTCCACGCAGCCCAAGTTTCTCGCGTACGCGGAGGACCCTCTCCTCAGCCCTTGCACCAAATAAATCCACATTTCTGGTCGCGCGACAAGTGACGTCGTCCATGGCCGTCGGAAGGAACGGTGGGCGGCGAGGCCTGTCCTCGAACCGTTAAGTTCAATGTACAACGGGCGCCGGCGACTGCGAGTACTCTTCCCGAGAAGTAGCGACGAGCCGGTCGCGTTCCTCTTCGGGTACGAGCGTGTACCCGGTGTTTAGGGAAATGTCGATACTCCGAGACGATATCTCGGATTCCCGAATTAAGGAGGCAGAGTCGGAGAATAAAAACGAGGAGGAGGAGGAGGGAGGAACAAAATAAATGAAGAAATCGCACGAGACTGCGGCGTCGTTGACGTCCCTGCCGAAGAGGAGTGCGCTCGGAGGGAGAGAGAAAGAGAGACAGAGAGTGAGATGTAACTCGGAAGGTCGACTCTCTCGCCTTGGGGCCTTGTGTTACTGTTCCCTTGTAAATAGCAACGTCGTGAATCAGCCGTTACGCGTCTTCGAACCGTAAGTAGAAAGAGACGAAGAGGGAAGGACGAAGAGAGCTTTTACAAGAGCAAAATCAGGCTTGAGAGAAAGGAGAGAAAGAGATAGAATGTGAGGATTACATAATGCGAGGGAGGGAGAGACTCCGGTAAACCGCTGAGTGTCCATCGTCTCCTCGCTACCCATCATCTTCACCACTTCGAGAGAATATGAGCATCCTCGCATCATACGAGGCTTTATACAACACTTCACGTGTAACGATACATCCATATGTACTCGTACCCAAAGGTTATGTATACCGTACGGCCTGGTAAAGAGTTTTCCCCGTAATTCGGTCCTCGTCGAGGCCACGTTTGTCGTACTTTTCTCAGGTCAAAGTTCGAGCTGGTCGACAACGACGCACGTTGGAACGGTACGGGGGTCATTTTCCCGAGGGCGACCTTGAGCCGGCGTCGGGAGTTGCATTTTCGTAATTTATCAGGCTCCTCAAGCTATTTTTGAGCAATTTGGCACGTAAGTTCGACGAGCTCGAAGCAGACGTGAGGGAAAAAGGGGTTTGAATATTAATTTAACGATTGTGCTCTCCGTGATGCTCGCTGCGTTCGAAGCTGCACTTGACCGCGCGACTTTTTATTGGCGGTTTCTGGTTTCCAGTTTCCTAGCGATTCCAGCTGGTCCTTAAAGGGCTTTGATCCTCGGAGCGCAAGTTTCGAATCGCTCGCACTTTGAACCAGCTCGGTTGATAATTAGCGAGGAAATTACAGCGAAAGCTGTACAGCCTACACCCTTCGGCGCACTTTTAATGCTGGGTTAAACAGGCTTCTGGAATTACGAAGTTGCGTAAAGAATGCGGCATTACGCGTCTTATATGCCATCGAATATAATCGCGCACGACCTCTCTCATGAAACTGTTCCACGGCGAGCAATGAATTTTCGTAACGATTACCGGCTCTCGTAATAATCGGGCATGGCTTTGTATCTCGACGATGATCCGCTGCATACGCTGCACTTCCGCTCGTCGTGGGGCATCCCGCAACACGCGTCAAGCTCCGTCTGCGGTTAATTTTGAATTCTCTTCACTCTCACGGATTACCACCGGGGTGAGAGCGTTCCTTCGATCAAAATTGTTCGTTCACCCATAGCTGAACGCAAGAGCGAGAGCGATAGGAGAGGCGCGAGCGAGGGGAGAGCGGGGAGACCGTTTAAGCATATTTCCCAAGGCCGGAAATTAGCAAAAATTGCTCCTCAACATTGGAGGAAAAATAATAACTGGCCATATTTTGTAGTCTGTGGTACTGGCAGCTCGCACCCCAACCATGAGATACCGAGATGGAGAACAATCATGGAGAACAATAAGAAAATCCCTGCCAATTAACTTCTCTTTGCAGCTTGAGCCACTCCTCACAAACGAAAGGCCCTCAATGCACTCTACAAATGTTACGAGCTTTGCCTTTCTTATTTCAATCGGAAGAGTCCGCGTGTCTGCGCGTTGCATAGAAGAAACCACACGATGATGAAAACGACACACAGGCGCTCGATGGGCTTGCGGTCCGTGACGCACGAGACCAAAGTGCCTCGTAAAACTTGAAAGTCTTTAATATATGTACCGCTCGCTCTTCTCCCTTGTACTGTGTAATAAAAGCTTCTATTTTTCCACGCGTATATGTATTTCCAAACATCCGTGTTACCTCTCCTAACGTCCTTTTATTAGCAAAACCGCATTTATACGATGGGCTATGACTCCGGATTAGACAGCTGGTCCTCGTCCGGTCGTCTATTGAAATTTTCCTCGGCATTCTCATTAGCGCAGTTTCCTAAGAAAAGTCACATACTTTTTCCTCGTCCGAATGAACGTTTCGGTGACAGGAAGCGTGATTTCAAATTTTCTTGTTCCTTCCATTGGAGAGGTTCGTCACTCGGCTCGTGAGTTTTATTCCCTCCGGGTAAGCGTTTCTTCGAAAGGTGTTTTGAACACGACCGGAAACGAATTTCCCTCATGGAACTCGGTGGTCTCGTTCGGAGATGGAAAAGCGAGAGTGATTACGCGGAGAAGTGAAGCGTTGAAAAAGCTGCTTGGAAAATATTCAGCTACCGTGTGCGTGAGAGTGACGGAGATCGGCCGATCGAAAGTGTGCAGCAACAAAAGGCATGCAGTAAAAAAAACAGATGAGAGCAAGAGTTATGATTGAGAGTAAAAGCTGTTGGATGTTTCACAATTACCATGCCCTTTTAGATTTGGCACAGATATTTTACCATCGCTCGATACAGAGGCTCAGATTCATCGGGAAGGACGATGAAATATTGAAGTTGCTCAGTAAAATGGCTTTCATGAACAATAATTAAGGACTTTGTACAAAGACTCGAACTGGAGAAGCTTCGGTGCCAAAGTAGTGGGTTAATCTCATATAAACGAGAACAGTTTTTCTTTCCACTGATCCGGAATTATCTAAGATTGTCATTCCAAAGAGTTACGAAGGATGCCGACGAAAGGGACGGAAATGATTTGAACTTGTATCCTTTGAAAATGCGGGCAGCACCAAAGTAGAAGCTTCGCACGAAGAGTGGAGGCTGCACGGCTACGCCTCTTCGCGGGAGCAACCCTTCGCCGCGTGGTACACCAATAATCTTGCCTTCTTTTGGCCCCGGATGATGGAGAGTGAGAAAAAGGCGAAAAAATGTTGAGATAGAGACTCTTCCGGTCTCGGGAAGCGCTCTCATCGCGAAATTGTTGTGATGCCGCCGCGTATTCGCGCGGGGGCCGTAAAAGTCCTCCCCGGGAGGCTTTACGAGCGTTCGATTACGCGGTCCTCTTTCTAACTTCTCCTATCCGCGGCGGCCTCAAGTCCTCGTGAGAGAGGAGCATACTCGGATAGGGAGAGCGAGAGATGAATGAACGGAGAGGCTCCGTAGCGAAACGCGGGGAGTATTAGCCTCGCACGGAAAAGAACCGAAGAAATATAATTATCGTGTATATTTATGCTCCTTTTATACTACGTATTACTTCGCTATTTTATATTGCTCGGGGTGTGCTGCTTCAAGATGTATGTCGCTCCCTCTCTTTTACTCCTTCACCCATAAATACAAAAATATATACGTGCTACTTCGAAGCTAATGGTTTCTTCCTGATCTTCTTCTGTGTGCTCTTATTCTCCCAGAAGTAACAGCGTTACCTTTGTTTCTCATTTTTAGTGATAAAAAGTGGAGAAAATGATTAGAAAAAAGAAAACTCAAGAAAAAAGGCCAGCTGTGTTACTACGAAAGTATGCAATACGTTGATGCTCGCTATATTCTTGCTGCTCCTCTCTCTCTCTCTCTCTCTCTTTCCCTCCCATTCGACGACTGTCCCACGTTCTGTCTCCCTTTCTCGCTAATATACACGGGCTCGGCCGCGAATATCCCGCGGAGAGTCTTCCCCGACCCTCCGTGAGTACTCTCTTTTTTTCATCGTTTCTGTATACGGGCCGGCCCAACTACCACAACCCTCTTTATGCACTTTATCCCTTCGCTCGTACTGTCGGGGTCGTAGAGACTATCGGGGAAGCTTCTCGACGTCGATTACTCCTTTATACGAGGCCATTACCGCGCCAAAGCCCTTGAGATATCCTGTGCACTTATAATGTATACATAGATATGTACATTCATCCGCAGATAAACCCTACCTCGGTTAGTAGCCACCCGCGAGCCCTTCTCTTTACTCCTTTGTGGTCCTCGCTTTGTTTCCATTCCCTCCCCCCTCCACTCTCGATCTCGCTCTCTCCTTCGTTTTTTTTCTTCGGGTAGTCTTAAACCCTGAGGAATTGCCATGAGAAACATCTTTATTGTTGGATCGCATCGCTCGCTTCTAAACAGGAATCTTCCTATAATGTTTTCCTCGACTTCCTGGCGGATAATTCACTTCCAGCGAACAAACTGAATAGCCTCGACACTGTGGATCATTTGAATGCCCCCTTTAAAGGGGATTTTGGAAACTCCCCAAGGAGGGACGGTCAACTCTTGTTGTTATTCTGGAAACATACTTCGGAGGATCGCAGCTTCTTTAAGGAAGTTGAGGCTGTACAGTCATTTTTTTTACCCAAAAGTGATTACCTGTACCTTTCAAAAGTTAGGCCAGTTTACAGTTTGACAATGTCGCATACACTTTAAAGAAAATTTGGGGAAAAAAAGACGAAAAACTGGTGAAAGCTCAGTCGAAAACACGAACGGTGACGATCCTAGACTCAAAAAACTGCACGGGAAACAGATTATTATTAATATAATCTCAGCAAATCTCCTAATAAATCTGAAAAAATTGACATTATTTAGCAAGCTTTGCTCATGTTGCCCAAAAAATTTCATATTTTTAGCATCATTTTTAACGGAGATATCACTGAATGTGTCTTGACTTCCATAAGATTACGTGTTATTTGGCCCAAATTGTTATTGATTTTTCTCAGCAACGACGCTCCTAAACTGTCTGAAAATTTAACTGATTTTTTTTTTTTTACACTTCACTTTATAAGATGCAATCGGTTTAAAAGCGGTGACATCATTTTCATTCTAATGCCTCAACTTCCTTAAGGCGGGCTAACGCGACTAGTCGGTGAAACAAATTTTAAGGATTCTTTTAGAGGCTATATAGATATAATACGAATTTAATACGAATATATGAAGAAAATGTCCTGAATTTTTGAAACTCGAATATCAATTGTTAACTCGGTCGTTGGATAAGCACTTGGGAAATAATTTGCTCACCGGTGAACAGTGCGAATCGAAATCTTCTTTAGACAACTGACCAAGCATCTGCGAGAGCTTTTCCAATTTTTCATATTTATCAATTTTACGATAACAAGCAGGCTCATTTTTTAAACGAAAATCAGTGCTTTCACGGTTAAGTGTCACAAAAAGTGGAAATATAATCGAAAAAAAAATCTTGTAAATACCCGGTCAATTGTGTAAGGAAGTACGATGCCAAACAAATGAATTGGTCGAGTAGATTTCGATTTATACCGTTCACTGATGGACAACTTTTTTCCGAAGTGTCTCTGCTGGCGCATCGAGCTGATTATTGACAGTCGGGCGCTATAAATTCAGGAAATATTGTTCACATACCGTAATACGATGTCACCACCAATAAAATTATTTTTTTATTAGCTGTAGAGTCGAAAAAAGTACTTAAAACTGATGGGCTTTTTACACCGAATATACGTTACCCCCCTTAATGTTTGAACTCGATGCAGAAACCTCATTATCGGATCTTACTTTAACGAATTTTTCTTTTCTATTGGAATACATGTTCGCTATTGCAGTTTCACTTGAGTATACACTCGGTAAGATTACCCTTGCACTTTATGCCCACAAACTGGTAGAACCGCATGCCCCTTCGCGAAGTAATCTTTGTTTTTGTAATCTACGTCGATACTCGGTAATCACATTCGATTCTAAATCGAAGTCTTGTTTGTAACGTACGTATCGACGAATCGCTTTAAGGTTTTGATTCTTTTTTTCTTCGTATATATACAGCCGAGCTATCATTGCTGTATTGCCACCATTAATTAAGCTACTAATGGACTTTTCAATCCGCACGTGCGACCCCCTATCGACACAGGCTCCCATTAAAAGATACCCGAGCGCCGCTCGAGTTAACTCTTCTCGCTTTCCATCTTTCTTTCTCCTCTTCTCGTGCTGGTGGCGTACCATCGCGATTATCTTCCGCGGAATCGATCGAGGAGCGAGCGCGCATGTTCGGTGGAGCTCGATTCGCTATTCATAATCTGTATGAAAAGTACATCAAAAGGCATCGCGTTATCTTCAGCGAATGTTCTTTCTTCATTCATTCGTGATAAGAAAAAAACGTTGCCCTATTGCCTTGGTTTTGTCTCGAGATATCGTAAATAAAAATTATTTCTAAAGATGCTGTCGGTAAGGCGAATCTCAAGAGAAATCGAACAGCCAAAAATCGCATTAGTTTGAAGGTGATTTTTTTAGTGGTAAGCACACTTTGATCCAGAGCCCCATAGAATTCAAAATAGGTGCATCTGGACCGTCGTGTGTACCAGTGCGCCACATCCGAGCTTATAAAACGAAGTGACGTTAAACCGGGATTCATGCATATTCGCGATTTTAATAACCCAACGAGGAACGATTATGGTTACCGTTAAAGAAGCACGTTTCAAGAATATAACGACGAAATGAGAGAATGGCAGTTGGTACGACATGTTGTTTAAGTGAACAAGAAAATGGGAGATCCTTCAAAAATCTGTTGAGGTTGATCGTGCCCGAAGGATCGTATTTTATGGGTGTCTAAATTGAACCCGTTTTTTACTCCCTAATTAAAGACATCACTTTAAATTAATGTCACAGTTATTCATTCGAAATTGTAAATACATTTTTTCAACTTATCTTTTGGCGAATGAAATTACAAGCCAAATTTCATTCGTCCCTGGCTAAAGTATTATAGCTTTTCATGTAAAAAATCGCATGGGAGAGTGCCAAGGCAAAACACAACGAGAAATGGATCAAGAAGAAAGTATTAATAAAAAGACAGAAGGTTATGAAAGGAATGGGCCAAGCCAAGGAGTAACGAAATGCCGAAATAAGCAAACGTGAGGTTACGCACGAGTGCTCATCACCAATTTCGTTTAATCTTCAAAACAATATATTTTCATTACCAGTAAGACAATCGTCTCGAATTTTTCCCCAAACCTTCACTGCACACTTCATTGTAATTGGTGTCCGTATTTCATAAACATCGTAAGCAGCCTTCGTTCGTAATACGGAAAGATTTATCTTCCCATTAAAACACGTTTATCTCAATAACCAATAAGACGAACCCTTTAAAATTAAGCTCTGCCCAAGTTTCAAGACTTACTCAAGAAAATCGTTTCGTGGATCAACTGCCCTTACGCTTTTCACCTGATGATTCGGTATTTCGTCCTCATTCAAAGTTAACCGGAAGCGGAAGAATCGGTTGCGCCCCCAACTTGCTCGCACATATCTATCCTTCCACATAAATATAAAGTGAGGCAAAGTTTTCTCGCTACTGGTAACAAACATCGTGGAAGTGTAAAGCGAAAGAAGGGACCAGTTACGGATATAGAATTCTCCACTATATCCCACAGAAAGGATGGTTTATGCTTTCTCAGGAGTTTTATGGGTTGACAGAGAAGCTGCAACTCCATACAGCACCACCCCGGCTGTCAGCGGCATCGAATGGAACGCATAGAAACGGGCGAGAAGCCCGTTTTTCCATTATATACCTATACATAGAGGCGCAAGTACACGGCTCGATCCTTTCTCCTTTTTTCATCTCTTTCTCCCCATTTTCCAGCTCACTATTATTCCACAGAATTCCTATAGATATATTCGTCCGCATCGCCGCGATTCCCGGTAAAGCTTTTATTCGCTCGAGAAGGAAGATACGCTGCTCTCTTATGCCATTTGAAAATTACCGTTGACCGATCGCTCTAGCGCGTCGAAGCTAAGTTTGTTGCGGATTGCATTCGCCCGAGCATCGCCTGCTTCGCCTGCTATTGCATTTTCCGAGGCGCGGAGTCCTGTTTATACACTCGCTTCTTCGTCTACGTGCGAATCTGCTCCTGCGTGTGCGATCCATCAGTGTGCGTGTGCACATAAAAGAGCTCGCGCCAATTGCTCGGTATGTATAACATTCCCCTGCTGCGATGCTTACCAATTCGATGTGTACGCAATGAATATCACGAGAATATGCATCCACTCAGAGTCCCCTCTCGTTACCTGGCACAGCGATCTTCTCGCGGACGCGAACGTTTTTTCTTCTCCGCGAAGAAAAGGAAGAAAGGGAAGCTGAAGCTTCCGGTATAATGCGCTGCATTTGTGCGGTCTGTAACGTTTCGCTAATTGCGTAGGTGGTTTCGCAGGGTTATTCGAGCCCGATATTGTTTTGTCGTTGTCGCAGAATCGCTGTGGAACAGCCCGAGATCGTATCGGCCGGAAATCATTGATTTTTTATTGAATTTGTTAAACGAATTGTCGAGCCTCGCGAAGCCAATTGCGCCCATGCTGATACGAATCGCTTTGACAAATCGCGACAGATCGCGGACCCCCTCGATTACGCTCTTGGCCTCAGAGAGACTCGTGAACTAGCCAATTAATACGAATTCTCGAAATATCGAAATGTCCGAATAAAACACCCGAGGTGCGCCGCGAAGTGCGGGTACGTGCGGAATAACACCTTCGTGCGCGGTGAACGTTAATTGCAATAATTAGTTTCCTATTACGAAGCGAGAGATAGAAAGACAGAGAGACTGCGCGGACGAGGCAGAGCTCGTGCTCAGGCTATTCGTTATACAGCGATACGTTCTGGCTTCGAGAGGAAAAAGCATTTCGTGTCTTCGTGTCGCGCTTCGTCCATAAGTATTACAGTGTATCACAGTGCCACATACATATGCGGGACCATAGAGCCTCAATTAGTTTATTAATATCGCAAATTTTTTAGCCTCCAGTAAATAATAGCTGCAAGCCAAGCGAATAGCGTGTCAAGTGAATTTAATGGTGTTGAAATGCCCCATGTAATTACGCAATCTTTTACGTACAATTATTCAACTGATGGCTCTCGCATGATTTTTCAAGTCATTTTCGTTAACTCTAAAAACAGTTTTAACGGAGTGTAAAACGTTAACGATGCGCGCAATATTCGTGCGAAAAGATTGTCCAAATCATCCGTAAATGCTCGTTGCACCATTCCAATTGGGAATAACAGTGACGAGTACAGTTGGCGCAATGTCGGCCGTTTTTAAGTGATCCATTTTACCCCGCGGAGGTTTGTCCCGCTGCTCTCCTTCGTCATTCGTACTTTATAAGCGCACTGAAACGAATGGCGCAGGTCTCTAGCCGTCAGGCGCCCCACGAAAATGTCTTGTTCTGTTAAGTCGAAAAATGAGTTTAAAAACCTCCGAAAAATGGTAACTCACACGAGTATATATACGCGGAGAGGATTCCTCGTAGAATGTTAACGGAACAAAAATGGGAGGACGAGGGCCGCGCGGAGGATGGCTTTAGTGTTTCCCTGGTGTCGAGCACGGCGTCCCGGCTAGTTGATCGCGTTAATGGCCTTCTCGTGTTAAGTTCGTGACTTCGAAGTCCGAAGTCACGAAGAAGTGCTCGCGAGGGTGAGCGAAGAGCCGCACGGGAGTTGCGGCTTCTCTCTCTTTTCCCCATATTTACAACGAAGTACGTCACAAATGTAACAAAACTCCACATACCTCCATCACATTTTCCTCCACTTATCAACATTCTCAATTCCTTTAAATTCCTCTCAGTTAAATTAAAAAAACAAAAGACCAACAGCTTCGCTGTAAAATTCCGCTAGTCACGATAAATCTACGCGACGATATATAAATACGATGGTGAATTTGGACTTTTTTTTTCATAAGACACTTCGTGACGAACTTAATTGAATAACCGTCAAAACGCTAAAGTCAGAAGCCAAACAGTGTGATATAAGAGAAGCTCCGATATAATAGCGTCCTCGCCGCTGGCTAGCGGACAAAAGAGATTATCCTTCCTCTCTCTCTCTCTCTCTCTCTCTCTCTCTCTCTCCATCTATCCTCTATCCTCTATCTATATGTATACTTTGCTCGCGTAATGTCTTGCGGTGGCATAGACTCCCGATCGTCGTGGGATCATATTTTTCCGTTGGTTTTTCTGTTATTTCCTACAGCGGGAATGTTCCTCGTGTAATCGTCCCAGTATCGCCAACGCCCTCGACGAAGACAACTAATCGTCTGGAACGCGTGGTCGATTCGCTTCGGGCTCTACTATATATACAGATTATATGTACAAGCCCTGACCAAGAATTTATACGAGTATATACAATGGATCAACATAGAGAAAGGGAGAGAAGCGTGGCGGGGGGACTCTTGCGAGATCGAGGAACCACATGGGTTGACGATGACGATGCTTGCAGCGATTGGAAACTGGAGGCTCGCGACGATATTAAGGAAGTTCACGCGGAAATTCCAACTTTGAGAGGTGAAGTTTGAAAATGTGCTAGAAATATAGAGCGTGCATCTATCCTCGGAATTATTATAGGATCTACCGTCCAGTTGTCGAGAAAACAACTAACGAAAATCACATTTTTTTAAGGGTTGTACGCGCAGGCTCTTATGCGGCAGGGACACTCCCTGGGCGACGATTTCGATTTAATGGAATAGGATCCTCCCAACTTTAGAGAGCCGAAAACGAGAATAAGAAAATTTCATGTTTTTAGATATCAATGCGATGTCTTGAGAAGGCCTTGTTACCCAAGTGAAAATCACTTGGGAATGGAAAAATAAGAAAAACACTTGTTTGAGATCAGCGAGTAATGACGACACAAACGGTGGAAGGTTTTACAGCACCATGGGCCAGGTGGTTTGAAACATAGATACTCGTTTAAATATAAAATGGCTGTTGTCGCATTTTGCTTGACGATTTTACTACGAAAGTATTTTAAGGAGTTTCGGTACAGGCGATACAATGTTGCCATGCTAATCCATGCTAAAAAAATTAAAAAATTCAAAAAGTTCAGAATTTTATAAAATTTGGTGAACTCTTTAGTGCCAAATTTGACAATACAAATTTTTTAAGATTTTTCTTCTACACAGTTGTCGAGTAATTGATCACTAAAGTTCACGTGTATAAGCATAGCGTTTCCATATGTATAGGTATACATTCTGGGCATAAGAAATCTGCTTTAATGCGTAATTACTCGATAACTAAGTAGAAGAAAATTTTGAAAAAATTTGTGTTTTCGCACTTGATGTTGAAGAACATTATCACCAAATTTCATCAATTTCTTAACATTTAGACTTTTGTACCGAAACTCCTTAACCGCTATTGTTATATTAAAAATTGTTCAATCTCAAGATATAAGTTGCGGACTGAATGATTGCGAGAATAAAACAGAATCGTTTCTTCGATCATGAAAAGGGCAAAAAAGTTGAGTTGCTTTTTTGGATAAAAAATGACGCATGATCTTCCTTAAATCATTTTAAGATGATCGAGATTCGTGCTTTTCCGTTCTGTGCCACTTTCTTCTCTTTTTTATTTAGTTTTTAAATCAATAAAAGCGTTGCGATTTATTCCAACGTACCTAGCGGCTGTTGACGAAAAAAAATGATAATTGATTAAATTCATTCGCCAGCGGATAGAATCTGCGAGTTTCCTCCAAGTTCTTCATCACGCAATAAACTTTTCACTTCCCTTCTTCGGCTTCCGTTATCGTCGCACCTTCAAACGAGACGTTATGAGCGATTAAACGATTCTCATGTTCGACTCTAAACTTTATCGGATATTCACCACGAGATAATCAAAGCTTTAATGGTCACTAAACCTCGCGCAGGAATGTCCGAGTATGCAAACCCGGTGGATGACTAATCGGCTAATAAATTCTGGCTCCTCCAGCCTCGTTTTTCTCAACCAGTGATATAACGAAATTCTCAAAAACTCGCGCGTCCCCCAAAACAGTTAGAATGGTAGCAGAACCCTTGAAATGATGACAAAAGCGTGCAACCCTTTCCCGATGCATTCGAAACAAAAGTCCTTGTTTCGAACGACAGTTAACATCAATTGCTTCACGCAAAATCAAGGCACTTTCCGGTTAACGGCCCTACGCGCGGTCTTAAATTAGTGGATAACAAGTACACGAGGTGTTGGCCGCAGCGTGTCGGCCCTGAGGGCTCTTCCTCATTTCACGCATGGGCCGACATCAGCACACCTGAACACATTGTAATTTGCTTCGACACTAAAAATGAGTTTTCCGCTATTCCTAAGTGATTCAAACTTCGAATTTTCCTGTCATTGCGCAACCGACGACGTGCACAACAAACGACCAAGTAATAAACTACCATTTTTTCTCTTGTTGTCTCGTTGCTATCGTCTTTTCTGAACCCTTTTACATGACTAATGTTCCATTTACGCCCATTTCTCATATAGCGTTGACTGCATTCCGTTACAACACCTTTAGCAACGTGACGTAGCGTTGATTTTCTCCATTTATGCCACACTTCGACCCAGTAGCGAATGGTTAATCGTTGTTCGAGCGATCTCGAGAACTGGGAAAGAAGATCGAGTGTTAAAACGCACGAATATATCCGTGCGTATGAAGTACGAAGTAAACGCGTCCATTGGTACTCACGCGTATGCATCGGTGAAGCAGCGATCCTGACCGGACGCGAGGGTAGTCGCACGACAGCCGGGAGGCAATGCGCGCGAGAAAGCAACTGTAAATCTTCCTACCAGGATCTCTTTTGCACGAGGCGTTTGCATGTATATACACGAGGAGGAAGATGCTGCGTGTGTATTCTCGAGAATTAATGCGATATTAAAGTACATTCGCTCTTTTGCGCCTTTTTCTTCTCGAATCTCACCGATCCCTGGCCATTTTCGCTCCGTCCAATCACTTTAGCATCAATCTCGTTCCAGGAAATTCCTCATAGGCTCCGCGCGCGCCTCAATATAAATCACGTCCAATTTGACTTCTCGCATAATCACGGCGTAACTCATCGCCATTTTTTCACTCGCGCAAAAAGACGCGCGAGTGGACGCCATTCCCAGTCGGCTTGAGAAACCTGGAGATATGACTAATTTTTCATAGCCTTCTTGCATAGCTCCCCGAAAAAGCAGTAATCTCAACGAGGAGCATTATCGCGAGAGCGATCAAGATCGCGATATCGAACGATCCACAACTCCCGGAAAATAGCTCACTCGGCTCCCCCTGCTGTCGGTGCGGTTAAACTCCAGAATTTGTTAAGTTCGAGAGTCGAACGTGTAATCTGGAAGATACTAAGGAGATACCGCGGACACAAGGGTAGTCGTGCGACACGAGCCCCTTCTGCTTCGTCGGACTAGCTGTAAATCAGCCGCACTCTCGCAACGAGATCCACACACACACACACACACACACACACACACACACACACACACACACACACACACACACACACACACACACGAGATATCAGTCATCGCGTGTGTCGCGTATCCTCTGCCTCTGTTCTCGCTTTCCATCTCTTACCTCATCTTGCCCACGACTCCCTCGCCATCTCTATATCTGTATACGAATCTGTTCTACTGGTAAGTACACACGATGTCAGTACACTCGATCTACCCACGTTACTTGGGATCGAGGGAGACGAAGAAAGAAGAATGAACGACACACGAGCGTGCATGTGTGCCTGTCTGCCTGCCTGCCTGCCTGCTCGTATCCCAGAGAATAGCTCAGACGAGGAACGAGTTAGCATACAGTGGAGAGCAGCCCATATAGACTTGACTGCGGAGAGCGAGGTTCCTCGCTGTGTATATCGTGATGCACTCTATATATATCGGCCACACGGGACCGTTTCCTTTCCTCCGTGCTGCATACCCTCCTCGTATCCTCTCGCTTACGGAGCACGCGAAACCGGTGCATCTTTCTGCGAGGGAGCGAGACACATGAATAGTGAACATGCACAGTGTGTGTGTGTATGTGTGTGTGTGGTTAATGTCCCGTTTGATCGGTCGCCGATCCTACGAGCCCGATCTTCTCCCCTCGATGCGCGAGAGAGAGCTTGCGGCGCTCTCTGCTTCTCCAGTTCTTTTCCCCGTTTTCTCTCCCATTTTTTCCATTCATCTTGCAACGTTTTTATCTTTATTATTCATATGGCAATTTTCAGCGGCGGATAACAACATCATTTCTGCACTCTAACCACCGAGGCTCCGGCGCAATATCGGCCAACACCTTCGGAAATTGAGATCGTAAGCTCTGAACGGTCCACTCACAGCTCTTCGGACGAGAAACTCACGCATCTACTTGTCCCATCATCTTCTAGGAGGCTTTTTATTCGGTTGACTGAAATTTTGCAGGGGGATCTTGAACCATTGGGGCTTGGAATATTCTTAGACACACTTTTCCCTCGTTTTTTATTTCGTGGGCTTTTGTAGGCTTGCTTTTTTAGACTCTCGAATTTCGTATTCGTTGAGGCCAATCGATGGCGTCAATGGATTACGTTAATGGGGCTATGAGTAATCCAGTTTTTCATTAATCGAGTCACGGGCCAACAGAAGTTTCTAACAATCAAGGGAAAGTTACTTATTGGTGTTGATTGAGAAAAAAGACAGTTTTTTCGGTTCTCAATCGTTGGGGTTCTCGAAACGGTCATTCGAATGATCGGTCCGATGATGGAATTGTGGATCGTTACGTTGTGGATTACGTTTTTTTGGAAGACTATTTTTTACCTCACATGTGCGAGTGACGAATGCGAGTGAAAATGTTTCACAACGCAAGAAATGAAAGATGTAGGAAGAGGTTGCTGTTTATTATTGCTTCGAAACGACAAACTTCCTCGTACTTGAGCACAGGGAATAAAAGTTTAACGAATAATTGCATTACTCACGATTTCCAGTTCGGATGTTTTCTTGCTGCGACGATCATGATTCCGACGATAAGCGATGAACAATATCAACGGTTTTCCTCGATTCTTCACAGAGCACTGTCCACGTAGAGTAAGTAAAACAAAAATAACGATACGAAAAACCGGCGCAGTAGTTGAAAAAAAAAACTGTTCCTCAAAGAGTCCTAGATGGAAAAATCACTTGTAAATAATCACGAAAGTGCTCACGGCGACGGTGAAACGTCCTCGACCTTTTCCCCGCAGCTCTCTTTCGTGCGTCCTTGAACCTCGTTCACGATATTTAGCATAAATGAAAATCACCGGTTGAAAAATCGGCGGTCTTTACGTCCCGAACTTTTTCGCGCTCCTGTAAAGGCACTCGGAGAAAATAGAGGATGAAAATAGCGAAAAAAATAATACTGCAAGTCTCGTGTCCACGGAGAACTATACTTGTTGCCGTTGATCTTGCTCTTGCTAGAGTGGGTGTACGAATCCACTCGCGGCGAGGGATATAGTACGAAGTAACGAGCTTGAAACTTCCACCAAGAACGTCGTCGTAGACACGGAGGAGTGTAACGATGAGAAGTGAACGGATGATGACGAGGAGGACGAAGTCGACGACCACGACGAGGACGACGACGAGGATGAAGACGAACCAAGACGACTGTTTTACTAACTCCGTGTGGGGAAAGCCGATGGTGGAGTAGAGAAGGAGTAGGTTCCTCGCAGAGTGGAGCACAACGCCGTAATGACATGGTCTAGGAGATGCCGGTCAGTTTTGTAATAGGTCCCGGTAAAAAGTGAATTTTCCAAGGTGGGGAAACGGCCCCGGAGCCAATCGGACGATGATCCAACGTACCGTCAGCCAACTCCGAGACCCAATCAGAGCGCGACATTCCGGAGCGAATCTTCACCGGATATCCTCTCCTCTCAACCGATCCATCGTCAATTAACTCTTCTCATTTTTATAACGTTGAAATGAAAAATTATGTTTATTACGCGTTACGATTGTACAACGAGATACTCCCTCGTTTTCATTTTTTCGTATTTCCTAATCATGCGTTTTACTGATGGTTCATCCTTCTTCGCAATTCTTTTTTCGTTTTTAATTTTTTTTAAAATTTTGTTTATTTTATAGCAATGGTTTGTATCGCCGCCACGAGACAACGGTTGCTATGTCGGAACAAAATTTTGTGGGCTCGAAAGTTTCTGAAATATTGTTTTTTGTAGAAACTCGGATTGGAGAAGAAAAAAATTTTTTCAATGTGAATGTTTTGTCGAGAATGCTTTGACATAAAAATAATGGTAAATTTTGAGTTTAACGTGATTCGATAACGATTTTCCATGCTTATGGAACAAAAGTTTTGAATTTCGGGAAATAAAGTTGATGGAATAATCTCGAATTTTTCAATGATATTTATTGTTTTTCCAACGTGGAGGTTAATAACCGTGAAATAAGTTGCCACTGCTGGGAGCGTGTGTACGAATAATTTTCGATCCCACAAGAAAAGTTGCAAGTTCAGTTAGCTCCGGAACATTTCTCGTCTCCGTTGTTGTTCTCTCGCGGAGAAACCGTAGTGGAGAATGTCGGGAATCGGTTATTCGTGAATCCGTTGCGTTGTTTGGATGGACAGGTAACCATTACACAACAGCGCGATACGACGGGATTCCTCAAACGATCTAAAGGTACTTTGAATGAACGAAAACGCCGTGTACGCCGTCTACTTTCTCGTGCATCAAAGTTCGAGACAGAAATAAAAAAAGAGCCAATAAAAAAAGGGTTTGTTGTTTGTGGACGTAATTCGCGGAGGCGCGCGTGGTTGGGGCTTCGCGCGAGGGATCGATAAACGCCCGAAGGATTTCCGGGTCTGCACGCGTCTGTAACGGTGAACGGAACGATATTGTATGCAGGGAAAAGGAGAGAGAGAGAGAGAGAGAGAAAGAAAAACAATTCGCGGTTCCGGGACTTGAGGGAAACTTTGGCGGGATCCCGGTCTTTTCTCTTGTTAAACGAATCGCGCAAACTCTTCTCTCCGAGAGAGAGAGAGAGAGAGAGAGAGAGAGCAACCGATCCATCCTCCGGCTATAGTTCATCGTGATCACGGCTACCACCTTTTTTATTTATATTTTTATTCCCAGATTATCTTAGCCTCCGGTGGAGAACGATAGCGCGTTCGATTCCCACAGGGATTCTGCGAGAAAAGCTCTCGGCTGGCCAGGATTTCCTTGAGAGAGAAACGAGCTTAGATGCGCCGAAGATGAATCATGAAACTGCACGAATTTAATGTATACGAACTATGCACATATATATATTCGCGATATATACAAAAAACGTTTTGCCAATTGATGAACGTAGATTTGTATAGACGATTTTGCGGGGGCAATGACTGGCAGAAAACCATAGGAAAAAGAAAATAAAAAGAATGAGAAAACAAATAAGTGTCAGCGCTGCAGTTTCATCGTTTCACATTTGATCGGAACAGTTCGATATTCGAACCAATAATCGATTCCGAGTCACTGGATCGGATGCACAACTCTTCACTTTAGAATCAAAGAAAGTCAACGCAGGAGCAACGAATCGTTCGTTGTTTCATCAAATTTATTGAAAAACGTCAAACAAAACATTTGTTTGATCATGCAATTACGTTCCCGTACACGGAGAAAACCGATTCGTTTTGTATAGTGAGAAAAATATTATTTTTCAAGAATTTTCAAAGTACTTAGCCACCGATTACAAAGCGCATAGTATTTATTGAATTTTACCATTTTTCCTCCCCTCAATTCTAAACAGCTTTATGTCGATAGCAAAAAGTGGTGATGCACCTCAGAATAACCATATTTCGTTTTGTTTTCCAGTGTTATTCAGCGTGTCAGAGACTAGCACTTACTCATAAGTGGAAATGCATTGTAAATCACAAATTTTGACAGCGTAGTAAATTCTATAATAAATTCACGAATGTACACCGAATACGTGTGACATTTTACCATCCAATAGTTTTTTTTCAGGGTTGCCTGAGCATACTTTACAATATAAACATTTGAAGTGACTGAAAACATTTTTTACTATGCTTAAAGAGAAAAAGACTCTTGAGTCTTTTGAATAAAAGGTCTTTTTACTATGGTGGATGGAACAGTTTTTATTACTGCTTTTCTATATTCCTAGTACTTTCCTCTAGAATTTTCGGCCTCGTTTCCTCCTTGTATTCAAGAACGCTTAACAGAGGCATTGATTCACGTGGATCTTGTGAATTATCATTGTATCATGGCGAGCCCTGGACACGTGTGTTACGGGTCTGACTCACACACAGATACCGTGTAGCTTGGGGTAAGATGGCATCGAGGGGCAAAACGACACACGATTTTCTTGAGAAATATTGTTTTGGCAGCTGGAAAAATGAATTAATTGAACTTCAGTTTTCTTGGCATGAAAACGTTGAATTTGTCGTTGACAGTGTCTCGTTTCTTTTCTCCTCCTTTGTTTTTCCTGCGTGGGTCCATATTGCCCCCACGTATTCGAGCTACCTCAGTTGCCTCTCCTGCTCGGCTCTCGAATTAATAATCTCCTCTCCCGTGTATGTTATTCCAGGGAGAATAATAACGCCGCGAGTAGGTGACTAAGGTTTCAAAGAACTTGAGTAAAAAGTTCACATATGCTGCTCCGGAGTGTAATAATCCCCGCAGAGTTTTACTGATGTTGCGGATCATACTGCGTGCCCCACGTATACCGCACGTACGCTCGTCCTTGCCCAAGTGTATCGTCTTTCTTATTTTCTTTCATTCGCAAACGCCCCGTGACGTTTCAGATGGAAAAATGTAGGTGCGCTTATATGCTTGTGGCAAGAATTGTGCTCATGATTTCGAGAGATAGGTTTATGGACTCCCGGGGCTTCTCGCGAGGCACCCCCTACCAGGAGATCCACGAGCCTTTCTTCCTTCCGAAGCTTTTCGCTCACCGAAACATCCTTCCCACTCGTAATCGAAGTTAAAACACAAAAAAAAAATATTATTTCGTCCATCGAATTGAGATCTTGCGATCATTAATGCAAAATTAATTGCAATTACTCGCCGAATCATCGTAGCCTTTCGTTTAATCATTTTCATCGATCTAATTAAAACTGCGTGCCTTTTATTGATCGAGTTGGTCAGAAAAATGAACCCAACTTCCCATTGTGCCATGAGAATGGTCTTCATAAGCCTCCAAGACCTTTTGTCTCTTTAAAATTTCTCTCCATGCACGGTATTTTCGGCTTCGTATCTGCCAGCGATAAGATTCGTGTTGATAAACACTCTTCGGGGCAGGCTGTCTTATCGAAACCGGATGCCTCATAGTTTAAGTTCGTGCATACACACGAAGAATTGAAATTCTTTACACTTTTGAAGGCGCGATGGGGTAAAATGGAGCAGGAGCTTGTCCCATTTCGCTACACTCTTTCAAACGACTTTTCATTCTTCAATTGATCCTGGTTCAATCGTGTTCCATCTAATTCCTATGATCCATAAGAAACAAGCTGAAAAATTGATGCGCGCGCAAGAGGAAGAATGGCTCCGGAGATTCAACACTGCTCGCGATACATCGGCTCCATTATAAATTGCAACAAATAACAAGACTCCGGAAAGAAATATATCTGTATACGACCAGCAGGGTTTTATGGACTGGAGGAACGGCTGGCACCACCGCTTCGATAAAGCTTTGGGGTCAAGGTATGGAAAATCGAGTAGCATTATCTCATAACATTCGAGACGCAAAAGGAAGCGGAAGGAAAAAGTGAGAGGGAAAGAGGTGAGGATGTAGAAACAGAAGAAAGAATGAGTCCTCGTCCCCCTCCCTTATCTATCCTTCTCTCCTTCTCTCCTTCTCACTTCGGCTCCTTCCTCTTGTTCCAAAGTTGTAGTCGGGTAACGCAGATAAAAATTGGCTCGGTGGAGAGCGTGGCGCACGGAATCACGTTCGGCGTGCAGGCTCACTCGACTATAAATAGTAAATGCCTACCAATCGCTGTCAGATGAGTGGAGATTCCATTGGCCTATGCTCTCCTTCCATTAAGTCGAAGGATATCTTCTCGCTTTCCTCGCCCTGTTACAGCACCCGAGATTTCTGCACACGACTCTACACGTATACGTTATATTTCTATATCCATATATGTTATTCTTTTAACATGTATATACAGCAGTAGTAAAATAGAATATATACGGAATGAGCACAGATGCCCTTCCTGTTCCTTTGTTCCCCTTCTGCACCGAGATGCAACAGCTATAAGACTAGTTGGTGCTAATTTGGAGCGTCGTGTTGGTTTCTATCTGTTATCGGGTTAACAAATTCGTAAGGAAGTTCACTGTTTCAATGGCATTTCCACGCCGAAAAATGACGCTCCTAATTTTCGTGGACGATTAATTGCGCGTGCCACGAGGACGTTTCGGATGCCGGCATCCGAATGCGTGCTTCCTCAGCACGTTCGATTATAAAATCGTCTCTGTTGGCTTTGTCACATAAATTCATTCTCTCATACGAGTCTTTTCTCCGCAACAAAACACTCATATGCGTTCATAAAAGACAGATGTGAAATCCGATCCTGAGAAAGACATAAAAATCAGCTGGACTTTGATGGGATCCATATTCTCACCAGCGTAACAATCCATAGCGGAGAATTCTCGCCGCATCCGCTTCCGCACAGCGGGTCCATAGTGTTCGATCTTGCGAAAGACTCGTCCGCGTTTTCGCCCGCTCTATCGGTCCATGGCATAAAGCTCGACTCTTTTCCCGATCACACTGCTGCGCGAGAGAAAGAGTTGCTGTCGAGTCCGCTATACAACGTTCTTTATCTCAGCCTCGCCTGTTCTCTCTCTCTCTCTCTCTCTCTCTCTCTCTCTCTCTCTCTCTCTCTCTCTCTCTCTCTCTCTCTCTCTCTCTCTCTCTCTCTCCAGCACTCTGCGAATCTCTGTTTCTCGCTCAGCGGACTCTGGAGGGATGCGATAGGATGCAGCCGTGTCGATTCCGCGGAGATCCGTGGGAGAACTCGACCAATTTCATGGCCGTTTACTGTCACGGTACGAGCCACGGTTCTTTGTTATTTTCTTCTTCGTGGCACCGTACTAATTGCATTAGTACAAGAGAGCGACTGACAAGATTGAGGGAGTCGGTGTGACTTTTGATTCACAAACATTCAACTTCTCTTATCTCTCCCGGCCAGTCTAAAGATAATCGATAAAGTGCAACCACCAATTACCAACCGCCTTTAAATATCATCATCTCGAATATCCCACTCGAAGAGGGGTTGGAAGGGAAAAGCATAAGATATTGAATTGCAATACACTCGGGGTTGGCCTTTCGTCCGAAGAAAGTGTTGAAAAGATTTGCTCTGATTCCGAGAAGCTCGCATCGACCTCCGACCCCAAAGCGATATCTTTCCTCCGCTGAAGAAAACTAAAATGACGTTCCCCTTAAAGGCAACTCCACCGAGCACCAGATACTAATAGATTCTACAATGAGAAAATGAACAACTTCCCTCGCGGTTACTACCATAAATAAAAAACGCAACAACTCTTCTCGAAGCGTTCCACATTGCAAATTCCGATGATCCGACTCATCTCGACTCATTACCCCACTATTTTCCATCTCACACTCAATAAATTCGCAGTTTTCGGCTTAATTTCACAGAATTTTCAATCTTTCGTACTTCCCGGTGCACCACGATCAGAGATCATCAAAAAAAAAACGATCGGAACACGCGTCCACTTGTTTCAATGCACTTTTTCAAAAACTTGCGAAAAGATTTTAGTTTTATACAAATTGTTGGAATGCCGACTGTGAGCTAATGTACACATTAATCTTATATTACGGTTATTTTACACCCCATAACTATAGGTGTGTTATGTACAGGCTCGTATATATATGGAATGGGCATTGTATACACGTGTGTCATGTGGACTGGATGCCTCTTGGCTATAGTGCAACGGTGCAGCTCCGGTGTATATCAACTACTACATCGATTCTCTTCTTCTCCTTAGAGAACACTTCTCGTGTAATATCGATGATATATTCGAGCTCACGAACGTGGCTTGAAGATCGATACAGTGAGTTCTCTATAGCCGTGGCAAGAAACATTTTCTACGTCTAAATAGTAATTATTAGCGGTAACGTTATTACGAGAAATCCTTTCACAAGTCCGACGATCGTATCGTTATGCGAGAGATTTTTCCATCTTTTCACTTTTTCTTTTTATTCTTATCGATAATTTTCAAACTTCCTGGATGGCATAATAAGCCAGCGGGATGTGCGCACAGAGCAGACCTTTCGAGTACTCTCGCTCGTATGAGTTCTGAGAGGCCTCAAGATTCATGATTTTCAGTAGTTTTCACGAGCGCCACCAGTCTTGTGAGCGCGCGGCAGGAAAATTCTGCTCTACCGAATTTCGTCGGGAATATTGAAAATGTCAAAAAATGTGATTTATCTTATTCCGGCTGTGCTCCGTATGCGGACACCAGATTTTTATCATCAACGCAAAATGAGTAAATGGAACTATGAAGCAGTTTGCGTACGTCATGGCACCTTTTACGCCGGCGTTACAAAGATTACGTTATCATTGAATTGGTCACGCGAGCTCGATGACTCTTAAGATAATTCTGTCGCCACTTCATAAGATTTAATAAAAAAATTGCATGCTGTACTCAAACATTTAATGAAGGACTGTGTAAAATTTCAGGGTCGGTTATCTACCTGATTTCAGAGAAATTAATTATTAAAATTGGGTGGTTTTCGTGAAGGAACTTCAAAACGGCATGCAAAAACCTAACTCCCGGTTGCTATAAAAGGGTATATTTGCATAGAAATCCATGAAATCATCCTAGAAAAAAATTGCATTTCGTATACTTAACAATTGTAGTAATCTAATACTCTCAAAAAAAGTTGCACTATGGTCGCGTAGAAAAAGACGGAGAGAAGCGCTGTTGGCAAACGTAAGCCTAGCCGTACTACGCGAATCGTTGGACTGTCGTTTTTTTTTTTTTCATTTTTATAATTCAGTGCAAACATTCATGGAAAATTTTACTTGCTAGAAATAATTTTTTTCCATATGTCAATAACATTGATTACTTCGAGTCTCAACAATTAGCAATGGCATGACTAGACTGAAGCGGTACCTTAAGGTAACTCCTGTACTGCATGCCAGTCAAATGAGTGCGGTAAATTTTCAAAACGCTTTTAGACCAAGTTTTACGTACCGATTAAATGTATTGTCAGTGGATTTGTATTACAGCATATCTTATTAAGATGTAAAAATATTAAAAACGCTAGTTTTGCAAAACCATCAACGGATAAATGCAAATGTCCACGATGACACATTTTCACTGGTATTTTTCAAAGAATTATCTGCGTTTTTTCACCGATTTTATTGCAACAAGTCTCATGTTGCTCGTCAAGCGGTCCTCTATGAATCCACCATGTAGTTGTTTTTTTAACTTGATCGTTTCACTGTTGCAGCCAATTGTTCATTAAGTGAAAAAACTTTTTCATTCATAATTTCTCTCAGGAATGAATTTAAAGGAAAATCCACGTGGTGAATTCGTAGAGGATCAGTTGAGGAACAAAATGAGACTTGGTGCAATAAAAACGGTTAAAAAATACAGATGATCCTTTGAAAAGTACCTGTGAAAATGTGTCATCATGGAAATTTGCATCTGTCAGTTGATAGTTTTGCGAAACTATCGTTTTAAATATTTTTCACGTTAATGAAATATGCTTGAATACATATCTACTAACAATAAGTTTAATCGGTAGGTTGAACTTGGTCTAAAAGTGTTTTGAAAATTTAGCACTCATTTGACAAGCATGCAGTACAAGAGTTACCTTAAGGTAATTCTATCGCCAGGCTTAGTTCATAAGATTTAAAAAAAAAATTTTATGCTGAACTTGAACCTTTAATAAAGGGCTGTGTAAAATTTCAGGGTCGGTTATCGACCCAATTTCAGAGAAATTAATTATTAAAATTGGTGGTTTTCGCGATGGAATTTCAAAACAGCATACAAAAACCTAACGTCCGGTTGCTACAAAAGGGTATATTTGCCTAGAAATCCATAAAATTCTGGAAAAAAACTGCAATTCGTATACTTAACACTTGTAGTAATCTAATACTCCCAAAAAAAGTTGCCCTTATCGGCCTATTTTTTACGGAATATTAAGTTTAATTTGAACTTCCGGCATTGGATTTTCTACGACTCGCTATGATAAAGAGACATGACAGTAAGGCATCAGCTGTGTGTAGTCCTAACCTCAATTTGACAGATCAGCAGAAAAGAGGTTAAACACTCACGAGTGGTCGAGTAGAAAAAGACGAAGAGAACCGGTGTTGCCAAACGTAAACCTGGGGATACTACGCGAATCGTTGGACTATCTTTTTTTTAATTTTTATAATTCAGTACGAACATTCGTTTAAAGGATTACATATGAAAAATTTTACTTATAAGAAATAATTTTTTTCCGTATGTCAATAATATTAATTACTATAAGTCTCAACTATTAGCAGTGGTATGACTAGACTGAAGCGATAGAATTACCTTAACCGTGTCATGCGACTATTTGGAATTTTGGTCGTTACAGGATCGCCAGTGCCTAAGAGAGGCACCACTCTATGAGTGCTTGGAGTTGGGATTAAAAAGAAGTTAATGTTAAAGAAAAAGTAACTTTTATTCAAAGTTATGTCGAACAAGGATTCCGCATATACTTCTATCCACATATACTTATAGTCTAATGCTATAATAACGCTTATCCTTGGAGGGGATATAGTGTCGTATCATTATAGAGTTTGGGGATCGAGGGTCAAAAGTGTGATGCAGCATGAGTAAGGTTAACCTTTGGATGGATTGTCGAATAAGTAGTTGTAAGCAGTTCTAAAGGAGTTATGTAAAAATGATGCAGACTGTGTGTTGGCAAAATGATTAGATCGCGTCTTACTCGGGATCGCGTTTACGTAGGAAAGTTTAGGCTGCAGGGTAACGGTCAAAGATTAGGCAGCGCCGCCTATATGACAACCGTTTCCATAACAAACGAAGATCGTCCGTCAAAACAATTTTTGACTGCTAACCCACTCCACACCGATCGCAGGCTTATTTATTTTGGCTTTTTCGCATAAATTGATACGTCAAAATTCCTATCGCTAGTCCACACCTGAATGTAACCATTGTGCCTTCGCTCCGTGTATATCTCATTGAAGAAACGCATTGTATTCGGTCCAGCATCCTTGCTGGATATATAGCCGAGATTCTTCGAGATGCTCGTCTCTCGATGGCTCAATGTCGCATCGCGGCTTCAAGATCAGATAGTAATACGACGGTATGTTTACACCCATATAGAAGCGGCTGAGCCTCGTAAATACGCACACGAGACTTGAATAAAGGGAGAAAAAATGTTCTTCTCGGTTCGTCTCTCAAGGCCGAGACGAACCACGTGCTGTGTGCGAGTGTGTGCGATTTGCGTGTGCCTAGTGTGATGTCATGTTACGTCGCCGGGTTGTCGGGTCATCGATGTTGCGCGTACATGTACGTTTTCATCTTCAATTAACCTTCGACTCGCATCGATGCCCCCACAGCTTGATCGCTGCTCCGGATGTCTATGGGTATATATAAATGTTTAACATGCGCAAGATCTCAAGGATACGCGCGCCCACCATCGTCGAGAACAATACCAATCTCCCTCTATCCTTTAATTCTTCGTACTTTTCTTCTTGGACGTCGCGACTTGTTCGTCTTCTTGTGCGCTTCGCCACGCTTGCCACAGCGTGAGCTTGTGAGATCGGTCCGCCCTCTCATCACAGCCCCGATCTCGAAGAAGAGGATCGCAACGTGGCATGATCGCGCGTTACAACCACGAGCCCTCTGCGCAACGCCCTCTGCGCGTAAGCTCTTTTACTAATCCATTAATAATCACTCCCATTGAATCGAGCGGTCCAGATTTGAATGACTGGAGAAAATGACTCGGCTCTGGCTTCGGTACTTGAATCTATATTCTGTAGGAAAAATCGTGCAGGAAATTTGCCAATGCTTCCGAGAGCCAAAGCGATCTTTTGATTTCAAAATTATTTGATGTTCGTAGTAATTGATCACCGCAACATTTCGTCGATTCGATTTCAGGCGGGAAAGCATTGAACGGTTATGGTTCCTGCGGACAATTGCTTTCTGACGACAGCTCCGGTGTCTCTTCCGTTCTTCAGGCCGTTTCTTTCGTCGACTCTTCTCAGGTGGTCCCCAACAGATGGAAGCCGCGAGTAGAAAATGCGATGAAAATATTTCGATGAGAAGAACCGCTCGCTTAGGAGCCTGGAAAATCTCCTCCCTGGAGATTTTTCATCACAAAGTAGAATAGAAAATATACCTCGCGCGTAAAGAGCGAGCGAGAGAAAGAGATTCGAGGACGCAGATCAGCCGAGACGACCACCGAGAACCCGAACGCTCTATACCGACCAACTATTCGTCTGTAATAACATCGCTCCTTGTCCAGGAGGATGGTGACAAACGGATCCGAAGAAATCTCGAGCGGAACGGGGTTAGTAATTTTGCCACGAGAGACGAATAATGGGTGAAAAAGTATTTGCCGCTACCGCGAATGGCTTTTACCGACATTTTATTTACTATTATATTCCTCTCGCGACAACGAAATCATTCACAGATACATTATATTGTCTTTTTCGTTTCCATCCCCTTTTCGTCGCTGGCCTCTCCGAAGGTGTCAGTCGAATGGCCCCTCATCTTATTTTTTTATTCACATTTTTTTACCGTCGCCGAGAACCAACGAACCGTTGAAATGTTTCATCCGACAGATGGAAGTGCCGAGCTGCGAAACGCTTCGAAGCTACGCCAGATTTAACGTTGGCCTCCAACCGGGACGACAATAATCCCCGCTATTATCGATGCAATCTCGGCAAGGTGATGAAAGAATGCGACGAGGCTTCCAGCCGACCGGGGTCAGTGAGACTTTATAAACGTTATTTCCAAAGAAAAATCAAGGTCTTCAAGTTCATTCATTGAACTTTGCTTTTGTGCTGAGGAAATGTTATTGTTCGGGTAATAAATGAGAGAAAAGACTGGAAAGAACCTCGAAACTTTGGTCTCATTTCGTTTCTCCAAAATTCATAAATTTTTTCGACATTTTTCCTCCCAGAGCGCAGTCCCGATTTCCCAACAGTCGTTTAGAGTCGTCGGAAACGTCGATCTCGAATGTTTCAAGCATCGATGAGGGTGAGTTCAGTCTCCAGAAAATGAAGCAACCACTCCTTCGACGAACACCAAATCAATGAAAGTTTCATCAACAGCATTCAACGCTGCGTTACGAGGCGAATTATCTTTCGACGATATGATCCGAATGATTTCCAGCTTGATGCAGGCGCGCTACACCAGAATCAAGACTCTCGCGTTCCTTGCAATCAACGACATCGGAGCGTATTGGAGTGCCACAGGTCGAGCGTAGTTAGCACGATTTTCATGCCAGAATATTAACAGCCAAATTCCTCAAAAAGACTCTGAATAGATTTAAAATAAAAACCAAAAACCAAGGACAAAATGATCTTAGAATTATCCTTTCATTCCAGAGCAGACGGTACGCATTTCCACCGTGCAAAAGTGGTCAACAAATTGATCGGATATTATCTGATCTCAATTGCGATTTACATAATCGAACTATGTTTCTGGACTAATGGAAAATTGTTTCGTCACCTTGTCGACCTGCTTCTGGAGCCGAGGGAGTCAGTACACGATCATTTAGATTTACAGTTAAGGGGTCTACCCTAATTAGACGGGCAAAAAAAGGCTATTTTCACGAATTTTTTTGACCGATATAAATTATAAATATGGATATTAAAATTGCTAGGGCTAAAAAATACTCTCTTGAAGTACACGAAACATTTTATTTTTATTTTTATTTTACTCAGTTTTCGTACAGAAAAATAGAGGAGAAGACAGGTCCAAGAAAAAAGATGGGTTTGCGCTGTTGATAAAATCTCTAGAATTTAAAATTGGAGAAAAAAAATTGGTTTTAGATATAATAAGTAAATGGCTGTCATACGATTTTTAATATTTCCAAAAATTACAAAATGTCGGTCATTTATCCAAAAACTACGAAAAAGCGTGTTTCGTTCATCGTATTTTGCTAAAAAAAAATAGTTTCACTAAAAATTTCAAAATTCGTATAATATGCGCTGTAGCTACGGTCATAAAGAACGCGCGGTCAAATTTTGGTAAGGATCGGTTTAAGGTTGATCCTCTGCGACAGCCCCAACCAAAAGTTATGTACTGTCTGCATATTAAAAGGGTTGATAATTTGTTCGGATCGTAATCGATAACTTTGTAAAGACCCTATATACGTACTCGGTGCCAACAGATATAGTACAAATATCATTTGCTTTCGTAAAATTTATTCTGAAAGTATTTTTGATCCGACATCGTGAGTAAATTTTTTGACGGAACTATCCAGGTTACGCTTCAACACACGGAAAAGGTTGTCTATACAGACGACATTCGCTTGTTCGCTTGCAAAATATATCGTATGCAGCCTAAACCTTCGTACTTCTCGAGGCTATATCTGTCAAACTAGATGGTCAATCACCTTGATTTTTTTTCACAATATCTGTGATATCCTGCTCTAGCTCCTCCTCGTTTTTTATAAACTTCCTAATTTTAGTACTAGCGGTAGAATTAATAATGTGCCGTTTGCTTATACATGGTCCATATGTTACGTGTTAATTGAGTCAACTTCAATTACATATATCTCGGGTTCGGGATGGTGAAAATTGTTAAAATTTTATAGAGGTGTTGTTCATATGTTAAACAATACGTATGCCAAATTTAAATAATTTCCTAATTTAACTGTCTCGTGGAGGAACCACCTTAATAGTTTCGGAGATTTCATCAACGAGCCGTCGAAAAACGTAATTTTGAGAAAAGCGCGTTTGATGAAAGCCAGGTAAAACGTCGCTCAAAAGTGCAGCACACTCAGACTGCTCAGATCATTACAAAATTTTAGTATGACACTTTCAAATCGATTTTTTGAAAATTCTAATTGGAGTAGACCGCCGAAATATTTAGCACAAAAGTATATCCACGATAATTTTATAGCGTCGACAAGAAAAGTTTAGTTTGTCACAACAAAAATCGATCCAACGAACGCTTTCTGATCTCAAACTTACCTTCTCTAATTCCACTCCAAGAGAAACTGTAAAAATTCATACATTTATATACACTAACGTCCAGGAATCATATGATAGAAAAAAGGAAATAATGAAGAGGGCAAAAATATAAAGTCCCAGAGTATAGGGCCAGGTTTCACGCTCCATGCGCACCCTCATTATCCAGTGCAGTCTTCCCTCGCCACATATTCATAAATACAAGTACAAAACTTCACACAAACGTACATATGTACATATAAATGGATGTGTAGTTTCGCGCCTACCACCTTTTCTCTCCTGCGATCATATATTTTCCTTTATCTTCGCATATACATCTTTTATTTCCATTTGTACAGGCGCGCGGGCGCGCGCGCGCTTCCGCGATGCAATAATGATTGCTATCCTGTCCCTGCGTCGCGGAACTTTTCTGTGTACGTACGATGTTTCAATGGGGTCTATGCGAATCGATGGAGATTGAGAAAATTTGTCGAGCAAAGTTTTTCGTGCCTCTGCCATAATTATTCGTTCGCGCGTGATCGACGTTCGACACTAATCCCCGCGGTGCTTTCTCAACGGGAATCAACAGAGCGCAGATCGCTCTGATGAAATAACTCGAATTTCGAGTTCCTTTAGTCCCTTTTTATTGCAGAATTGAATATTCATTTTATTCGATTTCAAGACTCGAGAATTAATCAGTCGATCAATCTTGCAGAAAAACTCAAGTGCTGGTCGCAGTCCTCGTGGCAGCGATCTTTCTCCTCGTCCTCTATCTGCTCGGAGGTGAGGGGAATTTATTCGCATCATCGGTCTGCAGGCACTAGAAGCACGACAGGCGAGTAATACTATAATAAGGACGGAGACATCGACGAGAGGAAGGCAGAGAGAGAGAGAGAGAGCGAGAGAAAAACGTATCGCATTGATCGATTGATCGAGAATCGGAGGCAGCGAAACAGACGCGCGAATCTCTTGGCGTACAGTTCGATCAATCCCCTGACAAATAGATCCTCCCTGGGTGCGCTCCAGAACTTTTGCACCGTGACGCGCGCTCCTCGAGTTCTCTTCTCCCTCTTTACTCCAGGGGGCAAATGAAACTCGATTATTGTATTTACGAACACGCGCACACAACTTTTCTCGTAATACCGCTATCCGATACAGCCGACAATGCGTCTCGGCGTTGTTTTACTGCACATGTAAATCCACAGTAGTAAATAAAACATTTCGTTACCGTGCGTAAAGTACTTGAATTACTAGAATTTTCAAGGCCGAATACGAGTCGATGAACCCGACACGGATGAAAGTATAGATGTATCGATGGAGGATAATAAAAGAAAAGCAATAAACTTTTTACTCGGTTAATAATTCTAACAACTCTTCTGCTCTGAAGATTTTTCTCTCAATTGAAGAATTTCACGATTGTCATCAAAGACGACGATGCCTGAAGATAAGTCTGATGGAAAAAGTTTTGGAATTTTTGAAAAAATTGCATAAACTTTCAAAGCCCTTTCGTACTCCGCTGTTCTCAATCTTTAGGAACAATTGACGAAGCATTATCTCGTGAGTTTCGTATTCCTGTCGAAACGAAAGTGTTGCATTGGTTTTACTTCGTGTTTAGTTCCACTTGGACTTTCCCAAGATGTTTATTGGTCGAGAACACGTGAACCGATAACAAAACCATGATAGTATACTTCACGAAACCAATTAAAATAGTGTTGTTTCGGGATGATTTTTTTTTCAATTTCCTTACCGAGTGAAATCCTATGTACGGAGTTGAAATTCTCGTGTAATGGGTTGTGCAGATGCTTCTCAACAAAGCATAATACACAGTTTATCGATAATCGTAAGGTAGTTTTAGAGACTCGGGCCCGAGAATATCCAGCTGCCTGAAATACCTTGACGATGACATCCTATTTTGTCTATTTTCTTATTCCTTCAACACTTCGCGTGAATACTAATGTTTGTATCTACATACAGAGAGTTGCGTGGGGTAAAATGGACTTGCACGAAAAACAGGCGTTTCTTGCTGCATTGAGAAATATCATAGTTTCATTAAGTTTTTTCTTGCGAACGTGAATTTTTCTTGTAAAAAGTTGCTAAATATGAAATTTTTTAGTGATCAACGGATGATCGTTTTTCTCACCTGTCCATTTTACCCCGTGCTCCATATCGCCCCAAATCTGCTGAGCAGTGGCATTTGTACAATTCAATAGGTAACACCCAGCCGCAGTGCAAAATGGTAGTTTACGAAGGCACGTAAAATATTGTGGGGTAATAGCCAATGCAGGAGCATTCGTGTACGTTGCGTGGTCGTTTTTTATCAAGGGAGATGCAGCACTTTAGCAGTTCCGTAATGCAGATCGTAGGCCATCGAAGAGCGTGCGTTTATTGTGAATTGAAAGTGTAACATTTTCGTCGAGTATCTCGTGCTTAACCAGACGTCATCGAGCAACCTTTTCCAAACGTCAAAACAACGAAATAAAAACATGGGGAAACAAGGATTTGAGTTTGTGAACTATGAGCTCAGTCTTTAATAACACATACTCGAGTCATCACGAAGTTTGCCGCTGAATACGTGAGAGATTACGACTGCACGCGCGCGTGTATTTACCACTGTGTGCAAGCTCCTTCGTATAAGGTTGTTCAGCCTCACCAACCAGTATAATTATCGTAATAAAATACATAGTAGCTACGTTTTCCAACATTCGTACGGTACTGTAACACGCACGCACGTGGTTCGACCTTAACTCTCTTAGGATTGGCAAGAGAAGAGGAGGGAGGTAGAATCAAAGAGTTTAGACTCTTTGTATGAGAGATGAACATGGCAGATGCAGGAAGCTCGTACGATCATGAAATCATCGTCCATCAACGAATCTCGTGACTCTATCGACGTTTCGAGTTGTTTTTTTTTTTTGTTTTTTCTGTTTTTTTTTTTTTACTTTTTAGATCCTCGTAGAACCTCTTGAAAACTCCATTTATTTTATGGTTTTTATTACGCTGCTGTTCCATCGATAATTACATTGCACGTAATTAATTCCACAATCTTATCGATCATAGATGATTCGAATCTTTTTAGGCCACGATAATGATATTCTTCAACTCGTCACGGAAATTCTTGTCTCGTAAATACTTGAGACGAACTCGCAAATTTAATAGGGAACAATGATTTAGATACAATCGTAGTTTCCCACGGAGATTTATGAAAAGTGTACGGGCGTACAGTGTTTGGCTTGTAAAAAATAATAAAATTCTTGCAAACGAGAGAAAAACAGGCAATCAAGAGAGACCATTTTTCTAACATAATTTATTCATCCATAAAAAAGTCCCCGCGAAACAATAATTGTACAAAATAATTAGATACACTAGTAAAAACAAAACATCGGTTTACGCCTCGAAAAAATAGCACAAAATCAAATGCGAATAAAAAAAGAACATTGCAATTTATGCCGGAACATCTTGGATTCTCAGGCCTCGTGAATATTTGCTTCGAATGACTCGACGAAAGGGCGTGCAGAGATGAAGATGAGGAATACGAAGAGAGTAATAACAAAGACACGAGAAAAGACCGGCGCAACCTCGAGGTATAAACACACAGAAAATAATGGGGGAAAATGGACCGCGAAGAAAGAAAATTGAGAGCAGCGCAAGGAACCGATGAAAACGTCAATTCGTCTCTTTCCAAATTCCATCCAATTAATATCATCGTTTTTCTTGCCATTTTATCCCCAGCAGTGTTCAACGCTCCCGTCATCTGCGATTTTCAATAACGCGGTTCATATTGCCCCAAAGTCCCCTTTGCAAAGACACAAGGATCATTAACTCGACGAGGGAAATGTAAAAGCCTGTACGAATAATATTCATGGCTTACGATAAGAGAGGCCAAGTGCGTTCTGATACTGTCAGATCTCCAATGGCCAGTGCGAGAGTCTACTCCAAATGGCTGAATTAACTCGGCTACGAAAAAAAGGATCTAAAAAGAAGGGTAAACGGAGAAGAAAAAGTCTAAGTTGATTTATAAACGTGTGTACCTAACAGAAATGATAAAAGTCCTCGTTGTCGGCTGGACGTGGAGTGTAAACTTGTGAAAGAGCCGAAGAACTCTCCTGCTCGCTGCCACATAATAGATATTATGTACGAGATGCACGAGGATTATGCACCAACGAGCGAGGCAAGGCCACCAGAACTCCGACGAACATGCAGCTATGTCTATACATACGAGGCTTTCGGATCTCAACCACGCTCAGCTCATATTTACATACGCATATACACATTTTCAGCCGCGAAGAACCCGTTTCGTAATAAACGGAAGTGGAGCGTTAAGAGGTTTCAATCAAACGCACTGATCTCTTCTCGCTATTTCCGGGATGAAATACGTTGACCTTACTTTCGGGGAATATTGTTCCGGGCATTTCTGACGTGCAGGGAAGAAAAAAACAATTTAGGGAAACCTTTTTTTCATATTTTTTGTCGCAAAGTATCGAGAGCAATTATAGAATTCGTTCGGCGATTTCTTCACTTTTGCGTTTTACCGAACATACTCGGTTTTATTGGTTTTGACGACTCTTCCGCGGAGATGAAAATATTTTTGTCGTTACTTTGGAGCATTTTCGTATGGGAACTCCGTTGGTGAAACTGCAGGCTTCACGATGATTCTGTCGTTTGGTAACAAGAAGCTTTTTCTATTTACCGATCACTTTTGTCCACGATTGGCCGATTTATCGTTGCAAGAGTTTTTGTTAACAAGACTCGTTTTGATGCTCGGTCTTGACGGAGGAGTCGAAGGGACCGGGGTTTCGAGAGCGTCTTCATTTCTGCCGCTCGATCGTCCCGTGCTTTCGTCCTCGTCCTCGTCGTAGTCGCGATCAGCATCCTCGTCAACGTCACTGTTGTTAAAACTCGATTCTCCACCAGGCTGATTCAATCTCACGATTTTCTCACCGCCCCATCGAGCTCCCGCGATATCCGGTTTGAGCGACGGGTCTTTTGACCGATTTGCGATTACCGATCCGCGGTGATCTTCGAGGTCGTTCCTGCCGATTTTTGAGCTCCCGTAACTGCCGAACTCCTCGAACGCCAACCAAAGCTCACTGATTTTTTCATTCATACGCTTGCCGAGCTCCCGTCGTTGACTCTTCAATTCGGTCCTCACGATCTGCTCCGTTCGCCGAAAATCTTTGGTGCTTGACTCCCGCAAACGCTTCAACAGATTTTCCTCCACCTGGAGTAACGCTTCGTCGCCGAGGAATGAACTGCTTCGCTTTATTTCTGTGCATTTTTCCTTACGACTCCGAACGCTCGTACTCGAATCGCCACTTCTTTTGCTTTCTTCGCACCTGACATCCGAAACCGTGATTAATCGTCGAAGAAGAGCATCACCAACGCTGCGAATGTTATAATTTCCTTACCGAATGTTAACTTCTTGACGAAGTTTCTTCAAATCCTCCTCGTGCAGCTTAACGATCTCGTCCCTCAAGCGGTCCTCCCACTTGTCAATGTGCTTAGACAACGTCGCGTAAGACTTTCTATTTCTTTTCTCAAGGTTCTCCAAGTGCGTTTGAATCTTCTCGTAAACAAGTTTGGCATTGAGCTTCTCTTTATCGTCTCGTGACTTTTCGCGGCTATCGATAACTTCGATGATACTTTTCATGTCCTCCGCTTGCCATTCTTTGAACGTGATTTTCAGGCCCTTAGTTATTTCCTGTGTGAATAATCAAAAATTCAAAGAAACTTTTAAAAATTCTCAAAAAAAAAAGAGACGAATCGAAAGAAAAATATTGCCTGAGAATAAAGATCGCTGATTCTCGAGATTTCTTCGTTGATCCTGAGTCTCTCGCGTTTCTGCCATTCCCCGAGATAGCTTTTGAGTCCATCGTTCAATTTCTTGATCCACGATTCAAGGTCGATTCTAAGGTTTTCTCTCATGAGATTTTGGTCGTCCTCGTAACGTCTCGCGAGTTTGCGACCTCGTAATTTTTCCACGTCGAGCTGATTTTTGAGCTCGTCTATGTCTCTCTCAGATTTGACGAGTCTAGTTTTGAGCCAGTCCAAGATCGTTGCAACATCGTTGAACTCGTGATCGCGACGAGGGTCCGACGAGGCCTCGATTGAGTAGCTGGAAGGTGCAGACTTCGGTCGACGATTCGTTCTAACTTTTTTTCTCGATGATACGAGGGAATTCTCTTCCGCGTCATTGGCAACATTCTCAAGGTCATCATTCCCCGGAGTTTCAAGGGCATTGCCTTGGTAATTTTCTTCGCAGTAATAATCGACGTCGCCGGAAGTGCTTTCACCGCTTACCGAAGAATCCTCCTCCTCCTCCTCGATCTCTTCTTCTTCCTCCTCGTCTTCGCTGTTTCTCTCATTGCTCGTTGTGGCGCTGCTATCGCAGCATTGGCCCTTGTGATCGGAAGTGTTTCTAGCCGTGAGAAATGGCGGACTCTCATCGAGTCTTATTTTATCCTTCGGTATTTCTTCCTCGAGATTGCCAATAAGCTGCTCGTAATCGTTGCGCAAACCAATTCGAATATCGTAAGAATGTTTTTTCAGAGCGGTTACATTCTCGTTATCACGGTTACGTGTGCCACTATCGGCTGAAGTATCGGAGGAATCAGTTTCTTCCTCTATTGGTGAAAGAGCCGGTTTTTCTTTTGTCTGCTTTATTGCCGGTGTGCTGAGTATCGATTTAGTACGTATTCCGAGGTTGTCGTCACAAATATCTGGCGAAATGGTTGAATCTGTGCGGATAAAAATATAGGATTTTCGATCGTTCGGTGACTCAATATAATAACCGGTTAATTGCGAGAAGACCGCGTGAATTATCGTCCGGCCCTTCGAAAGGGGTTAATACGAAAGTCGATTTTTCTTAAAACCTTGCTCTATCCGCTTGTCGAATCTTTCGATAAATGAATGAGCAAAGATCCTAATCGTTGTACGATCGAAGCGAGAGTCGAGGTAAGATAAAAATAAGTCGAAGAATAAGGCGGCCTCTATCGTGGTACCTTTTACACTTACCCATGACCCACGAACAGTTCTCGGCCCTGGCTCGTTAACTTTTCGCTTCCACGTCTGGCCGTATCCCGAATCGAATCTCCCGTGCCCTTTCTTACGCCAAGGAAGAATCTCTCTGCGGGCATCTCTCGCGGGGGCATCGACTTCGACACAGTTGCTTTTGCCTCTTCCTTGGACTTTCCTCTTGTCGTTTCGAGGCCTCTCCCTCTCTCTCTCTCTCGCCGATTCCTTTGAAGAAAGGAAGGAAGGAAGAAAAGGAGACGAGAATTTTTCTCGCGTTAAGAAGGAAGAGATGCCAGGCGAGAGTGAGGCGAATCGTGCTCTCTCGATGCTTAAACGAGTTATTTTTATTGTGTTAAGTGAAAAATAAGTTGTGGAAATGAGGGGCGGGGGGAAGGAGAGGAAAAAACGAAAGGGATGCGCGGAGAATCGACGACGTAGCGAAGAAACCCGCAGAGCTCGAGGCGCAAGAAGCTCTAATGCACCCGCGGGGGAACCCCCTTTCTTCTGATACAAACTTCGACGCGCTGAGGGCGGCACTGTTGCTTCCCTAACCCTATACACAGATGTGTTCCCTTCCGTCACCCTGGCCGTCACAAAAAATCGTGCAATTTTCAATTCCGCTGACTTCGCACGGAAGTACGAGAGCGAAATCTCCTCCAGAATTGAGACGTCTTTCACGCGAATAAGCGAGAGTCACACGTACAGCTTGACGTTTCTGTCACGCAGCAACTCTCTCTTTCTTTCTCTCCTTCTCCCTCGTTCGCCCTTTTCCTCACTCTCGACTTCGTCCTTTTGCCAAGGATTTGACATGGTCAGCTGTTCGACTGTCACGGACGCGCCAATATTTTATTCTCCTTCTTTCTTTCTCGAATAGTCTTAAAATATTGTGAAGAAAAAGAAAAAAAGAAAATGAAACGTACGCCTGCCTCGCTTCGTCCAGCCTTCTCACTCTACCGCTCGCAGTGACGCTCGCGAAAAACTCATTACAGCATCACCACCGCCCAGAGTACGCTCTCGCTCCTCCTCGCCCCCGAGAAATACTACAGCGTTGCGATTTTGTTTCGTGAGAATTTCGCACGCACGAGCTTCCTTTTCTATATATGACTATAATTTTCTTAGCGGAGTCGAGTGAGCGATTTGCCCCTGCGCAGATCGCATCTCAAAAAAATATCCCAAGTTCTCAGTTTTTCAATATTCCCCTGACGCGCCTCGCGCTCGCCGAAGAATCCAACGTTCGCGAATGTTGAGTTATTGTAACGCTGGGCCAATATGACTCGAGGCAGAACAGTCGATCTCCGAAGTCCGAAGTGCTCGTTTTTTCGAATATAATAAAAATGCCGAAATTCGTAGATCCGATTAAGAGAACTTGAAGACGCAACTTTGTTCAACGACTCTGAAGTTTTGGGGGAATAAACGCTCGAAATTTGCGGACTCGTTGAGCGCGTAGACGTTGCGACTTCTTAGCGGGGTCGCCACTCGACCACACGACCCTAAAACTCTTCATTTTTAAGCACCGGAAGACGACGGGGGACAGGTTTTTTTGCGCGTGTGACCTCGCGGAGAAAAAGATCCGCGTGAAAGATGAGAGTGACTGAGCTCGTTATGAAATCCGCGGATAAAAAAGTACGTGCGAGCGAAAGAATTTTCTCACAAAGCCACCGAGCAAAATGATGCGTTTTGCTATCTCTGTAGACGCTTTTTTTACTCTGGAACAACGTGATTAGGAATAACCGCAAACGAGAGTTTGTGAAAAGGGAATTTAAGAAGGAAGACAACGGGTTTTCGCCCTTTTTAATCAGCCCACTCGATCGTGATCCAGCACTTTCTCATTCAAAACCGCGCGATTCTCCGTAGCTTCATTCCCCGATATATCTTAGCGAAAAAGGTTGATTAAAATCGTCGAAAGAAGAGAAGAAGAATTGCAACAAGCCCGGGCGAAAAAAAGAAGAACCCAGTGAAACACGTTGCGGAAGGCAATCGGGGCAGATTAATTTAAAAGATCAGAAGGTAAACGCTTTCGCGTACATCCGCGGCGAGTGAACAAGTTAAGACGCGCGTGAAAAAGCGTTAGAGCGCGGGAGAATATTTTAATTGATGAATGGTCGCGTAGGATGAGGATTGTCTTGTGATACGGCCAAGTATTAAACCGAAAGAGAAAGAGCCAACGGGAGCATCATGACGCTACTATTTACTCCATTTTCCAAGTGCACCGCCGAATAGAATTCGTAATGACAAGAGAAAAAACGAAGGAACAACAATTCCCGCGAACAACGCGCGACTCTTGTTCTCCGCTGTAGGATCGAGCAAGAAAAAAAATAAAGAAGGAAAAAAATGAAAGAGAAAAAAAAGAGCGAGAACGGTAATACACCGAGAAGCAGAGCTCCGACTCCACAGCAGAGAGCGTCGAGATTCACACGGTTATCGCAAACGCGCTCTCTTCTTAGCGGTCCTTCTTACTGTAGCGGTAGATCGGATGCCTCATTTACATACGCGTGGTAACCTCTCTCACTCTCTGCTTACCTTATACATATTATTTCCCCTTTTTCATCATTCTTGTTACGTATGTGTGCACGCGAAACCGTTCATTTACTAAACTTGTCCCAAAAGTCGTCTTCGAGTTCCGCTGAAGGTTCTCGTTATTTTCATTCCGGTTCCCTCGTCCTTGTTTCTCGGTAAGGACGCTGAGGTAACTGATTTTCAGTAGTATTTCTCGATCAACGTTCCCCCAACGAAGATCGGGTTCGGCCCGAAACTTATATTCGATTAAGCAGTGAGGGACTTTTTTCATAAACTGCAGTCGAACCGTTGGAGGAAAACTGTAGGTTATTTTCTCGATCATAAAGAACGGAGCATTAACGTTGGAAGCTTCGGAAGAAAGTGGTAGTAAAATTTACGAAGCCTGAAGAAAAGTCCTCCAGGATTTTTCTTCGGGATGCAAAAATCAGGGAAATTCAGCTCTCGTGTTCTTGACCAAGTTCAAAGATACGCTTACTCCTCGGTTTCCTCTGTAAATCGTACGAAATGCGATCGTCATTACCCCAACGATCGACTTTCCTCCGTTATCCATTCGTAATTTACATTTCTGCTCGCTCTTCGCAATAAAAGTCTCTGCGCAGGTGGCAGCAGCACTCCGCTTGTATTACACAATATTCCAATTCCCGCGTTGTTTACAGTTGGAAGTAATCGAAGTGCAAGGACGAGACCGATACCCTCGTGGGCAATCGATTTTACGGTGTCACGCGGACGCGATGCCGTAAGATCGAAAGCCTTTCATTAGCAGCGAAGAAGACGAGATTTTGCTCTGCGAGACGAGACTCTCTTTGGAAATATAAAAAACAAAAAAATCAACTATGGATAGCGTTCAAGTGGACGACGAGGCCGTGGGATTCATCGATTCGTTTACAACGAACAAGTTTTTAATTTAAATTAACAGTCACGCTCTGTGCGTCTCTGTTTGAACTCCTGTCCGTTACTCTTGACAATTTTGTCACGTCGAAAAGCGTATCGGTGCTGACACTCGATAATTAATCCAGCTAATGAGGATTATCCGTTCGACGATTTTTCATCGTGAAATTATGAAAACTTTTTATCAACGTTTGCGAGTTGCAACCTTAATGGATTGTATCGACAATCTTGGGAGTGATTTTTGGTCAACTGCGTCTTTAGTTTCGAATTTAAGGAAGTTCATCTGGTACCGAGTTAGTTGAAAGAAAAATTATCGCCACTGGTCGAGTAGTCGGTCCAGTGAGTTTGGCAACGCCGCGACTTCGTAACCTGTGCTTTCTATGCAACTGTCATTGACAAAATTTTTCACCTGCGTTCATGTCATAATCAGTGTTCAAACGTCTGGCATCATTGAAACATGACAGAAACGTCTAAAGAAACAAGTTTTTATTAATTACATCAATATTTTCTCACCCTTCCTTCATATTTTGTTGGAAGTTCCTAGTGCGAGCTGCGTCGATCGGAAAACATAGTCTCCGGTTTCAAAAAGCGCGCATTTGCAACGTTGCCATCGTGAATTACCATTTTTCGATAAGAAAATCATTAATTGCGAACTTTATAAGTATTGAATGGATTTTACTTGAATGGATTCAAATGGATTTAAATTGAATGTATAAAGACGGGAAAACCACTGAAACGCGTACGAAACGGTGTTAATTTAGAGAATCGGTTTTAATTTTTATCTCACGAACAAAGTATCCTCAGACCTTAAAATTTGGAGAGGACATTTTTTTATTATTCATTCCTGTATTCAATTTTTTAAATCGAAATGTCTCCGTTAATTCGATTTTACCAGATGAACAACTTTCTCTATTAGGTTTACGCACGAATGGTAAAAAGTCAGCGCTCGTTACAGCACTCGTTACGAAAGGTTTTCCCAAAACTGCAATCCAAGAGCACAAATCTTCGGTCTTTATTTTTCGTAAATCGTCGAATCTTCATCGAAGGAATAGGCGGTCCAATGACGTGCATCCGGTTAATCGATTATGCAATGAGCGAGACGGGCATATTGAACTTTCCGCGGTTGCAATAAATTTTCAATAGCTTCTTTGTTTCCTACCGATCAGTGAGAATAATGGATTTTTTAATGTTTGAGAAGAGACATTTTTCAGGTATCTAAAATCTAATTACCCATTTTAAAAAGTTCGTTAAAAAATAGTGAAATTGTGGATTCAACCGAAACCAAAAAATGTAACTTTTTATGCGTCAAAATTGACACTCGTGAGACCGATGGAAATTCCTCGGTCGTGGCTTAATAACTTTTGCAGGAAAGCCGATCATATCGCGATTTCACGCTCGCGCGATGAACCACGCGAACGTTTGTTTTTTCCCCGAGCGCTGCATTACCATCAGGAAAAACTGGTGATCGAGAATACCGCGGGCTATGCAGTAGCAGCAGCCTCAATGTTTTGTATATACAGAGATCATGAAGTATTTAAGTGCAGCTCGTTAGCATTTAAATGCTAATAAAAACTTTGAATGTTTTTTTTCCTCTCTTTATGGAGCAAAAGGAGAGACAAATTCAGGTTTCGATCCACCGTTTCCTCAACTCATCGCGTTGCATTCCGAGAATAATTACAACAATTCAAAAAGTTGCTCCACTCATCAGTAAATAATACAGATTTAAGGTAGATCCTGCCCAAAGGATCGTATTTTATATGGGTGTCTAAATTAGGTCGATTTTTACTCCCTAATTAAAGATATTATCACTTTAAATTAATGTCAGAGTTATTAATTCGAAATTGTAAATGCATTTATTCAACTTATCTTTTGGCGAATGAAATTACGAGGCCTTAATTAATCGGGGATCCGCATCACTGACCGAACCCGAAATTTCATTCGTCCCTGGCGAAAATACTATAGTTTATTTTTTACATTACTATAGTTACTATAGTTCATGTAAAAAATCGCATTGGAGAGCGCAAACAAAATGCCGAATGTGAGGTTATGCGATTGCTCATTACAAATTTAGTTCAATCTTTAACGTAGTGTATCTTTATTACTAGTAAGACGATCGTCTCGAATTTTTTTCCAGACCTTCATTATATACTACATCGTTATTGTGTACTTTTTCATAAACTTTGTACGAAGCGTTCATTCGTTATATGAAAAGATGGACGATTTTTCAAGCATAGTTTCTATAACCCTGTGTATTTTTCTTCATAACCACGTTTATCTCAATAACCAATAAGACGAGCCCTTTAATTAGATCCTGAGTAAATTTCAAGACTTTCTTAAGGTAGGAGTCGCGCGACAATCGATATTAGACGAACTCGTGATTTTTAAATTATATCATTTTTACGTGATAAACTTTCATATGGCTAAAGGATTTAATAGGTTACCGAAGATTATATCAAGAAATTTACGATCAAAAATAGAAATACAACACGGCATCGTATGAGAAACCCATCCCGCCAACACTATGATTGCAGAATTCATTTCCTTATTGATTAGATATAGTTTATAATAAAATTGCTCCTCATAGATTATATATTATAAAGATTCTAATGTGACCATAAAAATATAGGGGCATCGACTAATTCGAAGAGAATTTTTAAAATAATCTCGATGAAAACTCAGAAAATGGAAGGAGATCGACTGCCATGAAGTGGCTCGATATACTTGGCAACGTTAAAAATGTTGATCTTGTATAAATTTAGACGAATCCAGTTTAAATTGCCCCAAGATTTATTCAATAGAGAAAACCTTTCTTATAACCTATTTTATTTCGACGATTAATAAATAGTCATTCGACCACAGAGTCGCGCGACTCTTAACTTAAGAAAATCGTTTCGTGCACGAACTACCTTAAATGTACTGCTCATTGAATGGGCTCTTAAAAAAAATTTGATTTTACATCTGTTTCAACAACTTTGTATTCCTATTAAAATGTCATCAGATCCGCTGAAATCAAGTCTTTCGAGAAAAAAGAAAATATCAGATTGGCCTTTATATATCGGATTGTTCATAAAAAAAAAATTTCGAAGCCTCAATTTTCCTCATCACATAATTCTGACGCAATAATGTAGAAACCAACGAGGATAAAGCTTTATTGAACGTAAAATATTCTTGAAAAATCAACGTTTACCAGGAAAAGTTGATTCGACGATAAATTTCATCACAAGTGAATGAAAGTGTTTCAAATTCAGAACGTTATTTTAATAAAAAGAGTGAAGAAATGATATTCCGTTCGGAGGCACATCCGTTTCGGGGGAAAAAGGGTAGACCAGTGCGGCACGCAGTTTTTCATCACATGCGAGGTGTCGCATTGAGGCGAAGGCCTCGATGTCACACACACTAGCCGGGCATTTAATTCTTCAAAGATTTGAAAAAAAAAAAAACAAAAAGCATCAAGATTCTCGAAGCCTCGAGGACGTTTCAACCATTTGGACGAAAAACCCCTGGACCTCGGTCACTTCTTGGAGCCTTCGGTACCAAGGTCGAAATGAAGAAAGAACCATGGAACAGAAATGGTAACTACTTTCGCTTGAGGACTCTCGTCTTCACTGCGCGAACGATAAAAAGTACTCGTTGATTGTTCCACAGGACGTTGAATCGGACGGTCTTGCATGCCCGAGCTTTGAGATCTTACCTCGTGATAACGCAGACGAACCGACGTCCAAACAAAACGATAGAAGGACGAGCATGTGGGTGAAGGCTCGTATGGGGGCTCTCCAGGATATGTCGAAAGTGAAACTCAAGGCCTTTTACCAGACATTAAGCGTTTCTTATTATTACACCCATTCCATGATCGTATTTAACACGTATCGAACAAAAATATGGGGCTAAATGGCACATGCGAAGTTTAGTATTCAAATTTCATTTTAATCAACGTCGAAGTTATAAACCGAGCGAGATTTTGTATTTAGGAATTATTGCAAATCAGCTTGGCACTAAGCTTTTTTCGATCGGATCGTTACTAACATGGGCTTTCATAACCCCGGCGGAGCTTCCCCTACTCATAACTTTACAAGAAATAAATGTTTTGAGACAAATTTTATAATCGAATGTCGAAAAAAGGGTAAATCAGAATACGGCTGGGGATACAATGTTGCAATTACTCAAATTTCGAACAGCTAAAATCTCGAGTTTATACACTTTGAATGATAATAATATGGAGACGGATCAATTCGACTAGAGCTTTGAATGTCGAAAATAAATAATGTAGAAACTTCAAGGCTCGAAGCACGTTTACATCGCGGAAACAGAATGTAACAATCGCCCATGGAACGACGACTAAAATATCGTTTTTCCAAAAACTCGACTACCACTCTTTCGATTAATAAATTCTTACAATCAGCAATACTGTGAATATTCACAATTTGGAAAATATAATAACGAAAGAGCAAATATTACTGAGGTTGAAATGCTGAAAGACCAAAAAGTCGAACGGTCGATATGGCGAAACGGTAGAAAGTCGAGCGATCGAAATGAAGAAATGCAGCGGAGCTCAAAATACACACACGCTTCCCCAACCACTCACTCACTTACTCCAACTTCAAACATCGCCATTTTATATATTCAAGATTTCTATATTCACAGGTTCGAAAAATTAACTCTCGATTGGTTGCTACTCTGTATTCTGGTCTGTCCACAAAACAATTACTCTCCATTTTGAGTTCGAAAACATGAACTTTTGACATTCGTATGCTCTGTTAAAATTCCATTCGAAATGAAAACTATCGAAATACATATTTTCGAGTAAATACGAATTCAAAGAAGAAGGGATATTCGGTTAAACACGTAATCTACTAAATAGTCGATCGGAAATAATAACTTCGAATTACTTATATTTCTCGAATCTGCTATTACAACTGTGAAAGTTTCGAAATATACCGACAGTTCTACAATTTGGTTATCCCTAATGTTGAATCCTATCAAGAGACGCGGTAGCGGCTCGACGCCGCAAGTATTAAAAGTAAAAACTGCAGCGCAAAAGAAAAGCCAGCGCGAGCCCTGCCGCTACTCTTATATACGCGAATATGCCGGTTTTATGACGTCACAGAATTTTCAAACGGCCCTCACAAACAAACTATTTTATGAAAGAACCTGAATATTGGTGATGATTTTTTTTCGATTTTTCCCCTTCCATTGGTCTTTGTTGCAAGTAAATCCGTCCAGTCGATCCTGAGATATGTAACGTTAGTGATTTTCCCAGAATACACGAGGATAAAAATTGCATTAAAAAATGCACTAGTATCCCCTAGTTAATTATCGCTTTAAAGTCGTAAAGCTCAAGCCAACTCTCCTCATAATTCCAAACGCATGAATTAACAAGCCAGAAGCCATTAAAATCTTCCCAGTTAATCTACGACTGGTTTTTTCGTCGTGAAAGACACTTTTAAAGGCTCATGACGGAAGGACAATGTCTTCAATCTATGAATATCAACTTGAGTACGTTTTAATCAGCTTTACATGCATGCACTCTCGCTATGTAACGTTACAAAATATGCAGCGAGTAACATCTGCAATGCTCTCATGTACCACGTATGAATTATACCAACGTATATGCGTTTAAAATCTTTACTACCGAACGTGCCTCGTCATTGTTCATTTAGTTTGCAACTTCTTATTCTCGCTGCTCGCGAGCACAGCTTTACGTGCACGCGCTCATTACCAGCAGAAAACTGTTACTTCTGCAAATGCGTGTACAGCATGTACTCGGTATATCCGTAATGCACAATCTCTTATTCTAACTCGGACATGTGTAATATAGATCTTCGCATTATCGTTTATTCGTGAGCTGCATAACCAGCCGCATTTCATTCGTATTAAACTTCTTTCGTGTTCAACGATTCCTTTTTCGACTGGAAAAATGTACAGATGTGGCGTTTCATTCTGAGTCTGTTCTGAAAAATGACTGCGATGCACTGGAAGAACGTGGCAACAAGAATTCTCATTTGACTTTGAAAAGGTGTTGGGAAAAAAAAAAAAAAAAAAAAAAAAAAAAAAAAATTTTGTTAGATTTTTGTGGCGAGGGAAAGAAAGTTAGGTTTTCGAAATTTGAATTATACAGGAATATTAAAAATTGAAGGATTTTCGGGCCTTGAAACGTTTTTGAAAATTGACATTTAGTCTTTCGAAGCCCGGAGATTTTTCAATTTTCAATATTTCTGTATGAGTTTAGTTCTGACGGTAACCGCTGCTTTACAAATAAAAACCCTCATTGATTTTTTCATCTCGGATAAAGCAATCCCCCGGAATCGTGGAGACCGTGGGGAAACATGTGGGTTCCTGTGGAGTAGTTTTACACCGAACTTACTCGAGATATGTGAGAGTTCAAAAATTCTATTGTAGAGTTGAAATACCAATAAGTAAACCCTTCGAGTTTCAAAAGTCTGTTTTTATTCCTCGACGTGAAAAAATCGCGAAGAAACCTCGAAAAATTCGGCTGCCACACGGGGTGACCCCTTAATCAACATTAATTATGAGAATTTTGAAACTTTGAAGTACGACGTTTTACCTTCGACCATTTTTGATGTGTATTTTTTTCTTAATTGTTTAGAAACTCGATTGAAAACCGAACGCGATGTGCTGGAATGAGGGGAAAATCTTTGTTTCGATATAAAACGTAACAAATCAATTTTATTCACAAAAAATTAACGTCGATTTTTCTATCGAGCTTTTTTAGAACCCGATAAAGATTCGTCTCGATTTCGTTCTACGAGGCGCTGGTTTCTCTTCATTATGTTGGGGTTGTAATCTTTTCGTGCTTCTTGGGATTGACGATAAGCCACCGATTGCGTGTACTGAGATATCTTTCAAAGTTTACAAACTCGTTACCCTCTGATAAGCGTCGAATGCAGCTTTTTTTTTTACAAAGAATTAACGACTAACCTGACGATAAAAATTTCCATAACCAACCGCTATGCCACCCGAGATCAAACCGATCAGCCCCGCCAAAAGTGCACGCTGGATTAAAATTTTTCTTTCCTTTCCTAGTGGCATTTCGACTCAGCTGATCAAAAATCGCAGTCCAAAGTTCGAATTCCAAGCTCTTTGAATTAATAGCTTCATCGATTTTTGTATACCCAAGCTCGCGAAACAGAATATCAAATTTTTTTACTTACGATTTTTTGATCGTAGGTGAAAATTTTGCCTTGAATCTTATTGAAATTATTGGAATTCCTGTGTTTTCAATAACCAAAAGCGTACAAAAGATCGTTTGAAATGACTTTAATGAACTAAATATAAAAGAACTTTTTTCTTATTTTTTTGAACTAACCTTCCAACTTTCTTCATAAATTTCCCCTATTTTGTGCAGTGTCTGTTAATCCATGAACACAGTTATTGCCAAATTTTTGTATTTACAAACTAATAGAATCATTTTCTTTTCAAGCAGTCATATAACGTTGCTTTCATTTTTTCGTGTGAAAATTCATAAATACTGAGAGAAAACTTTTCGCATCTTCTTTTCAAGCGTACGAAGAAAAAAGTAGTGACAGGTACTTTATTTGTTTGATTAGCAGTGCCATCTTGCGGAACCATTTGAAGAATCTCAAATATCGACACAAGAGAGGCGCTGCAATCGGCTCGGGAGATTTTCGAACGAAAAATTGGATCAGAGTTCTGAAAAAAATTGTTCTTAAAAACAAAAACCTTTGAACGAGTCATTTTGTCAGTAATCGGAGTACTATTGCACTTGCTCCATAATCATTTTAGGGAGTTTAAATTAACTCCTGTACCGCATGCTAGTCGAATCTTCTAGGCTAAATCTTCAAAACGCTTTTTAACAAAGTTTAACGTGTACGGATTAAATTGACTGTTAATAGATATGCATTAAAGCATGTTTTATTAAAGTGAAAAAATATTAAAAATGATAGTATAAATACAAATTTCCATGATGACACATTTTCACAGGTATTTTTCAAAGAGTTATCTGTAAACCGATTTTATTGCACCAAGTCTCATTTTGTACCTCAACTGATCCTTTGCGAATTCACGACGTGAATTTTTCTTCGAATTCGTTCCTTCAGAAATTACTAATGAAAAAGTTTTTTTCGCTTAATGAACAATTAGCTGAAACAGTGAAACGATTAAGTTAAAAAAGAAACTACATGGTGGATTCGTTGAGGATCAGTTGAGGAACGAAATGAGACTTGTTGCAATAAAATCGGTGAAAAAACGCAGATAATTCTTTGAAAAATACCAGTGAAAATGTGTCATCGTGGAAATTTGCACTTATCAGTTGATGGTTTTGTAAAACTAGTTTTTAATATTTTTACATGTTAATAAGATATGCTGTAATTCACTAACATTGCGTTTAATGGTTTAATCGGTACTTTATAGTTGGTCTAAAAGCGTTTTGGAAATTTAGCACTCATTTGACTAGCATATATGCAGAGTACATACAGCGAGACATTCTTAGGTCAACCTCTCTTTGTCTCTCCGATCTTTACATGTGGTTGCGCACGCGCATTTTGTTATTGTACAGTCTAAATATAAAATCGTTTCCTGATCTGTATGGTTGCTTTACATTTAGTCACATTTAGTGTATAATAAAAAATCATTATTTTTTTGATAGGCTGTACTCGGACAGAGACAACTGTGCACCCACGTTGTCTCTCTTGGAACGCTGCGTGCGCGTGTTCCAATATCAGTAGATTTCAGTGAACCTAACAGCAACGTTGACGGCTGCAAAGTTTCATTTCGGAATACAGCCAAAAAGATATGAAAAAATCAGCTGTTTGTTTCCACGCTTGTGATGTATCGTGCACTCCGGTGCAACCGCACACTTCTTAACTTCTTATTTCTTATTTAGTGGTTCGCAACTCGCAACACCGAAGCAGCGAGGGTAGATTGTTACGTCCGGTTGTTGCGATAGCTTACGAAATATAATATCGGAGAAAATTAAAGAGAGGAAAAAGAACAGACTTAATCACGTGAAAAATACGCAACAGTTAATGACGAATAGCTCAAGAACAAGAAAAATCGCTCAATCAGTAATTCACGACAATGTTTCGGCCAGCGAAAAATTTGGTTTCTACAATACAACGCGTGAAAGACTGTACACCACTTCTAAGATGCACTCGACAACTGTCAGAAGCTTTGGAATATGAATGTAATTTGGATACATAAACACTACCTGCTTAGTTTCTAGGTTATGTTCATTGGAATTTATTAACTTTTATCATTATTTTCTACTCGAATCAATAGCCCCTATCACCGATGAATACAAAAGAGGACCGAGTGAAGGACGGTCTTTGTATCTCGATGCCCAAGCCACCACACCAATGGTAAATTAATAAATTATAAGACAGTTTTTTCTCAAACAACTTCTATACATTTCTACGCAAAGCTTTAAAAATTTGAAAACTTTATTGATTTGTAGTTTCTAAACAGATTGGATAATATCAAATGGAATAAAAATGTAGAAAGCATGAATTTCTTGTACCAAATACTAAAGTTGGTAGAATCGCAAATAATTTGAGAATCGCTTCATTTTTCAGGATCCAAGAGTGGTCGATAAAATGTTGCCGTACATGACAACTTTTCATGGAAACCCTCATTCCAGAACACATATGTATGGTTGGGAGTCAGAGGCAGCTGTCGAACATGCCCGCAAGGTTTAGACTGATTTCTTATCAATTTTTTTGTGAATTTTTCAATGTTCATTAACAGCTCAATAAAAAAAAGTGACTCAAACTTCATACGAGTTTATATTAGCTATGAAAATTATGCTCACTTACTTGTAGCAAATCGCAAACTTGATTGGAGCAGACAAGAAGGAAATTATTTTTACATCCGGAGCAACGGAATCCAATAATATAGCCGTTAAAGGAGTGGCGAGGTTTTATAAAATGAACAAAAAACACATAATCACAACTCAAACAGTAAGAATGACATGTTGCATTACTGAAAAAATTTACGTATGAAATGACATGACCAAATTTTATAATTTTACACAAACCCTGTAGGAACACAAGTGTGTTTTGGATTCATGCAGAGCACTACAAGCTGAAGGTTTTGAGATCACTTATCTTCCGGTCATGCCAAATGGCCTCGTAGATTTGGAGCAACTTGAAGCTGCAATGAGTCCGAACACATCTTTAGTTTCAATAATGGCAGTCAACAACGAAATTGGCGTTAAACAGCCGATAGAAGAAATTGGTGCCCTGTGCAGGTTAGACCAAGTGATAAATTTGTCAAATTTTCATTTTTTTAATACATACAACAGTATTGAAAAAATTGAAAAATAATATCAAAATGTTTATATTCCTCAAATGAATAAGTGCTTGTATACAAACCAAACACTCTGATATAATTTTCGTTCCTATAGAAAGAAGAAAATATTTTTCCACACGGACGCAGCTCAGGCGATTGGAAAAATGGAGATAGACGTTAATAAATCAAATATAGACTTGATGTCAATAAGCGGCCACAAATTGTATGGTCCTAAAGGCGTGGGGGCACTTTACGTTCGTAGAAGGCCGAGAGTACGTGTTGAAGCTATTCAAAGTGGCGGTGGACAAGAAAGAGGAATGCGAAGTGGAACTGTACCATCTCCTCTTGCTGTTGGACTCGGGGAAGCTTGTGAAATCGCTGGTCGAGAGATGGATGTAAGTATTTGAACAAAAATGCATCAGAAAATATTGAGAAAAGTTGGAACTCAGTTCTTCTTCATTCTAAAATCATTTTGGATTTTGAATCATGTGATAATTTAAAAATTTCTGTAATTATTTAATTTCATTTGATAATTTGTTTCTTTCATAATTCAGTACGACTGCAAACACATAAGTTTCCTATCGAATCACCTGATAGCAAAGTTGGAGACGAATCTAACAGACATTGTGCGAAATGGCGATCCTCATTCTTGGTATCCCGGTTGCGTGAATTTTTCGTTCGCTTACGTCGAGGGCGAATCATTATTGATGGCGTTGAAGGACATTGCTCTCAGCAGTGGTTCCGCTTGTACGAGTGCAAGCCTTGAGCCAAGTTACGTTCTTAGAGCGATAGGAGCATCCGAGGATTTGGCTCATTCCAGTATAAGGTTCGACGAATAACTACGATAATGAATTTTCGTTAATATTGATAGACGAAAACGTGTAATTCAGAAGAGTTAGGAAGTTTTTTTTTTTTTATTATGGCAATTTGAAGTCGAGTTCGAACGATTCAGCTTGAAAATAAAAATACCTAGACATGATTCAGAAACGTTTTTCCTACGCAATATTAATTACAATTTTTAGTGCAAAATTAGTAATCGATAAATTTCATTTTTACCATTTAAAGCGGTATTCAATTCGACAAGAATAGACAGCATATAAAAATTATCGTAGCAATATTATTCAGAACGTAAACAATCCTTTGGGAACAAAAATATTACATCGAATATCAATTAATCTATCGCAGATTTGGAATCGGACGTTTTACGACACTCGAAGAAATCGATTACACAGCCCGAAATACAATTCATCATGTAAAACGTCTTCGTGAAATGAGGTAAGAAAATTGTACAGTCGAGGAGTCGTAGAAAGCTAAATAGAGTTTTGTCAATGCGCAGGAACTCTGAACTTCAAAATCCTCAAGACATATAAAAAAATGATTATTTTTCTGTCATAGTCCTCTCTGGGAGATGGTCGAGGATGGAATCGACATTAAAACGATCAAATGGACTCAACACTAGGGTGTATTCGTTTTTTTCTACGAGATCAAATTTGCGGAAAATTTGTAGTTCAATGGTTTTTCAACTGTTGTTGCAAACTACAAAGTATATTTTAGACGATCAACGATGAGATCGACATTGCTGCTTAGCTTTTCAGTTAAAGAAGACATATTCCATCTTTGTAAGAATAAATCATTCATGAAAATTCGGTTCTTTGTTGATTATTTCTCTCCTTCCATCGATAAATATAAAATTCCAAAAACTGTTGGTCACAATAGTGAGCTGCTCCAATTTCAGCACATACATGCTGGATCCGCTGCTTCGTCAATGTAGGATATCTTGAAACGTTCTTCGTCCATATCATGCAGTCCCATTCTTGATCTATTCGCTTCTACCAAATGCTGGGCAATGTCTTCAAACATTTCATTTATTCCTTCACCAGTTTTGCACGAAGTTTTGTATGTTGCTGATATTAGATTATGGCATTGTTCACTATCAACGAGAAAATAGTCATTATACTAAAGATGCTTTTCAAAACCTGAGACGTTTGCTTTTACATAATGCATCTTTTACTATCTCGATCAATGCATTGTGGTGGAAAAAGAAAAAAGGTGACATCCCTAACACATTCATAAATTAATTACAAACATGGGAAATGAGAAAAAATTAACATCACTCCTCGATACTTCTTAGAGAATTAGAAAAAATATACAAGTCTTTTTACCAGAATTGTTCCATTTCTGCATCTGTTACTTGAGGTGTGTTATTATCAGCATCGCTTTTATTGCCACAAAGAAATATCTTTGCGTTCTCAGCGTACGTCACAATGTCCAAAAGATGCTGAGACAGTAGATGAAAGGATGTAGAATTGTCAAGTGCAAATACTAAAATAGCTGCTTCAGCAAATTTGTAGTAACTCGATGTTACAGATGCTACTCTTTCCATACCCCCGGTGTCCCATAATTGTAACTGAATTAGAAGAAAACATTCAATAAAAAATTTCTGTAAGATTAAAGAAAACTTGTTTTTTTATAATTTTAATATTTTTTTACATTTGATAAAAATAAGAACACAACAATATACAGGAAAAGATGAATGAAACGTAAATTACAAAGTTCCTCTGTAATTTTAATATAACAACTAGCATTAACCTTAGAATGGAGGATTCAGATGATATGATAGAATTTGATAAATAGTAGTTGAAGCAAAAAATCATGAGATAATGACTACTGTAATGTTCATTGCCAATTTCAAGTGGTTAAACATTAATTTGACAGTTCAACCTCAAAATTCGATTATTTTAACCTCTAGAGGACCGGAAAACCGATATCGGCTCGCCTTATGATATGAATTTTGTATATAATCGAAACGTCATATCAGACACTGATTTGGGCACTTTTCAAGGGACATTTTAACTCTTAAATCTTAGCCATCTAAAAGTTAAGAACACCAAACAGTCTCGAATCATTTACGTATTCTTAACCTAAATTATCAAGGATAAAAAAGGAAAAGAAGACAAAGAAACTTACGCGAATTCGCTTGTCATCGACGACATATTCCTTGTCAATGTTGTCAAGTCCAAGAGTTGATTTTCTGTCGCTGTTAGCGATGAAAGTATTATTGGCGAAACGTCTGAAAATTGACGTTTTTCCGACACCGTATTCGCCGCACAAAATAACCTTTTGTTCGGTAACTTTAACAGTTGCCATTTTCGTATTAAAAAAGTATCTTTCAAATTATATGGTACATGATTAGAACAGGGAAAACATTTGGCGAAGCACCCCGTCTTTTGGCAAGTCACTAATAGAGTATGCAGCACACGAAATTAAAAAAATGTAAAAAATTACATGGTGGATTTTCGGACACACATGAAGAAGGGCCTCCGCTCACTTTTCACTGTATATATATACATAAAAAAGTCTTGACAGACCCACGCAGTAGTTGCATCTAATCGAGTTACAACGCGATTACGAAAGACTCATTGAATTCTATAGGCTTAACGATTTAACCATTAACGTTACGACTAGTGTTTTATGAGATCATGTTTATTTCGCGTCATTATTTAAAGTCCTCATAATAAGAGATATTAGAAATCCTGTTTAGCGAGATACATATAGTGATGCGGCAAAATACTTGGCGGTAGAAAAAACAAAACAATTTTCGCGATCACGTAAGGGCGAACTTGAATTTGTGACGAATGCATAATTCGTCACCAGAGTGCGCTAATTTCTGTGCAAAAAAGCGCGAATTTGCGAATTCCCATATTATAGCATTTTATAATAATTTAATGAATTGATAATAATTTAATGAATAAGTTATATGATAAACAATAACTGCTAGTCGATAAAAAATATGAACACGTATATTGACGAACCCATTTTTAATTTACATTTATAACAATCCCTATGCGTTGAAAAGTATTAAAATAAGGCTTTTCCTTGGTTCCTTATATAAATAGTTCTAATACGTTACTTTAACCCACTTTTATATTATGATTATTAGACTAAGACACGTATCCATCGCCACACGTCGCAGTATCTGTAATATTTTTTTACTTAAACCAAGTTTCTTTTGCGCGTCGTCTTACACGTGGATCGTAAATCTTTTCGTTTTGAAATGATTGTTCAGATGGAAAGGATTTCAACAACGATTTGCTCTCACAGCAACGAAAGCTGAGAAACCAGAAATCGAATCGTACGTTGTTCTGCTATATCGCTATCGTACTAGCAACCACACTATACTGTTTACTATATTCCATGATTGTATTTTTTGTCATGATAAGGGATTGCTGCTGTTATATTCTCTCAAAATTTATAGATTTAAAAATTAACATAACAAATCAATTAGTCCGTTGTAATTATCAATTATATAAAAAAAAATATAATTATTAGTAAAAATTTGACTAGTTAACTTTTTGATTTGGCAACTTTGTTGTTGGTGGAGAGATATATCTACCTTGCCAACGGTAAACTGATGGCTTGTCACTCACATATGACTTGATACAAATAACCAACAATTTATTTGAATTTGAGGTTACCTCATTATTTGTGATTACAAATATTTTTGTTATCACAATATTTGTATAAATATGAACAAAAAACATTTTTCTATTAATTATACCGAGAAAGTATACACGCCTGTACAGTACCGATACACTAATGTAAGCACGTGTCACAACTAAACACGATATACGTCGATATATACATATATATAAACAGCTGATAGAGCGATGTTGCCGATGTCGTACCGAACCTAGTATTCAACGACTCATCGTGAGCGATAATGGTAGTTAATTTATTATTTCATTCTTAAAGTTTCGGTGACCTGACATTTTTATAACGCCATTAACAAGATAAATGTTCAACGAATACGGATATGATTTAATTTTTTTTTTTCCAGCATTTACGATCCCTTAAATTTGATTGAAAAATCACGATCCATTTACTGCCACTACGATGTCCAATTTTTAATACTTATTTTCTTGCTTAAATGTTCGGTAACCTCCCCTCAATTTTTTTTACCGTCATTTTCGAACATTTTTCTATGCTGTGTAAAAAAATCAGATTTTTCTGCAGATTTTTAAATAGTGGCCATGATCTCATTAAATTTTTTTCTAAGCATCACACAAAATTTATGCAATCGAATTATTTGTTGTGACGATTTAGATTGTTTACGTTTGAATAATCAATTTTTTCAGAAAAATGGATCACTAAAAAAGGGAATTCGATCTGGCCTACGCACCTATCTACAAACGCATTAATACGGACGTAACTCATTGCACTAGGATCGACATTTGAACGAAGCATTAAAAAATGACACATCAAGTTTTAACCAACTTGTTTTTTTTACTCATTTAACTTATTAGCAATATCTCAAATTAAAGTGAAATACTAAAAAAAAAATCATAGGAGTTTGGATTAAAAATATGAATTAAAAAAAACCATGAGGGAGAAAAAATATTTAAAAAAACGTTTTTATTGGTTTCGTTGCTTCAAATTTCTATATTAACTCAACAGAGGACATGTTGTCAAGTTGACCAGGTTCTGACGCTGAATATACAATGAAATAATGAAGCTACAACTACAGTTTAACTTATCATGTGAATACTGTCGAACAAGATAGCTGCTTTCCGCTAAATGGGAAATACATTAAAGCTCCATATCGGATTTTAAATTTCATCATTATTGGTTATGAATTTGAAAGATTATAGAATCCATGGAACCTTAAGCCATCGAAAAGTAGGACAAGGTGATTTTGTTCAGGTGTTAACAAATTAAGCAATAACGTTTACGCATCCCTCTTAGTTCAAAATTGATATATATTTTCTTATTATTATTATTATTATTCAATAAAATTATTCATCATAATTTTGTAATTGCACATGTACTATCGATATAATAACGGAAATTATGAACTATGAATAAAAATGAAACATAGAAATGAATGTGGTTAGATTTATCGGATAAAGTCTGATTAATATTTTAAAATTTATAATTTCTTATAGCATAATTCATGTGTTGAAATGTGAAACAATATTTTGTGACGTGGCTAACGCAACGCTAAACATACTTGACTACTTCTGCTCGTAGTTTGCCTACGAATCGAGAGCACACTTTTTTTTAGATATGGACGTGTATGTTTCATTTGTATGAACGTAAACGACGAAAATTAATGAAAATATTACGACGACACATAGATTCTATAGAATGGATTGAACTGCTGTAAGGAAAAAAGTGGTGCCTCGTTACGAATACAATGACCCAAAATTTTTGAACATTCTTAGGTAAATATTTAGAAAGCAGTTCTCATCTTCGACTTGAACCATTTTGAGATATTTTATTGTGGACATCGCCACGAGTAATTTGATACATAATTATATGGCGTGGTCTCTAATAGTTTCAGAAATATAAGGATTTTTGTGTATATGATATAATATATATCAGAGCGATACGTTATGAATTTAAGGAGGGTGGCTAGCGACGACACAATGTTGCCATGCTAAAGCATGTTAAATACATTAAAAATTTCAAAATGATCAGAATTTTATAAAAATTGGTGAACATATTCTTTAGTGGCAAATTTGACAATACAAATTTTTTAAGATTTTTCTTCTGTACAGTTATCGAGTAATTGATCACTAAAGTTCACGTGTATAATATAAGCATAGCGTTTCCATATATATATAGGTATACATTCCGGGCATAAGAAATCTGCTTTAATGCGTAATTACTCGATAACTAAGCAGAAGAAAATTTTGAAAAAAATTGTGTCTTCGCACTTGATGTTGAAGAACATAATCACTAAATTTGATCAATTTCTTGTCATTTTGACGAATGTAGCCACCCTCCTTAATCGTTTATTTTAGTGACCTTTGGCCAGTCTTATGACTGTAATGAAAGTACCCGTATGAAGAATTTTTTAAAAATTCTAAAAAATAAAATTCTATTTATTAAAATTCTAGAAAGTTTCGTTCTAGTGGGTATAAAAATCGACCAATCTCGAGTAAAGATACACGGCTCGTCTTGACTCGCTCTGCCTACAAAATTCTTGTTTTTAATATTTGGCGTGAAGACGCTACCCGTTTCTAGATACACAAAAGGAACAAATGGTCTCCTACTTTTATAGATTTTATTTTCATATAAAACTATACAAAATTATATATACAAAGTATATAACTGTATGTCAAATTACTAAAGACAATGTCAAGAATAATATTTCAAAACGGTTGGAAACGGAGTTGAGTACTGTTTTCTGAATCTTTACCGAATTGATAACTTTGTTTAGTACTGTTACGTGTACAAGGTTTGAGCACAAGGCTGAATTATTCAAATAATAAGTTCTATGGCAAAGAGAAGGTTTTTGATATCGCTTGCTTTACTGTGCAATAACTTGTGAAGAATTTCCTAACATTCAGCAGTTGTGTCAACAATCACCAGTATAAAATTGCCTACACGATTCGGTACCAGAACTCATTTCTTATGGAATAAGTTGAGGAATACAACGGACCCTGTGCAGACGAATTTCGACAATCCAAGATGTAAGTTCCATTTATAATTACAACAACGAACAAAAAACATTTTGATGCACCATTTCTTAAGGTGGTTAGTTCAGACCATGTTTAGATTCGACCTACCCCATCTTCTTAACATTCTTCTTCTTTTCCGAAAAAAATCAATAGATTTTTTTTTCTTCTCGAAGTTATTGATGGGACTATAGTAAGTAATATTTCGTCGGGGGAGGCTATCAGTGTGTGTGTGTGTGTGCGCGCGCGCCCTGTCCTGTTGTGAACTCTAAAATATTCAAATATACCATATTTCATCATATTTTTCCAATAACTTCAAAACCCTATAACACATGGTTTTTATGGAAAATGTTAGCCTCCCCCGACGAAATATCATCAATGGTAATTAATCGAAGCAATCCATGCTAAAAAAAAAATGTCTTCCGTTGATTTTCGGAAAAGTAGCCAAACTGCATAATTACCCAATATCATAAAGACTCTATCTAGGACCAAAAATCTTCTTCATATTCATAACTGCGATCTTTCCCAATTTTTCACGCATTTCAACAAAACTTTAAGAATACAGGAGCTAAATGAATTCTAGACTTGGATTCAGCGTATCAAAATACATAGAGAACGTACTTTATCTAGGTTGATCAAATTTTAACGATACTCACAACAGTGATTTTTCGCTATTTTCACCCATTCTTAGGGGGATTTTGCCACTTACGCAGACTTTTGCGGGTTTCAGTAAATCTGACTCCAGATTCAAATTTAACGCATTAAAAAACTAAAGGACGTACACCTGATTCAGGTAGATAACATTTTTATCGCGTTCATAACTGCAACTTTTTCGTTATTTTTACGGTTTTTTGGAATATACTAAAAATTTTGAAGGGATATTGGTCAATCAGACCCCGGATTCGGGTCCGGCGCGTCAAAATATATAGAGATAATTGAGTCCGGTCCAAGGTACAGACTACACGAAGAGACTTTTATAGCAAAAATTACTATGTTTTTATAGTAACGTCGGACAACATCGATATTGTGATAATAATCGCTACAGAGTGTGTCAAATAATGCAAAAGTTTGGGGAACCATTACTGTACTATATCAAAAATGAAGACCGAGCGAATTTTTATTAAAAACATAGTAAATAATGAAATGTGTTGCGTGAGGATCTGGTGTTGGTGGGAAAATAAATGACGCAATGCAGGTCGGCGTAAAAAGTGTAACTAGGTGGTGCTTTATTTGATGTCGATGGTAAAATAACAATAAACAACTGTCCCGACAATGAACGATAGGCCCGAAAGATTAGCCCGATGAGAAGGAACACGTGAAAAGTGACCCGGTCGTCGTCGTCGAACACACGTTCGACCAGGCCGAAGGGATAGCCGACGCGTGCTCGCGCTTGCCCGAAAGATAATCCTGAAATATAGGAGGAATCCTTTGTAAAAGGGTCCCGAAAACCGTGTCTAATTGTACCCGATAATGTCCCGAATGCGATGAGCACAATATTTTTAGAATGGCGCCCGAAAGTAAGAGTGAAGAACACGGAGCACGCCAGCACGCTGTACGACCGGATCAAAGACTAATCAATCAATATGGAGATCGATGAAGACGCGCCGTGGGCATGCGCCACACGTCGCGTCGATCGCGCCCGAATTGCGTGTCCGTACGTGCTGACCCCCCGCGAGAGCGTGAGAACTAGAGCACGAAAAGCCCATTGTCTCACGTTTCCCGAATTCCCGAGCCCGCGAGCTAGCGACGTCCGCGGTGGGGCGAGCGCCCGATCCCGAGAGCGCTCGCCGGCACCGAAACCTCGCTAATTCCTGAACAAAATGATTTGATGAAAATTTAGGAGATAACATAGCAGTCGTTTCTCTGTGCTATACGAAAAATTGCATAGTTTCGTATTTTCCCTTTTACCGCACTGAATTTTCATCAATAACATAGCAAAATTCATGCGCCCACCAACTATATGAGGCGTTGCGAGTATAAACATGAAAATTAACCAGCGGCACATAGTAAAATTTCAAGCAATTTGTCCAGTCCAATTCACCAATTTTTAACATTTCGCCAATGACACGAGTGACATTCGTATATCGATGCATCGTTCGATGTAAGAATGTCGCAGACCTAAATTTTGCCTGGCGTATACATAGTAAAATCTAAGAGAACTGCTTTCGGCATCAAAATTACTATGCGTTTTGGTGAAATATAATAGAATGGCGATGTAGAACAGCGCTGCTATAAAACAGAGCAAATTTTTCTAGAAAATTCATCCGAAATATTCGTATAAAAGTCTCTCCGTGCACTTTTTTTTGTTTCGGTCTTATTATTAATGTGTTACTTTGTATATTTTTGGCTACGTAAAATCTGACCCCCCGACAAAATATCCAGTAAAAAAATATCCTCGCAACATCAAAAGGCTCGGTATAGAGTCTTGAGACAAGTACATTGACAGCCCTGCCGTCTGCTGGCCCGAGGCCTCGCCGACATAATATCCTAAATTTTGGTCACTGTTTCATATCGGGGCCGCAGCTGCTTCGAATAGCTCAAATGATTTTATACTACGTCTTATGGGCGCGTTCAGGGAGTCGCTATTTGCGCTAAAAATACAAGATATAGTAATATCATTCAATGATAACGTTAGCGTTTGTAGCGCAAATAGCGACTCCCCGAACGTGCCCTATGAGTCAGTAATGATGGAACAAGAATCATATTTTAAAAATTGGAGCCGTATTTAGATTCTATGAGTCCACGCGGAACGTGCATGATCTATATCTTCCGTCATAAATGTAGGGACCGGGAGAGAAGGGAGAATAATTCGCGGAACTAATAAGTTACTGCAAGGAAACAAAAGTTGCTTTATTAATATTAAAAGAAATAAAAAAACAAATTGAAAGAACGTCGTTTGGTCACTGAGGAACTACCCGTGCTCGCGTCCGTGAGCTAACTGGCCCGTGAGCCTCTCCCTCCCTTCTACTGTCGAGCGTCGAACCAGGGCCGTCGCCCCGATCGCCAGAACCCGACCCTACATAAATATCTGTAATAATAAATATCTCAGCGTTCAAATAACTGTTTATAGGAATAACTGTCTTCATATAACTTTATTCTCATATAAATTATAATTGAAAAAATATTGACGTTCAAAAATATCTATGAGTTCAATCATTTTCATTCATTTTAAGGAGTTTCGGTACAGGCGATACAATGTTGCCATGCTATAAACCATGCTAAAAACATGAAAAATTTCAAAAAGTTCAGAATTTTATAAAATTTGGTGAACCCTTTAGTGCCAAATTTGACAATACAAATTTTTTAAGATTTTTCTTCTACACAGTTATGGAGTAATTGATCACTAAAGTTCACGTGTATAAGAATAGCGTTTCCATATATATATAGATATACATTCCGAGCATAAGAAATCTGCTTCAATGCGTAATTACTCGATAACTAAGTAGAAGAAAATTTTGAAAAAAAATTGTGTTTTCGCACTTGATGTTGAAGAACATTATCACCAAATTTCATCAATTTCTTAATATTTAGACTTCTGTACCGAAACTCCTTAATATGTTTCATTATAAATATTTTTATTCTAAAACATTTGTCCTGAGATATTTAGTAATATATTCGTATTGATATAAATTTTAAATAAATTTCTAAATCTTTTGTTCTAATCCTTTGATGTTTCAGTTATCAACGTACAAGGCATAATTTATTTGAAGGCATAATGCTTTTAAAAATTGTGTTTTATGCTCTCGTTAGCTGTGCGGTAGTTCAGGTAAATATTTTTAATCATTATGCTTATCTTATTTCGTTCTATTCGAAAATGAACTGTTCGAACCTGCGATTATAAATTATTTCGACCTCCTTGAATGAAATGATCGATATAATATGAAGAATAGAGTGGCCGCTATTTTGGCCTAGGTAAAAAAAAATGCTTTTTCATCCTGAAAATATCATCAAGGTATCCAAAAAGAAAATCACTGGAAAGTTTAAAAGGACAGAGTAACATTAATTCGGTGAAAAAAAGGTCCAATTTTGATAATTTTTTTAGATGCTACAGGTAATACAAATTTATTTTATTGATTTTGACATCGTAATAAAATATATGAACAATATTTCCTGAATTTTCAAAACTCAAAAATCAATAATTAACTCGATGTTAACAAAGGCACTTCGGAAAAAAGTTATCCACCGGTGAACAGTTTAAATCGGAATCTCGATATTTCTTTTGAACCATTTGATGATCTGAGTAAGATCATCATCGTCGAAAGCGCTAGTCTAATAAAATGTCCCACTTTTTCAGACGTCTCCAGCGATAAAATATCGAAGATCGACTTCACTTGAGAAATTTAAGAAGGTAAGTACAGAATGACGTAATTTCAGATTCTAATGATAGAAGGGTTTTCACTAATTAGTTTGTTTATTTTCAGCCAAATGGTGGATTCGATGTTAGAACAGGTACACTGGGACAGGTAACTGTTTAGGATAATCAACAGAAGCGAAAGTGTATATTTATCAATGAAATTAGGGGTGGTGCTCCGAATAGAACTATTTGATTTCAGTATCCATCTTTTGCATACGTAGAGGGTTAAAACAAGATCAAACTAAAAGTTTTAGTAGCGAAAAATTATTTTTTCGCTAATAGTAATCGTTTTTATGTGACGGTGGTCGACTAACAATAAAGTGCACAGAGGAGCGAAGATCACGACAATTCTGTATGTAGAGTAGATACAGAATGTGATTATTTTGAAGACAGATGGTATTTCCGATGACCGTCCTCGAAGCTATCACATTGGAAATTCTTCGAAATTCTTACAAAACCTAGGTTGTTTGGTAATGAGACGGAATTTTAGGTCATAATTCAAGGAGTGAAGATTTAAAGGGTTTGAACCCGGTAAACCCCCTTTCTACGTATGCATGAGCTGAATATTGAAATAGATGTATTCTTTTCGCATCAATAGCCGAAATGGAGGTGAAAAATTCTGAATCATTGTTTTCCAAATATCTAGGGATCCCAATTCGACGATCCAGAGGTGAATTTGGATGACTTTACGGCGCTCTACCGTCTAAAATTCCAGGTGATTCTGCCGAAAACTATACTTGCATATGCAATTCAGACACAGCTGAAAAATAACTGGAATGGAAAATAAACGGTCCGTAAAAGAATAACCATGTGATATTGAATTTGCAGGAGCCGCAGGGGGGATTCGATATCGCAACGGGAAATCTAGGAAAGGTAAATTAGCAGCATTTTACCTCAATTACTTTTTTCCCCCTTCTTATTTGATGAATAGACTATTAGATTTTAATACCGATCGTGTGTATTGTCGAAAATTATATACGACAGTTCTATATGTATAGATACAAAGTGCGATTGTTTTGAAGACCGATGGTAGTTCCGATGATCGTCCTCGAAACTATCACGTTGCTAATTCTTCGAAATTCTTGCAAATCCTAGGTTGTTCGGTAATGAGAAGGATTTTTAGGTCATAATTCAAGGAGTAAGGATTTGCAGGGTTTGAACCCAAGAAAACTCCTTTCAACGTATATGCATAAGATGAATATTAAAAAAGATTGCTTTCCAAATATCTAGGGATCCCAACTCCGCGATCCAAAGGTGAATTTGGATGACTTTATGGCGCTCTACCGTCGAAAATTCCAGGTGATTCTGCCGAAAACTATACTTGCATATGCAATTCAGACACAGCTGAAAAATAACTAGAATGGAAAATAAACGGTCCGTAAAAGAATAACCATGTGATATTGAATTTGCAGGTGCCGCAGGGGGGATTCGATATCGCAACGGGAAATCTAGGAAAGGTAAATTAGCAGCACTTTACCTCAATTACTTTTTTCCCCCTTCTTATTTGATGAATAGACTATTGGATTTGAATGAATTCTACTTTAACCTCATTGCGTTCAATATTCCAAAATGTATTAGACTCAAGCAGATGTGCTAAATAGTTTGTTCGAGATTGGATGGCGAATTCAATACGAAAGGCTATTTTACTACTTAGTTTGAGGAGGGTGGCTACACTCGTCAAAATTATAAGAAATTGATCAAATTTGGTGATAATGTTCTTCAACATCAAGTGCGAAGACACCATTTTTTTCAAAATTTTCCTCTGCTTAGTTATCAAGTAATTACGCAATTAAAGCAGATTTTTTATGCCCGGAATGTATACCTATATATATGTATATATATATATGGAAACGCTATGCTTATACACTTGAACTTTAGTGATCAATTACTCAATAACTGTACAGAAGAAAAATCTTAAAAAATTTGTATTGTCAAATTTGGCACTAAAGAATATGTTCACCAAATTTTATTAAATTCTTATCATTTTGAAATTATTAATGTATTTAACATGGTTTAGCGTGGCAACATTGTATCGTCGGTATCCACCCTCCTTAACATCAGCAGATGAGAACATCTGACAATTGTGAGATAATTATCATGTTAGCTAAACATTAAATTCATAAAGGGCTCAAAACCACGAACGATTCCCGACGGTGGCGCTAACAACGGCGGCGACCCCGAAAACAAGAACGACCGCGAAACGACAACGGACTCGAAGACGACAACGGCCCGCGACGACAACAATGGCAACAATGACCGTGAAACGACAACGGACTCGAAGACGAAAACGGCCCGCGACGACAACGGCAACCCCGAAGACAACAACGACCGCGAAACGACAACGGACTCGAAGACGACAACGGCCCGCGACAACGACAACGGCAACAATGACCGTGAAACGACAACGGACTCGAAGACGAAAACGGCCGTGACGACGACGACGGACACGGAGACGAAAACGGCCCGCGACGACGACAACGGCAACAATGACCGTGAAACGACAACGGACTCGAAGACGAAAACGGCCGTGACGACGACGACGGACACGGAGACGAAAACGGCCCGCGACGACGACAACGGCAACAATGACCGTGAAACGACAACGGACTCGAAGACGAAAACGGCCGGCGACGACAACGGCAACCCCGAAGACAACAACGATCGCGAAACGACAACGGACGGCGACGACGACAACGACAACAATGACCGTGAAACGACAACGGACTCGAAGACGAAAACGGCCGTGACGACGACGACGGACACGGAGACGAAAACGGCCCGCGACGACAACGGCAACCCCGAAGACAACAACGACCGCGAAACGACAACGGACTCGAAGACGAAAACGGCCGTGACGACGACGACGGACACGGAGACGAAAACGGCCCGCGACGACGACAACGGCAACAATGACCGTGAAACGACAACGGACTCGAAGACGAAAACGGCCGGCGACGACAACGGCAACCCCGAAGACAACAACGATCGCGAAACGACAACGGACGGCGACGACGACAACGACAACAATGACCGTGAAACGACAACGGACTCGAAGACGAAAACGGCCGTGACGACGACGACGGACACGGAGACGAAAACGGCCCGCGACGACAACGGCAACCCCGAAGACAACAACGACCGCGAAACGACAACGGACTCGAAGACGACAACGGCCCGCGACGACGACAACGGCAACAATGACCGTGAAACGACAACGGACTCGAAGACGAAAACGGCCGTGACAACGACGACGGACACGGAGACGAAAACGGCCGGCGACGACAACGGCAACCCCGAAGACAACAACGATCGCGAAACGACAACGGACTCGAAGACGACAACGGCCCGCGACGACGACAACGGCAACAATGACCGTGAAACCACAACGGACTCGAAGACGAAAACGGCCCGCGACGACAACGGCAACCCCGAAGACAACAACGACCGCAAAACGACAACGGACTCGAAGACGACAACGGCCCGCGACGACGACAACGGCAACAATGACCGTGAAACGACAACGGACTCGAAGACGAAAACGGCCGCGACGACAACGGCGGACACGAAGACGACAACGGCCCCCTACTACGACTACGGTGGCAACTCCGAAGACGACTACGGCGGCGATGACATCAGCGACGAGGTCTACGGCGACGATGGTAACGGCTTTAATGACTACAGCAGCGATGAAAACGGCCTCGAAAACGATGCCAGCCTGCTACGACGAATATGGCAGCCATGACAAACGGCGACGACGACAACAACGACCTCGACGACAACAATGACCCCAAAAACGACAACGGCCCCGAACACGACAACGGCCGCCGCGCACACGAATAACAAGTTCGAAAGCCGTCTTGATATTACCGAATAATGTGCAATGAATTGTCCATAATATCCTGCTAGTGCTAAAAGCTTTGTACCCCTTTGACATTTGATGGTTTAGGAAATTTCATCACTGCTGCCGTTTTGCGTATCCCTGTGTTCGATTTCTGTTGCGAGAAAATTGCATTCGCTCAATTATTTTCAGTTCAATCATTCATTTATTCATTTATTTTTTATTAATTCAACATTGAGTGAGCCAACTACTTGTAGGCACTTTAATCTAGCCAATGAGATTCCTTCGTGTTCAGTGCCTTGCTTTATATCCTCTAATTAGATTTAAAGGCAAAACCTCAAAAAGTCATCAAGCTTATTTGATCTACGTGCTCCATATGTTATATTCAGACATTCTCGAAATTATTCGAGAAAATAAAGATAAAAAGTACTATTAGGAAAAAAAACAAATTAAACGATGAAAAGGAATGCAGCAAAAAAGTATTTAAAAAGACAAGAAACCTTTTTTCTTATAATATCAGAAAATTTCAGAACTTGAATTCAAAAATATAATGAAAAAAACAAAAAAGATTCAATTAAACCATGTTTTCGAAAAACATTAATTAAAAAAACTCCTAACTGTGACATGTTGAAAAAGCATATTAAAAAGAGAGAAAATTCAATTAATACGAGCAACTCCTTCAAAAAAAAAGATCTAGAAAATCATTTCACTTGAGAAAATAATTTCGTTTATTCCTTTCATATTTTTCATTTGTATCACGAAACTTCACGGTTTCAATAGGAAAATGCACCGTCTACCGTTAAACAGTGATCAAACCACGTGTAATGTGAAGCAACCTGAGAACTTTTAATATGTCCTGTTGGTATTTTCTCATTAGCCGGTGTGTAATTTCGCACCATTCACTACTTATACATTAACATTAAAGGTTTTCAGTCGTTTTACTTTTGCTCTTTTAGTATTGCTTTGTTTCATTCTTTTTTTCAAAACACTTATATCGATTTTTATTACACTTTCCATATAACATTTCGTACAATTGTTTTTTATAGTAAGATATATGTTTCTTTATCGCAATAGTTACGTGTGTGTGTAGTTTTTCTGTGTCATGAACAACGTACAATGTGAGGGAAGTGGACAGTGTATTTATAGTATGTGTATACATAATATATTGTATACATTATATATTGAATATGCCATCCATTTGTTTATCATCAGAATAGTTCTCGTTCCATTTGTTCCTTTATCTTCAAATATTTTCTTTCATTTTCCCTTTTTGTGTTTACGTAGGTCCATTCGTGTTAAGTTATACATTCCGAATATACCAAACTGTGTTCGGTGAACAGAAGTATAACTTTTGCATACGTGAATTTATGTATATATAAATATATGTGTGTAGACAGAGGAGTTGACAATTTTTCGTCTTTTTTTTTTAATATCCTGCCAATTCCGCGAAGGTCGAGTCCATTTCGTCCGCCAAGGACTTATATCTGTCCTTGTTGATTCCAAGCTCGTCTGCAATTCAAATAAATATTTATTTACACCATTGGATCTCGATGAACTTCTGAAATATCACTTATAGGAAATCCCCAGGGGGAATTCTTTTACTGGAATTGTTGTAATGAATTTGGAGTTAGACTCAATTCAGAACATTTTTTCCATGATCGTAAAATTCTTATGAATAATGAATTTATGAATAATAATTATCAGTTGAAAATTGACCAATCGATCTTCGATAGTCAATTTTGTAATTGTTTTTCATATATGTGAAATACATTCAAAAATTGAGGAGAACGAGGGTGGCTTGTGTCAGGCAGCCCACTCTTTTTTCGGTATAAATGGCATTGATCAGAAGTATAGCGATATTGAAGTGGTCAACATTCGACATTGCTTAGGATTGGTAGCTTTTGGTATTACAGCTCAAACACGATTTCGATTAGTGCTACGTTTAAGAATTTGATTAGGCAACTGTCGGTCATTAGAGTGAAAAAAAAGTTATTTTTACAGATTTCCTGATTAGCATTACAACACGCGTACAAGCTGTTTTCAAATGCAACACTCAATTGATGTTTCCATAACAGAAAAATTATTCGTACACTTTCAGGCTCTTGTACTGCTCGATTTTTTTTTACCAAATTTCAACGGTTTCAGTAACATCTATTCGATTCTACGAAATTTTATGTGCTGAAGCATTGGTAAATAAAAATATTTAAAAAGTACGATTATTTGAAACGTTTTATTCTATTATCTATTTTTCTACCTTGTCGTTCAATCTTACTGGAAAGGATTCTAAATGAAAAAAAAAAAAAAAAAAAAAAAAAAAAAATCAAAATCTCTCTACGACATACGAAATAAATTGATCAGAGCAAAAGTACCTGAAGTACAAGAACGTCGACGTAGCGAAGCTTTAAGCTCTCTCGTGTTAAAGTATTGGTAATAAATGTGCCACAAAAAATCACGAACAAAACAACATTTATGGGGCAGGGTGTACGCATTCGTTTCTTGAGACTCCATATTTTTTTTTCTGTCACGAGATTGGAACAAAAATTCTTATTATTGTTATATGTTTGTCCTAGAAATTCAATTTTTTATTTGGATTGTTTTTAATAGGCGCTAAGCTCAGCAAATGTCGAATCCAGGTCGTCGCAAATTGCTTTGTGTTTCTCCTTCTGGTTGAACAAGTTGTCTGCAACGATTAATCGGTTTTAAGCACATTAGCAACAATTAATTTCGAATAATCCTTCTGATTTTCACTCCTCCTGTTTGACCATGCATTTACCATTTGTTGCTATCCCCAATACCACAATTTTAATCGTATTTTTATGCAATCAAACGTAAATACATTGCGAGAAAGAATCTCAAGTATTTATTTCATTTGTGTTTCGGTTCGTGCAATTTCCATTAATCGTGTTTGCTTTATTGTTATGTTGCGTTAAATATATTTTTATGTAAAAACAACAGTGTGGTACGAAGAAATAAAATTAATTAATAGAATCGATTCGAGATCTTTGATGTTGGCAACAAAATACTGACCTTCGAGCCTGTCAACCTCCTTCTGCAATTTCTTTACTGTCTTCTCCGCAAATTCGGCACGAGCCTCGGCCTCTTTTAGCTTGACGGTCAGAGTTTTCAACTGCCGTTTGAATTCTTCGACTCTTTGGTTTGCCTGGAACGATGAAAAACGCGGGTTTTTAAACGAGCCATCCAAAAGCCCCATTAAGTGGTAATTTTTCGAAATTGTCGCGTTCGTACCTTTTCTTCCGACACTTCCAAGGATTTCAAGCTGTTACCAACGACCTTGAGTTCCTCTTCCAATTCCATGATCTTACTGCAGATTTCGAAAAACAATTGATTCTTACCGTTACGAAAAAATCGTGCTTTGCCCTTTATTTTTCTACTGTATAATTATTATTATCATCCATTCGAATTAAAACGATAGAAATAAAGTACTGAAAAATTATTGATACTTAATTTCGTGTTATTTTTAAGGAGTGAAGTATAACTTACGCTTCTCCAGACTTAACACGGTCTTCAGCAACCTCGAGTTCGTCCTCAACGAAGGCCAACTTGCGAGAAACTTCGTCGGATTTTCCGTCAGCGTCTTCAGCAAGGAGACGGGCTTCTTTGAGTTGATTCGTCAGCTGATCCATTCGTTCCTCATCTTGCTGAGCACGGTTCTCCAATACTTTGCACATACTGCAATAAACCGGTGTGAAGAATTTGACATTTTTGAGCTTCCATTAATTGTCAAGTACTCTTCAAAGTTTTTCGATTTTTTCGATGAATTTTGACTTGCTTACCGGCTCGACTCATCAGCAGCTTGAGAAGCCTCGGCGAGTTTGGTCGAGGCGGTGTTGGAACGCTCTTCCGAACGCTCAAGATCCTCCTCGATCAGTTGAACTTTTCTGTTCAAAGCAGCGACCTCGGACTCGGCCTAAAAAGTATTGTTGAGTAAAAAAATCAATTCCTCCATCGATCTACTATTTTTGAAAAATTTCTTCTGTTGCAACTATCATTTTTTATCTTAAAATAGTGCATTTGCGATAAAAAAAATCATTTTTCTTGTCTGCATCGATTTCTGTTTCTTTGCAAAGCAACGGTATGGTCATTTTCATGAAATTCAAACAAGTCATATGAAAATCGAGTAAACCTACGTTGGTCAGAGACTTTTCGCGTTCTTCGAGGTCCTTGTTAGCCTGTTCAAGGTTACCCCTGTTGGTGGCAAGATCGGCTTCAACTTGTTGCAACTTTTTGCGCAAATCACCGACTTCCTCCAGAACTTTGTCGGCTCTCATATTCGCCTCTTTCGCCTGACCTTCGCAGGTATCCGCTTTGTCCATCGCATTGTCCTTCTCAAGCTTCATCGCTTGCATCTTCTTCTTGATCGCGTCCATGGTGGCGGCTTTTTTTTTATGACTTTTCTCACGAAACTAACAAGTTTGCTGAAATTCGAAACGATTTTTACTAAACCTCAAGAGTTTTGGGGATCTCGATTGAATCAATCGACGAAAGTATTTATTGGACAGTGTTTTTTTTTGTCTTTATTAATTACACCAATTGATTGGAAAACCTGTGACAAATTTGAGTCAGTTTTATTGGACAGTGTTTTTTTTTGTCTTTATTAATTACACCAATTGATTGGAAAACCTGTGACAAATTTGAGTCAGTTTTAATACCTGTTCGTTCTAAAAAAAATTTCAAACAAACGGAGATGTTAAAATTGTGGGAACTTTTGATCAATAGCGAAACAGTGTTTGTTCATTCTACTTTTTCGAGGTTCGTCAAACAAAAAAAGTTTCATTCGAGATTAAAATGAAAACACATAAATCGTCAGTTGCACACACTTGTTAACGATCAAAATGGAATCCAGTTACACCGTTTACACACCTCATTTGGAACTTTTTCATTCTTCTTATCGTGTTATCAACTTTTAACGTTTAATAGAAAACGTTCGTTTCCTCTTTCGAGGTCTTTCGCAAAGTTTTATTTGCAATTCAAGCGAAGAAAATTTCGTGATTCATCGCAGACTTCGTATCCTCTATATCGAATACCTTAATTTTAGAATGAACGAGGAATTCTCGTGAAGTGGCGGGGGGGGGAGGGGGGGGGGGGCAGCGCATCACAAATCGTATATTTCTGCGTTTATAGCGTCCGCGGTCAAATTTCCATACGCATCGAAGATAAAGGCAGTTGCGTCTCCGTAAACAAAGTAAGTGAAAAATATTAGATTCTCATAATTCCGTCGAAACTCGAAATATTTGGGAGGATTTTTCATCACATTTTTTTTTACTCAAATGAAAAATTCGACGAGCTATTTCAACTAGGAATAACTCGATGAAAGAATTTGAAAAATTCGTCACTCGGAAACGTTTGAACCAGACATTGATGGAAGTGAGCGAAAAATCATTTCCTCAAAATTGATTATCCGGTTAGCGATGAATCGTTTTTTTCGAGACAGAGAAAATAGAGGGAGGGCGGAGGGGGGGAGACGCCACCATAGGAAGCGAGTGTCCACGGAAATAGAATCTACCCAACGTTTTCTATTAATATCGTGTTCCCGAGGTTGGCCAACACCAGAGATTTCTCTGGCTAGGCTGATTTAACTGGAGGAAAGAGCAAGATGGATAGAAACGACGGAGATTTCTTTCTTCGTCTCTCTGCCTTCCCTTCGTAACCCAGAAGTTCGAGCTTTACTTGGCCGCCAACGCCGGCCGACATTCGATCTAAGTGGTCGCTCTCTTTATTTATAGACTTTCCGAAAACTTTGCGAAACAACCCTCGAAAAGCTCGATTCGTTTGAAACGGAATTTCAGACTCCGAGGACTCGACTTTTTTTAAAATCGATCGGAGACTTTAACGCCGAGAAAAAGGTTATTATTCTTTTCTTTTTTTTTTCAAATCAACTCGTAATTTCAAGATGCCGAATAATCTTCGCTCAAATCGTTGCGCGTAATTTTGGGAACGGTGCCAAATTATCGTAACTTTCCAACATCGAATCCTTTTTCGTTGCTCAAAAAAGAGGAGAACAAGAAATAACTACTTTACTTCGTCACCCGGAGCCTCGAGCACGTTGACATTCTTACGACGACCTGTTGACTCCACAAAGACGAAATGTTAATCGGCAATCAAAGCTTTCCGAATGAAAAGAGTTAAAGAATTGTAATATCTTCGAAGAAACACCTTGAACGAACGATTTTGTACAGAGGTCAGGGTGAGCAGAAGGTCCGCTTGTATTTTCAGTTCAAATAGTAAAACTTTGTAACACAACAAAAGTCAGGCAACAAGAAAAGGTCGTAAAACGTAAAAAAATGGTTAAACGTGTTATTTCGTCTACTTACGACATTCTAAAGCATAAAGCGATATAGCCAGACATAATGCACTATTAGTTGCGTATATTTTCACTAAGTTGCTGTTCCAAAGTGAAAACTCGGGTTGTCAAAATCTCCGTTGAACGTTGCAGGGCAGTTGTAAAAAGCTGTAGTCGGCAGCGTTGCAGCAAACAGTTTCCCTCATTGGGAGTCTCGTAGTTTCTTTAAACTCGGGCGAAACACTCGCGTGATATTCGTTTTTCCATATTTGTGTTAGATAAAATAAAAGAGAGAACTTGAACTCTCGTTGATTAGCACCCCTCATCATTGCGGATATCCAAAGTCAGCAGCAGCAACAGTAGCAGGAAAAGCTCAATGTCAGCTCAAACTGGAGACACACGTCAAAAGATTTTCTCTCTCGTTTTTTTTCCTATTTTCTTCATCGTCCATTTCTCGGGAATAAATCGGTGAAATATATCGTGATTTAGAACCTCACTACAAGTGCGCTTTCTCGATGTCCAGAAAAAATGACGAAGAGAAATATTGAAAGTCGAGGAAATAATAATCTCTTGGCTTTCTTGCTTCTTTTCGTACTTGCTGAACAGCCAGAGAGGAAAAACACTTACCTACCCGAGCTAGCAGAGCGACGCGAGACGAGTGCCGTCCTGACTGCTGACGTGACGCCAAGCTCCCAAAAGTCGCGGGTGGGGAACCCAAAAATGGCGAGCCCCGAGCTTTCAAGCACCGCGGATATACTTCCAACGTCGACCTGGGCACGTCATAAGACCGGTCCTAGTTTACAAACCCAGAGCGAGAAGATTAAGAGAAACTGGGGAAATATTTGAGATAAAGAGAGAGAGAGAGAGAGAGAGAGATGAGAGAGTTTTAGAAACGAACGTTGTAAAAGAGGGGAAATATGATTTTACCGTGTTTATTTTTCACCGGTCATTCTTCACGGCATCTCCCAAAATTTTAGCTTTTACGCCAATGCGAGGAGCTTACAGGCTCGTGGAGGGAAAATACTTCCCCTAGCCCCAGCTTCGGCTCGTCGCTTCGAGAAATAAAAACAATAAAATAAGAAACAACAGGCATTTTTCAATCCAGGGTGGGGCGTGGACGTAACTCTTCGATGTTATTTGCAAAGTTTCGTCTTTCCGACCGGAAATACGCTCTGGAGATACAAAAAAGGGTGGATCTGGATGAGCATAAACTAATGGAAATTTTGCACTTGGAAAATGTTCTCTTTCGTTACCTTACATTTTATATTCGAACGAAATTGTTAATGAGACTACGACTTTTGTGCAGACTTTACATAAGCTCGTTATTTTCACATTAAGTTTAAATCGATTAAATCGATTTCGTTCATGAACCAAAAATCAAAAATTACCTATGAATTGATCTTCTCAATAAATGAAAAATCAAACTTCATTAAAAAGCAAAAATTATTTGCAAATCAGCATTGTAAAAAGTTTCACATTCACAATGTTTTTTCTCGCATGAATCAGGCGCATTCGAAATTGCAAGCTCGCTCGACGCTCTCAAAAATTTCTTCTTTTTTCCAACTCGAAGATTTGCATGTGCTTCAATTTAGGGCGGAGATGATTCACCATTGGAAATAAACTCTCGAGAAAATAAGAAACGACCGCGAGCTGGAGAAATTATTGCGGCACGCGATGATCGTTGCAGCGAATATTCGATTATCAAACGATCGAATTTTGCATGAATTTTCCGTAAAAATCGATTATTTTTTCGGATTTAATCCGAAAGATAGTTGATCATGATTCTACCGAGAGTACAAGAAAATTAGAAACTATCACGCCGCGGTCTTAGTAGTGCGACAAAATCTTCACAGATGGCGACACAGTGCACGTTCAGAGATTCCGGAAAATCGGAAAGTTACGAAGTCTTCGGATAAACTTACGTACGGTTCAAATTTATTTCCAGCTTCTTTTTTTTTTTTAAATAATGAAAGAAACTTTATGAGAATGTGAAAGTACAGAAACGTTCGATTTTTCATATCTCTTTGTTGCCTCATCATGTTGATACTAATTCAAATGATCATTAAAAAAATACAATGCCAATGAGGCGCTGCAATCATAACATTTGAAGGAAATATTTATGGAATTTCACAATCGATTCCATACCGAAGTATTTTCGTTAGTTTTCGCAAATTATAAGCATTTTTTCATCCCGGAAACACGTAGAATTGGAATTTCTTTCCCAACCAGAATCTTTTGTGTCGTTTAATACTGGAAAAGGACTTGGTCGATGAGAAATGAAAGTAATTCAAACTCGAAGGATAACAGAGAGAAAACGTTAAAGAAAAATGTCGAGAAATAAAGTATCAAGGGCCACGAGCAACCAATAAGTAAAGAAGAAACCGGCACGAGCCCTGCGAATGCGACTGTTTTCGGGCTTTTTAATTATTACTCAAATGAGTCGCCCAACTTGAGAAAAAGCATTCACTCTTCCTGGTCGTTCACGATTCCAGTCGACCCGCCATAACTTTGTGTCTGAAATACCAATGTTTTTTGTACACACGATCGTGATCCTTGAACTATTAAATATTAATGTTGAACGCAGACTCTGCGGATATGACGCTCGAGGTCCAATTTTGGTTTGTAGCCAATAAGAATCGGCATGCGTATAACATTAGCGGCCTCTTCTCTCTTCGGTTGGCTTTCGCAAGCGCGTATTCCGTTTACCAGGGAAACGTGTCCCTCCCAAGAATAGGATTCGGTATAACGACACGGGAGAATCTATTTATACTCCCGTTTGTTAAACATATCGGATATACATATAGAAAAATAGGGAGAGGTGTAAAGAAACGAAGAAAATAAGCGTCGATGAATTATCGTGGATTTCACATTTTTATTTATCTGCATCTGCTCGGCCAAATAAAAAACTTTCTTAATGACCAGGCATTCACGTCGTTGCAGTAGGAACTAAATGGAAATTTATCTCGACCATTAAGCCACAAACCCAATCAAACGTTGCTCTAACAAATTTCCTTTCCACTCAACCGAGACTCAAATTATTCTCACGAAGGATCGTCCTATTTTATTTCAGTGCCAATATCGTTTGTTCACTTTGTTCGATCAATGATACTAAATTTTCAATGAGGAAACACAGGTCGCAAATGTGTCAAGATGAAAAAAGAAATTTGAATCTAATTCGTCTGAAAGTTTGCGGGCTTTCGTAGCTTTTTGAAGCGGGCAGAATAGACAAAAATTTGACCTTCATTTAAATCCATTTAAAAGCATTTTCAAGATGATTATTGCTTACTCAATTTAATTTTAATTAACGAACATTGTGCGGGATATTTTGGAATATCTGGAAGATATTTTTTATCGATAGTATTCTTGTGAACACGGTTTTGGCTTTTTTGACCCACCGCACTGTTCGAGTGAGACCTCCCAAGCCCCGACTATTGCACGCGGCCGTTCTCTCTTAAGGGGTTTAGAAACTCAAAAAAAATGATTATTTCGAGAAATTTTTTTAGGGTAGACGAAAATAATTCACTATAGCTAACTTTTCGGTATAGTTTCAAGGATATTTAAAAAGTATGAAAACATTTTTTTCATGTGAGAAATACTAATTTGTACATGGTTTATGCGCCAAGTCTGATTGTCGAAGTTTCTCAGCTGAGTACAATGTGAAGATCATAATTATTATTTGTAACAAGAATTCCAATTTTTTTTCCCATTTTCATATATTTTCCTTCCACATGAACCTATAAAAACCCGAAAAAATTGCCAAATTCTATATTTTCAGCACGTTGGAGTGATAGTCTTCTTCTTTAGACGCGTTTTTTTTTCAAACTCGCTAAAATTATAGAATTTCGCAATTTTTTCGGATTCTTATAGGTTCATATGGAAGGAAAATATACGAAAATTAAAAAAAAGTTGGAATTTTCGTTACAGACAATAATTACGATCTTCACATTGTACGTAGCTGAGAAAATTCGACGATCGGATTTTGGGCTTAAACCATGTACAAATTAGAATTCTTCTCATTAAAAAAATCTTTTTGTACTCTTGAAATATCCTTGAAACTATACCGAAAAGTTCACCATGGTGAGTTATTCCCGTCCATCCAAAAACATTCTCGAAAACAATCGATTTCTTTTACTTTTTAAAGCAAGATCCTCCTTAATACTTGACTGTATCGCATTTGTGCGAGGGCCAAAAGCAAACGTAGAAAACTCGATTGACCCAGGTGATTAGATTTTCACTGAGCATTGGCCGATTGCCAATAGTTGATCGCCAGAGTTTTACATTGACCGCGCATTACAGATATCGCTTAACGCAAAAATTAATCCTTTGGCTAGTTTAAACTGACTCGTTTAATTTGTAAAAAAAGTAGTTCAGTACAACCTCGTCGAAAGATAATTCAATATTTATTTGCTCAAATATCTTTGAATATTCGATGCAATTTTGAATGTTACTATTTCTCAACTAACCAAATCTCCGTTACATTATTTCGAAAAATTTAGAAGAAATAATTGGATCGCTGATTTTGACCCGACTCTTTACAAATTGACCACTTTCGCGCAAACTCAGGAGCTTGCCATAGCATCATTGGACTGAGGAAGCATTGAATATGCTCGCATTTCTCACAGTGCCATTCTCAGGATCTGACGCGGAAGTCAGTATTAGTGAAGTTTGGTGTTGCACTTACCTGTCTAGCGGCGCTGTGTATTCATTTTCCGGAGAGTTTCTTCAGTGTGGATCTTGACAATATTTCATAAATAAACAATTCAGTTTATATTTCGTTAACTCGAGAAAACGTGGAACGAAAGAAAAATGAGAATAAATCAATAAGACGACAAGCTTTGAATTTGCTAAATTAAATTCCACGGAGTGAACGAATTTTCCAAACTCCCAGAAATAAATTGCAGTTTGCAGCAACTTTGTGGCGATCGGAAATTTGATTATTTATTTGAAAAATCATCGATTGGACGAATTCGAAATTTTTATCTCCATCTCCCGTCGATATATTTGCTGTCTCCGTGAATTCCAGTTCGGTGTCTTGTAAGTGGGCGTGAAGGAGTTGAAAAGAAATAACAGGTCTAGAGAATTTCTGGCACAGAAATTGAGGCCTGCTCCACTTTCGATTCGAGAGACATTTTTAGTAGGCGAAGATAAAAGAGAGAAAAAAGTAATAATAATAACTCTGAGAGTTGACAAAAGTGCACATTCTTCTGTATTTAAAAATAATAGAGACACAGAATAGTTTTCAATTCCATTAAAAACTGCACCTAAATGTAAAAACAGAATAAAAGTGTTAAAAAAAATTGGTTGCAAGTCGAATTATTCGCATTATTTTTCGACAATAAAATATATCAACGATGTTCAACCAAATTATAACAATTACGCAGATTTTTCGAGTCAATATAACAAACTGCATTATTTCCAAAAAGGGTTTTTTTTTTTCACATGCGATTCAAACAAAAGTATTAAAAGTGAATCAATTTCTATAATTTATTTTCGCCTTTGTATGATCAACATTTGACTTCATTTTAAAAAATCCCAATCTTTACGAAGATTATCGTTCCACCCACAAACATACATGAAAATGCATGTAAATATGCTGCGGCGATATTTCTTGTTTTTTTGTTTCCATGTGTATTAGGCACTCGGCGACAAGGGGGTACAGAGTAAGAATCAAATACGTAAGAAGAACCGTAATATATGTGAGAAATCGTGTGTCTCACCGCCCTAAATTCCTCGTCATTTTTCTGCCCAAAGTTCGAGAATTTGAGCAAAACTTCAACGTTCTCGTTCCACGTGATCAATCGAACTTTTTATTTTTTCGGTATTGGCTGTTTAACGCCGTTACCGTACACTGACGTGAGGAGAGACGTTATTGCATCAATAAATATCGACCTTCGGGATGTGAATGAGGAAAGACGTTATTTTTTCCTCGATTATCGTGATGCTTGTTCACATTTCCAAATTTGGTACTCTATAGCAAGGAGCATCATCACGATTGTTTATTATATTCTGGAGCAGCGAAAAAGAGACAAGATTGGATGGAAACCCAGGATATATAATTGATATTTTCTTATTATAGCGTTAAACAAAAAAATAGCAGTTTCCTTCTTCCTCTTCTAAGCAGGTGTGCTCGATAATAATATTTATATTAATAATAATAATAATAATAGTAATAATAATAATAATACGAATACAAAAGCGGACGACTGAAGAAAATCTCTAATGGATTTATACTTATAAAATTTTTTCGTATCTCGTGAAATCCACGAGGCAAAAATTCTTTTGGCTCTGGAGAATATTAGTTTTATTTTTTGTTTGTTTTTTGCTTTTGTACCCGAAATATACGTCTCTGATTAACTTGTTCTTATGCAAGGGAGAGACGAAGCGAAATAGGCATGTGGAAATTTCCTTTGCACAATATAATTACTTAAAATAAATATTGGAATGAAAGTTTCGTGGCAAAAATTTCTTGTTCTCATGCTTTCTCAGTTTTCTCAATTTTTTCTTTTTTTCTTTTTGCATTTCGAGTCTGTTTTTCTTGTACGATACGATACTGCCCCGAGTGGAAATTTCGTCTTGCTCCCTCGAGGCGAAATTGTGATGAATTGTTTTTTTGCAAGCAGTGAAGTGACGAATGAAGAAAAAAATAATTTGGACAATCGTAATTTCCACTGAGACGCGCATCGACGAGAGTAAGAATTTTTATGGAATTCTTGGACGATGGTGGTGAGATTTTTTTTTTTTAATTTTTGTTTTCAGCGTGAGACGGCAGTGTCGATATTTTTCTCTGAGCGTGTGTACGTTTCATTTTTTTGTCTTTTTTTTTGTGTAAAGCCTTCGACGAGCCTTCTTAATATCCGGCCAGGTCGGCGATTGTTTGATCCATCTCGTCGGCGATCGCTTTGTACTTACTGCGCTCGTTCGTCAGCTCGTCTGCAACGACAAAGGAATGGGGCAAATGTTATTAGTGGGTACGATAAATGTTAGTCGGACAGTGAATGAAAAACGATAAAAGGATGAATGGGATTCTTCTTTATGTGCTCGTGTGAAAAATGCGATTATCTCCATTTTTTTCATAGGTTTCAGGTCAATTGATGGAAGCATGAAAAAAATTAGTACATTTTCAATCACAATTTTACAAGCCTTCGCAGATACTTCTTTTCATCAACAGCGTGAGTGCAAAATCCATCCGTCGGACGGTTAGTCAAGATGTGGATGAATTTAAGTCGAGATATAACAAACGAATTAGCAAAACTTTAAAAAGTTATTCCTCGTCTTAAACCGATCAATAAGACTCCAAATATTTATAATCTTGAAAATTCCTCAAAAATATTCTCATATTCTCTCTATCAACGAGTTTTCGATTCTTGGATAATTTTGAATCACAATTTATTTTATTATTTCAATACTGACCCACCAAATTCAATAGTTTTGAAAGAATCATTAAATTATGAATAATTGTTGTACGATTCCAACAGCTGCTCATCGTTATTGAACTTCAAATAATGTAATACAAACGAAAACCGAGGTGCGACGAATCGAATCAATGTTGCCCTCAAATCAGAATAAAGGAAAACGTGAATATTATTCCCTTTCAATAACCGTAGATATTGCCCTTAAAAAAACTGGATTCAGACAAAAGGAAGGGAAACAGAAATGAACGAAATGAAAACGTCAAGCCTATTCGTTTTTATCGTAGATTAACTTTAATTACATAATAGTACAAGTAAACATTTAACTGGCCCGTATCGGTGGGGCTGGATTTCTTGTGACGCGTGTATGTAGTGTACGATTTGTGGTGTTTGGTATTTTACATAAATATAAATCTGTTGATCAATCGAAGGCAAGAGTTGAATAATGATGGCGAAATTCCGTTTAGCCGACGAGCTCGGTGAAGGTGAGGTCCAGATCGTCGCAGATGTATTTGTACTTCTCTTTCTCGTGGACAAGTTCGTCTGAAATGAGAGCAAGAATAATTAGAAAATTAGTAGATCAACGTGGAGGATTCGTGGTGCATGAAGAAACTCAATAAATTTGACTCATATGTTTTTTTGTCCTCAGATTGAAGAATCTAGACGTCCGTGGGTCATGATTTGCATTAAAAGATTAATAAGCGAAAGCGTGGATTTAACTTACGGAAAAAATTCGTTAGAGTAAGCAAAATCTAACAAAATTTAAAAGCACTCGTCAATAATCGAATGGTCGTCGTTTTTTTTTGTTTCTCGACTGTTTTTGCTCGATCTTAAACTCCGTAGAGTTCTTCGAACGCATTGTCCAATCCATCTCCAATCTCCTTGTACTTCTCCTTCTCGGCGACCATCTCATCTGCAATAAGTTTTCTTATCATTATTCAAAAGCTCGAAACGTTCACACTGTGCTGGAATAAGCCGAGGAAGCTTTTTATCAAAATGGTTGAAAATAAGTCCGAAATCTTGGGCAGCCAATAATATTTTAAGGTAAAAATTTCACGTTATTCTGTTTTAGGTTTTTGTCACTCGAATAAGAATCATCGAAACTCCGTTCGTGACACCAATTTTTTAAACAGATCCATTTCGAAATCCTGAATCCTCATTGCTATTTTCGTCATTCATTTTTTTTCGTGGCTCAAGGAATTAAGGATGTCGACAATAAGGGAAAACGTAGGTAAGGAATCACAGTGTGAGACGCTCAATTAAATTCAACTTAAGCCAAAAAGTACACGCCAATAGTGGGCAAGAATTGCGGGTAAACCCCATTAAAAACTTGGCTAACTTCGATCTTTCACGGTAAAGAGATACGAACTCATTGCTCAAACAAAAATTTCTGCCTCGGATATAATTATACGTTTTTTCCTTTGCATGGAAAAAATGAAGGAATTTCTGGAAAAATTGTGGATCATACATCAGAATATTTACAGCCGCGAATCATTTCGCGAAACGTCTCAGCGACGGTTGAATTTTATCAGAATTTTTATAAAACGTCAAAAAGTGAAATTCTCGTATGACAAATCCATTAAATTTTAAAACTGTTTTTCAAATCTCTATTAAAGTGCGCGTACTTTTAGTATTAAGGTCAATTTGTAAATGGTTAATAAATATTGAGAGGAAACCAACACTTACTCACCGTGGCTTTTGGTATTTATACGTACCATTTGCTGCCTCGTTGCATGCGGTTACACGAAGAAAAACAACAACAACAACAACAACAACGGCAGCGACAAAGAAAACACACACTTTTGGCATTTCGGCGTTATAAGTGTGGGTTACAAAGAAAAATTTTAGCGAGATTATTCGTCATGTTAGATCGAGATAAAGAATGAATTCGAACTAGACAATTGAAACAAAAATAAACACAAACAAACGACACAACACTCGGGTTTACTGGTTTTCATCTTTCTTTTTTTCTTTCTTTCAAATGAAAATATATATTATAAACAGATTTATAATAATAGCAATATATAATTATTATTATTATTACAATGATATTAGTGTTAGTTATCATTCCATTCGTTTTTTCATTAATTATTAAGTAAATTAATCATCTAATTTATTCAACTGAAAATAAATTTATCCTTCTCTTCTCGTATCCTTCCGTTTTTGTTTGTTATTTTTTAAATAATTCCTTCTGTATCTTTCCGCACCAAAAGGAAAACAATAAAAATACATAATCGAAAGGTCGGATCGCGTATTTTGTGCTCGTATTGTATTCACGACGTTTCGGGCTGAGAGGAAAAAGTTTTCTCATCTCGTTAAGACGTTCGAAAATATTTTTGCTCTCAGCCCCGATCTGTATCCTGAATTATTTCCGTCAATGAATACAATCTCATTGCTGATGTAAAAAAAAAAAAAATTCATTACAATCGACAAAGATGACAACGAGTCATGAAATTGCTGGCTGTGTTAATTTTCTTTTCGGCAAAAAAGATGAGGATCGGAAAAGTCAGACTTTACATTCGGATACGGAAAAGAACTCGTAACTCTTGATATATCCATTTACTTGGAAATCGTGAAACGATTATTTTCTCATACTTTTCAGACGAGGGATTCAGGGATTGATAATAATTTAATTAATGTGACATGTTCGATGGAGAACGAGTGCGATTCGATCTGTTTATCATTACTTCCTTCGTGTGACTCGTTTAGGTATTATTTATCGTATCCGTTTCGATTGTTCGTTTTCATCATTGTTTCGTATTGTATTCGATAACTTAAGTGAGACGATGAGTGTTTGAATTGGTCACTCTGAATGCAGAATCATCGAAATGGTACAAATGCTCGATGAGTGTATTTCGAATTGGCATTTTTGGTTTTATTATATTTTTTTGTTCTTTTTGTTTTTTTATTCCCTACATTTCTCTCGATTCTTTCAAGGTTTTGTATTAGTTTGTGCGTTACTCGGAAGACTCGAATCGAATCGCATGTTTTCGAGTTACAGGCGCAAAAGAAACCGATTAATTCGGAAAACAGAGTGCATTCGAAAAAAGCGAATTTGTACTGAGCAAAAATAGCTGTTTGAGCGTAAATTCATTGATAGAATGGCTGTTTCGACTAAAAAATTTAGACACCGTTTGCAGCGGACTGCTCTGCAGCACAATGCTTCGATCTTCCTCTGTAAATTTATTTGTATCCACGTTTACAAAGTGACTCGAAAAATTATAAGGAAAAAAGACCAATGGAAAACGTTTTTTTCGTTTGGAACGTTCGTACAAAAATTATGTTCGCGAAAAAACATGTTTTTTTTGGAATGTCAACGAACTGAGAAAAACACTCGAAAAATAAAAATAAAAATAAAAAAAAAGAAAATGTTTTTCAACATTCCGATGCGAGACGAAAAGCAAAGAGATACTCGATCGAGGATATTTCCTTTTTTGATTCATTTATTCTCGCGAATCTATTGCCCCGTTTGAATTCAGAGATTTGTTCTTTCGTTTGTATTTTTGTTATTCATCGATCGCTCGATGATGTTCACTCACACATTTGATCCATGAAACTCGCAAAACAAGCACACTTTAAGCAGTCATTCGCACAAGAGGGTGGACGGTGGTTTATTAAGGGACTATTCTCGTGAATTTTAATCTTGTTTTTGTTTGTTTAGAGCTAGTTGAGAGACCACATATTCTCGTATTGTTATACAGGCTGCACCACATGAAAGCTTGTCATACGAAGCTTTTTCATATTCTTTCGTATGTCTGTGTTGTTTGTTTTTTGCATTATTGTTCTTTCTTTCTTTCGTATATTCCACCGGAAGTAACGACTTTTGTTTGTACGTTCTACATGTTCTGGATGTCATGCAGCGTCGCTTCCATCTCCTCCTGGAGCAATTTGTTTTTCTCTCTCTCGGCGACGAGGTCGTCTGTAAATTACACTCGTTAAAGGCCACGCACTCGAAAAAAAAGATAAACAACGAACAACACACACACGCACACGTACGCGCGGGCAAACAAACGGCAAAATCTGCTTTGGTTATAAAAAGGGCGTTTTGAGGCTTTTTTAGTTCGCCAAACAAACTTTTGGTCAATTAGACGCGACGCGTTTGTAACTGCAGTTTGTTTTTTCTCCTTCAACCTTTGAGTCAGTGAAAAATCGAGTTTCGTCGCATTATTTATCTCATGTTAGAAAATAAATCGTCCGTTACGCGTTGGTCTCTTGCTTCTCCGATTTCAGGAAACATTCATTGACTTATGAGGATATTTTGAAAAAGTGTTTGAAAAGTTATAAAAATAATGAAAAATCGTAATTCGTTTGAGCCACCACGCTTTAGCCTCATTCTTTCCGGCGAATCATTCTTTTCATTTCACGCTTTGCGCGTACGAGGAAAAATTGTGAATAATTAAATCGTTTACCGCGAGTCTCCGAGTTACCTCGACGCTAAGAGCCATCGAGAATTCTATCTCGCTCTCGCTCGCCTCGTTATTAATAGGCTTTGAGCTTATCGACGTTAATCTACTTCTTTATTCTCTCCCCTTCTTTCAACGTTCCCGCGCCTCTTCGATTGAGCGGAGAGAAGAACGGAACAATGGTGAGATCATTCCGGGAGAGTCGGAAAAGCTTCCAGTTCTTTTTTATCTTTATCAAATCGATGGTTGGCACTTGATGTTTAAAAAAAAAGTCGTGAGAACTCGTGAACAAGGTGAAGTGGAAAATAAGCTGTGCTGGGACGTTTGAAACGAATTTAAAAACGAAGACAAACGGTGAATTGAACTTTTGGCTCTTTGAAAATCAAATTTTTTGTCAGTCTTTTAAATTACAGCAACGAAATGGAAACTTCGGTTTTTTTTCGATGAAACGATCACGGATGCCGACTTTTCCGAAATTTCACTCGGTACAGAACTCGTTCAATAGAAGAAATTCGATATTCGTGAAAAAACGGTGTAAAATTAGTGGTCTGTGCTGTCGTGAATTAATATGAAATAATAGGAAGAAGTATCCTTCAAAATTACGTACCCTCGAGCCTGTCGACCTCCTTCTGGAGCTTTTGCACCGATCTCTCGGCGAATTCAGCGCGGGCCTCAGCCTGTGAAGATTCACAAAACATATTAACCGTGTGTTCTGTATGCAAAATAGTCACAATACGGATTAGAAGCGAATCCACATCAATCACTTTTTTAAACTCAATTATTAAATTCGTGCAATACCAGCTTTTATTGATATTTAGTAAAATCAAACTTGGGAAATGGGTTTGTCTTTAGACACTAAAAAACACTTCACGCTTTCGTACCTTCCGCATCGATGAACATTGTGAAATGAACGATCGTTGAGAGGAAATGACTATTCTCATGAAAACGAGTTAGAAAATGACGTTGATCAACTAATTCCAACGCTTCTTTTTAAAAGGAATCTCGAGGACGTTTTTTCATAATTTTCGTAGAGATACAAATTGCTGAGTGCATTGGAAATGCGTACAAAGAACTTTCATCTCGTTCTTCAAATTTCACCATTTGACATGAAATATTTTTCAAAAAAACTTCTGTAATCGATTAATCATAATTTTTTTACCTCTTTCAACTGGCTGTCGAGAATCTTGACCTGTCCTTCGAAAGTTTCCTCCCTCTGTGTCGCCTGGTTTTAGTCAAACGAACAACAACAACGAAAAAAGAGACAAAAAAGAAAATTCGTTAGTACAAAGCCATCACACAAGCGTTTTGAGACTTCGGAAAGTCCGAGAGACAAATAATGGTTCATTGGTTTTAATATCATCGCAGTTGCAAATATATTCATGAAAATTCGATATTCACTCGCTCTTTTACTTTTGGGTGAGTTAATCGTGTTGGTCAAATTTTTAGTTTGTTGCAAATGGAGGGTTTGGGATCAGAGAAGAAAAAGTCGTTTAAAAAACACGGCAAATCGAGCATAATCGGCACTCCCGAAGGATTTGTACCTCCTTCAGACGGTTGTTGAGGGTCTTAATTTGGTTCTTGTACTCCTCCTCGCGTTGGTTCGCCTACGTACATTGATTCAACATTAAATTTCACTCTTTTCTTTGCTCATGAAAATATCTCTGATTCTACCGAGTCCTGGCACTGATAACGATTGAAATTTGGGATCAATTAAAAGACCAATCTTTTTTTTGCAACGAAATATTTATCGATCGAATAGATACGTGAAAAAACGAGTTTGATTTGGTCCCTTTGGGATAATCCATCTGATAAAGTCGAGTAGCGAATTGATTTACTTTTTAAACAAAAAATTTCGTACCTTCTCCTCGGAGACCTCGAGGGATTTCAAGTTATTGCCAACGACGCGAAGTTCTTCCTCCAGCTCGACGATTTTACTGTAATAAAAAAAGATCGAATTTAAAATCTCGTGCTGCTCATTCTCCGGAAATAATAATTCGCCCTTTGCCACACCATTTTTTTTAATTATTATTCGCAGGAGTTTGGAGCGTGGGATTGGGTTGGAAATATTCTACGCGACAAAAATCATGCTCGAATTATGAAAAAAAAACGGAAAACAAGCACAACAACTTACGATTCGGACAACTCGGCCTTCTCCTCAGCACGCTCGAGGTCCCCTTCCACCATGACTAGCTTCCTGGCGACCTGTGATTAAACAGCCACACGTGTCATGCCAAAGCAAACTTAAAATTTCGTTTTTTATCATTTTTTAAAAAATTTTCTCATGCAAATGCAAAAGTTGTGGTACAAATAAATCAAAACGAAGGACAACATTTTCTCCTTCTGCTCCGGGAGTTTCCAGCTGCTCCATTTCCGGTCCGCAGTAGGTCCATGTCTCGTTGTTGTTACAATAAAACCATTTCTCAACAAAACAAATGAGGTTTAGGGTTAAAAACTGCTCTAAATAATCGATCAAATAAACTGCGCTTGGGTACATTTGGGCTCACGTGCAAGTGTGATTAACTGGATTTTCCTCTTTTCAGGGTAACTATTGGAACGAGGTACGACGACGATTAGCAGCCACGAGAAAACGTAAAACTCGAATCGATCGAAAAATAACGATGCTTACGACTCTCCAGCCTCGGCACGTTCCTCGGCACGCTCGAGATCAGCCTCAACCATGGCCAATTTACGGGCAACCTGTGTCAATGAATATTGAGATGATGATTTTTTATTTTCTTAGCTTCTTCCCATTCAACAAGCTCCACTCAATTATTTTCACTCGTTTTGCAAACTCGATTAAACGTTACTATTCCACAATAACGAAATTTTTTCATCGCTTTAAAACCTCCTCCGATTGGAGTTAACTTTGAGTTAGCAACAAAGATTTTCTTCAATTTCAATCTTTTTTACATACTTTTCAAATATACAACAGATTTTCGCGCATGTGAATGTTCACCGAGCCGCAACTCCAAAGAAAAAGAATTTTTTTTCAGACTTCAATCTAAAAGTTCTCGGTCATTGAAACCGAAAGTGGACGAAACGAGTTGAACAGAATTTGCATTTTGACTGAAATGAGAATTTTGAAAATTCGTGCAACTCGATCATCCATCGGGGAGCAAAACTTCCAGCTGATCGTGAGTATCGTGTTTCCAGTGGGAATAAAAAACTTCGAGAAATCGATAAACTCGATATGAGCTTGAAGAATCGAATGTCGAATGAGACTCGATCGATTTTTTTCCATAAGAAATTCGTTTATCATTTCTCGAGATACAATTTACTTGAAAATCGTCCACGATGCCCAGGATCGGGTATGAGTTTCACAGTGAAAAAAAGCCCACGAGATAGTCCACACTCAGGTTGCTGTTAGAGGAAAAAAACAAACGCACGAAAGCAGGTGACGTCAATTGGAGGATCCTCGTTCTCGAGATCCTGCGATTAAACCAAATCGTTGTAAAATCGAGGAAAAAAAAACATATTAACGAGTCAATCGAGGTCAACAAAAAAAAAAGAAACAAATGAAAAATCACGATGACGAGGCGTTGTTAAACTGGCTGGCACGTTGATTTCCTTTCCTGCTGTACATTTTATCCCCCCAAATTTCCAATTATAATAATCCAAGTATTTTATTCGATCGATCGAATTTTCTATCGCCTTAGCAAAACTACTTGCCTCCGTAGTTTGTTGTCCACTATCATCGGAAGTGCATGAATCGAATGGTTCGTTACGAGTCGATAAGATTTCGAATTATCAATTGATCGAGTTATTTTATCATTTTCATTCCGAGTAAAAAAACGTTGGCTTTGCATCGAAGCCTGACGTAACGGTAATAAATATTTTTTCTTCGGCCTGGTGGTCTTCGATTCGCGGTTATGTAAGAGAAAAAAAATCGAGAAAAAAGTAAAACAGTTTGAGTCACAACGCGAATGAAGCTATTTTTCACGCATTATTCGTTCAACACTCGATAAAATTCAACAAATTTGGCAACTTCGAGAACACTTTTGAACTTCTTTCCTTCACTATTTTTCATCCAACTTTGATTATTTTGATTCTCGTAATTCCCACCGTATTCTATGAACTTTAAAAATCCCTAAAAATTTGCAATATTAAATAAACTTAGTCGAATCGCGATCGAATATTCGAGATTGTCGTTGGGCTCTGTCCGCTCCGGACGACCCTCGCTCGTTGTCGATTGATAAAAATAAACGAAACACAATAAAATTACGTAAATGGAGCAAAGAGGCGAAAACGAACAGCAGAATCCACTAAAATCGTCCAAAAACACGTCAACGATGAAACACGCGTTTGAACTTTTTGTGCACAACCATGAATAGCCCCGAATAACAGTTGAATAATTTCATCGAATAGTCTCGTCGTTCGGTTACCCTTTTTCCCATATTTGTCGCCACAAATTCCCTAATTATTGAACTCGCAGCCTGACCAGTCTGTTCGATCGGATACGAAGAATAAAAACAAGTAAAAAATGAATTTCGCACTTGGAAAAACCACTAGAGCACCACTTTTCTTCGTTTCGTAACCGCTTATTTTTTCTTCCTCGCCTAAAGTGGCTTTACCCCCTTCACTGCCCCTCCGTTTTCCCTCAAATTAAGGGATTGAGCTGATTTTTCGTTTGAAATTTCGCGGTAAAAGCTCTCGTGCACAGCACCAAGCTCCCAAGTCGTTATATTCACACGTGTCGATCACTAATTTTTCCATTATTTCGATTACCAATTTTTCAGCATCGATTTTTCTCTCTTTTCTTAATCAACGCTCGAATATATTTGTTTCTCTATTCGCCTGGAGACGAAAAAATGCCATGTTTTTATGACCGAAAGAAAATTCGTTGCTTTCGGATCGACAACGAGACTCGATGTCACGAGATCCTTAGGTTGCACAGCCGGTTATTGTAATTACGATAATGGTAACGCCCGGTATATTGGAACGACACATTTTCAGCGAGCACACAGCGAGTAGTTAGGGTTAGGCACTTTACTAACGACTAGGAACCATCATCATCATCATCATCATCATTATTATTATCACTGCAGTCACGCTTGGTTCCTTTCTTTATTTCAATATTTTCTTTCGTCGAGGGGTCTCGAACCTCATCGTATTTCTTGTCTGCTTCTTCAGCTAAGAACCGAGCCTCCTTGAGCTGATTCTCAAGAGCGTCCATACGCTCCTCGTCGGCCAAGCTCCGGTTCTCGAGAATCTTGCGGGCTCTTTAATACATGTACAATCGAGAGAAACTTTCGATTAATTTCATTCTTATAAAAAAAGTCAAATAAATAAAGAAACAATGAAAATTCGTTGAAAAACTAAAAACGAAGAAAAAGTATGAAATCCTGATGAGATTCTCTTGATCCAGCGATTTTTCTCGGCTCTGCTGCTCGGCTCGCGGTTCCCCATCTGTCAATATGCTGTAAATATCGTACCCAGTGATCGCACGACGACACGAAAGTTCTCGGTTGGAAAAATCCTTTTTCATCTCAAGGAAAATTTTCGAGGCTATTTTTAACGTTCAATGGATTAAGACAGAAACGTTCAGAGGCAAAAACGAAATAAAACGAGTGATTTTTCGAACCGAGACCATTTCACCATTCGGTCGATCAGCTGATAAAGAATTTCGAGGAATGCGCTCTTTAATATTCGTCGCGGCGTGACCCACCTCCTCGTATTTTTTATCCGCCTCCTCAGCGATCAGCTTAGCTTGTGAGAGTTGTTGCTCCAACGATGAGACCCGATCGTCCTCCATGTTCGTACGATTTTCGAGGGTCTTGCGTATCCTATTGATATCGAACATTTATTTTCTGTCGTTCGTCACATCGAAAAGGCTCGAGATTCAAGAAATTTACGTGGGAAATTAAGATTGCTGAGAAATTGGACGACTTTTTTTTTCATTTCGATATATTTATGTCTTTTAGCTGCAGAACGCCAAAGTATTTCGACGTGAAGTTGAGTTGTGCCGAGGAAAACAAAATTTCTGTGAGTTTCGTTATATTTTATCGATTCGGCTTGACACTCGATCGCCCAAATTCGCTGCAACAATAGCATCTTTCCTCACGAAAACAGACCTCGATGAAATCGAAACTGCAAAAGTGAACTCGAAGCGTTTCAAAGCCAGCGAGTTTTTCAATGTCACGAACGCCGCCATCGAATGACCGGAAACGAGATTGTCGAGTTAACGAGCCTGCGATAAGCTTTCACTCTGGTCAATTAGCCGTGAAAATTCACGGGGATTCAAATCGAAGTTTCATCGCTCTCGCAAACGCTCGTTTCCTCTCGAATCGAGTGAATCCATTTTTTCTCCATTTTTTCAATAATTCGTTCACAATTTTTCTACTATTAATTCTTCGAGCGTATGAAGATTTGATGAAAAAAAAATTCCTCGTCGACGGCACGCCGACTAAATGATTTATCGGATGGAAAAACAATGCGGCGAGACTCGCGCGCAACGTGCACCGATATTAACGACCGGAAGTGGCCGAAGCGCAGCTTCCGGCGTGTCCAAAAAAGCATTCAAAAGAGCGCATGCATTCTGTTTGAATTTATTCTCCGAATGAGAATAAAGAAATTGAAAACATTTCGCTCTCATCGAATCTCCACTCGCTCGATGAAAGTAACTCGATTTCTCGATCGTCGAAAAGCTTGAGGCCTTAAAATTCAACGAATTTGAGCAAATGTAGCGAAAAATATAAAATCGAGAAAAAATCGAATTTTCTTCGTTGCATTATCAGGGCTCAGGCTTTCGACGCCAATTTTTTTCTTTCCACTTCCATTATTTCAACTTCTGACTCACATCAACGAGCAAAAATTCTTGTGAGAAGTAACAACCTCGAATGCAACGAGAACGGAGGAGACAGATAAACCGAGTCTCTTTATTTTCGTGAGTCATTCCGAGCGATAAGAAATCGCGTTAGAAAAAAAAACACGATATCACTGTATTGTTGGTCGTTGAAGGGTTTGATGACTGATAAAGTGAGATTGGTGAAGAATCTTGGCGAGCGAGTTTACCGAGCCGTAGGAACCGGATTTGACAGTTATTGAACGAAATAAACTTTTGTCTAGCCAGGAGCAGGCTCGAAGCAACAAAACCGTAAGAACAATGGCCAAGTTCCAACAAAAAGTTGAAACGTCGCTTCGTTTCCAGATAAAATCGATCGCAAAATAGTTTTCAAATAGCAGCAAAAATCTCGATCTAAAATGGGCTCAAAAATCAGCTCTTTTTGTCCAATCTCCTTGACCAGTTTTTCTTATATATATAAAAAAAAAAAAAGATTGAATCTCAAACGATTGAGGAGCGAGTTAAACTTTGAATTCGCATCGAAACGTGAGTAATCTCGTGGAACATTTATTCCAAACATCTGTCATAGAGATAGAAAAGGAAGAGCAATGAGAGTCGGGAGAGCTGCGATAGAGCTCGTCGTGTCTCGGATTACGAAGACACGTGGGTGCGAAATACGTCGATACGGGGGAACGTAGCTTCGACGTGAATCAGCAGCCTCGCGGCTCGAGTGAGTGAGTGAGTGAGTGAGTAAAGTAACGAAATTGAATACAGAGACGCGTCAGTTGATCGGCGGATTGATCGAGAGGGTCGAGAGCCACAGCCATAGTAGTTCAGTCTTTTATTTCCTGTTGTTGTTTTTCTCTCGCGGAGGGGCGAATAAATTTGGTGACTACTTTCGGCAGCCAGGATGCCTTGCAAATGGCTCCGAATTTCGTTCACAAAAGCGTTGACGGTCGGGGATGAAATGTTAGAATGACTGAAATTTCGAACAGGCAAAATCTCGAGTTTGTAAACTTCGAATGATAACATGGAGACAAATGAATTCGACCAGAGCTTTGAATGTCGAAAATAAATAAAGTACAAGCTTCAAGGTTCGAAGCACGTTTACGTCGAAAATAGAGTGCAATAATCGCCCATTGTACGACGACTACAATATCGTTTTTCCGGAGATTCGACCATCGCTCTTTCGATTCATAAATTACTGCAGTCAACGATACTGTGAATATTAAAAATTTTGAAAATATTATAACGAAAGAGGGAATATTAGTGAGGTTGAAATACTGAAAGGCCAAAAAGTCGAACGGTCAAAATGGCAAAACGCTGGAAAGTCGACCGATCGAAATAAAGAAATGCAGCGGAGCTCGAAATACACGAGCCTCTCTCGCACTCACTCAGACCGGTGATCTCCAACTTCGAACATCGATGACACTGAAGTTTCCAACGTTGGAGTCCAACGAAATGATCTAAAAAAACTCTCAAATACTTCCAGTAAATCTCCAATTTTGTTCCCTGCCGAATTTCCAATTCGTCATTTTTCAAGCTACATCAATAATCCGTGAAATAAAAAAACAATTAATTATGAATATTTTTTTCGTTCAATTCGTTGAACTCCAACGTTGCAAACTTCAGCGTCGTAAACATCGCCATTTTGGCTTTCGCCAAAAGAAGAATTCACTTTCGATTTTTTGCTACTCTCCATTCTGGTCTGTCTATAAAACAACTGCTCTCCATTTTGAATTCGAAAATATGAACTTTTGACTCGTTCGTATGGTCTGTTAAGGATATTTGGTACAGGCGATACAATGTTGCCGTGCTAAACCATGCTAAAAACATAAAAAATTCCAAAATGATGAGAATTTTATAAAATTTGGTGAACATATTCTCTTTAGTGCCAAATTTGACAATACAAATTTTTTAAGATTTTTCTTCTGCACAGTTATCGAGTAATTGATCACTAAAGTTCACGTGTACAAGCATAGCGTTTCCAATAGATATACATTCCGGGCATAAGAAATCTGCTTTAATGCGTAATTACTCGATAACTAAGGAGAAGAAAATTTTGTAAAAAATTGTGTTTTCGTACTTGATGTTGAAGAACATTATGACCAAATTTGATCAATTTGTAATTATTTGGACTTTTGTACCAGACATCCTTAAAATTGCATTCGAAATGAAAACCGTCGAAATATATATTTTCGAGTAAATACGAATTCAAAGAGGGAATATTCGATTAAACGCTAAAATCTGCTAAATAATCGATTGGAAATAAGAATTTCGAATAACTTATTTCTCTCCAATCTGATATTAGAACTTTGAAAATTTCGAAATATCGAGCGTTATAAAATTTGGTTATTTGACAGGTTGAACCCGCATTGACGTTGCTGTCAAATTCTGGACAATCGAAAGCGTCTAGGAAATGAGAGGTTTTTCAAACCGTTTTCGAAAGTCCTTCAGGCTGTTGCTTTGGAAAAAAAAAACAAAACAAGAATTGGCGGATAATTTCCAGGGGTGAAAATCTAAAAGTTAGGTGTGCCTCGAACCACTTCGGCTCCGAAAGTGAGCGTTTTCTGGGCTTCGAGAACCGAGAAAATGTTGGGAAAGAAGAAGTTTCGATGCGAGGTCACTGACTGCACGGACGGGAGACGAAAATTGATCGGTTTCTCGTTCAAGTTCGACGCAGTGTTTAACTCGCTCATCTCCATCGATCCGTCGTTCCTTAATATCTTTTTTTTCTTCCAAAATGAGAGAAAAAAAGAGTTTGAAGGCGAACGAGAAATCCGGCTTCTTACCGTTCGCTCTCATCGGCGGCTTGGGAAGCCTCAGCCAATTTGGCGGTGGCTGTGGCGAGACGTTCCTCGGACCTCTCGAGATCTTCCTCGAGCAACTGGATGCGACGGTTCAGGGCGGCGACCTCGGATTCAGCCTGAAACGAACAAAAAAGTATAAAAAATTAATTTGAGTGATAAAATCCGTAAAACTCGTTCTTTGGACTCGATTTTTTTTCAATAATTTTCCTATTTTCGAAGAGCCAGTAATTTTTAGCTCGCAATTACAGCAGGCGGCGTTTTACGGCCGAACAAATGAAATGCTCCCGTACTTGAACGGCGACCCACCCAAACCTCGTCGAGCGGCAACGCCGCCGTAGTACGTTTCTCCCCATTTTACGCTCAACTCGATTCTTTGCTCGATCGAAACCGAACGCAGACTCGCATGCACGCGTCATCGCTTCCGAATGTTGCAAAGCCGGAAATCCGCTGGAAATTATGCGCCGCACAGTTTCCGCGTGGCTTTTGACGCTCGGTTCCCAGGACTTAAAAAAGCGGGCTCTCTCCCATCGGTCGTAGGTCGCTGGGCTATTTTGCATGAGAATTCGCGAGGGCCCCCCGTCAAATCCAGCGAAAACGCGTAATTCTTCGAGTTTCGAATCGATGAAGCTGACTGAATTTATCCAGTTTTTCAATAAACTTGTAAAGAAAATATTTCATCATTGAAATCACTCGCTTTCCGAAGATTCAAAGATTAGAAAAATCCGCTATTATAATCGCGAACCCAATGCTCTCGGAGCGTGCATCGCTCTGAGCGTTTCTCGTTAAATTCAAATCCGCGCTAAACCGGAAGTGCACGCGATAACGGAGCGAGCCCCCACCGCTGACTCCGTTCAACGCCAATGGTCCATACTGGGCCGCGATCCAGGAAACGAGAGGAGCGATAAAGCCACGAAAGTGTGCTAAAAAATTTGAAAAATACGTTTTTTCCAAATTTTGGGATATTTTTGAAAAAATTTTTATCAACTTTGCTATTCATCGAGGATTTTAAACATTTTTTACATTCCTGAGAGCTCGCGCAGTGTGCAGTGAAATCAATCCCTGAGCGAAGCTCCCAACAAAACGATCCCCGCGATCGATTCAGTGAAAATACCTTAAAATAGCAAAGCACATCACTTTTTTCTCTCTTTAGGTAGCTCCGTGGGAGTGTCATCTAGTTTGTCGCTCATAACGACAGATCACGTAACGCTCCTCTCTCGTATTAATGGCGCAATGATGCTCGTCTGTACACACGAGCATATTACGCGTTGCGCTCTGTAAGCTCACAATTAGAGGTAATTTCCTCGAGAACTCGATGCTCTACGAACACCCTGGAAGTTCAGCCACCTCCAATCGAGTCAGAAGACCAGGTAGGATCGTCAGTCTCAACGAGGCACGATCGGCACGTCGATCAGCTGATCGACGACTGTTTTTCTCATTTTCTTTCCAAGGACCGCACTAGGGTCAATTGCGAATGATTTTTTGGACGAATTTAAGGTAACTCCTTTACTGCATGCTAGTCAAATGAGTGCTAAATTTTCAAAACGCTTTTAGACCAAGCTCAACGTACCGATTAAACTTATTGTTAGCAGATATGTATTCAAGCATATTTTATAAACGTGAAAAAATATTAAAAATGATAGTTTTGCAAAACTATCAACTGATAGATGCAAATTTCCATGATGACACATTTTCGCAGCTATTTTTCAAAGAATCATCTGTATTTTTTAACCGATTTTATTGCACCGAGTCTCATTTTGTTCCTCAAACGATCCTCTACCAATTCACCACGTAGATTTTCCTTTGAACTCATTCCTGAGAGAAATTATGAATGAAAAAGTTTTTTCACTTAATTAACAATTGGCTGCAACTGTGAAACGATCAAGTTAAAAAAACAACTACATGGTGGATTCACAGAGGACCGGTTGAGGAACGGAATGAGACTTGCTGCAATAAAATCGATCAAAAAACGCAGATTATTCTTTGAGAAATAGCTGTGAAAATGTGTCATCATGGAAATTTGCATTTATCGGTTGATGGCTTTGCAAAACTAGCGTTTTTAATATTTTTTCGCGTTAATAAAATATGCTTGAATACATATCTACTAAGAATAAGTTTAATCGGTACTACTTTGAACTTGGTCTAAAAGCGTTTTGAAAATTTAGCACTCATTTGACTAGCATGCAGTACAGGAGTTACCTTAATCCGTGGAATGATCGACGATGAGTATAAACTGATAATTGATTATTAAACTTAAATAAATAAATATTATATAAAAAATAAATAAATCATTAAAGTTGTCGGATAATTTATTATTATTATTAGAAATGATAAAATTTAGATATATTGAGAAACAAATAAAATAATATACTTCGCAATGAAAATCGCTGTCTCCGTCGCTTTCGCTACGATCGAATGTCGAAATAAAATAATTTCGCAATTTTAGGCTGAGTCAGCTCGGAATGTGCTGATGAATCGGGCGTTCGTTGAAAAGACATTGAAAAATATTGAATTTCCGCGTTTCGGCGTGCAGACCGACGGTTGAAAAAATATGGAGAAACGCGGGCTGATAGGGAGCGAGGAACTTGCAACGATTCGTTGTAACTCCGTGCAAAAAAAGGCAAAAGGTAGGAAAACTTGGGGAAGAAAAGGGACGCGGATTCGAAACGTCAGACAGAAAGGAGAAGGGAATAAAAAATGAGGAGAATGGAGAGCGACATTTGAGTTAGAGCAAAATAAAAGCATGAAAAAGAAGTTGAAAAAAATGAGATGAAAGAGACGAGACGAGCAGCGAAGTCTCGCATTTTTCTGTCAAAGATTTGGCGCTCTTCGGAGACCGAGAATGACGAAATAGCGAGAGGGAGAGAGAGACGGAGCTCCCCTTTCCGGAAGCTTTAATCAGTTGCTTCGTAACAGCCAGACTCGTGCATTGAAAAAAATGTTTTTATGACGCTCGAACAAAGTCGCTATTTTCGTAAGGAGCTTTGAAAGAGTCGCGACTCGAGCTTGCAAGCATTCGCCTTTCGTGGCTGTTGAAAAGTAATATTTTCTTCGGAGATCGAAGAAAACGACGCTTGTCACTTTCACCTTGAGAATTGACTTGTAAACATAGAATTCTCGACGGTGAAAACACTCGGTCGTTTCTCAATAATAATGAAAAAAAAAAAAAGAAAAATAAAAAACGTCGTTTCGTGAAGGTGTGACTTTAACGCTCTTCGAGAAGATTCGGTTTCGCGGGCTCAGCTTTGACAACCTTTCATTATTTTCATTCTTCTCACTGAGAAAAACATTTGATTGCATCACTTGAGAAATGATCAATTCACCTAAAATATTTAGTCCCATACGACAAAATTACACAAGATTTTAGATAATGATTCAAATAGACAGCGATTTGGATTTACAAAATTAAGGATTATGTGCCGACAGTGAAGTTTGCAACGTTCGAGTCCAACGAAATGAATGAAAAAAACATTCGTAATTCACCCATTTTTTATTTCACGAAATATCGGCGCAGGTTGAAAAACTACGAATTGCAAATTCGGCAGGGAACGAAATTGGATAACTACTCGAATTATTGGAGGCTTTTTTTTAACATCATTTCGTTGAACTCCAGCCTTGGAAACTTCAGTGTAATATTATGTGACGATATTTGGCTCACTCTAACGTCATATTTCGTTGCTAAAACTTTCTTTCGAGGCAGACATTTGTATAGACAATTGACTCGGTTCGCCATCGATAAGGTTTTGTTGAACTACACGAGGAAAAAGGTCCGACTATCAAAATTATTTGTCATTTTGCACAAATCATATTGGCTAAAGTTTCAATAAAAAAGGGAAAAATCGAAAAAAAATCGTCACCAGTTTTCAAGTTCTTTGATGAAATGGTTTGTTTGTGAGAGCCGTTTGAAAATTCTGTACGACGCAACGTTGGAGTTCAACGAAATGAACGAACAAAAGATTTATAATTCATTATTTTTTTATTTCACGAATTATTGATGTGGCTTGAAAAATGATGAATTGGAAATTCGGCAGGGAACAAAATTGGAGATTTACTGGAATTATTTGAGAGTTTTTTAAGACCATTTCGTTGGACTCCAACGTTGGAAACTTCAGCGTGATAAAACCGGCATATTCGCGTATATTATAAGAGCTTCGACGAATTTAGAGTGATATTTAACCGACCAGTGTGATTCGATTTACAAAATATTTATTATTCTCAACAAAACCACTCAGATGCTTCAGTACTTGATATTCAAATAAATACGTGATAAAAGTGTGTGTGAATTAAGTAGAAATAAACAAATGTTTCGAGTTTTTCGATCCAAAGGTTTGGTTCAACTCGTTTAGTGAATTCACATAAAGCAAAATTTAGTGATTGGTATAAATGTTCCTTATTTATCGCAAGCGAATGTTTGGTCAGATCAAGCAACAAAAATATCAACAAAGGACATTCAGTTGTTGTACCGATTTTTTTCTCAGTGTACTACCCTCATTTTGTGTCGCTGAGACAGAGATGAAAGTGGGGGAATAAAATGGAGTGTGATCGATGGGAAAACGATCGTTCAAACTGGCCACTGAGATGATAAATTTTTGTAGAAATTTCAGAAAATTTTAACCCACGAATATGGCTCGAGAATAATTGCAGTTGGGAAACATTTCATTTTGCTCTTACATGCGACTGTGAGCCAAACGTTCGACTAGAAAAAACAAATTCGTTCGAGGAAGCTTTCGAACGGAAATTTGCCACGAATGCAGACAACTTTATGAGGTTTGGTTAAGGAAAAAAAAAACGATGACTGACTTGCGATGAGATAAATCAGCGATTATCGAAAAAAAAGTTTTTATCGCCTCAGCAGTGCTCGAAATCGTTTCCATTGTAATTAGACAGTCGCCTTCGACTACGGTCATTACGTCAGCTTTTTCACGATTAGAAAAAAGTGAGCTTGAGCCGAGTGAAGAAAAGGGAGATTTGACGTAGTGAGGATCGAGCGGGCTCAAGGTCATTTTTTACCAATTAGCGTGCCCGTACAAACTTCCGCGCGCTCAATAAATCACTCGAGTTTCATGAATTTACAAGTGACGTTTGCTCACTAATTCGAGGGAATTACTTTCTCATATATTTTCAACGAAAACCGACGGAAACCTCGAAGATTGTGAATAGGAACGCGCTCAGCTTGAAAGTACAAAAAAGCTAACGGATTTCCTCGGCTTCGGCGAAGGAGAATCGAGCCCACGCTCGTTCTTTGACAACGCAGCACGTGTGTAACTCTCAAGAATTGCTCGATCCTCAAATCAATATTCTCACTGAGTCACTCGGATCGTTTACCCCCTTTTACCGATGACTCGACTTAAAGATCTATGAAAATCACGAAAAAACAGCAAAATTCTTCGAAATTCACGTGCTCGTAGAATAAACTTTATTTGCGTGTCCAAATGCCTAGAGAAAATCATTTTTTTCAATGAAATAACAAAAAACTTCACAAGATTGTCAAAATTTCATTAGTTTGTCATTGAGAATTCTAACGTTGATGTGTTAAAAAAACATCGTTGTAACGATATTTTCAAAATAAGCTGCAACCGAAATGCAGTTGAAATCGAGCTTCCACTGATAATTAAAAAGTCGGACGTAAGAACGGCTCTCCGCGAATCATTAATTATATTCGTAAAGGGCTGCTACGAGGCGAAGGGACTCTACGAAGAGAGAGAGAGAGAGACGTTCACACGAACGTCACGCAACTGCACGAGAGTTCTTGACATCGTGATTTTATCTGTTTTTTTATAGATGCTTTCGAAGTATTAAAAAGCTCGAAAATAAAGAGCGAAAGAATTTATTAAGTAAATGGGATGTAGGAAAAATTTGACGGTAAAATTGGGCCGGAGAATGCCCAGAAAATAGTAAAAATCAGTAGAAATATAAAAAATAATGAAGAGCAGGGAAAAAAGAAAGATGGGGGAACGAAGAGTCGAGTGAGCGATAAAGAGAGCCGGCTTTTCGGTTGGCGATGTTGGGGGCTCGGGTAAATAGGTAAAAAGAATGCGAAGTCTGGGGAGAGAGAAGAGAGAAAGAAACAGGTGCCCCTCCCGGCTTGACGAAGTCGGAGGCGGGGGAGAAAGCGAGAGAGAGAGACTCCAGCTTGACGACGAGAGTTCTGACACGCACGATCGATGCCTGTAACCGAGAGAGCCGGAGACGCCGGCTTTTTCGAAAAACACGTCTCCGTTTATTATTCCATGAGATGAAAAAAAAATACTCAACATTTTCGTACGTTAAAACAAATAAAGCGACGGTTGTCAGTGATGACGATATATCGGGAGCGAGGGAAGGGGGGAGAGAGAGAAGATTTTTCGTCACAATCGACGTGTCCCCGCGAAGGAACGTGTTTTGCAAGAAAAATCGTCTCGGGAGTAGCAGCCGAGTCGTCGTTGAGCGAGACACGAAATGGATGGTCTTTGAAGCAGCGAAAGAGAGAGAGAGAGAGAGAGATCAAGAGTGGAATGTGCGGTGGAGGCTTTTTTCACGTGCGGTAAATTCCATGTTCGACAAACCCGCGAAAATGTCAGGGAATTCTACTGCTCTTGACAGTATTCACTGAAAAATCATGTCGAGTTTAACGCGACTCAACGCGCAGCCGGGCTTACACGAACCGCATATTTTCGACGGGACTTTTCACCCGCAACACTCTCGTGTCCGATCAAAGGATCTTTTCGTTCAAGGGAAAATGAGAACTGTAGTGTTTTTTTAAGGCAAACTCACTTCCTCGCGTCGCAACGCTTCAACCTGCAACCGCCTCTGATACTCGTCACATTCGTCCTTGTATTTCTCCATTTCCTCCTTAGTCTGACGCATTTTCTTCTTAAGCATATCGAGTATATTGCCCTGTACTTGGGTCGTCATTTTGTGTAGTTTTATCGCGGGTCCTTCTCTTTAATATTTGACACGTTAACAACGTCACTGAACCCTTGTCGCGTTTCTTTTATCTTACGATTCCCACCTCGTCAAAATAAAAGTACAAACGTATATATATATAAATATATGTGTGTATTTGTATGTACAGGAATGTATTGTTGAGAGGAACAAAACAAAACACTAAAATTTGGCAGTTCGAGCCCACGGGGTGTATGGAGGTTTTTGAAAAAAAGCTTTTTTCCGTTCGAACGCGATTGTTGTACACCGTGGATTGTACTCCGAACTGTCGTCACACGAGCGACCACCGACTGCTTCGGCTGCACACGAGAGCAAGATGGCCGCCGAGCAATATACTCCAGTAAGGCCTTAGCGCTCGGTTGAAGCGCATGCGCATTCTTGTCTTTTTACTCGCTCTCTCTCGCTTGATCTCCAGTAAAACGCGAAAGTAGTTCCCTTCTCCTCTCACCCTTTCGTTCTCCTATACGCACCGGCAAATTTTCTCAATTCGGCGCGTAAAATAGTTCCCCCACCGTACGAATACAAATGTCAATTAGGTACGACCAATACGGCAAGTTTGAAAGGCGTGGAAAAAAAACAGCTATGAATGAGGAAGCATCGTTTTGTCAACACGATACGTTGCTCTGTACTCTACATCGAGGCTTTATAAAGGGGGAAATAATGAGAATTACGTTTGTATTCTGTCTCCGGTCGGGAGTGAACTCGCTCTGTACATTTTCGTACTTCACGGCGCTGCCACCCGAGCGCGCTCTGTCGGCTAAATTTGTAGCAACCAATCGAAAAACTCTGTTCGATCTAAAGCCTCCGGAAATACCGCGCCCGTGTTAAAATCCCGCTCCGTCGTTCGAATTACGTTGCCAAACAATTCCACTCATTGTTCCCATCCGAGTTTTCAATCGCGACATACGTTTCGTTTTTTTCACTCGTTACGCCAACATGTTCATCTGGATATATTTATTGCGGGATTGAGAAACTTTAGTATCGGAACGAGCGAAACGAAAACTCAACTTAACCTCAAAAAAATTTCGTTCGCGCTCGTCTCTGCTAATTGTTTTATTGGAATCGATGAATTTGATGAATTCGCATAAACTTCAAAAATAGTACAATCTCTCATAACTAACGATCAATTTAACTGATTAAAAAATTCATTAAAAATTATGGAAAATGCACCATTTTTGTGCATGATCGTTTCAATCCATCGACTAATACTGATTCTGTCGAATTGAATTTTTATGCTGTCAGTTCCATGATCCAGCATCACGGTAAGTTAATAAATCCGTTTCGAAGACCTTGAGATCGGTTTCCACAACTTCAGTCCACTTCATTCCTTTTTTTCAAGTGTAAATAGACGCTGAATTCCTTTTGGTGAATTTGCTCGACGCTGGCCCTCGCTCGCGAGGGTTTACGTCATATTGTATACACGAATAGGCTTTGGAGAATATCCACTACGCGATGAATCACCATTATCGCAATTATATATCGTCAGCTCCCATACTCTTTCTCACATCTCATATGGTGCTCGTGTTCTAAACGCGATAACTCGGTAAATAGAAGCATGTTTTTTTAAAAGACTGTACATATGTAAATATTCGTCATAAATACGCTCATAAATCTGCAAAGAGAGAGCCTATTTGTATTTCTGTTTGTTTGCCCATGAAACTTTGACAAGCATAAAAAATGCGAACTAGGATCCGTATTATGAAAAGTCGATCTAAATCGTCACGAAATCTAACAATGACAATAATTTAAATAAACCGAACTTCACATATTCGAGGAACTCGAATGCAATTCCAAGACTGAGTGACGTATTTCGAAACGGAACAAAAATGCTGTCATTCAAGTCGACTGCGCAAAATGGTCGAAATTTTTTAACGTGACATTTTTTTAGAAGCACCTATCCCAGAACACTCGTTTTCGCTTAAACATAACCTCCATAAGGATACAAAAATACCGTTTAATTCGCTAGCTTCATGACATTTATCTTGACGATCAGTTGTGAAATGAAAGATGATAAATTTTCTGAAAAGCCGATAAAATAAAGGAGAATGGATTTAACATTTAATCTCTCCAGACATCGCAATTTTTGGAGAATCGTTGACGCTTTCGACGCTTCAAAGAAATCGCCCTTCCGAGCCCGTTCTTCGAGGTGTCAAAACGCGTTTACACGTTTCTGTTTATTTTTACTTGAGAAATAATCTGACGCGCTCTTTACGATGTTCGTGATTATTTTTGGGCGCCGTATGCAGCACAGCTGCGCCGAAGTAATAATCGGACGAAACCTAACACTGGAACGGCGCCAGCCATAAAAAGTTCACTTCGCGCATCGACTACACTTCGCAAACTTCGTGCTCGATCGCCGTGCACCGAAGCTCTATTACTTACAAAAATTATCCACTCCGGCAAGGACTAGGGCGGCAAACTTCCGAGGATTATTCGGGAAATCGTCGTTGGAGGGTTCGAGGGTCGCCATCTTTCGAGGACGAATGTGCAACAGGCTCGACAATGCGAGTCAATAACACTGTCGAGTTCAAATGACGAGCAGTCAGCGACACTGAGCAGATTCAATTTGGTTACGAGCAACAGAGAGGGAGAGAGAACGAGAAATGAATAAAGAAATAAAGAGACGGAGAGAGAAAGACGGTCGTTCTAAATTCTTCGTGTCGGGCTCATGAACGTGGGCGTTTGCACTCGTTTCAAATTGTAACATCACGGCAATGCTGGTCGTCGAGAAATGGGGGGGGGGGGGGCCAAACCAATCCCTCCCTCCTTCGCCCCCTTTTATTATGTTGCCGAGGCATCGGAAACACTCGCTTACGCAATTCCTTCGGATATTCGAGTTTGAGTCACTGGATCGCGCGCGGTTTTCGCGTATTTTTAGAATATGCGAGAGTCTGGCAATCGACACGAAGAAGCGTGCCGATTGAGAGAAAAAAGCGAGAGATTAAAAAAAGCATCGGAAATTTGATGAAAGAGAAAAACGAGAATAAGATCGCGATAAATAATCATTGCGTTTGAGTCAAAAATAACCTAGGTGACGTGATCCCAAGCGAGGAACGAAAAAATAACTCCCTAGTTCGACCGAGTGCCGCTCGCCCCTGTGGAGCCACTTGTCAAGTTCAAAGTCTGCAACAGTTCAACGTTTTTCGTTGTTTTTTTTTTCTTCAATTATGGTCTCCCCCTTGTTGTAAACGAATGAAAATAAATGAATCTTCCTGCAGGAACGTTTTTCCTCATACAAAGTTTTTAAATTGAGATGGTCAGTGAGAAACCAACGAATTTCCCGACACTCGGTAATACAGGAATTGAAAAGAACTAGCATTCTTTAGACCGATGCAAAGAGTGCGTAAGAAAAACTGAAAACTGAATGACGGACTTGTTTAAACTGTAAATCGAATACTATACGAGTTGTCCAAACTGGTTCTTTGCATAATTTCCAAGCAACGTTAGAGAAATAAATTCTTTCGATCGTGTCGCGTTGAAGGCATTAGATTCGCATTGATCAGAAATACACTTGGCTATCGTTCCAACGACGTACGCGTCGTGAATGCGAATCTCAATCGAGGTTAGAGTGACAGATGAGAAAACGCGTTTGTAGGTTATGTTGAACGAGAAAAGATCGAATACTAGAAATTCTCGGGAGTTCAGGAAATATGTAAGGTCGGAATAGTTCTCAAAATTCAACGAGAGCGACCGGAAATGACATTTCGTGGGAGAGAAAGAAGCGAAAAATGCAAAGGAACGTATTGCTTTCGGTCAGTAACCTCAAAATTAGCGAATTGAGAGTCGAACAGGCGAGCAATTTGTCGGAGAATGAAAACGGTCGTTAAATCGTATCGATCGACTGGTACGGACCGCAGTACTACCTTAATAAGGTCCTTCGCCTTGCGGAAAGGCAGGCATTCAAGCTCAAGGTCATAACGAAGCACGTGCTGCCCTCGTGTTCTCCCATACAAGCACACTTTCCAAGCATTCGCCCCCGCCCCTCGAAATTCTCATAAATTGCTCAATTGATTCACCGATCGTGATACTGACCCGCTTGAGTTGATTTCCCATTATATTTTTAAGCTCGTTCCTTATAAGACTGAATTTCATCATGGTATCGCTCGAGAATATAGAACTTCCGAAAGCGAGTCCAGGGTAGTCGGCGCATCGTTTGCGTCTTCTGGCTTCTCTTTCGGCTTGTACTTCGGTTCTTTCGCTGGGACACCGTAATTTAGCCAATTCAGCGAGTTCAGGATCTTCCTCGACGTTGGGGGTCTCGTCGTCAGAATTCCCGTCGCCCCTTGCCCTCGCGACCGCGTGCTCAGGCTCGGGGCTGCTACCGTAACAATCCTCTTTCCCTCTTGACCTCAATATCGTTCTGACCGAGTCCCTCGTTACGTGTGATCTCGACTGATTACCGCTGGATATTTTTTTCGGTGAGACTTTTTCAGGGTCATTTATTTTCACGCTATTTATTATTACATTTTTACAATCTTCGTCGACGATTCCTCTTACGTGAGAAACGTCATCATCCTTTCTTACGATCTCGAGATTAGTAAGATCTTGATTGTTATCAACGATAAGGCCACACTGCGCGGGCCTGGGCTGAACGCTCTTATTGGTACGATCCGTCGTTTCACTGTCATCGGATACTACCTCAACGTTCAACTTTGTTATTGTATCGTTTTTAACGTCGTCTCTCGTTCTGTCACCTTCCAACAATGTTTCCTTCGTCCTTACAGCTAATTTTTTATCTAAACCTTCGACCCTCGTTCTCGAGTCTCCAATGTTATTGCTATTTGATCCTCTGCTTTGTTGATAATCCTCATTGTTTTCCTCACTTCTTGTCGAACATATTACAGCCTGTCTCGTGGTAGCTACAGCCGGTTGCTCCTTCGTCGATGTATTCTCATTGAACTGATTACTCGTCAACAATGTTTCGGGGTTCGATATCGCTGATTTAATTGTTCCAGCAGGGCCACACTGCGCGGGTCCTCTGCTGGATACATCAAGACGACGACGTGTAGCGTGTCGCGGATGATGTTGATGACCCCGACGTCTCGTTCCCATTGTTGACGTACTCAATGAATGATCCATTGTCACCGTTTATTTTTATTCTACTAATCGGGTGCGTCCCTTCGTACTCCCTATAACCACCCCTCTTCTAACCTTCTATAAACCCATGAGGGAGCACCCACTAGCGCTCTACTACCCCAGCACTGCTACCACTGCACCAGACACACCGCCATTTTGTCTGTCACTGAGCCTGGATTGCACACGTTTCCTGGCCCCACGACGGAACACACGCCGTTTTTACCCATACCAACTCGTTTCACCATCTCTTCTGCCCCCTCTGCCGCCCTCTCTCTCGCTCTCTCTCTTTCCAAATCTACCCTCTCGTTTCTCCGTCCTTTTCGTTACAATACATTTATAGTCACGTACGACTTCGCTCTACACACACGCGCCTGCTGCCCGAGATCTTAGCTTCTCTCAGTCGCACTCGTTGCGACCGACAGCGATCACTGTTGTACATTTTTGTTTTTCCTTCATTCTCCCACCCCGACTTGTCGCGTGGTGCGCTCTGCCTCCTTTTCTCTCTTCTGCGACTCTTCGCTCCCTCCCCATCCAGCCTTCCCAACATCCCAACGCGTTCGCAGCGCTCCGGTCTAACCCTTGCGTCAACTGCTTCAACTAACTAAATGTCGTGTCTCCTCGACTGACTCGATTCTCTGCGTTCGTCATTACCAAACCAATCGTTCTCTACTCGCGGCTGACCGCACGAATTTATGAAACTTTTGGCCTGATTCTTCCATCGGGATACTCATTTTTAGTTTTTTTAAAATTACTTTGTATCAATGTTCAAGATCGTACACATTCGTAAAAATTTTACGAGTTTGATCGTATTCGGCTTATTTGTTGAAACTGATTCAGCGAGTAGTTCGTGCTCATGCGCAACTCGTTGCGCTGGAATTTTGGCGTTTTAGATTTTTCGTTTCAATGTTCCATCGATATTTTTTATTACCATTTGACTTTTTCGAGACAAAAGATGCAGACTTTGCTTTATTTCACGGGATCGAAAGAAAGAATTGCGAGTTTTTTTTCTAGTTCAGTGAATCCTAACCTATTTGTGCTTCGGAGGGAAGGGGCGAAAAGTGTCCCTGATTTTTGATCGTTGCGATGACTTTCCTACGACGCTGTATACACGCTTCATTCTTGTCGCGCGTTTCATGCTGTTTCAAATAAATAATACACGAACGAGTCATTGGAATTCCTTTCGAAATTCCATACTTAACTTTCTGCGAGCGAATGTTTATTTTATTACTCACAGATCTTTGGCTGGGAACGAACATGCCTTCGGCACAATTTCAGAACGGATTGACACCTCAACAAGGTTTTTTCCACCTCGTCGAAATCATTATTGTTCGCAAGACACATTTTTTGTTTTGTTTCGCGAATGTGACACTTGCCCTCTACAAAGGTCGTTCAAAGAGTCGCATTTTTCACACGTTTTGTAATTCCATCGATGGACATAAACAGCTGTTTTTTGTTTACGCAGCTTTTTAATTCTTGCAAGAATTTCAATATTGGGGAATACTTTTTTCAAAACATTCTCTCTTCCCCTCGGCTCTTTGTTTTTCTTTCGTTGCAAGAAATTCCTGTTACAGATTTATTTCGAAACCTTACGATAAGTTCGTCAACGTAATTGTTGAGTACGGACATTTTTTTCTCTTTATCTCGAAGCTAGAGTGTTTGAAATCTCATATTTGATGATAAGAAAATAATGTACTTAACCTTTCAAGGACGGGGATTTTTACGTTGTGCATAATATCGATGAATTTTTCAAGTGAACCGTCCTTTGAAGGTTAAGAATATCTGTGAAATCGATGGATCTCTCAAATTCTTACTTTTTTTCAGGATCGAATCGAAGACAATTGTTCTCGTGTACGTAAATACGAGAAAATTGAATATTCTTTACATACTGACAGAATATAGCTGCTCATTTTTTCTGGTTGACTTAATTTTTGTTCGTTTTTTTTTTTCAATCAACATCAAACAGTTATTATTAACACGTAAAAATTTCGTCATCGATTCCGCGAGTCGAAGCACATTTCTGTTTGTAAATAATTCGTGCATGAAATTGCAACGGTTTTTTTTTCGCTTCCGCGACAGGGGAAGACAAGGAAGAGCGATCAGTTGAAAATTCTTCTGCGTAAATAGCAAAAAAGAAAAATGAAGTGCGACGTAGAAAACTGGAAAAAGTGACTCACGTTCTGGAGAGCCTTGTCCTTCTCCTCAAGTTTGGTGTTGACTTGCATGAGCGCCTCCTGCGTTTGGTCAAGGTCATTTTCGATGGTTTGGATCTTCTTTTGCAGGGAACGAGCTTCCTCTTCAGCCTAACGAAATAAGAGCGAATGAAAAATCGATTGAACTTTGAGCATCGAAAATGTTGTTACTGATGAATTGAGTCGGTTGCAGCGAAATTTTCATTCTTACTTTTTCTGCGCGGGCATTCGCATCGCGGGCTTGCTGCTCGCAGAGCAATGCGCGGTCCATCGCATTGTCCTTCTCCAGCTTCATTCCCTGCATCTTCTTCTTGATCGCGTCCATCTTGTTTTCTTTTTTTTTCTTTTTAGCTTACGAAGAAAAATCTGTAAAGTTAATTAAGGAGATTACTCAATCGAGAAATTGAACCCTTCGATAGATTCTTTAACTAAAAAAAAATCAATTACGATAATAATCCTAAAATCTTCGAACAATGGCGGCCCGATTAGTCGATGCAATCGCGTTCCATTGTTTAATCTTCCCGTCAAATAATAACGCAACAAATATACATGAAAACTAATGAAATCAACGAACTCCAATCCTCGTTAAATAATCCCGCTCGAAAAATATTTATTCAAAGAATAATAATTCAACGGATTACACGCTCGTGAGACCAGGCTCGGGCTCACGTTCGAGAAACCACGATCGCGCTTCTGGATCGGTGTATAATTAGCGACCTACCAGGGCACCCCTCCCTATTTATAGAGGAAGGTCTTTGCTGAAGTGAGATCGAATCGAATGAGACCCGGGACTACGCCCCGATGAGTTTATCCATTTTTTTGCTTTTTTCCGCTCTTAAGGAGGAGTTCTGCTTTGGAAAGTCAAAAAAATCGGTTGTTTTTGGGAATGTTTTTAGGATAGTCGCAAATAACTCACCATAGCAAACTTTTCGGTGTAGTTTCAAGATATTTAAAGAGTAAAAAAACATTTTTTTTACGTAAGAAATACTAGTTTGTTTGGGTAGAATGTGGAGATCGTAATTATTGTCTGCAACGAAAATTCCAAATTCTTTTTCCATTTTCATATATTTTTCTTCCATTTGAACCTAAAAAAACCCATAAAATTGCGAAATTTTATATTTTAGCACGCTGAAGTGCCATTTTTTTTCTTTAGAAGCCTTTTTTTTCAAACTCGCTAAAAATATTATAGAATTTCGCAATTTTTTCGGGTTCTTATAGGTTCGTATGGAATGAAAATATACGAAAATGGAAAAAAAATTTGGAATTTTCGCTGCAGACGATAATTACGATCTCCACATTGTCCGCAGCTGAGAAACTTCGGCAATCCGACTTTTTGCATAAACCATGTACAAATTAGTATTTCTCGCATTGAAAAAATGTTTTCGTACTGTTGAAACATCCTTGAGACTATACCGAAAAGTTCGCTATCGTCAGTTATTCCCGTCAACCGAAAAACATTCCCGAAAACAATCGATTTTTTGACTTTTTAAAGCAGGACCCCCCCTAAAATTTAAAGAGCGATGAAAAATTCGTATTTTCTCTCCCATTGAGAAACGGTTGTTGGTATTTTTTCACAGACTTTAACAATTTTGTATTAATTTTTGTTTCTTCCCAATGAAATTTAGTCGTGCGAGCTTTCTGTCCCTCTCACGAGTCTCTCGGTCTCAACCGCTTCGTTTCGGAAGCGCAACGCGAATGGAATTCTTCGAGGGATTCGCCACTTGTTCAATGGAAACCTAATCGCGATATTTCCCCCTTAAACTCGTCACCCGATCTCGCGCGCTCCTCATTTCTTTTTATCCTCGAATCCGAGTGTCGCATTCGAACGAATTTTTCGTTTGAATCTCGACGCATAAGCCACAGGCGCTCGAGGATTAAGGGGCTTTGGAATATTAAGGTCCTTCGGAGCTAGTTAATCGCGTAAATGCGCCTAAACGTATCGAGTTCTTGGCCGCATTTTGTTTTCATCCTTTTATTCGTGATATCCGACACTCACAGTGAGTCGTTTTAAACTGAAATATTCAAAATGAATTCGTGAAATACCAATAAATTCAATATTTTCAATGAAGTTTACAAAAAATCGATAAAATATCGGCGCTCTCGATCCGTCCTCGAGACAATCGACATTATTTTCGCAACCGTCAATGCAGCCGTTCAGTTTCTCAACATTCTCGAGCCGATGACGTAAGACGCAAATTTTAAGGGAGTTTACGAGCCGACGACGACGCTTCGATCGCGAGGGTTGGTTATTTTTACTTTGGCGGATCGAGAGAGAGAGAGAGCAAAACTATAAAAAAGAGCGAGGAAGAGCGAGAGAGACGGGGAGAGGGAGAGGGAAAGTCGTTCGGGATCTTGAGCGTCGTCGGACCTTTTCGGGTTGCGCACAGCCGAACGTCGCCGTCGACGACGATGCTCTCGCCAAGTAAAACAGAGCTCGACGGTGTCTCGTTACCCTCGACGAAATTCTTCTCCCTTTCCCGACGTGTCTTCGAGACCATTCGGAAATTGACTTTTTTCGACCGCATTTTTTCGAGTATTTTCACTTTGAAAGAGTGAAAATTCCTCTCAAGTACCACGAAACAAATATTTCGCTTATCGTTTCGTTCTTTTTTTAATGCAACGAAGCTTCGACAGGTCGAAAAAAACTGCTGCTTCACGAATTTAGTCCAAAGACCCAAGATTCGCACTCGCGAATAAAAAGTCCTTTGAATTTTCCATTTTTTGAGTAAAATTGCTCGAAAGGGTGGCCAAAATTCGTGAAACTTGATCGAACACCGACGACCACTTTCCTTTGTTCTATTACGAGTTTCCGTGTGCTAAAAAATCTAAAATATCGTGCCTGCGACGCGCCGAGCTGTCAAACGCCTTCGCCGACAATTTTCCGAAGGCGTCAACAGTATTTCGGAAATCCACTGTAAGCAGCGAGCACCGAAATAGTCGATTGAAAAAAAGGCATCGAGGCTTCGAGAGCTCGGGCTTTGTTGATAAACTAAGGCACCGCGAGGGGGAAATTCCTTCGGGAAATTTGACGTCACCGGGCAAGTTCGATCCTCGATCGATTTACGCAGTGGCGTAGATCGGTATGAAGATTATTATTTTTATTTTTTAACATTCCCCCTCGGCCGGACCGGTTTTGTATGAATGCCGGAGAAATATGAACAATCATAACGAAAAGGAAAACAATTATAACGAGGAGCTTCGTCGCGAGCACGTTCAACCGCTTGCTTCCTCCTCGTATCAAATTTCATTCCACGGAATCGCACAAAGGAGCGTGATACGAAGGCTTATCGGTTCCGGCAAGAAATTCACGAGGAGAAAAGGTCGCTCAATTATCTCCGGACAATGGAAAATAGTTTATTTTGCCACCGATATTTTTTAATTTACGTACGAGCTTAAATCAATGTTTCCAAGATCGATGAAGCTTTGAGAAACTTCGATGAATTAAATTCAATCGATTTTCATCAATATTTCTGTTAACTTATATTTTTTTCAACAATTTTACGATCGTTTATCTCTGCTATTGTTATTCGAACTGGCGAGGGACGTTTACTCACTAAATTGGCAAGCTTCGTTGATCGTCCGTCGAATTGGTGCGTTTAAGTTGCACGTTGAGTCACGACTGGCGGTGTCCGGGAAGCTTTGCCGACGATCTCCCTTTCCTTCCTCGCGCGCACGAGGAACGTTAAAGTCTCGAGAAGAAAACCAACACCGGCTCGCCGCCAATGTGATTTCTTATCCCTACTCTCGAACCTTCGTACGCGCTCTTCGCGTTTCTTCGTCCTCGTCTTCCTCTTCGTATTCTTCTTCCTCCCGCCGCCCCTCCTCCCTCTTTTCTGCCACTGCTTTTGCTCATGTTTCCACAAGCCTGCACGATCGTCGAGATAGCGAACTGCGGGAGAGAGAAAGCGCGGAGAGCTCTGATCCACCGTCGCGACTTACGGAAACGAAAACTTGGGGAATATCTTTAGATTTTAATAGCCGAGATATGACGAAAGGAGAACCTGCCCCCGAACTCGAATCTCACGTAAACAGCGGTGGAACGAGAACGTTCAATTTATCGCAATTTTTCTCATTTCCTCAGATTTTCCACGATTTTTTAAATATTCTTTCAATTTATTGTAAAACTCGCCAATTTTTTTTGAAATTTTAGATTCTCTTCGTCAAGCTCTTTCGAACACGTTGATGAAAAACATAAATTTTCATCAGTTTTTAACGATTCGTTGTTGCAGGTTTCGTTTCTCCGATTAGAAGCCAATGCATCGTCGATCGAATATGGAGAATGGTTGAAAAATAATTTTCCAAGCGGTCGGTCGAGTCGCGTCGAGGATTTTGGTACCGGGACAAGATCCAAAGGTTCGTGTGCGAAGATCGAAGAAAAAATGAACGATTTATCGAGGAAAGTTGTGGAAAATAAACGCATTTGCTTGTATCAGAAAGCGAAAGTGGGTTGCAGCGGTGTCGAGTAACTGGAAATACACCCTGGAAGTTGAGCTTCGGTGCTATATTTTGGCGCCTGAAAATAGAACATCGCTGACTGTGAGTCGTCCGTTCATTCTTACCGTTCGGAAGAGAAAAGAACGACGTAGAAGTAGAAAAAATAGAATGACGGTCTGTTTTCTCAATAGTAATCGGATCCTGCGCGATGAGAAGTTAAACAGCGTTTAAACAGAGATTCAAACGAATCGGAGTCTGCAGTGCGAAGACGTGCCATTTTTAAAGGCCGAATCTACCTGGACCAATTTATTCGTATTCGTTCGACTCTTTTTTTCTGGATCTTTCGATTGAAATAAAAATCTCTTCGACGCACACAAATGACGAACGAAAACCAGCGAAATTGAACAAACGAATGCGTTCCGACGACGGTGCACGAGGTTTTATGAATTGCTCTGAAAAACTGGTCCATCCTGCCCCATTGTACCATTTCCCCTGCGTTCCGTGTGCCGGATAATGGCCTGTGATTCATCATCGACCTATCGATCGCGTCACATGGTTAGCAGGCGTTGGAATCACCGTAAAAAAGAGGAAAAAGATGGTCAAGTAGTGTCTCCGTATCAATATAGAGGAACATGGGGCAAAGTGGCCACATGGGGCAAAGTGGCCACCCACTTTTTTGGGGCATTTTTGAATTCTGGGGCAAAGTGGCCACTCACGCAATTCCGATTTCTGGCGGGGCACAGAATCAGTGAGAATTCTATGTTTTTTGAGAAATTGATAGCTATTTGAGGCAGAGGGTGAGAATCATTTTGCGAATTACTCATAAATGTCTATTTTATTTTAATTGACAAAAATCGTACTTATAATGGACTTCATCTTCATCAACACCTGCGCACAAGGTGTGCGCCCATTTTAGGCATGTTTTCTTTTTTCATGATCTCTTTTTTCTTACTCACTAGATTTGCGCGATACGACAGACTTGTGACAATGGCGGTTTTTCCACGATTTGCCCCCGATAAGAACGGGCTTTTGCCACTGGTAATGGCAAAATTTATCCAAGTATTCCGACTAATTCTTTTTTCATCCCATCGAAGGAGGGTACCTACTATGCCTCGTTTCTTTTCGGTTTATCGCGGCCTTCAATGTTCCATGCAGGAACAGGCTATTACAAACAACGTCTATTTAACCAGAAGTGACAATTATCGATTTTCACCGCATTTGAGAGGGTGGCCAATTTGCCCCAAAAAATTTTCTCGACCAAATGAGGAAAAAGAGGATGAACAAAGAGTTTTAAGACTCAACAATAGTCGAAAGATCATTTATTATCTGATAAAGTGGGCTGGATATTCATTTTCGGCATGAAAAAAAATTTGGCAAAATTTATCGAAGTATTCTGACTAATTTTTTTTTCATCCTATCGAAGGAGGGTTCGTACTATGCCTCGTTTCTTTTCGTTTTATCGCATCCTTCAATGTTCCATGCGAGAACAGTCAATTCCAACGTCTATTTAACCAGAAGTGACAATTATCGATTTTCATCGCATTTGAGGGGGTGGCCACTTTGCCCCAAAATTTTTTTTTTTTTTTAAATTCGAGCAATAATGAGGTGGAATCAGTTTGGCGACATAAAAATAAGTAAATGACCATGTGCTACCTGACAAAACTCGTTAAATTCCTTAAGTGGGCCACTTTGCCCCATACTCCCCTATAAACTTCTCTCGCAGGCTGCGTCGACATATATTCGTGGAAGATTCAAAAGCTATTTTTATCTCGAGATGCTCCTGATTAAGATGGACCATCTAAGGATCGTTTATTTAGAAGTGTGATACACAACTCTCGACTCGAGTTATTCGTGTGCCGGATCAAAATCGAGCGATACGTTACCTTTTTTACAAGCGATTTTTCCAGAGATTTATCGCGCATGATCTCATCGAGTGATACGAGAAAATATGATTAGATGATGGCATCGAGCGAGCCAAGTTCTTCCTTCGATTCGAACAGCTCACTTGCGGCCGTAAGTCGAAATAAATATTGCTGGGAGAAAGTTATTCCAGTTTGTATACTCGCTAAAGTTGCGGAAGGTTTTCCCAAGGCCGTCCACGCATATGTAGCGTCCGATCTATACACGCTTTTTTCTCTTATTATTTTATACTTTGTTACGTTTCGGAATAAACCGGGTCTCTGTACCGAACGATTTTGGCATTCGGGTCAACTTATAGTTGTGACTATATCGCCATTGTGTTCTTTCTCTCCCTCTCTCTCTCTCTCTCTTTCTCTCTCTCTCTCTCGATCTCCTTGAATTGAGATGCGTGTCATGGTCAATGGGCAATGGGTTTGCTCGGTCCTGGTTAGTCAACCTTTTTTTACAGCCTCGATCATCCTCGTACGACTTGGAATAATATGCTCGATCGAGCTGTTATATGTCAAACCTTCATTTTCTGTACCTTAATTGCTCCTCATTTAAGATTTATTAGGATTCATTAGAAGTTTCTTAGTTTGGTTATTTCACTGAGTAACTTTGACGATGTTTTTTGTGCATCGATTGGCGGGGTTCAAAGTTTCGGCGACGAATTACACGAAGCACAAAAGCTTGGGGTTTGTTCAGAATGTTCGATCCGCTGAGAATGCGACGAAAAGTAAAAAATTAGAAACGATTTTCTTGATGAAGTGTTGAAATTTACACAGAGTTTAAATGGGTAATCGACTCAGACGCATATCAAATTTTAAAGGGTTCGTCTTATTCGTTATTGAGATAAACGTGCTTAAATATGAAAAAAAATTCGCAGGGTTACAGGGACTGTGGGTAAAAAATCGTTCCTCTTTCCATATAACGAATGAACGCTTCTTAGGAAGTTTATAAAAAAGTACACAATTACAATGAAGTGTATAACGAAGGTCTGGGAAAAAATTCGAGACGATTGTCTTACTAGCAATAAAGATATATTACGTTAAAGATCGAACAAAATTGGTAACGAGCACTCGAATAACTTCACATTTGCTCATTTTGCATTTTGTTTTTTCTTGGTTTGGCCCATTTCTGTCATAGCCTTCTGTCTTTTTATTAATACTTTTTTCTTGCTCCATTTCCCTTTGCACTCTCTAAAGGGATTTTTTACATAAAAAACTGTAGTATTTTAGCCAGGGACGAATGAAATTTGGGGCTCAGTCAATGATGGATCCTCGATTAATTAACGGCTTGTAATTTCATTCGCCAAAGAATAAGTTAAAAAAATGTATTTACAATTTCGAATTAATGACTCTGACATTAATTTAGAGTGATAATATTTTTAATTATGGAGTAAAAGTCGATCCAATTTAGACACGATCTACCTTAAATTGACTGTTGAAATGCAGGTTCGTTTATCATTATATTGTTTCGGGGGTCGAATAATTTTCTTTTATAAAGTAGAAGTCAAAGAAAACAACCCAAATGACGTGGCTCGACGAGGTCGCCACGAATTTTCGTGAGTTTAAAAATAATCAAAATCAACACGACAAAATAAAAAGAGTGCAATGAGGAGTTATGAAAAAAGTAAAAATCCGCATCACTTTTCCCGTCCAAGTGTCGCGTTAAGCCTTATAAGGCTTTGTGACATTCGCAACATATCCTGATTGGACACCAAATGTCAAGTGACCGTATGCAAGATCAAGTGTTGTGTGTGCGCTCCAGGGCGCCGGCGTGTGAGGCGATAAGTTGCCGAGGTTTTCGATGCCTTTTATGGCGAAACTCGTTGCGGTGGAAAAAATCGAGAGCCTTGACTCATTTAAAAACATGTCTCGTCTCTCTCTAATTTATCGCGATTTTATATCAAGAGTATCGTCGATAACAATCGCTTGGAAAGCGCTCAGCCGCTCGATCAATTCGAATTTCCCGCTATTTATTAGGCGGTGTTCGATGATCGACGGCGCGTGCGCCGGAACGCGCCGTCGGTAATTATTAGAATTAAATATCAAAAGTTTAAAAAGTTTTTAAACGGTTCATTAAAAATATTGATATTTAATGATCAATTATTGAAAATTACAAATTTTTGAATAATAAATCGAAAATATTTATTTATTTATAAATTAAATATTGAAAGTTTAATAAGTTATTAAACAAAAAATTAAAAATATTTATTTTTTGTTATGAAATATTCTAGTTTCGTGCTCCGGAGTCGTTTCGTATGCTCCTGACAAATGCACACTCCGAATCAATTTATAGCATCAGGAAAATTCAACGAGTGACATTTACAAAAGTTTTGTGAATTTCTTCTGCCTGAATATCTTTTTTCATCATTTTTTCATTCTCAAAGATATTTTCAGTATTTCAAGAAAGAAAACTCAATGCAAAAGTCATTTTATTCGTAAAAATACATTCTTCCTTAAATGGGATTATTCGTTTAATAAAGCGTTCGTAAAGAGAGTTTTTTGCTCGGTGTTGTTCAACCATAAACTTCGGGAGCTTAAATGATCTTTGGTAATTTGATGGAAACGGTCTTCGTCTCGAGATAACCTTCCAAGCCGTCCTCCCCCCTGAAAATGAAGGATGACATTACGACCAAAAAAAATATGAAAAATTAATGAATTTTAAGATTTTTCTTTTACAGAACTCACAATTCACGGCCGATTCCAGATTTTTTGTATCCTCCGAACGGAGTTTGAGGAGTGATGGCATCGTAACAGTTGACCCTGCAATCCAAAAAGTTATTTCCATCGAAATTGACGATTTTCCGGTCCGATTGTATGCGAATACCGATTTAAAATGGCGAAAAATAATTTTTTGTACCAAACACTTCCGGCGTCAACGGATCGAGCGAAGGTCAATGCTTTGTTGATGTCGTTGGTGATGACCGCAGCAGCCAGACCGTAGAAAGTATTGTTCGCTCTTTCAATGATTTCCTCCATCGTGTCGAACTTCAGGATCGATTGAACCGGACCGAATATTTCCTCTTTCGTGATCCTCATGTCATCGGTCACATTCGAAAATACGGTGGGCTGAAAATCCCAGAGGAAATAGAACCCCCGAAAGTAGTTTTTGCACAGATCAAACGTTCGTTCCATTCACGTTTCATTTGCAAAGCTTTTACAGGCAGACATTTTCCTCGAATAACTCACGTTTTGTGATGATTTTTATTTTTTCCATTTCTGATTATAAAAATTGAGGTAGGTCATGCCCGAAGAATCATATTTTACGAGTGTCTAAATTGGATCGATTTTTACTCCATAATTAAAAATATTATCACTCTAAATTAATGTCAGAGTCATTAATTCGAAATTGTAAATACATTTTTTTAACTTATCCTTTGGCGAATGAAATTACAAGCCGTTAATTAATAGAGGATCCATCATTGACTGAACCCCAAATTTCATTCGTCCCTGGCTAAAATGCTACAGTTTTTTATGTAAAAAATTCCTTTAGAGAGTGCAAAGGGAAATGGAGCAAGAAAAAAGTATTAATAAAGAGACAGAAGGCTGTGACAGAAATGGGCCAAGCCAAGAAAAAACAAAATGCAAAATGAGCAAATGTGAAGTTATTCGAGTGCTCGTTACCAATTTTGTTCGATCTTTAACGTAATATATCTTTATTGCTAGTAAGACAATCGTCTCGAATTTTTTCCCAGACCTCCGTTATACACTTCATTGTAATTGTGTACTTTTTTATAAACTTCCTAAGGCGTGTTCATTCGTTATATGGAAAGATGAACGATTTTTTACCCACAGTCCTTGTAACCCTGCGAATTTTTTTTCATATTTAAGCACGTTTATCTCAATAACGAATAAGACGAACCCTTTAAAATTTGATATGCGTCTCAGTCGATTACCCATTTAAACGCTGTGTAAATTTAAAGACAAGAAAATCGTTTCGTGCATGAACTACCTTAAGAAAACTAAGTCGTATCCAGGGATGAGGTTAGTTGTATAAAAAAGGTATTCGAACCGATTGACGTCCCAGAAATTTTGAGGAGTTCATTTTCCCTCGACGTATCAGGTTTTTTAAACGATTTTCACGAGTGTAGTTCGTTATTAGTGAGAAAAACGCAGTGTTTACCTTTATGAAAAATCCGACGGAGCCATCACGAGCGCCGCCTGTTTCGACTGTGGCGCCCTCGGCCTTACCAGACTCGATGAGACCCATAACCTTGTCGAACATTTCTTGATCGATTTGTGGCCCTTGGTCCGTTTCCGCGTCGAACGGATCGCCAACTTTCTTCGCAACCGCCAGTTTCGTTGCTTCTTTGACGAACGCGTCGTAGATTTTGGAACTCACGAACGTTCGGGATCCGGCGCAACAACTCTGTCCGTGGTTTCCGAAAAGAGCTTCGTGAGCGACGCTTGCGGCCTCGCTTACTTCGAGATGGAAGAAAAATTGGTTGGATCATCGACTTGACAAGGGCAACTCAATCGAATACAAACGAGAAATCCTTACTGTCAGCATCCTCGAAAATTACAATCGGACTCTTCCCACCGAGTTCCAGAGTAACCCGCTTCAAGTTACTTTTCGCTGAAGCTGCCATTATTTTGTGTCCAACCTGGAAAATACCAAAGAATTTCGTTGTACCTTCTTTGTCAAATTGTATTTTTTCTTTTTTTGATCAAATGACCAGAAAGTGCGTCTAGGATTTTGTGGTAATATTCAAATTTAAAAACCACGAATTCACGAGTTTTCAAAACAAACAAAAATAAATACGAAAGATCAATCTTCAGTGAAAAACGTTAACAGAATAAACGATAAAATAAGTAACCCGAAAAGCAGAACAATCTGAATAAAAATTTTGTAAAATCCATTCGGAGGCACCAAATTCTTTCGAATCAAATGAAAGAGGTACACGAAGAGAATTAAGGTAACTCCTGTACTGCATGCTAGTCAAATGAGTGCTAAATTTTCAAAACGCTTTTAGTCCAAGTTCAACCTACCGATTAAACTTATTGTTAGCAGATATGTATTCAAGCATATTTTATTAACGTGAAAAAATATTTAAACCGATAGTTTTGCAAAACTATCAACTGATAGATGCAAATTTCCATGATGACACATTTTCACAGCTATTTTTCAAAGAATCATCTGTATTTTTTAACCGATTTTATTGCACCAAGTCTCATTTTGTTCCTCAACCGATCCTCTACCAATTCACCACGTAGATTTTCCTTTGAACTCATTCCTGAGAGAAATTATGAATGAAAAAGTTTTTTCACTTAATTAACAATTAGCTGCAACAGTGAAACGATCAAGTTAAAAAAACAACTACGTGGTGGATTCATAGAGGACCGGTTGACGAACAAAATGAGACTTGTTGCAATAAAATCGATGAAAAAACGCAGATAATTCTTTGAAAAATACCAGTGAAAATGTGTCAGCTTGGAAATTTGCATTTGTCAGTTGATGGTTATGCAAAACTAGCGTTTTTAATATTTTTACATCTTAATAAGATATGCTGTAATACAAATCCACTAACAATACATTTTAATCGGTACGTTAAACTTGGTCCAAAAGCGTTTTGAAAATTTAGCACTCATTTGACTAGCATGCAGTACAGGAGTTACCTTAGATTTGAAAAATTACCATCCAGTGCGGTGATGAGCTACAATTCATGACATTATTATGGTGAAAAAATTAAATTTTCCTACACATTAAATAATATTCATCGTTCAAAGTAGGAACTTTTACCGGAGTACGTCTAAAAGTATGTTTTTTTTTTTTTTTATTACTTTATTGAAGTGTGTAAATCACCGGAATTCGGAATCGAGTGATCTGTATCTACGTCGGGGCAAAGACATTTTAGCGCGATGCACCGTAAATTTTTTTAAAACTAAAATTTTTGTGAATTTCAGTATTCGTACCGTAAATTTTACTATCTGCAATATTTACTATAATAAAACTGAAAATTGGGCAAAATAATAAAAATTTTACAGTGCGTTACAGGAATAAATATTTTTCGTTGACTTGTCCCCGTAGTGAGAAACATTCGGTGAACTTCACAGTGAATTTCACGCTTAATATTACCGTTTAATTCCCTCCGTGTAGTGAATCGAAAAATTGAAAAAAAAAAACGCGAAATCAAAGTGTTAAATACAATTCGAATTGATTGAACTAAAAGGAAGGAAATTTGGATCAAACGAAGAAAGAATTTCGTGTAAATTGCAATTGAAACTAAATAGAAAAAATTGGACCTCAGTTGAGCCGGTAAAAGCGATTTTGCGGACGTCAGGATGTTCGGCAAGTGCAGCACCAGCCGTGGGTCCATATCCGGGTACGACGTTAATGACGCCTGGTGGGAATCCGGCTTCTTTAACGAGAGAAGCAACGTAAAGTGCACTGAGGGGAGTTTGCTCAGCTGGTTTGAGCACAATCGTACATCCGGCCGCGAGTGCTGGGCCCCATTTCCATGCCAACATCATCAGGGGATAATTCCATGGTATAATTTGCCCGACGACACCAACAGGTTCTTTGATCGTCATGGAGAAATTTCCTCCGTCTAAACAACAATATTTTCATTGAAAGAACGAATTTTCGTGCATTCTAAGATCGGACGAGTTTATGAAGCATCGCGAATGTCCTGCTTCATTCTGCAACATAATGTACGAATTGATTATACTTCGTTGTAAAATAACTCGAAAGAACGTTTAAGGTAGTTCTGAACTTTCTTTGAAAATTTAAATACGGTGCAATAATAGCCTTCGTGGATCGACTGTCGAAATTTAACCCTAGAACGCATGACTGGGGTGTGAGCACACCCCACGCGAACTTCAAACCACGCTCCCGTCCTAACAAGCGACATTATCGACTGATTATCGACGGATTTTTTTATATATAAATTCAATTGAAATTAGTTTTATCGTACATTATTCTTTTCGTTATAAAAAAACGAAGAAAATGGTGTAGGATAAAGTCCGTTTAGCATCGTAGGACCGGATTTATAAGCAGAAAAAGAGTGGGGTGCGTTCAAACCCCGGTCATGAGGTTGAGGGTATGAAAAAAGGCACATGAGGTGTAGGGTTAAGATCGATTCACCATTTAGTTTTCGAGATATTAGCGATTAAAAATGGATCATTTTGTACGCGATGCCTAACACGTCACTGGATAGCACTTTGTTTACATTTTTTATTACCGCCCCTGAACGGATCTTACGACTTCAAAATAAAACCAATCGTGTGTATTCGGTATTATTGTGGGATTAATTTTCTTTTAAATGGGAATTTTTGACCATCTAGTTTCGGAGTTATCGATTGATGAACTGTGTTAATTTTACGTGAAGCGGAACAGGCGCATGGCCAGCTGTGACGACGTGGCAACAGTGGCGAACCGATAGGCGCAATACAAAACAATATGAAAGCTTTTTCTCAAACGTTTGACGACCTTTCTCGATTGAATTATCATTTGAAGACTTTTTAACTTCTTGCGTGACGAATAAATGAGGTTTCAGGAAACACTGACATTTTGCAGCTCGCGACGCTAAAGTAATACCGGAGAATGGCGTTGTTGCCACGATTACAGCGCCACTGGCTATCTCTGTAGAGGACCTATTCGTGCATGAGGCGCGATTGTGTACGACAGGCGTGCAAGCTTTGACAAAACCGTGTGTAGCCGGCAGCACCGTATAAGCATTGGATTTCATTGTACGCACTCAAAAATCAAAACGTCATCACTTTTAATTTCTGATCAAACAGCTCGCAAGCACCCTAGTCCAATATTTCATCAGGTAAAAACTAACAATAATTAGACTAAATAAAAAAGAAGCTGTGACGAAGATGAAACTGTGACGTAGCATTTAAGTATTCTGATTTAAACATATGATCTTAAGGAGGGTGGCTAGCGACGATACAATGTTGCCATGCTAAACCATGTTAAATACATTAAAAATTTCAAAATGATAAGAATTTAATCAAATTTGGTGAATATATTCTTTAATGCCAAATTTGACAATACAATTTTTTAAAGATTTTTCTTCTGTACAGTTATCGAGTAATTGATCACTAAAGTTCAAGTGTATAAGCATAACGTTTCCCTATACCGGGCATAAGAAATCTGCTTTAATGCGTAATTACTCGATAACTAAGCAGAAGAAAATTTAAAAAAAAATTGTGTTTTCGCACTTGATGTTGTAGAACATTATCACCAAATTTCATCAATTTCTTATCATTTTGACGAATGTAGCCATTCTCCTTAACCTATACGAGCTAGATGAGATAAATGATCTCAAGGCTCTAATTTTTTTCTGTATTTATTAAAAAAAAAAAAAAAAAAAAAATTCTACTCCGCGGCCCAAACTTTTAGCTCGTACGTGCACATACAGAACTACCTTAAAGCGATTTATTTTACTCGAAGGTTATCAACCAACAGCGTTTGTCTGGTCTGGACGAGCACAGGCAGTCGTGGATAATTTTTTCCGAAGGGGAGATAATGGTGGCGTTCGAATTCATGAAGAAACAAATAAATTAGTCTTGTTTCGTACGAATTGAATGGCTTAGACTCCCTCGAAGAATCCCCTATAAATAATAATTTAGATAATAAAATAAACGCGATATTCACCAGTCGGAATAGTATTTCCATGTATTTTATCGCACCAGCCAGCATAGTATCGCAAAGTTCCTACACTCGCTTCTATGTCGCCGAGGGAACTTGCGAACGTCTTTCCATTGTCGAGGGTCTCGATGTTGGCAATGTACTCTTGATCGCGTTCGATAAGATCGGCCAACTGGAACATTTTTTTCCTCGTTTTTAATAAAGTTTTAATATCGTCGATGATTTTGAATGGTTTTTAATTAGAGAATTTATACAATTTTGAAACTAAAATTGTTTTCAAATATTTGAGAAACATTTGTTCGGAAATATTTGCTGTCTTTTCCTATATTTTTAAAATTCCATTTACCTTGCTTATCAAAACTCCTCTGGCCGAAGCATCCATCTCACGCCATACCGATCCTCTCGCGAAAGCTTTTTTCGCTGCAGCCACTGCTTTGTCGATGTCAGCCTGACGAGAATGAAAATCGAATGAGAAACGTACTAATCGAGCGGAATATTCAAAAGTACCGAAATCCCAAATTCATTGGGCTCGATCGCGCGAGACGAGAAACAGCTATAAATAACTTTGAAAATGATAGCCAACCTTATCTCCCTCTGATATTTCAATTATAACAGCCTCGTTTGTTGGATTTATCGTCTGGAATTTTTCACCACTCACAGAATCTACGAATTCGTTGTTGATAAAAATCTGCAACAAGACGTAGAAAATTAACGAATCGTATACGAGTCCAATCGATGCAAAATCTATGAGAAAATAAAAAATTTTATAAACACGTTGACCAAACGAAGCTCTCAATGCTACAACAGAAACCACAAGAAAAGTTTTTCCAGTTACGGACGAACGAGGATAGCCAATCGCACCTTGAAACCGAGAGACCAAGTGTTAGAACTAAATCGGAAGTAACAATAAATCGTCAACAAAAAGGATCCGACATGAACGGATGTCAACTTGGCTCATGCAAACATCAGTACACCCAACAACATCGCCGAATGTTTAAAATAATAACAAATTGCAATTAACATCAGTTATAAAAAAAAAAATAAAAAAAAAAACGTTTTGGAACTGCGATATTTGAAGAATGAGGTCGACGAAACCGATCGAAAAGAACGTTGCAAACTGTCAAAACAAGGGCTGATTTACCTGCGTGTATTTGATGGTTGGATTCGGGTTGGCCATTTCGTACGAAACGAAGCGTAGACTTTATCGTTAAAAAGATAATGTGCAAGTTGATTCCTCAGGCGTTTTGGACCGACAGCAAAGTCGTAACACTTCGGTCTCCTTTATATATCCTGAGCACGTGATTTGAACGATGCTGAGGCTGGAAGGGGGAATATTTTCCATTCGATGAGAATATACTTGCATTGATAAATCAGCTGCGATGCCACTCCTTCTTCAATGACTATCGTGAACGGTATATAAATAAAAGAGCAAAAATATATTAATATTCGAAAATGATGTACCTCGACACTGAACTTGGTAGGGGGCTTCGTTTCGTCTAATCTGCTTGATTGACGTCGAGTGAGAATCCTCGGGGATAAATTGAAAAAAAACAAGACTCGCCGGTCTGACAGTCGCAGATGGGGATCAGCGCTCACGGTCGTCGAACGTTTGGAATTAGGAATTTATATTTTTCACTCGATAAAACAGAGATCTGACGAAAGACCTCATCTCTTTTTGAGTAAAGAATCTTGAAAAAATTTCTATAATTCCAACCGCGTCGATCGGTCCATCCAATTATCTTGATTTCTCCCATTTTTTCGAGAATACTTAAACTTTCTTACGAAGCTAACGAAACATCAATTGTGTCGATTCTGCCGGATCTCTGGTCGAGATTATTCTCAATCAAAATTGCTTCAATAAGGAATGCTAATTCGCATAAGAACTTCATAATCCTCGATGTTATAGAGGAGACCGGGGCAAAACGGGATACCTAAGGAAATATTAAACTTTTCAAAAGTTTGGAAAGCTCTGTCTATTTTTTTACTCCCAAAAACTAAGAAATGTACTGGAATTCTTTTCAATTAAAAAAAAAAAAAAAAAAAATCCCGAGGCAAAATGGGGTACCTTTCAAAAACTCATGAAATTTTTTTTACTGTGATTTCAATTCAATGCACCTTGGGTGCATTTTGCACCCGTAACCGAGTGCTTCTGAATTACCGCTGTAAGCGTTGAAAGCGATCTCAGCGCTTACAGCGCTCAAACGTAAGTCGAGCGCACGCTGTGAGCGCTCTTAGCGCTTACAACGCTCTAAGGTACGTCGAACGCACCCTCTGTAATTCGATTGAAAATTAATGATATGAATAATAACGAAGATTGCCAATGTTTATTTTGTAAAAATTTGTATTTATGCACTGAATCATGGATTCAGTGGTAAAATTATGCGGAGTGGGCACATGATTCATGTTCAGGTGTAACCACACGCACGACGATGATTCGCAAACATACTTTACTTTTTTACTTTACATATATAGAAATACTTTTCGTATATCTGTGCAAAAACGTTTTCACTTTGGAAGTGATGTAAGAAAAGGGAATTAGCAAAAAAACGAATTTAAAAAAAAATCAAAATAGTTTGGAAAAAATATGTTTCGTGCTCTTTTTGGACAAGTACATAAAAATTAAAGAAAAAAAAGACAAAAAAATTCCTCTCATTTTTCGGGTATCCCGTTTTGCCCCGGTCTCCCCTATGTCGAACAAAAACACACAGAGATTTGATTTTCAACGCTGGAATAAGTGCTCGGAATAATGTGAAGTAGAAAAGGACTCGGAGAGTGGAAAAAGTTTATTTTCGAATGTTCGAAATACGATTAGAGTACAGACAGTAGCATTTTTATGTTGATACCCCTTAAGAAGATGGATCAGTTGGTACATCGCAACCGTGAGTGCGAAAAAGATAGTTGCAAATTTCGAAAATGAAATTTTTCCACACCGCTCGCCCGATCGAAGTAATAAAAATGTCAGCCCATTTTTGCCATCGCCCTGCGTGGGCTGATTTTTTTCAATCGTTCAAACTGTGTCGAGAATTTCCATTTCGAAAATTCCAAGTGAGGTTTGGTGACTGATCCACGCTTTTAAATCGGCTGGGCGAGCTTGATCGAGATCGTTTTTGTTTCCAGGTAGTTTTCCACTCCTTCGTATCCGCTGTAACAATCGAAACGAGGGGTTTGAACGCGTGATAGAAACTTGGAAAAACGTGAAATCTCAATCATCCGATTGGAATTCATTTGACCGGAGAATTTTTTCATGTCCACTCACTTCTCCCGTCCTATACCAGAGTTCTTGTAGCCTCCGAACGGAGCTGATGGTCCGACTGCTCCGTAATTGTTGACCCTAAAATCAAAGCTCAATAAATTGAAGCTCCAATGACGTTTTGTTGGAATATTTGAACGATGAAGGAGACAATAATTCCCAAAATTCTATGCCAGTTCAATGCCTCTTCAAAAAAAAAGGCGATTCAGCTCGTGGCAGAAGGTGAAAAAATGAATCGTTACCATACGATTCCAGCCTCGATGCCTTCGGCAAACGCAATGGCTTTGTTCACGTCTTTGGTGATGACACCTGCAGCGAGCCCATAAGAAGTGTCATTGGCTCGTTGCAGCACTTCCTCAAAAGTATCGAACTTGAAGATCGATTGGACGGGTCCAAATATTTCTTCTTTTGCGATCCTCATGGAATCGGTTACGTTTGTGAATAACGTGGGCTTAAATCGTGAGAAAAAGCAAGTTCGAAATCAGTTACGAGGACTGTTTTTTCGAAAATCAATTTGACACTCAATTGAATACGTTCATTAGTAACGTATTTCTGGCAGTTAGTTACCTCGATGAAGAAACCCGTCGAGTCCAAAGGTTTACCTCCCAATTCGAGACAAGCTCCTTCCTTTTTCCCCGATTCAATCATACTCAAAATCTTTTCGTACGTGTCCTTGTCGACTTGAGGCCCCTGTGTCGTGGTCGCGTCGAAGGGATCACCGACTTTGATTTTTCGGATCAATTCTTTCGAGTGCTTCACGAATTCGTCGTATATTTTGGAATGTACGAATGTTCGTGATGCTGCGATGCACACTTGACCAGCGTTGAAGTAGAGTGCATAATGGGCCAGTAACGCAGCGTGTGCAACTGCAATTTGTCATTTTTTTTTAAATATTAATGGAAATATAATGGTTTTTTAATATGAAAAAATGCTGATTTTATGCTCCATTCAAAACGAACGTTTTTACATTCAATAAAGATTAAAGTTTTAAATAGTTTTATATTTCGTATGGCTACTGAGTTTATTCGATTTTTATAAATATAGGAAAATTGAATTTGTCGATGATTTTTTTCTAGATGATCATGTTTCTTATGAAATGAAGGTTTAGTATACAAATTAGTATTTCCCACATAAAAACAATGTTTTTGTAATCTCGAAATATCCTTGAAACTATATCGAAAAGTTCGCCATTATTTCCGTCTATCCAAAATCATTCCCTAAAAGAATCGATTTTTTTGACTTTCTAAAGCAGAATCCCCCTTAAGTATTTTTTTTTGTTACCAACCGTCAGCATCTTCGAACACGACCAGAGGACTTTTACCACCGAGCTCGAGGGTAACTTTTTTCAAATTTGTTTTGCCAGCCACTGATAAGATTTTGTGTCCAATCTGCGGTGAGTAAAAATCATTTTAACTAAATAACAATTAGAGTTATTCAAATCGAGTTTGAAACCACGACGTGAGCAATTCGACAAAAATCCACGTCGGATGTTGGGTAAAATTTTAAGCAAATTGGGCCAATGAAAATCACCGATTTTCACCGATATTCATTGATCCGTAAGCACTAACTTCGGTGGATCCGGTGAACGCGATTTTTCGGATGTCCGGATGTTCGGAGATGGCAGCACCCGCGGTGGGTCCATAGCCCGGAATAACGTTTATAACGCCCGGTGGAAAGCCTGCCTCTTTACTGAGCGAGGCAAGGTAGAGAGCTGTCAAGGGAGTTTGTTCGGCAGGTTTCATGACGATGGTGCAGCCGGCTGCGAGAGCCGGTGACCATTTGAACGCGACCATGAGCACCGGAAAATTCCATGGGATTATTTGGCCGACTACGCCCACGGGTTCCTTCCGAGTGAGGACGAAATCGCCCCCGTCTAGAGAGAAAGAAAAATCGGTTCTTTTAGAAAAGCTGACTGAGTAAAAGCTGTGATCGATACGGAGAAGAGAAATTTAAATGTCGTTCGTTTAATTTTTTTAATTGATTTTTTAGTTTTCAATCAGTTAATTTTTTTTAGTCAATTAGGTTTTAGTTTTTTAGTTATTTATAACATAAAACTAATTAGTTAATTAGTTTTAAAAGTTAAATGATTGATAATAAATAAATGAAAAATGTAATAAAATTCAAATAAAAATACGCAGGATCGTTAAGGAGTTTCGGTACAGGCGATACAATGTTGCCATGCTAATCCATGCTAAAAAAATTAAAAAATTCAAAAAGTTCAGAATTTTATAAAATTTGGTGAACATATTCTTTAGTGCCAAATTTGACGACACAAATATTTTAAGATTTTTCTTCTACATAGTTATCGAATAATTGATCACTAAAGTTTACGTGTATAAGTATAGCGTTTCCATATATATAGGTATACATTCCGGGCATGAGAAATCTGCTTTAATGCGTAATTACTCGATAACTAAGTAGAAGAAAATTTTGAAAAAATTTGAGTTTTCGCACTTGATGTTGAAGAACATTATCACCAAATTTCATCAATTTCTTAATATTTTGACTTCTGTACTGAAACTCCTTAAAAAGGAAATTCATTCAAATATAAAAATGAGGAAAGCGTTTTTACGAAAAATGGAATTTCGAGAAAAAATCCCAAGCAAATCCTCTGCAAAACTTTTCCAAAGTGCCTCAACCTCTCAACAATTGTATAGAATTCTTTAAAAACTACGAAAACCCACCAGCAGGAATGGTTTTCCCGTGAATTTTGTCAGCCCAGCCTGCATAGTAACGAATTTCATCGATACTGCATTTGACATCCGTCATGGCAGCTGTCAAAGGTTTTCCGTTATCGAGAGTTTCCAAGTGTGCAATATACTCCATGTCGCGTTCGACTAAATCTGCCAACTGTAAAATATTTTACGAACTGTAAAATAGTCACTAAAATTTATCGATTCGATAGAAATTCGTGTTTCACGTTCGTCTCGTCGTATCTTTTACCTTGTACATGAGGCGAGCCCTTTGAGTAGCATCCATTTTCCGCCAAGGCGAACCTCTAGCGAAGGCAGCTTTAGCTGCACAAACTGCCTTATCGACGTCATCCTAGCGAATGAGATAAAACAGTGATGAAAATTCTGCAAAATCATGCTCGATGCTCGAATAAAAAATACTGTGAAAAAAAATGTTTACTTCATCGTACCTTATCACCTTCCGATACGAGAGCAATGACGGTCTTGTTCGTTGGGTTTATCGTTGGAAATTTCTTTCCACTCACCGCATCGACGAACTCGTTGTTGATAAACAACTGAAACGAAGCTTAACATTATTTATTCTTTGGCAACTCAACCAAAATTATGATTCTGTCAAATTTATTTACTACATAAATAACTAACGATCGCTTGCATACCTTCGCTTTATGAAATTTGTATTTTCATTGAACATTTTGATAGAATACGAATACACAATATTTTCGTTCTTATCCAACGTTGTTTAAAAAAATCGTCTAAAAATATCGCCCGATTTCAATGTTTCACAAATGTTTTCCCCCTCATTGAATCGACCCACTCACCGTTGATACAATCAATTCGAACAAAAAAACGATTCTAACGTTAGCTTTGCAATCGAACCAAAACTCGAATGCCAATTTTATTTATTCTCAGCATCTCGATCAGCAAAGCTTGCATGCTTAGAAAATAGTATTGCAATCGTGTTGTACGATGATTATTAAACGTCGATATAAATAAAATTAAGTGCTATTAATTTTGAATAAGTATCGACACAATATTGAAAAACAAATTGAATACTTCCCGAATAAAATTAGGCTTCGCTAATTTCACAAAACAACGATATTTCCATTCTGAGCAATCATTCCACTCTTCAATAACACTCGACAAATTTTTTCTCAAAAGCATTCAAGTTCAATGTTGCCCAGATATCTTTGAACACTTAAATGCTCGAAATGGGTGGTTGCTTACCTGAGTATATTTTACGACGGCTTTGTCACCCTTGGCAAAATCCGGGAGAACCATTGTAACTGTCAGAGAACTCTTAGCTCGAACGGCTGGCTTCGAATGAAGAATTTCGATTGGAATTTACCGACAAGGTGATCTTATATACTCCACGAGCGCGACTCAGCGCAGGAGATGTAATTCTGGCTCACCGAGCACGCCACTTGAGATAACTTTGAAGCGTTTTGCGTCGCGAGAGTGGGGCGAATATGAAGCGCTGGGTCAGTGCGCGCGTTTAGATCTCACTCATGAGTCCTTACAGCTTTCGGTCGTTTCTCAAATCGAGTAACCCCCGAAATAACATGAATTTCGAATAAGCCATTTTTGCGAAAGAAACCCGTTGACGCGTGGATCTGCAATGGCCAAAATGCCCCTTTTGCACCATCAAAAAATCTTGTCGCCGAAAAAAACTTTCTATTCGTTTTTCTAAATACGAGTCGTTCGCTGATGACTTTGAGTTTCTTATCTCATTCGTTTGATCCAGTTTTATCGCTTTCGTTATTATTTGATAACGCGGATGTTTCAACGAATTTCAACACTTTTCAAATCCGCTTTCTTTGGAGTTCAAACAAGTTTAAAATTCGATGAAAAAATCGGCAGTCGGTCGAACTGTGTTATTCAAGGATTCAAGCTTTTATTTGCATTTTCTGAAATACGGTTTTCACACCACGAATAATTTTTTTTCAATTTTCATTCTTTCAATCTCTTGAAGAACGAACAAATTCTTTGGCTCCATTTTCAAAGTTTCAATTATTTAGTTTTATCGTATCGACCAAATCATCAAATTCTCGATGAATACGAAGAGAATTTAACGGTATTATTTATAGCAAGAAATTCACTGTAAAATTTACCATGATATATTTTGACTGCAGGGACAAGTTAACGAAAAGTATTCAATTCCTCTAACGCACTGTAAAATTTCCAAGATTTTTCTGATTTTTCAATTTTACAAGAGTAAATATTATTTAATTTATATTAATTAAATTTATTATATTAATTTATAATATTATTTATAATATAAATTTATAATATTAATTTATATTAATTAAATTAAAGTAAAATTTCAAAGATTTTTCTGATTTTTCAATTTTACAAGAGTAAATATTATTTAATTTATATAAAAGTTCAATTTTTCTGCCATAATAATATCATGAATTGCAGTTCATCACCTCATTATCGTTACTCACGGTAATTTTTCAAATTTAATTCTCTCCATGAATAACGCATGATTGTGAGAATGGAAATAAGTACATAAAAAATATTGCCAATTGCTATTCTCACCGCATTTTCCATCAGGATGATTCTCAACAATAATTGATTTTTCGCACTTCCACAAAGATTCACATTTTGTCAGTCATTTTGTAATTAATAAAATAATTTTTTTTCGTAGTATTTTTGGCTACATCAATAGCAAAAATATGGAAAAATGACGATTTAGTAATCAAAGTGAAACGCATGTATACTTAATTTAATATACAACAGTATATTAATATTGGCACATGGCTTTTAATGTTAATATACATGAAAGTCAGAATTCCATCGCACGTGCATTAATTTTCATATACACAAGTATAGTAATTTTCATGGGTACATACTTTTGGCACAATACCCAGTTTTGGATTTAAAAAATCGTATATGTGAAATTTCATACATCGAATTGCATGAAAACTTCCTAGACGATTATATTCATTTTCATACAGAAAGTTTGTACAGTGCACATTTATGCATATTCATGCTGCGATAATAGTCCAGATATCATTGCGGTATGAATTTTTAACAAATTTGTACTTGAGCTTTTCAAAACGTTTTTATTTCGTTGATGAATGTATGGAATTAATCTTAGAACGAGACTTTTTAGGGGTAACGATTCGTTAGTAACCGATTACAATCATTTTAAAAAAATTGAAAAATCAAGTTTTACGAAAGAAAAATGGCGAAATTGAAGGAAGGAGTTTTGAAGTTTGAGACACTTCAAATTTTCGTGGGTGCAAATTTGCACCAGTGTCGTGTCTACGGGTTAATAAAGCTGGGCGAGCTCGATCGATATAGTTTTTGCTCCGAAATATTTTCCTTCCTTATGCACTTTATGGAATGGAATAGACGTTGAAGTGAAGTAGAAGCTCGGATAAATTGAGCTACTTAATTCGTGAATTGGAACAATTGACTGGGAAATGTACATTGATATTTTGCAGAAACCAACTCTCTGCATTCTGTACCAGAATTCTGATACTCTCCAAGGGAAACTGATGGCGTAATCGCTGTATAGTTATTGACCCTAAAACTGTCGGAATTAAGAAACCAAGAGAATATTGCGAAATGAAAAAAGTTTTTGGGTACTCATTTCCAGCGATAAAGTTATCGGACCATGAAGATTGGACGATGCCAGAAATATTTTTAGTGTAGTCGATAATCGTGAAGGAATGTTCATTTGTTTTAAATGTGAAATAAGTCATGGAAAAATTTGTTGCCTCCGGCGAATTGAGTCGCTTTATTAGTGCCACGAGTGACGACACCTGCAAGAAATTAGTAGGAGCATTCGAGTAAAGTGCACATGATAAGAGTTAATGACGCACCAGGCGCATTTAAAACTCTACGAGAAACAGTTTCAACGCGCAAAAATTAAATATTGTTTACTTTTAAATAATTTAACAGGCCGGCCACCATTTTCCAATTTACCCGTTGAGTAAATTCACAAAAGTGCTAAAAATTGGTGTTTTTTTTCTAAAATGTAAAAAAATGTTTGGACTTCATTTCAGTTCCATCGTCATATTCAACATATTGATTCGAAAAAAATCGTAAAAATGTTAATAAAAATGAGACTTAAAAATAGCCTTCACACTGGACGAGTGTTTTGTCATAAATCATTTTAGAAGTCATTCACCCAAGCTTCTCAGGCCAGCCAATTACCTTCGTGAAATCTTCTATCACTCAATTAGAAAAAAGAAAAACTTCAAGACAAATCTTCGCCTTCATGAAATCAAAGCCACTCATCGAGCCTCACGCCAGTGTTCTTCAGTGTTCAGTTTCTTTTTCGTCTTCCACATCTTTCAAATGGGAATTTCTCAAGATCAAATCACAAGAAAGAGCTTGTTTGGGCCACAATTTGGGACTTGTTGGAAAGATCGAACAGGAAAATTATTTGTTAGTGCTCTTTTTAGTAATTCACAAAGTGACTTGTTAACTTGAGTTCTCTAGTTTCGCTATTAACGCTCAATTTAATCGCTACGTTGAGCCACGTAATGAACAGCAATATTCGCCAACAAATAATTTGCCGTGTCAACTGTAAATTAATACCTCGCAATACTGCGAGGTTGTGGTGACACTTGCGATTTTTATCTCACGCAGTACAAATACATTCTTTCTAAACCGTTATGTGTACGGATTGGAACAATATATTAACCGCGAAATACTTTTGTATTTAGTTTTGTTTGGGTAATCGATGGGCAGGATGTCAGTCGATGCATAAATATTTTCAAAAATTTGTTTGAGCAGACATTTAAAGGGGTTTACTCTGATAAGAATTTTCAAAAAATCGATTTTTTATTGCATTTTTCGAAAGTATGCACATTTAAGGAGGTTGGATCACGAAATCAAAATAATCAGAATGTGATCAAATTTGGTGGTAATATTCTTTGGCATCAAGTATATACAAATACAAATTTTTTCAATATTTTTTACCAAATGGTTATCGAATAATTGAGCGTTAAATCGAACTTATTATGCACGAGATGTATAACTGTATATATATTTAACCCTAGAACGCATGACTGGGGTGTGAGCTCACCCCACGCGAACTTCAAACTACGCTCCCGTCCTAACAAGCGACATTATCGACTGATTATCGACGGATTTTTTTATATATAAATTCAATTGAAATTAGTTTTATCGTACATCATTCTTTTCGTTATAAAAAAACGAAGAAAATGGTGTAGGATAAAGTCAGTTTAGCATCGTAGGACCGGATTTATAAGCAGAACAAGAGTGGGGTGCGTTCAAACCCCGGTCATGAGGTTGAGGGTATGAAAAAAGGCGCATGAGGTGTAGGGTTAAACTCTATACTTATGCACGTGAACTTGAGTGTTCAATTACTCGAGAAGGGAAAATTACGCGGTATCTTTGGCGCTTGCTTTTGATGGTTGGGTTATGGAAAATGGGCCAAAAAAATACGAAAAAGAAGAATAACTTTTTTCATTTTGAGCCTTAGTTTCGAATTTACAGCGCTTCGAAGAAGAAAAAAATCGACTTTTTCGATTTTCGACGTACATTCAATTTGTCCTGCGTTTTACATTGATTTGTCGTGATTCGTCGTTCCCCTTTCTGAAATCACACATACGGGGTTTCTTATAACGTCAAAAAGGTCTGTGTCAAATTTGAAGCCAATCAGAGGTAACAGCTTTTCGGAAGTTTATCCTAATTTTTAAAGAATTTTTTTCGTAGAGAAAATAAAAGAAACAACAAAAATGATGTTCAAATATATTTACAGCCAGATTTTAACACCCTCCTCTTCCATCCTTAAAGCCGCATTTTCGATGTTCTTTACCCTCCGAAAAAGTCGCATTTTCAATCGAATATGGACGCTGCATAGTCAAAATTGGGAACCACAAACATGATAATACTTCGACTTCCAACCCCCTGTTTCACCCCCTTAAACGCCGAATTTCGATTATCGTCACTCTTGAAAAAAGTCTTATTTTGGGCGAAATATCAATAAACTATTGTTATATATTGTCACGTATATTTTTAAAGATTACATTCACCAAATTTTATGAAATTCTTATCATTTTGAAATTTTCAATGTTTTTAACATGGTCTAGCATGGCAACATTGTATCGTCACGATCCAACCTCCTTAAATGTCAGTGTGAAATTTTTTGTTGACCCGTGTAATCTATTTTCTCACGATTAGTGAAAAGAAAAGAAGAATCTTTCCAGTCGATTTAAAAAGCCTTGAAAAAATTAATCGTAAACGGTTTTCCGTCACTTCCGTAGCTTTTATTTCGTTCTTTTTACCACTGGGGATATCATAAATACAAAAATTACTATAACAAGACCCTGTCGATGATGGGCCACTAGCGTGGAGTCGACTTGACGAATGATGTTTATACAAACTGTTGTGTTGTCAAGTTTTTTCTTTGGATGTATAGAGAATACATTTTATTTTTGTTTCTATTTTTTTTTTTTTTTTTTTTTATACATATATTTGATTTCACGGATCCACAGAAATGTGGATCTGCGTGTGCGGAAAGATGATGATCACTTATTTGGTGTTCTCCTGTATGCCAGGCCTGGGCTGTCGATGTATGTAGACGGAGAATGGTATCCAGAATCTGATCACCGGCACACGTCTTTCTCGATTGACTACTAGGAGATTAATAATAATTTCGTTGATCGATGAGATCCCTCGCTCGGAAAGCGGATGATTCCCCCTCTCAGTCCGGGAAGGGATGCTCGCAACGCGGTACATTTAAATACATAAATTCGACATATCACAGTGTACGGGCCTTAATTAACGAGGCTCGGCGAGCTTGATCGAGATAGTTTTTGTTTCCAAATAGTTTTCCAGTCCTTCGTATCCACTGTAACGATTTAATGGGATTTGAAAAATGGGTTAACCCGTAGACACCCAGTGCACTGATTTTGACCGCACTGGTGCAAATTGGCACTTGGACTTTTCGAAACGTTTTTATTTCATCGATGAATGTATCGAATTCATTTTACAGCGAGACTTTTTAGGGGTAAAAATTCCTTAGTAATCGATTACAATTATTGAAAAAATTGAAAAATCAAGTTTTACGAAAGAATTAATGGCCAAATTGATTGAAGGAGTTTTGAAGTTCGAGACACTTGTGAAATTTTCGTCGGTGCAAATGTGCACCAGTGCGTCGTTTCTACGGGTTAAAAATTAGAAAAATTCGTCTACTTGATTACCGAGTTGGAACGATTGGTTGGAAGATACGAAAGGATTGAATAATTTGACTCACTTTTCGCGTCCGATACCAGAATTCTTGTATCCTCCGAATGGAGTCGATGGTGTGATCGTCGCATAGCTGTTGACCCTGGTTAAGTGCATCAACGACTGTTTAAAAAAAGGTGAATACGCGATTCGGGAAATTGCTAACTAAATTACGAAGATTGATAATGTTCAATGCGATTAAAAATCGAAGAAGACTCGGTTTATGTGTAAAGATTCCTACCACACGCTTCCAGCGTTCACTTCCTCAGCAAATTGAATCGCTTTGTTAATGTCTTTGGTGATGACTCCTGCAGCTAGTCCGTAAGAAGTGTCGTTGGCTCGCTTCACGACTTCTTCGAACGTATCGAACTTCAAAATCGATTGGACCGGTCCGAAGATTTCTTCCTTTGCAATCCTCATGGAATCTGTCACGTTCGAAAATACCGTGGGCTTGAATAGCAAGAAAATGTACATTGAAAATTGATGATTTTTAAATCGAGTTATTTATTGACCGAATGTGTATTTTTTTCAACATGGACTCGTCAATCACCTTGATGAAGTATCCGACTGATCCCTGGGCTTCACCTCCCAATTCGAGACAAGCTCCTTCCTTTTTCCCCGATTCAATCAAACTCAAAATCTTTTCGTACGTGTCCTTGTCGACTTGAGGCCCCTGTGTCTTGGTCGCGTCAAAGGGATCACCGACTTTGATTTTTCGGGCCAATTCTTTCGAGTGCTTCACGAATTCGTCGTATATTTTGGAATGTACGAAGGTCCGTGACGCTGCGATGCACATTTGACCGGCGTTGAAGTAGAGTCCGTAATGTGCCAGTAACGCGGCATGTGCAACTGCAATTTTTTATGTTGAATTTTCAACAGGAATATTATCGATAGATTTTTCCAAATTTTTGAGGATTATACTTTCAGTGGTATTGTGAATAAACATTTTTATATGCGCTAATAATTGCTTGAAGAAATACTTAAATACAATAATTAATATAATAATTGGATAAATAATAATGAAAAAAACGACATTTTCACTGATGGAAAATTTCGAATATCCTTCGATCGAGTCGACGAATTTCATAAACTTTTAGCATAAGTAAAATTTCGAATAATGCTGAAGTTTGCAGCGTTCGGGTCCAACGAAATGAAGGGAAAAAAATATTTGTAATTCACCTATTTTTTATTTCACGAACTATCAGTGCAGGTTGAAAAACTGCGAATTGCAAATTCGGCAGGGAACGAAATTGGAAATACTGTAATTATTGGAGGGGTTTTTTTTTTTTTTTTTTTTTTTATCATCTCGTTGCAAACTTCAGCGTCATATTTCGAATTTTTTTGAAACCGTAGTCATTCTTTTTTTTCCAGATCCGTTGAGCTTTCGAATGATATTCGCTAAACTTAAAGATTGTAGTGATTGTTACGAACCGTCAGCATCTTCGAAAACGACCAGAGGGCTTTTACCACCGAGTTCCAAAGTGACTTTTTTCAAGTTTGTTTTGCCGGCTACCGATAGAATTTTATGTCCGACCTGAGAGAGTACAATCCGTTTGATCGAATGACAACGAGAACAGCTGAATTAATTCTACGTGGACATTGTTTTTTTATAGTTTGAAGACCATTCGTGTATCTATTCATAAAAAAATAAACAACACATCGATCCTACGAATGGACGAATTACGTTCACCGGTGAACTTACTTCTGTGGATCCGGTGAACGCGATTTTTCGGATGTCCGGATGTTCGGAGATGGCAGCACCCGCGGTGGGTCCGTAGCCAGGAATAACGTTTATAACGCCCGGTGGAAAGCCTGCCTCTTTACTGAGCGAGGCAAGGTATAGAGCTGTCAAGGGAGTTTGTTCGGCAGGTTTCATGACGATGGTGCAGCCGGCTGCGAGAGCCGGTGACCATTTGAACGAGAGCATGAGCACCGGAAAATTCCATGGGATTATTTGACCGACTACGCCCACGGGTTCCTTCCGAGTGAGGACGAGATCGCCTCCGTCTAGAAAAGAACAAAAAAGGATCCAAACATATAAGCTGAGAAAAAGCTACAAGAGTAAAAAAAAACAATATAATATTCGATATAATTTATTCTCTTGGTTTTTGGTGGTTTTTTTTTTTTTTTTTTTTTAAATATTTTTAGAATTTTTTGTGCAGAAAATTGACCGATTGAATAAAAAGTGAAGTATACACACCAGCAGGAATGGTTTTCCCATGTATTTTGTCAGCCCATCCAGCGTAGTAACGAATTTCATCGATACTGTATTTGACATCCGTCATGGCAGCTGTCAAAGGTTTTCCGTTATCGAGAGTTTCCAAGTGTGCAATATACTCCATGTCGCGTTCCACTAAATCGGCCAGCTACAGAATATTTATTGATTCATATGCGAATAGAATATTCTCATTTACATTAGTGTACTCAATCCAAAAAAAAAGCTGTTAAAATGCTAGTCGATTGACTGTTGAAGCATCGAATAATAAAATGGACATTCCTGTTTTACCTTTGTTTATTGTCTTTTTGTGTGTTTGAACAATATTTTATTTTACCTTGTTCATAAGGCGACCTCTTTGTGAAGCATCCATTGTTCGCCATGGCGAGCCCTTTGCGAAGGCAACTTTGGCTGCACGAACTGCCTTATCGACATCATCCTGAGAGCGAATGGGATAAATGGGGTACGAAGTTTTAGACAAACGACGTTCAAGTGCAGAAATCACGAGGAAACATCGATTTGCAAATCGATGTTAATCATGATTGATTTAAATTGACAACCAATCGACTTATTGTTGTCTAATTTTCGCATTTTTAAATAACATTAAACTTCGATGGGATGGGGTACGAAATGCAGGGGGGAAAATATTGGTTTCATCGTACCTTATCACCTTCCGAAACTAGAGCAATCACCGTCCCGTTTGATGGATTTATCGTTGGAAATTTTTTTCCACTCACTGAATCGACAAACTCGTTGTTGATAAATAACTGAAACGGAAATGGTGACAACGTATTTGCAATTCGAAACTTCAAAATACGAAACTTACTTTAAAACCAACATATTTTTATACAATTTCATTATAAAAAAACGTTTGAAGAGCTCATTTTGACTAGCGTGGTGCCGCTGCCATTGTTGGCACGCTGCCAGTTTTGTTTACAAATTTTACAGGTTGTGAAGTCAGTTCGCTGCCCGAAGTAGTATTGCAGTGGAGGAAAATGAAAAAATCAACGATAAAAAAGTTCACCGGGATAAAAATCGTCGTTTTGTTAAAACTGACAAAAAAAACGTGGCGAAGCAAACGAACCACAAAATATCACCAAAAGCAGGACGAACTGACGTCACACGTGTGAACATATGACTTCTCATCAGATATTTTTTAATATTTCAGCCAATTTTCAACGGTAAGGTTCAAGAAAGTAAAATTTATCCAGTATTTTTGAATATCCACGAAATACAACGATCGATTTTTTTCTGCGAAATCTTGGATATTTTCAATAACTTTTCATGTGTGTACGACTTTCGTGTGCCGAAGTACCGAGTGTCAGAAAAGTCGATATAGAATAATTAATTTGCTGCTAAACTGCATGGTAATTAGCGTAATTAGCGATTTGAAAATTTTGCAAATCCGTCCAATACGTATTCATTTTTGTATACAAAAAATATCATCGCGTAATTTTGGATAGCGATCGCGAATATTCAGCTATCTGCTTTAACGTTCCTCTTTGCATAGATAACCCACATTCATCTGCATGCAACATACTGTCTCGGACAAAAGTAGTAGGCACCTTGTGAGCTGTCTCGACGAACAAAAATCGAGTATCGAAGTTCGCTCTTTTTTTTCATTCCTACGATATATTTTTCTTTTTTATTTGACTACACGAAAGTGCTTGTAAGACTTTGAAAACACGATCTCAACGACGCTGAAGTTTGCAACGTTGGAGTCCAACGAAATGAAGGAAAAAAAACATTTGTAGTTCACCAATTTATTTATTTCACGAAGTATCGGTGCAAGTTGAAAAACTACAAATTGCAAATTCGACAGGGAATGAAATTGGAGAATTACTAGAATTATTGGAGAATTTTTTTTTATCATTTCGTTGGACTCCAACGTTGCAAACTTCAGCGTCATCGATCTCACCATTCACCGAAAATATCTTCAAAGGAGACTGCAAAAGCTTCAGTTCCGTTTTTAAAAATCTTTTACACGATTCTTTTCCGCAGAGCCACAAAACTTCCTAAGTTATAGGTGAAGAAATCGGGAGAAAGTTTTCCAAAAACGTAGTAAAATCTCTTCGGCTCCTCTGCAGATTTCGTCGATAAATAATGAAATATAACAATGCTTTAAAAGTCCAGCACGAGCCTTCGTGGAGTGATAAATCGTCATATTAAAATTGATTTTTAGATCAGGTATTCGATTTTTTATCCACGAAAAGAAAGTTCACGAATTTCTCATGCTTTTGACCAAAACTGTACTGCTCATGTCACTTCGAGAACTGTTGAATTTCAACATAATATTTTCTAATTTCGAAATTCTGAGATTGCAGAAATGTTTTCTTTCTCCTTTCATTATTTTTCCCTCCCCCAAAAAATCATCGCGTAACATTTCTCAAAGTTCTTTACATATTCACTTTTCAAATGATCGTGACCAATGACAATTTACCTGGGTATATTTCACGACGACGTTATTAGCCATGTCACGTTGGTTTGCGACGAGGAATCGCACTCACAGCTGACGCGAGAGAACCTTCGCCTGAAACCGGCCGGCTTGGAGTGAAAATTTTCGATCGCAGGTTGCTAACAAACACTTATATATACAGAGCCCGAGTTTAAGGCGGGAAATGTAATTCTGGCTGGTCGGGGACGCCACCAAAGATAACTCTGGAGTGCTATAGTTCTGGGTCTCAAAGTGAGGCAGATGTTTATCACTTTGTATGGTTTGTGTAAGAGCGCGTTCTTCGCCCGTGGCGACTTAAACTCTTTTCTTATTCAAATTACACCCGTTGGGTAACAAAAAGAAGAATCGCGTGTCACTTTAGTTGCGTGGAGGAGAATTCATACATGAATTTCCAAACCGTCATGACGTTTAATTGAAAAATCTTATGGCTCGTAAAGGTGCGACGACGATGTTATTCCTTGGAGAACGAAAAGAATCTTGTCATAGCGAATGAAAGACGATTTTCTTTGCTCTAAAAATATGACACTTCGCAGATCACTTCAAGTCTCTCATTCCTTTTTTCTGCGATGTCATTGCTGTTTTTACTCAAAATTCGTCGCCTCCGTTCGTGCGGGATATTTGATAAGGATTTTCAAGCTTAAAATCGGTTTTGGTGGTAAAAAAAATTCAGATTTTATAAAAAATATGGAAATCGATGGGACCGTTGTTATAGAAGATGGATTTGGTTTCGTGCCTCGTAATTCTGAGACCGAATCGGACGATAAATCCTTCAACATTGTTCGAAGGTAACGGGCTTTCGTTTTTGTTTGAACAATCAGAGTTTTTCATTGTCATTTCAAAAATCACCAACCGCTCACATAATTGTGAGGAAATTTGGAAATTTTGTTTCTCCCAATTGACCTACGAATTCAACCTATTTTCGCGAACCGATTTTCCCATCGGCGACGGCACGTAATCGTTATTTCGCATTTCTCAAGATATACCATGACGAATAAAAACGCCGCATCCGTTCGTTTGATAAGCTGGGGGGCCGGAATTCAATCAATAAGAGTTCCAAACGCTCGGGATATTTTGAGTGACGTTGCTTTTGGATTCGACGATATGAAAGGTGGGAAATAACCTTCGATCGAAGTGCGCTTTTATGTTCGGATTTGACTCTACTATTTTCGAGCAGGATATTCGACGAACCGATATGTAGGACGAATAATCAACAACGTGAGGAATCGTTCGTCGAATTTCGACGTAAACGATTGTTTCGAGATCCGTGCGCAGGGAGATTATCGAGAGAACGAAAGATTCGAGACCGTGAATAATAGAAATCGTTTCGGAGCTCGTGCGAAGGAGGATCGTGAAGAGAATGAAAAATTCGATACTCTCGACAACGTTAATTGGGAGTCTTGTATTTTAGGGGAGCAAGTAGTAAGAGAGTTTTTCATTTTCGTCGCGATTAAGGGCGTTCAATGGCAAAGCCCGATTTCTTTCGAAGGTTTTGAAAAAAATATGCGCAGGGAAATCCAACGAATCGATTGAAAAAAAGTAGTTTTACGTATAGTTTTTCAGACACTGCAAGTTAAAGTTTTACGAAACAACTCGAGAAAGGCTCTTACGATTTTGATTTTGAAAAACACAGTGTTGGAGTATCTTCTGAAGAAAAAATTAAAAAAAAAAAAACATGATTTACCGCCTAGCTTTTAGCAGGCAAGAGAAAAAATATAAAAATTCCAAAATCACGAGCAATTATGAAATTTCAGTAAAATATCGTAAGCATATATTTGTTGTACTGATCATTAACGATAATTTGAATGATTTTTGGAACATATTTCACAAGGAATGATGTTCACACAGAAAAGGGGCAGCACACTACTTTTTATACGGCACTTAGCTGCAGAACTACCTTAAATGGAACATTTATTTTGAATATTTCAATGAAAATCACGCGACATTAGAAACTCATGAAGTTGCATCATTTTTTTTCTTCTCTCCCTTTTTATAGCTCGATTCTTGAATGAAAAATTATTCGTTTTTTGGTAACGATAAACAAGCGTGCGACGGAGTCGCATTTGCTGAAGAATTGGGCATAAAAACTTTACAAAACTGAGCAAAGTTTCATGATTATTGAATCGACGTTTCAGTTCGTGATAACTCGATAACAATTGATAGAAGTTTATTTTTCTTTCGAAAATAGATCATGTCCTACGTCAAAAGAGTGCGAACGAGGGAACGCTTCGGCGATATGTTAATACAAGTAAAATACAGTTGGACTGATAAGAACGAATTGAACATAAACATGCGAGCGACAGTGACTGAGTCGATGCCAGTGAATATGACTGTTTTGTGTCCCATGAATCTTGCTGGTCACGTAAGAATTTTGGCTTTTAAAACCTGAAGAAAAATGAGCTTATCGATTTTCTTTTGTTCGTGGCAAAATAGGCTGCGGGGGTTAAAGAATTGGAGGATCATATCGTGAGCATAAACACTGAAAAATTCGGGCCGAGTGGGCCGGGCCAAGAATGGTTCAACCGAGTTTCCAAAGTCGATCCCAATTTCTACGATCTGAGAATGCCAACTCGTTTGAAAAATCGAATTTACCACATTTCTGGTGGTGGTTACAATCATAATTTGCGAATAAACAGTCCGAGCGATCGGTGTTACCGATTCCACGCCAGGTACTGTACTCGGACTCGAAAAAATGCCTTTTCTCAATAAAGGACGAAAGACAAAAATAAAACAGCACAAAAGCTACGAGACAATAAATCAACGAAATCGTTTTCTTTCAAGAATTATCCATCCGGAGTCAGGACGCTTCATGGAAATATATTCGAACAAATCGCATTTAAAGTTTTCAACGTTGAACGATTTTCCTGATTTCGAGCCAAAGCATGTTTCCAGAGCAGAGGATCGTTTTGGGAGAGCCGGTGGCGATGTTCCCGCCGAGAAAATCGTCTTAGTACGTAAACTTTAATAGTTGAACTGCCAAAAAATTATCTTCGAGAAAAAACATCTTGTTTCAATCTCATACTCGTTCAAGGACGACGAAACGTCGAGGAGAGATTTATTTGTGCGTGGAAAAGATGGAGCTCTGTACAGGCGTCATGGAGGATTCGTGTTATCCCCACTCAATGACTGTTCCGACGAATTTTCGTACTGGAATAATATCGTGAACCCTGGTGAAATTTACCACCACGATTTGTCCTACAAATTCGGAACAAAATCAAGAGATCGTTGAAGCCAGATGAAAAAAACTTTAGACACACGATTTATTGTTCAAACAAAAAGTACTTGACACAAAAAAACATAAAAATACGTACATTTTATCGTTTGGTAATCCGAAGTGAAAATTTCCGATATAAATAAACCTTTGATAAATTGGTCCAAGGAAGAACTCGAATGAAAATGAAATATTCTATGAACTTTACTACGACTCTTTGATGTCAAGATACATTTGTTACATCCTAAAAGTTAGACGTTAGATTAGCTACGATAAAATGTGCTCGGAAGATTTGAACACGATTTGGCAGTTTCTTCGTTTTCTTCTCTTTTCTCCTCCCATTTTAGACGTTTTTTTTTACTTTTCAACTTTACGTTGTTGAATAATAATTAATAATCAATAATTATTAATAATAATAATAACAATAATAATAATAAAACGGGATAAATATGATACACGTGTTATCCGGAAAAGTTGAAAATCGCGATGAAAATGCTTGCTCCGAAGAAAGGCACCTCGGCAGTGACGAATTACGTTTCCGTTAGCTTTTCTCTTCCTAGTTTAACGGGCAAGTCAATTTCATTTTATAATTTAATCATAATGTTAATATTTCGTTTTTCGAATCGTTATCTTTGCTTCGATATCTCGTTTCGAGAAACATTGTATTACTTATTTATCTAAGCGGCGTAAATAGCGAGCACGTCACGGTCTTGCTGTTTGCATATTTTCTCCTTTTTTTGTTTCCTCACTTTTCTTTTCGTCGTTACGTATCCACCTTCGTCTGCTAGAAGACTAACGATTATAACAAAAGACGACAGAAAAGTATTTCTTAATCAGAAGACGAAATGGTTACTCTTATAATAATAATAATAATTATTATTATTACTATTATTATTCGGACACTACTAGGTGCACCCTGAACGTTAGTGGCTTTTCCCAAATTTCATTCTCCGCCGTTATTCCGTTTTTAGGCTTGCCGTGTATCACGATATTGAATTCTCCAGCTCGCTTGAGACGGTTGCGGAAATGCAGGGCCGATATTCCTTGCTCGGTCACGATCTCGAAATGGTTGTTCTTGTTACCACGTACTATAGAATACTCCACTTTTTCGTCCTAGTAAAAGGGTTGATAAAAAACGTTGATTACAATTCTCAGTTTGATCTGTTGATTTTGGTAGTTTTTGGTCGTAATGAAAATGAAGTGAATTTTTTAGTGTTATTTCTAAGCCAAGAGCATAACTGAAATCGGAAAATCAGTATTTTCGAAAAGCTTTGACTCTTGGCGAGCTTTTCAGAATTCAATTTTCACAGAGATATATAACGATTTATGAAATTTACCTTGATCGCAGGCTGCAGTTTGATTACTCGCATTTTGTGTTTCGTTTGGTGAAGATTCAATTTGAGGATTTTCTCTTCACCGTGATGATGTCGCTTGGCTTTTCGTGACACACGTTTTTTCCCCGACGCTTTCGCACCGATGGTTTTGTTGCTCGATAACGAGTGCACTTTCGTTCCTCTTCTGTGACGTTCTTTGTTATTGTTGATCTGTTGAAAACGCATAATTAGATTGGTATTAAAAAAAAAAAAGACAAAATTGAGATTAAACATTAAAATGTTTGTTTTAACGGGTGAAATGGAGGGTGAAAAAAACTGGAAAAATTGCTCACTTTGCAAGAGAAACATCCCTCGGTGGAAATAATCTTGTCGTCACTCGGCGGCACGTGATACGAGTCCGAGTTTATCGAAAAGGTTGGTACATTTCCAATCTCTTCGCCATAGTTTCCCTGTGCTATGGGATTTATCGTTGAGAGACAATGACCTTGACCTATTCTTTGGTAACCCGTTGGACAACCGCACAAAAAGCCATTTGGCCCGTTCGGGGTGCAGCCAAAAGCGCAAGGACTTCCCATGCAGCCAGCGCTCACCTGAACTCAGAAATGAAAAAGATGACCAAAAAATCGATTCCAGTTACAAAATTTTGTGGGATTTCAACATTTTTCTCGACTTGTCGATCAATCTTCTCTTCTAATTTGTTTGTTTTTGCTTCAATAGAAGTCTCACCTGAACACAAATTTGCAAATTATTGTCAAATTGATAACCATCCGGACAGCCACATTTGTAACTACCGATTGTATTGATACAAGCGTTTTCACCGCACGGCGAATTCGAACACTCGTTCTCGTCTATACATTGATTGTAATATAGATGCTGAACGAATCCTTCGGGACATCCGCATCGATAACTTCCCATTAAATTCTAGAAAAAAAAGCACCGAATATCGATTAATTATTAAGGAAGAGATCATGCTTCACTTGTCATTCAAAAAAATAACTCAACTTTTTTGCTATTTTCATGATCAAAGAAACGATTAAAATTTATTCTCGCAATTACTCAAATTATATGTAACTTATTTGCTAAGATTGATCGATTTTAAATACAATGATAGCGGTTAAAATAATTTCGTAGTCAAATCGTCACGCAAAATGTCACAACAGCCATTTTCTATTTACATGCGTATGCATATCTATATTTTAAACCAGCTGGCCCATGGTGTTGTCAAACCTTCCACCGTTCATGTCCTCATTACTCGCTTATCTCAAATAAGTGTTTTTCTTTTCCCATTCCCAAGTGATTTTCACCGGTAACAAGGCTTTCTCAAGACATCATTGATGTCTAAAAACAGTTTATTTTCTGATTCTCGTTTATGTCTCTTCAAGGTAACTCCTGTACTGCATGCTAGTCAAATGAGTGCTAAATTTTCAAAACGCTTTTAGTTTAACGTACCGATTAAATGTACTGTTAGTGGATTTGTATTACAGCATATCTTATTAAAATGTAAAAATATTAAAAACGCTAGTTTTGCAAAACCATCAACTGATAAATGCAGATGTCCACGATGACACAATTTCACTGGTATTTTTCAAAGAATTATCTGCGTTTTTTCACCGATTTTATTGCAACAAGTCTCATTTCGTTTCTCAACTGATCCTCAACGAATCCACCATGTAGTTGTTTTTTTAACTTGATCGTTTCACTGTTGCAGCTAATTGTTAATTAAGTGAAAAAACTTTTTCATTCATAATTTCTCTCAGGAATGAGTTCAAAGGAAAATCTACGTGGTGAATTGGTAGAGGATCAGTTGAGGAACAAAATGAGACTTGGTGCAATAAAATCGGTTAAAAAATACAGATGATTCTTTGAAAAATAGCTGTGAAAATGTGTCATCATGGAAATTTGCATCTATCAGTTGATAGTTTTGCAAAACTATCGTTTTAAATATTTTTTCACGTTAATAAAATATGCTTGAATACATATCTGCTAACAATAAGTTTAATCGGTAGGTTGAACTTGGTCTAAAAGCGTTTTGAAAATTTAGCACTCATTTGACTAGCATGCAGTACAGGAGTTACCTTAAAGTTGGGAGGATTCTTTTTTTTTAATCCAAATCGTCGCACAGGAAGTGTGCCTGCCATAAGAGCCTGTGTGTAACCCTTTAAAAAATGTGATTTTCGTTAGTTGTTTTCTCGACAACTGGAAGGATAGATCCTATAATAATTCCGGGTGTAGATGCACGGTGTACATTTTTAGCATATTTCCAAATTTCAACTCTTAAAGTTGGAATTTTTTATTTCCATTAGATTCGCGTGAACTTCGTTAATAAAAATACGACACGAAATGGTAAATTATGATTAAAATCTACTACGATTCGATCGTTTTTAAAATAGTTTGTTGAAATTTTGTCGATTTTTCTTCCCAATTCTCCTCGGTGTATAGTGTGTTGGACGTAAAAATCATCTCAAAGGGAGAATTGAAGAAAATTAAGCGTTGTTTTAATTCTTACGTTTTGTTGCACTATTTTCAATACCTGACATCCATGTTCGCAATTTCCATCGTCCGCACACTCGTTGTTATCGGTGCAGAAAGTTCCAGTGTGATCGAGCTTGAATCCTCTCGGGCAAATACACCGGAAACTTCCGAGAGTGTTTATGCAAGTTCCTGGTTTCGGGCAAGTTCCGTGCTGCTCGCATTCGTTGATGTCTGCAAATAATTACATTTTTTCGTCATTGAAACCATCGAATTAAATCGATTTTTTTCGAAAGATTTTCACACTTTTTTTTCAATGTTTGAGTTTTGCGGCGGTTCGTTTCTTCGATGAGAGTGAGAAAAATGAAAAATGAAATAACAAAGTTAATTCATGTGTCTATTTCTATTAAAACTTCTGATAAAATTACCGTGACAGGAATCTCCGTGTTGAGTATAGCCGTCTCGACAGCTGCAGGTGTAGCTGCCCTCGGTGTTGATGCACTGCTGTTGACACAAATGATTGCCAGTTGCACATTCGTCGAGATCCCGACAATTAACGCCGTCCGGATTTAGTATGAATCCAGATGGACAAGAGCACGTGAAACTGCCCTCGGTGTTTTGGCAGTTAAACTTGCAGGGCTTCGGTGTGAGCTCACACTCGTTGATGTCTGTAAGAGTAATTGAAAGTCAACGATTCACTTTTATTCCAATGAAATAAATTAATTTGTAAATGCTTTTGAAAATCGATTAATTTGTGAAAATAATTTTTCAGATTGCCCTTAAATTCATCTTTCTTCAGTATTTTTCATGATTTTTATTATATCTTCGTTTATGTCCATTCACCTAAACATATAGTGCCAGCGTGATCAGTTTTGTAGCCCTTGTTGCAGATGCATCGGTAAGAGCCAAGGGTGTTTACGCAAATGCCATTTCTACAAAGATCAGGGATCGCTTTGCACTCGTCAATATCTGAAAATCGAAAAAATTCATATTTAATTTGCACGTTAAGAAAAACAAGGATAAAAATCGTGGTGAAGATTTTCCGTCAATCGATGACAGCTGCAGTCACTATTTGTTTCTAAAGACTCGATGATTGGGTTCAAACAGTTTTTTCACTCGACCTTGACCGTCGACGGAAAATCCTTTGTCCAGACAAAGTTCGTTGTAGTTTTCGGAATCTTTCGATGGGCAAATTTCGCAGTGGGGACCCCAAGCTGCGCCCATCGTGCAGCAGCAATCAGCTTTGGTAACTGTTCGCACGTCGGAAGTTCTCGCTGAGCAGCGTCCGCTGATTGTTCTCAGGAAGCAGTAACCGACTCGACGATCTGAAACGACAGGAATCGTTGAATCTCGAAGATTTTGGAGGATTCGAGAAAGGTCGTCAACAATTTCGAGCGCGTCTACACACCGATGCAAGATTTCCCATCGGGGCTCTGCACGAAACCTTCCTGGCAAAGACACTGATAGCTTCCCTCCAAATTCAAACATCGCCCGTTCCTACACAAGCCGGAATTGACGGAACACTCGTTGACGTCTTTGCACTCGTCCGTCATACCGATTTGCTGGTATCCAGGTGGGCAAATGCACATGAAACTGCCGATCAAATTCTTGCACTGGAACTTGCAGTTGTTCGCTGGAGTGGAACATTCGTCAACGTCTTCAGGGAAAATGAAAAACAAAGCAAATGAGATTGAGATAGAAACGAAAGAAGGAAACCGTGGGTTGATTTAAAAAATTTATTTTCTTAGAATCAAACAGGGACCGTGTGCGCAGCGTTTATTTAACGGAATCGAATGATTATTTTTTATCACGTCTCGATCGAGAAAATATTGTTGCATTCGAGGTTTCAGTTTCGACGACGTTTAAAACGTCATTCGATTCAAACAGTTTTTTCCTTTCACGTCATTCCGGTCTCGAATGCGATCGTTGTTGGTCGAACGAAAAGCACATTTGATTGTTTTTAAAACGATTTTTTTTCCGAAATTTTAATCGCTTTCAATGTTTTCACAGTCTCCATAGCTCACGCACGGTCCGGAACGAAAGAAGAAGCCATAAAATCGATGTCTTGATTGGTAACATCGGCCTTCCTGCAACCAAATATTGAGAAGACTTTTTTCCCAAAACTGATAATGACAAACCTATGCAGTGTCTTCCATCCGCAGCCAAAACGTATCCGTAAGGACAGATGCACCTGAACGATCCAGGAGCGTTGTGACATCGGAACGCACATTGATTGCCAAGTTCAAGGCACTCGTTGACGTCCTCGCAGACTTGATTGGCACCAGGAGCAAAACCGTTGTTGCAAAAGCATTCGAAGCCGCCCTCGACATTGCTGCAAGTGCCATTGCCGCAGATGTTTTGTGAGCTGAGGCACTCGTCGTGGTCGATGCAGCGGCGTCCAGTGTCGTCGAGAACGTAGCCTGGGGGGCATTCGCATCTGAAGGAACCGTCAGTGTTGATGCAGTCGCCACCGGAGCAGACGTCAGGCATGAAAAGACACTCGTTGAGGTCGACACCGGTGTCGTCTCGGCCTGGTCCCTCGGGACACAGTCTTTTGAATTCCTCTAAAAAAAGAGCGTCGAGTTTCGTTGATGACGTTCTCCATTTTTGTTAATTTTATCATAATTTGCGCCTCACCGCTGTGCTCTCTGGGGCACTGATCGCAATTCCTGCCCCAAGCTTTGCCCATCGTACAACAACAGTGCTTTTTCGTCATGCCACCTTCTCGTGGCGTTGAACATTGACCCCGTCGGAAATGATCGTAGCACTGTTCCTCGCGGAAGTCGATGCACGTCATCGAATTGACCTTCTCACTGAGCCTGAATCCCTCAGGACACTCGCAAATGACACCACCTTCGGTGTTAATGCAACGACCATTCTCGCAAATGTTTTTCGTCTCGACACACTCGTCGACGTCTAGAGCCAAGTCGTTTAATTGGTTGGTTAATTCGGACGACATAACCAATCATTGAATTCATTAAATTCCAGCATAACTGCAATTCGAGTCATTCGGTTTCACTTACCAACGCATCTTCTTTTGGAATTATCCAACTCGAATCCAGGCGGACAACTGCAAATGTACGATCCCATGAGATTCTGGCATCTTCCTGGCGTCGGACACAGCCCAGGAATCTAAAACAATAGAAATTTGTTCTCAACACGTCGAAGTTGACGGCGCTCAGTGAGTCCAGGCCTCTGCTCCGACGATTCTTACTTCTTTACACTCGTCAATGTCACGACAGTGTTGTCCATCCTGAGCCAAAACGTAACCATCGGCACACTCGCAGTTGAAGGCTCCGATGGTGTTTCTACATCTGCCGTTTCTGCACAGGAAAGGCATCACTCTGCACTCGTCAATGTCTGCGAAAAAAACGTCCGATGTGGTGAATCTCAGTAACAGTACTGAATGACGTTCCAGCGGGGATTTATTAAGGGGGTCGACCCGTGTGGCAGTCGAATTTTTTAGGGTTTTCTAGGGATTTTTTTTGCGGCGAGGAAAAAACGCAGACTTTTGAATTTTGAAGGGTTTATCTATTGGTATTTGAACTATATGATAGAATTTTTAAACTCTGATATTTCGGGTAGATTCGATGTAAAACTACTCCATAAGAACCCATACGTTTCTCCATGGTTTCTACGATTCCCAGGGATTGCTTTATCCGAGATGAAAAAACCGAAGAGCGTTTTGATTTATAAAGCAGCGGCTAGAGCCTGAACTAAAATCGTACAAAGATATTAGAAATCGAAGGATTTTTGCACTTTCAAACACAAGATTTAAATTTTCAAAAATCTTTCATAGCTCAATAATCCTTCAATTTTTAATATTTCTGTATTCAAAATAGAAAGTAGTTGAGCTGATAGCCACCGTTTTAAAAGTCAAAATGCTCTTTGGTTTTTTCGTCTCGGATCAGCCGATCGTCCGGAATCGTGGAGTCTATAGAGAAACATATGAGTTCCTGTGGAGTAGTTTCACACCGAATCTACGCGAGATATCAGAGTTCAAAAATCCTTTCATAGAGTTGAAATGCCAATAAATCAAGCCTTCAAATCTGAAAAGTCTATGTTTCGTCCTCGCGAAAAAATCTCGATAAAACTCGGAAGAATCCGGCTGCTAGACTCGAATAAATTCGTGCTGAAGAAGAACTTGTCAACCAATCGAGATTTAAAACTCTTCGAGGGGGAAGTCTGACCTGCGCAATCGTTGTTGGGGCTCAGTTTGAATCCATGGTAACACTGACACTTGTAAGATCCGAGGGTATTGACGCAGGTGCCATTGTTGCAAATATTAGGATTCCTCTGGCACTCGTCGATGTCAACGCAGCTGTCACGATCGCGCGTGAGCGCAAATCCTAAATGACAAACGCACTGGAAGCTTCCTTGGAGGTTGTTGCATGCGCCATTGCTGCAGATGCCAGGTCTCTCGTAGCACTCGTCGATGTCGATGCAGCTGCGTTGACTTATGCCGAGTTTGTAGCCAGCTGGGCATCGGCATTCGAAGCTTCCTTGGAGGTTGATGCACTGGGCATTACCGGCGCAAGGGTTGGGCGATTGGAGGCATTCGTTTTCGTCGATGCACTGATGAGAATCCTCGTCGTAAATGTAGCCACGGTCGCATTGGCACTCGAAACTTCCTGGAGTGTTGAGGCAACGTCCGTGTGTACACATGGTCGGCATGAGCGCACATTCGTCAATTTCCTCCGTGTGATTCGTGATCGGATTCATTATTTGTCCGGGCACCATGCCGCACAAAATCTCGTGTTCTCGGGTCCTTTCGCCCGGACATTTTTCGCAGGGTGTTCCCCAGGCTGCGCCCATTGAACAGCAGCACAACATTTTCGTTTGGGGATGGATCATCGGGTTGAAGCACTGCCCGGATTCGTAATTCACGTAACACAGCTCTTTCCTCATGTCGACGCACTCTTTGCCTCCTGGCATTGACATGTAGCCTGAAGTCAGTAAACAAAATCATCGATTAACACTTTACTGCTAGGGAATTGGTGCCTTCGTGGAATATCTTTGATCACAAACCTTCTGGACACTCGCAGTGGTATTTGCCCTGATCATTGATGCAGCGACCGACCCCACAAATCGAAGGGTGAAGAGCACACTCGTCAATGTCAACGCAACTCGTCTTCGTTTCGTCCAAAATAAATCCCTCGTTACAGGAGCACATGAAACTGCCAAAAGTGTTAGTGCAATGACCATTTTGACAAATGTTCTCGTGCTCCTCGCACTCGTTTATGTCTTCCAAAATGACCGTCACTCGGTTCGGCCGGTACCCGGGACCACCCGGACACAAGTCTTCGAATTCTTTGGTCCCAACCTCCGGACACTCCTCGCAACGATTGCCCCAGGCGTTTCCTATGCTACAACAGCACGTTGCTTTCGTCACTGACGATGACATGTCGAATATGCACTGGGGACGATTCCCTCGTGGCTCGTACCCCGTGAAACACAACGATTCTCGTCTGTCTGTAACATTATTATTCTTCCTCACCATTTTCAACGTTTCCAAATATATTTATGACCTGGCGATCCTTTTTCATTATTATTTGACAACTTCACTCAACTTTTGACCGTGATTCGAGTTCTTTTATCATCGAGTTTCACCGTCAGTTATTTCATTGTTTGAATTTTAAATTTACTGTTATTGATAAAAATTAAAATGCAAACTAAGAAAAACAAAACTGAAAATATTGAAATTTTGTGTTAATCAGAAATTTGAAATTATAGCTTGCTCTTATTATTGATAAAACTTACATTTCAAACTGGAAACGAAAAAATAAAGATAAAAGATACTAATAATTTGAGTGAGGAAAAAAATTTCACTGATGGACGCCATAGCGAAGAGTGGGATGTTGTATGGGGATGGAAGAGGAAAGAACAGATGGAAGTGCTACGTCAAAATGGCTATGGGGCTAAATAGAAATACACTACCCTACATATGGAAAATGAAGTCAGGAACAAAAGGGATGCAAATGTGGAGAAGAGCAGCGAAATTCCTAGAACAAATTGTGAAGATGCAAGAAGATCGATGGCCGAAAAAATGCTCAAAAGAATAGGTAAGAGGAATCCTAAATGGAAATTCGTCAAAATGGGGAATGGGAACGAAGGAAGCAATGGAAGAAGTAGGAAAAGGAAAAATATGGCAAAGGATAAGAGAAGGTGATACAGCGGGGGTGGAAAATATAACAGAAAGGGTAACACAAGTGAAAATGGAACAAGAACTGCAATTGAAGGAAAGGGAAAGATCCAGAAGGTACAGGGAAAGCAAATGTAGAAAATGTGAAAAGGAAGAGGAAACTAGAGCACACATTTGCGAGTACAGCAAAATATAGTGAGAAAAATATTATTTTTCAAGAATTTTCAAAGTATTTAACCACCGATTACAAACAGCATTGTAATTTTTGAATTTTCTCATTTTTCCTCCCTTCAATTCTAAACAGCTTCACGTGGACAGCAAAAAGTGATGCACGTCAAAACTACATTTCGTTTCGTTTTCAAGTGTTATTCATCATGTCAGACTAGCACTTATCGATGAGTGGAAATGTATTGCAAATCACAAATTTCGACTGTCAGCATAGTAAATTTTATGATAAATACACGAATTAAGAGTATGGATCAGTCGATTAACCTCACTTGGAATTTTCGAAATCGAAATTCTTTGACACAGTTTGATTGATTAAAAAAAGGCTCTGTCAGCCTACGCAGAACGATGGCAAAAATCGACTGACAGAGCCTTTTTTTAATCGGTCAAACTTTGTCAAAGAATTTCGATTTCGAAATTTGCAGCTATCTCTCTCGCACTCATGGCTGCAATATACCGACTGATCCGTCCTCTTAACACCGAATACGTGAAACATTTTACCATACATACAATTTTTTTTCAGGGTTACCCGAGCATACTTTACAATATAAACATGTGAAGTGTCTGAAAAGATTTTTTACCATGCTTATAGAGAAAATACTCTTGAGTCTGTTAAATAAAAGGGATGGGTTTTGGTCTCTTTCCTATGGTGGATAAAACAATGATGAGGAAAAATGTAAGTGAAAAGAATAATTGAAGAAAAGATACGAAAAAGAAAAATATCGAGTAAGTAAGCGTGGACTTTTGTATGTGGGGGGAAAATATGTAAAAACTCGTAAGGCTGTACTTGGAGATAAACTACTACTACTAATAATAATTTAAGTTTGGATTTAGTCAAACATTTCCTCGACAAGGTTCGTTGATTATTTCTTCTGCAATGATTTCACAAAATGAGGTTTTATTGACTAATTTTATTATACTAACCGACACAAGCGTTTCCAGCTTCAACGAGTTCGTGATTGATGGGACACTCGCAGTGATATTTTCCCTGTGTATTGACGCAGCTTCCGTACTGACAAGATTGTGGGCTCTCGCATTCGTCGATGTCCGTGCAATTGCCACCGGAGCCGTCGAGTTTGTAGCCCTCGTCACACTCGCAACGGAACATGCCGAAAATATTTTCGCATTTACCATAAACGCACAGGTTGCTGAACATCTCGCATTCGTTTATGTCGATACAAGCCTGTTGGTTGTTCTCCTCCGGATGCATGAATCCCATTTCGCACTCGCAACGAAACGAGCCTGGATAATTGAGGCAATGCCCATTCTCGCAGAGACTAGGATCGTTCGAACATTCGTCGATGTCCCGACAACTGTAACCGTCCCCGCGAAAACCAGCGTCGCAGACACACTGAAACATTTTCGTTGGAATATTGGCTTTGATGATTTCATATTTTTGGGATTTTTTTTCATTCGCTCATTCGTTTGGCAGGCAAATTGATCGGTTTTCTCCCCATCAAATGCGTGAGTTTATATTCCGAAATCCTTCGATTCGGAATATAGTCTATTGCCTTTGAATTTTTTTTTTTTTTTCGGTCATTACAACTTTGTCTCATTCGACTCAGAATCGCGTGAAACACGTTTCGAACCCGTCGTGAGAGGTCAATTTTTCGATTTTCGAAATTTCCGAACCTTGGAATTTTTTCGTAGTCTATTGCCTTCGAAATTTTTTTTTTTTTTTTCGTTCATTACACTATTGTCTCATTCGACTCAGAATCGCGTGAAACATGTTTCGAACCTATAGTGGGAGGTCAATTTTTCGATTTTTGAAATTTTCGAAAAATTAAAAAATTTTCGAACCTTGGAATTTTTTCGAAGTCTATTGCCTATCTAAGTTACGTAAACCCTGTTTGATTTATATACGGGATTAACCCCCAAAAACACGTCATTTTTGGGTGGAATTTATGTGAAAAAAATTTTTTTAAATTACGGGATGAAACGACCTCGAATTTTGCACACATGTTTTTTAGAGTTCAAACTGTGGAATAATACTTTTTTCTAACCTATCATCAATTTTTATTTGGTTTTGAGTATGGGAAGATGGGGCCTGTGGAGTTATTTCCTATGCGTAGTCGACTAACCTCACTTGGAATTTTCGAAATCGAAATTCTTTGATACAGTTTGAGCAATGAAAAAAAGGTTCTGTCAGGCTACGCAGGACGATGGCAAAAATCGACTGACCGAGCCTTTTTTTAAGGAAGTCGAGGCTGTACAGTCATTTTTTTTACCCAAAAGTGATGACCTGTACCTTTCAAAAGTTAGGCCAGTTTACAGTTTGGCAATGTTGCATACACTTTTAAGAAAAGTTGGGGAAAAAAAGTCGAAAAACTGGTGAAAGCTCAGTCGAAAACACGAACAGTGACGATCCTAGCCTCAAAAAACTGCACGGAAAACAGATTATTATTAATGTAATCTCAGCGAATCTCCTAATAAATCTGAAAAAAATTGACATTATTCGGCAAGCCTTGCTCATGTTGCCCAAAAAATTTCATATTTTTAGCATCATTTTTAACGGAGATATCACTGAATGTGTCTTGACTTCCATAAGATTACATGTTATTTGGCCCAAATTGTTATTGATTTTTCTCAGCAACGACGCTCCTAAACTGTCTGAAAATTTAACTGATTTTTTTTTACACTTCACTTTATAAGATGCAATCGGTTTAAAAGCGGTGACATCATTTTCATTCTAATGCCTCAACTTCCTTAATCGGTCAAACTGTGTCAAAGAATTTCGATTTCGAATATTCCAAGTGAGCTTAGTCAACTGATCCATACTCTTAAATAATCGAAATTTGGAAATGATTTACTAAAAAATGGTTGAATCAAATGGATTCAAAATTGGAGAAGCTATAGAAAATATGTCTAAAAAAGTATTCTAAAAGTTTCATCACCATTTTTATCAAGCTGATGTTCCTCCTTAATTTTCAAAACTTTTCCATATGGAAAATTTCATTTTCCGTGGCTCCCGGAGCTAAAAAGTTTTTCATTTTTTAAGATTATTTCTCACCTTGAAAGATCCCTCGGTGTTTATACATTGGGCGTTAGCGTCGCAGCCTCCATTGTTTATCAGGCATTCGTTGATGTCCCGGCAATCAATTCCGTTGCCGGTGAAGCCTTCGTGACAGGTGCACTCGTAGGAGCCAGGAGTGTTTTGACACTCGGCGAATTCGCTGCAGGAATAAGCGTTCAATAAACACTCGTCATCGTCCGTGCATTCAGGTCCGCCCTCCGGTTTCACCGAATATCCTTCGTCGCAGCGGCAATCGAACGAGCCGATTGTATTGTGACATTCTCCGTATCCGCAAATGCGCGGTTGGCTCACGCACTCGTCAACGTCTGAACAATTAATCAGCGTGTTATTGTTTTCAATATATTTTCATCGGAAAACTTATCTTCGGCATTTCATCAAAATATTTTTCCGTTTCGTAGCGTTTTCGTTAGGAACTTTCCAAACGTCAATAAATTATTAAGTCAATAAATAACGAATTGAATTCAAGGGCGGCCAGATTTTTCGGGTTTTCTTGCCATTTTTTTGAGGCGAGAAAAAAAAGACTTTTGAAATTCGAAGGGTTTATTTATTGGTATTTCAACTCTTTGCTTTGCGCTTTGAAACACCTAATTTCAATTTTCATGGAAAAATGTTTCATAGCTCCTTCAATTTTCAATATTTCTGTATGAGTTTAGTTCAGGCTCTGCTTTACAAATCAAAACGCTCTTCGGTTTTTTCATCTCAGATAAACCGATCCCCCGAAATCGTAGAGACCATGGAGAAACGTATGGGTTCCTATGGAGTAGTTTTACACCGAATTAACCCGAGATATGAGAGTTAAAAAATTCGGTCATCCAGTTGAAATACCAATGAATAAACCCTTTAAATTTCAAAAGTCTATGTTTTTTTTCCTAACCGGAAAAAATCCGGCTGCCACAGGGGGCAGCCCCTTAACGAAGGCCTGAATTCGCTAAATTCGCTAAAGACGAATGTTGCTCAACGAATATCCACTGACCTATGCACGACGTGCCAAAGTTCGACGGGAGCAGTCCTCCGGTGCAGCTGCAGGAGTAACTTCCGGGTGTGTTTGTGCATTTGCCACCGTTGCAAATCCTGGGATTTTCTTTACACTCGTCCACGTCGACGCACGAGCGTCCATCAAGATTGAGAGCAAACCCCGTGCTAGTGAATTGAAGAAATGATCGAATTGAGAGAAGCATTTTGTATGATTTGACGATCCTACTGAAATTTCTAGCAAAAACAAATCATCGCAAGACTCCAAAGTACTGAAAAAATAATTATAATCTTTTTAATTTAATTTAAATAATCGTAGTGAAGAGTTTTAGTTGACAGCCATGAACCGACTGCCTTAACCGGCTAACTGGTGAGCTTTTTTCTAGTTTTTGTGCCAAAACTGGTACGAGCCAATAAGTTACCGAAAATCACGATAATTTATTTCTGAGGGTTTTCGAGGTTGCTGATTCCATTTTCATGTGATAAAGCATGAGATTTTCGCAGTGAAAAATTAACAAATTTCACCCTGAACCCTTATTTTTCACATTTTTGGGGGTAGCGAATTTTGTTTGATTTCGATAAAAGAGTCCAGTGTGATAAAAAACTAAAAATTTTCATGTCATATAGCATGAAAATCCGTTGAAAAAACGAAAAATTTTACCCTCAACCTTCGATTTTCCCCATTTCCAAGGGTAGTGAGGAGAAAATTAAGTTGAAAAATCGACTCAGCGACCCAAAAAACCATTGTATACCAATTTTTGTCCAAATCGGTTGAAAATTGAAAAAGTTATTTCAATATGTACACATATGATACAAAACCAGAATGGGCCCGACTATTTTTGTACATATATGATCCAATACCAGTCAACCGGTTAAAAGATGGAATCGAGGCGGAGCGAGAGAATTTATAAAAATTTTATTTAGTCAATAACCTGCAGGAGCACGAGAAACTTCCAGGCGTATTGATACAAATATTTTCACATCCCCCGTTGTTAGTGGCACACTCATTGATATCTTCGCAGTGGGATTTTAGGCCAGTTTGTCGGTAACCATCGTCGCAAATGCATTGGTAAGTTCCCATCATGTTTTCGCAAACTCCGTTCGAGCAAATGCCACTCGTCCTCGAGCACTCGTCAATATCTTTGCAGGATTGTTTGTCAGGACTCAATTCGTGGCCCGGAGGGCAAACGCACTTGAAGCCACCTTCGGTATTTCGGCAAGTTCCGCCTCTGCACAAGCCCGGTGTTTCGTCACATTCGTTTATGTCTGTCGATCGTAAGAAAAATTGACTACGGAATGCCAGTTGACCCGATTTCTCCGCGAGTTCTGGTAGGATCGAAAGCTTTGCTTACCCATGCAAATCTTCATAATGTCACTGCTCCGATATCCAGAATTGCAGTCACATTGAAAGGTCCCCGGAGTGTTGCGGCACGTTCCATTGCCGCAAACGCCGTGCATTATTTCACACTCGTCGATATCTGAAATTCAATTATTCGTTTATACTCGGTCTGGACGAAAAATAAGTTTGCCAGTTTTTCCGTGGCTTTTCTCCCATTTCGTTGGGAGAAGGGAGCCCGGAGGGCGGCTCGAAAATCTTCTCGAAAGCAGCCGATTTGATTTCTTCCATTTTTAACGAAATTGGCGACAAATCTTACCGATGCACTTGAGTCCATTTTCCTCGAGGGCATAGCCCTGGTTGCATCGACAACTGTAACTGCCGACCGTATTTTTGCACCGTCCGTTTTGACACATTCCAGGAAACTCGACGCACTCGTTGATGTCTTGTCTCTCGTTGAAGCCGTCGCCTTTGGGACACAACTCTGCAAATATTTGGGTTCCAGGTTTGGGACAAGCTTCGCACTTGTCACTGCCCCATGCGCGTCCGACGGAGCAGCAGCAAATGTTCTTCGAGAATCTTCCCTCGATTGCACTGGTGCAATGTCCGTGGCGGTAGTCCATGTAGCAAGTTTCTTGTCGCGTGTCGATGCACGTGGTATCTTTGAAAAGGTAAATTACCTTGTAAGCAATCATTTTAGCTGGAAATGATTCGATCGACTTGGTCGATATCCCGTTGCAAGGTAAGTAGAATCTCATTTTTTAATCGTGATTGCTGATTTCTGAATGAGGGTAGAAGAAAAGTTGTCTTACGCGTTGAATCAAGAATCAGTCCGGGCGGGCATTCGCATCGATAAGAACCGTCGGTATTGACGCAGGTTCCACCCCCTTTGCAAATCCCAGTGTTGAGTTCGCATTCGTTTATATCAGCGCATCCCTTTCCGTCGACTTTGGCATACCCTTTGGAGCATTCGCACAAGGATTGGTCGCAAGTTTCGCAGGGACTACCCCAGGCGAGTCCGACCGAGCAGCAACATTCCGACTTCAATGCCAGCCGAGGAAAATTGTTTTCGCAGCGGCCTTCTATCATTTTCGTCCAACACGAGCCTCGGCGATTGTCTGTTGAATTGACTCGAGTAATAAAATAAATAATCGCCGATTCTCATCATTAGAGATGATGGGGTGACGCGTCAAAATATAACATAATGTCAAAATAACATACAAAAATAACACACAACAGAAAAATAACATAGAACAGTAAACAACATGCAACAAAAATAAGAGAAAACAAATATAACAACGAGCAACAACAACACGTGATAAGTTTACGGGAAAAACCGGGGCAAAATGTCCGATAAAGTGTTCCGAACCCACCCAACGATTCCCCACACACGCATCACAAAAGTGTTCCAAACACACGCGCGATCGAGTGTGTGTATCGATTCTATTTTTATCGATTTATTGAACGCGAAAATGGACCTGTACTATTGATTATGATTTCAATAACGGTGATAAAATTAATGTTATTTTGACGTCAAGTTATTTTTAACATGTGTTATATTGCTGCTGTTGTTACATCCAATTCAAAAAGGATATTCATTATTAAGAGAGACCCAAGTATTGATCAAACTTTTATCCCTGTCATATCATAAAGGGGACGACAAATCCTTTTTCATCGTCATCACAGCAAGACCAAAAAAAACCAATCTACGAGCAAGGGACCCCAATGTAGAATGAAAGAAAGGACCTAATCAAAAAACCCTTACCATACCCCTATAAAACCCCTGTCACAATACAACGAACAGGAAAACACAACTAATACCCCTGCAATTTGGAGACTGAAAGTCGCGACACAAGCCATAGGTGACTATCGATGACACCTACGCGCCAATTAACGAGACACCCGTCCAAGAGGGGTAATACTCGGAGAAACTAGGCCACGATTTTATTGCAATCCTACGAATCAGAAGTAAGAACTTTCCCCACCATCAAAAAATTGACGTAAGACATAACCGGACATCAGAGGAACCCTTCGAGAGGGGTAACACTTAGGAGATCAGACCACAATCTTATCCACGAATGCGGAAAAAGAGAATTTTCCCCACCACTGGAAAACTGCAGAAGGACACCACTGGACAGAGGAACCCTTAGAGAGGGGTAACGAGTATAAAACCCCCTGTAGTACACCTCGGAGACAGAGTTCGTGAGAGTTGCTCCGCTCCATATCCGTTCACCACGTCCAAAATCTTCTATTTCGGACTCAGTCGAAAAAAGCGAACGCTCTTGATAAACCAAGAAGTCATAGTTACTGCAGTCCAATAACACTTCTCGTTGAAGTTATCAACCCCTTTCCGTGAACTTTTACCTCGATTAAATATAATTCAGAAATTGTATCTGCAGTCACTAAGTACCTTATTTACCCGGAAATGAAGAAAAACGGGATACTAATTGTGATTAACATTGCACGCGTCGGTGTGAACTTGTAAACGTGTTGTGCAGCATTTGTGGGAATAATAAACGACGGGAAAACTAACCGACGTGAGTAACCAATTTCTCTCTTATAACGTCCCTTATTATCAAGCCCCGACACACGTAACTCCCAAACCGTCCTCCCCCAACATTCTTTCCATACAAAACGACGAGGCTTCCATCCCTGGGCAAAGGACTTGATTGTCTTGACCCGAAAGAGAAGTCATACATGTGTCGCGTTCTCTCTAATTCCGATAAGTTCCCGGGGACGTAACACTGTGTTATTTTTTCTTGTGTTGTTTGACACGTGTTATTTTGACATCGTGTTATTTTTGGTTGTGCTGTTTTGACACATGTTATTTTTACCAATGTTATTTTGACGTTATGTTATACCGGCATGGTACCAAATCATGGATGGGATGCCATCGTGATTGGTTGGCTCTGTGATGAGTGACTGATAAGTGAAAATTAAGACTTGGGCTTCTACAACCTTTTTAGCGAAAAGAAAAAACATCTTTTTAAAAATATTTTTAAATTTTTTTTCGTTTTTCGAAAAAAAAAGGTGAATTATTTTATTGTCGAATCCCAAGAATGCTTGTGATGGAACAAGACTGACGTCGTTCCAAGCCCCGCTACAGGGTCCAGAAAGAGAACGCAAAATTCCATGCTCGAATAAGATATTCGGTCAATCGAGTAAAAATGTGGTTTCACGAACCCATGCAGATGTGTCCAGTGTTGTCCAAAATATAACCGGAAGAGCATTCGCACTCGTACGATCCACGCGTGTTGATGCAAACTCCATTGACACAAACGTCCGGACCGAGCTCGTAGCACTCGTCAACGTCTTCGCACATTTGATTATCGCTGTTCAGTCTTGTGCCAGTTGGACAAACACACTAAATTCGTAAAGAAAATTTCACTTAGATCTCCTTCGAATTTTAATTTTGTCGAAAAAATTATACGAAAAATCAACAATTTTAGATTTTTACTCTAAAAAATCTTTTCTCTTTGCAACAGCTATAAAAATGACAAATATCAAGATTTTAGGATCATGAACGTTCAATCGTACTCGGAAAACATGCCTGAAAACTGCCAGGTGTGTTTCTACACTGACCACCACTGCACAGAGAATCCTCGAGCTCGCACTCGTTTATGTCACTGCAGATCTTGCCAGAAGGATCGAGCTCGTAACCATTGTCACAGATGCATCGATAAGTGCCCATGAGATTCTCGCAGCCTCCGTTCACACAAATGTTAGGATTCTGGGCGCACTCGTTGATATCTAAAAAGGAATGTTGTCATGAGCCCGGAAGCGATTTTGCAGGAAAAAAATATCGAAAAATTGATCAACGACTCGCGGAAAAGTGAAAAATTGGTGAATATTGTTCTCAGATATTTTCATTGGATTTATCTTTTTTACCATCCCCGTTATAAGTCATTCCTGCTCCGTGTGGACAAAGTCCCTCGAATTCTGTCGTGTCAGGCATCGGACACGCCTCGCAATTGGTCCCCCAACCAAGGGGCTGGCCAATGATGACGGTACAACAGCAACAACTCGATTTCGTGACAGCCACAGAAGTTGGATTGGAGCATTGACCGTCTCTGTACTGAGAGTAACAGAGGTCTCTTCTCGTGTCTAAAAACACACAATTTGGAAACATTTTTTCCGAGTTTTTTATCCTTAGGATAATTTGCCTCTTCAAGAGAGGCAAAAATGCCGCTTATTCGAATCTCTGAATAAGTAAATTACCCAAACAGGATCTGCCGTCGGGACCGAGGTTGAAACCCAGATTGCACTCGCACCGAAAGCTTCCTGGAGTGTTCTTGCATCGGCCATTCTGGCAGGGTGCGCTCTGGCATTCGTCGATGTCTGACAATTAAGTAGTTTCGTATTAACATCAATCATTAACGAAAATGTTCATCAAATTCGTCCAGAATTTTTTGTTCTCATTACCGATGCAATGACTCTGATCCGGTCCAAGTCTGAATCCAGAATCGCAAACACACTTGAAAGAGCCTTCCATGTTGACGCATTTTCCATTGGCACACATACCAGTGTTGGAGCACTCGTCCATGTCGACGCAAAAAGTGTTGTCTCTCGAGGGCGTGAATCCGGACTGACAAGCGCAGTGATAGGAGCCAGGTATGTTTTCGCATCTTCCGTTAAGGCATATCCGAGGATTCTCCGAGCACTCGTTGATATCTTTGACAACATTTTTTATTCGTTAGAATAAGCATGCGATAACTCTGTTTTAAGGTAGTTCGTGCTCGATTTTCTTCGAGAAAGTCTTGAAATTTACACGGAGTTTAAGTCGGTGGTCGACGCATATCAAATTTTTAAGCTTTCGTCTTATCGTTTATTGAGATAAAGGTCCTTAAATATGAAGAAAAATACACAGAGTTTTACTGACTGTGCGTAAAAAATCGTTTACCTTTCCATATAACGAATAAACGCTTCTTACGAAGTTTATGAAAAAGTACAGAAATTGCGGTAATGAGCACTCTCGTATAACCTCGCATTTATTTATGTCTGCATTTCGTTACTTCTTGGCTTGGCCCATTGCTCTTGATCCATTTCCCATTGCGTTTTCTCTTTGCGCTCTCTAATGCGATTTTTTACGCAACAAAACTATCGTATTTTCGCTAGATTCCCGATTAACGAATGGCTTGTAATTTCACTGGCCAAAAGATAAATTTAAAAAATGTATTTACGATTTCTATTTCTCTTACGTTAATTTAGAGTGATAATATCTTTAATCAGGAAGTAAAAATCGACCCAATTTAAACACCCATAAAATACGGTCCTACGGACGTGATCTACCTTAATAAAACGAAATAACGGGCAAGAATCGTTCCCCCTCCGATAGCTCAATTTTATTCGTTTTTCATCGTCTCCCTATAAATTTAGTGATTCTTCAATCCTCTATAAGGAAGGGACACCGAAGATCTTCGTACACGATGATCGTTTCACTTATGTACATATACACATAACTCGCCCGAGGCAAAACGTTCATCGCTACAAACATAGCACACAAGTCCATGCCTTCCGCATTCGTCTACCCGGTTGTTATCTTCTAATACCCGCCCTATCGGAAACACCAGTGATAAATGGCTGACTTGTAAATTACGGTAGTTCGGTGGTGAAAGGAATAGCCCGAGAGTGGACGCTCCGAGAGCGTACCGGACGACGATGAGCTTGATTTTTGTCCTTCCAATCATCCAACGTATTGTGATCAAATTAACTAAACATTACCATTTGATATCACTTTTCCTATCCAATTATTATTTATTGTGACATCACGTGAGAATTGAAAAATAATAAATGGTTTTTTTTTTTTTTTAAAAAAAGAAAATATCGTAGATTATCGTGACGAATTTTAAATTGATTATTTCTAATGGCTTTTAGATTTTTTTTTGAACCGATTGAAGGCAGTACGTAGTTTCAAACACTGCTAAATCTGAAGCAGATTTTCTCGGAAAATTATTACTGAAAATATTAGAATTCGGCGAGAATTTCGAGAATTTTTATTGGGAAAATCATAGCTTTGGCAATGGAGCCCCAAAATTTTGGAGGTTTTACATTATTTATTTATAATTGCTTAGTTCATCAATTGTAAAAATGTATTCGAAGAATCTTTTGCATTTTTTGTAAATTTCAAGCTCAAATTTGGGGTATCGGAAGGAAAAGGAAGGTCTGAAAATCAGATTTTTTGACTTCTGAAAATAGATCGATTGTTCAATTTGATTTTGGTCCAAGTTTCGTTGATACCCACCTATACAAGTGTTTTTCGAGGGCGAGAGGACGTATCCGTCGTTACATTTGCACTGGAACGAGCCGTTCATGTTGGTGCAGTGCCCATTTGTGCACATTCCTGTGTCCTGGCACTCGTCGTGATCTTAAAGTGCAAAAACGCGAAAAATGATAAATTTTCCATGCTCGATGTAACATTAATATATTTTTTCGGGCTTAAGGAAGTTTAAATTTTACCGGTGCAATAACGGCCTTCGCCAGAAACGACGAAACCCGGTGGACACTCGCAGGTGAAGCTTCCAGGGAAATTTCGGCAGGTACCGCCCTGGCAGTAATCCTCTTGGCACTCGTCGACGTCCTCGCATCTTCCGGCCTTCTTAACGAAGCCCGGATAACATTCGCACTCGTAGCCTTCCGGCGTATCGATGCATTTCCCGTCGCCGCAAATGTCGGGTCTGAGGGCGCACTCGTTGACGGTGAATTGTTGGGACTCCGAGCACAATTTTCTATAGTCGACTGCGGTGTTTTCGTGTTATTGGTTTTTATGGGTTTGAAAAATTGAGTAATTCGCGGCTCATCAGGTACGAATAATCGTGCAGATAAGATCGGGACTTCCGATGCAACTTTTTTTCGCTTCCGGGCTTTTGTCCACGCCCCACAAAAGGGAACGACAGTGCGCAGATGAAAAACGCTTCTTTATTACACGATTAATACGCAAAGTACTCTGACGCTGCGAGAGTCTTTTTTTAAACTCCATAGATATTTACTTACCGCTCCCACTGTGGGGACAAATGAAACATTCGTCTCCCCAACCTCGGCCCATGTTTTTGCCGCAACAACAATCTTTTTTGCTCAATCTAACAGCCAGACGATTTTTACACTGGCCGCTCCGATTCACCGCGGTGTAACAGAGTCCTTGTCTTCCGTCTGAAAATCAACCCTGATTGTAAAACGTCGTGCAAGCTTTCTCTGTTTTTTATTGAGCTACGGGTGCGAATTAAATGTTAGAATGAGTCAAATTTCGAACAGCTAAAATCTCGAGTTTATAAACCTCGAATGATATAATATTGAGACAGAATAATTCGACTGGAGCTTTGAATGTCGAAAATAAATGAAGTAGGAACTTCAAGGTTCGAAAATAGAATTTAACCATCGCCCATAGAACAACGACTAAAATATCGTTTTTCCGAAAATTCGACTATATCACTCTTTCGATTCATAAATTACTGCAATCAGCAATATTGTGAATATTAAAAATTTTGAAAATATAATAACGAAAGATTAAATATTAGTGAGGTTGAAATACTGAAAGACCAAAAAGTCGAACGGTCAAAATGGCGAAACGGTAGAAAGTCGACCGATCAAAATAAAGAAATGCAGCGGAGGCTCAAAATGTACGCGTCTCTTTCACTCACTTACTCAGACCGGTGATCTCCAATTTCAAGCATCGTCATTTTGACTTTCGCCTTTTCGAGCCATCCCTATTCTGCATATCCAAGTTTTATAGGCTCGAAAAATGCACTTTCGATTTTTTGCTACTCTACGTTCTGGTCTCTCTATAAAACAACTACTCTCCATTTTGAATTCGAAAATCTGCAATTTTGACATTCGTACGGTCTGTTAAAATTGCATTCGAAATGAAAACTATCGAAATATATATTTTCCAGTAAATACGAATTCAAAGAAGGAATATTCGATTAAACACGTAATCTGCTAAATAGTCGATCGGAAATAAGAATTTCGAATAACTTATTTTTCTCCGATCTGGTATTACAACTTTGAAAATTCCGAAACATCGACAGTTCTACAATTCGGTTATAGTCAAACCAAATTTGTCGAACGACTTCATTGCTCACCGATGCAAAGTTTTCGGTCTTGGCTCTGTATGAATCCAGGATTACAGACGCAGTAATATCCACCAACGGTATTGATGCATCGGCCGTCAGTGCAAATGCCCTCATCCTCACACTCGTCCCTGTCCGTGCACTCGTTCGTCTCGAGATCTCGAGTTTGGCCTTCCGGGCATTCACAAGTGAAAGATCCCGGCGTGTTGACACATTTTCCACCCTCGCACAGGCCAGGAATCGCCTCGCACTCGTTTATATCTGTTGGAAAAAGTAGCGATAATAATTTTCTTCTGTCTCCTCAGAAGTTGCTTAGAATCCTTTACAAGTAACAACAAAAAGAAATGGCTATAAAATACCCACCCACGCAATTGCCTTGGTTCGTTTTCAAATGGCCAATTTCGCAGTCCAACCTCGCTGGACATCGCTCGCAAGGATGACCCCAACCTTTTCCAACTGTGGCGCAACACATTTGACGGGTACAAACGACCCCCTGCAGGTTCACGAGACACTGGCCGTTTCGTACTTTCGTGTAACAGGGACCAACCCTGTAATCGGTGTCGCACCGTCTTCCGGTGTAACCGTAAATGCAGGCGCAACGATCCGGGCCGATGCATCTTCCCTGATTCAGACAAGCTTCCCGACAAATTGCTGGAAATTATAATTCACACGATCAGGCTCAGTTAGATTGCGGAAGCGGTTTCATTGATTGTTCGATTTTTTAAATTCGCGAGCTCTCAAAATTTAAGTCATGTTGAAACAATTTTTTTCAGCAATTGAAATTTCTTGTTGATCAATCAAGAATCACCTGTGAGTCAAACTAGTTTTATCAAACAACGTGGCATTTTGCTTGTGCTTACTCTTCGATTGCTTCAGCTCTTGAAAAAGTTCATCTGGTAATTGAATTAACAAAGAAATGTTGATTAAAAATATCGAATACAGTAATGAATAATAAAAAAAATGTCCTGTCAAAATTTCAAGGCCCGAAGATACTTTGTTCGTGAGAAACAAAATTAAAACGATTTCTCCAAATTAACACGGTCTGTTACGGGTTTCAGTGGTTTCCCCGCCTTTGTATATTAAATTTGCAGGCATTGACAAACTGTTCGTACAAAAACTTCCATAAGTGATAGAAAAATATCTAAAGAATATGTTTACAGCTTCGTAAAATTCGTTCAATACTTATAAAGTTCGCAATTAATGATTTTTTTCTCGAAAAATGGTGATTATTGGAAGGTCGACTCATGTGTTACTTTCACGATGACAACGTTGAATGATGACTTGCAACAAAATATGAAGGACGGGTGAGAAAATATTGATGTAATTAATAAAAACTTGTTTTTTTTTTTTTTTAAAACGTTTCTGGCATGTTTTAATAATGCCAAACGTTCGAACACGTTTGAAATAATTTTTCGTTTGACTAACTCGATACCAGATGAACTTCCTTAAGTTTTTTTAAAGTAGTGAGAAACTTGGTGGTGAGAATGAAAAAATAATTCAGTTTATTCGAAAAAGTGTGAGTGCTCCGAAGAATTGATAGTTCGGATTAAAATCTGTTTTGATATTCTCGAATTGTCTTTCGTCAAATGGGAAATAATATTTTTTGTTAAAGAAACGAAAATTTTGGTGAGCATCCGATTTTTCTCAGAGCACTTCGCCGTTTCATGATTTTTTTCGATTCTCTGGATATCGAAACTTGGAATTTTGATATTTTACTAACGTTCGTTGCAAAATTCGCCTTGGTATCCCGGTCTGCATTGACATCGTCCATCGACGCAGTTGCCATTGATACAATGAACTCTGCAGGTTCCACTGTTTCGAGCAGCCGCCTTACTTCCGGTTGATCCTTTCGGTGCTTCAGCATTGGTGTGGTTCTCGTGAGTCAGCGCTTCGAAGAGATAAATATGGTAAATGTGACTTCGATGAGTTTTTGCAAACACCTTTTATTTAGTGAATAAAAAAAATATGAAATCTACGATCCATTTCACATATTTTTATCGTGAACTTTTTACAATAGCGAACAAAGGATTGAGAGAAGTACGATAAATTTTCTTTGATTTACACCTTTGTCGCAGATTTTTCACGCAATTATAACATCCTTCCTTTTGACTTGAGCAACGTCATTACTTGCATTCCTTTGATAACGACGAATCATAAACGCTTGAATAGCCCCGGAGGGTCGGAAGACCTGTCATCCTCATCGCGATGACTCTGCTACGTTCATCGACACCCATATTTCTTCGTAGTTAACATTTCACGATGTTTTTTTTTTTCATTCATTATTATTATTTATCGTATCGTTCTCAATGACAATCATAACGAGCAATCTCGCTACAGAGTGTTTCAATTTCGAGCAATTTCTTCATGATGAACACAAAATTCATGAAAATTCTTCGAACGAACCCCTCCAATTGGCGTAAAACAAAGATCGTTTAATAATTTTATAGAGAAATTCTGCTCGATAGTATATTTTTTTAAATTTTTCTTCAGCAACGAGATAAAAAGGTTGGGAAGGAAAAGAAATTGGAGATTTATTTACCTCTAGATTGAGCCGCGCCACACACTGATGCAACGGTACCACTGTCACACAGACAAATATTTGGCCTTATACATCTGCCTTGATTGCCACATCGCCTTGAACAAATAGCTGAAATATGACAGAAACTCAACTCTCGTCAGATGATGATAGTCGATGGAGGGTTGTGAAGTGTGATCACGTGGGTAGGAAATTGATAATGATTGTACACCCACTCTCTTGATCTTGCCATATCGAGTAGTAATAAATTACTTACGAATAACGCAAAGTCCTGTTTCGGGTTTTCTAGTCCAGCCGGGACAGCAGTAGCTTTTGTACCTCGTTCGACAAATATTCGGTCTGAAATAAAAAGAAAATTGTTGAAAAACGATAATATTACATATTTTTTAAATGTGAAAACGTCAGCGAGAAAGGCGTAGCGAAAAACAAAGAAAACGCGAAATCAAACAGCGAGGCGTGCGCGCTCGGTGTGTGGCTTTGGCGATCTCCCCAATCAAGTAGCCTTCGACGAGGTCGATACTTGGATGGGTGGCTGTTTGATCAGCCACGTACCGGTTCGGACATACATGGCTGACTGGGAAGCACTTTTTCTGAGCTTGTGACGACCCCAACTGGCTAAAGCTCGGTAAAAATATCGCTGCGATTATCGGCCGGGTTTTCCGCAGTTTCCCTCAGCCCTCGTGTGCATACGATAGGATAATGCGTTAGGAAAACGTCCCTCGAGCAATGCTTTCAGGGATTTCGCAGAAACAATGAAAATAAATGAACAAAAACGCGGATGACAATCAACATTGCCAGGCGGATCATTATCTAGAGTTTCTGCTTTAGGAAATCAAAAACTCGACTGTTTTCAGGAATGTTTTTAGCATAGACGGAAATAACTCATCATAGCGAACTCTTCGGTATGGTTTCAAGGATATTTAAAAAGTGCAAAAACATTTTTTAATGTGGGAAATATTAGCTTGTACGTGGCCAATGCCCAAAGTCTGATTGTCGAAGTTTCTCAGCCGTGCACAATGTGGAGATCGTAATTATTGTCTAAAAACAAAATTCCAATTTTTTTTCCATTTTCATATATTTTCCTTCCACACGAACCTATAAAAACCCGAAAAAATTGCGAAATTCTATATTTACGGCACGTTGAAGTGATATTCTTCTTCTTAGAAGCGTTTTTTTTCAAACTCGCTAAAAATATAGAATTTCGCAATTTTTTCGGGTTTTTGTAGGATCATATGGAAAGAAAACATTTGAGAATGGAAAAAAATTTTGGAATTTTTGTTACAGACGATAATTACGATCTCCACATTGCTCGCAGCTGAGAAATTTCAACAATCAGACTTTGCGCATAAATCATGTACAAATTAGTATTTCTCACATTGAACAATGTTTTACTACTCTCGTGTAAATGTACTTTTGAAACACCCTTGAAACTATACCGAAAAGTTCGCTACGATGAGTTATTTCCGTCTGTCCTAAAAGCATTGTCGAAAGGAATCGATTATTTGACTTTCCAAAGCAGGAGCCCCCCTTAAATGAAAGCCCACCGCAATCAACCACTCCGGAAATAATACCTCGAATTCTGAAGAAGTAAAAAACAGTTCTCACATCACAATTATCGCGGGCTCAAGTGGATCAGAAGAAAAAACTCGATCTGATTGGAAAATTTTATTTCACGAAGATCGTTGACTTACTTACGGGGCACTTGATAGGCCGCCCATAAAAATGCCTGGACTCCGTAAGTGTTACAAGTTTTTCAGCCGAATATGAATTGATGCAAGAGTCGCAGATCGTTCTACTTCCGTCATAAGTATCAACGGAAATTTCATTTTCATTGGCAGACTCACATGGTGCGTGTTTACGTGGTGTCATACACGGGTGATGCAGCAAAAACCCGTCGGATTGAGGAAGAGAGCGAGGGAGGGAAGAGAGAATAAAAAAAATGAAAAATGAAAAATATCCATGGCTGTGCCACCTCGGGAACAAGGCGGCCATTCACTCGTTGCCCCATAATTAACGTCAGCTGCTAGGCCTTACTCTTTTTAAGTACTTCCACTTACGCGCCATGGCGCCGTGTTCTTCGTACATTGGAAAATATACGCGTGTGTGTATTTGGTGCGGCATCTTATGCACGCATATCCGCGCTTCTTGCGTGTTATCCGGGCGTTAAGAGCGTTAAATAATGAGAAAAGTAAAAAAGCAGTGAAGAAAGCCTCTCAAAGGAATCAAACGATGACCGCGCGTTGACGCGCGCGCGCGCGCGATAAGCTGCTTGTGTTCGATCCGCGAATACGACGTTGCTCTCGTGCTCGACCGAGACACCTAATGACTAATTCCGAGGATCTCACTCAACGCGATAAAATTAGTTCTCTCCTCCGACTTATAATTTCCGAATACTTCCGGGTCAAAAAATGAATCAGTTCCACATACATAGATATACTTTATGCACGTTGAATATAAATATATGATGCTCTTCACGAGAAAAAGCAAGTAGAAGCCTTTTCAGAAGAGCTTTCGATTCTGCGTGTTCCAATTTCAATATATAAAATCGTACACTGAGAAAAAAATTTGGTTGAAACACTTGAAAAATGTTGAATTCAACTAAAATATTTAGCCCCATAAACTCGACAAAATAATTCACAAATATTTAATTAGATAATGACCCAAATAGATTTACAAAATTAAGGATTGTGTGACGATATTTGGGTCACTCTAACGTCATATTTTGTCGCTAGAACTTTCTTTCGAGCCAGACATTTGTAGAGACGATCGATTTGGTTCGTCATCGATACGATTTTGTTATGCTACACGAAGAAAAAATCCGACTGCCAAAATTATTTGTCGTTTTCGACAAATCATGTTGGCTAAAGTAACAATAAATTTCAACAAATTTTGAGTTATATTGAACTGACCAGTGTGATTCGATTTACGAAATATTTATCATTCTCAACAAAATCGTTTAGATACTGGATATTCAAATAAATATATGACAAAAGTGTATGTGGATTAAGTAGAAATGAACAAATCTTTCGAGTTCTTCGATCAGAAGATTTGGTTTCACTCGTTCAGTGAATTCACATAAACCAAAATTTAGTGATTGGCATTAGTGAACTATTTCTTATTTATAGCAAGTGAATTTTAGTTAGATCAAGCAGCAAAAATATCAACTAAGGGCATTTAGTTGTTGTTCTCTTCTTAGCTCAACGAATTCTAGAAAACACTTGTTTCCATAAATTGTTGAATTTATCTAACGATCGCAAAATTCCACCGTTCGATATTTCTAGGTCAATGATTTTTCTCATGACCCTTTTGAAAATAACGATCGTGGATTTAGAGCTTTAAGAATTTCTCCCAAATTACTGTTTCATGGCTGCCCGTTTATGAGCTATAAACGCATTACAATGAAACTACACATGGTGCTGGGTGCAATATACCGGATCGCGTCGCAAACTGATATTAAATGCCCACGAAGCTTGACAGTGTCATTAGGCAATCTCGTTCAAACAATGAACGTTATACACATCTATCGTCAACTCTTTTTCTTTGCCTCCCTCCCCCTCGCCTCTCTCTCTTTCTCTTTGGCGTGGTTAAATACACCCATATACGTGTGCACAATGTTGTAATATGATTATTGCGTAATGAGGCCATTCCACGGATGCTCAAGAATGAAATATGCTCACGCTGATTAATTTATCCTTCTGCATATCAAAGATCGAGATTAAGAAAAATCGTGGGTGAGCGTTAGCGCTGTCGAGCGACTTTTTGTTCATTCACATTTGACAGTATTCGTTTGAAGCACAGATAATCAAAAACAAGAACAATTGGAAAGTGTTCGAACGTATTTTATCGTGGTAATTTAAAAATGCGTGTTGAAAAGGATTCGCGTTTTCTTCGATATTTACAAATCAGTATTTTATAGCGAATCTCACATTTAACGCCGCGTAATTCCATCGTTCCTTTTCTGCTCCTTAATAGATCGGAATTCCTTCTCACCCCACCGCGACATTTAATAACGAGCACTTAACGATTAGGTGGTTTCTCACAGTGTCGAGCGAGCAAGCAAACCGAACGAGGTTAGCGCTCGCGATGACAAATCAAGAGGCTCTCTACGCATTCGCGTTTTCTTTTGCTCAATTTCTTCGCACATGTCGCAGCATCCATTTATCCTATGAGTCCACAACGGTTTCCAAACGACGAGCAGAGTTGTTGTTTTTTCCAAATTTTTCATCACTTTTGCCTGATGCCCTTTTCGGGTCCATTTTACCCCAGGGTCACCCCACACCGATGCGTGGAGCCTCTAAACTGTCTCCTCGAAACTTTTCTTCCCGGGTCTCCCAACGACGATCGCGCACTGATCGACAATTATTGTTTCTATCGACTGATTTAGTCAGCATCGATGCGCTTTTTTCCTCTTGAGATTCCCCGACTAGTCCAAATCCTTACTGGTAACATAAAATTTATCGCGTGTACTGTACAGTTTAAAAAAATGTAGTCATCCAAGGTAACGAGGAAAGTATATATCCTTAAAAATTGCTTGATTATCGGAATTTCGTATCGGCAGGATCGATACCGTGCGAAGACTCACTCTTCAAAACCCATTCGTTTCGCGTACACGCCGCATTGTTGAACACCAATTTTAACACCCCCGATCTACACGCTGTTTTTCTTTTTTCGTCGATAATTTGAGCTACAACGAGCCTCGAGGCCGAAATCAATGTTCGCTGGACCGCTTATTCGCTCATCCTTTGGGCTCGAAGAGTTCAAAAGGCTTTTTCTAATTTTCGTTTTTTTTTTTACTAATGTTGTTATAAGTGGATCTGGAAAACAGGGTTGTCGAGTCTCAAAAAACGGAGTCGGAACAGCTCGAATAAAATTTCATCACGATTTGTTATAAAATTGGAGAGTTTTTTTTTAAAACGCAGGAATTTATGGCGAATGGAGAAATCCTCACGATTTCTTGTTTCTCGCTCCTTATTTCTGTTCATTTATTTTTTTACATTAAAATGGTTTGGCCGTTCTATGACTAGTCGAGTTTGCAACTACTTTATGTTGATTAATTTTAAGTATAAATTATTAAAAAATTTAATAAACGTTTATATTGAGAATATTTTTATCACAAGAACGTAATAAAGTGCTTTAAAAATATCATAAAAGATCAAATTTATACTTCAACTTGACTAGTTAATGATTGAGTCGGTACCGGTGCCACTTTAAATACACATAGCTTAGGGAACATTTTTATTGTACGAAAGAAAGTTTATATCTGTGTAATGGTACCGAGAAAAACGAATGATCCATTAATTTAAAAAAAAGCGAAGCTACTATAGACGAATAAACACACGTGAATCAGTCTAAAAAATAAATTTGTTGAAATTCCTGCGATTCCCGAATTTGCCCGAAGTTCAATCATTTTCTTCGCGATGTAAACTTTTCCGAAGCTCGAACACCGTACATTCTTTTCACAATTAATATTACTGTGAGTCATGAGGGGACCTTAAACTATCACTGACCGCAAAAAAGTGAACCTTCACCGTGCTTTATCAAACGGCGGAACTACTTTAAATTTATTCGATCTCAATAATAGTAAAATCAATGAATTTTCCTCCTCCGGTTGCACAATTTACGACTCTCGATTCCTGCTTTTGATTTTGTCACCGTTAATTTTGAGCAGCAACGCGGAGCTGCCCACTGAGACATGTCTCATTGTAAAGATTCAAAGTGCATTTGAGTCGCGATAAATGATCGATGCCCAAGTGGTGCGGAGACGAGACAAACAGGCTCCGGGATATTCTCGATTATTATTACCGAAAATTTTACGTCTGATCAACTCGCATGGCATCTCAATCTCGGAACCCTCGCGAACGTCTGACTCACAATCACTATTCGATTATTGTGGGACCAGTTGAATTGCCTGTCGCGATCTCATTCCCTCTTTCTCTTTCTCTTTCTCGACTCCACATGTGACATTCCTCTGTGATAAATTGTCCAGTCATGGACCGTTTGACATTCGTGACGAGCACAGCGTGAGGTCTTTGGGATGCTCGATCGACTTCAAAGGGTTTCGTTTTTTCAACATCGACAATAATATAAGAGAAACGATAATGATAAATTTGATGATCGTTGGGAAATTCGAACGACGATATCGTTCAATATTGCTCAGCTGTCAATAAAATGTCACATTGGAAATATGAAAACCAGAAATATCAAAATAAAAACAATGCGTCGATGGTTTAAATGTCTTCAAAACCCTGAACGTCGACAAACGTCAAAACCCTGGAAACAAAATGTTTCTGTCGAACAAAGTTCATTCCATTGGGCAAAAAGATTGGGAAAAAAAAAACGGAAAAGAAGAGCCGATTCAACTACACTTTTCACTCATTTTTACTAAATTAATTGCAAAAAATGGGAGGCAAACTTCGGAAGGCAATAATCCTAAAGTTTCTGCCTTTTGTAACATCGCACAAATCCACATACTCTTAAAAAAATCGTCGTAATGATAATGAATTCTAATAAATGAAAAAAAAAAAAAAAAAAATCAAAAAATCAAATCTCAGAATAAATATCTTTCCGAGCGAGGAAATTCTGTCGCAATCTTTAAATACGTTAGAGTTTGCTCAGAAGTGTAATATCCGCCAGTGAGGAGGATGAACGTTCGACGGACGTTCCAGATGCTAAGATGATGAAGCTTTTATATATTTCGTTGTAGCAATAAGGGAAACCCAATTAGATAATTATTCACGCTAATTCTTCGTCTTGACAAATTAGGTTAAACGGCCCGTTACGCAATCGAAACGGGAAGGGAGCCGAGTAGAATGCGAGCAAGGAATTTTTATACGGCTCATAATGGGCGTCCGTTTTAGTGCGAGCCTGTGGAGAATTTATTCGCATCAACGCTCACAAAGAGAATGCTCGTGATCTCGGAGTGTTGTGGAAAAAGAAAAAGGAGAAAACGGGGGGGAAGGGAGGGAGGGAAGGTTCGCCCTTAAAAGCTCGAGTCATCACTAATCTCTGTCAATCCTCAGATATATGTACATTTACATGTGCACATATGTAGGTGAACATATTGAAGATAAGTCGTGCCCTACAATCGTTGAACCTCGTCATTTATCGTTTGCTCTTTAAAAAAAATTCCGATAAAGATATTCGTGGGATATTATGAGATTTTTAAACGAGGAATAAAAAATTTTAGTGCACGCACTCCGGAGGCTGGGGGAAAATGAAATACGTGGGGTAAAATGGGTCACTTTAGAAAATCTTTGCTAAGAACACGCATTTGGAATGTTGGGGGCAAAATGGGACAGTTGAAAGATCGTAAGCTGCTGGAGCCAGCGAGAAAAGTTTATAAATTGGGGCACTCGAAATTCGGACGGATTCCTAACCTCTGAGAAGTCGGGGTTGTATGGGAAAAGATTTTGCAATTTTTCCAGCTTCTGTCGTTAATTTTTTTTCTATCCCTTTATTTTTATCGTCGCTATGGATTCCTTAAATTTTTTTCTATCCGTGAGACAGTTTGTACGAGGAATTTAGAATTATTTGGTATACGAGTTATTGAATAGAAATGCGACGATGATGAAATCTCGGCCCGTATAAATTTTACGATTTTTCAAATTTTCATTCTTTGTTGAATGTTCGATAACCTGACCTCTGAAATTTCGCCAATCTACTCGCATGCACTTTTACTTTACTGTCATTTAAAATCACTTATTCGCGGAATATTCGGGCTCGTGAAAGCAATACCTTAAACTCAGGAATCGGACGATTGCGGGAGACAAGAATATTCGACTCCTTCGAATATCCGCCTCGCTATTTTGCCTCTGCTCATTTTGCCTCGCGTCTCCGAGATATAGTCAGACACGAATCCAGAAGCTCGCATCTACTGGCGAGCTTATCCGTGTCGACGCGTAAATTCAATTAGATATTGCGGAAGTTATATATTCGCATTAAATCGAAGATCCAGAAAAAATGTTTTAATGCCCTGACGTATCAATGAGAAGGCGCTCCAATAAGTTTATCTCCCTTCTGCATTTATACGCGCCCGCGCGCGCGCGCGCGGATAAAATAATGAAATAAAACGATCATGCTCTCCGGTGATCTTTACACATTTCCTTATCACGTTCTCTTGAAATTGCACATTAAGATTCAATGAGTATTATCGATAAAACGTTCGTTTTCAATGCTTCAACAATACGTCTCAATTATGAGCTGATTTCAACGTTTGTGGCTCCACGGTTTTTCATCCAACTTCGCATTGCCAATGATCTTGTCAGGTGATGATCAAACGTGCTGAACAATTGTTATTTCGCAAGATGCTATTTTCTGGCAGGCTTAAGGTCAAGTGCAAATTGGTTAAGTTTCATATTGCGCAGCGAATTATGTTCTCTCACTCTCGCTTGAATTCAGCCTCGAATAGAGCAATGGGCTGGTTAATCGTTTTTCCTCACTTTACCATTAATTCTCCCCACATTTTCGATCCATCGTATTATTTCTAAGCGTAGCAATGATCTTAATCTTTCGTTTAGTGCAGCGAGCCAAGTTTCGAGATATCTCAGATTCCTCGAGCGCTCTTTTGATTATGGCTCGTACTGAAACGACCACCGATACTTTTCCCTGCTTCTTCCACACTCACGTACGCCATTGTTCCTCATTAAGGGGGAATGTCGGTGTGGAAAAAAGCGTTTGGGCTTAAAAGAGCTTCTGTGGTTCAGGGATTGCGGACTAATCGGTGAGAACTTGTTTTATGTTGATATTTAAGTCACATCGTTCAATTTTATCCTCTCAAAACTTGAAACGCGTTTTTCTCGGAACCGTGTTTTTTGGCGTGGCTGACGGCGTAGCAAATTTTGTGCAATCGACTTCAGTCGAAAAGGATTCTCTTCAGAAAACTTATCGCTATGGTCGCGGCGTAGAGATTTTTTAAAAATTGTTTACTTTTTTTCATTAACAATTTGCTTCAAAATTTTTGTGCAATTCGATTTTTTTTTAAATGGACGCCATTTTCTTCTAATCAGAATTTTCAAATTTCCTACGATTAATAAAATGTAATAAAAATTAGAAAAAAAATTTTCGCATACTTCATTACTTCAATAATGAATACACGAAATTTCAAATAATTTGATCGAGCTGTATTTAAAAGAAAAAAAAAACCCAAAAAACACCTCACTTCCCCCTTAACGAATTTTATACATCCTCGAAATGATATTATTCATTCTTTACCCACTTTTTAGCCGTTTTCAACAATCACGTGCTTTCCATAATTGAATCTAATCGCTTCCATTCACATATAATTGTTGGCGCTTCAAATAAATTCTCGCGTTTCACTTCGTCCCGAGCTTCGTTTCACAACGAGTGATTTATTTCTCGGCATTATTAAACTCACCGAAACCGTTAATTTAACGACGTTTTGAGAAACCCTTTACTTCGTTTGACTCCTGAAATTTGTTCACATTCTTCCAGGAAATGTTATTCGAATCTCTTCACTGTTTTTGTGAACGTCAAAAATTTGGCATGTATTTGATTTCTCTCCACTCCTGTTGCCAAAATATTAGCTTCCGGCTAAAATAAACGGTATGAAAAACTGTTCAGAAATTTGAGTCATCGAGCCTCGAAGAAACTTTTCTTCAGGCGCAAAATTCCATGATTTATAATAATTTGTCTGTTTTAGATTCAGTAACCGGATAACTTGCGAACTGGCCTCTCGTCTCTGTCAATTCATAAGATCATTTGCGTTAGTTACTCAACATTTTGCGTGTGATAAATCTCATATGTAGGGTTCAGTTAAGTTACTCATGTTCGTTGCACGAGAGAGTTAATTGAACGCGTAACATGTACGGAGAGAGAGATGAACGTGCGTGTGTAAAAGTCGACGAACCACGATCTGCACACATTGATCGTTGATCCACACGGCGTGAGTTTTCCTTCGCGGCCTTCCTCAAACTAGATCCTTGCCTGTGCAATTTCAGGCGGAAGATCGAAGGAAAAAGGGACGGAAAAGAGAAGAAAAAAATGAGAAAAAATATGGCCAGCTACCACTCGATTATTATAAGTGGCTACTTATTCATGGACAAATAATGCTAATTATGAACAAGTCTCTGCGACGATAAGAACAAATCGGAATTCCTGTCGACAGGTTTACTCGTTTGTTCGCTCGGTGGAAAAGAGCATGTCGTCTCGCAATTTCCATCCCAGCTTCGTGATAAAACGCTTTCGTCTTGGAAGATCAGGGACATTGGATCGATGTGTACTCCTCTCTCTCTCTCTCTATCTTTCCTCTCTTTCTATATAAAAATATATTGATGCTCGTCCACGTAGTTTTCATGACTAAATCTTAACGTTCGATTTTTTTTTTTTTTTTTTTTTTTTTTTAGCAGATAAAAAACAGCCTTGTTTCTTCGGGTGTAAAATCAGCGAACTTGTGTCTGTTAAGGTAGTTCATGCACGAAACGATTTTCTTAGGAAAGTTCTGAAATTTACACAGAGTTTAAATGGGTAGTCGACTGACACCCATATCAAATTTTAAAGAGTTCGACGGGTAGGGTTCAATATGTCAAATAATCAAATAGTAGAATTGTCGATGTTTCGACATTTTGAAAGTTGTAATATCAGATTGGAGAAAAATAAGTTGTTCGAAATTGTTATTTCCAATCGACTATTTAGCAGATTACGTGTTTAACCGAATATTCCTTCTTTGAATTCGTATTTACTCGAAAATATATATTTCGATAGTTTTCATTTCGAATGCAATTTTAACAGATCATACGAATGTCAAAATTGCAGATTTTCGAATTCAAAATGAAGAGTAGTTGTTTTATAGAGAGATCAGAACGTAGAGTCGCAAAAAATCGAAAGTGAATTTTTCGAGCCTATAAAACTTGGATATGCAGAATAAGGATGGCTCAAAAAAGCGAAAGTCAAAATGGCGATGTTTGAAATTGGAGATCACCGGCCTGAGTAAGTGAGCGAGTGAGACGCGTGTATTTTGAGCTCCGCTGCATTTCTTTATTTTGATAGGTCGACTTTCTAACGTGTCGCCATTTTGATCGTTCGACTTTTTGGTCTTTCAGCATTTCAACCTCACTAATATTTAATCTTTCGTTATTATATTTTCAAAATTTTTAATATTCACAGTATCGTTGACTGCAGTAATTTATGAATCGAAAGAGTGATATAGTCGAATTTTCGGAAAAACGATATTTCAGTGGTCGTTCTAAGGGCGATTGTTACATTCTATTTTCGATGAAAACGTGCTTCGAACCTTGAAGTTTCTACTTCATTTATTTTCGACATTCAAAGCTCCAGTCGAATTAATCTGTCTCCATATTATCATTCTAAGTTTATAAACTCGAGATTTTAGCTGTTCGAAATTTAAGTCATTCTAACATTTTACCCCCGCCTAAAATCAACCGACTTACCCATAAAACACGATCCTACGGGCATCTACCTTAAATAAATTTGAAATAAAATAATAATTGAAGGCACAGTCTCCGAATGGTTTCTGCTCTAGTAAAGTTCACGTTTTTCTACTGACCATCGTATCGTTTTTGGATGAATGTTCTCCCCATCTTTATTCATATATTTTTAAACGAAATTCCAGACAGTTTTAGTTTTGCAACAGACTCTCGCGGCATGTTCACCCACGCACAATGGGCTCTCATCAATCGTATCTCGTTCGGCAGATCGTACAGCCAGGAGCTTTATTTCCGTGCCAATAATTCAGACGCGTTGGCGCACCTAAGTTTGCCCTCATTAATGTTACTTCCGGTTCACAATACATTTATCGCGTAAGAAAATTAGCTGGAGTTGCCGCAACCACATTTTTCAATTACTTCGATATTTGAACATTTTGTTTTCTACAAATTTCTATTGACTTACTAAAGAAAATAGTGTTCGACAGACGACCAATCGATCAATGGAATTCACTTTGTTGAAACTTCGACTTACCCGGTAGGTGGATTCGTTTGCAAGTTGTTATCAAGATCCTGAGTAGTTCCGGGTGTGAAACGTGGTCCAGGAGGATTTTCCTGGAGCGTCCGATCAGCCAGAAGGATGAGAGCGATCGCGGAAAGGAATTGAGCTCGGTTCGACAACATTGTTAATCACTTATTTGTTTTACAACGAAAACAAAGGATGCTGGACATTAACGAATGTAAAGTCCGAGTGGTGGCGTTTGCCGGCATTCGTTAAGTCGAACGATCACCAGCCATTTCATCGAGTCTCCGCGGATCACTCGCGCGTTCACTAAATTAAGTGAGTTAGGTCCGGATATCGAGGCTTTTCAATGAATCCGATCGTGCACTGCGATGGAAAAACTCGTGTTAAAATCAATTATTCGAGAAGCAAAGATATTCAATAAAACGTTTTCAAATGGAATCGTCAATTAATTAAAAAGAGGAACGAGCTCAGATGACTCGTAGCCCGAGTGATAACGCGTGTGCGTACCCCGGCTGTGTTGGCGTTCCGGAAGTAGCCAAGAAGTGTGAAACGATAGAAAGCCTATCTCAACGCTTTGTGGGGGGGCTCGTATAAATAAAATTCTTATCGTTTGACAAATAGCTCTAAACTGATGATTCTAAGCTACTTTACGCAGCATCCCGCCATAAAATTGACAAACCCCGAGGGAACTTGGGAAGAAAACTCTTCCGAGAGTCGCCTCGTGCCTTTGATACTGTGATAATGGATTAAGTGCCGGGTGAATAGCTCTGACATCTAAAATTAAACTTATAAATAATAAACTTGCTCGAACGATCTTTCGTTTTTCATCGTCGCACTGTTTATTTTTCTTCTAATTTTAGTCGGCTTGCAAGCACCCTCTAAGCGGCACAACAAAACGCTAATCAAATATCATTTTGACCGAAATTCTCAAAAATGAAAAAACCTGAGGATATATCGATCAACCTTTCAAAAGTACATTATATCCAAAGTGGATATCCAAACGCGGACGACGAAGAATATTTGTCTTCCTCCAGTCGCAGCGACCTTACGGAAAAAATTGAGCCCGGAAATTCCTCTGAAAATTTTTCACTTACTCAAAACTGCTAAGATTTTTGAAAATACAATTCAATCGACGCGATTGCTTCTAAGGACCGTGAACGCAAAAACCACACACGCGCACACACTTGTCACAATATTCGTCGCATCGTTCGATCGATCAATTTTTACGCAAAGTTAACTCAGAAAAATAGTGTCGAAAATATACTCGGCGGAAAGAGTCGCGTGACCAAAGACGAACCCCCGAAACGATGCGTCGACGGATCTCGACGTCAGACTGCCACAGCAGCCACTGTGAAGCTCGGGGTATCCCGACTCATCTCATTCCGCCTGAGCCTCTCTCTCTCTGTCTCTTTCTTTCTGTGCCCTCTCTCCTCTCTTCTTTAAAGAGAACTGACATCGGACTCACACAACCCCTTCCACTTTAGTGTCAACACTTTGTCCAAAACATATATAGATGCCCATAGAAGAGTCTCATTTACATCGTATGAACCTAGAAACTCGATTTCATGCTTTGAACACACGAATCGAGCAAACGGACAAACGTCTTGGCAGGAGAACGGAGAGGATGGAAGGAAACAATGGAAAATAAGGGTTTTACATTTCTGAGGAAAAACAGGGCATTCGAAAAAGCAGCGATTCGTCATATTTTATCAGAATGAAGATTTCTGCGGGGCACTCGAGCAATTCGACTGATTGAATTTCCTCACCCGTTTTACACTGATTCTACGAAATTTCAATGAATTTCATCTTAAATTCAATTGTGAAAAAAATGTTGTTCGCATCGAAAGAAATCTATTTGGTTGCTCGAAAATGTCGGGAATTCAGCTGCTCTTTTGATGAACAAATTATTAATTTGGCATTGCAACAAAAGTTGGAATTGAAAATTGTTTTTCTTCGCCCACTTTAGGCTGATTGTACGAAATTTCAATGGACCTTTCATCTTAAATTCAACTGTGAAAAAAATGTCGTTCGCATCGAAAGACATCTATCCGGTTGCTCGCGAAAATGTGGGGAATTCAGCTGCTCTTTCGTCAAATAAACTATTCATTTGTCATTGCAACAAAAATATAATTAAACTCGTTACATTTTCGTGCAACCGAATCGATTTTATTCCACGCACATTTTTTCTCAGTGTACCGGAAATTATGCTTCGTTTTACAATGAGCACGGGCGTAAAGACCAGCAGATCGTCTCGGGAACGTCATCCATTCACCATCCAACGAAATTAGTTGTTTACTTGGTAATTTTAATTATTAGTAAATTACCTAATTGATGGACTGGTGGATCCCTGAACACGAGTTCTCTGCATTAACAATCCTAGCTTGACATGCGGGCATGGCTATTAAAGCAGCACAAGTGAAAATACGAAACGACCAGAGTGAAATACATTTGATGGGAACTTACGGAATATTGGCTTGAAAAGTTAACGCATTGTGTATGAACAACGAGCAAATAGTGTACGTGAGTGAGATCACTGATAATGAGACTCAGCAAGGCGGTGCGCGCTCTCGACGTTGTTCACCAACTTACTACGATTGCTCACGGTCATGCGACTAGATAATCGATTTTACATTTTTTACGCTTTGACGTACTCGTTTCGAAGTTTAGACCTCAGTCGGGAATGATTTACGAAAAACTTTACACGCGATAAGCTCCAGGCGCGACTAACGGCTATAAACATATTGTCGATGGCACTAATCGTTGGTTTAGTTATTCAGATATTCATGCCGATCTAGATATTCGTGGTGCGAATGATTATAAAATGTCATAATTACTCCGAAAATAGTGGTTCACAAATAAGCGCTCACAAAAATTGGAGTCCCGCAGAGATTTGTGGTTTAGGGAGTTGGAAGAGAGAAAGAATAACTGAAAACTTGGAGTCCGTCGATTTTGTTCCCAACAGAGCTTTTAATCGGCCCAATCGCTGCTGAATTCGTTCAACAGCTTAATTTTCGTCAGCTCAAATCTCTCCTCGATCGAGAGCCCCGATTTTTCATCCGCTGTGTTTTTTTCGTTGCGAAACACGAGCACTCGCAACTTGATACTGCCGAATCGCCTCGAGAGTTAGCCATTTGGCGGGGAAAATAAATAAAATAAGATAAATATAATAAGGAGAAAGAGGAAAGTGAAAAAGACGAAGCCAAAAGTAGTGAGATTATTACAAGAGGCTTTCGAAGATCGTGCACGAGCAAACTTCCTATCACTTTCGTTCAACCGTCTTCAAACATTGAATTATGCTACGATTGTTATTTTTTCATCTTTCAAAATCGTCTTTTCGCATGATTTTTTTAGGACTTTCTAGATTTTTGGATCCCTCAGAACACAGAGGCTCGATTGATTCGACGAATTAAGGGGGAGTCCTGCTTTAGAAAGTCCAAAAAATCGATGGTTTTCGGGAATATTTTTCCATAGACGGAAATATCTCGCCATGGCGAACTTTTCGGTATAGTTTCAAGGATATTTCATCAGTACAAAAACATTTTTTAATGTGAGAAATACTAATTTGTACATGGTTTATGCACGAAGTCTGATTGTCGAAGTTTCTCAGCTGTTAACAAGATCGCAATTATTGTCTACAAACAAAATTCCAATTTTTTTTCCATTTTCGTATATTTTTCTTCCATATGAACCAACGAGAACCCGAAAAAATTGCGAAATTCTATATTTTTAGCGAGTTTGAAAAAAAACGCTTCTAAAGAGGAAGAATATCACTTGAACGTCCTGTAAATATAGAACTTCGCAATTTTTTCGGCTATTTATAGGTTCGTGTGGAAGGAAAATATATGAAAATGGAAAAAACATTTGGAATTTTTGTTTCAGACGATAATTACGATCTCCACATTGTTCGCAGCTGAGAAACTTCGACAATCAGACTTTGCGCATAAACCACGTACAAATTAATATTTCCCACATTAAAAAATGTTTTTGTACTTTTGAAATATCCTTAAAACCATACCGAAGAGTTCGATATCGTGAGTTATTTCCGTCTGTCCTAAAAAACCATTCCCGAAAACAATCGATTTTTCTGACTTTCTAAAGCAGGAGCTTAAATCGATTCTGAAAATGTTATAATTTATTATTTCATGATTTACGTTTTGTTATTATTTTCTGAAATTCACACAGCCGACACGCTCAACGATAGGGTTAATCTCAACGCTAACCGAATGACATGCTATACGCGCGGTTTGTGATTCTTCTAACAAGAACAACCGGCTGGCAAGTGGGTCAGTCCGGTGGGACTCTGGTGAACGCGCTTCGTCTTCGTACGCGGAAGAGCCATAGATAAGGCGCCATAGAGAAATAAGGATATTTAACTGGCGACGTATCATGCGACGCTTGTATTTGTTGACTTTTCTATATTGTAGTTCGTAAAGTTTAATCTAGTGAAAAAAAAAAAAAAAAAAAATTGAGAAGCGACGCTTTCTCATTATGGAGAGACGAATGAGAGAATCAAAGTGCAAGAAAATAGTAAAAATTGGAGCAAGATGTAAAGTGTTACGCGTGTGGAGTTACAAAATTATCGTCAGCATCGAGAGCGTCGACGAGTAAGGAGAAATTGGAAATTTTTTTTTCCAGTGATTGTCGTTATTTCAAAAAACTAAATGGATTCATTAAAAAAAAAAAAAGAAAGAAAAAAAGAATAAAACGTGGAAAAACGTCAAGTTTCGTTTTTTCTTTAATTTTTAGTTTTATTTGCAATTTGAAGTTGCCAAGTGGAAGGAAAAAAAACTTTTCTTTTCAGAATCCAAAGGTTTTTCAATATTCTACAGCGTTTTCCCAGTTTCCAAAGATCCTGTAGAAGCCTCGTAGTTTTTTAGGATCTCACGCACGCATCCCACTCACAACCAGAGGGCCACACACGATGTTGCACCTTGGACATGTGCCGCTGCATAATTTTTAGATTTTGTTTTATCTGTCGTGAGTGACAGTGTCGTCGTGCTTGTATCAAATGCACGGGTGAAGAAAAGAAAAAAAAAGAAAAACACTTTGTCTACTGGTTAGAAATTGGAAAATCAACACCACGAGAGTGATAAACCAGAATCAAAAGTAAAACACTTGCCTCTCTATCTCAACACTGTTTACACAAATTAAATCAACGAGTGACGATAACTTTGTGTCATCTCTGGCTCTCGTACAAAACTTTTACTTTGGAGACCAACCGGGTCTAGCTCACCTTTGAAAATACTTGGTATTCTGCTACCATTTCAATGGTTTCCACATAGAAATTGTCTCGTAACATTTCGCTCGGTTTAGGGCTAAGCTTTTAAGGGCTTGCATGCACTTGTGATGGGCGTAAAAAAGGAAAATTGTTTTTATATCATATACTCTTCAAGTACAATGTCTGAAAAATATTCTCACCAAATTTCATACAAATCGGATCTTATTTATCATAATAACAGCCAGGGCCTGGACGAAGGATTTCGTATTTTGTTGGAAAAAAAAAATTTTAACAAAAAACCGAAAATTTAGCACCTCCAAAAATTCACTTTTTGTTGAAACTGTCGCCATTTTTTTTAATCAAAATTTTTACAAATCCTTCGTCCAGGCCCAAGCTATTATTATAATAATTAAGTGGTATAAATTGGGTATGGATCGGATTAATAGTTTTTTAGTTATCGTGTCCACCACAACTGATACTCCGCAATAAAAAAAATTGTACAAGTACACGAACATATGTACTGACGAATGTCGTTCACAGTTTTTCAATAAACATTTATTTTCTGGTCGAAAAAAAATCAAGAAAATCACGTTTGTCTTATTTATTGAACTATTTTTTTTTCATAGATTCACATCCTCGTATAATTGTGATCATTCAATGGCTGCCATAAATTCACGACTTAGAAATTAATCATTGAAATAATCTTAAAATTCAATGTCATCACTTTTGAATAAGCATTGGAAGGTTCGCGGTGATAACGACTCGTGAAAAATTAATGTTTTTTTCTTGCCTTCGAACTATCTTTGGATTTGGATGATCTCGCTGTACTTTTCGTACTTTCGACGAAATTTAGTCTCATTCGATAAACTTCGTGTAATTCGCGACTACGATTGTCACGATTCTGCAAATACCTCTGGAGCGTTCGTCGATATTTTTCGCGCTGTTTTTTCATGAGAAATGAAGAGCCTTCGAGGAAGGAGGCTTGAAGTTGTTCGAAGTCAAGGACGTTGATTGCCCTCTGGTTTCTCAAAGTTTCTTCGTCGAATTCGGTTTTGATCCAACGATCCTCTTCTTCCTCATCTTTTTCCATGTAAATCGAGAGATCCAATTTGGGCAAATAGTTTGCCAAATTAGCCGGGGGCTCGAGAGTTCTTTCGGTCAAATTCGAAGCTTCGTTCTTCAAATTATCAAGACTTTCGATTCTTTCGGCCTTTGATTCCCTCGAACTGTTAACGTCGAAGGCCGAAGGAGCGATTATCAACGAATTATCGTCGAGGAAAGCTCGTCGCAGTTTTTCACCGCGCTCCCCACGCCCCGGATCTCCGACGTTCGACACTTTTTTGAACTGAGCTATTTTATCCGCCCTCTCAGTGTCACGAACGACTTCGAGGTCATCGAGATCTGTTGTTATTTGAAGAATCCAATAAGGTTTCAAAAGTTCTCCAGAATCGAAAGATTTTTTCGAGAAGCTTCTCAATCTCTGACTTTTCCTTCCACTCGTCGATGCTTTCCGAGGCTTTTCAATGTCCACCGACTCCTTGGACTTGAAGTCCGTCACGACTGCCCATTCGGCCGGATCCAGAGGCCACGAATCTTCCCGAACAAAAGCCTCGATCGTGTGCCTCGTAAATTTATGGGAAACCTCGCCTTCCGAAGATTCCCTTCGCGACAGACCCACCGAGCTCGATGATCCACTGTTTTCGTGACTGAACGACTTTCCCGACTCACTCAACCTCCCCAGAGAATCGAGGTCAACCTCATTCGACGAAACGAAATCTAAGGGGATGAGAGGCAGAAGCAAAATCGCTCCTCCCTCAACGTCCGCAATGACCTTTCCCTTTTCCTGCGTTACGAGTAATCTCGTTAAGGCATATTCGTACGAAACTCTCAAGCGCAAAGAAACCAAGGTGGGTCGTCGAACGTTAACGATTATCTTGAAAATCCGATTTTGCGAGCTCGGCAAATAAACGTTGGAAAGTTCGCGAACAAGCAAAGCTTCGATTTCCCGTGGGAACGTTCCCGTCTCGTTGATCGGGTAGAATTTCGGCTCCCCCTTGACCGTTGCGAGGTGAAGAGACCATTCGACTTCTTTGAGCTTTTCCGAATCGTTTGAACCGTAAGCGAACACGGTGTATCCACTTTTTCTGCACGGATAAAAATTCGGCGTTACGTTGTCGACGAGCGAGGGCATCTCAGAACGGGTTTCATCGTCGAAAACTCTGACTGCGCAATTAGAGAGGCTCGTGAATAAGTCGATCGCGGCGAAAACGATTTCGGAATTTTTCGCGTTAATTTTCACGCGTGCGATCGGCACCCAATGATCGCTCGTCAGGCTCGTCACTCGACCAACCAATCTTTGAATTTCAATGACGCGCTTCAAGTCTCTGGCCCACGGATAAACGGCTTCTAACTTTTCGTCCCGTTTGATGAAGCGTCTAAGCAAGTGATTCGCTCCGCTGTCGTTTTCCTGATTATCATCAAAAACTCCAGAAATATTCAAAAGCGTGTTTTTGACACGGGAATGTTCAGGGTGCTCGGGCTCGTGCATTTTTTTATACCCTTTTATCAAAGCCATGCGAAAAAAGGACTGAATGATCGTTGCAGGTCGATTTGCTTCGAGCTCTTTCCCACTGTCCCGATTTTTTTCCCCGATCTCCGGGGAACGGAGCTTCCTACCGATCGTCGGATCGAGGAAGAAGATTCTCACGGCGCGTTGCAAAATTGGCAGCTCCGTCGGCGAGAATCGATTCTCCAGAAGCTGGGAAAACTCCTCGATAAATAAACCGTGAATACTTTTGAGAAATTTCCGATCCGCGAGTTTCCAGTCGGACCCGTTCGGCGTGTAACTTCGATAGAATGCTCTCAAATCGGAGCCGTAGTTCGGAGTGCCGAACGACTCGAAAGCTCTCTTCACAGAGCTGGCAACCTTGCGGGAAATTAGTTCAACTCTCCGTGCTTCCACGCTCATGAGCTCGTGCATTTTCGACCGATTTCCTACGACGAAATGAGTGTCCGAAATTACGATCGCTCGGTAAAACGATTCGTAACTGATGAATATTCGTAACAAATGTCTGCCAGGTTCAAGCTCAAAGACCGTCGCTTTCGCGCCCCTCGTTTTGATCAACCCTACGGACTTTTTGTCGGCGAATTCATCGAAAAGGTTGCCACTTTCTATGAGGAGAGAGGAGGGTCTTTTCGGTGGCGGTTGGTCGGCGCGATGGATGGTAGAAAAACTGACGAGGAAAAATTTCGCCTCGAGCGAATCGACGAACAAGTAAATCGGTTCGTTTCTCGTTGCCGATTTCTTCTCATCGTACTCGTAAATTTTTTCACCCACGGCCGACAACAAGTCTGTGGATTTTCCGACGCTTTTTTTCACTTCTTTTCCCAGAGAATCCGATCCATCTTTCCTGCCTTCTTCTGGAACGAAGCTTTTCAAACTCTCGCATATTTCGACGTTGTGCTCGAAGAATTTCGACCTGTAAAAGACGTGGATTTCTCGCACGTAGTACGACAGCTTGTTAAAGTCCGCCCATCTACTCGGCTCGACATTTTCCAGCTCTCCACTTTTCGTCCTTGGCAACGAGTTCAATATCTGGCCTCGAGTTTTCTCACTCGATTTTTCCCTCGCGTCCAAACTCTGTTTATCTTCTTCTTCTTCTACCGATTTATCTTCACACGATTTCGCTAATGGACTGACGATGAGCAAACGTCGCATGGGGACCAAGTAGTCCGCTGCATCGACGAGCCCTCGACGTATTGCCCAACCGAGCCAGCGATGCTTTTTCCACTTGGCTAACGGTGCTTTAGCCTTCGAAGTCACAAAGAATCTTCAGTTTTTTATAAAGCTAATTCCGTCAGATTGAATTTGTCAAACGAACCCAACTCGATTCGGTAAAACTCCAAATATTAATTAATGCTGCGAATGAGTGTTTACTTGCGTTGGGTCTAGAGGAACGTCTCGATACATTTCGACGAAAACCTGGTGACTCCGGCATGGAGTGACTCCGGCAATATGCACATCGCCGTTTTCCGAGTCGCCGAGACTCAGAAACAACAGAGTTGCTTGTGGTTTATCCGGAATTTCAAGTTTCGGCGATTTCGTTTTCGACTTTCTCGATTTCGTTGACTTGCCAGTTTCGCTGTTTCTCTCTTGATTCGTTGGAGGATTGTCGTCATCCGATTTTTCGAAGCGTTTAGTATATTTGGTGAGCAGTTCCCACTGGTCGAGAGGGCAAACCTGGGAGACGTTTAGAGTCAAACAGATCCATCCTGTTTTGAAAAATAGCTTCGTCAAAAGTCCAAAGATTTTAAGGGCCACAGAACATTTCGGGAGCTTTTTCGTTGGGACAAGAAAATTGGAATAAAAAGTTGAGATCACCGGTCAAGCATGTGATTAAACTGCAATCGACGATCTCCCGGTCCGCGGTCCAAGACGAGGCAGCAATCTTCAGCAGGGCTTTGGCCAAGATCATCGGCCAAATTTCGTTGCTGTTAGAAGTGCGAGGCAACAGTGGCCTGTCGTTTTTGTCGATGGGAATCGAGTCGTCCACCAAAATCCGACGCCAACGACCCGTGTGGAAAACCCGAACGACGTATCGCCCTGAACGGGAAGGTTCCAATCGTTTCATCGTCAAAGGAAATCCCGATTAACTCGATCGACGAACCGATTACCACTGGGATTTAAAACTGGACGATGGGGAGCGCCTTTTCCTGCTTTGTTCAAAGAGTACACGTGGAACCAACCCTGCCAGGGCTGCTCACCCAAATTCCACGAAAAATGGCTCGTTCGATTTTCAATTTCCAATCCATTCCGACCACAATATTGAAGATTTGTCACAGCCGAAATGAAATCCCGAATGAACTATAATTGATTAAGGAATTATACGAAAATTCCCTGATCTGATGAAGCTTTTAGTGTCCATTGGTGATGGACGTGCCAACATCTGCGTACCTCGCTGTCCATCAAATGTCGATTGTTCGTTATGAAATCATGATAATTCGAAACGTTTTCAAACACGATTGGAGCATCGACGTTGTCCAATTTGCCAAACCTCCTCCAGCCGTTCGCTTCCAAAGATTGTGGCAAGACTATTTGTCGTGGGTCGATGTATTCTTTAGCCGATTTCATCGGCCGAGTCGATCGTGTCCCGGGAGACACAAGAATGTATAGAAAACCGTAGAAAATAAAATTTATTGAAATCGATCAGGAATTAAGGGGCTTTAGAAAGTCCGAAAAATCGATCGTTTTCGGGAATGCTTTTGGATAGACGAAAATAACTCACTGTAGCGAAATTTTCGGTAGAGTTTCGAGGATATTTCAAGAGTACAAAAACAATTTTTTCACGTGAGAAATACCAATTTGTACATGGTTTATGCGCCCAGTCTGATTGTCAAAGTTTCTTAGCTGCGAGCAATGCGGAGATCGTAATTATTGCCTGAAACACGAAAATTCCAAATATTTTTTCCATTTTCATATATTTTTCTTCCATATGATCCTACAAAAACCCGAAAAAATTGCGAAATTCTATATTTACAGTACATTTAAGTGATATTCTTCTTTAAAAGCGTTTTTTTTTCAAACTCACTAAAAATATATAAGTTCGCAATTTTTTCGGGTTTTTGTAGGATAATATGGAAGGAAAATATATGAAAATGTAAAGAATGTTTGGAATTTTCGTGTTTCAGGCAATAATTACGAGCTCCACATTGCTCTCGCAGCTGAGAAACTTCGACAATGAGACTAGGCGCATAAGCCATGTACAAATTGGTATTTCTCACGTGAAAAAATGTTTTTGTATTTTTGAAATATCCTTGAAACTATACCGAAGAGTTCGCTACGCTGAGTTATTTCCGTCTATCCTAAAATCATTCCCAAAAATAATAGATTCTTTGACTTGCTAAAGCAGGACCCCCCCTTAAACAGGCACTCGTTCCCACAGAAACTCTTACCCTTTGGATAATCCCATGATTCTGAGTTGATTTCACCATCAGACCACTCTGGCCATATGGAAGAATGACTCTGCTCTGACAGGTCCAACAAGGAGTCAGAGTAACCTGTTTTTTTCACCTTTCTTGACATGACAAATTCCAAGGGAGCTTCGATCGACGAGCTCGGTTCGAAGATCGTTTCGCTTTTGCCGATGATTTTTCGATTAAAATTCGAAAAGAAGGTTTGCTTTACTGTTTATTTTTATTTTTTTATTTTTATTTATTTTTTTTTTTTTTTTCAAAAAAGTATATATTTATATATGTGCGAGCGCTTTTCATTGATTCTTTCTATACGTAAAATAACCCAAGTCAACGTAAACGCGAAGAAATACATTTTTCGCTACAGTTAATCGAACTTTTTTACTTGATCGCGTCTCTCACTCGTTATTTTTCTTTCTCGTTCATTGTAAAAAGTTATTCAAATACAGAAAAATAATATAATCTAGCGATATAACTAGATTTACAAAATTGTAAATTTTCCTAAAAAAATAGGGGCTTGAAATGGTGCATGCGTCGTGATGATGTGAGACGAATAGATAAAAGTATGCTTCAAAATGAAACCTCAAATCTTCGCTCTCACGAAGCATCGGATCTTTTGATTATTATTCAAAACGTTCGTTATTACTGTTTTAATAACTTTTTAGAAATTTTTCGATGATCCTTTAAGACAGTGATAAATTTTATGGTTATATCAGTGAACTATTATGTCATGGAGAATTCAGTGACTCGTAAATGAAACTTTTTTTAGATTTTCATATATGCGAGACAAATATCGTCTCATAGATGAGGGAATACTAGATCTTTCAAACATTTGACAAAAAAATTTGAGTAATTATGTCAACTATCTCGTAATTATCACCAATTCTTCATAATTTACAATTTTCTCATCTTCATTTTCTCCTTCATTTTCTTACTCTTTACATCAATTCTGGCTTTTCTCTTGTACAATGGATATTCTTACTCCCACAACAGCAATGGATACTTCAAGTGTCTTTTCTTTGTTCGTTTCAGTCCAAAACAGCGTGGACGAACCTTTCAATAATTTAATAATAATCGACAGCGGATTGCCAACAATAACATTTGGAAGAAAACCCTGATACGTTAAATTTCTTTGTTTTATTTATTTATTTTTTTTGCAGAACCACAAGCTTTTTTTGATGGAAATTTAATTTTCTTGAGAAATGATAAAATGAAGCTTCAAAAAAAACTCAAAATTATTTTATTCGTGCATTAATGTCCGACCTATTTTCAAGTACCACTTTCATTATTTTGAGCATTTGTAGCCACCGTTCCATTTGCTATGTTCTCGTCGAACTGAACTACTAAAATGTTGATTCGATTTGAACAGTTGCGTTATCAGGACGCATCCAAAATATTCGTAGGACGAAATAATTCGTGGCGAGGAGACCACACGTGACTGTTCAACGAAAATTTATCAATTTTACGAAATTTTTCAAACAAAACGTTTCATCGTATAGTAAAATATTCAACTCTTCTTAAAACTTGCAAAAATAAATTTGCAGTAATAACAATGTGTAAAAAAATAGTTAATTATTTATTCAAACGATAAACCGTTTGAAAAAAAAATAAAATGATTGTTTTTTCGTTTTGTTTTCTAAATACTCGTTTCTGATATTCATTGTTCATTCCCTTACTTTGTTAATAATTCGATAGAAAATATTTGGAAAACTGAAGATTTTTCAATTCGATAAGAATTTTGCGTCGTCATCTTTGGATTTTTCACCGAAAAAAGACAATTCAAATATTCACGGTCAGTGTTTAAAGAAAAAGTCCTTAATTTATTCGAAACTTGATTGATAAAATTCAGGAAGTTTTATCGAGAAAAATAATAGTTTTCGTCTAAGTAACGGAGAAACTTCTTTCTTCATCAACAAGATAAGGATAAAAAGCTTTGTTAATATTTATCTCCAATGATAAAAAAGGTCCTATCTAAAATCTCATACGAATTAGGCATAAAAGTCGACCTCAGAGTAGTGCGCGCGTGGCAGTGACGAATAATGTCTTTTTAGAAGTACCTCGAAGCACAGACTGACGAAAGTACACGTAATATTTGAGTGAGCACCGACACAGGGCAGAGGAGCATTTTCTACCACGGTTGGAAGATAATTTTTGATAAAATTTATCAATAATATCAATACTTATGGTTACAATTAAAAAAGGGAATAATAGAGGCACGATTCGAATGATGAATAATATTGAATGGATGTTACTAACAAATAATAATGAGTAAAAAAGATGAAATGCAATACGTTGAAATGATTCTCACTCCAAAACGTAGGATAGCGTTCAGAAAGCTTATTCTGCTCTAAAAATATTAATACTCATTGATTGATGATTACTTGTAACTTGTTGTTTTTCAGTTTTCTCATAGAATCAAAGGCGAAATCTCAGAATTATTCCAATATGGCCATGACCCAAATTTGGCACTATCTTCATAGCTCTTTGTCATTCCTCGTGGAAAAATGAAATGAAAAAATCAGCTCGTAGTAGCTAAATTAATAAAAAATCGACACGAGGAATTGTGTATTTACAATAAGTTCGAGGCTCATTAAGTCCACAAAATTCGAAGATTTTCGTGCGTAGAAAGAGAGCGTAAAAAGTTTCAGAAAAAAAGTTAGAAGCAAGCATCTGGCACGTTTTCAACTGAAGTACAATCAAAATGATTCGAATAAGGCGAACCGACTGTTTTGTCAGCTGAAACTCCCGGATTTCTTCGTTCTAATATCTTTTTTTAAGATTGTAGAGCTTCTTTTTACGAAAACGATCGTACATCCTAGTTGAGAAGAAAAAAAGTCGCAATGTCGACGTATTTCAACGCAGATTGTTGCTAAATCGCGCTTCTCGGGATCTAATTTTTGGCCCGAGGCCCTGATGCTCGCTGATCTTCCATTCGTCCGGCTTGTAGCCTCTGAATCAGAGAAAATAAATCTTCTTCAGGCACTGTCGCACCCGATTGAGTATTCCCGTTCGGCCTTTGGTTTTGTTCTTCTTCAGCGTCTTGCAAAGATGGAGCAACTGGTAACGGACTCCGTTGATCTTCTAATCTAGAACCCTGGAAATAAAAAATTCAATCATTTTTCGAGCGATGTTTCTACAAAAATTGAACAAAAACCTCTTAATCAATAATTTGAGGACAAGTGACCTCTTTTTATAAGCAGAACTGGTATTAATTGTATCGGATTTTCAAATCTTCATATTTCAAGAAGAAAAGGAAAATTTCTTTCCCTTGAAACATTACTTTAGGCTCAGTGATAATTTTCATAAAACCAACGAATTCTCCACATGTTGTTGCAGAAAAAATCAATGTCATATATCCGAAATTTTGTAGGCTACGAACGAACAACTTCTTCAATGCCACCTAGTATTTGTTTCCGAATAAGAAAATATTGAAATTATCCAGTTTTTAAAATGAAGGGACGCTAAAAATCAATCTCGAATACTGTCAAGCTTGACATACTTGACAACGAAGTAACATATCGATGAATGTATCATCAGCATCTTGAGGCGTCCGTGCAGGAGTTTTAATGTTTGCGATATTGCTGCGATTTGTATTCAAACCAGGCAAATATGGCAACGTAACTCTTTGCTCATCCATTCGTTTACTCTGCATGCCAGCTATAAGCTCCATTAATTCTTCTCCGTCTCTGAATAAAAAAAAGTTATCAATGAACTTTGAAATCCATAAAGATTGCATTTGGGGAGAATATATTTGCAAAAACTCTGTAAACTTGTAAAAAATTTAATTATTTTTAGATCCGAAAACAAAATTTGTTCCTTTATTATTTCTTGAACTTTTTACGTTAGGCTAATTTTGAGAAGCTATCAAAATTATTATCGATATGAGCGTGAGATATGATATGAAAAAAGAAAACTCGAGTATAGATGACTGCACATCTTCCTTTTGCCGGTTTTAAATTTTCGTTCCAATACTTGGCACGAAGACACTGCTGCGTATAAGGATAAACATTCAGAATAGTGAATTCAGAAGGAATTAATGAGCATCGACTCACTTTTCTTTTTCTGGTGGTGGTGCTTTGGTTCTCGGTTTCCGATTGGCATTGAGAACGCATCGTTGATCGTCCATTCTCCCAGATTGGAAACGAGACAAGAGTTCAAAGAAATTTTCTTCTTCTTCCTCTTGCGAGGGTTGAGGTGCAATTCCAGATCTCACGAGTGACTGTTCGCTAATGTCTTTTTGTTTGCCATCGGGCGTTAACTAAAATAAACATGAGTTAGATTGTAATTTCGATAAGATTTCATAACAATAGTTTTCCTTGTAGTACTTTACTTATTATTTACTTTTATAAGGTCGAGATTATCCATGCTTTGGCGCCGCAATCTGTATCGCCCTGGCGATGATGAATTAATGGTTGACGTTATGGATAAACTTGTCGCATTGTTATTTCGAGCTTTGCCATTTTCCAGTTGATTACTCTCAAGCCCGAGAATCTTTTGTAAATCTGCAACGTTCGTTTGAGCCGTTTCTTGGCCCGTTGTATCGCCCAACTCTTTGGAAATGTTGAGATGAAGCGTCGCGAAATGCAACGCTTTTTCGTGATTTTCCATCGCCGAATACGCATTTCCCAGCGACCAACAAGCTCTGCCTTCGCCTACTCGATCCATCAACTGTTGCGCTATGGCCAAATGACGCAAGTGATATTCAATCGCTGCTGAATAATCGCGAATTAGTGTATAAGTATTTCCCAGAGAATAACAGGCTTGAGCTTCTACCGCACGGTCCCCTAATTCTTGTGCAAGGACAAGCGTACGTCTGAAAGAATACATCAGTTTTTTTTTAATGATCTGAGCAATGAGAATAAATGACTTCGCTTAAATTAATTATACTGTGACGTAAGCAAATTCAAAGTTTCATTTCTTTTTTTAAGTCTTTCAGTTGTTGTTGGTTAGATCTTTGTCTTTGTGTTAAATAGAAATCTCACTTGTAATGCTGCGCTGCTTTCTCAAATTCACCAAGAAATATGTGTGAATTTCCCAAATTACTGTTAGCTCTTCTCTCCGCTGGTTTATCTCCAAACTCTCGAGCTATTTTGAGTCGCTCGTTGTGATAAAAAATAGCTTTTTGAAAATCACCCAACAAATAATAGGTGTTGCCCAAGTTGCCGCATGCTCTACCCTGTGCTGCTGAGTCTGCTAATGTTCTCATCAGCTCCAAGTTTTCTCTACAAAACCAAAGGGAAATTCAATTGGATACCAACAGAGAAATAAAATATTTTTTCCTACATTTATCAAACAACGGCTCATCGTTTCAATATCACTTATCATCAAAGAATAACATACTCGTAATAACCAACTGCTTGCTGCAATGATTGTCTTGATTCTTCAGAAAATTCCCCCGGATCCAAATATCCGACTCTACCATATTGTTTTCCTTTTGCATGATAAACATTTCCCAAATTGTATAGAGCTCTGCCCTCACTTAGCTGCAAAACAGAACATTCGTATTTATTTTAATATTCGTAGTGGCTCGTGGGTTTTCTACAGTCTCAAAGATTTTTGAGTCTTTGCAGTTGCAGTTATAGAGATAGAAAAAAGAAACTTTACAAATGATCCAAAATGAAGTATAAATTTTAATAAAATTGGAATTTGATAAGTGTTTTTCCTTTGAACAACATTATTCAGCCACATTCACAACAACATAAACAATCGAATAATGCAAAAGTCCTAATGAAATTTTTTTATTACAGTACATAGCCATTCGCCAAAAGATTGAACTGTTCTGAGGTAACTGGATCTTTGAAAACTGAAATTCATAGTTTCATAAAAATATCTCAGCAATAGCAATACTTTACCTTATCACCAATTTCTCTAGAAATCTCCAAATGTCGTTTGCAACAAATCATGGCTTCATCAAATTTTCCCATCACTTTGAGAGTGTTTCCTAGATTCCCACTGGATTTAGCTTCGCCCAATTTATCACCCATAGTTCTGGCAAGAGTGAGATCATGTTTATGGTACTCCATAGCTTTTCCATAGTCGCCCAAATAGAAATAAGCATTTCCTAATTGACTGTATATAGCACTGAGTGTTCGCAAATCATCTGTTCCAGCTTGGATCGCAGCTTGAAAAAACGCAACGCCCGATTTGCAGTCTCCAGCTTTGCAGAGACGCTCGCCTTCTAGGGCTAATTCCAGGCACATGTTGCTGTCGCTTCCACCAATCTAAAATTTCATCCATCATCATAGTAATATAGCAAGAGGTGTTTTTTGTTGAAATAAGGAAACAATGTTTTTTTTTGTTGAAATTGTTTTTTGATAGAAAAATAAATTTTGATAGAAAAGATAAAAAAATGGCATAATCATTCAACAAATATTTTTCAACTATTTTATTAATTAAAATGAAATACATTATTACGTACGGAAAAAACAATTTTTCTGTAAATTTTTTATTCTCATAGAATTTGTATATATAATAGTGCTGCGTGAATAGCCATAATTGAACAGAGCATTCTTTTAAAGCATTGAAAGAAAAGGGCCGTATGAATCACGTCCTCTGTCAATTGAATTTAATTGTCGAAGAAACGATTGACTCACCACGTCGGACAAATTTTCAGCACTAGCACTCAGGGACATTATACTTGTTAGTGTTTGAACGTAAAGCGTTCGAAATAATAAACAAAAATGATAATTGTGAGCAAAAAATGTATGCTTTTTGTAAATCAAACACACGGAGCTTTATGCCAATTCACGTAAAAACTTTCGACACGAACGAATTGAAGTAACTCATTGATTATCTGCAGAAAGCATTTTGGAGCAATTAACATTTTATCCGGCCCACCGTCAAGTAAAATTTAACGACGAACGAAATACGATGCTTTTTAACGAATATAAAAGGCGCGTCATCTAGCGTTGTGCACACTGTTCGTACAACAACACCCACTAGCGATGCCAGAATGAATTGATAGACAGACTGATGCACTTTTTTTTTTTTTGTAATGCGTTGAATCTCTAATATCAATAGATGAACCAGAACAACTAGGAGCAGGAAATATTACCAGACACGGTGCTAGAGCTTCGAATGGTTCTATAGTTCGCCACGAGTGTCGCCTTTTACTCTTGGAACCGTCATGCCCTGTTTCGCAGATCAATTACTTGAAAATTTCAATACGGTAGTAGTATTTCAGCCAAAACTGGCCAAAACTCATTCAATAACCAAAGCCCGTTTCAAAAAGCCGTCCAAAAACATAATTTTGAGAAAAACGCCTTTAAACAAAAGTCTATGGGACATAGCGCTTACCGCTCAACGCTCAAACACCCAAACATAAAATTGCAACAGGTTCTAACATTTATCAAATTTACGTTTCTGCGCTGGTGGTCTATTTTGACAAATTGGAACCGTCCATAGTTTCTTCCAGCCAACGACCATACCATGCTGAAAGCACCAGTTCTCGTCTGATCACTGAAGTTAAGCAGCATTGGGCGCGGTCAGTACTTGGATGGGTGACCGCTTGGGAACACCGCGTGCCGTTGGCTCTCATTTTTGCCAATTAAACGCGATCGTGTTTTGTCTTAACCATTGGCAAATGATGAATTCATCTTCAAAATGTTCACATGTTTTTTTTTTCCGCCACGAAGGAACATTTTCAACCCACATGCCTGGACGGAGGAGATGCCGAACATATATAAATATCGTTGATTACTCCAAAACCGGAAACGGAGTAATAAAACGAAGAGGACCAGCAGCAATGTCCTTTTTTCATGGAAAAAATTTCTTGAAGACCTCAGATTCTTCGATGCCTCAATGATTACGAAATTTACGATTTTGTGCGGATGTATTTGCAAAAATTTCAGCCGTGCGATTTTAAGATCAGCCAACGACCATACCACGCTGAAAGCACCAGTTCTCGTCCGATCACTGAAGTTAAGCAGCATTGGGCGCGGTCAGTACTTGGATGGGTGACCGCTTGGGAACACCGCGTGCCGTTGGCTCTCATTTTTGCCAGTTAACGCGATCATGTTTATTTTGATGATTGGAAATAATAAATCACAATCGCGATATTCATTTGTTTTTTATTTTCATATAATATTTCTTGTATTTCGTGTTCTTTTGATATTGTGGAGAGCTGGATCTTCACGTAGATTTCAGTTTTGTTTCTGTGATTCATCTTTGATGTTGAACTTTTATTTGTAAGACTTTGCAACTTGTGTTGTTTCTTTCATTTTTTATTTTTATCTCGGAGTCTTGTTTTCACAAACGCAAGAATCCTTTCATCGTCAGCCATTGTTTAAATTGCTTTTCTAACTGGATCATAGGTCGTCGACACGGTCTGATATTGTTTAGCCTTAAATAGAATAAACTGTTTCGTCAAGGGAATATTTTTGTTTTAATTTTTGAGAGTAATAAATCTCTTCTTGAGAGCCGCCAAACTCTACCGTGCATACAGCAAATCGAATTTACTGTACGAATCCAAGTGTGGCATCACTCAAATATTCAATTATAGCGCATTTGGCAAGTCTTTCCTTACTTTTCCAATCTTTCATCATTATTTGTGATCGATCACTTTCAATCACACATGACGCACTTTCTTCCTCAATTATTAATAAGAGCATTGGCATTTTTCAAATACTGTATTTTTCTCCGTTAAACGGCGAAATGTTTCCTTTCATTTTTCTATTAGCATCGTCACTCCCCTAGCGAATTGTACGACCAAGGCATCGGTCAAAAAAAGTAACGACCGAAAACAACCAAAAAACGACTAATTTCGGTCGTTTTTGTACTTTTTTTGACCGATGCCTTGGTCGTACAATCCGCTAGGGTCACGATTACTATTTAAACTTCACTATAGTTTTAATTTTCACGACCGAATTTTATCAGTGGTGAACCACTGACAATACCAGATTATTTTAACGTAATTCAATATTCATTATTTTCTCGTAAAATTTTTAATCGTATCCGTTTATTATGTACCAGCCCACTAATTATTGGATTATGGAAAGCAGGTTTCAAAATAAAGACAAAAACAAAAAATAAAGATAAAAATAAAGTTTAAGCAGAACTTAACTCTATGAGATCTATCGAATGACTGTGCGTTGCAGTAGTCGAAGGAGTGACTAACTCTGTGACAAAAAGCCTCGTTCGTCAACCTCTCTCATGATTTGTATATTTTCTCTATAAACAAACTTATATATAGGACTGCGAGCACGCTTTTTTGTGTATTGTTTAATATCAAATTTTATTACTATGCCCCTGATACATTATTTTTGCTTCTATTTCGATATTGAATTTCGATTCACTGCAGATATACATCTGTAGCAGCAATAGTATATTACACACCTAGAAATAAGGAAAGTCAGTAGAAATAAGGAAAGTCTCAGATCCACATGTAATTGTCGGCGGAGGCGAAGCCGAGGCTGACAAACATGTGGTCTGAGGCTTTACTTTTTCCTGCCCGAGGTGTGTATACGATTTTTCTGTCCGACGCAGGCGGAATGCGGCAACTTCGGCCCGCGCAGCGGGCCGAAAGTTGCCACTTTCCGCCCGGAGGGCTGAAATAGTATATTACACACCTAGGGAGGGAAAATAGACTACTTCAAACCGCGGGCAGAATTGTCACCCGAGCCGAAGGCGAGGGTGATAAGCACGCGGTTTGAGGTGGTCTAATTTCACTCCCGTGGAGTGTATACGATTTTTCTGTCCGACGCAGGCGGAATGCGGCAACTTCGGCCCGCGCAGCGGGCCGAAAGTTGCCACTTTCCGCCCGGAGGGCTGAAAAATATATTTTCACCACACATGCGCCGAAAGTTCAACTTTCCGAAATCGGAAGGTTGAATTTTCGGTGCATGTGTGGTGAAAAATAGTATACACTCCACGGGAGTGAAATTAGACCACCTCAAACCGCGTGCTTATCACCCTCGCCTTCGGCTCGGGTGACAATTCTGCCCGCGGTTTGAAGTAGTCTACTTTCCCTCCCTAGGTGTGTAATATACTATTCTGGTGAGCTCGAATTTGGTATTAAAAGCGATGATATTATTATGTATGTATGTATGTATGTATTATTATTATTATTATTTATGAAAAATGCAATCAGCATTTTTTAACGTAACGTACTTCAGATTAAAATCATCGTAAAAAATTAATAGCTGCAAACCATTATGACACACGGAGAGATTTTTATACGAATATTTTGGATGAATACATAGAAAAATTTTCTATATTTTGTAACAGCGTTTTTCTTCATCGCCATTCTATTTTTCACCAAAGTGTATTGGAATATGAGCAAAAATAATCCATCAGCATAGTAATAAAACTTGATATTAAACAATACACATGAGAGCGTGCTCGCAGTCCTATAAGTTTGTTTATAAAACGAATATACAGATCAAGAAAGAGGTCGACACGAGGCCCTTTGTCGTTAGAATCAGAGTCACTTTTTCGACCACTGTAACGCTCAGTGATAGATCTCTTAGAGTAAAGTTCATTGAATAAAATATGTAATTGCTCTGCTTAAACTTTGTGCCATTTATTTCGAAACCTGCTTCCATAATCCAATAAAGTGCATAGTAATTTTGATGCCGAAAGCAGTTCTCTCAAATTTTACTATGTACGACAGGCAAAATTGAGGTCTGTGACATTCTTACATCGAACGATGCATCGATATCTAAATGTCACTCGTGTCTTTCGTGAAATGCTAAAAAATGGTAAATTGGACTGGACAAATTGGTGAAATGTCTAAAATTTTTGTATCGTTGAGTCGCACCGTCCGAAAAGAAGTAAATTTTCTTTTCGACAAAGACTCACTTGACAAAGTCCGCTTATGAACGAAGCAATTGCTTAAAATTTTACTATCTGCCACTAGTTAATTTTCACGTTTATACTCGCAACACCTCGTATAATTAGTGGACGCATGAATTTTGCTACGTTATCGAGCAAAATTCAGTGCGGTAAAAAGGAAAATACGAAACTATGCAATTTTTCGTATAGCACAAAGAAACGATTGCTATGTTATCTCCTAAATTTTCATCAAATCATTTATTAATCAAAATTCGCTCGGTGTTCATTTTTGATATAGTACAGCGCGTTATTTACTTTGGACTATGGTAATGGTTCCCCAAACTTTTGCATTATTTGTCATACTCTGTAGCGATTATTATTATAATATCGATATGGTCCGACGTCACTATAAAAACATAGTAATTTTTGCTATAAAAGTTTCTCCGTGCACCAGCCCATGTCAGGCCCGCTCCAGCTGCCTTGGCTTCTGCGTATCGGAGCCTAAGAACTTTAACACTGAATCTCATATCTGAAGCTTTTTCGAATAAACACCTCCCGATCTGAACAATTAGGTTGTTGCTAAATCTTCTGAGAGGGTGGGGGTAAGGGACGGAACTCCTATGCTTATGCATTGAGTGACGTCAGCAATGCCAACTTATAGATAATGAATGATTACTTTTAATTCAGATGAACAATGCGAAAATTTTCAACTCTGTGAATGATAATATTAATTATAATTCAGAAATACGTTCATTTTAATCACCCAAAGTTGATAGAAAATTTATTCTTGATGATTGAAAATTGCGTTGAAATACCAACAAAGTTTGGCACCGTTGTGTGATTTCTTCATATGCAGCTGTTGGATTGGATGCAGTGAAACCTATATGCCTCTGTGTTTTCGTGTCATTTTTTTTTCCCCCGGCGTTTTTGGAGGTTATCATGTCAACGACTGCGGTAAACGAAAATGATGGAGAACAAATTCAAAAAAACCTCAAACTCATCGATGGAATGGTCGATTTGTCAGTTCTCGCGTCTATAATAAGCATCGCACTTGCTCATTAAAGCTGGAAAAAAAAAACAAAAAATGATTTGTGACGAGAATGTCAAAAGTTTCGAATCAATTGATGTCGAGGGCCGTCGCATTGTAAAAGTGTGAATCATGAATCTGTCACGGAGTTGCTCCCGTTAGTGTCGTAGTTGCAATGTTGCCACATTTCTATACACGGCAGTCTCATGTCAGTTAACCCGATATGATCGTGATGCAGTCACATATTTTCGGCGATTTTTTGTTATTTTAGTCGGTAAACTATCTGCTCTTTTCAATAAAATCATTCTATATATCGTCCTGATCTGAACTGTCATTTTTCAAATGAATTTCTTCATTAATAAGAGTGATATAAGCAAAAAAGTGTGAAGTCAACGACTCTGTCCCATTCAACAGATGTAATGACATTACATTTTTGCTCAACTTCAACGTTTAAGGAGTTTCAGTACAAAAGTCAAAATATTAAGAAATTGATGAAATTTGGTGATAATGTTCTTCAACATCAAGTGCGAAAACTCAAATTTTTTCAAAATTTTCTTCTACTTAGTTATCGAGTAATTACGCATTAAAGCAGATTTCTCATGCCCGGAATGTATACCTATATATATGGAAACGCTATGCTTATACACGTAAACTTTAGTGATCAATTACTCGATAACTGTGTAGAAGAAAAATCTTAAAAAATTTGTGTCGTCAAATTTGGCACTAAAGAATATGTTCACCAAATTTTATAAAATTCTGAACTTTTTGAATTTTTTAATTTTTTTAGCATGGATTAGCATGGCAACATTGTATCGCCTGTACCGAAACTCCTTAATCTCTCCGAAATTAGTTCGGTAACCTCAGTTTTCCTTGAAACGGTGTGTTCAAGAAATATGTATCAACAAATGGGAAAATTTTCATCAATATCTATTCATCTCAAAAATTTTATAAATCTAATTTAACTTACGAAACGAGTATATGAAAATTCAGAAGGAATGTCACCAGATGTTTGACACGGCTCTTGACTTTCGTGAAAAGCTCTTTCACGAAACGTCGATTTTACGTGTACTCATCAAATTCTCTTCATACACCCACCATTAAATGAATTTTAGTTAAAAACGTAGATATCATAAATTAGACCAGACCGCGAATCGCACACATTAGACCAGCTGAAGCAATAGAATGTGTGGAGCGAGAAACTACGCAGAAGACGAAAAATTCATAGAAGCCACGTCATTAGCGCCATAAATTACTTCCCAGCTTCAGATCTCGGTCTTTTAGATATGCAAACGTTATAAAACATTATTCGGCTTATTATCGTTATTATGGGAAAAGCTGAAACAGAAAATGGAGCTGAAATTACATCGCCAATCAGTCGGATTTTAAGCTGGTCTTTATTTTTTTCTGGAACAAACGCTCAAGAAATCGACCGCAAATTCAATAAATGGTCGGATCCATCATTCCAGTTTTATACGTTAGTTGGTAACGAGCGATTTATAAATACCTAACACGCGCCACCGTCACAACCATTTACACGTGTTTCTATCAATGTCTCCCTCCTACACTCGCAGTACCGATGTCGCTTGCTCGCTTTATTTCATTCTCAGCCTTATGTTGAGTCTTTTAACTGTTCAAATTATTGATTTAATATAAAGATATCGTGAAAAAAGATATTCATAAGGAATTCGTTTGATAGCATTTGGGCCTGAAGTCGGTATTATAAAGCCAATCAATTCCATCAATTTCCTTCACTTTGGTATAAGAACTGCTCGAGTCTTCAGGTCATCTTTTGTAAAATTCACGATTCATTGTGTATGAAAATTTATTCAAATGTCTTCCCACACAACAGTTGTGGCAATTTCCACACTTTTCGTGTGCATCGCACTAACCGCTGGCCACGGTATTAATAGTGAGCATAACTTATCAACTACTTTTTTTTCTATTAACTTCACTATAAAGAAAAGTAAAAAAACAAAAAATCGTGGTACAAGAACTAAAAAAATCTTCCTTGCGACAACCAACAACAATTGACATGATTGTGATACTTTTAAACTGAATGGTAGGTTCAAAATTGGTGACGGTGAATGTAACTAGTACGCCGAAGTCTTTGGAAGACATATGTGTAACGAAGGACTGCATTTTTACAGGTAAGTCAGAAAAAATACACCTTCAGATACGCGGAGACTTTATTTCATGGCGTTTGTGATGGATTTTTCATCGTTGAAATCTTTTGATTTCGATTCTCCTATTTTCTCTTCGTAAAGTTGCGCGTTACCCACAGACTGAAAACAAACAATGTAAAATATTATTTTCCAACTTTTCTTCAATAAAATACTTACAAAATAAAAAAAGATTCAAACTTTTCAAACACTTTATCATTCCATCAATAGTGCTTCAATTTTATTTCTCAACCGCGATTCGTTTGATCCGTCTGTCGATACTTCTGAAGTGCTGATGAATCATATTTAGTCGAATGTTTGAGCAGAATTTTTAAACTCTTTGATCACTTTTGTGGAAAGTAAAATATTGAAATTTGACAAAACCGCAAACATAATTTTAACCATCGTTTATTAATCTCGGATTTCGAGGGACAAGCAGCCAAAATTTTTTTCAACCAGTACATTTTACATACAGAGACGATAAAATTCGTCTCGGAGTGGATAAAAATAGAAACGAATTTCTCTCCTACCCTCCGATAGAAAAGATTTCAAATTCGGAAACCTTTGCACGTGATCGCGTGTTACGCGCAAAAGGAAAAATTAAAAATTCCAAAATCACAAGGAACTATGAAATTTTACTAAAATATCGTAACCATATATTTATTTACTGATCATTAACGATAATTTTAATGATTTTTGGAACATATTTCACAACGAGTGATGTTCACACAGGAAGGGGGCTGCACCCTGTTTTTTATACGGTACTTAGCTCTATCGAGCAACCTTAATGAACTAAACGTGACACGCACACGTAACAGGTTTCTATATATCACCCCGACCATTTTTTCGCGACTAAAGTATCGAGAGTGAGAGTGAGACTTGATCCTTAATACACAATAAAGCTGAATATGCAAACAATATTTCAGCGCAAAGGCTTCTCAAGAGCATGAACTCTGAAGCTAAGCCATGCGATGATTTCTATGAATTTGCATGCGGAAATTATGCGAAGGCATCCGGCCCGATACCAGACTACGAGAAGCTCAATGATATGAATACAGAAAGTAAATTGGAAGTGGATTCGCGCCTGCAAAGGATCATAACAGACATCGATGAATTAAAAGCACCGAAGGCCTTCGCAGACCTCAAAATTTCTTACAAAAACTGCATGAAAGGCGGTGCGTTACTTCCATTATTTTCTAGTTTCCTCTTCTTTTCGATGATTCTCTTGAAATCCACATCATTTTGCAAATGCGTGAAAACGTTTTAATGACTTACAAGATTATAGGTGATGAAACGAGTAATTTCTCGACTTTAAGGATGTACATGCGCCTTGTATTAGTCAGTTAAGGTATTCCTTTCGCAGGACCGTATTTTTTAGTGTCGCAAACTAGGGCACTCGAAATTTGGACTGATTCCTAACCTTTGAGAAGTCCCTGTTATATGGGAAAAGCTTCTGCTTCTGCTATTTTTCCAGCTTCTATCCTTAATATCTTTTTTCAACATTCGATAACCCTTTATTTTTATCATCGCTATGGATTCCTTACATTTTTTTCTATCCGTGAGACAGTTTCTATCAGAAATTTAGAGATATTCAGTGTATGAATTATTGAATAGAAATGTGGTGATGATGGAATCTCCGTAAGCTCCCGTATAAATTTTATCATTTTTTTAATTTTAATTCTTCATTAAATGTTCGATAACCTGACCTGAAATTTCGCCAATCTATTTGCATACACTTGTACTTTACTGTAAATTAAAATCAATTTTTTGTAGAGAGTTTGGGTTCGTGAAAGGATTACCTTTAATAGTCTTCCCATTTTTTTTTTTTTTTTTTTTAAACTAATTACCTCAGTCATTCATATGTAACAGAATATTAGTAAAAAAGCGCTATCTTAATTTTTTAATCGTGAATAATATTCAAGTTGAGTTTCTTTTTTCTCAGTCCACCTACAATTAGTTGCTGGCCAATTACATTTTATGGTCGAGTAACATAAAATTTTATGTTATCAGAATGGAACGGAGATCATAGCAAAAAGTTGGCGGCATACGTCGAAGACCAGAACGAATGGCAAGCGATTTTACAGTCGAAACAGAATCTACGGTCATTCAACAAAAATTCGATCTTCGAATACTTAATCATGATAAAAAAAATCGTAAATCCAATGAACACGCGATCCAAGGTTTTGCAGGTAACCACGAATCAAATACATCAAATTCTTCTCACTGTCTGATACCAAATCTTATTTCCTAGCTCTCGGTAGACTCTCCGGGCATCCCCTGGAATTATTTTAAGGACGGCATGTCCAGTGCAGCTGTTCAAGAATATCTGCAGTATATGAAAGATGTTATCGGATACCTGGGTGTTGACGTATCAAAGGCGGAGTCCGTTCTGCTGAAAATTTTGTCGTTCGAAATAGAACTATCAAAAGTAAGTATGAAAATTCAGGGAAATAAATAAAAAATGGTTCTTTATTTCTGTATCAAAGTTTGAAAAAAGTGCGTCGAATGTTATGCCACGTGTAAAACGATCAAGGAATTTAGGGTGAATGAACTGGAAACAAAAGTTTGTTGGAACTTTGAAATATTTTAATGAACAGATCAACAAAGGGTTTGAGCTTGAAAAATTATGACCATTTCAAAAGTCACAAGCATCTCGAATTTTGAATAATTGTGGCTGATTTCAAACGAATTGATACAGATTATTTCTGTGGAGAACGAGACCTACGATATTAACAGTAAATACTCAAAAACGACCATCGGGGAACTGGACAAAGAATATCCGCATTGGAAACTGCTGGAGATATTTAACGGCTCGGAAGAAAAAGTGGTTGAGCTGGACGAGTACATTTCTATGGATCGTCTTTCGATGTTGGAAAAATATATATCCCGAAAGGCAAAGAAGCTTTTATACAATTGGCTATCTTGGCGGAAAACGATGACGAAACTCAGTTTATCCGACGACTATGTTAAGTACAAGAGGAAAGTCCTGCTACGCGGTCTTTATGGATTCCCACAGGGCCACTGGAGGGAATGCGCTCATAAAGTTTTCGCAGAGTCCCCATTCTTATTGGATGTTTTGTATTATGGGAAATACTTGAGCGACAACGTCGTGGAAGATACAACCAAAATATTTACCGACCTGCATAAAAAATACATCGAACTCATCACAAAGGTAAATCATCCCCATCATTTCACAAACTGATTGAACGGATACCTCGCTTAAGGTAATTCCTGTACTGCATGCTAATCAAATGAGTGCTAAATTTTCAAAACGCTTTTAGACCAAGTTTAACGTACCGATTAAATGTATTGTTAGTGGATTTTTATTACAGCATATCTTAGTAACATGTAAAAATATTAAAAACGCTAGTTTTGCAAAACCATCAATTGATAAATACAAATTTCCACGCTGACACATTTTCAATGGTATTTTTCAAATAATTATCTGCGTTTTTTCATCGATTTTATTGCAACAAGTCTCATTTTGTTCGTCAACCGGTCCTCAATGAATTCATCATGTAGTTGTTTTTTTTAACTTGATCGCTTCACTGTTGCAGCTAATTGTTCATTGAGTGAAAAAACTTGTTCATTTATAATTTCTGAAGGAATGAGTTTAAAGGAAAATCTACGTGGTGAATTCGTAGAGAATCAGTTGAGGAACAAAATCAAACTTGGTGCAATAAAATCGGTTTAAAAAATACAGATGATTCTTTGAAAAATAGCTGTGAAAATGTGTCATCATGGAAATTTGCATCTATCAGTTCATAGTTTTGCAAAACTAGCGTTTTTAATATTTTTACATGTTACTAAGATATGCTGTAATAAAAATCCACTAACAATAAGTTTAATCGGTACGTTGAACTTGGTCTAAAAGCGTTTTGAAAATTTAGCACTCATTTGACTAGCATGCAGTACAGGAGTTACCTTAATGCGTAATTACTCGATAACTAAACAGAAGAAAATTTTGAAAAAAATTGGGTCTTCGCACTTGATGTTGAAGAACATTATCACCAAATTTGATCAATTTCTTATCATTTTGACGAATGTAGCCACCCTCCTTAATCGGTTAAACTGTGTCAAAGAATTTCGATTTAGAAATTTGCAGCTATCTCTCTCGCACTCACGGTTGCGATATACCGACTGATCCATTCTCTTAAGTCCAATTTTCATGTCACGTGCAGATTCATTTTATTTAATGCCACTTCAAATCTGAATCTTTTATAACGATCCTTTTTTTCCATCGTTGTTTTCAACCGTTTTCCCAGGCTGATTGGTTAAAAGATAAGACGAAACAGCATGCTCTCAAAATAGTCGAAAAAATCAAAATCGACATCAATCGTTATCAAAAACTTATGCTCCATGAGAAGTCCTACCCGTATCACAGTGAAAATGGATTTCTAGACTGTTCGTTAGCAGAGAACCGAGTCAATTTAACAAACATCTTCGAATATTTCCCTAAGTATCGAAGAATCGATGATTCTGAAGAACATTTAGGTTATTTCGTTAAAAATCATGCCGGTTATTCATCGATGGAAAAGTCTATTGGTGAGTTTCCAGATAATTGCTTCATTTATTTCGCCGGAAAGTTTAAAAAAAGGCATTTTTATCGACTATTTGAAAGCTCGAATAAATTTAAAAGAAAACATGAAAAAAAAAAACTAAGTTTTGATTGATGTTGTCCATGTGAAAAGAGGAACGTTCAATTGAAGTAGAAATAGCGCAGAAACAAGTACAAAAATGTAGGTGTTATTCAACGACTTGATTTTTCGAAATTCCCGATAGAATTCACGATTTAATAATACACACTCATTTTCATCTGTTTCGTGAAAGATATTGAATAATTCAAATTTCATTGTTTTACTCCCGCAGTTATTGGCGCTCAATATTTCACCGAACTTTTTTACAACATTGATCGACCGAAAAGTCTCGTTTACGGAAGTTTTGGATCAGTAATCGGTCACGAATTGGGACATACCCTCGATGACAAAAACAGGCACTTTGATATCACGGGGATTCGTAAATCATGGTGGGATTCCAAGAGTAATGAAACATACGTTAATCTCACCCAATGCCTCGTCAAGCAATACAAACAATACGGATCTTATGAGTTGGGACTCCACGTAAGTATTGGTCACACGAGGTTTGAGCTTTTATCGGTGTCAAAATTCTTAGTGGCGCGTTCAGCAGTTCCACGGAATTCGAATCTTTCAAATATTTAATAAAATTACTTGATAATTGACTTTGGTGTAATTAACGAATAATCAAAACTATTTTGATTCTATTGTATTGAAGAGGTTCTATTGTATTGAAGAGAAAAATCAGCTTGATTAATATGGTGATGGCTTTATGAAACTTTTAGAATACGTTTTTGGATATATTTTCTATTGGGAAACATCATGGGGGTGTGGTTTAGCAAATTGACTGGGAAAGGGCGTCCATTTTTAATGTCTTTAAGTATGTCTTTGAGAGTATGGATCAGTCGACTAACCTCACCTTGAATTTTCGAAATGAAAATTCTCCGCTGTTGTTTGACTAATCAAAAAAAAGCTCTGTCAGCGGACGCGGAAAGATGGCAAAAATACGCTGACAGGGGCTTTTTTTTTATTGATCAAACCGTGTGGCAGATATTCAATTTCGAAAATTGCAGCTATCTCTCTCGCGCTCACGGTGGCGAGATAGCGACTGATCCATGCTCTTAAGAGTATGGATCAGTCGACTAACCTCATTTGGAATTTTCGAAATCGAAATTCTTTGACACAGTTTGACCGATTAAAAAAAGGCTCTGTCAGCCGATTTTTGTCGTCGTCCTGCGTCAGCTGACAGAGCCTTTTTTAAATCGGTCAAACTGTGTCAAAGAATTTTGATTTCGAAAATTCCAAGTGAGGTCAGTCGACTGATGCATACTTTAAAACATCGAGCGATAATATACGCAGCGCCAAGTGTCCAAAAATCAAACTAAAATCCGTTTCTACCGGACTTCTTCACGAAAATGAAAATATCGAAAAATGTGATTTAATTAGCCGATTCCGGTTGCGTCCGTATTCGGACACCAGATTTTTCTCACCAACGCGATGAATAAATGAAAATACGAAGCAGTATGCGTACGCCATGACACCTTTTACGCCGGTCACAAAGATTATTTTATCAGAAATTGCACACACATTCGTCACAACCAAAGAGACCAGAGCCGATTCACACCACTTCACTGCTCATTACGAAAATCATTTGGCGCGATTTCAATAAAAACTCACAGAAAACCCCGATAAAATACACGCGAGGCGTCTGACATGCGTGACAGCGACCGTATTTTTACATATGTAGTTGTAGTTATACTTTTTACTACGGGAGGCGCCACCATCAATTTTGAGTTGATCACGTGAGCTCGATGACTCATACCTACGCATGGGAAAAATAACCCCACAGGCCCATTTTTCCATACTCAAAAACAAATAAAAAATGGTGATAGAGGTTAGAAAAAAAAGTGTCGTAGATAAAATAATGACTTTTTAATACTTTATACAATAAGTTGGATGTTATTTATTAAGGATATATTGCACAGGCGATACTACAATGTTACCATGCTAAACCATGCTAAAAACATAAAAAAATTCAAAATGATCAGAATTTTATAAAATTTGGTGAACATATTCTTTAGTGCCAAATTTGACAATACAAATTTTTTAAGATTTTTCTTCTGTACAGTTATCGAGTAATTGATCACTAAAGTTCACGTGTATAAGCATAGCGTTTCCATATATATAGGTATACATTCCAGGCACAAGAAATCTGCTTTAATGCGTAATTACTCGATAACTAAACAGAAGAAAATTTTGAAAAAATTTGTGTTTTCGCACTTGATGTTGAAGAACATTATCACCAAATTTGATCAATTTCTAATTATTTCGACTTTTGTATCATTCACCCTTAATCAATCTTTTTCACGTCTTGTCTTCAGAATTTTCCTTTTTGTTATCCCTTCGTTTCCATGACATCTCAAATCTCTACCCCAAAAGTCTTGAAACAAACGAAACCCCATTTTTATACTCTTCTTCTTCCGCACGGACAAGAACCTCATAACAATCATAACAATAATTTTCTACTTCAAAAGTGTTATTATCCATAGTTTAAACTCTAAAGAACATGTGTGCAAAATTAGAGGTCGTTTCATTCTTTATCTGTCATTTCTTTATATTTTACATAAATTCCACTCGAATTAATCACGAATTTTAGGAGGTTTATCCCTTATAAAGAAAGTAAACAAAGGTTTACATAACCTAGATAACTTGGATAAAAACAATCAACAAATGATATTGAGTAGCGTGGAATTAGAAATAAATTTGCGTTGGCGAACCAATCACATTATTTGATTATTTCCTGCTCATTTCTATGCAACGACACTTTTGATTTTCGACCTGCAGGTTAATAGTTTCAAAACCCGGAATGAAGATGTCGCTGATAACGTAGGCCTCAAGCTGGCATACTCGGTGTATGACGAGTGGACCAGGAGCAGAAATATCTCCGAAAAACAGTTACCCGGATTGGATTATTCGGCGCGGCAAATGTTCTGGATCAGTTACGCTAATTCCTGGTGCACGAACCTCCGACCCGAAGCTGAGCAATATGCAATAAAAAACGGCATTTACTCTCTGCCGAAATTTCGGGTCAACATACCGCTATCGAATATGCCCGAATTCGCGAAGGATTTTCAATGCAGTAAAGACTCTAAAATGAACCCCAAAAAAAGATGTCCCATCTGGTGAAGATCCATGTCGCCACATATACGTTGTTCTAAACTGATGATTGAAGAAGTGCGTGAGTACTTCGTGAAATTAAATAGAACTGCAACGTCCTCAAAACGGTTGTGATCGTTAAGGAAAACAATTTTTGGAAGTTTTACAAATAAAGAGTTAGAAACGCGGCCTTTCTCGTAGAGTTTGGAGCGAACTCACTTTTATAAATTAAACGTAATTTGTTGAAAAATGGACAAAAAAAATTGTGAATGAGTTCGAAGTCTTAAATTGAAACTTTTTTCCTCTTAAAATTTCATTCCAAACCCGATATAATTTTCGAGTTACATTTCGAATTAGCTTTGCGGAAAAAAATTGTAGGGTACTTTTTAAAAAAACGAAAATTAGATAAACAGCCATTAACGGAAGACGGTGCTGTTGCAAATAGCGTGCCAGCTCAAAAAAAAACATAAACAATATTACGAGGTGCGAAAAAGAAGCTCAATTTGTCCGCTACAAAATTACGTTTATTTTATTCGATTTCGTTGATTTTTGACTGACCTATGAAACTTTTACTGTGGACACGGAAATTTCGACAGGTATAAACCCAAACGTTTGAGCGTATGAGTGTAAAAGATGTATTCGAAGTTTGGGAATAAAAATATTTTATTGCCTTCCATACCTGTTTTATTATTATTTTTTTTTTAATACCTCGAAATGTGTAAAACAAATAAATGAACTACATAATAACAGAATAAAACGTTTTGTCAAAGATCGAATCGCAATTCGAGCCTACCATTTAAGATTCATGACGCAGTATCGTCGTATCGTTCCGTTGTGACAACCGTTGATACCGTTCCATTGTATCAACTCCATTTGTTATTCCCATCCCATGCATATTCAACTCATATTCCACAGTGCGAAATATTTGGCAGTGCCGGTTTTTCACGAGAGCTGATTGTAATATTTTCAATGATCGTATCTGCAAAGGATAATATTTTTGATTTAAACACCACTGCAAAATAAATATTCGACCCATGGTTACAGGAATGCAATAAACATCGAGATGTTCACGTGAATTTTTTCAATCTCACTTAGAATTTTTGAAATTGAAATTCTCTGACATGGTTTGACCGATTAAAAAAAGGCTTTGTCAGCCTACGCAGAACGATGGCAAAAATCGACTGACAGAGCCTTTTTTTAATCGGTCAAACTGTGTCAAAGAATTTTGATTTCGAAATTTTCAGCTATCTCTCTCGCACTCACGGTTGCGATATACCGACTGATCCATCCTCTTAAAAATGTTCCTCACGGTGGCGCAATAAAACTGCTGTATCGTGGCGCCTCTAATGGCTACCGAATGAAATGCAGGCGCATACGACAGAAAGAGAGTGAGAGAGAGAAAGTAAGAAATAGAGAGCATAGAGCAGCAGTGGTTACCGAAATGCTACCGGTTCTGTGATGTTTCAATGAAAATAAAAATACGAAATAGTCCAGTAAATTTAAAGTCAAATAAAAGGTCGTAACGAGAAGGAAAATTCTGCGAACAATTATCGTGCCCAAACCAAAGAAGCGAATCCGTGCTTTTTTTTCGTTTACACGGTGCGTTCAAACCGCAAAATATTCCTTGGGGCTCGTTTTCCCCTTCCCCATCTCTACCATCAATCTCGCGTACGCTGTGCACGAAAGTTGACTGATAAATCAGCCGGCCATCCGAAAATACACAGAAGTCGCAATCATGGCCAGTGTTTCGTATCAAATTGCCAATCTGCTGGAAAAGGTACATACACAATTTTCACAAAAAAACACGTTTTATTCTCTTCAACTTATCATCGGCGTATTACAGGCTACTCCTCGACGTATATTTACTACTTTTCAATGGTTTTCGACTCCATCATCTTTTCTTTACCATAACCTCCTTATTTTGTGTTGTTTTTTCGGTTCCCTTCAAACCTGTCATTAAATCATCATAGATGACCTCCAGCGACAAAGACTTCAGATTCATGGCGACTAACGATCTCATGAGTGAGCTACAAAAAGACAGCATCAAACTTGATGATGACTCGGAGAGAAAAGTTGTTAAGATGTTGCTACGCTTACTCGAAGACAAAAATGGGGAAGTTCAGAATCTTGCTGTTAAATGGTAATTTCTGCTCTCTTCAAAATTTCTTTTTATTTGAAAGATGAATGAGGAATTATTTCTATGAAAGATTCACTGAATAACAGTTAATACCAAAATTTATTAAAGATCAAAGGTCTCTTTACAAAGCAAAAACAAGTTGAGAAATTACGAACTCAACAAATATTGTGAGGCATTACGCTTGAGACGAATAAACAAATTTTGAAAAAAATGAAATTACAAGTAGTTTTGTTTTTAGTAAAAAACGAAACAGTTCTTTGTTCTTTACATGTAAGCACAAGTCTCCCAGTATTTGAAAAAATATTCACACTACAGACAAATATTCATTTGAAAGGAATACGGGTTAAGATACAGAATAATCAGCTTTTCCCAAAATCCTCTAAAGTCTAGTGAGAGCTTTTTATGAGCCTTAATAACATGATTGAATACGGTTTTCAGTTTGGGTCCGCTAGTTAATAAGGTGAAGGAGTATCAGGTTGAGACAATAGTGGATGCCTTGTGTACGAATATGGTCTCGCACAAAGAACAGCTGAGGGACATATCGAGTATAGGCCTAAAAACAGTTATTTCCGAGCTCCCTCTGGGATCAAGCGATTTGGCAGAAAATGTATGCAAAAGGATAACTGGACGATTGAGCACTGCAATTGAAAAGGTAATTGTAACGAGACTCCTTCCACTACAGACCCCTACAAAGTTTTTCCAAACCTCACGCCTGGTGTAAAACGATCACAGTCTCCTGATCATAAAATGTAGCTAATATGTAGTATTCAAGTTGTCGAGTCGAGTTGAATTAGAGAAAAAATATCGCTTCTGTCTTCAACCGCAGCTCTCTTAGTTAATAAAAGCTGTAGAAAAATATAGAGCGACGTTAAGCCTGGACTGGAATTCTCAATATTTTCAAACAATTACTTTACAGCAAGAAGACGTATCTGTGCAACTCGAAGCTTTGGACATCGTGGCAGATTTGCTCTCACGATTTGGTTCGTTACTTGTAACGTTTCATCCGATGATATTAACGGCTCTGTTGCCGCAACTGTCGTCGCCACGGCAGGCTGTTCGCAAGCGTACAATCGTAGCACTGAGTCACCTTTTGACATCGAGTAACAATTATTTGTACAAGAAGCTATTGGATCATTTGTTGGAGGGTTTGACAACGCAGAAAGTGAAGAACGTAATTCGCACTTACATTCAGTGCATCGCGGCGATATGCCGACAGGCCGGTCACCGTTTTGGCGAGCAAATCGAGCGTGTAATGCCGCTAATAGTTCAATACAGTAACGAGGATGACGACGAGCTACGAGAGTATTGTTTGCAAGCGTTCGAAGCGTTCGTTCATCGTTGTCCAAAAGAAATAACACCTCACATAAACAAAATCATAGAGATTTGTTTGTTATACATAACGTACGATCCGAACTACAATTACGACGACGACATAAACGACGGTTTGGACAACGACGGTATAGTAATGGAGACGGAGGAGGACGGTGACGAGGACGCCGAGGATGAGTATTCGGACGACGATGATATGAGCTGGAAAGTACGTCGCGCTGCAGCTAAATGTCTCGAAGCTGTTGTCTCGAGTAGACGTGAATTACTCTCGGAGCTTTACAAAGTCGTGTCACCAGCTTTGATCGCTAGATTCAAAGAACGCGAGGAAAACGTTAAATCCGATATTTTTCACGCTTATATCGCACTCCTGAGACAAACGAGAACGTCTTCCGGAGTAGCCCTCGATCCAGATTCAATGGAAGATGAAGAAGGACCGATATCGTTGCTCCAACAACAAGTTCCCTTAATCGTCAAAGCTGTACATCGCCAAATGAAAGAGAAAAGCATTAAAACTCGACAAGACTGTTTCTCCTTGCTGAAAGAGCTCGTGACCGTTTTACCTGGTGCATTGACAAATCACATTCCAGCTTTGATACCCGGAATCCAGTACAGCCTTGGGGACAAGAATTCTTCTTCGAACATGAAGATCGACACACTAGCATTTATTCATACTTTACTCGTAACCCATCCGCCGGAAGCATTTCACGCTCACATGTCGGTCATAGCGCCACCGATAATAGCCGCCGTAGGCGATCCTTTCTACAAAATAACCGCGGAGGCTCTCCTCGTGCTGCAACAACTGGTGCAAGTAATAAGGCCTCACAACGGGCCTATCGATCCAAATTTCGCTGCTCTACCAGCTCAGATTTATCAGTGTACGTTGTTGCGTTTGAAAACTGCCGACATTGATCAAGAAGTCAAGGAGCGGGCTATCGCTTGTATGGGACAGATATTGGCGCATTTGGGTGACAGCCTTTACGAAGAATTCCCCGTTTGTCTGCCGATTTTCCTCGACCGATTGCGCAACGAAATAACGAGATTAACCACTGTCAAGGCACTCACTTGCATTGCCGCCTCGCCTTTGGTCGTCGATCTCGAACCTATAATGGAAGAAGCAATACCGATTCTCGGTTCTTTTTTGCGAAAAAATCAACGCGCTTTGAAACTCTGCTCGTTGACCCTCCTCGATACCCTCGTGCGATCATTCAGTTCAGCTCTCCATGCCGATATGCTTGACAAAGTTACCGAAGAACTGCCGGCTCTGCTCAACGAATCCGATCTTCACATCGCCCAATTAACTCTGACACTGCTCACGACCATCGCCAAATTACATCCAGCCGCTTTGACCAATATTTCTGAAAATATATTGCCAGAAATTTTCGTCCTCGTTAAATCTTCGCTGCTCCAAGGCGCCGCACTGAATTCCATGCTCGAATTCTTTCAGGCCCTCGTTCAAGCCGGCATACCCGATCTCGGTTACCGAGAGCTACTTTCGTTGCTCGTTGCTCCTGTAACCCAACAGAATGTTCTTCACAAGCAGGCCTATCATTCCCTAGCCAAATGCGCAGCTGCGATCACGATAACGTGGCACCAAGAAGCCCACAACGTCGTTGAACAGTTCATCAAAGACGTTCAAAGTCCTCAAAGCGACTCGCAACATATTTTCGCTCTTTTGGTCATCGGTGAAATCGGCCGACACGTCGATCTCAGTGGCATACCATCCCTCAAACACGTCATACTCAACTCCTTCTCGTCACACTCCGAAGAAGTTAAGTCAGCCGCTAGTTACACACTTGGCAGTATCGCCGTTGGAAATTTGCCTGAATATCTACCTTTCATACTCAAAGAAATCGAGGCACAACCCAAAAGACAGTATCTCGTTTTACACTCCCTCAAAGAGATCATCACTTGCCAATCGAGCAGTCCTTCCGGTGTCTCGCATCTCCAAAACTTCATCCCTGCCATCTGGATGCTCCTCTATATGCACGCCGAATGCACCGAAGAAGGCACTCGCAATGTCGTTGCCGAATGTCTTGGAAAATTAACTCTCATTGATCCAGCTACTCTTCTGCCGAGGCTTCAACAGTCCCTGAAATCGCCATCACCCCTCATGAGAACTACCACTGTCACCGCGGTTAAATTCACAATATCCGATCAGGTAAACTATTCCGGCTCCTCAACGACTCGAGCGACCAAAACTCCTCACGAATCCACGCTAATATTCACAATTTTTTATATTCATTTTTTTCTTCACAGCCCCAACCAATCGACGCCATGTTAAAACAATGTATGGGAAGTTTCCTAGCTGCTCTCGAGGACCCTGACCTCAACGTAAGAAGGGTAGCTCTCGTTGCATTTAATTCAGCAGCTCATAACAAACCTATGCTGATCAGAGATCTTCTTGACTCCGTACTACCACAACTTTACACCGAGACTCGTACAAAGGTAACCAACGCCCCACTTTCAATGATCTTTCAAGGGAAAATTGATTTTTGTACTCTGATTGACTGCTCTTTTTGTTCTCGATTTCAAATCTTTTTTCCTCGACTGCTCAATTTACTCGCTGTATTTTCCTTACTTTAACAACTCGTTGTTCATTAACAGAGAGAATTAATCAGAGAAGTGGAAATGGGACCTTTCAAACACACGGTCGACGATGGCCTCGATCTGCGAAAAGCTGCCTTTGAGTGTATGTACACACTCCTCGATTCCTGCCTCGACAGGCTCGATGTCTTCAAATTTTTGAACCACGTGGAAAATGGTCTGCGAGATCATTACGACATTAAAATGCTGACGTATCTTATGACAGCACGACTTGCACAGTTGTGTCCCACAGCTGTATTACAGAGTAAGACTTTTACGTCGCGTCACTTTAAATTTATCCTATCATTTATTTATTCATTCCTAATCATTTACAAGTTCTTCTTCAACGCTATCAAACATAACGAAAAACAATTTATTTGCTCGTTCCATTCGATTCCGATATTGCCGATTTGTTATAGTTCTCATTATTCTCTGTCTCTTTGTTTTTAGGGCTGGAAAGACTGGTCGAACCCTTGAAAAACACGTGCACGATGAAAGTAAAAGCGAACTCAGTTAAACAGGAATACGAAAAACAAGACGAACTCAAACGTTCCGCGCTCAGAGCTGTTGCAGCTTTGTTGACGATACCGGAAGCAGGTGGGAAATTCAGACACGATTTATCTCGAAACAAGTACATCTATCGATGAAAATTTGAGCACCAGTAAAGGAGGAACGTTTTACCATTTCCATTTGAGACTCATTAAAAAAACAAATCTTGAACAATAATAGAATCATCACAAAATGTATCTTTCCAAATCTATAACTTCTGACCCTGAGATAATTCAATTTGTTCAAAAAAGTTCACATTCATTTCGAAATTTTTAATTTCGTTACGAAACTTATTTCTTTTATCTGAACTGAAAATCGCGATGCTGCATGTATAAATTCAGATTTTTGGTACCCCGAAATAAAGCAGACTTATTTCGAGAAATAATATATAAAATGCAATTCGTATTTACAGATAAAAACCGATCGTTGAGCGAATTCGTGGCGCAGATCAAAGCCACGCCGGAGCTACAGCCACTCTTCGAGGTTATTCAGAAAGATTGCCCGGGCAGTAATATAAATGAAACGAATATAATGGATCAAAGCTAAAGATAATAAAACAACGGAGGAGTAATTGCACGTAACGAAACACGCGAGGTATGAAGTGACGAGGAGAGAAATTAAAATAATAATTATAATAATTGATAATACGGGATAGCGCAGACGAGAAGATACGAATTACGGAAAATTCGATTTTTATAACTTATAGATTGATCGCCGAGTCCGTGCACTTACGGTCATATTACTCATAGTTTATTTCTATACGTTATTTTTTCATTATCATTGTCGAATTACACGTAGTTTCATCAACAACAACAAAATTAAAAAATATGAATGTGATTTCCAATGTAGCGCACCGTGTATAAACCTGAAAACGAAATAAATCTAGCAGACAGTAAAGTAATGAAACACGTTTGTAGTTATTCATGAAGATCGTTTTCCGATGGGATCGGTGTTTCTCATTGTTTTTTCTGGAATGCTGTCGACTGCACGGTTTTTTGCATTTTATGTTTATTGAAATTCTAAAAAAAATGGTGTTTTTCCATACCATTTTTCGTTTTGTCAACTCTTTTTTCATTAATCATTCCTCTCCAGACATTTTAAGGTGGAAAATGAATCGATGAATGGGGGACTATGAATGAAACTTTGACACAATCGACTCAACACGGTGAATCGTCGATCGATTCTTAAACAAGTGAATTCGATTAATTCACGATTTTTCAAAGAGAATTTCATTAGAAATTCCCACACCTTGATTATTCCCAAAAACAAAAATGAATTCTTTGCAGAACGAGGAAAAAATATTTTTAAAACATTTGTCCATGTAAACGCGGTCACGAAGGTTATGTCGCCATAAAAAATGCGACCATCCCGTACAACATTAAAATTTGCTATTCACTTTTTTACAGAGTCATATATTCCGGTACGCGGTCGAGCCTCCATCCGTCATAAATGTTTTTTCTCGTCTGCCGCACATAACTTATCGTCCCGCTTTTTCGAGGACCGGAACAACGAGCGAATCCGCGAGTTTCTCTTTTCAAACCCGCTAATGGTGACTACAAAATGAAAAGATGCTGTGATGACGCCTCCAGAAATAGCAAATGAGCTAAAACTTGTGAAAAATTATAAAAATTCCTGAGATTTTTTACGTCCTCCGATCCGTCGATATTTCGCAGGGAAACTGAAATTCGTTAAATTATAAAAACATTCACGTTTTACACACCGTTTCGATACTGCGCAAAAAGGAAAAAAACATCGCAATACTGCACGAGACAAGAACGACGCTTGTGTAAAATAAAATAAAAATCCAAACTAAAATATGGCTTTGCTGTGCGACGTATTACCTTCGATGAATCTCAATTTTTTCCATCATTTTTTTCCTCACATGAGCTTTCAAAAAGAAAGAAAGTTTGACACAATTTATAAACTACACGAGAAAACTTCGATTTAAGTGCTTTATTGGTTCGCGTGAATAAATTCAAAATTGAATATCAAACCGCCAATTTGTTACGATTATCCGATCGTTTCTCAATTGCAAAACAATGAAAAGCTGTCGGTTCGACATCGATAATAACTGAAAAATTTATAATTGTTATTGAGAAAGCAAAATCTTTCGAAATCGTCCGAAATTAATTTCAATTATCGAAAAATTGTAACTCCGCGAGAAACAACATTTTCTGCAATTCGTCAAACGGCTCCCCATTGAAGAAATTTCTCGTTCCTCCAGTGGACGAAAGATTATTCATTCCCGTGTTTAAAATAGAGGTGCGAAAATGATTTATGTCCGAGAATTGGCAAAAAGCCTAAAATTTCGTGCGGTCGACAGCCTCGAAGAGTCTCTCTTTCGCTGCCTTATTACGTGGCATCGAACCAATCTCTTTTCACCTACACCGTACACATACACTTTGAATAAATAAACGCCCAGAATTCTCGCGTTTGAATCTCGTGACGTAGGCTAATAACAGTACGCCGATCGTTTACCGCGCGTAAAAGCCCTCTTATCCCGCGTCAATCAGGTATCTCTTGACGCGAGAAGGCCTGTATTCATCCATATATTTTAAGCCCTCTTTTGCTCGTGATTTATCAAGGATATGAAAAAGCAATTATGTTGTTGCAATCATAACTTCTGCTTGCCGGATTTCGATCGTAATAACATACAATCGTTTTTGTTTTTCCGCGAGACTGTGATTGGTTGTTGGATAAATGCGAGACGGAGATGAAGCTGTACAAATGGTGACAAGGACCGTCAGAATATTTTCGGGAAAATTGAAATTTCCCTTGTCACCGAACATGCGAATGGTAAAAAATTTGTAATTTATTTAATTTTTTTTATTAATTAAAATAAATTTATCTTAATTAATAAAAAAAATAAAGTAAATTACAAACTTTTTATCATTCGCATGTTCGGTGGTAAGATAAATAAAAATAAATAAATAAAATTAAGATAAATTAGGAAAATATTAATTGGGATGAATCAATGTCTTGAATTAGCGAAAAACCAGATTCGATTCACGGACGTTTCGCTTGATCATTCGAATCGGGCCAAAGATGATAAAAGAACCAGCAAACTATGACGAAATTTCGATTTCTTGTTGAATCATTTTAACGGGAAGAGGACATTCAGAAACATTTTTTCCTCGTATTAAAAATTGTTTCGACTTCAACTTGGATTTACCATGAGAAATGAAAAGATGATGGAATAGCGTATTTTTATGGGGTTATAAAACCTGAAAACTCTTGTTTTATTCATGGCCATAACTGATTTTATTGCAACTTTGATTCCTTACAAAAATCAATAATTCAAATCGAGTTTTTAACGTGATTGTACCTTTTACGGACCCTTGACGACATGGAAAGTAGAAACAACAGTCGACTCGTGTTCGTTTAGAGTTGCACGCAAGTATCTGGTAAGGACTTACGTATGTGAAAATAAAAATGAAAAACCGTGGCATGGATTCGGCCCACGAAGCGACCCGGGTTATTGCACCATGTCTCGAATTCCAAGGGCTTCCCTCACCCTCTCCAACGGACTGCAACGTCATCGTATTATCCTCGTGAATGCACTCGCGTCTGTATCCTGTTGAAAAAGTCCCTTGGCTTGAATAGAATTGTACGAGCCTCCAGAAAATATGTAGATTTCTCGTTGATCGCATTTTTATTTAGCCCAGAACGTGTGAGGTATTTTTAATCGTTCAGGGCCATTCTGACAACTAAATAGAGTGTGGAAACAAAGAACAAAATCACAAATTCAGGCCAATACCCTAGTTCGTTAAGGGGGAATATCAGAGTGAAAATAAGAGCTGATGCATGGTCCTGGGATGGCAGACTAATTGGTAAGAACTTGTTTTATGTTAAACATCATTCAATTTTATCCTCTCAATACTTGAAACGCGTTTTTCTCGAAACCATGTTTTTTGGCGCGGCTGACAGCATAACAAATGTTGTCCAATCGACTTCATTCAAAAAGGATTCTCTTCAAAAAACTTATCGCTATGGTTGCATCGTAGAATTTTTTAAAAATTGTTTACTTTTTTTTATTAACAATTTGCTGCAAAATTTTTGTGTAAAATTCGCATTTTTTTTTAACCGGCCGCCATTTTTTTCTAATCAGAATTTTCAAATTTACCACGATGCTGCGATTTGAATTTTTCATTTCAGATGCTTGCTTGTGCTGTCAACCGTCAGAGAGTCTTTTTTCAGACCCCATTTTGGGACCGCTCCTCTGCTTAATGTACTAAAAATAAAAAAATAAAAATCCTTGCATACTTCATTTCTTCAATAAAACTTGATCGAGCCGTTTTTTCAAAAAAAAAATCCCAAAAAATACCCCATTTTTCAACCTGTCACACCGATATGCCCTTTTGAGTTCCTCGTTAAGGTCTATTTTTACAAAATATTTTACTAAAGAAGTTGAGAAAATAGTATCCTGCGATGAACATGCAAGATTCACTTTCCGAGTTCCATAAAGGTGGTTAATTGTTGTTTCTAACAACATCGTACGACCCCGACTATCTTCCCCGTCCGGCAAGATGAGAGAATTATTCGAAGCTCTAAAATAGTAGGAAAATTAATCATGAATAGAAAACTTTCACCCTCGAGCTAAATATGAGATCGTGTCATGGCTCTTCGTAATCCTCCAACAACTAATTAAATTTCGTTATTTTTTTCGTTCCACATCGTGATGATTTTTTTTCATTGGTTCCCCTCGAGGATTCATCCCAAACGGTTGCTCCGGAGCCACAATCGTGCCTAAAAATCAAGAGAGTTAAACTGGTTCTTATGTCCCTCTTCTTTATGCGATCATTTTTGTGTTTTGTTTTTTTTTTTTTTTACTTTTATTTTTCGTGCAATGCTTCGCTACCTCCAGAGCTGCATACGACCCGATATCCGAATCTCTTTGCAATGCAATTCGTCTGCTCGAATTCCTTGAGCACCGTTGCCTCGAGCGAAAACGGTGAAAGTCGAAAATACAAACTCGTATATCATAAAGTTTTTTTTTTCTAATTTTTTTTTTTTTTTCAGTCCTGTCAAAATATAATTAAAGGGAAGTTGGTTAGAGATCGCTGATTTTGCAGGGTGCAGGAATTTTAACGAGAATTGAATACTTCGAGCTTGAAATGCACGTCGAGGTTAATTTCCGAAAATTTGAATGCACACCCTTCCGCGAGCAAATGCTCGCTCGGGACTCTGAAGCTCTTGCAGGTCTCATGCCGATTTTCTCCCTTTCATTGCAAACTAATTACTTCTTCAGTCTGCTCCTACACCTAAACTCTGACGTGTGCACCTTTCGCAAAAAATTTCGCGTACGAAAGTTTCTGACTACTTTAAAAAAACTTAAGGAAGTTCATCTGGTATCGAGTTAGTCAAACGAAAAATTATTTCAAACCTGTTCGAACGTTTGGCATTATTGAAACATATCAGAAACGTCTAAAAAACAAGTTTTTATTAATTACATCAATATTTTCTCACCCGTCCTTCATATTTTGTTGGAAGTCCCTAGTGTGAGTTGCGTCGATCGGAAAACCCCGGTGCGCGGTCGCAACGTTGCCATCGTGAAAGTAACACATGGGTTGACCTCCCAATAATCACCATTTTTCGATAAAAAAAATCATTAATTGCGAAGTTTATAAGTATTGAATGGATTTCACGAAGCTGTAAACATATTCTTCAGATATTTTTCTATCACTTGGGGAAGTTTGTGCGAGACTGTTCGTCAATGCCTGCAAATTGAATATATAAAGACGGGAAAATCACTGAAACCCGTAAGAAACCGTGTTAATTAATTTGGAGAATCCGTCTTAAATTTTTTCTCCCGAACAAAGCATCCTCGGGCCTTGAAATTTTGACAGGACATTTTTTTATTATTCATTGCTGTGTTCGATTTTTTTTTTATCGAAATTTCTTCGTTAATGCGATTACTAGATGAACTTGCTCAATTGTCATAAGTTTTGTGATTGATTCCGTTTTCAATGTAACAAAATGAGGATATAAAAACTCGATTGCTAACTTTACCGATTAACTTGGATGGGTGACCTCTCGGCCATGCTCCAAGGCAGTTTTTCTGAGTTCGTTAATAGCTCTAGCCAGTGAAAAAATCGGTTAAAATTACTCGTTATTGTAAAATTAAAAATTGTGAAAAATTGAAAAAAATCTTTTGGACAACTTTTTTTACAAAGTGCCTCTGCTACCATCGAGTCAATTATTGATGTTTGAGTTTTAAAAGTTCAGGAAATATTGTTCGTCGAAAAAAATTCTTAAAATTGGGCCTTTTTTACCGAATTGACGTTACCCTCTCCCCCCATTAAGGATCGAAATTGTGTGGGGAAGAAACCAAAGTCAAATTGTGAGAGCCGAAATGAAGGTAATAAAATATTTCTGTCGGCCAGAGACTGATGCTCGGGGGTTTTCCCAAGGAGCAGGAAAGACCAGATCGCGTACTTCCTTTCCCCATCATTTTAAGAAATTTACGCCTTTAGAGTATCGGGCAATATCGCATTCTCGGTGCTCTTTCCACAAGTTCGTGTGCCACGTGCACGTGAGAACGCTCAAAGCTGATCGCAGACCTCGCCGAGTATTTGTTCAGGCGAAAACGCTTACGAAGGCTTCGAAAATGATCTGAATTTTTTCGGAGGTGAAAATAATTCTTACACGTGATAATAAATTTGATAAATATTCGGAAGTGGGGCTCCTGCTGTAATCGGGCTGAAATTTTTTTTTACCTTCTTTATGCATAAAGAAACATGAGAAATTTATGCATAAAAACATAAAAACATAAAGAAATTGTGTAAAGAAAATTTTGTAGAACAAATTTTTGAAAATATTGAAAATGGTTTTTTTTTTTTTTAGATTTTATGTGAATTACATTTTTTTTGGTCATGCACCACCACAATAACACGAGGTACAATGTTTTTTTTCTATGGGAATTCATAAAAAAAATTTCAGCCCAACTCTAGCAAGAGCCCCACTTCCGAATATTTACCATAAATTTGAATTATACGTTACTTTCTAGGTTCGTCACGAAGAGAACGATTCTCGATACAAGCGAACATTTTTAGAAATGAAAAGTCTATAAAACCAAAAAATATGGTGAAAATAACGAAAAAAAGAAAAAATTTCTGCCAATAAATATTCGGCTCGTTTCTTGCTCCATGTCTCGGGAAGAAAAAACCTGTAACGCACCGTGCGTAACTTCGTTGCTAATAACACAGTATTAGAAGGAACGAAAAGAGCTAGGCTTTTCAACCCTTAGTGTGCACACCTTCACAGCGAGATATTTCATGCACAGGGGGTCACTTTGACCCCAGGTCATTTTTGACATAGAATATCTCGGTAACTATGCGCTTTTCGGAATAAAAGGTTTAGTCACTTTTTGCAGTTAATTGATCCAACTTTAAAGCTGCAAAGTCGGATTTTCAAAAAAATCTTTTTTCATTGTTCAAAAACGTGCTCAAAGTTGATAGTGCGCGTAAAAAGCACTCTTTCGGTTAAATCTCTCGTAAAAAATTAAATTTTGAGTTTTGAAAAAAACCCTTACAGAGTTTTACAGACAAGGGTCCATGCTTCAAGGGAAAAATAGTCCACTTTGCAACCATTCCAAAAAGTGTATTTATTTTGGAGTACGAAGTTGGCTATGCTCCCTACTTTTAGAGAGGGGATAACGATTTCTTAATATTGGGGGTTTTACTTATATGAGATGCTCATCTATAAATGCTATTCATGTGAGACAAAAATTTTGGGGTCAACCTGACCCCAGATGCACACTAAGGCTTAATTTTTATCATTGTTGATATGCATTGTTCGAATTGTACGGACCGTCTTTGTTACGTTAAACGAAACTTCAAACATACAAAATGTTTCGTAGTGTTGTTTGGAGTCACGAGGTCAAATTGATAGAAGCAGAAAGAACCGTGCAAATAAGTAATGGCGCAAAATCGTCATACTGGAAATTTCATCTCGTGATTTAAGGCCTTATATACAATTGTGATGGGCGGAAAAATCGAAAATTGTTTTTATTAGATATTCTTCAAGTATAATTTCTGAAAAATATTCTCACCAAATTTCATAAAGATCGGAGCATTGGATTCATAGCTATGGGGATTTTAACCGACCGCCCGGTGCGCGCGTTCCTCTAATACTTGAATCTTTAAACGCGATTATCTCCGAATCGTCTTTTTTTAAAAATACCCTTGCTATGGACACGATTACTAAAAAGCTATTAATCCGATCCATACGAAATTTAGACCACTCATTTATTACAATAATATCTTGGGCCTGGACGAAGGATTTCGTATTTTGTTGGACAAAAAAATTGTAACAAAAAAAACAAAAATTTAGCACCTAAAAAAATGTATTTTTTGTTAAAACGGTCGCCATTTTTTTTTAAATCAATATTTTTACGAGTCCTTCGTCCAGGCCCAAGCGATTATTATAATAAATAAATCGTATAAATTTGGTATGGATCGGATTAAGGTAACTACTGTACTGCATGCTATAATCAAATGAGTGCTAAATTTTCAAAACGCTTTTAGACCAAGTTTAACGTACCGATCAAACGTATTGTTAGTGGATTTGTATTACAGCATATCTCATTAAGATGTAAAAATATTAAAAACGCTAGTTTTGCAAAATCATCAACTGATAAATGCAAATTTCCACACTGACACATTTTCACTGGTATTTTTCAAATAATTATCGGCGTTTTTTCATCGATTTTATTGCAACAAGTCTCATTTTGTTCGTCAACTGGTCCTCTATGAATCCTCCATGTAGTTGTTTTTTTTAACTTGATCGTTTCACTGTTGCAGCTAATTGTTCATTGAGTGAAAAAACTTTTTCATTTATAATTTCTGAAGGAATGAGTTTAAAGGAAAATTTACGTGGTGAATTCGTAGAGGATCAGTTGAGGAACAAAATCAAACTTGGTGCAATAAAATCGGTTAAAAAATACAAATGATTCTTTGAAAAATACCTGTAAAAATGTGTCATCATGGAAATTTGCATCTATCAGTTGATAGTTTTGCAAAACTATCATTTTTAATATTTTTTTACTTTAATAAAACATGCTTGAATACATATTTACTAACAATAAGTTGAATCGGTACGTTGATCCTGGTCTAAAAGCGTTTTGAAAATTTAGCACTCATTTGACTAGCATGCAGTACAGGAGTTACCTTAATAGTTTTTTAGTTATCACGTCCACCGCGACTGATGCTCAAAAAAAGGTGCTGGCATGGAATACAGCTGGAGTTGCGCCATTTTGAGAAATTTTTTGATGAAAAAAATTTTACAAGTCCATGAACATATGTACTGATGAATGTCGTTCACAGTTTTTCGATAAACATTTATTTTCTTGTCTCAAAAAATCGCGAAAATCACGTTTTTCGCCAGCAGCAAGTGTATAAAGACCTCAACTGTCGAAATGATCGCGAAGTATAACAATCGAATCACAAATTTTCGTACCAAAACTTCATTTTAATGGCATGTAAATTCGTCGGTAAACTACAACTCGAAAATTAACGAGCAGAAAGATTTATCGGGTCTCTATTTGCATTCTATTGCGTCGAAATTTCAGGGCCGAGCCGATACAGTTTGATCAAGAAACCGAACGACAAATTGCCCCCGATTTCACAATTTAATGCAACGTCACAAATAAAGTTTGAGTCTAATCTTCCTACAAAAAAAACGTTCTTTACTCAGTTGGTGAACGGGTTCGGTGCCTCTCCAGAATTGCGTCGTTCGTTGACAGGGCAACTTCAGGGTCAACAACGTAAATTTTTGTTCCCGCGTATCGCATATACACACTTCGTGTTATTTACGTGACTGATTTGTGTCCCTCTCGGACTGGATCTTCGTGGCAGATTCTACTCGAAAACAAACGATATTATTGCTTCTCGAGGTTCTCGAGTTTGAAAAATCGTGAAATTTTATTAGGCTATTTTACATTCAACGAATTCCACAGAAGCGTGCACCAAAAAAAACGTGCGATTATTTCGAGGGATTGAATGAATGAAAAAAAAAAAAAAAAAAAAAACCCGTTTGCACCTTTCGAGACTGACGATGCTTCGAAAAAATGGTGAGAATCGCATTGAAAAATGTAAATTTCGAGAACTATCTGAACAAATTATCGTGCTCACGAGTAACTGAGAAAAAAATGCTGTTCATCGAACAAAACTCCATTGAAAACTCCATTGGAAGCTCTGTGGATTCAACTGTTTTTTACTCAAACGTACATGGAGAGAAATAAGTTGTAAAAAGGAAATTTTTAACAAAAAAATTATCATTTCCAAATAGGGTAATGTGGGGCAAAATGGACACTTGAGGATTTAAGCAAGTTTCATTGATAAGCATATGGTCTTTCAACTATTTTTGAGTCCCAAAATTGATGCCCAGTCCTTGTTTTCCGAATTTCGTAAAAAAACAATTTCGGGGCAAAACGGACACCGCCCTTTAGAGGCATAAAAATCGAAAAACCGACATTTTTCGAAATACAGTCGTTCTAAGCGACTGTTCCCGAATAGAATGTCAACTCGGTAATATGGGAAAAGAAATGGGACCCCACTCAGGCTCCATTCCTTGGATGTAAATGAAAAAAAATGAGTCAAATCATATATCCCATTTCTGTCATGTTTTTGAGGAATGCAAAAAATCAACTTTGGGTCCATCGTGTTGGGGTATATTTGATGTTCGCACTATATCGGAGTCCCACCATTGATTCATGGCCCTAGTTTCCGGAATTTCTTCAAAAAAATTTTCCGGGGCACAACGGACACAGAGCCTCCAAGAGGCATAAAAATCAAAATATCGACATTTTTCGAAATGTAGCAGTTTAGCAGACAGAAAAAATGCTCACCCAAGACAGCCAAGTCCTTGTTTTTAGAAGACGTTTCTTGCATTTTTTGCGAAGGGTTATAAGGGAATGTGGGGCTAAGTGGGCACCCTAAGCGATTAAGCTACATGTATCGGTTTACATATGGTCTTTCGTCTACTGTTGTGTCCAAAAACTGAATCCCCATGCTTATTTTCCATATCCTTAAAAAAAAAAAAAATATGGGCCTAAGTGGGCACCTGCTCCGAGAAAAAAAATGCTCAAATGACAATTTAAACTAATTTTCACACATGTACAATCAAATTGGAAGAAATTTGAATTTTTGAAAAAAAAAATGAAAACGGGGCAAAGTGGGCACTTCGTTACGAGGAAAAATTTTTATGCCCACTTTGCCCCTTTTTTTTATAATGAAATTTTGGTAAAAGGAAGTTATTAAAATTGTGAATGATCGTGCTTACCTCCATTTGGCAAAACGCAACTCACATAGTAATCATGCACCCGTCTCAAAATATGAATTGTATCTTTTCATGTGCGTAGTTGATTTGAAAATTAGTTTTAAGAACAAACATCATCCGCGCTGTTCAAAATGTTACGAAATCACTGCATCACGTCACCTGGAAAATATTGAAAGAAAATGAGAAACCAAACACTGCAAGGAGGAGAACGCAGCCCCGATCCAATTTCACTTTCGATTAAAAATTCCAAATTTTTTGCCACTGTACCCATTTTTCCTTCCCTCATCAGAAACTTACCTCTCAACTCTAAATATCCTTCTTTCACAGAAAACTATCTTTATCCCATTTCTTTCTGGACTATCTCGTACAAAAATTAATGAAAAAAAAATTAACTCACTGATGGCACGCGAAATTTTCTTTTACAATAAAAAAAATCAACAAAATCGAGAAAACCGAAGAAGCCCGCTAAATTTTCGCCATGTGCAGGTGTCGACAACGATGACGTGGGTTACCGGTGCGATTTTTGTAATTAATACAAATAAAATAACCATTTCGTAAAATTACAAATTTGACAAAAAAAGTAAATTTTCAATTTTTATATTTAACATTTTCCAAGTTTTTCGTTTATTATCCCAAATTAATTGAGCAATAACACATAAAAACTTGTAGAAGTGGTTATGAAACCAGAATCTGAGTTGAAAAAAAATGTTGAAAATTATTTTTTTCTTCACTTTTGGAAGTGCCCACTTTGCCCCAAAATGTACAATTTTTCAAGTGCCCACTTTGCCCCGGGTGTCCACTTTGCCCCACATTCCCATATTAGTTGTCCTCTGAAGATTGGATTTACTGTGTAACATGCAAAAAATGGGCACACGCCTTGTGTATAAGTGTTGAAGACGAAGATGTCAGCTATGAGTGCGATTCGAGGTGCGATTTTTGTAAAAAATGAATAAAAAACCTTTTTTCCTTATTCGTACTTTGATTACTATTGTGGTTTTTGAAAATAAGTAAAAAAAAGGGAATGAATAGTGAAAAAGTAGTTTGGGATCTATTTCGCTCTGAAACTTGAATTTTTTGGGGATGTCACCGTGGAATTCAACAATTTACCGTGATTTATGGTCAGGACATGATTTGGAACCGAAAAAAAATTTATGCATTTTAGGAAATTTTAGTTTCGGGAAAGTCCATTTTGCCCCGGAATTCAACTTTATGGGGCAAAATGGACACTGTGGCCGTTTTGCCCCATGTGTCCATTTTGCCCCATATTACCCTAAATTCCGAATAAAAATTTTTAAATTGCGTATTTTGCTCTGACAAAGGTTTAAACTGTGCTATTTTCTCCTACGTACTTCACCGAGGAAACATTGTAAAATTCTGTCGACTCTTCTGGAGCTCGAACACAAGCATCGATCGTCCGCCAAAGTGTTTAGAAGTTTACTATGGTACATAGCAGAATTTCATTCGTACTTGTTTTGGCATGCACACATCATTTTTCATCGAGTTCTCGCTTCACAAAAAATGACTATACTATGTTCGTAAGAATTGATAAATATTACGATATAAAACCCTACTCCTATGGCGCCACAGTAGTTGTCACTGGAATTTATTCTCCGTGCACTAAATCATTTGCCATTTGGAGAAAAATTAAGTTAAATCCAGCATATTTTCGTTTGATTAAATGGACTTTGCTGGACAAACGGGATTTTTTGCTTGAACGAGTTCTCGAAGATTCTCCCATGCCTCGCCCTGGGCCATGGAAAACAATTGAACGAAGTTTTCCTTCATAGACAGCGGACGCACACGTCGAGTTCAAAACGCGCGTACGTGCATCTAAAAATAAAACGAAATGATGAATTACGACAAATCATACCTTGACCAGCGGATTGAATAGTAGGAAAGAACTTTCCTTTATCTAAATGAGCTTTTAACGATGTTTATTAAAACTGGAATAATTTATATTTAACGATGGTTGTCCGAGTGCGTCGATCAAGTAGAACAAATTCTTGATAGTTTCACAACCACGAATTGACACATGTAAAATCCATTGACGGTTGTACGTCAAGTTTTGCCTGCCGTTTGTAGCTTTAAGGGGACGTCTTAAAGCTACGTTACAGTCGAAATTATAGTTTGCACATGATTTATGCGCGAAGTCTGATTGTCAAAGTTTCTCAGCTGCGTACAACGTCAAGATCGTTATTATTGTCTGCAACGGAAATTTCAATTTTTTTTGTTCATTTTCATATATTTTCTATTCTATAATTTTTTGTTCATATTCATATAAATTCTATATTTTTAGGGAGTTTGAAAAAAAGACGTTTCTAAAGAAGAAGAATACACTTCAACGTGCTGTAAATATAGAATTTCGCAATTTTTTCAGGTTTTTATAGGTTCATGTGTAAGGAAAATATATGAAAATGGAAAAAAAAATTGGTATTTTTGTCGCAGACAATAGTTACGATCTTCACATTGTACGCAGCTGAGAAATTTCGACAATGAGACTTCGCGCATAAACCATGTGCAAATTAGTGTTCCTCACATTGACAAATGTTTTCGTACTCTTGGAATATACTCGAAACTATACCGAAAAGTTCGCTACGGCGAGTAATTTCCGACTTTCCTAAAAAAGTTCCCGAAAACAATAGACTTTTTGACTTTATAAAGCAGGGCCCCCTTAACGAGGAGGATGCGAGAGCTTTGTCGTGGATTTCAACATTAGCATCGATCCGTACTCCCCGTATTTGAGAAAAAATAGAATAAAAGGATGAAAGACGAAGAAAGAAAAGTAGGAAAAACGCCGACGTGCGAGAGCGCACGTCGGAAGCGAGATTTCGACCCCGTCGTAGAACCTCTTGTAAATGACAGTAAAAGTCTACCGCAAATGGTCGGAATAAACTCTTTTCATAGACCAATCTGTCAACACAATCGTCCCCCATGCCCTTCAAAGGTGGTTGGAAGCGGCGAATGGCCGAATGGCGAAGAAGGAAAAGAAGAAGAAGAATGAAAAGAGGCGGAGTAGCTAACGTTTACAGAAAACAAGACAGGTAGAGGGCTGCGGGCAGGAGATGAGAACGCGTAAGCCGCTCTCAAGACCACCCCGAAAACGAAATTACAGCTTTGAAGTAGTCTCCTCTATTCCCGAGTCGCCGGTCGCCGCTTATACAAACAAACACGTGCGCGCGGACAGAGCGCGGTAAACGAAAAAGCGCCAACACTTTACAAAGAACACGTGCCCCCTCCCCCCTCCCCCAATCGATGTCGCAGCTCGTCGAAAGATTTTTCATGGGTGTGCGCTCACCGCGTTAGGTGCAGCGATGCTTTGTTTCGTGTAGAGGGAGACCCGAGAGAGGGGGAAAGATTCGTGCTTGGATTACACGACGGTTCAAGTCGAGCCTCTCTCAACGGCTGAACCAAGACATCTCATTGGGCACTCGCCTCGCCTCCCCATCGTTCCACATCTCTCCTCTTCATCACTTTCAACTCCTTCTCTCTCACTTACCTTCGCCCCCTCTCGCCCCCTCTCAACTCTTTCTCTTTTCTCTCACTCTGGCTCCTTCAGTCTCTAGAGAATGTGTCGAGCTCGTGTGCCCGACACGTAGGTGTATATAAAAAGAGCCGCGCGTTCGCACCGAATCGCCACTGTGCAAGACGACACAGATACGTTGAGATCTCAATTTCGTAATAATTTTCGTAAATTTCAGTTCGATCGAATCGAGTGTTGTGTCGGAGAAAAATCAACGTTTTTTCCAATTCGATAATCGCTTTCGAAGAGTATTAACGTTAAAACGACGAGTGTTTTTACCCGGAAGAGAGCATCGACGCGATTACAAGTACGAGCACCCGTCACCGCGAGGGATCGAAGCATCCTGAAGATTCGAACGCTTGGATTCGCCTACCAATTTCGCGAGTCCCAAATTCCCCTGAAATATTGTCACGGGGATTTCAACAATTCGAGAAACCCGAGAAAATGTGTGTTCGAACCGGAACGGACGATACTATTGGGGGACGTCGTACGATCGAGGAAAACGTGCCGATCGATCGCACCCAGTTTCCGAACAAACTGACCAGAGCCAAGGAAAAGTACATGAAAATACACGACGAGATCGTCGAGCGAGAACTCGCCGCAGGAAAACAGATCGTCGATGATAACGACGAGGATATCGCTCATGCCAACTTAGCTGACAATCTACTTGCCAAATGCACCATCAAGTATGGCAACTTGATGAACCGTCTCGTACGACATTACGAAAACTTTCGGCAGTCCGACGCCTGCAAGTGAGTACGCACGACGATTTTTTATCTTTTCTATTACGCTCATCTTATTTCTTTGCTGGTCCCCCTAAAGGGACCCCTTTTTCGTAAACGAGCACCCAGAGTGCGCGCAATCATAACAATAATTCATGCAAACGCAACGTCAAAGGCATTCCGCAATCGTCCTTTTTTCGATCATTTTACAATCGGGTGTCTGCGAGAATTTAAAATGCGCTATAGGAAAAACTCTTTTTCGAAGAGATAGCAATAGGAATGAATAAAAATTTTTTTTACACGTTGATTATAAGTATTTAAAATTCGTAAAAAAATATTTCTTTTTTTTTCAATAATTACAACATAAAAAATCACGTTTCCCAAAGCACTATGAAAAAAGAGTGTACATTTTCTGTTACGAATATGTCACACTTTAATTGTGTTTGCAACATTTTTTCATCACAGTTTCAAAAATCCGGCTCGACAGACTACAAAGAAAACAATTTTGAATATTTAAAAACAAAAATGCATGAGAAAATATTGAAAACTGTACGAGTTATATCGTGCACGGGCCCTCTCGTTGGACAGTCACGTTTTCTACGATAACTTTCGATCTACAGAGAATTTTTATTTTATTTTTATTTTTTTTTTTTCACTTTTACAATCGACTTTCACAGAAATACGCCTATGGAGATTAATAATCTATAAAAAATATCGATTTTTTGAAAAATTCTGGACGTACGTAAGGCCTTAAAATATCCCTACAAAATGTGATTTATTCCGAACGATCGTTTCGAACTTTATTCGTAATCCCCCCCCGCTGACAGCCTCAACAAAAGATTCTTTCAATTTAACCGTCAAACGACTAAGTCTCATTGGAAATGAAAGAAAAACCAATTGTTTCAAACACTTTGATAGAACTTTTGAACCGCGAGCTCCCCGGATCATCGAACCCTCGATGAACACACCCGCGATTGCTTTTATTCGCTCGTTCGTCACGTATGCACTTAGGATTCGCACACGCTCTATGTCTGTATATTTATATATTGTTGTATATATATAAATGTATTTCGTTCTAACGAGTTCCTACTTAACTGACCTCAGCTCTCCCGCTCTCTCTCTCTCTCTCTCTTTTTCTCTCTTTCTCTTTCACCTACACAATGTTGGTTACGATACACCGATTATAGCAATACCGGTAGCCTTAATTATTCCCGGTTGAATTATCGCTCGCTGTACGATCGTGCGAAATCATGAGATCTGAGCTCCGTGTATATTTGTACACAAAACAGCATTTTTATTCCTCGCCAATTAGCGGCGACTCTGCGTTATGTCATTTCGTCGCACGATTTACGTCGGCATAAATCGATTCCCTATCGATTGAACACGGAGAGACCTTTATACGAATATTTCGGATGAATACATAGAAAAATTTTCTATGTTTTGTAGCAACGCTTTTCTTCATCGCCATTCTATTTTTCACCAAAGTGTATTGGAATATGAGCAAAAATAATCCATCAGCATGGTAATAAAACTTGATATTAAACAGTACACATGAGAGCGTGCTCGCAGTCCTATAAGTTTGTTTTTAAAACGAATATACAGATCAAGAAAGAGGTCGACACGAGGCCCTTTGTCGTTAGAGTCAGAGTCACTTTTTCGACCACTGCAACGCTCAGTTAATCGATAGATCTCTTAGAGTAAAGTTCATTGAATAAAATATGTAATTGCTCTGCTTAAACTTTGTGCCATTTATTTCGAAACCTGCTTCCATAATCCAATAAAGTGCATAGTAATTTTGATGCCGAAAGCAGTTCTTTCAAATTTTACTATGTACGACAGGCAAAGTGTTTAGGTCTGTGACATTCTTATATCGAACGATGTATCAATATCCGAATGTCACTCGTCTCTTTGGTGAAATGTCAAAAATTTTTGTATCGTTGAATCGCACCGTCCGAAAAGAAGTTGATTTTCTTTTCGACAAAGATTCACTTGACAAAGTCCGCTTATGAACGAAGCGATTGCTTGAAATTTTATTATGTGCCACTAGTTAATTTTCATGTTTATACTCGCCACGTCTCGTATAATTAGTGGACGCATGAATTTTGCTATGTTATCGAGAAAAATTCAGTGCGGTAAAAAGGAAAATACAAAATTATGCAATTTTTCGTATAGCACAGAGAAATGATTGCTATTTTATCTCCTAAATTTTCATCAAATCATTTCATCATTTGCTATGTTTTTAATCAAAATTCGCTCGGTGTTCATTTTTGATATAGCACAGCACGTTATTTACTATGGACTGTGGTAATGGTTCCCCAAACTTTTGCATTATTTGTCACACTCTGTAGCGATTATTATTATAATATCGATATGGTCGACGTCACTATAAAAACATAGTAATTTTTGCTATAAAAGTCTCTCCGTGAACTATCGAACGACTTTACCGAGCCGATCAGTTATTGTGCGTTGAAAAAGAGCTTTATGGGGAAACAAAAATCTCAATGTTTCCAATTGAACGAAAAAATTCGTCGTTTCGACAAAATTCAACGATCTCGTTACGCAAATTTCTGGCACGACACTGAAGTTTGCAACGTTGGAGTCCAACGAAATGAATGAAAAAAACTTTTGTAAATCACCCATTTTTTATTTCACGAAGTATCGGTGCAGGTTGAAAAACTGCGAATTGCAAATTCGGCAGGGAACGAAATTGGAGAACTACTCGTATTATATTGGAGGCTTTTTTGACAACATTTCGTTGAACTCCAACGTTGCAAACTTCAGTGTAATTTCGCTGGCTAATTTAGCTCGCAAGTTCAACTAGGAGGAAAAATTAATTGATCTTAAAACACCCTCATCCAGGACGATACGTAACGATTGAATTATTCCAAGACTATGTCATGAGAAATATCGAACGAAGACACATAAATCCCTTCGAACTCGCACGTCACGATCCTTTTCGATCGATGTACGACGAGCTCTTAGCGATAATATAGTATTCTCTGAAGTACTGTAATTATTTAATTATTAAAGAAACAAATTTTGAAAATTTTCGAAAACAATTGGAAACGCTATCGCTCCTGTAAAGACTCTCTGGCAGCGACTCGTCATATAACATAAATGTACTTGTCTCAAAGTCGCTGCCGCGACTCTAGATTAATTCACAGATAATGATCGCTCGCGATAAAGCCATAATTCACGAAGTCATTTTCCAAGAACATCATGAATACTCGAATTCTGACACGCGTAGAGCTCGAGATATATTCCGAAAAATGTTTTGTCACCCGTAGTCATTTAGAATTTCTCGCGGAGTATATACACGTGGTTGAATACGAACTAGCGAATAATTAAACTCATACTCGTCGATTCATTTTTTCGGATGATTTATTTTCCGTCACAAAGTTTCAATTAGTTACGACTCATTTGAGAATTACTGTTCTCATTACATTACAATTGAATTACATTTGAAAATTATTGTTCCGTTGTAACGGTGCGAGTTCACCGGCTCGTTAAGAGTCATTTTTCCTATTCGCGATGAAAACCGGTAGAAACGGATTTTAGTTTAATTTTTGAACACTTGGAACCTTCAGTCTGAAAATAAGGGGAAGATAAGAAAATAAGTGTAGATCACTCGAAGTTGTTAAGGTTCGCCATTTTGAGATCGGGAGTTGTTAAAAATGGTGAATCTGTCTGCGACGATCTCTTTGGCTGGTGACGCCATTTCTTAAAGTCTCATCCTTCGCTATCTCCTTGGGGACTTTGATCATCGTTTTTTGTCTCTCTCTCTCTCTCTCACATGCCAGCCTCGCGAATATTCTTCGGCATCGAAGCGTCTTAATTAATACAATTTGGGTCATCGATTTATGGATGCTGCGATTCATTGAGCCAATAAAAAATGAAGTCTCGTGCACGCAACGAGATCGAACAAACCGTATTGACTGTTACTTTTTTCGGCCTCTACAAAGCAAAGGGATCAACGGACATTGCGATATCCGCGTGAGAAGAACAATTACTTCTCAAAGCTCGCGTTAATCCCTGTTTTTTCAAACCATCGATCCAGAAAATTTCCAATAAATAGCTTAAAGATAAACTCTTTGCAAAGGTTTCAATTTGCTCCTCTGACGTACGATCAAACGATACTTGGCGTACGTGTGAAATCGTTCAGAGGAAATAATAGTTGAATATTCATCTACAATTCGTCAAATGTTTGGATCACGAGGTAATTTCATGAACTTCCACACGAAGAGTTCGAATGCTCGTAAATATTGTTTGCACAAGCTCAAATGATCAGAAGTTTCTTGTATTCGAAGTTCGTAGTTCCCAGTTAAGAGGATGGATCAGTCGGTATATCGCAACCGTGAGTGCGAGAGAGATAGCTGCAAATTTCTAAATCGAAATTCTTTGACACAGTTTGACCGATTAAAAAAAGGCTCTGTCAGCAGACACAGGACGATGACGAAAATCGGCTGACAGAGCCTTTTTTTTGTGATAATCGACTGATCCATCCTGCTCTTAACAGTGTATTTTTCTATCCGAAAAATATCGTTTCAATGACTATCAATCGATACAGAGAACCCAATGCTTTTTCGTCACGTTATACCGAGTGTTCAGCTGAGTAATTAATTTCCGAGCCCCGACGATATATGACTGTGAAGAAAAAAAATATTCTAATTTGCACAGCTTCGCTGTTTGCTTTTTCAATTGTTCACACTGCCAAAGAAAAAATTATTATCGCACGGTACTCGATAAAAAAGTAAAAATGCTCATTTTTATCTACTCATAGTGTTTGCCCATATGGAAATATGGAACTTTATGCGACACATTTTTTTAGTAAAGTCACAAAAACCGTGTCATGAGGAATCTCACGTAGGCTAAACGTGAAATTGGTCTCTGAAGTTTCATCAGAATCAAAACTCGATCCGAATTCTTACAATGGCGAATGGAGACTCTTCCATTGCAGAGTTGTCGATTTTCTGTCTTCCACTGACGATAGTTCTGGCCAGTCGATATTCATTTCACAGTTTCCTTTTAAAAAGGCTCTTGAAAAATTCCGAATCGTTGGAATCCGATGATGAGAAACGGCGACGGACATAATTGGGAACGAGGCAAAAAAAATATCAATAGCAGACGCAAAATGTGATCGATTTTCAATCACATTTATGGGAATTCAACAAGCACGAATCGAGCACATTTTCCAATCGGTGCATACATTCTCCTTAATATTTATGATGCGCACCAAAGATCGTGCTCGACATAAAGACAATTATTGTGTGTCACTGCAATCTTTCTCCTACGACACACTCGCACGCATATTACTAATATGAGAGGATACCGCGATGTCTGGAGGTCGAATGAAAAAAAAAGTTCTTCGAACTCTGCTGCAATCTCGAATGCTCCAAATTGCCATCGTATTTATCAAGAGACCCGCGCAATGAGTCTCGAAATCCTCCGTAATAAAAAGGCAAGTTTAAAGATTTCCAGATTCTCGTTGCTCCCAATCCAACGCTTCTCGATCTGTTGATCAATTTTTTCCTCAATTCATTAATTTTCGTTTGTCTGACACATTAAAAATTCATTCTTTTCGGAGCGAGAAGATTTATCATTTTATGCCGAATCCGACAGGATTTACGACGCTGAAGTTTGCAACGTTGGAGTTCAACGAAATGAACGAAAAAAATATTTATAATTCATTATTTTTTTATTTCACGAATTATTGATGTGGCTTGAAATATGACGAATTGGAAATTCGACAGGGAACAAAATTGGAGATTTACTGGAATTATTTGAGAGTTTTTTTAGACCATTTCGTTGGACTCCAACGTTGGAAACTTCAGCGTCATACAGGATTTCAAATAATAAAAAAATTTACGATCTTTCAGTGCAAATGAATCCTGAAAATTTTTCAGCTCGGGTAGGGTTCAATATATCAAATAACCAAATTGTAGAACGGTCGATATTTCGAAATTTTTTAAGTTGCAATATCAGATTGGAGAAAAATAAGTTATTCGAAACTCTTATTTTCGATCGACCATTTAGCAGATTACGCGTTTATTCGAACTTCTTTGAATTCGTATTTACTCGAAAATATATATTTTGATAGGTTTCATTTTGAATGCAATTTTCCAAAAGCTCATATTTTCGAATTCAAAATCGAAAATAGTTGTTTTATAGCCAGACTATAGCTCGAAAAAACGAAAGTCAAAATGGCGACGTTTCAAATTGGAGATCACCGGTCTGAGTAAGTGAATGAGTGAGACGCGTGTATTTTGAGCTCCGCTGCATTTCTTCATTTCGATCGGTCTTAACGTTTCGCCATTTTGGCCGTTCGACTTTTTGGCATTTCAGTATTTCAGTAATATTTAATCTTTCGTTATTATATTCTCGAAATTGTGAATATTCACAGTATTGCTGATTGTAGAAATTCATGAATCGAAAGAGTGATAGTCGAATTTTCGGAAAAACGATATTTTAGTGGTCGTTCTATGGGCGATTGTTACATTCTATTTTCGATGTAAACGTGCTTCTACTTTATTTATTTTCGACATTCAAAGCTCTAGTCGAATTAACCTGTCTCCATATTATCATTCGAATTTTATAAACTCGAAATTTTAGCTGTTTGAATTTGTTAGTCATTCCAGTATTTTATCCCTTTCGGCTCGATTGCCGATTGAAAGTCGATTCTCTTGGTTTTATCGCGACGACGGACGGCCTGGGAAAATCCAAGCCACTGAAAATGCTGTTCAACCTTATAGAACATTTATAGAAATCATGAGTGAAATCATATCGGAGGGAAGTGTACACAAAACGATGTACCCGGTGAATGAATAATTAGAAGCCGGTGATTATGCATTTTGCGTTATCTCGAGTCTGCATCGTTCCTGATTCGATAAAAATCTCCGATAATATTCTCTGACTCTTGTGAATCCGTTGCCGAGTTTTTTTTCATCTCCGGGTGATCGAATTTCTTCACCATGTAGCAATGAATAAAGAGCCACTAATTTCGAAGGCAAAGAATTTGATGCCTCGGAACGAGGCATGAAAAACATTTAAATTTCTCGCTGTCGAGACTCTCGCCGGAATCTCGGCGCATGCTCAGTGTTTTTTTTACTAAACGTGCACCTGGTCGAGGAAAAATTGAGTTCAGCGAATAAAAAAAAACATTCGAAGGTAGCGAGAGCAGTTTCTGAGGCAACGAGAACCGAAATACTTTCAAGATGGTTGAGTGTCCGATCGCCTCCACGTTTCTTTCGAAACGGGGATCCTCTTTGATCCTTGATCGAATACGAACGTGCAAGATTTCATTGCGACGGCGATGATTTAAAAAAAATCCCGGAGCCCTCGATCACATCTCAGCGTTCCATTTCAGCGAGCATGGACTTTTGATAACTGCGCATTAATGGTCGTCCCGCGCAAGGACGATTAAATAAAACGAACTCTCGATCGATTCGTGACTCCGAAGAGACTCGTGGTCAACGACTTTTTCGATAAGCTATATTCGTTAACGGATTTCCGTTGATCCTGATAATAACCCGGTTGGATTTCGTGCACGTAATACGATAAATTTTCTTCATATTCTCCAATAGCTTCCTAGAAAATTTGAGAGTGGAGTGAAGAGTTCTAAATCGATCCAAGGCTCGAAGACGTCAAAAAAAGGTCGTAACCGTCCAACACTTTCAATACCCAATTATATCATTTTTAATTTACCGATAATTCGATGAAAATTGAATTCCCGAATTGAAAGTTCCCCACGAACGTTCAACCGCGAGGTAATTGTCGCGAAAAAACGAGGTACACGATGATCGTAGACGCTCGTGACGTCCGTCAGTTGTTTCATTGGAACTCCGATAAGACGTCACATGCATTTATGTGTTGGCACGTTGAGATTTGCACATTCGTATTATCAGTTCACTGGCGAATGCAATGCGGATGCATGTATACTTGTTGGATTCGCGAACGACAATGCAGGGTTTATTTAATTCATACATATAGCTATAGAAGATGCGTTCTAACGTGGAGAGACTCCGTGCGATATCGCACGTTTGCCACAACTCAGGGGTCACAATGAACAAGAAGAAGGACACAATATGCAAGCGTTTAACTGCATTTAAGATAGATCATGTCCAACCGATCCATAAATCGGGTCGATTTTTACTTCCTAATTAAAAATATTATCACTTGAAATAACGTCAGAGTTATTAATTCGAAATTGTAAATAAATTTGTTCAACTTATCGTTTGGCGAATGAAATTACAAGGTTTTAATTAATTGGGGATCCATCACTGACTGAACCCCAAATTTCATTCGTCCCTGACGAAAATACTAAAGTTTTTTATGTCAAAAATCGCATTAGAGAGCACAAAGGGAAATGGATCAAGAAAAAAGTGTTAATAAAAAGACAGAAGGGTATGACAGCAATAAACCGGGCCAAGAAGAAAGAAAATGCCGAAATAAGCAAACATGTGAGATTACGAGTGCTCGTTTTACCAATTTCGTTCAATCTTTAACGTAATACATCGTTATTACTAGTAAAACAATCGTCTCGAATTTTTTCCCAGATCTTCATTATATACTTCATTGTTATTGTGTAGTTTTTTATAAACGTCGGAAGAAGCGTTCATACGACGCTGAAGTTTCCAACGTTGAAGTCCATAACGAAATGAACGAAAAAAACGTTTTTAATTCACCAATTTTTTATTTCACGAATCGTTGGTGCAGCTTGAAAAATGACGAATCGCAAATTTGGCAGGGAACAAAATAGGAGAATTACTGGAATTATTGAAGAGTTTTTTCGATCATTTCGTTGGACTCCAACGTTGGAAACTTCAGCGTCATGCGTTCATTCGTTATATGGAAAAATAACGATTTTTTATGCCAAGTCTGTGATTGTCGAAGTTTCACAGCTGCGTACAATGTGGAGATCGTAATTATTGTCTGTAAGAAAAATTCCAAATTTATTTTTCCATTTTCATATATTTTCTTTCCATATGAACTTATAAAAACCCGAAAAAATTGCCAAATTTTATATTTACAGCACGTTGAAGTGTACTCTTCTTTCTTAGAAACGTTTTTTTTTATTTTCAAACTCCCTAAAAATATAGAATACACACACATTGTACGCAGCTGAGAAAATTTGACAATCAGACTTTGCGCATAAATTATGTACAAACTATCATTTCTCACATTAAAAAAATATTTTTGTACTTTTTAAATATCCTATACCGAAAAGTTCGCTATGGTGAGTTATTTCCTTCTATCCTAAAAACATTCCCGAAAACAATCGAGTTTTTGGACTCTCTAATGCAGGGCCCCCCCTTAAATGTTCGATAACCTGACCTAAAGTTTCGCCAATTTGTTCGCATGCACTTTTACTTCACTGTAATTCAGAATCGATGTCAAATCATTAGATTCGAATCGGCGTGGGAGTTCGAACAAGCGTTTGAGTAAGAAAATTTTCAAGTATTTCAAAAGATAGATTTCTTGCTCGTAAATTACTCTCGTGATTGAAATTCAAGAGTGTTTTAAATTAACCGCTGGAAAGATTCGAATGTTCAGAGATTCGAATGCTTTAACCGGTGGAAAAATATTTCCGTTACTGTTTTTTCCGTCTTCGTGCACCTCTGGCTCGGCGAGGGGTGCAAAGTTTATAAACGAGTCGCGTAATGCTCGATGATTCGAATGCTCAGGAAAAAATGGTGACTGATAAACGTTCGACGACCCAGAGTCGCATGGAATAATTAATGGGATCAAGGATGGAAAGATTATTCGAGAATATCGAAAGTTTAGCGGCCTGTTTTCGTTCGGATTTCTGGGTATGAAAAAATTCGATTTTTCGAAAAAATTTCATTTTTCAAGGCGATAACAGTTCAACGAATTCTCAACAGATTTACATTCTTTTACAACATTCTCAATCGCTTGATGGATAATAAAACTGCCTCGAGAACAGATAAAATAATTTCTTTCACGCCGCTATCTCGAACTAAAGAACAACACTCGCAGTTACAAAAACAACAATTTTTTACATAACGCAAAACGATTGGACACATGCAAGGAAACTCGAACGCGAAGGCCTTGCTCAGACGTCCCTCAGACTCTCCTGACGCTGACTCTTATCGCCATTTTTTGTTCTTTTGCTCTCGCCAATGCCATTATCTTTTTCATTTCGCTGATTAAAGCTTAACAAAATGCAGCGAGAGGAAAATACATTTTGCTCCAAGGATGAAGCCGACTCGTCTCAATAAAATATTATTTACAGCTTCAACATTGTCGCTGAATATTGTTTGTGAGGAAAGTTGAATAGACTTTTCGTAATCGTCAATTCCATAGAAAAAAAGATTCCAAGTTCCCTCGTCGAATTCGAGGCTCGGAAGCTTTCAAGAAAAATGCATTTTTTTCTCGCTTTCGCTACGGTTGCTCAAGTTTGATGATCAACTCGTACAATATATTTACATCGCTTCGTCGCTGACCTCTCGTGCGAAACGTTCGATATTATGATACGAGTGATTAGCGAAGATTCGTTGTCGCGGGGAAATTCGGTCGAAGCAGTTTCGAGGATTGCTTAATCACCGTTTCTGTATTGACGAGAAATAAAATGCTTCCATTCTTTTTATCATTCGTTTGAATTTTCAGCTTGAAGCGAAGGAGAGAGAGCTGGAAATTCCGCGCACGCTATTACACTCGGCGTAATAAATCATTTTTTGAACGTCCCCCCGACAGGGCGCCCGGTCGCTCCTTTGCGCCGGTGCATCGACCGTCGTTTCTGAGAAATAATGAATTCGGTGGTCCAACGCGTTAGTCTCAAAGACACGATAATATTTTTCCTCTCGAATTCCTTCTTTTTCGTTTTATTCGTTTCCTTTCGAGTCGAAATTCACTGGGAGGATCGAGCCTCGCACGAAAACGTTGAATCCTTACACGAAAAATCGAGGCGAATATGCACACGGAGATAACAGATTCGTTTTGTATAGTGAGGAATATATTATTTTTCAAGAATTTTCAAAGCATTTAACCACCGATTGCAAAGAGCATAGTATTTTAAGAATTTTCCTATTTTTCCTCCCTTCAATTCTAGACAGCTTTATGTGGAGTGCAGAAAGTGATGCACCTCAGAACTATATTTCGTTTTGTTTTCGAGTGTCAGACTAGCACTTACCCATAAGTGAAAATGTATTGTTATAATCACAAATTTGGACTGTCAGCATTTCTATGATAAATACACGAATGTACACCGAATACGTGTGACATTTACGACGCTGAAGTTTACAACGTTGGAGTTCAACGAAATGAACGAAAAAAAGATTTATAATTCGTTATTTTTTTATTTCACGAATTATTGATGTGGCTTGAAAAATGATGAATTGGAAATTCGGCAGGGAACAAAATTGGAGATTTACTGGAATTATTTGAGAGTTTTTTTAGATCATTTCGTTGGACTCCAACGTTGAAAACTTCAGCGTCATTGACATTTTAGCATACATTTTTTCAGGGTTGCCCGAGCATATTTTACAATATAAACATTTGAATTGACTGAAAAGATTTTTTATTATGCTTATAGAGAAAGACTCTTGAGTCCTTTGAGTGAAAGGTATGGGTTTGGTCTTTTTACTATGGTGGAGAGAACAATTCTTATTATTGGTCTTCGAATTAGTGCTGCAATCCAGTACGTATCCGAGACGCAATATTCCATCTAGAATTTTCGGCCCCGTTTTCTCCGTGCACTTGAAAAAAATGGAAATAATAGAGAAAATAAATTTTTCTCTGATTGGAAGCACCAAAAAAGTGTCAAGTCAAAGAGATTGAATTGAGAAAACCTGATGGCGAAGAATCGTGCGTGGTGTGGGGCTCGCTAAACGTGGCAATTATTTCAGCACACAAACAAACGAGTTACGCGTTCGCACGACAAATACCGTCATGTTTTTACGATAAAGATTGCAAAAAACATTGTCAAATGCTCGCTAAATCGTATAATGGAGAACTTAAAATAATCCGATTCCAATTACGTACGCAAATTTAAAGTGACGCAAAAAATATACGGCATCGAAAGAAATCCAAAACAAACGTCGTCTCGAGTCGTGTTTGAGTTTTAAATCCACGCGCTCGTTTTTTTTTCACTGCTTACAATATGTTGCCCTCGTTTTCCCTGATCTGCTGCGTTTCGCGTGTGCAAAAGTGCCATCCGGATCATCTTCACACATGACGATGTGCGCACACGTTTCTAAAAACAACCTGCTATTTCGCCCTCTCCCAAAGGACTATACAGCGACGTGGGAGGCAATCTTTTTCTCTCTCATGATTAAAAGAGCTCCACTTTTTTCATGCACACAAAAACGTCATTGAAACTCAGCGACTTATTAGTTTCCTCTCCAATCTCCATGAGCAGTGATCCTATCGATTCTTAGCAGTTTTTTTTCGAATTTGTGTACTTTTTTCTTGACCAACGGATACAAAATTCGCCGTACAATAGTGTATATTAAGAAATAATTGTAAATTAAGACAAACCGTGTAAGCACTCAGAATAGATAAAGAAATATGGACAAAGATAAGGGAGAAATGAACGACGTTCGAATGCAACGTACTGAACGAGAAAAACATTGGAATTCACCAATTTTTTATTTCACGAAATCATTGGTGTAAGTTGAAAAATTACGAATTGCAAATTCCATGCGGAATAAAATTGAAGAATTACTAGAATTATTGGAGTTTTTTAGATCATTTCGTTGGACTCCAACGTTGCGAACTTCGACGTCATAGACATGGAAAGAAAGGGAAGGAGGAATGGATGTGCAGGACGTGCAAGCATAAAAATGAAACATTGGACCATCTAATAATTTGCGAAAAAGGCAGATGGTCGATAACAGAGGAAACGAATTAGAAGGGCGGACAAAAGAGGCTAAAGAAGGGAGGGGCATCAGGGAAGAGTTGATAAAGATACTGAAAGGAGAAATCAATGTGCAAATGTGTCAGTTTTTTAGAGAAATAAAATCAATATGCAGAAAAAGAGAAATGTAGAAAAGAAGAGGAGGAGAGTACTGTTATTAACCCTTAGTGTGCACACCTTGACAGCGAGACATTTCGTGCCCATGGGGTCACTTTGACCCCAGGTCATTTTTGACATCAAATATCTCGGTAACTATGCGCTTTTCGGAATAAAAGGTTTAGTCACTTTTTGCAGTTAATTGATCTAACTTTAAGGCTGCAAAGTCGGATTTCCAAAAAAATCTTTTTTCATTGTTCAAAAATGTGCTCAAAGTTGATAGTGCGCGTAAAAAGCACTTTTTTCCGTTAAATCTCTCGTAAGAAATTAAATTTTGAGTTTTGAAAAAAATCCTTAAAGAGTTTTACAGACGAGGGTCCATGCTTTAAGGGAAAAATAGTCCACTTTGCAACCGTTCCAAAAAGTGTATTTATTTTGGAGTATGAAGTTGGCTGTGCTCCCTACTTTTAGAGAGGGGATAACGATTTCTTAATATTGGGGGTTTTACTTGTGAGATGCTCATCTGTAAATGCTATTCATGTGAGAAAAAAATTTTGGGGTCAACCTGACCCCAGATGCACACTAAGGGTTAATATATAATAAGGACATATGTAAAGAACATAAATTTTGTAAGAGGCCGCAGAGGTCGTGCAAATAAAACTCATTACTACTACTACTTTTTTCTTGGCACATTCAATTTTTGTTAATATTTCTTCGATCGAAACTTGATCTCAATTTTTGGGAGTTTCATTTACTTTTCTAGCGAATAATTTCAAAGTTTACTTTTTACGAGCCCAGTAAAATCGTCTTTTTGCAACTTTGAGGCTCCCTGCTTCGCAACACTCGCGATTGGAAAATTACTGATTTCCTGGATTCTAATAAAATAAAAGTCCTCTCAAACCGAGGACGAGAGTGGAGTGCAAGAGAAATTATTTTGCAAAACGAATAAAATGTTTGGTGCGAGTGATCGAATCGAACGAGAATTTAAAGATAATTTGTCTGTTTTGTTGTCGATGAGGAATTTGGCAAAAGTAGAGCCAAAAAGCCGACCAGCCTCAACGAGGAGGAAAAATGCAACAGTTCGTTCCCGTCTGTATGGCGAAATTTGTTGATCTACGTGTTCTTCGCGCGCGTTCACCAGTAACGAAAATAGTTTTGAAATATCGTACCGTCCCTGACGAACACGAATGTTCTTGAAAGCAGGCCAAGTTAGATTTCGATCGTACCAAAAATACGATTTTTCCAATCTCAACAACAATCTTGATAACTTCGCTTTAAAATCCTATTTTGTATTTTTGCAGCTTTGATAAGATTCCAATTGATTCGAAGCCCATGAGATCATAGGAAGAGAAAATAAAATGTAAGAGTAGGCTTCCCTGAGCTCGACACGATCGAACGAGGTCCAAACCGTTTCGTCATTCTTCTACTTGATCTCTCACAATCTCGTTCTTTGATCAAGACGATAAAAGAGACGAAAATTTAGCTCGAAAACGTCCTAATTAACCTAATTTTACTTCCTAATTAAAAATATTATCACTCTAAATTAGTGTCAGAGTCATTCATTCAAAATTGTAAATAAATTTCTTCAACTTATCTTTTGGCGAAGGAAATTACTAGCCATTAATTAATCGTGGATCCATCACTGACTGAACCCCAAATTTCATTTGTCCCTGACGAAAATACTAAAGTTTTTTATGTCAAAAATCATTAGAGAGCACAAAGGGAAATGGATCAAGAAAAAAGTGTTAATAAAAAGACAGAAGGGTATGACAGCAATGGACCAAGAAGAAAGAAAATGCCGAAATAAGCAAACATGTGAGATTACGAATGCTCGTTTTACCAATTTCGTTCAATCTTTAACGTAATACATCGTTATTACTAGTAAGACAATCGTCTCGAATTTTTTCCCAGACCTTCATAATATACTTCATTATTATTGTGTACTTTTTCATAAATTTCGTAAGAAGCGTTCATTCGATATACGATATTTTGCTTCATATACGTTTATCTCAATACCCAATAAGACGAACCCCTTAAAATTTGATATGCGTATCAGTCGACTACTGATTTAAATTCTGTCTTTCAAGATTTCCTTAAGAAAATTGTTTCGTGGATGAACTAGCTTAAACATTCCTTTTCATTTTTTCGTCGATTTATTATTTTTCAGAATTCTCTTCTCGACGACGCAGCCGGCTCACGTGATCACAATCGTTGCTGTTCTCTGTGTGACTTCTGCTCTCGTACCTAATACCGAGAGGAATCAGATCGCCGGACATCCGCACTCACACGCAGCCGCATTCATTTATCTCGCTTCGTTTGTCATGCATTTTGGCGCCCAGATCTGGATGACCTTCGTTTCCGGTCTCTCCCTGTACTTTGCGCTACCGAGACACACCTTCGGCGAAGTTCAACGCGTGCTTTTCCCTCGCTATTTCACAATCAACGCTTGCTTGAGCCTCACCACTTTACTCATCTTCGTCAAGCATCATCCGGCTCAAACTTGGGACAGAGAGATCACGATTCAGGTACGAAACTTTCTGTTTTTAAATTCATCATTCTGGAATTTATCAATCGAAAATGGCCGGGGATAGTAGAAAAAGTTTGGATCAATGAAAATCTCCTCGAAACTTTAACCCGTAGAGACCACAGTGGTGCAAATTTGCACCCATGAAAAAAAAAACGGTTTTCTAAATTCCTTTCTTCAATTTGGCCATTATAATAAAAATTTATTTTTCAATTTTTCCAATGATTTTAATCGATTATTAAAGAATTGTTACCCCTAATAAAAGTCTCGTTGCACGATTAATTCCATACATTCATGAATGAAATAGAAAGTTTTGAAACGTCCAAGTGAAAATTTGCACCAATTCGGTGAGGGTGTGACCCCAAATAATTGTTTCATTTTTAATTCATCAAACAAAATCAACATTTTTTCATTCAACCATCTCTGGTTGTCCAAGTTTTTATGGAAACAAAGAGAAAAAAAAACTTTATCATCATACAACATCCCGTAATGGTGTTTATCGGTTTCCGCGAATAGATCTGATGAAAAAATGTGTACAAAGAAATAACAAGAAATGTCAATAAGTGGATGAGCTTGGAAATGTGTGAACAAAAATTTTGAAATTCCGTAAAATAATGTTTCAGGTTCTGGGAATGTCTAGTGCATTTTTCGTGGAGCTTTTGATTCGTCTTTATCTGACGCCACCTCTGCTGTCTCTGATGATCCAGAAGACGATGATAGAGCGCGCTGCTGGTGTTGGGAACGAAGTGGGCCGTCAAAATCCCGGATCGCTCAAGCATTGTCCTCATTATTTAAAAATCCATGAAGCTTTTCGTCGTATGCACGTTGGAATAGCGATGGGTAACATGTTCACGATGGCGTGCACGGTTCTCCACCTTCATTACATAGCGAGCAAATTGTGTGTATTATAAGAGAAAATGGAATTAGAGGTTGAAAAAAGTCTTTCGAGTCGAAAACACGCCTCGTCGCAGCTTGTTAGAAATAATTTTTTTTAATTTAATGACATCGTCTGGTAAAAAACTATCGAAATAATTATCCAGACTCCGTTGCAGGGAAGCCTTGAACGAAAACAGGATTGCCAGAGTCGAGAAAGAAAAAAAAAAGAAAGAAAAAAAGTGAGAAGACAGTAATAATGCAGTCCCTTATAAAATTGAGAATGAGCAGAAAACAAAAAGCTTCTTCGCTCTCCTGAGAATTTAAAGAAGGGGAAAATAAATAATCTCAATTCTTAGTCATGAACCAGAATCTCTCTGCTCATTCGAGGAACTCGGACCACTCGTAACTGATTATATTTATGTGAAATTATGAGCCGGATTTATTCAGCTTCGCTCGACTCTTCATTAACGAGATCGCAGAATTGATAGAAATCGCGTAATTAGCCATTCCGCTATCACGATCTTTCAATTTTACAACACGAATCGAATCTAGCGATATATTTCAGGAAAAAGAAATTGATAAATATTCAAGTGGCACTGCGATACGAACTTCCAATGAGTTTAGATTTAACAAATTCCTAAGGCTTGCTCTGTATCAGAGTTGCATCAGTATTTATTCTGATTTCACTTACGATGGAGCACAAGATATTGCGCTCAGTATACAATCGCTGTCATTTTTAGGCCAACAAATGGCAAAAGATGTATGAAAAAAATTTATAATGAAATTCGATAATTTCTGACTGTTTTTTCGGTAGAAAAAACTGCGTTCATGATATTTTTATCTTGCCAATTTAGGTCTTGCCAACTTAAAGAAATCTAATGTTCTAGAAAATTAGCCTCGTGATGATATACCTCGGTGTGTTCGATCGAAAAACCGTTTTCGACTGAACGAACATTCAATCTGGAACTAATAATCCATACTTCCGATCACACGAATATATGATACATCGATTACCAATAACATTGTGATAAAATGATTTTTTATTCGAGCTACACCGTTCCGTGAGACAACACGAAAGTGAGCAAGTTTCGATGAGGCATATTGAAACAATTAATGTAAAATATCCGGACTATGTCCTAAAATATAAAAAAATGATCGGGAAAGACGAAGATGCGATGAAATTTTGTTGTATAATAACAAATTGACTGACGTTTTATTTATATGCATACCGCGAGTCGTATCACGATTGTAAATAATACATTACGTCGTCTCATTCAGTGTATCGGCGTAAGGATTGATCGTTGAAAATATAAATATTACTTAGGTTTCCATTATTTCACATTTGTTTTATTTTCATGTACCTTGTAAAAAACTCTATTCCTTCGCAAATAAATTATCTCAACGCAATGACCATATTTCGGGATTTTCGAGCATCTTCCAACATTTTATTTCCTTCGCAATAAATATTGGCAAAGATTATATAATTTTCTTACGCGTTTACGACGTCATGATTAATCGTAATTACTGTTACACGTACAAATATAAAATTATAGAATACTACAATGGTATGGATTTGTATTTTCAACACACTGTTTATTTATCATTACTGAATTGTCTTCTCGTATTTCATTGCACTAATATATATATATATATATGTATATCCGAAATATCGGTGGCGACAATCACAACTTTTAATTTATCCTTCTCCTCCTCATAATTTATCGTCTGAATTCGGTATTTTTTCCTCGCACACCATCGATATAAACATATTTACAAATTATTCAACGAACAGATTCATTTTGTTCCAATTATATTTTCTTATTTCCTCGAATCAATGAAAAATCATTTTCATATCGACGTTTATTAGTTTTTTTATAGGTATTGTTTCACACGTTGATCGATTACGTCACTAGAATCGTACATTTCACTGACAGTAATAATCGCACTAGATTTATTCATCTCGTTTTTCATTAACTGTTTAGTTTATCAGATACAAAACAAATGGGAATATTCTCAATAATCACGATCGAAGTCTCGGTTATGTATTATTGTATTTTTTATGAAAAAATATGAAATATCGTTGCATCGTACGATCGGAAAAGCAAATAACGACGTACGCGATTTTATCGAAAGTAACATCATGGATTTTTGTTACTTTACATTCGAAACTTATTCGATTCTTTTTTGTCATCATTATCAAATGAATGGAACAATCAATCATTCGTCCATGCACGCTCTCAGTCACATCCATTCGCACTCACAATACACGGGATTGGAAGCAAAATTTTTCCAAGATCGGTACAAATTTAACGATCGTCCTTGTGTTAAAATTATCGGTTTCGTCACGTTTCATTTTCGTATAAATAATATTTATTTATAGTCCATCAGTCTGTCGTAATTTGCACCGCTGTTTGACAAAACAAAAATCACCATTTCACACGTTCGCATTTTGCTTTACCAAATTCTCGTTATTCGCCAACACTCGAACGATCTGAAATGAACAAAACATGAAGAGAATCGTTGATTATTTTTTGATAAAATTTTTCTCCAACAGATAAAGAATTTCATGTTTTTCAAACGTTTTGGTCTCGAAAATTCATAGAAAATTTAGAGCATTTTAAAGACACGTTCGATCAAACTTCGACCAAAAGAAAACACCTGTGCAAATATTCAAAACTAATGACAAACATATATATAAATGATAATTCATACGATTCTAAGAATTTCCGTCGGAATATGATTTGCAAGTAATGATTTGTAAATACACGTATAAATTTCAATTAATGCTAGATATCAAATTCTCAGGCGAATGACGTGATAAGATAGCAATTAATAAAATTCGTACCGAGACTTTCAGAACAATCGATCGACTGATTAGAATTTGACTCATGAGATCAATGTTTGACTATGAAGAAGGATCACCAAACGAGCATACTTTTTATTCAATACGATTTTATAAAAAAATACCACTGAAGCGAATTTATGAAAGTAGAAAACTGGAAATGTTTCGCTACTTATTTTCTCAAAACCAAAGGACTAGATGTGAGTAAACACAAAATATTCCTGCACCGGGGTAAGAACTAATTTGTTTCTTTTTTCAGAGTTATTTTTGACCCAGTTGCAAATTTTAAAGGTTGAAAAATCTTAGTTGAGTGGTGAGAACGTCTTGTGCATAATTCGGTCTTTCATATTACGTACCACGATGATAAAAGTAGTAGTAAAAACAGCAGTGGCAGCAGCATGGTAAATTCCCTTGAAATTCCGTTATACTCGTAAAATTTCAGCGGCTTTGTTATAACAGATCGCGATCCAATCTGGTTGAGTGGCGCCCCATTGTATCTGATTGACTTCACCCTCGGCAGCGGTGTAAGCAAGAATAGGATCTTCAATAGCGCGAGGCATTTGTTGAATATCCCAAATGAGAGCTTGATGGTCATCGCCAGCGGTGCAAATGTGACAAGAAGAGTGCGGTGCCCAAGCGATGCCGTTAACGCTCGCGCGATGGTTGTTCAAACGTGCGACCGGCGTGCAAGGTACTCGAACATCAAGTATTATAACTTCGCACGCGTCCATCGCAACAGTAGCGAGATAATTAGGATCTTGCTTGTTCCAAGCCAAACGAAGGAGCGGCGTGTGTTGCGGATCTTCGTAAATAATGGTGGAATGCTCGAGATGACGGAGATCGAACATTCGAACCGAGCCATCAGCGCCTACCGACGCAAACATGTCGCGTCCACCCCCAGCTCGACTGAACGCGATGTCGTAAACTTCCTTGTCGTGCGCGATCAATTGCGTTTTCACGTGTCCCGTGACCATATTTATTCGACCGAGTACCTGACCTGTTTCTAATCCCCAAATCGTACAAGTCGTGTCGATACTCGATGTACCTATCAAATTTGGATCAACCTCGTTCCAATCGAACGATGTCAGGGGCGCACAAAAATCTGAATTTTTGTTATTGTTTAACACACATTCTAGACGCGTATCTGGCTCAGCTGCTCTCCATACTCGCAAATAATCGCCTGACGTCGCCAGCAAATCTGGAAACAAACCTGAACCACAAAAAGCCATTAAGTCTCTATGAATAATTGACATGACGCTGAAGTTTGCAATGTCGGAGTGCAACGGAACGATCTAAAAAAACTCCAATAATTACAGTAATAAAAAATTGGCGAATTATAAATGTTTTTTCCGTTAATTTTGCTGGACTCCAACGTTACGAACTTCAACGTCGTTCATATTCAGTTTTGGGTGAGAAGAATAATTTTTTACGATATTATGCTGTTCAATAATAAGTTGAAAAGTTCTGACTGAAATTCATTGAAATCACAGATTTCATAGTACTGCAGTTTTCAACATTTCATGTTTCAACACATAAAATGTATTATTTTTGTGCTTCCATCATTCTTAATACAATATGCAAGAATATTGCAGGGATCTAGCCATAAAAAATGTACCTTTGCTATCTGGAATCCACATAATTTTGGTAGTTGGATAGGGATGATCAAAGGTGCTTTTGGCACTGAATTCCGAAGTCTCTTCATCTAAGGAAACTATCTGAACTTTGTTATTATATTCTTCCACAAAACTGCCAAGGGCCAGTCGAAATCGTTTGTCCGGTCGCACTGACCAATTCATGCTGTAAAGAGGCCATGGTGCCTCATACTTGTAAATTTCTTTGCGCTTCGGCGGCACACTGTGTAAAGCCATTTCTATATTTAGTTCCTATAGAACTATGACGGTTCACTGCAATGAAAATAACAGTATTTTAATTTTTTTCTTTTGAAACCAATTTAGAATGTTGAATCAATGTCAGTAAAATTTAATGTGACATGTGTACAATTTCCAGAATAAGTGGAAAAAATATTATTAGAGTTGAAAAGAACAAAAAAAATATGAATAAAAAATTTATACATTTGTCAAAACCAAGAATGAATATCTAATAAATCGTGAAAATCTGTATCCCTAAGAGTGTATGTGTTAGTGCAGTCATAATTTTTTTATCATATAAATTGAATATCATTTGTTTTTGTAACTTTTCAACCATTTATGCCAGTAGTTGTTACAAATAGAATACATAAACAAGTATAATAATGGAAATTTAACAGGTAAGATTCCAATCAATGAAATGATTTCATAATTTTGACAGCAACATGATAAAGTTTTATTTCCACTATTATTTTTTTGTGTCTATAATTGGAAACATTAAATGTAATGCCAATGTGCATTAAAAAAAATGACGAGCGATAGTATGATGAGAATATTAAAACCCAACTTTTAATTGCTCAACAACTGATCAAGTGATGAAGGAATGGTTCATTTGTAACAATACTTACGATATAAAATAATGTTCAAGTTTTAATCGCTGGTCCAATGAAATGTACAGAAATCTCAACAAGGATTCGTTTTTTTACACACACTTCAAAATCCTAACCCCTTCAAGCTCGTCAATTCACTCATCTAGACACCGCACTAGTCTAGAGCGCGTGATACCGGTCAAAACGTTAAGCGTACATTCAACTTGTGCAACAAATCAGTTTTTTTCCACACCTAACACTTTTCCGACATGTCTTAACAAGGGAGATTGTGACGCGATCGATCAATTATTCATGGAAAAAAAAGGTTTTCACACACGTTTTTCACGGTAGCGTCGACGCTTCGACAGCCTGAAGCCGACTCCATTTTTAAAAAATGGCGTCTATAATTAACACTTGTGAATTATTATAATGTCTAGTTTAAAACCCAATGGATGAAATCAATTATATTGTGGAGTATTTTGTTTATATTATTGTTCCGTTTATTCGTGTTTTATGTTGTTTTTCTTTAATTCTTTCAATGTCTGCTGCTTGATCCTTTTTGTGCTCCTCGTACCTGTCAATCGATGCCGAGCCGGAAGTTCCCTCTATGACCGACGTTAGATGGCGCGTATATGCGGAAAAATGGTATAGCATGAAATTTCTTTACCTTATAATTGCATTTGCGAGCATTTAAATTGATTTAGTAAACATGCGATCAAATTGCGAGATAATAATTCATCGTAACGGATCCGATGAAGGAAGGAAGATATTATCAATAAATTAAGTCCCATAGGCACTGACAATTAAGACTTTCTTATAAAAATCACATGGAAGATTTATTGATGAATGACTTCGAGTGAATCATTTCGTTGAATTCGGCGGTTATTGGTCACTCAACGAAGGCGCTGTCAGTACCAAAAGTAAACATAACACGTTTAGTATCGAAAGCGCGGGAAACGATTGAGTGCCAAATAAAATAACAAAACAATAATTTGTACAATTTTTCTTCGATATTGATGAAGAAATTTATTATCGCCATTACAGATCACGTGTTTGTAACAAATTTTGTTAGTTAACGTTACGCTGGAAGCATAAGTAGGATATGGCGGGAAACAAGTGTCATTTCATTGGCTACGAAGGACTTTTACTGATGTGCACAAGTTCCTGAACCAATCGTACAAGTTGTGAGTGTTTAATTTTGGAGCGATTTCGTAGTTCGTAGTATCCCAGCATTTATTTCATCACCTGACGTCTCGCGAGTTACACGTAGCTCTTTTACGCGGAAAATTTTCTATTATAACTATAACAAAGCAACAAAATGCCGCTCCAAGTTTCCAACAAAAATAACATCGTGCGAACATTGGAAAAAATCAGCTTCAAAGAAAATGTAAGTCATCAAAATTTGTTTTAACTGGATAGAATAGAAAAAATTTTCCAATCTTTCCCTCCTACTTTTCCCGCTCGAAGCCATTCTTGTTTTTATTTTTTGAATGATTCTATTCGAAGAATTTTGATTGTAAATTTCCAAAAATCTAGCACAGCAATCTCAACACATTCTTTCATCACAAATTCGCTTAAATTTTTTTATTTTCGGTTTCCTCATTTACCTAAACTCCTACATTTTGCCTGTTCTCTTAACGTTCTCGAACCTCGAAGATTATTGTGAATTGACCCGATTAGCGTTGATCGTTCATCAATTGCTAAGTAACGATACAAATTTTGTTCACCGTTAGATATTGACGTGGTTTTACCAGAGTTTTTCATCCCGATCAATGGCGTCTTATCAAAAATTCTATGCAACAGATTAGATAATTCTGCTCTCCGTTCTATTCGTTGCTTGTATTTATCTCACGTGTGAGGATTTCTGTAACAAATGTGATCATTACTCCTTTAAAAAATATAAATTTGTATTCTAATATGAATTTTCCATACTGTTTTATCTGTTTTATCTATTTCCTAGCTGTTGGAATAAACCAATAGCATTAAAACATTACCTCTTTCTTGCAGCTAAGACCTCTGTCATAGCATTCAACGATATTAAAATTTACAAAGTTCAACACAAAAAAAGAATATTTCAAACTTTTTAAAAACAGTTTCTTTTTTTTTTAACTGGTAAATCAATTTTGAATTTATCATTTTTCCCATCTTTTAATTTATAGCGCTAAACAAGCCACATTGTTGATTTAACTTATAATGAAAATGATTCTTTTTTGAGCCTCCGTATCCATCTATCATTCTTTTAATGCAATTTTCATATTTAATAAGTTATTTAAAAAGAGATCCCTGTCATACAGCTATTTTGGAGGTTTTTCATTATTATTACCTTTATTAGTAAAAAAGTAGTGCAAATTTTTTTCAATACTTTGAACGGTCCTCAGCTGACAGTGTCACCTATGCATAGAAAGTTCTATTAAAGGGCATGTTACTTCACAGAATATTTCAAACAACCACAAGTTCAGCATGTGAAAACCAAAGAGGTTATACATTTGTATAAGTGTATGGAAAACTAAAGATGTAATATGATATCAAAGAAGAGTTATTTGTTCCGATGAAAATGATCTTTAATCATGTCTAGTTATTTGAATTCAGTCTACGTGAGTAAAAATTATTTAAAAAATTCTTGTTCATCATTGGATTCTTGATAGTTGGAAATTTTGTCTCCGTGGTGCAACGAACAGTTGCGATAGCTTCATATTTTCAAGAACCAAAAGTTTTATTAAATTTTTTCACACAAACGAAGCTCTGAAATTTATAAGAACATTGAGACTTCTGAAAACATTTAAAATGATCATAAATAATGTATTGAGAATGAAACTTCTCATTAAGCGCGATGACACTATTGAATTGCGTTGGCAATTAAAGAGGTATTGCACATCATTGCATAATAATCCAGAAAGGAAAACTACAATGAAACTTGGGTTGCAGGTATCACCAAAGAAAAAGTTATGTCTGAGTCCGGAAAAGCTTCAAGAAAATGGAACTAAGAATGGGGTAAGCGAAGGAATAAATAAAAATCCATTTCCCAGTGTTTTTCTTTTCAATCATCGAAGCGATAGAAAACTACTTATTTCTCTTCCTCTTACAGATTGACAAATCAAACGTGGTTTCAAAATTGGATCTGTCTGAAAGTGGATCAGTATCAAAATTCGACATCACATTGGAGCCTTTGCTCAGAGAAAATCCCAAACGATTCGTTATATTCCCGATCCAGTGGCAAGACATCTGGGACATGTACAAAAAAGCTGAGGCATCTTTCTGGACAGTGGACGAAGTCGATCTCTCCAAGGTTGGGATGAAATTTTTTTTAATTCACTTTTCTAAACTAACATTTTCAGCGGAATTTTTAAAGAATAAAATATCTCATTTTTTCATAACAGGATTACAGCGATTGGAAAAATCTCAACAAGGACGAGCGTCATTTCATTTCCCACGTTTTGGCATTTTTCGCGGCTTCGGATGGCATTGTTAACGAGAATCTCGTAGAACGTTTCAGCCAGGAAGTTCAAGTTACCGAAGCTCGCTGCTTTTATGGCTTCCAAGTTGCCATGGAAAACGTCCATTCGGAGATGTATTCCCTTTTGATCGAGACTTATATCAAAAATCCTAATGAAAAGTAAAACATTTTTACGACTATTTTTGATAATGAGAATATTTTTTATCCAATTTTATACACTAGTTCATGCATTTTCCACACTTGATGCTTATGGAGAAAAATCTTTGTATCCATTTTGACAGAGACTTTTTGTTTAACGCCATCGAAAATCTTCCGTGCGTTGCAAAAAAAGCAAACTGGGCATTAAACTGGATAAACAATGACGAAGCAACTTTTGCCGAACGTGTAGTCGCCTTTGCAGCGGTCGAGGGTATATTTTTCAGTGGCAGTTTTGCAGCTATATTTTGGTTGAAAAAACGAGGTATCATGCCCGGACTTACCTTCAGTAATGAACTCATCTCAAGGGACGAGGTACTTTTTTCATCTTTTAAAATTCTTCAATTAGTTTTGCCTTCTTACGATTTTTGAACAATCTTTATTCATCAGAGTTGAAATGATAAAAGAAATGAAAAATATGAATAATTACAAAACTTTTCCGAAGTTTTGATATTCGTCGAGTGAATTACACGATTTCAATTCCATTTATTAGTTTGTTTATCTTTGTTTCATAGAAATATCAATGTACTTTCGTGTTACAGGGATTACATTGTGATTTTGCCTGCCTGATGTTCAAGCACATCGTACAAAAGCCAACGGAAGAGCGTGTAATATCGATAATAAGAGACGCGGTAACTATCGAACAAGAATTCTTGACAGAAGCATTGCCAGTCAACATGATTGGCATGAATTGCGATTTGATGAAAACCTATATTGAGTTCGTAGCCGACCGTCTTCTCGGGGAACTCGATTGTCCAAAGGTACTTGACCACAGGAGGAAAAAAGCTCTTATTTTGACGGTTACGCCTTGGACGCGTATTATCGAATGAATTTCCCATTAACTATTTTTTTCCTCGGCTATTTACAGATTTACAATTCTGAGAATCCCTTCGACTTCATGGAGCATATTTCGCTCGAGGGAAAAACGAATTTCTTCGAGAAGAAAGTCGGCGAGTACCAAAAGTGGGGAGTGATGGAAGAGGAGAGTACGTCAAATTTCGGAGTGAATGCCGATTTTTAACGAGATCGCAGGTGATCTAGAAAACAAAAACGACGACGATTTTTAACATCGTTTAAGAATCCAATCCACAAACATTGAAAACTTTGTGCTTAAACCAATCGATTTTTTTTACTAAGTTTTCTCGAGACAAAGTAGTCACGATCTTTATTCTTCGATAGACATCCATAACTTTTCTTTTGCACTGTTTCACAGTTTTTCTTGACGCATTCTGTAAAACAAGACTTATTTGTGATTAATCACAGAAATATCAATTGAAAATTGGACGTATTTTTCCAGCGCCCGATTTCAAATGTTCGTGAGTATTTGTGAGCGAATGAGAGCGTAAATGTGATGTCTGAATGTGTATGAGCTTTGAAAACCACACGCGGACAAAAAATAAGAGGCTTCCCCAACTAGCCAATTTCATAGTTAGTTTTTTTTATGTCGTGACTGCAATACATAACCTTGTAAGATAAATCGCACGGTAGCCACGCTGCAGTGAATTATAGAGACCAAATTCGTAATACCCGAATACTAAAGAGAGGACAAACGATTTAGGTCAACTGAACACATGGCTCGATTGTAATAATTTTCGACTTTTGTAATCTTTTTGAAAAATCTCGCTGGAAAATAATTATTTCGATATATTTTGTTAAAGAAAAAAAAAACAACGCTTATGTGTGAACAGGAATGACGATTATTGAGAAGAACTATGATTTTCATGCCCGTTATCCGAAGATTCTAATCGATTATTGAAAAATACCCAAGTTCTGCCTTGGCTACAAAAAATGAATGGGAATCTAAGCCTTAACAAATTATCAAGCGTTTCCTGAAAAGAATCGAATCGGCGTCGATTACTTTTGTAATTAAAACGTTTTGCAGTATTTGCATGTAAATAATCGAATAAATAAAATTTTGTAATTTACTGATGGAGAAAACTTTTTGTTTATTGATTTATGAACTTTTCAATACACGATTGTCAAAGTTCTGGATATTCTGGAAGGTTTTTGGAAGTTCACTTTGTAAATTGCTCGCGAAACGATTCGGTCAGTGGTCCCCCGTGGGAAATAATTCTTTGTCAATTCATATCGATCCTAAATCCATGCTTTACTCGGTCGAGATATTGCTGACGACAATCCATTTCATCAGCTGGTCTGTTGTAAGGCAGCCAGACTGGTTCACCAATGAAGTATCTCTTTGCCTTGATAAAATTCTGTTGAAGAAAATTAAGAGAAAAGCGTTTTTGAGAGTATTTTTTTCAGTATCAGAAATCGCGTATTTCGAAAATTTTAACTTACATTGACATTAAGAGTAAATCTGTGATAAATTCCACTCGGTATAATAATCAAATCTCCTTTAGTTACTTCAATACGGATCCATTCGTCGTTCGTGTCTCTAACGTCGAAGTAGCCAGATCCGTCCAAAACAAGACGAATTTCTTCGTCCGTGTGTAAATGTTCCGTGAAAAAAATTTTCAGCTGCATGAATACAATAAACAATAATATTATTCAAAAATTGTGCAATTATAATTTTTTAGTTGACTTGTTAAAGAAATATTTTTTGTGAGCTGCTAGCACAGTGTTGGCCACGTGACGATCAATTGACAGCGCTTTTCATTTTTTCCACATATCTCACGGGGTACACGAATTTGAAGGTTTTTCTTAGGAAAATTCATAATTAATTTGTTATCGACCTTATCAATGAATAGTTGGACAATATACCATAGAGGAATTATAAAGCGTATAGCATATTAAAAAGTGATCGATTCTACATACCTTTTCCTCGTAGTTTGGTAGACACTTTTCCGAGCACACGATCTCATCTTCGTACGTGTAACCGCGCTTTTTTTTGAGTTCACAAAGGACGTCGTCCGCTGCGTAGTTGTCTGCGTCGATCTAAAACAAACAGAACACTCAACATGAAAACTCATTAATCCTCTCGTCGATGTAAACATAAAACTTAAAATACAGGTTTGTTTGAACATTTATTCGAATCACGGTTTCAGTAATATCCGTACGAATGATATGCTGCTATATTATCTTTCCTAACCTTGAAATATTCGACGCCGGAAACCTCGTAAAGTTCATTCAAAGACAACAATTTTTGTGGCTCACGATGATGTTCCAAACGTTGATCAGCATCACTCGTATCCATATACCAAGCTCGCACCATTTTCAGAATTTTTCACACCTCTGAACGATGACTGATTATAAAAATAAACAAATTTTTATGTTCAAGTTTTTATGGTTAGAACTCAAAGCTCGAATTAAGTCGTTCCGAGTCCGAGTTGTTTCATGATTACTGCTGATTGCAATAGTGGATGTTCGTGCGTTATGTAAAATATTACGCATTTATACATAGACACAGACACACCCACGCACCGATAACAAGCATTGATAAATCTTTCTACTGTAATTGGATAACTTAAGATTTCATTGTCAACCTAATCAAATATTTTCTATTATCGTTCCTCAATATATTGATGAAATTTTGATCTCAAATTCTTAATCTGTCAATTATCAAATTTTATGATCAAGCTGTAAATAGTTAATCAGAATGTAATTAGATAGACATGACATAAATTTTATACTTTAAATCATAAAAACATTTTTCTTATTTTCTGTTTTCTTATTGTTGAAAATGTCTTGAGAACATCAATATTTTGAAGTTGCGTTCAAAATGAATTGAATACAAATAATTAACGAGAACCCTGAGTATCGAACGAATGACTCCACAGTACCTACATTTGTACGAATTTGACGTGTCTTTAATTGTACTTAATTCATTGCTACCAAATAAATATTATCTTGTCGATTGTTTCTCACGTTTTTCATTCTTGCTCTGGCTTAACAGTGGAACTGCTGGTCTCCTGCAATGGAGGAAATGGACAATCTTTACGCAAAACTGCAAGTTTACCTGATGAAGAAGGATGACCAATTTGGTAAATTGAGATTTCTTACATCGAGAACGACGAATGAAAATTTTAAGAACGTACAGGAGATTTGTGACACAGTTGGAGAAATATTGAAGGCTTGTGGGATTCCAACAGGAGAAAACACTTCGCTGAAAGATCCAAAGTGTGTGCAGACTTTCAAGTATCTTGTGTTAAACACAAATTTTGAATCGCAGGAAAATTTGGGGGAAGATCCATTAAATGGCTATTTGGTGGACATGTGCCCGCCCCTTTCGCCGTTCCTTCTCATTGAAGTTCTCTGGTCTCTGGAGTATGAAGAAATTTTGGCAAGATCGATACTCCACGTGCCTCTGGATTTGGCAGTCGAATTGATTGAAATATCAAAGCGTTGTGTAGCGCTCTTGGACTTTCCTCGTGCTCTGAACTTTTTGTTTCTTCTAACGGTCAACAATTATAAAAAACTGCATTTGATTGCTGCAAACGGTGCAATAACAACGAAACTTGAGGAGAGCCTCGAAGAATTGATCATTTATTGTCAAGACTTAATGTCTTCGTACATCGACGTTATTTTCATGCGAATAAATGAAGTTGTGAGCATTGAAAAATCTGAGCGACATGGTTTGATCATAAAAGCGATGATCAAGCTGACGCAGGATTGCCTTGAATGTGCAGAAAACGGTGTGAGCTTGTCGGACGAAGAAATAAACCTATACAAATTGACTTTTGGCCGTGAGCCTCGCAAACTTGTCAAAGAAAATTTCGCATTACATCTGAACGAGTTGGACCAAGAACTCATTTATAATTTACTGAAAAAGGTGACAGATGTTGACATTGCGACTTACATTGATTGGGCTGATCTCGAAGATTTGTCCAACCCAACAATGTCCCTTCAAAAGTCGCTCGGCATAGATTGTTACAACTTCATCGAATTCATCAAGAACCACAAGAATTCCATAGAAACGAATAAATTGATCTCGTGTCTGCAACAAATAGCTTCGAAACCCGAACATTCCGGAGCCACCAATGCGAATCTCGATCTCGAAGCATTGCGAAAAGGTTTGATTGACGGAAAAAAGGAGTGTTTGAAAGGCCTCATGGAACGCTATCGCGAATGGAACCACGAGATTTACGTTGTTGTACGAAAGCATTACGCGTCGATGGACAAGCAAGATTTCCTTAATTTACTCGAATATCTCACGTACGTTATGACGAAGGAGGGACAAGAAGAGCACAAACGCGACGTTTATATCACAGTTGTTAAAGCTCTACTTCAGCAGGATATCAAGAACGTTTACGAGACGGTAGTCGATTATATATTGCAGCACGATGCCCGTAACACTCTCGAGTGCTCGTTCACCGAAGAAGCATTCAAGAATTTTATTTCGCACAACAGAAATTTGAAAACAGCGACAAATTTGCGAATGTTGTTGTTTTTCCTCGTTAAAAATCCAAGTAAATTTCTTACCATTCTCGTGAAAATGTGCATCGGACATCCCGAGTACAGCAACATCATGTTAACGCCGAGTGACTTCATGCTGGTCTCTCCGATTTTGAGTATCCGTGAAAAACAAGAGGAAAGCTTTATACTCGTGGCCCTCCGAAAAGTTTGCATCGACAACGGCGAATGGAATTCGAAGAAATTTTCACACCTCCTGGTAGTGCTTCTCGACGAGTGTATTCTCGATGTCGACGATCTTGTCAACAAAATATTCATTCCTTACCTCAATGAGAGTTCCAATAATTTGCCAAATATTAATTGGCTGATGAATTTTTTGCGAAAAGTTTTTGCAAATCTCACTGAAAAGACAAATTTCGAGGTTCTGTATCTGACGATCATGAAAAAAATGTCGAGCATACGAAATGACACGAATTTACGAAAGTCCTCGATGACCCAAACTTTTGCTCTTATGGCCAGTTCGATCGAACATACAACCGGAAGGCTGCTTCAATATTCGAGTGAAAATGCGATATCGGAACTCGTAGATAAAGTTGAAGAATCAGTGAGGCCACTGGACCATTACTACTTGCACAAGTGCACACGTCTGTTGCTTTTCAAAGAAATAGGAAGGGTGAATATTTTCAATACGATAAGAGACTACGAGAGGCGATGTTTCGTGGTGTTATCAAAAATTCGTAGCTGTCATGAGATTGTCGAAAACCGTGAGCCGGAAAAGTTCGATTTTCAATCGAGCCAATTCCAAGATGACTATATTCGCCATTTTATTATAACCTCAATCGAGCCCGAATACGTTCAATTTGCTATCGAAGCGGTGATCTCCCAACGGGATGTTTTGCACTGCCAAGACGAGTATTTAGCCTACGAAAAAATAGTCCGTTTGACGATCGAAGCTGGTGTTCTTTGTCTGGAATACCCTGGAGCGCATTCGCCTGACGCTTTGGCAACACTGTTCAAAAGTCTCGCACGATTCACGCGGATGCTCGTGAATCTTGAGAAAATTTCTAACGACAAAATCGATCAAGGACTGCTCGTGAACTTTCGAAATTTGGACGAGTCGATTAAGCCAACGATATTTTCTTCCCTCTACACTAATGCTGTTGTTGAAATGAACAATCGCGACTCTCGCGAATCCGACTACGAAAATTTGAAAGCTCTCGTTACGACGCTCGATAATTTTAGCAACAAGTGTCTCGAAATTACTCGCAACGAGGTTACATTCGAAGGGGCACCCTCTCACCAAGCTAGAAGATTCAAAGTGGCTTTCGATTTCATTCAGGAAGTCACGAGTCCCACTTACGTTGATGACAATTATTCATCGCTATCTAAAATTTATAATCTATTATCTATGAAACAATCGCCCGATGTACCTTGAGAGCTCATTGTTACTGTATTTTTGTTCGTTTAACATGTGATCAAACAAACGTTTTACTCTTAAATAATTTGTTCTCGTTACTTAATTAATGTCGAAGGATGAAAGTCAAGATCTCAGCAAACGCTTCCCTGATATATATGAGCATACAAGTTTTTTTTTTTTTTTCATTTTCATATATTTATTCTCACTTGTTCGATTGTGAAAAAATCTCGTTGAATAAACTCGAGTGGATTTTGGAACGAGTAGAAAATTGGGTAAATTTTAGTCACTCGTTCCATTGAAATCCATTAAAATTGTGATTTATTCGGTGACCGCAGTGATTATAGGTTACTCATGGATGAGAATAACTTTTATCGGATTCTTCACAATTGGTGATCCACACTACCGACGGCGGCGCTCGCGTCTCTCGGAAATATGGCGTTATTGGATAGAAATTTTGACAGTTGTGTACAATTTAGTATTGGAAACATGACTCAGTCGTACTCGAAAATTCGACAAAATTATGAATACGCACATTTTTTTGTTGATAACCGCTGCAAAAACTACTCAATGACATTAATATTACGTGGCAGAGGCTGCCGCTGCTTTGCACTTCAGCAGCAGTTCGAGAAAAATCCGCGAGGCGTCGCACGCTTCGTGTGCGTGCATCGCCAATTGTAATGACAAAAGAGATTTCAGTAATCGATTTATATTTATATGAGACCTTCGATTCGGAGGTATCTTACCAAGTGAGAATATTCTTTCTTAAGAAAAGAGAAGCAACGGTAATAAAAATATTGTAATATAAACCGATCGGCTATTTTTTTTTCTCGCATATGAATTCGACACAAAAGTCTTCGCACTTTTCTGCCTCAAAGCGTATGACGGGTACGATTTTTCACATTTCCTTGCAAGTGGCTGCCGTGATTTCCTCATGATCGAAAACAATGCGCGTTTCTTCAATAATCCCTCACGTTTGTGCTCAAATCTACGAGTAGTGAAGCGGTCGGAGTCGTTTGAAGGCGTCAAAAGAAAAAAAAAAAAGAGAAGCCACAAGTTCCTACCGCGATACGACGGAGAAACGAGATGGAAAGGCTGCGGCTGAATACTTCTGTTTTCCTATCTCTAGCTCTCGTTTTATCACGTTTCATTTCCTACGTATTCATAAATATAAAAACGTGGATTTTGCGAGCTGCATGCCCACAATAAAAACAGAATAAATCGTTTTGTACGTAGATAACAATGAGTTACGACAATAATTTCTATTGTACCCTCAACCTTGGGAGTCAGCCAATCGAGGAAAAAAAACTATCGACGCGGTGTTTATCCGTAAAAATATAATGAAGCAGCGATTTCCAGGTGCGTCCGACAGAGTAAACCATCCATAACCAAGAGTGCCTGTCAATCTAATTTCAAAGTATCTTTTTCTTTTCATCCGACGTTTATATTTGTGCGATATTGACAAAATGTCATTACAATGTGTAATTACAAAAGAAAGGAAAAAATATGTTATTTTTTTTAGTTTCATAAATACACGAATTGTGAGAAAAAAATGTGCATCGCTTGTCGAGATATAATTTGAAGGAGGACGATGAGAAAAATAATGTATAAACTTCGAGAGTGCTACGATCAATCGATGACATTGGAGTTGACAAGTTTTTTCTTCGATCCCCCATAACCGCACACTACTTTCGTTTAATCTTGCCGTTATATACGTTTCTTCAATATTTATTTTGTGCCATTTAAAACGAACAATAAAATACATCTTGTCTTTAGCATCATTTTTTTTCCACGCGAAAAAAAAGAAAATAATTCAGATTAATAATTGCGTTACGCAAGCCCGTAACAGCGTGAGACGTGAATTTTCAAGACTGCGACAGATTTTGTTTTTTCCTTCTCGTTACATGACTAGATTGTTATGCCGTCAAAAAAAAAGAGCCACAATATCGATGCGTCTCGAATATGTAACACGACTAAAAAACGATAGACGTTCGAGACGTTCAAACTGGTATGCTCTGCTACTAGAGGTAATAGAAAACGCATCAACGAGTTGAGTTTCTTTTTGTTTTTTTCTTTTTTTTTTCTCCACTGATAACAACATTCGGGCTCGTTGTCACATCGATTTTTCCAAGGATATATCAAAAGGACGAACCAAGTGTACAACTGCCGATTGAAATGTTTCTGGAACAACGGATTTTTATAATGATTTATTAACAAACGAAAAAAAAAAAAATAATAATAATAATGCAAAAGACGACTCAAGGATCGACAAGTATGTATTACTTTCACCTATAATATTTAATGCACATTTTTTTGCTGTAAGCTGTTCACTGTAGTCTTTATCAATTTTTTACGTGTGAGATAGTTAATTTTTTTTATTGTTATTATTACTATAATGTATACGTATATATATTTTCCTACATATATATTTATATGCGGTTAGACATATAGATATATATATATATATATACATATAACTTGATGCTATAATATTTACAGATTTTTCACATTGTAAAAAATATAACATATTTCGTACTCAATACCATACGCAGGTAGTACTGAAAGGCCGATATACATCTAAATTGTGGTGTTGTTTCTTATGTATTTTGTCTTTTGTTTTCTCAATTATTTTGTTGTTGTTGTTGCAATAGTTAATTTTATTTCATGGATGAATAAAAGTGAGCCAGTTGCGCGAATGAAATGTAATAAATGACTACGATAATATGTAACGATGAGAAAAAAAAAAAATAAAAAATACTAATCGTTTTCGGGAATCGATGACGAAATTAAAAGGGACGCTAAAAATTCGATAGACCGCGGATTCGTGGAGTTTGTTTGTATTTTCTGGTATTTCCTTTCAATATTGTTGTTGTTGTGGTCCTTAAAGATGATATGCTGTCGACACGGAGGCGCTAATTTGCTTCGCCAATGTTACTTTATACACACTGAAAAAGTTCTCGCTATGAATGTTCACCGCGGCAGTAGTGTCTTGTGTAGATTTTTTTTCAACTTTTACGAATCAAATAATGCGCTCAACGTTGTCGCGTTTTTCACGCTTATTTTATTTTTGTTCGCATGGGTGGTTTCGGTTACTTTGTATTTCACTTTTCTGGTACCTTTTTTTTAGAAAAATATGCAATTTCGAGCTCGACAAGCAAACGACTATGAGCTGACGCGGTGTGGCTTACTTTTTCACTATTTTCTCAACGTTCTTTCGTAGAAATATATATAAAATCGATTGTTTGTTTTCTGTTTATTGTTTTCACTCGGATAGCGTTAATCGGATAAAAATGACTGTTAAAGATTTGACAATTGTTATACAATCGCTCGTTTGCTTTGCTTTTGAGTTACAAAAAGTGTGAAGCACGAACGAATATGAAAAAAAAAACGGTGATTATGGAGTTTGAGTAGTTTTGCGAAAATTCATTTTTTTTCTTTTCTTAATTTAGAAAATTGTTCGGTATTGAAACTGCCTGGATTACCGAAAAGAACGAACAATGTTGATTTTCATGAAGACGTCGTCGCGAGAGATTTTTGTCACGAATCTGACATTTTTTGTTCTTTTACAAAAGTGTGCAGACTCGAATGTTCTTGCGTTCGCTTTAACGTGTGCGTGTCTTGTTTATCTTTTCTCCGTTTGTTTTAAAAACGTGGTTTACATCTACAGGATCACAGAAAGACTATTCGGTATATCGAAGTGAAAAATTCATAATGACAAAAACACGTGGTTTCTTCTCGATTTAGTTTGCCCTTTTTTACACATGTCCAAACGAATAATGCAATTTGTTCGACAAAACGAACGATTCGACCGTTCAAAAATTTGCTTTTCCCGCTCTCTCACACATTCTGTACGCTCTCGTTATTGGTATTTTCACATTTAAAATATTCGCCGTCGCATTCTGTAAAAAATGGTAAAAAACAAGGTTCCTTCTTTACACCGAGACTCTTCTCGAGAGTTATCTTTAGCTTAGAGGTGTTATTAAAAAATTGACGTGCAACAATATTGCCGTAGTCCTTCGTTTTCTCTCGGAGTTTGTTTTTCTAGTATTTACTCACGGGAAATTAAACACCGTGCGCTTCTCTTGCTTCGATCGTACGAAGATCGCTTTTTTTAGTGCGACCGAGGAAAGGTACGAATCTCTTATATACCGCAGTTGGAGAAAGGAACGAGCATCGTTCGGTGATGAAAAAAAAATCAAATAAAAATCAAATCGTTTCCAAATGACTTGCAGTAACGTAAGGCAAACATTCGTAAATTGAATGAATTTCAATAGTTTTATTAATTTGTGCATCCAACGCCTATGAATTAATCATTTTTCTTCGAATAAGATAGTCAAGATAGTCAAAGGAACCTCGGGAGTAACTTTGAAAGAACTGTGACGATTCATGATTTTCCATGATTCCGCTTTCATTTATTGACGATGAATATTTCTCAATTTTTCTTTACAAAAATGCTCGTCCTTGTGTTATTTTTTTAATTTTTTTTTTTAATTTTTTATTTTTCATTTTTTTACTAATTCCTGATATGCGCACACGGTTGCCGAGTAAAAATCGATTTCGCAGTTATCAAAGGGCTTCTTAATTCAACTATTATTATCGTCGCGAGTTAACGAGCTTTTTTCGCACAATTACTCCCGTCGAAGCAACGTTACGAACCCAGCTGTACACATTATGTTCATTTCTCTTGGTATAAATATACGAGAGACAAAAAAACAATGAATCGAAGACAATGGAAATGAAACGTTTATCAAAAATTTTCGGGTCCGGTGCATATAGCAAGCTCTTCATGTAAAAATCGATCGTTTAAGTCGTTATCATGTTACGTAGTAATATGTTTGTGTGTGTGTGTGTGTGTATTTTAATTCATTTTTATTTGACCATTTTTGCCGTCATTTGCGAAACGACACTCCTCTGGACACAAATCTCGTACGTTCAGTCGGTTTTTCGATAGTTATTCTTTTCCGTTTATTACTATAATCATTATTTCCATCTCGTATATCTTCTCCTCCTTCTCATTATTTCGCGTGAAAAAACCTTTGGATATAGCATCAAACGTTATCGAATACACGTTCTTTTTGCAAAAACATCATCGCCGTTATTTTTACTCTTCTCAAAATAGTACAAAGTATAATAAATTCCTATCTGTGACTCATTGACTTCAGGTAAATTCTTCTGTACAGTTTTACAGCATGCAGAGATGCGGATACATTTACGTGTATGTTTTTTTTCCTCTTTTTTGTTCTTTCTTTCTTTTTATATATACGAGTTATCTGCACGCAACACACAGTTGGAAGAGAGAGCTCTTGAACGAAAAAAAAAAAAACAAAACAAAACAAAAACAGACGAAGAAACGAATTGAAGGAAAGAACGTATGTTTTATCGAAAATCTTAAAAACAACGGGGCAAACATTAAGGGCGAAAGGGTCGCTTTTGTAACGCGAGATCTAACAACCCCGGTTTAGAGAGTTTCATCTATTTTTTTTCTTCTTCCTTCCATAATCTGCGAAAATGATTAATCTAGCCGAACGACATCGCTGAATTCTTCATTTTAGAAAAGTACATTTCTTTTGCAGACGAATCAACGCTGTTCCGAGACATTACAAACGCATTCGAGAGCGCGATTAAAGATTTTATAACGTCGAGGAAAAAAAAGTGAAAATTCCAAGTGGATGAATTTCTTGCAATGACCGGAAAAGACTGAAATTAGTCTGAAACTGCAGATCTGTATTTTCATAAAATGCAAAAGCAGAACTGTTTTTATTTCGATATTTGGGAGTTTGTTCCATCGTGACATTTGTTTTTATCGTTTAATCACTAATGGGAAGAAAAGCCCGGAGGAAGTTCTTACGATACATTCATGTTAATATCGACTATAATATTGAAAATTCGATTGCACGGCTTCCTTAAAAGAAAAGTAATGAGTAACGATAAACCAAGATGAAAAGAATTTCATGTGGGCAGAGAAATACAACTGGGATAGTTGTCTTACGATTTACAGCGATCATTGCTTCCATCAACGCTTTGGATACGAAGGAATTTAGTCAATTGCCATAAAAAGAGGGTTTGTAAAGTTCTATCAAGAAGTTTGACCAGAATGTTATTTATCACGCAGGACCAAAAGATGATGAAACGAATGATCAGTTTTTCATGAAAATCGAACAAAATCCCAAGACACAAATCAAATTTACCCTGATTGAATTATTGCAACAGAACGCGAAATTCTTTCGCTGGAATGATAAAAACAAACAATTTCCCTTGACTCCCATCTAGGTTCGCTCTCAAGTTCACCAATTTATCATAAAAAAATATTCAAAAGCAAAATCTCAATGATTGTATCGCAAAAACAACCTGCCGCTGCAGAAAATTCACAATTTGAATACAGAAGAGTTGGTGCATTGAATGTATCATCCGCAACCTGCGACGATTGAATTCTGGTTCGATTGAGCGTAAAGTGAACTAAAGTTCAAAGAAATCCGGAAAATCATTGTGCAACTTTTAGCAATGATTAGCTCAAGTGTTCTCATTTTCTATTTCACGCTCGTTTATAGCACCTCGCAAATGTTGGTAGCAATTTAAAGATGGCAGATGCAACGATAATTTTTAATGTTCTTTGAAAGCAAAGGAAGAGCGTGTACCAAAAAACCCGGTTCAGTGAATTCACATCTCATCCTGTCTGCGTCTCATTAATTGAGCAAAGCCAAACACAGGGAATATCGAATAAACATTATCTTTTGCAGTCCCTAACAATTAACAAACTCTCTCACAACGAGGGAGTATAGACAATATCTTCTTTTGTCTCAGCCTCTCAGTACATTGGTCCTTTAAGTCCACACATTCTCTCTCTATCTCTCTTGTTCTCTTTTACACACGCTATCTCTCTCGGCCCTCTTTGTTGCCCGCTTAACAAACTATGATTAATCAATACATATACATATATATATATATGATCACATATATATATATATATGAATATATATTACAATATGATGTTTACACATAATACTATTCGCGTATATTAAAATATTTGGCCGTGGCAATTGCAGCCACGATCTTTTCGTACAAAAAACAAAATCGAAAACAAATGTGCAGCCGGCGCATTTGTTTCATTGTCGTACATAGTAAATAGTCTTCCATTTCATACATTTTCTATCTTCTTTCTCGCTCTCTCTCTCTCTCTCATTTTCTTTCTTTCTTTTCTCGTTTTCGTACGTCATAAATTATAATTACAGAGTTTTTGCAATTTATTCACAGGTTTGAACGTTGCGACTGTTACGTAGCAACTTTTGCAGACGTATCTCCTAGTGCCGAATATTGTTCATTTTTTTTAATTGATTTCTTTCTGTCGAGACGTTGTTCACTCTCTTATCAGCCGGAAGAAACTGATTTATATTTTTCTCTTTGATACCAGTTATTGAATCATCTTTTTTCTCAACTTCTTAACTAACACTTTAATCTCTGGAGCTCCGAATTAGTTTGATTAATTATTAGAGGACGCTGCAACAGCAGTAACTTTTTTTTTCTTTCTCCGGACTGAAGTTCATCTCTCGCACTATTTCAGCAAACATCTCATTGACGTTTGTACGGTTTTTTGCAGACGCCTCGACGAAAGGACAACCCCACAATTGCGCCAGTGCGTTCCCCTCTGCCGTGTCGACTTCTCGCTGATGATCGAGATCCAGTTTATTGGCTACTAACAAAACAGGAACCCTCTCGGTGCCTTTCACTCGGGTTATCAATTCTTTCATTGCTTTGATGTCCTGAAACGTCTGATGGTTCGTGAGACTGTAAACAACGACAAAACCTTGACCATTCTTGATGTAGAGATCCCTCATACTGGCGAATTGTTCGGTACCCGCCGTATCGAGAATTTCGAGTACGCAAGGTGAGTTATCGACCTCGATTTCTTTTCGATAAAAATCCTCGATCGTAGGATCATATTTTTCCATAAAACAACCAGACACGAATTGCACCGTAAGGGCCGACTTGCCAACACCACCCGAGCCCAATACCACAACCTTGAATTCACGCATTTTTTACGTTTATGTATTATGTATTCACGATTAGACACAGAAAGCACTGGTGTTTTAGACGTTTTTCCGAAAATCAACGGAGATTAATGAGGAAAAAGTAATTAAAATACACAAAAAAAATAATCGTCACGAGAATATAATGCGATCTTTGACGTATTCACAGCCGAAAAATTCTTCATGCGCGTAGCCCTTTATTTTTATATATCTCTCTGGTTTTGACACTGCTGTACACCCTTTGAAGAATACACATAAGATCGGTGGAAAAAAAAAGAAAAAACTTGATGGTCTGTCACTTTATTACATGTAATCCTTGCCACGATTTACGGGTTAATAATGTCCTATAGCACTGAATCACGAAACACACACAGATTTTTTTTAAACGAAATGAAAAAAAAGTACTGAATTATTCCGTGTGTGTGCTACTGTTGTTTTTTTCCTCTTTCTTTTTCTCGCAGCGACACGCCGCTACAAAGTTCTCCACCTTCGTGATCCAAGTACGGCGACTAAAACGGCAACGTCAAATGAGCCTCTTCTTCTTCTCGATCGTTTCTTCGACGAGGTCTTTTGCTGATCGAGACAAATCATTTGACGACTATGTTCCACCTTCTTCGTTCACCGTATATTTCTTCTTTTTCCTTTTCGATTCTCATCGAATCTCTTCACCATTGGCACAAAGGAATTTCTCGTAACTGAGCAAAGACATGACACACACACACACCTTCCCCTCGCACTCTCCCTCTCCGTGTTTCACTCTTCCTCTCTCGTGCTTGCGTTCGCGTAGTAACCGTAGTCACCGCTCGTGTCGTTCTGGTCGGCCCTGATTTTTGATATATGTATATATTTTTCAATTTTTCAATTTAGCCAAAAAGACGAACTTCACTTTCACGAAGTTTTACCATTTTTCACCGGAACAGTCGTTTCTTTTTGGCGAATCAATATTTCCGTCTGTCCGCACGTCACCGTTCTATTTTTTCACTTCTCAAAAAGACTGGACGTGCTGCCGCGTGACGCCATTTTATCGTAACTCCGAATTTTCCTCTGAACGTGCCAGACGTATAATTCTGCAAGTGCTTGGATGCCTCTTTATCCTGCACATACGCATTTGTGTACATAAACGTATATGTCCTTAATAGACAGGCGTATTCACACGCACGATTGCAGCACGTAAGTAGAAAAACCGATTAAAATTCGTCTGTCAGAGAAGAAAACTCTTCCCAATAAAGTTCAGTTAAACCCGTCAATTCGGTACTGATGTATGCGAACGTCAGTCGAATCACACACACACATACGCACTGTATAGAAAACTTCGTGTTATATTAAAAACGGTTTATTCGCGTATATTCCCACGAGAGCGTCGCCCATATAAATTCACTGTAACAAGAGAAGGGGAAAAATATGAACGAGCCAAGAATTCGTTTAAAATACTAGATTATCGTTGGTCACGATGTAACAATACGAACAGGGTGACACTGCGATGGAACGACAGACGGACAGACACAGTGACGGGAAATACGTGTGTATATATATATATATATATATGCGGTGGGACGGGATTTTATTGAGACACCCACGACGTGTGCTCGTAGACTGCACGAAGCGCACTGTCTCACTGTGCTAGTCCACGGAACTTAAAGGCTGCGTTTTAAGCCGACCAAGATGGCTTGTTTCGTCTCTCTCTTTCTATCTTCCTCTCTCTATCTCGCGCGCGCACTAGGCCTTTTTCAACGAATCTCATTGGTCAGAACCAGTGCCAGTGAGCTGGAGCTGTCGCACCCGTCGTACTTTTCAGTGCTTTTCAGAAATCATGTTATCACATTTTGTCGTATGGTCAAACTTACTTATATATGTGAACATCAGAACTAACGATAAAGAAAGAAGAAAATATAACTTAAAGGTATGTTCGTTGTGAAATTCAATTGGGATAACACTCGATGAACCAGTGTCATACATTTTTTCCAATTCTCATTTATTTCGGGATTTTTCACGGCAGACGCATTTCCCATCGCATATTACGCTCGCTGTGTCTATTCGACATGACAACTGTTGTTATGGCCGATACGGAGACGAGACGTCATATTTAATGAGCAATCTTCATCATATACGTTATTCGTCATAGACTAATCAATTACTCGCGGACGCATTTTCCAAACTATAGCTTTTCTACCATAACAGTGCGTAAATAAATCTCGATCGGCAAAAACAGTAAAAAGGCTTGCGAATCTTAAAGAAATAAATCATCCGAATAAAATGAAAGTACGAGTGGTTCGAAGTATTTTCGTGAGCCCCGAGGATCCACGTGCCATATGAAGGGCCTTTCCATTCCAAAGCCTGTTGCTTTAGATTCGCTCGAGTGTTTTTAATGTGCGTGCAGCCTAAAGCGAGGCCGATATACAGCTGCGCGAAAATTGACGTTCATTTCGTCAGTTATCTCATCTGCTGTTCGTCTCTCACGCGCTTGTTGAGTTTTTACGCGTTTCCTTCCTCTTTTTTCCATTGCCTCATCTCGTAGCGTGCACTCGTAGGCCAACGCTAGTGTACCAAGGGTACTCGAGCAGCTTTACTTCGTGCGACGACTCTGCAGGGATCGCGCGCTAAATTTTTCCCTCCCATAGTGTGCTCTTTCCACTGTTTCGCCAACTGTCGCTTTTCTCCTGCCACGTAAGTATTGTCGAAAACACCTGAAAGTGTCATTGTTGAAGGTACGTGGCACGGCCATCGGAGAATAATAAGATCCTCGTACCTGACCGATTTTTCGACTCCTTGTTCGCGGAAACACCACCAACGGACCACATTATAATTCAAAACAAAATCCGCTTATACCTGCATGTCTATTAAAATTTGTCCATTACACCAAAGCACTGTCGTCCTTCCCAGGGTCAGTGCTGCTTCGTATTTATTCTTCCTTTCTTTAATTCTCCCCTTTTTGAATTTCTATACGTTTCACTAATTATGAAGACCGGTTTTATAGCCAAATGGGCCTAATTCCAGGTTACCGCCAATTCGGAATTGTTCTTTTGTTAGGTGTGTGTCGCGATACGAAGGCACCGAGCAATAAATTTCAACTTTTATGCTTTATGTAGAATTCAGTAATTCATAGCGATACTTGGAATTCGTAGAAACATTATTGTTCCATGGATTTACGTTGAAAAAAAGGTTGGTCAAAGTCATGTAGGTATTTGGAAAAATAATTCATTAATTTCTTTGCATATTCTCGGTAAATAATTCAGATTTTTCCTAAATAAATATTGAAAATTCCTAAAAAGTACAAGTTCCAGTTAAAAGTTAAATGTTGGATATCGATTTGACGCTTTTATAAATATTTTCATCGACAGCTCACACCAATAATGACGATCGCTGATCTTTTAGGATTTTTTTTCTCGCAAAGTGTGTTCCGGTGATTTGTGTGTTTGGGTTCGTATCGCAACGTGAGCTGCAGCGTTCGTCACAACATTTTTACATTGAAGAATGACGTCGCGTTCGCTTGCATTCGATTTGTTGTTAAGGTGATCCATCACGTGCGCGAGTGCGAGAGAGATAACTGCAAAATGGTTGCACGGTTTACTCGGACATGCTTGATTTTTTGATAAAAATCAAAGTCACACGTTGTTCTCTAATAAAATGAGAATAGGGTGTAACTCGTATTTTCTTTCAAATATCAAGCAATTCGGCACCAACAATATTTATTGAAAATTTCAAAAGCCTCGCTGTAAAATAATAATTTTATTTTTTTAGAAATATAATCGATAGGGAACCAACATTTTTATACAATTTTATCACAAAAAAACGTTTGAAGAGTTTTCTGACTAGCGTTTACTGTCCAAAGTAGTACTGCAGTGGAGAAAAATGAAAAAATGTGACCAAAAGGTCGACTGACGTCACATGTGATATTTTTTAATATTTCAGCTAATTTTCAACAGCAAGGTTCAAAAAATAAAATACCCGTGTATTCTTGAATATCCACGAAATACAAGGATCGATTTTTTTCTCCGAAATCTTGGATATAACTAATGAAAAAATTCAATAACTTTTCATGTGTGTACGACTTCCGTGTGCCGGAGTGACAGATGTCAGACAAAAGTCGATATTCAATAATCAATTTGCTGCTTAACTACATGCTAACGTATAGCTTCCAAAATTTGCAAATCTTTTCAGTACGTATTTATTTTTGCCTGGTAAAAATATCATCTGTCGTATAGTGTGTAAAATAAATGAGAAAAATTATAAGCACGATGGTAAATGACTACGAGAAATGTCACTGCTTACGTGGATATAGGAATGCGAGTTATACACGTGTGATAACGCTTCTAATTACGGAGACTGAAAAAATCGTAGATTCATAGACTCGTGACTCAGTTGACACGAGCGTTTATGTTGTCCGTGAAAACCTTGGCGACAATGAACACATCGACACGAGTCTTTGTTTCCGAGACGGTGATCCGGCACCTTGTTTTTCCGGACACTAAAAAGGCCCAGAAAACAACACTTGACGGTACTGCTTTTAACCCGTTTCTTGTTTACGAAAAACAATGGTTTTGCTCCCATTATCGAATCAGTTGAATATTTTTGTAGTTCATTTATTTTTTTTAATGCCAATCCGAGGATCGATTTTTCCAAGAATCGGTTATAGAACCGAGCAATAATTCATTTTTCAGATCGATTCTTTCCTATTGATTAATTATATTATATATACCCAAATCAATCTTCCAATTGCAAAATCAATTTTTTAAGGTAGTTCATCCACGGAACGATTTTCTTCAAAAAGCCTTGAAACTTACAGAGTTTAAATGGATAATCGACTGACACGAATATCAAATTTTAAAGGCTTCGTTTTATTGGTTATTCAGATAAACGACTTTAAGGAGGGTGGCTACAATCGTCAAAATGATAAGAAATTGATCAAATTTGGTGACAATGTTCTTCAACGTCAAGTGCGAAGACACCATTTTTTTCAAAATTTTCTTCTGCTTAGTTATCGAGTAATTACGCATTAAAGCAGATTTCTTATGCCCGAAATGTATACCTATATATATGGAAACGCTGTGCTTATACACTTGAACTTTAGTGATCAATTACTCGATAACTGTACAGAAGAAAAATCTTAAAAAATTTGTATTGCCAAATTTGGCCCTAAAGAATATGTTCACCAAATTTTATTAAATTCTTATCATTTTGAAATTTTTAATGTATTTAACATGGTTTAGCATGGCAACATTGTATCGTCGGTAGCCACCCTCCTTAAAGAGTTTCGGTACAGAAGTCTAAATATTAAGAAATTGACCAAATTTGGTGATAATGTTCTTCAACATCGAGTGCGAAGACACAAATTTTTTCAAAATTTTCTTCTACCTAGTTATCGAGTAAATACGCATTAAAGCAGATTTCTTATGCCTGGAATGTATGGCTATATACACGTGAACTTTAGTGATCAATTACTCGATAACTGTGTAAAAGAAAAATCTTTAAAAAATTGTCAAATTTGGCACTAAAGAATATGTTCACCAAATTTTATAAAATTCTGAACTTTTTGAAATTTTTTATGTTTTTAGCATGGTTTAGCATGGCAACATTGTATCGCCTGTACCGAAACTGCTTAAATATGAAGAAAAACACAGAACTATAGAAACTATGCGTAAAAAATCGTCCATCTTTCGATATAACGAACGAACGCTTCTTACGAAGCTTATGAAAAAGTAGACAATAACAATGAAGTATATAATGGAGGTTTGGAAAAAATTCGAGACGATTGTCTTACTAGTAATAACGATATATTACGTTAAGGATTGAACGAAATTGGTAAAATGAGCGCTCTTAATCTTTTGCTTATTTCGGCATTTTCTTTCTTCTTGGCTTGGCCCATTGCTGTCATAACCTTCTGTCTTTTTTATTAATATACTTTTTTCTTGCTCCATTTCCCCTTCTGTTTTTCCTTTGGGCTCTGTAAAGCGATTTTTCACATAAAAAACTATAAATTTGGGGTTCAGTCAGTGACGGATCCCCGATCAATTGAGGCCTCGTAATTTCATTCGCCGAAAGATAAGTTTAAAAAGTATTTACGATTTTGAATTAATAACTGTGGCATTAATTTAGAGTGATGGTACCTTTAATTAGGAAGTAAAAATCGACCAAATTTAGACACCCATAAAATACGATCCTACGGGCATGATCTACCTTAATACTCTTCTGTAAATTGATGATTCGGAAAAAATTTTTATGAAATACAATTCACATCCACACCGTCTTTTCGTATTCTCGCATCGCGTGAGTTCTGCGAGTCGTGAAATGAATTGAAGTATTCAGCCAAATGGAAGAAGAGGAAGTTAAATTGACATAATGGTTTTTACTTCCCTACTTCTACAGAAGAAGTTGACTCGTTTTCCAATTTCTCTGTTTTTTTTTTTTTTTCAAAATCATTGCCATTATTTATTATTTTTTATTGAAATTCACAAAATTGATTCTCACTGGATCGATCTCTGGGTACTCAATTTATTATGAAATTGATTTGTTGTACCTCAATCCGATTCGATTCATTGAATCCATCTTTTTTCAACAATCCAACATCTTTAGTCGGTTGTCAAATAATTTTTGCGCACCTCGGTCGCAAGTTCGACTAAATAGATTCGATTTATCGATATTTTTTCGTTTTATAGCTTTCCTTATGTAATTAGAAGACAAGAAAAAAACTAGTGACTCTTGAATAATTAGTTTCACGTCCCATTTATGAGTTTGCATCGACAGACTGTTTCCCGAGTATCCTGACACGTATCGTTGCGAAGGTTATTTGTCAAGGTTGCCAAAGGAGTTGTTTTCGTCCCGATTTAAGGTATAACTGGAGAAATAAAAATGTGAAAAAATTCAACAACATTTGGAAAGCTATGAACAACAATTATCAATAATAATATTGCCAAAAAGTTAATAACAAATTGTTTAAACAATTAATTATTCAATAATTTTGCGGTGACCTATTGTTCTTTTTTTACGAATCAAATGTGCGTATTTTTCCGAATGCTTATGAATTTTTTCAGAATTTTCGTGGATTTTTGGAATTTCTTGAAAAAATTTTGAAAAAAGTTTTAAAAAATTTGAATTTTGGATATGTTTTAGAAGACATATTTACCATCAGTTTTGAAAAGTCTCAAGGTTACTGGATCAAAAATGTAGAGCCACTTAAAAAATTTAAAAAAGGGAATTTCAAAAATCCACGAAAATTTTGAAAAAAATCATGAGCATTCAGAAAAATGCGCACATTCGATTCGTAAAAAAAAAACAAGGGTTTACTGTAAAATTATTAAAGAATTATTTATTTAAACAATTTATTAATAACTTTTGGGAAATATTATTGTTGATAATTGTTGTTCAGAACTTTCCAAATGTTGTTGAATTTTTTCAGATTTTTATTGCATCCGGAAGTACGGAAATTCCAATCAGATATCATTTTTGGTCGAGCCTATCGATCCAGTTATACCTTAACTGAGCGAACGATTCCCCTTGGACGGATCCTGACAAAGTATTTTCAAATTTACGTTCAACGTGTCAGGAATTCGAGCAGAATTTTTGTCTCCGAATAGTTCTCGTTGTCGTCAAATCAAAAGCGATGTCTGTCAACTTTGCAAAGTCACAACAGTTCGTCCGCACAGCAGTGCTCTCACACCGAGTCTCTCGTTCGTGAGAAATTCAAATCTCGCTAATAAATCCACAGTCACTAATGCTCGAAAATCCTCGCTGTTTTCGTTTACCTGCGTCTCGCTCCGGGCTCAGCTGAGACACGGCATTCCGGTGCCCTCCACGCGCAACATGTGGGCTCCTTATGACCCCCAGGTGTCTCTCGTGCGAAATGCTTCTCGTGCACGAAAAGGACATAGCTGCTTTGCGACAAGGAACCGGAAATGCCTGCGTACGACGCATTATTTTGGGCGAGAGCCTCCTTCAAAAAATTCGACAGCAAAAACGTGCTCGAATGACATCGTAGGAATTCGATAAAAATTGCAATTTTTTTTTTCATCAATGTATTATTATTATTATTAAATATTAATATTTTATAGTTAATTGATAAAAAAAATTGTCTAATTTTTTTTTTAATGTTTATTTTTCATCAAGTTTTTTGTGCAGAGACGAAAAATCAATAAAAAAATATGAAAACGGTTCGAGAGTTTTATTTCCTCTTCTGAAAGATCTCGAAAAATAGTTCGAATCATAAAATACTCGTTAAAACGTTGCTTTTTGCGTTTGGAAATTATCGAAAGAAAGGAAATGATAATAAAACTGTGCGACGAAGAAAGGAAACGAACGGGAAAGATGAATATATCCTCGTTCCCTTGCGAACAGTCGAATGAGTGAATTTCATCGGAATAGAAAGCGCTCGTTTTGCGGATGATGCGCAGGCGTGGCATCTTTACCAATCAGTGCTAATCGCAACGACTCTTTAACACTTGCAACAAGCTTTGGTATCGCGTACGTTTTTTATGACTAAGACTCTCCGGATACTTCGCGTTTCATCCTACGACCAAATACGAACGCAGGTTTGCTCACCGTGAAATTTCACACACTACGAGACAGAGCATAATTTCCATTTTTAAGGACCATTTATTTCCGATTCAGCAAAATTCAGCAAAAATCTTCGTAATCATCGCGATTCCAATTTTCGCCAATATTTTTTCTAAAAACGTCAAAAATTTTCTGTAAATCAATAATTTTGTAAATTTTTAAGCACTTTTCACATTACTTTGCAAACCTCGATCAAAGAGGCTCGTGAAAAAATTTAGTTTTCTTAGAATTTTATTAAGAACGTTAAAATTTGGCGACAAGTGATCGACCTTAAAAAATACCAACAATTCATGATCGATTATTCAAATTTGCCGATTCAAAAATCTACTTTTTTATTGATAAACAATTTTCTAAATGTTTACAAGTTCGATTAAAACGCCTCGTTGAAAATCCCCCCCCCCCTCCCCATGAAACTATGATTTCAACGGTTCGTGTTATTAAGGGGGTCTCCCCGTATGTTTCGCGGTTTTTTCGCGATTTTTTGCGGTGAGGAAAAAACCAGATTTTTGAAATTTGAAGGATTTATTTATTGGTATTTCAATAAAAATACTCCACAGGAACTCATATGTTTTTCCATGATCTCCACGATTCCGAGGGGATCGGTTTATCTGAGATGAAAAAACGAAAGAGCGTTTTGATTCGTAAAGCAGTGATTGTACTAAAATCGCACAGAAATATGAAAAATTGAAGAATTTTCGCGCTTTGAAAGACGAAATTTCAATTTTCAAAAATGTTTAAAATTCCTAAAGCCTGTTTATTTTTCTCACCGCAAAATATCACGAAAAAACTGCAAAAAGTCCGAGCGCCATGTGTGGTGACCCCTTAACACGAAAATAAATTTTTATTGATTTTAGTAATTATAGCAGAAAGAAGTTGGTTTTTTTTCGTTCCATCCTTCGTTCGAGGTTCATCGTTTAAAAAATGGAAAAGATTATAGTCGCAATTTTTGATCGTTGTTATTTCGTATATTGAAAGTGCACACGAGAATTGAGCTGGCAAACCAGCTGATCGAGCTTCCGTCTCGAAATTCGCTCTGGAACCTGATGCTTCGTTGGTTGCTTGCCCGTTCAGCGCGTCTTTACGGGGTCAGACCGGAAACGGGGGTGGGGAAGACCGAGAGAGGCTCTGCGTGAAATCGTACATGATGAGGGCGTGTATCGGCGCGGAGGAAAAAAGATAGTTGAAGAAAATAAACACGGACACATACAGAGCGGCCCGTTGTGTTCGACGCTACCGGGTTGAAAACGGTGACAAAAAACGTCCGAGCAGGACGGAGTCGTCGAGCGAAAAAGTCACTGCACCAACACGTGACTCCACGTGCGGCAGATTTTTTCCCCTCCCTTTTTCTTCCCTCTGCAGACCCCCTCGTTCGCATTATGAATATGTGTTCGTACGCACCAGATGCTTACAGGCTGATTCAGAGTTCAAACATTCCGTCGTGAGCGAACGGACACGACTCGGCTCGAAAAATCAAACAGGTTTTCGAACGAATTTCACCCATTGTTCGGCACTCACGTTATTTTTTTCATCGATCGTTAATCTTCGTCAAAAACACCGCACTTCTTGAGAAAAAGTCTATATGGAACGAGCGAAACTTCGAAGTTTCGAACAATCCCTTGGACAACGTCAATTTTTCTACATCTTCGTCATCGATTTGCAAATTAGTGAAACAATCGCGTGCCTTCGGATGTGCTTCGGATTCGGGGCTCGCAGGCTTCCGAGGCTTCAACGGACAAAAGCGCCCTCTGACGGCCATCTTCGCCACCGTGCCGCGGCCACCGAGAGAACTTTTCCTAACCTAACCTATCTAACCTATTTAACCGTGTCGGAAAGTTTCAATAGCAAAAATTCGAGGTAAGCTTAGACGAGGGTGCTCTCCAAAGACGGTTTTCTACAATCGATAAACTTTTCTTCGAAAGTTCGAGTGTTGAGAGCTCATTAGTCAGAAGGAATCGAGGCGTTTGAACGCCACACGGACAAGAGCACGCGCGCGATGTTTGCGTCCGCTGTGCGCGCCTACGTATACATATATTGAGGGGCTGTCGACCTTCGACTCCGGGGATGTATCATCGGAACGTTATTCAGAAAACTGAGAAAGTCATGTGCCCATTATCTCGCTCATGAGCAGCCGTCAGAAACACATCCTTTCGGTCGTGGATCAAAGAGAGACAGAGGGGCCTTTACAGACACACAATTACGAGGAATACGCGTCGTTCTGCCCGATTCCGAGCGTTTGGCTCCGACACGTCGTCTCAAATACGAGATTCGGCTCGTGATGTTTCGATCCTGTTTTTTCTTCGTGTTCTCAGCAGCAATCTCCTCTTTTACGAGAATGTAAATACTTTGAACCCCGGACGAGAATTCGTTCGACAAAACGTTGTCGAGGTCGTTGCAAAGACATAAACCGAAAACTCTAATGCTTTTCAGCCCGAAGCGAAACGTCCGATTATACTCTCGAGCCGCGCATCGTCGAACGCGACTTTTTCGCAGCGTGAAAATCGAGCTCAACGAAACTTGAAAACTAACCGAATGTCCCCCCATCGATTCGAAGCTCCCGAATTTTTGTCGCGGCTCGCTGGTGAAGCACGTCCAGGAGGCTGCTTCAACACAAGTGTCACTGTGCGTCGAGCACGTTCCAGGATTATCATCGAGGATAAAAATAGTTCGTCGGCCAAATCTAACGTCCTGCTTTGTATCTCGTCGGTTCGGAATGTCTGACACATTCTTATCTGTGTGAAGTGTGCTCTGGACGAAGGAGAGAGAAAGAGAGACAGCCCTGCACAGTCCGACAATTGCTTCTACTTCGTTATGCATCCAGACATGAAGCTCGATGGCGGTAAGATTTTACATATAATAGTGGAGACACGCGTACACAGAAAGGAAGCCACCGACAGGTTTTTTTCACCGCGAGTGCTATCGTGTGCGAGCTGAGAGTAAAAATGTCCATGAAGAGTCCTAAAGCCGATGATATCATCGGACGGATGAAAGTGTACGCGGCACGTTTGTGTAGCCGTGTCGCGAGTGTATGTAGATAGCTCAGTGATGCCTCATTTCACGGAGTTCTCGCGCGATGTCAGTGTGATGACGCGCGTATATAAACGATTATTGAGCAACCCGTTTATACTTGAGTTTTCGTAACATTCGACGGTTTCGCGAATGCACTCGCTCATCTTTCCGATTCGATAGCCGTTTTTTGTCGTTTTTTTTCTCGATACAGAGTTATTGGAAAAGCGTGCGCGTCACCTTTGGAAGCAGAAGATTCTCGGTCTCGGAAGCCTCGCTGTTACGGGGCTGTGAATCCTTCATCACTATTCGTAATAAATTAGAAAGGACGTCGCTGTACGCGGATGAAAATTCGTAAGGTTTATGATTGCAGGAAGTGTCACTGTCGCTTTTATGAGATCGAAAAAGTAATTGGCGATCCACACTACCAACGCTACCGATGGCGGCGCTCGTGTCCCTCGGAAAAATGGCGCTATTGGAGTGCAATTTTGACAGTTGTGTATGATTTAGCATTGGAAACATGGACCAGTCGTATTTAAAACTCCGACAAATTTATGAATACGTACATTTTTGCTGATAACTGCTCCAAAAACCACTTAACGACATTAATATTACGTGACAGGTCGTCTGCTTTGCACTCCAACAGCAGTTCAAGAAAAATCCACGAGGCGTCGCATGCTTAGTGTGGATCGCCAATGCATCATCAACGACGACGTTCGATTCGTCAATTCACTCTTCATTTTGTTTCTTTCACAAATTTCTCGCCGCGTATTCTCACTTCGTAACAAAAATACGCTCATTTTATTAGTTTTTTAGAAAATCAAACATTTCTCCAGCGCGGTTGAGTCGAAACGAAAAACTAGCAAGTGAAGTGAAGTAACAAAACTCCGTGTTGTAACAGCATTTTTTATACAAGCCAGACAAAATGATATTCCGATCCGAGACGCGAGTGAATGGAGAATTGGCCAGAGAAATCCCAAACTATTTTTATCGAGAATCAGCTGACCGGGGCTGTCGGAACTCACAAAAGCTGCCTCCCGCTCAACGACTTATACGCTAGCCAAGCCCACAGCTCAGTGGTCACCCATCCGAGTATTGGATGCTGATCAGCCGCGCAAGCTGGACTTCCGCTTACCAACATTAGATCTTTGACATCTCGTTGCTCATTCACGGAGAGAATTAAACGATAATATTTAGCGTGAAATTCACCGTTAAATTTACCGGATACATTTGACGGTGGGGACAAGTTAAGGTATAACTGGATAGATAGCTCGACCAAAAATTATATCTGATTGGAATTTCCGTACTTCGTGATGCAATAAAAATCTGAAAAAATTCAACAACATTTGGAAAGCTATGAACAACAATTATCAATAATAATATTGCCCAAAAGTTAATAACAAATTGTTTAAACAATTAATTATTCAATAATTTTGCGGTGACCTATTGTTCTTTTTTTACGAATCAAATGTGTGTATTTTTCCGAATGCTCATGAATTTTTTCAGAATTTTCGTGGATTTTTGGAATTTCTTGAAAAAATTTTGAAAAAAGTTTTAAAAAATTTGAATTTTGGATATGTTTTAGAAGACATATTTACCATCAGTTTTGAAAAGTCTCAAGGTTACTGGATCAAAAATGTAGAGCCACTTAAAAAAATTTAAAAAAGGGAATTTCAAAAATTCACGAAAATTTTGAAAAAAATCATGAGCATTCAGAAAAATGCGCACATTCGATTCGTAAAAAAAAAACAAGGGTTTACTGTAAAATTGTTAAAGAATTATTTATTTAAACAATTTATTAATAACTTTTGGGAAATATTATTGTTGATAATTGTTGTTCAGAACTTTTCAAATGTTGCTGAATTTTTTTAGATTTTTATTGCATCACGAAGTACGGAAATTCCGATCAGGTACAATTTATCGGCTGGGCTATCCATCCAATAATACCTTAAAGAAAATCATTCATTTCTGTAACGCACTGTAAAATTTCAAAGATTTTGCGCAATGTTCAGTTTCATAAGAGTAAATATTCCAGACAGGACGTCAAAATTGATTAAATGCTGCGGCGAAGTTCCCACTTGGAACAATAAATATATATTATTTAATTCATAGAAAAATTCAATTTTTCTTCACGAGCTGCAGCTCGTCAATTACTCGCGGTAATGTACCAAATATAATTCTCTCCGTGTTTTATTGAAAAATTAAAATTCAACGAGAGAATTATTAATCGTGGAGATTTTGGAACACAAATTTTCGAAATCCCATAAGCCATGGAGTTGTTACGGAATAAATATGAACTTGTAAAGTTCCGAAGTGCCAACGTGCAAATTTCACATTCTCAGAAGATTTGCCCACTTGAAGTATCTGTTTTTCAGGCCTGCGCATGTTTCCGAGGCATAAATCATTCATAAGAGTTCAGTGAATCAATCGTATCGTTAGTAACGTAATCGGCTGTTAAAACAATGCACGTGTGAGTGGTAAATGCATAAAATGTGCGTTAACGTGCTCCCGGGGTCGTCCAGCTAAGAGAATGAAGTACAAAAGGGTAATTCAGCGTGGTAACGCGCACATTATGGTGTGTGTTTCACATTTGTGTACGTTTTTTTACTGTCGTCTTTTTTCGCACTCTTTCTCTGCCCCCCTCCGCCGTCGCCGTCGCCCTCTTTCTCTTCTGATACATATGCGTGTGCTCTCCGGTTGGTCATACTTCCACCATTCTTGACTGAAGTCTAACGACCTCTAAAATCAATGGTGATACGAGCGCGAGGACGGTACGACGACCTGTGCAATTTTATAATCATAAAAATACTGACCGTCGAGCTCTTGGTGTGTTGTGTCTCGCATACAGAGTCGAGACAGGCTCGTAATATCGTGCCATATTTTTTCGATCGTGACTTCATTCGAGGCCTCCGCGCGCTCGGCGACGCAATATCTCCGACTCTTCCGCGTTTTTAACAGCATTGCGGTTATTAACGGTCGATAATGCAGTTGCCTTTGACGACTTTCGAGCCAATTATTTCGGGATTGTTGACGACTGGGGTTTGCTCGCAGCCAGGGGGCAGGACGGAAAGCCGAGTGGAAATTTCGCAAGGTTTTTTTCGTTGGAGGCGTTATTTCTGCATTTATTGCCTCAACGGCCCGGGATGGGACGAAAGACCAGAGGACTATTTTTGTAGAGCATTAAATTTCCTACGAAAATGTTCCCGGCGATGTTTTTCTGTCTTCAGTGTTTTAGATGTGGTGGCGAACTGAAAAACATGGGTTTTCAGTCTCGCAAGCTGATTCCGATGAATACTTTTGATCTGCTCTCGAGACTAAACTACTGGCGATAAGGAAATCCGACCGGGGACTTTATTGCGGGGAATTTTGTGCTCTACAAGAATGCTCCTACGAACTTTTTTCTACATACGACCGCTTCGGCGGTACGCGAGACAAAAGAGCGGCTTGGTTTTAACTTTGTTGTTCATTGATTTATCGAATTGAAAATGACGCTCCATTTTTTATCGACGCTCACCTTCGTCCTGAACTCGAGTTTTCTTCCTGGAACGTCCCTCCTGGCACTCTGTCCATAAGTTTTATTCGTCCGAGTAAAAATCATTCTTCAACCGAAATTTTCCTTCCCGGATCGAGTCCTTCGTTCGTAGACAAAACTTCTTTCGATCTTTCGTCGATCGCTGACTTTGAGATTTCGTCATTTCGTCACGTAACACGAACCAACATTCATACTATTTTTTCCCCTCACAGATTTGACCAATCCACCTTCAATCAAACGTCCACGATGCAACAAACAGCCTTCGGATCCGAAGGAGCGAGCTGGCCAGGTACGCGACAAGATTTAGCCGTGATGGGCAGGCCGAGAATGTACGAACCGCTGCCAATAACGAGACCGCCCATACCCGGAGTCCACGTCGCCGCCCCATCCGCACCACCGGGTAAATAAAATCAATGTTTTGATGGGAGCAAAAACTTTTTTCCCTGGATAACGCCCCCTCGACTAAAATTATATTTGTAAACAAAATCGAGAATTCAAACGCCCGGAAACACTGTTTCGTGACAGACGACACTGCCGAGAAAACACAGCTTGAATTATTTTCGTAACTTCGATGTTAAATTCATGAGTTTATTCAAACTCCCCGAAAATACGATTCAAAAGTGTGTTGCTGGCTGTTCTCAAACGATCGTTATTTCCATATTTTTCATTCCTGTTTCACGTCGCTTTTTATACGCCTGCAGGTGTCGAGCTCTGAGCGTGTTTCGGGGACTCTGGAGTCTGATACAACTCGTGACTCGCTTTAGAATAAAAATCTTAATACGAGTGTGAATTCCCGAGTACTTTTGTACTCCTTTTCAGAGTAAACGAGCCTGAGACCTCGAGCATGAAAAGCCCGATTTAGGCTAAATATTTACAATACTTAACCCTCTTAGTGTGCACACCTTGACAGCGAGACATTTCGTGCACATGGGGTCTCTTTGACCCCAGGTCATTTTTGACATCGAATATCTCGGTAACTATGCGCTTTTCGGAATAAGAGGTTTAGTCACTTTTTGCAGTTAATTGATCTAACTTTAAGGCTGCAAAGTCGGATTTCCAAAAAAATCTTTTTTCATTGTTCAAAAATGTGCTCAAAGTTGATAGTGCGCGTAAAAAGCACTTTTTCCGTTAAATCTCTCGTAAGAAATTAAATTTTGAGTTTTTAAAAAAATCCTTAAAGAGTTTTACAGACGAGGGTCCATGCTTTAAGGGAAAAATAGTCCACTTTGCAATCGTTCCAAAAAGTGTATTTATTTTGGAGTATGAAGTTGGCTATGCTCCCTACTATTAGAGAGGGGATAACGATTTCTTAAGGAGGTTGAAGCGTATCTTATGTTAAAACTATTTTCCAACTTTGCACATTAAAATTTTTTAAACAGAAAACTTAAAACAGTATTAAACTTCTGGCGTGATATGCCGATGGTTCACCGTCGTGAAATTGAGATATTTATTGTTGAAGTTTGCAATTTTTTGAAAGCTTCCATAAGAGCCCATGTTTAACCTTGTCATTTTCGACAATGAATATTTCGATTACTAGGCGGTGAAACCTCTTCAAATTTTTCACACATAATTAAGCGCTATTCAAGAAGATTCACGTAAATTTTCAATTCATTATTTTGGAATAATAAAATCTAATGTATTTTTCGTATGATGTCGTATATATATCGCTTCAACTTCCTTAATATCGGGGGTTTTACTTACGAGATGCTCACCTGTAAATGCTATTCATGTGAGAAAAAAATTTTGGGGTCAACCTGACCCCGGATGCACACTAAGGGTTAAAAATGGTCCTAACATTTTTTTCCAGCGTTATTGTCAATAATAAATTACGAGGGGCTTCACTTTAGAGAGAGGGAAGGTACAAAAACCAAAAAAAGAAAAAACAATTTTGAAAAAATCCGAATGAAATTTCAGTTTCTTCGCAATTGTCATCAGAGATGAATGGTCCCAAAACTTTTGGCACCGTGTAATATTGATAAAAAATTATATTACGTTCGATTTAAAAAACGGGGAAGGTAAAAAAACACAATTTTGTTTTTCTGAGCGAAATTTCAATTTCTTAACTACTGTAATGATTCATTCTTTCGGTATTCATCGTTCCAAGCCCAGAGCCCCTGTCTTTAACACGTAGAAGTGGTTGGGTAGTTTCAGAACACTTTTAATCTGCGTGCGGTATCGTTCCTGCCTCCGCTTCATAATTTTTTCCTGTTCCAGAGAGAAAACTTTAAATAAAAATTTTTTTACTTTTCCCCTCTCTAAAACTGATTGCGGTACCATTCGTTATCGATGACAACGCTTAAAAAATAATTTCGCATCCTCTTTAACGAAAGAAAGTATCGTGAATATTTGCCCCCTTTAGATTTGACTCAGACCCGAAGAAAAAGTGGATTGTTTCAGAAGCTTATTCTTCACCGAGCTTTCGGAAAAATTGAAAAAAAAAATAGGCATCCCAGAAAAAATTGGAGCGAATTTCAGCGGTTTTATTCCAAATGTTGCGACGCGGAGTCACGTCTTTCCTCGAACGGCCGCTCGTCTGGGCCAAGCCGCAAGGAAAAAACAAAGTAATTGAAGAAATAACGAGCCTCGCAGGCCCCGCACGACTCGGCAACAACTGTCGCACGGCACATGTTTTTCTCCAATTTATCTACGCGGAGAATTCTTCGCTGGGCCTTATCAGACTGTTCAAACACGAGATAGGCCGTAAAACTGTGCTTTCCTTGTGAGTGAGAGAGCAGACGTCAAAATTTTTCGTCGTTTCGTCTCATTAGTGTACCTCCGATTGATACGCGATCGTCGCACCGTGCAAGTGCCACATTTCACTGTCATTTTCCCCCTGAGCCACATCGGACTGTCGGCTTCGAGGTGCGCTAAAAACGGTCCGAGTGGAGCTTTCTAAAAATCGCAGTGAGTGAGTGGAGCTGCGAGAGCAGTCGTGCAAATGCCCGAATTTTGGAAACGCAATCGAGGATCCTTTTCATTTTGAATATCGCTGAAAAAAGAGCCTTCAAGGTCGACCTCGAGGCTCCGAGTCCCTTCGGAATTGGAAAGCTGAATCGACACAAAAATTGAAAAGCTGTCAACTCCGGGCGTTGCACAAGGAGGAATACGAGAAATCTCCAGACGTCGATCGATCGCAGACAAATAATTGGCACGCCAAGAAAAGCTCAAGAGTTTGCAATAACGTTGGGAACAACAATGAAAACAGTGTTGAAAATGCGATAATTGTGAGGAGCGAAGACACAATGCGCCGGAGCCGCACACCAGCCTCAGCTCAAAAGTTTATTCCACACAGTTCGAACGAATTGGAGCGGTGAATTAAAATTGGAAGTAGATAGAATAATCGATGTTGTTGTGAGCGTGAAACTTTGACATTAATGTGCTTTGGCCTCGTGCGATTGGACGGTGCTCGTGTGTTACGATTGTACGACGACGAGGGTCGGAGGAAGAGTTCTCGCTCGGCATTATTCTCTCTTCGTGTCACTGGAGTCGTACAGCGGCTCAGGAGCGGAGTGCACTCTCGGTTGTCTCGAGTCTCCGTTATTCATCGCGCTAGAGCGATCTTTCCCTGTGGAACACGCACCTTCGAGAATTGAGAATATTTTTTAATAATTCATTGATAATATTTACTTTCTTATGCATATTATTATTATATAATTATACAAAATATAATTAATATTATTAATAAATAATAAAATTGAAATAATAAACTCTTATCAGACGAAAACATAAATCAAATGATAAGAGATTCGTGTCGTCCAGTCGAGGCGAATAAACTAATTGAACTCGCAGCACACACACACACGCGCCGGCTTATTCTCTTCAGATCAATGATTTTCATCAGTCGAACGATCCAGACGTCCGGTGGTGCGTCAAGTTCGAATTTATTCCATCGATGAAGGTCTCGGTCAGGGGATACGAACTTGAGTAAGGAAGACTTTGAAATAAAGTAGCGCCGAGTCTTTCCAATCTTTTGGTACTCGCAACAAAAAAAGCTCGTTGTATAAGATTATTAATTGGGACAAAATTTGATTGTTTTTTAGAGACTCGTGAAACGTGGCAACCTTCGAAGAAACTTGGGGAGCAGTTTAGTTTGGAAAATATTGTGATGACAAATTCACTCATCGGCTCGGACTCGGAGACCTGGAAAATCGATGGAAAAACGCGTTCACGAAGGACGTGATTTTCGGTTTTCAAGTTGCCAATGAGCTGGTGAAAATAGACCGAAAAGTCTGCAGCTATTTTTTAATGGGAATGAAAAAAACGTTTCTTCGGTTTGAACGCGACTGTGGAGCGTTGATAAGAAGCTTTTATCTCGCGCGTGCTAAATAGACAGGCTTATTGATATTTACCAGCTGACTTTCCAGAACGAAAGTTCCTTCCCTCGTGACAGTCCGAATGAGCCAACTAACATTGCGGAGATAAGTTGTTCCCGAAAGCGGAATCCGATCGAAGGGGAACCGATGAAAATATTTTTTTCACTCACTTCAGTTCACTTATTCACTCACTTATTCGCACTAGCAAAACACTCGAAAATACCGATTATGCTTCCCGTCGAATCTCTTAAATGTGTTGACGAAGACCTTTTCGAGGAAACTAGCGAATTAAAATTGAAGTCGAGGCCAGGCGAGGGAAACGAAAATCACAGAAAGTGTGGAAGTTCAAATTGTACGCGATCGAGAGCCCTTACATTCGAATCATTCCACAATTCGTTAAGGAAGTTCATCCGGTAGCGAGTCAGTCAAAAGAAAAATTATTGCAACTGTACCGTCCACAGAGCTGCTATTGACACAATTTTTCACGCGAGTCCATGTCACAATCAAACGTTCGACGTCGTTAAAACATGCCAAAAATGTCTAAAAAAACAATTTTTTATTAAGGAAGTTGAGGCATTAAAATGAAAATGATGCCACCGCTTTTAAACCGATTGCATCTTATAAAGTGAAGTGTAAAAAAAAATCAGTTAAATTTTCAGTTTAGGAGCGTTGTTGCTGAGAAAAATCAATAACAATTTGGGCCAAATAACATGTAATCTTATGGAAGTCAAGACATATTCAGTGATATCTCCGTTAAAAATGATGCTAAAAATATGAAATTTTTTGGACAACATGAGCAAGGCTTGCCGAACAATGTCAATTTTTTTCAGATTTATTAGGAGGTTTGCTGAGATTATATTAATAATAATCTGTTTCCCGTGCAGTTTTTTGAGGCTAGGATCGTCACTGTTCGTGTTTTCGACTGAGCTTTCACCAGTCTTTCGTCTTTTTTTTCAACTTTTCTTTAACGTGAATGCAACATTGCCAAACTGTAAACTGGCCTAACTTTTGAAAGGTACAGGTAATCACTTTTGGGTAAAAAAAATGACTGTACAGCCTCAACTTCCTTAACTACATCAATACTTTCTCACCCGTCTTTCATATTTCAACGTTCCCATGGTGAAAGCAACACATGGGTTGACCTCCCAATAATCACCGTTTTTCGAGAAAAAAATCATTGATTGCGAACTTTATAAAGTATTGAACGGATTTTACCAAGCTGTAAATACATTCTTCGCATATTTTTCCATCACTTATGGAAGTTTGTGCCAGAACGGTTTGTCAATGCCAGAAAATTTTGAATATAGAGACGGTAAAACCACTGAAACCCGTAAGAAACCGTGTTAATTTGGAGAATCCGTTTTAATTTTGTTCTCCCGAACAATTTTCTTTGTTGTTCAGTTTTTAAATCTCGAAATTTTGTTAATTCCCTTAGCAGATGAACTTCGTTGAATGTTAATTCGAGTGACTTTTCAAAACTCCACAAATTTAATGGAGCGCATGAAATGAGATGAGTTTGCTAATATTCGGTGGGATTCCCCACGAATCAATGTATCAATGCGCTCGGGTCAAAGTTTAAATAATCCGGGGATTGACGACTCGTCAACTGGAAGGAGATAGGAATAAAGAAAGTGTGAATAAGAGCTATAAATACGAGGAGCATCTTGAAGCGTTGACAACGAGGGATGACGGAGAGAAGAAGTAGAAGAGGAACGGTGCGAGTCAGCGTGTCACAAATCCTCGTTGATTACAACCGAGAGAAGTGATAAAGTAACGATCGGGGTTACGAGACGGGGAACGAAAACAGTTGGACGGTACGCGAGCAGTCTCGAGCACGAGAAGAGCGTTCTCCGGCTCTCCTCGGAGCGAAGTGGATCGAAAAGAATATTTCGCGAAACCCGAGAAGATTTTAGTGTCCCTCGTGACACAAGCTTTACGAGAGCGACGAATTAACATTAATTCGTTTTAATTCGGGCTCAGGCCGTGCTCCGGAGAACGGAAACGAGTGGGTGATCGTCAATCCCGTCACGTGTACTGGCGCTCCGTGGACTCTGAGGAATTCAACTTCGCTCTAGCGACCTTTCCCTTCTCAAGACACTTTGGGAATCGCTCAATTTGGTACTCGGACGATGGCTGGTTTTAAAGTCAATTAATTCCTCAAAAAACTCTTTCCATTGCTGGAAAATAATCGCGGGGAATCGTTTGAAATAATCGCTTTTGGAGGACCACAAATATTGTGATGCGGAAGGAGCAAAGACGCTCACGCTTCTCCAGAATCGATCCCCGATCGTGAGCCGAGAATTTCGAGGACTCCCGGCGAGGAAGAAACGTCCAACGAGATATATTAATTCTCATTGAATTCAGCACTTCCGGTTACCAATGTCGGACGCGTCTGCTCGCCGGATTGGGATAATTACTATGCATAACTCGATGCCCACCCTGATTGAGATCGGCTCAGACGACGTGGAAAAATAACATTGGCAATGTGCACGCACCGTTAGATCGGAGACTCTTTGGGGTTTAGTGAACTGGCAATGCTCGCTTGAGATTACGTGTCTTACTGTCGAACTGCAGTTTCTTCATATTTTATTCTGATTCCGAAAATTGTGGAAAACTCTTAGACAGGCCAGAGCGAATGAACTTTATGATTTTAAATCATCCGCCTGGATCTTTCCCTCTGGATATTGGATTGAGAAATGTTTTTGGAGAATTCGTTGATAAGAAAATCATTGCTGACGAGATAATCGAAGATAGAAAAGCTCGATACGTGCAACGCTCGAATTCCTACGATATGGATTCATTAAAATCCATCTCGGAACGAACCTCCTTAATAAACAATCGCGAACGAGTTGCCGACTCTGAATACTTCGAGGTCTCGTGGAGACTTCGACTCGAATGGCTACGCAGGCGCGTCGTTAATTTCATACGTGAAACCACTAAGAAATACAGAAAGAAGAAGGAATACATGAGGTTTCTCACCGCCGAAGAAAGGAGGTTGGGAAAAGTGAATTTTTCGCCCATACGTTTCGCCAACATTCGTAATGACATTCGAAACGTGTGAACGTTTGCACGAGTCAATGAAACGTTGATATTACCATTTGAAATGTTCAGTAGCTTAATTTTTCAGTAGCTCACCTTCGGATTTCATTTTTTCGTCAGTGTCCTCTTATTCGAAGCAAAATTCGCAAAGTTTTTTACGTAGAAACGCTGAAAATATTATCTCACCAATTTATTGTTTTATCATTCTCGTCAGATATTTTCATTTTCATCAAATCCGTAAGAACGTTCAATGCGAGTTTGCCTTTCAGGCACTTTATGAGAAGAAATTAACTTTACGAACAGGCAAACACAGAGGATTTCGAAGGAATAATTGAGAGATTCATTTTTCGATTAATTGCTTTAGAAAGTCAAGAAAACGATCGGTTTCGGGAATTTTTTTAAGATAGACGGAAATAATTCACCGTAGCGAAATTTTCAGTATAGTTTCAAGGATATTTCAAGAGTACAAAAACATTTTTTTCATGTGAGAAATACTAATTTTTACATGGCTTACGTGCCAAGTCTGATTGTCGAAGTGTCTCAGCTGCGAACAATGTCGAGATCGTAATTATTGTGTGAAACAAAAATTCCAAATGTTTTTTCCATTTTCATACATTTTCCTTCCACACGAACCCATAAAAACTCGAATAAATTGTGAAATTTAAAACTTCTTAACCGATGATTTTGAACGTTCTCTGCAGTGCCAATCTGAGCTCCAACAATTTGTACATCACTGTACAATTTAATGTGCAATTTGTTTTTTTTTCCTTTTAATTTGGTAGGAATTTACAATGATTTACGTACTTCTGTGAAAAATAAAAAAAAAACCTTTTTTGCGTGGAAATTAACGTGAGGTTTGACGTATAATGTAATCTAACTGCGAATGAAATTAATCGACGTTGATTGTGGATTATCGAACGAAGTATTGCATTATTTTTATCGCCTCTTTGAACGTCGCGTGCGCAGCGACGTACGAAATGGAATATTTCTCTCATCGCTCAGTCTCAATTATTCTTGTTTAACTTTTCCGAATCGATTGTCCCCAGAGATTTTCAGAAATCGATTGAAAATTTTCTCTTTCTGTAGCACTGAAATTCGGCATTTTTGTCAATTGAAAATTTTGCCAATATTTTTTGATCAGCTTGAATTCGATTTCACAATTTCATTTTTTTTATATGATTAAACAAACAAGAAATTTTTAAAAATGCCATTCATAGTTTTAATTTTAATGGTGTCAGGGAAAATTAATAAACTACAATATTGATTGCAACAATGATTAATTTTTTTCTGTTATTCGACAGGTGGCTGGCAAATGCCGAATACGACATCTCAACCAGGGTTGGAATCCCTTACGCACCTTGATAAAATATTCATTGATCAACACGTGGAGAATCTCGAAAGTTAGTACATTATTGGAGACCACTCGAGGATTTATTGGCAGCATTGAAACCAAGAAAAACCGAAAGGAATTTCAAGTTCAAAATAGTAAATTTTCTCAAATTAAGTTCCAAAGAATTTCCATCGAATTCTAGTCTGAACGACGAGTGAATTCAACAATTCTACGAGCAGAAATGATGGAGTAATTTTTTAATGAATTTAATCGATTGAATTGATTTTTTATGTCGGCAGTTTGGACTGGTTTTCACGGGGAAAACAAGTACACGATAATGAACTCTGACGGTCAGCCACTTTTTCACATGAGAGAGGAATCGTCGTTTCTGGACCGGATGTGTTTTGGTAGATCGCGTAGATTCAAGATCAAAGTGTACGATAATTCAGCACAAAATGTATTCCGTCTCGAAAGTCCCATGAATTGCTGCTCTGCGGTGAGATTCCAACGAAAATTTACTTTTCGATGAATTTTTAATAAACCAACGATCCGAGTTAGAATGATTTGACTGAATTTAAGGGGGGAAAAAAAATCGGAAAGTTTTCTCTCACTATAATCGTTATCGAATCAAATCAAATGTGAATTCAGTAAAATTTCAACAATGAGAAAAAATGAAGTCAACATTTTTCCTGAACGTCACTCATTCCCCAAACTTTCGGTGATCACTGCATTCAATTTTTTTGTATTCTTCATTTCCAGGAAATTGATGTCTACGTGGGTAATAGCTTCATCGGACATTTGAAACAGAGTTACTGTACGCTTAGTCCGAAAGTCGAGGTTGAGTGTGCGCAAGGAATGCCGTTGTTCCAAATTGAGGGTCCTTGCTGCGGATGCAGTTGTTTATGGTCATCTGAATACCAGGTAATCTTTATTTCGACGGTTTGACAATAAACGTGCAGTGAAAAAAAAATCAACGATAATAGGGGTGGACCTTTTCTTGGAGTTTTCACCTTTCTCGTTGATGAAGAATGAACAAAAGACTTTCGTGGCACATTCGTGTTTCTTTGAAGCTCAAATTTCAGTCAAAGTTTTCATTGTTTTGTAAAAAATTGAACAGGATCGCTTGGTCACGAATTGAATCCATTTTTCAAGTGGAAGTCAAATTTAAAAAAAAAGTGAATTATTCGAATTTTTTGCATAGTAAACTATCGTGAGGGGAAAGTATTAAAAGAGGTGGTGGCTGATGGAAAATGTCACTTTCTTCGTCCTCGCTATTAAAAATTTGCTTTCAATTTGACCAACCACTTCCATACCATCAACAGTGTGAATCCTTTAAGATTAAAGACACTGCTTATAAATAAGTGTACTTACAAAAGTGAACTATGGAAAATCAACGCTATTAACGGCTGTCAACGGTGTAAACGTTGGAATTTTAGATGTTTTTTGTTTGTTTGTTTTTGTTATAAATAAAAAATGGTTGAATGGATTTACATAGAAACTTGTTCACATCTTTTACATACTCAGAAGTACTGGAAAAATTTTTTAAACAATTTTTTAAAATGTTTTATTTTTATGCAATGGTGTGTTGAAAATGGCACCTCTTGAATCGGCGTTGACGTTTTTTTTCTTTTATAAACAATTTTCTACCGAGCAATCCACAAAAACTGTAATTTTTTCTTCGAATGGTCGCCATTCTTGTTTCTAAAGAATATTTTGAAAATCCCCTACGTCATGCGGTAGCTAATAGCATATATTTTGAGAATCTTTTTGGTTTTTTGTCCTGAGATGTTCCATTTTTGAGATTTGCTGCCAACGCCAGTTCAAGGGATGCCATTTTCCACACACCATTGTACAAAAAAATACCATGGAAAAAATTAAAAAAAGATTTTTCCAGTACTTCTGAGTATGAAAAAAGTATGTACGAGGTTCTATTGAAATCCATCCAACCAATTTTCATTTATAAAATAAACAAAAAAACACCTAAATTTCCAACGTTTACACTGTTCATAGCCCTCAATTGATACGCAAAAATGTTAGTTCACGAATTTGTTACGAGACTCCTGGAAGAAAAAGTATTTTGAAGTCTTCTGGTTTATTTCAATTGAACGAAGCTATAATCGAGAATATTTCTTGGCACCACTCGCGTTCAAAATCTCAATGGTGTGTCGATATCACGAGGGAACGTTGAAATTTTATTAATAGACTACGAGAGCACAGCTCTCAGAGAATATTTAAACGCTGTTTGTACAGCACGCTAACAAGGGGTTTTACAACACCATGTCTTTTCCATACTCGGGCTTCTGTTCTACTTTTCCTTAACGATCGAAACTTTTCAATGTATAACCTTAATACGTAGCCTATTTTAAATATACACGTACCGGCACCAAGCTCCAATGAATTTTACGATACGGAAGATTGAACTTCGTGCATCAATTCCCCAAACCCAGAAGTATTCTTAATCTGGCAAAGAATTTATTTACAAAAGGGACTGTACTAAATAAATCAATAATCCAATTTTGTATTCATTAAAAAGTGAAGGAAGCTCATTTTTGTTTATTTAAGAAAGCAAATTGTCGTACAATCGACCATCAAGTTAATTGGATTCCAATGAATCAGCGAATAAGTGAGGGGAAAATGTAAAAAAAAAAATCGCACTTGAATGTGTTTCTGCAGAGAATTTATTTGCAAAACATTGGAATATGAATCCACGAGAAAAGAGCTATTTTTATCAATTTTATTTTCAAATAGGTCAACTTTATCGTGTTCTCAAAAAATAATAACTAAAATCTGAATCATTCGCAGGTGTTCTCGGCTGATAGATCCCGCCAAATTGGGGTTATTTCAAGGGAATGGCCAGGCATAGAACGAGTGCTGTTCACTAATGCTGATATTTTTGGTGTTTCGTTTCCAAGGGATCTCAACGTTAATCATAAAGTTCTTTTGATCGGCTCCACCTTTCTTATCGTGAGTACTGAAGCATTTTTTCATTAGAACACCGTTTCAATAATACAAACATTAATGGATTTATTTTGCTTTTAACATTAGTCGTGTCTTTGAAACTTTATATCTCAGGTGGCAATGTCACGGATGTGTTTTTCGGCCATAAAAAATTCCGATTTATTATTATTTATTAACATTGCGACGTAAAAATGTAAAGTTATTTTTCATTCTTTCAAAAACTCCTTTTTTCCATTTAAATTGACTTTGGTTTGAGAAATATGAAAGTCTGACAAAAATTCACTTTGTTTCAGGACCTTGCATTTCACGAAGGCTACTAATGAAGATTAAACTGTCGGGAAAAGGAGATTATATACTATTATCGATAATCAGCCAACGAAGATTATACGTCGCTGTACCTTTTGGGGTTTTATCGAAAGATTCGATCGAGTCTTGGTGCAAACGACAGCTTCTGCTGTCCCGAGGTCGGCGAGTCCGTAGCACAAGGGTATCCTCGTTGACGTTACGTTACTGAAAACCATCTTCGTTATTTTTCATAATTATTTTTACAACAGTACAAATTTTTATGCTCATGGTGTTTGAGGTTCTGCTCCACCATAATATTACATCACTAGTGCTTGTCACGATGGATTACAAAAAAAATTGAGCCCTTGTGCTGAAACCCTGATTAGAAACAATTCCTGTTTCATTTTATAATAATTGAGATTGTTATGTTTTCGCAGCAATGATAGTCGGGAGGAATAATTTCTTCCCTCAGGGAGTCCTTCGACAAATGTTTTTATGCCGATATAACGAATAACAAATATTTTTATGAAATTTATACAGTAAAAACGTGATTTTCCTAGATTCTCATCTAGTATTCAAGTTCCATTAATTTTGAAGAGAAGTTCAACACTTTCGACGGGTGTTTATTGCGCTCGTTTGAAAACTTGATTCTCAAATGTACGTAACGAAATGTCGTACGTAAAAAAAAAACTTCCAAAAATTATGAACGAAAATTTACACAAATATCGTAGGAAATATGGGAAAAGAATATTTAGAGTTGAACTGAAGTTTCATTTTGTACAAGAAAAAAGAATGTTTTTTGACGGAAGAGTGCTTTTTTCAATGGACTTTCTTCCACACTGACGTCCCTTAAAATAATTTCAAGTTGATTTGCTATCAATACACCGTGCAATTTTATTTTTTATGTATTTCAAGATTGATATCAAGTGAATGCAGTCTCCATGAAATTTGCCATCACGTTCACTCGTTTATACCGAGTGTTTCAATATTTTTAATCATAAGTGTGCCCGCACATTTTTATCACAACTCGCTGATCTATTTTACCCATGAAGTAACATTAATTTTTTGGAAACGACATTAAAAGCAAATACTCACTATTTTGGAGCGGATCTGATGAACAAGGGTCAATAGATTTTTTATATTGATCTCAAAGCAGTGGGAAGTTGGATGATGCCCATAGATATTTTCTTTCGGTATCAATAAACCACAACTCTTTGCCTTAAGGTGATCTATCACTTGCGTGGTGCTTGCGTGAGTGAGAGAGAGATAGCTGCAAAATGGTTACACGTTTTACTCGGACATCCTTGATTTTTTGAGAAAAATAAAAGTTACACTTTGTTCTCTAATAAAATGAGAATAGCGTGTAACTCATATTTTCTTTCAAATATCAACCTACTCGGAATAAAACGTGCAGAATATTTTTCTGTGACACATATACTCTTATACATATTCTGAGGAACTATTTCATACGATAGCAAACCGTACCCATAGGATATTACAGGAAAAATAGAGTTACCGAAACTCGCGTTTTAATTTTTATAGTCAACGAATTATTTCGAATGTTCATTCAATAGCAATTAAGTGCAATTTTTTTATTGAATTGACTAAAGCCCTCGAAAATAACTACCTCCCATTAGAGTAAATCATGAAAATTCTTATTTTCAAGTCACGAGGGCTCAAACTATTGTACAGGACGCATAATACTAGGTGTTCAAGGTCCCCTCGTAGATGACATTTCAGTTTGAAATAAAATGAAGAAACTTCGTTTTCATCAAATTTTTATGGAGGGTGGCTACATTCGTCAAAATGATAAGAAATTGATCAAATTTGGTGTTAATGTTCTTCAACATCAAGTGCGAAGACACAATTTTTTTCAAAATTTTATTCTTCTTAGTTATCGAGTAAATACGTATTAGCAGATGTCTTATGCCCGGAATGCATACCTATATATATATGGAAACGCTATGCTTATACACGTGAACTTTAATGATCAATTACTCGATAATAACTGTACAGAAGAAAAATCTTTAAAAATTTGTATTGTCAAATTTGGCACTAAAGAATATGTTCACCAAATTTTATTAAATTCTTATAATTTCGAAATTTTTAATGTATATTTAACATGGTTTAGCATGGCAACATTGTATCGTCGCTATCCACCCTCCTTAATATCGCCTATACGAATGAACCACTCTTCACTGTCTTCTCATGTTATCTTATTACCTTTGACTTGGGCATTAAAAGTTGAGCCTACGAATGATACCATAGAAAATATAAATATCGTTGATTCTCATTATTTGATAGATTTATTCAAATGATAGACAGAGATATACGAAACGTACACTGTAAGTTACGATTGTAAGACGTTTTTTCGATGTGCCTCAATGCTATGAAACTCATTTTTGTAATAATAATGTACTGTCCAAAATCGAAGAATTTTATGAAATACATCAACTACAAAAAAACATTTCCGCGGTCATAACTTTTTGAAGATTTTAGTAAGTGGAAATAAAAAGGTCAATTGTTAAGCATAAACCATCGCTTCAGTAACTTGGAATAATACAATACTTCGTTCCATCTTATACTTCGACAAATAGTGATCAATATCTTTCGGTTGTGCTGAGTTTCTGAGTTTATTGAAACTAACGATGTATGGTACAAAAGTCTAAATAATTAGAAATTGATCAAATTTGGTGATAATGTTCTTCAATATCAATTCTGAAAACATAATTTTTTTCAAAATTTTCTTCTGCTTAGTTATCAAGTAATTACGCATATTAAAGCAGATTTCTTATGCCCGGAATGTCTATATATATATGGAAACGCTATGCTTATACACGTGAACTTTAGTGATCAATTACTCGATAACAGTACAGAAAAAAAATCTTAAAAAATTTGTATTGTCAAATTTGTCACTAAAGAATATGTTCACCAAATTTTATAAAATTCTGATCATTTTGAAATTTTTATGTTTTTAGCATGGTAACATTGTAAGCCTGTACCAAATATCTTTAATATGTAGTAGAGCATTCAAAATCAAGAGAAAATAAAAATCTTCATCTCCTGATTTCCCCTTTTCCCTCTTCCTCTTCAATCCCTTAACCCCCCCCCCCCCCCCTCCCCTTCCACAAAGTCTACAGATTTCACTAAACAAAAGCTCGAAGGTTTATTATCACTCATAAAAATCAACGTTTTTCAAATGGTGGCAAGTGCAGAATTCGTTCTTTTCATTTTCTCTATCGTGCAATTTTGAGACTGAAAATCTAGGAGTCGATCAGAGTGCTGAAAATTATTACGACAGAAGTTTGTAATGTGAGATAATATTAAGGGAGGAAAGAGAGGGAAATGAAAAAAAAACGAGTGAATCTCTTCGGGTGTATGTCTTTTACTTTATTCTCGTGTTCTAAAATTTGCATTCGATACAATCAGGTTGTTGATTATTCGTTCATTTCTGTCTTCATTTTACGTATCACGTGGCTAAACCAACTTAAACAAAAATATTTCATCCTCGCTTATGTTCTTGATTTTCATTCAAGTATTATCTGTCCGTCTTGAATCCGGTACAAAACAAATAAATCGAGGACTAATACGATTGGGACCGAAAGAAAAAAGTATGCATCTGACAATTCAACGGTTCTTTTATCTTGACTAAAGAATCGCTAGCATTTTGCCGCTCCGTTGTCTTTGCTGTTACGTATTTAAGTTAACTTTTTGTTGTTGTTAACACTCTTTAATAATCTTGTTACAACTACATCCTCATTAAATTCCTAAGTGACAAATGACACCCAATATTTTCGTGTTCGTGTGTGTGTATTGTTTTAAAATTATGATCCGAACAATTATCTTTCACGTAACAATTGGTGTTTATTCATTAATTTTTTTTTTCATTTTTTCATTTTTGTATTATCACCGTGAGAGAAAAATCACAATTTTTATTCAACATTTTTCATTTTTTATTCCGTTGGAAAGGATACGAGGGTAGTGATGATGCGGTGGCAGCACTAGAGCGGTAATGTGGATGAGCAATGAGTGACAAAACAGTATCGCAATAAAATACACGATAACATTGAATAATCATCGATAATCAAAACTTATTTATTGTTTTTCTGCTCTTTGAAATAACTAACAACCGAAGATAAACGAATAAAAGCAAGGATTAAATACACCGAGTACAAGAGTCCGTGTGATCAGCTGGACAATCAAAAAAAGCACACAATCTTGTGGCTCTTGTTGGATTTGCTCGAAAGAGAAACAAAACAAAGGACAAAAAATAATACAATCATTTGAAAAAGAATGATGAAAAAAGGATTATAATGGAGGGCAAAGAAAGAAGCAAACGGAACAACAAAAATACTGACGATAAATAATACGCACAGTTTTCACAATAAAAACAATAGGATTTGCTCTCTCTTTCTGCAATTTCAAATTCTAATGAATCTTTCGATGTTCGCTTCTTTATTCAATCCCCAACCCTTCCTCCGTGGTTGTTATCATTTTTATTATTTTGCCTTTTTCGCCTCACAATTATTTGGTATACGCTAATAAAAAGGAACTTGTCAAACTTTGATGTAGGGATTAGTATGACTCGAGTGTTGGAAAAAATCACGTTTGGGGAAATAAGTCGTTTGTTGTTTCAGGGAGAAAAGGGGCTTTTGATGGACAATCGCAATACGAGATCGTAACTTTTTACAGCTCTTTCTCGATCTTGATGAGTTCAGCGATACCGTCGTGCATTTCCTTGACGGCCTGGTACTCGGTAAGACCGAGACGTCGCTTGTTGGAAATGTCGTAAATACCGCCCTCAGCTTCGGTGTGCTCGCCGCGCGTGCCACGAACTTGGAGATTGAACTTGGAAGCGACCTCCTCGAGCTTGGCCTTGTTCGCAGCGAGTTTCGGTACTTTGATGTGCACCGAAGCACGCACCGTTGTGCCGAGATTCGTTGGGCAGAATGTCAAAAATCCAAAACGATCGTTGTGCGAGAATGGTATTCTCTTCTCAATGTCATTTACGGCGGTTACGAGACGTCGGTAAACCTGACCAAGATCACCACCCATTTGCATCGAAATAATACGCAAATGATCTTCCTCGTTGCACCAGACGAGGAACGTCTTAGCATCGTTGTGGTAGATACCACGTCCAGTCGGCCAGAAACGACAAGCGTTCGCCGCTTGCAAGAAACGATCACCTTCCTTGAAAAGGAAATGATCGTCGATCAACTTCTGCTGTACTTCCTTGCTCATTCCCGTCAACGGGTAGAATGTACCCTTGAGCTCGCCATCCAATCCCGACAGCGTGCTCGATACTTTATCCTCCATCTCCTTGTACTGGGCTTCCGTTAAGCACGGGTTGAACGGATAACCCTCCATTGATCGTCCGCATCTCACACGCGTCGACACGATGTAATCGCCCTGTTTGTTTTTCAAAAATTCATTTATTTCACGTTTATCTTATTGATTTTTTTTTTCAATCATTTGAATCTTCTTTGTTGGAACACAGAGAAATTTCACTTGGAATTTGAACTTTAGTTGAACTGTTCCGAGGATTTGTACTTTTTCTACAGACGATGAATTTTGTGATTGGTTCCCCATCCCAGCGTAGATAATTTGAACGAATTTACAAAAATGCATAATAATATTTGAACTCGACAATCTGAATTGAAAAATTGGAACAATTTCCAAGTAACGTATGACAATTTGAATTCTTTTTCGTCCCAAAACTAATCTTTTTCTCCGAATACACAAATTTTGAAGGCAATTTTGAAAAAGTTTTCAAGTTTTAAAGGTTCATCGATGTTTCGTCATACTTACAGTCGGGTCGAGATTTCCAAGAGTATCGACATCACCAAAGTCCTTTGGTGGATGCTTGTCAGTCTTCTTGAATCCCTGATGATAATCATCAATAATGGGGTCGAAAAGATCACCGAAAACGGTGTAAGCTTCAGCATCCGGAGCGTAAATACCAACGCCAGAGTCGTGATTCTCGAGACCTGATTGTATGACGTCGAGGAGAGTCGAGCCAAAAGAAGTTTTCTTCGTTTTCAACTGATCGAACAATTCCCTCGTAAGATATTTCTTCAAGAGGGATTTGCTGTCGGAAGCAGCGAGCTTGGTGAAGCCGGCTTCCAATTTATCAAGAACTGCTTGGTCAACCATCTTGTTTTTACTGCAAAAACACAAATGAAACATTTCCATTAAACAAGAAGTCAAATCATCGATAAACTTTTGTACGAGATTATAAATAAATCATTTTCCATCCGAAATTGTTGTTCAAATTGTGAGCCAATAATTTTATCATCCTTTCATCAATCGTGCCATTGAATTTATTTATAATCGCTTTATTAAAGTAATTTTTTTTCGAGAGAATCGTGGTAAGGTTCACGAGTGGTCATTTCCCGTTGAAGAGTCAGGGATGCACCTCGATGACTATAAATAGAATGATCGCGAGGGAATATCCGCCCGAGGAAATGCGTGATACGGATTTCGATTGAACGATTCGACTTCACATCCGTTTTGATTGTTACACGTGATTGGACTCACTGAACTCGTTCGTTTTACTTGTTGTCTCGTACTGTTCATCATGTCGCGGTTAGTATGCATGTACGCTCTCGGATGTGCACACGTGGGAGGGCGATCGTATACAGGATATTTCAGAAGGAACTGGCCATCCTGAATATTTCCTTGACTTTGTCAAAAAAAACTGTGAAACGATTGCTCGGGTTTGCCCGGCGGAGTGGGCTGAGCGAGTATTTTTTATCGTCGACTCTCATAGAAATTTTTTACTTCGAAAAAGTAAATGCAACTTAATCAATTTTTCGTGAATCGACAATCCTCATTTTTACGACGTGATTGTGGACAATTTAGACCCTTGGGATTATAAATATTAAGACGCAGCGTTAGACGAGCCCTGAACATTCCTACGAAGATAATCTTTACGAATTTATTTGTAATCTCCACGCATTTATCGAAGGAAATAAAAGACTCGAAAAAAGCGAGAATTCTGTTCGGTAAGAAGTGAAATGACAGCCTTTGTTGTTGACCGTGTACATCGAATGTGCAAGATGATAATTGAAAAAGCTATTTTGACAGCTCGAACCCGAGTTTTTTCGCCGAGGATCGTTTGCCTTAGAGATTAAGTTTTCGCTTGTTCGGTGACCCACCTTTTTTTATCAGATTACACGCTAATTGTTCAATAAACATGATGCCGTTGAGCATTTTTTTGGTATTATTTCTACGTATACAAAATCGTATGACGCAATTTTATCCTTCGTTTCCGGGGCTCTTCCCCCCGGAATGAAACCGAATTACATGCAAGTTTTTTCTTCTTTCATTTTTCGTAAAAATCCCCATTCACCAGTGGTTGCCATCCCACTAATTTGTTATTATTAGAACGAGAGGAATCCGAATAAAAATTCTGAATATAGAGCAATGGAGTTTTTTCCAGCAGAACCAACGACTTTTCTTCTTTCTTTGCTTTATTGGGTGAAAAAAATATCTGAAAAGATATCCTTACAGAATATCCTATGAAAGTTGAAACAGCGTGCACGTTTTCGTATGTCTACGTACGGCTACGAAACCGCTCTCAATTGAACGCGGCAATTTGTCTCATCTCGACTACTTACGATATTTGGGGATCGGCGGTAGCGAGGTGAGCGAGGGCACGACGAACGGAACCGGAAGGGCGTCTAGAGTGTCTCGTTAATTTGGCCGGCAATTTTGATTCTATCAAAGCTTTTAGAACGAATCTCGAACGCGATATGACGTTCATGGTTGAGAGCCTTTTTTATCGGACGGATTTGATGAAACTCCTGGGGGATAAGAGATTCAAGATCAAAAGTTTGGGGCGGTGGAATTGCGATTTTTAAAACGCTCCGAAACGCTTCGTTCGGGAGGTTCGTTAAGTTCGTGTATTGGTCGAAATTACAATTTAGAATAAATTAATTCCCTCGCATTTTCAAATATTCATTATAAGAATGGAAAATTTTTCATGATCTCGTTTGTTCTTTCGTCGTAATCCAAGTTTGCAATTTTACGTACAATTATCGAATTTCGTTCGATTCGAAACGACGTTCAAGTGTTCGCAGCAAGTTTTATTGCCACGATTGAATTCTATAGCGATCGGAAAATTTCCAAAGCGTCACAGTTCCCAGTATTTTTAAAAATGCCACTATGAATGATTCATCCCTGCGGATTATTCGTAGAGGAAAAAATCGAATTCGTACGTGCTGGGCGCGAATAGGCGAGCGAATTTCAAAGGCAGAATGTGTCGCAGCACATTCTATTTTTAAAAGCCTCGACACATAATTTAGAGTACACAGAAACATGTATTTTTTTCATTCACCAAATGTGTGAAAAAAACGATAGAAAAAAGCGTCTTGAAAGCCTGAAAATTCGGGGCTTCTTTCCCGTCGAAAATGAGCATTGATTCGCGCGCATTTTTGCACCTGCGACAGTCGACGGGGTTGGGGAGCTGGGGACAGAGTTGCGAAGTACTCCGAGCTGCGGTGAGCAAAATTACGAGAGTTTCTACTGTGTTCGTGCGAATATTCGAATAATAAATTCATACAAATATCCACAGCGTGGTGTATACTTTCTAAACTCGCAAAGCCTCAAGGTTCTCATCTCATGGTCGACGAAGCTCGTGTTCATCCTTAACGTGACACATCCGTTGCCTTCGCCGAAGATAAATAATCGTACAAAAACTCTGCGTCAGTTGTGCGTCTCAAAATAAGATTTTTTTCCTCGCACGGATGAGATTGATCCAAAATGTATTTCGTGCAGCTTGCTCGAACCGATTGCGAAGGCCGATAAACGTAACTCCGGAATTGGAACGAAATATGTATTTCAATTTCGGTGCATTTCGATCTATCTCAGATAAGCAAAGTCTCTTGGAGACAACAGATTTTCGGGGACTCTTCTCGAGAGGAATTTCGAAAATAAGAGTGACGAGTAAATCCCGAGTGTCGAGGTTTATTTCGCACGCTTTTCCGGCGCTCGATTCTCTCCTCGGAAAAGGTGAGACGGAGAAAGCTCTAAACGGAAAGAAGAGAGAATTAAAAAATACGTACTCGTCAGCGGAAGCGGTATCCTTTGATGTACATCCGCCCATTTTGTTGCGATTATATACTTTAGTGTATATATATACAAATATATGTAATTTTCGTTGGTGCGTAAAAGCACGTAGAGAAAAGGTTAAAAAATCGTTCTCGATATCACTGAAAAATCGAACGTCTTTGTACTCGGCCACTGACGAAATTTCACCACTTGTCAAACTCGTGTATTTCGGCTACAGGTCAATCGACAGAAAAACGTTCACATTCGTAAGTATATATTTCCGAGTGAATAGTGCTTTTTTATCTTCCCTAATAAAACAAGTAGAGTAAGCTTTAAATAATGACAGCCGACAGTTCCTCGTGCCGGCTTCACGTTGTCGTGTCTGCCGGGAGAATCGTCAGGTTGGAGAGAGAGCCGAAAGGGTTGAGCCCCGGGCTCGGGTGAAGGTCGCAGGGGAAAGCTCGTAGCAAGACAGACCGAGAGAGAGAGTGAGATTGCGAGGGGGTGGGGACTCGTAGTACGTTTTTGTCTGGTAATATTGGCACAACCACTGCAGTTATTTAGCCTGGTATAAGGCTGCACTGGGGCGTTCACACGAGCCGAGATCGGAAGGTTATAAGCGCGTGCGGCAAGAAGAAAGGGTGTGTCGTGAGAGTCGGGGTAGCGGCGTGTTCCTCCGGGGGGGTTCCGGACACGATTTGCCCGGAACTCTCTCGCTCCGCACGGACGTTTTTCCTCGCTTTACGCACGGAGAGTAAATTGGACCGTTGAGGGTGTAAAAAAGGCAGGCGTGTGAAGTTTAAGGGAAGAAAAGTTGGGAAGGAGAGAGGCTGGGTTAAAAATTCGACTCGATCCAAGACCGCTGAGAAAAAAGCATCCGTCCTCGGTGCCAGAATGGGCAAATTTGCCTGACGAAAAAAGGAAAAACACGTTTGACAGTAGCCCGTGCGCCCCGACCGACACTTGTTACGTTTACAAAAATATCTGCGTTTACGACGTACTTGTAGAGTTTTATTTACGATCGAACTATTACTTCCTCCCAGTTTCTATTTATTCGAGTTTATTTATAAGAAATTTATTATTTATCATTAAGCACACTGAGGAGGGACGAAAGTGAAAGAAATTGGATGAGGGTTTGCGCGCCGAGGGGGTTTCTTTTTTCGTGTCTTTCTTTATTGAGTGGATAATAATGAATTTTGTGATTTGTGGTGTGTGGTGATGTGAACACTACAGTCTCTACGCTATCACTAAGCGAGAGTAGGCATTCTGCGTGCCTGTGATCTCTCTCTCTCTCTCTCTCTCCCTTACTCTCGCTATCATTCTCCCTCTCCTCCTCTCTCCCTCTCTCTCACTGTATCTTCGGCTCTCGCTCCATCTTCCTCGGCAACTCACGTACAGGAAGTTCATTGGTAGTATTGGACGATCTCTGTCTCTCTCTCACCTACACACAACCCTCGACGCGGCCCCTACTCTCCTGACAAGGGTGGGGCACACCGGCGGCGCTTCGTGCGTCCGGCAGCAGCAGCCCAGCAGCAGCAACCAGGCAATACGCAAAGAGAAGGAAGGACGTCTGGTTCCGGCTTCTGCCGCTCTTCGCCGGTCGATAGCGCACGCATACAACTCTCTTTCTCCCTCGCTCGGTTACTTATTCGTGTGTACGCACCTCCGTTTCGCTTCAACCCCTGAACGCGTAAGCAACACTCACACACCGCAGTTTTCTCTCCCATCCGGCGTCTAGTCTCGTCCCTTGTTTTTCTCATCTTCCTACTCCGAAGCGCACCAAGATTTTTATCCCTTCGGCACCTCGCCTCGCGTAAACTCGGCTCTTTTCCCTCTCAAGGAAGTTGAGGCATTAGAATGAAAATGATTTCATCGCTTTTAAACCGATTGCAACTTGTTAAGTGTACAAAAAAATCAGTTAATTTTTGAGACAGTTTAGGAGCGTCGTTGCTGAGAAAAATCAATAACAATTTGGCCCAAATGACATGTAATCTTGTGGAAGTCGAGACACATTCAGCGATATCTCCGTTAGAAATGATGCTGAAAATCAAGAGACTCGGTAGAGTCTCGGGACAAGTACATTGACAGCCCTGTCGTCCGCTGCTGGCTCGAGGCCCGCGCCGAGTATACTTTCTCTAAATAAAACGATTCACGGTGGAAGGGGGAAAATTGGCAAGTGATTTTTTTGAATTACGAAACTTCTGAGTCATCCGAGGCTTTGAAAATTTAACTGGAGATTAATTAATAAATTCTCTTTCGATTCCACCCAAAATCAGCATGATCGGTGGCGCAATTGCTGAGAAAAAACTGCACGGGCATGAAATTTTTTGGGCAACATGAGCAAAGCTTGCTGAATAATGTCAATTTTTTTCAGATTTATTAGAAGATTTGCCGAGATTATATTAATAATAATCTGTTTCCCGTACAGTTTTTTGAGGCTAGGATCGTCACCGTTCGTATTTTCGACTGAGTTTTCACCAGATTTTCGTCTCTTTTTCCCGACTTTTCTTTAAAGCGTGTGCAACATTGCCAAACTGTAAACCGGCCTAACTTTTGAAAGGTACAGGTCATAACCTTTGGGTAAAAAAATGACTGTACAGCCTCAACTTCCTTAATTTGTCAACTCTCAGTAAAAACACACACGTCGACTCGCAAGTGGTTTTTCCTCCTCTCCGTCTCCCACTCGTTTAACCCTCGCTTCTCTCACATCTTCGGTTCACCCTCCCTCGTATAAATACATACACGCTCTATCGCTCTCTCTCTCTCCATCGCTCTTCTCGCCGGAAAACTCGGCGCTAAATCCCCACGCAAACTCCTGCGCAACTACCCCTTCGAACAATTTGCAGGGAAATAAAAAAACAGCTGAAGCTAATGCTGACGCTGCACGCGCAGGCTCTCCAGAAAAGAGCAACCGCCAGACACCCGCTCCCTCCGCCGCTCTTTTTCACTTCGATCAAAGAATCAACGCGTCGCCACGCGCACTTGGGACTCCTCGGGCACCGGGAGAAACCCATTTTCAACCGAACCTTCACCGGGTCCCGAATTCGATCGAGAACGATTGCCGGGAAGGACTCGAGCGACAGGAGTGCAGCTGTCCTCGAAGCTCCGGATGTGGAAAGTCCGGAGGTTCACGAAAGCATTTTTTCCCAGGAAATCAAGCCAAACTCGCTCAAAAATGCTTCGCAAAATACCCTCGAAGCCCAGCTCCAGCGGAGCTCGGCTCCGTCAAAAATCATCACGAATTTCTCCTCCGTGAGATTCGGGATGGGGATGTCCGATAAGGAAAAATTGCACCGCCGAGAGCTACGAGGGAAGAATGTCAAAGTTGTGAATGAGAATAATCTCCGATTGCTTCCACTTGCGAGCCTCTCCGGGGGTTATATCGCCGGTGCACACGCGACTGCTACCCTCCCCACAAACGAGCCCTCGAGCTCCGGCCTTCGCGCTATTCTTCCGCGTCAATGGATACTTAACGAAGGAGAAGGGCGAAAAGGAGGAAGAAAAAAGGGCGAAGGGGAAGAGAAGGAGCTCGCCTTCGCGAACGATCTCGAATTTGCACGTTTTCTGCGTCACCGTAAACTTTTTTCTCTTTAATCTAAGCGCGTCGCGTCATCTTACTGTTGAGGAAGATAAACGGGGAGGCTCATAAAAAATACATGAGAAATATCACGCAAGATCGCTTTGACAAACAGCTCTCAACGCGCCTTCCTACCTTTCTCGCCTTCGCGTGACACAGTTTCGTTTATTTATTTCTTTTCCTCTTTTTATTTTCTAACCGGCTTATCTAACCGCGACGAGCGTCCAATCGACGCGTTTCTACTTCCCTCACTCGCCTCGTATCGCTTCGTAACGCTGATCATAATCACGATAGCAATCGAAATAAAAATTTGGCGATTACTCGATCGTGTTCGAGCATATTTTTCGTCGCTCTACTATCTCCGAGGAAACTTATCGCACTCGCAATCTTTCTACGACAATTGCTCTCTCGACTCCTCAGACACGACACTGAAGTTTGCAACGTTCGAGTCCAACGAAATTATGTCAAAAGATCCTCCAATGATTCCAGTTATTCTCCAATTTCGCTCCTCGTCGATTTTACAATTCGTAGTTTTTCGAGCTGCCTCGATACTTCGTGAAATCTAAAATTGGTCAATTACAAATGTTTTTTTTCCTTCGTTTCGTTGGACTCGAACGTTGTAAACTTCAGCGGCGTTCCTCAAACGAGGTCGATCAACAACTTTGAGGATCCATATTCTTTTGCTCCGCGCTCGACAGGACACCCGCTAGAAACTATTTCGGAACGTTACCATGCACGCGCACATCTTCGCAGGGTATTTTCCACTTGTTTAAACAGTGGCTGCTTCGCAACCTGTTAAATTGAGATCCCCGAGATGCGATTAATTTTATAGCTCGACGACGTTTACTCACACTTGCTCGTACACGAGAAATCCCCGGCCTGGCCTTGCCGATACGCCAGAAACAATTTTTTACTCTAAACGCTTTCGAAGTTCGAACGAATCTTCGATGTACAGAAATTTTCCCGAGTAAATCATGGCGAAACCTTATACGAATTACAAAGCAGCACGAAACTCAGAATTATTCTTAAGCTGCTTTGAAAAGTCAAAAAATCTATTGTTTTCGGACATGTTTTTAGGATAAACGGAAATAACTCACCGCAGCGAACTTTTCGGTATAGTTTTAAGGATATTTCAAAAGCACAGAAACATTTTTTAATGTGAGAAATATTAGTTTATCCGATTGCCGAAGTTTCTCAGCTGCGTACAATGCGGAGATCGTTATTATTGTCCGCAACAAAAATTCCAAATTCTTTTTCCACTTTCATATATTTTTCTTTCATACGAACCTATAAAAACCCGAAAAAATTGCGAAATTCTATATTTGCAGCAAGTTAAAATGATATTTCTTCTTCTTCCAGAGAAGTCTTATTTTTATATATTTTTTTTTTCATATTTTTAGAGAGTTTGATAAAACACAATTTCATAAAATTTCATAATTTTTTCGGGTTTTTACAGGTTCGTCGTATGAAAGGATATGAAAATGGAGAAAGAATTTGGAATTTTTGTTGCAGACGATAAACACGATCTCCGCATTGTTCGCAGCTGAGAAACTTCGACAATCAGTCTTTGCGCATAAGCCATGTACGAATTAGTATTTCTCACATGAAAAAAATGTTTTTGTACTCTTGAAATATCCTTGAAACTCTACCGAAAAGTTCGCTACCGTGAGTTATTTCCGTTTATTCCAAAAACATTCTGATCGAATTTTCAAAGTTAAACAGGCATAAAAAGTGCGCATGATAATTGTGCACAAGGGCTCATTATTGTGTCTACGAATCATATGAGCGAGTACTTGCATGTACAGTCGATCAAATTCCACGACAAGCTGCGAGTGGAAAGGGGGATTTTTTGTTTGTCATCGCGTCACCTCGTACTGATATCGTTACGATCATGAAATCACAACGACGACGACGACGACGACGATAGTCCGCAGTAATTCGCTTATCGCGGTGTAACGAAGAAAATATACGTTGAAAAATGGGACCGCCCAGAAAGGCTGAGCGCAGAAGTGCCTCGGTCACGAAATGCGGAATAATCGCATTTGCGAATATTTGAAGACGAGAGAGAAATGGTTTCCTGTCGCTGTCCAGAGTTATTCTGTCGTTCGCCACCTTTCCAATTCACCGTGCATTTGTCGGGAACGAATTTACAGTCGCTTGGAACAGTGACTCGAAAGTGGAGCACTCTCTTGAAGATCGAACCCTCGGGAGGGCTCGGGCACTCGGTACGAAAGGGGGGGACAAGAAATGTCTGAATAAAGTCAATAAAAAACTGTAAACTCGTTCAGGAACGTTCAAATGTGGAGACACGAATTCAAACAGAGTCACGAGAAAGCCGAAAAAACGTCTTGATTGTTACGACAAATATTAAACTGGGATTAAAAGCGCTGCGGATATTCCCTCTCTGAATTGAAATGTGCTCGTTTTACGTCGCTTAAATATCTCCCTCTCCAATTCGACATAACTCGACGACGACGATGATGCGTCGACGAGGATAATGATCATTGCCGAGGAAATAACGTCACGAAATACCATTGTTCGAGGTATATATAGATCGAGAGTACACACATCGATTTAGAGCGCTCGAGAACGCCACAGACTTCGTCACTTCAGAGGCCGAGTCGTCACGAATCACGCCCTTCTGCTTGCGAGAATGTCGACAGACTCGCACGGGGCTTTCCTCGTAAAATCGATCGCGTTGATCGCGGGATCGTTGGACATTTGAGCGAAAATGCTTTGAAAATCTTTTTCTTAACGCACAGGACGATTGAGACACGAAAAGAATTGGGAGAAACCTTCGTTTCCTCTTTAAATCTGAATCGAAGTGGCCTGTGCTCGCGTTTCTGGCTGTGTGCGCCGGTTCTCGCGGACTCGCGTTCAGTTCAGAGCGTGAAGCGCGGCGTCACGAGTCACCGAGAACGAAGGAGAAAAAAGCAAAGCGCTAGAGACGCGCATTAAGGAGAGAACGAAACGAGAAAAACGAGCTTAGAAGTAGTGCGGAGTGGATCGTGCGTCACCAATTTGCCGGAGGGGAAGACTCCGAGCGTGGAAAAGAAGGCACAGCCTGTGAATCGCTCAACGGTTAAAACCAGGATTTGCACGAATTGCATGAGCAATCTCTCGAGAAGAGGAAAAGAAGCACGAGAGCTTCGGAAACGGCTTAATGAGCAGCTCGCGGAGCCGCTCGATACTGCAGAGTTATTCGAAACGAGAATATTCTTCCTCGACGTAGCAACCGGGCAGCCTTTACGAGCTGCGAGTCGCCAAGGACGTCACAATTATGGTGGGAGCGTCTAACGATCGCAGGGAACGTGAATCGAGTTAAAAGAAGCCAGTTTTCCCCGGAGATTCCTCGAAATTCTTCAGCAACGAATTCTTTTCGCGTCCCCCTCGTTTTCTCACAACGCATCGAGTAGGCTCCGCTCGTGGGTTCCCGAGCTCGAGATCAACCGAGCTGGAGAAAGAGAGACGGATCGCTCGCCCAGCGATAGCAACGGGAATGCCGATTGTTTTATTTTTCACGCAACTCTTCACCGAACCGCAGATTAAGAGCTCGGGTTACGCAGCTAAGATGCACCGCGAGTATACGCCGATTTTTCGTATCTCGTTTCACCTGCTCGAGGATCGTCGTCTTAGCGACAAGACATGTTGAAAGAGATTTTTCGTTATTTATCGCAGGAGCGAGAGCACCCGAGGCTCTGCGAACTAATCGAGCCGGAACTGACAGCTGCGTTGTAACAGCTTCGATATTGTGTTTTTTCTCTTCCGTTTCGAAAGTCGCTTTCCCTTCGACTCGACTATAGACACCAACGAGTAAATCCGGACTGCGAGTCTCCGGGAGCTCCTCGTGGCCTCTACGCTCCGCAATTTAACACTGGAAGCGTTTACTCGAGTGTCCAACTTCTCACGTTTCATCGATTGCCACGGAATTATAACGTCGAGATCGATCCTTCCCTGCTATCGTTTCTACGCAGTCACACACGGACTGTGCGCCGCTTACGTTACTTTAGTTTCGAGTTCTCCCACTCAACGACGACCCTCTGCTTTCTAAGACATTTTCCTTGCGATAGAGAACACCTGCGAATTAAAAAAATGAAATGAGAACAAGGAAACTGACAGTTATCAATGCCCAGCCCCGAGTCCGACCTTGACACATGCATTTTAAATACGCGAACACGAAACTTCGTTTCCCGTGATTCTATTAACTCCCTCCTCAAAATAATGAGACGGAAACCTCCGCTGCTGTGGACACGAGCGAATCCCACATTCCTTCGAATCTCCGCCACGATACCGCGCTAATGAGATCGCAGCTCTGCTGCACCCAGCAGAGGACATTTCAATCGGTGTTTCACCTCCTGAGCAAACACGACTCGACGAATGTCTGGCGACGCGTCTCTATAGACGATGCGGATTAAAATAATTGTACGCCTGTTAATCAGGCCGGTTCGGATCGAGCTACTACTTTGTAGCGAAGAATTTATCGCTGAGAGAAGTGCCTCGAGAGGCACGAGGCGGCCTCTTACCGGGAATTTATCGGAACGAATTTTATTTCGTGGTCCGAGTGAATTGAAACAGATCGAAGCCTGCTTAAAATTTTTGGGCAAGTTTCGGGTGTGAAATAAGTCACGAAATTTCGAAATTTTCGACGAAGGTATTTTGAAAATTGAGAATTTAGGGAAAAATCGATTTTGCTTCCGTGTCAAACAAAATGGGGAGGAATTATTGAAAAATGTTGAATTTTCTAGATATTGGATCGACCGAGAGTCAACGATTCTCGAGCCTCGTAGAAAAAACTCCTGCCAACTCGATCGATCCCAACTTCACTCGTCATCTAATAATAAAACGATCCATTTCGCTTCGCCCTTGCAGCGACCTTGGACATTGACCCACTGACCTGTTCGCGGACCATCGTCGGGCCAGTTTACTCGTGCGAAAGGGAAAGTTCCCCCTGCGGGGTGAACGCCGTACGTTTCTTTTTCGTTCAAAGGGTTGCGAGGTGAAAAAAAACTTGAATGGCGCTCGTTCGAGCGCTTCTGGCAAGAGCCTCGGCGAGGCTATTTTCTTTGTGTCACGACACGTAAAGTTAGGCTCGCATGAAAAGGGACTGTCGAAAGTAAGATTTCCCTTTTTTGTTCAACGATTTTCACGTAGTTGTTCAAACTCGTGAATTTCGATCGGGAAGATTCGGTTTCTTTGTAATTTGTCGTAAACTTTGACTTTTTTCAGTTGCTGTCCAAACTCGAATCGGTTTCGATGACCCCGCTAAATTATTGACAAATTTTAGTTTCATTTTTGCTGCAATCGAATCCGCTGATTTTTTTTCGATACGAAAAACCGTTGCGGATGAGAGACGCGCCATCTATTGTCACAACGGCGTAATAACCCCGAGTGCGTGGGCGACGCGATGCTCGTCGAGGACGGAAAGCTTGCGTCATTTTATTGCAGCACATCTGCTGCTGCTTTTGCGAGTGTCGGTAACATTGTACTTCTGGAACGAATTACCGGAAGTAGTTGAAAGCTCTTTTGGCAAAAGCTCAAGAACTCGGACTCCCTCGAAAGGATAGAGCGTTTTTGAGAAGCCATTTATTTTTAAGCCTCTCGATGAACACCAGTTTGCATGATAAAATCCCTTTTTAAAACCAGTTTTCATTGTTACGTAAGAGAAAAACAAAGCTCCTCGTAATTCGCTCACGAATCCAGATTCATCGATGAAAAATGTTCCTTGAGAAAGCAACTTTCGAAATTATAAATAATTTCATGAAATGAACGATTTTTTCACATGTTTCATTGAAAAAGTTCAACTTTGAGATTGTCGGTGTTCGAGAATTGAAGCTTTATCGAATAGATGTATTTTCTCGATGCAGTCCAATGTCTAATTTCGTTAAATGTGAGAGGCTAGCTCAACATGTTGAACAGACTGATAGAGGATGAGTTGAAATAAACAGCTTTTTCGACCCGGCACGAATTATATTTTTAGGTGCCACCAGAAACGAATTTGCTTGAATTTCAAGTCCACTTTGAGAAAGAATAACACTGAAAACCGACAGAGTTGTTAAAAACATCGATTTTTTAAATAGATTCAAACTATTTTGTTGGCTCTCAAACAATTTCTTACAACTCTTGTCAACAGACCTTTATCGACGTGGACTAGAATCGGTCAAAACCCGAGTTCTGAGGCAGTGTTTATTATTTGCAGGTACAAAATTACGAATGGTTATTGAACAAATATTTTCAATTCAGGTAACAGAATGTCGAATATCAAAACGAAGAGAGCATTTTGTCGAGTGCAAAAAATATTTTGTTGGGCACATTAAGGAGCCTAGCCTAATTAGAATTTTCAAAAAATCGATTTTTTTTCTATTTTTATTGCATTTTTCGTGAGTACACATATTTAAAAGTTTCGTACTAAAATCTTAAAGATCCGAGCTCTACTGAGCAGTATACGAATTTTCGAATTTTGAGTGGAACTATTTTTTTTGCAAAAACGATGAAAAAACGTGCTTTTTCGTAGTTTTTGGAAAAATGACCGCCATTTTGTCGTTTTTTAAAAAATCAAAAATCGTATGATATGCGCTAAAGCCATTTATCTATTTAATCTAAAAGCATTTTTATTTTTTTTCTCCGATCGTCCATTCCAGAGATTTTATCAACGGTGCATCATCCCCATCTTTTTTTGAACCTGTCTTCCCCCCATTTTTCTGTACGAAAACTGAGTAAAAAAAAAAATAAAAAATTTTTTGTGTATTTTAAGAGTGTATTTTTAAGGCTTGACACTTTTTACATCCATATTTATGATTTAAACCGATCAAAAAAATTCGTAAAAACTTTTTTGCACGTCTAATTGGAGTAGACCCCTTAAAAAAACATTTTGCGGTCTCAGTAAATGATTTTATTTCAGTGAAGCATATTCAGAAACGGAAGCGGATCGATAGCGTTAGATTTTTATGAAATTCCAACGCTCGGTTCCTCGTTCCATGGAATACGTCATTCGCAGATTTTCCGTTCCCATTATTTTGAAGCAATGAAATATAAAATCGATCGAAAGTCGGGGAAAAGCAGTGGGCAGCATAATTTTGACGGCATTTGTCAATGTCGCTAAGAGCCAGAGTATAAGAATTTAGTCGATCAATAATTCAGCATCGTATCGTAAAGTTAGCACGATCGTGTCCTCGCTCATCGTGTGCATATACATTTTACATTTTCTAAACATGTACAGAAGACGTACAGTCGTGAAATACCGGACTCGTGTGTGTTCTCCGCGTCAGCAACGACTCGACACATCTTCGCAGGGCTTCTCTTTTGACATTAATGCACGGACTGAGGGATACGAAAATAGAACACCACTGTAAACCACGATACTGATAATAATAGTGGGAAAAAGCTCCCTTATTCTGTTGTGTCACTGCAACGATCGCGATTCGACGATAACGTCGCTCTGACCTGCAATTTATGTGAACTTTCATGTCGACTCGATTTCATTTCTTTTTTTTTTCCACGCAACCGAGCAATTATCGTTGGAAGTAATCGATATGCGGGGAAACTTTTCAAACAGAAAAATCGTGGGGCTTCGCGTGACTTTTTCGTGCGTTTGGTGGCACTTGGAAAATGATGTTGTTGCTGCAATTTGATTCGAGAGCTCGATCGGTGCTGTCGGATCAATAAACTTTGTTTTATTCCCCATTTTTCAATATTCGTTGCATGCACGGAGGGAATTGAATTTGAATAATTACTGTGAGTAACGATGGTGACGAGCTGCAATTCGTCATATTATTTTCGGAGAAAAATAAAAATTTTCTATAAATTAAATAACTTGTAGACACCACACTGGTGCTCATTTGCACCCACGAAAATTGAAAGAAAAAAAACAGGCTTTCGAAGTTCCTCTCTTCAATTTGGCCATTTTTCACGACGCTGAAGTTTGCAACGTTGGAGTTCAACGAAATGAACGAAAAAAAGATTTATAATTCATTATTTTTTTATTTCACGAATTATTGATGTCGCTTGAAATATGACGAATTGGAAATTCCGCAGGGAACGAGATTGGAGATTTACTGGAATTATTTGAGAGTTTTTTTAGACCATTTCGTTGGACTGCAACGTTGGAAACTTCAGCGTCATCATTTTTCTATAATAAAACTTTATTCTTCCATTTTTTTTTAACTTAATCGATGATTAAAGAATTGTCACCCCTAAAAAGTCTCGTTGGAAGATCAATTCCATAAATTCATCGATGAAATAAAAACGTTTTGAAAAGTCAAAGTGCAACTTAGCACCAGTGTAGTGTCTACGGGATAATATTTATTATTATTGCTCAAAGTAGGAACTTTTACCAGAGCATTTAGTAAATTTTGACGTCCTATCTGCAATATTTACTGTTATAACTGACAATTTCGGAAAATATTAAAATACAATGCGTTACAGAAATTAATACTTTTCGTTAACTTGCCCCCGCAGTCAAATATACCAGGATAAATTTGACACCGAATTTAACCACAAATATTACCATTAATTCTCGCAGTGTGGGGATTTTAATAAATTTACACATTCGTGCGACGAGATCGATGCCAAAATAAACGCGGAGATAATTCAGCCGCGGATCCGGAATGGATTTTCAAGTTTTCGAACGAATGTCACTCGGCGTACGATTGTAATTGGAGACACAGAAGAAAAGGCAGGGAAAGAAAGGAGCGAGAAGTGCTGAATACTCGCGTACACGATTTCTCGACAAATGTATTTTCCTCCTCGTCTCGCCGTACACCTTTATAAATAAATTCTCGTCTCTCCCGTACACATCGGTATATTCTGAGAAGCTTAACGATAGTTGGGCAAATTCTGTCTCGGTACGCTCGTACTTCGTGTCTTGAGAGTTCAAAGACTCGAGACGAGCGTCTCGTCGACGAGATGGGAATAGAATCGTCGAGATTTTGGAACCAAGATAAACCCACACGATCGTAAACAAGATTCGAGAACTCGGGGACCGGGACGCTCGCGTTGGTCTCAGACGATTCGTCCAAAATTGCTGTTTCTTTTGTAGTCTCCAAAAATCATTGTGACGATGAAGTTTGCAACGTTGGAGTCCAACGAAATGATGTAAAAAAGCCTCCAATTCCAGTGATTCTCCAATTTCGTTCCCTGCCAAATTTCAATTCGTAGTTTTTTCGTTCATTTCGTTGAGCTCCAACGTTGCAAAGGTCAGCGTCGTAAACCATCGGATTTTCGAGAATCAACGATTCATACACGAAAATCTATGATTTTCCATAAATTCGTAAACCTTAAGGACGAAACTTTCGTCACGTTATCGGAGGCAATAAAAATCGGAAATTTTGCGTTAAACTGTCAACTAAAGTGACCAACTTTTGTTACATTGCTTATGAAAAATTCAGTCTAGCGAAGCCAATACCTTCTACTCTCGTACACAATATTTCGTTTACCAGAGTGTCGGAGCGCCAGTCGAGCTGCTTGCCCTTTGAACATTCCTTGGCTCGCGAACGATTAACGACAGAAAAAAGTACACTTTACCGGAATATTGAGAACAAAAAGCAGTTTTTTTTCCACAGTTCAACTTCGTTGATGAAATGCTACGGAAAAGTGAGAATTCGTCGGCCCGACGATGCTTGCCGGTGTTCAAAAAATCGAGTCGCATCGTTGAAAATTGAGGGACCGAGAGGCATGCAGAAATTTGAAAATTCCGAAAAATCCAAATGATTATGACGCTGAAGTTTCCAACGTTGGAGTCCAACGAAATGATCTAAATAAACTCTCAAACAATTCCAGTAAATCTCCAATTTTGTTCCCTGCCGAATTTCCAATTCATCATTTTTCAAGCCACATCAATAATTCGTGAAATAAAAAAATAATGAATTATAAATATTTTTTTCGTTCATTTCGTTCAACTCCAACGTTGCAAACTTCAGCGTCGTAAATGATTCGGTTTAAGGATCATATTTGGTGATAATGTTATTCAACATCAAGTGCGAAGACACGATTTTTTTCAAAATTTTCTTCTGCTTAGTTGTCGAGTAATTACAGTAATTTTGTATTGTCAAACTTGGCACTAAAGAATATGTTCACCAAATTTTATGAAATTCTTATAATTGAGAAATTTTTAATGTATTCAACATGGTTTAACCTTAAAACCTCCTCCTTAAAAATAACTTCGATCCCACGATCCGGGAACTCGAAAAATCTTTCTTCTCCCAGTGACGAGCGGAATTTCTCATTTTTTCGTAACGTTTATCAAAGCTGCATGATTCCGAGCCGAAATAAGCGAAAAAAGGCGTGCAGCGGGTGGTGGAAAAGGCTGAAAAGCGGAGATGACAAGGAAGGAAAAATTCTGATCGTTCGCGTGGATACGAAGAGGCAGAAAGAGCCACGGAGGACCGTCAACTATCAATTTCCGCTTCGAATTACCGAACGCATAATGTGAGCTCATGCATTCGCTGCTCATACGAATCTCCGGCCACTGTTCCGTCCAGCCTCGCGTCGACTCGTTGGCACACTTGGCCTTTTTTCAACACCGCTTCGCTGCTTCTTTTAATCATTTTGACAATGATTTAGGAAAGTGTCAGAGCCGCGAGTGCATCAACTACAGATTCGCCGACGCTTTTCAGGCATTAATAACTGCCGAACAGAATTTTTGTCCTCTTCGAAAACCGCGTTGGATCCCGATTGTTTTCAACTTCCCCGGAACCGAGATTACTCCTCATCCGATCGCCTAAATCCATTAAACTCCATTTTCTAAACTATTTTTTCAAATTTTCTTGACATCTGTCACCACTGCTGTTTACATTTCTCTCGAAATAAATGTGTTCGCGTACAAAGGTTCGTTCCCAAAACGTCCTTTCTCGGAATCTAATCGAATCGTCGAGCTCAACAAGAACGTCGAAATTCCGACGACGCTGAAGTTTGTAACGTTGAAGTCCAACGAAACGATGTAAAAAAAGCTTCCAATAATTCCAGTAATTCTCCAAATTCGTTCCTCGTCGAATTAGCAATTCGTAGTTTTTCAAGCTGCACCGATACTTCGTGAAATGAAAAATGGCGAATTACAAATGTTTTATTCGTTTATTTCAACAAAAAATATTCTTTCCGGACCGACGATTAGAAGGAAGAAAAAATTCGCTGGCACTGGGAATCAAGAGGCTCCTCGGACGAGGGAATCGCGCAGATCTGTATCGCAGCAATCTGAGAGTTACGTAACCGCGGTGCTGCACCCACACTCGATTCGGGGCGAGCCAGTGTCTCCATCGGTATCGTAATCCATCAATACTTCTGACGGAGCTCACAATTTCTCACATCCTTGTCGCTGGGCTGATGAATAGCGGGCCGGAAATTTGGCGCGATCGCCGCCGCTTTTGTTGTTCCAATGATTTACGAACTGATCAATCTCCGTGCGCGGTTTCGTAACGGAATGAATGAAAGAATAAAAAATCGACGGGTCGGAATTTCGGCGGGTTTTTTCCGCGAGTCGGATATTGCGAAGGGAAAACTGAGAACGAAAAATCGAGAGACTTTTTACCGTCCGATTATACATGAACAACTTTTTTTCGACGAAATGAAGAAAAAAAACGACGAGCCTCGAGTCCTTCGGTCGAGTGGATCGCGGAAGAAGCTTGGCAAAGAAAAATGAAAAAAATCGAAGAGTTTTTATCGCGTGGCCATCATTTTTCTTCTTTTCCCGTCTTAATGAGAGAAAAACGCTTTTTCACAGCCATGGCAACGAAGGGTTTTGTTCACTTCGAGTTCAGGATCGATACGCATCGAGATTGGGATTTTATCGTCGCAGGCAACGATTGATAAGCTTCGCGATAAACACGCTAGACGAAAAAATATTTCGTGACATAATATTGGGGCTCATAGAAAAATCGAAGCACATTAAATCGTTCGTTCCTGTTCGTCGTTACGAGGCAAATCAATCATTTCGACACTCATTTTTTTCTACTACCTTAAAGGCTGCAAATCAGTACGGAATCCTCCCGCCCAGGAACGAGTTTTCTCCCTCAACGTTCCCTTTCATTTTGTTTCTATTTTCTTACCCAGAGGATAAAAGAGATGAGGTAAGCCGAGGGCTCTCCTTCGAGCAACGCTCGAGCGAGCATAGCACGCCAATGAACGTTTCAGAGACACTTGTGCATACAGGGAACGAAAAAAATACAATTTTCAACTAGCAAATAACCTTCCAAACCACTAAAAAAAAAACAGAGACGAAAGAAATTAATCGAGAAAACGTGAATTCAGAAATACAAGCGATTCGCTTCCGAGCTCACCGAATCCTCGTCGGCAAGATTTTTCGTCTTTTTTTCTCGTAAAAATGTCGATTTCACATCCAAACTTTAATTAACTGATGAAAAAAAAAGATGAAAAACACCAGGTGCAAAAATAAGCTGTCGTTGAAAAAAATGACGTTTCTCCTGGCATTGAAACAATGTTAGAAATCGAGGAATTCATTCCTGGAATAAAGGTTGGCGCGGAAAGCATTTTTCGAGCCTCTAATTTACGAGTAGCAACAGCTATGGACACAGATTGTATCACATTGTTAGAAAAAACGTTCAACGAAAGCAAGTGAAAAGGATTTTCACAGGAAAAATGTTTTGGTCTCCCGAATTTTCCAGGTTTCAAAAGAATCGATTAATTTTTCAGGACGTTACGGTTCTTAGAATTCAGGATACGAAAAAACTTGTATTACCGTTAGTCGACGATTCTCGCCTCGATATATACACGACTCGCGAGACAAAGGTATGCGGCGAAGTACGTAGAAGGGGGGAGAAGGAGAGAAAAGGCAACACGAGCTTCGACAGAGACCTCGTTTCGAGTTGACCAACCACCCACCCTGGTGGAGTTACACAACGTTAACCGTAACCGATTCTTGTCTCTTTGTCTCCCCCCCCCCCCCCTGCGCCTCTTTCTCGCGCGTCTTCCGTCGATATCATTTGTCAAGAATTGAACTCGACGATTCCAAGGATCAAATATCTCGGTGGAATTTCTTCAAGAATTTCTGTCATAAAAATCTGTCTCGTTCGGATTAACGACGAAGGAACGATCGATATTTTCGTCACGATTCGGTACGCAGGATCGCGAATCCACGACGAGCGAGGCACGCCGGACAACGGGAGAAAGGGAAAATACAAAATGGACTAGTCCAGGGAACCAAAAAAAAATCGATCGTTCCCTCCACAGAGCCGCGAAAACGGTTTACGCAGGAACGATTCGTAGCCGCCACTCGAAATCGAAATGTCTCTTACAATGAAATATTTACAAACTTTCGTGTTGCCGAATATTCACTCTGTCCCGCCTTTTCTGAACGAACATCGCGCCCTTGTCGAAACGATAAAATCGAAGAAAATTGCGCGAGGTAAGTTGCGAGGATTTTCATCGAAAAAAAGTTGGAATTGGTTAGGAATTGCAGGTTTTATTTGATACTTTTGCTTTATTGTTTAACTGACCTTATTAGCACTGACGAAGAAAGGGTTGTTAGAGCTGAACGAAGACGAGAGCAGGAGCAGACCGCTGTGGATGGGCCACACGTCGAACTGATACGTGAGTCGGGAACGAAGTGCCGCGGATTCGGTTCTCGTCTGTGCCACTCGGCATTCGGCTCTTTCCTACTACTCCCGGGTGGCGCTGTTCTCTTCTATATCTCTCTCGCTGCTTTCGCTCTCGCTCTCTCTCATTTACCACATCTCGCTCCTTCTCTCACTCACTGTTTTACCGTCTATCCCCGCTCCGCAGCCGCCAACATCCCTTCTTCGTCGTGGCATCGCTGGGAATACGTTGATCATATACACACGCAGGCATAACCAATCTTCCACCGAGGACGAGACAAATACGTGTGTAATACGTTGCTGCTCTAACCCCCTCGACGTTCGTTTCTACACGACAATTCTAATTTTGTATCCTATTTTTTCATATTCTCATTGAAGTTTTATATTTTTGGAAAAGACACGCCAAGTTTACAAAAGATTTCAATTTCTTGGTTAGGAAGACCGCTTCTTCGTTCCTACAGAATTATTTCGCGAAAGAATTTACAATTCCAGAAAGGATTTCCGACATCAGGATTTCTTGGTAAAAGCCAATTATTTTGTTCGTACGATGAATTTGTGCCGACTGTTTATACTTCAATGCTTAACCTTGAAATCTATAGTTGAGCATAATTTCGAAGCAGCAACGAATTGCTATCGACTTTTTGTACCAGCGGAGATAAACGATGAGTAACTAAGTTTTTGAAAGCCAAAGTTTTAAAGACGTCGAACGGTATTGTCGAAACTGAGATTTCATTGTCATCAGGTTTTAATTCCTCGGCGACAGTGAATTATTGAAAATCTCTAATTCGACCAAAAAGTCAGTCGTGAAGGTTCATCTTGTTTTATTTTTCAATCTTCGCATTTCGAAAGTTCGTCGGAATATAATTAATTCGACACGCTGGTAAGTCTGGAAATACGTAATAATTATCATTTCTTTTCGTTCGCGAATCGCCGTAGACGGATTGGATTGAAAAAAAGATTGTCGGAGGTTCCGGTGCGGAATTATCACGTAATATTATAACGTAACGCCCAGACTAGGAATGACAAAGAAAGTCGGTTTCGCCCGAGGGAATTGCGTCGATGTTTTGCCAGATCAGCTGGTGCGCCGGTCACGAGCGCTCGCGTCTTGTTGTTCTAGGTCGCGTTGGGGTTTTCTCTCGACACCCCTTCGTCCCGCAGCCCTTAACCAACGATCCGCAGACTCGCTCTCCCACTTCCGGGTTTCACTGTAGTCTGCAACGGCAGCACAGTCGGTCCTGGTCTAGCTCACCCCGCGTCATGCCTGCGCCGTCAATTCGCTGCTCAAGAGCCCAAGTTTTTGCACATTTGCACGGGAGGGCGCTAGCGCACTGCGAGCCCGAGGAGCGAGAGGAGCAGATTTAAAGGTCGACTCGACAGCCCCCGTGCAAAATTCCTCCCGCAGATCAATACTGAATTCCACCTACCATCCGTAGCCAACACTCGTTCCGAACCCTTGAAATTGCAACGTTCATAAAAAATTCACCTTTCCAACGTAACTTGAAATCCAGCTGATCGAGCTACGGACATTTTTCAGTGATCGAACGTCGCTTCAGAGCTCTCCAGGGTAAAAATTATTTCTGGAAAGTCAGCGTCGAGATTCTGGATCCGAGAAAGCCTTGGGGAAAAAAATCATTTTAGGGACTCGTCGAAGAAACCAATGGCGGAATAACGAGGCGGAAGATCGTGATTCGAGCCAATTTTCTATCTCGTGACATTCGTCGACGGATCAACGATCGAAGGATTCTGTAAAATTCTGGGAAAGTACATTTTTTCATTTTTTGTAACCGAAACGACTGAATTTTTTTATTTATTTTAAAAAGAATTTTTGAAAAAAAAAACACGATTTCCACGTCGTTTGTTGAAAAAAAAGTTACCGCTCGATGACGTTAAAAAAAATTTTTTCAATATAAAATATTTAAAAATCCGGGGAAGACCTTCCGAAACAAATGGTCAGTTTACTCTTCGTCCATAGCTGATCAAATGTCGACGTGCATATGAACGATATTGGAATTCAATATCACAAGGACTTCGTGTATGCTTCGTACACGATTTATTTATACAGAGAGACACACACACAATAGCCTGAAGAAGATTCAATTAATTCGGTTAACGACCGATTGATTGAACTCTCCTCGGTTCTACGAACAAATCGAACGGCTGTATGAACACGCTCGTAAATATATATTTCTTCGTGTATCGAGTTATTTCGTTTCTGAATCGTGAATGTCTATTTCGGACGTCAAAACGATTTTTTCTCGACGCACGAGTCATAAATGAGCATTTTAATTGATACCTGGATTGGTCGTTGTGTTCATAATGTAGAAATCTCAAAAATTTAAATTAAAATTAAAATGAAAACTGTACTTTTTGTTGTATCAAAAATGGTTCAACACGGTTTCTAACCTAAAAATGTGATTTTTGATTTTTCTTTTTCTGGTTATAAAAAGTCTCGACTTTTTTGTATGTCAGAAAAATTCTCCGAAATCCTGATAAAAACAAGCGTGAAATGAGCATGTGAAACTGGGTCGTAAGCACTGACAATGAGATGAAGTGGAGCCGTCAAGTTTTCTGTTGAAAATGGTCGTTGTGGTCGATCGAGCACGAGACTACCACGGAGCATCGAAAGCGTCTGGGTTTCTATTTAACTTACTTTTTTCTCGTACACTTGTCAATTTTTCATGACAATAAATACAAGGACACGGTTTGACGGCCGCCTCGAGTTTTGTTGGCTGCGGTTGGTCGAAGGCAACGGAAATTCAACAATTATTCGGGCGAGCGATTTATCCTCAGTGTCGAAGTTGCAAAATTACACGAAAGCGGCGCTGCTGTTCCGGGCCCGAGATCCGATGGCACTCTTTCATGCGCGTGACAGTCGTCACTTGTTTCCGAAGTTTTTCAAGTTCGAAAGAATTTTTTCAACAAAAAACGCCTGAAAACTTGGTATGTGGGAGAAAATATCGAAAAGAAAAATATTTTTCGATCATATTTTCAGCTCTTGTAAGTGTAGGAATCTCTGTCAATGGAATGATAAATTTCGAGACGAAATTTTTTTTTTCAACACATCATTTGTATGAATTATGTACGGAGTTTCAAAAATATAATAAAATCGAGGTGCAAATTTTTTTTTCGGCAAAATATACGAAATTTTCACGCTCGGATTCGCAGCCAAAATTATTTAACCCTGGCATGAGAATATTCGCGACCAAATACTTTGCGTTTGATCCAAAAGTTTTGTAATCGATTACGACGAGATTAAAGAGCGAAATAAAAATCCACAATATTTTTTCGTCGCGAACTACCAAGAACGTTTACCAGGAACAGAAATTCGTGTACGTGACTTTCATCGACTGTAGGAAAGAGGACGAACGAGAGCGAGAGAGAGAGAGAGAGCGTGTGTCGTGTAATAATATTATCGTCATGTAAACACAACGCGTCAGAGTCACAGATCTCTCATCGAATTCGCGTTTTAGAGAGTGAAAATTGAACAAAACCTTCATGATAAAGCGACGAATTTTGACGATCACACAAGCAGTCACCGGGAGCTCTGTTGAAGATTACGTGAATTTCAACCTTCCTCGCACTTCTCACCTTCATTTATATTTCATTCGTACATTCGCGACGTTTTATTCGCGAGCGGTAGATTTTGGAGATTAAGTTTTACCGACGAGACTCACTTTCCACGAATTTTTATGCGTTATGGCAATAGAAACCATAAAAACCTTCATTATTCAATATTAAGAGTATGGATCAGTCGACTAACCTCACTTGGAATTTTTGAAATTTAAATTCTCTGACACGGTTTGACCGATTAAAAAAAGGCTCTGTCAGCCTACGCAGAACGATGGCAAAAATCGACTGACAGAACCTTTTTTTAATCTGTCAAACTGTGTCAAAGAATTTCGATTTCGAAATTTGCAGCTATCTCTCTCGCACTCACGGTTGCGATATACTGATCCATCCTCTTAATGACATTTTTTCATCGATTTTGTGAAGAATTTTTCTACTTCACTTATTTCCCAACGAAATAAACCGAAAATAAAAATACATTTGGAAAGAATGGAGCCGAAAATCCACAAAATTATTCCAGATTTGATAAAAAAGTAATAATGCTAATCGTTCTTTCTTTGTTCACTGAGCGGAGGCCAATTTCTCGAAATCGTCCCTGAGTTAACCTCAAAATAATCTTCAAAGTTCGATCATTAATTTGACTTTGTCCAATGATTTTGCCGTATTTTCCTTCCACTACTCTGTATCAATAAGATTCATAATATTTCATTGTTCATGTGATGAGGAAAAAAAATCCTGATAAAAACTGACCCAGCCCTTAATTTGCATCGAAAAACTGAAAACTCACACGCGCATACACGACGAAACAACGGAACCTGTCAATAATTCGTTCGGTCGTAAATGTGTGTATGCTTACAAACACGTGTGTTCATGTGTGAAAAACTCGCAGCATTGAAAAGAGTACGACAATACATCTTCGTTCTTTCTTTTGCGTAACGGTAGTTGCTAAGCGGAACTTCTCTGTCATTTAGTACGATCGTTACCTGCGAGAATACTACGAAGCGCGCGCGCGCCTCCAAATAGTCTGGGTAGATGAGCGAAGAGTTTTTTGCGATACATAATGAAAGAAAAAATAATATAAAGGACGTTCGTTGACAAAAACCGGAAGTGCATGAAAGACCGATTCACCGGGTGTTTTTTTCTATATTTAGAGAACCTTGCTCTTGGAAAGCTCTCGCAGAGACTTTTCAAATAACCACAAGCGATACACGCTGCCCCTGGGATTCTTACGTAACGCCCCCTCTCGACTTTTTTTCTCACATTCGGAAAGGCAAGAAAAGGGGCGGGGGAGGGGAGCGCGCATTGATACACAGAAGGTGAGATGGGGAGGTGCGAAAATGTATTTTGGTCTTCTTTACGTGGGAGTTTGTCATATTACCTGTCGACTCGATTGTCATCTTTTTGTTAAATTTGAAAAAATAATGTGAATAAAAAAAAAATGAAGCGAAACGTTGGAAGCGTCATTTTTTCAGTTGCGAGGTTGACTCATCTTTCATCACGCGTGACTACTGTCACGACGTTCTTCGAGAGTCTGACGCTAGTTGGCGTTGTTCGGTATCTATGAAAAAAAAAAATATCGAAGTTAACGGATCGCTTGAGAGAGAAAGTACTCGGAGAAAAGTAACGTGGCAGTTTCAGACTTTTCGCAGTATTTGATTTCAATAAAATAGTGAAAATCGCGTTTCAAGAATATCGTGCGTCGATTTTTTCTGATATTGTATTTTCGTTTTCGTTTATCGTTACTCTTTGTGCTGTGGAACGAAATAAATGTAAATGCTGAAATCAGTCGGAAATTGTATTTTTCCCATTCGAATTCGATTTTCGGAAGTGTCTTGGAAGTCTTCAGTTTCTGCTCTCGTGTTACCAGCAAAAAACGCGAGTCTCGGATCGTTGAAATTGTGTATAAGCTTGAGGGAAGCTGGAAGGCGGACGCGTCATGCTAATTAAGACGGACGGTCTACCGACCGCGTATGTGAGGTCGTTAGAGCCACTTGACGTTAGAGCACAATCAGCCTCCCAAGCAACCAGCATTTGTACATTTTTTAGCACTGCTGCGTACATTTTTACGTACATCGTATCTTATGCATATTTAACGCTCACATTCTGAAAAAATAGCGTGAATTTATGAGCAAAGGGAAGGTAAAAAGAGAATATTTAATTTTGAGATTTACAATAAACGGAGATTTACTAGACGAAGAAAAAACAGGAATTCAGCCCCAAGAAAAATTGCGATCTCAGAAGCAGCTCCAAAGAGGAAAAAAATCCGACGAAAACATATATTTTTCGATAATTATAACAAAAATTGGAGTCGCTCCTTAAAAAAAAAAATAGAATTGGTCAATTGCCGAAATTTTATATTTTTTTCAATTTTATAAAAAAGTTTTGGCCCGCTGAGCAATTCCAATTGCACGACGCTGAAGTTTCCAACGTTGGAGTCCAACGAAATGAATGAAAATAAAATGATTTATCCATCAGTTTTTTTTTTCACGAATGATAATTGTGTAGATTAAAAAAATACAAAATACAAATTCGACTGGAAATAAATTGGAGAATTACTGGAATTATTGAGCAGTTTTTTAGATCATTTCGTTGTTCTCCAACGTTGGAAACTTCAGCATCGTTCCAATTGCTACCTAAAATTCCCTTAATCATTTTTTCATCTTTACAAGAGAAAAAGCGGTAGATTGTGTAAAAATAAATAAAAAAAAAAAAAAGAATTTCCATTGTAACGAAGTTATTTTCTCTGCAATTCATTTCATAATTTATTTGGTAGTTTCACTCGAGCTACCTAGGCCTCGTGTCAAATCAGCTGAATATCTGATATTGGCACGTTTTTTTTTTATATCGTGGATATTTAACGTTACACTTAAATAGACTCACGAGACAGTATGAAAATGAAAAACAGAATCCTCGGCGTTCAAGGTTCGTTAGACCCGGGCTCTTGCTATATCCAAACGTTTTAATACTGTTCTCCGAGCAAAACACTCTCAAATCCCAGTTTCTATACTTCGAGATAAAATAAATAAAGATGTATGATTATTTGTGTGTATGAGACAAAGCCAGCAGCGTGTTTACTGGCTGGGACTCAAAAATTTGTCGCCAACACTCGAGGAGAATAAAATATATCGAAAAAGTCAGGGATGAGTGCAAAAAAATGTGTTTTCTAACCTCCAAAAGTTTATCATCCTGCTATTTACACTCGCTTTACTAACCTATACAAAAGAAACAGACGATTCATAGCCTTTCGATGGATTTGCATATTTTTATCGAGTCACCAAATTCGACAGTGACAAATACAATGACGCAGTGTCAAAGAAAAATCAGATTAAATGGATTCTTTTCATCGTTCTGACAACGCCGAAAGACTCCCTCTTGCGTCGAGTCGTGCATACGTAAAATCGCATGCGGAATTTGTCTAGTAGGGATTAACGAGAGACTCGGAATAAACAGCTGTTAGTCGTAACACTGTATATTCGTTTGGCTAATATAAAAGCTGAGCTGTAATACTTTGCGAGTGCAAAGCAGATGGGGCAGAAACAAATGACGTTTCTTGCAGCAAATTATAGTCACAGGAGTTTCGTTTTTTTTTAAGGTTAGAAAAATTTTCGTTCTACGAATATAAGGAATGCCTCGGAATGAAGTTTGCGGATAGTCGTTTGAAAGTCAATATAGTCGTTAAAAAGGGCTGAGCTTGAAAAAGGCTCGAAAATCACACTTAAATGTCACGTTTGTCCTCAGCCCTCAGGACGAAAATATACCACGAATTCTCCCTATTTTGAGATCTACAGAATTCCTTGTTTCTCGATTTCTTCAGCTTCTAACTTTGTCAGCGTGTCGAATGTATGAGACGTTCAAAGTCGAAAGGACGCGACCCTCGCAACAGCGGAACTTTGTGTATTTTTTTCTTTTGAAACCAACCGTGATCTTCTAATTTTGTATATTCATTTTTCCATTAAGTAATTTTCCTTTCTGAAGCCCAAAAAATTCTTTAAAAAAGTCAAATCAACTTTTGTCATTAAGAAATTCACTTTATCACTTTTTACCGAGTTTCTACTTATCTCGGCTTATACAAACCCAATTCTGACGACCGCAGTAATGAGTGTTACGACCGCAACGACATCTATGACTTTCTAATCATTATCTGAAAATAATTCCTCTCGTTGTTTTATTCTCATTTTCAACATTCCGAATTTCAGATTTTTCGTTCGCTCGAAACAAAAGAAAAAAAGAGCTCCCAAATCTAAAGTTTGAAAGGCAAGAAAAAAATTGAGAATGCATCTTGAAATAATTCCATTACAAAATGAACGAAAAAAAGCTTCGATTAATGATTCCCAGATGTCGATTCGTCCTGGAGTCTCCCGTGTCACGGTACAACACGAAGTTTGTATCTACAGCAATTACCGTGTTCTCAGAATCCTCTAAATATCGTGCTCTACGCTTCCCCTTCTTCTGCAATTTCCCAATGTAATAAATGACTCGCGGTTGCAATCATTTTTTTTGACGATTCGAGTCCAAGGTCTCGAGGAAGTTTTTCTGTCTAGCACCGTGTACAGTGCGGATGCTCGGAGCCTGGGACTGCAAATTATGAATACGAAGTTGGAAAATCATGAAAATTTTGATTTATGACAGTTGGCATTTTTTTGAGGTTGCATATAAAATCGAGGTGTGTGATATTTTTTCTTGTGGAACGAACGAAAAACATTTCGGAACGTGAAAACTGCGTAATAATTGACGTCGTAAAAAACGTCGTTTTGACGATTATTCAATGGAACCTAACCTATAATCTGGAAAAAATCGTGCACGAGTTTAATGAGGAGCGGGTCAAAGTCCGGTAGGCGAGTGTTCGTTAGAAAATGAAATGAAGTGCGTTGGTAACGATGAGTAGTATAAATACGAATTTGAGGGGCAGAAAGCGACGAGGTCGTAGAGCGTTGTTGGGCGAGAGCGGCGAGAGGGAGCTTCTTCCTGGCCGTGAAAAAGCGTCGCGTCGAAATTGTGTTCGTTTTGTCCGTCACGCACTCGCGAGAGCTTTACGGCGAATGGGTTTTGCTGGGCTGGTGCATAAGTAAAACAGAAGAGATCCCTTGAGTCTGCCACGACGTCTTGCCAAAAATAATTAAACGCACTTCCCTCTCTTTCGTGGTACTCGTTTCCTCACTTTCCTCCTTCGGTTGTGCCTCGCGCGTCAATTCGTAGCACACACTTTTGTTTCTTCTCGTTTCTCTTCGTCTCTGTCGTTCCTTTTTTTCCTCACAAAAAAGGCGCATCTCCTGTGCGAGATCTCCGAGGGAACGAGTCGGAGGGCTAAACGACAAATATTTTTGCTACGGACACACAGAGCTATGCAGCTATTTTAGAACGCGAGGGGAACGCTGTTGTCAGGCGCGGTGCGTTCTCTTAGATGTACTATTAATATATACATTCGTACATTAAAGTCTAGAGCCATTAATGCAAATATCTGCAATCAAATTTACTGCAAGTACACTTGTGCACCTATTTCAATGCAGTGAAATTGTCAAGTATTTCTATATATCTACCGAATATATTTCTCATTAACTTATTTATTGCACATCAAATCACGTGATTTGGGAAGGGTGTAATAATAATGTCAAAGTTATAGGTTATGTTTGCATTCTTCTTTTCGGATATCGACGAAGCTCTTTATTTTGGAGGGAGAAACTTATGCGGTGTTCTACACTCTACTGGAGAAGGCTCTTCGATGTAATATGACAGTGAATATTTTGTTTTATATCGTCCATTTTTTAAGTAAAATATAGAAACTTGTAAATTAGGTGAATTTTTACAACGAGAACATGTTATTTTTGTGAAATTCATACGAGATTCTTCCAACTCTTTAAAAATGGCTGATTTATGTGTTTAATTCCCTCTTTTGTCACTACAATGTTCGTTATTTTGAAAATAAGTGATGTAAAATTAAAAGTTTTTTCCTTCATTTCAAATGCTGGTAAGGACTGGGAAGAAAGTAAAAGAATTAAAAGGTTTTACAGCACCATTAAAGTGCTCAGAGTTCATAAATTACGTTCCGGACGATTCAGCAACAGTGCAATTGTACCCATGCCAATTTTACTTCAATTTGTCTCAATTAAGGCTTTCACACGATTTTCAAGCTCGACGAAGCTTCCTGTATCGGCTGACAATTTTATGACCAATTATCATCGCAGGCATGTGTTGTTGAAAAATTGAAAACTCCTTTCATTCACTCGAAAATGTTAGTTTGTTCAATTTTATATTCAACTTCCTCTGAATCGAACGGACTTTGATTTGAATTCCGATTCCAACATAGCACGGCTGTTGGAGCAAACACTGCCGGGAATAGAACGGCTCGATTAGGAGGCTTCGACAAGCTCTCTCACTCGGTGGATAGAAAACTATAAATTCAACAGTCGATAAAACAGCGACCGACAGAAACGACAGATGGATCTCAAAATTCTTAAACTATTATGAACCAAGTACGACGCGATTTTATCGATGCCGTATTCCATGCTGCCGTCTGGTGGTAAGTAGCGGAAGCGAAAAAAAATGAGGACACTCATTCGAGAGTTCGACTAATCTAAACTGTCATTTTACAGTTATCGTAGATAAGTTTACACCGAAGATTTTTCTCTCACTCTCGTTGTCTAGTACTGTGCGTTTATTTTCGATATTTTTTTAATCATCGTACCGTGCGTTTATTTTCGATATTTTTTTAATCATCAAAGTGATCATCACACGTTGTTCGCACGGGAAACTAAATTCAAGATTCAAAATCCCTCGAGTACAATCGCAGGCAAGGGGTTGAAATGGGCTGGTGACAATAACGCGTGTTACCCTCGGGGCCCTCGGGGTTATCTTGAGTGAATGAGTGAAATTGCGCACTGTCAACGCGAGGGGCTGTCTTTCGAAGCAACGAGGTGTGAACTATCCCATGACACTTCCGACCACAAACACATTCATCCTTTCCTCCATCATCTCTCCTCAGTCTTGTGTGCTTGCACCAACATTTCAAGGATGTATAATCATCGTCTTTGTCCCACAGATGCACGGCAATCGTTCATTCTCTCTCGCCACGTGCCGACACGTTTTGCTCCCACAAGAACACAATTTTTGATGGATAAGTTATGCTGAAAAGTTATTGAAACAAACGAGCGTTGGGTCGGAACGTAGAGGGCGCTTCGTACCCTACAATTTGTCACCGATGAATTACAGAAATGAGTTTCGAACGTCAAACCACGGTTATATTTTACTTTGCAGATATTTTTGAAACATTGTCAAATGAAAAATGTTGGAAAAGGGAGAAAATCGAAATAGAATAAATGAAAGAAAACTTGTGCACTCGCTTATGGCGGATTGAATAAACTTCGTTTTTTTTCACTGCCATCTTTGAAAATATCGTTACAGAAATATGCCAGCTCACAGCAACGTTCAAGATTGTTCCTATTTATGACTTACGTTTTTACGAATCGGTTTATTCCGAAAGAATCCTTTGTCGTGAATCCGTCCACCTGAAAAGCTCAGCGAATGGCTCGAAGTAAAATAGTAGTTGTCAGTTTTCGTGAAAGGGAGAGAAAAAATACTGGTGATTTTGAAAACGTATAAAATGATAGTTTTGTTCGATTCGATATAAAATCACGTTTTATCGCTATTCGTACACCACGGTGCTCGATTTGAGCGCATTTCGAAAAAATTGAACAGAATCATGGGTAGTATTAAAATCGAGTTTTCGTTCGTATCATTGAGTCAGTGTCTGGCTTCATTTTATTGTGGAAAAATGGGGGAAAGTGGAATACGAGGATAAGTTCGTCAAGGCGAGCGATAGTATGGATTTCCTGGTGAGGATCAGGTGTGGCCCTCTCCCAAAGACGCATCTGCGACGCCTCGATAAACGCGAAGGAAATTTTTTCGCCAATCTACGTCCGGAGCTTTTTCCTCGTTTACGCCTCTGTTCTTCGCTTCTATGCGGAACCATTTTCTTCGAATTTTCTTGTACAATTTTTTGTAAATAAAATCGACAATACATTTTATGAAGAAATAAAATCGACGTTTTTTTTTGAAAATATCCAAAGCTTTTTGCTTATTTACGCTTCGCCTCGATGCTCCGTGGAAAAAACGAATTTCTCTAAGTTATTCGTCCGCATAAATTTTCTTTGTGCAACAACTAAAATGACGAATTTTTGCATTTTATTTCGTCGAAACTTTCGGGTCTTTTGACTCAGTAAATAGTTTTTTTCTTTTTTCAATTAAACTTGAAAGATTAGACGGAAATCCTGCTGCGCGAGCTTTTTCGACCTTCCATAAACACGAAATTCAGTTTCTTCTTCGTTCTTGTAAAAGATCACCGTTTCGAAAAAAAAGTAATTGGAACACTCGACTGCAACGATCTTCGTAGTCACGAATGGAAATTTATCCGACCTGACGAAAATGAAGTGTCAATGATTCGAGGAACACCGGCCGGACAGTGACATCGTGGATTCTTCTTTTTTTTGTGTTGTCTCGCCAGAGCGGATGATTTCATAATCGAGGACGATTCCGATCAGAAATTTCGATGGTTGCGGCATTTCGGTTGGGATTTCCTGTAAATTAGGAATCTCATGACTGAGGAAGGAACTCGGTGAAACTTTCAATTCTTTTTTTGACCTACTCGCGGCGCACAAACACTTCGAACGAATTCTACTCACTCGAGAATGTCAAAAATAAATAGTAAGTAAATAAATAGAGAGAATATGAAAATGTCGTTAGCGACGTTTTCTCCGAAACTGACGAATAATCGAGGACTAATGGCGCCTTCTCGACGGGGCGTGTCTCCATCCCCCCCCGAGATGAAAATTTTCATTGGATAGTCGAAGGGGAGCTGCGAGAGCGAAGGCGTGGTTTACTCGAAGGGGTGGAAACAGCTCGAGTCGATGCGAATTCGGCTTCTGGGCAGAACCACCGGGCGGACATTGAATTCTTATCAGACACAATCTCGAGCACGGTAAGTCGCTACCGGACGATACAGTTTAGCGGAATGGAATAAAAAGTTGTTCGGAAGTTCCGTTAATACGATAGAACATTAACCGTGTTTCGAAGCCGTGAAAATTCAGTGAAAACGATTGGGTTTTATTTTATTGTTTTTGTTTAAATCTACAACAATAATCATGCGGATCTGTGTTTTCAAAATATTTTGACGATGACCCGTCGACTCTGCGAGGCTTCTTTTTTTCGGTGAATTTGACCTTGGAACTGGCTCGTCGCTTTTGTTGTCAGAGGTAAGATTTTTTTTCATTTTCTTCACTAATTCACTCACGCTTTTATGCATTTATTTTATTACCGTTTGAACAGGTGCGCTTGGAAAATCTTTTCGAAGTTTCGCTCGAGCGAAACCGAATTTTGTTTGTGCAGTTAACATTAACGAAGTTTCAAAAAACTATTCGAATTTAAAAAATTCTGTGAGCTTCCTCTTTTGCATAAATCCGCGGAAAAAATGATACAAAAATGAAATCGTAACGGAACGGAGAAAGTTCCGCCGCGTATCGACGCCCGTGAATTCCAACTGTCAAAAAGCCCCTCGAAATCCCATCGAGCTTGAAGAAAAAAACGACTTTCGTCTTTTTTCGTGCTCCGACGAAATATTTTCGGTCTAAATAATGAAACCGCCCATAAAAATGAACTCGCCGCAGTTTTTTGCGGCTTCGAAATTCCGAATGTGCAACGAGTGAATTATTGAGAGAAATAGGGCTCAAGAATGTTTTCGCATCCATACAAACGGCCGGTTTAGCATAAAGATTTGGTCGGGAAGCAAAACTCGAGTTTCGAAGGCCGAGATGGGGCGTGATTTTATGTCTTTTCCACCGCATCGCTTCAATGCTTGATAAGAACGGGACCGCGAGGTTTTTTCTTCGATTTAATAATTGATCGAGTGTCCCGTTGGGCGTCGAAGCGATTCGACGTTGATTTTACGCTCGCTTTTCCATGCTCCCCAGATTTTCATCTCGTTCGACAACTTTCCACTCGCGAATTCTCGTTCGAACGAATCGAACGCGAAACTCCCTGGAGATACATTTCTCGGAATTCTGCCCCTTCGCTCGGCGTGCCCTTTTCTCCGTAATACGCGACTCGAAATATCTCTCCGATCGAACAAGCACGTCCCGCCTTACCGCTCGACCAAATATTGACTGCATCAATTATGAGATTAGCCAGAAGCAAACCCTTCTGTTTTTCTCCTCTTACGGAAAACAAACCTCGTCGCTTTATCGATCATTTCTGTACCATTTTTATTTCTCCTTTCCAGCAGTTAGATGATGGACAGAGAAGCTCTGCTTTCGATATCCGCTTGTTGCAATCTGAACCTCCAACCCAGACGCAGGTTTGTAATGATCTCCAGCTCAAATAATTCGTTTCGAATGTTTCGAACTCGACTGAAATCCCATTGGGGGTTTCGTTCGAGAAGTATGACGCTGAAGTTTCCAACGTTGGAGTCCAACGAAATAATCGAAAAAAACTCTCCAATAATTCCAGTAACTCTCCTATTTTGTTCCCTGCCAAATTTCCGATTCGTAGTTTTTCAAGCTGCACCAACGATTCGTGAAATAAAAAATTGGTGAATTACAAACGTTTTTTTCGTTCATTTCGTTGGACTCCAACGTTGGAAACTTCAGCGTCGTCGAGAAGTAGAATTTGTCGCAAGTGCTTTTAGGCGAAAAAATACTTTTTTTTTAAGAGAATGCATCACGAAATCGAAATAATGAGAATTTTATAAAATTTGGTGATAACATACTCTGACGTCTTGTGTACAAATGCAATTTTTTTCAAATTTTTTTACCACGTGGTTATCGAATAATTATGAGCGTTAAATCGATCTTCTTATGCACGAGATGTATAACTGTATTTATGTAAACTCTATGCTTATGCAGGTGAATTTTAGTGTTCAATTACTCGAGAGCTATGTGGTAGAAAAATCTAAAAAAATTTATATCGTCTTACATATTTTTAAAGAATAGATTTGCCAAATTTTATGAAATTCTTCATATTTTTAACATGGTTTAGCATGGCAACGTTGTATCGTCGCGATCCACCCTCCTTAAATCGAGGAAAATGCAATTGGGAGTTTCTTTCAAAAAGAATAGTCGTTCACTTCGTTTCATCAATTATACTACAAAAGTTCGATTGCAAATGAACTTCGCGAACTGAAATTTTTCGTGAATTTTTATTGAAATGAATTTTCTTTTCAGGGATCGCGAGAACTCGATGGTAAGCGGGAATCACAATATGGCGAACGGCCCGAGCTCAGGATCCTTGTCGCGGGAGGAAAGACGTCGGCGGAGAAGAGCGACTCAAAAGTATCGAACGGCTCACGCAACGCGGTGAGTTTGACAGAATAGTTGAAGATCGAAACGCGATTTGGGTTCCGGGATGATTTTTCGTGCACGATAAAGCTAAAAATTACTGGTTTTGAAGTTCCCCGTAAAACGTCAAGAAACAAAAGATTCGTGGAATCAGCCCCGGGACAAAAGCGTTGAAAAACAGCATGAATTAGAAAGAAACTGAGTCGAAAGGTCACGCGAAAGTCACGCGACCGTTCGTCGCGTGCGGTTCCTCGAAAAACTCGATGCTCACGCGCAAATTCAACGTCACCTTTCCTCTCTCCAATGAACTTTGTTTTCGTTTCGTTAATATTATAAAAAACATTGAAAAATAAAGAGAGAATAAAAATTTGTTGACACAGTGAACGAGTACGAGTGGAAGCTTTCAATCTCGCGTTCGCGGAGCTCCGTAAACTGTTGCCAACCTTGCCACCGGACAAGAAGCTGTCAAAGATCGAGATACTGCGCTTAGCGATATGTTACATCGCTTATTTGAGTCACGTACTCGAGGCGTGAGGGAACAATAACAAAGCTCGAGGAGCAAATAATAATAACGAAGAAAAATGGAACGAGGGCCTAATGAAGCTGCTTAAAAGTCACTAAACTGTTCATTACTACCTCTCGACAGCACGTCGTTGCGATTAATTGTAATTATTTTGTCAAATATTTGAATACTATTTAAGAAAATAGAACGGTACGTATGATAACAAAAATTGTGAATAGATAAAAAAATACGATTGTAATTATCAGTCGATTAGAAATAATAAAAAGACTTTGAAAAAAATTGTCTCGTATCGTCAATATTTACGTCTGTTTCTCCGCACTTTTCCACCGCCCCGAATTACGCGTCGGCAAGTAATTTGAACGAGCGCTCAATGAGACCCTCTTGGTGTCGAGGCTTTTCTCATTCGTTCATCGCATATGCTCTCGAGGAGACTCTCGAGCCCATCTGGTCACGTGTTTCGACGGACTCTGTAGATGCACACGTCCCGAGGGATCACTCGCTTGCCCCCTGCCCCACAAACTAAGTGAAAAAGAATAGGATTACGGGAAGCCAACTTCACGGATCGACGCCCTTTTTTTCTCTTATTTCGAACTTTACCATCGATTTATATACGTTAACATAAAAAATGTGGGCGATCCAATGCACTTTTTTACCACTCCACTCTCCCCGTCGAAAGCGGCCAACTCTCTTCGGCTCTCCGGATTTTTACTCGGAAGTTTATTCGAAGATTAGATTCAGAATTTTCCGTACTTTTATTAATTTTTTTAAGTAGTTCGGCCGTCGATAAAGTGCGGCGAAGCTCCACTTTTTTTGCGGTAAATGAGAGTTTAAGGCATAACTGGATGGATAGCTCGATCAAAAATTATATCTGATTGGAATTTCCGTACTTCGTGATGCAATAAAAATCTGAAAAAATTCAACAACATTTGGAAAGCTATGAACAACAATTATCAATAATAATATTGCCCAAAAGTTAAACAAATTGTTTAAACAATTAATTATTCAATATTGTTTTTTTTACGAATCAAATGTGTGTATTTTTCCGAATGCTCATGAATTTTTTCCGAATTTTCGTGGATTTTTGAAATTTCTTGAAAAAATTTTGAATTTTGGATATGTTTTAGAAGACATATTTACCATCAGTTTTAAAAAGTCTCAAGGTTATTAGATCAAAAATGTATAAATAGAGCCACTTAAAAAATTTAAAAAAGGGAATTTCAAAAATCCACGAAAATTTTGAAAAGTCATGAGCATTTAGAAAAATGCGTACATTCGATTCGTAAAAAAAAAAACAAGGGTTTACTGTAAAATTGTTAAAAAATTATTTATTCAAACAATTTATTATTATTGATAATTGTAGTGCATAATTTTCCAAATGTTGCTGAATTTTTTCAGATTTTTATTGCATCACGAAGTACGGAAATTCCAATCAGGTACAATTTATCGGCTGGGCCAGTAATACCTTAAGGTCCCCTGATAATGGTAAGCACAGTTCGGGGCCTCTTACGGGCCAAAATTTTCAATTATTTCATTTAAAATTTTGAGTTTTTAACACGGTACCTTACGGGAAAACTCGCGATAAGGTTAATTGTGAAAAAGTTGTACGGTGTTCGAGCTTCGGAAAACGTTTCTATCGTGAAGAAAATTCATCACAAATTCCGTTTCTTTAAAAAAAACATTACCTTACGGGACTTTTAAGAAAGAGAATATTAAAAAATTTTAGTTTTTGACTGTATTTTACTTAGTTTTTGATTTTTCAAACTGACTCACGTGCTTTCATGCGTCCAGTAGCTTCGCTTTTTTTAAGGAAGTTGAGGCATTAGAATGAAAATGATGTCACCGCTTTTAAACCGATTCCATCTTGTATAGTGAAGTGTAAAAAAAAATCAGTTAATTTTTCAGACAGTTTAGGAGCGTCGTTGCTGAGAAAAATCAATAACAATTTGGGCCAAATAACATGTAATCTTATGGAAGTCAAGACACATTCAGTGATATCTCCGTTAAAAATGATGCTAAAAATATGAAATTTTTTGGGCAACATGAGCAAGGCTTGCCGAATAATGTCAATTTTTTTCAGATTCATTAGCAGATTTGCTGAGATTATATTAATAATAATCTGTTTTCCGTGCAGTTTTTTGAGGCTAGGATCGTCACCGTTCGTGTTTTCGACTGAGCTTTCACCAGTTTTTCGTCTTTTTTTCCCCAACTTTTCTTTAAAGTGTATGCAACATTGCCAAACTGTAAACTGGCCTAACTTTTGAAAGGTACAGGTCATCACTTTTGGGTAAAAAAAATGACAGTACAGCCTCAACTTCCTTAATGAATTGACCGTTCCTTTTTCTCGTGCCATTTTCTTTCGCTCGATAAAAATGTAAGTTGAAGTACAAATTGATCTTTTATGGTATTTTTATAGCATTTTATAACATTCTTGTGATAAAAATATTCTCAATGTAAGTGTTTATTAATTTTGTTAATAATTTAGACTTCGATTTAATCAACACAAAGCAGTTGCTTACTTCACTAGTCATAGAACGGCCGAACTACTTTAGAACTTCACCATCGAGATACGTGTTTAACTTTTTTCGAACAAGCAGCCCATAATCCATTCATTCCTAGCAAAAAAAAACTTACAAGAGCTGATTTTAGATTAAAGAATTTGTTTTTCTAAGCGAAATACTCTAAAAAATAAATGAAAATTTGAAAATTACTACCAACCATGGGACCATTCGATTTTTTTCACTCTCGAGCCAACCTTTCAAACTCGAGCTAAAAATTGGTGGAATGAATATCGCAGGTGGAGTTGAAACGTGAACATCGTTGAGACGGTTCAACGAGTGTAGCAACAACTGGTACGGAAGGGCCGAGAAAAAAAGAACTTTGATCGAAACGAAAAAAATGGTATTGGTACGAAGCACGGGCTCGGTAATCCAGGCGACTCGAGACAACATAATCTTTATGTATGGTCGAATATAGGCGTAGGCTAGGTTGGTCGGCTTATAACGCAACGCACCAGCAGCGAATATATAGATATATTCGAGAAGCGCATGCAACCCCTCGAATCTACAACGATGTTTCGGCACCCAACAGGGACTACCCAAAGCTTTATAGTTACATGTGTTTCTAGCTGGTATTTACGACACCACGATTCAAGCACACCCTCGTATCGTTAGAGCTCGACCCATGCAAATTTTATACACGTGGTTAGACTGATAGGTCTCGAGAAGGCGATCGCGGAAAAAAGTTTCTGAAACAATCGCACTTGACACTTTTCTAACAGGAGCACTTTTTTTTGGTCGAGCGAAAACATGAGTGCGAACACAATCACTTTTCTATGTGAGATTCAATAATTTAACAATGTGGTCAAAAGTTTATGAAAATATATCGAACATTTTTGTACTGCGCGCATTATTTTCATGGCTAAAGGCGTTCAGGATACGTGATACACACTCGAAGCACAATGACAATTTGAAGGTTACCCGTCGCACAGCTCGCAGCGCCCCACAGTGTGAAACACCGCAACAATAATAAGTTCCTTCGTTCCTACCATATAGAACGATGTTTTGTGTTTTTATTCCACGGAAAAGTGAAACTCTCCACTCGGTCCGATTTTTATTGTCGGAGGCGGTCGAGGTTTCGTACCGAGCGTGACAATATTCCGGTAGAAAATAAATAATTGGAGACCTCTCGTGTTGCGTGTTAAATGAAGGAAAAAAGAGGGAACGCGCTCAATTCCTCTGAGAACCGCCATTTTTTCATGTATTCGCGCGCGTTGATCCATCGGTTGATCGTTGTCCCTCTGCTCGAGTTGACGAGTATATTGGAATCTTCATTTATCCTTTCGAACCGTAAACGAATAGTGAAAATTCCTTTTCATTGTCCGTTCATTTTAACGTGACATTTTTCATTGTTGTGTGGGTATTCAACGACTAAAAATGTTTATGTGTCCAAATTATTATTCCGAGGTTTCTAATAACCAAACGAAGTACTCGAAAGTACAAATGTGAAAAAAGTTTTTATCGCGCGGTCGATCTCTGAAGTGCGAGAAAACGTGACCACTGACAGGGCCAGTATTTTTAACATTATGGAGAATCTCGACGATGGTTTTTTAGTGTAATACTGAAATTGAAAAAGGATTTCGACATGATAACGAGTCGTGTTTATTCGCGCTGTGGTACTTCGGCACGACTACAAATCGAGTGCCAGTGTGCGAGCATGCTGCTCCTCCCAGCATTCGTCGTGTTGACGTGGAGCGCAACCTGCATCTCAAAACTACTGCTCTTCAACGGTGTTTGTGAAAGTGTAGTGATGGATGAAGTTATAAAAATTCGTTGGATTTCTTAACTCCAAGAAATTGACGAATCCACAACATCCATTGATTGTATTTGATTAAAAAGTGGGAATTTTTAGAGAAGATTTTCTCGTAAACTGTTTTTCGTGTGGAATTTACAGGAAAATTATATTCAAGAAATTGGATTCTGTTGAACTACTTAAATTCTATTGTTTTGGGGGCGTCGCGGGGGCTGACATACGTGAATGGGGCTAACATCGACTGCCGTGTACACGAAAAAAGCTTTGACATCTTCGTTCACGTAATCGTATTTTCTATTTTTTATAAAACAGTGGCAAATGATTCTCTTGGGACCGAAAAACCGTTGATTGGATGCTGACGTTTTTTTTTCTTTTTTTTTTTTTTATTGGGTCTTATCTACCGTTGCGTGAAACACGCAAAACTTCGTTACACACAAACGGATGTGCTCGTTTCTCTTGATTTTTTCTACCGATAAAACGGTATCTGCGAGTCGTTGAGGCATCCCTCAGTTAATCGTTGTCCCTTTCAGCGAGTCGTTCAGGAATTACGAAGAAAAGTATTTTCCGAAGTCTGAAAGCGACGGAAAACAATAAAATGGCATGGAAATTATGGAAACCGAAAACTTTGTACGACGCGTTATTTCCCTTCGCGGCGCTCAACGCTGCCCTCGGCATTGGCGTCTTTCAATATCCTATCGGACGGCCGCGAATGGTGCTCAGTGTTGTATACGCGACTGTTTTCTCGGTGACTCTCTGGAGAGCCTATTCGCGACGAAGCTCGAAAAATCGTACGTCGGCGACGGATCTCAAAACAAGACAACGAGCAGAAATGCTGTTTATCTTTTGGCCTTTGGCAACCAGAGCATAACTCTGTTAGCACAAATTTCAAGTTTTTGGTACATGAAAGTAGGTTCCAATTACCTCGGGGTGAGACCGAATATTCATTCGTCAAATCGAATCCTCCTCGAAATACGATAATCGACGAGTTAAGGAAGTTGAAGCGTATCTTATGTTAAAACTATTTTCCAACTTTGCACATTAAGATTTTTTAAACAGAAAGCTTAAGACAGTATTAAACGACGCTGAAGTTTGCAACGTTGGAGTTCAACGAAATGAACGAAAAAAAGATTTATAATTTTTTTATTTCACGAATTATTGATGTGGCTTGAAAACTTACGAATTGGAAATTCGGCAGGGAACAAGATTGGAGATTTACTGGAATTATTTGAGTTTTTTTAGATCATTTCGTTGGACTCCAACGTTGGAAACTTCAGCGTCATAGTATTAAACCTCGGATATGCCGATGATTCACCGTCGTGAAATTGAGATAATTATTGTTGAAGTTTTCATTTTTTTGAAAGCTTCCACAAGAGCCCATGTTTAACCTTGTCATTTTCGACAATGAATATCTCGATTACTAGGCGGTGAAACCTCTCCAAATTTTCCACACATAATTAAGTGCTATTCAAGAAGATTCACGTAAATTTTCAATTAATTATTTTGGAATAATAAAATCTAATGTATTTTTCGTATGATGTTCCAACTTCCTTAATCATGAGTCTAACGATGTTTTTCCAAATTTCAGAAACAATTACTTATAATCGATAAATTGATGGAGGTCGACAATACTCTTTACAGGCTCGGAGCTTCATTCAATTACCAACGATGTTTGTTCGTCGGAACAATAAGCTTCTGTTTCTGGTTATCATTGTTCTTTGGTGACGTCATTTCCAGAGTCACGTTTTTGTTTGATTTAATGTCACTGCAGCAGGCCATTTTTTTGGCGGTGCTTCTCAAATATCCAATGATTATCAACGTCTTGGTGCGAAAACAACTTTTTGCTCGTTAGCTTGGTGAGTTTTAAAATGCTTTGACGAAAATCGTTGCCTTGGATATGCAGAATCGATTAGCTTTAGTTTTCATCGTGCTCGAACCACCGCCCTCAGTGGTGCGGTCAACTGCACCGAGCTTTCTTTCGACCCCAAATTTTCCGATAAAGCAGTGAGTAAAAGTTTACCGATCAACGATTTTTCCTTCAGGTACACCGGGCATAAATTTTACGCGGTGAACAAGTTACTCGAACAGCCATATAAGCACGTCTACTGGCGATTCGAAGGCGATGATTTTTGTACTCTTCTACAAAAACAGTTTCACATTGCGTCATTTGATGAGACTCTGTGTCAACGCTTCGAGAACGAGAGTTATCGAAAGAGTTTTATCCCCTTAATAAAGTGAGTATTGAACCAAAAACTTTTGATTTTTTCATCATCAGTTCAATCTTTGGAATAAAAATTTTTTGGCTAATTTTTTGGAAGTGGGGCTCCTGCTGTAATCGGGCTGAATTTTTTTTTTATGAATTCCCATAGAAAAAAAACATTATACCTCGTATTATTATAGAGGCGCATTACCAAAAAAAAATTTAATCTATAAAAAATCCAAAACAAAAAGCATTATCAATATTTTTAAAAATTTATTCAAAATTCGTTCACATACAAAATTCATCGTGATATTTCATCATGAAAAAGCTTGATTGCATCGAAAAGTGCATGTGACGAAAAAGAAAATCAGCAATCTATCCAGCCACGTGACAGTCATGTCGTCCGTATTTCGGTATACCACCACGTGCATCGCGCCATATTCTTTCGATATTTTGCGTGCATGCTCCTGAATCCGGATCGACAAAATGCGTTGAACGATTCACTGTCAGATGTTGGAACCTTATAAATTGAAATATTGTTTGAAACATGAGAAACGCGCGTTCTTTGTGGTATTGAATGTGGTATTAAACGCCCCTGCTTCTTGAAGACAATGCGCGCGCGCGGGCGTGTTTACCTTTGCTAAATTTCGATCGGCGGTAGGAAACGTACATTTTCAATGTATATAATGGAAAATGTTTTTTTTTTTGGCGAATAACATTTTGTGCCACCTGAATATTGCTTTCTCTCATGTTCTTTATGCATAAAAAACGTAAAAAAAGCCTGATTACAGGAGGAGCCCCACTTCCGAATATTTACCATTTTTTGTTTTTTCTTCCTTTTTTTCAGACACGACGCTGAAGTTTCCAACGTTGGAGTCCAACGAAATGAACGAAAAAAACGTTTGTAATTCACCAATTTTTTATTTCATGAATCGTTGGTGCAGCTTGAAAAACTACGAATCGCAAATTTGACAGGGAACAAAATAGGAGAATTACTGGAATTATTAGAGAGTTTTTTTCGATCATTTCGTTGGACTCCAACGTTGGAAACTTTAGCGTCATTTTTCAGACACGTGCATCTCGAATTGACTCTCATAACAAAAGATCTTAGTGAAATTTATGAGAAATTGATGGTACTGCAATTCGCTATGGATTTAGTTCTATTTACGTGATTTTCGGTATTGCTGTGCGACCACACGAACCGAAACATTCAATCATTTTGATCACCGCATTGTTCAGGAGTGCAGAACTTTTTTTGCAAATATTACTTGTCAATGATATTTGCGAAAACGTCACAAAGGAGGTGGTTAAATTTCGATACATCATTGTATAATGTACAAATCCGGTAACACGCGTTTTGACCCGACCACACAATACTTGCAGGACGAAATGTCCTCATGACAAAATATCTGCTGACCGCTGCTGACATTATATCCTCTGTTCGTAGTTAAATGTTGAGGTGTATTTACTATCGATCCATTGATCTGTGATTAATACCTAGAACAACTCACGACGCTGAAGTATGCAACGTTGGAGTCCAACGAAATGAAGGAAAAAACATTTGTAAATCACCAATTATTTTTTATTTCACGAAATATCGGTGCAGCTTGAAATACTACGAATTTCAAATTTGTTTGAAATTCAGGTAACAAGATTGGAGAATTAGTGGAATCATTATAGGAGTTTTTTTTATATCATTTCGTTGGACTCCACGACGCTGAAGTTTGCAACGTTGGTGTCCAACGAAGAGAAGGAAAAAAATATTTGTAATTCACCAATTTGTTTATTTCACGAAGTATCGGTGCAGTTGAAAAACTGCAAATTGCAAATTCGACAGGTAACGAAATTGGAGAATTACTAGAATTATTGGAGAGTTTTTTTTATCATTTCGTTGGACTCCAACGTTGCAAACTTCAGCGTCATGACAACTCGGCTTCATGAAACAGTCAATGTTTTTTTCTCTGTTGTGTATGATGCAGTCCTACAGTTTAAATAGGCCAAGCAGTGGAGTTCTAAAATCACCAGATTTTGACAAAAATAAACGTACTAGAGATTCCCATTGTCAGTTTTTTTTTATAAACAATTTAGTGCAAAAATCGAATTTTTTGGGGTTTTTGCTTGACAAAGAGAAACTAATGGAGCAATGTGAATGGTTCCAATGGATGAAATATAGAGAACTAAAGTGCGAAGAGAATGAGATCTGAAAAAAACCCGATTGGTTGATTATTAAGGGAGAAAACCCGAAAAAAATAGGGTTCTTTCAAAAATTCGTAACGCAGCTGGTTTTGTCATGCCGTTGAAATTTATTCCGTCACAAAAAGGAGGAAAATTATTAATGTTTCTTTGGGTTTGTTTAGGTTTCATTGATAAAGAAATAAGTGCTATGAAGAAATTTGTATTATGCCACATAAAGACGTTTTGCGCGTGGACGAGATTTAAGATATTTTGTCACGAGGATATTTTGTCGTGAGTATTTTGTCGCGTAGCTACAAATCCGTGAATTGAGATTTACGAAGCAAAAACTCTACTTTTTGCTCACATAAAAGCTATTCTCGATCTTGAACTGCTTCAAATTTTATTCACATTTTTATCTCTATTGCGATGAGTAAATGAGTTTTCAAATTCAATTATTTCACGACATGAGCCAACGATTAATATTCCACTTTTCCCGATGCTATCAAGGCAAAATGCACAGGTAACCGGATCTATTGTTTTACACACGCGGAGGTAGAGACCGAATTTACTGATGAGGTCGAACAATTCGGCTTCCAACTGCAAAACGTTCCCGTTCGATTTTCTCCACTTGGCTTTTTCACGCTTGGTTATAAATTCATAATAAAGGTACACAAAGTCCGTTTGATCCTTTTCCGCACCAGGAACAAAAATAACGTGGAAATTCTTATTTCTCCGCAGTTTTTTGGAACCATTCTGGCCTATCTGATAATCGTGATACAAATGGATGAACACAAGAGACTGTTGTAACCATGCTGAGATTTTTGACTGTCAAGAGCTTGACATTGGATCGTGTTTCGAATATTTTTGGAAATTTTTAACGGAAATCGAAAATTTCAACATAAATCCTAATCACTCATACTACTTTAGGAACATTTTTCAGCAAGCATCACAGAGCAACACTGTCTTACACAATGCGTTCCAACAACAGGGAAATAGCACGGGCACCATACGACACTGTGTTGCACAATACAGTATCGCTTGCTGAAAAACGTCAGAACTACACAAAACAAATGGGGTCGTTTAGACCCCCAAGTGAGTGATTAGGTTTGAAGAGTTGAAATTTGGAAATAACCTGGAAATACACACCGTGCATCTATTCCCGGAATTATTATGGGATCTACCGTTTAGTCGTCGAAAAAACAATTCACGAAAATCGCATTTTGGAAGTCTTAAAATAAGCTCTTAGGGCAGGCACACTCCCTGTGCGGCGATATGGATTAATTATTTTTTTGGATTTGGACGACTTGCAAGAAGACTTCGAATTCTACGATGAGATGAAACAGTTTGGCTTTCAACTGCACAACGATCCCGTTTGATTTTCTCCACTTGGCTTTTTCACATTCGTCTATGAATTTTTGAGATCGGTAGACAATGTCTGCTTGTTTTTTTATCATTTAAATATGTTGAAGTAACACTTTTTTTGCATTTTTTTGGGGCTGTCCCGATCTGCATGGTACTTAACATACAAACGGACAAGTCAAAGAGACTTTAATCATGCTGAGACTCTGACCTTTCGAGCACCTTAGTTTTTTCATAAGACGAAGAAATTGTAATACAAACGATCGCGAAATATGGTGAGACATTCGCACCGTTTATGTGCCTGTGACGTTACAAAGAACGTCATTGTTTGGAGTTGATTAAGTGTTTAAAACGCGATTATATTTTAACCGTGAACTTCATTCTTTCAATTCCAAGCTCGACGTTATATTATTGCTTGGGGAATAAGCTTTCCATATCCGAATGATCGCTGGAGTATCAACAGGAAATGAATGTTCTACTATGAATTGATAAAATGGAAATTTCATTATTCTAATTATCGAATGTTTTGTGCAGCTCGGACTCGAGCTCTCCAGGGGATCGTGAATGCGAGCTCGCGTCCTGCAGTAGTCGAGTCAATCGATGATCAGACGAGCTCCATTTCGAGGGCTAATATGACAAAGTGCAAAATCGACTGGTGTGTTAACGAAAAAAACTTGGTAACTCGAAATTCTGATTTCAATTTTTCGGGTTCCAGAGGAAAAATGTTGAAATAAGCTCCCATATCAATCACTCAAAAATTTTTACATTGTTAAATTCGCATGTTCGTTTTTTTTTCTAATTGTAGCGAACGTTTCTACGATTGATTCTCCTGGGACTAAAAAGCCAGCCGGTGGATGCTGTTCTTTCTACATTTTTATCAAGATTTTATCCATTGTTGCGTGAAACATGCGAAAATGAAAGACGAGCGTTTGTTTCCCTTCACAATTTTTCCCTCGGTTCAGAGGTGTTTGCGAGCCCTTGACGCATCCATCAGTTAAAAGTTGTCATTGGTGCGTTTACGAAAAATTGATAAAAATATTGCGAATCGTAGAAAGGACTGAAGACAAGTCATATTTTGCTATTGTTTAATCTCAAACGAATCCCCTACCAGAATATTTCAATATTCTGAGTTTTCAATTTGAAAATGAGGTGGAGATCATGGAAACCGAAAACTTTGTCCGACGCGTTATTTCCCTTCGCGACGTTCAACGCCGTGCTCGGCATTGGTGTCTTTCAGTACCCTATCGGACGACCACGAATGTTGATCAGTGCTGTATACGCGGTCATTTTCTCGCTCACTTTCCGCAGCGTGTTCGTGATGAATCTTGAGAAAACGCATTATCACGGTGAGACTAAAGCTCACAAAAGTGCGGCTAATCTTTTGAATTACGTCAATCAAACGATCGCTTTGTTTGCACAATTTTCAAGCATTTGGAACATGAAAGTAGGTACAAGTTCATAGATATCTCTGTAGACTAATATTTAGTAATGAAACGCATTCTATTTTTAAGCAAGATTCAATGGGGAAACTAATACTTTTTAATTTAATGACAAATAATTTAGTTAATTCAGTTAATAATTAACAACGATCAATTAATTAATCGTGTGTCCGATTGCATTTGAACAAACTTTAGAAACAGTTACGTATCGTCGATAGATTGATGAAGGTTGATGACACTCTTTACAAACTCGGAGCCTCGTTCGATTTCCGACAATGTTTTCTCGTTGGAATAACGAATTTCAGCTTTATCTTTTTGCTGTTACTCGGTCACATCGTATTCAGAGTTTTACTCCTTCTTTATGTGATGCCACTAGAGCAAGCGGTATTCGGAACGATGCTCCTCAGATACCCGGACACCGTCAGCACTTTTGTGGGAACAACTTTTTGGGCTCTAGTTTGGTAAAGCACATTTCGGTTTTCAAGCTCTGCTTGAAACACTAAGATATTCCATAAATTGATTTCAGGAGTTCCAATAATGTGGTCACGAAGTATAAAAAATAATTGGAGTTCTCTGAATCAATGGCTTCTCGTCTCGTTTAGGTATGCAGGCCACAAATTTTACGCAGTAAACAAATTACTCGAAGAGCCATACAAGCACATCTACCGACGATTCGAAAGCGACGATTTTGGTACTTTTTTGCAAAAAAAATTTCACGTCACGTCGTTCAACATGGCATTGTGTCGACACTTCTTGAACGGGAGTGATCGAAAGAGTTTTATCCAGATAATAAAGTGAGTGTTCAAACACCCAGCAGTAAATCGTATCACCGAAAGCATTTTCATTTTCAGGCACGTGCATCTCGAAATAACCCTCGTGACAAAAGATCTCAATGACATTTATGGTCAATCGATGTTAATGCACCTCGGAATAGATTTCGTTCTGTTCACCTCATGTTTTTATATGCTCTACGGTCTTTCAACGCAAGCGCATACTGAGACAAGACTGTTTATTATCGCCATGATGGCATTATCCTGGATAGTACCATTTTTATTGCGAGTATTGCTTATCATCGATGTTTGCGAAAGCGTTACGAACGAGGTAATAAAATTACAATGGTTTATTTGAAATGCATGATTATATCGAAGCTACAATCGAATAATTACAATTTTTTTGATGATTAACTATTTTTCAATCGTTTCAAATTTTCTTGACATTTCGATCCTAAAATACGATTTATCTGATTTCGGCAGACAGCAGTACGAGCATACCATTGAAGCAAATGTTTTCAACATTTTTATTTTCATGACAACAGCCGATTACATGATTCCATTTATTTTCCCATTGTGTCAAGGCAAAACGCACGGGTCAACGAATCTACCATTTTACACACTCGGAAGAAGACTCCGAATTCTCCGATGAGATCAAAGAATTTGGTCTCCAACTGTACAATTGTCCGGTTCACTTTTCTCCAGTTGGCTTTTTCACACTCGGCTATGAATTTATGGGATCGGTACGCAATGTTTATTTTTTATTATTTATTTCATCGATCCTATTAGAGTACGAAAAGTATGTTGGAATAAAACTTTTTTTTCCAGTTTCTTGGAACTGTCTTGACCTATCTGATAATCCTAATACAAATGGACAAGGGTAGCAGGCTTCAATTGCGCTAAACTCTCAACCGTCAGCACTTGTTTGCAGCGAATATTATTACGAAAAAGGATTTCAATCAATCGAGTTGAATTATAAGCAAAACAAAAAAATTGTAAAATAAACGAACCCAAAGTATTTTTTTGTTTTTTTTTTTAATGTTAAAATATTTTTAAATAACACATTTTCTGCAGTGTCTTCGAAGAGTAATTGCAATAAAAATCGACGAGGTAATGAGACTTCAACCACCCTGAAACTCTCACCATTCAGCCCTCGATTATTGCTTCATGAAAAACGATTTCATTTTCATAAATGCTCACGAGCATTTATGCACCGTGTCAATAAAAAGGAAGTAATTAATTGGAGTCGATTAAGTGCTTCGAATGCGATTATATTCTCATGCTGAACTTCATTCTTTCTATTGCAAGCTCGACATTGTATCATCGCTTAGGGAATGAGTTTTACTATGCCTTGAAAAAATGTAAATTTCATTATTCCAATTGTCGAGTGTTTTGTACAGCCTCGGACTCGAGCTCTCCTGGGGTTTGTGAGCGAGTGTGCGTCGCGCAGTAGTCGAGTCAATCAATGATCAGACGAGCTTCGTTACGAGGGCTAAGATGACGAAGTGCAATACTGACTGCTGTTCGAGGTTTAGAAAAATTAATGTTGAAGAAAGAGTTTTCTATTGAACGGTTGAAAATTGAATGTAATCGTAATTTATATTTTTTATAAAACGGTGGCGAATGCTCCTCTTGGGACCGAAAAGCCGTTGGTTGGATACTCGATTTTCTTTATTTTTATTTTTTATTGGGTTTTATCGACCGTTGCACGAAAAATGTAAAACATCGTCACACGAACGGAAGTGCTTGTTCTCTCGATTTTTTCTCCTGACAAGACGGTCGATCTGCGAATCGGTGAGGCATCCCGCAGTTAATCGTCTCTTTCAGCGAGTCGCCGAAGGATTAATAAGAAAAGCACTTGCTAAGTCTGAAAGAGACGGAAAATAATGAAAATTGTGTTTCCTATTGATGTCAAATGACGTGTCTATCGGAATGTTTAAAATAAGCTCTCAATAATAAAATGGCATGGAAATTATCGAAACCGAAAACTTTGTCCAACGCCGTATTTCCCTTCGCGACGCTGAACGCTGCGCTTTATTGCACTATTTTCGAAGTTTACAAAAACTCTTTCCGGATTTTCACTGCCAACACAATAAAGTTGTATCGTGTTGATAGTTTTGTAATCAACATAAAAAAGTTGAGAATTCATCGAAAAAAAAAGAAAAAAAATACTAATTCTCGGTAGTAGAGTGAAAAAGAGAAATAACTGAGCACGGACGATCATGCTCACCCATGAATGTTCTGTTTTCAATGGCAAAGTCGACATCGTCGTCCAGGGAAAGAGTTTTTCTGGTCGGTAGAATAAGTTGAAAATTTTGCTCCATTTTTATTAAAAATTCTCGATTCCGTGGTGCAGAAATGCTCTTGCGCATTATTCATCCTTTTGAGACTAGAAGCCAGTGCTCCGATGCTATCGTTTCTACTTATCACTTGTTGCGTGAAACACGCAGAAATTGAATCGATCGCTGAAACGCAAACCTTCATTTTCCTCGACGTATTTTTCTCCCGACGCGAGGATTCCCAAGTAATCGAGGCATCCTTCAGTCGATCGTTGTCCATCCCAGCGAGGTAACGAAAATTTGAAAAAACCGCTTGCGGAGCTTGCGAAGGACAAAACACAACGATATTCTCAGTTCGCTATCGATTCCAAAAAAATTGCTTACCGGACCGTTGAAAAAGAGGATTTAGTAATAAAATGACATGGCAATTATGGAAACCAAAAAAATTATCCGATACCATATTTCCCATTACGACGCTAAGTGCTTTGATGGGTTTCGGTGTTTTTCAATGTCCAGCCGGACGCCCCCGAATTTTGTTGAGTGGTTTATACACGAGTGCTTTATCCATAATTTTGTGGAGCTTCTTCATTATGGCTTTTCTAGAAACGTACAATCGCAACGGAACCGAAATGAACAGGAATGTGTTATATTATTTGGGTTATCTCAGCCAGACGACCACTCTATACGCACAAATTTCCAGTTTTCGGTACACAAAAGTGGGTATTGATTCATTAATTACCGAGTGAAAACAGAAATTTGTTAATCAAAGTTGAATCTCTTAGTTTGACGATAAACTGAAGCGATCGAGTTTTTACGAAGCTGAAGTTTGCAACGTCGGAGTCCAAGGAAGTAAACGAAAAAAGACCCGTAATTCGCCAATTTTTTATTTCACGAATTGTTGAGTGTAAATTGAAAAACTGCGAATTTTAAAATCAGCAGAAAACAAAGTTGGAGATCTACTCGAATTATTCGAGTTTTTTTTAAATCATTTCGTTGGACTTCAATGTTGTAAACGTCATTCCAGTTACATGCCGGAGTCGAATAATTTGATACAAATAAAATCTGTTAATTTTCCGACGCAAACTGATTAGCTGCTTCAATATTATCTTCGCTTGAAGCAAAGTGACACAATGAGCGACGAGCTATTTATGCGTTCCATTGGATTTTTCCAAACTCTTTGTAGAAACAGTTACGTATCGTCGATCGATTGATGGAGATTGACAAAACCCTTTGGAAGCTCGGAGCGTCTTTCGATTATCAGCGATGTTTATTTGTCGGGATGTTGAGCTTCGGCAGCTGGTTTTCATTGTTCCTCGGGAATGCTATTTCGAGAGTTTCATGGCTCACTGACCCGATGCCACTAAGACAGGCGATTCTTTTGGTGGTTATTACCAAATACCCAGCGATGATTCACATGTTTGTGGGACTGACTTTCTGGATTTTAGCCTGGTAAGGGGTTTAATATTTTGTTGAAATATTATCGGGAACGCGGCGCGTTCTCCACCGCAAAAGTATCAGCACGAAAAGTTGAGAATCCCGAGCTTTTACTCGTCGCATCTTTATTTAGAGAAGAGCGATTTTTCCCGATATAATAGATCGCGAACCCCTTAATTCAGTCGGTTCTCGTTCAGGTACACGGGCCTCAAATTTCACGCGATAAATAAATTACTCGAAGAGCCATACAAGCACATTTACAGACAATTTGAAAGTGACGATTTCGGTAATTTTTTGCAACAACAATTTCGTATTACGTCATTCAACAACTCGTTGTGTGGAGATTTGAAGAACGATCGTGATCGAAGGGAATTCATTCAGATAACAAAGTAAGTGCGCGTGTACATTGAACACTAATGAAAACAACACTCGATGACGAAAACGTTTTTTCCTATCGACACCGTCCATTGCAACGAATGTATGCCATTTTCTCATTTTAAGGCATGTGCATCTCGAGACAACCCTGCTAACGAAAGATATCAATGACATTTATGGCGGATTGATGCTGGTGCAATTCGGAATGGATTTCATCCAGTTCACCGGATTTTCTTATGCGCTCTATGGCATTTGGTTGTGGCCACAGGTTGAGTTTAAATGGATACGATTTAGCATTGCATCGTTCTGGATGTCAGCATTTTTGTTGAAAATATTTCTCGTCAACGGTATCTGTGCGAGCGTATCAAAAGAGGTGATTCAATTTCAATATTTTCCTATAAACACTTGGCCGGCTGCTTTATGTAAATTTTTTTCTCTGTCAGGATTCGTCCAGTTGTTATTATAGCAACTCATCAATATAAACTTTTATTTGTTCCCTTTTGCATTGAGGCCAAACGCACCGGTAATCGAATCCATCATTTCATATACTCGGAAGAAGATTCCGAACTTTTCGATGAGATGAAGCAATTCAGCTTCCAAGTGTACAACGTTCCCGTTGAGTTTTCTCCTCTTGGTTTTTTCAAACTTGGCGATCAATTTGTGAAAGGGGTAAGTGACGTTGATTTTTCAAATGGTTGCTCAAATAGTGCGATTTTTCATCGGCCGTGGTCTGAGGCAAATGGCTGCTGGTTTCCGTACTACACAAAAAAAGAGGATTCTTTAGAAAAAATCTGCTAAAGATAATACTTTTTTGCAGTTTTTTGGGACTGTGCTGACCTACCTGATAATTCTGATCCAAGTGGACGAAGATTCGAGCTTTTTGTAATCCTGCAATTAATTAAATCACTAAAACTTCAAAAAGTGGATTAATAGTCCTCAATTTTTCTATGCCAATTCGATTTTTAGGCTACTTTCAACTGTACAGAAATGTAAGCGAGTTTCAGTAACCACCAAATATCATGAATAAAAATTCTAATGATTTTTTTCCTCTTCCTGAGGGACACAACGACTAACGTCAGATAACACTTTTCCTAGTTTTCTGGGGCTCTCTTGACTTATCCAAAGATCGTTAAGATTCCAGAAACATTTTAATTCTCCATATTTGAAGTCGATTTAATATGCTTCGAACGTGATTAGACTCTGATCTTGAATTTAATTGCTTTAACAGGGTCAATGACAAAAATAGTTGCCCTATTGTAAACACGAAACAAAACATCAAATTTACTATTCATCACTATTATCATAATTGTGTGTGGCTAACTTTAATATACTTGGTAAAAGAAGATGGGCAGGAGTACCATTGTCAACGTCGTACATCGCAATTTTTCGCCGTCACCGTCAATACGTTCGATTCTTTCGCGAATAATTAAAGAAAAAGACTTTGTCAGAATTTTCATCGAACTGCCGTCTCAATGCGGACTGAGAAAATTTCAAGAAGTAATCACGAACTCAAATCTAACGTAACCAAAGCCAACTTTCAAAAACTATTATAATAAAAGTAAATAATAATCATTAATATTATTATCGCTATTGAAACGCTATTTTGAAACGAGCTATTGTAACCGCTCGAGAACTCTCCACCTACAACGACACTTCGACTCGGACAATCGTAAATCAAACAAAGAGAACCCTTTAATAAATAATCAGCAACTATTAACCAATGAAAATCTTGTGATTCTCTCATACACATATATATCATCACACCGCAAAAGGTTCATCTTCACGCCATCGGGATCTACGTTAATTAAACTCCCAAAAATTGTTCTTGCGCTCCCTTATTCAACAGACGTGGCTCTCGTCCCTGGGTAAAGTACTTGAGTGCTTGATCCGAAAGAAGCGTCAATACCGTGTTGCGTTCTCTACTAATTCAATATCTTCTACTGAGACGTAACAATAATTAAGGAGGTTGGATCACGAAATCAAAATAATCAGAATGTGATAAAATTTGGTGGTGACGTTCTTTGGCATCAAGTGTACGAAAACAATTTTTTTTTTAATTTTTTACCACACGGTTATCGAACAATTGATCACTTAACAGTGATTCAATCTGTAGCCGTCGCTCAGTCAAGTCACACATCGTTGAAGATGGACGTTGAAGATTGATATTCGGAGTTGGGACAAAATTTTGTTTCATACTAATTCTCGGTGGTAGAGCGAAAGAAGGACATCATTGCGCACAGGCGATTATGCTCACACATCAACGTTGTTTTTCCAATGGCAAAGTCGACATCGTTGTCCAGGGGATGAGTTTCTCTGGTCGGTAGAATACGTTGAAAATTTTGCCCCATTTTTATTAAAAATTCTCGATTCCGTGGTGCAGAAATGTTCTTGCGCATTATTCATCCTCTTGAGACTAGCAGCCAGCGCTCCGATATGCTATCGTTTCTATACTTATCGCTTGTTGCGTGAAACACGCAGAAATTGAATCGATCGCTGAAACGCAAGCCTTCATTTTCCTCGACGTATTTTTCTCCCGATGCGAGGATTCCCAAGTAATCGAGGCGTTCTTCAGTCGATCGTTGTCCATCCCAGCGAGGTAACGAAAATTTGAAAAAACCGCTTGCGGAGTTTACGAAGGACAAAATACAGCGATATTCTCTGTTCGCTATCGATTTAAAAAAAAATTGCTTACCGGAGCATTGAAAAAGAGGATTTAGTGATAAAATGGCAAGGCAACTATGGAAACCAAAAAATCTGTCCGATACAATATTTCCCATCACGACGCTAAGTGCTCTGATGGGTTTCGGTGTTTTTCAATGTCCAATCGGACGCTCCCGGATGTTGTTGAGTGGTTTGTACACGAGTGTTTTATCCGTGATTTTGTGGAGCTTCTTCATTATGATTTTTCTAGAAACGTACAATCGCAACGGAACCGAAGAGAACAGAAATGCGCTTCTTTTTCTGAGTTATCTCAACCAGGCGACGACTCTATTCGCACAAATTTCCAGTTTTTGGCACACAAAAGTGAGTATTGATTCATGAATATCCGAGTGAGAAGAGTAATTTGTTAATCAATCTGAAACCTTTTCGTTTGACGATAGAGTGATGCGATCGAGTTAAATGCCGGAGTCTAATGATTTTATTCGAATAAATTCCGTTAATTTTCCTACCGCAAACTAATTAGCTGCTCCAATATTATCTTCGCTTGAACCAAAGTGACACAATGAGTGACGAGCTATTTATGCGTTCCATTGGATTTTTCCAAACTCTTTGTAGAAACAGTTACGTATCGTCGATCGATTGATGGAGATTGACAAAACCCTTTGGAAGCTCGGAGCGTCTTTCGATTATCAGCGATGTTTATTTGTCGGGATGTTGAGCTTCGGCAGTTGGTTTTCATTGTTCCTCGGGAATGCTATTTCTAGAATTTCGTGGCTCACTGACCCGATGCCACTAGGACAGGCGATTCTTTTGGTGGTTATTACCAAATACCCAGCGATGATTCACATGTTTGTGGGACTGACTTTCTGGATTTTAGCCTGGTAAGGGGTTTAATATTTTGTTGAAATATTATCGGGAACGCGGCGCGTTCTCCACCGCAAAAGTATCACCTCGGAAAGTTGAGAATCCCGAGCTCTTACTCGTCTTAGTCTTTATTTAGTGAAGACCGATTTTTCCCAATAGAATAGATCGCGAACCCCTTAATTCAGTCGGTTCTCGTTCAGGTACACGGGCCTCAAATTTCACGCGATAAATAAATTACTCGAAGAGCCATACAAGCACATTTACGGACAATTTGAAAGTGACGATTTCGGTAATTTTTTGCAACAACAATTTCGTATTACGTCATTCAACAACTCGTTGTGTGGAGATTTGAAGAACGATCGTGATCGATCGGAATTCATTCAGATAATAAAGTAAGTGTGCGTGTAAACGTTTTTTTCTATCGATATTGTCCATTGCAACGAATCTATGACATTTTGTCATTTTAAGGCACGTGCATCTCGAAACGACCCTGCTAACGAAAGACCTCAATGACATTTATGGCGGATTGATGCTGGTGCAATTCGGAATGGATTTCGTCCAGTTTACCGTATTTTCTTACGTGCTCTACGGCATTTGGGTACGGCCACAGGTTGAGTTCAAATGGATACGGTTCAACGTCGCATTCTTCTGGATGTCAGCATTTCTGTTGAAAATATTCCTCGTCAACGGTATCTGTGCGAGCGTAACAAACGAGGTCATTCAATTTCAATATTTTCTTCCGAAAATACTTTCCTACGAACACTTGGCCGGTTGCTTTTTGTATATTTTTTTCTCTGTCACGATTCGTCCAGTTATTATCATATTTTTCATAGCAACTCGTCAATATAAACTATATATAAAGTGATTATATCCTTAATTAGGGAGTAAAAATCGATTCAAAGACACCCATAAAAGACGATCTTTCGGGCATGATCTACCTTAATGATTCAACGAAAAAATGCATTTTAACATTCGTGTTTTTTTATTGTTTTTTTTTCGTATCACGTCGAGGCCAAACGCACCGGTAATCGAATCCATCATTTCATATACTCGGAAGAAGATTCTGAACTTTTCGATGAGATGAAGCAATTCAGCTTCCAAGTGTACAACGTTCCCGTTGAGTTTTCTCCTCTTGGTTTTTTCAAACTTGGCGATCAATTTGTGAAAGCGGTAAGTGACGTTGATTTTTCAAATGGCTGCTCAAATAGTGCGATTTTTCATCGGCCGTGGTCTGAGGCAAATGGCTGCTGGTTTCCGTACTACACAAAAAAAGAGGATTCTTTAGAAAAAATCTGCTAAAGACAATACTTTTTTGCAGTTTTTTGGGACTGTGCTGACCTACCTGATAATTCTGATCCAAGTGGACGAAGATAAGAGCTATTTGTAATCCTACAATCAATTAAATCACTAGAACTTCAAAAAGTGGATTAATAGTCCTCAATTTTTCGATGTGAATTCGATTTTTAGGCCACTTTCAACTGTACAGAAATTCAAGCGAGTTTCAGTAACCACCAAATATCATGAATAAAAATTCTAATGATTTTTTTCCTCTTCCTGAGGGACACAACGAATAACGTCAGATAACACTTTTCCTAGTTTTCTGGGGCTCTCTTGACTTATCCAAAGATAGTTAAGATCCCAGAAACATTTTAATCCTCCATATTTCAAGTCTTAACAGTATCAATGGTAAAAATAGTTGCCATACTGGAAACACGAAACAAAACATCAAATTTATTATTCATCACTATTATCATAATTGTGTGTGGCGAACTTTAATATTGATATTCTATTATTCTAATGATCGCATGTTTTGCAACGTTTCGGTCTCGAGTGCTCTTTTGATGGCGCAAATAAAATTATTTAGTTGAGTCAATTTTAATCAGAAATGCGCTTCGGCCCCAGGAAGGTTGACAAAACAATTGGGCCAATCTCGAAAGAAGAGTAGCCGCAGAGAATTGGCTACTAATTAACGAAAATCAGTCAATTTCATTTTTCGTTGAACCCCAAAAAAGTAAATATTGAGAAAAAATCAGTCGTTGATCAATCGAAAATTTTCGGTTTATTGTGATTTTTCTATTGACCGAAATTGTAAGAAAATGATTTCCCAAGATTGGCTCTCTCTCTTTCGTTAGTAAAAAGCAGAGGTCTGATTCACTATTTTCCTCACTTTTTCTCCGAGATCCTATCGAATGTCGCGTGAAACACGCAAAAATTAGCCGCCGAGGTGGGAGCGACCATTTATCTCGACAATTTTTCCCCCGAATGAAAAGGTGTCCGCGATTCGTCGAGGTATCCATCAGTCAATCGTCGTGCCTCTCAGCGAGTTGGTGAAAAGCTCGAAAAAAACTTGACCAGCTCAAAAAAGCTTACGAATAAGCATCACTTTGTTAAATATTGAAACCCAACGAATCGCTCAGCAAGTTTTGAGAACAGTTGCCACCATTGCGATGGCATGGCGATTTTGGAAACCAAAAAATCTGTCCGAAACAATATTTCCTCTAACGACGTTAAGCGCTGTCCTCGGTTTCGGTGTTTTCCAATATCCGATCGGTCGGCCACGGATGTTAATCAGCGTTGCTTACTTGACTGTTTTCTCGGCGATTTATTGGAGCGCATTTGTCATAACGACTACGAAATCGAGTAATACTCGCTCCTCGTCTACAGCCACTAGAAATGCACAACGTTTGGTAACTTACTTCAACCAGATGACAACTTTATTTGCACAAGCTGCAAGTTTTTGGTACATCAAAGTAGGTATTGATCACGAGCCTCGTCGATTGATCGTATTCGACGAATGAGAAATAGAAATATTTACCAATTTTTCGTTGAACGCCAGAAGATTCAGCTTATTTAACTCACTCTGTCATGAAAATTTGCTGTGTACGTTATCCTAGTTAAGGTAGTCATGGCCTGTCCCATGTGACAGCGTTGACACGTCGCGAACCTTGAAATTCTCCCACTCAAATTCTCATACGATTTTTATTAGAATCATTTTTTTCTCAAAAACTAGACGGTAAATCATGTTTTTTAAAATTTTTTCTTCAGAAGGCACTCGAACAGTGTGGTTTTTGAAATAAAAATCGTAAGAACCGTTCTCGAGTTATTTCGACACACATTTTTCATTTTTGACGATTACCATGTGTTCAGATGGAAAAACCGTAGAACTTTAACTTGCAATATCTGAAAAATTATACGGTGGAATTAGCAATGTTGCCATGCTAAACCATGTTAAAAATATTAAGAATTTCGAAATGATAAGAATTTAACAAAATTTGGTAAATGTATTTTTTAAAAATATATAAGACAATATACATTTTTTTTTAGATTTTTCTACCGCATAGCTGTCGAGTAATTGAACACTAAAGTTCACGTGTATAAGCATAGAGTTTACATATATACAGTTATACATCTCGTGCATAAGGAGTTCGATTTAAGGAGTTTCTGTACAGCAGTCTAAATATTAAGAAATTGATGAAATTTGGTGATAATGTTCATCAACATCAAGTGCGAAAACACAAATTTTTTCAAAATTTTCTTCTACTTAGTTATCGAGTAATTACGCATTAAAGCAGATTTCTTATGCCCGGAATGAATACCTGGAAACGCTATGCTTATATACACGTGAACTTTAGTGATCAATTACTCGATAACTGTGTAGGAGAAAAATCTTAAAAAGTTGGTATTGTCAAATTTGGCACTAAAGAATATGTTCACCAAATATTATAAAATTCTGAACTTTTTGAAATTTTTCATGTTTTTAGCATGGTTTAGCATGGCACCATTGTATCGTCTGTACCGAAACTCCTTAACGCTCAATTTATCGATAACCATGTGGTAAAAAAATTTGAAAAAAATTGTATTTGATGCCAAAGAATGTTATCACGAAAATTTATAAAATTCTGATTATTTTGATTTCGTGATGCACCCTCCTTAATCGATTCGTTAGATTTTACTGCGCGACATATATTTTTTTCAAAATTTCCGTTAAAAATCGGGTTTGCTATTGGCGAAAATATTTGTATTCTTGTATTTTGTGACTATCCAGAGGCAGTTACGTATCGTCGAGAGACTGAGGAAGGTCGACAACACCTTGTTCAAGCTAGGAGTCTCTTTCGACTATCGGCAATGCTTCATCGTCCAAATAATCTGCTTCAGCATTTGGTTTTTGTTGCTTCTCGGGCACGTAATTTTTAGAATTGTGTATCTCGTTGACCCCTTGCCACTATGGAGGGTCATACTCGTGACAGCAGTTAACAAATACCCAGCCCTCATCAACATGCTTGTGGGATTAACTTTCTGGATTTTAGCCTGGTAAGGAATAAAATTCTCCTGCGTTGACACCACTAGTGCTATTCGGTTGCCTACGGAATTTGAGATTCAATGAGTCAATGAGATTCTCGGTCAGACTACTGGAAAGAAATCGCTATTTTTTCAAACAACTTTTTTTTTCCAAATAATAACGCAACGTTGAATGTCCTTCGAGTTCTCCAGAAGAGAACCAATCAATCGGTTTTCCTTCAGGTGCATCGGGCACAAATTTTACGCTGTCAACCAATTGCTCGGAGAGCCGTACAAGCACATCTACCAGCAATTTGAGAGCGATGATTTTGGCACGGTTTTGCAAAAGAAATTTCATATTGCGTCGTTCAACATGCCACTGTGGCGACATTACATCAACGGCAGTGAGCGCAAGAATTTTATTCAGATACTCAAGTAAGTGGGTACTGAGAATCGTGATCGGTACTTTGGTTCATTGAAAACGATATTTTTTGCTCAAATTTTACCGGCTACATCTTAAGAAGGGTGGATCACTAAATCAATATAATCAGAATTTGATGAAATTCGGCGATAACATTCTTTGGCATCAAGTATACAAATGCAATTTTTTTCAAATTTTTTTATCACGTGATTATCGAATAATTGAGCATTAAATTGCGAAGTTCTTATGCACGAGATGTATAACTGCGTGTACGTAAATTCTATGCTTATACACGTGAACTTTAATGTTCAATTACTCGAGAGCTCTGTGGTAGAAAAATCTAAAAAAATGTATATTGTTTTATACATTTTTAAAGAATACATTTACCAAATTATATTAAATTCTTATGATTTTGAAATTCTTAATATTTTTAACATGGCGATACTGTATCGTCGCGATCCACCCTCCGTAAGGAGGGTGGCTACATTCGTCAAAATGATAAGAAATTGATCAAATTTGGTGATAATGTTCTTCAACATCAAGTGTGAAGAGACAATTTTTTTCAAAATTTTCTTCTCCTTAGTTATCGAGTAATTACGCATTAAAGCAGATTTCTTATGCCCGTGAACTTTAGTGATCAATTACTCGATAACTGTACAGAAGAAAAATCTTGAAAAGTTTTTATTGTCAAATTTGGCACTAAAGAATATGTTCACCAAATTTTATTGAATTCTTATATTATTTTGAAATTTTTTGTGTATTTAACATGGTTTAGCATGGCAACATTGAATCGTCGCTAGCCACCCTCCTTAAACTATAATGCGTTTTCTTGTTTCAAGGTTCGTGCATCTCGAGATGACCCTCGTAACGAGAGATCTCAATGAGATTTATGGTAAAATATGGTTAATGTTATTCGCGATGGATTTTGGTTTGTTTACGGCGTATTCATACGTGCTCTACGGTCTGTGGGCGCGACTACAGATCGGGGAAAGATCGCTCCTGACGATATCCTCATTGTTCTGGATGGCAGCATTTTTTTTAAAAATATTTCTCACCAACGATATTTGTGACGGCGTAATAAATCAAGTAATTGAATTTCAGAGTTGCATGCAACGTGCCTATCATTGCAATTAAAAATATAGTTTCCCATGAAATGCTACCGGAACTGCTTCATTTTTTGTACACTTTTTTTTTCTCCCCCGGTGTAATATATTTCATTTTTTTGGACCAGGCAAAAAGCACAGCCAATCGAATATTTCATTACATACGCTCGGATCAAGATCCCGAATTCTCTGATGAGATCAAACAATTTGGCCTCCAACTGTACAACGTTCCCGTTTGTTTTTCTCCAGTTGGATTTTTCACGCTTGGCTACGATTTCATGAGATCGGTACGCATCGTTTATTTTTTCGTATTATCGTCCTTTTTCAAGTAACAAAAAATATGGCGAAACGATGCTTTTTTGCAGTTTTTTGGGACTGTCTTGACCTATCTGATAATCGTGATACAAATGGACCAAGGAGAGAGTCTTTAGTTGCGTCGAGATTCTCAACTGTCAGTTAGGAATTCCATCCAATGTTATGGACAAGAATTCTAAAAGTTCCTATTCAACCCTTTAAAAGTAAAACGAGTAATACTTTGGCACGTATTTTTCTCGCAGTTTTTGGTAATCGTGGCGATCTGTCTGATGATCGACTTCATAAAGTGCTTCACCTTGAGCTTCCTTACTTCGACTGCAAAATATCTTCTCGGGAAAAAGTTCCTTGTATCGAAACAATTACTCGATTGATAACACGAAGTGAATTCTGTATGGTGCACTGAAAATATAAAAATTTGATTATTGAACGAGTTTGTAGTGAACTGATGACAGGGCTAAAGGTCCAATTGAGAAGTGTCCACAAAACAGTGACGTTTCACCATCAAACATGGAGGTTTGGTTTCATTTCCATTCGTTCTAGATCCACAAGGTAGAAACCTTGAAAAAAATGTCTACAGTACAACGAAATGATTCAATTTTATTTTTCATTTTGATCAGCCCCATTGGAAAAAGTTAAAAAAAAAAAAAAAAAAAAACCTGTCACGTCATTCAACGAAAGTGTTCGATTTTGGTTCTTCACTGGTCGATTGGAAAAATGTTCTTTTTATCGTTTGTTCCCTCAGGACTGCAAGGTCAGCGCTTATGTGCATGGTCTTGGCTACGTTTTCCTTGGAGATTTCGATCAGTGTTGCGTGCAGCACGCAGAAGAACTCGCTGAAAATGAAATCGTTCACTTGCAGCAATTATTCAAATGACACACACGCGTGTCTTGACGAACGCTTGAGGAGTCGGTCAGTCAATCGTACTTAGTCAACGAACACTCAGCCCAATACCTGCGGATCGTGAGAGCAAGAATAAAAAAGCAAAACTAGTTTTCAACCGAAGTGAAAAATTCTTTCGAAAAAAGTGTTCGATTAAAAAATCATAATAAAATGGCCTGGCGAGTATGGAAACCAAAAAATTTGGACGATGCAATATTTCCTTTCAGGACGATGAACGCAGTCATGGGCTTCGGTGCTTTCGAATGGCCAGCCGGACGACCACGAATGTTGATCAGTGCCATATACGCGATCATCTTTTCACTAACTTCGTGGAGCGTATTTCTAGACGTTGTTATGAAAACGAATGTCACTGGATCCTCCAAGGCTAATAACGATTTTAATCATTTTGTGAGCTACGCCAATCAGCTGTCAGCTGCTTTTGTCCAAATTCTAAGTCTTTGCTATATAAAAGTAGGTATCAATCAACGAACATGGAGTTCATCATCGTTAAAGACACTTTTCTCGTATACAAACTGGGTCCCACAGATACAAACTTCATTTTTGTCAATTCTGATCGAGAAAGCGAGTAATTCGTTTTGCCCACCGCGTTCTAAGGACTTGATAATAGAAAAACCATTAAAATCTGTTCAAGAAAGTGGTGCACGATAAATTGAAGCCGATTGAAGAAAAATTCCCCCTGCTGTGACAGTTAAACGCTGAACAACCCTCGATTATTCCTCATTTTTATTTTTTCTTCATTTTATCGATCGGCGCAACAAGAGTTACAGTTCGCGCGTAGTTAGACTCGTTCTAGTTTCTTTTCACTATTTTCTTATGCGTCGTACAAAGAAAATTTTAGAAAAGCTTCCTAAAAGCTTTCGTTTCCATTTTTTCGAAGATCATTGAGAATTCTGCATCGAGAAATTGTCTTTTTTATTTTGAATGATACGAATTTTGAAATTTCATCGTGCTTTTTCGTGATGAATGAACGGCTCGCCCGAACGTCTCATTACGTTTGGTTTCGATTCTAGAAACAATCAAGCATCATCGACAGACTGATGAAGGTCGATAAGACTCTTTACAAACTCGGAGCATCTTTCGATTACCCGCGATGTTTCTTCGTTGGAGTGATATGCTTCGGCTGCGGGTTTTTATTGTTTTTCGGTCAAATCGTTACGAGAGTTTTGTGGCTTGTTGATCCGATGCCACTACAAAAGGCGATACTCGTGACGATGCTCACGAAATATCCAGTAATCATCAACATGATTGTCGGGATAGACTTTTGGTTCGCCGCATGGTGGGATATGAAACATTCCAACTTTTGGGTGCACGGAAGTGCATTTTTTCATTGGTTCCCTCGAGCCCAGTGCTCGAGACGAACGATGGAAAAACTTGCTGCAGTGGACAAATTTTTCGAAGCGAAACCACTTTTTTGGGGAAACAATCACGAGCAACGAAACGAGCTTTAATTATTACAATCTTTCGCTTCTTTTTAGGTTCACAGGCCACAGATTTTACGCAATAAACAAATTACTCGAAGAACCGTACAAGCACGTTTACCGAACGTTTGAAAATGACGATTGGGCTCATTTGCTGCGGCACAAATTTCGAATAACGTCCTTCAACATGTCGTTGTGTCGACATTTCTTAAATGACTATTATCGGAAGAGTTTTATTCAAATAATAAAGTGAGTTTGCGCATAGTTCTGAAATCGACGCTTAATCCATCAAAGACTTTCCTTCGAATGATTATTTTCAATGATTCTCGTAAATCAATTTATTTTGATGTTTCAAGACACGTGCATCTCGAAGTCACACTGATTGCAAAGGATCTCAACGAGACCCACGGCCTGCTGATACTACTGGGAATCGCAACGGATTTCATCCTGTTCACGACCCGTTCTTATCTGCTCTTCGGCGTCGTGGTGCGAGCTCGTGACAGAAAATTAATCTTCGCGATCGTTATGTTGTCGTGGATGGTACCATGTTTTTTGAAACTGTTTCTCATCAATGAAGTTTCCGAAAGTGTGACAAATGAAGTAATTGAATTTCAGTACCCTCTTCAAATGCCTTTCAATACTTCGAAATTCACTTTGGACGTGAAAAAATAGTTTTCTAATATCTCAAAATCTAACGATCGAATCAGAAGTGTTTCTGCGTTTACGTTTTTCAATCGCTGTGTAGTCGTTTTGCTGTTTTTCTCTTCGACTGTTCATAAAATTTGGACGAATTCGTGAAACGCGTTAAGGTACTTCATGCACGAAACGATTTTCCTCAGAATGTCTTGAAACTTACAGAGTTTAAATGGCTAGTCGACGTACACTCATTTCATAACAATGAAGTACATAACGAAGGTCTGAGAAACAATTCGAGACGATTGTCTTACTGCTGGCAATAAAAATATATTGCGTTAAAGATTAAACGAAATTGGCAACGAGCCCTCGTAACCTCACATTTGCTTGTTCCGACATTTTGTTTCTTTTTGGCTTGGGTCATTCCTGTCACAGCATTCTGTCTTTTCATTAACACTTTTTTCTTGATCCATTTCCCTTTGCGCTCTCTAGTGCGATTCTTGACATAAAAAAACAATATTTTGGCGAGGGACGAATGAAATTTGTGATTCGGTCGGCGATGGATCCCCGTTTAATTAATGGCTTGTAATTTCATTCGCCAAAAGATTATTTGAAAAAATGTATTTACAATTTCAAATTAATAACTTTGACATCAATTTAAAGTGATTATATCCTTAATTAGGGAGTAAAAATCGATTCAAAGACACCCATAAAAGACGATCCTTCGGGCATGATCTACCTTAACGATTCAACGAAAAAATGCACTTTAACATTCGTGTTTTTATTGTTTTTTTTTTCGTATCACGTCGAGGCCAAACGAACAGGTAACCGAATTTATCATTTCACGCACTCGGAAGAGAGCTCCGAATTTTCTGACGACATCAGACAATTTGGCCTCCAATTGTACAACGTTCCCGTCCAGTTCTCGCCCGTTGGATTCTTCACGCTCGGATACCAATTCTTGAGAGGGGTGAGCAACGAATATTCGATTCTTTTTCGAATGTTTTTCTATAAATTAGAAAAATTGGCTATAACTCGAATTGATTTTTCAGTTTTTGGGAACTATCTTGACTTATCTGATAATTATCATTCAAATGGACAAAGGGGAGAGCCTGTGAATTCCTCGGGTTTTCAATCGTCAGTTTGAACTTTTGGATCGTCGCTTCGAATATTGAATACTTATTTGAATAATTGCGTTGACCGTGTCGTCGTGATTTTCGATGCTTTTTGTGTACGTCGATAGTTTACGTTATAGAATAATCGAATGAATTCAATTTCATTTGAGTTTCGTAAGATGAAAATTCCATCAATGAAGAAATAAAGCAAAAAATAGAAAAACCGTCGACACTCGAACTCCTTAAAATCCCATCGCCGAACTTCCGGAAAAATTCTGCCCCAAAACTTACACCCCGATACGGTGACGTTTGATACGATTGAAAAATGTTTTTTTTTTTTTTTTTTTTTAATTGGCCAATGAAAACCTTCCATTCCGGAAAAAGTTTTCTCACGACGCCGAAAATCTTGCGTCAAAAGGATTCGTCGATTTGTTGCAAAAGGTTCCTACTAATATTTGAATGGCCCAAGCCAAATGTTGAGTCATTATAAATAGTCGAATCAGCTTCATCGTTACAGGTGCGAATGGTCGAGAGTAGGAAAAAGTTTCGTCTCGTCCCTTGGGGCGAGGAGCGATTTTCCGGCAATTACTCGTCGGGGTTATCTCTCTTCGTCAATTACAACGACCCCATGGAGCTCCGGCTAGTTAAGGGGAGAGTCCTGCGAGTGCAGATGGGAGGCGTCAGTCCGTAAAATTCGGCAATTGTGTCACTGATCCTGCTGTAATCCTGCCTGCATCGATCATATTCTTTTCTACTTTTCGCTCCTCATTATTTGCGAAAAAAAGCTGTAAATCAATTGTCACTTGTTTGTCGAATGGCATGATAACTGCTCATTACGAATGACGATTGAAGATTGAAATAATTTTCATCCAAAACCATAAATGTTAACAAATCCAATTTCCGAATTTGTTTGCCACTAATAAATCGACAATATCGTGTTTGGTGAAATACTGAATTCGTGAAAATCTTGAAAAATAAAACTCACAAAAACGACGTGGAAGATCTTGCCGCAAATTTTGTGGGCTTTCTCTAGCTATTTTCTCAGATTGAGCGTGAAATTTCTCACCGACTCTCAAACCGTGCAGGAAACAATTAGAGAATTTATTTCTGATGACTTTTTCCTCAAGTGCAACCGAACGCCGAGGATAAAAAAGAGAAGAGAAGATTATTCGGGAAGACGAGCATCGTATTCGCGGGGAGGAAGGGGATGTGGCATTAATTGAGAATTAGAGAGGCGCGAGAACGTTTTGGAAGGCGTTCAAGCCACCTGCTACTGTATACACGGTCCTCGGGATCCGAGGGGATTGATTTATCGCACCCGAGGGGGATCTTCTTCGCTGTTGGGTTGCTTGCTCCCTTTGTATTCCCTCGGTATATGGTGTAAGGACAGGGCGCATTGTCGTTCCGTTGGATTACTATGACTGTACATGCTACTAAAACATTGTCGAAATTTTCTCTTCTACCAAACCTCCCCGTTCCACTAGCCAAAAGACTTTTTTTTTATGGTTGTCAAAAAAAGAGTATCGGGGTAAGTAATCCTCGAGGTGATTTTTCGTGACTTCGAAATCGGAGTTTTCAAAAAACTTGAAAATCCTAGAAAACGATAAAACTGAAGAAGCAATTATTTGAATTATTTTTGCTTCCTCATAGAGGAAGCTTTGTGACGATGAAACATTTTTTTTTTCCAGTTTTCAATGTCAATGTGCTCAAAATGTTACAAAACATCGAAAAATCATATCTAGAAAAAATGTCCGGATGTGTGTGTGTGTGTGTTATGTGGCACTGCAAAATTCAAACGTTTATAACTCGGAAACGGTTTGAGATACAGGGCTACTGTTTTGCACAGATGTTAAGGAGTTTCGGTACAGGCGATACAATGTTGCCATGCTAAACCATGCTAAAAGCATAAAAAAATTCAAAAAGTTCAGAATTTTATAAAATTTGGTGAACATATTCTTTAGTGCCAAATTTGACAATACAAATTTTTTAAGATTTTTCTTCTACACAGTTATCGAGTAATTGATCACTAAAGTTCACGTGTATAAGCATAGCGTTTTCATATATATAGGTATACATTCCGGGCATAAGAAATCTGCTTTAATGCGTAATTACTCCATAACTAAGTAGAAGAAAATTTTGAAAAAATTTGTGTTTTCGCACTTGATGTTGAAGAACATTATCACCAAATTTCATCAATTTCTTAATATTTAGACTTTTGTACCGAAACTCCTTAATCTATACAAGCTTTTCATTCTCTGATTCAGATTTTGAAAAAAAATACGAATATGACGACGTTTTGAAATTTTCATAAAAATGGTGTCGACCCTCTAACTTTCGAAAATTTAGAGATTTATTGATAATTTTTTTTTTTTATAAATAGACTATCATAATAGGAAGGTTGGTATTGAATTTGGGGAATATCGGTTGAGCGGTTTAAATTTTATGACATTTTGAATTTTACGGAAATATGAGTTTTTCAAAAAATCGTCTAGCCGCTTCAATTTTTGGAAATTTTGTAAGATATTGTGTATAAGTCTGTACTTCCTCTATACTTTCCAGCAAAGTTGTCGGAATTATTTAATTAATTTCAATGTAAAAAGAAGAACGATGAAAATTGAAAGTTGCAAACTGTTTTTTTCCGATGGCTCGTCATTCAGTTGTTTTTTATGGATTTAAACAAAGAGATAAATTAAAGTTCGTAAAAGAAGGTAGAGAAAATACATTATTTCCTTGTATACAAAAAAAATGCTGCAAATTGCTTCCTCAAGATGGTCAAGATGCACGATGCTCAAAGCTTATTCTATGAGGAAGCCAAAATGAAAAATATAGCACCTCATAGAGTAAGCTTTGAGCATCGTGCATCTTGACCATCTTGAGGAAGGAATTTGCAAATTTTAATTTGCAGCATTTTTTGAATGATTATGAAAATTTTACAATCAAAAGTTCATTTTGTTATGAGCCGTTCCGTGTGAAAATATAAAAAAGCCAGAACACAAATATTGGAACGAGACGAAAGTCGAGTTGGAACGAAAATAATTGATTGAAAGTTTGATTTATCAGGAAAACAGTTTCATCGTCAACTCGGAATAACTTTGAGTCTCAATTCTCAATGATTTTCATTATTTGGACTATGGATGTCGAAGTTTCATAAAATTACTCATTTTCAGGAGAAAAGAAAATTTGGAACGAGAGAGTGAAATTTCACAAGCTCGGACGATTGTCCTAGCCGAGTTGGAAGCACCAGCGACCGAAATCAATTGGTTGTCCTTCGGCTGTGAGGCGTGGGGATACAGTGAGGGAGATTTTTTTTTCGTGTCCCTATAAGAAAATACTGCACCATCAAACATACGGGACGGCTTATGAAACGGGATCGGATTGTAGAAAAGCAAACCCGAACTGTTCCCGAGCACCATTCCAAATAATCCGCAAACATCGTTTATCATTTTTGATGTGACTGTGCGTTTTGAGTACTTTGCTTTTTTAATGCGTCTGCTTATGGTAATGAAATTTAGAGATTTGCTATTTTTTTTTATTTGCACAGATGTTTCTTTAAAAAAAAATGTAGAAAATAATTAATGAGTGAAATCACGTCAGTGTGCTAATTTGTCCGAATTCATATTTAGTCCAAAACTGTGTTATCGCTAAATAATGGAATGTGGTCAATGACATTGTTTCGATATTATCGTCGAGGCATTAAAACGATTGGACGAACGACTCGGTATGTTTTCCTAAAAACTTAGTTTTTGTTATTTGGCAAAGGGATTCCTGATTTTGGATTCAAGGCAACAATTGTTTCGAAAAATTCTTCGACGGGTGGGGATCAGATGTTAGAATGACTAAAATTTCAAACAGCTAAAATCTCGAGTTATTATAAACTTCGAATGATAATATGGAGACAGATCGATTCGACTAGAGCTTTGAATGTCGAAAATAAAGCAGAAACTTCAAGGCTCGAAGCACGTTTACATCGACGACGACAGAAATATCGTTTTACCGAAAATTCGACTATCGCTCTTTCGATTCATAAATTACTACGATCAGCAATACTGTGAATATTCACAATTTCGAAAATATAATGACAAAAGAGCAAATATAACCGAGGTTGAAATACTGAAAGACCAAAAGATCGAATGGTCAATGGCGAAACGTTAAAAAGTCGATCGATCAAAATAAAGAAATGCAGCGGACCTCAAAATACACGTGTCTCACTCACTCACTTACTCAGACCGGTGGTCTCCAATTTCAAACATCGTCATTTTGACTTTCGCCTTTTCAAGCCATCGCTATTCCGCATATCCAAGTTTTATAGGCTCCAAAATTCACTTTCGATTTTTTGCTACTCTATATTCTGGTCTGTCTATAAAACAACTATTCTCCATTTTGAATTCGAAAATATGAATTTTTGACATTCGTATGGTCAGTTAAAATTTCATTCGAAATGAAAACTATCGAAATATATATTTTCGAGTAAATACGAATTCAAAGAAAGAATATTCGGTTAAACGCGTAATCTGCTAAATAGTCGATCGGAAATAAGAATTTCGAACCATCCTACAATTTCGTTATTTGACATATCTCAGCTACAAAATGTGATAAATTTTTTTCGCAATTCCTTTACAAAATCAATCAATTTAGTACTCACAAAGTATTTTCATTTAAAAAAGTGGATTGCGTTTTATCAATAAAGTATTTGTTGTTTGTAATTATAAGAATTCATATATTTACAAAGGGGAAAATAATAATTTTTAATTCATTTTTTTACCATACTTCAATTTGTTTTTAAACTTTTTAGGATTGAGGCCGTAGGCTTTGAGTCTTTCGGAGCTGAGCAAAGCGACTGAATCGGCCTCCTGTTTTTTTCCTTTGAACTTCTTTTCACCTGTCGAATTCGTCGACTTGTTTTTATTTTGTTTCTTCATACTTTTGGGATCTTTAGTATTTTTTGTGGAATTCGTAGAATTCGTATGGTCGTCAGTGGCATTTTTATTTTTATTTTTCTTCATTCTTTCGACGTTTTTCATATTTTTCGAGGAGTTGGCTGAACTCGAATTGTCCTGAGTGTTTAGATTCTTCTTTTTCTTCTTCATTTTCGTCTCACCGTTTGTGATTCCATTCACCGTGCTCTCAACGATAGTCTCTGTCGAAATAATTTCGGACTTTAATTTTTTTGCCAGCGGTTCTCTTACTTCCGGGTTGCTCGAGGCTACCGAATCAGGATTTTTAGCAGCTTTCCTCTTTTTACTTGTCACAGCTGGTTTCATGGGTACTGTTTCTTTTTCATTTATCTGCAACTTTGTTGGCGAACCTTTCGAAAGTTTTTTCGCAGGCTTCTCCTCCGAAGTTTCTTTCATCGATGTTTCCGCTTTAATTTCTCGTGGAATTTCTATTTCCGAAATTTCATTTTCGTTTTGTGCTGATTCTTGCTCAGCTTTTCCGTCGCCCTTTCGTGGGGACGTGATACCTTTTTTCTTTACTGATTTCTTTTTCCTCTTTCGTTTCTTCTTCATCGCTTCTTCGGCCTCCTGCGGCGTAGGTGTTATCACGGTTTCCGGATCTTGAGGCTCTTCCTCCGGACTATAAATGAAACACAGAAAAATACGTGATTTCAAAACTGTTATATCATCGTTTTTTTTCAGATTTTCCTTGAAAATTCTTGAAAACTTACGTGTACAGACTTTTCAGGATTTTCTTTTTGTACTCTTCGTTCTTAGCTTTTTGCTGGTAAACACGCACTTCGTTCAACTCAACGTTTTCGGGCTTGTGCTCGAGGGCTTTTTTCAGCGAGCACCATTTGTTCAACTCGCGATCGTCAGCGACGAGAATCTAAATTGAGAAGATGTCAAAAATGTTTGAAAACAATTTGAATCGCTTCGTGTTACAAAAACAATTAAAAATGTTGGCTCAGCGAATTTTTCACCACTTTGCATAATTGTTAGAGGAATCATTCAAGTTTTCACAAGAAATACGATCTGTTCGTGACAATTCATTCGATGTGATCGGAAGCAAGAATGAAAAATTCTTAAATTATTCCTCACATTTCACAATAAAAGTCTCAACGATTTCGTGTTTTCCGACCAGAATTTATATCCTAAAAGATTTGCATGTAAATGCACAAGGAGCTTACTTCTTCGACGCTTAATCCATAATCATTTGGCACGACTTTACGGTATTTGAATCGGCAAGGTAAGTCATCGATCATGTCTTCGTAATCAAGAGCATAATATTGCTCGATGTAATCCCGATAAGAAGCGTGCAATTTGGGATCGAATTTGGGCTTTTCTTTTGCAATGACCTCGGCGAATTTGCTCTTTCGACGTCGCTTCTTCTTCTTTGTGGAAGCTATGAGCTCGTTCTGCAAAGCTTGGGTTGGATCGTAATCGGCATCCATCTGAAAACCAATTTCAATAAAAAATTCGACTCGGTTATTTTAGTATTGATGAAATTGGGAAAGTTCTAAGTTACGTTGAATTCGGGATCTTCGCAGTGAGAAGTCCCCGGACGTGGTGAATCATCATCCGGGACAAGTTCTTCGTTTTCTGGATCGTAATCGTCCCAATTTCTTTCGATACCTAATTCTTCGTCAATTTCTGGAAATTCAGGTTTTACATCATCCTCCGGTAATGCATAATAATCGTCGTTGAAAATTTCTTGCATTTTTCTATCGTGTTCCTCTGGATCGAAGTCAGCGTCGAGATCGATATTCTCGAAGTGATTGTCGTCATTACCTGCGAATTTGGAAAGAAATAGCATTTTCTAATCATTCTGAGAGTACTAAAATTTGTGTAAAAATTGTTAAATTCAAACTAACCAGTGATTTCTTTGAGTTGAGCAATTTTGTCAGCGATCTCTTTCCTCTTGAGAGCTTTGAGTTGTTTCAACTCTTCTTGTTTACGAATTTTTTCCTCCTCTTTTCGCTGTTTGACCTCTGCTCGTTTGAGGGCTCTTCTATTGTCCTTTTTTCTCAAGGAGTTCTCCAAAGTTCTAGGATATCTTTTGATGAATTCCTGATCGGGTTCCTCGAACCGAAAATTGTATTTGTGTTCGAACTCTTCTTGTTCCTCTATGATTTTCTCATCCTCGGACAAATCGATTCGTTCGTCATCGAGATTATCTTCTTCAGCATCGTCGTTGCCCAAGAATTTCTTGTTCAAAATATAATCACGAAGAAATTTTTCTTTCGGATCAAGATTCGGATCGACCCAAAAATCCCGCAGAGGTTTCAGCTCTTCCTTTTCGCTGCTTTCGATTTCAGCTTTTTGACCTTTCAGCCATTCTTTGTATGCTTCGTCCTCTTTCAATTTTTCCGACTCTGTTTTTGTTTTCGGAACCAAAAGATTATTTTCTTCGTCCTCGTCCTCGTCGTCCAAAGCCTTGCTGATACTCTCCTTCAGAGCCAACTGTTCCTCGACGTACGTCGGCGCTCGAGTCTTTCTTTTCTTGTTACGAATCGTCTCTTCATCCTCGCTATCGCTGAATTTACCTCCACGTTGAACCACTATTTCACGCTCGTAATCTCTAAGGAAAAGCTTCTTCTCTTTCGATGATTTTTTGTTTGAACTCTCTTCCGGATTTTTCGATATTTCATCGAAAAACGTCACCTTCTCATCGTAGATTTTTGGATCCTTGTTTTTTAAGCATGCAAGAGTTTTGTAAAACTTTTTCTCCAGCTCTTCCGTCAATTCCTGTAACATTTCCATGACAAAAAAGCATTCGGTAAATCCATTTTGCTACTGAAATCAAATAACATCAAAAGTTTTTAATTGTTGGTTTGAGTACCTTTTAATACTATTCATTTGACCATTTCGTGTTTTCTCGAATAAGTTATTCTCCATATTCATTTACGTTAAGAAGAGCATTATCAATATTTGGTACTCGAAATTGTGGATCCGAGTTTCAATTTAATAAAAAAAAAATTCTCAAAACCATTGAGACATATTTGATTCTCCAAAAATATTTATCATACCAATATTTTTAGTTATTTTTTTGTTTGTTTTTCAAATCCGCATTGTTTGAGCAATTCTGGGATGATTTATCGAAATATTGTTCAAAAAAAATTCTTTTCATATTTATATCGAGTTTAATATGGTATGTGATCATAATTTGGATGAAAATCTGGTTTCCCCGCAATGATAATTATCCAGGACCAAAGTTGTACCACATTGAGCTATCAATTTTTATTCAGACTTTATTAATACGATGAAACTTCAACTCGGTATTAGTCCCAGTAAGGCATGAAATTGTTTAGTCTCTTTCTAAGGTAAGTCTCAAAAAATGGCAAGAGAATTGGACTTTAACAAAGCAGTACAACTTACTGCTCCATCTTCGTCCTCGTCCGATGAAGTCTCAGAGTCTTCGCCTGAACTTGGGAAATTCGTGACATGTTCTCCATACTTTGTTTTGACTGAAAATTGAAAGTTGCTTCATCAGTTTGTACGATAATACAAAAATAGTGCTTACAATAATTCATATCCATTTGGTGTTCAATTAAAATAATGATAAAAAGGTTATAGTGATATCTGGAATAATTTCAGGACACTGACATTTATTCAATTCTTCTTTCTGGCGCCAAGTGTTGTAATTGCTGGCGTATCCATTGTTTATTTTCAGTTCCTTTTCAGAATCTGAATTTTCGTCGTTGAATAACGTTGACATGTTGTCTCAAACTAATACAATGCAGTGAATCAATTATTCATCAGCACGAAAACACGTTGTGATTGAACATAACCTCACTTTGGCCCGCCAGTACGTATAAGAGGCAATAAGAGCAGTTTCTGTTCACTGTTCTGTGTTCATAAAAATCTTGTATGTCGAATGCCGAGTTTAGTTAGTTCTCGAATAGCGGCGTTGATGGCCGCGTATCATTTTCGTTCTCGCTTCCTCCCATGTGGTATATTATGACGACCTTGTTGCTCTTGCCTTATGCACTTGGGACAACTTGCAATTTTTTCTTTCTCACAATTTTTAAAATAAATCTTTTTGGTTAAACTTTTCATGCAACAGTCATTACCACAACGATGACTTGTTTTTCAATATTGGACTTTTTATTCCAATTCGAACAAAATCACTAATCTTTTTTACATTCCTGCAACAAAAATTATATCAAAATTTTGTAAAACCACAAATAGTTCGAATCATGATTTTCTAATTCGTTGAAAATTCTTGCGAATCTGATCAGTCATTTATTCAAAAGCACGTGAACGTTTTTTTAGTGAATCCATCTATTGATCTGGAGATTTATTTGTGGTGTTGTTAAATAATATTCATCATTAGCTTTTTTCACTCTTCATTATTCCACTCCATGAAATTGACTTCTACCTTTTGGCGGAGTGTGTCAAATACGTCCAGCCCTTCTCCGCATTCGGCCGGTATTTGTAGTGTTGCAACTGCTTTTTCCATTGTTCGAATAATCTGGTCAATGTTTGACGATTTTGTATACTGATAAATTCCTACGATTAATATTAATCCTAGGACTGCGACGCTAGCCAAACGCAGTATGTCTAAAACCATACATTCGTACAGGAAGAATGAGACAATGGTTATAATGATAAGGATTCCGGTGAATAACAGTATTGCGATGGAGGTTAACCTCAGTATAATTGAAGTTTCGACGCGCTGGCGAGTGAGTTGATGTATGTTGATTTGAGATGCGATTCTATCGAGTGATTCCATTTTCGAAGGGGTTCAGAAACCCGGAAAGTGAATTTGTATGAAGCACTTTGAGAAGCTGGGATATGAGCGGAGCGAGCGAAGCGGACTGCGCTGCTTTCTGTTTTGACTTTGACAGGTGAGTGCTCTGCACACAAGTTTCGTTTCTATGCGTACTATTTTACAAGCGCTCGAATCGCATCGAGCGGTTTTGTTCTTTTCGGACGAATGGAATCGCAGTTGGATTCCGGTTGAAACGCAAATTCCGAGCTTCTTCGAACCCGATACGATTTTATCGGGCGTTAGAAATAGTGTAGCATAATGAGGGGTACGATTCTGTGGAACGATTATTGGATGACGACGAGCCGTTTGATCGGGAGTTATGCGAATAATGAAAGAGGTCCATGGCGAAGATATACTCCTGTCAATAACTGATTCCATCGATCGCGTAGTTTCATGCAACAATTAAACACTCGTTCAAAGGACTCTTCGGAAAACAGAATCAAGTGAAATTCTCGAGCTTAAATTTAAAGAGACAGATTATCGCCCGATCCTTTGAGAGTGCTGGAGAAGATATTCGAAAAATATTCGAAAGAACATGGCCGCGTTATTGCTCTTCAAACTTTACGACTAATAAGGGGGTCAGGCATCGATAGAGACACGTCAAGTTGAAAAAAAAAAAAAAACAATTTTAGTTAACTCACGTTTTAACAGCGAATCTTCGAGATTTTTATTTTTTTTCTTCATTTTATATTTCATTTAACATTAAAAAAAAGGCAAAATATGTGAAGTTTTTTTTCATTTTATTATGCTTATTTTGTGTATCACTTTTTAAATTTCTGTAGTCGCGAAAGACGCCATCCTGCAAATTTCTGGCACGTTCCATTAATCGACGGCCGCGGCAGGTGTCGGGGTAAAAGATAAAAGAAAATCTATTACACCGGTCTCAGTAAGTACTATATTTAGTTACCAAAATTCATGATTGATTAATATTCTTTTTCGTCGGTTGATTATTTTTTGAGATAATATAGCATATATATTTTGTACCAAGGAGCTAAAATCGAATTTTTCAACTCTGAACGCGATGTTGTCAGTACGAGGCGAAGACGAGTACCTAAAAGAGCAAGTTATGCTCTTTCTCAAAGACTGTTCAATTTCAGCGAATGACCTTAGAATCCTCTGAGAAAAAGAATTTCAAGTTACCGTTATGGTGTTACCGTGTTAGGGAAATTTCATTTTTTCACCGAGTTCAACGCTCCAATGATAAAATCTTAATATTTCACCCTCAACGTTTTGATTTCCATTTTATTAGAACTGTGGTCTGTATTCATTGGTGTATTTCTTTTCAGTTAATGAAGGAGGCGGAAAACGTATCGAAGGATTACGTGTCCGAGTCTCAAGAAGTTCTGAATAAGTACATATTCGGCCACGTGCTCAACGATTCGGCTATTCGGGAATACGCAGATATACAAAATTTAGAAATTTGATTTGCGAGGCGAATGAAGTTCTAGTGGAACACGCGAGTGCGCGAACGACTCGCATCGTTACGATACCGAGGAGTTGAAAAAAGACCCAAAAGTGATGAACACATCGACAGTCTTATGGATATGTATAACTTAGAATTAGTATTTAACGCTGAATGTGCCATGTCCAAGATTCCACAATTTCTCGAATTTTCGAACAAATCAATTTTTGATCGATTTTGAAATCGAAATTCTTTGACACAGTTTAACCGATTTAAAAAAGGTTCTGTCAGTCGATTTTTGCCATAGTTCTGCGTAGGCTGACAGAGCCTTTTTTTTAATCGGTCAAACTGTGTCAGAGAATTTCAATTTCGAAAATTCCAAGTGAGGTTAGTCGACCGATCCATACTCTTAATATCAAGGATTTTTTGTTTCAATGTAGCATTAGATTTTTCTTTGACTTTCGATTTTTCAATCATAATCAATCGCAAATTATGAATATTCTGAAATTTTTTTTATAAGGTTTCGAGTCTCGGAAACTGCCTCTATGGTCTCACACCGACTAAATTTATTGACTCGTATCATACAGAAAAGGAAAATAGAAAATCAACCGCGGCTTTTCGCAACTTATTTTTATTCAATCCAATTAGTAAAAATACAAAACACTTGTAAAAAAAATATGCAAAGAGAAACAATCCAAAATGATGCTTAATATTCGAAATTATACAATTGTAAGAGGAATCGAATGGTCAGGGACATTTTTCAGAGTATTTTTTTTTTTAGGATATTTTGTATTTGAGTTAAAAGAAACGTGGTCCTCTTATTTGTGTAATATATTGTAACGTGGAATAAGATGACTCATTTTATATAATCTTAAAATTGATTGAAACAAAAAGTTGAATTCATTATTAACAATAACACCGAAAAAATAACTTCAACGGGACGAGAAAAATCAGTGAATGAAAAATAAGGAAAATATTTGTTTGGCCTCGGGCCATTTTGAGTATACGAAAATATTGATTCTCAGTTTCGTACTGCTATATGGATGATTACAAATTATTCAAAGCACGTTGACGTTCGAGTGTTTCGACGACCCATGAACAGTGTTCACGAAAACCGTTCAGCTGGGCTTTACTTATACGTTTTGTTCGGTTTTCCAGTAGGCCTAATGGATCCTGAATGGACAGGGGCGTGAAAAATTCAGCAGTCGTAATCATCGTCCCCGATCTAAAATTCTTTTCTTTTATTATATTCTGAGACTCTGCAAAGTCTTGTTTTTTCACCGATTCTCCGATCCACGGAGACACGACCTCATGGCGATAATCAAAATTAGCGTAGAATCTGTGATACTCGATGAGAAATTCCCACGGGTTTTCCAAATTCGCTTCATTCACTTCGAGATCCCAATCTGTGAAAATTCAATAAATAAATTATCGCAATATTCTTTGAATTTCATAATCCATTCAGTTTTGTATTTGAAATATTTTGTTTGATATTTTGAATTTAAACATTTTTTGTTTAAATTGCAACCGAAATTGCGTGGTTGTGAAGTAACTGATGTTTCATTAGTTGGTTTAATAATGAGAAGGAACTTGCCGGGATTGAAACATCGACCGTCAGATCGAACGAGATCCGAAATTTTCGGCAGCAACGATTTACTTTGCGCGAAGAAAACGATCGTATCATCGATGTAAGGACGCAGCTCCTCTTGAAACTCGTTTTCGTACAATTGTATGCAAAATTTGACAGCTCTTGTCGACATTTCCAAAAACGTACTCGCCGCACGTAAAGAACTGAAACAAACAATAGGGCAACAGCTCAATGACGTGAAATGAAAGAAAAAAATGGAATCAAGTGATTAATCCGACTAATTTTTACTTGAATAACTTCGATGGCTCGAAGCTGACGTTATCATCGAGAAATACTTCGATCCTGGATTTGCTCGGAGTATGATGCGTCATTATTTTTATGGGAGGTCCATCGCAGATCAACGCCATATGCCACCTTGCCGGATGATCATTCAAAGCAGACGCGACTCTCTGTGCCAGGAAACGCATCGAATCTTCCGATTTTCGATCAAACTTGACTCCTGAGAATATGACGTATTACAATTGGCTCGAATATTTCAATTTGAACGGTAGCATTTCCTATCGATTCTTAGACCGCGTAGAGTGAACTTTGAAAATTTTCAATATTAATAAAAACAACAAGGAACTTACCGAAGTTAAGAGCGACTTCGAATTTTCCCGATTCCATGGAAACGGGGTTGGCACTCAGAATCTGAACTTTGGTCGCTGGGAAATTTTGTTGTACAGTTGCTTCGAGATCAGAAGCGAATTTTCGTCGCAAAAGATAAGAGTCTACGGACATTTCTTCGATTCCGTTGCGACAAACATCGAATAAACAATCCGCGATGTTGGCTCGTTGTCTGAATGCATTCGAATTACTTTTGTTGTGCAAACGCGATTCGTGTTGGGGACTTTTAACATGACGTGCGAATTCGGAGCGTCCACCAAACCATAAGATCGAACACGTCGGGCAAAAGTCATGAATCAACGGTCGATAAGAGGAATTGATATTTTGCACGGCAGAAATGTGCTCCGAGCTTTTAGTGTGTTTGGCAAATTCGAAGTCCGTGTCGTAGGGAATTTTACAAACGGCGCAATAATATTGCTCAATGTCGTACCAATCGCAGCTGATTTTCGGTTCGATTTCATTGACGAAGAGTTGACAATTTTTTTCTCGAACTGAATCTCGACTCTTGGCGTGGCTGCTCATCGCGATGTGAGTTTTGACAACCTCGTCCGAATTGCTGATTTTGCTCTTGCAAACCCAACAATATATCAAATCTTCCGATTCCTCTTCCAAAAATTCTTTGGCCAAATGGTAATCGCTGTACTGTTCAGAAACGAGCTCAAAATCCTTGTGCGCTCTTCTCTTCGACTCGAGAAACTCGCAATGCTCGGAGTTTCGGAAATGCTCGTACAGACCCGATTTTTTAACTTTCTCCATGCAAATCATGCAATGAAATTCGATATCATCACCGTCGACGTCGTACGTCATCACGCAAAGTTCAATATCATTTTTGAGTTCTTGATGCTTGTCTAGCATCTGAAAAATCTCATCGGGATTCACAACTACCTTTTCAGGTTGTTTGGCCCGAGGAACTCGAAGTTTTCTTCCGATTGTGTTCAAGCTTGTAGTTGACGATGCCAACGATCCGGAAATTGACAACTCCTCGTCGCCGCCAACAGCCGATTTATTCATACCACTCTCAATCTTCGAATCGGAAGGCGATTGTTCTTTTCCTTTGCTAAACAGATGCTGGAAGTGCCTCTCGAAATCTTCGTGGAACGATTTTTTTGCCGCACTCTCCTTAGCCTTCTCTTCTATTTGAGAGCTTTTCGAAACTGATCCACACCCATTTTCAGCCTGAATTTCATGACTTTCTCCTATCTTTGCTTCGGATCGTTTCTCCAACTGCTTTGATTCGTCAACCTTTTCAACAACTCTTTCTTCATATTTCTTTTGCAGTTTCTCTGTAAAAAAAAAAACATCTCTTATTATTCTAATTATTGATAATGCAGCTACATGTAGTTCGATACAATCAAAAGTTTTATTGAAAAATGTCCATACCGTTATCAGAAAAATACTCAAAAACGTATCAGAAAATCGAAATAAAAATAATTGCGTAAAATGTGAACAAGTTTTTTGTTATTCTGAACAATAACGAATTGAATTCGACTCAAGTACAGTAAAATATTCACTCATTTTCCTTGGAATAAAAAAAATATTCAATGGCTAATATACCTTCTCGTTTTAGTTCAAGAGTGTCCAAGTGTCTGCGTCCCGACAGATGAACATAAATACAATCATAATCCGAGATGGTGCATTCACAGCAGGCGCAAAGAATATTTTTACAACTTCCTTTTGGTGATATGATCTCTTCGCAGCCGTATTTTTTGCGAGAAATGGCGTGCATTTCGTCCTTGAGATGTCGATCAAGCTGGCTTCTCGTGATGATCGTAATGTTGCAAATATTGCAATAAAAATCATCTTCGCCAATCCTAATGATGTAGTCAGGTCCCAGCTCTTTGGAACTTGATTTGCGAATGAAACTGGAAGCTGGACTTTTTAACTTGTGCTGCTCACCAAAAACGTGTGGAGGGACGTTTGCAAAATTCGGAATAGTACATTTGCAACATATGCAATCATACTTAGCGTCTCTGATAAATTTCGTTTGCCCATATTTGCGAAGGGCCATGCGATGTTCCGTTTCTTGTAAATGAGTTTCAATTTTAATTTGATCGTTCAATACGATATGACAAAGTTTGCAACAAAAATCATGCCTGCCAAGAATCACGATAAAATCATTCGCAGCAGAATTACCAGAAAAACTGTTCTGCGCTGTCGATGATTTATCTTGAACATTTGAGATGCTTAATGCATTCTCAGCGCTCGAGTCGTTCGTATTTTTGTTGGGAGACAAAACGTTCATATTTTTTTGAGGATTTAATTGATGAGTATTGTTGTCTTTACCCGCTCTGTGTACTTGTTGCCACAAATGACTATAAAGATCGTCACGATTGGTGACAGCAGTGTTACATCGTTTGCAGTAATAATCGTTCTCACCTCTCGGTACAATAGCTGCACAAAAATCTTCTACCATGAGAGAGTGACTTTGATTACTGAGATGGACGTCGACATCGGAATGACCGTGAATGACGTAGTTGCAAATACGACAAAGTAATTCCTTGGGACTCAGAACGATAATGAAGTCACGAGGTAAATTTTCTGAAGTGAATCTCGGTTGGTCAGTTATTTTCTCGGAAGCGTGGTCCATGGCTGGGCGAAGCATGGAGTTGTTTGCAAGTGGCAAATAAGACTGTAGCCGTGGCTGCGCAATGGGAAGACTCATCAATGGTTGCAGTGGGTAAAGAGGGCGGGGGGGATACTGTGGCTGTGGTAGGAAATTCAAGCCAACACCGTTTGAGAATGGCTTTGATGGAAAATTCATTGCAGGAGCATAATTCAATGGAGCTTGATGGAATGGCACGGGTGGTAACTGTAGAGGTGGATTCAACACAGGAGAATTGGATCCACCAGGAAAATTCATTTTGAATGAATGGGTTTTGCCCTTCTCTTTCTCATCTCTGGTCTCTGCTCTTGGTTCTTCTTGGGTCGGTGCTTTCAATTGATCCTTTACCTCAACTTTTGTTTCTTTAACTTTCTCCACCAGTGCCTTGGCTTGTGTCTCTTTCAGAATCAGTCTATGCTTCGAACCCTTGATATGACGAAAGACGTTTTTAAGATTGGGAACGGTGCAGTTACAACATTTGCAGTGGAATTTGTGATTGTCGATGGGAGAGATGTACTCATATCCTAAACGATTTAGAGTTTGGACATGTCTTTCCTCAGCAATGTGAAGATCACTAGTGGTTTGTACTGTTACCTCGCAAATGGTGCAGTAAAGACCATTGTGACGAGATTCAACAGGAAATTTGTATTTTACACCACGAGGTGTAGAATTCCCGTTACGAGAGAAAGAATTGTCATTGCGAGGAGTAGCGTTATTACGACGAAAGTTCGAATTCTGAGGCTGAGAGGTGCGTTCTTGCCGAGATGTAGAGTTTGAGCGTGGCATGTGAGAATTCGAATTTGGCATGCGTGAAGCTGAATTTGTCCTGTGCATTATACGGCTACTCTGCATTTTATCAATATTTGAAAAAGACCCAGAACGAAGTTCAGCAATGAGTTTCTCACTCGCACTGCCGGTATGGACATTATTGCTTGAAATTGATGCACCAGAATCTTTGTTAACGCTTGTTGTTGCTCGTTGATTGGTATCAATCACAGTTAGTGAATTTTTTTGATACTTTGAATCAGCAACAAAACGCCTTTTGGCTGCAACGTGTTCAGGCTGGGAAATGTGTCCTTGGAGGTTATTCAAGCGAACGTTGGGACATTGACAAGGTCGACATTTAACCGTGTTTGAGCCCCAAGGTTCGAAGCCTTCGACAATTAAAAAATTATATGATGAATCGATTGGAGCAAATGTTTCGTGTATAGGTGGTTCTAGAGCGATTAATTTCTGGTGCTGTTCTTCTCCTATGTGTACAAAAGCTCCAGACCATTCGTCAAAACGTGTCTCGCATGGAATGCAAATGAAGCAAGAGTTCACGTTCAAAACACGATTTTCGAAAAAAATCTTATCTTTGTTCTCGATTTCATACCAGGGTACAATTCTGTGCCATTTGGCATGATTTTTCAAGCCTTCCCAATCGACGCTCACATTGCATGCTTTGCAGTCGATTTTTTCCTCATTCACAGCAAAAATCAGACAAAATTGTCGAAACGCACTTACGTGTTGAGGATCCTTAATGTGACTTTGCCAATTCTGAGAAATTTTCTCATTCACACACAAGAAACAGTGAAATTCATTGTTCCCGGGTACACGAACTATTCCGTTCGGAAAATCGGAAATTCCTGCCATTTTCTTCTCAGCTTGAGTGTTTTTTTCAATATTTTCACGTTTTTATTCACACTTTGTTGTTAAGCTGCATTTTACGGCTTTACAAACGACGATTGACAATGGAAACTGCAATGAAACACAAGAACGATGTTGTTAGATTTTAGGTTATGTCGAGTTCCTGACTGCCTCCAGGACTTATCGATTTTCGGCTTCCACGCAATCGGTTTTGGATATTTTTTTGTCTCACTATTTATGAAACCTTCGACGAACAATCAGCCAACTATTCTGGCATTGGTGTTTCTTGGGTCTGACTGCGTGGAATTAGAGCTCGTTAAAAAGCGGTCACATTACCAAAGCAAAGCAAAGTACACGAATGTATTTATCACCATGCATACACATTCACGACACGACGCAGAACCCGCAGAACAAAGGAGCGGCCGGAGCGGCGCAAAGGGCGAAAAGATAAGGAGAGTAGGGGAGGTAGACGACCGACGAATGTTTTTTTTATTATTCCCCGCTTAAGATTGTGGGAATCCCCTAAATTGTTACAAGCAGCTACACACAATATATAGGAAATTGTTGCATCTGGTGAATAATTGTCATCAAAACAATTCCTGTAAAGATGCATTTTTTCACTGCCTGAAAAACCCAACATTATTTGTTAGAGTGATCAACATTTGATTACGGACCGGCATACAGATATTTGATAATCCATATGTGTATTTACATGTCTATTTTTTTTTGTAAATGACCTACACCAAACGATGATCACATAGCAGTCATAGCACACAGCGTCGTGATGTGCAATGGTGCAAATTGGGCGGATGAAGTTGATCCCACTTTTATCGACTGTTGAAGGTTGAAATACGAGAGCGGCACTGCATGAGATTGGAAGAATAAGAACGCAGTAATATAACAAATGGAAAATTTTTATTCTTTCGAGTCTCATCGCACGAATCGAACATTAAAAAAATACTTATTATTAAAACCTAAAGAATTTGAAGAATATATCGATCCTTCTGTGTTTGGTCCATTTTTCCGTTGTGTGACCCTCGATGCGAATCGAAAATGTTCGAAAATGATGGAAAAACAATTCGAATATTTTAATACCAGTAACAAGAGTATTATTTTTGAAAAAAACAACGTCCCCCATTTAAAAATCGAAATAAAATTTAAGTATTTCAACAACGAGAAATTGATAAGATTATTCCTTTATGAAGAACGTTTTCTTTCATATTCGCTCCCGAAACGGTTAACGGAAAACAAAAAAAAAATTTTAAAGACCGTGATTAATAAAAATAAAAAATAAACGTGTTGTAAAGTTCACTGCACCGCGAAACAAATTAGTTACATGTACTTTTGCTCGCGACAAGAATATCATACATTTTTTAAATTAAATCCGTAAATTTACCGCTTTCGAACAATCGTCGTTTGTCCATGTTTTTCGTCGATCGAATCGTTTTCAACTGACCTCGGCTACGAGACACTGGGCACATTTTTTTAGACTAGCCTCTCAATAGAGCTCTTTTCGTGAGACTACTTTTTCTGATGCTTCTTCCCTGCGATGTGTTTACGAATATTGAATATACCGGATACGTTGCAGTAGCAGCGGTTGCAGAAATAATTGTGGCCTCCACCATGAATAATATCGTTTGCGAGAAGAGCAATCGAATCATTTTCCTCAATACTGTCCCCGCAATTGCCATTGGCCTGATCAGCCAGCTTGGTCATTCGTTGAGCAATGGCAGCCACCGAAATTGAGTTTCCATTATGTTGGACATTCTGCTTCTTCACATCCAGCTTCGGAGATTCATTTTTCATTTTTCTCCCGGTATTAACGAGGTGCAAATGCAACGGACTGTTTACGTGTTGATAAATCTCATCGAGATGAAGGATCGTGGAGTTGCAGTGCTTGCAAAAATAAGTTGAATTCTGCATTTTTTCGATGTCGTTGCATCCGTAGGCGCGCATGGAAACGTTGTGCTGTTTTCCTATTACGTGAGCGCTAATATTTCGCGGAGAGCGACTCACGCTGCAATGACAAATTTCGCAAAAAACTGCTGCCTCGTTGAGAACGGTGATGAAGTCGAGGGACTTTTGAAATGTATCGGCGGGATCTTCCACGATCGTATTATTGTTTACGGAATTGTTTACAGAGAGAAGGCTAGCCGTGTACGTTTCGGCCAGTTCCGAATGGTGCTCCGGGCACTCTGCTGTTTCTTTTTTTAAATCAACAGTTTCCGATTCACTATCGTAGAAAATCTGTTTTCCAACGACTTTGGCTTTCAAGTCAGGAAGATTCGGTTTACGTAGAGAGCTGCTGCTATATGCCTTTTCATTTTCTACGATCGCTTCGTGCGAATGAATCGTATTTGGTTTGCGCGTAGGTATTGAAAGCTTCTTTGCTGGAGTTGATTCGCTCGGTTTAACAAAGCTGAGCTCGCACAAAGGTCTCTGGAGTTTTTCTACTGACGATGTTACTTCTCGGGGTTTTATAGAATTTGGTCTGCGCAAAGGGCTTGAGACATTTGATGAGGTTTCCGGCTTCAAACAGACTAAATTTGGTCTGCTCAAATAGCTCTGCTCTTCCAATTTTGGATCCATTTCTGGCGAGAACCTCTCCTTCGGGGCAACCGGGAATGCGCTCCGATGTATCTCTCCTTTAATGTGCAGATGCATATTTTTACGCCCGGAAAGGGTGCAAAAGCACGACCGGCAATAAAAAATATCGTCATCGCTTCGTGATATATTTTCACATCCATATTTTTTCAACGAACGAGAATGCATTTTTCCTTGGTTATGTTCGCGCACGTTCAACGATGTGGACGGAAGAAAGACGTCGCAAACGACGCAGAGCACTTTCGTCTCGTCGATTTCAGTGATATAATCATTCTCGGAATCATTCGAATCGGCGTTCAACGTTTGATCCTCTTGCTTCACTGTCACTGGTTTCTTCGAGTTGGTCAACGAATTTAAATGACTTTGCGTTCTCAAGTGAAGATCCACATCCTCGAGCTTCGTCATTTCGAGACAGCAAAGTTCGCAGTAATAGCTATTCTTTCCTAGTATCACGATGTTTTCGCAGTAGCGTATATTCCGGGGAACCTCGGGATTTTTTTGTACCTTGACCGGAGCACAATCTGAACTTTGCGATACAAATTGCTCGTTTTTTAAGCAATCATTATTAAAATCCACCGAACTCTCACGAATCTCCTTATTTTTTCGCTGGGACGAATTGAAGCTGTCACTGGCTCGGTTATGATGTTCGTTGCCATTTTCATACATCGACTGGTTACTCTGAGAGCGATCCTCTATTTTACTATCTTCTACGTTGCCCTCACAAGATCGTTGGGGAATATTCCTAGAATATTGATCAACGCAATTTATGGGACACACATTGTGAACAATATCAGTATTATTGACTCGGTGAAGATTATTCGAAGCTGCAATTTGAATTTGATCTTTTTCTTCTCGAATTGGTACATAGAGACGTGTAATATCTTGACCGGTATCGTTATCAGGCTCTTTCAAAACAAATTTTGATTTTTTGCAAACATGAATGAGGCCCTTGACGTGTCGAAGAGTACCGAGAAAAGAAATGCTTTGGGATTTACAGATTTCGCATCCGAATCTTGATTCATCACAAGCAAATATTCCTTCTTTTACCAACATTTCAAAACTGGGGCCATTTCCTGATCTAATAAGTGTGTGATCAAAATTTGTTGCACTCTTTTGCATCAGACTCTGGTGTTTTGCATCAGTAATGTGTACTAATGCCAAAGCCCATTCCGTGAAAGTTGATTGACACAAGCAGCAGCTGAATAGATTGTTACACTGTAATATTTTGTTTTCAAAAAATATTTCGTACTTGTTATAATTTCCTTCTTCTTTGTCCCACGGTACCAAATAATGCATTTTCTCATGTTGCTTCAAATCATCCCAGGACACTTTGCATCTACACAGCTTACAGTGCCATTCTTCTTCCCTTATATCAAACAGAAAATCAAATCTTTTTAGCGCTTCTTGATGAAAATGGCTAGTCACATGGCTTTCCCATGTTCCTTCCACCTGCACCGTTGCACAAACGACGCAATACAGATTTTGGTTTTTCTTCAATAATGTATGTTCACGATTCATGTAATCAATTGCTTTGAGCATAGACATCTTTTGATAATTCTTCAAAATTCATTCGAGGAACAATGAAACTGCTCGATGATAATTATTCTGCCTGAAACAAATTCAAAATACCAGTAGTACATTGAATTCACATATTTATTGAAATCACAAAAAAATTATTGTTATGAAAGAGGTTGAGAATATTCTGAAAGGGGAACGATAATAAAGGACATTTTTTTGATGATTTTCAACTTAATTGAAAATTTTGAAAATTATATTATTCTAGCATCTCCTCAACCCTTCGGTCATAGAACTGTGATTGAAAATTTCAATCGCTACGTGTAGCGAGCAAAATTTCGTCCATCGTGATAAGTGCTACCGAAATAATTTGATATCTCCGTTACCGTTCCATCGAAGTTATCGGCAAACGAAATTATCAATAGTACTCTCGATACCACGATATAGTTTCGAAAGAGAATAAATACGATCGAAAAATACCAACCAAAAATATGTGTTCAAGTCCAACGCCGCAGTAACAGAACAATCTTGAAACGTATGTACAGTTTTCCACCGGTAAAAAAAATTGTGTAATCTATTCCGGCCACATTCCGGCGGCCAATCAACGCTTGAAGGTTAAAGGACCTATTTGGTGGCGCATATGTACGTTAAAAAAAAAATACTCATGGCGACGGCAAACCAACCAATAGTCGGCCTTGCATGGGTGCGAAGACTTTCAAACATTCTTCTCTTCTCACTCTTTTCACTCCTACAAAGAATAATATAGAATGGTACATCCAAAACTGGACATAAATAGTAAAAAATGAATCGTATTCAGTTATCAAATTTATGAAACCTAGTCATTCCCGAAGCTTGTTTTTTCGAAGTTCTCATTTCTAGCCAATGGGATGGAACTATAAGCCAAGACCCGAGATTCGTCAGTAGCACAAAGGATTGGGGGATTGGCGTCGTTCAGTTCAATTGCAAAACAGGTTGATTTGGAGAAAATCAGCTGCTCCTCCGTCGAATAAAAAAAAAAATTAATCGAGTAAAAATTTAATTTATTCCTCACATTCTTATTTTTTGCATGCTCAGTGAAACGATGACTTATTTTCTACTCGCGTACTTTAATTTCTTATCGTTAATTCTTTTTGTTAAACTTACAAAAATAACATGGCACAACAAACTAATACCGCACATCGATCAACAAGTACGAAACAAATAAACATAATAAAAAATCGACGTACATTCACATACTTTGAAAAGGTCTTTTCGAGGAATCTCTTGTAACGAAGTAAAAATTGTTCATTTCAAATCAGTTTCTTTTTTCTTTTGGTTCATTATATGTAAAACTATCATCAATATATATTATCAATTGATTGGCTCAGTCCAATTGGTCGATCGGACTGCAGATTCATTAATCATTTAAATATAGGAATTTCATGATCCATTTTTTGATTAAACCAATAGAGGCCGAATTGACAGATTCATACCTCTTAAAATAAGTAGTGGCTGAAAATATAACGGTTACGTCAAAACGTACAAATACTTCGAGAATAATTCGATATCTTTTCATTTTCTTTTTGATTACTTGAGCTGTTAACTATCAATTGAGAGGTTGATAACTCTTTTGGCTTAATCTGATTGCCTGACATTATGCCTTGTTTTTCAAGGCCGAAATTGGAGGGATCATTAGCATTTTCATCCATCAAATTAGCAAATTCGAACTCGAGACTAATGTGACTGGCCAAATGGCTATGGAAATCAGTGCCTTTGACGATGTGTAACTGACAATAATCACATTTGAAATCTTCCAACGGCGCCGATCGTTTTTGCGCGCGTAGGCGTCGCATTATCATTTTCTTAATGCTCAATCCCTGAAAATGTTGTACGTATATGACAAGCTCTGATTTTTTGTCGTTCGTAACCCCCGATTGGTCCGTCGTGGATGAGCCTTTTTCGTTTTCTGATTTTTGGTCTCGCAACATTGCTGCCAAACATGTCGAATGTCTTCTTCCTTTTAAATGGGCAAAAACGTTTTTCATTCCGGGAATAGTGCAGCTGCAACACGTACAATTATACACGGAAGCTTCAATCATTGTGATTTTTTCACAACCATATTTTTTAAATAATTCCAGGTGCTTGATCTCTGCTGCATGTTCTGTAATTTCGTGACTTCCTGTCACAGTTTTATTGCAAATTTTGCACAACCACGCGTCCAAATCTTGTTTCCAGAATAAATAATCTCGACTCAACTCTTCCGGTGATTTTGCATTCAAAAAATTGGATGAAGTTTTTGATTTCGACCTTGGATATCGCGCTCTTTGTAACTTCGTTGGTGGCGCTATAACCTCACTCGAGGAATTCCATATTTTTGTCTGGACGATCGGGGAAGGAGGTCTCGGCGCGGTGTTCGCCATCGTTTTAGAGATTTCTGGACTCGTCACCTTTTTTTCATTTATCACAGTGAAACCCAAATGCTGCGTTTCTTGCAGCTGAAGATTCGGAACTTCCGGAATGGTGTTACAATTATTAGGAGCTTCATTTTCAGGTGGAATAATACTTTGACGAGCGTATCGCTCTGTCCCTCTTTCATCTCCTCTCTCTTCTAGGTTAATGCACGCTCGAACAGTTGAAAACTTATTGGTACAAATGATACATTCAGGACAACGATTTTTTTCATACTTTATGAGATCACAGCCTTGTTCCAAGTCACTAAAAATAGATGTAGTTCTGTCTCGTTTCTCAATCAATTTCTGATTAAAATTCAGAGACTGGTAAATGTGCCAAAAATTTTGGAGGTGTTCGGCGAGCTTTGAAATGGCAAACATTTCGTCGTTGCAGATTCTACACTTGAAGTTGTTAGCGTCAAAACTGGTGATTGCCTGGGAGACTAATAATCTGAAATCTGTGCTTTCGTTTAGTAAGATCCATGATGTTTTCATTGCCGTAATGCGTTCTACAAGATCACAATGATTGGCTTCACTTGTGTGTTCAAATGCTGCGCAGTGCCCAATCAAAAATTTTTTGCAACAGCAACAATAGAATTTCTTTTCACAAACAATAATATGATTTTCAAAAAACTGTTTAAACATTTGCTTCATAATACGCTGTGGTGGGTTCGTACTATCTTTACTGTGACATTTGGGACTTTCCGAGTCCGATCTGACCTCCCGTTTCATTTCTTCAATGTTTTGACGACTTGTATTTTGAGTACCATTCGTGCTGATTAAAATATTCAAAAATTCTTGGAATTGATCCTTGCTTTTGAACATTTCCTTGCAACAAAAACAGAGTGTCAAAACTAGGAGTGATTAGAGGCTTCTTTTCTTCATCAAGCATGCAGTGAAAACAATTCTTCTGAAAGAAGATTCACGTGGATTATCTGAAATAAAAAGAAATTAGAAAAAAGATGTTTCAATCAAAGGTGTATAAAAATGGATGTTCAAATTAAAACAGTAAAGATATCGATAAACTTATCGTGGAGAATGTAAAAAAATATTTTTTTAAATGAACAAAAGATTTGACATAAACAAAAGAAAATTTTAGCTGACAAAAATAAAATATGGAATCTCAAAATTTAGATAGAATGAAAATGATAGTTTAACTTGCCAGTATATGCTAGGAATTAAGACTCGATTAAAAGTAAAAAAAAACGAATGAAATTGTAGATTAAATAGTGAGTAAAATAGTTTAGAAAAAACGTTGAAACTAGGTCGAAAGTGTCTCTGAAATACACTCGTTTTAAGGTTATTGTTAAGAGATTGCTCGTTCATGAACGATTTCAAACAAAAAAAAAGGAAAAATACCAATTTAAGACTGAGTTGATAATAAATATTATTTCACACTCTTCTCGATAATTGTGAACTTAGTAAAAATCAATTAATATTTATATTCACGTACGATAAATAAAAATTTAATCAACACGTACTCGGCCTTACAACCGTTTGGGTTTTTTTTTTTTTTTTTAAATTGTGATTGATTCAATTGGACCTCGCCAGAGCAGCACTTGCTACGAGGCGGCAAATTTAATATTCTGCTATTTTACATTACGATCAGATTGCACTTAGAATTCTTGCGGAACATTATAATTTTTTTCGGAAGAAAAATAAACATTAAAGAACGCGTTCGCGACATGAAGAAAACATTTTTTTATTCAGATAATGACAACAAAAAACATTAATTCCTCATAACAGAACTTCAAAAATATTCAAGCGTGTACACTCACTGACGATTCTATCGATAATTGATAGATCTTTGTTCCACACTGATATGACAGAAAATGACACGTAACAAAAAAGTATAGAAGAATATAGTTCAGTGATTATAATTTTTTTTACCACTAAACGCGTAAGGAACCCAAATATTATCGTGATTGATTGGGTTGATACACTTTGATCCATGATTCGAAAATAAAATAGAAAATTGATTGTTGAATAATTGATCTCATCCAGTGAGGATCTATGGCTTGATTTATCTGTCGAGGCTCTACTTTTGCACGATTTAACAATGGAGCTGTCAATTGTATACATTAAATAAAAAATTAAGTCAAATTGTAGTAATATGATTAAAAAAAAATGCGCTTAGGTTTCAGCGCACAAAAAACTCAAACTTTTTGAGCAAAAAATTCGGAACCTGCTCAAATCAAATTTGGACACTGACTTGGTCAGGTTGTGCTGCAAATCGAACGGGTCTTGGAGACACATTACCGAATCGATTCTAAACGGTTCCGCAAATTCTCTGTTTCGCATGTAAGATACGTAGGACTTCATATCTTCCGGTAAATAATTAACATTGTCAGCGAAAGCTCGTTTCTCGATGACCTTGCCAAGCAACGGACACGCGACGTCATACCGATAGTCAAAATTCGTATAAAGTGAAAAAAAGCCAATGAGATGGTCCTTCAGAACGAATCCTTCGTGTTTCTTCATCTCTGAATTTTTTTCCCAATCTATGAATGGAAATAAAAAACGAGCGTGATTCTTTCATCACGTGTATTAAAAACAAGACATTTTATAATCAGGATTCACCGAATCAGATTTTACCGAATTTTGACAATTACAAAACACATGAAAAATAAAAAAATCACCAATGAAAATGCTTCAAAAATACTGTTGTCCTTTTTCATCAACAAAATGTTCTACAGTTCTATGAGGTTTGTGTAATAGTTACTCGCCTACGAGTTCACGACAGAACAGTTTCATCGAGTTCAATGTAGCGATGCTCGGCAGTATCGATATCGTTTCAAGGTACAGGATCACGTACCAATAGAGAGCAACGATTGAGATTTGTCGAGTCCCGAATAAATCACACTCCACTAACCACTGCTTGAGAAATGATATCATGTTGACGCTCGCTGGACATATTTTCTTGAAGAACCTGTAAAATATTATCTTTCAATCAATTATTCGAGACTAAAATTTGAATAAAAAATCGGAGGTGTCCGAGACTCTTGATTATTTTGAAACAGCACAAATCAAACTTAGCGCACATCCCGAACTTGGGAGAAAAAAGTAAAGATTTTTTTCGTCGCTTTTTGAACAGAGAGCCAACTCAACGTACTTGAGAAACTGTAGATCTTGGAGCGGTGGTTCAGTCCCAAAAGTCGAATTGTAGTCGTGACCCGTTCCTTTGCCATAAGCTTTGACGATGGAACCTTTGCAGCCTTCCTCGATCTCATGCGAGATGTCGATCGTCCGAAAAGTTTCGTTGGCGTTGAGAGAGATTAATAATTTCGTCGTAGATCGAGGCAGTTCGTCGACCACGAAAGGCCCGTTTCGGACGAACCATCTGTGCGACGAGCAGTCGATGTGGTTCGTCGGTACGTTGGAACACGCGCAATAAATGAGCGCGCAAATCGAGCAGAATTCGTAGATCATCTTAGCTCCGTCGTTGACAGCGGTTTTCGTATGATTCGCGTGTTTCTCGTCGTCGAGCAGGTGTTCGATGAAGTCAATCTCGAGGTCGAATTTTCTTGAGCACGCGATACACTCGTATTTTTGTACTTTGTACCAGTCGCAATGAATTTGGGACATGATTACGGCGTTCTCTTTACTAGCTTCGATGCGCATTTGCTCCTTAGCTTTCCGGTGCTTTTCATCATCGATATGTTTCAATACGAAACAATCATTGTTAGGAATGTCGATCTGGCAGACAAGACATCTGGCGAGCTTGTTCGATAACATTTCTACAAACTCAAGAGCCATCGAAAGCTCGCTCAAACACCGAGGATACCTCGAAGTTTTTCCAGCGCTTTTCACCATTTTGTTGAGCTGTTGCGTGTGCTCCAAAGTGCACAGATGCACGAAATAGTTGTCCGAATCGCGATTGCGTGTAACGATTTCACGACAAACGAGACAATAATTACGGCTCTCGTCAATTACGAAACGCAATTCAAGCCCCAATTCCACACTCTTCGTATGCTCGCTCGTATCGTAGATGTTTTCTTCGAAATCCAACAAACTCGCGACTCGTTCCAGATAACTTTTTTTTGCTACGCTTCTTACGGGTAGTTCCGACGAATATTTCTTCTTTGCCGTCTTTTCGAGGTCCACGGAACTCGAGTTTTTTTCATTGGACTCCTTTTCAATGACTATTTCCTTGTTTTCTGAACTCTTGCCACCGTTCGAATCGACTTTCGGTGACGCTCTCATCTGCGACAAAATTCGAGTCAAATCCATCAGACTTTCTACCCACTGTGGAACCGAATCATCCGAAGGACGTGTATGCTGTTGTGGCTGAGTTTCTACGACTTTAGAACTGCATTCGAATCCCGACATCTCCTTCAACTCTGATCGTTCGAACGATTCGAAGAACTTTCTGAAGCAATCGTTCGGATCGGATTTCATTTCCGGCTGGATTTCAAGCTTTGATTTTATTGCACAATCGGCCGAATATTCAGGTTTTTTCTGAAAATTGAGCAAACTCTCGTCAAAATCTTTCAAGCTCTTTGGAAAACCAGCTTTGGTTGGAGCTGATACGCCAGAACTGGCTTTCGATTTGATATCCGTATGGTTAAGAGAATCAACCACGACTCCGTTTCTTTTTTCAGCTTTTCTCTCGTTCTCATCTTTTCCTTTTCCTTCATGGTCTTTGTTTTCCTGTTCAGCGACTGTGGGCCACAAAGAAGAGTGTTTCGGTTCTCTGATGTGAGAATTAACTCTGCGGAAATCCAGAATATAATTGCCACAGAGAGCACAATAGAACGAGCCATTATCCAGTGGGTGAAGAAAGGAACTCTGTTGAATAAGAGAAGTTTTGTGAACAGCTTTCAAAATATGAGACTCGAGCGCTTTTATTCCAACAAGGATGGAACCGCAGAGAACGCAGTAAAAGTTATCATTGTTTTCGCTTAGCAAGAAGGGTTCGATGCAATTTTTGATTGACCCCCAACTCACAATCTTCAGTCTTTTTCTGCGACTAACTGTAATTACTCCTGACTTTTTAATGTGTTGAATTCCTGTGAGATGTAGACCGACTTTATGTTGATTCGGAATGACGCATTGACATAAGCTGCAAGTGAAGCATCCGTTTTTCGAAGGCAGAATATTTTTGATCTCGCACTCCAGTACCTCATTGTGAACATCCCCTTGTTTGTGAGATTCCAGAGCTAGGTAGCTCTTCATTGGTAAATCGCATATTATGCAGTAAAAGTCATTCTCACCTGCTTGATAAATAAACGGTGTTATGAAATCCTTTCTAATGGACCAGTCTGTGCTGGTACTATTCTTGTAGTTATTCAGGTGACAATGTTTCTTCAGGTGAGTTTGCATGTTGGCATCGAATGGAAATACAACATTGCATAGTTGGCAACAGAAAAAATTGTTCTCAAGAGGAATCAGATGTGGCTTGTAACACTGAACTGTCCTTGTATGAATGCTGCTCTCAACGTGGACCCTCAAAGAATGTTTGTTGGAACTTGACGAATCACAGACCATGCAATAAAACTCTTGATCGTTTTTCTCTATGATGAAAGGGTAAACAAAGGATTCCCATGTTGTACGCTTGAACAGTCTATAATCCATATTTATGGTACGTGAAGTCATGTGACTTCTGGTGTTAATGTGAAATTTCACACCCTTATAATTTGTGATGACAAAGTCGCAATCGGCGCAATAAAACTGGTTATCTTGAACTGGCAAAATATTCAAACATTTCTCCATATTGTTTAAGTGGTTTTTACCACTTGTGTGTGACTCAAAATACTTTGGATTACACGGCATCGTACAGCGACAAGCTAAACACAAATAGTATTCTTTTCTTGAATCACGGGTCTTAACAACAAAGGGCTCAATGAATTCCTTGAGAAGTCTCCAGTCCATCAGTCTCAGATTGTTTTTGTGATTTTCTGTATTCACATGGGATCCTAATGTACCTTGAAAATATGATTGACACTGTGCACAGTATCGTACAGTCTTTACCATAGAAGAGGTGTTCTGTGACATTTTTGCATAGTTCTTCTTGTACACTGAATTTTCAATTTTTCTTCCTTATTCCAACAAGATTTCAAAGTTAGCGAATATCGAGTTTCTGCAGAGAAGAAAAAAGAAAGCATCAAATCATATCATTGACAGGTTAATTTGTATTTTTACTAATTACGTATTTCTCAGATCAGACACGAAAGTGTATGGTCTTTTTTAAAAAAAAAAAATTGCATGAACAAAATAATGAAATTATCTTTCGCGAATATCATTTGTGAACGCATACTGTTTACTCCAAATACCGTACTGATTCATTGAAACTATGTTAAAAATTATTCTAGGTTTCATTACAGAAGAAACGAACAATCTTTACTGAGATTCGATTCGGCAATTGTTGTCTTTGTTGGTTCTTGCTTGTCTTCTTCCAGGTTAGGTTAGAATAAACGCATTTATAAATTGCTATATAGTCAAAGTGGTTCGACAAAAGAGCGCTTGGTATTACACTGACAAAAAAAATGAGCAAATTGCAGATTCCGTAGGCTAAATTTTTTAAATAAATACCTGTTACATAGCTTTGATCATTTTCAAGTAAAACGGTACTTCGGAAAGACCGAAGGAAAAATCAATTTCTTGAATCGCGTCTTTGTTTTTTGTCATTTACACCGGATGACTGATTATTCGCTTCTCGTTTAACGAGACTAACTTCCGGGTACACCGAAGTCTGTAAACAAAGCTTACGCGAATGCGAAGTGTAATTATTTTAGCACGCAATCGATACGCTAAAATATTTATTAACATGTTACCGTTGAACTATTAAACAAAAATTCATGCCATTTTTCGATTCAAGTAGCTTCATGGGTCAACGGGATTTCGCGACGATCGATGACCGTATACTTTGCTTGTTTGAAAAAAATGACTACAAATCGCTTAAGATCCGCAAATCTTAAATTTTTTCGATACAACGAATTCACTGATTTTGGCCAGTCAGAATAAATCTGGTTGCAGATAAAAATATAATAAAACAAATTAAAATATCTAATGGAGCATCCGTTCGAAAATGATGGATGCAACAATTCCTTTGGATTCATAAGAATAAATATGAAAGGAATTCGACTTACCTTTTTTCATTATGTGGCCTAGAAAATATATAAAGGCAAATTTATATATTTCTAAACGAAAAATAAAATCAAAATTCAAAGTACATTGTATTTATTACGTATTTCAATACAATAATTGAACTGAAAGATATTAAACGGTGAATTGAACTGTCAACTTGAATCAGTTTATAAAAAAAATTTGTCAGTGTCCAGCAATGAGAAATCCCAAATCCCAATAGCCTCAAGAGTTTTAGTTTAAAAACGAAGTGGAAGAAAAACGTGAAAACATAAGTCTCGAGACGCTGCCGCGACTCAAGATATTTGGTACCTCTGAGAACAAAAAAATCAAAATTCGTACCGATAAGTTTTACTAATTGGAATTAGTAACATCAAAGTATTGACATCGGTTTGTTAAATTTCATTGGAAGCTATCTCTCGATTAAGTTGAAAGAATAAACTATGTTCAGAATATTTCAGAAATTTGTCTTCCCAAATTTAGAAGTTTGATAGAAATTGGCTTTCTTCAGAAATAATTCCAGCGAACAAAAAAAATGATTTTCATATTGAACAAATCACACTCTTTTGGATATGGTTGTGAAGATCAAAACTGGTTTGTCCTTTCTGCATCATTATATAATAAAAAGAGATATTTCGCACATTGCGTCAAATAATTCTGGTGAACAAAAAAGTAGAGAAAAAAATCGAGACGCCAGATGATTTGATCCGTGAAATAAAAAGTTCGGAGCTTTTATCCTTTTGAAGTTGTACGTAGTGAACAGAGCCCGCGAAAACTCATTTGAAATCGATGAAAATATATTTTACAAAAAGTAAAGGAGAGTTTCGAGATGGTTACTAGGACTTGCGTGAATCGATTGTGATACGAGGAATGCGAGTTTGTGGGCGAACTGACATGGAGCGGGAACGCGCACAGTTCCGCTCCAATTGAAGTACATGTGCGTTAATTTGTACGACAACTTTTGTAACTGATTAGCTGATAGACCGCTTGTGTCAGCGATGACGCTGTAGCTTGTCGGTGACACAGAGCCTTGAGTCGTGAATTGTGAAACGACGAAGAAATCGTACTTCAGAGGACTCGTGATGACATCATCGACGACGGTACCAGGAGCAGGATTTCCTCCGTTATAAAACAATCGGGTATTTATCCGTTTCGTCACGATAATATACGTCATCTTAACCAAATTTGCGTTGCCGTAAAGACTCGCCAATTTCGCTTGTAGCCTTTCAACTTCGTGCTCAAGAACGAATGGGATTTGACCTTCCCCGACTCCGTCTCGATAAATTACGATTCGCGATGGCAAAGCTTTGTTTATTTCTTTGTATTTTTGGAGCGCTTTGCACATGTTTACGCCCAAATCGTTGGACAGTTCTTCGCCGTTGGTATGAGCGCTTACCGCCGAGAAATATCGGCTGAAATTACGATCCAACGACGCGACAAGAGCGCCTGCAATGTAAAGAATAAAACAGAACAATTAGAGAAATGAAAAAACTGTACGTGGAGTATTAGGAGAGTAATAAAGAGAATTTACAAATAATTATAAAGAACCAGTCCTTGAAGAAACGAACGTAAATGAGGAAACACGATGGTAAAAAAAATTGTTATGATAAGCAATGCCAAACAAAATTGACTCAAGTTATTCATATTTTTCAATTCAGAAGAATGAATGTTAAAAAATTATCAAGAGAGCACAGCAAACATTTAAAAATTAAACAAATGGAGAAAAAATTGTTGTTTCCAGAAATGGAAAAAATAAAAAATCGTAAAATGAGTGAGGCGCTTACCGAAATCTCGCCCTTTAGAATTAGTGTCATGGCAGACATCAAATCCAGCGACCATAAGACCACTCGCGGGTATATTCACAGCCCATGGTGCTCCACCGATTTTACAGTTCATTTGTATGGCTATTTTTGTTGCTATCGATTGAACGCCTTTCGCTGACATGTTTTTAGCCAACATACACTGTGTTGGTACTGGGCGATCGATGCAACATTTTTTTTTAATCGCAGCGTAACGATCCGCCCGATTGTTCATAACGAGGCAAAATATGAGTTGAGGATTTGCCTGGCTCATTATTTCCTCGATGGCAGAAGTGTACCCGGCTGCCCGATCGTCGGAGAGTATGTAATTCCGGGGTGAAGCGATTTGGAAGTTCATATTTTTCACTGCCCCTTTCAAAGTGCCGACGAATGCCTGAAATATTAAATTCGTTTAAAAACATGTTGACGTAATTAGAATGACAAAAATCCACTTTTCGTGTTATTCATCACTCAAAATTTGTATTTATTGTAACCATCTCATCGGTGCCAGTTCATTCATGAGTTTCACTATCCAACAAGCATATTCAATGTTCTGAATCAAAGCATACTCTGTGCGACTGTTTGATGTTTATTGAAAGTCACTTCTATTTTCTAGAGAAACGGAGAATCGAGCGGATAATACGATGGAAATAATAAAAAAAACTTACTTCGGCATCCCTTGCGACCCGATTAGGAATCACCATGACCCAGTTGTTTAATCGGGTTGTTTCGAGCATCGGGTTAGATCTAAGAGAGAAAGTCCAATCCGCTTTATCACCAGCAGTTGTACTTCGGCCCTGCCCGAATGTTATTTCCTCAGTGGGCAATATTCGCGCGGGCAACGTAACAAGTTTGTTGTCGAGTTGAAGATTCCAGTTTCTAAATTCGGTGACTACTTGCGGTTCGTCATGTAAACGCTTGTTAAAACTCATCAGTCGATTAATGCGTCCACGCGGATCGAGCCTCGTGTACGTTGCCAATTCTCGCATCATCGTACGGTCTTCCCTCATCGCGTCCGTTAATCCTGATTCATTTTAATTCGAGATTATCAACACCTCGTTCAAAGACAGAAAAAGTGAACGAAGTAGTGAAAAAAAATTAAATTATCGTCGATTCCTTTTTGAGTTGTTACCCAAACGGCGAAATTCGTAAATTAAAAATAATTCTGACTAACCAGTTGATCGACACAGTTCTGGAATCAAGCAAACCATTTCTGAAGCACCGGCGCGACGATCTCGATCCTTGCTCTTCGAGAGCAACAGCGGTTGAGTAGAGTGACGAATATTTATTTGGTATTTGATCCTGTAATACTCCTTATAACTGATTTCTTCGCCTTTCTTAGTGAATGTTGAATTCGGCGATTGGGAATAGTCAACATCATCCACTCTGTACGTGTGATTATTGTAGTCCGTTAAAACTGTTACTCCAATCACCATGGCCTTGAATCTTTCCTACAAATGATTGATGCATTCATTCGTGAATGTTCGAATATTTTTTGCGATCAATTCGAGTACATGTTAAAAGAACAGTGACATACAATTTGAATTGAAACACTAAACGAGCAACGAAATCATTGGAAAAGTCCCTTTGCCTTTTACATCTTTGTAACCTAGTAGTGTTGCCATGATTTTACAATGCCATTTTCCATCGAATTGAATGTTTAAATTCTATTTATGTAAAGGATTGATATAGACTGCATAAACATTTTTCATCACCTGATACTGATTTCCGAACTTATTGTAGCATTCGTTCAAGATGTCGAGAAGGGTTTGCTGTCTCATTACTTTGTGCGTTATTTCGGCGCACATTAAAATATTAGTCTCGTGTTGGCGAATCGATGTTTCATAACCTGGCCATAATTCTAGTTTATATTGAGGAACTTCGACCTGGTGAAGAAAAAGGTAAAAATTCCAATTCATTATTTTAAATAAAATAAATTTTATATTAGAAGAACTTAGGAAAACGACGAGATTTTCGTACGTAAACAGTGACAGAAAAACTTCAGTTCCATTCAAGGTAGAAAAACATATTTTTATATACGATAAAAGTGTGCATGTGAATTAAAAAATAATGACCTTGTTTCTCGCGTCGAAGTAATTGCGGCCGACGAGCTGAAGTTGTAAATATTCCAGACATTTGCGCATGATGATGTTATAAAACTGCAAATAATGCTCGTCGCCTTTCGAAATATCTCCTACGAGACGAATCACTATTTGGATATTGGCATCGTCCGAGCGTCTCTTTGAAAAAACTTCGAGTGGCTATGGACATAAAAATCCCGAATTACTTTCAAACACTCTATCAAAGCAGGATGAAAATAATAGATGATCAGCCAATGAAATTATACTGAATTAACCAACCTGGGGCAATCGATTGCTGGTGTATAAAACAGTCCCGTCGAATATGTATGCGCCTAGTTTATCCCGATGTACTCCGAGCATACCTTTTCGCGCTTGAATACGATCTTCCTCGGGTGCAAAGTCTACCCGGTACTTGTAGAGGCACCAATCAGTTGCGTTCAATACTTTGAAGTAATTAGCTTGCACCTGAACAGATTTACCCTCGGTACCTATGCAATGCCCAGTCATTAATTTCTTTATTCGTTAGGTTTTTCACGTAGAATAACGTTCTCTAAAAGGTGAAAAAAGTTATTTGAAGGGAGCAAACCTTGCTTAGATAAGACGGTAGATGGTCGCGTTATAAGAAGCTCCGGCGGAAGCTGACGTCGTCCTCGCAAGGCTCCGCGTCCCATCGAACTAGCATCACCTCCTCCGCCACCTGCAAATATCCGAAATGAAACAATTGATTGGTTACTTTTCTTACAATTTTTTTACTTTCAAATCTTTTTAATGATCGAATCAATATCAAGATATAACCGTTTATGTCGTAGATTCAATGACAAAAAGTTCGAAGGCTCGAATAACAAATTTTTTCAGTTCCATTTTCGGTGAAAAAGAATTTTTGTAATATTTCGGGACTGTGCAAATGAAAAGAAAAGTAGCAAAGTTGCAGTGGTGATGATGGTAATAAAAAGCGAAAAATATGGCTCAACTCAAAAAAGTAGGCACAGGCTTTTGAAGAAAAAGTACTGACCTGGGAAACCGCTATTATTAGCCCTAGCTTTAAAAAGATGGCAAAAAATATGCTTCAAAATGTGAATGGAGAGAAATCATAAAGCAATAAAAACCCAACGTCAAAGCCGGTGGGCCGGGAAATACGTACGAGCTCCTTCAAAATTCGTCTCAACAAAGAGCATTCAAACGCTGTCCCCCTCCCCTCTCCTTCCACTTCCGTTTTTCAAAATTTTTTTTAGGACTTTGATTTTCATTCAATGTGGACCATCACTCTTTCTGTTTTTAATTTTTTTCACTTCACACTTACGCAATGAAAATGAAAGTTTATTGAGCCTCATAATTGCATGTGGAGAACGTAGAAAAAGAATGAGACAGGATCATTTTTTTATTCACGTGCATTGCAAAATACCGGTAGAGAAAAGATTTATTATGAACTCGTCCAATGCTCACCTGGGGGCTGTTCTGGCCTAGGAGCCTGCGCTTGTGCTGGTGGAGTGCTTCTGGATGCTGCAACTGGCTCCGGTCCACGTCCAATACTCTATTGGATCACGAAAATTAAACGAAAAAACGTTACGATCCAACTACGATTTCTAATTAGTAGGATTTTCGAAATTCTTTTTTGGCAATTAAATAGGCGAGTAAAAAATGGTTTTTCTGTTAATATGTAGAATCGTGACAAAAATTTTGATAAATCTTTGAAAAAATCAGAAAAACATGGACAAACCTGTTGCGCCGATGTAGAGGGTTGAGCCGGGGCTGTCGGAGCCCCGGGTCTCCTGGCCCATGCTCCTTGCAGAGGAGCGCCGATGGGTTTTGGCGGTTCCTGCTGCTTTTGCTGCTGTTGAGCTGGCGGTGGAGCTTTAGCCCGACCCCTTCCCCATGCCCCTCTTCTCGGTTGGTCACCCATTTTTTATCCAATATTCTAATTTTTGGATCAGTACATTCTTTCAATTTCACTTTAATATAGACTATGAGTAGTTTTAAAAACGGATACACGAGTTATAGGAAGAAATCGATAGAAAAAAATTCAATTACTGATCAATAATAAAAAAAAAAAAAAACGCTTCCAAAATTTTGTAATGTTATAAACGACAATTTAAGTTTTACTGAATTTCAATCTCAAATTTAAAAAAGTTATGGATTGAGTAGGAAAAACAGTTTATTTAGTTAATTTTATATATGCTAGATTTCAAAATCATTTACAAAAAAAAAAAAAAAAAATAGAACATCGAAAAATTCAGCTCTGTCGGTTGGAACTCTGGTGCGTTTCCGAGGTACGCTTCGGTCTCGAACAGAGAACAAAGAAATGTCCAAGCTTCGTAAATACGCATGCACGCCATAGGGGTATCATAAAACCACTACGACCCATGCTCAATGTGTCGCACATCACTTGGTAACTCGACGAGCAAGCGTGTGGGGGAAGGGCACTTTGAGAATAATACCACTAAGCGCGCTGTATTTACAACAGCCCAAGTGCCGAAGTTTTCACACAAAGAAATAGTCAAAAATTGAACGAAATTAAGAAATTCAACATTATTGAAAAATAGCTCGACATTAATTTATAATTGGCGAAATGTATTAGACTAGAAATATATTCATGACTGAATGGTTTTTTTTTCTTAATTATCGTCACAAACACGTGTGTTCTCGGAAGAATACACACATACATTTTTCTGGCGATTGCTCGGTGTGAAAAAAGCTACAGACTCAAACACGATGAAGCGAGTTTGGTATTGTTTTGCACTCCTCTTTCCATCCCCCCTTCCCCCTACCGCACGGTTCAACCGGGCATAAAGCTGTTAATTTTTGCTGTGTAGTTGAAACCCAGCAAAGAAGATAATACTTTCATCACAAAATACTGAGGTATACACAGACTATGTATTTTTTTCAAGTGTTGAATGAAAACTGCTATATGACGAAATGTTGAAAATTGGACATTTTCAAGGATATTCAAGGTTTTCAAAAAACGGTTTTCACTATTGGACTTTAATATATTTCTGAATTGATTTCAAGTAGTAATTCAACTGACTTGTGTGTTCGATAACTCAATTTTTTTTTCATCCGTTAAAAGATTATTGGATAATACGATTTCGTGAGAAAAATTCAATGAAGAAAAAGTATCAATACAGGTTTCTCAGAATTAAATTATCTGTTCGTTCATTTCTGAGAAATCGTGCGTGTTAAATATACAATGTTGCAGAAGAGTAAATAAAAAAAAATAAAAAAAACAATTGTACACAAGCGAAAAGGTTAAAGCGGTCATTGATTTCACCGCGTTGTTATCAAAATGTCGACATGAATATTTATTGAATATTTCAATATTTGGTGCAACAAAATCCGATAAAAATTTAATTCTTTGATACAACGATTTTAATATGCCGAATCAATGTGCTTTACTAGCTTCAGGACGAAAAATTTAGCTTTCGAACAAAAAAACTTTCCATATACAGAGTTGGTATTGAAACCCGTAAATTTTAATGTTTAATGTGCAAATTTTACGTACCTTTTCACGATGCCGAACGAGCACCACTCGCAAAAGCCACTGCCAGTACTGCTACGGGGTTGACAAAACAAGCGAACAATGATTGCAATGGCAAGCGGCACACCGGCGACAACGAACGGCAACTGTATAGTATAAGTATGAAAAAAAACCATCTCATCCTTCCCCCTTCTCCAAACAGCGCAAACGATGTGCGCGTGGCTCTAGCCGGAAGTATCAAAAAACGTCGCATAAATGGAAAAAATCCCGATAAAAATGGTCAATAAAGATGTTTTTTTTCTATTTTCTTTTTGATAAATTGTTCAAAATATTGTTAATGATAAATCAGAACAGGATTTTTCATTATTTTACGAATCTAGTGAAAACTTTTCTTGACTTCCGCTAAACCGATCTGTTTCGCAACTCGATCCGAATAACTTCAAATTTTCTGCCTTTTTTTACGAACTAAAAAAATACGAGTCCATAGTGTTTGTTTTTTTTTTTTCAATGCAGATGTACGACTACTCTTAGACAGACAATTCTTTGAGCAATCACACATGCCGCCCGACAAGAGATTCGCCAACTTGAAGGAGTTGAAGATAGAAAAAATGCTTACTTATATCGCTTGGCAGGGTTTCATGTCCTGATTATGTCAAATAAAACACTCAGTTATTGGCCATACACCATTTCTATTGAAAAAATAATCAACGAGGCTGATTATTTTTGATTGTTGAAAATTTGGAAAATTTATTGGCTTCAGAAATGAAGAAAAATATTCAAAAAAATAATATTTTGTCATCAAATGAGTTATCTTGAGAGAGTATCATCAAATTCATTTAAAATCATTACAATTGGACCAGCAGACAAGGCTTGTACTTGTATATCCGTGATAAAAACACGATATCGACACAATAACGCAATTAAAGAAAAAAAAAAATATTAATTATGGTTAAGTCCAAACTTGAAGACCAGCTCGGATCCAAGTCTACAGTTTCATGTGTTATGAACAATAATTTCAAATAACCACAAAAAAGTTGGAATAATTCATTTAAGGATTCAAAATATATAGGAATCTCATTTCTAGCCCATTTACGAGCCATAAATGAGAATGTACAGGCTTTGGAGAAAAAATCGAGCACAAAAGTCCATTTTAAAAATATTTTTAAATACAAAAATTCGAAATTAAATATAGTCACCTGTATTCTAGCAAGCTTCATGAGTACACGTTCCTGCCAAAATTCCAATATTATCAAGAGATTTTATATAAGAATATTCAATTTATTTTAGGTAAAATTCTAAACTCTGTTCACATTTTTCTTTTACAAAAGAACATGATTGCGAAGAAGAAAATGGTTGATGTTTAAACCATGTCAGGATCGTCCATATATTCTGCCATTTCCAATTCCTCGACCCGATTGATATGTTTTCTTCCCATGATATGACGATGAACGTTCAAATAGCCAAGAATGTGACATTCACAACAGACGCAATAATAATTATGATATTCATTGAGCATCAAAATATCATTTCCCCAGTTATTAGCAGTAATCAAATGGTACTCTTCTTGCAGATGGAGTTCGGCTTTATCCCAACTAGTCATACGACAGTTGCACACCATACAGTAGAAGATATTCTCCGTCTCTGCGACCAGGTATGTTTCCATGTTTGCCATTTTGTTGTTGTTTGTTTAAGTATCTATTTGTTTTAAAAAATATATCATTAGAAAGTTAAGTGGGTTGAAGGAAAGGTTACACGAGTTAAAAATTTGACAACTATATCCACAGCAAAGTCAGATTTATCATTTTATAATGAAATAAAGGGTTGGAGGTCGAAATATTTACCAAAAATATGAATTGTTTAACTCCTTTGACATTGTGATCGAAAATATGAAAGATAATCGAAAAATGAATGTTTACGGAATGGCGTATATACTCAACAGTGAAAAAAACGTACAAGTTGAAAAAGTTGAAAGACGAAAAGAATTTGAAGATATAACCTATCATTAACATTTCGAGCGAACCATTACGCAATGACGCGATATTCAATATATGATAATGTTTGAAAATTTGATGGATTTTCAACTTTTACTTACTTTCAATGAAATATATTTTTGAACTGCTGGAATAATGTGAAAATGGTGCTTTTTTTCTTGAATTTCTCTCATCGAACGGTTGTTGTTATAACCGCAAGATGGCGATTAAGGGAATTTGGAACTTTTATGGACTTCGTGCGCAATCTTCGCGTTTACGGGATACTGGACGTACCGGAGAATGGAAAATAAATACCTGTCACTTACAAATGGAGATATGAAAAAATCCATCCACAATCTGTTGACTATCATTTGTCGATGATGCCAGAAATTCAACTAATCAATCATGAATATAATTCATCATTCTCTTTATATTGCAACTTTACTTCGATGAAAATTCTAAAATACAATAACGTCAGTGGTTCTTTGACAAGACAACTTATTTCGAAAGGCAGATAGTTATTGAATTGAGTCTAATTGCCCTCTTGAAGAACTCGAAAAAGTTGAAATTTTGAATTTCATGTTCCAAAATGGAGTTGGCAAGTTTGCGAGTCTTATCGACCTGGTACATACGAGTAAACAAAAAAAAAAGTGTACTCAAAAGATTGACTTTTACGATTTATATATTTTCCTTTTTAACAAAAAAAAAATAACACTGATGCACAGATCTGGCGCAAGTTACAAAACTCAGAGTCATAAATGTATTTTAAATAGTAGATGGAAATAAAAAAAATAAATGCGTTTGAAACAGAAATTCAATTCTTTTGAAGAAAAATACGGAAGGATGAGCCGTATACCTAAATCTACTAAGTACAAAATAACTGATTACTTCCTCAAGGAATATAATGTTAAATTATTTTTATACTGATGCATTTCAAGCAGATTTTTAACCTTCGGCTTTACCTTCACCTTGGTTTGATAAAACAACTGACAAGTCTCTTAATCTACTTGAAATATAAGAAATATCTAAATGTCAATTAAAATATTGTAAAAAGGTTTAAGTAAAGAATATTCAAAAAATTGGAAAGCACCTCAAACCATGCTTTCGCTTTTTCTTTAATAAAAATTATAAAATCCTTCATAAAATAAGATTCTATGCTTTTAAATGAATGAATAGCGATTGAGGAAAAATGTCGAAAATAACTGAAATGTAAAAATCGCGTAAAAATTCAGATGTAAAGTTTCCTTTGTTATTTTTGATTGATGGAAATTTTCTGATACTCTCTGTTGAAGTTTATTTCTTGAAATAATTTCTGTAAGTTGGCATTCAAGATTTCAGCTGTGATGATGCTCAAATAAGGACGGTTTCGCTTTAGTAACGTTCCAAGAGTGCCCATTCGCGTTTGCGTGATCGGTTGGTTTCCTTTGATCGGGATGAACAGTAACTGGATGGGGTACTGAAAATCGTTGTTGCATTAACGGGCTGACAAAAATTTTAATGAGTGCTTTGGTTATTCAGTGTTGTTATTATCATAAGGAAAGTTGAAGAGTTTGGAAATGTGGATCATAATTTTACTAGTTCTGTTGAGTTGAATATGAGCTTTCGGAATACGAAAGTGAAAAATTGTGGTACCTGCAATGATTCCTTGACAATGTCCATGATTGAGACGACGAATAATAGAGATTTCCACAATTTTGGTAGTAGCTTGATGAAGCGACAGATACCGGTAGTGAAGAATATGAGTTCGCGCGGCTTTGCCTCTTGAATTTCTTATATGGTGGATATTCAGACTCGTCACTATCCAAATCATTATAGAAATTGATGGTGGAGTAGTTCGAACGATAGCGCCCCATTAAGTATTGATGTAGTAGGCCTCTGACATGGGGAAGAATATTGTTTTCCGAAAAAATTGAACACCGGCACAAATCGCAGTAGTATCTACCACATCCTTTGGAATAAAGTGAAGAGCCATAACGGTTCAAGGCACTCTGATGTAAATCATCTTTTAAATGTTGAGAAGAGAATGTAGAGCTTCTGTACCAGTCGCAAAGTGCACAACTATAATACAAAGTAATATGGTCACGGTACCCATAGTCCCAATAACCAGACATTTTTGTGCTTAGTTTAACTACAGAAGGTCAAGCGAGGCTTATTCCACCCAGAGAACGATCGATGATCCACGTGATACAGAATAGTTGATTAAAGTCCTTTCTTATCTATGAACTCAGCTACGTTCAATGAAGCTACTTAAAAAAAACAAAAAAAAATTGGTTCAATTAAAAATTCGTATTTTTTTCAAATCTGTTATAAAAATGCAAATGATTACATAGTCGAATAAACAAGTTCTATATATAAAGAAATAATTGAAAACAATGAAACACAATCGAAAGGTCGTTGAGAATATTCGAAACTGGTGAATTCGAGTGTGTTTACAGAAAAATATATTATTGTGAAAAAAAACAAAGTCGTTACGTTCTTTCAAGGTTATCGATTCAACCCACCGTTCAAATTTCGTACTGAAGTGCAGTAAATTTGAGCTCAAAATCGTAGAATAGTGAGTGTATTAACAATCAACGAAATTTCTTTTCCTCAATAAAAAAAACCTCGAGTGTAATATTCGATGCTTTTCGGGTTCAATATATACTTGCACCGGTTGAATCGGAAAATTCGAATTGTGCAGCTTTCTCACGTGAACGCTGCGCACACAAAATCGGAATAACACCACAGCCAACAAAACGGTGGTAATCAGCGCCACCTTCACAAAATCGGGACATTACAACTGAACATGCTAGCCAATATAAGAAATTGATCGTAGATGGAAAAGCTTTTATTAGGAACGCGAAAATAGTACTTTTTCATTATTATATTTTGAATAAAATTTTTACTTTTCCTAGCACTTGATACAAAATCTTAATTCTCGATCGAAATTGACACTCATAAAATAAGAAACTACAATTAAACTTGAAGATTTACGAAATATAATTTCCTCATGGCTGGAACATCTCAAAAAGATTATTGATTTTAAGGTATCACATACGACTTTGTTCTTTAAATTTATCATGCATGCTAAATATTGTAAGATGCAAAGAATCTTTCGAGAGCACTATCATGTCTCTGTCCGTTGATGTGTTGATGAATATTTTTGTAACCGCTGATTACGCACTTACACAAAGTACAAACCAAAGAATTATAACTGGTATGCATTATATCATAGCCATATATGAACACTTGAGTTTCGTGTTCTTTGCTGTTAGCATGATAATCAACTTGCGCATCATTCAGATAATGGTCGCAGATATAACAATAATTTCTATAATCTCCCTGGTCGATGATATAACTATAGGGGTCCAGCTCTTCATCGTCAGATTCAACATCAATGAGGGCATCTTGATGACGTTGACCATCAAGATGTTGGAGAATATTTTTTGTTGAATAAATCCAGCATTTGCACAATTTACACCAATACTTTCCAGTCTCCAGGTCAATTATAAATGAGCCATAGCGACGGAGGGCTGTTGAATGTCTGCGACCTACTAAATGATTGTTTGAACAAATTGTGCTTGTCATGAAACAGTCGCATATTGTACATTGGTAAGGTCTTCTCCCGTTTCCCAAAATGATGTAATCCCAAGTTGCCATTTTGTTCTCTCGTTGTCTGTGCCTGGAATATAACGATCATTTTCCATATTCATACCGAATTAACTATTTTTGTAACTTGAATCAACTTGGCTCGACGTTGCAAATTCACGTATCTGCTCATTTTGGAAAGTTAGCAGTAATATAAAATTTAAGAAAATTCAAAAATTTATTATATATTCAAGTTGACGTGTACATGAATTCTTATACGAATAAAAAAATCGATGACCCCTAACACTACATTGTTGAATGTACCAGCTAGCATTTCTCAGGAAGTAAAACAAACGATTGTCAAAGAAGCAAATTGTTTTTAAAATGATTCTCAACGTGCTTACCGATAATAATTTTTATATCGGTGGGTCTGTGCTTGATCTCTAAATTTTTATTTCTCACGCACCCTCCAAGTTTAACCAGATAAAAAATAAATAGGCTCTGAATAAACCTTCCGATTCTTGTCCCGGAAAACAAAAGAGCGAAATTCGGTACAGTCTTATGATAAACTGATTGGTGGTTACGCCCCCCCCCCCCCCTGATGTTAACCAATCGGAGAGATCGGAGTTTCAATGACGTCTCCATCAAAGAAGGTTCCGGGGTTCCGGAAATGATTAGAGATACCCGTAATCTAGATTTTATTGACTGTACCACTGTACAATCGGCAGGGATCGCCATCTCGTGGTGTGTGCTATCAGATAAAAAATCGGCGAAGAACGTAATAATACCAATAATTTATTTTATCTTCATTCATGTCATAGCATCCATAAGCAGCCAAACTATTATAAGATTGGAAATAAAAATATATCACTCTTTTCTCTTGATATTTGTAATATTTGTTACAACACTGTACGTAGAAAAACTATTATTTCATTTTTAATAGTTATTTTCTTAACTCTTATTAAAAATATGTATATCAGTTTCGAGTTTTATTTACTCTTCTTTTGGTATTTAATACTTGGGTTCTCTAGTTACAAGGATTTTTGAACAGTGTGACTGCGCTTGTTAATTTTTTTGGAATTTACAGAAAACTCAAAACCACAAAATTCAGTTTATTTGAGTTGAATGTTCATCATTCACAGAATTATTTCCAATCGGATTTCACAAGCTCGTTCACCAAATAAACGTTATGCGGGGGAACAAATAATACATCTCGCATGGAAATGAATTTTGTGAATATTCATAGAAATCAATAGAGACACTATTTACTTTATCTTGAAACAAAAAGTAGGTATAGAATTAAACTATTCAAACATATGGCACTTATCAAGCTACTCCAGCAACGTCTCTGAATGAAAACATTCCATAATATTTTAATAAGTTTCGATTCCTCGTAAAAAGGAGAACAAAGTTTGTATTTGTAAAGGTCAGTAATGAAAATAACGCCACAGGTTGCACACAGCTTATGAGAATCCGTACAATTGCCTTTTTTGCATCCTTGTTTTAAATTCTTATTATCGAGGGAATCTTAACCTCACAAATAACGTACACTAAAAAGACGTGCGATCAAATAAATCCTCAGGATGAAAATTAAAAATCTAAAACCTATATCGAATAATGATAAAACTGTGCAATTGTTTTTGTTTTGTTTTCGCCATGGAACAAACCAAGTTCTACACGCGAAAGATAAAATAATTTTATCATAAATGTATGTTTAAAAGAAGTGAAAATGTCATTGATTTCGTAGAAACAAATCAGTCAGAGTCAGAGTAGTCCTCGAGATTTTCGGTGTGCGTACGACCCGTAATGTGTTGATATATATTTTGATATCCGCTGATTTTACATTCACACAACTCGCATTCGTACCAGCTGTACTTCGATTCGATTATGTCATAGCCATATCTTTCAATGGCTTCTTTGTGTTGTTGATTTCGAGCATGAAAATGAAACATTGCTTCGCCGGAGATGTTCACGTTGCAAAGATAACAATATTTATTTTCGTTGCCCTCATCGATGATGAATTCGTAAGGATCGAGATCTTCTTCGTCCTCGGAGTCAGTGGCTTCCAAGGCATCTTGATGACGTTGACCTTTGACGTGTTGAAGAATATTCGTTGTTGACTGTATCCAACAGTCGCATGATTCGCAGTAATATTTACTGCTCCCATGGGAAATGATTGACGTGCCGTAACGTTTGACAGCTCGGCCGTGTCGAGCTCCGTCGACATGTTCATTAGAGGATATTTCGCTGCTCATATAGCAGTCGCATATAGCGCACCAATGCGATTCGGTATCGTGGTCAAAATATATATAATTCCAAGACGCCATTTCGTTTTTTCTTCACATCAACGGTTCGGGGTCGTATGTTTTTCAGCGGAGTAGGGGCACCCAAGCTAAAAGGAAATTATTATTCTCGATAGTCTTTTTCGAAGTATTCTTCAGCCTACATCGCCTACATTCGAGAGCAAATCGAGAATTTGTAGGTAGAAAAAGACGTTCGTGGTAAAAAAAAAAAATGAATCGTGCAAATTTATCACTAAAAAATAACCATATTGGCAATTCTATTTTTAGGCCATTAAACAAATGCACGCGACAGAGACAATAAATCAGAACGAGAGAATTCCGAGAATGAACGTGTTCAGTCCAGTGTAGCGCGTGAGAAAATAAAACGATAACGTTTGCACGGTGTCGGTTATACGGGCTACGGCCACCGGCCACTTCGTTCTGAAACGCCGGCCGAAGCTGTGCCCGATAATGAAAATAAATAAGAATAAATAGATAACGCATGCGATAATAGCTGTTAGAGATTTCGAGTCCGATTACATTATCAAGTTAATTCCCGATCCCACAGAGCCGTGGCTCAAATCGACATATCCCAGCTTAACGATTATTTTACTATCCATTGTCAGAGATTTCGCATTCCTTGGACTTGAATAAATCATGGACAACGAATATTGTTCGTATATAAGGCGTAGGCGATTCATGTTTTACTCACCGGTAGATGATCGTTGCAGTTATAACGGTTCGTGTTCGATTAACCCAAACCCATACTACACAGGGATTCCACAGAAGTTCTAAATTTTTAGGCACGGTAGTTGGTCCGTACCTTCGACCAAAAACTGGTAAATTGTTCACGAAAGGTTTTTCGTCTTCGATCGAGCCTTGGTTCGTCGATATATGAAAGAGGGAAGTTCGGTGTACAGTCTTACCCATTATCGCCACTGACAAACCGGTTATCAACGCCATCTTGCGTAATTATAAAATCACCATATACACACTCGCCATAACCCTAGCGGATTATACGACCAGGCATTGGTCTAAAAAAGTACAAAAACGACCGAAATTGGTCGAAAACAACCGAAAAACGACAAACTTCGGTCGTTTTTGTACTTTTTTTTGACCGATGCCTGGTCGTACAATCCGCTAGGGAATGGAATGTTTTTTCAAGTAGAAATGATTCCGGAATTTTTATACCCAATACTAATATTGTTTGAGCAAATCATAAAACCAACGAGCTAAGAGGTTTGGGAGCGTGCTCTGTCGCTCTTCAAACTTCGGTCAAAGATTTAACATTCGTACGAGTCTCAACGATAGAAAAAACCAAGGAATAAAAAGGGGTTTCTTTCGAATTTGGAAAAATATTTTTAATTCACATAACTTTTATTACAAAAATATCCAAGTTTTTATAACGTAGGAATTAAAATACTGGCGTTGACAATACTTACGATTCTATAGAGCTATACGAACGAAAGTGCTAGGAATCATTTAATCAAAACTGAAGAAAAAATACGTCGTTTGTTCACAGACGATTCTTAGCTAGTTTAAGCTCGTAGCAAATTAGTTTCTTCTTCAAAACTTGAAGATAGCAACTGTTATATTTAGTTTTGCGTTTATTTCGACCTCGTTAAGTAAGCTCTTTTGAATAGGCAGTTTTCTCAACGTTTTTCAAGGCAACTAATATTTGGTACTTTTGGAAACTCTTTCCTATGCATTCTACGATTTGGCTTAATGTTTAAAATTTGCCGTAAATGTGTCAGTTGATTTCGTAATCATTACATAACGATTTTCGATTGCATAGTGCTAATCGATTAAAATTCAAATCTTTGAATAATGATTTTTTTAAATCTAGGGACTTAGATCGAATAAACGAATTAAAAAATTCAGAAAAAAAAAATTATGTGCGTTGATCAATGATAACCATAGAAAATGACAAAAACTCAAAAAATTATGAAATCGAAATTGCCTGTTAGATTTTATCCAACTTAAGTTAGCATTGTTGGCAACGAAATCGTGAGCTTGAAAAAATCGGAAATAAAAAAGAATACATTTTTCGAAATCAAAGGAAAAAATATCGTGGGAAATGAAAATATTACGAAAATTTAATGTAATTAAATTATTCTGTTTAAAGATGAAATAAAATGAAAATTTAAAGAATAATCAAATGCCAACCAGTTGGCAAAATGCATAAAATGCATTACGGCGCTCTGTAGCTTTGTTCTCTTTTCACTCGAATTCGGACTCCCGTTCAAGGGCTTCTGTGTGTTCGTCTCCTGTAATGTGTTCATAAACATCTTCATAAGTACTAATTGTGCATTGGCATAAAATGCATTCCAGCCACTTGAAATCTGACGAAATTATGTCAAAGCCATATTTTTCAACAGCGTTTTTGTGTTCCTCGCTATCTACGTGCATATACACTTTTGAATCATCAGTAAGTTGACAATTGCATAGATAACAATAGTGTTTTGCTTCTCCTTCGATAACAATGAAGTGATAAGGATCAACCCCTTTATTCTCATCAGCTGGAGCCTCATCAAGGGACTCTTGATGACGTTGACCTTTCATGTGCTGAAGAATATTTGCTGTCGAATAAATCCAGCAGTTGCATAAATCACAGTAATATTCTTGTGGTCCATGCGGAGTTATCGATGCGCCGTATCGATAAACGCCTCTCCTATGCCGGCGACCTTTTACATGCTCGTCCGCACATAACGAATTGTCCATGTAACAATCACAAATCGCGCAACAATAATATCCACTTTCTTCGTCCACCAATATGTAATCCCACGTTGCCATGTTTTTTCAACTTCTTTTTTATTCCAACTGCGAGGATGTTATTCTTCAAATTTGTGGTGATCCTAGCTGAAGAGCCTGTAGCTAAAGAAGAATAAAATTCTTTGTGTTTTTGCTTGTCACAATTTGAGACTTCAATATTCCTGTGACTATGCAAGTTGGTCAGTCCACCTGGGTTTTGTTTCATTGTTTCAAGGATCCAAGGGATGAATGCTACAGCAAGTGGGCACAGAGGGAGAAAGAAAGAGGAAGTAGTGAATCATGATTCATGCATTCTTGATAATTGATTTAGAGAAATTTGTCATAAAGCAACAAAAATAGGGAAGTTGCAAATAGAGTCAAAAAACTAAAATGGTGTTTGTGGGTTATAAAAAATCGTCAGATTCAGATCAATTTTTTTCAGAGGTCACTAGAGATGATGTTTTTTCTTTTATAATCATTTGATTCGTTTATTTTTAATTTTAGCACTGTACATGTTGATACTTAGAAATATTTGTCGCACGTGATCGTAATTCACGTATAACTCAATTTTAAAAATAAACGTGCGGTTCTGATGTTTCAAGAGATTATAATTTTTTTATTCACCAAATGAGAATTCAAAGATCGGAGGACATGCATAGGGACCCAAGATTTTGAAAAATGAGTGCACCAACAGTTCAGATTTTGCGAATTATGTCCACAAAAATATATGAAATAGCCATTTCAGGTTATGACATACCTACCGGCCACAATTTCTGTAGAAATAGATTTGATTATCGCACAGTGATGAGTAATAACAATAATTCTCAATGACTCCTAAACTCCTACATGCAACTGTTTTTATAATGGCATACAAATGTTTGCGTTATTTTGAAGTCAAGATTCACAAATTGGAAGGAAACGAAGATCTCAAAGTTTTTATTCATCCGAAACAACGAAAAATAAATCGGATGCGATACACAAAGCCGGCTCACGGAACGTGGGAAAAAAAAATTTACGAAATACTATCAATGCAAGTTCAAAACCGAACCAGTTGGCAGTGCCATCTACTTGAAATATCGGGAGTTAACATGCAACAAGTTCGTAAACTTGACAAATTTATCAAATAAGTTTCCCCAGTTATTGGTATGACTTAATCACTAATATCACTAAAATACGCGCGAAATTTGAACAGGAACGATCAAACTAATTTACACGCGAAAATCGACACAGGGTCCCATTAATGAAAATTAATAGAAAGCTCTAAAATTTTCATTTATCATAAAAGAAAATGGTTATGAAGATACTATGAAAATAAAATATCCACTGTTTTTGACGTAATAAAAAATAGTTTATTACGAATAAATTATTTTTTCAGTTATAATTACAATTATTTTTTATAATTACACGTGTAATTTGAGAATGTGAAAAATTGGAATGAGTGGTGAAATATTTAATCTTTCATTTCACCCTCTTCATCCTCTTCCTCGACTCCTCTTATGTACATAACATTGTTACATCTGATCAATACTTCGCCAAGATTGCCTGTACAAACGCTCTCAACATGTTCTTCCGTATTTGCAAGCTGAAGATTCATGTACCCATCCACGGAAACCAGAATACCTTTGTATTCGTGACCCCATTTCAGTTTCACCATCACCGGTTTGCCTGTCAAACCGTTTAGGAAGGGCTTGGGGTTTATGGGCATTGTCGCAGCCATTGTGAATCTAAAGTTTTCTGTTGGATAATAAGATTTCTGGTTATTTTGTCGTTTCATGTACAACAGAATTTTCATAAACAAATAGTAAGAGTTCATTTTACAATCAATTTTAAATGTTAGTCCTATTAATTGTTTTATTATGCATTTATTGATTTTATAAGTAATAAAGTTCTTTTATAGTATCATTTTTTGATGCCAAAAACTAGTGTTTAGTTATATCTGTTTTGATCCATGTATCAAAACTCTCATTTCTAGAATTTTGATGATTTCAATTTTTAAATATCAATTTGAATGAAATGATATTTGGTTCTATTACTGGTGTTGAATTATGTTCTAAATGTTTTAATTTTATTTTATGAATTCAACGATATAAACAAAAATATCAAGTTTTGAGGTTAGGATTTTACTCCGACAGATAAACGAGGTATAAACCATAATATCAATAAAATAGATATCAATTTAATAACTACAGATTCAAAATATTCAATACGAAAACCGTACCTTCGTTTGCAAGAAATAATAGGAACAGTAAATAAACGTTCAATGAACGGCGTGTCGGCGGTACCCGGTGAAATTTGTGTGTTGTTCACGCAACCCAAGCGACGAATTTTCGATGCGTACATTCATGGTTACCGCTTAGTCAACCTCTTTGAAATCCAAGAGATGGCGTTACCGAAACGCGCTATTTTTCGAATGATTAATATTTTTTCGATAATAAATGGCTAAAAAAAAAGATTAGAACCATTGCCAATAAAGGATGGAAAACGAGACTATTTAAATAAAGTTCCAAATTTGCGAAAAGTTCAACATTTCAATATATCAGTTGATGGATGTTGCGGAAAATTTATTTATCTCTGACCATAAATGACAACACTATCAATAATAATGATGAATAATTAATAAAAAATAAATCCATAATGCAATACAACGTAAATCGATGAAAAAAGGGAAGAGGACACGAACGAAACTGTAGACTAGGGAAAAACGTTGGCATAATAAAAACAATGATAACTGTAAAAATTATCCGTACAAAGTAGCTTATCTATACAAAATATATTCATTACATGATAATTAGGTAAGGTTCGAGTAGGTGACGACGAAGAGCCAAAAATAAACGAATCAAGCTGCTATAACACGAGCTTAAAAGTTAATTGAGAAAATTCTCTCATTTCAACAATAAAAACGCGGTATAAACGTACATCTGTATATATATTAGTGTATAAATAAATTGGATAAACAAACAGATAATTTTCTTAATTGTATAGTTTTTTTTTGTTGCAAAAACTTGCCGAAAAACACGTAACAATTCGGCAAAAGTAAGAAATAATCAATCAACGATATTTGGGGATCGCCATTCCCGAGGTTCAAATTGTGCGAAAATTCCTCGCGAAAACAATGAAAATCAAATAATTTTAGATAAAATTGAAAAAATAATCAAGGAAACGATCGAAACGTGATTGGTTTCGAGGGACTTATTGCTCGGAATCGGACTTGAAAACGCTCGTTTTGGTGGTAGTTTTAATTTTCCGTTTGGGTGGTACCGGAACGTCCGGTGTACCGGGCGGCGGCGTTTCCGGCACGGGGGCTTCGGCGTCCAGCATTTGGGAGGCAGTTTTCGTCGTTGTTGTTTTTTTCACGACTTTGACTATTTTTTTGGGTTTTTCAGTGACCCCCGTAGCATCGGCAGGTGAATTACCGTCTTCGTCCTTTTTCTTGACGACTTTTTTGACTATCTTCTTCGTGACCTTTTTGCCCTCCGTCTCGGCCTCGTTACCATCCGCCGGTTTAGCTTCGCTTGTTTTTTTCACAACTTTTTTCACCGTCTTCTTCGTGACCTTGCTCGCTTGCTGTTGCTGTTGCTGCTCTTCAAGACTCTCGGCGCCACCAATCGGCGGGGAAGTGGGCGGCGTTGCCTCGATTATCGTCGGTGTGTCTGGGATCTGCAACTCCTTCGTTCTCGCCGGTCGGACGGGCGAAGACTCGTCCGTCGAGGACTCGATCGATTTTTTCTCATCGGACTTTTCAACCGTCTCTTCTTCGCGCACTTCTTTTTCGGCCGTGTCTTCGGGTATTTCTTTTTTGACGATTGTCACCTTCAGTACATCTTTATCCACTAATGATTTGACTACTTTTTTGGCAGTTGGTTCTTTAGTGGACTTCTTGCTGGTTGATTTTTCGGTAAGCTCCTCTGCCGCCGAGACAGAATCCTTTTTGTCATCGGGTACTTTTCGATCTTCTTTTCTTATTGATTTTTTCAATTTTCCTTCCTCTTTTTCGGGCGGTTTCTGAGAAACTTCTTTGTCAGTCGAATCCGAGAGACTTTGTTCAGGGACCGACGGCGAGCTCGGAGCTCGTGAGTCCTTAGGAATCTCCGATTTCTCGGCTTTCTCTGAAAACTCTTGCATCTTTTTCGCCGATTTCATTGGGCAGGTAGTGGAGTCGATTTTTGTCGGTGCCAATTCGGGTGATTTGGGTTCGTCGACTTTTGAGCTCGTAAAAACTTCGGATTCCTCCGTTTTCGATGATGGTTTGGCTACTTTTGCTGCTTCGATCGACGATCCAGCGGATGATAAGGACTCGGGAGATTCTTCGTATTTTTCCGTAGGAATTGATGCAGTTTGTGGAGTTGCCGAGGACATTGTAGAGTCCACAGGTGCCTCGGTAGATACTTGATCTCCCGTTAGACGTTTGGCAGATACTTCCGTTGCTTGTGCGAGGACGCTCAGATCTCGGAGAGTTTCAGCCCGTTCAATCGATTCCGCAGGATCATCATTGGGTTTCTCGAGGAGTTGAGTCGATTGGGGTAAACTTGAGGTCGGTTGAGCAATTTGAGAAGGCACATTTTCTCCGGCGTTGGTAGGCTCAGCCGGTAAAATAATTGGACTCGTTGAATCCTGAGATTGTACGGGTTGGTAAAGGTCAGAAGCTCTTTCAACGACGGCCATCGTAGCGGAAGCTAAGCGGTTCGCCGGAGTACAAAGGGCGTCAATTCCGTTGCCAATTTCCGAAGCCAAGTTCACAGATCCATTTGACCTTGGGGCGATCGAATCGACGGCTTCCATTGCGGTCTCTAGTACGGCGGGAACGGACTCTTGGGCAGTTTGAGAGATCGACGAGAAGGCTTCTTCGGTGACAGGTTTGAGATCCTCGCTGACCGACTCCTCGACATCGGCCTCAAGCACAGATTCAGCTACTTGGATCGGAACTTGGCTTTCCGATAGAATCTCGATATTGGCAGTCTTTTCTCTGCTCTCGTCGACTTTCTCCGGGTTTTCAAGACCACCGGACGGCGCCTGGGACAAATTTCCTTCTCCGACGAATTTACAGTCAAATGAAGAACCTTCGGGAATTTCGAGCGTGCAAGATGGCGCCGCAATCGATTCGATCGCCTCGGCTGTCGATAATATTTCGGGTAATGGTGCTAATGGCGAGGATGCCGCTGCTGCGGCCGCCTCACTCGGTGGCGCTTCCGTCAAAATCGTTGACTCGCTCGTTCCTTCTCTCATCGAATCCGTCAATGGCGATACTAATTCTTTCAACTCACGAGCAATCTCACCGAGCAGATCATCTTTTTCGTATGTTCGTTCGAGTTCCGCTAGCACAGCTAAATTAACAATAAACATTTAATTATTTTCCTCGATCGAGCACCGCTCACAAGATTGGTCAGATTCGTTTTCACTTATTTCAGCAATTTTTCCTACAAATTTATATTGACGGATGGACTTGTATGAACATTTTTACAAATACAAAGTTGCCCACTCCGAGTTGCTGTTCGTTTAAACAAATTTGACCAATACGAGAGTCGATTAAGTGCGATTTAACAAAAAAAAGCGTGCAATAATAAATAAATAATATGACGATGAAGATTAGAAATTACAATTGTATATTTGTCCTGCGTAGAAATTTTGTCGATATCGTTGAGCGAAGAAATGATATATAATTGTTATTTTTTATGACGGCTCAATGCTGTTAATCAAAAGCGTTGCTCGATCGTGTCGCTGTAGCATAAGCAAGACAAAATCAAAAACGAACAGTAGCGACCGACAGTGAGCGAAACTGTTTCCTTGTAATTTTTCGAAAGCCATTAAAAGGATGACAACACACAGTGAAAAATTCATTATTTTTATGACTGCATCATTCTTCATAGTGTGATTAAACTCGTTTTTTTCTTTTTTTTTTCCTTAAAATTGGAAAATAACAATATTTGAATGCACTTTGGATGCTGTGAGCGAAAAACGTGAAAGTTAAAAATACGAAAAAAAAAAACATCTTCACATTCGACATATGCATTTCAAACCAGGATTCTTTTGAAAATTATGAAACACGAAAAACATGCACATTCAATGCTAACAATGAAAAATTCTCTTCGAACCACAAACAAAAATCACGATAACGTTGTCGGGAGAACCGTGTTTTTTGGAATTCGTAGAGAAAGTATATAAAAAAGCAGCTGATTTTTCTATTATTCTGTTATTTCATTTTAAGCACTTAAAAATATTTACCCCAGTCAAGCAAAACGACATTACAAGACGCGGCAATGCTATGGCGTCTGTTAGTTGCTCTCCTCTGCTCCTGTTTTCAAACACTCAATCTTTAAATCACCATTTAAAAATCGAGTCACAAAAAAAAACGCCTTGGTTTCTTTTCGGACATTTTGAAAAACAAAATGTGAAAAAAAAAACGAAAACAAAAACACTAAGCACGTTAATTGCTTGCCATTTTTGAGCACTGTCAATTTTTATTTTGTTGCTTCAAGGATATTTGACACAAAAAAAAAGGAAACGAAAAACTGAACTCAATTTCTTAAGGGACTTTCAAGTAAAAATTGTACAGATTCAATATTTCTCGTGATATTTCGGCGTTACTAGCTTTGTGTTGGACTGTAATTTCATCAAAACCGTAGACAAGAAAACGGCTGTGCTCGTACAAATGGAAATTGTGGGCACGTACCGGCTTCATTTTTTGTTGGCGCAGTTTCTTCTCCGCGAGAAACCGCAGAGGTCTCTCCTTCGATTTCGGCCTTTTCAGACTTCGGGACAGCCTGAAAAATTGCACGATCGTTGAAACGATAATTTCAAATGATTTTTTGTCGAGTATCGCTCGCCAAATTTGCTAGCTTGTCCTCACTTTGGGCGGCGAAGGTTCCCTTTCCGGTTGGGCGCTCAGAGTCTCGCTGATCTTTTTCCATATATTAGCGAAGCTGTCACGTCCCATGTAATCGATTTGTCCCTGCTCCCAGCTTTGTTTTCTCATGTGCTCTTCGAACGCTACTTGTTCGGGACTCCTCGCTTCTCCGAGCGTTATTTTCGCCAGTGCTCCTGCGATTCCAGCCTGACACGAACATGAATTTATTAGAATTCAGAACGGCACGAGTAACCAGGCACGAAAAATGTTGACTGACATTATAATTTTTTATGAGGTAACTAGAGATCGTGCTTTCGGGCCCATCTGCTCCCTCAATCAACAATAAAAAAGCCTTATTCAAGAGTTTTGTGTATTTTTTATCAAAATTTAACGTCATTTGCATACGAATTTACATTTTATTTTTACAAATAATATTACAAAATTCGGATTGATGGTTACGGTTTTTTGTATACACGTGAGATCGAGTAACAGCTCAATCGAAAATAGCTTCCCGATTATCCAAATGACGTTAGACAAGATTCAAATGTTGCTTTTCATTCAAAATGAATAAACGTATTTCTGAAAAAAAAAGGAATTGTGCAACGTGAAAAAAGGAAGCGTTTGTGAAACATAATCAAATTTACAGCTGAAATGCATAAATATATACACTATTACTAGAAGAGTAAAGCATCGGTGACGGTCATTTTGTGGAGTCAATAAACGGGAAAGGTGTAAAGTGATGAATTTAGAAAAATTCTAAAAAATCAATACCGTCTGATAACTGGTGGATAGAAAATTAGAGACCAGCTGAGAGAGAGAGAGAGAGAGAGAGGGAAAAACAATTTTATAGATAAATAATGATGGCGAGAAATAAAATTGCCCGACAATACAACCCACATCAGGAACAGACATGACGCGATTGAATAAATGTAACCAACAAACATTTACTTACATCGTTACTTTCGAGTTGGCTCGAATTGTTCGATTCTGATTGCGTTGTTACGTTATTGGGCTTTGTACAGGGCAGGGCGTAGGTGGGACAGGAAGGACTGGGGTCAGAGTCGGCTTGCTCAGTGTCAGTGTCACTAACACGTCGTTCTTGTCTCGTAACTTCTGTGCATTCGTTTTCGCTCGGTCTATCACGGCAAAAATGATTTTTTTTTTCTGATTCTGGCTGATTCTCGTCAATATAAAAGTGGAAACGATGAACATTGGGGGGATGTGCTTCGCCTAGATTCAACGTTTCACGACTTTCCGACAAATTAGCCACGTCGCAACTCTCTCTGCTCGTTGAGCTGTCGTTTAGGTTTTTACAACTTTCGGCATCGTTTTCTTTCTCGATATCGCGTTCTCGACAGAATTTATCATCGAAAGTGTGACATTCTTCTACTCGCAATTCGTCGTTCTTCTCACAGTTGTGAAAATAATGATTTTGCGGGGTATGACGAGTTACATTATCTTGAATCACTCGATTCTCGAAACGTTCTAATACTGCTGAATTTTGATGATTTTCCTGACGAAAATTCGATCTGAAATCATGACTCGGCAAAATGTTTGAAGTTTCTACTATGAATTGACCAGAGTCTGAGGGTTGTGAAAAATTTTCTACATTTTCTTGATCATTCTCGTAGTCAACACGATCATTGTTATTTGTAAACTTGGCGGCCGATTCATCAGCGGAATGGTAATTGTTCCAAGGATCACGAAATTCGGAAAAATCGGGCACGGCGTTTTGGATTTTCTCGTCTGCAATTATCGCCGTATCGCAGTCAGACGTTGTCATGGGATAGTGTGATCGGACGGAAGGAGATTTGTGTTCGTGCCAATGTTGTGCCAAAGTGCTGCTGGCCTATGCAAGCATTAACCATGCCGAAACAGAAAAATATTGCACGCTAATTATTTGGTTAGTTACACAATAGGCAATTCGAGTATCCATTTTTTCAAGATTTAAGTTTTCCTTCCAACTTTACTTTGTTCCCAAATCCCTCAGTTATTTATTCAACAATTTTCTGCTTTCCTGGCACTTTTTTTCTCCCGCTTCAACGATCGTTATTCATTTTCTGCCACTGCTCAAACTCGAAATTCGGGATCTTGGAACGAGGAACAAAAGTAAAACGGATTTCGGACCGAGGGAGAAAGATGACTCATAAAATCATCCGATTTTCATGAAACTTTGTATCCAGGAGTTTTCGATGTCGTAAGATTGGATATCAAAATAGTTTCCATGGGTAATTTCAACTGCTCTTCAAACGAAAATCTCCAAAAATGGACACCGTCGATAAAATACGAGTATTAAAAGTCACACTGTTGTTTTCACAATTCGTTTTTTCGAGAAAAAAAAAAATCAAGAGTCATCAACGATGCAACTTTTATTACAATTTATTAATTGAAAATAACGCTGTTTTCAACATATTCCTTGAACCCCCAAAAAATCCCAAATATTAATAAAAGTTAAGGCGTCAAACGATTTTATTACGAAGAATGCAGCTGTCGATGGAACAATGAAGGCGAACAAAGAGCAAAAACTGGGATGTTCGGGAATACAAAGGGGGTTCAAAGTACGTGCCAAAAAGAACGTTCAAACTTACGATTAGAGAGATTTAAAAAAATTGCAACACTGAAAAGTGAACGAAATACGTTCCGAGATAAATAACGAAATGGTTTTTTGAAATAGCGAGCTCAATGGAAATAATCGAAGAGATAAAAAATAGTCGTTCCCGTTTATTTGCACGCATAAAAGAAAAAAATATTGAAACGAAAAATTGATTAATCGAGAAAAATAAAAATAGGGATGGCAGAATGCGCAGTATCTCGCGGTGACAAAATTTCTACGCTCTAAGATAATCGTAAGTGCGTGCCAAAAAGTCTTGCGAATATGTGAAAACGTTCGTCACCACCTTGTGCAAAAATAATTTCACGCTAAATATATGCGTCGAATATAATATCATGCCACATGAAAGCTGCTACGTGGAAAAGCTCGTAATTGTGATACGTCTCGCGGTGCAACGATTTTCAAAATTCAACAAAATACACGATAACGTTATAAATTGATGAAAGCAATAAGAAGACGAGAGTCCAGAAATAATACATTTTTCGGCAAAAAACGAGCGAAAAATGATGTTCAGTTCTTAAATTTGGTATGCAATCATTCTAGTGCTTGTTTGAAAAGAATTTATAAATCGTGGCTTCTATAGAAGGAACTTTGAGAAAACGTAACGAGAATAGACGACAAACAGTTACAATTCGCAAGAAATTGAACAAATGACTAATAAAGCTTGAACAGTGGCACAATTTCAAAATTCTTACCTCACGATAAGACGAATTAGAATCCCTTTGTTCATTGCTTAGCTTGCGAAATCAGTAAACGGGTGATAAGCATTAAAGTCATCAGGCATAATAATAATAATAAATAATTATTGTATTCAAGACACAAATTTAGCTCGTAAGATGAAAATGACAAAAAAATTGGCAAAATTCACACTTTAAAACGGGAAGGAAAAGTTTAACTCGGACTGCAATTTTAGCGAATTGTTCGAGACGTCATTATTTACCATAACTGGAGACAATTGGGGATGAACGCTATCGCAAAAGATGTTCCACCACAATTGGAGCAACGGCAGCAAATGATGCGAGCCCGGAGCAGGCTGGACCTGGCTCGTGACAGTGTCGAAGTACTGGAGCCACGGTTTCGTTATTCCAATAAAATGAATAATCCTCACGTCGTCCCCGAACCTGTAATATTCCGATCACAGGTTTTTGAAATTTTCAAACAGGAGTTGTGAATTTTAGAGTCAGAGACCAAGTTGAGTTCAGTGGATTATTAAACAATTTTTTTTTATTTTTTTTTTTTATTAACTCACTGTTTGAAAGCAGGTAAGTAGGAATAAGTGGCAGTGGAGCACATGTTGTAGATGAAGGGGAGATGCTTCGATATGTCTTTGTGAGCCCAGTCGCTGAAGTATTGATTGAGGAGGCCTTGATCGCCACCGTCGAAGGAGCCTTTTGCAGCGGCAAACGATGTTAACGAGGCAAATGTTTCTTGAGACGGTTTGAAAACGAATACACCGGAATTGAAGCAGTCGGGCCAACCGACATCGGGTGCTGCCGAAAGTTCCTCACGCTCGAACAACTCGTCGCAGTTTCTTATCACCTTTCGGGACAAATTCACTTGCATTATTTTTCAAATACACTAATACATACAGAGCCAATCGAATAATGATTTTTAGAATGAAAGGAAATTTTTCATTGACAAATTTGGCTCATTTTTTCAAGTCACTATTGCAAAACTCTGAATCATTATTTGAATAAAATTATATTATTTTTTAGTACAGAGAAGTGAATTTTCGTGAGCGTAAAAATCTTTGAAAAAAATAATACCAGAGTATCGGCGTCGACGAAAACGCATTTTTCATATTGAGTGAGTCTCCAACAGTGTAGCTTGGTGAATGTGATTCCGAGTTCGGGTCTTGCCAAAAGGGCGAGATTAGTTTCGTCCTTCGAGTCGAGAACGTTGACCTCTTGGACCAGCGAGAACACGGAGGACAGTTTCTCTCTGTTGGAAGAAAAATTTTTAAAAATGATGAAAATTCAATTGACACTCGATTTGAAAATCGTAAATTTCTTTCGTTCGTGGATTTGTGGGATAAAAAATTCGCATAAAACCATCAATCGAAAAGAGAACAATTGTCACATCACGCTTTTTTAAAGCAGGTGAGCAAATTATTTATACGTGCGAGTTCGTTGGCAGGCAATGACACCCAATCGCATCGAGATAAAGTTCAAGTTCGCGCTGTACTCCTTGGCTGTCGTTCAGCTTTTTGTCACAGCTATATACGTATGAACGTGACAGGCGCCGCGGATGCACTCGAGATCAATTGGAGAAACGACGTTAGCGGAAGAATCGAGATAACATTTTTGGATAAAATGATTTTTTCGAAAAAATCACTCGATAAGATTGTTTGCTTTTATTCTCGTTTGTTCAAAAAATACGTTTAATCATAATTGTTATTTTCGTGCGAGCTTCCGGGCATTGGGACAAGATTCTTTGGAAAATTTTCACATTAATTCGTAATTTTCTACTGGGAAGCAGAAAAATCTCGAAGAAATTTAGTCTACGAGTATTTTCATGGAATTTCATAGAGTTGGGGACAAAAATGGAGAAAAAAAAAAAAAAACAAGTAATAGAGGGAAGCAAATCTCGAATCTGGGAAGCAGAGACGAAAGTTTCATCACCAGCGTAGCCGGAGATTGAAGCGATGATAAATTTGATAATTTAATTTACCTCATGGCACCGGTCACGCCGGGAGTGACCAAAACGGCGAGATCATGTTTCGTTCCGACACGTCGTAATGAATGTGCCAAAACGAGAGCGCCCAGAGAGTACGAGTCGTTTGTCGCCAACGTAACCCAAGCGAAACCTAGCGATAAAAACAACAAAACATGAAAATGAAAACAAAATGTAAATCACGTGGTCAGCTCGCTGTCAAATTTGTGAGATACTGGTCGAAGGTAAACTTCGACTGGAAAAAATTCGACTCTGCGAGGATAAATTTTGGGATTTTTGCTTCCCGGAAGGAGCTGCCGGTTGGTCAGAAGGCAAGAGCTTCCAAAATTGATGGGCGTGTGAGAGAGAGAGTAAACGGTGGAATAAAATCCAGCCTGTTTCGGTTTTTCTAGGACATTTTATCGAGATACGAAAAAAACGGAGAGCGTTGCTTCGTAGAGCGAGAGGAGCATAAATAAATAAACGTTGAAGGTACAAGGAGCGCGAGAAATTGGAGAAAATAGAAAAGAAATTGGGGGGGAAAATTGCGAAAAAAAATGATGAAAAATAAAAATGTGAAAGAGACGGCTCTCGGGTATTTGGCAACTCGCCACAGTTCCTAATTTAGTTTCGCGATGTTGAATTTGCGTCTTTTCTCTTCGACACTGTTGCGGAGATAAAATTGTTCGGGCGCCCATCCGGCACTCGGAGCAAAAACTTTTTCAGATTCTCACTGACGTCAATAAATTCATTGGAATCGAGTAGGAAAAAAATCGTAAGGAGGGTGCCGAAAATTCGTCTCCGATTTTGACGAAAAAGAAACGGGTTTCCAATAAAATGCCACTTGGAAAAACGATTTTAGATCCCGAGAATTTGGGCGACGATGATGGAAAAACGAATTTCGTTCGAAGTGAGCACAAACTCGATGTCGAAACGTTCGAATTGAACGACGATTATAAAAATAAAAAGAAATCAATAAAAATAGCTCCACGAAATCACGAAGGTCTCTTGGCACGAGCTTATTTCATCGCAATCACATCCGCAACGACTTTCTTCGTGCGTTTCTCGCAGAGACACGTGGCCTCCCATTTCGTAAATAATATCCCGCGTCTCCGTATGCATCAGATTGTGATTTTATATAATCGTATTCTCGCCAAGTGCGATAATTCTTAGCGAGCTTCGAATAAAAACCAAAAGCCAGTTCTCTCGCGACGTTTTCATTCACAATAAAAAGTATATTTTAAATCGAATTTCGTCGAGTTCCATAATCAGCTCGAGATTCATTTGACCCTTCAAATTGCCAGAAAAATGATGATTTTTAAATAAAAAAATCGTTATTGTTCATTCGAATTATAATGAGTGAAAATACAATTTTTATAAAACGAGAAAAACGTCAATTTTTAAATGCCAAAATTGAGTGATATTTGCATCATTTTTCACCAAATGTTACGAGTGAGTGAACGGCAACGAAAGTGGAGCTGTCATCTCGTTTCTCAGCGCGAATATACGCTTCGATTTATTTATTTTTTTATAAGAAAACCTGACCTTTCCAATGTTCTAAAGAGTATTGGTACAAAAATAATAGTTACTTCGGGCCTCGCTCGACGAAATAAAGGCAAAAAAGTTTCTAATCCCGAATAACTTTCTCTTATCGCTGATAAGTCGATAACCTTTTCTGGAGCTTTATTTGCGTGTCACGCGGCCCCTGCGTGTCACGCAAATTCTATTTCGTCTCGAGACGTATGAGTTTTGAGCATATTTTTCAATGATTTTTTTTTATTATGAAATTTGGGTTACGAGTTGTCAACTTTTGACGTTTCCGTCGATTTATTCGACTCGAATTCCACACCTGGAATCGTACTTGGTTTCACTGGCCAATGAATGACGCTGAAGTTTGCAACGTCGGAGTCCAACGAAATGATCTAAAAAAACTCGCGAATAATTCCAGTAAATCTCCAATTTTGTTTTCTGCCGAATTTGCAATTCGTTATTTTTCAACCCACATCAATGCGATTCGTGAAATAAAAAAATGATTAAGTATAAATCTCTTTTTCGTTCATTTCGTTCGACTCCAACGTTGCAAACTTCGGCGTCATGCCAATGAGATCTTAAATTTCTGTTGTCAGGCCCTTCTCAGACCCGCACAAAAGTCGTTTACCTTCCCCGAGCGTTTAGCTTCAATTTAGCCGCGATTATGTGCCATTGAAATATTCTCGTTTGCTACTCGCTTGCTAATTGTCAGCGTAATATACTCGTTTCACGATTCCCGGAGGTCCCTTCACGGAAGCATGCGAATGAGGGGGAAGCGAGCAGTCCGGTAGCCCCGCGCGCGCGCGCGCGAGCCTTGAGAACAATGAAGTTGTCTGGGCCGAAGCAACCGAATAATAGCTAAACGTCAAGACAGTGGAGAGTCGAGCATTGAGTTCCGCGTGTCCTTCTGTTGGCAATACTGCGGAGAGGCTCGTTGCACCTACGTAAGATCAGATTTCTCGGGCCCTACCACCTTCCAGAGACTCTCAACGTCTCTGTCATGCGAACCTTCCAGTTCCATTTCTTTGAGGAAGAAAATTACCTTAAAAAATCTTGCTTCATCGTTTTCGAGGGGTTTGGAATTTTTTCTTCGATATTCGACGAATACTCGGAGCCATCGATGCTCCCAACGATTTCCAAGTCTTCCGCGGGGAGCTCGCCAGTCGAAAACGATTGCGGAGATTTGTCGCAGCGACGAATGACAAGCTCCGAGCAATAAAAACGAAAAACGCCACTTTTTGAGGGAGAAAATACGAAAATAAAATACAACATTTTTTCATTCCCGCTGAAGACCGAGTCGGAAGTTCGAGCGAAGATCACGCTTTGAGAAATCTTCGTTTCTTTCTTCAATCGAATATTTTTTCAATATTATCATTCGCCCGAGTGAAAAATCACTTTGGAATATTTTATTCGCGAGATGAAAGTGTTTTAAACGAGGACGAAGTAAGAGTTGTTTGAGAGTCGCGGAGATCCGCATATTGTGATACGGAGACACCGAAACTTGAGAGGGCTGTGTGCCGGCTAAGAACGCTCCCCCCTCCAGCCCCGTTCACGTCTCCCGCCCACAGCGCCGCGCAACCGTTTCCTCTCTCGCGCCCCCTATGCTCTTTTGACCAACGCATAGTCCGACGGATTTATATTTATACGTCCGCGCGCTCTCCTCTCATAATGGGATTGAGACGGAACGACGTTATGAATAGCTGAACCTCCGGAAAGACCTCTCGATGAAAGCACACTGAAAATGTGGGAGAAACGCTCCGCGGACCTTGCCGCAGGTCAAGCACCGTTTTTCCACGATCTGTCAAAAAGTTTTCAAATCTCAGATCGAACGGAGTTCGAACGAACAACCTCCGGGCTGAATTCCCATGCAGTTTGAAAATCTGTTTTTCACTGAATTCGTTGGAACAAATAATTCATGTTCGTTTCCTAAAAAAATCGTTGTTGACAGGAAAATGTTAAAACTCGCTAAAAATCGAGGGAAAAAATGCTGATTAAAAATCGAACAATTGTTCATCGCGGAGGCCATTTTTCCTAGGATCTCACACAAACGATTTTTTTTCACGCTGCCGGACTTGACCAACGGAGTTTATGCTTTTGGCAATGCGTTAGTTCCCTCGAGGCTCGTAAAGAAAAATGAAACATAAAAAAATAGTCGAATTTATCTTGAGAGTTGAAACGGGGGAGAGCGAGAGCTGAAGTTAATTCGCGTTACAGCCGTACGAGCACAACATTTGACGCCCTCTACTCTCACAGCCTAGCTCCAAATGGCTGCACCGAATAGCTGTCTAAAATTAACATTAATATCTAAAATTGTACGGGTTTCGCGTGGAGTCACTCATCCGATAGCTCGATGCTGAAAGTTGTCGAAATTTTCGAAGGCAATCAATCCTCTCACGACTAACCTCATTTTTTTTTCTCGTAAATTCCCACAAAAACGAAGATTTGTGACAAGAGGTGCGCGAAAAACTCGAAGGAAATGGTACAACTAAGATATTTTTGTTGACAATGTTTCTTCGTCGTGTGGTGTTCGGTTGGGTGAGAAAATAGAAAAATTCGTCGTTTCAATCTCAGGTTGAGATTATATTTGAAGCTCTTTTTAATCGCGAATGTGGCAGATGAAAAGCTCCGAGACTCCTGACATCGAATGGCCAATATTTTCGAGACTCGTAGACGAAGGAATGCGCAATGAAAAAAGTTGCAAAAAATGTTTCGCAGACAGGAACTTTTCCGTCTGTCCCTCACATGCGCCAGGAATAAACCCTCGGAATAGCGGACGAGGGAAAGGGGAGAGACTTTCTCGCTCTCCACGACTGGATTTTGTTGCTCGTGCATGCTCACCGTTTCTGGGGGAGCAGCTCTTTGCCTAGATCACATACGAAAATATCCTCCGAGAATTCGCTACAGTCTTTCCCAAAGAGAGGCTATTTCATTCTTCTCTTATTCAAAATCTCAACGCTCGAATACCTCGACTTTGAATCGTCGAAAGAATTTTCTTTGCGAGCGTTTATTTTCAGTGTCAGTGTCGGAGAAATTTTTATTGGATAATTCATTTGCGGATATTGGCTCTTGTTTGTTGATTCACTTTAATGAAATTGAAGGATCAAGAGTGCGGATGATGAGAGGGATCGAGAGTATGAATGTACGAATATATATAGACCGAACGGAGCGAGAAACGCAGGCGCCCTAAGCTCAAGGTCGCGATGCGCGAAAATCGTAAAAGCGGGACGAAAAGTACGGGAGGACCACGAGCGTCAGTGAGCGAGACGCGCCGAGGTGACGAATCGAGACGAAAAAGCTTCTCGGATAATCCCCAATGCTACGCGAACGTATTTCTTGTCAGAATGTGTTGCGGAGATTTGAATCGACCTACAGTTGTACTACAGATAGCGTTGTCTGATCTCGGTATTTGGCGAAAAATTCATCAAGAAAATGATTTTTTATGGTCCGATTATGTCGAATAACGGATACGCGTGATAAGAAAAAGAATTGTACCAGTTTACGTTTGAAGGTCATTTAATAGGAAGGGCGCCTGGTTGCCGGGACAACGCAAAAGGTTTGGACACCGATGAAGCGACACGTGCGGCCCTTTGATCACAAACGAAGCACGAATCGTATTGATGGTCGATCAATGGAAAAGAAGATCAAATCGAACCTCAATAATTTTCGGTACAAACATTACGTTACATAAAGCACGAAAAAAATTGTCGGATACTGGTAGCAGGAAAAAATATAAGAAACGAAAACTTACCACCCATGACTGAAAAGTCTCTTTTGACGTTAGGGGGATGTCAGTTGTTTCAATCTATTGTTGATATTTGAATAGAGCTTCGGAACAACACAAACACGATAATTGAAGGTAACGAGTGAACGAGATTTACAATGCGAGATACGGCGCGAGACTGAGGCACAACCCGCACGACTCGCTACCTCGGTCAGTGTCGCGCGACACGAGTGACGAGCGGACGAGCGATGAGCCGGCGGACGAGCAGAGGCGCGCGTCGCTGTAACCCGCCGCGTTTAGTTACCAGTGGCTCCATCTCTTAAGATAATCTATCAGTCGATCAAGTTCACGGAGTTTTGTGAATGCGATCACTCGTTCAAGTATCGACCGAGCTTACAGTGACGCTATCTGTCACCGTAGTTTCGTACTTTGCTACTTTTTCTTACCGACGTGGTCTACTACTTAGTGGTTTTGGTTATGGCGCCCGATTTCGAGGCTTTCACATATATTTTACAAACACCTCAAAATCGTTATCCCTTGCGAATCTATTTTTTGGACGAAAGTGAATAGCTTTATCACGATATTATCGTAACCGTGAGATTCCGTGAATGACGCTCAGACGGTGATCAGATGCTGGATCCGGTGATAAACGACGCCAGGAGTGTTACTTCCGCACTCGATATCGTGACGAATTGGGGGTTTCGTTGAGTTTTAATAACGAATAACTTGCACGGGTTGTTAAAAACTAATTTTTCTATGCGCTATTAGTGAAACTGATATTCGAAGCGTTTCGCCAATTTTTCGATTTCTTTGAATTGTAAAATAATTATGAGCAGTAAATATTCTAATTGAATCGAGCGTCGTCATCCGTCTCTGCTGATAACAAAAGGCAATTGAAAAACTCGGTTAATTAACGTTTTGTTCTCCAACTTTGTAGGACTTTGGAGAGCTCACGAAGAAAAGTGAACCGAATATTTCTCATTGCAGATCCGGACTTTAAAGCAGTTTGAACAAATAAAGCAAAAAACGTATGAGATGAGGATAGACCCGGCGCGTCGGCGCGTCGTTGTGGCACAGGGCACAGCGGTGCGGCGTCGGTGTTATCGCGCCACCTGTCGCAAGGTCGCGGCGTCATTGAAGTTGGCTCGATCGTAGGGCGCGCGCGCGCGTCGCTGCGTCCTTCCTCGCGAGATGGATCCCTCCTCTCTGTAACTTGCCCCGTCAGTTCCGGGCACGGTTCCGTCACAATAAACATGCCTCGTACCGGGACTCTGTCGTACGATGCCCGAGAGGCTTTCGTCGCCAGTAACACCAATAATAACAACAGCATTAATAATAACAGTACCGATTACAAATATATTATTGCGAGACGAATTAAATCGTAAAATGTAGTTGAACACAATTTACGCAGTGTGGCCCGTCGTGGTCGCCGTGCATAATAACGTTATCCGTGGACTTTTTAATATCTCAACGGACAAGCGGAAAAATAAACAGAAGGGAAGAAGAGCGAGGGGGTGGGGCTTGAAAACGTACGGAGAAAATTAGAACTAGGCGTTGTGGGTGCTGCTGCAGCACGAGGTCTAACGATTCCGTGTCGAGTTTCACACACGTACATGTATGCGTTATATACACTAATTGTATGTATATTTAAATGGTTATGCGCGTTAAATAATGTAAAATATCGAAGCCCAAAAACGGTGAATAAAAAATTTTGAACTAGCATTGCAATGGCCACCTCACCTACGAGCATTGAAAATCAAATTGACAGCTTTTTGGAACAATTCAAAAGAAGTGCCTCGCGAGCCATGGAGGACACTCACAGATCGAGTTACAATGCGAGCAGCTCCATCAGCAGGAGTCGCAGCGGCAACCTCGACCTCGAGGTCTTGGAGGCCGGTAAGTTTCAACTATTCTTTCGTTTAACCTCATTTTTCATACGAAAAACAATAGGAATCCTTCCGACGCCATCTGTTGAGCAATTTTGCTGGAAAACTATTCGCTGCGGTAGTTCGAAATATTCACGAAGCGTTGATTTCTCATTAAGATGATGGATCAGTTGGTAATCACAACCGTGAGTGCGAGAGAGATAGCTGCAAATTTTGAAAAGAACATTTTTCCACATCGTTCGTCGCTGATCGAAAAAATAAAAATGTCATCGGATTTTTGCGATCGTGCTGCGTACGATGACATTTTTATTATTTTAATCGGACGAACGATGTCAAAGAGTTTCAATTTCAAAAATTCGAGGTGTGATTACCGACTGTTCCATCATCTTAACCACGATCACAAGAGCAGGGTATAAATTGGATGACTTGACTTTGGCGCCATCATTTCTTCCTGTCAGCAGCACGAGCCATACAAGTAGACTCGCAATCTTTATATCTTCGTAACTCGAAAAATATCGATTTTAAAAGAAAAAGGTTTCCATAGAATTTGTAGAGAAACTTGTTCTCTACAATTTTCATTTTCATCGTTGTTATCGTTCTTCCAACTGTTGGCGAGATATTCAACTAAAACCTCGAATACAGTGTTCGGTTCTGCCCCCACTCGAAAACTCGAATTTTCTAGGAATAAAGTCACTCTCACGAGCTTATTCCGAGAAATGAATTTTATATTTGAGATGTAAACATTTTCCGCGTTGACCCATTGTCAACGAGGTATTTGTAAAACAGTATTTTCGAAAATGGCGACTGACACAAACGCCGCATAACCTTAAAAACGTAAATTTACATTTGAACTCAAAGTACCTAACTCAAGTGAATACCCTGAAACAAAATTCTTGTAGAATTCGATGGTTTTTTTTGTCGATGAAGGAATAGCACTCGATACAGACGATTTTCAGTATAAATTTATTTTCAGACCATTTTCGAAGTCGGTAGCAAGTATTCGAGTTACTGATATTCCCGAAGGTATAAGCTTACAACGTGGTAAGTGAGGTTGACAATGGGCTCGAAAAATAAGGTCCAAGGTCGTTCCTTTGTCGTCAAGTACAATGGGCTTTTGTCGCGGAGAAAAATCGTTGACGAAGTGAAAAAAAAACAGTTATCGCTTGGGATTACTGAAGATGTCGCTAGTCAAGAGATTTGTGGGTGGGTTTGTTTTGAGCGAGTTTATCGGGTCAACACCCAACTTTCAACACTGGTAAAATCGATGCGGATACGATGTTTTATTTTTATTACGAGCGACGATAATTACTGCGGTTGTATTTATGCGGGATCGAAGATTTTTCATCTCATTGCACAAATTCAAAACGTTCTAGATCGAGAAGGTTTAGCTTTGTCAAAGTGAGGTTAGGTCGTGCGGTACATTGCCCTTTGAACCCTTAAGAGCAAAACCATATGTAGGCCACGAATAAGGGGTGTTACAGCGGAGTGGCTCGAGGGTTGGCAACATATTTTACGACCTGTCAGACTTTTGGCGAATCGCTTGAGCACGAGATCATTTTTTTTCTACGGATAAGAGGTTTTTATGGATTGAAAAATCCTGATTAAAAAAGTTCAACTGTTCCACTGATGAGAAAGAAAAAGAGAAAGATTGTCACGAGTCTGCAGGGCTTGAGATGAATTTCCAAAGCGTTTTCATCTCTGTTTTTTTCTTCTGTCCGATTAACACACGACGCGTGAGTGTTGTTCCACCAGAGGCTTTAATCTGTAGTTGTAAAGCTCAGCAATCGTCAAATAAAACAAAAAGAGGGAGAAAAAGTACATGCGGTTCCAGTGAAGTCACGTGCGGCAGCCCCACCACAGAGTTCCTCAGATCCCCGCTGATAGGTCACAATTCCCCCTCCTTTTCCTTCGCGTCGTTCGTTTGTTCTCACACAGCCACTGTACTCCGCCCTCTTGTTGACGTTTGCAGCGTTCTCGCTCTCTCTTCGCACCCGGCCCAATACGTCTCGTTCCGCAGCGAGTCGTGCAGTTTCACGTTTTTGCGCGCCGGCTGCTTCGTCGCTTGCAATTTTCTCTCAGTGTGCTGCTCCGCCCCCGCTTCACCTGCGCGCTCTCTCTCGCGCTGCGCTACGCCCCTCCCTCGTCTCTCCCGCATTTCGCAGCACTCGAAATCGTGCCTCTTTCGTTGTCTCCTTTCTGCGTGCTTCCACTCCTTACCAAAACTCGAAGCATAGTTTCTCGAGCGTGCCGCTAGAGGTCCGCGGCATATGCACTGCATTCGAGCACTCGCGTTCTATCGTGCTTTCACAAAACCTCGGGTCGTCGCCGAAATAGCAGCCGTAGCAGGTGACGCGATAATGCAGCTGCTCGCAGTCGCGTTTGCCGGAGCCGGCTAGCGCCAACGTTTTTTATCGATCAAATGGACACTTGCCAAACGTCTCGCTGCCCCGTTGTTCTAATAACTTACGCCATATGCAATTCTTTCTTCGCGCCTAAATGACCCCGTTCAAGTTATTACAAAACTCATCACTCGACCCAATGACGCCTAATTCGAACCGGTTTTACGAATAATGTGACGGGACTGTTGTTTAGTGCTTAAAACGTACAAAAATATTTAAAAAATTGAAAATAGCTTTCTTACGAGCATACTTGTTTATATAAACATTTTAAAATAGTGGGTGTGAAAAAAAGGAGGTCAAAATGATACTACGACGGAAATCTCTGCATAACTGCAACTGTCCTTGTCATCAACATTGCTCAACGAGATGCACGGGCTCTAGTACGTTACTATATTTATGATTTACGTTCATTTCTCTCCATCTGTGTCTACACATGAATGTCATTATTACCATAAATATAACTATATTAAATGTGACGCGGAAATAAATGCCGGCTCGCCTTTACGATCCCGATAACAGAATAATCGTCGGCCACACGCCACTACTCGACGACGAATATACGATTTCCTATATTCACGAACACGAGTATAAATCTACGTTTCACCGATAAGCAACGCTTATTGATTCGCCATATCTGCACCTGACATGTTTTCCATTGAATACTCTCGTCACGGTTCATTTAACTCTCCGAATCAACAATGCGCGTCACCTTGTTCAGAGCCCCGATTTACGCACTTCTCGTATTGAAAATGCACTTGCAAATGCAATAGAAAATTCGCTAATCGAATCCCAAAATCGAGAATCGCTTTCGAAGTGATTTTACGAAATTTCGATTAGCTGGTCTTTAAAAGTGGAGAAATTTTACGGTTACGTCAAAACAGAGTTAGGACGAAATTGACGGATGATTTTTTTTGAATATAACCAATTTTTGAGTTCTCGATGGATTTATACGCGACGCGTATTCGTCATGAGCGTCTGACCTCTGAATTACGCTCGTACGCACGTAAATATACATGTATATTGTCCGAATACTCAGCAATTAATTTCTCGAATTACATCCTCATATATATATGTGTATATTCGGGGTAAATAACCCGAGACTTTGTACGTAATTGGTTAATAGCTGCCCAGACGTCCTCTTTTCTCAAATCACCGAGCTTCGAGTTCCAAAACGAAGAGTCGAAAAAATTCTTCTCTCACCATGAAAAAATGGATTATTCGTTAAAACGAGTTGCAATATTCAACGTTTGTTTACGTGCTCACGTGCGCTACCTTGCTTTCTTACTTTTTTCGCCGCTACACCAGTGCCATCTACGTAAGCTTCAGGGCTGTATCACCGACTTTCCTATAAATCAATAAACACGCGAAAAAATTTTTGTCTGCTTTTTCGTCGTACTGTACCAACCAATGAAATTTTTCATTCGTACACACGTTCGAGGACGTGAAAATGGACGAATCTCGATTGCATAAAATGAAATACTTTTTCGCATACGACGAAATTTGACGTTTTTATTTACTTTTTTTCTTCTCGTTGCTTACTTCCGATGGTTCTTTCGTTTTCATTATTAATTCAGTGTACACTTCGTGTATTGATATTCATACGTTTTGAGAATAGCGTGACTGTGCATGACCGTGGAAATCCATACGCGTAATCAGATAAGTCGAGAGGTGAACTTGGGATTTTTATTGAATTTAAAAAATCACGTTTCGTTGACGCGCCATATTTTATATCGCCTCTTACATTTTCGTTTCGTTAGTTTTCATTGTGCACCGAAAGTTTTTAACGCTCGTAGGACATCGCTAATTTTCTGAGCTCCGCTCGAGCGATTTTGCCCGAAAGTAACCGAGGAATTTTATCGAGAAATCGAACGCAGCCTCGAATCTTTTCGCCATCGGGCAACGACTCGGCCATCATATTTTCAACCTCGATTTCCGTAACCTGCAAATTTTCACATCCATCAGCACGAGAGTTATGAAAACTAAAGGGAAAATTGTTCTCAATACTTTCATCCGATGAATCGCTCGTCACTGAGATGGAAAAAAATAAAAACTACCCTCGTTAAGCGTTATTGATCCGCGCTCGGTAAATGCCTTAAATTTATATATTAACTCACCTCCGTGCCCGGCGTTTCTGATACAAAAGCAATTGGACGTTCGCCATCTTCGTCGTGCGGTATTGAAACGACGGCTACATCGGAAATTGCCGGATGAATATACATCGCTTGTTCAATACTCTCCGGAGAAATAAAATGCCCTCGATAATTTATCATTTCCGAGACTCGATCGGTCACGAATACGTGACCTTTTTCCTCGTAGTGTACAAGGTCACCGCTGTGAAGCCACCCTGATTCCGATTCCGTAGTTTTGTAAACAAATCAGTTAATATTCCAAGAATATTATTTTGCTTCCCTGTGAGCTCGACATTTTTTCGTTTTTATGACGTTTTTTTTTTATTTTTTATTTTTTTTTTATCGTGCGTTAAACTTTCTTACCCTCGGAGTCGATGGCTTTTTTCGTGGCTTCAGGATTACCGAGATAACTGGTCATCATGAAGGGCGATTTGAATAGAGCTTCGCCCGTTTCGCGAGCGCCCAAAATTCTTCCACTTTTTATATCGACGACTTTCATCTCGACATTCCGGACAATCGTTCCGCACGAGTTTGGCTCAAACCCTGGTGATTGTCGGAACGCAACGCCGCCCAGTTCCGAAGAGCCTTTCCAACAAGAATACACTCTTTTGTATCGCGAATTCGATAAAAAATCAATTTTTAGACTTCCATGGGAATTATTGCCTGATAATAAATAATCTGTGGGCTGATAAAAATCAGCCTGAAACAAAATAAATAAATCTATCGGTGCAATGTTAAATTCGGCCGATTCACGTTTGCGTTATCGCGAAAAAGACAAAATCCCTGCTCGTTACCGCCTCAAACCGAATCTCCACGGATTTCATCGATCGTCGATGATAATAATATTTTTTTGAAATAACTGACAAGAGCTCGAGCTCGATTCGTAAGCGGTTCCAGTGTTCGCTCGAGTTTCTCTCTTTACCGCCTAAACGGTCGGAGATAGAGCAAAAGTCCATAGCACCGATTTTGTAGAGGACAAAATTTCCGAGAAAAAAGTCCCCGGGGGCTACTCTCTGTTTCCGGAAATTTCGCTCCGAGAGCCCATCGAACAGAACCCTTGCGAACAGACATTTTTTCTACTCGCTGTCAAAACTGAACGATAGAAAATCGCTCCATCACGCCGGGGACTTTTCTGTGGGAAATTTTCTCCTCTACAAAATTGCTCCCATGCATATCCGCCTCATCTCCAGCCGTTTCCCATTTTTTTCGCGTTCTTGTACCGTAAGCTTGAAAAACTTTAGCCCGAGGAAAGCTCGCTGCAATTGCCGTCTGCATTTCACTCTTCAGTACTCCTCCGCTTATCCAAAAAAGTTTTACCGAGGAAACGTCGTAATTCGAAGCTGCACAGGTTTTTTGAAGTTTGAACGCCTTTCTGGGCGATAAGTGCATCAAATTGATCTGGATGTGAAGAGAATATCGGTAAATTAATTGGTCGATGAAATAATTGAATTAACGTGTTACTGACTCAATATTAATTGCGCGGAATCGTACCTCGAATTTGTCAATAAGACGAAGAGTCTCTTCGGGATCGAAATGGGGATAAACGATGCGAGTTTCCGGGGCGACGAGTGATCTAAAAAAACAAGCGATCCCAACGCCCCATGAGATTGATGAGAAATTAATCGACCTCACGCTTTCGTCCAACCTCCCGAGTTCCAAAAAATTCTGAGAATTTCCAAAAATAGATTTATGGCTCGTGACGATGCCCTTGGGCAGTCCCGTTGTCCCTGAAGTGTAAACAATGAAAGCCGCATCTTGGAGCCTCGTCAATTTAGCGATTTCGAAAGAATCGACACTTTTTTCCTCCACCGAACGCAATATTTCTTGCAAACTTTCAAAATCGCTGATTTTACCGAAGGTCACGAATTTCATATTCACCCTCGATTCTTTGACCACTTCCAGAACAGTCGACAACGAAGAATCGTGGATAAATAATATCTTTGGCTTCGTCAGGTTCACAAAGTGACGCACCATTTCTGTGTTTCGAAAAAATTCACTCAAGTTTAGTCGGTTTTTTCAAATTCTCTATTCCCCGTATTTTCCCTCGGTAAACAATGAATAATTTGAAATTAAAATTCTTGCCTCTCGTCTGACCGCATTCCCACCACGGATTGAAAACCGCCCCAACGAAAAGCGAAGCCAAAATCGGCACGTACATGTCCGTTTGATTGTGAGTACAAATCCCGATTACGTCACCGGCACGAATGTTTTGTTTTCTCAACCAAATCGCACACTTGACACTCTTGTTCAACATTTCCCGAAACCTTTCCGTCTTCCCGGTAGTACCGTCGATCTGCGCGGTTGTTTATTTTTTTACGTATACAAAACATCGCACGCGAAGCGCGAAGCCAATGGAAAAAAAATGACCAAGAAAACGCGTCGAGTTCATACCTGCCCTACGAAGTCGGGATTCGATTTCATGGAATCGAGTATCACTTCTCCGTAATTTTGGTATTTCGGCAGAAAAGGCTCCGAGAAACCGTGCAGAATTCCATTTTTCAGTTCGAAGTCGTTTGCACCCTGCCAAAAAGATTCAAAAGTATTAGAATGATGCGCAAACGAATTGAGTCTTGTATTTTTAGCATCGATTAATTTCTCGGATTTCAGCACGTTTCAAGGAAAAATTCGTACCGCGTCGGGAACTGGGGATAAAACTTTTTTCTTTTTCTCACCTGAGTCGTCATTTCGTAATGAATTTTTCTGAAACGAGTGAGTTTTGTGTTGAAATAAAGAAATCGTTTTGTGGTGCGTTGGGATCGAAAACGAATAAAATTTATCAATAAAAACGGTTAGCGAGTAACGACGGTTCCAGTTAATGTGCCACGTTCATTAATTCATTCGTTTATATATGAATATTGACCGTTGAAGTATTTCGATGATGCGCCTTTTCATTATCTATTTGGATAAACGTGGTGGACCTGGAAACAAACCTCTAATGACTATATACATTTGTTGACGACGCGAAAGATCGTACGATTAACGTTCCAAATTTTTCCAATCGCCACCACTTTTTATCTCGTCACGATCTCTCTGCACTTTTGTACGCGTCAAACAGAGTTGAGAAATTTTCCATTATTTTTTTTCGCTATTCGATCAATCGTTGAAATAACGGACGAAAAAGTATGAAAGCATACGTTTTGTCGAACAACTCACTCTGACAATGCTTGAAAAGCGATTAGAAAGGAGGAGATTCGAAAAAATGCGAAAATGGTCCGCAATAAATCGAGAGAAAGAGGAACGAAATTTATTTGCAATTCCTTAAAATTCACATTAATTTGTTTATAAAGGTTTGAGCGATAGTAGAATCGAGAGTCCCTTGAATGAAAAAAACATTCCGGGTTAAACTCGGGACGAATTTTACGACCTCCTTTGTAATAAATTTTTAGATAATTAGTGCTGGTTTTTAAGGCGCCCCCAGATATGACGGCCCTGGAACAACAAGTGCGGTTCTGCTCCGTCGCGGCGTCGTTGTGCACGGGTCTCTCGTACGATGCGCCATAAGGCCAAAACGCTCGACGCAAATATATTTTTCCCTCAATAAATAATGAACTCGTGACAATTCCGGGGAGAACTAACGAAAAATCTATGTAAAAATGCTATTGTAGTGCAAAATACAGGTAGGTTTATAACGATTCATTTTCTCGTGCTTTACGGTCGAAAATTGTTAGACGGTCAAGCGTTCCAGCGATTTTCGACCTTTTGTATCCCCAATTATAATTTCTCATTCATCCCTTTGTTTTTTTTCTCTTTTATTTTATATGACACACGTGAATCTCAATTTTGAATATTTCAATAGATTTGCTCCATATCATTTCACGTGTTGTCACTGCAATCATTGCGTGTCTTTTTTTATTGAACATTATTTCAAATATAAGTCACGTGATTTCTTTCAACAATTGAACGTTTTTAAAATTTTAAAGATCTTTCAAATGCACGGCAATTCGTATTTTCGTGATCATTTTGTATTTGAGAAGTGCTGTTCATTGTGTTTTCATCATTATTTTGGCGTTCAAAGCTCAAGTGTACTTCTTTCCTAGGTTTCTTGACAACAATAATCTTAGCTGAGTCATATAGTGTCACCAAACTCAAATTATAAGCAAGATGAGTGAAACTTCAGCTGTACCAAATTTGCCAATTGAAGGTGATGTACAACTTGACGAAACGGCGATCAATGACGAAGAACTTGTCAGCTCTGACCTCGTGGTAATTTATCGTTAATAAACCATGATCACGATAATAAAAAATGCATACGAAGCAGTCAATGGGATGAATTGGAATTGAATCGAGTCCTGCAATTTTGTAGTGACAAAATTTAGCAAAAGCCGAATGGTAGATTCTAGCTTTATTCTTTAAGAAATTGTCTTTCTATGAAAGTTCATGTCTCGCAATAGTCACAATCCAGAAAAAAATCAAAAATATCAATGAGAGGAAAAAAAACTATCTTCAATTTGTAGACAGGTTCACGCGAGGTCCGAAAAGTGGCTGGACTACCACAAAAATCAGTGCCGAAGAAACCGAAAGGGAGGCAAACAGCAAAATCGAAAGATACTGGTCGGGTGGAGGAAGATGAGGAAGATGAGCGAGGAAGGAAGAGTAACGAGGGTACCGAATTGGAGGAGAGTCCTGCACAGGTGTCCGAGCGTTTTGGTCGAGGTTGCGAGTGTCAAGACGAAAGCTGTTTCAGAGGACTGAGTCCGGATGCTGTTTATCGTCACAGGTTAAACATTGCGGAGTTAACAAAAGCTGAGCACGACATGTACTTGATGGGTGTGACAATGGCATGCTTGACGGATCCAGGGAAAACAGCTCGTCGAACAGAGCGGAGAAGGTCGAGAGCCCGCTACGTTTCTCAGGGGCGCAGGGTTTGCTTGGACGCTTTTCTTTATCTCGAGAATTGTACGCGTTATCAAATAAAGCGAATCCGGAAGCACTTGCAGATCCACGGAGTTTGTCCTCGAGTTCATGGAAATCAGGGAAAAGTTCCGCACAATACATTCTCCCTGGACATTTATCAGATCGCAACGGATTTCCTGAAGAAATTTATCGCCGCCCAAGAACTCAAGCAGCGCACGAAAACTGCAAAAAATTCGCCTCTCCACTTGCCTCCGGAAATCACGAGGAAAAACGTCCACGAAATGTACGCCGAATTCTGCGAAAAAACTTCCTCCAAAGTCATGGGATATTCGACCTTCAGACGCTTCATGAAAGTTCAATTTCCCCAGGTCAAATTTGCCAAACTCGAATTCGTACTGCGGGGACAACATTCCGGAAAAGTCGACTCTGAAAAACCACAGTACTCCAATACTCAGAACAGAAACTCAACTTTTGTCACACAAAATCTCAACGACTTTCCTATCGTTGTTGCTGCACGACACGACACCTTCCTTCTGACCCCTGTGAAAAAAATATCCGAAGACCTCGGACTGACCCTCACCGAAGATGGACTTTTGGTCAACGGCACCGGGCAACCGGTCACGTTGAGCACTCTCCGCTCTGTTTGAATGACCAATTTCTATTTTCGTTATTTCTGTTTCTCGATTTGATGTCATTCGAGGCTAATATAGAAATTGGATTTCTCATTTTTCCAATCGTAAATGAATTTTTTATTGAGTCGAAACAGCTGTGACATTGAGCTGAGTATTAGTCATTTCAAAAATGCCTTTTCAAATGTTTTACTATGTGAAAAAAAGAGTATTTTCCATATTTGGAAATAGGCCATTAGTTTAAGAGACTTTGATATTAGCCTTAGGATTAATCGGAGGCTGTTTCGAGCATTGGCTAGTTTGAAAAAATGTTAAAATAATAAGAAGAATTATCTTAGCCCCTAGTGATCAAAACTTTCTGCACGCATTTGCAATAATTATTCTCACCGAATGTGCGGAACAATATTTTTTGTCACAAACGATTTTCGTGTTACAGAAAAATTTGTAGACAAGAATTCTTGAGAGGCATTATGCCTCGATCATAGAAAAAACGTTTAGTTTTCCGATCAAACGGCGGAAGTCTTTTGTAACGAAAACATTTTGTTTCGTTCAAAAGATCAAACTCGAGTTGATTTAAAGTAAGACGAAAAAAATTATTGTTTCAAATTAATATATCCTGATGATCTACTCGAGCCATTTATCAACGTTGACTCATTTTGAGATTCAATGAATTAACAGGACTTCATATGGAATTCTTATTTTTTATGTTTTTCACATTTTTGAACGTTGACCCGAACGTCCATGGCTTACAGTTCGTTAAATAAGTTTTGAAAATTGACTCTGCCTTGAGGTCCTTGAGAAAATAAGAGAGTCAAAGTCCAACGTTGTTTTTCTTTTTTGACGAAATAAAATGTTTCCTCAATTTTTTAGAAAGGATTGTCATTGTAATTGAGAAGTCGAAGGAGCGTAAATATAAATATTATCCAATGAGACGAGGCGAGTACAAAATTGTAGAATTTCATGATAAGCATAATAATAAAAGAGCTCACGAAGAAAATTGAAAAAACACATAATTCATCGCACCTGTCTCAGCCATTCCCACGTCTCGAATTAACAAGGTGGGTAAATAAAATTAATGAGCGAAATAAAAAGTGGTCTCGAGCTCGAAGCTAAATATACGGGGCTCCGTTTTTTCTAACGTTTGTACAATGCGAGCATTTTTGTTCGCACACAAACACAATTAAATGTTGTGGAATATAAAATATTTTTCTCTCGAGTGGAGAAAAGGTCAGGAGCCTCGCTCACTCGTGCGGAGGAGTTCAGGCAATTCTCATATTTGCCGGGATGCCAGACATGCAACTCCGAAAGGGGGGGGGGGACGACGACAGGGTTAAATTAGCATTCAGTGATTCTCATATTTTACACATTAAACTCCTCATCAAAACAGTATTAAACGCCTCCCAAAACAGTATTTCAAAATGGACTTGGACCCCTCTTTTTTCGATTATTCGTCAACGATTTTCCATTTTTTTTTTTCAATATTTGTCGCCAAAATTATTCTCATTTCGTCAAACCTCTTTCACTTTGTTGAGAATCATTTTGATTTTCGAGATGAATATTTCGCCATTTTTCTTACTCAACTACAAAGAAATTTGAATGGTTATTGAAAAATCGTTGAGTCAATAAAATTTTGAAGCTGCTGAGAAATTATTGAAGAGTCGGAATCCAGTTGGTGATTCCATCGCGGGAAAAAAATGCACCGAAAAATTCACTGCGACAATAAAAAATGAAAAGAAAACAGCTGGAGGGTAAATTATGAAGAGAAACTTAAATAAAAATAAAGCGAGGGCTTAACTCCTCGTTGTAAAACGAAACGAGATAATAATTGAGGATTGAGAGCCTCTACGCTTTACAGTTACATCAGCGATATTGTGGGTAAAGTAGAAAACTATTTGGGAAGGAAGAAAAATCAGCAAGGTCACTTGAGTGCAACCTCAGACCAGAACCCTTTACATCCAGTCCTCGTTGAGAGTTCAAGCGGCGTGTTTGCCAAAACACGCTACGTTCGCGCGCGCGTTCGCGTGTGTCTGTCCTTGCGACATCTTTTTTCAATTTACTTGTCACGTTTTTTCGTTCTATGAAATTCGTTTGCGTTGAGCGAGCAAAATTAAGGCGGTTCGTGCCGTTTTCACTATCGACGGACCGAGGAGAATTTACAATTAAATAAGAATCGTTTTTTCCACCGGAATTTTTCCACTTTTTCGGGGTAATTATGCGGTCGATTGATCGACAGATTTACTCTTTGTGCCCATAGAGCGAGCCCGTCGCTGCGACTGATCGAAACATCAGAAACGAGAAAAAAATCGAATATTCAAAAATGTGAAAAACCACGTTTTCGAACTCGAGAAATGTTCATTTTGGACGTTTCGTGCTTCAACGCAGTGTCGTAGACGCGAAAGCAGCGATTCGCGGATTTCATTCCAACAATTTTTGAACCGCATTAAAACGAAACCCAAAATTTATCGGAAAACATCTTTTTCTTCCCTTTCCAAAGATTCACGTGCCCGAAGTTTCGTCCTTTCGTGCATAAGCACAGAAAAGTGTGAATTTTTAATCCCGGAAGTGCTCGCGCGAGCTCGTACGAGTGCTTCGAATTTGACGCCGGCGTTTAATCGCGCCTCAAAAGCCATCATTAATTGGATGATGTTTGTTTTATGGATTGCAGAGGATGTTGAGAGTATGACCGGTGAGATCGAGAATGGAGATTTAGCAGTTCGAGACGTTGCTGACCTTCTCCAGCCGCAGTATGCAATTATCACTGGTACGAGTATTATTTAGTGGATTTAATTTCGAATAACGCGCATCACGATTTCTATCTGCTTTAAAAACTGCCCCAGAAGCAATAATCGTCGGTCGAACGAAAATGAAACTTGAAAAAGACTTTTTTAACGATTCACAATTTTCCGTCGGTTCTGCGAAATAATTCTTATAACCTCGTGACGACACACTCGCAGCGGAGCCGAATTATCAGAATTTGAGAACGGGGCGAAAAAATGGAAAAACGGGAGAGAAACAAAAAACAAAAATGAAATTCCGTTAAAACCGGTTTCGGACACGATGCCCGTAGAAGATTCTCGATAATGGTTTTTCTGCTCCTCTTTAACCGTGCCCCGATTATTTCGGCACTCGTACTTTCTCGGTTGAGCCCCGCCATCCAATTTTCATGCGGTCTCTCACGCGAATTTTTGATTTACGATCTCCCGTCGATATTCGACGAAGAAGTATTGCTAAAAACTTATGCTAATTCGTTATACTGACCGAGGCCCAGTTTTTCGATCACGAGCTCGCCCGCCCTACATTCGGTCAAAATCCCTTTGGACCCTTTGCGCTGTTTTGAACTGTCAAAGAAATGCGGTTTTTTTCATCGAACTATTTATTTTCTTGGAATTCAGCACCGCCGGCTTGCAATATTTTTCTTCGTCCTATTGAAACTGTGATAATTTTAGTTAAACTCGAAAAATCTGACGTGATGACTATTGAAATGAACGTGACTCTGATTTCAGGTGGAAAAACCCGGGAAGGCTGTCCAATAATAACATTTCCAGACAATGGAAATTTTCACAATGTTACGGATTTGGATTATCAACGTCTCATGTTGTATCTCACGTCCGTGCCAACGTGAGTACAGCGTCACTTGTCCCTTTGACTCTTCTTGCTTCGGGAACACGACACACCGATACAATAACCGCGAATAATAACACCGGTTGTTTTATTTTTTCACCGCTCTTCCAGTTTGCAAGAAGCAGATCTGGGATTCCATTTGGTAATTGATCGGCGCACCGACAAGTGGAATTCCGTCAAAACTGTGCTACTCAAAATATCCGTAAGAATATTTCTCTATTCGTGACTTTTCTTCAAAGGACACGAGAAACTCAGTGAAAATCCTGACATAGCCAAACTTGGGATAGAAAAAACTGCGTTTTTCCCTCGAACCCTGTTCGAACTGATTTCTCATTTTTAGTTGAATAATGACTTGTTTCTTCCAGGCCTTCTTCCCCGGACTCGTGCACGTCGCTTACGTTTTACGTCCGGTTGGTTTTCTGCAAAAAGCCATTTCGGAGGTCTCGAATAAGCTGTTTCGCGAAGACTTCAAATTCCGCGTCATCGTACTGGCCAATGTCGCCGAACTTTATGATTTTATCGACAAGGATCAGCTGACTGAGCAACTCGGCGGTGACTTGCCGTACTGTCATCCAACTTGGATTCAAAATCGAATTGTGAGCGTTGCACTTCAATCACGAAAAGTGAGAGTCGATTTCAAATAAAGAGAAGCAAGTTCGGCTGACTTTCGTACTTTGTTGTTTCGACAGAGCTTAGAAAAATTCTCGTCGATGACACAAGACGTGTCGTTGGCGCTGGATTCGTTTACGCGACGTTTGGCCGAGGTTGAATTTCCGAACAGCGCAATCGCGACGACGACTTTGCTGAATCAACAGCAGGCCGAGTACAATGAATTGAAGGAGGAAATTTTGAGTGCCGCGAGACACGGTGAAGCTTTGCTCGACAGTGTAAGACAGTTGACCGGTAAAGGCACTGCTGATCGATTAGGAAACGTTGCAGCCGTCGAAAGGTAACTTTTTTAACGCTTGAATATCCGAGTCTCGATATAGAAATGCAAAGGCGTCGATAAATTTTTGATTACTCGTACTTCAATTGAAATTTGAGAGTTTTGCAATAGTTCATTCACTTTGACACGGGGTTTTACCTTAATTTCCCAAGAATATCTTAATTTGGCATTTCTCAACATTCCACTTTGATTTTCAACAAATTTTCTAAACTTTCAAATCGATTTTCAGACTGCTGGTTCAATTGGAAGAAACGGAGCGGACTTTCGATCTGTTTTGGTCCCATCACAGCTCGCGGCTCCGACACTGCCTCGCGCTCAGACAATTCGAGCAGGATTTTCGTGAGTTGCAAACGAGCTTGGATCATCACTTAAAAAGGGTCGAGGAAATGACCGAGGTCGGAGAGACGCATTCACGGGTTGAACAGTTGTTACGCGATACTTCGGCCTTCCAAAGAATTTGCAGAGTACGTTAACAAAATATATCAATTTCGTGACTTTGAACTTGGGCACACGAAATGTTCACTCTTTGATTTTCATTTTTTTTATTTTTTTAAAGATTCCAAGGGACTTTTATCTTGGGATTCAGATTCTTCGTTCATTCTCTCATTTACGTTTATTTCATTCAATTTTTTCATTTTATTGCCATTTCGAAGAATCATCATTCATAAAAATTTGTCTGAATAACAAAGCTCGAGTTTTAACAGCAAATCTTTGTACTCGAGAAAAAAAAATTACAAATTAATAACGTTTGCGACAAACTGGTGAAATATTTTCAGGAATATTCAAAACTTTCGCAACTTCGTATGAGTTTTAGATTTTTGCATTCGGTTTCTATTTGTTTAGTTAACCACAAGTCTTATTTCATACACGCACACACGAGGTACAATGGGGATCAAGAAAGTAGAAATAATATTTAAAAAATGGAAGAAAATGTTTGTTTGAAATAACACGATAAAACCGTCACCTCTGCACCGCTTTTCCACGTTTTTTGTCGATAGTCCTATTTGTTGCATACCATGTGGATTTGGGTCTTGGTAAGCAGCGAAATCAATAATCGAAATTTTTCCTTAAAAAATACATTACTATTCATTATTATTGCGTTCTAGAATGAAAAAAATGATTTTTGTTTCGAATATAAATATAAATATGTCGTATTTGCTAATGTAAATTGAACTTAAACAAACCAATCGACAAGTTACCATTTATTTATTTTCCAATTCATCAATTAATATTCAACATTTGATCGAACTTAAAGAAAGTCTTCTTAATGAAACAAAGTTTTGGATTGTGTTTGCTACTGATTTGAATCTCTATTCTCAGAATTTTCATTCTCTTCGTCTCTCATTGAAAAAGCGAAGAAAACAAGTGTTTCTCGTCACATCCCAGTTGAGGATTTCATTTTTCAAAATTGAACACGTGAATAGGGATTTAATTCGCACTGAAAGCATGGTATACAATTTTTCAGGGCAGCCAATTATATGCATATATAAATATTTACTATATTGATATATGTATAAAATTTTGATTATATGCACTTAGCACTGCACGATTTATATAAATAGTTCGTTTAGCTTTGAAGTGGCGAGATTACGATGTGGCTAGCACGCGAGTTGAAGCTCTTCCGAGCTAAATGAAGGAACGATCAACGTGAACGACGAATTCAATGTTTTTTGGCCAGACAGAATGGCGTTGGATGAATTTGAGAAAATTTCGTTAACTCTCGTGCTCAAAATATCGTAGTTTTGCATCATCTATTTTGTGCGACGAATGTTTTTTTTTTTTTTCATTTTCATCTTGAAAGAATATTCGGATGTAAATTTTAGTTTTTTCTTTGCGGCATTATTGTCAACGCTATTTTGCATATTTTCAATGTAAATAACAGAAGAAAGAAAATTCGTTTAGATCTAAAAAATGTCACTCAGAATGTGGTAAAAAATTAGTCGAAAAACATGAACTCGATAAGCATCGAAATACGAATATGTGAAAAATGAATAACAAATAATTTATTAAGCTATTGTGATCTTGGGGATAATTGGCGGGTAGAAAAGTTGTTTTGAAAAACGCTGTAAATTTATAGAATGTTCGGTGGATACATTTTTATTCGTTACGTACAATTTATATTTCTGTCCTACGAAGTGTTACAGCGAATATTGATAATTGCTCTCGTTTCTTTTTCTCCTTTCCCTCTCTCTCTCTCTTTCTCTTTCGGCCGGATTTTTAAGGGGGACATCGATCGGGCCGAAGAAGTCATAACCGCTGGACAACAATTGTTATCCGGTCGTCATCAATGCCCGACCGAGGTCGTTGAGCCAAAATGTGCCGAATTGCAACGCGTCTGTACCATTCTGAGCCAACGTTTGGAACGACGATTGCACACACTCACCAAATGCCGAGAACTCATGGAACGAATTGACAAGGTGATTTTTTCCCGCGACACAATGATTTAAAAATTATCGTATTTTTCGTTATTGTTAGATTTTCACGAAATTTAATAAATTTTGAACAAACGTTGCTCAGGCCAATACGTGGTGCACACGAGGGATCGAATTACTGGCTGCTCAGAGCAATTCTACTCCGCCGGATCAATCGCTGCAGGAGCTTCAGCAGTTGATAGAAGCGGCCGAGGAATTCCATAATCCGAGATGCATCTTTCAGGACTCGATAATGCCCGAAACGAAGGCCCTCGTCACGCAGGTGAGCTAATACTCGAAGAATCAACGATTAGGAAACAGCCGATGGAATGTAAATTCAGGCTTTTTTAGATGTCATTTTGTCCGACGTGTGTTTCAATTTTTTTTATCATTATGGCCCGTCGAAAACAGGTTCTGCAAAGAATCGAGGACGTTTCATTGATGTGCGACAAAAGGATAATTGCACTGAAGCAACAATTATTGAAACCGGCCCGGCCGATTCAGACGGTCACCCCCGAACCAGCCAAACCCATGCCTCATCCGCCACAAACCGTCAAGCCTGGAAGAATTCTTAGGAAAGCCAATACCATGCCAAAGGTAATACAGAAATGATTGATTAATCAAATAGAAGAAAATTACTGCGTTTAATGAAAATGAAATTGGCTGATAAAAGTTACTGGTCTAATAAGTAAAATAAGTCAGTGAAAATGTAAAATTATATTCGCACGAAGTTGTTGGTGAAGTTACTTAATATGGTTGAAACTTTTTTCTCGTAGATGGAAATGAGCCCGATCGAGGGCGGTGACACTTCCTCACCTGAGAGCGAACCTCGTGACGTTGAAGCATCGCGCTTGAAGCGAGGTCACGTATTAGCCGAGCTCGTCGAGACCGAACGCGTTTACGTTGCCGAGCTCGGCTCGATAATAAAAGGCTACAAAATGGAAATGAGCAACGATTCGCTCTCGCACCTCCTCCCTGCCGCCCTTGTTGGAAAATCCGAAGTGCTCTTCGGTAATCTCGACGAAATTTATCTGTTCCACGGCGAGACCTTTTTACGGGATCTCGAGAACTGTATCTCGAACACCGAACTCGTTGCTCTTTGCTTCGTTCAAAGGGTAAGATGAGATCGAATTTTTTGTCCTTTTAAGACGGGATCCAAATCGATTGAAAAGTAATAACTCGGGAGGAAAACATTTTTTTCTGGTTTCTTTCAGAGAGAAGTTTTTTTCCGATTGTACAGTTATTATTGCCAAAATATACCGCGCTCGGAGCGATTGCGCGAGCAGATCCAAAGCGAGCCACAATTTCTCGCTGCTTGCCAACAAAAGCTCGGCCACAAACTGCCACTCGCTGCGTATTTACTTAAACCCGTTCAACGCATCACCAAGTATCAATTGTTGCTCAAGGATTTGTTGAAATACAGCGACGAGCCGACTTGCTGCACGGAGTTGCAAGAAGCCCTCGACTGCATGCTAGTTGTCCTCAAATGCGTCAACGATAGCATGCATCAGACCGCTATCACTGGTTTCGGAGTACGTTTGAATATTGTCAAATATTCATTGTGTTTCGGTTGTCAAAGCTGCTTGATGTGTCTTTTCGGTTTGTACTTATCTCCTATTTTTCTCATCCAGGGCGATTTAGGAGTGCAAGGGGAACTACTGCTGCAAGGCTCGTTCAGCGTTTGGTCGAGCAGCAAACGAGAACGTCTTTTAAGATTGAAGCCGTCGCAACGCCACATTTTTCTATACGAAAAGTCGATGATTTTCTGCAAACATAGCAAGCCCCAGGCTCACAACAAAGCGACTTATCACTTCAAACGTTACCTCAAAGTGAGTCGGTTTATTCGTTGAGAAAATTGATACTCGATCACCTCGAATAACCTAAATATTTCGCTATGAAACCCATTTTGACCGCCTGAGCTGAAGTTTTGCTGAAAAATAATTGATCTTTGCCAGATGTCGCAAATCGGACTGACAGAATCGGTCAAGGGCGATACGAGAAGATTTGAAATTTGGCTGCAAGGTAGAGCGGAAGTACATACGATACAGGCACCGAGCAATGACGTCAAGCTAGCCTGGGTGAGACAAATAAAGGGAGTTCTTATGTCCCAATTGGCTGAGCTTAAGGGCAAACAAAATACAGCTCTCGGAAAATCCAATCACAAGTGCGTACACAATTCATCACACAATAGCTATAATCGTACAAATAACGATGATATAAATATGACTTATTAACAAATAACCATGCTGAAGTTCGAAGCCAAGGTAAACATTGTTTTTCATTGCTATTTATGTTTGATAGATAGCACAATGACAAATTCGATTCGCGGTACAAACTTAGGCGACATTCTTTTGCATATAAAAACGTTTTGTTTTTGTTTTATTCTTTCGGCAGACCGCTCCGACAAACGATTTCATGGGAAGCTCAGAGCAGCGTTTCTGGCTCGTTGCGCACCTTATCCGTCGACGGTAACAGCGTAATCTCTCACATCACCGATGTTTCCGTGTCGACCGAGGACGACGTCGCCTGGAGCTCGGAGAACAGCAATACCGACGATGAAGACGCTTTTGGAGAGAATCCTGGACCAGCACCCGTGAGTCTTTCAGTTTTGAGACTCATTTCTCAAACGAAGGAGCAACGTTTTAAAAAATACGGCGCCTTTTTGCTACAGGGTGGGAGATACTTGGCACTAGCGGATTATTGTGCCGTCGGTCAGTCCGAGGTGACGATGCGCGAGGGAGACAATCTGGAGTTATTGAAAGTCGGTTGCGCCGGCTGGTGGTTCGTTAAGCTCATTGGAAACGGGATCGAGGGCTGGGCGCCTGCGGCCTATCTCGAGCCCGTCAGCAGAAAAACATCGCGGAGCTCGCAGTCGGTCAACAGCCAAGATCCCATGTGAAACAGGCGTCTAACACACTAAGGAATAACTTTCCAGTGTGTTAGCTCAAAAACTCAAGCTCCTTTAACCACTTGTGACGAAGAAGAAGGAAAAAAATGTCAAACTCTTATGCGCGCTACTCGCGCCGGCGAGATCGTTCGTGCGCTTTTGCAAAAACAAAACGTACCCGTCGACGTTTACGGGTATTTGAAACAAAGAATGCGAGGTCGTTGAAAAAAAAAATCGAAGTCGTGTTGAAAAAACAGTTCGGACCGCGGTTAATGGGATTTTTGATAAACAAAAACTCATGGTCGTTTGCTGGTTCGCGAAGAAAAAATAAACTCCTTTGCCAGATCGTCGTTTTACGACGGGATATATTAGACGACGTTGGATCTCGATTTAGTAAGATTATTTTTCCGACGAGTTTCGAGATTTACCGAATGAAACTGAGATGATGCTTCGCCGATGGGGAACAACGGCAATGTCAAAAATCAAAGAAGAGCTGAAGGGAGAAACATAAAAAACTCAAATTACATTTGAGCCCAGATTTTGATAAATGCGATTTTGTAGGACGTTTTTTTTTTACTTTTTAGGCTATGATACGAAATTAGGTTCGAACATGACTTCGAACTTCTGGGGGATTAGGGAAATTTATATTACAATCAATTGGAAACTGAATTTTTATGAATTTCGCGAATTGTGTTTTCTTTTTCGTTATTCATTCTCGGAACAGACCATTTTTCTTTGCGCGAGAATAGACCAATTAATATCGTAGGATTTTTATTTTCATTTCATCGTTCGCGAAATTTCATTTCATTAATTTTTTCATACTTTCCATATTTTTAGCGGCAATAGGAATACCGCAGCTGTAGTGACAATTAAACCTGCTTATATACACGGAACATTTCGCAAAGTTGAAACATCGCGAATAAAGAACTGACCAAAAATAATAGAAAAAAAATTTCAGCGAAAAATGGGCGCCATAAAGAGTTCCAACTCGATTTTCATTTGATGAATTAACTTTTATCTTGCACATACTGTGACACAAATATTTATTACGCGATTATTACAGTTGAAAAATACTTCCCCAAGAAGGATAATAACGATAACAATGCATTTTCAAAAAAGCAGAAATGAATAAACATAAATAGACAATAATGTTTGTCCAACTCGTTTAAAAAAAACTTGCATGAAATACAGTTGAATAAACATCGCCACGAATCCTTCACGAGTAACTGTCAAATAGAAGGAATTTCCGCAACCGAAAAAAATTGTTGACATTTTTTTGGGTTCGAAGATGATTGCAAAATCAACGAAATTCAAATGTAAATGAATTTTTGTGAGCTTGTGAAAAATAGTTTAGTCGAATACAGCTTGACGATGACGACGACGACGGTTCCTTTCACTTCGTTCCTCTGGAGGATGATAAAAAAAAAAAAAACAAAAACAAAAAACAAAAAACCAAAAGAAAAACGAAAAAGCTGTAGATTCTATTTTTACACGGCAAATGAAACAAATCGCTGGAATCGCTTCTATTTGCAGGTAAAAACAAAGCATAATAAAAAAATAAATAACATTTACGAGACTTGGTCTTGTACGTACGAATAAGTGGACGCATTTTTTATGGGGAACATTAGCTAATTTAAAGAGTTGTCGATCATACTGCGACTTGATCGACGTTAGATTTTCGAAATTTATCTCTTCTATAGCTTTCGCAATTACTCACATTCCCGAATCAGTTTTAATTATCTTTTCGTGCACATTTATCCAAATCACGATTCAGAATGAAAAAAGAAAAAACGGAAAATTTGTTGTGGATCCTATTCCACGGTATTTATTTATTTAGAGTTTCCATCATTTTCTTAAATGGAGGAAAAATTAACACATGTTTTCTCTGCGGAGATCTTATTCCAAGTGAACATCTAATGCAAATTTATTCCAAGTTAAAATCATGGTCTATAGTTATTCTACTAGAATACCACAGTTCATAAAAGAGAAATAGTTAGAAATTTATCCTAAAAAGAAAGAAGATAAAACAATGAATAATAACACTAAAGTAATGAACTTGACTCGTCGAAACTAGCAAGAAACTATCAATGTTCCATCCCGGCTTGAATAGCACGATTGATTATTCTAGAGCGAATAAATAATAGTTCATAAATGAAATATATATAGAAAAGAAATTCATTTGACGGGATAACGAAAGTGAGAAATTATTCCGCCAGTCAGATATAAAATTTTATTTGATGCAACGATGGAACAAAACTCTACCAACAAAATCGCTTCGAAAAATCTCAAACTTCCAAAACGTTCACGGAACATGTAGCAAATTTTCCGCCCAAAAACCAATGAATAAACACTTATTTATAATAAATAAACGAAGGTACGACGGATTGAGCCGTTGAGTTAAAAAGCAATACGATTTTTCAGCGAGTAATCGAGATTTCAGAATCTTCGATTTAATTTTTGGAAAAATTGAAGAGGTTTTCGAACGTAAGAAAATCACTTTCACTTTTTCAGGAACTCTTTTAACAAAGACCGAATGCTCAGCCTTTAAGGGGAATACTAAAAACGATTTACAATTTCGTGATATTAATACGGGAAGCTCTGACCTTGATATTCGTGAAAAATGAATTGAGAAAAAAAGAGATAAAATACATTCCGCTTCTAAGACTCAGAAATGAATTTTATCCAAAATATTTCTTTCTCGTCCAGTTTGTCTTTGAAAGAGAAGAAAGAAGGCATTTCATTCACCAAACAACAAAATTTTCGTAGCTCGAGATATAATTGAGTACATTTGTTGTAAAAAAATGAAAAATAATAGCAACAACAATAATAACAATGATATTAATAATAATAATAATAATAGTAGTAGTAATTTATTTGCCTATCTGTGATAGGAAGCATAAAAATATATAAATAATGATAAATAATTTATAATAGTCATTATTCAGATGCACCTCTTGACCGAAGCATTGAACGAAAATCGAAAAGGAGAAGTTCAAGCACTCGATTAAATTCGTGAATTCGATCGACGTCACGTGCTTCGCTTAAATTGCACGCTGCTCCACGATGCTGTATCATTAAATCTTTCTCTGAACAAAAAATCACAATCTCGTTGACCCTGAGATTTGCACCTTTTTTACGGAGAATGCTTTCTCCACTCGCCTGCCCCTCGAAAATTTCAGAAAATCTTCAATTCTCAAGAGCAAATATTTCGGAAGTGGATTTTCAACCGAAAACGTGATTTTTCATGCTCGCCACTCGAATAGTGAACTCGAAATTTTGGTTGTGCGAAACGAAAAATGCAGGAAAAGTTCGAAATTTTTTGTTTCGGAATGAAGAATATCGTATGCTGTAAAATTTTAAGAGACGAGGCATAGAAATGGCTATCAATAATGATGATAAAATAGATAGAAAACTTAGTACAAAAAAAATTGGTTTTTGATAGATTTGTATTATTTGTACGAAAGGCTATTCATTTGTTATTTATATTTGCAACCAATTTGCTCGGATTCGACATAACGAAGAACCAACCAAATTGAAAAATCAACCAATTTACAAAAACTGTATTAAAACGAATAGTTTCAATATTTCGAGTTGAAAAATTGATGATCGACACGGCGATAAAAAATTCCCGAAAACTCAATTGTCGAAGTGGACTTTTGGACGAAAACATTGAGGATTATTACATTAGAATTGGAGTTGAATAGCTTGTCGCTTAGAGTTCGTTGTAAAAGTTACGTATAAAATATGTCACAATCTTGTAAATACAACAAAATGCATCGTCGAATATTTGAGAACCAGTTTACTCGTGTAAATAAAAAACCACACACGGCGTATGAAGGATAATGAATATTTCATACGAATAAAAAATGCTATCGCGTTCATTTATCTTCCCTTCCAAAAGGTACTCCGCGGAGAGAGCCCTAACCTAAAAAATATATTATCGCGATCTTCAACCCTACAGCGGAGTTTGAAATTTATCCAATTTTGTCTTCACTATAAAATGCTCCTCGAATGGTGTGACGATATTTATTTATACACGGTTCTCTTCGATGTCGAAAAACGAAGAAAATGGTGTACGATAAAGTTGTCTTTATTGAGGATTTCGTTACGAGAACGCTCTTCGAAGAATAACACGAAAAACAAGTTTTTCGCCAGAAATAATGGGGATCGTTTTCGACTCCGTTGTTAGAGTCCAGAATTGATAGAAAAAGAAATGAATACTGAAAATACTAGGGTTGAATGAAAAATAAGTTTTGAAAGTAGTGTAAACCTCCGGATCGAAAGTTTCGATGGAAAAATAGAGTTCCAACGTATTTGCACGTAGAGACTCGCCGGTGTGCGCCGGTAATACACGGTCTCCTTTTGGCGCAGATCTCATATTTCTTCGCAAGACTCCCGCGGTTTGACGAGTGCTCGAGGCTTGTACGTAGAAATGCTCATATACGAATACTGCACGTAAGTGCATCGATCATGCACGAGTGTATGCATATACGAGTTTCGAAGACCGTGACCACGCGTGGATCGTAAAACGCAGAGTAAATGAAAACACGAAGGCGCGCGTGGGAGGAAGGGGAGCTCGGAGACAAAACACGGAGAGCGAAACCTGACTGGAAACGAAACTTGCAACCACAAATTATTTCTCTATTTGAGGTAATGGAACGAGCGAAAATGTTATATATTTCAAATGGAGCGGAGGTCCGATTCGTTGTTACGGTTGTTACGAGGGTTAGGATTTCCGTCAATTATAGAATTCGAGGGTATTTTTTCACGTTTTTTTGCAGTGCAGCCGCGGTGAAAGCTCATTTTCGTTCAGTTTTTCAATTAGCTTCGTTGAAAACCCATATTCGTCTTCTTCTCACTTAAAAAAATACAATTTCACAAAAAAAATCTTTACAAAAACGTTCTTGTCACCATTACGCGAAAAAGACCAACGAGAAGCGAGGATAGGAAACGTGGGTGGCAACATTAATTATTTGTTCGTATCAAATAACATTTCATTGACGAACGTAAAACATCGACAATTTGCCAGCAATATCCGAGCTGACGTGATTGCTTCGTTATTCTTCGTACATGCAACGTCCATTACGGGAGAGTTGATTTCATACTCGTTACAATGGCTTTTATTACTTTAGAATGCAGTTCTTGTTCACTTGATTCTTAGAACGAAACTCAAATATGTACGAATCATTGTACCGTAATTAAAATATTTATTTATCGTTGGTTTGCTGCACTGATTCAGAAATCGAATTACTGCTTGGGGAACGCGAAAATGATATATTTATAACCTCCTTGCGAGTGTGATGTATGATGGTATTATTATTTAATACGAAAAATAATGTAAGTTTTGATCTTTTTTCGTTATCGTTAATGACAATTTTCCGTCACACAGAACTGTTGTGTCGAAATCACTGATTATAATTATTAGAAATCCCGAAACAACGGGTAGAAATAATAAGCGCGAAAAAATTTCACGTTTTTGCGACAATCGAAATGTGATCGTTTAGTGTGGTACAACGGTTCGTCGTCGAAAATTCCCGTGGCAGCACTATAGCGATCCAACACGAAATTGTGCAATGAATGTAGAATCGATAAAAAGATGTACGTTAAACAGCGAAAAAAGGAAAAACGTCGAGTAATGGTTTCCTGTATTTTGCTAATCGAGCGCCAAACAACTTGACGTTGGGTGAGAAGATTGAGGTGAATTTTACCGTAGGAGAGGCGCGTACACGATGGGATAAAAAGTGCGAAGTGGAAACGCGCGGTGGTGTATGTGTTTTAAGTGTGCGTGCGCATCCGTGCGTATAAACCGCACATACGCGAAGCTCGGATTATTCTCCGTTCGTTTTTTATCACTTTGTTTTTTTCATTCTGTCCCGGTACCCTCGTCGAGGCATTGTTCGTTGACAGTGCGCGTGTGAAATGCGCGCTAGTTATTAAGAGAATAGTAAAATTACCGGCCGATATATGCCCGCGGAGGTGACGAAGGCTCAGCTCTCGGGTAATATGCCCGGGGATGACGTTCCCCACGACACTCGAGTACACAGATCAGGAAAAGGGGTCTGCGATTCATATGGAACGATTCCCCCTCCCCACCCCCTCGCTCACTCTCGTCCCTGCTCGGAGAGGGTGCGAAAAGATCGCAGAGTTAATTGACCGCAGTTCAAAACCGCAGATTCTCATCTTCCTCGCAATATCATCATCATCCTATATCTGTATATCCCCACAAATGGAGTGGGGCAGGTGGGGGGGGGGGGGGGGGGGGGAGCTACTGTACTGCAGTCACTTGCGATGAATAGAAAGACAAAGAAATTGGGTCGTTCGTCGTTATCGAGGGGTTGTGAGGAGAAACAAAAAGATCGATAAAAGAGTCGAGGCTCTTTATTATATGTCAGGCGAAAAATGGAGACGTACGAGTTCACTGAATATCATCGACGATGGACAGTTATATGAGATATTCCCGATCTTTTTTTTTTCAAACGCAAAAAACTGAGGGAACTTTTATTAATACAACTTGATACAACTGTAATCAATTTAATTCGTTATCGTTTGATTCAATTGATAGAAAACGTTCCACCATTTTTATACCGAAACGATCTCTGAATCTTTCCCTCATTTTGCCTTGTTCTCTCGATGAAATTGCCATTAAAACAAAATTGGTAATATTCCTCATCGAAAAGCTATTTAAACCGTCCCCGCAGCTCTCTCATCGATCGACCGCCCCTCGTGAAACTCTATATAAGCCGGGCAATCCATCTAGCCACTGGTTTTGACAGGAGAGCCCAGAAGATCCCAATATTGCGGGGGAGGAATGGCGTATAATGATTGACGAGAGAGCAGATGGGTCGACGTTGCAATGAATATGGATGATTTTGTGCTTCCCTTCGACAAAAAGTCCATCACCAAAACAGAATAATGAAAAAATATGTAATTTCTCGCAATATCGTATTAATCGTGATTCTCTGATGAATAAACTGAGCAGGCGTTCCCGAAAAGTCGAAATCGGACGTTCGGACGGAGTACAACTCCAGTACAAAAAAATGGAATTTAGACAGTTACGGTTTTCGATAAATTGTTCGGTCAAGTTCCGCCTTGTTTCAAGCGCACAAATAGCATAAAAACGGGAGAATCCAATGAACGGAAAAACAAAGGGGACAAAAGAATTTGACGAATATCGAATGTTATCTGTAGGCACAAAAAATCTAATAAAATAAAGATTATCGTCGCGTAACGTTGTTCAGGTGCTCATAACCCCAAAAAACAGCACCGCGTGAAACACAATCCCTGCTACGCAACGACGCTTCTCCGCGTCGACTGACTCGATGATTCGTTGCTGTATATATATGATCCAACGAATTGGACATTTGTCGAGAAAGGAGAAAAATTCAGGCCTGTTCTCGCTTTCTCGTGACTGACGTGGTTCCAGATGAAAATGACTGAATTCGCTATCGCGCACACGTAACCACTCCGCAAATGTATTCACATATACCGCGCGTATGTAAAACGAGAATTCTCGAGAGTGAGAAACGCGTCGGGACACATGACTGGAGACTACTTCGACGGGGGCGTGACACTAATGGGAAAACGACCCTACCCTTTCTTCTCTGCTTCTGTTAGTCGTCAAGAGACGAGTGTGATGTCAGAGGAAATCATTCACGTACATTCACGAGTTTCGACATCGCCATTACAATATGAAAATGAGTTTCGATCGTTACGATCGTAACTCGATGCAGTGTATCACGGATAAAAGTTGATCGCCATTTGCAAACATATTCCATAAAAGTTTCATAATAAAATATTTGTACAAATCGAACATTAACGAATGAATCAATGAAAACGAAGTGAGTCGAGAAAGGAAATTGTGAAAACTTCGTAAGATTAACGCTCGTTGAAAAGGCATTTTTCTCGGTTTTGGAAGCTTCGCAACATTTTGATAGCAGTAGCAGTGTGTAAAAAAAATCCAATCGAATCCCAGATGGCGAGGGGTTCGTGGCGCTGTCGATTCGACTTGGAATGTCAAACATATACGTATATATATATAGAAAAAGGCCATTGGCGTTTGGTACATAGTTTTTTTAGAGGCATCTGGGATCGCTCGTGAAAATATTTTTTTAAGCCAACAGCATCGTCTTCGTATATAATTTACGAATCAGCACGATATTATTTCAAGCCGATCTCGAGGCTTTTGTGATTATGTGGCCTCGAGCGTCGCCGCATTGTTTTTTCTACCGAGTTAAACGAGCATTTATTTTTCCCAGGTCGTATGTGCAACGAAAATAGTACATGAAAGTTTTATGGCAGTTTATGAATACACCAGTTATTTGACCTGCCTTCCGGCATTTCTCTTTCCACAATACGATCGAAAACTTTTTCCCTTGCACCTAATAATATTCTATCTTGAACGTAACCAAAGTTTCGTCATCTCCTTCCACTGCGTATTTGATGTTTTAAGAAGCTTTCAATTAGATGCCCCACTATTTATTATGTAGATTTCGAAATTTCACGATGTTTACGAGCTTCCGTTATATTCAAAAAAAGTGTTGCATAAATCTTCGAATAATAAAAATCCTTAGATTTTGAAACAATTGAGAAAATTCTAGAATATTTTGATGTTTCGTATTTTTACATCTTTCTTCCTCTCCAAGGAATTTTGAATGATTTTACAAGAAATTATGAAGATTTCTTGAAGTCGCGTACACAAAAACAATCCACGACGACGTGTGACCACGATGAATGGATACTTTGCGAGTGCTTTGATCTCACAATTTAGTGATGCGAGTGAAGAATCATGTAAAGATTGCAGGTTACGCATACATGGCAGCCATGATGGACGCAGCATGAATGCCTTCCGTCATCTGGTGTGCGCGGTGTGTAAAAAATTCCGTTTTCGCTGATGTTTTTTTTGTTTTCCGCCAAGTACGAGTACCCCCGAAGCATATTTACTCTGCGAGGAGTGATCTTTCATCGTGTGTGAATACTAATTAGCAGCGAGCGGGAAATACCGGGTTGCGTGAGGTTGTGCGATGTCATTTGTACGTGTATCCGTCTCGGCAGACGCCACGACTGGCTTGAGCCGTCATGCCCTTCCTGGCTGTTATATGATGACGCGAGGAAGTGTGTGAGAACCGCTGGTGGCGCTTGCGACGTCGTGGCAATTGTGTGCAACGCGGAGATCCCTATTTCTAGCGCGGTGTCTACTTTACCGATTGTTTACAAAGTCATATATGTTGGTGAAGCTTTTTTGTGATTGTCGGGAAAAACGGCTTTCGGTCGAATGATAATTAATTCGACAACGACGCACCAATAATTGAGTTGTTCGGTAATAAAAAGAAGGTTTCGAGTCGCGAATTAAGCTTTGCAGAAAATTTTTCGACGTTCCTCAGTACGAAACGGGTTGGTTTAACGAACGGAATAAGAATGACTAAGAGATACTTATCTGGCGAAAGAGGCCCCCGCAGTATAGGTACACGGTGAATGTTCCTCGTTGGCCCGACGTACCAGTTGTTTATGGCGGCGATACGAACGAAACACACCGAGAGAAAGAGCTAGGCACCCATCCCCCTCTTGCATTCGGGAGACCCATAAATTTTCGGGAGTCCCCGGGCCTGGCTATTTCACGGAGAATTTCTCCCTCGCGTAGTCTGCGGATGGATTTATACGGGAGCGTAGGATTATGGGTAATGGGCTCCGGTTGGGACAAAGAGTTACAGTCGTTGGCCTCTGCGCCAGCGATTCATTCGCTTTTTCTTTTCTGTGGAGTCAAATTCGTTCTTACCGAGGGCAGGGACACCCCGGAAGCGCTTGGAATGGGGCAAAAGGACGAGGAATATTTCGGGTGTGTACGGCGGGCCTTGAAAGCGGAAACGCATCGACCAATCCGCGGTTTCTTCATAGTAATCAAACGAACGAAAGCATTGGAGATCGAACATTTGCCAAAATTCAGTCATCGAACAACTTCTATTGAGTTTTAGCTCAAAGTTTAAATATTTTATCATCAAACCATAAAAACACGAGAACGAAAAGTGTCGGGGAATGGCGGCGGAAGTGTGTGGACTTTGGGTGTCGGTGCGGATAAATAAATAAAATCCTTTTCGATTAAATAATAATAATTATTATAATAAAGTGTATTAAAAATCGTATACAATTTTGATTTCCGTATCTTAAAAAATTCTTTTTTTTTTCATTGCTCTTGTCAGTCGAACGAAAATGCTTTAAGGCGATACTTTGAGACGTAGGAAAGGGGCGAAGTGGGTGAAATTGTGTTTACCTCTGCTTTTAACCTTCCGTTAGTGTAGACTATATATATGTATCATGTAATGTACAGTTCAAACGAAGAAAACGACGACGACGACGACGACAATGAAAACGAAATATTTTCCATCGGGTATACATCACGCTACTTATAATTTTACGGATACTTTTACTTTTTATTGACAATCATCGTGACAAAAAGTGGCTTAAAACTAATTCGTATATAAATTCCTCTTCTCTCCTTCAACTGCTTTTTTTTTTTTCTTTCTTTTTCAATCTTTTCAATCAATTTATTTACTTTAACGGCGCTACTAAATTTTTGTTCCTTTTTCTTTTCACTCTTCATTCATTCATTCGGTAAAAACGAAGTTTCTTCTTCTTCTTCTTCTTCTTTTAATATTACTTTTGTTCACTACTCTTAATTTGTTCGTTTCGTCAATATGGCTTCGTTAAGTTTCTTCCTTGTTACGACATTACGTGATATGTGAGAGAGAAAGAAAGGCTAAAAAAACGCTTTTCGGTAAATCTACTATGTTACAATTTCGCACTTCGCTTTGACGGTAACGCGATTATTTTCGTTTGCCGCGCAAACGCGCACGGGTGACGGTCCTCTTCTATCGGGGCTTCGTGTGAAAACTTTTTATGCGAATGAAAATACCGAAGGTGGGAATGGTCGAGTACACTTTTTTTTTATCGAGGCAGTGCAAGTTTTCTTTTTTCATTCTCGTAGATTTCGAGTATTTTCATTTACGACCGTTTCCCTTGTTTTTTTTTGCATTCGTGCAAATCTTTTGACAAACATTTTGAGTAGAAACATTTTCGAAAGAATCTCAGAGCGCTCGAAACGAGGGATATAATGAATCGAAATTGCACATGGGCCGATCGAAACATCGCACGAATAAACATTTTTCATCGTCACTATTAGTATTTCGAAAGTTCACGAAACACGCTCGTCCCCCGCTCTCTCTTCGTCATCTCATTCGCAATCGAAACGACGCAAACAAACACGCAATACCTTTCCTCTTTCAATTGGGGTGAAAAACGCGTTACGCGTGCTTAAAGTTACCTATTTATACGGATGTTTTTTGCTTTTTTTTTCCCTTCTTTTACTGTTTCTTTAGATACTCACGGGTGATTCTACAGAGCTACTTTCGACTGGGCGGTTTCGGAACACGGGATATCGTGACTTTTCATCGTTATTTATTATTATCATTATCATTATTATTATTATTATTACCACTATTTTTATGACTATTATTTTGAAAAATGTATGTTTTCCAGTATTTTCACAACATTTCACTCGGGATTCTAAACTCCATTGTTACTCCGGAGACACACCCGTGCCACGATTCCACATGTTTATACACGGGTTTCCACGCACGTACATATATATATATATATATATATTAGGGTATGTCGAAAAAAATCGATATTTTTTTTTCCGGCTCCACAAGCATTTTTCTTCTTGTTATGCCAAACGATGAAGCTAGCCAAAAGGACAGCTCAAAATAAAATTATTTCGGCCGGCCCACCGCATACTTCAATTTTCCATAAGAATAACATGGGAAAAAAAAACTTCGGTGAACATTGTTCCATATCATCTGTAAAAAAAATTGGACATATATTCTACTGACGTATTTTTGTAGAAAATTGAATTCCCTACAAAAAAAGTCGTTAGAGTCATTGGCCTAGAACCAATTGTTCAACGATTACAGCAGTTTGAAGTTTCTAACGTCACTTGGCCAGATTTCGCATGTATCGTTGCCTATTTTCGAGGTCGCTACTTTTAATGGTACTGTTTAAATTGGACTGAAAACTATTTTTAAGTATAGTTTTTCAAAAATAGCTTCTAGGATCGTTATCTAGGCAAAAATATCGGGTACATACTGTTCTCATTTGTTTGAACGAACGACATAAATTGTTTGTCTTTCCACTATTTGTTTGAATAAATTATGAAATTCAATTAACCAAACCAAATGCACAGATACAAATATACATAGGAAAAGAGAGAGAGAGAGAGGGAGAGAGAGAGAAAACAGTTCAATTTATTTCCCGTGCTTACTATTGAATTGATTAACTTATTATAATTACATGTTGGCGTAATACCGAACCGTTTGAGCGCTGTAAGCGCACACGTTGGCGTAATGCCGAACTGCTTCAGTCTTAATTTTTTTTAAATATAAAAAAACATAGGCTTTAGCCCAATTTAAACAGCACCGTTAAAGGGAGCGACCTCGAAAATAGGAAATGATACATGCGAAATCTGGCTAGGTGACGTCAGAAACTTCAAACTGCTGTAGCCATTGAACGGTTGGTTCTAGGCCAATGACTCTGAGGACTTTTTTTTGTAGGGAATTCAATTCTCTACAAAAATACGTAAGTAGAATATCTGTGCATTTTTTTTTAAAGATGATATGGAACAATGTTCACCGAAGTTTTTTTTTCACGTGTTATTCTTATGGAGAATTGAAGTATGCGGTGGGCCGGCCGAAATAATTTTATTTCGGGCTGTTTCGGGCTAGCTTCATCGTTTGGCATAATAAGAAGAAAAATGCTTGTGGAGCCCGAAAAAAAATATCGATTTTTTTCGACACACCCTAATATATATGTATATGCGATTCGATCCCATTCGTACTTCGACAATGAATAATCATTAAGTTGTTTTTTTTTTACCCCTTACGACGAATTACACTGGATACTACGCACGGCACGATATTCCTACGGAATAGACGAAACGTGCGTGCGTTACTCTCTACTCGCTTTGCGGTATAAAAAACATTGGTTTATCCGAAAATAAAAAATAATGTTGAAAAGTTGAAAAAAAATGTACAAACAAAAAATCGAGAGACACGGTAAATGCATTATTTTCGTCCAAGCGTACGTTATTCGTTCGTCATTCGCTCGATACACTTTCCTCCTACACATTCGCGCGCGAGGGTCTCATTTTTTTTTGCATTTTCTTCTCGTGGCAAGATCACGGGGTTTTTTTAAGCCCTCCCTCTCCTTCCAATCCGCTTCGCCGTACAGATATGTGTAAAAAACCATAAAACGAAGAAAAAAATAATTACAAGTAATGACGATTGAAACACAATTGAGGGAAAATCTGTACACTTTCTTTCCCCAGTTAAAATATACATTCGACCAGCCAAGCCCCATTCGCTTTATCATCATTTCGAGTTGTGCTCTCGGATCTGTCGACGCTTTGCCAAAACTCCCGTACGACGTTCTTATTTACAACGATAAACTATGTACCTTCTAAATCGTATTATACTTTTTCGTTTATATTTACAGAGCGATTAGTCGTCGGCTTACGATTACGTTTTTTGTTTTGTTTTTTTTTTTCTTCCTTCCACATCCTCGCCCCCGTTTTACGCAGCTTGGAACGTTGCACGAATTCGAAGAGTCTCGTGGCTTTCTCGGAAAGAAGTTCAAATTTCAGTTTGCCGGTGGTAAAAAGTGATTTTTGCTCTCATTTTATCACGAATGGCGTCGGGGTCGTTTGGTTTTTTGATCGAGTGGAAACGAACGCAATTAAAATATGGAAATAATCTTGAGACCCTTCGAAAATGACGATTTCGCAAGCACGATTGGCATGCAGTAAAACGGAAAGGTGAGGGATGAGAAAAAACGAGCAAATTCCATGGTAACGTCAAATCCGCGGGAGAGGAGGGCGGGCGGGGGGGGGGGGGGGGCTGAGACGAAAAGAGGTGAAAGTGGAAAAGAATGGGGATTAATTAACCGACGATAAAAGTTCGCAACGACCCTTCGAAAATTCCCTGTATAAAGATGCGTCGCGAATCGAAATTCCATAGTATTTGGTTGGCGAGGAAAGTGCACGGATTCGAAGTCAAATTCGATTCAAATGTTTTTCAGCGGTTTTCAGTTCGTCCTTTGTCAATGGCACGCACACCGGTACAATTGCACGTTCGACCCGTACACACAAACACACAAACATACGCTCAAGAGTTTTAGAAACTCGCTATAGCCATAGAGGAGTCTCGAAAGACGATTCGACAATTCGGAATTCACACTCGTGCATTTGCACATACACGCACACGCACACAGAGGTCCTAGTCATTCACGGACGGTGAAAGTTTGAAAAACAAGCCTCCGGCTATTGTTTTCCACGAATCCACGATGAGATCCACCGAAAAAGGGCAAAAGCAAGATCGCCGAAGAAGAATGGCAACGATGGTGCAGAGATAATTCCACGCGGAAGCTCTTACGGTCTCTCGTTTCTTTCGTCCAATGTTTTACTTTATCCTTTTCTTTTTTTTTGTGTTTTTTTTGTTTTGTTTTCGTTTTATATTATTTTAAACTTATTTTTGTATGTTTATCGAAATACGTATATTCGGTCGTGCGGCAGTCGCGTTTAAAAGTTTGCTTTTGTTTGCCCACAATATGCACCGTTGGTATGAGGAGCGTGTCCACGTTAACCAATAATAAAATCATCGTCAATCGACATCCGTGAGGTATTCGGAATGAGCGCTTTTCGTAGCTCCGGAGTTGAGACTAGTGCTGGGTTCACGGGATCGAAGACAGTCTCGTGAAGATCGAAACGATAAATGGGCGAGTCCTCGTTGGATCGCGACGAAGCTAGGGAGAGCAGCCGCGGGAACGTCGGTTTTCTATAAGAACGATTTGGTCGGACGAAGCCAGTGCGCAACGGTTACTCGATCGATCCAGGTTATTTTTGTTCGGAGAGTGAACGAAATGTGAATCCGCGCTGCGAAGAGGAATTTGGAGATATGCGAAAAGGCTGACGACGTTCGTTTGACGAATGGCCTCTTATTGGCTGGTGAACCATTGACGATCTCATACGTCAGTGGCCTGAGTGTAGGACGGTGCCAGGCCATGAGCCGGTGTCAGCGGCCCAGTGGTCGAAGCCAATGAGCGCCTCGAGTAAATGGTAGCCGCTGAATGGGGTGTGTGAGGCGCTGTGTGTGGCGTGTGCCTGCGTGAGGCCGAGGCGAAGGGCTAAATGGGCCCGTAGTTGCTGAGGGCCGAGGGCCTCTCTTGTTGCAGCTGAGATTGCTGTTGCTGCCCGTCGCAACCAGCGGTGCTCATGTCGCCACCCGCCGACTGGTGACGTCATACATGCGAGAGAGGTGGTTGTTTGAGTACGTGATGATGAAGATGATGCTGGGAGGCGCTCGCGACGCTACCGGGTGGCAATAGAGCGCTACCCGGTCCGGAGGGTGTCTGGTACTGGGGCATGACGGCACGTCCTACGACTCCCTTGATGCTTGCGCTTCCGATTCCGCTGACGCCGGTCACTCCAGCCATACCTGCGCCATTTCCACCTGCGGCGCCTACGCCTCCGCCGAAGAGACGTCTCCAGAGTCTTCGCCACGAGTCGAGGGTCTTTCCGCTCCATATCCATACCCCGGAAGTTATACCGACCGCGAGGGCCATGAAGTACTTTAGCATTAGTACGGAGTAGAGGGGCCGGGAGCGGGGAAGGCACGGGCAAGCGAGGGATCCAAGCCACGCCTCCCTCAGGGTCGATTCGTAGAGATGACAGCCAAGTACCGCGCTCGCCGGGACCGTGTACAGCACGGAGAAGACTCCTATTCGTATCATTAGCTTCTCCAATTTGTCCGCTTTCGCTCCCGGCTGGCGTTTTATCACTGAGCGTATCCTGAATAGACTGACGAATCCGGCGAGCAAGAAGCTCGTTCCCAGTAGCAGATAAACTAGCAGCGGCACGAGTATGAAGGTCCGGACTCCTTCGGGAGCGACGGTGCAGACACCGGCGACGGGATCGCCGGCTACGCCCCCGGCGAGAAGGGCCCAGACCGTTTGGGCGGTCGGCGCGAGCCACGCGGCGAGGTGAAAATACTGGGAGTACGAGGCTATCGCCTCGTTGCCCCACTTGAGCCCGGCCGCCAGGAACCACGTGAACGCGAGGATAACCCACCAGACGGAGGATGCCATGCCGAAGAAGTAGATCATGAGAAAGACCGTGACGCACATCCCCGGCCCTTGAGCCCCGGACCTCAGGACCGAACCTTCGCAGGCGATTTCCTCGTGACCCAGCACGCTCCTCGCCAGATACCCGAGGGATACGACGAAGTAACAAGCCGAGAGGAAGACTATCGGCCTCTCAGGATATTTGAAACGCTGGGTGTCGATGAGGAAGGTGGTGACGGTGGTGAGGGTGCTTGCGGCGCACAGGCCGCTCCACATGGCCAGCCATACCGCCACGAAGTCGCGTTCTTCCCCGGTTAGGAAGGCCCCGTGACAGGGCAGGGCGCAATCTGACAGCACGACAGTGTCCTGGCTCGGTGCGATTCCTACGAGTCCCGGGTGCACCGCTAGCCCATGACTTCCGACCATGTGCATGCCCCCTAGAGTGCTCCCGTGGCCGTTTCCTACCGCCCCCAGGGTCACGAGGGGTGCTCTGCACCTGCACGTGCAGTCCCTCGTCCTGTCCCCTGGGGGGTGCTGGCAGTTTTTTTGATTCTTGCCGGGCTTGCAGCGCGCCGGCAGCGAAGTTTTTGGCGGTCGGGTCGCTCGTGGTGGACCGGGTGCTGGTAGCGGGGCGCTGCTCGCCGGTCCGCCGCTGCCGCCGCTTCCGCCGGCCCCGCCGTTCGTAGACGCGTGATTGTCCTGTTCCATACAGAGGTTCTCCGGGTCACCCTGAACCGGCAACCTCTCGCAGGCCATTCTCTCCGGCCACGAGAAACCGTATTGTCTCATAAGAGGAGCGCAGCCGGCGCGAGCGCGTTCGCAAACGCTTCTGCAGGCGGGCAGCGGTTTGCTGTACTCGGGCAAGCAGATCGGCGTGTACATGGAGCAAAGGAAGAACTTGAGATCCGGCGAACACTTTATTTCAACGAGCGGCCAAAACTGATGGACCTCCAGGCCCGCTTCGTCCTGGGTGTCGTGATTGAGCTCGTTCGGCATCGCCGTCAGGTTGTAACCGATCCCGTGACACATCGGGATCTTTATGTCCTCGCACCTGCTGTTGCTCCCCATCATCGAGCCCCCCATCACCGAGTGCCCGCTTCCGCTGCTGCTCAGGCCGCTTCCACTCCCGCCGCTCCCGAGACTCCCGGAGCTCCCGGAACTTCCTGGAAGAACCCCGATCGCCGATGAGGAAGACGGCGACGACGAACCCGCCGAGGATGAGGACGCCGACGAGGACGAGGACCCCGCCGATGAACCGCCGCCACCGCTGCCGGACAGCGGCCCCACGCTGTTCGCTGCTCCGATCGCCGAATCTGATCGCACGTTCGCGAAAGCCCCCCTCACCAGACACTCGTTCACCGCCAGGAGAATCATTATCGGCAGAATCGCTGCCATCGTACCGCAGATGCGCGGCGGCCTCCTCGCCAGCCCCATGCTCGACGACCTCGTTCAATCGCTTTATGCTCGCCTTGATTGCATCACTCCAATCTGTAATCAAGACAAAAAACGGCTTTCGTCAGAGACTCTTTCAGGCACAGGATTAATTCTGGAAAACGCGATTTATCAATTATCGTCACGAGCATACCGCGCGCATCGGATAACAGCGTCGCAACGGAAATGCCGCGTTCGCAACGCGGAGGCTACCGCGGCACTCGCCGAAAAGAAACTGTACCTCGCTCATTCCCAGATATTCGCGACCGAGTATTTGTAACTCATCCGGCTCGAGGGACGCACCTCCCCCGGCGGGATCGCACTGACACACCGTTCCGGCGACGCGTGTCCATGAGAAAACGGGGGGGGTATTTCGGAGGATGGCAACATTTAGTGAGCTCCTTGTATATAGAACTATTTCAGTCGCGCAGCGCCCGCGAGTCCGATCCATACATCTGGCTTCGGGTAATGAAGCTCTCTTGCCAGACTCGAGTGAACACGAAGGCGAACGAGCTCCTCGGATCGCGTATCCGGACGAGACGCCGCTGTCTGTGCGCCTTCGCGTATGTTTCTCCTGGAGACTCCTCTGTGAAACTCTTCGATAAACCCTGGCGCCCCTCCCCCCCGTCGGTGAAAACCGGAGGAAGCCGAGCGCACGGATCTTATAATAGGCTTTCAAGATTCGGAGTGAAGAACACGTGAGCGAGGCGAAATGTTATTGTACCGAGGTCCTGTGTTAGTTTTAACGTTTGTTAACCGCGCCTCTCTCTCTCTTCCTTTCTATCGCTCCGACGTTCAACCGAAACTATTTTTAGGCCACATGCGAGCGAGAGCCAGCTCGCTCGAAAGCACTCGCGGCGGGTTACAGGATGCTGCAAAAGCGGATGATCGCAAAGTTTCCTCGCTAAGTTAATTACGCAAAATCCTGAAGGAAAAAGGCCGAGTTAATTATCCCTCTAACGAATCCTTTGTCACGTCCGGAAAATCGAAGATTGCCAATTTAGTCTCCCTGACGTTTTAAATTGCTCGGGGAGGAGAGAACGCTCCGTCGCTCGGGCCTATCGAGTATCCCTGCTTCGAGGAGCCTCCACCGGATTGGCCCGCTTTCCAAAAATCGTTCGACACCTCGTCAGCAGCTTGGTTTCGAGGAAAAAAATGTCCAAAGAATTGATCTCTTCAGAATTCCACTCGTCTGACTAATATAATTGAAAGTTTTGTTAATCTCTCGCTCTCACAAGAACCCGCACAGGAGGTTCGCGACTCGTCGCGGCTGTAAGACACGCGGGATAGTTGTATTTATCGTTCTTACAGTAGCTCAGTCTTCTTCTAATGAGAGACATAAAATATTTCCGAGTTATTCATTATTCTGGTCCAACGTCTTGAGTCCCATCTCGACTCGGTGTAAGAACAGTCGTTTTTTTCTCTCCTCTTTCAAGAAGAAGCACCCTGGAGACGTCTCAAGGCGTCCTCTCCTCTGGCCAGACTCTCAATTGACTCTCCAACTTTTCTCTCTCGCACAGACTCCGCGACGACTCGGAATGACCAAACGCTTACTCGAAGCATCCACTCCAGTGTCCACTCGCCTTTGAGTACCTTCGCGTATACACGCGAGTCTTCGAACTCGAGATCGCGCCTGCTGCTTCGATGAATCAAGAAACAAACGCGGAGCTGAGATATTTCGAAAATTCGTACAGTCATCCTGAGACGCGCTGCTGGGATGGAGAGATGAACAAATAGTGGAAGGATGCGGCTCGTATTTGTGGAACGTCAAAAAAGATTATTTTCAACCCGATTATAACCGACTTTGGTGCGAACGAAAATCCCGGAGAGATGCCACGTACCTTCGTATTTTCAAAAATCTATCACATTTCGCAGAATAACCGCGCAACCGTCCTCTTTACGGCTCTGCTCAAAAACAACGCTCCTCCAAACAGAAAACGCCTCAAAAGGCTTCTTTTCGGGTGGGGTTCAATATGTCGAATAACTGAATTGTAGAACGGTCGATATTTCGAAATTTTAAAAGTTGTGATATCAGTTTGGAGAAAAATAAGTAATTCGAAATTCTTATTCCCGATCGACTATTCAGCAGATTGCGTGTTTAATCAAAAATTCCTTCTTTGAATTCGTATTTACCAGAAAATATATATTTCAATAGTTTTCATTTCGAATGCAATTTTAACAGACCATCCGAATGTCAAAAGTTCATATTTTCGAATTCAAAATGGAGAGTAATTGTTTTACAGACAGACCAGAATATAGAGTAGCAAAAAATCGAAAGTGAATTTTTCGGGCCTATAAAACTTAGATATATGCAGAATAGCGATAGCTTGAAAAGGTGAAAGTCAAAATGGCGATGTTTAAAATTGGAGATCACCGGTCTGAGTAAGTGAGTGAGTGAGGCGCGTGTATTAGAGCTCCGCTGCATTTCTTTATTTTGATCGATCGACTTTCTAACGTTTCGCTATTTTGACCGTTCGACTTTTTGGTGTTTCAGTATTTCAACCTGAGTAATATTTGGTCTTTCGTTATTATATTTTCAAAATTGTGAATTTTCACAGTATCGCTGACTGTAGTAATTTATGAATCGAAAGAGTGATAGTTGAATTTTCGAAAAATCGATATTTTAATCACCGTCCTATGGGCGATTGTTACATTCTATTTTCGATGTAAACGTTCTTCGAACCCTGCAGTTTCTGCTTTATTTATTTTCGGCATTCAAAGCTCTAGTCGAATCTATCCGTCTCCATATTATCATTCTCAGTTTATAAATTCGAGATTTTAGTTGTTCGAAATTTTAGTCATTCCAATATTTGATCCCCACCCTTCATTTCGTAGATTCTTTTCGTAGATGAGATTATTAATCGATTCGTTGTACAACAAACAACGGGACTCGATAACAAACAAAATTGTACAACAAATATAATAAAATTGGCTGTACGCCGAAGAATGAGTCCTGGCACATTAATAAACTCTCCTCTTTTTTTCATTTTATATTTGTAAAATCAATACAGTGCGCGGCATGCCTCCTCTTTTGTCACGAATAATCTGTGTTCGGAGTAAACATTTTAGAAGCAGAGTTGTTTTCGAGAAAAGACGTAAAGAGGATGGTGGTTGTTATTCTGCCGTTAGATTTTTGCGAGCTGCACCTTCGGCGCTTTTATTTACTTCGACTGGGAGCCCGCGAGTGCTCCAGCAGCAATTGTTTTTCTTCGATTCTTTCTTCGCACGTAAGTTATCAGGAAAAATGATGGTAAAGTCGAACGCCTGGCTCCATAAATCTCATTGTAAACAACACGTCGAACGAGTTGCTCGAGATGCGCCAAGGCTAGAATACCGGAGGACAAGAACCAGTATTAGGAGTTGCGGTGTACGTGCGAGTGCCTCGGTAGGAAACGAAAGGGGAAACGACGTTTTCTCGTAGGCCTGTTGCTCTTGCGATATACTCGTTCCTCGGGAGTTCCGCTTCTAAAAGATGTTTTAAATTTCTCGTTTCTTCGTCCTCCCTTTTCCCTTTTCCCTCGTGCCGCTCTTTATCTTGTCTCCCGTGCATGTTTCGTTTGCTTTTCAGCGAATATTTTTCGTCCCTTCGTTCCAGGAGGTTTCAGCAGCTGAGTGGGGCCTGCCCGGTCGATTATTTTCGATTCTCCTCCATCCGGCCTCGCGCGTCCACACGGTTGAAACGTTATGAGGCTGAAGTTTCCAACGTTGGAGTCCAACGAAATGATCGAAAAAAACTCTCCAATAATTCCAGTAATTCTCCTATTTTGTTCCCTGCCAAATTTGCGATTCGTTGTTTTTCAAGTTGCACCCAACGATTCGTGAAATAAAAAATTGGTGAATTTCAAACGTTTTTTTCGTTCATTTCGTTGGACTCCAACGTTGGAAACTTCAGCTTCGTTGAAACGTTCCTCGGAACGTCTGAGATCGCGAAACTCGAAGTGAGACGTTCCGAGGTCGAAGGGCACTCGGGAAACGAATGAAATTCTCCATACAAATAATGCTTGTTCGGAATACTTGGAAAAGTTTGATCTCCGCGTTTTTTTATTCAGCCGGAGAGAAACGAAGTACGCGAACGGAATGCTGCACTCGTAAAATTGGCTGCTCGGTTAAATAAATAGTAGCTCGTCTTCGTTGGCCCGGACGCTTATCGTTTTCAGCCTCCCCCCGCGTCCCGTTTCTCTTTTCCTCCGGGAGCAGGGGGGTGCGCTACGTTCGCGTATTCGTTTCGTATTTTCACCGCGTCTCTCGCTCGTGTTCCCGGGGTCATTTTACCGTTGCATAAGAGGTGCAAATTGAAGATGTTGTTGCTAGACTGTTAACTCGAAGGCTTTTTGTATAAAATCGAGTATTCTGCAGAGCCGGAGGATGCGCGGATGTTGGAGTCTCCGGTGGAGCCCCGCCCCCCGGTCTCCTTGTGCCGGCAACGGTGAAGGATGAACTTTGCTAATTGGGCGCGCAGTATCAGTATCAGCAACGGCGGCAGTAGCAGCAACAGCATCGCGAGGCCAGAAAGAGGAAGAGAGTGGGATCCGCGTTTCTCTTTGGCTCGACGAGACGAGGCTCTCTCGCGAAGCAAAGAATATTAATTCGTCGCAGTCCGCTCCCGTTACATCGTGTCTCAACGTTTTTTGCATAAATTAGCATCCCGACGGAGCCACCTTTTTCCAGGTTTCTCCCCTCTCGTCCACGACAATTGAATCCATCGAGCCTCGTCCGGAGTAGCTCGTGTGTCAGTCGTACTTCGTTATTAACCTCGGCGGTTAGCCGAGAGCGTCTCGAATCCGCTCGAGCGACTTCGGGCCCGATCGAGGCAAAACTCGGGCGAATCGGGCTCGGAAAAATTGAAATCCCCATCGCGAATAAACTCGAAATCCAATTTAAAACTCAAGCTATTAGGGTCGCGGGTCGACTCGCTCCCGCTGGTCTTCCAGAAGACGAGCCGGACAGGGATCACCCGACGACGTCTACGCAGTTACGAATAACCCCCCGCGCGCGCCTGTATCTCCGGCGCATATCCCGCGAGAGTATTTATCCGGCGCGCACATGTGTACCCGCGAGAGCGGGGAGCTCCGCGCTTATCTCGTTGGCTGCTTTTCAAACAGCGCTAAGAATCACGAGGCATCCCGCGGAGTCTGTTAAATAAACTACAGGTAGGCGCGATATCCCCGTGGCGCATCGAGTCACGACCCTCTTCTTTCTCCCTCTTTATCTCCTTCTCTCTCTCCCTCGCGCCTCCGCTCCTCCTCTTTTCCTCTTTTCCTCGTCTCCTCGTCTCCGCGCCAGCGGCCATCCTTCCAACTCGTGCCCTTTTCCTCCTCGCACATCCTTTAACAATGCGCAGATCCGCGTCCCCCTCGCATCCTCTTCTCCGCGCCCCGCTCCTCAGCCTTCTTCCGCCAATTCCTTTGGTACGACAAGCTGCAAGATTTACTCAGCCAATGCCGGTGAATAATACGCTGCTTTTGTACACTCTCTTCGAAAATTCGCTCGGCAGGTTCGACGTCGACGACCGAAGATCGTGAGATACTTTTCAGTGCCTTTTCACGCTCCGCGCGGGCCTCAACGCGGGAGGCTCCGTTTTGGGACAGCCTGTATAGGGAGACGGAGCCTTAAGGGGGGTAAGAAAAGTCCGCAAAGATGATTCAAGTAGGAGACAGCTCGTTGAGGTTCTCTTTCTCTTAGGTTGAGACTGAAACTTTGTTACCTGAGCAATTACGGATAAGAATCTGACGTTCGCGCGACTGGCAACGTCATTTTTGCATTATTTATTCGATTCTCCAAACCCTGGACGGGCTGCTGGCGCTGCGGGGTTGCGCGGAGGTTGGAGAGAACGAGGAATAAAAAACTCTGACAGCAGTCTCTCTTCTTAAAAGTTTCTTTGCGCTTTTGTAAAGCGATATTAATTTCTTTCGGATCCTCGGCATTGAGAGATTATTATTATCGTAAGAAACTGTTATTATTGAAATATATAAAAATACGAGTTGCTTGTTATTCGCTCGTAATTTATGGGCGAGATGAAAGATGCTCGAAGAAAAAATACGAGACGAGAGTTTACGCTTTCTCGTTAGATGCGACGACGCTTCGCGAGGATTCTCTCCTTTTCATTCGTTCGTTCGCTTCGTGGCTTGGATATACTCTCAATTCTGATTTATGTAAGCATCGAAAGATACACAGCCTGTTCGATATTTTCGCTCGACCGAAACCTCCGTCAATCATAAGCCCACGCGAAATAGATTTTTCTGGACAACTTTTAATCGAAAAACTTCTGAGGCTAGTCTCGGGGTTTTTTTGAAAAATCATAACCCCGAGCACTCGTACTACGTTTTTTGAAAAAAAAAAACCCACTCGAAGCTGCTATCGATTGAGAGTCGGCCGGGGCCAAGTTTGAGAGTCACTGGATCGTCAAAGAGGCTCGAGTACCTTCCAACATGCAAGAGAGAGAGAGAGAGAGAGAGGAAAAGGGACTCGAGAGGAGCCAGAGAAACGAGCTCCTCGTCTCTGTGGGCGCAGATAAAATATTCTCTCTCCAGACACTATTCCCTCGCTATTTTTTCATTTCATAGAAAAAGCCTTCTTCGCAGTCAACATTTATCTTCGTAAACATTTCAATGTTTGTTCAACAGCTTTGGAAAATATATTTGTCATTAAAATCCACGTTTTTCCATAAACTTTTCGCGTTTTACAAATTTCTGTATTCCCACGCGGCGCAGCATCATTATTCCGGAGGCGTTCCAACTCTTTTCTAATTCGATAAGCTGCCTCCGAGCCTCCCGATTTGACGTCGCACGCACTAGTATTTTTATCGTTTCTCCCAGCGGGCCTTTAGAATACCGAAAACTCGATATTAATCTAGCCTCGTCAATCATACACAAGCACGAACTTTGTGAGCGAGAACAACGAAGACCTTCGGTCGTCGCAGCACCGCCGAAAACGCTCTCGCGAGATAGCCGATCAAAGTCGTCTTTCAATACGAAAAGCCAGACAGAAAGAGGCAGAGTCGGAGGATGGCGAGGATAAAAAATAGCTTGGCCCGCACGGAGGATGACGCGATGAAGTTTTCACCGCGATAGACACCCATAAAAATACATCTGTTCTTTTATTTATGAGGCTGTTTCGTGCGAATCCTCGTACGATAAAGTTTCCGGATGAGAGAAATGGAGAGAGGGACTCGCGTAAGGTCGATCGTTGATCAAACTCGATTGGGTTACTCTTTTAATCAGAATCGCCGACGATCAAATATCCTCCGAAGCGTTTTATGCATACCGGAGAGGGGAGGGGAGAAAAAATGAAGTTCCGGAGCGCCCTCTCGCGGTCGGCTTCTCAGACTATATAAAACAATATTACGGCAGTATATTATAGTTAATGGCTCGTGGAACGAGCGAGAGACTCGACTTCCTTCCCCGTTATAATTACTCCTTTCGCTTTCCCCATTATTATTATTATTATTATAAATATTATTATTTTTCTTGTTACTCTCATGATAAATTATGATAAAGAGGAGTCCTCGGAAACGAGTGACGTCGTCGTGTGCCGCAGCAGACTCCGACTCTCGCTCGATCGCAAGGAATGAAAAATATATATATGGGAGAGAAGGAACGAGCTCGTTAAGACACCCGTGTGCGCCGATCTCGCAGCCGCGCGGTCTGCGGAGACTCTCTGCCTATTCGTGATAATCCCGACGCACGGTTTTATCGAGCCGCGCGCGCGTTTATCCTCCGAGTATTTACACGGAGGGCTCTTTAATACGTTGTGAATTATGAAGTGACCTAAAAAACGAGGATCGACAAATGTGTGCTTGCACCGCGCCGGGGAAATGGAATAGAATATTGAGAAACTTCTGCTCAGGGAAAATCTTGATTAATTCATCACTTGGCTACTTTTTGAGCTGAATCTTTGTTTATGCTTCGAATTCCAGAACGTTTAACTAGCTCAGTGTGGCCCGACAAGTTGGCTCGCGGTTTCGATATTCCTCGAGTTTGCTTCACCGATTCGTTGCTGTCCGTTCCGCGCGTCAAATTTCTCCGCGCAGCCGAAAGGTCAAACGTCCCGGTGCGGCTGTCGGGAACGATCATCTGTTTTGGCTGCCGCGTAAAAATCCTCGTTCGTTGGCGAGCTCCGAAGCTTTCACCTACGAAAGCTGGCCCCGAGTGCGAGCCGAAATGGAAAATTTGTGCTCCAGAAGTATCGAGCCTCCGGACAGGGAGCTCGAGATTTATCGAGGCTTCGATTGAAATTAGCACGATTTCGGCGACCCTGCGTATCGGATTACGTCACGTTGTTCACGCAGCTTACGCATGGCTGGGTCGCCGGGTATGTGCGCGGCTGCGGTGCACGCTCGCATGTAGCTTGCTCCGCGAACGGACCCGATAACCGGAACTATTTATTAGAGCCCTCGGGTGTCTACTTTCGCGCTTGTACACGCTCGCATCTCTTCCCGTCATTGAGCGGGATTTTGACGCCGCGATTGTACAGCGGGGGAGAGTCAGAAGCGTTCGCAGCGACGAGGGAGCTCATCCCGACAAACTTGCCTGCGAGAGGTTGCCCCGGTGGTGAGGAAAACGGAGCGGAGTGAAAAATGGCGGGCTTTTCCGTTTCTGGAGCTCGAGGATCGAGGGGACGGTTTGCTCCGGCTCCGGAAAGTCGAGTTTCGAGGCCCCCGCGAGCCTCGGCCAGCACCGCTTTTCCGCAAAACCAACGAGAAGTGTTGGGCATTTTGGAAGTAAAAAAACTCGAAGCTCCGACCTCCGTCCGATCCGGAGCGAATCGTCGGGGAACCGGATCACCGTCGCGCGTTCACTTCTCAGCATTAAATCGCAGCGAGGGGGGGAGCCGCGGTCGATAGCTGTACAAACACACCACCTGGATGAATAGAAATCCGTGTTCGTAACTTTATCGCTCTCTTGTTTTCTCACTTTATCTCGTTCCTTTCCCTCGCTTCGTTTCTCCTCCGCGTGCCCCGCGTTCCTTGGACGTGTATTCGCCCGGTCGGTATCTATGCGGATTTCACGTGGCCGCGCGGACGAAAGATTACGGGCGCTGAGTGTACGCGCGGCGTAGAAAGCGGAGAGGCATTCCGCGCTGGGTGCGAATACACGGGGAAAAAGTCGCTTCGGATGGATTTTCAGTAGTCTGGATCCTTCGGGGGGGGGGGGACGCGCATTGTTCGAGCGAATTGAACCGAAAATTATGAGGCAATGAGGCGCGAACGGTAGGGCACGTGGGGTTTTTTCGGTGCGCGCTTTCTGCCCGGGTGGTGAGTGTGTGATTCAAAGATTTTTGAAGCCTCGTTCAAGCGTTAAATGAATAAACGACGACGGAGAGACATTAATTTAACGAGAGCCGCGTGCGTTCTTTGTCGAGGCGCTATCGGGATATCGATCGCGCGAGCGGCGATTCAAAGAAATTCGTTCGCTTTTGCACACGTGAAAACGAGCCGCGTGTCGCACTTTTGTTCCCGGGGATGGAAAAATCTCGCGAATTAAATGCGGGAATGAAATAATGTGCGCGGGGCGCGACTGGCCTCGAGGACCGACGACTCCGTTCCGTTGCTCGCGCTCGCGATGACTACGCACTCGTTGTTGCTTTTACACCGCGAGCTCAAAACCCACGGCCGTAACCTACACGCTTATGATTTACCGATCAATCGCTCGCACCGAGCGAGCCAGCTCTAACGATCACTTTGTTGTGGAAACAAAAAACGCAAAGAAACGCGGGCTCGACGGGCGCGATTTAAATATTTCGAATGACGCTGAAGTTTCCAACGTTGGAGTCCAACGAAATGAATGAAAATAAAATGATTTATCCATCAGTTTTTTATTTCACGAATGATAATTGTGTAGATTAAAAAAATACAAAGTACAAATTCGACTGAAAATAAATTGGAAAATTACTGGAATTATTGAGCAATTTTTTTAAATCATTTCGTTGGACTCCAACGTTGGAAACTTCAGCATCGTACGTTGGAGTCCAACGAAATGATCTAAAAAAACTCTCAAATAATTCCAGTAAATCTCCAATTTTGTTCCCTGCCGAATTTCCAATTCATCATTTTTCAAGCCCCATCAATAATTCGTGAAATAAAAAAATAATGAATTATAAATATTTTTTTCGTTCATTTCGTTGAACTCCAACGTTGCAAACTTCAGCGTCGTATATTTCGAGACTTTCGCGATTGACTCATTGACTTATTGATTTCATTATATTTGGATCCGTCTCGGTTGTAATAAGACTCGGGTGTAACGATCGCGCGAGTCTCAAGTTTAGCTGTGCATAAAGAGTCCTCGATGAATTACGATTTTCTTTATTTATTTGCATGCCCGCGCGTCTGACGCGCGCGTATTATCTCGATTACTCTCTCTCTCTCTCGCGGAGTAGAGCACGCAGCTCATCCGCTAATTAATTACGAATGAATTATGGATTTGCGCGCTCGTGCGCGAGCATCCGAGAGAGTGAATAAGATCCGCCGACGCGCCGCCTTGAGGCTCGTTCCGGGGCTCGGTTAATTGGACACGATTCGTTTGTCTCTTCGCGCCTCTCGCTCTTGCTGCTCCGGTTACTCCGCTTCGAAATAACGCGCGGCCGCGGGGTCATCGAAGGTCGATCCGAACGAAAGGAGGGTTGGAAATGGCAACGGTCCCGATTCCCAGCACGCAAATTACTCGCGACATATTTTCAATACGTTTTCGAAAAAACGACGCTCGCGCGCGGATTCTTCCTCGAAAGATATTCGCCCTCGGAGATGTGCCCAAGGGAAGTTCGCCCTGGCTCCGCGCATGCGGGAGTGTGCGCGTGTGTGTGTGCTCAAACCTTTCGAACACGACTCATCTGCAAACACGGGATCGTGTATCGATAAGCGTTTGAAGCAACGAACGATACCGGAGACACATCAACTACCGGGCATGCTCGTCAAATATTGACTGGAGATTAAACTGCGTACGATTTTGAGTGCGCTTTTACATCGCCAGTCGTTGTTTTCTTTAACACTTTTAACGTATTTTTTTACCTGGAGATTGAAATTCTCTTTGTAATCTCGAGCTCCGGGGGTTTAGCCAAGATTCCATAGCGCTTTTCGCCACCTTCGAGGAACCGGGAGTCCTGCGGGCCGAATCTCGTCAACGCGGGCGTGTTCGATCCCCGAAATGGTGGGGCGAGCCCTCCGAAACTTTGGTTTTCGGAGCTCGGAATGCGCCGCTCTATCTCCGAGCCGTAAAACTAGCCGTTGCGCTAAACTCTCGAGGGTAATTAACTCGCGTCGTTTATCGGGAGTTCCTCAAACGGGCTTTTTAAGGCGTTATAGCCGAGACGAGACGATTGGAGGGAGAAAAAGCGGCGGAGAGTGCTCGCATGCGAGGCCGCGAGTCGGCTCCGCTGCCCCAACTTGACGCGAGTAAGGTTAACCACCGAGCTCTCTGTATTTGTCTCAAGCGTTTTTTCCCGTTACATATATATGCTTCGCGAGAAGCGGATTTCAGTACTTGGAAGTTGCAGCTTATACGGTCCCGCTTCGCTGCCATTTAAATTGCTGCTACTGCGCGCATCGCGGGGCGCTTCTTTCGCTGGTTGGCCGTGAAATGGACATTCTTTCGTGGCAGTTAGAACGCAGAGCATTGCGGGAGGCTCGATTCTTAGTCGCCGTGAGAAGAACAATGAGGGCAACTTTGATCCGGAGCGCCACTGAAATGGACTCGGAACTTGCAATTCGTCGAAGACACCAGAAAAACACGCTGATTTTTTATCATATTCGAGCTCCTCAATCGCTGTCACTTTATTCCCGATGAGGAGAGTACGAGCTCGGAGAGAAAAAAAGAGTGGAAAGACGTTGATCTTGGAGCCCGTTGCGGAGCGGACGGAGCGATGATGATTAAAGGGACCGCCTCGGGTGATCACGCACGAGGTTGCATAACGATCGTTGTAGTAGGTCGTGCGATGCGTTTATCCTCGATTTATATCCGCCGAGGCGCACTCACGTGCGCTCATTCTGCGGCAACTGCGTGCGGAGAGCCGCTCGATCCCTAAAAGTTCGTCATACTCTTGGGAGACTCGCGCGGTCATGGAAACGCGTCGGGTGGTTTTTTCGAGTGTTGACCTCCGCAGAGGCGGGCGTCGAGAGCAGGAATCACTCTACGTCGTTTCGGGGCTTCCCGAAAGCACGCGAAAGGCGCGCGCTGACGCGGTAAAAAGGCTCGAAGGCCGCCAGAGAAGGGGAGGAAACGAAGATGAAGATGGATAAAGGACGCGTAACCGCAATTGTTAATTCAGGGAAGAATACGATGTTAATGAGGCAGAGAAGCCTCACCGAAACTGGTCCACCCACCCTGTTAAGCATAACCCGAAGGCATAACGAGCCACGAGGGCGAACGGTGCGCGATCGCGACTCCGGCACGTCAACGAGAACTGGTTCCTCCGGGAGGAGAGAGAGAGAACCTCGGATGACGGAATGGGAATACGCACCGAAGAGAGGAGCAAATAAAGTAGCGGGTCGAGCGAGCGCTTGCAGCGCAGCACAAGCCGCGCCGAGAGCCTCCTTCGCGCTCGATCTACATCCACGTTCGCACGTATTTATGCGCGCTACCGAGCACCGTCGCTGCCTCCACTTTTGGCTTATTCCTTTACCGCTCTGCGCGGCTGCTAGATCCAACCTCCCAGAAATGGCGATTTGCGTCCAAGCAAAAGTTTTCGTGTCCAGAGTCGACGACGCCCGAGTCAAGGCTTCTGGGTCCCAGCGACTCCCATTTGACCATTTGGAACACGACTCTGAATAATTGCGAATTTGGCAGGGAACTATCGGAGGCTTTTATCAGCGAGCTTCGGCGTCATCAACAAAAGCAAACTTCTCGGATAAACTTCCGAAAAGCGGAAACCGAATTTTGAGCTGAAATTTTGCATACTGCTTCTTTATAACAATATAAGACTTCCCCTAAAAGGATTTTTGGCGACTAGCAATGTTTATTGAGAAATTGAATTTTTAAGTTGCTATTTTAGCCCGAGCAAGTATATCTATATCGCTTATCTCGCTCGGCCGGTATCCTTATTTCGCTATAGTGCCTAGGCTACATGAATGGCAAACGTTGCGCTCCTTGGCTGGGCTACTCCGGGGATTTTTCCTTAAAATTCCGTCTCCCCGGCGCTTTTTTTTTTTTTCAATTTTTTTAATTTGAACAAAGAAAAAAGAAAATTCTTGAAAAGTAAATGGGTGGGTCTCCCCGGCGCGGACCGATATACTTGCTCGGGCTAAAATAGCAACTTAAAAATTCAATTTCTCAATAAATATTGCTAGTCGCCAAAAATCCTTTTAGGGGAAGTCTTATATAGTTATAAAGAAGCAGTATGCAAAATTTCAGCTCAAAATTCGGTTTCCGCTATTCGGAAGTACAGCCAACTTCTCGAACGCTCTCGTAACTGCGTCGGCCAAAAGGTCGAGCCGAGCGTCCTCGCGGAGACCGAACCGGAAGACCGAAAAAGTATACGAGCCCCCAAAGCATCGTTGGATCGCAGCCTCGAACGGACGGCTGCGATTCAACGTTGCTCTCCGAGGTGCCCATCCCGGTGATCCGGATCGCTGACATCTTCATAAAGTCTCGAGACACATGCTAGGTTAACGAGTAGTTTATGGCCCCGTAATTGAATAGTGTGAGGCAGGAAGAGGCAAGACGAGCTGGTTGACCGATTAGCGAGGAGCCTGCGGTGGCGAAACGAGCGAGGTAAAGAGAAGAGGCTCGAGGGGGGATAATTGGCGGAAGTTAATTCTTCGGAGGTGGATCGAGTGGGGGCAAAGGGATCTCGGACGAGAGCAGGCGCGAGGTTCCATAAGACGATTGGGGCTTCGGGCGCGTTTCACATGTTTCGCGGAGTCGCGCCCCGGGAAAAAGAGGCCAAGTATTCGGAAAACCGGGAGGCAAAAAGCTGAGGGAGCGGTGGAGCTTCGAGACTCTCCTCGAAGGAGCCTCCCGTCGGAGGCAGTGAGCGGGAAATTCGGCGAGCCGCGGCGGGCGAAGGGGAAACCTCGTTAGGCCCCGGAATACGTGTTACGAAAGAGGTTATTACTCCGACGACGAGGCGCCCTGAGAAAATCAAGGACCAATGACTTCGTTGACGGGCGGACGAGATCGCGGCAAGCGCATGCGGCGACGATTCCTTCAAACTTTTCGAGTTAAAATCATTAGGACGCTGTCGCACGGCCTCGATGACGATGCTGCGTTGAAAGTGAGGCGGCGTTAAGGCGGCGGGGGGCTGGGATTTCCATCAACGCCGCGTTTAATCCGCGCGTCGAGCATCGCGACGTCGTCACAAAAGTTTTACGAAGACAAAAGCGCGTCGGGGCGGAGCGCGCGGGGCGACGATGGAAGCAGATTTTTGTTACGGAGAGTTGGATCGTCGCGAAGAGCTGGCTTCGCTGCCGCCCCCTCCTCGCGCTCCCGCTCGCTCTGTGTAAATTTGCAAAAAGCTTTTCTTTCCGGAGGCTCCTCTCCCATTGTGGCGACGAGCGGGGCCACCCTGCAGGTGGATCTTTCCGGCTGCATGCCGGCTTACACGCGCGCACAACACACTCCCGATCGCTCGGGCTACAATCGCAGCGCGAGGAAGTCCCTGGAAAAGGCTCCGAGAGGGCGGCGTTGTGTGTAACCATTCGCGTTTGCGTTCGCACGCTACTTTCCGATCCGCCAACTTTCCACTTTCCACCACTCCCGCATCGGCCCTTGCCTCTCAACGCGCGGGGAATAATAGCGGCGCGGTCTCGTTAAAAAAAATTTCATTCATTTAACCACAATGCCAAGTTGGTCGCAGTTTTTCGAGCCTTTCGAGCCTCCGCGCTTCTCTTTTTCCTTATTCGTTACGTACGAAAAGAATCTAGTTTTCAGCCTCACTTCCATTCTTCTTTCACGGTGATATTCACTTTTGGTGGCATCGAGGCTGCCGCCATTTCGCGCCATAATTACGCGCGATCTTCTTTCTCGCTGCTCTTCTTCTTCTTCGTCCAATTTCGCCGTCTTCCTTCTCTCGATTCGTATTCCATTGTGCATTTATTCGCCTCGTCGTATCGCCAGGGATCGCGCGTTCGTATGACATCCGCCAGAGCCAACTTCCGGTCGAGATGCTTACGAGACATTTGTAACCAGGGACTAACGTTTTGACCTATAAACGTGATAACCGAGCTCTTTGATCACCGTTGAAAAATAACAGCCACTTGCGCTCATTCCCGAGACTCGCGGCGGGCGCACGATATTAGACTCTTATCTCAACTCGAGTTATTTACATTCCCGAGCTCGATATCCCGAGGGCGGTCGATTGTTCCGAGTTTCGCCACTGCGGCGTCAACTTCGTCGTCGGGGATTATCGGCGATCCTCTCATTCGGTCATTTTTCCTCGGGGGTAGAAAAGCTTATTTCAAGCTAGTTTCACTCGTTCACCTGTCATCGAGGTGTTTTTTCATTCAAAATAAATGAAGAGTCGGGCCGAGAGTCAGCGCAGGCGAAAAACGAGGCAGGCCGAGCTTCGTTACATTTCGAGTATCGATCCGGGAAGCAGCTCGCATATTCCGCTGGAAGCCCGTTCCCTTTCCGGGAAGGCGAACGTTCGTTTCCCGGAAAATAAGCAGCGGCGACGAGATTTCGTGGAAGCTCGATCGCCTCCGCGGCGGCCCGCTTCGCGCCGAGCATTTCATGATATCTGTCGTAAGACGGGATTGAATTTTAGCCAACGAATGCGCCGAGTCGCGAGGAGAGAGAGAAGCGAGGAGGAACAAGAGGAAGGAACTGTATGAGAGAAAGGGGGAGAAAAAGGAGATGAAAAAAAGATGAAACGCAAAGAAAACAGAGGCGCAGCAGGCATCCGAAGCAAGAGACAGAGAGAGCGAGAGAGAGGCCGCATTTGTGCTGTTCTCGTTTGGTATTCGGCTTACGAATGTTGGGGTATAAAGAGCAGGGTGAGCGCGCGTTCGTGCATGCGTTATATGTTCCCTTCTGCTATCTCCCTTTCTTGCGCAAGCGTTCAAAAAATCTTCCCTTTCTTTCCAACTCCTTTATTACATTCTTGCTTTCTCTCTGCCTCTTATTCTTCCGCCCCGTTCTCCCCCCCCGCGCCCTTTCCCCTGACAAGCCCGGGCTTGTATATCTCCTCGCGGAGAGTCCCTCCGGAGCGGCGAGGGGCTCTCTACTTTCGAGGAGCCCAGGCCTAACCAACGAGCCTCACGAAAGCCGGCCGGCTCCTTTCCATCGTCAGCGCGATATATGTGCACGCGTGTTCGTATAGATACAGCTCCGTTCAGAACAACGAAATATCGATCCGGGTCTCGCTCAATAAATTTCGTGGTTCTACGAAATTACGAGGAAAACTCGAGTTTCGATCGTTCCGCGGCTCGGTTTACTGGTTCAACCGTCGACGCTTTGTTGGATCAACGAATTTACGTTTTTTTTGTAAACGCCAAACGAAGATAAATGCCCGTCGAGGCTCGTTAGAAATTCGTAAGAAAATTCAATTTCTTTTCATGCGCATTTTTATTCGCTCGGCGAGTTCGATGTGAGCGCCCGCGCACCGATACACTTGTCACCGAGCCCCTGACGCATCGGCTTCATTTTCTAATCACGAATGTGCGTTGCGATAGGCTCTGAAATAATAATTTACGTTCGCATTGTTATCTCCAACTCGCGTGTAATCGCTCTGCGACGTAGACGAATCGACAATCGTGCGAGCTCGGCACAATTTTCGAGTCACCCGGTAGATAGAGATATACGCGCATCAATGCCATATATCTCGAAAAAGGACCCCGCTGTATACACACACGCGGCACCCGCACACATTTGACGTGCAACACAGAATACCCGTTTACTTCACTCTCCGAAGGGAAAGACTTCCGAAAGGGAGTGTGCTCTCGTGTGAGTTTTCTCTAGCGCGATAAGAAAAACGCGTAAGAAGAAGCGGTTCCCTTTGATATTGAAAAAAAAACACAGAGAGACGGAGGCTGTTTTTAAAAAAAGATAACTCCCGAGGCTCCAACTTATTAATCAAGCTCTTTGGAGCCGCAATCATTTCGGTAGTGTGAAATGTTTGGTTTACTTGATTTTCCTCTCCCGTTGAGCCGATCGCTTCAAAAAACCGGTCCCGAATGTTTAATCCAGCCGTATTTTTTCTTTCAGGCATTAAATTATTACCATAAGCCCTCAATTGGAGACGGATAGACCACAATTCCCGAGAGATCGAGGTCAACGTTGCCAAATACATATTTGAGAGCGATGTGCTCTCGATATCTCTTGATTCATACGTCGTAGACGAGAAAAAAAATAAGATGGAGTTTCTCCGTATAAGGTTGCAACTTTCTCGGGGTCCGGTACACTCGATTAGGTTGTTTGTGTTGAGAAAACGGTATAATTCCTTTCGCAGGCTTTCGATCATGCTCCTGGTTAAAAGTGGGCACACAAGCTTTTAAATGTTGAAATATGAGGAAAAAACTGAAGCTCACCTCGCTCGAAGTGCGTGGGAAAGAGTATTTGCGTGTTTTTTTCCTTCCTTTTATTCCAGATGCACGACCACGAAATTAATCCATTATCACTCCGATATACGTACGATATTTTACTGCTGTATTATTATCTCACACACTCTCGAACGACTCTCGAGATAATAAAGAGCCTCGTGGTCACCTGGCGAGGAGTTTGCGCTACGCTTACTTTTCTAAAAACCTCGACACTTTTTTATATCCAACTCACTCTTTCCCTCGATATTATAGCTTTTCGTCTCGTACGTACAGCACTATTGGATTCCCTTTTACAAAAAACAAAAACGGCACTGTATTTTCGGAGAAAAGGGTGCTACCTCGACAGTCGGGATTCATGGAACCTCGTCACAAGTACACAAAAGAGCGTGCCTCAGTTGCATTACAAACGAATCACACCGCACTCGAATAGTACATAAACGAGTGTGTATATTTACGCGACTTTCGTTCGAAGGGTAGTATAAAAAAAGTAGTATCAGCCTTGAGGGGATTGGCGAGTTGAAATAGTGGCGATGCAGTGTCAATGAACGAGCCGCGAAGGAGCCTCGGAAAAGCGTTGATGAGATTTATAAATACGATTTCACAAGAACGTTAAAGTTCGTACGGGTGGCGCGGGGAGCACGTGCGAACATAAAAGAGCAACATTCAACGCTCCTGGCCCGACGATCGCCGAACGCGGACTAAACGGCTTGCGTGACGCTCGCGTTTGTCTCTCGGAGAAGGAGAAGCCTCAAAGCAGTTCGAAGATGTATCCAGCAGCAGCAGCAGCAGCAGGCAGCATAGCAGGAGCGGCCAGCGGTTGTGGCGGCGGCGCAACGGCGGCTCGGAGTGGAGTGAGACGCGAGAGTCTGCCGGCAGGCTGCGCGCGCTGCAGTTTGTCGTACGGCGTCGTTCGCACAGAGGCGCGCTATCTGGAGGGGAAATACACAAGCTGAGCGTGCGTGTGTGTGTGTTACGATTCGTTTCGTGTGCCCCAGTGCTCGTGTATCCTTCTCCTGTTTACCTCGAGTTCTTCGCAAGGCGTGTGAGTGTTTCTCGACTGGAGAGAGAAAGAAAAAGTCGGAGAAATGCTCTTTCCCTCGTTTCTATTTGCCCCTACTGGCATCAGCGAGCTCCTACGCATTTCTACTCGTGTCTATTCGCACCTCCGATCAACGCGTCGCTATTCCCTCGACTTTTTTCCTCCGCACTCGCAACTCGCGACTCCTGCTCTACTCCTCAACTCGCATTTCTTTTAAGTAAGTTTACTTCTCTTTCCTTGAGCAAAGGAGCTCGAAGACAAATCATTTTCTGAAAACGCACATATATTTTCTTACAATCTTCCTTTTATTCTCGACTTCATTTTATTTTTCCACTACTATTCCATTCCATCCCTGTTCCCATATTTTTTGTTGCGTTCTACCAGCTCCCACTGCTTCTTCTTACACTCTTTCTCTCTCTTCATTTTTCGCTCTTATTCCCTCCCACTCGCTCCTACTTGTCGGAGACTTCTGCGCGCGCATCCCCCCTTCACGGTATTTCTTCCTCGCCTTTCTCTCTCCGTTTCCCCCAATCTGATGAACGTATGCGTTCCTCTCTGTGTATTTTGTGTACCGCGTCAACGTTCGGCCGAAGCGATCGTGCCTCGGCTCGAAGGGACGATCCCCCCTCCTGCTTTCATCGTTCTTTCTCTCGCCCTCGCTTGAAGCGCGTATATCTATCGCGAGGGCTCGGCTACGCGTACACACGTAAGTACATGCTTCGATCGTCGACCGTTCTCTCTCCTCGTTGTTCTCTCGAAACCGATGCCCCGGGAACGCTCCGAGGCTGTGGTGCATCCCTCTCGCGTTTTATCTCTCTTCGTTTTCGGATCGAGTATTTGCACGGAGCGCGTATGTATCCTGGATCCTCGGCACGTACACGTGGCAGGGCCTCTCCTCCCCGGCGTCACGCGAGCCTGAATCAGCGCTGTGCGTGGGTGTACGAACTCGGGCACGTGTCCCTAACATTACTTACAATCAGAACCGGCGCGAAGGTTTTTTAAGAGAAACAAGCAGCTTCGCAGGCTTCGTCGATGTTAAAAAAGTAGGGCGCGTCAGAAGGAAGGAAGGATTCGAGGATTTTAATTTGCAAGTGGGTTGTCAGTTTCGTGGTTTCGAATTAGAGCTCCCCTGGAGACGACTACTTTCGATCAGTTTTTCTTAGCACTGAGCCACACAAAGGCCGAAAGCTTCCGGTTGGGGAATCACGAAATGTTAAGCCCTGAAGTGCTGATTGAAGAGTGAAATAATGATGAGAGGAACGAGAGCGATGTACGAAGTCGCACGGTGGCCATTTGCGACCCCTTATTACTCGGCCTGACCGCTAATTATCGAGCCCGCGCTCGTGACTCTCGGTCCGTATAATGGTTTTCCCTTATTTTCTGCTTTTTGTTATTTTTCAGTGCTCCGCCTTTAATTTGGCTCTATCGGTTGTTCGTTGCCCTTTCGTGCGGTGTACTACTCGACTCATCAAAGAAGAAGAAGAAGAAGAAGAAGAAGAAGAAGAAGAAGCAAAGGAGAAGAGAGGAAGAAGCGAAAGTAAAGAAGGAGGCAGATAAGCTGGTGAAAAAAGGCACCGGAGCCCTTCGCATCGATTCCTCGTTTCATCTCCCTTTGTGTTTGTTTTCTGCCTCATTCTTTTATTCAGACTCGCGTACATGCCCTCCCGAGTACAAAGAGAAGATGATGGGCAAAGGGTTAAGGGCTTGGATGAAGAGCGAGCGAGCGAGCCGGACTCGAATCCCTGCTGCCCTCGGGTCCAATCTCAACGAGGATCGACCAGGAGCCCTTCGACCTTCGGTGCACGGACACACGAATCCACCTACGCGCGGAGGGACCGGGCTACCAAAAACATCGTAAAATCATTCGAATTGTGATGAGCGCAGCTTGACTCGACGAGAATAAAATATTGAAAAATCTCAACGCGACTCTTTTGAATTCTCTCGGAGATTCGCCTTCTAAAAACATTGAAATTTCACTAAAAATCACCTTCCCATCCTCACGATCAAACTCCGCGGGACTCGTGACTATGTGGCATCCGCATAATGCAGCGAGGAACTCCCAACATGCGAGCGTGACCGGTTCCCTTCGACTCCCCCTCCTGCTCCTCCTCGCAAGATCGCAGGACCGAGATCGGTCCTGCTAAAGTCCCAAGGAACGCTCCTCGCTCCCCGCGTTCTCTCTTGTGTATATACCGAGTACACGAAGTCGCAACTCCGTGTTCAGGCCCCCAGGTCGACGACGATCGGCCCATCGAGATTGTCCCCTAACAGCTTGAGCTCCTCGCTATATCGGAATGGGAGACAACGTCGCCGTCGTCGAAGCATGCCCCAAGGCTCACTTTTCGGAATTGGGATTCATGCGGGAAGAAAAAATGTACAGCCGGCCCCGGCTAGCCGACACCGCGTCCTCGAGACCCTCGTTAAACTGTATACGACTCATTAATCTCATCCCCGATAGACATCGCTCTTGTCTATACTACTTTTGTACAAGCATAGAATATTATACTCGTTAAGAGACTCGCAATAAGAATAGTAAACTCATTTCTACCTTCGGACTTTTGAGAGATCAAACGAAATTCGACTCTTCGAGCGCCGAACGTACTCGGCTGTTCAGCATCTATCAAAACTTATTTACGAGATAGAAAAACATTTGCCATTTCAAGATAAATATCGTTGGCTCCACCGTATTTTTGGCCATGGAAATGAATTTTGTTCGGTCAACAATGCTTTTTTTCCGGTCATTATTCTAACGGGACGTTGTCGGACCGCGCACGAGCGAAATTTTGTTCGAATTGCTTCGACATCAAACGGCGGAAGAATGACGAATGAAAACATTCGCCAGGAATGTAGGAAACGAAACGAGTTGATTAGGGTTCTCATCGAAATATTACAAAACCAAATTTTGAAGTATTTTTTTATTTTTCAAAATCAAATGTTTCCTTCAACGACGTGCTACGAAAAATGATTTTCGTATGTTAATCGACGCTCAGTCTTCTCGAAAGTTTATTCGTCAGCGCTCGAGAATATTCGGTTGGGTTGTCGCGACAGGGAAAGCGATGCGTGAGGTAAAAGAGGTAAATCTGTTGGGAGTTACGAGTCTCGAGTGAAAACCGTGACAAAAAGAAACCTTTCAAAACATGCCAGTCACATGTTCGGAGACTGTGAGCGATGTCGCGAGTCCGGAATGGGATTCCTTGTAATTGCACCCTGCTGCCGCACTCCGGGTAAGCCAGCGTGCTCGCATTCGTCAACGCGCTGGCGTCCCCAACGGCCTCGCACAAAATTTGTTTCCGCAAATAGACAAAAAATATCGGATTTCGACTCGGTTTATTCGCTCGCGGAAACCGGCCGCGATTAGGAGGCAATAAAATCAATGGAAAGACAAGGAAAAATAAAAATTTCGAGTACGCGGACGCATGAGACGATCAAATAATAATGAAACGGAACAAGCTGCGGCAGAGAAAAGCTAATTGAATGACGAAAGCGAACGAGAGGAGAGAGAGAGAGATGGCGAGTCGTTCGGTAGCTCGGATGACGAACGAGCGAGGCAAGATTCCGATTTTTATCTCAAGTTTGCTCATCCCTCCAACTCGCTGATGCGGAGAAAAAAAAAGTAAAGAAGATTGAGTCTGACGGAGGGCGACGTTCTCAGCATCGCGCACACGGTCATTTCCCCCTTTTTTCTCTTGTCTACGATCTCCGGAGCCTCTTTCCTCGCTCACCACCAATCAATAATAATTGCTATGATCGATGCTTCATCCGTTTATTTTATCTCACAAGCTCGCATCCACTTTTCCACCGTTTCGAAGCTCCGCAGTGTCTCTCTTAGTATTTTTATCCTTCGATTTCGACTGCAAATGCACTCTGCTTAGTCTCTCGCTCGTCTCTCGCTTTCGCTCCCGCGAGACGAGGCCGGTTCGTCACTTTACTTTTCTCAATATTCACTCACCCGGAGACGAGGCTCGGGCGCTTCTGATTGACAGTGTCAAAGCGCGTGTTTCAGTCTCTCTAAATCCCCGTGGATGCCTCCGCGGGCGTTCACACTCTTATTAACGTCAAAAGACACGCATTTGCGGTGCGAGCCACCTCGGAGAATCAAGCTACTTTAGTGTTGCTACGCATTTTTTTCAGTGACAAATCCGTGAAGGAAAACGCTCGGTAAGAATATCTCGTCGGAGTGGCCAGATCGTTGCTCCACCGTGGAAAGGAATTTCTAAATTCAAAATATAATCGTCATTGGAGCAGGAGCGGGCTGTGGAGATCGAAGCATTAGTCGATTGAACGAGGTCGACATAGAAAATTCGTTTGAACCAGCAACCGCGAGGGATCGAGTAAACCGAAGTATCGTTGAGCCGACGTTTTTGTTCGCCACAGTTCGTCGATTCGACCAAAGTTTATCTCGTTGTGTGTCTGTTAATTATTGAAATATGCCAACGAAAGTCCAAAGTGAAAGAGCCTGACGCGGGGGAAGTTTGGCGAGCCTTTCTTCTCCATGAATAATCAAATAAGAGTTCAAAACGCATCGACGCGACATTATTTTTGTTTCGGTATTCCCTCCTAGAACATCTCAATTACAGATGCCAGAAGAGATTCGAGTGGCGCGGTGCGAGACACTTTTGCAAGTGCGAGTGGCAAGTTTGCTGAGCGAGAGTCAACCGCGGCGTCGCCGGGTAGTTTAAATGTTTCGGTTGAACATAATGAAGAAGCTAAGACGCTGCAGGAGAGCCAGGCGCATAACCGGAGGTACATACGAAACGAGTAATAATTTGCTTATCGATTGAAAAGTTTCGAGACTTGGGATCCTCGTAGGAAAAGCTTTGGAAACAGCAGGGGAAAGCTTTCTCACGAGTTTCGCGATCTAAGAACCGGTTGAACTTTGTAAAAGCACTAGAAGCTCAAAGCGCAGGGGGCTCTATCAGGATGGAATTCGCAATCGGAGGGCGGGGCGAAGATTTTTTAAGCTCCAGTTGTGCAGCCGATGTGGAGGAAGGTTGCTATTGTAGGATATTCGAGGCTCGCGCTGCTGCGGAAAGGATCCCCGAGCGAGCGCAGCGAGAACTCAATTGGAATTTGTTTCTCGTCTCGGGAGTTTTCATAGAGCCGAAACGACTCGTTGGTTGCAGCTGCTTCGCCCCTTTATTTCGTTGGCATATTGAAACTTTCGTACAGTTCTCGTAACTTTCCTCGCGGAGAGCGAGACTTTTGTTATAATTAAGATGTTGGACACAAATCGTGGAGCTGCTGAGCGCAGGGCTGCTTCCGGCTCGTTATAATTGCTGGGGAAAAGCGAGTTCGAGCGTGCAGTTTCGCTACGCGCGTACGATTCTATATAAGAAAAGCTTTCCCACCTCTCGCGGTCTGCTCATCCGCGAGAGTCTGAAATTCAATATTATTCCGATCCGCATGTGCGACGAGAGCTTCGATCGAGATCTCACCGCGTCGTTGCCGAAACGGAATTTCCGTGCAGTTTCAACGTAACGTTATGAGAATCGTTCGGTCGCTTAAACCCCCGAAAGACGTGAAAAGAAAAAAGGCATTTCTTCGGGCCTGGGTCGTGTCGAAAAGACCCTCCGGCAGGCCAAATGTGCGCTGCCGAGCTCTCGTCACGGGGTTTCTCTCCGTCGAGAAAAAGAGCGAGTACGAGTAACGTCTTCGGAAGCATTATTGTCGGCTCGCATCCCTCCGCGGAGGGATCGTTTCGTGGCGGTAAGTCGGTGCGGGCCTGCTTGCGAGGCTTCCAGGACATTGGACAAAAGAGAAAGCCCCTCGCGTGTGCCGCGCTCTTGGGAGCGCGGCACACGAGTCGCGCCCTTAATGCTCCCGCTTCCTGTCCCTTCGGCTCCGGGAACGGGGAGCCCCTCCGGGACCTGCTTTACAAATCTCGCTGAGAAGCAATTCGTCTTTAAAGAGGAGAGTACAAGGAAAGTAAATGAGATCGAGGAACGCCCCGGCGTTTCTCCATGCGCGCGAGTAACCGGATTTGCTATTTTCTTGCTCCCGTTCGCCTCAGCCCTTGATGGGATAAGAAACCGGCCGAGCGAGGAGGGGAAGGCCGTGGCAACCGTGTGTGCGAGGCGTGAGGCATTAAGACGACGGAGCTCGAGCTTTATTCGACGCTAAATTAACTTTGACGCGCCCCGCCGCATGGACGGCTTCGATCCAATAAGGACCTCGAGGATGAGGATCTGGCCTCCGAGGAGGGGACTCCGCAGTTCCCTGTAAAGCTTTTCCCGACGCGGCCCATTATATTGATCGTCGCGCTCTACCGCGGCACCTGCGATTCCACCTTTTTATCCTTTACCTGCTTAATGTTTCTGTTGATTCATCGACATCGCGCGTTCAGGCTCAATCGAGCCTCATTCTCGCTGGTTAACGGATCGATGCTCAATTTCAATGGATCTGAGAAAGCGAAGAACGAAAGGTTCAAATTCTCGCTACCTTTTTCTGCGACTCTCGTTTAGGAATCGCATCGCGGTCGATATATCTTCGAAAAATACACATCATTCGAAGCATGTTTTACTCTGGACTTTTAATTCCAGTCGATCTACTAATTTGTGGCACGAAAAAAAGTGAGAAATTGGCCGTTTACACGAGCGGAGCATGCGTTTATGCGGTAGTCGCGTGTTCTTCGGCCTCGTCGCGCAGCAACTACGGGCGAGTTTGGAGCGAGATGAAAAAAAAATGGAAGGGCCAGAATTGAGTGAGGGAGGACGAGGGCCCTCGGCGGAGGAATCAAGACTCCCGAAACTCGAGGAATCTCATCCGGCGTCCCGTGCGTCTTCTCTTTAACGACGTCGCGGGAATGAAAACAAAGCTGCACGACGATGTGTTCGGAGAGACGCGAAGAATCTTTTTTTGCGCGGGCCCATCGCCCCGGCCGGATCAAACGCTTCCGGGTTGTCTGAGGTGCGATTTCACCAAACTCGTACGAGCTAAGCTCGCGATTATCGGTTTTTTGGCTTTGTCATTCGGCGCGCAGCGCGCTTTTGCTCGAACGTGGAGAGAAACATGCGCGAGAAATGAGAGATTCGAGTTTACGAAAAACTTTTTTTACGAGTCGAAGTTTTACAATGACAAATTATTTATCGCGGAGCAGATGGGGCACTCTGTTGACGTTGAGCGGCGTTGGAAACATCCGAGTAAACAAATTGCGCAAAGCTCCGTTTATTTATTTAATCAGCCGGTCGCTTTCGCCGCGTATAAATCTATTTCCGTCTGTTGGAATGTCAAAACAGATGGCAGTGTGCTCGAGACCCGGAGTAATTCGTCCTGAAAGAGCAATTTCCGAGGTTCTTTCGGCCCGAAATTTCTTAATACTCGTGAAACTGACGTGTTTCTTTTCTTTATTTTCCTCGTAAAATTTTGGGTCTGCTTCGGAAGGTTGAAAGGGAGGGAGCATTGGCGACGGAGATTAGGGGGCCTGCAACGAGGAAAAACTGTTTTGCTCGCTCGAAAGTGGCGGCAGGTTATCCCGGCGAGTCACAAAGGCAAAAAGGTCCATTGTCAAATGACCAAAGATTCGGATGCTTCGGCAACGTTTGAACGCTTCGCGGGTGCTTTTACAGCCCCTGAACATCCCTCCGAGACTCTCCGGCTCCTCTCCTCGCTTCTCGATCTTTCTGTCGCCCATTTTTCCCCGTAACGCGAACCACGTGGTCCGGAGCTCCTAAAAAAACCTCTTTTTTTCCCATTGTCCGCTATACTGGGCCGTGAAAGCCGCGTTTCTCATCCCCCGCTTCCACGACGTTTTACTCGAGTTTGCAAACATCGGTCGTGCTTCCCATGCGACTGTGTCGAAAATTCAACCGAGAAACCCGCATTTTTTTACGCTTACGAGCCCGCTCGCTCGCAGCGCTCCGACTCGCAACGTTTCAGTTTTTCAAAACTTTCGATTGCCATCGAGGTTCTGGATTATTCCCAGGAAGTCTTCCGAAAGGATTAAAGGTACACTCGAGACCCTTCGACGACGTCGAAATCAGGTCGTCGAACGATTCTTCCCAAGATTTTTCACAGCCTCCAAAACTTTCTTCATTCTTCTCTCCGAATATTTCAAATTTAACGAGAATCAAATTCGCACAAGTCGAGTTTGGCTCGCGGCCATTTTGCCGGGCTCGTCCAGACGATCCTCCAAATTGCTCGTACACAACCGTTATAGTTTGACTGCACAGTTTAACCAGACGACGTCTGCATGCTGGAGAGAGGAGAGAGAGAGAGGAAGTTAGGAAAACAAATGGCTGCTATATTTACGTCTGTATATTTTTCCATCCGAAACAGCCCCTCTTTATCCGCTGCAGGACATTTTTCGATAAATATCTCTCAACCCCCTCGCCTCTTGATCTCTCGTTAGATGCGTATCGCCGCGCGAAGACCTTCTGACTCACCGCGGCCCTTTCCTGCTTTCGTACACAGACGCGTTCCGAGTACAAATATTCGAAGCGTCATCTCGAATGGTCTTTCGAAAAAAAACCAACTCGAGAGTTAACATCTCGAGAAAAACTGGCACGAAGGATCGTCTCCGAGCCCCTTGCTCGAAGTCGAGCTCCGAGAGGGCGCGATAAAAATACGAGGGCAAAAGTACGATTGCGATAAAAACGCTCGGAGCAACAACCCGCTTTTATACTTCACCACGTTCTTTCTCCCATCCGCTTACTACCTATCGAAATAAGATCATCGAATCGAAAGCCTGGAAAAAATACTTTGAGAACTCGTTCGAGTGTCAATTCTTACGAAAAACAATCTCCCAAGCGAGTCGCGAAAGAACCGCGGGGAATGATAAAGTCGTAGACTGCCTTTTTCTTGCCTCGTAAAAACGACAAAATATCATGTCCGCCGACTCTCGCAGTGCGTATCGCTCCTTTCCAGTGTCCAGGAGTTCACGCCTCGTACTTTTTACAGTTTGAATCAAGAGTCGAACGAGTATTTCGATCGTTCATCACTCATTTTTGTCATCCGCTGAAAGTTCCAGTGCCGTTGAGACTCGGAGAAAAAATGCTTCCTCTTCGGAGAGTTTGCTTCGACTTTTCTCGAGAATTGAAAGCCCGAAAAATCGGTGGCAAGCACTTTTGAGCCTGCCGGTAGAAGGATTTATAAAAATTCGCGCAACTTGGCGAGCGCGCTCGTATAACGAGCGTGAAAATTTATCGACGTTCTCGCGTGCGAGAATGGAATTGCGGCGGCGGCGGCGGCTGGCCGGGGGGATCGCGGAGAGTCGAATCCAAGCGCATATAATAAGCGACTAGATATGTGTGTCATAAGGAAAGTCTTGGAGTTTCCGAGCGTCTCGTTTCTTTATTTATTTATTTTCCCGGGGTTATGAGGAGCTCGCGGAGCGCCGTTGGGCCGTAATATCATTGCCGGTACTTAGCTCGATTGGCAAACCGCGAGTTCCTCTTTGCTTCCATTTCACAATATTCTACCGACGCATTTGCCCAACTTGGTTGGAACCCGAGAGCGCGCAATTCGCGCGGAAATAATCATAAGAAAAATCGTGTTCGTCGATATTGCTCTGAAATTTACATTGCCAACGGTTCTATAAATATCGCCTCAAATCGTCCGTGACGATCGTTAAATCTTTCGCTTTACGAGACTCCCCTCTCGCGAGACGCTCGCACTATTATTTAACGAATCAATAAAACTTGGTTAATTTTAAGTCCCGTACGCGAAGCCCGTGATTATCGCGTGGATTCTCCGAAGCGAGTTATATTAATTCATTTGAGAGTTCAGAGGAGAAAAAATGGTCGATTAATGCAGTCGCTTCTGAATCGTGGGGGGGGGGGGGGGGCATTAAAAACAATTGCCAATGAAACTGGTTCGAGGGACGAATAAACAAGCGGGATCATCGAATCGAAGGTCTAAAAGCCTCGCGGAAGCGGAGCGTCCCCGATCGAATAACCGCGTAGCAAAAGTAACGTTTTTTGAGCGAGCGTTTAATCCTTCTCCGCGGTTCGTTCTCCGCATAGGTGAGCATAATTGTGTTGATCTATTCTGAGGCGGAGGGGCCCTAATTGGTGACACAGATGGTCGAGGGCCTCGGCGTCGACGTTCCAGGATTAAATGCCGCGCGGCGTACGCGGCGCCCGGCATCGTCTTGGGTGTCAAACGACGACGGCGACGTTTCAGCTGCGTCCTGTCAACTTGATCGAAGCAATCCGCCGCGTCACTCAAATCCGTTGGAGCGCGCGGTGGCTCTCGGTTGGCCTTTTTCCAGTTGCAGCTCCGTTTAAAACGAGTAACACGAGAGCTCCGTCGATGCGGAAAATATAAAGAGTCGCTAATTGTCGCGCGGTTGGGATTCCGAGGGCTCGGCTTCGCGGGGCGGGGCCTTTTTTCTATCCAGTGAAAATAGACGATCGTCGGGAAAGAAAATCGGTGCGCGGAGACTCGTTTGAAGGCTCGCGAATAACGAAAATCGCATCTCCGGCTCGATTCGAACCCCCCCCAAAAATCACACGCCAGTCCAGCACGCGGGCTGAATAAAAGCCCTCGAGGCGTTGCAGGCTCGAGGAAGAAAGTCCGTTCACAAGACGTCGACAAAAGGCAGCTTTTCATATTGAATTATTCATAAAGTTGCACGCACGAGACGAGAGCCACACACTGCTGCTGTTATTTTAATTCTCCATCGCGCCATGACTCACATTTTCATATTCAAACGTTCGTAGAAAAAACGCTTGTACTCGAACGTGTATTATTTATACGCGTTTAGTTCGGCGATGCCTCGGCTCTGACCTCGCCTCTCGATCAATCCGCCCCTCCGAGTAAATATTCCTCGTGCACTCGCATTGTTAAACTCGAATTTTTTTAAAAAAATACGATCCCGAGTCACGATCACGATCGGCCGCGTCCCTTTCGAAATTCTATTAATATTTTCATTATTCTCATCGTGTTTGTACGATCATCGAGTTCGTTTCTCGACGTTTTATTATCAGCGAGGATTCCACATTCCACACTTTCATATACCGAATTATCTTTCTCGTTAATCCACACACTGAAATATTGAATATTAAGAAAAAACGGTGCTTCCCTATCAATTATTCCGATGAACAAATGAGCCGGTGATAATCGTCGCTGGTAAATTGATAATTTGAGCCATCGTGCAGTATTTCAATGATACCGTAAATATTGTACATTCGCGCACGATGCCATCGAGGAAAAATGTGAAAAAAAAATAATGATCCTCACGAGTGGTGAGATCGAATGAATAATTCGTCGTTGGGGAGTTTCCTCGAAGAATTTTATTATTTATTTAAGGCCTGTTTCATATCACCGAATTTCGGATGGCTCAGTATTTCGCTAATATCTCTCGGCTTGTTTGGACAGGAGCGTTGGGCCGGGGCGCCGGGAGGGAAGGAGGACTTTGAGCCGGAGAAGAAACCACGAACAAGGCGTCAAGACGTTTTTCGATCGTCCATCGGGGTCCCTGTTTGTACAAGAGTGTCTCTGCGTGTGCTCGAGACTTCGCACTGTGCGATATATCGCCAGACTTTTATTTCTCTTCCTCACTTTCTTCTCTTTCTTTCGTCCGTTCTCCTGCTCTTATTTTTATCTCTTTCTCCTCCTCGCTCTCTCCCCCTCGCGTCTCAGCATCCGCGTAACATGACAGTAATATCGCTAGACTTTTTCGCCTCTTTGCGAGCGCAGCATCGCTCGCGCGCTCGCGGGGAGCAAAAGTGATCGAAAAGCCAAATGCGAAAACGAGAGACAGAGAAATCGGATTAGAAAGTAAGAGAGCGACGAAATAACGAGGCGGGGGAACGCACGAGGCGGAGAGATAAAGGAGAAAATAAATAATCACGAAATAACGAGATCGGAGGGGGAAACGGAGAGAAAAATAATAATGTATAAAATATATATTTTGTTTCACACTCGTGAAACCCTATATCCGTCGTTCTCTTGGTAAGAATATCGAGAATTTCATCGTCTCCGTTGAGCATCAGCTCTTTCAGTTACTTCGTTCAACCCACGCATTCGTACGTTGCTGTTGTTTCGTTTTTTTTTCTCGAATTCGCCGTCGGCCGCCCCCTCCTGACCTGCCTCCGCGAGCACGAGGCTTTTATTTTTTCGTATCGGTCACACGGCGGAGCCCCCGATCGATTCGCCAGATGTCTCGCATACGAGTCTCGGAGCGAGGCTGCATCGCGCGCGCGAAAATGTCCCATCGCAGTTTCACATCTTGTCTGGCCGCGGCTCCCCGCAACGATGCGCACCCACGCGATATACCGGACTCGAGCGCGGAGCGAGGAGCCCGAGGAGAAAAGGCGAAGGGACCTTTTTGGTCCCCGCGAGGCAAAAGGACTCGTCGGGCGGGCATGGGCGCGGACAACGAGAAAGGGATTTATTGGTAACCTGATGAAATATCTCGTACACAATTGTCGCGACGAGGGCCTGCGAAGGGGCGTGAAAAGTTGGCCCGGCCTCGCCGGAGCGTCACCCAGGATTCCATTCACTCTTGAAACTCCGTAGAATTCATCGACATTCGAGAATACTGGATAAACGAAATGAGGCAAAGGACTTCTCACGCAGAGGAAACGAACACAAAGGAATGAACTGAGCATTTTCATTCGGACGATAAAAACGTTAAACGCGGTGCAGGGCTCCACTGAAATGGCTCGAGTGCGTCGGAATCCGCTGCTCGTTTCTACTCAGGATACCACATCTCGATCTTTTTATCTTCGTCAACTCTCCGCAGGTTTATCTAAATCTTGAAAAGGCCTCTTTAGATCCAAGAGCAATTCCAAGCTCGATAAAATATTAGCAATTATCTACGAGGGTTGAAGGTTACTCTGGGCACGGTTGGCTCTCGCGTCTCGTGAATTTTCATGCCCCGCGCACCGGCATTATGCAGCTAATGGCGACGGTTATAAAATTCTCCCTCGCAGTTTCGAACGCCAGATATTTTTTTTGGAGCGCGCGACCCGCGCAGGGCAGGGGGGACGGACTCCCCGCGGTTCGAGCGTGCATGACCGGCGTCCGAGCACTTGGGAAGGCGTGAGGTGGAAAGGATCGATTAAATATATTCCCGGCGGGGAAACACGAGACGCGAATAAACTGTTACGCGATACTACTCGCGTCTTGAGTCCTTCGTATACCCGAGAAACGAGCCTCCTTTTTTCCCTTCCCTTTCACATTCATTTTATTATTATTTATTCTTGTCTCCAGCACATTTTCGTCCTCCTGCTCCTCCTGGGCCCTTCGCGCACCGTCTCTCATCTTCACCCTCCTCCCACTCCGTCTTTCGGAGGAAAAATTCGAAAGAAACGGAAATTTGAGATCCGTGCGCTCGCCTTAGCGCTGTTCGAGATTTCTCGATTCACGCTCCATCGCCTTCGCCTCAATGCCGTCCGTACCAAATACAAATGTTTTTCCTCCTTTCACGCCTTTTATTATCTCCGATGCGATAAGCACGAGCACACGCCGATAAATGCTGGCATTTTAACTCCGCAGCTGTCTCAATATCGGGTTTCTTCATCAATCAATTCAACTTCTAACTCCATTCCGATCCGAGTTAAAGCTCACAGTTTATTATTTTTATTCGCATGATTTTGCCTCAATAAGCGGCATCGGATTCGTTGTATTTCATGATTTAAAATCATTTGGGAAGGTTCGAAAATTGAATTATTCAAATTCGACGATTCCAAAATAAGGTTCGATTCAAAAGGTAAGCGGTGAAAATGCAGTCGAAGGGACGGCCTCATTTGATTAAGTTTTTGGGGCCGAGCTCCCTATTAACTTGTCTGAGGTTTCGGGCCCGAAAATTCAGCTGTGCGAGGCCCGGCGTCGACATCGGTACAACGGTTTTTGAGTCTAAGAGCGTCGAGTTTGCTCGCACTCTTGAAAGTTTCGCAAGCGAGGTTAAGAAAGTAAAGAGGCTCGCGAAATCCGTTTGGCAAAGGGGCCCGAACAGCAAGTCCTTGATTTTGTTAAGTTTTTGTCATATTTTACGATGCAAATAGAAGCTGTGCGTTTGCGAGGAGCCTGCGGTGCTAGTCCCCGTGGGTCCTACTGCGCGAGGGGACCGATGTTTCCTCGTAACGCCACACGCTGAGTGACTTATGACGCCTGATCACGTCAGTGGTTCTCAAGTTCCTTTCGAACTCTTTTGGAGTGAGATTATTTTTGGGTTTCGAATGACAAAAGTACTGCGGCTGGAAATCTCGTGCTGGGAATCGACTTTCAACGGTTTCCTGTACTTTCCTGGCTCTCTTTTCGAGCTCGAGTTCAAATTCGTATTTTCTGGGGTCGGGGAAGAGAAAAAGTGGAGAAAGCAGCGGCGTTATTGGCATTTTTCCCGTGAACGTTTGCAGGCACGATACTTTCTCGTTTATTCGTGATTTCGAGCAAAAATTTCAAGCTCCCGCGAGTGCATCCGGCCTGCCGATCTAGCGTCATCGCGAACCTTCGGGTTTCGGTTCGTTGACGATTCGGAATGAATTGAATCGGCAATAGGTGGCTCATCGTCTGAGCACTTAACCTTACGACAGGCGAACACGCGCGAAGGACTCGAGAGAGTCGTAGCGCACTCGCGGCCAGCAAACGACAGTGCAATTTAATGGGGTGGAATTTAACGGCCTCTTTGCCAACTCCCCTCGAGCAATATCGCTATTTTTCTCCTCCGTCCCCGGCCCATTCTCTCTCTCACTCTCTCTCGTTTCGTTTTGTGCGCCCACCACGCGACGTTTCGGTTTCTACGTCCGATTCCCTCATTTTTTCTTCTTTACATTCGCTTCTCGTATTCCTCTTTGCTCGGGCAAGAACGACGAATGCAAATGTCTCCTTCTTCGAATAATAAATTTGTTCTCTTCCTTTGAGAACTCATTCGTACGCTCGACTCAACAAAATCTTTGCCGAGCTCGCGTTGAGTTTGTCCCTCGGCGATTGACTGCTCCTGGCCATTTCGTTTCCAGGATCTTGCATCGAGTTCTGACACAATCGATTCGGAGCTGCCCCTCGCGGACATTCCGCGTTCGATTATCCTCCTTTCTTGACGCCTTTGCTTTTCACTCGACATTGCTTTCTTCAAATTTCTTCGGATCCGCTCGTCCCCCGAACAAGTCGCTTTTTCTCTCTTTTATTCAAAATATCTTAGAAAATTTCGTACTCTCGAGTTTTAAAACGCGAAAGAAACTGGGAACGCGAGCCACTCGAGGAAACGGCTCGCTCATCGGCCCACTAAAAACTCATATTTACTTCTTTCTCTCGCGCTCGCTTCAAGGACTTCATTCTCGTTCCATCTTTTGGGAGCTCAACTGGCATTCGCCATAACATAAATTAAGATTCGTATCTCGAAATCAAACTCCCTCGTTGGTAGAGTATACGCGTGTTGTTGGTACAGGGGAGAGTCAGGTAGGCGATACGGGTGGAAGGAGCGAGTCGCGGGCTCCGGTTAATCGTTACGGTGAATCGTCGTGCATGCGAGAAGGAGCGAGAGGCAAATTGAAAGAGTCGGAGATAGAAAGCGCTCGCGGTCTCATGCGGATGCATTGGTGCCCGCGATCTTCCTCTCCGTCTATTCTCTTGTTCTCTTCTCCTTCGTCCTCGGTCGCAGTGACTCCTGAACTGGTAACGCAGACTTGAGCATAAATTCAAAATGGATCCTACGACATATTTCGCGGTTACCACCTGCTGTCACGACCGCCTCGGTTCGCTCAATCGTCCGTATTTCATACGGCGGCGCAGAGTTCGCCGCGAGATTTATCAAATTTTCAACAAAAACCTTTCCTCTGCTGCTTTTGCCAGGACACGAATCGCGCGAGCCTCTTTCGAGGCGATTTTCGTGTGTGTGTGTTTTAATAATTATGGCTAAATATGTTTCAGATAAAATTTCATAGCTCCGGGGGAAGGTTATTCGAGGAATTTCGTCTCGAGACACTCTCCACGATTCGAATATACAACTCGGCTCGAATATTATTTGAAATTCATTCTTCCGTGCGAGCGTAATCGTTAATCATAAGCCTCGACGCGACGCAGCCGCTTGAAAGACGACCTCGTGGATTAAGTCTCCGGCACTCCTCCGCGTGTTACTCTCCCTGGCCCATCAGAGCCTTGTTATCGAGGAGCTCTGAGATCGTGGGAAGATTACGACGCGTAAGCCTTCGTTACGGAGCCCAGTTCTCGTGGATGCAGCCGCAGGATTTTTGCTCTCGCTGCGGCCACTCGCAGCGTTGTATTTTTCGAAAGTTTACAAATTTCAAGATTTATTCGAAGGCTTGAGTTGACGCGCGGAGTGCCTCGGATCGTGCCACCGCTTCGAGCGAGTCTCCGCACTTTCAATTCCCGCATTATCCGTTTCCACCTTCGTCACACCTTCGCACGTTCACCGATACTCGGACTTTTATTTTCTCGTGTAAACTGAATCCCTGATGGAAAACCTTCCCCGGGCGCGCCTCGCGTTACGTCCAACATTATGAAGAAATCTCTAAAGCGCACACTCAACGTTAAAGATCCGGAAGCCCACCAGCCCTCGACGCCTAATGGCATGTCCCTCAGGTTCCTTTGCGAGCTGCAGCAGGATGAAAAGAGCGAGATATACGAGCCCGGGAAGGACGCGGAGATGACAATGTTCGTAGTGCCGCGCGGAGCAGGCGAGCCCGGGCTCGCGACAAAAACGTCGGAAGCTCTCCCCGGGAGCGAACACACTTTAGGATATTAAGGCGTGCTCTTACGTCTGTTGAAACTGTTGAAAAAGCGAGTGTCTCGAGGAAACGAGAGGATGATTCCTGGACCGATATCCAGCCGACGGCGGGACATGTTCCCGCCGTCGAGGGTGCTCTTAAAAACGAACCGTCATTCGAGAAACCCGGCGGAGGTGAAGCGCGACGCGTAATTCGCACATGACTGACGACCGCGCGAGAAAGTATCCGGAGGATCGTTGGAGCGAGTCGCAATAAAAGGGAGAGTTTTCATCGAGAGCCGGTTAAGGAGCGACTCCGCGAACTTCAAATTCGCGAGGCGAACATCAATCCCGCGGAGGTTCGTCGCGGGCTCCACCACGTGAAGAAGCGGCGATCGATCAAACTCGGCAGTTTTCCTCGCGTCGCAGCGTCGATCGACCGTGCTCAGCCCGCCCCGCTGATTGAGCCGTACGCGCGAGCTCACCGCAGCGGCGGCGCTAAAACAGTCGCGAATCGTGTGAGCTAGTGCTTTTATTCAATCCGCTCGGATCGCAGGTTAACGCACCACGACACCTCGCCAACTAAACTCTCGCTACGTCGATACGAGAGCGCTCTCGCAATGTCCTCGGCTATTCTCATGCGCCTTCGCTCGCATACAAAAGGCAGATTGGGTTACCGGGCTCGATCCCTCGGAGGCTCGCGAACGCACTTGCGGTTCTTCGCGTTCACACCTCTTCTTTCCTCCGCGCCTCTCTTCCCGCCGAGCTCTGTCGGCAGCCCTCGCGGAGGTTCGACCCCTTCCGCGTATACACTCTTAAATTTCTGTACGGCGCTCCGGAGGTTTTCCAAGCGAGAGCGAACCGTCCGATGAACGTGGAAGAAGGGACGAATTTTGGATCATCGGGGGGCTTTGACTCGTTCGGTAGAAAAGTCAAATGAAAATGGAATTGAGAGTTTGCGAGGCGAACGAAAGTAGGTAAAGTGATCTCAGAGCTGACTGAATTTGGGATTGCGGAGACAAAAGAGCTTCGGAGGTAGGAGCCTTACATCGAAATGTATGCGAGTCATTTGTGGGCTCCGCGTTCAAAGAATACGAGCCAATTTATAAGCAAATGTTCTGCCGATATCGCGCTCGGAAATGCTTGGCGAGGCTAGAACATCGTCATAAATATCGTAATCATGGTCAAACGCATATAAATATCGGTTATGTCTCGAATCGCGACGTTCACGATGCGCACGGGCCATAAAGCAGAGTAGTCCGACGGTAAGTGCTGTCGATGCCGAGCGTTGTGCAGTCTCCGAGGAGCGGGAACGCCAGTTTCGGGATATTTTCTCGTGTACGCGAGGCCGCTCGTCTTTTCTATACTTGCGAGAGAAAAAAGAAGATCGGGACGATGGGCAAAGTGAAATGGCGCGTGCCCAGAAGATTTCACGCCGCGTTAGTCACGGCCCTTTCGTTTCGTCTTTTTCGTCCTATCTTCGGTACAACGACCTTCGCCCCGTTCCCCAGGTATTCATGCGCCCGATTCCTCCGCACGTCTCCTCGCCTTTTTCCACATCTTTCAACGATCTTCCAACTTTTCCTCAAACTCTGAATCCTCGCGGAATGTCCCAACAGCAGGGAGAGCCGCGACGAGGCTTTCGACGCGAAGAAATAACGAACACGTCCGAGCTCCGGACCTACTTCAACCGGAAGCCCCGAGCCTCTTAGCCCAGTAATACAAAACAACGCTTCTCGCCCCCCTCGTAACGAGAAGCGAGACTAAAAAGAGTGACGAAAGAAAGGAATAAAAATATGGAGAAAACATCTCCGCGCGAGGCGTGACCAGACACCGGCTACGCGTGCACCAACGTTTATTCTTATTTCACTGACGTTTTTCACGTCTGTTATTTATCGCGTTGCGTGAGCTGTGCTAAACAATATGACGGGCTGAAGGAACAGGAGAGTCCCTCCCGCGTGAGGCAGCCCGCGCGACAAGCATATAAAATATGTCGCGTCAATTTATCCTCGGTTACGACGATACTCATCGCTGCTACGTGCCTCCCGCCGCTGTTTTTGACGCAAGCTTTTCCCGTACGAATCGTATACAAAACGCGACTCCGAAATCGACTCTTTCGATTCTCTCTCCTTCGCTCTGGCTCTGCTGCTATTTTATTGCTGGCCCATAAAACGCGCTCTACGTTCGAGATTACAGAATTTTCAGTTTTCCCGTTACTTTGTTCCTCGACTTTTTCATTTCTGATTGAGTTTTCTGGCTTTGTTTGCCAGCCATTGGAACTCTGAACTTTGGATGATCCAATTTCCGAGATTTTTCAATCATTTTTACTCTCCCTACGACCATTTTATCGTCGCTATTGGCCGAACGGTTATTTTGTTTTTTGAGAATTGTGGATGTTGCGCACGAAAAGCTTCGCGGAGACCGCGAGCGAATACTAAAGTAGTGGGATATGGGCCTCGAGTGTTCGTCCTCCTTTCCGAGATCGCCGTGAGAAAAAAGGTAAAAAGTCGATGTCGACTCTCGCGACGATACGACGGCATTTGCATAAAAATACACAAAGTAGTGATCGTTGTTTCCTTTCACACTGTAAACTCATTTTTTAGCACTAAAACGAGAGAATTTATTCGACTCGACGGAGCGTTTATTCGTGTTTGTAAAATGACTTATTTATTATTTTTTTTTATTTTTTTTATTGTGAAACTGCACGGAGAATAATCGAGTTGTGTGCTGGCTTCGAGATAGCTGCGGAACTTCGATCCAGGAAATATTCGAGTTTCTAGTCAAAAGATCGACCTTCTGCCACCATTTTGAAATTGGGTGGCATCCGAATTTGCATAAAACTGTACAAAGGCCCAGACACACTGGGATGAATCATAGAAGGATCATTATTTTCATTGAAAGTCTCAAACGACGCACGCTCGTCGTTTCCAATGTAAAGCGCTCGCGCCTCGCGTACACGCTCTTCACGTTCAACGACTCGCTGCTGAGCGTCGTCTCTCCTGTCTCCACTAAAGTGCGTAGACGAATGCCCAGTAGTTCAGACGTGTGACGCGAAAAAAAGAAAAAAAAAACACAGAGACACACTCTCAAAAGGATTTCTCTTTATGCATTAAAAAGTACAAAGACGCGGATGGAATTTCAATGGCATTTCAAAAAATGATCGAAAACAATTGTCTGCCAAAGGAAAAGCCATTAGAATTGAAATTTTCAGATTTTAAGCTTGAACAAAGTTCGTTCGCATTCGCATTTGTGCAAACATTGTTGGATAACGAAACGTGAAAATTGGAACAACGACATCGCTCGAAGCTTCGATTTTTCGTACTTGTATAATATCGCCGAGTTTCGCGTCGATAATAATTAATACAAAGTCCAATATGTTCTCCGTTTACTTTTGTTCGAAATAACTTTTCCGTGGAATTTAAGCCGGAAGATCCGTCGCTGAATATCGATTTTTGTGGACGAGTGTACCGCGGGCACGGTGCATGTGGGCATATAAAAACCTACGCTCCGTAGAGCACAAATTTGTTTTATTGTACGTGTCAGGGTTTGGGTAGAGCTGCGAAACGCGTACGCACACGCCATCGCGTGTGTGTGTGTGTGTGCGCGCACGCGGAAGGGGAGGGGGAAAAATATTGAAAAATATTCAAATATAGGGGCGCGGTGGATACGGCCGAAGCCAAAGGGAAATTGAAAATGCTCTCGGCGCAAAGTTGCCTTCCGATAAACCGCCCACACGCGGAATATCGGAGCCGAAACTTTCGGCGGATGAATATAAAATTATTTGATGAAATTAAAGGGAGTTAAAAAAGTTTCGAAAATTTCGACACTCCGGAGGTCTCGCGAGCACTCAAAAACTTGGGGTTCTTCGAACCCCTGCCGATTTCATCGCATCAGATCGTGGAAAATTTGTCGTCCTCTCGGGCCACGCACGATCCGAGCAAGAGCAGACGTGGCTGCTGTATCGAGTGATTAAATGCAGGTGAATAGATCAAAGGATCGCGCGTGGCTGCGAGGCAGCCGAGTCCGTTGCTGTCAGACTGTTCTCGTGGGGCGCCTGAATTACGATTGCGTTACATGCGAACCGATCGCACACACGTTACCGACCGCCAGTTATGCAGATGCCTGCCACGCCCTCTGGCGGAGGCGTCATCAACGAGCCGGTTCCAGGGGGAAACGGAATGCACGAGCTTTCGATCGCAGAAATAACCCACTCGGTTATGGCAGATATTCATTGCATTTTTATGCATCCCCAGGTTATTTCTTTGATGATTCGTTCGATCGCACTGGGAAGGCAAACGGCCGCGAAATGATATTGAGCTGAATGCGAGCCCGCGGGGGCTTGACTTTTCGCATTTCGAGCAAGCGAGAACCTCCCTCGATGAATATTCTCCAACTTCCTACTTCGCGTAATAGAAAATTAGTTATTTCTTATTTCGGATTCCAGCGACTCGAGCCAGCTATTAAGTAAGGAACTTTGAACTTTAGCCCGAGTCATGCTCTCCGCGACGTCGCATGCTCGGAGGTTGTAACTCAAACGCGCATAGGGGTCGTTACCTCGCCCCTGACCCATCGCTCTTCACCCCACGCACGACCGTGAATGCGAGACTGCTCTATCGGGTGCAATATTCTCTGGCTGCATTTCCTCGTTCGTGCAATAAATGGCCTCACGACGCGAACGCACTTGCTTCCGTTTCACCACGTACGCGATTGATGATTAATATTCTAAAAGTATTCAATTTATACGCGGTGGCTCGAAAGTGCCCTTGCGAATGCACGGATTTGAATAAACTCGGACCGCACCGCGATGAGTGTTCGGGGCGACGTTTTTTTTCCACGACGATTCGATTTATCACACTTTTCTCCTTTCGCGGAAGAACAAAAATCCTAACGAGTGGAAACCCACTGTCAGGTTGTAAGTTAACCGTCTTTCCGAATCGGCAAATTATTCGATATTTCTATATTTCTAGCTTTTCGACGGGAGCCACAGAAAAATTCTTTCCTCGCGAATGGGCTGCTGAGTTTCAAAGGGAGGAAAAAAGGTTATTCCGAATCTCTCGTGCAATGGCGCAGTTGGTTTTATTGACGCCCGAGGGGCATCCATGGATCGACAGTTTTTTCAATAGCACGTAGGAAATGGCGTCTCGCTCGCTGTGTGTCGCCCCCTCGCCCCTGTCTCCGAGTCCCTCAAATGAAATGCGAAAGTAATTTTCGGACGTGGTCCGATTCGCTCGAGCTTTTCCAATCTCCTATGTTTTCTCACGGATACGTGAGTTGGATTGGTTTTCTCACTTTTTTTTTCTTCATCCCAACAGAAGGAGGATGCGGGCTTTTATAAACTTTATTTATTATTATTATTATTATTATTCATCGATTTCCTCGGAATTTATTTTATTTTTCACGAAACGAGACACTTTTCAACACTTTTTGTGCTTTCTATTTTGCGATCCCGCGTTTTATCTTTCCTCGCGAACATGCACAGGCTTTTCCGCATCCGTTGAAAGGTGCCGCATCGCAAAGAAACTTCGTTTAAACCTCCTTTTACCTTGTGCAACGAAGAAAATTCCGTTGGTAGATTTACCAAAGAGCGAAGCACAATTTCAAACGTTTGTGAATTTAACCCCTTGGCTGCCCCCCCCCCACCCGACGGCTCCTCCGCGGCTCGTCGAGAGGAAACTCACTCAAACCTTTAGCACGAACTTTGAGGTTTTTTCTAGCTTCAGGATTCGCCGCATCCTCAAGAAGGTTAATCGAAAACCACAAGGAACCGTGCTGGGGCGAAGGACGAGGGGAGGGGGGAGATGCGACTGCATGCGAAGCCAAAGGGCAACGGTGGAAAAAGCATCATTCCGTATGCACGGCTGCGCAACTAAAACGTTCTTGACGGCCATTTTGAACGTTTTGAAATCTTCGAGTTCACCGGTTTGGTGGCTCTTTGCTCCCGGAATTTCGCAACGAAATCTCAGCCCCCCCCCCCCCCCCCTGCTGCTGCTGCTGCTCACACCGCAACATTTTTTATTCCGTGTTACATCCTCGCTCGCGTACGAGCTTCTGCAAGTGAAGCGTGAAATTGCCATTCGAAATCGTGTTTCCTGATCGACGTGTCGAAAACGCACTTTCGGGCTCCCTCTCCCCTTTTCTCTCGTATTCCCATTCACCCCTTCGCCATTTTATATTCCCATTTTCATTCGGTTAGTTCCCAAATTGGTTCGGCGGTGTGAGCAAAAGGTTTAAAACTTGGGCGATTTGGCCTCTCGATAAATTTCTCAAATTTTCGAGCTCGTAGGAAAATTTTGAAGAAAATTCTACTCTCGGGCTTGAAAATGTGGTTTGGGAATGGCTTTCGAACCATCCCGAGACCCTCCGTCATTATGGAAAAGGTATAAACGATTCTCAGTAATCTCGGAGGCAGAAGGAAGCAGAGAAAAAATAAGATATTCGTAGGGTTGACAAATTCGGACAAATTTGCGTTTGGTTTTCTTACCTTGAAGTCGCAATCGACTCGTCGATCCCTACCGATCTCTCGTCAACACTCGTCGCTCCTCGTGTTTTGATACTCAACAGTCAATGTCATCGAATCGAGGAACAAAATTGAAGCTCAGAGTCGAAAATAAGCGATTTGCTTGCCAACAATTCTCACTAGACGCGGACACAATTGCACTCTGAGTCTCGCATAACGAAACTCGGATTCGGAAGCACTTTCCTGGATGGAAGCCCGGCACGCACTCAAAGCCGATGGTCCCAACAGGTGAAGGCGGTCTACCGATTTGAAAAGAAAATAAAAGAAAAATTAAATGCAGCAGATTCGAAGTGAAAAGTCTCCAGGAAATGTTTAGCGAAAAAAATGGTTGTTTGTGAATTTGATCGCATTTGTTTCGTCGAATTTAATCGGTGGATTGCTTTTGGTATGAGAAACTTCCAAATTCGCTCGTTATCGCGTCGGTCTTTCGCGGTCGTTGGATCCGTGATAAATGCACGCGTATCTACACAGCTTCTCGCTTTTATCGAGAAGCATCGTGTACATTGCGCGCGCCCGAAACCCCCGCGCTCGTCAACATGCGTGTGCGCGCTTCCTAATCTTCTGATTCGCGCATCCGAACGTAAGATTCCTCGCGTATGGGCTCCAATTAATTCGTGATTGGATTTGAGCCTCCTCAACTGATCCCCACGGCTGTGCCCCGAGGATTGAACTTTGTTCGCCTCACCAGCAAGAATAATGGAACCCTCTGGAAACCAAGAATCGCCGAGCAACGGAACTCAATTTTCGAGCTTCTTTCGATTCGAGATTTTCACCGATCTTGTCAACGTGTTTCGTGCGCGAGCAACGAAATTTTCCAAAAATTCACGAAATTCACGTTGAATTATTCGAATCTTTGTTAATTTCCAATCGTTTCAATAATTCTTTCTCTTTCAACATACGAAAAATGTTTTCCTCCTAGTGTTTTTTTGATTATCTCGAGATAAATGTGTAGGAAAACCAGTCTAGCAAGGTGGATTTATGTTTCATAAAAAAGCTTCATTGTTTTGATAGTTTGAAATTTATTTGACGGGATAAAACACATTCGCCGACTTTTCATCCGCCGAATGCGGTCTTTTCGAGCTCGTTTCCAGATAGTGGGGAGTTTGATAATGCCGACAGTGTCGGGAACACGCCTCGTGCCTTAATAACGTGTATACACAAAAATACTGGGGCAAATGTTTGCGATGGCGATTAGATGTGGGAGTGAATGTGTGTTTTTCTCTCTTTCTCTCTGGTTGTTTTTTTTTCCTCAAGATTTGCTTCTTGAATTAGTATGGACAAAGTGCCGCTCTCTCTCACCGCTTATATTATCGTTCTCGATTAACGATGCCGCTCGTGCGTCTCTTGCCGCCTCTTCCACGGCTAATTTGCTCCTTCATTAATTATTCCCGTACCGCGCGCGCCTCGTGGTGGAACAAACGACCGAGAGATTGCCTGTACAAGATTTCCGAGCCGATATGAAACTTGTATCTTGTTAATACATCCTTATAAATTATATCAATGATTCTAAATATTATTTTAAATCCTCAAACTTTGAATAAAACTCTCTTGATTTTTTTTTCTCCATAGAAACGAATCAGTTTCAATTTTCCATCCTTCGCAGTATATCAATTATCAAAATATTCATGAAAACACGATATTCTGCTGTTGTTTTCAAAATTATTCCCAGTTTGAAATGTCGAGTGATGATTTTATCTTGGATTCACAGCTCTCCAAGTTTTCGCATTATCCAATTCCACACGAATAATAATTCTCTATGAATTATACTTTTAATGCGCGTCCTCGACAATTATACAGAGGATTTTATCGCCGGTGCTCAGCTCTCGAATATCTCGCATGATTGAATCTCTTCTCGCTTGATTACATGATTTCCTGAAAATTCCAATTGATGTACATCAATTCGCAAGTTACAGGGGTCTGCTGGTCGTCGTCGAGCGTGGCGATTTCGATAACGAAAATTGTTCGACGACTCCTGGCGAGGGGGATCGATTATAGCGACGAATGTAAACACCTTTTTGTAATCGCATGTCCATCGGTACAGGAACTCATGAAAAACGGGCCTCACGATCATGTTCTGCAAAGTGTGATCGCAGTTTTAATGAGACGAAAGTCTGGCGATCGACGTTTCGGCTGCTCAGGAAAAGGGAAAGGGAGAGGGACAGAGAGAGAAGCAGAGTCACGTGGCCCGGTGCTGGGCTATCTATCCGGCGGCGAGTCAGAATTGTCTACTATATTACCGGGACTAATGGTAATGACGATCGTAACTCTTGACGATAGGAGCTGCAGCGATCGTGAGTCAAGCATGGCTTGGTACAGGAAGCACACACCGGCGGGGCACGTACATAGTTTTGCTCTCCGGTTTCTCGGCGAGAAAAACTTGCGCGGGCCAAACTTGAGAAAGCGGAGGCTTTTCCGAGGTCGGTATTCGAGAGATACCGGGTGAATTACGGCCCGCCGCCTCTTCCCGACAAAAGTGTACACCGCGAGCAGCAGCCTCAACTACAATTTCAGAGAAAAGTCGAACGAACCTCGGCTTGCATGGATTCGCGGATCCTCGATTCTCGTTGAGCAAGTTTCCTCGGGGTGAAAACCCCTCCGGAAAGTCTCCTCTTTCCGGTGTCGAATACTTTTTCAAATTCTTCGTTTCCAGGCCGAATAAACCGATCGGAGAACCGAAAGTCGCAGTGACCCCAAAAGATGTTATTCCAAGGAAAAATTAGTAAGTAGAAAAAAAATGATCGAAATCGAGTCGTCTTGGAAAAGGTGAGAAGAAAAAATGTTTGATTGTGTGAAAAAAGATGAAACGGTGGCTCATCCCCAGAAGGAGCTCAACTTCCGTTGTTATCAGCGCGTATACTCGGCGAATCACGCTTTTCATCCCGAGGAGTTTTACCGACCAGCATGTTGGCAGCGCGTTAGCTGGATCAGCTCGCGGCCCTGGGTCGCTGTCCCCCGACCCACGAATGCGCGGATGTGTGTACCCTCAGAATTGCCGGGACATAAAAGGCTGGAGAACTTTGCCGCCGCGCGCGGAGTAGAATAAAGAGATTCCTATTGGTGTAACAACTGCGTGCGCGGCGGTGAGTCTCGAGAGCGAGAGAAAAACGTTTATGCGGCGAAGAAGCGAGACGAGGAGGAGGCAAAGCTGCAAAAAGCCCAATACACGAGTTTACAATGGAGTTAGATAGCGACTGCGTTCGCCGATGACAATGCCTCCTGCTCCCTCTGAACGTGTAAATTTCGAGTTGTATAAGTGCGTTGGTGCGCGGTTTGAAGCGTTCCAAGGCGCCCACGGGCTGTTGAGAGCAGATGCATCGGAATCCAGTCGGAGTTTCCTCGAGCGGGAAACTCGCGACTGTCGTTTCGAGGCTAGTCGCAACGTTGCTCTATTGTGTGCCAGGGATCGGGGGGTTCCCTGATCTAATTAGCACCGGCGGTTGAGATGACGGCTTTATTCGGTGCGGTGGATTAGTCCTCGGAGCGGTGATGATTCTCCACCTGCCGGATGAGCGTCGAGGACAAACTGCCGGAAAAAATATGTATCGACCCGGATGGAGCGGGGGCCTTGAATTCTTGGACTCCTTTCTGGCTGGACGCAGAGCTCGGTGGTCGACGTACCTTAACAGATGTTCAAACTTTCATCCGGAAAGCTTTTTAACGACTCGAGTATCGGACGACAATCGAAGGGACCCTGGCTGACCCTAATTACGCAAGTAAAACGTTCTAGCCCTGCGCACGAGCCCTGAAGCACTCTCTTCGAGGTTGTAATTGCCTTCCTCGCAATTCGAGTATTATCATGTCAAAATCACAAAGATAAAGTAGTTTTTACAACACAGCGCGGTGGAACCTCGAGGTACTCTCTTGTAATCCACTCAATTATTATTACCTGCATCTCGAAAAAACAAGGCAACCTTTGTGGGCTTGAGTACATACTTGTCGAGTATGACAGCATCGTGAAATACAGCTTTGATCATCGCGATTGTTTTTCTTTTTTGCTCACATGCGGACGAGGGTGCTTCACACACTCTTGTCCTTCGGGTCATCCTTCACTCGTTAATCGCCGATCCGTAAAATTTTGTATGATACCTCAGCAAGCTCGACCGCGAAATCACAAATTCTAAGAGAAGAACGAAACTCATCTGACAATCTAATAAGCTCTCTTGTACGAAACCCTTGAAAATGTCAAAGCGAAATTTTTGAATGAAGCACTCGAGTTTCGTCTCCGGAGTGATTCTTCAAGCGTGGCTTTCTCAAAGTACGCCATCTCCAGTGTGCGGAGTGTGGACTAAAAAAATGAAATGAGCGCATCGTCAATGGTTCTTGCGCATCGAAGTTTATTGGAGCGGCTCGATTTCCCTTATAGGCCCGGTGTCGTTTCTGCACTTGGCTCTGCTTCCACTTTAGCCGCAACTTCGATTCAACGATTTCGAGCATCGTCGTCGATGGCACTTCGAAATCCACTATTCCTAGACGACGAGAGATCAAAGTCAGTCGCCAAATCGCTCGGTGCCCCGCGCCGTTTTATTGGTTTAGCCCCCCGTTGATAATCCTGCTCTCGGTAACTGGTCGATCGACGCCCCGTGCAATATCAACGCGTTAGTAAACGCGAAGCAGAGTCAACCAGTTTAGATTGCTGTCCGTAAGTTTGTTCGAAACAGCACACCGTCCGCTTGCTTCGCTGAATCATTAGCTGCTGCCGGCTCCTTCGACAATTTCAAATAAACTGGAATAATGTTGACCGGAGCTGAAGCTCGACAGACCGTGGCAAGTACGTTCGGCTCGCATGTCGCCGAGTCGGTAGCATTGTAACGTTATCAGAAGTGCGATTCGAATGTGCAGTCTTGGTGAGAGAGAGAGAGAGAGAGAGACGGGAAGCGGAGTGTGTGTACGAAAGCATGCAGTGGTGCGAGGTTGTTTCTAGAGGAAATGGAAAGCGTACGGTTGAGACGAGAATGTTTGAGTTTCGGTGCTCCGAGGTGGGTAATCAAAGGATACATGCGCATTGGTGGGTGCTCGCGATAAGAGCCCCGAGCTGGGTTGGTGTGGGTGCGCGAGGAGGGGAGCAATGCAGAGCCGAAGGCGAGCACGAGCGCCACGGGCACTCGAGGAAACACGCGTACCCAGGCGCCTTGCCGAACAATTGTTTCGAGACTTTGAAGTTTGCCGTGGTGCGGAGCCGCGCGGCGAGCGTAGCGTGCACCCCAACCTGTAACGGGAGGGAGGGCTGGCGGTATCAACAAAACCGGGAAGAGCGATTCTCGAAATATTCGGGGAAGGGGCAAGAAGAGCTTCTCGCGGCGCGGTGCTTGAATCGCGGCGAGGCGACAGAGGGAACACGATGACGGTGTCGGATCTAGCAGGCGGAACGAGTCTCTCGGATGCTCGAAATAAGAGAAGCTTTTTGGCAAGGATTTTTATAAAAATGATCTCGGGAGCGACGATCGCATCGGAACCTACAAACCGGCGTGTTGGGACACAGTGAACGATTACGACGACTCCCGCTGCGGGAGCAGTGCGCGGGGGTTGATGTGCGGCGTAACGCAAATAACGATGGAGTCTGCTCGGTGGTGCGAGACTCGAATTTCGGACAGCTCGACGGCGATAATCGTCGTCGAGCTCGGACGACCTCTGCGTACTTGTACTCGTGAATCGGAGACGCAGCTCGAGGAGCGAGAGGCTCGTATAAAGTGGCGGCGCGCAATGCGCCCTCGCGCAAGCACTTGCTTTGCTTTTTTGTTTTTATCTCCAGCATCTCGAGGCAGGCTATGATCTTGCAGAGCTAATAAACCGAAAAGAAATGCGAGCTTCTCGCTTTAGCTCTCTCGGAGCAAGTGGATCACACATATGAGCATATCCCGGGAGCTTTTTAGCCCGGTTGACTCGCTGCAGGTTGGCTTGTACTCGACTTTGGTCGTTGCACTCGCCGAACGTCGTCTTCCTTCCTCGCCTCGCACCCGGAGCGCTGCGCTTCCATTCTTTAGCCCCACGGCCGCGTGCTATTGCCACGCCTTTGGCTCGGCGAGCGATTCGCCGCGTACGCAGAAAGCATCCCGAGCCAAAGTACTCCGGGGGCCACTCGTTGTACTCTATCCAGCAACAGCGCGGGCTAAGAGACAGAGGGGAGCTGGTACGTATATGCGGCGAGGCCCGAAGAACGGTCGAGTGTAGCTTTGACGACGCCGAGTAGCGTATATACGAACCGGGTAATTAGTTCGTATTATGCTTTGTGACATCGACGAGCTGTTCTCTGTAGTACGCTCTCTCTTCGGGGTACGTTGGCTCGTACTTGGGCTCGAGGGTGGTCTATGAGAGAGCCCATTTGGGTTTTGCTCGAGTGAGTTTCCCTCGTATGCTAAAGACTGAGGTGGCTCGATCAGTGGCCCAACAGGGAGGGAGGAGCGGGAGGGGGGGGGGCGGCGGCTACATTTTTCATAACGCCCAACGCGACCCCTCTCATCCTCTAGCTTCCTTATTTGGGGCAGTCTCACTGGATATCAGTCGACCTTTCCGCATTTTCGCGTCGATTAATGTTCGTCGTATATGCATCATAAGATGAATATGCGAGTATACACGAAGGCTCCGTCATCACGAGAAGTTGAAGACCGAGGCCCTTTCGGCCTTTGCTGTCGGCTATAGTTTATGCGAAGAGAGAATAAACATCCCTTGATGTTTTCCTCTGGCGCAGTCTCTGGTGACTATACACGGCGTCGCGGAGTCGCGTTTTGCCTCTGACTTTTTCCGGGCTTCAGAAAACTTTGAATCGCTCATACCCTCGCTTTTTCAACTTCTTTCTTTATTCCAGGCTACCTCGGCTTTTCGTGCGCCAAGCAAGCCTCCCCTCCTCGAATGAGATAGAAAAGTAGACACGAACGCGGCGGAGAGAGCGCGAGCGCCTCGCATATGTTGTTCGCTCTCTGAAGCTTTGGGCACACACCGCACAGGCTTGAGCCTTACACGAGAACTTTGTGTACCCACTTTTACCGATGACAACGAATGTCCTGCTCCTCTAGCACCGTCCCGGAGCGAGTTTACGCATTGAGGGCAAGCTTCGCGGCGCTGAGGACCCGCGACATCGTGCCAACTTCGGATACCAGTGTCAGATTAGTTTTTACCCGAAAAAATAAAGACAATGGCTTTCCCTACATTAGCAGAGCCCCCGCGGATTATATAACTCGAGGAAAGTTCACCACCGCCCCCGAGTTTCACCGACGCGAAGCGCGCTAGGGTGCAAAAGCCAACGCGGCGCCATGATCGCTTCCATACACCCGCGCTACAGCCTGCCAGACTTTTATGCCCTTCTTTTTTCGCCTTCTCGCGTCCTTTAACCCCTTTCCTTCCATCCTCCTTCTCCCTCGTTCTGTCGCTTTTCCATCCCGTCGCTTTTACGCAGCTTCTTCTTCTGTAGCAGCAGGCCTGGCGCAGCATACATCGCTCCGCTTTTGCATCTCGCAGCACAACCAGGGCTGAGGCTCGGTGGGCTGGGGCGCTGAGGGAACCGAGCACCGAGAGAGAGAGAGAGAGAGAGAGAGAGAGAGCCTCGCGGGCTCTTTCTCACGCACCCACACGCAGCCTGCCGTCGGCACGTTGATGAATTCTTTGATCCGCACTGTAATTAGTTGGTAGAAGAAGAGAGACCCGGAGCAGCCTCTTCCCCAAAGGCTGCTGGCACATTCGCATGGCGAAACAACTGCGCTACTAAGGACGGAAGGGTGCCGTTCGTGAAAATGTTTGAGTGGCGATCAAAGTCTACTCCAGGCGAATGTACCTTGCACCAACGGGTTACAGACCCCACAGGGCCAAAGCTCCATACTTTTTCTCCGCTCCGCACTCATCGCCGTGTGGCCTTGCCAAAAGAGGCCCAGCCAACTTTCCTATGTCATCGTCTTAAGCAGAAGAAAAAAACTCATGAGTCCATTGTACCCTAAGAACAATGGCGGTTCCTCCATCAATCTTTCCTCCCGGATTCTTGTCCCCGGAGCTTTCTCGCGACGCGCCGCACCGCCGCAGTTGATATTCACATTTCCCGGCGTCTTTCTCTGCATTCCGGCCATCAAACGTTATTCACATAATATTTCGAGTTTTTTCGCCCCCGTCTCATCCTTACCCCCGTCCATTCCAACGTGATCGGCGGGAGGTTCGGGAATCGCAAGCGTCCTTTCTCCGACGATTCGAATACGCTACTCCGTCGAGCTCGCACCGGGAGTCGGAAGCATTCGCGTGGAATCGGAGAGCCACGGAACAGCATTGGCCCCGAAGTCGCGGAGAGCTTTTGACTGAATAAGCTCGAAACTATGGGAGCGATGGGAACCTCGAATGGCTGCGTTTTTAATGCTAAACTCCAATCGATCGCTCCGGCCAATAAGACGCGAGCTCCTCCACGCTACGAAATGGCCACAAGGATGATCGAGAATGTACCGAGAAGATGAGAGCGTTTGAGAAATGTTCGTAGGACTATAACACACAAGGAAGCATTCGAGTCGGCTGCGGTATTCCTGTAGTAGCTTAACACAAGCCTCGGGAAGTGCATTGAACAGGGATATACGGGGCAAGAGCCCGAGGAGAAGCGCGCCGCGTGACGCGTCGAGTACACCACTCCGAGCCCTCAAAGCTCTTCCCCTCTCCTCGAAAGGAGATCCGGAGTGGCTCGTACGCGCGGATACCGCATCCACCTTCTCCGTCTTACGAATGTCCGGCTACGTACAGGATGTCCCGAAGTCGGACTCGGGGCCAGCGGGCGATTCCGGGCGACGAAACGATCGCCAGGATCGATTCTTGGACGGGTTTTCCACGCCAGAATTTCCCTTCGAATCCTGCTCGCCTTGAGCAGACGCTGCCGCCGCGTCGCCTTCGGACACCTCCGAGACAAAGAGACTCGTTATTCTCGCCCAAGACTTTGAGAATTTGACGAACCATTTATTGAGAAAAGGTTGCAAGCTACGCCGAGAATTCGCGCATTTATAGAAACGCTTCGTGTTCTTAAGGTACGAATCTCTGACATTTTAAGCATTCCCGTCCTCGTACGAAGCCAAGCCGGAAATGGAATGCAGTGGAAGACGCTCGAGGAGACGAGACTGAGAGCTATTTCTCCAATCCCATTCCTCGCCTGCTCACGCTTTCCTGCGTGCCCTCGTGCCTTTGACAAAAGCGAGAAAAACGCTTCTCGCCGTACGACGCGCTTTCATCCGCCTGATCCGCTTGTACGAAATTTCAGACATCAAAAGCACCCACCCTTCTTCCGCTCACTCGACGCGAGCGCAACGTTCGATGGAATCCTTCGATTTCTACTCCCATGTAAACTCAACCGTCCAACGATTCAAATCTTACGGAAGTTTTCAAATAAAATCAATTCCTTTCGCAACGCAAGAATACCGGAATAATTTCATAACGGAGCGAAATTCCGTTCATCAATTTCGTAACCCGCCGGTGTGTTGGGGTGAAAAAATCGTCGGCAAGATTCATTTCGTCGCGTAAAAAGAATCTCGCATTGAGGCAAGTTCAGGGCTAACGTAACCTGGAAATCGGGGTGTGCACACCGAGGCACGAGACGACGTCTGCAGCTTGCACAGATCGAGGAGTGCGAGCCCTCGCCGTAGTTCAAGTGGCCCCCTGCAGTTCCCGCAGGTGCGTATCCACGACGCCCGCCGCGAGAGAATCACATCTTAGGAAAGGAAAAATAGAGAGAAAGATTTGAACGATTACGCCACGCCCGCGCGAGTTGCGCTCGCAAAGTACTTTCCGACAATAAGTCGTGAAAAACCGCTGAAAATCTTTCCTCTCTTTCCAGAGCCTCGAAATTCAAATTGAATCGAATGAAGAAATATTTCGACAAAAACCGTGCTCAATCTCTGCTTTTGCTTCCTCATTTTCGCTTATGAATCGCGAGCACTGCGAGCGGCGCTTTTGCTAAATAATAAAAAAAAGGACTCAACAGATTTCTACGGCAAAGTCTCGGAGAAAAGCGTCTTAATCCCCTCAAATGGGATGCAAATAAAGGTGCATATTCGTCGAAAATAGCGCACGCTCGAACTACCCTTTCTGTACGCGTCCGAAGTCGGGGGATTTAAAAGCGGGGGCAAGTCTTGAATAAAACCTATCTGGCAAGCTCTGCTCGTGGGATTCTGTTTGCAAACTTGGGCATGTAGAATCGCCACACCTCGACACTCAACCAGCCTCTCGAGGCTTTTTCACGAGACACCCGCCTGCTGGGTGGATGCAAAATTAGGGGCTTTCGCGTATAATAAACCACTCGGCTTAATATCCTCGGAGATTTATAACTCGATACATAAATTCATGTTAATGGCCAATGGGGCTATCTCGGGTTGGATTCAACGTTAAAATTGTATTCGCGTTTATAAATATGTAAGCATTAAATATCTTCATTCTTCTTCCGGCTTCCCCTCCTCGCCGTTATTTTATTTGCCGAAAGTAATTCCTGCGTCGCTCGGACCTTTCGGTCGTTATTTCACAATGAGCTTGCGCACTCCGTAAAAAAGTAGCTCAAGAAAAATACGAAAATCTTGAATTATTCGAGATTCTTCTTAAAAAATTCTACCTTTGCTGACGAACCTTGGTCGCGGACCTCTTCGAGATATTCTGGCCCTCGCAATCTCGTGCTACAGTTATTTACAAGTGAATTGCGGCGAATGATGAAATTCTACAATATGAAATGGCACTTGGGTGCGCCAAGGCAATTCCAGATCGACATCCGATTGAGAATGACAGCGTGACGTTCTTCATCGAGTTCTGTGTACGATGTAGCGTGTATAGAAAGTTCGGATCTCTTATATCTGTGTATATTCGATGAGGGTACAGACGAAAAGGGCTTTTGAGAGAGAGAGAGCGGTGCTGCGGGATCGATATTTCGCGTCAAGGCAGTGACGCGATGAATTCCGTTGGACGGAGACGAATTCAGCAACGAAATTTAGTTACAGTTGGTAACTTTATTTGGCAAGAAATATAGTGAGGAATGGAGTCGAATTCGGCCCCCTGGTGGGACATCGCAGCAGTATTTTTCATCATAAAATCTTGAAAATTGACGAAACAAAACGCGAGATGGAGGCGGGGGGAACGCGAAGAAGTTCCGAGGATTCGGGACTCGAAATTTCGGTGATTCATCATCGACGGAACCGCTTTTCTCACTAGATCCCAGGTCGTGATTATCTGCCAGGATCCGCAAATTTCAAGCTTCCTTACTGATGGCGTGTCCGCGAGTTAATCCGTTTGGATCTAATCAAGAAGCAGACCAGCGGATCATATTCGATTTAGATATGCTTGATGACTGGGAACGCACTTTCCTTTCGGGGCTGGCGAGGCTATTGCACGCGATGCAGAGGGTGCGACCGGTCAACTCGCAAGCCCCGCGCAAGCCTCTTCATGAAACACCCTCGAAACATCTGTGTCGCAATTACCGTGAATACGCCCAGCCCCACCGGGGGAGGAGGGGAGAGCGAGGTAGATCCATCAACTCGGCCGTGTACAGCACGGATGATTGACGTTTGCACCGAGATACATGCACGGCCAGGTTACCCTCTCGCATAGTTTTGGGGTTGCGAGTCCGTACGCCGGGGGATAATTCCTTCTTGCTACGCCACGAATCCCGAAAACTTGCCTCGAATAAATCACTCGAGATTCTGGCGACGGATAAACCTGTTTTTGGCTCTGTTTCCACGTTCGTTTTTCCAACGATTTCGTTCTGCCGTTCAGCATTGTTCGTCTCAATGGCATATTTGATCGCGCTGCTTTCACCAAACATGAATGCAATTTGCGATCCGCTCGAATATTTCATTTCCATTGTTGATTCTCCACTTTTTTCTCCGAAGAAATAGAGACAAAATGGCTCGCTCGAGCCCCTTTTACTTCCGGAAAGGAGCCCACCGGTCCCGGGATTACAGCAGTGAAGTTATTAGCAGGAAATATTAATTGACAATCGATCTTAGCTGCGCGGGTATTCACGCTCCCGAAACATTTTTGTGTGTGCGTTAAACCGAGGTCCGGTGAAAAGGCAATTTCTCCATTCCATTGTCCAGCAGCCTCGTCTATTTTATTGAGATTCTGTTCGGTCGCCCCGGCTCGCCTCACCCTTTTTCGTGTGCTCGCCCCTTTGTCATGCTGATTCGTTGTCAAGCTCTCAGAGGTTCTCAAAAGCATTGGAAATTAAAGGGTTCGCACGAGCCTGCGAGGATGTCGATCGTCGATGAATCTGTACGAAAATCTCATGAAAAACGACCTCGAAAGTGCTCCTTAGAAGCTTCAAGTTTCACGAATTTCAGACCATTTAACTTCTCATTGGAACGAACGAACGAACGAACGAACGAGGAGAAACAACGCTCGCTCGTTATCATTCAATATTTCGCATTATGTTTTCAACACATTGCTCTTTCGACTCGCGGACGACGCGGCGTACACGAAACTCGGAATTATCGTGATTATTTCGGTGGCGCAGTGTCGCCCGAGATCACTAGCCTCGCTCCACGCAGGCTATCGCGTTTAACGAACCGAATATTAATTCATTCGAGCCAATAGCTCTCGCCATCCCAGAGCAATATTGTGTTAGCTTTGTACGAAGTACACACACGTATATCGCGACTTTCGTTTAGGTCGCTAAAAATAAATCTTCCGAGCGATATCGCGCATCACTCGACCCCGAGCAGGCTCGTCGAGAAAATAATCGTCAACTTCGACCCCGCAGCAGCCATTCCGCAACATTCGTATTGATTTGATAACCAGTTTTCATCGCCAGACCATTTTTCATTATTTCACGATCATTACAATTGGATTATTCCTCCCGACTCTTCTCAGTGTTCAACGTCAGATTTATTAGATCAGCGTCGATGGAAATCTCTCGTTGGAAAGCAAACTTTGCTCGCACGAGCCGGTAAACGGAGGACGATCGAACTTTAATTTCATCAAATTCAAAAAAATATTTATTTCACAAGAATCTTGCTCGATTTCGCTTAATTTTATCACCGAGATTAGCGAATCTCAACATTGAGCGAGTCTAAAGTTCTTTCTCGCAACATTTTCTCGAGGATTACCAGCAACGGAAAGAAGTGCACAAAGCCATGAAGATTGAGAATTAGCATTGAGTCCAAAAACAATGAAACGAGACTAGTGAAATTTGAAGGAATAAAAACGGGCCGTTAGCTCGCTTCGCTTTCTCCATATCGAAATAGTCAAATTTTCGCGGACGTTGTCGAGTACTTCTCCGCTCGTTATCCCCTTGGCGAATTATTGGAAGATCGGTAAAACGTGATAGAAGAACGAGGAGGGAGAGAGAGAAGAAACGCGAAAAATAAGTAATCCAGACTGTCTGGCGGCGGGAAGAGGGGGGGGGGGGGGGCGGAAAAACGTGCATCGGGGAATTAACTTGCAACGAGGGACTGCTGTTCGAGTCGAGAAAAGGAGGAAAAAGACGAGTGCAGCTTGCCTCCTTTCCTCGGGACTCGGAGGGCCAATATAAAGCGAGAGATAGACTCGAGCACGTCGTAATCATACCAATGATTTTCGTCCCCGTTTTTTTCTCAATGAGCGAGACGAGAAATTGATTTATTTCGCAGCTCGCTCTCGAGTATCGATTCGTTAATCCGCGCTCTCTCGAGTCTTCAGTCGCACAATAATTCCAGCAGTTTCTTCTCCTCCACGCTCCACGCGAAGAAGCAAATCGTTCTCCGTTGTTTCGAGGACTGTCGAGAGGCGAGCTTCACGTCTTCTCTTCTCCTCGACGAACTCTGGTGCGCGCGTGAGAAGAAATGCAAAGACACCAAATTTTTCGAGGACAAATCAGCTCGAATCGAGTCATGGCGCACGGACGATCTTCATCGACGAAATTCCATTCACGCAGAGCTCTCGCTCACCCACACAAATAAGTGTCACACGACCGGATGCAATACATTTAACGTGCGCTAGCACCGCGACCATAAATCCGTCATATCGAGAAAAAATAAGACACGCGCTGGTAGGAACAAGTTATACGTGGCTTTGCTCAAGAGCCTTACCAAAGTCACTAAAAATGAAGGAAAAAAAAAACAAAAAACAAAAAAGAGAGAAGGAAGACGCTACGGCACGGTATCTGGTGTATGTCCCCGACGCTTGGCACGACTCTCCAGTAGTCTCGGCTTCCCGGTACAAACCTCCGCGAGACTACGCGAAGATGTACAGGGGGCTGCAAAAGTCTTGCCGCGGTAGAATCGGCAGGTTGTCAAAGTTCGAGCATTGCAGGCTTCTGAGTTTGCCTGAATTGAACAAGTTTTTCTGGTTTATGGATCGCTCCGGAGATGAGGGAACGGTATATACCAACAGGCGCTTGGGTCTGGAGCACCGGAGCTCGGATTCTGACTCTCGGGACATCCGGTATATCCGGGGGATGGCAAAAACGCTCGGAGCACCAGTGTTTGCCGTTTGCCTGACACTCAAGGCGTTGCTTGGCATCCGATGACGCGTTATTAGCGTCTACGTTATAATTACGATCGATGCTTTCGTCCACAGGCATAGATGATGAGTCCAGCTTGTCTAAAACCGACGACAAACAAGCCTCGGTCAACAAGAGCCTAACAACTCACGCGGCTCACCTTCGGATGCTCTAAACTTGTTGGGAGAAGGGATTATGAGAGTTTTGGTCTCGATGGGTTAAGCGGCGCTGTCAGGAAAGTTTTCGCTCCGCAAGATTTCGTGCAAGCAGCGAAATATCGTGCGCGATTCAGAGTCCCGTGTTTGCCAAATGTACGAAAACATTCGTTAGAATTGGAGAAGGTGAAAAACAACGAGTGACCGATACACGAGCGTCGTGAGCGCGGATCACGAGGCTCCTCTCTTCCGTGGCTCGTCGGTGATGATTGGTCCGATGAAACGGGTGGTTCTGCGCTCATGTTCGGGCTTGACGAGGCTCGCCGAGCAGGGGCGCGCAACTCGAGGCTAATTGAAGATGTGACAACGGCTGGACGCTTCTGAATCATGTCACACGTCAAATGAGCGCGAGACGGGTCCTCCGGAGCCGGCAAACTGTCAGTCGAGAGAACCCGCTCCAGACCAATTACTTCTTCGCAACGCCTCCGGCCGGCAGCTCCTCATTTGTTCTCTTTCACAGCGTCTCTCGTCAATCTTTCGCTCTTTCTCACTCGGTCTGTGGAGCGCTGAAGCAGCTATCGAGCAATCGGAATTGGAGGTTTGTCATGAGCCACTGTGTCGTCCCACGAGCATAAAGAGATTAGGCCACCCGTCTCATCGTATCAATAACTTTGACATGCGCAACCTACTGTTCTGAAAGGCCTTGTGACGGGACAAGCCCAATGAAACCTAATGCGGCCAGCACGTAGCAGCTTCACGCATCGTCAACGTGTGCAACAACATCCAAGCAGCTCTCATGCCTTCCGCGCAAGACGTCTGACTCCGCCTGAATGCCGGAAATGAAGCTTCCGCGACGAGTCCGAGCAGGGCAGACGGACCGTCGTTGTTCGAAATGTCTCGAGCGATTCGAAGTCGCATCGAATCGCTTCGACCCGCGGAAGCTTCGAAAAACCCGATCTTCTCGGGGCGACATTCTCATCAATTTTTTCATCTTCATCCGACTAAACGACCACCCCCCTCGCCTTCCAAGCTCTTTCGACGCCGCTCTCGGTGCGAGCAAATTCACTGAATTCCTCTTCTATCATCGTCCACTCCGACTCTTCCTTATATAAGCGTGATGAATTCCAACGAGACGCCCGGTGCGATAATCGCCCGGTGAGGCAGACGGTTTTGTGCGTAGACGACAATGTCGACGGAGCGAGGGGGCACCGACGCCGGTTAACCGAAATTTATTCCCCGTCACGGATCCGGCACTCTGATAATTACTGTTTCAGGGGGCCCTGCCATGCCTGAGCAAATGCTCGCCTCGATTCGTCCTATCCATCCAATATAGTTATAACCCACTCGAGCAGCCAAGAGTTTCGTAGATAGATTCGAAGGATAGTAGCCTCCTCGTATGGGTCTATACATCGTTGATGTATGTGCGGAGCCTTCTCTGGGATAGCTCTAAGTGCTTTTGCACACCAAATCACACGCTTCTGTGTATACCTTGTACCTGTTTATGTGAGAATAATGTACGACGCAATCGTGGCTTTACAATGCGCGCACTCTGTGTTACTTCTCTACAGGATGGCTCCGTTCGAAGGTATCTCTGCTGGCATCCGTTTTCAAGGAAAGAGGCGTTGAAACGGTCTTGGAAGGCTTTTCCCTCCGAAGCTTATCCTCGACCGTAAAAAAACGTATTTTTACGTAGTTATTTGGAGATAAATTGCTCGCGTATACGTTCGGAGGAACGTTACGAGGTTCGAGTGGACCAGCACCGTGTGTGTACAACCGCCACGAGGGAAGTTAAACAAGTTTTTCGATTTGCTCAGCTCGCAGATACGCAAACATCAATGTCAGTTTGTGAGTAACGATTGTTTCGCTCGTCCCCTTTGATCTTTTTGTGCACGAGGACGCGAGATCGAGTCCTCGGGGATTGTTTCCAATGCGATCGATCCATCAGCGAGCTCCATCCGCCAGTCGACGATATTTTTTCGAAAATCATAGTTTCGCCATGAATAATAATCAATTGAGCGGAAAAATGGGTCAAGTGAATCGCTCGAGAAGTGCTCGTAAAACGAAGAGAGTCGAGAAAAATACATTTGTTTGCTCGATCCACCTGTCGAAAACGAGGGAAAAGAGTCGCGTGGCGGAAGGCCGATAGCGCCGCGCGAGTCCCTAATAATCATGGCCCTTCATAATAGGCGAACTCAAGAGCCCATGAAACTCTTGTACAGCCCGCGTCCCTATCTATTCCTCCCTTTCTTTCGGTGTTTTCTACAAACGGTAATAAACCGGTCGTTAACTGGTCGTAAAACGAGGCCGGTCGCGAGTCTGTTATTGTGTCGTGCGTATATATATATGTATGCGTATGTCATACGGAGTTCGAACGAGGTCGCACCTCAATGAGCTCCGAGTCTGTCTCCCCGAGGGTATATGTGAGAGGGGTCGCCGCCGCGCGTTCTCTCTCTCGTTGTGCGAGGCTCGTGAAAAAATCTCGGTTATTCATTGACACAGTTAGTGGTAAATTAACGACTCGTTGAGATTTTATGAACGGAAGATGATTCCCCGAGTTGAAAGCAGCGCGGGGTGACAAAAAACAGGGGTTTTCAGGGCTGTGCGGATGTTTTTTTTGTTTGCGAGGATATTCGAGGGCTCTGAGAGAATAATTTTGTTGAAAAAGGTGGAGTTCATAGCGAGTATTCATAGCGAGTACCAAACGAGAGGGAAGAGCTGTGGACCGCGAAACGCGGTGGGATTCTGAGGGACGAAGAGCGGAGAGACGAGGATGAAGGGCGCGGGGGAATTGGGGAGAGCAGACGGTATAAGGTGCGAAGAGGGTTGAAACACATCGGCTCCTGGTGCTCGCGCTGTTCCTGCGCGCTCTCGCTCGGCCGTCCTCGAGGCTCAGGGCGGGAGAAAGGGTTGACGGACACAGCTCCTGCTTGTAATTTCCCGTCTGTCTATCCGTTTTTACGCTTGCGTGCGGAGCGCTCGGTGCCGCGGTTATGGCGACACGGACACCCGGGGCTAGCGGTTATGCTCCTTAATTAAACTCTTAGCCGGAGGCTTCTCGGCTATGGGGGCTCGGGAAAAACGGATCACAACGACATCGAACGCGAGAGCGGCGAAATTTATAGAAACGCGAATCAATCGCTTCGGCAGAGCGAGACAGTGGGAACGTTCCTAAACCGACTTAATCGAGAAGAAAATCGACGTTTAGGGTTATCTGGAATCCTCCGCAGGAGAGGGAAACTAGTGCTCGAAGTGAAATTCCAGGAATTGACGAAGCCGATCGGACCCATCGAGATCCATCAACGCGTGCACGCTGTTACGTCTCGAAACGGTTTGCAAGGCTTATGCGGAAGTTATGTGGGCCACATAATACGACGGAGGAGAAGGCGAGGGGAACTCGCACGCCGCTTTGATGGGGTCACAAACTCAGCCCTTGCGTATACACAGCAAATATTGGGCCATTAAGGATCACAATAGCTCGCTCTCGCACCCCGGCAAGGTCGCTTCACCGCGCAGCGAGACTGTGCACCGAGCACGCTCGTTGCCCTCTCGACGCACCGAATTTTCGGCTGAATAAGCCACGTGTTTGAAGCTGGAAAACTCAACAGAGTTTAGCCTCAAACCAGCCTCATTCCCATTTGTCCGTGGCAGCGCGCCAGGGATTGAGACTTTTCTTAATGACTCGTGCCGCGCGCGCGGAAGCAAAGAATCGGACAAGTAGGACAATAGCCCATTTTCATCGTCTCTGCTTAAGCGAGAAACAAACGTAGCGTTTGTTTCATTCTCCGCTGCCCGAGGCTCCATCACAATTGTTTTTCAGATGCGACATTTTCGTCGCTGCTCCCCCCTGCCGTACCCGGTTCGAGGTAAAACTTTTATCCTGGCAAGTTTGATCACCGTTGCCGTCGTCGCCTCCGGCGGCCACTGTTGCTTCACTCGCTTTTTAAATCCGCGCTCTCTCCGTCATCAAAGAGTTAAGTATCCAGGAAGTTTCTTCCCTTCGAGGCAAAACCGAATATCGATCTCGGGCCGCGCTCACCGAATGCGCCCGACCGAAGGTCAAAGACACAGAAAACACGAACAACCACGCATGCAACGAGACACGTGCTCGAGTATCATTTTTTCGAATCACACGCAGGAGACTCCTCTTCATGCTTCGAAAAAATTACTCCGGCTACCGACAGGACAATGGGGTCGCAAAGGTCATTAGCATTCCGTAGGAAGCTCCCGCGAACAAAAGAAACCCATTCGAATAACGTTTCCCCGGAGTAAGGACTAGTCATCTGCTCACTCCTCGTTTCTCTCTCTCTCTCTCTCTCTCTCTCTCTAATGACCCTACTTTCGATCGATCGAAGGCACACTGAACCCGGGCTTAGTCGCGGCTCGGTATTTCCGCGGTGTAAATTATCCTCTCGGGCTCGTGTCGGGTCCATTATTCATATTTTACGAGAGTTAATACACCGGAATAACACAGAAATAGAACCTCTGATAAGAGGATTCGCGAAGCTGTCGTTGAGGAAATTTCTCACGGAGCAATCGTAGAAAATAGTCAACGCGTACGCAGAAGCCTACCGTCAACCGTCGTTTTCTTTTCCTCAAGCTTTCTTCCCCAATAGTTACTTTTTTTTTTTCATTTCTCAACGTTCATACCGAAGCTTCGTTACTCCGAGTCCCCAACAAAGACAATCTCCATGCGTTGTTGGGCGTATTGCGTGCTCGCGTACTTCCGTAATCGTTCCTCTGCTCATAAGGGAAGATATAAAGAGTGCGCGAGAAGCCGATGCTAAGACTTGGCGGAACGAGGCAAACATTCCTTCGCAGCGAGAGCGAGCCTGGATAGAATCTACCGCGGGTATTGTGTCCAGGGATGGTGTAGCCGAGGGGATGAGTTGCCCGGCTGGTTCATCGGCCGCTGCGCTCGTTGCAGAAGCTGTATCTCGCCGGCTCCAGCAGAGTTGCTATACCCCACCGCAATCTCCCACCCTCTCTCGCTCTCGCCTCGTCATTCTCCGCGTTCCAAGCGTCTCGTGCTTTTGCTCCCTTTCACCCTCTTCGCCTCCGGAACCGTGGCCCCGATACGCCAGGGGTCCCATCCGACTAGGGGTGCGCTCGGGACTGTCACACCGTGATGGATGATTCTACCCCCAACGCGATCAATTCACCGGGTGCGCGGCGCCTCCACCGGGCGCGGTGTTTGAGCCTGACGGTGAGCGCACTAGCTACAACGGACGTATTCGTTCTGGGTGTACAAGACCGACGCGGAACCTGGGACGAAGCGTCTTTTGAGAGAACGCTTCTTCCGCGTCGAGTTTCGCTGCGGGAGGATTCACTTTTTTGCGACATTTTGATGCAGAGCTCGAAAGACGAGGAGAATCCGACTCGAGCTGGCTTGGATTACTAAAATGTTTGATCGTTCGTCGTCCCCGGAAAGGGTTGCCCCTCCGAAGCACTCGATGTCCCATCGTCTCGCCTCGGTGTGCGAGCAAACGCACCTCCTCGATCTTCCGGACTGACGGCGATCGCAGCCAGAACGCGATCTTGTTTGCTCGTCAGAGCGACGATTGTCCAACGGAACTGGAGGATGGAACCTGCTGCGTGTTACGCCACACTGAGACTGCGATGCTTGCGATATCAATCCTTCGTTCGACGCCCGGATCTTGCGTTAATCACGCACAAGTTTATGCTTTCTTAAGGCCTTAAATACGTCTAGGATTGAAAGAAATTTCGATTTTTTCTACAGGTTGTTATTCTCTGTATTATTTTAGGCGTATTTCTGTGAAAGTCGATTGTACAAGTTTCCTATGGATTTAAATTCGCATTACAGAAAACGTGATCAGGCCCAACGAGAGGGCCCGACGAGCGCTTTAAACTTTAAATGCGTTTTTCTTCACGATAACCCACACGGTTTTCAATATTTTTTGACGCTTTTTTCAAAATATTCGATATTGTTTTCTCTGTAGTCTGTCCAGTCGGATTTTTGATATTGTGTAAAATGCGTACTTAATTAAAACTGCCGTAAATTTATAAATTTTTGCGATATTCAAAAATCCGGCTCGACAGACTACACAACTTTATTTAACAAGAATTTTTTTATGTTCTGCAGATCTATCAAAATTTCAAGAAGAAACGATGCAGGCCGTGGAGCAACTTTTTTTCACAGTGCTTAGGGAAACGTGATTTACTTTTATGCTGTATAATATTTGGAAAAACAATGCAATAACTTTGTTTCATAAACTTCAAATTCTAACAAACAACGTATAGAAATGTTTTTTATTAATTTCTATCGCTGTCTCTTCTAAAAACAGTTTTTCTTTTTTCGAGCACTGCTGAGCGTATATGTAAGGCGCGTTAACCGAAATGGCGATGTTGATGAACAATAAAAACGGTCCTCGCCAGACACTCGCACCGCGAACGAGTGTGACTAACTCTTTGATTTTATTTCCCGTGGGAGCGAAGCAAAGAACGACGGCAGTTGGGAAAGATGACGGTCGTCCGAAAATCCTCATCAACCGAACTCCATCTCCGCGGCTATGATCAAAGCGGGAGCCTGATTCTCGAACGGTGCTAAGGGATATGCGAGGAAGCTGATGGAACGCCCTGCTACAGAAGGGCTTGTACGGTGATGCATGTATGGATGAAATAAGCGGTTGTAAGTGCGTGGAGAGGCGAGAGAGGTTCGAGCGAAGTGGGAAAGGCGCGTATCTGTATGAAAACTTGGTGGAAAGTCATGATTCGAGGTAGCTAGCTTTCGCTCGAGCGCCCACCACCCCCGTAATTACTTTCCTCTTGCGCGGCGAAACGTTAATTCAAATTGCTTTCGAATTACCTGACGCCGGGGCGCTCGTTGCGAGTCTTTCGCGGAAAGGCACCGGGCTCTTTCAGCCACGCTAACCCCGCGCAGCTTTCCTTTTTTGCTTATTCCTCCGGCGCTTTCTCTCTTTTTTTTCATTCGCATCTCCTGCCGCCGCGTTGCGTGCTTTCCAACGTAACCTCGAGAATTCTGTGAGTCTGTACCTAACGAATATTTATTCAAGGCAGCCGCCACAAACCTTGAGCCGCAGACGCGACGAATGAAACTCGCCCCTGCAAATGCCTTGCGTATCCGACCCTCCGTCGCGCGCCGCGTGCACGACCGAATTAATTCATCATTCCGAAAAATTACAATTGATGAATAGCTCACGGAATGCGACATTCTTCGATCAATTGTCGTTATAAAACTGTCCATTATAAAAGCTTGAGAAGAATTTCATTGAAGCTTGCTTCCGTCGACTTTCCGTCGTGATCCGACGGTCCTGCTCGGGCTTAACGAAACACATTTCAGGAGCCTTAAGATCCGCTTCGTAATCGAGAAGTTTCAGTCGATTTGGGTTTACCGAAACGGCGCCGAAAGCGCACGACTTCTTCAGCGGCGACGCTATTGCCATCTTCCGCAAACAAAGACCATACAAAAGTTTGGCCATGGGAAAGGAGAGCGAGCGGTTTCCATTGCTCCCCGATCGAATCGATCTTCGAATAGAACGGGCTTGAAATTTCGCTCGGATCGTTCGGCTCACGAAGGTGTGCAAGTTTGCCGGTGCAATCGCGCGAAAACCAATCGCGCTAATTGGCTTCAGGTGAATCAGCAAAGAAGGAGGGTAACACACTCTCGTCGTGTGCCTCCCCCAGTCCTCTTTGAGCGGCATCACCACAACGTTGAACACTCTTCCATCCCTTTTCTCTCTCTCTCGCAGCACATCGCACTATCCCCGCTTATTAAAAAGCCTCTCCATCGAGGTCATAGACACGAGGAACTCTTTGCTCGGGTCCACGTTGTTGATTCGTTCGTGTGTGCCTCTGTCTGGCTGTACTTGTGTCTTCGAACGTTTCCATTGGTCCTGATACCGTCGTCCCAATGGACTCTGCTTCGAATTCAAACTTTATACGACTCTTTGAAAACGAATTCTCTATTTGGAGGCTCCCATTAAACTGCGGACTTAGCTCGAATGAGCGATCAAAGGGAAACAAACGCTTTTGGTGGATGATTTTCATTGAAATACGGACTCTGATGAAATGCTTCGTGTTTAGAAAAACGAGTCTTATTTATTCATTGGCTGAAACGACTATTGACGAAGCGAGCTCAGAGTGAAAAAAAACTCAGGACTTTATGAAAAATCCTTGAAAAACGATGATCGTTGTAACCCTGTAAATGCGTTAGCTGAAAAAGATTATTGAAGACTCACCGAAACAGTGTTAAATCGAGGACGACGAGCGAAGGTGAAGTTTCCCCGGTTGGCTGAGTCTCCGGAGGATAATTATAAAAGGTAACTTCGTGTCAGCGGATACGTTTGGGTCCTCCGGGCTCCGTAAACCCCTCACAACGGTAGGAATATGTATAAAAACGGTATTTCACAGTATCGTTTCGCAGGGAAACTTGGAGTTGTTATCGGCAGGCGAGCGCACAGGTTAAGAACGTTTCACAAGAGCCCGGAAATGCTTGAGGATGCTTTAAAAAGAGGCACCAAAACAAACGAAATGTGGGTTAACCTTGAAAAGGTATAGGCGAGTGGGAGCGGAAAGATACGCGAAAGTGTTTTGGGGGTTGTTCTCGCGGTAAGCGTGGAAAACGACGAGAACGAGACGTTGTTGAGGAACTTTTGCGACGGCGCCGGGGGTTTGTGTTGGTGAGCATTGAGAACTGGCGTTAGGGAAAAGGTTGTATCGCGGAACGAGCACGACGCCTCGCGACGAGCGGGCGAAATGTAGAAATCGATATGGCCTCCTGCCTGCTGCTTTGCTTTCATCCCTCTCCTCCCAACTCCCCACTCCGCCACCATTTTGCTTCGTCGCCGTCGTCTCGTCGTCCTCGCCGCAGTCACTGAGCTTCTTTGCACATGCGTACGAGAGACACGAGTTGGCAAAATACTGTAGAACAAGCCGGCCGGCGTTTATCCCTGCGCCCCTCTTGCTTTGCCTCCCCTATTCTTACAACCCTTGTGTGTTGTTAGTCCAGGAAGACTCGACACCAGCCCATCCTCCTGGCACATGTTCCAACCGGACGTTTTTTTCCCTCTTTCAATCCGGTAATGACAATTCTTTTTGTATTCACCTGCTGCGATTCCGAGAGGGTCATTTCTCCCTTCGAATAATATCAAGAATGTACGCAAGTTTAATCATCATTGATGCATCAGCGTTCCAACTTGTTCTCTTCGACTGAATCCTTCGCTTGTTTTTCGCTCGCAGGAGAGTTATCGCCTCGGCAGTAATTAACCTTCTGCTGTGCCTTCTTCGGTGTGCAACGAAAAGAAAACCTTTGGACTCTTATTGATGAGGCTTCGCGTCATCGGGAATAATTCACAGACGGCATTGCCGCTGAGGACATTGCGCGGTGATGGAACGACGGTTTGCTCGAAGCTGAGGCATCGGCGCAATATGTGGAGCAAAGCTCAACGCGCGAAGCCAACGGGCAGAGGATAAAAGGAAGAGAAACTTGGACGAATGCCACGCTCATATCACGATTCGTATTGGTTTATTCCTCAAGCTGGAAAGCTTAATGGCCCGAGAGCTTTCACTTGCTCGGCTTTGCATCTTCGATATTTTATGCACAAGTGGCACACCGCGTTGTACGATTTTCCTTCCATTTCCTCGAACCTTTCTCCTCGCGGCTCGTTTTTTTAACCCTTTCATCCCTGCTCCACGTCGTGTCCCTCTTTTCAGTCCTCAGCTACGAGCCCATTGAAGACTTTCTCCGATCATTATTAGCCCGCCGGAGCCTCAGCCGTCCCCGTCGAGAGGGTTATGACGATTCGAAGACACTTAATTTAGTAGCTTTCCCAACTCGTCCGACTGCTGCGACTCTTCTGTTGGTAAATACTCAATAATCGGCGATAAAAGGGTCCGACGGCCCCTCGAAGTAGATAGAGGCTGCCCCACGCCGAAAACGGCGGAGCCCCTGCGCCAAAAAGTAATTTCAAGTAGCATCGCGAATCGCCGGCGATTCGTCAATTCGTCTTTGGCTCGTCGAAGAAATACAATCAGCTCCAAGCGGAAATAGTTGCTCGATGTTGTCGCGTCACGAAGCAGATGCAAAGGGAGCAGCAGCAAGGGTTGCCCCGTGACACATTAGTTTTTGCTTCGATCTGCGATGACGCAATCGTGACGAGTGGCTCGCAGCTTGTCCCGTTCAACGAGACTGGGGATGAAGAAGGAGAGAGAGAGAGCTAGCGGGTTGACAAACACGGTAAATCTGTCCTCGCAGTAGAGCGTGCTTCGATTTCGATCTCGCAGAAGCGCTTGCGAGAGTCGAGAGAGTTTCATATTGGACGAGCAGGAGAAACCGAGTGAGTAAACTCGAAAGAAAGTCCGAGAGAGGCAGAGATTGTTGAACGGCTTGTAGGGTGCTTCCATGGTGTCATGGCAACACCCGTTGCAGTGTACATAGCACGGTTTTACCCCCTCCGATCGCCCCCCCCCCCTCGCCCTCCTCGCTCTTTCTCTCTCGCCTAACTCAACTTACATCCATCCGCGTCTTTTTTTCATCCTCCTTCCATCTTTCTTCATCTCTGCCCCATTACAGTCTCTGTTTCTAGCTCCGCTCACTTTGTGCGGATTGGAAACAGCCTGTGTACGCGATTCGAGATGAACGCCTGTTGTTGCCGCTTCTTTGTTCCGTTTACTCGAACGTTTTCACTTTCGATACGCAGCAGCAGCAGCAGCAGCGTGCTTCTGTGCGATGTATCGAATTTCGTTATTATTATCTTCATAACCTGCACCCTGGACAATTGAACGAGATACAAAAGACGGTCGAACGACTGATCGCGTTCGCGGGGTCGTCGGTGCCAGCGAGCGAGACATCAAAATGAGACATTTCGTTGGTCGTTCGAGGGTTGAGTTCTTATCAGTGATTCTGAAGCTCCTTTTTTAAGGCAGTTGTTTTACTTCGGGCACTCGTCGTCCGGGTTTCGACCGAGAGTTTGCGGAGCCATTGGACCTAACGAGGAGTCACGAACGTCCATGAGTCAAGCTGGATTTGCGAGCTTCGTCAGAATCTGCGGGTTCAACGTTTAGGAGAAGCGAATTTGAGATGGCGGTATAAAGAAGATAAAGAACATGGATCGAATCAGGGACAACGAAACACCGGGGGTCGCTCGTACTCCGCGATCGATCCTCGTTTCCCGTCTTCCCGTTTTCCAGCAACTCCGTCTCCCGTTTCTTTGGCAAATAAGCGTCAGAATCCCCTCCGCGCGGTGCTACCAACGCATTTTCCTAGTACACAGGCTGCTCCTTCCAAAAGTCTACCTGCTGCACGATATCCCTGGACTCCCACCTCTCTAATCTCCCCCAGGGAGTTTTCTGCGGGCGCAAAATTTCCCGGGACTCTGCTGACACGACGAGGTCGTTTGCTGAAATTTTCAAGCCTCACCCCGCGCCTCCAACATCCAATTGTAAAACGCTTTTGCCTTTTTCCGAAGCGCTCCCTGCTCGCCTGGCTCGTCGAAAACATACCGCGAGCAGATGAAAGAAATGTGCTCTTTTCTTGCTCCGATCTCGCGGCGTATCAAAGAGGTCCACACTATTTCGATACTTTTTGATGTTACATGCGGTCGGGCGAGCAAAGCTTTGCGGAGCCCCGCAGGGCGCCTTATTTCTTTGATATATATTCAAACAACATTAACACAGTTTTTTCAAATGCAAGAAACATTCGGTAAATTCATCCCCCGCATAGTCGTTCCCATGCACGGAAAAGCTTTTACTTTTATTCCAATCAGACTTCGAAGACGGAAAAAATCCTCATGGAAATTCGCATCCGGAATATATTGCACGGCGAGAATCTTCATCTTCGGAGAAAACCCCGACGCGGAGTCGCACTTCCGGCCTCCCTTTGACGAGGAATTAAAAGCAGCGTTTTGTTTCCATCGAATTGATCGCGTATCGGCACGACTTTTTAGCGGAGCTTTCGTCTCGAAAGCTCGTTACTTTGCAGCCCCACCCGCCCACGCGTTACACGCGCGAGCAGGGAAAGCCCTGCCGAATCGTTCCTGCGTAGGGGTGCTTTCGAATACTAATTATACCGAATGGAAAGCGACGGTTGAACGACAGACGAAACGACTGAAACACAGGTATATGACGGGGCTGGTGACGGCGGATACGCTAGAAAAGCCCTTCCACATTGGAGCCGTTACTACAGTTACGGTTGCAATCTCGTGGGTTATTACGATCCTGTGAATCCCGCGTGTTCGAGGCTAACAGAGAGGCATCGAGTGCATTACGCATCAACGGACACTTCTTTGTGAGCGTAAAAGGTCGGCAGTCTGGCAAATAATAGCGTCGAAAAATATTCGTCCGTGCGGAGTCTCGCGTATCGTTGGGGAGGCTGGAAAAGGGGGTCCAGCAGGTGGGAGGACTCAGCGAAACGAGGATAACATGGGAGCTGAGTGAAAGTTATCACAATGGCTTATCGGCGAAAAAGCACATGCGCTCGCGTACGAGTCTTGCATGGAACGAGAGCCTTTCGGCTCCCTTTATACGCATTGTTTTTCGTCCTCTTAACGAGAGAGAGAGAGAGGCTGCGCGCCATTTACCGAATGTCCGAATGGAAATTTGATAGCAAGATGGAGTTTTCAATTTGTTCAGACTCCCGTTTCCGAATGTGGGATTCGACAGGAATGAGAGGAGCGCACATGTCGTTCTCCCATTTTTATCTTCCCCTCCGCTTACCACACCGAGAGCCTTGGTAAGTGACACCGTCACCGCAGGAGCCCTCATCATCTTCGGAGGGAAAAAAATGCCGGAGCGAATTCATGTCTGCCTCGTTGATTGAAGTTGCCTCAGCGATTTCTCCAACTGCAACAATCAATTATTCCCAAATCGATCTTTTTCTGCCTCGATTTGTACGATCTCTCGAGCCTCGATTTCACCTCGACTCCTCTCTTTTCCACAGGATATTTCTTCCCTGGCACGAGATGAGGGAATCTTCCCTCGAGCATTGGCGAAATCGATTATGAAAATAGCGAAAGACACGAGGGGGGCGAGAGGAGCAGTGGAGGCGTCAAGGCGAACGGAAAACGACGGGGCTTGATCGACGCCCGGGTAGCGGCTTCGTGCTATATACCGCTCCGAAGAAAGCTCGACGAAGCCGACGAACCCCGAGCATGTGTCCCGGATCTTCAGGGCTCTTGATCCTTCCCATCGGAGATGTTATCGCGCCTCGATGTCTCCTCGATTCTCCCGGTCTCCGTATATCCATAATATTCTCGCTTCTTTGACCGCCCGGCGATGGATCTTCTGTCACTCTATTATAGTTCATTCCCAAGCTTCTTTCCGCGATAGCCAGTCGACGGGATTCTCGGTTAAAAAGTTCGCAGGCTTTCATTCGAGCTGCTGAATAATCGGGTGTTGAAATCGAGCGAATTTTACTCGACGAATCCCCTTCCTTGCAGTTATTCCTCGATCTAATTTTCACTATATCGACACGTTGATTTAGATCGCGGAGAAATAGATTTCCGTCGAAATGTTCCTCTTTCGGTAATATTCCTCGTGAAAAAGTGCACAAACAAACGCATCGTGCGGAGCACCGAGGCGAGAACGAAACGAGCATGTTGATTATTCGACCCGGAGAATGTCCCCTCGTTGCTGGCTGACGTGTTCACTGCTGCGGTAATAGTGTCACAATAACTAATTATATCAACGCGGTTAGGTCTTCCAGTTGAGTGATCGCAGTGGTTGTTTGACGGTAGGTTTGCTGTCGTTATATATAGTTCTTAATGGCACGGTACATGGATGTTTCGGAGGATCGAAAGGTTCTCTTGGTCGTCATCCGGGTAACTGGCGTTGCGAGCTCGGGCCGGCGGATTAGATTTTGAGTGGGCGCATATGACACAGCGGCTCGCGTATTCTCGGCACTTGTTCGACCGTGTGTCACCGACAAACAAAGCAGAAGACCCCTTCGCTGCGGACAGCTCTGATTGACGAATAATTGGCCACGATGCCGCGTAATCATCGTTCCATGACGGGCGAACGAAAGCTCGTTCCGGTAGCCTGCTCAACCCGGGCCAGATCCGGCCGAGGTACAAAACGCAGAACCGCTGGACGCGCGAGCCGTCCGACGCGGAGAAGCCTCTCGCTGTCACTTCACCCCGGACAATCATGAAATTTTAGACCCGACTCCGCGCGCTATAATTATATCGAATGATATGGAAGCTCGCTACGTTATACGGAGTGCCATTCGAGCTTGACGAGTACGAGTGGAACGTGCTCGAGGCTGCCTCGGCTCATCGGCCGGTGAACCACACACCGGACCAATTACCGCGAAAACAATAAACGCGTCGATTATTTCATCTCTGAATTCTCCTCGTCAATCACCAGGCACTTTTTCGCATTTCTCGAAAATGCGCATGGAACGCTAATTGAGGTGGTTCATGCACGAAACTATTTTCTCAAGAAATTCTTTATATATTTACACAGAATTTAAATGCGAGCATCGACTGACGCGCATATCGAATATTGAAGAGCTGAACGAATGAACGCTTCGCACGAGCTTTATGAAAAACGTGATGGATCCCCGATTAATTAATGGCTTGTAATTTCATTCGCCAAAAGATGAGTTGAAAAAATGTTTTTACAGTTTCGAATTTTTAATTAGGAAGTAAAAACTGGACCGATTTAGGAGCTTTCGGGCACGATCTTAGGTTCACAAGAAGCAGCCGACTCCCCCGATGAACGTTATTGTTATCACGTGCATGCTCTCTCCAACGATAAAACAATCGAGAGAAGAATATTTTCTGAGATTGCAGTAGCAGAGATATTCCAAGAGCACTAAGAGCCCGTGCGAGAAATAAAGGGAGGCGGGCGTAGTCCGGGAAATCGTAGAGGGGACGCATTTCCTGTGTCGTGTTTGATTACGATTCCCTCGCGTCTCTTGCAGCTTCGTTCGCACCCTCCACGCGATTCATATCGACGTTTTTCCCCGGGACTTGAGTGTATACGGTAACGCAATACTTTGGTGAAATTGTGCTTGCTTATCCTGCAGTACAAGTGGCCGAGCTGCCTCCTAGCCATTCTCCTTTCTTATTTTCTCACTTGGTTCCTTCATTGTTTGTGCTGTGCGTCACGATTCGGGGCTCCGCGAGCTCGGCTGCTCGAGGCTCCGCGGGCGTTTCTTGCGCCAAATGTATTTTCATGTCCGGATGACTTGCGCCTCCGGCTATCGGATCTCGTCGATGGAAGTGGAAGAGCGTTCTCGTCTGGGGAAGCCTCGATGTCTCTTTTCACTGAATCTTTTCGTACGTTCTTCCCACATGTTCTCATATCGAAGACATTGAAGGAGTCGGTAACGAAAATAATATTAAACGAAATGCCCCCCTCGATCGAGAGAGTCCTGACGGAAAATCAATCGCAGGGTTCCCCTGACGGCGAGGTACGTCGATGCTCCTCGCGCGACTCGAACAGGAGTCGAAACTTCGCTGGGATTATCCCATCCCCGTGAAAAAGTGCCTCCTGTCGTTGAGCCTTGCGAAAGTACGGTTGCGCGATTATAATCGTCGGGCAAATAAGCGGAAGCCTGTGAGAGCGTCCTCCGTGGGTGCTTCTCGCAACATTGTTGGATGCCGGTCCGCAGGGATGCTTGAGCACACATCGGTCCTTCAAGCTAATGCGAATATTCCCGGCGATCTCGCGCGCGTCCAGCCTCCGGCTAAAAGGAGAGATCGAACGCTCCGAGCCCCGTGGGATTGGAGCCGTTGGGTGCGAAATCGAATAGTCGGAGGGCCTCGGGGCATACCACACGAGCGACACCCCGCACAGCCCCGCGGAAATGGCCGAAGACACCCCGGCAGTCTCAATCATCGAGTGGCTCGTTTGCTTCCTGCCCGGAATGCCCAATGGTCTTGTCGTTATATCGAGAACTTTCGGACTGCGAACCCGCGGTGCGAGTCCATATTTTCAAGGGAAGAAACTCGCCCCGGAACCCGATCGCTGGCCCGCCCGATGTTTCTGCGGGATCGACTCTCGTGCAATAAACGTTCCGGCGGGAGAGACAGTGGGAAACGCCGAGTGCTTTCAGGTCGAAGCAAATGTATCGAGCCAACTAATTCTGGCTTTGTAGGCGAGCGGGAGCCCCCGCAGGCATTTAGTCAGCACGCGGATTAGCGACAGCGGTGCACAATGGAGCTGCGGCATCGAGTTTCTCGATTCTCGAATCTCTTTTCCATTGTACTGGCTCTCGCGCCGCTTCCCAACGAGATAACCACTGGGAGGAGGGATGAAAATTCCAAATCGGAAGTGACGTTATAATGGAAGAGACATTAGTGGTTTCAACTGAAGTGGGAAAGCGGGGGAGGGCCCCGTCGAAACGAGGAATTGCCCGAGAAAGCCTCGTCGACGTGGATTCTCTCTTGTCTCACTCTTCGCAAATTACTCCGCGCCCATTTTCCGCATTGTACTATTGTGCAATAATAATAACCCCGTCGAATCGTCACGCGACTGTTGAAAAAAATGGAGCCGTCGCTGAAAGAGCGTGTTGCGTATTGCACTTGAGTCCGGATTCTCTGCACTCTCGGGACTCGTCCCTCCCGAATTTAACGACTGCTCCAATTTCCGGCGTGGTTAATGCCATCCGCGTTCACAACCTTAATCGCGCTATTACGCGGTTGTTTAAACCTGAGCGCTCCTCTACGCTGCACTCCAAATCGAACGCATCCCAGGCGACCCCTTAAAATCTTGCTACTTCAAGGAGTTGGCCACTCGAGTCCAATCGTTTTGAGAGCCTCTCCGCCATATATGAACTCGCTTCGTACTGCATCTCGAGCTTCCTGCTCTAGTCAGGCACGCATCCTTTCAAATAATTTTCGCAAATTTGACCAACTCACAACGCCCCCTCCGGATTTGGAACTCTCCCTGTTTCGATTCTCCTCGGAGTAGGGCCCCTTGCGCAGGCCCCTCGAGTGCATGACCCCCGACCGATACGAGGCTCGTCGCTGCCACTAAACCTCCGTTCGTAAAAAGCTTTTGACGTTGAGGGGTCCTCATCAAGATCGCCAATCTCGAAGGACCCTCCAATCGCTTTCTCCTCGCTCTCATACAAAAATCCACTTTTCTACACTGTCCACCGCTGCGAGCGTTCGCACGAGCTTCGAGTGCTCCAGAAAACCGTCCATCTGGAGTCGGTAAACAATAGAAGAGTCGACGAGAACCCATGAGATTTCGCTCTCGAATCGCATCTTTCCATTCGAATCTTTAACGACTCGGTGGTACCCTCCTGCGGAGGGAGCTCGCATCATCGATCGATAATCCGTTTTACCGACCGCTCACACTTCCGTGGATCATTCGAAGAAAAAACGGCCATTTTCATCGCCATTGGTAACTTAGCCACCGAGTTTTGGGGATCCACCGAATCGAGGGGCACCACTGCAAATCTCGTTCAGGGTCGAACGGGATTCCTACGTAATTGCGTTCCGGTATTTCGCCATGCGGAAATAAAAATGAAAGAAATAACAAAACATTCGATCGCGCCTTTTCGTAGCGAAGCTAACGAATCTTCCTCCGCCTCAATGGCAGACGGTCGGATTTTTCTCTCCGGTTATTTCGCTTCGCAAGTTTCAATTCCGTTTTTCGTGGCTTCACGAAATTCCGGGGGTTTCTCAATACTAAAATTCCGTTAAATCGTTCTTCGATGTCGCGAGAGCGCCAGCGAAAAACCTAATATACGATAATAACATTCCCAGAGTGTCCTCCTGGGAGCTGTGGCGCGATCTGGCAACATGGTCGGCAGAGAAGTCATCTCGAGAGGGAGCACTGCTCACAAGGACTCTAAACACACCTGAGAGGAAGATCGTGACGTGAAACCAGCCACGCGGAGTCAGTGTAAAATAAGCCGAATATTTGCCAGTAGTTTGTGAAAAAAGGCGGTAATAAACAGCCATTGAGGGGAAGCGACCTGCGTGGACGTTCGCAGTTCTCGATTTCTTGTGATTTTCCTGAGTGAATTTCGTTCGCGTCCCAACGACTAAGTGTCTAAAGTCATAAATAATTGTCAACCAAAATTTTCCGTCGAAAGTTTCAACCGAAAATTGGAAAGCTACCAAATTTTAGTGCCCCGAAATTCTCACGAGAGCGCGAATTCAAAGTTTTTTCCTCGCTTTTTGATGTACTGATTCGAGGAGAGGAAAAAAACACCGGCTTATCCGGAACAAATCCAACAGCGATATGACTTGAGGCTGACGTCGTTCGCCGAGCACAACAATCCCAATATTATTCCAAGGCAGCGAAGGTTGGTCGGTGTTTACGTTTTAATGTCCGTCGGAACCAATGAGCCAGCGATTAATCAAACTGGACGAATCCTAACAAATTCATTTCCACAATCGCATCATCGGAGTAGAAAAATAGTGTCAAATATTCCAGTTGTTCGGAGCAGTCGTAAAAAATAGTACGGAAATCATTATTTTTATGGTGTTTTTAAAAATTCGTTTTTTTATTTAAATAATTCAGCAGGAATTGGCACTAAACGAAATGAATTTTAATATTTCGTAGTGATTTTGTCGATAAATTGTTGTGATAATTAGCGTAAACAGACGGTGCGCGCGGTCGAGGCGTCGTAAAACTGCAAAACCTCGAGCAATTAATACGTAATCGAGTGCAGGACTCATCGTTGTCGTAGTAAAGGACAGAAAACTGGGAGCGGCAGAGGGTGGGAAGGAAAAAGGGGGGGGGGGGGGCGAATATGATGAGCCCTCGGAATCGGAGAGCTCTCAACGTTCGCAGTGTCATGGCTCGGGGGGAATGCAAATCAAATATTGATCGTGTAATTAGCGCCGATTGTGCCCTCGATCATTTCCGTTTTTATCTCGTTTGTCAAAGCTCTCGCGGCGGACAAAGCGAATTAGCGGCGATCGTAGAGAATGTCTTTTTGCTGTTTGTTTTTGCAATGCAATTGAGATATTTTTGTTTATTGTTTTTCGAAAGGTGACGCGATCTGAAAAACTCGTTGGCAGGTTCGAGATGTTTTTTGAAAAAACTCGAGATTCAAATAGACTTTTGAAACTCTGCGAATTCAATTTTCTTTCTTTCCAGCGTCGAAATAATGGGCACGAGAGTAGTTGCGGTTGGATCGAGCACCGGAGCCACCGGAGTCTCCGGCGAAGCTGGCTTGGCCGGCGTGCCCAGGCTCCTCGAGGACCTGGCGAGGTTGGCCGGTGACAAGGACTCCGCGGACATTATGTTCCTGCTGGGACGCGACGAGACTCCGGTCTACGGTCACCGGATCATCTTGCAAGCCAGGTACGAGGCGGAGGCGATCAGAGGATCATTTTTTCGAACCAAGTTTTCTTCAAAGAGATGAAAATCTTCGTGAGACAATCGCGCTTCATCGAGTCCTTTAACGAATGGGATGCTCGTCACGATCGCCACGGAAAAACTTGGGAGAGTTCTGTAGGAAGCAAAAGTCTCCTTTCGGTGGGAGAAGAATGGCGCGCATTTTAGACCACCAATTTTGCCTTCCAACGTTGAAGTATAATTGGGAAAAAGACGGCGAGCCCAGGGGCCGGGGCGGAACTCCGTTGCGGTCCGGCTCGAGCAGAACGCGGGGGAAAATGAAGTCGGGAAATTGTCGCGTATATAGAGCGCTGATGAGCGTTACTTTAATTAATATTCATCGCGAGCAGTCCTGACTTTTCGTGACGTTTTTCCTAATTGTTGCCATTGTCCTGATTCAAGATTTTCGTGGGGAATCAAGCCTCGGAATTTTCACAAGTGGATTTTAACTCTCGCGTTGGAAAGCGAAGTGGAAAAGGGATGGAAATTGGCAGCAAAAAAAGGTGAAACTTGGAGAAATCTGGCGGAAATTTGAGCGACGAGGCTTGACAAAAGACTGTTAAAAATGCAAAAAATTGACAAAAATCAATCGATTCGTAACGATCGTACCTCGTATTTCTTTCTCAAACTACTAAAAATCATTCTTCCTTCGATAAAACCATGAAAAAATTCATTAATTTCGTCCTCCATTAGAGCATTAATGATCGAAGGAGAAAAACAGACCAAATGAGCTTCTCCGGGTGGATTACATCGGGGGCAGAAAAAATTGCAAGTTTTTTCTTCCCATTGCAGATATTTCCATTTTTATTTACTTCCCGTTGACTGTTTTCCACTTTTCTGTGCTCTCTTCGATCTTGCGTATTTTCCCGCAGTTCCGTGAAGAGGTCACATGGAGTTTGGTCCCTTGGGAAATTTGCCTCCAAGCCGCGCACCGCTGGCTCACTCGGTTTTGGCAAGAGAACCGTGCTTTATTTTAATAAAAATTACGATTAACCGTTAATCAAGTCCTCCGGGAATGCGCACTTACCCGAGACTCTCTGATAACACGACTTTTTCTTCATCACGCTTCTCCGTCTCTTTCGCTCTCTCTCTTTCCTCCCGCCGCATCAATTTTCATTCCAAAGTAATCACACGTCGTTCCAATCGCAAGCGAGAATAACGCAAATTTTTGAAGAATCAATGATCAAAACAAGCACCGAGACGAACGACTCAGTTGCTTTTCTTCTTCGAAATCATTTGATCCTTTCTGCGTCAACAATCTCATGGCGAATGTCAAATTTTTTCGTATCGAATGTCAGAATGTTCATGCCCGAAGAATCGTATTTTATGGCTGTCTAAATTGGATCGATTTTTAATTTCTAATCAAAGATATTATCGCTTTCGTCGTCACGTACTTCATTGTTGTTGTGTACTTTTTTATAAACTTCGTAACAAGCGTACATTCCTCATACGGAAGGATGAATGATTTTTCATGCATAGTCGCCATAACCCTGTGTATTTTTCTTCATATTTAAGGATATATTGCACAGGCGATACAATGTTGCCATGCTAAACCATGCTAAAAACATAAAAAAAATCAAAATGATCAGAATTTTATAAAATTTGGTGAACATATTCTTTAGTGCCAAATTTGACAATACAAATTTTTTAAGATTTTTCTTCTGTACAGTTATCGAGTAATTGATCACTAAAGTTCACGTGTATAAGCATAGCGTTTCCATATATATAGGTATACATTCCGGGCATAAGAAATCTGCTTTAATGCGTAATTACTTGATAACTAAACAGAAGAAAATTTTGAAAAAATTTGTGTTTTCGCACTTGATTTTGAAGAACATTATCACCAAATTTGATCAATTTCTAATTATTTCGACTTTTGTATCATTCACCCTTAAGGATATTTGGTACAGGCTTACAATGTTGCAATGCTAAACCATGCTAAAAACATAAAAAAATTCAAAATGAACAGAATTTTATAAAATTTGGTGAACATACTCTTTAGTGACTAATTTGACAATACAAATTTTTTAAGATTTTTCTTCTGTACGCTTACCGAGTAATTGATCACTAAAGTTCACGTGTATAAGCATAGCGTTTCCATGGTATACATTCCGGGCATAAGAAATCTGCTTTAAGGAGTTTCGGTACAGGCGATACAATGTTGCCATGCTAATCCATGCTAAAAAAAATTTTAAATTCAAAAAGTTCAGAATTTTATAAAATTTGGTGAACATATTCTTTAGTGCCAAATTTGACGACACAAATTTTTTAAGATTTTTCTTCTACACAGTTATCGAGTAATTGATCACTAAAGTTTACGTGTATAAGCATAGCGTTTCCATATATATAGGTATACATTCCGGGCATAAGAAATCTGCTTTAATGCGTAATTACTCGATAACTAAGTAGAAGAAAATTTTGAAAAAATTTGAGTTTTCGCACTTGATGTTGAAGAACATTATCACCAAATTTGATCAATTTCTTAATATTTTGACTTCTGTACCGAAACTCCTTAATACGTAATTACTCGATAACTAAGGAGGAAGAAAATTTTGAAAAAAATTGTGTTTTCGCACTCGATGTTGAAGAACATTATCACCAAATTTGATCAATTTCTAATTATTTAGACTTTTGTACCAAATACATCGTTAAACACGTTTATTCCAATAATCTCAACAAGACGAACCCTTTAAAATTTGATATGCGTCTCGGTCGACAACCCATTTAAACTCTGTGAAAATTTTAAGACATATTCTTAAGAATGTCTCATGGTTCGATCGAATGAAAATGATTCTGACAGAGTCAGTGAAGAATTCGTTACCGAATTGCTCGAAAATTGGGAGTGAAATTTTGATCGGGAAAAATGGCCTCGCCACAGGGGAAACGGTGGTTGGTCGTTAGCGAAAAATCGGCAGTGACAAAAGGGAAGCAAATTCTTTGGCTCGAGTAATAATTCGAGCGAGGAAAGTGAGGGGATGAACAATTGACGTAGAATGGAGTCGGGGATGCCTTTGACAGTTGGGAAAGTCTGGTTGCACCGGTTCCGATGGTGAATGGAATTTGGTCGAACGTTGAAAATCTTTAGGGCGAGTGCGGAGAGGATTGTGAATGTCTATGAGAGGCGGAATAGGACGCGAGTGGCTTCTGACAAATCCAGCAAGTCCGTTTCCCCTCTCCCTCTTTTTGTCCGCGTGTCAAGATGACTTTTGTCTCTTTTCCGTCGATGCGTTGCGCCACGAAGCGAGGAAAAAATGGGCGCTGAATGATGGAGTGGGCGGCAAGGGAAATTGCGAGTGCTTCGAGGAGGCGACAAATACGAGTTTCGGCGGTATTGAATCGCCCGTTATTCGCAGATTCGAGGTCCCCTCAGCGACTTTTTTCTCCGACAGCGGCTCCGGCTAATAGACTGAGAGCAAAGCGATCGGAGATCGGCGAGTCGTTATGGTGTCATCGGTAGCTGACAATCTTGGCTTGATTTTTATTCTTCACCGAATAAGTGTCGGGAGCAGAGAAAAGCGGCGCGCGGAATTTCGTCCCTCTCATTTCGTTCTCGCAGCTTCGCTCGGAGATAAATTGCGTGATGGATTTTTGCACGCGACGAAAGACCGCAAAGCGCGTCAGTCAAGTTTATCGCTGCTTTATCAAACACACGCCGCGCAAGTCGAGCGGTTCTTTTTCCCTTTTTCTTTATTTCCGCGGAAGCCCCGTAGAGTCTCAAGGGACTAAGAGTCAGAGCTGTATAATCGTGGGCTTGGTCGTTAGCGTTGCTCGCGGCTACCCCGAGGCAACCTTCAACCCTTCCCGTCGCGAGAGGTACGAAGGTGAAAGAGATCACCGACACCGTTCGCTGTTGTACACAAGCGTCTGTGAAAATTTAACCTTTCGAAACGACCCCCCCTCCGCCTCATTCGTTTCCTCTCATTTTCTGTGGCGCACCGAACACCGCAAAACAGACCCTTATTTACCCTTTTTTCGGTCCATGCATTCCCGCTGCAATTCATCGTTTTCACAATTCCATTATCATGATTATTTTCACTCGCCGAAACGGAAACTAAATCTGGAAACGCCGTAACGGCGCTAGCTCGGCTCTCGTTGTCATTGCGCTGCAGAGAACGAAGCGAGTGATGATTGTGACGCTCATGCGAGTGCTGATTTTCTAGTGTGCCGCAATAATTGTTGCGAGATAATTAAAGAAGCAGCAGAGATCGTGAGGCGTTACGAACGAGGGAATTGTCTGTTCGTGCGCGGCTTTTATCGAATGGATTCGCGACCCAGTTCAGTTGTGTCCCGCGCGGAGGTTTCGTGACGACGTTAAAGCGCTTTTTCAAACGAGTAGAAAACGTGGACTTTTTAGCATTCCCTTTAGATTTTTCGGGGAGCGGGAGGGTCCAGGGGGAGAAAAAGGAAACGGGGACTAAGTTCATATACCCGGACATTCGCCTGGAGGGAACAGCAGCTCCGAAGCTGCGCGCCCTGAGCGCGGCTCTTCCCTTCGGCGGTCTCGCGAACGCGGAGCGCAGTCGGTGTCAAAGCTCCCTCTTTCTCGCCTTCCATTTGCGTCCGCTTCGGCATCGTGCTCGCGCCCTTTGACACATTTCTTTTGATTCGATACGAGCAGGCGCTCTTTGCACACGCTTTTGCTCCACCGCGCCACTTTCAATAGCTTTCATTCCCTCCGTCTCACTCTCTTTCCCAGCTTTTACAAGTTTTTGCGGCCCCTTAATGCTCTCCCATTCGACGCAATTCTCGGACTTGGCCCGACACTCGTACACACTGCTCGCTTTCATTACTTTTTCGACGAATGGTAGATCCCTCCGTGTACGTCCTCGAGAACCGAATCAGCGCGCGCCCTTTGAGCGGCCCTCCTTCAAAATGTTGCCTTCACTTTTGAGCAGCGACGAACCAACGTTGCGGCAGGTTATGTGGGTTAGGACCGTGCCGACGTCGGCGGATGTCGCTGTCGAGTTCTGCTTCGAGGCCTCCTCACAGAAGCGTTACGAACGAGGCATCGACTCCAGCTTCGGGATTTAACTTTTCCAGAAAATCCTCCGAGCCCCCTCCGAGCTCTGGAAGCCACCACGAAACCTGAACAACGCGAACCAGGTCGACCCGGAGCTCAGAATCGGCTCCCGAGGGATAGTCTCGTTCCAGGATGATTATAATTCAGTCTCCGTTGATGCGAGGGCCTCGAGAAACCGAGTACCACATAGGAACGACGTCTCTTCCACTCGAGGGCCTTCGCCCAGAATCCGCAGGCTCCGGTGCCGATGAGTAATCCTCCCGGCAAAAGGCGATCCGAATCCCGCTCATTGGAACAACTGCACGCCCCGGACGGGAGTGATTAAGGGCCCGGCTCGAGGAATTTTCGCGTAGTTCGTAGGATCAATTTGCAGGGGCAGTCGTTCGGCAGAGCTGCGCGGCAAGTCGGAGCCGTGACGCGGTGTCCCGTGGGCGGTAGTTACGTATCGCGCACCCTTGCCTAACGCAAGAGCTTGACTGACGAAGTCAATTAAGCGCTTTTGTTTGTGTCGCCGGAGCTGTTGATTCGAGTGAGTGAGATCGAGCGTGGCGATCTCGAAGAGGTGACCGGGGGCGGTTCTCCTCCTTGTGGGACCACAATTCACACGTATCGAGAGCCCGAGCTTTCAAAAGGGCGCACTCGAAGCCCTCTCGAGTCCGGGCTCCCGCAAGTTTGAGCCCTTCTCGCGGCGAGAGCGCCACGTCGCTGTGTCTTCCTACGCGAAACGAGGACAGCCGGCGAGCCGCTCCTCTCAGTCCCTGTAACACTGCACCCCCGATCCTCGGCTCGCTCGCACGAACCTTTTCGAGTGTTCGTTACCGGAAGGACGTACGCGCTGCGTCATACTGTACCCATATCTCTCACCACGGTACTCGGGGGTGTGAACGTGCCCGCGAGAAAAAAGGGTCTCACGGGGCGCGTCGCTCTTCTAACAACCTTCCACGCTCATATTCTTTCTCGAAATCGCGCTCCTCGCTTCGAGTCTTTCCGTTTTTAATGCTTCATCCGCTTTCGTGGGAAAATCATTACCGCTCCGTCGAGCCCGCTGTCTCAATCTTTTTTTGTGGAATAATTTTTTGTTGAATTTGAATAATTTGTTTCAGCGCGTCGATCGGGGAGTCGAAAGAATGATTTCTCTTTTATCTTACGATTGAAAAAAACGAGCTCGTTCGATTTCAGATGCAAAAATTTCACGGCCGCGAAGAGACTCGGGACACCCGGGAATCCTACACCCGTGAGAATGCCTCACGCACATCCAGAAACTTTCAGACAGTTCATTCACTACGTCTACACTGGAAAGGTACCGGACGACTCGTCCTTTCAGGGAGTTTCATTCAACCTCATTTTTCCTGTTTTTTATACACGATATTATAGAATTTGTTATTACAATATTTCGAAATTTTGCGTACCGATGACAGATCATGCTACAGGACAGTGGAATATTCGAAATGTTGGGATTGGCCCAAGAACTCGGAGTCGAAGAACTTTGGCGGAGCTGCGAGGACCACGTTTCGTCAACCCTCAGCCCTGGCAACGCCTGCGCCCTTCTGACAGCAGCCCTCGATGCACAGGAAAGAGTGCTCGGTAAGCTACGTTTCAAATTAGCCTCACAGCACTCCCCCCGAACTCCTATTTTCACACCGGAAATTCAACACTCCGTTTTCCGGCTCCGCGAATCCAGCATTTATCAATAATTCGACCCATCGTTTCTCTCATCGAGCTGTCGCGTGTCTCATCAATTTATAAAACTCCACTTTTCTGAGCTCTTTTTACATAAGTCGGTCATCGAAATTCCCGGGGAGACAAAACCTATATTTTATTAGCTTTTCAACATTTGGTATCACCCGAATTTTGTGCTCGAACGATTTTTTAGAAAAACCCTCGTTTCTCACGGCAAATAATGTTTATTTCGAAATAAAAAAACTGTTTTTAACTCTTAACCCTCTCGGACCGTATGTTGCTTCTACGCGATACGCGCTTCCAGGCCCAATAAAACTGCATCGGTCAGTAAGGTCGGGGTTTTAACTGACTATTTCCATCAAGCAAGGTTAGATTGCACCATAGAAACTCCTAAACCAAGAGATAAACTGCTTTAACCCATCGAAATATCAATATGAAGTCGGCGTTTCATGTTGAGTTGGCGTTGCGTGAAAAGGTGCTTTAGTTATCGCAAAAGAAAAGTGAGTACACATTTTTTTTTCGTACTCCAAACGTTATTTCCTTTCAAAGGGAAGCTAATATGATGTATTTAAGGTATTCGGTGCTAGATTCATTCGTAAATTTTCCTGATTTTGCTCCCCAAGGACCTGGTGCTGCGCGCAGCGAACATTCAAAAATTCATATTTCCCAACAAAAAAACTGAACCGTCACAATGGATTCGGAAACTAGAAAGTATTTTGAGATAAAATTATGAAGGGAATCATTTTCCGTCAACGCGAAATAGGTCTCGGTCTGAGAGGGTTAAAGTAATTCGGCCGTTCCATGACTAGTCAGGTTTGCAACTATTTTATCTTGATTTATTTGAAGTATAAATTATTAATAAAATTAATCAACACACACGTTGAAAATATTTTTATCACAAGAACAATGTTATAAGATGTTCCAAGAATATCTTTAAAAGATAATATTATAGGCGAATGAAAGCATGTATGGTGAGTCAGTCTGGAAAATACATTTGATGAAATTTCCGTGATTCCCGAATTTTCCCGAAGCTCAATGAGCCGTTACCAACAGTTCAACGTAATGACTGGCATCCGTTCTCGACGCGTCAAAAACTAAAGTTTTTTCATATTTTCCTTCTTAAAAGCTCCATAGTAAGGTGATGTTTTTTTTTTTTTTTTTTTTTTTTTTTTAAATAAATGGAATCTGTGATAAATTTTCTTCACGATATAAACTATTTCGGAGCTTTAACACCGTACAATTTTTTCAGAATTAAAATTATTGTCAGCTCTCCCATAGGGTACCGTGTTAAAAACTCAAAATTGTAAATGAAATAATTCAAAATTTTTCCCCGTAAGATACCCCGGAACTGTGCTTCACGCTATCAGGGGACCCTAAACTATCATTTACCGGAAATAAAGTTAACCTTCATCGTACTTTATCGACGAACAGCTGAACTACTTTAAGGTATTCCTTTCACGAACCGAAATATTCTAGAAATAACTGATTTTAAATAACAGTAAAGTAAAAGTGCATGCGAATAGATTGGCGAAATTTCAGGTTAGGTTATCGAACATTTAATAAATAATGAAAAGTTGAAAAATCGTAAAATTTATACGGGAGCTTACGGAGATTCCATCATCGCCACATTTCTATTAAATAATTCATATAATAAAATAATTCTAAATTCCTGATACAAACTGTCACACAGATGGAAAAAAATAGGGTTAGCGAAATAATGCTTAAAAGAGATAATTAACGATAGAAGTTGGAAAAATGGCAGTCCAATTTCGAGTGCCCCAATTTACACCACCAATAAAAAATACGGTCATGCGAAAAAAAATACCTTAAAATGAGCATGTATTCGCAACCTCGCAAACGGTATACATAGCGCCAGCTCGCATCCGTCGAGTCAGGTTGTCAGGTACGTTCTTGACGTTTCTATCGGTAACGTCACAACGCGGAGTCTCGGTTCGAAGTTCAGAAAATGGGCACGAGACGCCGCCGCGGTCGATTTGTTTGCGCAGAAGCAACGGCCAAAGAAACAGGGAAGAGGGAAGGAACGTGTTCCCGGCATTTTTCGTGCAAACGCGACTTCCACGACGAAAGAGCCGCGTTGTGCTGTCGAGTTTCGTGAGAAAACGTCAAGACAGTAAAATCATCAACAATGTCGTACAAAGGACCGCAAAAAGTGCAAAAGGTTATGGTACAACCCATAAATCTGATTTTTCGATATTTGCAAAACCGCTCGAGGGTTCAAGTGTGGCTTTTCGAAAATATTAACCTACGAATCGAGGGACACATCGTCGGCTTCGATGAATACATGAATCTCGTACTCGACGACGCTGAAGAGTATCACACCAAGACGAAAAATCGTAAACAACTCGGACGCATCATGCTCAAAGGCGACAACATAACACTCATTCAAAATACCAATCCCACTGCAAATTGATCTCAGCTTTAAATTCTAACCTCGAATTTTGGGAATTTTGGACTCCAGGCTTTGGAACTGCAGACATTCCGTTCCAACGCCAAATTTACGGACCCAACCTCAAAATAACTTCCAACTGTGAATTCTAGATCAATAAATGTAAAATACATCGTTCGCCGAATTTCGAATACTCGCTTCGAAACAATCATTTTTCAAGGAACTTTGAAAATCTTTGAAAAACAAAACTAGGGCGGCCAGTGTGTTTATACTTTCTCCGTGGTATTGATGACAAAATATCGTATCAAAAGATGACTAAATAGGAGTAAGAAAAAATCTAATTACAACCGAAAACGTGGTATTTTTCATGTTCTACGTGTCGATATTGTACTTTTTGGAAATACTGCGTTATGTACTCGCTGATAAGTATTTTTGTCATAATGATTTCATGGATTTTCATCCACGCTGAGTTTTGGAGGAGTAATTAAATTTTTTAAATAAATTCTTGGCTTTTGTCATTCATTTACCTGTCCCTTGAAAGAACGTTCAACTATTTTTTTTTGCAAAGAATTTCAATGCTTTTTTCATTGAAATGAATCTGATATTTTGAGTAATCCGAAAGAACAAACGATCTTTTTTACTGGAGGATAACAAACCGTATTCGAAAACTAGTTTTTGAACAGGTGCTGTAATAAAAATAGCTGTGCACGCCTCAAAAATATCAACATGTTACCGGTACATTATTTCTCTCGATAGTGTCACAGTAGAAATCTGTAACGGAGGAATTGAAAATAGAATCAATGTCATTTTCCAGGAGGGAAAGGAGCCTGTTCTTCGTTCATTGAACGCTGTTATGCTTTCATTGGAGAAAATGCAGTAGACACAGTGAAAACAACAGCATTTTGCAATCTTCCCAAAGATGCCCTTGTTACATTGATTTCGTCTGACTATCTTGGCCTCGAGGAAGAGGATGTTTGGAGAGCCGTGCTCAACTGGGCAAAGTATCAGGTTATTTTCTTCTCTTTTTTGCTAATTACCTGTTAATCCGCAGTTTGATAACGAAAGGAAGGGACTGTAAGTGATAAAAATGAACGAATAGGCAGGTGTGACGCAGCCGACTCAGCACTGGACCGAAGAAGAGAGAGTAAGAGTCTGTCAACATTTGGCAGGTGTTATAAATCATGTGAGGCTCTTACTAATCGACAGTCAAGTATTTGCCGAAGAAGTGGAACCAACAGGAGCTGTGCCAATCGAACTTTCTTTGGAAAGGTACGTGATCCACAATCACAGATGAAAATATTTCATTATTCATTATTTTTAGGGATTTTCCATATTTTTCATCGTTGTGTGTCATAACTTTTGAATTTATTGCTTTAGATATCGATACGCAGCATTGCCGAATAAATATTCTGAGATTTGTGCTGACAAACGTCTCCAACCAAGAGTCAGCCCTTTCTTGTTTCCAGGCTCCCAAATATTGTCACGTGACAAAACGGGCTTTCAGCGTTTGTTGAACCAGTGGTACGGTTCGGCCAAGCAAAGCTGGCGGTTAGTTTACAGGTGAGAATTCATTTTTTTGGCATTTATGAAATAATTACAGAATATTTATTCAAAGTTCATACAAAATTGCAGAGCCTCGAGCCATGGGTATTCGGCGGTCGCGTTTCACAGACACTGCGACGGAGTTTCTCCAACTTATGTAATAGCATTGGTGCGTAAGATTAATGTTAGATCTATGAGGAGTCCTTTTACCATGTTTTGTTGAGAGCGGTTGATAGATATTTTATTTATAAATTATATACCAATATTTCAGGGTGCTCGAGGTGAAATATGCGGTGGTTTTAGTGACGCTCCATGGGGCAAAACGAGCGCGAAAGGGCACTACATCTCGTCAGAAAAAGCATTTTTGTTCACACTTACGAACAATCAAGACGTACCCCCGACCAAGTACGACATTGTGAAAAAACCGTTCGCTATTTGCTATCATCCTGAGTAAGATTCAATTTGTTACTTCTACGATTTGCATTTAAAAGGTGCTTCGGAACTAAAGATGGTTTTCGAGTAAAAGAGGTTATAATAAATAGCGCGTAAAAATATCAAAAAAAGATTGAGACGCTTTGTTTCATTGGGAAATGATGTAAAATTTGGACTAACTTTTCGATATCCGATTATTCCACGAATCCCCGGATGAGGTTTTTTCAATTGATCCATAAGTTTTTCTTTTCGTTGTCCACAGCATCGGGCCGATTTTTGGAGCAGGGGCCGACCTACTGATCGCCAATAACTGCAACGTCAATATGGAGAGTTACAGCAATCTACCGCACAGCTACGACGGCGAACATGCTTCGAGTAGCGTTCTCATGGGAGATTATCATTTTTCCGTAATTGATTACGAAGTTTTTACACCGAGTCATCCGATCTCAAAATCGAGCCATTGAAATTCCGGAACGGATGGAGAATTCGTTATTTTTTGTACATAAACGAAACGAGGAGGGCTAATTCATAGTCCCGCGATCATTATTGTGGGGTTATTATCATTTCAACTGTCAAATTTACATTTACAGAAATAATAACAGCGAGAGTTTTGGAATTAAAAATCCTCCTTCCAAATGGTGTGATTTTTTCGACTTAATACTAACGCTCTTGCGGAGGCCATTTTTTGTGCATCGATTCATAAAACACGAATAAATTTTGTATCAAAACACTGTGATATATTCGGAAATTCTGTGCTCGAACCAACTGTGAGAATTGGGCACGGAAAAACTTAGATCTCATGTGCTGTAATTATTTCGTCAACCAGTCCTCTATTCTCACTCATAGCGCGGGCGATTGCTGCCTCCCTATTTAGTCTGTACACTCGCTGAATATTTTCAACGATTCCATCGAATTGTCTCATCAGGTTCTCTCTGTGGGTTTGCGCTATATCTTCAGGTCGCGACACTTTAGGACGTAATTGTGCTATCGCTCTTTTCAAAGCATTCAGCCTCTCCGAATCATTTTTCGGTGCCCCAGGTGTTCTTCTTATTATTTTGTGGTTATGTTCGTCGAATGTTACTGGTGAAGGTACATCATCTTTTTCTTTATCTCCGGATGGAATATCAACGATCTATCAGGAAAGAAAGCTCGTGAATAGTATACTCGTGCCACATATCAAAGGAATGAGAATAACCCGGATTGTGCAGTATCTTGATTAGAAAATTCTTGGTACGAATTGAGCGAGCCTCGATAAAATTTCGACTTTTTAACTCCCGACTGCGTGCCCGCACGGCGGGCAAAGCAAAGCTGGGAGCGTTTGACCACGATCAGCTGATTTTTACAAATTTTTTATGCACAATGTTCGTTGTACGTACGCTTTACTATATTCCGGACTCAATGATTTTTCAATTTTTTTCCCGTTAATTCTATTCGATACGACGGATGCCAAATCTTAAACCAGAAGTCGACTACAATAACGTTTTCATGGCCAATATCGTATCGAAATGGCTCTTTATGGAAGTTAAAAAAGTTCGATTCAAAGGTACTCAATATTATTTCCAACTTACGTTGACACTTTCGAAGGAGGAATGAACTTGGACGATCGCACAAGCGAGAAGAAGCAACATCACGGTGCAGTTGCGTCTCTCCATAATCGATAGAAACAACGAAATTCAAAAGGATACCGAAGAGGTTAGAGCCTGACTTTTTACAGCGATGAAGACTGTTGAAATTCTTTAATATATCATACTGCTTTTATACGATTTTGGGAGGCTACACGACGCAATTTTCACAGCTATTATAGTTTTATCGAATATATTCCATGTTGACATTCCATTGAAATTAGAGAGTATGCGAAACACTCGCGATAACGTACGCTAGAGAGCAAACAGAGAAGTGGACCAATCAACGATAGAAAAATAAGGAAAGTGTTGTTACTTCGAGGTTACTTCGAGCCAACATACGTGCAATGATGATTATTTTTATTTTTAGCTTGTATTTTCGTCTATTCGGCACGTTCTACAGCTTTGATAATTTTTCTATGACAAATTATTTGCTCAGCTACGACGTTACTTATTTTCGTGATCGATCACGAAGTTTTTAAACGCGATTCGAGGATGAGCGACGGTTTTTCCTTGTAAGTGAACGAAAAGGCAAGGAGTGCTTTATAGCCCTGCGATAATTTTGTGCTTTTTTATTTCAACTTTACAATTGAGAATATTGGTCGATTTTTGATAATATTATGGAAGTGAGACTTTTTTAATTTAATATTCTCCTTCTAAATGACGCAATTTTTTCTACCCGATAGCAACACTCCTAAAAGCCGTTTTTCGTGCGTCGCTTCACAAAACATTAATAAATTTCATAATAAAAACGAAATAAAACAAAATTAGAAAATGCCTGTGCTTTTGAAACCCAAATTTAATCATCTTACTGCAAGAATTGTGAGAACTCTTTGAGAACTAGGTACAAGAATAATTCAGTCATGTGCTTCAACTATTTGGTTAACCAATCCCTCATTTTCGAGCATTGCCTGCACGGTCGCCAGCTCCCTGCTTATCCTCCTTTGTTCCATTAACCTTGCTACTATTCTTTCAAATTCTCTTAACAGATCGTTGCGTTGGGTACGCGCTATATCTTCGGGTCGCGACACGATCGGTGTTACATGGTTGTTTTCCAACGCTTTTTTTAGTTTCTCCAACTTCTTATTAGCGTTCTTCGATGCTCCCGGTGTCCTTCTTATCCTTTTGTCGGCCTGACCGACAGATTTCACCGGTAAAAATGAATGTTTCTCTTCTTCATCTCCGGACGGAAGATCAACGCTCGACTAGAAGAAAAAATATGGCTTGGAAAAAAATGAGAATTATACGGATTGTGAAAAAATGTCCTATTGAGGGATCTTTCGTACGAATTAATTATTTTTCAATTCTCGATCCGTCAATATGTGATCAGTCCGTTGAATCGTTTAAGAAAATAAGACTTTAATGGTTAGACCGTGCCATAGAACAGGAATGATGAATTGAGCGTAAGAAATGAGCGCGAGCCTCGATGAAATTTTGACCTTATGTAAGGTTAACTTTTCCGGACTCGTTTATTTTTCAATTTTCGCTTCGTCAATGATTAGTCCGTCGAATTATTTGTAACCATTTGACTATAAAACTCACCTCGTTTTCGGCTGCGATTCCATTCGATCCGATCGCTGCCAAACCATCTTGGGCCTAAAGAAAATTCACGAATATTAAACCCCAGAAGTCGTCCTCGTCGATCTACAAATTATCTATTTTTTAATGTTCCACTTCAACGTTTTTCTGGCCAATACAGTAAATTGTTGATTATGGAAATGAACAGAGTTTTATTCGGAATGTGCTCGATGTTATTTCTGACTTACGTTGACACCTTCGAGGGAGGAATAAATCTGGACGGTCGCAAAAACGAGAAGCAACATCGCCGTGTAATTACGTCTCTCCATAATTGCTAAGTACAACGTAATTCAATGGGATATTGAAGAGGTTGGTGCCTGAATGAAATGGTTATATTTAGGGTGAAATTCACTGTAAAATTTAGCGTGATATGTTTTACTGCGGGGACAAATTAAGGAGGGTGGCTAGGGACGATACAATGTTGCCATGCTAAACCATGTAAAATACATTAAAAATTTCAAAATGATAAGAATTTAATAAAATTTGGTGAACATATTCTTTAGAGTTAAATTTGAAAATACAATTTTTTTCAGATTTTTCTTCTGTACAGTTATCGAGTAATTGATCACTAAAGTTCACGTGTATAAGCATAGCGTTTCCATATATATAGGATAGGTATACATTCCGGGCATAAGAAATCTGCTTTAATGCGTAATTACTCGATAACTAAGCAGAAGAAAATTTTGAAAAAAATTGTGTCTTCGCATTTGATGTTGAAGAACATTATCACCAAATTTGATCAATTTCTTATCAATTCGACGAACGTAGCCACCCTCCTTAACGAAAAGTATTCATTCCTGTAACGCACTGCAATATTTTTAATATTTTGCGGAAATTTCATGCTTTTGACAGTAAATATTGCAGACAGGAGGTCAAAATTTACTAAATACTTCGATAAAAGTCCCTACTTTGAACAATAAATATTGTTTAATTTATAGGAAAATTCAATTTTTGTCTTATAATTTCACGAATCGCAGCTCGTAACCGCACTATCGGTACTCACGATAATTTTACAAATTTAATTCTCTCCGTGTACAGACGATCTTTCGAGCGACGAAGACTGTTTAAAATTTTCGAAATTCATGCTGTTTTTATATGTTTGCCGGAGGTTTTATGACGCATTTTTGATTCTTTTATTTGAATTAATTCATATTGTACTTTATCGATATCGGCCCGAGATGACAGAAAATTGAGAAGCGCTCACGATTTATGGCTTTTATAACACTAAAAACTGCGGAAAGTATGCAAACATAGGTTTATTTTTTTCGTATGTCGACGGGTTTCTCTCGCACGCTCTTCGCTCAGCTCCTATCGAATCGTCATTAAAAACACTTGCGATATTCGACTCATTAGAAAAATCTTTGTGAAGTAGAAACAACGCTAAAAGAGAGCGAATTAATATAATTGTTATCCAATTTACGTGCTTCGAGGAGCGCTTTCATTGCTGATTATTATTGTTTTGCAATCGAGTACAAAATTTTCTCAACCATGTAGTATTAAAATCAACCAATGTAAACTCAAAAATCAACTCAGAATTTGTCATTCGTTGTAAGAGGGAAGGGGTGATTCATCCCGCGATCATGGCCAGGTTACTTATTTAAAAACACCCGAAATTACATTTGCAGATAAAATGACAGCGGGAGTTTTGAAATCAAGGGGTGGCCGCGTGCTTTAGAAAGTTAAAAAAATCGATTGTTTTCGGGAATGTTTTTAGGATGGTTGGAAATAACTCACCACATCAAACTTTTCGGTATAATTTCAAGGATATTTCAAAAGTATAAAAACATTTTTTCAATGTGAGAAATACTAATTTCTACATGGTTTATATGTGCCAAATTAGTAATGCTCCCATTAAAAAAATGTTTTTGTATTCTTGAAATATACTTGAAACTACACCGAAAAGTTCGCAACACGGTGAGTTATTTCCGTCTATGCAAAAACATTCTCGAAGAAGCGACCGATGTTTTTTGACTTTTTAAAGCAGGACCCCCCTTAACGCTTATGAAGGACGTTTTTTGGTGTATCGTTTTATTAAAACATGAATAAGTTTACATCTAAAATGCACAAGAGTGCAAATCCAAATTTCTTCATCCACTGACAAGTTGGTCGACGATTTTCTTCGAACTCTTCGAAAACTCCGCGCTTCGGTCAGCTCTGAAGTTGGACTCACGAACTTAGGGTCCATTCATCAGAATTATTTGGTCAACCAGGTTTTCATGTTCTAAAAGAGCGCGGAGGTACGCTTCGTTCCTTCTTATTCGGTGCACTCGCATTAGATCTGCGACAATTCGGTTAAAATCTCTTATCAAGTTGTCGCGTTGGACTCGAATTAGATCTCCGGATTGCGGCACTGCAGGCGTGACTCCGGATGATGCCAGGGCTTTTTTCAATTTCTCCAACTTCTCGGAGCTGTTATTCGGTGCCCCAGGTGTTCTCCTTATCCTTCGATCAGCGTGACCGGCAAATATCACTGGCGAAGATGGATCATTTGGTTCTTCATCGCCGGGTAGAACATCAACGGCCGACTAGGAAAATAAGACTTGAATAATTAAACCGTGCCGTAGAACAAGAATGATGAATTGGGCGTAAGCAATGAGCGCGAGGCTCGATGAAATTTTGGCTTTTTGTAAGGTTAACTTTTCCGGACTCGATTATTTTTTTCAATTTTCGATTCGTCCATGATTGGTCCGTTGAATTATTTGTAACCATTTGAAACTCACCTCGTTTTCGGCTGCGATTCGATTGGATCCGATCGCCGCCAAATCATCTTCGGCCTAAAGAAAATTTACGAACATTAAACCAAAAGTCGACTACAAGAACGTTCTTCTAGCCAATAATAGTAAATGGTTGATTATGGAAATGAAAAAAGTTCGATTCGAAATGTGCTCAATGTTATTTCTAACTTACGTTGACACCTTCGAAGGAGGAATGAACCTGAACGATCGCACAAACAAGAAGCAACATCACCGTGTAATTATGTTTCTCCATAATAGCCAAGTACAACGAAATTCTAGCGACGAAGACTGTTGAAAGTTTTCGAAATTTTTTCTGCTTATATATACGTCGGCGAGAGCGGAGTCATTACGCACTTTGCACCCATCTTTTCTATTGAATTGGCATTTTTGTTTTATTGACATTTATATAGTTGAAGTGGAAGCAAACTAGGAACACTTGCGATTGGCGAGTTTGCCGCAGCGGTAAAGCAGTGGAAAGTTTTTAAAGTTCTTCTTTTATTTCTTGATGAGATGCTCTGTCACGCATTCTGCCCAGCTTTTCTTCATTAAAACCACTTGTGATATTCAATGCAAAAAAACAATTTTTAAATATCATAGATGCGGAGACACGAATTGAAACTAGATAAATTTAACCAGCGAAGTAGGAACGTCGGCGAATGACACGAAAATTATAAAATTCTTGGCTGAAATTTCTTCGATATGAAAAGAGCGATCGATGGCCAACACGTGAATAAATTTAATGAGACTTTATCGACCTCTCTATCGAAGTATTCCGTTTCAACATAATATCCTAACTTCGTTATATATTTTGGCTATTAAATGAATCCTGAAGGAGCTGAAATATTGGTTGAAGAATCGTGGTTTTGTGAGGAGTGTAAATTTCGTTTGGAAGTGATAAAATATCGTTGCAACATTGGAAGTTTCGCGTTCCATGCACGAAATAATTTTGTCTGACATATTCAGCAAAGTTTTTTATAGTAAAAAAAAAAATTTTGATGGATTCTTGAGAAATGTTTTACTCAGAATATTCCTGCACGTGGAAAAAATTATTTTTATTTCTTATTTTTCGAATATCATTATTAGTTATCTGTATTCTATTATTCTGAGAATTTCGGCTTGTTTGCTAGGAATTTATTCCACATCATGAACCAGCGCGGGTGTATTTCTATCTGGAATTAGAAAGATAAAGAAAGAGGGACAGAGACAGGGAGACAGAGAGCGAAAAAAATATGTCGCGAGGTACTCGCAGCGTTATAAAATCCAATTTTCATATAAAAATGATTCTCAAGATCCGTATGACGAGAAGCTGGACGGCTGGCCGCTTCTTTTGTGCGAAATGCAGAATCGCAAAGTTCGTAAAACCTTGACGTATCCGACGAGCATATTTAGTGATAAGGCCTCAGCTTGCATATTCCATCGAGACAGGGGGCGTTGAAGGCATTTATCATTTTCTTAGACTATAAGAAGAAAATAGCAGCAACCGAACGTATATGACATCATTGGAATACGATGCTTTTTCTAGCGACGATTATGAACGTTTGCTCACAATTACAAAATTTCGCTTCGACACGGAATAAACAATTTTTAAACGCATATTCGGTAACAATGTTATCGAAGAACCTCAAACATTATGATAGGAATGAACGAATTGTGAATCTATTCCGCTTTTTGTCGTTCTTTTTCACGTCATCATAAGGTGGCTATAAAGTAGGATTTTTTTCGCTTCCGTGTCACATTCGTTTGCAGTATTATACTCGGGCATCTTCTACGAGTATTACAGTGCGCAATATTTAGTCGCTACAGTATATACCGCTCGTCCAAAACAGTCAAAAATGCGTTTACGTAAGGAATATCGAAATCTGTTTAATTAATAAAGTCTTTCAAACAAGTTTTGAAAAATGATTTTTTTTTTTTTCAATGTACAATTTTCATCTGCTTGTCATTCATTTTTCCTGTTCATGAACTTTTTATTCTTCCAATAGACGCATTGCCGGGGATTCTAATCCTATACATCGCCGCTTCCGCGGCTCAAGGACCATCAGCCAAACTAACGGCTTTCAAAAGAGTAAACGAAGGAGCAAATCAGTTCTCAGGCAAATTCGTTCAGGTATAATCAATAAAATGCTAAAGACTGCTATGGCATCTGGCTCTCACAGTAAGAACTTTTTTTTCTCACAGGCAGTGGCGAAAACAAACAGAAAAAATTTTGTTGTTTCTCCAATTGGTGCTTATCTGGCACTGACAATGGCATCTTCCGGAGCACAAAGATATACGGAAGATGTATTCGACGACCTTCTCCATCTTACCGGTGTACCACCGGATATGAAAAAAATGGGCGTGGAAGTAACCAATTTGATTTTAAATGTAAGACACAAATAGGTGTAAAAACGGTGTTACTGTTTATATTTCGAATGATTTTTGAATTTTTAATATCCGTTTTTCCAATGAAATTCCCTTTCGGATGTTCCAATGGCGCGAATACTTCTTTAAGGATATAGTTAATAATATATAATTGGAAATGCATTGCAGAGTTTCGATAAATCAGAGCTGAGTATGGCCAGCGGAATATTCGTTTCTTCAGATATCGGGCTGCATTCTGATTTCATAAAAAACCCTGCAAAAAATCGATGTTGGCTTGCCCAGAACGTCAATTTTCGGAAACCAGTTGAAGCGACCAACTCCATAAACAGTTGGTGCAACGAATGTACAAATGGAGATGTTGGAAACATTCTGTATAGTAAGAGCAATTTTCTCTGATGTTTTTTTGCTGTTCGTATGCTATTTAAGGCCTTGTATACACTTGTGATGGACGGAAAAATCGAAAATTTTTTTATCAGATATTTATCAGATGTTTATTGAAAAATACCTTTGCGGTGGACAGGATTGCTAAAAAATTATTAATCCGATCCATAAGAAATTTGTACCACTCATTTGTTATAATAATAGCTGGGGCCTGGACGAAGGATTTCGTATTTCGTTGGAAAAAAAGTTGTAACAAAAAACCGAAAATTTCGCACCTCGATAAATGTATTTTTTGTTAAAACTGTCGCCCAGGCCCAAATTATTATTATAATAAATGAGTGGTATAAATTTACATGAACATACGTATTGATGAATGTCGTTTACAGTTTTTCAATAAACATTGATTTTCTTATCGAAAAAAAATCAAGAAAATCACGTTTTTTCGCCTGTTGCAAGTATAGACTTTAATTGATTCGTAAAACAGCAGATCAAAAAGGCTGGGAAATTTTTTCCTTAGATAATTTGGACAGCAGTACTCAGACAGCTCTCTTCAGCGCCGTAAATTTCAAAGGGACACCGATGTATCGCTTAGTCCCTGTAACCACGATGCATCCATACAAAGTTGAGTTCACTTATGAAGATGATACAACTGCGACATTACCTTTTAATTCGGCTCTTCACTACGTCCAGTATGGAAAAATCCCGGAAGCGGGAGCTGAATTCATTGAAATTCCGTACAAGGTAAATATATAATGTACCATAAAAAAAGCCTCCGGCTCATCGAAGGTTCTTTGCAAAGCGTATGAAATTGTATCGTGCGTCGAAAATATGATTGCACAGATGTAAAGTGTGTTCCTCTAACAATGAAATAAAAACTAATCGCTTCGCTTCATGATCCTTCGAATATGAGAAATGCTGCTTACACGATGTCACGAATTTCTGATGTTTCATAAATGAAACGCTTGAAAAATGGTAGTTGGATAAGTTGGTATCGATCTGTTAAAACGAGCTTAAAAACATCATTTTATCTGCGCAGTCCGACGTTTATTATCGTAATAAGAGCATGTTCGTCATAATGCCAAACTTCACCTCAACTTTCGCCTATCTTGAAGAGAACTTCCATCGAATTAGTGTGAAGAAGCTTTATAAGCATAGTACTGAAAGGCCCTTGACGATTACACTACCACAATTCGAAATTAAAAGCCATCTCGACATCGGAACCATCCTGAAAAAAGTAAGTGTTTTCTTCTAAATAATTCTAAATAATAAAAAGTTAAGAACTGCTGTTTCAGCAATGAGATCGTGGAAATTTGGAGCTTGATGGTTTTCAATATTCAGAGTCCATCCTGCAAAGTTCAAATATGTCAAACATTTATGATCCTCCCGCGTTACCATTGTCGTAATAATAATAATTTCTCACAAGTGATTTTTCCATTAAAACGAAGAGAAGAAAAAATTACAATGCATTCTGTCTTTTTAGATGGGATTCGGGCACATATTCGATAGGAAGAAAGCAGATTTTTCAGGAATCTTTTCACCGAATAATTTCTGTACTAGCAATGTGTTTAATCCTGAGATCGCTCTAACTCGTGTTGTGCAGAAAACATCTATAAATATAGACGGCAACGGCATCAAGTACAATCCTCCCCTTGGTACACAAATAAACAATAATCTTTACCAGCATTTCGCAGCAGTTTTAACATTTTTATTCGCTCCCTAGAATAATTATTTCTCCAATTTATATTTCCTGGAAATCTTCCAACTCATTTAATACGATCTTCTTCTATGTACTTAGATGATGAGTATTTTTCTCATTTCGACGTGTTATCTCCATTCTACGTTATCATCGCCACAGCAGGCGAGTATCCTATGAATGTTCTCACTGCTCGGTTCACCGGCCAAGAATAATAAGACTTCTGACGACTCATCTCGATTTGACGTTCCACGAGAAAACTTCAAATCCACACTACGATATTCCGGCAAAAATACGTTTTAAGTGAAATAATACAGTTTATTCGCCACGTAATTTTTACATCAGTCGTTACATGTAAACAAAACGAATAAATGCTAGATATATTAATGCGCTTTCCGGAGCGGGAAAAAATCTTTGATAAATAAACCACCAACGGTTGAAAGTGTCATCAAAACTTTTATAAAGTATTGGCGATCGAAACCCTTGAAGTAGTAAAAATAGTAACACTAAAAGAAAAATACTTTTAGATCAAACTGCAGATTCATTCTCGGCAAAAACGTTGCAGTTAAACGAAGAAAACTCTTCCAATAACATCAATTGCTGTTGAATCAACAATTTTTTTTTCTCAGTGCATCTGTATATTGATATTATTAATAAAAAGAACGAAGCATTCGCCCTGTACGCAGTTTTTCTGTAACAATCGTAATCGTTGCTTAACAGCGCGGTTACGAAAAATGTAGATTCGACTCTATCATAGTAAAACAATGATAGACTCATCTGCTGCAGAGATTATTTCATAAGAGGATTTTGGAATATAATTTTTTAAATGAAGATCATTATTCGACAGATTCTCAGCTTGATAATTGTTAAAATGACAGTACAATGGATCGAATACTGCCAAGACTTTAGTTTCTACGTTGTGCATCCAATTGGTTGAACTCCGCACGATTTTCTGCATATGCTTGTGCGACCGCAACATTCCAATTCAAGCGTTGATCCTGCATCAGTTGGTTAATTCTTCGGTTAAGTCGTCCGACTGCCAGCCTCCGTTCCCTTTGATCTGGAGTTTCGACTGGCGGTACTTGAGGTTCGACTGCGTAGCTTCTGAGTATTGCTTTTATGCGTGTCAACTTTTCGTCGGAGTCGTTGGATCCCCCAGGAGTTCTCCTTCTTCTGACACCCTCTTGGGCGACAGGCGCTGCTCCCAAAAACGAATCACTCTGCTCTGCAACTGTGGAAGAGGCATCGCTCGACTGGAAAATAAAAAAATCATCAATTGTTGGGAATTGGAAAATTTGATCAATTTGAAAATTCGAATTGCGTATTTAGAGTGAGTCCGGCGCACTCGGGCATCAGCGCCCTTGGTGAAGTTTCAACGCTTCGGACGCGTACGGCCAACTGCTCTCAACTTATTTAGTTATTTTTCAATTTTTCTCCAGTCAAGAAGAACCAAATTATTCTGGCAAAATTTTTGTATTCTCGTGATCTTTGTCTTACTAATTTTATCATAATTTATCGTCGAAACGTTCACTTCGAATGTATACTCGCTATTATATATTTGCAACTTACATCGAGACTTTGGGAAGCAGAGTGAACTCCAACGATCGCTAAAACGAGGAGCGAGAGCACGATACGATTGGGTTTCTCCATCATTTTCGTGTGGAACCGAATTCGAACGATTATTATTCAGACGCTTGAGTCACGATTCTTTCTTAGACGATGCGAGATGCGAAGGAACTGTGGAAAATTCCGCGATGAAACCCTGCTTTTATATGGTTCCAAGGGGCTCCGTATTACCCATTTTGGAAAACGTTTCCTTTTCTATTTTTAAAATGATATCGTATTGACTCGATGTTAATATTGAGAGGAACGTAAAACACGTGCAACAAATGTGAGCGGCATTGTCTTATCCGATACTCGATATCGAGTTGCTACTGGTACGCTTCAAATCGATAAAATATATTTGTAGAACTGGAAAAAACGAAAAAATTCGATAAGTCGAACGCGAAGACAGAAATTTTAAGAGAGAAAAATATCAGAAACTCGCGGTTAAAAAACCTGCGAAAAATAAGTGGTCATGACAGAGTCGCGAAAGAATATCTAGAACATTTGGTCGTTTCTTCAGCCGGTGTTTACCTGGCACTCGCGCTGTGATCCTCTGGAGCACGAAAAAAATACAAGAAAAATTTTATGGATTAAGCTCTCGGGCTCACCAAGGGACCACTGAATATGAAAACTACTGGGGTCTGTATAGCCAATTTGGTCTTCGATGTAAGCACAGAATGGTCCAAAAACGATTTTGTTACGTGGATTTTAAGGACTCTTAACTATTTTCAATATTTTTCCATTGAAATTACACGAATAAAGGTACAAACTCTTACGTGTTGTCAATAAAATGATTGGAAATGCATTGCAGAGTTACGATGCATCGCAGCTGCGTATTTTCGTAGCCAGCGGAATTTTCGTTTCTTCGGATATCGGGCCGCATCTCGATCGCTCATAGAAGACACTACAAAATTTGGACGTTCGCCGGCCCAGAGTGTCAATTTTCGGAATCCAGTCGAAGCGAGAATACCCGCAGAGAATTCGTCGAAATTCAGTGCAAGGTAAATGAATTTTTTACTAAAAAAATTTTCGGCCCATTGGAGGTTCTTTTCAAGGCTTATAAGGCTTCCGTTCGTGAAAAAATATGAGTGCGCAGATGTCAAGTGTTTCTCAAATAATTAAATTGATAACGAACTATAAAAACTAACCGCTTAGTTTTAACGATGCCAGAAGTTTGATATCATTCGAAAAACATTTGATCACATCACGATGGTACTCGGAAGATAAGAAACGCGGATACGATCTCACCAATTTATGGTATTTTATGAATAGAATATTTGAAAAACGGACAATAAGTTGGCGTCGATCTGTTAATTAAAACGAAGTTTAAAATAAATTATTTTCTCTTTGCAGTCCGATAATATTTATCAAAATGTGAGCACGCTCATCATAATTTCAAAAGAAACCAAAAGTTAGCCAAAATTGAAGACAACTTTGATAAAATTAGCATGAAAAGCTTTATGAGCCGCATCTCGACATCGGATACTACCTGAAAAAGTAAGTGTTTTAATCTTCCCTACTTAAGTTTCGAAATAATAAAAAGTGAAGAGTTGCCTTTGCAGCGAATGAGGTCGTGGAAATTGGAAAATTCAGTGTTTTTAATATTCACATTCTAAAGTGCTAACTTCAAATGTCAAACATTCACGATCGCCCATAACAGAAAGTTGCAATGTCTTTTGTCTTTTTTAGATGCAGTGATTCGAGCACACGTTCGATACAAATAAGAGAACCGATTTTTCAGGAATATTTTCACCGCCTAATCTTCAATCTCAAAAATCATTTACTTCTAATCTCGCTATATCTATAGAGTTGTGCAAAAAACATCTATAAACACGAAATAGGTACAAATTTTCAATGTTTATAACACCAGGATTCCCCAATTGTTTCAACATTTTTATTCCATCAGTGAAAAATTCTTTTCTCCATTGATATTTCATGGAAATCGATATTTCTTTCTGTACTTTTAGATCGCTTTTGGAATACGCGATATTATATCGTCACCACACAACAGGCAAGTATTCTATGAGTGTTCTCACCGCTCGGTTCGGCACTGAATATTATTGAATCTTTTGGCCACTCGACTCGCTTTGACCTTCCACGAGAAAACGTCAAATAAACACGCGACGATATTCCGGCACAAAAAATGCGTTGTAAGTGAAATAATGTTTATCGCTATGTAATTATTACATATTCGTCGATTGAATGTGATTAAAATTTCTGTTGGCGATCGTGGCTTAACAACGGTTACTAAGAATGGAATTCGAGATTCCGAGTGTTGATTCATCGCAAGAGAAATCTGAATGATCTCGTCTCCCTGCCTGGTTAATACCGCGAGACGGTAAAACAGCAGATTATTACCATGCCACGATAAAAATGAGCATTTCCGGGCAGTACAAAAAAAAACAGGAGAATTCGCTTTTGAGTACGGGAAGTAAAATCGATCTCGAGGAATATAAAATTCAAAATTAAACCTCGACAAAGAGTGTCGATTGCGTTCGACATCGAGGGCGAGAGGCATCAATAAAGCTTCAAAGAAACGGCTGACTATAATGATTCGCGTTGGTGCCATTCGAAAACGAAAATGCCAACATCCCTGGGAAAAAAGGTTTCAAGAACATGGCACCGTAATAAAAAAAAAAATTTCAAGATTATCGCGAGAAAATGAAGAATTTTACGTCGTGTCAAGTCGTCTCACGATTTCTTGTTCGTGGGAGAGTCGAAATGTCTCGGAAATAAAAGAAAGAAAACTATTGGCAGTAAGATTGGTCGAAAAAGAGCGATGATCGATACGCGCGAGGAAGAGGTGTCGCAGGGTTCGGTTTGACCCGACAGATAACGCTACCTCGTGTGATAGCGGGGAATCGCGAGAGTGTCTCGGGCTAGAGCGCAATGGCGTAGGCGGTGATCCCCGTGATAAATTAATTTTTATCGCCGCGTGGGTGGCGTGGCTGTTTCTATTGGCCGCTCATCGGGCACCTCCCACTTCTCGTTTCTAAAGCAACCTCTGGAGCGTGTTCTCGCTCGGTGCGCTGGTCCAGGCTCAGGCGTTTTCTCCCTCCAATATATTTATTCTCCTTCGCATCGTATTTCTGCATGTATGCGTGCACGAATGTTGCGATTACTGCGCGCTGGCGATCCGAGCCGTAAATCACAGCGACGAGAGTACGTTTTGCGCACATAAATGAAATGAGCCTCTCGATGCTGTTTGTCCGCTGTTTATTCTCGATAGTCATGACGGTTATAGCGCCGTCTATATATATCCGCAAAATACTCGTCGTGCTGGCAGAGAACTCTTCTCAGAAGCGCGTCATACGCGAGCAAACGACGCGATTCGAAGGCAAAAATAATATTGTACGCCTCGAGGACCCTGCTACCGATTTCGGAGCGCATCCTCAAATTTCACCTTGGCAAAGCGATCTTTTGACGCTGCAACAGCAAACTCGTGACATTTATTCGTCGCGATACCGCCGGATAAATTCACCGTTGGGCAGAGTCGGAGGGAGTCTAATTGGTTTCGATTCCCCCGGAGCTGATCGTCGAAATAATCGATCGAATCGGTGTCGAAGGTCGGTGAAATAACGACTGAGCAGTACGGACAGAGGATCGTAAAGAGTAAAAATAAAAACGCATCGAATGGTTCGTCGCGCGGAAGCTCTGAATTTCGGAAATCCGAAGTACAGCAGCAGGTGGTCTCGATAGCCGTCAATGCTCAAGTACATCTAAACTATTCGAGCGTAAGGTATAAGAGCTCCGCCGTGGAAAATGACGGTTCGAACGCGTGTATTCGCGATTCTTCCGCATGGTAGACGTATGTGCCTGTACTAGACATTTAGGAATGTCCGATGGCGTGTCTCTCCAGTCGATGGCAAGAGAGGAAAGGTGTGCGCCTCTATATCTCGCTCGCGTATTTTCCTGGATTTGAGATTCTGCGAGAAGAGACGATGCTCGCACAGGAGGATGGTGGTGGTAATAAAAGGCCTCTCGGATATCGCAATGTAACCCAATGGATCGTGCATGTGGACGGTGCTCCGGCTGCTGCTGTGCGTTATGGTACGAGACCCCGCGGCCGGTCTCTGCCTCCAGTGACGCGCTACGGCGCTGCTGCAACCGCGGGGAACGAGTGATGCGCGGGCGCGTATACGCCAGGGTCCGGCACACCGACCAGGGGAAGTGAGAAAAGACCCCGCGCTTCCCTCTCCCGCGGCGATTCTTTTCTTTCTCGCTCTCGATCGCTCTTTCTCCGTCTTCTTGAGGCTCGGTCCGAGGAGCCTTTCCTCTCGCGTAAGGTTGAGCACGCTCGGATGCGCGAGACGAAGACGGAACCTCCGTTCTTCATACGGAGTTGATGGGCTCTTCTCGATGCTGCGGGGGCCTCATAGCGAAAAGTAGGGGATAAGACTCAGTCTCTCGGCCACGTGCTACACGAGCGCACGCCCCGCCGGCCGGTCGAGCGCGAAAGACTTTTCGAACCGTTTTCGAACGTCCATTTCGACTCGTTATCATTTCCCACGTATTCGCTTGTTCTTCATTTGTTTCGAATGCTCACGAGGATCCTGCGCATCGCCTCTGTTCGCGATCTCGTTTCCTCGTTCTCCTTCTAACATGGCGCCTTTTCCGTTGAATCTCATTTTTTAAAGGAGCTCAAATGTCCTCGCGACACCTCGCGGCGATCTAGAAAAGTTGAAGCCTTCTTGAAACACGATTTATGGAAAAAAAACGCCGAGGACAATGGCTCCTGATGCTCTCAATGTGAACTCGACCTCTTGCACTCGTTGCAGCCATTCTGTGACTTATTTAGTGACGTGATGTTATCGACTCATGTTTTTGTGCTTATCCGTACCCGTTATCCCTCGGGCTTAAGTGATAACGACGATTTTTTTGCCCGCATAAGTGATACGCACACGCGATGTGATGATAAAGCTCACAGGATTTAATATCGTTTCTCTTGTGCTGCTCTCCCTTGAGAAATACACTTAAGTGAGTATAAATGACTTTTCTGTCTCAATTGATTTATTCAACGAGATGAAAAATTGTGAAGAAAACTTGGATATCGAGCACGATAATACGATTTACAATTGTGTGCTGTTTATTCCGTGAAATATTGAATCAGAAATGGCTACGTTGTCGATGAAGAATTTCCGGAATCATGTATTTTCATCCGAACCGTTAAATGACGCGAAAAATGTTGAAAATTGTGCACGAACTTTTATCTCGTCAGATTTCAGATTCAATAAACGTCGTGCTTCTCCGAAGTAATTATCGAGCTTCGGTATATTTTTAAAGAAAATACGTAATTAATCAAACTCGAGACTCCGTCCGTCGTATTGGTGAATCACAATGTTGAGGAATCAACGCGCAACAAGGATCCGCGAAACGTCTGAAAATGCGCAGATGCTAGAAGTTACGATAAAATGCCGCTAGATGTCTCGGAACCGAGTGTTCTCGCGTTATCGTCGCAGCGCGCTCGGGACTATAAAGTAAAACTCATAGATTCGACTCGCGCACGTTATGTGATTAGCGCGAAACGTTTTTACGATCTCCCCATGACAATATCACGCACTGAAAACATGTTGAGCACACAGCCATGAAAATGAAATAGTCGCGAATCATATTTCTACGGAATTAATAGTTTTGATGATGTAAAAATGTTTAGGTTGTTAATTTCATTGAGTTTGCGTGGCAAGTTCGGCTTCCTCCGGCATTATACACGATGGTGACGAACCGGTTGCTTTTAACCGGGGATAACGTCTCTTAATTAATTTGTCATTAGTTAATTAGGCTCGCCGTCTCGTAAGGGTAATGGAGTGCACGTCGGCGTGTGCTCGAGCAACACTCGAGCCGTGCGCTATAATTCTCAGTGTATCTCCGGATCTAGTTGGATAGATGTACGTGAACGATATTAAACATACATATGTACATAGAAATATATTTACGAGGGGAGAAAGAGGGCGAGGATGATCGGGTAACCGCACGAGTACGTGGTAAGCGAGAAAGATCGATTATAAGCTGTTTTGCGTGTAATTTCTGCGTCAGAACGAAAGAGGCGTATCCAGTGTTTATGTTTTAATAGAACCTACGCGATCGAGGTATAGAACTAGCGATTTTATCGTTTTAGAGCGAAAATGTTGAAATTTGAATTTTTCGATCGTTGGAAAATTTTCAGTTGAAAGATTACTCATTGCAGGAAGGTATTATTATCTAGCAGGATTTTGTAAAACTACAAGCGAGGCCCGCTGGACATTTCGTTGTTCGGATGAATAGAGTCGTTCTTAAAGTATTTTTTTTTTTTTTTTTGGATAATTATAAAATACAATGTCAATCGATCTATGAATCGAGTCAACCGAGTTAACAATTCGTTTTTCCTCCACACCAGGGTCTGGTTCAGCGAATCGGTCCTCCGGACGGGTGAGGATTTATTCGTTTTTTAAACTCGTCACAGAAGCCCTAACAGCGTGTTCGACTGAACAAAATCGCTCCAATCGTCCTGGTTGAACTGATGGTAATATTCGTCGGAGACGAGACGACTCGAAGCGTTGAAATAATAAAGACAAGAATCGGAAGAGACGATCCCCATACGATGGGGAGCCCGAGAACGGTGGAGCGAGTGGCATCAGGGAGTAGAGCGACGCCGAAAAGCGAGACGAAAACTCCGAGACGGGAATAAAGGTGTATCACGGTAGCTAGCTGTTCGGATGGACGTGGGCGATCTATCGAACCCTGCAGGAGGCTTGGCGGGAAACGGCAGCCCAGCAGCCGCCATCCTCGGTCCAACGGTGGGTCATCATCCCGCTGGTGGACTCGCTGGTGGCGGCGGGATCGGTGGGGCTGGTATTGCCAGCAACGTTAACCCGAACATTGCCACGAGCGCTGGCTGGTGGACGCCAACGTCAACCATCATTACCGCACCGGCTAACACCGACGTGGTGAGTCTTTTGAAGACATTTTCGAACGTTTTGTTTTTTTTTTTTTTTTTTTTTTTTTTTTTTCATGGAAACGAGCGTATTCGTGCGAGGCCCTGAAGGAGAAAATCTTATCTGCGTGCTATGAAATATCAGCAGAAAATCAGCGATAATTATTTATTATGATTTTCATTATTCCCGATCGCGCTCCGTGAAAGTTGTTCGGTCGCGTTGAGGTAATAAATTATACGTTCGATACGAGCGAGGAAACGCCTCTGTCTCGTCACTCTACGGGATAATCATTCACACTGATAATGAGTAATAACTACGACGGATGATTAGGAGTTTTTTCTTCTTTTTTATAACTCGCCCCCTCATTGCGGAGACCCGGCGTGATTATAATGCACTCGCTCCCCTCTTTCATTCGTTGCGATTAATAAGGCTTCGCAATCTTGTCGTCTTGGGTTTTGTAGCGGCGTCTCACCCGTGCGAGACGGCGTCGTAGAAATTCCGTGTTTGCAAAATACGCGTCCTCGCTCAAACACAGTTTCTTGAGCGGAGCGTTTGAAAAATAAAATGAAAGAAACTCGCGCTAACGGAGATGGAGGGAAAATAAAATTTGGTTTTTCCTCATCAGCACCTTACCGAGTTCATCTCGAGAGATTTAACAGCCACGAAAAAATAGCGAGTCAGTTTTGTTTTATTGAATTTGACGAAAGGCTTCTGCAGCTCGAATTTCCGACGCGAGTCGAACGATGAGTTTTAGATCCACCGAGGTTTTATACACTTTGTATGCTTGAGCGAGCGAAGACTTCTCGAGGAGGATGCGCTGCTGTGATGGGATATCATTTAGTTCCGTTGCTCACTCGATGAGGTGTGCGCAGCAGCGTATTACTATAATATCTTCTACAAAGACCATCGTTCCTCACGTACATATCTCATCCTGAGAATGAAAACGAGCTTAAAGCCTCTCTCATGGAGCGCAGGCGTCATCTGTTGGACGCCTGGATAACTTTTTTCGGGCCCTTTGTGTACTAGCATTCAGCTGTAAACTCGATTCCCATTGTATCCAGGTTTAGCGCTTCATGCTTTTTTGCACACTCCCCAAGTCAAATATACGTTCGGGAATATTGGAGCTGATACCGAGTTACCGGATGAGCGATGCTATTTAATGAACGTCCAATTGTAGGCTATTTATGAAAAATTCGAGCATGCGACCGAAGGAAGAATTGACGAGAATCATCAACTCTTTGGTACTTGATTGCTCGTTCCATCGTGGCAAATAAGTTGAGTGATCTTGTTGCGTGGGAATGGTGCGCTACGCGGTTCCGACCACTTCTCATTCTTGCAAACACGTCTTATTATCCAGTGCTGAAACCGCGACTCGAATCTACGAGATTCTGGTGGACTAACCGTTACGCTCCTCTCACGTTGGCTTTTACCTCTTACGGAGTGCATGCTTTCGGGCGCCTTCTCAATTCTTTCTGGCTTTTTTCATATATACTCTCGGTAGCGTGCACTCCTCGCCACTTGGTCCATCATTCTTTTAGCATAGGCAGATGAAAAAGCATTGTCGTCGTGCAACGAGCGCGGTACTAATAAGCAGTTGGGCCTGTTAGCGGTTAAGTAGGTTTTAATAAGAAAATACTGAGGTATTCCGGCGATCGAAATAACCTCTTTTCTGAGTCTCACGGCAGTACGCGCGGTGATTGCAGGTTCTAGCGGAGGGGCACAAGACTCGTAGGGAATTAGCGAGGAATCCTATTTTGAAAATGTTCATTTGATTTGGGACATATGAGGACAACTGTTGGCGGAAGATGCGATCTTCGAGAGGCAGCAAAGTTTGACACACTGTTTGCATTTGATGGATTACAGATGAACCAACTGTGCAGGGTATGCGGGGAACCGGCGGCCGGATTTCATTTCGGGGCTTTTACCTGCGAGGGTTGTAAGGTAGATTCTCAATGAAAAGATTAACCGGAGGGTAAAGAATAATGTGGTAGAGCTGATGCCAGCTCCCTCTTCAGTCCTCCAGATAGATATGATTTTTCTCATTCCATGTTGGCTTCCAGTCCTTCTTCGGACGCACTTACAACAACCTCGGAAGCATATCCGAATGCAAGAACGGCGGAGCGTGCGTCATCAATAAGAAGAACCGTACGGCTTGCAAGGCCTGCCGATTGCGCAAGTGCTTGATGGTCGGCATGTCGAAATCCGGCTCCAGATACGGGCGTCGTTCCAACTGGTTCAAGATCCACTGTCTCCTCCAGGAGCAGTCGCATCAGGCCCAGGCCCGCTTCAAGGAGCCGAAGTCATCGTTCGAGAAAGTGCTCAATTCGTTGGACGCGGCGAACAACAACAACAACAACAACAGCAACCAAACTTCCGGAGCGCCAACTTCGCTCGGCGGGAACAATAGTTATCAAGGAAGATTGCCAAAAGTGGACGAGTCCAGACTGAGGCCGCAGGAGGTTCCCTCGCGTCCTCAGTTGATCGCGAGGCCTCCCGATCTCTTGACCGGCTCCCACGATCTTCTCAGGTCCGAAGCTTCCCGGTTCCCCATGTGGCGAGGTCCGCCCTTTTTCCATCCGATGCACCTCCTCAATTCCCCGTTTTTTCCCTTCCAGCAAAGATTCCTCCTGCCCTATCCGAATCAAGTGGGCGCAGCTCAGATACCCGTGACCAGTCTCTCCTCGTCGTCGTCCAGCGAAAGCGTCAGCCCCAGATCGACCCCGTCACCGAAACGCGACTCTCACCACGACGGGAATTCCCTAAGAAGACTCCACTCGGATCCCGCCGATGACTGCGTCCGGAGATCTAACCCTGCGGATCAACAAGCCCCGGAAGGAAGTCAGGACAAGAGTTTAGCCTTCCTCAGGTCTCTCGGACCTGAGCAGGACCTACCGATGGATCTGAGCACCAAGAGCCTCTCAAAAGCTGCTGCTAGTCGCGACGTCGATTCGGAAGTCGTTATGAGTTCCAGCGATGAAATGCCCGCGGACAGAATTGAAAAGGACTGCACCGATGGCGAAGATGAGCAGAAGACTGAAACAGGACCGCCGCTCGATCTCACCACGAAGACATGACGAGGAGCTTGGCTCTAGGGCATTAAGGATCGAAGGATGAGCCAACTGACCTGAGGAATCAATCGTCCGGGCTAAACATTAAGGACATTAGCGGGGCGGGCAGGCTGTCTCTCTCTCTCTCTCGTATCTGCGCGCGAGTCCATCAGCATTTATTCCATTTGGATTAGAAGCAGAGAAGATTACTCGAGTTTTTTCGGTTCTCGGTGAAGCGCACGAGTTCGGAAAGACTTCACCAAGGGAGCCCTCAAAGTGTTTTGTAAGCCTCGGAGGTGTTACGAGCTTCTGTAACAGACTTGATACTTCTGCCACGGTTGGATAAGAGCCAGCAGCACCTGTGTACGTCTCCTCGGGTTCATTTGGGTTAAATGGAAAGCAGTTAGATCTAACGACGTCTAGCGGAGTGTCTTGCCGCACGAATGATCTATCGGAAAAGCCAGAGGAAGAGGAGAAGAAGGGGAAAAGGAGAGAAAATGAAAGAAGTGCCTGTTCGTCGATAGTTCCACAAGTGCTTACCCGGACTGAAGATCATCGCGATATCCTCACCAGCTTCGAAAGACGTACGACGCGTTTCAAAGACGAACGACTGTGCCGCGCTATCTCCGAACATTCTGGCTGGCTCGTCTGTCCTCGCACGGCGAATATGCAGCCACGCAACACCCAACGCAAGCGCTGCTTCTTCACCTATCTATAATCGTACACTTGGAATATTCTATGCGATGTGTGAAGTCTCTCAAGAGTCTGAAGTTAAGTAGGAGTCGGAGCGAGTGTCGGGGGCCCAGCCCGGATAGTTTATTATCGACATTCGAGACTCGCCATTCGCCTGCGACGACACTCGCTCGTCACCGGGCCCGATCGAAGAGTCCGTAAGATCGAGCCGAGAAGATGGTTCCTCGACGTGAATATATTATCGCGTTTTGCGAATGGACAAACCGTGCGCGTGAAACTCTTCAGCACCAACGTATCCACGATCGGTGACGAATGAATTGTAAAAAGAAACCCGGAGTACTTTAAAACACGCCTAAGAGAACGTCACTTGGTACAAATGAGATTCGAATTTAGTGAACTACACGTATGAGACGCGGTAACAAATAAAAAAGCAACCAATTATTATAATTCGTTTGTCGAAACACGGGTGGTCTCCGAGGAAATATGATCGAGTGCGTGTTCATTTCGCTGTAACGTTACGAAGACGTTAGCGTCGACGAACGTGTCAAGGAGAAATTGTCTATTATGCACACTGGATTCTCAATGGTTTTAAATGAGAGGCAACTATATTTTTCGTGGTGATGGGAGGAAAAAATAAAAATTCGTATAAAAGGGGGAAAAAAAGGGTAATAAATAAATAAAGAGTCTTAATGCCAAGCTGTATAATGCCACGAAGAATATCCCTGCTCTGTTGGCCTCGCGACGATAAGGAGTTTAGCCGGGGAAGAAGTACGAGCCTCGATTAGCCATTAAACACGCAGACAGTTGACTCTTTCACCTGCGAATTAAACGCCACGGATATATAATATTATTCGAAATAAAAGACCCTTATGCTTGATACAACTGTTCGACTCGATAGTTCGTCGGTATTTTAAGGTCACGTGATCATCCTGCAGCTGATTTTCACAGGTTGAGATTAATTCGACGTATTTTGTAACGCTCCAAGAGTGTTATGGAGCTTGAGGACGATCGAGGAAAGTCTTTGGACGAACGAATAAAATTCCGCCCTTCCCATATACCTTTTAAGGATAAAAAGTAATATAAAATAACGCGAGATGGGCTCTCGCCAATTGTATATTTTCAATAATACTTCGGTGCTCAAATATTATTATTTAATAACAAGAAAAGCTTATGGAAGCTGAATCAATCCACAGGCCAGTAGATGCAATTGTAGTGATGAAACATACGATATGAGTGCGTGCATGTGTGTGTGTGTGTGCGCGCGCGTGCGTGTAAATATATGTTATAAGATAAATCTCAGCGTTCGATTCGATCGCGAATAAAAACAACGAATAAATAAATACGATATTCGAAGATAAAAAATCGTTGCTTTTTCGTCTTCATTTTGTTTTCTTCTTTTTTTCATGAAACGCGAAACCTCTCGTGATCATTTTTTTTTTCGAGATCCAGCCAAAGAAGAATGTCGTTTTCGCCCACGTAATAAAAATGCTTGCTTCCGCGTCTTCCAGTGAGATGAGTAAACATTTCTCGTCTCATCCCTCCTTTCCCCATCCTTCTCCTGAGGTCGTTAAATTTCGATGGACACATGCAGGTATGTACGAATATATGGGGCATTTCACGTCTCGCCGCATGCAATCAGTGACGATTTTTAGGTATTTATTTAACGAACAATCTACCAAAATCCATTAATTTTTCATCCTGAAACGTTGCAATGTTTTCTTTCCGAAATATCGAGTTTGTTTGAAAATACACCAAAATATATAAATTATCATAACAGTGACAGCCAACTTAGTTAGAATGACTCACGAATGTTGAAGAAATTTCAAATGAAATCGAATCGCTCAAATAGTTTCAAGGGACTCTCCTCTAATCTCATTTCTTCGAGGCCTCTGGACACCGCCTCACCCGTGTGGTCCACCCAAGGTAACATAAAAGTCTTCAGATATGATCTCACGACTGTTCGCATTCCACTCGATTGTTTATGTCTCATCCACAACTGTCCAGACCCCTTACTTTATGCTCTTTTCGTAGTTCTTCTCTCTCTCCCTATAATGTAAGATTATTTCTTAGAATTTGGATCTTTCGAAGCATACATTTTGCTTATCACAATAAGAATAAAAGTAAGATGAGGAGTAAGACGATATTTCAGAATCAGATTTCAGTCGGCGATGATGCTCGTTTAATGCAATTGAGAAGTCATTACTTTTTCATACCTTTTGGGTGGTCCGCTTCTCACCGTTCTTCCCCATTACGACGAATCTTGAATGATAATTCTGTGTCACAGCATACGAGGGTCTGGATCCTCCACGTGGCAAAATCGTCATGACTTTGTGAGCTCGTGACACCGCGAACTCGACAGGAGGTGGAAAAATTTTTCGCGCGTCACCCGTGTCAACGAGGAGGGACGCAAATAAATGAGTACGCTTAATACCATAAGGTCGCTACGTACCGAGGACGATATCGTTTGAGTGGCTCGCGCCCGCAGTGATCGAGCGATCCGCACTCGCTCACCGTGAATACCTAATTAAGACGTTAATTACTGGCGGGAAGAAAAGAACGATTTTACATATGCATATGCACTCACGGGGTGAAACGTTTCACCTTCTCGGATCGCCTTCTCTCCCACGATCATCGTGAGATCTTTCATATCGATAATATCGAAGTTACGTGCACTTTTTCACGGGCTGTTTTGTCATGTCCTCAAGCGGGATACGAAAAATGTCAAGTTTTGGCTGTTCAAAAGACAGCCAGTCGAGAGTTCAGGTTTTTTTTTCGTAATGAAAGGAAAAACTAAAAGTAATTCCGCTCACTTGTGGATGAAAAACAGTTTTTGATTGCGCGGTGATACCTTTCGACGAGGTTTTTCAATTTTTAATTCAATTGAACCGTTCGTTCGAGTGCTTCTTTGAGGCCCAGGCGAATAGAAACTATTCTTAGGTTAATTAATTTGTTAATTGAAGGTTCAAGTGTGTTGTGAAATAGCGAGAAAGCAGGAGTGGATTGTACTCGGGTCGTAAAATCTGCAATGTATTGTAAAGGTGAGTACTATAAAGTTGTACTATCGTGGCGACGGTTATAAAATCGTCGCAGCCTCCATCTGGAGAATTTTTGTTCGATATGCGAGGCGATTAAAATTTGCAACATCGCGAATTAAAGCCTTCTGAAAATTCTTCCTTGGCTATTGACATCTTTCAAATGCATTGCTAATTACATTAGACAACATCGAATCTGAGAGTTCGAAGAAACTTGGATTTATCACGCTGAACAGGAATCTGGTCGCTGAAATGATATTTGTCATGTCAGATTTTGGAGGGAATTGAGGCCCTTGGAATTTGCACCTTTTTTAAGGCAGTCCCAGAAGTTCGATTGCTCGCGGGGAACGATTTAATCTCGTTTTTTCTTAGAATCTTTGAAAAATGTTTGAATACCTGCGATATTTTCTCCGGAGTAGAATCATGCAGAATCGATGATGATTGATGGCCGAGGGTGCGAAGATTTTTCCATACGACCTCGGAGGTGTGTGAAGCTAAAAAATTTAAAGTACGTGACTGCCTCTCGCGTTGAGTCGCGCGAGCCCGTGGCGCGCAGAGTCAGGAGAAGTCACGTGAACGGCATAAACGTGACGCGCCGTGAAATACCCTCCTAATGGGCAAGCTCGATGCGTCTTCGCGCCCTCATGGTAAAGGGAACCGTCGTCGTTGATCATGTTTCCTGTAGTTTGATCGCGGTCCGCAAGAATGCATGAAAGAACGCGAGAATGATTTGACATCTGCCACGGTGACTGACCAATCCTCCTCCTTAACGTGTCCAATAGGCGCCGTTTTCAAAGAAAATTTGCGATAGTTGATATTCGACGCAGTCGTACACATTCGACTTTGCGCATGTCAAGCTACTATTTTTATCTTCGGTTCAGAACCTTTCGTGACTCTTGATCCCGCGATAGGAAACACGAGTTTCATCATTCATTTGTTTCTACGCACAAAAATAATATTTCTGCAAGCGAGTCTCGACATTTTCTCAGGACTTTGCAACGTTTCGCGAGAAAAATCTTTGTTTTTGTTCAACGTTTCCTCGCATTTTGGATTTCGGGTAGAATCTCTTGCTCGATGATCCGAAACTGAGGGATTCGGATGCCATTTTTGTTGTTGTAAATAGAGACGAAAATGCCTTTGGAGTTGGTCGGGAGCCCCGGAGCGAATTTGAATCGCATTGCGCGAGTGTTGGATCGTCAAGTGCGTGCGTCCATGCTTCGCGAGGCTCGAAGATTTTTTCTCAGTTGGCAATAATAATGGGCGAGAGCTTAGGCACGTATAACTTGTCTCTGCTCGCGGGCGAGGAGTAAAAAAGCGTTCGGAGTGACCGGTACAGCTCGGGTCAAGTCTGTCTTTCGCTCTGTCGTTTTATCGGCAAAACGTACACCGCAGGTACAAACCTGTCTCGGGCATCATAGAAGAAAGCGAAAAAAGGAAAAAAGCTTGTGGCGTCGCAGCGGCGACTGAACGTTTCCAGTCTACTCCATTAGCTTGCTAATGCAATTATTATACTACTCCGTGTGGAGCAGATCCCTCGCACCGAGAGCGCAGCCTCGCTCCTCGCCGAAGAAAAAGAAGGTACCAGATTTCCCACGTCATTCGCATTACCCGCCTATCGCCTTGGATAAAAATATCTTCTCAATTAGCCGCGAGGCGACAAAAACACAAGCGGCGGAAGACGATCTTCAATCTTTTTCCTCCGATTCTCCCATTGGCTGTTTTTCCTCCCGCCCTTATTTTAAGGTGATTTGCAGATCGAAATTTCAAAAGTTGATTTTTGCCACACCGTTCAACCGATTATGTTGAAATTAGAACTGTGAATACAGTATTGTGCCACAATTGGGATGACATGGGGGTTTTTTGAAATTTTGATTTTTTTATTTACATTTCGTATTACCATCTGAGTAATTGTAGAATAACTCAGTAAATATCCATCGAATCGTAATTTGGCGAATGTCATCCCAACAGCAATAAAAAAAACACACATTTTGAGCCTTGTTGCATCAAAATCGATGATTAAATGAAGGAGAAAGAAGCTTTTAAAAATTTATTGAAAAAAATTATCCTCATTGGTTTATCGAAATGTGCGCGACCATCAGTTTTTGAAAAGACAAACGAAGAAGCATAGGAGAAAGTGACGTTTAGTATATGTCATGGATTTGATAGAAAGTCTTCTTGTGCAGTGTAGTACTGTGGAAAAAGTGTAGTGCTGAAGAATAAAGGACAAAATATACAGAGGAACGTGCTCGATGTCGAAAGGTACATCGGTGGACACGTCGAAGCCCTGGACTCGCTGCGAGCGTGCGGATATTGAAATTTTGGAGAAGATGGAGCGAAAGGGAGCAAAAATAACTGGAGAAAAAAACAGCGACCGAAGATACAAAATTTTCAATAATTCTGGTAAATTTTCTTTTTTTTTTCAATTCAACTTTTTATCTATGTCCACCGCTTTTTCAAGCGAGAACCCAGCGGTCTTCACTGCTGGAGAGTTCAATTCTCATTGAACAACCCATCGATGAAAATCGTTGGAGATATTCGGAAAGAACTAACGTTCTCCCGGATAAACAATATAAATTGTTTATCGAATTCTACCGCTTTTTGGAGCGAGAACCCGGCAGTCTTTACTGCTGGAGAGTTTAGTACTCATCGAACACCCCATCGATGAAAATCGTTGGAGATATTCGGAAAGAACTAGCGTTCTCCCGGATAAACAATATAAATTGTTATAATAATATAAACAATATAAATTGTTTATCGAGTTTTACCGCTTTTTCGAGCGAGAACCCGGCAGTCTTCACTGCAGGAGAGTTCAGTACTCATTGAACAACCCATCGATCAAAATCGCTGGAGATATTCGGAAAGAACTAACGTTCTCCCGGATAAACAAAATAAATTGTTTATCGAATGCTACCGCTTTTTGGAGCGAGAACCCGGCAGTCTTTACTGCTGGAGAGTTCAGTACTCATTGAACAACCCATCGATGAAAATCGTTGGAGATATTCGGAAAGAACTAACGTTCTCCCGGATAAACAATATAAATTGTTTATTCTATTTTACCGCTTTTTGAAGCGATCCATCGGGTTCTTCGTTGAAACCTGATGGAAGCATCACGCCGTGACACCTGTCGGTAGTCTGCGCAGTAGCTCGTTTCAAGTTCTGCAGTACCGACAGGGAGGGGAGGGTGCGGCAACGTATGTTATCGTGTGATCCATCACCTTAAGAGTATGGATCAGTCGACTAACCTCACTTGGAATTTTTGAAATTGAAATTCTCTGACACGGGTTGACCGATTAAAAAAAGGCTCTGTCAGCCTACGCAGAACGATGGCAAAAATCGACTGACAGAGCCTTTTTTTAATCGGTCAAACTGTGTCAAAGAATTTTTATTTCGAAATTTGCAGCTATCTCTCTCGCACTCACGGTTGCGATATACCGACTGATCCATCCTCTTAATCTCATCGGAGATGATTTCGAGTTCGAAAATCGAAGAAAAATTTCAACGCTCCTGGCGCGAGGCTCGATCTTCGGTATTGCGCGTGTCTCGTCGTCTCGCTCGTCATCATTTTTTCCTTTCCCAACGTTGCGCGGGCCTCCGGCTGGAAAAATGTTCCGGTAAGTATGTCAAGTAGCCTGCTCCCTCGGTCGAACTTCAAAGCGATCCGAGCACACTTCCTCCGCGTTTAAAGCGTCTGCGACCTCCGAGGAGAGGTCAGGTCTCGTGTTGACTGACCTGATCTCCTCGATGACCGGTTACACGTCCAGCGCGCTCGAGGAACATTGAACGACGATCGTGTGCGTACGTGGCTGCTCCGCGGTATGTATACGAACGCTCGAGAAGAAATAAAAATGTAATCCAGAGGAAAAGAGACGGGGAAAGTGGTGTTAGAGCAAGAAGAGGAGGAAGAAGCCTCAGAGCGATCTGGCGCGCGTTGGCCCTAATGGTCGTGCAAGCATGCACGATCCTCCTGGACGCCCCGGCAATTACATTATTAATAGAGATATTACTCGCTGCCCGCACTCTCTTGCGGATCGTGCATTACGACATCGTAAGATCGTAAGAGAAGCGAGCCCGCGCTCTTCCTCTCCCTCGCTTCTTCGAGTGGGACGATCTTTATTCTCGCGCGGGCTCTAAACGATCGAGAGCCTTTCGAATTTCACTCTTTGACGCCGCGCTTGACGACCCTTCCTCTCTGGCATTTTTCGTTGTTCCTCTGCTCCCCCCGGCCCCCGAGTGAACGCATTAACCCAACCGAGAGAATCCGAGGATCGCACGGATTGATCGTGCTAATCTGTTCCTAACTGCGCGAAGACCACACGCGCGGCAATCTGCGAGAAGCGCACGAGCGCGATCTCCCCGTTTTCCAACTTTCCATTATATCTCGATTCGCTCGTTGAAGCGAATTGTGAAGAAAATGTCTTTGGGTCTCGAATTTGAATTTTGAAAAGTAGACTCGGGAAGGAGCGTCGGTTCTCAAGTCCTTCGCCCCTGCGTCGCGATCGCTCGTTCCGCGGACGCGCGCTCGGAAGATCCGAGAGTGAGATTTTCGTGCCCCAAAGTCGTTGCACTATATTTTACGTCGAAACAACGGGAGGCGGCGTGTGCGAGGACGACCTTAATGTAAGATGAGATATGGAAGGAACGTCAAGTTGGACAAGTTATTCGGCGCCCCCTGTCGCGGGATAACGACGTACGAGCGAGTTTTTTACTCCTGCGCGCCTCGTGCTCGCCTTGGATTAAAGTGTCGAGATCGCGGCTCCTCGCCGAGGGTCCACAGGTGAACTTTGGTTCGTCCTTGAATTGAAAAATATCCTGAAAAATGGAGAGTGCACTGATTCTGTGAACGGCCGATTCGCTGCTTCTCCTCCAGGGTTGCCGTTCCAGTGTGGGCATTATTCTCTCATTCTCGTTCTCATCGCGCAATGGTAAAACCTCACACACAAGACGAATTTATAAACACGTTTATATGCTACACGCGCATGCGGCAGTTGTCTCATTCTTATTGTTGTTGCTCTTCTGGTGCTTTCCGCGCGCGCGCGCGCGCGAGTTTGGCCCACACGTGTAACTCACGTCCGGAGAAGTTAGAGAGTCGATTCGATCTGTTATGCGGTCTCTCGCTCCTTCTCTCTCGGGCTTGCATTCGCGGCAGCAGAATCTCGGCGAGGTTCTATCCCCGGCTTCAGCTGCGTGTGTATATCTCCCGCTGGGAATCCTTCCTTCGTCTTATATCCTCGCGCGCACAGGGGAAACCAGAATGGTGGAAGAGTTCTTATACGTTGAAAGGTTGGATTCCCCGATTTTTCGTGTTCGAAGATTCTCTCTTCGAGAAGCAAGCGACTCCGGGGCTGCTATATCAGCTCTCAAAGTCCACCTTCGCACAGGCTGCTTTTGTGCAGCACATGTGCGCGCATCGAGGCAACGCGTGGAATGGGAAGAAGAAGCTCGCACGAGAGGAGGAAGACCGAGGCGAAGAAGTGGAAGAAGAGAGAAGCCCCGGACGGGGCGATAAGCCGAGGAAGACGAAGAAGACACGGGGAACGAAGTTTAAGATTAAGAAGATGGGGAAGAGGAGAAGAGCAGAAAAGAGAGGTGGAGGCTCGAGTCTATATCAAATACGAGCTACGCCCATCGCCTCAGCTACTTTCCCCCTTCACCGAGCCCACCACCCCCGACGTCATAGCTCCGGAGCCAACGCCAAAGTGACCTTCGACCCCCGCGTAACCCGTAGATACATTCACGCGGGTGAATAACGCACGGACTCGCATTTCTCGTTTCTTCGTCTTCCCTATCTTCTCTTGTGGGAAAAACGATAATCCCTGGGCGCGTCGTACGAAACGAGGGAGGAGGAAGCGAGTGCAGGGGACGCGGGAGAATCATCGACCTCGCAAATGTTGATTCTACGAATAATGCGATTGATCGTGCAACTCGATCCTTTTCGTTAAATCCCCTTGATTTTTAAATATATAAGAACGCACCTCTTGAAATCCAGTGGAGAGAAAACGATCTGGAAGAGCTGAAATTTCGAGGTACTTTGAAGATTTGAAAAATTGCGAACATGCGGGAAGCATCGCAGCGCGGAATAATGGCCGTTAATCTCCGGCAAACGGGCGAGGTCGCGACGCAGGACATCGATGAAACTTGCCTCGGCGAATACGCGGGCTCTCGCTCGCTACTTCCCAATAGCTTTCACACCGTAGATGAGGTTACGATGGAAGAAAAAGCACATGTGTGCACGCCGCAGCGAAAATTAGCTTATTAAAATAACAATTATGGAGTACCGCTGGACCATTGTCCCGAAGGGGCAAAGATCAAACTCCAGTCGCTGTAACTTAACGGTGCGATGTACACGACCCCCTCCTCCCCGGCTGTGCTCTCTTGGAAAAGATTTTTTATTTAATATATCCTATATAGTAGCCTAACAGTGCACCAGTGAAAGCCGAGAGTGTTTTGTGAGCCGAGGAGCGCGAATTGGAAATTGAAAAAAGTGTGTTTCTTCTCCTTTTTTTCACTCGCTCCAACCTGCCTCGGTATGCCGTGAATCACTTCATGATTCGTCTACTCGTAGAGAGTGGCGATATCCTCATTTGGAAGGAAATGTCTCGTCATTCATTTTTCACGATGCTCTCGGACCAATCTGAGAAAGGTAATGGCTCGCTTTCAGCTACTTTATGACTGGCTGAGCCATCACGGGAATTTCTTCGCTCGCGTCTCATTCATATAGGATCACTGAAATGATTTATCGTGACGGAGGCTCGCGAATTTTGGATCACTTCGACTCCTCAAAGTTGAGTTTTCCAAAGATTTTTTCGATTTCGGATCGTAATTCTTCATCGCTTCCGGCAAGGAAGTCAAGTTTCACGAGGTCCAGGTGAGCCTCGAATTCGATAGAAAGCTCGGCTGTAAAATCGATATAATGGTTCTGTCAACGAAGATCACTTTGTTCCCCTTTCATCGAGATAAAAATTCCAGTATTTGAGGTGCGGTGTGACTGAATGATCTTCACTGTTTTCCCGGTATTCTCGCGCCTCGGATTATTTGTCGAAGAAATATGTGCGGCAGCGTGGAGATGCAAATGCGCGGTTTTGCGTGTGACGAAACGTTGGTAATTCGCGACTTCCGTTGCTCGTTGGATGGTACACATTGGGATGAGTGACTTTTCAATGGTAGAGAGGTCAGACAGAGTGTCTTATTGTGAAAGTGAGAGATGCGCCCGCGGCGGCGGAGGGAGAAAAAGGAAGAAAAAGTGAGCAAAGGACGCGAGGATAGCGGTCATCTTCGTCCCCGCGGTGCGCGGACGAGCGTTGTCGCACGCCAAGTAAACAAACTCAGCTCGGTATTTATTCCGTTCTTGTCTCAAGCTCGGACGCGGTTTGGTGCGCTCCGCGATTTTCACGAGACCTCTAAAAGCGGGGACAATCAGTCTCGTGGCCATGCAGCAGCAGGACTGGAGGAGAGCGAAGCTCGTTGCTGGTGCTAGTCGCGCGATGAGCGCTCTTTAAGAGGATCGTGAAGTGTTAAGGGGCGCTAAGGAGAGGGCGTGTCGCACCCGTGATGGACCATTATGGACCAGTTGAAAAGAACGCCGGCCGAGGATGGCCAAGGAGAGGAAAAAATGAGGAAAGACGAGGAAGCGAGCCGCGGTGCTGCGAATGCATCAGTCGTTCTAAGTGGCAACGCCATTCAAGAGGACCTTGACAGCGTCGTGGAGGGGCCTTCCCTCGCTAATTTTCCCCCATAAAGCCCTCTCATCCCCGTCCCTCGATTGAAATAAATAACGGAGACTAACAGTCGCCCAGACCTGGCGTGCGTCAATTTTCAGACTGACGCTTCTTTATTTTCGTTTCTTAGGCCTTTAACGATTTGCACGCTGAGAAAGAGGTGCGAAAAAGCCTTTCGCGGAGTTACACACCTTTATCTTTCGTCAAACTCTGCTCCTATGATCGTGACCACTCGCTCGATGTGATCTTAAGATTTATCTCGGTAATGCAAAAGAAATATGGTGAGCTCTTGAAAAAGAGTTTTTCGACTTTGATGCGAAGAAAAATTAGAGCATTCATTCACTTACAGTCGAGATTAATTTTTCGAGGATGGAAACACATCGAAATATGCTATAAAAATATCGTAAATGCCTGGTGCTCGGATGACTTTTAGTACGCCGAAGTGATTGCAAAATAGCGAATGTTCTGAATTGGCAGCAGCATCGTGAGATTAATGTTAATGTGTTCCATCAGCATATACGAGGTAATTCATTTTCCACCTGCAGTCGTCGGTGTCGGCCGGTAGGAAGGTCGTTGCGGTTTGCCGATATTATAATACTTCTTTTCGAAATTACGAATGATGGGTCCATTTCTTGATACTCGACGGAATATTCCGCTTATCTATGCATAGTTTCCTGTCTTGCGGTTGGCACGTCCCACGGTTCTTTAAAACGCATTCTCTCGCGCATCCACGAGTTTTAGATTCCTTCATCCCGTGTGCGAGGACGAGCATAGCGAAAATGTTTAAATGACGATTGGAGCGATTTATTTCCAGGGGTCGAATATCGCACAATTGTTTTCGTGCAAACAGCAGCTACTCGAGAGGCAATCCGCGGGAGTATTCGAGCCGGAGTGAGCTCGGGTAAAAAGGAAAGAACGCGAAAGTGGTATGTGCAGAGGAGATTGGCACGATTGCTCTCGCGCGGAGAGCGGAGGTTTCGGGGGATGCTGGTTAGGTGTCGTTCGGTGCGTCCTCGGTCGCGGAGGAGAGCGGGCTCCTCTTAACGAGTGACTCGACTCTGGTGGTCCGAGTCCATAATGCCTTAGTTTCCATGCAAACGGGCCATACGCCACCATACTTTACGCATAACCGGGTATTAACATGGGAATGGTGACCGGTGTTGGGGCTCCTTCGAGACCCTTTTTTCCTGCTCTCGCCGCGAGGACGCGGCATTTATTCTCTCGGTTTAATCCCTCCGCGGCGGGTGCCTCGCATATCCGCGCGCCGCGGAGTCAAGCGCCGCCCTCGTCTTTCTGCTCGGCATTAGCTATGATACACGCGGTACAAGGGAGCGAGAGCAAGAGAAAGGAGGCAGCACTGAACGAAAATAGTTTATACCTTCGCTCGTTTTTTCCTTCGCGCACCTTGAAACGAGCGTGAGAGATCAGGATCACGATCCTTCTCGGGCTTTACGAGCTTGGCACTTTTCAAGATTACACGCCGCTCTTTCGAGCTTGGCTTCCAGACCGAACGATTGACCGTCCTCTTTATCTCTTCGTTGTCCTCGTTCTGCTCCGGTCACCAAGCCTCTCCCGCCCCGTGTCGCTTTGTCCGCCGCATGGGATATTCCCGGAGCTACGGCCTGTACTTACCCACCAATGTTGAATAACCTGTAGACCTAATAAGAGCGCGGACTCTCCTTCGTACGTGCACGAACCCGTTGTACCAACCCATTCGAATCCCTCCACGTCCGCACATGACCGTCGCAAACAAACGAACATCACGTAACCAGAAACGAGAATGATGGATATTCCTCTAGAGGGTGAATACTGTTCGAATCACTCGTACTTTCGATTTATTGCCTTAACAACACTTTTCCTATGATGGACACCGCATCCACCTTGCTCTCTCTCTCTCGTTCTTTATAACTGTGCAGCTTGATAACCATTGCAAATGGACTGGCTCTGGCTCGGGCACCATGACCCTACAGTTTGTTGGATGCAGCGCATCGACTCGTGTACGATCGAACTCCGTTCTCATTTCACTGGATCGGAATTGCGTTGTTTCTTTTGCACGCCTCTTCCGAAGTGGCCTGCGCGAGTAGATAGTCAAAAAGACGATTTTACCGAGCTCGGTAATTCGAGGTAATTTCCAGGGACGACTAGTTTTTAAGTATACTTTCACATTATCGTGGGATTTTCCGAAATTCCGAGTCCTATAGAAAGCACTCGAGATAACATTTTCCACTTTATTGGTTCAGGTATCGAATGTTTCTCATCGTTTGGCGTGTCTCGAGTTTGTCGAGCACGTAAATGCGAGTGCTGCCGCACATGCTGCATTTTCTCGGTTCCCATGACTCTTTGGGCTCGACTGTACGGAAGATCGAATCCCAACGCATATCGATATTTCCTACACCAGTTATAATGTCATTTGACGATGAGATCTCTGGCTGCATCTATTACCAGTCAGTGGAGTCACGTCTCGGTGCAAAATGCTTTAGCGGCCGACACCTCGCTCGGCTTGCTCTTGCGCCTGCTCTTTTCTCTACGTACGTGCGAACGTTGCACTTACGTGTGTCTATGTGAGGCGGACGGACACACTCGCAGCCTCTGAAATCTCGGTGCTCATGCTAAGTGCCCAATCTCGAATTTAGAACGGTGATCGTGCGATGGCTTAACTGTGGCAAATCGCTCACGCCATTCACCTCAATGATGTTTTGTTCTGTGACGAGATCACTCGCTCCGTACAATTCTCTCTTATATATTCTCACCATTAAGCCGTTGAAGAAACGAGCAGGCTTATCCGTGAATATAGACGGACGCGCGGCTCCGAATCGCATCGACGGCTCGTGCAAAATCGGTAGGAGTTTAGCTCGCTGTTTGGCTTGCCGGAGCGAACGAACGCGAAAATATAATTCACCTTGCAAACGCATTGCGAGAGATTATCTTTTGAGAATCGCGCCGATTATTATTCATCTCATTCTCGCAGTGTCGCATTATATTCTTTATCGGAATCCTCAATCGTTATACTCGTCATGCCTCTCGTTATTTGTAACCGTGGCAATGAGTTTTCTACACAGTAGCACACGCCGCTTTAATACGAGCTTCACGATCGCACTCGAGAAATATCCGCGAATCATCGTTACCCCGAATATGCCCACGGGAACGGGGCCGAGAGTTTATTCGCGGCGGTCTTTGTACCAATTCCCAGGGGAATTACGCGACCGAGCATTTCATATAACGTTTCACATCTCATCTCTCTCTCTCTCTCGTACCTTTCTGCTTCTCTCACTCCGTTTTTCTCTTTCTTGGAGGAGAAATCATCGCTGAACTTGGACGAAAGGAAGCAGCGCTCGCGAGTCAGTTGTATTCATATTTTGCAGTGTTCTGACGAATCAAAATATTTTTAATACGCTATAAAAGGAATGTCAAAAATTTGAAATCGAACTTTGAACTTTTTCATTTTATACGAATTCACGTTGGATTAGTCGAGCGATTTTTCTGAAAGTACGAAACTTAAGAGCATGGAAAAAACAAGATCGGAGAAGCCGGCGAACGAATCACAAGTGCGAGAACGTTGCGACAGTTATTTGTCAAGATTAGCCTTTCCTTTCCACGTGTAAGTGCGTGTGTATACACATGACCGAGACTCATTTGATATCTAATATAGCTGTATATAAGTCAGGCACGTATGTATGCCTATATTTTGACAAGGATCATCTGGGAATTAATCGAGACTCGTTTATCCAAGCGGGGATTACGATTTGTCTGTATTATGCTCGCTGCCTATGGTATAAAACGGGTGTGCACGTATATATCTGTATTTGTATAGGAAGCTGAGCACTCGTTTTATTTGGGTTCACTAAGAATCTTTACGAAACTGCGACTACGATTAAGGGAAGCATATGCGGAGTAAAATTGGCAACGTCGTCATCAAGGGGGCTTTGGATCGAAAAATATAGGTCAACCCTTATAAATATTGTAGAGTCACCCTCTTCTCATGCGAGCCTAAAAATAATAAAATACGCGTTTTTCAATCATTTGAAAAATAATCCTCCGGACAAGGTTGCTGTAAAGGGGGATCTCCGGGGATTTTTGATTGGTTAAACATATACCGTCTGTAAGTCCCTAATTACTGAGCTGACATCGCCATATCTTGAGGGCATTCGTAATTATGCACGCTCGCTTACAGATAAAACTTCGAGGCAGTGTGAAAAAGCGCAAAGAAAAAAGACTTTTGGAGAGCGTTATGAAAAAAGGTTGCGGGGCAGGCTGAGAGCTCGGGAGCCCTCAAGGAGCCTCGGATATGCTTAATTAAAGGCTGTAACGTGCGAGATCGCTGCCTGCTTCTTGGACGAGTGAAATCCACCCTCAAATACCAATTATCGTTTTTTCACTCCATTGAATTTTTTCATTATCGTTGCTCGTACTTGATTTTTCATTTAATTATTAAAACAGCGTTCCTGGTGTTTTTCATGGATCTGGGACTCGTTCCGAGAGCTCCGATACAGTTTGTCACTTTCAACACATTCCCCCAAGCCCAGGTATGATCTCTGACAGAGATTTTGAACTTTTTACACTTATCCGTTATTTCGCAGCGACACTTCTGACGTCCCAGGCTTCGCAGAACTTTTCAAACGTTCGTTCGACCTCGAGACGAGGAAAGAAGCAATAAAATTCGATTTATCAATCAAGAGAGGCTCCATTGTTGAGTTTGGATGGATGTTCTCGATACGAAAGCAGTGAATATAAGGGTCACGGAGGCTTCTTCCAGGGATGTAGACTCTTACACGTGACATATGAAGGTATACACAGGGAGAATGTGATTAGCGCTCTCTCTCTCTCTCTCTCTTGCTCGGTTATTTCGTAGCTCTTGTCCGTTAGCTCGTATATACGAGAGGTTCGCGGCTTCTTCTCTCCCGAGGTTGTCCGTGTCAGCGAGGAAGAATGGGAGTGAGAAAGAAAGCCTCTACCGGGACCACCCCCGTTGAGTTTATACATCGAGTACAGGTATCTGTACTATGTATTTACCACTATAGGATAGAGCGTAACGTGGATACATAACGTAGTTTAACTTACGAGCGAGGTGTCGTACTCCCGTCGTATCTCATTCGCGTATCACTGTGAAAAGCCTCCAGCCATACCGATCTCTTATTCTTCCTCTTTTCATTCTCCCATTTATTCTCATTTTTATTCTTTTCGCCTCACTCTTCCGTGAATACGTTTGTGCGAGAGCTTGCAAAATGGACCAGATGGCTGCTCGATTCGGCCTGAGCAGCGAGCAGGAATCTTCACCGAGTTCGCAGTCCCTGAGACACTTTTCTGGTGGGAGAATCATTGTGGAGCTCCTCGGAGTATCGGCGGCGAATAATTTCCCCGAGATTCGATTCCCACAAATGGCACCAACTCGGAAGAGCTGAACTCGTGAGTTAATAACATGGCGATTGGGGGGGAGCTGGAAGCGCTAATAACGGACTCAAACGTTCCTGGAGTAGGCTAATTATAAAATGTTTGAAAAACTATAAAATCGTGGAAAATTGATGAGCAATTACCCAAAACTTTCGCTCTCCATCGCCGGTACAGTTTCTCCGAGAAAGAGCATTTCCGCTGACTAGCGTATGATTGTAATTATGCGGTTAAGTGATTATCGAGCCATTATCGTCGATCATTCTGCCATGTTTAACGAAAGTAAAACTGTTAAAAAGTCGGATAAAAAAAGTATTTTTTTTTTTTTCTCCGGAGACAGTAATCCTGCTCATCTTACCGTTGTGAAGCGTGTGATCTTTTGGAATATACCGTGCTCGTAAATATATAGGCACATTTGTATATAATATGCGGTCGTTGAGAGTGAGATCTCAAATCGACCGACACGGCACGCTTGAAGCGCCGAGTTGAGAAGGAGAGAAAAATGAAGGAAGAGAGAAGGAGAATGAGAGGGAGAGGATTGAATGAATTAGAAGGAGAGGGAGGGAGCGAGAGGGGGGGGGGGGGATAAAAGAGCTCGAGGGAGAATTAGATGAAGGTAGGAAAAGAGAGAGGAAGATGTTGATGAAGTGAGATCGCGACAGAGAGCGAGAGAAAGAGACGAAAAGTAAAAGGAGAAATGAGTGCAGAGAGCCCTCTCGCAGGCTCGACCCCACGACCACCTTAGTTCGCTTAGGATAGTCGCAAACGCGAATTAATGAGGTGCATACGTCATAGCGGGACATTACGCGCGCGCGATCTAAACCCGATAAAGCAGCACGAGAATGGAGTTTTCTATACACACGCAAAGTGGGAGAAATTTTGTTTGTTTTTTTCTTCCTCGTTTTTTATAAAAAAAAATTTTTTCGCTTCTCGGGTCGAGATGAATCCTCTTACGATACGAAGCAACGTTATTGAGTAGACTCGCACGGACAAACGCACACGAATGCACGGATATTCGTGTGTCGGAGATTTAATAATTCTCGTCTCGCCCCGAGCAACGTGTCTCTCGTTATATTTCAATCTCCGATATATCAAAGTCTTCGAACGAACGAAATATAAATGTGGCTGAATCTTTCACTTTTTCATTCTCACGAGATTCCTATTTTTAGCGTCCAAGCTCGGGTGAAACTCATTTTATGGTTTTGCAATGTTTTCAGATTATCTTGTTTACATTTTTTGAAATATTTCGTCAAGCAAAATCATCAACGAATGTCCAATCCCATTCTAATATTGGATCGAAATCAATTGGCTTTCGTCGGATTTTTTTAATTAAAACTAGACCAAGCCAAAAAGATAGTCTCGAAATCTGATGGAATTTTCATCACCATTTTTTCTATATTAGAAACAAAATAACCTGCGATCAGGCACTCGTATTGGTGGATAGGAAAAAAGAGCCTCATTCTTATCCCTTGGGGTTTGTACGAAGCAGTACGAACTCGGTGAACACGTTATACTATATTCGAGGTGCACGGGGTCAAGAGTGATTCTCGGCTTGATATACCGAGATGCTCCAGGCCAGATCCGATATCACCAGAAGGCCGTTGCTTACCACTCCTGTACGTCATTTGTCTCCGAGTCTTTTACACCGTATCTTTACACAGCGAGCACTTTGCTTACGGTGAACACAACTCGATGCATTGCAGTCCAGTGCAACAAGCTACAACTATAGATACAAGTCGACGTACCGGGTGGTAACCTCGAGAGAAACGGACACCCTTCAAAATACACTTTTTTTTCATTCGACTTCGATATTTAGCTGCGGGATACGTTTTTCTATCTCATGCGAGAGTTCAAACCTGCTCGAAGTTTATGCTGGACATAGCAGCAAATATGTTCCAGTAAATTTTCTCATGATCCCAAAAGCATTTGATAGGATTAAAGTATCAAAAGATAGTGGAAAAAAACTGTAGTTTGGGCACCTGCCGCTAGGTGTCGAGGGGCCTGAAAGTTCGTCACAAACGCAGGCTCGCATTCAATCGCTTATAAGGGGGTCTGATCCTGATATTTTCGTTGTTATTCGGACAAGACGAATCTGCAGTTCTAACGATTGGCATGTTTCGAAAGTTATTCATTGACGCACGTGATTGGCGATGAGAATGACTGATATTCGGAAATGGAGTACTTCGCTGTCGTCGATCGCGAGCGAGGCTGATTTTCGAGCGAAAAAATAGGAGAAACCTGCGAGACATCGAAGTGGTTGGTTCGACTAGGAGGACACTGGGTAGGACATAGTGACAAGAGTAAAGTTACAGGCGGAGGTTACGTACAAGAAACTTAGGACCACCCACGGGTCGAATCGATCAGCAACTGATATCCCCACCAGGATGAGCATTGAGGAGGTATAGAGAGAGAGAGAGAGAGAGAGAGAGAGAAAGATGAGTGGAGATGAGAGGAGCGTGAGTTTGGACGTGGTAGAGGATCAGGGGAGAGAGAAAATGAAAAAAATAAAAAAAAGAACGTCGTACAATGCCAAGTGGAGAATGCTCGTGGGGAAGCAAGATGGCAAGAGTTACAGGTGTGTACATCGAAGAGGCTGCTCTCTTGACTACCCCTTCGACATCCACTCCGAGCTCTATACGTGCTGACCGTTTCAAGACGCGAGCTCCTCAATTCATGATAACAGCTTTCGGAACTGAGCCCGTTCCCGGGTGCTCTCGACAGTCGATCTTATCGTAACAGAGAATTATCGTTCGAATGGCAAGTCAGCACGGTCGCACGCGCTTGACCCTTTCCAGCGGTGAAACAAATCATTGCTCTTCTATACGTACACACAAATGTGCTCTGTGTGTGCGAGTGTCGAAGGTACCTGAGGCATGGAGAGGGAGAGAGAGAGAGAGAGAGGGAGGAGAAAAAAGTCGAGGAGACGAACAGCATCCACGTGGAGAACCCGATTCCTATCGAGGTGTATGTGTGTCTGCGTGGCTACGCTCTCGCGAAACTTCGTCGCACGAATCTCGAGCCCGGCATCCGTGTGGACCTCTTTTCTGTAGTGAGGGCACTCGTGTGTGCGAGTGTGCGAACACTACGGGCACGTAAGAGGACACCAGATCGCGCGCAGAAGGCGAATCGTTTTGTTCTTTATCGGAGAAAAAGGGATTATCGAGATCAGCGGAATCCTGAGGGGAAACACATTCCACTTTTTTCCCCCCGATTTTTTCGTCGAACGACATTTTTTTCAAGATTTTTATTGTTTTATCGCGATCTAGAAGAGCCTCCTTGGGAATATTCCTAGTCCCACGCCGATGCTCAAGCTCCGGACAAAAAACGTGAATAAATATAATTGTCTGACCGATTATTACGCCGATCGAATGCTTCTTCCTGGTGGACGAATACCGCGCTTTCGGATAGTCCCCATTCGGGGAGGTCGCACGTCGCGCCAAAACTGCAGCAACCTGATACTCCTTGACACGAGAGCTTCCCTCAAGAATTTAAATGCCCCTTTTCATAGCTTTATCAATCAAAATTTTATTGTTATTATCGCCTTAAAATTTTATAGTTGTCAGAGATCCGTTAACATATTTCCATCCGATTGTATATCGAGGATGAGATTGACTGCGGGGGGCGGGGCCGAAAGGGAGGGAGAAAGAGAGGCAAGAAAAAAATGGAAAAAATTGGAATGTCACTTTTGATGCGCGATAAGCGAGACGCTAATTTCGTTGCGATGAATTATTTATCGAAGGTAATGGGATTTATAGGTGTCGAGGTCATTGGCTCAGCGACGTTACGATGCTCAAGACAAGATATAAATGATTTTTTTTCTTTTCTTCTTCTTCTTCTTTTTTTTTTTTTCTTTTTTTTCCAACAAACTCAGTGTCTCGTGCTCGAGCTGATGTAACCCTAAAGGATTTCGATCGTAAATAATTGACTATCTCTCTCACTTGAATGCCGATAGCCACAAAGTTTTTATTTCATTGATGAAAAAGTTTGAGTATTTTCGCGCTTGCCGGTAATTCAGCGTTAAATAGTCTGCGGGTGATAAAGCTGCAGTGCTGGAGAAACGAGAATAATCTTCGACAGTAAGTCGGGCGAGGGAGGGGGTGAGGAGGAGATGAGGAACACGCAGGCCACCGGGCGGCTGTACCACTTGCTGACCCCGGCGATATCATAAATATCCGCAATTATCCTTAATTAATAACTGACCAGGTAGCGGGGGGTGCGATAACGAATTTAACGCCGAGTTTCAGGCAATTTAGGTGAGGCAAATCCTCTCCCGTCCCAGCATCCTCGTTTCTCCTCGCAAAACTCCCTTTCGCGGGTTCAATTCTCTTTTATCTTTCGCTATGTATACGTACGTTTGTATGTCCGTATATTTGATACTCAAGTTACGGGAGAGAAGCGTTCTCCAAAGACTGTAAAGATTGAGCTTTATCGTTGTACCGACGGAGAACCACGTATTCGAATGGCACTTTCATTGCCTTCTTTCTAATTGCCCCGGTCGTCAAGAAATACATATGCGAGAATAATAATACAACGTGCTCTTCCGCGCAGATGCTTCTTTAATGTACCACGCGAGTTACTCCGCATGCGCACTCATCTCCAAGATTTAACGCGCAACTGCACACTCCGAGAGGATCTAACGCGTCTCCGTCCACAAGCGGTCGATGATGCAACGCGCAGAATATTTTATTCGGCCCCTCGAACTTGTGCTCGTTGAGATGAGCACCAAACATCGGTAATCCACGCTTTCGAGGCCCCAAATCTGACGATTCGTTATTCGTTGTAGCACACTTCCAACGACGATCGTCTAGCTGTCCGGACCTGTCGAAACATTTCGAAGACGTGTCAAGCACGAAGTTCCATCTTCCCGCGAGGATTCAAAACAGAGCAAGAGCTTCGAGCATCTCTCATATTGGCTTCGAGCTTGGACCGCTGATGAATCCAGCTAATCGATTCTTTCAGCTCCAAAAGGCACCTCATTGCTTCTTCGAAATGCCTCCGCGAGCCCTCGGTTCCTGACCTATCCGCACTCGAAAGTTTGTCATGCACCTGAATAGCAGCTCGCTGCCCTAATAAGAAAGCAGGAGAAGGAGTCAGGATGATGAGAACACCAGGTTCCATCAGGGCCCTTTCCCTTACGATTTGCCTCGCGCACAAGCAATACTCCTCCGGTTAAATAATGCTCTCTGTCGTACGTAGCGAGCCAACAAACAGTATCTCACACACGCGAATAATGCCTCGTGAATAATATTTCAAAGATAGGCAGAGGCTCGGGATCGGGATCCAGGCGAGGTACCGTATGTATGGGTACGTGCTCGCGGCGGATAGCACACAGCTCGATATTATTTAGCGTCCTAAGGTCGCACCCACTTAACCCCGTCCAGTACAGGCGCGTTGACCATCTGCAATGGCTTCGCGCGCAGCGGCTCAATGCAAAAGGCGACTCGCTTCCTCTCCTTTTCTTCAAGTTTCTCCCTTGTCTTGGGCCATTGCCACAAAGACAGGGAATAAGTTGCTTCGCTGGAGTAGAAGGGACGACACATTCCGGCTGATTCCCCGGAGATTTAACCTCCCTCGTCTCCCTTCATAGGACTCGATACTGGCTCCGGCCCGCCGGACACTCGAGTCCTGCGCACTTGACTCTTCCGCGAGCCCCGCTTCATTCGCAGTTGCTTTTAGTGTCACTTCAAAACTGGCTTATTTAACGCACGTCTTAGTTAGTTGCAGCCACAGAAATGGGCTTGACCTCAATATGATCTTTAACTCCCGGTTCAACGAGCCTCCCCCCTCTCCTCGGACAACACAGACGCGTCTCAATCCATTTTATTGCCTAGCTCCCGTCAATAGCTCATCGGCGGTTGGTTGCTGCTCAACTCGCTTAAATTAAACCAGCGAAAATGCGCTTCTAGCCTCATCGGAGTCTTGCCTGTCGCTGCATGACCTCGCTTCTCTGAATTCACCTGGCCCCCACCAAGAGCTTCGTCAAATTGAGGATCGCCGTCCAACGTCGAAGGTTCCAACAGATTTGAGTATCTGCCAGAAATTGATTTTCCTCTCACGAGTGCGAGGACCGAAAAACTTGGAGTTTGGGACAAAAAATGTCCACTGACGTTGGATCTGCATCAACGAACGTTGGATCGATCCTCGAGGTGTGACGAGCCTTCGCGAGGAACGGCCAGGAACGAAGGTCCGAACGTCCGATCGAAGAGCCGTTGAAAATCAAAAAATCATCTCGCGGCCGACTCTTGCTCAGAGCTTTTTGGCGAGGTCACGAACGATTCCTCGATCGATAACCAACGCCTACGCGCTCCGGGCACATTCGCAGACATGTCTCGAACCACCTCGAGCAATCCGTCTAACTGCACAAGAGTAGCAAGATCCACGATCGTTAATATTTTGCTATAACTGATAGCCTGCGATGAAATTTGTTGATTTTTTATGTAAATTCACGTTGTACCAGTGACCGCTCGGGATGTTTACCGTTTAAAGTAAACTCTCCTGTATATTCAAATAAAAACTGATGCTCGTCACAATTTCACGAACTTATTATAATCGGTAAATTCGCACGAAAAATTCAATGGCTTCGTTGCCGCAGTTGTCATGGGTTCCGAGTATTTTTTCTCCGAGCTATGACCCGGGACGATTGATTGATTTATGCGCATGTTACGTTTTATCTTATTATCAGAATTTTTGAATTTTTTACGTTTTTGTGCACGTCAGAATAATAGTGAATATTCTTCTTTCGGAGCAACTTAGTAAATTTGTAAATAAATGAATGCAAACGTAACTGAACGAATAATCGAATCTGTGGACGAAATTGGACATTGGTATGCAAAAATTCGAAGAAAGTTGGCTCTCTCGATATTTATTAATCGATAAACATCGAGATCCGCGCGGGCTTGAGCATTTTGTTACGGCATTTGCAAACATAATATTGTAATACGAAAAAAAACTTTTCGTCTTCGTTGGCGGGCGAGAAGGAGCCGATTGTCCGCTCGTACAAATTAAATCGAACTGCTCGTAATTTTAAAATACTCGCGTCATAATCATAAACAACACGCTCCCGAGGAAAGGGAAAAAGAGCTGGAGAGAGTCTCGATTCGAAATCACGCCTGTAAAACGGAAGAACTCAAACGCATTCATATTATTGGGCACTTATATTCGGCCGAACAAAGATACCGGATAATTACTTATGGGCTTATCGTATCTCCCTGGATTATGCTGTAGCAGAATTTTTTCTTTTGTTGAATTTTCGCGACGGCCTGGACAAGACGAGAGTTATGCGTTTCACCGCGATCACCTGATTTCGGCGGCTTTCTCCGGCTTCCATATTTGTGAAAACCCCCAAAAAATTACTCCACGAAATTTGGAACCTTTTTGGCGTGATTCGGGACCATAAAAATTTCAAATTTCAGTAATTATGCAAAAAATTCCCGTTCAGATTTGAACGTTTTTTCACATCAAGTTATTTATTCATGAATGGTGTGCAATGAATTTTGATAATTTTTTGTTTCAATAGTTGTAAAATGATATAAAAAAAGACAGTTCTATCGTGTACTCGTCACGAAGCATTAACTGTTTTTATGTTTTTCACATGAGAAGATTTTTGAAATTGGTTAAAGAAATCCTTAATTTTTTATTCGATCAAAGATTCTTCCGGGACCTTGGTACGGTGTTGTTGTGGAAAAGATACACGGGCCGGAGCATCTTTTGAAGAAAATGTTCCGCGCCCCAACGATGCCTGAGGGTCGAGCGGATAAGACTAGCATTTGCTCGTAAACGTCTGTATAGACGTCGTCAGTGCTAGACGCACGTTAATCCACTGTACGAGCTTAGCCCCCTCTCTGTTCGAGTATGAAATAAAATAATGAATATTTTACGTTCGGGAATAGGATAAAAAAGTCTTATTCCGTGTTAACGTCGAGCTCTCACTGTCAACCATCCCGAATCGATGTGATTTTTAAAATTTTTACATGATTTTTATAACCCATCACGAGTAGACTATGCAGTGAGGAAAGCCCGAGATAAAGATGGCTAGAGATTTGAATATTTATTCATTTAGTTATTTATTTATAATATATATATATATATGTATAGGAGCGCCTGGTGCAGATGAACCGCAGGCCACAGGTGTAGTAAACTCCTTTTACCTCGCGAATTCTCGCTTAATGGACCACAGCATCTCGGCTCACTTCTTCTTAATCGTGGTCTGTTCTCCCTCCCATATAGAATATAGCGATACATGCTCGTTCTCGACTGGAAGATTTTATGACGTTTGCACTCTCGCGCCCGTCATACGCATCCGCAACCTTCTGTGCGAATCGCCAACAGCGACTATACGGGCTGGTGTGTACACAGTTGTATTTAGCCTAGAGTTTGGAGAAACTTTTATACAATTTGGGTTCCAAAAGAACGAGAAACTCAATTTTTTAAATTGGATTTGTATCGAGGTTGGATTTAAAACGGAAGCGAAAAAGGGGCGTTTCGTTTTTTTTTGTCAAAATCAAATCTGACGATGGTTCTTGAGCCCCTCGCGATGAAAAAGTGTCCGATCATAATGGTGGGTTCTCAAAAAGTGACCCGTATTTCGGGGCATTTTTGTTACCTACGCCCCCGGCGGTCTCTCATTCATGCGAAGTTCGCGTCTCCTCAGCACGTTTCTCCATCTAATCGACGAACCGGTTGACCCACGACCACTTCCGGGCTCTCTTGTCCGGCTGACTTTTGCCGCGGTGGGAGATCTTTATTTATTTACGATCCAGCGCGCCCACTCGGTTGATCAATCGCAGGTGATTTTTCGCACTGACCGATCTTACGGTATCTCCCGAATTTACATAATGTCAGTCGAATAAGAAAGGATCAAGGTTGGGCCTGAAAAAAAAATCCAATAGACGTCAGGACAATATGCGATATTTATTACACTCTTTTGTACAACCTCACGATTAATTGCTCACATGTTTATCAAAGTTGTAAAGCAAATAGTTACAAATGAAAACTGACACTATGATTCTCTAAGAATAAATCGTTTAACGAAAGAATTTGCTAACATCCATCAAAGCGTTTCCCACAATAATCTACGAGTCAATCCACGCAGAAATCCGTGTAGAGCGCTGCTCTACTTATACCCATGTTCGGTTCGTTCGTTTACGAGAAAAGTTGCACCATCTAGCGGTCAACGAGCGAACTACATTTTTTTTATGAAAGAAGGAGTTCCGCCGGGAAGATGATCGCGGCGAGGTTCGGCGATGCATCACAAAAATATTTCCCGAAGCCAATCAAAGGCCTTTTTTTCTCCAAGATTGAAACGTTCATCTTCGCCTCGCGAGAGATGAACTCGCTGTATTGAATCTCGAGAAATCGGATAAGGATTGAAACAACCGACGAGCGATGATTTTCCATTGGACTCGGGGTTCGGCTCGTTTGAAACATTATCGTTAACTTATATCCACGCAAGTGTTGTACACTTTAATACCGATGCTTTTCACCTCTGCGCCACGGTGTATTCGTAGTATTTAATACGAGATGATACGTAATACTACACTCTGTGTACACGCGCGTGTATATACGTGATCATTACGTGCGTGCTCGTAACGAATCTTTTAAATGTCGTGACATCGAGTTGAATCATTGCAACGACGTGTATATTCTGTTCGCAGCCAAGTATACACACAATATTTTCTTCTTCTTTTTCTTATTTTCAATCGGATAGAAAGGCAATTTCTATCCTGACTGGTTTATCATGAGGTTACACTCGCTCATCAACGGGGACACAAGCCGATTGCGCACCGTGGTGATTCCGATCGTGTCCCCGTCACGAGTTGGAATATCATTCGAGATTTGTGAATATCATTCGGAATTGACACGCGTACCGAACCTAGTGAACTGTCAAAAACGAAGGCTTCGAAATCGAGACGACCGGGGCAAAGAGGTGACTCGGAAATGAAAACTGATTAACGCGCGCATATTTAACGTGACAATGACGATTTGGCCCCCACAGAACGACCGATCGATTGGCTAGACTCTCGATACAATAATAGAGCCAATATTCCAGGATCGCCCCACTCCACATCCGAGGTGAGTTTTGCGCGTGGGCGCTGTTGGAATATCTTTTGAGGCGTTCGATGCCGCGTCGAAGATTATCTCGCATTATCTCGCGCTATCGAGCACGATCCTCGGATCCTCACCCCGAGATAGGATCGCGGGTGTTCAAGGATCGAGGATCCCGCGGAGAAACGAGAAGGAGGGCCGCGACCCGTCGCTCCATTATACCTTCTTCTCGTGTACCTCTTCTCACCCAACTGCCTCCCTCCCTCGTTCTTTCTCTCTTTGTCTCCCTCGGGATCATCCGTTGGTTCGACGATAGAAGCGCGAGCAACATTATACCATACCAATGTACCTTGTATCCGAGTTTTTCTTCTTTCGCTTATTTTAACATCGATCGTATAGATCGGCACTCACGAGCTATCCAGGACCATGAAGATCAACAGGCATTTGCGAAATCGCCCCTAAATTAGCATCCTTCTCGAATACTCCTTATCAGCTACGATCAGGGAAGTCTATCGTCTAATCCAAATGCGATAATGCAACCCCGATAACATCAACCTCGTGGATACTGTGGAGGAAGACGTTCTAAATGCCAGTTCGATCAATACCGGACCAACGTTTATGAGCTTAACGGTTAACAATGCCCACTCAGGTGGTTCGTCAATGAATAAAAATGGTGGAGGCCCGCTTTCGCACCGCTCGAGAATGACTCTTTTCGGTATACCGCGTCTTTTCGCTGGTGTCCTGATCCTTGACGAAACGGGCCAGAACTACCTTTGGAGTGTTTTATCTCCAAAACTTGGCCAAGGACGAAATAAGTTGTGGGCTACCATTCGCGGGTATTTCCTGTCATACCGATTAGTGCAGCTGCTTTATCAGGCCTAAACTAGTTGAATCCTGCTTCTCGAGTTTGTGGTAAAAGGAAACCGGGGGAATCTCTGCCAAGGTTGGGCATCGTGTCTCTAGGTATTTCCGGCGATGACATCTCGTCCCATCATCAATTTATCCGGGTCCGAGGTTGGCTCTCACGAAAAGTCTTTTTATTTTGGTAAGAGAGGTGAACCGAACGGAGCAGGGAGAGAGCGAGCGAGGGCGAAAGAAGGTGGATTATGGTTGAGGTAGTTCTGCTATTTCGAGGTTGGAATATGGGACTGCTCTGGCGAACTGGGGAGTCTTGCGTCGGAGAGTTCTTCCGTTGGTGGAATATCGTTTGGAGGATCTTCGAGCGATTTGTCAGGGCTGCCCGAGCGGCCGTGTACCACCTTATCAAATATATATCGAACACCGCTCCCTCGTGTATTTACCGTGGCTCGCCCCGTGAGGTTTTATTGCAGGATCGAGCAGCAAAGGGCGCTGTGCACACATGAGCTTTCGATTCAATCGTCCACCGGGTTAACGCTCCCGCGATCCTCCTCTTCTTATCCCCCGCGATTCTTTCTCTCTTGGCTCAAGGCGAGCTATCCAGCGCATGGGCCAGGATCGAAGAGCCCGGAGTTACAGTGCCAGCGAAACTCCCTTATAACTTTCGTCGCTGGCGAGCCTTCACTCTCCACGTATACCTGCAGCCTGAACTAAGCGCACGCGTTCGCGTGTCCATTCGTGCGACGATCGTATCGAATTATTCGAACGCGTTATATATGTACGTGTTATCCCTTGATGCTACCATCCGGATAGGTATACACGGACACGGGAGTCGCCGCGCAAACGTGTAGAAAGGAGAAACTTATCCCTATGAGGGGATTCCCACGGTTTGGTATACCCGCCGCTTAGACTCGGGTGTCAGGTGTACTACTATTCGTTCCGAACCGGTAGCCATTCGTTGATCATCAGCCACCCACGCTCCACCTCGATCCTACTGGCTTCCCGACATTCTACGTAGTCTCGGGTTCCACCGCATGTAGCTTTGCCTGTACGAGCGCACACGTCCGATAGGGAATCCGCTGGATATCAAGTGGCTGAGGATTGATGATTCCTGATGAGAAATCAATCGGCGCTGCTGCTCGACGGACATGTCCTTCAATTCAATGTCTTTTTATCTGTCGCCCAGTTACCGCATTCACCAGCATTCGACGAACTGCTGAACCACTGATTGAGCACATTTGCAATTTAGAGAAATTCTTATTCCTTCGAGTCAATCTTCTGGGGGCATCGACTTTCATGCCGGTCGATGTCGCTGCCATCGCGCTCATGAACGATGAGAGCTACAGGCAACGACGAGTTTCATGACGATTATCCGTTACCGGGAAGCGGATTTGCAGGCCCTTCATCGAAGCCGGGCGGGATCATCGTCGTCCCATCCGGATCATTAAATCGCGAGGCGTCGAAACCCCTGATTTATCTTCATCATCAAGAATTTTCCTACTGCAGTTGACTTTCATTAAATTAAAGGAGTCGAGTTACCGGCGCGGGCTCGTTATCGCGGGGAAGGGAGCGCACTGAAATTCTCTTCCAACTGGATCGCCAATCTCAAAAGCGATTCCGAGCTAATCCAATCTTATCGGGGCACCTCTTATGAGAGGGTGGCTAAATGGTCAAGTGGCATCCGGGACCTCGCCCCTCAGGACTTTCGATCTCGATAAGCTCGAGGCTCGAACTTAGCAACCCTGCTGCCGGTTTGCCCCAGGCGTTTGCATGCATACGAGACGATCATCGGCATCTAAATACTGTGGTAATGGCGCTTAATATATTGCCTCGAGATAACAATCGTCGGAGCGAGAGAGAAAAGGACGAGCGCGGAGGATGCGGGCCTAGGGACTTTTTGCCTCGGGCTGCTTGCGGCAACCGACGCTCGGCATATCGTGAGCAGGACGGTGCGAAAGGATCTTTTAACGCGGCTCGCGATCGAGAGCTTCGAGAAAGTATAATAGTAAGTAAGAATAGCGAGGATTGCACTATTCAGGTGTGCGCTCGCTCTTCTCTCTTGTAACTCGCCCCGCGTCATGCGTGTACGGCAATAACTTTTTCAAATCTTTTGCTATATCAGGTGATTAATCGATCGTTACCGATCGTTTGAGATGCGCCTTTCGATACACAGAAGTAGCGTTCTATCCTCGTCCTTGTTGGGAATACCGAGTGAATAAATGATTGAAATTCGATAAATTTATTTCCCATATTTATACGCATATTTTCATGATGTCGTTTGGCCGCTTGTACGTACATGGGAATACGAGACCCCGATACAGGAAGAAGTACGATGGTCGGGGTCAAGAGGCTGCCGTGGACCAGGCACGCGGGGTTGACGTATAAGAATTATGATTTAATGACCATTTCGTATACACGAACGACACAAAGTTCTATGATCGGAGCTCTTTAATGACACGTCACTTGCCACGAGGCTCTGCAATTATTTAGCCAAGCACGTTTTGCTTACTCGAGTGTGACGTCACATCGGAGCCGTAGCTTCTCACGCCCTATGACCGCTCGAGCCGCTCGGCCAAGACTACACTCCACCCCGCATCTGTAGACTGCGCCCTTCTTTCCCTATTTTTTCTCCACGCTCACCGATCTAACGATCTACGATTAATTGACTTTCTTTACCGTGTATTTTCCTCGAGCTGGTAAAACGCACTACATTTTCAATCTCCTCTTTTTTTTCGTTGATCCGCGCGCTTCGAATTTGAGCTTCTCATCTGGCCGAAATGAGATTTGATGAATTTTCTTCTTTTGGTTTATAGTTTTAAGATAATTAAGTAAGTTCGATATTTCTCGATATTTATAGAATTGGAGGAATATTATAATGTCGGGATTCGATAACGTACTTGGGATTTGAATAAAATATCGATTAAACGACTCTCGAGTTTGGTCGACCCGTATTAGAGAGGTCGCCGGTTCTCTCTCCCTCTCTACTCGCTGTATAATGAAAAAACACCGAAAAAAAATCAACTGGAGATACCTTTTGTATGGTTTTCTATTTCTTGTGTTTTCTCGCTTCAACCGTAGCCAAAGCGCACTTGTAGCCCAGCTTCGTGTTCGATATAAATCAGATTGTATCAAGACGAGCGCGCGCGCGCGTCGAGTGCCTCACTCTATCGGTTAGAGGATCTTTTAACCTCGCTATGTGGGCTCGCGACGTTGGGCAATTATCGCCGATATATCGACGCAGGGAAAATGTCACCGGGAACCTGGTGGAGAAGAAACGTCTTCGCAGAGCCTCCTCTCTTGACGTTCCAGCCACATATTCGGTTTCGCTCTTTTCATTTTTTCCATCAATTTATCGTTTAATTACGCAATAATCCATCATAAACAACTTTCTCAGTTATTTCATTCCGGACGGTGTCCAAAATATCGAATGGTCTGAAATGAAAGTGTCGCCAGGATTTCGGAGTGACTCCGAACGTTAGTTTGGCCTCAGCATATTTTTATGATTTTTTTTTGCCAACGTCAAACAATGCAAGATCGTTTCTTGAGCTTTTGATATAATTTTTTTTAGGCCAGTCCATAAATAATGGCCGGTTCCATTGTACTCTGTTATTACAGGAGCCTTTTCCGCCGGGTTTCGAATCCTTTTCCTCGAATCGGCGTATCCCTCTATAAATTTGTAATTTTATTACACACCCGAATCGCTCGGAGAGCATTAGAACTGCTTTTAACTCGCGAACTCGTTCTATTTTTTACGATAGTATGCGGCTCCCGATTCCGGTTCGGATCTCTAGGAGCTGTTGGGAGCAACAGGTTAGAACGATTTGTGAGCCTCTTCTTCACTCCGGAGTCGATGTAAGCGCAATTTTTCAAAGACCTTCAGTTGTTTCGAAATATTTTACGATTTCTAATTCGAGAGGAATCGAGAATAGTTTGATCGATAAATCACGCAACGAGGCCACCTTAAAATACACTTAATTTCACTAAATTCACCAGCACACCTTCTTTTTCGTATCTTCTTCGTTGAGATTAGAAACGAATTCAAAATCCTAATAAACGGGACATTCGAGGCATAAATCTTGTTCCGATCTCGCAACGCCTACCAAATGTTCATCTTTCGTGTTACGACCACGGTGAAACGATGGATCGCGATTGGTCGACGCTCCGCGCAGCGATTCAACCGGCACATACTCCAATTTCATCTTCATCGAATTGCCATAATCAGCGTCACGAACATTCTGTGTGTTTCCCTCGCTCCAAATCGCACGGAATCCCGAACACACGAATACACACACGCGCACACATTTCTCATGTATATCCATTCTCCTCGCACGAAGATGGAGGTCGATTTCTAATTCCCGCAGAAAACTACGTCCAGTCAGTCTGCCAGAGAGTCTCCATAAATTGACGTGTTTACGCACGCATTTGCTTAGTTTTTACGATCCGCCCCGAGTCTCCGCGATCCTCTCGCAGAGTTTCGACTCTTTCCAAAGCAAACATCCTCCTGTACAGGGTGCTCTCAAAGTCGAGTTCCAGAGAACAGTCGCGGGCCTCGAGATCCACAACGGAGAGCAGCCCTCGGCGATTGTTCTATATAATGCGACGTTTTGTTCGGGCCATAAATGAACGATTCAGAAACGACGAATCCGGTGGACTGGGATCACAAGTAGAAGTGTAAAGTTTCTTCCGTGCAGAGGGAAGAGGGCGTGAGGATTTTTATTATTCCAAACAACCAAATTTTGTACGAATCCAGCGGCGATCGAGTACGACGACTTCGAAGACACTCCATCGGCTCTGAAATATTCTCTCAGCATCTTTATTCATTTGGCGAAGTCTGAATACGCAACGATAAATATACACGAGGGCGACGAGGACGAGGAGACAATAAACAAATGTAAAATACTCGTAGTTCAACGACGGTCGAGTTTCCATCGTTAACGCCGGCTCCCATGACCACAGATGTCGGCCCATCTCGTCCCTGCAGTCGGGAGAAATCCGTCGGTCATCAACCTGAAATTCGTTTCCCTCTCGTTGTCGATTCGCGACTTCGCTGCGAAATAAATCAGTTAAAAGCAGCGCTTTTGTGAAATTTTTTCGCAGAGCTTTCTTATCGGCGGTTCAATTCCAACTTTTATTTCCTCTTTTCCTCACGGCATGCTCATCTTCTCTCGAATATTTTGCCCGCTCGATCCGCGCGCGATACAAAAACCATCTGATCACATCAGCGTAGCAAAATATGTAATGGCCCTCTAGCGGTATTGTGGAAACAAACGAAGTGTTGCTTTACGCCGTATGGTACGTGTGTATCTCCTGCATACTTACGCACGACGAACAACATCATTATGTGCACCGGGGTTACGAACAGCTGTCTACGAGATGAGCCAATTAGAGGCACATACCCAGCAAACACTCGAGTCCCTACAGGCTGTTCTCCCAGTACAATCCCAAACGATTTTTTTATCTCCGCAATACTAATGTTAATTCAAAAGTATACCTAGCAAATGTGAATTTCGTCTCCATCCGAGGACACGGAAAACTGTCGTCATTGAAACGACAGTGGAAATCATAAAGTGGATCATTTCCGATGAACCGCATCGAGGAGCTCGAATAAACCAGCGCTCCAATGCTGCGATGCAGCTCCGTCTCGTTCACGGGATGAAGACACCTTGTATAAGTCGGAAGGGACGATGGTACGACACATACGTGAGACCCCGTTACCGTGGCTACGGGAGAAATATACGTGGTACTTAAGTACCTTCGCCGAGAGGAGGAGGAGGAGGAGAGACAAAACAATGAATGATAAAAAATTGGATACCCCTGTTGGTTCTCGGGGATGGAAAAGTTGGCGGTTGTGTGGGTTTTTACGTGGCACGAAGCCGGTGCCGGCGAGGCCGCGCACGGAGAATTATAGTAATCCGGTGGCACGTGAGGCGTACCACTGGTACCCTATTACCGCACATATTGCATTATCCTAGTCACCGGGCGGCCGGCGAATGAATAGAAATTATTTCTTCACCTCGTCTATATCCCTATCGGAGGGCCTCAATAAAGAGAGTTTTCGTTGCGGCATGGGAAGCAAGAAATGTGCGGGCCGAGATGTGCTCTCGAGTTTTTACGCATCTTCCAACGATCCCCGAGCGGGGGGATTTCTCGTGCGAGTTTCCAATCGGCTACCTCGGAACCTGCGGGGAGCCTCGTTGCGTTCTGGACGATCCGGAAGGTCGATCGAGTTAGTTCGCGGTTAGGGCGACCTCCAAAGTCCGAAAATACGAGGCCCGATGGCCTGCACTCGCAGTAATCGGCTTCGACCTCATCGTGGCCTCGATACTGGGCGCCACTCGCAAATGTCTGAGTCAGAATAACTCGACCGGAAATCGTTATCACTTAACACTTGGCGCACACGGAGCTAATGGTCGTTTCGCGTGCCACGGGAATTGATGCAAGCGCACACGAGTTGGCCAATCACACGACACGCCGATATTACACCGTTGCTTTTCCCATTTAGCGGATGATTCACCGAGCGAACGTGTCTCGGAGGGTGTCGATAGCGCAATAGCCCGCGACTCCGATCGGGACGAACTCTCGTCGTCGATCGTTCCCCTCGACACCGAGGAGCCCAGTAATTACGGGATGGCATCTGCCGTCCCCGTGAACACAACGATCATGACTTTTTTCCGAGTTCCGGACTGAGAGAGCCCGGAACTCGGACTCGGATGAGCAGCGACGGTCCGCGCTTCGTTTTCTTCCGACTCCTAAACGACTTTTGACATTCCTCTGGCTCTGGTGAAACCGATCTTCGGGGACGCCGTCCAATGGTGTTCTCGGAGCAATCAAAAGCACTTTGATCACGATCCACACTTTCGAAGGCTCAGCTGGGAATTAGCAGGTCTACAATTGCTACGTCCGAGGTCTGAGTCACGACCGGCTTCGTTTTTGTGGCATGGAATATGAGAAAAGAATTTTCGACGTTGTGAGCTGCTTGCAGCAATTAGTAAACGACTGTTTTACGAATAGGACAGTTGGAGAGTGTTTGAAGTCTTTTAGAACCTGGCAAACGAGCGAGGATATAATCGCAATTTCGGTGGCCCAGCGAATTACACAATGGTCTACATCGCTTATTCAATTATCCACTTATATCCGTCGACGAAAACGGAGTTTGCCTGTTTTCACGTCGAGTTAACGCGCTGTTCCAAGACAATAGAAAAGCTCCGAAACTCTTAAATTAGCTTCTAAAGCGTAGCAGAAAACAGGGGATAACGCGCGTAATAAGTTATGACGCAGATAAGATTTCTCGTCGATGATTTATCCTTGGGCGAGATTGGGGCCCATCGCGGTCGTAACTCAGATTAGACGAGGCCTCGCTCGTGGTAGCGGTAAATTAGTGAGTCGCACTACAGATCCTGAATTTCATTGCTTCGTTGCTGGACCAGATGGGAGCGTGTGCTCGCAGCGAGGACGGGGAACAGCATCGCGGAAGAAACATTGGTCCAGGATGCCGGTGCGGAGTCGGAGCGTTCGTTCGGTCTCGGTGCCCGCGCCTGAGCGGGCTGTTGCTGACCCCCCGTCGAGGATTCCGGCACTCCTGATTATTAAAATTACTCTTACCCCCGAGAAAAAAACGTCGCAGCACAGCAGCGCGAGCAGATTCCTCGTAGATTCAACCCCGAAATTTATTGAATTGTCTCGGTTATTGTTTCAAATGAAGCGCCGAGATATTCGAAGAGATCGGCTTATGGGATAAGCCGAGTCTCGTAAATCTCACGCGTACGCGAGGACTAGCCACGTACCGAATCCACATAGACACCATGTTCGTATAAATTGGGCCTCGACCGATCGTCTTCCTAGTGCCGCTGCGGAGCCTGGAATTATTATTAAAACGAGTCAAGTCACGCAGTGATTTTCGACGATAAACCCCCGTCGAAAAATCTATTGCTCGAGCACCTTATTCGAGGGAATAAAAAAACCTCGAATTGTGAGGGGATCCGTGAGCACTCGAGTCCCTCGAAACGAAGCCATGCTCCGTGGAATTTTATTGAACCGAATTTCACTCGAAATTATGATTTTTGCGTCAATTATTCCGAGCGCAGTGAATGCGGAGTCTCCTGCAACCGAAATAGTCAACAAGATTCGCATTTCCGACGAGCTCCTCGCACGATAGCGAGGGATAGTCGTCCAAAAATATCCATTCGAGTCTATAAATGGCGAGGAAGATGCGCGAGAAGACAAAAGAAGCGAATGAAGAGGTCGAGTGATATTTGCAATCGGTGCTCCTCTCCTTAATCCCATTATCGGAAGATTTACGAGAGATAGAGAAATTCGCAATGTCCTCGTTTCGGATATCGCACGCCTGCGCGAATCGCGGAATATCGTAGCGTGTCTCATTAGTTTCTTAAGCTTCATTTTAAGAGGGAATTAAATGCCAGTATCACGTTTATATGGGTGTCGACTTTGCGCGGTCCCAGAGTCGTACGACCCCATGCAGAGATTCGTATAACGAACTCTCCAGCGCTTGCGAGCCCGAGCTCCTTGGCCGTTGACGAAAGGGCTCGGTGCCTTGGCTCTGTCGACGATCTTGCGCCTTTCTCACCTCCGAGACCTCGTGGATCGTACGATCTACGCCATACGCGCGCGCGCTCACAAGCATCTTTCCCCGAGTGTACGTTCACATCGGCACGAATGCGGGTACACGAATTTGCAAGTGCATATTTATACGAATATGGTCCGGATGGAGTAATACGAATGGTTTACCTGCCAAATTATATATAATACATAATAGCCGAACGGAATGGCTCGGATTTTCGAAACTTAAACGACCCACCTCGTATTATAGCAATATTAATGCTGCACACATAGCTCCGGAGTCTTAAAGCCAATAAAAAAATACTTAAAATAAGCGAGAACCACCTCCAATCGGTCGAATATCCAATTAGGAAGATTAACGCTCGACGTTTATGCGCATTTTAATTTGTCCGAGGCCGAACGAACGCCGGAGCGAAAAAAGCTGTTCACGAAAATCCTACACTGCTTCGACACAAAACGTGCGAAAACAAGGAGATAAAAAACTCCGGAGACTCCCCTCGGAGCCTCCGAGATTCTTTTTCCTTCGATATTAGACCGGAGAATTTTTCACGATTTTTTATTAACCGCGGAGAGAGTGCGTTAGAAACTTTTCAAAAATTCGGGACCTGCTTCGCGAGCGCTTTTGGATCACAAACTTTTGAAGCCCCTCGAGGTGAATAAGCGCGCGGAAAGTAATGTGATTAAAGCCCGTTAAAAGTAGAATTAGCGATGAAATATTGTCCGACTAATTTCATGAAACGAAAGGTGTCCGTTTCTCGGAAGAACGTCGATAAATTGCGGAGATAGAAAAAAAAAAACAAAAAAAAATAAAAAAACAACGCGGAAAATTCAGCGTGAAAGCGAGAAACTCGTGTGCACAGATATTATGAACCGCGAATTATGTACTGAAGGATAATAAATAGAGAAGAGGCGCAGCAGGTGCATAAGCGGAGTTTATACACACCTTGTTCAGGCGGAGATCGATTGCAAGTCCCGTGTGGGTGGACTCCGGCCAATCGATTACGAATTCAATGTGCACGAGAGTTAGGTGCGATCCGGCAGTGTTGTAAATAAGCTCTTCGAGATTGTGAAAAGCTTCCTGATGATGCATCACACCGCGATGAATCGAAAGTTTTTCTTCCTCGCACAATCCACCTTCGTTTATGTTTTATCAATGGAACTTTCCTTCTCACAAAAGTACGCGATACACTTCGATGTGTTTCAAAGAATAATTGTATCATCGAATGTATACTACGATACTCGAAAGTTCGGCGGGAAACAAAAATATGTTGATAAAAAACTGCGTCCGAGTTTGCTGGTAATCGGTAAACTCGACACCGCAGGTCCGAAGTGAATTCATAATTCATTGGGTTGTTCAATAAGTTGTCGACAATGTTGATCAGTTAGGCGACGATTGGTTGTGTCGAAAGTAAATCAATTTGAGTATCTCGTTTCAAGGCATTAAAGGGCAGCGAGGCTGGGAGGGAGGGGGCTTCCTTGCCAGCGGGGGGACTCGGTATTATATCGCGAGGAGGATGAGTACCCGGGGAGCGAAAAGAAGACGCTTGCCACGTGGACTCACGTTGCGCTCGTGTGCTATAAATTAATAAAATATACGTATATAACGTAGACGCGTGTACGAGCTACAAATCTGCGAGTGAAGCTAATTTATCAATTTCACGCTGACCTCGTAAATGCGTTTCTGATTTAGCGCATTTTTATTATCACTAAAACGGTCGTTGGCTCCTCGTGGCCAGCATGATTATTTGCCCAAAAATTTAATTGCAACGATCACCGCCGATAATTTACAGTTTCCATTGTCGCGTATTCGTCGAGGTGCGTACGAGAAGATTTCGCGGCTTTTTCGAGGATTCGAACGTTGCATCATTCCTGTTGCTTTTAACTGCGATAATGTTCATAATCTAAAAATCATAATCCTCGCTTCGTCTCTCTACACTGTTTCATGTTTATCGGTATCTCGATAAAATATTATCTGTAACGGCGGATCAATTATTTTCGAGAGGCACACTAAGAAAAATATATCAGCGAAGGTATTATTGCAAGCGTTGATGGCTCATCGAGATATAAATTCGGGACGTCAGTCGGAGAGTCGAGGGGAAGAGGGAGGCGCGTGTTTATGGAGGCTTGGAAAGTAAGCAAGTTCGTTTGCCACTCAGGATTTATGGGATGTAATTGAAAATTATATTTGGTGATAGAGGGTGATCGATAGCGAGCCGTTAACTTGTTAATACATCAGGTTTGCCCGGGGCCCGTTTCGGGCCCCATTCGGGATCGAGCACCTCCGCGCGCTCTTCTTTCCCTCTCACTTTCTCGTTTCTCTCAGTGTGCTGCTCTGTTTCTTCAGTTTCTTCGGTTCTCCATCATCGGCCTCTTATCTTCTTCGTATTCTTCTTCATCCCCTCATCTGTGGTCGCCTCGCTCCTCGAGTCGTAAGGTTCGAACATCGCCACTGCTCGCCTGGTGCAGTTAAGCCACCCACTCGTGTCCCCCCCCCCGCCGCCCCAGCCCCATCGCATACACACGTAAACACACACACACACACACATTGACCTTGGATCGTCTTAGCGGGGTCAGGTCGACCAATAAATCCAATACGCCACGGTTCGTCCAACCTCGCGAAAGAGAGACTGAACAAGAGAACGAGGCAGAGAGAGAAAACGGTTTTACAATTCATGAATTTATTATGGGCAGTGGGGCCTCGTGAGGGCCTTCTCTCTCGCCTATTGATTTATCGTTACGCTTTCTCGCTCTGAGAGCTAAGGTGCGCGCACGCATATCCCATACATCTGGACCAGAAACACAATATTCCGTAACTGCTCGCGTAGATACGCGCCGCTCAGCGCGAGTGTGTTCGTACCTGAGAGAAATTATTCCATTTTATTCGATGGGTTTGTTGTAAATTTGCGAGCAAAATGAAGGGAGCTAAGAAAATAGGATCGAAGCGAATTAAAATATTTGGATCGAAGGAAATAACGTGGCGATGGAGGGATTCGCGTGCGACGTTTGCTCATCGTGGGAAATGGAAGCAAAAGACACGGCGAAAGGAGAAATATAGACCGGGTTATTATTGGTCCGCGAGACGCGAAAGGAAGAAGATCCCGATGCTGCAGGTGAACGAAAAATCAAAAGTTTGCGACTCGTAGAAATCCTGATTTTCCGGTACAAGCGCGAACGTCGATAAGTGCGCGTACGTTTGACCCCAAACTTAAGATGGCAAATCACGTAGCACAGTTTACACCAGCTCAAATGGCACATGCGTTTATAAATAAAAACGACACGTAGTTCATTAATCACGAATATAAACGCCCGTAGTAGGAATGCCTTCGTATTTCGAGAGTTGCAGTCCATTTATCACCTCGCAATAGTGCAAGAGGGCACTTGAGAAGGAAACGCATTTGTAGGCGAGCTTCGGTGGCTCTGCCCTCAAATGTGATCCGCGCCTGTGTGAGTGTGCGCGAGCGTTGTGAGCAAGATTCTCGCTAACAAGTGGATACGCTGTCTCCACGGATGATGTAGCACCATCCTGGGACCGCTGGCCCCCCTACGGCGTCCGACACCTCCAACCTTCGAACCTACGACCGATAGAACCTCCTCCTCCCTCCAACCCCTGCGTTACCTGTTCCTTCGCTCACCGTACGTAAATACGTATGAATATGGTACTGCCGCCGAGCAGACTCATCGTCGCGGACGGTCAAATCGATTCGGACGAGAAAACACCGATTCTGTAGCGAGACCGTTGTCCGATATTTCGGAACTTCACACGCGTCTCTCAGTCGCGGTACGATACTCTCGGTCGGGACCTTGTGCTCTCGCAAGACTCATTCATTTTCATATAGAAACTTTTACAGGGCCACAACCAACTTGGCAGAATTCGATTAGAAACAAATTGTAGATCTGTATTGGAGGATAATTGACCTGGAAACGTTTTTGGAATCTTCTTGATCGCGAGGATCAACCTGGCGCGGAGTGTGACCAGGAATAGGACCGGAATCCTGGTCCGTGATTCACAGTTTGCTTAGCTCGAACCCACGAGTGTGGTCCAACGTGAGTCGTGACAAAATGAAACTCAAAAACACTCGATCTGACTCTCGACACTTCGAAATAGTAAATTTTACGTCCAGCTCGATCTTCTGCCAGGTTCTTCTGGATCGTCGCAACTACTTTCACTTTCTACACGGTCAAACGAGCTTCAAGAAAAATTCAAGTAGCTGAGACTGTTTGTTCAAAAATAACGTCGAAGAAGCAAGGTCTTGTTGAGAGTAATCAGAAATGAGAGCCATCAGGCACAAGCTCAGAAAATCCGTAGGTAGAAAAAAGTGAAGAGCTCACGAGTGAAGTGCAGGAGACGTGGGAATCCACGTCGCTGCGGATTACGCCCCTTCGCCACGACGCTTATATACACTGTATATTACGGTTAGTACACGAGGGCTCTGGGTTGCATATTCACTTTAGCCAAGCGAGGTTCGTGACCTCGTATCGCCGCTGGATTACAACCGACTCAACTCGAGGCTCGAAGCCTCCAATTGAACTCGGCGCTTCAACGTCTTGTGCTCCACGATCCTTTTATTTATTTGAATTTTTCTCTCCCCCGCCCCCACCTTTTTTCCCTTCGTATCCTCTGCGAGGCGCCACGTCACGGCGGAGGCTGCAATTACAAATTTAGAGGCGAGACCGAGTCGTGCCAAATACCTCCCAACCGCCATCCTCGTGCCGCCCTCTTTCTCGCCTCGTTCTTCTACCATCACCCTCCTCCTCACACAGCTTCCAAACTAACTATTAAGCGGTTAAACTCAAGGAAACTCAAGGAAACAGGTCAAATGAGGCTTTTTCTATTTGGAGCTCATAACAAATCCTCGATATTCGGTACCCTCGCTCGTTTTTATTTCATCGTCACCCGTCAACGAGTCTCGTGCGTACATTTCGATGTACACATTACAAAAGTCACAATTCAATACTGTTTTTAAAAAATTCCATCAAAAGACGTCTTTTCCAAAATCTTTTGAAATCTCTTCTTCTTCGATCTACTTACGCGTCGTGCGTGGCTCTCATCCGTCATCTTCTACGGAACTGTAATCTTCATCATCGTCCAGATTCTTGGGATGATATGGTCCCAAAAGTTTACTTTTCTTGCAAAAAAAACCGTCAGATTATTCAATATTACGAATAGATTGCTTTCAGTTGATCAAACAAATTTTGCAAACATATTTTGAGTCACGATCTTTGTTTTTATGAAAGATTTATCGCAAACGTTCCAGCAATATTTAATCGAAAAACAGCTAAATTTGGATTTGGGCACACACCTGAACATGTGTAAAAATCGAGTTTGGATTACAGTATCGTCTGAGCCAAACAGCACTTTCCTTAATCGGACGTAATACGCCAGCTTGCTGTTCTCTAAAAAAAGTTGTTCCCATAATATTCGACTGACATTCTACTGATAAATTCAATGATCAACAGAATTAATGCATTAATAATCGATTATTAATTATGAAACTAATTCGGTTTTTCTTACTGTAGAAATTCTTCGTGAGAAAGTGTTTTGTTGGTGCTCCTGAAAAAATGGATATTGAAGTATTACGAATATGGACCAATCATAATTTCCTGGATAATGTTTTACTTCAATGTTGAATCAACTCCAACGATATCCTAAGAGCAGTTTCTGCCTATCGTTTAATCACTTTTTCAATAATGGAGTTTCCCGAAGAAAACTTTTATGACTTCGTTCATTTTACAATCTACACCAGTGGCAGGTCTTTGAGTTCGCACTATAATATTGGTCAGCATCGTACAACGTACGTTCGATGATAACTCGCCATCGTAAGTATAAAATTGTTAATTGCTAAAATTGCTTTTTAACGATAATCGCTGTTCCAGGACTGTTGGCTTGCTCACGAAACTGTTTATCCGAACGTTAAAAATTCGACAGCTTTTAAAGACATTTTTACAAATCGATTTAGCGCCTGAACGAAAGTCTTCGTTTCTCCATCGTTCGAACATTTCCTTCGGGCATATCTACGAACTTTTTGTAACATTGTCGGAGTCTGACAGATCAGCGAGTCGTGAAGATAAGAAACGAGTTTGTAGGTGATACGATCGAGTATTACTTCCGGCCGACTACGACAATGAACAAATGTATTTTCACGTGTCACAGACACTTTTTTGAAATGACATAATTTCAAGATAATTCAAAGTCCCTTCGTAATGCTTGGATCGTTTTTATTCAATAAAAAATACACTTGGCAATTTATGGTGTTTGGTTTTCATCTTCCCGCCTTCATTTCTCACTGTAACAAAAAGTTTCAATACTTTGTAAACCTGCGATACTTTTATGCAGACTCGTCTAAGTTTTCTCATTTTTTTCAAAGTGATTACGAATGAAAAATTCTTGTGCAATGACAGTTGATTTTTCTGCTTACAACTACCAAATTGAGCTCCGGACTCACGAGAAATTACTCGATATTTTTGGTCCTTCTAACCCATCGAGTTCATGGCTGAGTTGACGGCATCCGTAATAACATCCAAAATGCTCGGATCGGGATTCCTACGACTTTACGAACCACCGAACACAAAATAGTTACTTCTTCAATCTCGAAGTTAATTTTTTTTCGTCATTTGCTTCAGAGAACGATATGAATGGAAAAAAAATCATTTTTTATGCAAAAATTATTTAATAGAAATAATTATAACGATTCTCACCCTCTAGACGCGTAGAACTTCTGATCCGGAGATGCTTCTCGACGAATTATCGATTCGGCATTCGCTTCCTCACAATTGACTATGCCGATCGCGAGCACCAGAGCTACCATCAAAAATACGATTCCGAAAGAAAACTTCATGTTTATTTTTTATTCGATTTTCGTTCTATTCGCTTCGGTAGTCGAATTTCTAGTATAGCGATGCTCAAAAGATTCTCCTTTTTTATACAAAATTTTTCTAGGAAATCTTTCTAATTTTTATTTCTTCCTCATAATAAAAGAGGAGCGTAATAATAAAAAAAACTCGCGAGCCTCCATTTTTACATTAATATTAACGTTCGTAACGTAAAAATATGTCCATGACCCTGTTCCGGGGATTTTATTTCGTTTCCTCGATATACTAGAAATAATTTCTACGTTAAGTGGAGCGTTAAGTTCACTGGGATATTGGTGGACACAAAATATTATGTTCGTATCGTTTTTATTCTATAACAGTACATGAGGAAATCGTCGTTGGCCGGTACTCAGTAATTTTTTTTCATTCGTTACTGTAAGAAAAAAATATTGCAATTCACAAAAGTGGATAGAAGCTTTTCTGTTATAATATTGTTATAAAATTTACTGTTGAATTCTGATTTCTAATTGAATTTTTTTTACCAGAAAACCGAACAATTTTTAGTCAATTTGAGCACGTACATGTTGGACTTCGTGGTCGCTTCAACCCTGGTACCTTACTTTGTTTTTATCTGAAAGAAAAAACAGAAAATTGAAAAACCATATTAAAGATGAATCGTCGATTCGCAGCGGTAAAATACTGGGAATTCGTCACTTTTACGCCACTTATTTGAACACTGGCACATATACAATTGACACTAAATTCTGTTCAAGAATCAGCCTTACTCTGGAATCTTTTTCCCCATTTTTCTTTGTAGGCATCCACCCTTCTGAACAAAAATTCATCGGTTAATTTCATAGAATAATCGGTTAATAAAACTTGTTATTCTGTTTTCTTACTCTTTGTGCTTTTGCAGCCATTCTTTGGCAGTTTGTCTTTCGTTTGTATCCCTGAAAAAAAAATCTTGAAATCTTACAAATTCATTTCACAATCGATTCTCCAAAAAAAAATGTTTCATTCTCATGGAGATTTCAATAGAATTTCAAGGAATCTATGAGCAGAATAATTGACAAAAAAATTGATTTTCTGAGATCATTGAACCGAACGTTATTTCTTTGGTAATGTTATCCTTGAAAAAAAAAATTGTTGCACGTTCGCTTGGCTCCTCACTCGCAGTCGAGTCCGCTTACCGTTTTGTAAATTTTCCAATAACCGATTCCGAATTTCTTTTTTCCATGTTGGTATGAGCTTCTCGACGGACCATGCTTTCGGCATTGATTTCTTCGGAGTAGCCCCGATCAATCGCAATCACCAAAGTCACGACCAAGATCGCAACACCAAGATGTAACTTCATTGCCGCTTTCTATTTTCAGTTTCTGGACGATGAAGTATGACTTCGTTTGCAGCACAACTTGTACTATCGTACAAGCTGTCAAATTTGCTATTAATGATGGAAAGTTTCGAACAATGCAGTTATAAAGGGGCCATTATACGTCCACAGCAAATTACCGCATTCGTAGGTCATTAACGTGCGGTTTCGAGGGCGGTCGGGCTACGGTTGATTACAGCTTGTTCGAACATGGAAGAATCGATAGTGCTTCAAAAGCATTTTCTAGGAAGATAGAAGAATTGCTTCGCAAAATAATCGAATCGAGATTTCTACGACTTTAGGAACCTTCGAAACGGAATAGTTTTTTTCAATCATCACATTCCGTTTGAGATTGATTGAAATTTGATGTTTTATTTAAAAAAACAATTGAAATTTTAATACATGAAATTGCAAAAAATCAATTTTTTGAAGTTCGGATTAGACATTTCACTTTTCTACGGAGATTCGATAACATGAAGCGGGAAAAACAATTTAATTGGGTGAGGGATACAAATTTGGAAAAAAAACTCGACACGGATTTCGTGTTCGTGTGATTTTTATTTAATAATTCAATAAATTTATAATGAAATCGTCGTCAGTTTTATGAGGAATGAGTCGTTTATCGTCCAATTCGGGTCATTAGGTCTATTGTTTTTATCAGAGAACGAGACAATTCGTAGTCGATTTCCGCTCGTGTCGTAAAAACCCGTTGGACTGGACTTTGCTCAGTGTTTAGATGGCAGAAGTTTTTTTAGTTTTTTACCAAGGTATCCCAAAAGTTCCTTTTTAAGTCCAGGATCGGCTTCCGGATCGGCGTCTCTGAAAATAAATGTAGCCACTCCAGTCAATCAATTTTTTCATTTTTCTAGTGACTTTTATGAGGAAGGACTAAAAAAATTGTTATTCACTAATCACACTCACCATTTGCCTATGCCTGGTATTAAGCTCAGTAGCGCTGACAGCATTCCGGGATCAGCTTCTCGACGGACCATCGTTTCGGCACTGGCTTCCTCAAAATTCATTTGGTCAATCGCTTGATCGACGTCACGGCCTCTGTTCGGGGGAACCGAAAGTTGTCACCATAAATTTGCATGAATTTATCATCGATTAATAAATTGTATGACGATTGTGAGAAATAGAGCGAATTAGTATGCAATGATTATTTAGTCAAGTCAAATAATTGACGCATTTACTGAAACCCATTTAACGTTTCTCACTTTCGCATTTCTCGCAATCTTTCCATCTGTTTGGGAGGAGGTCGTGGGTCAGCGTTCCTAAAAAAATCTTCTGATATTGCAGTGGTACGGAATTTCTTAATACTAATGACTGAAAAAATGAGCTTGAGTTTGCAAAAAGAGGAAGAACTGGAAAATGAGAATTAAAAATTAAAAAATGGAATAGAATTCCTCAGGCGTTGCAGCACTTTGGAAGAGCTCACCTTTTGCCCATTTTTTTATTCATTTTTCGTTGTATAGGTTTCACCCCAGGATCAGCCTCGCGACGGACTATGCTGTCAGCTTCGACGGTCTCGGAGTTGACTTGGACGATGGCGAACGCCAGAGCCACGACCGAGAAAACGATAATACCGAAACGAAACTTCATTTCGTAACTGATTTGTTGTTCTGGCTTTAGAGGCAAAACTTCAAGTTGGATCACCACAATTTTTCTTCCCGTTTTATACCGAAGCTTGTCATCGGAAAATTTTCAAATTGTATTTTAACGTTTAATTTTATATCCTATAACTTCATTTTTACGTAGTGAGCTGGTCCGCTTACTTCCTTGTAGAAAAAAAACTTCGTAAAAAATGTCGTTTCGAAAGATTTTGATGACCGTGAAAGCTCCGAGTTTTCTCGATTCTATACTTTATCGCTGTTATTTTCATAGCTCGGTCACCTTGGCGTTTCGATCAGCTTTTTTCTTTTCGTATAGAATTTTCACTTCCCCTCAGGGCTGAGGGAAACTGCCAAAAGCCTTGCATGGGTTATTCTCCGAGCATTTTGGTCGGGTGGATAAAAACTGTTGGTGTTTGCTTATTTTTGAGGAGATATTTCATGGTTTAAGAAACGGAAGAACATAAATATTTGAACGCAATTGTTTATGCTGATTTTCTTGTTTTTATTTGCCACGATGAAGAAAATGCTTCTAAGATCATTTTACAATAAAAAGATACGCCTGTGATACGAAGCGAGTGTCATTAGCAAATGCTACGATATAGAGCAAGTATCGTGAAGGAAATCATGGTTTTGGGGAATCAATGAAAATTCAACTTGCCAACGATGGAAGCTTCAATTCTGTTTCACAATATATTTATTCACTGAAAGTACATTTGGTAAAATTCATATCCTTGGATTTCCCCTTCGAGACTTCGATGTTACTCTGTAAACAAAAATCGTTCACTAAGGAGTTGTGGGATTCCTATTAAAATCGTTTTTAAGTTTCCCTTACTCAACAAAAAAGCTGTAGTCAGAGTTACATTTTTCTGCATTCATTGTATGAATTTCTGTTTAACATTTTAACTAAATTTTCATGATTTTAAAAGTTTCAACAGGTTTGAACTTCCCTACCTGGACGTTTGTTGTACATGCTTTCGGCGCTCCTTCCACTTGTCATGGAAAAAAAATGAGAAAATAAATGTTTTCAGTACCAAAGCATCGTGGAATGTCAATCAAGAATCATCGTCAATTTATGTTTTAACTTCTAAAATCTACAAAAATAGCTAACGTTCGACCAAGTAACTCAAAGTCGAATAACTCATTGATTTATAAAAATAATTATTTTTTCAATTCAAATTATTACGAATGTCACTCACAGTCGTTTTTGAAGCTCTTCTTTTATTACCGCTACATCTTCAGGATCATTGGCCCTGAAAGATTGTATGTTCAAACACTAGGTTACACCATAATTTGGGATAATTTTTAGGCAGATGATAGTACAATGAAAAATATCCCTCAGTATATACTGCTGGATAATAATGTTTGTTAAAAACCATTGCTAATCGAATCCAAATAATTCATGACTTTACAAAAAAAAAACTATTATTATTGTGATTCAAATAATTACGATGCCACTTACAGTGCTTCTTTGATATGTTCTACGATTTTTTCCACATCGATTCCGTTTGTACTCCTAGAAAATAACATAGCCAAAGGTTAGAATACCACCGAAGTTGAACGATGTAATATTTGAAAAAAAAAAACTTTAACACCGTTGTCTCGATCACTGATTCCAATGGCATCCAATTGAGTGAATGCCCTCACCGTTTTCTATTTACGTTGGCAGATTCGGCTTGGCCAATAACGAATATCACCGCGACGACCAGAAATATTATTCCGAAACGAAAGTTCATGGTTTGTTCGGTGTTCTTGGTGTAGTGGCACGAATTCGAGTCTACTAGCAATATGTTTCCGGCTTCTTTTATCCTAGTACTTACTGCCGATGAGTGCTATTCACTGATAAGGCCTAAATGCCGAAAATTACTCATAACAAGAACCGCATATTAGACGAAAATATTGCTTCGAGTTCGCAATACAAGCATAGTAAAAAAAACTGTTCACACGTGTATTAAGAACTTTTAAAAATATCACACTCTAATGTGCAAAAAAAACCAAATTTTTCGCACTTTTCAGACGTTTAAACGAATCTTTATTGTTGTGTTGTATAAATCCTAACTTCCTAATTAATATTATAAACGCGGAAGTGTATTTTGTTTGTTTGTCCTTTCTTCACGCCTTAACTAAGCAACTAATCTACTCGATTTTTGGCAGGGAGTTAGTTTTAAGGACGGAGAGTGACATAAGCTACTTTTAGTCCTTGAAAAACATCAAATTCCCAAGGTTAGCTTAAAGGAACATTCGTATTTTTATACCGAATATCGTCCTCCCTTCTTCTTTGCGCAAGCGTCCTTAAAAAGTGCACTTTTAAGTACGTATGGTCGGTGTCTCATTCCTCCTGGCAAAGTTTGTTAAATTATCACGCGAGTAAAGCCACGGTTAAAAGCTAGTGTTGAATAAAAAAAAAAACTAAAAAGAAATATCACAATTTTTAGTTATATAAAATCGTCATTTTTGCTTTTATTGATAATCTGAGAACATTGTGTCAGATATTCGTTCAGACATTGGGGACTTATAAGAGGCATGCTTTTGTTCAGATGCGTGCTTCATTCGGAAAAAAAGAATTTCGGACGATGTTTTCGTGGTACATTTAAAAATGATATTCCTCTGGCGTCGCATCTTCTTCGGCTCAATGCTTCTTTGTAACCGAAAATCTCGTTTGATTGTTGGAGTAAGCAATCATTTGCTAGTGCCTTGTCCGTTTTCGCGCTCATAATCGTTTTACATTTTTTATAATATTTTTATTTTTATCGTCGAAGGATTCTAAATTTTGAATTCATATCTATATATTTATTGTATAAAAAAAAAATCATTTTTTCATCTTCGCATAATTTTAGTAATAAAAATGGATCTCGAAGTATAAGTTTTGAATCGTCTTTATTCGATGATGGTACATTTTATGCATAATCATTTGCGATTTTTCTGATACCCTCCGCCGAAGAACATTTATCAGTGCTTCACTGAAGCGTTGAAAATCGATTTGCTTCCAGTTTTTTTAACCCATCGCGTTCATGGCTGCGTTGACGCCATCGGTGATAACATCCAAGATACTCGGATCAGGATTTCTACGAATTCATGTGCGGTCAGAAACGATCGAGTTATTTAGAGGTTGAATCATTGGAAATAATAGAAATGATAATTTTTATATTTATGTGTTTACTCACCGGCGTTCCCGGGCGATATTCATCGGTTCAGCAGATCTCTTGACACTTGTTATGAAACGGAAAAAATTGTTTTTACACATCGACACCTGACCCTACACTGATGTCGTTAAAAATTCTCTCATTCGTGAAACCAATTACTACATTACTCGATTTAGCAATTTCGAATGTTTGAACATGTGATTATTTCTCAATAATTCATACGGTCTCGTTGTGAAAAATCGTTTACTTACAAAAGGTTTAATCCTGGTATCGTTTTCAAGATTGCCGTGATCATTCCGGGATCAGGATTAGGGCTTTTTATGAAACAGAAAATAGTCACGGGCTTGTTAAGAGAAGTGACCAATAATATATATATTTTTTTTTTTCCAATTAATAACTTGACTTTTACCTTCTCTTTCCTTTTTTCTTATTGGCTTTGATCATTTCCAAGAGTTGAGCCATGCTCACTTTTCCTGGATCAGCAGCACGACCGCTGTTCAAATCAAAACAATTTTACTTTTGCGGCTCATATTCATAAGATTACTGTTAGAGGAATTATTGTTGAATAATTGAAAGAGTAGAAGCTATTAAACAATGTTTAAATATAAATCACACATGCGGCTGAAGGGGATTGAAAGATTTTACATTCATGCTATCAGTATCGTATAAAAGCCTTTGAAGTACCAACTTCCACTGGATTTAAATCTTCATCATCAATTTTCTAATTTTAAATCTAATTCTAATCGATTATCGAAACTGGAAACCAAACGATTCATCTACTCATGACTTTCGTAAGAATTTTAATTAACATGACTCTACTCACAGTCGTTTTTTGATCTCATCGATGAGTGCCTGTGCCTTAGCATCGATGGGCTCAGCACTCCTGCAAATTTCCAATGTTCAGACAACGAATTTTCCTCAAAAATTACACAAAAATGAAATAAACTCAAACGAACACATAAACTCAAATGAGAATCCAACAAAATGATCATTGAATGCAGGTTTTCCAATGAGTTTCCTTACCGTTTTCCCAAACCAACCTTCGATAGCATGCCCATTAATGCGCTCATCATTCCAGGATCAGCTTCAGGGCTTTTTATTGAACAAAAAAGAGAAGAATCAATATTCTGAATAAAACATCACCTCTCGTTACCGTAGTGAACGACTTTGAAATGAATTGTGACGAATCACAGTCTTTTTCTTCGAGATTAAGAACCTCTGTGAATCTACATCGATAGATAAGTGAAAATATATTTATTTCAATAAATAATTTGATTTTTACCTTCTCTTTCCTTTTCGTTGGGCTCTGATCATGTCCAAAAGTTTTTTCGATAGATCAGCATCACGACCCCCGCGTTGAAATCAAATCGATTAGTTTTCAATTATAATACTGTTGAATTTTTTGTTGAAAATCATTGATATTTCTCTATTTGTTCTTTAGTATTTTGTAGAACTATCAAAGTATCAACCTCCATTTGATGAAATTATTCATCATCGATCCTCCAGTCCCATGACAATTGATTTATTGCCATTTGGAAGTGAAATATCAATGAATAATCGTCGAACGAATCTGAATTGAAATAACTTTACTCACATCTTTCTTTTGATCTCATCAATGAGTGCCTGCGCCTTGGCATTGATAGGCTCAGCACTCCTGCAAATTTCCAATGTTCAGACAACGAATTTTCCTCAAAAATTACACAAAAATGAAATAAACTCAAACGAACACATAAACTCAAATGAGAATCCAACAAAATGATCATTGAATGCAGGTTTTCCAATGAGTTTCCTTACCGTTTTCCCAAACCAACCTTCGATAGCATGCCCATTAATGCGCTCATCATTCCAGGATCAGCTTCAGGGCTTTTTATTGAACAAAAAAGAGAAGAATCAATATTCTGAATAAAATATCACCGCTCGTTATCGTGGTGAATCACTTCGAAATGAATTGTGACAAATCACAGTCTTTTTCTTCGAGATTAAGAACCTCTGTAAATCTACATCGATAGATAAGTGAAAATATATTTATTCCAATAAATAATTTGACTTTTACCTTCTCTTTCCTTTTCGTTGGGCTCTGATCATGTCCAAAAGTTTTTTCGATGGATCAGCATCACGACCCCTGCGTTTAAATCAAATCGATTACTTTTCAATTAATACTGTTGAATTTTTTGTTGATAATCATTGAAATTTTTCTATTTGTTGTTTAATATTTTGTAGACTATCAATCCCCATTGGATTAAATTATTCATCATCAATCCTCCAGCCCCATGAAAATTGATTTATTGCCATTTGGAAGTGAAATATCAATGAATAATCGTCGAACGAATCTGAATTGAAACAACTTTACTCACATCCTTTTTTTGATCTCATCAATGAGTGCCTGCGCCTGGGCATTGATAGGCTCAGCACTCCTGCAAATTTCCAATGATCAGACAACGGTTTCATCTTAAAAGATTTGCTCAAAACGACCTTCAGCTGTCTTTTTTTCTGTTTTTATGGGTTTTCTCTCACCGTTTGTTGATGCCTGCTTCAGCTTCCTCAGAGTTGACTTGGGCAACGGCGAAAACCAGTGCCACAAGCAAGGAGATTAATCCAAAACGGAAATTCATGTTTATTCTTTTCTCGTTGTGCTTAGTTCAAAAACTAAACTTGAGTGTATTAGTTCCAATATTTCGTGCATATTTATACCGAATATTATCATCAGGAAATACTCAAACTGCATTTTTACATTCGATTTAATGACCGAATATTTTAACTGCTGCTTCGTACCGTCCGGTCGCTGTTACTTCCTCATAATAAAATCGCGAATCCAGGAAAATATTTTTTTTTCATTATCTTTGTGCCTTCCATTGCGTCGCTTTTTTAACCTTTTCCTACCGGCCTCCTCTGCTCCTCCCTTATTTTTGTAGTTGCAGCAATTTGATTCTTATTGAAACGTGATGGGCAAAGGGAGACTACAGAAATTTTGATAATCAATTACTTGGCCAATTCAATCATTGCTGTTTCCGACTCTGATCGTTCAAGAGACGTTTTCGAGCAATCGTTCCAGGAATTGAAATGTTCGTCACATCAATTTAAAGTCAAAGTACAAAAATTTCAGACGACTTGGAATTTTGAGTCAAAATTTCTGATTCTCGTGCCAAGAAGCACCAATTAGAGCAGAATCCATTTCGACGGTTTCGAACATAAAAAAATGTTGGATTTTCAAACTTTGACCATTTCGATTCTAGCTGCTGGCTTTCTGGCAAGTGGTTTCTACATGATTCTGGAAGCTCCCAGATTTTTACTCTCGTGAAAATTAACAACGAAAAACTCTGTTGAAATTTAATGGGATGATGGCAGCTTATACGTTATGCCAATTTTTGTGACATCTCCCAACCAATAAATTCGATTAATCAACGATAATTATCTTGGCGCAAATTGGGAATAGATTCGTATTGAAATTTTGGTATTAATTTATCATTCTTGAATGAAGTCATATACCGATGATGCTTTGCACCTGAGAACAGCAGCTGGTGAAATAACCAGATCCGTTGATTGGATGCGACCAAAAAATATTCAATCAGATTTATCGATTCATTAATATAAAGATCCATTGAACACCATCGATTGATAAAATAAGCAGTAGCGACAGTAGAAGTTATCGCGAGTTATCGTTAGAGCAACCGTCATAAATTTCTTTCGCAAATAAATGAAACCTTTTGTTTTAGAGAACTTTTATTGCTGTATGCACAGAAATATTGATCCAAGAATTAGAAATTTTTTAAACAAAAAAATATTTAACTTCGTCGATTTGGTATTGTTATAAATTTGGAATGTTTGGAATGTTATAAAATAAAGGCGCTTGTTCTTTTGATGATCGGATCGTTCTTTGAATTGAGTATTATTTTTATCGCTTAGTTTTGTTCTACATCAATTATCATATTAATATCCAACTTGATGACCATATGCTAATCAAACTTTTATTATTTCGTTTCAGAAGTCAACATTTCTTTGAACAAAAGATGATCTTATTTCAACAGGTATAAAAAATTGAAAAAAAATTGATGATGAAAATTCCCTTATGCTGTTTTTTGTCACACTCACTGTTTTAGAACGAATGTGAAAAAAATATGTTTGAACTGAAAACAGAGTTTCAATGTACAAAAATAACGTTCCATCAGGAAAGAAGCACCTGGTCGAAGAACAAAATAATTTTTTCGCTTCCAGACGATTCAATACCCGCTCGGGGATTATAGCATATTCGTATTTTTTGTCGAATGAACGTTTGTTTGAGTAAAAATAAACTGGTTAATGAGTTGGGTTCCTAATTTTTAGCCCTCTCTGCTCCGTCTCGACACGCTGCTTACGTCCGCTCCTTCCAAGCACTCACGCCGTTCTGACTCGCCTAAGTCGTGACTCCTTATCACCCGCGCACCCTTACTCGCTCCTGTCAGGGTAGAAGAAAGTGGGACCGCTGCGAGCGCTTCGAGATAACAACAGTGCTAGAGGGAGTAGAAAACTCTGGAGGTGAATTGCGACGGAACAATGTCCAATGAGAAGTGAACAACCTTCGATTCATTCAGATCGGCTATCAAGCCAAAGTAAACGACTAATAATTCAGTAAATAATCCAATCAAAATAATTTGTGTTTCGAACAACGCTCGTTTTCGGAATAATTAAATCTTGGATTACGATTTCTGCAGTATGTTTTTATTCGTTGATATTACATTCAGTTAATAAAGAAATCTTGATTTTGTTTTGGTCAATTGTACGTTCTCTGTGATCAAAGAATATTGGATTAAGCGAGAAGAAAATAAATTCTTATCAGCAGAATTTATTAGTTGATGTTCCATACGATGATTCTGCGGTGATTGGCTAATGCACAATCAGTTTTCAAATTTCCCACTCACGCCTAACAATCCGGTTGAACTTGGTTGGATTTTTAACCCATCGCGTTCATGGCTGAGTTGACGGCGTCCGTGATGACATCGAGAATGCTGGGATCAGGATTGCTACGAGTTGATGTGTCACCGAAAACAGTAGAATCGTTACGAATTATTGTGGTTAAATAATGGCATGATTGTGAGAATTTTGAAAAAAATAAATTTTTGAATTTTTGTGCATTTCCTTACCGGCGTTCCCGGTCCATTTTCATTGATTCAGCGCTTCTCCCGCTAGTTATCAACGTCGACAGAACTCATCGATTAATGAAAATAAGCATTTTTTTTATACGAATAGTTACGTTTTTACTTACAGTCGTGCCTTGATCGCATCGACGATTGCCTTGACATTCAATGGATCAGGACTCCTGCAAATTTTGGTGATTCAAATATTACATTATTTCTCAAGGTTCAAAGGAATGACAATCAATGAAAATCTCTCATTTGTAGAACGATTTAAATGAATGTCAACGTCAAGTCATTCGAAATAATTTCAGTGGAAAGGGTTACTCAAAACTCGATCAAAATGACTTTCAACTGTCTTTTTGTTTTGTTTTCAAGGGTTTTTTCTCACCGTTTGTTGATGCCTGCTTCAGCTTCCTCAGAGTTGACTTGGGCAACGGCGAAAACCAGTGCCACAAGCAAGAAGATTAATCCAAAACGGAAATTCATGTTTATTCTTTTCTCGTTGTTCTTAGTTCAAAAACTAAACTTGAGTGTATTAGTTCCAATATTTCGTGCATATTTATACTGAATATTATCATCAGGAAATACTCAAACTGCATTTTTACATTCGTTTTAATGACCGAATATTTTAACTGCTGCGTCGTACCGTCCGGTCGCTCTTACTTCCTCATAATAAAAACGCGAATCCAGGAAAATATTTTTTTTCATTATATTTGTGCGTTCTACTGCGTCGCTTTTTCAAACTTTTCCTATCAGCTTTTTCTGCTTCTCCCTTATTTTTGTAGTGCAGCAATCTGATTCTTACTGAAACGTGATGGGCAAAGGGAGACTACAAAAATTTCGACAATCAGTTACTTGGCTCATTAAATCAGTGCTTTTTCCGATTCTGATCATTTAAGAGCCATTTTAAAGCAATCGTTCTAGGAATTGAAATGTTCATGACATCAATTTGAAGTCAAAGTAGAAAAATTTGAGAACACTTTGAAATTTGAATCGAAATTTCTGATTCTCGTGCCAACAAGCATCAATTAGAGCAGAATTGATTTCGACGCTTTTGAACGTAATAAAATGTTCGATTTTCAAACTTTGGCCATTTTGATTCTAGCTGGCTTTTTGGCTAGTGTTTTCTACATGATTCTGGAAGTTCCTAGTTTTTTCACTCTCGTGAAAATTAACAGCGAAAAACTATGTTGAAATTTAATGGGATGATGGCAGCTGATACGTTATGCCAATTTTTGTGACATCTCCCAACCAATAAATTCGATTAATCAACGATAATTATCTTGGTGCAAATTGGGAATAGATTCGTATTGAAATTTTGGTATAAATTATCATTCTTGAATGAAGTCATATACCGATGATGCTTTGCACCTAAGAACAGCAGCTGGCGAAACCAGATCGCTTGATTGGATGAGACCACAAAATATTCAACCAGATTTGTCGATTCATTAATATAACGATCCATTGAACATCATCGATTAATAAAAGGAGCAGTAGCGTCAGTAGAAATTATCGTTGGAGCGATCGTCAAAAATTTTTTTCGCCAATAAATGAAACTTTCGGTTTTCGAACACTTTTATTGCTGTATACACAGTAGGATCGACATATCCAAGCATTAGAAATCCTTGATGCAAAAAAATATTTAACTTCGTTGATTTAGTATTGTTCAAAAAATGTTATAAAATAAAGAAGCTTCTTCTATAATTGGTTCGTTCTTTGAATGGAGTATTATCTTTATCGATTGGCGCTGACACTGAAGATAGTCACACTGTCAAGAAAAAGGAACAAACGACGTGAAGAAGTTTGTTTATTTGGAGACAGTTGTTATATTCACAGACCGGCAAAAAAGGATGTGAAGTTTAACCGTCTTCGGAGTATTAAATCAATTCATCTAATCTCGATAGTTTCAATTCTATTTGCTTCTTCACTCTAAAAAAATTGTATTTCAGTTGTACAAGATCGACAAAGTGATTTCTTGAGGTGATAAACGTTGCATGTGTGTATTCGAACGAACGAGTGATAGAGATAATTTAATAGATCATATTCTTAGTTTCACTTGATTTACATTTGGTTAAGATTACATCAGGTAATCTAAACAAACTTATCTTTTCTTTATAATTTACACTATTGTTGGAGCAATCTTACTGTGTCTGAGTACGATAAACTTTATTCCCTATTCAATTGATCACTCTCTATTTCTCTATTTCGTTGTTCTCTATTTCGATTAATTTCGTAATGAACTTCCTCCTAAAACTTATCATGTCGATTACCTCAACTCTGTAGTGGTATCTCATTAATCAGTTCTCGAATTCTCAACTTTGAGCAAGTCACAATACATCATCGTCTCACACGAGTCTCGTGAAGATTCTCTTCTCGTATGAGCTTGGTCTTGCTTCAGATCAATTATCATATTAATTTCCAACTTAATGACCGTATTCTAATCGAACTTTTATTTCATTTCAGAAGTCGACATTTCTTTGAAGAAAGAATCATCTCATTTTAAGAGGTATAAAAAATGGGAAAAAAACGACGATGGAAATTTCCTGATGCTGTTTCTTTGTCACACTCACAGTTTTATAACGAATGTTTATAAAAAATGTGTTCGAATTGAAAACAGAGTATCGATGTACAGAAATAACGTTCCATCAGGAAAGAACCACTCGGTCGAAAAACAATAGTATATTACACACCTAGGGAGGGAAAATAGACTACTTCAAACCGCGGGCCGAAGGCGAAGAATTGTCACCCGAGCCGAAGGCGAGGGTGACAATTCTGCCCGCGGTTTGAAGTAGTCTATTTTCCCTCCCTAGGTGTGTAATATACTATTTTCTTGCTCCCCTAGCCGAAAGTACGCACTTTCCGGCCGCATTTCAGGCCGGGAAGAGCATTTTTCGTGGCCGGCTAACTCGGCTAACTTCAGTGCGCTCTGACGATATTTTTGCGGCCGGTGATCCTTTAACATTTCGATATATGAATGTGAAGCCTGTATTCGTTGCCATGATTTTGTTTATTCGTTGCCAAGCATCATTATTATTTGCTTCAAGCGGGCGCGTATAGCGTAGCTTTTATCATTCATGTTATGCGCTATACTGCCATGAACCCGGACGAATAACATACATTTGTTCGTTCAGATGCGAAAACAGAAAATAATGTAACCGAACTAATAAAATGAATATGGTCGTCTGGAATAATGTTGTATTTCCAAATTCCAGGTTCATAGGAAAGCACATATTCATATAAATTGTCAAGTATAGCGGGAAATATTCATATATAAAAATTGTTAACTATCATGGGACTTTGAATCAGACATGTATCAACGAATTATTTATTTGTACTAATAATATTGTTGTATCATTGTGTGATATTTTGTGTGTGTTTTTTGACTTTTTGTTTATGTTTTTAATGCCCGCCCCGACCAGCAAAACCTCGGCTTCGCCTCGGTCCTGCAAAAGTCGGGCGGGCACCCCCCCCCCCCCGTAATTGCTAGTAATTATTGAACGTACTTTCGGCTACGGGATCAAGAAAAATAGTATACAACCCACGGCCCAAATGTTAGATGCCCTGGCATGTGCGACATGAAGGCCTCGGCTTCGCCTCGGCCTTCATATAGCACATGCCAGGAAATCCAACTTTCGGGCCTAGGGTCGTAATATACTATTTCCCTTCCAGACGATTCAATGCCCACTCGGGGATTAGCATATTCGTATTTTTTGTCGAATGAACGTTTGTTTGAGTAAAAATAAAAAACTGGTTAATGAGTTTAGCTCCTAATTTTTAGCTCTCTTTGCTACGTCTCGACACGCTGCCTGTTCTGACTCGCCTAAGCCGTGACTCCTTATCACGCGCGCACCCCTACCCGATGCTGTCAGGGGAAAAGGAAGTGGGACCGCTGCAAGCCCTTCGTGATGACAACAGTGCTAGAGGGAGTAGAAGACTCTCGAGGCGGATAGCGACGGAACAATGTCCAATGAGAAGTGAACAACTTTCGACGTGAAATAATATCAGCGCAAGTTAGGCTGAATCAGAATTCATTCGGATCGGCTATCAAGCCAAAGTAAACGATCGATAATTAAGTAAATAATACAATCAAAATATTTTGTGTTTCGAACAACGCTCGTTTTCGTAATAATTCAATCTTCGATTACGATTTCTGCAGTATGTTTTTATTACTGTGATATTACATTCAGTTAATAAAGAAATCTTGATTTCGTTTTGGTCAGTTGTACGTTCTCTGTAATCACTAAGCGAAAAGACAATAAATTCTTATCAGCAGAATTTATTAGTTGATGTTCCATACGACGATTCTCGTGATTGGCAAAGGTATAATCAGTTTTCAAATTTCCCACTCACGCCTAACAATCCGGTTGAACTTGGTTCGATTTTTAACCCATCGAGTTCATGGCTGAGTTGACGGCGTCCGTGATGACATCGAGAATGCTGGGGTCAGGATTGCTACGAGTTGATGTGTCACCGGAAACAGTAGAATCGTTACGAATTATTGTGGTTAAATAATGGCATGAACACGATGGTTTACTTGTGATTGTGAGAATTTTGAAAAAAATAAATTTTTGAATTTTTGTGCATTTCCTTACCGACGTTCCCGGTCCATTTTCATTGATTCAGCGCTTCTCCCGCTAGTTATCAACGTCGACAGAACTCATCGATTAATGAAAATAAGCATTTTTTAAATACAAATAGTTACGTTTTTACTTACAGTCGTGCCTTGATCGCATCGACGATTGCCTTGACATTCAATGGATCAGGACTCCTGCAAATTTTGATGATTCAAATATTACATTGTTTCTCAAGGTTCAAAGGAATGACAATCAATGAAAATCTCTCATTTGCAGAACGATTTAAATGAATGTCAACGTCGAGTCATTCGAAATAATTTCAGTGGAAAGGGTTACTCAAAATTCGATCAAAATGACTTTCAACTGTCTTTTTGTTTTATTTTCAAGGGTTTTTTCTCACCGTTTGTTGACGCCTGCTTCAGCTTCCTCAGAGTTGACTTGGGCAACGGCGAAAACCAGTGCCACGAGCAAAAAGATTAATCCAAAACGGAAATTCATGATTATTTGGTTGATTGGCTGTTGTTTGTTTCAGTAGCTAAACTTCGAGTCTGCTCATTTGAATTTTGCGTGCTATTTTATACGGCGTCTTATCGCCAGAGTTTCAGCAGTCAGCCTCGTACATTATTTTGAATTTACTATTTTTTTTATTACTGTCGTTCCCGGTCCTATCACTCTTGCTTCCGTCTAACGAAAGATAACTCCTGCGTTAAATCTGAATTTGTGGAACTCGAGCAGCTCGTACATATTTTTCATTATTCAACGATAAAACAATGGTTTAATTTTCATTTTTTCACTCATTTTACGCATGTTGGAACTATCGATTTTTTCCAGTTCGAAATTGTACTAAGTTTTTTCAAATTTTCTTATTTCTGCAATATTTTTTCCATCAATCGAAAATATTTCAATTATTTTGTTTGAAAATATGAGTAAAACAGATTGGTGAGAGTAGTCGGAAAAAAGAGACTCGAAAACATCGTAAATTGGAGATTTCAACCCCCTGGGCGTAACTTTGGGGTGGAAGCAGGCGAGGGGCTGTAACTCTTGTATCTCAAAAGCAAGGATAATTTGATCGCTCTCTTTGTAGAGACTCGGAGAGTCGGAGTCGTTGTACCGCGTGGGTGTAAGTCGCTAATTACACGTCTGAGACCAGTCGCGGTCTCAAGGTGTTCGTTATTATGTGCGCTCGAATGCGAGAGAAACTTTGTAGTTGAAAAGAGAAATGTTGATAAAATAAATGCGGTATGAAAAGCCTGAAACGAAGCGAGTGATTTTAAAATTCATTAAAAAGCCTTGGCTCTGCATGAGAGTAACGTAAATTAAAGCCAATTGGAGGGTGAGTCGGGCGACAGCTCGAGTTAATTTGGATGTAAGTAAATTGAATCTGATTTCTCACGGCTTCATTTACTTTTTCTTTATTTTCAGGGCAACCGGATCGTCCTCACGATTCAATAGCAAACGACATTCTTCCAGGAATGAAAAACTAGTTTCAACAATCAATTGAATAAACAATAAAATCTGAAAAAAATGGAAAAACAAATATTCGTGTGACCCGAACTATCAAAACACTTTGTAGATTTTTCGAACGCTCAACAAACCTGTTGTCTCAAAAACTATAAAAAATACTGCTCATATCTCGAGGTTATAAAAATATTCATAAAAAAACCCGATAGAAAAGCCTGGAAAAGAAATCCGTGCCAGCTTTTAAAAAACATTTGAAAAAATTTTTAAAAAAATTGAAAAATCAGGAATTCGCGAAAAACTAATAAAATAATGTAAAAAACGTTTGACTTTATTCGCATGAACAGCTGGCATTAAATTTTTCATTGTTATTGATAAAAAGAAAAGAAAAGAATGAATTCAGGACTATTAATAATATGCAGCGAGTCGTTAATCTGGCCGGTGGATTCGTTTGGACGTGGAAACAGATGCGTTGACCCCGTGAAGAAAGGCGACGCGTGCGCCACACCCACTCGACGAATAAAAGAGAAATATGCGAGAGCTCGGTGGAGTCTTGGCAACGCGGAGCGTCAACAGGGTCGAGGATGCGCGTACAAATAAAAGGGACATTTTCATCGGTTTATTAATGCTCCTCATCACATCGGCACTGGACCGCATTACTCAATGCTGCCAAGGGTTTTATGCGGCTCGTTTCGAGCAGGTTCTAGTGTTTCAAGTGTGGGTATCGGAGAGGCAACTTGTTTCAAATCGTCTCTCGAATGACCGGATAAAAGTTTATTGTTCCGACGACAAGGAGGAATAAATAATGAGAAAATGAATGAGGATTGATGAGCGGGAATTTGTGAATAAGTGAAAAATCAGATTTCCACATGGTCGTTGCCGATGGTAAAAAATCAACGAGAACTGATACTCCAAGTACGAGACTCGTGGAGGTCCGTAACGAATGTAAAAACACGAAAAAATTGCTCGCAATAAAAGTTCGAATCGATCGCGAGAGTCTTCTCGAGAGGATAAAAAACCGAAGGAATCGCGGCGTTGCCCGCGGACGAGTAATTCATCCGTTGATCAAGGGAGATGAGAATACGTGGGTGAGAAAGCTGGTCCACAGCGCTGGTCAGGATTTATCAGAGCGATATGTCCGGCGGTGACAGTGTGATGTGTAGGCATCGCTCACAGGCCGAGCAACATCTCTCACCTTGGCATCCTCTCTCGTTTGACGCTGTTAGAGAAACCTTTTTTCCTAGATAGCTCGCTGACGGATTTTAATCCTCGTACAAGTTAGCGCAACGACAACCCCTCGAATTGTTCGATCAAATGGCGTCATTTTTCAAAGTCAGATAATGCTTGTTCGCCGGGCGAACTCAACACAGCCGCGTTTAATTATTTACTCTATGCGATTCCGACGATTCCTCGAATTCCAATCGCGGGGATGAAAACTAACATCTTTCTTGAGAGCGCCGCGAGGAGCTCGGTGAGGAAACAAGCTTCGCTATATTTCTCGCGCGAGCGGGGAACGCGGAGTCAGGGGAGAAAGAGCTGTTCAAAAAGATAATCGCTTCGTCGTTTATTGTTGCGCGCGTGAACGCTTTTTCCGATCGGGCACCTGCTCGTCGATTCGGTGAAAATCGGATTTTTCGTTCTCCGAAAAAACTGGGCGAGCCTTCCCGGAGGAAAAACTCAGTTTCGTTGGAAAAGAGCGACGCATCGAGACTGTTTCCGGGAGAAGATCGTCCCGGTGGGCTTCCCCGTAAGCGACTCTCGTGCGCGCGGCTTCCTCGACCCGGGGCGTCGAAGAGGTTGTACTTTTGGTGGCGTTCCCCAGGTCTTTTTAAACCTGGCTTACAGTCCGTGCGCGCCGCAGCGTCTCTGCGTGACCGATGGGACGAACGCAGCGAGATCGAGATGCAAAAGAAGTTCCGCGCGCGAGGTGCCCCTCGTAGTTGCTTTCAAACTCGCCGCCTCCGAAGCGTATAAATTCGCCCGGGTCTCTCGATCTATTAATTCGAGCCGACTTCGCATTCCTATGGGATCCTTCGCGAGTACTGCGATCTCGAGCTCAGCCTCGCGACCTCTCTGGCCTCTCATTCTCATTCCTACACTCGTCCGCGAGCACGCATCCGCGCACGTATATGAAAGTTAGACGCGCCTGTGAGGGCGCGCGCGCGTGCACTTTTTTATTGCCCCCGATCGTTTAATTTATTTGTAAAAGCTGGGGCGATACCTTCCGCGACAAACGGCTGTATGCTTCAGTGACCCCGAGCCCAATGGTTGTTGCCCGATGTTATATGACCTCGCCGAAGATTATTTGTATCGCCGCGGATGCCAACGTGCCTCGCGAGTTTCATTCTTGCTTCGATAGAAATTCAAGCGAGTAATAAACTGGGGGATCAAAGTAAACAATTCGAAAAATCGGAGCCACGATCGGGCCCCACGAGCCCCCCCCAATTGCTGAGTTTTTTATATACCGATTCGGAACGAAACTCGAGGCACTGAATTAAGGCAACATCAACAATCACTTTTTCCGTGATAAATAAAGGATTAAAGAGTCTAAGAGATGAAGAGAATCTCTGAAAAATTCGTTCGCCGTAACGCCGTGAGAGGTTTGAAATATCGAGAAAGGGCCAATGTCTTTCCTCCGTTAGGAGCACCGAGCGCGCAACAGATCGAGAGAGTACGGAATCGTTCCGAGCTCGGCTTATGTATGAAGCTATAAATCTCTCGCGACAAATCGCCGAGTCGTATATTCGTTCTCAGGCTAATTGTTGGGAGGCGAATGCCGGACTCTCAGCGAGCCTCTTCAATGGCGCGGCTTCTGTTTGCCGAGTGAAGCGATCTCGGGGCTCTTTACAACTCGACCATTCATTAAACGACCGTACGATCGAATTAATCGATTACCTAACCTTTTCCTCGAGATGCTAAAAAGCTCGTGATTCCTTCGCCTCAACACCTGCGAACACATTTTCTTATTCAAATCAATCGCGGACACACACACACACACACACACACATCAATAAACAATCTTCCAACTCTGTTTATATTCATCTTCGTATTCATAATTCTCGCTCCCGCGTTCATATCTCCTTCCGGCAAACTAAATTTATTTTATTACCGAATCGCGCGCGCACCGATCGATTGAAACGCGCGCGACATTACTTTCCAGCCTCCTCCGAGCACTCGCGCGCACTCCTTTCACTTCCTTTTTCGATCATTTCCCCTTTCGAGGCTCGTAAAACCGATATGGAAACTTAGCTGTTTTATGGATACATTATAATAAAGTATTGCACGGGCTCGGGGCCGCTCGCACTTCCATTTCACTCGGCAAATCTATTTACCGTACTCGGAGAACCGGTAGCGGCTCGAGCCTTTCTTCATTTCGTCAAAAACGAATCTATATGCCAAGACAATTTGACGTTTTATTCGTACTTTATCCCAAAAGTGAACATGCTGGACCATCGAGATATGTCGTCGAGCGATCCTTTTGCTCCAGGTCCCTGGAGCCGTTGTTCCGAAGATGAAGTTTCGTTGACAGCGAAGCCAGTGAAAAACGAAAGAGCGACGAGCCCGAAGCTTTCATAGGTAGAAGGAATCCGTTTAAGGTTCGGTTAAATATAATGTACCCGGATGCGAGCAGCGAGGCACCGAGCGCACGAGCAGGATGCAAGGACACTCGCTGGATAAGGTCCGCGAAGAGTGCGCTTGTCGTGGGACCTTCGTGGCAACCCCAAGCGGCGATATTTCCCTAACTCCATGGTCTAAGCGACGTCAGGGATCTTGAGACGGATCGACGCTGCTGATGTCGGCGAGATCTCGCCACAAAGAGTTCACGAGATTATTCAAGGAGCGGGATTGGTGAGGAGCTGGCTCAGGGAGCCCTGACACAGCTGTGGCTAGCCCACGAAGCCGAGGAAATGTGCGTGTCGTCTCCGCGCGCGGTCGCGACTCTGATCGCGGACAATACGCACCCTGCGGGTCTGCTCGCGGGAGCAGCTCGAGTCCGCGGAGACTCTGACCGGGAAAGTTTAATGGCCGAGAGTCTTTGCGACGCTTCCGTTCGGCCCGCGAATGTAAATTGAGTGCACCGGTGACCAGGAGCACTTCTGATGGCTGAGGCGCCACTGTCGTCGGCGTTAGCGCCGCGATGACTAATTGCACTGGTCTTGGCGAGTAACGTCGATTGTTCAACGAGGGAGAACGAGCACGGGAGACCAGAAATGGGACCTGGTGATGCGATGAATAACACGGAAATGAAATAACACATGTGGACATCGCTATTCATATTTATCGCGTGGCCTCCTGTAACATCGCTCAACAATTCCTCCCGTTCGAAGAGGATTCCAGGGAGCCTGGATAAGGATGATCTCGATTTAACAGGCTGCGGTCGCGTCCCCAACGAGGACAATAGGAACCTCCTCTTCGCGATGCTGAATAGAAGGAAACGCATACGTGAATTACGCACTCACCTGCTCAATTCTCCTTCGGCTTATTCCTCGTTCTCTTCCTTCCTTGCCTCTATCTTTTCTTCCACCAATTCGATAAATTATTTATGAGCCCGACTCGCTTCCCTCTCTTTTTTATTCTCGTTCGTGCGTGTGTCAGGACACCACACGAAGTATAAGGAATTCTTAGGGAACTTCTGTGCTACAAGATACAACGGTGAAAAATACGAGAGAATACTCGTGTTATGTTCTTGCTTTGCCTTTTTTACCGTTCGAATACACTTTGTCGAGGACACCTCGTCGATGGGAATGATCGATGGATCATTGACCGAAGGAAAAAACGAACTGGACTTTGCTCCCCTCGCGAATGGTAGCTTTTTTTAGCGATCGATCGATCCGCCACTGATTTAACGATCGTTTGTTTTTGGGTAAGATTCAACAAAAGTTTCTTTAATTTTTCTCAGTGTGAAAAAGGTTTTCGCAAGAGCCGTTATCGTACTGCAATCGTTTTGTTTCTATTTGGGACTCGCTGGTCGCGCTTTCGTGTATTTAGTAGGCCACGAATGTGTTGCCCGATGTGTAGTGGCGACGACGAGCAAATTGGCTGCGGGAGTGAAATCACCCGTGGCATTTTCCCGAAGCTAGTAGTGTAGAGAGACGAGCTGAGATTTCCGAGCGGGTATTCCATCTCGCGCATATATTATAAAATGTTCGAGTATGACAGGCTACGACTTAGAAATCTCTGGCAAGTACCCGGCGTTGTCAGGCGTATTATGCTTTCTTGGAAACTGTAAACACTATCATTGAAAACTTCTGATACGTGAGGACTCGTCGTCGCCACCCGGCAAAAGGTCACGACGGTGTCCGACGCGCGCGCAGCGCGACGTCAGACGATCTCGCGAGCCTGCGCTATTCGCAAGAGCCGATCCTACGCGGCTGTTAACGTAAAGAATCGCGTTAAAACCGAGTGCCGTGTGGCCTTTTGGCCTTGAAGTTTCTTTCGTCGAAAATGGATTAGCTTTGGAAGCCGCGCGCAATTACATATTTGCCAATTAGCGAGGAGGAGAAGAAGCGGAAGAGTTGGCACCGAAGTTCCCGGATTCTTTTCTACTTCGATTGAAAGTACGACGATTGTTGTTACAGCCGGCCGCCTGATTGGCCAAGATTTCAATGAAACAACGAGTTGAACCGGCGAGGATGATCAGATGACCCCAGGGATGTTGGTACTCCGGAATACTGGCAGAGGCGAATGAGCGAACCTGCGAGTTTCCGCGTGTGGCAGTAGTTGGAGAACTGATCGGGGACGCTGCTTGTCATCAACGATTAAGCAGGTGAATCCCCACAGTGATCGGATGGCCCTAGTGACATTCCTGGTGCTCGACGCACACGAAAGAGAACTCCGGGGTAAACGGACTTTGACTTTTGACTCGCGCCGCGACGCAGCAGCTCGAGCAGCTCGCGATCGCGTCTTCGGGAGCTGACCAAAAAGGTCCACTTTCTTTTCCCTCAATTGAGTTAACCCCAGAGCATATATAATGAAAGAATGGTGGTTGCGCGCATATGCGGCGATATACGTGAGCGCGTTCCCTGGCAAATCAGCCGGTGCTGTCTCTCGCGGTCTTGTCTCGTTGGCTCCCTGCTCGCGGTCCCTTTACCGTCGACCTGGACGTCCATCCGTACGGTCAAACAATGCGACGTGCAGATTCCGCTTTATTTACTCCCGCTTATATACAACCGAGCGGGAAGAGAGCCCATTGCGCTCAGCGGGTATGGAGCTCCGCGCGGATGTCCCTGATCCACTGGCGCTGCGGTGCACGGCTCCTTTCAACGAGAACTCTCAGAAATCCGGAGAGCTGAAAGGTGGTACTCTCCTGCGGACTGTACTCGGAGCCTGACAGCCCGTGAAGACTCGACATGCAAAGCACGCCTTGTCATTTGCTCCCATCTCCTGGAGATGGTTTTGCCCGGCCGGACTGCTCCGGTGCGTAATCCTTAACAGTCTCATTTTTCTTTACCGGCTCGAATTTTTCCTCGGCTTGTACCAACATCCTCGTAGACTTTGGGGTCAGGCCGAGGGGGCAGCTGGAACAGGAATCGTCTCTTATTCAATGACTCTCGAGTCACTGCCGCGGCCATTTTCAAATAAACCGGCCTGTTTGTCACCTCGTGATTCATGATCGGCTCGCTTTACTCGTGATTTCGCGAGATTTTCGCAATGCCAACAATCCGGAATTCCCCGGGGATACGAACTACGAAATCTAGCATCTTTCGCGTCCATCCTGAAAGGATGGAATTTCGAAGCAAGTACCCCTGGTGTGTTTACAGGTTAACGAGGACGCAAACAACTTCAAAGTCCTTGGCTCACAGAGCCCGGAGAATCCGCTATCAATATGGATTTAAAGTTATTCCCCTCCGCAGGCACTTTGTGTGGTCACTATTTATCATTCTGCCAGCCCTCGGTCTTGTTGGGTATTCTCTCATTTTTATTTATTCTTTTCATCTTTGGTTCAGCTGAAATACGTTCGGGCCCAGGAAAAGCACGTTGGATGAATAATTCGACTGCAATCTTAATCCAATGACGCATGTACTTGGCCATTTCTTCAACAACGTCAAACACTTCTGTACACCACTGATCCTCAAGATTTTCCTCATCCGTTCTCTCTCGCTCTCTCTCTCTCTCTCTCTCTCTCGACGATTAAAGCATCCGCGGAGGGCGCCTCCCGACTTTTTATTCGGCCTGCTTACTCCGGGACTAAATGGCTCGGGAGTCATAAATCTCGCTGGTCATTGAAGATCCGTTTATGGAACTGGATCTGATTGCGTTTAAGTACGGGATGGAGGCCAGCTTGATTAAAAAGGGAAAAACAAATTGGTCGTATTAGTTTAAAATGTTTGCAAATCGCGTCGCTTCCCCTCTCGAAGGACCAAAGTTTCCATCCTTTTTATTCCCACGCCAAAAATATATGCGCTGCTCTCTCGCTTGAAAAGGAAAAAATCGGCGAAAAACATTAAGACGAACGGTCGCGTAACGCATATTCAGAGACTCACGTAGTCCAAAAACAAGGGAGCAGCAGTACATCCGTTCTAAGAAAAGAGAATATATACGCGCAGGGACGTTTGAACCGCGAAGGTCATCGACCGCGTGAACGATCGAGATTACAGCCCGGTAAAGACACGATCGTGTTTCTATAGGTATATAGAGACGGTATAAGGAAAAGTGTGGCTCGCTGGCGACAACAAAGTATTCCGTAGTTGTCCGTGGAGTCGCCGGAATCTACCGATAAATTCAGCACTTGAACGAAATGAGAAGGGGAACGAAAAAGAGAAAGAGCCCCGAGGGAGAGAACAAAAGAAAAAAACAAAGGAGAGAATAATGCAAAGCGGGAGTCTTGGGTTTCTCGAGCGTCGGTAGCGCGAGCACAGGGGACAAGGTGACATTGGCTCGTGTAGTATTTCGCGAGTTCCACAAGCAATATGTTGGCAGTATTTCGTGGGACTCTGGATAACCAGCGGAGAAGGACAGCCACGACGACAACGACAACAACCGAAACGAGGATATTTTGCCTCGTGCTCTGGGTAAGCTGAGAAAAGAGAAGGGGAAGGGTGTACCACACGAAGGCGAAGAATTGCAAGCGCTGGACCACCGTAGAACTCGCTGGCTACAAATTGCATTGTTCGAGCATGTTGGTGCCATCAACGCTCCCTTCTTAATGGCCCCAGTTGCTTTTTCGGTAACTTATAGTATTCGACGTTACGCATGCCACAGCAACGTGGCCCTTCCTTCCTTCGACCCGCCCCAGCATCTCCGATACCTTCGGTACTCCCAGTCAACCACTAATTTTCCTCGCTCCCTTCAATTTCATGGAGCCTCAGGTGCGCGAGGTTCCAGTACCGTTGAACGATTTTATTCCAACTTGCACTTTCCGTCATCGCGCATTTAGCTGCTCAGACTTTTTTTCCTAACAGCAGATCCATCGAAAGTGGCAATTGCTGTTGCTCCAACTCACGACCATTCTTCTGATGGCTCCAATCGAGATCTGCTCGAAATCCTCCAGCCGTCTTGACCGAGAGCTACAGCATTATCAAGCTTTCGAATAAATCCGGTCGTTTAGTAAAATTTGGGTGAGCCGGCTCGAAAAATCTGTCTGGCAGTAAGAATGAAAGACGAAGCTACCGCGAGCAATAAGGAACAGAATGGTCTTGCGGTCTGGAGCTGATGGTCTCTTCTTCCAGCGGTTTAACAGGGAGGCCTAAACCCGCCGTGTCTCCTCTTATTCCTCCTCCGTCTTATCTCCCTATCTCTCTTTTCTGTCCTCTTGTGCACCAGCCGACCATCATCAAGAATTATGATGATTGCAGGCTGCTACCATTTACAGTAGTGCCCTTTTCTCCTTCTTCTTCTTATTCTTCTCCTTCTTCCTAGCGACTCGAGAGCAACGTAACGCGAGATCTGTTCCAGTCTTTTATCTCTTCTCATCTATTTGTCCTTATGCTCGAGAGGATGAAACGTCATAGCTCGCAAATGGTAGTTGTAGGACTATCGTAAACCTGATGGTGGCATCGAATAACGAACTCGAATCGATTTCTCTCGATGGCACTCGTCCTAAGAAATGTTTATGCAACGAAAAATTATTATTTTCGTTAATTAACCTCCCCACGAATGAACGAATTAACAGACAAGCCCGCCAAGTCCTCAGGACGTTATATCGGGACGCAGAAATCATTGGAACGGATCTCGGAGGCACAGGAATCCGAGGGCTTGATAACTTCTTCTTCCTCTATCTTTTGACTGTAATATCTCGTTCAATGGTAGCCACAATGTGGCGAGATAGATAGAGAGAAAGAGAGGAAAGAAGGAGGATGAAAAGGAGATGAGAAAAGTGAGGAGGAGGAGGAGGAGGAGGAGGAGGATAATAAAATGAGAAGAAGAGAGAAAGAGAGCAGTAGATAAATAAAGGGAAGAGGACCAGAACGCGAGAGTGAGACACCCGAAGTATTTTTGTAAGCGATAAATCATCGTGTGCCACCTCCGTGCTCGCACAATGCCGGACTAATCTTCCATCACGCACGCACGATATAACTATGCCCGCATGGCGTCTTGTGATTTACCATCCTTGCGGCTAACCTCTATTATGTATGGCATACGGTGGAAACTGTTGAGAATACCCATGCACCTTGCACTCCCTCACGCCTCTATATAAACGTATGCACACATATGCTAACGAATACAATGCTCGTACACGTGTATTCATAGATTTATTTATACGGATATATATTAGAAGTTCAACCATTTCGATATTCGTGACAGTTATTAGAGGAAACAAGACAAACAAGAAAAAATCTGGTTTTTCGAATGGAGGAAAATAGCACTGCGGGGACTGTTGAAGATTTCCAGTCGTAAATCCGCTGCCATTTCATTCTTGCCGAGGGGCGGAGGGGCGGAGGGGGAGTAGAAAATTTGAGGAAATCGAGTGACAGTGAGTTCAGGTGAACTTGGTCTTTTTTAATTTATTGCTGATTGAGGAATTTTTGAGTCGTTTGGAGTTTCGATCGAGGAACTGAAGAAGGCGAAAGCCTTTGAGGGAAACAGGATCGGACGACTGCATGTGGAGGGAAGCAGAGGACACAAAAGGAACGGAGAGAAAAATATGCTTGGAAATTCATTTATGGGATATTCGTATGGAGGAGTCTCGATATTCCAGTAAAGGTGATCGCGTCGTTCGTTCTAATCAAGGCGGCCATGTATACCGCATATTTCCGTGCTTGAAGCAGCTCGAAAAGCGAGAAGCGAGCCCCTTTTCTATATGAATGGAGCAATAAAAGACCGATGGGGAAATGGCTCTCCGGCACTGATAATTTTTCCATGGTAAACACACATTACGGCAAAAAAGGGAGGCGAAAGGGCTTGCGAAGAGGGATCAACGATGATACAGGAAGAATCGAAGATTCCCTCGAGCACATTTAATCGTATTTCAACCCGGTTGCTACCGATTATTCACCCAGTCTGACCTAATACGGACGTAACTACTTGCGCGCTCTAAACCACGCTTAATCTCGGCAATACGGAAAATCGATATTTCCTATGAATTTTCACTCTCCGCACAAATCAATTCGATCAACTCGAGTAAACATCCAGCTGCTTTTATTCCTACTCCTCCTCGAACAATGAAGATTTATCTTGAGAATTTTCGATCATCCTCGAAAAATTGTCCTCAAAATAATGTTTTTTTAATTTCAAGTTTTCATTATGGTTTTTTCAGCTCGTTCGATCAAATTTAACTCTCTTCCTCGTTTTCAGAACTGTTTATTGACAATGTAATTGAGAAAAAAACTTTTCTTTGACTCTTGATATTTTTTTGGAAAACGAACATTGAAATGATACATCAAGGAAGCTACTCAGTCATCAAAATATATTAAACCATCGTTCGACCTGAGTAGCAGTTCGTCAGTCAACGTCGCTTTTCGTTTTCACGTGGGCGCGTTTATGCATGTTCGAAAACAGATCGTATGTCATTGACAGTTCATCAGCTGCATGAAATACATTGGATCTCAAGAAAAAGACTTTGCCTTTATACGAAAATATTTATGGAAATAAAAGAGTGCTTCCCAATTTGTTTGTAAATTAAATCCTTCCAACAAAAAAAGTTTTCGAACGTGTTTGCCAATCTGCACATACGCTGCTGATACATATGTCATATAATGTGTCATGCTTTATTTTAGTAAACACTCCTGTCATAAGTCACATTCGATAAATTTTAAGCCGGATAAATAATTCGAAATATTTCCTGTTCAAAAAGAAAAATGTACAGCTACTCCGTGATTTCCCATGAGAGGCAATGTTAACTTGGCTTGTCGAGGCAGAAAAGAAATTACAGATATTTCGCGTTACAATTGACCGCGGACCTCAAAAATTTCTACGAATGACTTTTACATTATAATTTAACATTCTGTAAAGTTCCATATTTTTTTGTCCATTAATACTATTTTCTGCTTAACTTCCTTAAAACAAAATGATTTCTATGGGTTTTTTTTTAAAAACGTTGCTTGTCGAGTAGTGATCGAAGAAAAATGGCAGAAATGATGAAAAGATCTTGGATTTTTTATAGTTTAGACAAAAAAATTTGTATCCCGGAACGAGAGAAATTGATGCGGCTTAATTGATTACCCATAAAAAGCTGATAAACACGTACGTTTAAATAGTGAGAAGATCATCCGTATAGCGGTGGAGAAGCGCGGCTGATTTTTGATTTCATTAATGGGTCGGGGGAGCGGCGAGGAGGAGCAGCGCTAATGCGAGACTGTTTGCCGAGCACTCGTCGAGCATTAAGAGCGCGTACATATGCGTTTCTACCTCGACGGGTGGACGTTCAGAGGCGAGATGGAGTCCGGAGCGAGGCATGCGCGCTTTTTCGTAAAACTCGTTTGAGGTGCAAGAACGAGATAAAACGATGAATAGTTGAGAACAAGGAATGGAGACGGAAGAAATGGGCATAAAAATGGCGACACGGAGTTTTTGTCACGACGCTTATTTTCATATTTTTTTTCCTCTGAATTTGCTGCAGGTGTGGCAGCAAATGTTTCGCGTCTCGAATCGACACGGAGAAGCAGAAGAAGAAGAAGAAGAAGAAGAAAGAGGAGGAAAGCCTAGGGCGATCTGAAGCAGAAAATTAACACTTCTAGCCGAGTCTCTCCCAGGAATAATCGCGGTCTGTTCTGTTGGAAGTTTGCTTATGTTAATTCACCGTTCGTGTTGGTATCTCCCTGTCCCGCTTCAAATATATCAATTAACATCGTCATTAAGAAACATATACGCGCCGCGAACTTGTCTCGCTGAGGTGTATACCAGACTCTTCTATTTACGGTAGTGAATATTCAGACTTTGCTCTTTCGCCACGCGAGCCCAACAGCGTCTCGCGATGCCTTCGAATTTTTATCTTTTGGAGCACCGTTCGATGCAATCGTCTCCGAAGCTCTATCTTCGAGATTTTTCTCTCGGTTACCAAGTTTTTCTGACCCGGAGGCAAAGCATTTCTTGGGTGTGTCCGAGCCCGGATTCTCGACTGAAGTTTTATTTATTGCGTTATTCTTTAGAGTTATTTTGAAAGACTGATTTTGGTTATTCGAGTGACGATTGTATTCGTTGTAAATGGAGAGCTTCGCTCGCCGAAAAAGTCGACGAAATAATGTGAGCGTTTCCCACACGTGTTCATAGTTTTGACATTTTGATTCAACCTCAAAGAAAGCCATGGATCACCCATGGAGCAGAGCGAGGCTGTGCAGATGAATAATAATTAGCGAGTGTACAGTCCCACCGACGGCGAAGCTGTCGTTACAACTCGGGGCGATTACATTTTCTAATTAGGCGACTAGCTCGAGGGAGGAAGAGCGCGGAGAAGAAACTTTGCAATGTAACACGAGTCCGGAGTTACTTTATACTTCGGAGATCGATCACTGGAGATCTTCGCTCGATATACGATCGTCCCAATTAGTTGATCATTAGTTATCTTTCGCCCCGAGTTGTCGTTCCTTTAAACGACAGCGGTTCGCCGTCTCTTTTCCTCTTCGGTGACACGAGTCGTAGCACGCGGGTGAGAGACCGAGCTGGAAGCCTCTCATTGTCGTTTCCAGTCTCCAGACTCTTTCGTCGCCCGTTCTTTCGATCTCCCGCGTTGCTCGCGAATCAACCAAGTGGAATTCAATTAATCATGAAACTTCCATAAATTTGCCGGCCCAGAGGCGCACAGCGCACACGCGCTTTTCTCTCTTCCTCGCGGTACGCGCCATTATTTATACAGGGCGAGGGACACGACCGCGAGGACTCCACGTGCTCGAGCACGCGCGCGGTGGGAACTCCACTCGCGTGAATTATTCTTCAGTCCACTTTCATAAATTCTGCAACGAGATATGGAGCGCCTTGCGGTGATCCTTTTTATCAGTTTCCTCGTCCCTACTCTTTCGTCGATCTTTAGCTTCATCTGCGAATGCTTTCGTGAGACAATGCCCGAAGTTTCGAGTCTTCTCGCCCGTTTTTCTTCGATTTTCCAAAACGTCACCAATCAACGAGTCCCAGCACGAGATCGGAAAGCATCCAAATTATTTCTTCCAAGTTTCATTCCCTCGAGGCCTTTAAACTGGGGGCCTCCAATTAATGAAATATTTTCTAAGAACTACAGCCAGAGATTTTTCAGCGATTTCTCTCTCCGGAGGACGCGAGCATGGGCACGGCCGCGCTGAAGAAGTGTACTATCCGCGGCGGGGCTTCGTTCTCCGCAGCATCTTTAACTATCTGAATACGTTGAGACGAACGTTGCACAAGTATGCGTGAGGTCGAGCGTCCCGGGTGAAAGTCTTCTTCAGGTCACTCGGTCTCCCGCGTGCCTATAGGATCGTCGATGATGTTTGTTGGAGCCGCGGCAGCGTGTATCGATCGAGCCGAAGCGAGAGATTCGTTCGCGTTTATCGGGAGCTTCGCAAATTAGAAGCTTTTGCGAAAAAAACTCTCGAAACCGCTAGATAATTCGCGGAGAATCTTCAGCCGAGCAATAAAACTCCGTGTATGAGGAACGAGAGTGGTCCCGAAGTGCGAGTATTTGGCGTAACGCGTTTCATTCGCCTCGAGTTACGAGTCGCCACTCAGCCGCGACGAAGCACTTTCTTCCGTCACTCGAGGGAGTCGTGGCTGACTCGGGCGACTGAGCCAGCTGTTGCGGAGTGTCATTGCTACTAAATCTAGCTTCGTTACTTCGGCTAGATTTTGGAGCCTTCTCGGATAAACGTTCGCCCGGATCGAGCAAGATTTCTTCGCAGTTTGTGAGCAGAGTCTACATCATACGTAGGGTTGGACAGCGGAGATACTGACGCGGACACGCGGATGATTGATGAACGGGAAACTGAGATGTGAGGAAGCGGCCAGTAAAATCGCGCTGGTTAGCGTGAAGCGAGGAAATTGACGAAAAGTTCAATCGCTCATCGAAGCTTTTTCGATCAGCGATTTAAATGATCGACTTTATTGCTCCAATCGACAAGCAATCAAGAGAAATTCGGTTAAATCTCTGCTTCGTGGAAAAAGTTTTCGATCATGATTTATGCGAACGAGTATACAGGCGCGCATGTGCTGGTTTTCGCGCAAGTGTATCAGCCACGAGATGCAGGAACACGTATGCTCGGTGCTCGGGCTCGCGTACACTTTGAATGACGTTGATGCAAGCCGCGGTAGAGTTCCTCGAACTCGCAACTCAAATTGACTCGTTAGTTACGACGTCTCTACTCGCGCTCGTATCAGGCCACATATTATGCTATTCGTGCATGTAAATACACACGTAGACACCTCGTACGTGCGCAAACCTTAATGGAATGCGCGCAGGGCCCTCTATCTCGGCTGATCTCTTGTGTGGCTAGCACTCGCGCGAGATCATTAATCAATAACAATCAATCTGAGGGGTCTAGCCAGAGCCACGAGGCGAAAACAACATCATTCGTATAACTGTATTATATTGGGTGCATGCGCATACAGGGCTTCGCAAAATGTGCTCGCTCCTTGAGTATATGCTTAAAAGAGGGTCCGAAGTCTGCGGGGGCTTGCAGTCACTCCCCTTCTGAGGGCCACCGTATCCGTAAAGCATTCAATAAAAAGTGGGGCCTTAAAAGTTTGGCCTTGTCTCACGCGGCTGGAAGAGCGAGGCTCGTTTCTTTCCACCGAAATTAAAATTCTGTTGATCGAACCAAGTCCATTTAGTTGGACGAAAGTCAAGTGGATTCGAGCACATTTTTTTGAGTGAGCAAATAGTTGATTTTTTTCACCAGATAAATAGTTGAATTTACTGGATTCTCATTCAACTACTAGGATTTTGTTGGAGGAACAGTGTTTTCAGACTCGTTGGCCTTAATGACGCTCGAGCCGAACGGCTATCGTCGAATCCATCGAATAATGGAATTTCTGAGGAATCCTGCGCATCGGAGAAGCCAATCGCAGATGCATTTTTGCTTGGGATATCGCTTTATGTTAGCAGGAATGTTGGCCACCACTTTTCGTATCGCGTTGCACACGCGTATTTGTGGCTTTTTAATGGACCGAATGATGCTCGTGTGAAGTAATACCATCGTCGGCGCAATAGCACTTTTCAACGATTTAGTTTACGAGACGAGTTTAACGTTGGGAGAAGCGACGGGAATCGACGCTGTCACAAGTCCGACGGTAAATACGCCGGGTCAGACCCGCCTGAATCCACACTCGAGTTCTACGCAACCGCGCGCGAGTGGCTCGAAACCTCGGTGAAACTTGAAGATACATAATTTAGAAACTGGCAATGACGAATCTCGGTTAATGCGCGCGTTCAGATAAAGAAGCGCTGCTCGAAAAAACGCGCCGGGGTATATCGATCCGTCGAACATGGACGCACGGCTCTTGCTGTTGGTTCGATGAAGATGTTTCCTGGAAGAATCTCCGGACGCTTATCGTCGGATTTCCAAATGGTCGACGAGGATTTCGAAAAATTTCTCACCTCCGACGATTAATGAATTAAAAGCGCTTAAACCCCGTAGGCTCGTAACGCGAGAATGAAAAATGACTTTGAGTCTCAATTCTCATTCGCTAGAATTTAGTCTCCTCTGCACTCAAACTCGCTTGGACGGTCGAACGAATTACTTTGGAACTCTGCTCCTGAAGTTTCGTCATTTTGAAAGAATCTACGAAATGGAGTGTCGCGATGGAAAATGATTTGGAAATTCCGTCAGGAGTCAACACCGCAGACGTCGATTACCATCGGTCGATAAGAACCGAAATTCAAAGCGGTTTACAGGATTGCTCGGCTTATTGCGAAACGAGTGAAGATGCGAGAGGACCGAGTCGTCAACGAGGTCGATCGCGAGCAGAGACATTCACAATCCTGAATTCCATACATCAAAGTGTATCGTTTATTATGTGCTCGCATGTACGAGATCGAAGCGGATCTTGGAGTGAATTGCAAAATAAATCCTATTAGCTTCTCGCTCTCCGGTTTTTTCACATATCTCGAGTGCCAGGGCAGATCTGTGCTTCTTCGGCACGCTGATTGCGAGCTATCTTCGAGCTGATAGAAGTTCAACGCGCCCTCGGCGCTCTCTCCTGCTCCGCTCGGCGAACATCTCTCGCGGGTACGATTTTACTCGACGTTTCAACGAGAGACAGGCTCGGTCCGTGTTTCCAAATAGCGTGATCGTCAAGCGCGAGTCCAGGCAGTTGCTTGATCTCCATCGGAGCACATTTATTCACAGTGAGATTAGTGAGAATCTTAATCTGGCGTTGCTTCACATATTCGCCTGATAATCGATGTTTCGAGGAGCAGTCTTTTCAAAAACGTGCCTAACGTGGCTGCGAGAAAGAGTTTTTACTTGGCAGGAACCGAAGGGAAAAACGATGTGGGAGATTTCATTGCGTTCGGAGCGTTCGCCAGGCCGCGCGGGGCGACGGAACTTTTTCTCCTCGTTCCTCCATTCCCCATCGATCCTTATTCTCCTCCTCATTCGTTCCCTCTTGGTTCTCATCGTACACTGGGATGTTGCACCGTTCCACCACCAGAAACTCGAAGATAGTCGGTGGTACGGCTCGGTGGTGATCTACCGTTGGCGAGCCAAGCCCCTCATTAACGCCTTTGCTAAGAAATTACACGCACTCGGTGGCAAACAAGAGCAAGAAGGTGTCTGGTATGGGCATGCTCCTCGTTCGGTTACACGTGGCATCGGCCTCGTCCTTTTGCTTTTCTCTCCCTCTCTCTTGGCCTCTCCGCCGCTCGCTCGGTCGCTCTCGCTATCTTTGAGGCGTTCGATTCATTTCGTTATTTTAACTTCTCCTGCTTCGTTCGAGCCTCGGAGGCTCTCCCTTTCACCCGCGACGTTGCTTCCTATGTCGATATGTTCACGAGCAAAGCGTGTGAACTTCGAGTGGTAATTCGATCGAGATTTTGGCTCAGATATCCCGCGTGTGTACGTTAGTTGGCTCGACTCGTTTGCTCCTCGCGCGTTGCTTATTCCACAACAACCCTGTTTTATATTGAACTTTCAGATGTCCAAGTGTCATCGGGTTTCCTCGGTAGCAGGAGTTCCCCCGATGAGACGAAATTACCCATTTTTTTCATTTATTCCCTCAAAGAAATATTCTTTCCGTTATAATGTTTTGCTGCACATTCGCATCCTCGATAACGAATCATAAAAACAATAATTCGTCAATGCTGCAAACATCGCGTGCCCGATTTCGAAATCCAATGACGTAGAAACGAGTCCAATTCGGCTGTATTTTCTCGTCAGCGGTGGATAAGAGCCGAGCGATGACGTCGAGCACCGGGGGGTCGCGAGTAATGTTTGACTCGTTGGTATGTCAGTCATTTCGATCGTAACACACAGCGAGTGCGAGTGCTCTCGAGTCTGAGACACTCCTCGTGACCGGACGAGGGAGAGCGATGGCGATCCAGGAATTCGGCCGCGCTTCGTGACGATCTTTCTCTCTCTCGTCCGCGCGCGCGCGCGCGTCCACCTGTATCGTGATCCAAACACGATCTTCGTACGACAGTCTCATAACACGTGGAACATTATTCCGTCTCTCGCGGAGTAAGAAATTCTTCCCACGAGATTTATTCAAGCGCGACCTCCTCGCGTACCTCGGTGATTTCAAATCACATGCGTCAACACGAGGGCGCTGTGTATTTGAAATTGGAATGGTTCTCGTCGATGCTTCGAGCTCCTCGCGACGGTTCACTGAAATACGATTTTTTCGTGAGCCATAATTTTTCATATATCTTCGTCATCGTTCACTTACACTTACTTAATCACGCGAAAGGATGACCCACGAATGCTCCAGATTCTTTCGAACCAACAACGACAACTCCAGAAGCTTGCGCGTCAATAAAAAGCGAACTATAATTAACGGAAAAACAAAAAATAAGAACGAAGATCGCTCTAATCCGCGAATCCAGAGTCCCATGGACGGTGAGAGCTCGTAAAGTGAGGCCGTCCGAACACAAAACGGCTGTTAGGGAAGGGACAGACGAAGAAAATGAGAGGGAGAGAGAGAGAGTGCGGAGAAAATCGTGGGGACGGGGGAGAGTCGAGGGACGCTGAGCGGGACGACGTGTGTTCCGTGGCCGGCGCACGTCAAGACCATCCGCCCGGAGACGTAATCTTATTAAACGGCTATTAGCTGCTCGCCGAGGCTTGTCAACATTTAGACATCTGGCAGACACGCTACATTCTACTTCTAGACGCCTACACACGCGTCAAATGGCTGAGATATGCGATTCGTGTGCGAGTCGCCCCCTTTGTATACTCGGAGAGAAGATTTTCTCGGATCAATATAGCCTGCCGAAATAACGGATACAACGTTGATATACGTGCGAATTGCGAATGGTTATTGATTCGGCGATGTTCGTTGTTGCGGTGGCTTTACCGAGGCGGATCTGAGCAAAGAAATGTTTCAGATTCTATCGAATTTGTGTGTAAGTCACGAATTGTAATTGATTGATTCGAGAATATGAAAAAATACACCGATTGCAAGGAGTTTGCATTCGAAATAAACTTCCTCGCTTTTGGGGAGGGCGGAGATAATATAAGTTTAAAATCGTATTGGAGGCAGTATAACCCCAACTAAATAATGAAACAATACGAATACATTATGAGAAAGTGTTGGAGCCGTAAAAATGAATCGGAAAGTTGGTTATTACCGGTCGGTGCGTATAACTCATTGAATATAAAATGTAAATACGCGAGAAAGAGGAAGAGGCACGCTCGCTTCCTTTTTTTTATCTCGGCTCGGTTGTTTTTTCAGCCGCACGCAATTTCCATTATTATTTTCACCGGCCGCCGCGGTTTCACGGTCAATATCGTAAAATTTATCGGGATACGAGTACGATGATATTTTACCCGAGTCCAGCCACGAGGGAGAAAGAGAGAGAGAGAGAGAGAGAGAGAGGGAGGGAGAAAAGAGTCGCGAGTTTGTGCACTGGATGCGCGCAAACGTGGAACTGGGGCCCACCCATGGTGGGCCCCGTTCGACCATCAACACATATATTTGGCCGTGGGGAAGCCATAACCGCGGTATTATTCCGCTATTTATTCGAGTATGGAACCCAAGCCCAGAACCCCATTCACCACTATCGCTTTAATTCCACCACCGACACCGCATCCACCTTCATCTAAATCTTCTTAATACGGAGCCGACCGCGAGATCGGCACAGTGGACCACTTGTTTCGCCCAGCTGGGGGAAGCTCCGACGCCACGGGGGTGCGCCGCTTTCTCAGATAAGTGGGCTTCTATAGCTACAATGAGTTTATATACGTTCGGCTACATTCGTGGGGAAGTGCGGCGCTAAAATTGGTACACCCATTCGATGGAAAGGCCGATTTTTTGTCACTTGGAAGCCCTGATATGAGATGATTCGGATGAAATGATACGAGCGCAATCGGATCGAAAGAAAAGGCTGTGGGCTTCAGGATCGATTTCGCGTGGAGCGGTGGGACCGCGAGGAGCTTTTGCGCGCTATTAAAAAGAGCCGTTGATACGAATTGTTTTTCCGTTTGTATATCGTTAAACGGAGGGGAATTTATCGGTCGGTTGGCTCCAGTCGGGGGAAAAAGGTGTCATTTACTTAGCGTTGATCCGTCGTAAAATAAGAATGATTTTTATTCGCGATCTGAAAATTGTGAATTCCGAAAAATTTAGCACCGCCGTATAGATTCATTTATTGGCCGTATAACGCAAAAAGTTCACAGCCCTTGGCCTATCGGCATAGCGATCGGGCACACATGCTCGTACTGTTGGGCCCGATAATCCTGGAATTCTCCATCTCTCGCGGACCTCGAGAGCTTCAGTCTCATTTGCATAGACGACCTGACCCGGGTGAGTATGGAGCTCTGGAATATTGGAACGAAAGAGGGAAAGAGGACGCCGTTGCGCGTTTAGCCACAGCCTCTGCTCACACCGATCCAGCCAACATAAATACGCGCTCCCGAGTCCGCGCATACAAACAGCCTCCCATTTTCTTCCTTTGTGAATAAGTATTTCTCGTGCTCCTGCTGTTACTGCTGCTGCTGCTGCTGCTGTTCGCCATAGCGCACGTCGAACAAAAAGGACACGCGTCTGCTCGTCCCGTTTTTACGATTCGGCTCTAATTTTATCGATGCTCGAAGCGAACGTCAACTCGTTGGAATGGAAGAATATTTTCAAGCCGCTGGCCGTGGAAAAGGTGCGGAGGATCGAAGATTCCTGAACTTTTCGAATGGCGATCGATTCGCCAATAATTCCGCCTCAAGTTTCATTTTTCTCACGAATTATTGAAGAAAAATTCAATATTTTTCGGCAGCTTGCCGGCGAAAGCTTCGAATATGTCAAAAGAGCGTTAATCGAAATGAGATTGAAGTTAGTTTCGTGAGTTAACCTGAAAGCGATCGGGGGACGAGGCGCAACGTTGAGGAAGGGCAAGTTCAAGAGTCTCTTGATTATGCGACATGCTTCGCTGAGGGTTCCTCTCGGATGAGGCTGCGGGGCTCGCGAGTAAAATAATGTGGTCAAAGTGGGTGGATTCGATGAGGTCCGAAAGGGTCACAGCAGGGTCGTGGGGAGGATAACTATACATATTTCTTCCTATGTGCTATTTGTGTACTTATAATGGAGGGTACGAGTGTGTATGGAAAGAGGTAAAGGTGTGCGGCGGAACATAGTCAGCGGAGTAAAACGTACGTGAAGATGGAGAGAGATGGAGACCGCTCGAAGAAAAGAGAGAGCGCGAGGGTGGGAGGGAGTGGAGAGAAGACAGGGGTCGGGTTTGGCGCGAGTTCACTCACGAACGAGCGAAAGACAGCGTCGTAATCACATTACGTTGATTTTTACGTGGCGACCGGCTATTAATTCCACGGGTGTACACACACTCACCCGCACGCACACACTTGCAAAAATCTTTGCCGAGAGGTTGGAGGGGTCCAGTCCAATATACTCCCGACCACCGAGTCCCCGCGTTTGCACGCTTAAGATATATATCCCAGCTTCGGATACGTCCCTCCCCCCTTTCCATTCGAGGAGGGGTGTTGTACACAAGCAGAAGAGACCTGCCGACCGTACGTGTGTGTGCGTGTGCGCGCGCGTGTGTCGATGCTGGGCCTTCTTTCGCGACCCCACCTCTAAGCGTTTCTTATTCTCCTTCATTGTTGGTCTTCGCACAACGCTTCTTCATCCTCTTATTCTCCTTCCTCGTCTTCTTCAGTATTTTCCGGTTCTTCTTCCTTCTCCTCGCGGCTTAGGCAAGCTCGCGTATGCTCGCCTCAATGCGCTCGTAAGTGCGTGTGTGTGCGCGGGTGTGGCGAATACGTGCCGAGGTCGAGGGTCGAATCCCGATCCCCAGCTTTGTGAACCCTCCGCAACGGCGCTCGCGTTCGGCGTCTCTTTCCCTCTCCCTCCCTCTCTCTCTCTCTCTCTCGCCCTCCCTCCCTCCCCGCTCCACTCCTCTCCGCTCTTCACTCCTCCTCGTACTCCAACAACCAATCCCCAGACTCGCTCGTGAATGCTGATGCATTTTAACGCAACGCAAACCTCTCACTCCCTCCGACTTATATCCGTACAACCGAACCGTCCCAACGCAAACACGTGACTAGTACACACATCTCCGATATTATACCGCGTAAATAGTCCCGGAATATATACCTCGCACGTGATCGAGCGTAAGCCCCGCTCACACATACCCGCGCGCACCTCGCTCGCTCCGTCATTCTTCGATTCACACTTTCAATACCATTTTTCATTTTCGTTGGTGCCTATTTTTTGGGTCAATCCGAAATAATGCATTTTCAATCCACCTGATGCTGAGCGTGCTGTCACTGTTTTTGAGGTTGAATCATTACTGGGTCAATTTTATCTGCAGAAATCATTCACGACGTCGATAATTATTGAGTTTTTAGTCAAATATCACGGAGTTTATGAGAATTAATTTTTTTTCGAAAATACGAATTGAAAAGTTTCCATGATAACGATGCATTCTCATTTTTTATAATAACATACGTTTTATACGTCTCTTAGGTTTTGATAGAATTCGCGTATGCGTAAGATTGCACAGACACAGAGACTCGCGTGTAATAAGAAGGATGGATATAAATATATTTATATAGAGAATAAGGGATAGGCGTGGGAGAGTTCATTGAGGAGAGATAGTATCAGCGATTTTATTTCAAAGCGGACATGCCCGTTACGAGGAGGAGAATAAAGGGGAATGAGGAAAAGGATGGCGAGGAGAGGAAGAAGGGCGGGAGAGGGAAACTACTCGACTGGATTCACCAACAGGATAAAATGCATCCTCGCGCATACTCCAAATTCATGGTCGCGTGCTTGCATCGGTTTTTCCTCAATTCGAATCGAAAGGATCGACGGTGAAGCAGTCCACCCTGAACGACGTAATCGATGTTCGATTTTTTCAGCTTATTCGCAGCAGCGTTTTGATAGAGCCTGATAATAAATTTCATAAACGAAACGATCATTTTGAGTGACAATGAACTTTTGACGACTTTTTTTCCTGGTCCATTTTGCCCCGGAGGCTCGAAAAGAAGAGAAACCCGAGTGAATGTTGAATCGTGTGTGCGGCTACCGTTGAATGCAATCGGTCCGCGCAGCGGCGAGTTTCGTTTGAATTATTATGCGTAGATAGGACGATGATCTATTGTCCTCTCGCGGATACTCGGGAGCGTGGTTTTTTGCTCGGCGGACTAAAGATTTCCAGCTCGGCGAGGGAGTTCCGCTGGCCATTCAATGAGACTCTTCGGGACCCGTGGGTATCATACAGGCTGCTCTTCGCCCGGCCCTCCGTCGACTCTTAATAGTATTGAAATTACTAGTTAGACGCATAATCGAGTTATAACTTTTACCGGGTGGAATGATGAAGGTGGATACCCGTATCCAGCGCCCCCTCTCGCCCCTCATTTTCTTCTCAGCCTCAGATACGTCTGTGCAGACTCTCTCTCTCTCTCTCTCTCTCTCTCTCTTTCTCTGCTGCGGATACAGTGCGTTACGGCACCATCTTCGATCCACCATATTGCACAACCTTCCACTCTGGATAATGAAAATGAAAAATCCCTCTTCGGCTACCAAAGACCCGAAGCCATAAACAATTCTCTCGTCCTTAGGAGAAAGAGAGAAGAAGAGAGAATCAGCGCTACCGAACATGGGAACATATTTCTCTACCCTGTTCCCTTCACCATCCCCCAATTTCGCATTATCCTCTCTGATACACTTAAACATCTTATATCGCCGGAGAACCGTATTTACTTGCTGGGAGTTGATTGAACAATCACTCGTACGTACTGTTCCCGAGCGTTTGCTCATTTCGTTTGAGCCACAAAGCCCCTCTGCATCAACATATGCTGGGATTTTTATCCTCGTGACAAAACACTTCAATGTTCAGCTCCGAGGCTGAAATTCGAAGAGTTACTATTCGGGAAAGGCTTTCCAGACTAGTTTGATAAGTTTTTTCTCGTTGCTTTCTCGTCCAGCTTCAAATTCAATTTTAGTTTTATGAAAACAGAAGCTTTGAAGACGCTGCTAAAACGAAACCCTTTCGGTTCAAGAAAATTTATGGTTTCTGAATGGCAATAGGAATTTTATTAGGATTTAGCGATTAGGAGGAAAAATATTTTAGTTATTGATTCGGAGCAAGACTAACCTCACACGAGAAGATCATTTTCACGAGACTCGCGTGTAAGACGATGATGTATTGTGTGCCTTGCTCCAGTTTGAGAATTTGAGAATTTATTGAAGAGACGTAACTATAGAACTGAGGTAATCGATATGATAGTTTTCGAGGATGGACTTCATTGAATTGGAGAAGAAACACGAGTGAGCAATCGAATAGAGCATAGCAATTACCACACACACACACACACACACACACACACACACACACACACACACACACACACACACACACACACACACACACACACACACACACACACACACACACACACACACACACACACACACACACACACACACACACACACACACACACACACACACACACACACACACACACACACACACACACACACACACACACACACACACACACACACACACACACACACACACACACAAATCCAAAAAAATTGACTCATCTCCATCACTAGTTCTTTTGGTCACACAGACGTAAATTTCATCACGTTAAGAAATCTTCTTGTTCTTTGGCCATTCAAGTATACAATGTTAAGGGTGAAGACGAAACTATAACACAAAATATCGATATTAAATAAACTGATTGAATATTTCCATGAGATAAACTGCCATGTTCTCTTTCACCGTTCGCCGTAGAAAAACTGTCTCCGAGTAAACAAACGTTCCTTTTGTTTGTTCCTTTTTTTCTCTTTTATATCTAAATTCATCTAGATACTTGAATTAGACAGTGTAACTATCTTTACTGTCAACACCAATCGATAATATTAATACTCAATTCAAAGAATGAACCACTGATCAAACAAAAAGTTTCTTTATTTCATAAAATCTTTTAAACAAGTTGAATAACTTTGTTGTCATTGATTTTTCTTCTCACCGAGCACCCCTGCATTGATGAACTTGAAGTTCGAAGGGCTCGATTTTTCGAGTCGATGGCTAAAATGATTGGCCACCGAAAGCAGGGAGCTCCGAGGATGACCGCAAACAGCACTTCCCGGTTCATTGAAAAGAGGCTCAACGTTTTCTCAGGCCGTGATATACGTTCGCGGCTGGAAACGGTTTACAAAATGAGTGATGGTTCGAACTTTGATAAATTCATTGAGAGTCTCGTAGTAATGTGAATAATCCTTGGGAGACGCGCGGTGCTAACAATAAAGCTGTGAGTTTGAAGCCGCACTCGTGCGTTCGCTGGCGGACTATTAAGTGATATAATCGTACGGTGTTCCAGTGTCCTTGGACGAGGACTGTTCTCAGGGGAGTCTTGCAATCTCGATAAGTCCGGCGCGGAGTAAGGCCCGCCGAGATAAAGGAATAAAAAAAAGAGAATCAATACGATGACACGGGTCGCGGTGAACCCGATGAGGATTCACCGGGCTGGCTCTGCGCCCGGGATCACAACGAGAACCGCGTATGCGCTCCGCCGATGGACAATGCTTCATTAGATCATTGTCGATGCACAATATCACACAATTAGCTTGGACCCGAGAGCATTGAACGTTCACACCGATCGAGAGTATCGCTCGAGCGTCACTTCTCTCAAAAGAAATCTTTAACAGGCTCTCTCGCGCGCCTCGATATTGAAGCAGCGCCGCTTCCCCCTCGTCGCCGCTCCGCGCCACGATCTACCGATCACTCGAAGCGTCGATCGTTCGATCGGCACCTTTATGAATGTTCCCGCGTGCATTATGTCCGAGTCGCATAATGCTCTTTATACGGAGCTTCTTTTATTCTCTCTCTCTCTCTCCATCTCGGATCCTCATGCTTATTTCTTCGCTTTGAATCGCTAAACGTCTCCGGAATCTCGCCGCTTAAACCTCGGCGTACAGCAATTTACAATAAAATCGGTGAATATCGCTCACGCTAAATCAGTTACTTGTCAGCTGATTTTTTAGCTGTTTTTCATCGCCGATGTTGATCCGGCGAACGGCTCGAGCCTCTCGCGCGATTCAACAGGAAATTGTGACTCCGTTGATCTTTTTTGATCTTCTGTTCCACTCTGAATTTCGAATCGACTCATTTCTGTGGACAAAATCATTTTTCAAAAGTTCATCAAAGAGAGCTTCGAGCCAAGTATAATTCCGCGAGTCTCGCGACACGGCTCGCCAACAACAGCAGCTACAAAAGTGAGATCCAAGTGCATATGCCAAGCTTTTTCTAAGACCAGATAACGACCGCGAGGACCAACCGGCCCAGGGAACAACACCGTGCGCGAGCGAGCAAATTATGTGATCAAGATTCAACTCCGCGGTGAACGCTCGGAACGTCGGCACCGTTGACTGGAATTCCAGCGCACTGTACGTCTCCCAGGCTCCCACAACGTGTCTTCGTCGTCCACCGAGAAACCGATACAGCAGCCTAGAAAATCTCTAGACCTTTATGCATGCACCCGTGTGCAGGTTATTCCAGAAAATCTGAGCTCGGGAACTCCTAGGAAATACCAAAATTGCCGATTTTTTCGAGCAGTCTCCAGCTCGAACAATTCGCAGTTTCTCCGGATACTTTCTTCACAACTTTTTCCGCATTTTCGTCCTCGAAATGCTCAAACTCTAAAATAATTGAGCATAAAAAGCTTACTTTTGAGAATAACGCCGAAAAAACCTTTCAAACACTGAAAAATTCCTTGATAAATTCGTCTGATCCGTCGATATAAAATTCTCCAGCGCGACCGCACCAGCTCGATTCAACGTTTGACGATAAACAAGAAATCAAAAGTGACGATAAGATGAATAACGGAGGTTCAAATGTATCGAAAGACCTCGTGGATTAGAAGAGCTTGTGTAGAAATTGGAGGGGTTGGATAAGATGGAAACGCTGTTGGTACGGAGTTCGTGCCCCCATGGCGTGCTCTCGGTACGTAGGCACATATGGGTGCACCGGGGCTTGTCTCTTCCGTCACGACAAAGTCGGTGCTAATGAAAATTCCGGTGAAGCATATACGAGGCAGGCTTGATCGGAATGCGGTCCAATTAGAAGGCTTTCCCTTGGGACCTATACGCGAGGTGAATTTTTCTTCTGTTTGTATTCTCGTGTGCGTGTGTGCGTTGTGTCTTATCTCGTATTTAAACTTCTTACTGGCCCTTCGTCTAAATCGGTAGATAATGTAAAATATAAGAGTGTGTAGTACGTAGGTAAAATATGTGAGGATGGTACGTAGTGGGTGCGAGAAGTTCTTGACGTATGGTTGGACTGCGCGAGGGGCTCTCGAGGAAAGCCGCGAGAATTGGTTTATTACATCGAAGCGAGCGAGGGATACAGAGCCGAGCCGCCTAATGGTGATTCGGTTTTACATCCTCTTCCCGGCTTTCTGGGCTTCGAATTCTTTCTCGGACTGCCTTTTCCTTCTCGAACACACACTGCTCTCGGGCCTCTCCCTCATCCGTCTGCTTCTCCTGCTCCTTCCTCCTCTTTTTTCTGCCTTTCTCGACTTGTTCCTCGCTCTTCTTTTTATTCCTCTCCTCGCACTCCCTTTCCTTCCACTCATCCATCTCTCCGCGATAATCTCGTTCCTTTTTTTCCCTCTGTTTCTCACCAGCCTCATTCGCCCGTTGAGTGGCTATCATATGTGTGTGCAAAGGTCGTTTCGTGTCAACTTTACTCCACTTTCGCTTGACCAATGGATTTTTGTAGAGAGTATTAAGGGAGCGTCACCCGTGGTCGAATGATCGTTCGGTCCGCGACTCTTTTGAGGATCCTACGTGAGCTCCCGAATAGAATAAATGCGAATGAGAAGCGGCGAGTGAGGTCAAAGCGTTCGCGGTTTGGAGCGAGTCGATTTGGCAAGAACGCCTCGTATACGTGTGAGGGCTAAGTGTAACGTGCCTTCGCCTCGTTTCATCTCCGCGTTCCTCGCGATATGTTCTCTTATATTCGCGAGGAAACACCACGGGCGTCCGCGAAGCGAGACTTCCTTTAACGAACTAACAAATCAATTCGATGCTGATTAATGGGGAACCTCGGGCAATAGCCTAATTACCGGGGTAATTACTCGATTGAAGATGAGCGTTGTCGATCGACGTGGCGCCGAGGAGCTCATTGGAGCCGTCTTCATGACGAAGCCTGGGCGCGAGTGAAAGCGGATAAACTTTTGTGTCTTTCACGAGTAGGTGGAGTGTCTCGGTAATCGTGCGACGGCCCATCGCCATTTACGATGCTGAATTATGACTCGCTATTTCGCGCGGTTCTTCCCAACGACGAGAAATCATTCGACGAACGAGCGAATGTCATTTGTTTCCGGTGCAGGATTATCCTAACGAAGTATTAACGCAGCCTCATTTCCGACGGTGCTACCGCGTGTCTGCGGCGAGTCTGACTCCTCGATTCGATCTCCTCCGCGAACAAAGAATGCATCGTCGTTTGTAAGATAGTCGGAGCTCGGGCGCGACGATGAATCCACAGGCAGAGGTCACGTCACATTTGCGGAGGTCAAAGTGAAGTAACGCAGATGCGCGGAGCCTCCGATCATCTCGGATGATCGGGGAAAAGGTGCAAGCGATATTGTCGACGGAATCGCAAGCGGACTGGCGCTTTCGAGGGGGCAGCGCGAGTCAGCCAAATGAAGAGAGTAAAAAATGAGTTGAAGGAGCGAGCAAGCGGAGCTAGACGTCGGCGAGCAACGTCCGTCAAGCGGAGCGGAGCGCGCAGGGGGCTATTCCAAAGTGGGGGAGAGGAGTTTGCGCTACAACGTGGCGGTCGACGAGCGTCTTGAAGGACTTCGGGGCATCCCCGGCGAGTACCGACGAGAGGTCTGATCTCGAACCCCGAAGAAAGAGGTGAGAGGTTAGGCAAACACGAGGCTTTATCTGATGGCCCGTCAGCGGCCAGCTCGGAAGATCCAGGCGTCATGGCAGCAGCGGGCCCGGCAGTCGCGCTGCCCGAACCGAGAGAGCTCTGGAACTGCCACACGCTTAGAACGAGATCCTCGGAGCGTTGTGCATCCGACTGAGGCATCATCCGCGTTGTCCTCGTCTCGTGTCGGCCCGCGCTTCAGCCGCGAGACTCACGGATTTGCTACACTCGAAGCAGGCGAGGCGCGTACATGCGCGAATCGCGGGCTCGCAGCGTTTCCAACGACTCACCGAACTCTTTACTTATATTCAATTTGAATCCGTGGCGGCGCGTATCTCGATGAGATATTCATCGATTTCAAACCCACCGCAATACTTGGCCGCGGGGGGACGGAAGGGGGGCAGCCAGTTGTCTTATTAGATCGAGCATCTGCTCGAAGCGCCGTTCCCCTTCGAGGCGGGACTTACAATTTTGTCGAGTCACGCAGAGCTTGCCTCGATGACGCGAGGTGGAGAAATTAGAACATCTTGTCGTCGATTTCTAATCGATCCTCGCCGTCACTCCCGGGCAGCTCGACACCGAATATTTTTATCTTCGAAGCTCTCCCTCGATCTCCTTCGTAATCGTCGATTTTTCCATTTTTTTTTTTTACTAATCAACGACTCTTCTTGCTCACCTCTGCACGGCTCGCCGAACTGTTTTTAAATAAATAAATAAATGATCCGGTAGATTGGCTGTGAGTCAGAAGGTACCCGGGGCATTTGTGGCTCGTTCGATAATTAGGTGCTCCGAAGAGGTACCACGGGGGGTCATATTCTTGCTCCAGAGAACATGTGGGTGCGTATATGTGTGCGAGAACTCCGCTCGCCGTGATGCTGCTGCCCGAGCCGAGGAAAAGAAACGTCCTTTAAAATGTAGCCAACGAAATTGACGGGGATTCCTTAATAAGGCTCTCACTCGCTCGACCTGAACACGAGAAATCCTCGGGCCCGCTCCCTCCGCCCTCGAAGGTCGTGCCCGTCCATTTGTCCGGGGAAAAGGGCGCGCACTCTCTTGATTCTTCACCAGCTAATCCAATTTCAATGCTTAACTATAAATAAGCCCATAACGTAGCGGTAAATCATCTATGAAACTTCTTTGAAACTCCGCCACCTTCTTCGCAGTCTTTCTTTTACTTAGCACCGTTGTGAAACGGCATTCTGCATCATTGGGATTGAAAATCGTTCGAGGAGAGAAACGAAAAGTTACGAGAGCGAAAATAATGGCGGTTAAATGTTCTCGTTCGAGGGAATTTACAACGAAATTCGTAAATCGTCTGGTCAGCGGGGGCTTTATGGATGGAGGAATGAATGCGGAAAGGAGGCGCAAAACTCGATCGGAATGTCCATAAATTCGATGGATTCGACAAAAAGTATTGAGCCGATTGAAAATCAGGTGTGCAAAGATCGATCGTGAGCCGCATCGAACGATTTTCGCACTTGGGTGAGCTGCATCAAGACTCGCAGCTCGACACGAAGCTCAGCGAGCGCGGTGCGTCTCGACACACTTGGAAAAATTGGCAGGCAGTTGAAGTCGTATCTTCGACCCACGCGCGCTTTCAGACGCTCGGATACACACAGAGTTTAGTTCTTCTCGCTCGTTTTGTATCGGACTCTTTTGGGCTCTCTCGCACACGCATCGCTTATGAAGACATAAATCAAGATGGGGCTTTCGTCGGCCCCCCACACGATGCTCGCAATTACACACGGGCAAGCGTAACGCGATATATAATAACGCGTGTGCGCGGCAATATATGTATATACGAGCTCGTTACGAGGATAGGCCTCCGCGACGAAAAAGGTCTCCGCGAGGTGCGCATAGCGATCGGTAGGCGCATATATTTTTCTCCATTTTTTTTGCGGTTTCTCGCTATACGTAGGTGTGGGAGTTGTGCCAATTTGCCAGGTATTTGGACCGGCTCTCCGGAGTACATAACGAGCTGACTTCCTTCGGAGTATTTATTCTTTAAAAATGTTTTTGCACCGATCGCGGGCGCAGTACGAGCGGATGAGGAGAGTTGAGAAAATGGTGAGAATAATAAAATGGAACTGTCTCGTGCGGATCTGGGGCTGGGCGGCCTTCGGGCCAGTCCGAGAGACGCGGTCACGCTTAGCAATATTTGCCTTCGATCCACAAAACACAAAAGCGGAGTTTACGTGCGTCGCCCTTGATGGCTCGGCGGGCGCGCGACCGCGCGCTCTCTCCGCTCTTCCGAGAGCTCGAACCAACAGCGACAGTCAACGTTTGCTCGACAATTATGTAAGCCTGTCAAACTGTTTCACCAAACATCGCGTCCAACGACGCGAAGCGACGACGACGAGAAAGAGACTCGAGCCGCTGCTCGCCACGTTCACACGCCTTCCCGCTCTCTCTCTCTCTCTCTCTCTCTCTCTTGCCCATCCCAGCCTCGCCGAATCAAACAACAATCAAAGACGAAAGAAACCACGAAATGTATGCACGAACTTATCTCTACGAATTGGAACGTTTCGACTCGGAGTACGCCACGTGTCTCGCGACCTAATTTCGTCTCCACAAAACTCTCAAGCCATCACAGCGTTAACGGCGCTGTAGTGCGGTCAAATTTCACGATGCATTTATTCAGGGCAAGCTCGAATCTTGACTAATGGAACTCAAGCATCCCCCGTAAAGTCGTAAAATACGAATTTTCATTTTCGAACGTAAATAACTTCTTCGTTCGCGAACGGTATCGAAGATTCAAGTTCTCTGGATCGACAAGATTTTCCTGCAAACTACGGAGACGTGGTTCGTCGTGGAATCATTTGAGAATAACGTAGGAAAGTCGGCATGCGAATGCACGAGATCGAACTTCAACTGTGAATCATTTCCTGAACGCGGATTCGATCAGTTCTCTCCTGAAACAACGAAAGAAGCCTCGTCAGTGATTCATGTCCGTAAAAATGTCATTGCAATTGGAATTTCCGACGTGGACAAAAAAGTAGGGAGCGTCAGCGGCTCGGTAAGATGGCCGCGGGTGTCGGTTCTCGCGGGCCAGCACACATCAGGTGACTCGAGAGAAAGACGCGCGAGGCGTCAGCAAGCGGAGCAGAGATTGAAGTACGATGTGGGTGAGCGCGAGGAGCGAGCACGTCCAAGAATGAGAAAGAGGAGGCAGCAGGGACGTTCCTCGTAACAGATCTCGTCCAACATGCAGCAAATACCAGCTCTTGTTTGACTATCTCACGATCCCACGGTCCCCGTGCGAGTCCCCCGCGGATACTCCCTCCGACGAGGAGTTTGCGTTACAACCGATTGGGGATACCTAACGAGTTCGGCTTGTCGTCGTGTCCACCTCTCCACACGGTGTTGCCAGTTGGCGGAGCGCGGTAACACATTCGCAAAGTCACTGAGAGCTCGTGTGTAGTGGCAAACGAACATGCACGCGCGGCTCGTAATGGCTGACGCTGATAAGCATCGATCGGATCCAGGAAACTCGCCATCTGAACCAACTCGTAGTCGTTCCTCCACCCGCGGGCTTGACTCCAACACCTTCGGGAGCCATAACACTGCGCGTCTATGCCGATACTTGCGGATCGACGAACCACCGAGCGTTGTTATTGGAGCTGCTGCATCGTCGACGAGGAAAATTTTGAAAGCAACTGCCCCCGTAGAGAATCGTTTGTACTTGTGAGGGATTGTCAATATTTTTAAAGGCGGAGACTCGATCTTGTCTCTGCAGGACAATTTGGACGATCATGTCTCACGTTCGCTAGCATGATCCTCGGAATCCTCCAAATGATGGAGTCGTTGCTAAATTATTGAAGGGATCGAGCCTAACGAGGATTGGAGGGACAATTTGTCAGGTGAAGGGACTCTTGGTGATTCCCTCTCTGGCAAGTTCCCTTTCTGCGGGGGTGGTGGTTCCGACGAAGCGGATGTTGCACCTACGATGGGTGCGTGCTCTTCGGCTATAAATCATACGAGCTCGACGTACCATGTGTTTGTATTCGTGTGTGAAAAGAGAACAAGAAAAAAGAAAAAGTTGAGAGCAATGCGCGTTCTGCTCGCGCACTTTCTCGGTCTTTTGCGTTCTTGAACTTGTCAAAGGGTCTTGCAGTCTTCCATTCACTTCCCAGATTGATCTTTCTCTCTTCATTCACTCGCTTAGAAATCGCCGAAAAGCGGTCACCAAAATTGCGCATAGTAAAACGTTCAGGGAAACTCTTGGAGCTTAAAATTGCACTAATCATTTCAGATGCTCATGTCCTGCGACATTTATTATACCAATGTTCAGTCAAGGCTCTATGCTTACGCAGAAAAGTTGACGTTCACTCTTTCACCTTCGTTATCATCCTCGGAAGCTGCATCATCGAACAGCTGGAACGAAAAATTGACAAATATTGGACAAGCAGGAAAACATTTTTCGCTGAGTTGCATCGAACGTTGTGCGATTTTGTACATCGTTGCGGAGTCGAACATGCTAGCATTGATTCATATTGAGAAGACAAATGAATTAATTCAACTGAATTTTTGTCGAATTCGTATTTTTCTTATTTTACAATGATTTTGATATTATTTTGGCAATCATTTCTCAATTGAGGATTTTTAAAAATAACTGGCCTCCTCGTTGATGAAACTTTGGGCTGATTCAGCGGATGCCAAATTGTCTTCTGCCTGGAAAACGAATGAAAATATGACTAAACTTCTCTTCAGGTGGATCAATAATCATAGATCCCACGGTGGATTCAAATAAACATTTTTTCTGTGGTGTTAATACTATGAATATTGATGAGAGCATTTAATAAGGGTAAAAAAGGTTTGGAAAAAATATTAATGTTATTTGAAACTTACATTAGAAGTTTGAGGCAAGCAATAGACCCCGACGATCCGAAATAAGACCGCAGCAATATAGCAATAAAATTACGCTTCTCCAAAAATATAATGCAAATATAATTTTTTCCCGTATAATACATTTTTTTACCGATTAAAAAAATTTTAACCAATTGGCTGAGAGCAGCATTTGTTTTTTTTTTTATTTTTTCGATTGAATCGCAGTTGTTATCGTTTAAAAATCTAATGAATAATTTAAAAGCTCAAATATTGGTCTTGTCACATAATTTGGAGCGCTAAGCGTTCGAACCATGAATACATTAGAATATTGAATTTTTTTCTCGTTCTTTCCACGTCTGTGCTTGAATTTTATTCGCTAGCCCATTTTTGTCGATTCTTATCACTCTTCTTTATGTTCTTTTACTTCTAGAACATTTCCGCAGTCGTTTCAGCGAACGTTGACACGAAAAACATTGCCAAAAATTCTATCATCGCTATCAAACGCTCAACTCCCAGCCCTTTGCCTCGGGCAAGTTGCAAAATCCATCAGGCAAATTTCGGCAACAACAATTAATGCAAAATAACAAGCGGATCATTGCTTTTGATCACGTGCAAAAGATTCGCAGTTGATTTTGGTCCAGTTCCAAGTTTTTCTGTCTTCTGGACTTTCGGATTTTCCTGTGAAGGTCGAGCCCCAAGATTTCAAGGTGTGCACGGATAATTCTTCCCTGCCCTACACATGTGTACGAATATAGATGCATAGTGTTTAAAATAGTTATTAAATAATAAAGATTAAAGAAAAAAATAAAAATGTTCATTGCCTACTGATGCTAAATATTTACCAATCGCACACACAACCTGAACATCGACACAGAAAAACAAGCCCGAGAGGAGGCCTAGATGCTTTGGTAGTTTCCAAGATAATGAGAACAACGCAATCTTTTTGTCTCGGAGAGAAAAGAAAAAACAGCGGTAGAGGGAAGATCATCGATAGAGAAAGAACGACATTGATTGAGAGAAATAAAGAGAGCACAATTCTGGTATATTCATCTTGGCTCAGTTGTCGATTTCGTGATTCTCCTAATAAAGGTTAGTTTACGACTTATTAATTTATCTCAACTATAGAATGTAAGGTGCAAGACATAGATAATTCTCAGCTCACACGGTTGTATCCATCTCAATTTAGTAATTCTCTCTCAATCTCAAAATTGACGACGAATGATTATCCTCGAATTTACTCTCCGATTCTCATTATTCTATCACATGAAAACATGCTTCTTCAATAAATAATCGGTATGGATCAATAATATAATTTCTTTCAGGGATTACCAAATGAACGATTATAAGTTCCACACATATATTGAAAACATAGACATATGAGAAAAAGACTGTTCCAGGCTGTTACAAAATACGAAATTGAGCACATTTGTTCCACTGTTGAAGTTTCGAGATACGAGCTGGCCGAACCGCAAGTCTCGTGCTTCTCTTCCTCACTATTTTTTTCTTGTATTTTTTTCATTTTTTTCTCTAGGTCTCTGCGTGCGGCCTCCATCCACCACCCTTTACGCCACCACCCCAATATCATAAATCCTTCGAGGTGTTAATACGTTCGCGCTCAAGTACACTCGTATACAGGGTGTCCCTTGAGGACTCTTCAATCATTTTCTCTTGCTTCGATGTTCAGCGATTCGAAGCAACGAACCTCTTGCAAACGAAATTACGGCGGTTCCGGATTCCAATTTCGTTATTCTTGCTTGTTCCGTTTGACTTCGTTGATTTTTTTCGTTTAAAGTTGCATAGAAATATCTAAATAAATAAAAAATATAAAATTTGACGTAAAGGATACTAGTTTATGGAAAGTTGGCATAAAACGAGAATTAAGAGTCTACGACCACGAGTTGACCACGAGCATCGTTAGTTTTAATCACTTGAGAGCCCAGTGAAGTCCAAACGAGATCAAGCCACATTTTCCAAGTTGCGTTTGCCAGGTCCAGCAATTCCTGATGGATTCGATCGAAAAATAGCGAATGTCCTGATTATGACATCTCCGAAAAGATCACCCTGTGGATACAATTTCCGGGGAATATGCTGGCTTCACTTTCCAACCCTCTGGGACGGTCAAAAGCCACCTGAAATGTTTGGAAGCACAGTTCCATTTGTGGGTTTCGTTTATGCGAATATCAGACAATTTATTTTTTCAGTCAGACTGTTGGAAGGACCCGGCGGTGTTCTCGGCGGGCTCTCCGTCTTTAAGTGCCATTCGGAATGCAGAGCAAATCTTATGGTCCAGGGACTCGACCTTCGACCCTTCCACCGTTCGTTCTGGCCGAATAACACTCACAAATTTTTCGCAATGTATCGATAACTTTGAAATTCACCGAAATAAAGTGCGAGCGCAAGATTCGTAGAATCAAGTTCGTTTACGATTAAGAAAAAATGTCAATTGGGGGCAAAAATCCTTTGAAATTCTCACTGCATTGTAATGCGATGAATATTGCTGCAAAATTGAATCACATTCGGAGAAAATTCTAACCAGCGAGTGTAGAAAAAACTTTTTTCTCACTAAAGAAAATTAATCACAAACGAGTTGACTAAAAAATTATAGAAAAAAGCTTCGTTAAGAGGATGGATCAGTCGGTATATCGCAACCGTGAGTGCGAGAGAGATAGCTGCAAATTTTGAAATCGAAATTCTTTGACACAGTTCGACCGATTAAAAAAAGGCTCTGTAAGTCGATTTTTGCCATCGTCCTGCGTAGGCTGACAGAGCCTTTTTTTAATCGGTCAAACTGTGTCAAAGAATTTCGATTTCGAAAATTTCAAGTGAGGTTAGTCGACTGATCCATACTCTTTCGAAATACAGTTGATAATCGTACCAATTCATCGCCCATTCGTATAAACTCTATCGTTCGATCTATGCTTGAACTCCGGGATTATCAAAGGATCTATACCCTAATGTGACGAGCAACAAAAAAGACTATTTTCACGAATTTTTTTAACCGGTATAAATTATAACTATGAATATAAAAAGTGAAAATTCCATTTCTCATAGTCCACAATTGGTTCGTTACGTAATTACCAAGAAATCGAAAAGCCATAAAAACACGCCACCAAATAACATACTCCAATGAAAATACCAAGCATGAATATCGTAGAAATATCGATAAGAGATAAATAACGACGCAGAAATAGTAAAAATATTGTTCGCAGCAACTTTTGACTTGAGAATAAATACTCTTTACAATAAAATAAATAGAAGAGATAAAAGTGTTACAACCAATTCGAAAACTATATTCATTATTAACAGAGACCCAAGTATTGATCAACCTTTTCTCCCTGTCGTCATAAGGGGGACGAATAATACTTTTTTATCACCATTATAGTAAGACCAAAAAGAAAACCAATCTACGATTAAGAGACCCCAAATAGAGTAAAAGAAAAAGTCTAATCAAAAACCCTTTACCATACCCCTATAAAACCCCTATCATAATACAATGAACAGAAGGACATAACTAATACCCCTATAATTTGGAGACTGGAAGTTGCGACACAGGCCATAGGCGACTATCGAAGACACCTACGCACCGATTAACAAGACACCCGTTCAAGAGGGGTAATACTCGGAGAAACTAGGCCACGATTTTATTGCAATCCTACGAATCAGAAGTAACAATTTTCCCCACCATCGAAAAATTACAGAAGGACACCACCAGACAGAGGAACCCTTAGAGAGGGGTAACACTTAGGAAATCAGACCACAATCTTATCCACGAATCCGCAAAAAGAGGATTTTCCCCACTATTGGAAAAATTGCAGGAGGACACCACCGGACAGAGGAACCCTTAGAGAGGGGTAACAAGTATAAAACCCCCTGTATTACATCTCGGAGTGCAGTTCACCAGCAGTTCATCGGAGAGTTCGTCCAGAGAGTCCAGAGTTAGTTCGTCAGAGTTCAAAGCTCACGGTGCTACTTCTTATCAGCGTGTCAGTTAGAGGCTCTACTCCATCGGTACCTCCCGTTCACTAAGTCCAAAATCTTCTATTTTCAACTTAGTCGAAAAACGCGAACAAACCAAGTCATAGTTACAATAATCCAATAATACCCCTCGTTTAAGTAACCAACGCTTTTCTGTGAACTTTTACCTCGATTACACATAATTCAGAAATTGTACCTGCAACTACTAAGTACCTTATCTAGCCGGAAATAAAGAAAACGGGATACTAATTGTGATTAACATTGTACGTGTCGGTGTGAACTTGTAAACGTGTTGTGCAGCGTTAGTGGGAATAATAAACCACCGGAAAACTAACCGACGCGAGTAACTAATTTCTCTCTTATAACGTCTCTTATTATCAAGCTCCGACACACGTAACTCCCGGACCATCCTCCCCCGACATTCTTTCCATATCAAACGACGAGAGGCTTTTGTCCCTGCTGGGTAAAGGACTTGATTGTCTTGACCCGAAAGAGAAGTCATCTGTGTTGCGTTCTCTCTTATTCCGATAAGTTCCCGGGAACGTAACAAAAGTATGTGACGTTGAAAACGAGGCTCACTCAACAATGAAAAAAGTTTCTAGTTTTTTTCACATATCGATTACCGCAGCGTTTCTGGTCTTATCTTCGACTCCGCAGCATTTGTGAATATTTTCGCTCGAATTAGAGGAATAAATTATTTTTCTCCAATGTATTTTATCTAACGATTGTTTGCCCAAAAACTTAATCAGTTTGTATTCGTATTCGAACAAGTCCGATATGAATTTATAAATGGAAAAAGAACAGCTGCGCGAAATGAATTACGAAGCTCTTCGACACGTATAAAAGCACACGTTCTTTGAGCTCTCCATCAGTTCGCCTGATATCTACTCAAGTATCAGTCTTCAGTATCCATCATGGACAGACGCACTTTCGCCATGATGCTCTTCTTCGTTGTTGCGATCCTCGGGGTCCATTCCATCGATTCGGACGGTTATGTAAGTTGAGAAAAATTTTGAGAATATTTGAATTTGCCTTGTTTTACTCTAGCTCCATGGCATCATGAAGATTTGATAAAATTTTTGCTATTGTAACGGGACCCCTGGCACGATTTCTGGTTTGACAGAAGTCTGTCAGAGAGCTACGGACGGAGCGCTCTCGCGTCAGCGGAGCACCGCCCGTACGACAATAAGGCTCCCAACCTTTCCTGCATCCTCCTCCTTATTCCTACCAAAATTGTACACAAACAAAGCAATAACGGAGCATATCATTCCTCGATCACGAGAAGATTGCTTCTCGCAGTACGCTTTAGCGAGGCTAAGCCCGATTGCGTAGCGAGGAAGCAATTCAGAGCACTAGATGCTCCTATACCGGACGAAAGTATCCGTTCTTGAAGGTCGAGTTCGAGCCAAGCTCCTCGAATTGCAAGATGGGGAAATCGGAAGGCTTTACCCGCTCCTGGCAAAAATCCGTCGGTCAGTGCACGAACCTGCACAATGACACCTCTCCTACGTGAGAGAAGAGGATCTAAAAAATCCTAAGTTCCGATATTTGGGATTTGACAACCTCCCGAATATCGAAACGTTTCACTATAGATCATACTGGAAACGAACATTTCCAGATATTCAAATCGTCCGATGAGAGCTCATGATTACGAATCTCTTCTACATCCACGATCGTCTTGTATCTTAAGGAGGGTGGATCGCGACGATACAATGTTGCCATGTTAAGGTTGTTACGGGGCCAGCTCAAAATGCTACCACCAAGCTGAATTTTTTCTGTGTGTTTATGACCCCTTCGCTGAACGCTCTGTGTAATTTGAAGGCGATTCACAGTACCGTTCTTGAGAAAAAAAATTCGGAAAGTCAAAGTGTTTAATGCGCGTTTTACATGACGCTTATGGGAATATTCCGACCATTTTTCAATTCTTTAGATGTATTTCCTAAAAACATGCTACCACAGAGCTGAAAAAATTGGTACGGTTTGATGAAATATCAGATTATCTTGTAGCATTTCCGAAATTATAATTTACAGCACCGTTTTAGAGTTATTCAAGTTTTTAATCGAGAATTGGCTGTAAAATCGAGTACGCAAAATATTACGCCGTGGAACACGGCAACAGCGTAGACGGCGCGGACACTCCCTACTTTACCTACTCACAATCGGTAACCCTGTACAAGGGTTTCCGTTGATAAGTGTTAATGTTGATTTTGAAAGTTTTGGTGATTTTGAGGTTATGTATGGGATGCGTACTCTAAAGCCTCGGCGACACTGCCGCCAATCTGACCGCTATCGCATAACGTGATTTGCGTCGTTGCCAATTCGTATGACGCAAATTGAGGTATAAAAAATTATCGAAAATAATTTTCTAAGTTAATAAGAATATTTCCTGAGATCGTCAATTTGTTAAAAATGCATTTTTTTTATGGTTAGAAGCGAAAAAAATTGTCCAAAATCACATATTAATTATGACGATTATTTCATAGTGATAGTTGGTAACAATCAGTCGGCCTCATGTATAAGCATAGGGCGCCCCCCTCTTACTTCACCCCCGGCGGCTAGACCCCACAACAACCTTTTAAACCATGTTAAAAATATTAAGAATTTCAAAATTATAAGAATTTTATAAAATTTGGTAAATGTATCTATTCTTTCAAAATATATAAGACAATATTATTTTTTTTAGATTTTTCTACCACATAGCTCTCGAGTAATTGAACGCTAAAGTTCACGTGTATAAGCATAGAGTTTACATATATACAGTTATACACGGAGAGACTTTTATATACGAATATTTCGGATGAATTTGCTAAAAAAAATTTGCTATGTTTTGTAGCAGCGTCGTTCTATATCGCCATTCTATTACATTTCACCAAAGTGCATAGTAATTTTGACGCCGAAAGCAGTTCTCTCAAATTTTACTATGCACGACAGGCAAAATTTAGGTCTGTGACATTCTTACATCGAACGATGTATCGATATCCGAATGTCACGTCTTTGACGAAATGTTAAAAATTGGTGAATTGGACTGGACAAATTGCTTGAAATTTTGCTATGTGCCACTGGTTAATTTTCATGTTTATACTCGCAACGCCTCATATAATTGGTGGGCCCATAAATTTTGCTATGTTATTAAGCAAAATTCAGCGCGGTAAAAGGGAAAATACGAAACTATGCAATTTTTCTTATAGCACAGAGAAACGAATGCTATGTTATTTCCTAAATTTTCATCAGATCATTTCATTATTTACTATGTTTTTGATCAGAATTCGCTCGGTGTTCATTTTTGATATAGTACAGCGCGTTATTTACTATTAGCTGTGGTAATGGTTCCTCAAACTTGTACATTATTTGGCACACTCTGTAGCGATTATTGTTATAATATCGATGTGGTCCGACGGTACTATAAAAACAAAATAATTTTTGCTATAAAAGTCTCTCCGTGTACATCTCGTGCATAAGAACTTCGATTTAACGCTCAATTATTCAATAACCATGTGGTAAAAAAATTTGAAAAAAATAGTGTTTGTACACTTGATGCCAAAGAATGTTATCACAAAATTTGATCAAATTCTGATTATTTTGATTTCGTGATCCACCCTCCTTAACTTTCTAATTATTTCCAACACTCCATTTGAGTGGAAGATTTTTGAATTGAGAAATTTTGCGATCTGCAAAATTTTCATTTTCATCGAACAGCTCGAGTCAAGGATCTCTTTATTTTTTTCAGACGTTTGGTGGCGTTTATGAGGTCAAGGAGCCGTCTCAATTTTTTGTGTCATTCAATCCTGCTGACGAGACTTCAAAGGCCATCAGAGAGAAAAGATTTCCTGGAGCACCGAAAAAAAATTCTCAAAGTCCCAACTTGGCAAAAATCAAAGAAATCCTCGCTTATGATGACGTCCACCCCAGACAAAAAGAACCCCAAGATCGAGAACTGAAGAAATGCGTGGAATTACTCTTTCGATTCAGGACATTAATCGACATTGAAATGCACGATAGCCGTTTGTCCTATGAACGAGCGATTGAACTCACGGTTAATAAAAACCCTCAGCAAACCAATCAAATTATTGAATTGTATCAGAATGCATGTCGACAACTACTGGCATAAAAAATATCATACAACATGATTCCGAAGAAAAATCGCTGACGAAATTGTGAGGCCCATAAGTTTTTCCAAATTTTTAAATTTTAACTTTTAATTCTCTAGAGAACCAATAAACGTATCGACGAACAGCACTCATTGAACAGCATAAATTATTACTCGTCCTTATGTCTTAAGTGAATTATTCATTAGCACGAAAATCAGCCGGTTCGTTCAAGATCTCCTGGATCATGTATCGGGAGTGATTCCCTTCCTCGAAATGCCGAATTCGATGCAGAGCTTTTTCAAAATCCAGCAAAATTTTTCAGAGCTCCGTAAATATTCCTCGATTAATTTCTACTTTGGGATCGAATCCAAAATAAATGAGGATAGAAAAAAGCGAAATTTGTACCGATTCGTTGAGAATTTTTTCTCGATACGGTTGAATACGCAAATGGACAAAACTGGAAAAAAAAAACGTTAGCAATTGTGAAAAAGCGAGTCGTAAGTCACGGTAATTTCGTAATCTTAATCAAGCGATGATTAAAATCCATCTGGCAAGGTGGCGAGCGTGCTGGCGAATAGTGTTGGACGGAGTTTTAAACTCGACGCTTCGCTTGCGCGAGCAGAGCGAGTGAATTAAAAAAAAAAATTAAAAAAAAAAAAATAAAAACAGAAGAGCGAGTTGGTTCGTGGATTATCAGCTTTGAATCTCGTATTCTCGCGCGTACCTCACGCGGATAATACCCTGTAATTTTCGACATTCTATATGCCTTGTAGGCTTTATCGGAGCGATGATCCGCCGCGAATCGCAGTCGATCTATCGAAGAAGTTTCGCTCAATTTCAGACAAAACTAGCCCTCGATTAAAAGGTTTGTAAAAACTTAATCTGAATTGGATTACAGGCCTCGAGATCGCGCCGACGAGGAATTTCGGATAAACAAATAGCGGCGAGCTCTCGCGAAATTGTAACAAAATGTAAAATGTCAAATCGAATTTGCCAACGCCCATCTCATGGGCAAGAAGCAAGGGTGTGGGAGAGTCGAAAAGATCGCGGGAAGGATCGCCATAACCGAGTATATCTCACGTGCGGAACGATGCTGTCCGATGAGTTATTACAGTTCGAGCGAGTCAGAGATCGCGCGACTAAAAAGATTTAGAGCCAGCCGTTAACGCAGACGCTGGCGCGCGCGAAGGAAAATTTGCATAAAACCGAGAGAGACACTCGCTGAGTCTCCCGCGATGTAAAATATCCGGAGAGTCACATTTTAGCTCGTTAAATCTGCCGCATCGCTGTGGAATCTCATCGCCCGTGAAATATTAATAGCTCAAATTATTCAAGCGAACAATAAATTCAAGGGTTTTTCGTTAATCGAGATCACGACCTAGAAAAAGCTCCTCGGCTACGATCTCCGATGATGAACTCCGCAATCGTTCGGCGCGTATCAAGGTCACCCTCGAGATCACTCGAGCAGATATTCTCACGCTACTAGCGATACTCGCTAGTGATTATCGTGCACGGAGTGACAGTTAACGAAGACGAATCGCCGCCATCCCCGTGCGTTTGCGAGTCTAAGAATCCCAGTCGTGTCTCTTCCCTTCGACAGCCACAAATCTTGTCACGCGCGATTCCATACGACACCGGAAGTCGAGGCTGCCCAGTTGGCCGCATTTCCGGGTTGAGGAAATCACCGGAGATGGCGTTTTTGTGAGCCTCGTAAGGGCGATTTACAGAGTCTAGAAAGTGGAAACTCATGAAAAAATTAACTATCTTGATTAGACTCGAAGTGAGTTTGAACTCGAATGAAACTGCCTCGAAAACCGCGAGAGTGCCCAAAACTTCAGGCTGGAACGAAACTTTTTTATTCTTTATCTCGAATCGGTGGCTTCGGCTTAAAATAAAAAATCCTCCAATTTCTCAGAAGCTCATTCGCTCCCCGTTCTTTGGCGATTTCTTAGCGGACAATGCGAGTCTTAGGCCTTAAAAACATGCGATCCGCCGCCAATAGACGAGGAGGAGGTCGAAGGTCATGTGCGATCGTAGCGTGATAAGAAAGTGGTGGCTGTGCGCGCGCACGGCCGCGATTTTACCGAGCGGCAACTTGAAAGCTTCTCTCGCATTACTCTCTTTCTCACACGTACGAATATAGATGTATATTGACGCAGATACGCGGCAAAGAGACGGTCTGAATGAGCTCCGCAGCCAGCGAGTTTCTGATCCGGATTATATTAAGATAACCGTGCACAACTCTCGAGCCTGGGCGTGCCGATCGAGAAAACAGAAGAAAAAACCGCCTCTGGATATCGTTACTATTTCGGAATAAAGTGAACCTGCTAATGAAAAACCGGATGTATGAGAATCGTGAGAACACGGAAAGTAAGGCATAGTTGCATAGGAGCGCACGGCCTGCAATTAAAATTTTCGAAAATAGAGTAGAAAAAGTCGTCCGACTCGAGCACAATTTCCCAAAAAACGAGCTTCCGGTGTCCAATTATTGGTTGCTGTCCAATTCTTTAATCCGCCGTACTCATTTACCATTATAAAATGATTTTTCGTCAACGATCCACCTTTATTCATCGATGCCTGACTTTTTCTCGGTCCCAGGATTGTTTTATTCACAGCAAAAGGCTTTTACTTTGTTTACGGGCATTGAATGGGACATTCAAGTGTTCCCGGACACGCATGACTACCCTGTGCGTGGGCACTCGTAGTTTTTCCACTGATAAGTGTGTTGCCCGGTTGAGACAACTCCATGGGCGAATGAATATTATCGAAAATCGGCTGCTCTTTCGGTCGAGGAAAGCCGTAAAGAGTGGCGTCCCGCGCTGCCTTAACAGGTGAGACGTAATAGTACGGCTGCGAACTGATGCAACGACGCTGAATTTCATCCGCTGGCGCATACACGACGACGAAGGGGACTCGAATGTGTAACGGACAAAGCTCAGGAGCGTTATCTCACCGGTGTGATCGTATGACGAGGCCTCGCGGCGGTTCACCGGTGCTGCAGCAATCTCAGCTCCGTTGGGAAGAATGTGCACGAGCAGATACACACGGAAGAAATATTCACGAGGGCTTTCGGAGCTCTAGATGCGCGCGCATCCTCGCCGCGGGCGATCTAGTGCGGCCACTCGCTTGGAACCTGATAAAATATGGCGCAATTAAGAAACAGGCTCGTCACAATGCCACCGAATTTCCATCCCCGTCATATTTAATAGCGAACAAGCCTCCGTGGAAACGTTCGTCGTCCACCGGGTTACGGAAGCTGTTACGCTCGCAATCTCTCCGACGTTGCGCATCCCACCGTCGGATTATTTTACTGCCGACTTGGCTCGTTCTCCTTTTGCCTCCGTTCCAAGCCTTTGCGAACAGGAAACTGAAGTGCTTTCCCATCATCGGTTCCGTTCGCCCGAACCTCCGAATACTCGTCCCTGGCCATGTGCAAAATATTCCTGCGATGCTAATCCTCGGCTCAATGAATTCTCATTATTGCTGCTACGAAAAATGGTGTGCGCTAATTTGAAGCGAAGATGCCTTCGTTATCGGCATTCGAAGATCTCGCTTCCATTGCCGGAGGTTTCGAGAGCACGGGCAGCAACGGGAGCACAGTGAGGGGGAATAAAATAAGATAAATTGTGGAGTTGAGGGCACTAGGATGATGCAAGGTATTACTTGCTTCGGATATGAAAAGGAAAACCGATGTCTGGAAAAAAAATCTATACTGACGTCGAGTCGAGCGGGGGGCAGTGAGAGGTATGAAAAAGCGTGAAAATCTCGTTTATCGGTTTCTCAGCAGACGAAGAAATTATTACGACGCATGGACATTGGTTATGGTAAATGCATGCGTACGGGCAAAAGAGCCTCCTGGAATTACCCTGGCTGGGCTCTCCGTTGTGCAGAGTTTCCTATGGACGTATCGCTCGGAGCTCGGCGACTGTGAGTTGTATACGAGGAGTTTAGCCTCCAGAAGCTCCGATCCATGTTGCACAGTTGCATTCGTATATATCATGTGATTGTAGTCGTTTGTAGCGGGGAGCACGCTCGGAGAGCGGTTAATACACGCGTAAAAGCGTCTATGTCAGAAGTAGAAAGAGAGACGATGGAAGAGCGTCCAGTCGAAGAGCGCGAAATCCCATGAAGAATGGAAGCCTGGACACAGATGCACAATGAGCTCGAGCGACAGACTCTCCGCGGTCTATGGTAGACTACTTGAAATGCATTGGCAATAAGCCAAGTCCCACCATTCTCGCATCGTTGTAGCCTATTGGTAGCAGTTGTTGTGTCGTCGTGTCGTCGTCTCCGGCTGCTCGTTCCACGCGGGGTCGCCGATGCTTTAAGAGCCTTCGCGACCAAGTCCCTCGGAGTCATCGCTCTTCTAGGGCTTTGAGCATCGCTACTCGTTCTGCTATTTGCAACTGGCACACAGTGTACAGAGCCACTGCGAAGGTTGAGAAACATTTCTGACTTTATCAGCGGCGACTCCTCAAATGGATTCGAACATTTTGATGGAACTCGATCTGTTCGTCTCAAGGCAACGTTTACTTTCAAGTAATTTAACCTCTCGACGGAAAGTGACTGCGATTGGGAGTTCTCGCCCTAGGCCAGCTAAAGGGCAACGCGGAAGAGCCAACTTTAGAGCCCACTAAAGTTTTCCTCTCGAGACAGAGCTCACCAGTCGTTCACCGCAGACTCGCATCGTCGTCCAGCGCTATTTTTCAATTCAAAGTGCCAAGTTGGTCGTGGCTCATTCCTGCAAGGGTCGTTTGAACCACCACGCAACCAGCAATATTTCAGAACAGAGCTGGAACCGATCCGCGGCATCGATGACCATCCAGTGCTTGGAAAAATGACGCCGGAAACGCTGATGTCAAAATGCCATTTTTGAAAATCATACTAGTAGCTGCACTATTTGGAATCACTTCAGTAACTACGCTCCAGCGTGCTTGAGAAATTTTGGAAAATGCATCAAGCACTGTAAACTTTAATCCTTTTGCTTCTTTCTGATTCGGAGGACAGCCGTAGCACCGGAGTTTCTTCTGGTTGATCGCGAGATCGGTGTGATAGTCAATTACAGTAGAAGACATACATTTCGCCTGGCGCGGCTGTTCTATCGCCAATTAGAGCAAGAGTTCTCCGCAGGCATGATACCGAGGATCTTGCGAATCAGAAATTCTCGGTCTTCTTCGTCAGCGCACCTTTCTGCGTAGTCCAATCGCTAAGGTATATAACCGTATTCGTGGCGCACTGATTGCTACAGCATCGAGCTGCGCACGTGCTCCCAACAAACCGGTAGACTCCTAAATGTTTTTTACCAGCATTTCTGTACTCGGATGGCTGGTAAGTGCGAGCAGCCGAGGCTTCTGGCCCTCGGTCGAAGGCGTTGGAGCGAACCGATCACAACAAGATCGTTAAAGGAGCAATTCCTTGTTTTTACACTGCACAAAAGCAATACTGGATCACCTGGTTTTTTCAAGTCTGAGAGATGGAAACGATACTCGAAGCCAATTGAAATTAACTGAATATTTGCACCGCGATGTTGGCAAGTTTACAATAAGATCGATCCAGTGATAAATGTTGATTTAGCCCTTAGACACATTGGACTGCTCAACGCTTCGAGTAATTTGGTTCCAAAATTCCTGGTTACTGGATTAGGCTCTGTTTCGATTTCCATGCTGCAGAGCGTCGACGATTCGAATCCGCATTTGGATGTGACCGAGTTCAGGGAAACTCTTGCAACTTAAAGTTGCTTTCGATGACGTGGACAAAATCTGAAATTCGCTTCAGTCCAGCTCTAACTTCCTCGACGACAAATCGCTCTTATCGGGATAGCAACTTACGATGTTTGCACACGTAGGATCCTTGAACCGTCTGAGGATACGAGGCTCTAACTCAGCCTGCTTGTCTTCCAGCTGGAAGGGGAGCGCGTGTATAGAAAGTTGACTTGAACGAGAATATGCGGCTGTCCGGTAGAATGTGTGTCCCTTGCTGACCCGGGCAATCGTTGTACAAGGTGGTTGAAACGTAATATCGGTAACGAGTATCTAATTCAAGCTCGGCTGCGTCATAAGTCTGGTAAAGTACGTTGTAAGTCGGCCAGGCTCGCCGGTAATGGTATTTATGGGAAATGGCCACTACGCCGCGAGGGTGCAGATGGATTCACCACTCTTACTCTCGCTCCGCGCACCTCGCCTATCTGTCTTTTTCCATCTTTCGTTTTTCTCATTCCTTCCTCTCATACCGATCTCGGTACTTTCTTCTCGAATCCTCGGTTCCACTAGTGCCCGTGTGCACGGTCCCACCGAGCTTCGGGAAACCACGAGCATTGTGGAATTCCACGATAAATGGAATAACTGCGTGAGTCGGAGCGCGATATCGAAATCTCGGACTCGCCATCTCCTCAAACACCGATCCGAGGAACGAAGGAGCTGGAGAGGAAAGAGAAAAGAACTCGAAGGAGGGGAAGCAGTCGGAGACTCTACGACGATGTTTTATATTGTTCCGGGTCCTACAGGCTCGTGAAGGTTGCATCCTGCTGGGTTATGAGCTCCGGAACCTCGTGAAACGAAAGCAATTTCCAAGTTTCTACATTTTTTGTACTTCTCTTACATTCTTCGTCCTGATAACGAAATTCGACTGACTTCCAGAATATTCGTGAACGTTAAACGAAACTCTGCATTCAAGAGCATCAGCAAATCTGCAAATAATCTGCCCCCTTCCCGCCAATTTCACTCTCCTGAATTTCGTATAATTTGCCAGATAATCTCTCGCCTGCTAATGAGTTCTCACGATAATTGCTCGCTGAAGGAACACCGTTCGTGAGGAGATAGAAATAGAGCTGGAAGGAAAAAGCAAGCGGAATATCGGACATTCTACGCGCCATTGCGTACCCGTGGGCGAGCGATCCAACCGAATTAATCTGACAAGTCCGAGTGTATGAGATTCGCTTTAGATGTTCCTCGATTCTGAGGATATTATCGAGCCGAGCGTGCTACTTTGTTGGCTTCGAAGTTACATCAGATACGAATCCATGCAGAAAACTCTTTTTATCATCTCTCTCTCTCTGTCTCTCACTTTCGACCACGTGCTGCGAAGATTTTTCTGCACTGGAACGAGAGCACACGTTGCAGGTCTCCTCGCCAGAAAAAATGAGTAACAAAATTTCGTCTCGATTTCCTAATCCCCGCGTTCAGTCGAGTATTAACCACGTTCTCGAAATTCTTCTGTTAATCAAGATTAAAGATTGTGCCCACGTAAATTCACTTGGTTGCGTAACTTCAACAGAATTCTTGCCATTACCTCGGTCAGCCCGATGCTCGCTACTCTTGCCAGGTCTTTCAATGTTTCGTGGTGGTAAAACTTTAACAGAAAAGTGGACTTTGCATCGTTATACATTGACCATATAATGTTGAAACAATCGATGCAGTTGAGAAATAGTTTTTCAGAAGATTTCTCACTTTAATTCTTCTGTCACGACTCGTTGGGAGCAGAAAAAAATGTTCCAGTCGCACTTCGGTGTTCCGGTGTAGGTTTTCTCGTCGACGTTTGTTAAACTAAAGAATTCTCGTTGCCAGGAACTGATTGAAAGCTCCATTGCGAGAACCGAATCACAGATCGTGAAATATACGGAATAATAATGGAGACTTCGTTTAAATTCAGGTACTAGAAATATTGATGGTCGCTCTTGAACATCACGATAACAGGCCCATGTTATTGATACGCCTGGATTCGGAATTATTGCAAATTTATCAAGCGTACAAGTACCCAAAAGGCCATTTAAAATTGCGTCGACGATGCCTGGACAGTTAAAGCAAGAGCTCAACGTTTTTTTTTTTCAAATTCATTATATTATTCCTATCACTGGTGAAACTTTGAAAATCTTTTTATCGCAGAGCCAAAACGAAGCAAGAAGACGTGCCAAACGTATCGGAGCTTTCAACGAGCATGATGCGATAATTTTAGCAATATTGCTGGATGCAATGACGTACATTTATTTGCAGTGATCATCCTCACTGGATTTTCTTGACCGGGCGAGGCGAGTTGTGAACTCATCCCATGGGAATCGTCGGTGGGACCTCCGCGCCCTTCAACAATTTTTGTACTTTAATAGAAAAGTGAGTAAATTTACAAAAGTAATAAACAAACGTTGCTCATAATATCATTAAATTTTGATAATTTATACTTTTCAGCATTTTTTAATAACGGTGATTGCGTTCAGAATTTAAAAGCTAGCACATGAGTTTTAAGGAGGAGTTGAGGATTTGCGTTTTACCGACACATTTATCCAACGACGCGCCGTGGCCGGTTCGAAAATTTCCTCTTCGTTGTGGGCCGAACGAGCGGATCACAGGGATTTGAACCACGAGACGAAAAGACGTAAGATTGGAGGGAAGCTTGGATGCGCGCAACGAGTGATCTCAATTCCGGTTGTTAGTATATTTATCTCCCTGTTATTTCTTCGCGAGGCATATGTAAGAAAGGAGTTTGAAGATAAAAAATAACGAGAACGGGGGATGCATAGAATGACATTTACAATGGAACATTTCGCTGCCTCCGTTCGAGTCTGAGAGCTCCGTAGTGGATGAAGCTTCGAAAAATAATGGCGCGAAGAAACATGTGCGCATGTGCGCAGGTCCTCGGTGTACGGTAACACGCAGACTCGATCGTAAAGGCGCGCATTTGAATATGAATAAATCGTGTTGCTGGAGCGTTTCTGAGTGTTCTTTCTCTCGGACTGAGCGCACGCATACGCACACGTACACGCGCGTGCGTACATTTGTACGCGTTTGAGTTGTTTCTGGCTGTGGATTTGTCCGGTTGCGCGGAGCCACAGAAGCATCCCCAAGCGTATATGCGTGTTGGGTTAAGGATCGGTAAATGCGCGCCGAGTGTGTAAGCGCACAGGCTGCATCGATGGTTAAGGCGGACACCGTTTGCCGGGCCACAAGAGCTACATCTCGGCAGTGTTTTACGCACGTCGCGTTTATGGATTGTTTAATGGCGACCGCCTACAAATTAGACGAGCGGTAAATCAGTATCGAGCAGACCTCCGCGTAAAGCACAATGGAAGAAACGAGACGCGGCTTGCACGTACTATCTCATATATAACTCGTGTACATAAATATAAATTTATATACGTATATGTATATCGAGGCGTAATATCGTGTCCCTGGGTCCTTGGGATCACTGGTCAAAACCGCATCGGCATTCAGCACCAGCGTTGAGCACATTTTCCACCAGAGCAAATAAGTTTCCATACCCAACAAAACACTTTCGCGTCAGCTGATGCGTGCGATACGTACGATTTATCGGAGCGGTTATTCGAAGAGTATTAGAAACAGGAAGATATTCAGACTGTGATTGCTGGCCCGTGGGCGAGAATTCCCGAGACACCTAACAGAAGCAGAGCTCGAAGGAGCTCTTCGCAGCTTGATTATCTCACCTGTCCACCCGGTGCAGTTTCTCTCCCGCTCGTTTCTCCCCTCCTGCTCGCTCCTCTGTTTCACTTCTCGTCCGATGCTCCTCCTGTAATAGGCTCCTCGTGTCGTTCGTCTATCCTCCTGCCTCATAATCTTACTCGGTCTTTGCCTCGACTACGATTATGTTTCTTATTGCCAACTCCTCGGCTTCCTTCGCTCCTCATCGTAGACACCGCACACATCGTTCCTTTTTCTTCAAACTCAAACTCGCACTTTTCCGTGAGAACTGCTCCTCTCTGTGTTTCGTACTGTAACTAAATCGTCCGGGGGATGCGTCAGGACTCTAGTAAAGAACACGCGGAGTACGAGCAATAATAAGCTCTGCCTCCTAAACTCCTCATGAATGAATCGCACAGCTTGGAATCGTCGGGCTTCTCGGAGTTCTAGGATTCTTGAAAAAAAAACGCTTCGCAACTTGACATTTTTTCCATGCACCGGTCGATAGAATTTTTTAAATCAGCGCCTCCGTGACGCCGTTGAGGCACCGGAGCAACCCAGCGATCCTGCTCCAAAAGTTGCTCCTAAAACGAATGTCTCGCTGCGTGATTACCTCAGCGGCGGTGCAGCTCGAAGGCGACTTCCGGGACACGCTGTATGCGCCGTGTCCCGCGCGGCGGAGGACAAGAAAACATTTGCTTTTTTGTTCAAGTCAATATATCAGCCCAGAGGCCCGTGTCTAACGGGTAATGCACCGAGGGATCCTCTCGACTGTACGCCGCATTTCCTGCGTGCTCGACGACGACGAGTACGACAACGACGATGAGGACACGAGAGAAGAGTGAAAAGCAAAGCTATTGCTGCTGGATGCGAGCATCGTGCCAATCGCTCGACAAGAATAAACACAGCTTCTCTACTTCGTTGGATAGTATTATAAGAGCTATTATATGGGACTGATATAAAGGACGGAACACCCGGAGATCCCTGCGTATCAAACGTGAAAATTTCCCGGCATGTCTGCCGATTGACACTAAATTATAATCATTAAATCGCGATGCGCGTGAATTTACAAATTTTATGATATTCTCTATCCAAATAGTGATGTGTGTACACGAAGGTTATAATGGAAAATGATGAAGAGTCGTATCAACTACGGGCCGAGAGATAAAGAGGCCTGTGCGCATTAGCAGTCGCGACGTCACCATGACAATCAATTATCCTCAGCCCATGATTATTCACACACAAAATCATTAGCGATCAGATTGATACGACTTCAGCTCTCGTTGGAGAATTCCTTATTTCGAGAGAGCTGCCCCCCATCGGAACGAATATTCTCATCGAGATTGACTTATTGTACGACGAAGAGCTCTTTTTCATACCAAATAAAATATTCATTTCGTCAGAGGAAGACTGTTACTTTAAGATATATCGGGCCTTTCCGGGTTTCTTACTGCCATATTCTTCGCCTGGGAAAATCATCTAGCACCTACCTCAACCTCCCCTGCCCCTCCTCCGGCTCTCTCCCTCTACCCCGTCCATGGACAAGATACTCCGTTACTTATATTATCCGACCTCGGAGTGCAGCCAGTGAAGTGAGCTTGCATACGGCACACTCTCTCTCTCTCTCTCTCACACACACGCGCACGCACGTACGTATATACACATGGGCCGAGAGAGCTCATTGAGAGCTCCCAGCAACCGAGTTTTTTCTCTCCTTTCCTCCTCCTTTTTTTCTATTCGCTCGAGGCTAACTCGAGCCCCGATCCCATCCTCGCGGACCGTCGGCCGAGGGGGTCAACGATAATAAAGAACGTTTATTTCTCGAAGCAACCTCTCGTCGCGTCTTATATGCGTCTGTCGTGTGCACTATGCTCCAAGGGAAATGCAGCTTGGACACGAGTGAGCGGGAGGGCACGGGAGAGACGAAGATACGAGAAGCAACGGCGCATCCTCTTTCGCGGCAGATAAAGTAGTCGCGCGGCAATGAAGAATAACCGAAAGCTGTGTGAACCCGGACGATACTCGAGGGGGGAAAAAGCTCTCGGAGATCCGAAAGTACGAACGAGATCTGCGCTTCGATGCTCGTTACCGCAACTTTCTCGACACAAAAAGTAGAACATTTTCGAAAAGCACATTCCTGCGAATATAAAAACAACGACGGAAACTCGTGCGTGCACCAAGATTTCAAGTGCTAATCGAGGTAACGAGCTCCCAAGTAGATCACAACAGTCGGAAGGTCAAACGTCGGGAAAAAGACGATAAAGAATTGTCCGTACGACCTCAGCCTTGACTGCGCGAGCGTCGATGGAGTTGTGAAAAGCGTCACACGCCAGAGAAGGAGAGAGCAGGAGAAAGAGATGGGTCTAATTAGCTCGGCATACCGTCGCAAACTGTCCGAGCAATCGGGCCCGGTGACCACATCGGGCCCCAGGGGGTAACCGGGCAGAGCGCATCGCCCAGGATTTTATCAGCGCCTCGCCGCTCATATTCCTCTTTAACTTCAGGCTAGAACTCCGCGATTATACACATAAAGTATATATATATAACTAAGAAACTGTTGGGATACAACACTCTCGTAAATGTAGATGTGCTATAAACATTATATCCACAAATACTCGTGTACGAGTTGGCAAGACCCATCCTGTGGCCTCTCCGGGTCGAGTTCACGCAGCGACGACACGTCGTTCTCTAGGCTGCTTCTCGCGAGCGCGTCATGATTCTCCGACATTCCTCGCGATGCCACGAGTATACGAATTATTCATAAATGAATATCCCCCCGGCGCGCGCGCGCGCGCGTTTCTCTTATCGAGCATTTTTATTCGCTCTTCCTCCGCTGCGCATTTATAAACACTGTACACGCCATGTTTTTTTTCTCCAGGTCGCCCGAGGTCGCGAGAGACAGATCCGAGGGAGCTTAGGAAAGAAGTACCCACAAAAAGTACATCTCGAAAGCCCCATAAAATCGAGAATAAATAACGCTCGACGCGTCGCACTTGTCGATTGTAATGCTCCATTGTCCGAGACGCATCGCAACTCTTCTTTTTATTCTCATTCGGTTTTCCCGCCCTCGAGCTGCTCTCGTGATTGACGAGCGACAAGAAGTTACGGGAGCTTCTGCGCGAGCTCCTCCGTGGGGTGAGCTTGCTCACGGATCGTTTTGCAAATACAAATGCGGCCTGCAAGATTGTTTCTTCGAGCAATCGGCATTGCTTTTTTTATTGGCTTCAGTTCTCTTTCCTCTCTACCACCCAGAAAAATCCTCCCGTCAGCCGACCGGCCGTTACTGCCGTCCGTAATCGGGCACATGAGCACCGGGCACCCAGAAGCTCGAGAAGTGCCACGTCCAGTGCTCGTCGATACAGTAAAACATGCCAATAAACACCCGGAAGTTGGTGCCACTTCGACGTGGAAGATATCGCGACTTTTTGCTGAAGCCTCGAAATCATTATTTGATCCATTCACTCCTCACGATGCTTCCAGGACTTTTTTTATTGCAAATCGGCCACCAAAATTTTTCCTCGCGCATTACGACTCGACTCACCCCCTGAAAATCAATCTTTTCTGTTTCAAACGAGCCCCGGTCGAGAAGGGAGCGCGAAAATATAATTTATTTACTGGAATATCCGCCACGGAAGACTAAGATTATCGAGAGACTTTACTGTAGAAACGCGCGTACGTCGTTCGAACACTCTTCGGACCGTCTATAAGATCGACTGGATGCCAAGCCACTCTTCTCGGCCTATTCTCCGGTACCGGAGGCACATCGTTCTTTCAAAATTACCGCGTGAGATGCTATGAAAATGATTATTTATGGCGACAGCCCACGGATCGTTCGGAAGCACGTATCTGGTGCACGATGCTCGAATGCCTCCACCGCGAGGCCTGTGCAATCTTTGTTTCTTGCATAAATCGAAGCTTCTTTTACCTTCAGCTAAAATTAAAGCAATTTCAAAGTTTTCACGATTCTCATCGACGGTTATTGATACTTTGAGGTTACGAAGCATCGTTCGATCGCTCGGAGAGTGCTTTAGTTATTAACTCGCTTAAACGAAAACATTAACGAGATCAGTCTTTCGGATGATTATTTTTTGATTGACGATTGAACTATCTCGGATCTCCGGATTCCTGAAAATCGGAATCGAACTTATCAGCTGTGAGCCCAAGGTTTTGAGGCTGAGATTCGCAACGATTCGGAATTTCGTACGTCGAGGAGGTCGTCCCGGGTTGATTTGTCACTGGAGAAGGTTAAAAACTGGTTTTTTTCCTCAATCATATTTTAACGACGTTACAGGAAACGTCTTGAGAATCTAGTGTAAGTGGAAGCTCGCTCGGCGTATTCGCCAATTACGCGGATATTGTGACGAGGCAGAAAGAAGGAGTCGGGGATTCCGTCGTTGGCGTCTGAAAGTACGAAGAGACGATGCGAGCGGGGGGTTGAAAAAACCGGCGATGAGAATCGGCTCGGCGTTTTAAATCGAGATTAAGAGCGCGGTTCTCGAGGCTCGGCCGTGACACGCTGATTACGAGAGGCTCCGCGCGACTCGTCGATCCAGAAACATTTAATTTAGATGTTGCAGCTTTTGAGCGCACACACGAAGACGTCATTAGTACGCATTTGCTGCGCGGCGCGCCGAGCCAGCCCGAGCGATAATTCCTACAGCCTCGTCGGTAATGGGCCTGACGTGCAAATCTTTCGCCCTCTGGTGGAGCCCGGCGTGTTTTGTCTACGGAGAGGACGCGGAAACGCCTTCGGCGAGTATCGGCTCACGGTAACGGCATTCCGAGGTCATTCGAATCCACAAATTATTTGTTTATCGAGTGGCTTTGCCGTTGTCAAAAAGCATCAATAAGCCCGCGCGACCAGCGGCCGAACGAAAAAACCACTCGGAAGAAATTCCTCTGCGAGTTGCGTAACGGGCCATGCAAAAAATCGCTTCTTCCAATGGAGCAACACAATGCAACAATGTTCCTGACAGGCTATAAGATTACAGAGCCGAGGCTCGAGGCTCGCAGCCTCCGCAGACTACTTCGCCATGATAAAGTTCTCGCATCACACATCGGATACGTGTTTATTCAATAATAACAAATTACCGAGCGATTCTGTGCAGTCATACTCTATAATTGAGACTACCGGGAGTGCCCCTGGGCTCTTTTCCAACGCGCCTCGCACCTCCGATCTCCCGGCAGTGTAGGTGGATAAAGAAGTTTGCGCTGTTCCACGGCTGCTGCGCGTTGCGGTGACGAGACGCGACGCTGCCTCATTCAATCCCGCTCTCCCGGAGTCTCATCCGCACCAGAACTCGATCACGTTCTCCGCTAATGCGAACATCTGCCAATTACTTTTTTCCTCCTCGATCCGCGCAAAAACTGCACACAAAACTCGCTTCTCCTCCTCTAATGACCTTCGCTTCTCGTTTTTCCTTACAGCTCCGTAAGAACATTCAATCGACCGAAGACGCGACGTTTTTTTCACTCACATTTCCATATACCGATTTCTATAAAGATGCTAACATTTCTCTTGATCAGAAGTTTGTTACGATGCTCCAAAGCCCCGGCAATTCTCAGCATTTTTCTTCCTCCGTTTTCCAAACAGAATCCCTCGCACTGTCCCGAATTTTGACTCTTCCAGTTTGACTCCAAACGACTCCGGCTAAACCCACGACGAGGCTCCGCAGCGGCGTTACCGCTAAAATTCTCACGGCCTCTGAACTCGAGTTCGTCATAACTGCAAATGGTATGACTGCCTGAACAGCAGGCAGTGCCGGCTACCGGTGAATCTTGTATATTGGCTGCTATGCCCGTAGACGATTCGTTACAAACTATAGATTACGGAGCCAGCAGTGGATACATCGCATACAAAAATCTATGCGAACAGCAGCGTGCATATACAAACACATACGCGAGTATTGGTAATGACTGAATGTTCTTGGCTCTGATGGACGCTCTAAAATTGACTAGGGATATTAAGTTTGTTATATACGTTATAGACGTTACGGTAGCGGGAGAAGCTGCTCGCCGTGCACGTACAAAGAACTTATTGCGGTGAGCTTCGTCCCTTGATGACCAATCTCCACGCACACTATTTTGCTTCCACTGTTACACGCCGGTGTGCAGCCTCTTGGCGTGTATTAAAGGTTTGCGGTCGAAGCTACCGGGCTCTCCCGCCGTGATACTGTTTGAGCTCCGAAGTGAAAACATTTCATTGTACTCTCTCCTGGAGGGAACGCGATTTTTCCCATCGCACTTTTCTCTCGTCGAGCCAAAGTTCAGCTTTTCGAAGCGCGCAGGACACCAAGGAGAGCCGGAAATTCGCTGGATCCCGCCGGAGCTCCGCGAGTCATCGCTGAAGTTATTAAACACACGATCGCTTCCGGAGGCTAAAAAATTGCTCCCGGCGCTGCTGCTCGCAGCCTCGATCAACGATCCCAACGACCAGCAACCGCGAGGTGCGAAGGTGGCACATGCCTCTCGAACACCTGTTACGGTCATTATCATCAAGGATTACGGTCGCCTGAGCTATTCACTCCAGAAAACACAGGAGCGAGGCTGAATGATGAGCCTCTAATTTCTACCTCCCGATAAGGCGAACTTCTTGCACACCTCCGGGCACCCTTGCATTTCCCATCCAATCAAACTCCCACTTGGCATCCTTTACGCGTACAGTCCCGGCCAATAGACTCGCTCAGCCTCCTGGTCTTCGACGACTCGATGGGAATGCGCGTCATTCTGATCACCAGAATATTCAGTTTTGCCAACGATCACGTGAAAATTTTGAGAAAAATTGTTTTATTGCTTGAAATAAAAGTAGAATATTCTGTTGCCTTTTTTTGTCACAATTTTTTTCTACGATCAATCAAGTATTCGCTCAAAATTGTCTATCGAAAGTGTTTTTTTCATCATTTGTAATGCACAAATACAATCGTGTGATTTCGATTGATTCGAACTAGATTTTTGAACTCCCTTGCCGAGTGGAGAGGGGAAATAAACGCGAAGGAAAATCGAAATATATAAGCTGTCCCTTCGACACAAAGGGTCTTGGCAAAGGAATTAAAATTCAGTGAGACTACCAATAAAATTAATTTTGTTTCTTCGAAGTGAGTGAAGAATCGGAGATTGAAAGACCGAGGCATTGGCAATGAATTGAACTGTGCCGAAAGACCTCTCGACGGGGAGAATCTTTCGCTTCGGATTTTTGCTGAATGGACGTTTTGCTCGCGCGCGCGCGTGCGCGCACCCGAGAATTTTTCTCGTACAGCAGTGAAATTGTTATTAACTGGCGGTCGTGCGAGACGAAAGCACACGCGTAAAAGCACTCGCAGTGGGTACGCGTATACAGTGCGAAGACGCTTTATAAAAGATTTACAAATTATTTTCAAATGATTTTTTTCGAGGGATGGCGGGGCTGACACATTGGTATACGTGCCGAAATTAAATTTACTTCGGCTCTGAAAAGCAGAACGGAAAAAAATTTGTTCAGCAATACTGCGTCGTCGATGTAAAATAGTGAAAAAACAATCGATGCAAAAGTTCACTTTTAAAATATCGATTTTCGCGTCAAAGTTTCAAAAAACACTTCAAAATCACCGAAATTCGTCGATGGCTAGAAAAATCTGTCAAAACATGAATAAACTTGAGGTGGGATAATTCATTCGATCGATCCATGACCACACAGCGGAGCTCCGGGTTCGATCGGACGCCGAGAGATGGCTCTGGGGGCACGAGTAACAGGGACTCAAGTTCCGAAGCCCTTTCGCCATGCGCGAGCCCTCAGCCACAATTCGAGTCGTCTTTTTCCTCTCCCTGAACTCGTCGACTCGAGGGTGGATTCAAAGCCCCGAGTCGAGCGATAAATCCGATGCATGGCTTCGGATCAATCAAAGGGCCAGGAGTCGCACTCGGAACTTTTTTTCGAATCAGTTTGTCGAGCACTCGATTTAAAATTCCTCGTTCTCGCCATCAAGATTGGCGAGAACAACGAGGATTTATGAAAAGCAAACGAGCAAGAATGAAAAGCGAGTGTCGAGAAAGATCGGAGCGAAGAAATGGTAACGCACGGGGCGCGAGGATATATGCGAGAGAATGGAGAAACGGAGGATGGAGACGACGCGAGGACAACGCAGCGAGGGGGGTTGGGGAGGAGCGCGGAGGAAAAAAGGCGCCGGATGCACGAGCCCGAGGAACGAGACCCCGTGAATATATACCACCCAGCGAAAAATTAATAAATCCTGCTCTTAAACAAACAAACTCCACCCACGGTGGATCGGATAAGCTCACGGTTGGCCGTGGCGTTCTATCTCTCTTCTTTCTTCCCGGAGCGGTACACGCTCGAGCATTGATTTATTAATTTAGAGCTGCCCATTCTAAGATGTAGCGAGGAGGTCTCGGGCGCGAAAGACTTTTGCTCGCGCCAGGCGATCGAGCATTCACTCGGCCCGAGGTTCGACTTGCCAAGCTCTCATCTCTTTCATTCCCCTGCTGCTTTTTCATCTCGCTCGCTCGCTCTCGAGGCCCGCTTAACCACGAGCAAAGTTAAGGGATCCCTCCCCGTCCTTGCGCAGCCATTATCCGACGTGGTATCGGTAATTATAGCCCTCTCTCGGGACTCGGAAGAGCAGGGCCCCCGCACCAACCACGTCTCGCGGGGTTACGTTCATTACTGAATTATCGGCTCTCGCACGCCAAAGTGCACCAAACGATCGGCAAACAATGCACCTTCATTTTTTCCAACCCCTCGACGACCTCACCTTCGCCACTCGTTCATCGGATCCTCGCATATGCGGCGGCCACGTGATACTCGAAACATGCCCACACTGTGAGCTGGAACCGTTTGACATTCGAATGGACTCCGAGGCAAGGCAAATACTTGAGCATCCTTTTGGTGATCGCCGAGTGAGACAGTTGAAGGAACTTTGAAGAACGAACGACTTGAGTGAACTCGAAGCAGCTCAGAAGCCAAAAGCCTCCCAACCTATTGGAGTCCTGATCATCGAAACTTTGGGCCACTTCGCTAATCCATGCTCCGCGATCACTGGGCCCAAGACTCTTGCACCAGGACGAGAGTCTCCGCTGTTTTCCATTTTTAGAATCGTCGGGGCAACCTGCGGAGGACCTTCCGAGCGATAGGAATCCGATGATGCTGCTTTTTCGTTGCAATACGAATGCTGACGTACGACAGCTCGTTTGCACACTCCTTTTAAGCTGATTTTTCGTCCCGCGGAGGCAGAAGAAAGCTCGCGAGGATGCTTCAGCTGCCGGCACCCCGGCTGCTGATGGGCCACGGGATGAACTACGACCGGTCAGAGCCTCGACTCTCGATACGGCACCGATCGATCTATCGAGCAGCGGAGGGTGCTCGTTCCCGAGTTCCAGGCTTCTTCGGTTATTAGCAAAACTGGCTTGCGAGCTCTTCCCTAAAAAATCGCGAGCCCGTACCAGATAAATCCTGCTGCAGAGATAGCATCGCCGTTAGAACCACCCACCTCTGCTCGGTAATTATCAATTAGTCATTCCTCCTAGTCTCCTATTAAAAATTATGTGCCTCGACGAGCACTCGCGCGGCTCCGCCGTGATCCGCTCTTTCTCTCCGCTTCCCTAGATCTTTTTTCCCCACTTTTTTTTCGCAGTTCCAGCAGCGATCCCGAGGGTCGTACTTTGATTGGAAAAATAGTGAAACATTTCCGGCCCGGAGTAACAACAATCGAAACATTCATCGCGTCGATTCGAGGACGCGAGAACCGGATCGCAGCGTTGCATGAAACGGAGCGATATTTTTTAAGGCGAGAAGCGAGATGGACACCCAGCGACCACGAAGCTTCGATGATTAATGGCGCGAACCACGCGTCAGTGAGCGTTTTGCATAAAACAAGGATTCGAGAGACCTCCACGCCCGCATTCTCCGCATCGTCATTTGCCATGTTTCCGAGATGACACGGGGAACTCGGACGAGTCTCCTAGTTCCAGATATACCTTCGGAGCATTCTTGGAGCGCATGGTGCAGTGGGTTATGAGAATAAAAAACTCACCGGACGTGTCGAATGTTCGCTGCGTCATCGCGCCGACCGCGAGGAACACGCCGAGGAACTTGTCTCGTTCTGTGTATAAGGCTTTTTCGAACACGCTCATCATTCAGGACGAAAAAATCTTTGAAAAGTGTTGCTCACATCGCTGGAAAAGTTCTTTCGAAAGGATTCATTATCGTGGCTCTAACCGTTTAAATGATTCACTCGAGCAGGCCGATTTGTAGATACGATAATCGGGGATTCGACAATATAATTTGACACGATCTGAACACTTTATTGATTGGAGCGTACCCGAACGGCGTTTCGGGACGAAAGACGTTGGGAAATTGATTAGCTTCGTTGAACGAAGGAAAAAAGGACTCTCGAAGCATCCTGTTTTTTGCCACCTCGTAAATCTCGGAGAATCCCAGCGAGCAGTATGTTTCTGCACTTCCCATTCTCGTTTTGCATCTCCGGGCGTGATGTTGAGCTCGTGCGTTTTCTTGTTCCACTTACTTTTTATCCCTTTTCTCACCCTCCTCTTTCCTCGTGTGCTCACGCCCGGTTGGCTTCGTAGCTCGAACAGGTGTGTGCTTCTCACCGGAGTAGCTTTCCATTGTCTCGCAAACGCAGAGCGAGTATCAATTCCCCGTACGCAGCGTCGTGAGCCCGTAGATCAACATCGCAAGGGGAAAGCTCGCGTAGCTGTTTACAGCTATTCGTCGATACGATCCCTTCGACGATAGTGCGGCGAAAAATAAATGCAGACAAAAATTCTCAGTGCGCCCTCAGTGGCTGGGCGAGGAAGTAATTACGCAGGGAAGCTCGTGACCGGACGATCGGCCACGTTTTAAAAGATTCGCTGCGAAAAACTCGCTTTTCCCGTACAATTCTCAAGTCAATTATTCACCCGTTCTATCCAAAGCAGCATTCAGCTGAAAACGGTGTTTCGAAGTAGCAGAAAAAAGTGCAGACGCACCGGAGCCTGAGAGGCCTGCGGGGAAAAGATTGCAAGTGACAAAGGGCTTGGCAGGCTTGCAGGAAAGCGCATTATTTTCCTCCAGCTTCCCACACTTGTCTCCGACTGCGAGCAAAGCAAAGCAAAGGCACAAGCATCGAGAAACAATGCCGCAGCATTGTCTAGCAGTTGAAAGTAGGCGAGCTACTCTCGCTCAAACCTCTCGATCGTAATTCGTAATTAGCCTCCTGATTAATAACCGATCGATCGTTTAATTATAATAATTGTGATTGGGGCATGGAGGGGGAGAGAGCGATCGCGCTCGACTCGGATAACATTAGGAGCGAAAGAGTTTATCAGATCGTTGGAAAGGTCTCCGCTCACTCGACAGTTGTGATGATTTTGCTGGTATTAAAGAGCGCGCTGATCCCGCTCTATCTTGTTTTCCATGCTGTTAGTCGTACTTGTCTACACACTTTTTTTCATAACCGCATGATCACTCGACTATCGATCCACGGAGGGTTTCATCACTGCTCGAAGGGCCTCATTGTCTTCCACGAGATCTGTAACTGCGCATCCGTCGAGACTCCGTTTTTTCGACGATTGCTTTTGTTCAACGAGGGAGCTTTTATACCACTGCGAGTCTATACCGGGCTACGATCACCTCACGAATATCGTGTTTACTGGCTCCAAGATTGTGGGAGTGGCTGATTCCAGATAGGGACGAGGCTCGAGCAAACTTTATTGTATTTAATTAATTACTCGGTTGGGGATCGCTGCCCGGGTAATTTCGTCGCTCGATCGCGCGCTCTTCCCTTCCATGCGATCCTCCCGATCGGCCCTGCGAAAGCTTTTGTTCCGAAAGCTTGGAGTTTCTCCTCAAGTCGAGTCCCCGAGCACTGCCGATTCCCCGGTGAAAAAAGTCCGGGAAAAATAGCGCCCCTATCGAGCTCCGGGGCTCTCGAACGGGGGGCGCCGCGCTCATTCGGTAAACTCGCGCGGACCCCAATGACATCGAAAGGTCGTCAAACTTGACCCTGAGCGAAAAGGTAAGATCGGACGAGCAGCCCGGAGTGGCGGGAGCGTGGCTCTGAGAACTAGCTGCGTAGATGAGCACAATGATGGCCCGTAAATCATCGTCTAAAGAAAACTCGCGGAGGATCTTGGTAGTCGAGTGAAAAGAGAGGATGAGGAGACGAAAAAAGGAAGGCAGACGCGAGACTGCGATCGGTGCGGATACGGACCCGTCACAACATCGGTAATGCGAGCGTAATGCTAATTTACCGTTTACGCCAGTCCGCCAGCGTCGTTTGCATGCCTATATCTATATAAATATGATACCCACATCGCTTATATTATACACTATATACAAGGAGACGTTATAGAGATCGAGGCTGTCGCGGGGTATTAGCAGGTCCGCGGGGTCCCCGTAAGAGTCTTCACCTTGACATTACCGGCATGACCTCTAGGTAGCAGATGCTCGTACCTTCCCCTTAATATCCGAGGATAGTTGATGCGCGGTATACAAAATATACATTCACGAAGAAATATATATTACAAAATATATTTAAGACTCGAAGCTCGACTCGAAACTCGCAGATGAAAAAACGCGCGAGCATGCGTCGTAAGACACTCGAATTGAGTACTCGAGACGATTCGCGGGCACAGCGACGCGCACTCGTTCCGAACCCCGAGCCACTTCGCTTCTGCAAACTCGTCACTGTGTTTTCCTTCTTCTTCTTCTTCTTCTTCTTCTTCTCCGCCGTTGCCTCGCCTGCTGCTGCTGCTGCGAGCCTCTATTTCTCGTGTTTGCATTGCCCGTGGTCATCGAGGTCGAAGAGAGCTCCTGCGCTCCAGCATCCGCGCCGTATCGCGTGACCTCACCTCCGCAGTGTCTGGAAGATCTTCAATCGACATGAATATGATTGGTGATGCGGAAAACGGCCCTCGCGATCCTCGCCACCGTCGATTAATCTTCCTGCTTTTTTCACTTACCTCAGACTCAAAGCAACCTGAAAAAGTCACTCCGGTGGGTGAGAGAATGATGATTCCATTCGTTGGGGATCAATGAATCACGCTCACCTCTTCAAATCCTTCGCGCAGGAGTCGAAGGCTGCAAATCACTTGAAAATACCGTCGTACCTGCGACTACGATGCAACGAAATGGCCCAATGGAAACCTCGAAACAGACTCGCATTGTTCTATCAATTAACTCGCGTTAAGGCCCTCCACACGTCCTCCCGAGGATCATCGACGTTCTTTTTTTAAGGACGTCCAGCGTCGAACTAAATATGTGGGATCGAACGATGCGGAGTATAGAGCCGTATGGAAATGTACGCACTCGAGCGGACCTAAGTGGAGTTGTGCACGTGAGAGAAGCTTCAGAATGAAAGAAATTAGAGAATCGCGTCGATGAGAGGAGTGAAACGCAGAAGCACAATTCCTTAGGATACTCCCGGACTATCTCCGCGCATACGTACCGCGATACGTCCATGTATTTGTGCTCTTCTCGAATGAAAGCTTACTCCCAGCATAGCACGTATATATATATATATATGTATGTGCTCTAAAGAAAACACGCAAGTCACTCGTAACCGTATCGTGAGAAAGACAAACATCGTGGCCCCGTCGAAGAGATACCTCGAGACTGAGACGCTTCTCCTGATGCTGCCTCGCTCTGATCCTCCTCGTGTTAAATCGACGTTACGTGTATTTTCACGCTCGGCTTATGATAGTTTTCGGGTCGAGCGAGATGTTCGTGTTTAGGGAGCCCTCCTCGCTCGCTCGGGAAACTGGCCAAAGAGACGTTAATGGACGTTTTTCCAGCTACGTTTCTCAATAGTTCGAGTGTTTAAAGTATCGTCCGATTCGAGTTTCTCCCTCGATCCTCTCGCTCAAGGACTCATTTGAACTGGACAAACGCGAGGATCGCGCGGACGTTTTTTCAATATTATTTACATATTTTATTTCGAACGATTGTTCGAAGCGTCAGGAATCTTGGGATATTATTTGAAAGATAAGTCATCCGAGCGAGCGGAGATTGCAGAATAAATATGAGGCAAAAAATATATACGAACGAGGATCGAAGGAGGGAGGAAAAATCGCTGGGAAGAGCATATATAAAGTTCGAGTTGGTATTCAATGCACCACTCGCAAGTGCAACGCTATACGAGCGCTCGGTAATTATAGCAAAGTGTGTTGAGTGCGTATAGCTACGCTCGACTGTATTAACATTATAAATCGTTCAGGCTGGCAACACGCCCGGGGCGGAGTCGATCGTATCGATCGATACCCACCTCCCGAAGCCCCCCAGATATCGATTACATGCAACGGTGATTGGCAGGGTTCGTGATATTGCGCCGAGAATCACTGAATATGAAGTTCAAGCGGTGTTTAACGACTCGGCGCGATCTGCACCGTCGATTTTTCGCCTCTTTCCGTCGCGCACTCCAAACTCGCGAATTTTATCGCTAACGATTGTTGTCCTTTTTGGAACGCTGTTCGCGGCTGAAGCGATTGAAAGAAAAAATAATAATTTTGTTTAATTCGATTTGATCAATCGATCCAGAGGATCGCTGTCGGGACTTAAAAAAATTCTAGATTACGAGCGTTGCAAACTTTCAGACATCTTTGAATCTGATAAATTTTATTCAAACTCCATGCATGGTTTTAAGGACGAACCACTACGGATCTCTGATCTTTTATGCTTTTTAATAATGCTCCACGTTTTTTATCGAGATTGGATCAAGGATTGAATTAAAAAGATTAATAATACGATGAAGTAATGAGAAATATTCAACTTTCACCTTTCTGTGCGCCTCATGCCTTGTTAAATAAGCCATTCTTGAAGCCTCCTCGCTCGCGAAAGAGCTCGCAAATAAATAATCGATAACATTAGTCAGGATTGAAAAATCTGCGTAAATAATTATTTCACTTCAACGCTCATTCGCTATAGGAACCATAAAATAGAGATACATCCTTAATGAGATGAGAAAGTCCTCCCAAGGATGAAAGAGTCTCTCAGGATCGGAGCTTATTTGGACTCGCCGGTGACGTACATTTTTTTTCTCGTTTTTTTTTTCGCTGCGAGCCCCTCGTCGCTCTTTTTCTCTCCGTCTCTCTTTCTCAAGGCTCCCGTGATATCTGAAACACGAATTAACAAACGGCGAGGTGTGCTGACTGCGCGCAAAGATCTAAGGCGCTCCGAGGAAGTATCTCGCGGACTTTTTCACCCCGACGAGTCAATCGCGGGAGTGCTTTGCTCGGGGAGTTTGCCTCTCTTCTTCGAAGCTCGGTAATGGCTCGCGGAGTTAAAGAAAATAAAATAAAGATAGAAAAGGTCCGTTGTTGAGGAGCCGGCTTGACGCTAACGCGCCTATTTGCGACGTTTCTTCGAGAAATCGACGTAACTACGGGCTCGAGTCTACTATAGCCTCGCTCCGCGAGCGGAGAGACTTTTATTAGAGGATAAGAGAGCTCCCGTTGCGACCGTACGTCCTCGCGTGTGCGAGGATTTATATCCAGGGCAAACAGCCGAGTGTAGAGTGCACGCGAGATACGACGAAAGACGAATAAATCGTAGCAGCAACACTCCAACCCGGTTCAACTGATGGGTCAACTTATCCACTCGCTCTTTCGAATTCGCTAGCGCGAACGCCGAGCGATCCCGATGCATCAGTGGCAAGCGATCGCGCACGCTCCACCAGAGAATATTTCCACTTTTAAATCCTCTTCTCGAGCCTCTTACGGACTCGCTTCTTCGCGGAGGAACTCTATTTTCCCACCAAATTGACTTTACATCGTCGCCAAATGCGACCTCGTCGTAGCTCACCGATGTGGACGCATCAATCCCCCCCGCTTCTTCCCATTCGTTCCGGAGCAGTTTTCCATCGCGCTGGAATACATTCTTGACTTTCCTTCGAGCGCTTTTTATACCTGGAATAACCCAAAATCGTTCTGACGGTGTGAGATACCGGACGGTGGCGGAGGATTCTTCCTTAAACGCGACTCAACTGCGCGAATATCGCAAAGCGAGGCTCTCGTCGCGAAATGTTAAAACGTTCACCACCACGATTAAGACACAACGTCGAAAGGCGAAGAGATTCTTTTCGTACGGCTACGACTCGCGCGCGCGAGCCATAGAAGAATCTTGCTTGTACGATGCGCGCAAGGACTATCGTCTTTCACTTCTAATCTTTGTCGGATAAGCAAAAGAGCTTACGGCCTGTCTCCGGAGAGTGACTAACTCGGGTACTGAATAAGTCGTAATCGCGACGAAGAAAGTCCCTTGGTTAGGGTACTGCATATGCTTGCGGTCTAAGTATAGCGGCCTTAATTAATCGCGACGACGGACTGCTGGACCCCGCCGAGAGCGAAGAAGCATGAGCCACGTCAGTATATGCTGGTATCCTGACGCGCGAATCTCTCTCACAATTCACAACAACGTCACATCCCAAAAAGGGTTTTCCGTTCCTGAATCAATCAGTCAAACATTTCGCGTTGTCCGAATCGATCCCGCATTAGCAGGGGTGCGGGGGTCGTGCTTTAAAGAGTCAAAAAATCGATTGTTTTCGGCAATGTTTTTAGGACGGACGGAAATAACTGACCGTAGCGAACTTTCCGGTATAGTTTCAAGAATATTTCAAAAGTAGGAAAACATTTTTTTAATGTGAGAAATACTTATGCGCAATGTTTGATTGTCGAAATTTCTCATTGGGTGTACAATGTGGAGATCGTAATTATTGTCTGCAACAAAAATTCCAAATTTTTTTTCCGTTTTCACATATTTTTCTTCCATACGAACCTGTAAAAACTTGAAAAAATTGTGAAATTCTATATTTGTAGGACGTTCAAGTGGTATTCTTTTTCTTTAGAAGCGTTTTTTTTCAAACTCGCTAAAAATATATCCTTGAAACTATATACTGAAAAGTTCGCTACGGTCAGTTATTACCGTCCATCCTAAAAACGGTCCCGAAAATAATCGATTTTTTTGACTTTCTAAAGCAGGACCCCCCTTAATTTCTGCCTGAAACTAAAGCTGTTGGCCATTGAATCCCGAGAATAAAACATTTCGACAGTTTTTTGTAGCCGCTTCGTAAGAAAAAAATACCAAAAAACTTTTTATTTTGGAAATAAACGATTCGAAAACTAGCTCTCCAAAGCTCGAACGCGACTCTCAAGACAGCCGGTATATAGACGCATATATATGTAACAGGTTGAGCTCGGAGTGGCGTGTTCGTAATTTGTACAGTCAGATTTCAATCTCAAACGAATAGAAATATTTCCAGTCCTACGAAAGTAACTAGACGTAAATTCATTGAAATATATTCCGCTGTTATATATAGACACGTGAGAAAGAAACGAATACTCGCTATGAATTGAGTAACGGTCGAATGATAATAAATATAATGTAAACTTTTATTTTTAATCCGGAGGAAAGATAGCGAAGATTGAATGTTATTTCGATCTCAGTTTCGTGCATCGCGAGTCACAATTATTCTCTGAGAAAATCCGGCGAGCTTGTGCGAACTTTATCATTGTTTCAGTTATTTCTTAATTTGTGCAATTTATTAAGTAATGTAATTGATAAGTATAATGAAAAATATTCACTGCATACGAAACATTAATGAAATTTAGTGGCTTCGTTGATAGTACGAATGCGTTGAAAACTTCACTGGATTCAGTTAAAATATACTTGAAAAATTATTGTACTTCGAGTGCGAGGAACGCTGGCATTGAGGAGAGGAAAATCAGTGACGAAAACACATGCAAATGTGCCAAATAATTTATGGAGGAAAATGGAGTTTTACTTCGATGCTTAAATTTCGATAATTTATCACGTGAATTACTGCCTCGTGAAATTCTCGTATTTCTTGAAAAATTGAGTCGTCCGCAGGTTTCAAATGACGTCTTACTTTTAATCCTCTCGAGAGTTAATCTTATCTAAAGAGTGACTGGGCATGTATCATTTTGAGGTGAAAAAAATAGCGAATGGAGAGTAAATCATTAAGAATTCCATAACTTACACATTTTCCATTGAGCGCCATTCATTTTATCGAAATTTCGTGCTGAACGAGCTACGAAGTTAACTCCTACGTGATATTTAGCTGAATTTCAATATAAATTTTTTCTATTTCCTGCCAAGATTAAATTAATTTCAATAAACAATGTTACACATCGATGTGGATAGCTCGTTTGTAAACGGTGTCAGGACCGTCGTTGAGCCACAAAAGTTATTCGAGGCTCATCGCATCGTCGCGAGAAAACATTCCGAAACACTCAAATCTTTTGAAATATTTAAATGCTGCGATTCGTGAAAATTTCAATACGAAGCGAAATATGTTCGTAATATTGTGATCGAAGAACGGTATTTAGAGCCGAAGAAGTCATTCGCGGGGAATAAAATTTTTGATATTTTCAAAGTTCCAAAAGTTGACCGGCGATAAAGTAAATTCGAGGGAGTCCATAAAAACTGCACTAATGGAAAAAGAAAATCACTTTTTCGGTGGAAAGAACCGAGCAGATGGTGTTCCGTCGAGTGGTTTATCGTGCCTCGAGCAAATCACTTAATCGTCGATAATCTCGATCCAGGAAAAGTGATCCGAGTCCCCAGTGCACGATCCAAAATGAAGTCTTGCTTGGAAGCTCTGAAAATCCGAAGAAAAAAAGTCGAATGAAAATCTATGAGAAATGGCATTCGATAATAATGAATAGAGCATTCAGTCGGATATATCGAGTTGGCACAATGGACGTACACGCAGGATGCCCGCGTGCCCCCATAGAAAATCAGTAGTTCGATTCGAGCGAACAATACGACGCGATTCGTCGTTCGCGTTGTGAATATTCCTCTCGAAGCGATTTTATCGTGCATCGCTCTCACGCCATTCACAGAAATAATGGAGCGACTATTCGTTGCAAATGGAAGGAGAATATACGCTCGTCATAAGGGCATGAAAAAGTTGGGCGAAAGCAGCGATTCTTATGAATATCGGAGCAAGTTGAGATCCAAATATTTTCCTGGAATCGAAAAGCCCGACGAAAAAACGACGGTCTGAAAAAGCCGTTTGAAAAAAATAGACACGCGAGGCACGTACCGCAGTCGACTACGATTTTCTATTCCGCAGTTGCGACGAGGTACGAGATACGAACGATCGAATAGTTACGGGCTTGAGGACACACAAGTGTTATGTAGTGTAAGGCAGTAAAGTATAGACAAGCAGGGGAATGAGAGGCGATGATTGTAAGAGGCGTCATGAATTTAACGCTCGCGGAGACTCGTCGACGTCGACGTCGAGGTGAAATAACGTCGATCGTCCGGAGCAGCTCTCGAGAAGTCCAAGATGTAAAGTCTTCGATGTAACCATGCGATAAGTAGCGCATCACTGTGGCTTGCCTCGAAGGATGATGATTACACTTGCCGTATTGCTGACATGTTTGTTGCGGTGGCGTGTTTCCAGTATTTATCGTTCGATTCTCCTGATCCCAGGACTTTCCACATACTCGCTTTAGGAGCGTGGCATAGTGTGAGTGCGTATAAAGGATGTCCTGAAAGTAAGCTCGAGACCTTCGCTCAAAATAAATCAGCTGCTGGACAATCCTGAGAAGGGAAATCTTTGCGATTCATTTCGCTGCGTGAGTGAGCGAGCAAAACGGCTGCTCCGATCGGCAACTAATTCCTTTTCGTCGCTTCGAATATTACGCACCGCGGACTCGGCATTATTGAGGAGAAAAAATGTGGTTACAGGAAGAAAAAATCGAGCGATTACTCCTCGCAGAGGATCATTGAGTCATCCCGACTCAATGATCCCTCAAAGGCAGCAGTTTAGGAACGACTTTTGGTACAACCTGTAGAAGGAGCTGCATGTGTTCGTATTTGTAACGGTCGTACAGCACACATTTGCAGTCCGCGCAGACAAGTGATGAGACACGCGCGTCGTCAATCGATTCTGTTGCATGTTTATCGCTAATGTTTCTCATACTCGTGGCAGCGACCTTGCTTCCCATCGGTGAATTGCCTAGAAACAGCAACGAAGCGCGGGGAAAATGGTCATTACAGACATATTCCGTGTATGCATGTGTATGCGCGTCCGTTCGCATATTCTCATCCGTGGGTTTCGCGTTAAGCGAACAACGGGAATTCCTGGGATGCAAGGTGCTTCAACGGGAGCGTATGCGATTCGAAAAAGCAGCGTGTATTTGTATCTCCGGCTATACGAAATCATCTTTTCTCGCTGGTTTTAATTCCCATTGGTTTTCTCGCGATCGGATTTTCTCGGTGTTGCGCGACGCGTTCATCCGTCCGCTGTGGCGAGTGCCTTTTTGCTGGTAGCTCGGTCGCGGAGACGCGGGGCTCTCGGAACTCGAGTTTTGACACATTTTGACACGCGGACCACACAGATTGCGCGCTGCCGAGGAAGGGCTTATAGCCGGAGGGGGTGACGAGCGCCCGGCGACGGGAAGAAAACATTGGGGAGCTCGCGGATCGCCCGCAACGAGCATGTTCCGCAGTCCTCGCTGGCGCAGTCTCAAGTGGAATCCTACGGCTAGAGGACCGAGGTAAGAAACGACGAATCGTATAGACGGACAAGAAGTCGACGCCACCCGTCCTCGTCCTGGATAAGTTATTAGCGGGGAGTACCTGAAGAACTCACCGCATATATCAATAAGGGCGCCCTCGATCCAGCCTCGGTGTGCTCCTCCGAGGAACCCGTCGATGTATTTATTACCTCGATTGACTTTTTTCACTCCTGTCGCTCCCCTCATTGCTGACTTCCAAATCCTGGAGATCTTCGGAGGTGAATGAAACTACTGCCACCAATTTCCCATCCCACAGCACGTCCAACTTCTTCGAGAACGAAATAAACTCGCGAAACGCGGGGCTTGCTCAACTCGACGAAAGCTCCTCAGAGGCTCCATTGGTTTTGTTGCTTTTGTCACCCGTCAGACCTGCCTCGTTTGTCAGGACGATGATCTTCCCTCGATTATGTCGATTCAAGATTCGAGTGTCCCGGAGCTACGTGCCAAAATGAGCGAATTTTCTGGTCCCATTGGCATCTGGGATTCGCGAATTCTGTTTTAAAAGCAACATTATTCCAGGTAAATAGTAATTGGCAGGACCCAGACTGAGCCGAGGTTCGGTGGGAACCGCAGGCCGGAAGATGATGTCAGCCCTGGAAATGATGTTGGAGAGGGAAACACGTGGGCGTCTTGGCACAGGTTTCTTCAATCGTGTCAGCTGGGAAAAAATGAGGAAGAAGTTTAAAGGGGAGGCAGAGATTGAGTGGAAAATGGGGAAGGAACAGAACCCGGGGAGCGGCGTCTCGGTTTCAATGATGCTCGATACACCGGTCCCTATACATGTCACAGATAAAGTAGAACACCTATAACCTCTAAGTAACCTTTCACTCTGTGTGAAGATCTTCGAAAACGAGGATTTCCGGTTGGGATATTGTGGCTTATCGCAGTGTCACATCGAGGCCCAAATATGGTGATCGGAAAAAACGAGCGAGCAGTAAAAAAGATAAGGTAGCGTTTGAGTAACGTTTCTTTTCGTGATACGTGTAACCTTAATGGAACTGGGTTCCTCGACACATTAGATAGTGTAATAGCGACGTTAATGGCTCTCATACCATTCTCCGTGAGTATATATAACTCGTTTTTTAAACTCTTGAGACAACCAGGGTAAGAAGAGTCAAGGAGTTTGACGCCGCGAGCGATTTCTACGACGTAGAATTTTCTTGGATCGAAGAAAAATGCTTTTTCTGCGAAAGCCAATGGATGAGAATTTCAGGTTGGTCGCGCAGAGATCGAAAAAGTTGCGAGGGTGTGACACGGGGGCCTCGGATGATCGCGCGGTCCAACGGTAAAAAAATATTTTCTCTCGATTTCCAAGGGAATTATGAAGATCTAGAAACCCCGAAGATCTCGAGTGGCATCGCCGCGGTCCCGGAAAGATTCCACGCGACAAGAAGATGGCCTTAAACGCTGCTCGGAGATCGTGTAAGTAATTTATCGTAACTATTAAAATATAGCTGGTCCCTCCGCGTCATCGGCATTCTCGTGTGCTCATCGTTTCCTTCGCCTCTTCGTGGTGGGTATCATATACATGAGCGGGCGTTATGGTCGAATATAACCGTTTCTATGGGTGCACGAGGCGTCCACCGTGATTTACAGTGCCTTTGGAGTTATGACGGCGCATGCCCACCACTCGGGCACTCGCTCTCTCTCTCTCTCTCTCTCTCTCTCTCTCTCTCTCTCTCTCTCTCTCTCTCTTTATCTCATCCCAGAGCCCTCTTGGCATTTCTTTCTCCCTCTTTCTCTCTCTCTCTCTCTCTCCCACTCGCTTTTTTCCTTTGTTCCATCTTCCTCCGAAGACTCGATGCACGTACGTACCTCGCGTTGAACATGCAGACTCCATGGATATTCCGAGAGAAGGTTGAATCTTTCTCTTTCTCAACTGCATCTCATCGCGCGCCACAGAGCAATTTCGAATCGTAGAATCGTGGACGTGGTCGCGCCCGAGCGAGTCCATGGGTAATCCTCATCGTCGTCTTCTCGTCTACTCGGAGTTCAATAGTTCTTGACGACGCGATTATTCCTCTGCGAGTGTACCCACAGCGTAAGACAGAGAGAGCACGCTCGTACGAGACAGAAAATTCTCTTCGATCTCCCATTATACCCGCGAGCTCCGACAAGTCACTAGTCGATTGAAGACATGTCCTTAATTCAGTGCCAGAACCCCTGCACGACAATGTCTCGACTCGTACGTCTCCCGAACCTCCGTCACATTCCTACTCTCGTTGCTCAATGCAATTTTCATTTAGACTTGTTTTTTTCGTATTCGGTCTTTCCGCCACGATTCGTTGACGTATTCATTTTCGTGCGGCTCGATATTTTCCGACTCTTTTGTCTTTTACGATTAATCCGGCGCTTTCGAACTTGAGACATTTCAATTAAATGATTCAAACGCATTCGGATCTTTCTAATGTTAGAGTGAAAGTGTCGTGATCGATACTCGTGGAGAGTCGAATTATGACTTTTCTCTTTTCGTTATTACTTTCGGAATCGTTGAATTAACGAAGACATTTAAATACGAATATTATGCGCGGCGAATAACTCTGGATGCTGCGCGGCGATCGCGAGATAATCTGAAAAATAAGGTTATGGCGACGAATTTTTGTGGAAGGATATTCGCCGATCGTTTCGAATAAATCCTCGGGATCGTCATTTATGTTCTTACGGCAATAGACGTCGGTAGAGTCCTTAATCCGAAAATTTGAATCGCAATCGTAAAACAAGGGATCAAGGGTGTTCCGTACGGGGGTCCTGAGAGACGAAAACTTTTTCGATTACCTCGACGTAGCTCCAGGAACTGCGCGGCTTGCGCATATTCAAAGAGGATTCTCTCGAATTTTAATGGGAATTATTCCTCGTACGGCGAAGCAGCTCGATCAAGTTTTTCGTATTTGCATAATGATCGTGTCTCTTTGATTTTGTTCGCAGCATATTTAACCGCGAGCACAATAACAAACGAATAAGTAAAGATCGCTTGCTCGTGCAATATTGACAGGTTTCAATACCGTCCTTCGAGAGTATCCTTGAGCTTGAGTTTCCATCGGATCTCCCGGGTGATAGAAATGGGTAATGGAGCAATTCGCGAGGGCAAATTATTCTCAAAATCGTCGAACCAGAGAGAGAATTTATTAATCCAACAGTAGTGAGTTCGTCTTCGCTTGGGAGGACCAACAAATTCATTGATCAAAGCAATCGAATGAAACAACAGGAATGAAGAAACTTTCCGATTTTCTTCTCGGACTGCAGCAGCCTCGACTTTCGCGTTCACGAGGCAAAATCATAATCTCGCACTATTTTCATAACTCATTTGGCTTGAGTGCATCAGATTAGAATATTTCTCTCTGGTCGAGAGAGCCCACGGAAAGTGGCTCGGTTCACCAATCCGAAGACACACCACCGAACCCACTAAATGCGCGGCTGGCGATCAAACTTTCCTCTTATTTTTCTGCGGGTTGCGCGCGAGTTGCACTCGAATACATTCACGTACGCGATCTGCCTCGTGTTCTTATGTCTCTAGGAGAAAGATGGCCAACTTGTGATGTAACAGTGCACGTATTATCTTCACGCATGCACAGTGCGAACCCAATGATTTTGCAAGTAATGGTCTTCAAGAGGAATATACTTTATTGTTACTGTATGAAAATGATGGTATTTCTTATTGCCTTGTGGTAATATCTCAGCTATTTCGTTCTTTCGCTCTCTAAAAAACGAAGGGAAAAAAAGAATAAATAAAAGTGCGACTCGCGCGCATTATCCGTTTATTAAGCGGTTGTCACTAAGATTTACAACGGTTCGAGAAATATGCATTTGTATACGGGGTGTCTCGTGGATCGAGTCGGATTCTCAGAGCCTCTTTGAATTCCGAATAGGAAACGTTCCAATCATTACTTTCTAGGCCCAGCACTTTTTGAGCTGTTTGTCGATCGTTGATGACCTCGTCGATTTTCAGGTGGACGCAATCGTCCCAACTGTTGCTTCTTGTTGAAAAGTTGTTTGAGCGGTTTTAATGTGTGTGTTGCGTTTCTTGCGAAGCTTCGGTATCGAAGGAGCCTGCTGCGTGGATGGGCGGGCTCGTACTTCGAGACACTCGATATCGAGGTGGACTCTGGTATTAGGACTTTCTATGCAACCTTCGGTAACGAAAGGTCCTGTATTTATGATTTTTCTCGAGAGATAATTATCAGCGTAGTGTCAGGTCGATCAGTTGGCACAATAAAGTGAATCCAAGTCGGGAGTGAGGGAAGAGCGCAGAGCGAGGATTTGATGGCTGATGATCCTCTCGCCTCACAAAGCGATTACCAATGACTTATGTACGCGGATCAAGCAATCTTTTTCTCTATTCCAACGTGTCCATCTCGCGTCTATTAGACGCACACTGAGGCGGGCGCGCGCACACGCACGTACACGGACTCGTTTCGTGATTATTTTTGCGTTCTTAGTGAGCCGATGATGATGGTAGCGAGTTTGCGCAATTATTGCGAGCGGACGACGAGGTGTTCGTAATAAATGGCAAGATATGTGCCCCGAAAGGTGTTAGTTCAAGATCACCCGGTGATACAACGTCCCGTATGATGCTCTTCGCACATTATATTGCCTGCTCGTGTGTCTTTCGTCATTTACAGCGCATGTTAATGGCCAGCCGGAAAAATAGCGCAATGGCGAAAATCATTAGTGCATTCTTTCGGTTCGTCGTCAGCTTATTCTCTCCGCTCCCAGCATTATGCGCGGAGCTTAAAATTAGTGGAAATTCAAACAATCGTAATAAAACGAAACGGAAAGCAATCGAGAAGAGACTTACCGCGTGAGCGAGGTTTGTCTTGCGAGAGAGACATTATGTACGAGGTAATTACGACACGTCTGAAAACGACCTTGCGATCACGTATACCTTGTAAGGAGGAGAATCTTACCAAACGTCGTAATAATCTCGTTGCTGCGAACACTCCGATGAAGCCTGCAATCGATAAAGAGCAGGCTTATTATTTTTCATCTCGTTTCACACCTCCCGTACAAAGTTGCTTGCCAAAGCGTTTTTCACAAACTTCACAGAGGGATCCTCGTCGGTAAGAATCGTGGGGATATTGAGAATATTTTTGAAAAACGTCTCAGCTCCGGGTCACCTGGCCGCAGTGTTCGAATGAAATCTTGGCCGATGATCGTTACTTCGAACGCTAATGTGGATTCGAAAAAATGTACTGACGGTACGAGGGTACAGTTATGTTATTCTATTAATGAATTATTATTGTTATAATGCTGCGGACTCGTACGTGTGTCCATATTATAATACGTAAGAAGGAGGACGATCCTCGCAGTGAGAGGATCTCGTCCTTGGCTGAATCTCGTCTCGCGCGACGACTCTCGTTGATGTCGTGACGTGCATTAGACAGCTCGAACATATGCATTTCAAACGAACAAGACAGACTTCACGAGATCACACCGGACGGAGGTTTATTCAATGAGAATACAGTAAAAGACAGTGAAAAATTTTTATCTGCGAGGTCGAAAGGCTTTCGTTGATTTTTCAATGAAGAATAAACGCGACTTGTGCGTTCATTTCAATTTCCGCGTTTAATATTATCCATTGAAATAATGAAAAGAAATTTTTGCATTATTTCATGTCTCGTTTACTGCTTCATGATGGGGAATAATTGAAAAGTTAGTACTTAATCCTCCTCGAGCCATAAAGAAAGCCAAAAGTGCGGTGAGGATAAAACTGGACCTGTTACGATCAAAAGTGATAGGCTCCGGGATAAATATATTTGAAAAGTAAATAAAACGGGAAAAATCACAACCGTGAAATTTGATATCAGCCGATCTACGTGAGAGGAATTAAGTTATGAATTACGACTCACAATAAATGTTTAAATTATTCGTGCCTCGAGAATGGGGAAGCGCCTAAGAGAGATAGAAAGAGAGAGAGAGAGAGAGAAAGGGAGAAAGAGCGCGAGATAGCTGAACTCAGCAGGTCAAAGGTGAAAAATTTTCTCTGGTTGGTTTTGCGCGAACTCCTGCCAGTCGATTAAAAGAGGCTTTAATCATCTCGCTCGCGTGGTAACCCCCCCGTGTGTAGCAACGTGCCTGCGAAGGTGGAGGAAGAGTTACGGTACATGTATAAACACACATGCATCGGGCATTTCGAGTCGAATGAAGCGGAACGATCGTTCGAGGCGTTCAAACTTACCGGATGAAAATGCCTTAAAAACTGTTCGATTCTTTCGTCATTGTCTTCGATGGGAAAGAATCGATGAGAAATATGTAAGAACCCCAATTTTTAAATCCCAACCGAAGATCAAGCACCGGTTAGCTCTTCTCGTCGCATTTCCAGCTCCCCCATCGTCGCAAACTGTCACAAAATTTCGTCCGACGTTCGACGTTCGACGTTCACGCTTTCGAAACCGAGCGCAGTACAGAGACGCCACCGCTCGGCGGCGCTGCAGGCACCGGGCTGACTCGAGCCTCCGCGAGTCGCCGCATGGGTCGCTGCAGTTCGAGCATACTTGCAGAAAGATTCCGAGAGAGGGAGAGAGAGAAGGAGGAAGATGGAGCGCTAGGGAGTGCGCGGAACGCTGCGGGGGCCACCCACGGCGTGGACGCAAGGATCGGGTCCTCGGGTAGCCTTTATTTCTCGAGAAAATATTATCATAACACCTGTCGTCTCTACACTGGTGTTGGTACCTACCGGTTTGCGCGTGCTGTGTTCTTCTCTCTTTCTTCGTGCTTTTTTTCTCTTTTCTTTCTTTCTTTCCTTCTTCCTTCTTTCTCCTCCTCTTCTTCTTCTTCGTCCTCGTCCTATCTGTATTGCTACACTCTCGTGAACTCACAGGCGGGCTATATAAGCACGACCAACGACTCTTGACCATACTAAATTTCTATATATGCACACGCACGTCCACATATTTGTATGGCTGTGTCTGAACGTTCAAATAATATTTTCCTCCTGACTATAAGATCGCATTCGAGAACGACATATACAAGCATCGGTATGGAGAGTGTACCCGTGAGTGGCACTGCTTCCTTACCAAGAAAGACCGAATCGATTCTCATCTTTCGACACAATAACAAAACTATACCAACACAGTTTATATTTCGGACACGTGCTACACGCTGGACTCGACGTTCTCTTAACGTAAAATAACACCAGAAGCTATCCAATTTTTTCTCATAGAAATTTTTATACACACGAATGTTGATATGAGATTCTGTACTCGGATCTTGAGTGGGCACCTTTTCATAGAAAACACACGTTAAAAGTCCCCCAAGATTCCTCTCATGCACCGAGTTATGGATCTCTCGACAGTTATCCGAAGAATTTACTTAGTTTAGAAACACGAACAGGTTGCATCAACGTCAAAAATGCATGACTTTTTTCAGTCTCGACGCCCCGATTATTTTGTTATTTTGAAGACCTGCGTGCAGCACCTTTTCTCCTGGCACCATTAATTTGAACGGGATCGGGGAAAAATTAAACTGAGTTCGAGGACGAGGCGCACACGACAGTGGAAGCGGCTCGCAAAATCTTCGACTTTATAGTGCAACTATAAATATCCTGAGAAAGAGGAGAAGGTGGAGGGCGTCGGAGATCGATAAGTTTGGTCGTAGCGACATGTACGAAAATAAAAGATTTCGGTTTATTGTATTTTACAGGTAGCTCCTTGGGCCGCTGGTCCAGGAGTTGCTCTCGCGGAATAAAAAGACTTTTTGTGAAAGCGCAATTCATTCGATTCTGCTTTAGCTGCAGCAGAAAGGACGAAGCGCGAGAGGGGCGGGGGGGATTGTATGGTCGAAAAAAAGCACGTGCACCTTAGGTCAAGATCGTAGCCATAGAATAGAGAACAGTGAGGGAGAGAGGGAAGGTGAGATTTGTCCCGGCGATGATCTCTGATCTTTCACAAATGCGAAATTTATCTGCGCAGATCTGGTCCGTCTGGCCACTTTTCCGGCGATGCGCGTCCACTTCGATTCTTATTTCATCGAGCTACCAGCATCGAGAATGCGACGATTTTTCTTAGGGAGCCATTTATGAGATGAGAGGAGAAGAAGGGCAAGTGGTTTTGTATCCTGCAACTGGACACAAGAACCGCCCTTTTTTCGAGGATCCGAAGACATTCGTTATTTCCAGCTAGTTCCAAGAGACTCTTCAATAACGAGCCGACCGCATTGTCGTTGACACAGCTCGAGAAATCACGAAAATTGATGTTTTGGTTTCGGTGAATGCCCTCCTGACACCTTCGAGTGGTCCGGCTTCTCAAAACACCGTCACCCCGGTCTCTCAGTCGGCCCTCTTTTCTTCCATCATTCTCCGTCTCTTTTCCACCCTGCTTGCTCCATTTCTTTGCGCCCTGGACTCGGCCGAGCTGCCTCGAGCCCCCGTGCCGCGATGCCCCCTCCCCCGCCGCCTCCCACTCCTCCTCGGCTTGAGCACGCGGCCCACTCGCGTTCCCCGAGCGCGCGTTTCTCCGGCAAAAGCTCAGGACGATTCGCTCCGAGGACTGCCACAAAGAAGGGATCGCCCGTTGAGTGGGCCACCGAACAAAAGCACGCAGCCTCGGGGACCGGGTAAACGAACTGGAACTCGCGCAATCCTCGACGACGTCGATAAATTATCGACGTCATTGGATCCTCGAACGCGAACCTCCGGAGAATCCATGTCGTAAAGACGTCTCGACCAAAAAAATCAGTTCGCTCGGCCAAACGATTTATTCCAATAGATTTTTCATTCCTCCCACTACGCTATTCTTTCCTCCAAATCGTTTCAACGAAAATCCTTTCATACGGGACACACCGAGCTCTCTGGTACTTCATTGTTCGAACTTGTCTGCGGTGTGAGACGTCTCGTGCGCGTCAATGACTCTCGAGAATTTCATGATGTGGGTTATGAACCTAACGCTTTACTACAGAATCTGCTTCGATTCTGTAGTAAATAGATTCGAAAGAATCATAATTCACGAAGTTAGTATTAAGGGGAGCGGGGGGGGGGGAGGGAGTCGAAATGCTTCGGGACAATCTCAAATGTAATTCTTTCACGCGCATTTGTCCTACTTATTTTGACGTTTGAGAATCTTTCCATGCTTTTCTGCGCGCATCTGAGCTGAATAATGAAGGATCATAGTTGATACATATGAAAAAATCAAGTGTTCTTCCTCGATGCTGGCCTATTCGTCAACAGCTTGTTAATTTTTTCTCCGAACAACGAATCGCGATTCGTTGAGTAAATTTTCGAAGGCTTCTCCCTCGCGCTATTTTATAAAAGAAAACGAGAGCTGCGCTCGCATCGCGAGACAAATAGAATAAATGTAGCGAGCTCGAGAGAGAGATACAGATTACGAGCGATTGTGACCGGACGGTTATGATTAATCGGGACGATCAGCCTCGAGCGTGGGTTACTCTCAAGATCGTTCTCAATGCGTCCAATCAAGCGAAGAAATCTCCTCAAACTTTTTAAACAACTTTCAGTCCCGAACGCTCACTTTTCTCGCCCTTTAAGGGCGGCTCTTATGGTCCTCTCGAAAAAATGTCTATTCATAAGAAAACTTGCATTCACAGGACTTGAAATCGTTAATCTCTGCCGTGGACAATAATTAATTACGATTGAAGAAACGGGGCGAGAATGTTTCCAAAATTACGTGACGATCTCAGCATTCCCAGAGCTCCGAAGCAGCCCACTATTTTGCTCACTTCTCCCTCCATGTTTTCGTGCGTCCAACTCTATTTTTATTTCGATTCATTTGCCTTTGGAATTTAAAAGCCTAATGAAAGAATCCATCATCATTCATCCATCTCGGTGCTCGCCCTGTCGAATGGAGTCAATGATATCACTCCATTATTCCGAATCATTTATCGTCTACTGCACCGGATTTCATTCATTTCATTCACTCGAAATCATAAATCTCTACGAATCAACATGAGAGAGAGAGAGAGAGAGAGGCGGAAGAGGTGAAAAAAATGTGAGAAATGATTCTTTCAACCGAGCACAAAATCGATTCAACGCCAGCAAACTGTTGGACTTTTCTTTCCGATTTTGTACATGCACATTTTCATGTTTTGACGCATTTTTTAATTCCATTTGAAATATTAACTTTTTGAAATATTCAGAGAAAAAAAATTGATTGGTAGCTTCGGCCGACCCCGGTTTCGCAACATCCTTTGACACGCTTCTCCAAACACACCTGAACATTTTTAATTACAGTTTCTGGCGTGTCTTTATCTTCGATTCAACATTGACATTAATGAAGAATAAAACTGCCAGCTAACATTGAAGCAAAAGTTTATCGGCGAAAAAAACTCGCAGGGGAATTAACATTTCATAAATAATGACAAGTTTTATTTGATTTTGAAGTGAATCTGGGAATTTATAAATCGTATTACAAAGTATTTCATGTTTAATGATCAATCCCATCGGAATGATCCATAACCGGAGGCCATATGAATAATAATGGCGTCGATTGATGGCCCCATTAATCCCACGAAATGAGACTGCGGTTTGCCAACACCGAGATATAAAGGCCGAGCAAAAATTAGCGATGATCCAGCGCTCCTGGGAACCTGAACATTCGAAAACTCGATCAAAAATTCCAGAATTCATTAGCAACACGACGAAAGGGCGATTTTTTTCTTTCTCGCGTCCGATTGTTGTTCAGCTGAAAAATGTGAATCGAACGAAGAGTGATGTCGATGCTCCGAGGAGAAACGTTGCAGAGAAAACACTCTTTGATTTATATTCATCGATGCAGACTCGATAGTTTCATCTTCGATCTGTGAGGTGTCAAGATAATAAAGAAAGTTTGGAAGAATTCACCTCCGGATCCTCGAGTCTATCAGGTGTCCCGAGAATCTGATTAAACTTTGTGACGCGAATCGAAAGATGGAGTGATTGCGAAGAGAAAGCAGCTCCGAAGTAATATTTTCGCGAGGAAGAATAGTGCGAAATGAAAAATAACGAAGAAATTCGATGTCGTAATTCTCGCGTTCGTTCCAACCTCCAAATTCGAATCTCGAATCGAGTCACGCCCAGTATATCGACTCCTGGACGAATGTAAAAGTTTGAGAACGAAATAAAAAAAAAAAAAAGGCGCGGCGTTATTTTCGTGTGCTCGATGACAGACGAATATCGCTAATGGGATTTGATGATGGGACGTCAGGATGGATTCCCGCGTAATTTGTCGTACCCTGGTCAAGCGATGCCTCCTCGAGATACATCTTTCCTCCGATCGGCTTAGACCGCACAGGCGGAGGATCGAGAGAGCACACGTTTTTTATGTAATAACATTCCTCTCTCTCTTTCTTTCTGTCGATTTAGTTGAACACGAGTGTCAATTGTATAGCTTCGGGCGAAGTACGATGGATTGTGAGTCCTCGTGAGACATCCGAGTCTCACTCCTGTCGAGAATATTCCTTCACTCGTACTTTACGTCTCGATTGCACAAGGCCTTCAAGACAGTCTATTTTTTTCGTGTGCACGTATCGCATGACCTTTCGACGCCCAAACATCGATCGGTTGTTTCGAAGGTGTATGCAAAGTGTGAGGGAATTTTTTCTATTGCACATTTTCCTCAGTTTTTATTGTTTCTTCGGAATTCTGCTCTCGTAAATTCGTTTTTTTTTCTCAACTTCGTGCAGCTCCCACAGCCTGATCGTTGTTCAATCGTCTTTCCTGAAGTCTCGTTCTCCGTTGGTGCAGCTTCGTATGAATAAATTTGTGGATAAATACGTGTGAAAATTCTCGCGTCGAAAAACATCGATGTCTAAACGCGACCCTCGCATCTGTCATTCGTCTTCTCTCTCGAATTTGATCTGCCAGCCTGATATATTGAACGAATCTCTGTTACAACACACACACGCGCGCGCGCAAACATAAAGGCCAGTGGGTATAAGAACAGGAACCTTTTTTTTCGTATTCCTCGCCTCCGTACTCCGAGAGATTCAAAGAATACACTGACTTATTGTACGTTTAACGAAGATCGTAAAGTCTTGGTTTAATCTGATGCAACAACCACCAATCGTACTGTTATTGTGTCAAAAACAAACTTTCTTATATACAGTACGATTGAGATGTCTAATGAGAATAAAACGCCGTTTACTCCTCGTGAAAGCCGAGGTTTAACTTCACTCGACTGACCTTTTGTTTACGAATTTAATCTCGATTGAGTATCTTTTTAATTCGTTCGAATTATTTTGATATTTAAACTCGATCGAAGCGTGAACGAATCATTGGAAGCTTTTCAGTCGTTCTCATTTCAAAATGTGTACACGAACGATTCAAATTTATTTTGAGGAAAGCAAACTCTTCGAAAATTTCTTTTCCATCAATATTTGAAGGTTTGCTCTCGCTGTCCTCATTTTTATGACACGTTTTCCAGAATTTCTCGATTCTTTGAACCTCAATTTTTTCAATAATTTTTTTTTTTCGAGTCAATCGTTTCGCAGTTTGAAATTATACAGAAATAAAAAAAGTTAAGATTTGAGTTGAAAATTGATGGAAATTGGGCCTGAGACTGGTAGAAAAGTGAAAAAGTTCGAGCTCGAGATGATATTTGACAATTGAGTTCCTCCCCTGACCCGGATTACCAGCACATTTGGGGGTTTACAAGGGTGACTGTCATCAATGAGACGAGAGGATGGTCCAAGTCCCGGGAGCCGGCTCGGGGGAAAAGGGTCCGAAGAAATTCGGCGGCGATCTCGTTATGCGTAACCGTGCCTACGAGGAAGTGGGAACAATGGCGACTTGTATTCACTCGTGAGAGAAAGAGCATAATCGAATAATAAAAAAGAATGAAATACGCGAGAGGGAAAGAGAGGGCGACAAAGAAGGGTCTCATAATCTGACGGGAGACATAAATTCGCGGCAACGAGTCAGTTTGCGTCGCTACAAATCCGGGTTGCCGTAGCTAAAAGGGTTTTTCGCTGCCAGGTGTCCAGCCCGGCACACCCGAGACGCTCGTGACATCACTCGCCCGAAAATTATTGTCTCTCTCGGCAACGAACATCTTGGCACAATGATATCCAACGAAAACAGCCAACAAAAATGTCTAATTTCACGATTTCGAGTGCATGGAAATCATAAAAATGGCCCGTGGACCTTTTGGAATAGAAAAAAATGCAAAAAATTTCTCATGAGCTGTCAAATCACTAGCTTTCGACCCAAAACTTTGGACCAAGAATATCCCGCCAGATTAGAAAGGGCTGTGAACACAAAGGCAGAGAATTAGCTTGAAAAAATTTCAAAAAATAAAGAAAAATTCTTAACTCTACATGTAAAAATGATTTAAAGCCAAATTTTTCCGAATTTTCCAAACTTTTTATTAATATTCAGTCCCAACATGGGACCCTCGATAAATAATGGTAATAAACATCGACGATATTTGATTACCCGGATTGGTCTGATCGCCTTGAAGAATCGATGCGACGGATGGGGCCGTGTGAGACATTTGTAAACCGCATGCTGCTCCATTCGACATTTTGTTTCCAAAGATGACTCTTTGGAGGGTGAAAACCATCGAGAGAAAGATTGGTCACGGCGCTTAGCCGGAAACTGGAGGGTTGTAATTCGCTCGCCCCTCGCTTCCGGCTGTTAGCCGGAGTAATCCCGGAATCATGGGAGATGAACGACGCGTGTACGTCGGTATTGAATCCCCAGGAGCGATGAAGGTGTCAAGGAAAAAGTCGGAGGTTCACCTGAGCCGGAGATTTTAGGAGAGAAATCGAGAGAAAGAACGACTCTGAAGGGAGTTTATTCCGGTGTAAAATCGAGTCGAAATATGGCACGTAAAATCTTTCAACTCATATTCGATAAAAAAAAAGTTGATGAAATGAAAATAAATTAACTATCATTGAGATAAACGAACGAAATAATAAATGTCGAAGGTGAGCACATACAAAGATTGGCACTCGGTTCGAGGGAATGTGCGTCCTCACCCCTAAAGTGAATTTCCGTGATTCCTTCGCGGAATCTCGAGTGCTTAATTTTTAATGAGGCGCCTTGAGAATGAAATTTTCCATTTCTCCGATCCTCCTTTTTCTTCATGCCAGTTATTTCGGCATTAAAAAACTAGCATTCGAGTCGATGCGAGATTGAAAGGGGATATAACTATTCGCTAAATTTCTTAGGAGAAGGTTACACCGCGGATCGAGCAGTTATGTGATTCGCGCCATTTTATGACCTTCCTCTCTCGACCCTCCACACACGAGCCTCGCTATATGCCTGTGCATTTGCTCGCGAGCATACGAGCAGCGATAATGTGCAAAGGAAACGTACACGTGCATTTTATGCCGTACAAGGTGCCCTTGAATTAAAATGGTAATAGAAATGTAGCATTTGAATTGCGAATGTCATAGCGTGTGTGCAAAGTTTGCGAGGGACTCGCTCTCGTGCCTCATGTTGACTCCCTGCTTCCTCTCTCGCTTCCTCGCTCTCCAGCTCTCGTCCGTTCAATTCCTCCTCGTTTTTCTTCGACCATCATCCATGAAGCAGCTATGTATATGCTAAGTAGCGTCTTGTTTTGAATTTAGAACAGGCGCCATATTGCCGACCGCAGAAATGCTCTTTGGCCCCGCGAAACCCCCGCTCCCCTCGCCGACCCAACGGCGGCTTCTTCCTTATTCATCTTAACGCTCGTCCGCGTCCTCCTAGGATTATTGATTGCGTTTATGGGGAGTGGAATTCGAGCGAACTTTGGGGGTGCCTGGATTTGGGCTGCTGCGGAAAGCGTCCTTCGAGTCGGTGAAAAGGGTTTTGATGTATTTCTTTTTTTCGCGATACCAGCCGCGATCTAAAGAGCTCTGGAGATGCTGGAAAAAGGAGTGTCGCGATTGAGAGGTGAACAAAAAGCCTTTCCGTGGCATATCGCTGAGAGAAAGAATCCTTTTCTTGACGAATGTTGAGGCTTCTGAGGATCGAAAACAATAAACTGTACGGTGGAGGGATTGCTCTGAAAGGCGCGAACGGACATGGCCGAGCAGCATGGGCGTTTCTCGTGGCTGTTTATCCAGGGTAAACAGAGCAACGGGGGTGGACTCCCCCGGTTTTGAGAAAAGGCCAACAGGAGAAGAAAAAATGAAATTTCATCTCCCTTCAGAATCCCGTGTCGGAGCGCGCACGAAACAGCAGCACCTTTTTTTCTCGGGGAAGAATTTTTTTATTATACCCCCGGCGGACCTAAGTCAACAGTAAAATTTTAGGGCGATCGCGGGACGAAAAAATTCCGACACTTTTGGCCCTTCTGCGATGCCCGGGACGGAAAAAGAGCGCTTTGGATCTTCGTCTGATGAAGAATAACAGAAAATACGAAGCCTCGAGACTCCTTTAGTTTGCTCAATCTTCCGGCCGGGAATTTCTGAACTCTTGCCACTTTAGATCGTTCCGATAGCGCGAAAAATAGGCACGTTTTTTCCGCAACGCTCAGATCCTCCTTCGAGATCGTCATTTCGTATTAAAAAGGTAGAAAATCTTTGAAGTGCGTCTGCGAATAACGAAATCCGACGTGATTGCCACCATCGCAGGAACGAGCGAGCGGTGACGTTCAACGTGTTTGACGTCTCAAAGCACCGGAAAAGGCTTGCATGCTGGGAGCAGAGATCACGCGATTTTTTCTTCTTATCTAAAAATAATGCTCCGTGTCCTTCAAAAAACTTTGTACCGGAAGTCGCAGCGTTCGATATTCGAGAACGAATTCTCGAGTTACGGTGTTTGCTGTACTCGAGTGTCGAATTGTCCTCGGACATCGACAGATTTCTCCTTCCGATAACTCATCGACGATTTATCTTAAACGCTTGTTTATTTCGATCCTGCTCACCCGTTTCAAACAGATGGATGCGTTACTTTCACGCGTCCGTGAAGAAAAAAGAAAATAATCGATGTACCTTTCGATGGATTTCTTTTTTGCGCTACCGGAAACGAGCCCGCGTCGATTTCTATCTTAATTCACTATTGTCAGCGCTCAAAACGTTTGCCAAGCTGCGATATAACTCGACACGTGGTTCTGCGCTTGTCTGCGCGTAATCTCCAGAGAAAATTGCGCCTTCGATTCATTCAGTTTTGTATTCTTCCTGCCTTTTTTATCGACAAAAGCACGTCATTTTCGTATTTTTATTCTAATAAATATGTCGGTTTGTGGTCCCGATGAAATAAAACATAATTGAACGGTTGATCAAATTCGTAAAGATTTTGTGAGTTTATGCGCAAAACCCAGGGGAAAAAAACTCTTCTTCCCCCTGAATCGTTGGTCGTAGGAACATCAAAACGAAATCAAATTGAAGAAATGAAAAATCAGATGTAATCGTAGTCGAAGATAGATGGCGATGTGGGCCCATAAACATTGGTGGGTCTCGCAGGGATGTTCGAGATATTCCATTCGGTTGCTCACGTCCATAATATCTTCTGGGAATCCGCAGCTCTTGCTCGAATTCCCAGATGACGAGGCAGGTAACGAAAAGGGAGAAAGAGAGAGAGAGGGAGGGAGTCAAAACTTCGAGTGACTTTAGGGCCAAAAAGAAATGGGAGAAAGGCTCCGTTTTATTGAGCCTGGAAGAAGAGAGAGAGAGAGAAAGAGAGCAGCAAAAAGAGAAGAAAAAAACGACAAAGGCCACATATAGTGGGCGGATCAACGTGCGATCAGATTAATGACACCATAAACCCAATAAAATATCACTGAGGATCCCAACAATGCGGGCGAATCCCCGGGGAATCTTCAGCCAAGTCTGGACCAGTGCTCGTTTTCGAATTTTTTAACTCCCTTCCCGACTACTTTTTCTACCAATAATTTTCAAACTGTGGCAACGTTTTGTATCGAAAAACGTGTTAATAGTCTTTGATCATTCACAGTAGATGAACTCCCAATCGAAAACCATCATTTTCGAAGAAAAAAATATTTGAGAAAAAGAAAATGAGGCGAAAAAAACGAGGCGCTTTTGCCCCAATAAAAAAGAAAGTTTCCGAGTCGTTCGTTTTTCTCACTTCCATAGTCCGTTCCACCAAGAGAAAATAATGGTTTCTTCAAACTGCGGCACTAAAACGTCACGTTTTTTGACGACGAAATAACATCACGAGTCCCTTAAAATTAGCAGGATCTCGAAAAAACGTCAAGACACGAAAAAATGCTTCGATTTTCAGCAGCGAAATTGGCTCAACGTCGAACCGATCGCTTCACATTTTGACGCGATGAATAATCGGCGTTTATTCGTGAAAACGTTTACATTGGAAAGGAGCACCAGCCACTCGATGGAATCGAACGGTCGCCTAGTAAATATCGGGACAATAAAGTAAATGAGAATGATGAATGCACACTAAAATCAGAGCAATATTTCAAAAATCGGTCGATCACCACAATGAAGAATCGGCCCATGAATGGACGGCGGAGGAGAAGCTCTTTTGAAAAAATTAGGCAACAATGACGCGAGTATCATCTCGTCAACAATGCGTCTACTCACAATGGGAACTCGACTAGCTTCGAGAGATCGAGACGCTTACCGATACCGCGATAATAAATCACCGGGCGGTTGTATACACGAAAATAATATTTATTTGTACGACAATTTTTCATTGTCCGGAGACGTGGAACGTGCAACAGTTTAATATAATAATACAATCCAAGTGTTTTTCGTACAGGCATCCGAAGGATCGGTATCGGCAGCCTCGATCGACGAATTTGTGTCCCGCGGCGCGATCCTCCATCGGTCACGCATCCTTTGCGCAATCAGATTCTGCACTCTTATCGCGTCCCGTGATATATCGGGTGCTCCGGATCTCGATAGCCGATTTTCCGAAAAAAGAAACTCAACGGGTGTGAGATACCGATTTGTTCGGAGTGCAGAGCAAATATTGGCGAACGGTGAGGATTTTTCACGAAATCGGGCATGAAAATTTGGTGCTGGGAATGCTGTGAAAAATGGGGAGATCGTGGGGTCTGGAACGTCAGAAAAACCGGTTTCCAGAGTCTTTTTTATTTCGCGGATGTTCGATTGCTCAGTTTGAGTCGAAGACACCTTGTATGTGTGGAAATATGAATTTTTATCGATCAATAAAGTCGCCCCCCCCCCCCCCCCGGGTCCGAAGGAGGTAAAAAAGGGTCGTGAGGTCGCTCGTATCGATATCTCGAATCGAGGGGTGACGTCTCCACATCTCGTGGCTCATCAGAGAGCGGACAGAGGCAAATGCAACCATGCCTCGTCATCGGTTGATTTTCTACACGATATTGATTACTCTTCGTGGCAGAGGACAAACGCACGTTTAAACGAGCGATTCGATTCGGTGAATGATGAATATTCAGAGGGAGTTTGTTTGGAATTTTGGTCATTTTTTGAATTCATTATTACGTTTGTAAAAATACATGGAAAAAAGTGGACTTGCGGGGAAGGATTTTTTACGTGACGCGGATAATTATGAGGGGCGAAAAGTGTCTCGATGCTGGCGAAAATAACGGTAAACAAGCTTGAAGCAAGTCGAGAACCCCCTGCGGAGGGGAAGCAAGCGCGAGGGTGGGGGAGGGAGGGACCGTCTCCAGGGTTTTTATGAGGCGACCCAAATGTTTTTTTCCCTTGAAAAACGGGAGTCGTGGTTCGTAAAAAAATAGAAAAAAGGAAATGAAACAGGTCGCTTTGCATTATGCAGGGTGGAGCGAGGCGCGTGTTCCATAAAAACAAGAGAAAATCTTTCGTTACGATCGAGAGTGACAATTCGGAGGCTCCGGGGCTATGAAAACAAACGTTAAAGAGAAAAGAAGAAAAGATTTTTCAGCTAAAGAAAGCAGCGTCCAAATTTACCGCTGCGAAAAAAATCTAAACCGTTACGAGAATGGGACGGTGTAAAAAAGCGTCCGGGGACACGGAGCATTCCTCGTGACCTGCTGATGCTTCGGTGACAATTTATGGTGCCTCCGAATACGGGACTTGAATAAAACGCTTTTCCTTCTCTCCCACGAGAGGAAAAATCTCGAAAGGAAATCCTTCGCCCTCGCTCTTTGATTGGTACAATAAAAATCCAGGCCACTTAAAGCAGCATCGTGACGATTTTTTTAGTCGTTTTTTCACTCGAGCTCCACCGGTTTTAGGGGTTAACGACGCCGAGTAAAACATCCAGGTCGATCTCCGTTTTCACCAGGAATCCACCGACACTCCGCTCGAACCTTGTACCGGATAAAACCTCAAAAAAAATCGTCCAAAAGTCGAATAAAATGAAAAACCGAACAATTTTCAACGAGCTTTTGAGCCCCCTTTTCAAATCAGTCGATTAAATCCTTCCAGCTCGAAATCTGCTCTCTCTCTCTCTCTCTCGTTCGTCTCCTCCCCGGCAATTCGTTTCAGAGTCACCTGCACTTGTTCCCGTTGAAAGCCATCCGTTTATTTTTCGATCTCGCTCCCTCCGCGCCATGGAAATGTACACTAACGAACTTGTTCCCCGTCTTCTCATCTCTCCTCCTCTCTGGACACACGGTCCAGCAATTCCCTCCGCGCCGATGTTTTCCCTGCTCTCGGCGTGCCAAGAAAAAATACCGGAGTATTTCGTGTCGTTGCAAGGTGTGTAGTACTAAAAATCTATACCGGGTATCCCCAGAGTCACTTGCGCGAGCACGAACGAGCTCGAAGGGACGAACAAGCCGTGCCACTTCGAGAGGAAAATTGCTGTCATTGATGACGGCGAATAATCGACGAGTTTCTGAAAATTCGGTGACAGAAAAACTCACGCTTTCACCACAAAACCCACGAATCGAACTTAATCAAAGTTTTCAGCCGATAAATCAGTCGATCGGAGAGAAAATCGAGAAAAAAACGTCGAAGACTCCTGCGCAGTTCATCACACCCGCACGAAACTTGAGTTCCAGGACAGCCTGTATAAATTCGTACTCGAACGAATACAGGTATACACTAATGTATGTTTGTACGCGACGTCTCCGATCGTAAAGATTCCGAGGTTCCAACTGCTCAAAGAATTTCCAACCCGAGCCGCTAAACCATTCATATATACTATGTATATATGCATTGGGCAAACTCAAAGTGCATTTAAACTCGGAATACGTGCTCTACAATATGTCCGAGCAGGCACGGCTTGTGTACAATGTTAAATTTCAGCGTTGAATAAACGAGTGGAAATTAAAAAGGTTTTTTTTCCAGCGAGCATATTCAAATGTGACATCGTTTGGTTTTAACTTCTGACATTTCGCAGAGTTAGTGCGATGAGCGAGACGGGGCTTTTTTGTGGGGACTCGTGTCAGACAGTTTTCTGTCATTTTCTGTAATACCATTTCGCAGGCTCGACGTACTTGTTGGGGAAGCTCGAGAGATGGCGAGTCCCGCATTGGGAAGTTCTCGTCGCAATATAATTTTGTTTTCCTACGCTTCATTACCTGAGTATACGTTTTTTTCTCGCATTTTACTGTTATTTTTTTTTTTTTTTTTTTTTTCATTATTATGTTCCGTGTTTATTTTCTTGGAGGCTCGACCTACGGCAGACGGATCTCGGTGGGTTTTCTAACACCAGGATACGCTTAGCACGTATATTCTCGGCCAAAAATTGCACACTCTGAGCGACGAGGCTCGAGGTTTACTCCCGGCTTTGGAAGGATTCGCGACTGAATATTGCTGAGTCCCGAAACAGCGGAATGCCGAAGAAACAACGTCGATTTTGAGGAGGACTGTACGCGAGCGAGAAGTTTGAAGATACTTCGAGGTCCACAGTCGTAAAGTTATTGCTAATTCCACGGACAATGGAGAACAATGGTGAGCGTGAATGGGTCATAATCGATTCGATTGTCAATGAGTGAGGAGGGGACATGGTTTTGGTCCTTTTTCCCGTGCGATTGGGGGCTACTGCCCCGCGCCATTTTGGGCGCGTCTCGAGCTCGCCATTTTATGAACGTGACGCGTACCTGAGCAGCCTCGAGTATTACGCCGGCTAATGACACGGGAAACGTGCCATTTTTTATGCGCTTTTTTCAGCCCCGGACTGCGCAGATTATTAGAGGCGGGGGTTGGAGCGCGGGGGAGAGAATTTTTCTTGAGTCGCTAGCCGCACGGAGGTTTACTGCAGTGAGGATTTCCATTAACGACCAAATACGGGCGTTTCGCACTCGTAAAACAACCTCGAGGAAAAAATCTTTTTTATATTTATTCAGACAGATTAGAAACCGGGGGAAAGGAGTGCTGGAAAAAAAACGTTCTGGCGGATCGCCCTCTGCGCTCGGAAAACCCGGCTTTGGGGCCATTTTTTTGTACGCACTTTTTCCACGGCACTAGAGAGCAGAGCCTCGTTACATTTCGCCCGATTCGCTCGCAATGAGCGAATGTCCCGAAACACGCTCACCGAGAGGCCTGGAATAAACTTCGTTTTTTTCCCAACAAATATTTTTCACCACGGCAACGTTCTCGACTGTATAATTCTTTAAAAAAACGAGACAACACTCGTCCTCTGAATTCGAGTTATGAAACGCGCTCGTATACAAATGCGCATTCAACGGGTGGTCCCAACAACGAGTATTCAGAGCGAGCCCGTTTGCCCACGTGACATGCAAAAATCACCCTTCAATCCCAGCGGTCGATCCACCAAATCATTCCGATCTCCACCTCCCGTCCCACTCGAGACTCCCAAAAAAACGACGCATTCGATCTATCTTTCGCCCCGGAATATCCATGGACCGAGAGAAACGACGGCGTCGACGGCCTCGAGAAAATGGCCGACAGAGAATGCGGCAACGTCGAAAAATCAACGCACCGAATAATTCCTGACGCGAGAGCCCCGCCACGGAACCCAACAAAACGAACGTTTACCCTCGTTTTGCATAACCGCCGAGTCATGACACGTCCTCTAGGACTAGGGCGCATGTCGAGCAACTTTCAGGGCTGGAAACCCCATTGTTGGCCTATGAACGAACCCCGCTATCGGAATGTGCCGACGACCGAATACCATCCTCTCCTGGAATAATCTCCTCTCTAATCTGCCATTGAGAAACAATTTTATTCTATTTTCAAACTCCTAATGATTTTTCAATGCTCTCCGATCGTACCTGCGGAAGCAAATAAGGCACTAATCTTCAAAATGTGTCAAATAACCAAATTGTGGAACGGTCCATATATTTCAAAATTTTTTAAGTTGTAATATCAGATTCGAGATAAATGAGTAATTTGAAATTCTTATTTTCGATTGACTATATATTTAGCAGATTACGTGTTTAACCGAATATTCCCTCTTTGAATTCGTATTTACTCGAAAATATATGTTTCTATAGTTTTCATTTCGAATGCACTTTTAACAGATCGTACGAATGTCAAAAGTTCATATTTTCCAATTCAAAATGGAGAGTAGTTGTTTCATAGACAGAGACTACAGAGTATAGCAAAAAATAGTTCTATGGGCGATGATTACATATCTGTTTTCGATATAAACGTGCTTCGAACGCTTTGAAGTTCGTGCTTTATTTATTTTCGACGTTCAAAGCTCTAGCCGAATCCATCTGTCTCCATATTATCATTCAAAGTTTGTAAACTCGAGATTTTAGCTGTTCTGAATTTTATTCTTTCCAACATTTTATTTCCACCAAACCCAGGAGAATATTATTGGCGTAATATGAACAGGGAATTGTGATAGTTGAACATCGTCGACTGGAAGAATGTGCAGAAATCGAAAGTTACCGTGAGCAAAAGCAGAGTTCACCGATGCAAAATTTCAACTCAATCTCTGAAATTATTGAATTTCGTTGTTTTTCAATATTATTCAAGTTTTTCAAGCGCGGCGCAATAACGAGAACGAACTAAGCGGAGGCAAACAAGAAACGATAGATTCCCCGGATCGATCCGTCTCGAGACGGTGATGAACGTGTCTACGGCGACCGCGAGCTGGATGATGGTCCAGGATGAGAGAACGGACATGGAAACTAAGAGAGAGAGAGAGAGAGAGAGAAAAAAAGGGCGAATAAAAAGAGAGATGCGGAGTCGTGAGAGGCAAAGGGAAGGGAAGGGAGGGGGGGGGGGCAGGAGCGATAGCCATTTCGTGGATTAAGGACGTTCTATACCGGGCGGTCTCACGGTGAGCCGGCGCGGTAGGAGTCTAATAAGATGTAACTAAATTATGATTGGATTCATCATTGCTGCGCGAAACTGGTCTGAAATTGTCGATCCTGACTTGGAGCCGGTAAGCAGTAACGCCGGCTCGAATATCTGCCTCGCCAATAGTTTATCCATCTCGTCGGATATTCTATGCTTTATACTTGATACTTTATGCAACCGTGATCCCGAATGAATTACACCGAACGGGGGTAGATACGCGGAACACCGGGAAACTCCAACATTTCTTTCCGTCTTTTATCGTACTCGAATCTAAACTTTGATTTTCTTCGACGACGAGGTGATTAACTCCATAAAAATTCTCCTCCAGCAAAACCCCGGCACAAAATCCATTCCAAAGTATCTCGAATCGCCCTGAAAAATCCTTCAAATTTCCACACTTGAAAAACGCAACGAAAAATAGTTTCTCATCTTGGAAAGTCACACGTTACCAATGGAAAAGGGCCTCGGGCTCGTTCTGAAGGCAAAACAGATGAGCATAATAGGAAATCGCTGTACGAGCTCTCGTGCCGAGTGTGTACCTGTCACACCGAGAGATCTTTTCACAATCGTATTTCCTTCGGGCGTTTCTCAATTTCTAACTGTCTTTCGACTCACCGCGCGCGCTCGCGAGCGCACACACGCTTAGAAGCTTTTATCCTACTCGTAAGCGATTCTGGCTAAAATACGATATCCGCGTATAAAGCCAGCGCAGACTCGTTTAGAAACCGAGTCCATACCGCGATCGGTAAATCTGTAATAAAGTTTATTACAAAATATCTAATATCGCGATTTTGATGGGCACAATTATACCTATATAAGTTTATATATTATGTACTTATAGATCCGCATATCTATATAGGAATAGCGAGTTTACCTTTTCCACTATATTCTCTCCCGAGTATATAATACTCGTGACACATGACCCAAGGTGAATAAAGTGCCAAGAATACGCATTTCTATCCATGCTGTATATGTGTGTTTCGTTTACGAAGGCAGTCGAGTGTGTGCGCCTCTCGGCGCGTACGCTCATACGTGTTAAGTTTAGAGAAAGATCGGGAGGATTAAAGCTCGCAGGACTGTGGCGAACATACAAGATTCTTTGCTCTCACGCACCCACGCGACCTTTCCTCGCGTTATATTGCTCACATGCGTCCACTGGTCCTCATCTTCGTGGGATAAGACACTCGGAGCGACTCGTCTCGTTTCATCGCGCACCCAACAACTCCTATCTCCGCGTGTGGATTTCGATTCTCTTCCAAGTGCGCGCGGCCGCGCAACGATCACATCGTAATCGCGCGGGCTTTACTGTGACGCCATTACCGAGATCAACCTGCAGAATTCGCCGGGCATAATTATACACTCGCTATATCCCTGTGCTTTCCTATTGAAAGAGATGCTTGAATTAATGAACGTTTTATGTCGATTTTATCGATGGATTTACCGGGATCTCGTGATCAACGGCTCAACCTCCCTGCTCAAATTATCCCCGTAACGCAAATATCTACGGGATATCGCACGCTCAAATTTTTATGTTATGTCAGCCACTCTAATGAAATCTTTTATCCTCGAGCTGCGTCGCCTCTCTTCTCGGTACTCGCGCGACGACTCCAAATTCTTTACCTTCCCACCAATCTTCGTGACTCATGCTATTCGCTTTTTCATCTTATTCAATGATCCGAGGCTCAGGTTTTTCGTCACTGTTCGCAGTTTTGGATGCTTCTTTACCCCGGTTATTGATACCAAATCGATGCTGACAATTGACTCGAATTTTTACTCAAACTTGGCAACAGAGTTTTCATGTTTCGTCACATTTTTTATAGAATTTTACAAAATTCGCGGTTAGTGGACTAAAATTAGGTCAAATTTAATATAAAAATAAGACAAAAATGACGCACCAATTTGATTTGTAAAAACGAAATGAAACGCTGAAAATTCTTTAAGAGCATCGAGCAGATTCATATATAGTTGACGAGTAAACGAGACACTCATTGCAGTCACAGTTATCAAGTTATCAAGTTTCTATAACAGCGAGTTGGACAGTTTATAAAAGGTTCTCGAAGAAGAGACGAGAGAAGAGGAAAACAAAAGCGGAGAAAGACGTTGCCACATCTCAAACCTCCTGCAAAAAACTATTTTATTCGTTAACGAGTCCAATCATATTTGTCGATTTATGCTAATCTGATGAATAAATTGTTGAATATCTGAAGGCTCATCCCTGAAGTTCCTTTTCGACAGGCTTCATGATTTCTGGCTACTGCAGATTTGAGTTGTTTAAGGAAGTTGAGGCATTAAAATGAAAATGATGTCACCGCTTTTAAACCGATTGCATCTTATAAAGTGAAGTGTAAAAAAAATCAGTTAAATTTTCAGACAGTTTAGGAGCGTCGTTGCTGAGAAAAATCAATAACAATTTGGGCCAAATAACATGTAATCTTATGGAAGTCAAGACATATTCAGTGATATCTCCGTTAAAAATGATGCTAAAAATATGAAATTTTTTGGGCAACATGAGCAAGGCTTGCCGAATAATGTCAATTTTTTCAGATTTATTAGGAGATTTGCTGAGATTATATTAATAATAATCTGTTTCCCGTGCAGTTTTTTGAGGCTAGGATCGTCACTGTTCGTGTTTTCGACTGAGCTTTCACCAGTTTTTCGTCTTTTTTTCCCCAACTTTTCTTTAAAGTGTATGCAACATTGCCAAACTGTAAACTGGCCTAACTTTTGAAAGGTACACTTTTGGTCATCACTTTTGGGTAAATAAATGACTGTACAGCCTCAACTTCCTTAATCAAAACAACGTAAAATGAATTTTACTCACCCGCATTCGTATGAGTCACCATACATTCGTCTTTGCGTGCAAGCAAAATTATTTCACGATCTCATTTGCTTCCACCGGAGTACAAGCTATTTCTGATGACGTTATCATCTGTCGAGACAAGCAAGCATATCGGAGCACGGCCTAAGTAACGAAGCGGAGAGGGAAAAAAAGAGGACGATGCGCGATGACAGAGGACATTAGTATTCGTAGCGCGATACGTTTGTGTTGTCTAGAGTTGGTCAAAAGTTCTTTAGTGATGGTGAAGAGTGATACTGACAGTAACGTGAAAGATTGAGAGCGATAAAAATACGAATTTCAATCGTTTTTCTACATTTCTGGACATTGAAACGCCCAAAACGAAAAAAAAGAATTCTTGGCTCTCCACGTAAAAGGTAATTGTCGTTCTTAATCGATAGTGCTCAGTGAATGGTGACGAAATTTTTGCTCACGATCGATTAAAACGGGAGAAAAAGTTGTGGGAATTTTTGAGGTTAACTTTTGCGTTATGCAACTCGTCAGTGTTTCGATTAGTCTCGCCTGTCTTTTGAGCAAAAAATAGATAAATATTTTGATGGTTAATAACGTAACTTCGAATTTTTTATACAAAACGACGCTGTTTTGTTTCTCGAATGACGAACACCGGAACCGATAATAGATTAGAGAATTTCGTATCGTACAAAGTACAAATTGTCCGAGGTCCAATAGCAAAATGGGAAACAAGAAACTTATTTGCTCAAGTCGTAAACGCCTCGGAGTCCTGGAGGAGGGACTCGAGCCTTTAAAAAAACTTGCAGTCCTTCGCTAGAGTTCGCAGGGTTCGGACACTTTCTCTAAACACATTGGGAAATCCGTCTAAAAATTTCTTATAAATTTCACAAGAATATCATAAGAATTCCATTTCGGACTGAATCGTCGTATCGCCTTTATCACAATCCATCGAAATTGAGCAACGTGTTTATCGATTCTATATTCTCTAAACAATCGCATCGAATTCTGTTTTTTTGTGCCGGTGCTGAATCGGAGCCGTTCGAAAAAAAAAAAAAACCCAGTGACACACTGACATCGACAAACCCGAGACTATCAGTCGCAGCAAATTCATCGCACCGGACGTCCCGCGTTCTCAGTAAATTTATATACTCAACGTTGTCATTATTCGAAGAATTGATATTATGACTTTGAACTAGATGCAAATGAAATTGCCTGAAAGAATAAAAATCGTCCTAGTTTCTTAATAATTTAGAAAAATGTCACAATTCTCAATGCCAAAGTAATTCTTCGAAAAGTAAAGATAACGGAAAAATTATATAACGAAATTTCGATTTTGGATAATTATTAAAAAAAAAAAAAAAAAAAAAAAAAAAAAAAAAAAATAGTGAAATATTAAAGAATTTGCCAAAATTTTCGTAGCAAATTTCTATAGAAAGCAGTTGATAACGCCTTCGGATTGTCAGATCAAGATTTTTTGTGAGCAACCAGAAAACTGAATTCTGAAATGCTTATTTTCAGATGGACTCTAATAAAACGAATTCTTCGGCTACCCAGGCTACCAGCGGTCCACCAACACCGCTCGCGATGCCGAGCACTCCCATAAAGCGCCTGCGTCTTGACGATTCAGAGTATAACGAGTGCGAAAAAACAGAATCTTTGGAGAGGAGCATCGATTCGAATTCGGCGATGAGTGACGGCGACGGCGATGGAACTTTAAAGCAGGTAGAAAGCCCTGAAAGACCCATGAGTTGCGAGGAAATTTCAATGGCTTTCTTAAAAAACAAAGAATATGTCAAATCGTACAACGATTTGAAGAACTTCGTCGGCAGACCCGATAGCCTTGTTTGCGTCAATTGTCCCTTCGTTATCAAGCCTCACGGCTGGACCGAAGAAACGTTTTCGGAGGAATTCCAAAAAATGATGGAACATTCGTACGCAGATTTCGGGAAATTTTCTACGAGCAGTCGCAACATGTACGAAGCACCGTGGAACGCGAAGAGCAACGATCGGTACTACCGACAACGGAATCAAATCGTTGAAAAATCATTCACTTACACTGACGACCAAATAAAAACTTACCTCGAGATGAAAGTCATCCTGGAATCAGACAATTTTCACGTGTGCGTTTTAACCGGCGATTCCGGCACCGGCAAAACCGTTTTTCTCAAGCAATTCTTCGACGATCCAGAAATCGATGTGATTTACATCGCATCGCAACACTCCCTGCTCGGAGAAGCGTGTCGGACGCTGCATTTGGATTCCACCACCGACACGATGACTTTGGCTTCCCTAATGATGAAGATTTTCTGTTTTGAGTTTGACGAGTACAAAAAATTCATAGAGCGTTTGATCAAGATACCGATTGAAGAAATCGAAGGAATCGGCAGCTTGCCGGACAATTTCAAGTTGAACGGGAACGCACTGAACGATTTGTTCGCTCGAAAAATATTCTACTCGACACCCAGCCGGAAGTTGGTTCTGTGCATCGACGAGTTCAACATGATCAACACCGCCGAGCTCTGCATCATGAAACTGGGGCTGGAGCGCTTGGTTTCTGCGAAGAAAGAAGTCAACCTGATTCTCCTCTTGTGCGGAAATCCCTTCAGAACCCAGCCAATTTTCGTGCCAGCATTGACAGCGGATGAGGAAAAAACGAACGAAAGCTTTGCCGCCGATGGGAGCGATGCTCAGAGACCGATGTCCGAAAATGCTGCTTCTGCAATCAAGCTCGGACAGACCCGCTTCGAGTTCAAGCACGAGTTAAAGCACTCAAACAACGTAGAATACCAAACATTTTTACACAATCTGAAAAACTCCAACAAACTCGAAGCCGACGTGTTCGAATTTTTTCATGCAGTTTCCGAAGTTCGTATAATCCCCCACAAATATTGCATCCCAGCCCTCCTGGACCTGCCGACCCCCAACCGATCCAATCCCTTCGACGAACCAGACGACCGTTACCTCTGCGATGTAACTGCATGGGTGCAAACTTACGGCAAAGACTTCAACGGCTCGTCATGCTATTCGTACTTGAACGCCGAAGCTCACCGCATGAATTTGTCTATCGCCTTTTCCGCGTGGCAGCAATGTCGGCTGTTCAATGAAGCCGCGAACCAGAGAGGAAATCCGACCATACCGCTCCACCAAATCCCTCGATTGGTGCCGGTCTACCCTGGAAATGAATCGGGACGATTGACCGGAAAGTCCGAAGTTTCTGAGCTCCCTCTCGTCATCGGTTTCCGCTACAAAGTTCTGCATTCAGACGGCGACCTGAAGAACGGTGACACAGTCACCCTGGTTCATGTCCAGTACGAAAATGAGGCATCGTGCAAAAAAGTTTGCCACCTTCTCGTCGTAACCACAGACGGTGATGTATTCAAGATCAATCCTGGTCTGTACAGCGTCCCTTCGTTCTTGGGTCACTCCAAACGTGACGAACTCTTTGGATTTCCACTGCGACTGGCATTCGCGAAGACCATACGAGGCAGCATCGGCCCACCAATAGAAGGCGACGTTTATAGCAACGTCACAAATTGTAGCGCCGAAGAAGTCTATACTTTACTGACCAAAATCCGCGACTGCAGTCAAGTCAAGGGCCTGGCTTGGGTCAAATAAAACACGAGCTCTTACGAGGCCACTTGCGATCGAAGTTTTTCCAGTCTGCCAATTTTCGAGTCATTGGAACGGGGAATTTCGTGATAAAATAAAAAAAAAAAAATATATATAATACTTTTTTTTACGAATATTGTACTTTTTACAGCATGAAAAATGTAACTTTATCTTTTTTGGTACTTCGGGCAGGGCTGCCAACACAAAATATGAAAATTAAATACACAATTATTCAACAGGATTTCGCGCTTTTTTCTTCACCCTTCCATGCCAATTCCAAGTCATCCAAGACTCCATGGAGCATAACCCCGTTTAATTAATGCACGGAAGCAATTGTTCGTTCGAAGGGAACCGTTCAAAGAATTATTCGCATGCTCATATTGAAGCAAAATTGAAAATATTTTCCATTTGAGTCTCAACGTTCAAAATTTTCGGCATTGAAGTCGCGACAACTCCACGAGTATTATCGAATCTAATGGGGGAAAATAATAAAATGTAAAATTCTTCGTTTGACTGTATCGAGTAGGGGCGTAAAAGAAAAATCTTCAGAGCCGTTGAACCTCGAATCGGAATGTCGAGTACGAAAGTGGGACTGAGTCAAAAAAATGTTGGTATCCACGTCGTGGCTGTGTGTTCAAATATATTGATCAGCGAGCGAAAGATCCAAGAAAGAGTACTCGTCAGGGAGCTCTTGGAATAACGTACACTTTGTCAGAAGTGTCGGGCATAAATACGCAGCGTTGTTTATTACTTTTTTCTCTTATTATGTTCATTATTATTATGGAGAACGTTGGCAACGTTCTCGTTCTTCGAAAGTCCGAGAAATATTCTCGTTGCAAAGGACGCGGTGGCGGCTCGCGCGGGGCCACCCATAAGAGAAGCATTTCTTCATACACGGATGCACGCGGGGCACACGTACGCGTAGTGACAACAATGAGGATAAGAGCGCAGGCGCGGAGGAGAGAGAAAAATATGCGAGGCGTACATATGCGCGAGCACGTGCGAATAATCAGGCGTGGCTAACGGTTTAACGAGTCTGCAACAGGCGTTAGAAGACTCACGCACAATCGTGTAATTTAGCTTCGTTTTTTTCTCTGTCTTTTACTTAACCGTACACGGGAAAGTTGAACTTCCTACGAAATGCACTTTGCGCACTCACCGGTCTGCACACATCTGCATTCAGAGGCCCCCGATAAGGGGACAATAATCCGAGTGTTTACACTTGGGGGACTTTGCGAAATGCCAACTCCCATTCTCCCGGGAGAGGAACGAGTTTTTTTTCACCGCTCGGTCAAATAATTTGGTCGATGCATTCATGCTTTTGAGCCTGAAAGGAAAAGCTTCTTCGCCCCCTTCGAAGGGTCAAAGAACGAGGCTGAGGGGGGAGCGCAGAAACGCTCCGGGGAGAAACCGAGCGCAAGGTGAAGAGCACGAAAACGAGTCCTGCTCCAGAATCGTGAGTCACTGAGATCCTCGCGGTCGTGCATCTAATAAGTACTCACTGCCCGAGCGCTCAGACCTCGTCCAAGCCCTTTTTGCCCTCTTTTCTTTATGCATCTCTTCCGTCCTCCTTCTTTCTCGAGGTTCTTTCCATCCCATTTTTTCTCCCTTCCCTCAGCGATCCTTCCCATCCGCGTGCACGATCGGCCGCATCGTCCTTCTGCTTTTTTTCGTCTTAACAGAAATTTGGCTCCGTGTGGGAGGCGCTCATTATCGTCATCGAGAGACTCGGGTGCATTCTCCATCTCATAACCATCGACTGTCCCCCTCCCTGCTCGAATCTTCGTCGTTTTTTTCAGAAGCTGATTGAGATCACTCGGCATTATTTACCGGGTGACTCGCTCTCTCCGGGATACCTAATCAGATCAATCAGACGAAACGCTCGTGCTCCCCGCAACAAGGAAAAAATTGTTGTATCCTCCACCCCGTGCATCGCTATATAAAAATATGATCGTGAGCTCAATTAAGGAATCGATTTTCAATGGAATCGCTTTTCAGGCTGTGCATACCCGGTGTCCGAGTAATCGAGTTTCCCCGTGCCAGCGAAGCGGCTTTTTTCCGCCTGAAAGCTTGCTGAGAGATTTCGCAAGCGAAACTCGCGGACGGAGCCGACAAGAAAACGCCTTTTTCGGATGCCATTGGGGAAAATCGAACCGCGTTTGTGTTACAATTCGACGATCGACGATTGCCCACCGGAATCGAAACGATCTCGATTATCCACGTGGATTATAATGAGGCGCTAACGCGATTTCTTCTCGCGCTCGATTTCCTTCCTTCAAGTCAATTAACAAAGCAGGAGTTAAGTGGTCGCCACAAGCTATGAGAGACTCGCTTAACGATCGCCTCTAACCACACTCACACGAACCGGCACATCGGTCACTCGCGCCCTCCAGCTCATGCGCGCTTCCAATTAACTGCAATACACTCGAGCCACTTACAACTCTCTGTCACTTATAAATATGCACAATTAAAATAACGAAATACGTATTTTGTTATAGTTAATAAATGGACCTCCTCATTATTTATTGATTTTCGTGTCAATCCATTCGGAAAAGCGAGCCACGCGCTTTTGAACAAGAGAAATCGGGTTTAGAAACAATGACACAACGCGCGGACAAAGAGGAAAGTTGAGACTCCGTAAACTCGTTGTTTAACGTTGAATCAATAAAAAGTCGTAATTAAAAGTCCCTCGAGACTTTCTCGTCTCATTATCATTCCCTAAACCTTTTAGAGAAACATTATTTTAATTTGCGTTTACCTCCCGAAAATAGTGCGTATTCGTAGACTATAATTTATATTTTTTACAAGACAATATACGAATTTAAAAGAAAGTCGAGCCCAAAAAACGAGCGTAAAAGTGAGCGCGAGCTTTTACGACTATTATTTTCTAAACGGTACAATAAAATATGCTTTTTGTGTCGAATTCTCTGTAGACAGAGAATTTATGGAGAAATAATCTTGCGTCGAGCGAGAGAGAGAGAGGTAAAGGGACAAATTTGAGGTCGAGTGTAAACCGCTCGGTTATTCCTGACGAAAAAACGCTCTTCGTAACTTATATTTCAATCGAAAAACAAAATAATCCGAATGGAAGATCGAAAGAAAAAGAAAGTAAGAAGAAAACGCGTCCGCCTTTGCCTCCGCGTGGTCCAAAATTATAACAGTAGTCGAAAGACAAAGATGAAACCTTCTTACGAGAGCTCCATTATCTCCCGGGGAAAAAAAGTATGAGACTAAAAAGTGGAAGAAAATTTGTTCTTCGCCACCGTTTCGTCTAATCGGAGAACGAAGCGGAGCCTGCAATCATAATTTTCATCATTTCTCCGAACGGATATGATATTTTGCCTGAACACGTGTCTTTGATCTCGAAATTTAATGAGCGAGATTTCCTTTCATCGTAAAAATTGAATTCTGATCGTCAGACGATTCTCCACTCTCGTTCATGCAATCGCTTACGATAGTCGCCCAGGAATAGAAAAAAAAAATACAAAATGAAAATCCAACCAGCCAAAGTAGTCGAAACGCTCCCGACTCGCTCACAAAACTCTTTTGCTGCCTTAAAAGATCAAACTCACCGTAGAATCGCCCATATACCTGCTGGGTATCGCGGCTCACAACTCACGTGTGATTCTTGGCCCGCGAGCTCCGACTCATTTTGATTGATCAGGCAATATAGCCCGGTCACCCCCCGCGGCTCGTGCATTACACGTCCGACGTGGAAAAATTGCCAGATTGAGATGCACTCATTAATCCTCGCTGTATTATGCTCCACTGAGAAGCCATTTCACGTATAGATATGAAAGCGCGGGATAAGTGATGCGAGAACGCGAGTCTGAAATGGATCAGAGGCGTGAAAAATACTTCGGAACTATTATGAGGGAGAGAAATGTTGGAATTGAGTTGCGTGAAATACTTGAAAAATGATATTTCGAGTGCAATAATAATAATCGATATTTCGTTTTGTTATCTAAGAAATCGAGGATTCGAATGTGGAACTTCTGCTATTCGCAGCGTCGGTCTTCGGGTTAAGAAAGATCATGGGTTCCTTGTGATTCGAAAAAGCAACTGATTTTATTCGCTCTTTTGATGATTAAAGAAACGAAGAAAATTCATTCTCACGATTATTCAATATGTAAATTATTTGTTGAGATTGATCAATTTTTAATATTTTTATAGCGGTTTCAATACTTTCGTAGTTAAATCGTCAAGGAAAATAATGTGACGACAGCGATTTTTATGGTGTTGTCAAACCTTCCGCTGTTAATACGTCGCTATTACTCGTTAACCTCAAACGAGTGTTTTTCTTTTTCGATTCCTAAGTGATTTTCACCGGTTACAAACTTCTCTCAAGACGTCATTGATATCGAAAAACACATTCTATTTTCTTATTCTCGTTTTTTTGCCTCTCTAAACTTGGGAGGATCCTATTTCATTAAATCCAAATGATCGCACAGGAAGTGTGCCTGCCATAATAGCCTGTGTAAGACCCTTCAAAAAATGAGATTTTCGTTAATTGTTTTCTCGACAACTAGACGTTAGATCCGACAATAATTTTGGGAATAGATGCACAGTGTATATTTCTAGCATATTTCCAAATTTCAATTCTTACAGTTGGAATATTTTACATTTCCATTGGATTCGCGTGAACTTCCTTGAACGAATAATTGAGGATTTATTTTGAAATTTACATTGTTATTTACATGCTGAACGTATATCCGCCCATGTGAAGTGGTCTGAGAGTCGAGAAGCTGCATATATGTTAAGGCACAAAGATAGAATCCTCGGAGCCTTAATATCCTCTGATTTATCTTGGCTGGGTCAGGGCGCTTTAGGCTCGCTGCACAAACCGCATCACCGCACAAGCACATGGGCGGGCCAATAAGTTTTTAAATAACCATAACTTCTGGTTTTATGGGCGCAACGAAGTGGGCCAGGGCGACGAAGACGACGAGAACTATTACGGGGGAGCGAGAATGAAGGGGGGGGGGGGCGAGAAAAGAGAAGGAAAAAGGCTTTTAAGGACGATGCAGCCAGGATCCCACGTGAAGTGAGCAAAGTGTAGCGAACAACTTGTTTGCTTCTCTACTCGTGGGATCTTTCTTCTTCTCGTAATTCCAACGGTTTGAATTATTTTTTTCTGCACCTTCCATTAAGGTTCTTCTGCAAAGAAATAAATCATATTTTAATGATTAAAGCTTGGAAAAAAAGACTCGAAGGTCTTTCAGAGCAGGATGTAAATCGGTGCTCAAAACAAGCATAGATTTTGATGGCATGTTGAAAAAATCGTTGAAAATTCATGTTGGGAGCACCCTGTATAACGGGAGATGCATTTCCAAGCGTAAAGTGGATGGTGGACTCGAGTAAAAGCATTGTTCTCTAGTCGAGGACTGATGGACGACTGTCGTTCGTTATATGACTTGCCTCGGGCATACGTCATCACCAGGAGCACGCGGTTGGCTCCTGCCAGTCAGAAGCAAAGTGTCTTTCTCGAGCTTGATGGCGTCATCAAGCGTTGATGGATTTCCGCGTGGATTTCCTGGGGTCATTGGACTCCTGGGTGGATCGTAGGATTGAAAAAATTAGTGAGCATCGATGACGCGATAAAGTTTTTCGGCGACCGAGTTCGTCTCTCGTCGGGGGTGTTTTTTGTGTCGTTTTATTCTCAAGTTAGGAGACCGCTGAAGCTCGAGCATGTTTTTCGCTACAGCTTCTGTCACTGCGGGCATAAATCTGCGCTTCGGCAAGCTCAAATAGGGTCAAAATGTTGCCGAAGAACGAGTTCTTTGTGCTGTAATGGGAGGGTGGTTAAGATGTGCCGAAGAGCGAAGTGAGAAAAAATGGCAGGAAGGACAAGTAGCTGCGGTGGCCGGAGACCACAGTGAAGCAACCGAAGTACGCGTCAGTGCGGTTGAAAAAGTACCTCCGCCACGGGGATATGGCACCCAATAAGTTTAAATCACGCGTCTGCCAAGAAGTTTGGCGAGAGCCGATGAGCCGCGATATATGCAATGACGTCGTCGCGAGGCCGTATTCTGAGGATTCCAAGTTGCAGTTACGATGCTGGAAGAAAGTGAGCGAGGAGCTGGCTCACGTTCAAGAGACACTCGGGCCGTCGATGATCCCCGATGAATCCCAGCACTTCCGGAGAGCGGGCTTCTCTGCACCGCGAGGAGACCGCTGCGGGAGGATTAGTCGCTGACAAAATGGAGGGAGGAGCCTTTGAGACGCAAATAGAGGAACGATCGCTTGGCTGCTGTGACGAAAAGCGCCGCGCGGAGAAAGTGAGAGAAGTGAGAGTGAACGGTTTTCCCTTCCGGTTCTCAAGGAGGCTAACAGATCTGGAGAAATGTTCGTCGGCAGGCTGATCCGCTGGAACGCAATCGAGAGCATCGCGGAGTCAGACTCCGACGTCTTTTTCCCTAATCCTAACTAATCGAGTTCAACCGTCATAACCACGGGACGAGTGAATGGGCGTGGGGGAAGGGACAGAACGAGATCTGAGGCGAAGATCAGCGAGACAAGAAGAGCAGGCCGAGCACCGCGATCGAGAGAAACGCATCCGCAGAAGAGCGACGACGAATCGTGTGAGATATCGAAAAAAAAGCGGTGCCAGGAGAAAGAGGGAATAATAGAGGCCTCGATGCCAGGTGCCATGATCCGCTGCGGAAAGACGACGAGCTCGCAGTCGAAAAAGAGCAGTGCGTATCATTAGAGCATGTGAAAGACGTGACAAATGACAATCTGTCCTGGCACTGAATGAACCTATGGCGCCCCCTATCGCTCCCCGCTCGTTTGTTTGCGGTCACATTGTCATCCTCGTATGAGCCCTCGCACACACGCAACTCGTCGCTTCCCTTCTCCTCTGGCGAAACGCTCTCACACGAATTTGGACCTGGATCTTGACTTCGTAGCAGTCATCGTCGCCGTCTACGTACCCACAAAGCTTCCTCGCTGTGTGTTCCCTGTGAGAGTCGTCATTCGTCACGGATCCTTTGGAATGTTTTGACGGCTGCTTGACGAGCGATTGTCCTTCTGCTCTCGCCGTACTCGAGTCCTTTTTCGCCGTGGTTCTTCCATTCTGCCAGCCTGCCACGGCCCTTTTGCCTTATATTTTTTCGTCATTCGCATCCGTCCGCGTGGAGAGTGCACTTCTCATTATTTTTGCTCCCAAATTTATGCCCTTTCTCCCCCAATTTGCTCTCCCTCGAACCTCAAATCGCAGTGTGTCCGAAGTTAGCCCAGCTACTTTTTTCATCCCCAACAAATGAGCGTTGGCTCGATTTTCCTCTCCGATCACAAAAACTCGAGTTTATGAGCCAAGGAAATAATTGCACAAAAAATAGTGCACCATCGGACCACGCCGGAGCTGCGGATTCACCGAACGGCCCAATCGAGCCTCGCGTCCTTCCACAATTACATCCCATCGACCTATACGCCCTTCTGGATCTTCGAACGAGATCATCCGGAGGCCAGCAACCGACGCGAGGAACCCTTCGGACGTTAGGGCCTCCAGGATCCTCGTACGAGACGCACAGATCGGCACTAATCGTTCACGTTTTACCCATAAGGCCTGATTCACCGTCGGTGCCAACTTCTTTACGGCATTGTTGTTCGCGTTCGGGAGGATCGCTATCTGCGCTCACCCGGACCGGCCGATACCGGAGCTGCTTCTGTGCCCTTCCACCGTTCTCCTGAAACACGCTCTCGTGTGATCGGTAAATGTGTTTTATCCTCGAAGCACAATCAGACCCTTGCAGAGGGCGCGCGCGCGCTTTTATACCAAAGAAAAGCTAAAAAAGCATCGTTACTTGCGATTCTATGTGCCCAACGAATTGCTCACAAAACCTCCACCTTCGCGAGTTACTCTTCCCCGAGATTCCTATCGCCTCGATGTATGAAGTCTTCTGTCCTACGGACGTTCGCCCATTCGGAATCGCTTGAGCGATTCATATCGAAAATGGCGCGAGGACGAAGTACTCGACGCAGTGCAAATGTAAAAGGACGAAGCGATATCCACGCATTATTTCATCACGGAGAAGCGTGACGAAAAGTACTTTGGGCCTGAAACGAAACATCAGACTTTCCGGCGACTCGCCATTCCTCGTAGAATAAAGAATTTTAGTGTAAATCATTCCCATTGAATACGATTTAAAAAATTGTTTTCCACGCTCGTCCATACTCTTTTTTAATCAATTTTTTAGCTTTTTTTTCACAGACTCTCCCAATTCTGTAAAATTGATTCTCCATAAGTTACACACCATTTTGATTCTCCTCTCTCGAGTAGACAAAAGTTCCTCGGCGAGGATCGAGCAGAAAAATTGCACACGATGTTGAGGAGTAAAACAAACGTACCTGGAGCAAAGGCTGGGGAGCTCGTTCTTTGGCTGGTAAAACGTTAAGATGTGAGATCGGATAGTAGGATGGTGGCAAGCAGCCACTGGATACTCGAGAGGTGTGAAGAGATGAGATTCGAGAGGAAACACGGAAGGAGTTTAAGTCGAGAGTTCGAAGGGAGCTCGATTTCGGTAAGCTGCGAATCTTTCAAGAATTCCTCTTGAGGATTCAGAAGATTTTTCAGGAGATTTCTCATGCAATCAAACTGTATTATTCAATCGAGCCACGTATTTTCTTACGTTCGACGTCACTTTTGAGGTCGCAGATATTTTCTATCGAAGAGGGGGGAGGAGGGATGCTCGGCTAAATCCGAATCAGGATAAATACAGACTCCTTATTCTTTAGGCACGATTTCGAAGCGAGATTTCACATTTTCGTGGAGAATTATACGATCTCAAATGTTTCTAGGTATTCATTTTCGTAACGTAGCTGCATTACTGACTGAGACTCCATGCGTTCACACACACACACATACACACACACACGCACACACGCGCGCGCGATATATACACTTGTATTCATACGTATTAAGTCTGTCGTGTCAGAATCCATGACTTACAACGTTGCAAATACCGTTGCAAGCCCACAGTTAACTGGAGACTTCGCTGCCGATATAATACCAGTCATCAGTGACATTACCCCATATTCATTTGTTTCTTCTCATACTTTAGCCATAAGTATCTGCACGGTGAGCCGCGCACGGTCCATCCGCGCTTTATCGACACATACAGGGTGCCCTCGAACTAATTCCTGATGAAAAAATCCGCCTTCTCGAAGCCTGTATCGAGTGAACTTTGCTCCATTCGATCTCCGACATTCCTCGTGACCGATTTTCTTCCAGGGTATACTAAAATTCGTCATGCTTTTTATGCCCTTTTCAATCGACATTGTAACGGTCTTCGGAACAGTGGATTTTACGAGAAAATCTTCATGATTTTTTTACCCAAGCTACGACAGGGAACAACGAAGATTTGTTTCTCTCATTTCATCGAATCACGAGACCTTCAGATCGCATAGGGACACCCGCTATACCCTCATATACATATGAATATATAGATATACAAGTTGTGAGAGAGTGAACCGCGTGAGAAGTATCGCGGTATCGAGACCTACGATCTTTTATACTCTGAGCTCTGTCTACTATCGATCTAACGGTTAATCGACCCCACGCAGACTCCAGGGCGAGATAGATTCACGCGTTAGCTGACGATCATCAATATCCAGTGTGTGTGCAATGCTCATGTGTGTATAGCAGTGATTCTTATAACACGTTCTATTGTGACCGAAACGTTTAGACACGCATCTCAAATTCATTAGACATTGAGATCGAAGCGTGTTAAATACGAGATGTTCGTGGGCTCGTGTGCGCGAGTTCGTCTCATTCAAGATCCTTTTTCTCTCTCGTACATGCCACTCAATTGATTATCGCCGATGAATCGAGCCCTAATGAAACTCATTTTTTCCTCAATTAATTATATCGCACCGAGACTCTCGCACGAGATTCCGATCGAGGCGTCAACGACGTCGTTTACCGATCTCGAAAAAATCAACCTCCACGTAGGCGGTCCCGCGCGCGCCCAATCATTAAATGCAGTTTTTTAATTCTCTGAGAGGAATTCAGTTCGATTAACGCGAGAGTATGATTTGCTCTTGTTATTCTGTTGTTAAAATCCTTTGTCGAAATCGTCGAGCCTCGTCCCATCCTCGATCGACCGGAATTGGACGAGCCACAAGTTCAGCTTCCCCAGCAATAAGGTCGATCACGAAGAATCTTTGGATGGGTGAGCGCCCACCAGCATCATTTCGAGTTCCCCGGTAAAGTGTGTACAGGCAACCGATCGATCACTCTCATTGTCGTCGACGTCGATCAGACTGTTATTGGGATCGGAGCTCTAGGTCATGGTGAATGACTCAGGATAAGTACGACGAGCGTAGATTTTCTCGTTGACAGCTCCGGAGATGCTATCGATTATAATAATAATTTTCGAATGTTTACTGACAATGAGCTCAGGACAAGAGCTTGACAATGGAGCGTATTTTTTTTCTTTTTTTATACAGCGACCCGGAGCACACGAACGGTGCGGAAAAATGTTTTTTCATCCGTGACGCAAACACGGATAAATACAAAATCGTCCTCTCGCCCTTATCTGTCTTAATGGATTATCGATCAGCCGCGTCATCCATCTTCGAGCAAAGGGCCTCGCGATGATTGACCGGATCAACAGCATCGTTTATGGTAATTTTATAATGCTCTGGGCGAACGATCTCGATGCTAATCCGATTGTGGGTCTGGAAGGAGGAAAGTTATTCGAAAATACGAATCGTCTGATCCTTCGATTGAATTTCGCAATCGATTATATACTTAGCATTCGGAAGACTCGGAAAAATTCTGCGTCGCGAAAATTTTTAAATTTTTCGAAAATCGAAAAATGACCTCCCACGATCGGTCAAAAACATGTTTCATGTGATTCTAAATCGAATGATACAAAAGTATAGTGACCGAAGAAAAAAAAATTCGAAGGTAGTAGACTATAAAAATATTTCGAGATTCGAAAATTTTGAAAATTTTCTAAAATTTTAAAAATCGAAAAAATGACCTCCCACGATCAGTTCGAAACATGTTTCATGCGATTCTGAGTCGAATGAGACAAATGTGTAATGACCGAAAAAAAAAAAATTTTCGAAGGCAATAGACTATGAAAAAGCTCGAAGGTTCGAAAAGTTTCGCAAATTTCGAAAATCGAAAAAATGACCTTCCACGATCAGTTCGAAACATGTTTCATGCGATTCTGAGTCGAATGAGACAAAGTTGTAATGACCGAAAAAAAAGAAATTTTGAAGGCAATAGACTATGAAAAAATGCCAAGGTTCGAAAATTTTGAAAATTTCAAAAATCAAAAAATGATCTCCCACGATGGCTCGAAACATGTTTCACCCGATTCTGAGTCGAATGAGACAAATGTGTAATAACCGAAAAAAAAAAAAATTTCGAAGGCAATAGACTATGAAAAAATGCCAAGGTTCGAAAATTTTGAAAATTTCAAAAATCAAAAAATGATCTCCCACGATGGCTCGAAACATGTTTCACGCGATTCTGAGTCGAATGAGACAAAGTTGTAGTGACCGAAAAAAAAAAAATTTTCGAAGGCAATAGACTGTAAAAAATCTCCAAGGTTCGAAAATTTTGAAAATTTTAAAAATCGAAAAAATGACCTCCCACGATCAGTTCGAAACATGTTTCATGTGATTCTGAAGTTGCTGAACGAAAAGAAAGAGCAGAACGTTTGAAAAAGTTTTTATCAATTCGAAATCGCAAACGCCCATACACTCAATCTCGAGGGATCTTCAACGAGCTATTTCTCCGCCGCTCGCTTCGCATAGACAGGAATGAAACTATAAATGCGAACGAGCACAACTCGAATCCATGTGCGTGCTCCGCTGGGAAGATCCGGAGGTGATCTAACGAACCGAGCAAATCAATGCTCCTGGACAACGTACCATTAAATTGTACTTAGGATCAAAGCGTTCGCAGAACGTCTTAGAAAATCTAGTCCAGGCCATCACCGAATGATCTATTTTTTGTTGATCCTCGTTTTTTTGAGCTCCTCGCTCCATATTTTCGTTACTTAAAAGAGAGAGTTTTTATGGCTCGAGAGGAGAGGAAAAAAATCATTTTTCTTCCGGAGCAGAAAAAATATTGACCGCTCGACAATGTATTATTTTCAGCCACTGTTTCTCGGCGTCTTTTATCGACGTGGGAAGCAAATTATCGATCCTACGATTGCTAAAAACATCGATACAGAAAAGTACTTGAATAAAAAGTCATCGAGCCAACACCAAATGAAGTTACGTAAATATTAATCGGACAATAAATTCACAGCGAGGATGAGTCTTAATCGAGAGTAGAACGAATTTGGTCGCGGAGGTTCTCCGAGCTTCAACTCCCGGGGCAAACGATCGTTAATGGAACTTTTGGACATGAGTATGAATCGTTCGTTTTTTCTTTCGTTTTTTTTTTTACTCGCAGCAACGTCGCTCCTCAATCGCTCCAAGATTGATCATTCCGCGTTTCTTAGGTACTTTGTCAAGATAGCGACGTAAGTGTAGCAGAAGAGAGAGCGAGAGATTTCGCTGTATCAATGCCCAGGTCATTACATGTTGCCTCTATATGTGTGACTAATGATCAGGCCGCTACACCTCTCCTGGCTCGCCCAACTGTGTCGATCATCTCGCTCCGGACCCTCATTTCTTCCGCCTTATAAATCTCATCACGCGAAAGTCAAAGCGCTGAAACTTCCAACTTCCAACGGGGGATTACGATTTTTCAATGGTTTTGACATTTTTTTTGTGCCTCCAACGCACCATTGCGATTCTTCTTGAAATTTTGCTAATTATTTACTTTCACTTTCGGCGGCATTATTTTGAAACTTTATTCGAAATTCATTGTTGATTTCAATCGGATTATTTTCATCAAATCCATTGGATCAACTCAATTTTGAGTAAAATATTCGAATTACACTTTTCAGGTGTTTAAACTGCGATTAAGTTTACAATATTCTTTCGAGACTCAATAGTGGAATGGGGCGAAGCTGGTTTTTGGCACCATTGAATGTTTTAATTTATTTTATTCTTTATTATTAATTTTATTACTGTTATTTCATTTTAATTATTTTTTATATTAATTTATTATGTGAGATTATATTATATGTAAAAAATAATTGAAATAAAATTAATAATAAAAAATAAAATAAATTAAAATGACAATGGGAAAGCCCATTGTCTTTTAATTTAGATTATGATATAATAAAATATTATATTTATTTATAAATGAAGTTAAAAATATTTTCACAGTGCATTATTAACGAATATTGTCTTTGTTGGATACGGAGTAATTGTTAATAATCGGTGGTTCTTAATAACGATTGGCCGCAGGGGATCACGAGCGCTCTTAAAGTGAGGCCGAACCCTTTTTAAAGAGTCTTTGTCTCTTTCTCTTAAAGAGAGATATTCCTCGCGCCCTTGCCAGGACTTGGTACGCTTGTGAAGAAAGGTTGGAAGGCGTGGACGAAGGATACTTTGGTAGAAATAAGTAATGATTTGGAGAAGAATTTCCATGCAGTCTCGTGCGGTACGCTCAGTGAGAAAACACAATTGCGACAGTTTGGAGATTGCTCGACCAGTCGTAAATAAAAGTTGCGGCTCGAGGAGATTAACGCTACCTAACCGCGAAAGTTACCGTGCCTTTTCTTACCCCTTATTGCACCTCGTCCTTTTTGCAACTTGGACAAATTTAGCCTGCCTACAGGCCGTCCCAAAAGTTCCCACGGACCATCCCGAAGTAGTCGGAAGGTCAAATATTTTTCTCGCATTTCAACTTCCATTGAGCATGCAGACATAAAAAGTTTCGTTGATTATATGACGAATAAAATGACGATTAAAAAGCTTTTTACAGCTCAATCAATCTTGATGACTGAATTTTACAAAAATAGAGAACCTTCTCGATCTTAAAACTAAAATGAGGGTCCTCGGGCTCGAGGTCGTCGCCGTCTCAACAATTCGATATCTCAACAACGGTGCAACCAAGGTGAAAATCGCTAAAGAGTTTTCTCCTTAGAATGAGACAATCTCACCGGATCTCGAAAGCTTGGACGCCTTTTCGGACACTCTGTATGCATTCGAGTCCAAATTCCGATCGTTCCTGAACAATGAACGTCTGTTTCTAGGGCTTGGAGTAGTTTAATCCTACAACCGGGGCTTTTTCCATCGATTGTCGATCTTTTTTCTGGTACTCGTACGGTATTTACTGGGATAAAGCCATTTATTGGATGTGCGTACGTCCCTGGGAAAGCGACAATGGCGCGCAGTGCCAAGAGGACAGCTAAGGGCAAAGTGAGACACGCCTCCTTTTCACTGATTTTTCTTCGCTTCTGTTTGAGGAAAACGGGTCCAGCAGAGCGGTGAATACGAAAGGGGCCAAAGGTGCGTTATAACTCCTTTGCTCTTTCGACTGTTCGACAAATCCACGATGATTAACGAGCCACTTTCAACAGTGGGAGCACCGCGTCTTGTTCCAATCTCATTGTACCCTTGTCTCCGACAATAACCATTTTGAAATTCGTTAGAAAACGTTTCTCCTCACCGGCAAATGAATCTTTTCGATCGCGTAGATACTTTCCGGATGATTTTTTTCTGGCTCGCCTCGATGCGAGCTCAACGATCAAGAGGCCCGTAGATTTTCGCTCAAGAAACTAGATTTCGCGCGTCGAAAGTAGCCAGTTCGTGTTTCCCCCAAAAAGCGGAAGCCTCGAAGCCGATTCCCGCTCGAAATACCGCTCGAAAAGTGTGTCTTTTCAAAAACACGATATTCAAATACCCTCCTCCGACTCGGTTACGAAAAGAAGAGCTGACTGAGCCTCTCGCCTCACTCGGCGACGCGAAAGCCTTTCTGGCAAAGAGGCACGATTTACGAGCGATACGAATATTTTTTATAGCCCACCCTGCTCCGCTCTCGTGAGATTTCACGACATTTCAAAGATTCCAAACACGTACGCGCGGACACACTGGCGTTGGCTCTAATAAAGAGGGACTCGGGTGTATAGTGTGGGGGCCGAGGATCGTCCCTGATCATTCGTATCCCGTTTTTGGTCACCTCAACCGGCGTGAGTTATTCTCGTTTTAATACGCGGCACCGAAATTGTTTGTTACGACTAAATCCACGCGCATTAATCATCAGCCGGGGAAATAGCATCGTAAGAAGTCCGAGGATTAAATGAGATCGAATTACATCGCTCGTACGTCGATCGTCGTTGATCCAAAGAGGCTCAGCATCGAAAACATAAATAGGCGAAATCGATATGTAGCAAATCGTGGATATACTTGACGCCCTTTTCGGAGCCGCTGCGAGACAAATCCTTCGACGCTCATCTCCTCTCAAAAGTGTCCACTTTATCTCGAGACTTTGACCAGCAATCTGGTTAGCTCGGCTCGAGCCCCTAATCCCAAGTGCGATTGACCGAACGCCACCTCGGTGATCTGACCTGGCGCAGCACTCGAGCACCGGGTTATTCGAGTGCGTAATCTCGCCTCCGGATCACCGGAGCGCGGCGGCTGCTTCTTTCCGCAAATGGATAAAAGGACGATCGGGAGCACCAAACTATTTTTCATTTTAAAAGATAAAGAAGCGGATCAACTTGTGCGCGATCCAGAATATATCAAAGTATCGCCCCGGGCCCCAACTCTCCCTCCCGGAGGGGGCCCCGCTCCCGACACTAAATTTAATCCCATTTTAAATAGATTTTTACTACAATGGGGAAACTATTCGGACACTTGTGCTATAGAATGCGAGAGAAGATGAAATTTTACAGAAACGAAGTACAATGCGAATACGTGGGCGGCGCACTCGTAGACTCGGGATTACTCGCTAATCTCACGCCGAAAATCTACCGTCTAGGCCGCCGTGAAATCGTCGAGAACGCCAAAACCCACGGGACACTTTCATCGGTGAAAATTTTCTGTTTTTTCTTCCCCCCCCCCACTCCCTTTTTCTCCCTCTTCACCCCTCCTTACAAGTCTTCTGTTTCAGAAACGAGTAAAATTTTCTGGTTTCACTCACCGCTCCTTTAGCGTGATCTTTTAATCTTTTTGTTTTTGAAGGATTTTTCTTCTTCGAATATCTCTTCGCCCCCTTTCGATGATATTTTCGATGAATAAATTCTCGAAATTCGAATTGCAGGGATGAGTTTCGATTTTGTTACAACGATTCGGTGCTTCTCGTCCCGAAATTCCAGCTAATTCATCTCCGAGGCGCAGGCAACTCGTTCGACCAGTCGATCATTTCCGGTAGCGATTGCACACTACCCGGCAGCGTAGCGAAGCTCAATTGTGGAGGTTGACAACTCGAGCCGTTAAGTGCAAAATGGCTCGAAACTCTGATTCGCAGTGGTAAGAAAATCGCTACTCGATACGGGGATTGCGGAGAGCGAGTGGGGCGAGTTCGCGGTAGCGGAGGAGCGAACCTGAGTACGGAATCGTGTCTGCCGGCGAGTTCCGATTGTCCATATCTGTATTATCGAACGAGAGGATAGAAAGAAAGCATTATTCACCGGAATATGTGGATGTTTTTGGACTGAGCGCACTCAAGACTCGCAGGAAGTAATTATCGCGCTCGTTACGCACTCGCTGCGGAGTACAAGTTCTATAGTGGAATAAGAAAATCGCTACCGGAACCGGGAACATCGTTTCCGGGATGGCTGCGTGCTTCTAGCGGTTAAATTCTTCTCACCTCGAAACCCCCGGAAAACGGCCAAATCGCTTATCTTCGGGATCTTCAAACGGTTAAATCAATCGGAGAAGCGCAGAGGAATGATCGTCGCTAATCTGCTTCCTCGACGAGTGCTTTGTTACTGCGATCGAAGCTCAAAGTCCACGTGGAACGTGACGGAGAAGCCGGCTCGATGGATATCCAGGTGTCGAAATCCCGATCTAAACAATGCTTTGTTTGTAAATGTAGGTGAAAATATGCCGAAGCTTGGAAATGGGAATAATGGAAAAATTATTGTCCAGGTTCGAGCGTTTCAACCCTCCCGTCGGCCGACAATCCGCATTTCGGTGTTTTTCTCGATCGGCGAATTTATTTGTGTCTGTGAGTTCTCGTTAAGGGCCTCCGAGGGCTCACCCAGAGCTCTTGTGCCCAGCCCAAAATAACTTAATTTACGATAGAGCGTATCGGGCGCGCGCACACTTGTTCACTGGCAGGCTTGCCCCCGCCGCACTCGCGTGGATCACCGCATTCTTCCTACTGGAAACGTCGAAAAATCTACAGAGAATCGACCATAAATCATATCGCTGGCCTCCAGTTTACCAAAAGTTTCATTCAAACCTCCACGGCCTGTTTGTTTTCGAAAAGCCTCCTCGCACGACGAGTCCACGTCGTTAGAATATTATTGGAACGGTCCGAAATCTCGCTCTAAATAGAGCTCCGGAAGCCACCTTCCGGAGACTCGTGTCGTCCGTCGAAATTTATTAATGGCACGTTTTTGGGCTCTTTATAATTTTTTTAGTGTCGAATAATCGATTGATCAAGTTTTATATGAGCCTCGTTGAACCGCGTTGGTGAAAATACGCTTCGAAAGTATAGGAGCGCCCTCGGAGCGGTTGTGCAAATGTGGAGATACGAAAGCCGCGGAGTCCGGGACTCGAGTGTAAAGATTTTATTGAAAAGACTGGACGTCGAGATTGCGCGGTGTGGATCGTCTTGATTTTCATGCAATTGAGAATATTTGTCGGTCGTTGGTGCTTACCCAAGAACGTAACTCGCTCGTCATAGCGAGCTGGTTGCGCGATAGCAGCGAATCAAGAGCGCGTTTATAAGCGTCTTTTGGTGTCGTTAAAGCAGTTTTACCTTGTCGCCCGCTCGTTTTTTTTATCGCCTTCGTAACACGGCCGCGAAAGCTGCGGAACAGCCCGTTTTTTTCGATAAATGTCGATCGCAATGCCATTAAAAAAGGGCCACACTCTCGCAAAACGAGGATCGTAAAGCGGCCGAGAGATCGTTCGCGTCTCTCGCGCAGGCTCTTCAACAATTTACGAGATGAAATCTCTCCGAGTCATTTGGGAGTGCGCGGACGACGTCATACGTCGAATATGCGTGTATAGACGATGCCCGGAGCACACTTAAAGCCGTGATAAATTGATCCACAAAGCGATCAATTAGGCGGATTTATCGGAGACTCGTTTTTATCCGATGGCCATCGCAGCTCCGCTTGAATTAATCCCGAAATTCATTTCTTTCTTCGCGCAATCGCATTTTTCGCGCGGCTCTCAAAGTTTGAAAATATTGAAAAGCGATCTCTGCCGGGTTGGAGAGAGTTAAAATCGAAAAGTTAACAAAGTGAGAAAGTCTCTGCGCTTACGTGAAAAGTTAATCATTCGAGCGTCACTGAATCCATTCATCTCGAGTTATCACCCCATCGATCGCAACGGAACGGCATTCGTTGGCGAAGCATCTGGTTCGCGATCCCCGGACTCTCGATGCTGGCTGCAGCGTCATGAATTATCCAATAAGAATATCGAGTATCAGAGGCGCGTATGGGAAAGGGAAAAAGAGCTTCGAAGGGTGCAGTGGATCGGTGCACTCCCCCAATGTTTTGACAAACGTGTCAACGAGCGCGCAGCCGCCATGTTCTATTGAAGCTGCTCACCAGTCCGGAAAGCCATTAATTTTGGTGTTGCGTTAAGAGTCTCAACGAGTGCGCAGATTTATCGAGCATGTTTTCGGAAAGCCATCGCTCTGAGAGTCTCCCATTCTCGCGGTCAGATTTGTGGCTTTTTTCGCGGCTTTGTTCGTGCTCCTTCCCTAGTTCGAATAAACTCGCGCTCTCACCAGTGCACTGGGGGCCGAAACCTCGGCCATTTTTCTCGACAATTACACGACTTTGTTCGCCACGATCATTCATCCGATAAGTTTGCCGTCGAAACGTTTATGTTCGACGAAACAAGATGCTCTCGCGCCGATCTGCTGCTGCGTGGACCCAACCGCAGCGTCAATTGTCCACTCCCGATTATTCCCACACAATGCAGACGCGTGGGTGCTCTTCCTCTCGCCAGCCTATAAAGAATTCACATCTTTTCAGATGAAAACTCACCGAATATTCTCTCGGTTTTGTCCCCACTTTTTAAATCCGTCATTTTACACTTTTTCAAAAGTAAATATCAAGATCCACGAAAATTTATTCCTCCCACTGACCAGCTTTTTGTGTCACGTTCATTCTTCCACAATATTCTGCTGGACCGCAGCTTTTCATCCGTGTCGACCGAGGACAAAGTTCCCCAATGTTTCGCTCTCGAATGAATTATTGCCAATCAATAATCCACTCGAAATTCAACGATCAAACATTTTTGCCTACTTTCCAGTTTCCTTGTTGCGAAAAAATTAAGTTCGAGCAGCTCATTTTGTCAAAACAATGTCGTCAAATTATCTTTTGTCTGTTGACGATTGAAGAATGAAATAAAATTCAAGCGCATTGATGCTATGGAATATTTATTATGTCAGTGGGACTACAAGAGACGAAAGGGTCAACAAAATATGAGAGCTACTGACTCTCGATGTTCTCGGCTAGCCCAAGATCTCTGTTTAGGCCCAGCGTCGTCTATTCATGTTTGTCGTCTTGTTTGAGGCTGCACATCGGCTCGTCGCGTTCCTACTTCTAGTCGCTCACGTCGCAGTTGTTCCACTCTTGTCTCAATACGAGGCTCACCTCGATCTACACGAGCAGCATTTAATCTGAGATTCAGAATTCTCTGATTTTTAGATTTGTTAGAGTTCTTCTCCTCGTTGTTCAGCGATTTTTCTCTTTTTATTCTTTCCCCTGCTCGGGAGAGGGGTATCACTAATAAATCCGGATCGTCCTGGGTTTTATCTTCGTTAAATGCATAATGAACTAGCTGAAAGGAAAAGTGAACAAATATTTGAGTCCTCTCGTCAGTGATGCATGAATCCTTCGCTCAAATCGTTTTTTTACAAGGGGACAGCTCGATGCAGGAGCTGTCGACGCACGGTGGAAAATGAAATTTCCAATTTCCATTGGAAATATAATTTTTCCGTGGTAAGATTCGTTGAGATTCGTAATCTTTGGAAAACTCACCGGACCAAATGATGCAACGTTTCTCGGGTGGAGTTCAATATGTCGAATAACTGAATTGTAGAATGGTCGATATTTCGAAATTTTAAACGTTGTGATATCAGTTTGGAGAAAAATAAGTAATTCAAAATTCTTATTCCCGATCGACTATTCTGCAGATTGCGTGTTTAATAAAAAATTTCTTCTTTGAATTCGTATTTACCCGAAAATATATATTTCGATAGTTTTCATTTCGAATGCAATTTTAACAGACCATTCGAATGTCAAAAGTTCATATTTTCGAATTCAAAATGGAGAGTAATTGTTTTACAGACAGACCAGAATATAGTGGAGCAAAAATCGAAAGTGAATTTTTCGAGTTTATAAAACTTAGATATGCAGAATAGCGATAGCTCGAAAAGGCGAAAGTCAAATAAATGGCGATGTTTAAAATTGAAGATTCACCGGTCTCTGAGTAAGTGAGTGAGTGAGACGCGTGTATTTGGAGCTCCGCTGCATTTCTTTATTTTGACCGATCGACTTTCTAACGTTTCGCTATTTTGACTGTTTGACTTTTTGGTCTTTCAGTATTTCAACCTCAGTAATATTTGGTCTTTCGTTATTATATTTTTAAAATTGTGAATTTTCACAGTATCGCTGATTGTAGTAATTTATGAATCGAAAGAGTGATAGTCGAATTTTCGAAAAATCGATATTTTAGTCATCGTCCTATGGGCGATTGTTATATTCTATTTTCGATGTAAACGTGCTTCGAACCTTGCAATTTCTGCTTTATTTATTTTCGGCATTCAAAGCTCTAGTCGAATCTATCTGTCTCCATATTATCATTCGAAGTTTATAAACACGAGATTTTAGCTGTTCGAAATTTTAGTGGTTCCAACATTTGATCCCCACCCCGTTTCTCGTATCGGGAGCCTTAGAATAACGATTTTTTATGTGCTTATAAACGAGAACTCACATCACTGTTTTGAAGGTTGTAATAAGCGTCGACGACTCCAAATATGAGGAGCAGAATCGCTGAGTACTGAGCTACCTTCATTATTCAAGTGTTGAACGAAACTCGATCAAATATTAGAAGCGTTGAAACGAGACTATCCTCCGGTTGATGTGATCGACTACTGTGAATTCGATAGAAATTCCTTGCTTTTTATAGGTTGCTCACAAACCCATTTGCCACACTCGAACACTTTTTTCTGTTTACATAAACGATTACGACTTCGCTCTTATCTTAATCTCATTGTGGACCAATAGAAGCAGATTTTTGAACTCGAGTATATCAGAAATAACATTCGTAGCATTATAAATGATTTATAAATGTTAATTTACTAATATCGATGTCCAAGAATCATCCTGCCTTTCAGACAATTCTAGAATATTCTTTCGCCTTCAGCGGATTAGAGAATGAAGAAGAACGAATTTTCAGTGCGATTCAACCTCGATTATTTTTATTATTTGTATTGATAAAATACAATAATTTCAATCGTTAAATTTTGCAAACAAGCTGGAACGATTAAGTTGAAAATACGCGGTCAGCCAGCTCCGGATGATCTCGGTTAGCCTGCATGAGTGCCTGGCCTCTGCTCATACCCTGAGCCATATAGCCATCTATGATATTTCGGAATCGTTGCTCTCGTTCTTCTCGTTCTCGTCGTGCCTGTTCCTCTTGAGCATGACGTTCTATCTGCAGTCTACGGTCGAGATTTCTTGCGGCTTGCTGTGTATTCTTCGGCTTTGAAACACCAGACTTATCTCTCCTCACTCTTTGAACTTCTGATTCGAAAGGTTTCACTGACAAATCTGGAACACGCGGCCCTTCCAAAGGCTTTAACAAAAGATCCGGAATCGACGGCTTTGAAGAATCGTTGACAGGTTGGTAATGATAGTACATCTGGAAGAGAAATTAATAAAACTTGAGTTGTGCCATCAGGTGGAAGTGAGAACGATGCGAATGGATAAACATCCACTCAAACGTACACAGTCAGCTCCCTCGAACTTTCCTCACTGTTGTTAAACTTCCATTAGAAAAAATCATATTTTTATCGAATTCTGCTGAATTCATTAAGTTTGTAAAACTCACCGGATTATTTAGGTTCAATTGAGTCTCAGCGTCGTCCTCATCTGGAAGGTGAAAACGAATTCGTCAAGGTGTCAGTAAGAAATAAATTTGTTGAAATTTTTTTAATTAATTTTGGCATCAATTGTGAGAAGCATAGCGTGTTTTTTTTTACAATCTGCGATTTCTCCTTAATTGAATTCTCAACTGATCCCCGTGCAGGGGGAAAAGTAATGCGCGTCGAAACCATATTTCGTTTTACCTTCGAGTGTTACTTTTGCATGTTCGCCTAAAACTTAAAACCAAGAAGCAACCTATTGGAACTCGCAAATTTTCACGTGGTTTTACCATACGTACAGTTTTCTCTCCGTTACTGTACACACACCATTCTTGCAAAATAAATATTCGACCTCTGACTCAAAACATTTTTTACTGTACTTGAAAGACACTTGAGAAGCCTGTGGGATTGTGTATTGGGATTGTTATTATGGTGGCTAGAATATTGTTAGTGCTGCTGCTCGGATTAACGCTGTAATCCAGTTCGTATTCTGTTCTCAAAACAGAATATTCCTAGTCCATTCCTGTAGAATTTTCAATCTCATTATCTCTTCGTGTTTTACCTTGTACCTGAAAATATAAATGAAAATAACCAATAACTTGAGGATCGGTGAGAAAAATTGAAAGGCTCAATTCGCGAATGGGGACGATTCAACGTTGTTTTGTGAAGATTGTGCATATGAGAGTTTATGGAAAATGTAGTATAAATAAGAAAAGTTGAAGTAATATGTTTCGTATCGTTTCATACTCACAGGAGAGTTCAGAGGGTTGGAATAAACCTCGATGACTGCAAAGATGAGAAGCAGAATGGCAACGCAATGACGACCCTCCATGATTGAGGCGGAGAACAAAATTCAAGAAAACGTTTCGAAGGGTTGAGACACGACTCTCTTCTCGTCGCTGATGAGAATGTTGTGAATCTGCTCGAAAAGACTCTGCTTTTATACGGTTTGAGAACAGCGTAATGACCAATGAAGAACATACTTTTTTATTCGATTCAATGAATTAATATCAAATTTATGCTAATGCTGAACTATAATAAAAATAAATTACAATCTACATTCAGCACACCTTCTTCTTGTGTGTGGTGTACAGTGTACACTTACGTGTGGCTTTATCAAGAAATAAGGCTGATACATTAAATTTGGAAAACAAAAATTAAAAGAACTCGTATTTGAACTGGTATGGCAGACCTAATTGAGAGCAGCAAAAAGTCTATTTTTGGCGGATACAATTTTTTCTATATGCTTTTTCGAATCAAGAGTGAACGCTTCAAATATTCGAAAAGTTTGACAAACGAAGACGTTTCCAGTAAAAATCGCCTCTGGTTACACGAATTTTCGGCCATTCCATTTGTGTTGAAGATTTTTTAACAAAACCAAAAAAATATAGGGTAGTATGGGGGAAAATGGACACTTAAGGATTTAAGCAAGTTTCATTGATAAGCTCATAGTCTTTCAACTATTTTTGAGTCCCAAAATTGATGCCCAGTCCTTGTTTCCCAAATTTCGTAAAAAGAAATTTCGAGGCAAAACGGACACAGCTCATCAGTGGCATAAAAATCGAAAAACCGACATTTTTCGAAATACAGCCATTCCTAGGGATTGTTCCCGAATAGAATGTCAACTCGGTAAAATGGGAAAAGAAATGGGACCACTCAGGCTCCATTCCTTGGATGTAAATGAAAAAAAAAATGAGTCAATTTTATATCCCATTTCCGTCATGTTTTTGAGGAACGCAAAAAATCAACTTTGGGTCCATCGTGCTGGGGAATTTCTTTAAAAAAATTTTCCGCGGCACAACGGACACACCTCCAAGAGGCATAAAAATCGAAATATCGAAATATTTCGAAATGTAGCAGTTTAGCAGACAGAAAAAAAGCTCACCAAGACAGCCAAGTCCTCGTCTTTTGAAGACATTTCTTGCATTTTTTGCGAAGGGTTCTATTCGTCGTCCTCCGAAGATTGGATCTACTGTGTAACATGCAAAAAATGGGCACACACCTTGTGTACAAGTGTTGAAGACGAAGATATCAGCTATGAATGCGATTTTTGTAAAAAATGAATAAAAAACCTTTTTTCCTTATTCGTACTTTGATTACTATTGTGGTTTTTAAAAATAAGTCAAAAAAGCTAATAGATTGTGAGAAAGTAGTTTGGGATCTATTTTGCTCTGAAACTTGAATTTTTTAGGGATGTCATCGTGGAATTCAACAATTTACCATGACTTATAGTCAGGACATGATTTGGAACCGAAAAAAAAAAAATGTTATGCATTTTATGAAATTTCCGTTTCGGGAAAGTCCGTTTTGCCCCGGAATTCAACTTTATGGGGCAAAATAGACACTGTGTCCGTTTTGCCCCATGTTTCCATTTTGCCCCAAATTCCCATATCGAAGCTATTTCTTGACGTCGAGTTCAGTGGAGAGCAATCCAAAAAGAAAAATGCAGCTCCACTTTGATTGCTGCTGATTCTGAGAAATGATGACAAAAGAAAATTGCGTGCACGAGTATCGCATTTTAATGTTTATTTTTCCTATATCTATAGATTTTTATTTTTTCTTCAATTTTGATTTTCTTTCGTCTCGCTTTTCATGATTAATCGAAATTTCTCTATTAGACTTTTAGACTATTTCGACTATTTTAGACTATTTATATTATTCTCTATTAGACTATTTCTCTATTAGACGTTTATAGAGATCGAGTTTTCGTTCCCGAGTTCTTCCAATATTAAACATCGTTCAGAACCTCTGTTGGTTGATGTCGAAAAAAAAACGATTATTTGCAAAACCCAAATGTTGATCTCGTAATGATGTTTTGAGCACAAAGCGTATGAGCCATAAGTCATTTCGACTTTTTATCTTTTATTGATATCTCATTATCTCGAATTCGAATTTTCGACTAATCGGGTGGGGGTCGAAACAGCGAACGATCAAAATAGCGAACAGGCATTCTGTATATCTATATATGCATATATAGATATGTTGACTAATCCATAAAAATTTGCTCCACAAGTGTGAGGAAGACAATGAGTTCTAACTCGCTCAAGGCGACACGCGCGACACGCGCCGTTTTATCAGGTGAGTCACGAGTTATATCGTTTCAGCTTCGCATCATATAGACCATAAAAAGTTATTGAACTCGAATCGTTTCATCGCATTTTTAGAAATTACCTAAAAAAGTGTTATTCTGACGTATTTTTACTATAAGATTATTTGAATAAATGATCTTACGAATTTTAACTCGAACTCATACGCCTACAGCCTCGCTGACGGATCTATAATCAAATAATTCTACTGAATTACAAAATTCTGTGTTGAAAGCTAACAAGAAGTTTAACAAAGCTTATTTTAACCATCAAAGCTGAAAATTGTTTTTTATATCGAAATGTGAAAGTTTTAGAATCGTTCGTTTCACATTTTTGTACTTAAATGAAATTTGAATTCGTCTCAATAAGAATGTCGTGTACTCAAGTTCACGGATTGGCTCTTGGTTCGCTCTGACATTGGACATGGCTCGTATCTCGTGTTGAAATAGTACAGAAATGCATTCCGTCTGTTTCAAAATATCTGCGAAGAATCTCATTTTTCGCACGTGGATAAGCAGAAGGAATTGCCAACCAGACCTCAATACAACCCGAAAACAGCGAGTTCATAAAACTCGCGAGCAAGTAAATCTCAACTAAAAATAATTTTTCTGCCCTCCGGGCCGAAGTTGCCGCATTCTCCGCCTGCGTCGGACAGAAAAATCGTATACACACCTCGGGCAGGAAAAAGTAAAGCCTCAGACCACATGTTTGTCAGCCTCGGCTTCGCCTCGGCCGACAATTACATGTGATCTGAGACTTTCCTTATTTTCCTGCCCTAAGTGTGTAATATACTATTCTTTAACGTACGATTTATTAGAAAATTTTTTTCACAGCTACAAGTATTCAGAGCTCTTCTGGTTTCGTGGCAGCTCGTCCCATCGCTTCAGCACTGTTTTTCTCCTAAATTAATCTCCTATTTCCTTATTTTCTTATGAGAGAGACCCACGAAGAGCGAGGAAATGGTGGAAAATATTTTTATTTTTTTATCAGACAATATTCTTACTGCGTTCAATCTGATGAACGCCATGAGAGAAACTCAGAAAACTGTCTTTCGTTCAATTGCGAGTTCTGCCAACCATCGAGTTCAGCTAATAATAAGAAATTTTTGTCTCCAGAGGATTAGAGGTTTATAAAAAAAATATTTATTGTGCGAATGGACGGAATACAGTATTTGTATATTTCAAAGCATTTGGAACAATTAAGATGAAAATACGAGGTCAGCTAGCTCCGGATGTTCTTGGTTAGCCTTCATCAGCGCCTGGCCACTGTTCAGACCCTGTTGCTTATAGGAGTTCATAATAGCTCTGAATTTGTCCTCTCGTTCCTTACGTAATTGATTTGCCATAGTTTTACGGGGCACTGATTTTGTAGGGGAGCTACCATTCGAGCCAGTATGTTTCCAAGTAGGCGGACTTCTCTTCGTTCGCTTACTTTCTCGTTCGAGAGATTCCACTTCTGAACATAGATCATCCTGCTGTCTGTCAGCCGCAAATTCGTAATCAGTCTGCTGAAACGAAATAATTGGCGAGTATGACGCTCGTGGATTCAAATGAGAATGCAGCAGATTATAAATTATTTTTCAGTTTTTACTAAAAAAAATGTATTTAATGACATCAATTTTTCTGAATTCATGACGTTTGGATAACTCACCTTGTGACCATCGAATCGTTGGACCGAATCGAGGGATTCGGCGTCTGGGTTCCCTGGTGCCTGAAAAATTAACGATCGTGTGACTAAAAATTTGAATCAAAGGTTTTTATCTCAAAAAAAGCAAAAATAATTTTTTTTTTAATTCTTTTATTCAATTCGAACTTACATTGTAACTGTGAGGGTGGGAATGAATCCCGATGACTCCAACGATGAGGAGCAGAATCGCAGCGTAACGACGTCCTTCCATGGCTGATGTAGAACAAAGTTAAAGGTTCGAAGCGTTGAGACGAGACTTTTCTTTAGTCGACGGTGAAGCTGACTACTGTGAAATCGCTAGGAAAAACGCTGCTTTTATACGTTGCCGAAAACTCTGAACGACAGGTTCACGCACCTTTTTCTATTGAAATTCATTCATTCAATATTGAATTTGAACGAATGATGAACGCTGCCAAACAATCTTTATAACGAACGTCGCAATTTATGTACCTTTACGAAATTGAACAAAAAAATTGATCGAAAAAGACTCGTTGAATAGGACAAAATGGAAAGATACTAGAACAGAGGAAAATTTGAAAATTCCAACGGAAAGAAAATAGTGAAAAAACAAAAATAAAAAATAATCTGCTCATAGTAAAGCTTAAGCTAAGTTTAAAGGTGAAACAAAAAGATGAAAACATAGAAAATTTTTTAAATGCAATTGAATTCCCCTATCCATCCAAATAAACATGATTTTTTTTCTTATTTGAGGCTATTGGTTAATTTATTTCCAAAAAACATGAAAAAGTTTTCCCTTTTCGAATTATTCGGATTATTACTTTTCAATTTATAAGTCTAATTCGAATTTTTCTGGTAGTGTATTGATAAGAACGCCACAAGTGTAGAACCCAGCGCGTGGCACGTCGATTGTATTCGAAGTTTTAATTTTTTTTTGAGCACGTGTCGTAAGAGTGATCATTTATTATTATTATTGTTTCGCATCATTATGGAAATTTTATCATTCCGCAGCTTCGACGAAATTCTTCTGAAAAAGTTCTACGTCGAAATTTTATTGAATGAAACAAAATCGATATAAAAATGAAGTTTCAATTACAATAAACTAAACAATTATAAAAAACAAAATTGAATTTTTTTTTTTTTTTATTTTCATTAGCTAACGACAGAAATCGTCTGGATGAAATTTGAATTCGAAGAAATCAAGAAAAGAAAGAAAAGGTAAAACAATTTTACAGAAACGTACCAAAGAGCCACTGAAAAAATTGACAAAAGTTTGAAAAAGTTGAATTTTATTATCATCGAATGTGAATTAATCCGAACAGGAAAATCGTTGTTTTCATTCTCATTTAGAATACTGAAGAATATCAAGACAAGTTGTTGGCTTCTGAACAGAGTTTTGACACATAGAAGAAACTTTGTCCCTTTACGTTATTGTAAAGGGGGGGCTGCGTTACCTGCTGGATATTCATTGCTTCGGCTGACCCCTGCGGTCGAGTTCTCCGGGTCTGAGAGTTTCCGTGAACAAGGTCGGGTGCATTTTAACCCCCGAGGGGGTTGAATAAACAATGGAGACCGGTAATGATGCTCCAAAGGGTGGTTGGCTCGACAAGCGTACAGCTACCGTGATTTATTCAGTATTTATTTATGTCCTAGTGACAAACGTGCGAGAATCGATTACACGAAGGTTAAAAATATTTTTGTTTCTCTCGTTTATGGAAGTTGGAATGTCACTTAAGTTTTAAATGTCGTCATCGTGCCATTTTCGGACAGAAAATATTCGTCCTCCGAATCGATTCCAGGATCTCAAGTAATTCGACATTTTTTTTTTTTTTTTCGACTGCTTGTTTCCTCCACCTCATCTCAGTTTTGGGACTGAATTCTTGTGAGCTTGAAAAGAGTCGATGTAGGAGGTGAAACGAACGCGGAAAACGTGAGTAAAATGGCATATTTTGGGGAAAACTAGTCCTAGAGAAAGTGCGCAGCTGATAGCGAATGTGAATGCATTACGCAAGATGCTGCAGAACCGTGGAATTCGTTGAATGCGAATATCCGGATGAGAGATGTGAGAACTGGTCCGGGGCTGGAGACGTTTTCTGTAATTAAGTACATTTTATGCTCCGTGCTCATGGCTCGTTGGCAGGTTCCACGCGTGGGTGGCGCGAGGCTCTCGACGACCGAATGTTGGATGCGGAGGGAAAAAATGGTGAAAAGGGGAAAAAAGAGTTGGCGGCGAGGCAATGAGATTCACGACAAAGAGGAAGAGTCCGAGGAAAAGAGGTCTTTAAGGCGATATTAAATTTCCGTCGAGTGCGGACGGTCGCTTGGTAGTCGCGATATGCACCGAGTATAACAGCGGGATATCGCGTTTCAGGCGTGCCGTCTACGAGACCAACATTTTTCCGGGGCTTATGAGAAATTTTATTCAACCGCGGCTCTCCCTCGCCCGTTCTTTATTCCGTTATACTATTCGCGAGTTCACTAAAACTCTCGGCATTTCCTGGTCGGAAGAAAAAACGTCTCACACCCTGCTCGAGGAGCTATAGTCAGCGACGCGAATGCGCGGTTAGCGTCGCTTTGTTGATGGGAAATATGCACTCGCGATTCCCTCGGTTGCCCAAGTTCCTGAAGACCGTTTTCAAAGGATCAAGGTATCGAAAAAAGACTGTGAAAGTGCAGCGTGTCCAGTTTTTTCCAGCTCATACTTGGGCCATTTTCGTCTGAGTATATGCAGCCAAATCTTGGTGAATTCCGCTTCCCATTTCTGATGTTGATGAATCTCGTCGGGGCAACGAATTTTCCCGCGAGGGATTCCCGTCCCCGTGCGAGTGAAGCGAAAGCAGCGCTTGAGGACGCAGTCAAATTCGGCACGCTCGATAATCCGGGCGTGCGTTGGCTAAACGTGCCCATAGATTCAAACGAACCCTCGAAATGACTCGGCACTCGGAGCCTCGTTAGCCTCATTCAGTGCAATTATTCACAGACTTTCATTCTCAAGCGGAGCTCTCGAATCTAATATTGCAAATTGATAGCCGGGATCCTCATTTTACAGGAGAAAAGAAACATCCTGCTGCGCTGATAGAGAACCCGGAGGCTCTCAAGACCGGAACTAACCGACAGATGTCGAACTCTATAGTTAGCAGCGCGCATCGATGACATTCGATTTTTTCTCCCCCCGCCGCTCGTAACTCCATCGATGTCTAATATATTTCATTTCCTTTTAAATCTAATTCAAAACGAACCTAAACTACCGTATTTAGGCACGTTCCCAGTTCTCATCTACGGGGAGGCCCAAAAGTCAAGAAATTGATTTTCGGTTCGCGGCTCCTCGATAGTGTTTTACGAAAAAATAAACCGCTCGGCGAGATCGCGTTGAACTCTCGATTATTCAGCTCCGTCGACGCGCTGTTTGCGTGTCCGCTCCTTCCAAGCACTCGCGCTTTTCTGACTGGCCTGAGCCTCGACACCTTATCACTTCTCAGCTGCGAGCGCTTCGTGATATCGACACAGCGATAGAGGGAGTAGAATGCTCCGAGGCGAAATGAGAATCAGCGCGAGAATTTAATCCGCGCGACCAAATGAGCTCCCAGGAAAGAAAAATCGCAGAATTTTCAGCCAAAAGTGTTCGGTCGCTGTTCGGTTTTCCGGCTCGCTCCCCAGGACACCCTGTAGCATTGGTGCACGTGTGTAGCGCCATAGACAGCGATTTACTCTCGTATATTTGATCGATGTCGATTCGCCACGCCGTAAATCGTGCTCATCAATATACTTGACTCGCGGTTGGGTGAAAAAATGAGGTACATCGATAGGCTCTCGTGTTATAGGCATAACCCGAGTGAACCTATGACCCGATGAGCGACGCACGCGATTTTTCTCGGACATTTAGCTCATGAATAGAGTCTCGCGTGACTGTTGAAACGGCTCCAGCTCTTTTTGTAACGCATCGAATGAAGCTGCGTACACGTGTTCGCGATCGGGGGGAAAAAAAGCGCAAGCGACACGGAAGACAGCGGCAGCTCCTCTGCCGAGAGATTTTTCTTCGTATTTTAATCTCGATTGAAACAGATTTTACCTGGTGAATATGGTCGGCGCGCGTAGATTTGCAGGATCGAGTCGTTATTCCATGCGACGACGATAACACACTGGAAAAGGGGGGTAATAAAAGGTAAACTGCTACTTTGGAAAGAGAGAGATGCTGATCGCGCGGGGATGGATCATTGAAATCTATCGTTCCATTGGCATCCGGTTGGCCAGAGTCGCGAACACGAAAGTCCGTGTACCCGCAAACTGCGCTCGGCGAGTCCTTCTCACTCCGCAGCAGCAGCACTGCGAAGCTGCAGCTTCTCGAGGGACATAAAGCAGATTCGAGATAGGCGCGAGTGCTGCTTCCATAGTTCCCGCGGGGTCGAAGCCGACGGCGAGAGACCGGACGAGCGAGGGGAGCGGGAGAGAACATCACTTTGCCACGCAGCTCTCGCGGGGCTCGCGAGATCGGAGATTCGCCCACGCCCTGCGCTCGCTCCTCGCGCATCCAACTTCCTCTCCGCACTAAACGCTCGTCGCCGAAGAAATAAGGCGAACGGCGCCTTTTTCTGGGCCCTCGTTCGCCGTTGTTCGCTTTTAATATCGAGTCGGAAGTATATACGTTTTCATTTTAAAATAATGCGCGGGGTCTTTCGAGGAGCGGAATTTGCGAGCAGATGCTCTCCGTAACGGTTCGTAATGGACTCGAGCCGCAGAAGGTTGGAGACATCAACACCCGAGCGCTCAGGAAGCAATCGAGCATCGGTGAAAACATCGTTAGCCCACACACTGACCGCTCGAGTCGCGACTCGTTTTCAGTTTTTCACTCGGTTTTCCAATGTTTATTCGTCTTTCCGTTGCCCCGTTGACCCTCGCCGGAGACCGCGACTGCTTCTGGCAGTGACAAATGATGCGAAATTCATAATGACGAGGAGACAGAGCGAGCGAGGGCAAGAGAGAAAGGAGAAAAACAAGAGTGAAAGAGGACAGCTCGCAGCACACAACGTGAAAAACGAAAGCCCAGCGAGAGAGAAAGAGCCCGAGCGAGAGTGAGGGAAGAAGAGGAGAACGAGGGTCCAAAGAGAGCCTGGGTCATCGAGTGTTGAATGGCCACTCGACCAGGACGACCGTATCCAAAGCATGTTTGCCCACAAAACGGTCCCGCTGCTCCACACCCATCGAGCCTCAACCGAGACTCACCGTTCAACATTTTTTCAGCTTTTTCGACTCCGACCACACTTCCGTTCATCGCAGCTATACTCTCGCGATCTCGCTTTTCCTCTCAACCCTTTTGTAAACGCACTAAAATCGAACGGCATCCGAGAGGGATTTTTCTTCCGCGGGATCCTCCGAATCGGACAAAACTCAGTTTGGAGCAAAATTCTTAAGTGCCCAGTATAATGGACGTCCGGCCAATGGATTCTTCGACTCGCAGCGTGCGAGCCTCGAGTTTGTAACTTTACGAGCGATCTTAAATGTGAATGGAGGATTTTTTGGTCTCCTGTGAATAATCGATGTCGATTCGAGCGTTGATGAGCTTAGACGCGAGACGAAGGAATCTGGGTTGAAGAGGTTGCCAAAGTTGAGCTTAAATGAATACGCATGATCGGGGAGAATCCTACGAATGAGTGGAAGATCCGCTCGTCGTCGAATGCGCCGGAAGTACGAAGCGAGATTTGCTTTCCAGGTTACGAAGCGATGTGACGCAGCTTTTTCTCGACCTGTTTCCAAAAATCATTCTTCTTAAAGCGTCAGGAGGGGGAGGGGGCTCTAGGAGTAATAAAGTGAGATGAGACCTCGAGGCGGTTGTGCAAGAGGGACGAGTAGCCGAGCGAAGAAGACTCGTTTTCACCGCATTCTTCGTGGTAACCTCTTTTCGAGCCACCTACGTTCCTGCGTATTTCCACTCAAAACTGTCCGTTTGCAGCAGCCTCGTTTCTCGCGGATCGCGAGGCGATCTTCGCGATCGTTTCTCGCCATAAAAAACTACGTTTTATTACGTTTTCGCGGGTATTTTTGGAAGCGGCGATTGCGTCCGGTTGAACGGGAGCTCGTAACTTAATTACGAAATAAACGCGGCGACACACGGCTCCGTGGACTTGTCGCATCGAATTCATTATCGTATCTCCATTCCTCCTCTTCCTCTCTCCCCCTCGGCCTGACCAGGGACCGTTTCACTTCCGGCGGAGACATATCACCGCGAGTCTGAGTCTCCGCAGCTTTCTTTTCCACGTTCGACTCTACCGGACGGCGAATCTAATCGCTCGAGCAAACACCGATCTCCATACGACTCGGAGAATTCATCCGGCGCACGTGTCGATAAATCGGACGCCCTTGTCAGCCATTTTCCTCCATACTGACATAATCTCGGCTGCTCCTTACTCGCTCGAGCCGCGCCGCGCGTCTTCCTTTCTATACTCATAAATAATCACAGTGATACAATCCTCGCTTCCACGCTTCGATGTAACTGTAACGAAGAATTAGCCACATAAATCTCCTCCATTTCCGTCTCGCCGCACAAGAGCGCCGCGCCGCGCGAGCAGTGCCTCCATCCCCGTGTCTCCTTCTCTCCCGCGAGAGAACCCGAAGAATGAGTTCATCTTTTCTCGCTCCAGAATCGAGTTCATATTCGGCCCATCTGCCTCGAGAGGTGCCAACGAATTTCTGCATGAACGAACGAGCACATTGGCCCGATACGCGAGAGAGCAAAACTGAACGAAACGAAAAAAAAAAAACAACACGAAACAAGCGGTCGTTGCTGGCTCAACGCCTCCCGAGTATCATCGACGCGGCGCTATACTCTCAACTTCTCTCCCAGGCCTTGCGCGCACACGGACAACACGACAGAGACAACTACGCATCCTCCAGATCCGGATTAAGCACGGCCAATTGATCATGAATTCACTGTGCTAACGGCGACGCGCCTCCTGTGTTTGTCCTAACCCCTCCCCCCGCGCGGTCCTCCGCGCCGCGTTCTCATCTCCGCCACTCGGTACTTTTATTCTCGTTCGCGCTCACGTGGAAATTCTCTCGCCCAGCATCCCAATAAATTCATAAATTCTCGAGCTATGAGTAACGTGATGATTTTACGTCCGGACGAATCCCTCCACGGGTCTCTCGGCGGGGGCCGGATATCGAAGGAGATTCCTCCGAAGTAACTCGTTGGCATCGTTTCGAAAATAATCGATTTTTTTTGGTTTTTTTTTGAGGTTCCTCACTGTACGAATGACAGTTTAAATGGCACGCTTGTTCCTATACTTTTATCCGGGTGTATGGAAGCTAATTAAACGGATTGATATAACGATGAAAATGAGCGTTGAATGCGAATGGAATATCATAAATTGCTGGCTCTAATCACTCGAGTTTCTTGACTCGAGCTCAGTTACACGAGTTTTTAAGTAATTCCCTCCTTTTTATGGGCAGCATATCGAGATTAATCTCGATAATGTTGGAGGCTTGAAATCTCGAGGAATCTTAACGATAGAAAAAGAAACTCGAGAAACGCTGGCGAGGTTAGAGCGAGTTTGGTGGAGTCGGTGGGAAGCTGCTTGGAGTTACAAAAATCCGTGAATATTTGGAACGAACAGGAGGAGACGAGATAAAGCGAGGAGAGGAGAGCAGAGCGCCCAAAAGGTCGATACTTCGGGGAGATGCGCGCGAGGAGAAAAGAATAAAAAGAAACCAGTTTTCTTATATCGTTTAATTTCTTCGGGTGGACATCATCCTTAATTTACGACGTCGTTCCCTCGAGCGCGTTTCGACATTTTATTGGATCTATCCAGTTTCTAAGTCCACGGAGATCGCCCGCTCGTGTGTGCATATGTATCGCTACACGCACGTATTTTGAGGCTTCTCATCGCGCGAGGCTGAACAGAAAATCGATTTCGAAATCGACGAGAGATCCAATGGCTGCACACGCGAGCTTAGCGAATTGATGATGCCACGCATTTACGCCTTATGATATTGAGCATCAAGGACGATAAAATCGTTGATTTGGTGCTCTTCGAAAGAGCTTCGATAAACTGTTGTTGACTATTGAATCGTCGAAAGGCTTCGATCCGAATCCATTCGAAGAGGCCATTCGAGCTAAGAATTGAAAAGCAAAATGGCCGCGAAAGGATTACGGACTCTCGGCGTGCGAGAAAAGCCCTCCCGCTTTTACTAATTCGGGCCCCGAAAACAAATGCACGAAATTGGAGCACGTCCCGTGCGAAAGCTTTACAACGCGATGAGCGAACCACCTCCGCGGGAGCGATATATTCGTACCCAAACAATGAGTCGGGACTGGAAAAGCCTCAATGCGGCCAACGAAATTAAGGCTTACGGACCGTTAGAAAGGGGACGCGGAGCGACGAAGGGCGGGGCACCATCAGCCTCGGTTGACACGTTGTGAAAATATGGCTACGAATTAACGAGACTCGAAGCAACGTTCGATTTACGACTTCCCGGTATACCCCGCGCCCGGCCAAACCGCCCTGTTACCCTTGATTTACAATCTCTCATTCATCACGCCAACCGAGATAAGGCTCTCAATACTTGACGCTTAATTCGAACTAATTCGAGCTCAATATCCGCCATAAACATTCGTGTCCGACGTCCCAACGCAATTGCGTAATCGCTCGGGTAAACCAATTCGATTCCATTTCATAAGAATTTCTTCGACTTTAAATCTGTCCAAGTGTTCCTTTTGAAAGAAACTTTGTACAAATGGAGCTCGATTCTCGGCTCGGTGAATGGTCAAATCACCATAAAGCTCATTTACGCTTTTGAAATGAGTTTGAACCATAAAAACCCATTTGTCGTTAAAAAAGCATGAATTATTTTGTTTCAGGAGGTAAAAACGTGGAGAATTCGAGGCGAGAAGCGACCGCGAGTAGTGCAAGGAACTCGTGGGAATAAGACATTTTCATTCGATTGTGCCGATGCTGCCGAATGAAAAAGTGAATTATTCGGCGACTACGATGGAATAGCGAGCGTCGAGGTCCCAAGAATGGAAAAAAGATCGAGATTTCGGGAGATTCGGAACGGAAATAGGGCGCTGAGAGCCGCGAATACTCGACCGGCGGTCGAGGGCGCCCAGGAGGACTGCGCGTTGGGTCCCGGATCGTCCCGCGATGATCGCTGAGGAGAGCGTCGCGATGATCGAGGAACTCGAGCCTGCAACGGGCGTGACCGTTTTCCCCTGCACTGGCCCCAGCGACGGCCCCGGATTGGCCGAAATGTCGGAAGATTCGATCCTCGATTGGTGCTCGAGGTAAAACGGGCGTTGACGAGGGGGCAGGCGCGCCGGGCCCTCCCCACTCTCGGCTCGGCGAGCGAGAAAAATCGGTTCAGGAGCACCGGCTGGAGGTACCTTCGCGCGGCGCGGAGCAGAGCCCGCAAGAGCAACAGGTCGGGAATCGGTGGAGCGCTAGTCCTTTCCCGTCCATCGACGTGGCCGCACCGGTGTGTCCTCGTGCAGCCACGATCGTATCGTTTATCGATACGCACACATTGTTTTTCGTCGTTTCGTCTAATTAATCAAGATAAAAGTACAGAAAAATCGGCATTTTAAAACGTTCTTTGACGATCTTTCCGAGCGGATCGTTGTGGTGGAAAAGAAAATATTCAATAAATATTTATCGCGCTTGTGCTGTCGTCATCGATTTCGAAACGATCGTTTTTTCGTGGCTTCCTGCTATTCAACCGGTTGAGCGCTATCGGCTCAAAAGTCCGCTGATCAACGAGCGGATTTTCGTGCAACACGCGAGTTCTGAAATCACGTCGATCGGTCTGCACTTTCTGACGCCACGTGACACCTCTGAATCGTCAGATCTCACGATAACAGTGATCGCATATTTGTGGAATCGCCAGCAATCGGTGCCATTCGAAGAGAAACTTCGACGATTCGTATCTCCATCGACATGGTGTTGTTTATCGTGCTTTAGCGAACTTACAGCCGAGCCTCTTCTCCTCAACCGAGTTTCCTTACGTTTTTCTTTTTTTCAATCTTCGTTTCTATTTTTTTGTTGTTTTTATACGTTGAGTGTGACGTCAGACCTGTGTTAACATTCGACTCTGCTGGGATAAATAATCTTTTACAAGGTGAGTGTTTACCAATCACGTCACTTTTATTGCTCCAATGAAAATAACGAACGGTCGAGCGACCAGTTTAATCCATGACGAAACCACTCGAACTCAGTCTTTTTAACCGCGAGAACGACATTTTTTATTTTCAACAAAAATTCGTCAGTGCCTGAAAAAAATTAAAATTTCAATATTTCCGACCAATTTGCCAATTCCGCGAAGCTTCTCGTTACAGAATCCTCGCGCACGCCGCGTACCTTATTCGCTTGTTCCTGCATTCAAATCTCCCACGATCTTCGCTCGCCGCCGCGATCGTCGCTTGTTCGCGCGGCCGAGTCTCTTCTCTCCCGACTGCATCGTTTTATCAACCTTTTCTCCACACTTTTGACTGTTCGAAAAACATTTAAAAGCTAACGAAAACCTCGAAAGAAACTTCGCATTTGACGGACACAAAAAAGCCTCGATTGTCGAGAATAAAATCGCGATTCTCGATTTCCCGAAAAAATTAACTGGCTCTTGAGAAAAGCATAACGGAATCTTGGCTCTAAGAACAGTCAGAGGAAACTCGAATTGCAAATAGCTGCACACGCACAGGCTTTGAAAAACGTAGTGAAATGAGAATCTCGAAGGCGATAAAACAGCCCGAGAATACGGCGCTACCGTTTGTCATAAAACTTTTCGGAACTCGGTCTGCTGTTTGCCCGGAGGCGAATGATGATGTTTTTTTTTTGTTTGTTCAAACTCTCGAGATGCGGTCCGACCGCGGTATGTGGAAAAAGACACGAGGGCCAAGGGTTGAACGCACGTGCGGCCTTCTTTGACATTCGAGGCCCGAAAAATATTGAGAGCAGCGAATAATGTAAAGTCGCGAGAGAGAGAGAGAGAAATGGCGAGCGTAGCGAAATGAAAACATTATATCGTCGCCCCTCGGCGGTCGCCTGTTGGTATAATATTTGCCTACGAACTACAGTGGCGTAATTCGTCGTCACAATAGATCACACACCGCATGCACACGAGCGTTACACGACCTCGCTGTTGTGTCCGTACGAAATCACGCATACGATAATCGAGAGAAGAGAGAGAGAGGGAGAGAGAAGAAACCCTCGCGACAATCCGGAACACTTTGCGAGAGAGCGGGCATAAATGAATGTGCGTGTATGCGTGGACGAAGCGTTACAATTATTATGCATATGCCTGTTGCGGGGCTTCCCATGTCAAAATATATTTATTGCCCTGCGTTTATTTGCCGTCTCTTTTAATTCTCGCTCTTCTCCACAGACTCCTTCGAGTCGTTCTTTTGTGACGGTTTCACAGGCACGGTTGCCGGTGAAAAAAAATTCTGTAACATAAGCCGAAGTGTGTGTGTGTGAGTGTGTTTTATTCATCAGTTTTATGTGGTTTTCAAGGGGGGTTACGAGCCAGGGGAATGGGGCGGAGTTGCAATTACGAAAATGATCAATATTCCGATATCAGAAGCAATTGCGCGTCCATTTACGCTACAAATTAAATGTTTCGATCGGGTATAAAGATTGGATTAGAACGAGGCGAAATAAACGCACTGATCCAATGCGCGAGTGCGATCGTAAAGCCGGCCGGAGAGAGTGAGAGGGATCGAGAAGAGAACGCTCTCGGCATGTCCGCGTCCCGTTCCCCCTCGATGCTTTTCATATTTGCATATTAACCCCTGGCGGAGCCGCGGGGTCGTGATCCGACTTAACGCCTTTTCGTCGATTTCAGTGTGTGGCCGTGCCCGTGAGCACGTTCCTTCCGTGCTCAACGTTCGTCGCAGCAACGCGAGATGAGCGGGACGATGCCGGAGAAAGAATGGTGGCGTTATGAAATGATCGCGAAAAGAGAAAGAAAGACGGAGAGCAATCCCGAGAACGAGTGTCATCCCGAGGCTGCGCGGAGGGGTCAACGGATTCAAGACTCAATTGACGCTCGAAAACGGTACCCCCCGAGACATTATTTCTCAAGAACAAAACTGTTGAGTCTCATTTTGAAAAGATACGGTCTCTAAATGTTATTCAATCTCGTAAAATCCGAGCGCGTCCATTGCAGTCACGTACCGCGTTACATCGGAATCCTCTTGGGAACGTTTTCTTTTATTTTTTCATTTCCGTATAATCGCAACCGTTTAATTCTCATTTCAGTCAAGTTCTCTTTACGTTCCCACTCATATTTCTAATCGCTCGGGAATCTTTTCGTGGCGAACTCTCGCGGTCAGCGTGCGTTTTCGAGCGTGATTGACCACGCGAAAGTCGCCCCCGGCCGTTCCGCATGACAATTGTGACGACATCTGACGACGCGCCCGCGCAACGCCGCACGACACTCTTCCTCTTTGCGCAGACTTGTAACGGTCCACGCGCCCCGTTATCTCGACTCCTTATCTCTCCTCGCCCTCCGCGACGCAGCAGCCCATTACTTTGAGCTCTAAACCCTTGTGACACGCGACCAACTGCACACAGGGACAATGCCCTCGAGCTATTCCAGCTTCGATGTGACACGCTGATAAACCTGCTGACTGAAAACGGCGCAGATGACATCCGGGCGAAGCGACACGCCGGTTCTCAGCCGTCAAAATCCTCAACACCGGATCTCCCAGTGCTCGGAAAAAGACTGAATTTATAAACAATCCCGAAATACACGAGCAGCGTGGAGGCTCCGCCGTTGCGAGATTCGCTCGTGAGCCAAGCCAACGTCAAACGTCCGTAACGAGAAACCCTCGAAAGATCCTCAGCAATTTATAACGGGTGAGAGACAGAAAGTGCAGCTGGCCGGTGCGCGCGAGTCATTCAATTTATACGAATCTGAGGCAGAACGAATTCGAACCAAGACGTTACCCGCAGTCGCTCTGTGTACACGTGTGTCAAGCTTTTCCCACATCCACTTAAAGGGTTGCTTTTATTGATGTTTCGTTGTTCCGTCGGTTGTTTGAGACCCTTGAATTATTTTTTGTACGTTTCTCGCACTCGAAATATCAGCAGCGCTGTTTCTTTTAACGCTGCGCGCATGTACAGTGTGTCGCGAAAGTCGGGCTGGAGCTTCGCGGAAGATCACGGAGTCTGGTGCTGACTCGATGGAATTTTTGCAAGAGTCAGAAGCGATGAGCTCGAAGCACGCAGTGAGACTGGAAGTCACGGGAAGATTCGTTTGATGTTCCCCAGCTACTGCAGTCCGGAAAAGTTCGAGGATGGCCTCTCGCGAGTCGTCGTGATCTCAGCACTTCCGGGACATCCGGTAGACCCGAAGTAAGGGTAGTTGAAGTGGAATTGTAACGCGCGTGATATTCGTAACGTGGCCAGTAAAATAGTCGTGAGTGTCCTGTTAAAAATCGAATCGGTCACGGCTGAAGGAGTCGAACAATGTGACTCGCGCGGTCGGGTATGCCGCGGGTTGCGCATTTCTATGTTTTGAGAGTAAAAGCGGAGCTCAAGTGTAGCTCCGAGCAGGGTGGCCTTTGGGAGGTTCATCGTTTTTTTCTCCAGCTCGCTCGCTCGCACGTTTCCTCGTTTCTTGCGCGCATGATTTTCATTCTGCTCCGATCTCGCGCTCCGTCTCTCCTTTATTTGTCTCGGGTCCTCCTCTTCGCGCGACGGGGACTAAACTGTCGCGATAAATGATCCTATCCGGTTGAAGGTTATTAATTGTCTCCGAGTGCCGAGGAGCATTGTCGGGATCGCGAAAACATTAACCGAGTCAAGGCCCCCGTGTATCCTACCGAGAAAGCATCATTTTTCAAGGACTTTGAGAGAAAGATGGGGACACCGGGAGATATGAAAGCATCAAAAAGATGAAGAAAGAAACGCTTTGTCGACGACGCGCGTGTGTGTGGCTGCCCGTCCGTGTTTGCGTTTGGATCGAGCGCGATCTCAAGAGCTCCCATCATCCATCAAGACGATCGTTAAAAACGCATCCACCGATACAAATTGCGCAGAGACCATAAGAACATTCGTGCCTTCGTGCGCGTCTGTTTCGTTAACTCAGCACAACGGGAGTGGAACGACCGGCCTTCGTATGTCTTTCGCTCACTTCCTTTTTCCCCGTATATCCTTTTTTCTCACATTTTCTGGGTCACCGATGAATCTCACATGCGCTCATTGTCCAGCCGCCCGGACTCACTCGCACTCCTCATTCTTCCCCCATAAACTCCCTTTTTCCCTCCTCTTTAAACATTTTTCTTACATTTTCTCCAGCTTAATTCGAAGCTTTTTATTTGCTCCCCTCGCGTTACTCGGCGAGCCGATCCTCGTGACGTTCGCACTTTTACGACCCAGCGCTGTATTTTTTATCCCTTTTGTCAACGGTGACTGAGTTTTTCGTAAAATTCGCTCCCAACAAAATCATCATAAAAAATGACGCAATTACGACCATTTTTTCGTTCATATCGTTCCATCGAAGCGCTCGTTGGGCTACGTCAATAATCGGGCTAAATTATATCGCCCTGGGACCCTCTGGAAATTTTCTTACGCCTGAACTTTTTCGAGAGTTCACCTCGCAAGAGTGCCTGAGGAGAAGGAAGAAGCGGGCAGCGCGAGGATCGACACTCGACGAACTAATCCAGCAGAGGCGCCAACGAGCCAGTCCTAATTTAAAGTTAATTAGCCTGACGATCGAGAGACGAGATGCTCAACTCGCTCGTACGAGCTCTGCCTTCCTCCTCCATACTTTTTGTGCTCCCCTGGCATCTATTCTCTCTCAAAAGCGAATGCATAAATCATGATTTTACGGAGGAATGAGGAGGAGAGACGAAGGAAGCAGTGAGAGAAAAAAGGGACTTTTAGCTCCCGTGATAATCGCTCGTTACCGAATCCTCGAAGATCTTTCTTAGCCCGATCGCTGACCCCTTGCGTGATCATTCGTTCTCCCGATCCCCCCGCGCCAGGGGGACCAGCCCTTTTCCAGCTCTTGGGAGAACGAATTTTCGAAAAAACGACTCATTCCCGTTGGAATTCTCCTTAGTAACGAGAGATCCGAGATTGTCTCAACGCGAAGATGAAATCTGATTATCCGAAGCTCCGAAAGCCCAGAGACAAAGCAAACGGGATTTCGTCGGAAGCGTGTGCGTCGGTTTTCCAGCTGGAAGTAGAAAAGAGCGTCGACAAGCGGGCACAAAAGGTTGAAAAAACTGGTGATCGAGCATTCGGAACGAAGGTAAAGGGTTGTCGAGGAGGATCGCGATTGGGGAACGAGAAAAGTCATTACGAGAGATAGTCGGCGATACGGAGGGATGAATCGTGGCGAGGAGAGAGAAAGAGAGCGCACCAGAAAAGGGGAGGGAAGGGTCATAAAGGGATAAACGTCGCACGGGACTCGAATTTAATGGTGCGTAAAGTGGAAGTAGGTTGTTGGACGGAGCGTGGTTCATCCAGCACGTCTCGCCCCTTTTCTTCCCTCGTTTGCCTCTACCTGCACCCGCGTATATGGAGTGTCCCGAGAGTCCTGTTGGAAAAAAGCCCACGGAAAGTGAAGCGCGGAGCTCCGCGGGGACGGAATTCGTGAGCCCGAGAAGTCTGCCTCACCCTGTGAACGAGTTTCGGGGCAAAAAGTATCACGATCGCTCCATTGAGATTCAAACATGTTCTCGATCGAGCCGAGTCCCATATGCAGAGAAAAAAAGAGGTCGAAATACGAGCTGGCAGCTTCCTGGGATGGGGGAGCCCTTTATTTTCCTGCACGAGTCCCATCCCCGAGAGAAGTTGATGCTCCGGTGGAATAAAGAGTGTCTTCCCCGAGCCGGATCTATCGACTTCATTAACAAGTGTCGGGGAAATATTGACTCTGGTGGAAAAAAAGTAGGGCGACGATGAGCCGGAAGAATTGGTCCTTTAACATGGGGAACAGTCGAGAGTCGACTGGCTCTCGGAGTTTATCGATTCGAGTCGAATATCAAAAGCCCAGTGACGTCGGTGGAGCCGCGTGACTCACCAATTGAAATGGAAGCGCAGCGCGAGAGAGTTGAGTAACTCGAAAAATTGAAAACAACGCTCACGAATACGAAACCGCAAAGTGGCCGGTGTTGCCGCATATCGCCCTGGGCCTGTGACGTGCCATGAATCGAGCGCATGAGAATCACTCGTTTTTCAACATTTATTTTCACCGTTGGTATTATTCCATCGGCTAATCTTCGCCATCAGATTTCCTGGTGACCTCTAACCAAGAAAGTTCGAAAGAGTAGCAAAACGTGCAGGTCTCATTTCAAGATTTCAGACTGGGATAAGCCTCACGTACGCTCTCACGTGTACTCGCTGGTTTCGTCCCCGAGCTTTCTCAAGCCGCGATTAGTATTAACGATCGAATAGGAGAGATAAAAATATGAGCAAGTACTTTTTAGCTGGAGTTTTCGTAAATTTTGTTTAGGATTAGCCAAAAAATTCAACGTTCCGCCGTTTTGTGCATCATAAAATGTAAACTCCTGAGCATTCAGCACTGTGGAGGTGAAAAAAATCGGCGACTCAACGAAACACTCGCTCTGGCTTTCTCCATCTTTTTCTCTCCTGGACGCGTGAGTCCGCAGCGCGTCCTCGTTGAACCCGAAGCTCATCAAGGGGCAGGCGAGAGGATCGCGGGCGTAAAACGATCCCTCGCGTAAAGCGTTCTTGCGCGGATGGGATTTTTATACGCGATACACAAGTAGACGAAAGCAAAAGAAAAGATAATTCGAGCGTTAACGAAGCAGCCGAATGCAGCGCGTCGAGTCCGCCGCACACTCGCGAGTCTGTACGCTCCGTCGTTAAAATGGTGCGCGAGCACACGCGCACCCGCTTACGAGCCAGCGTCGTTGTGTTAGCTCCCTCGTGCTGGTCGAGTTCTTGACGCAATTATCCGTGCAAGTGTCCTATCGGTTCGAACCTCCCGAGGAGAGCTACGAGCTCTAATTATCCTCGTTTACAATTCTCGTTAAAATATCTCTTCTGAACGAGCAAAAACGTTCATCTTCTTGGGCAACTCGCTCCGCGCGCGGTTGCGCCTCTCGCGAGGAGGCGAGTCGCATCGCGGGATGCGGAGCTGCTCCTAAAGTTCAGTCCTCTTTATTCCATTCTACTCGGTCGAATCTCTCATTTTGGCAAGAAACTATGAAAATGTGATTAAAACGAGTGGCGAACCCTGCCGAATATTGCAGCTCCTCTTCGATCCATCGATCCTCGCGGCGGCGCTAATTTATTCCGCAGCCTCCCGATTAATTATCCCCGACGTTTCTCCTCTCGCGCTGCGGGCCTACGTTGAATATGTATCGGGACATTTAACGCCCCGCGATTCGTTGACGGATAGAAAAAGCCTCGTCCGCTCCAAGGGCGGGCACATGTCGGTGAACTCGACGGCGATGCTCGCGCGCGCGCACTCGTAAGCTCGTAAAACAGCCCGCGGCGACCGGGCGAATCCGACGGGCTAAGAGGTGTTCCCTCTTATCTAGATCGCGGCCCAATTTTATTTCGGTTTTCAAGCATATATAAATTTCTATAAATGTGTAGAAAATAAAAATCCGGGGAACGGAGATGAGAGAATGAGCTCCGTCCCCGCCTCGACGATCTTCCGTATAATGCGCCGACTAAACGAAATAAAATAATATGAAAAAAACGTACGCTACAGTATTTTAACGCCTCGGCAGATGGCCGTGCCGCCGAGATAGCGCTGATTTATGGAACGGTATCGGAAAAAGGCAAGAGCTCGATACCTTCGAACGAGTTTCCGTTTCTCTATACAGGGTGCCACAGAATTCAGGATCAATTAGCTTCATTTCGATCCCGCGACGCGAAATTCCGGGTCGAATAATCCTTGGAAATTTCTCAATCGGATCGCAACTTGGACCGCGAGTGAGGACGAGCGAGTAGCTTAGAGTATCTCGACTCCGAATTTTGATCCAGGGCACCCTGTATGAAACAAATGGTTAGACAACGCGATGAAAATGAGACGAGAGGATTGAGAGCGGTGCGAGGAAAATGTGGAGCCTAATGGCTCTCCTCCGAGGCTTTGTTTCCTCGTCCGGTGTGGCGTGGACCAGAGGCTCACTCGAATTGGAAGCCATTCGAGTAACGGAACACTCTCCGAGGCTGTAAATGACTCCGAGACTCTCAGCGGTCCGATTCTTCTCCTTTTCTCTCCTCTTTCTCTTCTCTCATAATTCTCGCGCCTCCCCGCGCCGCGAACCTTTTTCTCCAAGAGAGGCATTCGAACACCCCGCCCTCGTACGAGCCGCTCCACTTTGGAAACTCCGAATAAAGAGCAAACTCGTATTCGGAGGGGTCTACGAGTGAAAACGCGAAGGAGAGAAAAAAGGAGAAAATATCTGAGAAGTTGGTTCGAACGTATCGCGAGAACCCTCCCGCGAAGAAGCAACCGGTTGACCTTCCACGTTTTTTTACTCTCGTTCTATTTCTCCGGCGCCCCTATTTCTTTGATCTTCCTCGCGATATATTTCGTAGCTCAAATACTCCGTTGCGACTAGTCGAGGATACAAATTAACGCGATTTAATAAAATGGGAATTTTTGTAATTGCAGATGAACCAACAGTGCAAGGTTTGCGGGGAGCCCGCAGCCGGTTTCCACTTCGGGGCGTTCACGTGCGAAGGCTGCAAGGTAAATATCATTCTTGGAAATACGATTGTAAAATAGCACGAAACGAATAAACTACGGTGAAAAAAAATGTCTCGATCCCTGAACCGAGTCCAGAAATATCGAGTTTTAAGTGAATTTTAATGAAAATCGCGGCATGGAAAAGGCGATGCTGCGAATTAAAATGAAAAATAAAGAGGGAGGGAGGAAAAAAGGACTTAATAAGGCGAGGCCAATCGCGGGAATTTTGCTATTCTTTCACATACGTATGCCGATAATAAGCCGTTGAAAAAGTGGCGGAAAGCGCGAATCGGATTTATTGCAAATAAATAGCTGCGCACACAGACACGTGTTATTTAATTACTCGTATATATAGACGTATGAATGAGTGAATTGCGGTATTTACGACGCTGGTATATAATGTTACTCTTAACGTACTCGCCGAGAGAGTTCCTCTGCGATGGGAGCTTGCTGAGGGCGATAGAAAAAAGGTCTTAATACGAATGAGGAAAAAGAGCTGCGCGAATCTACCAGTGAAATAATCCTAGATGCTAAAAAAACGATGGAGCAGGAAGGTAAAAAAGGAAACGAGAACGAATCCGTAAGTGGACTCGAAGCGAGAATCGACCGCGACTAATCGATTATACTCGATCGTTCCAGCGATTTGCTCATCGAACAGAAAAGGATGAAACTATCTCGCGGTGCGAGCTGAGCGCGCATTGCGCACCCATCGCTTGTGCATATAATCACGTTTATTTATTTATTTATCCTCCCGACTCCATACATTTATATGAGAAAATAAATATGGGCATTAGCGTTCATCACTTTTGCACACAAACTCTTGCCTTTTTGACTCCTCGTCGATGAGCGTGGATTTTTCGATCCTCACCCGCGCGACATCGATTTTCGATCATCTCCGATAAAAATCCGTCGATTCTATTCGAACGAAAACTTGCGTAGGCATTTTTTTCTCCAAAAACAGCACTATTCGCTACCCAAAGCCCCGCCGGACTCGAGTGCCACACTCTTTCCTCGATCTTTACCGTTCCCCCGTGTAAAAGGCACTTTCACGAATCCTTTCACCGTACCTTTGAACAGATTGCACACGCTGCACAACACACACACACACACGCGCTCACTGAGCGACGCGATCGAAAAAAAACGGTTAAACGCTCATCAGCGATTATAGGTACCGAAACGCTCGTCGCTCGAGAGCCTCCAAAGACTTTGTCACCCTGGGCAATGAAACAGCGATTTCGTGGATCTTGCCATCAGGGCTGAACATTTCGTTCGAATATTGAGAAGAAAAAGTAAAAACAAATGAACAGCAGTCAGAGAGAAACGAAGCGACAGCAACGACAACGCCCCAATCATAATTCGATCGATCGAACGACGAAAGGCGATAAAAATGGGAATTGATGGTTTTTTTGTCCAAAGGAAATGAGAGTGTAGGATAAGAGAGTGAGCGGAATGAGCAAATAGAGGAGGCGATTTGCTGTTATGTGCGGTAGGTAGTTATTTTGTGATCCCTCCGTTTTCCTTCTCGCTCAGTTTTTCTCGCTCTCTCACTTTCCATGTGCTCGCTCACCCAGGAAGTTGATAAAAAGCGCAATCTGGACGACCGGTTGCGAGCATCGTTCCGCAGGTATTACGACGACTATATGTATCGTCGAGTGTAGCAGCGAGCAGCAGCAGCAGCAGCAGGTGCAGGCTCCAACCACGCCGTCTATACTACCAACCACGTGCTCTCCTCTCTCGCACAAGCCGGCGTCGCTTTTCATTCTTTTTTCTCGTTCTTATGTTTATTTTTTATTTTATCACGTCGCCTTTTTATAACACGAATAGGCGAGTCGAAATAAGAGAGCAGAAACTGCGTACAAACTTTTTGAGAAGTCTGCAAGGGTTTTTTTCCTTTTTACAGTAGTCGATGCTGGCTCTTGGAAAATTTTTAAGAGAGATTTTTGTGAACTTGATCGATCCTTTCAATGCTTGTGCATCGAAAATGGGTATTTTGGTTGGAAAACTTTGTTTTTTTAAATAAAATTTCATATTTTTGGAAGTAGCGACAAATTTTTCGAAATATTTTGAAAAAAAAAAAAACAAATGTTGATTTTATTTGCCTGTTTCTGTGAAGATTCTCAATTCCTTGAAGGTTTAATCGTGACTCATTCAACGTTATACTGAAGCCACGAATCCGACGTCTTCGGAGCGGAGGAATACTTTTTTGTGGAAAATTGGTCGAATTCTCGTGACGTCGTTTCGTGGGGCTGTTGACCTCGAATAATCCACGTAAACATAGTAATAAAGCGTGACACGAGGCGCGGCAACGAGAGAAAGATAGAGGGGCGCGCAAGGGCGATTGAAGATCCGTGCGAGTCCGTTGATTCCTTTCTCACTGACATTCCTGGGGAGTGACCGGTGCTCTCGTCAGTAATTGGATCTCATTAAGCCCCAACAACAACGGCCGATAGCGATTATCCTAGTAGTGATTCGTTAGTTTCATCCCTTTTCTTGTCCCTTTTTAACTCTCCCGCGCGCACTCACTTCGTGAAATCGATCCGAGACCTTTCGGCCGATTAGACAAATATTCAAACGCTGTCAGAAAAACTTCATTCAATTTTCGTTTGAACATATAATGTTCAATTAATGAATAAAAAAGTATCAAAGTCTCTTCGAATTCGAATATTTTGAGCAATGTTGTTCGAAGGAGGAGACTTAATGGGAGATAACGATAAAATGTAGATTTGCTTTCATTATACGAAGTGGAGCTACATAAAAAACGCGTAAGCTCTTAGGTTTTAGTGCGTGAATTTCGATCGTCGTCATTCCGGTTTCTTCTCGAATGTTGTTTTTTTTCCTCTTATTGGCTCATTCATTCGGTGTCACGATGCTCTGTTTCCTCAGGTATGGGATCCCATAAATACGAGATTTCTCTCGGTCGGCTTACCGTATCGGACACTCACACCCATCGGTATACGTTTAGCGTTTCTCTCTCTCTCTCTCTTTCTCTCCCGTTTACCGTCCCCTCTCTCGTGAGCTTTCTCTCCTTCGTTTTATTCATTCTTATTTATCTCGTTTATTCGATTTTTAATATAAAATATTCGTGTCAACGTAGCTCAATGGTTTTAGAGATTCGTTCAATATGTATAGCTCTCGAATCACATTTATCGTGCGCCCAGGTATGGAAAGAGAAGCCTCTCCCTCTCTCTCTCTCTCTCTACGAGCCTCGTACATTTATCTAACGCGTATATACTCGAAAATATTCTTATATACATACACGTGTAATGGAGAAGAGGTCGCTCGACCGCCCGGATTTTATCGTTAAATTCATCGTTCCCAGAGATCGAGAAAAGAAGGAAGGTTTAATCGAGCGAGGGAGAGAGAGAGAGAGACGGCGGAATGACAAGTTCGGTCGGTAGCGCGGTCACACACGTGGCTCCTAGAGACAGTATAGCGCCAATTAGAGTGACATTCGAAAATCTTTCAGATAATTTAGCATCGTTCTCTATGAGAGCTCTCATTAGCATACTAACGATTGCCTCGGATTCCCAGAGCGTGTAACTGAATTCTTGTTTCGTTCTTCAACCCGCTCTTCGCTCCAGCATTTTTGCTTCATCCTGCGCGGTGTTAATTATTTATTTTTCGCAATTTTTTATCTCGAAGGTGAAGTTGAGTTTGGACGCTCCGAACGAATTGTATCAACCCCCGACTCGTTCCCCTTCTCCCGCTGGCCTCGATCTCTCCGCGCCGGTTTTTCACTTCCTCGTCGTCATCCTCCTGAAGAAAGGAACGTGGGTAAGAAGCGACGGGTATTAAAATGATTTTCGTCGCGAGCGTGGTCGGTGCACCGAAATTTGAGTGATTCTCGCGTGCACGCGCGCGCGCGCGCCTGACACCGTTTTTTACACCTCCTTATATTTCTCAAGTTGAAGAGAATCGCGTCAACAATGATACCGACTCGCAGCGAATTCGGGTCGACCCGCACGGTGATGCGCGTTCATGCTTTTGTCATGCTAATCCCTCAAAAATAACACGCGCGCGGGAGCCCATTGTTTCAGCCGGTTATGGTCGACATGCAAATTCTTTTTGTATATTAATATCTTTGTGTGCCAGAACAAAGTAGATCCATTGCTGATATTTTGGGGCTGAACAATGAGGTCCCACTAAATAATTCTTCGTTCACGTGCCCATCAAATATCGATGGGAATTTCACACCCGAATTCATGCAACCGACGAACGATTAACGGAAGCATCGTAAAAAAACGCCTTCGCGATTTATTTCTTCCAACCCTCCGTTGCTGAGCGTTGCATTTGAAGAAAGTTGGAGTATTGAACGCGACGAGGATTGGGCCTCGTGCTGTTTCGAATTGTTTCTCTCCTCGTTACATATATTTTCACGGTTAAATATCGAGAGAAACGCCGAGGACGATGACGCTTCGGAGCTTCATTGATATTTCGGGGCCGCGATGCGCCGCGTCACCGAAATATCGCTCCTCCTTCTGCGAGCAGTTAATATAGAAGCGCGATTGAAACCTCGATCGCTTCTCTGCGGATGATTCAGCGACGAACTCGCGCGCGGTTACATCGATAATTAGGTTCGCGAGTACGACGCTAACGATCGGGAGGATATCGGGGACGCGCGATATTCACTAAAAGATAAAAGAAACACTCGAGAATGAAGTGGGGAGCGAAGAAAGTCTGTAATGTATGGAGATTCGATGCGACAGTCAAAGAAAGCCGCGCCATTTTCTCGAGGATTATTGTCGGAATACGTGTGTATTCGCGAAATTTGTCTCCTCCCGGAACAAGCAACTTTTGTATTCGGAGACGCGCCTTGCGCGGAGGCAATTCTTATTTTTCTTCTTTTCTTCTCACCCGGCACAGCTGTCCTGGTCATCCTCGCACCGACCTAGAATCTCGGGGAACTTCCGGTCGTTCAATAAACTATCGCGAAACGCGCTTACGCGACGAACGGCTCGCGCGGCTTCCGGTTGAGATCATTTCTCAACTCAAACGTCATTCGAATCGCTGCAAACAGATCTCGGAAAAAGAAACGTCGGTGAAACCTCCGACTGAAAATCACCTGATTAGCGGCTCGACGAGGAGGACAAACTTCTCGCGGAGGCAACTTTCGTCAACTAAAAATAGATTTCACCTTTGACAGTCTCTAGCGACGAGCTCGTCAAAAGGAAACACCATTTTCGAATCTCCTTTTTCTCCGCTACCGAGAAACTTCTCTTCCGCTCCTTCCTCCGCTCTCCTCTCGTGGGTGTGCCTCGCGAAATCTTCTCGCCTATAGAGCATTTTTCTTCCGAATATCTGCATGACAATGAAGCCCCCAATAATGGAGTACTCCGTCGCGAGGTTTGAAAAAGCCTAATATTCTCATTGCCTCGCTCTCCGGAGAGCGGCTCGGCCGACGAGTGTGTCTCTGTGTGCGCGTGTGTGTGTGTGTGTTACCATTCCGAATTCCGAACGATCCCGAGGATGAATCACGTCTCGAGCTGCGTCTCGGAGCCTGGAAATATCCCACGAGCTCCCGACACAATCACGAAGTGGATTGTGGACGAAACTTTCTCTACTCAATTAATACGCAAAGAGCAGGCAAATTAAACGGATCAGATTTTCCTTAGCGATTTAATATACTTGCGAGAGAAAAGCAGGAAAATGTCAGTTTTAACGTTCCCTCGAAGCACTGGATCCAACGGAAGATGCGCGGACCGATGCCGGGAATGAGCGCGGACTCTCGGAAGCTGCGAGTCATCGTGCTTGCTGCGTGGGACCGCTCGGGCACATGCGCCTGTATACATATGTATGTATGTAGGTGGCGTATACCCGGAGGATATATAAAACGTGACCCAGGGAGGAAACCGCGAACCGCATATAGGATCCATAAGCGAGCGATTTACGACTTGCTCTTCTTCTTCTCTCATATCCTCCCAGGCCTTTCTCAATGTATGCTTATTCACGTGTATACATATAGAAATGTGAGCAAGGAGGAGGAGGAGGAGGAGGAGGAGGAGGAGGTTTTCTCGTCGTTGTGTGTTCCCCTGGTTCACCTACCGCGACGCTATGTCCAACTATATATGTGGGCCAAGTCACCACGACGCGAGACTCGCGCTGGCTTTACGACGACTTTACGAGCTAATATAAATCCTAGTCTCGCGGGTCACCCGAGATTCATCGAGAGCTATTCGATCTCGCTCTCTACAGAGTGTCCCAGAAACCGCGTCGGGGGTCGGGGGTCAAAGCTTTTGGAAGTTGGAGCTCGCGGAGTCGAGGACTTTGGGTTTCCGCAAATGGTTCCAAAGATTCTGAATAATCGAGTCGCGATATATTCGCGATCGAAGTGGAGCTAGTTGCCCCAAGAGCCGACCAAGTCGCACGTGCTGCTCATTGCCGAGCGTCTACGTGGCCCGATTCAGCAACGCTCGCCGCTGACACAATCGCGCACCAAATAAACCGGCAGCTCTACTTGTGGGCCCATCGCCGCAGCGATCACCGCCCTTGATGAAACGCGCTCGCGTGTCATCAAGTATTCACGGGAAGCTTCGCCATCGGCATGAACGTTGGTACGGCCTCGTGTGCTCCCTCCAACATGTCGAATGTCCCACACCGTCTCTTTCACCTCTTGGAACAATCGAATGTGCCCGGAATTGCTCAACGCGACGAGCGCACTACTCGTCTTCGGTCTCGTCTCCGATATCTGACGAAAGCCTCTCCTCGGCCCACGCAACTTCCACGCATATTTCGTCGCAACCGGCGTTGCAAAACCGTGATGAAATAACTCTTTGATCCGCGCATGAACTGGTAGTTTTGAAATTCCAAAGTATCCGATCGATCCGTCCTTTTTTCTCAACGAACCAACAGAAGCGAGAATTACCGAGGGAATTTCAAGCTTGCGGAGGCTACGAAACGGAAACGTCCGCGAGCGAATCGATCAGCTGCGGTGCCGCGACAACCTCCGCGCTGATAGGTATACCGAAGCGTCACGTAGCGCGGAGCACTCCTCGTGCCAGGATCCCGGAGCTCCCTCTCCGCTAACAGGAATGGCACTGGAGTCTTGTACCAGCTTGTCCCCCGGACTCTGGTTATATCTCAGCGACTTCTTATTTGGTACTTACAAGCTTTCGAAGCAGCGGACAGTTTCGAGCCCCTTGTGCAACGGTTGCCCGAATATACAGCCATTCTTACCTACCGTACAGCATAAAGTAGGATATAAAACGAAATAAGTGTATTTTAAGAAAAAACGAGGCGAGTACAGGCTCCGGCGAGAAGGGGGACTCGGCTTAGAATCGCGCAGGGATTCGAAAATCGTGACGATATTCTCTCAGCTCCAGAAGTCCTTTTCCGTCTGTTTCTCTCCGTGTCGACGGAGAGAGAGAGAGAGAGAGAGAGAGACATACGAGTGTGTACGTGAGCTCCTACGATTCTTGGCTCTTGTCTGACAGAGCTGGTACAGTCGCGACGTGGCCACTATGTATTTATTCCGCGAGGACTATTCCCGATCGGGCGCTATGTGTGTGTGTGTGTGTGTGTGTGTGTGTGTGTGTGTGTGTGTGTGTTTCTCAGAGGCAAAATATCTCAGCTTAGAAATGCCTCGTTTCTGTGGTTCTCACAGTTTAAGCCGAGCGGAATATGCAGACGGTCAAACCGGCGAGCGCACGCGCTTGTTTACATGCAAGCAGATATCCGAGGGAAGAGGTCGCACCGAAGAACACGCGGACCAGAAATCACGAAACGAAAACAAGAGTGACAGACTCGATTCCCTCGTTCCCGCAGCCGCGGCCCCGCGCTTCTAAAACTTTATATGGGAGAGAGAAAAAAGAGAGCGAAGACGAGGAGGCATCGCCAGGGGAAAAACGAGTACGAGGCGTATTGAGCATGCTGGAAGCGCGCGCGCACGCGAGGCAACCTCTTCGGCTTCAATGAGCGAGAGTGACGTACCGGCGACTGATTTATTCGCGCAGACTCTGCGCGAGCTTCCAGCTCTCATCCGTACTTCGAATCGAGTCGATTGAAAATTCGCTATTCAGAGGGCCCTTTGCCTCGCAGCATTTCGATCCGGACTGGCCAACGACTCGACCCGGCGCTCCTGCAGCTCGAAAAAACCTGCTGGAAGTGTGTCAGTTCGTTACTGTATTTGTACATTCGGAAGCGCCTATTCAGACGTGAGAAACGTCCAGCGCGATTGAGACACCTGGCGGCACAGCGATGAACAACGAAGGCGCAGAGCCGAGCAGACTCTCGTCAAAACACAGGCATGCAACGGACCAGTGTTTTCCACTTTCCGTATACATTCGATGCTATTCGCTCGAGTCTAATAAAAAAAGCACTGCACGAATGCGAGAGTAATAAGTGTACAACACACTTATGGCATGTATGCTCGCGGGACGCTCTGAATATGTAATAGCCGGGTACATACAGTTTAGGTATTTAAGTACGATCTAACGTAGAGGAATGTTCTCAGGTTCTCGGTATACAGGTGAAACATACTAAATCGACGTTTCTTCGAATCTATTGCGTTAAAGTTGCACTGCTCACCCGAGATCATGCCGGAGTCAAAGATTAACGATTATTACGAGCGGTGCAAACGCTCGGTTTCTCGTCTTGTAGAAGCAGCCTCCGTCGCGTACGAGCTGCTTGAGAGGGAACTATGCTTCCATTTTTACAGGTTTGCTTTTTCAGCGAATCTTTCCTCCGTGGTTTATTCGTTGATAGGGAGAAAGTATGAGGCGCGCGCTGCGGCTTTATTTGCCGGGTATTTATTCGAAGGAAAAATAGGAAAGTGGCTTTTAATCGCGTTAAAAAGTGCTCCCTTTGGCTAAGAGAATCGACGCGCTCAGGCTTCCGGCTGGCTGCGGCGCAGGTTTCTCAAATATTTTCAGGATTAGTAACGCCTCGGCGGATCTCGAGGAAAATTCCACGATCGCGGTCGAGCCGAGCAACGGTCCGTTCCTCTTTGACGAGGCTATGACGGCTCCGGAGACACGAGATCGCGAGTGTGCTCGAGTTCGCTCGCCGAGGAGTCTAGTCATCTCTCGGGGAATGCCGCCCGGAGGAAGGAAAGACTCGAGAGCAGCGAGAGCGTCTGTCGGATGCTGCGGAACGATTGGAGCTACTGTGCGCGCCCGCGCGCGGTACTGTTATTATAAGTAAACGCGTGTGCGTGCTCTCCTCGGCGATGTCTGGGCACGAGCGCGCTCTCGTCGTTCCCTGGCCGCGATTATGAGCGCTCTCTTGGAATCACGTGAAGTTTTTATTCCCAGGATTCTCCGTGCACCGCGCGCGGACATGTCCGATAAATTGATTTAACCGCGGTCATGACCACGCGCGATCTCCGCTTCATTAATTTCCATCGATCTCGTTGTCGCACTTCCACTCTCGTCGTCCGTCCCGTCGCCACAATAAATTTCCCGTGCGATCCGACCACCGGGGCACGTGCTCGTCGTGCCCGCGCGATGCACGGAAGACACTGGCTCTAAAACCGCGCCCGAGATTCACTTGCATTGCGAAATTCTGAGGAGCAACGTCCCAACTACTTTTATCGCCGATGAACCGCTCTCGGGATCTCGACACCCCGGGTGCTCTTCCATTCCACTGGCAAATGGATCGTTCCAGCAAGGAATACGAAAAGAGCAAGAGAAATGGTCCGGAAAACCCCTGCGACGATCCCGCAAAAGTGAAGTCGATCGGCTCGATTTCCGAAAGAACGAAACGAAGGGGACCAAACGTTTGGGCGTTTGGAACGTTTTAGCAAGAGAATTCTGCAACCCGAGTCGCTCCGAGCGAACCTTTTTTATCACTGTCGTTTTTTTCGACTCGCGTCGACAAGGCGAAAGCATGCTACTGGAACTATCCGTCTAGTTGGATTTGTCCAGAAACGGCATAGCTGTCGGGACCCAAGAGGTTGCGCACCTCACATGTCGCCCAGGTTAACAGTGATCAATTGACTCCGATCTGCTCTCGCGGGGCGTAACTCCAAACCTGGCGATACGCACAACCTGTTGCCAAGTCCGCGAGACGATGGGAAATGCTCTCGGGCTCCCAGCGAGACTCGTTTTATTTTCCTCCTCTTTTTTCTCTCTTTACCTTCCTTTTTTACACATACACTCTATTCCCGACTGCACAAAAAACCCTGGCAGCTCTGCTCCACTTATCGTTATTAACTGCTTGTATAATCCCAGTATTTTGTCGGCGAGGCGCTCGCTGACTAATTCCTTCGATCTATAAATCCCCGTGTCAATCAACGTGTCGCTCGCGTACAGAGTGTGTTCCACAGCGCACTTGTCGCATCGGTGATCAATTTTTTTCCTTCATTTCCCACTAATACGGCACGTTTATTGAATTTGTCCAACAAATCTGTCGATTTATTTCATCGTGCGTTTGAAATTTCGGTTTGACTATCGCATTGTTGATTTTGTGAGGAAACGGACGTCCGTTCTTCATCGTTGAATAAAATCGCAATTTTTCGCCTCTTTTTTACGTTATGCTAAAAGTTGCCTAAAGAATAAATAACGATCGTGTCATTTGACTGGATAATTATGCAGGTTTTTACGTCCGACTACCTCGGCAATTCGAGATTTTTGCTTTAGAAATCTGCTCCAGTGAATTCTAAAATAGTTGCCTCCATTTGTACGCGCATACGTGCGATGGAGAACGAAGCGAGTGAGCGTGTAAGTGATTTTTTTCCTTGAAAATTGCTGCACCGCGTGACTGATCGACTCGCCGTCGAGGCTTTATAATATCGATCACATTCTCGGCGGCTCATTTCCGCTGTACGGAAAAACCATTGACTCATTATTCCTCGGTCTCGACAAAATTCTCAAATCCTCGGTGATCTTGAATCTCGTGATGCCAGCGCGCGCGCGCGCGCGTGCGGAGATTCTTCAACGAAAATAAAAACAATAATAATGAAAAGTCTGCGAGGCGAGCGAAAGAAGAAAAATTCGAGATAAATGCCAGCCGGAGGTATGCGCGGACACTTTTTTTATCTCCATCTTTCTCTCTCCTTTTTAAACCGAATCGGGATTGCATTATGGCGCTTACAAATCGCTTCAGGATTCCGGGCGCGCCACTTGATTTGCGATAATCCCAGTACCGGTACAGAAAGACTCCCGAAGAGAGGGAGATTGAGAACGAATTCGTCGCACGCGCCCCTAAATGGCCTCGCAGCTTCGAGATCGTATTAAATGTACTCTCCGAGGAAAGCGATCTGCGCTCACTCACGGGATGTCCGAATAGTGGCTCTCGACGGAGGCGAAAATGTGCTGCGACGCTGAGAAGCCTCGCGAGTCGTTTCCACTCGGTGTTGCCCTCGATGATGCGTCACGAGTTTCTCCTTCCATCGTCGCTCTTCCTGGCGACACGAAACATATTTATCAATAACGAATGGTCGAGCAACGACCGAGTCTCGACGCGACTCCTGGCACACTCCGTATAAAAGAGACTCGCGCGGGTGAGATTCGCGTGCGTGAGTCCACGCACTCGCGCCCGGTTCTCGCTACATCTCTCCGGACGTGTCGTGTGGAATTGTTCGGATAAAAACTCGAAGAACACCTCGCTGTGTGCGGACAGGCTCGTGCGCCACACGCCGTCGTTTTTCGACCCGCACATTCGGCTCACGCGTTCGTAAGCCGCTCCGGCGGGATTGCGTTACGCAATACGCGAATCCCGTTGTCCCGTTCGTGCCCGCAGGAGTTTCGCGCTCGCTGCGCAACGAACTCTCCCGATCGTTTTTCTGGCCGTGGGTCTCGCTTTTCGCGGGTCGAGCTCTTGCCTCGTTCGTCAAAAAATATCGTTGAAAGATCGTCGTGAAAAAAGTTTTTCGTTGTGCCGTTTTCCCGAGAAGCGAACTCGCGGCATGGCACCGTGACCTCTTTCACACAGAGCAGCAATGACAGCCACGGATCATCCGACGCACGAGAAGCCTCTTCGCTCTCTTCTTTTTATACATTTATATGGCGACCGTAACGTACAGCGCGCGAGAGAAGTCCAGAAGCGGTTCTCTCGCTTCGTGTCTTGATCAGCGAGAGCGTTGTTCGGTCCACGATCTAAAGATCGCTACCGGAAGATTGCACGCTGGAGAAGTCTCGGCGTACACAAGGGACGAGAAAACTCGCGGTAAAAGAGCCGGAGCTTGTACCGTGCCAAATCCAATACCGAGGCTTCTGCATCCTCCGGAGCGTTTCCACCACGACACAGAAGCATATTCCCAACTTTTTCTACGGTTTTTTATACCGAGTGGACTCGAGTCGTTCTCACGATTCGCATAGTGGGAGTAAATTTTGCATTTCCGAAGACGAAACTCGCTATTTTTTCGATCGAAATGCATAATCGGGCTCGAAACATTTCTCTCGAGTGCCAGCCTCGATCCGATTGCACTTGCTCGATTCTCCGGACATCCTGTATACGGACGAAACGGCAGCGACTTTCATAGCGTTTCGTACGGAACGCACTAATACTCGTGCGAACAATTTTACGCTCCGGTGCAACAGTTTCATCGGATGACACGTCATTTTCCCAGCATGCGCGTTCGTCCGCCCCAAGTCGCAAATGTTATTTCCCCTTCTCAAATATTTCGCGCAGTGGCTCGGCAATCGCGGCTGGGAAATAACGTTCTCCAGTTCGAATATTCTCGGATTTTGACGAGACCCTCGAAATTCGCTCGGCGTTTCTTTCCGGGATGTGCTCCTCAATTCGTAGCCTTTCTTGAAAGTTTATTCATTTCGCTTTGCCGCGTTCTTTCCATCTCCGTGCTCTCGCTATTCCCAAACGCGATATGACATTTCGGGCTGTTTTTACGTAATTTTCATTTATTTTCGATCAAAACAATCCCGTGCAGCAGCTGCACGGCTATAAATTGTCGGGATTTAAGAGCGGAGCCCCGTTATATCCGAGCTTTTGGGCGTTGTAGGCCCTCCGATAATTGGATCCCCGTAACGGCCTCGCCTCTCATCGCCACCCACGCGTCCAACCCGATCGAACTCGAGCCACGAGTCCCGCTCGGTTTTTTCAACTGCCATGCACCTTTGAATGGGCGACGAAAGGATCGAGGGGCACTCAACCCGCTCTTCGCATTCCGATCGCGCCTTTATCTCGCCGTTCGCACGTGTCAGATCACTCGAAACACTTTCAACGAGATTTTTCGTCAAGTTTCAATCTCAACAGCCGATTTCCAGTTTTCATTCGCACTACGGAACTGAAGGAACGAGAATCATATCCTAACGAACGATTTTCGTCGAGAAACATTGAAATATTTTATCCCCAAATGAGTAATCAGAGTTTTAGTATCTCGGAGAGAAAAAAAAACGAGGCGAGTCGTTCCCATGAGATTGCACGTAGAGCCTCCGCCGAGAATGACCGAGCTTGCTCCACGGTCAAAGCTCGCTTATACAAAAGATTCAAAAGCACGATCGTAAATTAAAGCCCGATGACCGTGCGAGCTGAGTCTAGAAAGTGCCACGGGGTGTACGGGGCCGTCCGAATGAAAGTTTAACCCCGCACCGCGCATACAGGCGTATATATATATATATATGGAGAGGCATATATGAGTTTTATCGTCGACCGACAAGCGTTTAACTTTACGATCGACCACGCCGTATAGTATAACGTATGATCTACGGTTTACATATATGCAAACGCGAGGTATCCCTGTGTACGAATACGTATATATTTATACATGTACGAGCACTTCTTTCCTAGGTAGATCGGCATGCTAATTCTCGTGACGCGCGTAACATTAAACTCTGGCGTTTAATCCGGTACAGAGAAATGCGCGTGGCTCACGCGCGCGTGAATTCTCTTGTAGCGCAGCTCCAAGAGTGTTTAGGTGCACCAACGCGAGCCTCAAACGGGTCGCAAGAATAACGAAGATAATGAAAGGAATTAGGGGGGAGGAGCGGGGGGGGGGGGGGGGGGGGTGGAGAAATCATCTTCCCAAGAGTTCACGACTCGGGTTTGCGAGCAAAGACAGAGGGGCGGCTGAAGTGAGAGTGGGGAAAAAACGTTTTTATATATTGCAGTGGACGGAGTTCGTTTGCGTGAGCTCGGTTCATTCGGAATTTAATATTCGTAGGTTAAGAGGGGAAGTTGATTCGCGAGATGGGAGTGGATTTGGATAACGATTGGAATTTTATCTTTTGTTTCAGTCTTTCTTCGGACGGACGTACAACAATTTGGGGAGCATATCGGAGTGCAAAAACGGTGGTGTCTGCGTGATAAACAAGAAAAATCGAACGGCGTGCAAAGCGTGCCGTTTGCGCAAGTGTCTGATGGTCGGAATGTCGAAATCGGGTTCGAGATACGGGCGGAGATCGAATTGGTTCAAGATACATTGTTTGCTACAGGAGCAGTCGAACGGTAGTCAGGGCGGGGGTGGCCCCGGTGGGCCTTTCGGGACGGGTTTCCTGCCGGGCTTTTTGCCCCCTTCTCAATCCCATTCCCACCAAGGATCGGGTATCTACGGTGTTAAAGAGGGCAAAGACCGGGCTTCCCCGAGCCAGGAGGACCTGGCGTTACAGTCGCATCTCCTCCACGTTGCGATACTGAAGCAGGAGCGTGAGCGGGGCAATAAATCGCCACATCCGGACGACGTTGCTCTTCAAAATCAATTGCGGCTGTTGGCCTGGCAGAAGGAGCGAGAGAGGGCGAGTCAGCAGCCTCCGGGTACGCCGCCTCGCGACGGATCACCGCCCTTCGCTTACAAGCATCCGCCCTCGACGTCCCCGATGTTCCCGGTTAACTTTGCCCAGGAGAAGATGGCCCTCGCCTCCAGCCCGCCCGAAGTCTTCCGGCCGTTTTTGCCAGCGTACAAAAGGACCGCCGACACGCCGAGCGACAGCGGCGCCTCCTCGGTCGACGGCGCCGAGCACGACGAGTCCCGGAGCAACTCGGCGCTGAGCTACTTCAAGGCCAGCGCTTCGCCGACCCTCTCAGAGCGGGAGTTCCCACCGAGGAAAATCAACGCCACGGTCACCCTGACCACGAGTTATCACCCCCACCACGGCCTCGGCCTCATCTACCCGCCTCCGGGTCTCGTCACCCCCGCAGCTTCGCAGCACTCGCCACGAGGTGGCGACCTCCTCCTCGTCAGTCCCAGCCCGGGCGGCTTGGCCATCGAGCAGGACGAGCCGATCGACCTCAGCGTCAGATCGACCCGGAACTCCCCCAGGCCGAGCAGAACCGACGACGTCGCTAGCTCTCCCTCGCCGATCGACACCGATCGGGACACCACCAAGAACCAGGAAACCACCACGAAGAGTAAGCCCCTCGATCTTACCCTCGGCGTCAAGAGGCCCGCAGAACTTCCGCTTTCGCTCTAATCCCCCGCCTCCCCCGCCCCGGAGCATCCGCAATCACCCGGATTCGTATATCATCCAAAAACCGTCAATTCTCAACGCGTGCGTTTTTATTCACGGTTTTAACGCCTTAACCTTGTCCCGGCCTTGGGACAAATGCCGACACGATATTGATAAACGTGTCCCACCAATTAACGTTTGCCCCAGTGGGCAACAACTCGCCGAGATAAGGGGCCCGAAAGAAATGTGTTCAACCTGTAAATATCCCCTAACGGAGAATTCATCGCGAAACCAATTTATTTATTATTGCGAAACTAGGTAGACGAAAAGTTTTATTTTGTACATGTGCTCCTCTGTTATTAAGCATTATTATTATTATTATTATTATTATTATTATTATTATTATTGATTTTTTTCACTTTTTCATTATTCGAGAGAGTTCATTGTTTATGTATATTGCAGCGTGGATCGATATTATATTAAAATGTATGATTATATATAAAGGAGTCGTGAATAACGAGGCCAGTAGTAAAGTGCCTTTATATACATCTATAAATATGCATATATTTATACAATATGTGTGTGTATTATATTTATGAAAACAACCACAACAACAAACAATCGATTAACGTGTAAGAGTAAAAAATAATGTTTTTCAAAATTGGCCCTCGGATGAACCGAGCCCGATTTTAGGCTGCTCTGTTAAGACAATCTCTAGCCAGTAAACCACACGGAGAGACTTTTGTAGCAAAAATTACTAGGTTTTTATAGTAACGTCGGACCACATCGATATTGTAATAATAATCGCTACAGAGTGTGTCAAATAATGCAAAAGTTTGGGGAACCATTATCACTGTTCAAAAATGAACACCGAGCGAATTTTTATCAAAAGCATAGTAAACAATGAAATGATTTGATGAAAATTTAGGAGATAACATAGCAGTAGTTTCTCTGCGCTATACGAAAAATTGCTTAGTTTCGTATTTTCCCTTTTACCGCACTGAATTTTGCTCAAGAACATAGCAAAATTCATGCGCCCACCAATTATGCGAGGCGTTGCGAGTGTAAACATGAAAATTAACCAATGGCACGTAGTAAAATTTCAAGCAATTCGTCCAGTCCAATTCACCAATTTTTAACATTTCGCCAAAGACACGAGTGACATTCGGATATCGACACATCGTTCGATCTAAGAATGTCGCAGACCTAAATTTTGCCTGTCGTACATAGTAAAATTTGAGACACCTGCTTTCGGCATCAAAATTACTATGCACTTTGGTGAAATGTAATAGAATGGCGATATAGAACAGCGCTGCTATAAAACGTAGCAAATTTTTCTATGTATTCATCCGAAATATTCGTATAAAAGTCTCCCCGTGCATTATCGTTGAGTCTCAACGAAATGCCTGTGTAAACGTATTTCGTTAGTCGAGTGTTTCCCTGCGGCGTGGACGTCGCCCCGAATCCATTGATGTCCCTTCGTCAATCGTTTTGTCGGGCCCCGGTACTGCGAGCACTCGCACATACCGTTTTTTTATTTCATTGTGCCCGACGAGTAGTGCGACGCGTCAACCAATTGCGCAGAGAACCTCCCAAATTATAATAACAAGTATGACTATTTTGTAAATACAGTTATAGAAGCGTAAGAGGTGATGAAGAAACGGCCAGTACCGAGAAAAGCCAGATAAATTAAATAATTTTTGTTTTATCGAGAAAAAAACACAGCGCAGTTCACCGTTTTATTGATTACGTTCCTGACCACGTCGTCCCGATGCTTCCTCGAACCGCACTCCCACCCTGAAACTCGTCAACTACTACTCGTCGAGAACTCGCATTTACATGGTGGAAAAAAAAAAAAACAAAACCTCTCGAGTGACACGGGGAAAAAGGAAGCGAAGGGAGAACCTGCGTGATTCTTCATTGACGAGTGTACACAAGCGGCTGGGCTTTGTGATCTTTCGGTAAGGATATTTACGATGGAGCCGCTGTTATTGTAGTCCGCAGTGCAACTCTTGGACGTTAATTCTAAATCGCTCGCCTTCGTCTTTCTTCGTCTCGCTCCCTCCCGCTCTCTCTCTCTTTCTGTGCTTCTTCGACCAATGCTTTTCTCGCGTCTCGGGATAGCGTTCGCTGCAAAAGTTGAATCCGAACTCCGGAGATTCGTTGGATTGAGAAATCGGGAGATGAAAAAGTGTCCGCGGTGAGCTCGCGACTATCGATTTTCCCGAGGAATGAAAATGCCAAGACGAATAGACGCAGGAGGAAGAAAAATTTGGAGTTTTCTCCTCCGGGTTCTCCACCATCCGTCGTTTGTATGGGTGAATCTCGAGTGCTGTTTTTGAGCGACTCTGTACACGCGGGGAGGCTCTTATTCCGCGAAGCATCGTCGGTTAACGGGGAAACTCGGTAACGCATCTCCTGCTCGGGGAATCACTTAAGCCGGATATAAATCACACGCGGATAGCCGGGGAGAATGAGAAGGTGCTCGCGGGATGTTAGGTCTCGTGGAGGCTGCGCTGCGCGGTGGCTAAATTCGCAAGGGTGTAAAGCGAAAGCTTCTAAACTGGAAATTTACTGTCGGATAACAGTGAGCTCTCGCACTCGTGCGCGCTCATCACTCTCGCGGTGTAAAATCGTCGACGGTTTAACCGTCGATATTTACAACGGGCGATGCGAGCACGAAGCAGCGTCAACTAAATAATGGATAATAACGATCGAGCGAGAACCTTGGCATTGGAAAAACGCACTCGCTATATTTGCATTTCACTGCTGGCTCTATCGAACCGAGTGAAGCAACAAGTTGGCCGATCAAGAACGCGCTGCCGCTGAGAAGGCTCGCTAGTAAAACGCATCGGCCGAGAGAGCTACCGCGCTCTCCCAGGTACCATTAATCAATTGCACCAGGAAGCGCGGATTGCAAAATCATCGAGTTACGGATAGCCTACGCACGCCGGCTGACTCGATCTCCGCTGCTTAACCTTGGCAGGTCGGCATTTTTTTCTCATTTTTTTCCACCTCCTCGCTCCCTCTCTCTCTCTCTCTTTCCCTATTCAATCGTGATGTATTTGATCTATGTACGCGCGTACACACACACACACAAACGAATGAGTGACTGTTGGTTGTTGCAAAGAATGCGCAGGCGCTATTGCGCAGACTGGAAACCGCTGGCGACTGCGTTTCTGCGTGGCTTTTTTCGACGACGATCCGGTGCATAATTAGGGATGATCGGTATCACGGATTGGTAATAACAAATGTCGAGATTCACAGTCTCTCGGCGATTCGCGATGTTTAAAAGATGCGCGTTATACCGACAAATGCGCGGATCCACGGAACAGATTGGAGTCTTGTTAAACGAGCGCGGAGCGAGTGGAATGATCGATCTTGTTCGTGTCTTCATGACTGTATGCATGAGAGTTGGCCAATCCGGGACATTTGACTCGTTCGCTCTGTGTCAATACCGTACACGCCGCGCATCGACATGCGAGCGCCTCGTCGTTCTTCTTCCTCGACTGCGAGACTCATTTTTCCAGCGCGCTGCATGCGCATCCGCACACTCCGGCCGCTAATTCCACGGAGAAAGTGACGTTCCAGCAAACGGAAACAGCAAAAAATGTTTCTACGTGGAAAAGAAGACGTTCGCGGGCGACGAAGCCACCGATCTCGCTACCTCCAACCTCCTGCTCTCAATGAAACGACGCCGCGATCTGTCGCGTGCGATCCCATCCCGTCCAATCGATTATTTCTACCCCGACGATTAACAGAAGCAGCCTAGTAACCTGCCGCTGAGAAAAAAAAAACACCTACTCGTGCCCCGCGCTCGTGTCGACGAGTCTCTCGGGTATTCGAGACCACTGGCTGCCGCAGGGACCTACATAATCGCACATCGAGTCGATTCAACAGCGCACAGAATCCCCAGATATTCCGAGATCGTTAGAACCGCACTTTTTCTCAGCCCGACGAGCTTTTGTGATCGAAAAGCAAATAAAAAAGGCACAAATCCAAATAAACCTTCCCAGTGCTCTCGTTCCTATTCGCATCGCGGCAAAACAGTTTTTAAAAACAGGCAAAATTACGAGATCCCCCAGGTAAAAGTGTCTTCCGCGACTCGCTTCGTCGATAAGTCTATTTTCGGTTTATTATCAAACTATCGAAAGTCTGAAAAAAAAAAATGCAAAAATTTGAGTATAAATGTTGAAATTTGCGGCATCTTCGATGACGCTGAGCTCGTAAGTGTTGGAAAATCGAATTGTGGGACACCGTTTGTATGGGGTATTGCGGTACACGAAGTCTCGACTACTTACTTACGCGGTGTACACGATAATAAGATACGAATAAGAAGTCGCATCGGTGTCTCTGTGCGCTCCCCGCAGAGATCGCATTTACAAAAGGCCCCGATGAACTTGTCGCACATACGCTGGTTCTCTATCTTGCTCCAGGTCGATCCTCACCGCGGCGGTGCGGAGACGTCTGCGGAGCGGGGAGTATATATCTCCGGCGATCTCTAACAACATCTCATCTCGCTATCTCCGCGGCGTTCGCGTCGTGCTGGATAAGGCTTTCTCCTCTCGTGTCAAAGCTCCCGCGGAGAGCGCGAATATCGCCAAGTTTGCACTTAGACCTTTGCTCGATGGAGCGTCGAGCAGGATCTCGCTCCAATTGTAAACGAGCGAATTAACCCGGGTTCGTGCGGATCGTTACAAAGTTTCGAGCGGAGGTACCAAAAATCGGTTGTTGCAGAGAGGTTGGAGGAAACGCGCGCGCGGCAGCAGCCGGGAGAGAGGAGAGCGAGGTCGCGGGTCAACGAGGTCCCGATGGGTCGATCTTTTCCCAAGCGTCAGCTGTACGTGTGCACCAACAGGGTCTCTCGTCCCGCGAGAGAGTTTTAACCGGTGTGCATAAGATAACCGTAGCGTGGAGCGACGCTCGCGTATACTCGCCGGGCAAGAAAACGGCCCAATTAGAAGGCACGCGAGATTGCCGCTCGCATTATAATCGGCAATTTGTATTGTCGAGCGCACGGACTCGTGCGACGCGAAATTCCTCGGGCTTTTAAAAAAAACTACTCGATGGAAAAGTAGTATAACAAGGAGAAGAAACGAAGCGACTGAATAAAGCGAGAGGCGCGGTGAGACCGCGCGACGACGGAGTTAACGGGGCGGAGAGCAGCGCGCAGGGAATGAAAGAAGGATGAGAGACGAGGCCGATCCGATTAAGCTATGCAATTGCCAATTATCGGCAATTTTATCCGGTTATAACTCAATTTCGAGTAATTGGGCCGCGAGCCCGCGCGAGACTCTTTTTCCCCCCTTATTCATGTGTATGTGTGCGTTGAGATTCTCCCCAAGCGAGGTGTCCACGTCACGAATCGTTTAATGCCGATACATCGTCGTCGCACACCGCGAGCTCTCCTTGAGACGACCGTAAATTCTCGATCGACGATGCGCCCCGAAATCCCGAAATGGCGCGAGCTCCCGCCTTCGCCCTTTTTCCCAAACGATCGATCATTGACGCACACGCAGTAGACGAAAAAATACTCGAGCTTTCCCTCACGAAACACTTTCGACACGATATTAACTTCCTGTGGGAATATTCATCGGCAATAACCTCGATCCTCCCCCCGCAACAACAAAATCCTCAACGGACCTTACCGCAGAGCCATAAATCGATCGGGTTATTAAAATTTCATGATTTGACGGCGAATAAATGCCTTTTTTACGCCCCGTCCGAAAACTTGTGCAAACTCCCGACCGGCCGGTGCTACTTTCCCAGCAAATTGCAGCTTGATGTCTTCATTTTAGCTCGGAACTCCGATGACCGCTGACTCCAGCAATTTTAATCAACAACCCACTTCCTCATCTGCTCCTTCACAATCTTTACTCGCATTTTTACTCACGAACTTGCAACGAGTCAGTTGAGTTGCTCAAAATAAAAGGACGAACGTGACATCTGCGGAGTTGAATAGTGAGCCGGAAGGTTGTTGATACACACTCCCGAAGCTAATTTTTCATGATGCTAAATCAAGTTGGTCGACGAACGAGGGGAGGATCGTAGCGAGAAGTAAACGCAACGAAAAATGTTTTTCTGCCAGAATTATTTGAACCGGAGAATCCGCTAAATGAGTCGCGAGGGATTTCAGTGAGAGAATGTGCATTCGGTGAGTGTTTTAATAGCTGAAAATCGGAGTTGCGAAGTTGACGAAAGCTGTGCGCGCGCGGATCGTTGCCTTTTCTCTAATTGATTCTAAACGTCTTTGGCGACGCGTGGGACACGCTTCAACGGTTAAACGATTGGAGCGCGCGCACTCATTCAAGCAGGTAAGGACGCACGCGTTAGCGCTATTCCGCATTTGACGTTGCTCCTTCAGCCACACCGCATTCCCGCGGCTATATAAAGCGGAGTTCATTTGTCGACCGATTTGTCGACTCTGATCTCTTTTTCCACGATCCTGTTCATCCACGATCCGCGAGTCCATAGCATGCGACGAGCTGGGACACTCTCGATGAGCGAGCGAGAGCTCGCGCGGTCTTTCCAACAGTTTCGTAACGTCGTCGCGCGCGGCCGCAGCAGCGCGAGCTCTTTCCTGCGCGCTCGCGGACGCGTAAAACTCCGTTTATCTGTCTCCGTTTAAAAGTCATTTGGTAATGGCTCAACTCGAGGCTCGCGCCCATTGACAAATTTGACAAGGCGCGCAATCGATCGCTCTTTTACCGGGGCGCTATAATCGATACAGCGATCGAGACTCATTAAATTTTCGAACCCGCACCGCCGCGGCTTACTTCTACTCCGGCATCGAACTACTTTTCCTCGTGAGAAGATTCTCTCTTTCGCTGCGTGCGTGCGCTCCTCTCCAAAAGTCCCGTAACCTTCCGCAGCTCCGCTCGATCACATTGGCGTATCACCGATTCTCAAATGATTACGAGCAATGAGAGGCAAATATTCGTATCGAGAGTCAACTAAAGTGCGTATATCATAACGCCGTGTGTAGTAAAACCGTGCAAAAAAGCAAGTTGATCGACAACCCGCTAATCGATTAGACGAAAAATCGATCAAAGTCCATTAAATCAATAGGAAACCTGAGAATATTTCGCTCCTACGAGCGAACCATCACTTTTATATTCGTCTATAATTAAATGTACACACGAGCCGGCTCATTATACTCATTAATCCTCAACACCTCGCGTGGTGTGTTTCGCGTTGAATATATATGCGGAGCTCGGACATTCTCCGTAGCAAAAGGAGCAGCACACGAAGGCACGATCGATCCCTCGCCATTTAAGAGGCTCAATCAAGCATTAAACACTTCATCAATTGCGCGATATAGAAAGTATATTACCCCGGCAGAAGAAAAAAGCCTGGCGAACGAATAAAAAATAGAGAATGACGAGTTTAAAAAAGCGCAAACTTTGCAGATTTATGTTCAACCCGATAATTCTAATAGCGAGGGCCAATCTCTTAATTGTGTAATCGCACGTAATCTTTTATCGCAAATTAGTATAGTAATATAATCCTGGCTGATTATAGCGCTTATTTCTCCTTGACGTTGAAGCGCCGAGAACGAGCGATACAAAGACGTCGACGCATGCGGGGGGGGGGGGGGGAGGACTCACACACACGGGCAATTACTCGGCGAGTGGTTCGGCGCTATCGCTAGGCGCGAAGGCAATTTTCCTGAAACCCCATTAACCCTTACCGAGATGAACGTTCCGCGTTATAAGCCGAGAGCCGCGCGAAAGCTCACTCATTCGCGTTCACTCCCGCGGGAGCGCGCGAGAGAAGCAGCGAGCAGCAGGGAGGAGAAACGGAGATCGCACTTGTCGCTATCCAGACCTCGCACACCTCTTATACCGTGTCTCGCGATGTGTCTCGCATCTTATAGCGTATCCTTCCATTCTATAGAGACGCGCACACACACGCACGCACACTCGCGGAGCTCGCCGTTAAATAAATGTCTGTGTACAAGTGCAAACTCTCATTTGAACTGGAGAGCCCCGTCTCTGTGTGTACGAGCCGTCTACCTGCAGCTGCGCGTGGCCATGTGTGTGCGCGCATATGTTGAAAGAGTGCAGCCTACGAGCCGTCGTGGAAAGATCGAGAAGGGGCGAGGGGTCATATAGAACCGAGAGTAAAACCTCTTATGTAAACCGTCTATTATATCCGCGGCGCGGCGCGCTCCCAACCTGTGTGTGTGCGTGTGTGTGTGTGTGTGTGTGTGTGTGTGTGTGTGTGTGCCCATGCACGATAAATTTGTAGATTTATTCAATTATATTTCAGCGAAATAACATACATTTTAAATCATCGAGAAAATGGCTTGAGAAAACAATCAGGCTTTTCGGGATGCTCGAGCGTGGTGTGCTTTTTATTTTTCTCTATTTTCGTTACGTTCGAGAGTCTCGTGACGTCCGGATTGGGAACAGAAATGAAGGATTCGCCGGGGGATCGAGTGTGTTTTGCGTTCTGCCTAAGTTTTGCACGAAAATCCTGAGGCTTCGCGAGTGTAACGGTACGAGAATTTATCTCTCTTCTTCTCAGTACAGCGCACACACACACACACGCGCGCAATCGTATTCGCGGGTGTGCGTGTGTGGGCTTGGGTCGGCCCAACGGCGGGTACACCAAGCCTGAGATATTATCCGAAGATATTTAGCGATATCGCCCCACGGCACCAGCGCAATATCCGAGCCGCAACAGGTGACGCTCTAAGCCCGATATTTCCGAGTCTCTTCTTTTCTCTCTTTCTTCATTCCTCATCCCGTTTCTCTCCCGAGCTCCATCGCCTCTTCCGAGGCTGTGAAGAAGAGAGAGAGAGTTCTCCCTGTTGGAGAATATTCTCACAGGCCAGTCCGCTCGCTGCCTCAGCATCTCGAATCTGTGTTGTATGAAATCTCTCGGTGTACCTTTTCCTCTGGTTCGTCGTATATGTTCACCGCGGTGAAGAAAAAGAGAGAGAAGGAGAGAGGGCGTGGGCGTGGGACGGAAACAATACGGCTTGGAAATCTTCTCTTCTCATCCAGCGAACACAAGCCACTTGGAGGAATTCCAAAAAGAATAATCAATTTGAAAATTAATTACCTGCATTTTCTATTCAACGAAATTTCACTAATTAATTGATCGCGGTGCGGGGCGGGTGGGGGCGGGGGGGGGGGGGGGGGGGCGGGACCATCGAACTCGGCGCTCAATATCGCCAGAAAACTTATGGATCGACTTATGGAAATAACTCAACACACTCTCATCCTTTCAACCTCCTTTTGTTTTTATATAAAGCCAGCAGCATCGTTCTTTGTTTTTCTTCGTTTTTTCTCTTCTCGCCCTCGCGCGAGTCACGGCTCCATGCATCGAGACAGATGAACGCCGTTACGCTCCAGCGAACGCGATGCACTCTCGTGGCACACGATATTGCGTAACGCAAAAAAACCCCTCGAATCGGTAAGGTGATCGGGTCACCCCGGCATCTTCCCTGCTGCTGCTCTATTAGGATGGGCGATTCTTTTCCAACTCAAACGCCTCGATTCTTCTCTTGCATATTCAGCTTTTTATGCTCCCTCTTAGGAGAAGTCTTCCTCTGCGTCGCAGGCACTCAATATTTCAATGAAGTTCAATCGTACAGCTCACAATTCCGATTATCGTTTCACGCGAAATATCGCCGTTTCATATTTTCTAGAATTTCGTACGATTTTAGCTGAAAATTCTGAACCCCAGCCACCTGGTTCTCGTTATTTTTGACTTCCTTCAACCCCCGATTCCAGCTGGATCGCGTGCTCGTACGAACGGAAAGTTATTGTGATTCAGCGATTTGTGTTGTGCAGTAAAAAACAAAGTTCGAGAAACTGGAGGCGAAAACAACAGAAGGTTATGCGTTTTATCGACGAGTTTAATGCACACCGCCGCGCAGATATACGACGCGTTTCGAGTCCGAAAAAGAGCGTGCGTTTCGACGCGGATGATCTTGAAACGCGGGCCAGAATCAAGGGCACATTCGCTCGCGATTCACCGTTTCCTGTTAATTAACGAGTGAGCTTAGCTCTCGATAAGTTGGAAAGTGATTCGAGTCAGAATTCTCCATACCGCGAGCAACAAATATTCGCCGTACACATTGTGCGCAGATGCTCGTATAATATCGAAGTGAACGGACTCGATGAGCGTTCGCGCCACAGGTTTTTTGCCCCTGTCCCGCGCGAGTGCAGCGAATCCGTGCGCGAGATCGCTCGCGACAGATGAAGCGTTAGAAAATTAGCAGGCGAATGAGAGCGCGGGCGCGAGGGAGCGGGGAGAGAGCGCAGGAGAAACGATCCTCGTTATTTCTGGAGCCGGTCGACAGTCTCTCGCTGTTTGTTGCACTCGGACAAAGAATTTTATCCCCTCATCGCTACCGAATGAAATAAGGCTTTTCAAAATCGTAGTCACCCCTCGATTTCCGTTCGAAAGTACGCGCACTTTTTGACAGGCAATTGCGCGTGCTCGAGGCTCGTACGACGGAGCTCCGAGGAATCTCAACTTAGGAGATTCTCCACTGTATCGCGTCCGATTTTGTGTTATTGGCGTTGTTACTTCAGCTACCTGTGTCAGAGGCCCGGTGCGCACATACATCGCATCGATACAGCGAGCGCTGCTCGAAGAACATACGCGCCAACAAACGGCCTGCCGAAGGATAGCTAATGGCACACGTATCGCAATACGTACACCGCCACTGACGGAAAGAACGAGGGAAGAAGAGGGGGGAGGGAGAAGATCGCAAATATTGCGAATGTTCGCCGTTGGTGCCGCCGGCATGCGCGCGCGCGCGCGCGGGGAACGGCACTTCTACAGGCTGACCTCAAAGCCGAACCCGAGAGCGATGCGAGCCGCGTTTGATCGCGGCTGATATCTCCCCGGTGGAAAGCGACCCTCGCGGCTGATTTGAGAGTCCGAATAATTGGTGGGAGGATGAGGAGCGCGGGAGAGGCTGGCTCGATCTGAATCGTATTGGCGCAGGAATAGTTGGAAGCCGGATGAAAAGGGAGGGAATCGAAGGGAGCAGAAAATGGGAAAAGGTTTGAAAGATTCTTGAGACACTCGGTAGATCGGGGACTCGCGGAAGGTCGTAGGTACACGCCGGGCGAGAGGAACGAGGCACCGATCCCGCAGACAGGAGAATCTTCTCGGAGGCCGATGTATCGCCTATTCTGTGGATAAAACTATGAATATCTGTATATAGATATGCTGGTATTTGCGTAAATGTGTTTTGTGTACGAGCTGCGTTTTATATCGCGGTTAATACACGCGGAGGTATTGCGAGTTGAAAATGGCAAGAGATATTGAGCTCCAGTGGGAAATATGGGATTAATTTTTCTCCCGATGCGCTCGCTATAACTCGGGATATTTGTTGCAGGAAATAATGATCGGTAATTCATTTGGCAGCACGATTGTTCCATATAAAGGATTAAAAGGATTTGAATTTATGGGCGATCGTTTAAAAACAGATATACTTTTATAGATTTTTCTTGCGCTTTGTTGCGCTCTCGCGCGCGGAGCAACAGTCCGTTTGTTCGCAAGTAATCCGGGTCAGCGCGCGCGCGGATAGAATCGATCGCAAAATATTCACATGCCGCGCGCACCCGATCGATTCCACGATCATTCAAAACCGAGCAATTTGCCCCTCTCGATTGGCCTCCCCGCGCGGCGCCCCGGCCACACGAGACTCCGAGCAATTCCCTCATAACCGTTAGTTACTTCAATTGCTCCGCGAAGTGTCGACGAGCTCCCTCCGCGCGATCACCGAGCAGCAATTCTTCAATCGCTCGCGAAGCCCCTTTCAATCCTCGCTCCTCGGCCAGCATATCCCTCCGCTCCTCATAAGTTCCGAAGCAGTCCACTCTCCTCGCCCGCTGTCTTCATCATAATCAAGTGTAGGAACTGCGCTCGGGAACCGACTCAGAGAATCGTTACATGCTCTCGCGATTCTCACCTTGCGAAATAAGTATGACCGAAGCCTTCCCGCCCGCCCGCCCGCCCGTGCCTGCGCCCGCGCGCGCCTTCACCTCGCCCTTGACGCTGCAGAGAAACACATTTACCGGCTCCCCATTCACAGCGTGTCCCGAGAGTCGCCTTCACCCTCGCACGAACACTGCTGGAAACCGAGAAATCCGTTCGAATTGTCCTCTGCCGAGATCGAGCTTCACGGGAGATCCTTCAATCGCAGAGTGCCTGATCTGATTCTCCTGCCTGGGAAACAAACGCGGCCGTCCAAGAGCCCGTCCTGGACATCGATTCCTCCAAAAACTTTGTGAAAAGGGCCACCGCCGCCCTCGCGAACGCTCCGAAAAGTCTTTTCTTCAGATCTAAACTCCAACGCCGATCTTTGGCGACTTTCGCGACACTTTGTACATCGCAAATAATGCGCGCACTTGTATATAGATAATGCGAGAAGTCGACGGGGCTCCCTCGATCTCAGGGCGCGATAGATCACACCGCGCCTCCGCCGCTAACTGCTGCTGGATCATGAGCATAACTCGATTCCCGCGACTTTTCACGTGAGATCGCGCGCGCGGGCTAAGGCCTTCGAAACGTGAACGGATAGGCGATCGTCCGGCTCGCGATCTCTCCGCGGGGCGCGCGAGCATATATACCATAACAGATGTTAGACGGTGCTATATATACGAGACGTTATGCTGCGCGCACCAACTTGGAACAGAGAGCCCACGATGCATGGGATTTACGCGTTGTTTTTTTTCAATCTCGTGAACTCTCCTATATATACGAGCTGGGAAAATCGAGTTTTCTCCTCCGGAAAGTCAGAGGTCCGGTGCGCACCGGTGTGCTCGGGAACGCGAGAACACTCTTTAAGGCTGAAAGTGCAACTATTAGTTTTCCCAGGACGTGCTCGGCTTGAGAAACCGGCAGCTGGACAAGCTTTTCGCAAACGAGCGCCACGCACCGCGACGTACGCGGCGTGCCAGAGGTGCGCTGCTCTTTCCAATCGAACTCTCTCGCGCGAAGGTCACTCGATCTCGCTGGCATCGATCACCACGATTTCCGGGTGTAAAATCATTCGGGATCTCCCGCGCGGCCTAGAGAGATGTCAAGCTCCGGGGAGAGCGAAAAAACAGCGAAGCGCGAGGGCAAGAGCAAATACGTATCGAGGTGCTTAAGAAAAATGGACTGAAGCGTGCTCTTTGAGACTCGCCGACGCGCACGCACGAGCACCGACTTCAACGCACGGTCGACCAAGTGTCTATGGGACTATAAAAGAGGGATAGGAACATCTCGGAACGCGCGTAGTCGAGGCGAGTAACTCAGAGACGCGGAGCGCTGCTGAGCGATATAAAACCGGCATTGCGAATAAATACTCCATTGCGAGACTGCCCGGCTGATGTGAAGCGAGATCCAAAAGACTAAAAATTCATTGGTCAAACCGCTTCTGCTTTGTCTACGAATTTATCAATTATTCGACGCTGCGAAATGGAGAGAAATTCATTAACTTTAATTTCTCCTGTTTTTTTTTTTTTTTTTCTGTTTTTTAATATTGCACGTATATTTCATGGCACATAAAGCGTGCAATTAACGAATATAAACGAGGCGAATGCAGCTGAAGGAGAGTTCGTAAAGAGGAATAATGATTAAAAAAATAAATTTTTACGCCAAACTCCCATGAATGTTTGTTACGAGCAAATAAACGGGCAGTTAATAATAAAAGGAGAGAAGAAAAAAGCGACTCCGCCGCCGCGATGGAATGACGCACGTACGCCGAAAATTGCGACGACAAGTTGCGTCGCTGAAGAATTCGCGGGGACCACGAACGTATAAATTAATATGTGTGCGCGTGTGTGTACCAAGTACGGAGAAAAACGGAGGATCCTGAGAAAAATTGGAGTTTAATGAAGTCACGGACATCCTCGAACGGCGGGAGCGGCAGCAGGGTGACCGAATTTCGTGAGATTCGATACGATCGCGCGCGCGCGCGCGCCGGGAGATGGCGAGAGCGACCGAATTATGGCCGATAAATCGGGGGCGGAGAACGAATATCGCTCGCGATCCTTTTTCACTCGCGCACATTCCTCCTTGAAATCGATCCCGGCCGCGGTTGCTTCATACTCCGTTACACCGTTTTATAAAAACGTCACGCGCGAGGAATGAAAATAAAATGGAAAATTAGTCGATGGCGGTTTTTAGAGAATGGCCTTACGAAACGCCAGTTTCCATCGAAAGTTCAAATCAGTCTGCTCCCTCCTGCTCCAGCAACTTTATGCCTCAATAAAATATACAAATGATTATAATTCATGAAAACAGGAAGCGAAGCGACGATTTTGTCGCCGCTGAAAAGAAAGTCAACCCCAAATATGCACACGAACATATACGCACCTTGGGCATTCAGGCTACACACAATTCCCTCGCGTCCGAAGGCACGAGCTTGCATCTCCGTAATAACACGTTGTGCGCTCCTCCAACCGACCCGGCCAATATATTAATTACCGCTCAATATACTAATTACTGGCCCTGTAATCTTCCTCGAGATGCCGTGAGACTCGTCTCGTTTCTCTCCATCTTTTCTACACTATTTTCTCCCTGCGCCGCGCGCTTCGTTATTCCGCGGATGTTTTACCATATTTGGAAATTTACACGTGTCCGCTGTATTTGGCACTCGCGTAAAGCGGCTTGGAGCTCAAAATAATCGAGTTTCATCGGTGAGTGCTTCATCGATCACGGTCCTTTGCAGGAGGGACACAAAAAAGTCGCAAATTTCAGCATGTTTTTTCCTCCGTCGATTTTTTCTCCATTTCGGTCCTCTTCGGAATGGGGAGCTCGGAGGGGAACGCGTTCGGCCTCCGAAGGCAGGAGTCCGCGGAAGCAGAAGCTGAGGGAGCCGCGAACAAGAGTCCGCGGCGGCGTATGTTGACCAGGAGAATTGAGCGAGCGTGTGCGCGCACTCGACTCCCTATTTATCTCATTCGCCTCCGTCTGTGTGAGAGCTAGCGCAACAATAATGCATTCTTCGGTGATCCCGGAGTCACGAAGTCCGTGTGTTGCGGGCGGCGGGTAAAACGCGACGACAACCGGCGAGCTCGTCGCGGAGGTCGAGCACGGAAGCTCGACAAGCCCGCATGGAACAAGCACGGAGCGAGCGAGCCGGCCGCCTTCAATTTCAGCCCCACATAACGATTTCATTTCGTGATGTTAAATCTCCGATGAACTCGGAGCCTGAAAAAACCGCGGAGGAAAGCCGTTCGCGGCGTTTATCCGCGGTGTTTTTCAATCGTAAAATCAAACGATCGATCGACGAAAGAGAATTTTAATGCTCCAGCATCGAAAGAGCAAAAAACCCCGAAGATTCGGGCCCCACTAAAGAGCGTCCCTGAATTCGAAAATTCGGTCCCGCGAAGCCCCGTCGCGCGAAGCGGACACGGGGAATCGAGTCGAGAATGCGGGTGGAGCGCGTCGCTTCGTTTCTCGCGGCTCACGCGAGGCCTGCACACATTCGCGATTGCGATCGAGGCGGATGGTGCTCGCGCCCTGCGTATCCCCGATACATTTAAATCGCCTCGTTTCACGATCGTCTCGAAAAATGCCCGAGTACTATAGCGACAGCCGCGCGCGCGCGCGCGCGCTCGCGCATTCGGGCCGCGGCGATGATCTTATATTTTCGTCTTGGTATCATCCTGCTCCGGAGGTGCTCCGCGCAGCCGCGATCATATCCCGTGGTGTGCCGATTGACTCGGAGCGATTTCGCGGACCACCTTGACGATCCTGCGGACTCGACGCAGCCCTGGCGCGTCGATAAGATCGCCGCAGGGCCATATTACACGAAGATGGTATACGGGGAGGCTGCTGCGGAGACACGCATGTGGCATATACGCGGCTTTGATGTAGTACGCGCAGTGGGAGTATAAGAAAATTAAGTTCGATCCAGATCCCCGATAAGATTGCCGCTGCGACCATCGACACACGCGCGCTTTCTCGTAAAATTAAAAAACTATACGCCGCGTTGATCGAACTCTGGTGCGTACGAATTACGAAAAAGTCGAACGAGAGGATAAAAAACTTGAAGAAAAACCCGCTCCTGCGCAGGAGGGGGAGGGAAGTAATAACGACGTTCGTCTGCGCTCCCGAGAAGGAAATCGGGGAAGCTTGCGTCCCGGGCATTCAACGAAAATGATGCTCGGCTGAAAGATCGTCGCGGAGCAGCTAGAAAGTTAATTGCCGGAAAAAACGTTTGATAGACCGAGCCGAGCGTTCGATGCGTAAAAAAGGGGAGCAAAAAATTGGTCTTTGCGCTAATGAGTATTATTAACGAATGTGTACGGCTTTTGATAGCGAGTTTCAACCAAACAGAACCAAACGTGTGTTACTTCACTTTGGGAAGATCGAGAGCCACCGAACCCCACGAATACCACTTTCCATCGCTGCGATAAATACAATGGTGCGCCACACCAGGATGATAAGAAATAAAGAGCCGTTCTTAATTCGTCCGAGCACGGCCTCCAATTATTTTTCGAGGATTACCCCCCCCCCCCCCCCACCCATCACCCCCATCCCTCCTTACTTGTTTCTTTTTCTTCGAGTAATCTCTCATCAGCTTCCGGTTTCTCTGAACTGAGGCCAACCGCGGGATCACCGGCTGAAAAAATTAATCAGAAATTAAGCGATCGATGGGGAAATGAGAACGAGACGAGTGTTCGTACAGTGATGGAGAAAAAAGTCATTGAAACAACGAAATGTGGCATTACGGGGTGCCGATGAAGTAATATGATAATCGCAACGTTAAAAATGATTGAATTACCAAAATTCTTTTAGATAAAATAACAGATTCATTCTCTCTCCGAAAACCCATGAAGTTTCATCGGAGTCTTGAGTCTTCGCATAAAAGCAGTTTGATTCAGTCGATGGAAGCAGAAAAAACTTCGAGCTCGATTAATCGCCGAGTTAGAAAATTTCGTGAAATTCCACGAATGTACAAAGCTTATTTCTAAAATGTCAAGTTTTTCGAAAGCAGTGGGGAAGGAATAACCGATGAAACCGATGCTGCAACCCCTGGACAAGGCCTGCCTGCAGTTCGTAGCTGTCGTTCGACGTTCGATTCGTAAATATATATTTATATCGAGGGTCGCGGAAGGCAGCAGGCCGGCGAAGTCGTGATCCGATGTGCAAACGACGGGGGACCTTTTGCTTTCTAATCATCCTCAAGGTTAACCCCGTTGAACCTGCTAACATGGAAGGCTCAACGGACGAGCGCGCGCGCCTTTTCCTGCTCTTCCACATTTGACCTTGTTTAGCTGTTCGGAGGGGGGGGGGCTCTGGTGGGGAGTGTTTCGCGTGCTGTTGTGCAGCGGGTCAACCTCCCGGTGCCCGGCGAGTACAACACGGCATAATAACATATCCATGTTCCCTTGTAATAACAGCCGATCGCGTTTTGTATTTTGCAGGGCGATCCGAGCAGGCTCTCTGTAACTTTGTATGCAGAGGCTGATCCCGGGGACGAGAGTGAGACGTGTACGGCGAGCGGGTGCGCGCACCCCGAGGACAGCCGAGGCGAGCGATGCTGATCAGAGGGCGCTCGGCGTTCTTCGCTTCCCCCGCGGGCGTCTATCATCCGTTATGATTCCATTGGAATAACGAATCGTATGAAGTTATTATCCGGAGCTGATTAATATCGCAGCTCCGATTAATAAAAAAAAAAATAATTTAAAAAAATTAAAAAAAGGGGGAGAGACAAGAACAACCAGTCAACCGAGGTCACCGTGAATAACCGCCAGAGAAATAGCTCCGAGTACGAATTATAACTCACCCACCCCCCACTTCACGTGTGTCTTGTTCGTGTGCGCAACACGCAAGAGGATTACCAGTTACCTCGGTTTCCTCGACTGCGTTGAGCGCCTCGGCAGGTTGTTGAGAAGAAAACGAATGCGAATCCTTGAATATCTTCGCGGTGCTCGCGATGCACAGGCGTCGAGAGATCGGAACACCGAGAGCTCTAAACCTGACCCGTGACGTGTTACAGTCTCTATATGCTTTAGAGACTTTGTTTTGCCGGGGCATATAGAGGCTGCGCCAAAAGTCGAACCCTTAACCGAGTCGAAACAGACGGTCCAGAAACTTCTTCCTCCTCTAAACTGTCGTTTCTGACGGTCCAGCTTCCTCTCAACTCTCAAACCCTGCGAAAGCAACCGAGAAACCAATGCTCGAGGTTCGCTTATACTCCAAAATTTTCTTAAACAAACATTGGGGCACAGCTGCGAAGTGACTTTTAGAACTCCCTGTAGAAGGGGACGTATGGAACTGCACGGAATCGTGGAGTCACTACCGGATCCCGCACGAGCCCGCGAGCGAAGGATATAGAGAAGGTAAATGCTTTAATTTATACGAAACACCTCGGTTATTAATCGCCTGCGCGCGGATACGAGCTTACACAAAATGTATATAAGGATCACAGAGATATGTGTGTGGATGCGCGTATGAAGAGATGGTATAACAGGCTGGTATTGTAAGAGGTGAATCCTCTTACGTGGGTACAAATAACGAACATGCCCAGCGTCGAGGGAGACGCGCGAGGTGAACCAGAGAAATGTTTTAAGCGAGCACAACCCCGACGAGATAGTTTGAACACCAATGGCAAGGCTTTCTTCAGCTTCAGCGTGACACGCGTTACGAGAAATCTAATGGTTTTGCGGACAGGGACTTTCCGTCTATGTTTATACGTTTTTTCTCTATTTCCGTTCCGTCTCTACCGCAGAGGCGTCCTGCGCCCTCGACGTTATTTTTCGGTGCTGCGAGTTTCAGTGGAATAATGACTTTCGGTGGAATCTGCAATTGAATATCTGCCGTTTGATAGTGTTTTCGTGCGGCGTGAACGAGAAACGATCAAAAACGTTCTCACGTCTCAGCGGAGCTAATATAATCCTATGGTAAATACAAGCAGACCTCATGTACATATGGATTTCGAAACTCTCGAAGTAGCAACCTTTCCTTCTCATCAGCATCGGCATCATCATCATCATCATCATCATCACCATCATCATCATTATCATGAACCTGTTGCCCATGCCGATCGCCTCAAAGTTTGCGCAACGGAGGATGATCCAGCGCTGCTCACACGTCGTTTCAGTTCGGTTGATTATGGAGACTGCGTGTGCCTCGCGTACGACGCTCTCGATTTCGTTGCTCTCGTAATACTCTCGCGAATAGTCGCGCAGGCGCGCATGGCTCTCTGCCAAATCTGTCAAAGAAATTTGTGCTCCTGGAGCGCGGCATAAAAGCACTGATTTTTGGGGGAGCAGGGGAGCGCGCGGAGTCACGTCGGGCGAATGAAAAAAGAAAGTATAAATGCACCCACGAGCAGGCGAGTTGCGTAAAGTTGTCGACTCATTGAATCATCCCCGGTGCGTTTCCGCGCTCGGCCTCCTGCGGCCAAAAAGTTTGCAAGACACGCGTTAAAACCCGGAGCTGGAGATGCGGAGAACAAGTTCTCATCGCGCGTTCCCTCCGCGCCGTATTCATATACGCGCTCAAATTCATACGTGCCTGGGTACGGTCACGCTCGCGAGCTTGAACGAATGTCAGATCGAGCCGGAGATTGGAGCGGCCGATTAAAATCGTCCGGCAAGTTGCCGGTGTGACTACCGGCAATAAACATCTCGAGCGCGCGAGTCGCCCGTTTTAATTGCCCTCGCCCCCGGTGCAGTGCCATTTACCACGCTCGCATATCATTTTCATATTGGAGCGCGATCAGCGGGTTAATTACCTCGGGGATCCACCGCACGGGGACGCTGCGCGAGGGATCTTCCTGGATCCATTCTCCGCGAGGAGGCTGCGCGGTGGCGTATCGGGGGCTACCGGGGAGCCGGTCATTAAAGTTGCGTCACGATTGCTCTTCCACATTATTATATATACGTTTCGTTGGTTATTGCGTGACGAAAATTAACTCGAAGACGAATAAGTGGATGAGGGAAAAACGGCCGAGTGTACCGAGCCACCGGTCTACTGATCTCATCGCCACACGCTGTTGTTTGCTCGCGGATCTACCGATATATTTCAGTGCGCGCGCGAGACTCAAGAGAGAGGAGACACGGAGAGCGAGCGGGAGGAAGATGCTACGTGGAAGGACTATTAGACGAGTCGTCGAGGATCTTTACATGCCCCTCTCGCGATCTCAACGAGCGAGAGAAGGTGCCTCGATCCTGTTGATCGCATGTACCGGGTGTCTCCGAGGGCCGGTTCGGAATGGGCCGAACAGTTGCGGGGATGCTCGACGACTGAGAACTTCCCGCGGATTTGCAAGTCTCCGCTGAGGCTCGGAAGATCCTCAGGGAAGAAATTTTCGAATGAAGCTTCCCTCCGGAAATTCCAACTACCTTCGAGCGGCGCTCGCTCCTTCTGCGCGAGTTCTCGGACATCGTGTACATCCGAAGGTGTGCAATAACGCTGAATATCCCGAATGCCCTGCTAACGTTTAATCTTGAATGTTGACTGTCTGATGTTGTGGTATTGCGACTGCGAGAGAGGGAAAACGACCTCGAACGGCGTGGCATTGTCGTTTTTAAAAAGCATTACCATCGATCAACCCGGCCACTGTGCAGGGAGAGAGAGAGAGAGAGAGAGAGCAAGCCGGCCGATTTTATGTGTGCCGGTGTGCAATCGCATCAGGTAGCTCTCATGCTACGAGAGCACGAAAATGTACTTAGGTGGTATAACTATGTACCACCCGATGATCCTACATAACCGGGACCGAGATGTCAAACGGCTATCTCACGATCGAGAGCTCGGCAGCAGTTCTGCTCCCCCCTGCGCCATCGCTTGCATTTTTCCTCTCAGTTTTCATATTGCCGGAGGATCGAGCAAAAAAAAAAAAAAAGAAAAAAAAAACATTCAAATGTACTCCCGTTCCCGATGCTCTCGCTCCGTTTCTCCCATTTCTTCTCAAATTCGTGACACTCGCAAACGCGATCGCAAAAACGAATGGCGAATGCCTCTTTTGCAAGAGTCGATCGCTTCACCTGGATTCTCTTGCTATTATCCCCCTCTCCCCCCCCCCCCCCCCCCCCACACCCCTTCTTTCCCGTTTTCATCGAGACACTACTAAAATCCGGCGGATCAATCGCCGATTAAGTTTTACGGGGACACTTGGGTAGCTGCCAGTTTTTATTTCTCACGCTGCACAGCAGCCTCTGCGAGCGAGAGCTCGAGTTTCGTCACGAGCCACTCGCGCAGCGCGCTCTCCTAAAATCGAATCTCATTTTTTTCATAACTACCTGCTGGCACCTCCAAAAAAACAGACGAAACGACATCGAGAGAATTTATCATTGCGATTAACTTCATTCGGAGGAAACTTTTCGTATGCGAAAGCAGAAAGTGAAAAAAATTCGAGCACATGCTACATCGGCGCTCGGGGAACAGTCGCACTCGAGACACTCGACTATGAAAGTACAGTGATGAGCAGACGAGGGCGAGAGTGAGCACATTTCCACGTTGGAAAAGAGGAGAAGATATCAGGGATGGGACTCACGTTCCCACATTTACATTCGACCTATTGTCTGTCCGTCTCAGTCAGCGGCACACTCGAGGCGTTGTTGCTTAGCTTCTGCCTCATTTCTTGCCTCCTTCACTCGCCATCCTCTCTCTCTCTCTCTCTCTGAGACGCTCTCCTTAAGCGGCGAGGCCTTCGCTCTTGAACTCCCAAGCAGCCGAGCCACCTCCACTTTTTTCCAACTACCAACACGTGTTCCCATCTGTACACACGTACGTCAACTCGTCCCAGGAGCGATTCGCTTTCGATGCAATTTTTACACGCACCGACGATTACGCTCCCGTTTGCTCGATCCTCCGAGACTCCAGAAGCCACGTTTCTAGTAAAAGTCACTTCGTCAACTGCCTCAATTCAGTCTATTACTATATACCTACGCAGCTAAACGAACCGAGCACTATTTTACTCAGACCGTATAAGCAGCGAGCCAACCTGCCGCATTCGAATCATCGACGCAACTGTGCCCTCCTTTCCTGACGCACTCGAGTTACCCAACCGCGTTATTTGTTATGCTCTTTTGTTTTTTTCATTCCTTTCTCATCAAACGCAGCGGAGAGCCTAAATTTAAAGAGAGATTCGCTCCCCCGCTCATTCACGTTTTCGCATCGATGCTTCCCACCGAACGATTATTCACTGCGGCGCTTGCGCTCAAATTTGGCACTCGAATCGTTAGGGACTCGACGATTGCGTCTCAAAGGACCTGGATTTCTGTCAAATCGAATAGTCGCAATCACGCGCGGTTGGGGAACGCGGAAAAATTCAAATCATTCGTACAAACATCGGTGAAAAGCGCGCTGAATTCAAACTCCCTCGAAATCATGGTCACACACCCGTTGAGTCGAGTGACCGAAACGCGAAGAAATCATTCGCGGAAAAGTTTTTTTACGATGCGAGCACGAAAGTGGAGGAGCCTGCTGCGCGAGCGCTTCTTCACCCAAGTACCTACGCCTCGTCGTGTCCGCTTCTTTTATCTCGCGTCCCGTGGCAAGCAACCTCTTCAAGATTCAGGTCAAACACGACCGACTCCTGTCAGTCACGTACCAACCTGTGTACCAACTCGGACCCGAGGAATTTGATTTTATCGTTCCACCGCGCACTCTCTTCTTTCTCCTTTTGTTAAACACGCACCATTTTCGCAATAAATTCTCGTATTTTCGAAATAATGGTGTACCTGACCGAAAACGAGCGAAGCGAGGATTGCGACAGTATAGTTTGAACTCCGAAAATCGAGCTCGAGTTTATCGAAGAGTGACGCGATTGCGCTATTGGAAAACGAGAAACTGCTGGATATGCATGAGTCGAAAAATTGTGTGAAAAAATTATTTGATTGGGCTTTTTCAAGAATTTTGAAAATTCAATTCCTCCTTCATTCGTCAGAAGCTTTTTTTGAGAACCGACGGCTCTCGAATAATCACGAACAACGCGATTGCGAATTCGTACAAAGAGGTGCGTTGATCGAGAAAAATAAAAAAAAAGCCATTAAAATATTTGAGCGAACGTTGGGCGTTGAGGCTGCGCGCGGCGGATGAATTTTCGATGAGAATGCGTATCACGTGTGTTTGTTCACGAATGTGATTTCGTGAGCGACAATACACGCGTCGCCCGTCCTTCGTACGTGTGTTATGTGTACAAGCTGAATTAGTCAGGGTCGAGCCAAGAGAAGGATCGCTCGCGCGCGATGCGCCCGAACGTGATTGAGACTTTGAATCACGAAATTATTATATCGGGAATCGTTCGCGCCACGACCTCGAACAAATTTTCAATTGTTTCGATCTCCTTTTCCATCGGAGGTCCGACTATTTTCGAAAGAGTCCTTCGATTTCGATGTAGCAGCGACCAAATTTTTCTAGTCGTTCATTCCCAAGTGAATCCCGTGCGATTTCCGCAGTCAGAAAATCATCATTCGAGTAAAAATTCGGTTCTGCGAAAGCCGCTTTCTCTGTAAATACTCTGTAAAATGTGTCGAAAGGGAAACTCCCATCGACGTTTCCCGTCCGCGGAGTCTGTCAGACAAAAATAATATCGTCCTGAACATCGAGAACGAGAATATAATGATAAAATGATTAAAAGATCAGGCTGACGCTAAAAGGGTCATGAAGGAGTGGAAAGGAGGAGAATTAAGAGCGCGCGCCGCAGCGGAAAAGGTAGATGGAGATTTAATTCGTTGGCGTTTGGTATTTGATAGCGGGGGCTCTTCCTCGGAGCGATAAATCAAAGCGCGCGGCGTGCGTTAATGACGCGAATGTCATGACCTATCGAGAGCGAGGAGAAAATAAGAGAGACGGGAGGAGGTTAGCACGACGAGGCGATGCGAGTGTGAACGTATTTCTGTGAGTGCGCGCGGCTGCTGCGTGGTCACGATGCCCGGTGTCGATGAGAATGAGAACTTTGTTCGGGAGGCGAGTGCGTGGAATGAGACAGTTGATCTTGAAGCGTTACGAATGCGATGAGGAGAGCGTCCTCGCGGGAGTGCTGGCCGACGAGGGGAGAGAGAATTGGACGCAGAATATATGCTGAGTGGCGCTGTATAAGAAGGTGCTTGCCGGTAGAGGAAAAGGAGCGAGAAATCGGGGAACTTCGAAAGCGGTGGATGCTAAATCGGGCGCGAGGATCGTGAAAACCATGACATTAGGTGCAGACGCGTGATAAAAAAGCATCAGTTTTCCCGAGGAGCGGGTTTTTGTAGCGAGCGCGGTCTCGTTCGCGCGATTTAATCTTGAGTGTATAAGCAATAAAAATGGCAGTGTGCCCGATGCTCGAGAATCATAAGTCAGGAAAACGAAGTATCGAGGCTTTCGAGCGAGTTGGCATTTTCAGGACAATGCTCGAGTCGCTTCTCATCACGTGCTGCGGCAGCGCGCTTTGGCGCAATATAACCTTGCTACGACGAGACGGGATAGGTGTATATAAGTATATAAACACATCGTAATGCAGATGGAATGAGATTACGTAGACATTTGTACAGAATGTTCTAAAAGCAGCGTCGCGCGAAGCAGAGCGAGCGAGTCTCCCAGAAATCATGCGTACGCACGGAGGGAGATTGAAAAGCGCGTGGAGAGAGCATGCACTCGCCGTAGCTCGGTTCGCGGTTCCGTTTTCGTCAAGGGACGAACCCGCCCTTGTCTTAGATAGCCCCGCAGGAGCACTCGTGTCTCTTCCTCGCGCAGCTGTGAAACTTTGGATCAAACAGTACGAATAATTGCCGCGATTGATCGCCCGAGAGTCGCGACGGATAACTCCCCTGATTTATTCCCGCGAGCTCGCGGAGTCTTCGATTCGGTGCGATATCGCGACGAGTTTCCTCTGGATATAATTACGCCGCGGGGTGATAGCTCGATAAGGTCTCTATCCCGCGATCGGTATGCGTCGATGTCCGTGTCCGTGTGTGCCCGCGGTTCGCGCGCGGAGGAGCGATCGGCGCGTACACGGGCGCATTGTCTTTTCCAACTCGGTCAATCGAGATGTCCTTCGATCGGAACAATCGGAAGGGGATAGAGTATCGAGCAGCGAGGATAAGCGCGCGCGCGCGCGCGCGGTAAGCGGTGAGAGATTTCTCATCGAGCGTTCTCAGGGTCACAGCCGATCCGATTCGCGAGCGAGTATCACGGGAGTAGGCTACGGAAAGATGAGCAGCAATAAACTGATATCGGTAAAGTGCAAGAACGACGACAAAGAGGCAGGCGAAGCATCGCGAGGAAAAATAGATTCCAGATCCTTCGACTGGCTTATTCCCGAGCGCGCGCGCGCGCTCGGCCAGCTCATGCATCGAGACAGTGTTGCGAGACGCGCCATGATTACAAGTATTACTCGATCCTCCAATAATCATGTCCCGTACGACGAGCTCGTAACGATCGTTCCTCTGTGCCATAAAGAATAGGGTTGGACGATCACGTTCGTACACATTACGAGCTCTCTCGCTTCCTTTCTCTCCTCTCGTCGAGCCTCCCTCGCCGATCCCCCTGCCGATCTCGAAGCCTGGCATCGCGCATGCAGCGATCGCCAAAAGTGGACACTTTGCCGTGCGACAGCGGAGCGCCCAATCTTATTGTAATCCTGCGGCAGCAGCGCCCCCTGCCGGAATAGCGCGATGCGCGCCTCCCTGGGCAACGGACAATTTTCACGAGCTACGTATACGTCTTCTCCTCTCAGCCTTCTCTATAAATCTCCGGTGCGATAAACAGCTCGTTCCTGACGCCCGAGCACACCGATAATCTCTCGCAGGCCTCTATACATATATTTATAAGGATAATAGAACGAGCATGTGTAATTTCATTCAATATACGAAATTGGCGAAAATTGGTGGACGAGAATATCCCTCGAAAGGCGTTTATTGGAAATGCTATCGCCTCCCGATCATCGCACCGTCGACTCCTTCCCTCCGCTCGTGTCTCTACACAAACTACGTACTGCTCCAGCCTCATATCGAAAGAGCGAGCGTACATTCAAGCGTGAGAACTTTTGGATTTACTTTGGTGCCTTTGCTCTTCGCTCGGCCAACGAGTAATCGTAATTAAAGGCGAATGCAAATGTCTAGTTGAAAATTCCGGAGTGACGCTCCCGTCTCAACGTCACTGATCGTCTGCCACGGTGACAGGAGATCCGGACACTTGAATCTCCAGAATAAATGACGCACGAAGCGCGAGCTTTGACGAACGATTTTATGATCATCTCTGTATACCTGTGGCATTTTATACCGAGATCACATTTTTGCAGTTGACGTTTCCAGCCGCAGAAGAGTCGGGGAGGGAGAGAGAGAGTTTGTGTATACATAACCGCGTGCAAGATTGTAGAACCGGTGAGGATGAGCGGGTGCCTCATGACTGAAGATCTCCTCTGGGTTACAGCGTGCCGGGTCAAAGGTCGGCTGCATCTGCGCTCCGATATCCCGGTCAAATGTAGCAGTGTGGAGAGACTAAAGGAGAGAAAACGACTCGAAGAATTTTCTACCTGTTCGCCCATCCATCCATCTCGGAGCTCGAGTTATCCTTGATATTAGAATGCTCCGAAGATGCGCTGCACAATGACCGTTACGTACGTTACACGTGTAATCTATGCAGAATCCGTATTAATTATAAAAATTATATCAAAATAAACGAATAAAATTCGCGTGGGCAGAGATCCGATGGGTAAATAGTGCTTTTTTATTGGTTCGTGATTTAATCCTTGGAAGAAAGGGATCCGAGATAAAATGAGATTGTTATTCGAACGTGTTGCTGCGCAATTCTAATGAAATTAGTGTTATTTCGTCAGGAGAAGGGTACAAAAAACTGCCGAAGGTTCTCTAACAATTTCACAACTGCGGCACCGTTTCGATGTTTGCACTGCGGTTTTTTACACCTCCGAGAGTTTTTTTTTTTTTGTTATTTTAGTACGTGTTATTAATCGGGGTCGATTATTCATAGAGCACGCATATATCGATGACGGATCGCGGAGATGACGCGCGCGCATGGCGAGCTCGGAGTTTGGTCGGTTCGTACGAGCGGCCAATTCGTTCCGATTCGTTGATAAATCATCGTGAACGAATAAATGGCGTGGGAATGTGAGAGGGGGGAGTAAGAATGAAATTCATTGTGAGGGATTAATGTTTATTTGGCTGATATTTTAACGGGCACGTACAATCGCACGGTCAAGGACGTCGGGAAAAAAAAACGGCGTTCGCACCTTCCCGTGCTATTTATAACTGTATGTGTGCCTCGGTTCGTACAGACGCGCAGCACAAATGACTCGCTTTAAGGAGGAAATAAAAAATGGTGTTTTACAAGACTAACCAAACTGAGGGATCGATCGTTGAGTAATCCTTCCGTCTTTCTCTCTCTCTCTCTCTCTCTCTCTCTCTCTCTCTCTTTATACACAATTTTGTTCTTCTTTTTCAATAGGCGCGTCTGCATTTATTCACAAAGATCAGGTGCCTGAATAGACCGACATTGGTCTTAATGATATAGCTCTGGGGCACGTGTCAGTCATCGAACACCTCGAACAAAGCTTCCACGCGGTCTTTCAACCACCCAAATTCTTCCTTCCATCCTCATTTTATTACGACGCTATTTTGTTTCTTTTCTTTTCCTCGGCTCCTTTTAAACGTTAATCAATTTAAAAACAAATCATTCGCCGGGTTCGTTATTTCTCGGTGGCGTGCTCTCCGTACAAGTGCCCGTAATAATCCGCCAACAAAAAAGATCGTTCGATCATTTTGCTATACTTTTTTTGGACCACGAATCAACGTCGAGTGACTGATGACTTTGAGCCTGGTGGTCGCTCCTCGTTCTGCAATCCCATTGAAAATAATTTATCGCGTTTTTCTCCGTATTGTCACAACGAAATTTCGCAAGATCTTACTCGAGATGGATAAATGTTTTTTCGATTAATCGTGTCACGGATGTGACACTCGAGCGTTTCCTTTTTGTCTTGCTCATCGATGCACCTCGCCCGGTGCTACAGGTTGGCGTCGTTGCGCAACCGCGCCGCGTACCTCCGAGAATCTTTCTCGGTCCACGCCGCTCTCCCTCTCCGAGCGAGAGAGAGAGAGCACCCGAGACACAGTTCTCATCTATTAATGCTCGCAATTACAGCACAACAATGGAAGAGAGAAAGAGAGCGACCGTGCGGCGAGCGCGTTTAAGGGGTCTATTCTAATAATAATTTTCAAAAAATCCATTCTTTTCATTGCATTTTTCGAAAGTGTACACATTTAAATGCATCATTTGTTTAAACGCGTTTTTCTCAAAACGACGTTTTTGGAGGGCTCGTTGGTGAAATTTTCGAAACTATTAAACCGATCTTTACCAAAATTTTTGCCCCATGTTCTTTATAACTATAGCTATAGCGCATATTATACTTACGAATTTTGAAATTTTTCGTGGAACTGTTTTTTTTATGCAAAAAGCGACGATAAGAAACATGCTCTTTCGTAGTTTTTGAAAAGATGGGGGCCATTTTGTCATTTTTGAAAAAATTAGTAAATCGTATGATCTGCGCTATAGCCATTTGCCTATGGAATCTAAAACCATTTTTATTTTTTTTCTCCGATCATTCGTTCCAGAGATTTTATCAACAGTACCCGTCTTTTTATTGGACGCGTCTTCTTCTCCATTTTTCTGTACGAGAACTGAGTAAAATAAATATAAAAAAGATTTTTTGTCTATTTTAAGAGTGCATTTTTTAGGCCTAACACTTTATATTTATAATTTATACCGGTCAAAAAAATTGTGAAAATATTTGCCCGTCTAATTAGGGTAAATAACTTCCTCTCTCTCTCTCTCTCTCCCTCTCTCTTCTTCTTCTTCTTCTCTCGGAGCACACGATAAGGATTCTCCGGATGACTTGTCACCTGAAATTTTTGCCCGTTGGAGCGAGGCTTCTTGAAACAAAAAGTTGAACGCGCAGGCTCGTTAGAAAGGAGCATACGATGACGAAGAAGTTTGAATAAGAATGCCCCAGATTATGATCCCCCGCGCGGGAGGGAGCGAGGGATCGAGATGAAAAGGAAAAAATGATGATTTCATTATTTAATTGCGCGGAGATGCCGCGCTCGGACCGAAACTCCGAGATAGCGTCGGTCAATCCATCGCCTTTGGAAGAGACTCGTAAAATAGATGATCGGTGTTGTTCACGCGCGTCGGGACGAATCCTCGCAGCTCGCGGGGTCCACCGACGATAGCGGCGGCCATCTTGAGCAACTTTGAATAATCCGAAGACTATACGAATCGCGTCTCATTGTATATAACGAGTTGTTGTAGCGCGAGCAGAAGAGCGCCCTCGCGGGATCGACTCAAAAGTTGCATCGATTTTTTATTTCGTTATTCTCGCTCCTTCGACCAGCGAGTCCTGTTAATCTTCTCACATCCCAGCCGCCTCCATTATTTTCCTTCTCTGAAAACGTATCCCTCTTCGCAGCTTCCCCTCCGCGGGCGCCGCGCGATCCCTAACGCATAGACCATTTTTCTGTACCCCCACCCCCGCCCTCGCCCTGCCACATTTTTTCACGCCCGATGGATTATTGATTAATCAACGCCCCCGACACAAAAGACTCTTACGCTGCAGTCTATCACCACAAACGACGGGCCTTGAACAACCGCTTTTTTATTGGTAATGAGAGCCGGTGCTCGTGCAACCATTCCCGCCGCTCTTTCTCCCCGTAATTCACACGTACGCGCCACATCCGAACGGATAATCAATCATTGATCCGTGCCAACTGTGCATAAATCGCTGAATTACTCTGCATGTGTACAGTCATTAAAGTCGAATCCAGGCGATCGCTAACAAAGATACTAAATGCGCATGACGACGAGTACCTTCGTCAATGCACACATTCTTCAACCCTGAATTCTTCTATTCCGGGGCCGAATCGAATTCCGGTCGACACAGGAAGTGATCGAAAAATCCGAAAAAAATTCGATCCTCATCGATTCATCATCAAGAATTTGCAAAACTTTCACGTTTTTTTTTTCATTCTTGGTAATAAAATTTTGGCTCAAGTCCAGTGGCAAAATGATTGCTGCGAGGTGTATCGAAAAGATGATGAAATTATGAAAAAATTCACTTGAAAGAGGAATAAAATCGCGTTTGGGACGAGGAACGAAGAATTTTCTCGTAGAGATTCGAATCGGTGAATAAACCATTGACAGGAAACGGAGTTTCTATGCGACTTGAATTTTTATTCATGAAATTTAGTTCCCTGAAACTGTTCCGAGTGCGTAATAATTCACGATTGATCGATGAGAATTACCTTGAAGGTATTCTATATGCATCGGAATAACCGTTCGCATTCTCTGGTTTTCGTGTTTGATGAAATTTGTTTCTTTTCATGAGTTCCAAGTGAGCTCGTGAATTAATTGTTTCATGAAAGTCCGCTGATGGATTCGAGATCGGCTCGAGAGGGAGAGGCGAACGGATAAATTAATTAGCGTAATTAGTATATAAATCTATGAGGAATGTCCAGCCGTCACAGTTAATTACAGGTGAAGCCTGAAAGACCAAACCCCCCTCCGCTCTCGCTCATTCGCTCGCTCTCTTTCTCTCTGCCATTGACGCACACGCGCGTTTGTGCCACTGCCTCAACTTGAGATGCAACTCGACTCGATCGTGTCCTTCCCAATCGCCGCCACGTGCGTCGACAAATCATACAGCATCATTAAGAGTAACCTTCATCTTTATATGGAATAATTACGCAACAATTTCACTTATTCATTATTACTGTTACATCGAAAATAGAGAAACACAGTTTTTTGCTTGAGCGGTTGAATTTTGAATACTTTTTCGTCCTCGTTCCTCGATATCGTTGCGGAAAGAAATTTCGATGTGCGTGATGCATCGAAATTTGATCGAGTTACTCGCATAATTTTTGAACTTCGTGGCGATCGTCGTTTCGATGAACAAATAAAAAACGATCGCGGGAGAATTTTTGCCGGTTTTTCTTCCGGCTCGGAAAACGTACGGGATAATAAGCGTGCGAAACGGGCAAGTACATAAATCAGCGCATCGCTTTTCTCGAAGTAGAGGGAAAAAAATGGGAAAGAGGGGTCCGCGCGGCTGGCACGAGACGAGGAACAAAGTGGAGTGCTCGCGCTCGCGGTCCGTTGAGACGCCAAACAAGGCTTAATTGCCTGCGACGCATTGACATACCCTCGCTCTGACTCGGCCGATTCTCCAACTCCTTTTGTTCATTCTCCGGGAGATACGTCGACGGAGTATCGAGCTTGGAGAATTTTTGCACGAGAAATGCAGCGAGTTTCCAACGCAGACGATTTGAACGTTCGATTCTAACTCGCGGCGAGAAATATAAAATTACAGGAAACGATCGATGAATTTGTATTCGGAATCCGGATCACTTCTGAAAACCCTTCTTTTACATAATTCCGCATTTCCGCCGAGGATCGCGAGTGAAAAAACCCAATTTTTTCATTGTTCAATTTTCATTCGATTAAGTACGAAGCGCGCCGTTAAAAATCCTTCTCTATCCGATGCGCGGCACGAACGCGGGGAGATAATCTCGTGTTTTTTTTCGCGCGGAGCACCGCTCGGATCCTGGAGCATCGCTTTCGTTTTGCGAAACGTTGTTGCTCCCGGCAGCGGTGTTGTGGTTTGTTAGCGCCGCGCGCTCGATCGTACCGAGGGGAGAGAGAGAGATTCGCGAGGATAAGGGACACCCCTGCTCGTCGAGGAGTTTGCTCGCACAAGTATCGCACACGAGAGGGCGGCGAGGGGGGATATTCTCTTTGAGAGCAGGCGCTTTGCCGATGAGCGGGAAGGCGAAGGAGGGAGGAGAAGAAGGAGCAGAAGATGCCGCGCGCGGATTGGCATGCTGGCATTTGCGGAGCGTAAAGCCGGCAGCATTATATGCCGGCGCGTTCTTCCCTTTTCATCCTGACGCAGGCGCCTTCTGGCAGTCTCGCGAGCCAACTATATTGTTTTGTTTGAAAAATAATTGAAATTCGCTCGGAAACCGACGGATGCGGGGTCCGCGGAGAATTAGTGCGAATCCGCGAACGATTGATTTGGTGGCTCGCGAGCGGAACTCTCGCAGCCGCGTTCGAGTCAGCAACGGCCCGCGGCCTGGGATAAGTTTAATCTGCTCGAAGATCAAAGCGCGTCTCTATTATCGGCTCGACACAGTGTATACCGCACAGGAGAATTGCGCAAGCCAGCGCACGGAGGCGCTCGCTCCTGTGGCCCCGAGCAGGAGAACCTCGCCGCGTGCACCGCATTATCCAGCCGAGCTCGAGAGCTCTCTTATTGTACACGACGCCACGCTGCTCTCGCGCGCGGTAGCTGCTCCTCGGACTTTAGCAGCGAGACAGATATAGAAAGAAAAAGATAAACAAGCGGAGCAAAGGGAGGGAGCAAGGGGCACCCTCGCGAGGCAACCGGTAGCAATCGATCCACGATAGGATCACGTCACGGACGCCCCGTAAGACTCTATCTTTCGCGAGCGACTCCGCGTGCCGCGCTCTCCGCCGTTCCCTCCGTGTCGTGCTCCGAGCTTTCTCATGCTCTCGACCTCTCTCTCTCTCTCTCTCTTTCTTCTTTTCTCTCTACAGGGAGTCCTCGAAATCTTCCTCCACCAGGTCCTGCGCCGCTGGATCCCGAAACTCCGGGAAGAAAAGTCTGACGATGATTTGCTGCTCGATTGAACGATCCGGAGATTAATTCGCCGGGACAAAGATCGAAAATTCGCGCTCCTGGTCCATCTGCTCGATTTCCGAAGATGGCAATCCCTCCGGATCCTCGGGGTTCTCGACTTTCGCGACACTCTGTACGAGTGTGGATAGCGCGGATTATCTCTGAATATAGGAATAAGCCTCGTGTACGGCTTATTCGCGTGATCTCAATAGAGCTCTTGCCGTGGTGTCGGTACTCAGCGCCTCCTTTTCGCGATAATCGCGCTTCGATTGCTTCCCAGAAATAAGACAATTCCCCTCTTTTCCGGGACAACGAGAATAAATCTCGGAGCTCCGGCTCGACTGTGCAGCCGTGCGGCGCGGCGCTCGATCGTGCTCGCGACTATAAAAATCCGGAGAGTGAATTATTTTCGAACGAGCGAGATAAACAATCGAGCTCTCGTGTTCGCCTGTCAATTCCCTCAAATTCTCGATCCTCCGAAAATCCTCCCACATTGTTCGCTCCCCCCCCGCCGCGGACGATGCGGGCACGCCGCGATACGTCAGAGACGGTAATTGCTGAAAAATCGCGCGGGGAGAGAAAAAATAAAAAAAGAAAATCCTTTCGATGCATGATTCACTCCGTATTTGGCCTCATAATCAACTTTATCCTGAGAATCCCACGGGGGTGTAGACAATGGCAGCGCGACTCTATTGATTTCTCTTTCGTAACCGGTGAAAAATCCTACACACATTAGTTGCCGCAACGATGTAAATACAGAGGTTTATTTATGAAATGAACAAGAATCGTCGATTGCTCAATATTCTCATTATGTCTAGACCGGAAATGATCAAGGGAGATTCGACGAGTCAGTGGAACGAAACTGTACAAACACGAGAGCCGTGTGTGCTCTGGGCAATGGGATAAATCGGCCAAGCTTCCTCGAACACTCCCACGCGCTCCTCCGTATCGCGCACTAGCCGTTTTCGAGAGGCATTATATCCGCCATTTTAGCATTCGTTCGCACGGAGATCTCCGGCACATTTTTTCTGTACTCGTTAGACAGGTGGGCAAAGAGAAATTGGTGAGTCACCCTCGACTCTTCCAATGATTTTCGTCTCCCGAACGATAGATCGCGCGCGCACGCTGCTTTTCGTTTCGACTCTCGACGTTTAACACCCAAACGCCCTGCTCCTCACTCGCCTCTCCGTCACACTTCTACCTCGATCCTCTCCCTCTCTTTTATACTCGAGATGATTCGACGAAACGTCTGCCTCGGAACACTCGATCGTTATTGTTAGTCAGCGATTTTTTTACACTCCTCCGTCGCCCTCCTGTCAATCAGCGTAGATCTCAACTCCGGTTTATCTCCTGAAAGTAGACAGCGGACAAAGATCTTCCACAAAAGTTCCTATTTCTTTATTAATCATTTAACTGGCTACGGAAACCTTTCGAGAAAACGCTGGTGAAAAACTGCTGATGAAACTTTTGTCGTTTCGAATTCAATGAATTGTGGTTTGTCAAATCGTGGAACGGAGCAACTGCACGGATAAGATTCCAGCAGTTATTTTAAGAGCAGTAATAAGAAATTGTTCTCTCCACCATAGCAAAAAGACCAACATACTCGTATCTTTTATTCAAAAGGCTCGAGAGTGTTTTTTTCCTATAAGCATAGTAAAAAATGTTTTCAGTCACTTCAAATGTTTATATTGTTAAGTATGCTTGGGCAAATTTGAAAAAAAAAACTATATTTATGATAAAATGTCACACGTATATTCGTGCATTTTTCATAGAATTTGCTACGCTGACAGTGAAAATTTGTGATTTACAATGCATTTCCACTTATCAGTAAGTGCCAGTCTGACATGACGAATAACAATTAAAAATAAATCGAAATATAGTTCTGACGTGCATCACTTTTTGCTGTCCACATGAAACTGTTCAGAATTCAAGAGACGATAAAAAATGGCAAAATTCAAAAAATACTATGCTGTTTAAAATGGGTGCTTGAATACTTTGAAAATTCTTGAAAAATAATATATATTTCTAACTATAAAAAACGAATCCGTTTTCTCCGTGTGAGCCGATGGAAAATGTCGGCATATTTAGTGGGGAGCAACAATAGAATTTTCGAAAATAACTTTCAACGGATGCTGTGCTACAGCGAGAGAAAAAAATCGCTTTCGCACACCGCGACTGAAAATCCGAGGAAAAAACCTGGCAATTATTCATGGCGGTCGAACCGATTTGAGGATTTTTAATTACACGCCGCAATCGGCGGAATCTCCTGTGAAAAAGTTGGCACCTCGGTTCAATTGAATACCGTCTCGAAGCTCGGGAATCCCGAATAATCGTTTATCCTCAATTACTCACTCGCGAGTCCGAGGCGGACTTGAAGGAAAGTATATAAATATACTTATCGGCCGGTGTGTATAGATCGCCTCTCTCCATTGTACGGATAAATACGTAGGCGGACAAGTTGGATATTCGAGTCAACGGAGAACGAGCAATTTACATGAGCTCGCGCGAGTAGGATTCGTTGACGGGCTCGAGCTCGAGTCATCCGAGGTACATTAAAGAGATAAAAATAAAAAGACACAGTCAAAACATCACTTTCGTAATAGTTTATTCAAAACTGTCGAGCGCTGCTTGAGAAACATAATAAATATAACGATCTCTAATCGCATTTATATAATACGAAAACTGTCGTGGAACTCGCTGAACACTTCAATCTTCTCTTCATTGTAACAATCAAGAAATAATAACAAGCATAAATTCGGGCATTAGAGAAAAAAAATGTCTCAAAACGATTTTTATCTCAGGAAATATGAGAATTCTATCGATAGAGGAGACCGGGGCTAGTTGGCCAGCGGGGAATTAAAGTTGTCTGATAAACATTAGGAACGATATCGTTTAGGAACAGTGAAGAATTTTCATAAATCCAGATACAAAACCAAATTTTTACGTCAATCTTAACCATCTCCTGCTGCCTCAATTTTTTTTTTCCAATTATTGGAATAATCCTCTACACGAATGTTCATATATTGAACTATAATTGCGCATAATATTTTGCTCAATTATCGCTATAATTTGCTGGCTGAGCGTTTTGTTGCTAAAAAAAAGCAGCGTGGGGTAAGTAGGCCAACGGTGGTATGGGGTTGGCTAACACATGTGTCGATGTCCGTGAGTCCTCTAAATGTATAATATTCTATGTGTGTAAAAACTGCAATCCTGATTTCGATGACGAGGATGAGGATCAAATATTCTTTTTTCTCACACTTATGGACAAAAATTATCTTTACATTCACTTATATCAACATTTTGTATTAATTGTTCGAATAATTAAACGATTAATATTGATAACTATCCGTTTTTATTAATTTCACTAATACGTGCTTGATTATCTGGTAAAAATAGCGCCATCGTCAAAAAAGCGATTCAATAATTCGTTTCGTTTTTAATTTAAAAATTGAAATTTTCATCTGAGACAGAGGAAGGTTTATTCGATTCGAAACAATCGTTTTTGAAATCGTCCTTCGGTTCCTTCTTTACGAGCAACAGTTTGAAAAGTTGACCAACCAGCAGCCTCGTTCTCCCCTACTAAAATGATCATCGAACCCGAGAACGAAGAAAAAAGTGATGAAAGCGATGGAAAATGGAAAAATCTTAGCGCCTCGAATGCCAGGAGTGTGCGGGACTCGTGTTTGGGTGCAAAAGGATCGTGTACGTATTGAGGTATCGCTGGGATGTTCGCACGTCGATAGACAGCCTCGGGTGTTAGCCGCATGCAGTCGGATAGTGGCGTGGGGCGATTAGCTCAGCCCGATACGGCTATCTCCCGGTTACAAGAAGCCCTTCGACGCCTCCTTAGAGCGCCCGCTGAGATCCTCTTACCGAGGAGCAACACGCCGCCGATTCCAGTCGGCAGATATTCCCCCGAACATCCCAACGGAAGTCAGCGGCGAGCTCTCGGTGCGAGGACTTTATCGATCGCCCCAATGTCCCACAATGTATGTCAGCAGATCGCAGATCCGCTTCTCGATAATCTATTAATTAAGGGAAAAATCGTTGATCACACATTTTATCGGAAATTTAAGTAATTGGCTGCATGGATAAATATGCGCTCGCCGAGGGCTATACGAAGCGATCGAGTTCGTCGATGTTAATCGACGAAATTTCTGGTGAGATGATTATTCGGTCTGTCAAAATGTTGCGAGTTTATTTTCGAGCGTAGGCAAATTTTTTTCGAGGAGCAAAGATCAGGAAGCGAAAAATGTTGTGTCGATTTTCTGAAAACTTTTCGCGATTCGTTGTCTCGAATTTAGTCACGATCTTTCAACCGAAGTGTGGTTGCCTCGGTTAATTAAGGCTCGATCGCGCGTTCTCACCGCATCCCGAGTTTTCGGGCATGCACACTCCGCGACAGGAGAAGATCCAGATCGAGAGATTCGATAGGACGCGCGGTCGCCTGCGTCCTTTTTTTCGAATTTTCATCGATCGATTCGTTTCGTTTGTTGCTACGAAAAAGAGTACAAATTTTGGAAGCTTCGAGCCTCCTTTTTAACCGTATTTAATACGGACCCGCGCGAGCTTTCGCTCCCGTTAACCGATCAATCGATAAATTCGAGCTCCGCTGAGAGCAGCGATCCTAATTAAGCCTCCTCGCCCCGTAATTACAGCCAATTAACGTCACTATTCTCGCCAACAATCTTATCCCCCCGGTGACTTTGCTCCATAAAATCGGCGGGAATTTTCAACAGCGACAGAAAAACCCTGAGCTCGCCCTTTTCCCGCTTCCTCGAAATCTCGTTCTTTTCTCTTTCACTTTTCGAGGATCTCAAAGAAGGAAAAAAAATAACGAGAAGATACGTCAGCCCGCTTCGTCATTCGAACTCCTACCGAAGACTTTAAACTCCGGTGGACCCGATTTTCGAAATTCCTCATAAATCCCGATCCTCAGTGGCTCGACTTTTCCTCCTCCGGGGACGCGCATCCTCGCGGTCAATAATTTGTTGCTCCATAAAACATTGCTCGCCGTGGGGAGCGATTGAGCTCGGGTGTAAGAAAAGAAACGGAGCTTCGGATAAAAGAGGTAAAAATGAAAGAATAAAATAACACGCACAGCTCGAGCCTCTCGCTGTATCTGATTTAAAGAGAAAAAAAATGTATATAAATACAAAGCTGAAGGAGATAGAATTACGAGATACGCCAGAGAGATCTGATACGAGAGATATTTTCTGGTTCACGATTAATTCCAACGCCACGATATATTCATTCATCCGCAATCGCTTACTCCCGTTACGTACATAAATATGTTGAAATTGACGCGTCGCTCTTCGTTATTTTTTAGCTCATAAACGTTGTATATTATTCCGTTGTAAAACCGGGAAAAAAATGTTTAAAAATCAACGCATTACCAGAAAAATCCTACGAAACATAATACTGAAGGAAGAAAAAACGAAACCCGTTTTCTCTACCGTGTATTGCGACCCGCTGCGAGTAAACTATTTACATATTCATGCCCTCCGCCGACACGCGCTCTCTTCCTCGGGCCTGGTCCCAATTCTCCTCCGCGACTGTCCATTAAAAAAGTGATGGAAGAAGAAGAGGACAAAAAAGAAGGAATCAAAGGCATCGGAAATATGGAAAAAATCATCGTTTTCTTTGGCGATTCGAAAATTCGAATGAGCTAGCAATATGGATGAGAGTTTCGTCACCCGAATCTACGCATACGTAGCCCATCGAGCACCGATCGAAAAACATTCCGAAGAAATTCAATGAAAATCGCGTCAATGAGATGCATCGAAAGTTTAGCCGTGAGATTGAATCATGAATGAAGCTGATTTTTGTCATTTTTTTTGCCACGTTCTGCTTTCTTGATTCTCGTAGTGCTGCCATTGTATTAAAAAAAAAAAAATCGTAAATTTCGATGCATCCCAACGGAGATTAACAAAGTTATGGGGAGACGAAAGAAATCGAACGACTGGCTACGAAGATGAATCGGTGACAGTCTCGTAAAACTTGACGCGACTTCGCGATGGGCAAGTGCCAGCAACTTGACGCGATAAACTTCAACGAGAGTTTCAATGGAATCCACTGAGCGCGATCAGAAGCCGATCAAAGACTCGATGAAAAGAATTTGGAGGAAGCAAAGGTTCTCGAAGGAAAATATTTGGCTCTCACCGCGACGCTCGGAGCCTGCTCGGCAATTTCCGAGCAATTTGAACTTTTCGATCAGAAGCACCGGACGAATATTGGGTCAGGGGATTCAAAAAAATGAAGAAAATAAATAATTAATATTAATGGCGGTATGGAGAGGGTAATTTTCAATTTGTCGCGGTTCTGCACACGATTCGTTGCGAAGACGAAAAGAGCTGAGCGAAGAGGTCGCTCGCTGTAATACGTGAAACCGTTCGCAGCGGCCCTCGGGCGGCGGGAGCGCGAGCAACGAAAGTTTCGTTTTTTTTCGAAGCGTGGGACAAGAGGCAAAGAAGAGTACGCCGAGCGAGTAATAGTGACAGTGAGCACGTAACCGAACGACCAGAATCGATCACCCGAGTCCATAAAACCGATCGACTTCACCACGCGACCGGGAGAGCCATCGATCTCGCGGTAGCGGAGATCGATCGCCGCGTCATTCCGCGGCGCGGGATGCTGGGAAGGCCGCGATACGAGAATAGGTCACTCGTCCAATTTCCAGCTCCTTTATGCTCTCCCCTCGTTCCTTTTTTGCATCGATTTTATTGCAATTACTCAAATATCCTGGCCTCGTTTAGCTCGCCACACACGTCGCGGAGAAAAATCAATGATTCGCGCTCCTATATGACATTGTAAGATCGCGCAACTGCAACGATTTTCTCCGCGAGTCGGGAAATTCCGCTCCAACGATCTTACGATTCGAATAATTTTCGCACTTCGCCATCGAGCGATGCCAAAGAATTTTCGCGAGATAAAAATAACCAACGAACGAGATAATTTTGCCAGCAAAAAATTGTCAGATTACCGGCCGCCTCGAGCCACCTTGATTGTGGACAAAAACGAAGCTCGATCGAGTTTCATCGAGAAACTCACTCCCGCGGTGAATGAAGACCCGGGGACCGAGCGATGAGGAAACGTGATCGAAGCTATTGGCCGCTATTACTCACCAGCGGTAAATCCTATGAGCGCCATTGTACCAGATGTATATTCTCTAAGTATATACGATCTCGATCGTCTTCCAAGTCGAGGACGGTCTCGCAGCAGTCCGATAGATCGAGGGACCGATCGGCCGACGATTACGCGGGTATATTGATCGGGCGCATAGCATATCTCGGGGAATAGGTCACCTGTGCGATTGGGTTCTAAGGATATAGTGAGAGTTGGAACTGTGCATGTGATAAGAGAGGAAAATGTGGAGGCGAGGAGAAAAAAAACAAAATTCCAAAGCGTAGTACAGAACGCGAGGTTCATTTTGAGGACTTCCCGAATGGAAAGCGTCACGAAAATCTGAGCGGATCGGGGCACGTGGGAAAGACAGTTTTCTCCAATTTTTTATTCCGAGCGAACGATTTTCTGGTTTGCGAATAACAAAGTGTCGGATATTTACGTTCCGCGAGGAGGATTTCCCACGACGTAGAGAAACGACGGTCGCGTGGTGAGTAGGCCAAAGTGCGCTGATGCTGCGCGCTCGCTCCCAAATAACTGTTCACGAGGTCGGGACCGCGAGCATTATCGGGTTTTCTCGAAAAGCCCCCGGAGGTAAATTCGGCTCGTATATTCGAAGAATGCGAACGAGCTGCCTAATTGCGTCCACCGAATCCATCTCGATTTTCTCACCCTCGCGCATAGGAACGATCGTCCGCCGCGAGTTCAACAAGTGCATTTGCGCCATTCCCCGCTCCTCCGGTGCTGGGACATTAAGAAATAGTTCTGCCAGCGTATTATTATATTGCGCTTTAAATGGTAGCGATAAATTATCCGCACTGTGTGTTCCTCTTTCCTAACCGCAATCGCCATTTAAACGCTTCGCTCTCATATCGTATCTCTCTGCCTCCGTCCACATATAATAATAATACTCGGCTCGCGAGCACACTCTACGTATAAACGGCTACACATGCTCGTGTATTATTAAAGATACACTCGCGTCCGCGTGTGTCCGCGATGCTGTACGTTCACCTCCACTTTGTTACGACCATTCCGCACATACGCGCGTCAATATATTTACCAAACATACGAATCAGCATCCTTTATAAACACGAATAGATAAAAATGTTCGATGACGATGGCGAATCGTAGTGAGAACGAGGGAATTTGAGGACGGTCGAGGAACTTTTCTGGTTTGGCCGATAAATCGTGCCCTTAAATTTGTTCAATCAGTCAAGTTTTTTATTAGCGGAATGAATATTGGCTAACTAATGAAAATTGTTGATTTAAAAAGCTTGGATTGGCCAAAAATTCTGTTGGATCAAGAAATGTACTCTCACAAGAAGAAAATGATATTTTGTTGAACGTACTCGAGGAAATAATTGTTATTTTGAATTTTTTATGAACTTTTCTTGTCCGGAGGGAATGGCCTGTGATTGAGGTTGTTCAAATATTCCTTGGTTGAAACGTGAGTAATTTCAGTATGGGAATTAGGTCCAAAGCGATATGATTTTCCATAAAAATTACTCTTTTTTTCTCGAGTGATCCAGAAACTGCTCGTAAAGTGCAAGAATTTAAAAGGGGGAGGGTTGGCTCTACGGTAAACCGAGATTCCTATAATACAGCGGCGTGCCAAAAATGGCTTGAGCCAATTAACGTACGAGGTGCCCTATTCGTGCCGTTACTCGAGGCTAACAACTCTGATGCGCGGGCTGTAAGGATCATGTCGTCGTTTTCCTCGCGACGACGACGACGACGACGACGACGACGACGACGACGATGTCATCCGCGAGGAAGAGGCGAGCTCCTACGGGCCCGTGGATTCGTCGTTGTAATGCATTGCTCCCCTTTACAGCGGTATTCCATTTAAATAAATTTAAATAATGCCACGCGAGCCACGACCCCGCGTCCTCGTGCATTTCTACACACACGCGCAGCGACGACTGAACCTCGAACTATGCTAAATCAATCGTAATTGTTAATAAATAATCCTCGTACAAGCCCCGAGGCTCCATTCATCTCTGGGAGCATCAAATTATTCTAATCAACATTATTTTATGACAAATAATCACAGGAAACGAGCTCACCGAGTCTGAGGCTCAAAAGCCTCAACAAAATTATCACAATTCAATGAAAAAATTGTTGGAATTCAGTTCAAATGTTTCATTGAAATAACAAATTAGTTCATGAAATTTTTACATCGCGTTCCAGATATATATCGAGATATGGACCAAAAAAAAAGGTTCCCTCGTATCGTAAATAGAAGATGAAAACAAGATTATTGACGCGGTATCCTCATCCTTGTCTTCGTCGTCGTCGTCGTCGTCGTCGTGATCTGGTTACATTGCTACCCGTTATGTTGAGCGAGAGTTCGGAGTACATTCTTACCCTGTTGGCCTGAGCTGCTCCGTAGCAGCGTCCTATACACGTACGCTTTCTTCTTCATATACTTCTGCGTGGCTTTCTTCTTGGCTTCCATACACACGCGCACACATACACAGACACATGGATTTATATATAGAAATAACATTGAATGATCTCTCTTCTTCCTGCTTCTCTGCTCCCTTTGCCCCGTATTATCCCACACGACTTCTGATACTGTTCTCTGCATCTCGCCTCGCTCTTACTCCTCCTTTTTCATGCTTCTCCATATGGCAATACGAATCTCCGAGGTCTCGGGCGACTGCTTTGCATGAAATTACAACTCTACCTCGCCTCCCTCGTTCCCAACGAGCCTAGAGCATAATGTCACAGTACCTAAAATCACGAAGCGTGTGTGTGTGTGTGTGTGTGTGTGTGCTACGTAAAATACGCTTGGAATCGTTTATCGAATTAATTATAATTTTGCATTATTCAGCTTTCATTGCGCGATCATTATAATGCGGATACGAAGATTTTTTAGAGCGGAAAATCGAGCAATAGCGAGGATAATTGATCGTTGGAATTTGGAGTTTTTTGTGAAGAAGATCGACGAATGGTGTGGGGAAAAATGATGAATGAATCGATGAGAATTGGAGTGTGAATAAAAAGTGGATTCAAAAGGGGTTGAGACGTGTAGAAGAGTTATCTAGAAAATAAAAGTGCGCCTCCCTTTTACAAACGCAGCCGGAAGTTACGAAGAATCGTACGTTTTTATTGGAAATTGTGTGTGTGTGTGTGTTTAAAAATGTTTGTTTGTTTGTTTTCGTTCCTAAGAAATGTAAGTACGCACACGTCAGTCGATTGAGCGGGTAAGGATCAAAGAGAAACGAGACTCGAGCGTAGGTATCGAAACTCCTCTCATTTTCTGTCTTTGGTACCGATCTTCTGTATGCCCTTTAGCGGCGATTTTATTATACAGGATTGTCCCCGCCGGGGTTTATACCGTGGCGAGGCTGTCTCTCTCGTCCCTTTCGGTCGATGTGTACCGGCCTCTGCGTGCTCTCTGACTCGAATTGTAATCAGTCGCTGCCCTATGAGATCGTTCCTTTGTTTCTTTGAGCTCGATCGAATCGACAGTTGGATGTAGTACATCGATCGATCGATGAAATAGTTTTCCACTGGAAATATCAGTCCAAAGGATCGAAAAAAGGGTGAAAAATTAATTGTTTGAGGTTATAAATGAGGTTCGTTTCGTTGCGGAATTCCGCTCGAAATATCGATTCTTATCGCGCACCGAGAGTGAACAGAGCACGGAAATTAGAATGTGCGGCGAATGAAGGAATTACCAGCAGAGCGATACCCGAGAATTAAACTACCCGCGTACACAACTCGGTAAACTGCGCAACTCGTACGCGTACGTACGTAGTCTCGAGGAGGCGAAGGTAGATTCGTAAATCTAGAGGAACGTCAGGATATATTTCTGACAGACACGCGGAACGAGTGTTCTCAGAACTTTTATAACCCCGTGCTCTTGCTCGCTTTATTCGCTCTGTCCGTTGGCCTCCGGTGCTCCCTTACTCTTAACTTTATCGCGCGGATGATATGCATGGGATACAAATAAACTGGCTACCCCCAACAGGGAAATTAAATCTTGGCCCGCTAGCGCGCACTTATACCTACGAGATATTTACAGTGCGACGAGTTTAATATGGAGACGTATGCCGAGCGTAAACCAGTGGGGAGTCCTCGACGCTCTCTCGCGCGCGCGCGCGCGCGCGCGTTGTCCTCTACGCTCTTCTTATCCTCTCTCCGCGAGCGATGATTTTATACGGGACCAAAAGCGCGAGATATATCCCCTCGACATCATTGTAAATATCAGCCAACTATACGAGCTCGTAAACAATTGCCTTCTTCGTCTTGCCCCATCGGGAGAAGGACGATGCGGCTGCGCGGCGGCCACTGGACTCGGAGAGATGTACACTGGCTCGTGCGATAAACAATCTCTTCGGGTTTCTCATTGGCTCTTAGTCAATAATTACTTGTCGCTCGGCTGGAGAGCGCACTTGTTTTAGTCAACTCGTCGAGGATAACGAGACTCCCTATTTATACGGTCTGAGCCGCGGCTGTGCGTACGCGAAGCGTCGGAGGGGTGCGCCGCGCCGCGGCGAAACTCGGAACTACGCTGACTCGATTTCGTCCGGGCCGGCTCAAGCGTCTATTGACGATCGAAAATTAGGCTGGTGACAGTAATAACGGCAATTGGCTCATCGAGGGAACTTTGTCATAATGGTGAAAACGCAAATACGAAAATAGCCGGTTTCAATTTCTCGTCTATGTTTATAGAAGAGAGAAAATAAACGGTGAACGTTCGAGCAGCTGCATCAGATAATTAATTCACTCAGAAAAGCTATGAAATCGTGATATTTATATTTATCACTTGTACAAAGTACAGAGTGAGAGCATGAGTTAAACGCACGTTACGCCCTTATTTTCTCTCTTTTGGTTATTCCCTCTTTCCTTATTGCAGCCTCGTAAATCGAGGACTCTTAAGAACGATGAGTACGAGGCTGGAGAGCACGAGCACGGAATACGCAATTTGCTAATTAACACTTTTCGATCTCGATGATTACGGGACAGTAATTAATATCTTGAGCCTTCGTTTGTACATGAACGAGCGTTTTTTATTCTCTCTTTTCGTAAGAAATAACAGCACGCAGCGATATTAGCACCGAGATCGAAAGTGATTGCGCGCGGGAGATGTACGCTCGATGTTCGTCTGCCTGCTCTTACATGCGCCGCGGTGCGACTGTCAAGCGCTCCTGCTCACCCAGCGATCGAGCAATTAAATAGCAATCGTAATAATTATATAAAACGTGAATGAGCTCCGAAACCGTTTAGTCAAATCCGGAAACGTTACTCAATTCGTTGAAGACGACGCGCGCGCGCGCGCGAGTTCGAATATACTCACGCGACTTTCACGTTAGAACATCATCGAGTCATATAATTAGCTCGATAACGTCTCAGTACCAATTTGCCCTTTCGAAATGTTACTCGCGATGCGACTCGATAACAGCAAGAACTGGAGCTGGCTCGCGCGGCGAGCGCTCGTAAAATGTCCCATTTTCGATCGGAATAAACCGGCTACTAAACCAAGAGGCGTATTCCGAGTGTATTACCAGCCCGTAATTTATACGAGTCTAGAAAATTACGAGCCACTTGTAGACGTACTCACTGTGCCCGAGATCACTCCGGATAAATCCTCGGACGAGAAGCTCCCATGTTAAACAGTTCGATATCGACCCACATCGCTCCGAAAGCCCCGTCAAAGAAAGTTATAAAAATAAATAAAAACAACAACACTTGCTCGCTCGAGCCGGGAAGCAGAGCTAACCTGCTATTATCCAGAGTACTTCGCGGTGTCACCTCCGAGCGGTATGGAAAGAAATCCCATTAACAGGCTTCCGCAAAATAAATTGAGTCATCACGGGCCGTCAGATTCTGAAGATTCTTTTCATTATTTTCCGAAAGACGATTTCCGTTCGCCAAAAATTCGAGGATCCTGAAATCCTCGGTGTCGCCGAGCATCTCGAGCGTTGCTCATCGAACGATCGGAGAAACTGGCCCGTGTATTTCAACGCCGCAACACCAAGCCGGCAGGAAAAAACCGAGGAAGAGTTTCCCCCGAGGACCCGCGGTGAGCCAATGTTCGCTAAAACTGGCGAAGGCAGCTTTTGAAAGCGCCTGTAAACCGGCGGTACTTTCTGGTCCTTTTTACCGCGGTACATCAATGAAAACCGCTCCGAGAGCGCGCGCGTCTTCTGGATGTAGAGGCTGAATAGAGCACGGGGAATCAAGGGAACGGGAGAATCGGGTCTCGCTAGCGGACACTCGCGGAAGTCGAGTTTGCCAGAGCGCGTTGGACTGTCACACTGCGTATGGGTTATTAGATCGGTATCGCGAGCTCTCACAGTAGGCTGTACGTACTTTTTATCAATACATGCATGTTCGGCCGTGTGTAAGTTCGTACGGAGCTGCGCTATCGGGCTCGTGTGCGCACAACAAGAGCTTACAGTTCGTGCCGACTGACAAGACTCTGTGAGAACTCTACGGTACTTTGAATTCGCGTTTATTCGCTACTCGGGATCCTGCCGGCACCGACTCGCTCCGAGAGTACGTGACGTCGTCGCTGCCCCTATCACTGTTTCTCTACCAAACTCTCGAACGCATTAATACACAGATATAAATTGCTGCCGAAGAGCCTCCGCGCGGTAAAGCTTTCCTGCGACCGAGATTTCGAAGAGCAATTGAACCGCGATTTTTCCCGCTGTTCGTTGTGCCCTCGCGCTCCTTCATAATGCCAAAGATGCTCCGAGGACGCTTCGATTCAACATCGGACTCATCGGCAATTGGCAATCAAGAATCGTGCATTTATCATGCTCGCAAAAGAGCGTTGAGACATATCGAGGAAGATCGAGGAACACACCGAGCAGCCATAACGCCTCGTTAATCGAAGCATAAATTTCAATATTTTCATTGGGCTCAAAGTAACGAAGCTATTTCTCTAGAGAATTAAAACCGCAAGTTCGTTAATATTTAATCTTAAGAATCGAGTGACACATCTATTTCATCGGAAACTTCAAGATACTCGCTTCGTTTTAACTCGCTAGGAAGTAGTACAAGGTCGAGAGGTTTTACCATAATTCTACGTTTAAAATCTGATGACACGCATCTATAATTTAGTACTAGACGCCCCGAGATACACGTATTTCATCGGGGGACAGCGATGCACACCAGCGAATTTATACTCCCGTTAAACACCGCGGCGATGAGCTAAATGACAAATTGGGCAAGATGACGAAGTGCTTAATTTGCGCAATTAACCCGTAGATCTGCTTAGTACGTGGCTCGCGAGAAGAGCACGTACCGCTTAGACAGCCTGCGAGTAAATCAGTCTTCGTTCCTTACTCGCGTTACCACTCCGCGGATCCTTCCTTCATCAGCTCCAGCGACCCAGCAGCAGCCACCGACCGATCAAACGTCAAACTCTTCTCTTTTCTTCGTGTACTCGTGCTCGAAATATTTATCATTTTCTCACTAATTATCAACATTTCTTATTCCTTTTATTTCCATCCTGATGAACGGGAAGTGCGTATGAAAAATACGAATTTCGCTTTTTATTAACGAAAAGCAAATCTTGCTATAAAAAAACGACTTGGTTCCATCAGATTTTATTGCTATTCGATGAGACTTTCGTCACACTATTTTCGTCGAATTTAAATTACGAATCGATCAGCGTGTTGAATTCTGACCACGAGAGTTTCGAAAGAAAACAATGAAAATAAATATCTTCTTACGCGCAAACTAAGTTTTTCCCGCAAACATATTTTGCCTTCAACCTCTGGATTAGTTCTGTACGGTTGTTTACTCGTACGGTTTTTGATCGCGCGGGGTGAATGACTCGGACTCGGGGCGCTTCTCCGGTTCCGTCTGTTGACCAAAAAAAATTCAAGGCTCGTGCGGAGTTTCTACTCGTAATGCGACAATTAAAAATCAGTTTCAGACAAGATCCGGTGACATGCGAAATTATCGCGGCGTTTTCTTCGCTAGCGAATCCCCGGACTCCAGCCAGACTTGCGATCGTGGATGAGAGACGTCCCGAGACTCGTGCAATAAGGGGCCTTTTTTCTGAATTGTATACGCTGATTGACCCGATCGATTGAGTAGTCGAAATTTTCGCCAAATAATAACTGACAACGAGCGAGCGCAAAGGAGCGTCGTTCGCGAGCGCATTAAAATTTCGATCGATCCAACGAATCAGCGTTATAAATATTTGTTGGATCTCGGAAAACTTCACGATCGAACTCGGCACTGTTTATGAACATGAATTAATGATATTGAGATGGAAAAAAGAGTCGGCGTGGGAAGCCCCGTGGCTTACTGGGATGTATCGTGACGAGGTCCCTCGAGGATTCACCTGGAAGGTATAACGCGTCCTTGGACAGCGGTCGATCGATATCGACATGGGCACGAGACCCGGAACTCGTCCGCTCGCTTCCTTCTCTCTCATTCTCGCTGCGTGAGAGTGTGTCTCACGCGAGAAATCGAACGACGAAGTGTATTCAATTGAGTTTGGAATAAAGTGGGATCACAAGCGGCGGCCCCCTCTCCGTCATTATCTTTTCCATAATCTCGCGAGTTCCCCGTCTTTTCTAACGTCGCTGTCAATGCCCGGCATATTTCTTTTCATCCCAGCAGGATACAAAAAAGGAGAATCTCGAATTCCGAGAATTCGAAAAAAACAGACTAACCTCGAGACTTTTTATCCGAGATTGTGGACCAAATAATTCGTTCCAACGCTCGTCGAGAGCTGCCTCTCGAGACAGGGGGAAACATCTGGAATCGTACTGTTATCGCAGCCAGAGCGTGATTCTTCGAGCAATACATAATACGAAGGCAAAAGCCTAAGAGAGCCTCGTCCTCTCTCCCTCTCGCTCAACACTTCGCTCTCGTCGTCCGCGAGTCGCCTCCGACTCCAAAGATTCTTAATTACAGCATTTTACGATCAGACGAGCTTTTTCAGCCTTCTATTGGTGGATTATGGAGGTTATTTACGGCCAATAAAATAAACCGGGCAATATACCTATGTATACACGTGTAGTATCATATAAAACGAGAAGATTCTCCGAATTCGGCTTTGATGACCCCGTGCCCCGGCAGAGCTTCGTAAGTTTGTTCATACTTTTGTATATACTCGATCGTAACCGACGCAGGCATTAACTGATCCATAATATGCTCGCATCTATCCTCGATCGATTATCCTCAAACTGCTTACCCGAAGAAACACCTTAAAGCCGATAAATTCTTTACTTTGCTTCTTTTTATTCAAAATGGATCTTGCTAAGTTGAACTTTGACCTCGATCGAAGGTTGACCCGAATCGAGATCGAGGGAGGCTGCTGAGCCTCATTGGTCGAAATGATTTTTATTATTCTTGCACTCTAGTTTATGCAGATTTGTAAAAACCCAAACGGCGGACGACCTTGAACCAGCGACCTCACGAAACGACCAGCCTTTCATTTTGTTCACGAGCCCCAATTAATACGGGAAATATGCACGTGCGCCTCGTCGCCTTAATGACATGCCGAGATTTCTTAATTATATGGACGTTTTACCAGAATTGTTATGAGGTCGCCGAAGTAGTTTAAGATCGCGGCGAACACGGGGTTTCCGTTCACCAAGCCGTTTTCAATAAAAGCTTAAATTTTTCGACAGAATAGAAAGGTTTGTGGATGCCGGTGATCGGGACTGAAAATACCACGATTTTGGTCGTAATCGACACGAATCTCGCTGCGGTGATCTCTCCTTCCATCGCGCTCTTGGGTCGTTAGGAATTTACGTAATGGCATGATTCAACGATACGTAAACTTGGGGCACGCTATTAACGACGATCAGCGCGGTTTGTTTTCAAATCGGAGAATCGTGTCGGTCAGAAAGTTGCTCGAAAGGTGATTTCGTCGTCAGATTTCTCGCGATCGAAGGCCACATTTGAATCTGCCGAAAAAATCGATCAGCAGAGTCTCGCCGAACTGTAGGAAGAAAACTGTGCGCGGCGAGCGAGGATTAAATACGCCGTGCGTGGATCGACGTGGATCATCGGCCGACTGGAGAACGGGGAAGAGAAACAAGTGGCCGGATCATCGCGGGAGAGAAAGTGGAGCGACGACACCTCCGAAAATAACGTACGGAGTAGCCTGCTGGTGAATGTTGGAAGCAGCGGGTTTGTGGAAAATAAGATTGACGATGGTGTAAGTAAGCTCAGCGGCCATTTGTAATTACACGGTGTCGCATCGTCGTCGTCGTCGTCGTCGTCGTCGTTCGGAGATCATTGTAATCGAAACGTTTACCGGTTGCCAGCTCAGCTGGAGTAATTGCGGGACTTGGTTGCGCGTCCCACTCCCCGCGATCCTCGCGGAGAGCATCTTTCCTTTCCGCTGATCAGCATCGCACAGAGTTGTTGCCGGTTGTCAGAGGCGCGACGTAACTCCGACGTGCATATAAAATACGCACGCGGGTCTCTTTGCGGATTTGCCCGATGACGATGCTCATCCAGGGAAAGCGAGATTACTTTCGTTCTCGCGGATGCCCCTTCATTAGCCCCGTCCAGTTGTTAGTAAGTACCCTTGTCCGCGTCGCGATCCCGGAGCGCGCAACAAGGAGTCGTAACGGGCTCGAGCGCATTCGTTAAGAGTAGCCTGGAGGCGATTTTCCGACTAGCTGGTGCACAATGACGATTTTATTTCGAGGGAGAGCTAGAAGTTTGAAGTTATTTTGGATTGAGCCTTTGGAGGAAGAGATAAGGAGCACTTGACTCGGTATCTCGGGGAGGCCGATGCCGGGGAGCCAAAACGAGCAAGACGGAGATCGATCGTGAGAGCGGCCAAGGATCTTTTATATACGGAGCTCTTTGGTCACGAGTCTCACGAGTCGCTTTATAGTAGCGAGTATAATAGCTCGAGAGGAATGAGATTTTAGCCTGGCATTGCCGCGCTCTCGTCGTCGTCGGAGAAAGAAGCTCGCGGAGGCTCTCTTCACCCTCCAACATTACGATTCGCTCGTTCATAATTAAACAAAGAAAAATTCAACGTTGTCGTTATCTCGAGGATATATTGCCCGACGACTGTCGGCAATAATTGGACCATAAAATCCTCCGAGGCAAAGGTCATTTAAACTGATCAGCAGCTGATGAGATATCAATTAATTGGTCATCGTACGAGCCCGCGTTGCGCCGGGGACCGGTGAGCTGAATCAACCGCTGCAACTTATTCATTAATATTCTTCTGATGGAGCATCTTAGAATAATAACTGTCCGATGAGTTTTTATCCAGAATTTCAATATCCAACGATCCTCCACACTTTTAGCATCATTTTTACAGGCCCGGTACTCTTCCTTGCGTATTTATCCATCCGACCCCCGGCCCCTCGGCTCCCCGATGAATCCACGCTGGATAATCGAGGAAGCGCGCGCGGTTTCATCTTTATGACGCTGGAGCCTCGTAACTCCTCGGAAACGTCGTCGTACTCTCACGGGAGCCGTTCACCACGATTTTCTACGGCCCAGAACGAATGTACAATATCGTCGTTAGACCTTCCTCTCTTTCTCTTCGTGTTCCTCGACCACGAGCTACGAGAATATAGTGTCTATCTGCACCCAGCCTCCCAGATGCATCCTCGCTGGCGTGCCCCCCTCGGAAAAAGGAAGGAAGGTACCGCGATACTCTTTACAGGAAAGAAAAGAGAAAGAGAGCCGTGACTCGTCGAGATTCGCTCATCGGATCCGGAAACGAAACTTCCTCGGAGGATTTATTGGCCACTTCGATTCTGGAATCGCTGCGGAACCTCTGCATCGAGTCGAATCAGTCCGAGCCGTCTGTTTACTTCTCTCTTCCGATCAGGATCTTTCGACGATTGTTACGTTTTTTCTTCTCCGCACTTTCCAGCAATTATCGTAAATTTTTCATCTCGATTGATCCGAAGAGATTGCCTAGGAGTGAGAATAAATTTAGTAACAGTCCTGCGAGGCTAAATGTCCCGGCCCGGTTGACATCTCACTCTCCGCGCGTCGGGGGCTTTACCCCACGAATACTCGAGCACCTTCGAATCAGTGATTTATACGAGCGATTAAGTATAGCAGGATGGAAAAGGGATGCGTAAGAGAAAAAGAGAGAGGGAGCGGGCTGTCTTTGATATTTTCAGGGATGCTGGAGCAGCGAGTGTTTGGGCGAAGATGCTCCGGAGATAAGCCGGCGATCACGGGCCGAGGCGATTTCTGCGCGAAACTTTACCGACTCGCCGCCCCTCTTAAGGATGCCTCATAGCTCACGGTTTATCAAACGGTCTCGCGGCCATATTGCTCGGGGAAGGAGGGAGCAGCGGCCGGGAGGGAGGGAAAGAAGAAATCTGGCCGAGCTCGATATCTTTCGATCCAGTAGATTATTCTTCCCGCTCTCTCGGTCGCGGTCCCCCCGCGCATGGCGAGAGCTCGAAGCAAATGACAAAAAGCCTCGAGAGACTCGGGAATTAAAGGGAAGAGAAAAAGACACGAGTGAAATACGCCAGAATGAAATTCTTCGGGTACGTCTGCTCGCTCTATCTAACGATCCTCTCCTCCGGGTTTTAGGATCCCCGCGGTCATTAGCTGCCTTGTCACTCCCTGATCTAGACGATATAGCTCAGCCGGCCCCGGTCGCGACAGCTCCGGACAACCGCATCTTCTTCCTCGTTTTTCACGTCGTCGATGTTATTTGTTACGAGACTGGACCGTGAGACTTTCCTACCCACTCTCTTTGCTTCCATTCATTTCGGTATTTTATTACGCGCGATTAATTTGAGCCATCACTTTGGATGCATGAGACATTAATCAGGTGACCCTTTCGGACCTTAGCTCGTGTCTCCAATGCCTTAGCTCTGAATTCTCGTTCAAGAGAAAGCCCGTTTTTATAGCAGCGTATAATGGAGCCAATTATCATGGGAGAAGTACAAGATGCTAATTTTACAAAACACTCTTCGTAACGTCCCAACTCCTCTCGATGCAGACTCCTCTTGAAAACTTGTTCCTTCTTTCTTATTTGCTTTTGAGCTCCCCCATTTGGCAGCCTGCTACGAGAGACCTGCGCCGATAAGTATAGCATTCCGAACGATCAGGTTTCCCTAGTCCACCAGAAACGAGGTTTTCGTCTCGCTCCATATAATTTGGAGCACTCAACCGTGACCCCGAAGCGAGTCGACAACGGCTCAAATCATTCGTGATATCTTCGGAAGATTCTCGTTCAAGTGCGCTTTCCTCGCATATTCGATCCCTCTCCTCACTTTTTATCAAGGTTCTCATCTTTTGATCGCTAATTATTCTAATCTTGAGTACATTAACGTTGAATATTATTGAAAATAATTACAATCGAAGAGAGAAATTATGAAGGTGATCTATTTGCTGGGCGTCATGACAAAAGAGTTTCGTTTCGTGTTGCCTGCGTTTCGTCTTCTCATGCAAGAGGCTATTACAGGAGTAAACAAATCCGGATCTGGCTCTTGGACCTTCGCGCAACAGCATACGAAGAGACTGGCGATGTATCCGAAGAGCATCGTCGTCACCATTCCCAGAGGGGTGTACCACATGTAGGATATTCGGTAGGGATAGAAGTACTCGCCGTCTTCGGCGTCCCTGTTAAAATACAGAGAATGGAAACGAAGGAGTTTTATTTAAAAAGAAAAAGGAGATGGAAGTACTCACATGAGAGCGAATAATCGGGCGTCGTAGAGAGCTGTGTCGACGGCCGTCAAGTTGGTGGAGCAATTGGCGACCGAGACCGGAAGGTCGAGGACCGGAGGTTTCGGGGATCCGAAAACGACCCACAGAGAAAAGGCGAGACTGAGGAGAATCCCAATAACGGATCCTGCCTCGTTGGCACTCTCGACGAATATCCCGAGACTGAAGAGGCCCAGGAGGGGCCCTCCCATCGCGCCATTTATCGCCAGAGCAAGCTGCATTATGCTGCCGAGTTGGGAGGCCAAATAGGCAACGGCCAGAATCAAGAGTCCGTTGAACGTGCCGAAAACTTTACCGAGCAGCGAAGCGGTCGAGTCCGAAAGATCGTGCCCGAAGGCGGCGTACAGCGGCTTTATGTAATCGGCGACCGCGACCGCTGCCAAAGAATTTATCATCGCCGAGACCGTGCTGAGGGAAGCGCTGAAAACCCCGGCTATGAAAAAGCCTGACAATCCTGGTATTTGGGACATGCGAATTTTGGCAAAGTACGGCATGACCTGGTCGAACGAATACACTTTCCCGGAGGCGACTGGATCGCAGTCTTTGAACCAGGCATACAGCGCCAAACCCGCCAATGATGTGACCAGAGACATGCTGACTGTGAGGGGCACGTTGAGAAAAAGTGCCAGTTGAGCTTGTACCAACGACCTGGCAAAATACGAAACGGAAGCGTCGACTCTCACTCGTCTCGCGACTTTATTATTATATCCACTGAAACTTCAACACCCACCTGGCGGCTAACAAACGTTGGATCATGATCTGATTGACCGCGAAGTTTGACAGGAAAAAGAAGGCACCGCCGATCATGAGGCCCCAGAAAGTATGTCGTTGGGTTGGATCCAAACTGAAACTGAGGAAAGATCGAAAGAGATTCAACACCTCACCGATCGCCAATCACTCTGAACCTCGTCGGACCATGATTGCCAATCACGCACTCTAAAAATTCCAGACGACCGCCCTCGCCCGCCTTGCTCCAAATCTCCAAGAATCCGCCCTCGAAGTCGTACCAGGCGACCCCGATTATGCAAAAAAGTGAGGCGAACATGAGGACTCCCTGGAACACATCCGTCGCCAGAACGGCTTTCATTCCACCGATGCTCGAGTAGAAAGTGCAGATCAGGCCTATCACGAGGACGCTCATCATGCTCGAGAGTCCAGTGGTCGCTTCGAGCGCCAATGCCGGAGCATACAAAACGACTCCGGTGTACAGAACCATTTGAACGAAATTCGTCAGGCTCGCAACCAGTCGAGCCGTCATTCCAAACCTTCTCTGCAGATACTGCAACCAAAACGTCCAGGTGTATCGTCGATTTTTTCCTTCCGCTCGTTCAGCCCCCTCTTCTACTTTACCTCATAGATACTCATGGTCTGCAGGTGGTAAAAGACCGGAAGATAGAGAAAAGCTGCGAAAGGAGTTCCGAGAGAGAAGCCAAGATTCACCAGCGTGAACTGGCTCCCGTAGATGTAGATTTCGCCGCTGATCCCGAGCATGGCGATCGCGGACATGAACGCGACCATGAGAGCTATCGCCAGGAGTGGCACGCTCATCGATCTGTCCGCCGAGAAGTATTCCTGCGTCATTACTCATCGTTCAGTACCGATTCTTCTCCGAAAAACCAAGAATAAAATGGCTTCTGCTTCGAGAAACTTGAGAGTTTTTCGTACCTCCGCAGTCTTCTGGCGGCCACCGCTGAATCGGTAATAAACTCCGATCGAGGCAGAGACGCAGAGCACGATACCGAGGACTGCGTAATCGGGCCATTCCAACGCTCCTGCGCTTTCGTCGATGGCCTTGTGGGAAAATGGGAAAAATCAACGAAATAGTTGCGTTCAGTGAATATAAACGTCGCTACAGAGTGGCCCTCGGAAACTTACGTCCATCTCTGCTCTCCAGTCAAATCTCAATTCTTTGGCGACTTTTTACAAACCAGAAGCACCCACACTCGCGCACTATTTTCACGATAAGAAACTGCGAGTTCCGACTCGACGCGATCGAGCAATCTTCAAAGGTTGATACAGAACTCAGCTGGATCGCGGACCGGACTGAACTGCCAGTTCCCTGGCAGTGGAGCACCTCGCGTGTCATCCGTTACATAAAGTACTTTGTTCCCATATTCCACGACGTCACTCCGTCGTATTTGTCACTCGGTCATGGTCCCGGCGTGTCTTTCCTCACCGGGTATTTACGTGACTCAGCGCGGGGGCGGATTTTTTAGCATTGTCCAGTCTGCGATGACATTCGTTTCACATATGTTCGATGAAAACACGCGTTTGCCTAACGAGTTTCTCGGGAGTCGATGAGATCCGGACTCGCAAGCCAGAAGTACCAAAATCCTGAGAAACAACCTCAACTGAATTCCCGCTGATAATGCCCCAGCGTCAAACATTATCAAAGTGTGCAAAGTCAAAATGGAGTGGTAAAAAAATGAAGTAACTGGATGAAAAGGTTCTCTCTCTCTCTCTCTCCTCTCGCTCGGCTGTCCCGGAGCAGCTCCCCCCGCATGTCGTAAGTTGTACCGACGCGAGCACAGGCAGATGGCTATCCGGGCTGCTTTTGCGCGCGGCGCGTCGTAAGTAAAAGAGACTCGAGAAACGGAGCGAGAAAAGGTAGAGAAGGCAGCGGCAGATCGCGTGTCCTTCTTCGTGCGAGCAAGTCGCGTACACGTATACGTAAGCGAAAGTACGAGAGGGATAACGGGGGAGAAAGAAAGAGAGAGAGAGAGAGAGATAAAAAGGTTAGATCGATTTTTCATAGCTAACCGAGAAAATTACATTATGGGATAGAGAAGTCTGAGTGTGCGAGCCGTTTGAGGTCGGCTAACAAGCGCCAGATGCAAATCGGACGAGGGCATCCTCGCGCGCGTCCTCGGTACCCTGCTCGGCACACAACTCGACTCGCATGCTTCGCTTCCATCCCGGGGATTATGCCGTTGCGAGAGAGCAGTCCCAGGATTCTCAGATTCAATGCAGGCTGCCCCGCGCCCGTTGAGCTCCTCGTCTTGCTTGAACAATCGGTAGAGAAGGTAAAAACGAGCGTGTAACGCGTCATTTCGAGCTTTCCAGCAACGAAACAAACGAAAAAAAACCACCTTAAAGCATCGCCCCGGCTGCCGCACTAGAAAGTAAATCCTTCTCGATATTCTCCTCGTCGTCGAACAAGCGAGAAACAAGCTATTCGAGGGAGTAATACAGGTGATCGCGCCAAAGAATAAAATAATAATAGAGAAGAGAGCCCGGGGAAGGAGGCGCGGAGGCGAGTCTCTACGAGGGAATCGTATATACGCCTACTTACAACGTTTCGCGCCGATTGTCCAAGAAATAGGAATACAATTGTATCTTAGTGCGGTGCTCCGCGAGTAGGACTGCATAAATTAAAGAGCCGGAGAGACTCTCGAACATCGAGATTTCATCTCGCCGCGGAGCCTACATCTTTCCCGCATCAACTCCAACGCCGAGACCGACACGTACGAAGTGCTGCATGGATTTACGGACGATACGCGCGCATCCCGTCGCGCGTTGCGTCAACGAGCTCCCTTCAATATTATTGTGTTACACGTTTGCTGCTCCTCCGGCGCAGAGAGCAGCGATACTCGGTGCTGCTCCCCGATCTTATTGTAACATGCGGCTGAGTCCTCGGAATATCTCCGCTTTTAATAAGCCCGCGCGCGCGAGAGAACGAATTCGAAGCGAGGACTTTCCTAAGCGGCGGGACTATTGAATACGAGCAACAAAACTGGGCTGGATATGCTCGATGCAATACAGACTGCATTAAATATATGCAGTGTGTTTCAGTCGTCCGGAGCCGCACTGCACCCTGAGAATCCAGGTCCGCGGCGCACCGACACAATATCCGTTGGGAGAACTCGCCTCGCGAGTCGCTACTATCTTCCGGTTCACAGATAACTAAAACGCTTTTGACACCTCGCCGCATCGACGCATAAACCGTTCAGATACCCGGGAGGTTACTCCCAAGAGTTTCACCTCGCGGAGGCTCCGGTTACAGGGCGCTTCAAAAGGTGCAGTCCGCCGGGAAAATAGTGCGACGATATGAAAGAGGGTTTGGAAAGAAGGAATAAGGGGCGCTGAAAGATCTTTGCACCAAGTCGATCCGGCTCGTTTCCCGCGGTAGACTCGAAAATGGATTGGCGTTTTTCTACGGTTTCTCGAAGCTCGGGTCTCTACGGGTCGATTCCTCGTGCATCGACCCGTAGACGAGAGCGCAAAGTCTCGTCGAGTACACACGGCATCCTCGATTCTAAAAGCTTTGCGAGGGCATATTACTCGGCGTGTATGTGTTTGTGTACGGGGGAGGGAGGACATGGAAAGGAGGCAGATTAAAAGACGTTGGTGAAGGTGAGCGCGCGGCGATGGGGGCTCGACAGAGGACGCATCCGCTCGTAAGTCGTGCGGATCCTCGATACGAATCTTCGGCGACGTAATATTTAGCGGTTTGGTGGTGCTGCGCGAGGACGGTGTGTCGTTCTCGGCGCTCCCCATATGCTGCTGCCGCTGCATGCGCTCGCGCGAGAACGTACGAGCCGCGGGGATTTCGAGCTCGCCCCGAGACTAACGTATAGCCCTCGGGAGAGAGCGTCGCGCGGGGATAGGAAATCTTATTTCTCACTCCGCGGCTGGTCACCGCGACGACGCCAATGAGCGCGCACGAACCGACCTCGCCAGGCGTTAAAGTTCACGAACGTACAAGTGCCCGATTGTACGATATAAATTCGCGCGCGGCGGCGTGTACCACGAGCCAGGCTCGGCGCGAGCAAACGAGCTCAACTTTCACGTATATTTCACTAATTGGAAATACCTCGCGCGTTTCAAACATTTATCCTTCGAGCGTGTATTTCGATGAGCACGATCGTGTCCGCTCCTTCCTAGCTGAGCGGTGGTGGGCTTCGAAAAATCGAGCAGAAATTATTCGAACCGTTCCTGATACTCGCCCGGTCGCTCGACTGCGCGACCTATTTTTTCCTCCGCAGCTAATAAAAATAGTTTACGAGTCTTGATATCCAACCTTTCAAAAGTTGGCCAACCGATTAATTTGTCCCGCTGCCTGTATTTATGTGACGCAAGAGTTCCAGAGGTCGAAAGTAAAGGAGCTGCGAATGAAAAATCATCCCGAGCTCGTCGCTCGCTGGTCCGAGCTTGAATGTAAATAATACGAAAGAGAGAAAGAGAGATTCGATGAAACGCGCATCGGTGCAGTCCAATCTGCGAGTTTTCTCCGTGAGATACGGCGCGTCTTTATGCCACGAGGAGTCGCACCAACGTCGAGTATTCTCGTCCACCGTGACTCTTCGTTCCCGCGAAGAGTGTGCTCGCGCCGAGGGGCAGAAGGGGAGGAAAGACGCGCGTGCTGAAATATCAGAGCCCTCGCGTACAAGTGCCAAACGCGAGTGAGCGTTGCGCGCCGTGGACGCGACTACCGCTCAACGTCACCGCGGAGCGATCCGCGACCGCGGTAATCGCAATTTATTGCTCGATAAACAACCTCGGTGTAGGCACATCCGTCGGCTGTGGCAAAGCTCGGCTAGCACGATACCGAGTGGACGGGGGCGCGCCGGGCTACTCCGCGAATCCCTTCGGCTTATTCCGTCTATCCCCTGAAAATCCTCGGATTCGTTAAAACCCGAAAAAACATTGGGGGCTCCCAGGCCTACAGAGAGATTGGCGCTTGGAACGAAAGTTTCTCCAATTGCTGCCCTCGCCGAGCTAAATTAAATCGCGAATCACTCGCCCCCACTCTCAGAATTCTCGCTCGTCACGCATTATTATGCAAACCCGTATCGATTTATTTATAGAAATCAATGGAGATCCGCACTAAAAAGCGTCTACGAGCGGAAAGATAAGAGTTGAAAGAGGCTGCTGGCGGTGCGCGCACAGCGGCGGGAAAAGAGGAAGAAGATCGAGGCCGACGTGACCGAGAAAAACTAGTAGCGGCCCCATAGATCTGCGGCTGCACGTATGCAGCCGCGTTCTCAGGCCGCTCGCGCCGCGGTAGAGGGCGAGAGCAGCTAGTTTCATCCCGCTCCTTGACCCCTCGCCCGCGCGCGACTATCTTCAACAGTCGCTCCCTTTTTTTACCCTCGTTGCGTCTCTTTGTATCACTCGATCTCACCGAGATACGAGGCGAGGAGCTAGGGGCGGGGGGTTTCGCTAATAAGCCGGTCTTCACTTTGCCGCGAGTCCGCGCGCGGTACACCGATCGTGTTTTAACTCGTCCGTAATACGCACCCGCGCGCTCGCGAACCTGGAGGATATTCAACGCGTGTACGATCCGCCGATCTACCACTTTGTAGTACACACCGTGGGCATCCGATAATTGGACGCGAATTACCATCGCCCGATTCGCTCGCTCTCTTTCTTCGCGGATTATAACCGCGAGTGCGAGCATTTTTCACAATCGCTCGCACGATCTCGCGCATCACAAAGTCGCGGGCGCGCGCCTTTTTTCACACCAATGAAAAACACTCGCGTTCGAACAACGAGCGATTATTCGGGTGACAATAAAATCGAGGTTCTATAATAGATTCGAAATTTTATCGTCCGTCGCTCAGCCTCCTCAGGCATTTTTATTGGACTCGATATTCCCTCGATTTGACCAACTTTCTCGGGAGCAATCCCGAGAAGGTTTCTAACGACATTCGTTTTGGGACGGCACGCACTCCCGCGGACGTCGTACCTCAAGAATTACATGCAGCCGCCACCGAAGTAGTAGAAGAACGCCCTCGGATTCTCCGTCCTGAAGCGATTCACGGAGGATGAGCAGATCCGTCTGAAAGACGAGCGCGATGGGCCGAATCAGCCGGAGCAGAGCTCTTCATCCGCGCGCGCGCGAGCGCGGCCAGCCCTCGGGCCACGAAAAAACCTTCGTGATACTGACAGAGCGGGCATATAAATCGACCGATAATCCGCGTCTTCCTCGACCACATTCTCCTCTCGTATACATATTAGTAGGGCAATATAATGCCAGCAGCATGCAAATAGGCGAGAATCATTTTTTTCCTCTCCTTTTTTCATTCCCATAAGTTTACTGTATGCATAAAATCTACTTGAGCGTATAATTTCGCTATTAATCAAGACTTTTTTGGCTGAATTTGGGAGCGCCGCGGAGATAAACATGTCTCAGTGCCCGACTGTCCACGGTCTCGGTCACTTTTGCGCCTTTTCTTCTCCTCACCGCGCGCACGCGCGTATCGCAAGTTATATTTCAACTCCCGTATACCCAGTGTCCCGAAACTCTGATCTAACGGCAACGGGGCTTATTTTTCTCGGCCATTATCCATCCAAGTCTTTTGATTCGATCATTGAATCGATCTGGAGAATGGAAGGAGCGAGTGTCGAGCGAAGCGAAGAGAAGAAGCCAAAATTTCGTGTCTTACGTTCGTGGAAAAGCGTCGGAATAATTTATGAAACTGTTGAGACATCCTGTGACGGAATCAACGATATTAAGACAACAATTCGTGATGTTCCGACACGATGCAACACCCGCTTTATCGCAATTCACATTTTTTTTTTTTTGGTTGATTCAAACTTTCGTTGAGCCAAAACGAAAGCTTTGACGAACCGAATTTCAGCGCTTCCCCAGGGTTAATCGAACGCACAAAAAGCTTCGACGAATCAGCAAATTTCTCACAATCGAAGGCTCGCGACGTATCGAAAGCAGTACTGCGGCGCCCAGCACAAAACCGAGTAATTTTGCGTCCAAGCTTATAACACGCGAATCGGAGTGTCACAGGCGCTGAATAATCGACCGTTCGAGCAGTGCGATAGAATATTTCGTTGAAAGTTGAACAAGGCGATAGCTCCGGAAGGTTGAATTTATGAAAGCGCGTACGAGGGCGTTAGCAATTTGAGGCGAAGCGAGTGGTACGACACGGGCTTCTCCCTTATATGAGCACTACAAGTAAATGCATTCGTGGGTGGATCTACTGATGCTATAATTGTGCACTCGGTTCTCTGAGATCTTGGCTTTTCAATGAAAAATCAATACACGCCTTTGTAGACACTTTACCCCGTGTGTAATATTCATCCGCGCGCGATATACGAACCTTTATATACGGGCTGTCTCATGAGCGTCGACTCGTAACTTCGAAGCTTATAGAGATCAATGCCGAAGAAATGGAGTTCTCGTTTCGACGGGAGGAGTTTGTCCCCGTGCTGCTCGTGCGAGACAAACTCGAGTTGGAAAAACTGCATATTAAATCTGAGGAGATTCTCAAGTGATCCAAGATCCTACGGCGGGTGCTAACGGTCGGAAAGAAAAACCGAAAATTTTCTCCACGAGGACTCCTGGCTCAGCGAAAGTTACGGTCCGCCTCATCGAAGGAAGCGATTCTCCCGACACGCTGTATAGGAATACTTTAGCTTAGCGTTATACTCGCTCTTGTATATCCGAAAAGGAACGGAAAGCACGTTGTCCGAGGGATCTCGTGTATATACGCGGCGGTACAGCACTACTTATGAGCGTAAGTATCGCTCGAGCGGGCTGTCCCCCGTACAGTACAAGGGTATTATCTGCCTACGCGAGAAACGTGTATACGTACGTTTGGTGCGCGCGGCGAGGCCTGTGGCTGGCACACGTTAGATGCAAGTGTATACACGGCCGGACGAAAAGCTGAGGGAGATGGTGACCGTTAATGATCTTCCCACTCGTACCGATTCGTATATGTTGAGCGAGCCAATAGTACACCCCTGGGCCCCGGTTGTCAGTGATATCGCGGCGTGTTCTTCGGCGCGGAGCATAAACCATAAGCAGGATTTGATTAACTGCGGTGCGCGCGCGCGCGCGCGCGCGGCAAGGGTGTTGAGAAATTTTTCGTGAGCGCAATCGAGCAGGAAGCGGTGCGAGAAAAATTGATAAACTTCAGGCTATCTCGGAGATATACGCTCGAAAGTTTATCGGTGCGAGGATATTGAGGCGAAGCGAGAAGGGCTCGGGCTCGAGAATTTTAAAACTCGACCCTTTCTCGATGCTTATCCGATTAACGGGGCAATTAAAAAGGAGGCGAGGGACGATTTCTCTCAACTTATGCTCCGCCCGAGACGAGGCTTAGGTTAGGTCGCGAGAGCGTCCGGACACCAATCGAATCGGTAACAAACGATTCGAGATACGGTCAAAAAGCATTCTCTCCTTCGGCCTCGAACCGAACGAGAAATCTACGGAAAAACTTCGCCCCAGGATACACCGCTTATATTCCTCCGCGTATATAAATGCATCCTCCGTCCGCTCTTCCTCTCGCACGACCACACACGCTCTGGGAGCTCCGCTCCAACTCATCCGCTCTTCCCAGTCAACCTCCCGGCCTCCTCCCAGCTAATGTTTCTTTTAAGTGCGAACACAAATTGTAACTGAGACGATCTGGAGCCGGTCCGAAAATAAAGAGTAACCATACTTCTTCACCCTCCGCGATAATATTAGTATTCTCGCTCCTCTCTCTCTCTCTCTCTTTCTCGTTCTCCGCACTCGAGAGACGAACCCCTCGCCGCGCGCGGATCAAATTTCGAAAGTCGTACCTTCGCTCTCGCCATTACCACAGGAAGCCGAGAACCTCGGGAATCCTCTCGACCTAATATCGCTATACATCTCGCTAAATCGTCACTGCGTACCTCCATATGAGAAAGATTCATTTTTATAACAATTGATATCGTTCTTTCCCGAGCTTCCGGATACCGCGGGATATCCGATCGCGCGATCGTTCGTCGACCGCGGAGCTCCCGGGCACGAAAACGCGGATATTTTCCTTCGGGATTTTGACATTTGACGTTTCAACTTTAAATGACGATTATATCGCACCGCTTTTTTGGGACTCGGTGAATTCGGCGATGGATGAAAATTTGACTCGCAACCGAAAGGATCGCTCGGGACGAGACTCTTCCGGGTCTGGAGTCCGCTTTCCGGCGAGAATCTCAAATCCCGCTGTCGGAGAATCTCGTCACAAATAACGCATCGCGTTAAGGGATTTCGATGAACGCGGATTGAAAAAATAAATAAAAATGGGAGAGTGAACGCGAAGAGCCGGAGAAACGTGCTGGGGAGGGAAAGAGCGAAGAGAGAAATAACTTGATCGTGTTTGCAGCGAGAAAGATGAGACGCTTTAAATATTTGTACCGTAAATCGATGATGTTCATGATCGTGTAATTATACTCGAATTGCGAGAGATCTTCTCGCGGTCTTTCCATATTAATGCTCGCGAGGCCGGTTTCTTTATTTATACACAAGCGTAATATACGTATAGATAAACGTATGTGGAAAGAGTCGAAGGCATGTACGGAGATAATTGATCGTGGAACTCTATTAGCATCTCATTTTCGAAGCGCAACGTCGCTCGCTATCCGTCGCGCAACAGTATTACGAGCCATTGGAATAAACTCTCCCTCTTATTAAAGCCGCGAGGATGAATCTCCTTTCGATCGGATTCCGAGGAGAATTTTCCACCGCATCGAACGAGATATAGCGCGAGCTCGAGTGAAATTTCATTTTTTGGCGCAGCCGAGGGCTCGCGCAGGGCTTACCGTTGCCGGAAAAAAGAAAAGGTTCAAAGTTGCGTTGCTCCTCGCGAAAGAAAGCTAAACTCCCGATGGACGTGGTCAGATAAAGATGCAGGAATAAGTGACGAGTCATCGCGAGAAAGAGCGAAAGAGGTTGACGCTGGCGCACAGGAGGAAGCATGCAGGGAGGGCGGCGGGAGGGGGTTAAATAAATCTCCGCGAGATATGATCCCGAGGGCAAATTCCTGGCTAACGAGTAATTTCTGTTTAGCATTGAAATATAGTGTACGCGATCCAATTCTTGAGACAGTAAGAGAAAGATTAAGGAAGCGAGAGGGACGAGGCGCGCGTGCAGCAACAACAGCAGCAGCAGCAGCAGCATCAAGTGTGCAGCGAGGAGAGAGCGAGAGAGGACGAAGGAAGAAAGACGATTGGATGGAAGGTACGTGATAATTTAGTGCACGATTAACATTACACATTGTCCGCGTAATTAGTCACGATCTCGTAGCTACCATCACAAATACACAAACATTCGTACGTACGAGCTTTACATGCACTCATATATCCTTAGATTTTCATTAATACGAGGATCATCCGGATTGCTATCAACAGGCCACTTTCTATTCGTCCCTCGAGGCTCGCGAACACGCGAAACGTGCGCTACCGTTATACCCCCTGTCATCGTAAATGTTTCCTTTTTGTGACCCAATTGTCACGCCGTTACATACGTCGAAAAGTTCAAATTGCAAGAGGCTTCGTTCCCGGGGATTTGAACTCGAAATAGTGAAGCAAAATGCGAAATATTTCCAGACATATGCTTGCATCGATAAAAGTATCGTTGAATGAATAAATACAATTTGTTGGTACAACCGTAACTTTTGTCGCGGCTGAGTCTGGACTCTCATTTGGCGGATTTTCCTTCCTCTAACTCCGCCGAAATGGAGCCGAAATTTATTTGTAAACTTCGCTCCGTTCCTATTCGAAGTGGATCCTCCTCGTCGCACGATCCGTTCACCAACAAACTAGTGGACAATCGCACATAGACACACTTACGCTAAGATTTGTATAGATAGATGAGAAAATGTGGATAGGGAGCGCAGAGAGAGATGATCGTGAGGCAGCTCTCGGTCCCCTCTGACCCGCGATTCTATGGCAAGTGACTGTGTATACGTATAAGAAGCGCGGTGGCTGATTTATGGCCTCGAGCGAGTCCGCCGCGTCGCGGATCGCGAATCGCGGCCGCTCGCAACAGATCTTCTTCCGCTCGCGGCCTCCCAACCGATCCCGGCGAAAGCTGCTCTTCCCTCGTTCCCGCGGGGATCCCTGACCTCCTCCCATTCCCCGCTCCAATCTCCCTTTTCCCTCGTCACACGTCCACACGAACCGAGTCGCAAATTCTAAACATAAATCGACCGGAAGGAAAGCCCTTCCGAGAAATCTGAAAGAAAAAACAAAACTTTGTGCAATCATCGATCACGAAAAACGAATTTGCCTAATTTTTAAATCGCGGCATATTCGCTTATTACCGATGCTTTCGCACATTCGGTCAAAAGTATTTTTCACTCCAGTCGATTGCACAGAATCCAAATTTGCACCGAAATTAAAATCATCCCTCGATTATCCATCGGGATGAAAACGAATGTGGAAAGGAGGATTAAAAATATGCCAATATCTTGAGATTTTCTCTGGATAAGGTCAAAGGGCCGTAAAGTTTGCGGCATGAATGTGATCTCACGACGGCGGTGGGGTTTCGTACTGTAATAGTAATCTGCTATGCACATGCACTTCCGCAATGGACCAGCTCTCGTGTTGCATCTCTCCCTCTCAACGTTGTTGTTGTTGTTGTTGTTGTTGTTGTCGTTGTTGCTGTTCTGTTGTACTTTTATTCCTAGTTCTTTTTATTTTATCTTGTTCGTCTTAAACTCAGTGGGATTTATGCTACACGCGGTAGCTCTACGCGTATCCCGCGAGCGAGTTTACATTAATGTATGAGGGCAATCGTAAAAGTTGATGTGTACATACGTCTCGATCTGGACCGTCGAAGGAGGCGCACGATCGCGGCTCGCTCGACCCGAGACATTTTCTCGTTTGACTTAAAAAATTCGCAACATGCTTCTCTCCTTCTGTCCATTCAATCCTATACATAGATGTATATACATACATAGAAACGATCTACGAATACGTTGCAGCGCAGACTCTCACAGATCGAATATCTCTTACGGAACTCTCTTAGCAGGAGAACGGACTAATGGAAAACGTTGTTGTTTTTGTTTAAAGCCGTTTTTTTTGGCGAGTCGCTAAACTCGATATGAAGAAACGAGCGTGTGTGTATGGCCCTTACGATCTAACCTGCGATTCTTCCTAATCGTACTTTTCTCTACATAAATAAAGCGATGAATAAATATTGATGAGAGTTTTTGTTGTTGGGAGCATATATCGATGTTATTTATTTGCATTTCCGAGTGTATACGATAACTCACATAAATTATGATGATCCGTGGAAAAAAAATGTGCTTACACGATCGTAGGAACTTTTACCATGATTATTGGAGGCATCGATCAACTTATCGGATGGGAATATCGCTTCGTCGTAATCGAAGGCTGCTGAATCTCGTTCAAACAACACTCGAAAACAACGAATGAGCATTCTGACGAGTGCGCGTCTCGCGAATCAAGCTCCGCTTGAGATCCAATAGTGTAACGGATGCGAAAAACTACGCAATTGTTCAACCTCGTCACCAATGACCTCGTGTCCTTCGCATCGACTCATCGAGCATGAGAAAAATCGTATTAATAACTGACAAAACTCATCGAGATGAGAATCTCGCCGAGTCCGATATCGCATACGCTCGCTCGTTGCGCATCTTCTCACGAGTGCGTCCATAAATCTACATGCTCAGCTTTATTTATTTAGCGTATTTTCCTCAATCTCCGAGCGCGTCTCTCGCTTGCTCTCGCTCGTTGGCAACTCGACGATGATACACGCGCGCGTCGAAACGACTCGAGCGCGCAATTATTCGAGCAGGAACTAGTTATTCTAATATGAGTCATTAATACGAGAGCCACGTTGCGCGGAGAGGGATCGTAAAATAATTCAGGCACACACGGGGTGAGGTCATCAGATCTGGCGACTCTCTCTCTCTCTCTCTCTTTCTCTCTCCCACAAGGCGCGTCTTATAAATAAATACGCTCCGGGTATTAATACAGCGCGTGTGTACGCGCGTACAACATTGTTGAAGGCACACAAGTATAGCGGAGGAAGAAACGAGGCAAGGTTGTGTGCGAGAAAGGATGAAACGCGCTCTTTCGTAATTGCGAAGTTCAGCGGAAAAGGCTCGCGCATGTGACGGGAGCGGGAGCAGCGCTGGTGCTAGTGCGGCTCTCTATCGAAGATGGAAAAACGAAGGTAAGAAGGAGCGATAAGGCTGGCCGAGTAGCGTCGGTAGCGGCGGGAATTCCTCGCCGCAATTCCGCGTGAGAATGTGAATTTTCCATTTTCGCGAAATTCTCGATCGGCGACTCTCGATCGCGTAGCCTAGTATTTACGTTTCGGGGCTGCTCGGCCATTGAAAACCGAAGAGAGAGAGGAAGAGAGAGAGAGAGAGCAAGAAAAAAAGGCTCGTGGTCAGCAGAAAAAACCACGGAATCCGCTCGTTTTCACGTCCTCGCGATAAAACCGTGCCGCAGCAGCAGAAGCGTTAAAAAGATGCTCTGAGCGAAATGGACCGCGAGCGCACACCTTAAAGTTCTTATAATTCAAGGAATCTCCGAGCGATTGGTTTATTGCCGAATGGAAGACGATGAGTGTAGCAGAAAGCACCACTTAAAGGGGTAATAAAAGTAAGCGCTAGTTTCGGAGAAAGACTCGGCGATGGCGCGCTCGGTCCAGCCTCGCTCTCCTCGCCTCTCTCACTCTCGTGACACTCTCGGAGCACCGGACCCCGTATTGCAGCATCTTTGCTGCTTATCGGACGACGCGATCATCACGGATTTAAAAGAGAGAATAAGAGGAAGATCTCAACAGCCAGTTATAATAATACGAAGGATAAAACGAAGTAAGAAACGTCACGACTCAAGGATACTATCAACTCTCGTGCGTGCGTGCGTGTGCGTGTGTGTGTGTGTGTGTGTGTGCGCAGCCTATGCGTGGGAGAGACGACACGATTTTGGACGAAACACTCCTGGCCAGCCTCACTCCCACAACTCGAAAGTCTCCGCAATACCCGGCCACTCTGCGCGCACTCTACTATCTTATAAAAACGAGACACTAAACGCTTCTCCGCGACAATAAAATATCTGATTTTTATTTCTCTCGTGCTCGCACCATATTCATCCTGGTTTTCGCTCCTCGCCCGATACGTCTTACCGGCGTGAATTATAATCGAGGATCGAGAAATACTCACTTACGGATTCGAGAGACCGCGGCGGGCGCGTGATTCGACGTCAAATATCTTACGAGCAGTTTTTTCTCGTAGGAATTTAGACCCGAGGCCCGTCGATTCCGAAGAGATCTGGTTTTTTTCGAAAGGCAAAATAAGATTAACGGAAAGTCAAACTTTCGGGAGAAAAAAAAGAGTGAAAAAAGCTCCTCGTAAATCGAACCTCCGAAAGATTCGTCGTCGCCTGGTTTTTCAACCCGGAACCGTTACTCCTCGCTCTCATCCTTCCAATAAGCTCTGTTTTCGACGCATCATTCGAAAGTTAAATCAAGACACTCTCGTATACCGGACAAGAGCGCCATTAACGACGACGCACTGCTTATTATACGACACTATACTCGAGAACACACGAATGTGCATATACGCGAGTCAAACTAAGTACAGGGATTGGTAGCAGGTGGTAGAATATCCCGCGCATGAAAGTCGCGACCTGACATTTCGCTGCTGCACGGTGCCTTCCTCCGCCTCGCTCGGTCGCCTCCCGTAACAACTGCCAGAGAAAGAGAGACGAAAGAACCACGGAGAAATCATACGCGTTGAGAATGTTCCCTCCGCGAATTTGACGATCGAAGTTGAGATCGGGAAAATCAAAGTTTTTTGTTGTCATTCGCGGATTCACCTCGCCATGAGGTTTCGCGACGTCGAGAACAAAACTCTCGAGGAGGAAACGAATGAAATTCGACGAGAACGTAAATCGTGAGAGAACCGCGCGCGCGTTTTTTTTTTTTCTTTTTAGTTCCTCAAGAATTGAGCTGCAACCTCAAAAAATAAGCCGTAGAATAATCGTCAAAGAAACCACAAAAATTCGCATCCTCGCTGAAACTTTTCGCCGAAAAAGTTTTCATACCGATATGACGCTTCCTTGGATCAGGGGAGCGTTAACGGATCGCGAGCGACGTTTAATTCGAAGGGGAAAATCGCGATCGCGAGCACGAAGACGCAAGAAGAGACCGCGGTCCTCGCGCTCGCGAGAGGCATTTCGCTCCTCTCGGATCGGGGGGGCCCGTCAACTGACCTTTTACCGGTCCCGCAAGACCGATCGAGAAAAGAGGGATGGACCGGTATCTCGCTCCCGCGATTCGAAGCGCATTTTGCCGCCTGCGGGGGTTCGAAGAACGCGCTCTCGCACTCCGAGCCTTGCTCGACTTTCCCCACCGATATTTATTTCCTCTCGAAATTCACTTGCTGCTTTTAATCCGGATTTTTAATCGGGCTCAATTATTTTACGGGATTTTTTTGCCTCGATTCAGTCACTTTGCTCCCGAACAGCATTGAAACCGTCGTTCTCGAACTTTCGAATTCGCACTCGAAGTAATCGCGTTGCTTATCATTTTTCATAGTGCGCGCAGAAACTCCATTCGATGTCGTTCGTATTTCGGTTCGTATTTCAACTCGATTCGTTCAAAAATTCAACAACAACTTTCGAGCGGGTCGCACCACGGAATGTTGAGTTTTGCCGATATTTTCAATCCGCCGGAGCGTGCGTGCTCACTCGTAATTGCGATTTTGATGAATCACGCGCGGTATATAGCGATAGGCGATAAATCAGCGACATAATGCATAAATTGAATGGCTTAATGTGGCAAGAAGCAGCGAATATCTGCTCAGGGTCGTATCGCGGGATAAAATGAGCAAAAAGTAACTTTTGTTACGAATGCACTGGCTCCGAAACACCTCCGTGGACGAAAAATATACATTTGCGTTATTTATTCTTTTGAAAGAGTGTCTTGAATCGCTCTTAACAAGGACACTGATCTTTCAGAGCGGCGACGGGGAACCGGCGGGGAAGGGGAGGGGAGATGGAATGAGAACGCGTGAAAGTTGTTAAGATCGCCAAAAATTCGCGATAAATTGAATTAATGTGCGATACAGGCCGCCCACGCGGAGAGTCTCGTCTCCGGGAGGATCTCGCAATTAACGGGAATCGCCGGAGCAAATGTCAAGTTTTCGAAGGCCTTCCTTCGAAGTTTTCGAGGTAGGTTGAAATCGAATGAATCGGATCGAAGCTCGCGCGAGCGTCAAAGCTCGAACTGACAATTCGTCGTTTCGCGGTGTGCGCGTGTGTCGATAATTCGCTGCTGCTTTTAGTCATGCTTTATTGAAAGGTAAAATAAAATGCGGATAGTAAAAAATTGCGGATGGAGGAGCAATTAAATAGCGCGAGGAGCGCGGATTAAGATTTCTTTGGAGTTTCGAACTGGCGGAGCAACTAATTGAACAATTTATAAAATGAGGATGGCCCGCCGCGGGTGATCATCGGAATTGCGTAATTTCGAATCCTCGCACCAGATTCGCTCGCGGCCGCTTCATCGTATCGTGTTTCAATGTCGTTGCGGGAAATTACGCGAAAGAAGGACGGGGGGGGGGGGGGGGGGGGGGGGAAAGACGCGATGATCGAGCCGCCGCGTGTCCTGTGGCTCGAGCCAAATCGTTTCTCGCACGCAAGCGATCAGAGTGCTTTTTCTCACTGGAAATCGCACTCTTTCGTTCGAGCACTTACGAGAGACCGTGCGTGCCTTATCGATTTCGACATTTTATTAGCCACCGCCGGATCCGACATCATCATCCAACGGTATCGTCGTTATAGTTACCCGAAACAAGCGAAAAAACGCCTCCGAAAAAATACAACCCGCGCGCTTAATAGTTTCGCACGCGTTCCTTCAACGGCGTATAGGGCAAGGCTGACCGTCGGCTGACAGACTCCCGTCATGCGATATCACCATTTGTATGTCAATTTTGTAACATCCAGCCGCCGCGTTTATGCTAAATTTATCCTTCGCTTTAAGGCGCACCGACGCACCGCTGACCGACCATAAATATGAGCCAACAAGTTCGAGTGTCATATGTTCAATCTCAAAATACCATATTTTTGCAATGAGCGTCGATTTATTTAAAAAATAAACATCATTGAAATGACACGGCAATTCGTGTCGGAACTTCTTATTCGCGCGTCGAGTTAATCATGATTCAGAGGAACGTTTTCAAGTCAATTCAGGGAATCAAAGCTCCCTTTTCTTCCCCCAAGGCGCATGCATATCTTTCTCGCACTTCTGCATCCACTTTTCAAATTCATTTTCAAGAATAATGATCCCTCAAAAATTCAACGGAAAATTCCTGAGCAATGAAAGCAAAAAAGCGAGAAAAATGTTCTCGTCGTTTTAAAACGTTGCTGCTGGCTAGTTCCCAAGAAATTCTTCTGTTTAAGAAAAGATTTATAGGGCATCCGAGGTGTTCGAAGAGCAAAGTGTACCGAGAAGCCTGAAGTCATTCCGGGTTACCGAGCGGGATAATGCGCTCGTGGCTATTTCGTCTTCGCGAGAGGTCGTAATGCCAACTCGCATGGCAACTTCGCAGCTGTAAAATTGTGAATTATTAACACTAATATATAACAACAGAAGAGCCACGTACAATCCTGCCTGAGAGTTGACTTCCCTCTGAGGATTGGCTCACGAGAATCTCTCAAAACGTTTCCCTCGTCTCTTTCCTCTCCGGTCGCGTTCGTCTCGCATTTTCGCGACTGTACGATGATTCCCATTTACGCGAGCAACTGTCTCTCGTCTTATCGGTTTGAAATTCAGATCGATCCGTCGCTTACGTCTGATGAAATATAACACGTGCAGCCTAACCTTGACTCGCCTATCCAACGAAAAGATAATTGAAATTAACTAAGCGCGAGTCCATATTCGAGTGGTGCGGAGAAGCAAAAAAAACTTTTGAAAAATAAAAAATTTAAAGCTATAAGTTTTCGATATCGAAAGTTTTATCGGTGAATCAATATTTGCACTTCTGGCATAATATTTTCATCGACGAAACATTTGTTGTATAATCATAGCCGTTAATTATTCATCGAAGAGAGGGCTGTTGACGTACTTCAGATGTTGCCAAGCTTCTTTATACAATTATACATATATTCGAAACAAAATTACTCGAGCTCGATCGAAAAAGCTGTACGAAATGGATGATTCAGCGTTTCGAAAAAGAGTATAGACGCAGATTTTTTTGACACGCTTGCAAAAACCTAGCGATTCATCGCTGAAGTTCTTCCCATTCGCAATTCTATTTTGTCTTCAAATTTTTTTCGAATACACGATTGTACAAAATTCAGTTACGAGCAACTGTGCCTTGGTCAATTCGTATCAGGGAACGCCGATTGTGCGCTTTCGTGTATTATTTCGACACACGGAACCTAATTGAACTAACCGAATCAATATTAAAATCGTAGCTCAATTGGAAAAGTAAAATCGAATTAGTTTATACTCATATGCTTTGGATCCAAAATTTTATTACAAGACGAATTATTAGCCTTCTCTTCAGCTCACTAGTGAGTCGAGGCTAATTATCGTTCTACGCTTATTTAATTTATTCATCATAGCCGTACGAAAAGGGTATAATAATATCTCAGCAAAAACGTATAAAAGCTCGTTTTTTTGACGATTTCTCAGCAGTCTAACGATTCAACCCTGAGGAAAAGTCGTGCCTCCATTATTTCTACAACTGTTTAATTCTCGCTCTTCGTATTTACAATGGAGAAAAGTATTTACGCCATTGCTTTGCTTCTCATTTTTGGTTTCATCGAAATTCATTCTTATCCTCAACGTTTCAATGTAAGTTTCACGTAAAATTCAGTATTATTTCGATTTTACTGTTTCCCTCTTCTCATATATTATTCCATGAAAATTTAATGAAACGTTTACGTTAACGCACTTTTTTCAATCAATCACCAAGTCCATGTTTTCGTGGATTCTCGAAAAAATCTTTTAGTCACAAATTCAAAAATCTTTTCCAGGCAAAAGTTGGTGTGACGTCAGTCGAATCACTTGAAAACTCGAGCAATGAAAAGGTAAGTTATACAAAAGTCATCGATTCACGAAAATCTCGAAAGGAAAATCATCGTTCAAAGAATCATTGAAAAACAGTAAAGTCTATATCCAGAAGAGTCAAAAATATTCTGAATTTTTTTTTCCTGCTGACTGATTTGTCTACAAATATTTGATTATCCCTCAATGAGAAAATTTAACCAACGAACCTACCAAAATGTAATGAACTCAAAAATCCAAATTCTTGGACCAACCTTGAATCATTTCAATTTTCATTCGATGACATAATCGAAATATTTTTGAATTTTATTTTTCAGTTAGCTAATCATGCATTTTGGGCCGATGATGAACTCTACGGTAGAGAACTAACTCGTCGCAGCAATGAAAGAGTGAAAAGAACTCCTAAGAAAACGACTACCAGTCCAAATTCGACTGCAACTGACACGAGGCAAAACAGGCCGACCGTGATTGTACGTACTCCAGAGCCAATAAATCCGACGAATCGTCTCATGCAAGACAGACGAAGTGTGATTGTCCGAAATCCAATGGCAACAAACGTAATAAACGTATTGAGAGAATACGATAACCTCGTTAATAATTTAATGAGACAGAATCATATAAGCAGAGAAGAAGCAATCCGCCGCGCTGAATTAGCACATCCGGTATCGCCGAACCCACTGAATAACATTCGCAATCACTGAGATTCCAATTTAGCGACTTTTGCTATAGAATTCAATAATAATAAATAATTGACTGATCCAAGTAGTAAAAAATGAGACTTGTAACGAAAAATTGAAACTGGAGTTCTGGCCTAAAATTCAAATCCATGTAATTCGGGTAAAGTGTTTTTCTGCGACTGGATTCCCCCTCTCAAGTCAATTATCTTCCCTCTCCTTACAATTATTGTCAGCGATACCAATATAACAAAATAAATTAGTAATAAATTTTGTTCGATCTTTAAAATTTTGACATTATTTCACTAAACACTATCAAATAAAACTGTTAAAGACTTTTAAAAAATAGTCGATAACCCAAAACTTTTCCTCAGTTGCCGCGCCTGTAAACCTATTTAAGAAAGGTGGTTGGCTCGTACACAATGCGCGAGACATTTTATCGCAAAATCAACAACCGAGCTGCCAGCGTACTTTTCACATTAACATCTAATCGCGATAAAATACACTCCACGCCACGCGCAAGTAAATTCGCTCGGTTATTTTCAGCCGTGCATATGTTTTTCTCATTCCTTTCTAGACCCTCCTCATGATAGTTTATTAATGCGTTGTTCATATAAACTCTTCCTAGTATGATCGATCGTCCCAAACGAAGAAATCGACGCTACGTTTCCATTTAATTAATTTTTCAAACTGGGTCTGTTATCTTGCAATATATGTCGGAATTTCTTATGGAGCAAATGGATTTTAATAATGTAAAAAGCTGTTGGTAACGCACAGTTTGGCTCCTCGACAACGTATAAAAGTCGAGCGTTTCCTGTGTGAAATTCAGTAGTTGCTTGAGGTTCAATCGACACAATCCAAAAATGGAGAAGCGAAATTGTGCTGCGATCTTGCTCCTTGTTTTCGGAATCATCGGGGTTTATTCTTACCCTCAAAATTCTAATACGGTAAGTTTTGAATACTACTGGGCATTTAAAAATGTTCTATTTTCATAACATTTTTTAATCGACGTTCGATCGCGATGAACTTCCAATAAAACATAATCATACGGAATGCACCGAAAAATAAATTTAATCATTATTCATGAAGCCTTCGATACTTTTTAGGCGACAAATGATGCAGTCCCAGACGTATCGGGTCTCGATTCATACGCAGAAGGAGACGTAAGTTTTCCAATATTGCTGGATTTTTAATGGAAAAATAACTTTTCGTTGAGAAACCGAAAATATAAAAGTCGATCCGGAAGAGTTATAGCTGTACGCTCGGAAACGAAAAACTTACGTTCATTCTTATATGCTCATCTTCGTTGCATGAAACGATAAAAATTCTTACGGATTTCTCTTAACAGCGAGTTAGCTGTGTACTTTCGGACGATAAAACACCCTACGGTTCATTACCACGAGTCCCTTACCGAGTAAATGGAAAATCGAAGAGAAGTGCTGGGGGAAATAAAAACGCTGACGATAACCTGAAGAAATTACGGAACTATATCAAGAGAGCAGGGGTAAAAACAAATGTACTACCAAATGAATCGCCGCAAGAAATAGAACGAAGACAATTGGCGAATGATTTAGATCGTATTACGCGCCAATTGATGGAACTGCTCCATTTGGACTATGATACGGCGTTCGACCATGCAGTAAGAAGAAATCCTCATTTATCCAACCGATTATTGGAATTATATGGAAGAAATTTAGTTCGTCAGTAAGCCAATCGTTAGGCTCTGAGCTTGTGCTCTGATACGATTTGAGTAATAAATATTGCGGAGCATAATTCCGTCGAAAAATAATCACTACAATTGTATACCCTAGAAGTTTTGTTCCAATAATTATCCTGTAGATTAAGCGCTATTTTAACGACATGCGTCGAACTTCAAACTCGTGAAAAACTTAACAAGCGTAGATCGAAATATTCCATCCAAGTTCTATATTGATGCCTGGGACCACTCGTTATAGCAAGTGTTCTGGGAGCAGGCTATTCTCGAATCGGCGCGATACGTTCTTGCGCATCTTGTGCGAATAATACTCGTATACGCATTAGGCGCGCACGTTTGAATACGAACGAATGGGAGATCCGAGAGACATCTCATATATCATAAAATTTTCGCTCGCTTTGCCAACAGACGTCACTTCACGACCTTCCTATAAATTAAAAATTTGTCTTTTCTGCAGACGAGAAAATTCAATAAATTTCGCATCTGAAAGATCAAACGGATCATAACGATCATGAAAAATCCGCCTTTAATATCCACTTGTTGATGTTGACCTTCGTTCAACTTCGTTCATTCAATAAATCACGACTCCTTAAGGACCGTAATTCATTCAATTTTTTTATTACAATTTAAATTGAAAATAAAAATTTATAATTTATGATGAACTGTCACTGATACGAGCTCGCATTCGTTTGTATTCAAACGTGCGCATCGCTGCTGTGTGCATTACGCTGAAGGGAATGGATAAAACTATCGCAGCGCCCATGGTGGCAGGAATAGACAATAATTCTGGTATATGAATAATTTGTACATCAATTCTAGTATTATATACTAGAAATAAATCAGAAAAACTGCGGCTCCGGAATCTCTAGAGAGCGCTACCAGTGTTGCACACAGCGAATACGAGTATCACTCGCACACGTGAAGATGCGTAGGAGCGCGTATCGTGCCGATTCGAGAATAGCCTGCTCCCAGAGCGCTCGATGTTCAATCGTACGATTTTCGGACTCGTGTTACATCAGGTTTTTTCAACCCCAAAAAGACAGCGTCGAGGTGTGGTATGAATGTAACGGACTGACTCGTCGCATATGGATGATGCGGTGTTCTCATGATGCTTCGTTGATTCTCCACACAAATTAGTGACCTTAGGAACAACAAAATCCTAAATAGCAGTTGATTGAATAATGGAAATAATGTAGAAAACTTTCAATAGAAAAAATTTATAGATTATTTCCATGTTGCTGATAGCAAAAATATCATTTTCTCGTAGTAAGTATATTTTCGAACAATAAATAAAATTACTTTATTATCATCATTGGTCAATGAACGTTCCATAACGAAAGAGTCTGATGAGAAATAAGCGGTGTACAAATGTTTGACCCCAAAGTTTTCCTGAATTTTTTCTCTCCGATTGACACAACAGAATCACGCATTCGTGGAAATCATCATTCATCGTTGGATTCGAAGTGGATTATTCTATAGAAAAAATGTCGACTTTGTAATTCAAACCAAGAACGGAAACGAACGAGAGGTCAGTGGGACAAGGAAAAATAACGTTTTTCAAATATTGAATTTCTTCTTCGGACTTGCTCAGGATCGAACCATAAGAACACTTTTTGTCGGTTTGAATAGATGATGTGCTCACTTTTCCGTGGAAAGATATAGCACGTTATAGCAATCTACGACAAGTTATGAAAAGAATGGTTGCGAATCGAATCTATTTTTGATCTATACACCTGCTGCCCAAAATTTTATCGTAATATCAATATCGGAGTTGCTAACGTCTCGCTTACATCGACATTTAAGGGGACTGAAAAATTACTAGCGAGGGAAAAAACAAAAAAGTCGTTTTCTGAGAAATTTTCATTTATTTTTTATCGTGCATAATTATTTTAATGTTTAATAATAAAATAAATTCAATTACTTGTACAAAACTGCTGATCATCGCCGATCAGAAAAGTGTTTACGCGATATGTAATGACTCACAATCAGGCGAAAATGTCTCATTTTTCTCAATCCAAAGGTTTCTGTTTATCGTTGAAAAAATAATAATAAGCATTGCTATTTGCGTTACACTCATTTTCGAAGTTGAGTCTATTAGTTCATCTGTTATCTCTTTATATCTCTTGAAAATTCTTATCAAGCAGAAAAAAAATAAAAATGTAAAAACGTAGTTGGTAATGCGTAGTTTGGCTTTCCAACAACGTATAAAAGGCGACTTTTCTGAGAGAAATTCAGTAGCTGCTTGGGGTTCAATCTACACACCAAAAATGGAGAAACGAAATTGTGCTGCGATCTTGCTCCTTGTTTTCGGAGTCATCGGGGTTTATTCGTACCCTCAAAATTCTAATAAGGTAAGTTTTTATTACTATTGAGCATTTTGTAACATTTTCTATTTTTATTTATTATTTATGAAGTTCTCGAAAATGAATTCAATTCGTGCAGCCTTCGAAATTTTTTAATAACACGCTCGACCCTTTTTAGGCAGTAAATGGTGCAGTGCCGGACGTATCGGGTCTCGATCCACACGCAGAAGTAGAGGTAAGCTTTCCTAAAGTTATGAACTCGCCAAAATTTAAACAAATAAGTCACGCTCTGATGAGAGTTCGAAAAATAGTGTCCGAGGGGGTTGACTGTACGTTCGAAAAAGCGAAAATTTATGGAGTTCGAGTTTCGACACCCGAATCTCTCAGAACGACTCGATAATTATCATACTCGGAATTAGAATCGCGATATTTCACAATCTGAATAATCTTTATCTTTTATTTCACGACAAAGTGAAAATTTTTACGAATTTCTCTTTACAGAGTATCAATTATTTACTTTTGGACGATGAAAACCCATCATCGAGAATGGCTTACCAAGTAGATGGAAGACCGAAAAGAAGTCCTGGGGGACCGAAAAAAAATAACGATAAATGGTCGCAATTTCTGCAGCAACTGAGAAATGCCAACTTGCAGCCAATCGTATTACCAAATCCAACGCCACAAGAAATGGAACGAAATCGTTTAATGGCACAATTCAATAATATAGTCCACGAAATCATGAGGCAGCGCCAAATCTCCTACGACGACGCGGTTTTGCGCGCAAGAAACGAAAATCTTCATTTATACAACCAAATACTGCAAGCACATGGAATGCTTCAATTTTAAGTTCTCCACGATATTTCACAGCTAATATGACTCGTAGCATAAATATTATATGGTATAGTTACGCCAAAAAATGTATACTCCTTATACATTGAAATAAACAAGCGAAGAAACGTGAATGAATGACAGAACAAAAATACTTAAACCATTTTCTAACAATAGCTTGCCAGAAGCCAACTCTAGTATTTTCCAAGCCCTTTGCTCAATATCAAGATCAGTAGCAGAAGGCTGCGCTTTGATCCAACATGCAACAGTACCCAGACTACCGTTCATTCTTAATGGTTCGATTTCGAGTCCAGGGTCCAGAAAATAGCAGTTGATTAAATAATGCGTATTAAAAATAAATTTTCAATAGAAAAGAGTGTGAATCAAAGAAAAAATTGTGAATTTTCACAGTATCGCTGACTATAGTAATTTATGAATCGAAAGAGTGATAGTCGAATTTTCGAAAAATCGATATTTTAGTCATCGTCCTATGGGCGATTGGTTACACTCTATTTTCGATGTAAACGTACTTCGAACCTTGCAGTTTCTGCTTTATTTATTTTCGGCATTCAAAGCTCTAGTCGAATCTATCTGTCTCCATATTATCATTCGAAGTTTATAAACTCGAGATTTTAGCTGTTCGAAATTTTAGTCATTCCAACATTTGATCCCCACCCTATAATAACGAAAGACCAAATATTACTGAGGTTGAAATACTGAAACACCAAAAAGTCGAACAGCCAAAATAGCGAAACGTTAGAAAGTCGATCTATCAAAATAAAGAAATGTAGTGAAGCTCCAAATACACGCGTCTCACTCACTCACTCACTCAGACCGGTGATCTCCAATTTTAAACATCGCCATTTTGACTTTCGCCTTTTCGAGCTATCGCTATTCCGCATATCTAAGTTTTATAGGTTCGAAAAATTCACTTTCGATTTTTTGCTACTCTATATTCTGGTCCGTTTGTAAAACAATTACTCTCCATTTTGAATTCGAAAATATGAACTTTTAACATTCGGATGGTCTGTTAAAATTGCATTCGAAATTAAAACTATCGAAATATATATTTTCGGGTAAATACAAATTCAAAGAAGGAATTTTTGATTAAACACGCAATCTGCTGAATAGTCGATCGGGAATAAGTATTTCGAATTACTTATTTTTCTCCAAACTGAAATCACAACTTTTAAAATTTCGAAATATCGACCGTTCTACAATTCAGTTATTCGACATATTGAACCCCACCCCATTTTGGGTTCTTAATTCCTTCATGTTGTGCGTTCAGAACGTACTTCAATGCGCGCTAAATCGCATGTTTCTAAAAATTTATCCTGGTACCAGCATTTTTTTTATTGTACAGAATTATTCTTAAGCTATAAGAAAATGATGTTTTTGCTAATTCTTTTCTATTGAAAATTTATTTTTAATACGCATTATTTAATCAACTGCTATTTTCTGAACCCTGGACTCGAAATCGGACCATTAAGAATGAACGGTAGTCTGGGACTGCTGGATCAAAGCGCAACCTTCTGCTACTGATCTTGATATTGAGCAAAGGGCTTGGAAAATACTAGAGTTGGCTTCTGGCAAGCTATTGTTAGAAAATGGTTTAAGTATTTTTGTTCTTTCATTCATTCACGTTTCTTCGCTTGTTTATTTCAATGTATGAGGAGTATACATTTTTTGGCGTAACTATACCATATAATATTTATTCTACGAGTCATATTAGCTGTGAAATACCGCGGAGAACTTAAAATTGAAGCATTCCATGTGCTTGCAGTATTCGGTTGTATAAATGACGATTTTCGTTTCTTGCGCGCAAAACCACGTCGTCGTATAGGAGATTTGGCGCTGCCTCATGATTTCGTGGACTATATTATTGAATTGTGCCATTAAACGATTTCGTTCCATTTCTTGTGGCGTTGGATTTGGTAATACGATTGGCTGCAAGTTGGCATTTCTCAGTTCCGGCAGAAATTGCGACCATTTATCGTTATCTTTTTTCGGTCCCCCAGGACTTCTTTTCGGTCTTCCATCTACTTGGTAAGCCATTCTCGGTGATGGGTTTTCATCGTCCAAAAGTAAATAATTGTTACTCTGTAAAGAGAAATCCGTAAAAATTTTCACTTTGTCGTGAAATAAAAGATAAAGATTATTCAGATTGTGAAATATCGCGATTCTAATTCCGAGTATGATAATTATCGAGTCGTTCTGAGAGATTCGGGTGTTGAAACTCGAACTCCATAAATTTTCGCTTTTTCGAACGTACAGTCAACCCCCTCGGACACTATTTTTCGAACTCTCGTCAGAGCGTGACTTATTTGTTTAAATTTTGGCGAGTTCATAACTTTAGGAAAACTTACATCTCTTCTTGCGTTTAAATCGAGACCCGATACGTCTAACACCGCACCGTTTGCTGCCTAAAAAGAGTCGAGCATGTTACTCAAAAGTTTCGAAGGCTGCACGAATTATGATTAAACTCATTTTTCGGTGCATTACGAATGATTATATTTTACTGGAAGTCCATCGAGTAAACGTCTATTAAAAAATGTGATGAAAACAGAAAATGTTAAAATGCTTAAAAGCAATAGCTCAAGCTCAACTACGTTTTTACATTGTTAAATTTCTTCTGCTCTATAAGAATTTTTGAGAGATATAGAAAGATAACAGACAAACTAATAAACTCAACTTAGAAAACGAGTGTTGCATTGCGATAAAATTTCGGGCAACAAAAGTGCATGGGTTATAGATTAGATTAAATTTGAAATTGTTTTCTTGCATAACTTGGTTGGATCGCAGGTGCGAATACGATGATATCGTCGTATGAGACCTCAGCACACATCGTCGATTCAAACCGTTAAGTAGCGTTCTTATATTCCGATTCTGAGAAAATCCGAAGAAAAAATTCAATATTTCAAAAACGAAAACCAGCGAGAAAAACGTTTGAGGTCTCGGAATATCTCAGAATCAGAGTTGAGTTGACCTGTTGGGACGATTTTAGACGTTACGAAAAAGCAATCTGATAGTTCTTGTTCCTTCTTCCACTGACCTCTTCTCGCGAGTTGGCGCAAAATGAATTAACGTATTGAGAAAAATCGAATTATCGATATGTTCGTTTCTGTTTTAGGTTTGAATTACAAAGTTGAAATTTTTTCGATAGAATAATTCGTTTCGAATCCAAGTGTGAATGATAATTTCCACGAATGATTCTGTTGAGATTAATCAGGGAGGAAAAACTCAGGAAAACTTTGGGGTCAAACAATTGTATAGCCCTTATTTCTCACCAGACTCTTTTCTTCTGGAATGTTTTATTGACCAATGATATTAATCAAGTCGATACATCGGTTGATTCATTTGGACAAAACTCAATGATCAAACATGTGATTCATTTGGTTGATCAGTGCAGGATTTTCTAATATAGCACGTTGGATCGCTGCATTTTCGGTCAGATTGTACTGTCTCATAAGATTATTAACAATTCCATTGAATTGTCTCATGAGATCCATTGGGTTTACCGCTGCTTGCTGGTTACTCGAGGTTCTAGGCTGTTGACCTGCTTGCGCTTCCGACAACTTGTTGGGATTCTTTTTTGATCCTCCAGGACTTCTCTTTGCTCTTTCATTCTCGTTGTATATATCCAGTACGTACGAACTGTAGGGCTTTTCATCGTCCGAAAATAAATTCAGTTGAAAAAAAGAAATCACAAAATTTGCATGGAGATACTACAGACTGCGAAATCCGTACAGAATGAGATCCTTTGCTTCGATTATAAAATATCGAGTTCAATGGTTCCCTAAGCAATGCTTTTCCTTCAGGATTCTCAAGAATTAATGACTTTTGGATAACTCACCTCCTGACGGTTCGAATCGAGGGCTGATTCGATGAACGCCACACCGCTTTGGGCCTGGAAAATGTTTTTGAACGTGTGACTCAAAGTTTTTAAAGAATCTACGGATGACTATGAAGTGGAATGAAAAATGATACGTTTTCTTGAGCTTCCTCATTAGCTTTTCGTAGGGAAATGAGTCGAGAGTAGAAGACAGTTGAAACGAATAAATGTTAAATATTATTATGGAAAACTTACATTGGAATTTTGAGGATAAGAATAAATTTCGACGATCCCGAAAATAAGCAGCAAAGCTGTCGCGTAATTACGTTTCTCCATGATGGATACGACGAGCGAAATTCAAGCAGATACAGAAATAGTTGATGCACGACTTCTGCTTTTGGCAGTGAACCAGTAGATTGCTGAAGATTTATCAAAAAAAATCTGCTTTTATACGTTGCTGCGACACTCGTCTACCATTTTTTTCTGTTAATTTGGCCCGGTTCAATGAATTTACATAATTACAGGAAAGCAATTGACAATGGTTAGTTCATTGAAGCGTACAAGGATGGACTCGAGAACATTGACTTCGCTATTGATATTTGCATACGAAGCGTATGAGAGATGAAAATATATAATTTCTCATTAATTCTTTATACCATTTCAACGTCAGTCCATTGAATTTTAATGGGTTTCAGTCATCTAATTGTTGAACTGGAATCGGAGTGACACTTGTCTAGCCTGCCGAAGCTCAAGCATCACCGGTTCCAATCTCTCGTAGAAAGACTCGGATCGTTTCAGAAGAAACTTGGCTTTCGGGACGATTTTGAAAAGCTTTTTTCCACAAGTAAAAACAACTGCTGCGTTTTTTTTTTACATAGCCAAAACAAGCTCCTATTATGAAGCGTATAGAATTTTCTAACATTAATCATATTGCCGTTGTATGGAATCACTTAATTTGCGCTTGAAACTTGAATCAAATTATGAGTCCTAGTTATAATACCGCGAATCGTTTTATTCAAAGGAAATATAGTCTCGGCGAACCTTCAAATGTATTTGTGCCAAGACTCCACCGAGTCTCTCGATCAGCCTGGATGGTTTAAAATATGAGTAAAATTTATAAAATTTGAGTATTTTTTATTTTTTAACGAAAAAAACTATCGATTCGGTATATGAACAAAATACATTGATACTGACACATTGACAAAATTATATTTTAAAACTGTATTTAATGGGTTCTAGTCAAATATCGAAAATATTATAAAAATATGTTGTTCATCTATTAACAAATAATATATTGTAAGAATGAGAAGTTTTATAATTTACTTACATTTAACGACCACTCATTGAACCGGGTGGGGATCAAATGTTGGAATGACTAAAATTTCGAACAGCTAAAATCTCGAGTTTATAAACTTCGAATGATAATATGGAGACAGATAGATTCGACTAGAGCTTTGAATGCCGAAAATAAATAAAGCAGAAACTGCAAGGTTCGAAGTACGTTTACATCGAAAATAGAGTGTAACCAATCGCCCATAGGACGATGACTAAAATATCGATTTTTCGAAAATTCGACTATCACTCTTTCGATTCATAAATTACTATAGTCAGCGATACTGTGAAAATTCACAATTTTGAAAATATAATAACGAAAGACCAAATATTACTGAGGTTGAAATACTGAAACACCAAAAAGTTGAACAGCCAAAATAGCGAAACGTTAGAAAGTCGATCTATCAAAATAAAGAAATGCAGTGAAGCTCCAAATACACGCGTCTCACTCACTCACTCACTCAGACCGGTGATCTCCAATTTTGAACATCGCCATTTTGACTTTCGCCTTTTCGAGCTATCGCTATTCCGCATATCTAAGTTTTATAGGTTCGAAAAATTCTCTTTCGATTTTTTGCTACTCTATATTCTGGTCCGTTTGTAAAACAATTACTCTCCATTTTGAATTCGAAAATATGAACTTTTAACATTCGGATGGTCTGTTAAAATTGCATTCGAAATTAAAACTATCGAAATATATATTTTCGTGTAAATACGAATTCAAAGAAGGAATTTTTGATTAAACACGCAATCTGCTGAATAGTCGATCGGGAATAAGTATTTCGAATTACTTATTTTTCTCCAAACTGAAATCACAACTTTTAAAATTTCGAAATATCGACCGTTCTACAATTCAGTTATTCGACATATTGAACCCCACCCCTGTCTCCATATTATCATTCGAAGTTTATAAACTCGAGATTTTAGCTGTTCGAAATTTTAGTCATTCCAACATTTGATCCCCACCCGGTTCAATGAGTGGCCGTTAAATGTAAGTAAATTATAAAACTTCTCATTCTTACAATATATTATTTGTTAATAGATGAACAACATATTTTTATAATATTTTCGATATTTGACTAGAACCCATTAAATACAGTTTTAAATAGTATATTACACACCTAGGGAGGGAAAATAGACTACTTCAAACCGCGGGCAGAATTGTCACCCGAGCCGAAGGCGAGGGTGATAAGCACGCGGTTTGAGGTGGTCTAATTTCACTCCCGTGGAGTGTATACGATTTTTCTGTCCGACGCAGGCGGAATGCGGCAACTTCGGCCCGCGCAGCGGGCCGAAAGTTGCCACTTTCCGCCCGGAGGGCTGAAAATATAATTTTGTCAATGTGTCAGTATCAATGTATTTTGTTCGTATACCGATTCGATAGTTTTTTTCGTCAAAAAATAAAAAATACTCAAATTTTATAAATTTCACTCATATTTTAAACCATCCAGGCTGATCGAGAGACTCGGTGGAGTCTTGGCACAAATACATTTGAAGGTTCGCCGAGACTATATTTCCTTTGAATAAAACGATTCGCGGTATTATAACTAGGACTCATAATTTGATTCAAGTTTCAAGCGCAAATTAAGTGATTCCATACAACGGCAATATGATTAATGTTAGAAAATTCTATACGCTTCATAATAGGAGCTTGTTTTGGCTATGTAAAAAAAAACGCAGCAGTTGTTTTTACTTGTGGAAAAAAGCTTTTCAAAATCGTCCCGAAAGCCAAGTTTCTTCTGAAACGATCCGAGTCTTTCTACGAGAGATTGGAAACGGTGATGCTTGAGCTTCGGCAGGCTAGACAAGTGTCACTCCGATTCCAGTTAAACAATTAGATGACTGAAACCCATTAAAATTCAATGGACTGACGTTGAAATGGTATAATGAAATAATGAGTAATTATATCTTTTCATCTCTCATACGCTTCGTATGTAAATATCAATAGCGAAGTCAATGTTCTCGAGTCCATCCTTGTACGCTTCGATGAACTAACCATTGTCAATTGCTTTCCTGTAATTATGTAAATTCATTGAACCGGGCCAAATTAACAGAAAAAAATGGTAGACGAGTGTCGCAGCAACGTATAAAAGCAGATTTTTTTTGATAAATCTTCAGCAATCTACTGGTTCACTGCCAAAAGCAGAAGTCGTGCATCAACTATTTCTGTATCTGCTTGAATTTCGCTCGTCGTATCCATCATGGAGAAACGTAATTACGCGACAGCTTTGCTGCTTATTTTCGGGATCGTTGAAATTTATTCTTATCCTCAAAATTCCAATGTAAGTTTTCCACAATAATATTTAACATTTATTCGTTTCAACTGTCTTCTACTCTCGACTCATTTCCCTACGAAAAGCTAATGAGGAAGCTCAAGAAAACGTGTCATTTTTTATTCCACTTCATAGTCATCCGTAGATTCTTTAAAAACTTTGAGTCACACGTTCAAAAACATTTTCCAGGCCCAAAGCGGTGTGGCGTTCATCGAATCAGCCCTCGATTCGAACCGTCAGGAGGTGAGTTATCCAAAAGTCATTAATTCTTGAGAATCCTGAAGGAAAAGCATTGCTTAGGGAACCATTGAACTCGATATTTTATAATCGAAGCAAAGGATCTCATTCTGTACGGATTTCGCAGTCTGTAGTATCTCCATGCAAATTTTGTGATTTCTTTTTTTCAACTGAAATTATTTTCGGACGATGAAAAGCCCTACAGTTCGTACGTACTGGATATATATAACGAGAATGAAAGAGCAAAGAGAAGTCCTGGAGGATCAAAAAAGAATCCCAACAAGTTGTCGGAAGCGCAAGCAGGTCAACAGCCTAGAACCTCGAGTAACCAGCAAGCAGCGGTAAACCCAATGGATCTCATGAGACAATTCAATGGAATTGTTAATAATCTTATGAGACAGTACAATCTGACCGAAAATGCAGCGATCCAACGTGCTATATTAGAAAATCCTGCACTGATCAACCAAATGAATCACATGTTTGATCATTGAGTTTTGTCCAAATGAATCAACCGATGTATCGACTTGATTAATATCATTGGTCAATAAAACATTCCAGAAGAAAAGAGTCTGGTGAGAAATAAGGGCTATACAATTGTTTGACCCCAAAGTTTTCCTGAGTTTTTCCTCCCTGATTAATCTCAACAGAATCATTTGTGGAAATTATCATTCACCCTTGGATTCGAAACGAATTATTCTATCGAAAAAATTTCAACTTTGTAATTCAAACCTAAAACAGAAACGAACATATCGATAATTCGATTTTTCTCAATACGTTAATTCATTTTGCGCCAACTCGCGAGAAGAGGTCAGTGGAAGAAGGAACAAGAACTATCAGATTGCTTTTTCGTAACGTCTAAAATCGTCCCAACAGGTCAACTCAACTCTGATTCTGAGATATTCCGAGACCTCAAACGTTTTTCTCGCTGGTTTTCGTTTTTGAAATATTGAATTTTTTCTTCGGATTTTCTCAGAATCGGAATATAAGAACGCTACTTAACGGTTTGAATCGACGATGTGTGCTGAGGTCTCATACGAAGATATCATCGTATTCGCACCTGCGATGCAACCAAGTTATGCAAGAAAACAGTTTCAAATTTAATCTAATCTATAACCCATGCACTTTTGTTGCCCGAAATTTTATCGCAATGCAACACTCGTTTTCTAAGTTGAGTCTATTAGTTTGTCTGTTATCTTTCTATATCTCTCAAAAATTCTTATAGAGCAGAAGAAATTTAACAATGTAAAAACGTAGTTGAGCTTGAGCTATTGCTTTTAAGCATTTTAACATTTTCTGTTTTCATCACATTTTTTAATAGACGTTTACTCGATGGACTTCCAATAAAATATAATCATTCGTAATGCACCGAAAAATGAGTTTAATCATTATTCGTGCAGCCTTCGAAACTTTTGAGTAACGACATGCTCGACTCTTTTTAGGCAGCAAACGGTGCAGTGCCGGACGTATCGGATCTCGATTCACACGCAGAAGTAGAGGTAAGCTTTCCTAAAGTTATGAACTCGCCAAAATTTAAACGAAAAAGTCACGCTTTGACGGGCGAGAATTCGAAAAATCGTATCCGAGGGAGTTGACTATACGTTCAAAAAAGCGAAACTTTATCAAATTCCCCGATCTTCCAAAGAGGATTCGATAATTCTTATGCTCAGAATTAGAATCGCGATACTTCTGGACGGCGTAAAAACTCCGTCGATGCGCCATAACTTTATCCCCAAATATACGAGGAAAACAGAAAAAAACATATTATGGATTTGAAAATCGCCGCCACTGAATAACGCAATTGCTACGGGGACTCAGAAAAGCTGACGCGCACCCAACCGTATTATCAAATTCAACGAAACAATAACAAATGCCCGGAGATGCTTTAGAGAGAAAATCCGACGCTATTATCCACCAATTGACATACAACTCGTGCAAGAAAAATATTACATAGCATAGTTCCGCCAAAATATTTTCACTACTCACAAACTCTTCGTGCAAAGCGTGTGCAGTCGGTGCATGCACGGCTGCGGGGGCCCCGTGCTCGGGTGGGAGCCCTCAGCCATGTATTGGCTCGCGCAACGCAGCGCAGCGGAGAGAGAGATACCTGCCCGAGTGCCCTGATGGCTGTGTGGGGGCTTGGAATTGAAAATTCTCAATTAATCAACGCCAATTATACCAAACATTTGGATTTTTTAGACTCTAAATAATCCACGATGTTTCAATTCGACAATTACAAAAATGCCAAAACCGCGCGATGCGTGCATAATTTTCAAGTGCAAATTAAAAAATAATAGCAAAATAAAATAATGCATCATGATTTACAAAATGAAAAATGGCCTGAAGCCTTTGTACGCATGACCGAGAGAATCGAACTAGTGGACGAGAGACATCAATACAGTACAAGACAAAAAAATTACATTTACGCGTGTACAGATCGAAAGCGAAGAATGGTCAAAAGTGTTTGACGAATAGAGGAAACACGATAAAAGAACTGATATTGAAATTGAATAAAAGTATAGTTATTAAATAGAAATCGACATTATAATATTTCTTTTTTAACGGCGAATGCGCTGAATAAATTAAAATTCAATTCAATTTTGCTCAATATCAAGATTATAGTAGCGGGAGCAGGTTGCGCTCTGGTCGAGAATTTCGAATTCAAAGAATTTGGATGCTCTCCCCGTTTGGCAGGTTTTCGTGAGCCCTTTTTTTCATGCAGGAAATCTCAAAACTCGATGACCCGGAGCCAAAGGTGATCGCCCGATCATCGACGGCATCGGGAGGCGTCTGTCAACGCTGAAACAGCGTTGTTGGTAAACGAGAATGAAATGAGCGAACCGAACGAATCGATCGTCGTGGCAACGAATTCAGTAATAAAGTTAGTAACGGAACAATCGAATATTTACAGCGTTGAATTTCGAAGGATCGCTGGCGACGAGCCGCTCTTGTTCGCGTTCTCATTAACTCGAGGTCGTGCTTAGTTTCTAATTATCGCGTTGAGCCGCGCGATGCGGCGCGGTGCAGCGGCTCGTTCATCAAAGCGACGCTCGCGGACTCTCCCCATTGTATACCAAACGGAGCGTTAAAACGCCGGGTCTCTTGAAGAATTCCGGAACGAAAACTCCCGCGGAGGGTGTTTGAACTTGGATATAAATTCCAAGAGCGTTTCTCGCACGCAAATAGCGCGTCGGACTTGAATATCTAATGCGAGGACTTTCATCGAGCAGACATCGAAGAAATCGATGATCGCAGGGAATGCGAGTTTTCCACGATAAAACTGAACATAAATGGGAAAACTTCGGAGGGGTTGGAACGACGGAACGGGAGTTACGAATCGTGAAACCGGGAGCCGGCACGCGGTTTCTCAAAGCAGCTAAGAGACAAGGGATGAGAGAAAAAAGTGCTGCTAACCGTAATAACCAGTTAAACGTTTGGGGATACGGACGAGGGAACGCGAGGCCGCTTCCATCGCGGCGAGGAACTCGCAGAGAGGAAGAGAGAAGCGAGCGCGCGCTGTATATCTAAAACTAATATCGAACGAAAGCCGGCAATTGTGGTCGCGCGGAAGAGAAAAACGCGGCTCTCCGCCCTCCTCTCCTGACGTTCCTCCGATCCGTGCCCCGACCTGGCCAGGATTGATGCGCAGCCAAGAAAGTAGCTTTCAGGAGCGATCCTCATTTCAATCGAGGTGGATCGTGAGCCTGTGGCCTACGCAAAACATCGCTTCGATTATTTATTTCCCCCTCGAGCGGCCCCGGTAGAACTAATTTTGAATGCCATTATTATCAATCATGAGCCGCTACTGGATATGCCTGTAGAATCTTTGCTCATTTCTCTCCACCCATCTCAGTATTAACTTCGCTCACAATCCGCTTATTTTGTTGTTATTCGTTCCAATAACTTCGTTGTTTCATTGAACTTTTCAACTTGATCATCGCGATTTAATATAATTCAGCTCGACTCTCGAACCAGCAGGGGACCGAGCGCGACGACTCTTTGCCGGGATTTTTCATTAAACGATAAAACTCTGTTTGCTAAAGAGAAGGAAAAATCATAAAAGTGCAGTCGGTGTTAAGAGGCTGAGGAGAAACGGTCGATTCGTTAGATTTTATATTCCGCTGGAATAGTTTAAACGAAATTTCATCCACGATCCTGTCCGAAGCTATTGATATAACCAATATAACGAGAATAAGTTTTTTCTATTCGTACTATATCGCTCGACGCGCGAGGAAGAAAAACATTGAGCGAAACGTCAATGCTTCGCGAGATACGATTCTTTGTTTCATTTTGTTCTTGTACCAGCACTTACTCTGCCATCTCGTTTTCCATTGACAGCTTATTTCCTCGTTAACCGCAAGGTTAAGCAGTCAAACGTGCCGAATATAGTTTTCATATTCCCCGTTTATCGGCGGATTTCTTCGGTGCTGCTACATCACAAAAAATGGCTTTCGAACGTTTGCAATCGCGGGTCTGCAGTCATTCGAGGACGGATGATACCGTGGTTCGCGCGACGATAAAACTAGGCTGGAAGCTCCTTTGAATCTTATTATGAAAAGTCAATTTCGAGGTTGAAACTTGAAATTCCAATCTTTCCTGATATTTTGCATCGCAATGAAGAGACGTACCGAAGAGCTGCTCAATTTATGCGGGAACACGTCTCGGTAACTCCAATCACGCGAACGTGAGGGATCCAAAGACTCGGATTGAAGATAAAAACTGTCATTCGCAGTTGGGATCAACTTTATTGAGATTTTCGCGTCAAGGTCACCAACTGCTCGTAGATCAAAACCGAGCTCGGAGCCAGCACAGAGGAGTGTCCTTGAAAAACCAGCAGTTCTGCAGTAAATTAGCAGTCTTTAGCAAAAATTCGACATTCGATCTGCCCTTTTTTCCACGCGAGTTGCGCACGTACGTGCAAAATGAAAGAAAAAAATGTAAAAGTCGAAGAAGAAGCAGAAGATGAAGACAAAGGCGAAGGCGCAGAAAAGGGCGAAATACCGAGACGCATTGCATGTCGACGAAGCTGCACCGAGAGCTGGATCCTGGCGCCGGCTCCAACGACCTATTCCTCACGATTCAATCGTCTCCATGAGTTCGCGAATGCACACCGAGGCTCCGATGCGCACGGCGGTGTTCATAATCACCTATGTACGTTGTTCAACAGCGGTTTATATCGATGGGAAATGGATAATGGCATGTGGAGTATGTGGATTGGAGGCATGAGACTTTTCATCGTGAAACTGAACGCGGCGCAACGAGAAGGAGGAGGAGGAGGAGGATCGGTAGTGGAAATTGGTTAAAGTTGTAATTCCATCGTCGTATCGTAGGATTGAGCCGCGCGGGGAAGGATCTCCGTTAAATCTCGGAGCAGAGAGTGAAACGCACTCGGGAGTGTTTGTTCGTGCTCGTGAACAACGAGCATTTTATCCGAGGGACGTTCATTGATTCGAATCCGCGTCGAACGCGCGAGTCTCCAACGCGAATTCCTCGAGCTACCCACTTGGCAACCTCCTTTATTCATTATATGCGCGCTACTGAGAACCGAGAGGCGACTGAACGCTCGCTCTCTCTAGGACCGATCTTTCGCACCACAATTACACATCCACCTCTGTGTTCTTAGCATTGCTTTATTTCTCATGATTCTTCCGGGACACCCGTGGGCGAACTCTTACCCGGCGCGCAATCAATGCGAGAAATCATTCTCAACGCGGAGATACACACAGTCCCGTCGCGATGATTCAGAATTTCTACCTGGCCAACGATCCACGAACGAGTCTGTTTCAATATAGACATTATCGTAATGAGAGTTTTACAAGAACGACGAAAAATCATGATTTATTGTCGGCCGACACGACCATGACTCGAGATACATCGCTTTTCTCACTCCGCCTGTCAAAACCTTCGATCGCTCATCAAATTGAACCTTTTCTCCGTCCGCACTACCGTCGATCCCGGCGCAGCTCTCTTCCCCAGCTCGCACGTATTCTCTCTTTGAGCCGCACCGCCCTTCAACTCGAGCATCGTAGCAACATCCATTTTAATGTGCGGCGCTTATTCAGGCCCGAACTCGATATCCTCACTCAAAACCGTATCTTTTCCCTCTCTTTCCTCTGCTCCTTATCCTTCGAACACTTGCCCGTCAGAGTTGCTGCCACAATCAAACTTGCTCGACTACCGCGCAGTACTTTTTTGCCTCCACAGCCAGCAGAAATGGATTTCTCAAAAGAAAAGCAAAGATCCCCGAAAGCATTTTCTCTACATTCCGCGATCGAATCTGAGGTGGAATTACACTTGAGCGAAGATACTTTCTTGATTGGAATGAAACGAAGAATTTCGGGGAACCTCCTATAACTACTTGATGCTCGTTGCAAATGTTTCTTCGTGCGCGGAATATTTGGGGAAAGAACGTTCGTCTTATGTTCCAGACGATAATCACGTGACTAGAAAATGTTACACAGGGAATGAGCCTCCCAACTATTATAATATTTGAACAGTTTTCACAGCCACTCGAAGCGAGCGAGCGAACGCGGAGAACAGCTTTATTCGTTTCGGTTAGAGCTGTATCAACACCAAATTAAATGAAAACGCGAGCTCAACATAATAGATTTTTCTGAATAATCAAGCAAACATTTTCGGAACAATACGTCTCAAATTCGTAATGAAAAAGTGCGGGGAAACAAATTCTTTACGAAGGCAACAAAACTATCTCAACGAGAATCAAAACCTTTTAGGATTGTCGTCGATTTAATTAGTTGAATTATTAAAATAATTCAACTAATTAAATAAAGTTGAATTATTAAAAATAACATAAATTGAAGTAAACGTTGGCTGAGTCAGCAGTAAGAGCTCTGTTTATTAGATTTCTTCACATTCCGCCGATTGTCACCGAAAATTGGTAAATTAAAGCGAAGCACTTTCAAATATCTGTTAAATGGCATGGAATAACTGATGAATAGCGTCAAATTAAGTACAAAACGTATTATCTGCTCATTCGATCTTTCAACTGTACGACCGAATGTCTCGGATGAGGAAAATTGTAACAAGATGGAGTTTAGTGCGCATACTATTAATCCTTTTTCTACTAAATTTGCCATTCGTTTGCGAATTCATAAAATTCTTCAATCCCCCTTCATTTTTTTTCTAATTGTTTAGAAACAGGCTTCGTTGACACAAAAAAAGATGTTGACGACCACTGCAGCTGTCGTTTGTTATCTCCCCGTATCAGCTTTTGTTAGATCATGAACAAATACCGTGAATAATGAAAAAAGAATATGAAAAATGGAAGGCGAAGCCTCTCGGTTACGTTTAAAAGCAGAATTTTTAGGCGACTTCACAGCAGTCTGCTACTTCACAGTCAGAGAGAAGTTGCGTTTCAAACCGTTCGCGTCATCCGCTTAAGCCTGCATTTGAATCATGAAGGGCCGTAATTACGCCGCGATTCTGCTCCTCGTTATTGGGATCCTCGAGGTTTATTCGCACCCTCAAACTTTCAACGTAAGTTTCAAATAATTTGGAGGCTTTCATTATTTCCATTATTTCTCACTTTTTTTTAACATGCTTTTCCATCATTTGCACCAAATTTTCATGCGAAAATATAATTCCTTGGAATCCATGTTAATCGAGCGTTAAAAAACTGTTGCAGGCACAAGATGCTGAAGAGTTAGCTCGATCACTTCAAACCGTGGGCGGTGATGAGGTGAGTAGTCTAACGGTAATTGCTCGCGCGACGGTAATCGAAGCATGAGGAAAATCATTGTTCAAAGATAAATTAAAAAGTAGTAATAACGTAAGTCCAGAAGAGTTGACGGTGCGATCCGAGTTTCCAATTTCATCGAGTTCCTATGCCAGCGATCTTCAGCAGCATCGGCATCTTCCTCCGCTGTAAAGATCCGTGAATTTCTAAATTTTTTTCTCAGCTAAACGATTACGATGACTCGTACTACGAAAAATACGACGATTCCTATCCCTCGGGAAAACATGTTGGTCGGAAGGATCGAATAACGAAAAGGATCGCGAAACTGCGAAGGGAATTGATTCATAGCAATGTTAGTCCTGAAGTGCCGCGAAATCCGGATCCAGCGCAAAGAGAGCGCATCGAGCTAGTGAGACAATTTAACAGTGATGTCGATCTCGTGATAAGACAACGACGTTTAAGCAGAAACAAGGCGATCGACCTCGTTCTTAGAGAAAATAACGTACTGGTTAATCAACTGCTCCAAGCACATCGGTTCTAAGCTTTCCGAAGCAACCGCACCGAATGTATTGAATCTGTTGTTACAACTGACATAACGAACGTTCCAGAACGTAGGAGTCTGTTAATGAGATAATAGTACAGGCTCACGCTTCTAAAGTTTCCCATCTCTTGCCGTCCCCCAATTCTCGGCCATAGAAATAATCGAGATGAAACAACCAACAGATCTCGCAATAGTTGAGTCGACATATCAGTAGAGTCGAAAAATCATTTTTAGGTTTAAAAACTGTGAGACGAGATTGCTGCAGCGAACCGGTTTTTCGCGCTCGAGTCCCCGGACTTAGGTTACTCAATTCTAGCGAATCATTCACCAGCCTGCGTGCTTAGGGTTTTTACACAATTCTCATCCAAAACGTTGCCAAAACCTGAGTACTATTTGTAAATTTCTTTTTACAGCTGACCGACGAAGCTTATTTCTACGATTTGAGTGACCGCGAGTCGTATTCATCAGCAGATAAACATGCCGACCGCGAGGACGGAAGAAGTAAAAGGTCTCCAGGGGCCTCGAAAAAGACTCCTGAAAAGTTGCAGGAACTGCGGCAGGAATTAAATCGCACGAACGCTGCACCTGTGGTAGCAAGGCGAACTAATAGTCAACGCCGAGAGGACCGCGATGTCGTAACGAGACGGTACAACGCTGCGGTGGCCGATTTGATGCAGCGAGAGCACATGACCCGAGCTGCAGCGGTTCAATATCTTCTACAACACAATATGCAGCTGGTTAACGATTACCTCATAGCACAGGGAATGTAATTTTGAAAAATATTTACTATTTTATGTGTTTATGTATTCATTTTTATGTATCCTTACTATGAGAATAAATGAAGCAGAAAATGAGAATCCGTCAAAGAGATTTTGGGTTACTCGATTCGAGAGAATTTTCCATTTCTCATCCTGATCGTTGCTCATATCATGAAAATTTAGAGAAATGATGATTAATCGTTGCGTTTGAAAAATGAAAAAAAAAAAAATAAGAATCACAGCATCGAGCGTCGACCAAGAATCGAACGTTTTTTTGGCGATGAGCTTGTAGAGAAAATCATGCGCAATAAAAGATATTCGCGCTCGTTACCTCAGAGATCGCCAAGTGTATTTTCTTGCGAATGAGCGCGCGCGCGTATCGAGTGATTGTATCGGGGACAAGTCTTTTATTGTTATATTTAATGTTTCTTTTCGATAAATGCATAGAATTATAATAAGAATGATATGCAGAAATGTATTCAAATGTAAGACGTATACGACAAGAATTCCCATTCTTTCTCTGCCAAATGTTCTTTTCCCTTTTACAACTTGGCCTCTTATATTCACAGAAGAAAATGATTTTTTTGTTTTACGACTATTTGAGCAAGCTCCAAAAATAAAAAGTGTTACAAGCTCGATGGATCCTTCTCGATGGTACATATTTTTCCGAAGATCGAATGTTCCATGAAAATCCCAGTGCGGCATTACGCGAGATGAAACGTGAAGGAATGAAAAGCGAGAATATCGAAGCGCTTTGGCGCCTTTTTAAACTGGAGATTCGAAAACTTTCGTCCCTTTTAGGGTGACATTAAAAACGGGATTACGCGCGGTGATAGGGTAAATGAAGTAAAGTTGGGAGGAAGAACGGTCGAGTAATTGAGGAGGTCGAGGAATTGAGGAGGACGGCGAAGATCCGAGGGACTGGAGGTGCTTCTGTATTACGCGCGGGTCCGGCGTCGGGAGAGTGTTCGGAGAGCTGCGTGGAGTCGCTGCAGGAGGGAGGCACTGTCCAGGGCAGCTCTCCTGAGCAGCCGCTCTGTAATTTGCGCGGTTCGTGCCTGGAGGATTGCCGGCGTTAGCTACCCCCGGAGGAGCATCCGATGTTATTCGGGGCCGCGCACGTATCCGCGAAAAGAGACGCCGGCGCCATAATCCAGGAGCGAGAAGGAGATCTCGCTCTGGAGGAAAACGGCCGTGGAGGCCCGGAAGCCCCAGAAGGATAAAGACCGAGGAGGGATGCGGCGAGCGGAGAAGGGAGGAGACGAAAAAGGAGCAGAGGAAGACTGCGAATGTTGTTGCGGATTGGCAAGGGCCGTTTCTATCACTCGCAATTATCCGCCTTCTTCGCGGTAGCCGGAAATTTAATCTCGCCCGGAATATAATTCGTAGTGACGAGAGGAAAAAAAACAACGTGAAAATATTTGTATAATGAGGTTTCTCGAGGGTTCCGACAAGTGAGGCACATTTGCAGAGCTCATTATTCCAAATCTCTTTCTGGAATAACTTTAAGTAGCTTGCGAGGAGAGCGATATAAATATGCTTGTGCGCGAAGGGGATGGAGATGCGTCCGGGTTGTTTGAGGGGGCTAAACGCCGATCACTCTCCCCGCGAGATTCATCATCGAAGCGGATTCGGCGCGGCGGTATACTCGATGAGAAATTCAAGTAAAAGAGCAACGAGAATGTGAGCGAAGGAGGCGTGATTGTCGCTCAAATGTTGCTGGGATTGTGCAATCGATCGGGCGCGCGGGATTAAAGCGCGTGTCGTAGAGAGAGAGAGAGAGAGAGCGAGAGCGCATACTAATCAAAGCCCGACAATCATTTGTCAGGCAAACAGGTTCCATCTGCTGTCTCTACACACGGTGATTCCGAGCTCGGAATCGAGCCAATCATCGGATTCGTGCATCAACGATACGGCGCTACTTTCGATACACCTTGTATATTGACGATCGAGAGCCCCGCGGGGTTATCCGTGAATGCAGCAGGGTATTACGAGTACATGCGACCTCTCTCTCTCTCTCTCTTCATTTCTCGTATTTAATACTACGAAGAAATCTTCCGCGTCGTGTCGCGTCGCGAGTGTACGCCATTTCTGTGCATATAACAGACGTTATTCGCGCATTCGGCTCATCGCGAATGCGATATTAAGAATGGGAATGAGAGAGGAGGAGATTGCCAAGGGAAAATCGCAATGAACAAGAGTTCACAAGAGTGACATTTCTATTGCCGCGTGTCTTCTCTCGTCCGTGTGAGCTTGTGAGCGCAGTTATGGAGATGGATATACGAGCCTCGAGAGCGTTAACAATCCCAAGCGACGAGAAGATATTGATGGCCCAGCGAGAAAACGGGATTTATTAATCTCAACGATTAACGACGAGCATAGACGATTCTATCCGAGCAACGACGTACGACTCTGGGACACGAACACGACCCAGACCCTCCTTCCTACTTTGATAGCCGACTTTATACCTAGCCGCGATATAAAAATCTCTCTCTTTCTCGTCTCTCTTTCCACTCGCTACTTTCCCCGCCTGACATCGCCGCGCGCAACCGCGCTCGATCGTTTTCAAGTACTTCATTTCTCTTGTTATTAATGCTCCTGCGAACGGCGAGATACACGGGCTCTATCGCTTACATTTTTTACGCCTTTGTCCGAGTACGCGTGCGCGCGCGCGGCCATGATTATAGCGTCGTTAGTTACCGAGTCCCCGTGATTAACGAACTAGGAAATTATATCGAATGAGGGAGTGATTAGCGCGATAATTATGTAGCCGCTTAGTCGCGGGAAGCACATTTCTTTCCTTTCTCGCTTTTTTGTCTCTCCAGATCGGTGCTGCTGCTGCTGCTGTTGCTTCTTCTTTGACTTTCTCGTACCCCAAGGCTCCTTCCTCCTCCTCTTCTCACGTGATACCGTAACGGATTTGAAAAACGCGTTATTCGTTGGGACTTTAAACCTTCCTTCTCGTGGCCCCATAGAATTTCGAATGAAATTGATATCGATGTCACGCTCAAGACACTTTCTCCTAATTAGATTTTTATTACCGCAGCGCCGCAGCAGCAGCCTCACTTGATCCCGCATCAGGCCACGTCGAGATGTTAAAATTTGTTCCCCCGAGTGCGAGAGATCGACGTTAGAATCCGCCGGATGAAATAACGAATCGGAGGAAACCTCTTCGTCCCGGTGAAACGGGGGCTCCGAATCGTTCATTAAAAATGGCCGATTATCGTTCTGGCTTACGGAGTTACCGTTTTAACCTCCAATTACACTACTTGGAATGGGGATTGGAGTTGCGCAATAATGACGAACTTTGCTCGACGTCATAACTATACCGCGGGATTCATTAAGCTGATGAAAAAGCGTTTTCGGATCGATTGCAATACGCGTGGATAACACGAATGCCCTTTGCTCGGCAACGAGCGAACTCGCTTGTGCAAAAGACTCGCCTCGGCTCGCGCGCGGCCCACGTTATTGAGAAATTTTCTCACCCAAGCATCGCGATTATCGCTTTATTTAATATTTTCGCAATAACGTGCCATTTTTTGCTTGATTTTTATCACTCAATAGCACACTACCGCGTTGTAGTAACGCACCCGTGGCAGAAGCTGCGCGAGTTGAGCCATAAATCAACGGCGTACAATGCCAACGGGACAATTTATGCCGGCACGCAGTTTCGTCGTCTCCCTCTTCTTCCTCTGCTTCTTCTTCTTCTTCTTCTTCTTCGTTAACGCTGGACCAATCTCTCGACCTTTCTTTATTTCTTTCTTTCTCTCGTTAAAGAGAAAATATGCACGGCACCTTGGACCCTCTCGAGGCCCAGGATGCGATTGACGTTTCAAACTTGCGCAAACGCGTACGTTCTCGAGAAAATCTCTCCCGACGAACCGCGCCGCTGCAACCTGCTTTTTTCCTGTCGCTTCGCCTCCGAGTAACCAGCGAAAGTCTCATCGCCGAAGTGTGAACAATAAATCAACGACTAAAAGTTCTTGATCGACTGTGAAACCGCATGGCGACGGTCTCGTAGCGACGAAGAGGGAAATTGAGAATTCAGCGATTCCCGAATCACGGCTCCGAGGGAGCCGCTCCTGCGGTGGTCGGAAATTCCACTTGAATAAGTTTGTCGCAGGCTCGATATGTTGGAAAGGATTTATCAAATTTTCGTTCGTTTAAACAAGAATTTGAGCTTCGAAAGTGAACGCGCGTCCTTGGACAGGATCGCGGGGGTCGATTCGAGGCTCGCTTCGATTTCTTGATTCGTCTTGTCCCGCAGGTTGATGCAAATGCAAGTATTTTCGTGTACGATACGAAAGAGGTTGAGATTGGCGGTTGATGCTTGCTGCGCGGCAAGATATTCTCGCGATCCGAAATGATTGATATTCGATCGCGAGGTTCGCTCGTTGCTCCCTGAAGGCTGGGCGACGCGGCCAGGGCGGGGGGAGGCGAGGAGAGAGAAAGAGAATCTCGTGTATCGAACGAAGATGAATTCGTTCTGCGGCGAGTCCTAATTGTGCGCAGTGAGTGGTCCATACGAAGAGCAAGGCTATACGAGAGCAAGAGGCTCCCCGTTCAAGGGGAGATGAGATGGGATGACTCCACCTGCGCGGAGAAGCCATTGGCCAGTTTAAAGTACGGCGTGAACGAAGCGAGATTGGAGAGAATGACCCGAGCGACCCCCTATCGATGATTCCGAGTCGACATCGCTCCTCGTCAATCATTCGACTCGATGTAATTGGAAGACCTCATCGAACAGAGTTTCCACGACATAAAAAGGCGGAACGAAATTTCGAATGGAGCACAATGGGCTCTCTCTCTCTCTCTCTCTCTCCTGAAAAAGATAGAAACTTTCCTGCTCGCTCGAGGGCGATCCATTGTATTAATATTGATACAGCTTTCATTGGTTTATACCTGCAAGAAAATCTGACAATGAGCGCCGGTTTTTCGAGTTGAACCATTAGCCACTGTACGACTCGAGGATGATGGACGCGTTTCTGGCGCTTTTCCATGCACACCGCGAGCCGTTATTACGTCTCGGTTATATAACGATCGATCCCTCGTCCGAGCGCCGCACAATGGAAATGTATCATTAGCACCTTATTCGCCTCGAATAATATTCCCTCGGGACTCGCTCGAGTCCTAGCCCAGCAGATTCCTAGAGAAGTATCAACATTCCGAGGGAGCGATCGGCAGTGAGGCCGGAGGCGTCATCGATAATGGCCGATAACCGGAGTAGTGCCGCGGCACCGCCAACGCCACCGGCGTGGCAGCTTGCCGCGCGAACGATGATCGATAGTAGGGACTAGCCGACGCGATCGTTCGGCTGATCGATCGACCACCCGATTGTTTTAAACGACCAAACGTCACGGACGACGCCTCAGCGATCATTTGCGTTGCCAACGGCAGCTAGACGAGGAAGAAAAGTTACGCGCGGAGAACTGCTCGTGCGTGCATAGCTCGCGATCGAGCGGCGAAAAAAACGCTGAAGAATAACCGCGAGCCCTCGTCTTGACAACTTTCGGGACGAAGTTAAACGCGACGAAATAATGAGCGATTTCGCACGAGCTAAAATGTATGAGCGACTAGTTTATATTAGCACTTTACGTAATCGCCGGACGAGCCAGGCACCATCAGCAATTCGATTTACCCAAAGGACTCGTCGAATGGATAATCTCGCGCTTCGAGGGGAACGAAGGCAGCCGCGCGATCGGGGGGCCTGCCGGAGCGCGAGGCAGAGAAATACCCAAATGAGGTGTCGTAAAGCAAAATGGTATCATAAACGCGCCATTCCACTTGTATTACCGGCACATCGTATATACACCCATAGCTCCGGGCCCGCGAGCACGCAGCCTCGCGCACCACTCGCATGTCCGGCCGGGGCCCGTTCGTCTCATTGCACACTTCCCGTATGATCGGTGTGTGTCACTTCGATATGTACGACATCGCGTTCTCTCGTAGCCCGCGATACCGCGCTATCTCGGGGCTCGATCTTCTCGCCTTATTCTCGCCGGGCGAGATGTACACGAGAGCTCTCGTCGTCGGGAGAGCAACCCGCGCGGAATAACCGCATGCGCGGACGCCGAAGCAGAGCCCGCGCTGTAACTCGGTCACACAGTATATTTTATTAGCGCGATTAAAGCGTACGTAATCCCGGAGCTTATCTAGAATAAAATCTGCCGGCCACTCGCTCGACGTTTTCTCCTTTCGTACACTTCCGACCAAAAGTGGGATCCGGGGTTCGGGACCTTCCGCCTGCGGCAGGGACGCTGGAGGCGAGATTCTGCAACTGGCAAGGAGGCAGCCGCCGAGGGATGTGGAAGGGGATCATTCTCGCGAGGTCAGAATCTGGACCGGAAGAGCTCGCACTGAAAACGGAATTTTGTTGATCCAACAGAATCCATTTGGTCAACATTTATTTTCTTCGTTGAACCATTGATTGCTTGTAGTTTTTATGCCACAGTGAATTTTTGTGAATATTCTTTTACGCCCACAGTGAATTTCTTGAGAAGGAAAAAAATGTTTAGTAATTCGCATTCTCAGAGACAAGCAGAATATTTTTTTATTGTACGGCAATGCTTCGTAAAAAACATAGAAACCTTTTGCCTGAACAACGGAACGAAACTGTTGAAAATTTCGGTAAAGCCTTCGATAATTATTCAGCAGAACAGAAAAATGAATTTCAAACCGCATATTCAGTTCAATGAAATATTTCATCGTAAAATGATAAAATATGTTACAACGCAAACGAAACGAAACGCAACGAACGACATTTCGCGATAATTTTGACTGCGTTCACGCTGGAAACGGAAATCGGGAGGATTGTTTGCAGGGGACTTTTGAAACGGCCTCTACAGGTACCTGCTCTTTTTGCATTGGTATACACGGTGCCCGGCAAATATAGTTATACATCAGGCCTTTCGTGGCCCTGCTCGCCGGACTCGCGGCGTTAATTTACGGTGATTCCCGCGGGCGCAGAGAAACATGTCGCTAATTTTTCAAAGCCACATCCTATTAAGTAGAGTCTTGTATAAGAAACGCGATATCTTTTCTAAATCATGCCAGCTCGCGACTGATAAAACAGACCTCCGAGAGGAGAGCGAGTCCGGTCTCGCGGTGGTGGCTCCGCTACTTTGGGGTACTTTGAGAACGCGCGAATATTCGGTTGGGTAGTACTATTTAAATGGAAGGAGGACCGTACATCATCCGAGTATTGACAGACGTTAACGAATGATATTTTTCCTGACGCGCGAAGGCCCCCTTCGCCACGGTGCGTCATTAACATATTAAACTCGTTTGTAACTACAAATTGAGTTACCCCCGTGTTCGGGGGAGCTCCGATCCCTCCGAGGCAGGCTCAGCGACGCAGCCCCTCTTGGCGAGAGCCCTGCAGATATAAATCTCACGCAGCACACAAGTGTCGGTAAACGAGAATAAATCGATTGCTCGACCGATCGAAAAGCGGGATTTTCCGTTCTCCATTACTCACAGCTCGCTCGAATGATCTCGCTGACGAGATAGAACGAGAGATTTAACAGGTGTCCGCAGCGAGGAATCCTCCCGCTCGCTGACCCCTCCGGGAGGAATAATTCTCTCGTTTTCTCGGGTCGAGACGATCCCAGAAGCGAGAGCAACCGGGACACAATGGACCACCAGGTTTCTTGCGTTCTGTCTCCCCGCACCCAGAGGCCGATGACTAATCCCTGATTTGGCGGGACAACCGTGCAGAAACTGTTACACATTGTCCCTTGTTCGAATCCGCACCGATGTGACGGAGATGAGACGCGTGGGCGATGCCCCCGAGACAGACTCTTTGGCAGTACCTTCGCCTCGTTGCGAGCTTTCCGTTTTCACGGGAGAAAGAGAGCGAGGGAGAACGGATGGACGGAGATACGAGTCTCATTACGAGGCTGCTCTGTCGCCAATTTCCATTCTATCCTCCCGAATCCCACTCTCTTTCTCCTTCTCCCTCAGGCCACGCTCTTTTCGTCTCCTCCGCTCGCACTCATCTCAGACGAGATATCCAAGCCCACGTAGCTGCGGAGCGTCATTTTTCTCGAAGAATCTTCTTCGTCTTTCGAGCGAGCAGGAGCGACACCACCGAGACCAGCAATAACGTGGTACAAGATGAATGAGAGAAACGAGGCAACACTCGTTACACGAAACGCCACTCTCCTTCTTCGCCAGCACTTACTTATTCCTCTCTTCCTCTCGCTGCGTCCCCCCGCGCGGTGAATTCTCAGCGAAACTCGTTATTGGCAGTTCGTACTTTCCGCGCTATCGCACGGACTCTTGCGTTGACGCTGTCGTAACGAATGCGAGAAGACGATCGCGAGGAGGAAGCGCGCGAGAGGCTCGGGGGGATACTGCGAGCGAGTGTGAGGCGACGCAGGAAAGTTGCAAATTCCGTTGAAAACTACCGCACGACGCTCGATATGCCGAGCCCGGATCGCGGATCACCGATCGCGTTCGTGGGAGCGGGACGACAATGAGCGCGAGGCGTTCGCGTCCGCGTTGTGGATTTGGCGGAGCTTAGCGGTGCGCGATTGCGGCGCAATGCGAGACTCGATCTTCGCGAGCTTAGCGCGCCGCTGCGATTCTTCGAGAAGAAAATTGCCCAAGAAACGACACTTCCTCCCCGTCTTACTTTCGCTCGCTCCGCGCCGCGCGCGGAGCAGAGAGCATTTAGGACGAGGAGCGTGGGCTTTGCGCGCTCTCGTGTTCCAATTACTCAAGAGAGCGAAACACGCCCGATGCAGCAACGACGACCGGCGAGCATTGACTCTCCGAAGAATAAAGAGAGGCGCGCGGCACCCACACGAGCGGACCATCCCCCGAGGTTTTCCTCAGACCTCGATCTCTTCCTCGCTGCCTCCGAATAACAAAACTCTCCTTCCTCGCAGGCGCTACCAGCAGCGAGGTGTGTCGCCGTTCCTCCCACTATCTTCACCTCGTATCGCAATAAATAACAAGAATTTATGATGCATTAGTCCTCGGGGATGCTGCGAGCGTGACTCCTCTCCCCGGTAGCCTGTCAAAAAATTCGCGGAGATCGCGACAGCTCGACAAGAACGAGAGCAAAAGACGAGTGAGAATCGCCCCGGCAAACTAGCTGCTAGAATCGATTGCGAACAACATAGAGAAAAAGCAAAAGCGCGAGAGCGAGAGATGAGGGCGCGCTTTGTATTGTAACCGGTGTGCCATAGGTCTATCGCGTCCAGACTATCTGGTGTAACGAATACCGAGAACGAGCGTGCTCAGTCGTCTCATCCCCATAGAAAAACCATGAACATGAATATTCTAATAAATTCATGCAAGTGCGCGCTTGCTATAGCTCAGGGCGATGCACACACGAGAGTCGCGTCTCGAAAATAATTGGCCGGTATGAATTCCATTCCGATGGAGATGATCGGTACATAATTCCGATAAACTAACCGACAAACGCCTCGTAATTGGCTACCCGTTACATAATCCCATGAGGATACGATCCGAGTGAGCCCACGCCGGTATTCAATCGAGAATCGGGCAACGTTGTCGCCTGCTTCTACGAAATATTATCAAAAATGGTGAAAAAAACAAAACAAAACAAAACAAAACAAAAAATCAGAAAAGCCGCTTGAAAAGGGTTCTCACGAGTGTCCTAATGGACACGCAAAATCCATTTTGATCCGGAGAGTTCTCGGGGGGGGGGCAGGGGCAGCATGCGCGCCGTGAATATTTATACAACGTTGATGTACACGTTGTCCATCGCTGGCAGCGCCCTGTCTCCGCCCACGTCCGAAGAGAGTAACTCGAGTACGTCGTACAGATAGAGAGCTGGATGTAGATGGAAAAGAGCTGTGCATACATGCGCGCGCGAGCTGAGCCAGGGAGTGCGAGGTTAGAACGAGGGAAGATGGCAAGCGAGGCCGCCCGTGAGTGCACTCACGTTCGCGCTCGAGTTACACGTTTATACCGCACGTATAATAGCCTTCGTTACACACGTTTATGTACGTTTATAAATCGGGAAAGCCGCGCGCTCGCCCGCACTATCAACGAGGATAAACGTGTAATTCCCGGGCGATAAAGGTGAAGCGAACGAGAGGCAATCTCTGCCCCCTTAAACAGAGTCGATCTTGAGTCACGCCGCAGCTTCTTCTCCCGGGAGTTTGACGGTGGAACTGCGTGTCCCGCGCTCTCATCCACCAGCGGGCCAACATTGAGAAATTTGTTTTCTCTTTACATATTCGAGCCCTCGATGACGCGAGACTCGCGAGCGAGAGAGAGAGAGAGAGAGAGCCAATCAATATTAGTGCAGTTTGAAACAACTCGAGTTTCTGTTGCTAAATAGTCGAGTGAAAAAATAACGGCTGAAAATTAGTCATCGCGTATCTATTGTCGAAGAGAGAGAGAGAGAGAGAGAACCCGCGCGGTGTGGTGCAACGCCCGGGCGCGCTCGCGGTCTCAATCGATCTATGATTCACGCTCCTCGAGATCTTTCACTCACTCTCTTTCACTTTAATCCTACCTGCAGCCACGTTGTCGTGGGTTTTCCGCCCGCGGGGCTCTGGCTAATGCACCGAGTGCCTCTCGCGGTGCGCAATCCCTCCCTCGCAATAACCCTACACACGATGCATTTACATTAATAACGTAAGTTCACACGTACGTACGCGTACGAGGCGAATCGTTGGTTTATCTACTCGTTAATCTGTGCTAATTCGTATCCCACTTGATTGAATATATAATGGATATTCGAGCGCGCAGGCTTCTTTCTCCGCATTGGATAATTACGGAGCCGCGGAATCGAGCGCGTTGTTCGTCCAACCGACTTATTTTATTCGGACCGATTGGGAATGGTCGTTGCCCAGGCACACAGCTCCGATGCTGCTGGCCACCGGTTTCGTGCCGAGTCGAGCAATCCGCTCTGGAAATTCGAAGGAAAAAAGCTTGTTTGCGTTCGTTTCCCGCTCCCATATTCATGGGAGCATACATCCATCGGAAATAGGCGCAAAGTACGAGAGCGAGAGAGCGGGGAGAGAGTCGGCGGTCCGGCGCGCCGCAGAAGCAGTTACACTGATTGCCGTGTTTTCAAACTCGAAAGAAGTCGAAAGAACTCCTCCCGTCGTGCTTGCTCCTCTCTCGTAGCTGCTTCCCCGTGGGAACTCGCCAGCCCGCAAAACGCCTCGCTGGACCACGTACTCCTTTCTACATACACACGATCCCCGGGCGTATATCTATAGGGATATTTAGTACGAGAGCCACGACGGCGGAGGAAGATACGGAGCATACTCTAGCTCGTGTACTAAACGGTGCACGCGGTCGAGTGTGGTTTACGCGTCGAGAGTACACGTTCGTATATTTTAAAGGACGCGACTCGCCGCGGCCGAGGCTCTTCTCTTCTTCCTCCTGCTTATTCCCTGCGCGCTCGCTCCCCCCGAGGCCTACTCTCGTCACACTCGGAAAATGAGGAGGAAAGAGCGAGGATGTGCCGTTGGACAAACGATTATATTCGAGGAGCGGAGAGGCTCACGTTTATAAACGAACGCAACGACAACGAGACGACTGTACGCCGCTCGTTTATTCCTGCTTTCTTCGCATCCTCATCACACGGAAATTAGCTCTTTCAATCTTAACTCACGATCCACCACACATATCCACTCACTTTTAATGCTCTTCTACGAGAGGATCCCATGCCTACCGATCCGCACATCTCGCGACTTATCAGATTAACTTTCTGCCATCGCGCTCTCTCCCGCATAAAGAACGCACACTTTTCCTCGTCCACATCGCTTTCTTTTTTATTTCGCTCAATCTTCCGCGGCTCCAACTATTTAATACCATCCGCAACAGCACCCAACGCGATGCTGCATATTGGTCCACCGTTTTATGTCCCGTGAACTTTCTATCCTCGAGCGCTTTGACCTCTCCCCGCGCGCTTATGTATCTACGAATAAACTCTAAACCGTAATGTTCTCCCTACGATTTATCCTCCTCTCTCTCTCTCTTCGTGAATCACTCCACGTTCTCGGTGAATCTTCATAACTATTCGCATTTCACCTCCATTATCTCAACTCTTAAATCGCACAAAGTATTTCTCTTATTCGTCGGATATACATATATAGAATAGTTAAATGCACTCGAACGATGCGCAACGTTCCATTATTTCGAGCTCATTCGAACCGTTCATTAATATAGCACCGATTCGTCGAATTTTTATCCCTCTCGGAAGCAGCGCGGATCCCGGTGGGATGACGTTCGGACAAAACGATCTCGAAAGACCCAGCGCGATCAGGAGCGCCCCCCGTCAACGATCAAAGACGGTCGCGAGCGGAATATCGATCCCAGGATTCAATCGAAAATCGTCCATTCTCGAGGATCTTAGCGAAATTGCATGAGTAAAGATAAGGAGTGCGTATAATTTGAGGATTTTTTATCGGTCCGAAGATTTTATCGCGTCGCTGCGGCACACCGCCCGGCGGAGGAGAAACGATCCTCCCTCGGGATCGCGCGAAGACGATTCGTCGTCATGTATATACTATAACGATGAATAGCGGAAGCGTGTGCATAAAAATAGAGCGACGAAAGAAATCGTGTCGTAATTTGGTCGCGAGGCACGAGGAAAAGATGGAAAAAAGGAGTACAAAGTTGGAGGAGCCGCGAGGCGATACGTAGTTGGGAACCACTGCTCCGTGTCTGCGACCCATGACCCTTCGCCCACACGAGAACGCAATCCACTGGCCCCGGTCGATTCGCCGTCGCCGCTGCAGCCGCGCTGCTGCAGTCTCGATGCACCGGCTGCATAGACCGCGTCCCTGCACGCCGAGAGAGGATTTATCCTCTAGCGCCAAGCGAGAGCGGTGCCGTGAAAGATCGAGGGAGAGGAGACGAGGAAGGGGGAGGGGGAGGGGGGGGGGGGGAAGGAGAAGCTCGTGTGACCGAGAAGAGGCGGCAGCGGTGGTTTCTGGTCCCCGCGCGGATAAGCGCAGCAGCATATTTGCGGCCTCGCAGCGGAGGCTCGTTTTATCCTGAACAACAAACTTTTCCAGGGGCTTTTGTAGCTTGAAACATGGACGCGCGCGGTGCTGGGGATATCTCGAGGGGGGAAAAAAGAGAGCGAATGAAGATCGAGGATGATGTGGGTCAGGGAGGCACGAAGGGGAATAAAAGCGAGTGGATAATTTTGCGTTGTAAGAATGGCGCAAAGGGCGTCCGCGCCAACAGCGCACAAGCCCAAGCTCCGTGAATTACGAGTGACCCCATAAATCGTCGCTGGGTCACTCGGTAATTGGCGGGGCCCCAATTCTCGCACCCAATCATCTCGCCTCATGTTCTGATGTACGATGATGTAACGCATTAGCAAGGATTTACGCGGGAAAATTAGGCCTTCGCTCGAGACTCTTTTCGACTCGGGTTAACGAATCACGCGGCTCGGATGCTTCCACGCCGAAGATAAAAGGGGCGAGCGACGACGCGAACGGTACCGGTTAATAACCCTCCCGAAGAGAATCCCCACCGCTTACGAGCAGGTGCGGATCTTTTGTATTTTCTCTCTATTTTCGTATTAATGCCAATTCCTCGAAGCCAGCACCAACACACTTTAGACCCTATTCTCATCAATCATTATAGTCATTCTACAAAAAGAATCTTTGTCCATTTGCGTCCAACTTTACTAATCTAATATCTAATTGTACCTCTGCTGGAAACCAGCACCGAATCAATTATATCAATTAAATGTAACATTGAGGCTCGGTACGATCCGAGGGACGAGCCGGTGTGTGAAACCTCGACGAGCACCGTCTTAGAAAGCCTGCGAGAACATCTCTCTCCCTCTTTCTCTTTCCGTTTCTCTCTACAAGAAGCATTCCTTCGGCGTTAACCGGGGCCCATCTCCGGAATGTTCTCCCAGAAAACGTGTCTTAAATTTCGAAAAGGCTTCTCTTCGTAGATCGGTAGAGGAGAGAGTACATTGATGATGGAAATATTAGCGTAGATCAATAAATATTACTAGTACGCAATTGTATAACAAAAACAACAAAACTGTATAACAAATTAAAAAAATTGTATAACAAATGTAAAATCGGCTGTATGCTCTTTGCTCTGTTCTTTCTCGTCGCGTCGTTAGAAAAGACGCCGATCTTTTCCCTCGTTTCGCCGATCGAGCATCGACCCCGTACTAATAATAATTAATTACTATTTCGGCTCGAGTCTCAAGGCCTCGTATTCGTTGTACTTGTTCGACTACCAACGTGCTGGCGTTTCGAATGTTGGAGGAATCAAGGTACCCCTCGTGCTCGATGGGAGCGCGCGCACACGCGCTTCGGAGCCTCCCATCCTCGAAATAATGGATTATTCTCGCTGGAGCGAATGATGAGGGGGGAAGAGAGAGGGCGTCGAATTAAAAGTGTCAATAACCGTTGGACCGTGGTGAGCGAGCTCTTTCGATCTTTCCTCAGAAATCTTGCTTCGAGTCTCTTCACCAAAGTACTCTCATCCTCATCCTTCGGAATATGCTTCATCCTTGAACAATTAAGATTCGAATCGCGCTCGAAGGACTTGGAGAAAATGAAAAATACGAAGCGATCTGTGATTGAGGAGGGTGCGGATGAACGAGAGCGGAACAAGGCCGCGGGTACTGTAGTTGAATCCCGAGCGCGATGTATCGGCGAGCGCGCGGCGCGGTGAGCGGAGTTATGTACGCGCGAGAATACGTTGCAAGAATGGATATATTTCGCCGGTGCGGTTCCGCGCCCACGCGATCCCGGCTGGTAGGTCCGATTGTTCTCAGGATAGGTCGGTTAATACAGCGGTGGCTGCGCGGACGGTTTGGATGCTCGAGCAGCGAGCGAAGCGACGTCGACGTCGGAGAATAGTCGAGGATACGTGGCCGGCAAATCTGCCGCTCGGTTCTCTTCTCTCTTGCTGGCTCATACTCTGCTAAGATCGCTCGCTCCTGTGCTCTTTGCTGTTCTTCTCCGGAGGTGCAAACTGGGCCCAACCTTCGCCCTGGATACCCGGCATAGTTATTCGCCTACGGCTCTCCTCGATCCTCGTCCTCACAGCCGCCGTCTCTCGCGCACCGGTTCGAGGATCGTTTCTCCGTCTCTCTATTATTCTCTCTCGCTGTCGCGCACGCGGAGCCTCACCCTGCGCGAATATCTCTCTGTCATCGGGCGCGCGGCGGCCCTTTCTCACGATATCCTCCGAGATCGATCGTCCCCTCGTAATCGCTCGAGCACCGGATTACAAGAATTTATAAAATTCTGCAGGCCGAGAGGACGAAACGAGCTCTCGGGGGCTCTCGCGGCAGCACGCAACCGGTGCAAGTATACGCGCGCGAGTTTCAATGTAATTGATGATTTCTATTCAACGCCTGCAACGCGAGTGCGGAGACGCGCGCGCGCGGACAGTGAGGCAGGTCACGGTGAACACTCTAAATGGTAATCCGGCCGGGAGCAACGGCGGCGGCCGGGCACTCATATTCAGTTCGCGTTATCGAGGAAGGCGCGCATATTCGAGAGGATGCTCCTCGTATTTATCGCAGAGGCCGGAAGCGGATGGACGCGGGATTGATCGACGGACGTGCTGGGGCTGCGCGGCGGGTCCGATTGGGACGAATTTTAAGGGGGAAACATTGGGAAATCGGGCCTCGCGTGCCGTCTCATTCGGGTTTCGAGGATTCGTCGATTATTCGGGCCGCGGTGCGCCGACAGGCCGATTAAATCGTGCAGGGGGAGGTCGAGGAAGAGGCTGCTTCCTCGCGGAGGAAAATAGCTCGCGAGTTATGAGCCGCACCGCGCGGTGCGGCGGGTTATTCGGTCTCGTTCGAATGCACCGAGCGACGACGGCGGTCCGAGCCGGGCGCGCGCGGATCCTCCATGCGGCACGACCTCGTTGTCGTGCCCGAAGATTCTCGAGCGCTGGGATATCGCGTGACCTCGTCCTTTCGGAGGCAAGCGTCTGCATGCATTCCGGAGATCCCGACACACCGGAGCAGCGAGACGCGCATCTGCGATACCGAACGGCTCGAACGCACCGCGTACGTATATAGAACGAGCGGGAAACTTTCCTCCCGCGCCGCTGCATGAGAAGCTCCCCATCGTCGTCATCGCTGCGTGCAGCTACGACGCATCTTAAGCTACGCTCGCAGCTTCCTTATGAATACTTCCCACGAGGGTCAACCGAGATTTTCGGATAAGGAGAGCAAGCGGGCCAACCGGGAGCTTATACGGCATGATGATAATAGACGCGTGCGTTCGACATTAAGGGAGTACGTGCCCGTCCGTTCTCATGGGTGCGTTTACCTCTTTCGTTTGAACCGAGCCCGATTCGCCGATTCGGATCTCGAAAGTGGAGAAAACATTGGCTCTCGAGAGATGAACGAAAAGCCCGATTTTTATGCCCGAACTAAAAGTGTACGAAGCACCGTTCGCCAAACATATGGGAGAGACGAGAAAACGACGCTCGAAGAACGGTAACGAAGGTTCGCTTCTCGAGAGCGAAATAAGAGACCGCGCGAGGGGATAGAATAAGGCCCCGTTGGGCGCGAAGGCAACTCGAAAGGATGGAGCGGCGCGTACGAGCCCGATAGGTGAGCCGCGCGCAGGTGAGATGCGGCGCGCGAGCTACCTTCGAGCAGAGCACACAGGGAACTGGCGTACCGAATTGATCCACACGAAACGGCATCCCCGGAATTTTATAATCGCGAACCTTTGAACCCGCGAGCCAAGACTCCCACACCCCGCGTGAGCGGCTCTCTTCTCCTCTCTCACTCTTTCTCCCGCTTTCGCAAAACAGTGTTTTCATCCTTGAAATTACTCCCGTAACTCTCGTTCGTGCTAGGCGCGGTGCGGCCCTCTCCTTCCCTCAGTTTCTCTCCCTTCCCCGCCTCGCGTGCTCCTTCTTTAACCCCGTCCTTACCTCGCTCCCGCGCCGATTTCCCTTTGACCGATATGCTTCCACGAAGCTCGAGTCGCGGAGCCCTCCGCACCGCCCTGGTACATACACGTGATATTCCTGCGGGAACGTTTTACGCGTGTCGAAGTATCTTGGCGCGCTCGTGATACGAGAGTCGAAGGAGAAGCGCGGCGCGGCGTAGTCACGACGCGGCTGCCGGGTTTCTCTTCCTTCGACTCGCCTCCGAGATCCACGCGGATACCGGGATCCTCGCATCTTTTCACGGAAGCAGCATGCCGATTGTCCGTACGTGTGTTCCCGCAGCGCCTCTGTATATACGTTTAGCCTGCCAGTCATCTCACGAATTCGCCTCGCTCCCAAGTTTCTCTCGTGCTAATAAGTAGCTGGGAAAAATCCGCGAGGCTAATACGCTCTGCCCGATACGCGCGTATGAGAAATATTCGGGGCGCGCTACGCGAGATGAGACCGAAACCGCGAGTGAACTCTGCGCGATTCGTTAAACCCGTTCGCCAAATTTTTCCGCATCATTTTTCACTCGGATCCTCCGCGTTGCAAGCCGATCAACGAGCGAGTTTCATTCTTATGGGAATTCGTAATCGGACTGCACCGAGCCCCGGAGGGGGGAAGAGCCGCAACGCAGCGATCCGAGCTGCTGCCCCACTATACGTTTCAAAAGATATCCGCGCTCTCCGCTCCTCCGCGGAGAGTTCAACGCCGGAACGAGTAAACGCAAGAAGACCGACGAGCTGCTCTCTCACGTGCCACCACGCGCGATATCAAGTCCCGCGATGGGCGTTACGGTTATTAATTTCTCCTGGATAATTAAGATATCCGCGAGTCGAAGCGCGGCTCGGCGGATAGCCGAAGGGACCATCATTTTTCAGGCTCGCGAAGAGCTCTCCGCATCCGACTGGATCACACTCGCGAGTATGAGCCTCCTCCTCCTCACGATTCCTTTAGCTCGTCTTTTCTCGCTACTTTGATCGTTCGAATTAGCGGCTTCTCTCTCCGCGGAGCTCGGAAAAACATCGAATCCTGGCGGAGCAGGTCGAAAAAACGAAGAAACTTGAAATTTTTTCGTCCGTATTTTTTTAATGGCGAGATCCAAGCTTGGGGGAGGTCCATATCCGCGTAGCTTACAATATATTTTCCTCGTTCGCCGTTGCATACACGCGTGAGCAAAGAGAAATAACGTCGGATCTTATACAGCGGAGGCTGCTTCGCAGCGAGGATTATTAATTGTTTCATCGGAGCGCGTTGCGTCCGCGTGTGCACCTCCCCCGTGTACAACTAAGCAAATACGGGAGGCGTAACCCCCTGTGCGCGCGGTGATGTACGAGCTTAAAAAGCCCCCAACAATCCCGCACAGCACGCTGCTCGCAGCTCCGAGAGAGAGAGAGAGAGAGAGAGCGAGTGGATTGTACTTTTGTGCACGCGTTTATCTCTTTCGTGTTCGAGCGCGAGCGAATTTTAAATTAAAAATACTCCGTAAAGGAATGCCGGTATGGAGGATCCGGCATGAAACGGTCTGGCGGGGCCCCGGCCTTATCGTCGTTCCCGCGCGCGGGCGCGATCGAGCGTTTTCCAGTTCAGGAAATGTAATTGGTTTGGCTCTGCAACGCGAGAGATCCCCCCGCACCTGCTGCCGGTTCAACGATATTCGCCTGTTTCGATGCTCGCGATAAGCCGCGAGAAATCGAGAACTCTCGCGGGCGAGAGGCCGCGCGAGGTTCGTTCTCAATGAGACGCGAGCGCGCGCGTTTCGTGCGTTTTTCATCAACCTCCGCGATCTGTTTCGCCGCGCGCGTTTACAATCGCGCGGCGTGCACACCTCTCCGCCCGGGATGATGTTCGTAGCTTTTTATCAGGCCTCCTCCATCCTTAATGGATATTTTTCTGGCTCCCTCGAGCGCGCGCGCGCGCGATTCCCTCGCAAATCATTCATTTAATCTCGCCGCTTGTGCACTCGCTCGATGCTAATCTCAGCCGTTGAATAATCATCCGTCATCTCCGGCAATATACACGCAGTTTCAAGGAAACAGTACCGTCCCTGGATCGATATCAATCCACCGCCGCTTCGATCAATCTTCCATGTGTTTTATGTTCTCGCCAGGGACGCGGAGAACGCGCGCGATCGCAGCATCTCCCATCTTTCTAATTAGCTCCTCGGAGAGCACGGTCCGATATCCTAACGCGAGAATTTTCTTACGAAACACGTCCGGGAGTCACGTACGTCGCGATGGAAAATTACCACCTACGTGCATGTTTTGTTCGGGCGACGTGGCAAATTACGTTTACGGTTTTCTCCCTCTCGCTCGCACCCGATCGATCATGCGCCGATACTTATTCCGTTCGAGTATCGAGCGCGCACCGCGTGTGTGCCGCGCGCTCGATAATACCCCGCGCGTCAAACACACACGAGCGCGTTCGACCGTACGTACCAAAGCGGCCTTTAGGTGTTACAACTTGATCGCGGGGAATAGATAGAAATTTGCAGAAAACAATAGTAGTCCCCGGCGAAGGGAAATGCTCAAGAATTTAATCCCCCGCGATCAGCTCTGCGCGGATATACACATATCGCGAATAATGTACTCGCGTGCGCGGACGAGGGAACGAGCACGTAGAAAATCGCTGTATTTGCACTGCACAACTTATCCTGCTTGGACTAACGAGGGCACGGGTTTGCAGACGGAGTTGAAAAGGGTATTTTGCTGAGGGAGGTGCGCGCGGGTCGGGGGATGTAATCGACCTCCGGGAAGTGGGTGTTGCCACCTCATAATTCACTCGCGCGTCAGCCCCGCTTTTCCTCGCGTTGTTCGCATCGCGCGCGTCTTCCCGCGGGACCGCGCGAAGCATGAAGACGTCGACGTTAACGTTCCGCGGCGATATGACCTCGGGGAAGGGAGAGATGGGAAGCGCGGCGCGGTATGCCGGATTCCCGGGCGAGCACACCCAGCCCCGGAGGTGCTATGCCGGTTATTCGAGCTCGCAACGAGTCCGCGTTTTCGGTACCGGGAATATAAACGATGTCGATAGAGAGTCGCGCCCATTTCCCCGAATGCCCTCTTCCCAGAAGCCTCGACGAAGATTCAACGTCCTCGAAGACTTCCTCCGCCCGGGACAAAGGGCCATTAGAAGGGAAGCGGGAACGACGATCCCCGCCAGCGATCGAAAGAGACGGAGGCCCCCGCCCTGCTGCGATAACGATTCGAACTAATCATCGCGGCGGAATAAAGACCAACGAAATCGAGAGGAGCATCGTAATATCGCGTCAATGAAAGTTTGCTCCTCGCGCGCCGGCAAAACTCCCAATATATTCCACGCTCCGTCCGATACCGGCGAATCTAAATGCTGGGGGCATTCGACACGTCGGTTCAGATAAAAGAAAGATCGGAGCGCGCGGACGCATTGAACGCCGACGAGGAACAATGAAACACGCCCGACGATGGTCGAATACACGCCGCTCGCTACACAAAAATGCACAATCCTCCTTTCTCCCTCTCTCACAAGATACTGCGAACCCTTGACGAACGCGCATCCGGCCCGACATACGCTTTTCAAGGAAGCCTCATCGACCGAGGCCTCCCGCTACACATATCAATTGAATTTTCTTACATCTCGTTTGTTATTCCGCGATGCCGGTCCCTTCGTCTCCCGCCCCGAGAAGCTCATCTCGGAACCGATAACATCCACTCACTCATGCCAATATACCCATTTCCACACGGTATTCTCTCCTCTGTGTCAATAACTCATTCCGCATCGAGCTCAATTCCCTAAAACTACACCATTTGATTTCCCTTTTTTATTGAAAATTCAGCTAACTTTAATTGCGCCCCACTTTTCACGAGCGCGCTTTGAATCCTCGGCGTCTCAATACCAGGTTTTTTCGTCCAATTTTAAAGCGAATATCGAATCCTTAAGATGAGAGGAAACTGATAAATATAGCAGCATAACGCCTCGCGATCGCGATCCCGGATATCGAGAAACCTCTGGATGACGATACCGGATAGCAGCCTTGAGAATGATTCCTCGAAGGCGAGCGCATCAATGACATATCGGGTGGAGGCAGTTGCAGCCAGCACTATATTAACGAGAAAAATGTAATCAACGGAAAAGTCAAGAGAAGGAGACGGAGCGATGGAATAATATGCATTCGCCAGAGCTCGCGGGTTCGAACGTCTTTATAACGTCATTGAGCATATATCGTTGATTACGATCACCGCGTCGATTCACATAGTGATGCGCGATAAATCGCTGTGTTTTTCTTCGCTGATATGTTCCTCGGGATTGCGCAATTAGTTGCAACGTCCGTGGATTTGCATGTCGAGTGGCCTGCTGTTGCGAGATATGCGGCCACGGATATTTCGATCGGAGGAGAAGCGAGTTTAAAAAGACTTTCGATAAAACGCGGTGGGCGTCGGGAAATCGCTTGAAAATGGCAGATGCAGGTCCTTCGGATTTTCAGCTCGAGTGAGAGACCGAAGAAGATCGCGATTCGGTGGTTCTCGAGTGTGACCAAAAGGAAGAACGAAAAGGGTCGAAAGAAGATTTTCTCGCGGTAAGACAAACGAGTAGGGTTTTTACACGTTCGCGTTTATCTGTGCTCGCGTTTCGCAATAATTCCTTTGAAAGAGCGACCTTTCGCGCTGTGAATAGAAATAGAATGCGGGAGGGAGGGAGAGGAGAGGACGAAGAAACAGGATAAAGTTGAGGAACGCGGGATCGGCGGCCTTGCCGGGAAGCTGTTTTCTCGGTGGGTACATACGGAGAGTCGCGGAGGGTATATAAACGATAAAGCATGAAAATAAATAGAATCCGTGGGTATACAGTTGGTTGGGTGAGCGCGCCGGTATCGGTGAATTAGATTACGGTGATTTATTTATCGGTTGTGCGGTGGCGGGCGTCGAGTCTGGCGAGCGCGGTTGGGAGCAAGTTCTTTGAAGCGCGCGCGCGCGCGCGGGGAGAGTAAGCTCGGCGGCGATGGTGGATCGAGATCTCCGGCTCGAAGGATTCTCGGCGCGTGTAAAAAGCCCGATTTCGTTGTGCCTCGGAGCTGTGTATGTAGTACGAGAAAATCGAAGAAGAGGTTGCTCCCGCGCGTGTGATTTCAACACCTCCGGGATAGATGCTCGATCGCGGTGTGCGACGCGTGTATTTACGATTATGAGAATTACACGGGGGCAATTAGAGTCGAACGGCGCGCGGCAATGCTAAGTACACGAGGCTGATCGTGCGTCGCTCTCTTTCCCACTCTCCTGCAAATTATAGCCTGCGCCCGGGGCGGCTCACTCTCTCTCTCTCTCGGTCTGCTGCGGCGCCGATGCCGAGGCGATCCAAGTGGGTAAAAAAGGGAAAGAACTCGAGGCGATGATCGCTCGTGGAAAAGCAAAGAACCTGCGCCGCGCGCGCGGCGCACCGTAAATCGAAAGTATAGCGAAGGGAAGAGGAGGCTAATTCGATCGATCTTTCCGCCGTCGAGTTTCGCACCCTCGATCGCGCGCGCGCGCGATCCTCGAGTCGTCGATAGTACGCGAGCACGATTATTCTCCCGCCCCGCCGGTTATTTTTCCTCGTGTGTGTACATGCGAGCGCCGCAGTGTAAACATTCTCCCATGAGGCCCGAGCGCGCTGATTCATGCTGCCCGCACCTCGATACGAGAAATAAATAGGCTCCGGTCATAATTCACTCGGCTAATCACTCGTTGCGCCGTGTGTGCGAACTCGAGCGCTGCCTCGGCCCCCCCACTCCGCGCCCCGCGCGAATGCGTTCCAACTTCCAAATACTCTCGCGGAATGCCACGATCGCGATTGTGAATCGCGGGGGCCCCGGGATAAGAGAGTTCTGCCGCGACCAATCGGCGCCCACCGGGGATTGAGCTATTCCCCATTTATCTCGGGGGGATCCTTTCGAACGAGGTAAACGAGCAGTCCCCGCGCGCGAGCAGAGTATTACGTTCCGAGGAGCCGGGGCATGCGACCAGGACACCGCGAGGATGTAAGGTGCAGAAGTTTATAATCGCGGCGCGATCATCGAGAGCCGATAATCGTGAGAATAGTCGAGCGCGCGCGGCCCAGCGATCGCTACTCCAGATCGACCTCTCAGAGCAGGGCACGAGTGCTCCGCGCGCCGCACAACCCGGAAAACCGATTCATCTCTATAACTGTAGCTACGAGCAAGAGGCAAAGCTCTCCGTGTGTTTGTACACGATCGTCGACGAGAGCGAGCGAGAGAGCCATCGCCGCGGCACTTGGCTGACCCGAGGTGTACATCTCGGCCGCTTCTCCCGATTTATATACACCGAAAGCGATATCCTCGAAGCTACGTGATATTATAACCTATAACCGTTGTATATCTCGCTAACAAAGTGAGGATCAAATAATAACACGTTGGTAGAGCGCGCGGGGCGAGCGAGCGTCCGCGTTTGCTTCTTGCCCCGAAGATGGATGGGCGAACGCTTCGAGTGAATAATTTGATAATGGCGAGAGCGCCGCGCCGGGAGAAAAGGGGCTCGGTGCGCGGGGACTGCCGCGGGAGGCCTCGACTACGCGTTTTTACTCTCCTCGGGAATCGGGCCGCTGGTGACGCAACGAAAAAACGCCGCCCCTCGCTAGATCTCGCCGAGACAAATACCCTCGCGCGCCTCCGCTTATGAACAAAGAAATAGGAAGGCAAGAAAGTAATGACGGATGCGAAGGTGTTGGTTGCCCCGCAGATGCATTAATGTGCGGCACATTCATACGCGCCCCGCGCCCGCTCTTCCCCGACTCGATACGAGATCCCGCGGATGAGCCGATCCGCGGCACGTCGATGTGCTTTTCTGCACGCGATCCGCCACGATCTTCCGACCCCGCGTTCCCCAGAACTGATTTTCTACGAGTTTTTGCTTGCAATATGCATGTCCGATAAAATATTCACACGCCAGCACCGCGCGCGCGCGCCGCCGCCGCCGAGTCCTTGCACGACGCCGAGAGTCCTTTCCTTCGCGGGTATTACATTGCATTTTGTAAAATCGAGTCTACTCGAGATATGGAAAAGATAAATAAATGGTTGCTGATGAGAGAGCGAGCCTCGCGCTCGCCTGTGGGAAAGGAGTGCGCAGAAGAATTCGTCGAAGCAAAAGCTTTTCCGTTGGAACAACACCGCAGGAAATCCAGCGCGGTCACAACAGCCCGGAGCTGTCACGGAGCCGGAAGCGCGCGTGTATTCACAAAATCGAAAATAATAAAAAAAAAAAAAAAAAAAAAAAAAAACAAAAGGAGAATGAGGAACGGAGAGGAAGCGAGGACGAAATAAAGGATGAGGCGAGGGCGACAGAAAAATCGAGCGCGTGTGAGAACGCTCCTCGCTCGAAGAGCCGATACAATCGAATGAGCAAACAACTCGAAAGTATCCAGAGCACGTTCGCCATAATCAAAGTAAACGGAGGACTGTCCGGAGTGTATTTCAGTATTTTCTCTCGACTGCGCGTACACGCTCGCTCCACAGTGACAAGAGAACGGAATAACGACGAGAGCGACGACTCATTGTCGTTCCTCCGACGACCGGGGCATTTTAATATTTCCGTTCGAGACCAACGTCCCTCTCTCTCTCTCTCTCTCTCTCTCTCCGTGTCCATCTTCCCCTCGTGACTGTTTAACGATCGCGGACACAGACGTCGCGACAGCCACTGGTTTTACCCTCTCGCCACGACTGCTAAAGAGACGCGACCGTGACTCGCCCTCTGGTGCTGCCTCCTCGCGACCCCTTTTTCCCCACCAAATGCAACTTCGCCTTCGACAAAGAAACGATCCTTTTTCATAAAAGAAAGAAAAAAAAAAAAAAAAAAAAAATACGAAATATCTCGTGCTCCTTATATTCAGAGGAGTACAAATGCACAAAGACGCGGCGCGTATCGCCTGCCGGTGATATATGCCACATGCCCGCGCTCGCATTCGAGCCGCAACGCTCCGAGAGTGAGAGAGTCCCTCGACCCGCATCCCATATGCACCTGTCCTCCGAAGCCGAGTGCAATAACCGCAGGAGCCTCGTCATAACGAGTTTTGCTCTCGTATACGTACACAACAAAACTCCTGCAACGGTTCGTATCTCCGATCGCGAGCTTAACTCTCTGGCTGCACAGAATTTCACGATTCCGAGCCGGAGCACGGCCACGGGGGAGGGGCGGCGGGGTATATTAAAAACGCGTCGATTCTGCTCCGGGATTTTCTTGTTTTGAGAGAAGGAGACAAAAAGGGAGTCGCGGATTGAGGATTCCACCATGTCAATTCTCACGTTTTTCCTGCTTCCCCGCGCGGAGTGATAAATTTGTCGTTATCCTCGTCGTTCCTCCAGGAGGCGTATCGCGATCGGCGAATAATGCCTCTCCTCTCGGAGTCCCTGCAGTAGCTCCGGAGCAAGACGCCGCAGCGCGTCGTCTCCGTCCGTCTTTTTCGCGCGTTCCTCGAAACCGAGGAGGAACGTGAGCTCTGCTGCGGCGCGACTCCGCAGACGTCCCGAGGAAGGAGGAGAGACGGAGCGAAATCTCGCGTACGAACGAGCGGTGCGAGGCGATTTTAAAAAAGGACTCACGTAGCCCGCGCCACGGATACTCGGAAGGAGCTTTCGGGCCCTCGTTGAGGCGATCAACGTCGCGTCAACGGTCGCGTGAATCGACGCTGGAACCGGCGGGGAGCGGCAACGGGGAAGGGGCGGGAAGCTCGAATAATTGATGCGGCGCGATCGCGACCAACGATCTTTCACCGATTTCTCAAATCTCGGGAAACACGCAGAGGAAACGCGCGGGAGGCTCCGGAAGGAAAAGAGCGAGAGGGGGAAAGCGGCGCGATGTTTACGAGATCCCCGCGATCTCCGGGCCGGATCTCGGCTCGTAGATCTCGAGAGAGCTCATCCCGAGGGACAGGTGCGCTACCAGTGAATTTCTTTAGGAGGAAAGGCGAAAGCAGCCTCTTCAGAGGCTTCGCTCCCCGCGGTTATCTGATTCCTAATAACTCTCGACGCGGCTACTCGCTACACCGGGGCTCGAGGAAAGCCTCGTGAAAATCTCCCCACCGAGGAAGGGACTCGGGAGAGTACGCGAAACGATTTATTTACCGCGAGCGTGAGGCAGCAGCTCCGCCGGGGCCTGCTCTCGCGTATACTGCGAAATGAGGGAAGAAAAAGAGCCGTAAAAGAGGAAAGTGGAATGGACGAGGACGTGGGAAAAATACAAGTTGCGGTTGCGCTCCCAACCCGCGCGCAGCCTCCTCGACGCTCAATCGACTCTGCAAATAGAGACGCTTTCTTTCGTCCCCTTTCGATCGTAATCCCTCGGACGAATTCGTAACGGCACTAAATATCCTCGACAGTTGGGACACGCATCTTCTCGTCCTTCGGAGATAAGATCGCCCGTCCAGAGAAAGGGGCAACGGGGGGGACCGGTAATCGCGCGGAGGGAACCGCGCGTGCGGGAGCGTTTCTCTCTCTCCCCCGAGCCCTCCGATGCAACATCCTCCTCGGTTGCGAGCGAATTACAACGTACGCGATGTCGGGGCTCGTCTAGCGCACGCGATCCAAGTTTGTGTCGGGCGTCGATAGTTGCGGCAACCTCCTCCGTCAGTTGCTTCGTTTACTGTAATATTACAGACACGACGTTCCCCTGCTTCTTCAACGAACACATATTGCTCATAGTTTTACAAAGAGACACGCACACGCGCGCGGAGGCGCGCTATCCTTGTACGGATGCGAGAGAGGTGTGTGTGTGTGTGTGTGTGTGTGTCACGATGAGCAACCGGCACGTACCATCGATCCCCCGCACCCCCGCCGCCGCGACCCATTATTTCTTCATCTTCGTATTAATCGTTTCTTGCGCATTAATTCAAATGATATTAATCAATCGATCAACGCTCCCCTCCTTCGGCTCTCCCAATCTCTTCGTCTCTCCATCGCTCACTTCCGTTCTTTCGTCGTTTGCATAAACATCAAATCGAAAGTGTATACGCGCGAGCGTTGGCGTAACAAATACACACAGGTTTTCTTACGCTTTTTCCGCCTCTGAGGGACTCGGGCACCGCGAGACACACACACGTTTCAGTCACTTTTGTTGCTTCATCATTTTTTGGAGTACTCGGAACTCGGACGCTCCGTCAAAATCTCAGACTCGCGTTCACACGAAAACGGCTGTTCCTTCGACGACTCTTGAACGTCGTCGCGCAACCGATCAAACTGGCGTTGACAGTTTTTCGAGGATTAAACGGAACTCTCGATGCTCCTGCTCGCGGTCGCGTTTGCACGTTGGGAAACTGTTTTGAGTGTCGCACGCACGAAGAGTCTTTTATCGGGTTTTGAGACTCCCACAATGCTCCGTTCAACGATATTATTTTCTCGACACGTACCACCGGAGTCGACGCGTATTTGGCTACGATCCTTGTTTTCTTTTCTCGTATTATTTGTTCCTCGCAGTTGCAAGGAGAGGATGAGCCCTCCCGGAGGCGTTACACATCGCCGCCGGATACACGTGTGCCCCCCTCGCTTCCGGCCGTGAGAGTAGGCAGGCGCCCGCTCCTCATCAGGCGACTCATTGAGATGCGAGCCTCGCGGGCCGCCCCCGCTCCCGGAATATCAAAACAAAATCATATTTCTCGCCCGCTTTCCGGGCCCAGCACTTTCCTCTTTCTCTCTCCCCTCGGGTTTCTCGCTCGCCGTTCAATCCTCGCCTCGAGTGCTTGATCCCTGCACACTTGGCGGCATCCCGAGATCTCGCGCTCGCGGTGTCGTCCGCGATGAGGAAAAATCGTTTTCGAGTTTATAATAATCAACGTTGTCGCAGAAGAGACTCGCGAGGGCGGTGATTAAACGAAACGATGGCGACGATCAGACGCGCTGTTCCTTTTGTTTGCGCACATTTGTTTGCACGAACGATGATTCACGCTGATCCGCGGTCGCCCCGGGGTCGATGAACTCGGGACGATCGCGAACGTTTCGTTTCGAGCAATTCTCGCATCGCGATCTACCGGTGCGGCGTCGAAAAAGCGATTCGAGCTTTTCCCGAGGTTCTTTCAACGCACCGACAAAGTAAATTTTTCCTCAATCGGATCTTCAAACGCGTCGTTTTTCTGTGCGTCGCTTAGAATCGAAGAATCGCGCAGTATAAAATCGTTGAATGGAAGCGGCACGACCGCGTGATTGCCGAATCTCCGAGCAGAGGCCGCGCTCGAAAGTGATAAACCACTGGAAATTGGCGAGAGCTCTTTAGCCTGATCGGCTGTGATCTCGTGCCCTCTTCCGCAGTGGCGCGCGGGGCTGCTTCGCTTTCAGCGAAAATAATAATTCACCCGGTCGCGGCGCGGTCGCGCTCGCGTAAAATATGTACGACAAGAGAGCGCTGCTGCCGCGAGGAGAGCGTATATTATGCCGAGTAAAACGAGTATCTCGGTGTGTTTCTCGTCTCCGAGAGAGAATCTTGTCTCGGGCTCGCTTCTCGCGGGCTGCTCATCTCGTTATTCTCTCCGTTGATCGTTGCCGCGCGTATATAGTTGCAAGCTCGTTAACGCGCAGTGGCAAAACCGAGTGCGCATCGGCGCGTAATCGCGCAGCAATCAGACTCTCCTTCGCTTGATGACTCGACATTATAAATGTATTAAGTCGGAAAACAATTACGATTAAGAAACTGACGGTGCGAGCACACGCGAGCGACGCTCTTTTCCTCGTTGCCCTCCTTCTGCCTTTTTTGTCTCCGCGCGCGCGCGATTAGACCCCGAACGCGGAGGAAAAGCCGTTTCTCATCCCAAGATTTCGTCAGCCCCCGCGATAATCGTCGCCACATAAACTCCGACGATCCATCAAAAATTAACGTCCAAGAGTCGCTTTGACAAACGCTGAGCATCGAACCCGCTCATCTTCGCCCGATCGTTACGCGCCAGGCCTCGGAGAGCTCAAAGTTGCGCAAATTAAGGAGGAAAAACGTGAGCGGGACGAGCAGGTACTCGGGCCGAGAGGGAAAGAGGGCGTTTCGCGAGCGCACGCGCGACCTGCTACGCGCCGCGTCCATATACGCGATCCTCGCTCGTATACTACATGACACACGATTGTGTCACACGGATGTCATAATTTTACGTAACTCCCCCGCGCCCCCCGCCCGAACCCGCCAAGACACCTCGCCTCCTTCTCTTTCCTGTGCGCATCCAGCGCGCACCTGTGCGTGAGACTCAAACCTTAAGAGTACTCACGCTACGCGAATAGAGAGTTTACGAACCGAGTTTCAGCACGTGATACCGCTTTGGCATACCGTATTATGTACATACCGGAGCAAAGGCCCATTTGTAAGCCGCACGCACTGCGAACAACGCACGCTCAATTATTTCTTTCAGTCGCACGACCACGCGGAACGTCGATTCGAGCGAATTTTTAAGGAGCTCCGATCCTACGGTGATCCCAAAAAAAAGTGAAATTCTACACATTTCTGTCGGGATTCCACGCCCTTAAAGACCAGAAAAAATCGAGCTGCGAATCCACATTCGCTCGGAGCAGGACGCACTCGTCGAAGAAAATTTCAAAGTCCCAACGGTGTCAACGGACGCCTTGAAAATGTGAAAATTCTCACACGCACGCGACGATTTTGCGTTATGATCCCAGCACTTTGTCCGATTGAAAAGTAGCCTATTTTCTCTCGGCTCTGAACGAGATTTATCGATCAATTGACCAATTACTTAGGTCGATGCCCACACGTTTTATTCAACGAGGAGGCAGCCCGCGGGGTGAGACATCGAAAGAAATTCACCGTACATTATGTCCGTTTGATTTCCATTTTTAAAATAGCCTCCAATACTCCCATACTGTCGAATAAGCGGCAAAGGTGCGCGAGCATTATACGAGCGAGTATCGCGTTATTCGAACGAGAGAGAGAGAGAGAGAGCGAGAGCAGACAGTCTACTGGCGCACCCACGCCAGCGCGATCAGCACACACGTCCGATCGAAACTCGATACTCCTCCTGCTTCGTCTATTCGGAGAGATCGTTCTCCTCGCACCTAGACACAAAATGTGCTCATTCAACACGCGTACAAGTACCCTCGAATCAAAATCATTCAGCGTGAACAATAACGATCTATCCTGCTCCTCTGAGCTCACTCAAACTCCAACGTCTCACCTCCAACGAGATTATAAAACATTCGAGCATTCGCAGTGTACGGTTTCTCCGCTGGTAATTCATGCTTGTTCTCACTCCGAGAGATCTCAATTAAAGGCTGCAGACGACATCATTAATCCCCGCACTTGTTGGCCTGCTATCAAAGTTCGCCGAGTCGGATACCGTCCAAAATATTTGCTGAGTCAACGAATATCTTTTTCCGTCGACCAGAGCTCGTGGGGGCCTACAAAATAAAATTCGTCGTCTCAACGAATGCACGGGGGGAATTGAATTTGAAAATTTACCGTGAGTAGCGATAGCGCGGCGACGGGCTGCAATTCAGGTTGGGAGAAACATTTAATTTTCCTATAAATTAAATAATAACTTTTTGACGTCGAGAAAGCTGCAATATTTACTTTGATAAAACAGAGAATTTCGGAAAATCTTGAAAATTTTACAGTGCCTTACAGGAATTAACGCTTTTTGTGAATTTTACGCTAAGTATTCTCCCTCCGTGTGTTTTGGTGGTCCGAGCACTCGATGTTCTCGCTCGAACGAGTATTTCCTGGGTAAGAGTTTTGTTGAATCGCGATCGATCGCGCGGTTTGAGGATCGATCGCTCCTTTATTAATTAAAGAATCTGGAATTTCACGAGAATTCCACGGGTCCGCGGTGAGTTCAATAAACACGAAGGCTGTTTTCCGCGTGCGTTTTTAACTGAAATATGATCAAGTCCATGAAGCGCGAGCGCGCACGCCCCCACTGGAGAAGCGCGCGTATGCAAACGTGTTAATTATCCTAGCTCAAGACCTACGAACCAGAGGATGCTCGAACGTGCGCTTATTAAACGGAGCTCTTAACGCCGCGCCAAGTCGCGGGATTGAGACTCGATTCCACCCTCGCAAATGAAGTACCGGAGTCTATCGCGCACAACTCACTCGGGCTCGCAGGCTCGCAGGCTCGCCGTCGCCACCGCGGGACTAGGATTTCCGCCTTCGACAAACCCGAAGCCCCGTACGAACGAACTAACGAGGCCTCTAATGGCGTAAAACAAGCGACATAATAATCCCGGTAAATTCATATATCGACGCTCGTGTGTGCGCGCCATGCGGGGTTCGAGAGCGAGGAGGACTCGCGATTTTTCTCCACCCGCGTGGCGGCCATTAGCGGAGCTTTTACGGACTTTACCGAGTCGGAGGTGCCCCGACGAGCTCCGACGACATTCTTCGAGCCAAAATTACAATCCCTAACAAATGGTTTTTATCGTCCGTCGTAAAGACGTCGTTCTTCTCTATTAAAATATAATTTCGAGAGAAAGGAGGGGAGGGCTCGGGATGAATATTCAAGGGGACCGCGACTAGCGAGCGCGTCGACGCGGAAATCGTTATGCGCCCGTCCGTACAATCGTATTGAGCCTCGGAGCAAAAACTCGAGCACAATTAATCGGCTAATTGATGGTACTCGGACGTTTCCGAGGGGGAGAAAGGAATGCTCTTCCTCAGGGTGCTCCTCCGGGCTAACGACGACGCTCCACAGAGCGGGCACGCATATTATTGTCTCGTTTCTCGAGCCCCGAGAAAAAACAATCCTCCGCGAGCGACACGCCCGCTGAGAAGCAGCGCGACGCGTCTGCGTCTCGGCATTAAATTAGCAAATCTAACGCACTAATTAAAATATCGTTCGAATCCCGCGCCGCGTCCCGCCGAGCACCATCTTCCGCTACGCTTTCTTCCTCTCGCGCCGTCTCCGCGAGCTGGAAGCGTGCTAATGAAGCGTCGCGCACCAACGCTCGACGGAATAGATTTCAATGCGATTAACCCCGGTCCGACTGCTCGTAGGAAGCCCGCATTATGAGAATGAGACGCGTCTTCGATCAGCGTTTCAACTTTCAAATAAAGTTTTCTACTATTTCAACTTGGCGCGCGAATGGAAAAGCAAAAATTACGGACGAATGGCACTTCGATCGTGTCGGGAACCAGAAAAATGTGCGTTTTCGAGGCTCCTCCGGGATGAAATTATTTTCGTGTACAGTGCAACTTTTCTCTACGACGAGGCTGATTCAAGCCCGAGTTTCCGGAGCGATGTTCGAGCGCGCGCGTGTACACTTTTGTAACGACAACGAACGAAAGGCGACTTGGCTAAGTGGCTCGGGTCGCGATGGTAATTTTGCTTCGAATCGGTGCGATGTGTAAAATTGATGGGATTGAGGAGACGCGGATGGATCGAGCCCCGAGGGATAGCGCCGCGAAGAGCGATTGATTCTCGGGCAGGAGGTGTTTCTCGGGACGACGATGAAGGAGGAGGCCCGGAGGGCGCTACGGCACGCGCTGCTCCGCTACGCTCGATCGCCTCTGACGAGTCAATTCAGTGGCGCGGAGACCGCGGCGTCTGACGCGCTTTAATGCCTTATTTATAAGCGCGTTTACGTGGGCGAGTGGCGTGCGAGGGGCCAGGTGCAGGGGAATCGACGGCGAGATAGTTTTCTCAATGGGAGCGCGGGCCCCGGATCGTTGGGCCGTTGGAGGTGCAATGAGCGCGTTACGCGGCTCGTATCCGCGGTGAGAAGGGCACGAATACCAGTTCAGCTGGATATCGCGACGAGTCTTTGGGGCGTCGAGGAAACGCGTGTGCTCGTAGCTCATTCGCGCGTTTAATAGCGCCGAGTCGACTCGCGCGTATACGTGCGAGAGCTCCGCGAGCACCTCTGTAATATCGCGGCGGGTTTGTCGTCCCGCGGTACGAAACGCGGACGTTTATTTCCACGGGGATATAAAAATAGAGAATAAAAGTTATTTATAGCCGCGAATGCAGCGCTCGGAAGGAGAGTAAACGGCGGCCAGCGGGATCGCGCTAATTGAGCGAGCGGCGCGTGCTACCGGGCGCGCCGCGGCTCAATGACAAGGCGTTGAGACGCGTGTCGCCCTATCGAGCGGCACGATCTTAATTCGATTAGTCGAGGTGGCCAGTGGACCGCGACGCTCCGACGTCGAGATCTCTCGCCGCTTATGTATAAATATAGCCGCGCGTATATAACGCCTCTAGGAACTCGACGGGCGGAGATTACTCGAGCGAGAAGCCTGCAGAAGCGATGGATCGCCGAGGGGAGCTCGATTTTTACGATCCATCGACAACAGACCCAGTTCTCGCGGGCCCACGGAGACGAGAGTCTCGGCTTTTCTCCCCAGATTTTCGTGAGAGCAGGTCGCGACTTTGCTCTCGGATCTCTTGCGCCCCGTATAGCTTCGCGATTTCTATTGGTACTTGGCTCTGTGACGAGATGAATAAGCGGCTTCTTATAAAAAGAGACGACTCACGAGTTCACGTGTTCATTATAGAAACGACGGTGTACGGCGCATGCGAGGCTCATATACTTTTGATATTTTCGTATACGTCTATGGCCGAGAGAGTGGTGGCGAGAGCGGTGAAAGATAACTGTCTAGTTGATCCGTAGTGCGGGAGACACGCCGCTCAACAGGTATATCGTGACTGTGAGCTCCGCGGCGAGCTCGGGATACGAGACCGCACGCGGGAACGTGAGTGTATCTCGTATGACGGAGGAATATCGCGGGCTCCGTGTGTGCCGCGAGTTGCCAGAGAAAGAGGGAATTTAGCCCCGGGAGGAGCGGCCGAGCGGAGCGGGATCGCGCCGAGAAATAATGAAGACGTCGTGCCACGGGATAATCATAGGTGATTTAGAACTCGGATTTGTTAAATATTATAACGGGGTGGAGAGCGCGCGAGGGACGGAGACGACGCGCCGCGCGCGGTTCTTTCCCGCGGAGCTTGACATTAACCGCTTCGAGATAAAGCGCGCCGCATTCGTCGCCGCCCCGGTGAAAAAGCTGTCAGCGACTCTCGATTGTTGTCAGGGGGAATGAGAACTGAACGGGGGGCTTGAGCAAGAAGCGAAGCGGATTTCCGAGGCCTCTCGGCTCGGATTTACCGAGTGTGGAGCGACTTTTTTGCTCTTTCTCTTTCCTCCCGAGCACTCGTCGGCGCGATCCACGTGCCGAGCGAATTGCGTGCCCGACACGCCCAGCCCCGGTGCGTGCGCGACAACCGCGGCTTTGCACGTTCTCGCGGGTATCCCTCGCGCGATCGATTCTCGCCCGGGATGCTACGCGAGTATCCGAAGCGTCTCACCGCACTCGCCTGCTTTTCCCGTTACGGCTCCGTTTGACCAGCAACTTATCCAACTTTATCAGTAATTACGGAAAAAATACGATCGACGACGGACCGCGTCACTAACCTACGGGAAAACTGCCCGCTCCCCCCGAATAAACAGCGCCTCGTCGCGCAACAACGTATTCGAATGTAGAGACGAGAGTTGTAAGCATTGCCCGGGAGTATGCAAGCTGTTTAACGATTCCTCGCACCGAGCGTGTGGGCATATCGCGTAGCCGCATGACTCAGCGATCGAGCCCGCTCTAGGACAACGGAACAAAGATCGCGCGCGCGCGAGCGCCCGCAGGAGGAAAACAAAGTGAGAAGTGAGATGGGAGAGAGCGAGGAGCGAACAGGCGGGAGGAGTAAAAGCGAGAGGAATCTTTCGCAGCTCGTTCATATACGCACGATCACTTTCCCGATGGCTGTGCTCCTCTCGTACTCCGAGGAGAGGGAACAAAGAATAGAGGAGTTGACTGAGGAGAGAGAAAAAACGTCGAGAGAGGAGAGAAAAAAGAGAATCGAGCGCTCGGGGATCGTCGTCGCGCGCCGGATACGCGCTCTCTGCATTTCTAACGAGTCGAAGCAAACAGCACGCGGGGATCAAGCTCAATGGACGCGTCAAGATCCATCGTCACGCTCCCCGTTGTCACCCGTGCCCGCCACCCCTCCCTCTCGCTCGCCTCGCCTCGCCTCGCCTCGCCGAGTATATACGAAACGTCGTCGTACACTTTATCGTATCGTTATAAATGCAAACGCCATTTTATGGGCGCGCAGGGCCAAGACGAGAAGGCTCTCGTACGTTAAGCGCATAAAGTAGTCGGGGCGAGGGGGCCGATGCGATCGGAGAGATCGAAGCTCTGAAAAAAGGAGGGTACGAGGCGACCGGCGGGAAGGGCAAAGGGGGGGAGGGAGAGAACGGGACGGAAAGATCGCGCGCGCGCGCGCGAACGAGCGCCCGCTCAAAATGCAATCCTTGCGCCGATGATTTATACCGCGACGTTGCCCGCCCGCGGGGCAGCAGGATGTCGCACGTCTCTTATTTATGTCTCTATCGCCTCCCGGGCCTGCTCCCTCTTTCCCGCCGTTTTTCCCGGACAGAAGCGCGAGGGCTCGAGTTCCTCGGCTTTAATTCTATTTTTAATCTCCCCCCAATGAAAGCCTGGGTAAAAACTGCAAGTTTTCTCGAGGATTTTGAGAAAATCTCGCGGCGCGCCCGCGCCCTTTCCCCGCCGTGACAGCTCATTCACGCCGCCCGCTCGCACGCACGCACGCTCTCGAAGAAACGTGCTCGAGCCCCACGCTCCGATCGATTCGAGACGCATGACCTCCCCGCAAACTGTGTAATTTAGCGGTTCAGAGGTTATCTCTATGTACGTATTGCGAGGAAAGCAACAGTGATTTATGCTCCGCGAGCCCGAGCTCGCGGCCCCGTTCTCCAGGGGTAAGCCTCTCGCCGTCGTGACTAGCTACGGTTACGTCGCACGAGCGCGTGCGACACTTGCGTGGGACGTCGATGTCGATCGAGACGGCGCTGACGCGCGGCCCCGACGCGATAACGCCCTCCGAGTACGAGCCTCTCGGAAATTCGCTCGCGAACCAGCGGAAAAGTTGCCAAGCTACGCGCGCACACTCCCGAGCTCCCATCCCGAGCGGAGCTCCCATCCGCGCCGAGATCTATATTCAGACACATTAAGAACGCCGATCGTGTAATAAGCGGGGACCGAAAAATTAGCATCTGCCCAGCTCGCCCGCTCGCCCGAGACAATGCCTGATTTGAATAACAATGTTCGCTACCGTGTGGGCTTCTAACTCTCGGAGGAGCTGTACATGCGCACCACCCTCCGTGCACGCTCTCGACGCACACACCGAGCCGTACGGCCAGCGTTGCTTCAACCATCGGAGAGCAGCGCCGTCGCTCGTATTGAAATCGCGTTTATCCTTGCAGCGAACGCTCACCGTTCCCCGGACGCGTGTATTGTCCTGTCTTTACGCGCGCGTGCAAGCGCAACTCGCGGAGTTATTCGCCCCCGCGATTCCCGTGGCCTCGTTTCTCGTAACGCCCGGAGAAAGAACGACGAAAGAACGGCTCCGGAATCGATCGGGAGGGAAGCATCATCGCGATATTCCGGAATAATTATTCGAAGGAGCGACTATTCCGAATGCCCAATCGATCGCGGATCGCCGCATATTTCAGGGACACTTTTTCTCTTATAACGACTCGATAAATACGTCTAAGAAATGCCTCCCAGCATATAGATGCGTTCGAGCAGTCTGGCCCTGAACGACGTATTTTTAGCTCCCCGCGGCCGGCCAGCTATAGATTCACTCGATATTATTACATCAGGCTTCCTCGCGATTTAACGAATGTGCAGGACCATCGGGGACGGGAATGAACACTTTTTCGTGACTCGAGTGACGATTTCGATGGTTGGATCGAGGAGCCGATAAATCCTCGAGTCCGTGAGGCTCTTCTTCGTCACCGTTTATTATAAGAACGTTCGACAATTGAGTGAATAGGTACGAGATTATTGAGCCCAATAAAGAGCATCAGCGGCTCCGCGTAAGAAGAATTTTACAATTGCTCGAGCGCTCTTCCCCCCGGGATTTTAGTCCCCGGGGGAAGAGGCAGAGAACTCGGTACCCTTGCGTCGTGTCGTCCTAAACACACGGAGGAAACGATCATCGATCGCATTAGCCCGGGCCGTATCGCGGAGCCCCGGAGAATCCGTTGGGCAGAAGTGGAGCGAGGGGTTCAATGAAAGGCCGTAGAAAAACAGGTGTTTAGCGATCCGCTACCGCACTCGCAGGCGCTATTATCGCTCGGAGCTTTGTATATCTTCGGCTCATAAAACTTTAGGATCGTCTCGGCTACGGTTCGCTTCGGAAACAGGTAGCCGAGGCGGCGGCGGCGGCGGCTGAAGATAGGCGAGCGTGCATCATCGTTCGAGGAGAATCCGAGGACAGAAATGTAACAGCGCTATTAATGTTTTATTGGGGTTTTCTCATTCGTGTTCCGGTTATAGTTTTCGTGTCGCGGTTGCGGCCGCCGAAAGGTGCGGCGGCCGGCCGCGAGCTCCGGAGGATCGAGGAGAGCGGGATTTTCTCTAATCGCGGGCATCCCCCTCATCGGAGGATAAAAACCGAATTCCGACGGGGCAATAGAAGCAGCGAATCCATAAAGTGCTCGGAATATTGTGGGGCCCTCCGATTTGGAAGGAGCTCGCTCGACGCACGAATCGAAGCGAGAGCGAGGGGTAGCCACTCGTTGAAATTCCTCGGTAATCGGTGCTCCTCTCGCGAGCGTCAACGCCCGAGAATTTATAACAGGAGAACAATGGCGAGGTATCACCAAGTTGGCAGTCCGTCCGCTCTCTGCGGGGCGAGCGCGTTACATTATACTTGACGAATATAATCGAGTCCGCGAGTATTTGTCTCCTTCTCGCTCGCACCGCCTGTTCCCTCGATACACAGGCGCGCGCGCGAGCAAAGCAGGCGAGAAACCGAACAGCGCCTCGTCGGAGCGTGCCCGCGTTCCCCGTACACACATAAACGTTCTGCGTGGGCCAAGACGCGTTATTCAGCGTCGTGCTTAAATTACAAAGTGAACGGTGAAACTGTACAACTCTCCGCAAGTATTATTACTCCTATAGAAAATATAAACTAGCAGCGTGCATATTATATTATTCGTATACACGCCAAGATTTAATACGAATATGAAAATGTGTGTATAGGTTTGTAGGCGACGGCGGGCAGAGATGCCGAAGAAGGACGTGAAATCGCGTTACCGAGGAGATTTCTCGACGGGAAGAATATCTGCCGCGCGAGTGCTGGCAAAACGAAACGGGCGCCCTGGAGGTGAGCACGACTTCTGGCTCGACTGCACACTCGCGCCTAGCTCTCCGCGCTCATCTTTCCAGCGGTTGGTATTTCGCTGCGCCGCGCGTACAACAAGCGACGCGATGAAAAAGAATAACAATTTCCCAACTCTCGGCGCTCTCGCGCCCTGACGAACCTCTCGCGTAGACACGTTGACGCGCCAAACGAGCGGTTCGTTAAAACTCGACGAGCAAGACGCAACGATATTTCCATGGCTTCGCATAAAAGCGGAGGAAGGACCACAATTTTCCCGTCACCATTTTCTCTCTCAGGCTTTTCCCCCGGCGCGCTGCCCGTTCTTCTTAACGCTTTTTCGCAACGGACTATTCCGCCGCGTGACACACGCGCTCATTTATTTCTGGCGAAATAGCCGCGCATGCACCCGTCGCATTTGTTCCTGTCATTAAACAGGTTGATGTGTCCGAACGGAAAAAGCGCTTTCAAGGTTCGCCCCCGCTCTCCGCTCTCGGTCCCAGTCCCAGTGCGCACACGTGCCGACAGTACCAACTTAGGCAATATCGAGGGAACCTCGCACGAGGAGTACGCGCCAACGAAAGGAAAAGTTTTGTCGTAGGGCGAGCACTAGCGCCTGTGGGAGCGCCCGTACGAGACAATGAGGCGGAGACCGTGTCAAATTTTCAACAAAGTAATTACCCTTCGATTGAAAAGCTGAAAAGCTCGCTCTCTCTCCGGCTCGTGCCCTTTTTACCTGAGCTCCCACCCACGCCTGCCTCATTTCCTATTGTTTTTCGAGCACCGCGCGAGCACATGTGGAACGCTCATCGCGATCGCTACCTCGCCACACGGTTCGAAGAGCGACGAAGAGCGAGGGAGGGAAAGAAAGAGAGAGAGAGAGAGACCGACCACCTCCTGGCAGCGTCTCATCTCATCGGATCTCGGGACGAGAGTACGCGGGAGATCGGGTGGGCAGTGCGGAGGAAAGCGGAATGGCATGAGTCACTGGGACGTCACACCCGATTCGATTCCCTCGACACTCCGCGTCACGGCGGCGTTAAATTCGTCGTTAATGAATTGCTCAAAAATGCTACTCTACGAATGGGAGCTCCGCGCGGAAGCGGAGAACCGTTAAAACACGCGGACGGGCACTCGCGGGGGGAGTCTTGTAAGAACGAGTCTTGTAACGAGGTCCGCGAGGACGTGAGAAACTTGGCGCGCCCGAGAGAATAATATCGTTGTTAGAAGATATTAGAAGAAATCGCGTTCGCGGCAAGTGCCCGGATCGAATAATAATGGCAACGAGGCTCGAAGCGTCGGAGCGCGGGGGCCGGAGGGCCGGGAAAGAGATCCGATAAGATAGAGCGATCGACTCGGAGCATCGTCGTCCTCGTCGTCCTCCTCGTCCCGGTCGTCCATTCATTCGGGCACAGACTCTCCGGGCATATATTTATAAATATATGTCTCGTATATTTGTTTCGAGGCTCTCAGTCCCTCGGCCGAGATCGCGCGCGCGCGCGTTTAAACTCCCCTCGCGATCCCGGCCGCGTTCGCCGGGCGATATCTCGCGCCGCGTGTATTAGAGCCATTGTGTTATCTGTCACGCTCGAGATACCCGAAGGACCAACACCGCACTCTCTTAACATATCGCTGCGTCGGGGCCAATAGCGAGAAAGAAATGCAAGATCCTCGGCCACGGCCGCGATATCGTTTCTCCTCTTTTTCCCCTCCGCCGTCGCTCGTCTCTCCACGCTTATTCCTTTCGCGCACGACTCGCTCGGAGCCGGACGGGCTGCGAGGAATTCCGCCAAAGAAACTGGTCCCGTCAGAGGCGTCAAAAGGCCTCGCGTGGGTGGCGGGCCGCGCGAGCATCTCCGATTCTTCGCACCACGCTCCCCCCCCCCGTGTGCTGCGCGCGGATCGATGACTTTGTGCGTTTTACATCGATTCTCTTGTCGAGCTTGAGCCCCACAGAGAACATCTCGTTCAGAATGAAATTTATACGATCATCCTTTGTAATTCGGAGGAGCCGGGGGCCCGCGGTCACGGAATCATTCAAAGTTGCGGATCTCGGTGGATTGCTGGGGGGGGGGGGAGAGAAAAATCTCGGGGAAATCGTGACCGTTGAACCTGATCGAGCATCACCTGCGTCGAGGCAGCTCGATATTTTTATTACCGATTCCCCTCCTCCCCGGGAGCGAATTTGTCTCAAGCTTAAAGATCGTCCGTTGTTCACTGCTCGCCTGCGGAGAAACGATTTAAATCGCCTCGAACGCTGAGACACGCACTTGTAAGCGCAGGAGATTGAATAAACTGCGTAATCCAGCGTTGAATGGTAGTCGCGGCGAGGCTCGAAGCTTTCGTATGTGGAGCATGGGACCGCTCTCGCGCCCATTGTTCATTGTTGGGAGACTCTCGAGCTATCGCCGGGTCATGGCCGCCGCCCCGTAACTCTCCTTCTCGAGAGTGGAACACCGTGAAAAGATCGCGGACACACTCGCATTCGCGGCTGCGAGCTGTGTCGCACACTCGGACGTTTTTTCACCTTTTTATGGCTCTCGCGCGCATAGACGGTGATCCGCGGTGATGTGTGCACGTGCGAGGAAAGAGAGACACGGATTCGAACCTCGTGCTCGAAGCGTTGCCGTGCGTCCATTATTTTCCTTCTTTTCTCGCTCTCATCCGCGCGGCGCACCGTGACGAGACCGGAATCGCTCCATCTCCGAGGCGAATGTCTTTCGATATAAATGCGAACTCGCTTTTTATTTATATCCTCCATCCCGATCGAGGCGTGTGCGATCTCCCGATCCGCCCGGGCGATCCGCGAACCCGCCACCCCGAAGGGCCAAGGTTTAAGGGGGCGACCAACGATCCGCTCCTCCGCGCCGCGGACTATTTATCACGAGATCGATCGCTATCTCGATGAGATACGCTCCCATCGGTGCCGTATCGATTCTCAAACCACAGCTTCAATTAACCTTATTAAAGGACCATTTATCTTTTCGCCGGCACCGATCGATCCGACCGCATTTAATTCTATCGCTCTCCTACCGACTATCTCCGCCGACATCTTCCATTCGATTCTAATTAGCTCAACTTTTATCAATGTTTCTTCTACTCGTGGTTCTCCGATCGACCCCGCGTTCACCCAACAGAACAAGCCACGGAGAAATCAACATTTTCATTCGACAGCCAATACGAACAATTGGAGTTTCATCATTTTACTTACAGCCGCCAAAAAAACGTGATTTTCTTGATTTTTTTTTTTCGGCATGATGATAAATGTTTGTTGAAAAACTGTGAGAGACATTCATTTGTACATATGTTCGTGTACTTGTACAATTTTTTTCATCAAAAAATTTATCAAAATGGCCCAACTCCAGCTGCATTCCAGTAGCACCTTTGCTTTGAGGATCACTTGCGCGGTGGATGCGGACATGATAACTAAAAAACTATTGGTTCGATCCGTACCAAATTTACACCGTTCATTTATAATTAAAATGGCCTGGGCCTGGACGAAGGATTTGTCAAAATTTTGTTTTAAAAAAAACAGTCTTACGGAAAAATTCATTTTTTGAGGTGTTAAATTTCGAATGAGTGAAAAAACGAATGGTTTTTCCGATTTCTCCGCAGGGAGAAAAATATTGTTGAATGAAGAAACTTGATTCGCTCCCGACAAATTTGTCGATCGAACGAAAGAAACTTTGGTTAGTCCAGTGACGGAAATAGCATCGGGAGCATCCTCGCCGGTGCATGTAGAGTTGTGAATAATTGTAAAAAAATTCATGAGACGATGAAGTCGCGAGAGCGGAAGTGTAGGCGCGCGGGCGTCGCCGAATCGGCGCGAGTGTCTCGTTCACTTCCCAAATCCGGCTTGTCGCGGCTCTCGACGAGAGGGTGGCAGGTTCTCATCACGGGAATAAACTGCGGAGAGATCGGATTTTAAGTCTCGAAGGCGGGTGTAAGTTGGCGCGTTCCTGGCGCATCTTGGCGAGAAGAGCTAATGAAGCGGACGAGACGAGAAGGTCTGAAAAAGAAACGAGAAGCTCTCCGGGTGATGGCCGAGTCTCTCGGCGTCGAGTGCTCCACTAGCGGGGCGTGGCCGCATTCATGAATACCAAATCCGTCTTGACTTACGAGGGAAGCGAGAAAGTCTTTCGAGAGGAGAACGACGAGGAACGAGGCACTTTCGCCCCCGGTGCTCGCGGGTGCAGTTTCCTGGAGCTCGTTCTCCCCCGTTTCCAGGTCTCTCGCTCTATTTTCGAGTGAAGCTCGAGAAAAGAGATTCGGAGAATGGCCTCGACGGAGGTGAGAGAAGCGAGCGACGAAGCGCCTCGTTTCGCAGCTTTCGCAACGCTCGCGTTGCGGCGTTATCGCGATGTCGTTGGGGGGACTCGCGAATCTCTGAATAGAAGAGACGCCGTGGACACGACAGAAAGAAGCCCGGTGCGTTTGAGTCTAATGTGCAGCGAAGGATGCATGTGGCGCGAGGACTCCCGGTTGTTCGTCCTTGTAGCGGAGAGACGCGCACACCGCGGGGCCGGAAACGCGGCTCGGAGTGCGTTCCCCCCGCGTCCCGGCTGGCGAACGCCCCCGTTTCCGGCAAACGGTGCCTCCGCGGCGGCAGAGTCGTTTTGGCTCGCGAATCTCGGGCCCCTCGATCCGCGGCTGGTATTAGCCTCGTTTTAGTTGCGATACGCCGGGGAGATGTGTGCACACGTTGTTTCTGTACGCGGTGTTGCTCACGCGCGGCCGCCGGAAATGGGAAAGAAGCGCGATTGCATCGCCCGGGCTGCCGGCGAGTATCGGCAGCGGGGAATGGGAAAAGATAAGAATAATCGCTCCTCGGCGGAGGCGGCGGATGAGCAATGTCCAACGGGATCGCGCGGTGTCATCATTTTTAGCGGGGAAATCTGGAACGACTTCGCTAGTACAATCGCCCGCACGAGAGACGCGCCCGGAGGGATTGCGAGAGCGCGCGAGAGGAAACAGCGCCGCGGGGAACGGACGCGAGAGATGACGCGAGGTCGTCGATTGCGCGGCGCAACGCTGACAAAGGGCGGCGCCCCGAGTGCGGGACCTGGGAAACGGTCAGGGTGGAAGAGGGCCCCGCGAACGGGTACACGCGACGAAAAGGATGAGGTGTACGTCGCTGTCACTCGCGATCTATCCATCCGGAGGAGAGCCGCCTAAGAACGACCGAAACGACCGTCCTGCTCTCCCGCGAGACAATGCCCCGTGTACGTGTTTATTTGTGTGTACCGATTGCGCAACCACTCCTTCCGGTGCGCTCGCTCGACAACGAGGAGTTGTCCGTTCTCCGCGCGCGCGAGCTTGTCGCAATCCTCGCTAGCAGGATGTCGACGAGGCTGCACCGACGCAGTGCAGCCAGAGAGAGAGAGAGAGAGAGAGCGAGTTTGCTCTTTCTATTTCTCTTACAACTGCGGCAGCAACGATGCACAAACCTGACCCCGATCCTTCCTTCCCCCGTTTCGATAATCTTTTCTCAATTCTCGTTCGCTTCGACGCACCAGCGCGTCTTGGCCTCTTTTCTTTTATTCTTTCGCATATCGCGGAGCAGCGCTCCGAGGAATCTCGGCTCGAGGCGCACGCCTATATGAAAAGGAGGCTCTCCGGAATTCCCTGATTACTTGAAATTTAGTCGTCGACTGACGTAATCGCGGTTAGAAGATCCGCGAGAGCAAGAACCGGAACGGAAATCGTAAAGATCGTGGAGGGAGTTTCGCTCGCCGGAAAAACAGAAATTTTGAATGCTCGCTGAAGAATCGGACTGTCGGAGGGCCCGAATAGTTCGCAAACGATGATTCATACGCTCGGTTCGTCCCACGTCTCGAGCCCTGCCAGAGATGTGCAGCAACGCGCTTTGTGCAACGAGCCGCACCAGGAGCGTTGCGCCAACGCCGCCCGGGCTCATTCCGTCCGAGAATAAGGAATCGTCAACGCGGCTCTTCACTACTCGCCGCGTTTCCTGCCGAATAATCGTGCCCGTAGATTTTCGTGGCGACTTTTTCGAACGCCACTGAGCCTCCGGTCTTACCCGACGTGAGACCCAAAACGTTTTCCGAGAGAATAAACGAGGCGCGAGGAGATCTTAGATTTTTATGGTCCCAACAGCAGGTTCCCTCGATTATTATTCCGTGTAAAAACGAGCGGAACTTCCTCCTCTATAAAAGTAGCTGAAGCTGCGTATTTATAATTCCTCTGTTTTTCCTACTTTTGTCACGAGTCTCCAACTTCCTTTTTCTTATTTTTCTTTCCTTTTCGTCCTTTGAATTTAAACCTCCGTCGATGTAGATACGCGCAGCTGAGGACGGGCCCGGGGGAGGGGACGCAGGCCGAGAAGACTCTTTGGAAATTCGTCCCGGTGGATCGTGACCGAAAAGGAGGCACGTGCCCGCGCGGGTCCTTGAGAAAAGGTCGATCCTACGAGGATTTCGTCCCCCGCCTCCCCCTGCCTGTAAACAACGTTCTCGATCGGGTCGCGTTGGACGCTCGCAGCAGAATTAAAGCATGAGAAAAAAATGCCATCCGGCTAAATATCGCGCGTCCGCTGTTACACAAACCCCGAGCGTAACTCGATCGAGCGCGCACTGAGAAAAACAATTGTCCCGGAACGACGGAGCTTCGTCGTGTACCGTCACGCAACGCTGATCGATTTAATCGCGAGATTTTTCCCCCTCCCGAGGCTTTCGCGAGACTCGAGATGTGTGTGCTAATATGTAACATGTGGATCGCGTCGTCGCTTACGGAACTCGCAAGGTCCTCCGAAGGCGTCTCAAGGTTCACCTCCTTTTCGCTTCGTTTCTTTCCTCGCTTCCTCGTGAGTAATCGCCGCGTATCGCCGTCCTACCGTGACTTCGTTTTTACACGCACGCTTATGTCACATCCGACCGCTCTCGCGATCCACCATTCGCCTCTGCCATTTTTTTATTTCGCTCGTCCCCTTTCGCGTACGCGCCTCAATGAAGCCCCTTCGTCGTTACGCTCGCCAATAATAACACAGCCCCGTCGATCACTAATCAGATGAGTGAATCCCTATCTCGGGGCTATCAAATGTTGCCAATTATGCGGACAAGCGCGTCCTTCTTCTCGCTGGAGAACGCCGCGGCTGCGGACGTTCGCTTTAGCCGATGTCGACCGGTCTCGAGAGCCCAGGAATCATCCACGAAACAAGCCACTGATTCGCGTGACGCGAATTATTCGTTGACGGAGACGATCTCGACGGGGATTTCCAACGCTTGGCTCTGCAGGTGGCAAAATTTCTCTTAACTTTTCTTTATTTCTCGTGCTATCTCCTGAAATATCACGAATTTGGAATAAATTATTCTATACTAAATTATTTCTTATAAAATTACGGAAAAAAAAACAAACAAACAAAAAAGTTGAATCTCTAGCTCCGTTTGATCCGAAGATACGATCGGATACGAAGATTGACCTAAATTCGAAAATCAGAAATATCGAAAAACACTCTCAATCTCTGAAACTAACGCGAAATCTAACAAAATTATCCCATCTTTTATTCCCCATGAAATAAGCGAGAAAAGAAGAAAAAATTTTATTTGCCACCTTCGGTTGATCCAGAGATACGCGAGGAGTCAAAGATTCTTAATAAAATACCGAGAATTCTCGATATTTCGGTTCGATTATTCAATTTTGATGAATAAAAACGATGAAAATCGAGTCGATCGCAGAGATTTTATGAGAAAAAGTTTGTGGGATCAATGACTTGGACCGAGTGAATAATTAGCGGAGGTACCGGTGCCCTCGCGCAGTGAGAAACGGCGGAGGGCAACGTTAAAGTCTCAATCGTGGCAGGACATTGAGAAATATCCTACCTCATCTCTGGCATCGGGTACGAATCGAGTTCTCGCGGTGGATACATTCGAAGGGGGATGCTAATGACGCGTCGTTCCGAAAGAGCTCATCGCGCAGTAAAAGCCTAAATCAATGTACGGAGGAGCGAATACCTTAATACGTGCGCGAGGATCGCATATGCAGGAGGCGCTCGCTTCTCGTCCGTCCTTTCGAGCTGCACGGCGAAACCATTAGGCGAGAGGATCAATAATTAATACGAGGGAGGGTGAAAAAAGTCCGGAGCATCGCTATATCAGCGGATGTTGCTTCGAGAATTGCTAGAGTCTCGTTTCTACTTGATTTCTCATTTGCGTCCATACAGACCGAGTCAAAATTCGGTGGGATGAAGAGCGCTGGTTTTTATTTAAAAAAAAAAAAAAACATTCGAAAAAAGGAACCGCGAGGCGTAATCGCGTGCCGGAGATTCGTGCCGATTGACACAGCAAGCGATTTCGCCTACTTCGAATCCACCGAACGGTGAACGCAACTGGTTCCGAGGCAACAATCGCTTTTTGCATCCACTGTACGATGATCCTCGTACAGAGATGCACAGCTGACTCGAGACGCAGCTTCTCATCAGCTCCAACGCTTTTCATCCTCCCTATCGATGAGCTCGCACTCTCGTCGCCCTTAAAAGGATCGTACAAAACGCAGGGCTCTTGCCTTTTGCACTCTCCCGCGAAGCCTGTGGCTCTACTAAACTGGTGTAATATGCATCTGCGCATACGCGCCGAGTCCCCGGACGCAGCAACGCGGAATTTATCAGCAGTACACTCTCGGAGCGTTGTATTATTAGATCATCAGGGAACGGACTGCTTACGCGGGTACGACTCACTCGAAGCCTCCGCGTCACGTCGAACGTCAATTAATGGACTCGCAGATTACCGAGCGGCGTCGATTAACATTAATCTTGACCTGCGAAGCCGATCCGGTGAAGATGGACGAAGAATGGACTCCGAAGAGCTTGAAACGGAAAAATTGGTCCTTCGAAACCCCGGAGCAGGAGGAAAATGTCGAAAGAGTCGAGTGATAAAATCAAGGCGAACGAGCCTTGGAAGGAAGAAGAATGAGGCGAGAGCGAAAAAATATATATTTATTCGCGAGAAACGGGAGGCCTCGGAGGGAGAGCGAGGAGAGGCGAAGATCGCGTGCCACGAAACGATTTGCCGCCCAAAGGATCGAGCTACCGAACTCCGCTATCGGCTTCTTAATGCTCGATTAAAGTCGACCGAAATTTTAGTGGCTATTTTCAAAATGGAAATCACCGAACCTCTACCTCTCTCTTCCCATCTCTTTCTGACATCCTGCTGCTACGTAACATCCCGATAGTTGCAAAAAGCAGATCCAAAGGTCCGTCGACGCCCCTCCGCCTCCTCCAGGGAACGTTCACGGGGTCCTCGGTCGCGATCCTCTGCACGGGCAGTGAAAGCGGTTTGCTTATCTGCCCGGGCCCGCGGTCCGATAAAGCAGACGAGAGCGAACGAGAGATGACGAGATCCTGGGGCAGAGGACGCGTCCACGGGGAGGTCGAAAGCTCCGGAGATTCTGGCGAGCCCGCTTCTGATTCGATAATCGTTGGAATGATGCGGCGCGTATAAAATAACTCGAAACGTGTTTGAAACGAGTTTACTACGCGCCCGGGCCCCGAGCACTCATATTTCACGAAGGCGCCAGCCGATAAGACGGAGCCTCGTCGAGCCGAGTAATGCCCGAGTCTTACAGCCTGGTGGATCATTAAATCGAATTGGTAACGACGCGACGGAAAATATGAGCCTTCAAACGTTTACGCTCCTCGCTCGATCCGGCGACGATCCTTCAGGCGATTTTTATCGCGAGCTCATTCTCGTTGCGCAACGCCCGGAGGCAGCCAACAAGCCGTGAAATTGGGCCGAGGGCGAATCGAGGCGCGAATCGTCACCGCTGCGACGTTACTTTTCCGCCGAAATACCTGGAACAGTAGAAAAACGTCGGAGGATCGTTCGTCCGGACGGCCGGGAGCCTGTCAACGAATACTCGCGTTCGCCTCGCCAGGAACACGGCCCTTGAAGCATCGACGAAAGCCAAGAATAGGAAGAAAAGGAATTTGAACTCGAGAGATAAAAAATCGAAAAATTGGCAATGCGCGCCTCGAGGACGCGCGCGCTCTCCCTCGCATGGGCTCGTAGCAACGTGCATAATGGCGTGTAAAAGTGCAAACCGGTCGCGGTCATGGGATCTCTTCGAAGCTCCTCGCTCCCCCCCCCGAGCGTATCTCGCCTCTCCCCATTCTTTCGTTCCACGCTACCACCCTCCCGTTCCCCGTGTCTATAAAAGAAGAAGAGGACGATGAAGAAGCAAGAGAAGGAGGAGCACAGGAGGGGGAGAGGCGCCTTTTCAGATTTTGTAAATCGAGGCTGACCCCTGTGCCTCGGTGAACCCTGCTCGCCCTCGAGCCGCTCTCGCCCCCCGCTCCGCGAGAGATCGAGTTACCGCGATCGCGAGAAAGTACTCCTGACCACGAACGCGACGTGCACCACCACTCCCATATCGCCAGGACGAGAAAATCCTGGTGTAACGCGTTGTTCCTGCTTTTCCGGGATCAACGATCTCGATTTTGTTCATGAGATGATGGCGAGCCGCAATTCTGATCTTCAAACCTGACTCGGGGAGAGCTGACTCGGGGAGCGCAGCCTGGAGAAATCTCGTGCTGGCTCATGGCGCATGTGCCCGAAAGTCCAATCAAATTGAAAGAAACCTGCGACGAATTAAGCAATTAAGTAATTTCAATGCCCGTTAATAAACCGTGAGGAAGAGAGAGAGAGGGAAATGCAGTAGCGAAAATAAATCCCGCGGAGGTCGCTCGCCAAGATATTTAATTAAGAGGAGATATAAAAGCGTTGCACGCAACGAGATGATTAAACGGTTTATTCGGACAGGATTTAAAGCTCCAAAAATAACATTTATTTCCGAGCAGCAGATGCGGAAAAAAAAACGAGCGAATAGTAAATGTCAAAGGTACACGCAATCCCCGAGCGATTACTCGGTAGGCGACGTACAACTTTTTTTATTTGTCACGATACCGAAAATATCATCTTTTAATTATCACTCGGAGATTGTTTCATACTCGTTTCTATCCGCACGATTCTGCTTTGTTATTGGTCGTCAAATCGATCCGGCACCAATCTTACCACGGAGAAATGATCGTTTTAATACCCCGATAAATAACTCGTGGCACGTATTCATCGACGCATTATCAATTTGACTGCACTCACCTCGAAAGCTTGTTCAAACATCGATGAACTTTATGACTTTTTAACACCGGAAGCGTACGCTTCGATGCGACGTGCCATTTCCAATAGAGTTTTGTCGTTTATAATCCGAAATCACGATGCATCCCGATCCAAGGTACTTCCGGAGATCAAGGAGCAAAATAAAAATCTCACGAGCTCGGTGCCCAGGTTTTTTTCCAACTTTCAGTATCGCGATGAAAGCAATTCAGCAATCTGTAAATAAAACAAACTCCGGTCAATATTCGCCAACAAAATGCATCGAAAAGTTTCTCGATAAAGCAATTTCTTCATTTTTCCTGCGACATTAATCATGAATCATGATGAAAAAACGATTATTAATGCCGATATTTTTAAAGCGTTCGAAGCAGAAAACAATTCGAGGATCTTCCAGACTGGTTCGACGATGAGAACCTTTCCTTCAAACGTTTTTTACCGCATCAACCAGTTTTCTTTTTTCCTTCAACTTCAATGAACTTTTTTGTTTTTTAATCGAAGATTCTCAAAATCCATGAAAACACACTTCGTCGAAGAACGCAAAAATAATTTGATGGACTGAAAGTTACGAATGAAACGATACAAAAAGTTTTGACACTTTGAGCCTTTCCTCGGCCCTCGACGAAGGTCCGAATCGTTGGTACGATATATCAAGAGCATCAAAAGCCCCCGAGGATTAAAAAAAAATATATTTATTACAGCTGGGCTCGTCCGGGATTTGAACCCGGGACCTCTCGCACCCGAAGCGAGAATCATACCCCTAGACCAACGAGCCGGGATGAAATGAAAATCGTACATGACTTTGAAAAATTGGAGTATTTTGAGTGTGACATTCATTCAAAAATCGTTGATAAATATTTCTTTGTCGAGGATTATACGAATTATAGAAACGTCGGTTAATTATGAGAAATGTAATTTTGTCATAAACTATTGAAAAAAGCATTTGAACGTTAAATTTTTCGATTCAATATTGACCCTCAATATTGTTTATTTCAACGTCGTCGATAATTGACAAAAATCTCGGTATTTTGTGGATATTTTATCGTTCAATCGATTCATTGAATCAGCGCACTCTCATCCCACAGCGACTTTGAGCAGTGAATTGAGCCCTCGGATAGGCGAAGGTGGCAGCTCAGAACCTGTGGCGCCATCTCTTTGAACGAGTGAGCAACAGGTTCGAGCTGCTAACGCAGGTGCCTGAGCTCCGTGACTAAAATTTTCGATTGAAACTTTTGGAGACTCGACGACGACAAAGCTGGAGGATGATTTTTCAGTATTCTCGCAGTTCTGAAATATCAAAAAGTACGTTACTGTTGGACAGAAGTAGTTTCCTCGTGAATGTGTACCGAAACTAAGGTAATAACTCGAAAATTAGTACAATAAAAAAGCGACGTTTGGTGGGTCACGAGTTTTTTGTCCCTCGTTTTTTGGTCGCTCGTATACTTCCTCGGTAAAGAAATATACTTTTTTACTCGTTTTCATAAAAACTTGGTGTTTTATGAGCTCGCCAATAACGTTTGTTGGAGAAAGAGCAAAAGAAGAGAGAAAGCAATGGAAATGTCATTTGCGATCGGCATAGAAAGAGCTCGCGCGCGGGTGGGTCACCGTAAAAGCGTTTTAAGCTCTTTGCTTCGCAATGCTGCTTAGTCTTGAACCATCGACGTTTAGTTGCAGCGTTTTCCAGGGGCGGGGGGGGGGGGGGACTTTTTATAACCAATTTTACAACAGCTTTTTTCCTCGGCGGAGCAACTCCTCCCTCGTGCCTTTGATTCTGGGTGAGACATATTTTGATTAGAATGGCATGTCACACGATTGTAAAACGTAACACGAGAGAGACGGAGAGGGAGAGAGAGGAAGAGAGAAAAGGCCTGAGTGCGAACGCACTCCGATCATAGATTCTAACGACCGCCAATCATCGTTTCATGACACCCGGGCGGACCTTTTCCCCGCGCCCCGAACTGGGAACGACAATGCCGACGGTCATCCCCGTCGATCCTGCCTCATTGTTCCTTCCTCCATTGTATATTACTTCACACGTTCTCCTCTCGCCGGAGAAAATGCCCGTTCATGTTTTCTCATTTGCTGCTTAAAGAAGCAAACATTTCGAAAAAAAATGGGGCCTTTTCGTCGAAGTAATCGACCGAAAAACTGCGAGTTTTTTCGAATCGGAGATCCGCCCCGAGATCGTCGAAACACCTGTGAACGAGCCAGGAGCTGGTGGGCTCCAAAAAAGTTAGCAGCTAAGGAGAAATCGAGAGGATTCGAAAGAGTCAAGAAAAGCTGGAAATTCAATAATAATTGAAAGTTCTCATGAGCTGGATGAGCCGGTCGTGGTCGAAGAGGCTCGAGATACGAATCGTGTCACCGGGCGCGCTCGGAGGATCGAGAGAATCGTAGTCGAGTGATAGCTCGGATGTTGGGAGAGAAAAAAGGCAGAAAAAAGAGAAAGAAGAAGCTTTTGAAGAGCGAGCGAGAGAGAGAGAGAGAGAGAGGCGCGAAGAAGCCCCTCCCTTCGTGGCCCCCACCCGAGGGGCCACAAGCGCGATTCACCGCGGCGAGTCCCACCGTGGCGAAGGAAGGCCCGATCCTTTCCTCGGCGCGGTCACCACCACCACGACCACCACCACAACGAGGATCGCGCCACCACCATAGACGCCGGGATCGAGCTTCACCTCGGGGGCCGAGGTTCACCTGTAGCCGAGCTCGTGCTCGGGCGTATGGATCCAAGAGGCTTATCCGCGACGCACAGCAGTCTCTGCGAAAAGGCCCCGGGAGATACGACTTACGAGGAGCGATTCTGTCGGCCCGAAGCTGCAGCGGTGGCGGCGTCGATCGATTATCAGGAGCGTCGTTTCGATCGCGGCCGATTGGTGGAGCGAGGTGCGGGGGAGGGGGGGGGGCGAAAGGTGCTGATGAGAGTTGACGAGCGCGCTGATGAGGATCTACCGATCGTGAAGAATCGAGTGGGGAGCAGCGCGCTGGTAGCAGCGCGATCGACCTCATCGAGAGGTCCCCGATGATCCAGCACCTGAGGCCACCACGACCAGTCAACGAACGCCGCTCGACACTCCAAATCCCAGCGGAGTGGGGGAACCTTCAGGTTAGATAAACACGACACTCAGACCCCGTCTCTGCATGTGTTTCCGCTCTGGGAGGGAGAAACCGAGAGCGAACGAGAGACCGGAATTTGGGAGTTACAAATTACAACGCCAATACCCTCGTCCCTCTTGTCCTACGAGTCATTCACCCAATGGCCATCGGCGCGACGGCAACACGCTGCTGCCGATCACCGATCCTCTTGGATTCGACGTGCAACGGACAACACTCGTCCCGAGCCGAGAGGTGTCTCTTGCCCGTTTTATCTCATCCGACCAAACACTTTTTTATTTTCGTTCCACTCGTGGTGAAATTTTCAGTGTTTTTCTTCCCCGGGTAACATTCGCGTTGCTGGTTTATCGCGGTACACGTTGTCTTTAATCGGTGTTCGAACGAGCGGTGTGCGTCAGCGAACGATCGCCGAGCCGAGAGACATTCGGATCAAACGTGACTCCGATCCCGAGTGCGTGTCCTCCTCGCTGTTACCGATCGGCTATCTCCCGAGGATCGAACAATGAAATATCGCTCATAAAAGGTGACGCGACTCCTCGTTTCGAGCCAGTTTTCCACTCGGATACACGCTCCGGGCTTTGACAGCTCGAAAATAAAAGTCGCGTGTGCGCGGGTTCGTGACAAGTGTTGAGTTCGCTCATCGACACCGAATAGTTCAGTATTTTCTTAATTCCTCATCCGCTTCTCTTGGGACTAGAGGAATCGAAGGTTACGAAGAAGAATTTCATCGCTCGATGCTGCCCCTGTCAAGTGCGACGGATAAGCATTCGGGCAATCGATAAAAACACTTAATTATATTGTGCCAAAGTAACTATTGCCAGTGGCGATCGCTCCAATGGAATATATCGTGTGAAACGCTCACCGCGCGGCTAAAGTAATCCGTGCAACAGCCAATTGGTTCGACAGTTTCGCTTCCGTGATCAACGGGCACGGATGATATTCGTTCCCTCTTCGTGCTCATAGATCCAGTCGCATTTTCGCACCCCACCAACAGCATCAAGGTAAGAGACCCTCCGCCAAGATTCTCTCTTTCGGAGCTCTGCTTTTCAGCCTTCAATCTGGAAAAACATTAAAATGAAAGCGCATTAATACACGAGCGATTTTCCCCCTTTTGCCTAGTGCAGTGAGTTTTTCCCCGGGGGAATGTCAAAAGTGCGACATATCGACAGTGGGACGTTTACCCAACGGCCAAACGTCATTACTTTCTATCTCCCTATCTCTCTCTCTTCACAAGTTTCGTTCCGCGAGCATTCCGCACGAGAGTATCGACAAAAAGAGCAGAATTCCGTCAATAGATGAAACCGCGTACAAACGTGAAAAAAGTCCGCGGTTCTGAATGGGCAGAAAAGTGTGTGATAAAAAAACGCCGCTGCTCGAGTCTCCGCGATGATATTCGTTGCTCGTTGAATCTCGCGAACTCGTGGATGTAAACTACACGGAGGTATCGTGCGATTACGCATATTTAAACTTCCCGGCCCCCGGCCATTTGAGGCCAATTATTAAAAAGAAGAATTTTGTAGGCCTAGCGAGTCAACACTCGCGATTGGTCCATTTCCCCTTACTCGTGAAGTTCAAATGGCCGCCATTTGTTAAGAATTTATCGAATTAACAAAATGACAGCGCCATATGATACTAATGTGATTTGAGAAAGCTCGTTTTTTTGCCACTTTTTCATCGCCAGTGCTCTTCGAATTGTAATTTTTCATTTAACACAACTCCTAAATATTTCATTTTGTTCGAGCTCACTCCCATCTTGTGTTTTTATTATAATTTTCCTTCCGAGCTCTTCGCGTACACTCCTGATTATGTATCTTGTTTTGTCTGTATTTATTTTTAGTTTATTTCTATTTAACCAATCCTTTAGTCCACGTAGTCCTTTCTGTAGTTTAGCTTCTACTTTTTCACTGGAGTGTCCCTTTCCATGCACGATACTATGATCAGCGAATAGTTTGATTTTCGTTTCGCTCGTGTTTGCTTCTATTACATCGTTTATATACAATATAAATAATATGGGGCCCAAGTCTAATTGAAGAGCCGGAAAGTGCGAGGGGGGGGGGGGGGAGGGAGGGAGGAGGAGGAGAAGGAGGGAGTTGGAAAAGCGTTGCGGGCACCACGAAACGTCAAAATTTCGAAAGAACGGAAGTTGCCGGTATAGGAGGTTCGAGGTTCAGCGGAGCGAGTGGCAAACGAGATCGTGACGCGTCGGTGCCCGGACGAGATGATGTTGCGGCACCGGGGAGCGTGTTCGTCGCTGACTCGTCCGCTGAGGATTGGCCTTTTCGACATACGCGCGGGCGCGGGTGATACCCGACGAAAATCTGAATGAAATCGTCCGGGAAAAGATTTCTCGACACGACGATGAAACTAAACATTGGAAAAAGGTTCGATAACGGTCCAGCTTATGAGGGCGATAATTCAGCGAGCAGCCCGCCGCCGGTTTCACGGATTTCGCTTTTACGTTACTTCATTACGAAAAAGTAATGTAGTAATTCGCGTATCGTTGTAGTGAGTCGCGGCGGGCGCGTGCTCGTTTCATAACCGGCGTTCACCCTGGAAAACGGTTCTCTCCGCGCCGCACCGCACCGCGGATATACGTAGAAATGAGCGAGCGAGCGAGCACCGAGACACGCTGCTCTCTGTGTGCAAACCTACGAGAGAGCATAGAAAAGGAGCAGACGAGAGGAGGAATTAAGAGGTAAAACGTAACGAGGCCACCTCTATTCTCCACCGCCGCTGCCGCGAGTAAACTTTGTGAGATCGTTTACGCGGCCGTTGATCCATCATTAACCGACTCTCGTGTACGACTCACTCGCGGAGGCCAAACTCACTTTTTAATCTCCCCACACAAACAGAGACTCCTGTTCGACTATGAATTCGACGGCGGAGCAGCGATCGATCCGATCCGTTTGTAGATCCCGCCACCTTTTTACTCCTTCCTCGATGTCGCGTTTTATCGATTCGCAACAGGAATTACTCGCAGAAGCGCAGTCGAATGGGACGAAACTGCTCGAATCTTCGACTGTTACAACTCACCGATCATCGGGTCGCTTCTCATCGCGATGTTTTCTCTTCCTCTTGTCCTCTCATCGGTACTGGCCGGTCGGTCGCCAAGATCGCAAGAAAACATGGGAGCGTCCTCGAGCCGTTTGATGAATTTTCGTATTTTTTCTTCCTCGATTTTACAATGGGCCATCGACGACGATTCCTCAGAGCCGCGAAATCTGGAAAAATAAACGGAGTTAAAAAAATCGTGGACGCAAAAAAAATGGTGTTGACACATCCATTTCGAGTGCGGTGGGGACCCCGGATAAAAAGGTATTTTAGGTCGAGAAGGAATGCGAATTTTTTTTTATTGCGACATCCTTCCCCGACTCGGAGCCCGGAGACTAGGAGCGCCGAAAAAAGTGACCTGCTCACGAGCAGGAAAGCCGCCCCGCGGTCCCGTTTTGGAAAATCTCTTTTACTGCAAATCCGGATCGAAGGAACGTACTTAGCGCGTTCTCCTCCATAAAAACGAATTACGGTTAACGCGATGCACCGAAGAAAAAAAAAAAAGCGTGTCGGAAAAAAAAGTGAAGAGAAAAAAACGAGAATATATATATTTTTTTTTTTTTATAACGCGGCTTTGAAGCGCACGGCAGCGCGTAGGCAGCGGTGGAGATACGAAAAGGAAGCTCTCGGCACGAAAAATCTTAGCGGAGGCGCAGTAAATTTCAATTCCCCAATTAGCGTAGGTACTTTCACAAAGATGCGAAGTCTACTTTTAGCTTCAATAAACCGGGACACTATTTTTTTATTCTTTCGTTCGTTCGTCCGCACGTTTTTTTTCGTCTCCTTTTTATTTTGTTTTTATTGAAGCGAAAAAATGAGCGTACAAAAAAAGAGACCGAGCGTTGAGCTGCCGCTCGACGAATCGTAGCGTCTCTTCGGCTCCCACTGGCGCAACTCATTCGTGCACAAACGCAATAAAAGTGTGTGCTCTGCTAATTAAAAAACGTCGCGTTGACGTCTCTATGAATACCGCATACAGCTCGGTCCTTTATTTTTATTTTCCTTTCTCAATCGCTCCCCGGCCCGGGGTCAAGTCGTCTCTGCTCTCGAGAAAGGAGGGCGCGATTCGCGTTGATTCTCGAAATTTACACAAAACCACAGATTCCCCCCTGTGATCCTCTTTCCATTTTGCGACTTCGGAGTAATATCGCGACGTCGCTCAGGGGCTTTGCGGAACCAAAAGTTCGTCGGCGAATTCTTCCGATCGAGATCACCGTCGAAGCATCGATTAGGAGCAAAGATCAAGCGGAACGTTTACCGTGTGCGAGTAATTAACCAACAAGGGACGTAGCCGGTGCACCTGGACGCAGGCCGGATCCCCGGTAACGAATCGCACACCGGAAACGCACCTGCGTCGATGTGCCTCGTAAATATACGAGCAATAAATCCTATATAGCACATCAACAGTATCGAAAGAGCTGCGGGCTTGGCTAGGACTCGATTATTCGCGGCGTAAAAACTCGGGGAGACTATCACGAATATAAATCGATGAGGAAACGTCGTAAACGAGGATGCGCACGCGATGCACGTGCCGTACACTTTTTCAGCTTCTTTTGCCGCGCGCGCAGCAACTCCTCGCTCGCACTTTAATTCACCGGCTTCGGAGGGATTTCGCGCGATCGACGTCGCCTCCTATGCGATCGGATTTCTCGCCTGGAGCTCGAGGCGACCAACGAATTTTCGTCCACTTCCTTCAGGAAGTTTTCACCGCTTTCGAACTCTTCGCCTCGTGAACTTGATCAGTCCTCGTACGACTCGGAGATGAAACTCTCCCACGGTAGCCTTCTCCTTCCTCTCTCTTTCTCTCACTCTCTCTCTCTCTCTCCGCTCCATTCGTTGAGAGCAAAATTCGCGAATCTCGTCGCGGTAAACATCTGCGGTGAAGAGTTGATGGAAATGAGCGAGAAGATCCAACTCGACGAGAGCTCGAGGGAGACGCAGAGGACGACGGAGAGACCGGAGTCGTACGCCCGCGAGCACACGCAACCGCATCGACGCACATTCTCATTATTGTCATTAAATATGCACATGTGTATATGTGTCGCGAGAATGAAAAGAGTCAACGACTGTAGGGTGTAGGTCAGGAGAGAGAGAGAGACCGTTCATCAAACACTCGATGTCTCTTCCATTAGCTCAAATTTACTTTCCCATTTAGCGATTGCTCGTCAGGTATGAAAGTCGCACAAAGGATATCGAACGGCGGATACGCACGCGGGGACGTTTCTTCTTCAATGGAAAATCGTATACGTAAACACGAGCGTATCGAAGCTTCCATTTTCCCGAGTAGAGTCCCTGCGCACTCAGAAATTGCATTCTTTTCCAACTTTCCATCCAAAAAACCCTGCAAATACCTGAAAAGTGAGTTCGGATGAGAAATTGAATGACACATTTTGCTGGGATTGATAATAAAAAAAAAATTCGCAAGATCGTTCGTTCAATTGCACGATTTCGACGAGTGTGGATCGTCTGCGGGGGAAAAACGATATGGAAATGGGCGAGTAAACGGGCGCAAAGTGCACGGCGGTTCACGGTCGAGGATGCGCGTTGGATCGGGACGAAAAACAGCAGCGACGAACGCTTGCGGCGGGGAGGGGGGTCGGAGTCTGACGTAAAGCTATTCGATTAAATCGGTAGATACGGATCGCGGTATCGTCGTGGGAGAAGATCGATGATAAAAATAAAATGTACGTTTATAATATAGATGGAAAGTGAAGGAGGCGCACCCATCGAGTCCGCTGGCGTGCGAGCCGCGAGCACATCTCGCGGCCTCGTTTCGTTCCATCGTCATTTGCCGCATCAATGAATTATTATGTTCGCATAAAGAGCGAAACCATTGATGCAGCAGGGATTTGAGAATAGTGAGAAGAAAAGAGGTAAAGAATCTAATCGAGTCCTAATAAGCGCTCAGAAAAGCAGAGAGAGAGAGAGAGAGAGAGCACGAGTTTTCCGCTGGTTGAACGTAACACACGCGCTTGGGCTTCTCCCCGAGTGGTTCGCCACGATTGAGCGATTCGCGAGCACGAACAGAGCGAATTGCGCAACGTGTGTACGCTCGGAGGATCTGTTTCTCGGCGCGGTTTGCCACTCTCGTTCTCGATGCATCACACAGCACATGTTATTATCCTATCGGCGTTCCATATCCGCGACGTTGGTGCCCGCATAATGCTCGTGATAAATATTCAGCAAAAAATTCCAAATGATTGAGGAAAATACGTGAAATTTCATGGAGTTTAACCGATTTCTTTCATTCCAGATGAATCAACAGTGCAAAGTGTGCGGAGAGCCAGCAGCGGGATTCCACTTTGGGGCATTTACCTGCGAAGGTTGCAAGGTGAGCGATTTATCGAAAAGTGTTAAAAGTCAAGTGCGAGCATGAATCGCAGCTGCGGTGCAGCCAGCTCGGGGAAAGCATAGGGGCGAGCTCCGGGCGAGGGAGGAGGGGGGAATTCGTGAGGTAGGTGATGGTCGAGCGTAACGAGCGCGCGTGTACGTACGCACAGCCGAGTATCGAGAGGGCTCGGGGGATCCGAGAGGACACACAGAAAAAGGCAGAAGATGGCTCTAGTCCGGTGTAACGGTAGGTCGTAACGAACCGAGACTGCGAGAGCGAGGCGAGCGCGTGTACGAGGAGAGAGGAACGGGGAGAGGGGCCGGAGGGAACGGTGACACGGTACGATGGGCCTGAAAACGAAAATAACGAAACCGAAACAATGTCGCGCATTACGCAATCGTTAACTAGGGCGGAAACAATTGTGGCGGGCAAGTGCGAAGCGCCGCCGGAAGAGGGAAGCTACCGGGAGGGGGCAACGAGCGAGAAAAAACTAGGCTCGAGCTCATTTTTATCCTCGACGAAGATAAATCGAGTTTCAACGTCGATCCCCGTCCTCGCAGCAATCCATTTTTTTCCTCTACTCCGCCGCTCTTGCCTCGATCTAAAAAGCTCGCCAACAAAGATGAGGCCCCGCGACTTGCCCCCTCCCCAGGGCCATGCACCTGTGCACCATCACGCCGGGGGCTCTCTTTTCGCTTGCGTAACTCCCCCCCAATTCCAACGCTCGTACCGCAATGCTCGTGTTTTCTCGATTGTGTCATACTCACGGTCCTCCAACCCGAGAGCCCCCCTTGTCATTTTCGTATACCGTCGTCGTTTCACTCCCGTGCACTCGTCGTCACAGACCGGAGCTAGACGTTACGCGATAAATCGCTACTGTCATGCGTGCCGATTGCAAATCCTCCGCGGTACGAGCGACTCCACGAGCAATCCCAGCCTTTGGCCTCCTCTCCCGATCTTCGTTCCTTTTGTTCCACGGAATTCGATCGATTCTCTGCGACGATTGACATCTCCTTCGTCAATTGAACAATTCCCTGCAATTCCCTGAATCGCTCCGAAACCTACTTTTATTTGATATAATTCAGTCCCAACGAGTTTCTGAAAACTATTTCCAATTTTATCATTTTTTCGTAACTTGATGAATCTGAAACCCTCGATGGGCCAAAATACTCACGATCCTCCGTTTGTCCTTGGACGTGATCAAATGCCCATAAGAATAAAAAAGATTTTCCAAAAATCTGGAGATCCCGCGATCCATTGACGTCGGTGTACTCGATGGACGAACTCCGACAAAGTTCGTTGGATTCGAATACAATTTTATGGTTGATGCAAACAGAAAATTCCACATGTCGCAGTGGATTTGCAAAGCTTCTTTTTCGAGATGCGTACTCGGGGAAACTGAAAAAGAAAAAAACAATTGTTTTTATTCGAGAAATTGGTGATTTTTTTTCGTACTCGGATAAATTACGATGGAAAATGCCTGTACATGGGCGTCGATAGTGTATTGCGAGCGTATGTAGAATCTCGTGCTGCGAAAGGAGATTGCACGAACGCGATGGGAGTTTGGGGGGATTGCATGAGCGAGCGAAGAGGCCGGTGATGCGTCTCGGTGATTGCGAATCGCCTACATTTTCTCGTGGAAAAGGCACGTACGACGGTGGCCGGGCTCGTGTGTCGCGAGGAGTTTATAAAAATTCGGGCGAGCGTATGCGCGCCAAGTTTCGCGCGCGGTGGTGCGGAGCTCGTCGGGAGTCTCGTATTTTCCATAAAGAGGGAACGTGTCCGTAATACGAGGATCGATTGATGAGAAAAGGAGGCGCGCGTCGTTCCGCAAAATTCGGTGTGTTTGACGATTGAACAAGCGTTTTTGTTGCTCCGTCGAGTTTTGGGCACTCGGAATTTGGCGATCTCCGAGTCAGCATCTGGGTCAATGGCCATTCGGAAAAGCTTCAAACCTGGAGAATAATTCAATGTTGCATTATACCGTGATCACGCAAGGAGCGAGGGCATTGTTACCGTTAGAGCGTGTTCGCAAGGGACACACGTTTAGACGTTTTTCTCGCGTGCTCTTTCTCTCGTGCAACCGGCGAGGATCTCCCGGTGAGCAGGCAGGCAGGCGGCGCGTGTTTCTCTCATTGCGCTTCCACCGCTATTGTCTCGCAGTCGGGCGACCGTGTCCCTCTTAATCGAGAAAACGAAACTGCAATTACTTTTGTTTACGGCATACACGACTCGCACGCCAATTTGTTCCTTTCCTCCCGCCGCCTAATCGCCCCTCCGCGCTCTCTTCTTGCCTGCTCCTCTCCGTTCGCGAAACCGTATTAACGCCGGACCGCGACGAGGGCGCTCGAGGGGCTCTCGCGTTAATGTTCTCGGTGTGTTGGAATCGCTGCGGGTCCGCCGGGGGCCCGGGAGTTTCGTCATTTCGCGTCGACAATTAGCCGCGAGTTGGCTCGCGGCCCCAGCACGCGCCTCGGATCTCCCCGCAGCCACGTGCTTTATTCTTTTATTCTTTTATATATATTTCATCCTTCCTTCGCGTTCTTTCCTCCGACGACGAACGCACTCCCGCGATTAATGGAACGACGATCGAGCCTGTAACAAAAACCAAGATCCAAACCGATCAATTTAAATTCTCCATCAGCATATATAAAACCACCGCCGAACAATGCGCATTTTCCCAGCTCTCATTAATCCCCTCGTTTTCGTTTCAGTCTTTCTTTGGGAGATCGTACAACAACCTGAGCAGCATATCCGAGTGCAAGAACGGAGGGGAGTGTGTAATAAACAAGAAAAATCGTACCGCTTGCAAAGCCTGTCGGTTGCGAAAGTGTCTCCTCGTTGGAATGTCGAAATCGGGCTCGCGCTACGGGAGGAGGTCCAACTGGTTCAAGATCCATTGTTTGCTGCAAGAACAGCAGCAGCAGCAGCAGCAGCAACAACAGCATCACCAACAACAGCAACAGCAACATCAGCAGCAACAACAACAACAACAACAGCAGCAGCAGCATCACGGACAGAGGCTCCAGCAGCAGCAGCAGCAGCAGCAGCATCATCAAATTCAACATCAATTCCATCAGCAACGACAAAGGAGCAGTCCGTCGATGAGCCACCTCCACCATCATCCGGGCCAACAGCAGAGAAGCAAAGAAGAAGCGGCTCTGATGCTGGGACTGGAAGACTACAAAAACTCGACTTCGCCGAGCATAAGTTCCCCGGAGTCGCACAACAGTGACAGCTCCGTGGAGGTTTCCGAGCGGAGAGCCGCCTACGGCCTCCATCCCGGCTTCAGACCCCTGCACCCGGCGCACCTGCATCCCCCCCCACACCCCGAGCTCTCGGGCATCGGCAAAGAGATGATGAATCTTCCCCTCGGTTTTCATCTCGGTGGGATGCCCCTGGTGCCGCCGAGTTTCCACCTTCCACCGCCGAGTTTGAGCATTTTTTCTCCTTATTTGTACGCCGCAGCGGCAGCGACGGCCGCAGCTCCGGCTCCCCGTGCCTCGAGTCACCACCCGATCGGACTGACGAGAACGTCCTCGCCCGTCAGCAGCAGAACCGCCGCGACGACCCCCGCGCCCTTCCCGCCCGCGGACGAACCTTCGAATAACAATAATAACAATAACGAGCAAGAGGAGGACGACGAAGGCGAGGAATGCGAGGGAAACGCGAATAACAATAACAACAATAGTCGGAACGCGAGGAACCAGAACGTCGGATGCACCGAAAGATTGAACGACTCGCCGAGGCTCCACCCGGCACCGACGGAAACGTGCAACAAGCGTTTTTACCTCGACGCCATACTCAAGAGCCAACAAGCTCCCTCCATCCGCTCCTCACCCTCGAGCAAAACGCTCTCTGGTAATAATTCCCCCAGGACCAGCCCCGAAAGGGATTTCAACGTCGCGCCTCCCCAGGACAATCCGATGGACTTGTCCATCCGGTCGAAGCTCCTTCTCGAGAGCGAAGAGAGCGAGGACGATCGAGGCGACGTCGACATGAGCGAAAATCACAGCGACGATGAGGGCCCGCCCCTTAAAAGGAGACCCATCGACCTCACGACGCGAGCTTAGACGAGCAAATAGCGAAAAATTTATCGCCCCTCCTTGCCGATGTCACCGGATTGAAACGCGACCCACCGTAATCAACAACGATCCCAACAAAACCTAATAAATAGACGAGAGGAGAAACGCGAGGCGTGTTACGCACGTGCTTCCCCCGATCCGCGAACGCGTGTCGTCGCAAAAAGCATCCGCGCGAAAGCGCCTCTCCAACGAGGCTCTTAATCTCCCGGTAGTTCAGGTACTTGGACACCTGCCAATGCGCGATAGCGATACGCCTCAATCGAGAGCCGCAACACGCCTCGAGATCAGGAGCTTCTTCTTATTTGATTTTGTCGACTGATCGACTCTCAACGGCACAGGATCTTCTACGAGAACGTTTAACTCGAGTAATTCTCACCCACAAGAAATTATAACGATGAACGCACTTTTCATACAATATTTCAACGCAGCATTTCATTTTGCCCCTATCGACCGAAGCACCGCTTCGTCAAAGTCGCACTTCGAACTGCCCTACGGACAATATTTATCCCGCTTACCTCCATGCTCCGGTGCTTCTTGTTGCCCCGGATGCGTATATAAACTCGTCGAATCGAACACGAGTTCGCTCTTAGGTCGAGGAAACGATATCGGAAACGTGTTCGCCTCGATTAATACGGCTGTGCGACCAGATTCGAGGCCTCCCGCGTCTACGCTCGTCTTCGCGTTGCTTTTATGGCGTTCACGAAATTTTGAAATTTTCACTGAACCACAAACTTCGATTATGTTTTCAGAAACATTAAAACTGTAAAGGTAATACCGTCGACGCGAAAACTGAAGGATAATTTATGTTCACTTGTGTAAATAATTAACCACACGCTTCAATTCGCACAATTTAGTGTGCCGATGGAGGGAAAAATACTCTTTAAATGACAACGACATGACCGGTCGTGTCTGTGACCGAAGTCAAACAAAGGCCAGTATTTTTGAGGCACCGCGCGTGCGCAGTACGTGATAGTTTCATGGCCGCCGGTGTATATTGACAACGTTTTTATTGTAGATAAATGTACAGTGTTCATGTTGTGTGTGTATGTGTAAGAAAGAAAGAAAGAAAGAAAAAAAGAAAGAAGCAATTTACGGATGAGAAATATGTGAGAATGGGATCAAGGCCAGTAGAAAGTGTAAATATATACAAACGTTACGAAAATTACGAAAAGTGGTGACAGCTACAGCGAACAAAACGTACCAACGAATTAACGCGTTAGAATAATAGCAGCGGTTTATGGAAAATACAGTTCAAGAGCCCACTGCATCGAACACCCTCTGATCAAACGAATTCTGTCAGAAATCATTCGATGGGGGAGGCCTCGGTGCAGTCGGCTCTCCGACCAATAATAAATTATACGATAATTTTCATTTAAATCAATGTCTGCGAAACACCCTAATTTATAAGACTCGTGCAATAAAAACTACTAGCTCTGCTATTCAGATCGTTACAACGAACTGTGAACCTTTATTTTTACCTTCCCGAATTTTTTTTTTTTTACACTTTGACACTGTTCAAGTTCAACTGAACTACTGTATACTCCAGTGTTGGCGTGCGTTTATTTATATTTTTTTCTTCAATTCGGTATGCCGAAACCCAAACTATATATACTTTTTCATTTTCTGTACTTTCTTATTTTTCAATTTTTATTCCACAAGATTCTGACGAATTGAATTAGTGTACTAAATTTTCCGATTACGTCATGATTCACTTTTGTATCATCAAAATATTGGGACACAAATATTTTGTGGAAAAAAATCGAGCGTTCCAATCGCAGGAGCAGCGATCACGATATGAAGTCTCGTTTTTTTCGACGAGTCAATCGATTACACAGGAAAACGGGTTAATCGAAGCTTATTCATCGAAACCTGCTCATTATCATTATTTCAAGTATCATTTTTCGCACAGTAGAATCGGTATGAATTCATTTTATTTCGAAGGGGATTGTTTCTATTTTCAAAAACTGTTCTGAATTGAAGAAACGATTGAATAACAGTCAACTATTTCATCGACTGATGAAATCGTACGGTAAAATCGAAGGTGTTTAACTTTGGAGAAGTGGGTCCTTCCTATTCGACATACGATAACAATTCAGTTGCGCAGTCGATAAGGCAAATGCCAGAGTAGTGGAGAGTGGCGCCACTCCTAGCATAGAATATTGAGGATGACGTTCGGAACTTCCAACAATTCCAACCTCCTGCCTCCTGTGTGTACACGGTGCACACTCTCGAGACACGGTTTCGGTCTCATTGAGTATCGTCTGTAAAGTTTAAACTTGTTTATTGCTCGTCAAAAAAAGTGCAACGTGCCGGACATTTCGAGCAAATGAAGATGAATATCACGTCAGCGGGTAATTTAAAAAATACAATTTTTCTATGAAAGTGTTTTGAATATCTATGGGACAGGCTTTCTTTGGGAACGAGTCTTCTCGAACGTCCGGGGCTGAACGCTTCGAGGCGATGATTTGCAAATCGTGCTGTACTTAACCTCACTCGAAGTTTCATCGAACCCGTAACAATGATGGGCCAGACGAATTTAATTACGTACCCCACTATACAATTAATTACTTCTGTTTATTTATCTTCTATCCTAATACGAGTATCGTCACTCTTAAAAGCTAGTCGGGATTGTGCATACTTCAGAAACATTTCGGAAGGCGAATTTCGAACTGAAAAATTTTTTGTTTGTGTATAGATATTTTTTAAATTAGTTTTCAGAAACATGAAACGAACCCAAATGAAAAATCTGCGAAATTTCTTAAAGTCGTTCTGTCTTAATTCTTGTCAACTTCGTTCTAAAAAATTATGCACCCGAGACCAAATAATGACTTCACTTTGAGCACCTGTCAAATATGAAGAAGGAATTTTTTTCCCCTACTCAAAGAACATTGCCAAATAATGGGAAATCTTTTCAATGTCAAAATTACTGAATTAAAATGTTCTTGGTCTTGTCAATTTCTCATGTCTCAAAATTGATTGATCTTAAAAATAGTTTCGACACTTCTGAGCCACTCGGACCTCATGTACTTTCAACTCGAGTATAGCATGAACTTGAAAAATTAACCATTGAAAAACAACTATTTCAGCCGGTATCATCTCCCTGCTGGAGGAGCCAATGCCGGAGCTCAAAGTTTTTGCACTGAAAAAACTAGATATGATTGTCGATGAATTCTGGCCAGAAATTTCAGAGGCGATAGAAAAAATGTAAGTTTTTGCAACCCGAAGAATTCGTTTTGAAAAATTTTCTTTGAATTTAGACCTTGCAAGCTGTTTCAGTTTTTATTCCGCAATTTTTGCCCTCTTTGTAACTTTTTTTTTAATTCAGTGAAATTCTTTACGAGGACACTGCATTTAACCAGCACAAACTGGCGGCATTGGTAGCGAGCAAAGTGTATTATCATTTGGGAAGTTTCGAAGATTCTCTGATCTACGCCCTTGGAGCTGGAGAACTTTTTGACGTAAATGCACGCAACGAATACGTAGACACGACTATCGGTGAGATTAATATTTTCCTCCGCAGTTACACGAATCAAACAGCTGTTCCTGCCGTCAGAAGTACGATGGCTTAATATTTTTTTATTTTCCAGCAAAATGCATCGACTTTTATACTCAGCAACGCATATTGATAGCTGAGGGCAAGCTCCTCGCCGAGCCCAAGGACATAGACCCCAGACTCGAAGGCATAGTTAACAGAATGTTCCAGAGATGTTTGGATGACAATCAATATCGACAGGCACTGGGACTAGCCCTCGAAACCCGACGAATGGACATTTTTGAGGCGGCAATAATGCAATCGGTTGGTATTCTTTCGAACGTTGTCAGAAATCACTATGAAAATATCGGAGTTTTTTAATGAGACAGACGAGTGAGAGAATGACTGATGAGTTCTCTCAAGCTCATGATTGACGAACAATTTGCAGGATGACGTGGGCGGGATGTTGTCGTACGCGTTTCAAGTTGCGATGAGTCTGATCCAGAATCGTGGTTTCCGGAACACGGTGCTGCGGTGCCTGGTCAGTTTATACAAGAATTTGGGGACTCCAGATTACGTCAACATGTGTCAGTGTCTGATATTCCTGGACGATCCGTTGGCGGTCGCGGAGCTTCTCGACAGGCTGAGCAAGGGCTCGCAAGAGTGTGTTTTGATGGGTTATCAGATTGCGTTCGATCTGTACGAGTCGGCAACACAGCAGTTTTTGGGTCGAGTTTTGCAAGCACTCCGGGCAACCGCTCCGATTCCAAGCGCTTTGACGGTCAAGCCGATCGTAAAACCGACCGTGAAAGCGACCAACGGTGGAAGCGCTACCGGTGAAGCTGCACCGAGCGCAACGGAGACCGGAGCAGCAGCTGCTGCGGGAGCTGAGGCTCCGGACGCGGCGGCAACCACGCCTGCGGTGCCAGTCGAGGAAAAAGCCCCCGAGCGAAGCCTCGATAGCCTGGTCAGTATTTTTTCGGCTCGATTAATTCACCCGCTTTCTACGAACGTTTCTCATCTCTCATTCCTTTTCCTAAAGACACCGGAAGAACGTGGTCGACAGGAACGCGTCGACGCTCTGTCAAGCATCCTCGGAGGCGAAGTTTCTATCGACCTCCATCTCCAATTTCTCATACGGAGCAATCATACCGATATGCTTATTCTTAAAAATACGAAGGACGCGATACGCGTCTCGATTTGTCATACTGCGACTGTTATCGCGAACGCGTTCATGCACTCCGGCACTACGAGCGATCAGTTTTTAAGGTGCGTATTTGTTTTTACTTTAGCAACGGTAAAAAATCGTACCCGAATGTTCGAATCACCGTAAACTATAATTATTTTGTGAAAACAGAGACAATCTGGAGTGGTTGGCACGAGCGACGAACTGGGCCAAGTTGACGGCGACTGCTTCCCTCGGCGTGATCCACCGAGGTCACGAGCAAGAAGCACTGGCTCTGATGCAGTCTTATCTGCCTCGCGACACCGGTGCTGGGGCCGGTTACTCCGAAGGTGGTGGACTGTACGCGCTCGGCCTTATCCACGCGAATCACGGGGCGGCGATAACCGATTATCTTTTGGGTCAGCTCAAAGACGCGCAAAACGAGGTTCGTTCTTTGAATGCTGTATTTCCGACTCTCCTGACGCGAGTTTGAAAAACCCAAAAGCCCTCGTCGCCTTTTGCGTTTACATTCCTAATGAGCAAGCTTAACGCAAAATTTCGATTCAATGTACAAAAAATTTAACGAATAATGAAAATTTGTGTTTACGACAGATGGTCAGACACGGTGGATGTCTCGGCCTGGGACTGGCGGCCATGGGATCCTACAGGCAGGATGTGTACGAAGAATTGAAATCGAATTTGTATCAGGACGATGCTGTGACCGGAGAAGCGGCCGGAATAGCGATGGGAATGGTTATGCTCGGTTCGAAATCGACTCAAGCGATCAAGAGTATGGTTGCTGTACGTACAACAAAGCTAGAAACATAAAATACAGACAAAAGAGAATCTCAGAAGTGCCAGAAGGAGTGTCTTTTCATGAAAAATATCGTTTTATTTAATTTTCAATTTTTTTTTTCTATCTTCAGTATGCTCAAGAAACGCAGCACGAAAAAATCCTTCGTGGTCTAGCGGTTGGCATAGCTTTTACGATGTACGGACGTCTCGAAGAGGCGGATCCACTGGTGGCCTCGTTGTCCGCTGACAAAGATCCGATTCTTCGTCGCAGCGGAATGTACACCTTGGCGATGGCGTATTGCGGCACCGGCAACAACCAAGCGATAAGGAAACTGCTTCACGTTGCTGTAAGTAAATCTTTTGTTTTCTTTCTCCCGATTTGCACAACGAAGATGATAAGCTTTGAAGCTCTGCGACTGAATAGAATGACAATGTTACTCGAAATAGAATAAAATTTGACTTTTCCTCGCTATTCCGCTCTGTAATAACAATGAGCATCGACGCAGATTGTTTTCTTGAACGTTCGGAATATCACTAGATCGAATTTGACTTGAGTCTCAGTGTTATTCGCTCTCGACAGGTTTCTGACGTGAACGACGACGTGCGTCGTGCCGCCGTAACCGGGCTCGGATTCCTGCTGTTCCGGTGAGTTCCCACTCTTGATTTATCGTGCTTTTTCTTCCTTTTCGTTCGTTTCCCTTCTTTCAGTCCCTGAGGAACGACGATCGCGTCTACGTGGAGAAATAAGCTTAACTCGCTGAGCTCTCGAATGAGGAGCGTCTTTCGTGACTCGAGTACAAAAATACTAGGTTCTCCCTCGTTCTCCAAAATTCTCCGGCTTTCCGGCCATCCACAAACTCGAGAAAGGATTGTGTTGTACGCAATTCCTCACTCCCTTCTCAATTAATTTATACAACACTCGTCCTCCCTGATCCCGGTTTCTATCCTCGCCGACCTCGATTCACAAATTCAATTTGTTACATTTCGTGATGAGTTCTCTTTCGAACGAACGAGCGAACCTCTCAGACCTCCATCCGCTCATCTCTCTTTCGCGAACCCCGTAACGAGCAAATCCCAAACAAAATTGTTCCTGCTTCGCTTCCTCCTCCTCTTGAACCCTCGACAAACTCCCTCAGCCCTTCAACCCCTTGACGCGCACGTTCGGCTCTCGCTCCACAAGCTTGTCAGATTTTCCATCCCATCGACTTGTTATTTGATACAGCCTCTTTCCCATTATCCTCCCCCTCGTTTTTCCCCGGAATAAGACACTATTATCGACATCTGCCTGTCGCGAATTATCGGCCGAACGCGACCCCCTGCGCCCTGCTTTTTTCATTATTTATCTTCGTAGTTTCTACTCTCGGGCCGCACTTTTTTGTCGTTCGCAAAAAAATCGACGCAAGATCAATGAAAGGAGCAAAAATAAACGAGGAGAAAAAACTTTTTTTACTGCCAATTGCTGAAAAAATTGGACGTGAATTTTTCAGTGGAGGATTGTGAACTTTTTTTTTGCTTTCGTGCTAATCCGCCAATTTTTTTTTTCTTTCTTTTTTTTTTTCTTTTTTTTTGTTTCTCGTTTACAAGTAGTTTTGAATAGAAAATTAAAGAGCGATGTAAAGATCCATTTGGAGCGGTTCGTTCTATAGAAAATTTCGGAGTTTTCACAAAATTTGTTCTCCCCTTTGAAAATCTCTTTCTTCACTTTTCCGGTAGGAGGAGGTATTCGAGAAACTGCTTGTTCAATGGCTCAGAAATTTCGTAAATGTGACGTTGAAATCTTTATGCAAGAAAATTTGTCGACTTTTACGAGCTATTCGGAGTCCTTCTTCGTCCTGAATAGGCTTCGAAGCCACTTCAAAGATTTGCTCTAAATTTCAATGGCTCTTCTCGTTTATATCAGCGTTGGCAGTTTCCGCTAAAAATTCTATTATTTCGTCGTAAATCGGCGTCGTTTGAAAGACAGAAAAGAAATTCTTTTTTTTTAGCCTCGAACTACCAACGTTCGAGTCTCCGCCGAGTGTTTTCCTCCTGAAAGTTTCATTGGCGTGGATATTTTCAGGCGGAGGGTTGGAAACGCATGCATTATTTCGACTCGCGTTACGGATTCTCGTTCGTGTTTCAGCTCCTGGAGAAATTCGGTGTCTGGCGAAGGTACCGAATCGATGTTGCTACGAATTCGTATTTTCCTCGAATTATTGAAATCCGTCTCGTTCCCCAGAAAGCTCCGAGAGCCCAGCAGTTCTTTCTCCGTCCACTTGATCCGCTCGAGGCCATGTTATTGTCCGAAAGTTGATCCTCGCCCTCGATAACATACGTGGACAAACAACGTTCTGATAAACACGTTATTCATCCAGGAGGGGCCGCGAGAAGAGGGAGAAAAAATGGGGCCGGCAGCCCGACAGTCGGGACGTTTGAGCCACGGGATTATTAATGACGAATTCGCGAGAGACCTCACATTTTCCTGTTATAGGAAATTGAAATAGTTCCTCTCCCGCGGGGGAGTCCGCTCGGCTCTGCTACGTACTACGTATATAGCCAAATCCGCGAGGCACTTTATCCGGCCTCGTAGAGAGCACCGTGGAGATTCTCAATTTCGATTTCAACGTGACGAAATTGATGGTCGTTCGTTTATCACGAACGATAATTACAACGTCTCGCAGTCCCGACGACTCTCTTTCGCTCTCTTCCATGCCCTCTCGAGGGCTCTTTCTCTGTCTCGAGTCTCCGCCAGTTTGCGTCGATCTTTTCCATTTATCTCGAGTGTTTTGCGCCTCTCTTGGCCTGCTCGAGCTCTCGATCGAGAGAAGCTCACTCGTGAGAATCCTTTTTAAATTCTCGGCTGGTCGCGGGGGGAGGGGCGCGGGACGAACGAGTTGGAAAATTGCGCGACGGCTCGAGGCGTAACGACTTTTCTATCGTTCCGTAACTCATCCCTCGTATCTCACTCTCTCGCTCTGGCTCGTCCACACACACATACACAATTTCTCGTTTCGGCTCGATACAGCCGTCCGATTATCGCGTTAAGAGTGCGACATCGTCGCAATCGAGGGATAAAAATCCTTCGATTTTGCCAAGGTTTTTTCGGCGGAGAGTCGGAAACTTTTTTTTTTTTCAAATCATGCCTCCGACAATGTGAAATAAATTTTGTGAAAATTTCTAAGAAGAAAAGAAAATCTTCGAAACGTAAATGTCGTTTGATTTTGTGCACGTTTATCTGGCGACGAGGAGAGAAGAATCGAAATCCCGCGACAATTTCGTCGAGGCGACCGAGCTCCGTTCGATTCCATCGAAATATTTCACCGCCGAGGCGAAAAAACTGGAGAAAAACGTCCCCCGACGATCTCATCTCCGAGGGAGAAATAGGTTTTTCCAAAAATTCCTTTTTCCCCGAGGATCTAACGGAGGAAATAGAGGGAGAGGAAAAATCGTTTCTCAAAGTTATTTGGGGCAAAATTGAGTTCGATGAAAATGCGTTTTTGTATGAATATCCGGTGAATAAAATCTTTGGCGAGTGTCGCAGCGTCGTCGGGACATTCGTCATCGGGCAAAGGGACGTCTATTAAAGCTGCCGTCCCTCTGCCCGTCCGGGATCACACTCGGATCGATAACCTCATACAGGGGGATGGGAAGGGGGAGGGGGGGGGGGGAGGAGGAGGGGAGTTAACATATTTGGTGAAAAAAGGCGAGTCGCGGGGCTCGGTTGTTCGCGGCCCCGTGGCTTTGGCGCATGTTTTATTAAAATTTTCCTTCTCAGCGAATCGCGTCTCGGAAGATTGCACGTGTATTGCACGTGCCTCGCTTCCGGGCACGGGAGCGAGGCCGCATGCAGCGATTAATTGACAGCTGCTTCGAAGGGGTTGATTAAAATTAGATGGGAAAGTGGATTCCCACTGCCGAAAATGTGATTTCTCGTTACGGAGGTATCGCAGTCGTCGTCCGTTCTCGAGTTCCCGGCCAAGACGCGCGAGTTTCCTCTTTAACGAGCTAATTACAAATAGCCAGGTTAATTGCTCCGGCCGCTTTAATCAGCGCAAAGGCCCGAGGGCGGCCGCACCGCGCGATATCGCGTTTTAATTCCCCCTGCGGCTCGAGCCGGCCCGCGCTCTCGAGGAACACAAACTTCTGGCCTTCGTTCCAGCTCCCCGTCGCGTCGCTTTGTCCCGTTCGGGAAACGAGGCTCGAAAAATCCATTTGAATTCGATATCCGGCCGGGCGAGGACTCTTCGTTCCTTTTTTCTTATTTCCCTGGCCGCTCGTACACACCGAACGTGCATTCCTCCGGCGAAATGTCGAGGCTCAAAAGCCTACGAAAAATCCATAGAACACTCGCGCCCGTACAAAGGAAACATTAATCCTTCGATTCTGCTGCTGCTGCTGCTCGCGTGCTCCCGCTTCGTTGCTCTAAAAAGCAGTTAGCACCGAACAGCCGATAAATGATTAGAGCGTTTACCGCCCTCGTTAGCTCCCCAGCGTTTCGATTTATCCGGCTCCGGTACGCGATAATAATTCACAGATTCGCGCTGCCTGCTTCCCTTTCACTGCGCGCATCCGAGTGTGGCCCCTGCGCCCGCGGCCGGTACACGCCCGAGCGAGCTTTCGCCAGAGTACACACCAACCTAATCTTCCTGAATTATGATTTCCCCGGCCGTTTTTTTTTTATTTCTATTTTTTTTTTTTTTTTTTTTCAGCCCCGTTGTACCGCGGTGCCAGTGAGATATAGAAATGACGAAGAAGCGCAGGGGCGGGGGGGGGGGGGAGAGGGAGATTTTAGTAAATTGAATATAGTTGAGGCCTCGTCGCTGCCGCGCGACTTCTTTTGTAGTCCATCCGGATTCTAATTGAATTTCTTTCCCTCTCTCGCTCTCTCGGTCTGTGCCGCGTACGAGCGTAGATTTTTAGCCTCGAACCGGCGCGGGAGCAATCCGACCGCCGCACTCTTTCGCCTCATTCAACGTTCCATCGAATTAGCGCGATTGAATTTCCTCCTCGTGCCTTGTAATATGTGCCTTTTTTCACTTCCTTTTCTGCAACCGGATAGCGAATGAGAAGAGGATAAAAAAAAAAGCGCGGCGGTAGCGGGGGGCGGGAGGCGTGAAACGCCGCACGCCTCTCGCGTTTTTTCCTCTCGGAAAAAACCTCTCGAGCATTTTCACCAGGTTTTAAAGCCCGAAGGCTCGTAAAGCATTTGATTAAATGTACGAAAAGAATATCGGCCCGGGCGAGCCTTTTAGAAACAATGCAATTGTTTTAACGACGCGGATGGCCAAACAGCCTCGTTCCTGCGAAACAAGAGTTCCGACGGGACCGAGAGAATTTACGGGATGAAATTGAAACGCTCTTTTTCTTCGAGTCCTCCAATCTCGGGCTGCCAGGCCCGCCGACTCGGCCGCGGTAAACCTTAACAATTGAAAGATTAAGTTGCCGATATCGGGGGATCCCTTTATCGGGGAGGCCTCATTTTTGTCGTCCCCGAATCGGGCCACCGGCTCCCGCGTCCCGTCACCTTCGTACAACGCTGCAAAATTGATTTTCCTGAAGGCAGAGCTGCCGCGAGCATGTGTGTGCGAGAGAGAGAGAGAGAGAGAGACGCGAGGGATCCGGCAAAGGACGAAGGTCGATCATAAGCTCCGAGGCAAAGCCACCGTCGCGAGAAAAGCTTTATTAATCTCCCCGCGAACGTTCTTCCGCCGTGAGAGAAAGAGTACCAAGACAATGGGACGAGAAATGACTGTTTTATTGCCGAGGACTCGGGCGCCTTCCCGCGCTTCACACCAAATTCGATTGCGTCTCTTCTTCCCGCCTTTTCTCTCCCCTCTCCGTCCGCCCGCCAAAAAAATATGTCAAAATCCAACCAGCGACGATTTTTATCCAAAAAATACACTCGTTATGTTTGGATCTCCCGCAATGACGAAGCGAGCTCAAACAACCTCCAAGAAAACAGCCGAGAAAACATCCGAAAAGCCTCTCCGCCTGTGTATGCTTGTCCCTTCAACGCGATAATGGACTCCATTCTCGAAGCGCGTGTCTGTCTGTTTTTCCACGACTATCCGCGCGCCCCCTACCCACACCGTCGCACTCTCTTGTCCCACTCAACGAGCGATCCCGGAATACCTTCCGGGTTAAGCGACTCGACCCTCTTTTTGCCCTTCGCACACGAGACCCTTTCACTGCTGCTGCTGCTGCTTTTCCTATGTAATGGACGCGGCGATCCCTCACTCTGATCCTTCACCCCGTCACTCCCTTCGCTGCCGCCTTTCTTTTTTCTCGCTCTCTCTCCATGGTGCATTTCACAAAATGCTCTATTTTTTCATAGCAAATAACACGAATAGACCGAAGTAAATAGCCCGGAATAGCAGTTGTGATAAGCACAAATTTGGGGCAGTCGGAGCTCGATGTTGAGCACCGAAAATAACTCTCGTTTTCAATAAGTGCTGGTTACAGTAATTTCGAATGGTAAACAGGAATTCGTTGCAGGAGAAAGAAAGAGAAATTTACTTTGGAAAACGGCATCAACGCTGAATTGTAATTCAACGAAATTTACGGTCGCGAATACAGGCATTTTGGGTGTCGAGGGAGGGGAAAAAAAAAAAAAAAAAAAATTCGCATGGTAAATAGGTGAAAAGATTCATCGTTGAAAATCATTGAATTTAGTAAGAATGAGGAGCGTAAATTCACAAAGGTAAATAACGAAAATATGCCACTGTAAACAGCTGAATATTTCAATAGCAGTGAGAAGAAGTGAAAACGGTGAACAGTGAAAATTCAGGCGTTGGGAATAGCTGAAATATGCAATAGGAAGGATGAAAAATTAGCAATGGAAAATGTGGTGAATTTGTAATGGAAATGAGGGAGGCGGCGAGACTGGCAACAGCGGTTATCGAAAACCGACAAGATCAAACGTTCGAATTAGCAAAACAAAATGGAATAGCATGTGAAATAAAAGGGGTTTGTTTGCGGAGGATTTTTAATGCGAATGTATAAATTCAGTGTGTTTTGGTAAGCTTTCCAAGTGACGTACAATCTCTGGACGGTGGAGCTCGTTGATTAACCGAGAGATGCTATTACGGGCTCGGTATAACTCGCGAACCAACCAATTCGGCATTTCCTCGTGTCTATACATCCCTCGAGTGCTCGGGTGTATCTCCGATAAGCTGCGCGCTTCATTCGTACTCAATCAGCCGGTACGAGCGGAAATTATCAGTGTACGAATTCTCACCCCCTGCTGGCATACACACCCGGTGTTACGTATAATACGTGAGCAGCTCGCGGTCCAACGCATATCTGCGTTACCCAGTTTCGATCGACCTACCCTTTCCTCCTCCTTCGCCTCCTCCTCGCTGTTGCCCCATCGTCGAGAGCACCGCAGGCCATCGCTCGTCCGCTCCGTGTTTCGTCCAACGTACATCAACACCGTAACAATAATACGTATATCATTTATATTTACAATTTCGCAACAGCACAGGAGATCGTTGAATTCGCTATTCTCGTTCCTCGAAACATGATAAATTATTATTTCTACGCTACATTTATCTATACAAGTCTTATATTCATGTGTGTGTGTGCGTGTGTGTACGCGTTACAAGACTATTTTCGAAGATTGTTCGCCCGCTCTTAGCAATATATTTCATTGGGTGATTGCAAGAAAGATCGCTCTCGCTCGCATTTCCCTCTCGCAAGAATCTCCACTCTGGAAAATACTTGCGATTCGAGTCTCGTTATTTCCGAGGGAAACGCGCGTCAGCGAGCCTATTCAGAGAGCACCGTGTCGCTCTCTCTATCTCTTTCTCTTTCGCCCGCGATATTGCCTTTTCGACTCAAGAGAAGCCTACAAAGGAGCGCTCGAGGCTTGAGAAAATTCGCTTTTTCCGAGCGAGCGCGAGAGGATCGAGAAGGAGCGTTATTTCTTTCGAGTCTTTCTCGCAACATTATTTTTATTCATTCGTTTATTTATTCATGCGTATTTGGTCCGATGCACGATGACGCGCTAATTTTATTCTCCCCTTTATTTTCCTCGGACCGATGTTTGACGGATTGAAAAATATCCGGGCTTCGGTCAGATTCTGAGATATTTCAAAGGAAATGAGAGAAAAAAAATGAAAACATGGTCGCGCGACCCTCCGCGTTCGCGGCACCGTCCTCCCCGTGCTCACACCTCTCCGAATAATGGAGAAGCACTGCGGTATAAGGAACGCGACTGGTGCGAGCTTTCTCACTGATCGATCGCCCCGCCCTCTCTCCCCCCTCCCTCCCTCCCCAACGGCAAACGACCGTTACCATTCCAGAGAAAAAAACAACGCTTTCTTCGAAATTCCACTGCGCACCGCTCCCGCCGCTCAGATTTTCTGTGAACGAGAGAAAGAGACATCGAGAACTCTTATTCGTCGAAATATTCATATTTTTATCTCGTCGGCCTCCAAGCCTGAGTTTTGTAACGACAGAGCAACACTTTTTTGAAAGCCTGGCGAAATACTTTGTTGAATATCGTGTAAAATATCGGATTGACCATCGAACTGGCGTAGCCGAGCCACGTTACGAGATCGAAGATCTTACGGTTTATACGCTTCTCGCAATCGGGACAAATCGCTGGTACCAAATTTAACACGAAGAACGGTGCCCACAGTATGACGAACGTAAAAAACACTACACCCAACACTTTCGTCGCCTTCTGCTCTTGCCTTATTATTCTACCGTGGCGCGAACTGTTTCTCGATATAACGCTGGAGGTAATCGGACGGTGACTCTTGGCCGTCGTCGCTCCTCCGTATCGCGGTAAACACGGCGACGAGGCGCTGCTCTTCGCTCCCGACACACTCGTCTGACCGTTGTGCGCTCGCATCGTCGCTGCTCGACGCAAAGGACTCGCTCGCGATGACGATGCTGCTACCAAAGTTCTTGCGCTCCCTGCAAATTCGTTTAAACTGTCAGCCTCATTCTCGATCGATCAAATATTTAAAGGACGAATAGTACCGACGATCAGGCAAAACGAACGAAAGCTTCACTTTTTCCCCAAAATAAAAGAATTCGTTGAAAACAGAATATATTTCGAAGCGAATGGGGGATACTGTCAAAATAAATTCCCGTCGGAAGTCCAAAATATTTCAAAAAATGAAATATTTCGTGTGAAAGAATGGACGACAACGAAATATAAGATATTTGGATGAAAAGGAAGGTGTGAAGCGAGTGGATTTAAAGTACTGGAAACGTACCGATGCTCGATCCGCGTCTGCCGGCCCGCCACGTGACAACGGATTCGCACATTTCCGCGTCAGTTTTTCCGATCGGTTCGAGAGTGTCGCTGGAAACGATAACAACTTGGCTGGGGAGCGGAGGTGACGGTTGGGTCGATTGTCCGGAGGATTCTCCGAAGTAGGGACAGGTGCAGGGGGGTGGAAGTTCGGGAGCGGTCTGCTGGTCGGAATCGTCGTTTCCCCTCTCGGAATAACGCCTCCGAAGGAGAGTGGATTCGTGAAAACTGACCGATCGCTTTCTCGGTAACATTTCGGTAGGGTCCGAGTAGTTAGTTTTGGCTCGTACGAGCCGAGCTTCGTTGTAGGTCGAGGCTCGTCCGCGGTGTTTCCACGAGGAAGCCTTTTTTCGTTCTTCCCGAGTCTCCTCACCGGAAACGCGAATTTGATGATCTTCGGTGGTGTCGGCCTTCCGGTCGGCCTCTTCTTCGAGAGCGGATTCGCCGTTTCTGAAAGAGTTTTCTTGTGCAGTGAAACAACGAGCTTGGCAAAGCTTCGATAAAAGTGTAAAGCACGTCGAGAGGGCCGCGAACGTTCGTCTAATTTGGCGAAGAGCCACTAAAAATGAGGGGCGAGGCGCCGGAAATGGTGAAAAGGCGCGTAAAAAATGCTCGGCGCGAACTATTGTCGACGAATTGGAATAAAAATGTCGGCCCTCGGTGCGCGCGTGGGATAAGAAGCCGCCAGCCCGCGGGGGCTCAGGAACGAGCGAGTGACAATGAAGGATAGCTCTTGTGCGAGGAGAAAATCGCTTGGCCTCGATGCCGAGAGCGTGGAAATATATAAAGGTTTTTCAAAGTTTGAGAGGACAGCCGAGCGATATTGCGGGTGGACCGGTTAAATGCTCCCCTTTGCTTGATGGCTGAGGCGAGGAAACGGAGGAGAGAATGGAAGAGCGGATGGGCGGGCGCGAGTGTTCGGCAAACAGACTGGCTACGTGTTGGCAGGCTTCGTATTCGAGACGTATAGCGCTTTTGATGTTTCAAGGGTCAAGAGGGCATCGCGGCGTTCCTCGCCTCCGCCTCTTTTTCCTCTAATTCAGTCTCTATACTTTTCTCCTCGTTTCACTCTCGTTCTTTGCCGGGCCGCTCTTCTCTTTGTGGAACTCGATAACTCGTCGATCAGGAGGCTCTTCGGCGTTGGAGCTCGTGACCTCTTCGAACGTCTCGAAGAGTTATTATTGTTACAAAGGCTCGAACGCGCTCTTTGTTGTAATCGGAGCAGCGAAGAGAGCAACGCGGTATATAATTGAAAGTGTAAGAAAATGCGAAACGAATAATCGCACGGAAGGATTAAGAGGAAAAACAGGAAGCTTCGATCGAATGCGAAAGAGAATTAGCGCTCGGGATTCTTACGCGGTATACAAAAATATCTTTCCCTCGTGATAAACGTCTCGACGAAACGTCTCGCCCGACACCTCCTCATCAATTCTCCCGAGATTTTCCGGCGCTCATCCCTGCACCCGCGAGCTCCCGCCCAACGCGAAGATATTAATGACACGAAACGTGTGGCTCGAGGCATGCACCGGCGCACCGACACACCTCACTAACAGACCGTCTTCTCTCTCGTACGCCAATCTCTCTCCCCCCCGCCGTCCCTTTTCCCGGTGTAATCTCCGCCGCGGCGTATACTCAAAGCTCTCGCCAAACGAGAAACGAGAAACGAGAAACGAGCTCGACGGAGCGCGAATCGATTTATATACTTTGGACATTTTCTTTATGAAAAGTATATATAACTATATTTGACGCCGCGTACACGCGCATCCTCGATGGTCAACACGATCGAGTAAGCAAGGACCGAGCAAACACTCTCCGTCGCACGATCCTCTGCGGCCTCGTCTTCCCTGTGTGCGCGATCCTTTTCCGCCCGGCCTCCCCCTGCCCGCAATCGCATTATCGCGAGGCGTGTCTCCGGGGACTGTGTGGCCAACTGCACTTTGCTCGCATATACACCGAATCACGGAGAGAGCTACCCCGAAAGCAGCAGCAAGACCGACGAGAGAGAATATTGCCGAAAGAGAGCAAAGTCGTGAGAAGAAGACACGCGCTGACGTTCGAGTCAATTATCGATCAAACGAGCGAGCACGTTTCAAGAGTATTTTTAACGAGTTACCCCCCCTTCGGGCCTTTTATTTTCCAACAAAGTGCTGTTCCGCCAGTGACACACGTATTTCGCCAAATATTCAATAGCCAAAGTCTCCACGAGCTCGGACGATGCGCGAGGAGTATTATTTAGCCTCGACAGAGCCTCCCGAGGGACACGGCCTCGCAAAGTTGACGGCGGATGCGCCACGCGGAAATTCAAACGTATATATATAACGTATTAATATATTACGCCGTGTATACTCTCGACTAGGCGCTCGCTCCCGACGGGCTCATCCGAGAGTGTACGTGAACGCAGTCGCTCTCGACTCGATCCTCTTGCCCGAGCGCGCCCGATTTTTCTTTATTCTCCTGTCGCCTTGGACGGTTCTCGCAGCTCATCGGAGCTGCGAATCGTTTCAACCGTTCCCCTCCGCGTTGCACCGGGGGAAATAACTTTTCGATCAAACTTTACGAGCGCCCGGAACGACCGCCTCTTATACCCCGCGATCGCGAGTCCCCCCCGTCGCCGTAACCTGCTCCAAGATTTCGTCCTTCCTTCCGCGTGCGAATTTATATCTCGGGGATAATTACAAGCCTGTAATTGGGACAAATTTAAAGACTCGACCGCGAGTCCGACGACAAGTTCCGGCGCTCCTTATTTTACGATCCCTTCGCCCTTTCCCCCGCGCGATTCAACCGAGCTTTTTTCCTTCTTCGTTCCTCCCTCGGCTCGCGAGGAATCTCCGTCACGAAGCCGTTAACGAAACTCGGGTCTCCTCTGCGAGGAGCTCTCTCGAGCGCGCACCGCCAGCGCCCCCACCCCAAATCCTATCGGAAACCGATCGTCGATGCTCTCCCGCGTCAGGCCATTTCTCTCGCTCCTTCGCCAAATAAAATCCCTCGGGAACGATCCCCTCGCCGGCTCGCGTATTCCCTGCAATCCCTTCGCTCGACTCTTCCCCTCCCATCGACTCCAATTACAGCGTCTTTCTCCGCGCCAGGATCATTGCCACTTTTTCGAATCTACGTTCTTCTTACCGAGATGAAAGAAAAAAAATAGGCAATTGGACACTCGATACTATTTCCGGCGAGTGGCGCGACTCCTCGAGGGAGCAGCCGAGGCTTTTGTACCGGCGAATAACAAACAAATCTCAGAATATAAGTGTCCTTCCTTCGAAGTGGCGTATACGAATGACGGAACAAGGGGGTGAAAAAAACGTCGGCGTTGACTCGAAGCGCGTAGCAACGCGATACACGCGACGCGAGAATCGATGCAGCTGCCTCTCCTTCCCGGAGAGCGAGCCTCCCGTCTCTCTCCTCCGAGATTTTCTTTTTTCCTGAAAAACACGCGCACTTTCGCCTCGTGCATCGCCCCCCGCCGTGTTCATCGATGTGTCACCCGCGAACTTTCCTCCTCGGCCCGCCCTCTCTCCGTTCGTCAACACAATGAACGGCAAATGTAACGAATTTAAAATGGAATGTGGCCAAATTTCCTCGTGAAATTGGCCACGAGGAGCGTCGCGCGGCTCCAAGCGCTCGGTAAAAACGTTCCGGAAAACAGGCTAACGAATGAAGCGAAAGGCGCGGACATGAATATATACATGTTCTTACCCGTGGCGGGCCTCCCGACAACGAACCGCCGTCGGAGCTCGTTGCCGATGCTGCCGCTGATGAGCCGGCGGCACCTTCGGCGTCGTCCGCTGTCCCTCGCTCTCGACGCTGCTCGTCGCCATGCCCTCCAAGCCTCGCGAAAGCTTCAGCATCTCGGCCCCGAAGGCGTGGAGCGCCGACATCGCCGACGGCGGTGGCTCGCTCTCCGGTAACCACAACTCGTGCGTGTCAGTCAGCTCCGTGTCCGTCGAACCTCCGGATGTGTGCTGCGGCGTCCCGCCTTCGCTGCCCCTCCCGCCGCCGCTCCCTTTGCTCGCCAGGAACCTTTTCCACGTGGACCGTCTGTCCAGACCTGCAATTATTCGTCGACGAGCAATCGCCGGTAAGCCAAACCCGAGCGCAGGGACTCGCTCTGATCTCTCGATTCGGTGTGTTCATCCTTGTTAATAAAAAAAAAATTAAAAAAGAATCCCGAATTTCACGAGTTCCGAGGACGAGACGAGGCGCGAAGGGAGATCGAGCGAAAGTTTCGCAGCCCAGAGCCAAGGAGCGCGGAGTCCATGAGCGAATATTACTCGTTTAGCATTTCGAGAAGCGGGCAAAATCGAGAAAGCGATCGCGGCTGACATTTCCGGATGATAAACAAGCAGGAATTATCGCGTTATCCGGAAACGTCACTTTTCTTATCCTCGGCTCGATGCCAATCATGAAATTAATCAGAATTTCAGAAGGTAGTTTTTTTTCGTTTTTGACCTGCCACGAATCCAACAGCTGCCAATTACGAGCTCTGATCCACGCGAGGAAGGGGGCAGGGCAATACGCTCGACGTGTACGCCACGATTGTGGATCGGCGTGTACAAGACAACGGATAAATGCATTCCGCGCGTTATAAATATCTGTGGTATACGGGACGGAGAGAGAGAGAGAGAGAAAGACAAAGGGCGGTTCTGATGGAAGTTTATCGCAGCGTCATGCACACTTTTGTTCGTGGAGGCCGCGCGGGGGCGCTCGGAATCCCGATGAGCGACACGTCCGGTTTATATGATTTTTTCGCGGTGTCATGCCCAGCAATTTGCAAGTAGATTGCCCGATGCAAATCTTCCACGGTGGTTTATCGAGGAGAAAAACCGAACAGTTTTTAGCCTCCTTCCCTTTCCCCCCTTTTCGCCCTCCTTTTTGCCGAGGTGACCTTTCATTTTGGCTCTTTTGCCTCGCTATCGTTAGTTTGTACAAACGGACTCGAGATTAAGAGAAAAAACGTTGGTCGGCACCGTTCACAGTAGTGCTTTTAATGCGGTTCGAGCGAAAAAATCATCGCGACGAGTCTTTTTCTACGCGTCCCTCCCCCCGCCCCCGCCCGTCGCCCCGTGTGCGAGCACCGAGGCGTCCAAACCTCCGAGAGTCGGAAATAAAACTTGCTCGATGAAACTGCTCCGCGTGCAGCCGCGAAATTCTGACTCTGCAGAGCCGCCGCGAGCCCCCATTGAAGTACAAAGAAAATATTGTAAACGAAAGACCAACCGGAGGTTCGCCAGCGAGCTCCGCTAAAATAGCGACGAGGCTTGTGAAACTTTTCGCTACTCTCTCGCCCGGTTAATATCCGAAGTAGCAAAGTTCAAAATCCCCGGAGAAGTCTCCAACTTTTGCTTCCTCACTTTGGCTAAAAGAGATGGAAAGAGACGAGAGAGTCGCGCCCCCCTCCCCCGATTAGTTGAAACCCCAACAAATCCGCTGCCGTTCCCTTTTCCGTTTGCTTCATTTCACTCGAAAGTTCGCTATGAAAAAATCATACTCTCGTGACTAAGCCATTGCCACTCTTTTCACATCCACTTTTCGCGGTGGCCAATTACTCGAAAGTAAAATCACTCGGTTAACGAGGAGGGAAAGAAAACGGAAAAAAGAGGTTAACCAGGATAATCGAATTCTCGACTAACCTCCGCTCGGAGCGTCCTGATTCGCGCCCAGCCACACGGAAGAGCGAACGCTCGTCGAGCCCCCAATGTTTTGTCGCTCCTGAGCTAGCAGTCTTACCGTCAGGGCGTAGGTCAGCAACATCACACCCAACGGTATATAGAAGCATATTATACTCCCGATCACTTTGTAAAGCGGATCTGGTATTTGGCAAGCTCCGTCTATCACCACCGACTCGTCCTCCTGGAAAAAAGAATGAAAAAAGTTTTGCAGTGGTTTAAGAAGACGGATTTCCGTTGTTTCAGAACTCCCGAGCAATGCCCGAGCGTAGTTTCGCTGCTGGCCGAGAGCTACAACCCCCACGTGAGGTACGGGGCTGCGATGGCCTTGGGAATCGCGTGCGCCGGTACCGGGCTGAAGGAAGCGATCGCCCTCCTGGATCCGATGACCAATGATCCGGTGAATTTCGTAAGGCAGGGCGCTCTCATAGCTTCGGCGATGATCCTCATACAGCAGACGGAAGCGACGTGTCCGAGGGTCAAGGATTTCCGGGCGTTGTACGCGAAGGTAATAGTCGACAAGCACGAGGACGTTATGGCGAAATTCGGAGCTATTCTGGCCCAAGGAATCATCGACGCGGGTGAGTTATTCGTCGTTTGATCGGTGCTCTCTTCGATTTTTGATAAAACGAAGGCGGAGAGTGTAATCTCGTCCCGTCGGACTCGACGGATGATACCCAACAGGTGGGAGAAACGTGACGGTGTCCCTGCAGTCGAGAACCGGACACACGAACATGCTCGCGGTCGTCGGGGCTCTTGTTTTCACTCAATATTGGTACTGGTTCCCTCTGGCCCATTGTCTCGCCCTGGCGTTCACTCCAACCTGCGTGATCGCCCTCAACGCTCAATTGAAGATGCCCAAGCTGGAGCTCCGCTCGAACGCCCGTCCGAGCGTCTACGCGTATCCGGCGCCTTTGGAGGAGAAAAAACGGGAGGAGCGCGAAAAGGTTACGACGGCAGTTCTGAGCATGGCCTCCCGGACTCGTCGTCGAGAGTTGGACAGACGAGCTTTGCGTCATTCTCACGAGATGATGGACGTGGTGAGTGCACGAACGTTTGGAGCCAAAGTCTCGGGGAAATTGAGGAAAAAGAAGGCGGAGAGAAAGGATGGGAAAATTTGGGCTTTTTTTCACAGGATCCACCGTCGAGCGAGGCCTCGAAAGAATCCACGCCGGCCGCAGCAGCGGTCGCAGCGGTTATCGCGACCGCCGCCACTGCCGAGCTCAAGGACAGCAGCAAGGACGAGAAGAAACGGGAAAAGGAAGAGAAGAACGAGAAAAAAGGTGCGAAGGAAGAAACCGGAGAGAAGAGCGAGACGAGGGAGAAGAAAGAGCCGGAGCCGACTTTCGAAATACTCCAGAATCCGGCCCGAGTCCTCCGGCAACAACTCAAAGTGATCCAACTCTTCGAGGACAGTCGGTACGCCCCCGTCAAGGACGTCCAGATCGGCGGTATCGTCATGGTCAAGGACATCGAACCGTTTAGTAAAGAAGAGCTCGTCGAGCCGGTCGCAGGTTTGCCTTCTCGCTTCATTTTTCTTCGTAATCGATTGTTTCGCGATGAAAAAGAGTTTATTGAAGCATCGATGAAATTCGCTTGATTTTCCAGCATTCGGGCCAAAGCCTGACGAGGAGAAGGAGACCGATCCCCCCGAGCCGTTCGAGTACACCGAGGATTGAACAATCTTGCCTGCCACCAGCTTATTTTCCTCCATTCGCGGTAATCCTCTGTCCGTCGGCCATCGCTAGATTCGTCCCCGTTATCTGCGACTATTCGTTTTCCGCCGGCACTCTACCGGTCACTATATAACGTAGGAAATTGTCAATCTTGTTTTGTAATAAGCGAATAAAATGATCCGGGGATCTTTTGCGTACTCGCGCCTCTCTCCATTATTCGACGTCGATTAATCGCTCCCCGCGCTATCTTCCCTGCTGTTTCTCAGTAGTCGGCCCTCGCTCCTCTCCAAAGAAAGCACAACGATCGAGCCTCCTCCCATTGATCCTGACTGAATGCCGAGGAAGGAAGGACCGACCGAGGGCTCATGAAACAATTGAACTCTCTCTCTCGAATCACATTCGTCCCCCCCGTCCACCGTTGTCTCTTGCTTTTGTTCGAAATACAAAAATAAGTCGAATAAATAGCTCGAATTATTCTCACCTTGGAATACATGAGACTGAGGGGCAAGCTCATAGCGATGCTGAGCAACCAGACGAACACGATCTTCAGTACGACTCGTCGCCTCGTCTTGTTGCGTCCGAATCTCATGGGGTATCGGAGGCTGAGATAACGGTCGACGCTTATCGTACACAAGTGCATTATGCTCGCTGTACAAAATAATACGTCGAGACAGATCCAAACGAGGCAGTAGATCGAGGGCAGCGGAAAATATCCTGAAATGAGATAATAATCGTACGACTTTTCACCTTCTTTCGCCCACTCTCACGCCCCCCAACGGTCCAAGAATTTTTTCATCGCGAATATTGACGGGGTTTTTTAATGGCCGTTACCGCCGCCACCGCACCGCGTACGTGCCGCATACCGAATCCTCTCGAGTCGGTCACGCGATTATACGTGGCCGTTGCGCGTTCCAACGATGATTCTTGGAATTTATAGCCGTGTCGGAAGTCCCTATGTACCTTGTACTTGCCAAGCATCGCGATAAAACAGCCCACGAGTATCGAGTTCCGGTACGAGTGATAAAATACGTACCCGAGCCGCTATTATCGCGATTTACTTCTCGTCGGACGAGAGTGCAGCGTCCCGAGCCTCGCGAACACGCATCCTCCCGCTTCGACCAACCGGGTCAAGTATCAATGTGAAATAAATATGGGAAAACCGTGCCGAGCTATTTTCCCTCGCTTACAATGCTCCAGTTCTCAATCCCTGCAAGATCCTCGTCAAGAGCCTTCTCCGAGTGAAAACCTCGCGCACCGCGTACCGAACACGACGCCGGAACGCGCGTCACTTTAATAAAACATCAAATACTCAACCAGCTCTCACTTTTTTTTCGGACACTATGCTCGCGGCTCATCGCACTCGAGAGGATTCGTCGGGGCGACGCTGAAGGTGTCATTAACCACGATTTACCGGATTTTTTTCCACAAACTTCCTTTGCACCGGGATTTTTGGCCATGTTGGACGAGAGTTTTGAGAACATTTTGAAAAATTATCAACGAATTGTTCGTTAAAGTATCAAACCGAGAAAAATCATGGCGAGATTTGTCGGTGAAAATTTGGAAAAAAAATGATTGAAAACTGTAGTTTTGCATCATTGCAAAAAAAAAATAGTCTCGGCGATTTAACGAGCGAAAAGAGAGCTTTTGGAGGTATTCGAAAAAATGTTCTGAAATAGAGTCGCGTGTTTGCACGATTCGAGGGCGGTTCGTTGATAGGTTTTTTATAATTTAATAGCAACGTATGAATTTTCGTAGCGGCTCCGAGTCGCATTGCCCGGGAAATACGGAAATATTGACGGAACAAAATTATTGACACGAATATACGTGTAATTGGTGGATAACGAACGGGGTGAGAACGGCGCCGCGGTCTGCACGGGCGAGAGAATAATAATTGCTGCGGATGAAATGCTCGAGCGAATATTCGAGGTGAGAATTAATTCGGGGGAATTGGAAGGGGGAGGTGAAGCATGCTCGAATTCACTCAGCGAATATATGTCAAAAGTGACATTTTTCCGAGGCGTTAGAGAGGATCGCGGTAAAGCTGAAAGAAAACGTAATAACGCGAGAATCGTTTCAATAGTTTTTCACGCTACGGTCCGTCTCGCGACGGCAGGCTTTTCGTAGTCCATTAAAATAATGCAGGGGGGCACGCGTGCGAGAGTTTATTCAGACGGAGGGGGGGAAGGAGCCCCCGCGTTGCCGCGGGTCTATGGATATTTGCTCGGACGGAGAGGAGTTGGATGGGAAAAGCACCTGCAAGCCTCGATCGCGCGCGCGACCTCTTTGTAACCTCGCAAACTTTGCTGAACCTGTATATACGTATAGAAGGGCTGCAACGTCACTCTGTTGCCCTCCCCGAGTGTTTGTGTACGTGTGCGCGCGCGAGAGCGGTGCGTTCGTACCGCCCTGCTCGCCCATCACTTTGCATCATCTTCGTGTACACAGTTTTCGTTCTCCCCCTCCCCTCCCTCTTCCTCTACGCCGCTTCTGTAAGTGCGTTAAATGTTGCATTAATATATGATCGTCAGAGGAATATAATGCCCGTGAGCGCGGCTGGAGAGAGCGCTCTGTATATGCGAATAACGGGGGAGAAGCGCTCTCAAGTAATTGTCGTCACACCTCGAGCATAGAAGCACAGCGGAGAGATTTGATGCATTATTCATAGGAGAGAGAAAGAGAGAGGAGAGCGCGTATATACCGGAGCGAATATTTGGCCCGACAAGTATGTTTTAACGAGGCAAAACTCTCGGGACTTCGAGGGAGTCTGCTTGCTCGCGGTGATATACGCCAAAGACTAATATCCTCTGCGTGTTTACACTAGACTAATGCAAAGAGACGGGGGGGAGAACCGAGAAAGGGAGAGAGGACGAAAGGAGGAATAGTTGACAAGTTCTCTTACCTCGAACGAGAGTGAGTATTCCGAGCGGCATGACGAGTATCGCGACCATAAGATCCGTGACCGCGAGACTCATGAGAAAATAATTAGTGACGTTTTGCAATCGTCTCTCCCAAGCGATCGCGAGACAAACGAGTATGTTACCGGCGGCGGTACCGAGAACGAGAACGAGAGCGAGCATCGCCCACCAATTGTTCTCGGCCGGCCCCCCGATGTTCCCGTCCCGGTTGCCGACGACCACCTCGTCTCGGGAGCCTACCGTCGTCGTCCCGTCTACCGGCGAACTTGCACCGATTTTCGTATCGTCCTCCCCGCTACGACCGACCCTTTCGCCGGTGTTCACACCGATCAGGTTGTCCGAACCGTTCAGCACGTTTATCACCCTCGAAAATTCGTACTCACCCCCAACGCTCCCCGTTTCGTTGAACAGTCGCTCAACTACCGCCCGCACTACCGGATTGAACTCGAACAGCAGACGCCGCTCGTCGCCGACGCTCATCGCCGGCAACACGCGCGGAAACGACTGCACCGAGAGCCGAACCCCTTTTTCAAATCTCCTTTTTAATTTCGTCGATCCGTTCAAGTTCCGATGAAATTCCTTGCCGTTTTCATTTTTTCGACACTCCTTTATTCTGGCTAAAGCGAAATCCTCGTCCCGATACTGTGCTTCCTGACAAAGAAACGATTCGATTGTGATCCTCCTCGAAAATAAACATTTCTTTCGAATATTCCCTTTTTCTTTGTATCGGAATTGAAAAAAAGATAAATCTTTTCCGATCGAGCTACAAGGATACGGGGAAAAAAATAATGGAATTGGTGTTGCAGCTGCGAGGGTCGCGATCGGCGACCGATCGTTCGATGCTCCCCCGTGCAACGATCAGCGGAAGCGCGTATTTCGCGCGAGTCTGACAAGCACAGCTGTTTCATTCATACGTTGTTTCATCGCGCTAGCTCGTTCGAGAGCTTTCCCTCGAAGGAGTTCTCCGTTCGGTGACGGACGATCGCGCTCGCATTTTGCCGCCTAGAACGCGAACTCGCGAGATTGAAATTTTTCGTTAAGCCAAAAGATCGGTAGGCCGCTCGTGATTTCTCCGAATCTCGGAAGTTACTCGAATAGCGGAAGCTCCCGACGTCGACTCGCGCCGGCGGCGGTCGACGATATACTGACGGACTGACGGGGTCGTATAGAAATCGCTGCTGCTTCCTCGTATCCTCGTCCTGCCAGCGTGTTGCTCCCTCTCTCGCAGGAACCGCGATCGTGACACCGCGCGGAGGCGCCAAAAAAGAGAGGCGCGCACGCGCCGCACCCCGTTCGCCCGCTTTCCCACTACTCCTTACTCAAAACACCCAACTACGTCCTACGGCGGGTTTTTCCATTTTCTGCGCCCCCCTCGACCCCGACTTTTTCGCCGTAACGTGCATCTCCGGCCGGATCGCTGTGAAATTACGCACGCTCGACCGGATACGAATTTCCATGCGTAACCCGGTTACACGCCTTTTTACGACAGACTCGGTCCCTGGAAAAGCCGGCTGTTCCAGCCGCGGAGTAAAAATCGCTCGAATACAGACTCGAAGGCAAACGCCCCAAACTGTAAATCAAAGGGCTCGACGATAAATTGCATCGCCTCGAGCGACGGCCTTTTTTCTCGTGTCGAAGCAAACCTCGATATGCTTTTAGGAACCGCGAGCGGCTTGCGGGCTTTTTCGATCTTTCGCAGACACACAACCGAGGGAGAGGCCAATGTCTTTGGTGTATTTGTATTTTAAGAGTCGATTAATTCGACTCGAAATCCTGACCGGCTAAACCGACTTGGATAAATGAAATTCGGGATTGGTCATGGCCAAGTGTTCAAGATAAATTCGACTCGTTTTTCTTATTATTTACACATTTATTTATTCGTAGGAGAGCGAGCTTGAAAAAAAACTTTTCGCATCGCTTTCAAACACTCTCGTACCGTTACAATGAAAGAGCTGGACAAGTTTTACTACTCGATGAACAACCCGGATTTTTTTTTATTATTTTAGAAAAGTTTACCGTTGTGATAGCGGTGGAAAAAAAAAGAACAATTTTACCGCGCTTCAATTGTCACTGAAACCACTGAATACCAATTCGATCGCGGCCTGCACGTCGCCATTCGTGAATTGGAGGGCCTGAACGTTGACCGTGTCATCCTGGAGGCCAATTTCGTGCATTTGGGCGAGTTGTCTCTCGAGATCAGAAATTTGAGGAATCGCGGGCTGGAGGAGCGGGAGCGGAGGCGCAGCGACTGGAGGAGTCCCGGTGGAGGCTCCCGACGTCAAAGGATTCGAGGGAGCGGATGGCGCCGATGCGAAAGCCTGCTGAATCGCCTGGGTGAACATTTCTGTTGTTATCAGACCCGAATTGGAAACGCCGCTGCTTCCGGACGTCGATGAGGACGAAGTCGACAAGGGGAAACCGCGAGCCCCTGCTCGCGACAGAGCCGCCGCTAGCTGAGCCGTCGTTATTGCCGCTGCACTCGAATTGAAAGCCGAATGTAAATTCGGCTGCGCCGAGTCCGAAGACTGCGAAGAATCACCGGCCATTTCTTCGTCGTCGCTTAGATTATCGAGACTGTAAGAATACGCTGTCGAAGGAGCGCTCGTTGTCGAGGCGTTGCCCCCGGATCCGCTCCCGCCACCCGGTCCTGACACCGAACAACTCAGTCGAGCTTCCTCGTGCACAGCCGCCGCTATCAATTGAGCTGCCTCCACTAAAACCGGATGCAGCTCGGCGATTCTGTTGAACGATGAAACGAACTTAGAAAATACATTTTCAATGACAACGAACTCGTTTCTGTATGTTTCCATGTTCAACCGAATCGAGACGAACAACAAAGATTTCGATTAATTTTTGGAGGTAACAAAAAAAAATGTTACCTCCAAACAAACCCAAACATCAAATTTCGAAAAATTTATTTGTCCGAACTTCCATCGGTCGTGACAAGAAAATCTGTGTGTGACGTTTGTTGACGTAGCTGTACCTTCGGACTGTATCCGGATCTGTAAAGTGAGCCATCAGATCAGGATCTTGCAACATGGCGATGGAGACAGAATCCTCGTTCAGACCAGGAGATGTCGATATTATGTTTTCTATGACTTCAGGCCTTTTGCTCAAACGCTGAGTACCGATAAAAATTCTCCATCAGTCAGTAACATCTCAGCAGAATAGTCAAGGAAAAAGTTACTAGAAAGATGTGGCAGAAAAATATTACATGTAAAGCGCTGCGGAGAGCCGGGTTCTCGTTGAACGATCTGAAAGCAGTTGCTAATTGTAATACGCTCCCTTCCGTTATGGACTTGGCCGGAGTAGGCTTTTCAGGTTCCATTTTGTTCAAAACATGGATGGTAACGCCATTCCTCAGGCCACAGGATTCCATGGTTGCATCGTCCTCCAAAATACATCCTCGAAAAACCAACTCTGTGCAAAAGAAGAAAGCTAATTAACTCTTTTCTACACAATTCAATTCTGTACAAAATTAACTTGGTATTGTAACGTTTTTTTGTAAACTAAAATTTATTTTTTATTTCAAAATATTTCAAATTCAAAATAAATTTGCTGTCAGAATAGAAAAACTCACCAAACGAGTCTTTGGGGAGCTGAACCCTTGTCGCAGTTTCCTTTCTCAATTCTTCAACTTTCGTCCTCAAGTCAACGTCGCTTAACTTGATCGTTTGAAGCGTGTGTGTATCGAGACGCACACCCAAAAGTAAATCCGAACTCATTTTCGTTCGTATTTAGACTCAAACACTTCGTTCTACGCGAATATAACAGCAGCCTCGGTTTGAAAAAGTATTCCAATCACTGACTACACTAGACCAACTCAAAGGCGTCAAAAAATATGAAACAGCCAATTTATTTCGACCAATTCACATATAAATTACGTTTTTGACAGAAAACTCTTGAAATTGTTCAGCCTATAAAGATGACTGAGCAAATTACAATACAAAACAACCGAGCTCGATTCTCAGTTCCTGGCCTACAAGCCCTACTGGCTGGCGTTCACCTCTTTGTCTCCGATTGTGTAAAAACCACGAACCAAAGTGTCAACAAAGGCAACGATTAGTGCTTCCCCCCTGATGTGATGATAACTATCGATAACCCTCTTTACTTCCATCGATAACTTATCGACTAGTGTTCATTTTTTTATCGGTCGAGTCGGTGAAAAATCCTCTCGATCGATTTAAGAGGATGGATTGTCGGTATATCGCAACCATGAGTGCGAGACAGATATAGTTGCAAATTTCGAAATCGAAATTCTTTGACAAAGTTTGACCGATTAAAAAAAGGCTCTGTCAGTCGATATTTGCCATCGTTCTGCGTAGACTGACAGAGTCTTTTTTTAATCGATCAAACTGTGTCAAATAATTTCGATTTCGAAAATCCCAAGTGAGGTTAGTCGACGATCCATACTCTTAACGTGGCAAGTCACAGGACGATGGTAAAAAAATATGCTTGGTAAGTTTTCCATTTATTGTCTGAAGTGTGTGTGTGTGTGTATTGTGTTAATTAAAAGATTGACAGCGAAGGCATCCTACTCAAGCAGCTGGTGTCACTTGGAAATTGAAGAAGCTCAGGATGACGATCTTTAATGTGTGCGTCACGGTTGGGTATGGTGGACGCATGAATAAACCCTCTGGACAGCCTCTTGCGCCGATTGTTTGAAAGCTTTGAATTTATCACGTACAGCTTTGCCGGCAAAATGCATGGGTAATTTATCTGTGCACGAGAGAACACTAAACGCCTTATAGAATTTCGTACGTATGGCGTCCGTTCTCGTAAGGACCTGCAAAAACGTAAAAATACACAAATGTATCGTACTATGAAATGCAAACAGGAGCAGAGGGCGTTGTAGGCATGATTGTCTGAAAAATGGAAGAACAAAGAAAAACGACGACGACAACAATTTGCGGTTATAGAAAATAAATTATTTACTTCGCAGCACGAACGCCCACTACACGAACGTACACGGGATTTGAGGTTATGTAAGGCTGTTTGCGCTTCGTTCATGGCCGGTAATATGCTGAGAAGCCGGTTTACCCTCCCTTCAAAGACACAGGACATATAGCTACTGACATCATTTTTAATGATTTCTCCTTTTGTCTGCAGTTCGAGGAAATAACGCATACATTCGGTTTTGTTGACAGCGGTCTTCGTATTTTTCATAATACTTAACGTTTCCATCAAGCTCTATAAAAAATAAGACCCTAATTATATTTAGAATATAAACGTTTGAAAATCAGTGTTAAAGTAATCGTCAGTGATCTTTCAGGCTTTCGCCTCATCCTTATACATGCTCTAAGGTATTCGATAGGTTAGCTCCGAATTCCATTTCAAGACCGTTGATTTTATTCGTCAATCCGAATCCTTCCTCAATACCATTCGTAACAGTATTTGCCGAATCATCGATGAACTTTTTTGCCCTATCAAAATGGCTATTGGCTAACTTTTTGTCGCACTTATCAACAGCAGCAGCAGTAACCGTTTCCTGTACAATCATTATAGAAAGTTTATGTCACAACGTTTCAATAAATAGCGAAATAAAAGAAATGCGAGCACTTTTCAAAAAAGGAATATGCGAGTGGGTGATTTTTTCGAATGCTGTAAGTTGACATTTTGAAACTTTTTTTAAATACTATTTTTCCCAGTACGAAATTCAGGGTTTTGAAATGTGACACATTGCATTTGTGATTTTATCAGTGAAAAGTAATAATTTACATACCTTGGTTACCACGGCGAATAAAACGACCGCACCAAAAAAGTTCGTCAGTTTCGGCATTCTGGTGGAACTTCTTTATATTCCTCGTTCCTAAGTGAAGACCAACTCGAAATCGATCTGAGCAGCCAATATATAGACCCGTGATCTTTTGACAAGTGTGCATGAAAAGGTGTTTCAAATGCGAGAAAAACTATTGACAGAGGTAAGAAATTTTCGGCGTTGACGTTAAATTGAGGCGTGTATAACGCAGAACCGAACGCCAAACATTTCATGTATTTAATGAGAGATGTCAATAATGTTGAATTTTCCCGGGCTACAGAATCTTACAGACTCGCTTTCCTTTTCTGAATTTCTCGCTATTGAGCAAAAAATAACGAATAGCGTTTCATCCGATATACACGGATCGAACAATTCATCGCTCACCCGACCATGTTTTTGTACCGTTTCATGCTGTATGCCTTGAAAATAGCTGTTCGTATACAGCTGAACTAACTTTGGGCTTGAGATAAAAGTGTCACTTTTTCGAAGACTCAATTTGGTGAAATTCAACGGTAAAATATAATTAGTGCCTTGTTATTTCTCCATTTTTTTTATTTTTTTATTTTTTTTTATTAGAGGGTTGAAAATTTGACAATAAACGAATCTAACTCGAGCTTGCTTTGTTTCGAAATAAACGTAGCTCGTGATGCGACGTTCGTGCCTCACTCCTGTCCATGACGCACGCATGCGGTAGTATTTCGGACAACTTCTCGTGCCAATTTCTCGAAAGCTTCGAATTCATTTTGTATAGTTCGGAGTGCAAAATCCTTCGGCGTTTTATCTGCGCAGGAAAGTCCATTGAACTTCGAAAGGAATGTCCTCAATATGGCATCTGCGTCGTTACGGATCTGAGGAAAAAAAAAAAGTATAAAAATGTATCGAGAAGTCAAATGCCGTTGCAGGTACAATTATTTAGAAAATAAATATCCCTGAAAGACCATAGAAAAACGCCCGGACAACAATTTGCTATGATATAAAATGAATCACTTACGCTGCAGCATGAATATCCACGACACGAACGTGCCCGAAGTTTGAGGTTATGAAGGTCCTTTAGCGCGCCATCTGCGGCCTGATACACCCCTATAAGCCGGCCTACCATTCCCCTCATACCGTACATTATACGATCTTGTACATTCTTTCTAGGGGTATCTTCATTTTCTTCCAGTTTATTGTAGTACTTCATACACTCTGCTTCGTTGTAAGTGGTTTTTGCGTTTTCGAAAATTTTAACAATTTCATGCGCAGTCTTCGTGAAAAATAAGTCCAGAATAATATTCGTGATAAAAATAACGTTGGTGAAAATTTGCACTCAAATATAATCGATAGTGAATAACCGCATTCTTACATTTTGTGTTACATGCGATGCGTTAACATCAAGAGTAACCATTAGAATTTCGATTTCGTTTTCCAATAGAAGTTTTTTCACGATTGCATCAGCGACGGTCTTGTTCTTTTCATCGATGCGCCTAATCAATGAGTTGACGTGACTATTGACTGTAATGATTTCGCACCCTGTCGGACTAGCAACCGTGTCCTGTAGAAAATTGAAAAAAGTCTCATAAAGAATGGAAAGTTAATTCGTTTAGAAATGAAAAAAAAAAAAAAAAAAAAAAAACAACGAATATGCGAGTGTGTAATTTTTTCGAAGGTCGTTAGTCAACCGTTTGAAATGATTTTTTAATACTATTTTTCTTCGTACATAATCCAGTTTTAAAATGTCATGCGTTCGATTTTGTAATTGTAGTGAAAAGTATCGAATCAATGGCAGACCTTGGCTACCACGGCAAATAAAATGACAGCGCCAAAAAGAATAACCGACGGTTTCAGCATTCTGGCGAAACTCTTTTCCTCGTTCCTGAGTGAAGACTGACTCGACATCGATCTGTACAGCCAATATTCGTGATCTTTTCATAAGTGTGTATGAAAAAGTGTTTGAAATGCGAGAGAAAACTACTGAAAAAGATAAGAAATTTTCGGTGCTGACGTTAAATTGAGGCACATAACGCAGAACCGACTGGCAAATATTCTATCGTGTGTTCAGACTCCGATCACATTTTTCTGTATTTGAGTCATTTTTGTTTCACGAATATCTCAGTAGAATGATCAGCATAGAATTTATTTAAAATGAAAATTTTTTTTAAATGTACAGGCTCGGCGTTTCTTAATTCGTTTGTTCACGACGATTTCCTATGTTGTGATCATTACTGGTGTGAGCCTGTTTCGCGCATTTTTCGAAATCCCGGAGAGCCTCTTGTGCGCCCACTGCTTAAAAAAGTCGGATTCTCCAGTCGTGAAGGCAGTTACAGTCGCCGAGGGTCTTTTATCTTTGCACGAGAGCTCTCGGTCGTCAGCGAAAAGAATTGACTCTTCGTGGCTTCTGCTTCGTTACGGATCTGAGGAGACAAGAATAAATAACAAAAAGTGAGCGCGGGAGCGTAAAACTTGAGGAAATCTTTTTAAGATGATGGATCAGTCGGTAATCACAACCGTGAGTGCGAGAGAGATAGTTGCAAATTTTAAAAAGGACATTTTTCCACATCGTTCGTCTGATCAAAAAAATAAAAATTTCATCGGATTTTTGCTATCGTGCTGCGTACGATGACATTTTTATTATTTTAATCGGACGAACGATGTCAAAGAGTTTCAATTTCAAAAATTCGAGGTGTGATTACCGACTGATCCATCATCTTAAAATCACTTTTCCTCGGGGAACAACGTAATGGCAGAAAAAGCTTTGACATTCCCGATAATACCAGAGGACAAAAAAGGATTTCTGACCTGCCAACATTCACGTTGTTTACAAGACTGTGCTCGCTTGTCAAGCCCCCCCCCCCCGCGGTTTTTTCCGCTTCAGAGGCTGCCGGTAGAACGTCCGTGAGTCGTGAGAGCACCTCGTTCTATTTGGACCGAAGTCGAGTCAGCAGGTTCGCCTCCGATTGGTCTGCCTTTTTTTTTCAGGTCATCCAAATAACTGCTGCACGTTGATTCTTGGAGGTTGTTGTTTGCGATTATTGCGTTGATTTGAGGCCCAACCTTTGGAAAAAGGTTGAAAACATGATTACGATCGAGACACGCTTTTGTCGGTATTCAATTTAGCGACCGTCGCTTTTCAGGCTTTCGCCTCATCCTTACACTGTCCAAATGCTTCGTTATGTTTCGTATCGTTGCGGAGCTCGTCAGCAAGATGAGAAAAGTCGTCGTTCAGCATGTCATTCATTTCCAATATTGCTCGAGAGATGGTTGAGGTCCTTGTTCCGATGCATTGTGCAATAAACTCGACAACATGTCGTAGAATATAAACGATGTAAATATTGTTTTTTTTTTTTTTTCGATTGATTAGTGAAAAAAATAAAATTTAAAAAATTTCTTATTATGCTTGAATAAATGACGCTTGTTGTCACTTGGGTTTATGGAGAAAGATTCAGAACTATTTTTTCTTACTCTGTTTCCATTAGATCGATTACAACATTTTGGAGGAATAAATATTTACGATTATATAAGTAAACGGTATCGAGATACGATCAAGCCTACTTAATACCAAGGCGATGAAAGCGATGGCACAAATAATAACTTTTAGTTGAGACATTCTGACGGAACTTTTCTCGTTCCAAAATAGATTAAATTGCAAACAGATCGAACCAGCTTTTATAATAGCTCGTCACAGTAAACACCACGGTACTACTGACGTACTGAAATTTAAGTATATATTTATAATTCGTCGTATTCCTATACTCACGCGATTTACTTTTGCTCGAGTTATTTTTTCCTTATCATCGCCGAAGTCCTCCCTCCGTGCTTTTGATCGAAATTTATTCGCCTCGTGCAATTTTCTTGTCGAACGACTTTGCTTCGAAACGACTACGGCGAAACACGGAGAGCAGCAAATATTTGAGTAGGTGAACAGAGGAATCCAACGGAGTTATAAGTAGGAAAAAGAAGTTTTTGAGCAAAATATTATTTCAATTTGCTACTTGTGAATTTTTTATGCTCGTAGCAACAATTCATCATCGGTTTCATTTGAAGGCATTAAAAAAATCGGCACGTGGCCGTTTTCTACAGACGGGGATGATGAGGACTCGTACTTGGGCTCCGCCGTAACAAGAAAATCGGGAATGGTGGGGAGAGCTCACCGCTTGGCACACGAAAGCGTATAGCGAGCTCAAACAAAGCAGCTCAACTGCGAAGCGCCTCGTGGCTTCGAGGGTCGCAGAGCGAAGAGCGACTTACCGGGTTATATATTCGTCGTGAGGTTGTGAAAACTCGAATTCGTAAAGTAAGAAATACAGGTCTTGAAAACCCACGAATCAGTAAAAATGTTGGCGATTTTCTTCTCAATGCTAGATTAATAAGACGCTTTTGAAAATAAAAAAAATTAATGGACTATCAACTTTTCGACTTATTACAATACACACCGAGCTAGTCAGTTTGAAATGACCGCGCAAAGCCTAACCCTTCCGCTAAGCCAGCCATTCGCAGTGTTCAGGTGGTTCAACATCATACATACATTCATTGTTTATGTGTTTGCACCACGCGTCCACGCGTTCCAGTTTATCTTATCTGTTCGGTAAAACTTGCTTCGATCGAACCAATGAGCTCGAATTTTTTTTCGGTATGTGCATTTGATTATGTTATAATGATTGAGTGATCCCACTGTAAACTCTGAGAATATATAACGCTTAATTATAAAATTAGTGGCGCAATCGAAAAAATTTTTTTAAGATTAAACCACAAGCTTTTATTGAATAGTCATGTATCGTTTGTTCAAAAAATGTGTTTTTCCAAGGTATGTTTTGTTTTTTGACAATGTGATTTATAATATGGAAAGAGTACCAAATTGTTGGCTTTTACAGGAACGTGATCTCTTTTGGGCCACGTATGTTTTCGTGGACGGCTCAAAAAAACAATCGAATTGATAAGGTATGTTCTCATTATTATTGTTCTGATATAAAAAATACAATAAATCCGAAATTTTTACATAATTTACAATTCAGATCTTGTATCACTCAACAAATTAACGAGTTCATTGGTTAACTTCTAAATTCATAGTGAGCTGTGTAATTATTGATGGAAAGTTACAATTCAAACTCTACAGATTCTTATCACAAATAGAGGAGAAATAGCATGTCGAATATCAAGAACAGCAAAGAAATTAGGAGTGAAAACAGTAGCGGTATACAGCGAAGCGGACAAAAATTCTATGCACGTGGAATTGGCTGATGAGGCTTATTGCATCGGGCCTCCACCCTCCAGCCAGAGCTATTTGAGACAAGATAAGATTATAGCAGTTGCTAAAGCTGCCAAATGCCAGGCGATTCATCCTGGTTATGGGTTTCTATCGGAAAATGTGGAGTTTGCCGAATTATGCCAGAAAGAAAATATCACGTTTGTGGGTCCACCTGCGAGTGCCATTCGTGACATGGGAATCAAAAGTACTTCAAAAGCCATAATGGCAAAAGCTGGTGTACCTATCATCGAAGGTACTGTTCGGTTTGAATTCTTTAAGAAGCAAAATTTCACATCAACAACGACCGTTTTATAAAATTTTTGAATGAAAATGATTATAGAAAACATTTTAAACAACAGGATACCACGGAGATGATCAGACCAACAAAACGTTGTTGGAAGAAGCGCAAAGGATAGGTTTTCCTCTGATGATAAAAGCAGTTCGAGGGGGAGGTGGAAAAGGAATGAGGATCGCAATGGAGAAAGCCGATTTCTTGGAAGCTCTCGAGTCTGCTCGAACTGAATCTTTAAAAGCATTTGGAGATTCAGCAGTGTTGTTGGAAAAGTTCATTGCGGAACCACGCCACGTGGAGGTTCAGATTTTTGCTGACAAACATGGGAACGTTGTTCACTTATTCGAAAGAGATTGTTCGGTCCAGCGACGTCATCAAAAAGTCATCGAAGAAGCTCCTGCAGTAAGGAATATTTCTCAGAAAAAAGAAAAGTTTGAGCTTGCTCCGTCGCATGATATTCACTACATAAACGATGCATTTAAATAATGAAAATTCCAGCCTGGTATAGCACAAGAACTGCGAACCAAACTGGGAGAAGCCGCTGTGAGAGCAGCAAAAGCTGTGGGATATGTTGGTGCTGGAACGGTCGAATTTATTTTGGACAGAAAAACACATTCTTTTCATTTCATGGAAATGAATACCCGGCTCCAAGTCGAGCATCCCGTCACCGAAGAAATTACTGGTACGGATTTAGTCGAGTGGCAACTCAAAGTTGCAGCCGGCGAGACACTGCCTCTCAAACAAGAAGACATTCATTTGAAAGGACATGCTTTTGAAGCTCGAATTTATGCAGAAGTACGGCGCACATTGTTGTCCAAAGATTCATAAAACAACGTGCAAAACCTTTTTCAATACATCTAAATTCCGTGAAACTCGTTGGCGGGGATTAATTATTAAATATTCTCAGGATCCTCGAGGTGGTTTTCTGCCAGGAGCGGGTCCACTTTTGCATTTGACACCACCCAGAAGTGGAGCAAACATTAGAGTCGAGACTGGAGTCAGACAAGGCGATGAAGTCTCCGTACACTACGATCCCATGATCGCAAAGCTGGTAGTTTGGGGAAAGGACCGAAACGAATCTCTAAGCATGCTTCGGGCTCAACTATCGGAATATGATGTAAGCAAGTTGCAGGTTTATTATTATTTGAGGGATAAATCAGAAAGCCCTCTAGATGGATCCATTTCAACGACTGTATTTTTTTTTACAGATTGTTGGTTTGGAAACGAATATCGAATTCATAAAGGATTTGTGCGATCACCCCAAGTTCCGAGCGGCTCAAGTACACACTGGTTTCATCGAAGAAAATTACAGTACGCTCTTTCCCCACCTTCAGCCCTCGGACGAAATATTGTCGCAAGGAGCGCTCGCGCTGTTGATTTCGGAACAAACGGCGGTCCTCGCATCAGGAAAAAATGAAAAAAATCCGTCGAACCCTTTCAACACGATAGCTGGATTTCGTACGAATCACGAGCTCAATAGACACTTTGAATTTTCGTTTATGGATGAAAGATTTAAGGTTCATGTGCAGTACGTTAAATCGGGTGCATATCTTATTAGAGTAAACAACAAAGAACCTGCCAAATTGGTGACTGGAAGTTCAACCGTGAGGGGCGACACGATGTTCTTAATTTCGGAAATTGACGGAAAAAAACAAAAATCTCGGATCGTTTCTGTTGGTCGTGAGCTGCACATATTTACCAACGTGAGAGAACATTTTCGTAGCTCAAATTGTTACTGCAGTCGTCTTTTTTATCTCAATAACGAAATTGTTCATTGAGTAGGAGAGAAAATGGAAATTGACGAGACCCGAAGCAGAGTTTGTCAGGAAGCAAACTCTACATGCGGACATGTCCAAAGGGGGCGCCGTCAGTCCAATGCCAGGAGTGGTAGATAAAATTTTCGTGCAGCCAGGCGATCTCGTCAAAAAAGGAGACCCTCTGGTCGTTATTATTGCCATGAAAATGGAGGTGAGCCTCGCGTCGTGTCAAATTATCCATCCATACTGAGAAAATTCGATAAATCATATTTCGACTGACCGTTTATCAAACTCTAATGAATGAGCGATATGTTTCAATAAATAACCCATTCTTTTGATTTGCGTGCGAATTAATTCGATATTTTGTTTCAGCACACAATGCGAGCATCGTGCGACGGTAAAGTTATGAATGTTCCGTGCGCCATCGGTGACAGCGTTGCAAAAAACAAACTTCTCGTTGATGTTCAGTAAAAGCAGCTACGTCTCTAAATGACTTGCGACCTGGAAAATCGGGTCAACGCGTTTTATATTATTTTTACATTTGATAATTTTTTTCTATGAGGCTTGTGCAATATATTTCTCTCAAATATACACATTTTTACTTGTTTTTAAAAAATCCTCATTCCATTTCCCACATGGTTTTCCTTACAGAAAATTATACCATTCCCAGGGAGATTGAACGAACGAAATTACTCGTTTTGTCGATCGTTCAATTTCGTCAATACTCGAATGTAAAAAACAAAATTAAAAAATTTATTGTTTTTCAGTACACTTAATACATTATTTGTTATCTTTCTGGAATCATTGATCGTATTCTTCGCTAAGCTTTGCAAATCTGTCGAAAGAGAATGGCACGGAAGAGCGAGGGCAAGAAATTTCGGGAACGTTTTGGACCGGGTCACTGAGCGAATCTCGATTGAGTTTTTCTTTTTCCTTACAATGCATGCGTTTGAGCCTTTTTTCGAGAGGCTCGTCGTCGGAAGACATCACTTTGTCTTCTTCCTCTTCCACTTTTGCTTCTCGTCGAAGTTTTTTTTCGAGAGGCTGGTCATCAAGAGACCCTGCTGTTTCAATTTTCAACTTATTTGTTTGACGCTCGTCGCGTAGCGCAGTTCTATTTTTGGCTCGGCGATCTCTCATCCGGATTTCTTTTATAATTTTTCCTTTTAGTCGTTGATCGATCGTGTCGAGGGTTTCACGTTTAATGACTTTTTTTTTTCTCTTTCGTAACCTCTCAGTACCATCGACGTGGACCGGTGAGCTTACTGCCCCAGCGATCGTGTTATCCGTTTGTTGTGGAACGTTGCAAGTGAACTGATTTATCTTGACGGTGACGTCGTGAGATGTACCAACTTTTTGGCGCGCACGATATTCTCGCATGTAAGCAGCTGTCGCAGCTTTACTTATTCGCTTTTCTTCGACCGAAAGTCGCTCGGTATACTCTTTACGACGCAGGGTCTCACTTTTCTTCGGCCTACCAACCTTGTTTTTTGGTGGATCATTATTTATCTCCCGTCTCGCTTCGACCGGACTTTCTTCTCTGCTCACTATCGAGATTGTAGTAGCAACCGTTAACGTCGGTTTTGGGTATGTTAACTCGCTCAGACTTCTCACGCGAATCATTCTCCGAACGGGCAGAAAAACCCTGAAACATCGAAAGGAAATTAAACAATGAAGCTCTCGAAAAACGCAATAAAAATTTGGTATTTCTAGATCACTCGATCAGAGTCCACGATTTACTTTCGACAGGGGCTGAGGAAAACTGCTTAAACCTTGGCCGATATGAACGATTGGTCAATCGAAATTAAAACCCGCTTGGAAACCACAGTTTTCGACACTTAATCAAGTGTCCTCAAGCAAAAGTAAGGAAATTCGCTCTCGGTTCAATAAGTAGAAAATGCAACTGAAAAGAAACCATCCGGCTTGTATAAAAAACTAAGAAATTTTTCATTCACGAATTTTTGTATGAAATCACGATTTATTCGGTGAGCTCCCGTCTCAACTCGATCCTCGATAAATGGTTCGATTATTTTTATTTCGTTCGAAAACAAATAGAAAATGTATTACCACCGCTTCTACACTGCCGTTGTTGTTGTTGCGATGTCTTCTTAACCAAAAATTTTCGCACTGAACGACTATTCTTCACCCGTGTGATCACCTTTTCGATCGGCGCAACGATACGTAATTATTCGACTAAAAATAACTCCTTAAAAACAATATTTTTCAATTATTTCGTGCAACAATAACGCGAAAACGAGCGAATTCTTAGAATAACAGCTGATTTCGCCGATACTGGAGCCGGTGCGCGGACATCATGCGCAAAAGGGTTTCGTATACGCGAACGCACACTCACGCAGGCACATCAACGAGCTTTACGGCGAAATAAAAACAACGGATAGGTTCAAGTTTCGAAGGATTCTTCGCTAATTGTTCACGTTTGCAGATGAGAAAAAAGTGTTATCACTCTTTTTTGTTGATGAATATCAAACATTTTTTGAACCTGATGAAAAACGAATTTTGTAAAAAATATTTTCTAGTAACGAATGTGAAGCTGACATTGCCCCCTTTTTTCGTGTCTCCTCCAAATCGAATTGTCATTCCTCAGATAATGAGAATGAACGTGGGGGATTAGAAAATCCTGTACGAACATTTGCCCCCTCTCTTTTCAGCTTTTAGTTTTTTTCAAGTTTCATGGGTTTGTTTTATGCTAAATAAAATTCTTCATAAAATCAACGTTTTTCGTTTTTTTCTAATCAATCATTATGTATTTTTCTGTACCCCCAAAATATTTTGGACAATCAAGAGTCACTCATACAGACACGCATATTCGTTTTGTTATTGCATTAATGAAGTTGAATTATTCGATACGCAACTTCATTGCGGAATTATGGTGAGAAACAATTTCAGATCCCTGCCGTACGGATGAGACGAGAAAAGCAGATTGCTGGTGACAACTCTTTGTCTCTTGCGTACTTTGACGGTTCGATGAATTCGACGGTAGGCTCGGCGGCGATAGAGTTTGTGATTCGGTGTCGTTGGTGTGTCTTGGCATCTGGAAATAAAATTTGGACACGTTCAGATATCGGTGCGAGCTGTTTGTGAGCTTGTACTCGTTGAAATGATGAAACGTCACACTTACCGATTGGTTCCTCGTTGTAGGCGGGGCGTTCGGGGGCTCGGAGCTCATCTACGTTAACGTTGGGATTGGCAATTTGGTGGATGACATCTCTGGGAATCCAAAGAAAAATATCGCAATGTAGAAACATCTCATATGAATTATGAGCATTAGCAAAATATATTTAAAACAAAAGTGGTATAAACATGAATTATTTTTCTCTGCATCTGTCAAAATGCATCGAATGAGATATTTACAGAAACTTACCGAGGGAGGATGCGGTTGGCGCTGCGCATGCACCGGAGTCCACTCCGTAGTAGTAGGCTCGTTCGCGGGTTGGGCATAAGTGCCAACAAGTCCGAGGAAGCAGAGCAGCAAAATGGAGAAAATGCGGAGTCCCTTCATCGTCGATTACTCGAGTAAAATTCGTAGATCGGATCAGCTGAATATTCACCTTCGAATGTATATTTTTCCACCGAGAGCTCTGCCTTTTTATACAAATCGGACGAAGGTCATCGGTTGTAATGATTCGATACACGCGCTCAAAGGTTTATCGAAATTTTTTCGTGTCAACCGATTTCGAATATATTTTTTGCATACGTGGAAAAAAATGAAAAACTATTCTATAATATGATATGCAACACCATTCAACGGGGTGTTGCAACACCGTTGAAAAAAAATTTGAAGCGCACAATAAAAATATTCAGTCTTCCCATCATTCAATCCGAGCGTTTGGAGGATTTATTGCAAGGTCGGATCCGCGTCGCTACACTGTCATACGAAAACAGACCACATTTAGTTGTGTCAAATATTTCATAATACGGAGAGTCAAAATCAATTTTTCATTCTAACGAAAATTGGGTAATTTATGAATCGTTATAAATACTCTACACTTTGGAGTGATGAAAAGTCGTCAATAATTTTTATCCCTTAAGATTGTTCGAGAGGGAAAACGAGGAATGCCTGCCCCCTCCCCCCACTTTTAAAAACCATCGAAAATTCCATGTTGCAACTGAATCGAATTTCCGAACTGTCAAATGGAATATTTATTCGAATCGATAAATTTTCGCATTTCGCTCATTTTCCAATCCAGATGTACTACAGGTGTCACCAACCGGTATGAAATATGACGACAGTAAATCTCCACGTTTTGGTTCAAAGGGCTACTGTGACGCAGAATCGTGCGGTAACGTGATACCGTTGCGATTCTATGCTTCAATGTTGCGTCAACGTCCGTCGAAAAGCATTTGAATCTCAACAAGAAAAAAAATGTCGTCATATTTGATATACCGAAAAATCACACCTGTACGCATCGAAAGTTATTTATTGTCGGCTCTTCAAGCGTGTTTGGAATCAAACGTACAATAGTAACCTTTGTACGGACGGTATAAAAGTCGATGATTTTCGATATGAGCACATAGATCGAAAGACGAAGCAGAAGTTAGAACTGATATTGAATTTTTACTCGAGTTATCGATAACCATGAAGGGATTTGGTATCTTCGCCTTTTTGCTGCTTGTCCTCGGACTCGTTGGAGTTTATTCTCAACCATCGAACGATCGTTTGGTCCGTGAAGCGAAACCTGACGCATCATCCCCCCCTCATGCGGTAAGTTTTTGTTTAATGTTTTACGCAGTAAATCTCAGCACTGTTTTTGCTTCATCGATCGCATCTTTTAATATTTTTTTTCTTTTGCTTTCGTTTTCACTTAACAGATGTTTTTTTAAATGCTTTTTATTATTATGAAATTCATCTTGAATGCAATGTCTCTTGAACTGCCAGCCGTGTCGCCCGTACTGCCAAGTGAACTCAACGGCGTCAAGCTAGGCCCGGAGCCTGCGCGCGAATTTTCTGCAAACACTGAGAAACCGGCGGTAAGTGTAACATTCCAATACTCCAACTGCACCAAAGTATAAAATATACCAATTTCGGTGTCTCAATTACGCCTTACGAATGTTTTTCTTCGTTTTTTAATATTCATTGGTTTTACGTGCCTTAAAAAAGTATTTTTCTCTTCTTATAGATGATAATAATTAACTCTACCAGCTTCGACAGCCTCAATTGACATTCATCGATCGGATCTCCGCCCCGTTTCCTCTACACATCAGGAACAAAAAAGAGGCGCCATCATGTCTCAGGCAATGGCAAGAGAGCGGAGTTTCCGTATCGAAAAGTAGATCCACCTGCGTCACCTGATCAATCTCATTGTTTGCATGTGTTTTTTTTTTTAATTGCGTCAAAATATTTTTGGCTCAGAGAATAAATAAGAACATATACCGCTGTCAACTCCCATTTTGTTGCATTATCAAAATACCTGCTTCGGTTTTTGTCACGATTGAGACTGAGTGTCGTTCTCGGCAGTGACGAATGAATCACTCATGAAAACAATATTCTATGAAAATTCAAATATTCGCTTATAAATAGCTCCTCGAAATAAAGTTGAGGATACCGCTCACCAGAATTCAAGGTGAAAAACTTAAACTGGAAAAAAAAAAACTCAAATAGATCTGGATTGCTCGATTCCTTGCGGTTATTCGCAATTGAAAGGGGGCCAGAAGACTCGCAGGCAGGGTGCGCCATCTGCACGTCGCAGTTTGGTGCCACGTGTTTCGTGGAAAACAGGCGACGGCCTTCAGCGGATAGTTGAAAAAAAATATGAATACAAAACGATAACGGAGGCTGCAAAATTTAACAATGTCACGTAGCAATCCCAAAAGCACCTCAGTATTGTTTTTGTGTCTCGTTCTGTGTTTACGTTCGAACTCAGGAACCGCTATTTCGAATCGCGTTCTTTTCTCTGCTTTTTATTCTTGGCGCTAGTTCCGTTTTTATTCTCTTCCAGACAAGACTCAGTCTTATGAGAATGCCTGATACCGACAGGAAAGTCAAGATTTTTGTTCTCGACGACGAGAATCAGTGGGACGAACGCGCCGAAGGATTCGTCTACTTCTGTTTCCTCAACAAGTTCCTAAGCTCTGCTCTACTCATCGTAGAACCACGCACCCGAAAATCTATTCTTGAAAGCAAAATAAATAAGGATTCGGCGTATAATAGAATAAAGGTAAACAAATACTTTCTCGAAACGGCAATTTAACGCTTGAGGTCATTTTCCGTCTCAATAATGCACAATTTTATCGCGATAATAAAAATGATAAAAAATTAAGGCTCGTTGAGGGCATAAAAAGTGATAGAAAAATGAATGAATTTTTATTCCTACAACTAATGAAAAAATGGAACTTTGGGATGTGTCGAAATTTTCGGAAGTGCCAACTCGACAAATCGATTGCTAGTTTCGGTTGAACGATTCAGAAACGAGGCTCGGTGGAACGTCACTCTTGATAAAAAACGTTTGTGCTAATTCACAAATTGGATTGATTGCAGCGAACGATAACGTGGCTGGAAGATGCTTATGGTCTTCTTGCAATTCATTTTGAGAATGAGACGGACTGTGACGTCATATGGGAGTTGATATGCAAGGCGCAGAGCAAAGACCCATGGGCGTACTTGACCCAGGGCGAAGATACGTCGGTGGAGGCGCCGGAAGCCGAAGATCCGTCGGCGGAGGTACTGAAAAGCGAAGGTTCCTCGGCGGAGGTACCGAAAAGCGAAGATTCCTCGGCGGAGGTACCGAAAAGCGAAGATTCCTCGGCGGAGGTACCGAAAAGCGAAGATTTCTCGGCGGAGCTAACGCGGGTAGGGGAAGAGTTGAGTGAGAGCGCGAACGAGCAGGATGGCGGCTTCGTTTCGTTGATTTCAACGGCTGATCTGGAAGTCGGAGAAAGCTCGGATTTTGCCATTACCATTGAAAATCGTACGGAGGACGAGATCATGGACCACAATCAGATTGCGAATCCGTCCGATTGCACGGACGTGGCTTGACGTTAAGAACGTTCAAATGAATAAATTGTTTCATAACAAAATTGAAAACAGTTTATATTTCTGTCGGAAAACGTTACGGTAACAACGGATGGCATGAAACAATGGAGAGCAATAGATTTGCATTTGAAAGCAAAATAAACTCATTTTCGAAAAAGTGACCTTCGCTCTTCTGTATTCTCAATCTATCGTTACCCCAACGATACGTTACTATTTTAGTCCGACGGAGCATATCTTTGCGTGTCTCACGAGATCGAAATCCCCCCAGCTCGAGTGTCAAAGCCGAAAACGAAAAATTCGTGAAAGATCGTTTCCGAGAGCCGTCATTGTTTCCGTTTTTCGACGCTACTCGTTCCAATAGCGCTGCGGCCGGAAGCGCGGGGGGGAGGGCAGAGGCGAGCGAGCGATGATCGTACCGGCGAGCGAAATAATATCGATCGCACGAACGAAGAGATACAGATGTACTCTGACGTCCCAAGTTTGATTTCCCAAAATCTATTGACGCCTGTCAAACATTGAAACGAAGGAAGCCAATTCCCGATAGAAATTCGACTTCCGCTTTTTGGAAGGTTTCGTCTGCATTCGTGAATCCACGGCAATGACTTTTCTACCGCCGTTACTTCTTACAAGAACGAACCCAGTGACCCTGAACTTCACTTGGAGCTCGTGACGAGATGCTTTACCAAAAGCCAACAACAGACACTCCTGCCGCACCATCTTATCCTTGAAAATTATAAGCTCAAGTTGCTTCCGATGCAAACCACTGACGTACCTTATCCAACGTATCACAATTTCAACAGTACGGGGAAACGATTCGGTAATTACAGCCACGATCGTGTTCCAATGCAACGTATATAACTCGATATAGATTTACAAAAAAACTGCAGAAGGCAAGCTTCGATCGAGCGTACTGAGAACTGATATTTTTGGGCACGAATATTTCGCTGCAGAATGAAAAATGTAATTTCTAACAATATTGATCGCATTTTGAAGAGCTTTAGCGAAGCTTCGATCCGCGAGATTCTTCCCGCGAAAAATTCGTTCCCGACTCAGAGTTCCGTGTCGACGAAGTGTTTCGACTCAACGATTTTATTCTTCTCGATAACGTAAGCTAGGTTTTTTCAATTATAAAATTCAATTATTTGAGCCGCTGATTGATTCAGGGGTCTGGGTTGATGACCGCTTGGCACGCGCCGATTGGCGCATCGATCGCTCAGCCCCAGGCCGTTTGTCTCATCCCTAACGGCCCGAGATGAACGGAAAATTTATTAGGCTAATTCGATCAAGTGAATTATCTCATTTTTTCTCGTAATTACTCGGCTCTTGTTGAGTATAGCACGATACTCGAGAGCATCAAAATGGTCGGGCGCAAAACAGCGCTTTCGGCGCACATCAGAACTAAAAAAAATCACGAAGTTAACGAATCAAATGTCGGAAGAGCTAACGGAAAAAACTGACTGATTTACCGACTCGTTTCTTATGTTACCATCGAATTCATGCATTAAAGCGATTTGTTTGATGCTGAGTCATTTAATTTTTCGAATTTTGTAAATTTCATTGTTTTCATCGTATTTTTATTGGCCGATGTAACGCTACCCAGCTTTCGAAAATTAGGATACTGCCGAGGAGCGAAGCGTTGGAATGTTTTTTCCGTTGTACGAGGAGTAGCGTACGCAAACGATCTATCCAGTCGTATTTTAGAAGGGGTGTGCGGAGTTGAGGAACAGGGGTGTTCGTAACAATTACTGGAAAGCTTAGCTGGCGCCTGGCTGTCAGTCAACGTGTTCCTGCCGCACCACCAGCCACCCTAAGGTTGTCAGTTCTTTCCAGTAAATAAGCCAGTTCGCACTACTTTTTTTCTCGTGCAACGAGAAGCCGCTTTGCTGTTGTAATAACTCTGCTCGAGGCAGCTCGGCCGTTCTCGTCGAATAAAATTCATTCCAATCACGATTTTCAACGCGTTACTTTTTGAGATTTGTCAAAAATTCGATGTGTGCGATCATTTTCCAACTGGAATGAATTTATCGAGAAATTTAAACGGCGAACGTAAACACCGTGAGCGAAAACGAATTTCAACCTGAGAGTGGACAATGTCGCACGACAAATAAATCACGGTAAATTTTTTCCGTTTTACGCATTTTTTTGCTCCTTCAATATCGAGACTTTATCGTTTATTTTAAATTCTACATTCATCCATTAATCAATAGGATTTCATTAGAATTTCGTTTACATTTTTCGCCTGTCAGAAAGTTACCGTCATTATGACTCCTCCGATGCTTATTCGAATTTATCACCAAAGTTTGTCTTCGATCACAGAGATCGGGGCCCGGTGCTTCACGTACGTTGTTCTTCGAGGCTGTTTTCCTGCAATTTGACGAGCCTATTCCTGAGCATGGACGAGGCTGGATCCACCCTGCCTTCCATCGATAGAAGACGATCGCCTATTCCGAAAACAGTCATTCAACGACCCGATGAAATACGCAAAGAGAAACCGACCTACCCCAGGGACAGAGGTACACTTGTTTTCGCTTTAAACGCTATAAATTTTTTCTAATTTTATTTCCTTTTCTTAATTTCCGTTTGATTAATCGATGTTGTACTTTCAAAAAATTGAGCAATTTTTTCTCACAGTTTCTGCCAGAATGTTTTGTTCAACTGCTAATTTTGACGATTCGTTGTCGAAATTCTAATTTTCTTATGAAATTTCTCCTGAATGTTGCTGGCACACGCTCAGTAGCGACCATGAAAAAATGTTTTTTTTTTAGCAAAAGTTTTGGAGCGCCTAATGATTAGACTATAAAAATTACAATCTTTCGAGAGTTGTTGTGCCAAACAAAACACCGAAGTCCCAATAAATGAGACGGTAATTTATATATATGCATTCTAAACATCCTTGAAACTAAGCCGATTACGATCTTCTCGGATGAAACTAAATAAAAGTAACAAGTTTGACGCGTGCACTCTTCGAGAGGTGAGAAGCGTGCTGGTTACTTTCTTTGGTGTCGTCCTTTCCGACACATGGGCGACCCCCTCGGCGACCTTGAACGTCATAACCCTCCCGAGTTCAGTATTTCAAATTATTCACCGCGGTCTGGATGTTCGATGAGACACTGCGACGTTTATATCGCGTTATTGAGTTAAAACTAATTTGGGCGACGCGTCTTTATAATAAATGTTCGCCTCAGTTTCTCTTTCGAGCTGGAACCAATCTGGAATGGCATGACTTTTCAATCAGCCACAAAACCCATGAAAAGGGGGTTCACTCGTTTAAATTGTCGGCCATTTTGAGGGGCCCCTGCTCCCCTCATTTCATGGATCAACAAATAACAGACTTTTTATACAAGCTTCCGGTAAGCGGCGCTGGTTTTTTGGCAGACATGGGCAATTTCGAGGCCGAAAATCCTCAAAAGTGGGGAGGAGAAAAAATGAGGAAATTATGAGAGCTCGCGAAAGTTGTTATTTTTCATTTGCAACGAATAGTTCGATCGTTTCTTAGAGCAAACTATCGACGCCTAAAGATAGGTTCACGTGATCGGTTCCGTATCCGTAGATCTACCTCGTAGCGGCTTTGAATCCATTCAAAATTCAGGGTCACTAGCTGGATTTAACACGACGATTCGAAAACTCAAGGCGATATCAAAGTTAGTAATCCACGGATACACATGCTCGTTCCGACACGAAGTTATTAATCCGATATTCATTACACTCGAGCACGCTATTTTCCAAGTGAGCCAAGTCCGGAGTGGGCGTACTTCTCTATATATACGACGTAAAGTAATCGGAACAGCGAGTTTACGGGTTGATGGATAAAATCATTTCTGTTTGCGTGGGCTTAAATGCATCGTCGGTGTTGAATTCACGATATCTTTTGTATATATTCATATCTCACCAATTGTTCGAGATTTTATTATTTTTTTATGCATCGCCGGTTGTTGTGCTTGAACCTGTCGCTCAGGCTCGAATAAAACGAGAAATAAAATGAATGAGGGTTCGTCATAGGGTCGAAGGATTTGTTCCGTCAAATAGCACCTATTCACAAAGCGTTCAGTAAAATTCGTTCAGCAAAAGAGTCTCGATCCAATAAGTTTGATGGTACGCTACGAATAAAAGGTGTTTTGAGAAAAACAACTGTCTGAGTAACGTTCCAAATTGTTTCGAGCACTTCGCGCAGCAGTCGAAGAAATCATAGGGATTCGAGACTCGGCGATGCTCGAAGGAGCAAATGAGCCGTCTCGTAATCACCATTATTTCGAGCGCGAAAAGCATAAGTGCATCGGTAAAAAGAAGTCATTCGGGGCAAAAACTGAAATATGCACGGGGCACGAATAGCGTATCATTAGCTTTGAAGCCTTGTGTTGCATGCTAAGTAAGGAAAGATATAGTGCCAAGAATGTAATGGAAACGTGTAATTTACTCAATCGCGAGTATTCGTCGACTCGAGTCGTTCTAGACCTAATTTGCGAACGTCCCAGCAGCTCGTCATAATACAACGTTTGTGAATGAAATTAAAGACGAGATTTCGCCAGAGAACTCCTCGGTGTCGACGCTCAGGAAATGGAAATATTCATTCGGCACATTACGAGTACATATTACATATTGCATTTACTCCAACAGTTTATCCGATAATAAGTTTGGTCAGAAAAGCTTCTGCGTTTGACCACCGCACGGCGCTATGAGCGTCGACCATCCGCGCATCCGAACGCTGATTGGTGCGCGGGTACAAAAATAACGTCCGATCACTTTGAACGATCGGACGTCAAAGATGCGTCGAATGTTTTTATCTGGCGGAGCTTCCACTCCCATGGAACGTCCGGAACGTTCTCACGGTTTCAGACTCTCGATACGCGAGCAGATTTCGTTTCGCGGGTGATAAGAAATCGATGGAAGCGTCAAATGATCCTGACTTTTCGGATTATGTGTTGCAAAAGTGGGCACAAACGGGTGTGCACACACGTACAGTCGATTGTGGGTTCCGAGAAATATACACATTCGGGCGTGCCCCCTTCCCCCTTCTCTTCCGGTTGTCATTCGACTCGTATTTTGAAGCTTTCAAGACTATCGTGCGAGATTCGAATTCTAGTTTCTGGACGAAATATAGAAGAGACGTTAGTAGGCCATGTCTGAGTCTTCAACACGATTCAATTGACATATTTCGTGCGGGAGTCTAGACGATAAGCCCATATAAAAGGGCCTGGAGCGAAGCACGAATCTCGACTCGTTTCCGACGTCCGGAAGAACGAGGTTGCGAAGTTCTGCCCTGTGAGGACTGCCCGTCTCGATCTTGATTTGCGTTTCTACTATTCGGTGCCCGAAGCGATAATTTTTTTGCTGTAGAGTACAGAGAATGCTCCTATCCGCAAGAGCAGCCTGGTGCGCTGCTCTAATGGCGGAACCCGACGAGCTGTACCCAGGTTCTTCGAGTTTCACGATTTTTCACAAAACTTTAAATAAAACTTGTGCCTTCCTTTGCTCAATGTGGAAAAACGTGCAGATTTTTACTAATCGGTCCTCATTCGTGTTTGGTGTTCCAGAGAGGATCGTTTATCCGAGGAATACTCGAACTCTAGCAAAAGTACCCGTGACCGGAGGAGTTCCTATAGACGAGACGACGTGCATGGTGAAAAAATATTCAATTTCTTTCTAATCCAAAGTTTTTGCCAGTAATCTCTCGAAAGCCTCTTCTATATTTCCGTAGGCCCTACGAATGTTGGTATTCGGGAGTTGCTCGAGTCCCCCAAGGAGCGAATGGGCGAGAACGGGTTTGACACTCCGGCCGTCCGTTCAGAGTTTGGCATTTGGATTGAGAGCGCCCAGAAACTCGACGAGAGGCCTCGTCACCGTGGCCCAGGCTGTCATGCTGAAGCATTTATTGTTCAAACTGAACAAACAGGATATTCGCACACCACCAGAAAGGTAAATTCTCGATTTTTATGGTCTTTAAGCTCAAGCTGGCAGTTGATCTCTTTTCTCTCTCTGAATACTTGAGCCCAGCACCGCTCAAGGCCGAAGCAGGCTGCGTGTCAACACCGAGCCAGTTTTTCGAAGACCATGCACATCACAAATAATCGCTTCTTCAATTTTGTACCCAACTTTAAAGGTTACTGACGCCAAACTACGACAGGCAAGTGGAAGTCCTAGCGGCTGCTATTTCCGAGATTATTTGGCGCTGTGCCGGAGGCAACGCTTCGCAGAACGCGAGCTACTCCGCCTCTCGTCACAATGTTACCTCCGCTAGTCTTCCAAAAGCCACTGTCGTCTTGCCTCAAGAAGCCCCCTATTTGCAGCATAGCGTGCAATACTTTCAAGATGGATTGACGGAAACGGTACTTTTAACATTCAATTTTGACGTCACCTTAAAAACCTTTAAAAAGCTCATTTAAAATGCACTGATCCTTCGTTTTTTGCAAGATTACAAAAAAAATCGTGTCAGCCAATGGGAATTGTCCATTCTTAGATCTCGATCGTTTTGATGAGTGGTTTGACTCGTGGATTTCGGCAATTTATGAAGTTTTTTCAATCATGGAATCACGTGCTTTATCCAGTCGAAGCGGAGCTTGACAAAAAAGTATCAAAAGATTAAAACGTTCGCAAAGTTCGTCTACCTTCAGCTATAGCGCAACGACTTCCACGTTTGCCAGAACGAACTTTATATTTTCTTACAAGTTGACTGGTTTTGGCGCGCCGCCAGGTGTCAGCACTTTTTCGGGTGGTTTTATCAACGGCATCTACGCTCGAGGGCGACGCCAAAATGATCGGACTGTGACGATGTTTCTCCCTTTTTTTTCTGATTGGCTACAACGATTTCGTTGAACTATAAATTTTCGCCTTTCTTGGAATGCGCCTTTGACCATCAACGCTCCGTTGTATGCTTCCAGCTTCACCTCTTTGAATTCACTGCGCTCGAGGACATGGAAATTTTTATCAAACGTTATTTGTATCTGGTGAGTGACGAATCGCGAGTTTTTTGATCGATCGAAAAAACGGAATCGGGGGATTGCGCTCGTCGCGTAATGAACCAATTTCATTGCTTTCATTCTTTGTCCAGTTTCAAGACGAAGGAGGTCCCGGAGCGATACTTTTGTTGTACAGCATTCTTCTCTCTAGAGGCCTCTCCAAGTAAGAAGAAAAATGTCTTCAGCCGTACGAACTAACGATATAATAAAATAGCTCAGTATTTTGGAGAGCAACGGTGGTTTAAAGCCTCGTCGATAATTTCAGTGTTAGAAGTGACATGGAGGACGCCAAGACTTCCATATTAGGCGGCTGTCCGGAAGAGGGCCCGTTGACGATCGTGATGCTTGCGTTAACTGGACGAGCCTCGTCTCATCTCCACAATGGAGTTATTCACGTTGGAGATGAAAACACATACGTAAGCTCGCGTGTTATCTAAATACGGGGAATGTGGAAAGAAATCTGTTTTTTGTTAAAAAAAAAAAAAAAAAATCATAAATTTTCTCACCAGTTTTTCAATGGTAGCGAATATTTTATAATTCAAAGGAAAATTTTACAATTCGTCAATGTCTCGTGATAGTAACGAAATTTCCAGTCAAATTTCGCAGCTTAGGATCGTTAGATGAAACTCCGCACCGATTCCCCCGGCTCCTAAAGTTCAGAATGAAACGAATCGTTCAGCGAAATCTTCAAATTTCGATCTCAAACAACTGACCTGTGCGATAAAAATGTTGCGGTTTCATTGATCGCTGATTTTCAGGCAACGCTTTCGTTACTAGCAATCGAGAATTGGAGGAAAATTGAGTGATTTATTGCGTAAAATGGACATTATCGGAAGTCTGCTGATTTGTTAGCCGAAAAATCGTTGGGGAAAAGAAACGGCGCGGATTCGTATCAGAATGAAAAAAAGAAAAAAAAGAGTTGCGTCACGATTTGCTAACTGACTAAATAATGCACGACGAGGAAGGCGACTCAAGGAATATTCGTTCCAGGCGATACCGCAGTGGGGCGTCTTGGTGAGAAGCGAAATCGGATTTCTCATCCAGGACGGCGAGGGTCAAGCGAACAAAATCCCGGGCTCCAGGCTCAAGACTCCGAGTCTGCCGATTTGGGTGACCCTGTGCTTGGGGCATTACGGAGTGTTGTTCAACACGAACCGAGAACTTTTGAGAAATTATCACGCTGAAAGACGGTTTGTCCGCCTCAGAATTTCACCCCAAATATCGACCGACTCGAATACTTTTTTTGTCGTACGAAAAAAAAACGATCGTTTTTTTCCAAAGATTCGAGGTTCAGTATTACACCTGCGGTGGAAGTCACGCTGCGTTGACGATCGACACGAGATCGAAAGACAGCATCGTTGGCCTCGATACGACTTCGAGAGATCCGGTCGATATAGCAGTCACGCCACTGGAAAAGTTGATCCACTCGAAGTTAGTGGTACATTTTTACCTACGTTTGACCTGGTTGCTTCTCAATATTTAAATCTCTGATGCTCTTAATACAAACTAGAAAACAAAAAGCCCAAACGTTTTACTTCCGCTGAACTGAAAATCTGATCGAATAATTGAATTCGAAAACAGTAGAAATAAAAATCAGTCCCACTGGGACTCTTCTTCGCCGCTAGAGGACGATTGTAAGTTATATTGAAACTTCGAGAAAGTTGTTCCAAATTCGAAACAATTAAAACCGAAAATTCGAAAAATAATAATTTTATTAGAAGAAAAAAATAGCTTTCTCAAGTCAACACGATCGATTGCAATTTTGCAGGTGGCAGGACGCACAGATCCAGTGGAATGGAGCACCGGTCTTGTAGACGAAGCTTGTACACGAATTTAATCGTGTACTGTCATCGGTGGATGTAATTTTGTCGTTATTCAATGTAATAGATCGTCACTGTGGATATACATCGAAATCAACAATCGTTTTAGCTGTGAATGTTACTAGTGAAAAGAAATTCGTATCTCGATGTAATTGAAGCTATCATCGTCTCCGTGTTGTCAGAATCAATACACTGTGCTGCGTTCTGAGTATTAAATTTCTAATCGAACCTTCGCTCTGCTCTCATTTCGCGGCTCGTCGATTTCTTAGATTATTTACGAGAGCACATTCGAACCAGGAAGAGGGCCGAGAGGACACTTTACTTTCCTTTAAAGTGTACGTCGAACCAATTGAATACGATTGGAGGGTTCTTCGTATTTTTCTCAACATCGCAGTCGTGGCTTGCGGAGGGAACGACCTCTGCAGGTACGCGCTCGAAGCAAGATTTCTTTGTGCGCGTGCGTCGCGAGAGTTCCTCTGTCGCTTGGTAACCCGGACATTCTCCAACGACGCGAGAGTCACAATTATTGTTTTGGTACGCGTTCCAACTCTGGATTTGGCTGTGTCGCGTTCCACTAGATTTAAGAGCATGGATCAGTCGACTAACCTCACCTCGAATTTTCGAAATGAAAATTCTCCGCTCTCGTTTGACTAATCAAAACAAGGCTCTGTCAGCGGACGCGAAAAGATGGCAAAAATACGCTGACAGGGGCTTTTTTTTATTGATCGAACCGTGTCGAACATATTCAATTTCAAAAATTGCAGCTGTCTCTCTCGCACTCACGGTGGCGAGATAGCGATTGCTCCATCACCTTAATTGAAAATTCTTAGACACTCTGATAAAATGAATAACAGTTGAAAATCACGATACAGATGGCGCTTCATCCGGCATGCGGGAAGCGAAATTGTAATGAATTTTTAAATGTACTTTAAAACCGGTGTGAATGGTTTCGACAGATAAGATATATGCGATACGGTACAATATTTCACCGTTCAAACATTCATTGCATCATTCGTATTAATGATTTAAATGCATGAGTCGGCTTTGTTGAAAATCTTAAAATTCGTCGAATCGAAATACTCGGTTAACGTAAGCTTGGTTTTCTCTCAAAGTGCGTTGGATCGCTGCATCTCTTGATATATGGAATTGTGCCATTAATCTTTCAACAAGTGCATCGTATTCTCGTACTTCCGCCCGATGAGCTTCTTCGATTATATCCTGAATGGTGGGTACTTTAGGGACAAGCCTGAGACGTTGTATTTCCTCTTTAATCTTTGCCAATTTGTTCATGGATTGAGTCGATCCTCCAGGAGTTCTTTTCAGTCTTGCACCTTCATGGTAGATATGCACTCCTCCCTACGAACACGTATCGTCAAGTTTTTCACTATCCTCAACTCCATCATTATGAAAAAATTGTCAATTTTTCCGTTTTTATTTCTTTGGGGAGTCAAATTTCTCGCATTACGTAAAACCCAGTAGGTATAAAACGGCAAAAAAATTGTCTATTTTTCGGGAACCCAAAAAATCTTTTCTTAACATAAGATTATCAATTGAAATTTTCATAGACTTGTGACTCACCTCATCGTTTGGATTTTCAATCGTCGAGAGTGATGAGGGCTGATCTGATGTCTGGAAGAAGCGTTAAGATGTGTAACCAAAAATTTTCGAACGTTGTACGAATGACTGGTAATTTCATGAGGAGTTAGGAAAAATCGTAAAAGCGAAGGAGAATGAGATGGAACGTGATCCAAGGCAGCGATTATATTTTTTTTAAATCATATGAAAACGCTCAAAATTATTTAATAAATACTTACATCGAAGCTTTGAGGATAGGAATAAACTCCGATTATTCCGAAGACGAGAAGCAGAATCGCAACGTGATTTCGGCTCTGCATGGTTGATTCGTAGAATTTGAAAGACTTCAAGAAGATCTTCTCTTCTGTCGATGCTGACGAACTGTGATAAATTCGCTAGCGAAATTTCTCATTTTATACGCTGTCGTATCAACATTTGCGTTGATTTCGAATGGGTTTATTTGTGAGTTTAATAATTAAATTTCTTTATGAATACACCATGAGTCAGTCTCTTTCTCGTGGATGATAAAAGAATATCTGTAGATTGAAAAATACTGAAAAAATCGTTAGAGTGTAAAGATAAAATATGGATGTCGAGCATAAAATTAAAAGTGCGAATGGGTTACATAAGCTCACTTTGTATTTTCGAAGACTCGATTTCTCAAACGATTTAACTAATTACAAGAAACTCTGTTAGCGAGTGCAAGACGGTGGTAAAAAATTCGCTAACGTAGCTGTTTCGTAATGAGTCAAACCGTTCGAAAAATTCGATAATCGTTGAAAAGTTCTTTTTTCATCAACTTTGATTTTATTTTTTATTGCTTCCCATTAATTTATTATCCATTACTGTATTGCGAAAGCATTACAATTGAGAAAGCATCGTTTAGAAACAAAGCTGAAAAAAATCTTATGGATCGACGTTGAAGCTTTCGAAAACGTGTCTATTGGTTGATAAAAGCTTCAAATGATATTGTGAAAATTCAATGAAAATAGTAAAAGAGAAGAAAAATTTACTGATGAAGAATAGACGAGTGTACGATTTGCTTCAGACATTTCAGACGGAGTCAATATCCGTTAATAAAATTCACCCCAACCAAATGAGTCAACATCGAAGTCGCACATGTGGAAACGAGATAAGTTTGAATTTAATATTTACCTCCCTTCCTCGAATGCTCCAAGATCTGGTTATTGTGAATTAATAGAAATCATTATTGACTCATGAACAAAAGATACATTAAATTTTTTATTTTTTTCCTTTGTATTGTATTCGAAATTTTATCTTTCGATTGGATATTCCAGAAGTGAAAAAATGAATAAGATTCGAATCGGCTGTGTCAATATAAAATGAAGAAAAAGAAATGAATAAAAAATGTGGATATTCAACTTTACTTTTTCTAAAAAAAAGTGCTCACTTCACGATTGCTTTTACGATTGACTCTACAGCAATTTTTCTTTCACATCAATAATTCAGTCGATTTTACAGCTATAAAGATCGCCCGGCAAATTACCTAGCTCATTTTAACTGTAGCATAGTAAAATATGGAAAAATATGAATTTTGTGAAAAAAATAAGGTGGTCGTTTTGTACTTTTGTTGAAATCTTAAATACCGGCTGAAATTTAAGTATGCTGTAATAATAATAACCTTCATGGACCGACTGTCAAAATTTCAAATTGATTCACTTTTCGAGATATTCGCGCTTAAAAATGCGTCCTTTTGCTACGCGATGCTCTATACCTGACGCGTCACTGGATAGCACTTTGTTTACATTTTTATTACCAACGCTAAACGAATCTTACGGCCTAAAAATAAAACTAGTCGTGTATTCAGTACTATTGTGGGATTAATATTTTAAAAAATGGGAATCTTTTGACCCGGAACGGACGCATGACCGGCTGTGAGGACGTGGCAACAGTGTACGGTCGGTGGCGAACCGCATGGCGAGTGCAATACAAAACAGTATATGGAAGCAACTCTTTTCTCAAATGTTCGACTGTTCGATTACCTTTCTCGATTGAATTGCCATTTGAACACTTTTCAACTTCTTTCCTAACGAATAAATAAAATTTCGGGAAACACTGACATTTTGACGCTCGATGCTGTTTTTATAGTAACGTTGGACCACATCGATATTGTAATAATAATCGCTATAGAGTGTGTCAAATAATGCAAAAGTTTGGGGAACCATTACCACTGTTCATAGTAAATAATGCGCTGTACTATACCAAAAATGAACACCGAGCGAATTTCGATCACAAACATAGTAAATAATGAAATGATTTGATGAAAATTTAGGAGATAATTTAGGAGCAGTCGTTTCTCTGTGCTATAAAAAAAATATGCATAGTTTCGTATTTTCCCCTTTGTCGCACTGAATTTTGCTTAATAACATAGCAAAATTCATGCGCCCACCAATTATATGAGGCGTTGCGAGTGTAAACATGAAAATTAACCAGTGGCACATACTAGTAAAATTTTAAACAATTTGTCCAGTCCAATTCACCAATTTTTAACATTTCTCCAAAAACACAGACACGCAGACATTCAGATATCGATACATCATTCGAGATTTGAAAATTTGAGAGAACTGCTTTCGGCATCAAAATTATAATGCACTGGTGAAATGTATAATAGAATGGCGATATAGAACAGCGCTGCTACAAAACATAGCAAATTTTTATAGCAAATTCATCCGAAATATTCGTATAAAAGTCTCCCCGTGTATTGTTGCCACGATTACAGCGCCACTTTAGAAGACTTATTTTCGCATGAGGCGTGATTGTGTAGCACAGGCAGTGTACGAGCTTCGACAAAACCGTGTAGCCAACAGTAGACGTGTACACACGTACACAACTACCTTAAAGCGAAATGTATCGATGGCTCGGTCGCAAAAAATGAGCGATAACAACGCTAAATGATGACGTTTTGTGAGGAGCGAGGATATATAGATTGGGGTCACGGATGGTTGGCGATGCCCGTCACACCGTCTGAATGAAATGATTGCATCGCAATCAGTGAGCAGGGAGGGCCTGGGACCGGGGTATTCGAGGTATGTCGAGAGCGAGTAATTGCTGAAATACGCATTGAGGCTTAGGGTTTCATGTCTAAAAATAAAGCCGGACAAAAATTGGGATACTTGGCAAGCAGACAGGAAAAAAAAAAACTCTTTCGGGGCTGATCACACGCTAAGGAAATGAGAATAAGGTAGAGCAGGAGGCGGAAGCGGGTAGGGGGCAATTGTACTCTGCAGTAGCGCTGCTCGCCTTCCACCTTTAATCCCCAGTCGCATCGTGCATCACGACATAGCCCGGTATCCGAGCAACGATTGACGCGCTTCGTCAATAAAACCTTCTTTTCTCACCCGTCAAAAGCCACGCAGGCTTTTCGCGTGTTAAGCTCTCACACGATTAAGCCCAAATGAGCGTCTGCCTTCGGGAGGATTATTATTCGTCTGTTCCGCTTTTGGAGAGAACTCGTTTGTAGACGTGTAAAAACGCAGTAGGACTGTCGCCAGCCCTCAGTCCTGCGCCATCTGCGACGCGAGAACAAACAACCGAGACGCATCAGTATCGATCGGGCCTTCTTCCCGCGCTGATTTCGGTTTCCACCAATCCTTACGCTCCTCCGCGCTCGCAATGGCTTTTGAAAAAGACGGTTGGAACGAGCCTGATGAAATTCTACGAAGATTCGACACCAACGAAGATGGCGCCCTGGACTATGAGGAATTCAAAACGCTGTGCGACCAACTTTTCGGCCAGGAAGAAGTCGCCGATTCGGAGGATCGCATCCATGACATTTTCGATATTCTCGATGCCGACGGCGACGGCTTGCTGAACGAGGATGAATGGCTAAGGTACGCATCTTCTTCCGCGAATCAGTGAAACTAATCGAAGGAAAAATCCTATTCGCTCACATTGCCACTTGCTATTTCCGTTCGCGCAGATGTCACAAAGAATGGATTTCGGTCATTATCAATCCAGTTAATGCACTGCTCGTCATCGATGTTCAGAATGATTTCATCGACGGTACTTTGGCCCTGAAAAATTGTGACCTCGGTGAGGACGGTGGAGAAATCGTCGAACCGATCAATCGACTCCTTAAGGAAGACTGCTGGAAAAAAATTGTTTACACTTTAGACTGGCACCCGGAGACTCACATTGGATTTTACGAGAATTTGCATATGCGTGAGCTTCACCCGGAATCCGAAGTAAGGCTTACGACGAGATAATTTAACTGCCTCGGCCTTGATAGCAGCGAATACCAAAATTTTGTTATTACCAGTAGACGGATTTTAATAACACTATTTCCGGCAGCAGGACGTTGTAAAACTCGAAAAAATGTTGCTATTTCACGCCGGGGTCCCGCTGACCCGATCAAATTATTCGTGACCGATGTTTTTGTCACTTTAAAGTGATTTATCAGCAATATTATTTATCAGATTTCAAAGGAAGATGCGAAGCCTTTCGACACGGTTCGATTCGTGCAGCCTGACTTGGAACAAGTACTTTGGCCAAGGCATTGCGTCATGGATTCGTGGGGCGCAGAATTGCACAAGGATTTATTCGTCGCAGAGGATTCTGTTCAGGTGAGTACATGCCACAGGAGCCTTTTTCCGTATTTTCTCACAGAATGTGACGAAAAGTTTGGCAATTTCTTATTAATTTGCACTCGAGAGACCGAGCAGCACAATTGTGAGCATTGCCGGACGATTTTTATACTGAAAAACCCCAAAAAATATTGAGATCATAGTCGTTCGTCTCGCGTCAAAATTTTGACATTGCTCAACGCGTTTTTCAAGGTCCGCAAAGGTCAAAAACCGGACATGGACGCGTACTCAGGATTTTTCGATAATGCGGCAGAAGACTCGACGGAATTGCTAGGAATTTTGAATGACAATGGAATAACGGACGTTTACGTTTGCGGTCTTGCCCTGGACGTGTGCGTGAAGGCGACGTGCCTCGACGGGCTTCGCCTAGGATTCCGATTGGCCGTTGTCGAAGACCTTTGTCGAGGGGTCGATTGCGACGGTGTTGAGGAAGCTCGTAAAAGTATTTTAGCCAACGGTGGGTTGGTGACCAACGCCAACAACGTGCTTTCGTTTGCTCGTGGCGTTAAACGCAGTCTTGTTATGGCGCAGCAAGCCGCGTGCACCTTGGCCAAAAAATGGTCCGGTGATGAACACGCGGACGACTTTTGAATTCGCGAATCCAACGAATGGGAATAAAACTGCTTCTCTAGCTTAATTCCAACGGAAGTAACCTCATAGGATATATCGATTCAGTATTTTTAGAAATTCTAAAAAGTTCGTCATTCGTATCGAACGAAAACTCAATTTGCTTGAGCGGACGGTTGACAAAATTCCTCATTTTCCAATTACGACTCCAAAGTTTTAACAAAGTCGAAGCGTTGCCCTCCGCCCGGAATCCAAGAATCAAAATAACATCGAATTAGCTTAAATATTGAAATATTTCACCGAAAGTAATGCGGAACATGTAAAAAAATTAAATTTATTTTTTTAGAGTGCAATTAGAAATAAAAATGATCAATTTCGGGCGAGAGCAGCTTTTTCGATCACGGCGAGTAATAATCTGCGTTTAACTTGAAAAAATTTGCTTTCTTTGCCGAGTAACGTCGAGACCTGAGAAGAAAATGTGTTTTCTGGTCGTTTACGAACGCAGCGTCGGGTCGCTGTGTATTTTTTAGTAAATTATATTTCCTCATATGTACAAGAATAAATAAAATAATGTAACAAGTATGTACATCGATGGTGTTCTGGCTGCTGGTCACTGCAAATATTTCATGTCCCCATTCCACAGCTGCATTTTTCCCTACGAATATCCGATAGAATCTTCGGGAGAGCAGAGACTACAGCGAATCGTGGATCTCATTGATTAAATATTCGAGCGCTGGTGAGCTCGCGCGGTCCGTTCAATTTTGTTCCCCAATTCGTCATCTTTTGTCAGCTCGCAAATGTATCGCTGTCTGGTACCGCAGTCTTCGCCTTTGTACGAATAAATTCTCGATGCCGAGTTGTAATCCAACTTTAAACACCTGCAACAGCGCAGAGCCCTCGAATTCAGCATAGTCGAATGAGCGACGTTGAAAAACTGAACGCGGAGCACGGCAAGGGCGAGTGGAGGGGAAGAAAAGTAAAAAAAAAAAAAAAAACACAACGAATTTGTGCACAGGTTCAGCGACGGACCTTCCGTTCCCGATGACAGTCTGCTTCGTATCTTCGTGCACCGGCCTCGCGCTGCCGGCCCAAATCCACAACAGCCCCGGATTCAAGCCCGCTGTCCAATAACTTTTCCCCTTAAAGTTCTTCGTCGCTTGGAGATAAGTGACGAGATCTTGATTCTCTTCGACAGTTTCTAGCTCCACGAGGTTACCGCCCATGCCTCGACAGAAACTCGCCGAGGATTTCCAGTCGAACTCACGGTAACTGAAGTGATAACAGTTTTGACCTACTCTCGTGTAGTTCGATGGACAAGCATCTGAAATCATACAACGCTCGTCAGTCAAGAGTCACGATTGAAAGGCAATCGCCTTTGGGAATAGTCAATTTAGTCAATAATCAGCTCGTATTTTTATAGAGCTTCGTCAAATCACCCTTTGCGTTATTATTTCCGGAAATAACATAGTACAAAAGCTCCTCGGAACGTCGAAGTCGTTTTTCCAAAAAGTCGACTCGGTACACGAGCTTTTCAATCGCACCTACGAGAAATTTCTTTACAAATTATTCCATTATCACAGCCATGCAGCCTGGAATGTACTTTTTTCCAAAAATTCACGGCTATAGTAAGGGACTAACAAATATTTGCCTCCTATACGCATCTGTGCCCAAAAAAATCGAGAACTTCATTTCGTTAATGTTTTTCTTGATTTTACAGGACTCATACTAACTCAAAAGATACAAATCCGTTTCTGAAACGTCCCGCTTATTAGGCGCCATTCCCTTGTACGAAATCGTCAATCCTTTGTCCCCGAGTCTCATTACTTTAGCTTGGCGACTATTGACAGATCCATCGTTCGTGGTAATCCAATCCTCTAAAATCTCGCTCCACGGGCCCTGAAGCCTAGTCGATTGGAAATTTTGATCTAGAGTCACATTCTCGATGCCAGAAGCTGTAAATAACCAGAATTGAGTATATGGCGTGCAGAGACCTCTGGCACCTCGCTCGAACGTCATTGGCTGAAACTTTTGACAGCTATTAACTCACCAAATACGGAAGAAGTAATCACGATCAATGCCATTAAACTGGTTTTCAAATCCAGCCTGCAATAGCCAACGAAACCTTTAATAGCAAAATTGGGGACCGTCGCATTTCAAGGTCAAACTTCGGATGAATTTTTTCGCCCTTCTTTGGCTAATTTTTCTTCGCAATTATTTTCATTCACTTTTAATATCGCGAAGGTGAAGATGAACGAATTGGACGTTTCATTAAATTAAAAAAAAAGAGATTCAGATGTTGGGCGTATACTTGCGTCAGACTGAGACGGGTTCCCGGTGACACTGATATTCTTCTGGGAAACATATTCATCGGGTATTCCGGGCAATAAGAAACACGGCGTTGTTGACGCTGCTGACGAGCCTCTTGACGCGCTTCGCTTGGTCGAGCTACTTTCTCCCGGAAATTCAAAGTGCCGCAGATCTTCGCACACCGATATGACAACACACTTGCAAATACATTTATATAACGACAGCGTTTTGAAACGACGGTGAAGTTTGGGGAAAATTTGCTCAAAGTGGAAATCCCCGCCGCACTCTGACTTTTACCGAACAAATTCTCATCGAGACGGCACTCGCCTCAAAAAAGTTGGAAACATTTTTATTTTTTTTTTTTTTACATAATTTTAGAGGGGAATCCTCATCGATACACAAATGAAGACGAAGCTATATGAAGCTCTCATTTGAGAGAAAAATTATCGAAAAAAATCTCTTTTTTCTGAAGTGAGTTGGGAAAATAGAATCGAGAATTCAAATATATGAAAAAAAAAAAATTAACGTTGTTTCGTGCAACGCCTTGGAATGCTTCACGACCGACATTCGTCTTTATAATCTTGAGTTCAGACCTCAGTTCTGGCTTGAAAAGTCCAATACCGTTTTTATCGGTTATCGAAGTTACCGAAGCCGCTAACTTCTGCCCCGCAAAGTATTGAGATGTCAGAAAAACGTGCCAATCCATAAAACCGATCTTTTAGAGCATGAAATTTTCAATGAGACTTTTTACAGTGTTTTTTTTTGTGGTTTGACAGTTTAGGTCTGAACACAAATTCAGAAAAAAGCAACTGTTCGTTTTCTACATCAGACTTTTCGAAATCAAAACCGAACTCAAATTCACGAAAACTGCTCTCTGCGCACTCGCACTTTAGCGTATTTTTTTATTGAACAAAAAACCAACGAATTAACCGTTAACAGATAAAGTCGATAAAATTTGATTTTACTCAAAGAACTAATTTCATAAATTTTTAGATAGTTTCTTCTCGTTTATTCGAAACATAAACAAACTTTTATGATAATAAATATACTGTTGAGGATTCACAGCGGTTTAAGTGCCTCTAAAACGTTAATACCATTAAAAATAATGTTTCCAATTTTTCTGACACAAAACAATTTCAACTTACTTTTCAACGACAGTTAGGCGATTTCTCCGTTTATCACTTTTCGATTGTACAGTACGCGGAAATATAAGGCCCCTGTTAAGGAATTCGAGAACTGAGGCTCGACTGATCGTCGACACCACTTGAACAACTCACAAGTTCCTTGGGTCACTTTCTCCCCACCCCCGAAGCATGTCTCACTTTCTTTTTCTCGTGCCTCCCGCCATTTCTGAGTACTATTATACTTTGTGGGATCATCGTTGTTACGGCATCGCTCGCATTAGAGTGTGCGGGAGTAAATTGTGCTCTTGTGTTCACCATAAATACTTCGTCATAATCGCTTTTTATTTCACTCATGACGAACCGTCGGTCAGTCAACCAACCAAAATCGACCATGACGGAACAAAAACATTCGATGTCGAAACATCCGACGAAAAATGTGTCCCTCTGGTGGCGGTTCAAAAAATGTCGACCGAATGTCCTCGTTCGTCGTCTTTTCTCGCTCAAAGGGCCCAAAAGTCAATCGCGTTTATCAATATCGATTGTAACCGCTGGAACTTGACTATTGACGTGAACTTCGTTATTGCAAACCGCGTTTCGAGATCGTTGGACGTACCGACGATATATAAACTAGAAAAAAGTCATTGACTTGATTTCCGTAAGCTTCACCGAACGCCCATTTTTTTTCTCAATTCCATCACGAAATCTGCGATTTCAAAGATCCTTAGTTTTATCGGCTGTAACGGTGAACGGCGATTTCAAGGTACAGAGAAACTGCTGTTCCGTGAATCGTTCGATATCGCTGAACACTCATAACCCGGCAGACCCACTGACCCCAATTACAGAACTTCAAACGTCGCCTCTCCATGTTTGTGGGATCTTATAAAAACGTTCCGAAAAGTTGGTCTTCTTGTAGGGAACGTTGCCGCGGTATCTTCCCCGAAAGAATGTTAACTCTCCGCAGATTTTCGCCCATTTTCGAGTACCAGAAAATCGACACGCATGAAAAAATTGGCGGGAACTGCAGAGTTAACGCAAACAAAGTGAATGAGCGATTTGCAATTTTTGCTGTCACCGATAAAGTTTGGCCGATGGAATCCACCGAATTTTCAAAACGGTGTTAGGCTTAATTTCAATCTTTCATTAACTACACTTAAATTTGTTTCTTTATTGTCCCAAAATACATCGATTCGTTAATATCGTACTTGCTTTGAAATAAAATTTTTACAGGGCTATAAGATAGACTGTTATTCATTCAATAAATGGACAATGATTGGGTGGTTCGCCATATTTGCACGAGTGTTTCGTTGGCGAATATACAGGAGGGCTTAAAAGTACACGGTGAGATTGAGTTTTTCATTTCCGGTTCTACTGAGACCTGGTCGTGAGTCGGCGCCAACGTTGATACTGTCGTCCGTCTGTAAGCAGAGAAGAAAGCTCGTGACTCGGTACAATTGCCAATAAGCTGAGTGAGTTTTATTTGTAAAATATTAGCCAACGAGTCGAAGCACCTTGTCGTCGTCGTCCCATGAAAGTTTTTTGACTCTCCTCGACGGTGAGCCTGCTGGCCACGTTGGTGCCAACGAGTCGGGGGGGTCGCCAGAGTAGGTCGACGAATTTTGCGATCCAGCGTCAATATTCGTTCGAGCACTTAGGTCGTTCATATTTTGAACGAGGCCACCTATGTTGGGGATATTTGCAGTCGCGGACAGCGCCGGTGGGTTCGGTGCAGGACCGACTTTGTGCTTGTTGTACAATGCGATTTGTCTTGATGCTGTCACACCTGGAATAATTCGTGAGAGCTACTAAAGCGAATAAAATGAAATTAATTCAATGGGAGGCTCGAAACAACAAAACGCAGAGTTTTTATAGTTATTTTTACTCTTCTGTTTCAACACTTGGGAGGAAAAATTCGAAATTCGGGCCTAAAAAATAAAAGTTTCTGACGGCTTACCGAGTTTGAAAACATGGAAATTTCTCATTGCTGGATTACTTACATCCAAATAAGCTAAAGCTTTGTGAACCGAGCGTAGGCTTACTTCTGATAGTAGCATCATAGGGACGTTCATTGTCCTCGCCAAACACCGGGTTATCAACATCGTTGACACGAGCAGTTTGATTCCTCGGGCTATCCAGAGCGTCTTCGAGGATACTCGCTGCGAGGACTTGAGGCGTGGAACTTAAAGCTGTAGGAACCGGAGACTTTTCTCTGTAACCATTTCCGACTGAACTCACTGAACCTCCGCCCTTGGGTCGTTTGCTGCAGACATTCAAAAGCGAATTACTTACACGAGCGATTCTTATGCTTTTCCCGATGATTTATTGAGCCGCTAATCCATCAACGGGGTCGAAAACGACTCAACTTCCTCCTCAATAAAAATAAAATGACATTTCGTGACCATTTGACCATGAAAATTCTTTATATAAAAGCAAGAAAAAATTCAAAAAAGTGACAACATGCATTTAGCACCGAAGCTTTTCTCGAAGAATTACTGTCGTTTTTTACCCCGCCGTGACGGTCAACGGCGAACTGTGACTCTACGCACTGTTTATAAATGTACAGGATGAGGATCAAAATAACCACTCCGAGAAGACCTAAAACGGCTCCAAATATCGCTATGAGAAGAACGCTGCTCCCTAGCCAAGCTGGAGCTGCTCGTGCTGCAATTGGTAAGGATGCTGCATTCGGTAAATGCACTATCACTGGTATCATGCTGGTACTGTAAAAATAAAACATCGAATGTTTATAATCGATTCGATCGAATTTGAGGTTCAAACTACTTTGATGAATTTTTTTTTATCTCAATAAGAAATGGTAAATTCATTCCTTCCTGAAATTTCAAGTGAATAAGAAAACCTAATGTCAGTCTTACCGCGGTGGATTTCCGGAATCTGATGCAATCGCCACCAGTCTTGCAAGTGTCCCATTAAAATGACCACCCGACCGTAGAATCAGTTCGCCATTGTCATGGATTTCGAAGGACCTTCCAAAAATTCATTTAATCACATTAGAATAAGGGTTCCGAAGATTTCAACAGGATTTTCAAGCTCTGTCGCGAGGTTCCTTCGTACAGAAGGAACGGGAACGTGTTTATGATGGATTACGTTATTGGTGGTACTGTACCTCGCATCGGGCCCTCTCAAGGACAACGAAACTCTGTCACCACGATCTCCGTCGGCAGCCTCGAGTCTTCCTGTTTGGTGAGCAATTAAAAATTTTGTTTTTTTTTCACAATTTTTTTCATTTTCTTTCTCGATTCGATTTTTTTATGGTACGTCAAAAAAATTGAAAGATTTTCACTGACCAACTATCGAGCCGTCTCTCAGTGTGCGAGCGTGAAATTCGTATCGCGGATGACGAAATCTTGGCTCCCATTCGTTCACGTCTTCGACGGAAATATTGACACGCGCTGTGTGATTCTGTGAATGGAAATGATTAGCTGTCACTATTGTTGAGCGTGAAAATTGTGGAGAAAATTTTTGAACTTTCAATTTCGTCATCCGGCACAAAATTTTCGTTGCAACTCACGTGTTTTCCGTCGGTAACGTGGACCAGGAAACTGTGCTGAATTCTTCGCTCGTAGTCGAGGGTTCCTTTCAAAATCAGCTCGCCAGCACGAGTGATAGAAAATCGCTCTAAATCTTCGGCTGCTCCCACCAGCCAAAATTTAAGATTCTGGAAATTCGTGCGTACGATAAATATATCGTGGGAGTAACGTACAAACTTTAATGAATCTCTACTTACCGGGTCAATTTTATTTACTCCTGCTGTCAGTATCACGCTCCCAGGCGGAGTATTTTCGGGTACGTTTGCCTCGTAATCTTTCAGTACGAATTTGACTGGCAATCGACTCGCTTTTCACATGAAAAACACAATTCCAAATTGATTAATCAATTTCACAAAGTTTTTCTTCTTACAAATTTTTATTGTTATTTTCCTTGAAAGAAAATCGCTAATTTTTTTCATAATTATTATAATAAAAACAAAAGTTGATTACCAGCAGTCGGCTCGATACCCAGAGCGGTTTCCCTGGAAACTACAACGGTTGCGAGAGCGTATCGGTCCGGATTATCGATTTGTGTTGCCTGTTGAAAGAACAGCAAAAATAATTAATCTGCAGCCCATTCGTTTCGGTGTGTGTGTGTGTGTGTTTTTGTTCAAAGTGAGCTTGTCAATTTTTGTACGAAAAACAATTCCAGAGCAGCCCAGTGAACACAGAAACAATTCGAAAGTCGTAAAGTCGAGAGCGAAATAGAAACATCACACTGACCTTGAGCACGACTGTCGCGGGAGTGAGGAGTTCGTAGCTCTGCAATGGTCTCAGCATAACAACCTCGGCAGTTTCGGGGTTCAGATTAAAAAAGGGCAAAGCTCCCCCTTGGAAAGTGTATCTGACTGGAGCACTGATGCCAACATCCTGGTCCACAGCCTGGATCGGAGCTGGCTCGACCCTCAACACTGTATTCTGTAAAATAGAATCGATGAAAAGTTGACTAAGTCACGGAAACCGAAGTGTTTCGTCAAGAAATCGTGAAAAACTTTTCCGGAATTACACCACGAAAATTTCTATCTTCCCGCAATTAGACATTGTTGATAAAAAAAGATCAATTAAAAAACGCTGGAGTTACCAGTTTCGCATCATGGGGGATGATTATTTTATACTGATCATTGAGAAAAGCAGGATTCTGGTCGTCTGCATCGACGACGTTGACGAACAGCGTAGTCACCGACGACTGCGGGGGGTTCCCTTGGTCCTGGATCAAGCACGAAACCAAAGAATCAACTTAGTAAGATTTTCTGTGCATTCGTTCGAAAATAATATCCATAAAAAACGAGAAGCTCACTTGTGCCCGAATGCCAACAGAGAAATTGCTGAGAACTTCGTAATCCAATGGTTTCCGGAGGACGAGAGTTCCTTCCAAAGCATTCACGAAAACAAAGTAATCCTGAAAATTAAATTCCACGTTTGAGTACTCGGACATCCGACTGTCAACGGAACGACAGAAAATTTTCAGCCAACTGACTAATTCTAACGTACTTAAAGCAGAGTTACTAGCACAAAAAAATCGTCGGGCTAAAGTTCGTTGTCGACGACTTTTCAAATGCATTCCAATGAAAAAGTTCGCTCTATTCGTGCGAAATATTCGAGCCCAAAATACCATTTACCTCCACAGATATTTTTTCATTATCGATAAAGATCGGCTGCGTTGTTAAAGAATGACAAATTTAAAAATCTTTCATGATAAGTGATTCGAGGTTATTCGAAGGCTTCGCAGGATCGATAAAAACATTGAATTATTCACCGAATTGAGTCCTGGGAGAACGGAGTATTGCACCGTCGAGTATGCGCCAGGTTGATCAGCATCCACTGCTCGAACTCCTTGCAAAACCCTCGTTCCAATGACAGTCACCTTCGGAAGCAAAATGCAATCGTTGACCAAACCAAAAAAAAACTTCTTACCGGGGTTATCGAACATGTGAGCAACAAAAATTCTTGTGACGAGAGGGCAGCACTGAAGTCGCCCTTAAAATTAGAGAATCAGTACAACTTGGTATTTTTAAGGGAAAAGTGTTTTGCTATTACCTCAGAAATGTTGAGCACGTAAGGAGCGTTGACGAACTGAGGGGCGTTGTCATTGGCATCGGTTACTCGTATATTTACAGGAATCACAAAGCCCTAAAAATGACAAAAGACTGTTGACACGATTTACAGGAAATCGACTGAAGATAAAAGCATCCAAAATCATGAGATTTGGTCGCGGGCGGGCGGGGGCGGCGGCGGCGAGTGATTACCGGATCCAACGTGTGCTTCCGTTCACAAATGACGTTGACGAGAACGCTGGCAGGCCCGTCGACTCCTTCTTTATCGAGAGGCCTCGAGAGACTCAAGTTCTTAGAAAGCGGTGCGATAGTCACGGGGCTGTCGTGTTCTTGGAGCCTCAAATCGATGTCTCCGTTGAGGCCCGGGTTACCGAGTACTCCGAGGACGCCGATGGTGTCGCCAACGGCAAGGTCTTCGCTGACGAAGAGGTGGGACGCGGTTGCACCATTTTCCAAAAAGCATCGTCGGTCCCGTATGACTGATGAGAAAAAATAATTAGTTTGCTTCAATAGAGAGACAATTTATCAAAATTTTGATGATTAAGACAAAAATATTCAGATTCTGGTCTTTGGAATGTTTGAAAAGGAGGATTCGATGGCTGCGGAGGTTCTCAGCACTTCTGACACAAAGCGAGGTCCATGGGATTCCACGCGGTTCCGTGTTCGTCCGTAAAACCGGTTCGGTTCATTCAGAGATCGAGGTGCGAAGCATTGTCTGTTCAAGCACAAAGATTGCTGAAAGTAGAACCGTGAGAATTCTCCATCCGAAGCGTCAGCGATCTGTATCCCTCCGCGTTTTTGAGGATCAATGAATAGTATTCGATTACACCTGCCCCTTCATCACCTGCTGTCTTTGAAAAAAACCGCAATATCCGCTCCGCTTCATTTCACGCCGCGAGTCCTTCGTCAAAAGGGCGTAATTGGAAAACGAGCGGGCTCGCGTCAGTGTTTCATCGCACCAAAACCTTAATTTTGACCTTTTAATTCCACCGAAAGGCTGATCTGCCCGTCAGCATCAATCGTAGCATCGACGGAATTGGAAGAAACATTTTTTCTATCCTTTGAATTTTTATACACCGATGTCGAATAGCGTCGAATACCGTGAACGAATCGCACGAAAAAAGGAACTTTTCGCGTGGTCAGTAACATGCGTAAATCCTCGTTGGGCATGAGCCCCCGTTTCATTGTTCAAAAGAGTCTTTTATTCACTCCGATTGCCAAGGTGACCTTGACTTTCCACTCCTCTCCCCCCACGCTTCTTCTTTATCGTTGTGTTAAAAGACGCTGCATTGCCAAAGAGTACGTAAGGGTTGTACTGGAAAAACATGGACGTGAACCATTTCAAGCCACTTTAACAACTCGCTGACTGTTGTTGCATATGGAACTCTCTATTTGCAAAAGACAATAGCGAATGGAACGCTCGACGACTTATGTATGCACAGTAAACACGTGACATACCCTGTGCCCCACGAGTCGCGAAATAATTCTACTGAGCTCAACAACAAACTCGTACAACGAGCTGTTTCGTGGCTCCAAAGAACCGTCGATGAGATCCCGAATCGCCGGTACAGATATAGGAAAATAATAATGACCAACAAAAAACCGTTAAACTCGTAAGCGGTGACACGAGCACCGCGGTAACTTTTTTGCAGCGCCACCAGTCGGCTCGGCCACGAAGGAGTCGAAGGACCGTGATTGCTGCTCAATACGCATGAAAATATGAAAAAATCTGTTTACTTCGAAACTGAGGAGCATGCGTAGCCTCGCGAGCGTGATTTTCGAGACACCCTGAATTTTTTATGTAGTTACGCACGTTCCCGAAGAGGGGGTAAAAGTATGCGCGCTTCCGTGGAGCGAAGTTCCGGTCGAACCACGTCCAGAGACAGCATTGGCTGGCCACCACTCGCTGCTCTCGTATTTCACTTTTTTCTATCAGTTAACTTTCCCGAAATACACACAATGCTCGAAGTTTCCACTCGTAGCTAGCGACCGGCGTCAAGAAACGTTTTGAGAGGACTCGGATCCTTGTTGGAAAATTTTGAACCACCTTCGCTCGAGCGGAAGAATCGCAGAAGCCGTAGCTCATCAGTCGCCCGACTCTCCGCGCGGACTGGCACGCGCGTGGGTCTGAAAACTGTTTTCTTCTTTGGAGAAAAAAATCAAACTGTATGGCGTCTCTCAGATTCTGTGACATCGATTGATGAGTTCGAGGACGACCGAACCCCTGATGGAAACGAGCAGCACAGCTGACAATACGTCATAAAAAGTTTGCTAAAATTAGCTTCCCGTTTTGACGTCCCATTTCAGTTATAATGATGAATAAGTTTGAAGAGCTGTCGACAGCGTCGGCAGTGAGCTACGGTAAACCTCGTAAAAACGCAATCGCGGAAGGGGCAATGTTAATGAGTTTTCCATAATGTCGTGACCCGAGTAAATTGCGTTTCGATGCATCAGTGTTTTACAAGGAACGAAAAATATTAGCAGCATTCTTTTTTTTCCATCAGAATTCCATGTAAAATTTTTTACATGGAACGTAAATTTTTTAATTCATAAGAACGTATTTTTATTGTCAGGCGTTTTCGACAACTTACCATGCCCCGAGTTCCCATGTATGAGCCAACAGACAAGAGGAATGAATTTTAGAATGATGTCAACCATGTTAATCCAAGATCTCCACCGACCGTTTCAAGCATTGCCCAAAACATCTGTAAAATCATTTTCATCATGAATTCTTACGCACTCACATTTTAAGTACAAAAAGTTTCTAATTCTTTAAATGAGAGCATAGAAATGATAGTTGATTTCCTCGGTTTTGTCATAAATCTGGAATTAACCTTTTCTCTGCAAAGTCTGCCGAAAAGTCAATTGGAAAGTTTCGTTGAGCGAAAATGTTTTATGGGGCGACGTAAACCAGAATACGCGAAAAGGAAATATTCCGAAGACAATAATGACTCATTGTTTATTATGAAAAGGTTGGAAAAAAATCAGCGGGTTTCTCACTCGCCACTCGTCGCTTTATTTTACAGCCATAACGATATATTAGCAAATCGGAATGATACGCGCGACGTCTGACTAGAAAGCATGCAGAGAAACTTTATTATTACGAATTAAGTTTTGCCGGAATAATCATGGCTAATTATGGTTCATTCATCGTTCCCGATGCATCTTGATCGTTCCTGCAAAATTAATGCAGTTTCGTATGATCGATGGATTAAATGTTGTAAGAAAAACATTGCAGATCGTAATCGCAGCGTTCAGAACCTTTTATTTCAATTTATTCATCATTCACGAGCCAATTATCGTGCTTACACTTTTTTCTTGTACTCGGAAAATCAAATTTGCCGTTGTAGAAATGTTTTATTTATCATTAATAAATATTTGAAACTTCGACAGCTATATTTGTGCGGCTCGAACATTCGGCACTTTCGTTGCAGAAAGCGGAACAAGTGCCGGCGTTCGTATCCAGTTAAAACTTCTTTTTACGCTCACCGACATAATCCAACTCCCTTTTCAACGATACTTCACACGTGTATTCGTGGAATTCCCCTCGATAGTAACAAAAAATAAATCTTTGCTCAATCGAATGTAAGAACATAGAATTTTCAGTGAAGAGAAGAATTTTTTTTAACGGTTCATCACCATTGCAAAGGAAGTGAAGTAATGCAAAAAAAATTGGCATGTGCCATATTCTTTTTCCCATATTATTTGATTGAAATAAAAAAATTTACATGAACGAAAACATCCTACAAATTTGGTTTCAATCGTTCCCATAAAGTAACCCTCGTGGCTATTCGAAAAACTTTTCTCCTAAGTTTGAAAGTCAAAACTACATTTGTGAAAAAAGCTCAGGGGAATAGTTCTAAAAAATTTGAAAAGTCGTTGTATTTCGAATCGGACAACACTGTTCACGGTGCAGCTCCATGATCCAGCGTTTTTTCAACGTTTGTGTCTTTCTTCGAAAACGAAGATTCTCCCTTCTCAAAAGAATCAAATAACGAGTACCGTATTGTTAAGTTAGTTCTTGAACGAGCGAAAGGGGGAGCGAGCGGAAGTGGTGGGGGGGGGGGGGGGGGGGGCACTGCGGTGTGTGGTGAGCGCACATGCGAAAATTCGAAGCAACGTATTTATTCAATTATTCAGAAGCTTCGGTCGTATGCAACAGATTCTGTTTTCAATGCATAACGGTCGTATGTGGAATGAAAAATGAAAGAAATTTAAATGTTTGGTATGATTTATAGCAAAGTTATGAATGGAACGTTCTAAGATGTAATGAAGAAGTTCGGAAGCTTCGAAATGCTGCAAAGTTTGATTATCAAAAAAAAATCGCTTCCCGCTGTAGAAATTTGCGATCCGAATAAACGTGCAGCTACGAGGAAGCGATAGAACGTTATTAATCTGCATGGTTCGTCTCGCTTTCTGCATAATTAAACTCTTACGTATGTACATTGAAAACGACGATACATCGTTAGTATCAATCGTTATAAACAAGTCCCTTGAACTATAAAAATCCCGAATAACGTATTTTTTAAGCAAAAAGATGACACTTCAACCGTGAATTGTGAATGTTATTGAAAAGACCATGAAAAACATTTTATCTGGATTTGGAAATGTTCCACATATAAAATTTCACTTCACGTTGACGCGTAACACTGGCTCTTTCGAAGCTTCAAATTCTCCTTGATGTCTTATCAACAATTTTCAATGGGAGCTCTACGCGACTGCATTTTTTTTATTTTTGAGCTTCGATTAGGCTAGGTTGAGGTGTTCGAGTAGAGTAACTCAGGGAACCGACGTGTGGAAGAAACTCACTGAAGAAATCAAAACAAACAACAGAAATAAAAAAGTAACGGAATTTTTGAAACAACATGAAATATCCGAGGCTCGAGTCAGTCTGCAATCAAACCAGTTGATAAGGCAGAAAAGCAAAATGGAGTTTACGAAGATCGAAGTAGCCTGTCTGGACACAATCAGACCGAGACTAACTAGGCTTTGTTCACTCCGTAAAAGGGTGAGTTGAGTCGAATATAATAAGATTTATAAGCGATGGTTCTCTCATTCGACGATTAAATATAATTGGCCCTAAAACTGGAGATTTGCAAAAAAAAAATTCAAAAGTAGCTGATGAACGATCGATCAGTTTTCTAAATGACCTTCGATCCTTTCTCAATTTCTACTTTTCATTATCATGAAGAGACTCCCAAACGTACCACGGAAATACCTCGTTGCAAAGTCCATCAATTTTAAGACGTTTGTTATCCTGCGAGGAATTGTTACTTCCAAATTCGCTCTCAAGTTCCAGTGGTCACACGTCACTGCCGCTTATCACCAATGAAGCACTCAAAATTCGAAAGAATCATGCCAAAATCCAATGTTCGGAGATTTTGAATATTTCGCACCACAGCAAAAGGCGCGCAGTCACATATTTGTCGTTGTTTATTCGACCGGTTAGTTGAAGTCACCACGAGTTTATTCGAAAGCGAAACGTTTTTGTTATTTTTTCTTCACTTTTACCGTCCCCACCAATTTTCAATTCGGCTGAAAGTTGTTTTTATCCATCACTCACTATTCACAATTTTTTATTTTTTCAAACAATGCACTTTGGGTAAACTTTAAACGTCGCGAAGCGTGGACTGAGTCGAGAACGACGCGCAGCGAGGTGCGCTTGTGAAACACCGAGTGTGCGGGCTTGCTACTACAAAACGGAACGAACTTACCGCGCAGGAAATAGCCAGTAGAGGGGTGACCCATCCACCTGCACAGGTGTTCGTAGGGGGATACGCTGTATGCTCATTACGTGTGTCTGTATGTCCTGCTACGACTGGCTGACCGATCAGTACTCCCTTTTATTTCTTACATCGCTGAGCACCCTAAATTTCATGGAGAACATACAACTTTGACAGCGCAACCATTAATAGAGCGTGAATTGCTTTCAAAATGTATAATCACTGGAAACGTTAACCTTTCGAGTTTTCTTTCATTAGCATATAACTATTGGATTGTAAGGAAAATTAAATCACGAAAATTTTCTTTCTATTTAAGGGGGTCACCTCGTGTGGCAGCCGGATTTTTTGAGGTTTTTTCGTGATTTTTTTTCGGCGAGGAAAACAAACATGGATCTTATCAATTCAAAGGGTTTATTTATCGGTATTTTAACTACATGAAAGAATTTTTTAACTCTGATGTCTCGGATAGATTCGGCGTAAAACTATTCCACAGGAACTCATATGTTTCTCCATGATCTCCGTGGTTCCGAGGGATCTAGAGACACGGCAGCGTATTGACGCCAAGAATTAAAAAGATAAATTTTGGTCTATCTGAGGTCGAAAAATCAAACAGCGTTTTGATTTGTAGAGTGCAGTGGCTATCTCGCCTGAACTAAAATCATACCGAAATATTGAAGATTGAAGGATTTTCGCGCTTCGAAACACCAGATTTCAATTTTAAAAAGTGTTTTTTCCTCGCCGCAAATAAATCGCGAAAAAAATCCACCTGCCACACGGAGTGACCCCTTAATAACTATCGAGCGAATTAAAAAATCCAAGAAATTTATGAAGATACGTTATAAACAAATTTCGTTTTTGTAAATAAAAATTAACATTCAAAGACAGGGTAAAAAAAATTCGTTTTTTTTCAAAATGTAGCGAAACTGTCAGCTATGATCACACGTACGAACAGCAGTTTTAACTCGTTCGCTCGGAATATTTCGTTCCATTTTCACGACGATATCACGTAGTTTTCTTTGCTTGAAAGATAAACCTAGGCGGGTAAACGCCCCGGTTAAAAATTAACATCGTTACTCGCGGTGTGTTTACCTATGTATCGTTCGGTGTGAGGTTCACACGCGAAGATTCCTCTTTCCTTCCGTTCACGCTCCACAACGTTCGAGCTTTCTCGCGCTCATCTGTGTGCCTGCCTCGTATGCACTTTCCTTTCGCAAGGGCTACTCTTAGAATAGGACTAAAATATCGATTCTGGCCGAGTTAAGGGAGCTGCATAGTCATTTCGGTTACATTTTAGCTTGTACTTTTTTTAATAGTTTTTTCCGCAGATATTTTACGAATTGCTTTATCGAAACGAATCCAATTTCACGTGCATCAATTTCAATGCAGCATGAGGATTTGATAGGGCATTGTATCCTGTTTACATTCCTCGTCTCGTGATAATTGGTCTGAAAGACAATTTCACAGACACAAACTTTCTCGTGACTTTTATCGACTTTCTTTCCCGGACTGTGTGGATGATAAAGTGTGAACTATTCTTCAATGGACCGTATTCTGTGTACACTGGAGACAGAAAGTTTGTAAACGTTTGAATTGGCATTATCGTTATTAAAAAAAAATAATAAAAGTACCTTCGTCTGTAGGGGTTTTTTGACAACCCCCCTAACTCGTAAGTGTGGTTCATTTATTATGTCCCTGCGTTAAGTTCCCCAACTTATCACGATTAAAAGAATCTGAAAAAATTCCTGCTATTGCGACAGACCTTCTACTTTATGGACCAATCGTAATATTATGGGGGAAAAAAATTTTTATATACTTTTTTTCTCCTTTTATCGCGAGGTACAATGAAAAACAGTTTTGGGCTGGACACAAATGACTCACCGTTACAGATGAAGAAATAATATTATTTAAGAACACCGGGAGGTCAATCTTTGATAATCATGCTCGAGACATCAAGTAGTAGTAGTAAATTGATGTGCTCGTGATGCATTATTTTGAAAAATTAAATTAGCTTCTGTAAGCTAATTTTACTGAAAAAAATTCTTTTCTTTTTTGCTTCCAGTTGACACGTGAATACTCGCGGAAGAAAAATAATTACTGAATGAAGTTTTCTCAAATTTTTTGATGCGAGTGTAGAAGCCGAGAGAAGCGGCGTGCGAAAATAATTTCCTTATAAAGCATTTATTGCAGGAAACCTTCGACAATGGGATATTATAAACGTTCGTAATTGGAGAAACAGTCGTGGAAGTTTTCATAAGAAAGTTATTAGGCTGGGAATACAATGCTAAACTCAGAAGAAAATGATTCCCTCTAAGATTGAGCCATAAGCTGATTTGAGGAGAAAATATGGCGAATAAATTTTGACGATTCTCAATAGATGGCGCAATCGCGAAATCCGGGGGCGAGATGTTTCCCACGAACGACAAATAATAGCGGTGGCCGAGAGCGACGATTACACAGACTGATGAACCGAGTCCAATTCCAATGAATTCTCAGAGATGCACCGTGATAAGTCTATTGGAACTGCAATTTTTCGATTCGTCCTACTTCACACGGTTAACGAGCACGTAAGTATCTAAGTTTTTTATACGTTTTTCTTTCTCCTACGATATTCAGTATTTTCAAAAAAACTGACAGTTCATTTCACGTTATAAAAAATGTGATTTTCCAGAATTAAAAGAATATATGTTTGAAAAGTTTTTCGGTAAATTCTTACACGGTACATGGGAGTGTGGCACAAACCATGAAATCTAAAAAAAAAGTCTATTTTCATGCGTTCTATCTTGAAGGCTAAACCGTGAAGCGATTATAGTACTGCTTTCTAGCCAAATACTTATTGAATTCGAATATCGATTTATTATCAATTTATTGATTTCGATGTAAAATCACATTCAAATGAAAGTTTAAGCACATTTTCCGATGAATGAGTCGTTTGTTTATCAATTAGTGGTTTTTTAATCTCACAGTCAATAGCAAGGATGAAATAAGAGGAAGCAAGACGAAATTTGCTGCTGAAATCTATATACTTTTATTTTATTTTATTGTAAAACAATCAAAAAAGTCGTCAATAATTTGGAATCATTCGGTTAAGGGTCCAAATAACATTTTTGAAATGAAATGAAACAGAAAAAGTCGAGAAAATTTGAGGGACTATAAGAATACTTGTAGAGGATGCTGGAATTCGATCATTGTAGTTGGCTTATTCTCGGATTACAAACGGAGTTAAGCTGCTGCCGTTGTTGCCTCCCCGCCCGCAGCTGGATTGAATTTGGCGAAGATTCCCTGAATGGGTTTATAGATCGCATCCAACGGATTCGATGAAGCAGTGGTTGCAGCAGGTTCCTTCCAGTGATAAAAAAACGAATGAAAAGTTGAAACAAACTTAGATAGTCAAGACTGTTCCAATTCATTGAGTGTTTAATTAAGCGGGTCACCCCGTATGACAGCCAGATTTTTTAGGGTTTTTTCGCGATTTTTTTGCGGCAGAAAATAAAAACATAAACTTTTGAAATTCCCAAACATTTTTGAAAATTAAAATTTTTTTAATATTTCTGTATGATGTTAGTGCAAGCTATAGCCACTTATTTACACATCGAAACGCTCTGTGGTCTTTTGATCTCACATAAATTTATCACTGTAGTCTTGGAGACCATGGAGAAACATATGGGTTCCTGTGGAGTAGTTTTACACCGAATCTACCCGAGATATATCAGAGTTAAAACATTCTTTTATACAGTGTAAATACCTGTAAACGAACCTTTTGAATTTTCAGTCCATTTTTTATCATTGCCACAAAAAAATCGCCTAAAATTTTGGCTGCCACACGGGGTGACCCCCTTAAAATAGTTATGGAAAATCGATTCTGTACTCAAATCTTCTCTTAGCCAGCATGTGAATTCGCGGTAAACCACAACTATTATATTTGCTTGGTGATGTTAATCCGACGTTAGATTAGTATAGGCAAAGGTTTTCATTTTTTAGTCTCGGAGATGATAGTTTGAAGATTAATACTTTTCGATGACAGCAAGTTTAAACTTACGTCGCCTGCTGGATGGGCCATGGCTCCAGCGATTGCGAAGGCCACGAGCAGAACCATCAAGAAGTGGAATTTCGCCATCTTTGATACACGGAGGAGAGAAGTGTAAACTTTGAAACTCGATAGACGTCTGAACGATTCCAACAAGTAATTGTGATTTTTAGAAACGAACAGACCGGCTTTTATAATCGTCATATCAATGATAAATTATCTTTTGTACATTTTCTCACGTACTAATATTTTTCCATTTTGTTTTATCTACAAATTATGGGAAAGCACGATCGATGTTAAGGCAAGTTTTAATTTCTATTGAACTCTCCTTTAGCAATTTTCTGATACGAAAATCACTAATCACTTGATACGTGCCCAAAACGAACTCGGCAACATGCTTATCTTACCAATAGATTGCAATAGCGAAAAAATTCCTGCTTAATCGATGTGAAAAGTTATTGCAACACGATTACTGATAATACTATCTACACATAAATTCTAAAGAAATCTCTCCCGTTATGGATTCTACATTATTTCATAAATTTAATGAACTTCTTTAATTTATGCAGATACACGAGTTTCGTTAAATTCTGCGCAGAAAATGCCAACAGTGTCTGTATTATGTCGATTTGTATAACGTTTTTTGAAACCCTACAAAATCTCGACTGCAAAAATCAAGATTTCAAAAAGGACAGCAATAGTTCGAAATCTGGAAAAAAATGCATAAGCGCAAAAAAAAAAATTAATTGCAACTAATGTGGTGTTCGAACCTTATATGGATGTAAAATTGTTAGATGAAAATAAAATGAGTAAAAAAAAGGCTATCGGCCCACGGTGTTCTTAGCGGTTACCCATCTAATCTAAGTTCTGACCATACTACATGCGGCTCTACGCCTCGAAATAGAATAACTGCAGTCGACAGCGAGTATGGTCGTTTGCTAAGATGAATATGCTCAATTTTAATATCAATAATAGAAATATTCACGAACCAGAAAATGTTATGAATGTTTTGAGACATGTTTTAAATTACAAAAAATATTTTCCTTCTGCATTACTCCGGTAGAGATATATCGGTGGGGTGGAGAATTTGTACGTGAATGAAGCAACAGATTTTAGTATCAGGCAAATATTCGGCGTTTGCAGGGTGAAAATTAATGTTGCTGTGTATTGTAACGTACGAAGGTCTACCAAAATAATAGGCGCCAGGCCTTATTTGTAAGACAAATTGGCAGTCCTGCAGCTACTCTAAACCTTAGAGCCGTCATGGAATTCTATTGGCTGATGGAAGAAGGGAGGGGATGGAACGAAATAAGTGTATAAATACAGCGTCACAACCGGGCACCATCATCACTCCGTCTTCAAGCGGTAACTGACTTACTCGTTTTCAATTTTCAACACAATGACTGGACGCGGAAAGGGAGGAAAGGGATTGGGAAAAGGAGGAGCTAAACGCCATCGCAAAGTTCTTCGCGATAACATCCAAGGAATCACGAAACCAGCTATCCGTCGTTTGGCTCGTCGTGGAGGTGTCAAACGTATTTCTGGTTTGATCTATGAAGAAACTCGTGGTGTGCTCAAAGTTTTCCTTGAAAACGTTATCCGTGATGCAGTAACTTACACCGAGCACGCCAAGAGGAAGACAGTAACTGCAATGGACGTCGTGTATGCTTTGAAACGTCAAGGCCGTACTCTCTACGGATTCGGTGGTTAAACGTTCGTCGTTTGCGTTCTTCACATGTAACATCGACAAAACGGCCCTTTTAAGGGCCAAAAATATATCTAAACGTAGATTATATTCCAGTTACACAATCTTCAGGTACTATAGCGTGTAAGAATCACTGCAATTTGAATTAATTTTTATCGAATGTTGGGACTTTTGATGCGTTACGTTTTAAAGGAGCCGTTATGAAGCCATATTGAAAAATCGCAGATGAATTGATATTCTCCTAAGCACTATTCAGAATTGATACTGTTTATCACATTTTGCCTAACATAGTTGTTAGTAGCCAGTAAGCTGTTTCAGATGAAAACATTCATCACATTCGACGCACAAACGAGATCGATCTTGTTTTATACCACATGATCACCTTGATAAGATGCGAAATGAAATTTCAAGTGATTTTTTACACGGTACTTCGCTTTAGAGCAATAACATGCTCCAATTTTTTTTGTAACATTGAAATTTAACATAAATGGATTTATTTACGAACGAATTACCAAGGAATGAAACAACCATGGATCTAGAGCTCGATAAATTAGGGATGTTCTTTCAAAGAATGTCACAATCTCTGATTGGTAGATTTTTTAAGTTTTATCAATTCTTAACTTTTTAGTAAATCATGAAATTAATTTAGCTGGAAACTAGCTGAAACAACTGCTCCTTAATAGCTGCATTGAATCATCCGGAAAATTAAACTTTAACGCGTTTAATAGTCGAAGTAGAAAGTATTTAAATGATTGAACAAATAAGGAATCCATGGAAATACTTGTGGCCATAAAGGGCAACGGGAGCGCAAAGTTGAATAGCTTCAATGATGAATACACGCTCGGTAATACAAAAATAAATTCTATCGTTTGATTAGAGTCGGTAAATTATTGTGATTTGTAGATTGAAAGATACTGTTCTTCGTTAAAAATATTTGTTGGCCCTAAAAAGGGCCGTTCGATATTCTTGAAATGTCAATTACTTGGAGCTGGTGTATTTGGTGACGGCTTTGGTGCCTTCACTGACAGCGTGCTTGGCAAGTTCACCAGGCAAGAGAAGTCGTACAGCGGTCTGAATTTCCCGAGACGTTATGGTAGATCGCTTGTTGTAATGAGCGAGGCGAGAAGCTTCCGCAGCGATACGTTCAAAAATGTCGTTGACGAAGCTGTTCATGATGCTCATCGCCTTGCTGGAGACTCCAGTGTCGGGATGGACTTGTTTCAATACTTTGTAGATGTAGATAGCGTAGCTCTCCTTCCTTTTGCGCTTCTTCTTCTTGTCGGTCTTCGTAATATTTTTCTGGGCCTTACCGGCCTTCTTGACGGCTTTACCACTGGCTTTGGGAGGCATGGTGATAGAATCTCGATCGAAAGATGACGAGGGAATGAGGTTGCACGTTTTCGGGATCCTTTATATATAAAATTTTGCTCCGACCGGCGCACTCTTTGGCTGACGAGAGTGGGGGGAAGAAATTGTGACCAGCGCACCAATCAGAGTGACGGAAAAGTGGAAGCTAAAACGCTATCTCTCGGCGAAAAAGAATGGTTCGCGTTTGGAGTGGCTGAGAAACAATGTATCTTTTCTCTTTCCACGTGATTTGTAAAAACGTTGTTCGTTTGAAGAATGTAAACAAAATAATGGAAACCGAATAATTATTTTGAAATAAAATTTCCGATTCATAAACCCAGATGAATAATAATATTGAGGCAAAAAATTGAGAGCCAACGGCACGCGGTGTTCCCAAGCGGTCACCCATCCAAGTACTGACCGCGCCCAATGCTGCTTAACTTCAGTGATCGGACGAGAACTGGTGCTTTCAGCGTGGTATGGTCGTTGGCTGACGGGAAAATTGAGCGGCTGAAATTTTGTATTGTATTTGTCTTCCAGCTGTACAACGCCATGCGTTTTTTACATCGCCCCGTCTTACATACTTCCGTATCTTATCTTACTATTAGAATCTCACATTCCAGCATTCACTTACATTATTTTACATTATTTTTATACTTGTACACTCATCCTTCCCTACTCGCTCTCCTATTTCTACATCCTTCCCCCTGTCTCTTGCTATGCATCTCCTTCCTAATCCTACTAACCGCTTTCAAGTATTGACATAGATCTGTTCTCATTTGTCCTTTCAGCGTTTCCACTGTCCATAGCCATAGCTCGTTCCCTATCTTCCCTCCCCTCCATTCCTCGACTTTTCTGACCCATTCCTTCTTGACTTTCTCTCTGACTTTCCTGCACCTCCACACGTGAGGTAAACTATCCTCCTCTTCCTCGCACATAACACACGTCCAATTGGTATACCCTTTTTTGCCCACTGTCCCAATATTTCCGCACCTCATCCTTGCCCACTGTTCCTTCAAGTCCCCCCCTGTTTTCTCACAATCCCAATATTTCTCCCTCCCCATTCTCGATTTAATTTCCTTGTAGAAACTGTTGTACGTGGATTTATCAGTCTTTAACCAGTCCCTCTGTACGTCCTGTTCCATCAGTCTTTCTTCTCCTTCCTTAAGTAATTTTTCGGTTCCTTTGATGCTTTCTCCCTTCCTCAGCCTCTCTAATACTCTCCCATCGCCTACCTTTCCCATCGCTTCCTTGAGTTCTTGTCCCCATTTTGATTGATTTCCGTTTTTTAACCCTCTTAATTCTTCCTTTAGACATATTTTAGGCCATCTTTTTCCCTCCATTTTTCCTATATTAATCAGGTACCTTCCCGCTCTCCTTCTTGCTTCTATCTCTACGCTATGCCTCCCTGCTTCCAGTTTCCAAATGTAATCCGGGGTGTTTTTCGCTATCCCCATAATCATTTTTACAAAATTTCCTTGCAGTTTCTCCATTATTTCCCTTCTTTTCCACCCCCAGATTTCAATTCCGTAGAGCGCTCCGGCCTTCACTAACGAATCCATTAATTGTTGTCTATCCTTCAGTTTGTCTATTCTCGCTCTTTTCATCACTCCCCAAACCGAATTTATCGCTTTTCTGGCCTTCCCCTCTAGAATTCTCAGATGTTTTCCCATCGTGTTTTTGGTTGAAAACCAGAAACCTAGGTATCTGAATTCTTTCACTACCTCCAGCTCTACTCCTTTGTACTTCCACGATTCACTTTCTTTCCTCCTTCCCCCGCGTCTGAATACCATTATTTTAGTTTTCTTTTCATTCACTTCCAACTTGTTTTTAGTTACATATTTTTCCAGTGCTCGAATCATTCCCTCCAGCTCCCTAGCGTTTTCTGCTAAAATTGCAATATCGTCTGCATACTTCATTACGTAGAATTTTTCACCCCCCATGACCGTACCCCCTTGTTTCTTTTTTTCCCATATTTCGTCTATATCATCCACCATAAAATTGAATAATATCGGGCTTAGAGGGCAGCCCTGCCTCACCCCTGCCTCCGTTTCGAACCCGTCACTGATTCCTTCCCCTGTAATTACTTCATTTTCCGTTCTTTTGTAAATTCCCCTAATCATTTTCCACATATTCCCTCTTACCCCCCTACCCCATAACTTTTTCATCAATATTTCTCTATCAACCCTATCAAAAGCCGCCTTGAAATCGACAAATGCCACATAGAGTTTGCCCTTTTTCTCTTTCAATCGATTATTTATTAGTGCATTAAGCACGAATATATGATCCCTCGTCCCCCTCCCCGGCCTGAATCCTCCCTGGCTTTCCCTGAAAATTTCTTTCCTCTCGGTCCATTCCCTTAGCCTGTTTGCCATTATGCTCGCCAGGATTTTGTACCCAATGTCCAGTAGCGAAACTCCCCTATAGTTTCCCGCTATCTCCTCGTCTCCTCCCTTGTGTATCGGAAATATTCTGGCTTTTTCCCACCCTTGAGGTATTTCCCCTTTTTCCCAGCAATTGTTTAAAATCTCCCTTAGCTCCTCTCTCCTCTTTAGGCTCATTCCTTTAATGAACTCCGCAGAGATCCCATCTTCCCCCGCTGCTTTTTTATTCTTTAATTTTCTAATGACTTTGTCTAATTCTTCCTTTGTTATTACCCCGTCCAATTTTTTATCAACCGATTTTTCCAGCTGTCTATCTATTTCCGTCGTCTTCTCTTTGGTACCCTCTCTCTTACCCAGCAATTGTTCAAAGTGTTCCTTCCACTGTTCTCCACTAATATTTTCTCCCACCCTTTTTCTTTTAATTCTAAAGACCCCTACCGCCTCCCACCATTGCGACATGTCCTTACTTTCCCCCACTTTTTTCCATTTTTCTTCGAACCACTCCTTCTTCTTCTTCTCACATATCTCTTTTAGTTTCTTTCTTTCTTTCGTCAGCATCCCCTTATCTTCTATATCTTTCGTCTTCAAAAACCTCTTAAGACTTTTCCATACCCTCTTCTTTAGTTCCTTGCACTCCTGGTCCCACCATAGCGCATTCCCACTCCCTCCTTTTTTTTGCTTCATACTCATTTTTGTCTCTTCCGCTGCTCTCCAGATGTCCCCTTTCAACCTTTCCCACTTGTTTCCCCCTTCCTCCCTATTTACTCTCGTCTCCTCTTCTACTAAATCATCCATGCGCTTTTCAAATTCTTCTGCCCTTTCCTTTTTCCACCTTAATTTTTTGATTTCCTCCTCTTGTGCTCTGTCCCCTCTGCTTTCCCTTCCGCTCGATTGTTCCATTCTCCTTTTAATTTCAAATGTTACCGGTAGGTGGTCAGATTCCATTCTGTCTCCCACTTTTATTCTCACTACCGCATCATTCTCCTCATCCTCCATTTTTATTATATAGTCTAGCACCGATCCGCTCCCTCTTCCTCCCACATAAGTCAGTCCGCCATTTTCATCCCCTTTCACTCGCCCATTAAGCACCGCTAGGGCCATTCTCTCGCAGAACTCAATCAGTTTCCTGCCCTCTGAATTGATCAGTTTGTCCTCCGACCTTCTTTCTTTTTTTAACCCCTCTTCTTCCTCTGTATCTAGCATTCCCAATTCTTCCCCTATTCTAGCATTGAAATCCCCTGCAATTATTATTCCCACCCCTTCTTCCATACCCCTGTTAACCCATGCCTTTAGCTCCCCTTCCACCGCCTTAAAACCCGCATTATTATAAATTTCTATTATCCATATTTCTTTCTCATACGGTTCTCTATTTAGTTTAATAATCATTCCAAATTTCCACTCACACACTTCACATTTCCGACATATATTTCTTTTAATTCCAATCAGGTGCCCCCCACTCGCTCTCCCCCTTCCCTTTTTTCTTTCCGCCGGTTTCGCCCACCACTGGAAGTCCCTCTTCAAGTTCCTTATCGCATTTTTTTCTTTCCCTTCTTCGAACCATGTTTCCTGAATCATCACCATGTCGAAACCCCTTATAAAGTCCGTTAGCCTCCTTAATTTCCCACCACCCGCGATATTCCACGTTAACGTTTTAATAACCTCTCCTTTCCTCCCTCCGAAATGTCATCTTCTCTATTTCCCCTTCCAACTCAACCCACTGCCACCACACCCCATTAACACACAGCTTCAGATACCCACTCCTCACTACTTTCCCCGCTCTTCTTTCTTCTTCCGCTTTTCGATCCATCCACTCCTGTACCTCGGCTTCCCTCGCTGTCAAGTCGTCGTGCACCGAGATTCCTGTCCCACGCAGTTCTGCTCTCCTTCTCATAATCTCTTTTTTTGTTTCGACGTTTTGCACCGTCGCCACAGGTCCTCCTCCCAGCCGTTGGACTCTCACTATCTTGGGGTCTAATCCCATTCTTGCTCTTATCAGCTGGGACATTTCCTCTGCCACTTTCGCATCCGAGCCGCCGCAGTAGATGCCTCTGAACCTTATGTTCCTTTTCCTCCCAATTCTTTCCTGTCTCTCCCACTGCCATTCCCTTTCCGACAAAGCCTCCGGTTTTTTTCCGCTGTCTACACCTTTTCCTCCCTCGTTCGCTGCTTCCTCTCTTTCCTCCCAGACTCTTTCGTTTTCCGATCTGCTGCCTCCAGTTTTCCCCTTTTCCCTTGTCCCATCCTCCTCTTTCTCCTCGCTATTTTGTAGCTGCTCCAGTTCCCTTGAGCCTGTTCCGCTACTCCAATTTGTCCTTGCTCGCGTTTCCTCCTCTCCAACCTCATTGTTGTTGTTGTCCGAGCCGACCGATTTGTCCCATCCGCATGCCCCCTCACACTCTCTGGCTTCCCTTCGTCTTTTCAGTTCGCTGTTCTCCTCCTTCAGCACTTCCACTTTTGCTTTCCACTCCCCCAATATTTCATCCATTTCCTTCATTCTCCCTTCTAGTTCCTTTTTTTCCTCCTCCCATACTGCTTTGTCTCGGTACATACGCATCTTCCACTGCTCCGTCTCCGCCAACAGTTCTCGTACTATCCTGCTCATGTCTTCGCATCGGCATGGCAGCGGCGCGATTTCCTTCTTAATTCCCTCGGTTTCTTTTTCAATTATTCCCTTTAATCTCAACTCCGTCGCTCTCAAGACTTCCTCCATCTCTTTTAAAAATACCTTATTTCCACTGCCATCTCCCTTCTTCTCCTCTGTGCTCCTCCTCGACGCTTCCTTTCCTTCCTCCTCGCTTGCCCCGGCCCGATCCGTTTCCCTCTCCTCGAGATTTCCATCCTCTTCCTCCGATGTTGTTACAATGACACTCATCTCGTGTATGTTTCTCGGCTTCCTTTTTTGTTCCTCCTTCTCGCCTCTTATCAGGAAACTTTCTAGACCGCTCTTTCCATCATTCCCCTCTATTTCCCCTTTCTTCTGAGTATTCGGCTTGTTCCCGGGTCCTCGCTTCACCTTACTTCCAGTGCTGCCCCCTGTGGTCTTTTCCGCGCACTTCGTCTCCCTCTTCCCTTCCCCCTTGCTTCCACTGCTTTTGGCGCTACCCGTAACGGTCGACGCCATGCTCACACTTTCTAACCTCACTTTTGCTGCTCGATTCCTATGCCCGATTTCACTTCTGATTATTGAATCTAGCTATTGCCCACACTTCCACTTGCTTTTCACACCCAGCGCTTTCTTCCTAATCACTTTTCCTTTAATTTTTCGCACTGAATCCCCCAATTCGCCTTCCTCCAGAAACCGCGCGCCCGAGCTTCGTCTTACCTCAACGAACCGGCAACCGGAAGTCGAGCGGCTGAAATTTTTGCAAATACATCCGCATAAAATCGTAAATTCCGTAATCATCGAGGCGTCGAAGAATTTGAGGTCTTCACGTAATTTTTTCCATGAAAAAATGACATCGCTGCTGGTCCTCTTCGTTTTACTACTCCATTTCCGGTTTTGGAGTAATCAGCGATATTTCTATTTGTCCGACATCTTTGTCCGGGCGTGTGGGTTGAATATGTTTCCTCGTGGTGGAAAAAAAAAACATGTGGACATTTCGATGATGAATTCATCATTTTCAACGATTAAAACAAAATACGATCGTGTTAATTGGCAAAATTGAGGGCCAACGGCACGCGGTGTTCCCAAGCGGTCACCCATCCAAGTACTGACCGCGCCCAATGCTGCTTAACTTCAGTGATCAGACGAGAACTGGTGCTTTCAGCGTGGTATGGTCGTTGGCTGACGGGAAAATTGAGCGGTTGAAATTTTTGTAAATACATCCGCATAAAATCGTAAATTCCGTAATCATCGAGGCGTCGAAGAATTTGAGGTCTTCACGTAATTTTTTCCATGAAAAAATGACATTGCTGCTGGTCCTCTTCGTTTTACTACTCCATTTCCGGTTTTGGAGTAATCAGTGATATTTCTATTTGTCCGACATCTTTGTCCGGGCATGTGGGTTGAATATATTTCCTTGTGGTGAAAAAAAAAACATGTGGACATTTCGATGATGAATTCATCATTTTCAACGGTTAAAACAAAATACGATCGCGTTAATTGGCAAAATTGAGAGCCAACGGCACGCGGTGTTCCCAAGCGGTCACCCATCCAAGTACTGACCGCGCCCAATGCTGCTTAACTTCAGTGATCGGACGAGAACTGGTGCTTTCAGCGTGGTATGGTCGTTGGCTGACGGGAAAATTGAGCGGCTGAAATTTTTGTAAATACATCCGCATAAAATCGTAAATTCCGTAATCATCGAGGCGTCGAAGAATTTGAGGTCTTCACGTAATTTTTTCCATGAAAAAATGACATCGCTGCTGGTCCTCTTCGTTTTACTACTCCATTTCCGGTTTTGGAGTAATCAGTGATATTTCTATTTGTCCGACATCTTTGTCCGGGCATGTGGGTTGAATATATTTCCTTGTGGTGAAAAAAAAACATGTGGACATTTCGATGATGAATTCATCATTTTCAACGGTTAAAACAAAATACGATCGCGTTAATTGGCAAAATTGAGAGCCAACGGCACGCGGTGTTCCCAAGCGGTCACCCATCCAAGTACTGACCGCGCCCAATGCTGCTTAACTTCAGTGATCGGACGAGAACTGGTGCTTTCAGCGTGGTATGGTCGTTGGCTGACGGGAAAATTGAGCGGCTGAAATTTTTGTAAATACATCCGCATAAAATCGTAAATTCCGTAATCATCGAGGCGTCGAAGAATTTGAGGTCTTCACGTAATTTTTTCCATGAAAAAATGACATCGCTGCTGGTCCTCTTCGTTTTACTACTCCATTTCCGGTTTTGGAGTAATCAGCGATATTTCTATTTGTCCGACATCTTTGTCCGGGCATGTGGGTTGAATATATTTCCTTGTGGTGAAAAAAAAAACATGTGGACATTTCGATGATGAATTCATCATTTTCAACGGTTAAAACAAAATACCATCGCGTTAATTGGCAAAATTGAAAGCCAACGGCACGCGGTGTTCCCAAGCGGTCACCCATCCAAGTACTGACCGCGCCCAATGCTGCTTAACTTCAGTGATCAGACGAGAACTTTTTTTTTTTTAACTCTTTATTAGAAATTTTATAAAAACATTTATACAACAGATCATATGTTATACATATACATCATATGTTATAAATATATATTCTAACATTTTCTTTAATTGTACGTAGTCCCTTGCTTTTCAGCTTAACCTACCATTTTCTCTTATTGTCCTACTTTGTATCGAGATCTTAGAAATTAGATGTATTTGATGTTTTATTGGAAATTGTTACGTTAATGTGGACGTGGTACTGGATTTTGTGTAGGAAAAACTTGAGTCATATTGATAAAAAAAACCTACTGTTGGCAATTGTCAGCTTGGGGATGTGGAAATAATTCCCAAGTGTATTTTGTATTTTTAGTTGTAAAATATATGTAGAATATCTTGAGGTAGTTTGTGTTTGTATTCAAAAGGTAGGTTGTGTATTTTTAAGTTTTTTGTGTAGCGTGTTAGTAGGTTGACTTCTAGTGCTGTTCCGTAGAATTTTTCGGCTAGTTTTTTGGTGTAATCTTTAATCATCGGGATATTTGTTCTATTTTGTAAGTTCGTTATTCTTGCGTATATATTCTCTTCGAGTATAAGTCGGAGGCATTTGTTTTGGAATCTCTGTAATAGTTGCATATTTGTAGGCGCGATATTACACCATGCGCATGCTGGTGATGCATACAGCATTATAGGTCGAAGAATCATTTTATAAATTAAGAGTTTTTCGTTGAATGCTAGTTTCGAGTTTTTTGCCATCAGAGGGTAGAGTTTTCTGAAAGTAGCTATTGCTTTCTGTATGGGTTTATTGATGTGGTTTTTGAATGTTAACTTGGAGTCTAGGTGTACTCCAAGATATTTTACTGTTGTTATGGGTGTGGTTCTATGTCCATTGACTTTGATGAGTTCGAATATTGTACTTTTTCTGTTAAATTTTTTAGAGAACACAATTACTTCTGTTTTTGTTTCTTTTAGGGCAATTTTCCATTTTTTGTCGAACTGTTGTAGTATGTTGACATGGATTTGTACTTGTTTAGCGGCAATATTAGCACTGTGTGCATGAGCATATATTGCCGTATCGTCTGCAAACAGAGCTAATGCTATTTTTTGGAAGGTGGGTATATTATTGAGATAAATGTTGAATAATTTTGGACCTAATCTGAGCCTTAAGGTACTCCTGCTCTTATTTTTCTCTTTGTAGAGTGTTCGTTATTATTGACTGTTACCTGTAAGTGTCTATTTTTGAGATATGAGTTTATATATTTTATGAGCGATATGGGATATTTGAATTCTATCATTTTGTATATTAGCCCATCAATCCAGACTCTGTCGAAGGCTTTTTCAATGTCTAAGAGAAGCATGACTATTACTTTGTTCCAGTTGTAGTTCATTCTAACATCGGTTACGATTCGTGTTAGTTGTTGTACTGTATTGTGTTTTTCGCGAAATCCGAATTATTGGTCAATTAATATATTATTGGCATTTTCGAATTTGTTCATTCGACGGGAGATTACTTTTTCTGTGAGTTTCCAGTTTTCCTACGGTTGGTAGTAAGCTTTTCTTTATTAGGCTTGTGGATGGGTATTATGTTACCTGTTTTCCATTGGCTTGGGTAGTGTGAAAGTTTGATCGATGCGTTTATTATGTAGGTTATTTGTACTATTGCTATTGCAGGTAGTGTTGTTATTATTTCTATGATTTCTTTGGGAGAAGTCAGGTTTTTGTACCAATCATCTTCATTTTCTTTGCTTATTTCATTTTGGACTTTTTCCATTATTTTCAATTGCTCTTCAGTGTTATTATCGAGATCTATGTTATGTACGCTTTCGAATTGATCTGCTAGCATATTAGCTTTATCCATGTCGCTCATTGCTTCTAAATTGTTTTTTTCTAGTGTAGGGATAGAATTGTATTCTCTTTTGAAAATTTGTTGTTTCAAAAGTTGTCGTGTATATTTATTTTTTGCAGTTTTTTCTGGAATTTTTCATTTCGGTATGTGTTTATGTCTAATTTTATAATGCTATTTAGTCTCGTAATTTCTTCTTTGTATCTTAAGTTTCTAGTTCTTTGCCATTTTCTTCTTATTTTATTTCTTTCCTTAATCATATTGAATATACTAGTTGGTATTTGATCGTCAATTTCATTTATTGTCTGCAGAGGTATAATGAATATCGTGATTGAGAATTTTTTTTATTCAATCGTCGAAATAAAGAAAACATGCGTGTTGTAAGTATGAACTAGTCTAAAAGAGCAAAGCGAAACATTCTTCGTCATTGTCGAAGCATTTTTAGCATTGGGAAAAAACTTGAAGAGTTCATTGTATGAAACAAAATTTCAAATTTAATCGAGAGTACTTTGATTTTTAAATCGGTTTATAATCAAAACCCATACAAATTCAGAATTGTTCTCAGTGGTCCTAAGGCTGCGTCCCGTTCCTTATAACATGGATCAATAGTGGGAAACCTTATAAAATGCTATTGGCTCGTGGATCAAGGGAGGGGATGAACCCGAAAAAGAGTATAAAACCAGGGTCTGCAGCCTCTGACCATTAGTTCGAGGCTCGAGCAGGGACGTTCGTCATTCAACTACTGTCTATTTATCCATACGACGATGACTGGTCGTGGAAAGGGAGGAAAAGGATTGGGAAAAGGAGGAGCGAAGCGTCATCGTAAAGTTCTCCGTGATAATATCCAGGGAATCACGAAGCCGGCTATTCGTCGCCTGGCTCGTCGTGGCGGTGTCAAGCGTATTTCAGGCTTGATCTACGAAGAGACTCGTGGTGTCCTCAAAGTGTTCCTTGAAAACGTCATCCGTGATGCAGTCACATACACCGAGCACGCTAAGCGAAAAACTGTCACAGCCATGGACGTTGTCTATGCATTGAAACGTCAAGGCCGTACTCTCTACGGATTTGGCGGTTAAACCTTTTTTTCACGCAGTCGTATATCGCATCAAAACGGCCCTTTTCAGGGCCAACAAATTTTTTTCGTAGGATAATTCTATTCATAAACTTTTAATAAGATGTTCAGAGATACATCCAATTTTTCGAATGCCAGGTGCAATATCAAAAACACGAAGAAAAAGTACAAGATGTTTGTAGAACATCAATAACGACGCATATAATTATTCCGAAGTTTTATTAAGAGGAAATTATCACGATTTTTAAATTGTAACTTGAGAAAGTGCAAATCAAGTTTGAGAATAAACTTTTACTACACTGGTAATGGAAGATGGAAAAAGATCTTTGAGTTTTTTTTCAAGACAATTTTTTTTTTTATCGTACATGCTAGAACGAATAAACCAACTTTTACTTCATTCCTTTCTTTCTTTTAATTACCGTCGATATTTCTACCTTCTTGCCCTGACCGTTGGTTCTAGTCTTCATATGCAAGTGAGATTAATTATGAGCCCAGGTGATTCTCACTTGAAGGAGGATTCAGTGGAATTTTCGATTGCGTGGTCAGTCAGAATACATTAACGTTGCCATGGGGTTTGGGATGTTGCGATAAGATGAGATACGAATTCTTCGATATACATGTGGTCCACTGTGCCGGATACAAGAGTTCATTAAATTCGATCGATGGTATAGGAGAATTTCAGTCCATCCGGCTCATAAAAAGAGTAGATTCTATAACATTGCGCTCCCTGATGGACGCCTGAAGCCCATTAGTTTTGTGATTTAAGAACAATGTTCAGCTACATATTTGTTATAGTTTTTAAAAGAATTGTAAAACTGAACAGAGATTCAATATATTAAAGATTAAATACTCAAAATCGCTCATTAACTGTTGAAATTATTTGCTTCTTGAAATCTTCCCTTTTTTACGAGTTTTCCTTTAATATCAGTTACCACTTAACGATATCGAAAGACTTGTAAGGTCCGGAACAAGATTAATGCATAATCATGTTTTAGCGTGATTTTTATATAAAATGAACAAAAAATATTGTATGCTAGATACTATTCAATAAAGTCAGCATTCCTTTTGATTGCATTTGAAATCTGAAATAGCCGTAAGATCTATAAGTGCATGGACCGTTTTATGGATCTCATTAAGCGAATTTCACAACCAAATCGTCAGAACAGTATCTTTCTTCAAAATATATACCTGGTGTAAGTGTGATTCTTGTTGTTCGAAGAAACATGCACCTCACGAATCACTTACGATACCATGCAGCAGTTAAAGTGAAGCTTAAAATGAATAATAAATAAAAGCGTGGCCACAGAAATTGAACTACGTTTTAAAAGATAGATTGTTTTTAAAAAGATCGATTGCTTTTGGAAAACGAATTACTTGGAGCTTGTATATTTTAGTTACAGCTTTAGTTTCTTCACCAACGACGAATTTGTTACTTCTTAAAATATTTCCCTGGCAACAACCGTTGAATTTTAATACTACATGGTCACATAAATATTCCGTGGCCTCATAAAATACTTGCATCTGGTTTCATAGACAAAGGTGTGTGTCTTTAGAAATGAGTTTGTATTATTATGGTAACATGAAAAAATAATTCATATCCATCTAGCTCCAGATAAAGAATATTTTAACAATAAATGCAAATTTCTTTTACCAACGATCATTCATTTTTAAGGAAATTTGAGACGAAGAAATATTTTGCATTCAACTGTGTGCGAAAATCCCCTATGCTGATGGCTCGGGGTTGATTTGCTAAGTTCGTGTCACCATGCAGTGGGTGAATGTTACCCTATAATCTATGTTTGGGACAGAAATGGCTATCGAAATTTTTAGTACAATTATAACATCGATAAAAATATTTAAAAATATACAATATTTATAAATGATTTTAAATAATACGAAATTATACAAATAATGGGAAAAAATTAGAGAAATCAGACTGTTTTAGGTGACGAGAGAAGAGCTTGATTGGAAAGAATACGCGAACACAACAATAAAGAATGGGACACAAAACTAGAAAACTTAAGAGTAACAGACAACTCCATATGGAAAGTAGCTAAAGCTATCGTAGTCCAGTCATTATATACATTTGGAAATGCAAATGAACCGAGAAGGCTAAATTTTTGATATGACGTGGGGGGGGGGGGGCTTAGAAAAGCTTCAGTTCAAATTGTCGACCAAGATTTCCTATGTGCATTTTGCGCCACCTTAAAAAAAGGGTTAAAATCAGTTTTTTTACAATAACTCGGTTTTCCGTTGAGATACGAGAATTTTGAATTCATACTTTTTTGTTGCTTTTTTTGTGCTCTAGAATTAAGGTCCTATACATTTTTCACCTATTGTTTATATTTATTGAGACATCGATCGAAGAAGTCAGAAATTTAGGTAATGAAATTTGTTTTTTGCTATTTTCTCTTTTCTCGCGATAGATATCGAAAAATTGTCTATTATAAAACTTGTAGAGCGTGTTCAGACCTACAATTTCGTTTTTTTAATTTTTTCCTCCGACCAAAATTATGATCTCTAGCACGCCGCAAAGTCAGTAAGTCCGTGCCCCGCTTCGATGCAGCCGCTCGCACGGTTGTATGCACACGTCGAAACGGATGGGAGGTTGTTCGGGAAATTATTGGGATAAAACATAAACAAATAAACCAGACAAATTATGCAACAAAAACATGAAATTTATTGAACAATTATTTTTTTGTGTAGCCAAAAATAATAATTAAGGGCCCCCGTTTTTTTTTAATATTCTTCGTCGTTTCGATGGTCCTGGTTGAAGAAGTTCTTCCTCGGTCAACTCTTCGAGTTGTAGAGACTCTTGAACCGCTGGAAATGATGCAGGGATGGTCGAAACATCATCATCATCGCCAAAGCTAACACAAATATCATACCCACACTACATGGACCGGCAGGCCTAGTTTACACAGATGAAGATAAAGCAAATGTACTTGCCGAAAACTTCGAAAGAGTGCACCACTTGACCGAAGATCTAGGAGACGAAAACACAGACAACCAAATTCACACAACCTACAACCAAATCAAAACAAGCAACATAGAGATAAACACAATAAAGCTTTGCTCACCCAATGAGATCGGTCAAATAATTAAAAAATTAAAACTAAAAAAAGCCCCAGGCTCGGACAATATACAAAACATAGTTCTGAAACACTTACCAAAAAAGGCTATAGTACAATTAACATACATCTTTAACCAGGCACTCAAAAACTCCTATTTCCCACACAACTGGAAACAAGCCAACGTGCTAGCGTTCCAAAAACCAGGCGAAGACAAAACCTTCCCGCAAAGCTACCGTCCGATCAGCCTCTTACCAACGATGAGCAAAGTTCTCGAGAACATCATCCTGAATAGACTCAAACAATATGAATTAACAGCACAAACACTAATGGACGAACAATTCGGGTTCAGAAAAAACAGAAGCACAGTACAACAACTAGCACGAATTACAAACTACATCTCAAATAACCTGAACAGAAAAAAATCCACCACAATGTTATTATTAGATATTGAGAAAGCTTTTGACACAGTATGGCACGAAGGCCTCATACACAAACTTAACAACGAACACATACCAATGTACCTCATAAAAATAATCATTAGCTACCTCGAAAACAGAAAATTCAGGGTAATAATAAACAACACCCCCTCAATCGAACAAACAATAGTAGCAGGAGTACCACAAGGGTCCATACTAGGCCCTGTACTTTTCTCTTACTACATAAACGACATTCCCAAAGACCAAAAAACAAATACAGCACTGTTCGCAGACGACACAGCACTATACACTGCATCTTGGAATAAAAAAACAGCAATCACACATCTCCAAAACAGAATAAACTCGCTGACACACTACTATGAAAAATGGAAAATAAAAATCAACGCTGCCAAGACAGAATTAATTATATTCACCAAGAAAACAAAACTCAAAAAAACAGAAATTAATTTAGAAATTGAAATCGATGATGAAACAATATCACCAACCAACGAAGTAAAATACTTAGGAGTTATTCTTGATAAAAACCTAAACTTTAGCAAATACATCAACAAAACATGCAGCAAAGCAATACAAATAAAAAACATACTATACCCCCTCATCAATAAGAACAGCAAACTAACAATTAACAACAAAACGCTACTCTTTAAAGCCCTGATCAAACCCATCTTACTATACGCAGCACCAATTTGGAGCAATGCAGCCAAATCAAACATCAAAAAAGTACAAACTATTCAAAATAAAATACTAAGAATGATTAGCAAAGCTAACTGGCACGAAAGCAACTTAGAAATAAGAAATAGACTGAAAACAAAAGATATATATGAAGATATTTATGACATGACAAAAGTTTTCTATGAAACCCGGATCAGAATACATAATATACTCAATGATGTAGGTGTATACAACCATGATAATGCCCCATTCAAAATAAAGCACAAACTGCCTCATCAAATATTACTTTAAGGACATGTAAACTTTGTAAATAGTTGTAAATACAGTTAGGCTAAGTAAACCCTAGAATAAGCACACAACAAACAATAAAATTAATGGAGTTTTTTTCAAATTTTTATTCACAAATACACAAGAAAAATTACAGAAACACAGATACAAAACAAAAACATGATATCAAAAGAAAAACGCACTTGGTTAGTCCCCTCGGGACGGGAACAACAATGTATAACAAGAATGTAACTACAAACATGTAAAGCAAAGCAAAAATGACAAATAAAGAAATTTTCAAAAGTAAAGTAAAAGTTGAGCAGTCAGGATTATGTGACAAGGATTCGGGATTCGATCTGCGATCACGACGCAGGAAACTTTTATTCTAGTGAAAAGGAAATAGGAAAAATAACAGGAAAAAGAAAAGTGAAACTGATTCTACGCCAAGGTGCGTCGAAAGATTCAGAAGGACCCATTAATAGTTCCCACATCATGGGGAAAAATTCCAAAAAACGGAGAGCTCCGGCAGCGGACGATCCAAGTGAAGCCAACAACAAACAGACCAAAATCAGGGGGAACGCACGGACGAGAGACCAAATCAACAGCCTTTCGGAATGCGAGTCGGAAAGCGATATGTCAACGACTTCGCAGCAAGAGACAAGGACAGAGACAAGGCAATAAAAGGTGCCACCGATCATCATCAATAACGAAAAGCTCACGGCAGAAGACAAAACAAAACTACATCTCAACATTATTAAAAACTTCAAAGGATCAACTCTAAAATTCACCAACTCAACAATAAACGTGCAACCAAAAACGCAGGAGGACGCAGTCAAACTTATCAAGCAGTTTGAACAAGCCAAATATGACTTCCACACCTATGCAACAGCAAGTCAAAAAATTAAAAAATATGTCATCAGAGGACTCCCAGCCTTAGATGAAAGCCACATCGAGGAAGATTTAACCGAAGCAGGCTTCAAACCCATCAAAATCAAAAAATGAACCAGGGAGCAAATGGAAACCCCAACAGAGTGTCATACTTTGCCTCATTCGATCCGGAAACAAACGCCAGACAACTAAGGACAATACGCAGCATTTGCTCGGTTATCATCACTTGGGAAACTTACAAAAACCCGAAAAAAATTGCACAGTGCTATAGATGCCAAGGCTTTGGCCATGGCACAGCATTCTGCCACAAAGAACCAAGATGCGTGAAATGCATGGAAAAGCATTTGACCAAGGACTGCGGGAAGGCCCCGGAAACAAAGCCGCAGTGCACGAATTGTGGCGGGGAGCATCCAGCCAACGCTATATCGTGCGAAACGTACAAACAACATCTCAAAAGAGTAGCAGAGAAACAACAACAAGGGGCCAGAATGAACAACCGCAGCAAAACAGCGAGCAGAGAACCAGTTCCAGGATTGGCCTCTTTCCCACCGCTTCAGAGCACAGTCAGGACAGCAGGCAGATCATCCCTCCAGGACCAAAACATAGAACAACGAACTACAGAACGACGAGACAAACGCAGCAGTATTACCTCTTACAGCAGTAAGGTAATTCAGGACCAAACAGGTAACAGAGATCCAAGATTCAAAGATAAAATAAACTTAGAATCACAGCAAAACAATAACACGCAGAGCCAACCAATAGTAACGCACGAACAACAACAGTCCATAAACGACAACGATTCATTTACAAATATAATAGAAGAAATACAAATCTTGAAGACGTTATGTGATTTCAATAAAATGCTCAGCATGTTTAAAGAGCTAAACACAAAATTAGCCAACTGCTATGACCATATCTCCAAATGCCAAGTATTCTATAACGTCATCTTGAATTATGTATAGAACAACGCATTCGATAAAAAACGAGCTAAAAATCATGCACTGGAATGCAAATGGTATTAAGAGCAAGGTCAGAGAAGTCATGAATATTATAGATAGACATAAAATAGACATTCTATTATGAAATGAGACAAAGTTACTAACAAAGCATAAATGTAAATTCCCGGGTTATAAGTGTTACAGAAAAGATAGGCAGGGGAACATGACAGGAGGCGGAATAGCCATTTTTGTAAAAAATAACATAACGTGCTCAGAAATTAACCTCGACACAACAAATATTGGAGCGCATGGTATCAAACTACAAAACAACCAAATAATAGTATCAGTATATGCCCGACCGCAAATAAAAATAAACACAGCAGACTTAAATAAAATCTTCGCATCTGGTAACTCGGTGTTAGCTGTCGGGGACTTTAACGCAAAGCACAACAACTGGCACTGTACAAACAATAATGTCAGTGGAAAAACAATATTCAGATATACCTGCTTCTCAAGAATATCGCTTTTAGCCCCGGATAACTACACACTATATCCATACAACCACGCACTCCCAAGTGTAGTAGATTTTGCGTTGGTTAAAAACATGAACAGCCTCAAAATTGAAACCCTTAATGAACTAGACTCAGATCATCTACCCGTAATGATACATTTGAATTATGCACAAGTGCAAACGACAGAAAGACATCACCTCAACTACAAAAAAGCTGACTGGGAAAAATTTTCAGCACTGTTAAACGAAAAAATCATCTTAAAAACCAATTTAAAGAGCGAAACTGATATAGATAATTGCACAAAGGAGTTAACAGACCAGATTAAAGAAGTGATAGAACTCTCAATTCCAATAACAAAGCAAAAATACACAACACCAACACTGCCAGAAGAAATCGTTAAGATAATAAAACTCAGAAATAAGATGAGAAGGAAATTTCAATCTACGCAAAACTTGTATTACAAATATCTACGTAACCTACTCTCCCACACAATAAAAAAGAAAATTAAAGAACATTCTAATACAGCATGGGAAAACAAACTGAAAAGCTTAAAGGTTCAAGACAACTCTATCTGGAGAATGGCGAAAGCTTTCACCAGGCAAGCAGTCACTACCCTCCCCACTTTACATAGCACCCAGGGGCTAGCTATTAGCAGTAAGGAGAAAGCGAACGCACTTGCAGAAAATTTTGAAAAGGTGCACTACATAACAGAAGACATGAGCTCGCGAAGGCATAGCGCACTCATCAATTCTAAATACAGACAAATAACAAGTACAGATATAAACGCAAACGTTATCAGCTATGTAACCCCAAGTGAAATAGCGCAAGCAATTAAACAACTGAAACCCAAAAAAGCACCGGGGCCAGACTCAATACAAAACATAGTGCTAAAACACCTCCCAAGGAAAGCGATAGTACAACTCACATACATATTTAACGCAAGCTTCAAAAGAAGTCACTTTCCAACTAGCTGGAAACACGCCAATCTTTTAGCCTTTCCCAAACCTGGAAAAGACAAACTCTTTCCTCAAAACTATCGTCCCATTAGTCTTCTGTCAACCATGAGTAAGGTATTTGAAAAAATCATACTGACTAGACTGAAAATACACGAACAAACACATAAGCAACTAATACAGGAACAGTTTGGATTCAGGGAACAACATAACACAGTGCAACAGCTAGCGAGACTCACAAACCACATCAGTGTAAACTTTAATAAAAACAAATCTACAGCGCTCGCTCTCCTAGACATAGAAAAGGCTTTTGACACCGTATGGCACAAAGGACTGATATTTAAGTTAGAAAGATTAAACATCCCGCTGTACCTAACAAAAATAATAGCCAATTACCTCAAAAACCGAACGTTCACAGTACTAGTACTGTGAACGTACTGGGGCCTGTTCTATTCCTGTACTACATAAACGACATACCGAAAACCAAAAACACTGAAATTGCGCTGTTCGCAGACGACACAGCAATCTATGCAAGCTCGTGGAGCAAAGCACTGGCACAAAACCATGTACAAAATCACCTCAACTTAATAGCCGAACACTTTAATAAATGGAAAATAAAAATCAACGAATCAAAAACAGAGCTTGTAATCTTCAGCAGAAAAAACAAAAAAACTAAAACCCCAACACTCACAATGAACAATACAATAATAGAACCCAAAAGAGCAGTAAAATATCTAGGAGTCACACTAGATGACAGGCTGACATTTACTAAACATATAGAAACAATTAAAAGGAAAGGGCAAGCAATAAAAAGCATGCTTCATTACCTCATAGGTTACAAAAGTGCACTAAGTGAGAAAAACAAGCTACTCTTAGATAACGCTATCATTAAACCCATAACGCTCTATGCCTCACCAATATGGGGTAACACATGCAAAACTAACATAAGCAGACTACAGGTATTCCAAAACAAAATATTACGAGCAATCACTAAAGCTGAATGGCATGAAACAAACAGAAGCATACATGAACTATCTAAAGTCAAAACAATTAAGGAAGAAATATACAACAAGACAGAAAAGTTTTACGAGAATCTTGATCTCCCAATCTTAAAAAACATAGGCACATACACGCACAAGAATGCGCCATTCAAAATAAAATATAAACTACCACATCACATATTACTAACATTTTAAGTAACTGTTACTATTAAAACTGTACATTCTGTAAATATTGTAAATACCACGTTAAGTATAAGCATAAGTTAAGTAGGATTAAGGAAAACACATGACAAACAGGTACTTTTTTCAACTTTTAACCTGTAAATAACAACCCAACATAAACACTCTGAAATCAAAAACACATAACAAAACACACAAAAAAAAATATAAGCTAGTTAAATTCCAAGGAATAGGTATAGCAAAACAAACCAAAAATGTACAAACAACTTGTAGAGAAAAACATGAATAAAAGAGATTTTCAAAAAAAAAGTTGAGCACTTGAGCAGTCAGTGGGTTTTTAGCCGTCTAACTGTGAATTATAGAGTACTTGTGCTGCGCAATGACTGGTCGCGGAAAGAGTGGAAAGGGATTGGGAAAAGGAGGTGCGAAGCGTCATCGTAAAGTTCTTCGTGATAACATCCAGGGAATCACTAAACCGGCTATCCGTCGTCTGGCTCGTCGTGGCGGTGTCAAGCGTATTTCCGGCTTAATCTACGAAGAGACTCGTGGTGTTCTCAAAGTTTTTCTTGAGAACGTCATTCGTGATGCAGTCACGTACACCGAGCACGCTAAGCAGAAAACTGTCACAGCCATGGATGTCGTCTATGCACTGAAGCGTCAAGGCCGTACTCTTTACGGATTTGGCGGTTAAACTTTTCTATGCAGTCGTATATCACATCAAAACGGCCCTTCTTAGGGCCAAAAATATTCTTCAACGTAGTCATGACGTTTGCACACTAATCGTACCTTTATCGTTTTTACATTTTTTATGTAATGCATTCATGAAATCGTTGCAGTATTATAATAACTATCATACTTACTAAATATGAATATAAAGCCCGTATGTATCTATTGTCTTATAATCGTCTCGCATTACGAACATAATACCAAATTATAAACTTCATCTAAATCGAACCAAGTATAGGCGTTGAATTCATAAAAAATAGTCCATGTCTGAGACATGTTGAACTCATGGCATTTAAAAATTTATATCCTTTTAAAAAATCCTGATTTTAAGTCATGTGGAAAGTTAAGCTCCGATATATTTTCTCATAAAATTAATCAAGGTCTTGACTCTTCAAATTGATGCTTCCGGTACAATTTTTCAGGTTCCTGTCATCATTATTACTTTCTTACCATATCCTTACATTTTTTTAGATTAAAGAAATCTCCAGAGCGACAGAATAAGAAAACAGACTTGTTGACATTTCTCATATCCATATATAAATCTCTTGTCATGTACGTGAGGATGGATCAGTCGGTATATCGCAACCATGAGTGTGAGAGAGATAGTTGCAAATTTCAAAATCGAAATTCTTTAACACAGTTTGACCGATTAAAAAAAGGCTCTGTCAGTCGATTTTTGCCATCGTTCTGCGTAGGCTGACAGAGCCTTTTTTTAATCGATCAAACTGTGTTTAACAATTTTGATTTCGAAAATTCCAAGTGAGCATAGTCGACTGATCCATACTCTTAAGTGATGAATCATTGATACAAAAAGCATATCCAAACTAATATAAATAAGAAGAATGTAATGATGGCACAGTAGATTAAAGTACATCATTTTTGAAGGAAATGTACATCTAACGTAAACAAGTACGTTATAAGCGTTTATTCATCGATTAACGCCTACTTTATTTTAGAAGTTTCAGAATCTAAAGTCAACCGAATATATTTTTTTCTATTAGCGTCATATAGATATAGACTTTTGACAATCAATGGTCATGATAGGTAAAATTCATACGTATTTTTACTTACAGACGATTGATGAATTTATAGATAATGAATAACCAATGATTCATTACATTTTTAATGCTGTCTTTTCCAATACTATTGTAGATAATTATATTTGGTGAAAAATTGCATTTTCCAAAACAATTAGGTACCATTAATCTTGTAGTATCAGTGATAAATGACTGTTACACAGTTGACCTTCGTTTTGATTTATTTGTTGGCCCTGAAAAGGGCCGATTAAATCAAGCAATACTGAATTACTTAGAGCTCGTATATTTGGTGACGGCCTTCGTGCCTTCGCTGACAGCGTGCTTGGCAAGTTCACCAGGCAACAAGAGCCTTACAGCGGTTTGAATTTCCCGAGACGTGATAGTTGATCGCTTGTTGTAATGAGCGAGACGAGAGGCTTCAGCAGCGATACGTTCGAAAATATCATTAACGAAACTGTTCATGATGCTCATCGCCTTGCTGGAGACTCCAGTGTCAGGGTGGACTTGCTTAAGTACTTTGTAGATGTAGATAGCGTAGCTTTCCTTCCTCTTACGCTTCTTCTTCTTGTCAGTCTTTGTAATATTTTTCTGAGCCTTACCGGCTTTCTTGACAGCTTTTCCACTGGCTTTGGGCGGCATGATGTACTGAAGTAAGTAAAATCAGCGAACTAAACGAGCAGAATGATGTTCCATGGTTCGAACGCTCTTATAAATCAGTAAATTCTCTGACCAGCGCACATGACTGAGAACGAGAGTGGGGGTAGAAATACGGACCAGCGCACCAATGACGTTGGTGCTAGAGTGGAGAGGGTAATTGGGTAAGGGTGTACTAGAAGCAAGGTCGGAGTGCACGATCATTACGGCGGATCACAATGGTATGACTAGCGCACCAATCCGATTCAAGCTTCTTTCTGATTGGCCCGTTCATTGATCCTCGTAGAGCATAAATAAGCACGCAGCCCACCTTCGAGTATTATTCGTGCTCCGATCACGGTTTGAGTCTTCGCTGCTCGTATTTCTACTCATTGAATCAAGATGTCTGGTCGTGGAAAAGGTGGCAAAGTTAAGGGAAAGTCTAAGACTCGCTCCAACAGAGCCGGACTTCAGTTCCCCGTGGGAAGAATTCATCGTCTTCTCCGCAAAGGAAACTATGCAGAGCGAGTTGGTGGAGGTGCGCCAGTCTACCTTGCAGCAGTAATGGAATACTTGGCTGCTGAAGTACTCGAGTTGGCCGGAAATGCTGCTCGTGATAATAAGAAGACCAGGATTATCCCTCGTCATCTTCAATTGGCCATCCGTAACGATGAGGAACTGAACAAACTTCTTTCTGGAGTTACTATCGCTCAAGGAGGTGTTTTGCCGAACATTCAGGCAGTACTTCTGCCCAAGAAAACTGAGAAAAAGGCATAAACTTTTTACTCTAATCGTCCATACAACGGCCCTTTTCAGGGCCAAAAATAACTCTTACGAAGGAAAACTCTTTGTACTCAAATCATCATACTACATATTCTCTAGTTCCGATGAACTATTTTTTTTTGAAAATTTGCCCCAACTACGACTTGAGTTATAAACTTTCAGAGCATTTATTTTTGCGGGTTGAAGTTCATTCAATGGCTACAAATGCTGTAAATACGAAACGGACGTTTTGTAACGGGACAGCCTTATCGCTCGGCACGATTTATTGTGTCGCAAAAATCAGCCCGAGCGCAACGGATGGAGCGTTCTTGTGTCAGATCATTTGATCAGACGACTTTACTTGTTGAATCGTATTTTCGATTCGATTCAGATTAAAAGATTAGATCGAAGATGAACATATAGAAGTTGGTATTCGCACTCGCGGAATTGAGATTTGACATATTTCGATGACGATAATTGAAATTCGATCGAATGAACTCTTTGAGGGGCATATTTTCCTATTGAACATTTTTTCAACCTTGCAAGTGATCTAACGGTTTTTGGGGTCGCTACTTACGATTCTGCCGTCAGAATTGAAAAATTTTAAATAGAATTCAAATAAAATAGATTTATCTTCCAATTTTTCGTTTTCTACGGCGATGACGCGTTCCAGGTTATCGTCATTGCCGCTGTCCTCGAACGACTCGCCGCCATCTTGATCACTAGCCTCCAGGATTTCTTGTAATTCTCTTAATTGGGTCTGCATCTCTTTCATTCGCTTTTTCATCTCTAGCAAGATGCTCCTTTCCTTTTTTCTTTTCTTCTTCTCTTTCCTTTTTTTTCATGCTCTCTCTACTTTTTTTCGGCATCTCACCTTTCTTCCACTACTTTTTTTCACTGAAAAATTAAACGAATTGACGACAAACTCACTCATACGTGCTTCCCATTGCACAACGAAAGAATATGATGTAGTATTGCGAGGCATAGATGCGGTATGATAGGAGGAGCGGCGAATTCGTTCGTTCTTTTTTTTTTAAGTGAATATCTATTTCTTATGCACCACTGGATTGTTCCCACAGTCGGCCACGTGTAGAACCGGATAAGAGAATGAAGGAATTGAAGAAACGAGAGAGAGACAGAGAAAATGATGCATGAGCCGTATGTGTGCGAGTGAGAGGTAGCGAATCATCAGAAGTATATCTGAGTAGCGCGCATGCGTGCCTTTCTATTGTACTACGTGCGAGTGTCCACAGCTTTGTGAGCTCATAATGTCTTGAACTATTCACGATTACAAACGACAGATCGACACTTCCTTAACTACAAAAAGGCTCATTGGAAAAAGTTTTCCACACTGTTAAATGAAAGAATCATCTTAAAAACTAACTTAACCTTTAGAGGACCGGGATTTGAGAATTGAAATCGCCCTTGAAAAGTGCTCAAATTATTTTTTTCATTTTCAAAGTCTCTTTATTTTATCTTTGCTTACAATGTTTTGGGATACATTTGTTGTTGTGTGACGACTACGCCTGCCTAACTAAGGCTTATTAGTCTGGTTTGTGTTCGTGTTTTGATTTTTGTTTTTATTTCAGTGTGTTATCACATTTAGTTTGTATTTCTATTAAAGTAAAAATTTGAAAAAAATCTTATTAGAGTATAGTTGCTTTCCTTACATCTAACTTAGTGGCTAATGTTTTACTATGTACACTATTTACATTGGGTGCATTTCTGATGCTTGCTAGCTTAAATGTTTTTTTTTTTTTTTTTTTAAAGCATGATGATGAGTTGCGGTAATTTATGTTTTATTTTGAACGGGAGCTCGTCTTTTCTTATTATGCCTAGCTCGCGTAGTGTAGGTACATTTTTAATTTGCTCTGTGTAGAATTTTTTAGCGAGTTGGTGGATGTCAACTCTTAGTTCAGATATATTTGCTTGCTTTCTTATTTCTAAGTTCGGCAGTCTCCATTCTGCTTTCAGTATCATCCTTAGGGTTTTATTTTGTACTATTTCTAATTTTTTGATGTTGGAGTTGCAGGTGTTACTCCATACTGGGGAGGCTTAATTATAGATTTAAATAACATAAGTTTGTTTTTTAAGCTTAGCGTACTTTTTCCACAGAGCAAGTGATAGAGTATGCCTTTGATTTTTTGGGCTTTACATCTAGTTTCGTGAATGTGCTTCGTATACGTTAATTTATTATCTAGTATCACACCGAGATATTTGGCACTCGTTTTTGGTGCTACTTGTACTTGTCCCATTTGGAATGGAACGGCTTGTTCGTTTTTTCTTTTGTGTGTAAAATGTACTAGCTCAGTCTTGTTTGTATTTAGTTTAATTTTCCAGTCATGAAAGTGGTTTTTTATAAGATTGACATGCACTTGTACGTTTAGTTGCGCTTTTTTCTTTTTCCACGAGCTAGCATAAATGGCTGTATCATCTGCGAATAGTGCAATATCTGTTTCATTTGTTTTTGGTATGTCGTTAATGTAATATAAAAATAGCAACGGCCCCAGGATGGAACCCTGTGGTACCCCTGCTACAATTGTTTGTTTTTGTGAGGATTTTCCGTTTGTTACTACTGTAAATGTTCTTTTATGTAGGTAATACTGTATGATTTTGACCAGGTATAGAGGAATTTCCAATTTTTGTAATTTGTAGATGAGGCCTTTGTGCCACACAGTGTCAAAGGCCTTTTCTATGTCGAGTAGTACCATGACTGTTGCTTTATTTATATTAAAATTTTTACTAATGTGGCCAGTGACTCTCGCCAATTGCTGAACAGTGCTCAATCCCTGCCTGAATCCGAATTGTTCAGGTATTAGTTGTTGTCTTTCTTTTTCATGTAATTTAAGTCTATTGAGAATGATTTTTTCCAAGATTTTACTAAGGGTTGGTAGCAGGCTGATTGGCCTGTAATTTTGTGGAAATAATTTGTCTTTTCCGGGTTTTTGAAATGCAACAACGTTAGCATTTTTTAATATTATATTTTGAATGTCATCAGGGCCGGGGGCTTTTTTTGGCCTTGTGTTTTGTATTGCTTTTTCGATTTCGAGAATTGTAGTTTGTTTAATGGTATCTGGTTGGATAGGGCTGTTATGAATTTCTCTGTATCTAGCGCTTACTATTTTTTCTAATCTATCGTTACCCATATTTTCTGTAAGATGATGGACCTTCTCGAAATTTTCAGCCAGCACTTCTGCTTTCTGTTTATCACTAATTGCGAGGCCTCGTGGTCCTTGCAAGGTCGGGAGGGCCGTGTTCAATGGTTTAGTAAATGCTTTGGCCATTTTCCATAAGGAGGAGTCTTTTATATGTAAACCTTTAAGTTTGTCATTCTATTTTTCGTTATTGACTTTTCGGATTTCCGTTATAATTTGCTTTGAGAGTTTGTTTTGTAGTGATTTGAATGCTTGTTGTCCTGTGTTTTGATATACTCTTCGTGCTCTGTTACGTAACCGAATTTTTGCTCTTATATTTTCCGGAAGGGTTAAGGTTTTAGAATTGATCTGGGTTGTAGGGATGGCTTGTTTTATTGCCTGTATTATTGTTTTTGTGAGGTTCGTTACATTTGTTTCTATATCTGTTTCCGTTACTGCATCTATTTCGATTTCGACGTTTTCGTTTATGTATGTTTTGAATTTTGTCCAATCAGCTTTTTTATAGTTTAAGAAGGTTCTCTTTTGTTCTTCCAATTTGGCGTTTGCGTATTTAATGACGATTGGTTGATAGTCTGAGTCCAATTCGTTAATTGATTCTATCTGTAGGTAGTCGTTAATGTTTTTGATTATTGCAAAGTCCACAGTACTTGGCCGTGCATCGTTATACGGATAGAGCGTGTAATTATCAGGTGCAATGATTGCCAATCCCTTATTATTTGTGTAATTAAAAAGTATTCTCTCATTTGCATTATTGTTTGTGCAGTTCCAGCTTGTGTGTTTTGCATTACAGTCGCCTATCATTAGAATTGAGTTTGCTGAGTTTATTATTTTGTCTAGTTCGGATGGGTCTATTGTAATTTGAGGTTTAACGTATACTGAAGCTATTACGAGATTGTTGTTGAGTTTGATTCCTAGTGATTCTATTTCTGAGGTTTTAAAGTCTGTTTCAGAGCATGATATATCGTTTCTACAAAAGATAGCTACTCCTCCGGCTGCTCTATTGTTTGGCCGATCTTTTCTGTATATCTTATATCCTGGCATTTTGCATTTAATTCTGTTTGTCAGTTTAGTTTCATTTACTAATAGTATATCTATGCTGTTCGTTTCGAGAAAGTCCATCACTTCACTTAATTTAGGTTTGATGCTGTTTGCGTTCCAATGCGCTATTTTAATGTTTCTGATTATTGCTCTATTGAAATTATGCATTAACGCTTAAATAAGCGTTACCGTGTAGAAAGCTTCGCAGCGCGAAATATGATCTCTGCATTGAGTGAGTTTTTCGTTTAGTTCTTTAAGCATAGCATACATTTTCTTTAAGTCACATTGAGAGTGAAGCGTTTTGACTTCGTTAAGAATATTGCAGAATGTGGAGAAGTCTTCATTTGTTTCGCTGTTTGATTTCAGTTTTTGGTCCTCGTTATTTGTTACCTGCGCATAGGTTGCGTTCTCGCCGTCTGCTGGTCTCGGGTTGGTTGGACGCTTGCTGTTGCTGTTGTTGTTTCCGTCTCTCTCATGGTGGCTGTTGCCTGCTGGGCTGGTTTTTACTTCGAGCAGCGGGAAGGTCCTAACGGCGTTCACCGGCGCCGCCTGTGGCTGAGGTTGTAATTGCGGTGTCGTCCTCTTTCTTCTGTTTCGATCTATGGTTTCCAGTTGTTGTTTGTATACCTCGCATTCGGGCGAATTAGCTGTATGGTTTTTTTGGCAGTTTGTACATTGTGGTGGAGCTTCATCTGGTTTGTCGCATTCTGATGTGAGGTGATGCTTGGTACATTTTACGCACCTCGGTTTATTGTAGCAGTAGGATGTGCCATGGCCGAAGGCTTGGCATCGATAGCACTGCGTAGTGCGTCGTCGGTTGCGGTATTTCTCCCATCTCGCTCGGACCGAGCAGATGTATTTAATATTTTTGAGATGACCGGTGTCTTCTGTGCCCTTGAACGATACAAAGTATAGTGGATTTTCAGTTGATTTATCGTGTCCCAGTTTCAACAGTGCGACTTTCGTAGGTTCAATTCCTTGAAGTTTGAAATCGTCCAGTATGTCCGAGATTTCTAAATGGGGGAGTCCTTTCAGCACAAATTTTTTCTCTTTTTGTTCCGATGCTGCGTATGTATGGAAGCTGCTTTGGCGTAGTATTAGTGATGCTTTCAGGTCGTCATGTGCTTGGCTCGTTGCTGGTTTTATGGTTATTGCGTTTTTTGTAAACTGCAGCGTTGTTCCCTGATATTTAAGCCTGATCTCTTTCAGAAGGTTGTCCTTGTATTCTTTGGATAGTCCTTCGTTTTTGATTATCAGTGGTGAGATTTTTGGTCTAGTTGTTGTATTTCCTGTTTGTTGTTCGGTTTCCATGTCATCTTCTTCTTCTGAATCCGAGGACAATACTTCGAAGCGATTTTTAGTATTGATCGGATTGACTTTTTTTGGTTTGTTGTTCCCCTGGTCATCATCATCGGTTCTCTTCTTCTTGATGTTTTTTCTTGGCATTGTGATTTCGGTATATTCACGTTTGTTGCTTTTTATGCCTGTCTGTTGACCATTACGTGTTTTTGGTGTGGGTGGGTCCGTTCTTGCTTCCAGTTTGCACCTTCTGCGTGGGGATTTTAATTTTTTTTTTTTTTTTTTTTTTTTTTTTTTAATTTTTCGATTGTTCGGGTTCGAATTTTCACTAGGCTTCTCGTCCGCGATGTTACTTCGTCGGCGGTCTGCACGCAATTCCGAATCTGAATCTAAATAAAATTTCAATTTATTACGGGTTTAAATAAAGATTCAATTATTTAAACCTACATATAATGGAGTTTTTTTTCAAATTTTTATCCACAAGTACACAAGAAAAATTACAGTAACACAGAAACAAAACAAAACATGATACCAAAAAGAAAAACGCACTTGGTTAATCCCCGCGGGACGGGAACAATAATGTATAACAAGAATGTAACTACAAACATGTAAAACAAACCAAAAATGACAAATAAAGAAATTTTCAAAAGTCAAAAGTTAAAGTACTCCTCCACTCAAGAACAAACGAACAAGTCATACCATTCCAAATAGAACAAGTTCAAATAGCACTAAAAACGAGTGCCAAATATCTCGGTGTTTACGTTTACGAAGCACGTACATTAAACTCGATGTAAAGCTCAAAAAATCAAAGGCATACTCTATTATTTACTCTGTAGAAAAAGTACTCTAAGCTTAAAAAACAAACTAACATTATTTAAATCTATAATTAAGCCAATTATTTTATATGCCTCCCCAGTGTGGAGTAACACCTGTAACTCCAACATCAAAAAATTAGAAACGATACAAAATAAAACTCTAAGAGTGATATTGAAAGCAGAATGGAGACTGCCAAACTTAGAATTAAGAAAGAAAGCAAATGGACCTGAATTAAGAGTTGACATCCGTCATTTCGCTAAAAAATTCTACACTGAACAAATTAAAAATGTACCTTCACTACGTGATCTAGGTATACTAAGAAAAGACGAGCTTCCGTTTAAAATGAAACATAAATTGCCGCAACACATCATCATGCATTAAACATGCATTTAAGCTAGCATGCACTAAACATGCACCCATTGTAAATAGTGTACAGTGTACATAGTAAAACATTAGCCGTTAAGTTAGATGTAAGGAACTCTAATGAGGTTTTTCAAATTTTTACTCCAATAAAAAATACAAACTAAATGTGATAATACACTAAAAAGAAGCAAAAACCAATACAAGAACATAAAAATAGACTAATAAGCCTTAGTTAAGCAGGCGTAGTCCACATGCAACAAAATGTACCCCAAAACATTGTACTCAAAGATGAAATAAAGAAACTTTGAAAACGTAACGTAAACGTACTCCTCCACTCGAAACCAAAAAAAGCGCCAGGCAATGACGGAATACAAAATCTAATACTAAAAAACTTAACAAGAAAAGCAATAGTTTACTTAACATATATATCTAATGCTTGTTTCCAACATTCGTATTTCCCACAAACTTGGAAAAAAGGACTTATTTTGCCATTCCAAAAACCAGGAAAGGATAAAATATTTCCTCAAAACTATCGACCAATCAGCCTATTACCAACTCTAGGCAAAATCCTAGAAATAATCATCAACATCAGATTAAAAACTACCCTAGAAGATAAAGATAAACTCATGCCGGAACAGTTTGGATTCCGACACGCTCATAGTACTGTACAACAACTTACTCGTGTTAACAAATATTACCAGCAAAAACTTCAATCTAAACAAGTCTATAGGATTACTCTTGTTAGATATAGAAAAAGCTTTTGATACGGTGTGGCTACGTGCTCTCATATACAAACTACATTGGCATGATATACCACTTTATCTAACGAAAATCATCGATAACTACCTAAGTAACAAATTATTTAAAGTACTCGTGGGGAATATGACAAGCACACGCAGAAACATAGTGGCAGGAGTCCCTCAAGGATCTATCCTTGGCCCCAACCTCTTCCTATTATACATAAATGATATACCGAAACATAAATGTACACAAATAGCCCTCTTTGCCGACGACACTGGGAGACGACTCGCCTCCTCTTGGAGCAAAGATGTCATTATGCGCACACTACAGGAACACATCATTATTCTTGAAAAATCATTCACAAATGGAAAATCAAAATAAACGTTAACAAAACAGAAATCATGCTCTTTACCCACAAAAACAAGCAAGTGTCAGGAGGTGTAAAAATGTATAACAAAACCTTAACACTCACAAATAATGCGAAATATCTAGGCCTAATACTTAACAAAAGTATTCTACGAAACACGAATCAGAATGCACAATATACTTAATGATGTACACGACAACGCCCCATTCAGAATAAAACACAAACTGCCTCATCAAATACTACTTCAAATCACATGAAAAAGAACAACAACAACAAATACCTGAACAATTCGGATTCAGACAGGGATTGAACACTGTTCAACAATTGGCGAAAGTCACTGGCCACATTAGCAAAAATTTTAACATAAATAAAACAACAGTTATGGTACTACTCGATATAGAAAAGGCCTTTGACACAGTGTGGCACAAAGGCCTCATCTACAAATTACAAAGGTTGGACATTCCTCTCTACCTGGTCAAAGTCATACAGCACTACCTGCTGTAACGCTTATTTCCAGATAAAGCGGCAAATTAAATTATTTTTCTCGATATTGGGCGCCAGTCGAGGATTTCCCCTCGACAAAATTTATTTATCGAACAAAAGAGATAATTTTGAGAATCGACCAGACCAGCCAGTATTCTCGGTAGAGGAGCGTGAGCCTTCTGGAGGAAAATAATTACGGAAATGTAGAGCTGGGATTACAAATGTGATTTATTATAAAACAAAATAAGAAACAAATATAATGTTAAAAATTTACCAAAATGTGTCGATAACTTCAATATAAATTTTTTTTAACAAATTTGGTCGGTGTTAAATATTCGCTCTCGGTCATAATCTACACGACAATAATTCACAATTTGATAAACGAAATTAAGGCTTTCTTTAGCCTACGAAATTACAATAAACGAGTTCTCGGTGACGGATCACAAAAATACGATAATTCTTATTCTAGGACTCTGATCCAGAAGCCAATTTCAGTTTTATGAATTCCTCTCGGCAATTCTGATAAATTCATAACGATAAGGATGATCATAACAATTGATGATAGAAAAATACTTCAAAAGGATGTTAGAATTGAATTCACTCGTGCGACAAAGTTACCAACGATATCGCTCAATTATGCGATATTTCACCGATTTACAAAATAATTCCGCGCGAATCAAAACGAGATAAACGTAATTATGAACGAGACAACGGCTCACCGCAATGATTTCATTAATTGTAACTCCGGTAAACCCTCGGAATTACAATTCGATTTCGGGGCGTTGGTTTCTCGAAGGTAAAAGTTGAGGCTCAAGAGAATGCGTCCTTCCTCGTTGTGGTCCGGATTTCGAGTAACGAGATCGATTCGAAATTTCATAACGCGGTTTCTTGAGACCTAACCCCCCACCCTTAGCCTACTCGTTTGATCCTAGTTCTAACGATTTCTTCGAGATCTTCGAGATTCGCATAATAATAAAATTAGCTGTTCGAGAATATTCGAGGTTGACAGTTTTCGGCGTTGGATCTCGGTGCTGGAAGACGCACCGCGAGTTCGACGGTTCAGGGTGAGGGTTTCGAGTTAGCGTCCCACCGCTCGATGTTTTGAATCTCGTACTCGATGACCAACGAGATCTACGATGAATTAACGGACGGCCTCCTACTTTTAAACTGCCCGATTCTTTGTCTATCGATGCTACTTCCTTGATTTTTCGAAGCTCGTCGCTCGCTCATAAAATGTTTCAATGTGAAACAAAAAAAAATATAAAAATAAAATTCATAATATTGTTTACTTTATCGCATGAGACTTGAGAGGAGTATCTGTTCGAGAGGAATTCAGACAACGTCAAAAAACACCCTCCCCTGAGCCATTTTTAACGAATTATACAATTTTAAGTGACGAGCAGAATTGCTACGTCACACTACATAAAAGAACATTTACAGTAGTAATAAACGGAGAATCCTCACAAAAACAAACAATTGTAGCAGGGGTACCACAGGGCTGTTGCTATTTTTATACTATATAAACGACATACCAAAAACAAATGAAACAGATATTGTACTCTTCGCGGATAATATAGCCATTTATGCTAGCTCGTGGAAAAAGAAAAAAGCGCAATCTAACGTATAAGTACACGTCAACCTTGTAAAAAACCACTTTCATGACTGGAAAATTAAACTATATGCAAACAAGACTGAACTAGTACATTTCACACATAATAGAAAAAAACGAACAAGTCGTACCATTCCAAATGGGACAAGTACAAATAGCACTAAAAACGAGTGACAAATATTTCGGTGTGATACTAGATAATAAGTTAACGTTTACGAAGCACGTTCATAAAACTCGATGTAAAGCTAAAAAAATCAAAGGAATACTCTATTATTTACTCTGTAGAAAAAGTACTCTAAGCTTAACAAACAAACTAACATTATTGGAGCGTCGACTGAGACGCTAAGTATTAGTAAAAGATAAAATCACTATAAATGACAGAGAAAATAAGTTCTATAATATTCCTGCAGAACAAGCATCCATTTTCACTAGGTTTTTCGCGAGTAGATGGAACGAGACACGTTTGCCCTGTCATTCTTTTTAAGCATTATTATGGGGAAGATTAAATTGTGCGCCAAAGCAGAGTTTTTTATGGTGGCAAGCCGCTTAAGGGGTTTTTCCTAAATTTCGTGCACACCGGATTTTCCCCGGTTAACGGTCAATCGTTCGGGCTGGCCTTTTGGCGGCCAGATGTTTTATGACTGTTTTTCTATTTTGTAGTCTATCCGCGAAACTAAGTATTTACGAGGAGGGCTGGCGATTCTTAAAGAGAGGTACATGAAAAACAGCAGACCAATGAGAATGCATGTCTTGGATTTTGTATGTATTTTTCAACCCCCTCCTTTTGAGTGGAAGTAAATCGAGACTCCATAGTTTTGAAAGAAACTAAGGGAGTTCTCGAAAAGGAGTTGCCGAGTCAACACTAGAGACTGAGATATAGCCGAGTCTGTACAACCGATAGTATACAAATTCTTCAGTGTTGCCGAGTCAACCTTATGAATCAAGTCATTTGTAACATCCGTGTACTTGAATTTAAACTTCCAAAAATATAGAAGCAGTGTATCCGAATTTACATTTCTTTCTACGCGAAACAGTCACCCTTAATTAATTTAAAGTGTGACATTGGTTCACTTCTTTCGTCACATCAGTGCAGTGAAATTTACGACCTCACTGGAAAATCAAAAAAATCGCGAGAGACGTTGAGCCAAAACAATTATTTAAATCTACAATTAAGCCAATTATGTTATATGCCCCAAACCTCTGAACGCGAAAGTCGTCTCCAATACACGACATCGCGAGTAGATTCACCTTTGTAATTTACAATAAACTACAGACTTTTGTTATCTCCACAATCTGTTGAGTTCAAGACTCATTTCCTACCAGCAGCGATGTCATTTTTTCATGGAAAAAATTACGTGAAGACCTCAGATTCTTCGACGCCTCGATGATTACGGAATTTACGATTTTATGCGGATGTATTTGCAAAAATTTCAGCCGCTCAAATTTCCCGTCGGCCAACGACCATACCACGCTGAATGCACCAGTTCTCGTCTGATCACTGAAGTTAAGCAGCATTGGGCGCGGTCAGTACTTGGATGGGTGACCGCTTGGGAACACCGCGTGCCGTTGGCTCTCAATTTTGCCAATTAACGCGATCGTATTTTGTTTTAACCGTTGAAAATGATGAATTCATCATCGAAATTTCCACATGTTCTTTTTTCCACCACGAGGAAACATATTCAACCCACATGCCCGGACAAAGATTTCGGACAAATAGAAATATCGTTGATTACTCCGAAACCGGAAATGGAGTAGTAAAACGAAGGGGATCAGCAGCGATGTCTTTTTTTCATGGAAAAAATTTTATGATGACCTCAGATTCTTCGATGCCTCGATGATTACGGAATTTACGATTTTATGCGGATGTATTTACAAAAATTTCAGTCGTTCAATTTTACGATCAGCCAACGACCATACCATGCTGAAATCACCAGTTTTCGTCTAGTTCTCGTTCAACCCTCGTCCCTATCGGTTCGGCCGAGATCGAGAGAAGCAGCGGTCCGGCTAATTTTTTCTTTCTTTATTTCTCATATATTATATAACATTCTGGCCAAAAGTTTGAACACAAATTGCATAATCGACCATAATCCTTTGAAATAGTGGTGTAAATATAAAAAGCGTGGCTCAAGAAGAGCCCAACATACAATGTGAAGACCATATTACCCATGGTGGGTATAAGGAAAATGTTTTTAACGAAGTAATAATCAAACAGAGGAAAAGGAAACTTCCAGAAAACGAGGACAAAATGGAAAGCATGAAAAAGAAACCCGATAAAGAGGGAACAATACCGTGCAGAAACAGGTACAGTGCACTAGAAAATCAAAGTGATGACATGGACACAGACAGTGAAAGTGAAAGTGAAACAAATAATAAATTGCAAAACGAGGAAAATCAAAAGAGACATAATCAACAAAATAAATCAAGAACTAGCAAGCCTCCTCCGCTTGCTATTCACGGAACAATTGACACCTGCAGAGAATTCAACAAAGCCCTCAAGGACGCATTGAAAACAAACTATCACGTCACATACCACAGTGACCACATAAAAGTTTTTACATCGACTAACGAACAATTCAACCTACTAAAGAGCCTGTGGACTCAAAAAAAATCTCGAATTCCACACCTACACTAGCAAAACTGAAAAAAGAAAAACATTTGTGATCGTCGGTCTACACAAGGAAACAGAAATCGACGAAATCAAGCAGGAAATAACCGAGCACGGGTTTGAAGTAGTAAATGGAAATTTACTAAAAAATACCCTGAAAACAAAACACATGATCTCTCTCAAAGGAGAAGCCAACCTCAAATTACTCGAAAAAGAGATCAAATTTATAAATTATACGAAAATTACATGGGAGCATTATCGTACCAAAAAAAGAATCACACAGTGTCATCGATGTCAAGCCTGGGGTCATGCTACATCGAACTGATTTGCCAAGCCAGTATGCCTTAAATGTGCAGATAAACATTTCACGCGGGAGTGCACTAAATCAAAAGACGAACCAGCTAAATGTGCTAATTGCAACTCGGATCACCCAGCGAATGCAACAATATGCCCGGAGTACCAAAAAAGATTGAGTTTAATTGCAACACGCAATAGAACCAATAACATTCAATCGAGACCACATCAACATACCAACAGTCCAAACACATCAGATGAAAAAGTCTTTTCCAGGCTAAAATTTTAAAGTGGCTCAGAAGCCCCAACGAGACAACCCAATATACACCGAGACAGCAAACGGACAAAGGACAAGGAAAATCAGTATAGCTCGATTCTCAAGTGCGGACTACGAAGGGCTAGCGCAAAACGTAAACAGCGAAGGCGCAACGATGAGCTCGAATTACCCCCAAAGCGATACGAGAAAACTCCACTACGAAGCCTGACTGAAGTACAGCCAAGGCTCCGAGGGCATACCAAAGACTATTCTGATACTGACTGAGACGTCTGTAAGTGAAAATGAGTTCTCCGAACCACAGAAACAGCCGCTTCTGACCAGATTCCATAACAATAATAATAACACTCAGATAAGCTATGAAAATATATATCTGAATCATGAAATCAATTACTTTTTAACTCTAACGAATGAAATTAAAGACCTCAATAAAATATTCAACATTCAAAAATGATAGCCGTCATAGAATCATTCAAACAAGAAATTCAAAATTGCAAATCGCCTTCAGAAAAATTTCAAGTTTTCTTGAATTCTGCGAAAAATTAAATAATGACTGTTATTCGTATTGAAAGGAACATTTTTTGAGAGTCTCTAAAAACAGCCGATGGACACGTGATGGCCAAATGACAGCGCTCTTCATTTTTTTGTCTCGCGGAGTACGCGGATTTCAAGGGTTTTTCTTGGGAAAACCCTTGCAAAAAGCCGAAGGGGTGATCTCCATAAAAAAGGAGGCCCTCGAGTGGGCTCGGGCCTCTGGGGTTAGAGGACACGAGTAAAGACGCGGAACGGGCAATCTTGCTTCACCGGACAAATCCTCGGGCTCTCCCAACTTACTTGCTGACCAGAGTCTATCATTGTTTTTGTTTCGAGTCATACCTATTCTTGTATTCTCAATTATTAATAGAGGAGTTTACTGTTTTGTGGACTACATATATTTTCTTTACTTTGAATAAATATTACTCCTACAGTATTTGTAGCGAAAATGTAAATGGACTGAGAGGATGAATACACCGGATACTGGACGAACCTTAGGGATCATCTTACTTTTTTTTGATTAGAGTTTAATATTCTTATTAATATCGATTTCTAATACTTCTCCTGATACGCGATCTATGCGGAAGGAGGACCAAGACAAAAGAGAGAGAGAGAGAGAGACTTCAGAGACGTCGGTCAGACGTAGTATTACGTAGAGAGATTTTAGAGACGCCGGTTAGGTACAATTTTTGAAAAATTAAGATTCTAAGACGTTGGTTAGACGCAGTAGTCGAGAGATTTTTATACGTCGGTTAGACGATTTCTTTGTATTTTGTTTAAAGCGCCGGTTAGGCGAGAATTGTTTTTCGAACGTCGGTTAGACGAGAATTGTATCAACGTGAAGCGTCGGTCAGACGCATAGTTGCGGAAATATTGTACTGGAATTCAAGCAATTCCCAGGCGACACGAGCTTCGGAGAGCTCCTTAGAGAAGCAGTTTTGTGTTGTACGCCATGCTTTTACAAGGAAAGGGCAGAGAAAAAAGGGTCATGGAGTATTCCAACGAAAAAACCACGGTCGAGCAACAGAAATATCACTCGTACGACTGGGAGACTCTTGCGGTGGTCGAGGCGCTCGAAGCTTTACGCGTCTACCTGTTAGGCATTAAGTTTACGGTAGTAACTGATTGCATTGCCATACGGCCAACAGTTGACAAAAAGGACATACAACTATAACTAAGAGTTGCGAGATGGTGGATATATGTGCAGAACTACAACTTTAACATCGTTTACCACTCAGGAATTCAAGGGGCACATGCAGACTACCTGAGCAGAACTTCCCTCGAATGTATGGTCGTAAACATCAGTGATGCGAAATGAATCAAAGTTGCCCAATTTCGAGATCCAGATATGGTGGTGATCGCGAAAATATTGGAGTCGAGGGAGATCAAACCAGACATGAAAAAGTACTTGGACAAGTATAACTTCAGAAATGGCGTCGTTTTTTGGCGTACCGAAACCGGTAATAATGTACTTGTCCCGTTTTGGAATAGGTGGTTGGTGCCATGCACGTCGCGTTTCAACGTAGTAAAGCTGTGTCACGACGATCGGGAATATTTTGCAGTGGAAAAGGCTTTGGAAAAAGTGCACGAAAATGATTGGTTTAACGTGGGAAATCAGTTTATACGTGTCAAAAAATAAACTGTTTTTAGAATTTCATAAATTGTTAGTAAGACTATTCAGGAATATGTTGCCAACATTTCAAAGTAAAATTTCGATTATTTTCGATGCTATGAGCACTTCGGTTCGGCGCCGAAGTGAACGCAGTAGTTTCTTACACACTTACCTGACTCAATACCGTTTTTTTCGATACGATTTTTTTCAACTAGTGGGCATTCTAGCTCAAAAGTTATTGACCAATCGTTCTGTAAATTTGTGTGAATATTCTTTATTCAATTACAATGTATAGTACCCTAACTTTGAGATGATATTATTATTGAAAATATTTTTTTTTATGCAAAAAAGGTGAAAAAACATCGTATAAAAACATGATATTGTGGTCAAAAATCTCACAAACGTGCAATTTTCAACTTTTTTGATCACTTCTAGGTTCATATTCTTAGGGAATATGCTTGTTAACGAAAAGAAAAGTTGTAATAGTTACTGATAAAAATTCTAACTTCAGAAATGCCCACGAGCAAAAAACTCGGATGGCGATCATCCATGGACAAAAACTTCTAATATCACTTTTTCCGGCGAAAATGACTGGAACAAAGTATACTTCAAAACATGAATAAAATATCTTTCAAGTTTAAACGAATCTGATTATTCCTACCCTGTTCGAAAAATTCACGAAAGATACGAAAATTTCGGCCTCCTAAACTGGTTTCCCTCGTTAAAGGTATGCGAAAATTCGTCAAGAAATACGTGGAGACATGTTTAAACTGCTTGTATCATAAAGCGAGTTCGGGCCACAAGCCTGGTTTATTGCACCCTATCGAAAAGGTCGCTATTCCATTTCACACGCTGCATCTAAATCATGTGAGGCCATTCATTCGCAGTAAGTGTAAAAACGCACAGATACAGATGATCATCGTAGACGGGTTCCGAAAACACCAAAGTAACAGTCTTGCTCCTGTTAGACATCGAAAAAGCCTTCGATAGAGTCTGGATCGATGGGCTAATATATAAAATGATCAAATTCGAATATCTCATAATACTCATAAAATATATAAACTCGTATCTCAAAAATAGACACTTACAAGTTACAGTCAATAATAATGTACATTCCACAATAAGAAAAATAAGAGGAGGAGGGCTGTTATTTTTCGAGGGCTTCCAGGAGATCACAGGAGCAATGTAAAAAGATATTTTTAAAAATAAGAAATTTCAATCTGAAGCTAAAGGATGCCTCTACACTGTCTGATACTTTTTCTTTTGTCCAAATAAAACCCTTTACCAGAAAAAAATCGTGGAAAAGTGATTTTTTCTTTGGTCTTGCAACTGTATATAATTCGTTTATGTTTATAAAAGTTACGATATTCATCTTTTATTTTTTCTGTCACAAGAGAAGATTTTCAACCCACATCTTTCAACGAGAATTCCGGCCGAAATAGAAATATAGTTGGTTGCTCCAAAATTGAAATCAAAGTAGTGAAACGAAGAAGCCCATCAGATTTTATGTTTTCATCGGAATAATTCGGCGAAATCTCAGATTTTTTATGTTTCTCAGTAATTAAGGGATATACGCTTTTGCGTAAATCCATTTATATAAATTCAAACCATTTTTTTTTTAATCTTCAGGCAACCACCATGCATGCTGAAAACACCAGTTCTCGTCCTGACCTCTAAGATTCGATCTTTTTGCAACGCGTCGGCCAAATTCATAATTCACAAGGAATTTCTTTAAACGACGCACTTCTCGTAGGATCTATAATTCAAGACGATATTTCCTGGCTGCTCTTATACGAAGTTCAAAGTTCCTTTGTCGATTGGTTAGTGGTGATCACGAAGTGATGTGTTGCTGAAGTATGCTGTACGCTGTATAGCTCATCGGTTTTGGAATCGTTCGTACACAAATGTTTTGCGGATACTGCAAGTTGGCAGTTTTCTTTTAACACTGAATTAGTAGTTTTTATAGCACTTCCCAATGTAACCGTTTTAAGAACCGTTCGTAGTGATCTTATGCGGCTCGAAGCACCACTAATGTAACGATCACTCACGCCCCGTGATTTAAATATTTTTATCGATCCGGGTCGTAAATTTCGATGTCACTCGTACGATGACGGGATTTTTATGATGCTTTCGTAACTATAATTAATTGCTGACGAACTTAGTTATAAGTGAGTTGTGATCACAAAAGGTTTAGAATATTTAAAAATAAACAGAAAATTATTGTTGGTTACAAATATTAAATCTACGCGCGACGTCATTGTGTTGAAGACGTCAGTCGGGTTTTATGTTTGGACGTAGACTGACTTCTTAGAGCTCACTAGGAATGCTCCAAGTCTCGTCCCTTTACTATTTAAAACAGACATCTGTTTCGACCAATCCGGCAAAAGTGGAATATAATATAAAAACAAGAAGGACAAGGAGTGAAAAAACTCGAGGGTTTTCCGTGGACTCGGGACACTTTGGGGAAAACCGGGTACTAACAAAAAGCGCACGTCTTTTCCGAAACATTCCAGAAGGGCTACGGGCAGTTAAAGAATTGCCTATGGGAAAGGTGCACACTGCTAAAATGCTTTTGACTGCTAAATGTGCTTTATTGACCTGCGAGCGATCGAACACAAACGATTGAAAGCGCGCCTTCAAGACCCCTTGTCATTCATTTTATAACTGTGAAGACTTTTTGTAATTCCTGAGTTTATTTGCAATCATATTTCAGTGGCTAGTAACCTTAAGTTGGAATATGTAAAGAAATATAAAATAAAATCCGTTCCGTTGAGGACGGAACTTGCTCCCCTCTCAAGACGGCATCGATCAAGAAATGTGGAAATCTATTTGATAAGTTTTATAATCCTATATGATGGTCATCGGCAACGGAAAGAGACGTCGGATGTTGTGAACAAACGTTCCTTCGGACGTCTTCAATCATACAACCCTGATGACGTCGTCAGCGCCTGGGAAGGTTTTCATTACCCGACCCATGGGCCACCGAAGGAGAGGTAGATACTTGATGAGTACAAGGATACCTTTCTAGGTCTCGCGCGTTCCATGAGTCAACTTGTAACGAACAGTGAGATTCGGTAAATACTCTTTGTTTCCTGAAATCGTTTCCAGAAATCTTAGCGTACCTTTTGAATCAGCTTCCACGATGAAAGATTGTTTCGTTTTAGCGTTTCAATAAGGTCAACTTCTGGTGAACTCGTTAGTGAATTACCGATGAAGAAATGACCCGGAGTAAGAGCTAGAAGATCGTTGGGGCATTGGAAATGGTAGTCAATGGACGAGAATTCATGATTGCTTCGATCTCGATGAAAAAAGTATCTAATTGTTCAAATGTGAATTATTGGTATCCAACTACTCTTTTCGAATGTCGTTTAAAAGATTTTACTGCTGCTTCCCAGACTTTCCCAAAGTTAACTGAATGGAATAGCATAAAGAGCTATTGAATTTCTTGTTCAGACCATTGATTAGAGACCGCCGTATTGTATTTGTCATAACGATAAAGTTCCATAATCTCCTTAAAGTTATTGTTTGCTGTGACAATCGTCGTCCCATGTACGAAATATTCTACGAATATATATTTTTGCAAGTCCTTGGAGTGTTATGAAGCGTTTTAATGCTGCGATAAAATCTTCAATTTTCACGTCACTCACGACGAATTTCAGGTAGACCGCCTCTACTGAGAGGCATACGAAGAACGGTACGTAAACCTTCACCTGACCACGATTTCTCACCTATTTTTCTTTTATAAAGAATGGGTCGCAGTAATTGACACTGATATTTAAAAATGGTCTTCCTTCGGTGACGCCGATCTTTAGTAATCTCCTATTATACATTTCGTGGCAATCTATCTCTACGGATATAATGCTAACATCGTAGCTAAACAAGTACAAATGCATGTGAATATACTACAACCATTCTACATAAAGTGGAAAATTGCTATAAATGAAACAAAAATAGAAAGGATTGTATTCTCTCACGCCAAAAAGTTTAACAGACAAAGCATTTAACAGATCATCCGAGCCCACAAGATCAACGGATATAGAATCATATCCATAACAACAGAAAATATCTTGTATTACGTCGAGACTCCAAGTTAATATTCAAAAACCATATCAACAAAACCATTCAGAAAGTAATAGGTACGTCCGGAAAAATTAACCGTTCGATGACATTAAACTCAAAACTGGCTTTCAACAAAAAACTATTAATTCATAGAATGATCTTCGGACCTTTCCTCCAATTGATACTCGAAGAAAATACATATACAAAAATAACGGAATTCCATAATAGAAAAAATTACTTGATGATTCAAGACTACATCAAAGATCTGACCGAAAAATTCTACAAAACGAAGTAATTCTCAAGCTACTAACACGATACTAACACGATTTTTGTACACACAGTACAAAAATAAGAGAAAGTAGTAAGTTAAGCTCAAAGACAGGAACTACCTACAATTGAGGAAAATGTTGCTATTTGTAAAATATACGATGTAACTTCTGTTGTATTAATGTTTATATAAAAGAAAGTTTAATGAAAAAAAAGTATATGCTTTAGACCAAGAGACAGAAGTGAAAAACTTCATCGGAGCGAGCTTAATACCTACCAAATACAGCTATTTATTTTTTCGTTATATATTCATCAAGTAACAACATATACAAAATATATAATTATAATTGTGTATAATTTACTTTGCTATATTTTGCTCTGAATGATCGTCATTTGTATATTACTCTAAAAATGAAAGAACAGGTTTGTAGTAATTAAAATATGAAACAAATACTTTTGATTGAAAAATTTGCTAAATATCTAAAAAAAAAAACTTCGTCAATCGTAGTTCCAGTTGCACTCCATTAGGATCATTCGACATATTCAAATCTAATGTTGATTTTAAAAAAATCAATTATTGACTTCGATGTGCCTTTTGCGAAATGACCATTGAAATCCCCACTCAAAATCATTGACAAAGTAGTCGACTCGAGCAGACTTTACTCAATAAAGCGTTACATAGCCTAGCGTGAAACGGTCGCCGAATCAGTATAGCAGTGTCGCGTTGATATAACTCTCTTTTTGCCTTAGTTGACTCGGGCTGACTTTACCCGAACGAGCGTTACATAGGCGAGCGTGATGGCTCAGGCTGATTAAAATACCCACGAAATAAAGTGCTCAGCGCAGCTAGAGAAGGCTATCGTTAAAAAAAAAAGTTCGCATATTAAATTTCAGCCAACGACCATACCACGCTGAAAGCACCAGTTCTCGTCCGATCACTGAAGTTAAGCAGCATTGGGCGCGGTCAGTACTTGGATGGGTGACCGCTTGGGAACACCGCGTGCCGTTGGCTCTCAATTTTGCCAATTAACGCGATCGTATTTTGTCGTAACCGTTGAAAATGATGAATTCATCACCGAAATGTTCACATGTTTTTTTTTTTCCACCACGAGGAAACATATTCAACCCACATGCCCGGACAAAGATTTCGGACAAATAGAAATATCGTTGATTACTCCAAAACCGGAAATGGAGTAGTAAAACGAAGAGGACCAGCAGCGATGTCATTTTTTCATGGAAAAAATTACGTGAAGACCTCAGATTCTTCGACGCCTCGATGATTACGGAATTTACGATTTTATGCGGATGTATTTCCAAAAATTTCAGCCGCTCAATTTTCCCGTCAGCCAACGACCATACCACGCTGAAAGCACCAGTTCTCGTGGAGTCTGGCCGCGACGTTCAAAGCGATCACATCGCTCTGCTAGACGTGCAAGATTATAAGAGTTAAAAAGTGTAATTTGAGTGGATATAAGAGGAAATATAAGCAAAAATATATGATCAATAGATAGTGGTGGCTGTAGAGTTAAAAGTGATAAATAAAACAGTGATTAATACAAAATTAAATGTGTTTTTCTCCTACCAGGCTAGGAAAGCCTTGGTGAGGACAATACATAAAGAAAAACAAAATAGCATTGGCTATAAATAAGGAAAAAAAATGGCCTTAACAACCGATACAGCAAATCAAAAGAAATTTAATTTGCGAGAAAAAGATTTTCCTAAACTGGACTCGATCCAATTGGATCATCTATTGAAAAAAACGCTTATGGAAAATAAAAGAAAGAAAAAATACGATTCAAATAATCCTAAGCCGAACCTGACAAAAGCAAGAAAAAGAGGAGCAACGGATGTCGCTTCAGAAGATACTGCCGATAAAAGCAACAACGCATCTTCACCGTCTGAAGAATGGGAGCTTCCCAAGAGACCGATAAAAAGAAGAACTACAACATCGACGCAAGATAATGGAGATATTAATTTGACTGAAAACCAATATCAGCAGCTCTCCGATGACAGCGAGTATGAAGAAGATGAGAACAACACGGATATGGAAGTAAATCAAGCGCAAGTAAATCAGCTAAAGAAAGGTAAACCTCCGCCGATTTTTACAACAAAAACAAGCATGAGAACAATAATAACATTAATTAATAATTTGAAAATCCCAAAAAAAGAAATTTCAATCAATGAATCAAAAATTAACAATGAAGTCAGTCACACGATTTATACAAAAAATCAAGAACATTATGACAAGATAATTAATGTGGTTAAATCTCAAAAAATTGAGTTTTTTACTTACACTCCAAGAGAAAGTAAACCGAAATCAATTCTGATCAAAGGAATAAGAGGAGAATTTAATGAACAAGACATAAAAAAGGAATTATTAGATCTTGATATCCCCAACGTCGAGCTGATTGACATAAAAAAGTTTCAATTTGACAAAAATAGACCGGAAAGATATCATTTCCTAATACAAGTCACACAAAACAGTTCAACTGAAGAACTCTTCAAAATTAAAGCTCTCGCATATCAGAGAATTAGATGGGAAAGATTGCGAAAACCAAAAATATACCAGTGCAGGCGATGCCAACGTATAGGCCACTCGAGCAAAAACTGTCATCTAGAGTATAGATGTGTAAAGTGTGCAAAAACTCATGGGCCGGGTAATTGTGAAATAAACCCGATGGAGGGTAAAGAAAAATTTGTATGTGCAAATTGTGGTCAAAAAGGGCATCCAGCGTCATACAAAGGATGTCCTTACTTAAAATTAGCGATAAATCTTAAAACGAAGCAACAAAACCAAAATAAAAATTTAATACAGCAAAAGATTAATAAAATTACAAACATGCAGGAAAAAACTTCATATGCTCAAAAGACTAAGAGCTATAATCCGGTAAGAATACAGAATAAAGAAGTACCGAAGGTAACAAAAAAAATAATGCAAGACTATTCAAGAAAAATGGAAAAACCCTCGACATCGTATGAAGAAGATAGTTATTATGAAGAAAATAATCGAACAAGTCAACAAGATCAAAGACCAATATGGTTTAATGAGCTAAGAAATGATATAGCTTTAATAATAACGAATCAATTTAAAAATTTATCAGAACAAGTAAAGGCTAACACGGAAAGAATTGAATTTATATTTAACTCACTATTTCAAGAGTAATGAATAACACAAGCGATACAATAAGTCAAATTAATATCGCAGCGATTAATGTAAATTCAATAATTGCAAATTATAGAAGATTAGAGCTACAAGAATTTATAAACAAATATAATCATGACATAATACTATTGTCTGAAACTAAACTCAATAAAAAATATAAATTAACATATCAAAATTATGATATGATAAGAACAGATAGACCCAATTCAATTCAGGGAGGGGGAACGGCAATATTAATAAGGAATAATATACAATATGAAGTAATTACATATCCAACATCTGCTAGAAACGAAATTATTGAATTTACGATAATAAAAGTTCAAACAAATAAAATTAAAAATTTATATATTATAAGTATATATGCCACAAATGACAATAGAAAACTATTTATAAAAGAGCTCGATGCTTTATGTAATAAGTTAAAAATTTACAGAGAGAGCACATATTATATAATGGCTGGAGATTTTAATATTAGACAAAAAAAATGGGGAGATAGGGTAAATAATCAAAGAGGTAGATATATGGATAGATGGGAATTTAGCCAAAGTGAAAGATATAAAACAAAAATAATTGTTCCAGCAGAGTCGACATATCACCCAGCACATTCATTTTTAGATATAGGAATAATTGATGCACGATTGAATATAACAAATCTAATAAATAATAAGTTAAAGACACTTCCATATGATAGTGATCATGCAGCGTTAACGTTTACGGTAAAATTTGAAAATAATGAAATAATTAAAAATGATATATCAAATAAAAAAATTAGATACAATTACAAGTCAACAAATTGGAGTAAGTTCAAAAAAAGAATTATTAAAGATTATAATATAGAAATACCTGATAATAAAAATTTAACAATAAATGAAATTGATGAATTTATAAATCAAATAAATAATATAATAACAAATACAATAAAAAACATAACTCCAAAAATAAATAACAAAGATAGTATTTCTAAATATAACAACTCTAAAATAAAAAGTTTACAAAAAAATAAATCAATAATAGTCTCTTTAATGCATAAATTACATATAGTTGATCCAACAGGGAAATTATTAATAACAAAAAACGCAAAGAAAGCTTTAAAACAAATAAGAGATAGTTTGCGACAAGTTTTTAGACAGGAAACAGAAAAATATTGGGTGAATCAATTAAAAAAAATTGATTATAAGAATGCTGAAGCATTCTTCCCAAATATAAATAGATTACTAAGATCTAAACAACCAATACAAATAGAAAATATACACATTAATGAAAATGATCTTGAAAATTTGAACAGAAATAATTGTAATATAACAAGTGCACACAAAGAAAATAATAAATATGTCCTTACAAATGCATTAGATAAACTAAATGCTATAGGAGATTTTTATGAAAAAATAAATTCGCCAAGATACTTAAATAATGGAACGCAATTTGCAGAAATTGTAACAAATACAGCAAGGAAAATTAAAGACAAACTTGAACAAAATAGGAGAAACAATAAAACAATAACAACCTTCTCAATTAATAATAAGGCGATAAATCCCACTGAATGTAATATAAATCCATATCCATTCTGTAATATTGAAACTGTCATTAAAATACTTAAAAATCTTCCAAATAAGACTTCCAGTGGACTTGATGATATACCGTCAGTGGTATTGAAGCATATACCAACAAAATTAATAAAGGATATTACAGTATTATTTAATAACGCAATAAATAATAATTATTTCCCAGTAATATGGAAAAAAGCCAAAGTATTACCAATTTTAAAAAAGAATAAAGACCCAAACGATCCAACAAGCTATAGACCAATTAGTCTTACTCCAAATCTAAGTAAAGTGTTTGAAGCAATTATAAATAATAAAATAAATAATCATTGTTTTATAAATTCAATAATTCCGGACAATCAATATGGGTTTAAGCAGAGACATTCAACAATAAATGCAATTCACAAGTTATTATCTGATTTAAATACGTGGGTAGGAAATAGCCAAATAGTTGGAGCAGCTTTATTAGACTTGGAGAAGGCATTTGATTCTGTTTGGCTAGATGGCCTTTTATATAAATTAGTAAGAAAAAAATTTCCAGAATGGCTTATTTTAACTATATGGGATATGATTTCAAAAAAAACTTTTGTAACTTGGGACGGGATAAATTTATCTACAAAAACTTTTATAATAGAAGAAGGATTGCAACAAGGAACTGTAAACTCCCCAATTCTTTTTAATATATTTACATGTGACTTATTAAACTCATTTGATTTAAATAACGGAAATGATACATCAGCAATAGCATTTGCAGATGATGTAATAGTTTACACTAAAAGTAATAAAGCAACTACAGTACAAAATAAACTAGAGGAAATAACTGAAAAAATTAATAAATATTACTGCAATTGGAACCTAAGAATAAACCCACAAAAATGTGAAACAATTTTATTTAGAAAGCCTGGATATCAATTATCATCTTCGAATAAAATTGGAATAACTAATTTTCAAATAAAAACAAAAATACCTGGAACAAATTTAAGACAAAATATACCGCATAAGAAAGAAGTGAAATATCTAGGAATGCATTTAGATTATTTACTCAGAGGAAACATTCATCTAAAAAATCAGTTAGTCAAAGCTAAAAAAGCATTTCAAGCAAATTGTGCTATTTTTTTCAACAAGCATCTATCAAATAAAACAAAAATAATATTATACATGCTGCTAATAAGGCCGATTATAACATATGCTGCTCCAGTTTGGTGGAATACTAATAATACGATGTTTGAACAGATAAGGAGATTTGAGAGAAAATGCTTAAGAGCTTGTTTACACATGAATAGATCTGCTCATTCTGACTACAAACACTTTATAGAAAATAAAATAATTTACAATATGGCCAATATTCCAAGAATCGATTCCTTTACAATAAAATTAACTAGAGATTATTTCAGTAAATTACATTTATTAAATAATAGAGTGATCAGAGGTATAACAATCCAAGATGATAGAGTTACTGAGAGACAATTAATGAAAGGATATATAACGCCACAGGCATTTATATATTGTGATCAAAAAGGTTTAATTCAAAATGCTAATAATATTCCAATACTATATCATTGGAAACGAAATAAGGCAAATAAAAGGATATCAATGCGGAATAATGACTTTGAAAATAATATAAACAACTTTAATGGATCTATTATAATACCTAAAAGAGATTATAATGACTTTTACAGATTAAATTTCAGAAAATATTGGTGGTTAAGTAGGAATGCCGTAAATATTAATGAATTAATTGAAAGGAAAAAACAATTTATGTTAAATGATATAAATACGTAAGACATATGATTTTTTTTTTATCTATTACATTTTGTTAATCAAGATCCCAGAAATAAAATAAAATTGTATATATGTAAATAAGTTATTATCTGACATAATGAGAAATATGTAGAGGTTTTTTTTTTCTGTTCAATTAAAAATAATTTTCCTCATGCTATAAGTAAATGGTCAGTATGAATATTGGTTTACTGTTAGTAATAGTATAATATTTATAAGAAGATGGCAAAAATAAACATTAATTAATTAAAAGAAATGATACGTATGAGACTTGTAAGCTTGCAAGCATATATGTAATAAGTTAAGAAAATAATGGATTTGTTTACCTGTTTTGTTGTATCCAAAAAAAAAAAAAAAAGTTTAAATATGTATGAAGAATTTAACAATAAACATCTATAAAAAAAAAAAAAAAAAAGCACCAGTTCTCGTCCGATCACTGAAGTTAAGCAGCATTGGGCGCGGTCAGTACTTGGATGGGTGACCGCTTGGGAACACCGCGTGCCGTTGGCTTTCATTTTTGCCAATTAACGCGATCGTGTTTTGTTTTAACTATCGCAAATGATGAATTCATCAACACAATGTTCACTTGTTTTTTTTTCGCCACGAGGGGACATTTTCAGCCCACATGCCCGGACGAAGGTCGGCCAAATGGAGTATGGAGAATAACGGGAAGAGAGCGATCACGATCCGAATCAGCCCTATATTAATATAATTAATTTTTTAGGCTATCGATTATTTCTTTTGGAAAAATTTTACTGGAATATTACGATGAATAATACGTCATAATATTCCACATTTTAGTAACTGCGTATTTGCGAACCACCGGGTTCGCCTCAGTCTCTCTCTCAGCGCGCGCTCAAGGCCAGCGTCGTCCTCGCGTGTTTACCTTTTTTTTCTAGCGCTTCGCGCTCGCTGCTTGTGTTATCTATAGACCAATTTCGTTACAATATTTTCCTACTTATTCCTGCTTACATATTTCGAAGTTGAGGCTTCCTGGCGAAATATTATTTCTGTTTTCGTGAATTCCAGACTTTTGCGTGCGATCGAGCGGCATTGTATTTTCTTATGTAAATGAAAGTCGTTGAGTTGCCTACCAAGCCAAGACGCCTCGTTTTATCTATCCAAACTGGATTACCTCGCAACAAGTATTCAATTATTTTTTTTTGTCGCGACTGATTTATTTTTGCGTGCAGTTAATTTAGTATATTAATTTTATAAATGGGAGCCGTCAAGTTGCCTGCAGAGCCACGATGCACAGCTGCTGACCTATCCATTGTGGACTACCTCGCAGTGGTGACCACAATGGATTTGTGCGGATTTATTTGCAAAAATTCTAACAGATCGTTTTTATCATCAGCCAACGACCATACCACGCTGAAAGCACCAGTTCTCGTCAGTTCTCGTCGAGTTGTTGTCAAGCGAGCATCACAACACTGGACGACATATCCTTCTACCGGTTTCCATAATTCAAAAGTAATAACAGAGAAAGAATTTTCTTAATTTCATTTATTTCTTAGTTGAGTTAAAATAGTGAAAAATACGTCCACTCTTATAATAAAAAGTGGACAACAACGATAAAATACTCACTTCCTCGGAAGAGGTTGCAAGTAGCAAGAATGGAACAGAATCGAAGAAGTCTGAATCCCTCAAGACTCAGCTAAATGATCCGCAACGGCTTCCGCCAGTTAGGCAAACCATCGCAGGTAACAAAGAAGTTGACAATGAGAAAAATGAGTTATTCAAAGCAAAGTTACGTGGCATCAATATCACCGGTGTATTAAAAAGGGAAAAAACCAAAAAAAAGCGTCGTTTAAATCCGACGCCGAACATCATTGCTAGAAAAACTCGTAAACTATCGTTATCGCAATCCAACAGATTGCAATCGTTTTTACTGAAAGGCATAAACAGTGGTTTGTCCGAGATCGAGGTCGAGGCCGAACTTAAAGAACTGACAATACCGGGACTGAAATTTCACCGAGTACAACGTTTATCCACCGTCCACTCGCGCAAAAGCAATTTTAAATTACCAATATTTCTAGTGCAACTAACAGCAGACAGTGCCGCAACTAAATTGAATTCAATCAAATTTATCGCTTATCAAGCAGTGCGGTGGGAAAAGTTAAAAAAATCTGAATCAGTTCAGTGCGTCCGATGTCAAAGAACAGGACATACTGCTTCTAATTGCAGAATGTCATATCGCTGCGTGAAGTGCAACGAAAATCACCTTCCCGGAGAATGTGCTATTTCGAAAGATGAACGAATAGAAAAGGACCATCTCTTCTGTGTAAATTTTAACATCTATGGTCACCCAGCCTCGTACAGAGGCTGCCCTAAAATTGTACAATTTAAAAAGCAAATAAAGGATCGAATTCAACGTCAAAAAGAGTCCCGAACTGCGAAGTTACAATCTCTGAACCGATTCGTAAACCCGAATATCAATTTCGCAAACGCGGTCAGAGGAACGAGACTCGAACACCCGGAACGACTCATCAGAGGGCCACCAATCTACACGGCACAAACGACCAGACAGATTTCAAGGAACCTTCAACACCCGCCGGTATCCACGACTCCAGGAGCCTCCATAGCGGGAGAAGTAAAAAAAGCGGTACTAGACTGTATAATGCAAGAAATAAGTATCATAAGAAAAGAAGTTGCGAATAATACAAAAATGATCCAATAATTTATTCCTCGCTCGAAATAGATCCTCTTTCCAAAGATAACTGACGATTTGCAAAATTTCAAATTAATCTCCATCAATGTGAATTCGATGATCCAAAACCAGCGGAGAGATAGTTTACTGCACTTAACCAAAAAGTATAAACCACATGTTGTTATGGTGAATGAAACCAAACTCAGTGAGAGATACAAATAAAGTTTCAAAGACTTTAATATAGTCAGAAGCGATCGACCCGGGAATTCTCAAGGGGGTGGTACTGCAGTTTCGATTCGTAAACCTTTCAAATTTGAAGTGATAGATTTACCACAACTAAAAAATTTTATAACTCTTGAGCTCTCTATTGTCAGATTTCGTCTACCAAAAAATCAAAACTTATTCATCTATGCTGCTTATGCACCAGGCAACAATAAACGAAATTTCAGAGCAGAATAGAATCAGACATTTCAAATTCTCAAATTAAATGAGCTGCAAAATTTTTACATTTTGGCGGGTGACCTAAATGCAAAACACGCATGCTGGAAGAACAGATCAAATAACCCGAGAGGAATGTTTTTGAACCAATGGCTAGATGAAAACAAAATAGAATTCAGAGCAAAGGTGTTTACCTCAGATTTACCATCTTACCCAAGTGGAAACTCTTTCCTCGATATCTGCATTGCCGACTGCCGAAGAGATATTTCCACGGTTGGACATGAAAATGATCTAATATCGATTCCTTATAATAGTGATCATAACGCAATCAGCATTCCCGTCAAAAAAATTGATCAAAACTCATTGGTTATGGAACACTCAACTACGAAAGACCAACTGGGAATCCATAAAGCCGATTGGAATAAATTCAAAAACATTCTTGCCTCGGACTTATCAACGAATGTACCAAAGAACAAAAATCTAAGTAATTCACAAATAGATGATTACCTTGCGACTTTAACCGGAGAAATAACCAGAGCTCTGAATAGTTCAACGCCTAAACGTAGTTACTTTAATTCTACCGACGTTTACGATAACGAAAAAATATCGAAACTGCGAAAACAAAAAAGTAGCATACTCACGCAAATCCATCGACTCAACAGAACATTTGATCCACGTCACAATGAACTCATAGACGCACTCTCCGGAGTTTTAGTTCACGTTAGGTCAGAGCTGAAGCCAAATTTTTCGGTATCGGTTAACAACTTCTGGAAGAAAAAAATTAAAAATATATCAAGTAATGATCCGAAAAACATGTTCCCAGACCTAAATCAAATCTTCAGACCGCAAGAAACTTTATCGTTACCAACATTAGTAATACCACAAGATAAGGAAGTCATTCTTGCAGATGTTGCCCTCGATCTCCGAGGCCTGATTAAAGACCCAAACAATAATTATCTGATAAACAAATCAGACGAAAAACTGAACGTATTAGGTGCTCATTTTGCCAAAGTGTACACTCAAAATCAAAACCTGGGTAGAATTGAACTGAGTAATATTGTGAACAACACAGTTAACGAACTGAAGCAAGAAATTGCAAGGGAATCGTTGCATAATCTTACGTTGACAGTCTTCTCCGACACGAATTTATCTGACAAGCCAATGATAGATGAATTTCAAGATTACTTTACGTCCACTACAAAAATGTGCAGTATCTTAAAAAAAACAAATTCTAAAAAATCCTCGGATATCGACGGCATACCTAATGTAGCTCTCAAAAATATACCTCTCAAAACCATCCGAAATTATTCGGCCTTATTCAACAACATGCTCAATAATAGCTACTTCCCGTCTGCATGGAAAGAGGCGAAAAGGTTATAGCTCTTAAAAGAAAAGACAAAGGCGGCTCGAATCCGTCGAATTACAGGCCAATAAGTTTGCTTCCAAACATAAGTAAAATATTTAAAACGGTTTTGAATCAAAATATTGCGTTATTCTGCAGTAAAAACGATATTTTCATACTTTCAAATTTTGTCACAAAACTCTCCATCTCTTTCTCGCTGATTTTTATTTCGAGATAAATCCCGTGGACGCCAGTCGCTGAGTGACTCGACGAAAAAAAGAAAGAGAAACTGTTGTCCGGCTTGGCTGGCAGCGGGATGGGGGTGGGCGAAAGGAAGGATAACTCGGAATCTTTGAAGTTACAATTTAAAGTTTAATTAAGCACTTCGTTTCATTCGACGATCTATTTAACAAATTTTATTTATCGCTGGTGAGAAATTCGCCGGGACTGTCACGCAATTCGGGGGAAAACGTCACAAATCACATTCACACACGATCGGAATCCTACACACTTTATAATTTAATATCGAGCTCGTTTCGTCCTGTCACAGAACTACTTGTGGTCAGGGAATTCTTAGATGGAAAATTACGAGGTAATAACTATTTACGGGATGAAAAGAAATCACCGAGTCCCCGCAAATCGGTTACTCGGCCGAGCTTTTCTCCCGTCGCACGCGTAAGCGAACCCGATCCACTCACTCTATCTCACTCAAATTCACTCAAACATTCCCGACTTATTCCCCACGAATCCTCGTACAATTATTAGGACACCGAAAATTTTCGTGCACGGCCACGCAAGCTACACATTTACTCTACTTTTATTGTAATTTCGTAAGACCCACTCCACTATACCGGAACGCGGGTACGAACAGGAAAGAATACAAAATATCAACTTGAAAATCGCGAGGCGAAGCCGTCGTGGTGACCATATTTTTCGAGAAGTTTCGGTTCTTTAGACGGGATTAATTAAATTTAATTTTCCGATACGACGAGTATACAATTTGCCACGAAGACAATAATGCCCGAATAAATTCTTCGAGAGTTCACCAATTATAGATCAATGAAAGAAAGCGGGAACTTACAGTCACACTTAACTCCTGAGATCTCCACGTCTGGCTCGCTCGATACTTCACGAAAATCTGCTGACATCGATCCTCGTTACGCAGTGCGTTACTACCCCTCTCTACCCTCCTCGCTCGTTAGGCGACAGGTATGTCACTCGAAATTTCTACAATAGGCGTTAGACGGGGCCCCAAATTTGCGCGGGATTAAATATTTAATTGTTCATGTTAACCATAACCCCTAGCCTAGATTTTACGTTTGTTGTCGCGAATGCTAACGGGAAAGAGGAGTATTCCAACGTTGAATCCTGGATTCTTGATTGTAGATCCTCAAACTCCAGAAGGGTTCGACATCCCTTTAGACGGGACTCCCCTGAGATTTCACATTGCACAGCAATGTCGATGACTCCTCACAGGATTTAAAATCTCCATCTTCTCGAACTCTCGAGAATACAGTACAGTGTATCGTGAAATTGTGTGTGTGTTGTTCGGGACGTGTTTATATTCCTGCGTACGAGCCCTGCTCGAAGTACGCCGACGTTTCAAATGTTCTGTCCCTCAGATTATCAACTTTTTCCCAAATTCCCATCTTCCTTGCTGATTTCACAGGACGGCTCGCATGGAAAACAAATAAAATAAATCGCTTGGCAGATATTAAATGTTCTCAGAAAAATTTCGACTCTATAAAGGCTTTGTGGAGTGGTTGCGTGGCCGAAGTAAAGAGCGAGCGAGACAGGCAAACTTTCCTGGTGTCTCACTCTTGATAAATCTTATTTGTGACAATCTCGAAAAATAAAAATTGTCACAGTACACATTGAGATTTTGAGAAGTCTTCAAATTGTTATGGGATGACAAAAATACTGGATCTGGTAGCAGATAAAAAGCACAAGAATAACGCGTTTGATGCTTTCTTATTTTCAATCCTCAAAAGTGAACAACAAATGGCGTTGAATTGCAAAAATGAGAGCCAACGGCACGCGGTGTTCCCAAGCGGTCACCCATCCAAGTACTGACCGCGCCCAATGCTGCTTAACTTCAGTGATCAGACGAGAACTGGTGCTTTCAGCGTGGTATGGTCGTTGGCTGTTGATAAAAACGATCGGTTAGAATTTTTGCTAATAAATCCGCACAAATCCATTGTGGTCACCACTGCGAGGTAGTCCACAATGGATAGGTCAGCAGCTGTGCATCGTGGCTCTGTAGGCAACTTGACGGCTCCCATTTATAAAATTAATATACTAAATTAACTGCACGCAAAAATAAATCAGTCACGACAAAAAAAATAATGGAGTACTCGTTGCGAGGTAATCCAGTTTGGATAGATAAGCAACGAGGCGTCTTAGCTTGTAGGCAACTCGACGACTTTCATTTACATAAGAAAATACAATGCCGCTCGATCGCACGCAAAAGTCTGGAATTCACGAAAACAGAAATAATATTTCGCCAGGAAGCCTCAACTTCGAAATATATAAGCAGGAATAAGTAGGAAAATATTGTAACGAAATTGGTCTATAGATAACACAAGCAGCGAGCGCGAAGCGCTAGAAAAAAAAGGTAAACACGCGAGGACGACGCTGGCCTTGAGCGCGCGCTGAGAGAGAGACTGAGGCGAACCCGGTGGTTCGCAAATACGCAGTTACTAAAATGTGGAATATTATGACGTATTATTCATCGTAATATTCCAGTAAAATTTTTCCAAAAGAAATAATCGATAGCCTAAAAAATTAATTATATTAATATAGGGCTGATTCGGATCGTGATCGCTCTCTTCCCGTTATTCTCCATACTCCATTTGGCTGACCTTCGTCCGGGCATGTGGGCTGAAAATGTTCCCTCATGGCGAAAAAAAAACAAGTGAACATTGTGTTGATGAATTCATCATTTGCGATAGTTAAAACAAAACACGATCGCGTTAATTGGCAAAAATGAAAGCCAACGGCACGCGGTGTTCCCAAGCGGTCACCCATCCAAGTACTGACCGCGCCCAATGCTGCTTAACTTCAGTGATCGGACGAGAACTGGTGCTTTCAGCGTGGTATGGTCGTTGGCTGACGGGAAAATTGAGCGGCTGAAATTTTTGGAAATACATCCGCATAAAATCGTAAATTCCGTAATCATCGAGGCGTCGAAGAATTTGAGGTCTTCACGTAATTTTTTGCATGAAAAAATGACATCGCTGCTGGTCCTCTTCGTGTTACTACTCCATTTCCGGTTTTGGAGTAATCAGCGATATTTCTATTTGTCCGACATCTTTGTCCGAGCATGTGGGTTGAATATATTTCCTTGTGGTGGAAAAAAAAACATGTGGACATTTCAATGATGAATTCATCATTTTCAACGGTTAAAACAAAATACGATCGCGTTAATTGGCAAAATTGAGAGCCAACGGCACGCGGTGTTCCCAAGCGGTCACCCATCCAAGTACTGACCGCGCCCAATGCTGCTTAACTTCAGTGATCGGACGAGAACTGGTGCTTTTTTTTTTTTTTTATAGATGTTTATTGTTAAATTCTTCATACATATTTAAACTTTTTTTTTTTTTTTTTTTGGATACAACAAAACAGGTAAACAAATCCATTATTTTCTTAACTTATTACATATATGCTTGCAAGCTTACAAGTCTCATACGTATCATTTCTTTTAATTAATTAATGTTTATTTTTGCCATCTTCTTATAAATATTATACTATTACTAACAGTAAACCAATATTCATACTGACCATTTACTTATAGCATGAGGAAAATTATTTTTAATTGAACAGAAAAAAAAAAAACCTCTACATATTTCTCATTATGTCAGATAATAACTTATTTACATATATACAATTTTATTTTATTTCTGGGATCTTGATTAACAAAATGTAATAGATAAAAAAAATCATATGTCTTACGTATTTATATCATTTAACATAAATTGTTTTTTCCTTTCAATTAATTCATTAATATTTACGGCATTCCTACTTAACCACCAATATTTTCTGAAATTTAATCTGTAAAAGTCATTATAATCTCTTTTAGGTATTATAATAGATCCATTAAAGTTGTTTATATTATTTTCAAAGTCATTATTCCGCATTGATATCCTTTTATTTGCCTTATTTCGTTTCCAATGATATAGTATTGGAATATTATTAGCATTTTGAATTAAACCTTTTTGATCACAATATATAAATGCCTGTGGCGTTATATATCCTTTCATTAATTGTCTTTCAGTAACTCTATCATCTTGGATTGTTATACCTCTGATCACTCTATTATTTAATAAATGTAATTTACTGAAATAATCTCTAGTTAATTTTATTGTAAAGGAATCGATTCTTGGAATATTGGCCATATTGTAAATTATTTTATTTTCTATAAAGTGTTTGTAGTCAGAATGAGCAGATCTATTCATGTGTAAACAAGCTCTTAAGCATTTTCTCTCAAATCTCCTTATCTGTTCAAACATCGTATTATTAGTATTCCACCAAACTGGAGCAGCATATGTTATAATCGGCCTTATTAGCAGCATGTATAATATTATTTTTGTTTTATTCGATAGATGCTTGTTGAAAAAAATAGCACAATTTGCTTGAAATGCTTTTTTAGCTTTGACTAACTGATTTTTTAGATGAATGTTTCCTCTGAGTAAATAATCTAAATGCATTCCTAGATATTTCACTTCTTTCTTATGCGGTATATTTTGTCTTAAATTTGTTCCAGGTATTTTTGTTTTTATTTGAAAATTAGTTATTCCAATTTTATTCGAAGATGATAATTGATATCCAGGCTTTCTAAATAAAATTGTTTCACATTTTTGTGGGTTTATTCTTAGGTTCCAATTGCAGTAATATTTATTAATTTTTTCAGTTATTTCCTCTAGTTTATTTTGTACTGTAGTTGCTTTATTACTTTTAGTGTAAACTATTACATCATCTGCAAATGCTATTGCTGATGTATCATTTCCGTTATTTAAATCAAATGAGTTTAATAAGTCACATGTAAATATATTAAAAAGAATTGGGGAGTTTACAGTTCCTTGTTGCAATCCTTCTTCTATTATAAAAGTTTTTGTAGATAAATTTATCCCGTCCCAAGTTACAAAAGTTTTTTTTGAAATCATATCCCATATAGTTAAAATAAGCCATTCTGGAAATTTTTTTCTTACTAATTTATATAAAAGGCCATCTAGCCAAACAGAATCAAATGCCTTCTCCAAATCTAATAAAGCTGCTCCAACTATTTGGCTATTTCCTACCCACGTATTTAAATCAGATAATAACGAGAACTGGTGCTTTCAGCGTGGTATGGTCGTTGACTGACGGGAAAATTGAGCGGCTGAAATTTTTGCAAATACATCCGCATAAAATCGTAAAATTCCGTAATCATCGAGGCGTCGAAGAATCTGAGATCGTCACGTAATTTTTTTTATGAAAAAATGACATCGCTGCTGGTCCTCTTCGTTTTACTACTCCATTTCCGGTTTTGGAGTAATCAGCGATATTTCTATTTGTCCGACATCTTTGTCCGGGCGTGTGGGTTGAATATGTTTCCTGGTGGTGGAAAAAAAAACATGTGGACATTTCGATGATGAAATCATCATTTTCAACGATTAAAACAAAATACGATCGTGTTAATTGGCAAAATTGAGAGCCAACGGCACGCGGTGTTCCCAAGCGGTCACCCATCCAAGTACTGACCGCGCCCAATGCTGCTTAACTTCAGTGATCGGACGAGAACTTTTTTTTTTTTTTTTTTTTTTTTTTTTTTAACTCTTTATTATAAATTTTATAAAAAACATTTATACAACAGATGATACATCATATGTTATAAAAACTATACTAACATTTTCCTTAATTGTACGTAGTCCCTTGCTTTTCAGCTTAACCTACTATTTTCTCTTATTGTTCTACTTTGTATCGAGATCTTAGAAATTAGGTGTATTTGATGTTTTATTGGAAATTGTTACGTTAATGTGGGTCGTGGTACTGGATTTTGTGTAGGAAAAATTTGAGTCATATTGATAAAAAACCTACTGTTGGAAATTGTCAGCTTGGGGATGCGGAAATAATTCCCAAGTGTATTTTGTATTTTTAGTTGTAAAATATATTTAGAACATCTTGAGGTAGTTTGTGTTTGTATTGAAAAGGTAGGTTGTGTATTTTTAAGTTTTTTATGTAGCGTGTTAGTGGGTTGACTTCTAGTGCCGTTGCGTAGAATTTTTCGGCTAGTTCTTTGGTGTAGTCTTTAATCATCGGGATATTTGTTCTATTATGTAAGTCCGTTATTCTTGCGTATATATTCTCTTCGAGTATGAGTCGGAGGCATTTGTTTTGGAATCTCTGTAATAGTTGCATATTTGTAGGCGCGATACTACACCATGCTGGTGATGCATACAGTACTATGGGTCTAAGAATCATTTTATAAATTAATAATTTTTCGTTGAATGCTAGTTTCGAGTTTTTTGCCATCAGGGGGTAGAGTTTTCTGAAAGTAGCTATTGCTTTCTGTATGGTTTTATTGATGTGGTTTTTGAATGTTAACTTGGAGTCTAGGTGTACTCCAAGATATTTTACTGTTGTTATAGGTGTGGTTTTATGTCCATTGACTTTGATGGGTTCGAATATTGTACTTTTTCTGTTAAATTTTTTGGAGAACACAATTACTTCTGTTTTTGTTTCGTTTAGGGCAATTTTCCATTTTTTGTAGAACTGTTGTAGTATGTTGACGTGGATTTGTACTTGTTTAGCGGCGATATTAGCACTGTGTGCATGAGCATATATTGCCGTATCGTCTGCAAACAGGGCTAATGCTGTTTTTTGGAAGGTTGGTATATTATTGAGATAAATGTTGAATAATTTTGGACCTAATACTGAGCCTTGAGGTACTCCTGCTCTTATTTTTCTCTTTGTAGAGTGTACGATATTATTGACTGTTACCTGTAAGTGTCTATTTTTGAGATATGAGTTTATATATTTTATGAGCGATATGGGATATTTGAATTCTATCATTTTGTATATTAGCCCATCAATCCAGACTCTGTCGAAGGCTTTTTCAATGTCTAAGAGAAGCATGACTGTTACTTTGTTCCAGTTGTAGTTCATTGTAACATCGGTTACGATTCGTGTTAGTTGTTGTACTGTATTGTGTTTTTCGCGAAATCCGAATTGTTGGTCAATTAATATATTATTGGCATTTTCGAATTTGTTCATTCGACGGCAGATTACTTTTTCTGTGAGTTTTCCTATGGTTGGTAGTAAGCTTATGGGTCTGTAGCTGCTTGGGTGACTTTTTTCTTTATTAGGCTTGTGGATGGGTATTATGTTACCTGTTTTCCATTGGCTTGGATAGTGTGAGAGTTTGATCGATGCGTTTATTATGTAGGTTATTTGTACTATTGTTTTTCTTGTAAGATTTTTTAATACAATATTTTGAATTCTATCCATACCGGGGGCTTTTTTAGCAGGGAGTGTTTTTATTATTTCTATGATTTCTTTGGGAGAAGTCAGGTTTTTGTACCAATCCTCTTCATTTTGTTTGCCAATTTCATTTCGGACTTTTTCTATTATTTTCAATTGCTCTTCAGTGTTATTATCGAGATCTATGTTATGTACGCTTTCGAATTGATCTGCTAGCATATTAGCTTTATCTATGTCGCTCATTGCTTCTACATTGTTTTTTTCTAGTGTAGGGATGGAATTGTATTCTCTTTTGAAGATTTTAGTCATTTTCCATAGTGAGTTGTCGTGTATATTTATTTTTTGCAGTTTTTTCTGGAATTTTTCATTTCGGTATGTGCTTATGTCTAATTTTATAATGCTATTTAGTCTCGTAATTTCTTCTTTGTATCTTAAGTTTCTAGTTCTTTGCCATTTTCTTCTTATTTTATTTCTTTCCTTAATCATATTTAATATACTAGTTGGTATTTGATCGTCAATTTCCTTTAGTGTCTGCAGAGGTATTGTCTTCTCTATGCTATATTGTATGATATTAGTTAAACTTTGCACTGCTTTTTCGAGATCTTCGACTGTTCTAATTCTTGAGTTAATTTTCACTCTGTTATTTATTATATCTCTAAATTTATTCCAGTCTGCTTTTTCGTAGTTAAAACCTTGTATTTGGCTTGATTCACTCAGTCGCTGAGATTTTATTCTCAGCATTATTGGGTTGTGATCTGATGATAGTTCACATATTGTTTCCAGATTTGAGATATTGGTTATGTTTTTATTTATTGCTATGTCTATTGTGCTTGGGTTTGATCCATTTTCAGGGAAATGAGTCGGTTCATCTGTGTACATTATACTACAATTATTATTCATAAGATAATTAAATAGTGCTCTGCCTCTTTGGTTATTGGGGGGGTCGGTCCAGGTTTGATGGCGAGCGTTGAAATCTCCTACTATCAAGATGTTGTCACCGAGATTAAAGAGCGAATCTAAGTCTTGCGTTCTTAGATTCTTATTTGGGCTACAATAAGCACCGATAATAACGATATTAGAATATAACTTAATTCCAACGCACTCTATTTCTACATTGTTTAATTTAATTTCTTTATGTATTACTTTTTCATGTACTAACATTGCAATACCTCCAGCAGTACTACTTTGGTCTTTTCTTAGGCATTTGTAATTTTTTATCTTCAGTCTGAGCTTATCATCATATCTGGTCTCATTTATTATCATGATATCTATTTTGTATTTTCTAATAAAATTTATCATTTCGCCTATTCGTCCTCTCAGTCCATTTGCATTCCAGCAACAAATACTAATATCAGTCATTATTTAATCTTTCGCAGAAATCAAGAAAAACTTGGAATTTTTCTGCAGGTGATTTGCAATTTTGAATTTCTTGTTTGAATGATCTTACGATGGTAATCATTTTTTTAATATTGAATATTTTATTTAGGTCTTTAATTTCGTTCGTTAGAGTTAGAAAGTCATTGATTTCATGATTATGGTGCTTATTTTCATAGCTTATCTGAGAGATATTATTATTGTTATGGGACCTGGTCAGAGGTGGTTGTTTCTGAGGTTCGGAGAACTCATTTTCACTTACGGATGTCTCAGTATCGGTATAATCTTTGGTATGTTCTCGGAGCCTTGGCTGTACTTCAGTCTGGCTTCGTAGTGGAGTTTTCTCGTATCTCTTTGGTGGTAATTCGAGCTCTTCGTCGCGCCTTCGCTGTTTACGTTCTGTGCTAGCCCTTCGTAGTCCGCACTTGAGAATCGAACTATACGGATTTTCCTTGTCCTTTGTCCGTTTGCTGTCTCGGTGTGTATTGGGTTGCCTCGTTGGGGGTTCTGGACGACTTTGAAATTTTAGCCTGGGAAAGATTTTTTCATCTGATGTGTTTGGACTGTTGGTATGTTGATGTGGTCTCGATTGAATGTTATTGGTTCTATTGCGTGTTGCAATTAAACTCAATCTTTTTTGGTACTCCGGGCATATTGTTGCATTCGCTGGGTGATCCGAGTTGCAATTAGCACATTTAGCTGGTTCGTCTTTTGATTTAGTGCACTCCCGCGTGAAATGTTTATCTGCACATTTAAGGCATACTGGCTTGGCAAAGCAGTTCGATGTAGCATGACCCCAGGCTTGACATCGATGACACTGTGTGATTCTTTTTTTGGTACGATAATGCTCCCATGTAATTTTCGTATAATTTATAAATTTGATCTCTTTTTCGAGTAATTTGAGATTGGCTTCTCCTTTGAGAGAGATCATGTGTTTTGTTTTCTGGGTATTTTTTAGTAAATTTATATTTACTACTTCAAACCCGTGCTCGGTTATTTCCTGCTTGATTTCGTCGATTTCTGTTTCCTTGTGTAGACCGACGATCACAAATGTTTTTCTTTTTTCAGTTTTGCTAGTGTAGGTGTGGAATTCGAGATTTTTTTGAGTCCACAGGCTCTTAAGTAGGTTGAATTGTTCGTTAGTCGATGTAAAAACTTTTATGTGGTCACTGTGGTACGTGACGTGATAGTTTGTTTTCAATGCGTCCTTGAGGGCTTTATTGAATTCTTTGCAGGTGTCAATTGTTCCGTGAATAACAAGCGGAGGAGGCTTGCTAGTTCTTGATTTATTTTGTTGATTATGTCTCTTTTGATTTTCCTCGTTTTGCAATTTATTATTTGTTTCACTTTCACTTTCACTGTCTGTGTCCATGTCATCACTTTGATTTTCTAGTGCACTGTACCTGTTTCTGCACGGTATTGTTCCCTCTTTATCGGGTTTCTTTTTCATGCTTTCCATTGTGTCCTCGTTTTCTGGAAGTTTCCTTTTCCTCTGTTTGATTATTACTTCGTTAAAAACATTTTCCTTATACCCACCATGGGTAATATGGTCTTCACATTGTATGTTGGGCTCTTCTTGAGCCACGCTTTTTATATTTACACCACTATTTCAAAGGATTATGTTCGATTATGCAATTTGTGTTCAAACTTTGGGCCAGTATGTTATATACTATATGAGAAATAAAGAAAGAAAGAAAAGAAAAAATAGCCGGACCACTGCGTCTCTCGATCTCGGCCGAACCGATCGGGACGAGGGTTGAACGAGAACTGGGACGAGAACTGGTGCTTTCAGCGTGGTATGGTCGTTGGCCGACGGGAAATTTGAGCGGCTGAAATTTTTGGAAATACATCCGCATAAAATCGTAAATTCCGTAATCATCGAGGCATCGAAGAATCTGAGGTCTTCACGTAATTTTTTCTATGAAAAAATGACATCGCTGCTGGTCCTCTTCGTTTTACTACTCCATTTCCGGTTTTGGAGTAATCAGCGATATTTCTATTTGTCCGACATCTTTGTCCGGGCGTGTGGGTTGAATATGTTTCCTCGTGGTGGAAAAAAAAACATGTGGACATTTCGATGATGAATTCATCATTTTCAACGGTTAAAACAAAATACGATCGCGTTAATTGGCAAAATTGAGAGCCAACGGCACGCGGTGTTCCCAAGCGGTCACCCATCCAAGTACTGACCGCGCCCAATGCTGCTTAACTTCAGTGATCGGACGAGAACTGGTGCTTTCAGCGTGGTATGGTCGTTGGCTGACGGGAAAATTGAGCGGCTGAAATTTTTGCAAATACATCCGCATAAAATCGTAAAATTCCGTAATCATCGAGGCGTCGAAGAATCTGAGATCGTCACGTAATTTTTTTTATGAAAAAATGACATCGCTGCTGGTCCTCTTCGTTTTACTACTCCATTTCCGGTTTTGGAGTAATCAGCGATATTTCTATTTGTCCGACATCTTTGTCCGGGCTTGTGGGTTGAATATGTTTCCTCGTGGTGGAAAAAAAAACATGTGGACATTTCGATGATGAAATCATCATTTTCAACGATTAAAACAAAATACGATCGTGTTAATTGGCAAAATTGAGAGCCAACGGCACGCGGTGTTCCCAAGCGGTCACCCATCCAAGTACTGACCGCGCCCAATGCTGCTTAACTTCAGTGATCGGACGAGAACTGGTGCTTTCAGCGTGGTATGGTCGTTGGCCGACGGGAAATTTGAGCGGCTGAAATTTTTGTAAATACATCCGCATAAAATCGTAAATTCCGTAATCATCGAGGCATCGAAGAATCTGAGGTCTTCACGTAATTTTTTCTATGAAAAAATGACATCGCTGCTGGTCCTCTTCGTTTTACTACTCCATTTCCGGTTTTGGAGTAATCAGCGATATTTCTATTTGTCCGACATCTTTGTCCGGGCGTGTGGGTTGAATATGTTTCCTCGTGGTGGAAAAAAAAACATGTGGACATTTCGATGATGAATTCATCATTTTCAACGGTTAAAACAAAATACGATCGCGTTAATTGGCAAAATTGAGAGCCAACGGCACGCGGTGTTCCCAAGCGGTCACCCATCCAAGTACTGACCGCGCCCAATGCTGCTTAACTTCAGTGATCGGACGAGAACTGGTGCTTTCAGCGTGGTATGGTCGTTGGCTGACGGGAAAATTGAGCGGCTGAAATTTTTGGAAATACATCCGCATAAAATCGTAAAATTCCGTAATCATCGAGGCGTCGAAGAATCTGAGATCGTCACGTAATTTTTTTTATGAAAAAATGACATCGCTGCTGGTCCTCTTCGTTTTACTACTCCATTTCCGGTTTTGGAGTAATCAGCGATATTTCTATTTGTCCGACATCTTTGTCCGGGCTTGTGGGTTGAATATGTTTCCTCGTGGTGGAAAAAAAATCAAATGAACATCATGATGATCAAATCGTGATTTTCAATCGTTACGTTAAAACACGATCGCGTTAATTGGCAAAAATGAAAACCAACGGCACGCGGTGTTCCCAAGCGGTCATCCATCCGAGTACTGACCGCGCCCAATGCTGCTTAACTTCGTGATCAGACGAGAATTTTTTTTTTTTTTTTTTAACTCTTTATTATAATTTTTATAAACATTTATGTAACAGATGATGCATCATATGTTATAAAAACTATTTCATTTTCTTTAATTGTACGTAGTCCCTTGGTTTTCAGCTGAACCTACTCTTTGAACCTATTCTGAATCTTGAAATTTTGCCTGCCTATACGTCACTTGTCATTTATAGTGCGACCTGTATCATATTGTGAATGGAAGTGACAACTGTATGTTTTAGGTTTATGTATGGTGATCTCTGGTCTAATCTATCAACTGACTACGTTCAACTTTATTAAACGTTGCCTTTTCGCGGTCTGCTATCGAATCATGCGAAAGACTCGAAATGAAATATGTTCTGCAATGAACTGAACTTAAACGTGATTTACGATTAAAAAATTAAGATAACGCTTTTTTATTGATATGCCTCTATATATGCACCGAGACTCTACCGAGTCTCTTGATGAACCGGTTAATTCTTTTTAAAAAATATGAAAATACTGTTAACTGACTAGTACGACGCACATGTACATCCTGGAATCTAAATAGTTGTGCAACCAAGGGGTAAATGGTGAAATAAAACAACACAGAACCAATGTTCGAGACTTCAAGACGAAAGTTGTTTTGCCAACTGTCATAACATATATACAATATCTTCTCCTGTTGATTCAATGAACATTCTTTATTATGTTAAATTCTTCTGTAACCATCTTCAATTGGCGTACTGTAAAAACTTATTTATTCAATGCACCGTCTCAAAACGTATTTTTGCAGTTATTGCGGCAGTTTCAATATGAATACCTTGGAACCTATCGTATAAGTCAAATTTTTGAGCAAATGAATATTGTATGATATTTTTTGTTCGATTGTTATCAAGGTTTAAGTGGAATGTCTTGGAACTTATTGTAAATCAAGTTTTCAAGTAATCGAAAATTGTATGAAATTTTTCGCCCGATTGTTATCCTGCTCTTTTGATGCTATCATATCCCTTAAGAGGATGGATCAGTCGGTATATCGCAACCGTGAGTGCGAGAGAGATAGCTGCAAATTTCGAAATAAAAATTCTTTGACACAGTTTGACCGATTAAAAAAAGGCTCTGTCAGTCGATTTTTGCCATCGTTCTGCGTAGGCTGACAGAGCCTTTTTTTAATCGGTCAAACCGTGTCAGAGAATTTCAATTTCAAAAATTCCAAGTGAGGTTAGTCGACTGATCCAAACGTCCAAACTCTTAAATCTACCAAGCATATTCATTAGTTTCTTCCATCTTCCATTATTGTTTACCGGTTCTAGTGTTTTCGAGAGCCGCCAGAGCCCTTCCTTATTGACGACCCGTGAATAAGTTCAGTTTATAAAGTCTCTTCATTTTTTAATATTTTGTATGCAGTTTTACGTATGGTGTATACATGTTTTGACTATACCTGTTTCGTTTCACTTGCTAGTATGGTTGTGTGTTAGACTTTTTTGATACAAAGTAGCTCTTCTGATTGGGATTTCGATTTAAGGAGTTTCGGTACAGGCGATACAATGTTGCCATGCTAAACCATGCTAAAAACATAAAAAATTTCAAAAAGTTCAGACTTTCATAAAATTTGGTGAACATATTCTTTAGTGCCAAATTTGATAATACAAATTTTTTAAGATTTTTCTTCTACACAGTTATCGAGTAATTGATCACTAAAGTTGACATGTATAAGCATAGCGTTTCTATATATATACGTATACATTCCGGGCATAAGAAATCTGCTTTAATCCGTAATTACTCGATAACTAAACAGAAGAAAATTTTGAAAAAAATTGTGTTTTCGCACTTCATGTTGAAGAACATTATCACCAAATTTGATCAATTTCTTAATATTTAGACTTCTGTACCGAAACTCCGTAAGATTCATTTAGATGAAAAATTGAAAAGAATTCTGCTAGTAAGAACCGGTGAATAACAGTCGAAGAGTGGGAGAGCCGAGTCAGCCACAGTATCGGCGCACCAATGAGATTGCCCGTCCCAGCGATTGGCGCGCTGGATAGTTCTGTGAGTTTATATATTCGCGTGTTTTAGATTTTCTCGCGTCACTCGTACGCAATACGTCTGCGGATTCTCATATCATCTATTACAAAATGTCTGGTCGTGGAAAGGGTGGTAAGGTCAAGGGAAAGTCAAAAACCCGTTCTAATAGAGCAGGTCTGCAGTTCCCTGTGGGAAGGATCCATCGTCTCCTTCGCAAGGGAAATTATGCCGAGCGAGTCGGTGCTGGTGCTCCAGTGTACCTTGCAGCAGTAATGGAATACTTGGCTGCTGAAGTTCTCGAGTTGGCTGGAAATGCCGCTCGTGATAATAAGAAAACCAGGATTATTCCTCGTCATCTTCAACTTGCTATTCGTAATGACGAAGAGTTGAACAAACTCCTATCTGGAGTCACCATTGCTCAGGGTGGAGTTTTGCCCAATATTCAGGCTGTTCTCCTCCCTAAGAAGACTGAGAAAAAAGCTTAAAGAATTTAAACGTTTAAACGGCCCTTTTAAGGGCCAACAATTCTTCAATCGTACGATCAAACTGTTTCATCTCTAAGATTTTTTAAATTTAATGGCAAATTCAACGTACGTATAAGTTGATTCATTTAAAATCATTGCATTGATGCACTGAAAGGAAGGTCCAAGATTAGAAGGGTGTGAAGGTTCAGTTTCGTGACCGGTAGATAGCTTGTGTCTGGCCTTTAAGAAAACTGACTCGCAAACATATATCTGCCATATATGATCATCACAATGTCGAGTAACGCGCCATTAGTGCTGTTGAATTGTGATAATAATTTTTGTTTAATTGTATATTTTTGGATTTTCGACTGCTCAGGCTCTTTTACCTAATCGAGCACGTCTGAGCAAGTAGTAATACAGTGATTATTATTTGCGTAGATCTACAGCTATGATGAATTTTTTGATTTTTTATCTTATGTTAAATATATTTCAGTCTTACATTCAGTTATGATTCTGGTTCAGATTTCAATACGAGAAAAAAACATATCAGTTCCAATTTCTTGGAATAAGAAGAAAAATGGTAATTGGCTAATAATTATTCGCATTTTTCTATCACGGTTATCGAAGTATATTTCGGTTATATTTTGTCAATAGTCCCAACTAAATTTCTATTTAAGATCATTTTCTGCAAAGAGTAAAAAACCAACATTTTTCAACCATTATTAAAAATTGCTTAATAGATTTGAGACAATATGATATTTTATAAGATCCAGGGAATTTCAAGTATTGAAAATCAAACTTTCGAGTAATTTTAACAAAATGGTGAAATATTTGAGGTAAGCTTGTAAAACTATTCAATAGTGGCAGATTGTTTCAACGTTAGAAATATTTGGTGGCCCTGAAAAGGGCCGATCAAGTTACATATCTGCTGTTAAAAATGAAGTTATTCACTTTTTCGCCACAGCGGTCTTTTTTGCTGCAGTCTTTTTGGGTTTTGCAGGAGCAGCAGCTTTGTTTTTTTTGGGTGTTGCTGGTTTCGCTTTTTTCGCAGGAGACTTGGCAGCTGGTTTGGGTTTCGTTGTTTTGGGTTTCGGTGGCTTTGCGGCGGGCCCCTTGGAAACCTTTTTTTTCTGGGCAACGGCGGTGGCCGCGGCTTTCTTAGTGGTCGCTGCTTTTTTCGGAGTTGTCGGTTTTTTCGGAGCTGCAGCTTTCTTAGGTGATTTTTTCGGAGCCGCGGCTTTGACGGGCTTCTTAGCCTTAGGTTTGGGTGCGTCGGTTTTCTTCACCGCAAGCTTGAATGATCCGGCTGCTCCCTTGCCTTTGGTTTGAACAATAGCACCAGAAGCGACTGCAGCCTTCAGATACTTCTTGATGAAAGTTGCTTGTTTCTCGGTGTCGACTTTGTACTTGCTGGCCATATACTTCTTGATGGCTTGCAAAGAAGAGCCATTGCGTTCCTTGAGATCTTTAATGGCGGACGTGACCATATCGGCCGTTTTCGGATGGGAAGCTTTGGCTCGCGGTGTTGTTGTCTTGGTTTTGGCACTGCTTGGCTTCTTCGTTGTAGCGGTCGACGGAGCGCTGTTTTCCGCCGATTCAGCGACGACTGCTGGTGTCGATGTTGCTTTGTCTCCCATTTTGTTATGAATGAAGAAAACTTCTCTGAACTTCGTTATTTCAATAGGAATTTCCCGTTCCTTACTGATGCTTCGGTAAGATCGGAGTGTATTCGACGATTGAAACGCCACGCGGCGTCATAGCTGCGCGCGTACCATGGAGAGAGGCCCTACTGCACTTGTGCCTCTGTGGGCCAATATTTAAACGATATCGTGGTACAAAATTCATCATTCATTAAACATTTTTCCGTATTATTTTGCTAGTTATTCGCTCGAAATTGTATAAACTATATAGCTTGATACTCTAGTCGTTAGCTATAGGCAACATTTATTGTTTTTAAATATTTGCATTCGAGGAAAAAGATAAGAGTCGAGAGCTTCGCAGAGCCCTACTATACACACTCTTCTCTTAAAAATAATAAATTCTTCCCTAAATTAACAAACAATAAAACTGGAACAGTTTATTTCGGAAGGCTGTGATTATTACTTTCCTTCAGGCAACAGAAAGTCGAAGGAAAATTATTATTTCCGTTCCTCAACGCGACCTAATTCCAACACACAAGTTCGCTCACCCATCTACCAAAGTTTGACAACAACTTTCCTAGATTTTATTGTATACCACAGACAATTTTGAGCATCTTCATTTCTGAAGGGGAATTAGTCGTTTTTGGTTTTTCTATACTCCAAATTCATTTGGAATAACGAATTTTTAGTGAAAACCGTATAAATATAGAGTTCTTCTCTCAACTGAGAAAAAACGGCCGAGGCACTCGAATGAACATTCCTCAGGAGCTATTTTTTGCTTACGTTCGAACACATTTTGATTTTCAATTCAATACCCTTTAAAAATAATTCCTTTTATACCATTCAATTCAATTTGAATGCTGGGATTTTTTTTCATGTTGATTCCAATTTTTGAGAATAGTTTTTGATTTTCCATTTTTTTTTTCAACAACGGCGATGTAACTACCGTTTGCACAGATCATACATCGAAAGTTTTCGAATGAAACTCGGACATTAGTTTTGTAAAATCGAATGGGAAATTACTCATTATTATAGGAAAACTTATGTGAATTGGAAAAACGGGTTAGAATCAATCAATAACTTACGCCCTTCGTTCATTCGATGGAAAACAAAAAGACGCTCGAATCTTCATTGGATTCCGAGAAATACGAAAAATTCATAAAAATAATTTCAAATATTTTAGATTCATTTTTTTAAACACATTTATCAGAGTATTCATACTTTTTATAATTTACGAAAAATGAAAGTGGAATGATGTAGAATTTCACGTCGATCAATTTTTATAGGCAGCTCTAGAAGTTAAAATTTTTTAAAATTCTTTTCGAGCGAGATGAACGTGCAAAATTCTTGAGACCAGCTGTAAAATGAGGCTGTATATTTTTCAGGTTTTTAATTTTCAACGAGAATTTTCAGAGAGTTCGATTTCTACGTAATAAATTCATATTTTATAGTACTGTCATTTTACCTTGAACTCATGAGAAAGGTAGTAAGCATTAAAAAATAAATGCGAAAAACATTAATAACAAAGTGGGTTAAATTCCGTTCGATACTCGATCTATTTTTGACTTCCACATTCGTCAAAAACCGAGGGGCAGGTCAAGGGTGCGGTTCATTGTGGTACTGAGAGTTTTGTGAAATTATGCAGGGCAATTTCATGGAGATGAAGGCAAAAAATCGAACTCATTCGCCTGTAAACAAACCCAAACAAATTTTTTTATTTTAAATCACGTTCCTTAGCAGATGAGTCAGGATTGGATAGAGAAAAACGTTTGATATGATTTTTGGAAAGTGCGATGTCTGATTCACTTTATATTTGTTGTTTCAAAATTTCGCACACGTGGGAACAATTTTCTGGCGATTCTTCTTCCTCATACGCACTCGTGACATTGTCGGTTTACCCGGTTATTTGAGTCCTCTACAGTTGAGCCCTAATTCAGTGCTCATTGAAAATGAGTTTTCAACCCAGCAAAGCATAAAATACATTGAAAAATATAATTGCACTGCATCTCCCTCGCGAAGGTATATTTTCGACCCCAATTATCAACCGTGAAAAAACTCCATAATGTAAAACAATAAAATTCAGTGCAGCAATGCGGTTTTTTATTTGTTAAACGAATTCACAATCGCGATTGTGAATCATGCGATTGGCGACATACGATCGAACCCAACCGTTCGCGGCGACGTCAGTCCCACGAACCTGTGGAGAATCCTTGTACTATGTGCAGAGGCAGGTCCAAAGTGCGCCCACTTCGAGGAAGCGTGAGCCCTTCACATCTCTGGATCGTGAAAATCCAAGAACTAGAAAACTCCAAATTGATGGATTAATTAATCGATACATTCAATAGTAGCTCATTTTTCGTGAAAAATTGAATTTTACGGGAGTTTCTTCATTTTTTCAGATGCAGCTTCAGCTACATCTTCCGGATAAAAGACGTAATGAAATTCCTTCTGGGGACTCTGGTATAGAAAATTGAGCTTCCTGCAAAATTCAGTATTCTCATTTGTCTTGTAAATCCAACTGTTTTCTCATTAATGGCAAAAAGCTCAGCTGTCGAAAGAAAATGATTAATGAGGTTCACACCTGTGGAACGAATCGGCTGATAATGAAAACAATACTATCAATTTCGAAGGCCGCAGAATTATCTACGAATCAAGCGCAAAACCAGGAATATAACATCGGGTCTTTAAGATAAATGATATAAAAACGAAAAATTTACATATGTAGTCAGCTTTGAATTGAAAACTTGGGGCATGTGGGCTCAATGTGAGGATAACACCTGAAACCTAAACGAAGATTACCATTTTTTAAGTCCATTTTTGACAATTTATTGGTTAGTAGTACGGGAACGCTCCAGCCCTGGGAATAAAGAAAATAAAAAAATCCGCCGACTTGAATTAAGCCAAATGCAAGAACAACGCTTCACTTTTATTTAAAGTTCTCTTATTTATCCAACCACCAGTTGATTTCAATAGAAAATTACGTAATATTGTGATAAGAAAGTAATATTTGTAACCTTGATGAAAAATTTGTCGAGCTGGAGCATCGATGACCGTATGACTGTATATTTACGAAGCAGTGGCGTCGTCGGTTTGTATAAATAAAACCAAGGAATTTTTTCCTCAATAAGTACAATCACGAGAACATTTAAAGTGAATCCACTTGTTTGTTTTATGGATTAAGGTCAGGTTCACCTACTGGAGTAATCGGAAAGACAATTTTTTTATCCGTTCAATGCCACTTTAGCATTCAATCTTATTCGTCCATTAATAACGGTAATGTATAAAAGGACGCGTGAAATCCATAGAAAAGCACTTATTTTTGAAGATCGACGTGATTCAGGATGATTCGACAGAGCGGTTTATACATCAGTTTAGTAATATTGCTTATCGTTGCTGGTAAATATCGATCATCTTTTTGAATTTTTTACTAGACGTTTTAACCCTGTCACTAATTCACCTTATTTAGATATTCCACCGGAATTATTGAGGTTATGAGAGCCACCATAATAAAATCTTACCGACTTCAAAATAGTTCTCGACAAATTCAAATCAAGATAGCACAATCAATAACCGTTAAATTTGCGAATGGATATCGATGTCACGATTTCTCGAAAGGGAAGCGCTTCACCGAAATTTCCGTAAACTTAAATAACGTTCAATGATTTTTTTTTATGAGAGTGTGATATAATTGAGTTTCAATCTGTTCATCATTTCCAATCAATTCTAACTTACCGAAGAATGTTATTGCCGTGTGCTCAGATTATGTATCCGTTTCTATGGGAGCAAAAAAATTACGATTGTGATGTCTCCTTAAGAGCATGGATCAGTCGACTAACCTCACCTCGAATTTTCGAAATGAAAATTCTCCGCTCTCGTTTGACTAATCAAAACAAGGCTCTGTCAGCGGACGCGAAAAGATGGCAAAAATACGCTGACAAGGGCTTTTTTTTATTGATCGAACCGTGTCGAACATATTCAATTTCGAAAATTGCAGCTATCTCTCTCGCACTCACGGTGGCGAGATAGCGATTGCTCCATCACCTTAATGAATTTCTCGAGAATCGAACAAATGATCAGATCGTTGATGTGAGGTTAGGTTTATTCCCAGCGGATCAACTGAAAGTTATTTCCGGTTTCTTGTTTTTATACAACACACGTGATTGAATGACTAAAATTGTGATGGCTGATGAGTTGTAATTGTTGTGATTGTTCTAGCTACCAATGCTAAACGACCGCAAAAAGTGATTGGTGGTACTCCAGCTTACCCTGGGGAAATACCGTACCAAGTATCAATAAGGTACCAAGGCAATCATGTGTGTGGTGGCGCCATTATAAGCAATCGTCACGTCTTGACTTCTGCAGCATGTGCACAGAAGTTATCAAACATTCGCAATGCCGTCGTTGTAACTGGTTCTACAATAGTCACAAAGGGTGAAATTCATCAGATCAAACAAGTTCTTTATCACTCTAACTGGAATCGGTACACCTCGGGTGCTCCGAATGACCTTGCTATCATTACGGTACGTTTACCTAAAATTATTTCGAGTTTCATACTTTTTTAAAAGTATTTGTCCAGCCTCTGGCGTTTTGGATTACGCAGGATAGCTTTTGGGTAAGCTTTAACGAGATGATGAGCGTTCGAAAACGAACCAATAAATTTTGTTTAGTACGAACTTCCACCGCAGGATCGTATACTATACCATGACTTCTGTTTTGTTTTTTTATGCATTACGAAAAGTATCCCCGACTTTCTGTTTCTAGCTCTTCAACGGTATGAACTTTAATTATTTTCAAAACAAAATTAATTTGCCGTACGGACCACCGCCGAGTAGAGTGACTGCAACCGTCTCTGGCTGGGGAACCCGCACCAATCCATCCAACTACGCCGGAGTCGGAGATCTCAGTAAGGCGCAGGTGTACACGATCGGTGCTTCTGAGTGTCACACTATATTGCAGAACACTAGCATTATCTGGACGTCGCAGATATGCACGCGCGGTCCCCGAGGAGTCGGTATTTGTTCGGTAATGACTAAAATAAAATTGACTGTGGAAATAATTAAATTTTGGTTGTAACTAATTGTGGGGGGCTCTGCTTTAAAAGGAAAAAAAACGATTGCTTTCGGGAATGTTTTTGGATAAACGGAAATAACTCACCATGGCGAACTTTTCGATATAATTTCGAGGATATTTCAAGAGTAAAAAAACATTTTTTGAATGTGAGAAATACTAATTTGTACATGGTTTATGCGTCAAGTCTGATTGTCCAAGTTTCTCAGTTGTGTACAATGGGCAGATCGTAATTGTTGTCTGCAAAGTTAATTCCAAATTTTTTTCCATTTTCATATATTTTTCTTCCATAAAACCTATGAAAACCCGAAAAAATTGCAAAATTCTATATTTTTAGCGAATTTGAAAAAAAACGCTTCTAAAGAAGGAGAATATTACTTCAACGTGCATAAATACAGAATTTCGCAATTTTTTCGGATTTTCATAAGTTCATATGGAAAGGAAATACATGAAAATGGGAAAAAATCTGGAATTTATGTTGCATGTTTGTGTACTCTTAAAATATCCTTGAAACTACATCGAAAAGTTCCCTATGGACCCCCCTTAAGAGTAGATTTGAACATTTTTCCAGGATAATAATCGTTGTTTTCTTTCAGGGTGATGAGGGTGGTCCTCTTGCGTATAATGGACAACTCATAGGTATTATATCCTGGGGAATCCTTTGTGGTCAAGGTTACCCCGACGTATATACCAGCGTTTATCATTACCTTCCATGGATCAATTATTACATGAGAAACACGTAACTTCATTTATAATGTCGATCGACGCAAGGATATAAGTCGTAATCGTTGACCAGGCATCGAATCGTATTAGGCTTACAAGTAAGTTTCAAGCTGATCTATCACTTGCCTAAGTGCGAGAGATATAGCTGCAAAATGGTTGCACGGTTTACTCGGACGTCCTTGATTTTTTGAGAAACATAAAAGTTACACTTTGTTCTCTAATAAAATAAAAATAACGTGTAACTCATATTTTCTTTCAAATATCAAACTACTCGTAATGAATCGTGCAACAGGATTTTTACCAATTGAACAACTGATACATGACTTTAAGGGTTTTTAGTTAGTGATCTATTGTGTAAATTCCTTAAAACTTATTTGCACACCTAATATGCCATCTGTATAATTTATCAATTAAATACACGTTGTCTTATATACTTTTAATGAGTTTTTACTGATATTTTTTAGCCCTTTCGTTCCTTTTGTATCATGTTTAGGGGGTTGCGTTGGCTCTATCCGTAAACCGATTCTCAAGAATCATATAATGTTGTCAATATGTAATTTTTAATGGAACCGGATATAGTTCAAAGAGTTTTTACAGAAGAGGCTTCGTTCGTATTTACTACTGCAAACATAAGTTTTGCCTCGAGAACACACGAAACAAATTGTACTTTTTTGCAAAAAATGAAGAAAAATCATATCAAATCTCACTTGAGTTGAGAAATTATACTTTTAGAAGCTTTTGAATGGTTCTTGGAAGTTTCAATGATAGGGTCGTCTCTTGAAGAATACGACTGTGACTTAGTAAGGCGCGGGAGGAGGGGGATTTATAGTAGAGCTTCTGAAAGTTTTCAGGATGCTGTGGAAGACAATTTTGCGAATTTAGGTTACATTTAACCTTGATAATCATCGATAACGGGAAGGTCATTATTGAACAAATTGCTATGAAAATGGCACTCAGCATGTAATGTTTTGCAATGAAAAGCCTTTGAGAACATGAAAAAGTATTACAAGGAAAACGGCATTTGCGAAGGATCATGTATCACAGTCGATAAAAAAGTCTGTAGAAATTGAAAAGAATCATTATCAGTGAAGACATTATGGAGGGTACGAAGATGAAAATTTCAAAATTTTGCATTCAGAAAAATGAATAAATGCTTTACAAAAATCCAGCTCATTATGCAATTTTTTTTTAACAATACTAGAAGAAATAGTAAACACATGTGAGAGATGAAAACAGTAATAAAAGTCGCAAGAATCGTATCTACAAATATTAAGGGGTTCTTCGTTCATCGGATTTGACCGTAGATAATGATGTATAGGGCGAATTTATCGAAATTATTCATTGCGGAAACGTAAATTTCATCAGTGTTAGTACACATTGAGAATTTGAGAAGTCTGCGAATTGTTATGGGATGAAAAAAATACTGGATCTGGTAGCAGACAAAAAGCACAAGAATAACGCGTTTGATGCTTTCTTATTTTCAATCCTCAAAAGTGAACAACAAACCGTTACTGGCAAAATAGAGAGCCAACGGCACGCGGTGTTCCCAAGCGGTCACCCATCCAAGTACTGACCGCGCCCAACGCTGCTTAACTTCAGTGATCGGACGAGAACTGGTGCTTTTTTTTTTTTATAGATGTTTATTGTTAAATTCTTCATACATATTTAAACTTTTTTTTTTTTTTTGGATACAACAAAACAGGTAAACAAATCCATTATTTTCTTAACTTATTACATATATGCTTGCAAGCTTACAAGTCTCATACGTATCATTTCTTTTAATTAATTAATGTTTATTTTTGCCATCTTCTTATAAATATTATACTATTACTAACAGTAAACCAATATTCATACTGACCATTTACTTATAGCATGAGGAAAATTATTTTTAATTGAACAGAAAAAAAAAACCTCTACATATTTCTCATTATGTCAGATAATAACTTATTTACATATATACAATTTTATTTTATTTCTGGGATCTTGATTAACAAAATGTAATAGATAAAAAAAAAATCATATGTCTTACGTATTTATATCATTTAACATAAATTGTTTTTTCCTTTCAATTAATTCATTAATATTTACGGCATTCCTACTTAACCACCAATATTTTCTGAAATTTAATCTGTAAAAGTCATTATAATCTCTTTTAGGTATTATAATAGATCCATTAAAGTTGTTTATATTATTTTCAAAGTCATTATTCCGCATTGATATCCTTTTATTTGCCTTATTTCGTTTCCAATGATATAGTATTGGAATATTATTAGCATTTTGAATTAAACCTTTTTGATCACAATATATAAATGCCTGTGGCGTTATATATCCTTTCATTAATTGTCTTTCAGTAACTCTATCATCTTGGATTGTTATACCTCTGATCACTCTATTATTTAATAAATGTAATTTACTGAAATAATCTCTAGTTAATTTTATTGTAAAGGAATCGATTCTTGGAATATTGGCCATATTGTAAATTATTTTATTTTCTATAAAGTGTTTGTAGTCAGAATGAGCAGATCTATTCATGTGTAAACAAGCTCTTAAGCATTTTCTCTCAAATCTCCTTATCTGTTCAAACATCGTATTATTAGTATTCCACCAAACTGGAGCAGCATATGTTATAATCGGCCTTATTAGCAGCATGTATAATATTATTTTTGTTTTATTCGATAGATGCTTGTTGAAAAAAATAGCACAATTTGCTTGAAATGCTTTTTTAGCTTTGACTAACTGATTTTTTAGATGAATGTTTCCTCTGAGTAAATAATCTAAATGCATTCCTAGATATTTCACTTCTTTCTTATGCGGTATATTTTGTCTTAAATTTGTTCCAGGTATTTTTGTTTTTATTTGAAAATTAGTTATTCCAATTTTATTCGAAGATGATAATTGATATCCAGGCTTTCTAAATAAAATTGTTTCACATTTTTGTGGGTTTATTCTTAGGTTCCAATTGCAGTAATATTTATTAATTTTTTCAGTTATTTCCTCTAGTTTATTTTGTACTGTAGTTGCTTTATTACTTTTAGTGTAAACTATTACATCATCTGCAAATGCTATTGCTGATGTATCATTTCCGTTATTTAAATCAAATGAGTTTAATAAGTCACATGTAAATATATTAAAAAGAATTGGGGAGTTTACAACGAGAACTGGTGCTTTCAGCGTGGTATGGTCGTTGGCTGACGGGAAAATTGAGCGGCTGAAATTTTTGCAAATACATCCGCATAAAATCGTAAAATTCCGTAATCATCGAGGCGTCGAAGAATTTGAGATCGTCACGTAATTTTTTTTATGAAAAAATGACATCGCTGCTGGTCCTCTTCGTTTTACTACTCCATTTCCGGTTTTGGAGTAATCAGCGATATTTCTATTTGTCCGACATCTTTGTCCGGGCGTGTGGGTTGAATATGTTTCCTCGTGGTGGAAAAAAAAACATGTGGATATTTCGATGATGAATTCATCATTTTCAACGGTTAAAACAAAATACGATCGCGTTAATTGGCAAAATTGAGAGCCAACGGCACGCGGTGTTCCCAAGCGGTCACCCATCCAAGTACTGACCGCGCCCAATGCTGCTTAACTTCAGTGATCGGACGAGAACTGGTGCTTTCAGCGTGGTATGGTCGTTGGCCGACGGAAAAATTGAGCGACTGAAATTTTTGGAAATACATCCGCATAAAATCGTAAATTCCGTAATTATCGAGGCGTCGAAGAATCTGAGGTCTTCACGTAATTTTTTCCATGAAAAAATGACATCGCTGCTGGTCCTCTTCGTTTTACTACTCCATTTCCGGTTTTGGAGTAATCAGCGATATTTCTATTTGTCCGACATCTTTGTCCGGGCGTGTGGGTTGAATATGTTTCCTCGTGGTGGAAAAAAAAACATGTCGACATTTCGATGATGAATTCATCATTTTCAACGATTAAAACAAAATACGATCGTGTTAATTGGCAAAAATGAAAGCCAACGGCACGCGGTGTTCCCAAGCGGTCACCCATCCAAGTACTGACCGCGCCCAATGCTGCTTAACTTCAGTGATCAGACGAGAACTGGTGCTTTCAGCGTGGTATGGTCGTTGGCTGACCGGAAAATTGAGCGGCTGAAATTTTTGGAAATACATCCGCATAAAATCGTAAATTCCGTAATTATCGAGGCGTCGAAGAATCTGAGGTCTTCACGTAATTTTTTCCATGAAAAAATGACATCGCTGCTGGTCCTCTTCGTTTTACTACTCCATTTCCGGTTTTGGAGTAATCAGCGATATTTCTATTTGTCCGACATCTTTGTCCGGGCGTGTGGGTTGAATATGTTTCCTCGTGGTGGAAAAAAAAACATGTGGATATTTCGATGATGAATTCATCATTTTCAACGGTTAAAACAAAATACGATCGCGTTAATTGGCAAAATTGAGAGCCAACGGCACGCGGTGTTCCCAAGCGGTCACCCATCCAAGTACTGACCGCGCCCAATGCTGCTTAACTTCAGTGATCAGACGAGAACTGGTGCTTTCAGCGTGGTATGGTCGTTGGCTGACCGGAAAATTGAGCGGCTGAAATTTTTGGAAATACATCCGCATAAAATCGTAAATTCCGTAATTATCGAGGCGTCGAAGAATCTGAGGTCTTCACGTAATTTTTTCCATGAAAAAATGACATCGCTGCTGGTCCTCTTCGTTTTACTACTCCATTTCCGGTTTTGGAGTAATCAGCGATATTTCTATTTGTCCGACATCTTTGTCCGGGCGTGTGGGTTGAATATGTTTCCTCGTGGTGGAAAAAAAAACATGTGGACATTTCGATGATGAATTCATCATTTTCAACGATTAAAACAAAATACGATCGCGTTAATTGGCAAAATAGTGAGCCAACGGCACGCGGTGTTCCCAAGCGGTCACCCATCCAAGTACTGACCGCGCCCAATGCTGCTTAACTTCAGTGATCGGACGAGAACTGGTGCTTTCAGCGTGGTATGGTCGTTGGCTGATGGTAAAATTGAACGACTGAAATTTTTGGAAATACATCCGCATAAAATCGTAAATTCCGTAATCATCAAGGCATCGAAGAATCTGAGGTCTTCATAAAATTTTTTCCATGAACAAATGACATCGCTGCTGGTCCTCTTCGTTTTACTACTCCATTTCCGGTTTTGGAGTAATCAGCGATATTTCTATATGTCCGACATCTTTGTCCGGGCATGTGGGTTGAATATGTTTCCTCGTGGTGGAAAAAAAAACATGTGGATATTTCGATGATGAATTCATCATTTTCAACGGTTAAAACAAAATATGATCGTGTTAATTGGCAAAATTGAGAGTCAACGGCACGCGGTGTTCCCAAGCGGTCACCCATCCAAGTACTGACCGCGCCCAATGTTACTTAACTTCAGTGGTCGGACGAGAACTTTTTTTTTTTTTTTTTAATTATAAGTATTGTAGTAGTGTAAGTACAGTATGTGGTGATGAAAGGTTACAAAAAACATAAGAAAAAAAAACCATACGAATAAAGTATCGAGATAGGTAAGATCTGGACTACTCGTTTGTAGTGCTCGATCTTACGCCAGTATCAAGAGTTTGTAGAGATACTGTATCGATGTTGGGTATCATATTTTTGGTAAGAATAGGTATTGCACTCGGGTGGTGCAATATAATATAATATAATTTATACTATAATATATTAATGAAAATATAAATAATAATAATAAAAATATAATATAATAATGCAATATAATAATGATAAAAATATCATTATTATCGTATATGAAAATGCGAATAAATGGAAGAGGGTTAATAAAAATATGTTTTCGTTCAATTGCTCGAATCATTTCCATTATATGTTAAGATTTGACACATGAAATTGCCAAAATAGATTGGACAGTAAAGCGAACTGAGTTTATTTAATCCTCAATAATCATTATAGGGAGAAAAAATAATTACCGTAATGAGGGGAATCAGTTGACCTACTTATACGATCCGTATTCGTTACGTTTCTAAAGGCCTTATTTCATTATTCACTACAATATAGATGGATTCATCTAGATTCGCGGCAGCGACTCTAGTACAAGTACATTTATGTTTCAACGAGTTGCTGCGAGAGACTCTTTACCGGAGCGATAGCGTTTCCAATTGTTTTCGAAAATTTTCAAAATTTGATTCTTGTATAATTAATTAACTATGGTATTTCGGAGAATACTATAAGTTGTCATATTTTTATTTTTTTTTCTTTCGATTGCGACTTCTTCGAACTCTGTAGCTTAACGCGTTGAAGAGATATTAATTTTTTCGTTACTGCAAGGTACTGTGAGTCTTAGACATAGATATAATTTATACCGTGTAGGATCGCATATATCGGGTTGGCATGTATAGGCAATACCAAAGCGTCTAGACGTGAATTCGTTGGTTATATCAACGCTGAAGTCTTGCACTATAGCACTAAATATGTCGAAACGTACTCAAATTATTTTAGTCTGGCTCCGATGATCATTGACCGTTCACCTGACAGCTTCCTCTTCTCAAATATAACCTCTAAGAACGTGACTGGAAACGATAAACGATCTGGTGGAGTGGTATACGATTCCTTGAACTATCCTGGAGCTTTAAATCAGTTATGTAAAAATAATTATGATGATTGCAACGTAAAGTGAAACGTGCAATTGCACGATGGGTAAATAAGTCGATATTTTTTATTCGCTTTGTGTAAATAAGGAAAACACGAAATGAATCTAAGACGAAAGTGAGGTTATATTTATAAATCGTGAAAACATGTTCAAAATAGCCACAATACCATCGCATATCTGCGTGATAAAAAAAACACTCATGTGCCCATTGAGAAAAAAAAACTTAAAAGGTGAGATCGTGAAAAAAATGATGAAAGAGCAGAAACAGTGTTTTGGGGCTCTGTTAGAGACGAAGAAAGAGAAAACAGCCAGGCTCAAGAAAGAAACATCGGGGTTAACAGTGAGAAATAAAAATTTGTCTAATCAAGAAGATTCTGAATTTTTGTGGATGATGAGAGTTTCAGAAGATCGATTGAGACGAATTCGACTGGTTGTCCCAAAAAAACCCGAAGTTCTCTATGATGATTGTATAAAAAATTTTGATCAGAACAATGAGAAACCAGCTCCTCGATCGGCCACAAGTTCGCACCTTTCCAAAACTCAAAAATCAATTATACGTCAAAGTTTTGTAGATGGATATAAATTTAATTTTACTAATGTAGATAAACATTATGTACCCAATACAAAAGTGCATACGAGCCAAAACCTATTAAGAACTACCTCGAAAGGTCAAGAAGATCAAATACTCACAGATAATGCTTCTGTCGGACATTCAAGCTCAACTATTGAGCTTGAAAACATTCCTCTGTCTACTGAGTCTTTACCAAGTTCAACAATTATGAAAGTTGAAACAATGGCCTTGAAACCAAAGGAACTGTCTGTAAAAAGTAGGACCGTAATGACAAGGGCTGTGGCGATGAATTTAAAGCTAAAAATTCTGACTTTGAAACAGAAGAGGGTTGCAGCGAAGCTCAAAACAATGTCTGCACAACCTAAGATAAAGCACTGGAAACTTAAAAATGTAACTTCCAAATCTGATGCTGATTCACGGGTCAATTCGCAAATCCAAGCTATTTTGGATAATATTAAAACGACTGAGTTTTATACTGAAAGTCATAAAGTCTCCAATCCTCGAATTGAGATTTTTCCTGGAATGGAAAGTTGTAAATTCCTCAGTGTTCCAGATGTAACACAAATCCTTAATGCTACCATGAGCGATAAAACAAAATTCAGGCTCAATTGGTACATATCAAAATTCATAGAGAATTTTGGTGATGAAGTCTACACCAGGTATAGACAAGGTGAGAAATAACTTTCAATTAACTTTTAATTTTAATTAACTTCTTTTTTTTGATGACTCTTTTTGTATGCTTTCCTTTCTGTAAATGAATTCAATAATTTTTCCCTTCGTTCTTTATGCTAAACGTTTGAATAAGATTATTGAAAAAGTCTGATAGTTTTCTATAGAATTTGTTTAGAAAATTCTGGGAGAATTTTATTCAAACCATATCAAGTTGAAAGCTGTTCTTTGGTGCATATAGTTATGAGAAAAGACTTGATAGAGTTTTTGATGTAGAAATTTGAAAAAACTGATGTTTGAATAAATATTGAAAAATTGGTGAAAATTTATATGGAGTAACTTTCATTCTCTCTCTCTCTTTCCTATAAAAAACTGATCAACTATTTTCAATTATCCCATTTTTTTCTCACTGCTGGAGTTAGCGTTTATCAGTAGACAATCTTGTCACAGTATTGCAGGTATAATAATTATAGTATTACAATTCATGGACCACTGGTACATAGCTTATGACTGGACATTCAATTTATCATTTACGTTATTTGCATTTTTTCAATTACAAATAAAACTATAAAAATGACTGTTTATCATTTTTCCAGATATGATGCAATTTAATACACTGTTCCAATATGCGATTAGCTGTGAATTGAAGAATTTGCCACATGAAGTACCACGAAATGTGGATGATTGTTTCAAGGGTATTCAAGCAACCCTGAAAGATGTAAAAGACGTCAAGGTGATCGGTTCGCAAATTGTTCACAAAAATTTGGGTTATCGAAGTGTACTGGACTGTGTTGCCTCGTTTAGGTAAATTTAACTACTGCTTTCCTGTCCGCCAATATCATACAACCAAAAAATGTTGTTATTTATAAAATTTTCAATGGAACTGCTCTGTCGGTAAATTTTAATGATTCGCAATAAAAGGAAAAGTAGTTTGGTTGATAAATTGAGGTGGAATGATACACTTGTACTGACAAATTTTCATGAATACCAGAGAGGTAGCTGCTATAGGGTTTTCCAGTATTTTTCTGTTCAAGTTATTGTAGAGCGAAAAGAAAAGATTTAACTTGGATTCTGTCGCAAAGATAATCTATTACGGGATTTTTTTTGGGTCCAGCGTCCAGTTATCAAAACAGCGTTTAAAAAAAATCACATTTTTTAAATTATCCTTACGCACAGGTCATGGTTTCGAGCCAATGTATGAGGATAATTTATGGTATTTTCTTTTGTTTTCCTCGCAGGTAGACCCACTAGAATTCTATGTGACAAATTGCATTCCGCATGATTCATATTTTGGGCAAGTTGCCAGGACTACTCCGTTCGTCTTTTATAGAAAAAATTTCATTTTCTCAGTATATATTCAGAGTTTTCTAAATCTAGATACATCTCTAAAGTTTAATGAAAAAAATCTTTTCATTCTAGAGGAACTCTGTGTATGATAAAGTGGGATAATATGAGGAGGCCTAAAAGACGGACGTCTTACAATTGGAGTACACGGTGTATGCAGATATCTGCGTCCGTGGGTGCATTGAATGCAGGCAACACGTATCCATTTAAGGTAAACTATCGTTGGTTGTGGAATTACTCGATTGCAATTGGGAACGTAATTATGAAAGAATTCCGAATAAGCTCGATTTTTTACTCTTCAACATCGTGTCGGTACGGTAGAAATATTGATTGCGCAACTTTATTTTACCAGTTTCAAAATTCGCCCGTTAGGGGTCTGACTCACCATTGCTGTTCACGTTTATTATCAGTCCGTAAATTTGCGGGTGTCTAAATCTTTGATCCACGACTGGTAAAGTTATTACTTGTGGTTCCAGGATATCTGAGAATATCCTCCGTTATTTCAGCAAAAAATTAAGTAACTCGAAAAGTATTGAATCTCTTTTCAAGTCAATTTTAAGCTCGGATCGTCCGCGTTGAGAAAGTCCTGCGAGGTCCACGCGCTGAATAATAATTTTTGGGTTTCAGATAAAATCGGGTGTTCTCGTGACGGCTTACAGGGACGGGAATCCACCGTCGATAGAGCAACTGGACGAAGATAAATTGCAGTTCTACTGGAAACAATGGCTGCAGAGATTGCGAAAATTTTACGAAACGCACCTCGTGAAAGATGTTCTTGACTGTTAGAACTATATTAATATTAAATCATTGAAAGTCATGGTCGAACTTTTATCTAATGAGATATTACGCTTCTGGAGGAGTGAATTGAGAAGTCGGGAACTCAAGGGCAAGAGAGCAAGAAGGTGATGGCGGCAAAAGTGGGCCGTTTGATATTAAATTTTGCCCGGATAGAGGGGAACCATCGTTAGCACCTGGTTAAGGCTTAACAAGCGCGATATTACCCTCGGCTAAAAGTCCGTAGCGAATAAGAGGTTGCCTAATATTGGTAACTTATGCTCAACTTGTTGAACTGCTTCAAGTATTTCAGCAAACGAGAAATTCCTCGCGTGGAATGAAGCAGAACAGGACAAAGTTGGCAAGAAATTTCGAGGATAAAACGTGATTTACTAGAAGGGATACGAGTCCCTGTCACTTTAATCATACTATTGGGAGAACAGATTAATTACAAATGAAAAACCATGATTAGACAGTTGGGCAAAATTCAAGAGAAAAAGAAAGAGGAAAATCAAGTTTTTCTCTACCCTCTACTTTCCATTCGGTCTATCTTTCCCTATCTTCCCATACCACTTTTCCTTCTACAAGCGTGCATACACACCCAGCAATTATAACTTTCGAAGGCTACGGTGAGCGTTAACCCCACCATTGGTGGAGCCCACTAAGGTTCCCCCGACCTCGTCATGAGCTTATAACGCTCGGTTGCCTCCCATAAACATCGTCCTTCCACCCTTTCGTTCCACGTCCTTCGGGATCGCACCAACTGGCTCTCATACCTGACTCCGTACCTGCAATATAATCAAAATGTTATTTTTCCGAAGATCTCGTGTGCGCGTGTATGGATCGCAGGATATTTATTCATCCACTGATAAGCATGTTTCTGCCATGCGCGATCATAAATCACTTTCTACTTCTCTGCAAGGAAGAAAATTATTCGATTATCGAATTATATTTTCGTTCTTCTGTATGACGGACAAGTACGACTGTCTCTCTATAATCTCTATAAATTGAGGTTATCAGGTTGAGCTATGTAGCATGAAATATTCATCCACACATTTATCCACGAACAGAATCTAATTTTTCACACGTATTTTTCGTGCAGCAAGTGTGAAAATGTGAATTCTTTTTCCAACTCTTCTGTTTGCCGCATTAAAGAAGTTTCTTGATCTTGTAGAACATTGTCTTTCGAATTTTCTCGCTGTTTCCTCATTTTTTATTTAAAAAAAAGGATAACGCGAATTCTTTCTCTCTTTGTAGCCGAATGTGAGTTCTGGGGCTTCTCTTTTTCCATGAATCACCCCCCGGGAAGGAACGAGTTGAGCAAACAATCTGAATGCACGGAATGGTTATTTAAGGAGTGTGGCTACATTCGTCAAAATGATAAGAAATCGATCAAATTTGGTGATAATGTTCTTCAACATCAAGTGCGAAGACACAATTTTTTTCAAAATTTTCTTCTGCTTAGTTATCGAGTAATTACGCATTAAAGCAGATTTCTTATGCCCGGAATGTATGGAAACGCTATGCTTATACACGTCAACTTTAGTGATCAATTACTCGATAACTGTACAGAAGAAAAATCTTAAAAAATTTGTATTGTCAAATTTGGCACTAAAGAATATGCTCACAAAATTTTATTAAATTCTTATCATTTTGAAATTTTTTATGTATTTAACATGGCTTAGCATGGCAACATTGTATCGTCGCTAGCCACCCTCCTTAAGATTTTTCTCTTAAGTCGATTCGTCCACTGAGACTCGATATCCGATAATTATTTGCATCGAAATCGAATGCTTTTTACATCCTAATTTGCAGATTTTCCGAATGCCATGGACAACCTTTTTTTTCGTTCTTGGATCCCTTAAACTTCCGTTTCTGAAATTTTTAGACCTTTATGTCCAATAGCACCCATAAAATAACTGCCTACTTTGCAAAATTTTCGTATATTCGCTGGGGAGCATTTTCTCGAAGGAAATTCGTTCCAGGAGGGAGTGGATCTTGAATAGCGTCTATAAATATGGATCACGCGTTTAGCGTGTTCGTGTGCGCCAGACTGTCATCTCACTCGAGGATCACTGTAATTTTTTCAAGCTAATCCTCGCGAATCCTCTCGTAACTGGGGCATATCCGGGACAGAAAATGTTGCAGTAGGGTTTCGATCCACCCTTCCCCAAGTTCTGTTCTCGCTTATCTCCGTGCGAAGCTGAATCTTGGAAACAATAATTCACCAAGAGGCTTGAAAATGGCATTATTCTCGTTGAATTATTTACTGTTCTATGTGCCGGTGGGAATTGACGGAAATCTCATCGTTGCTTTCGCACAGAAACGTTGTTGGTGCGGTTATTGTCAATACCGATTCTCATTGTTGCTTCATCCAATCGTATCTGTTGATAACTATTTCCAATGAGGGAAGCCCCGTGACCCGTAACAATCGAAAATCCTGTAAGGGGAGTCCTGCTTTAGAAAGTCAAAAAAAAATCGATTCTTTTCGGGAATGTTTTAGGATAGACAGAAATAACTCACGATAGCGAACTTTTCAGTATAGTTTCAAGGATATTGCAAATGAACAAAAACATTTCTTTAATGTGAGAAATACTAAATTGTACATCGGAGGAATCGAGATATTGGAGCGAATATAAAAACAGGAAAGAGAAGATAGGAATGGAAGAATATTGGGAGACGAGGGACACACGAATGGAAATAAATGAAACATGAGCGAGGATGAGGTGTGGGAATATAGGGAGGGGAAGGTCCAACGGGTATGTGGAAAGCAAATGTAGAAAATGTGAGAGGGAAGAGGAAACTTTAGCACACATTTACGAGTGCAGCGAAATAAAAGCGGATATGAGGAAGGCAGAGGTAGAAGGACTACAAAGATAGCTGGAAAAAACAATAGGAGAAGGAGTGGAAGAGAAAATAAATAGAACGCTAAAAGGAAAAATGAGTGAAGAGTTGTGTGAACATGTAAGAGGATACGAATGGTTGATGAGGGAAAATGTAAGTGAAAAGAATAATTGAAGAAAATATACGGAAAGGAAAAGAAAAAAGAAAAACTTGGAAATAAACTACTATTACTACTAAATTGTACATGGTTTGTGCGCCGAGTCTGATTGTCGAAGTTTCTCAGCTGCGTACAATGTGGAAATCGTGATTATTATCTGCAACAAAAATTCCAAGTTTTGTTTCCATTCCCATATATTTTTCTTCCATATGAATTTATAAGAACCCGGAAAAATGGGGAAATTCTATATTTACGGCACGTTGAAGTAATACTCTTCTTCTTTAGAAACGTTTTTTTTTCAAACTCACTAAAAATATAGAATTTTGCAATTTTTTCGGGTTTTCATAGGTTCATGTGGGAGGGAAATATATGAAAATGGAAAAAGAAATCTAGATTTTTTGTTGCAGACAATAATTACGATCTCCACATTGTACGCGACTGAGAAACTTTGACAGTCAGACTTGGCGCATAAACCATGTACAAATTAGTATTTCTCACATTGAAAAAATGTTTTTTTACTCTTGAAATATCCTCAAAACTATACCGAAAAGTTCGCCATGGTGAGTTATTTCCATCCATCCAAAAACGTTTTCGAGAACAATCGATTTTTTTGGCTCTTTAAGGCAGGACCCATCCTTAACCATTGTTCATTCTTCATCACGTTCTGTAGAAGAAACGTTCGAAAAGAGTTAAGTTGAAGTTAAGACAGGTGGGCTAGTCTTTCGGTTCGTAACAGTTCTCCGTAAAGTTCGAGCTCTCTTAATAACGCTTATACGTTTAAGTCTCGTCGCACAAAATATACGTCGGGTGTTTCGAAGCGTGGTCAATTTGGAAACTTTGGTCTCGTGTTGCCGGGCTCTCAGGCCAGAAACTGCGGTAAACTTATAAAATATCCATCTATATGTTTTAAGCATACGGTTGAGCGAGCCAAAGAATAGCGTGTGGAACGAAACGACAGAGATCGAGCGAAGTTTCGACGGTATTAAGTCTTCCTTAGCTCCGTTGTCCACCGTGCAGGAGAGATCGAGCTCTTCCCCTGGACAACCTCAGCGCTCGCCAGACAAAAAAATGTTTTTCATAAACGCATGAGTTGTATGCTCGAAGGCTCGCTCGATGAGGCTTTTGTATCAGACGAAAATCCTCCCTTGCATAAATTATTGATTCGCCGTTAAACGAACGCTCTCTCGTACATTTACTGTCGATACGCATACACGCACGGGCACACACAAATACACTGTTTCATGGGGCTTACGATATAAATTGATAATTACCGGAGAAGTCAACGGAGCGTCCACTCGTTTATCACGTACGACTTTGCGAAAAGCGGGGGCTACTTTGTGCCCACAAAGTGCCTCGTCACTGTCATCACTCTGCGCTAATATCAATCGACTTTCATACACTCTACACTCGAATTCGTTCTCTTCGAAACGTGAATAAAAACAGCCCCTATAAGAAAGGGTGAATTCGCGTGGAAATTGTTCGTGTGATCATCTGGCGGAGTGCTTGGTGATCAACCGAAATGCTTCATCAGTACACATTTTCGCGCTCAAATGTTCGCATGTAAAATGCGAGTTTATTTGGCGCTGAAAATTTATCATTTTCTAATGGTGTTCGTTAACTTAGGTTAGCGAATGCTGAAGCGCAATCAATCCGTCGCAATTTATTCAACTGATACTCGCTGTACGTTTGAATGGAGGACGAAGAAGAAAAAAAAGTTGGCATATTTTTTGTGCGGCGCAGACACTTCTTCCTTTGTCGAGGTCGCAATTTCGGAACAAAACAATAAAGTCAGATTTAATGAGAAATTCGGAAAATGAAAATGCTCTCATCGAGCCAAGAATTCGAACATAGAGTAGCAAAAAATCGAAAGTGAATTTTTCGAGACTATAAAACTTGGATACGCAGAATGGCGATGGCTCGAAAAGGCGAAAGTCAAAATGGTGATGTTTTAAATCGGAGATCACCGGTCTGAGTAATCGAGCGAATGAGACACGTGAATTTTAAGCTCCGTCGCATTTCTTTATTTTGGTCGATCGACTTTCTAACCTTTCGCTATTTTGACCGTTCGACTTTTTCGTCTTTCAGTATTTCATCCTCAGTAATATTTAGTCTCACGCTATTATATTTTCGAAATTGTAAATATTCACACTATTACTGATTGTAGTAATTTACGAATCGAAAGAGTGATAGTCGAATTTTCGGAAAAACGATATTTTACTCGTCGTTCCATAGCCGATCGTTACATTCTAACATTCGAACCTTGAAGTTTCTACTTTATTTATTTTCGACATCGAAAGCTCTTCAAAGACATTCGGTCGTAACCACCAAATCCATATGTGTCCAGGGTCAGTGTTTCAGAGCAAACCTGATGGGTCGGTTTCAGAGTGGTTTCACTGCTGTACGTAACCATAGAAACGAGAGAAGAGTTGTTTGCAAAGAGATTCGCCCACGATACCTAACGGAGAAGGAACAAAGGCGAATTATTTTTGCGACTGGCAGTGCGTTAAGTAACACGTGCTTGGGTGAGCAGTTACCCCGGTTCGCCCTATCTTCTTGCTAGAGAGAAGAGCGACACTCGAATGAGTACACAGGAAGAAAAGGATATTAGGAAGCGTTAACGCGGTGAGGCTGCAAGAAGTATGGGCCTGTGCGGGGCGGAGAGGGAACTTGAGGAAGAATCTGCACCAATATGAGGAAAGCTAGGGCTGACCGAAGAGTGCGGCACGAAAGAACGAGAGTAAAGGAAATGGACGTTGATAATCGCAGTGATGTCGATCGAGCCGGAAAAATGAAGTGCAACGTGCATTAAGATCCTGAGAATGCTTCACTAATAAAGCGGAATCGTCGCATCGCCGAAAGGAAACGGTTTCATTCACTTCCGACTTCCGGTTCCAGCACGTGGAATATTCCAAATCCTATTCAATGCTACGAAGACTGTTTGGTTTCGTGGATTCCGGTGTAGCTGGTGATGCTGGGCGCGGTCCCGAGCCAAAATCGATTTTGGAAAGACGGGGCGAGCGGGAAGAGTCGTTAAAGCGGTTGCAAGCGAGATAGGGAGCTTCGTAGATGGAGAAAGATGAAGATACGGATTACGAGAGACGATGCCTTGGCCAGGGCCACATCCGATCTTCTATCAGAAGGGACCACCGTCCCTCTTCGCTTTCTCCTTCTCGCGCGCTTGGGGTGGAAAACTCCCGAGTGAAATAGCTGCCCTCGGAACGAAGGGAGGAAGATACAGTGAGAGAGTTTTGCAACTGCTTGTGGAGTCCGTTGCCGGGAGTCACCCCGGAGGGAGTTGAAGGACGACTCGATACAGCTATTGGGACATCCCCGTCCCAATATTGCTCGGCATCCCAAGTGTCGATGGATAATCTTTCGATCAAGTAACTCAAATTCTCGTTATCCTGCCTCGACGATTATCGATAACGCGATCATGAGGAAATTTTCAGTGCACTACTCCTTATCTTCTGTCAAACAGATGTCCGTTCATATGCACTTTTGACAACGGCATCAAACGACCGCGTTTCATCGACGCTGTTATTTTGTGTACGGAACCGTACGAATTCTTGAATGTCTCGTTCGATCCCAGTTTTTATATTTACATCATGTGCCAAACATCTTCAATTGAAATCAAGCTTTTCTAAAACCGAAATGCGAAAAAAGGGATTGACGATGACGCTCAGGGGGCAGCGCGAGTTCTCTGAAGTTACTTATATACGAATCGGAGTTCTATTCGAAGGCTTGGGGTTCCAGGTGGCATTTTAATCTGGCTTGAGCAACGAGGTTGGGAATCGGTTTGAAAAACGAGGTGAAGTTCAGAGTTTTTGTTTTATACCCTCTGTCTGAGCGAATGGAATGAATTTTTCACTTCCAAACAATCATAAACTTCAAAATTCACATTGAAATGTTGAGAAAATTTGGAAAATAGAATAAAAACACGACCATTGCTAAAGTAAAAGATAAAAAGCACTCGTGGCGATCCTCGTCAGTTTTTTTTTCATTTATTCTCTGTATCTGAAATCATGCGAAGGCGACGGATCGAAAAATCGATCGGATTGAAGAACAGGCAGGCTTGACATTATCTTGTCCGACGGTTTTCTGATTATGCTAAAAGTTAATGGCATTTTAATCGCAGCAATGCCTTGATTTCGATTAAAAATTTTTTTTTTATGAAGATTATTTATATTTTGATTTTGGAATATTTTGTTTGGAGATACTTTGATCCGGATGTTTTGTCCCGGAACGTCCATGTCCTTGTTCAAGGTACGTTGTACATGCGATGCGTATCGAATCTCATTTTTTTTCTCGTTGGATTATCTTTCCGGTTGAACGAATATAATTTTTTGCATGATGAATTTAGAGAACTGAGGAATGAATAAATAACAACTCAAACTTCATAAATTGACCCAAAAAAGTGGCGCTCTTTTTTCTCGACAGAGAAAAAGAGGGGATTATCATGACTAACTTAACGTTTCGGAAGCCTGCAAAATCCGCGATAAACGTCTGGTTGCTTTTCGCACTTGGCATACTTCGTTAATGAGCGTGAGATTCATTATCTTTTCGGATCATTAAACTGTTAAAGGTGCTCTAGAAATTCAGTCTTCATTTGTCTCAGCTTCTGATTGATTAACGCTCCGTATGGTTAACCTTGATTTCGTCGAATTGAGAATAATAAGAAAATGGTTCCTTTTGTTATGACAACTTTGTTCATGCAATATTGGGAATCGATTTTTCCTTTAATATACTCGGTTCATTTATGCAACAATATTTTCATTATGAGAAAAATTCTATTTGCGCTTCATAATTACTTAAAAAAAAGATTCCATTGGGAAACGAGAAATGTTTAATTTATGAATTTATAATTAGCGATATAGCGATCGGCGTCGGACAAATAGACGATTTTTAAAACGATGGTTGCATCGTTTTAAAATTCTTATTCATTGTAGTTGTTCTTTTACGACAGCTGTAGCTCAAGAAGAAACTGAATTTGGCTTTCCAATGCCATTTTCAGTTGAACCAGAAGTGAGGGTACGAGACCAGACCAGGGTCCCGGAGGTCAAAATCGAGTTCTTGCGTTTTAATAAATTTGAAGGATAATTTGAGTCTTCGAGACCAAAATTCGGTTTTGATTCTTTCTTCTTCAAGTTCTCTTTTTCATGTATTTTTCATGGTTACTCAATTAACTCTGGAAGCAATTACAAACGATCTTGATACGATCTCCTTACCTCCAAAATTTGTCCACCAATTTTGAGATAATTTCAGGTTTTTTTGCAAGCTTTTTTGAAGTATCACCATTTTGTACGAGTAATTTTTTTCGTTTTCGATTATCGATAAACGCATAGCTCACTGAAAGCGGCGCTAACGCAAAAAAGACTCTCCTCAAAGCTGTTCTTACCGTATTGATTCTTAAAAAGTTTTCTTCAACAATGTATGTTATGCAACGAAATTTCGCTGATTGTTGAACCTCAAATCGCTTTTTCGAAACAGCTTCTGAGGAAAAAATATTTGGGAGAAGTGAAAGTCCTCGCCTTCCGCGCTCCTAATGCAATTTACGCTTTCGTCCGGCTACGATGCACCACAATCCTCTGGATCGTGTGTTCGAGTAAATACGAATTCAAAGAGGGACTATTCGGTTAAAAACGTAATCTGCTAAATAGTCGATCAGGAATAAAAATTTCAATTAATTTATTTTTCTCCAATCTAATACGACAACTTAAAAAATTTCGAAATATGAACTGTTCTACAATTTGGTTATTTGACATATTGAACCTTACTTCAATTTCCATATTTTTGGTCGCTCGCTTTTTTCAAAAAGCAGAATTCTCAACTGGAGAAGAATCTGAGAAGTGATCCGTTTGATGAAGTGACCACTGGATGATTTTCTCCCAACGTAAAGTCACGTGGGATTATCGTCGTAGTCAAAACGATGGTACGGGCATCGTTAACGAGCTAATACGGTCACGCTCCGTGACATAGTACGTTTGGGTGAATGCAGGAAGAGAATAGCGAGTAGGCTCGGAAGCAGGGTTGATACAAATGGATACCTATGGAGGGCTCTGGCTACGCGAACAAGCTCGACTGGTGTAATTTAGCCACGTTTTAGGGCCAAGGGTCAATCGTAAAGTGTCCTCGGTGCAGCCCATAAAATCACCTCTTTCCAGTGCGATTCTGGGTGGAGTTGGACAGAGAGGGTTCCCTTAGTCAATCGTCGATTGTAGTGCGGCCGATAGTAGAGTTTGCATTGAAACTTTTCTCACTGGGTTTCACATTGCTTGCAAATAAGAATTCATCGAAATACAGATTCATCTAACTGGGATATTTATTGCTCCAAGTCTGTCGGACTTTGTTCGCTTCACCTTCACTTTCGGAATCATTGCAAGGGGTGCAAATGCCGTCTGTATACACAGAGTTACCGAAGGGTGGCTTCCTCTCGCGTAAGAAATCTCAGGAAGCTCAGCATCACAGACAAGCTAATCCCCAGGCTCAATCACCTGCAGATTCTTTTTTCACCCCAACTAGTTTTATGTATTTCTCCAGGATCCGTAGATCCAATTCACTTTATATTTGGTACGCAGAGCTCGGAGGATCGCCACCGTGTCAGGAAAGCTTCGTTACAATTTCAGCGATAGTGCATTGAGCCCTCAATGGAGGAGTCTATCAAGAAAACAGAGAGCTTTTTTTCCCTACGGAATGCAATTGTTTCTACGAAATTCTGATGGAAGTTTTGTCGCGCACAGTGTGCAATGGATCGTCGAAATTCCGATCTCTTCTGGATGCCCACCGGGCGTTAAAGATCGGTAATTAATGATGCGAAAAATATCGCAGAACTGCAAATGCGTCCACCGCATCCATACGCCACGATTCAATGGACCATTAATCAATTTTGTTCGCGTTTATGGGGGCGACATCTCGCTTCGACGTTTTCTCCTCCTAGAACCAGGAGCACAACTAATTCCGAAAACCATTTGCTCGACTTAGGAGCAGCGAGGCGATAGTAACCTCTGGATGAAGTGACTGGATGAAGTGACTTCACAAGTAGAACAGCGATGTTCGAGTCGCTCTCAGGGACAAGAAAACTGGACGAGGAATCTTTTGAATATTCATGAATTCGACGGAAGTGTACGCTGCAACGGTTATCGCTGAGATGTACTTACAACGAGAGTAAAAATAACTACTCAACTTGAAGTGTTGTTTCAGAGATTACGATGGCCCGGTCATGAATAAACAGTTCGAGTCGTCCTACTGAACTTCAACGTCACCGCGATCAAACACAGCTGGTGAGATCGACTGCGGCACATGTAACCAAAACAGAAATTCACTTTTTCCTTCCTCCACACGGTGTCGCGAGATTGTTTGTTTGAGCAATAGGCCTAGATATGGAGTGTGAAGTACGAATAACTTCGTGAATCTCATTTTTGCAATGACACTTGTTCTTGACATTGACACGTGCGTTTGTCTAGTTTCGAAAGATTGGAAGCTTCTTTTCAAAGATGTTGAAGCGAAGGCCAAGGCCGTAGATGATGCTGCGGAATGAGAGTGAAGTTGGTGCTAAGATTGGGACGATCATTGCCAGTCTTTTTGATGTTTCAGACTTTGAACGAGGTTCCAGAACGTATGTTAAAAAAAATATAGTTTCGGGGTTTCCAGAGTCTCTTCCTCGGTTAACCTTTTAAGGACGCGGATTTTTGTGGTGTAATCGACCTTTTTTTACACGAAATTCGTGCATGATGTCGATGAGTTTTTAAAGTCGAGTGCGCCTGACCAAACTAGTGGTCGATATTTCGACCTGACCCGTTCTTCAAAGGTTAATAAGGTTCTCAGTTCCCGCGCGTTTATTTTCACAGAGTCAATGCTATTTCCGTTTGACAGTAACGACAAGGTGAGTTGATTTTAGCTCCTACTCCGTATTCACTGCCGTCACACTCTGCACTTCCTCCCAACTTTTGAGAAGAGTGGGGACCCCTCGGATGAAGCAGCTGAGTTTCCTTTAAGATGAAGCCATTTGAGTCCGAATATATAAACAAGCTACCGCATTCCGAACATCATAACGACCAAGGGAATTAATAAAGAAAAAGATGTCCGGGCTAAAAAGAGCTTTTGCACTCCTGACTTTGGCTGCTGTTGTCAATTGTAAGTTCATATAAACTGTGTGCATAGTTTGATAGTCATCCATGTTGGCTGCAACCCCTTAATTTGTCTTCAATTCTCCATCGTCTCTGATACAGTCGGGGATGCTCGATCGGCTCAGAAAATCATCGGAGGCTCTATGGCAGCACCCGGTGAGTTTCCTTATCAGGTTTCGCTGAGATGGAAGGGCCAGCATTTGTGCGGAGGGTCGATAATCGACGAGCGTCACATCGTCACCGCGGCCCATTGCATCATTCCTGAGGTGAAGGAACCTTTCACCGACTTCGATATTATGACCGGGACGAATTCGAATTCAGGCGGTCAAATTCACGCTGTTAAGGCGGTATTTCCGCATGCAGAGTACAATCCCTCGATAGAACACGATATCGCTGTTGTTGAGGTGAGTTAACCCTGGGACTCGACTCTTCGGCATTGTTCGTCATCCATGGAATGTTTCTTACCGACGCCAAAGTCGAGTCACGAGATTTTCTAACCAACTTCCACTTCGTTTCGACAGCTAGTGGAGGACATAAAGTTCGACGATCATCAAAACAAAATCAACCTACCGAGTAACGCTACCAAAAGTGGCGTCGCGGTGGTCGCCACCGGATGGGGTCTGACAAACCTCCAAAACCCCAAGCCATCCAAGGGACTCATGAAAGTGTCACTTTTCACTCTGGACTCCCGAGAGTGCCAGCTTTTTGCCAGTCGGTTCAAAATATCGGCTCACCAAATCTGCACCTTCAGTGCTCCGGGACAGGGTGTCTGCATGGTAAGTTCTGCCGGTGCAATTAACTGGACTACTAACTATAAAGGGTGGATTTTTTGGGGCCTGATCGCAAGACTGAATAAAATTTCTATGCCGTTGGTTTACGAGATTTATATTTTGGGGATTAACGAGTTTACCGATTGTCAATGAACATTGGAATATCAAAAGAGAAGCATTTTCTTATGCGATTCTTTGTATTTTTCAGGGTGACAGCGGTGGCCCACTCGCGCTCGGCAACGTATTGATCGGTGTCGTTTCTTACGGTTTACCGTGTGCTCGCGGATACCCGGATGTTTATACGAATGTGTACAGCCACGTTGATTGGATCAAAGAAAAAGCTGGCATGTCTTAGGTGTCTCGAGACATATCGATGAAGACTGATTATTTTAAGTTTTACTTGCTGCCTGTCGAGGTCGGCATTTTTAATCGAATGACACGGGCTGGATTTAATTTCCATTTTGAATGCGCTGTCATCGCGGGTCCCATCCTGGGACTGGAAGATTGGGATTCTTCGTGCGATTCATTAACCACCTCCACAGTTTGAATTATACGGCTTTAACGAATTTCGATCGTCGGTGCTCGTTGAGCAAAGTGAAAACATCGAATTAGGCATATTTTTAAATTATTTAACAAAAATAATAATAAATTATCAAAAAAATCACGAGTGTTCGCAAGTCTTGCGTTTATTCCCAGTTTTTGCATCCTCTTCCCAACTTTTTATGTACTCCAGCGAGGTTTTTGCTGAATACCCTCACTGGCTACAAGTTAAATCTTTTAGTGGAAGTTCCGCAAGCCTTGGTGCATGCCAAATTCATCTGCAAAACTTCTTAATTCTCTGGAGGTACACAACTTTTCATATTATTCTTCAATGCTTCTAATTGATTTAGATTCTACTGTATTTTTTCGCTCAGAAAAAAATTCCGCTGATAAAAGTCCTCTTTTCCGGGCTTTTCTTGACCTTCGTGAGTTGTGATAGCGACTATAATAGTTACAATTATACATAGCCAACTACTATCATTTATAAATGTACTGAACCGAGCCAGTACTTCGAACTCTGAAACTCAGAACTCTTGTAGGTTTTTTATCATTGTAAATTTTCATTGTCTTCATCAATCGCTGTCATTTCTTCGTGGAATTTGCTCAAGTACACAATCATAAGTATGCAGCATCCCTGGACCAAAAGTCTATCGTGAAACGTCCGATAATTTTTCTGACTGATCCTGCTCCCCAAGAAAGAAAACAATTAAAAATTGAAAAACACACAATCAGTGAACTGCCAAAATCGGTAGAAGGACCAAATAGTTCTTCCATCCTGCTCAACCTACTTTACTCAGGTCAAACTTCTATTACTACTAGATATTTGATTTTTTTCAAAGTCAATGGAGGCTCGCCCCAGATAGAGCTTGTTATTCTAGTATTGCCTAAGCGTCGTCGATTTTTGCTTCTACTTGAAAATTTAATGATAAATTTCGTTTGTGGTTGTTTGGGTTTGTGTAAAATGATGTCCTTAGAGTGCTCGGTTTTTTTCGAGTTACTGGAATTCCATCGGTGAAATGAGTCATACACTGATCTAACATTTATTTCGTTTTGTTGACACGACTCGATTTGAGAACACATATAACAATTAAAAAACGGTTGAGCAATAGTCAATGGTCCTCGATTAAGTCCAGTGTTATGTTTTACTAGCTGATTGACACATTTAGTTGATCAGAGTGAACTGATGCTTGGGAGTTGACTTGGGAGTTTTATGTACAGAGTACTTGGTTGTCTTGTCATTGGTGTGGGAGATTATTTTTTGTATACTAGGCGTCAAAACGTCGTCGCGGGTCGTTAATTTTTATCAGTTTTTGCCCTATAAACCATCTTCGGGTCTTACTATGTCTGGGATTTTAAGGCGACTGACAATGTCAAGCCGTACACGCGTGATCGAACGCTGTTGTGATTGTCAGAATTTTGTTTTTTCGGGTGGGGATCAAATGTTGGAATGACTAAAATTTCGAACAGCTAAAATCTCGAGTTTATAAACTTCGAATGATAATATGGAGACAGGTAGATTCGACTAGAGCTTTGAATGCCGAACATAAATAAAGCAGAAACTGCAAGGTTCGAAGCACGTTTACATCGAAAATAGAATGTAACAATCGCCCATAGGACGATGACTAAAATATCGATTTTTCGAAAATTCGACTATCACTCTTTCGATTCATAAATTACTACAGTCAGTGATACTGTGAAAATTTACAATTTTGAAAATATAATAACGAAAGATCAAATATTACTGAGGTTGAAATACTGAAACACCAAAAAGTCGAACAGTCAAAATAGCGAAACGTTAGAAAGTCGATCGATCAAAATAAAGAAATGCAGTGGAGCTCCAAATATACGCGTCTCACTCACTCACTTACTCAGACCGGTGATCTCCAATTTTAAACAACGCCATTTTAACTTTCGCCTTTTCGAGCCATCGCTATTCCGCATATCTAAGTTTTATAGGCTCGAAAAATTCACTTTCCATTTTTTGCTACTCTATATTCTGGTCTGTCTGTAAAACAATTACTATCCATTTTGAATTCGAAAATATGAACTTTTGACATTCAGATGGTCTGTTTAAATTGCATTCGAAATGAAAACTTTCGAAATATATATTTTCGAGTAAATACGAATTCAAAGAAGAAATTTTTGATTAAACGCGCAATCTGCTGAATAGTCGATCGGGAATAAGAATTTCGAATTACTTATTTTTCTCCAAACTGATATCACAACTTTAAAAATTTCGAAATATCGACCGTTCTACAATTCAGTTATTCGACATATTGAGCCCCACCCGTTTTTTCTTTATTCAATTGTATGTCAAAAATAATCTTGGATTTGCTGTTTTGAAACGACGCAGAAACAGTAGTTTTCTCAAACAGTATAATTCTTTATTCGCTAAATTGGATAGAGTGAAAGTTTCAACGCTTATGGCGTTCGAATCTGTGGCAAGTGTATACGCTGCCATTTGGTGCACCGGCGGAAGGAGCTTCTTAAAAAGCCTGGCGAAAAGCTCTTGGCTGATGTGTTTTGCTTAGATCAATTTGATTCTAGGTAGTGACCAAAGTTCCGGATGGAGAAAGTAGAATTTGATAATTGTTGAGAAAAGATCGGATCCAGATGGGCATTTACCTCATTCTCTGATAATTCGTAACCTTACAGCACGAGCAAACATACTAAGAATAATAAAAACAACCGGTTGCACGATGTAAAGTTGATGCAACGAGAGCAGAAAGTTTCTGCAACGAAGGAATTATAACGGTTCACTCAAGTCTCACCGTCGCCGAAGTTAAACACAGCTGTTGCGTTAAGATAAGATCAGCATCAAAACAGGAACATTGCTTTGGCGGAGCGTGGCTTATCGCATAGCACGAAGCATCGTAAGAGTTGCATTTTCGCACCGGATATGAAGGAATTATTGTTCTTTTATTAAATCAGTTTAGTTATCAAACAGTAATTATTCGGCTGATCGAGACGAGTTTATTGGTATATAAACATAAAGGAATCGATTCCTTACTCACATCCGAAAGATCATTCAACCAAAGCGCAACATGCTTGGAGTACATCAATTAATTGCTTTGATGACAGTGGCGATCATCGCCGGTGGTGAGTACATCAAGAGTTAGAAAGGATTTGCTCGTTCATCAGGATAGGATTCAATATGTCAAATAACCAAATTGTAGAACGGTCGATGTTTCCAAATTTTTTAAGTCGTAATATCAGATTGGAGAAAAATATGTAATTTGAAATTCTTATTCCTGATCGATATTTAGCAGATTACGTGATTAATCGATTTCTTCTTTGAATTCGTATTTACTCGAAAATATATATTTCGATAGTTTTCATTTCGAATGCAATTTTAACAGATTATACGGATGTCGAATGTTCAGATTTTCAAATTCAAAATAGAGAGTAGTTGTTTTATAGATAGACCAGAATATAGAGTAGCAAAAAATCGAAAGTGAATTTTTCGAGCCTATAAAACTTGAATATGCAGAATAGCGACGACTCAAAAAGGTGAAAATCAAAATGGCAATGTTTTAAATCAGAGATCACCAGTCCGAGTAAGTGAGCGAATGAGAACCGTAAATTTTAAGCTCCGTTGCATTTATTTATTTTGGTCGATCGACTTTCTAACGTTTCGCCATTTTGACCGTTCGACTTTTTGGTCTTTCGGTATTTCAACCCCAGTAATATTTTAGCCACTCGTTATTATATTTTATAAATAGTGAATATTCGCAACATTGCTAATCGTAGTAATTTATGAATCGAAAGAGTGATAGTCGCATTTTCGAAAAATCGATACTTTACTCGTCGTTCTATAGGTAATTGTTACATTCTATTTTCGATATAAACGTCCTTCGAACCTTGAAGTTTTTACTTCATTTATTTTCGTCATTCAAAGCTCTAGTCGAATTCATCTGTCCCCATATTCAAAGTTTATAAACTCGAGATTTTAGCTGTTCGAAATTTTAGTCATTTCAACATTTTATCCCCACCCGTTGATCAAGTTATCATTCTAATCGATTTTCGTTAAATCTTCAGTCAGCGATGCACGTTCACCGCAAAGGATCAGAGGTGGCAAAGAGGCTGCCGACGGTGAATTTCCATATCAAGTTTCAATCAGATTAAAGGGCCAGCATATTTGTGGAGGAGCGATACTCGATGAGGATCATATTATTACAGCAGCCCACTGCGTTGATGGTGTTAAAGAGCCTTACACGCAGCTCCGAGTTGCCACAGGCTCGACCTTTAGCTTTGGAGGTCAAACTCATGTCGTTAAATCGGTCATTGCTCACGAAAGCTACGACACGTCGGAGGCGTCTTCTCCGGATGACATCGCACTCATAAAGGTAATTTAGTGTTTTTCCGAATCAAAGTTCAAACTCGTTGATTATCGTTGGCAGGAAATGTCGAATGAGTTTGAATGCAACACAAATTCGGAAGATGATCGAAATCTGTGAATTAATAAATTTTCATTCTTATTGCAGCTGAAGAGTCCACTGGAGCTTGGAAAAAAATTGAACAAAGTTGCATTGCCGGAAAAAGATGCGGTGGGAGGCGTCGACGCTATTGCTACTGGATGGGGCTTGGAATCTTCGTCCCAACGGTGGGCTACCAGCAAACTCATGAAAATTACCCTCAAAACACTTGGCCACGAGCAATGTCAGAAGCACTTCAGAAACGCCAAGTTGATGCCCCATCAGATCTGTACGTTTGGTGGCACCGGAAGCGGCGTTTGTCAGGTAAGCTTTTTTCAAAAAACCCAAGTTTTTGGGACTTTTCGTATCTGAACTACTTAAACCTAAACACGCTCGTAGCTTCTCGAACCACGACTGCATGGGAAACCTAAACTAATAGATATTCTTCATCTTTCAGGGTGATAGCGGTGGTCCTCTCGTTCACGCAAATAAACTCATCGGAATTGTTTCATACGGGATTCCTTGCGGCATTGGATTCCCGGATGTGTACACGAACGTTTTTCATTTCCGCGATTGGATAAAAAATACGATGGCCAAAATGTGATCTCATATTTATTTGTTTATTGTTGACGCGCTACCCAATTCGCAGTTGGCTCTGCCAAAGCACTGTTAAGTGGGTGTTTTTAAATATTTATTTATTGAAAAATCTGAGCTGTGAATATTGTGGAATATCTGATATCAAAATGTTGGCCTCGTGCAATAAAATTCAGGCTCTATGATAATGAAAGTTCATTTTTCTTCCTCGTTTCCTGAAATGCGATGGGTTTGACTGTGACACATAAGAAAACACTTAAGACGATTCGACTGGATTGGAAGATGCAACGAAGATGATAGGAAGAAGCGTGGAAACATTTTTAATCCCGTTCTTATTCGTCGGTCCATTTGGTTTTTTTTTAAATATTTTTTTTTGTGGCGATCTCGTTTCACTGGAAAATTAAATCCTCATGTAACGGAGTTTTCCGTTACAATGCTTTAGCAACTCAAAAAAATAGATTGGTTTTGAGAATGTTTTTGGATAGACGGAAATAATTCACGATGTCGAACTTTTCGATATGGTTTCAAGGACATTTCAAGAGTATAAAAACATTTTTTTCAAGTGAGAAATACTAATTTGTACATTGTTTATGCGCCAAGTTTGATTGTCAAAGTTTCTCAGTTGCGTACACTGTGTAAATCGTAATTGTTGTCTGCAACAAAAATCCCAAATTTCTTTTCCATTTTCGTATATTTTTCTATGAATCCATAAAAACCCGAAAAAATTGCGAAATTCTATATTTTTAACGAGTTTGAAAAAAAAAAATGCTTCTACATTTTTAACCTGCGTTAAAAATAGAATTTCACAATTTTTTCGGGTTTTTATAGGTTCGTATGGAAGAAAAATATATGAAAATGGAAAAAAATTACAATTTATGTTGCACAAAATAATAACGATCTCTACATTTTACCCAGCTGAGAAATTTCGACATTCAGACTTATTTCTCACATTAAAAAAATGTTTTTGTACTCTTGAAATGTAAATTGAAAATGGGACAGGGCGAGAAATTCCTGGTGTGGAAGTGTTCGGAAATTTGATCTGATGTAAAGAGTGATCAGAAACAAAAGCTGAAGACAGAGGGAAGAGTCAACCAGAGAGAAGTTCAATATAAAAAAAACCCGATTGGATAATTACTCGAGTCCATTCACCTTCGACCCGATGCCTGCATTCGTTCCAAGACATAAAACTACGACTTCAATGTATAACATCTGGGTCGCGTATAATTCTAATGGAATTATGAGTTCTGCGACAGACGCCAGGAATTAAATATCGAAGCAAAAAAATGAGATGGAACAGCTTTTGTTCTCGGGAAACAGAAGTGTAACGTAAAAGTATCCATCTGCGATGCTACGTTGAAAATGGTAGACGAAAGCAGTTGGAGTGCCACCGTTCGCTGACGGACATTGAGCTTCAGTGGGGGAAAAAGCTCCTGGCGAGAAGAATATTGGGCGAAGAAAGGGTGCGATGAGGGATGATGCGACCGGGTCTACGAAACGTGGTGGATGTCACCAGTGTCAAGGAAAAAAGAGAAAACAAAAATATATCTACGAGAGTCGAAACGTATTCCTTTGAGCATTTATCTTTGCTGTGTGTTTTTTTGTCATCTGCTCCTTCGAGTGAAAGTACAATCGAAAAAATCGATCCACAAAACAACTCGCGAGTCGCCATCTTCGAGTATTTCCTATGCTGCCTTCTCGCAGTACTTCTTTTCGTGAAATAATCAGTTAAAATCCCCCTGACTAATTTCCTAATTGAATTATGAAATCCCAATTGTGGTACAAAGTGCCAGGCTTTTCACTTCGAGCAACGTAATGAACTTGTCAAATCCAAACACAGGCTTCTTTCAAGGCTTTGTAAAGACACCCCATAATCGCATAATGCTTTCGTCTGTTCATCAATCCACTGCAGTTTTATAACCCTCACAGTTCTTAAAACTCCTCGCAAAAAGTTGTTAATCCGCTTTTTTTGGTTGGGGAATAATTCTTTGTGATTCTTCTGCAAATGTTCAGTTGAAACGTTTTTTTATCGATTTTTGAGAACTAAGGTATTCCGTTCACGAACCCGAATATTCTACAGACAACTGATTTTAAATAACAGTAACGTAAAAGTGCATGCGAATAGGTTGGCGAAATCTCAGGTCAGGTTATCGAACATTTAATGAAAAATTGGTACTTCAAAAGTCGTATGTACAGGAGCTTATCGAGATTTCATCATCGCCACATTTCTGTTCGATAATTCACATATTAAATAATTCTAAATTTCTGATGCAAACTGTCTCGGAGATAGAAAAAAATGTAAGGAATCCATAGCGATGATAAAAATAAAGTTGGAAACATGGCAGAAGCAGAAGCTTTTCTTTATAACCGCAAATTCTGAGAAGTTAGGACTCGGTCCGAATTTCGAGTGCCCCAATTTGCGTGACCAAAAAATACGCTCGTGCGGAAGGACTCCCTTAACGCTTTACGGTTTCGTGTAACATTCGCTCACACCTTTTTCTATTCGAATACATGTAAAAGATGTTACACGCCAGGCATTTATTCTGTCGGTACAAATAGTCGTAAGAGGGAACGTTTGAAATCCTGCGGGGCCTTGGTGATGAAAAATATGTTTGCCCGATAATATTTGCGAATGCGCCTTGATCCTCGAATCGCTGGGGTATCCACGAAATCTCGGGAAATCACGTAGCAACGTACATATCGCCGCGTGTAGGGAGCGTCAACGATTCTATAGAGCGGGCTCGCTTTCGTTACAAAACATGAAATAAATAATTTCTTATTCAACTACATAAACTTGCTTAGTCGCTGTAACGGACTTCGGGGAGGGGAACTTTATCGTCCCGTCCTCGACTAGCGTCTCCTGTAAGCATCGGAGAATTTAGCCGAGGGCGGTATGGCGAAGTTCGCACGTAAGGAAATTTTCTCAATGCAAAAGCTCAGCTGGATGATCGAGGCGGTCGAAGTGAACGAGGATATAGTTTGGGACTGAAAGCGATAGCCTTTCTGGGATGCATGAGCATGGACGAAATGGTTTGCGGACGCGGAGATCCGTGGTTGTAGCCTAAACTATCGGAAGCGTGTAATCAGAGGACTTGGCGGATTAGTGGTCGGGCTTAAATTCGCGGCTGCATTACCCTCGCGATGTACAGTCGAACCTTGCACATTGTGCGGCTCCAAGCCTTCGATTCGTTAGGGAAAAGGTCACGAATCTTCTACTCGAGGCATCGATGCTGCTTCGAGATGTAGGATAGAGAGAAGTCACGTGACTCCTCACGACGCTACATGGGGGTGCTGAATCCGACTGTTAAGTCCATTTGGAGCTGAACGATTATTCAGAAGCGATAAAAACAAACGATCTTTCCATTAACTCAATGAGACATTATCGTTTTATTCGTTTCATTGAATACGCTTGTTCTCAAGTCATTCAGTTGCTTCATGAATCGTTACTTTTATGCCACTCCTTCTGGTAAGATCCTTCACTCCGGTGGAATCAGATTGAGCATTGAGTATGTCCAGGGTTCGACGGTTGGTTCATCGATCCTTAGCATACTCCGCTTCGTTGTTGAACCTCTTTATTAAACTTGCTATAAATTTTATAATAAACTCTTTTATTCATAGTGAATTAACAGAATAATTACAAAATCATTTACACTGTTAGTGATCCCCCAGTTACGTGACAAGAGGTCCCAGGGCAAAATATCCAGGTCGAAATATCCCGGTCAAAATATCCTGAGACACAATATCCACTATAATTTTGTTTAACGATTATTTGTTTTTTTTTAATTGTTTTTATTTATTTATGCCAGGCAGGCAGAACACATACACACACACACATGCACGTACACAACTCCAAATAGACATGCAAACAATCAAAAATACACGCATTAAAACATGGTTCCAACATACTTTCGTTGATAATGATAATAATGATTTCGTTTATTAATAGAGATAAAAATATCTAAGACATGCAGTCTTACAAGGGTAGGCTATTTTCAAATCGAGGATATTTTCCCTCAAGATATTTTGGCAGGGGATTTTTCGTCTCGAGATCTTTGGATCCTACACCGATTCCCCCCCCCCCCCCTTTTTCCGTTATTCGCTGCAGGATAATTGCGTGGATTGCACCACTTATGGAGGTCTGCATGGACTCAAAACTCCGAACTCTTTTGAGTGTATTTCTTCTAAAGGTGTTTGCTTAAACTTCCTTTGCATTTTCTAGCACGCCGGATCTTCTGTTCCTCTTGGCAGACGCCTTTCCATCTTCGTTCTTTGTCTCCATCCTCCCCGCTCGCCTCGCGTGTGAAAGCTGGGTGGGAGTTACGAACTTTTGTAATTGTTGGAAGGCCTTTCGCCCCATCCACTCGTTCCTCAGCTCGTGCGATGCCATCAGGCAGCACCACGTGAAGAAGTAGAAACGGAGCAAAATCTTCTTTCACCCCTCCCTGGCTATCGCGAGAAAACCTTATATTGCCACCGTGCTCAAACGCCCTCTGGCTCTCGTTAAAGCTACGAGAGGAAGGAGTACAAAAAGTGAATTTATGGTATTCGAGTGAGGATAAAAGCTCCCTGCTCGCTACCTTCTAACCTCCCCGAGTATCAACAGCAGGCGGCTTTTAAAAATTAAACTCTGCCTTCTCGTGTACGCTCCTCTTCGAGCGTCCAAACGATTTAACCACTTACGTTGTTTTTTTTTCACTCTTAAACAAAAAGCTTCAAGTTCATCGTACAACAGATGTGAATTCAACTTCTTCATCAACTTTAACAACCAAAACTAGCAAATGAATGTTCCTTAAAATGATACGTGTTATTTTTAAATGTGTATTAGTGGATGGACAGCCCAGCCGATAAATTGTCTCTGATCGGAATTTCCGTACTTCGTGATGCAATAAAAATCTGAAAAAAATCAGCAATATTTGGAAAGTTATGCACTACAATTATCAATAATAATATTGCCCAAAAGTTATTAATAAATATATTTTTAACAATTTTACAGTAAATCCTTGTTTTTTTTACGAATCGAATCTGCGCATTTTTCTGCATGCTCATGATTTTTTTCAAAATTTTCGTGGATTTTTGAAATTCCCTTTTTTAAAATTTTTAAGTGGCTCTATTTGTACATTTTTGATCCGATGACCTTGAGACTTTTCAAAACTGATGGTAAATATGTCTTCTAAAACATATCAAGAATTCAAATTTTTTAAAATTTTTTTCAAAATTTTTTCAAGAAATTTCAAAAATCCACGAAAATTCTGAAAAAATTCATGAGCATTCGGAAAAATAAACACATTTAATTCGTAAAAAAAAAACAATAGGTCACCGCAAAATTATTGAATAATTAATTGTTTACACAATTTGTTATTAACTCTTGGGCAATATTATTATTGATAATTGTTGTTCACAGCTTTCCAAATGTTGATGAATTTTTTCAGATTTTTATTGCATCACGAAGTACGGAAATTCCAATCAGATATAATTTTTGGCCGATCTATCCATCCAGTTATGCCTTAAATTTTTGAATGATTCTCAACGAGACCCAAAACATTGAAAGAAAGTATTGGACCCTTTTAGGTACTGAGGTTATTCCAATCATCGAATTTGCTTTCCATGCCCATAGTCCAAAAGGTCTTTTCTACATAGAGCATGATGTCATTGACTCAGGGTCAGTCGAAAACGTTCATTTACTAAAATATTTCGTAACAAATATACAACAATGGAAAAAACCCTCGGAAAAGCCCTTTGACACAAATTCTACGTAGAAATCGATTCTGATAAAAATTTTCTTGAAAAATGGTTTCCTCGATCAAATTCAAATTGCACAAGGAAATTACAACCACTTACTTTCCGTACACTGCCACATAATTCGATAAAGTCAAGTACTCGACTGAATCATAGCAAAAGTTGCGAGTTCGAAAATCGTTAATAGATGAATGGAAAATTACTAAAATCCATTGAGTCCAAGTACGTGGGACTCAATGATATTTAATAGAATTTTCAAATCATTCTATTGGAATGTCATTCCCCCAATCAGTCTTCATTCCCAACGGATTATGAAGCCACGATTTGGAACTACAAGAATTTTCAATTTCAGTTAATAGCAGGCACAGAGGTCTCATGTGAAGTATTGAAAAAAAACCTATTGAAACTCGAGTAGCTGCGGAGCTCTTCGCCATCTCGTTCACAGTGGAATTTTGAAATTCATACCATTCCCCAATTAACGTTTTATAACAGTGAGTTATTACTTCATCATACAGAATAACTGGATCCTACTGAAACGTAGCGAGGAACAGCCGCAGTGGCTCGATGCCGGTGTTGAAGAATAAAATAATTGTAACAGCCCCCGTCCGAGGTCGGACGCTGGCGCACTTGCATTCGTAGTGTTTGTAGCACGGTTTGATTGGTAACAAGTAGATTAAAATTCACCATCGTACAGTGAGCATACGAAGCACTTGTCCATTAATCAGAGTGGTTTGGAAATTTGCTGCGTAGAGAAAAGCACATTTTGAGCTTAACTGATCGAAAAATATGATTTTATGCTCGAGGCAAATTTAAAAATGGCTTCGACTATTCGAATTCCTCCGTGCAGATTCGAGTCTCTCATCCGCTCTTGAACGCAATTAATTGATCATCGCTGTTGCATGGCACGCTGATTCTGCTTCTCTAAAATCCGCTGTTGCGGAGCTCGGCGTTAGACTGTGCGTAAACGATAGCAAATCAGTTTTCCGGGTGCACGGTACCGTTCAGATGGATTCGAGCACCGGTTTTTACTGCATCGATGAATGGTGATTTCCAGCCGAAAAGTTGGGACGGTCACTGACGCGAGGAGGGCGACCATGGACGAGGGATTCGGACAGACAAGACCGCGAGATTCGAGGATTGAATTTTTTTAAATTATACAATCGTGCTGGAAATATTAGATCGAATGGAATATTAGAACGAAATCGAACTTGGCCGTTCTCGGGGTCTCCTCCGAGAGCGTGGAACATGAAATGGTGGAAAAAATTCTATAATTGAATCAGGAGCTTACCGTTCCTCATACCCCTTAATAGCATCGAGCCGCATGTTCTTTCCAGTTTTCTGCATCCTGCACCTCCGAGGTCAGCCCTATCATGGTCGAGGTACAGAGATAAAATCTGCCAAGGTTCTTCGAATAAAGAATCGACCACATGGAGAAGCTTTGGCCATGGAGCTTTGTAAATCTTACAGTACTTGTGAGAATACCAGGAAAAGTCCGTCGACGAAAGTACATTGAACCAATCCCATATTAGCCAACAGTCATTCGAGTCAAGTTTGTGATTCCTTTTGCCTCCAAAGCCAGAGGGTGCTCGATGGTCAGCAGGCACATTAAGGAGTTTCGGTACAGCCGATACAATGTTGCCATGCTAAACCATGCTAAAAGCATAAAAAATTTCAAAAAGTTCAGAATTTTATAAAATTTGGTGAACGTATTCGTTAGTGCCAAATTTGACAATACAAATTTTTAAAGATTTTTCTTCTACACAGTTATCGAGTAATTGATCACTAAAGTTGTCGTGTATAAGCATAGCGTTTCCGTACACATTCCGGGCATAAGAAATCTGCTTTAATGCATAATTACTCGATAACTAAGTAGAAGAAAATTTTGAAATAATTTGTGTTTTGGCACTTGATGTTGAAGAACATTATCACCAAATTTGATCAATTTCTTAATATTTAGACTTTTGTACCGAAACTCCTTAATATAATAGAGTGCTTTATAATTCACGTCTTTGCGTCGACCTCTCAACAATCTGTTGGGTGGGGATAAAATGTTGGAATGACTAAAATTTCGAACAGCTAAAGTCTTTGATTTGAGCTTTGAATGACGAAAATAAATGAAGTAGAAACTTCAAGGCTCGAAGGACGTTTATATCGAAAATAGAATGTAACGATCGCCCATAGAACGACGAGTAAAATATCGATTTTTCGAAAATGCGACTATCACTCTTTCGATTCATAAATTACTAGGATTAGCAATACTGTGAATATTCACAATTTCTAAAATATAATAACGAGAGGCTAAAATATTACTGAGGTTGAAATACCGAACGACCAAAAAGTCGAACGGTCAAAATGGCGAAACGTTAGAAAGTCGATCGACCAAAATAAATAAATGCAACGGAGCTTAAAATTTACGGTTCTCATTCGCTCACTTACTCGGACTGGTGATCTCTGATTTAAAACATTGCCATTTTGATTTTCACCTTTTTGAGTCGTCGCTATTCTGCATATTCAAGTTTTATAGGCTCGAAAAATCCACTTTCGATTTTTTGTTACTCTATATTCTGGTCTATCTATAAAACAATTACTCTCCACTTTGAATTCGAAAAAATGAACTTTTGACCTGTTAAAATTGCATTCGAAATGAAAACTATCGAAATTTCGAGTAAATACGAATTCAAAGAAGGAATATTCGATTAAACGGGTAATCTGTTGAATAGTCGATTGGAAATAAGAATTTCGAATTACTTATTTTTCTCCAATCTGATATTACAACTTTTCTACAGTACAACTAAAATTTTGAAACATTGACCGTTCTACAATTTGATTATTTGACATATTGAACCCCACCCAATCTGTTTCGTCAAACGCATACGAACTTCTATCCCAGAAATTGAACGAGATTTTGGAGAAAAAAGCTTCACTGTCACAAGGGAAGTTTGATGCGATACGAACAGAAATGAATAGAATGAAGTGAATTAAATTTTTCCGTGACTTTCCATTTGAAAAATACGATGCTCTCGTGTTTCGTTGTAAAGGTTAAGCCACCTATCCAACTTGGCGTAATAATAATGATATTCGCGGCAAAAGCTCCGGGTTGTTCTTTCTACTCGTGTTTGTTTCGGGGGTTATTTATTTTTATGGGGTTTTCTCGCTTTATGTCGTCCAGATATGGTTCCGGCTCTCCGGTTACTGCACGTATATACAGCCAATGTAAAAGGGGAGGCCCTGCTACCTTTCCCTTTCGGAGGACAGGACTCACGGGACTCTGCGAATGCCCTGCAAGAGTCTTGCGATCGGTGTCCTTTGGAGTTGGTATTTTCGTGTGCGAAGGAGCGAGAGAGAAAAGTTGTATGTTCCGCGGAGCTCCGTGGAAAGCGAAAACGTATTCGGGAGGAAGCGAGCTGGGAAATCCCCGTGCTCGCTTAATGGCGTTACGGGGTTGCCATGGCGACGAGAAACCCCCATGGAATGAGAGAGAAAGACCGAGCGAAAGCTCAACGCGCCGAAGCGTCCTGGCGACCCTGGCGAAAAGCCCATTTATCCTCAAGAAAAAAAAACATAAGAACGAGTATGTACGCTAGGATACCTCGTTCTGGATAAGCGAATTTTCTTCATTGCCATGTATGTTTCTTCTTAAACTTGTATCACTGTAAGCTTTACCAACGTGTGCAATGATACATTATGGCTCATATTAATGTGTCACGGGCCATTTGGACGTGGGAATTCGCCACGTTGGATCTCATTTCCATCAGATTCGCATCCACATCACAATCGCGTCGTTGAATTCTCCATATCTGCTCAGCTGGGCTTCAAGTTATCTTGACAATTTCAACGCAATTCGCATATCGCCAGTACGTGAACACTGTTTTTTTTTCGTATGGAAGGATCCAGGTGGACATGAGTTGGCTTTCCAGACGAAACGAGAAAAACTCTCATATCATTGGATTGATCTTGGACGAGAGGAGATTTGCAGTTCCATTGTGAACTCGTCGAAGATCAATACAGCGAGTGGGAGCCAAGGGGAAGCCTGACGAGAGTCTATTTTACCTAAATATCGTGTCAGTTTTCATTACGCCACAAGGAAGCGAGCTCAATCTGGCGCAGCTTATTCATTTCAACTCAGCAGAGCGAAGCTCTGAGCCAGTCAGCCCCAAGGCTTGAAGGATTCGACTGACGGCACGAAATTTCATTCTCGATGATATCAAATTAGCCTGTGGTAACAAACCTCTTTGCAACGTTTACTCGCAGTTAACAGGGTTGTATCTTGGAAAGGCCTGGAGGTATAAACCACGCGAGTCCCTGTAACGGCACAAGGCACAAATATTTTCAACTTTCTCGTATATTCCTATCCACCGTCACAGTTCAGCCTTGTTACTATTCATGTATTCTACACGCCTGAACAGCGAGATCATCCGAGAGCCCCGGACATCGGATTCCTCGCAAACAAAGCTGTTTTCACATCGGTTAGAGCCCGACAGAAATAACAGTCCGTGTATTTCGTATTCCATGCTTCCTTATCATAAGACATTCGAGCGCTGTTCGAAGCACTTTTTCACTTTAATTTTTATGTACATGGCATTTTTCGAGCTCCGCCAAAGCCACGACCAATCCTTCCAGCACTGCGCTCCTTTTTTCTCGTCACCTATTGACTTTTTCGCTCTGGAGGCAAGCTGGGCTTCGAGGGACGGCCGAAAGGCTTCGACGTCGACGGAGAGGTCTTACGGAGGGATTCACCTTTCAAGACCATCGACCATTCGTCCACGAACGGAAATGAAGAGAACTCGAAAAACAGGTGCCTCGCAACGTCGGAAATTGTCATGCTGTTCCGCTCGGGGCGCTATTTCTTGTTGCATCTGAGAGCGGATGTAATCTTACGAGACGCATTTCCATTGCAGTTGAGACGCTTCGATAGTGAATGGCTTTGGAAGCTCGAGTAAGTTCTCGAGGCCTTTGGCTCGATTGTTCGAATCGGCACGGTCGAGAACCTGTCCCGGTATTAACTGATCGGAATGTTTGCTTAGCGAGCTCCACCTCCCAGCTCCGAAGCCTTGAGATCTTCACTGAGAGACAAAAGCTCGAAACTTTGACAGTCTGCGATCCAATAAATTAAGTTTCCCCATGCTCCTCCGTAGATCTGCAGACTCTAGGAAACAACATTCACATATCTTTCGAGGCTTTATTTCATCATTGATCATTCTTAGTGAACAATGAAGCCCTGAAGATGAATTTATCAACTGGTTGACTGCAAAGTAGCAGATGAAATGTAACACGATGCGCGATAAGCGAGGTGTTTTCTCGCTGTTATCGTAACCTCCTTCTCGCGGAGGAGACTCTCGCACCATTATCGCATACAAGCACCAGGCAGCAGAGCTTCCTCGAGCTTTTTCATTTCACCCGCAATCTGCCGCGTTGTAAAATGTAATTTTCCAAGCGTCTCCGTTTCTCTGCAGCTCTGGATGATGAATGATTTCCTTCCAGACTTTCCTTGTTATCTGGCTAAGAATCCTTTAAGAAACCTACCCACTCGCGACAGTTGTCTAAGCTCATACATCAGAGAAAACGACGCATGCGATGCTTCGTTCCATAGTGCTGCATACTTTTGACACGTTCCCCTCATATTCTTGGGAGTTTGAAAACGTGATTTCGGTCTCCATTTACCCACAAGAGCATAATATCGTGGCTCGATAAGACCCTTTCAAATCAATCTGCCAAACGGCCTGCACTCATCCTTACATCATGGCAAATTGACCGCAGTGCAAATTCTACAAGAGGGTTGAAGTATAATCCGAATGACAAACCCATTTTCCTCTGCACACAAGCTCGGGATGTCGTCGCATTCGATTATCCAATCGTTATATTTACATGAAATTTACAATGAGCTGTACAACGGCGTTAGACGAAGGGTTATAATTTCCATCGTGTATGGGAATATTAGATAGCGTAGAAGGGCCAGAATAAACAACTTGCCAGTTTGCAGTAAACGAGTTTTGTGATGCTTATCAGGGCCGATTTTTAACTCACTTTTTGTTATTTGCCCCACGAAAAACCCGATGGATTAATAACGACTAATCAGTACGACTTTGTTATATGGAGAAAAGATAATGTAGTCAAATTTTAGTTTCGAGGAACGAGGGTGCCTCGAGGAAGCTCCTTCTTGCCTGATAATTCTCGCGTCAAAATACGGAGCAATTAACCCTCAAGGGATTGCCGAAGGGGGAAGTGGCGATGAAGAGTGAGGGCTACAAAGTATGTATTCCTACGTACGTACGCTGTTTATATCGTGGAGGAAAGTATATTTTACGTGTGGGCGAGCGACGAGGCGAGCTTCATCGAATATCCCAAGGGGGTCTCCCAAAGTGCCACAAGGCTTGGGTTCCTTCCACAACCGCAGGGGAATTACCTCGAGGATTACATGGGAATTCTATTACGGCCTTAGTGTGGGTGCGGCGCATATTGTGTGCACCGGCCTCTTACCATGCGCTCCCGGTAGCCCTTAAATCGTCGCCTTGAAGAAATGCCTCAATTGCACTAAGAAGCGAGGGATCGAACTCGGCTGGGGGGACCTTCCGTCGTGTTACGTGAGAAAAATGAGATTGATTCTGGAAAGATCAAAGCTGTCGTTTTTCATGATTACAGCTTATGCTGACACCTTCCGAATCATTAGCTCCAAACCCATCTGTATCACTGTATGCTGCTCACACAGGATCAGAAACTCGGAGGATAAAAGAGGGTTCTTTTCTGTCACAGGAAAACCATGTAATTAGTGATTATCTGAGTTGCTTTGTCTCTTATCGCATGTAAAAGAGATATGCTTCTGTGTACAGGTTTTTAAGGCGACACAATGGAGCAGAGAGAATTCATTGAGGCGGGCTTGAAAGGCTTGGGGATTGGTAAAGTGTTCGAAGCTTTTGGACGAATAAAGGAGTCAATCCTGATGCTAATTTTCAATTAATTGTAATGATGGGTAAGTATTTCTGTTAAGTTTCTCTAAGGTTCTTATTTATGTGTCGGTAACTATTAATGCAGTGGTAATAAATTTTTATTTTTGTTTGGGTTGTTTGGGAGAGATATATAAACCGTTGTTAGAAAAAATGAGGAAAAATATAGTCAATGTGGGGAACAGGTTTCGAAACAAAGATAGCACGAAGTTTGGGTAGACCAATTTCTGTTTTTTTTTAATTAATAAATTTTACTCTATGAGATCTATTAAATAAATATTCATTTTATAAAATAACTTAAAAGACTGCAAGCACGCTCTTTTGTATAGTGATTTATATGAAATTTTATTACTATACTGATGGATTTTTTTGTTCATGTTCCGATAGTAGGAAAACAAAAATTTTTGGTTCTTCTCTGTTTCGATTGTGGAGTAATCGATGAGCTTTAAAGCTCGACTGGCAATTTCATTGCAAAATGCGCATTAAGTATATTAATTTATGGTAGAAAAAAAATTAATATAACTATCGCAATGGTGAGTGCTAAATTTTTTCAACTACCGAAAAAAATACGATTACGTCAGTTGGCAAAAATGAAAGCCAACGGCACGCGGTGTTCCCAAGCGGTCACCCATCCAAGTACTGACCGCGCCCAATGCTGCTTAACTTCAGTGATCGGACGAGAACTGGTGCTTTCAGCGTGGTATGGTCGTTGGCCGACGGGAAAATTGAGCGGCTGAAATTTTTGCAAATACATCCGCATAAAATCGTAAATTCCGTAATCATCGAGGCATCGAAGAATCTGAGGTCTTCACGTAATTTTTTCTATGAAAAAATGACATCGCTGCTGGTCCTCTTCGTTTTACTACTCCATTTCCGGTTTTGGAGTAATCAGCGATATTGGTTGAATATGTTTCCTCGTGGTGGAAAAAAAAACATGTGGACATTTCGATGATGAATTCATCATTTTCAACGGTTAAAACAAAATACGATCGCGTTAATTGGCAAAAAATGAGAGCCAACGGCACGCGGTGTTCCCAAGCGGTCACCCATCCAAGTACTGACCGCGCCCAATGCTGCTTAACTTCAGTGATCGGACGAGAACTGGTGCTTTCAGCATGGTATGGTCGTTGGCTGATGATAAAATTGAACGACTGAAATTTTTGTAAATACATCCGCATAAAATCGTAAATTCCGTAATCATCGAGGCATCGAAGAATCTGAGGTCTTCACGTAATTTTTTCCATGAAAAAATAACATCGCTGCTAGTCCTCTTCGTTTTACTACTCCATTTCCGGTTTTGGAGTAACCAGCGATATTTCTATTTGTCCGAAATCTTTGTCCGGGCATGTGGGTTGAATATGTTTCCTCGTGGTGGAAAAAAAAAAAAAAATGTGAACATTTCGATGATGAATTCATCATTTTCAACGGTTACGACAAAATACGACTGCGTTAATTGGCAAAATTGAGAGCCAACGGCACGCGGTGTTCCCAAGCGGTCACCCATCCAAGTACTGACCGCGCCCAATGCTGCTTAACTTCAGTGATCGGACGAGAACTGGTGCTTTCAGCATGGTATGGTCGTTGGCTGATGATAAAATTGAACGACTGAAATTTTTGTAAATACATCCGCATAAAATCGTAAATTCCGTAATCATCGAGGCATCGAAGAATCTGAGGTCTTCACGTAATTTTTTCCATGAAAAAATAACATCGCTGCTAGTCCTCTTCGTTTTACTACTCCATTTCCGGTTTTGGAGTAACCAGCGATATTTCTATTTGTCCGAAATCTTTGTCCGGGCATGTGGGTTGAATATGTTTCCTCGTGGTGGAAAAAAAAAAAAAAATGTGAACATTTCGATGATGAATTCATCATTTTCAACGGTTACGACAAAATACGACTGCGTTAATTGGCAAAATTGAGAGCCAACGGCACGCGGTGTTCCCAAGCGGTCACCCATCCAAGTACTGACCGCGCCCAATGCTGCTTAACTTCAGTGATCGGACGAGAACTGGTGCTTTTTTTTTTTTTTTTTTATAGATGTTTATTGTTAAATTCTTCATACATATTTAAACTTTTTTTTTTTTTTTGGATACAACAAAACAGGTAAACAAATCCATTATTTTCTTAACTTATTACATATATGCTTGCAAGCTTACAAGTCTCATACGTATCATTTCTTTTAATTAATTAATGTTTATTTTTGCCATCTTCTTATAAATATTATACTATTACTAACAGTAAACCAATATTCATACTGACCATTTACTTATAGCATGAGGAAAATTATTTTTAATTGAACAGAAAAAAAAAACCTCTACATATTTCTCATTATGTCAGATAATAACTTATTTACATATATACAATTTTATTTTATTTCTGGGATCTTGATTAACAAAATGTAATAGATAAAAAAAAAATCATATGTCTTACGTATTTATATCATTTAACATAAATTGTTTTTTCCTTTCAATTAATTCATTAATATTTACGGCATTCCTACTTAACCACCAATATTTTCTGAAATTTAATCTGTAAAAGTCATTATAATCTCTTTTAGGTATTATAATAGATCCATTAAAGTTGTTTATATTATTTTCAAAGTCATTATTCCGCATTGATATCCTTTTATTTGCCTTATTTCGTTTCCAATGATATAGTATTGGAATATTATTAGCATTTTGAATTAAACCTTTTTGATCACAATATATAAATGCCTGTGGCGTTATATATCCTTTCATTAATTGTCTCTCAGTAACTCTATCATCTTGGATTGTTATACCTCTGATCACTCTATTATTTAATAAATGTAATTTACTGAAATAATCTCTAGTTAATTTTATTGTAAAGGAATCGATTCTTGGAATATTGGCCATATTGTAAATTATTTTATTTTCTATAAAGTGTTTGTAGTCAGAATGAGCAGATCTATTCATGTGTAAACAAGCTCTTAAGCATTTTCTCTCAAATCTCCTTATCTGTTCAAACATCGTATTATTAGTATTCCACCAAACTGGAGCAGCATATGTTATAATCGGCCTTATTAGCAGCATGTATAATATTATTTTTGTTTTATTTGATAGATGCTTGTTGAAAAAAATAGCACAATTTGCTTGAAATGCTTTTTTAGCTTTGACTAACTGATTTTTTAGATGAATGTTTCCTCTGAGTAAATAATCTAAATGCATTCCTAGATATTTCACTTCTTTCTTATGCGGTATATTTTGTCTTAAATTTGTTCCAGGTATTTTTGTTTTTATTTGAAAATTAGTTATTCCAATTTTATTCGAAGATGATAATTGATATCCAGGCTTTCTAAATAAAATTGTTTCACATTTTTGTGGGTTTATTCTTAGGTTCCAATTGCAGTAATATTTATTAATTTTTTCAGTTATTTCCTCTAGTTTATTTTGTACTGTAGTTGCTTTATTACTTTTAGTGTAAACTATTACATCATCTGCAAATGCTATTGCTGATGTATCATTTCCGTTATTTAAATCAAATGAGTTTAATAAGTCACATGTAAATATATTAAAAAGAATTGGGGAGTTTACAGTTCCTTGTTGCAATCCTTCTTCTATTATAAAAGTTTTTGTAGATAAATTTATCCCGTCCCAAGTTACAAAAGTTTTTTTTGAAATCATATCCCATATAGTTAAAATAAGCCATTCTGGAAATTTTTTTCTTACTAATTTATATAAAAGGCCATCTAGCCAAACAGAATCAAATGCCTTCTCCAAGTCTAATAAAGCTGCTCCAACTATTTGGCTATTTCCTACCCACGTATTTAAATCAGATAATAACTTGTGAATTGCATTTATTGTTGAATGTCTCTGCTTAAACCCATATTGATTGTCCGGAATTATTGAATTTATAAAACAATGATTATTTATTTTATTATTTATAATTGCTTCAAACACTTTACTTAGATTTGGAGTAAGACTAATTGGTCTATAGCTTGTTGGATCGTTTGGGTCTTTATTCTTTTTTAAAATTGGTAATACTTTGGCTTTTTTCCATATTACTGGGAAATAATTATTATTTATTGCGTTATTAAATAATACTGTAATATCCTTTATTAATTTTGTTGGTATATGCTTCAATACCACTGACGGTATATCATCAAGTCCACTGGAAGTCTTATTTGGAAGATTTTTAAGTATTTTAATGACAGTTTCAATATTACAGAATGGATATGGATTTATATTACATTCAGTGGGATTTATCGCCTTATTATTAATTGAGAAGGTTGTTATTGTTTTATTGTTTCTCCTATTTTGTTCAAGTTTGTCTTTAATTTTCCTTGCTGTATTTGTTACAATTTCTGCAAATTGCGTTCCATTATTTAAGTATCTTGGCGAATTTATTTTTTCATAAAAATCTCCTATAGCATTTAGTTTATCTAATGCATTTGTAAGGACATATTTATTATTTTCTTTGTGTGCACTTGTTATATTACAATTATTTCTGTTCAAATTTTCAAGATCATTTTCATTAATGTGTATTTTTTCTATTTGTATTGGTTGTTTAGATCTTAGTAATCTATTTATATTTGGGAAGAATGCTTCAGCATTCTTATAATCAATTTTTTTTAATTGATTCACCCAATATTTTTCTGTTTCCTGTCTAAAAACTTGTCGCAAACTATCTCTTATTTGTTTTAAAGCTTTCTTTGCGTTTTTTGTTATTAATAATTTCCCTGTTGGATCAACTATATGTAATTTATGCATTAAAGAGACTATTATTGATTTATTTTTTTGTAAACTTTTTATTTTAGAGTTGTTATATTTAGAAATACTATCTTTGTTATTTATTTTTGGAGTTATGTTTTTTATTGTATTTGTTATTATATTATTTATTTGATTTATAAATTCATCAATTTCATTTATTGTTAAATTTTTATTATCAGGTATTTCTATATTATAATCTTTAATAATTCTTTTTTTGAACTTACTCCAATTTGTTGACTTGTAATTGTATCTAATTTTTTTATTTGATATATCATTTTTAATTATTTCATTATTTTCAAATTTTACCGTAAACGTTAACGCTGCATGATCACTATCATATGGAAGTGTCTTTAACTTATTATTTATTAGATTTGTTATATTCAATCGTGCATCAATTATTCCTATATCTAAAAATGAATGTGCTGGGTGATATGTCGACTCTGCTGGAACAATTATTTTTGTTTTATATCTTTCACTTTGGCTAAATTCCCATCTATCCATATATCTACCTCTTTGATTATTTACCCTATCTCCCCATTTTTTTTGTCTAATATTAAAATCTCCAGCCATTATATAATATGTGCTCTCTCTGTAAATTTTTAACTTATTACATAAAGCATCGAGCTCTTTTATAAATAGTTTTCTATTGTCATTTGTGGCATATATACTTATAATATATAAATTTTTAATTTTATTTGTTTGAACTTTTATTATCGTAAATTCAATAATTTCGTTTCTAGCAGATGTTGGATATGTAATTACTTCATATTGTATATTATTCCTTATTAATATTGCCGTTCCCCCTCCCTGAATTGAATTGGGTCTATCTGTTCTTATCATATCATAATTTTGATATGTTAATTTATATTTTTTATTGAGTTTAGTTTCAGACAATAGTATTATGTCATGATTATATTTGTTTATAAATTCTTGTAGCTCTAATCTTCTATAATTTGCAATTATTGAATTTACATTAATCGCTGCGATATTAATTTGACTTATTGTATCGCTTGTGTTATTCATTACTCTTGAAATAGTGAGTTAAATATAAATTCAATTCTTTCCGTGTTAGCCTTTACTTGTTCTGATAAATTTTTAAATTGATTCGTTATTATTAAAGCTATATCATTTCTTAGCTCATTAAACCATATTGGTCTTTGATCTTGTTGACTTGTTCGATTATTTTCTTCATAATAACTATCTTCTTCATACGATGTCGAGGGTTTTTCCATTTTTCTTGAATAGTCTTGCATTATTTTTTTTGTTACCTTCGGTACTTCTTTATTCTGTATTCTTACCGGATTATAGCTCTTAGTCTTTTGAGCATATGAAGTTTTTTCCTGCATGTTTGTAATTTTATTAATCTTTTGCTGTATTAAATTTTTATTTTGGTTTTGTTGCTTCGTTTTAAGATTTATCGCTAATTTTAAGTAAGGACATCCTTTGTATGACGCTGGATGCCCTTTTTGACCACAATTTGCACATACAAATTTTTCTTTACCCTCCATCGGGTTTATTTCACAATTACCCGGCCCATGAGTTTTTGCACACTTTACACATCTATACTCTAGATGACAGTTTTTGCTCGAGTGGCCTATACGTTGGCATCGCCTGCACTGGTATATTTTTGGTTTTCGCAATCTTTCCCATCTAATTCTCTGATATGCGAGAGCTTTAATTTTGAAGAGTTCTTCAGTTGAACTGTTTTGTGTGACTTGTATTAGGAAATGATATCTTTCCGGTCTATTTTTGTCAAATTGAAACTTTTTTATGTCAATCAGCTCGACGTTGGGGATATCAAGATCTAATAATTCCTTTTTTATGTCTTGTTCATTAAATTCTCCTCTTATTCCTTTGATCAGAATTGATTTCGGTTTACTTTCTCTTGGAGTGTAAGTAAAAAACTCAATTTTTTGAGATTTAACCACATTAATTATCTTGTCATAATGTTCTTGATTTTTTGTATAAATCGTGTGACTGACTTCATTGTTAATTTTTGATTCATTGATTGAAATTTCTTTTTTTGGGATTTTCAAATTATTAATTAATGTTATTATTGTTCTCATGCTTGTTTTTGTTGTAAAAATCGGCGGAGGTTTACCTTTCTTTAGCTGATTTACTTGCGCTTGATTTACTTCCATATCCGTGTTGTTCTCATCTTCTTCATACTCGCTGTCATCGGAGAGCTGCTGATATTGGTTTTCAGTCAAATTAATATCTCCATTATCTTGCGTCGATGTTGTAGTTCTTCTTTTTATCGGTCTCTTGGGAAGCTCCCATTCTTCAGACGGTGAAGATGCGTTGTTGCTTTTATCGGCAGTATCTTCTGAAGCGACATCCGTTGCTCCTCTTTTTCTTGCTTTTGTCAGGTTCGGCTTAGGATTATTTGAATCGTATTTTTTCTTTCTTTTATTTTCCATAAGCGTTTTTTTCAATAGATGATCCAATTGGATCGAGTCCAGTTTAGGAAAATCTTTTTCTCGCAAATTAAATTTCTTTTGATTTGCTGTATCGGTTGTTAAGGCCATTTTTTTTCCTTATTTATAGCCAATGCTATTTTGTTTTTCTTTATGTATTGTCCTCACCAAGGCTTTCCTAGCCTGGTAGGAGAAAAACACATTTAATTTTGTATTAATCACTGTTTTATTTATCACTTTTAACTCTACAGCCACCACTATCTATTGATCATATATTTTTGCTTATATTTCCTCTTATATCCACTCAAATTACACTTTTTAACTCTTATAATCTTGCACGTCTAGCAGAGCGATGTGATCGCTTTGAACGTCGCGGCCAGACTCCACGAGAACTGGTGCTTTCAGCATGGTATGGTCGTTGGCTGATGATGAAAACGATCGGTTAAAATTTTAGGAAATAAATTCGCACAAAATCGTGAATATCGTAATCATCGAGGCATTGAAACATTTGAGGTTTCACGAAATTTTTTCGATTAAAAAAGAACATCGCCGCTAGTCCTCTTCGTTTCATTACTCTATTTCCGGTTTTGGAGTAATCAGCGATATTTTTATTTGTCCGAAATCTTTGTCCGGGCATGTGGGTTGAATATGTTTCCTCGTGGTGGAAAAAAAAAAAACATGTGAACATTTCGATGATGAATTCATCATTTTCAACGGTTACGACAAAATACGATCGCGTTAATTGGCAAAATTGAGAGCCAACGGCACGCGGTGTTCCCAAGCGGTCACCCATCCAAGTACTGACCGCGCCCAATGCTGCTTAACTTCAGTGATCGGACGAGAACTGGTGCTTTCATCGTGGTATGGTCGTTGGCCGACGGGAAATTTGAGCGGCTGAAATTTTTGGAAATACATCCGCATAAAATCGTAAATTCCGTAATCATCGAGGCATCGAAGAATCTGAGGTCTTCACGTAATTTTTTCTATGAAAAAATGACATCGCTGCTGGTCCTCTTCGTTTTACTACTCCATTTCCGGTTTTGGAGTAATCAGCGATATTTCTATTTGTCCGACATCTTTGTCCGGGCACGTGGGTTGAATATGTTTCCTCGTGGTGGAAAAAAAAACATGTGGACATTTCGATGATGAATTCATCATTTTCAACGTTTACGACAAAATACGATCGCGTTATTTGGCAAAAATGAAAGCCAACGACATTCGTTGGCTGGAAGCACGTCTAAACGGTTTGAATTTGTCGAAGTAATTTAACGCAGAGAACATTGAAATTTTGTGAATTTTTCGTTTAGTAACGTATTCTGGAAAGTATAGGTATCGAACTAAATATGGCACAATGTTTAAAATGAATGATGAGATCTATGCAATAACTCTGCGTCACAGCCGTCGAATCACTGGTTTTAACTCTATCGCCGAAAAGCCTAGTGCTTCGACCACTTTCATCATTTGTATATTAATTTTATAAACCACCTTATTGGACTGCGAGCACGCTTTTTGTATAACGTTCAATATCGAATCTCATTCCTATTCTGATTGATTGACTTCGTTCATATTTCAATAGTTCCGAAAGATCATAAAAATCTAAATAAATCCGACAACTCAATTAATCCAGGACTAACTAATGCGAATAATGAGAATGAATTTGAAAAGGGTCCGTTTTAAGCTCGTTCGCGAAGTAAAGTATTGAGTTAAAGAGAAAAGAGAGCGTGCCTTAAAACACTATAATTTTATCGATTGCGTTAGTTCGAAAGGAGTTCGGAGTAGCGAATGCGGTTACGCGAGAGGCACCTGAAAGCTGGAGTATTCAGGAGTAATATGCGTCGAGAGCTCCACCTGGCGGGTACTCGGTTGACCGTGGTCTGCTTGAACTACGTAAGCACGTGTATTCTCGACTCGCCACAGCCAATTAGTCGGGACCCTCCCATTAATCCGGCCAATTAAGGATAACAAGGAAATTCTATTACGTTCTTGGCACTTCGGAATTTCGATCGTACCAGAAATACCGCCAACGAGCGACTCAACGTTCAGAGAGCGCTGACAGAAGATAGATTTGATGAAGAGCGAAGGAGGCTTTTTCCGGATGAAGAAAGCTACGCGGAATCAAACGTTTCGTCGAGGCCAAAATCAACTCGATTGCAAATTTTTAAGTACAATTTTCGCCTTGAAATGGCTAAAGCAACTATCAAAAGTCAAAGGGCTACTTTTGTGACGCCTAGCAGGTGCTCAAGTGTACGAAAACTTATGAAAAAAAAGGCAGGAAATCGTAATGGCCACACGAGCAAATATTAAACACTCGTTCTCAAAAGTGTGCTCGTTCTTGGAAGGCACAAGTAGACCCGAGAGAAGTTCTTATTTCGTTTGTTCCATTCTCAGCGAAGCCTGTGCAACTTTCACTGTATAAGTGTTTGTAAACTCTTGACTATTGGACTTTTCCTTTAACGGTGTTGCGCCAACGCCGTTTATACGTTGACTTGTACCAGGTACCCGCATATAGTATATGCATAGATACGCGTACTGTGAGTGAAGCACGTACTCTCGAGGCTTTATTCGCCTTGCCACTTTGAAATGCTCGTTTTCCACTTAAAACCTCATCCAGACGAGAAAAACAAAAAAAAACCATGCCACCGAAACTAAATTATGTTTCTCAAACATTCGTTATAATAAAATCATATTATGTTTACACCACTAAGCACGTTTTAGACTTTTTTTTACTCAATCCTTCATTTCGCATTGATGTAACAATAGACGATCGGATTACCGACGTATTGAGAGCTACGGATTTTTTTTTTTTTTTTTTTTTACGTTTTAAAAAATGTTACCTTGAGATTTTCAGTTCACTTGAATTTCGGGTGAAATTATATTTTGAATTACTCGATTTTCTTTCGACAGATTAATTTGTTTAGGAGCATAAGGACCGTGATGATGCTGAAGCGCAAAAAACTGAAATTTTATTCGGAGCTGCCGTTTTTAAAATGCACTGCAGTTTGCTAACAGCGTTTTTATGCACAGCTACACCGTGGCTCGTCTCGCCTCACGTAGATCCGAACATAGCTTTATTGAGCTACTTTATAAAGCTGCGCTCGATTGGTTGGTAGAGTTGCAGCAATGTCGAGTGGCAATCGATCTCTGGGCTTGTATCATAGGGCATGAAGACATGACGGTACTTCTGTTAATACCCGAGTTGAAGCTCCTTCGAGGATGCTTCACACGCTGCCCCCGTATCGTGTGCCATTTCAGGGCAACCATTTTTTTTCAATTGTTTCCTCGAAAATGTTTAGTTTGAACTGAATAATGAATTCTCACAGAGGAAAAATGTTGGTGAAAAATTCAGATGGAGGTTCTCATCGATATTGAAGTTATTTATTTCATTAAGGTACTCCTTTCACACACCCGAATATTCTACAAATAACTGATTTTAAATAACAGTAAAGTAAAAGTGCATGCGAATAAATCGGCGAAATTTGAGGTCAGGTTATCGAACATTTAATAAAGAATTAAAACTTCCAGAATCGTAAAATTTATACAGAAGCTTATGGAGATTTCATCATCACTATATTTCTGTTCAATAATTCATATACTAAATAATTCTAAATTCTTGCGATACAAACGGTCTCGCAGATAGAAAAAAAAATGTAAGGATTCCATAGAGACGATGAAAATGAAGGGTTACCGAATGTTTAAAAGAGATATTAACGATAGAAGTTGGAAAAATGGGAAAAGCTTGAGCTTTTCCTATGTATCAGCGACTTCTCAGAGGTTAGGAACCGTCCAAATTTCGAGTGCCCTAATTTGCGCCACCAAAAAATACGCTCATGCGAAAGAAATACCTTAAGGATCGATAATCCAGCAAAACTGCTTTCATCCACATGCTTGTGGTAAATTAGTAAATTGATCGATTTTTTTCAATGACCATACGAATAATGCATTGTTTCAACAACTTCTGACAGCACGAGACCGTGCTTTTTTAGTTTAATATTTTCTCCCAAGGCAAATCAATGTGTTTGAGAATGTTATAAAAAAATGTTATCTCAGGGCACGTCACGAAAAGCACATGCATTGATATTTCAATAGTCGTACTTGTGCCATGCAGCGTCACGTTTTCGTTCCGCCCATCCCCGAATTCCTTTTATCGGTCTCTTGTCACTTGTTTTCTCACTTGTGTCACTTGGTATCGAAAGCCGAATAGCGGAAGGACGTATGTGGTTTCGTTTGGCGTTCATACCAAGTGGATTGTGCGATATTTCGTTGGCAGTCGACGTAAGCTCTTTGCCACACTTTGGAGAAAGCCATTGAATAGGAAATAAGACGACGAGAGCACACACGTCATTTCTTTTCTTTTTCTTCATATTCCCTCTTTTCTTTCATTTCCTTTCCTGTCCTCGTCGGAGATTCTTCGCTCGATCTTTCCGTACTCCCGTTTGAGGTTATTGAAATTTTTGTCATACTATCAAACCACATAAATATGCCGCTACACAGACGCGGCACACGCCCCCTCTGCTCTTCCACCGTTCGCCGCCTAACCTTCTAAAGCTCCTTTTCAACTCTGTACTTTCGTTATTACCTCCGAGCTGTGTCGAGTCGGAGCAAAGGTGCAATAACTTACTCCGCCAACCCTTCAATCCTTGCCAGCGCGAAGGTGGATTCGCTGCGCAGTAGATTCGGGAACAGGAAATATAATGTTTGAGAAATGTAACCAGAAAAAAATCTGGATCGCTCCTATGTTTTCGGTTTAAATATGATCACAGTCATCGACAGTTGAGCCGCAATTACGAATGGAAATTTTCTATTAAAAATGCTAGTTCCTGCTTTGTGCGAGGCTTCCACCTAGCCGTGTTTTTACAATGCAGCATAATAACGTTAATAATAACAATGGGTTATAACGACAATAAATTAGTGCAATGGTGCAATAATATTGGTGAATAAGGTGAAAGAAAAACAAGATGACAGACAGATAAGTGGGAGCAGGAATAATATCATGAGACCGATACACAATATTCAGTTTTATTTTGTGATTTTTTCGTTCATTTACCATTTATATTATTCTTTATATATTTTTTTTTTCGACAAAGTCACCAAACTAATGATTTGGCATCTGGTTTCATGAAAGCTTTCGCTCGACTCCAGTAAATCCATCGAAGCTATCTTTTTCCGAGGTCTCGTTGCCCTGGAAAAAGAGGGTTGCAAGCGATGCTCCACCTATTTTATTAATCATTACATTAAATTTTCCAATGTGAACAATTTTAATTAAAAATTCAAAATTTTTAAATCTCAATTCAAGAATCCAACGTTTCAAGAAACAATTGAAACGTCGTTACAAAAAAAACTGCCGAATATCAAGTGTTTTTGGTAACTGCAAAAATGATTGGACCTTGCAGATAAAATTTCAGGAATTTCGTTCTCATTTCGTTTGAAATGAGCACACTGACATTTGGCGGCCCAGGGAAGACGAGAGTCCTCTCATGCCTATCCGTTGATGCATTTGTTCGGCGTGCAACGAATGCGCGCTGTCGAATGTCTCCGAAGGGGAAGAAAGCGAGACGATCAAATGTCCGCATAAAGACAGCAAGAACGTGTGCAGGCTGCTTATTTTTATTTCCTCAAAGTGACGTGTTAGGCAAAGCCAAAGGGCACGTGATTCGGGTCATACATTCATGTCCTATTTCCGATGGGAGCGAACCACCAGGAAAGTGGAATGGTGAATGTTTCTGATCGAAATTGGACCACGACAGAGTCGGGGTGGAGGGAGTCCGCCCGAAAGAAGGAAGACTCGTATATGCAGAAAGAAAGAGTCTTTTGGGATGTTCCTTTTTTTCATGGGGCGCGAGGCGACTGGGTATGGAATATACATGAAGTCTGGGGATCCTCAGCCTTCATCTAGAGATTCCTCTGGCCTCCCTTCGATTGGGCTGTGAAAAAAATAGAAAAACTTATGAGCAGCTTGATTTATTTATATTTAGAAGCTTTTGGGAGGGGGCGAGAGGAAGAAGGGCTTTAAGTGTATACGTCTCCAGAGACCAGCCCTTCGAAGCGGCCTATCGAAAGTCATTTGATTCATCGGTAATCTTCAAACGCGTACGTCACGATCTGTTTTAGGATCATGTCAACAAATATGTGCGTTGCGAATCGGTATGGGAGCATTTCCTCGCAGACTTTTAGCTCGAGTAATGCATGATTTATGTCCTCTTTGAACCGCAAGCTTCACTTCGGAGAGCCTCTGTATAAACATAATGTTAAACTCGTAAATGAAATATTTTCACAACGCTCGGTGTGTTAACGCTTCCAAGAGCAGAGCTCCGTCCGCGGGCCCAATCTCACAATCATCATCAACCGAAAGTACAACAACGCAATATTCATAACAGAAACGAATATCGTGGGTACGAATTCGTGCTCACATATTATTGCGACTGGATCGGACGGCGGTGTTTAGACTTCGTGGCACGGAACTCGGAGTCGCGTTTCCAACGCCTTCGTCACCGAGGTTCACACATCGTTTTTCATTCATTGCGGGTGCGCGACGAGTTTTTGTAAATATTTCGGTCGCACCAGTCGGGGACGCGAATTGTGGGGGTTAAATAAATAAAAAATCATGATTTCATCGACGTGATCGAGATATCGTCGATTTGAAATTCTGTTGCAGGTTCCACGCAGCTGTTCTCGTTATTTAAGGATGCACAAGCGCGAGGGCCGTTTTTAGATAGCACCCCAATTTTTCCGTGTCTTACAGTCCAAGTTTTCTTTTCTATGCCTGTGAAATTTCAAGACCCTTTATCGACTGTGTTTGGTTGAAATATTAATAGTTGAAAATTACAGAAATTAACGTGTCATTTATTGCCACAATGACTTACTGGCCCCTACAACCATCAACTCAAAATTTTATATTTTTCTAAATTAGATATCAAATATTAAGGTAACTCCTGCACTGCATGCTTGTCAAATGAGTGCTAAATTTTCAAAAAGCTTTTAGACCAAGTTCAAAGTACCGATTAAACTTATTGTTAGTAAATATGTATTCGAGCATATTTTATTAACGTAAAAAAATATTTAAAATGATAGTTTTGCAAAATTATCAATTGATAGATGCAAATTTCCATGATGACACAATTTCACAGGTATTTTTCCAAGAATTATCTGTATTTTTTAACCGATTTTATTGCACCAAGTCTCATTTTGTTCCTCAACTGATCCTCTGCGAATTCACCACGTAGATTTTCCGTTAAACTCATTACTTCAGAAATTATAATGAACAATTAGCTATAACAGTGAAACGATCAAGTTAAAAAAACAACTACATGGTGGATTCATAGAGGACCAGTTGAGGAATCATTTAAATGAGACTTGTTGCAATAAAATCGATGAAAAAACGCAGATAATTCGTTGAAAAATACCAGTGAAAATGTGTCAGCGTGGAAATTTGCATTTATCAGTTGATGGTTTTGCAAAACTAGCGTTTTTAATATTTTTACATCTTAATAAGATATGCTGTAATATAAATTCACTAACAATACATTTAATCGGTACGTTAAACTTGGTCTAAAAGCGTTTTGAAAATTTAGCACTCATTTGACTAGCATGCAGTACAGGAGTTACCTTAAAATCACTACTTGTATGAATTGAATCTAATGGTGCGTTAAAAAAGGCGGTCAACGGTCATCGGAATTTTAAATATTGAGTCGAAGACGACAAATGGTTACAGAATACCGTCAATGAAAGTGCCAGCTGCATTTTTTCAGATTATTTAAACTGATCTAGCTCTGATTTACTCTGTCAACTGACTACGTTGTCAACGTAGTCAAACCTTGCCTTTTCGCCATGTACTATCATCGAACGATGTGAAAGACTCGGAATAAAATATTTTCTGCAATGAACTCAACTTAAACATTATTTCCGATTAAAAAATGAAGATAACGTTTTTCTACTAATATTGTGCTAAGTATATGAAAAAAATATGGAAAAAATATGAAAAGACTGTCAACTGACTAATACGACGGGCGTCTAATATAACATCCTTAACGAAGGAAGTTACTTTCTGGATGAATCGATATTCAATTTTTCATATCGCGCTAGGCGCAGTTTTATTATTTCAGTTTAAATGAGCAAACGCCCTCTCGGCGTTTTTTAGTCTCTTGCCAGGTTATTTTTCAGCCTCATTTCTTTTCATGCATTCAAGTCGTACCTTTTTTTTGCCACAACACATCGCTTCCCTTTCTTCTTCCCTTTCACGGCCTTTCGTTTTTTTTTTGGTCAATATTTTCCCTTCGACGCTTTTTTGAATGTATATGCGGCTATACGAAAGCGAGAGACCTTGCGTGCTCTCAACAGTACAAAAATTATTGGTGCAGTGAACCGCGAATGGAGAGTGCATTCGATACATTAGGATGGAACTCGTGGCAAAATGGCTCACCTTGTTAAAAATAACCCCTTCGATTAATGTGATTTGAAAATACAGTGAAACAATGAAACATTGGAAAAATACCATCGTTATGTTGAGCGAATATTTCGTGATGATTTGAATTATTGTGAAAACCATTTGTTACTGTTCTGTTCATTCTGTACGAAATTTTATCGTTCATTTAATTTAATAAAAACTGAAATCTCCAAAATTTTTCTGGGAAAAAAAGGTTGGGACAAGTACATTGATGGTCCCTTGTTTCCTGATCATATCACAAAAAGTGTAAGAAAAATTGCATTAAAAAAATTGTGAAACCGACTGTAAATAATTTCAACACAACAATTCAGAAAAAATTTGACAAATTACGGAAAAACATTATATTTAAAAAAATACGAATCTGTAATGATTTTGTAAATTGAAAAAAAAATTCAAATAAAACGTGAGAAATAAAAAACTGAAAATTCGCGCTTGAAAATATTTTAGAAATCGATGCTCCATTCTTCTCATTTTATTATAACAACCAAATCAATTGAAACAATTTCCCATCTAAGTTACGTGCAGCATTGAAATTTATGATATCAATCGGAGGATCAATAGTAATTTACTATTTTAATATTATAAAATTGTTCTAAGAGTCGTTCAAATCCAAAAAAATCATATCAAAGGTAAAATCAGTTGTTAATCTGTGGTAGCAGAGAAAATCGATTTTTCTCAGACGTTCAGGATCCCCTGGTGTTATTCACGACATTCGACGTCGATTGGATCCGTGCAATTTGTGTTTAAATATGTGTTGAAAGTTCTTGTCCAGCCCATCACTTTTTTTCAAATTGTTCATTCAAATAAAAATCAAATAAGTTATTAATCCATGTGTTAATTTTATGGAACTATCATTAACGCTAGCGCTACACTCCCGCTTGATTCGATAAAAACTAATGACTCAAAGTGATTGAATTTAATAAAATGAAAAAATAATCGATCAGTGTAATCATAAAAATCAAATTTCGCTTATTAGGATCATCTTTCATGTTCTTGCACACTGATTTCAACATTCCTACATGCCCATTCTATAAATCTAACGTCTTTTTCTTACCGTTTAGCTGTTTTCAATTCAAAATATAAAAGATTTGGAATTTAAAAGAAGAAAGAAACAGAAACATGAAGAGTACAGTCGTCGAGTACGCCAAGATACAATAACTCCTAGTAATTTGCCTGTAAAAATGTAAACATGTAAATAGCCCTTAGTTTTAACTTAGCCATAAGAACAAAAATACAGAAATAAGATGGTTTTTCAAATAATTTTTTTCACTTTCCAAAAAACATGAACCAGCATGTAGGAAACTGAAAACTCTGTCCTCACATTGAAGAATTTATTAGATTTAGTATACATAGACCTATTTAAGCACAAGAAATAATTGCGAGAGGCTGTTAACAACAGTCAGATTTCTCAAATAGCTTTATTTACGCTCATTATTTTAAGGTCTTCATTCCTTTGTTTATTTGAACCTCCATGTAAGCAATGAAATAACAAATAAATAAATAAATTTTACTGTGAGGATACGTTTCTGCTTATGGTCAGGGCCCTCTTCAGAATTTTTTATCATCTGTGTTCGCGTGTAATTTCAGCACTTGAATTTTGTTTGTCGTTGATTCTCGCGAGAAACGGGGAAAAAATTTGGGATCATGCAAGTTTCCAGTCTCTGACATAAAATTCCACTCCCTAACTGAATTTTTTATATTTTTCCGTTTCCCTTTGACATGCTCTGTAACTGATGTACCGAGCGTTACGTTTGCAATCTGAACGAACAGGTTCATTTAACCCCAAAGATTTCATATTGCCCCAAATTCCACGTCAATACGATGTGTGTGGTTGTACGTTCATTCTGTTTCACAGAGTTTTCGTCGTACAGCTACCGCACAAAGGACCCCACTGTTCTCGGATTCTGGTGTCCCGGGACTCATCTCGTAACTAATACGAGAGCCTCTACCCCCATTCCCCAACGTGCCTCATTCGTTTCCGTGTGTTATGCTTGTGTTTCCTTCTCTTGTGCACGAGTTATGTATATTTATGGGGTATTGAACGCCATGGTGTATCCTCTTCACGTGCCAATGAACCGGGAATGGCTTTCAGCGAGGGTTTTGTGGAGGGACAAAAGTTACATTTATTGGCAATTCCGCTACATTCGACCGACTCGAAATACGTCTCTCGCGTAGATTAGCAGCGTTTTGTTTTCATTTGACGGGATTCTTTGCGACGCCAAAATATGGAGCCTGTAGGATGGGGCCATTGACCAGAGGAAAATCGTCTTGGGCGTAGCGCTGCCGCATCGAAACAGCGAAATAAGTCGAAGTTCCGTCCAGTTTGTGAGTTTTAAACGCAAAAAGCTGCTCGATCGAAGAGCGCGTGTCAACTATTCGTCAAAATATTTGACCATTTTCCATGCTTTTTGAAAGAGACTGAGAATCCGATGAAAATTTTATTAAACTTTTATTTTCCACAATTCGTTCTCCTGCACATCATATCAAAGACTGCCAATCACTCAACGCTTATACGATCGACCGGACTCCACACGGGTTATGCCTCGGGGGCATCGATTCGTCGACGTCCACCAGACTAATTGCACTCGATCCCAGAGCATTCACTAATTAAAAACTTGAAAAACAACAAAATAACGAAACAAAAATATGTAACGACACAAAACGACGCAATATTGTTAATCGACTTGTCGATTGCTTCATTAAACCGGCACAAAGGGAAATCCTCAAAGGCTCCTCGGCTCCACTGTCCCCTTCATATTTAACGGACATTTTTGAGATCTGCGTTCTACATGAGTATGATAAAAATAAACTCGATCGAAAAAACGTCCGAAAAACATTATGTAATAGTTTATTTACAGAAAAATACTAAGATAACCTCATTTAGAACGATGTTGCACAGAACCATAGAATTTAACAATCAAATTGCAATCTCACAATCAAAATTTTATAAAAACCAAGTCAAATTTCCACTAAAACTTATTGAATAAGTTAAAACTATGATTACTAATCGAACAATGATGATACTGAAATACAGTCGCATCAAAACGTACAAAAATTCGTTCAAAAATGTCTCTGTTAAATAAACAAAACAGCACGAACGAAATCCCAATACAAAAAAAATGGCAAATAATTAGTATCGCGGCGCCAGGTGTAATCGGCTTGAAGATTTTTTTATGATTTCTCGACGATCTGAAAATATTATAACTAGTCGTGTTACGTTGACGTGACCTTTTTTTGAAAAAAAAAAAAAAACTTTTTTTTAGGTGAGTTTGAAGCACTTTCGACTTGTCAGTGCTATCATTGAGTGGGTCTGAAACATCTTCTTTATTTCTTATTTAATTATTTTACCGTCCCTCCATGTTTTTTCCTTTCCCCCTCACTAAAATTGATTGGGGATCAAAAGAGTGGGAAAAATTTAAAAAACAAAATTTTTATTTCAAAAAAGGTCATGCGCCAGCATCTTATGACTAGTTATGTTGCTTCCAGATCATAAAAATGTCATAAAAAAATTTACAAGCCGGTTACAACTAGTGCCGCAATACTAAATAATTAGCGCAGCTTAAATTGCTTGAAATAATACAACCCAAGCTTTCACAAAAGTGGATTGTTCGTTTTGTTGCAAGAATCTAAAATGCTTTCCAATCGTTTATAGCTGCAAAGAAAATGTATTTTTTCATGGAACCTTTGTGGACTCGTTTAATCTCTATTTTGAATGTTTATCGTCACTATTCTCACTGGTATTCCCCCAAAAAAATCATCTTCATGAAAGATTCAAAATGTCACGCCATATTTTTTATTTCCCCAATGAAATTCGAAACTGCTCCTAATATTATTGTTGTTCAGCGTTCAGTAACGAGACCATTTGTTCAACGAGTACGCGTACGCGGATCATCGTTCCGTGACGCTGCAAGTAAACGATTCCAAAAGGGTTTGAAGGTCATTTTCGGGATTCCCCCTCGACCGCAGATTGATGCGCCGAATTATACTTGAGCGGCATAGTTCTCTCCTCCGGCTGGTGCGCGCTTCCCGTTCAGTGGATTATCCGCTGTCCTTCTTCCTTCCTTCCCCCCGCCGCCGGACCCTTTTTCGCGTGCTACTCCTTCAACCGGTACGTGCTGAATTATGCGCTTGATTTGGGTGTGTACGCGTCCTCGACCGAGTCCTTGAACGTGTTCCCTTCGTCCTGCGTGTACGTTGCTAATCCTGGCGTTCCAACACCCTTCGTTAACTCGCCGATTGGTAACACGACGCGCTCAAATTCCGCAGGGACTCGGACAAATTCGATTCGAGTCAGATTTTTCATTGGGACCCCTTGGCAGTTCCGACCCTCGGAACTGTCCGAATTTTTATCTGTTTTAATTGAGACTTTGATTCCCGATTTTGCATTTTTCCGAGTCCGAAGGAGGACAAAAATCAGTCCTAAATTAAATGGGTGCCATTATAGCTCAAACTCGGCATCGGCTCCGTGCGAAGACGTTTTCGTAATACTGGAAAAATCTGACGGAAAGGAAGATAACGTGTTGGTAAAAATGGAAAGTGTACAAAGTTGGACGAACGAAATCGGCGAGAAGCTTGAAAAAATAATAGAAAACGGCGGAAAAGGGTGAATAAGCACACAGCGGAGGCTGCGGGCACTGGAAAGTTCATTATAAACCTTCACGAAGTGAACGACTAAAATTTTCATTGCAGGGAATCACTTTTAGAAAGTCAGTTTCTTAAACTAATCGGAAACAAATCTATTCGACATTCCTCGTTGTTTTGTTTGATTTAAGGTAACAAAAAAATCGAAAAACTAAGAAGCAGCCTCAACTAATTATATGTAGATAGTCGTGGATCATATTTAAAATTCCATCTTTCATTACATTTAAACATTTCCCTCGATTTTTCGTTCACTTTGAATTTGAAAATAATCATTCAAATTTTCCTCACTCGTTGACCGATGCACTCGGCACTCACTCATCGTCACGAGCGTCTTCAATTTTTATCGGAGAATAAACACGTTATCATCTCGATCTCCATTATCGAAGCGATGTCATTCACTTGACCAGGCGTGACACAAACTCGGCCCGACGTTCACACGTCGTTTTTTCTACTCTCATTCGGTCTACACGTCGTGAAAAATATCAGTGGATCGTTCGAGTCGAGCATAAACGCGCACTGCAGTCCTCCGACGAACGAGCGATGTTGATCTTTTCATGTATACTTATTTGCTAATGTTTCATAACATTTCTCAGCTGTTTATTCAGGAGAATTAATTAGAAAAAAATCATTCGAATGCACATCGATTCACGAATACTTTTAATTATCGAACGCTCCATCCGAGACTTTTGACTTTGATGACTTTTTTTCTAATGAATTGTGAAAATATGTTTTGGTGGCGTGTCCGAGAGATCTTCTCGAGAAACGATATTTACCAGGGATTTTTTTACAGTTTTATCATAGAAAATCGAAGCTCGTAGTTGACTGAATCTAATAATTAAGCTTGGAGCTCCCTTCTGAATGGTTTTTCCTTTTGGTGGCACAAAGTGTAAATGATTGCTCGTGGGGCCCGAAAAAAAGGTCGATTTTTTCGTACATTCATAATAAGTGTACACGTTTATATCGGACAAGATAGAATTTCATTCAAATCTTTGTATGAACACTATTCAGCAGAATATTCATGAATGATTATACATGAATAGAGTTACGCATGTTTGGATATAATGAAATGCAGCCTGGATTCAAATCTTCACCGCAGCAGTGATCGCGGGGAAATGACCCCGCCCCTTTTAAGGGGTGTGAGTGAAAGGAGCAGGGGAAGTCCTTTCAACGCTATTCCGAAACCGAATGCCGGTGTTGAGCTCTTCCACACCCTCTATTTTCCACAGAAAACAAAACTTGGAATGCTGAGAGAGTGACCGCGGGGGGAGTGGCAAGATTTCCCTGGAACGATTCTGGAAGAAAATTCGGCGATCGGCTGTGCCTCGATCTTTTTTTCTTAACCCTACACCTCATGTGCCTTTTTTCATACCCTCAACCTCATGACCGGGGTTTGAACGCACCCCACTCTTTTTCTGCTTATAAATCCGGTCCTACGATGCTAAACTGACTTTATCCTACACCATTTTCTTCGTTTTTTTATAACGAAAAGAATGATGTACGATAAAACTAATTTCAATTGAATTTATATATTTAAAAATCCGTCGATAATCAGTCGATAATGTCGCTTGTTAGGACAGGAGCGTAGTTTGAAGTTCGCGTGGGGTGTGCTCACACCCCAGTCATGCGTTCTAGGGTTAAGCGTATGAATCCGTCCCCTAACTTCATCTGAAATTTCCGAGTCTGAAGTTTTTTGGCAGGGTTTACTGGACTACCAGAAAGCTCAGTCAGCTCACGCAGGACGATAGCAAAAAGCACCTAACTGAGCTCTTTTGCGATCTGTTCAACGGTGGTGAGAAAATTCTCTTTCGAATTTGTTCATGAACAAAAAAAATAGTAAGAATTACTCTGTCGCCATAGTGTTGAGGTTTTATATCGCCCATTTTGGAGGTTTTTACCAAAAACTTAGTAATTTTCGTGTTGTTTCCAAAAATAGAAAATTTCTCAATTGCTTATTTCAAAGTTGAGCACAATAAAATTCCAAGAGCTCGAATAAAAGTATCGCCAGCAGTCCGCCAAAATGTTTGAAAATTTACTATGGTACATGCAGAATCTCATTCGTCCTTGAATATTCACACGGAGAGAAAGAAATTGTAAAAATTGCTATGACACCATAATACGAGGCTTTATCGCCCATTTTCGAGGTTTTTACCAAAAACATTGTAATTTCCAAGTCAATTTGGAATAAAAACTTTTGCGTATTTTGCTCTGACAAAGGTTTAAACCGTGCTATTTTTTCCTACGTTGTTCACCGAGAGAATACTGTAAAATTTATGTTGACTCGGTGATGAACTGTAAAGTAGAATTATTATGTCGTTTTTCTACGGTTAGTAGCAAAAAACAGCAAGTTTAGAAATTTATTATGGTACACAGCAGAATTTCATTCGCGTTTGTACGACAGTACATTCATCGAGTTCTCGCTTCTCAAAAAATGACTACGCGTATGTTCGTAAGAATTGATAAATATTACGATATAGAACCCTACTTCTATGGCACCGTAGTAGTTTTTAGTGGAATTTTCTCTCCGTATAGTTTGCAAACTTGTAATATCGAGACTTTGAATAAATAAATCTCAAAAAGGAAAATCTCGGCAAGAAACTCGATTGATTAATATTGAGAAGATTGCACACATAATTTCTGAAAAAAGCAGTTCGTCTGATGAATTTGATGAGGAGTTTTACGACGCTGCAAACGATACTGCGGTGTCGCACGTCGTCAATTCGACGTCGACGTCATCCCCGCGGGGCAAGGAACGGCGCCACAACGTCGTCACACAAGGGTCAACGAATTTTCCCACCATCGAGCGACGTTCCGGCGCACTTGCAACGACACACAGTCCGCGGATGACACATTTCAGGCGAGAAGCTGAGAGGGAAAATCTAGAACAGCGACGAGAGCTTCCGCTTCCTTGGCGCGGTACGACGTAGACGACTTTTTGTCCTCGTACGTGTTGGCACGCGCTATTTTCTTTCCTCAGAATAAGACTCAAACTTATACTTTTATTTCGCTGCGTTGCTGCGAAATTCTTCGTTGCTTCATGCATAAAGGAGTCTGAGAATACGAATAGAAAACATCAATTTATCATCCTTGCGAAGGATAAATCAATTAAGTTGATTAACTAATAAAATTTTCTTTTTCGTCTATTATCACGCGACTGATCTGGACGAGGCTCTCAACCCGAGATATCAGCATTGCTAACAAGTGACACAGTGAAGTAAGAAGATTTTTATTTTCATTAAATCAAGCTCCAAATTTTGCTGTGATGCCCAGACAAAAAAAGACAAACAAAAGCCGCAGATTTCCTAAAATTCACGATCGAGAGTGGTAAAAAATGTCGCAACACTCTCGAAGTTCCCGCTAGAATTTAACCGTTATAAAATTGAATTTGGAAAGTTTTGGAAAACAGTTGCAATCGCTGTGTCTTCCGCAAGGAGTTTTGGAACGATCTCTCATAAATATATACTTGTCCCCCGAGTCGCAACTGCGATACCGGACTAAGTTTTTTCTCGCATCTTGCATGCTCAGGAGCTAAAAAATGTAATATCGATTCCAAAAGCATTTCTGCACGCCTGCGAACTCGCTTTCGAGAATGTATTTATGATTGTATGTCGTATATTTAAATCACGTGACTATCCACGATCGTAAACTATTCACCTCAAACCGCATAGAAGAATATAAAATGCATGTGGGACAGAGTCGTGGAGAGTAACACGAGGGAAGGAACAGGCGGTCGGCGGTCGAGCGAAGGCGAAGACCACCCTTCCTTCATTCTCACTCAACGTCCTATGAATTATGCATACATTTTCCGCGATATGAGTGGCTGAGCGATAGCCCAACTTGCAGCTCTGACGTGCTGTAAATTAGAGTAAAGTCCTTCCTGTATGCTCTGCTGTTTTTTCGGCTTGTTTTTTGCTCGGAGAGATTCGAACATGATATTTTTCTCGATTGCGGAATTGGTTGGAGAAATTTTCGACTTTGGTGAGCCAAAGCTCTTCCAGCGGCCACAGCCTCTTCGTAGATCGTTGAAAATCGATTTCGACGCGATAAAATGTGGACAAATGAGTGACGAATAGTGACATTCCGACGTCGAGGAATATTCGGAGAAACTACGCGAGCCTGAATATGTACAGCGGTGTTATCGAGCGACCCCTCGCATTCGAATATTGCCGGCCAATAAGCGTAAAGTGTGAAATATTGCTGATCGGTTTTGACGGGGAGGAAAGCTGGGGGTGCGATTGTGTTGGCGAGGATAGAGAGGGAAAAGGCGCGATGAAAAAAGAGGCAGGGCACGAAATTTTATAGGCATTCCACCCTTGAGATATCGACCTGGGGGAAGAAAAAGCTGATACGAACTAAAATAAGAAGTAAAAGAATGGGAGTAAGAGGATACGAGCTACGAGGCGTCACGCTTTCACGCAGCGGATCCTCTTATTCACGTTGCTACTGCGGAACACACTTGAGTGTATCGCCCCCGTAAATTTCCATTTTTTTTTCTCATTATTTTCCTTTCGGTCGCATCGACGGATGCAGGGATCCGAGTTACGATTTTTCGGAATCTACGAAAACAGTTTCGCACTTGCTCACCGCGGTGCTGCCGAAACCGAAATTCGGTTGAAATTTAAAATCTTTTTATTGAATAAGTTCAACGGAATATTTCGACGAGGCAGCTAAATTTTCTACCGCCTCAATCAAGTACGGTTTCAGTCTGATCAAGTTTTATCAACATCGAAGTTTTGTTGCCCTAACAAAAAAATGTTGTCGAATACTCGCAGCAAAAAGTTTGAGTGTTCCGACGAAAATTTCGTGTCCGGAAATGATATTCCGGAAAACGTTTTTGGATGATTCTACGTCCGAAATATCGTTAAGGGGTCTACCCTAATTAGGATTTTCAAAAAATCGATTCTTGTTATTGCATTTTTCGAAAGTAAACATATTTCAAAGTATCATATGCGGTAAAATTTTATAAAGATCTGAGCAGTCTAAGCGTACTTTTGAGTAAACAAAAGTTTTGTTTTGTTCAAACAAAAAAATTTTACCACGTGCTCTTTGTGCCTATGGCTATAGCGCATATTATACGAATTTTGAAATATCGAGGGGAACTATTTTTATTTTGCAAAAAACGATGAAAAAAAACACGTGTTTTTCCGTAGTTTTTCTGAAAATCTGAAAACTTCGTAAAATAAAGATAAAAAAAATTTGTCTATTTTCAAGAGTGTATTTTCCAGGCCTTACACTTTTTATATCCGCCTTTATAATTTATACCGGTCGAAAAAATTCGTGAAAATCGTCTTTTTTTGCCTGTCTAATTAAGAGCACAGTCCTCAAAATAACGGAGGATGCCTGAATACATTCAGAAACATGATCAGAAATATTCACAAGTCAATATCAGTTCCCACGGGGAGAACCTAAGCGAAGATCGCCGCCTCGTCGCAGCTTTGATTGGCGTACGTCGTTCAGAGGCTTCGTACCAAACATACGTTACGACACGAGTAAAAAAGTTGACTCTTTCCAAAGTGCGGTTTAACTGTACCGCTTGGAGTTCGATTGTTGATGAACTCATTTGAAAGGAGCTTTTATGTCATTGTTGGTGGTTTAATTGAACACCGCATAGTCTGTTGTTCCAGGGGAGAAGAGCGTAGAGAGAAAAAACGAGAGTGCGGAACCATACCGAGGCTAAAGGGACGTGCGTATAACGAATTATCACGGTACATCGAGGCTGAGCGGCTCGCGGTATATCGATACGCGTTTGACGATCAGTATACTATAATAAATAACGTACGAGCCTCCGGCGTCGGCTATATTAGGCTAGTAGGAAGGAGGGGACGTTCCATAGGTGGGTATATATAAACATATCGCCCGAGGCGCGTAGGGTGTACGGATGTAGCAACATCGGCCGATCCACGACCCCGGAATTGCCCTGGAGTTGGAACATGCAGCCTGCGATGGCAACGAGCGCACTTCGTTTATATTGGTCGGGTAGTGCAACGCTCGGTACACACCGAACAGTTGGAGACAGGACTTATGACATTGCGTGCTGGTTTAACTTACGGGCGACAAAACTTGGTGCATGTGCAAACGTTTCCTCGACGTTATTCCTGGAGTTTGATGTGCTGCTCGTATTTGAAGGTTCCTAAACAGGCTTCCGGACGAGAATTTTAGTCTCTTTTTCGTGAAAGCAGTTTCGACTGGGCTGGGTCCGTCCATTAGGTACTGTAAGCTACCTGCAAAAAAGGTCTCGACCTTTTTTCTCGTCAACAACGATTCGGACACGATGAGAAGTCCGGGCTTTTATTATTTATGCGCTAAACACCGTTGGTTCGGTCAACACAGGGAAGGGAAGAATTCCCTGAGACTCTCGACGGGGAAAAAGACTTCTGAAATACTAGACACTGGCGTAAGCCACTGGAACGTTGCCGCGGTCGCATTCGTTCGGGTACGAAGGCTGATAGGAAGGCTTTTGTCTAAGGGAGTTCACGCGAATTTAATGGGAATTGAAAATTCCAACTGTAAGAGTTGAAATTTCGTAATATGTTAGAAATATACACGGTGCATTTGTTCCCAATTATTATAGTAGGATCTACGGTTTAGTTGTCGAGAAAATAATTAACGAAAATCACATTTTTTGAAGCCTTGTGCACAGGCTCTTATGGCAGGCACGCTCCCTGTGCGACAATCTGGATCCTCCCAACTTTAGGGAGCCAAAAACGAGAATAAGAAAATATCATGTTTTTAGATATCAATGATGTCTTGAGAAAGCCTCGTTATCGGTGATAATCACTTGGGAAAGAGGAAAACAATTATTTGAGGTTAACGAGCAATGACGATACAAACGGTGGAAGGTTTGACAACACCATGAGCCAGGTGATTTGACCCTTAGTGTGCATCTGGGGTCAGGTTGACCCCAAAATTTTTTCTCACATGAATAGCATTTACAGATGAGCATCTCATAAGTAAAACCCCCAATATTGAGAAATCGTTATCCCCTCTCTAAAAGTAGGGAGCATAGCCAACTTCATACTCCAAAATAAATACGCTTTTTGGAACGCGGTTGCAAAGTGGACTATTTTTTCCTTAAAGCATGGACCCTTGTCTGTAAAACTCTGTAAGGATTTTTTCCAAAACTCAAAATTTAATTTTTTACGAGAGATTTAACCGAAAAAGTGCTTTTTACGCGCACTATCAACTTTGAGCACGTTTTTGAACAATGAAAAAAGATTTTTTTGGAAATCCGACTTTGCAGCTTTAAAGTTGGATTAATTCACTGCAAAAAGTGACTGAACCTTTTATTCCGAAAAGCGCATAGTTACCGAGATATTCGATGTCAAAAAAGACCTGGGGTCAAAGTGACCCCATGTGCACGAAATGTTGTGAGAATAAATTTTAATCGTTACTTCGATAATGAAAAGAGCCAAAAGTTCAGTTGCTTTTTTGAATCACAAGTAACGCACGATCTTCTTTAATGCATGCCTGCATTTGTTGCAGGGTTTTTCGTTCCTTTTATAATATCGTCATCGAAAATCTGGTGATGTTTTAGGAATATCTAGAAATCTAGGAAATCTGGTGCTGCAAATATATTGCAATTGGGATAATTGCTTCGATGTATTTTTACGAGAACAGCCCCCGGAACTCTTACACTTGCAGGGTGGAAGTGAACTGAAATTAGTTCAGTTTTTTATCGAAGGATCATTCGGCAGAAGCTCTTTCGCTTGGTTTTAACAAAAATATAACACTCGAAATAGACATTAAAGGCGTTGCTGGTTCCTGGGAGCGTTGGCTCTCGCTACGTCTCCGAGACAACGCGACGTTGCTTCGAGTCGTTAAACGAATATATTCAAGAAAACCTCCTCAGGATTTTCTCCGCCAACTGGACTAATGTTGTCTTGTGTTTGAAAATAATGCGACTCCCCGACGTGATTTCTCGCCGTGGCGTTAACCTACTTCTGCCCCATTTTGGTAACGTTCCAGCGCATTCGAACGAGAAAAATTTCCTTGCCAAAAACATTCGCGGGCGGTTTCTTTTTCGGTGCAGACCTTGCGCGTTGTTAGCTGCAGAGATCGCAAGCGGTGATAATGTTTGCTCCACATAGCAATGGTCCTTGCAGTTTCCGGAATATTGATCTGGAATTTTCTCTTCTGGAACGTTCCCTTCGATCACCACCCCTCGATAATAAAAGACTTCATTCCAATAATCTTTTTTTCAACAGCTCGATCATATAACGCACTGCACCCCCGGAATTATCGTCATTCTCATATTTTTTGCACCATTCATTCGTGTACGAATTCGTTTATTCAGAGAAAATCGTATTCAACTAAAATGTACAAATGCACTGAAAACAATATTTTAGTGATGCAACAAAATTCATTTGGTTGAAATGCATTTTGTTGCTTCATTGTAGTTCTTGTGACGCAGTTGAGGTGTCAGATCTTTGGTTGTATCTTGAGAAAATGGGTCAAAAAAACATTTTGTTGCTGTAACTATCGATATTTGGTTGCATGATTTCTCAGGATATTTAATCAGCTGACTAATAAGCTTTCGTACCTCCAAATATTCCGATTTAAATTGCTCGTGCTATTGAAAGAACATAAAGGTTGTCGGAAGCATATATATTTTGTCATGTACACAGTGATTTTTATTAGGAAGCGAAAAAAATGTTTAGTCATTTGCATTCTTAGAGACAAACAGAATATTGTGTTATCGTACAATGCTTCGTAAAAAACATACAAACCTTTTGTCTGAACAACAGAACGAAACTGTTGGAAAGTTCAGTACAGTTAGTTGAGGGGGGTCCTGCTTTAGAAAGTAAAAAAAAATCGATTGTTTTCGGGAGCGTTTTTATAGGATAAACGAAAATAACTCACCATAGCGAACTTTTGGCATAGTTTCAAGGATAATTCAAACGTACAAAAACATTTTTTTAATGTGAGAAATACTCATTTGTAAATGGTTTATGCGCCAAGTCTGCTTGTCGAAGTTTCTCAGTAGCGTATACAATGTGGAGATCGTAATTATTGTCTGCAACAAAAAATCTAAATTTTTTTCCATATTCATATATTTTTCTTCCATACGAACCTATAAAAACCTGAAAAAATCGCGAAATTCTATGTTTTTAGCAAGTTGGAAAAAAACGTTTCTAAAGAAGAAGAATGTCACTTCAACGTGTTATAAATACAGAATTTCGTAATTTTTCGGGTTTTTATTGGTTCACAAAGAAGAAAAATATATGAAAATGGAAAATTGGATTTTGTATTGCAGATAATAATTACGATCTCCGCGTTATTGTACGATCCACATTGAAAAAAGTTTTCGTACTTTTGAAATATCCTTGAAACTATACCGAAAAGTTCGCCAGGGCGAGTTATTTCCGTCTATCCTAAAAACGTTCCCGAAAATAATAGATTTTTTGACTTTCTAAAGCAGGAGTCCCCCCTTAACTTATTTTTCTTCCGTAATTATTCAGAAGAACAGAAAAATGAATTTCAAACCGTATTTTTAGTTCAATGAAATATTTCATCGTAAAATCGTGCGCAATAATCAATTTGTTCATTTTATCATGAAATATATGTTGCAACGCAAACGAAACTTTGTCGCGCAAACGTGCAATAATTTTGACTGTTTGGGTTTTGATACTCGATGAACACATCGCGCTCGAAATAATTGCAAGAGTATACGAATCTCTGATACTCATTGGCAAAAACTTCCACCAGACTCTATTCCCGAATTCGAACCTTCGAACTATAACTCAAGAAGCGGCTGCTCATCAATTTCCCCAACTCTCCTTGGTCCACGAGCGAACGGAGTAGCGCAACCCCTCCGATACTTCATCGGCTTCTCGCCCTTGCAGTTCGGATGTTCTAGGTGTACTCAGCCGAGAGCCAGAACAATACATGCGAATACGAGGTTTTTCATTTCTGGTCCCCCAAAAACTTATTTTCGAAATGGGGAGTTCAGTTCTGGAGCGTCTGAAAAAAGTTTATTTTCAAAAACAAGTACGCAGCATCGCAAAGAAATTTTTCATTAATTTTCGAATCTTTGAGAACCTGAAAATTGGTCTTCGTATACGAAACGCCCCGTACACGCCATTTGTAGCAATATGTCGAGGACCAAAAACCTTGAACGATCGAATTACCCGCTGTCTGCTTAAAAACGTACAGTAGGGAAAGAACAAGGGGAAATAGTGGCACGAGCACTTTGAGATTAAAAGAGTCACCGGCTGTTATCAAGCCCCCATTAAGCATGGGGAAACGGATGACCCGAAGGATTATTTTTTTATTTTTGACCGATGGATCAAAACTTTTTTCCAATACGTCCAATAAATCGAAAGAAGCGTAACTCAAGAGGTGTCTGGAACAAGGAAATCGATGAAAGCGCGAATGAAAATTCAGGATGTATCCGAGTCCCCGGTTCCGGCCGAGCGTGCATGCGTACCGACGAAAATATCGATTTTTCTGGCCACCGAATGAGACACATGTTTCACTTTTTTACGAACTGTTCCCTTTCGCCCTTACGCACTTTCCGCTGTCCGCTCGCTGTTGCGCACACATGCATAGATGTAGAAATCTGTAACGGCGTTTAACAAGCGCATTACGCTGGCCCCTTTCAAAAGATCGCACTTCTGACTTCAATGGGCCGTGTAATCGGATTAGGAACGGGCACAATGCTCCGAGCCGAACAGAAATACGCCGCGGAGACTCTCCCAATGCACATCACATACGTATATACACATTGTATTTCACTGCAGTATACTGGGTGCCCTGGAACGTAGACAGCGGGGGTGGGGATAAAATGTTAGAATGATTAAAATTTCGAAGAGCTAAAAATTCGAGTTTATAAACTTCGGATAATAATATGGAGACAGATCGATTCGACTGGAGCTTTGAAAGTCGAAAATAAATTAAGAAGAAACTTGAAGGTTCGAAACACGTTTATATCGACGATAGAATGTAACGGTCGCCCAAAGAACGGCGACTAAATATAGTTTTTCCGAAAATTCGACTATCACTCTTTCGGTTCGTAAATTACTGGAATCAGCAGTACTGTGAATATTGACAATTTCGTAAATATGACGTAAGACCAAATTTTACTGGGGTGAAATACTGAAAGAGCAAAAAGTCGAACGGTCAAAATAGCGAAACGTTAGAAAGTCGACTGATCAAAATAAATAAATGCAGCGGAGCTCTACACGCGCTTCACTCACTCACTTACGCGGACCGGTGATCTCTAATTTAAAACATCGCGATTTTGACTTTCGCCTTTTCGAGCCAACGCTATTCTGCATGTCCAAGTTTTATAGGCTCGAAAAATCCACTTTCGACTTTGTGCTACTCCATATTCTGGTCCGTCCATAAAAGAGCTCATCTCCATTTTCAATTCGAAAATATGAATTTTTGACATTCGTATGGTCTCTGTTAAAATTGCATTCGAATATATATTTTCTAGTAAATGCAAATTCAAAAAATAATATTCGATTAAACACGTAATCTGCTAAACAGTCGATCAGGAACAATCATTTCAAATCGTTTATTTTTCTCCAATCCGATACCACAACTTTAAAAATTTCGAAATATCGACCGTTCCCACAATTCGGTTATTCGACATATTGAAACCCACCCTTTTTTGGGATTCGCTTTTCTATTCAACAGCAGATCGATATTCGATCGATTATAATACCGGACGCGTTTTTCCCGACACACTGTATGTAATTTAAGTAAAATGCGCGCGCGTGGTTATGCGTATTAACGCCAATGTACAACGCTCCACACAGTTTCCATCTGGGCCGGATCAATCCTGTCCGTCCGTTCAACAAACACTCTCGCGCACATGTCTGTTTCGCCGTCCGAAGTGTACACGCGTCTGGATATATCATGCCACGGTATATAATATCGAGTATAATACGCTTTGTGTGTACAAAAGATATTGGAGTTCGGAGAAATGGAGACAACGAGATCCCTGCGAGGCGAAACTGTCCGACCCCAGCGATGATCCGATTAAATCGATCACCTTCTGTGCCCTTGGCACTCCAAGTTCATTGAGGATCCATTCCGGGCGCTGCGTCGTTCGAGACAATACTAGTCAGCAATACGGATCGTTGGATTTTAGACAGCAGGACGAATTCAATGGTGTCCAAAAGCATTCGAATCTGACGTTGATCGTTGCGCGAGGCATTCGAAAAGATTCGGAATGTTGCGTTCCGCGAGGGAGATTCAACTCGGCTTTAACCTTCGACGAGTCCATAAGTCCGGAAGAAACGTCAACGAGTGAAATAAAACCTATCAATTCCGGTGTTTTCTTCTACGATCCAATGGAAACACTCCGCGTATGTTTACCCCATTCGGAAAGGTATCCCCCTGCTCGTGTGATGAGGTAAACCCGAACGTCGTCTTTGCGCTTACGGAACGGTATAGCTCGTCAAACGCTGTTCACTTTTTTTCAGGAATAAAATGTACGGGTAAAAGTACGAGAAAAATGCGCCCTCGATTGACGTGGAATTAAAGTTTTTTCTTCCGGTTTCCACAAACGAGCAGCTTCGTACACATCACTTTCAGGCTATATCGGGTATCAAGAGAAAAATAACAGTGAAACAAAGGGAACGGGTGAGAATCGAGAATATGCTTACTATATATAAATCGCGAGAAAAGCTTCGGAACGACTCTCTTTTACGAGGGAACAAAACCCCATCGCGCCTGCCTTGCTATACCTGGCAATCGAGTACCGTGACTTTACCTCTCGGAAAATACGGAAAATCTTGCCGTTCATACAGAAACCAATTATCGGGGGTGCTCAGAGTCATCACCGATTTTTTTTTGGAAAAAATTTTTTAATTATGGTAGATCATGTCCGGAGGATTGTATTTTATGGGTGTCTACATTGGGTCGATTTCTACTTCCTAATTAAAGATATTATAACTCCGAATTAATGTCAGAGCTATTGATTCGAGGCTGTAAATGCATATTTCAACTTATTTTTTGGCGAATGAAATTACAAGTCATTAACTCTACAACGCATTTATCATATTTTTTAATTTCAAACGTACATGACCTTCATCAAACATGATTTTCTTCGTTTTTCTATAAGGAAGAGAATGATGTCTGATAAACCTGGTTTCAATGGAATTTAGTTAATGAAAACCCCATTTAAAGACTGGAATCCGTGAAAATCAGCAAAAAGTTGATTTTTTTAAATAGAAAATTGTAATTTCTCAACCGTTCGACCGATCTTAAAATTTCAAGCGGCCTTTTGAAGAGGATACAACACGTTATCGAAAAAAAATAGTGCCGATTTATTGGGATAAAAAAAGTATATTTATTCGGAACATTAAAAACACGACGAAAATTCGAAAGTGAAAAATTTTTTTTTTGAACGAAGATCCATCGCGACAACTCCAAGTTTCATTCGTTCCTAGCAAAAATATTAGTTTTTTATGTAAAAAATCGCATCAGAGAGCGCAAAGGAAAAACACTTCGGAAAATGGATCAAGAAAAAGTACTAATAAAAAGACGGAAGGTCGTGACAGGAATGGCCCAAGCCAAGAATAAACAAAATGCCGGAATAAGCAAATGTGAGGTTGTACGAGTGCTCGTTACCAATTTCGTTCAATCTTTAAGGAGGGTGACAGGGGACGATACAATGTTGCCCTGCTAAACCATGTTAAAAATATGAAAAATTTCAAAATGATAAGAATTTAATAAAATTTGGTAAATTTACTCTTTAAAAATATATAAGACAATATAAATTTTTTTTAGATTTTTCTACCACATGGCTCTCGAGTAATTGAACATTAAAGTTCGCGTGTATAAGCATAGAGTTTACCAGTTATACATCTCGTGAATAAGAACTTGGATTTAACGCTCAATTATGCGATAACCATGTGGTAAAAAAATTCGAAAAAAATTGTATTAGTGTACTTGATTTGTGATTTTGATTTCGTGATCCACCCTCCTTAACGCAATATATCTTTATCACTAGTAAGACAATCGTCTTGAATTTTTTTCCCAGACCTTCATTATATACTTCATTGCTATTGTGTAGTTTTTCATAAACTTCGTAAGAAGCGTTAATTCCTTATATGGAAAGATAAACGATTTTTTACGCATATTTCCTATAACCCTGTGAATTATTCTTCATATTTAAAGACGTCGTTTATCTAAATAACCAATAAGACGAACCCTTTAAAATTTGGTGTGCGTCTCAGTCGACGACCTATTCAAACTGGCTAAATTTCAAGACTTTCTTAAGAAAATCGTTCCGTGCATGAACTACCTTAAAATTACTATTGAGTTTTAATTCTGGATATAAAACGTTCACGAGACGTTCAACTGTTGGTGACATCCAATTAGAATCGACCCTGAGAATGTGTAAATGATTTACATCTTTCTGACCAGTCCGGATGTAACTGACAAACGCTTTTTCATGATCTTCGATCGCTTCCGGCGCAGTGGCGCGTTGAATCGGTTTTTTACTATTCGCTTGGATTTGGCCAGACTCAGTAATTCTCTCATTGATTCTAAATCCCATTCCTGTCGACTCTGTATTCTTATATTCGAAGACGTGTCACAATAAAGAATTTTAAGGGGTGTGTCAAGCTTTGAACACCACTCGAGCAGAGAGTGCTTCTTGAACGAAGTGACTCGTGACTGTTTTCTCCAAGTCATTGCTTACACAGCGATGGCAATTACTTCGTGGAAATGAGAATTCTCAAGCCTCTATTTGCTCAACTGATTTTCATATTTTTTTCGAGCCCTCAACTAAAAACCGTGAGAGCATCGACAGCCCTACACAGCACTAGTTCCAAGCAACTAAAACTTCAAATTCGTTGAGGTTTCGTTTGGTGTCCGGACAATAATGAGAAACGCCGAAGCTCAAAGTCCAGAAATTCGCGAGCATCGAGAGACTCAAGAACTCGGCGAATCTTCTGTCAAGAACAGAAAACCCTTTGGGAAAATGGAGGTTCTTATATGCCGATGAAAGCCAATTAGTTCGCTTTGACACATCCGACTACGAGATTTCGCAACAAGCAAGACCCTTACTGGGCGGACATTGCGATCAAATCGATCTACTTACTAACTAAATGTCCGTATATATGACTCACAGTCGAGTTGTCTATGTAATTTCAGAGCTCTTTCGCCTACCCTCATTCTCTGTCTCTTTGCCTCGCTCGCCCCTTTCTCGATTTCTCTCTCCCTCGCTGTCTTGTGCGTTTCTTTCAGCCCTCGGCCTTTCTACGTGCTGTCAACGTTTGTCGTCGCCTTTTCCGTCGAGTTATCGATTCGCGTGTGCTCTTTATCTGCGTTCCTCTCTTTTCCAGGGCGGCCGTATTGTTCCAATATTCCCGACAGGCGTTCGCTGGCCTTTCGCACCCGTTGCCAAAAAACTTTCTTCTCTTGGCAGGAACCGTTTTCATTTTTTCCTTGGCTTCGCTATTTTTATTGGACGGAGAGCTCTGAGGTGGGAAAATCGTCACTGCGCGCGCAACGGAGAAATTGATTTTTGTCGCGCTAGTCTAGAAAACACATTTTCGGAGTTCAGCATCAGAGTTTTTTTTTTTTGTATTTCGAAAAAGCAAATATTCGAGTCTCGATTGATGTTTGATGCCAGTGTGTTGATCGCCGGTGCATTAGAGAAGAATGCTTGTGGGCAACGAGCTTAGGGGACAGGAACGAGGGAAATGGCAATGTGGGGAGAAAAAATCGCGTCGAACCGTCCGGACGGGTGTACAAAAACCTACGAGTGTATACGCGGCAATGAAAAAATGAATAAAAAACAGTTTTTCGTAACCTAAAATCGACAGCGGAGCTCGACCCCGTGTCGCGACTCGAGCCCTCAAATTTCTGCAATCGAGCGAAGAACTCGTTTTCAGCCGGTTTCGTTGAATAGATTCTCCACGAAACAACAGCGACCGATGATACAGAAATTTTAAGTTTCCCGTTTAAAGTTTCAGGCACCCTCTACGGAGGGTTGTTGCACCGAGAATAAAGCTTGGTTGAAACACTTGAAAAGTGTTCAATTTAACTGAAATATTTAGTCCCATACCCACGACAAAATATTTATTAAATTTCACAAAATATTTAGATAATGATTCAAATAGATAGCGATTTGGATTAACGAAATTGAGGGTTGTGTGACGATGTTTCGGTTACTCCAACGTCATATTTTGTTGCTACGAGAATAATTGTACATTGAATCTTCGTAGATTGTATCGTGGTAAGAAAACCTTCAGCTTAATTAACAAAATGATATAAAATATACTGAACTTTTCTTCGATAAGATTTAGTGAAGCTACACGAAGAAAAAATCCGACTATCAAAATTATTTATGATTTTGCACAAATCGAGTTTGCTAATATAATAATAATACACTTCAACAAATTTTTGGTTATATTGAACTGACCAGTATGATTCGATTTACAAAATGTTTGTCATTCTCAACGAAACCGTTCAGATATTTCAGTACTCGGTATTCAAATAAATATGTGATAAAAGTGTATGTGAATCAAGTAGAAATAAACAAATGTTTCGAGTCCTTCGAACAGAATATTTGGTTTCACTCGTTTAGTTATAATTCACATAAACAAAAATTTAGTGATTCGGATAAGTGAACTATTCCTTATTCATCGCAAGCGGATGTTAGTTAGATCGAGCAACAAAAATATCCAACTAAAGACATTTAGTTGTTACAACAATTTTTTTTCTCAGTGTGTTTTCTTATGGACAAAAAAAATATTTGTAAAGACGGTTGGTTCGAGCGTGATAAGTGCATGTTTGGGAGCTTTTAATCACGATAAAAGGGCGCAGATAGTGCGAGAATCACTTCTCCCCGTTCCGCGCGATCTCTCCTTTCTTTTGGATGTTTCTCGTATTCATCGAAGTTTCTCGGACATCCGTCTTGAAGGTTGCTAGAATTTAGTCGCAGCGACGCATTTTTCCCGAGCGAATAAAGCGCCTCACTTTATAATAAGCGCCGGAGCCAATAGAGCTTTTCTCCGTTGAACTCAAGCGAGCTTTATACACGCGTTGGTGGCCTCGAGAGCAAGAAAGCGCGCGCGGGCGGGCGGCGGGCGCTCCGAAACCCTTTCCAGGCGAGCTCAGGCGCCCGTCTGGCTGACTGCCGTCCAGGCGCCAGCGAACCTGCCCCGATATACAGAATTGTCAGCGTCGTTCATTTTCCACCCCCGCACGTACCATCTCCGCGCATCTCCCTTTTTCCCTCGCATATCCAGTATCCTCGACGACCAACTCCCGCTCTCTGCTTCGCGTCCGTGCAGCGGTTCTCCGAAACCCCAAACCGTCACAGCATCCCCGAACGAATTTGCCACGCAGCACGAAACATCTTCCCTTACATTCCTCCTCCTCGTACGTACTCAATTTATTATCGTATTAAGTGTAGCGGTATATCACTCCTCTGAGAACCCAATTCAATTATTAATGTTGCTATTTTTCGATGAATTTATATTCGTCAGACCAGCTTTATCACTTTATCAGTAATTACAACCCCAAAAGTTCGGAGCGGCGGCTTGCTTCGAAGCCTGCATGAGAATATCGAAAAAATAAGATTCTCGCTACTGATTTTCGGAATTCCTCAGTTTTTTAATGCCTTTTTCGTAATCTAGTTTCTCAGGAAACCCAATTCGTTGTGGCTCATTCTCTTCGTTAAGGAGGGAGGATCGCGACGGTACAATGTTGCAAAAATATATAAGACAATATAAATTTTTGTTAAAGTTCACGTGTATGAGCATAGAGTTTACACAGTTACACATCTCGTGCATGGGAACTTCGATTTAACGCTCAATTATGCGATAACCATGTGGTAAAAAAATTTGAGAAAAATTGTATTTGTATACTTGATGCCAAAGAATGTTGTCACAAAATTTGATCAAATTCTGATTATTTTGATTTCGTCATCCACCCTCCTTAAGGTGGAACGGTTCCATGGATCAAAAAAGAGGGATTTTGATATACAAATTGGTAGATAAGTTCGAAAGTGTGCGAACTATTTGCTCGCGAAATTTTAACGGGTCCGACCAAACAGTTTCTGAGAAAATTGAAAGAGTTTTTTCCACTGGATCTCATGGAAAAGCGTAAAAAAACGCGAAAAAACATTGAAAAGCTATAACTATGTATAAGCAGTGCGACTTAAAGCTTGCTCTCGAGCTTGAGCAGAGCAGCCAACAGTCAAAAACTGAAACCATAACCCTGCATTGCTGCTATGGAAGCAAACGTTTGATATTTTGAAATATAAAACAAGAAGCTTTTTTTCGCCAAAATTAGGAAAATTATGCTCGAAATTGTTATTTTTTCATCTAAAAATACACGATTATCATTTTTTCGTGTAAATTGAAAACCAGAAACTAAATTCAGGTTGGTAAGACGAGAGGCTTTCCATGTTGAAGCATAGGAGTGTCCCTCTCACCGCCTGCCCCGCAAAAGAGCTGCCGTTCTACCTTAAAAACCGAAGAAATTTGTATGGCGAGTCTCATTATCTGCGTGGAATGATGTGGGTTCGAAAATGAGGCGCAGATCGTGCGTTAGAAGGCGAAAAAAAGAGTTCCAGAGTTCAATTCATTTAGAAGTTTGTTTGTTTCGGAAAACAAAAAGTTTAGTCAACCTCGTCGAGTTCTCATTCGTGTTTACCGTAACTCCGTAGCTTCGCGGCATTGGCTGAATGTGAATCTGGGTTTGAGTCGCGAGAGTCGGCTCGCTCCGGACCTTTGTAGCGACTCGAGTATAAAATTTACATTTTAGCTGCTTAGGTTTGCGGTTACGTCGACGAAAAATCATTCCAAGCAGATTCAGATAAAAGGACGGCCCTGAACTTCCCCACGAATTTCACTTCAATTTGGATCAAATCTCAAGCCAAAATTCACAGTCAAATCGATTTGCAGGTTTGACTGGATTCGAAGTGTAAACGCAAATAAAATTCAACTCAGTTTCGACTCGATTCAAAATGTCAAAGTTAAATAAGCTCAGCCATGAGGCCAACCCGGAAGCCTCCAAGCTCAACCACAATAATGTAAACTGAGTTAACCAACAGTAGCACGAAGTTTAAACGTTATTTAAATGTTCGTTGAGTTAAATCGTGAAAACGGAAACAAATTTAGACATTGTACTTGAACTGGAATCAAAACAATGGAGTGAATCATATATTCGAGAGAACACAGAGTCCTCCACGTACATTTCCCTCTGTAAGTGTACAGTGACGTTACTTTTGTATTCCCTTTCCCCCGCGCAGTACTTTTGTCTCTATCTCTGATCCTCCCACCAAAGGGAGTCTCTCAGTCAATTGTTTTCCCAATTCTCCGCACCTCTTTAGTTTCCTTCCTGCTTGCACGTCTGTATTCCTTAGTAACGTGCGTTCACCACTCTGCACAATTTGCGACAGTCTCTCTTGGATCCGGAACCGCACAAAGGGAGACAATTTCAAGGGATGTTAATTGTTGGCTCGAGACTCTTCAGCCGACGACTTCGCATCGTTTGATTTTTTTTTTCATTTCTTCTTTATTCTTTTTTTTTTTTTTCAATCTTCAACCCATTACTCATTCCACCTCGCACACTTTTGACTCTTGCCAATGTAATTTACGAAACAATCGTAAAATTTAATATCTGCTAATAAGAGCACTCTCTTTGTCTCTCGCTCGAGCCACTTCACCTTCGGAAATCTCGCCTTCTGTCTCGAGTTTATTAATCGTTTTTATCATAACAAAAAAAGTACTTCGTTCCGTGGGCTCTGGCACCCTCGTTTTTAAATTCCTTCTCTTCGAGACTCCGCCACCTTTTTTTTCTTTGAGGGGCGGCCATCTTTGCTTGCCACCTTTTACTTCAGTCATTTTTCATTCTCTGTCTACACAATCACTCCCCCTTTTTTCCATATCTTTAAAAAAACGTGAGAAAAAGACCACGAATATTGAACGCTGTTCGAGACGATCTTGGAAGACCAACAGTTTCGTTTTTGCAAATAATAATCGTCTTTGTTCATGGAAATCGGTCGTTTCATACTTTTTTAGAATTTTCTTTTTTTTTTTATTCATAAAACACAAACCCGTTAAAAACAAGTGGTCGAAAAAGCCTCACAAAAATTCACCACTAAGATCGTAATTTCACAGAAGATGGAAATACAAACTTGAGGAAAAATTGAGCCTCTATTTTCAAATAAAATAAATCATTAGCCCCTTAAAAAATTGATTCCACTGTATTTTCGTCCTCGTGCTTTCTCAAAATATTTTATACAATATTGTCCGACTCGTAAGCACTTTTTTACGCGACCCTTTTTCCTTTTTTTATCGTCGACCGTGGAAGCAAAGCTGATGAGAAATGTTTTCGTCATTTTCATTCATGACCATCTCGAAAGAGGAAAAAAATTCATTTTTCGTTCCATGTTGCTATCTGGAATCTTGTTTTCGAAGATGGAACTGAGGATAGAATAAATTTGTAACTGCTCGAGCTGTCACCCTGTGACCCACCTAAATTGTATCAGTTTTTATCGTCGAAACGACGTTTCAACGATTCGAAGCTGGGTTTTTTACTCCCAGAAGGTTTTTAAGACTTCGCGTTCATTCGAAACACACTTTTGAGTCAAATATTCGATCATTCACTTGTTGAAAATTTGAAAAAAAACAAAATTTATTTTCATATAGAGAACAGCAGTAGATTAAGTAAAAACTCTTTAATTCCAATTTTGAATAATGTCAAAATTACTGGAAGTGGAAAATTCATGGCTGAAGGGGAAAAAACACACACAAATTTTCTGAAAACACAATTTACGAAATATTCCTCAGGGATATATTTTTTAAAAATATGACGATTGGCCTACGTTTTTAAAATCTAAGTCACGAACAGCAGAAAATCTGCAACTCCTCGTGAATCAGTGCTATGAAATGAATTTTACGTGGATTTCTACAGTATGTTCCTTCATTTAAGAATTCGTAAAATAATCCGTATAAACACCGAGTCGCGAAGATGCTTCGTTCCCCAGTCACCGTCCCTCGCCATATCAGCCCGAGTCAAAATGAATTATGAGCCTTAAGACTCAAAAAGAGAACACTGCGTTTCCATTATATCAAGAAAAATCTGATTGTAAACTTTCAGAAACAGAGAAAAATGGAATTCGAAATGAAATTTTTTCCGCATTCACCGTGAATCTGATTAATTTCACAATATTTTTCATCCTCAGGCATTCATCTCTGGTCTGGTTCTTATCATAAAAAGTCATAAGACTGCTTTTATTGCGTACACGAATGTGTACATGCCTAATATTTATACAAAAATCAACCGCGGTTGCCTATGGCAACCAATCTTTCCGTTCGTATTCCACCTTCGCATGCCATTTGTACAGCAATTCGCTTCATTCGCGACATATTTAGTTGGGAAATAACAGGCAAATATGGGAGCTCTAGGCAAAATAAACACAACGAACATTCCAAAGGAAAAGCTTCTTCATTTTTTTTTCAACGTACGTTATCTTTCGTAACGAAATTGTGTCGTGAACCATTATTCAAAATTCCACTGTGCGTCGTACTCTTCATTTAACGCTATCGAATGACTTACAGCATGATACAGATATCGATAAAAACACTTTTTTCACAGTTGAAATTCATTTGCGTTTCGTAGGAAGCGTTACAAAAAAAACACTATTAAAATAGTTCATGCAAGAAACGATTTTCTTAAAAAAGTTCGTCTTATTGGTTATTTAGATAAACGTCTTTAAATATGAAGAAACATTTACAGGGTTATAGAGACTATGCGTAAATAATCGTTTATCTTTCCATTTAAGGAATGAACGCTTCTTACGAAGTTTATGAAAAAGTACACAACAACAATGAAGTCTATAATGAAGGTCTGGAAAAAAATTTGAGACGATTGTCTTACTAGTGATAAAGATATATTGCGTTAAAGATTGAACGAAATTGGTAATGAGCACTCGTACAACCTCACATTTGCTTATTTTGGTATTTCGTTTCTTCTTGGCTTGGGCCATTCTTGTCATAGCCTTCTGTCTTTTTATTAAAACTTTTTTCTTGATCCATTTCATTTTCTTGATTTTTACATAAAAAACAATAGTATTTTAGTCAGGAACGAATGAAATTTGGGGTTCAGTCAGTGACGGATCCCCGATTAGTTAATGGCTTGTAATTTCATTAGCCAAAAGATAAGTTGAAAAAATTTGTTTACAATTTTGAATGAATAACTCTGAAATGAATTGAGAGTGATAATATCTTTAATTAGGAAGTGAAAATCGGTCCAATTTGGACACTCATAAAATACGATCCTTCGGGCTTGATCTACCTTAAACATATGATAGTAAATATATAAAAAAAAGATACTCTTATTTTATAGTAACGAGAAAAAATATCAAAGTTCGCTTCGAGATATCATTCATTGCACACGCAACATTCTCAAGTTGAGAAAAAGTTAAAATGTTCTTATTAATATTCGTTTTTAATATAATCAACTGTACATTTAAGCTGGTTCAAATAAATTGGGTTTTTTATGCCTTTTAAAGGCTTTTTCCCAAAACCTTGTTCTTATTATTTCATTTACAAAAACTTCTAGATGCAAACAATTTGAAGTATTTTTTTCTTCTACACCGGATGGACTTTTTAAGGTATTTCTTTCGTATAACCGTATTTTTTGGTGGCCCAAATTAGGTTACTCGAATTTTAGACTGATTCGTAACCTTTAAGAAGTCGCGGTTATATAGGAAAAGCTTTTGCCATTTTTCCAACTTCTATCGTTAATATCTCTTTTAAGCATTCAGTAGCCCTTTATTTTTATCGTCGCTATGAATTCCTTAGATTTTTTTCTATCTGTGAGACACTTTGTATCAGGAATTTAGAATTATTTGGTATATGAATTATTGAATAGAAATGTGGTGATGATGCACTTTTCATTTTTTCTTTTTTCTCATTAAATAATTTTTTTTTCTTTTTTATTAAATAATTGATAAACTGACCTGAAATTTCGCCGATCCATCCGCATGCATTTTTTTACTTTACTGGTATTTAATATCCTGAATTTTGTAGAATATTTGGGTTCGCGAAAGGAATACCTTAAGATTACGGTAAAAAAATTAATTATTATTTTCTCGGGGTAAAGAATGAAATTGATTGAATGGCTATGGCTCTGAGTTTTTTAAAATTTATGTCGAATATTTTCTAGTTTCATATCGGATTTTTTCAATTTGTCAAAAAAATAAAAAACCGAAAAATTAGACTCTCAGCAACTTGAGAGCCAAGAAAAAGTGAGGCTGGGTGAGCGCATTGCTTCAGCTGGGACGCGTGACTATATCAAATTTGTCAGTGTTTTCTCCTTAACCGGAAGTTGAAAACATTCGAACTTTCGATTTCAGTATGCGAAAAGGGAATTATTTGAATTTTAGGAATGGGTGCGAGGTCTAGAAAATATTTAAAATTTTGTTCAAATGTTGGGTGTGACATTTTTTTCGACGAGTTAAGAATCTCGTTTACGTAATCTTGTTTTAGTGTTTGTAGTACACGACTCAAGGTCTCTTTATCGTAGCATTTAAAAGACGCTTCAGGTGCTCTGGAAACGTCACGCGGAGCCACGTGGTCGCTATTATCTGTGAAAATATGAATTTTCTGCGTAGACAATTATTTGCCTTCGAAAAAAATAATTCTTCGAAATTGAGGGAAATAAGTTGCAGGCCTTGTAACTGGTGGAAAATTTTCATCGACATAATAATTAACTTAATAACTAATACATTTCCTCCTTACCTGTTGTGCATTCTGAATCAAATAAAAAAATTGACCTTACCAAAATTGGCCAAGTTTTGAGACCATTAATCCTCTTAGAAATATCGAAAAAAACAAATTCTAAACTAACATTTAAAAATTCAGTTGCAGTCGTTAATCGAAGGTTAAATATTCTACTTGATAATTGGACTGAAATTATTAAAACAATATTGAATAATCGGTGCAAAACTTCGGAGAATATATTTTTTGCAACGATTTGTCTGTATTTTGAATCTCGTGATCTTCAACAGCTTGCTACGTTGTCGAAAAAATGTTAATTTCGTAATGAAAATACCACACGACCTCTGCTTTATTTCCAGATGACATTTTGTATCTTAGAAAAAATGGCGGTTAAATTTCAATGTCGACATGTGAGATTTTCTAGTTTTCTTTGTCTAGAAATACGATAAGAAAACGAAGGAGCATTAGAAACATGGCAGGAAGAAATCACGATTTTTACCCGGTAATCGCAGGTTTCAGAGAGAGCGTTCGATGGATACGCTCGATGACGGTACAACAGTCGCGCCTGCAGAACGGTTGAGGTGGCGGAAATGTCCGAAAGCGTCCGAGCGCGACCGAGCGAGCTGCGCACCGCTCGAATCTACTTCCCCCAGTTCCCCCGTCGCAGTCTGAAATCGGCCAGCGCGACGATACGACGCGCCAACCGAGCGAACGAGCGAGCGAAAGGCCGAGAGGGACACGAGTGTGCGTGTGTACAAAAAATTGAATTTTTCCCAGTCGTTCTCCATGTTTCGATTATTCGATAATTAGTTTTTAATTATTGCCTTCGTTTTTGATTTTCGTGTATTTCTTTTGGCGCGAACTTTTTTAAAAAAACGATCCACGAGCGTGCTGTTAGTGACAAGTGCTTTGATAATTACGTTTCAACGGTTTCACAAAAACAAAAGAGTTTGGGAAAGAGATTATTGAATATTCATAATCGGTCTTAAAAGATCGAGGATTTGTGCGACGAGAGCTCTAAGTTCTTCGCCGAAGATGGCAGCCAGTGGGATTCCGATCGTCGTCCTTGTGCTGTTACATCTTGCAGGTTAGTTGCGAGATAATTACGCGATTTTTATACTCGGACCAAAAATAACATCGGGCGTTCTCCCAAATGCTATTTCCAGTGTTTTTAATGCTATGTTATGGAGTTTAATTATCTCAGTGTCGTTCTCGAAGCGCAGTTTCGAGCTATGCCGTTGAATATACGTTCGGTACACGAATGTGTGCTGTGGCGAACGCGCGCACTGGCATCGTTGGAATTTCAGGTGTAGTGAGTCAGAAATCGAGCGAGATCGAAAGTGGGGAAAAACGCACACAACCGTAGTTTTATCTTCGAATGATTTTTTTGCTCATCTGTTTTCGAGCAAAGAAACAAACTGAACATTTTCAAGTTTTAGTCGTATTTGGCAATACATTTTTTCCCTTTTCAAAACCAACCACTTTCGTTGTATTTCACTGACAATTTTTTTTTATTTGACTTTCAACCTCGGCTAGGGAAATTCAACGCGAAAAATATTAGCATAATAACGCGACAGAGTAATTAAATACAGTCCAGAACGAATTGAAGATTCGTAATAATGAATTCAAACCCACAATCATGTGGAAATGCAATTTAGGCTCTGGATGACCCGGGACAATTCTTTTTCTTCTCGCGGTCGTTTTTATTCTGTAAATCGAGCGGTTTACAGTGAAAAACTGGAGCGCGCACAGAAATTTAGTTTGCACAGGTGTGATCTCTAAAGTCTGACCTTGGAGTAGGAAACAACTTCAAGTAAATCTAGTTTTTCAGAATCCATGATACTCGTTGTCTAGCTGTGATCTAATTAATGAATTAATGCATGAATTAATGAAATAATAAACTGCTAATTAACAGATTTTCAGAAAAATGTCCAAACTTCATAATTACCAAATTTACGAAAACAAATTCAATAAATTTACTGAAGTTATTTTGTCAGATAACAAATCGATGAAAATAAGAGTTAATTTTGAAAAATTGAGAAAAAAAAATACATAAATTTCAATTATGGAAAAAGTGCACTGTGAGCGAACTCAAAATATTGTTGATGCCAGAATAATATATTTTAAAGGCAAAAATTGAAATTTCGTCGATCTTATTTATAATGGAATGTTCAGAAGTTGAGCAGCAAAAAGCAAGGACTCGGGAGCCGAAATTCTATTGGCTGAGAATGCCGGTCGCGAAGCAGTTTAAATTTCGCGAGACCTGCCAGGCCCGATTCAACCGTCGAGAGCCCGGCCGGTTTTTATTTCGTAGATGCCTACGAAACGCCACAAACGCGGGATCCTCGGTCCGCCGTCGGGCCGGTGGCGTCGCTGTTGGACAACTTTTTTATTCCTCGCTCATCTTTCGCCGTTTCCAAAATGATTGTGTAATTTTTTTTTCTCGACACGCTCCGTTAATCGGGCACTTTTCACTTTTTAAGTCAGTTTTAATGCGAGAATTGTCGTATTTTCGTTTGACAAACAGGCGATTTAGATTTCGTGGATCGAAAGCGGCCAGCAAGTTTTACCTCAAAATTAGCGTATCTCAGGACTCGGTGGACGGATCGACTTGTGACAAAGACCAATAAAAGCACCAAGAAAAAAAGTCATTGGAACAACGAAATGTGGCATTACGGGGTGCCAATAAAATATATGATCGTCACAAGCTCGAATATGATTAAGGAAGTTGAGGCTGTACAGTCATTTTTTTTTACCCAAAAGCTATGACCTGTACCTTTCAAAAGTTAGGCCAGTTTTACAGTTTGGATGACGCTGAACTTTCCAACGTTGGAGTCCAACGAAATGATCTAAAAAAACTCTCAAATAATTCCAGTTAATCTCCAATCTTGTTCCCTGCCGAATTTCCAATTTGTAATTTTTCAAGCCACATCAATAATTCGTGAAATAAAAAAATAATGAATTATAAATCTTTTTTTCGTTCATTTCGTTCAACTCCAACGTTGCAAACTTCAGCGTCGTCATATTTTTAGCATCATTTTTAACGCAGATATCACTGAATGTGTTTTGACTTCCACAAGATTACATGTTATTTGACCCAAATTGTTATTGATTTTTCTCAGCAACGACGCTCCTAAACTGTCTAAAAATTTAACTAATTTTTTTTATATACTTCACTTTATAAGATGCAATCGGTTTTCTCTCCGAAAACATTGCCGTTAAATGAAGAAAACTCTTCCAATAACATCAATTTATTGTTATTAAATCAACCATTTTTTTCTCAGTGCGGAGAGAGATAAATCGAAACTTAATTGTCCCTTCCATTGAATTTTTTTTTGCTCCAACCGTTTCGTCGTGAGAGCAGTTTGAAAAAGATATCGAAAGCCTGAAAACCGGCTTATTCGCGTATATAAGAGTGCGGCAGCGTTCACGCTAGTTTTTTTTTTTTCATATCTGGCATCGTTCGCTTTTCCAATACTCCCAATACTACTTTGCTTTTAGCTTAATGCTCGACGTTTCCATGAACTTTAAGAAATCCTTAAACTCCCATTCGCATGATCGTGATAATATAATCTTCTCTCATAGTGATTTTATTAAATCCGATAATATTTTTTTATCTGCACTTTTTCGAAGCTTTGATCCTCCATTGTCATCCTTCATTTTATACTCGTCGTCGAGCCTCATTATTTCCAGTTGTTTGCTTGAGCTCGCTATTTTTCAATGGATTGTTACAAATAATCTTTACAAATTTCTCCCCCCACTGCTGTCGTCCTTCGTGACGATTGTCGTTGACCGGACAGAGGAAACGAAAATGTTGGTCGTGCTGTTGAGCGTTGTACGGAAGGACACTTCACGCTCCTTTCATCATCTTCGTCACGACACCTGAGCAAACGGTTTCTTAAATATATAGTTCTTGGTTTGCCACCTGCCGCAAGTCCCCTTGGTCAACAGTCCCTTAGGGACGAGCGGGAAACGTTTCACGGTACCGAATTTACTCCGCGTCCATTTTTTTCTTCGGCCAATTTCTGGCTCTATGCTACGATGCTGAAGTTTCCAACGTTGGAGTCCAACGAAATGATTTAAAAAACTGCTCAATAATTCCAGTAATTCTCCAATTTATTTCCAGTCGAATTTGTACTTTGTATTTTTTTAATCTACACAATTATGATTCGTGAAATAAAAAACTGATGGATAAATCATTTAATTTTCATTCATTTCGTTGGACTCCAACGTTGGAAACTTCAGCGTCGTCTCTATGCTCAGCTCTCATGGGAGTTATACAAAATTGATATTATTATGCTTTCGAATCATTGTTTTTCCGACAAGATTGATGAATATGAGGAACGTTCGTTTCCTTTCTGTCGCGAGATCGTCAACCTTCCGCCGGAAAAGGATAAACGACGCTGAAGTTTGCAACGTTGGAGTTCAACGAAATGAAGGAAAAAAAACATTTGTCATTCACCAATTTGTTTATTTTACGAAGTATCGGTGCAGGTTGAAAAAGTACAAATTGCAAATTCGACAGGGAATGAAATTGAAGAATTACTAGAATTATTGGAGAGTTTTTTTTATCATTCCGTTGGACTCCAACGTTGCAAACTTCAGCATCATAGGATAAATTAGCTCGAGAATCTTCTATTTATCACGATGCTGAAGTTTGCAACGTTAGAGTCCAACGAAATGATGTAAAAAAAGCCTCCAATAATTCCAGTAATTCTCCAATTTTGTTTCCTGTCGAATTTGCAATTCGTAGTTTTTCAAACTGCACCGATACTTCGTGAAATAAAAAATGAGTGAATTAAAAATGTTTTTTCCTCCATTTCGTTGGACTCCAACGCAAACTTCAGCGTCGTTATTTATCAAATTACTTTCCCCAACGACATTCCGGTTTCAGTGATATTTTTGTTTTCGAGTACTTTTGATGTTTGTTATTTTTTCTTGTAGAATTCAGTATGCATTAGAATAGAGTATCTTACAGCATGTAAGAAAAAATATAAAAATTCATGTTTATGATAGATTTCGTAAAAAGTAAACGAGAAACTTCAATATTCATTCATTAAAATGCAACGCACATTTTATAACTCAGTTTAAAAAATTGTCTTTTTTCGTCTGCTTTTCAAATGTATAAAACGCTATTCGCCATACCGAATTCACCCCGATAGTAAACAATCTAGATTTTTATCGTGCGTTTGTGTTATTTTGAAATTTTACACTGAGTAAAAAAAATCGTTGTAACAACCAAATGTCTTTAGTTGATATTTTTGTTGCTTGATCTAACTAACATCCGCTTGCGATAAATGAGGAATAGTTCACTTATCCGAATCACTAAATTTTTGTTTACGTGAATTAACTAAACGAGTGAAACCAAATTTTCTGTTCGAAGGACTCGAAACATTTGTTTATTTCTACTCAATTTACATACACTTTTATCTCATATTTATTTGAATACCGAGTACTGACGACGCCGACGTTTGCAACGTTAGAGTTCAACGAAGTGAACGAAAAAAAGATTTGTAATTCACCAATTTTTCATTTCACGAATCATTGGTGTAGGTTGAAAAACTACAAATTTCAAATTTGACAGGAAAACAATGTTGAAGATTTACTGGAATTATTGAGAGATTTTTTTTAGATCATTTCGTTGGACTCGAACGTTGCAAACTTCAGTGTCGTGAGTACTGAAATATCTGAACGGTTTCGTTGAGAATGACAAACATTTTGTAAATCGAATCATACTGGTCAGTTCAATATAACCGAAAATTTGTTGAAATGTATTATTATTATATTAGCAAACTCGATTTGTGCAAAATCATAAATAATTTTGATAGTCGGATTTTTTCTTCGTGTAGCTTCACTAAATCTTATCGATAACGAACCAAATCAATTGTCCATACAAATGTCTACCTCGGAAGAAAAGTTCAGTATATTTTATATCATTTTGTTAATTAAGCTGAAGGTTTTCTTACCACGATACAATCGACGAAGATTTAATGTACAATTATTCTCGTAGCAACAAAATATGACGTTGGAGTAACCGAAACATCGTCACACAACCCTCAATTTCGTTAATCCAAATCGCTATCTATTTGAATCATTATCTAAATATTTTGTGAAATTCAATAAATATTTTGTCGTGCGTATGGGACTAAATATTTCAGTTAAATTGAACACTTTTCAAGTGTTTTAACCAAATTTTTTTTCTCAGTGTACAAGTTATTATCACGTTAGTGGATATTCATCATTTATTTTATTAAAATCGCATTATAGAAGACGGTTTTATGAAAGCAAAAAGTACAAATCTACCAATGATAAATACGTTGATGGTGGCGATTGAATCCACAATTTTTGTGGCGTTTTTATTACACTTGTATTATTGCATTCAGGCACAAGACACCGATGATATACCATTATTTTCACGAATCTTGTGTTACTTGGTCTTTCGCAGTCGTATTGTTTACCAACGGAATGACGTCACAAACCGAAACAGCACGGCGGCTAGCGATTCCGTGCCAAAATTCAAAATCATAAATAAAAAATCGTTTTTAAGACACTTTTCGATCTTAAAAAAATTAAAATAAAATTTCTTCTATAAAACTTCGAAAAATGAACGTTTTATTTATTAAAAATAAATTGAATCCAATTTATTTTTGCGATCTTGTGTGAAGACATCAAAATATCAGAGATATTACGGTGCTCTACACAATAAACAGGATTCCAAAAACTGTTGTGAGCATATTCATCGGAAAGAATAAAAAAATTCCAAAGAACATACCTAACAAATTATGAATTTCTAATTCATTGTCGATGAATTAGCTCAGCACAGTCTTTCGTATCCAGTTTATTACGCAGAGCCCGATAATTCTTGCGATATTTCAACATCGCAAAGTTTTAATGCTTATTGTTCATTCGTCACCCTGTTTCATCCGCGGAAGAATGTCAGACAGCCATGGAGAATCTCAGTTTGTACTCGTAGAAAGGTAACTTTCGTTCGCCATTAAATTTACGCCCCATAAAAAGTTATGCATTCCATAGCGACGAAAGAGAAAGGGAGAATTGAGTGGTGTCTCGCACTTGTCGAGGGTTCCTGCTATTTACCTGCGATGCGCATCTGCTGCAATTTCGACGGTCTTCTAGCCTTGGGGACCTTTTGAGACCTGAGAAATAGCCTGGAGTTTTGGAAACCTTCGGACAATATCGAGAAGGACTGACCCCTCAATTTGGCGCATGTTCGGGTGAACCCACCTTTTTTCGGGGCTCCTTCCAAAAGCATGAAATCCTCAAAGCTTGTCGTCCTCGAAAGGGTGGAGAATCGTTCGAACGAAAAAATCCTACGAAATGAAATTTCGTAGCTTTTTCTGTCTCGAAACCATCGACACTGAATTTTGCGGACGGAAAAAATGGTTTTAGAGTTCGAAGCGAATGAGAACGAGACTCAAGCTACTTGAAAAAATACCTCATTGTTTCCCAATGTAATTTCCGGTTCCGAAGGGACCGAACCTCAATCTGCTGAAAGTGAGCTTTCTCTGCCGAGGCTATCGACGCTTGGGCCCCGGGTAGTTTCACGTATAGTTCGCGTTTTACGACTTCCGAGACCGTTCGCCATGTGTCGGGTCACAGGTACCCAAAGAACGAGATAAAATTCCGTCCCGCTCATCCGTAAGTAAGCCGTAATCGCATAAAGCCTTCGGAGTCCATTTTCTCTGCTTTTGCTCTTGCAATAATGAGTCTCTCGTTTCCGTTCTTAAATCCGTACAAACTTTTTCCTCGTTCCGAATGGTTAACTAGGATCACGGCCAATAGAAAACATCGATTCACCGCCCTCCCGTCATCTATGTTTCATCTCTTTCGTCGAGAGAACTCCTCCGCGTTTCAACTGACCGGAACGCAGGGACGATCGCTGAAAAACGAAGTGCATGAAATTCGCAACAAACTTCCGGCTTCTTCTAATTTAGTCGGACTTCGGAAAGTCGATAATAGTAGATTCGTTGGGACAATTTCGAAGACTGGAAACTGCACGGTTGTTGTAGCGCTCGGATTGTGATCGCAGTTGTGGTTTCAAGTTCACGCATCCACGAGAATCTCGTTATTCTCATTTCATCCATTTCTCCGTTCCTCTCTCTCATTTTTTTTTCTTCTCATTCGCGAACGGCGTCGATTCTCCCAAGTGGCGTTACTTCGTATTGCCCCGAGACAGTTTAAGAAGCGACTTTTCTCGCGATCCCCAGAGGCCACTGATCTCCGGCTCTCGTTCCTTCCACGGTCCGGTTTCTTCTGCTAGAGGCACGGAGCTGACGGTCTACCGGATGTCGCGAAAGTCGCACTCAGTTCATCAAGAGCGACGATTCTGGGAGCGAATCATTCCGGCATTTGCCAACGGGCTTTCTTGCAGGGATTATATTTTTCGATTCTCTTGTCAATCTCGGTAACCTTCGATGAATTCTTACTAAAACGAACCAACTGAGACGCCCAGAAGTCTTGGCTCGTCCGAGACTCCACTCCTGTCACACCCGCACTCGATAGAAAACTACTCGCCTTTTTTTACTCTCGCGTTGTACGCCCGTCGTGTCTTACCTCGCAAACTTGTACTCGAAACATTCTCTTGCTTCACTTGGCTCTGGATTCTCGTAATTTACAAAACATAAAAGGCTCACCGGTCGTACGGGGCTTTGGTTTGTCCAACAAACATGCGGACTGGGCAAGAAAGTTGAAGATGGCTCGAGTTTGATGGCAGTACGCGACTCCAGATACAGAGCCAACAAAGCGGTAGGTACCGTTGCCTCAGACATGGTTTCACTTTCCGAAGACTCGTCTGTTAGAGCCTGAGAACTCGTTTTGTGATACTCTACAGGCGCTTTAAATCTCGCAGCCAAAACGAATAATCCGCAGCTTTGTACGCACTCGAGAGAGCCCTTACTTTTTTTGCACTCTTTGGACGATTTCTCCTTGAACGACATTCTTTCAGACACCAAATTCCTCGGCTACTCCATCCCCTAACCGACCCAAACTGACTGGCCATAGTCGGATTGGATTTTCCTAAACTTTGTTACCGGACCAAAACGCTCTGAACAATATTGAGAGAAAATTTATTGTTCACTCTCTGTTCGTCAAACGTTTCTGGTGCGTGGCTGAACCGTGTTTTGCGGGGAATTCAAACAGCTCGGCCACTCGATTCATTTGAGAAAAAATTATTAACCCTTTTTTCAAACACTGCAGTACAAATTCGATGGTCGAAAAACAAAGTTCGGCTCGATTCGATTATGTTGGAAAATTCAATCGCATCTTACAAGGTAGTGGACAAAAAGACGTGGAAGGCCAAAATGAAATATGAATTGACCTCACTTCAATGATCGTTAGAAAATTCATTTGAAGCTTTTCATAACCCACTGAAATATCACAATGAAATAAAGAAAGTTAAAAGTTAGGAAGCCACTTACAACAGTTTACTCACATTTAAACGTCACACCAAAATCTTCACTCTTTTTATCATAGATAATTTCTGTCCTGAAAACCGAAAGAACACGGTAATCTGAGATTAGAGTAAGTAAAAAGCACGATAAACTGGAACGACGCAATGGTGCGCAGCAGCCTGAAAAGTCATTTTTTGTTAAATTGTGCCAGATTCTTTAGTTAACGTTATCTTAAGTGCGACATACACGGGAGATACAAAAGGAACGTTTATCCGTTAATGGATTGTTAGTTGGGCGCGATGAGGTTCATTCACCGCTGACTCAGACTATAGGCATAAAGGGCTTTTCTTCTCACTCAGTTTCTTCCATTTTTCCATTTTTTTTGTGAAGAACTTGGCCAGTGGATATAATAACGAGGCCTTCCTTTCACCCTCGGCTCAAGTAACGCGTCCGCGTGTCCGACTAAGAAGACTCGAGTGTGCTTCGCTGTTTCATGAGTCTGTAGGTGCTTGAGAAAAACCATGAGTGCGTGAAAATAGGACGGCGTGTAGAAAATTTATGCACAATGCTCGCGTAGTACCTTAACTCAAAACTGCTTAAGGCACATCGCTAAAAAATTACTCGCAGCGTTCTCATTCTCAAAAATTTACTAAAATCTTTCTCCCCTCAATATTCAATAGTCCACTATTCAACTCTTCAATATTTTGTGCAATTCTGATCGATTTGCTGTGGAGTTTGTAGCGAGAAATTGGAACCCGAGTTCTATCTCAAAATTTTTATAATTCCAGCAAAATATTTATCCGTGACTCGATTCCCCGTCAATAAATCAACGAATGAATTTTGTTCGATCTTAAAATTTATATCTTCATCTAGCCGAAGACAAAATAGAATTGTTGCAAGTTCGGCTCCCAAATGTCACAATGACGACTTGTCCCCTGTACGTGTACGACGATGCAGGTTCTAATTTGGAAAGTAGAGGACAGACAAAACAACAGCAAAAGATTTTTAAAAAGTTAAAAAAAAAAGTAAATTTTTGAAAATCTCGAGTAAGTCATTACTAACGATTAATCTTTGATGTATAATTTTTTTCATTGATTTATCTCCACAGTAGCTCAGATTATGTTGAGATCTGTTTTATGAAAATGGGGTCAGGAAAGAGGCTTTTGTGCCGACAGTGAGCGTTGAAATCGCCGAACCCCTTGAAACGAAGTTTGAGTTTTCCCCGCGGAATTATGAACATGTATATTTGTATTCGTGCAACTGCGTCTGGTACCATTTTTTCCACAAATTTTTTCTCCAACTCTGGAACAAGTTCGGAGGTTAAAAAAACATGTGAGGACGGTGGTGCATGCGCGAGCGCAGACGAAAAGCAAAAATACGGAGCGAAATAGAAGGCTGAGTGGGAAAAAATAGATCGATGAGAGTGGATATGGAGTTTTGTCGCGTACAAGGAATAGTTTTGTCGAGTACAAAGAAACGAATAATCGTTCTCATGACGAGACCTCGCATTCAATGCAAGAAAAGGAAAATAAAAGGAAAAAGAAATGCCCTTCCTTTGCCTGCTCTCTTTTCAAGAATACGTCAGCTAGACCGAAAGATAAGGCGAAGGCGAACAGTGAACGCAAAAAGAAGTCTTAGGGATCGCAGCCCGTACCCGGTGGTTATTGTCTCCCCCGCGACGGCACAAAACTCGGTTGCGTATTGCGTTCATTCGCATCGGGACAACAAGAAAAGAAGAAACTTATGGCGCAAGAGAATCGTCCCGAAAGCGCAAAAGATCAAAAAACAAAATGCCTAGAAACGAGCACGAGTCCAGGGGAAGGGTTCGTGGAGAAGAACTCTGGGGGAAAATACGAATAAATCAGACTCGAAATATATCTTCTTAACCTCCGTAATCGCACTTTTTTCTATTGTGCTGGCCCGTCTTCCGGTGCGCAGAGATGAACCTTTTTTTGTTAGCTGCTCCATTACCTCGTCGCCTCTTTTTACACTCCAGCATCTTAATTTTCTCGTTTTGACCTTTTCCCTAGTGCCTTCGCTTCGACGTCGATTTGGGCTGCCACACGGAGAGACTTTTGTAGCAAAAATTACTATGTTTTTATAGCAACGTCGGACCATATCGATATTATAATAATAATCGTTACAGAGTGTGTCAAATAATGCAAAATTTAAAATATCAAAAATGAACACCGAGCGAATTTTGATTAAAAACATAGTGAATAATGAAATGATTTGATGAAAATTTAAGAGATAACAACAATCGTTTCTCGCTGTGCTATACGAAAAATTGCATAGTTTCGTATTTTCCTTTTTACCGCACTGAATATTGCTCGATAACATAGCAAAATTCATGCGCCCACCAATTATATGAGGCGTTGCGAGTATAAAGATGAAAATTAACTAGTGGCACATAGTGAAATTTCAAGCAATCGCTTCGTTCATAAGCGGACTTTGTCAAGTAAATCTTTGTCGAAAAGAAAATTTACTTCTTTTCGGACGGTGCGACTGAACGATAGAAAAATTTTCGACATTTCACCAATTTGTCCATTCCAATTCACCAATTTTTAACATTTCACTAAAGACACGAGTGACATTCAAATATCGTTCGATGTAAGAATGTCGCACAGACCTAAAGCCTGTCGTACATTGTAAAATTTGAGAGAACTGCTTTCGGCATCAAAATTACTATGCACTTTGGTGAAATATGTAATGGAATGGCGATATAGAACAGCGCTGCTACAAAACATAGCAAATTTTTCTATGTATTCGTCCGAAATATTCGTATAAAAGTCTCTTCGTGCTTCAACCAAATTTCTTCCCGTCCAAAAAAGTTCGACAATTGTTTCGCTAACTCAGATGTCCAAAATAACAGGAAATCATGCGATCTTTATGGACTTGGCGAAGGATACGGTACAATGTTATTGCGAAATATCGCTCTGGGTGCAAGGGTCAGAGGGGTAAAATCAATATGCAAGGGGGCCCAGGGAATCGTAGTCCAAACGTTGATCGACAGCGCACAAAACAGTTTTTGTATGGACATGCGGAGGAGTAGCCGAAAAAAGTGGAAGGGGGCATTATAAATTAATCGTGAATATTGTATGAGGGGCGTGAGGGCGTTGGCGTTTCGTGGAATAATTTGTCGGGTAATTGAGGTTGGTGAAAAGCGCGTAATTAGGGGGAGTTTATTGCAGGGCGCGGTGGACACACTTTGGATACATAATACTCGGTAAATATGTGCATGTGTATAGAGCTGTTTGCAAACGTACGTTTGCGCATGTATATAAACGCCTTTGTGTGGCGCGGCTGGTGGTTGAATTGCAGTACAGCTTTTGGCGCCCCTCCACGAATCATGATCACGTTTTTTCTCTCCCATTTTCATTTCCCTTTGTACCGGTTCACTAGTTTCCGTACCTGCCCGGTCGCACCGTCCAGCGCTTAATAACTGCTCATTCCCAATCGGCTTCTTTGTTTCGGGCCAGGGAGCACATTAAGAGGTGCGGATGGAGGACGAAGAACTTGCTTCGCGCGCTTTCTTACTGGACTTTTAGTCTTTCGAACAAAATGAGAGTTGATGGCTGAGATAAAAACGTCCAGGCTTCTTTAGTCTCCATCGAGATTGTTTCCTAGGATTTTTATCTTATTTCTTGACCCGAGGGTAAAAAAATGCGAGGTCCGTTTGTACCAAATTATCCGTAACTTCTATCGTCGGGTGACCGTAACGGTGATTTACCTCACGCTCAAAATCAGTGTTAACAGTGTACTGGGAAAGAAACAAGTAGATCAGCAACTGGCCATTGCGTCCCGGAGGAAAATGTCGAGCCACGGAGAGAGCGATGTGCCTGGATGGGAGCATTGGAGCCTTTTTCGTATTTGTAACTCGTTATCGTTTGAAAGAGAAAAACTACCTCGCACGCTTAGAAAGAAAGACTATGGAATAGGGAGAAAGGCGGAAATATTAATGAGCAAAAAACGTTCGTGTACGAGGTAACAAAGGGTTGTAAAACACCGGAAGGGGAAATTCCCAACAGCCTGCCCCACTCATACCTTCAATGTCAATTTAATCGGCCTCTCTTTATTATAAGACTTCTAACAACACTAGTGCATGCACATTTGTGGACTCGGGAAAAATAACGCTAGATTTTTGATTGTTTGACGCCTCGCAGAATAACGTCGAATTCAGCTTGTATGCAACCAAGAAAAAACCATATTTCCGTGCATAGAACAATGGAGAGTCTTGACTTTGGACTTTTCATATTTCCTTTCTTCACTTGGCAGCGAGGCCTTGGCGCGTCTTTGTGCCTTTGTGAGTCGTCAGTATTCATATTTAGAGTTGAGTTTTCTTATCGGCTCCAGAAAACGTAACAGATCTGAAGAAATGTCAACAGGAAAGGGGTGAACTCCAATGGACGTTGGTGAATCCGTACAGAATCTTACGGTAGCCTGGAAGTAGACAACAAATATATTGATCGACCCCAAATGATCTTAACCGTGTCATCACTGCATACCTCAAATAAATCATCGAGCTTGAACGAACGGAAGGGGGTTTATCCATTGTTTGTCCGCGCATAAGACTTGGATTGAAAAACGTGGTTAAAAGTTTGGAAATACTTGAAGAGAAAAAGCAGCAGGTCTAGTTGCCAATTGTCCTAGTTGTAACTGAATTCCACTTTTGCCGATACCTCAAAATAGGACTGAGATTGCCAAAAGCAACAAAAAGATGGTTTCCAAGTGACACAGTTTAGACGTGCAGCGAAGGTGGCGTGCGAGTCAACTACACTGCGAACTCACGACGCTGAAGTTTGCAACGTTGGAGTCCAATGGAATGAACGAAAAAAAGACTTATAATTGATCATTTTTTTATTTCACGAATCATTGACGTGGCTTGAAAAATGACGAATTGGAAATTCGGCAGGGAACAAAGTTGGAGATTTACTGGAATTATTTTAGAGCTTTTTACATCAATTCGTTGGACTCCAACGTTGCAAACTTCAGCGTCATGCGAACTCGATAGTTGACACTCCGATAGTTGCAAGTTCTTTCGCACCGTCCGACGTTTATCGGTCAGCGCATGATGGAGACCCTGATGTCGGTACCGTCGCATAGTAGACGAAGAGCAGGCGCAAGAAGAGTAAACAAACGAATCCCAGATTTACACACACGGTTACGTGTTACAGCACTGTCATTGACCAACCCAGCTGCCCACAACCCGATTCAATTTATTGTGCGCACCTTCGATCGTTGCAAGTGCGATGCGGAGCTGGTCCCATCGCTGTTACAACTATCGAGTTCGCAGTCTACCAAAACAGCACGAAAATCTAGCACGATTGAATCTACTGTGGTACTTGGGTCAATTATTAGTTCAGGGAAATACTCAATCTCAGATACAATCGAAGGAATTGTGGTGCAGATGAGTGCAATGGACGAACTTGGCGATGAATTAGACTGAGGATGGATGGGATAGAGAATAAGTGGATTGGAAGTTGAATGGAATATGCAGGATGAATGAGACGGATGGGTGAAGAGAATGAGTGGGATGAATATGATGGATGGATGGTTGGGATAGATTCGTTACATTGGATCCTCAATACGGCAAAAGCATGATCGCCTACATGAGTCATGCAACTCCTGCATGAACTTTTTGTATTGTTTTGCAGCACGTTTTCAAATTTCTAGTAAGTCACGCTGGCAATTTCAGATTTATATCGGTAGATCATTTCTCGATAGGAAGTATACGATTTTTACAGTCTCTGAAAATAGTTTTACTTGTACGTTCTTCAACATTTTATACATCTTTCAATGCTGGTACAAAGTTGTAACGAGAAATTGTAATCAGAGTTCTATCTCAAAATTTCAACATATATAATTCGAGGAAAATATTTCTCCGCAACTCGATTTCCCCTCTCTGAGTTTTCACGAGTCGAGCTAGATCGTTGAATTTATTTAGTGGTGATCGAACGATCTAACGAATAGGTCCGATGAAACGAACAAAACTTGAAAGATAAGTTAATAAAAAGATAAGTTTTCCGTTTTTTTATTATGTTGTGAATGATATAAATAAGTAAATAAATGAATAAGTTTTGTTCGATTTTTAAAATTATATCGTCATTTTCCCGAAGACAAAATAGAATCGTTACAAAGTATTGATTCCCAGTTTTTTTTACACATGTTGAACTGGAGATGTTACAAATTTTGGATTTCAAGCAAATAAGGGATTCTTCGTAATCGCTTGAAGTTCCTGCTAGGCCAGTCGCTTAGAATATGCCTAGAGTTTTTCATCCTTTATTTATCAATTAAATCAGAAAGTAGAAAAACATTTCCAATGCATTATCATGCAATGGAAATTTAAGGTATTCCTTTCACAGGGCCGTATTTTTTGGTATCGCAAACTAGGGCACTCGAAATTTGGACTGATTCTTAATCTCTGAAAAGTCGTTGTTATATGGAAAAAGCTTCTGCTTCTGCCATTTTTCCAACTTGTATCGTTAATATCTCTTTTCAACATTCCTTTATTTTTATCGTCGCTATGGATTCCTTACATTTTTTTCTATCCGTGAGATAGTTTTCATCAGGAATTTAGAGATATTCAGTGTATAAATTATTGAATAGAAATTTGGTGATGATGGATTCTCCATAAGTTCCCGTAGAAATTTTACGATTTTTGACATTTTAATTCTTCATTAAATGGTCGATAACCTGACCTGAAATTTCGCCAACCTATTCGGATGCAGTTGTACTTTACTGTAAATTAAAATCAATTTTTTGTAGAGATTTCGGATTCCTTAAAAAAATGAACGACTATATTTTTCAGAGATTTCATTTTTCGTGTCAGAGCGCAGTAGTTTTCGAACACTTGCTATTCTTCATTTTCCAATAATCAGAGTCGTCAGACTACCCCGTTACCTGATATGTCAATTATGAATGAAATTTCCACATCACCGCAGTCGATTTGCGATAAACCGACGCCTCTCGTTCTTCTAACCGCCTATTCCCACTGACCGGACACAGCAATGGGAGCTTGATATATGTACAATCTTATCGATATGCCGTGACGCTTATCAGCTTCATAAATGCAAGCCGAGCAAGGGGGAGGAAAAGAGACGGAGAGACGGTCAGATAAAATAACAGAGAGACTTGTGATATCGCGCTCAATCTCCCGATCAATGAGAGCGCCCCAATCATAGGTGTGGGTACACATTATACGGAGAACGAAGACGAGAGGAGAAAGTAGAAAAATGTATGCAGGATGAATATAGGGTTACGTGATTGGAGTTCCCGGTATTCATGTGTCTATCAATCGAATTGCTTATACGATTAAATTACTCTCGATGCAAAAATATTTTCTGCACAAGAGCAGAGAAGTTCTCTGCAGATAGGCTGCTCGTTGTGGTCTATTTCCTGTCAACTTTCGGTGGGAAAGTCTCGTCAGAACATCGATGGCATATGAGGATCGAGATGGCTTTGCTAATGATCGTTCATCATGGCAATGTTTTTTTGGAGTGTCTAAGACTAGGAGTGTGTGTTCGATTCATACTTTCTTGGGTTTAAGCACGTTCCCTAGCCAACTGGGACTGAGGGAGGCTTTAACAGTGCGGGTTATTTACAGTTTTATTTGAGTCGATGTAGGAAATTGGTCCCATTATAAATAAATTAATCAAAATCATTCAAATTTTAAGCGTCCAGGTGCAAAAGTCCAAGAATGTCCAAACACACACGTTAATCTGAAAGATAGTCGTGGAACAAAGGAGCATATCAAGTGCACGTTGTTACTGTTAGCTGCCACGTAACTCCTCACACGCCTCGCTGCACAATCATTCACAGACATGCTTTCCCCTGCTGCTCTTAGATGTTACTCAGGATTGGTCACTTCGTCGTGCTCAATAATTCTCGAGTCTAGACTGTGGACTCTTTATTTACATGAGCAGCCTTGAAATTAGCTGCAATGACGAGAGCTGGGAATGTGAAAGAAGAGAGTAGCGATGCTTTCCCGACTTGTTTCAAGTGCAATTGAAGACCTGGGTGAAAAACTCGAGTAAAACGATGCTAATTGACTCTCCCTGCTTTCCTCAGGCATTGGAGAAAATTATGGAGTATGCACGCTCGTACAACTTCAAAGTCATCTATGGAAACTTAATCCCTTATCAGGCCAAACCTAAACTAGATCCCAAGCCACGCGGGTGCACGATTGTTTATCTGGGTTTGCTCCGGTTAGCTTCGGTTTGTTTGTTCAAGTTTCTTCGGCTCCAGGCTTTTTGAATGGGACGAGTTAGGCTCGAAGGAGGCTGAGTTGTGGGAAATTGTTTCGCGAATTGTTCCATAGCGTTCGGTTCGCACCTTACCGCTGCGTGCACGGCTCGCTAGTGGCGTATCCAAGAACAAGTTGCCCCAGCATTAAGGCGAGGGAAGCTCGTTACTGTTGAAGGTAATGCAGCTAAATGAGATAAAGTTGATGATATATTGTCGAGCCGTAAATTATGAATGCCGCCCACCCATGGATCTCATGAAGGGTCTAAGCCCACTTGAATCGCTGAAATAACACCGGCAATGCTCTACATTCACTGGTCAATGTATCTTCCTTGGATAGCTACGAGTTTACGTATCTCTGTCTTGCCTCGGATACGGAGCGGACGTGTAAACTCTCGAGAGCCACTGAAACAGTGCTCGTCCGTGTGCAGACTCGTCTATACTGGAAAAATATCTCCGAGAAAGAAGCACGAGGCAAGATCAGATGGAGAGACTCTTCGGCGCCCTGAATTATTTAGTCTCGCTAGACTTTTCCACCCGCCCCGGCGAGGTGTCTTTTTACTATCGGAAAATCCTCTGATACCGTTGTGTAGACTTAAATTCCCATTTCTCTCTTATTTCGCTCTTTTTCTTCCGCACTATCGAGGAAGCTCTTTGTGAACTTTGCAATGAAACTGAGTATGGGAACTTGATATGCGAAAGCTATCTTCTTCAGTTTTAGTTAAGTATTTCGGTTAGAATGAGAAAAACCGTAAATATAAAAGCGATTGCGAAGTGATTTTCATCCTGCATCCTCTCCTCACGGTTAAATTGAAAAACTGAATTTTCTCGCGCACGCGATTTATCGGTCCCATGAGTGCAGATGAAATGAAAGTTTTTAGATTCTTCTTTCTCGGTTCTACTTGGCAAAAGTCAAGTCAAAAATGACTCGTTGGAAGTGTCACTTCCCCTTTTTTCGTTTATACTCTTATATCCCCTCTTTACTGGAATTTCTTTCATCTCTTCATCTGTCCCTTCATTATTCGCGACTGAACAATTCCACGGTTAGGACCGAAAGACATTCTTCGCACTTTCAACATCCTTTTCGCCTTCTCTCTTTCTCTCCCGGTATCAGAAGGAATTAGCATGCACCGAATGTCTTGACCGTCGAGGGGAAAAGAATATATTACTCGGTAAAGGGTCCACGATGAATGGACGATGGGACGAGGCGAAAAAAGGCGGAGAGCCTCCGCAGAAACACGTCATCCTCTCGTGCTTTCTCTCTCGCTTTGTCTCTATATCTTGGCTGGAATTTTTTCGTTCAGTCAAGTGTCGCTGTGCCAATAGACTTATAAAACGTGCGAGCTCTCATGAATTAATTTTTTACGAAGTTATTTAAGGCTCACATTCCATAAAAACACAATCTCTTCTCAACATGAGCTTTGAGCCCCGGTGATCGTTCACGTCACTGCAACGGTAGAATAAATTTAAACAAAAATATTCATAATAAATTTCTTCAAAATAGCTTAGCGAAAATTACGTGATAGAAAAAATACAAATGTAAACAACGATAAATATTTATAGTACTTACTTTTGCTGAAAAGCATGCCAAATTATTTTTTAAGCATGATCATTGATAAAATATGATACCGCGATGAATATAATACAATTTTTTAGCAATAGTACGCGTTGCCAAAAATTTTGGGACCATTTTCCATTGGTGACAATAGCGAAGAAACTGAAATTTTATTAGGAATGTTTCTAAATTTTTGTTTTCGTTTTTATACCTTCCCCCTCCCTTAAACGAACCCTCATATCATTTTTATTGATAATAATGCTGACAAAAAATGTTGAGAGCATTTTTAGTAAAAGTAAGTATTGTAAATATTTACCTGAACAACAATCCGGGGATACGGCCGTCAAAGCAATTGATTTCTCGACTAATCAATATTGAACATGAAACCCAAAACTATTTTTCGCGTTGTTATATTATCGCTTCAGTTATTTGGGTACGTTGTTTTGATACTGCGTGATGATATGAAATCCCGAGAGTCCCTAATGAGAATGCATAAGTTTGTCGCACATCTCGTCCAGGATTTCGAGTTTCCCACAAGTTGAATATACCCAACGTCGAGTTGTAACCTTTGCGGTAAATTTTTGCCACGTGGTTATACAGCAACAGAAATTTCCAAAGCATGGGACACACGAGACCCGAGTCCTAAAATTTCGTTGGAACTGCCGAAATTTCTATCATAAATGAAAACAAAAGCTAAACGAACATGCGATTAATAAATTATTCACAAAACGTCAAGTACGTTTCGCACAGTTTTAACATTCATTGAGTCCGATTGCACTATCGCTGTCGAAAACGAATACGTTTTAGCCAATTCGGTTCCAAGGTAAACTCCCTCTTTGTCCAGCTTTGTGCACAGCCTCGTAGGACTAGAAGAGCGGTGAGTACACAAGAGGTAGAAGAGAGGCTGAGATTCAGCAGAATTTTTTTGAAAACCTGTTCTCTCCGCTACTTGAGTCAGCTCTCACTCTCTATTCTCTCTTCTATATATTATAGCAGAGAGATGTTAGGTTGGCTGGGTTGGGTGGAGGACCTGCTTGGCTCTCCGACCGACAAGAGCACCTGTATCCAAGAGCCGGACAAAGGGCCACTTCTTCAGTTTTCCGTCTCAACCGACCACACACCGCAGGCCTTTCCTGTCTGCATTCATCTTCTTCTTTACCTCCGGGCTACACAGCACGAACCCCTCCATTTCACTCTCTTTCTCTAACCGTTGGCCTGGCCCTCTTTGTTCGTTCCACTGCCTTCCTTCTTTCTCTCTCTCTCTCTCTCTGCTGCCATCTATTCCTCGCTTCTTTAAGCCACTGCCTAAACGTCGTATGATTGTCAAAAGCACAGTTAAATAATTAGCTTTGTATCACATACGCAACTGACGGCGGGTGTGACTCTCGGAAGTGTTTTTTCCAATCACATTTCCTAGCAAGAGTCCATTCGTGTCAGGCGAGATCATCAAGACAGTCGTCGCATCTTTCGGATGTTTTTCTAGGATCCCAACTTCGCCAACCAGCGTCGACGATTTTATGGTTCAATCGTGACACGACGACTGTAACGGTACTCATATTTCCAGGGTTGATTGATTAGGGTTCGCATCAGGTGATGATCGGAACTCGATGTTCGCCAGGTCACCGTAGCTCAGTCAAGCGTGCCAGCCTAAATCCGGAATCTCGTGGCTGTTAATTCTTTTTTTTCGTTCATGAATCCGATCGACGTGTACCGGTCCGGAAACTGGATGTTCTCGTTGTTAATACGCCAGGTCAGGCGTATCGCTCTTTGGTTGCGAATAACTGCGGATCATACGGACTTGATATCTCCGTTATGTTTTGTTTTGGCTCTCCGTTCATCGATAAACAGCGCTCAAACTCCAGATCATCCGTGTAAACAAGCTCTTCCAGTCCTGCCAATTTGATGCCAGTTCCCTCGTACGATGCCGGGCCGCCGCGCTCCGATAATGGGCACCGTTGCGCGGCCAGGAACGTCTCAAGAATTCGTGGGAACTGACAGCGAGGATAGAAACCACCTCAGTCAGCGTCCTCCATCACCTCTGTTACAACTTCATTCCGCGGTGAAAGTGCGCGACTGTGTGCTGGCTCTCGATATAATTGATCGTTGCTCGCAATCGCCAGGGCGTATCTGGCACACCTTAAAACTCGTGGGTTACGTCCTTTCATCGGTTTGCCTCATTCAAGATATCATAATTGGTTCGAAATACGTAGCTTACTATAAAAAGTTTTAAAAGAACTGTTTCTCGATGGTAAAACCGAAGGAAATTCTATACATTTTACTTTGTTACGATGCAAAGGCGTTTTAGTGCACAAAGAGAGAGAGAGAGAGATTGGTTGATTGATTGATCTGTATTTATGCCCTGGAAAACGCATGGGGCAAGCAAAACAACAAAAGAAAATGACAATAGAAATAACGAAAAATAAAAAATAGACTATAACATAACAAGTGAGTAAAGATAGAATGAAGATTAACCATAAAATGAGAGAGAAAAAGAGAGAGGGGAAAACCCAAAATTGAGGAAAGAGAGAGGACACTTATCGTTTGGCCATCGACGAAAATAGATCATCGATTCGAAGTCGTTTGCATATACGAAGAAACATTACATCGAGGCACCTCTCCAAGGATCGACGTGACGACGAAGATCTGTCAAGGAACGGTTAGTACTATGCACAAATCTGATTGCAACAAACCTTCGTTACACAAGATTTTTTCGGGATTTCGAAAACGACGAGGACGACAGCACCAAAAAAATCTCAGATTGAAAATTCTTCACATTCACACGTATTCTTTCTCTCTCTCTCCAATTTCATTACACGAAATATAACCGACGACACATGCTAAGTTGAAAATAAAAGTGAACATTTTTTGTTAATAATTTCAAGATATTTATAAGGTTTATGAAACTGCAGTATCTGACTCTCGAGAAAATAAAATTCGTTACAACTTGAAACGCATATGCCAGTTCGTCGACCTCAGTTGGGATTCTTTGCTGGATACGCTTTTCATAAAAAGTTTTCCATAAAGTGCTGTTAGCATCACGGGAATTTATGATCGTCGTAGTTTTTAATCAGTCACAATCCCATTTTCCGTTGCTCCTCTCATCGCAGAATGGCCGTTGTCCAGAAAGTTTTTCATCGTAGCGCGTTATTTCGAAGACAGCAATTCATTAATCAGCAAATTGCCGCCGACTTACCTCGAGTTTGACTCCTGCCATTTCTCGTTTAGACTTTGCCATGCCACCGGCAAGAAGAGAAGCACGTTTTTCTCCGTTCAGTATATATTGTCCACCCATAACGAGCAGAGCGTTCGAATTGTCTGTTTTGGTCCTGCGGGTGATTGGAAACCCGAACAAATTCGATCTTCGAGTACGAACAACGACGTCAGTCCGAGGTGATAATGGAGGAGGAAGGCGAGGCAGAGGAGGAGGGCAAAATTCGCCCAGGCGTGAAGCTCGTTAACGTCCTTGTTCACCGATTCGCCAGGGAATATAGCTTCCTGTTTTCTATACAGGACTATCCAGACTCGGAGGTGCACTTGATAACTATTGATTCCTCGAGCTGCTCTGAGCAAATCTATTTAACAGGGGGCGCTTTTCTTCACGGCACCCCAACATTTATCTTCTATAAGATGTGTTAAGACATGCCAATTCGAAGTACGCCGCGTGCTTCCGTGCTCTTAAACGTTGTTGGATGGGAAAATTCAAGATTGTGTTATTGAGGCATCCCCATGTGGGCTCCGATTTCCTCGTATTTGTGGACTAAGCATCGAGATTTAATTATTCTGCTTCTTCGTCCATTTCAACACTATGTAAATAAACCGATAAATGCATCCGAATCTCATAAGGCGAGAGGTTTGGTGACGTCACCAGCATTTGGGATGCCTGAGGGCACATCGCCTCGTGCGGGGAGTACAATGGGGCCCTGTGTCCAAGGGTAAAGGATTCGGGTCTTGGCGAAAAGGGCTGGGGCAGATTTGGACGAGACGCGAAGTGGAACACACCACTACACCCCACTAATATCACTGTGCAATAATCCTGTTAATGGAATAAAGTCGAAACTTAATCAACTAGCTTGTCCAAGATGCCTTACAAGATTAAAGTTTTTTGTGAGTCAATTACTTTGGAATACTTCGGCGTAGTTGCCCACTACGTAGTTAACTGCACGTCAGTGTGGTCCAAATTTTTTTCACGAATTCAAAAGTTGCTATTTGAACCAGAGAAAAATTTCTAAGTTCTATTATGAGCTCATGAGTTAGTCGTTCGTAAGTTGCATTCAATCTCACTCTCTCGTAGCCGATTGTTTCGAAGCTGCATGGAAAGGTCTTGGTTAACTTCGAGGCGATTATTCCGAACATAAATGGATTCTGAAAGTTCGTTGTTTTTTAATAAGGTCCTTGAAGTTACTACAAGTTCATGCTTCTCATCGCTTCATAAGTCGATGTATCGAATCGGTAATTATACGGTTGTGGGCTTGACCCAAGATGCCCAAAAGTGTGCCACACTTTTTGCATCGTCCTGTAGACATTTTCGAGGATTCACTAATGATTCCCGAGTGCTTTGGGACGTGAGTTTTTCAGTCTTTGTTACCAGTTTGCTTCTTCAATCGAGCGTTAAATCAGAAACGATTCGGCATTTGCCCGGAGAAAAGATTCATGGGAATATTGGTCCGACCTCAATCATCGCTGCATAATTACGTCCTGTATTTATCTTTCTTTAATGGCGTCAAGCATCTGGGACCCGTCGAACGCCGTTAACTTTTCTTTTATCTTTCATACATTCTTAGGGAAATCATGGCTGCATAAATCTCTTAAGATCGTACAATTTAACTAACATTAAAGTTAATTACGGCTTCATGAATTAATGGAAGAAGTAGTCATTTAAAAAATTCATTCGAAAGCTTAGTGTCGGTATGAGAGCTAACGAACAGTCTCGAATTTATTCGATCCCGAAAATATCGTTCATGAAAAAGAATTTTACCCTCCGGTATGTTTTCAAAATATTCATGCACCATTATAAAGGTTTTTTTTTGCTATCTCTACCACCGGGCTCCACTCCCAAGTTTCACCGATTTGTTTTTCTTCATTGTGGGAAAATATTTCCACGACTGTTGCGGTACAGGCATGCGTGATTTTATAATTGCATCGGAGATCACCGACAAAGATATGTGTTTTTGAGCGAGGGGGAGAAAATCATGTGTGCAAAACCATATCTGTACACGTGTAGGTTTATACATATGAATTCTCCATATATTTGCGTGCAATGTATAAAATGAAGGCTTCGTGGAATATAATGGAACGCCGTACACCGTGCGCACGAGGTTTATCACGTAACTTTTACATTCTCGAAACCTGATACTTTTTAATACGCGTATTTGAATGAAATAAAAAAATGAAAAATTTGAAACACAAATAAGTCGACGTGTATTTTGAAATTTTTCGAGGCTACGCTCGAAAATTATTAAATCTCGAATGAAAGTAGAATTTCAATTTTTGGAAAAAAACTTGTTTCCAAAAGTCCTTTAAATTCACTCGTACTCCAAAAGTGTTTATTTTGGTCATACAGTTCCCGAGTTATCGCAGTCTGAATCTCGAAAGTCGGAGACCAAATGTAAACAAATCCACAAGCTGTAAAAAAATTGGAAAATGATTAAAAAATTCAAAATTATACGAGTCATTTATTTCTGGCATAGGAAAACAGGAAAAATCGCACAGACTCAAAGGGATGAGAGTTTCGGAATGCAAATGTGGTGGGAAACGCCTCATATGTATGCATTAATGAAGGCCATTGCACCTGAAGAATTGGATTAGTCACGCGACCGAAAAATTCCAATTGTGAGCTTCCGCGACGTTAGCCATCGTAACGTCCATTACCTGAACTAATAGGAGCTCGAGAAAAATACATAGGGTTTATTAAAAAATCAGTCCAACCGGTGCCAGCAATGCCGACTCAAGATTTTTTGCCATCTTCAATGGTTTTTTTCCAGTCTACAACTTTTTTATCAGTTTCTGGAGTTGGATATTTTTTATTGTCGTGCTTTTCGAACGAATTGGAATTTGGTCATGGAAGATTGAGTTGAAATTGAAAAACAATTTATCTGCCTTAGAACGATTGCGAATAAAAACGTATTTGTTAGTATTCACTTTTCTCGAGCGTAAATCGAATTGCCTCAAGCGAATTGAGCGTCTGTGTAGGACGGAGAAATGCGTTACCGCTCAAATTTCCATGTTTGCCGGCAAAATTTCCGCTTACTTTGACGTATACAGGACGAAGTTCAAATAAACAAGATGAACACATGTGAGCATGCTTGAGTGCATTACACTATGCGAACCGGTATGGGTCGCTTCGTCTAAATTCGTTTGAATTTATTTTCCAATCTTTTAAGCTTGGTATACAAATACGATTAATATTTTCAGTGAGCAAACTATGATAAAGCAGTTCCATCGATACTGAATTCAATATTCTAATTAGATTGCTTATAAAAGTTGATTTTTTTTACTACACGCAATTCGTGTGAATTTACAAAAACCGCGCGTTCCTTTTAGATCGTATTTTGAAGAGACTTTGATATTCAATGGTTCCCCATCATTTGGATCAGAAGAATCTGTTGGCTCGAATCGAGGACTCCGGTTTCGTAATTGATCCTGTAATCCAATATGCGCGATTGTTAAATTTTTTTTTCATTTTCCTCAACTGCTGTTTCGAAAATGATGATTTTTTATTATCCATGCGTACCCGATGGAGAGGAGTTTTCAAATGGCTGTAAATTTGAAATATCTACGAATCTCCGATGAAACGTCGTTCTCGTTACCAAAATGGCTGCCCTTGTGATAGGATATTAGGTCAAAATAGAATAACAACGGGGATGTCTATCGATTCGTCATGAAACGGTCGGTCTATGCAACGATATGTCATATCGCATACGCAAATATATTTACACGTCTGTACATGGGTGTAGATAGTGAAATATACACCGTCGCAGCTGCGCGCCAATGTTTACTCGTTCGCGATTCGCCGAACGTTACGATTCCAGCGGTAAATATTTGAGAGAATTATTCGCGCTCGAGCGAGGAGTGAAAACTTTTTGTCGGCCCGTCAAAATCCGATAAAGAGCGATGTGTGCGGGTCGTTGAAAGAAATAAGAATTATGCGAGCTTTATATTCGCGAAGAGTCCTTGTGTAAACGAGACAAAAATACTCCTACAAAGCAGCTTCCATGCGGTGGAAAAAGAACGAAACTATTATCATTATAAAACTTTCACAAATGCATTGAATCGTTCTCAACAATTTATGTACCAAAAACATTTCATTCCGAACTTTCAACGTTTCTTCCTTTCAATTTCTAAATACGAAACGAATGAAATGTCAAACCGAGCTCACTGTACGCGTGGTTGTAATGAATGTCACATTTGGAACGCCATAAATACATGGCCATCACCATTTGTTCATTGTAACCGCATGAATTGGACTCGGAAATTGGTAAAATGTATCTCGTCGTCCTGGGAAATTTCGAACACACGGGGAACAGTTGTTAATCCGGGCTTGGCGGTAAAGGGAGCGCTGAGGACGGAAGAGGGGGGGGGGGGGAAGTAGTGGGAAAAGCCGATTAATAATTATCGTTGGTTCGCGCCCACACTTTCCAATGAACTGTAATTTTATGCGCATTATACGCGCATATTGAACCATTGAAATACGCTTCTTTCCGAATCCTTCGAAAATTGGATCGATCAACCATCAGAATGGAGCAACGTATTTAGCGCGAATACAGAAAAAACTAGTACAAAATATTTCAAAGTTATTGCGATGAGGACTCGGTTGGTGTAAAGTTTCGACGAAAGCCTCAAGCCAAAAAGCCTCTTGGACGAGGTCCATACTTGGATGGGTGACCGCTTAGCCGTGCACTAGCTCCGAGACAGCAATGAGCGAGTGGAAAGCAGCTTTTCTGGGTCTCGTGACCCAGTCAGTCGGAAGCCAACAAATGTAGAGCCGGCTTTTCATATTTTGTTGAATCCGTTTGATGTTCGGAGCAGTGTAGGCATTCGAGGCAGTCCAAACGACGATTTTGCAGCATTTCGTTTCACCAATATATTTATTATTTATGTCACGTATACATAAATGAATAAATATTAAGGAAGATCGATTTTGTGAATATTGAACGAAGCTCAAAACCAACGGACCAAACAATTCAGCTGGCAACGTTTCACGTACAAGCTTTTGACAAAAATAAAAAAAAATGGACGATTGAATAAACATGAAGTATTGAATGCTCGGATTGTTCGATCAAGTCCGTTATTCGTTATTTGTTTCTGCATTTCTTTCTATTGCCACACATGATATTCAATCGTTACTAATTGGTTTTCCTCTTATTGTGTTTCAGGTGAGTCTATTGCAAAGTAATTAGTCAACAACGATTACGGCGTCCACGCACCCACACGAATGCAAGTTGAAAATTCATTTCTGTATTAGATTCGATGAAACTTGATTCCACGATGTTTTCGTCCCAGCGAGCAATTTTCATTTGAGCCGGTAAATTGAAGTGATCGAGTGAACCGAATTTTCATTGAGTTAACGATTTTTTTTTCGATCGCAATGATTTTTTGTTGAGAATTTTGTTGGATCAAATCAACTCCTTTTCACCGTCGCATAGCTGCTTGCTCTTATTTCTTTTAACTTTCTTGTCAAATTATTTACTCGAACAATCACTATTCGTGATAAATGACGGCGAACACTGTCGGAACATAACGACACGAAGACGCCAGGAAAGGAAGCAAGAAGATGCTGTATGCATGGAAAGTTGAACGTAGCACATCCGACGACACGCGTCTCCATTATATAATGACAAGGCAGCGCGAGGAGTCACGTCTATGCTCCATGTCGCCAGACCATCGTTATTGACTTCATCGACGGCGAGGGCCATTTTTTTTCTTCAATAGATCGTAATTCAGGTGCGAGGGGATGAATCTTTCTCGTTGAATAGAACCTTAATTCATACTCTAAGCTCTGCCTACTGCTCTTTTATTTTCGGTTCTTTCCCCCGTTCCGTACGTAACAAATTTGCCACGAATCCTCCTATCCCGTTAAATTCATGTATTTCGATATTCCCGTATCCTCTCATCTCTCTATAGCTCCGTGCCATAATTCAGCGTTTAGCTATGCGGAATTGAAATTTCGGGATTATTGGGTTTCCATAAAATAGGTCCGCGAATTCTTGCGAGCTGGAAGGTGAACCGAGATTTTTCTCAACATTTGAAATTTGTAGCATTCTTTTCGCTTTTTATAGCAATGTTTCCGGAGAGAAGGCAAACGGATTTTTCAATAAATCTTTATAAAAATCATGGAAAGTGACCGAGCGTTAAAAATTCAGGATTTTCCTGCGTGTGAGAGGGAAAGAGATTGATTGATTGATTGATTGATTACTTGAACTGTGTCCTAGCGATGCTTTGGGCCCCCCCCCCCCCCCCTCCTTTGGGAGGAGGGAGAGTGAAAGAAAGTTTATTTTTATGTGAAATTTTTTTTTACTGTAATTCTTTTTCATTTGACTTTCGTTGTACTTGTTCTTTTTCTCTATAAGATTATAATTTTTTGGATTTACGTGATGGAAGACCCGGCTAGTCATCAATTAAGTAATGTTTCTTCTCCGCTCGTACCGCAAGACGAATCGGAAAGAGGGAGAAATAATGAAAAGTGATGGATCGTGACAAAGTGTACGACGAACCAATTTGTTTCTTTTTTTTACTGTCATTCGTTATTATTCTCGTTGGAGGGTCTCGAAACGTTGAAGTCACGTGTCCAATGATGGCCCGCGTCATTGTTCCCTTACTCTTACCCTCAACTTGCATATTTGGGGTTTATTTTGATGGATCACTCTCCATTGTCATTTCCTCCATGATTTGTAAGCGTATTCACTTATGGGAACAGTGCATGCCACCCTGTCAGTTTACAAACTCATGATCCTACGCTCCAACGCACCGGAAATCATCGATCGCCTAGTTTTATTGATTATCTTATGTTTCCTAACTAAAAAAAATCCGTGTACACAATATTGAATTTTGGGAGTTTATTCTTAGAAGATTTTATTCTTAGAATCAGTTCTCGACATTACAATTTATGAATCAAATGATCTCTACATAAAAAGACTCGAGTGCATAACGTTCTCACGCCCTCTAGGAACTATCAAGAAAAGTTGTAAAGTTTATTAGTCTCCGCGGTCATTGCCACTAACGTCAAAGTGCGAACAAGAGAAAGAGGATGAAGCACGATAGTTATGTTGTAGAAAAAGTGTGCGAATTTCGCCATTCCACCTATTTTTTTCCTCTTATTTCGCAGTCTCTTTTACCAAATTTCGTTGTCCCTCACGATTACATCGCGTCACAAAAAATTCGTTCGCTTAGCGTCGCAATTTTACGATTCAACATTTGCTTTCAGTAGTTACGACGTTTGTGCCTTAATATAATTGATTATCACATTACATTTTTTCGGTTATTCAACACTTTAGTCGAAGTAATTTGAATTGTGAAAAAATAATCTTGGCAAGGTTCAGTAGAAGGATGGAAATGGCAATTTCCATCATATTCTGGCACTGTGACACGAAATGGACAGAAAGTCTGCAGACTAAAGCTGCTACGGTCGACGTGCATGATGATTCATTCTGTTGTCATTCTTCTTACTGATAAAGCCGGAAATGACGCGGTTGAGCATTCGCCGAAAGATTTTTCTCTTTATTTGTAGATCGAGAGGTTGCATTTGGAAAGAGAAACTCCATAGAAATGGGAAGGGTGGTCACCCTTGAGAAGAAGAGTGGTCTTTCAGTGCCATCGACTGGCCCTTGAGAGTTCAACGATACGAGCGAATTGAATAATTGAATTTGTATGCCGAAGGGCTTATCGTTTCCTTCATTACGATCTCCGTGCCCTTAACCCTCTCTATCTATCTATTTTCCACGCATTTGCAGGCTGTCGCTATATGTAGTACAATTTTACTTCATCGTGGATTCTTCCCTATTCTCTTCTCCTCTCGACATGCCTTTTTCGATTAATTTGTGAGGCTTCGCGAACGTGCCTGCTTCAACGTTCCCGTCCTTTTGTTCAACCCTTATAAGACTTCTGTGCTTAGAAAAGCGCGCCAGTGTCACTGCTCGAGAAACAACGTTACTTTGCAGCTCGCGAAGAGAACACCCCATGAATTGGTGTAATTTTCCTCCGGACGAGGCAGCTCTACGGTATGTGAAAATTTCGTTTCGCTAGCCGAACCGGTAATTGAATAAAAATCAATCAGGAATCTCGAATTGTTTGAATTTTATCATCGAGGCTCGTTGAATTGAAGTCGAAATGAATGCGCATACTAGCCTCGAAATATTGGGAATCAAAAGAGACGTCGGAGTGTCGGAAGTCCTGACGTATCGAGGTCATAAATTTCGTGCTTCCGGAAAAGATCGATCCTAAAGTTTAAACCCCTTTTCCGGCAGAGCGTAGATTCGTCGCTTTCTCACAATCCATTTCATCCTCTGCGAGCATTATTTTCCTTTTGTTTAGGCGGAAAAATGGCTCGTCGGCATTGTTTTACATTTGTTGTAAGTTCTCTGAATTGAAGTGCGTTCACTTTAGTATTATATTTCATTGCTCGCATGTATCCCTTCTCCTGTTACTTCGAGCTTATTATCCGCCTCTCTTTTTTCCCGTAATCTCTCTCAGTCCTCGTCCAATTCCGTTCTCGTTTCTCGAGGAGGCTCCAGGGCAAACTACGCATTATGCAAACGTCGTCAGGGACGACAACCGCTACGGGGAAGCGTTTCTCCTCGTTACAACGTCGCCCACGACGTCCGACTGAAACTCTCAGCTCCCGATAGCAGAATCAAAGTTAAGTCGACCCCCGGCGTGATTACGAGCGCGCAGTCTTCCGTTCGCTTTCACCGAGCCATCTGACCCCCGCGCGCTTTTATCCAATTTCCTCATTTTGAGCGACGATTAAGAAATGAAAAGAGAATTAAGAAACCTCCAATCCCTGCCAATCTAAGTGAATCAGCGAGCCTTGCAATGAAATCTTGGACATTTTTATCAGAGCCTAGGATAGCATCGCTGTAACGGCTTTTCTCATGTCGGTCAATTCACTCTTTATCGTGTAGTTCCTCCCTTAATAAAGGTGCCCGTTGGAGGATAACTTCGTCGTTAGTAGCGGCAGCGATCGTACCTACGATGCCCTTTTTCCTTCCCATTTACGTCCTTTTCTGTTTGTCTTTCCTTTTATCCATACGTGCTAAACCGGAAGACACTCGTTAATCACCAGCAGCGACACTCCAGTGATACTTGAAGGTCGTACGCTGCGCGAACGCCCCGCTAATATGAGCCAGTCTCCGACTCCTCCCTATCCCGTCCTCACCGAAGAAATAACCCACTCGTACAAACTCCGTTCGTTTCTCATCCTGCAACAGAGTTTAAGTACTTACGTGACCCTCTGTCTCCGAGCAAAACCGAGTCATCCTCTAGATAATTCACCCTCCAGTTTTACGCGAAAGAGAAGAAGCTCGCCGCCCGCGCGCTCCATGATTCCGATATTACTTCCGCCATGTTGCTTTTATATAATTTATATACACAAGGCGGGGAACGACGATTAATAAGAGTCTGCGCAAGATCGTTAAGGAATTTGTGCACGTACTCAGTTTCTTTTAGAATATGAGGCTTGACTTCGTTTAATCACGGAGGATCCAATTACAGGCTGACTACCTCATGCGAACCGTACAGCGATTGGTGACGAAGAGAAATCACCAAGTTCTTGGGTCACTCGACTTCTGACCGGTGCCAATGTGTGTTAAAGCTTCTATCGGTCCAAACCCACTGATTCGATTACTCTGGCTGCCGGATCATGCTCCTGGAAACTTGGGCTCAAAGTTTCACGCTTCCAGAGCCACCTAAATGACGTTTGAGGTGATTTTGAGCTCAAAATTTCAAAATCTTCGGCTCCGAATCCCGGAGTCCAAATCCACGTACGCCAGCTGGCAAATTCAAATTTCACACGAACGAAGCCACTTCATGGTTACCGAAGGCATGACTAACTGTCGGATTTCCCGTTAGCCTTACCACCAGACGGATTTATCTCCCTGTAGAGCTGAGCGGTTACGAACTTTTAACATGAAGACTGAATCGCTTGGTGTCGCCGGAGGATAGACCTTATCTCAAACTAGTTGCAGATTAAAGCGTGACACAAAGCGTCGAGTAACGCGAGATCTGTGAAGGAAATCTCACAATCTTCTCGTTCCCCGCCCGACCCTTCCCGCCGTAATGGAGTCACCGGGCCTCGGAGTCGTCTTATGAAAGCAACCAGTAGCAGAATGAGAGCATCCACACCCGCGCGTACCCTGTGCCTGGCTCACGTGTGCGCGTGCATGTGTTTGCTCGTGCACTCGCCTACTGTTTGAAATAGTTGCGGAAGCAAACAACTCGACGACGTTTGCCTTCAACCCCGGGGGCTTCGTGCTGTCTCTGATAACACCGGAGGGCTACATTCCAAGTGTGAGATTCTGCCTCAACTGCCTCCCCCCTGTGTATCGCTTTTAGTGCCGCGCGCGCACAAACGATAATGCGCCGATGGAACCTTCTTATCTCAACTCCAATCCAAACCCCGAGAATTTCTCCTCCCTCACGACTCTTATGCATGCAGCGATATGCTCACAGTTTGCACATCTATCCCCATATCGAACACACACTTTGACTTTTCGTCTGTCGTCTTAAACCCAGTTGACATCTGCATCCCCGATCCTCCAATAGGGTATTTTACAGCATGTCAAAAAATATATAAAAATGTTTATGATGCATTTCGTTAAAAGTTAACGAGAAACGTCAATATTTATTCATAAAAATGCAACGTAAATTTTTTTATTCAATTTAAAAAATCGTCTTTTTTCGTCTGTTCAAATGTCTAAAACGCTAACCGCCATATTGGATTCCAACGTGACGCCACTCCGATAGTAAACAATCTAGATTCTTACCGTGCACTCTGTGTTATTTTGAAATTTTACAAGTTATTATGCACGTTTGTGGACTTTTATCATTCATTTGATTAAAATCGCATCATCGAAGACGGTTTTGTGAGAGCAGAAAGGACAAATCTACCAATGATAAATACGTTTATAGTGGCGATGAATCCACTATTTTTGTGGCATCTTTACACTTGTATTATTGCATTCAGGTACGAGACGCCAATGATGTACCATTATAACTCATTATTTTCACAAATCTTGTTACTTGATCTTTCGCAATCGTATTGTTTACTGAGTGAAGTCACAAACCGAAACAATATGGCGGCTAGCGTTTCCGCGTGAAAAAAGAAAATTATAAATAAAAAATAGCTTTTAAGACACTTTTCGATCTTATGAAATTGAAATAAAAATCCTACTGGTTTATTACGATCTAAAGATTATTTTAAAACAGTTTTCTTGCTACTTATCCACCAAGCTGCCTTATCGCATGTCAATTTTATTTTGCACATACACCGACCATGTCTTAGTCTCCTTTTCCACCGGCATTTATATTAGTAATGTCATTTGACACCGATTTGCCTCTTCGGGTTAACGAAACCCAACGGCAACTAGATAACAATGTAACGCCACTGCGTTGGCAGAATCGGATAAGACGCTGAACTGGGTCTGGACAGGACCCATGAACCGGCATCACTGCCACTGTGAATATGCACGATCCGAAGAGATCTATTATTCTTTCAAATCAGTAGCAAACATACTTGGGGTCCTAATTTGGAAGCCTGATCGAGCCCCTGAAAGGAATGTCACGTTTTTTAGACTAGGGCCTCACGAGGTAAACAGGTCAGGGCCTTTTCGGGTAGCCCTGTTGGAGCTTTCAAGATTTAAAAAGAATCTCGAATGTGTGCTGGAAATAAGCAGGTTCGGACAAAAGATTTTGGATGTTATAATCGATTGTTTGGAACTGCATATCCAATGGGGAAATTGCAACGTTCCCCGGTTACTATCTGGCGCCATGCCATTGCATTGCTATCCGGACCGGAAATGAAATATATTATGAACAAGGCGTACAGTGAGATAGTGCGCGCAAGAGCACGTTAAATTGTAAATTATCCCGACAGGATTGTAAAATACATGAAACCGTCTCGTCCGGCAGGGTTAAATAGCGCGTGGAAAGTTCAAAATGTTAGAGTAACACACAGTGTGGTGCAAATTCACCGTCGGAGAAGCTCCGTGGATGGAAATGCGATTATAGAGTAGTGGCCGGTGGTGCCGAGATCCACGCAGCACATAGTTTCATCAAGGGACCTCTTGAATTACTCCACACTCAATTAGAATTAGTCAGTTTCTCCCCACCCACTGCGTCTCGATCCGCTAATTGGAATGAACCACTCGGACGACCAACTCTGCCAGATCTTCTGTCTCTCATGCTCGCTAGTCACACTCAAATTCACTTGTTTATTTTCTCTATTTTTGAGCCAACGAATTCATTCGTATTTGCATCTACAGCTTTGTTCATGGACGATGAAAAACATGAAGCTTCATCAATGAATGTGATGCTTGGCAAGTTGCTTTCGCAATTATTACACGAGGATTCAATTTGAACAAAACATTTCCCTTTGGTCGGAATTTAAATTTGAGAAATCTCCTAAAATCGTGTGTAGAAATTCGTAAATAAGATAGTTTTCAAACTCTTTTATGGTATCTCCGGTCCACGCATGTTTCAGACATAACTCAAGCGTGACCCAGCTCACTTGAGGATGGTGGCGGCTGTTGTTATGACATCTCAAAAACTCTACACTCTGTGAGAACTTTTCGAACATGCTTTCCCGAATGGAATAGCCCCCCTTATCGCTGTTCCTTTCTCTCCATCTCTAAAAGCGAAGCCCTCATGAACTGTCTTCTTAATTACTCTAATAATACGCTTCCCCATCTCCGCTGACACTTTCATTCCTCTTTTTTAGGCCTCTGTCGGTTCAGCTAGGTTATTTTCGTTCACATCATATTTTATAGGATAACCTTCTCGATAACATTTTTGAAACGCAAAAGAGATTCGTATGAAATGTACTTGAGAAACAAAACGAGGCTTGTGAGATTAGAGTTGATGCATTGACATAAAAGATATTGAAATATTGAAAGAAACAATCGGCAAGATAATGCTGAAATTGAAACGTTAGAGTCCAACGAAATAGACGAAAAAAAACGATTTTCAATGGCCCAATTTTGAGCCCTAAGTAATTTGCAATCCGAAATTTTCAACCTACACAAATGATTCGCGAAATAAGAAATTGGAGAATTACAAGTGTTTTTTTTTTCGTTCATTTTGTTAGACTCCAACGTTGTGATTTGACAAACATGGATAAACCATGTAAAAGTTTTGTATCATATGTTTTTTGGAAAACAATTTGCTGAGCCGAGCAGTTCAGCACCGAGAAAACAAGTTTGTTAATTCAACATAATTTTTGTTGAATCGACGAATCGTAGTGAACGAAATGAAGCTGTTAACTCGACAAAAAATTTGTTGATTCAATCGCTCCATTTGCTGGCTCGCCGCGACGAAATCAACTCAAGTTTGGTTGAATCAACAAATTGTATTTTGGCAACGACCATGCATTTGTCGATATAAGAAAAAATGTTTGAATCCACGATTCAATATTTTCTCAGTGCAGAGCTATTCAGCCAATGGAGACATTTCCCTCAATCCGTTGGTGTTAACTTTCGAGCTGAAATTTGAATAAAATCCAAAATTGCGGTCACGAGTAATGAGATTATAAATTCGTTGCTAATTACGAGCGTAGTTACATTGGCAACAAAGCCAGAGGAAATGCGGATGATTCTGGGTTCGTGGGATTTCTTCGTACTTTTCGGGTGTTCGATTTTCAATGAATCGTGTTTAAACCCACAATGACAACACGTGCAGAATTTAACAGAGCTAGAAAAGCCAACGTTTAGTTCGCCACGCCATTTTGAATAAAGAGTCGATGCGGCAACGAATAACGTTGATTATGCTGCTAATGATGAACCCGGTGCTTTTGTAAGGGCATTGTAATGTCACACGATGAAATTTCTCGTGGGGAGTGCCGTGTACGAGAGTGGAATGCCAAGCACCGAGGGGAGGTGAAAAATTTGGACGAATTTTCGTTCGTCAGGAAGAAGTAGGCAGAGCGTGCAGGCAAATATGTACGCGAGTGGAATATAACTTTAACAGTTCCTGTGCAGTAAAGTGGTGAACTAACAATTTTAAGTTTTTTAAATTTTAACCGAACACTGAAAATTCGGTTATTGTCATAAAATACCAACTAAACGATATGTCAACTTTGATGTTTAGTAAAATACTATAAGCAACGAAAAAAAATGTTATTTGCAATGCTTCATCATCATTCGATATTTTCATAGTTCCTGCGTATAACCAGTTCGATTTTATAGAGTCTATTTTCAAACTCCAATCTACTATTCTTCTCACTCACTTTATTGTCCCCTCGTCGAACGTTGAAATCCAACGGAATGAACAAACAAAAATTGTCATTCTCTCATTTTCTCCCCTCCTCAATTTGGAGTTCATAGTTTTTTCATCCTACACGAACGATTCGTGAAATAAAAAAAAATAGAAATATACGAATGACTTTTTCGTTCATTTGGTTGGACTTCGACGTTATGAACTTCAGCTTCATGTCGAAATACACCGGCTTAGAAAAAAAGACACACGCGCAGCTACTTCCGAATCAACTATTTTACGAAATTTGCGCGGTCGCCGAAAATAACTTGGCTTAGGTCTCCCAACCAAAAATATCACTATGCGATAATATTCCAATGCCATGCGGTTCCAATACGATAATATCTCATTGGAATAACATCCTTGCAAGCCGAGCGAAATAGCTTTAAAATCATCGAAATTTCACAAAAATATCACTCGAGCCACTACACGCAAAACGCTCCTGACTTCACAGTTTTTTACTCGAGTTTCTCATTTTATTTTTCCATACTAAAAATTCAATCCAAAAAATCTCATTTTTCAGTTACGGAATTCGATTGCAAACCACAAAATTATTTATCACGAGCGATTGGGTGGTCAGATTCACCTCCAACAAAACCAATAAAAAACCAAAATTAGGAAAATAATCATTTACAATATTCGAATCTTCTCCCCAAACAGTTCCTCTGTTAAAGCCACTCCAAGAAGCTATGACATCAGAAAATTGGTGTATTTGCGTATGACGAGTGTCCCAAGGCCCTGTCTTTTTTTTAATACTTGGCGTCGAGTCGCTGTGGCTTCTCTTTCTCACAACATTCCATCATCATTGTATATCGAATAGTTTTTAAATTACACTCCTAATTCCTGAAAAAACCGACTTTGTCATTGATTAAAAACCCTCATTAGAACGTTTTTCATCGATTATATGGCATTACGCACATTCATGACTCATAAAAATGAAATTAACACGATTTAATAATGTGATAATGAAATAATTTCTAAGGTGTGGACGTGTACGGATGGACTACGGTGTAATGTATGTTGATGAGTTCTGTGGCGTCATATCATGATGTATATGCGTTACGGTGTGACACGGTGATGTACGATGTGACGATGATACGCTCGTCGTGAATTTTACCAGGAAAATGCTCCCCATTCTTGGGTCATATTTGTGGTTGTTGATTGATATATTGATATACGGTTTCCCCCTTTTGTGTGTGCACGTATTTGTCTTATTACTAAAATGGAGATCTTATGTTCCCTGGCAACGAATGGTCCTTTGTAATAAACAGGATAAAAGACACAGAAGACGTAAACTCAGGCGATAGACGTCACATTGTATTCTGTTATATAATAAACCGCCCCAAACTTTCTGAAAAGTAGTTCGACTATTTATTTCGCTCACAACGTAACAATATTCATAGGCAGGAATGTAATGTCGTACACGAGGTCCAGTTGAAATTTGGGACATTCCGGGTGAGCATGAAATATCAGTGGGTCTGCTTGACTGGAAAAATTGCGTGTGTATACCCAGCTAAAATTTTTTTCCGATGGCGGTTTGAAAGAAATGCTTGAAGTTGCCAGAAAAAAGCCCCTAATTCCGCCCTAACGAACCGCAAAGCGCCGTTATTATTGCGCAACTGGAAAGCTCACTTTTTCTCAAACGCGTGAAACAACTTTTTTTAAGGAGCGTGAATGTACTAAAAAAATCCATAGATCATCCGCATTCCCGCAATTGTCCCCGGGGATCCGGGTCGCCCCCTTTCGTGTACAATATATATCCGTTGAATCTACAATTACGTAGGGCGCGAGTCAGGCCTCGGCTCGTCGAGCTTCTCCGCTCCCCTACGGGCCTTTTTCGTCCTTTGGATATCGCGTACTACGTGTGACTCGCGAACGCTATCCAAGCCGCGAGTCAGTGTACCGAGAACACTCGCGAGGATAAATTCCACTCACGTTTGCCGTAAGTTTGCGCGCCGAATACTAAAACCACGTGCTACTACACCGTGCTTTCCCACCAACGTTCTCTTTCGCCCTCTCTTTTCCTCTCCCTCGCTCTTCCTCTTCCACAAAGTTGGAGCAAACAGGATCAATACTAGCTGCGAAATGGTGAGACTCTTTGCGGTGCCAGAGAGGGTTACACTCAAGCGTTTGTGCTTAGGCCTAATCATTCATGCGCATACGTACTCATATGTAAAAGGCATCGTGTGCTAGCTTGGACCATTAAGAAAAATGTGCACAGCCGTGTACGATGCCCCGCTGAAAAATTCGCTTACACATTTTCGCGAATTCGCTCCTTCCATTGTTCACGCATGCATGTCACGAAACTTATTCTCTCTCATTTTCTCACCAGCATCCACCTTTACCTTTACGAGTTGGGAAACACTAAGTGACTGTTGAATTTTCTCTTCTAGAACTTCTTAAATTTTCAGAAACTGTGATGGTACATGGACAGAAGTGAGGAACATTTAGTTTTAAAATTCCTTCTTCTTTTTTTCTTCCATTCGGTCCACTTTGCATCAAAGCAATTTGAACGTCCAAAATCATCGTATCAACCTTATTTTTGAGTATTTCTGAGTTAGACCTTTGCTCTCAACTCACATCTCAAATATTCCAGTGACAAATCTGATGAATGATTATCGGATTCGCAAAGAAGTGGAGTGGATGTACAGAAAAATAAATCCCTACAGACGCATATTTGAGCGTTCGGAAAATCTTAGGGACACGGATAAACTGGGGGCGAAATAACCCATATATAATTGGACCATCCCATAAAACCTTGGCTTGGAACGGTTGTACGATACGTGAAGTGGATTCGTTGATGCCCCCCGACGTTCCTGGGAATACAGATGAGAGGAAAGATCACCACAAGCATCCCAAAGTTGTACGTGTTCCTGTCTTATTCGCCAATGGCTGCAAGCCCAGGAGCTTTCTACTGGCTTTTTCTTGTGTTTCCTTCCCTCATTCTTATTTTCCTTTCCGCGCTTTCGTTCCCATCTTGTCATCCCCTTCTGATCTCATTCGAACCTTCAACATGGCCCTGAGTTCAAGCTTATTCCCCAAACGAGAAGCACAAGCTGGAAGTTTCTCAATGCAGGAATCGTCTTTTCTTAAATTACCATCGGAGAAACAAACATTTCTGTCAATTCTCCCCTTGAAATTCCGAGATTTTCTCATGACATTTGAATTTCAATGTGGAACGAATTTTATTTCAAACGGAAGCATTTTTTGAGATTTGGCTCCATTTAAATTATTCGGATTCAATTGGTCTGAAGTAGGAAAAAATTTCAAAAAATATTACTGATGATTCAACACGCGTGTTTCAATTTTTTTAAACCACAAATGATGCAAATACGAAAATAGGATTTCGTTGATGTATTTCCTCTTCAAGATGAAAAAAAACCTTCGAAGGTAGTTTTGTGAGGAGATGTTTTTGTTCAGCATTTTCTTCCTCCTTTACTTTCCCTCGCCGAAGACTCGGCGAGGGCTGACTTCATCCCCCCCGAGGCCTGATATTTTTTTTCTCCTTTCGCCCATCTTCTATTATAACTTGGCCTTGACGAAATTGAATTTTCACTTCTATACCATCCAGCCCAAAGTGTCAAATACAACCAAATTCGACAGTCTGGAAAATTAAATCTCACCCTTCCAAGGCCCTTCCTTCACCCTTGACTCTGAAATGAAAGTAAAAATAGGTCCAAGAAAGTATCGTTGTGAACATTTTCTAAAATGTATTACGGTAATAACAACACTGTTTCGCATGAAGAATTGACATGGAAATTCTGGTTATCTGTTACATTGCCTTATCCTACAAATTTCTTTGATTCGTCTCACTAATATTTCAGCTATTTTATAGAACATTTTTTAATAACTTTTTCCAGAATGCTCACTCCTGTGAAAAAACGTGGCTCGAGCTTTCCATCGAGAATGATGCGAAAAATAGTTTTTTTTTTTTTTTTTAACGTAAAGCTGCCAACACGAAAGCTCTCATTCCATACGAATGTTGTTTTTCTGTAAACGAAATAAACTTTCGTCACAAAAATGTAACATTTGAGAGAAAATTATGAAGACCATTTCCGCCAGTAAAAAATCGAATAAATACTCGCGAATATATGTACTGAAAACAGTGTGCCCGCTTTCCCCCCTGGTATGTTTCATATTATGATCGTAGATCATGTTGGGCTCGTGAACACAAGTGTATACGAAGTTGAGAAGAAGCGTAGGTACCTCATAAGCAGAGATATAGAAGATTCTTGGACAGGAGTTATTGGCACGGTAGTATATACTACACAGATGTTGCTGACACATTTTTTTTTCTTTCACTTCACGATTCTTTTATTTTTCTCCTCGCAGTATTAGCATCGGAGTCGGGGTCTCAAAAAGACGTTAGATCGTCAATCATCGCATTTAATTCTTCCACAATTGTCGGAAAAATGTTACTATTATTATTCTGAAATGCGAACATTCTTTATCGACTTTTTCGTGCTTTTAATCTAATCAAGTTTCCATCGGTTATTTTTTGACGTTTCTTTAATTTAGAATGTGGCTTAGAAGTCGATCTCCTCCACCCTTCGAGCATTCCGGAATTGCTTCAAACGATCCGCTTTTCTCTGACAAGATTTGTTGGAATAATGCAAGTTCTTCATACGAATGTTATTTCAAAGTTTTTTAATACCATGTCCCATGACCAGGAAGAAGGTTTTTTTCAACAGCAAGTGTTCTCTGCAATCCCATTAATTTAATAAACAAGTTTATTTCAACCTTTCATTAATGTGTCGTACGAGACTCTTTGTGGAAAGTTCGTTTGAATTAGTTTGCTTTCTCTATTCGGCGTTTAATATTTTCACGTATATTTTTGTAAACTTTTATTGAAATACTTGTTTTATGTAATTCACACTGATTTTATTGATTTTTGAAAAATACGGTTCAGCCACGAGCCAATGCCACGATCAAACACTATAACAAGCTGCTCGCACGTGGACCTCGCCTTTCACAGAGTCAAGTTCTTACGACAAAAATAGCCATCCTTGGAAATATCGTTCCCGCGCTCATACGACGTGGAGAAAAAGGGAAAAGCGCTCGATGCCTTTTCTTTCATCACGCTTAGACAATTTTTTCTCAAGCTTCGGTCTCGTTCACTCACGCCCTTCTCTCCCTCTCATTTCACCGACTGAGTGTCTCAAGACTCAACCGGCCGTTTGTGAAGAAACCAGCACTCGTAAAAAATGATGAGCTAATACGCCCGGTCTGTCATGTCATATCTTATGAAACTTGAGGCTTACAAACATTGGCATGAACATCTTTGAAGACCGTGTGTCCAACAACAAACAAATTAAGTCAAGACTACGCAATATTCGAAATTCACTTTCATCGTGAATAATTAGTTTTTATCACTTATTATCGTGAATAATAAATGATTAAAATTGCATTCATGGATTTAATTCTCAGATAATTAAAAATTTCCCTAACACCATTGTTTTTAGAGGATTTTGAAATATTAGAAAGCGATTTAGATTTTGATCTCAGCTGGTTCTCATCTCGACGGTTTTCAATATTAATATTTCTCATTGTTCTCTCTTATTGTACTAAATTTATTTCAATTTTTTAATGTTAAAACACACATTTTTAATGCACGAACAAAAATGCTTAATATGAATTGCGAATTATCTTGAAAAACGACATCATTTTGTCGTCAAAAATCAACAATATAAACTTCGACTGTTGAAAGCAATAAGTTACGCTGTGCGTCGAAATTTGACTCATTCCCGTTGCACTAAGACTCGAACACGAGGCCACTCGAAAGCGTGGTGACACACCGGAGTGCTAATGCAATTTTATCGATCTCCATTGATCAAGTACGTTTCAACAGTCCATTATATTACTTTTTCTTGCGACCCCTTGGAGTATGAGCACTCGTACATCCAGCTGAGGCTTTTCATCTAATTTCTAAGAACGATTCACGTCATCTTTCACAGTATTCGGTTGAATAGAAAAAATGATGGTTCAGATCGTAAAAAATTGACTCGTGCATCAAATGGATGTCAGTGCCTGCGCATAATACGTTGAATAGAAAAAATGTCGGTTCGCCGAAAATAGAAAGGACCTGGCGAGAGACGTGTAATCGGAGAAGCGATACGACAGTCCCATTAGTCCTAAGAACCGAAAAATACATTCCCTGATATCTCCAATTACGAATATCGCAATATGCCCCCTCGTACAATAGGGATCAGATTATAATAGCGTTCTCGAGAGTCTCCGGAGCATTCGTTTGTTCGATTGAGCACGGTGTGGACTGTCGCGCATTGACAGAAAAAAAAGTATCGATCATCCGGCCCTCTGTGGAAATTCGATATTACACTCGCTCCGCACGATTCGAGACGAGCACACCTCTAAAATTCTGCGGTTTGCGCTTTGCCAAGTGATCCATTTACGTGCCCTGCGTGGGAGAACAAAAGCAGAAGGAGCAGGTGGAGGGATGCACGCGGTAGAAAAAAGCGAAGAAAAGAGTGCGATGTTAGATCGAAGCGAAGATTGTGAAAAAAAATGTTTAAATCGTTTAGAATTTCCATATCGATGGCAAATGACAGCGGACTGTCCTTCGTTATCCCGGGTCGTTTATTCACCGACTCAATCTCAACTCGAGGCTTAGAAACGAAGCTGCCGGGTTTCCCACATGAAACAAAAGAGTCGATCGTTCCCTTCGCTCGAGGATCTCGCTCGGTGGACAGGAGATTCGTTGGCGCGTGGAAAGCCGTCTCAAATTTCGCTGAATCGAAGGTGACGCACGGCCCAGCTCTGTCCCTGTATACCGGAAGTGCAGGGCTTGCAAATTCAGCCACGTTTCTATTGCCGAACGCAAAGCAAGCTTCTGAAGGGCGGCAAATCGATTTCATCTCGAGCCGTCGACAGCCCTCCCTTGTAATGTTAGCGCCTCATCGTTGTCTCGGGTGCTTCGAGTGCTGTTGATCCTCCATACGGATACGAGTCGTGTACGGCTTGGTGACAGCCAAGATGGAATTTTGATATGCTCAGTGCGCACGGCACACTTGAAACTCACGAGGAAAATTTACTCTCGTACAGAAACTAAAACGCCACTACAAACGCTGAAGAAGCAACGACGAAGATGTCAAAGTTATTAAAAGTGTTACCAAACCCTGCGCTAAAGGTACTAAGTCGATCTCAAAGGGTGGCAACGTCATCAAGTTGGCGTCGAACGCGTCGAAGCTTCCGTAATGAAAGCCAAGCTAGCGTTACCACATTAGCTCCGGAGCTGTCTTAATGGGCCTCAAAGCTACCGAGTTACCTTAAAAGCTTGTTGACGCCACGCTTGCCTCGGCAGACACCGTAGCCGCTAATTGAACTGCTACGCAACTTTAGATACCGTTACAGGTGTGATCAGGTACCGAGACTAATATCTAGTTAAAGGAAGAGCTTGTGGATTGATGCGACTACGCGAAACCGGATTGGTTCACGATTAGTTATTCATCGGAGTAATGAAAGTAACTTCTGCTTCCTGCATACTTGCATAAAATTTATTCCATTTTTTACATATATTCATTTTTTATGTTTCCATTAATTCCTTTTAGATTTTATTTTTCGTATTTCATATCGTATCATCGTGACTCATTCAATAGTGCTCGATGCCCATTTAGCTCAGTTCTTTTCGTTGTACAGTAGTTTCATACGTTATATTCGCTTCGTCTCCGTACTCCGCCAGAGAGTGTATTAATAAATCGATCCTTTTATCTTTCTCTCTCTCCCTCTTGCTCTTCACTCCCTCGCCATTCCTCTCGGCCATTCTGCCCCTCGCCGCTTAACAGTGGTGTTCACTCATTGTTGTTGGAACGTGGTGACACACGAAAACGAACGCGAGCTGCACGTTCGTCTGAAGTGGCTTCCGCCGCACGGGCCTCTATATTATGTTTCCAGTCTACTCTTCCGGGTGTCTCCATGCTCCTCTACTCTTACGGACATGAGAGCCGACCGAGGCTTTAGTTCCGCCAGAGAATGGTTCTTGTTTCTAGCTCCTGGCCTCTCATCGTCGCTTCTTTTTTCCGCTTTAAAACAGGGTTTTACAGGGTTGGCTAATCGCAGGTGTCACAATCTCTGAACGATAAGTGTTAGTTTGGACGATTAGAAATTCCGAAGTTTCTGGTTGATGGCTTGAGCACGAATGTCTGAATGATTTGCGGCTTTATTTTCAGTGTAGAACAAATGCGGATAGATTCATAGGTATTGAGCTGGAACGAGATTTAAGGGCTGCAGTTTAGCCCTAAAGACGCGAGAGGGAGTTGATGGGGATCGGGACAAAAGAAAGGGCGGTAGAATACACCTGCACAAAGCTCGAACCTCGAAACAAGCGGAACCGAGTTCCGTAATTGAATCGCCTGCTATATTTTCGTTTAGCGGGTTGCGCAACAGCGGAGGTGGGTGGCTTCGTCGGTAATACAGGTTTGTTGATGCTTCGTTGCGCGTACGTAGGCACCCGTGGTGAAGCGAGCTCGCACACGCGGATCACATACACGTCAAAGGACCTCGGAGCAACGGAACGTTGGCAATCGAATTAAAACTGTGCATCCCTCGGAAAATCCAGTGGTTGTTAGGGATCCCATGCGTTATTTATGTCTACTACTTGCCATACGTACGACTCAAAATCTCGTTATTGCGCGAATGAATTTAATGAGAATAAAACCCAATGGGTTTTATGAGCGAATCGACACGAGCTTGCCAGGGCTCAGAGCGATTAGAACCGACTCTGTCTTTACCCTCTGTGTCCGTTTGAAACTTTGATGTTCGCGAATAATGTAGCTTCGCCAAACTTCAACTACGGCCTCCAATAACAATTAATTATTTTCACGAATTAACTTGATCCTGGCAAAAAATGATGAAACATTTTTTCGCATTCACCCTTATTTTACACTCTCGACGAACTGAATTTACATACCACGATGAAAAACGACAAAAAATACTTTTATAATCCCTTAGACACTGTGTGCGTTAGTACGCTGTTGATTAAAGTACGACGTCATATGTGACGCTTCGGGCGTCCTTGTTACACATGTTGTGGCAGCTTATGCTGTGACGTACAAAGGCACGCATTACCCATAAAGCTCACGTACACACCTAGCGTTCTCTTATTTGACTTTTCTCGGATTATTACAACAGAAAAATCACAGGCTAATGGTGGTTAGTTTCATAACGAAGAGAATGGAAATAATTGGGAGATAAACTAAGTGTATTTAATATCGAAAATAGGGGCTGTTTCCTGCGACGATTGGATCATGAAAGTGCGGGAATACGCGCCCGGATGTTCGACACTGATTCGTCCCTATGTATTCTCCGATTCAATATGAAAACGAGGTTATACCGGATCTCCGAACACGTACCAGCCAAAGACTCGGAGTGAGGGCTCTTGATGTTTGAGGAAAGGACCTGGAGATACGAAAAGAGAAAAAAAACGCATGAAAGCCTTATCAAAAGCTTTTTTCGACCCGTGACGAAAAAGAGTCGACAAAAGACGAGGGAAGAATATGGGAACACGAGGGGTGAATTTGTGGAGGGTTGTCGCAAGACTTTTCCTTGATTTCTTCTGCTCTGCGATTCATTGGAGCTGCAAGCTTCCGTCCGGAATGATTCGAAAGTAACGGAGAGCAGAGAAATTAGTGGAATCAAAGCTGAACGAGAAGTTCCCACGGATCAAAGATCCACAATGTTTATTCTTTCAAAGGTTTTTCCATCTTTTATGTATTCTCACAGTCCCATTATTGAATAAGATACAACTGATGTTGATCCATGCTTAGACCACGCTAAACTCGTTTCGTCAATTCATGTGTCAAACTCAGCAAAAAAAAAAAAATAATTGATAGACCTGGAATTAAAACGAACGCATACAGGTTTGATGCGACATCAAAGTATACGACGCAATTGTTTGGTACCATCGAGCAAGTACTCCCAGATCCCCGGACTATTATTAAATTACTTTTTTCATACAGAGCAATTCAGGATCGCACCCAGTCGACTGATTGCACAATTAATGGCCTTCCATCGGTCCATACTCATTTCGTACTGTTTATCCGAACAGTTGTGACATGCACATCTGGTATACAAGCTCGATATAGCGACAAAGAGCCTGCGGGACTTCGTCATCGATGAACGACCACGGCCAGAATTGGAGAGCTTGTCCATCCGAAGTTGCATGTGATTCTATTAGTTGCTTCGCTTGATTCCAAGTTCGATCTCTGAGTCGATGTAGCAGCGAATTCACTAATGCACACATTGCGTTTCGAAGATCTTATCGATACTAGCCTCCAGTTAGTGGAGGGAATTTTGAGCCAACACTATGTTATGGCTTTTCGGTCATTTCATTGTGTACTCTCTTTGGCCCGGGGAATTAGTAGTAGGGTGAACCACGCCCTTACATAAACAACGTAATTGCAGAGGCGCTTTTCGTCCTACGGAATAACATAGTTCCGTGATGCTTTCCTTTAGGGTGGTTGATTCCTTTCTTGATGTTACTTCAGGCCACACGGGCTTTTATCCCACTGTTATCACAAAATGACTTTACCTCTACTTACTCAACCTCACCCTTCTTCCAGAGGGTGGAAATTTCTCTCACAAAAACCTCCCTCGCAATCCCCTTTTCCGGCCCCTCCATCTTACTTGCTTTCCACACAACTCGTACACCCACCCAGATAAATCCTAGTCGCACGTGACTCACGTCACTATCTCTCGGATCGTGAGAAGACACGACGTTATTTTCCATCCTCTGCATTGAAAATCGGACTCGGTTATCGCAACAGTCTCTACAATATGCCAACTATTTCTGCTGGAACTAAGTTTCGATCTCTGAGCCAATGATAAACCGAACCAGCAATTTAGTTACGTCCTGGATCAGCCTTATAATTGACCGAAGCGAATTTGATCGTTGGAGGGGTATTTCGGTGTCAAGTCGAATTTCCCTTGTTAGAGAAGATTTTTCAACACGGACACCACGAAAATTGTACCCAATATCAAATGGTAATTTTGACAACTGTACTAACCGCGCTTTTTTTTTATGTTACAGGTAAGTTTGAAGTTCCGAAGCCTCGTTTTGGATGCTTATAATCTCAGAGGATAGACGAGTATACAGCACACTTGACCAGTTGCCAGCCAATTAGCAAGAGAATGATGAAATTCATTTTCTCAGCTCATGACAAAATCACTAGATGGAGTTCAACATACCCAGAGCCGGCGTCACGTCTTTTTATCATACAAACTCTGCTTGAACGCTCCTAGCATGAATCAAAAGTTTAAGCTGCAAAAAAAGAATGAAAAAAATGTAAGAAAATCACATCAGCGATTCAAGTGCGACAAAAGTGACATGGGTAAGGCGATTTAAGCTGTGAGATGTGGAGAGATGACGTTGAATAAGGCTGTGATTTTTTATGGTATCTCAAAGGCAACTTTACATTCTAAAGTACATGAGAAAGTTTCTGAAAATTGTGTTATCGGTTCACAATTCATTTTGACCGATAAAAAAAATAGCTGCGGTCGTAAAAATGGATAATCAAAACACTGGACCCTATGCATCCCGATGAAAAGGATGCTGTTCAAAATCTGCTTCAAGAAATACCTCGAGAAAATCCTTTTAAGGACGTTCACGACTGATAATCGAAGACAAAATTTCCGTATTCTCTCGGCTTAGTTCAACTGTCACTGTGTAGCGCGCGCCCCTCTCCCTACTTCGAAACTTTTAGCACGGACTCTATGCACTAATACGAATAAGGCTCTGGCGCACCCTATAAATATACACTAATACCTTAGAGCGATGCGGAAATCTGGCAACCTTGCTTGCCTGCTACGTACTTTCAGTAGTATTCCATTTTGTATAAATTAATTTATTTGTTATTGTTGATAATTTTTCATATCTCATTTTAATATTTATAATCTCGAATGCTAAATTGAACATTCATATGTATGAACAACTTATTTTTATAAAAAAGTGTCATTCCCAAAAAGTCTCCAAAAATGAGAGCTAAAATGTGTAACCATAAATGCTTAAATTGACAATTCTTTATGAGATAAACCGTTGAATATGATGAAAATAAATTCCTGCCAGTGTGCATGCGCGTGAAGTCCCTCCCCCTTGCCCTTACGTATCGTTGCCCGGCAGTGTTGCCGCTACACAACGGCGTCATCCCTTTCATGCGGTGGCAAAATCACGCTCGCAAAATCATCAAATTTATAGCTTTGAATCGTTACTACGTATGAACGATACGGCTGAGCATCTCTATTTTTTTTATATTTTATTCCTAATATCAATATCTATCATGATGCATTTTTTTATCAAATACTATAGAAAATTGTGACTGCTATTAATTAGAATGTCTCTCAAACTCATGATTTGCTTATACCTTGCATGTTAAATTTCCCAACTTCAACAACGAATATCTCCACTTTGGTACGGGCATGGTCTTCAAAATTTTGCAAGTACATTAAGGAAGCTATAAATAGTGTGTCATCTAAATTTTAAGAAAATCTATAGAAAATCGATTTACTCGTGAACGTCCTTAAAGAGAACAGATTAGTCGATAAGTGATTGAAATTATTTTTAAAATAAGATAAACGTCTGAACGGTAATGCTGTGTTTTAATTTATGTTTCTTTCAATGAAATAACGAACAGAATTTAGTATTCTTCACAATCGAGCGTAAGGTTTTTTCAACTTCGCCAAATATGGAACCATAGCAGGGATAAAAGCTCTACAACTTTAATCAACTAAATGATATTTATACTCTAAATACACGTATAATTTTGAATACAAAGCCTTTTCAAAGTCACCCAAATTGAATCCACCAAGGAGGATACTACGAGCGATAAGGGTATCGAGTTTCGCGCAACCCTGTAACCCTCCGCGTTGAGGCAGAGTAGGAAAGGAAGCAGGGTCGTTTGGTAATCTGTCGTGCGAATTTTAACGGCGGTAAAAGCCGCGAGAAATTCGCACGGCTAATAAAATCCGAGGTCGGTGGGTAAAGTTCCAAGAAGGCGATGTCGAGCGCATACGATACCGTGGCTTAGCTATGATACGCACGAGAACCGTTTTATACTTCGTACACCCACGAGCCTTAGAATCGATCCAGCGGAGACTCGAAACTACTTACAGAATTTCTTCGAGCTGAACAATTACGTCACTGTAAGACTTATTCTGCATCCCTCATGAATAGGGCCCCAAAGTTATAGGCTTATTAAGTCGAATCTTTTCTCCAAAGACAAGACTTGTAATTATGTTAGTGAACTGTAGCAGGCGGCATAACGATGACTGCTGGTAGGGCATGCCGGAAGCAAAACGACCGGAGCTTTATCCTTAATGGTCAGCAACAGCTTTTGGCGTCGACTAATTTTGGCAAAGGTTTCCCATCAGCCCACTATATTCACAGCTTCTCCCTCCTCTCTTTCGCTCTCTCCCTCGTTGTACACATCCCGCCTCTATAATAAAACCCACTGTCGATACTCGATCCTGCAGCACCATCGACTATAAACCCCGCGTTTCCCATCCTCCCCTTAACCATAATACGTAATACCATGGCCAGGGATTTAACGTAATACGTGTGTAACAGCATCAGGATCTGGGATGGCTCGAATTAAAATGGTAAGTGCAGCCAGTCCATATACAGGGTGGCGAGTACAGCAACATTTCCGGAAATGGCGCCTTCAAATGTGAGCTGCGATGATGCTTTCAATATTGTACTGATATCGTAACGCAATATTTTACGTGTATCGTCGTCGTAGCTAGTAACAACCGTCATTCCATATGGGAAAATGGAGACAAACTCCATATTGTAGGCTGCAAAGTTACTCTAGTCGATGACAAGCTTACGGAAAGCAGCTTTTTCAATAGAAGTTTCATCCCAAAACTTGCAATTCCAACTATTCTGCAGACAAATTATCTAGATAATAAAACTGCATTACTGATCAAGGCTTCTGATCTTTTGCTTGAAATTTTTATTTGCTATTCTCGTTTCTCCGACTGGGTATTCAACCCGGAAAAACATCGAGTGCTGTACCAACCGGTGTTTGGTGGCGATTAATTTCGTTCGGAATTTCCATTAAAAGTGTCATTCGACACCCAGTAGAGACAAACAATTCTGAGTTATAGACGTCCGGCAAATGTCGATATCGGAATCGCCCAGTCGAACAGTTTTGAGGTATCGTTTCACCAGTCATAACAACAACAATGATGTTGCCATTTCCGTGTGCTTTGCTTTTTCTCTCCCATCGGTTTTCTCCCAGAATGAAATGGTGCAGCGCCGAGATAGTAATATCCCTTCGAAAGGGAGCTGTCTCCACCCTCCCTTTTTCCGCATGAGTGTTGTCCACTCCTTATTTTTCCTGGTCTGACCTTTATTTCAATCACAATCTCAACGAAAAGGCGGGCAAGCGTAACGATTATCAATTAGAATCAAACATCTATCAACGTATAGGTACAACGTACTATGTACCGTGACTAATATTAATAATAATAATATTAAGGCTTTTCCCAAAGCGCAATGAATCCATGTTGCCACGCATGGAGCCAATTTGATTAGATTTAACAATCAATGAGTTGATACCTAACACGGAAAACCTTTTCGAGGGGTTCAAAAGGATTTGACGAATTTTATTATTATCATGACTCTGCTCTTCCTATCCCCTGACCTTGAGATACTACGCAGGCATCAGATCACTGAAACCTCCAAGTGGAAAGGTATTCGTTTTGACCTTCGAAGCGTAAACAGAGGAAAGGTTGAAGGTTATTCGATAACCTGCTTGACCTCTGGCTGCCTTGCAACCTTTTTTCTCCTCTGGCTTCGTCAGAAAACTTGTTACGCAACATTAATTTCGGTCCGCATTCACGTGAAAATCGCTGATCTCTTGTCGCATTATTCTTCTTTGCCCTGATCCAACAGCCCACCCTGAAGAAAAAAGGATATTATCTCACGATGAGATCCCTTTCATGACTACGTTGTTCCAGGCCTGGAAATCAATACTATTCCAACAGGCGGAAGACCTGAAAATAAACTCTACTACAAACCGAATTTTCTTTCTTGGCAATCGGAGAAATTGGTTGGATAATCGAAACCTTACAGTCTCATTTTCTCTCGTGCTCATACAATTTTTTGCTAAACGAATAAGACGAGTGCGATATTGATGTCACCAGCGAGTTCTAAATACACTCAACTCCAGCATTTTTTTAAGTTACTTTACGTTTTGTGCGAGTACCAAATTTAGTTCGATTGAAGATTCTGTTCTGAAGACCGAGTTGATGAAAACCTATAGACTGTGAGAATTCTTTGTCCATCGATCAGCCAACTGGCAGTTGGCTCGATCGAAAAGGTCAGTGAAAGATTGGAGCTGATTTCACAGCACGTTGAATGGCACTTGGATCTCCGACGTGATGAACAGCTAGAAAGTTGAAAACATTCCTGATCAGTGTACTAATCGATAGAATTTGAAGGCTCAGCACATGGAAACACAAGCCCGATATAAGACCTCTGAAGAAGTTCCCTCGGCCATCGATCTAGCTCAGCATGTTGGACAACGCTAGGGAAGATTTTGATCGCGAGTAAAGAATGGGAGGATGAATTCGCTTCGTAATTTATTTTATTCTCTACTAGTCGTTCGGGACAAATCTAGGAAATCAAACACCGCTTTCCATTATCGGATGTTCGAAGTTTAAGATTGCCGCTATCAATCTGCAGCAGTCTTGAAAATACCACCCGCGATTCGACGCGCATTCAAGAAATTCGATTCGTTTTCGTTGATAAACGCACATCGATGGTAGATCCATCGAGTTATTGATGCCCACCACCATATCTACCCAAAAGTTCACCTACGAAAATAAATCATGACTTTAATTCTTCGAGGACCAACAAAACTGACTTAGCATTGGACTTACACGTGTCGAATGATGCGCACGCTCCGTATTTTACACTCCAGACAAATGGTCGGATTGGACCTCCAGCGCTTCCCTTCCCGAACGCAAGCCAATCGATACGCGTCGCATGGTAGGGGACTTTGAATCTAGATTCGATGAATCGAAGTTGCAGTATACGGACGTCAAACACGTTCATCTAACCTTGGCTCAACCAATGCCGGAGCTTAGTTTCTTGATCATTTAATTCAGTTCTCGAACTGGAAATTTCATTCCTTGAGAACACTGATGTAACCTCGTTTCCTCCTCTTTTTTTCGAGAAACCACATTTTTTCGATCCCAAATAGATTTGTTTTTTGTGACGATTTCTGAATGCCGGAATCATCCATCGCTTGCTGCGATAACGGAGATGTCAAAAGCACTTTTAAAGACGCACCATTCGTGACCGTTCAATAAAAATTGCCTCGTGAAAAATATGTTGCCTTTTTATTGACTTTTTATGTATATAAAGTATCAGGCTCCCAGACCGATAAGCCTCGACCATCACTGTCAAATCAGTAGTGATCGACGTTATCAATACAAAGACAATTTTGTTCGACCTCTCGAATGCCCCAAAGACCTCAAAACTCAGTAGAATGGGGTTGCAAAGGAAAGTGGTCTGGTTCTTACCGCTCTATCGGAATCATCCACTTTATGGAGGAGCGCCCAAACCAATCATATGAAAGCATGATTTGTAGATCCTTCATGCGCGATGGTGCAAATAAACGTGCGGATACTCTTCGTGGACTCATTTTTCGGGTATGAGTTATCGCAGTGGTTGTGTAATTCTAATGCTGCACGGCGTGTACGATACGGGGGTTGGTCATGGGGGCACATTTAAGGAGTTAGCAGTAAAAATAAGTGAAATTTGAGAACTATTATGTCAAAAACCCTCCGTCTGCTTCCATTCAATTTTGACTTCATCAAAAATTCAACTATTAATAAGTATTGACAATTTTTTTCAAACGCCCTGGCCAAATTCTGCAACTACCACACATGGTTGGAATCAGAATTGAAGGTCGAAAATTAATGTGATGAATTTCAATAAAGGAACGATTTGTTATGTTTTTTGTTTATTCGTTTGAAACTGGAACGATTCGAAGAGCTTGACACGTGAAATTTTATGAATTTCTGAAATCTTGCACTGCGCATTTGAGATTATTGTCGGGCAAATATGTGCTCGTGTTTCGGAATGTCGAGGAATATCTGACAATTTTCAAGGTTTTGGGCTGTTATAAATATCAATGAGTAAAATCATTTATTTTTTACGTCGCCAACGCAGATGTTCTCCCTCACCAAAAATTGGCCTCTTTCCGAGGTGACGCCCGCTGGATATTATTTCATGATCACCCTTGTGAAAAGCCTAGCTGAGACGAGCACATTTTTTCCCAACATTGTAGCCACGTGACCACGTTAGGCGTCGTCAGTCCCTCGCCGCATGTCGGATTAACGCGTCGTAAAATATACAATGATCAGAGACCGAAAATATTTGTCTGGGGCTTATTGTGAGATGATTTTCATGGATTCTGTTCTGAGAAATCTCACCAGCGAATGCTTCAAAACTATTGTGTGTCAACAGAAATGTAGCTCGAGAATCAGGAAGTGATCCGACTGTGTCGTGTGCCATCGTCACATCAGCAAACTACTGAGTTTTCGTCACCTCATTACTTTTGGATCCCTCAACATTCTTTTTTCCTCAAATGAAGTTGTTTTCGTAAATAGAGGCCTCAAAGAGGTGACAACTTACGATAAACACTTGTGAATCGTACGAAACGAAGTGACTTGATGAAGTTTTCCGACTCAACTGTAGCGCAGCGACTCAATGAAAAATCTACGTCACGTGGCCACCCGAAAATAACGGGCATATTTGACGGACGCGTGGCCATCTATGTTTCGACTCGCCAAACGCGTGAGCTTGGGGTGTCAATCAAAAAAAAATGGCGGGGATGTAATTTCGAAGCTTTCTCTTGGTCCTTCCGCAATGTGTACGTGCGGTGGGAACGAAATAGGGACGAGGGCAAAATTGAGATTGACAGTTAATTCCAACCTCCTTCTCTCTTCCTCCACCTTTATTTCGCTACAGTGCGCTTCCTCCATGCCACGAGCAGATAGCAACGGGAGCAGCAGCCGGTGGCACCTACGAACGCGTTTAGGAAGAGCAGATATGTATACACCCGTGCCCGAAACGCTTCCCTCCTCGTCATCCTGCCACCGGGTATCTGTCATAAAACTCTCTCTTTCTCCCGGTCTCGGTTTCACCGTCTCTCTCCCTCTTTCTCATTTTCCTTTCCCCTTGCAGCCCAGCTCGATGAGCAAGCGAAAAGGCCTGAAATTTCGAGGCGCCGAATTGAGCTTCCGCTTCAGTAAAAACGACCACGACCGCGATGTCACCGGGATGAAGAGTCGCTACGACAAAAAAAGGGCGACGAGCCTTCATTCAGGAGAATCACGTTTTTTTCGTATCTTCCTTTCATTCATATCAGCCACGATGCCTCTTTCTGTATATTTGCTTTTTTATATTTCTCGACATCACAATAGGGGCTCGGAATCTCATTCAAATGTGACAGTTTTCTAACATCATTGTGACAAATCTTTGTCCTCTTGAGAAAACGTAATTACAACGAAGCGTGAACATTGGGACCAGTTGCTCCAGGAAAAGAACAGAAAAGGACTCCCTTTTGATAAAGCTGCTTCCGTATATCAACATTTCTCATCATTAGCTTGTTGAATGTGCGTTGCATGTGACTCGCTGCATCTACATTCTCAACAATTTGATAAACAACGATCAGTGCGCTCTTAATGGAATTCGTTGACAGATTTTCGTTATTCCAATGGCCACGTTGTCTCGACCCAGAATCTGACGTTTCGAGAACCCTGAGAAACGAGTTTTGTGACAGTTCTTTTTTTCGTTTATTTCAAATTTTATTTCATTTCCAAATACCAACTGATCGATTAATTGTGAATAAATTGTAGAGTGTTGAAGGGTTACCTTGAAATAGGTCAGACATTTCTGATTGATCCTAAAGCTCAGTGAGCTGCGTTCGCACGGTGGTGCTGTAGGTTTGGGAACCTTGAGCCAAGGTCGCCCGTTTCACCTTTCACTCTCGAAGCTGTTGCTCTGCGCCTCGATGCAACTGGCAGTTACTTTCCCAAAAGTGGTCGACTAGCTGTTGCATCTGAAGATTAGTGGCGCTCACATCACAGCTTAAAATCGATATAAGCCGGAGCAGTTCGTCCAATCGCCTGGGGCTTATGCACTGGGTCAGTTGGGAACCCGATAAATCGTCTGATAACGTCACAGCACCACAGGACCTAAAATTTATGCTTTTACTTCATCAACCTAAACTTCGTCTTCATTATCTTAGAAAAAAACCCTTTTTAACATTGCAGAGAATCTTTTCCACCAATTTCAGTTGAATAATTCGGAGCTGGCACTGGTTGAGGCGCAATTTGTCCAATCGGTCACTCATCCAAGTACTGAATCTGAGGAATAGATAATCTGTGAACAATTTTGCATGGATAACCTTTCCCATTCTAAGATTTATATAAGCTGGTAATTTTTCCTGATTATCCACCACCGATAAAATATTTTTTTTCAACGAGCTCAAAAGCCTCAGGTGGTTGAAAAATATCAGCAACTCACGACTCCTCTCCGCTAACGATCCGTTTATTGTGAAGTATTTCCCGTCTTCGGCTGATATCTACGCCGGATACGTCATGAGCCCTCGGGAGTAGAGCGGAAACCGTGTGATTTCCTGTTTTGACTTGCCGCAACAGAAATTCCTGCTCTCGATCAAGAGGGACTCCACGGTCTAACAGTTTACAAGCGAGCTGACGTGTCTGCGGGAAATTATAGAAAGTAAGAGCGAGACGAAGCACATAATGCACTTGCGGGGCGGCCCGTACGCGTTGCCATTAACCGGCGCCCTACCTTAGTCCATTAATAATTCCCATGCCGAGGCGTCAATGTGATGCTTCAGCCGTGGTTTGCGAGTGGAAAGTGTATTAGGGAACGCGCCGAAACCCAAAAGGTTAATAATTTGTCGTGACATGTTGCAATCGTCGAACGCTCGAAAGCGCACGAGCCTGATGAGGGCGCCAAGGTGCTACCAGGTTTTGGGTCAAAAGCGGTAGCAGGTGGAATTCCCGACTTTTTCCTTCGCTGCCCGAAACCAGTCTCCCCGAAAGTTCAAGCCGCGATAAATCTCCGGGAAGCTTCTTCCCAAATGTGAGACTTCCATTAATGGGAGTTTCGTGAAAGACTCGAACGCGGAGAGTTGGCTCAATTACGCTTTAGCTTCCAAATTAAAAATCCTCTTCGAAGTTGTAAACTGCAAAACATGTCCGAAAACAATGCTCGACCCCAAACAAAATTAATTTTCGTAATTTTTAACTCTCCACTGCCCGTAGGGCCAAAAGATTTTTTTTTTTTTTTTAATGCGTTTCACTGCGATCAGTGGGTCGGGGAATATTCCTTTGTCGCCAGTTTTCTCGGAAACTATGATAATCGTCTTGACCAATTTTTCGCATAGCTTTATATATATGCCGAACACTGTTCTTATTTCTTATGTCAGAATTCGTCGCGAACTTTTTTGTTTATTTAACTTTAACGTTACGCATCGTTTGAACATATCGCAATATGACCATATTTCGATCATCGACTACTTCACACCATTGTACGTGGCTAATCCGAGTTTTTGTTTTGAAGCTAGGGTCTCAACTCCACAGTGGCCGAGTATTATCAACTCTACATTATTGGGATCCAACATGTAGGCGGAGCCTATTCAAAATGGCGCAGAAAAGTACCAGTGACATATGAACATCTTTCATCAGTCACATTCATTTTCTGTCAAAATGTTCCTAAGCTTAGAAAATATTTGTGTTTAGGCAGGTACAAATCCTGCCCATTACATAATTAAATGCGATTTAAACTATGAAAATGAATCAAGTGACGAAATCAGTAACGTGTTTATAAACCTCTTATATATACGTGGGAAATTTTTTTTTCCCGGTGGTGCGCGTGAAGAATAATTTGCCGGGTGAATTCTTACAGTTTCATACAAATTTCTTTGCAATTGATAAGAATTTACAGAAGAACACATATTAACTGTCTAGTCTCATGCCTCCTTTTTCTCTTTCCACCCTCGGCCACCAGATGTCATGTCTCTTTACGTTGGATCCCAATATATAAAGATATACGTGAACAATGCGGTGGTGAGTTGCCCAGTGTCGAGTAGACACCCTGCCGGTTTGTCTCATAAAAAAAGTGATGAACTTCAAAAAGTGTGGAATAAAATAATGCTCTAAAAAAACAAAAACTTCCGACTGAAAAACTCCTTCACTTAAGGAAGTTATGAGGCATTAGAATGAAAATGATGTCATCGCTTTTAAACCGATTGCATCTAATAAAGTGAAGTGTAAAAAAAATCAGTTAAATTTTCAGACAGTTTAGGAGCGTCGTTGCTGAGAAAAATCAATAACAATTTGGGCCAAATAACATGTAACCTTATGAAAGTCAAGACACATTCAGTGATATCTCCGTTAAAAATCATGCTAAAAATATGAAATTTTTTGGGCAACATGAGCAAGGCTTGCCGAATAATGTCAATTTTTTCCGATTTATTAGGAGATTTACTGAGATTATATTAATAATAATCCGTTTCCTGTGCAGTTTTTTGAGGCTAGGATTGTCATCGTCCGTGTTTTCGACTAAGCCTTCACCAGTTTTTCGTCTTTTTCCCAACTTTTTTTTAAAGTGTATGCAACATTGCCAAACTGTAAACTGGCCTAAGTTTTGGAAGGTACAGGTCATAACTTTCGGGTAAAAAAAATGTCTGTACGGCCTCAACTTCCTTAAGAAAAAAATAGTAGTAAACTTTGAAGTCTGAAATAAAACAGATGTGGGAATTTTCGTCGGGAGATGTCTCTAATCAAATCGTTGAATAAGAAGTACGACATCTCCCGCCGAAAATCTCGACATCTATTTTATTTCAGACTTTTTAAAGTTTACTACATTTTTTTTCTTAAGTGAAAGAGTTTTTCAGCCGGGAGTTTTTCCATGAACTTTGTTTGTATCGAAGATTTTTTGAACTAAAGAGAAAACTCGTAGCTCCAATTAGCAATTGCAGTCTTCGAAAGAAAACGAAAAAAATGTAATGAATGACGCGTCCGACATTCGGTGTCATCTGATAATCAATGCATTTACACAGGACTTGTGATGGACGTAAACTTAAGCAGAGATATGCCCTTGGATTGAAATTCCACTCGAGTCGGTCTCCCTGTTGATTGCGCGATGCAAGGATTTGCTTTGGAAGCGTTCTGGTCGATTGATGATGAACGAGACGAAGAGAAAAAAAGAGAAAAATCGAGGGATAAGAGTGAGAGCGAAAGGGATGAAGCGGGTTTACTATTGTGCATGTCAGAGGAACGTCACTCACTCGCCCTTTACCCAGCATTGTGACGATAAAACCTGGCAACGGTACCCGCGAAAACATGTTGATGCTTCATCGGGGATTTGATTCAAGTTGAAAAATTTCTGTCGAGAGATGCGGAGACAGAGCTTCTTGTTCTGCATATCAAACAGGGAGTGGGCGAAAGAAATATCCATCTATAGCAACGTCAACAAATCCTACGATAAATCATTGATAGTCTAATTTGTTTAGAAAGAGAGCTTTTATACAAAGTTTCTTTATTTTTGATTTACTATTATTTTTATCCGGTCTGTATATAAACGTAAAAATCGATATAAGAGATAAAATCACGATTCCACTTGATATTCAATTGGAATTTTCTAAAAGTTTTATTTTCCTCTCGATCTTTCTGCATCGCTGCCTGACGAGGTGAAAAATTCATAAGAGATAACGATGATTTACGTTCCGGGCGATATTCATTTACCTCGCAGTCGTGTTTTCAGCCATAAATCTTGGAGCCATAGGAATTTTTCCTCGCTCCGTATACAAGGGTAGAAGCGAAGGTATTAAAAAAGGGAAAATAACGAACAAAAAGGAAACGTCGTTATTAATCAAAAGTAATTGAGGTCGGCGGGGGGTTATGATACTCGGATGGAGCGAGTGGCCAGGTAATCAATAGCCTCGTGCACTTTTGCACCCCTCGAGCTTTTTGATCTCATTCATGTTATCTTAACAGTCCATATATCTGGATGGATTTCCTAGAGAGAAGGCTTCGGAGAAATCTAGTATGGATCGAAGGGTGAGATTTGTGATTTAGCGTAAAATAAAAAGAAGGAAAAAGGAAAGGAATTGATCAAGAGACGTCCAGAGAGGGGGTGAAGGGTTTTTCACTGCTAATCAAAACAAGGTCTCCCTTCAAACGGAAGTCCTGAATTACCGGTGGAAATCGAGTTCACCTAGCGCTCAATTTGCCTCGCTTCCTATATACGCCTTCTTAACCACTTCTCCACCCTCGTCCCACCCTCTCTACCAAATACACCCTTCACTCCTTATCTCCTACCCTCTACATTCTCTCTATTTTTTCTCTACGTTTATCCTTCGAAATTTTCAACGGCTGATATACGTGGGGTGGGCTCTCTCATCCTTGATGGGCCATTCGCGTCCCTCGGCGACGAGTTGTACTGGAAAAACGACGTCTCTTCAAGTTTCTCCGAACCCCGAACACTCGAAGCAGCCCAGCGATCCCCTTGTCCTTGTGAGGGTCGTTTCACGTCGTTCTACCGAAATCGACGCTTCCTACACAATATTTCTGTGAAGTATAATTTCCTATTTTTCCGCCATCTTGCCTACCCTAACGAGTTTCTTTTATCACTGTTGTTTTTTAGGGCCGTTGTTACGAAAAATCGCGAGGGGTTAAAGTTGCTGGAACGCCGCACTCGAAGCGTTCAAATGAACGAGGCGAAACTAGTTGGGAAAACGATTAGCGATGCTCAGACCAATTCATTTGTACGTATCACGTGAGAAAATATTCGTCCGCCTTTCGACCTAACGATTTTCGAAAGACACTCGAATGTCACGAGACGTGATTGAGCACAGTTGGAAAAGTTGCTTGCCCACAGGCGACCACGACTGTTTACTGGAAACTCAAAAACTAATGACAATTATTCGTCACTCTTTTCTTGAATATTCTGTGCCCTCGAGACAGCCAAAACGATGGAGGTTCACCGGTGACTCGACTTTCTAACGTCCAATCCTCGTACAAAGTTCTTCCCGTTTTTCACGGGGCTTAAATTACCAACCGATTCATAGTACAGTGGCGCTTCTCGTAATACCGTGAGCATGCTGAGGAATTCCGTGGTGATCGATCGCGGTTAACCAACAAAAAACACGCCCCGGTGTACTGCCACAGGCGTGCACATGAAGCCCAGCTACGAGGAAGGACGAACCACGATGGACTCTTGTTTATCGCAGTAACCCACCCCGATGCTCGGATCCCATGCTCACGAATCACAGAGCGAGAGGAAGGAGGTTGCAGGGAAAAGTCACTAATGAAAAATCTCGTTTTAATTCTGGTGTTAGCTTTGGCCTTCGTGACGAGGAAAAACTTACGAGATTTCACCATGTCGAGGCGGCTGCCTGTTTTCGCGGACGTCTGGCGGAGCTGTACGAAAAAGTTTCTCCATTTACCGTCGCTTTTTATCATAAATATGGAATTTAGAAATCTCCAGGCGCGCACGTACCGGTAGTTCGAGTTTTCATGGAGCACACAGAGATCGCAGGCTAAGAAAACTGCTCCAAAGCAAAAGTTTCCAGGTTGGAACCGATTTCTAAGCAAATTCGAAAGACACGAGAACAGTAAAGTGAAGAGCTGGCGATGACTTAGAAAGTGTCAGAATTTTTCTAACCTTCGTCTACGCCTCATTCGTTCAAACAAACTTGCCAACGCTCTTAAATTATTCAAGTTTACCCTCGAACGTCCGTCGGTTAGTTCACGACGACTTACGTTGAGAAAAACACTCGAGGTCCCCCGGGAATCATTTCGTCCCTCGATCTCGTAAAGGGAATTTAATTTCGTTGGTGATGTGCGGTGTATACAAGCAACAGCGAAGAACCACCCTCCGACTTGGTCTCGAAATTAACGGAAACCAGGCAAAGCCTTGCCCCGTCATAGAGAGCCGGAAAGGAAAACATTACCGCTACAGAAAAACCTCATGCCCAAAGAATCTTCCGCTCTTGTTCCGCAACGCATTTTACCGACATCATCCTCCCAGTCGTGAATAAAGAAACGTTTTAATTGCGGAAAAACTCCGCTCCCCGACTCACTGGCAAGGATCCTATCCTGGGGCACTGTCTCTCTCCCATCATATATATACTCCTGCTAAGCCCGTTCTCATTCCTGTGGTATGGTAACACTCCACCCAGACCTTGGTACCGTTTCTGTGTTCTCGTGCTCCAGGCAATGCGAAAATCCACCACACACCAAATGGTAGTTTTGCTATCCCTCTTTCGCCTCATTCTCCTTTGATTTCGATCCTTTCCTTTTTTTCTACGCTCTCTGCTTTCTATCAACTTCATGTTCTTTCTGCTTTTTCATTCACATTCGTGCCTCTTCTTTGACCAGCAAAAGCTAACTTCCCTGTATTATTTCCGAGTGTTTCTCCTTTTTTAAACTTTTTTCAATCATTCCTCGAAATTCTTTCTCATCGCGTAATAGTCCTCGTTATGAGCTAGTCTCGACGAGTTGTCGAGACATTTTATTCTCGTATCAGCATCATCGTTCTCTGTGCTTGGACCTTCTTGACTGGTTCTCGGAAGTAGAATTCGTGCCTCTCAAGCTTGGATTCGGTTATTAAACGTTTGAAAGCAGAAAATTCATCTTCTACAATAAGCAGAACGTACGCCTGGGGCGATCAAAATAAAAATATATTTGACGACTTGTTTGAGCAGTAAGATCCTCGAGTCAAGAATGAATTTATGAATTTCGAACTTCACTTTGTGAAGTGGAGGCTCATGCATTATTTATCCGCAACAGGCACAAATTTTCTTGAACTATATGAAACAAGGAAATTTCTATGATACGAGACTGCAAAAAATTTGATGTTTGCATAAGTGACGATCGTTTGAGTATGAGAAGCTTTTTCAAATAAAACTGTGAACCGTCCAAAGTTATGGAAGAAACAATGTTGACAGAGTGCTATGAGATTTCCTTTGTTCCATTTTCATGGAAAAATGTCAGTTTGTGTCAGCATTAAGGCATTTCCCCGCTCGATTTTCACGGAATCATGCACCGTTCAATACTCAACAGTCACATCCAATTGACTACATTTGAATGTATCATTATCGGAACGAGCCAGTGATTCTTCCAAGGAAGAAATTTATAAATGAAAAAAAAAACATCATGGAGCTCCGTACGCAGTTGGGTGTTCCAGCCAAGTAGAAAACTCTGACCAGGATGTGACGTAATTTGAGAATGGGCGCTTTTCAGCGTTGCTATAAAGTGATAACCTAAAAATAATGATTGCTCGAGCACTCTGGTGAAGCATTTAAAAGGAGGCAAATGCCGAGAGGCATTTGGTGGTCGCGCACGTTCGGACCACGAGGATTCCGTAGCCCAGTTTATCGTAAACGTGGGATGGAAATTGCTTTTAGTCGAAACACGAAGTCACCTGGTGCACGTGATGGTGTATACTTTCTGAGCCTCCCACCCCCTGCCCGCAGCCAGACCTAACACTATAAATGTGGCTAGCTCGGTTCTCGGTTCGACCGAGCGAAATAGGAAAACCCTTTTACCAAAATTGCCCTCTGCCGCATCGCAGGGATCGTTTTGCTACACCGAATAACTCTGCTGCGGTAGTTCCCTGTAAATCTAACGTGCCACTGCTTCCGGATGAGTGGATCAATTTTTTTTATAAGCGCCCTACTATTTTACAATTCCGTGGGACGCGTTATATTCCTCCGGAACAAATGACTTCTGCCACCTACCAGTCCCATGGCCCCATAGAAAGTGTGAAGTCGTCGATCCCGCTGCTGATCGAATCTCCCGGTAATTTACGAGCTGCTGGAGCCTCAGGAATTTCTAGGCAAACTCTCGACCCCGTACTGAAATTTCAGACCACAAATCGCAAACTCATTTGTTCATTTCAAACTGGAATTTATCATCCCCACCTTCGTACCGTGACGCTTGATAACTGACGATCCCAAAGTTGTAAACCAGCGTCCACTTAATATGGGTGTGACCCCATGGCTAGTCCATTACGAATTTACTTGATAGACACGGCAGGGACGTTCGTAAAGTGAGAAGACTTCTATGCGGGCTAGCAAATCTGCACGAAGTACGAATGGCTCATCAACTGGATAAAAGTTTGTCCAGTCGTAGTCCAACCCTAATTATGGATTCGATTGCTATTCCAATTCATTTTTCCCCAGGTGGCTCCGACAGTGGCATTGATACATTCCTGACAAACAATCTTGATAGATAGCTCAACTCACATTCCAGATAAGTTGGATCGATGAAAAGGACATTAAGATATTGATGGGGTTACTCGTCATTCGTTGAATTTTTCATCAACGTTTGCTTTTCCTCGGTGACTTTATCTCTCAATTGGACATGGATGTTGCTTTGTGAATTGACAGGAAAAACGCATCAGCTCAACCATATAAAAAACAAATGTGTTTCATCTAACTTTTTCCTTTTCCATGTTCATGTTTCCCCTTGTTTGATGCCGGCTACTGCGATAGCACATAAACCATCTATGCCCTAAGGTATCATCGAGATACTTTATTATACCTGACCCACCAGCGTTTCCTCACTCTCCCCATCGCCATAAAGACATTTCCTCGTCGTCCTTTCACCCGCGCTCCTCCCCCAGTGTGTCGTACTTCATGGCGCAGCATCTTTCTCGCGTGTACCCCAACGATTTTGCTCCTTGGTATTCGCGAGCTTTTTCGCTGTGGCAAAGCTCCTCGGCGCCATACACTACCATCGGGCGTTTATTACGAAAATTTATTAGAGGGCTTTGTGCCGGTGGGTTGTAAGGGGAGGCATCGTCCTGAGCTCTTTAACTCACATTCGAGCGATGCGAGAAAGAAAAACCCGCTGCACGAACCGTTTTATTGTGTGTGTGTCTTGAGTCATTAATCTCAACAACGTGCTATCCGACAACGCGCTCTAGTTTCCTTATCAAAAGTTAAACACTCTTTGGGATGGTTGTTGTAAAATCATGTGTTTTACGAGCTGCAATGGACTGAGACGTTTTGATGAGTTTAGTCGGGTACCACCGAACTAAAGTAAACGAGATTCCAAAGAGTTCGTAAAGTGATTCATCACCTTCGATGTTTGATGCATCCATTTTATCCTTCCGGTTAAGTCATCACAAGGATTTCGACGGACAAAAAATTCATCAATCGACAAATCCCTGCGCGCATGTCGGGATTGGAAATCATTATGAGATCAAGAATTTGAAGGCTCCTTAAAAGCTTACCTGCAATGTCATAGCTACACGCTTTTTGTACCGCCATTTTAATTGTGTTTGGCTTGAAGTGTAATCAGAGATTCTTTGATCGACTGGTCGGCCATTTATTCACCTTAGCGAATGAAGACAATTTGACAATTGAATTTGTGTTGTGAATCAAGATACCAGCACGTTGCAAAGACAAATTGGGTATCGTTTCGTGGAGATCAGTAACAACAAACATTTGAGATTTATATTGTTATTTATATTGTTAGAAGAATCTGTGCTGACGCTGGATCGGAAACTGGGTTTGTTGATACAATTCTATGATGGCTGTCGACGCCAGACTTCTTTATAAAAATCTGGCTGGTTCGAGAAACATTCTCCTCCCAGATATTTCTATGCAATCGAAAATACGACACAACGAAAGTTTCTGCGGCAAACGATATCGACTAAATCGAAATTCGACTTCAATTATCGGAGAGCTTTAGGGCATAAAACGTTTCCCAATATCGTTTAGTATTCACGTTTCTCCATCCATTTGCTTCGTACGAATCTGAATTTAGGGTTGTCTCTACGACCCATTTCCTTTTCTCATACCTCTCTCGCTTCTCTGTCGAGGCATTCTGTTCACGAAATAATGCGATCGGAACCTGCTCTACCGTATAACCCGAACAGTTTCACAAGCAGCTTATTTTTTCTCTCTCCATCCCTTCGCCTTTATCCATTGTTTTCATTCGCATTCCACTCGATACGGAGGCAGCTTAAAATTTTAAATATCTTCAAATTTTCACGCAAGAATTCCCTATTGAAATACTCAATTTCGCTCAGGACCATAATTGATTCTTGCCCTTCACCCAAAAGCTCCAAAAATCTCAGTCCAATTAGTTTTACTTTTTACTGTATTTCGAAATTTATTGAACAATATGCGTTTTATTATCCTTCTTCCAATTAACCACTTTTACAGATTCTAATTTCGGTCTATTTGCTGTAATTTTTTTCTTCATTTCACCCTAGCACGTTTTTATCTCCCCATACAATGGGAACGCACGAGTTCGTTTTTAATATTGATCGTTCACTGCCTGCAGTGAAAGGAGCTGATCCGTGTGCTGCCAATTTTCCAAGTCGTACAGCCTTGAGCGAGTGCGATACTGAATTAGGCGAGCGTTTAGCCATCGACTGAGCATGCATCAGCTCGATTTTCCTAGCTCGCTATTGGCTTCGCATGCGAATGGAATACGGTAATGGATTGCAAAAGAGAAGCTACCAGTCTGGAAGGATAACAACAAAAATTTTAATAAAAACGAATAATAAAAAATTCTGTATCACTTGCCTCAGTTTGACTCCTGTAAATAGAAACAATATTTTCTTTTATACTGAGAAAGAAAGTTATTGGAGAAATGAAATGATGCATTGATTGAAAAATATTTTTTCTTTCGGCTCGAAAAATTAATAAAAGTTACAGTGAGGACGATCTGAAATTCATTCATTTTATTAAATTATAGATTTAGGATGATAAATTTTGGTCCTTGCAGAATGTACACAGAAAATTCTTCACTCTTGATGGCGGAGACTCATAACTCATCGCTAGATGTTTCCCTCGGCTACGGCGAGAAAAACGGATTGGTTTTACGACTTGCACCAGTATCGGTACTTTTTTCTTCTCTTTTTTACGACTCCCCACTAAATTCCAATCATCCCGGTACACCAAATTTCGGCTTTTTTACGGTCCACCCAGAACGTGACTTTGCCAAAGTATACAAACAACTTTTTATTTCCAACGTAACAGAATCATATTTGGAGATCAATTTTTTAGCTGCTACTACATTTTATGGCATTTTGTACCAACGCCCTCGCCGCAGTTCTGAAGAACTGAATATTCATGAGACCAATGCTCGAACCGAAAAATCTCAATGGAAAAATCAATTCACAGCTTAAAAACTAATCGTCGAAGGTACCGGTTAATCATTGCGTTGGAGAACTCTCGCGTTTGAATTTGATCAATAAATTCAAAGAAAAAAAAATGTTGGCTGTATCATAATCCAAGCCATCTACAGTTTCCTCCTGTCGAATCAACGGAATTGATTCTGAGGCGATTACTCAATTTTGGCTCTAAACATTTCTCCTCTTCAACATTTCAGGACATAAATATAGGAATCAATCAATCTGCCTTCCCATCGTTCCGTCTTTCTCCTTCTCCACGCCTTTAAGTCCTCAGTCTCTTTTTTAATCCCTTTTTCGCAATTACGTTTGATCCTCTCGAAAAATTCACGTAGGGATACGCATTTAGCGAAATAAAAGGGAAAAAAATCGCCCTCGCGGCAGTCACGTACCCGGGGGAAAGAGAAATAAGAGAGAGAGAGAGAGAGGAAAAGAGAGCTCTACTTCATTCGTTCCGAAGCTATACATCGGAGTGGTGTTATCTCTTTCCATTTCCATCCCTTTGCTCAATGTAGATTCCACTCGGAGTTTATTTGACCAAGTCATTTGCAAACCGAACCGCAATTCATCCTCAAATTCTTCGTTCTTTTTTCTCTCTCTCTTCTTCCATATGCCAGCAATTTTTCATTTCATTTCTCCGAAATTTGGTCTACCACTTTTTTTTGCGACGTTCAAACATCTCTTTGAGTATTTACATTTACTCTCTCTTTAATCTGCGGAAATATCCAAAATCAAAAATTCAATCTCTTCGATATTAGCATTCCATTACAATTTTCACTGATATTTAAAACTTTGGGAGCTCGAAATATTCCCCAGCTTTGAAATTGAAAATCAACGTATTATTATCGATTTTTATTGAACAGTTGCCGGAAAGACGTAGCCGGAGGCTTTCGAGAGTCACAACGACTGTTGCCGCCTCGTATAACTATGAAAAAAACTAAAACCGCCCGATCAAGTTTCATTGATATATCAAATCTTTTCCTGCGTCACAATCTCAAAAAATGTTGTCTATTTTTGTATAATCTAAAATGATTCGATAAAAAAAATTTGTCATTGACTCGTATTCGTATAGAGTACGAATACGAATAGACAATCTGCCCGTGTAATTCTTCATGTGGACGACTTTTTCGTACGAATAACTGTGGATTTTTGTACCTTAAAAAAGCTTTCAGCAAAGAGACCATATGAGGACGTCAAGCATTTAATTAGAACGGCTTATCTCCCGACGCGTGTTTGCTTTTGTCCTCCCCTCGACTTGTTTGAAGAGTAAAAATATTTTATTCCACCCGCTTGCACTTTTTTTCTTCCATATTACTCGTTATCCTCGAACGTGCGTTTCCGTGCAGGACCCTAATTTGGCCATGGACCTTTCCGACGGTACACTTATACCTTTACTTCTTTTATTGTGCCGCCCTTTTTCGACATTCAGACATGAAGTATGTTTGACTCAAACCCCTCCTGTTATTCACCGAAGGAATAGTCTAAGCGAAAGATTTGAAAGAATCGATGAAAAACGATCTACAAACCGCAAATAATTAATCCATAATTATTTCATTATTTTTATTTTCTTTTGAAGAAAACTGCCTTCATATGTTAACCGCTCATATGGAAGTTGATCATTCGGGTGGTTAAGTTGATTCGGTATCTGATCTCGAATTAATATAAAAATCCTTTATGACACTCGCGTCTTCAATTTTTGGCCCCAAAGCAAATAAAGGAGGGATATTGATTCTATATAAAGATATATATTGACGACGAGATTTGAATTACAAGGGATGAACTCGCGTGTCTTTCCAAGCGCGCTATTAGAACGGTCCCCCATCGTCGGTTCACCCTGTTTTTCGTTATTAGTCTATTTCCCGTGAGCAGATTTCCACCCTAATTGCCTGGTCTCATCGTCAGATTAACGCTGAAACCGAAAGAGGGAATCCCTGGATTAGAAAGTTTTTCGATTTCTTGGATTATAATCACGTGACAAAGTAAATGTGCCGAAACACTTTGATTCGGTAGATAATAATGTAAAATTTTATCATGCCCCGATCCTCAACGGCACAAAGTTCAGGATTAGTTCGTGGCCACAAAGCTCCCAGGGGTGTCGCACGGTTTTTTTTTAAGCGACCCCCAATAAAACGTGTATATCGAGTAACGGAAACCAAATGAACAAAAGGACAGCGTCATTCCTGGTCGAAGAACCGAGGCTGGCGCTGCCGTTGCGAGCAGCTAAAAGAAAACAGGCTCGCGTCAATCTCGATGTTTGCACTTGCAATCTGTCGGGTCAACACAAATCTCCCTTTCTCATTTCTTCCCTTCGTGACTCCGTGGGTTCTGGCACCCTCACGAAGAAAATCCCTAATTGCGAGGGGATTGTTGGGATGCGCGGAATCGACCCCCGCCTCGTCTCATTTCTTTAACTACCTTTCAGGAATTTCTCCAACGTATATACACTGTTAATCACAAAAGTTCCAACGAGTTTCTGATAATGTTCTCGAGTATAATCGATCATCCTTACTCGGGATCTCTGTACCATTTCTTAGTGGACATCTGTATACTTACAGATTAGACCTTCAAGCAACGACCTTCGTGATACAGATCCGTCGGTTGTCTATTATTCTCACAATTCTTAAGACCAACAGCTTGGGAGAAGATGAAGATTAAGCAAACTTTTGCAGACTCATGATCTCGAAGTTCTTCGGGAACCTCGTATCCGGAAGCACTGACAAATTTTCATTCATTCATAGATTTGCCAGTAACAAACCATAATCTGGTATTAATAATTTCCGGCATATGCAATTTCCATTGTTCCGGAGCCCTCGACCATTAAGTCCTGCTCCTAAAGGTTCCAATGCCTCCTTGGATCGACGCATTGATACTTGGGACTGACATATTCAAGAAGCTCCTCGTTCCCATTGGCTGTTTGTCAGGTATTCACAAAAGTTTCGAAAAGAAGACTACTAACCATAAAATTCGTGAAGCCATAGAAAGTATCAAGATATCCAAGGGCCGGATGTGTGTAGATGCTCGTAGGTGTCCACGTAGTGTATTGGAGGAGCTTTATTTTTAAAGCCTTAAGAGAGTTGGCAGGGGTTGAAGTCACCCTTAGCAGAGTCGTGCCCATATGAGGTGAGCTGCCCGGGCCAATTCGATATCGGAATTCGATCAAATCCTTCGAGTGAGGTGCCCTTATCCCCTCAAAGTCAACCCTCCTGGTTCGTTCGGTGTGTACGCTCCGTTCGTTCGTTCTCCGCTTCGTTCGGTTCGACCGTAGCGCAGGGACTCCGACCCTTGGAGGATCGAATTCTTCCAGCTCGCATGACGTGTCGCCGAGTTTACTCTCGGGCGTTTGGTACACGCAGAATTCCGTTTCTACTCACTATCTCGGGGATATCCACCAGGGATGACCCTAGTTCCCGAATAGCTGGTACAGGTAGCCCCGTTTGACGAATGTTGTCAAACTACAGCCAAGGATTGGCAAGTCAACCACGAGGCGTGTGCTGACGCTGATGGGTTCGCGTTCCTTTGCTTCAATACCCAACTGTGCTGATCCTTTCGTCCGTGAAATCGTTTACCAATTAATTGTTCGCGTTTTGAAAACCTCTGCATTGTGATTCCTCAATAGAAACTTTTGGTTTTCGGAGAACGCGACTTGGCTCTCGTGTCACATGTGCCCTGAGCTTCTGACTTGCTCCGTGAACCAGGATCCTTCTTCCTAAAGAGAATCAGGACCAATTTGTCATCTTAGAAGCCTTACATACAGTTGGTTTGAAATCAGAGCAGGGTGTGGTTTGCCAATGGTCTGTAAGCCGCAGATATGCTTGATATGTTCATCACATGATTCATACGGACTACCGATAGCCCAGTGTCTCGTCAATAATCCGGCCCGCAGGTGCCTTGATCCTTTGGGTCGTATGACCAAGCTTCTCTCGGGCTATTCATTACCAGCGTCCATTTGCTTGGCCTTTGTGCCACGTGTATCGGGAATCTATACCAGTATCAAAACCTTGTGACTAAGTTAGGAACTTTTAGGGCACAAATTCCCATGCCGAACATTCACGGAGGGTATATTTGTGAAGGTTGCCGTAGCAGAGAAAACCGGCACATTCGTTAATGTGAAAATGTGGCAGAGCCCGCGCAGCCAACACTTGGTGTGTATTTTCGAATACAATTTTCACGTTACCCACATTTTTCGCAAGTTGCTCTTTGCATTGCTTAAACTCCGTACGATCCTGCATGCGAATTCCACATTCGAGTTCTGTTTTTCCAACAGTGAGGCAGCCACTTCCATACTGTCCTCCCCGTCTTGGCAGAATGTTGGTAGAGAAGGAGGCCCGAATCGTTTTCGCACTTGTAAATGCGCATTCTAGGGTGGAAATGAATCTCGCATACAATACGAAAGCACGACAATGCTGCGGAGAACAGAGAATGGGCGTGGGATAGCCGACACAATGTTTACACATCCAAGGGAACAGTGCGTGGATGAGAATATGGAACAGCAAGGGGTAGCGCAGTACGAAGGGTGCTTAAGTATAACTCGGACATTCCTCTATCGCACCCACTAACTGCAAAGGAAAGGAAAGGAAACAGGGCAGTTCATATAACTCTGCCCGACCCATTGAGTAGACTCTTGAGGTCGTTAGAGTCAGGAGAATTGCGTAGAAGAAGATAAAGCTCGATTAACGCCGCGGAGGGAAATAAAGATGTATGGCTGTAGGTGTCGCGTCAACGCGGGGAGATGTTACGAGTCGGAAAGTGAACGGTCTCTGGGGTCCCAGTCCCAACAAACCCTAACTAACGTAAGTAAGATGGCTTGTGGAAAAATTATCAGATCATAACTCCAGGACTCCACAACATCTTTCCCTACGTAATGTGTTCCAACCTTCACAGAATTATGAATTTACAACGCGTTTATCCAGGCCCCAGTGTTATTTAAGGTCTCTACCCGGCGTTGGAAGATGACGAAAGGCAAGCGGACTATTGTGGCTTTTTGATGAGCGTAATCAATCCGATCCTACACGACGGCGCATCCAGGTCAGCTGCTGCATGATAAAAGACGTCTGCGTCAGATCTCCGATTGTTTTGCAAAACGAGGTTTTTGTTTTATCACTCGTCTCAAGAATGGCGCACTATTTGATAGAAATCTGCTGTTACGTGGAGTTGATCTTCTGGAATATGATGGCCATGACTAAGTTAGTTAGGTTTCAGGATAGTCGTTGATCCAAATGACAACCGTTTCGAACAAGTTTGGAAGTTTTATGGGAGGATCCACTGCAATCTTGATGCTGCCTTTTTCAGGAAACGAACCAATGGATCGGTGCTGCCCAATTATGGGTTTCTTTTAGCTCTCATAAACAAAATATTCATCGTCGATTCACAAGAGGGCGCATACACCCGCCAACGCGGTCATGCACGCGCGCACGCATGCGAACACGTAAACGTTGAACAACAAAATATATTGCTTTCCTCACTTGCGCGACCCCTCGGTGTGACCCTTCAGTGGGCGTTCCATCCATCGCTCAGCAAATGAGTCCTTTGCCGACCATGCAATCATTTCTTCTTCGTTCATTTCCTACTTCGCTCCTTCAAATCATTTCCTCTCTTTTCACATACTCGTGTTGCTTACGCGAGCAGTATTCCTTCATTTGGTCTTGGGAGCCAGCCGGGTAAGATGGAGGACACAAATGGCCACCTACGTAGGAAACTCGCAATTAGGACGCTAGTTAATCCTTGATCTTCTTCCTCCGAGGCTTCCACATGGATTATTCATCGGTGCAATCCATGGGGCTGGATATTTATCTGTAAAATGTATCGCCGCGCTTCTCAAAATAATAAGAGGCAAGCTTTGGCGAATCGAAGGAATCGTAGGAATTGGAGAAAGCGATCCGATCGAGCATTCAGCATCTAACGTTATCCTTCGAGCTAGTTGGAGCGACGCATCGACTGTGTGTACGAAGTTTGAAGCAGTGAGCGTGAGATTCTTCCTCAATGTCTTGAACAGTTTTCAAAATTTTCGTTTCGGTACTAAATGCCATCCCTGTTGATTCAGACCCAAAAATTCTTACCGCAAACAAAGACCGAATGGAAAAAGCTTAGCTCTTCCTGAAATCTTGGTTCCGGAGTCACTCCTCCAATCAGTTGAGTTCAGCTCGTCTTCAAATAAGTCTCCAATTAATCTTTCACGTTCCTTTATCGAAGAGCCGAGGCCTGCCCGTAAGACGTGAACATCAGAGGTTGGATCTAACCACCAGCTTATTAAATCGTACCGAGCCTCAATCTCGCCCCGCCTTATCCGGCTTCCGGTCAAGGATCGGACAGCGTTCGCTGGCGTTTTGTCCGTCCACTTGTACTTTTTCGCAAAGTTGAACTGGTCGTTTTTATACCGGAAACGGAAATGTGATGGGCATGAAAATTTGTCCCGAGGAATACACAGACCGTAATTAGCTCGAAGGGTCGAAGCTTTTGGAAAGGAGTTGTGAAAGTGCGCTGAGATAAATTCCTAGCCAGCCCGGGAGAGTTAACGGGGCGTGAAAATTCTAGTACTTCTCTCAGCTTCCCATCCTTTCTCTGTTTCTGGTGTTCACTGTCCACGTACTTCGTCCTTCATCGTTCAGATGGATCGGGACCCCCGGATTACGAGATCATGCTCCCTCGCGAGATACTCCAAGGCGCAATTAGCAAAGTTGAGCGCAGCATTTCTGCGGCGGTAGCTTCTACCAGGTATTTACGCATTCGCTTTCTGGCTCGTCGAACTGCTAACGATTTATTCTCGAATTAAGCTCTCAGGGACTTTGAGATCTCTTGCCTTGGTTTCCGTCGACCGTAAACTTGCAGAAAAAGCCAACGGTGAATCTTCAAATCCCAATGACAAATATTTGCTCATTTCAATCCTCTGCAGCTTTCAATGGACAAGCTATTTTTCAACTCCTATTCGTCCAACTTATTTATTCGAAAGAAATAAAATGAGTGTTGCGTGAGAAAACTGAGACGTCGCTCTGCTTAATGAATGTTTTAACGACATGCCAACAACACTCCGTGACTCCAGAGGGTCGCCTCATCTGCGGCAATTAATTGAACTTGTTCAATTTATTCCTGCAAAATAACAATTCTATTCGTACTCCACCATTTCTTCCCACGTTATGATACTTGCAAAAATACATAACTACGGTACGTTGAGGAGCAGGGCCGGAGAGGGGCGGAGTTTACAGCGTGGTGTCCGGAAGTAATTCTTGGTGTGCGAGCCAAGTTTTTGCCTGGCTAGTCACCCAATTGAGGGTCGTTATTGTGCCCTATCGCTGCAACGATAACAGCCTGTGAGAGCGTCAAAGGCTTTTACGACAAGCCTGCTCTCATATGCTTCCTGGAACTATTGCGTCATAACTGAAACAATTATTGTTCTTGACTATTTTATTATTTAAAATTCTAGTTTATCCTTGTTATTGAAAATAAAAACACTTAATATTTTTCTTTTTATAACGGTCAGAAATCCCGTACCAGAAAATCGATCACGCGAACGTGTTGAAAAAAGAAACAAAAAACGGTGCTAAAGCATGAGTTTCCACTTGTTTATTATACAAAAGACAAGATTTTTTGACGTTTAACATGTTTTTTTTTTTTAATTTTCATTACGATTTGAAATTTATTTTTAAAAATGATTTTTTAAATATGTAGAAAATATCAGAATATCGAGAACTTGGTCATAAAACGACTTTTCTGTTATTGCTACATGAAAAAGAGAGCGAGAGCACTTTGGTAGCCTCGTTTAGGGAACTGAGTAACAGAAAGTTGAGACGTGTGACTGTTAAGGGGACGTATGTCCGCTATAAAATAATGAAAAAACGAAAAAATAAGAGTCGAACGAAAAACCACTCGCTGGATGCAAATTTTCGACTCTTGTGCCGTGAGAGCAATTTCAGGAGGAAGAAAAGCCCGGAAACCGTCACATTCGCGTTTACGAGAGTGCAGCAGGGCTCGCGCAAGCTTTATTTTTTAATACTCGGCGTCGAGCCGCCACTGGAGTATAAATGGAAAGAGAAAAGCCGAAAAATGTATAAAAGAACTATGCTCTTATTCACAAATGTGAAAATTCACAAAAAACGTGAAATTTTCTTTTTTTTCAATCATAGCTGCGGTTAAACGACATTGTGAAACGCGACGGGGTACGAGTAAGGGAAGAGGCCCGGGAGAGAAATGTGGGATGTGTAATCCCATGTGGATTAAATACGCTTTTCTCATTCGCTGGAGAACAATTCCACGAATACGTTCTCGTGTCCAGAGCTCTAACAATTACTTCACTTAACGCGGGCTTCCTGTTTCGTCCATATCGAGTACACACGTGCTTTCCCCGTCGACTTGTTCGGCACATTCGCCAACTTATTTTTCAAACGGTCACATCTCGCGTCCGAACAGATCGCGTCACGATCAATCTTTTCTCTAATAATTCTGCTCTGCTCGGAAAATAGTTGCTCAATGGATGCGTAATGCTAAGATGGCCTCCGCAGCATCCTTCTGCATATCTTTGCTCTGTATCGCTGTCCATGCGCCAGGGGAAACGAGCTATCATTCGCAGGATGTACCTCAAGGTGTGCACGCAATGATAAACAAATGACAGTTGACAACATAAGCGTCGTCGTGAATAATTGTGTTACGCTAAGTCAGCCAACGTTTCAGTGCAATTGTGTCGATAAAATGCTAATTTTTTTTTTTAGTATCCGATTTTTCCAAGTGACGTCATCGCTCGAATATTCGTTATCACGATTTATCTTCGTCGAGGTGTGCATGGGATACGTTTTTGGAGCAATTAGCTGATTCTGAATCTTCTTATTTTAGCATTGAAGTTGAAATGTGCCTTCTTTTTCTCTCTCTACTTGTTACTACGACTATACACTATTTGTTATGAATATTCTTAATTTATGACGCTGAAGTTTCCAACGTTGGAGTCCAACGAAGTGATCTAAAAAATCTCTCAAATAATTCCAGTAAATCTCCAATCTTGTTCTCTGCTGAATTTCCAATTCGTCATTTTTCAAGCCACATGAATAATTCATGAAATAAAAAAATAATGAATTGTAAATCTTTTTTTCTTCATACCTCGGTCGAAAGTACGCACTTTCGGCCCCGATTTCAGGGCCGAAAGTTCAACATTCCTGCATTGGTAAAAAAAAAACACGCTCGCTGTGACAGCGGGAGCAAAAATTTTTCTCTGCACACCTTAGTCGAAAGATAACATTTCTGCGCTGTCAAAACTGCATGCGCTTCATTTGTCTCGGCGGGAGCAAAAACTTTTTTCTGCATTCCGAAAGGTTTGACGTAATTATTTTTTTTACTTTTGACGTTTGACGTTTGAACAGATATTGCTTACGTGTTTTTTGAAAGGTTGTGTCTAGTCATCTGCAAACCGTACGAATAAGATTATGTTATTCATTCGGAAATATGTTATGGAAATGCCATATTATTTCCAAGCACTATTATCAAAACAGTACAAATCCGAACGAATAACATACATTTATCCTTCCAGATAAAATCAATGTGAAAGCCAAAAATAAAGTGACCAGGCTGATAAAATGAATATAGTCGTTCGGAATAATGATTTATTTTCAGCTTCATAGGAATGCAAATATTCATATTAATTATCTTTGCTAATATCTTGTTTTTTTGATGCCTGCCCCCCCGACCAGCAGCACTCGCTTCGCTCGTGCAGCAAATGTCGGGGGCAGGCATCAAAACATCTTCTATCGATAGTTGCGTATTTCGGAAGAAACGTACTTTCGACCGGCTATGAAGAAAAATAGTATACACCATACGGGCAGAAGTTTGATAGCCCTGAACTGCGCGTCAAATGCCCTCGGCTTCGCCTCGGGCATTGTGACGCGCAGTGCAGGAATATCAAACTTTCTGCCCTTGTGGTGTAATATACTATTTCGTTCATTTCGTTGAACTCCAACGTTGCAAACTTCAGCGTCGTCTTAATTTATGTTTATTCTTTCTGTTATTTCTTTATTGATTTCTTTTTTTTATTGCTTCTTTCTTATTTTTTTATGCAATACTAGCATTTTTTTTTCTTCTTTTCACAAATGAAAATATTCTTTTATGATTTAAATGACAAATAATGGACCAGATATAACTCAACTATGACTTATATACCTTGCAAAAAAAAACCCTCATCGATTAACCAAAGTGTAGAAACATCAAGAAATGGTTTTTTTTATATATTTTGTCTCCGTTTTGTGATTACAGCCAGCGGAAATGCGGCGTCACTGGAAATATTACCGACCGGTGATTTGCAGCGAAAACCAATCGACTCGAAGCTCATAATGACGTGTAAGGGAAAAGGTGAACAAATAACGAACCTCCAGTGGCTGGATCGAGACAATCGACCTATCGAAGCACGCAGGTAAGCTTTCAAAACTATTTTCGTCTTTATGATTGACAATCTTTTGAAAACTCTTCTAAAAGCAAACTTTGACGATGTATTAATAATAATTTTGTTAAACGCATGTTCGAAATTTTGGAAAGTGTATCGCTACCAATTGAACAATTGAAACTTTGTAGCCCTGAAATGTCCAATATTCGCATGGGTGATTATAAAATTTTGCCTTTTCCCATCGCCGCACACGTTCGTATTTTAATAAAAACAATCATGAATTCATTTATTTGAAACGATAGGGAACAAATAATGTACACTCGTCATTCGGATGATCAATTAATTATCAACGTACGTGAGCCCTTGTATCAAGAGTTTTTATGAGCATATCATACGAACGGTTTATACGCACTCGAATCTATATTTTTATATTTACAAATTACAGCACTAATTTTTAATGACTTGTTTCATCTTCTCTATCTCTTTTTCTCTCTTTCTACTCCAACCTCTATCGTCTCGCACACAAAAACAGGCTCCTCGTGTTGCCGATCGAGAGCGACAGGCGAGTATTACACTAAACAACCCTTTAGGACACGCACTCGTAGTTTTTTTTCGTATTTTTCATCACTTTTGCTCCAAATTTTCCTCTCACAAGGCTTTATACTTTTCTTTTTTCGTGTTTTTGTAAATTTACACTGGCAACCATTAATCTCCTTTTTTTGAAAATATCTTCATATGCAAATAGTGTTAACCACCTGGTAGTCGGTCGAGATGTTAATATTTTTAAAATTCTCCTCTCAACGAAAACAAATCTACCAAACGCTTTGCGTTCAACATTTCATAATGAAATCTTTACAAACTTTAACATCGGTAAGTCGAACTTTCGAAATGAAGCTTTCACGCGAGAAATTTATCCTCGAAGCAAGGGCCCAGCCACTAAGGACTGTTCCTAATCACACTTCTGTGCTCTTCATATTATTGATAAAATAATAATTTATTCTTAATGAATACTTACATCAACAAACACCAATATTTTCACTTCGATTGATCGAAAATTAGGGATTTCAGTTTAATATTTTCTCAAGTCAAAGCCCATTTTCACACGTACAAAGCTTCAAACTGAGCGTTTGCGATGGTTTTCACTGTTTTGTCAATTTTTCGACTTTCAATCAAGCTTTTTTCTACTCTCGAATACTTATTTTTACTATTTTCAGTACGTGTGAAGCTGCAATGAAATTCTCTTGAAAGCGATCGCATTTGACACGTCGAAATTGAATAATGAAAATCCACAAAAAAGTAAAATCAAGTTCTTAGCATCGAGGAGGAAAGCAATTGATACAACACTGTCCTAAAGTGTAAAAAATTGTGTCAGAAGTTCCATTGTCTTTTCACCCATTGAGGAAAATTTATTTCGGTAATCTGGCAAAGAGAAAAATGAAAACGTCAATACAGTTTGATTTTTGCATTCAAATACCTAAAGCATTCGATTGTTCGCTCCTTTTTATTTTTGCTTACAGCATTGGTTTTCATCTTTTTCATTTCAAGCATAAAAAGTCGTCTTTTCTGTCGTCCATTTGGTTTGTTCATTTACATCTTTTAGTAATTGCTTATTCACGTGCGTTCTTCACTGTTTGTCAATCCGTCCCTTCATCTCATCCACATTCCTCATGATTCGTTCTTCATTTGCATTACGTTCACACTACCTGCAACAGGGAACATCTACTTCAATCTCAAAAATCATACAAAGTTCGCTCTATATATGCGACGTTTCACTTCATAATTGACGATTCATTTCATCGCATCAGGAGACTCGGTGTCTCAGCATCAAGTGTTGACCTTTGAAGTTCACTTGAGATAGAATACATACGAAGCAACCTTAATGTTTTGAACCCTTGGATCTTGAAAATTGATTATTCATCTCTAATGTTAACCCTTAGTGTGCACACCTTCACAGCGAGACATTTTGTGCACATGGGGTCACTTTGACCCCAGGTCATTTTTGACATCGAATATCTCGGTAAATATGCGCTTTTCGGAATAAAAGGTTTAGTCACTTTTTGCAGTTAATTGATCCAATTTTAAGGCTGCAACGTCGGATTTACAAAAAAATCTTTTTTCATTGTTCAAAAACGTGCTCAAAGTTGATAGTGCGCGTAAAAAGCACTTTTTCGGTTAAAAAAATGTTGGGGTCAACCTGACCCCGGATGGAGACTAAGGGTTAATAATGGTTAAACAATAATATAGCAAACATTTTAAAACAATTACCATTTCAAAGTTTGGTTTTTTCGGAAAACGTAATCTTTGTGTTACAACAGAGCAGCGTCTACTTCAATGATTAAGGGGGCCTGCTTTAGAAAGTCAAAAAAATCGATTGTTTTCCGCAATGTTTTTAGGATAGATAGAAATAACTCACTACAGCGAACTTTTCAGTATAGTTTCGAGGATATTTCAAGAGTGCAAAAACATTTTTTTGCTGTGAGGAATACTATTTGTACATGGTTTATGCGCAAAATCTGATTGTCGAAGTTTCTCAGTCGCGTACAATGTGGAGATCGTAATCTGCAACGAAAATTCCGAATTTTCTTTTCCATTTTCATATATTTCCTTTCCATAGGAGCCTATAAAAACCTGAAAAAATTACGAAATTCGATATTTTCAGCGAGTTTGAAAAAAAAACCTTCTGAAGAAGAAGAATATCACTTCAACGTGCTGTTAATATAGAATTTGATTTCCGTTGAACGTGTCTGTGTTCGTATATCCTGAACGCCAAATATTCAAAATATTTAAGTTCATAATTTCAATATATGGAAAAGTGAATGAAGTTATATGAAAATTTGAAAAATGTTAATTAAAATTCTGTCCTGACTCGTGGATCTTCATTAAATGGTTAATTTTAGGGGCCGTAGAATTCGAAATCACCGTTGCTTTTTTGTATTGACATTCAGATGTGTATATGTGTGAACATTTTTAAAATATGAATATATACGTGTATTTCGGCCCTGTGTGTTCGTCGTTCATCGTGAATTTAACTCGATCCTCCGGGACATGTAGACGGGGAAGAAACCTGACAAAAGCATTTTGCACTTTCGTTCGCATAAATTACATTCCTTTCACGTTCATGTACGTTTCGACAAGGGCACAATATAGCTCTCGTATAAAGGGACGGAGTGCGACACGATTCGAATCCGCTCCTTTCGTCTGTCATACATAATGCATTGACACGAGACAAGCAGATATATATTTATATGCGTCCCGTTATTCCAGAATGAAAACACGCATTTTCTCGGATTGAATCGATCCGCTAATCCACTTCATCTCCATTGCATTGTGCGGAAAAAATCATTGTCACCTTATTTCGCATTCGAGTAATAAGCACATTGTGAAAAAGGCATTTTCTTTGAGCCAAAAGTGTTTTTTGCACACGCAGGTTTCTCGGTACTCGATCCCGTCGCGTTGTCATGACGCTGAAGTTCGCAACGTTGAAATCCAACGAAACGATCTAGAAAAAAACCTCCAATAATTCAGTTTTTCAAGCTGCACTTCGTGAAATAAAAAATTGGGGAATTACAAATGTTTTTTTCGATCATTTCGTTGGACTCCAACGTTGCAACCTTCAGCGTTTCAAAGTTTGTTGGAATCGAAGAACGAGAGCAAAAAAATCGCAAACGCAATTATTCAATGACAGATTGTTGTTTCAACTTTTCATTTTGTTGGCCAAAAAAAATGCTGCAGATCATTGTTTGAGTTAAAAACCGTCAGTGTCGTCGTAAAAAGAAATTGGAACAGTTTTCCGAATGATAAATGATTGCTTTTGTCAGCAGAGGGTAAAAAAAATTTTTTTTCTCAATGAATGTGACAATGATTTGATCTTCGATGATCATTCTTCTAGAATACAAACTTCATCGCTGAACCATCGTACATCATGTCAACATTGATGCATGCAAAGTCATTTCAGTGGATAACGTTTGATAAAAGTGTTTCCAGAATTGTCCTTACGACCAAACTCTTCCCTAGAAAATGAATGATACGAACGAACTTTTCAATGCTGAACTTAACCAAGCACTTCGTTCTGCAGCAATGACGACGCGGGGGGAACTGGCGAAGTTTCTAATCCGCACATGTGGACGGAGTCCCATCCGCCTAATAGCCTCATGCTCTACATTTATTCGCTCAAGGAAAATCAGGCTGGTAAATACACCTGCGTCGCTACTTACGCCAACACCGAAACCCTCGAACAATCGGTGACGATCGAGGCCATTGGTGAGTAGAAAAACAAGAAAACGACAAATTCTCGTGCTCAAATAAAATACAAAACGAGTGAAACGAACTTTTGTTAAAATCCGACAGATTCGATAAAATGGATCGATGCGCCCGAAGATCAGTATCCAATTCTTGGCAAAGACTTCAAGATAAAATGTCACGTTAGTGCGAAACCATCCCCAACGGTTGACTGGCTCCACGACGGCAAGCGCATCGAGACCGGAGATCATTACGTAATCGAGACGCACGCTTTGACGATTAAAAAAGTCGTGGAATCGGACGAGGGCATTTACACGTGTCGGGCATTGGTGATCCCGACGGGAGAAGTTCAGGAACGCGCCATACGCGTCGAGGTGCGTTAATCTTATTAATTCTTGTATTGAGAAAATAACACGGTTCTGTGATAATCGTTCGCGTGTGGATGAAAGAAGTTGTGAGTCCTGCCAAACGAAGCAGGGCAACTGGAAGACGACGCTGAAGTTTGCAGCTTTGGAGTCCAACGAAATGAACGAAAAAAAGATTCATAATTCATCATTTTTTCATTTCACGAATCCGTTGACGTGGGTTGAAAAATGACGAATTGGAAATTCGGCAGGGAACAAAATTGGAGATTTACTGGAACTATTCGAAAGTTTTTTTACATCATTTCGTTGCACCCCAACGTTGGGAACTTCAGGGTCATGGGTGTAAATTGAATTTTGATTCCCGCAAAGAGTTTAAGGAGGGTGGATCGCGACGATACAATGTTGCCATGCTAAACCATGTTAAAAATATGAAGAATTTCAAAATGATAGAAATTTCATAAAATTTGGTCAATTTTTATATAAGACAATATAATTTTTTTTAATTTTTCTACCACACACTTCTCGAGTAATTGAGCACTAAAGTTCACGTGTATAAGCATAGAGTTTACATATACACGGAGAGACTTTTATAGCAAAAATTACTATATTTTTATAGTAACGTCGGATCATATCAATATTATCATAATAATCGCTACAGAGTGTGTCAGATAATGCAAAAGTTTAGGGAATCATTACCACAGTTCATAGTAAATATCGCGCTGTACTATATCAAAAATCAACACCGAGCAAAATTTTGATCAAAAACATAGTAAATAATGAAATGATTTGATGAAAATTTAGGAGATAACACAGCAGTCGTTTCTCTGTGCTATACGAAAAATTGCATACTTTCGTATTTTCCCTTTTACCGCATTGAATTTTGCTCAGTAACATAGCAAAATTCATGGGCCCACCAATTATATGAGGCGTTGCGAGTATAAACATGAAAATTAACCAGTGGCACATAGTAAAATTTCAAGCAATTTGTCCAGTCCAATTCACCAATTTTTAACATTTCGCCAAAGGCACGAGTGACATTCGGATGTCGATACATCGTTCGATGTAAGAATGTCACAGACCTAAATTTTGCCTGTCGTAAATAATAAAATTTGAGAGAACTGCTTTCGGCATCAAAATTACTATGCACTTTGGTGAAATGTAATGAATGGCGATATAGAACAGCGCTGCTATGAAACATAGCAAATTTTTCTAGCAAATTCATCCGAAATATTTGTATAAAAGTCTCTCCGCGTATACAGTTATACATCTCGTGCATAAGAACTTGGATTTAACGCTCAATTATTCGATAACCATGTGATAAAAAAATTTGAAAAAAATTGTATTTGTATACTTAATGCCAAAGAATGTTATCACGAAATTTGATAAAACTCTGATTATTTTGATTTTGTGATCCGCCCTCGTTAATCAAGAGCTTTCATTAGTCCGAATGAAAATAATGTTTCAATTCAAATATGTCCAGGTACTCGAAGAGCCAAAGATCGAAGAGACCCATTCGGAGATCGAAATAGTGGAGGGTAAAACGGAGACGATAACGTGCAAGGCGAGCGGAAAGCCTCCCCCAAAATATACGTGGGTGAAATATTTAACGCGAGAAGATCTTTCGACGACCGATCGTTTCGGGGTCGACAAGGATCTGGGATTGTTGACGATAACGAACGTGAACCGTGAGGATGGCGGAGAATATCAGTGCACGGCGAACAACACCGCGGGACAGGCACAAACCATAATCAAAGTATCGGTGATCGGTAAACCGAAAATAATGGAGTTTTTCAATCGCACGAGCTCGGTTGGCAAAACAGTAGAAATAACGTGCAAAGCCTTCGGACGACCCTCGCCGGAAGTCTTCTTCCGCAAGCACACAAGCGCAAATCCTTACAAAATCGGTATCCAATCGGACGACGACAGAATAACGCTCAGCAGCATTCCCGACAACGCGAAAGGCGAGACCGTCGCTTCTTTATCGATCGAAAACGTACTACGCGATGACGACGGCCTGTACGAGTGTATAGCGAAAAATAAGGTCGCAACTGCCTACAAAAATGGCCATCTGACCGTCGAATTCCCACCATCCTTCGCCTCGATGAACAACAAAACTGTTTGGTCCTGGGATCAACGACCCGTCAACCTCACCTGCATCGCTGAAAGTATTCCGAATGCTACTATACGCTGGACTATGAACGGTAACCGTCCGATCGACACCAACGATCCCATGTATCAACAAATCGGCAGCGGTCCCATTTCCACTCTCATGGTTAAACCCTTTGATCAACGATACTACGCCATCTATAAATGTCATGCCGAAAACATTCACGGATCCCGGGAACATACCATCACTCTCAAAGAAGCCGAAAAACCCGGTTTCGTACAACAAGCGAGGATGGCCGAAATTACAGCGACCACCATTGCCTTCACTATTTTACCTCCACCCACGCAACCGGAATTACCATTGAGGACCATCACCGTTCAGTACAAGGAGGAACTCGAACCTTGGACAGCCGCCAAAAATAGAACGTGGTCCATTGGTGAGCTTTTATTGTTATAACAGCTCTCCGCATCAATGTTTCAATGTCAAACATTGCAATTTCAATGCCTGCCTCAAAAATGCGATTGCTGGTGATGAGCGTGCGAAAAGTTGCTCATCTCTCAAGGATGCTTACTTCCCTGCTCTAACGCACGAACCACTATAATTTTTTTTGTGTAGTGAATTAGAAACCCAGAAAAGAATTTTCAATTCTTTTTTTTTCCAATTATCGCTATTTTTCATGCACTAATTAATTTTTTTTGTTTAAAAACTTAACAATATGGCGATTTTTTTTACATTTCCGTAAAAAACGAAGTATTAGGTGGGAATAAAATCTCGAGTTTATAAACTTCGAATGATAATATGGTGACAGATGAATTCGACTAGAGCTTTGAATGTCGAAAACAAATAAAGTAGAAACTTCAAAGTTCGAAGCACGTTTACGTCGAAAATAGAATGCAACATTGGCCCATTAAAATGACCGATTAAAATAAAGAAATACAGAGCAGCTCAAAATACACGCTTCTCACTCACTCACTTACTCAGACCGGTGGTCTCCAATTTCAAACATTGCCATTTTGACTTGCGCCTTTTCGAGCCATCGTTATTCTGCATATCCAAGTTTTATAGGCTCGAAAAATCCACTTTCGATTTTTTGCTACTCCATATTCTGGTCTGTCCATAAAAGAGCTTATCTCCATTTTTAATTCGAAAATATGAACATTTGACATTCGTATGGTCTGTCAATCTAATAGTCAATCGGGAATAAGAATCTCAAATTACTTATTTTTCCCAATCTAATATTACAACGTAAAAAATATTTAAATATCGACCGTTATCTACAATTCGGTTATTCGACACATTGAACCCCACTCGAAGTATTGGAATTTCGTAGCACTTGGACAAAGTTCAACTAATCTTTGATCTCGAGAAAGGACATGATAATAATCGGTTCACACATTTGTGAGAAAAAAGCATACTAAATTTGTGCAAACCAACAGAATTATTCTTTATTGGCATAATTTCAATCAACTTGCCACACTATTTGAGAAAGTTTTTTATGCGAATACACAAAATCGTAGAGAGCATGAATAGCTGCAGTTGGAACGAATGATTGATGTTTTTAATCAACTCTTTTCAGGCTCGCCGTACGTGCTCGAAAATTTGAAGCCACAGACGCAGTACCAATTCCAATTCCGAGCGAGGAACGACGTTGGCGACGGAAACTGGGGCGCCAATCTAGTAGAAACGACGCCGCAAAGAAATTTCCCGAATCCGCCAAGAATTCAAGTGCGCTCGGGCGAAGCGCTTTACGAGGTCTCTCCGTTTACCAATCAGTACCAATTGCAATGGCATGCACCGCCCGATAATGGCGAACCGATCGACATGTACGAAATACGTTATTGCGAAGTCAAACGTTTGTCAGGCAATGATTGGGACGTTATGGAAGGCACATGCATCGTCAATGAGATCAAAGGACAAAGAACTAAAGAACTGCTCAAGAGGCTCAAATCGAATTCGTATTATCTAGCCGAGGTCAGAGCTCATAACATCATTGGTTACAGTAATCCCGGATTCATCTATTTCCGCACTGCCGAAGGTGAGTCAACAGACAATTTTCATATTTAGACGTACCTTTTAAATGATTCATTAAGAAGATGAGCAATTCCGACGAAAAATTGGCTCTCATTCGGTCGATCAAACCGAATTTTCATTATTTATTGATTGGCCATCATTTTCCGTTCCGATTAATTTGCCTTTTTTCTCCAATCATAATTATCTTGATCTGTGCTTACAACGGGTATTCCACAAAAAACCCTCCCCAATTTAATCTCATTTGTTTCTCAAGATCAAGTGCCAAGTCGAACAGCTTGACGCTCTTCTATTTTCTTCATTCATCACATTTACTGATCTCGTGTAAGATCAATTTTCGATAGAAGATTCTTCGATCTGGCAGTTCGTCAAAAAAATAAACGCCATTTTTTAAGATTTAGAGCCAGCCGATTTTTCAAAACTTCTACCGTTTGAATCTCCTCAATTCTCAGCACTACTTTATTACTGTCAATCGCAAAATACATCTCTGACCATTCGAATGAATTTCCAATAGGGGTGGGTACCTGATCAAAAGCGTTTTACCCTTGGCATTTGGTCTTAATTGATGCTAACTTTCGAGATATCGAAAGTGTATCAAAATATCGACGGTTGAGTCGATAATAATTACACAATTCAAATACAGCGGAATTTCGAGATCCGGGATATATCCGAACATTGATATTCGCGGCACGGAAAAAGGCTACTCAATTGCGAAAAAATTTCACTCCAAATGCTTTGCAGGAAAAAAGTACGAAAAGCTGCTTCTTATGCGCGGAGCTTAAATTTTCAAAAAATTATTACAAGTTCGTTGATAACAATGTTTTTCAGGTTCAACGTATAGTTTCCCATGAAACATGCAACTTTTATCTTCTATCCTTAAATTAGATTTAGAATCAAGAACGCGAATGAACGTTTCTAACCTTGCAGCTGACCGTAGTTGTTTTTTTTTTTTTATTTTTTTCGTTTAATTTTTATTCGCTTATCTCGGTATGATTTTATTTTTCAACGTTCTTCAGTTTCTTCGGCACTGGAATTTTCAATGCACTTTAAATAACCTCGTAAAAATTGGTATTTAAATTTTTTATTCCATTCTTTCACTTTCGTCGAGTATAGTGCATAGCCAAATCTGTTAACCTAATACAACACTGAAATATTATTTCGCGATGATTTGTAGCCAAACGTCTCAACATATTGATGTCGTTCTGCTAATTTTGATTGAGATCCTCCCAGCATTAAGCTGGAACAATGGAAGTCTCTTATTTTATCATCAATGTTTTTCTTGTGTCTGTGGAAGACGATACTATTTTTATTTTTTTTTATCATCATTCAGAATCATCCGGCGGGACCGTAGACTACGGGATTCTAATAAATGCTGGTGAAGTCTCCAAGCCCTTGGCGATAGTGATTGCGACTGCAATCGCGATCCTCTTCCTAAACATTTAGAGCACGTAGTTTGTTTACAGTACAAGAAAACCAGCAAACGTAAACCAGTATCAACGACTATTCTAGAATTTCCACTAAGGAGTTAGAACGAACGTTCTGCATTTTGAACGAGCAAACACGAAAAATTATCTGAGATTAAACGAGTTTTCGAGAACTCGCGAATATCGTTAGGGAAACGAAACTCATTCACGGATCTGAACGGTAGAAATTCCAACGAGCATTATCCCTATATAAATAAAATATATATAAATCTGAATCTATATAAAATGTAAAATAATAGCATAACGATTAGTTATTTAGGACGACCGAAGTATAAACATTCCGGAATGAGAGTGAGGATATGAGAATGTAAAAAGCAAAAAAATTATTCGGCTCTCAATATGGATATCGTGAAAAATTTGAGTAATGAAGAGGAAAGAAAAATCAAAGAAAAGGATGAATGTAAAAAATCATTTCTAAAAGAAAAAAAGAAAGAAAACTAGATTTGATCAGTGAGAAAAGAAAGTAATCTTGAAGTCAATGAGATAAGCCGAGATAAACGCGGTGAACTAAATAACGCAACTGTATTTATATGATCGAAATATTGTTGGATGCTCATTGTTATAGGCGTACTGGTACGTTTATCCATTTTTGTATTTAAGCTCTAAGGCGTTTTCGTGCGCGAGTATGTGTGTGCATGTGCGTGTGTTTCTGCTCGTTTGTGTGCGTGTGTGCGCGCGTTCGCGTTTAACTCTCTTTTGTACGATTTTTGATGAGCTGTTACGTGCTATTATCGTTTTTTTTGTAACGGCTAATGTTGAAGTTGTTGATAAACGCATTAATGAATCGAGTAAAATAATGAACTGAGATATTCTCGTGTGGAATCTATCGATACATTGATATTTTGAAAAACTCGAAAGATCTAACGATTCAATGCGCATCGGCATGTCCGTGCTTTCAAATAGTTGTTACAGTGAAATAAATCGTCAAATCGAATATATCGATTGTTCAAACAGAGAAGATTAACCGATGAGAATAATAATATTGATGAAATTGCTATGATAGTCACATAGGTCAACTGCCCCACATTGCCAAATGCCTGAACTAGACGAGGGGACTCAATATTTCATAAAATTAAAACCGATCGTCGAAAAAATGTTTAGCGCACTAGCTTGAAAAGCTGTGACCAAAAATTCTTTATACACGTACATGCATTTTATTTCGATCATTATTTTCAGCGAAAAAATATCGAATTCTACAAACTCGTATTACTGCATGCTTCTTATTATCAATTTTTGTTTATATCTTCATCCAAAATCCGTTTTTATCACCCGTCCAGGTGATTTGGGTTTCTTATTTTTTTTTCTTTCGTCAGTTTATTTAACTTCTCATATTATTTATTTTATTGCAACACTTCGTTCCCTTAACATTGGCCAAATAAACGACTTTCTTAGTTTTGCTTCATCAGCTCATTGCAATTATGGAAAAAATGTTCAGCGATGAAACATTTTGGTAAATTATGTGTTTCTCGTGACAAGATTAATGGAGGAAGAAAATCATTTGTCTTTAATAAGCATGATCTGTCAGTTGGGAGCCTCATTTTATTATTATTATTATTATTATTGTTAGTTATTATTCTTATTATTATTGTTATTGTCATAATTATTATTACCATAATAATAATTATTATTATTCTCATTTTTACTATCGTCTATAGCACGATGAACTCATTGTAAGAGATAATGAAATCCAACCTTATTTCTATAGTATTTTCAATATTTTTGTTCGTGGTCTTGAATGTGTCTAGAAAATTACACATTGGTCAGCAACATTTGAATCTGATTTTTTTCTTCGAATTATTATCATTATTTTCTGTGACTCCATCGCATGGCATGCGCTTCGTAAAATCGATGAAAGAAATTACATTTTTTCTTTCGACGAATAAATAATAAATTCCATTGATTTTTTTGATGAATCAAATTCAAAGGGCTTTTTATGGTTTCCGAGCTTCAATGATATTGCGAAAATTTAGTGGTGAAGATACAAAACACGTATGAGAATTTGACAATAAGGGAGTGCTTTGAACCCTGAAAAAATGTGTGAAAAAGTAGTGGCTACGAAAAAGGGTGCTTGAGCCCTGCTGCAAGGGAGCGTGCTTACTCGAGAAACCATTTTTAAGGGTCTTAAATTTTTTAACGTCTCCTATAAATGAAGGAACAAAAAACACATCACTATTGTCACCTTAACGACGCCGTTGGAAAAGGCTTTGAAGATCGAGGTACAAAAACAGGGAGGAGAATAAAAATCTCAGGATTGAAGGGGAGCAGGGTAACAAATGTTCGAGCCCTTTGTGCTCGAGTTGGTGCACACGAAACGTTTGATCTTCGCCCTGGCTTAACGAATAAAGAAAATCTCAATCGCCTTACTCATTTCATCGCGAAGCAACGACATTACTTGAAAAATCATTTTTTTTGTCTTGTTAAATTTTTCAGAAAAATCACTGTTTTTCTACATGATTTTGTTACCAATGCTCAGTACCAGAAACCATTAAGAAATCTTCGTTATTTCAATTTAATCGAAATTTATTAAAGCAAATAAGAAATTAATAAGGTGCCTCGAATTCGAGCTCGGTTTCCGAATTGAAAAAACAAAACAGTCGCTACCGAAACGTTTTATTCCCAGTGAACAGGAGAGACTTGCCAAGCTCAAAACAAAAGTGAAACGAAAACAGGAAATGTCTCACCAAATTTTTTGAACGTACGATAGATAGGCATATATAAATATACAAATAACTTTTCTGTACTCACAATAGAATAATTTTTCAGCTGTCACAAGTGTGTATGCAATAGCGTTCAACAACCTTCATATTTATGAGAATTTAGGGGTTCGAATTTTTGTGCGGGCGAGCGATTTTTTCACGATGAATTTTTATCGAGGAAACCATTGAATGCTGAATTTTTGGACGTATTCAATAATAACCCGAAGTCAAGAAGCATTGAATTTCAACTCCGAAACTTGGAAACTCGTTTCTCCTTAATTCTTCCACTCGAGAAGGGAAATTCTTTCTGATAAAAATCGTCTCACTCAACGTGAAATTGCCCGTAGATTTTTTGTCTCCTTGGAGATTTTTCTTGTGGAAATGTAGAGGAAAAACAAACAAACAAACAAACAAAACTCATTGTAAATAAATATTATACATAAGAAGGAAAAATATACGTGAGTGTCAAACGAAAATTCGCATCACGGTTAGCCCGAGGGAAAACCATTTTCAAATTGTTAGATTCATTCAACATTCAGAATAATATAAAACATCGAATATTCGCAGTGCACTCAAAGCCTCGAAGAAATAATTTGAGATTGTTTTTCTCTCGAGCGTGTCGTTTATTTTTCGCTTGCCCGCTTATTCGTCAGCCAGGACATACACAGCTCGAGACGATAAATCAAACGGTAAATATAAACAATATCGAATGATTGAAATGTTGAAACTCAAAAGAAAAAGAAAAAAAGAAACGACGATACGTGAATATGATACACAGCTTCATTAACGTAGAATGGGTGGTGCTGTTGAATAACCCCCTTAGTAAGGCGTCAAAAGATAACAATAATTATGTAAGGGCGATAGGAGCGAGCGTAGATGCAGTTTTTTGTTTAATCTAATCATTGATTTTTCGCGCTGAATTAACAAAATAGCAGCTAAACTAACGAAACAGTAATAGGTGGTGAACACTACAGTAGAAAGCTACTTGATTTAACTTGCTTCACTGACACTCTCTTAACAAATATAATTTAACCGAAAACCTTATCTGTGCATGCTACTTTTCGTTATTTTATTACTCTACGTATTTATGCTTAGCGACACGTAAAGCTGTTTATTTATTTTACTCATTGCTGTTGATAAAGACGGATTTTTGGCACCGTACTATGTTCTGTCCCAATCCTCTCTCTCTCGCTCTTTGTCTGTCAAATGTTTTCCAGGTTTTAAGAGTAACGAGAAAACGATAATATTCGAGACGCTAAAGAGTCGTGTTTGGTGATGTTAACCCGACCGAATAACCGTTGTGAAAGAAATTTAAGTTTTATTTCACTGTTATACTAATTAATTTATAATTCGCAATAATTTGTTTATATTTGTAAATGTGTTACTTTACTTCGGATACTTTTACGTTTCTGAGACGAAGAGTTTCAATCTGCTTGACTGAGGTCTGACTACGTTACGGGAAACTCGAGTCAGAGATACAATTTCAACTCTCCTCTGGAATCCTATTTTAAATGAAAAAATTTCAACCTCAATGTCAAATTTGAATAAAGTTCAACTGGGAGTCGATCGTTCAGGTTAAACTTGAATCTCAAATCAGTTTGGAACTCAGTCATACTCGTCCTTCAATAAGCAGCTGAATTTTAATTCGTTATTCGAACTTGGTTCTGAGTTTTAAGAACTCAGAACAGTTTTAAGGACTCGGGCTCAAGCTCGACTTGGGCAAAGCCGAGTTTTTAAATTCAGTTCATTGTCTACTGTCAGCGAATCAAATTGAGCTTCATCTCAAGTTCAGATTAAATTCAAAGCAATTTCAAATAAAGATTTAATTTTTATGGGAGAATTTGAAAAAAGGCTGTCACGATTAGTTTAAAAGGTCAAACGATTTCGACCAGGAGATTTGCTCGAGCTTCAAATTTACGTTGAATTCGACTTTGAGGTTGAGTTTTTACTACGAAGTAACTGCGTGTTCAGCTCGAAATTTAGCCTGCAGCTCGAACGGAAGTTGAGCTCAAATTCGAGAGTTACAAGTTGTAAAGGGAAATTAAGTGAATTTTAATACTCACAGATTGTAATTGATCGTTTGGTTGAATAAGAAATAAAATAATGGTCATTAGTTGTGCGGTGAGGAGCTTTCATTGATTCGTGCTTTTGGATTTCACTTAATTCTTCAAAAATATGTATACAAATGCCGGAAATGATGTACCAGTACGTTCTTAACTGTAGCAACTCGTTCGAATCGACGCGAGAGCGTCGGAACTCGAATCCCTGGTTGTGGGCAATCTTTTAATATTCTTTCGTAAGATTCCTCCTTTTATCCGGTGGTCAAATATGTCATCACCAAACACCCTATCGTTATTGCTTTTCGCACTAACAGAACGCAAATCTTTCTTCATACCTTCAATAATCCGCAGTAATACGATTTTTTCGTCTCTTTTTTAGGAGAAAACATGCCGCTCGTTCATAAGGGACCGCTGATTTCGAGTGCAGCCATCATTGGCATCGTCATCGCCGCATTGTTCCTCCTCATCGTCATCGTCGACATTATTTGCTGTTGCACGTACAAAATAGGTAATTTTAACGGAACCGTAGCGTTGGATTTTCTACGCATACAATACCGTACCTCATATTCGAGAGACTGAATGATAGAATAAATAATGAAGTATGAACAAATATCGTCAAAAGGGATGGAAAAAAAATTGTAGATATCAAGATACCTTTTTAAAGATTCTTATTTTCTTAAAGATTATTTTTATTGAAGAAAGAAATTTCAAAACAATTGGAAACGCGATGGCTCCTGTAAAGAGTCTCTGAGAACTTTTTTTAATCACTTTTTTAGTTGTTTTTTTTTTATTTTTTTTATTTTTTAGTGTTGATTTTTTCGTCCCTCGACTGCTTTTGAAGTTGACTCAGTCCAGCTCATTGAATAAGTTTGTCGAATCGACAATTCAGGCAAGCATGATATTGCCAGTTTGTTGTTTCGTTGAATATCAATGATAGGAGAATATGAAAATGAGAATTGTTAAAGTCTGTTTGATTTCTTGTTTCAGGAATTATTTACTACGTGTGCGAAAGGTCAAGAAAAAAGCCAATGGACGAGGAGGACACGAAGCTTGGCAGGTGAACATTATTAATTATTGAATACCTCCACGTTTCCTACTTTTGTTTATTGATGAAACCAACACTATATTTTCCTGTTGCTTGACAACGATAACAACAACGACAACAATGAATCGCTAACTCTTATTTTAGTGTGGTTACAAAAATACTTTCCATGAGAAATAATTCCAATTGAATTTCCTTTGTTTTTTATATGAAACTTGAATTTCTTTAACATTCTATATATTTACATCACATTATACAAGAATGCTTTGGCAAGTTTGGCGCTATCGTGTCATTGTATTTTTTTACTCATATTTACGAGCTCGTCACACGAACTGAAACCAATTTTTTGTTTTCATTATTACCATTTTTTTTGCATTGATCGCATCAGAAACAAATTTTCGTTACTCGTTACTCCGAATACTCACTAATTGCTAGATCCAATTCCGAGTTCGGCGAAACTTTTCTATGATGACATGTTTTTTGACAAAATACTCGCACGATTTTTCCTTTGATTTCCTTTGAAAACGACAAACAGATAAAATGAAAAACGATTTATGAAAATTACCAAAATCATCTTCATCGTTTCATCTTAATAAATCAAAGATACATTTCAGGTAAAAAATCAAATGAAAAATCCTTCTAATATGTCATTTCGCCAGTGTAAATTGTACAATCAGTCAAATCGTACGAGTTGGCCAAATCTGAATGTTGAAAAAAATCATAATTTTCTAAAACTAACTACAACGAGTCCAATGAATTTGGAATGGAAAATCGAATATATACAGGATGTCCTTAATCGATACGACACTCTAAAATCATAACGTGGTCAACGATGATTCTCAACGTATTCGTTCCGGTTAACTGGCATACTTTTCAAGCTTTCAATTGGTCCACGTACGATAAGATACCAGAACTAGTGCATCATTTTTTTCATACGAAACTGATACGATGCCAGTCAACCGGTAAATACGCTTTTCAAACAACTGAAAATCAAATATTTCCGAGACATTTTGAATCAGTTATCAGAGCACTTCGATCTCAAGGGACATCCTGTATAAAGCAAAAAATAAAATAAAATGAAATAGAAGAAAAGTAGCTGATCAATCATCTCTCATGATATTCCCATCGTATATGTTTTTTCTCTTTTTTCTCCGACCGTTTATAGTCTTTACGGTTGGCGGTTCCCATTGCCCTATTGCGACCAAAAAATGGCCAATGTCGCGGGTGTTACGGCAATACAAGACTCGGGTAGCGGAAAGAATACCATTAAATTGGTCAAACATACCGCCATGTAAGAGCATATATATATGAATATATATGTAAATATATATTATTTTTTCATTAAAACGTATTTCATTTTTTTTCGTAAAATTACTCGTGAATAAATGAAATAATTTGACTTTTGATTTTTTATTTTATGAGCATGGCTCCGAACGCGCACATTTTCTACAATGACATGGCTTTTCCATTAGCATGATTTCGAATTACCGCCTCTAAGAACAGAGATCGATGAATGTCTCAATATTTTTACTCTTATTCAATAATCGATCTAAAATTCAGATCAGATATTTATTTCTTTCCTTCTGATAATCCTGACTGTGTATTGAGGACATTTTTTAAAATCAGTTTTTTAACGATTTAATTATTTGAATTTCGAGTTTCTCAAAAATTCTATGACAAAGTATACGAGATTTTGCGGAGAAAATTCGTACACTTTTGGATGAATTTTCTCGAAAAAGATGGATTGAGGAACAGAATTCTCAATGGCACCTTTGAGAGTTTCGCTGAGCCACTATTTCAACTCGTGTTCTCGATAACAACGATACGTAATTCGAAACGGAATTCACGAAATATCAGCGCACTACGAAAATCAGTCGATCTCTGATTTGCTTCTTTATTATTTCTTCCGTTTCATTCCAATGACGTTTTTTTTCATTGCTTCATAGTTAACGTTTATTTTTGTATCTTTTTATTCATACATTTTTGTTCACCAGCCATAAACTCTATGATGATTTTTGTTGTTGTTGAAACGGTGATAAATTTATTGACTTGATTTTATTGTTTGAAATTCCTTTCAAACTATTCATTTGTAAGCTTTTTACCAGTGTCGCAGTTTATTGTACCTTGAAATCATCGACTTTTTCGTCCTCGTTTACTATCATTTAGCCTTCAAGTTTTTCTGAGATTTGTCGACCTTTAACGTTGATGATAAGGTCCCTCAAACTCATGATTTCATTTTGTATTATACGAAATTTTCCATTTTCCTGAAAGGTGACAAAAGTTTGGCTTTTTCGTTCCGTCTCATCGGTCCAATAGGAAATTTATTATGAAAATAAATGATTGCATAAAATTTCATAAAAAAAAAAAAGCAGAAATCTTCGGGAAATAAAAGGGTCAAAATCGGATAAAATCTCGTTTAATTTTTAGTTTTGTCTTTGGTGTACCGCCAACCATTCACGAGCATCAGAATTCACACGATTTTTCATCGATTCAATTTAATTAGATTGCTTTTCTATGAGAATCATCATTTACACGATCTTCGTGTTCGATTTTTACCAGCGAGAGCTTGTCGCTTTGGCTATGCCGCATGAACTGACACTTCAATCTACAAACCATAATTTCAATGATCATATAATGATCTCAAATTATTCACTCGCATCTTCAATAAACTCACACTCATTACCGTGCCTTCGAATATACACAAAATACAAATATAACAGAAAACTAGAATTTTTTAAATTATGTAATGTTCGATAAATTCGAAGCGATTAAAACCGCGTGAAATATTGACAAATAAAGAATTCTAAGTAATTTTATCTCTATTGAAAATTCAATGTTTTGCAACTTATAAATCGATTGTCCAATAGTTTGGTTGATTTGAAAAAAAAATAAATTAGTCCCAAAGACATGCATATTGTGAAAAACAAAAAAAATCACATTGATATATTATAGGTACAAAAAAAAACATAAAAATAATTTTTAAATATCAAAATCATGAATTAATAAATAAGCAGTTGTGTGTCACACGATGATTTGTGCAAAAAAATAAGGTCTGAAGAATGCAAGCATGCAACACGTGATTTTCTGTTTTTTTTTCTCGTACTGCACAGTGAAAAACACAAAAGTTCAGTGAAATATTTGCTAAAGATGAAATCTATGAATGATTTTAAAAAATATGTTCTTTACTGTTTTTTTTTTTTTTCCAGAGAAGAGAAAGAACCATTGAAAGAGGAAAAGAAAATCACGCCGATCATCGATTCGGGTCTGAGACGCGAGACATCGATAACGTTTGATGGCAAAAGATCAGTATCGAAGACCGGTTTCGTCGGCAAGGATTCGGCCGTCTAGATATTCTTCCGGCGTACTAGATTGTAAATTGTTGGACGCGCGTGGCCATGAAAAAAACAATCAATTCACACATGCACCCAGTAAGGAATGATTTCTGGCCACGAAGTTCTCGGAACTCGAAGAAACCGCGATTTTCTCGAATCTCCATCTCCGTACCGTAACAAATTTTGAGTAACTGTCAAAATTTATCAGGATAAAAATCAATTCATTTTCAATGAATTTTTTCATCGACGTGATCGGGGACGTTCTCGAGCGATCAAATCGCTGGAAAGCAGGTTGGTCTCAATCCGAACGAAGCCGATTCGCACACCGGTCGAGATAAACAAAAAAAAATAACTAACTCATGCAATCATGGAAAAAGCAACGCGAATGAAAACGCTATCAACGAATTAAGTAGACCGAAATATGAAAGCAAATTTCTGCCATTTGAACCGACAACTCGAAAGAGATTGGACGATCTTTTTTTTCAAAATTTCACCTTCAAATTTATGAATTCACACTAAATAATGACGAGGATTTTCGACGTCAAGCTAACCAATTATTTGCCATCGATTCTGTGCAAGTTCGATACTTTTTACCGTCCGATGAAAACTCACACAATCATGACTTTTTATCACGTGAAAAAATCCTCCGAAAATGTCTCCGTGCGTTGGAAAAATTCTCTATTCTCACACTCCGGAGCTCTTACCAATCAAAACTTGACTTCACCGCAACGAACAATTTTTTCTACACATTTCCGACACACGATTTCCGACCCACCGCGTTTCGCCCCGCTAAAAAACACCCTGAACAAATTTTATTCGATTTCGATGACACGGCTCTGACGGAGTGAAAAACGAAAATACTTTCCGGAATAGCCAAACCGATATCGAACTGCAATAGCTCGGAAATTCGTCAAATTTCCATCGTTCGCGACAGATCAGTATTATTTAAAACTAAAATTACTTAAAACGAAATTAGTTTTTTATTTTAATCGCAGTAGCCCCAGGAGTACACTTTTGGGTCCGAAAGATACGAAAAAAGTGCAATGACGCGAGTTTGTTCTCGAAGTAAGGAAAAAATAAAAATCGGCTTATACACGGTCTTTTGGCGCACACGCGTTTCTATGCTAAAGGAAGAAAAAACTTGAGTCACGTTTCCCAAAAACGATCGTCGAGATGGGCATGGAAAGAGTGTATTCCCGAGGATCTCGATGCCGATTTTATCGTACGATACAAATATCAAAGATACAAAATACAAAGTCAAAAGTAGAGTTGCATAATTGAGTACATTAGCGCAGAACTATTTTATTCTTCACGCGTGTATAGAAAACATTTGCATCGTTACGGATTATCGGACCGATCGATTTACCGTCGTCGCGAAATCGAAGTAGCTGCACTTCATTCGTCAAATAGCACAGAGCTAAAAGTAGAGGAATTGAAGAAACTGAAAAACATAACCGAACGGTATATGAATAGCGAGAATAAAATGTATAAAGAAAAATAAAGAGTTGGAGTAATTGCGAAGAAATTTGAAACGGGAAAGAGATCTCGTGGTGATTTATCCGTAGGATTGCGAAACAATTAAATAGAGGTTACTTGCGCTTCGGGAAAGCTTTTTACAACCGTATAGAGATAATCGCGGTCTAGTACGCTGGATTTTTTCACCCCCTTGTTCGCCCGGACCTGGCCCACAACTCGATAAGCGACGGATGATAAGTTTTTTCTATTTTTTCAATTTTATTTCCATGCACTGGGCTGATTCAGTATTTAGGAAAATCATCCGTCGCTTATCGAACGTTACATGACACTGATGTTGCGCCAACGGGTGGAAATGAGTCTTGTGAAAACGAGAATAATTGGGGATATGAAAATACGCAGTCACGAGTTTCGTGAATCATGCAATTTTATCTGTCCCCCCACCCCCCTTATGTATATAAATACTTATAATATCTTCTCGAACAAAAAGTCCTTTTTTATTGTCTCATTTCATTCGTATGTGAATCCGCATTGTTGACGTACGCGTCATTCGAGTAAGCCGAAATTGTTACCGTGAAAACTTCGTGTATATCATTGAAACTTGCCAAAATCGACACTCTCTGATATCGTTTACTCTTCAAGACTGATATTTTATTACTCCTTTTCATTTTCTCTCTTCAAGGTAATCGTTGCTGACAAAAACGATTGATTTTATATACAACTACGTACGGATACGATTTTTATTGAGAATTCACTATTCTCCAAAGATGCACACTCTTTCGTTTACGAAATTAAGATAAATTTTTTGTACGTCTTTTGCCCCCTCCCTCCTTTCAAAGTGCTGAAATAAATCTTCGAATACGTACGTCTGCAGATGTATGATGAAAGGGAGCACGCTTATTGTTTTTCATTTTTCATATTACCTTAAACAAAATGAATAATTGTACAAAACACTGAAGAAAACGAAATACCGTGTCGATGAAGGAACCTGCCAAATTAGTTCATTGAAATAACGAGGTTACTTAAATCTCTTATTTAATTATAATTATTATCGATTATTTCAAGTGAGAAGACGAGAGAAAAATTTTCATTTCTCCATTAATTGCTCCGAAAACTATACGGCCAAACGAAATCACTATGGTACATGCTTTTTTTGCGAGAGAATTGTAAAGGCAGTCAGAAAACGGGAAAAAGGAAAATGAAAAAAAAAAAACAAGAAAAAAAAAACAAAATGTGATAAGTTTTTGTAAATGCTTATAAACGTTCTCTACCCTTGTCCCTCGACCCCCTCTCCGAATCTTGAATTATCTTTAGGACTATTCGATTTTAGGCTTAGCGAAAAGTCCTAGCGAGTAAAATAATTGTAATTAATTATAAATAATTATGATTAATTATTGGGTATTAAGAGATCAAAGTTTGAGATTTATGAATAAGAAGCCACGAATAGAACACGTGCACGAGCGCGGATAAACGCGTTTGCCTTGTCATTATTACTATGTGAATAAATTTGCAAGAAAAAAAACGTTACTTCGATCGAGCTGAGTCAAATTTTTGGCCGATTTTCACGGTCAATTATAATAATGAACATTCGATATCATTAATTGAAAAACTGTTTTATATTTATCGCTAGAAGTGTATCTCTCACGTTCGGTTTTTCACGTCGAAAAGGGCCAATTTGACTGAACTGGAGCGCGGCAATTATTTTTACGTACAATTTCGCAAGTACAGTCGTGACAAAAAAGTTTCATGGAGAAAACGATACTCACAATCAAAAGTGTCCACGATCTTTAAGGTGTTCGATTACCATAATTCTCAACATGAGTTTCGAATGCAATATTTATTCGAGGACTTTTCATTTTCCGCAAAGTTCGAACGCGATGTTACGGTCAATGTTCAAAGTACGCAGTTGACAAAAATATTTTCAGCGATTAAGAAAAATATGGTAAATATGCTACAAATCAATGAAAAAAAATCCATTTTCTCCGATGGTGAAATACGATTGTTACTTGACAATTATTTTGACACGACTGTACGTGCAAGGAAAGTCTCGTGACGGAAAAAACTATAATTGTAAGCCTCGTTCGTGTCTTATCCTTGATTTTTCATCTCAACAGAAAAAAACCAAATCGTACAATCACGAAAAGACACGTCCGAAGATTTTGTTGTGTGTGTACCGCTAACGCTTTTTCCGCGCGCGGCTAGCTTTTTTACCGTGAACCGTGACAAGACCGTTTTGCCAAATAATGTTAAGAATAAAAATACCAGTACTTATTAGTCATGTAAGTTTAAAGAAAAAGAAAAACAAACCAGTAAATTACGATCGTCATGTGGAGGAAATTTTCTGTTTTTCTATCCTGTCGAACGTAGATTTTTCGCCCGAAAAAAATCGCCCAAAAAAAAGGAACAAAACAAAATATCGATATCCCGAATTAAAAATACGTACGTGGGCTCGCTGTAATTCAGGATAAATATGTACGTACATTTAAGAATTAATATTGCTATTTTGTATTCGTTGCCAAAATCAAATACATGTTTCAATTATAGCTTTTATTATTAATAAATAGAATAACAATAATAATAATCATCATAATGAATAATGGCTAAGGAACACACGAGAAAATATTAATTGTGAGAAAGTAAAATTGAATGAAGAAATCATAGTATTATTGCGCATCTTCCACTCCTAAACACATCAAAGTTTGTAGGTGTAAGGCATATTTTTTATGTATATGCTTTTTCTGTACGCGACGAATCGAAAAAAAACTCGAATAAAGAGAATGGATAAAAGAATTTGGTGTTCTTGGTAAATTTTGTTTATTTGTCAACTCTCGATCAGAGAGACGTTCGGCTGTGACAAACTGACAGCAATACAATTTGAGTGAGTATTTGTACAATTTCGTTTACAACCTTCTTACAATTTTTCATACAAAGAATATATTAAATTCAAGAGTAAAAGGAATAACAAGCGAAATGTTCTTCATTCCTGATGACCGTCATGTTCAAAATTATTCAATTGGTTACTCTCTTCTCATTAAAAAATTCTATCTACAACTTTTTCTTACATTAGTCTCGTTCATTTAAATAATTGATTATTATAACTAACAAAAAAATCTAAACCGGATCATTAAAAATGAGTAATTATTATTCACCGCAAAATAGATGCGAATATGGATACCGTCATTGGGTATTTATATACAATAATATCATGATATTCATTTGAACACATCCTGAGGAAGAAAAGTAGTAATCCAGGGATGCCTCGATTCTCGCTAAAATCAATGCTTCCTATTTTTCTTGTTCATTATTGTCAGAGAACTGTTAAAAAGCAAACGTTTATTCCAATTTAAAAAAAAAAAAAATTCCAACGGTCGAAGCTACTCCCATTCTCAAATGATTTTTTCAAGCAATATTTTTATCCTCAAGATCAATGATCATAAAAAAACATAATTTACAAGCTATTTCTATGGAAGTACCGGATAGGAACATTCCGATTTTACTCAATCGATTCAATGTTTATATTACACGTGCTCATCTCTTTTATTTTCTCATCGTTACTGGAAAATTTATCTAGAATTGCCACAAGGCTCTGAGCTCATAGCATCGGCTTGGTAGTGTTAGAAAAATCTTTGATATCCCTTATACTTCGATTCCCTCGTTCGACTTTTTGCCTTTCCTCATTAATCGTTGTTCCGCATTCAAGAGCGGTGGTTCGGTCCTTGTGTGCCATACGTATACCTGAAAAGTCGTGATTCATTAATTTACCGTGAGTAAAACTACCAATTGTAGGTCAACTTGAGACGTAATTTCCTTCCTCACTAAAAGTTGAAACTTTTTCGAGTTCCCAAAAACGATTGAACTATTTTTTTCTTTCGTCGTGAAGCTTCCATTATAATCAATGATAATCCGCTGGAGGAGGCTGACATTTTTTATCAGTCCCATAACTCGTGGGGTATTGAAAGAACATTTTTGAATATTTCGACGCTTTTTTCAAAACTTTGAAGACAATCCTCGAAACTTTCACAAAGAAACTCTAAAAGTTCCATCTTCGCGTCGGGGAGACGGATTTTTGCATAATGATCCCAAGACTAGAGGTTTGCAGTAATATAATTCAAACGCTGCAAACCTCAACTCCTGAGTTTGTGTTGATAAACGTCAATTAATATAAAATGTCAGCCTCTTCCTACAAAATATCATTAGTGGCGATGAATGATGAATGAAGCAGCCCATATTAAAACAAAAGTTTGCATCGTTTTTCAGAAAAGCAGTCAAATCGCATAATTGCCCTTTTTTGTAGTATTACGGCTCGAGTTGCCCAAGGAGTTGTGATTTTTAAATTTTCACCAATATTTCTCGAGTCCAATCTACGAGAATTCAGCTTTTCACCAGCTGATCTTGGAAAATTTAATAATGATGATAGTGATGTTAATAATAAATTTGATAATCATGAAATATGATCACGAATTGAGAAAAAAGTTCCCATCAAGAAAACCCTTTGAAAATATGGCACTAGAAATAAAAATGCAATGGAATGTGTACCTTTGTGCACGCATCAGCGAGGGGCTCCAGGTCGTCTCTCGTCGCCAATTGTTCCAAGAATACGGTTTCCTGGTAACCACCCTCGGTCTCGTACGAGAACCAAACGTCTTTTTTCTCCCGTATGAGGTCGATGTGGACAGCAAAACCGGCCATGTCGACGGGGAATACGCGATTCGGCTTCCACACGGCGTTGAAACCGGTGACTTTGTTCGTCGCGTTATCACAAATTGGCCTCTCGACCATCATGCCCCCGACGAGACCAACCGGCCAGACACCCACTTTTTTTATCTTGCTCATCTGAAAATTTTGATAATCACTTTTTAATGGCAATTTCAAACTCGAATCCAACATCTGTTTTTCATTTCTAGTGACTTTTCATGCTTCACATTGACTCGAATTTTCGTTCAATTTGATTTTGATTATCGGACGTTCGTTTTTTATTATTCAGAATGTTTGAACGTACTTCCTTGAACAATTTGACAGAATAGGTGTTGTCGTCGTCGGCAAAATATACAATGCCATTACCAACGTCGCTGAGCTCTTCTCGGATCCACCGCAAGGCGGCGTTGCGTTGCTGCACGCCGCGTGCTTGTTTCCAGGCTGGATCGTTTTTGCCTAATTTGTGATTTGGCGGTGTCAGTGCATTCAGATGAGTGTGAACGATGGTGTTCTCGGCGAGAAAATTCGTTACGAGTTTCGTTTTTGTTTGCGAGTCCTCGACGAGTATCCAATGAAAATTAGGCACGTGCAAAAATGTTTGGACCAGTCTGGTCAGCTCGGCTTTTTGAGCAGGTCGAGCAAACGTCGGCGTTATCGCAAATATCGTTGGCAATGATTTATCCAATTTTTCTGACTTCGAAGGTTCTCCGAGTATCCTTGTTATTGCTGACTGTAAATCGCCCACCAAGTTTGCCTGCTCGGTAACCAGCGTATCCAGCTCGTGAAGAGCGTTCAGTGTACTTTCCCATCGGCTACTCTCGAGATAAACTGTAAAAGAATCACACCTTTAATTCCATTGTTGGTCATGTCACTTTTTATTCTTCTCTCATTTTTATTGACAATAAAAAATACAAATTCACAAATCATCAAAATTTATTAGCACACATCAATTTTGCTATGAACTGAGTCGGACGACTTGTTGCTCGGCCGGTATCGAATCGTCGATAACACAAATATCTGTTGTGCCCGTACATCGCACTCCTAAAATAAAGAGTATATAAATTAAGCGTTCTCAGCATAAATGCATCGATGGCGAAATATCGACGTTCCCGAACGAGCGCATCGACCCTCGATGTCATCACCGAAACTTCGAGAAAGAATATCACGCCATATTGTCGCGAGAGGGGGAAAAACCCCCAAGTCTATAAATTTACCAACTAACCAAAATTCGACAGTCTTTGACGAGAATTGTAACGATTGGTCTCGAGGCAATAAAACCTCGAATTTGTAACTTCTTAAATAAACTTATTGTTAACTTGTTGTAAAAGTATCGAGTTGGAGTTCAGCTCTTTTGGCCTAAATCCCTTAAATACTCGTCCTTGATAACTCGTCCCTTCGCGACGGTCTTCGCGGACACAACATATCTGTCTTATCGATTTACCCGTAGATTGAGCGTATACGTATGTCGAAATTTGGACGTACAAAAATAATTTTTTTTTTTTTTTTTACTTTTTCATAAATAAATACGAAACGTTAAATGGAGATTTCGTTCTCTAGCATTTGTTAACAACCCGGAATGTAAATTTCCGATAACAACCACGTCGTCCAGTCAGGTATTAAGGAATTTCGGTACAGGCGATACAATGTTGCCATGCTAAACCATGCTAAAAGCATAAAAAATTTCAAAAAGTTCAGAATTTTATAAAATTTGGTTAACATATTCTTTAGTGCCAAATTTGACAATACAAATTTTTTAAGATTTTTCTTCTACACAGTTATCGAGTAATTGATCACTAAAGTTCACGTGTATAAGCATAGCGTTTCCATATATATAGGTATACATTCCGGGCATAAGAAATCTGCTTTAATGCGTAATTACTCGATAACTAAGTAGAAGAAAATTTTGAAAAAATTTGTGTTTTCGCACTTGATGTTGAAGAACATTATCACCAAATTTGATCAATTTCTTAATATTTAGACTTTTGTACCGAAACTCCTTAATCAATCCATGCTATAACAATGCTCGATGATAATCACAATGAAATATTCTGATAACAATGATTCAACGCGTTTGACAAACGAAAAATAATTATTATAATCACAAGGCGAATTTAGTCACCCTCGTCCATAGGTTCTATCTATGGCTCCTCATTTGTAAAACTTAAAATTCTTTCTTTCTCCACAATTTTATTATTTATAAAAACAATGTCATAATCGCGGTTATTATTCCACTAACCATTTTCATGTTCTTTGCCAGGGTCGCTGATATTCGAAACATTGTTATGAAACCATGCAACAGTGGTTAGCATTATAATCGTCGTTATTATTATGATCCTGATTTAGGGCGGGTTGTTCCAACTTTTAGGTAGCTCATCTGACGGGTAAAAGCATTGACTTGTAGACCTTTAACTGTCAGATAGGCTTACCTAGATGTTGGAACAACCCGCCCTTAAACACAAAATGCCGCATTACGATTGCTGTTGCTTATGAAACACCGCGACACAGTGACATGCCTCATATCGCGATTGTGCTTCTAAGAAAATACACTCAATCGAATAAAAGTCCTCATAAATGTTGAATCAAACCGAATGCATACAGTTGTCAGATAAAAATTGATGAATCGACGATAAAACAAACGTGACAGGTCGACACGTGGACCGCGAAAAGGCATGTCTATCAAGAAACACACTTTACGATGCGCGAGCCGAATGCGTAGTAAACGTAGAACCCGACAGCTACGCAAACACAGATGCCGTGTGAACGTGTGATGAAGAATCGAAAAAAATGCTTTCGTGATACTCACATATGATACCGGAGAAGATAACAATGTAGACAACAAAAAGGACTGGAAACCCCCGAGTCAGCCGAAAACCATTGCACATTGTTGACGTTTGAGTTGGCCGATCAAGGAGAAATGCGTCCGCCGTCATGGTCGAAACGCCATGACACTAAATCCTGCATTCATTACTGCATGCGGCACACTCCGGGACTCCGGGTTTCGTGTTAGGGAGAACAAAGAACGAAAAGAGTTCAGCAGGACTATTGCTTCCTTGACCTATCTCGGTTGGAGAATCCTATTTTCGATTTATTTTTTTTCCCGATATTCTCGGACGTATTTAATCATTCCCGTTTTCTTTCATACTCTAGAAAAAATCGATTTTTTTATTTGGTTTTCTGGATTCTCAAGCAGCATCATTATTGAGTTTCGACTTTACCGACTCATGGTAAAAACGGTTGAAAGAAAAGTGCGAAAAGTGCTCTCGGCACACTTACTTTTAAAAACCTACCTTACCAACATTTTATGAACAGTCGGCAGGCATGTCATTCGATAGAGATCTTTGGTGGTAGCGAGGTTATACGATAAAAATGTCATCATATTTTGAAGTTTTTATCATAGAGCTGTGTCCAGTTGGGTGCTTTTTTTGAAAAGATGTTATGGATCAATTTTTTTTAATTGAAATACAAACATGGAGTTCTAATCGAGGTTAACATTTTTTTATTTTTGATAGAAGCTCAAATAATATATGATAGAAATTTTGAGTGGTAGAAATATATTCCGGTACGTGATGAATATCTAAAAAAACATTATTTTTACTTTTATGGTAAAGTCGGTGCGATTTATTTATCGATAGAAATGTTCTGGTAAAATGTGCTGGTAGAACTAAATTGTGGTACAAAAAGAGTTGACCCATCGATGATCATCCTGAATTACAATTTATTTTCAGGGGGTAACGTTTCGCTTGCTTCCTCAAAAATATTTATTTTACGATATTTAAATAGATTTCGTAAGCTCAACAAAATTTGAAATACACAACCTCGTCAACCTTGTCTAATATTTTTTAATTTTGACCAAAACTAAACTAAAATTAAACTAAAATAAAAACTAAAACAATCGAATCGACTACAATAAGCTCACATTTTTATTATTTTTGTTATTATATTTGAAGTATTTTTTCCTCATGTGCTCCTAAACAAAAAGATTGGTTGATCGTATTCATCGAGAAAATGATGTTGAAAACACTAACGTTATATCTATGACGTGTTAAAGAATTTCATAAAAAATTACGCGATACAAATTTATGAAGTGTTTTCTATCTCCACTGTTCTAAGCATGTTTTATCACAATCATTGGTCATATATTTACAAAAAATATTCATTCAAAATTTCCCGATGAGATACCGAAGCGTTCAAATCGATTGACATACGAAAGCACATTTCGAAGCCAGGATAATGATTTCTAAATTAGACTAAATAAACGAACGATCAACTTTATGATTCCAAGACACAATTGTTAGTGCCCATAGTTATTTTTTTATGAGGTGTCAAGAGGTAAAATACAATTGTGTAGAAATTGACTGACATGTACAATAAAGGACCGGTCCAAGACTGTTTCCAAACAGCTTCGAGAAAAACACTAAATAACCGAAAGGTGGTGCCTCTGTGGTCTAAAACCCAAACTACCTTTTCCTGTATATGTCCTCGCTCTGGTCCATGTGAACTGTGAAGTAACATCTTTAACCGATTTTTACGAGACAAAATATTTTCACCACTTTATCGACAATATATCACAAAAGAGAAAAATGCTTGCATGCGAGACATTCGTATAAAAAACTCCCCATCTAACAAACAGTTTAAAAAATTCGAAGAAAAATTCTTCGAGAACGGTGGCAAACGGTGGCTGCGTTTGTACTTTGAACGCCCAAACCTTGAGAGGTATACACTCGTTGTCAGGGAGGGGGGATGCTTACAGACAGATACGATAGCAACAGGAGCTTATCGGTTCTCTTTCTTCGCTCCTCTCTCTCTCTCTCTTTCTCTTGCTTCGATATTTCCGATATGTACGGGTCGGCTGAGCCGAGGCGACGAACGTGCGCATATCAAACTACCAACAGCAGTATCAACACACACGGATTTCTAACCTCAAATTATTCCGAGATCGCGCTCAGAGCTCGTATATGTATCATCGTAGATCGCGCGCGCGTACACTTTCGCGAGTCTGTTTTGTTTTTTTTCTCTCCGTTACCCAGTGGCAAAAAACATAAAAACAAGATGAGTCTTCGCCAGCCAAGGCGAGACTCGGATGTTATATTGTCCAACTTTAATCACAAAGAACTCCTGTTCAAGTTTCTTATCATTGGTGATTATGGTGTAGGTAAGTTTACGAAAATCTTAAGGTGCGGTTATATCGAGTTCTGTAGATATCGAGTATATATGAAAACACATACCCGGATATTTTCATGTAAACATACTTATTGTGCCAGAGTCACAACTTCGACATTTTTCTCCGAATAATGTATCAAACATTGAAATATCAGAAAAAACATTCAGAGTACAAATAATGAAATATAAACCAGTGTGAAAATAATGAGAGAAAAAATCCTTCAACAAAAAATGTACAGTAAAGCTGTGCTTAACTTTCTTTCAATCTATTTTGCAAATAAATATCAAAATTTCTATCAAATCTCGGTTGTTATAACTGGAATTTCGAGAAAAATATTTGCGAACGCTTCTTTTTTTGTGAGCATTCTTCGAGGCTTGTAAGACTCAGCTAACGTGCGGGGATTTTAATTTTCGTACTACTGAGTCAATTTTCAATTTTTTTTGTTTTTCTCGCGTCGAACTTTGATATAATTATTCGTTTTTATAGGAAAGACAGCAATTGTCAGGCGCTACACGGAGGGTAATGTATTCACAAGTGTGCATAAACAAATGTTTCATGTCACAACTAGATTAAGCACTCGACCAGAATACGCGCGTTTTTATGAGTTTTTTAAGAGAACTATTAAAAAAAATCGTTTCAAAATTGTTCAAAAGTACTCAAGGAGGGATCATGGAGCACTTTTTCGCGAAATGCAAATAGGACGAAATGTTTCGGAATTGAGAAAGCCTCCAAAAGAAAACTCAGAGAAACGTGCTAATTTCAAAGTTTTTGCAATAACCAATACTCGTTACTGTATTAAGCTTCATAAACGTGCATGTGTAAAGCTTCAGATTTTTATGAGTATTAACTTTTTCCTATTATTATTTTTGCATACTTTTCAATATTTTCAAATTTTTTAAACATTTCTACCATTACTTTTCCACCTCTTGCAGTTTATAATGACACGCGACTAATACAAATGCCCCTGAGGATTTGTTTCCATCGGTCTTAATCGGACTATTAGTCGAACGTGCCGTATATAAGTACGTACAATCGTATCGTGTACAAATTTGCATTATCCATTCGTGACACTCGAACGTCCGAGAGCCTTCTCGAATAACACGAGGCATTTTATTTCTAGAAATTTGATGATCCAATTCTTTTATTCGTCAATATTCTTATTCACCAATTTTTCAATGTTTACCATTTTTTAGTCTATAAATGAGCAGAATTCAGGCTGCAGCTCAAAACAATACCAATCTTCTTTTCCACTATTTTTATCTCAAAAAAAAATGATATCTCGAGTCATTTTAAAAAGGGGCATGAACTCCAACACCATAAAAAATGCAAAAACCGACCGTCGAAAGTGGTATACTTACAGAGGTAAAAAGCACACGTGTGTGACAGGCGCACGCACATCTTTCGACGTGTATGCCGTTCCCAGCCAAGATGCGCGCGCGCGTCCAATGATTCCACTCGTATATCAAGTAAAACGATATGTAACCACGTTTCGATATCCGTTTTGGACATATCGGCTTTTTGTGTTTTTTTTTTATGACGTTGCAAGTCTCCCCCCTCAAGAAAATTACAGGTTACACTATCGTTTTGTGATTACGACTACTAAAAAGAAATTGATGCGGTTTTAAGCTGCGACCCCTATTCTGCACATTCACCTTTTTTTTCAATCATCCGAATCAGTGCTCAACAAAATTTCGATTTTTTTTTTTATCATTTTATTTTCTTTTCTCTCCGGTAAAGACGATTCGTGTTCGATAGAAAAAAGTTACAGACGTTCAATGACGATTGAAGGCTATTTCAAGGTGAAATAGTCCCACGAATCCTGTTCTCACTGGAACAGTTTTTTTTTCTTTTTTTATTTTTTTTTTTTTAATTTTCTTCCGCCCAAAACAACACTATTTTTTACAGGCAAATTCTCCTCGAATTACAAGATTACCATAGGCGCAGATTTCGCTATAAAAACGCTCGATTGGGATCCTCGCACTAAAATAAACTTGCAATTATGGTACTGCCTTCATTAATCCGTATCTTTTTTTTTGTTTTTTTCTTTTTTTTTTAATTTACATTCACTGAAAAAAATCGATGGTCAGATCTCTAATGGGTGCGAGTGCGTTTCTGTTTCTTTTGTGGGCACATATCGCAGCAAGGAAAAATTCAGTTGCAAAGATCAAGTGAAATGGAAAAGGGTGAACTTTTTTCAAAGCTCGATTCGAACCACCGCATTTATCGATTTCCTACAAACGCTTTAGTTCGCTGTCACTTTTTACAGGCCTAAGAACATCGCGAGCTTTGACGTCAAGTTAGAATGTGCTTGGACATACGCCCTTCGGTAGAAATGTTTTCAAACTTATAAATTTATAAATCGCGAATGTACCTTGAAAAAAATATCTCGAGAGTACCAGTTCGAAAAAACGTTTTCGCAAGGAACCGAGCAGTTTTTGGCTCCACAAATCGCACTCGAAGATCTCGTAATTTAAAAATTTTCGTGCTCCCCGAAAACTCGAGGGTTTCCGAGAAAATGAGACGTCTTTTTTGCATCTTCCCAACAACCGAGAATCGCTGATCGGGCTGAAACTCTGCATATACTTTGCTGTCGATGGGATGAAACCACCCCGAGGCTTCGGTCCTGAATTTTCTCATGATCCGCGATACTTTTCGAGATATTGAATTTTTTCCTCACTCTATTCCTACGACATTCCGGACGCAATGTTCAGGAAATAATTACCAGCAGACTACAGAGCTGTCAATGTACTTTTGTCCCGAGACTCCTGCCTTCGCTCTCTAGACTTTGTGCTGATTTTCTGTATATTCCGATATTTCGTCTTTTCCGGTACCTCCGGCTCTTCGATACAGAACGGCTTGTGGACTGACACAATATGGATAAATCCACTGGCGCGATAATTCATTTGCGCGTAGATAGAAAGCAAAAGTCAGCTAAAACTGGCAATCCTAAGTTGCATATGAAGCAAAAAATTTGTCTATTTTAACTCGAAAAATTGAAAATGAAACGAATAACAACGTACGTTGAAAAAAACATGTCGTTGGTCGAACAAAATCCAATTGGTTGGACAAAAATATTTTGGATTCCACTGTCACTTTGTTGAGTCAACTAAATAATTATAAAAGGTCTTGTTCCATGTCGTAATAAATGAGAATTATATGTAAGGAGATTTCTATACTAGCGAGAAACGATCGTATAAAAATCGGCGCGGCATTATGCTCACCGGGCCAGACCTGATTTCCGAAATACGGCGTATGTCCATTCGGTGGGTTTTGCTAGCTTGAAGTTTCACACGCTCGTACTATTTCGTATCAGACCATCGAAACCCGTCCGTTGGGCAAAGAGTAGAGTTTTCATTTATTTTTTATTATTATGTAATTTTTTCTCTTTCTTTCTTTCTTTCTTTTTTCTTCGTACACATTTCCTTTTTCCTATCTTCATTTTTGCTTGACGGACGTCAGACGAATGATTCGGTTAAAATTTAACGTTTGTTTGGTTTTCATTTAAAAATTACGAGGCACTTTATTCTAGGGACATTGCCGGCCACGAGAGGTTCGGTTACATGACCAGAGTTTACTATAAATATGCGTAAATATTGCTTTTTTGTATTTTTTTGATAATGCTTGCACACTGAGAAAAAAAACGTCATTGGAACAACGAAATGTGGCATTACGGGGTGGCCAATGACGACATGATCATCGCAAGGTTAAACATCGTTAAACGAATAAAATAGTTTTAGATCAAACTGCACATTCATTCTCTCCGAAAACATTGCAGTTAAGGTATTCCTTTCACAAATCTGAATATTCTCGAAATAACTGATTTTAAATAACAGTAAAGTGCATGCGAATAGATTGGCGAAATTTCAAATCAGGTTATCGAACATTTAATAAAGAATTAAAACTTCGAAAATCGTAAAATTTATACGGGAGCTTATGGAGATTCCACCACATTTCTATTCAATAATTCACGTACTAAAAAATTCTACATTCCTGAGACAATGTCCAAATTTCGAGTGCCCCAATTTGCGCCATCAAAAAATACAGTCGTGCGAAAGGGATACCTTAAATGAAGAAGACTTCGAATAACATCGACTGCTATTGAATCAACAATTTTTTTTCTCAGTGCAATTTGTGTGTTGAATTTTTGATACCGATTACATATTTATTTATTTTTTTTGTATTTGTTCATTGATTTATTTTCTCATTGCTTCGTGGATTATTTTTTCTTATAACAATTTTAATCACTAATCCTTTTTATGAACAAAAATAGAACATTAAAATGTTACACAATCGAATACCTTACGCCTGTCGACGTATCTGCATACCTGTGACACTTTTTAGTCTCTGTAATCATGGAAACATTCGCAGGGTCGCCGCAGCCCTCGTATTCGATATATCGAGGGTCGCAACTTTCCAGTCGGTGAAAAAATGGCTGGTGGATCTCAGAGACAAGGTCACGCTGCCCGATGGCTCCAGCATACCGATCGTACTGCTTGCCAACAAATGTGACATCCACACCGTCTCCGTACCGACCGAGCAAATTGTCAAGTTTTGCAAAGAAAATAAAATCGCTTCTTGGTACATCACTTCCGCTAAGGAAAATAAAAATATTGGTAAGCGACAATTACATGAGACAAAGTAAAAAGAAAATTCAGCTCGAAAAAATATATTTCACGCACAATAAACGGAATCTAAAAAGCAAAGACCATGAAAACTCGATTCAATTTAAAAATTGTCAGATCAGTAAATTCAGGAAAAATAAATGAACTGACCGAATGGTTGCAATGAACAAAACTTCAATTTTTTTTTTTTGGCATTTAGCAATGTTTTTAGTTTCTCACATTCAGGGCATAAATGACAAATGGAGTCGAGCTGAAAACTGTCTAATCTCATATTTTATCGGTCAGACGAAGCGATGCGATATCTTGTCGAGAGCGTATTGAAGGCGAAGATCGAGGACGAAATAAGAGACTCGATAAAACTTCGAGAAACACCAGAAGTCCAGGAGAAAAATAATTGTTGCAAATCTTGATGTATGGAAAAGCAGTGAATCATCAATTTCACGGGAGACTCCAACGAGCGTCTAAACCAAGGAGCTCAAACTTACGTATTAAAGTATATTCGTTAGAAACAAATTACCAATCGCCACCATTATCATCTGTCGTTATTACCAGCCCTAAAAGTGAGGGGAGAACGTTTGGGTGCCATTTAACTTCAAACTTCAAAAAAGTGGTCGATTCTCCATGAGATTAAACATAAAATACGATTACCAGCAAGACTCGTGTTCGCTTTGTATATTTTTATTTGCGCACTCACACATTAGATTTATCAAATTTGTACATACACGAATACTTCGTTTGATGTATACCTATGTATCCATACTATTATCTATTATGAAGATATTCTAAATAGAAATAAAGTCACTCGTACACTGCAGCCTCAATTGTTCGAGCAGCGGTGGGACTGACTCTTCATCGCACTTGTAAATTTACAACTTTGTCCATACTTTGTCGTTCGGTATCTTGACTAAAAAGAAAATTCTGTCGACCCAAGTGACCAGAGAAAAACGTTTCTGTCGAGCAAAGAATTCAGTTGTGGTCAGGGTAACAGAATATTGAGACAAAAACGAAATAATTTCTGCATACTGAGACAACTTTTTGGTCGAACTGACATTGCCTTGGTACGCCTAGACAAACTCGTGCCAATGCAGAACAAAATATCGAAATGAATTCATTCGTTTATTATTCTCATCACAGTTAAACAAATATTCAAAGCAATAGTCATTGAAGCAAATGAAAACTGTGTGTGAGCCAACAGAAGATACGACTTGATCGAACAATGATTGGACTTCGGTCACCTGGTTGTTGCAGCCACAAGGAATTTTCATAATTTAGTCAAATAAACCGCATCATTTGGTAATAAAAATAAAATATTTTTAAATTCACCAAAATTTCCTTCAACGGAACGGATTCTGTTCAACGAACCCAATTTTTCGATTGATGCGAATCGTACAGTGAGGAATGTTGCACTATTCAAGATTCGATAAATCAAAGTTGCAGTGTATTCATCAAAATATTTACACGCCTCGTACTTTCCGTATCCAAGTCTTTCCTCGGATAACATACTTCGAACCAGTTGAATAAATAACTTAACCTAGTTGGAAATGAACGTTTATTCGTCGTCCGCACCGAGCCATGGAATTACTAATAAAAATAGTAATATTGTCATCGCCAGAGTAACCTACAACCGAGTCTTACAGATTAGCTTGCGTCTTGGTCCCTTACAAAGAATAACAATTATTTAACTGGTCCAGCAGACTTGTGACTCTCGACCTAATAAAAACTAGATATGTTTCCGGGCTCCTTCTTCCTCTTTTGGTTCGTGCTTTCACAGTTCGTCCTCTAGTTGAGAATTTTTCACAGCGTTCATCGCGATCGAGACCGTTGATACCATCGTCTTGCTGTATTCTTTGGAATAATCTGAAAACGAACACGCCTCATTGTACAATTGATTTCATCAGTTTCCTCCATTCGACTAAATTTTGTTAGAGAGTTTTAAAAGTCGGTATTAGTTGGAAATTCGCAAAGCGTCTGTGCCCTCTGCTTTTTCGCTTTCAATCGTTTAAAAAATTGGGCCTTTCATCTTTACACATTTTTTGGAGATTCAATATAAACATTAAATTGTTTTAATTCTTTTTTCAGATAAGATTTGCCCCAACACTGCTAAACCCGCCTCTTTTCTATTCTCTTCAAGTTTCTTTTGTGAAATGGCAGCCCATCCAACGAATCTGTACACACTACTTTTTGGCTCTTTATCTCGTATCTTCCGAGACTTGCAATTTTTTTAAACAATGAGAGAGTTCAACTGAATTAGATTCTTCGGTTCACTGTGACTTGGAGAACTACTGGGAATAATGGTACCCGCCTCGCAGGATAACTGATCAATTTAAAAATATGAATCACCGCGACTTCGTGTGAATAGTCGACGTTGGATAAAAATGTACACGGAGAGAAAAAATAGTAAGAGTTACCATGTCGCCATAGTAGGTTCTATATCGCCCATTTTGGATGTTTTTATCAAAAACGTTGTAATTTTCGTCTCGTTTTCAAATGAAAATTTCTGAATTGCCTATTTTACAGTTGAGCATAGTAAAATTCCGAGAGCTCGAATACAAGAATCGCCGATCCGCCGAAATGTTTGAAAATTTACTATGGAACATAGCAGAACTTCATTCGCCCTTGAATATTTACACGGAGAGAATAAAATTGTAAAAATTACTATGACATCATATCGCTTCTATATCGCTCATTTTGGGCGGTTTTACCAAAAACATTGTAACTTCCAAGTCAGTTTCGAACAAAAACTTTGAAATTGCATATTTTGCTTTGACCGTGCAAAGGCTTAAACTGTGCTATTTTTTCCTACGTAGTTCACCGAGGAAACATTGTAAAATTTGATGATGAACTGTAAAGTAGAATTATTAATGCCGTTTTGCTATGATTAGTACTGTTCTCACAATCGAAATTTACAGTTGAACATAGTAGAATTTGAGGAGCTCGAACACAAGCATCGATAATCCACCAAAGTGTTTAGAAATTTACTGTGGTACACAGCAGAATTTCATTCGCACTTGTACGACAATATATTTGTTTTGGTATTACACATATCAACTTTGATCGAGTTCTCGCTTCACAAAAAATTATTATGTATCTTCCTAGAATTAATAAATATCACGATATAGAACCCTACTCGATGGGACCATAATAGTTTTGACTAGAATTTTCTCCCCGTGTACAAAACGGCTGGTTGAGTTTTCGAAAGTAGCGTTTACGTTGCTACCAAAGCTGAAATAACTTGAAAAATCTAGTAACAAGCATTCGACATTTTTTCTACCTTCATTAAATCGAATTTTTCGTTCTCTATTTTATGCTCGATTTAAACAAAAATGACAAATTTCCAAATTGCTATTATTGAGGGGGAATTATTTTGAATTTTTTATTCATCGAGTTGAGAACTGACGTCTATGAACGTCAGGGGATTTTTGATCGCGCGAGCAAAGTTGGGAGTGCAAGAGCCCGACTGCTTACGGGTTAAGAGAAGCCGGTGAGCAACGAACGTTTGATGTTAACGTATTAATGAAGCCACGAAAAATAAGTTTTATGAACAAACAAAGTTAATAAATAATTGTACAAATGTTATTGCAGCTGATTTTTTAGTAGCTTTTTTCGTTAGTTTTGTCATAAACAGGAAACAATTAGTACCTATTCAGATCATTTTCCAAGTTCGATCAATACGCATGCTACACCGTCTCAATCCGCATTAGTAGAAAAGTTTTTGTGTGAGCTCGAATGCTTTTTTTTCATTAGCTCGCATCGATAATTCCTGAAAAAAGGGGAGCGAGTAAAAGTGAGTATCTCGGACGACGAGATTTCATGAGCAAATAATGCATCGTAGTTGTAATCCAATTTTCCCAAACAGTAAAAAAAATAAATGGGACACTCGTTTCTCGATCTTTTAGAGATTTTGAAATATCGAGAATCGTCAATTCTCTCGTTCCGGCACACCTTTGTAATCTTCGTCATTGTCTTCCAATTTCTTGCAGTTTTTTTTTCAATTCTTTATTCCAGTTCATCCTCTTTCTTCATGCTTCCCGATACATTTTGAATGGGAATTTTTTATTTGTCACTGACCCCGTGAAAGCGCAAATTCGTGCCAATTTTGACTGTCCGAATTTTGAAAAAGTTTATAAATTTTTGTCATGAGATAAAAAAGTGCGGTTTAGGCTCGGAATGAATTTTCCCCGTCCTTTGATTAATTTTCAACTTTCTTTTTCCCGCTGAGAGTCGCAGCATCATTGTTATCCAATAATAAAATGACTCGTAAAGTTATTCGTTAAAGAAATGCTCGTTCGCCCGGTAATCGCTTCGGAAAGCTTTAAGGAACGTTCGAGACTCATGCCAGGCTGCTCAGTCTTAGAAACGACAAGTGTGTGCCCATCACTTACGACGCAATTTTGTCTAGTCGTGCTGATCGCATTGTTTTCGCGGTGTCAGAGCTTCGTTACCGTAACGAAGTGTTGGTTACCTTGGCCGTAGTTGTTTTGTCCACCAGGAGCACTGCTGCCACGGGGCGTGAGACTGGCCCGAATCCTCGAGCAACTAATGACCCCTGCGTAGGCCTGTCTGTACTGCTTATTCATGATGACGTAGATTATTGGATTAACGCACGAGGCGAAGTACAGCAACAAATACCCCATGACGTGAGCCTCTGCGTGGAGAAATGGTAAGAAAACTTCGCGGTCAGGAAAACACACGTCGAAGGGCGCTGTGGCTCGCGAATTTCGGAGCGATTACTCACCCGGATATTTGACCTCGTGATCGGTAACTTTGACGATCGTGATCGGAAGGTAGCAGGCAACGAAACTGAGGAATATCGCGAGTACCATTTTTGTGATTCTCCACTCGCTCCGACGTTGCTTCATCTCCCGTGTGTCACGTCCCGGTGTGTGCGGTGATTTGATTGTCGGATTCGCGTGTTTCCGCATCCTTGACTCCGAGCTTTGTGGTCAAAAATGTATTTTAGCCGGGAAATGCGTAATCGTGTAGAACAAAAAAATTCTAAACCAGGAAAAAAATTCTCCAGAAATGGAAAACGAAAAATAAAAAACAATCGAAAGAGTTCTATTAAAATTTAAATAAAAGTATCAATCAGGGAAATATTCTTTCGAGAAAATCAAAAAATTTCTTAAAAAATTCATAAATTTTGAACAAATTGAAAAATTTACTATCCAAGTTACGCGCGTGCGGTATGAAAATATATGATATCAATTGGAGGCCAAGTTTTTATTGATAATTTGGAATATTTGCCGAACAAATCGGAAACTTTAAATGAAAAATTGTCGTTATTTTAGTCGGGAAATGAGTAATCTCGAGTAATCTCCCGCGGCTCCGACCAAGTACTTTGGGAATTATTTTTAGTGCATCTTTAGTGCACTGTTCTAATAGTTGGCCAACTTTCGTTGCTCGCTTTATGAACACTCAATTGTGTGAGCATTCATCGCAAAAGCTTCCAAACGACTTTTCGGAGGTCGTTAATTAACGTACTTTGCGATCGTAAAATACGAGCTTCCGGATAAATCCAACTTCGAGAGGATGAATCAGTCGTGAGTGCGAGAGAGAGCTGCAAATTTCGAAATTGAAATTCTTTGACAGAGTTTGACCGATTAGAAAAAGGCAGTCGATTTTTGCCATCGTTCTGCCTAGGCTGAAGGAGCCTTTTTTTAATCGGTCAAACTGTGTCAAAGAATTTCGATTTCAAAAGTTTCAAGTGAGGTTGATCGACTGATCCATACTCTTAAGGACTTGCGGCGTTCTTTCCAGAATTGTTTTTTATACAAGACATCAGGACTCTGGTCCCACTGACTTATGCAATTCCAGCTTCTATCATTGACATCTTCTCAGAAAAATCTGATTCGAGATTGAAGGAAAAAATCATTTTTGTAATTCTCCAATTTTGTTCCCTCCCTAATTTCCTATTCGTAGTTTTTCAACACAAATAATTCGTGAAATAAAAAATTGGAGAATTAAAAATGTTTTTTTCGTCCATTTTGTTGCAAGGTTGCAAGCTCCACCAAGTCTCGCAAGAACGAAAACAGAAACAACGAAGGGAGGCAAAAAACAGGGTCAAAGGAATGGGACGAGCTCGTAAGAATAATTGAGTTTGCGCCTAAAATGAGTCGATGCGCAGCACGCATACGGATGAAAATTAAAAAAAAATAAAATAAAATAAAAAAATCTTACCTATGAACGACCCAAAATATTTTGGCGTAACAGGCGACTATTACTATGCACGGAATGATGAACGCGATTACGAAGAGAAAGGTCTTCGAGCTGCGTCCGTTTGCATCCTTAACGATTGAGCAGGTCTCCAAGTTGGGGTCGTAGTCGAATTTGCCTGTGGAAGGGGTCGGGAACGTCCAAAAGGAAAACTTCGTTAATGGTTATTGTCGTTCGATAGTTTGACGACTTTTCAGTTCTAAGTATACGCCATTACTTTCGTAATGGACGAAAGTAAAGAAAACGAAAAAAGATAATCTAATTACCCCAGACACCAATTAGCGTTGGTAATTGCATCCCGTAAGAGAATACCCAACAGAATAGGATCATCAGCGCGATCCAGTGCTTTTTGTACACTTTATTGTAAAGACCGTGATGAGTTATCATTATGTATCTGAAAATAATAATATTCGAGTGAAAAATAATTATTTCAAAATCGATTTGACGTTTACTGTGAACAAATGTTTTTTTCAATTAGTCAAATCCACTTCGTTGGACGGAAAGCCACTATTTTTTCGTCCACCTGAGTGCGGAGTTCGTTTAATCAATGATCGAATTTTTTAGTCTCAGTTTTTCGTCACTTTTTCAACCTAGTTTTTTAATATCGTACCTGTTGACGGTAATGGCACCAACAGAGAGAAGACTAACTCCGACATTTCCGTATCGAAGAAACGGCACAAGTGCACATAAGAATCTAACTTCCGCCCAGCCAGCATCGATGAATCTCGTTGAATCGAATGGCAGGACGAGCAAACAGAAAATGAAATCCGCCACGCAAAGGCTGCAAATAATAATTGCTTTTTTCATATAAAGGAGATATTCATTTTCAGTTGGTGAATAAATAAACATCGATTAGGCTCGTAGATAGATCAATAAATTGGATAATAAACAGTAAAAATGTGGGAAACATAACTAATTTTATTTCGATTCTTTTGCGATTATTTCTTTTCGATGAATGATGAGAAAACTGGTATCCTACACGGGAAATCGCCAGCCTCGAGTCAAGGCCTTGTAGGCGAACAGCTACAGCATATAAATTGCAGAAAAATACCGATGCAATGATGTGGCTGCCATAACGCGAAGCAGAAAAATACAAAATTATGTCTTGCACTTTTATTGAAAGTAAAGATACAAACTTTACTCTCTAAATAATATTTAGAATATGATTAATTTCGTCGAAATTAAGTTTTGACGAAATTTTCACAATCTGAGTATAATTGATGGGCAAAATTATAATAATCAGTATTTATAAGCGTAAAGCAAAACTGAAATAGTGTAAAAACAATTTTATTTTGATTTTATAGTAAAATCAGTTAATGATAAATAAACAAATATTAAAAAAATGAATAATTATTGAAGCAGATTCTAGTGGGGAGAATAAAATCATATTTTGCGTTATGAAAAGCGAATATGGATACGAATAATAATGATGGAAATGACGTACAACAGGAAAATATTGCGGCAGTAAATACGTTTAAAGATGTGAAGAAAACGGAATGGAACATCGTGCTTTAAGAGCTTGTCAGCAGCTGGAAAAAACGGCAAGTGTAAGCTCATCTTGGCGAGAACATTTTGTCACGTTTGCCCAAAGCGTCTCGTTATCAAGGCTGGAAGGAATATCGGGCTCTTCGATGTATGGGAAGAAAAAATATATCGATTTCCCGGCCAAGAGGACGTACCGATTCAATCACCCTGCGCCCAGTCTATCACACTTTTTCTCCAAAGATAAGATGGATTTATTTTTCTTCACGCGACTCTTCTTCTACGTCGGCGGTTTCAACTCACATTTTTACTATGATAATGCATTACGAATGAAATTCGATTATCATTAAGGAAGATCATGCGTTACTTGTCATTCAAAAACTTTTTTTGATCTTTTAATGATCAAAGAAACTACTAAAATTTATTCTCGCAATTATTAAAATTATGTGTAACTTATTTCTTGAGATTGATTAATTTTTAATACAATGATAGTGGTTAAAATACTTTCGTAGTAAAATCGTCAAGCACAATCTGACAAAAGCCATTTTCTATTTATTTGCGTATGCATATCTATATTTTAAATCACCTGGCTCATGGTGTTGTCAAACTTTACACCATTTATGTTGTTATTACTCAACCTCAAATAAATATTTTTCTTTTTCCATTCCCAAATCATTTTCACCGGTAACGAGGGTTCCTCGAGACATCACTGATATCTAAAAACATTCTATTTTCTTATTCTCGTTTTTGGCTCTCTAAAGTTGGGAGGGTCCTATTCCATTAAATCGAAATCATCGCACAGGAAGTCTGCCTGCGATGAGAGTCTGTGTACAACTCTTCAAAAAATGCTATTTTCGTTAATTGTTTTCTCAACAACTAAATGGTAGATTCTATAATAATTCCGGGAATAGATGCACGCCGTATGTTTTTAGCATATTTCCAAATTTCAACTCTTAAAGTTGGAATTATCAATTTTCATTAGATTCGTGTGAACTTGCTTGATTCATCAATTGCACGGTCCCACTTTATCAAAGGGTGGGGCTCAATATGTCGAATAACTGAATTGTAGAACGGTCGATATTTCAAAATTTTTAAAGTTGTGATATCAGTTTGGAGAAAAATAAGTAATTCGAAATTCTTATTCCCGATCGACTATTCAGCAGATTGCGTGTTTAATCAAAAATTTATTCTTTGAATTCGTATTTACTCGAAAATATATATTTCGAAAGTTTTCATTTCGAATGCAATTTAAACAGACCATCCGAATGTCAAAAGTTCATATTTTCGAATTCAAAATGGAGAGTAATTGTTTTACAGACAGACCAGAATATAGAGTAACAAAAAATCGAAAGTGAATTTTTCGAGCCTATAAAACTTAGATATGCGGAATAGCGATGGCTCGAAAAGGCGAAAGTTAAAATGGCGATGTTTAAAATTGGAGATCACCGATCTGAGTAAGTGAGTGAGTGAGTGAGACGCGTGTATTTGGAGCTCCACTGCATTTCTTTATTTTGATCGATCGACTTTCTAACGTTTCGCTATTTTGACTGTTCGACTTTTTGGTGTTTCAGTGTTTCAACCTCAGTAATATTTGATCTTTTGTTATTATATTTTCAAAATTGTAAATTTTCACAGTATCACTGACTGTAGTAATTTATGAATCGAAAGAGTGATAGTCGAATTTTCGAAAAATCGATATTTTAGTCATCGTCCTATGGGCGATTGTTACATTCTATTTTCGATGTAAACGTGCTTCGAACCTTGCAGTTTCTGCTTTATTTATGTTCGGCATTCAAAGCTCTAGTCGAATCTACCTGTCTCCATATTATCATTCGAAGTTTATAAACTCGAGATTTTAGCTGTTCGAAATTTTAGTCATTCCAACATTTGATCCCCACCCTTTATCAAATTTTCATTCACAATATTTCTGTAGTTGAATAAAATGCGGAACTGTAATGATAAAACTTTTTTGAAAGAACGACAACCAAATTTGAGAGTAGGGTTGTTTGGGGCAGCGTTGTTTTCAAGTAGAGGCGTAAAGAGGACGGTTGTTTTTTGCCGATGATAGGACTGGGAAAAAAAATAAAAAATCTTTTTTTTTCGGAGCATCTTAGTGTTTACCAACTCACCTCACAATAAAAGCGGCAGCGACGTTTCGCACTTTTGGATATCGACAGAGTGCAACGATCGTTAACAAATTTCCAACGAGTCCGGTTATCATTATGATAATTGCAGCCACAGCTGCAAAGGTTCGCAGAGGCTTCGGGAACCTGAAATAACAAAAGTTTTCGTTACGCGATAGTTATCAATGAATGCGTTCAAAGTTTACCAAGCAACGATTCATTTTTGTATGACAAATCGCGAGAGTTTCGGTTGCTAATTATTTGCACTAAAACTTGACTTGAATAATTCGTTTTTACAGTTCGAAACTTTGAGATTCGAAATTGAGAGATTCACGAAAAATCGTCCCACGATACCAGGCTTTGATGGGCACGAGAAATAACTAAATTCTTTAAAAAGCTCAATTGAATCGGGATAATTGTTCAACTCTGTGATACATTCGTCAAGGTAATTAACCAATCCGCTCATCATTTGGACACTAACCGTGAAATTTCGCCATGAATAACTTCGCTGTAATTCGTCGAGTCCATGTGGTGCGCGAGCCACATGGGAGTGCTTTCCATGCTGAATGACGATTCGCTCCGACTCATCTGCAATAATAACAACAATAATAATAACAACCCAGGAAAGAATGATTTCACGCTTTTAACGAGAGGCGCTCGTATTCATAAATCGCTTAAATACCAGTTTGGTGGGTTTTCATGACTAATAAATCAACAAAAACAATATTCGGAGATCTCAAAGTTTTTTATGAATTAACAATATATTGGGAAATCAACTAGTCCTTACGAAATTAGGACACATTTCGAAGAAGCGGATTTAGCATCCGGCAGAAATGTAGCAGCAAATTGTGGTCAGGAGATAAAAGAACGAAATTCATTCAGGAAAATCATATTGCTAACCATTTTTGTTCTACTACGTTTTTTACTACATTTTTACTCGTTCTTTTGGGTTTATCATGAGCGTTTGTCCAGTGACGATCTGTTTTTTTTTTGCTGCAGAAGGTGCCATTCGATGCTGGATGATTGTTTTGAAAATTCAAGAAATCTAAAGATTTGGTTTTCTCATGATATTCAAAACTGTTTAGATTTTTTTGTACATTTTTTTCAGAGTTCGCTCAGACTCTTGCTTTGGTACTATTCATACGGCTGATATTTCGTAATTTAAAAAGTCGTTTTATCAGATTGGAGAAAAATAAGCAATTCGAAGTTCTTATTGCCGATCGACTATTTAGCAGGTGACGTGTTTAACCGAATATTCCTTCTTTAAATTCGTATTTACTCGAAAATATATATTTCGATAATTTTCATTTCGCATGCAATTTTAACAGACCCTACGAATGACAAAAGTTCATATTTTCGAATTGAAAATGGAGAGTAGTCGTTTTATAGATATACCAGAATATAGAGAAGCAAAAAATCGAAAGTGTATTTTCCGAGCCCATGAAACTTAAATACACACTTAGACGTGTGCATTTTGAGCTCCGTTGCATTTCTTTATATTGTTCCCTCGACTTTCTAACATTTCGCCATTTTGACCATTCGGCTTTTTGGTGTTTCAGTATTTCAACCTCAGTAATATTTTAGTCTTTCGTTATTATATTTTCGAAATTGTGAATATTAACAGTATTGCTGATTGTCGTAATTTATGAATCGAAAGAGTGATAATCGAATTTTTTAAATACGATATTATACTCGTCGTTCCATGGGCGATCGTTACATTCTATTTTCGATATAAACGTGCTTCGAACCTTAAAGTTTCTACTTTATTTATTTTCGACATTCAAAGCTCTAGTCGAATTCATCTGTCTCCATATTATCCTTCGAAGTTTATAAACTCAGGATTTTAGCTATTCGAAATTTTAGTCATCCTAACATTTTATCCCCACCCATGGTCGTGTGAAATGCGTCGTTGCAGTGAAGCTATCCAGCATCGAACCCCCTCAGAGCTACCGTACGAGACTGTCCCACCCCCATTCCGATCACCCTCATGTGACAACCCCCATAAATGTGAATACAGTGGAACCCCTGAACGTTTCGTACAAAGCCAGGCATGAAAGGCCTTTCCCCCATTTTCAGTGGAGCACATCGAGAATAAGCTTTGAGAGCTCGTTTACTTTGATGTTCAGATGCATTCGTCTGGGTTTCTTGTAAAATTAACGAATATAAATACGGCTTAAGAAATTCTTAGTGACGGGAAAGGTCGAAAGTTTGAACGCTCACCTCACTGATCATTAACTCTCGTCGACCAGGAGACACATTTAACGATATTTTGAGCAAGTGATGAGCAGATTTGAAATTTCATATTTAATCCTGCTTCAATAGAAAAATATTGTCGAAGCCAATATTAGCTTTCGAAAGCCCTGTAATTAGTTTCCATGGAAATTAAATCATTCATTAACGAATAATTAATAATAAAAACGAAAAAAACGTCGTTTCTGTTTTTCAAACGAGCTTCGATAGTGTCCAGGCGTCGCAAAATATCAACAATTACATTTTGAAGACTAAAATTTTCATTATTTAATGTTTTAAAGGAATAAAGATTTTTCGTAAATAATGAAAAAACAATGTGACCATCTAGAATAAGGTATTTTACAGTATGTAAGAAAAAATATAAAAATGCACGTTTATGACAGATTTCGTAAAAAGTAAACGAGAAACGTCAATATTTATTCATAGAAATGCGACGTAAATTTAATAACTAAACTTTTTAAATCGTCTTTTTTCATCTGTTTTGTGTTATTTTGAAATTTGACAAGTTATTGTCACCTTTGTGAACTTTTATCATTTATATTATTAATATCGCATAACGGAAGACGGTTTTGTGAAAACGAAAAGTATGAATCTACCAATGATAAATACGTCGATGGTGGCGGTGAATCCACAATTTTTGTGGCGTTTTTACACTTGTATTATTGCACCTACGCACAAGACACCAATGATATACATTATACGTCATTATTTTCACAAATCTTGTTACTTGGTCTTTCGCAGTCGTATTGTTTACCAACGAAATTTACGTCACAAACCGAAACAGCCTGGTGGCTAGCGTTTCCGCGCGAAAATTCAAATTCATGAATAAAAAATAGTTTTTATTCTAAAAAAAAAAAAAAAAAAAAAAAAAAAAAAAATCTACTGGTTCTCTACAATCTCAGGATTAATTTAAAACAGTTTTCAAAAAAGGTGTAATACCCTGTTCTTAGTGGTCCTTTCGTAATTAATTAAATACATTGCACGACTGTCCATCCACGGAAACGAACTTTGGCATCTCGAACAATAGTTTCTTGACCGGAAGGACGAAAAAATTGGAGACCTCAATACATTTACGTCGGAAGACTGCGCGGGATGGGCGCGTTAATTGAATGAGGGCGCCTCCTCGTTAACGAAGCGTTATTCACAATCATGAGCAATCCCGTGCGTCGTTCGGAACAATATTTTCAAAAAGTTTCTGCACTCTTCGTCCCTCTTATTTCCTAAAATAAATACGAATTTTCGCCAAAATCGTATATTTTCGAAAAAGTCATTTCACACCATAATGACGGAGAATAAAAATGAAAAAAATTCAACCGATGAAAATGAAAGCGATATTGAAAATACGAGTTTTTCAAAAATCCATTTTTCTTCAAGGAACTATTCCTGTTTCTTTGCAAAATATTAGTTTCTCGCTGGCAGACTCTCGAGATTTTTCATTTCCTCTCGGAATGGTCTTGTCCCTCCCACAGCAGTATCCACCAGACCGAACCATGAGGGTGCTGGATTTGGTAAACGAGGGTTAAACACCGGAGCATTAACCCCGATTGAGTCTAATTAAGGAAAATTAACGAACACCCGGTATCTCGTATAAAGTGTGTGCATGTGTTTGAAGAGACACTTGGTGAGTTGGCTCCTTTGGTGTCGCAAAAAAAGCAGCGGTGTCGAGACCCTACCATAGTGATAATGACAATAGTTCGAAGTTTCAGTTCAGTTCGAGTTTTTCGGTTCAAGAGCCCTTGACATAAAACTATTTAATTATCGTTTCCGGACCCGGGGATTGTCGGAACGTTCGTCAGCATAATTTCCACCCTAATTTCATTTCAGATCTTCTTATTCTTAGAAACATCACCGATTGCTCTAATTTGTTTGTTTATTTAGTTTAAATCTCACTCCTTCTCCGCAATCGTTCGTGCTTTCTTTCGCCATAAATACGACAAATTATGGGCAATTTTGAACAGAGAGAATAGCAGCAACTGGTGTACAAAGAGCTAAAAAGCGTTCTTAGAAACCGGGAGCCTCGCGCCGCCGCCAGTCATTTCTCGACGGACTACACCAACCGGCACTCGCGTGTGTGCATGTAAATACTATAAAAACATATACAAAGACACAGATACGTAACCGAATGATTCTCGAGTTAATCACATCTCGGCGAGCAGGAGGCGAATGAGCAACTGAACCGGACAATAGTACGACTCACGGACAGCCACGCACACGCGACACAGAGGCACGGGACTCGCGAGAATCGTGAGTCAAACTTGAGTCACGGTGAAAGTGTCGTTTGCAGTGTGCACGAAGCCGCGAAACACAGGGGCAACACAAAAGATACGCGGATCCTCGAAACAGCTGTACGTGACGTCACGATCCTAGCTCGATATTGTTTTTCTCTGTTTTTGGCATTAAAAAATGTTACTATTAAATACGAACGCGTACGGGGACTGTCCAAGGATCGAGACGCGGCTTCGAGCCACGTGGAGGTGAGCTCTGGGATGCATCACCGTCGCGTTCGTCATTCCTGAATCGCGCGGACGTCGCGAACATTAACTCGTACGTGGAATGCGGTTCTGCATCGATCGGCGATAATGGATTGGGCAAAGCCAGAAATCAGTGAGTCAAAGTTACCGTTGATGCTATTCATTGATACGAAATAGACGGAAACGAGGAACGGCGAGAGGTCTTGTTGACGAGGATTATTTCTACTGGTTGAGATCGTTTTCAATTTGCTTCGAATAACAACGAAATCTGAGGAGTTTGATGACGATCTTATTGAAATAATATTTACTCCTCTAACGACTGGCGATATTATCGATGTTTCATCCCGTTCCCTGATTTATTGCGATTTTATTGAAGCGTTGGGGAATCGATCGAGAATTCAATATTCTTGATCTAATTTTCTCATTTTTTTTCTACGCCCGAATTTTTCGTTGAATTTATTTTAAGGTATTACTGGATGGATTGCCCAGTCGATAAATTTTACCTGATCGGAATTTCCGTACTTCGTGATACAATAAAAATCTGAAAAGATTCAGCAACATTTGGAAAGTTATGAACTACAATTATCAATAATAATATTGCCCAAAAGTTATCAATAAATTGTTTAAATAAATAATTTTTTAACAATTTTACAGTAAACTCTTGTTTTTTTTTTTTACGAATCGAATGTGCGCGTTTTTCTGAATGCTCATGATTTTTTTCAGAATTTTCGTCGATTTTTGAAATTCCCGTTTTTAAATTTTTTAAGTGGCTCTATTTGTACATTTTTGATCCAATAACCTTGAGATTTTTCAAAACTGATGGTAAATATGTCTTCTAAAACATATCAAGAATTCAAATTTTTTAAAATTTTTTTCAAAATTTTTTCAAGAAATTTCAAAAATCCACGAAAATTCTGAAAAAATTCATGAGCATTCGGAAAAATACGCACATTTGATTCGTAAAAAAAAACAATAGGTCACCGCAAAATTATTGAATAGTTAATTGTTTAAATAATTTGTTATTAACTCTTGGGCAATATTATTATTGATAATTGTTGTTCATAGCTTTCCAAATGTTGATGAATTTTTTCAGATTTCTATTGCATCACGAAGTACGGAAATTCCAATCAGATATAATTTTTGGTCGAGCTATCCATCCAGTTATGCCTTAACGCGTGGACACCACACTTCCTTTGAGGTCACACACTGGCCATGCTGGTGCAAATTTGCACTTGGACTTCTCAAAACTTTTTATTCCATCCATGAATGTATGGAATTAATTTCACAACGAAACTTTTTGGAGTATCAATTCCTTGGTAATCGATTACGATTATTGAAAAAATTGAAAAATCAAGTTTTGTTATAGAAAAATGGCCAAATTGAAGGAAGGCATTTTGAAGTTCTAGACACTTGAAATTTTCCTGGGTACAAATTTGCACGAGTGTCATGTTTACGGGTTGATTCAATAAAAAAGGCCGAAAATCAAATAAAAATATCTAGAGAATCGAATGAATGAATCGTCCAGTCCCCGACGTATCCACTTTCGTGTGTTCGATCGATCAGCAAAAATGAAAAAAAGAATAAACAAAAAATATAGCATTCCGGAACAATCGAACAACGGTCATGTCCACCGGAAGTGAAAGATATTTAAGACTACCGGAGGATCGCATTCCCCGCATGCGGAACCCGGTTTCCGGTTTAACGCGCATTGTACTCATCCCGCGATTTATGTGAGACGGATTTTTCATCCCATTCCAAAGCCCGATTATGTTCTTTCAGTTCAAACTGCATTTAGAATCTCGAGCGAACGCGCACGTATGCACGCCTTTTCAATCGGTAAACGCGATACTTTCAAAAATTCCATTCAAGTTTCTTCAAAGAAAATAACAAAATGAAAAAGTAAACAAATTTATATTCCAGCAAAAGTAACAAAATAATAATAATTTTTGTCAAGTAATCATTTTTCGAAATAATAATCAATCAGCAATATTTATCGCCGAACGTTTTCAACCAATCTTACGTAAGCTTTAAGATAATTTCGCAGTAACAACATTTTCCATGTATTTAAGTATCTCTCGAAGAATTTCTCCTTGAAAACTGAAGATAATTTTCAATTCGTATTCTCGACGGTTATCGTCAAATTTCCGGACCCCATTATCAAGACATAAAAAGATTCCATGCCTCGATTCAGATTTAAGTCAAACAGACGAATCTAATCTACTCCAAACGTTCGAATGCCCTAAGAATGCATAGGAACTCGAGGCTTCTAAATCCCTGTGTCATTGTGCCCAACTCCTTTATTTACATAGAGACGAGATTCCATTTTTTTTTCGTATCGATAAATCCCTCGAATCCACTCCCTCGATGTTTCCCCGTGCACGAGAAGCTTCGTCTTTTTTTATCATGTCGTTTTTTAGTGTGACAATTATGTGAAAGTCAAATGAAGGAAAGTTCTTGGCTCACAGTGGTTCGCTGCTTGAATTATTGTCATGAATAAAAACTCGAGACCGACACAATGGCACTGAGAATAAGCAACTTACAACTGCGTTTACTGCACCTCGAGCTTAAGCAAAGAGAAAAAGAGACTGAAAATAATGGTCGATCCCATTAATATTGTTGTAGCAATAGCGCGACGTGGGGATTATTGATGAGAAGAGAAAATTCCACAACCTGCTAAAGTTTGAGAAAAATTCGATTCACTACTTTTTTTTACAGCTCCACAGACGATAAACGGCCTCATAATTCGAAATTGTGAGAGCTTGAAGCAAAAAAAAGGAAAACACGTGTAAATCGAAATTTCAAGTTCTTATACACGTAGAAACGTAAGTGTGTATACATTTATTTACGACTGTCACAGCAGTGGTCCTAAAATATGACACCGAGCCGAGCAAGTGCTCGTGAAAACTCTCGGCAACCCACGACGGTCGTTTTCAACCCTCGTACGTTCGAGTTTTTTTTTCCCTCGAGCTCTTCGTGGTGCGCCCGTTCGAATTCTGTTTCTAATTTACCGAATTTCGCGCTTGTTCCTTCTCCCATGACAGGGATAGAAATTTCGTAGCAAGAGCGATTATTATTATTATTTTTTTCGTTTATGAAATTAATTTTATTTGAAAAATGCAAACAAGATTTTTCGTACCTCGAATTTTGCGGTGTCGCTTGAGATTTCGAATTTTTTGATGATTTCGGCTTTTTTCTTCTCGATTAAAATCTTGACACAAATGTGGAAAAAAATAGATGCGAAAAAAATGTTTGCGGTGTCAAAAGTCCGGCAGATGGCTTTTCGGCGAGCGTGGGAAATAATTCTCTCCGATGTTTTTTACACTCTTCGCCTCTTCGTTCACGAGCTTTTATACTTTGTTTTGTTGTCGCTCGTGAAACACTCACACCCAACACTCATCTTCTTCCTTTTTCTAGTCGTTTCAACCCTTTTTCGCAACAAAAAGTTTTTCAAGTTTGCCGAACGGGGACTTGACCCTTTTTGCACGCTTCCAAGAGCTTCGGAGCGCTCGACGGTTTTCCGGTTTTATTTTTCGAATAATGTAACAAACTAGTTTCGCAATATAACTTTTTCTTCTTCTATCTCAAAACAACGAATTGCTCGCTTTCGTGGCGACGACAAATGTTCATAATTTTTCAACGCTCTTCACCCTTTCTCGCATTTCCAACAATTTTTTTTCATTCCGTTTCACACTGTCAAATAATTTTCATTTAAACAAAAAGAGAACAATTTATTTTCACGTATAACATAAAAAATCTTTTCGAATCAACAGTTTTCCCACTATAACCGACTTTTTGGATGCAATCACTTTTTTTAAGTGCCTTCCCGCCTCAGTGACGATAAAACGAGTCAAAGCTCATTTCGCGTTGTCTTCACGCACCTTCAACTTTTACGAAATCAGTCAAAATGACCATTTCGAAAAATTAAGTCCAATTTAGTGATTAATTTTGCACACTAATTCTCTAATTCACGATTTCCGGAGGACATTTATCTTTACATACTTATCTATATATGTATGAACACATATGTAAAAGTATTTACGTTTTTTTATGTCATGTTCATTGAGGAGTTTAAACCCGAGTTGAAAAACCGTCAAACTTGGCCTGTACGCGGCTCAGATGTCACCATCGCACTGCTTACGTTGAGAAGTCTGTCAAATCGTATAGCCAGTACAGCTCGTTCGTGCTCTCCGCTCCTGAGGCCATAAGAATCGTGGTGGGGGGATTCCCCGCGATGACAAATGCACCCACGTACGACACACACTCGTTCGACATTTCTTCGAGCCCACATACTCATTCCTTCAGCTGGACGATGTTCCTTCGTTTTTTTTTTCTCATTTTTTTCTCATTCTTCATTCGTCGTAATTTTCTCCATTTTTTTGGAATCTTTTCCAATGGTATTGAAATTTTTTCAATATTTCTCACTCCCCAGGGTTTCGGAACATTTTTCAGTCGCTTTTGAAGACAATTTAATCGCCTGTGTTACTTGTAAGTGTAGCACTAGAAACTTTTTACAAATTATTCCATTATTTTTTGTCCCGATATTTCCGAACGTTTGTGATATATTTTTGTTCATTTTTTTTTTTAATTTTTGATATTTTTTTTATATCTAGATTTATCGAAAATAACAAAAAATCGATTTTTTTTTACTTTCTAAAGCAGGACCCCCCTTAAGAATGTTTTAATAGGCTTTCAAAAGAATGGGAGAAATGATATTTCTAAAAGAAGTGCGAAACTAACAGAAAACAATAAATCGTCGTATGCTGAAGTGTTTTTCAAACATTTGAAATCGTGGAAAGAAAATGGTCCTCATTCTGGATCTCGGTGATGTCATAATTAATGCTCCTCGTAAGTTCTGTCCATTGAACACGACGCTAACGATTCACAGACTCGTGTTACACGTACAGTCAACGATCACATAGCCAGGTGTTCCTTTCAGCGAGATCTCGCAAAAAAAACCTCGATCCACCTCTCCACTTTGGGAAAATAACCGAGAAATTCTCTCGGCTCTGGAACACCTGGGGACCCTCGTCAACGTTTCCATCTCCAGAGCGGTTCTTATTTCACCAATTTTCTACGATAATTCGACGACTCTTCGGTCAACTTCTTTTATGAACGATGAGAAACAACTTTCGTTCTGTCTCATCGATCACCGTTCTCAAAAAATAATAAAGCATACACGTTCGCGAATGAAACAATTGTGAAATAAATCGATTCGCTCCAATCCTCCGGGAAGGCTCTTTTGCAGTGATTTGTTTGATGGCACGTCATAGTTGTCCAGGAAATAGAATTTTTTCGTTCTTTCGCAAAGCCATTAGGAGATAAACACCGTCGAGCTCCGCAATTCGCGACAAATTGGAATCGCTTTCAATGTCAGAAAACCGTTTCCCACGAGCCTAGAACAGATTTGGTTTCGAAGTAAATTCTCCTTACGATAAGAAAATATTGAAACACAACACGGGATGACGCGAAGAACAGAGGAAATGGAAACATTAACAAAAATCTAGTATCATCTTCGGGTCACTGTACAAACTTTCCAATATAATTGAAAATATGTTAAGCTGACTAGCGAAAATTGACAAATCCATCATCACATATCAAATTTTAAAGCTTATTGATTATTGAGATAATAATGTGCTTAAATATGAAGAAAATTCACTTATAAAAAACGTACGCACAACAGCAATTAAGCATATAATGAAGGTTTGGAAGAAAATTCGAGACTATTGTCTTACTATTAATAAAAATATATCAAGTTAAAGATTGAACGAAATTGGTAATGAGCACTCGTATAATTTCACATATGCTTATTTCGTCATTTTGCTTCATCTTGGCTTGGCCCATTCCTGTCATAGCCTTCCGTCTCTTTATTTAAGGAGTTTCGGTACAGGCGATACAATGTTGCCATGCTAAACCATGCTAAAAGCATAAAAAATTTCAAAAAGTTCAGAATTTTATAAAATTTGGTGAACATATATTCTTTAGTGCCAAATTTGACAATACAAATTTTTTAAGATTTTTCTTCTACACAGTTATCGAGTAATTGATCACTAAAGTTGACGTGTATGAGCATAGCGTTTCCATAAGAAAATTTTGAAAAAATTTGTGTTTTCGCACTTGATGTTGAAGAACATTATCACCAAATTTCATCAATTTCTTAATATTTAGACTTTTGTACCGAAACTCCTTAACACTTTTTTCTTGATCCATTTCCCTTTGTGTTTTCCCTTTGTCTTCTCTAATGCGATTTTTGACATAAAAAACTAGTATTTACCCACTCTCGTATTAATTTGAAGTGATAATATCTTCAATTAGAAAGTCAAAATCGACCTAATTTAGACACCGATTAAATGCGATCCTTCGGGCATGATCTCCCTTAAAAGTTTTTGTAATTATTCATCTCAATGGATATCAAAGAACTCCAAAAAGTTCTCAAATGTTTTTCAATTCTTCATAAAATCATTGAAAAATTTTGACTGGAGTCAACGACTTGGTGGATTTTCACGGATGTTTTAAAAAACTCCGAAGTTATCGAGCTCGAAAATTTGTTAAAAAATCCTCTGAAATTTCGTGTCAAAAGATTTCGACTCTGCGCAACGTTCGTCGTCATTTTTTCACATCTAAAAAATAATCCTTCCTCAAATCTTTGACCCTTTCTATTTCGAAGAAATATAAACAGATTCGTCGTTCGAACGGACGACGCACAAGAAATATTCCCCCCCGGGCAGTACGAATAATTATAAATCATGCGTGCGATGACAGTCATAGGGTTAGGATGTTTGTCAACGAAGCGGCCCAAGAATGTGTGACCGATGATATTTCGAGGATACTTGATGATGATTTAGACTGGTAATTTAAGGCAGAGTACTCAAGGTTGCCAGTCACGTTGGATTGTGAATAGAGAATCGTCAATGATGTTCAGCTCAATGTGAATTCCGAATGTAATATTACACCCGATGAAATGGAGCTCCGTAAGCTATTTTAGCAAGTGATCCTTCCATTCGGTAATGCGACGAGTTTCTATCGAGAAAATTTCCATGATATTGACAAGCGCCGGATGGTTGCAGTTTATTTTCCAACTTTTCATATAGTTTTCATAAATATTTTCATTTCAGCATGATTTTCGTCGAGCACAAAACGAAACTCGTTCCAAGATATTTACCGCGTCCTTTTGAGCTTCCCACTTCCACGTTGAAACAAAAACAAACGTAAAATTCAAAGAAACATCACTTTTTCTTTCATTCTTAAAAACATGCAGCGTAAGGATTTTCCAGTGGCCAGCTTGCAGTAAAAATAACAACGAGACCACACTCGCGGGGAGCCCTTCGCGGTCTCCAACTTCTACGTGTTTTTATTCCTCAGCCCGTGTGTCTAGCCCCTCTCTATACAATAATACTACACCGGTAACAAAATGTAATTATTTTTAAAAAGGATGTAGGGGCAGACAATCCACGGCCCACATCCCAGAGCTCTTCCTATACTGCGATGTTTAGCACTGGACTGAGGTAGGAAGAAAGAGAAAGAGATATACAAAGAGGGAGAGCAAAAGAGATTGGTTAGCCGATATACTCAGTTTTTACAACGTGTACGACACACGTTAGGGCAATGCGGATCAGCTAAGGGAAAATTCAGTTTCTATCGGCGTATGGAAACACATTATTGCGTACAATTTAATGATTAACTGATAACGACTGTTGGCGTATTTTCTCGGTAGCAAGGGACAACGAAATTACGAACGGATGGTTCATTTAAAAAAATAAAAAACTGCGTGTACTGGTTGGAAATGCGGAAATTCATATAACGCGTTTGCTTCATCGAACAAATATTGTTATTTTATTCATCGTTATAAGCATGCTGCAATGAAAAAAATTTGAAATAATTTTACTGGATTAATGATATTTTTTCAAACGAAATCAGAATTATTGACAAATCTCTGAATGTTTCGAATAAAAATAGCTTTCTAGACGAGTAGTCTCTGGTCTCGACTCTGCTAAATGATTCTCCAGTTTTGAGAAACCACGAGGGAAACTGATTCTTCTTTTATCAGTTGTATTCTCGATTCATGTTTGAAAGAAGTTGTAAGTCAATATTTTACAGCATGTAAGAGAAAATATAAAAATGCACTTTTATGACAGATTTCGTACAAAGTAAACGAAAAACGTTTATTCATAGAAATGCAAAATTAATTTTATAACTCAATTTTAGAAATCGTCTTTTTCATCTGTTTTTCAAATTTCTAAAACGTCGTCCGCCATTTTGAATTCCAACGTGATCTCAACAATCTAGATTTTTATCGTGCGCTCTGTGTTTTTTTGAAATTTTACAAGTTATTATCACCTTTGTGGACTTTTATCTTTTATTTTATGAGAATCGCGTAATGGAAGACGGTTTTGTGAAAGCGGAAAGTACAAATTTACCGATGATAAATACGTTTTTACACTTGTATTATTGCACCAGGGCACAAGACACCAACGATATACATTATAACTCATTATTTTCACAAATCTTGTTACTTGGTCTTTCGCAGTCGTATTGTTTACCAGCAGAATGGCGTCACAAACCGGAACAGCCGGGCGGCTAGCGTTTCCGCCCGAAAATTCAAAATCGCAAATAAAAAATATTTTTCAAGACACTTTTCGGTCTTAAAAAATAAAAATAAAAATTCTACTAGTTCATTACGATCTGAGGATGAATTTAAAATAGTTTTCAAAAAAGGTGTAATGTCCTATCAATCAAAGAATCGATGCAACGAGTCTCTCTCGTTCTCTTCAATATTATGGCACAGATTGGATATTTTTTTAAACCAGTAACTCGGATTTCACAGTGACCCGCATTACCCCAATTGAGCGTTTTTTAAAGTTTAAAGGGACCCCTTTTGTTCCACTATCGACCTCACTTTCTTCCTCTATCTCACTCCCTCCCTCGCTGTCAACAATCTTTCGATCATTTATCCCATATACATGTTTACATGTCCCATCAAAATGAATGACTGAGAGCATATTTGTGTGACAAATTGATTTTTTACAGCAACGAATCGGAGCTCAAATAATAGCAGTATTATTTCTTTTTGTTCCTTGGTGCGCGAAGCAGTCTTATTACCCGCAGTAATTTCAGCTCGTAAATAGAAATGATTGTTAATAAAAAATAATTATTCTGTCCTTTTTTCATAAGACGTCGTTAAACACCAACGCAATTTTACCAACCCACGACAATGCGCAGATGCACAGATTCCGGGCCGGGATTGGAAATTACGATATGAAATACGAGATTCAGACCAGACGAAAGACGCTTTAAGTGAAACAAATGGGAATTCTCTCCAATTTTATCATCCCCATGCTGTTATACGAATAGAAAAATAATTATTTACCCCGGACTAAAATTCGTTCCAGAAAATGTATAAAATTTCTTTTAAATTCGTTTAAATTGTCACTCGATTTTCTTCCAACCACGAAAACGAATCTTTAATAACTTTTTATTAGTGGAGAAATTTTGTTTCACTACATTTTGATTGCTTTTAAAGAAAAATTACGTTTTTTGACGTTTTACCTAATTCACCACCACGTGGCTTCCATGTCAGCTATGATATATTTGTTCATGCCGGCTGTCACCGAGTTTTTCGAGATCAAGGCTGAGAATTGAAGGATTGTAAAACTTTGAACACATGTCTCGTCCATATGGAGAGAAGTTTCGGCTTGTGTCCGCGCTTCTCGGGGTCAGGATAAATTCTTCGTCGTCTTTTATCAGCCCATCCTCTCGCATTTACATGGATATACACATTTCTTCGTTTATTTGTGTCTGTCTTGACTCTATTTTGAGCTTTGGTACGTGTTCAACCGAACAGTCCTTTACGATTCTACTCGACAATGAATTTTGATTAAATTAGTGAAAGTCATCACTCGCACCGTCGGTTTTCCTTTTTTTGGATCCTCATTCGAATAAAATTACGTTTCAGATCTTTCAGAAAAAAATCTTTTGAAGAAAATTGTTTTGGTTTCCCTCTGAAGATGAACCCTTGAAAAAATTTCCAAGATTTTGCCTAATGCTAATGCAGAAATTTCATTATGAGAAATTAAGAATACACTGGGAATCGAGCTTATTTTTATCTTCAATTTTATCCTCTCACAACTTTAAACGCGTTTTTCTCGAATGTTTTTTTTGATCTGGTTGACAGAGCATAACTCTGTCAAATTTTGTCCAATCGATTTCATTCAAAAAGGATTCTCCTCAGAAAACTTATCGCTATCGTCACATATTAAAGTTTTTTTTTAATTGTTTACTTTTTTATCAACAATTTATTGCAAAATTTTTGTGTAAAATTCGAATTTTTTTGTTTAATGGCCGTCGTTCTTTTTCTAATCAAAATTTTGAAATTTCCAACGATGCTGCAATAGCTGTACTACTATAATTGAATAATCCTTTTGAATTATTGATTTCAGATGCTTGCTGTGGCACTTGTGCTGTCAATCGTCGGGGAGTCTTTTTTTGAGACGCCATTTTGCGACCGCTCCTCTGCTTGATAAAATGTACTAAAAATAAAAAATAAAAATATTCTTTCTATACTTCATTAATTCAATAAATACACAAAATTTCAAATAATTTGATCGAGCCGTTTTCTCAAAAGATATTCCCAAAAAATATCTCATTTTTCAGTCTGTCACGCTCATATTTCTCCTTAAATTGTTTTCATTGTTCTTCAGTTTCAAAATTGTTCGAAAGATCGTCGTCTTTCATCGTCGGCCACTTTGTTGAGCGCCTGTTTCGGTTGTTTACCAGCCGGAGTCATCGACTGATGGTACAACGTCGTAAATCATCATCGACCGAGCAAAAAGTCTCATCAAATCTCCACTTTTATGTGACAAAGCGTAGCGATCGTCGATTTTTCTCAAAAATTCAGCGAGAAGTTTCTGGCAAATAATATTGATCGATTTGGATTGATTGGTTGAACTTTTTCCAGTATTTCCAAACGTTTCGATAGCGCATTAAAAATACTTTTTATCGTCGAAAATTTTGGCAGTCACTATTTTATTGACAATTGCAAAATTCATGGACCATCTCACGAAAATTTATTGGTTCTCACTCTTAAAATAATAAGGAATAGAATAAAAAAGAAAAAACTGAGCGTGAATATATAAAAGTAGAAGCGTAGGAACTAGAAACATCGAAATGTATGTAAATGGAAAGTATTATTTATGACGGTAAGCGGGTGGATTGAGCTCGAACCAGAAGGTCGTAAATGTACGTTCAAAATGGAGGGCGAATAAAGAAAAAAATTCACCCTCACCCGTTACTAGCGTTTTTTCTATCGGGCTCTGCAAGTTTTTTCATCAACGACGCGGAGAAAATTCAATGTTTTGTGATACACGAATTTATTCCGATCGTTCCGCCAGCTCCAGCGGACCTTCGGCCTTATTTCAAAAAATCAAAGCCTCCACGAATACACTTTTTCCATCGACTATGTTTCCATGAAAAAAAAACGATTTTCGACAGGTCGGTTTTCGCTTCCCTCCCAACCGTGGCTCTTGCGCCTTTTTGCTCTCAATTTATTTACCTCGCTGTTTACAGCAACCTGAAGAAAATTAGCACTATACTTGCCGCTTGTGTTAGTCCTACCGGAAACCTTTTTTTTAGCACCGGCCGTGGCCTATAACTGCAAAGGTCTAATAGTACTCGGGCGGAATTGGGAGGTCGAAATTACCGTTACAGCAATAGAAACGAGGGATAACCTCCAATGTTTAGTTACGTTTTTAGTGCAAAGTGTAAGTTTTCGTGAAAATTAACTAGCCCCGGTCTCCTCTACGAGAATTTTTTTTTTTTTATTTTCGCTTTTTCAGTCAAATTTTACAGTACAAAGTGCAAGTTTTGATGCACATTTTTTTGGACTGTAAAGATGACCGAATATCCAAAGTCGTCCGCGGTTTCCGTCGCCGTAAGAGTAATTTTTACTTTTCAACTTTCGAAAATTCAACAAAGCCTCGAGCGTTCCAGGGTCAAGGGAGACCCGAGAGCTATTTTTGGAAACAAAAGACTCGCAGGAAGGGGTTGACGTTGCCGGTCGATTTTAGAAGGATTTGCGACAGTTTTTGTGGGCAGTTTCCTTCCCTTGGGAAGTCCATTATTGTATTATTGCCGGAGATATTCCAGCAGAATCTTCTCACGCGTTCTGAGGCGATGAAGAACTCTTCATGAGATACTTTTTTCTCTGAAAGTAAACAGAACTCTATTTGTCAAATATCCCATTCGAAAAATCCTCTAAAAAATCTCACTGCCTCAACGAGCCCACGAGCATGTTTTCCTACGCATCGCGCTCTCGTCCCAGTAAAGCAAAGACTGTAATTTATCGTGAATAATATGTCATCAAACATACATTGAAACGCGTCGACAAATACGCACAGCACGATTATATTTTTGTCCAGAGAAAAAGGTGTATCGAAATAACGCATGCGCCTTAGATTACTCGTGAGAAAGAGAGAAAACAAAGTCCGCGAGCTTTCGGCACTCGCGTGTCTCAGTAGGTTCGCGACGCTCGCGCGGCCCGCTGCGAAACTCTCACGCTTCGTGACGTCATCGCTTCGCAGCTTTTCCAACAACTTTTCCATCACTGGAGAAAATTCATAAATCTATCGAATTCAATGTCTCCCGGGTGATAATATAAACCCCCGATTCGTGTGCATCCAACGAACTGTAAATACTTATTTATTCGTATAAAAATAAAAACTGTGCGAAAAATAATGAATCGGTTCATTAAATTTAGTCAAACAATCTTATTCATCATGCGGCAAACAAAAAACGCAGGTTGGCTTGAAATAAGGTGAAATAATGAAAAAAACGTCTCTAAAACAATGAATTACAAGAATTTATAATTTACTCTGAAAGAAGAATTGAAAAAAAATAAATAATTTTCAGAGTCTATGAATTTTAAAACTGCTTTGAATTGGTACTCGAAAATGAAATAAACGAAATAATAATAGTGCTAGGGAATTGATTAAAAAAAAAAAAAACAAGTTAACGCCTCGTCAAGTTGGTTTATTTAGTTTGGAATTACAATTCGCGTCTCGCTAGACCGGGACCGGCGGGCCGTTTGACTCCACGAACAGGAGGTCTCTTGTGATTTCGGGTGAGCTGTAAATCGTAACGATAAATTATGTCGCTTAATTGCTTGCCGGCGATGTCACCCGTTTTCGGCTTTCCGCGTGTCAAGCGCTCGCGAGAATTCGCACAAGGCTAAATTACACGACCGCGAATCTCGAAATTAACGAATTAACATACGAATTATGAAGAAAGTATTTGAATCGTCCATTTGCGGAACACACGCCGTTGAATTAACAAAATTATTAAAAACTGATAAAAAATGATTTAATAGCGAGCTAAAGTATAGTATTTATTTTTTTCTGAAGTTTCTACATTTTTTTCTGAAGTGCACTTGACACTGCGCGTAAAAAAAATAAAACATTTAACGAGTTCGTTTTTCGGTAAATCGCAATAGCAGACCCGGTCTCAAATGTTTCCGATCAGGATTAACGAAAAGTTTCAATTAGTATAAGAATAAAATTGTCCATTTACCAAATTCAATCATTATTTCATTGTGTGATAATTAAAAATGCATCAATTTCGAGAGTGTTCATTTGTAGGGTCGAATTTCCGGACTCTTCCCGTTGAATGAACACAGGGATTCCTCATCTCTTTTCATTGAATAAATGACTGATGAATAATTAACCATATCAACTCGTAAAAACGACACTAGTGCAAATTGCACCCCCGGAAATTTCAAGTGTCTAGAACTTCAAAATTCCTTTCTTCAATTTGCACATTTTTTTATATTAAAACTTTATTTTACAATTTTTCCAATGATCGTAATCGATTACTAAGGAATTGTTACCCCTAAAAAGTCTCGTTGTAAGCTAATTTCATACATCCATGGATGAAATAAAAAGTTTTTAAAAGTCCAAGTGCAAATTTGCACCAATATGGTGAATGTGTGACCTCAAAGGGAGTGTTGTGTCTACGGGTTAATGTGTTTCTATTGTTATTTTGATATTAATATCTATTACAATATGTATTTTTGCATTAATGTTGATTACCCCTTATTTACGAAAATAAATAAACAAAACCATTTAGGGTATGACGTTTCTTTTCGCTAATTTCCGGAAAATTTATCGAGAGAAAAGAAAAAAAAAACGGTAATTATGCAGAAGTTGAACAAAAATATTTACAAAAAAAAATCATTTCTCTTTTTGTAAATATTTATGATCGCAACACCAGCTGTAATAAGCTTGTAAATTTTTTTATCATTCTTCATGCACTGAAAAAACATAACTAGTCATGTTATGTTTGTGCATGACATTTTTGGTGGAAAAAAAATTTTGAAAGAATTTTTTTTTTTTTCAACTTTTTTGAGTACGATAAATTTTAGTGAGAGGAAAAGGAAAATAAGACGAAGGGTAGGTAAAAAACGCGATATTCGTAAATAACTTTTCGGAACCGTTTTGGGGTGGAGCCCCACTTCTGCATAATTACTAAAAAAATTCGTATCCAATATTCGATTGGTCTTTGAACAATGAATGCCTTTTTTGCGTATCTTTACACTTTATCTCCCACTTTAATTTCAAAACAGTTCGCGCATGCCTTAAGTGTTCCTTCAATAGGCAGCTCACCCTTTGAAAACCTTTGTCTGCGTTAGTAATTAAGTGGGTTGGCTCTGACACTTCTGATTAATTTTTGTTAACTAATTTTGAGAATTGGATTCAGTTCATTTTAATTAACGTTGATTGTCAATATTTTCGACCTGCTCTCACTTTCCAAGTTCATCTTTTGAGTTTTTTTGGTTTCTCGATTAATTGTGAGCTCGTTTAGAAATCATGAAAATGTTTCGGATCGAAATTAAGGAAGCTCGACGAGATTTGATCCATCGAGTGATCCGAGCATCGATCGTGTTTTCGTTTAAATAAATAATTTGCATAATAAGTGCGAATTTATAATTATTCGACAATTGTTGTTATTTCGTGCTCGAACGTCGGAAAATAATGTAAAAGATAAAGCCCAAGCCATGATGGCAAACATCGAAAGGAAATCGAAGAGTTTGCGAAGTGGGTGAAAAAGCAGAATCGTGCGGACAAAAGTTTTTTCTCTTCCCGCGTGATGGTGAAGTTTACTCGAAGAATCTTGAGGAAAGAGTCAATAAAGAAAAGCAGCGAGGTCATCCAGTGAACTTGGACGTAGTGGCGAGATGTGGAAATGAATGGAACTGCTGCTGGTACTCGTTGAATAAAATTTTCCAGGCGAGTTTCACTGCCTGAAAATTCTTTATTCTTCCTTCACTAGATGAAGGTGAGATATTTTTATTCGATATTAAAACTGCTCACTCCAGTTTTCTTTTACTATCAGAACTTTAACACAAAAAACGAAGCACAATAATCTGAAATAATTTCGAAAAAAGTAGGTAACGGGTTTCAAGTAATCAATCAAAATCAATGGGATCCAAAAACGCCGGTGCCTTCGTACAAAGCTTTGTTGCACTACCATTTACAAGTCGATAAATTTGAAATTTTCTATCAAGAGGGTAAATACAGCTATAAGAAAATAAGTTTATGGGTTTGGACACCTGGTAGAACAGGGAGAACGATAAAAGACGTAACAAGAGCGTTGAGGTCTCCGCGGTTTTCCCAGGGGTCGATATATCGTGTTCCGATACGAAAGCAACGAATTTATAGACGGTATTGGTGCCAGTAAACTCAGAAATCGAAACAACGTAAAGGGTGTGCCGAAAATCACCTGACAACCAACTTAAGGGCTCTACTCTAATTAGATGGACAAAAGAAGACTAATTCACGAATTTTTTTGACCGCACTCTAAATCCAAGTGTGTTATTGCTAACACACATTAAGTGTGTTCTGTACTTAGCGCCATAAGGAAACTATAGATTTTTAACACACCATAAAACGTGTAAAAAGTGACCACAAGAAATCTACAATTTGCTTACGGCATTAAGTACAGAACACACTTTACGTGTGTTGGCAATAACACACTTGGATTTACAGTGCGATATAAATCATAAATATGGATATAAAAAGCGTTGGGCCTAAAAAATGCACAAAAATTTTATTTTCATATTTATTTTACTCAGTTTTCGTACAGAAAAATGGAGGAGAAGACAGATCCGAAAAAAAGTTGAGTGTGCCTTGTTGATAAATTCTTCTGAATGAATGATTGGGGGAAAAAAATAAAAATGGTTTTAGATTCAAGGCTATAGCGCATGTCATACGATTTTTGATTTTTTTCAAAAGTAACAAAATGCCTGCCATTTTTCAAAAAATTACGAAAAAGTACGTTTTTTTCATTGTTTTTTGCAAAAAACTCAATTTGAAAAAATGTCTATTTTGATCGGTTGAATAGTTTCGGAGATTTTATCAACGAGACGTCCAAAATCGTAATTTTGAGAAAAACGCGTAAAAGGCAGGTCCGCGGTGCCGCACTGGGCGGTGCGTATTAGCGCGTTCAGACAGTCGAGTCAACGTCCCTCAAAAGTACATTTAGGCTGCTCAGATCTTTGTAAAACTTTAGTATGATACTTTGAAATATGTTTACTTTCGAAAAATGCAACACAAAAGTCGATTTTTTGAAAGTTCTAATTAGGGTAGTCCCCTTAATAAGATATTGTGAAATTAAAGTCATCCGATCGAGGCGTGGGAAGTTGAGTTCCATCGAGCATCATCCGTCGTAAGAAAACGTCCCAAGACTTTGGACCCGCGACGATGTTTCCGTTCATTTAGTTTTTCGTCCTCCGCAGAAGACTTTTGACTCAATTCATTTCCTGGTCTCTTTTTAGATGTTGGAATATTTGATGGCGAACAACGGGAATACCAGTAACACCAGCGAATCCGGGCTCAAGGTAGCCCTCGAGGATCCAAGCTCGACGATACTATTCGTCGGGTACCCACCCTGGCTTTTGTACCTCGCTGCAGGTTGTTGCGTCCTTTTCATGCTCATCGGGATTCCCGGAAATCTTATTACGGTCGCTGCCCTCTTTCGAACGAAAAAGGTAGCGTTTCTCCTCCCAGATAATTAGAAAAAGCTTCAAACTCATGATCGTCTACGTTTTTTCTTCTACTTTATTAAGGAGGGTGGATCACGAAATAAAAATAATCAGAATTTGATAAAATTTGGTAATAACATTCTTTGGCATCAAGTAGATAAATACAATTTTTTTCAAATTTTTTTTACCACATGATTATTGAATAATTGAGCGTTATTCCAAGGTTCATGCAAAAATTTTCGAACCTTGGAATTTTTTCATAGTCTATTGCCTTCGAATTTTTTTTTTTTTTTCGGTCATTACAACTTTGTCTCATTCGACTCAGAATTTCGTGAAACATGTTTCGAACCCACCGTGGGAGGTCATTTTTTCGATTTTTGAAACTTTCGAAAATTTTCGAACCTTCGCATTTTTTCATAGTCTATTGCCTTCGAAAATTTTTTTTTTTCGGTCTTTACAACTTTGTCTCATTCGACTCAGAATCGTGTGAAACATGTTTTTAACCCACCGTGGGAGGTCATTTTTTCGATTTTTGAAACTTTCGAAAATTTTCGAACCTTGGTATTTTTTCATAGTCTATTGCCTTCGAAATTTTTTTTTTTTTCGGTCATTACAACTTTGTCTCATTTGACTCAGAATTTCGTGAAACATGTTTCGAACCCACCGTGGGAGGTCATTTTTTCGATTTTTTCGATTTTTGAAACTTTCGAAAATTTTCGAACCTTGGTATTTTTTCATAGTCTATTGCCTTCGAAAATTTTTTTTTTTTCGGTCTTTACAACTTTGTCTCATTCGACTCAGAATCGTGTGAAACATGTTTTTAACCCACCGTGGGAGGTCATTTTTTCGATTTTTTCGATTTTTGAAACTTTCGAAAATTTTCGAACCTTGGTATTTTTTCATAGTCTATTGCCTTCGAAATTTTTTTTTTTCGGTCTTTATAACTTTGTCTCATTCGACTCAGAATCGCATGAAACATGTTTCGAACCCATCGTGGGAGGTCATTTTTTCGAATTTAAAATTTTCAAAAATTTTCATAAATCGAAGTTTTTATGCACGAGATGTATAACCGTATATATGTAAACTTTATGCTTATACACGTGAACTTTAGTGTTCAATTATTCGAGAGCTATGTGGTACAAAAATCTAAAAAAAAATGCATTTTTTTATATCCTTTTAACGAATACATTTACCAAATTTTATTAAATTCTTACAATTTTGAAATTTTTAATATTTTTTAACATGGTTTAGCATGGCAACATTGTATCGTCGCGATCCACCTTCCTTACTCAATTTTTCTGTCATTTTTCACGATACACGAAATTCATTTATGAGCTAAATTCGGGTTGCGAAGGAAAGCGCGAAAATTCATCATCGTATGGAACTTTCAGAAAGAATGAAAAACATCAAAATCGTAGTGGCTGATAGCGATGCTCGCGCATTCGATGGTTCATTTCCGAGTTGAACAACCGCCGGAAAAGCGGTTCGTTGGGTGACCGCTCATCGCAAGTATCGTTGCACCGCTTGTTGAGAAAAGAGCAATTTTTATAGCACAAAATACAAATTTCCATGGAAACAAATCAAATTTTCTGCAATTTACGAGACATTTAAATTAAATTGGATTGAACCTTGGTATTTATTAACCGTATAAATTTTACATTTTGTGAATAACGCCCTGGAAGGTCTCACTGGAGCCAGGAATAGGAACAATAAAGTGCGCAAAAAGTGAGATTCGAGATGAGGAAACGAGCTTTTTAAAATGAGAAAAAGCATACGCGGGAACGTTGGAAATAAGTATGAAAAATAAGGCAAATAATAACATAAAAAATGACGACACAGTCAAAACGAAGTGTCAACGTAACAGCAAAAATGAACGATAAACAATAATAACAGATGAACAGCGTGAAATTAATGACACCGGGAAGCCCCTCGAGCCGGTTCCGCGTTTATGGGGGAGCAAAAACGAGAGTCGAAATGGTTCACGTTATCGTCACAGACAGTCTTGTGGGAGAGATCGCCTTGTCTCGCGAACGAGTGTTTTTCCCTCTGGATCCCTCCGGAATTTCCTAATTTCGTAATGGTCGATTCGCACCGAGTGCCGAGGGTAGCTTAAAAAAAGCGCTCTTCGAAACTTTTGCAATAACTGTCGTTCTTTCCGAAAAAACACGTAGCCGAAGGCACGCTTTTGATACGATTGTTGACCTCAACCTTTCAAAGTTTCTTTAATCTTTAAATTTTTCGATTTCACACGGAGAGAATCAAACGGTGATATTTAGCGTTGAATTCACTGCTAAATTTACCGGATGTGTTTGACGGCGGGGGCGAGTCAACGAAAAAAAACGTATTCCTGTATTAAAATACATTTTTGTATTATTCGTTGATTATTTCTGCATCAACAATTTTCTGAAACTTGTTTACGCGAAACACATAATTTTATTCCTTTATTTTTTCACACTGTTTAACGATTTTTCAAAGAGAATGATCTCCCGCGTTCCCGCATTGCTACGAAATAATGAAATAATTTCCATTTATTCAAATTCCCTCTTTGTCGGTTGACACACGCGATACACGTACTAGAAACCACGCGAAACACGAAATGCATTGCATAATAACGATAATGGCACAATTAGCATAAAACATAAAACGCATAACATGATGCGGAGCGAACTTCAAAGCGCCATCTGTAGAGAATATGAATAGCCATTTTGCTACAAATCATGTGTGTTTACATGGAACGAGCGAACGTCAGGAATTTTTTCTTTCTACTTCTTGGCCTTGTCTGACCTTTAATCTCGTATATTCACTCGCCAAGATTTAATTACCAAAATACTCGTAATGAGAGATCAAAGCCATGAAAATATGCAGGCAGTGCAAGTGTATTCAGATCCCTGAAAAATATCGCGGATGAATATTCGTGAGTCAAGATTTCTGAGAAACGAGTCTATCCACAAATTTTTCATTCGATAAATTATCTGTAGAAAATGCAAACAATTTATTCTTCGTTAATGCGAGATCGTTATTCTGAAACGTCTCAGTGCAGCAGCCTCCTCCGCTGGATCACGAATGAGGCATGCCATTCGATAAGGAGGTTTCGGGAAGAAAATCATTTTCTGCGAAAATCTGCGTGCTCGAGATCGAATTGGAGTGCAATCATCGATGAGTAAATAAAAGAAAAACGGAGTTACATTTTTGAAGTAAATCCTGAAAGAATTGCATGGAATTTCACTCAACGAGTTGCGTTCTGCGACGTTGCAGTTGAAGTCCACGCGAATCTAATGAAATTCGAAAATTCCAACTTTGAGGGTTGAAATTTGAAAATATGCTAGAAATATACAGCGTGCAACTATTCCCGGAATTATTGTAGGATCTTTCGTCTAGTTTTTGAGAAAACAATTAACGAAAATCACATTTTTTAAGGGTTATGCACAGGCTCTTGTGGCAGGCACACTCCTGTGCGACGATTTGGATTTAATGAAACGGGATCCTCCCCACTTTAGAGAGCGAAAAACGAGAATAAGAAAATATAATGTTTTCAGATATAAACGATGTCTTGAGAAAGCCTCGTTACCGGTGAAAATCACTTGGGAATGGAAAAAGAAAAACACTTATTTGAGGTTAGCGAGTAATAACGACACAAACGGTGGAAGGTTTGACAACAGGATGAGCCAGCTGGTTCAAAATGTAGCATAGCTATTTATATGCATACGCATATAAATAGAAAATAGCTGTCGTTACATTTTGTTTGACGATTTTACTGCGAAAGTATTTGAACCGCTGTCATTATATTAAAAATTGATCAATCTCGACAAATAAGTTACGCATAATTTTAGTAATTGCGAGAATAAATTTTAATCCTTTCTCCGATCGTGGGAAGAGCAAAAAAGTTGCTTTTTGGAGTCACAAGTGACGCATGATCTTCCTCAATACGCGAGATGCTCGTCGATTGTTACAAACTTAAAAGCTCTCGCGGGAGTTTTGAGATATTCCAGGAACCGTTAAGACGGACTCGGTGTGTCTATTGCTGGAGATGAAAATAAGGGAAGCTGAGCGTTCGAGTCGATGTTTCCTCCGGATGAGCAGCTGTGAGAATGAGCGAGAGAGAGCGAGAGAGAGAGAGAGGCAAAGCTGCGGAGCGAGGGAGAGTGGAAGAGGTAAAAAGAGCGAGAGAAACAAGAAAACACAGTGGCTCAGTTTTCTCGCCTCGAGTTTGAGTTTAAAACCCTTAACTACTATGAGGTCAGACCTCAGACTTCTAACCTCCATTTCCCACCGCGAATTTAGCGACGTACATCAAAACGCCCACGTACACGATATTCATGTAGGTACGCGTACGTGAGTATTTCTTCGCTCTCAGGAACGTGTACTGCTCGCTTCAATCTTACCCCTTTCCACCATTCTCTCGTCCGACGTTATTTGCGCGAGAGCTTATGTGGGAGATTTACACCCAGGTGGTTGTATGCTCGCCCTCATCCTCTTTTCCCGTTTAAGGGGAAGCTTCGAGGGGAGCTACAAAGTGTTTTAATAATCCCCAGCAACCTTCGGCTTATTAGTTGATAAAAGATATAATTTTTCCCACTAATGAGGAGACCGAAGTAATGACACAAGATTCCAAAGAAACCCAAAAACGACGGTTACATTTCCGTCATTGTCTTTCCACATTTTCATATTCCACGTTGCTATTCTGCCCAGCGGATAATTGAACATTCCACCGTTACGTGAGCTAAACCTCGCTCGTTTGAATGAACCAACGTGTGATTACCTCGCATAAAAAAAAGCCCGCTCGACCCCTCGAAGGGCTCGCGCAGGACTGATCGGGAAACTCTCCGACTCTCCGAGACTTTTTCATTTCCTGCGATACTCCGAGACCCCCGAATTTTTCACGCCATCCTCGCAAATACGGTTTCCGAGACTTTTTCTCTGCAAGACTGGAGCAAAAAATGTTGGAGTCTCGAAAATAGTCCCTGTGAGACCGAAGACTTGATAAGTCGAACCTCTGCGACCATTTTTGCGAGTCTCTCAGACTTTTTTCTTTCACGCGGGTGCCTTTGTCTCGCGGTGAGTGTGCAGCTGTTAGTCTCGCTGCAAAAAAAAATTTTACCAACCTCGGAATCTACTTTCCTTCCCTATGAAAAGAATTTTTATTTTAAATATACGTAGTTTCGTATGAAAAATATATTTCGCATATATAAACAATTTTTTTTCAACTTTCATACACACAAAATATGGATCGTGTATTGTCTTGTTGTTAACGATATATATTTTTATATTAAATATACATTTTTTATTATAGATATTATAATAATTTCTAAGATTTTTAGATTTTAGTTAAGACGTTAACATGTTACGTTAAACTGGCGTGTAAACGTCAAAAACATACATTTTTCCATACATTAATCATACATATTTGGCGTAAGATAAATATATGTTCGGTGCAATGAAAATGTAATTTCAATACAAAAAATATAGGCAAGGCTGTCAATGTGCTTGTCTCGAGACTCTAAAGTTTCTTAATATTTCATATTTCAAAAAAACGTATACTTAAGATCGTTCATTATAGTACTTTTTATGTAAAAAATATTCATTCGAAATTTAAAAAAATGTATTTCACGTTTTCAAAAATGTGTATTTGATATAAAAGAAATATGTCGTTAATAACAACACAATAGATGATTATTATACAGCAAAATCATCGATAAAATAAATACATGATTTGGATGTATGAAAATTTAAAAAATATATATTTTCATAAAAATATAAATTCTTTTTATGGGAACTTGCTGAAAGTTTTCATTTTTCAGAATATCAAGAGTCGCGACAACGACTTAAGGAGGGTGAATCACGAAATTAAAATAATCAGAATTTGATAAAATTTGGTGATAACATTCTTTGGCATCAAGTATACAAATATAATTTTTTTCTAATTTTTTTACCACATGGTTATTGAATAATTGAGCGTTATTCCAAGATTCAAAAATTTTCGAACCTTGGAATTTTTTCATAGTCTATTGCCTTCGAAAATTTTTTTTTCCGGTCATTACAACTTTGTCTCATTCGACTCAGAATCGCGTGAAACATGTTTCGAACGCATCGTGGGAGGTCATTTTTTCGATTTTTGAAATTTTCGAAAATTTCGAAAATTTTCGAACCTTGGGATTTTTTTATAGTCTATTGCCTTCGGAAATTTTTTTTTTCGGTCATTACAACTTTGGCTCATTCGACTCAGAATCGCGTGAAACTTGTTTCGAACCCATCGTGGGAGGTCATTTTTTCGATTTTTAAATTTTCAAAAATTTTCAAAAATCGAAGTTTTTATGCACGAGATGTATAACCGTATATATGTAAACTTTATGCTTATACACGTGAACTTTAGTGTTCAATTATTCGAGAGCTATGTGGTACAAAAATCTAAAAAAAAATGCATTTTTTTATATCCTTTTAAAGAATACATTTACCAAATTTTATTAAATTCTTATAATTTTGAAATTTTTAATATTTTTTAACATGGTTTAGCATAGCAACATTGTATCTCCGCGATCCACCCTCCTTAAGCCAAGTACATTTACGTATCGCACAATGACAAGACGATTCGCTGTATCGGAGCCTTCACAGCAGGCTGAAAGTAAAAAAAAAAATCAATTCTACTGGATACAATGCTTGCAGCGTGGAGCAAGTGTACCTCGAGTCAGTTGAAAGATTTTTTGTAGATGCTTAATTTTAGAGCACGCTTGAACATTGTTTTTTTTTTTGAAGTTTTCATTTACTTGATTACTTTTTGTGAAAAGTCTGCTGGTCTCGGCCATCCCCCTCAGTTAACGAACCTCCGGTCATTGTCTCGAAAAAGCGAGGTAAAGACAAGTGGGATCGATTGGAGGTGAGATAACAGTGAAGCTGGTCTGGGAGATCCGGAAATAAAACGTTTGCTCAAGTATCGACGATCCTGCTCTGTTCTTTCAAGTTTCAACAAACCTGAATGGGCGAAGCGAAAAAAGAAAATGAAATACGAAAGTTGGCTGGAATGGAAAAAGCAAAATCTTATTATCCGCGTCGCCTACGATCAATCACCGTTTCTGTCCTCGTACACAGCCTGGAACTTGATTATTATCCGAGGAGATGGCATCGTACAGTGAGATTCATCCGATGCTGGGGATTTCCGGCTCTCTCGTGGGCGATGACACGAAGGGATTACACTTCGGAGATAAGCAAATTTTCTTTTTGATACAATCCCAACGTTTTTGCATCATTTCTAATCCTGGAGTTGTCCGGGTAGGGTTCAATATTTCAAATAACCAAATTGTAGAACGGCCGATATTTCGAGAAAAGTAATTCTTATAAAAGTGAACTCTTATTTCCCATCGACTATTCAGCAGATTACGTGTTTAATCGAATATTCCTTCTTTGAATTCGTATTTGCTTGAAAATATACATTTAGATGATTTTTATTTCGAATGCAATTTTAACAGACCATATACGAATGCCAAAAGTTTAAATTTTCGAGTTCAAAATGGAGAGTAGTTGTTTTATAGATAAACCAGAATATAGAGTAGCAAAAAATCGAGAGTGAATTTTTCGAGCTCATAAAACTTAGATACGCAGAAAAGCGATGGCTCGAGAAGGCGAAAGTCAAAATGGCCACGTTTGAAATTGGAGATCACCAGTCTGAGTAAGCGAGTGAAACGCGTGTATTTTGAGCTACGCTGCGTTTCTTTATTTTAATCGGATGACTTTTTAACGTTTCACCATTTTGACCATTCGACTTTTTGGCGTTTCAGTATTTCAACCTCAGTAATATAAGTCTTTCGTTATTATATTTTCGAAATTGTGAATATTTACAGTATTGCTGATTGTCGCAATTTATGAATCGAAAGAGTTATAATCGAATTTTTTAAAAAACGATATTTTACTCGTCGTTCTATGGGCGATCGTTTACATTCTATTTTCGATATAAACGTGCTTCGAACCTTGAAGTTTCTACTTTATTTATTTTCGACATTCAAAGCTCTAGTCGAATTCATCTGTCTCCATATTATCATTCGAAGTTTATAAACTCGAGGTTTTACCTGTTCGAAATTTTAGTTATTCTAAAATTTTATCCTCACCCGAGTTGTCCTGGAATTTTCGTACGAAATTTATCTTGAATTTCGACAAATGAAAAAGCGCCAAAGCTCCATCAACAGTGCAGCAGGATCAAATTGAGCAAAAGCTTCCAAGACAGTCAAAAGTTATCAACGTTTTAGGACAAACGTAATACCGTGTATGTACCTTCATGAGCCTCGGTATGAAAGCTCCAGAGATTTTATTACAACCAGCTCTAATATGGCAGGCTCATAATTCTCCCGGTACGTAGAGGGCTGCAGAAAGCTTTGTGCTTTCAACGTACTCCGCGTACTCTTTCGTGACTAACTTTTTGCTGCGTTTTTTCTCCCAAAAAAATCATGAAGGAATGAATAACCGCGCGCCATGGAAGCTCGACGTTGATCGATATATTTTTTATCTCCTCAAGTTTCTACAATACTCCGAGGAAGAATGAAGCGACGTACGGTAATGAGTCGAAATGTTTATTTCGCAATGGACTTTTCGCTCCGTTGCTCACTTCGTGACTTCAACAGAATCGTTTTTTCTGTTGATTTCCTCTGATCGTTTTTTGAAGATTGATGACCTTCGTGTTATTAATATCGCGGGCATTAAGCACTCGAATAAACGGTAAACCATTTTTCTTCTCGGAAATGCTGACAGACGTCGGGAGCAGCCGCGGGTCGGAAGGGTCGATGCCCTTGTCGATCGATGTTTCTTGATTGTCGAACTTTTCATTTTACCCCCTGACGAAAAATATTTTGCTCCGATACAGAAAACAAAATATATTTCTGAGGTAGGACAAAAGAATTTTTTAATTCTGAAACAAGTTATTGGCTGAAACACCAAATTTTTGGTGCGGTGAACTAAATTCATGTTGACAAAACAAAATACCATTGAAATACGAACTAATGATTTTGTTCATCCTGCAGATTTTCTTTTGAACGATTTGATAAACGAGATTAAAAACAATTTTTGTTGAACGAATCGTATTAAAGCATGAGTGAGAAAATAAATGACAGCAGTCGTCCGAAAAAAATCATTTGGCTTTGGTGATTCATTGTATTAAACCGTTAGAAATTTTCATGATTTAGGTGGAACGAACGAAACCACTTGCCATACAACAAAAAAATTTTTCGATCCATCAAATTATCGGTTAACAACATTTTTTTTTAAATTTATTTAATTTAGTTAAATTCACATTTTATTCAATTTAAATTTAAATTATTTAAATTAAAAATATTAAAATAAAAATATTAAAAATATTAATAATTACTTAATTATTTATAATTTATTATTACTTATTATAATATTTAGAGATAAGTTTCATTCCTCACGCTGTGAATAATATCAATGAATAAATCAACGAATAAATTTTGTTCCATCTTAAAATTTATATCTTCATTTTCCCAAAAACAAAATAGAATTGTTACAAATTCAAATTAAAATCATTAAATTAATCAAATTAAACTAATTTAAATTAAAAAAATGAAATTAATTAATAATTAATTAATAAAAATTCATAATAAACAAATATATCAGTAATTATTAATAAAAAATAATTGATCAAATTTAAATAAAAATAAAAAATAAAAATTTTTAAATAAAAAAATCCAGTTCAAAAAAATAATAAACGAATCTTTCTCGTTACCGTTTAAGAAAAGAAATTTGAACCAATCAATTTATCTTTTTTTTAATGTTTAAATGAAAGGATTGATTCTCAGGAGGGAATGAATCGTAATTTCGTACAAATTGTCTGATACTCTTTGGGATCCGTGTCGAGAGTTTTTCCTCCGGTTTTGCTTCCTGTTTTTTTCGTTCACCGAAAGTAGAAAACAAATAGAGGCCAGTGCGTAAGCATAGAAATGACTAGCTCTGCCTCAATCGAACTTTAACATAAACGATGAAGGGACCACTGGAGGTTTAACGTACCGACGATAATTTATGTATGTGCGCCTAAAATATGCCATACAATTGAAGCAAATAAGCTGATCGAACTCAACCGTTTTCGTCAAGTTTCTATAAAATTACGAAAACAATAAAAAAAAAAAATAAAACAAGATAAAAGAAACAGAGACGCTAGAAGTGAAATCTTCATCGGAGTCTTCAGCTATAAAATGTAGTGGACAAAGATGATCGTCATGGGACGTTGGAGCTCCAGGCTGCGTATTACATTATTCATATGGGAAGAAGCCTTGGTCCGCACGGAAGCTCAATCTACTCAGTTTGATTGTAACAATCGTTGATGAAAAGCTGCACCTACTCAAACCGATCATCCAGCCAGACTCGAGTTGATCCAGGCATCATTAATGGCAACTCTGTAATAGCTCGATCCAAAGGATCTCAACTGGAGTTGATTTAACGAAAATGTTGTTTCCCTGGATACGATCGTACGTAGCTTTGCTCTACTTTGTCCCCGACGAATCCACGAGGTAATTTATATCGACGTTGAGTTTGGAGATCCAAGCAGGAAATCGTGGGAGGAAAGGAAAAGATGAAAAGCGACGATGTTGGCTGGGATGCGAGGATTCCAACGAGCTTTTTCCTGCGACGTAACGTCGTAAATGCGTGCATTGTTTTAAGGGACAGAAAATAAGTGACATTCGGACGGGAAGCTACCGGAGGAGTCGAACTGTTGAGATTATTATCCACGATGGCAACTAGAACGGTGGCGTTGAAAAGGGAGATCTGGAAGAGCATTGAACGAATCGTTAAACCCGAGGCAAGACACGCCACTGGGACGTCGTTGACCCATTTAATTGTGCGGAAGGATTGGCAGGGAAGTGCGAAAAAATAGGAGCACCCATGAATAAGTCGTGAAAATACGTTTATTGGCAAAACTCGAATAATAAACTCGGCAACGAGCTCCTGATTCCGCGGTCGTCGGGAGCTCACTTTTTTTCATGTCCTTCCGGATCCCCCAGTGCGACAACCTTCGGGGCGAAGGATTATCGTGAAAGATTATCCATTTAGAAAGCTGGCTCTGTGATATTAAGGAGGCGGAAGGGCGACGGAGGAATCACGCCCGTTCCCCGACGACGGACCGAAAGTAATTAACGAAAATAGTCACGTTTCACAAAAGCTCCTCCCATTATTTCGGATCCCCACGTACGAATGAACGAACGAATTTGCGATATCGCTTTAATCGCGTAGGAGATCCTCGGGCTTCCGAGAGTCCCGTCATACGCTGCTCTTCAGTTTCATTTCACTTCCGCGTCGAATATTATTCCACCGCGTTCCCAATCGGCCCCGGGATTCGAGTGCGATTCCCCGCGCGCTTTTTCATGGCCTCGTTTGCATCTAATTCGTTTCTATCCTCCCGAAACTCGGCCTTTCGTTCCATCGATACGGGCTTAAGGATATATTGCACAGGCGATACAATGTTGCCATGCTAAACCATGCTAAAAACATAAAAAAATTCAAAATGATCAGAATTTTATAAAATTTGGTGAACATATTCTTTAGTGCCAAATTTGACAATACAAATTTTTTAAGACTTTTCTTCTGTACAGTTATCGAGTAATTGATCACTAAAGTTCACGTGTATAAGCATAGCGTTTCCATATATATAGGTATACATTCCAGGCATAAGAAATCTGCTTTAATGCGTAATTACTCAATAACTAAACAGAAGAAAATTTTGAAAAAATTTGTGTCTTCGCACTTGATGTTGAAGAACATTATCACCAAATTTGATCAATTTCTAATTATTTCGACTTTTGTATCATTCACCCTTAATCACTCGAGCGTCTCATCCTGATTCTTTCGCATCGATACACCGCCCGACAATTCTCATCTTACTATCCCACCAATTTCTTCCTCCCATCGTTCTTTTTCTCCTCTTCTCTCCCAGCACTTCACTTTACATTCCGCCTCCAGAAATATATCCTTTTTCGCTCGAAATAAAAATGGCAAAGGACCAAAAGTCCCTGCGTATGAAACGTCCCACTATCCGAGGACAATCGGACAGCTCATGAATGCAAAGACCCCGAAGAGAGAATAAGAGGAAAATTGCGAAATACGGGAGGAAAAAATATCAAGTGGAACAAAGACGTGTCCGCGAACAAACGCCGACGAAAAAATCTCTTATCCGAATAAATAAGAAGATTTTCAATTCAATTTTATCAGTTTACTGAACCAGTAGGAATCTGTGCACATACTTACTACCAATATCTTCTTTTTGAAAAACAAAAAGGTTTTTTATATTATTGCGGTTGGGGGAAGAAGGAGTGAGGAAAAGAGAAAGAACGAGGGAGGGGGCGATGACTTATTTATCATTTCTGAAATTACAAATGGGCGCGATAGAAGAAAATGCCGAAGTAGTTCACTATCATCGAGTATCAAAATTTCGAAAAAACAATTTCAACGACCAATTTTCGAACGTTTTATGTTTAAGGAGTTTCGGTACAGAAGTCTAAATGTTAAGAAATTGATGAAATTTGGTGATAATGTTCTTCAACATCGAGTGCGAAAACACAAATTTTTTCAAAATTTTCTTCTACTTAGTTATCGAGTAATTACCCATTGAAGCAGATTTACAAACTTTATGGAAACGCTATGCTTATACACGTCAACTTTAGTGATCAATTACTCGATAACTGTACAGAAGAAAAATCTTAAAGAATTTGTATTGTCAAACGTGGCACTAAAGAATATGTTCACCAAATTTTATAAAATTCTGAACTTTTTGAAATTTTTTATGTTTTTAGCATGGTTTAGCATGGCAACATTGTATCGCCTTTACCGAAACTCCTTAAGGATGCGTCGTACTAGTAAGTTGACAGTCTTTTCATGTTTTTTTAAAAAGAATTAGCTCGGTCATTCATATACAGCACAATATTAGTAAAAAATTGTTATCTTAATTTTTTGATCGTTTACGCTCTATGCGACAAGTGACGTATGGGCCTGCAAAATTTCAAGATTCCGTAACCATTTTTCGTCTTCGGCTCAATGTTTCTAATTCAGATGGCCGTTGACCTCTCTTTTTTAACGTACGATTAGATTCCGAGCGATTCAATTCATTTAAGTAATATTTTTAATCTTCGACATGTAATTTAGAAATAGATGAAATTTTGAGTTGAAGATGGTTTTAAGGGCTTATTTTACATCTTAATAAGATATGCTCTAATACAAATCCACTGACAATACATTTAATCGGTACGTTAAACTTGGTCTAAAAGCGTTTTGAAAATTTAGCACTCATCTGACTAGCATGCAGTGCAGTAGTTACCTTAACACTTACGCATAGGAAATAACTCCACAGACCCCACACCAACTCTATAGAAAATGTGTGCAAAATTCGAGGTCGTTTAATTCTGCCATTTTTTAATATATCACATAAATTCCACCCAAAAATGACGTATTTTTGGGGGTTAATCCCATATAAATAAAGCAAACAGGGTTTACATAACTTAGATAATTTAAATAAAAACAATGAAATTCGTATTTACATAACCTGCTCACTTCACGTAAAGCTGACGTTCCTCCTTAAGCATTCGGTAACCCTTTATTTTTATCGTCGCTATGTATTGGATTATGGAAGCAAGTTTCGAAATAAATGGCACAAAGTTTAAGCAGAGCAATTATATATTCAATGAACTTTAATCTAAGAGATCTATCGATTAACTGAGCGTTGCAGTGGTCGAAAAAATGACTCTAACTCTAACGACAAAGGGCCTCGTGTCGACCTCTTTCATGATCTGTATATTCGTTATATAAACAAACTGCGAGTACGCTCTCATGTGTATTGTTTAAGGATATATTGCACAGGCGATACAATGTTGCCATGCTAAACCATGCTAAAAACATAAAAAAATTCAAAATGATCAGAATTTTATAAAATTTGGTGAACATATTCTTTAGTGCCAAATTTGACAATACAAATTTTTTAAGATTTTTCTTCTGTACAGTTATCGAGTAATTGATCACTAAAGTTCACGTGTATAAGCATAGCGTTTCCATATATATAGGTATACATTCCGGGCATAAGAAATCTGCTTTAATGCGTAATTACTCGATAACTAAACAGAAGAAAATTTTGAAAAAATTTGTGTTTTCGCACTTGATGTTGAAGAACATTATCACCAAATTTGATCAATTTCTAATTATTTCGACTTTTGTATCATTCACCCTTAATATCAAGTTTTATTACTATGCTGATGGATTATTTTTGCTCATATTCCAATACTATGGATTCCTTACATTTTTTTTTCTATCTGTGAGACAGTTTGTATCAGGAATTTAAAAGTATTTAGCATATGGATTATTAAGGAGGGTGGATCGCGACGATACAATGTTGCCATGCTAAGCCATGTTAAAAATATTAAGAATTTCAAAATGATAAGAATTTAATAAAATTTGGTAAATGTATTCTTTAAAAATACATAAGGCAATATAAATTTTTTTAGTTTTTTCTACCACATAGCTCTCGAGTAATTGAACACTAAAGTTCACGTGTAAAGACGATCCTCTTAGACGATCCTCTTAGAGGATCGTCTTTACAAAGAATATCACCAAAAACTTGCAAGTCCCTTCAATACATTATTTCGTCCCGACATCATTGAAATCGTGATGATCTCTCACGAGAGGGAAACGAGAAGGGAACCTTCGCTGACCGCAGTCATTTTTTCACCCCTGCTGAGTTATTTAACATTTTCGTTTCCTTTCTCTCCCCACGTCTTATCCTCAAACGTCCCTTATGTCCTCAGATAGAAAATAAAAGTTAGCCCAACATCGTCAAAGTTCTCAGTGAGCATGCACTTTTGTTTTTACATGAAATATAATTTGAGTGCGGCACTCCTTAACGTAATCGATTGAAGTGGCATGACGGAAAGTACAACTATTTTGTTCAATACGAACACAAAGTCGTCGCGGTAGATAGTCTCGAGTATGTGAATTGCGAAAGAAATGAAATTATTTAATTAATTTAAGGTGGCACGAGGACTCGTGAAACAACGTCCAGTGTGAACGCGCGCAGCGAAAGAATCGTGTTACGGTTAGTAGAGAGGGGCGGCAAGGGCGGAAATTGCAATGGATATTACCAAGAGCATAATCGCGTCACAGGGGGTTGGGTTTCTCACGTTTCGCGTCATCCCGGACATGCTAAGCGAACTCCACCGACCTGAATCAACCCAACAAAGGTTCTGCGGGTTATCCTGTTACAGCTTCGATGAGCTGCTAGCAATTGTACTTACTTAATTAAACTGCACTACGGCTTTCTTGTTTCGTTCTTTATTTGTGAACAATTCATCGAGTTTTCAAAAATTCGCTGTCTTTTACTCGGTGCTCGACACGTCAATTTTTATGGTTTCAATGACTTTCTGGAAAATCATTGAATTTGAATTCTATTCGAGTGCCGCACCTTTCCTCGTGTTCTTTTGACTTCATTTTCAAGGAAATAAGCAGAATTCTAACGAATGGAATCGAAGTCAATGGACTTTCCTTATGAACTTCTAGAGTCTTTTTTTAGACTTGAAAATTGTCTCGTTGATTATCGCCCCGTTTATGATAACACTTCAGTATCCAAACGGATTATATCGCAGCCTCGTTGAAGCAAGACCGAAGATTAGGTGCTAATGACATTCATTAGTCGCTCGTAAAGTTTCCCAGCATTAGAGTTCGTTCTAAACCTGGTGGTACGATGTACTAGTTCAAGTACAGCAGCTAAAAAGAGAAAAAATTATATTGATTAAGGAAGATCACGCGAATCTAATGGAAATCGAAAATTCCAACTTTAAGAGTTGGAATTTGGAAATATGCTAGAAATATACGGCGTGCATCTATTCCCGGAATTATTATAGAATCTACCATTTAGTTGTTGAGAAAAAAATTAAAGAAAATATCATTTTTTGAAGAGTTATTGCCTTTTTGAAGAGCCTCTTATGGCAGGCAGACTCACTGTGCGACGATTTGGATTTAATGAAATAGGACCCTCCCAATTTCGAAGAGCCAAAAACGAGAATAAGAAATTAGAATGTTTATAGGTATAAGTGATGTCTTGAGAAACCCTTGTTACTGGTGAAAATTAGAAATAAGCTAAATCGAAAAAAAAAATTTTTCGTAATGAAAAAAAGAGTAGAAAGCGAGGAGATTCCACTTTGAAAATTTCAGAGAACTTTTAGAATATGTCAAAGTTTCTTATGGAGAAAAGAAAAAAAATTCAAAATGGCAATCATCCCAAAATATTTGTTTTTTATCTAAATTCTCCAAAAAAACGTTGAAGGTGGACTTGAATGACCTTTTGATATTTTTTTTTTTTGAAAAGTACATTCAAGGACAAAACTTAAAAAAAACGTCGCAATAAGTCAATTTTAAAAAGCGTTGTCACTTAAAAAAATAATAATACCGTTTTTTGAAAAATTCATAACTATTTTTAGGTAGGGAAAAAAAATTTGAAAGAATTCTGAAAAATGTCTTTGGTACGGTAGAAAACGATAAAAAAGTTTCCGCGAAATCGAAAGACGTCGGGTTCAAGAGTGGTCGATTTGGCCTGAAATGCCCCAAATGGAAAGTCTCTGTTGTCACATTCTGCTTGACGATTTCACTACAAAAGTATTTTCACCGTCATCGTTATATTAAAAATTTATCAATCCCAACAAATAAATTCCACATAATTTAATAATAATTTCTATAAGAAATTTGAATCGTTTCTTTGATCATGAAAAGAGCAAAAAAGTTGAGATGCTTTTTCGAATGACAAGTAACTCAAAAATCTTCCTCAAAAAATATTCTATGTTTCATTTGAATGAGCGCCCAGTAACTTTTGCTTCTGGAAAGATGAGCAAAGCAGAGGATCGACGTAAAAGCTTTTTCCGCAGAGATCCATCTTCGTCCAACCCTTGGAAAAACTGATTCGAAGCTGCGTTACAACGATGCAGGGTCTTAAGGAGAGAAAAATCTGACCGAGCCAAGTGCTACTGTTGAGCACGCAATTTCATGGGGTTTAGGTTAACTATACACTGTGACTTTTATCCCTCTTTGATGCTGTTGACCCAGATGCACGAGTGCGGGATCATCGTTAAATTTTAACGTATATCTGGCCAGTAAAAGTTCTGATACAGCGAGGAATTGAGGCAGGTCGAACGCCCTTTCTTCAATCTATTCCGGTGGAAAATCCAACCGAATCCAGCTTCCCACCTTCCTCGTGTTGAATTACAACTGTGAAGTAATTGACGTTACGAATATCCCATTAAAGTTACGAGTGCGATAGCGCCAACTCGGTTCTGATGACTGCATCATTGTTACCACGATCTCGACGACCTTCGGATCATCCGCGCCTCCGCTGGCCGTCATCGGTTATCGTTAATGAAGAAATCTCGAACCTCGAATGACATAATTCCATGTGCGGATCGTCCATCCCTGAAGCAACGTTTATCTGGTTCACAGAAAACTGAAAATTCTCGTAGCTGATCTTACCACACAAGAAATAATCGAATTCGATTATCTGAACTCAGCAGCAAGTTCATTCCCACTAATTTCATCAATTATGGCGTTCCCAGCAGATCGATCTGGAATGATCGCAGTTTCGTAGATTGACCCGCAGTCGATTGTGGACTCAACTCCGTCGATCCAACCCGGACCCTTGGGACGATCACTGGGAACTCATATTTAGCAATCCTGTTTGAATCTCTAATGAAAATTTGCAATACTGGGAGAGGCGAATGCGGGCCACGTTTGCCACGAAGATCTGAGTTCATTTCCATACGATTATATGTTATATTTCTGTTTGCCAGAGTCCCTTTTCCAAGAAATATCAGTTTCATGAGTTTTCTCTACGCGACTAGTCAGCAGCCTGCAATAAGCAAACTTGTATGCACCTTGGGATCCGCTATCGACTGCAGCGGGATGGTATCTATCGGCGTTGCAGCAAGCTCAGAAGGAACTCGTTTGCTTCGAGTATAAACCTTACATCAGTTTGTACATTTAAAGCGCATTTGACCCGGTTCGACTCAAGGGTTTACCAGTTAAGGTAGAACGAAAAGGAAACCTCAGCAAGCCGGAAGAACGTTTTCATGCAACGTGTTGCGGATAACGAGTTTCCCAATGAAATCAAGACTCTCGAATTTTATTTCTCCGAGCAAGCAACCGTCTTTTTTACTGTGTCAAGATACGTTGAAAAAATAGAAAAAATAGGTAGGGGAGAGTGGGGTGATTTCTGACTGGGGGTAAATATGGACACCGCAATATCTTCACGTTCCGAAACCCCCATTTTCGTGCACTCGACCTCAGGCGATGGTCCTATCGATGTTTAGTGTACTCACATTGTTCGGGGCGTGAAGTGATTTATTTTCTTCGAGGTAGGACGTTTTGATCTAATTTTTGCCCGTACATTAAATTGATGAAACTGCGGGAAAATGGTTTCAATGTTATTAAAAAATTAATTTAACCCTCTCGGATCGTGTGTTGCTTCTACGCAACACGCGCTTCCAGGCCCAATAAAACTGCATCGGTCAGTAAGGTCGGGGTTCTAACTGCCTATTTCCATCAAGCAAGGTTAGATTGCACCTTAGATACTCCTAAACCAAGATATAAACTGCTTTAACCCATCGAAATATCAATATGAAGTCGGCGTTTCATGTTGAGTTGGCGTTGTGTGAAAAGGTGCTTTAGTTATCGCAAAAGAAAAGTGGGTATATATTTTTTTTCGTACTCCAAACGTTATTTCCTTTCAAAGGGAAGCTAATATGATGTATTTAAGGTATTCGGTGCTAGATTCATTCGTAAATTTTCCTCATTTTGCTCCCCAAGGACCTGGTGCTGCGCGCAGCGAACATTCAAAAATTCATATTTCCCAACAAAAAAATCGAAATGTCACAATGGATTCGGAAACTAGAAAGTATTTTGAGATAAAATTATGAAGGGAATCATTTTCCGTCAGCGCGAAATAGGTCTCGGTCTGAGAGGGATCGTTATTCCATGTAAGAATCATTAACGCAGTTCAAACTTGGGCTTACCCTTCGGTTTTTAAACGATTTATCAGTTCGTTAAATTTCGCAGTTTAGGGTAATTTGGAACGGGTTGTTTGGGGGAATTCCGGACGCTCCGCTCTTACCCCACATCGAATGATTCTTTGAGCGATGTGAAAACAAAAAAGTTATTTTGTTTCGAAAAATATGAAAATCCACCGTCCAAAGACTGGATTGTGTGAATCGAGAGTGAAATGTGAGCTCGCAAAGTTGCCTAAGTTGTTTTTTGCTAAATCTAGCAATTTTCTCATCTATTTGTTAAAATTTACGTCGGAAATTGTAAACGAGATACCAAAGAGTAAAATAGGTCGCAAATTGATTTCATTATTTCGTCATGTGCTCGGTTATTAATAAATTTCCCTTAGGCGGTCGGAATTACCCCAATTTCTCCTAGACAAATAACTGAAAATTTGAGTTCAAATAAATCGATATTATTTCACCAAACAACAAATAATTCGAGTTCGATATCTTCAAGCTTTCTCGCGACTCGATATTGGCGCCAGATTTATAGTAAACTGACCCATTAATCGGCAGGATTCTGGCCAAACGGTCGTTTTCCACGTGCCATTTGATTTCACAGAGTTGTCCCTGTAACGTTCCGGCGTTACGGAAGCGTTTTTCAATTTTTCCTCAACGTTATTGATTCCGTTGTGCGACCAGGAAGGAAAGCCAGAGGGAGAGGGGAACCGTAGTGGCTCGTAACTGTTTTGGTCTCGGTTACCACCGGAATAAGATGTGAGAAAAGGGGTGACATGTACGGGGGATAAATAGAGGCGGAGTGGTACTTTCGCAGACTCAATCGCATCCAAGCACATTGTATTTTTCTCCTTTCCGGGGCCATCCGATGCAGGGCCGCGATTTAAGAGCGTTCTCCACTTGAATTTTATCGATAAATCCGCGCAACGCTTGCCAACGTGCGATACCATATTCTCCGGGGAATCAAAAATAAGAACTCGTTGTAAAAACAAGATTGCCCCGAAGCAAACAAAATGAATACAATTTTTTTTATGAATGACACTTCAACGAGCTTACCGAAGGTGCTCACGATTTTCATGAGGCTTTGCAGGATTGGAACCGGTCCGCGCAGCAACCCGGAAAGCAGTTTTATAAAAATTTTTGAAATCATGATTCTTTACAAAGTAAATCTTACAAAGGTCTTCTCTCATTCATCAACTTCAGTTTTTTCACTTCGATCTTTACCATTATCAAGAATGAATCTTATTTTTCACCGTCACACTAATAAAAACCAACGAAGAAATGTGAAAATCTGCGTCATGAATCTTGGTGCAGGAATCGCAATCATGCAAAAGTTGGAACGAAAAATAATTTTCATTAGAAAAACGAACAGCAGTATTTTCAATGTTGACTAATAATATCATTTTTTCATCGTTACGGCCACGCGCTTCGCAACGAAAGTCGTCAGAAAATTGTTAGAATTTTCAGGATCGTTAAGTTTTGAAAGAAAATCAAATTTCCAACGCGGAGAGACGAAGCTGCGTGAAATTTTCAATGAAATCTCTTTTCGACAAGTAAACTAGAGGATAAAAAGTTTATAGCAAAATAAAAGGATCAGGGTCAAAGACCGGATGATCCGAGATGGAATGCTCCATATATAAGACAACCCGTCACTTCCGGTTGTTCTTTACGACGCTCCCCAGAATGAAGGATATTTCGTCGTTGACCTAGTACTGTCCCGAGGAACTCTCTCGGGAAATCATTACGCTCATGCATCTCATTGCACACGGCTAATAAACTCTTTCATCACGCCCCCACGATAAAAATGCATTCCGCTATACTTACTTTGTTGTTTTTTTGTTTTGCTATTTTTTTTTTTTTTTTTTTTTTTTTTTTTTTTATGCCAACGTTGAAAAACTCGATCTCGACGAAGCTGAGAAACGCGACGGCTGTCTTCATCATGAACCTTTCGGTGTCCGATCTCATGTTCTGCTGCTTCAACTTGCCACTTGCGACGTCCACTTTTTGGCAAAGTTCCTGGATGCATGGACCGCTTCTCTGTCGTTTGTTCCCGCTGCTACGTTATGGGCTCGTCGCCGTCAGCCTCTTCACCGTTCTCGCTATCACTATCAATCGTTACGTCATGATTGGACATCCCAGACTTTACCCCAAGTAAGTTTCCTTATTGCCCTTAAATTATCACTCTTTTCTATACTTTTTCACCTTTATTGCAATCGTTTTCTGGGCTTTTACGTCAACATTTCTGCGGTCGTCGTCGAGACGTTTTTTTACGAAACTTTTAGCAGCAAAGTCCCTCGGTCTTTTTGTCTTAAGGAGGGTGGATCGCGATGATACAATGTTGCCGTGGTAAAGCATGTTGAAAATATTAAGAATTTCATAAAATTTGGTAAATGTATTCTTTAAAGGGATATAAAAAAATATACATTTTTTTAGATTTTTCTATTACATAGCTCTCGAGTTATTGAACACTAAAGTTCACGTGTATAAGCATAGAGTTTACATGCATACACTTAAACATCTCGTGCATAAGAACTTCGATTTAATGCTCAATTATTCGATAACGATGTGGTAAAAAAATTTGAAAAAAATTGTATTTGTACACTTGATGTCAAAGAATGTTATCACCAAATTTGACCAAATTCTGATGGTTTTGATTTCGTGATCCACCCTCCTTAAACGTGATATTCTTGATTTTTTTCCGACAAGAAAATGAATGTTTATTAAAAAAGTGTGAACGACAATCGTCAGCACATGTGTTCACGTACTCGCACAATTTTTTTCATCAGAAAATTTCTCAAAATGGCGGAACTCAAGATGTATTCCGGTAACACTTTTTTTTGAGGATCAGTTGCAGCGGACATGATAACTAAAAAACTATTAATCCAATCCATACGAACTTTTATACCACTTGTTTATCGTAATAGTAGCTTGGGCCTGGAGGAAGGATTTGTAAAAAACTTGATTTAAAAAAAACGGCTTAACAAAAAATTCATTTTTTGAGGTGCTAAATTTTTGGTTTTTTTGTTACAATTTTTTATTTTCCAACAAAATGAGAAACCCTTGATCCGGGCCCTGCTAGCTATTATCGTATGTAATAAGTGGTATAAATTTCGTATGGATCAGATTAATAGTTTTTAGTAATCGCGTCCACCGCAAAGGTATTTTTCAAAGAAAATGATTCTGAGATAATCGTGTTTCAAGATTCTCTAATAGAAAAAGAATATCTAATAAAAAAAATTTCGATTTTTCTGCCCTTCACAAGTGTATTAAGGCCTTAATTCCATGAAAAATTTGATCTCACTTAAGGAGGGTGGCTACACTCGTCAAAATGATAAGAAATTGATCAAATTTGGTGATAATGTTCTTCAACATCAAGTGCGAAGACACCATTTTTTTCAAAATTTTCTTCTTCTTAGTTATCGAGTAATTACGCATTAAAGCAGATTTCTTATGCCCGGAATGTATACCTATATATATGGAAACGCTATGCTTATACACTTGAACTTTAGTGATCAATTACTCGATAACCGTACAGAAGAAAAATCTTAAAAAATTTGCATTGTCAATTTTGGCCCTAAAGAATATGTTCACCAAATTTTATTAAATTCTTATCATTTTGAAATTTTTAATGTTTTTAACAGGGTTTAGCATGGCAAGGTTGTGTCGTCGGTAGCCACCCTCCTTAATGACGTGTCCAACGAGTGTATGATAAATGCAATGTTTTGTAATTTGAACTTTAATCGAAAATCTTGACCCAAGAGCGAGAGTGACCTCGCGAGGATTCGTTTTGCGCATCCGACCCAGAAGCTCGATTCCTTTCGAATGTAAATTTTTTCTCAAACTTCCAGAGTCTACAAACCCAAGTACCTGGTTCTCATGGTACTGGCGACTTGGATTTCGGGTTTCGGGGCCCTCATAGCTACGTGGTTCGAGCAATGGGGGCGCTTCGGTCTGGACCCATCGATCGGATCCTGCTCGATACTGCCCGACGACAGGGGGCGCAGTCCCAAGGAATTCCTTTTCATTCTGGCCTTCCTCGCGCCCTGCATCGCCATCATCGTTTGCTATGCGCGGATTTTTTACATCGTGAGGAAAACCGCGCTTAAAAGTCGACGGAGAGAGAAGGTGACGAGCGACCTCGTAAAAGCGAGCATCGAGGTAACTTCGCTGAGAACTTTTTATAATTTCGGCAAACCTCTGAACTATCTTTACCTCGTCATTTTTCAACGATATTTTACAGATAAAGTACACAAAAAGTCTCGAGGACTCCGCGATCGGTTCGAGCTGCGGCGCGACCTTGACGACCACCGAAAACGGAGGCTCCCCAACCAAGTGTAACTCGAAACACAATTTCGTCTCTTCCGGATCCCTGCACACTGTCAATCACCGCGATCTTTCGACGACGTTATCACGAAACGCTGCCAAAGCCCTGCTGCCGGTCTCGGAGGCCCTGGCGAACGCGAGAACTACCGGAAGTGAGGGGAGAACGGAAGAAGGTCTTTCCCAGGGCACGGAGAGCATGCTCGAGGTGCAAACGGACAGCGAAGCGAACGAGAGTTCTTCGGTAAGGATCGACGAGGCTTTGGTCGACAACGCGGACGAGTTATCGAGCACGAGCCACTTGGATCTCTGCAGTATCGACAAGCTTCGCGCTCCAGAGAGCGCGATCGCCGGCGAGGGCGACCGGTGTTCTGAGCTCAGCGTCGAGTTCATACCGTTCATCGATACGTGTTGCGAGCAGCGAATCACCGACGACGTCGAGGCCGCTCCGAGCTCCGAGAACCCCGGCAACGCCGCCCTCCGATCGCTGTCAAATTCCCCGTTTTTCGAGCCTCATTCCGGCACCTCGAAGCCAGCAGAGCTGGCCGACGGCGCGATCGAAGGGGGCGAAGATCGAGGGCGTTACTGCCTCCGAGTCCCGACCAGATTCTCTCACTGCTCTGACAAAATCTGCGGAAAATTCTCTCCCAACGATTCCCAAGGGTCGCAACACTCCTCGAACTTGCTCCAAATCCTTGACACGAGGAGCCTCAAAAATGACGAGGGGAACGGCCCCTCCGCGACGAAATCGTGCTCGAAGCCTCCTCACCGGATAAACAACGATAAACTTCTCAATCCTGGTTCGCTCAGACCGAGCCGACACCACAGTGATTTATCGGACGAGCACGGCAGCTCGAGGTCCGACTCACCTGCGGAGAGGGACGAGTCGACGAGGAAAATGAGCCTCTTCAGACGCGAGTCTCGGTTTCGCAGCGTGAGAAATCGCACCCTCGAAACCGGCAAAATGAGCCCCAAAGATAAAAAACTGCTGAAAATGATTCTCGTTATTTTCTCGTCGTTTCTCATCTGCTACCTGCCCATCACGATAACCAAGACTTTCAAAAACGTCGTGGACTGGTGGGGCCTCAACATCGCCAGTTACATTCTCATTTATCTCACCACTTGCATTAATCCCATAATTTACGTCGTCATGAGCTCCGAGTACAGATCGGCGTACAAGAACGTTTTGCTCTGTCGAAGCGAGTCTTAAACCTCGAAAAGGGCGGGTTGCTATTTACTGACGGATCAGGATAGAAGGAGGAGGAGGAGACGAAGCAAAGGCGGGGGAGAGAGTCGGAATTGATGAGGAAAACGGAGCGATCGTGAGCTGTGAGAAATAAAAAGTGACGTTGATCTCTGCCGAATTGTCCGAGTCCTGAACCTCAACGATTTTTCTCCGTTTTCGGGCCAACTTTTCTCACGAGGTTCTACAAATATTCAGTAAAAGTATCGCGGATATATGAGGATTATTCTCACTTCATAAAAACCGTGCATTTGGCATTCGACGAAAATTGGAGTTAAACTCGATCTTCAGTGTCGAACGACCGGAAACGTTGGCGCACTTATTTTTTGCAAGACTGAACAATCGAATTACGAAAGTGAAGTTACCAATTTTATGGAAGGTCAGCCATGAGACAAGAAACGAAATATACTCGTGCCCACGTACTTACAAGGACGAATCATCGGCTTCCACGTACAACGAACTTTCAACTTTCATTTGACTCAACTCTTGGACCGGACCAGTTTTTTCCTTTCCGTTTCAGCAGTTCTGGATCGAATGTTTCTGTGATTTCCAAGTAAGAAGTGCGATCTTACAATAAAATGAAAAGCAACGTTTGTCTCAGTTATTTTTTACCTTTTGGACGCCACGCGATACCTTTGGAGGTCTACTGTCCATAAAGTCAACAAGTACATTCTGAAGGGTCTGCAATTTGTCTCGAATATTTACAGAACGCGAAAGTACAAGTTAGAAAAAAAAGAAAAAATTTGCAAAACGCGAAAATACAAATTAGAAAAAAAAGGAAAAAAAGCCTCCGGAGAAATTTATCAAAATTTATCCAAACTTGTATTTCACTAAAATTCGAGTTCGCTGATTCTCCTTTTGAAATCAGCGTATAAAATTTGACTCGAATTCCAGCTGTTTCCTGTGTTTTCGTAGCTAGGAACGTGAGCACGAGTACGGGACAGGCCAGGACAAAATAATTCGCATCTAGTCGGCGTGCAAGGTGCACTGGCGACGGTGACGTGTTTTAAAAAATTTATTAATCGATACTTTACAAGAGTGATGTTATCATTAAAACGAAGGCTGTTATAAATTTCGATGAACCTCGTACAATAATCATACACGTAATGTTTATAAAAGCATGTAACGTTTAATTAACGAGTAGAAAGAACTGAATATTGAGAAAAACGAAAAGACAAAAATTCGTTGAAACCAAGCTTTTTATATTGGCCCAAAAATAGCATGAAGCGGGATCCCCAAGTCGATGGGATCAATACAACGCCTACCACTGTTCGATACTCATAATATTATAACAATAACTTTATCAAATTAATTGTAATTAACTAGATTAATATCTAAAAAAAATATCGATATGCCCCTCCGATTGTTTTCCTTAACGAGTAATCACAGTCGAGCTCCTCCGTCAACCCTGCGAACACGTTGTTGGGTCCCAGGGACCCGATCCAGATTCTCCTCTCAGCAAAAATGGTTTATCGATTCAGACGATTTTTTTCGTTTCCAGCACGGTGGACCGTGCGATAGTTTTACATGCGTACGAATACGATCAGAAGAGTCCGGCCTTTGAATTGGGAAACATGAAAATTCGACCGGTTTTAAGCTTCAATCTTTAAGAACTTTCATCACGAGTGTGGGAAATTCTCGGGCTGGCTGATCGAACGCCGTTCCGAGGGGGAGGATCGTCATGTAAAAGGACTTAATCTAATTTTAGCTAAAACTTTTCTAGAGCTTGATCGATCAACGAAAAGCTCCGGCCCACCCAGGACAGTGGCAAGAGCGACCTCAACGTTTTTTGTCTCGAAGCATTTCCCGCAGAATTTCAGTGCACTTCGAGGGTTGATGCGTACCGATTCTAATCGAAGAAAAAACACGTGATTTTAGAACGAGAGGGGCACATTTTGAGCCGTCTATTCTTGGATACTTCCAATAAATAGCATCATTTATATTAATAGGAACTAGTTGCGATCGAGAGACGGTGGAACTTGGGCAGCTTGAAGAGTGCTAACGTTCAGCGGCCACTTCTTTTCGTTGCCGCTCTCCGTTCGGCTCGCCTGTTGGGGGGTCACCTTCGTTATATCCAATTTCTTTTCGCTTTGACGCTTCTTGTACTCGAGTCCAGCTGCTGCTCCGCCGAGACCCAATCCCGAGACCAGCATCATCCATTTAATTATTCTGAAGTAAAAATATCATGAAAATAACGAGTTTCGTGAACTCCGAAACTCCGAAACGACACTGCTGAACTTTTTCATGGCATTTTCACAAGATTCATCAGCGTTGTGAGAACCTCCTCAAAATGGTGGGGGGTACGCTCGTTTTTAAGGTATTACTGAATGGATAGCCCAGCTGATAAATTGTACCTGATCGGAATTTCCGTACTTCGTGAAGCAATAAAAATCTGAAAAAATTCAGCAACATTTGGAAAGTTATGAACTACAATTATCAAAAATAATATTGCCCAAAAGTTATTAATAAATTGTTTAAATAAATAATTTTTTAACAATTTTACAGTAAACCCTTGTTTTTTTTTTTTTACGAATCGAATGTGCGCATTTTTCTGAATGCTCATGATTTTTTTCAGAATTTTCGTGGATTTTTGAAATTCCCTTTTTTAAATTTTTTAAGTGGCTCTATTTGTACATTTTTGGTCCGGTAACCTTGAGACTTTTCAAAACTGATGGTAAATATGTCTTCTAAAACATATCAAGAATTCAAATTTTTTAAAATTTTCTTCAAAATTTTTTCAAGAAATTTCAAAAATCCACGAAAATTCTGAAAAAATTCATGAGCATTCGGAAAAATACGCACATTTGATTCGTAAAAAAAAAACAATAGGTCACCGCAAAATTATTGAATAATTAATTGTTTAAACAATTTGTTATTAACTTTTGGGCAATATTATTATTGATAATTCTTGTTCATAGCTTTTCAAATGTTGTTGAATTTTTTCAGATTTTTATTGCATCACGAAGTACGGAAATTTCAATCAGATATAATTTTTGGTCGAGCTATCCATCCAGTTATACCTTAAAGAGGATTGATGGAATTTTTGGAGTTATTGAATGAAAAGTGAGTTCGGAGTGAAACGAAATGATTGTCTATTTTTGGTGGGCCATTTTTTTGTAACCATGCGAAAGGAAGTAAGGGTTAGGATGGTAGTGGAAAAAATCGAACCTCATACTCACCCGACTATTTTCATCATTTTGAAAACCATGCGTAGCTGATCGAGGAACTCATCGCCCAAAGTGATGCCTTCCTCGACCCAAAACAATGGCAACAAAGCGGTTGGAAAGTTTTTCATCGTTTTTACTTTATCGATTGGGAAAATGAACATATTGAATTGGAGCCGTTTCGCCGCACTCATCGGAGTTCCGGTGATTGGTTCGAAGTCAATAGAGATTTGATGCTCTTCCTGCGGAAAAGAAAACAAAATTTTCGAATCTGAAGCACGAGTTTGGAGCATGGAAAGAAACATTTGGGGCTAAAGTAAATCCCTCAATTTTTGAAATCAAAGACTTTTTCATATTTCATTTGACGTTGAAGAAATAACGTGAAAGCCTTGAGAACGGTTTCACAGACAGTTTATTGAAATGAGAAAAACAATTTTTTCTATCAGAATTTCAAGAGTTTCAATTATAAATTGACCCCGAATCATTTGAGTTATTGAAAAAATTATACTAAATTATGTTTAAATCTTTTAAAAGTGTTATTAATTCAATTTTCGATAAAATACAATATGTTTGTATCTTTAAAATTTGTATACTTAAATGGTAAAACGAATCATCAAATTATTGAAGAAAATTCTTTATTTTCTAATCAAATTCCGTATATGGTTCCATTAAGGTAGATCATGCCCGTAGGATCGTATTTTATGGATGTAAATTGGGTCGATTTCTACTTCCCAATTAAAGATATTACCACTCTAAATTAATGTTAGAGTTATTAATTCAAAATTGTAAATATATTATCTCAACTTATTTTTTGTCGAATAAAATTACAAGCCATTAATTAAACGGAGGTCCATCACTGACTGAACCTAAAATTTCATTCATCCCCGGCTAAAATACCACAGTTTTTTATGTAAAAAATCGCTTTAGAGAGCTCAAAAGGAAACAAATCAAGAAAAAAGTGTTAATTTGACCCAAGCCAAGACAAAAAAAAAACGCCGAAATAAGAAAATGTGAGGTTGTACAAGTGCTCATTACCAATTTCGTTCAATCTTTAATGTAATGTGTCATTATTATTAGTAAGACAATCGTCTCGATTTTTTTCCCAAACCGTCATTATAAATTTCATTTTTATTGTGTACATTTTTCATAAACTTCGTTAGAAGCGTTCTTCATGTTTCGTGTATGAACTACCTTAACCGGTTGACTGGTATTGGATCATATATGTACAAAAAAAGTCGGGCCCATTCTGGTTTTGTATTATATGTGTACACATATTGAAATAACTTTTTAAATTTTCAACCGATTTGGACAAAAATTGGTATACAATGGTTTTTTGGGTCGCTGAGTCGATTTTTGAACTCAATTTTCACCTCACTACCCTTGGAAATGGGGAAAATCGAAGGTTGAGGGTGAAATTTTTCGTTTTTTCAGTGGATTTTCATGCTATATGACATGAAAATTTTTATTTTTTTAGCACACTGGATTCTTTCATCAAAATCAAACAAAATTCGCTATCCCCAAATATGTGAAAAATAAGGGTTCAGGGTGAAATTTGTTAATTTTTCACTGCGAAAATTTCATGCTTTATCACATGAAAATTCCAAATTTTTCAGAATATACAAGACGCTTTTATCGAAATGAAAAAAAATTCACTACCCCCAAAGGGGTGAATTTGGAAATGGAATCAGCAACTTCGAAAACCCTCAGAAATAAATTATCGTGATTTTCGGTAACATATTGGCTCGTACCAGTGTTTTGGCACCAAAACTGGAAAAAAGCTCACCAGTCAACCGGTTAATGATAACTTTTTAAAAAAGTTCATAAGAATACCTTTGTAGGACGAAGCCCGTCGACTTGCTGCAGGTACATTTCGTCGACATCGTAGAGATGTGGTAAGGAAGCGACAATGGGAGCGTTTACACATGGAAACAAATCGTAGAGACCTTTCTTCAAACACGTATCCTCGGTTGGACAAAAACATTTGAGCTCAGGATCAGTACTCATGTCACCGAAACTAAGGGTGTAATGATTGGCTTTTATTCCTAAAAGAAATTAAAAAAAAAAAAATGTTGATTGTATTAAAAATCGAAACTCTTAACAATAACAGTTGGTCATGAAATACTCCGAGTTTATGACTATTTTTCAAATGGAATGTCCAAATTTCGATTTGCGGAAACATCTACGGAGAGAATTAGAAAAATAGAAATCAAAGATAACCTTGACCGTTTGCAAATGTCTACAGTGCGAAGGATCAAGAGGCTCGGTAGAGTCTCGGGTAAATCTTTATGAAAATAGAATGAATTTTCTGCCATACACGAAATATTTCATATGATTTTCGTCAAAATTTATACTTACAATTAAAAAATTATTTTTAATATTTTTAAAATATTTAAAAAATTCAAATATAAGATATTTAAAAATAATAATAATTTAAAGAAAACGAAAAAAAAAAAATTAAAATTAGTTCCATGTGGAAATTTTGAATAAATTTAAATTAACAATGGAATTTTTCAAAGAAAAGGAATCGTTGGTTGTGCGTCTCGAAATTCCTCGAATAATCGAAAATAACGATCGTATAATGGGTCCTCCAGAAATATGGGGATTCAATTTATGCTCCTGAAAGAATTTCATGAACGCAGGTGTCCAAACCCCATGACGGCCCATCACGGTGTTAGTATTCCCGTAAATCAACGGAGGGTAAACCCCCACGGTTTTTTTGCGCTCGTGTCCATTTTGCATGTGGACGATCCAAACAAGACAAATAAAGGAACACACCCCAATGGTCAATGCCACACCTCGATGTTACCGCGATGAGGATCTCATTCACTACGAAATTTAGCCCGCTAAATATGTTTTTTGGGCTACTAACTTAGAACAGTGAAAAAACTTGAGAGTTAAGAAAAAAAAAGTGAGAAAAAGTCTGAACAGTTCAAACTGTACAATTATGGAAAAATTGTCAAATGTTTTTCAAGAATGCTAATATGCAAAAAATTTTGCAATATCAAAAAATAGCAAACAAGAAAAAAAGTTCAAAAATAATAAAAAAAAGGTTCTTTTGTTTCACTGATTTTTGTGGTTTTGAGTTGGGACGGTAGCGACCATTGAAAAGTTTCTTTGCACAAGAACATGAGTTTATTGCTTTAAACTTCATAAAACTGAATTGTTTTTAAAAATCATTGAAAATTGAAAAATAACAGAAAGTTAAAAAAAGCACTTCTCGTTTTGTCGAGCCTTGACAAATAGTGATAGAAAAAATAATGTTGAAGGAAGTTCACGCGAATCTAATGAAAATCGAAAATTCCAACTTTGAGAGTTGAAATTTGGAAATATGCTAGAAATTTACAGCGTGCATCGCTACTCCCGGAATTATTGTAGGATCTACAGTCTAGTTGTCGAGAAAACAATTAACGAAAATCACATTTCTTGAAACCTTATACATAGTCTCGTATGGCAGGCACCTGTGCGACGATTTGGATTTAATGAAGCAAAATCCTCCCAACTTTAGAGAGCCAAAAACGAGAATGAGAAAATATAATGTTTTTAGATATCAATGATGTTTTGAGAAAGCCTTGTTACCGGTGAAAATCACTTGGAAATGGAAAAAGAAAAACACTTATTTGAGGTTAACGAGTAATAACGACAAAACGGTAGACGGTTTGATAACACGATGAGTCAGCTGGTTTAAAATATTCATATGCATACGCATATAAATTGAAAATGGCTGTTGTCACATTTTGCTTGACGATTTTACTACGAAAGTATTTAAACCGCTGTCATTATATTAAAAATTGATCAACCTCAACAAATAAGTTACACATCATTTTAATAATTGTGAGAATACATTTTAATCGTTTTTTTTTGACTCACAAGTAATGCTTAATCTTTCTCAAAAATTCCTCAAAAAGATTCGTCAGTGAGAACTCACGAATTGGTCAGGGTCAAAGGTTAACCGCATGTAGGAACGACATCGTATTTAAAATCTATATGGAAATAACGAAAGTTAATTTTCACCTCCGACTTCGGTGTAAGTTCCATCCCAACGAGCACCCATGCTTCGACAAATATCAGGAGAGAAAGATACGACGTCTTCGTTCTCGAAGAGATAAGGATGAAATATGGTAGAATCAGTTCCGTTGAATTCGTTGCAAGTACCCTCTTCTGCCCACATCGATAGTCGAGGTTCCCCTTTGAATTCAACGACCTTGCCGACATCTTTGACATCTTTCAAACCCCGTTTCACTCGTATCCTGTCCTCGTACAAAGAGCCATTCTTCTAAAACGTCAAATGGTCAACGATCAATAATTACAGAAATGTGAGAATAGCTTAAAACGAAACCAGCGAACTCGTTTTTGAAACAATATAATTAATCATTACTCATAAACTCAAGATAAAAATTTTTTTCCACTTTGATTGAATTTCAAATCGAAAATTGAACTTCGTTTTCATCCATTTTTCTGAAAATTCATATTGCCAACGAATTAATAAATTTGAAAAGTTTCGTTTTGAAAATTTAAATCATTTTTTGTCGTTTTTTAATGTTCTAAATAAATCAACCCAAGCGAGTAAACCTAAATAGAGAGAATCAAACTGTCATCAGAAGGTTAAAAAAATTGAATAAAAAACTTGGTAATACCGTCAAAATCTTATAACATGAAAAAATTCAATTACATGGCCAAAGAGTGAGAATCGATACAGATCTTCACCGTCGACTTTGAGATCATCGGAGTTTTCTTTGAGAAGAGAGCAAATCGCAGTTCCCGCAAAATCTTTGACGGCGCAATCGATCGGTAGGCCGCCAAAAATGATGTCATGGGCCGTTGCTTTGACGAATACGTTGTCAGGTTTTTTGAAAATACTATCAACCGCTTTTGCTGAAATTACAAAAGGAATTTGCTCACTTCGCAGTGTACTTTATATCGATTTAATAACAATAATAATTATGAGAGCAATTATGTTTTATTGCAATTCGTTTCAATTTGTTCACCGATACTATCTTATCGAGTCTCAAGAGTCCTCGTTGAAATTCTTCCATCGCATCGATGCACTCAAATTAATTGGCTTTCCTTGTTCGAAGAAACGCGCGCGATTTTTTTTCATATCATCGCCACGTGAATAATTATTGTCAGATTGCATAATTATCGAAAAAATTTCGCTCCTCGGGCGAGTGAATTCTTTCAGCAGCTTACCGGACAAGCCAATCATAGCCGGTTTATCTCTCATAGTGGTCATTATTATTCCGAGCATAAGTAGATGAGGAAAAACCAGCTCCTCGTTGCCCGTTAGACCGTTGCTTTTTGCTGGATTAAAAATCCACGTTATTCTCTGACTGTATTCCACAGTGTCGTCCTCTTCGCGATCGACCAAATCTACTTTCTCTTTCCATTCACTGCAGAATAAACGAACCAAGGACATGAGCCAGAATAAGCAAAACAACTTTAGTTTTTGGAACTCATCAAATTTTACATTAAAAAAAAAAAAAAAAAAAAAAAAAAACAACAAGGATTTGTTTTGAAAGTCAGAAAAATTGGGGGAACGAAAAAGAAACTTTATTGGATCAAAAGAATCGTTATTTTGGAACAAAGTTTCAGAAAAAAACGAATTAATCGACTACTTTCAGACTTGGCTGCACCTTTTTATTTTATGACAGGAATAAAATCAATTTTATCGATCGAAACATATGATTGAATGCAAATAGGATTACTGAAATTACGCGATTCCTCAGATTCTGTAAAAGTTCGTTTTTTAAAACGAAAATGGATGTCTTTATGAATAGCTTCGAATTCCATACACTGAACAAAAGGTGAGGTGCCAATGAAGTATACGATCGTCCCAAGGTCAAACATGATTAAAATAATAAAACAGTTTTCGATCAAATTGCAGGTTCATTAATCCGAAAACTTTGCAGTTAAATGAAGAAAACTCTTCCAACAACATCAATTGTTATCAACAATTTTTTTTTCTCAGTGTAGTCATTATTATCGATCACTTTTCGATTATTTCAGCAAGTCGAATGCAGTGACAGTGCAGCTGTCACGGCTAAGATTTTGAAAATTCTCCTCGGCTCTGATCCAAACGCGATGGAGTAGCGCTCGGAGAAAGGACTATTTTGGAGCGACAATCTAGAGAGTTCGCAAAGGAACATGGAAATGAGTGAAGCAGGAAGAGTCAAAGTGCAATCCACAAACGGCTAGGCAGGACTGTTAAGAAAATCGTTAATATTCCACTTCAGGGTGATAAATTTTAGAAAATTTTATCCTCTTATGGACAATTAAGGTAGTTTCTTACTCGTAGAAGTATGGCCCGATTTCATGGACGATGGGTTTTGCACCCTGTTTTATCTCGTCTGGATTTGTCACGTTGAAGAGATAAACCTTGAAATCCAATGGTATCGGTAACTTTGACCAGACGTCACGCATTTCCGCACCCTTTTTCAACTTCACAGCCTGCCGTACAAAATCGTTGTAAGTACAAACGGTGGAATAATCGAGTTGATGAATTTATGTGAAAATAATTGTAAAAAAAATCAAAATTAATGAGAGTGAAGCAGCAGAATTATTGGGCAGCGAAAAAAAATGTTTGTTCAAAAATCCCATTCAACGGGACGAAGAAAATATTCGATTGTCGAATTAACTAAATCATTTGACATTTCAAAAAACTACTTCCATCAACCATATTTTTGTTTAATTAAATAAATTTTGTTCGACGAATGAATATTTATTCTCAGGCTGTTAGGAGCGTATTTTATTAGCAAAGAATTGTGTTTTTTGTCTTTTTTTTTTCAAGTCAATTTCGTTCATGCAGAAAAATCAGAAAACGTAGTCGGGTGTCAAGTTACAAATTATCGTATCCCGCAACATTGAAACAGTTCACGTCATCCTCAGAGCATCAATTAACCGATGGTCGAGACAAAGGGGAAAAGAAAAGGTAATAACATGTACTTTGCAGTTTCAATTAAAACGTGACATGAGTTAATATCGAAGATCTGTTAAAAACGGTATGCGTGAGGATACTCGGAAGTTCAAGGTATTCGTATGCTGCTCGCAAGAGAATTATATAAAACGTCAGTTTCGTGTGAAGAAAAATAACAATCAATAATAGCTTGTAAAAATATATGATTTAACTACAAGTCCATTATTATATTATATTTCATTAGTTCGAGTACTGGAGAAAATCTTTTTTTTTTAAAGAGCATATTAAGGGGTCTACCCTAATTAGAATTTTCAAAAAATCGATTTTTTTAATTGCGTTCTACGAAAGTGTACATATTTCAAAGTATCATACTAAAATTTTATAAAGATCTGATCTCCTCCATTTTTCTGTACGAAAACTGAGTAAAATAAAAATAAAAAATCTTTTTTGTGTATTTTAAGAGTGTATTTTTAGGCCCAAAACTTTTTATATCCATATAATTTATATCGATCAAAATAATTCGTGAAAACAGTATTTTTTTGCCAGTGTAATTAGGGTAGACCCCTTAAGCCTAACAAATATTTTATGGATGAATTTATGACCTTTTATATTTCATAAAATATTTTTTTAAAAATTTTTTAAATAGTAAAAACGTCGGATCCGAATTGAAATTGCGATTCAGTGGGTTTGAAGCTATGATCACAATGGTCTCAATTCAAATATCAAGTTTGAGATTATATTGGATAATAATGAGTAATATTCTTTGGAATAAAAAATAATTCAGTTCAAAAATGTGGCTGACATGTCCGTATTTGAGGAGAATAAAAAAAAAATTACTTACTGCGCCAACTTGTGATTTGAGCAGTGGCGGAAAAGCTATCCAGCCGAAAGTTATACCGAGGAAGAACAGAGCACCTCCACCAATACCAAGTTTTTTAGGAAGCTCCATTGCAAAGATATTTCCGTCGTGAAAACTGACGAAAATTTTAATAGATTTTCAATAATTAATTTTTCGTGTTTTTATAAATAATAAGAAAATCATGTTTTTCCCTAACTTCGCTGCCAAATCAAACAACCAAATCCATCAATTTTTTGTTCGGATTTCCATCCATTTCCTTATATTTACAAAGCATTCAATTGATCTTGAAGGAACATTTCAAATTTTAGTAAAATTAAATGGTTTCAGTTTCGGTAAAAATTATCCACACTCGTGGAAACGATGGTAACTTTCTTCGTTCTATCATATTTGAGTTGGAAGAACTCAATACCATCGGTATTTTTGCCATTGTATCTTGATTTTGATACCCAAAACATATTCCATCTTAACGTTCAAAGTGTTTCAGAAAAATAGAAAAATCTTGAATTACAATATTCCCAACTCAAATGATTCTCAAATTTTCTTCACACCTTTCTTTCTTCTGAACATGATACATTATTTCGTAATAAATAAAGTTAGCAAAACGCATTAAAAATTTCGAATTCAGATATTTCGCGAGATTCGAAACAAAATGTCAAACCTGATCCAGCCAGTTTTTTGGCAAGCGAAAAAAAAAGCTTGGGCGAAGATGCGAAAGTGTGAAGTTCGAAAAAAAATAGAATAAAAATTGGTCGTAGCTAATTTACGGCAATCGCTGATTGAGATAAATCGCATCGGCCAACGCGACGACTTTCAAGACTCGCGAGAACGGACTGACAACTAAGACCAACATAGACATTGTTATCCTCCCCTCCAACCACTCCTTCCAACAATTTCTCACCTCGTGTTTGCACGATGCTTTGCGTTTGCGCGGTTAAATGCAAAAATGAAGAAAATTCACTAACGCGCGTATATTTACCTAAAGGTGCGTAGGCCAATCCTGCGGTGTAATTGGTTGCTCCGCAACCTTCACCTTCACAAGTTTCAACCAATATTCCACCGATGATTCAACTTTCCTGACGGTACAAAAATCGAGCGATACTTTTAAAAGGATCTTGTTTTACGAATCAATCATTTTCCTCGTTTTTTCCATCAACCGCAGAAAGTATCTTTCAATTTGTACCGGTGTATGATGATCCAGCTGCAGAGCAAAGTTTTCGTACTTTCCATTCAGTCTTGTGCTTCACTTCGACTGATCACGATTACAGAAAAGTTACGTTTTCCCGGTTTTTTACGTTTTTTATCAATTATCCGTGTCCGGGTCGAACAGGGATGCGGGTGCTCGTGAAATTGTAAGCTTTTGCGTGCTTTCTTTCGCAATTTTTCAATGCCAGTAGCCGTTTCCAGTCGAATGTTGGCTTGGAACGAAGTCGTAAAAAGAATTTCGAACTTCGGTCAAAAGTTTTGGCCTTTCGCGTGGTAAGCGACGAAACGGCGTAACTATAATGATGAGACCTCATTCTTATAAGTTTAAAAAAAACTCGAGCCACGTCACGCGACGAACGATCCACCTCTTCGACGAGATCTTGAAAAAACAACTTTTGCAATAATCATCCACTTATGATGCACCTTTGCCATTTTCGACGTTAACTATTATGAGAGGTGTAATATTTCTACGCCTGCTTGGCTATTAGACACCCAATGACGAGAAAAATCTTCCCATTTTGTGCCGTTTCATTGGAATAGATGACGGCGTATCGGGGAGTGATCGCAAGAATCTTTGAATATTTTTGTCGAAGATATCGAGATCGAACTTGCGTCAGAGTTTTCGAATCCTATTTTCAAGAGCAAAAGAATTATGCATCGAAAACTGCAATGAGTCCGGACCAAGATAAAAAGGCTCGTCGTCGATGAAAAATCATTTTTGCTGGATCAACTAATCGTGGGAAAGAAAATGAGGAGATTCATTGACTCAACGACAATTAAGTTGATTTCGTCGCCCAATTAGCTCCTTCAAATGTTTCCTTGAACCAACGAATCTTCGAATGTGTTATAATTAACCTGGATTCTCTTGCGGAAGAAGAAAAAAAAATCGTTAAATAATTTATCGATTGTAAGTCCGGCGATAAATTCGGTATAGTTTCAGAGCTATTTTGTGTGGGGAGGTTCGCGGTGTCAAGTTCTACGCCAGGGGCTGAGCCCGAAGGTGTAAGTCTTTAGGTGGCATTTCATGAATAAACCACGAGGAATGGTTGCTCCGTTGACGCTTCCGACCCTCGAGTATCCATAGAATCTACGCTTATCAATTCGCTCATGACCAACACTTCGTACGAATCGACCCTCCGTATCTGGTCGATTGTTCCTCGGAACAATTTTACTACGGACAATGCGATTGTAAAAACCGCAGGAAAAGACCTGGCGAATAATCTAGCGATAAGAAAAACTCTATTTTTAAGCAGCTTAAAGTTCAAGCTGGCTTTACTTTCTCATGAAATTCTTAGGTTACCCCTCGAACGAGGATCGCATACGCGATTCGAACTACGCACGAACTACACCGCGTGTCCTTTAATTAAGCGCAAACTTTGCCACATCGGTAGTTCGAGCTATTCAAGTGTCTTTCAAGTCAGGTTCCGTTGGAACTGAACGCGGCTCGTTTTCTGACGTTGGATTGGATTGTCCGAACCTAGTCGGGGCCGCATCCCGATGCATCCGGTTGCGCTGACGTTTAGTCTTCGCAATTCCTCCGTTGCTTTGATTCGAGCAGGTGCAGACTATTAAGGAGGCTACTCGGTTACCTAACTAGTCATAAAAATGTTGGACCATCGTCTGACCGAGTGGTAGTTCATCTGTCAACGTCGCTTTTCGTTTTCACGTGGGCGCGTTTATGTGTGTTCAAAAAGAGATCATGTGTCATTGACAGTTCAACAGCTGCGTGGAATACATTAGTTCTCAAGAAAAAGACTTTGCTTTGTAGGAAAATATGTATGGAAGTAAAAGAGTTCTTCTCAATTTGGGTACTCACTCAATGATTTCGTCGGGGGAGGCTGGAGATTTTTATTAATTTTGTTCTTTTTTACAAAAGTTTTGAAAACTGAGACAATATTGTTTTTTCAATTTACAGGTTTTATTTATTTACTTAAGCACGGTTTGTTTTGAATATACGTTCGTATATATGAATGATACATTCGTAACGTGGTCACAGCACAATTTGTTTTCAAAATAAATTAAAATTTAAGCGCGTGTCCGGAACGTGGGACCAATGGAAAATCGTTAAAACTTGATGTTTGATTTTTTGCTAAAAAACGATTTGCATTAAAAAATGTCAAGATCTCCCAACTGATTATCATCATTGGACACGTCTATTAACTGCTAGAAAAGGAAAAAACATTCTGCCGCCATTCTTCGGAAAAGTTGCACTTCTTAATATTTACCTCAATTTGTTTGTAAATTTATTATATTGATAGTCATTCTGACTCGTATCCTTCCAGCAAAAAAAGTTTTCGAACGTGTTTGCCAGTCTGCACGGGCATTGCTGATCCATACACTCGACTTTCAAATAACGCGCACATAACCTCGAATATGAGAGGTTGCAACATCTCTAATGACGCTCTGGAAAGAAGCGAGTGTCATGCCTTATTTTATTAAGGATATATTGCACAGGCGATACAATGTTGCCATGCTAAACCATGCTAAAAACATAAAAAAATTCAAAATGATCAGAATTTTATAAAATTTGGTGAACATATTCTTTAGTGCTAGATTTGACAATACAAATTTTTTAAGATTTTTCTTCTGTACAGTTATCGAGTAATTGATCACTAAAGTTCACGTGTATAAGCATAGCGTTTCCATATATATAGGTATACATTCCAGGCATAAGAAATCTGCTTTAATGCGTAATTACTCGATAACTAAACAGAAGAAAATTTTGAAAAAATTTGTGTTTTCACACTTGATGTTGAAGAACATTATCACCAAATTTGATCAATTTCTAATTATTTCGACTTTTGTATCATTCACCCTTAATTACTCCTGTCATAAGTCACCTTCGATTAAATTTGAAGCCGGATAAGTAATTGAAAATATTTAATCTCTCTACTGTTCAAATTTTGTTCCATCCTTTCCATCAATAACGGAGACATGAGGAAAAATGTACAGCTACTCCGTGATTTCTCATAAGAGGCCATGTTAACGTGGCTTGTCGAAGCAGAAAAGAAATTACGGATATTTCGCATTGCAACCCACCGCGAGTTCAAAAATTTGTACGAATGACTTTTACATCACAATTTAACATTCTATAAGTTTCGTATTTTTCTGTCCATTAATACTATTTCCTGCTTAACTTGCTCAACAAAATAACTGGATTCGTTTAGTGACGCCGAGTGTCAATTTAACACCTGCTGGTGACACTATTGCGAAGGTTGCAGAAAGTTAATAAAGAATGAGAAGCAGCGCATGTAGAGTGTGAGCTCGATTACACCTGACGCGATGCAACTGCGAAGGTTGCGAACTTTTGATTCCCGAAGAGGCGTCCAGCTATAGTCTTTGAACTCGAGTACCAGAGGTCACGAGCGCTGGAATTCAAAACTGTCATTCATCGCCAATGAAGCAAACGTGGTCGCTTATCCGAGACGAATCGATTTTCATTCTCAAATGCCACCACCCGCAGACGCGTTGCTCCCAAGCAAGTTGATTTTACAAGCATCAATCATTTAACATCCTACTTGAATCAACTGGGTAGTTGCATCCTGGTGAATTTTTCAACTCCCTCGTTGGCAGGGATTCGTGTCCCGATCAATAGCGCAGTCGCAAGTGACCCTGCACCAAAATTACTGTTGTGTTTAATAAAAACCTGCCACCCAATCTAGTTGCCAAGAAGAGTTTTGTGACTTCACCAAGGACCCCCGAGTGGAACCAATAAACGACGGTGCCTCAACGACGATCGTCCTGAAATTCTTACACGTGCCTTCTCACATCTGAATCTGAGGGAAGAAATATTAAATTCGACTTTAATCGCGTGTGAACATGTATTTCAGTAATATTCCCTTAGGCCTGCGATGTTATCCACATTGATCCGATATTCATCCAATGTAGTGAGCGATATCTGAACGTTGAAAACCTTAAATATTTTACCCTAATCGCCAGAATCCAATTTATGAATCCGTCAAGTTCCTGGTAGTGATCGGATCAGTAGATATTTATGCTTATCATCGATGCGCTAAGCTCTTGTTGTAAAAGTGGAAGGCAGCAATTAGGATTAAGAGCATGGATCAGTCGACTAACCTCGCTTGGAATTTTCGAAATTGCCTTTGTCAGGCTACGCAGGGCGATGGCAAAAATGGGCTGACAGAGCTTTTTTTCATGGTCAAACTGTGTCAAAGAATGCGATATACTGACTGATACCTTAATAAGGTTTGGCATAAGTTACAAGCGTATCGACGGTTAGTTGGATTAGTTGGATCCGTTGACATGCGGCAGTTTCATTTGCAGATTTGAAAATTACCGAATTGAGTATGGAAACATTGAATATCGTAATCAATTAAGGAGTTCAGTCAATAACGAGTCTTCGTTAGAATGATAAATCGAAGATCAACCCTCGAGCTTGGTGCCCAGCGATGGGAAATGTACACCGACCGAACCATGCTGCGAAGACACGAGCCAGATTTTACGGTATCAAAGTAGTCAGTGATGACTGGATGAACTCTGCTCATGCCTTAAAAACTTCACCCTATTAGTTCATCGGTTCATCTTCCATGCTTGCAAAATTGGTCGATGCTGAAAAACAGAAAAAAATTAAATTCTGTAATGTTCCGTGGGACAAGAATGTAAATGACATTGGCCATGTGTCATTGGACACGGAAACGAATTGGGATTGTTCGAAGGTCATGTGTCAATACTGGGCCATAGCCAGTTCTCATCCATAATTATGGGCCTCAGACGTCGTTATGGGCACAGTTTTCATCGTGATCAACTAATTTTTTCGGATCCCTTATGTAAGCATCCGGCATTCTAACTATTCCAATGGCTATTTTTTCACGTTCGTAAAAAACGCTTTCGTAAGCGGTGTATTTTGCATTTGAAGTAAATCACAGCACGGCAAAATAAATGTCGTGAACACTCATCGCGTCTAGCATGAAAACAAGAACAATCGATGCGAGTTTACAAGAGAATCGGCACGACGAGCAAAGTTTAAACGTATAAATAAATAGTAAGAGCTCGTTTTTGAGTGCGCTTTGGTTTATTCACTATAAAAATATACACACATTATATACAAGTACGTGGCTCAGACTTAGAACGGAAGCAACCGTTGGCTCAGACGTCTGCCAAGTGGCCATAGCTTCGTCTAACTCTGATGGCCACTTTGGAGAACTGTCATCAGCACCAGCCGGTATCTATTTATCCTAGTTTATGCTCATAATTACTCAGCTCAAATCCAGCTTCACCGGAGCTGAACTTCCATGATTACCAATACAGAGTGCCACGTTCACAGTCCCAAAACTACTTTACCAGACCTGGTGGTAGTGACTCTTGATCGGATGACCTCCGTGGACAGCAACCGGGACTGGGTATGGTTTGGGCACATGATACGGAACGGCAACATGGACTGGGTAAGGTCGATCCACGTGGACGATCTTCTCAACGGGGACCGGGTATGGCCGCGGCACAGGAACCGGGACCGCATAAGGCCGATCGACAGGTACGGCGACGTGTTTTTCCACCGGTACTGCGACCGGTCGATCGACGGGTACGGGAATGTGTCTGTCAACTGGAACAGGAACCGGTCGATCAACGTGGACTGGATAAGGCTTTGGAACCGGAACAGCGACTGGAACTGGATAAGGTCGATCGACGTGAACCGGCACCGGCACGTGCTTCGTGACGGTTTGGTAGACCGGCACGGCCACTGGGACTGGATGGGGCACCGGCTGCGGCACTGGAACTGCCTGGGGAACTGGAACTGGCACCCCAACTGGCTGGGGAACTGGCACTGCGGCTGGAAGCAAAAAGCAGAAGAACATGAACTGCTTTTACTCGGTTCCATCGTCATCGAACACCGGTGAAATAGTTGGGATTAAGTCTCGCTTTGGCACTCCGGAAATGATAATACTCCGGAGTGACATATCGGACTCAGGGTTTGTCAAAATTGCAACAACGTCGTGTCGCGTTCTTTCGCTCATACCACGAAAGCTGCTGGAATCAATTACGATTGGCCAGCTCTGGAGGAGATTTCCAACACCGAGAAACTAGGATTTTACTTAATAAAGAGAATTTTTGGTGACGAGTGAGATGGACTTATGAGTCAAATTTATAAGCTTGCTTGTCATTGTTGCATTTTATTGATTCTTCGATGATATGTTTTAAACTTCCAATAGGATTTCGCATCACCAGTCTTCATACCTGCTTTTCGTTATAACACTTAATTTAGATTCGACATTTTTTTTCTGAACCAAATATCCGAATTCGATTAAGGAGAAACATCAGCCTGTTTTCTTTGTTTATACGGGATTAAGCCCGAAGAATACGTCATTTTTAGGTGGAATTTAATGTTCGTTAAATTTCAAACTATGGAATAGTACTTTTTTTCTAACATGTCACCATGTTTTATTTGTTTTTGAGTATGAAAAGATGGGGCCTGTGGAGTTCCTTCCTATGCGTACGTGTTAAATACTCGAACTTTGAAAATCATTTACTAAAAAATGGCTGAATAAATTGGAGAGGTTATAGAAAATATATCCAAAAATGTATCTTAAAAATTTCATTAATCTATCACCATTTTTCTCAAGCTCATGTTCCTCCTTGAATCAATTGTTAATTATTATTAGCAGCTGATAAAAATATCGCCGAACACTTAAGACAAGCTAAAACCTAAATCCATGTGGTTTTCACCATCGATCTTTTCTCGTACCGAAAGATAAATTTTCCTACTTTCTTCATTTACTGTGCGTTACACTGCGTTACTGAATCTGATTCATCAAACGTGTCATAGGCTTTTACACGTTGTTTTGGGTTAATTGTCTACGATAAAACGATTATTTAAATAAATCAAATCAATTAGTAACGAATGCAAATTAGTGTCCAAACTCATTTAACGAAACGTCCGGCATTCCAGTCCACGTTAGGGCACCTTATACGGTCCAGGTACTTACCGACTGGATGGGCAACAAAGGGTTCCGGGTGATGATGGTGGTGATGGAAATCCCGGCCGAGCACGTGTTCCGGATGTCCATGCGCCAGTGGGGCAGGTACTTCGTGAATCGGGGCTGCGTCATGAGCGGGTGGACCATAAACAGCGGACGGTTGAATCTCCTGATGGGCATGATGGTGATGTCCGTATGCAAGGTTAACGAGACCACGCTTGCCGTGCTTCTTCAAAGCTTCAGAATCATTTTTGTCTTTCGGGTCTACCCTGATGGCAGCGCTGACTCCGAAAAGCAGAGTCACGATCTGCAGAGCACAAAAAAACGTTTTCCAATTGTAACAAACTAAATAGCACCTTGTCAAATGAGCACAATTATTGATGCGATGAAAAATAATGAGTACCAGAATGAACTTCATGGCAAACGGTTCTTCGCACGAGCGTGGACGAATTGAAACTGACTTTGCTCATCAATATTGACCTCCATAAGTATTTATAGGCCGAGCATATCCTGCATTAAAAATGAGACGACGATTCCTCGCACTGATAGGCCTCCGCCGATTCAAATGCGTAACTTTCCCCGCCTCTAATCTTGGACCTTCGCCAAAAACGCGTTTAATTGTTACGATGGGAACGCTACGATTTTTCTTCGCGCCCTCACAATGGCAAGTGTGGATTGTCAATTCGCGGCGTTATTACGTACTTGGGGATTAATCATCGATTGCTTCTGTAATCAATTTACTATAATACTTGGCAATTAATACTCTAAGAGGAAGATCCCTGACGATTGTGTTGTGGAATACATTTAAAATTGTACAAAATGTAAACAATTTTCCACGAAAATCTATTTGTCGGTAGAAACAAATGAGAAGAATATTCGATCAACTAAATCAATGTTCATTTTTTCAAATTGCGTCATATCAATCGGGCACATCAAATTCTTTGTGAGATTAACGCTCGCCATTTGGGGAGGGAAAGCTTTGAGCGTGTAACAATGTTAGAAACTTTTTGAACTACGTCAATGCTGTCAAAACAAATCTTCATTTGGAGTAGCGAGGGCCATACGAAAAAAGTTAAGAAAAGCCGAAATTCCTACTCTTCTTCGCAATTAGTTTCAGGGTGTTTTTGTCTCCATGGATACATAAGTATCCAAGGGCCAAAAAGTTTTCGTAAGCGCACGAAAACCTCCGCGTGCTAAGATCCGCTAACCGATTCAACGAATTTTAAGCACAAAATCGAAAGTTCGTGATTCACACGGCATCGAGGTGACCAAATGAAAAACTGTGTTAAATAACAGGTCACGTATCGATCCGGAGGCGATTGAAAAATTCGTAGAAATAAAAGTGGCGAGTAATTCAATCTCGTGTGAAAACTCGCGGAGATTTTTTCTTAGTGTGAAGTGGTCAGAACGTTAAGATTCGATAGTCACTTTTTTCAATCGCCTTTCAGCCAGATTGATCATGACTTCGGAGTCAAAAAGAGTCCAAAATAATTTTACTTTCAGCTGTTCTGATTTACGTTTACGTTGCCACATTTTCGAATACTATATTTCGTCGTTGTTACAATTTTCAACCGGAAATCAAAACTTTTTTGTATGATTATTTTGTTGAAAATCCTAAAATAGGTAATCATTTATCCCAAAATAGGATTTTTAATGAATAATCTTGGATTTTGGGCGAGAAAAACCGTGTTCACGGCACTTTCAGTCGACCTTTTTCCATAAACGACGTGTACTCGGTGCTTCAAAATGCTCGAGTTTTCAATTTAAATACAAAATAACTAGATCGTCAATTTAGTGATGATCTAGTTTTTCGAGATCGAATGATAGTTGTCTCCGAGACTTTTTCCTCCAACTATTCTTTTTATAGTTTCGATTGATCGTTATCGTCATCGCTATTTTTCCTTTTTCTGGGTAAATCTAAAAAACTACGTTAAGATTGTAATTCTCAATTTTTTATTCATTCCACTGCTGCACGGAGAGAAAAAAATATTAAGAACTACTATGCCGCCATAGTCTTAGGATTCTATATCGCCCATTTTGGACGTTTTTACCAAAAACATTGCAATGTCCAAGCAAATTCCGAATAAAAACTTTTAAATTGCGTATTTTGCTCTGACCACGGTTTAAACTGTGTTATTTTTTTGTAAGTAGCTGACCGACGAAACATCGTAAAATTTATGTTGACTCGATGATGATGATGATCAGTAAAGTAGAATTATTAATGCCCTTTTGCTATGGTTAGTACTGTTTTCACAATCGAAATTTACAGTTGAACATAGTCGAATTCGAGGAACTCGAACACAAGCATCGATGACCCGCCAAAGTGTTTAAGGAAGTTGAGGCCGTACAGACATTTTTTTACCCAAAAGTTATGACCTGTACCTTTCAAAAGTTAGGCCAATTTACAGTTTGGCAATGTTGCATACACTTTAAAGAAAAGTTTGGGAAAAAAAGACGAAAAACTGGTGAAAGCTCAGTCGAAAACACGGACGGTGACGATCCTAGTCTCAAAAAACTGCACGGGAAACAGATTATTATTAATATAATCTCAGCAAATCTCCTAATAAATCTGAAAAAAAATTGACATTTTTCGGCAAGCCTTGCTCATGTTGCCCAAGAAGCTTCATATTTTTAACATCATTTTTAACGAAGATATCACTAAATGGGTCTTGACTTCCATAAGGTTACATGTGTTATTTGGCCCAAATTGTTATTGATTTTTCTCAGCAACGACGTTCCTAAACTGTCTGAAAATTTAACTGATTTTTTTTGACACTTCACTTTATAAGATGCAATCGGTTTAAAAGCGATGACATAATTTTCATTCTAATGCCTCAACTTCCTTAAAAATTTACTACGTTACATAGTAGATTTTCATTCGCGCTTGTACGACATTCCTAATAATTAATAAATATTACAATATAGAGTCCCACTCCTACCCCACCATAGTATTTTTACTGGAATTTTCTCTCCGTGCAGTTGAACACCTCCAACAAGGTGACATCAAAGTTTATACCTCAACAATAACGCGGGCGTGACCGCAGGGTTGCTTTCATTGCATAGTTCTTCGCACACATTTACGAAGTGCAGCGAAAATTGTTGTTTCGTTTGGCACTCATTTTTTAGCCTGATGTCAGGTATTATATGATGGCGAATATATTTTTATTGCTATAGATCTGTGCATGGATATCCGAAGCACAGCGTCGATTATGCGATCGTCGTAGTGTCAGGTCCCCTCTATTATGAATAATGAATGACGCGTACGAGTGAACTCGACGCCTTCCCTAGAAGTGGCTCGATCGCGTTAGAAAATGAAAGTCAAGAAAGTAGTAACCGTAGTGCAAGTGGCTCTGTCCAACGCGGAAGGCTCGACTCCCTTTCTCCCCGCACTTTTCCCCGGTCGATCACAGCGAATCGACGCATTTACACTACGCTCTATAATTTACAAAACGAATTTACTCCATATTCACCCGCGGTAATGATGTATGCCGTGACGACAATACTCTGTACCTTCCCTCGAGCTAATGCCAGCCGGCAGATATTCTTTCAATATCTGTTTTCAAACAGGCGGAGCATGCTGGTAGTTTCCACCCACAAATAACGTCTAATCGATTGAATTAGAATCTCGTTTAATCGGATTATTTTGTCGTTTTTTTTCAACACGATTTTTCCTTCGAATAATTAATTTTAATGGATTCAGGATTATTTTATGTGGATTCAATTCACTTTTAATGGATTCAGGACTGTACTGCGGCATGGGAATATGTGTTTTATTAAAATAATATGAAATTTTTTTAGCCACCTTTAGCAAAAAAATGTATGAAAAATAAAGTAGAAAAAAAAATTTTTTATCTCCAAGCTCATACGCCACCGTGCACTGAGAAAAAAAATTGTTGATTCAACAACAATTGATGCTATTGGAAGGATTTTCTTCATTTAACTGCAATATTTTTGGAGAGAATGAATTTGCAGTTTGATCTAAGACTATTTTATTTTTTTCAATCATGTTTAACCTTGTGATGATGATATAATTCATTGATACCCCGGAATGCCACATTTCGATGTTGCAATGACGTTTTTTTCTCAGTGTAATATTGCGTGTTTTTATGTTTTCTATTCATAAAAAACATAGATAAAAAAATTCAGCCTGATTTGGACTGTTGATTGACGAGAATTTTGATACTTTTTTACTTCGATTCTTCAGGAGCAGAAATAATCGAGCTCGAAGCTCCAAAATATCACTTGTGAATACTGAAACGGTGTCGAGTGAGCTCGCCCATAAACTGACAAAATCCTTTAGACTTTTCAACAAAGATTCAATGAAGAATATTTACTAATTTCAACGCGGCCCCTGTCTTTATGCCGACTTTGGTCGAAATTGGCAAAATTTGTTGAAAATTTATAAAAACATAATTATATTTAAGCTAGCAAAGTTGGCCAATCAGCGAAAGTTTTATCCCCGCTCCCATGATGCGAGATGCTTAAAAAAAACGATCAAAATGAGTTTAATGCAGAAATAAAAGAACTTTTTAGCAACAAAAAATTTCACATTCCACCACTGAAAACGGAGATTTTCATTCTTTCGGTGACACTAAAAATTAATTTTGTTTTCATCGAAAGGGGATGTTGAAAGTGTTTTTTTTTTTTTTTACTATTCCGACTCTCATTTTTTTAGCATAATTCCTCAAAGATTTATTCCTCACGATCGGGGACACGTTCGAAAAATTTCAGGACGTTTCGCGCCACGTGTGGTGGCTGCAATAAGAACCTTGAAGCAGGTACCCGAATAAATGAACCCAAATAGAACTTCATTCTCCATTTGAATACATTTTTCCGACTGAATCGAACTAAAATTTCGTTATTATGAATTAAACCTCGTAAAATAAACACTTTTGAAATGTCTTATGGGTAAAAAAATGTACCAACAACGTGGAAAGTAGACAAAAAAATTTTTCTTCACAAGAGAATCCTAAGAATATAAAAAAACGATGTGAATCCTGCAGCGAGCAATGGTGCGAGGTTGTTACCATCAAAATAGGCGAAGAATTGCTATCGGCAATGAAAAAACAGTATGAATGAGCGTTTCGAAAATTGTTGTAAACCGTAATATGCCTGAGCAAATAAACGTCGGCGTTATTAATCAACAAAAAATATTTTTCCGATTCTATTTGCATAAAATTCGTTGATAATACTTTCTCAACGTTCATTTTCGTCCATAAGCACGCGCTGTGTTCGTTTCACCGGAAATCAAAGTTGACGACGACGAAAGAATAATAAAACCGGAAGTGGGTCAATGCGATATCGCCGCTTGTACTTGAGCCCGGTCACCCAACGCTCTGTTGGCCTGCAAAGGATGGAACTTTCGAGAATCGATCTGGAATCGAATCTCAAGAATGGAACATTATTTTTATACCTAAATTCGTATTATTCCATCGAGAGCGTGGAACAACCGTCACTTTTATATGGACCGGTTACATCGAAAGTTCACGATCCGCGATCGCGTCTACGGCCACGCCAACCGCGAGCCCGATCGTCAGGATTTTTTTGTCTTTCTAAACGCCCGGAAGTGCGGCATAACAATCTGTACGATGCCAAGCTTGGTAAGATTGTTAAATCCGGTCGGGGACGCGAATACAGAATCCCCGATCCGACTGGACCACTCTCGATCTTACGAGAGAATTATATCGATCGGGTAAATGTATAAAAGCGCTCGACTCGACGATCGAATTAAACAGTCCGCGTTAACAAGAGACAACGCAATGTTGAGGTTTCTGGTAAATAAACTGTTTCAAAGTTTCTTTTTTTTTTAACTTTTCCAATAATCTTTAAGGGGGTCACCCCGTGTGGCAGCCGAATTTTTTCGCTTTTTTCGCGATTTTTTTGCGGCGAGGAAAAAAAACATGGACTTTTGAAATTTGGAGGGTTTATTTATTGGTATTTCAACTCTATGATAGAATTTTTTAGTTCTGATATCTCGGGTAGATTCGGTGTAAAACTACTCCCGAGAAACCCATGCTTCTGCACGATTCCGGAGGATTGGTTGATCTGAGGTCAAAAAATCAAAGGGCGTTTTGATTTGTAAAGCAGTGGCTATCGCCTGAACTGAAATCATAAAAAAGTGTTAAAAATTGGAGGATTTTTGCGCTTTGAAACACAAATTTCAATTTTCTAAAATGCTTCAGAGCACGAAAACCTTTCAATTTTTAATATTACGTTTTTTCCTTTGCCGCGTAAAAAATCGTGGAGAAACCCCAAACAAATGGGGCTCCTCGGCAGCCGGAAATTCGGCAAAAAAATGTTGAAAATATTTCATATTCGAAAAGAAACACTTCAAAATCTTGCTCCGCCCACGAGTAAACGAGACCTTAACGACTTGCAGCTTTTACTGGCTCTCGTAAGTGGTTCCGCCTTCGGGGTGGAACCGGAAACGGAAAACGGTAAGCAGCGGAAGCGTGGAATTTTGAACGACGGCTGGGTTGGTATTTCAAATCCGTACGGCTATGGGCATGGCCAACCGTGGAGCGATAACAGCAACCCATGGAAAGCCCTTAAAGTCTCGTCAGGACTTCACCACAGTCACGGAGGGTATGAAATTTTTTAGACTTTTTCCTCAACTAATTTGAACGTAACTAAAGTTCGGTTTTCGTATTCAGTGCTCATGAATTTTTTTATGCTTTGTTGATCCACCGAAAAGGTGGACGTACGGAGGCGCAGACAAGTATCATTTCCACAAGCATGGACTCCACATACATCCTCACATACCATACGTAAACACACTTCCCATCTACATAACGAAGCACGTTGTGGTGGAAAAACCCGTCCCAGTGCCGGAACCCGTGTACATCGAGAAATCCTATCACGTACCAGTAGAAAAGATCGTTCCAGTACCGGTCGAGACAGTTATCCACAAAGCAGTACCAGTCCCAGTTCCGGTGCCGCAGGTAAGCTCATCTCTTCGAACTTCCGGTTCCACGTATTTGCGGAAGTACGTCATTGCCCTCTTCTGCACGATCCGGGACAGAGAAAAATTTCATTTTCATTATCCCCACTCTACACAACAAATTTTGGTGTTTGTCCTAAGTTCATTTCATGATTTTCTGGTTAACTATGCACAGAAACGAAGAAAAAATAACTTTGTTTCGTACAAAGTTTGCTTTTGTCATAGTTATGTACATTTTCCTGTTTTCGTAAGAATTTTCATGAATTTTGACAGATTCAAAAATATCAAGGGATAAAAGTGGAGTTCTTACATTCACGCAGTGTCTCCAGATGGCACTCGAGTGACAAATAACCGTTTTTGTACAAGCAGAGAGCATAGATTTACATGGAACAGCAGGGCCTGTGTTCATTTTCGAATTTTTTTGACTTTCTCACTTTTTTGTATGCTAGTTTGATAGTTGAAGTGAATCTAAATAATATCCATTTATATTTGTTGGTTTTATACAATTCTGAAGTTCGGAACGTTCGAGTTCAACGAAATTAACAAAAAAAACATTTGTAATTCTGCAATTTTTTATTTCACGAATCATTGACGTAAACTGGAAAACTACAAATTGCAAATTAGGCAGGTAACAGAATTGGAGAATAACTGGAATTGTTCGAGAGTTTTTTCAAATCATTTCGTTGGACTGGAACATTGCAAACTTCAGTGTCATCGTTTTATGATAAAATAAAAATTGAAATCACTGATTTTCAAAAGTATCGTTCAAACGTTCTCCTGAATACAAAAGCAAACTTTCTCATGCCATGTAACTTTTTCTCGTTCAAATATCATCCAATCTACCAAAATTTCTCAAGTGTCAACGTCAAATTTTGTGTTGACGAATTCAACGAATTTTCGGCTCTTTACAGCTCTACTCAAAAACAACGCTGCTCCTAACAGCTCTACTCTCAAATTTGAAAATCAATACGTCTCCTCTTTTGTCATTAATCTTCTGTGTCATCCGCCTAGAAATGTTAAAGAGTAGAGACGTGATTCGTACGTAAAATAAAAATCTTCGGAGTGGAAATGTTGTCGAGTAGATTTTTAAGAGTCGAGTTGTGTTGCAGCAAGTCAACAATTCTACTCTCAGTAATGTATTCAATAACAGTTCTCCTCTAAATACATGCTCAAAGAGCGAAGTTGTTATTGAACAGAGCTGTGACGATGTAGCTGCGAGTTAACAACTCTATCGACAGCCATTCTTGATAACAACTCCGCTCCTTAACAACTGCGAATCTGAGTAGAGAACCTCCACCCTCTTTAACATATCTACTCCGATGTGATATTAAAGATCATGGATTATACATGAGTGGACGTAGAGATGTTGTGAATTTCGGAGTAAAGATTTTAAGAGCAGAGTTCTTTTCGAGTAGAGCCGTAAAGAGGACGGTTGTTATTCTGCCGATTCGACGAGACATTGATCGATGCAACTAAAAAGTGAGCGATGGAGGTTGATCGATGAAAATTTTCTGGCTCTGGTCTCGGGCTCAAAAATGTTCACTTTCAAAAGAAATTGACGGACCTCCCAAATTTTCGGGGAGCGACAGGGATTCGATTAATGAAATAATCATAAGAATTCGATCGCTATTTCGGAACCTCGAAAATATTTACAAGCTTGACTTTACGAACGATACCCGAATCATTGAACTCAATTCTACAAAATTTCATCCTCTCGTACATTATGAAATTGGCCACTTCCCGGCTTCAATGCTCCGCGCCAGAGACCTTGGCCCAGGCCCGCCGGAGTATCGAGAATCGTGGTCGGATTTTGCCCTTAAGGAGGGTGGCTACCGACGATACAATGTTGCCATGCTAAACCATGTTAAATACATTAAAAATTTCAAAATTATAAGAATTTAATAAAATTTGGTGAACATATTCTTTAGGGACAAATTTGGCAATACAAATTTTTTAAGATTTTTCTTCTGTACAGTTATCGAGTAATTGGTCACTAAAGTTCAAGTGTATAAGCATAGCGTTTCCAAATATATAGGTATACATTTCGGGCATAAGAAATCTGCTTTAATGCGTAATTACTCGATAACTAAACAGAAGAAAATTTTGAAAAAAATGGTGTCTTCGCGCTTGATGTTGAAGAACATTATCACCAAATTTGATCAATTTCTTATCATTTTGACGAGTGTAGCCACCCTCCTTAAAAATTGAATTCGAGCCCTTAGAATTGAAGCGAGCCTCAAACTGGGCTTCGCAGGTCTCCAGCATCCGAAAGCCAAAGAGATTCATTAGCGAGCAAATCGATTCGACTTGTGTGTTGCGCAGGCGGTGCCGATTCCCATAAAGCATCCAGTGGCAGTGCCAGTCCCGATAAAGCATCCGGTGCCGGTGCCGGTGCAACATCCGTATCCGGTTCCGGTGAAGCACGCGGTTCCATTCCCGGTGCCAGTGCCATATCCGTTCCCGGCTTATCCTGGACCGTTTCATCATCACGGTGGACATTTCTACGGTGGGCATCACCACGGTTTGGGCGGCCATGGGGGTGGTGGGCACCACTATTATCCTCATCACTCGTTCGGCCACGGTTACGGGCATTCCTATCCCCACGGGCATTTCGGATTCGGACACGGGCATGCATTCGGTCACGGTTTTGCTCATGGACATGGCTTTGGGCACGAGTATCATGGCCATGGTCATGGCCACGGTCACGGTTATGGATTCTCGCATTTCAACGCTCACGATCACTACGCCTCTCCCCATGGACATGGCGAAAGTTTCAAAGCCAAACGCAGCAAGACTAATTCGGACAACTAGTGACCAAAGAGTTTCAAGTCTCGTCGTTAATGTTAAGTTCAAAATATTCATCGGCTGCAATCAAAAACAGATTTAAATACGTGTATATAAATATGTAACCTGAACAATCGTTATGATTATTGTATATATATATATATATATATAAATTAATGACATTTTTATGTCCCTGACTATGTATTCCATTTGCTGTTGATAATAAACCATATACCATTGTTGTTGAAGCCTTTTTGTCTCGTTAATCTTGACCTTTATTCGCAAAGGGGTATTTACCTTTTTTTAAAACTATTTTAAATTAATCCTGAAATCGTAATGAACCAGTTTTTTTTATATATTTTTATTTTTATAAAAAAAATTTTTTTTTTTAATTTTTTTATATATTTTTATTTTTTTTATAAGACCGAAAAGTGTCTTTTAAAATCCCTGACTATGTATTCCATTTGCTGTTGATAATAAACCATATACCATTGTTGTTGAAGCCTGTTTGTCTCGTTAATCTTGTCCTTTATTCGCAAAAGGGTATTTACCTTTTTTTAAAACTGTTTTAAATTAATCCTGAAATCGTAATGAACCAGTTTTTTTATATATTTTTTAAAAATTTTTTTATATATTTTTATTTTTTTTATAAGACCGAAAAGTGTCTTTTAAAATCCCTGACTATGTATTCCATTTGCTGTTGATAATAAACCATACACCATTTATTGTTGTTGAAACCTGTTTGTCTCGTTATCTTATTCTTTATTCGCAAAGGGGTATTTATCTTTTTTTTAAAACTGTTTTAAATTAATCCTGAAATCGTAATAAGCCAGTTTTTTAATATATTTTGATTTTTATTAAAAAAAAAATTTTTTTTTTAATTTTTTTATATATTTTTATTTATTTTATAAGACCGAAAAGTGTCTTAAAATCCCTGACTATGTATTCCATTTGCTGTTGTTAATAAACAACAGGTGAGGTCGATAGTGGAACAAAAGGGGTCCCTTTAAACTTTAAAAAACGCTCAATTGGGGTAATGCGGGTCACTGTGAAATCCGAGTTACTGGTTTAAAAAAATATCCAATCTGTGCCATAATATTGAAGAGAACGAGAGAGACTCGTTGCATCGATTCTTTGATTGATAGGACATTACACCTTTTTTGAAAACTATTTTAAATTCATCCTCAGATCGTAATGAACCAGTAGAATTTTTATTTTTATTTTTTAAATTATAGTTCTCTGATTATGGTTGTGCAGTGTTAAGTACGTATTGAATATTGCGAACTTTTTTTAAAATGCATATCAATCCAGTGAATGTCATACATATTTTATCGACTTATTTTGTGATGATGAATTTACCCGAAACGCCGGTGAATGAGAGTTAAATGAAATTAGCCAGCACGATTAAAGAGATTTTAATTGAAGGCATAAAGAAATACACGGGAATCAAAATTGAAGAAGACGAAACTCTAGTTTTTCAAAAACAATTCAAGCACCATGAGCCTGAAAGTATAGAAAAGAGAGAATTGGAATGGAATTGAATTTCATCTGATGAGCCGCAGATGACTCGCATTGTACAAAAAATGAAGATGAACTCTCGTTTGATTACGAGAAGAAAGCTGTGGAATATTAGAGAAGTGGAAAAACAAAAAATTTAAATATTCGTACAGTTTCACACCGTTTTAGAAAAGTAATTTATAAAACACAATTAAAACGTTGGGCTCATCATATAAATAAAGGGGTGGAACTTATAAAAAAAAATTTAATGAAATATCTCAATATACTTTAAGGAGCTTCGGTACAGTCGATACAATGTTGTCATGTTAAGCCATCTTGAGAAGATAAAAAAATTCAAAAAATTCTGAATTTTATAAAATTTGGTGAACATATTCTTTAGTACCAAATTCGACAATACATTTTTTTTTAGATTTTTCTTCGACACCGTTATCGAGTAATTGAACTCGAAAGATCACGTGTATAAGCATAGCTTTCCAATATATATAAGTATACATTCCGGGCATAAAAACTTTGCTTTAATGCTTTATTACTCGATAACTATGTAGAAGAAAATTTCGAAAAAAATTGAGCTTTTGCACGTTATGTTGAAGAACATTATCACTAAGTTTTATCAATTTCTTAACATTTGTTAACAGGTATCGAAACTCCTTAAATCGCTTGATTGGAGCAACGGAATGTGGCAAGATCGTACATGATGTTGATTTGCGATGATGGGCTTTGACCGCTCGTAAAGATTTCATGAATTCTGATGCACGATTAAAAGCACCAAAAATTGGGTGAATATTATGGTATTTTTTCTCAATTAGGATCCTATTTGTCTACTTAAGTCACGAGTTGCAATTTTAACTTTTTGGATACCTTCGAGGACTCGTTAATGTGATGTAACGTGGTGAGATCGCAATATTCGGAAATAAGTAAAAAAAATAGTTGATGCGGAAGAATTTTTCTTTGGCAAACTATTTGAGCGCCGTCGATTTTTTAAAGTTCGCTACAACGAAAAATTTCATTTTGAGAAAATGAGTGATAGGAAAGTGTATTTTTTACCAGCTGCCGGACTGATATCGACTTTTATTGGCAAAATGATAAACCGTTTGAATTGACAGCGGATAAAAACGTTCACTACTTTATCGACGCTTGGTCAAAGTATGTGAATCAAAGATGAAGCATTGCTATGATCACTAAAAAAAAACTTTCTGACTTTTGTCCAAATTTCTCGAGTTGAATGCTACTGAATGCTACCATAATTACTTCGGATGCAATGATTTTTTCAATCTTTGCGTTTACAGTTTCTGCACTAAACGCCGTGTAATCTTGGTACGCGAAGATATCGACAACAATACGACTCGTCGGTAAAAAAGTTTTCATAATTGCCAGCAGACCGAGTGTTTGATGTGTTTTTCGAAAGCTTCGTATTTATGAGAAAAAAAAACTGTTGGGTTTACCCGATGAAAGAAGAAAAAAGACAATAAATTGAATGTTAAAAAAGCGAAAAAAAAGACACAGGTTGACATATGAGAACAGAGAGAGTTGAAATAATGGAGTTGTGAAATTTGAAAAACGTGAGTCTCCGTGATGAATAATGCAAGCGTTGTTACCATCGAGGCGTTAGCCACGCGCGCTTGCGCATCCACTCCTGGAACGATGCGATTGGGCGAGGTAGCGTGGATTTTTTTTCTTATTGGTTCTTGGTTCAGTTCTCATTGCTCCGTTGACCAGCCACGATCCAGACTGACAAGAGAAGAATTACGACGTCTCGTGAAAAAACGTAAACACGCGTGTCACAAATACACGGTACAATCTGCACTAATCCACACGAAATGTCAGACGATCTCGTGACTATCAGCTGTGAAAAAAAAACAAGATCACCAAATAATCTCTATATCCTTTGATTCACGAATGCAAGCGTGTTTTTTGTGTACGTTGAGAAGTTTAGTAGAACAAAGGTATTGTTTCTCATTGCTGATTTTATTTAATTATCAAAAACAATGCTATCCGTCTCGTAATCCGGTTACTCTACAATCTACAATTTTTTTTTGCAATTCATCTATTTTCATATACGCAGAATACTAGAATTTTTTATCGTTATCGTGGCCTGATTTCAATTTGTGCAACCGGAGTTATGCGGTCAAGAGTTTAATTGAGTGTTTATACGAAACCAACATGTACATGGATCTGATGCGTTAATATATATAGATATGTGTAAAATTGTCGATCTTTGTCACGTAACCTCGTCGTAATTCCACTCATTAAATCATCGTGTCCTCGATAATTATTACGTACTTGATTAACAATGCATTTCTCGATGTTTACATGGGGAAACACAAATGAATCCAATCAATTACGAAACATTTATGGCTCGATAATCATGCACAAATGCGCTCTGATCGCGATGAATCGATTTGTTGGAAAACAATGATGACACCACCGTTACCGTATATTTAATACCAAAAATACTTTTTTTCAAATCTGTTGATTTTTATTGACGTTTTAAAATCTTTTGCGATTCTCCTATGAGTATCATTTTATCTTTGGGTATTGGAAAATGTCTTTGAAATCTCATGAAAAAGAAAGCTGTTTATTTTTTGGTTATGTTTATATTTGAAAACAGAATTGCAAAACAGTTTTAACTTTTTCTGCGGAACAAAAATTAATTTGCCATGATTACTGATGATTGAAAACCATCTAATGGATAGAAAATTTTTTTGGGAAAGTTACACCAAAAAAAGAATCATGAAGTTTAGCCATAAAATTAAGAAAATACACAAATGAACGGATGAACTTGCAAGCGATAGTAAATAATTCAATAATATATTAAACAATGGAATTTATTTTCAGGATAATATGGATATTTGGTATCTGGTAGAAAATTTATAAAATTTTATAAAATGGGTGAAGACAATCATATAAGAGAGCAATGGCAGCTTCTACAGAGTCTACGGTCAACGGTAGAAGGTTTACTGGTTTACGGAGTCTCCAATGTTTGGAACGTTTATGGCGGATTAAACAGATTGCATAGCGTTATCGAACAGATTTTCAAGCACGGATGTAGAATATTTGATCCATTGGTAAGTTCTATTTTTTCAAAAAATCAATATTTTCACAACTATAATTGAAGCTTAAACTAGTTTCATTATATCTTGCAGTTGATCCTCAAAAATGAGTTTCACATTCCCCAATTCCCTAATTTTATAATGTTATCCTAGGCTTCTTCTTGAGTAATTGATCACTTGAAATTCAGTACAATTATAGCCAACCAAATTGACATGACTTTTCAGTTTACTAGAGTCATTGTCAAACGATCTCGATACACTGAAGACTAAAATTTTCATTGCAAAGTTGTATTTCAATTCATGTCCGTTCTTTTACTTCAAGGGTGAACCAGATTGTTGGGTATTTATACAAGGCTTGAGTTGGCTGCAACCTTCCCTGGCAATATCACCCTCGGCTGTCCAGACTGACGACTATTTGTTGAATCTACCAGCACGAATAACATCTCGCAGAGATCTATTATGGATGTACAAAAGGTGATTAATCTTTTCCAGAATATTAGATGACGTAATTTAAAAAATTGTCACACAGATTCACATAGCCCAATTTTAATTGTTAACTGAGGCGGTACTTGAGCATTTGCAGAAGAATATAAAAAAAGTTGAATCTCGTTCGTATGCTGCGGACATTGAGCTCCAAAAATAAATTTATTGAATTCGGCCTATTTTATAAATTCAGCATATCAATATAATAAAAACCAATATAAAAGTAACTGTTTTTTTGTGAATTACAATGATATATTTTGAAACTAAGGCTCGTCGAAAATAATCATCTAAAACAAAATGCATACATTCAAAAACGAAACAACATGAAAGATTCGAAGTGAGTAACAGAACGAATAACGAGTTGAAAATATTGACAGACTTATATTTGTATTTTCAGTTTGGAAAGTCATTCGCTTTCTCAAAAACTGTCGTGGCTGCTATCAGACAAAGAGCATTTGTTGTCTTGTCTCGAGCCATGGGCTTTTCTTTGTCAAGAAAGTTTGGCTGAAGCCACGCTTATTTGTCTCAGAGCCGTGGAGAGAAATCAGGCTGCCTTACTGACGGAAATTGATCCCTGCTTGGTTTGTAATTTCAATCATTTAAGATAACATTGAAGCAGAGGTTTCGAATCAATACTTCATTAAGGAGTTCCGGTATAACGGCACCGAACTCCTAATCCTCACACAAAAAAATCCGCACTTATTTTTATCCATGCCAAACTCCACGCGCAGCATCCTAATCTCCTTTTTCGTTTATCAGTCTCGAGCTATCACTCTCTAAACATTTAAAATCGATCTCTCGGTCCTCCAGTAGACGTTGCACGCTGTACGGGTGCTCCCCGCCTCTCTATTGCTCAGTGGAGTAATATTGAATCAAAGTAAGAACAATGGGGCTACTTGTGACAGTCCCAAAAACGCTTTTGCTTCGGGCAGTTCATCTTTGTCAATCGAACGATTAACACGTGCACTCTCTCGGGTACCGAGGTCACGAATAAATCTAACCCGATTTTTTTATTCATTCAAGAAACTCAAGTGAGATGCCTGCGGTTTTTGGTGAACGCCGGTTTTACGAATAGAATAGGGAAAGATTATTTGAAAATTTAGTTAAAAATTTATATCATTAAAAAGGGTATTATTGCGATTGCAGTGTCCAAAAATTGAATAACTCATCGATATTGTTTACTTGGAGTAATCCACTTATTTATAAACGAAAACAGTGAGTTTTCCACCCCTTGATCGGACGTACGGGCTTTTCTTGTGTGAATAATCTTTCCCGATTCGATGAGTTCAATCGATATTCAATCCCGAAAGCATAATAAATCACGGCGTGGATGTTTCATTCGCAATTATTTTCGCATGTTTGCCATCGGGGTGGAGTTGGAATCACAGTTTTTATGATAGTTTGGTATTTTATGTTAACGGTTCTTTCGAAGTGTGTTCTGTAAGACGATTCACGTACGAAATACGAATAATCTCAAAAAGAGATCTCACCTGTTACGTCCTATTAACGATTCTGACTGAAAAAATGAAATGTCAATTTTAAATAAAACAATTGCCGTAATAGCTTTTTATACATTGATTATTTCTAATTGTTGAAAAAGATTGAAAATTGACACTGTTGACAAATTCCTGAGTCTATTGGAATTAGTCATTATTTTTCAATTTTTTTTTCAGTTTCTACCGGGCGGTCGTTTTTTAAAAAACAGCCCAAAACGTCATCGGCGATCGTCATCGTATCCAACAAATTTTGGAATCGTGAGGGACAAGACGCCGAAAAATTCGTCGCAGACGAATGATCCTGAGGAAAAAGCTGGAAGAATCGAAAAGGGGGGAAAGATGGATGATGGAACGAGTGAAAAAAATGGAAATTTAACCGGCGACGTTGGAAGCGAAGATCGGGAAAACGAAATTTCTCTAAAGTCGTGGAACAGTTTGCCGGTGCTTTGCAAGGACCACGAAGTTTGTCAAAAAAATTGTCCATTGCCTTTAACTGTTTTCATGGCGTCCAATCGACCAGAAGAGGATGTGATCCGTGCTGAAAAGTCGATAACTCTCGCAGACGTCATAAAAGTCGATTACAGTGAGGCTAAAATGACAGAAACGTGTTCGAAAAAACATTATTTCAACGGGAAAAAACCAAAAATTCCACTTCGAAAATTAAGACACAAGAAAAATTCGTATCCAACGAAAAATGATATTGTTGATGCGTCCGACGTTCAAGAATTTTCAAACAATTTTTACGCAGAAAGAAAAGAAGACATTGAAAAGTTTTCGAGTAAGTCGCGTGTCAGAAAGATAGATAATTTTGAAAAAACTTCAATCAATTCTGGTGCACCAATAATTGCTAGTTCTGGGGACATTTCGAAAAATTCCGATGAGCCAAATTTCGAAGAAAGTACCGTAAATCCGCTTCTCGTTAATTCAGGAAAACGAGAAGATGGAAATTTTCTAAGCGATAAAATAAAAATTGAGACTCATCAAAAAGTGAGGAGGAAAAGTCTTTTTTCGTCCGGTTCAGCGCCAGAGTTTTCCGGCTCTTGGAGCCTCGGCGTTGAAGGTCAAAAGGATGTTAGAACGCCGAAAAAAAGTTTTATGGAAGATGGGGGCTCCAGCATTCAGCCTATGGCAACCGGATATTTTCCTCGACCTCTTGAAGGGCAGAGTCTCACGAGCTTTCTCTCTTCTGCCCAGTTTTCTCGTGCCAATGCCGAACTCGATCGTGAAAATGCTCATTTCAGTATTTCTGAAGCTATGATAGCTGCCATAGAACAGGTAGGTCGAAATTGTAAGAAAAAAACTGAAAGAAAATTTTTTCCTCCAAATTTTTCTGTTCGTGTTCAGATCTCATATGTAGATTAATGTTCTTTTTATCAAAGACTAATGATCAAGCATTCGTAATTATTGTAGGTAAAATGCAATCGACAGTTACGTTCAATAGACGAAACCGTGGATGAAAGCGACGAGGAAATTAACAACTTGAAACAACGAATTCGGATGAGAAGACGTCAGAGGCAAGTGGAGCAAAGAAAAGCTGGAAATTGGAGCCGGGAACTTTTAAGTGATGGGAAAACCGACAGTAAGTATTGACTGTGCTTTATTTTCAATTACCTCCAAATTAACGATCGTTTTTCTTCAATTTTTCCCTATTCGAAAAAAATATCAATTTCATTATTATCGGAAATAACAACCATCAAAATATTATATAACATTTAAAATTATCGTGACAGATCAGCCTATTGGAGCATTCAACTTTTCTTATTAATTTATCAAACGATTCTTTTTAGCCACAACTACGGATCAGAGTGTGAGTCCTTTATCCAGCTCACCAGGAACTCCATCTGACAATACAATTTCGACGGATGGCGTGGATGATCTTGAAATTGATGACGTTCGAAACTTATCCCAATTGCGATCGTTCGGTAAGAATTTCTCGTTGTAAGCCAGGGGATTATATGCGAACAAATAACGATGGTTCCATTAGCTTGTCATTAATTGTTCCGTTCTCGAATGAATAAATTTTGTTGAAAGTAATTTATATTCCTATATTCTTCTAATACTTGGCGTCAGACTTCTGCCACATCTCTCGGTATGAGGAAAACTCGAAATCAGAATTTCAAAACCACGACTCGTACGAATACCATTATAAAAGTGGTATTTCATTATTAATATAATGAAAAATGGATAAAACAAAACGTTAATGGAATTTTATCTTATCGAACATTAAAAATTTATTAGCTCACCACATTTTGGACAGAACGGCTTTTTCATTGGTTTTTTTTTTTTTCACAGGTGCTTCTATGTCAATGGCGTCTTTATATTCGGATGCGGATTTATGTCGTTCGTCACCAAGACGAGGAAACGAATCCGCCTTAACTGACAGTATAATTTCGGCAGAGGGAGTTGCTCTATGTCTAATAAGCAGATTCAGCGAGCGACATTTGCCGAGAGCCAGTGAGTTGCAGTGGCTCGTTTCCGAGCAAGATGCACCGCAGCAGGTATATCAAATTTAATATTATAAAGCGAATAATGGAATTTTCACTTCTTTTGAAATGAATTTTATAAAATTACACATTGTCGAAGTATCAGTTGTATTTTTGAACAACATTTTTCGAATAACTTGTCAAAACACCTTTTTTTCTATGAAATTGATCATTTTTTTATCATTTCAAAGCTACTGCCAATGCCTAAAAATTGGTCCGCCAATTTAATGGATGAAGGACAAAGCGATGATGCGACCAGTCAAGTTATCCCCCTGAGAGGGACAATCGAGTGGGCTCCTCCGCGTCCGCAAATAATTTTTACGCCTCACCCGCCACCTGCGTAAGTGTAAAAATCAACGGGATTACTCAAATAAATAAAATAAAGAAAAAAAAAACAATAATCAATTAATCAAAAGAGTGATCATATCATTGACGATTCGTAGTATTTATGATTCTACCAGCACTTCTGATCAGATTTCAGAATGAACGATTTGTTTTTTCAGAAAAAAAATTCGTATAGCAAAACAGAATTATCGTTGCGCAGGCTGTGGAATGAAAGTTGCCGTAGAATATGCGAACCGATTTCGTTACTGCGAATATTTGGGGAGATATTTCTGTACCGGATGCCACACGAATCAAGTAGCGCTGATACCCGGGAAAATATTGTCCAAATGGGACTTCAACAGGTACAAAAACCTTGACTTTCTAGTAGTCGAGCTCATTCGTATTCTTTTTCGCATATTAGCGAAAAAGTCGTTAACGAAATTCTCTTTTATTTGCAGATATCCGGTCTCAAACTTTTCCTACAGATTGTTGGACCAAATGGCGGTCGATCCATTGTTTCAGGTCAATGATTTGAATCCACTTTTGTACAGGCGGGTAAAACAACTCGAACGAACGAGATTACTACGTACGCAATTATTCTATCTCAAAGATTTTATGCTGACATGCAGATTTGCCCAAAGGTATTTACCATGTAAATGTGTTTGTTGCCTTTATTTTGAAAAATCATAACGTTCTTCTCGTTTTTAATTATTCATGGATCGGTGCAGCGATAATAAATAATGAATGAAAAATTGACATCAGTATGAGTTTTGAATACGAGAGACGAGATTGAAAATCCGTAGCTTCAGAATACTTTTTCTTTGTCTACTTGACATCTAATGATTTTCAATATTTATGTTTTGTAGTGTGCAGGAAGCTTTGAAAAAACAACCGAATTATATTTTCAACGATCCCCATATTTATTCTATGCAAGATTTGGTCTCCGTCAAAGTTGGCACTCTTACAACAAAGCTAAGCGAAATTGTGCAAGATTGCTGTGCTCACGTTTCCGAATGTGTGGTAAGTTTTACTTTATATATTTCTGATATTCACGAAATTTCGTTACTCGTTTTAATGCTTTCAATAAAAATGAAACTAATGATCGATTCTTTTTTCACAGCTCTGCGAGGCTCGGGGTTTTATGTGTGAATTATGTTTCACAAAGGGTAATTCTAAGGTAATATTTCCATGGGAGCTGTCGAAAGTAACGAGATGCAACGATTGCGGCTCTTGTTTTCACATCGAGTGTAAAAACCTGGCCAAAAACACGTTGAACTGCCCGCGTTGTTTGAGGCTACGTGAGAGACGCTCTCTCAAGGGTTAATCCTCCTTAGCGAAAAATTTAACGAAGCAAATTGGAAAAAAATAATTTTCTTTTCTCCGACAAAGGAATATTTATTTTCATTGAACTCCGGAGCTTTTTCTCAATTATCGTAGTCATCATAAGCTGCCTAGTCTTTTTTTAGATGATGAGGCATTTAAGCCACTTTTACACAGCAAAATGTTGACACCTTTGATTTATACCAAAATTCAGTATTGCTTTTGTACAGACAGAGGGCTTATTTCGGAATATTTCGATTGCACAATTCAAGAGATTTTCACAGCCAATTAATACCTCATTTTCTGCACTACTGATCTGGTTCAAACCGTGGTTGTTCGGCCAGATTAAAGAGTGGCAAATCTATGCGAATCTGTGTGTACTTTTTAATGCAGAAGATCGAAGGTCAGATCTGTGAAAAATGATTTTTTCTCACTGAGACCAAAACAATTTTTGTTCATAAGCGGATCAAAAACTTTAACTAATTCTGGTGATCGGTGAAATAGCTAAATCGAGTCCCAAAACGTAACTATTTAATGCTCATGAAAAAAAATCGTAATAACACCAATCAAAACGGCGAAATCAGTGCGTTTGTACACAAAAGTGACGTGGCATGACTGAAATACATTTTTTCTCAGGAGGCCGGACCAACGAAAAAATTATAAAACTTTTCATAGCTCTTCTCCGACCGTCGATAGTTGTTATTTTTGAGAGTTTCACTCGATTGAATTTTTACTAATATGAAATTTTCAATAATTACCTGAATATTGAGATCAATATTGATAAACGTAAAGTACAAATCAACTCAATTGAGTATTCTATAATCTTTATCAATAATCCCTTTAACTGAAACCTGAGTTTTGATTCTACAACTCGTTTGCGAATGGAGTTACATTCAAAAGTGATCAAAGCATCGAAATATATTTAATTTTCTATCTTAACGTTCTTTCAACAATGATTTCGTACAAACTTAAAGTACACTTTTAAAAATCGAAACAGTATCGACATCTCGTGGTAAAAATCGTTTAAATCCCACTCGATCATTCGACTATGAATTTCTTCATCGTTTTAAAAATCTCAAAATATTTTGTTTCTCTGCAAGTTCTTGGAAGGTTCATATTTCTTCATGATTTTTTCGTAATCCGGCCTCCTCGAATAAGAACACAACATTAGTGGTAAGATGCATGAATCGCACTGTGAAGTATTTTTCGATTAATTTTTCCAATGTTTTTTACCGAAATGTAAAGATATTTTGCATACGATATATTTTTCCGGATTTCTTCCGAGCCAATAGAGAGCTAAAATCGATGAGCTCTCCTGGAGAATGTCCGAAAATAAACAGTAGCGATCGGATAATGTCCGAAGTTCAAATGTTGGGGATCAGATTGCGCGCCGAGGATCCGAGATCTTTTTTATGGCAAATTTCTGTACGATAAAATATAAGCATAGTCGAGCTCTTGACCGCGTTTTACTCGAGAAGAAATATTTTTGCTTCGTTTCGTAACGACATTCCGGAAGGAAAATTAATCGAATTTATTATTTGTATTCCAATGATCTAAAAAATTGAAAGCCATACGAGAAGATTCCTGTGAAAATAGTTGCAATCGATACAGAGTTTCGTATCACGCTGAAACGTAAACGTTTCGCTAGAATATGTGACTCGAGTCGATGGAGTTCGAACAAAGCTTTGGTTCCATTTGTCAAAACAACATATTTAAAACTCGATGAAATTTCAGAGGCCTCGTTTCGAGAAAAAAAGGAATATTTTTAATTCCAGAGTAATAAAGACTGAAGCTTTGTTAAATCGATATTTCCACTTGTAATGTAACAAAATGTACATCTGATAAAATTGATTTTTTTTCAATCAACAGGATGTAGAAAAAGTGTTCCTGTGACTTCACAGTCTAATAGTAGTACATGTTATTTAATGTAATAACGCTATTTATAGTACCTGGTATTTATGAAAAATAATCGAACAAATGTTAATTTATCGCTGTTGTCTATTTTACAAAGAATTTACGATAAACAAATAACCGCTCAACTTCGATTGTTTTCTCTGTAATTAATTTTCCTTGACATATTTTTTCGGCTTCTGAATGGAAAATCACTGTAAGGTTGACCATGAATTTTGCACAGGAAAAGTCGTTATTAGGATTCACGAAAAAGTTGAAATAATCTTATCAAATTTGTATATTCCTTGCAAAATTTCACTGGTGATCGAACAATATTCAGAAACTAAAAAAAACTCATTCAAAGATTCAAAGATAATTTGAGAGCGAAAAGATCGAGCACTGACTGACAGAACTTGTAAATTTCGACGAAAAAAAGTTACAGCGATTCGCAGTGGATGCAGAAAGAGCTGCTTATCCTCGGAATGCAACGCTCCGAGAAAATACACGAAACATTTAAATTAGTGAAATTTGTACAATAAACTATTAAACTTGATAGACAGGACGAGAAAATCGATTCCCTGTTGCTACACGTGTCTTTTGCAAGTTCAATAAAAACCTGGCGATTTCTATCCTGCATGGAGATACGCAAAAGGTGAAGGTTCGTTTGCTGCATCATACGGAAGCTTCCCTCTTGCCCGTTGCATAATTCATTCCATAATATCGTTGGGTAAAAAACGTAAAATATGCAACAGAGAATCAATTATCCTGATAACTGTTCAGAGAAATTGCTTTAACTACCTCCAATTAGTCAAGTATAAAAACTCAGCTACTTTATAGATACTGTGCTGATACGAAGCTACATAAGGGGCAGTGGAAACCATGCACTCCTTTAAGGGGTTTAATCGTACAGAGCTTCGCATTGACTTGCGTCTGTGCTGCTTCAAGGGATGGAGCGATCGAGTGACACATCGAACAGAATCGTTGTCGACTTCGTTCGTGTAATAGTATGAACATGTTCAAACGTCTCTTCTCTTGAATACGGGGACCCCGAATTCGCCAATTTGATCAAGACTTATGCCTTGAGTTTTGCTCAATTTTCTTCCTCTCGATTTTCCGGATCTTCACGCGCCTCCTTCGACTCGTTTCGTTCGCTTCGCGGATGTTCCGCATCGGGCGTGTACTTTTCGGCGTTTCGGTCACCCGGCAGCCTCGCGTCAACGTCGAACGCATGCTTTTCACTTGCTTGCTCGCCATGCTCGCCATTTGTTCGTCCTCGACCTACGTACGCGAGCCTTACGGACGTCAGCTTTCGAAAAGTTAGCCAAGTCCAATTCCAATACGATTCGATAGATTTCCATAGAGCTTCGACAGATTTCGATAGAGTTCCAATGAGCTTCGATACGGAGCTGAAAAATTTGAAAAAAAGTATTTAAATATTTGAAGATTCGATGGCATTCTAGAGTGCATCGCTTCCATACAAAGCCGCGAAAAAACTGTGGGTTTTATGGAAAAACAGGAGGCCGTTTATGCAGTCGAGCCCAGAAGCGGAAACACTCGTGTGGAGATGAAAATTCTCAGGACGTCCTTCCCGAAAAAACCTCCGAGCTCTTTGCTCGGTAAAAGCTCGCCGTACGGTCCGAAACTGGACAACTTGATTCTGCGTCTGCACGGCTCCGGCATCGCGTCAAAAGCTGGATACAATTCGGCGGAAGATGAGTACAAACCGGCATCCGACAAAAGCATACGATTAAGGAAGTTGAGGCTGTACAGTCATTTTTTTTACCCAAAAGTGATGACCTGTACCTTTAAAAGTTAGGCCAGTTTACAGTTTGGCAATGTTGCATACACTTTAAAGAAAAGTTGGGGAAAAAAAGACGAAAAACTGGTGAAAGCTCAGTCGAAAACACGAACAGTGACGATCCTAGCCTCAAAAAACTGCACGGAAAACAGATTATTATTAATATAATCTCAGCAAATCTCCTAATAAATCTGAAAAAAATTGACATTATTCGGCAAGCCTTGCTCATGTTGCCCAAAAAATTTCATATTTTTAGCATCATTTTTAACGGAGATATCACCGAATGTGTCTTGACTTCCATAAGATTACATGTTATTTGGCCCAAATTCAACTTTATAATATTAGGAATAACAATAATAATTTTGGGCCGTCTGAGTAGCTCGTTCACGTGATAAATGAATGTGCCTGAAAAGAGTGAGAATTGAAAAAGAAAAACAATTCGGACATTTTTTGAGATCGAAATGATACATTTTTTCGTTTTCCACTTTTTCAGAAGATTCAGGAGCTCGTGTTTTCAAATATTTCGGCAAAAAAGTAAAAAGCACGATTTTTAAGAAGATTTTTTTCGCGCAAACTATTTTCAGAGCACTCATTCGTAATTTCGGATGCGGATCACCGCAGTCAGAATAAAATAACGATGTTTGATAATTGCCAAATATTTGTTTTCTCCTCAAAAACTTTCGTGAGTTTCGACACTTTCGTCAACACCGAAGCATCAATACAAATGTCTAAAATCCACGATTTTATATTTTCATATTAATTATGACAAGCTTGCTCGCCGAGAGGATCGATTCGTGAAGAACCGAAGCAGTCGTTTTACCGATTTAACGGTCAGCGATTTCATCCGAAATGTGCAAAGTAATGGAATAGCATTCTGCTGATTGTTCCGTTGCGTGCGTTAACCAATTTTTTTGTCACCACGATACGTCAATACTAAAAGCTTACTGTGCTATAAATAAGAAATAAATCCATTCGCCCTCTTCCCAAGGTAATATTTGGCTTTGAATTTGAGTTTTCGTGTGTGCATTTATCGTGAACAATTTATCAACTCGGCATGCGAAATTCAATTCTTTAATCCGTCGATGTGATTCGTACGATGGTGTTTAGTGTAACAGCCAGTGACGCCCCAAAAAAATATTTCAATCCGAAATATCGCAATTTTTTTCAATCCGAGTGTTAATGTTAACAATGTTATATAATTATAATTACATAACAATATAATACAAGTATAAATATAAAAAGAATGAAATTTTTTTAAAATATAAAAATAATAAATAAAATAGAGAATAATATAAAAGATAAATACAACATAATTATAAACGAATATAATAAATATTAATAAAATCTCGCTTAAAGTCAAAATAATTGTTATACACGACGCTATATATTTTTGGCCTCGCCATTCGAACATTCTTCGAAGACAAAACTGTTAATTTATGCATCATGCCTTAACGTATGCAACTATTTGTTAAATAACATTTGAAAATTAATATTAGAAATGATCTCGAATAAAGGACCATTTTTGAAGTATATATTAATTCTTAGATTGAATGTACGTGTTTAAGGAGTTTCGGTACAAAAGTCAAAATATTAAGAAATTGATCAAATTTGGTGATAATGTTCTTCAACATCAAGTGCGAAAACACAAATTTTTTAAAAATTTTCTTCTACTTAGTTATCGAGTAATTACGCATTAAAGCAGATTTCTTATGCCCGGAATGGATACCTATATATATGGAAACGCTATGCTTATACACGTAAACTTTAGTGATCAATTACTCGATAACTGTGTAGAAGAAAAATCTTAAAAAATTTGTATTGTCAAATTTGGCACTAAAGAATATGTTCACCAAATTTTATAAAATTCTAAACTTTTTGAAATTTTTTATGTTTTTAGCATGGTTTAGCATGGCAACATTGTATCGCCTGTACCGAAACTCCTTAATCGAAAACCCTTCGTCGAATCATTATTTTTTTATTATCGAATTAACAGTTTCAATATATTTGCATATTCGGTATTGAATCCCAGTTTCAATTAAAATCGCCGTTCGCTAATGGGGAAAAAAATTGAGACTACAACTATTCGCGCGCCTCGTAATTTTTTTCTTTTCGTTGTAACTTTTTAACGAAAAAATTTGGCATCGATACGTATTGCAAATATCTTTGTTGCCGACGGAAAGACGTTTCAGAGCGCTGCTGACGAAGGTAAATGGTTTTTGGTACGGTGTGGGTACGGTCAAATAATTGTAGATGGGGACACGTGCGAAAACCGAAACATCGTTTTTTTCAACTGCATCGCTATGTCAATGTATTTCGAATATTTTGTATATATTTGTTTGTTTTTACAAAATCGTTGCATAATCAAAAGCGGTATAAACAAATGTGTAACTTTGAGAATATCCGCAGCAAAACAAACAGCCGTACACTTCGTTCTGCGAAGCGCGGCGATACGAAAGTAAAATGCATAAAATATATCAATATTGAACTGAAAACGATAGCGTGTTGTTTCTGAAATTAGTGCGCGGTCACAAGGCAAGCTCGTGAAGCCGAAAAATATTTTTACTATACAGTTATCGAAACCATCTCGCAAAGCCAATTATACAATAACGGGATCTCTCTGTGCCGGAATTTTCTTCGAGCTGTAATGTCCGTGTCGAAAAAACCTTCGGAGAATTCCCCGCTCTTTACTGGGGCATCGAGTGTTTTCAAAAATAATGCCCAGGTACGATAAGATGCAGAGTAATGTTCATTCGAAAGGGGTCGGGGGGAGACACATTTTTCGAAAACAATAATTTTTTTAGAATTTGATCTCTGATGGCCTGTAAGACTGATTGCCGGTAAGAAAAGTAAGGTTTTGGCGGTTGATCGAAAAGTTTGTCGAAAACTCTTGAGAACGACATCGCAAATCGATTTCGCGAGTTCTTTGTTCTGACTCGGATTGATTTTTTTAGTCGAAAGTTTTACGAGTCGTGCAATTCGGGCCTCGGACCAAAAATTGGCCAATCCGGATCAGTAGAATCGAAAAAAATCGAACGTACTTAGCGGTACGAAGCTCGCTGTCGCGCCGATGTGGAGGGGGGAAGTCGGAATCGGTACATGAGCGAAGTAAGTGCACCAGTATACGCCGAGTCGTCAACACGGGCAGGTGGGTGGTGGAATGCTCGCTCGGCTCTCGTGTGTCTCGTTTCGCTTTTAAATTTCAATTTACCAACAGTCACATTTTCTTTCAATTAACTGATCAGGATCGTGAGTAGAGAAAAGAAATGTCGCTTAAATAAACAAAAGCAGAACTCGAAGCACCGGTTGTTTGAATCACTGAAGGATAATTCGTTGGAATATATTTCTTCGCTTGTTTAGTGCTTCGAGAGTTTTCGCAGCAAGGATTTTTCGTCCAGTTGCATCTCCGCAATCGCACTTCGTTAATCGTGAGTTGTAACATTTATTCGAATAACGGAACACGAAGAAAGTAAACTAACTTTCAACGACTCACGAACAAACTTTTTCTTCGTTCCCCGAGAATCGCGAGGTACCCTTGAAAATAGGGCTTCTCAACGTTCGCGTGAAAGTTTGGTTGGGCACGTTATCATCAGCGCTCGTTCTTCTTTGTACCTCGATATTTCGTCACTCAATTAACCTCATGCGAACTACAAATTGGCGATAAACTACGCCACAGAGGTCATGGACGAGGGTTTGAAAATGATCTCACAACGTAAATCCACGCGTCTTGAAACGAAGCATTCTAATGAAAACCCTAAAGAAATAGTGCACCGTAGAATCTAATGGGAAAGTGCTGAGGTCGAAAGAGCAAGCGATTATCAGTGAACAAAAATCTCGCGTCAAAGTTCGAGATTGCGTGTATACACTCCTTATTCAAAATTTTCTCTTGCATTTTTCGCCCTCTTTCTCTTAAATCCGCAATTTCATTGAGAAATAACGGCGATTTAAATCATCTTAAATATTTCGATTTTTCAAATGAACGAGTCTCACAAAAAAAACTCGAGCAACAACGCGATCAAGATAAGCGTGGGGACGTTTTGAACTGTCGCATCGGCGACCTCGTGCTAAACGCGCGAGAGCTTCCCAAGACCTTTCTGATGTGATTTTTGTGGTATTGTGGTAAATACATAAACCGTCGTCTTTTTTCGTTACTGCATAGAAACGGCCCATGATATTCATTATATAAATTCCTTGAGCTTAAAGGGGTCAACGAAATGGTTGCGCCAGTCAACGATATCGTATTCGCTGAGTAGTTATTCCGTCTTAAGGGGGTATTTTTTCTCTATCATCTGCTTGCAAGCGAGAAATTCCTCACGACATGCGGGTCTCCAGAATTTCGTAATGCATTACGAAACTTGACGTGTTCGGATTCCTTTTTCTTTTGTTAACAGAAATATTTGTGCAGCCGTCCTTTTCGCTCACAGTGTTTGGGAGATTTGATGACGGAAATAAAAAATTCAGCGTTAAATATAACGCTTCATAAAACTCAAAAAACCAAATCACCAATATTAATTATAGTTTCGATAAAGTCAAAGGAAATTCAATGAATTCGTCGATTTCTAGTCATTTCCGTCTTAAATTACGCCCGTTTCCTCGGATTATACATTGGTCATGAATAAATAGCGAAAGACTCTTATGTGCTGCTGGGAAAGTGGAAGAGTAGACGAGCAGCGAGAGAAATTGACATTGTTTGGAAACCCCGTCACCGAGTGCGAGTTCCACTTCCGATATCGGACGTGTTTTGTGCGTAACACGCATATATAGGTACGAATTATTTAAATAAAATCTTTCAGTGATATTTTATCAAAACGTCGCGGTAATAACGAGGAATGAAAAGCCTGAATTTATGTTGACAAAAACTCAGAGTCACCTTCGCGAGACGGAGTTTGACGGTCGAACAGGAAGCCAAAAATAAAACTAAACAAATATTGTTTGGGCGGTCGTCCGTTCAGAGCGGGACTTTCGAGGCAATTTCTCGCGACACGTCAAACGGGTCACCCGGTATGAGGAGAATAATAACTCGTTCAAAATTTTCGTATTCGCAGTGTTTTGAAAAGCTCGCGAGCTCGTCTACGAGAATATGCGTTCAAAAATGGGGAGCTGGAGAAACTCCGTTTGATCTTCGTTTAACCTTCAATAAAGAGATTTTCATTGGAAATATTCGTGGATATCATTGGAAACCGTTGCGAATTGATCGGAAAAATTTTCAAGCTACGTTGCCGAACATTCGTTGAAGAATGACGTCCTTAAGAACTGTCAAATTTTTACGGAACCTTGCCGAATTTTCACAATTCCTAAATTATTCTATTAAATAATTTACAGTTCGATATCTTGAAACGTCCGGGACAAAATGATATGAAAAAAATGGGAAGAAACCTGAAATGATGACAATAAAAAAGGAAATATTGAGTGCTCCAAGAAAATGTTAATACTTGAAAAAATGTCACAAGTAAATTTTTTTTTAAACGATTTCTCAATAGTCAAATTCAGCAACGATACATGCCTTCGAAATAAACGAGGCAGGTGAATCAGTGAAAAAAACATTCGATTCCCGCTCGCTGCGAGGTGGCAAAATGAATGCAATTTTATGAAGAACTTTACGACGCTGAAGCTTGCAACGTTGGAGTCCAACGAAATGGAGGAAAAAACATTTTTAATTCACTCATTTTTTATTTCACGAAGTATCGGTGCAGCTTGAAAAATTAATGACACTGAAGTTTCCAACGTTGGAGTCCAACGAAATGATCTAAAAAAACTCTCAAATAATTCCAGTAAATCTCCAATCTTGTTCCCTGCCGAATTTCCAATTCGTCATTTTTCAAGCCACATCAATAATTCGTGAAATAAAAAAATAATGAATTATAAATCTTTTTTTCGTTCATTTCGTTGAACTCCAACGTTGCAAACTTCAGCGTCGTAAAAATTACGAATTGCAAATTCGGCAGGAAACGAAATTGGAGAGTTACTGGAATTATTGGAGGCTTCTTTTACATCGTTTCGTTGGACTCCAACGTTGCAAACTTCAGCATCGTAGAACTTTGACAAATTCCCGTGGTCGATGGCTGGCCTACTTATGCCCACAAAAGTCTTTGACGAAGGCTCGAGCAACGTTTCAATATTTTTTTCGCATACAGACGAAAAAAAATGTTGTCTCGAACATTCTTTACTAATGTCTGTTTGTTCTTGGCTCGTGAATTGCGAAGAATTCGATTAGTCCACCCGGTATAATGAGAGAGCAGGAGACTCGTTGGAAGAGTTATTGACAGTTGTGTAGGATTTCCAAAGACTGTTGAAGTCAGTTAGAGGAATCAGTTTGAAAAGACGACGCTGAAGTTTGCAAGGTTGGAGTTCAGCGAAATGAACGAAAAACAGATTTGTAGTTCGCCAATTATTTATTTCACGAATCGTTGGTGTAGGTTGAAAAACTACGTTTTTTTTTAGATCCTCGTTGGACTCGAGCGTTGCAAACTTTGGGGTCATTTGAAAAGAGGATTTTCTATTGAGATACTTGAGTTGACCCTGAAATGTGTCAGCTCAAGGTCAGAGTAGCACTTCCATATTATTTTGACTTTCGTTCAAGACATTTTGAACGTTGATTTTAGTGTTTTTGGAAAAAATGTCTGGTAACACTTGAACTAGCACACGAGGATACAAATATTCGTACAAACTTGAAATTAAAGCAAGCCACTTGACGAGTGGTCGAGTCGCAACTCCATTTACGATCGAAAGTATGTGCTTTGTTTTGAGGATTAAATGAAAGGAACGAACATTTATTTCCCTTGATCCATAAAATAACTCGAATTTCTGCTCAGAAGTGAGCTTGCAGATGTTTCGAATGAAAACTCGTTTGAAAAATATGTAAAAAGCAGCTCAATGCAATTGTATCGCTCGACTCATTTTCCATTGGACCAAGGAGTCGAAAAAAATTGACAAAAAGCCTGTGCGCTTGTATATCTGCGAAACATGCGCGAAGACCGTGGAATTAGCTGATCGCAATGGGATTCGACTCCGTGACGTCACCAGGAGAGAGAGCGAGGCTCTAAGTAGGTTAGGTGGCTGTTCCGTACGTCCTGGGACACCGCGGCCCATTGGACAGTCGTGCGAACGTACGAGAACCGCGCGCGATCTTGATTCACAATCTTCACGAATTCATATATATATGGAAATCTGCAATTAAACGTATCGCTTATAAACAACATTACAGAGCGGTTCGCACACGTTATTCAGTCGTGAACTCGATTTTGGGTTAATCGCCCGGCTGGCACGTCACTTTTATTCTTTCCATTTGTTTGTTGTTGTTGTTGTTGTTTTTTTTTTTTATGTTTTTTGCTTATAAAATGAAAACTATCGGAGGAATCGTGACGGCGTAAAGAGAAAAATTGTAGAGAATAAAAATACGAAGAAAATGAGAGGTCGAACGACTCGATCGGAGCATTGGTTTAGGAGAAAATCGTTAAAAACTAACGAAAATGGAGTTTTTTTCAAAAATTCATGACTCGATGATTTTTTGAGTTGTAGCGTAGATCCTCCGGCCAGTATTAGTTAGTGAGATAAACTTCATTCGTGCGAAAAGCAGGTACTGCCCGACGCATAGTTTTCGATCTGTGGCCATTTGAATTTTTAACCATGCAATTTTCCAGCAGGCCTGAATGCCACAGATGTGATCCGATTTCAATTAAAAGGTATAACTGGATGGATAGGCTCGACCAAAAATTATATCTGATTGGAATTTCCGTACTTCGTGATGCAATAAAAATCTGAAAAAATCAACAACTTTGGAAAGCTATGAACAACAATTATCAATAATAATATTGTCCAAAAGTTGATAACAAATTGTTTAAACAATTAATTATTCAATAATTTTGCGGTGACCTATTGTTTTTTTTTTACGAATCAAATGTGCGTATTTTTCCGAATGCTCATGAATTTTTTCAGAATTTTCGTGGATTTCTGAAATTTCTTGGAAAAATTTTGAAAAAAATTTTTAAAAATTTGAATTTTGGATATGTTTTAGAAGACATATTTACCATAAGTTTTGAAAAGTCTCAAGGTTACTGGATCAAAAATGTACAAATAGAGCCACTCAAAAAATTTAAAAAAGGGAATTTCAAAAATCCATGAAAATTCTGAAAAAAATCATGAGCATTCAGAAAAATGCGCACATTCGATTCGTAAAAAAAAACAATAGGTCACCGCAAAATTATTGAATAATTAATTGTTTGAACAATTTGTTATTAACTTTTGGGCAATATTTTTGTTGTTGGAACTGTTGTGAAGAAAAAATCAGTCAATCTCGATTTTTCCAGGCGACTGTTAATGTTCCACAATTGGAAATCGCCTTTAAAGAACAATGATGAACCGCGAGACGCGGCACTGATACGGGAAAACATCTCGCCCGTTCGATCGTACGTGCAGGCCCTCGAAAATTACAGATACAGTTTGAGAGGGACGAAGCAACGGTTTTTTCGCCTCCGCTCCGAGAGAAAGTTGATGTCCATGCGTGCATTATGTTTGAGCACTAAACGTCGAAATAAAACGATCGGTCATCGTCTCGAACTTGCGACATGGTCTCCTCCCTACGTCGCACTATCGGGCCCCTCTGCTCCCACTAATTTTCCTTCTTTCTTGCGAACGAGACTATTTACAGTTACCAACATTGGTGAGAGTGTTGAACCCATTGATTTTTTATGTTAATGACAGCATGTTGAGTGAACCTGCTCTACCGAGAGACAGAAAGAGATGGAACAAAGGTCCGCTCTTGGACGAAGGTCAACGATCTCAAAATGCTCATCCTCCCTCACGCAATCTCGAACCGATAGTCCAGTTGCTTTGTGCGTGCCAACGGAGCGCTCCTGTTGCGGGCCATTCATTCTTTATACGAGGTGTCCTCAACGTTATGCCTTAATTTTAGACAACGGGATAGATCTTGACGCCATTAATAGAAAAGTCTCCAACCATTTTCCTCTCTGATCGGCCCTTCTCGAGATATAGAAGCTTCCCAATTTGTTGATGTTACGTTGGAAGTCTGTAGTCGTTGGCCCGAGATTAAAATTATCAAGGACTGTCCTCTCTGAGAATTGCGGTGGTATCGAGCTCTGGAGCTAGCGAGTATAATTTTTCGGACACCCCAAGCATCCTCTTGAACGTGCTGTTTTGTATTGAAACGTATGTATATCGCGGAGAAGCAAGAGACTCTCTTGCGATGAAAATAATATCGAGTGAAAGCTCCGGAGTTGAAGATCGTACGATATTATCGCGGACACTCGCAGCAAGGTTAGGGGCAGGAAAATAAATAATAATGATCAGCGAATCAGTCGGAGATTGCTCAAAGTCTTGATTATTGCTCTCGCTCTTTTCTTCTTCCTTTTCTATCACGCGAGTCAATAAACGTGCCGATTTCATCGCAGCGTCGCTCACAGCATCCAATTATCAATTGGAGATACGAGTTCGTGTATGAAACGTGGATAAACGCGAGGAAACAGTATTTTTTTCTAACGGAAAACATTGACCTTAAATAACGAATAAAAGAATAATTGTGCGACTATCCACTTGTAATGGATTCGCGTCCTTAAAGAACAGCTTTCACTGAAAACGTGATCCGTGAAAATGGAACGCGACTACCGAAAAATGGTCTTTTCGTGGCTTCATTAAATTACATTTATCACCCAAACGGCACGAAATCGTGAGGCAAACGAAAAATAACAAACAAACAAGAAATCTCGTCTTTCGTATGAAGAAATGACAAGCTTTTAAACTAATATCGCAGAATACTTTTTTTTGGCTGTAACTCGTCGAGTGTGCATCGAAGAGACGTCGTTTTCTATGGCTTGCGTGAATTTGAAGCTATGACGAGTTATCTTGTGTTCTCGTACCCGGGAAAAGCAATAACAGAGCTTCGGATAATGGCTCGTTCACTTTATCGGGCTGGTTGTCCCCCAAATCGTGGCGACAAGCCGGACAAGTATAGACTCCAAGTTTGAAACGACTTTTCAAACAATGTTTGCAAATATTGTGACCGCATGGCGTTGTAATCGGCCTGTAGACCAGCTCCTGACAGCTGACGCATAAGAACCTGAAAAAATGTAATTGGGAATGATAACTCGCCAATGTGAAGGAAAAAAAAAAACATTCTAAAATATCAATTTACCGATAGATGACGCGTTCCAAAAAAGCAGATTTCCCTCCGCTCACTACAGATCGACAATCATCCCATAGTTTCGTGTTTGCAGCATCTAGTTTCATGAGTTTAACGATTTTTTTTCCCAATCTATAATTTTCACGTTTGAACTTTTTCTTCGCTGGCTTTTCCCCCAAATCGTCATCGCCCTCTTCCAACTCGTTGCACTTTCTTGTTTTCTTTTCCTTCACCGAGTCCATCTCATATCCTTTGGGACAAATGAGTTCCAAGCCGAGAGCAGCTATTCTTTCTTTGCCCTCATCTGTCCAAGGCGCTGGAGAGGGATCGTCTCTTCTTAAACGATAACGCCACACCGAATATCCACTTTTCCCAGTTTCGGGAAAATACTTGACGACCTTGTACAATCCATCGTATCTATATATACACAAAATATTTTCAACCAAAATTATCCAAATTAATAAAAAATTCTGCTGCAGTTTTGGATTATTGCATAAAGGATTATAGGAATGAAAGATTTATTTTTCATTTTCTCACCGGTATCCAATTTTCGGAGCGTATTTATGTTCACGTCGATTATATTTCCGTACGACCCTGACTGGAATTCCGTCTTTCCAATTCTCCGCTTCAGCTCCGAGGGTCGAGTCGAGTTTCGCGCTACAATTGAGTGCGAGAGCTTTATTCATACGCGTCAGCGTTTGATCGCAACTCTGCTCGGCCGTTCTCTTGTTTCCTAAATTGATTTAAATTGAAAGGAGTTGAAAAACTGGTGTCAATAACGCTTTAATTGGGCCGGCGACACGGAATAAGCGATTGACAAAATTGTGTGAATTTTCATCGAAGTGGAAAATTCAACAATTCTTTATATCATGTCAATTTTTTCTTTTCAAACATTCTGTTTTTTTTTTTCAATTGACCCGGATTGAATTACCTGACAAATCTCGACCGCCCGAGCCCGTGTATATAAATTCATCGCCGTCGTCAATGTTGTCCTCGTAACCGCCAGATAGAACGATCGAATAAGCGCAGTCTTTTTCCCGACCGTGAATCCCACCAATGCGAGGTCTGTGCACTCCAGCTTGTGAGACCTGCGATACGTTTTCTTGAATACCAAATTGTTCGAAATTCCATCACTGAATAAATGACTGTTTCTAATATGTTATTCCTTCTAACTTCAATCTTTCACTCGAAGGATCGAACGAAAATCGGTTACTGAACATTTGATCGTATTTTTATATTTTTTTATGATAAATTCTTCATCATTTTCTGTGAATTTCGAATAAATTCCGAATTTGGCTATCACTTACTCCTAACCGGAATAGCCAAGACGTTCCGACTTCAACACCTGGTACAGCACCGCGATGGTTGCTCGGAACTATCGTGCACTCTTCCTCTCGCCCCAAGCATGTCATACCATTCTCCCAGTTTTTCTCTTTTGTTTTACCCGAGCTTTGCATCGTTTTCTTCGTCTGCTTTTTATCCCCTGCCTTAAGGAAAATAATTCAAATTACAAAGTGTTTGGCTATCGAATTTTTTGAGATCTCTGTCAATCGGTGAATTGATGTTAATATTAAAATACCTCGACGATTTCATTCTCATCCCGTTTGCAACCAGCACAATACCAATAAGCATCGTTGGGTAGTGCGTCGAGTGGGGGATTCAAGCACTGAAGATGATAGGCGTAATTGCACTCGTCGCAGAGCAATAGAACGTGAGAATCGTGTTTACCACCGCAGGCTTTACATCCACACTCTTTGCAGTTTTTGTGCTGATCGTCGTTGCAATTCTCACAGATTACTGCTCTTTTTCTCTTTGGTGTTCCCTCTCTCATTATCTTCTCTTCTTCATCATTTCGATTTTCTAATAACTTTGCTTTTTCGATCGCATAAACCTCACTCCATGTTGACACCTTCTGGTTCCGCACAGTTTGCTGACTAAAAAATATTTCCTGTATATTATTGAGAATACATAAAAATTTATCGCAGTCAAATATTTTCTACTCATTTTTGAATGTCTTTTATATATTCATTGATTCATGCTATTTCTTCTTGGTCTGATTATATTTTTCTATTCGTTATGTAAAATGAGCATTTTGTAATATTTCAAAATGAATATTTCAATTGCTCCACTTGTTCCAAAAGAACAGGCCAGAAAATTTGAAATACCAATGTACACAATTATTGATTCTCTTACCTTTGATCATCAATGACATATTATTTAGAATCGACTCATTCGGAAAGTAACAAAAATGTAATCACCAAAAGTTAGCTCAACATAATTTTTTAAGAATGGCATTTTCATTTTGTGTTGGAGAAAAATTGTGTATATAACAATTCAATTGGTCGAGTAACAACTTTTGGGTTGGAATAATTTTTTTTTATGTATCATTCGTTTGCTCATTGTAAAAAAATAAAGCTCTAAATGAATATTCAGGAAAACTTCTCTTTTTTCTACAAATTACAGTAATTTATTAATTTGTTCTTCATACTACGTATCGTTCACCAGTGATTGAGTAAAAGAAAAACTTTGCTAAATTCACTTACTTGCCAATGTGTATGGTGCCGACAAGTTCCACTGGATTTGTATTTCTTTTAATTTCAAGTATTGTAAAATCGTACCAGAAGCCATTTTTGTTCGGTTGGTCAATATTATGATTGATCATAACTTTATCGCCGATTTTTAATTCTTCAAAGGACAAAAGCTTGTAAGCCCTTGGTCTTATGATATTTTCTTCAACGTCGAAAGGTTCTTCATCTTCGCCAAATTCCCATTTAACGCTGTATCCAATGATACCTGATTTTTTATGAATTCCATGAATTTCAGCTTCAAACCAGCCGCCGTATTCTTTATCTTGACAATCCACTTTGTCACCAGCTTTGTAAAAAGGACTAGTAACTTTGTCTGGATTTTTATTGTTTGTAAGCTTCTCTTTAACCATGTCATCTTCATCCATAGATTCTTCGCTTTGACTTTCTTCGTCAGTCTCCATTTCATTGTTTACCATCAATAGTATTACATCGTTCGTGTTGATGTTGTAATCAAACAATTTGTAACCTTCTTCTAGCAACTTGCCACGGTAAAATAATTTCTGGAGATTTTCTTCTATTGACCATTTCAGTGTCACCATGAACTGATAATCAGAAAAATATACAATGAATCTTTTGAAACCGAACGTCGTTGAAAAAAAATGATTTTTCTGATGACAATGCGAGCTCCGAAGAATTTCATTACTTGAAGACTATTCCATATCGCTATAAAATTTTTGTCATGATTCAAAGTGAATAATTATACGAAAATTGATGATTAGATGTTACAATAACGTTTATCGCTATTGTTATTGTCTTCACTATTTTGATAGCTCACAAAATTTCTAAAAAAAAAACTAAAACAAATAATACGAAACCTTAAGTTCTTCGATTCTTGTTAATTTCGAAACATCCAAAACAACCTCCTGTTTACCATCGACCGTTTTGACTTTGACGTACATTTTCACACGAATGTCGAATATTCCCGTTCGAAGTATAGACACGTGCTATTATTTGAAAGCGGCGAGAATAATGAGAAATTAACGACGAAGCTTCACAAAAGTTGTTACGACTAGAGGCCACATAAACTTTGTCAATAACAGAAAGAAGTGACATTCACAAGAATACAAAACACGCGTTGAATTTTGTTTTTAGTACAACGTGACTCGTGTGCACGAGAGACTGCGTATCGCCTGCTGCGCGCAACTCGCTCAGCAACTGGTTGTTTTGGCGGGAACATGCCGATCAAAGTAAACTGATGCACCATCTAACGGTGATACGCGATATGGGCGAATGTTGGAACGTTGGAAAAGTGAATTTCGTTAACGTCGTTCATGTCACAATGAACCAGAAAAACGACTCGCAATCTTTATCTTTGTTTTTCCAATTCAAAAGCGTTGAGGAAATTATTTCATAAAATTTTCGTCGTAACAACGTGAAAGTTCTTTTGTAACGAAACGTATGGAAAAAAAAAAGAAAAAATGGAGAAACATTTTGGTCAACCCGATTGATTATTCTCGCCATCTTTAAATCGTTGAATATTCAAAAATTGAGAAACAATATAGTCGTCGAATTGAACGCCCGTTAGGAGATACGCTCCGGTGAACAAACTCATTAGAAGATAGCGCATACGTCGAACGACGAACGAACGAGTTTGCACCGTACGGAAGTGTTCTAGAGTGTACTTTTTCAGCGCAGTAGTCTGATTTCGTAATACGATAAAACTCAATGAAACGCTTATGTCTGTATGGAATCGTATTTCTGAACAGATGTAAATATTATTGTGACACGTAATTCCATACGTCAATTTCCGCCGGTAGATCGCGTATCTCTCGCCGCGATCATAATTCTTGAAGGATGCAATTTTCATAGTTTTTTCACGTAACTCACATTTTCGACACTCGTTGCTTCTGTTGCAAAAAACGTGACGATGTTGTAACGTTTCTAATGGCTTCGTCTCTCGAAATTCATTACTTGGCATGCTTTATCGTTTCTTCATTTACTTTTCGTCCTCCTTTGCTTCAAGAACACCCACAAATGTTAGGTTTTGCAAATGGAGAGAGGCTCGATTACAAGCGTGCCATTTTTTGCCTCAATGATTTCAAACGATTCAAGCGACCTTGAATCTTGTGTGTTTATTTACAAATGGAATTCAAAGTAATTTTTCGATAATTCTCACTCTTTTAACAACGTAATATAGTCAATTTAGACACACACACAATTCACCTTTGAATATCCGATTTTATTATGAATCTGTCTCAGGCATAAGGATTTTCCTCTCCTGTTCATAATACGTACTTCGTTCAACTGTAATCCGCAACTATACTGTTAAAATATATATCCGAACTCACCGTGTGTAGTCGACGTTCAATGAAAAATATTTAAACACGTTTTCCTGTTGTCAATGAAACTTTTTCGATTGACCAATGAATATATGAAATTATTTCGAAAAATTCAATCGATTTATTTTCAATAACGCAACGATAATAAATCGTAAAAAAAAGAAATTTGGCAATTTTATAAACACGATTGATATCATTTCAAGTTCTTAGTGTTGGTTTTTATGGACTAAGGAAGATCACGCGAATTTAATGGAAATCGAAAATTCCAACTTTAAGAATTGAAATATTTGGAAATATGCTAGAAATATACAGCGTGCATCGCTACTCCCGGAATTATTGTAGGATCTGTCGTATAGTTGTCGAGAAAACAATTGACGAAAATGACACTTTTTGAAGCCTTATACATAGACTCCTATGGCAGGCACCTGTGCGACGATTTGGATTTAAGGAGGGTGGCTAGGGACGATACAATGTTGCCATGCTAAACCATGTAAAATACATAAAAAATTTCAAAATGATAAGAATTTAATAAAATTTGGTGAACATATTCTTTAGAGTTAAATTTGACAATATAAATTTTTTAAAATTTTTCTTCTGTACAGTTATCGAGTAATTGATCACTAAAGTTCACGTGTATAAGCATAGCGTTTCCATATATATAGGTATACATTCCGGGCATAAGAAATCTGCTTTAATGCGTAATTACTCGATAACTAAGCAGAAGAAAATTTTGAAAAAAATTGTGTCTTCGCACTTGATGTTGAAGAACATTATCACCAAATTTGATCAATTTTTTATCAATTTGACGAACGTAGCCACCCTCCTTAACCCAAGACGGTCACACCTCATGAGAATCTCGTGGTGGTCACATGGGGTGTGTCACACCCCAAGCACTTTAGAGCGCTGTAGCATTTCGTAGAATTATTTTGGGAGCTCAACAAAAATTGAGAACATATTTCAAACGTTTCTCTATTATCCTATCCAAGAATGGAACGAAAATTTTAATTTGAAGTATGTTTAAAATATTCTGGAAAAAAAAATTCGCGAAAAAGCCCTTTTTTACAAAAAATGCTGTATTTTTTTTTGTTTTTTGACATATCAACAAAATTCAAGCAGTGTCTGATTTGTGAAAGCATTCTCTTTGTGGTGAGTATAATAGTTTTTGTGGGTTTTTTAAAAAGTATATTTATTTCGCACTATGAACATGCGGGTTTCAGCGGCAAAATGATGTACAAGATGTCAATGATTTTTCATGTAAGATGATAATTTCTTTATTCAAAAATAAAAAAGTAATGTAAGAATAATAATAATACAGCGGAATAATGTTATAAAAATAAATTCACTGAATGCCCAGTGCACATTCGGTGCACAGATGGCCTGGGGTGTGTCACACCCCATGTGACCGTCTTGGGTTAATGAAGTAGAAGCCTCCCAACTTTGGAGAGCCAAAAACGAGAATAAGAAAAACACTTATTTGAAGTTAACGAGTAATAACGACACAAACGATGGAAGGTTTGACAGCACCATGAGCCAGCTGTTTTAAAATATAAATATGCATACGCATATAAATAGAAAATGGCTGTTGTTAAATTTTGCTTGACGATTTTACTACGAAAGTATTTACACCACTGTCATTATATTAAAAATTGATCAATCTCAAGAAATAAGTTACACATTATTTTAATAATTGTGAGAATAAATTTTAATTGTTTCTTTGATCATGAAAAGAGCAAAAAAGTTTAGTTGCTTTTTTGAATCACAAGCATGATCTTCCTTAAAACATTTCAACTAAATTTATTTCAGTAGGTGTACTTTGATACTTTGGTTATAGCTATGTTGGTAAAAAAAAAAAAAAAACTTCAAGAAAATCGTAGTCAATGACGCACCGCACCTTTGTGTTAAGTCTTCATTTGTCAATTGCCTCGCGATTGAATAGGAAACGTGTATTTATTTGCTCTTGAGATCAATGATTCATTTTGTATCGATCGAACGCTCGAATGCATGGGAAACTGAAAAGGGCCGTTGTAAATGCGGAGATAATAAGAAAGATGGAGGGAGAGAGAAAAAGAGATAAAAACTAAACGCTCTGCGTGAAGTGTCAATGTGACTTTTGTTGTCTCGGCCACTCAGTGAGGCTCGAAATTTCGTTTCGATCGAACGTCCTGCCACAGTATTCGAATTTTCAACGAGATTTTATTGTGATTTTGTTTTTCTCCATCGTCCAGTGATTTTTGCCCTGGTAAAACTTTTAAGCACCGTATTTGTGCTTGTGTTTTTTTATCGCGCTGTACTGCATGCTAGTCAAATGAGTGCTAAATTTTCAAAACGCTTTTAGACCAAGTTCAACGTACGATTAAACTTATTGTTAGTAGATATGTATTCAAGCATATCTTATTAATGTGAAAAAATATTTAAAATGATAGTTTTGAAAAACTATCAACTGATAGATGCAAATTTCCATCATGACACATTTTCGCAGGTATTTTTCAAATAATCATACGCATTTTTTAACCGATTTTATTGCACCAAGTCTCATTTTGTTCCTCAACCGATCCTCGACGAACTCACCACGTAGATTTTCCTTTAAACTCATTCCTGAGAGAAATTATGAATGAAAAAGTTTTTTCACTTATTTAACAATCAGCTGCAACGGTGAAACGATCGAGTTAAAAAAACAACTACATGGTGGATTCATAGAGGACCAGTTGACGAACAAAATGAGACTCGTTGCAATAAAATCGATGAAAAAAGGCAGATAATTCTTGGAAAAATACCAGTAAAAATGTGTCAGCGTGGAAATTTGCATTTATCAGTTGATGCTTTTGCAAAACTAGCGTTTTTAATATTTTTACATCTTAATAAGATATGCTTTAATACAAATCCACTAACAATACATTTAATCGGTACGTTAAACTTGGTCTAGAAGCGTTTTGAAAATTTAGCACTCATTTGACTAGCATGCAGTACAGGAGTTACCAACTAAGCTATATTTTCATGAGTTGACTCAACTTTATGATCGCGTAATCGAATTAATAATAAAATTATGAATAATGGAAATTTAACAAAAGATTGATTTGTCTCGAGCGAAGCAACATAAAATCCCGCTTTTTCTCTCTGTCTCGTGCTTCGCGTCGGTGGGTCAAATAACGGTCAAACTCGAGTGTATATTCACGAGTTGGCCATCTCGTGCGTCGAGCTACCTGGCAAAAGCATTTTCGTCAACATTCGCATTCAAATTCAACCTTGTTCGTACATAAGATCAGTGAAATTTTGTGAGAATGGATTGACTGAAGTTTTTTGCTTATAACCATTCACAGAGAGGCGATGAAATTCCTTTTGTTTGATAAAATCTCAAGTTAACTTACCAACGGCGCGATGGTTTATCACCCTTTTTTTTCAATCTCAGATTACAGTGACATCATTCGACTGAAGCGTTTTGATGCATTCCGATAAATGACTTGCACTCATAAATAAATTCGTCAAAATTCATAAAATATTCGAAACAATTGAAAAACTTTTCTCATCGAAAAAAGCATAAAAATACTTCGTACCAGAAATTTGCTTTCATAATTCGTTTTATACACAGTTTACACTCCTTCGTTATACACATAAATTTGTTCTGTTGGTATGGCCGACCCACCTCGAGTCCCACAAACAGTTAACAGTATTTGAACCCGAGCTTGATGTTGCGTCCGAAATTTAAATTCCTCTTGTATAACGGTGGCGTCGATTCAGACATTTGCTTCGCCACGGATCTACGTAATTGTTCGCCAAGCAAATTTTCTCCCACCCGATACACATACCGTTCGGAAAATAATGAAATTGTGTTCTTCTGTGTTTCTGAGGGGGAATTAATGAACAACGAAAAATAAACGTAGCAGCAGACACAATGAGGCTCAAATTTATTTTATAAAAATTGATTAAACTGTGAAATAACTTGTTGACTTATCGACACATTTATCGTCTTCCCTCACAGATCGAAATTCAACTTCACACTAATTTATTATGCTCAAACAAAAATGGAGCTACGGATCATGTGGACTCGTAATTCTGTGCCTCGCTGGAATGATGCAAAACGTTATTGGTACGTTCAACAGTGCTCTGACAAATGGGCTGACACAAACCAGAGGTCGATTATTTTAGTGTCGGACCTCAATTTTTTTTTCAAGTCAAAAAACTCAGGCAGCAAAAGACTGAACTCGAGTTGGAACTTTGAGACTTATGCCCGTTTCCTCCAACGTTAATTTGAGTTTAAACTCGGTTCATCCTATCTCGAAGCTATATGAAAAAAATTGAACTGAGTTTGAGTCGCGTCGGAGAAAACGGCCATTAACTCCTGCACTGCATGCTAGTCAAATGAGTGCTAAATTTTAAAAACGCTTTTAGACCAAGTTTAACGTACCGATTAAATGTATTGTTAGTGGATTTGTATTACAGCATATCTCATTAAGATGTAAAAATATTAAAAGCGCTAGTTTTGCAAAAGCATCAACTGATAAATGCAAATTTCCACGCTGACACATTTTCACTGGTATTTTTCAAAGAATTATCTGCCTTTTTTCATCGATTTTATTGCAACGAGTCTCATTTTGTTCGTCAACCGGTCCTCTATGAATCCACCATGTAGTTGTTTTTTTAACTCGATCGTTTCGCTGTTGCAGCTAATCGTTAATTAATTGAAAAAACTTTTTCATTCATAATTTCTCTCAGGAATGAGTTTAAAGGAAAATCTACGTGGTGAATTCGTAGAGGATCGGTTGAGGAACAAAATGAGACTTGGTGCAATAAAATCGGTTAAAAAATGCAGATGATTATTTGAAAAATACCTGCGAAAATGTGTCATCATGGAAATTTGCATCTATCAGTTGATAGTTTTTCAAAACTATCATTTTAAATATTTTTTCACATTAATAAGATATGCTTGAATACATATTTACGACGCTAAAGTTTGCAACGTTCGAGTCCAACGAAGTGGACGAAAAAAAGTTTTTTATTCACCATTTTTTTTATTTTAAGGATTATTGGCGTAGGTTGAAAAACTACGCGCTGCAAATGGAATTATTCGAGAGTTTCTTTAGCCCATTTCGCTGAACTCGAACGTTGCAAACGTCATGCCGATTTTTCTCTCTTTTCATTGTTTCACTGGCGTCATTGCAGGAGTGCCCGCACTAAATTCGAGAGGAAAGAGACACGATGAACCGCCGAAAAATTGGTCTCGTTTAGGCGAAGAATGGCTCCAAGCGAAGAGAAGAGTCGAGGACCAATTCGGAGTGGCTCTGTTACCTGCTAGCGAAACAGTGCGAAACTTACCAGCGGTTGGAACACCGAACGTTACGGAGATGAACGACGAGCAGCTGAAAAGGGTAAAAGATAATTTTCGAGCTGAATTATCGATGCTCGACTCTTGAGTTTTCATATTCGGCAGAGCTAGGAAAGTGATGAGTAATGAAATATTTTTTTTCTTCATTTATCCTCATTCATCTCGATGAAATCAGAAACTCATTATTCTCATACTAAAATGAGTGATCTTCCGGTTTTTCGAGTTATTAATTTCCACATCCGCTCTCACTTTCAACGCCGAAATACACTTTCACCGCGACGGTCTAACCGGGAGAGAACTCGAGTCCGAGCGATGCGGCGATCCTTGTTTTCAGATCGTTGAACTTCATAAAAATCGCTCGATTCATGAGAAAACAGTGAATTGAAAGACGATACTTGCTCGGAACGAATCGTCCATAGCGATGAAAAAATCGCACTCGATTTTCTGTACGATCTCAATTGACCATCGGTCGCAAATGAAAAAACTGCCCAATTATTCCCGGCGTTTATTTCCAGGAGTGCAAAACCAAAGATTTTTATTTCGACTATTTCGTTCTTAAAGTTTCGCAAAATAATTTTCAAGTTTCTTCTGAAAGAATAAAAGAGTTTAATTTTTTCGGTTTATTTTTCAGGTTAATTATTCTCGAATGTTATGGGACATGGAAAAAGTGCAGCCGAGTGGGCATTTGTCAATGTTCGTCGACACGGCAATGAGGTTAGCGGATCTTAGGCAAGTGATGACCGAGATCGAGACCTCGGTAATGTCCAGAGTGTCTTGCACCGCGTGCAAGGTCGGAGCGGGTTTGCTTCAATATTACATAAAAGCGGACAAAACGGACCAGGAGATAATGACGATAATCTACAATTTTTGTGTTTCCTTGAAAATTCAAAGTCCACGAGTTTGCCAAGGAGTTACGATGCTTTTCGGGGTAAGAATTCCTCCAAATAAATTAACCAAAAACCATTCGACTCTTTTTTGCAATAATCGTTCGCGCAAGAGCCATTTTTCTTTTTATTATTATAACGAAGAAGTAGCAATATTATTCCTCATGCCTTTTAACTACATAATACGAAAGCAATGAAAAGAAAACAAAAAAAAGGAGTTTTACGCGCAACATAAAAAGTAACGAGACTGCGACCACGAACTTTCTACTTGTAAATTGCATGGACTGTGATTTCACCGATCATACGTGCACGTTTTAATAACATTATTTTTTTTATTGCCTACACACTTCATTTTCCCTTTTTTTTTTTTTTTTTTTGATTTTATTTGCTGCTCTTTAGTTGAAAGCTCATCATCATTGTTATTCAAGAGATATAAGAAACGATATTTTTGTATTAGGCATTATAGGACTACTCGTATTATCATATTAACGGTGATTTAAGGAAGATCATGCGTTACTTGTGATTTAAGAAAGCAATTTAATTTTTTTGCTCTTTTCATGATCAAAGAAATGATTGAAATTTATTCTCACAATTATTAAAATAGTGTGTAACTTATTTCTTGAGATTGATCAATTTTTAATATAACGACAGCGGTTTAAATACTTTCGTAGTAAAATCGTCGAGCAAAATGTAACAGCCATTTTCTATTTATATGCGTATGCATATTTATATTTAAAAAGAGCTGGCTCATGGTGCTGTCAAACCTCCCACCGTTTGTGTTGTTATTACTCGTTAACTTGAAATAAGTGTTTTTCTTTTTCCATTCCCAAGTGATTTTCACCGGTAACAAAGCTTTCTCAAGACATCATTGATATCTGAAAATGTTATATTTTCTTATTCTCGTTTTTGGCTCTCTAAAGTTGGGAGGCTTCTACTTCAAAAAATGGGATTTTCGTTAATTATTTTCTCGACAACTAGACTGTAGATCCTACAATAATTCCGGGAATAGCGATGCACGGTGTATTTCTAGCATATTGTTATGTGTGGGCGAAAAAAAATCGTCAAATCAATTTTAATAGAGATTGGGGTGGTTTATTTGGTTACAAATGTAATACGATGTATCTTGCTTGAGGTTCGTATCTTGAATGAATTCTTGATCTTGTTGACTTCCAAAAGACGATCGTTGTCAAGAGACATCAGATGTTCGTTTTGGTAATACAAATATATATGTGTATTTAAAAGGGGGAAACCCCGTAACAATATTTCCAAATTTCAATTCTTAAGGTTGATCCTCTGCGACAGCCCCAACCAAAAGTTATGTACTGTCTGCATATTAAAAGGCTTGATAATTCGTTCGGATCGTAATCAATAACTTTGTAAAGACCCTATATACGTACTCGGTGCCAGCAGATATAGTACAAATATCATTTGCTTTCGTAAAATTTATTCTAAAAGTATTTTTGATCCGACATCGTGAGTAAATTTTTTGACGGAACTATCCAGGTTACGCTTCAACACACAGAAAAGGTTGTCTATACAGACGACATTCGCTTGTTCGCTTGCAAAATATATCGTATGCAGCCTAAACCTTCGTACTTCTCGAGGCTATATCTGTCAAACTAGATGGTCAATCACCTTGATTTTTTTTCACAATATCTGTGATATCCTGCTCTGGCTCTTCCTCATTTTTTATAAACTTCCTAATTTTAGTACTAGCGGTAGAATTAATAATGTGCCGTTTGCTTATGCATGGTCCATATGTTACGTGTTAATTGAGTCAACTTCAATTACATATATCTCGGGTTCGGGATGGTGAAACTTGTTAAAATTTTATAGAGGTGTTGTTCATATGTTAAACAATACGTATGCCAAATTTAAATAATTTCCTAATTTAACTGTCTCGTGGAGGAACCACCTTAATGTAATAGTTTGCATTGACTATTGAAAATTGAAATCATTCCAAGCTTGTGGAAATCATTTTTTATCTCGGATTTCGTTTTCATACTTTTCACTCCAATAATTTTTCCCCAAAAGGATTCAATCGCTTCATAATTTTCTTTAATCACCAATTATTGATACAATTCGTTTATGATAATCGAATCAAAGCCCAACACCCTTATAGGAAAAAAAATCATTTTTTGTCTTCTAGTTATCAGGGTTGGGTCTCAACCAAATATAACTCTATCGCCCATCGAGTCGTATCCTCCCAGTATTTTTTCATCTCGTTGTGAACTTTGTTTCAAGGAAAATACTTGAAAACACGTTTATTCGCTGATTATTTATTGTTCTAGAGTTAATTTTTTTTGTACTTTCAGGGTGAAGTAATCTACGTGTTGAAACAAGTGAACATGGGCCCATCGCAAATTTGCAGTTTCGTCATTGGCGATGCGTGCGACGACGCTTATAATCCGCTACACGAGTGGGAAGTTGCTTTCCCACCGGTTAACAAACCACCGATTCAACCACCGATACCCCCCAAGGAAGGAGCCCCGACTCTCAAAGTCCTTCACATATCGGACACTCACTACGATCCTTACTACCAGGAAGGTTCGAATGCGGTGTGTAACGAGCCTCTCTGTTGTCGTCTTACGAACGGTGCACCTTTGACCGCCTCCGCGGCTGCTGGACGTTGGGGTGATTACCGAAAGTGCGATACTCCAAAACGAACGATCGATCACATGCTCAAACACATTTCAGACACACACACGGTAATTATGATGAAAATCCTTAATTATTTGAAAAACAAGAGTAATCGAAGTAAACATTTGAATAAAAGTGTCTCGAAGATTATTGAAGAAATGTCAAAAATATTAAAACAATAGAGTTCTCAAGATTTTGGATTCTGTTATTGTTGTTTTCTTTTTTGTAATATGAACTTCTATCAGGATATCGACTACATCCTTTGGACGGGAGATCTCCCACCCCACGACGTGTGGAATCAGACTCGAGAGGAGAATTTGAAAATCTTACGAGACACCGTCGCTCAAATGACCGAAACGTTTCCGGGTGTGCGAATTTTTCCAGCTTTGGGAAACCACGAAAGTGCGCCAGTGAACAGGTAACCTCGATTCGAAACAATGGCGATGAATTCGCAGAGTCATCATCATTCGACGAATGCGAATTTCTGTGGCACCTTTTATCGGGATTCCGCCCTATTTTTCCAACCGATTTCATTTTCATGCAGTGCACCTTTTCACACAGGTTAATAAAGATTTTTTTTATTTTATTTTTTCGATCCAGTTTTCCACCGTCGTTTGTACCGGAGGAAAATAGTATTTCATGGCTTTACGACGAGCTCGACAAGCAATGGAAGCGTTGGTTACCAGCCGGTGTTTCTCGCACTGTCAGGAGCGGCGCATTTTACTCGGTTCTCGTGCGTCCTGGCTTTAGAATTCTTTCGGTCAACATGAACTATTGTAACAACAAAAATTGGTGGCTTCTCCTGAACAGTACCGATCCGGTAAACGAACTTCAATGGCTCGTATATGAGCTCCAAAGCGCCGAAGTAAGCGGCGAAAAAGTTCACATCATCGGTCACATTCCACCTGGACACTCGGATTGTCTCAAAGTTTGGTCGAGAAATTACTATCATATTATCAACAGGTGAAATTCTTTTTTTCCTGGAGTTGTTAAAATTGGCTTTTTTTACTTTTTGTTTTTTGTTACAATTTTCGTCAGATATGAATCTACGATAGCCGCTCAGTTCTTCGGCCACACTCACTATGACGAATTTCAATTATTTTACGACACGTCTGATTTTGGAAGAGCTCTCAGCATCGCTTACGTTGGACCTTCTGTTTCTCCTTACTACGATCTCAATCCTGGATATCGAATTTATTACGTTGACGGTAATCACCAGAAAACAACGAGGGTGAGCTTGAATGCTGCTACGTTAATAAACGACGAAAATCTCGATTCAGGATTGAAAAAAAATATACGTCAATGTTGAGAATTATTCATATTCTTTTGATCATTTTCCTCTGAGTTCGAATGCCAAGTAATCGATAAATATGAGATTTATTTGAAGGTTCCACGAAAATTGAAAGCTTGAAATTGAAAAAAAACGAATGAATTACAGTTGGTCGTCGATCATGAGAGTTGGGTGATGAATTTGAAAGAAGCGAATCTCTACGATTATCCGATATGGCACAAAATGTACAGTGCTCGTCAAGCGTATCAGATGCCATCGCTCTTGCCCAAAGATTGGGACTCCCTCATCAATAGAATGGCCAACGAACCGTCTCAATTCGATTTGTATTATAAGTGAGTTCGCGTCTCAATATTATATACGGAAACATAATTTTTATTACTTTTTCACCATCAAACAATTTATTTAATAAAATAAAAAGGGGGCTTTAAAACAAGGACTTGCAATAAAAGCAAACCGTCGTACGAAATGCTCGAAAAATAATGTAAATGGTGGACGAAAAAATTTCACGATTGATTACTCAGGTGCCTTTTATGTTCCGCAGGCATTATTACAAAAATTCTCCCGTTCGACCGGCGTGTAACGACGAGTGTAGAAAAAGATTACTCTGTGATTTACGAAGCGGCAGGAGTCACGATCGGAAAGCTCTCTGTCAGAGTTTGGAGTCTAGGATCGATGGTGAAATTCGAGTTGGATGGAGAGAATGGATTTACAACGGTCTTGCACTGTCGTACGTACAGGATTGGTGGATGAAGACTTACTACAATGGCGATACCGATACTAACAATGTTGGACCGCCGGAAATCGGCAGCATGAAAATTCCACCCAAAGCAAATTGACGTTAAAGCTAAAAAAAAAACACAAACTCTGTGCCTGGACTTTCGTTAGTGCACAAATAATGCTCTTTTAACCATTTTCTTGGCTCGTCAATTGTTTCCGTTTAACTCTACTGTCTATGCGCATTCGTTTATTCTAACGAACACGTGCGCTTGAAATGCATGCTCTAAAGGAAACAAAAGGACTAGTGGCACACTCGGCGATAAAAACGCTGAACAAAACGAACGCTTTTTATTCATTCGCAACAAGAGGCTTCGTATAAAAAAGTTACTATTTACTTATATTAACTAAGATTCTAGCTAGAACGATGGTGATGGAGGCGAAACGAAAAATTCTTCGTTAACTCGATATTGTGGGGAAAAACGTCGTGCCCTCAACGTTTCTGGATCCAATTGAATTCGATTGAGTCGATCGAAGCAAAAATCATAATTTTTTCTTTATATACTTTAGTTCATTCTTTCCGAATGTCAATCACGATTTTTCTGCTTTCATAACTGACGCAAATATTTGCAAATAAATTGATGAATTTAACGTATCAGCTCGAGTTTACGTTGAACCAAAATAACTAAAAATTCTATGAATTCGCATGAAACGGAAATTCCTAAAAAAATATATTCATCTTGATTAATCACACAACGATGAAAGTGATCGTACGTGTTGTGTTTCAGGCGTTTCTTCGTAAAGCACATTGCAGCAGGACAGTCTTAATATTAGTGTTGAAAGTCGTTCCTACGATACCTTTTTTTTAACAATATTGGTCTGTCGAAATGCCGATTGATCGTCAATAATTCCGTATTTTATGATATTACTTTAAGCTATTTCAATGGACGTGGACAGCTTCTGTACAGTCGCAATAATTCAGAACTTTTGTATTTTAAGAGTATGGATCAGTCACCTGACCTCACTTGGAACTTTCGAAATCGAAATGATTTGACACAGTTTGACCGATTAAAAAAAGACTATCAGCCCACGCAGGGTGATGGCAAAAATGGGCTGACATTTTTATTATTTCGATCGGGCGAACGGTGTGGAAAAATTTCGCATTCGAAATTTGCAGCTCTTGCACTCACGGTTGCGATATACCGACTGATCGATGCTCTTAAGGGATGAATTTATTCATCGACCAACACTGTATATACGTCACAGTCAAATTTTATTTTTTCTATTATTTTATTTACTTACTCTAGATTTTTAAGATTTTCTAACGAAGAAATATCACAATGGTGAGCGTTTAGATTGCTAATAAATCTGTAAATATTATTTACGCTTCAGATTATTTACAGCACATCGTCACTACTCTCTACTCATTAGGTTTTGCAGTACAACGAATCGCCCACTTAATATCTGTGCTTTAGACAAAAATCGACTCTTCAACTTTTCAGCTCTAAGATTAATTAAATTTTGCTTCTTCACCACTCCGGAATTTTTTATAGCGCTTTCCAATCGTTTAACCAAGTGTTCGTAAACCGTTTATAGAAATAGAGCAAAAAAAAGTTCGAAAAAAGTATTACTTTCGAGATTAGTTTTTCTCCAGCTTTGAAATGATGGAAAACTGTTTGGATCTCGTGGTCGATCCAACGTTATTGAGTTGTACTCTGGGTTTTTCAATGTAATAAGAAACTTTGGAAAATATTTTCTTCGCAAGAGATTTTAAGAGCGAGTCGTTACCATGCAGAGCTGTAAAAAGATTGTTGTACTGCCTTCGTTTTCACCGTACTAAAAAAAAATTGGACAACTCGTAAAATTTACAACGTCGTCACAAGTACATTTCATCCTCATTTTTTTACTTCGATTTTACTTCGTTTTTATTTAAAAATCTAATGCACAAGAGACGTTGTGAATTATGCGATCGACTTTTATGGTGGAAATCAAGTTTTTCTTGGTGATGGAATCTGAGACTATTTTTTGGTACACATATATTTCCTCGCAAAACATGTAAGTAATGAACACATGCAAAAAATGTATTACAACAAATACGCTTGACTGTAAGATGAAACTTGCATTTAGAAGAATTTTCGTGAAACCATAAAAAACTTTGCATTTTGTCGTGTACACTTGCCTTTAGGTAAATAACAACTTTAACTGTTTGATATAAAAAATTTTTCAGACAGGTTTTTCCTGAATGAGTTTACTTTCATTCGTGAGATTGAAAAAAATGTCTTTCTCATAGACGGTTTGAATGGTCTTTTTAAATCTACAGTTATATATATTTAAAAATTTTTTTACATCAACAACGTAAGAATATTTTACAAGGCGAACCATCGCATAAAAGTTTTGAATTTGACAACTTTCATCTTCCAAAAAAATAATACATTGATGTCCGAGTGAAAAAGGTTGATAAAAATGTTTGTTTTGATTTCTACAGGATGTCAGTGGTCATGGCAATTCCAAGGTTTGCGTACAATTTACCAAAGTACGTGTTAGGTTTGGGCTAAGGAAGAACCGAGTCGATGAAGAAAAAAAGTGTCCCAATTGTGATGTTAAATTTCTAAGCGCCAGGACAATAATGAAACTCGATTTTTCGTCATTGCAACTATAAATGCATTAGATTTTGAGCCGGTATAGTCTAAAAAAATATGAAAACTTAGGTTCAAAATTCAAGATTCGACCACGCATGGCACTACAGAAATTATTCAAAGAAAAAACGAAACATTTTTATAACAATTTCGAAATAATTTCGACTTTGTTGAAGTAAAAATAATAAAAATAATGAGATTGAACAAACAAAAATACTGACAATTGTATGAGCAATTTTACGATCCTCACACATTTTTTATTGTTCGACATTTTTTTCACCTGCGAATTCATAAATATTCGCTTGCGAAAGCAGCAGGAACGGAAATAAGATGTGTAAAAGTTACGCAATAAGTAATATTTTAAAAACATTTCTCGTCGATACATAAAAAATTGAACTGACGAAAACATGGAAGTATTCTTCTTCTCGAGATTGTATCTCGCCAAGCGTCCCGCAATGGATAAAAAAAAACGCAAAACAAAAACAATGCTCTGTATATAAGGATGTAGATGTTATTTATTTATACGCACTTGCGGTTGTGTTGTAGTCGTATTTTGTTATCAATATTAAATATAAACAATTTTTTACATGCGCTAAAAAAATCTACGACGGATATTCATATTATTTTGTATTTTTGTACCTTCGTTCCTTTCCAGACTTAATAAACACTGCTGGGAAAATCCAGACGAGTTCTAATTGATATTTAATTAAGCACATTCAAGTCACCCTTCTCCGTGGCTCAAGTAGTTTCTTTTATATCATGCTGAAAAATAGCGAAAATGCCCCTTCTAAAAAGCAGATGACTTTGACATTGAAAATTCATTCGGTAGTCAGTTGCTTCGTAATAATAAGTTGATACCCTTCCAACCGCGAGCGGTGATGGTGATGGTCGGGACCCTGGTCGGGACCGTGGGGACAGCTCATGTGTCAGCACTGTCAGCCATCATGGCGTCTGAAACTGAAAGGTGTATGCGTGTATGCTCTGAGAATTTCCCGCGAAAACCAGTTGACAGTAGTTTCGGGTATGGCGCATATTACCACCCACCGTACGTACCCACCGTGCATCATTCCCCATTGAAGTTTTGCATTGGCATCACTGGGCGTGAACACGAAGATTCATAGAGAGGCATGATACTGATAGAAAATATATTTCTGTTTTACCATTCGTTATAAGTATTAATGAATTTAGTACAGATAGAGCGTCGGGTTGTATTTTTTGGAGTCAGCAGTGCTGATCACTCGCTAATTCAAATATTGAAGTGCTGCATGAGCACTTGAATATGAATTAGTACGATTAAAGAAAATCACGTTGGATTTTTATTACGGGAATAATAAATAATTCACATATATGTACATCAGTCATGCACTAACAGTTTGTAAAATACACATGTGACTTGATGAATCGAATATATTTATTTAACATTCACTTTTGTTTACCAAGAAACATTTTTGAACATATGTACATCCATATATATAATATAACATTATATGTATATCTGTCGGAATTTTTGTCTAGCGAAGCACGAATTTTGCGTTTAACTATGATAACGCGTCTCTTTGTTCAACGAATGTGTACGCCGAGATTCAAAACGATAAAAGTTGTTATTAACCTCTCTGTGAACAACAAAAGATGAACTATGGGGAATTTGCGCCGTCCAAATTCCCAATCGCCATGTCGCAAATAAAAAAAATATTAATTAAAATTTGATAAAAATACCTTAATATATAAATATTAGAGCGCCACAAATAATGTATAATTTTAATGGATGATCATAATTTATTCAACGGTTCGGTACATACAATTTTGTGTATTGATAATTATGGCAATTAATCGGTGAATATTTACGAATGGATTTTGGATAATTCGTTCAGTTTGTTTTCGTTCTTCACGTGTTTACGTTTTCACGCGTTTACGCTTGGTCGTGTTTGGACTATTCGCTATAGCGTAGTAGCAGAGCAGAGTGGGGATAGAGGCGTTCGGTCAGCCAGCGGGAGAGAGGGGCGACGGGCGGACACCGGGCGGAACATGGGCGGAGCTCGAGACAGGGGAGAGGCGCAGGCGCAACATGATTCGCTTCACTCACGTCGCTCGGCCTGCTCGGCGCGCACAGGAAGGGGGAGCTGCGTCCGGGAGAGAGGCACAACACGTTTCGCTTTTCGCTTCACTCACCGCCCGGCGGGCGTACGGTGAAGACTGGCGCGGAACGTGAGCGTGCCGTTATCGCTACGCATTGTACATTCCAGTGCATTGAGAAAACAGGGCACGAAATACGACACGTGGAATCCTACTTTATCCTGAATGACTAAAATAATCTTTTTTTACGATTTAATTTTTTTCAATCAATCGATAAACAAATAAAATAGAAACCAATAAAAATTGGTAGCGGTCATAATTTTATCAATTATTGTAGCTTTAACAGTTATTTCATAATTTTAACAGTAAATTCAATCTCGCTGAAGCAACTGATCGGTCATCTAAATTACAAAATAAAAGAACTTAAGATCGTGCGAATCGATAAAAGACACGAAAACACAACGTAACGAATATTAAAGTTGAAATTTAATAAAAAATAATGATTCGCTCAATATACATTTTTTTTCTTTAATTTCTGAGATTCCTTTTTTTGACGCAACTATATAGATAAGCCGATAGGGAAGTCCTCGCACTCGATGTTATTATTATTACTTGTAATTACGATAAATCGCAAATTACAAAATTTGCACATGAATGAGTATTTATAAAATTTTGCTAATTCGTGAAAAATAGTATCGAGGCAAGGGCCAGTAACAGAAAGAGTTTTGTGACGCCTGTAATATAGCTTCGAGAGTCTTGTGTATGCTCGCACGCGCGCGTGTCCGCAAGCGAGCTAAGATGCAAGCATACCCCGAGCAACGCAACGCAAAGCAACGCACCTAACGCACGGTCCTAAAGCCATGGGGTTGTCGGCAAGCGAAGACGGACAGTCAGTAAATCTACTCCATAGCGGATAGTTTGACACAGTTCCGAGCTAGATACAGTTTCTGTATCACTTTGAAGTCGCGCAGGCAAGATTCCATGCAGATAAGTCGGAGTTGCAAACGCTGCACGCTAAGCAACGCACGCAACGCGTATAACCGCAGCTATGTACAGCATTACGAATAGTTTTTACTAGTCAAATGCTAACAATAGGACGCGAGCAACCGACCACGCGTGCACGCACGCGGGCACACTCGATTCTCTATGAAACGGTGGTACAGGTTTTGTCACTACAATTGTTTCTGTTACTCGACATATTGGCTTATCCATTTGCGCAACAAAAACGGTTTTCTAGGGAAAAAACCTAGGGAAGAGTAGGCGAAGAAGAGTCCTCCCTGAAAATGGGGATATTTTTTTTCGTTTATGTTAATTTTCGTATTCAATCGGTCGTACAATTAAATAACGAATTTTTTCTCCTCGCGTCGGTATAAAGTTAAATTTTTGGTGAATAAAAACCCAAGTTCGTTCTCGAAAAAAAGACCAGCGGAAATATAACTTTGTGATAATGAATCGCGATTACGATTTTCTGCGATACGGTGAAGTGATAACAAAAGTTAAAGGTGAAATGATAAATTCCAAACATGGGAGGACAAAAAAACATTGGAAGAAAAGTGTGTTGAAAATATGTGGAAAGTTCTTTATGATCAGAACCATGGAGCAGGATAAGAGAATCGTAGAGGCAGAGGGAAAGCGAAAGGATCGTGCAGGAAGACGGAGAGGGAGAGGATCGTCGAGGAAAACGGAGATCGCAAGGATCGCGGGAGAAAAAGGTAGGAAGAAGATCGAGGCCCGTTCCTGTAACCGTGAGTAACTACACCAACGATTTTTTTTTTTAAATACGAGTGCGCGAAATATGAAAAATGATTTTCATGTTACAAATGTAGACATTCTGCCGATTGAATGATCAAAACACGTGAACGTCAGGATGACGTTTAGATATTTCATGGAAGTATTTTTTTCAAATAATGAACCGTTAGATATAATATTTTCATATTATTTATTTTCATGATACAGTCGTTGCGATTTATATATTTACGAATAGAATGTTTTGCAGAGTTGATATATGGTGGTAGTTGTGTAAATTTTCGTTGAAATGTTTCTGGTAAAGATGTAAATGTGTCTTTACTCGACTGTCAACAAAGTTGAGAATCTCTGTCGTCGTATCTTTTTTCTTCGTGTGCTCATGCAGCAGTTCAATATTTGAATTAGCGAGTGATCAGCGCTGCTGACTCCAAAAAATACAACCCGACGCTCTATCTTTATACTACATATTCATTAATACTTATAACGAATGATAAAACAGAAAAATATTTTCTATTAGTATCATGCCTCTCTATGAATCTTCGTGTTCAAGCCCAGTGATGCCAATGCAAAATTTCAATGGGGAATATGCACGGTGGGTAATATGCGCCTGTATCCCTGTATATGCGCCATACCCGTAGTTTCTGCCGGCAACCAGCAAAAACTGATGCGTGTGGCCCGTCATACCTTTGCTGAGGTTAAGGAAACAACTTCATTGTTGTGATAGTTGTTAAATAATTTTATTGCATGTTATTTAAAAATGTAACTCAATTTTGTATTCGCAACGATCGACAAAATAGTGGAAAATCGTATATTTCCCGAAAATATAAATAAGCTATTATGGAACTGCCACAGAATTTTCCATTCCCATTTACACCTTACGAAATTCAGGAAAATTTTATGAAAAACTTGTGGTCCTGTTTGGAGGAAAGAAAATTAGGGATTTTCGAAAGTCCCACGGGTACAGGAAAGTCACTGTCAATTATTTGTGGGGCCTTGAAATGGTTGACAGACAGAGAATCATGGGTAAACGAAGATTTGGTGAATAAAATTGCAGATTTGGATAAACGATTGGAAGAAGTACAAAAGAAAAATGTGAATGATTGGTTCTCCGAACAAACTGAGCAAATTAAATTGAACACCGATAAAAGATCTTTACTCGATAAGCTCGAAGCTATCAAAAGGCGTAATGAAAAAAAACAAAAATATAGTGAAAAACTGAAGCAAGCCACTGATTTTAAGAAAAAAGCTAATTTTAAATCGATTCGAACTAAAAAAGCAGATAACAATTCGAATAAGAACTTGAATGCTGAAATTCCTGATGAGAATAGTCCATTGGACACCGATTTACTCCTGGAAGAATTATGTCTTGATTCTGATGGCTCTGATAACGAGGAAAGTGAAAATGAGCCAGCAAAATATACTCAAATTTTTTTTTGCTCTAGAACTCACTCGCAATTATCTCAATTTGTTGGAGAATTGCAAAGGAGTCCATATTCAGAACAAGTTTCCCTTGTTCCAATTGCTTCAAGGTAATAATCGCATATTTTAATTTTCTCAAGACCATCAAATTTTTTAATATTATTACAGTAGTTGTGTCATCTGTTTATTCGATATTGATATTCTTCTATTCCTTAATGAGTTTCTTTCTGTAACAATATGCAGCCAATATGGAATCTAAATTTTCCGAATGCTTGATGAGTCATATGCAACTAATGTAAGAAACTCATGAATATTTAAGGTTTATTTTTATCATTTGATATTCAGATTTTTTGCTTGTACCAAAAAATATTGTTTCCAGGCAAAATTACTGCATAAACAAAGAGGTGAAAAGGCTGAAACATGTAAATCTGATAAACGAGAGTTGCCTTCAGCTACAGAGGAAAAAAAAAACAACAGTAAAAAAAGAGAAAGATTTGAAGCGATCAAAAATCTCAACGAGTTGTCCATTCATGCCAGGAAATCAGTCTCTCATGATAGCTGAAATTGTCACCAAAATACAGGATGTTGAAGATGTTGTGAAAAAAGGAGTGGAACATGAAACATGTGCTTATTACGCATCTAGAAAATCTCTCCAGGATGGACAAGTAATTCTTGTGCCTTACAATACAATTTTGCACAAAAATACAAGAATCAGCTCGGGTATTGATCTTAAAAATAACGTCTTGATTATTGACGAAGCTCACAACCTTCTAGAAGCTATTGAACGAATGCATAGCACTACCGTCACCGGTAGAAATATTCTTCATTGCTACAGTCAACTAACGCAATACCAGAAAAGGTTCGAAAACACTGAAGCTCGATATGGCTCAAATTTGAATTTTTGCATTACTCACTATTTTATAAAAAATTGGAATATTTTTCTAGGTTCGAATCTCTTTTCTCTGCAAAAAGCGTTCTCTACCTGAGCCAATTAAGTTTTTGCTTGAAAAAACTTATCAAAGTTCTTGGAGGAACATCAAGATCTCGAATAACAGACAAGTCAAACAATCCAGTTGAATCCAAAGTCTACGAAATCGTAGATTTCGAGGTTTTTGCCGAAATTGATACAGTCAACGTTTTCGAGCTACTGGAGTTTGTCAAGACTTCCAAACTTGCTCACAAGCTCCAAGGATACATAGAAAAATACAGCGATGACTTGAAGATTCGTCCTGTGAGCGTGGCCAAATGCGGAGTCTCTGCTTTTCTCAATTCTCTCCAAACCAAAGACACTGAATCGCCAGAAATTCAAGCCGAGAAAAAAGAGAACTTTGATGAGGAAACTTCGAATAATCCGATTATGCCCATATTGAGTTTTCTCGAGTCTTTAAAAAGCTGTAATGCTGACGGACGAATTTTTGTTATTCCTGGCGAAACGATCGGTCAAGGAACTCTCAAGTTTTTGCTCATGAATCCTGCAGCTCATTTTCATGATATTGGTAAATTCAAATATTTCGCTTTGGTTGAGCCTAACAACGTCATCTCTTTCCCCCCCAAAAAAAGTTCGTTTATTATTTCTTTTTTACAGTCAAAGAGGCAAGGTCGATCGTACTAGCGGGTGGAACCATGGAACCGATCTCGGAATTCGTTGACCAACTTTTCATCAGCGCCGGTGCTGAAGCTGAAAGAATCGTGACATTTTCTTGTGATCACGTAATTCCAAAAGACAATATTCTCACGAGAATTGTTACTCAAGGGCCTACGGGAATAGCGTTTGAATTCAATTATGAAAATCGACAGAATCCGCAGCTGGTAGTGCAATGAATTCAATATATTTTTTTCTCAATCAAACCTCCAATATGAAATTGATCAACTTAGGGCAAAATTTTGTAGTAAAAAAATAATAATTCCCTTCTTTTTTTAGCTCAACGAAGTTGGTCGAACTTTACAAAATCTTTGCAATATTGTGCCTGGTGGAGTAGTCGTTTTTTTACCATCCTACGGTTACGAAGAAGCGCTTTACAAGCATCTTGACAAAGAAGGAATCATAACAAAAATTCGTGGCAAAAAGCAAGTTTACCGTGAGCCCAAATTAGCTTCGCAAGTTAATTTGGTTTTGGATAACTACGCGAATGATATTAAAAATCCGAAGAAACCTCAGAATGGATCCCTGCTTTTTAGCGTTGTTGGTTAGAGCATTTGAAGAATCATTTTTTTAATCATACCTTGCTTCATTTCTTCTGACAACATTAAATATGATCTTACTCACTAATGAAAAATTTGCTGTTAATAAAGAGTCTTTTGAATAAAAAAAAAAACTGATTTGTAGGTGGAAAACTTAGTGAAGGACTAAATTTTTCCGATGATCTTGGTCGATGCGTGGTGGTGGTTGGAATGCCCTATCCGAACATTAAGTCGCCGGAACTTCAGGAAAAAATGAAATATCTAAACGAGAATGTGGTACCAGAAAATTTCTCGATTATCTACTTTATTCGTTTCTTTTATATCTATACATTCTGTTGGATAATTAATACGTGTTATGAATTTCAGAAACCAGGTGCTGGAAGCACTTATTACGAGAATTGTTGCATGAAAGCCGTAAATCAATGCATCGGCAGGGCTGTGAGGCACATAAATGATTATTCGACAGTGGTTCTGCTGGACAAACGTTACGCCAACAAAACATCGTCTCTTCCTGGATGGATTCAACGAACTCTGAGGGTGAATGAAAAATTCTCTACCACCGTTAGTGATGTCGCGAAATTTTTTGCTGGCCGAAGAAAACAAAATTGTGAGACGTAGCGGGGGAAGGGCACAGTGAGTAACTTTCTTCAAATTTATTTTTATTATTCACATTTCACATGTAATTGCCAAGTTGAATGCCGAATTTATATGTCAAATCGTGGTGGTAAACTTGCCCAGGACGCAGAACAGAGCAGGGAAAATGGGGCTGTGAAAGACGTTGGAAAAAAAAATTGAAGGAAAAACTAAGAAATGAATTAGCCACTACTTTGGCAACAAAAATGAAACTCACGAAGTTTATCGCGTTTGGAAAGTTTTGCGGCTGAATACTGAAGGCCCCGAATTTTAGGTATTTCGCTCCTTTTTTCCCCGGTATGTAGCCCGATGCATTTGCGATTTTATTTCGGGTCACCTCGCTGTTGAAATCTTCGTGAAAATGAATTTCTCCGAAACTGGCCTCGCTCGTAAAATTACTCGGAATCGGAAGATCCGGTTCCTGTTTGACAATTGATTATGAAATATAAAAACTTTGTGCTACGAAATGGAATGATTCTAAACTTCAGGAATGACCTCCGGGTCTTGTTCATCCCCTTCTTCGACGTAGGGACTTGGCAAACGAGCGCCGGTGTAAAATTGCACGCCGGGTTGGTTCGAGTAAACTTCCAAAATTCTAAACAACCGAGTTTTGTTAAAATTTTACCGAATTAAAATAACGGGAAATTCGGTTAAGATATCGTGCCTTCCACTTTCCCCGTGCAAAGCTCGAGCGACGAAACTCCCTCCCGATTGCAAACCCTTCACAACACAGAAATTATGATCGAAACCTTCGCCACCCGGTATCTGTTGAAGTACATTAATCAAATTAACGAAGAAACATTAATTTTGGTCTTAAAATAGTGAAAATATTTCCGAAGAAAAAAATGATTCACTTTTCCCATGGTATCACGAAGAATTCTAGGTATCCGGAGATCCATGACCGTTCCTCCAACCCCGCGAACTGCTCCAGTCGGAAGGGGATCGTGCGAATCCGTAAAAGTCCATCGATCGCAGTTCAAGGACACTCGGTGTCTCATCAACTCCGATTCTCCAGCATCCTGAGCAATCACTCTTGAGAAGACACTTTTTTTCGGGATCTCGGATTCATCCGGAAGACTTGGGACTCACGTGACCAGCAAGATTGAACATCGATCCGTGGGATAAATTGACGATTGTGGATTTGGTCGTTGTAGCTCTCATGCTAATCTCGAGCTTGTTGTCCGGGCTAAGTTTGAACCTTACCGTGGCAAGTACAGCGCCAGGGTAACCTTCTTCGCCGTCCGCGCTCATGTAGCTCATCACAACGTTACAACCATCGATGCAAGAATCCCAGATTTGCCGACTAAAACCATTCTCCTACAAAATGATGAACATTTGAAAAGAAAATAAATGCATTCACGCTAACAAATACAATATAAAATTATTTCTTACACTTCAGTATTGAAATTAATGGTTACTGTCAATAAAAGAAGAAAACATGGAAATAATAAGGCTTGTAAAATCAATTGGATTTCAGTTAGAGTTCTGGTTGTTTTATTATTATTTTTATATTGAATCGAGTCCTTACCCCTCCGTGCAAGTGATGCGTCGCATTTTCGTTCATAGAGACCTGATAGTTTTTATCTCCGATACTGAAATTCCCATTTTTTATTCGATTAGCGCATCTGCCAAGTGTGCAGCCAAAGTATTGATTTATTTGAGGATTCATGTAGCCTGTGGATGGCAAGCAGTAGTATTTTTAAGCAACTTTATATAATGTTTTACAAAATACGTTTCTAGTCGTTAAGTTTGTAGTTCTTCCAATTGAAACTTACTTCCGAGATCATCGAAGCCAAGAACGATGTCTTCCGCTCGTCCATATTTATCGGGGCATTTAATAGAAACGATTGTAGCTCCCCAAGTGATTAAAACGACTTCCATCCGATTGGAGTTGGTCAGGGTGTATGACTTTATAGAGCTCGGTGAAATTTCAGCATCGCTACCAGCGAGAGACAGAAAATCTTCGTTGCTCGGTCCAGTGTTCCAAACGTTATCAAAAATACCTTCGACGATAGCCGAGTCTTTACAGTTGCAATTTTTCGTTGACATCGTCAATATTTCGTATCGAAAAGAGACAACAATTTTTTCAGAATTCACGCAAGGAACAAAGGTTTGACGTTTGGAGATTTTGACATGTGTCAATGAAAGGAATCATTTCCGCTCATTATTCGAAATTGTTTATTAATAATCACTTATATCGTGTGACGCTCTTAACATTATAATAATATTAATTGTATGTATATATATATATTTATATATATATATATATTTTTTTTTAATATATATAATTCAATAGCTATTTATAATTTGTATAATTAATATTTATAGTATAATGTACAATACTTGAAAAAATACATGAATTTTATTTTAGTGCAAGTCAGACAGCGCAGTAAGATTTTCGTTTACTTCCGCGAACACTCGATCTTTTCATGCTGTCGTTTTCGAATTATTACAAAAGTGATTTTTTTTGCGGGGGACGGAAAATAATAATAATAATAATAAAGATAAAAATGAAGAAAATATCGTTAGTTAAGAGAGAGAGAGAGGAATAAACAATTGACCTCTATTGCAATTCTCGCACGGTCCTCATGACTAATCGACAAATTTACTCACTCTCAGACTTTCGTTATACACATTGTTGATAATTAAAAAAAAGATGCTTAATGCCACTTTCTTATCTTTGATTGAGTCTCGTAATGTCGCACTTGAAAGAAAAACGCGTGCCTCTAATTTTCACAGACAATGCGACAAAATAAGTTGGAACAGAGATGGGTACGTCGGTTTTTTTGGTCTTGAGAGGTTTTTCGTATCTTTTTCACTGGGTTTTTACTTCCGTATTAAAAATCTGTCGGCCTATACTCTTTACGAAAAACTATCGAAATTATTTTTTTTCTAATTCCATAACGTTAAACGTTGAATGATAGTTTATAAATAAATAAAATGAGTTTGAAAATCAATTGAATTCTTAATCGATATTCCGCCCACCTCTGCGCCAATCCAGCTTCATCAATTTTTCTTATTTCCTTTTATTACGTACAACACATTGCATTCAGCAGCCTAACAATAATAATTATCTTCTTACGCCTAATGAGTCGAGTTACAAATTTAATGACTTCAATTGCGACAAAATGAAAAAATATCGAATTCGTCGTCCGTGGATACTAAAAGAGCACGGAGAATTGCAATGTTTCGATTGCGATTTATTGTTTCTCTACGTTTTTGCATTACGATGAAAAAAAATACTGACTAATTACATTCCGAATCGGTAATACAATTTATATTTTCAAGAAAAGAGAAGAAACAAACGAGAATTTCTTCCGATTTTCCGTTCAACGCCCGATTTTTATTTTCTTTTTCAACATGTTTTTTCTTCTCGCAAAGCTATCACGCCATGAATATTCTAAACGCTATATCGAGACACTTTTTGCTTTTTGTATTTATCGTTTAATCATTCGTAATTACATTTCACTTGCTCGGTTACGCATTATTGTGGATTCGTTTTGAATAAGATAAAAAAAACATTGAAATTGTGTTTGTTCATTACAAAAGGTACGATAGTCTACTGAAAAAATGATGAGAAAATAAATGGAATCTTTGAAGCAATCATTTCTGACACGTGATCCAATTTTTCGACTGTGATGTGTAAAAACGATTATGATTTTCGTGTTTAAATACAATATTGCATGTAAAAACTCCGTAAAATATACGAAAGTTGGTGTTTTTTTTTTTTTTTTATTACTAATTTGTTAATCTTGTTTTTTATTCCAATTCGTTCGAGCGTTTAAAAAAAATCGTCATTGACTAACGAAACATAAAGCCAGACAAGCTGTGGGGGTATAAAAAAATAAATATAGCTTAGACTAGCACTTTTTGGCGAGGGAATAACGCCATTACACAGAATCTAACGTCGTTAGCTGCCAAGTATTATGATTGTAATATAAATTTTTTTAGTTGCTCCGTCATCGATTCGCGACGATCAATATTTTTCGAGAATTTCCACCCAAAAAACAAAAAAAAAGCAAATAAAAATTCATCTCCAACAATAATCGTGGAAGCTTATTCAATGATTCTCTCATTTCTCATCGTGACTTGAGTTAAAAATTTAAGTACTTGATCCTATAGCACCGCAGAGAAGATCTTTGTACAGCACAAATAAAACAAAAGTGTGAAGTAAAAAATTCTCTGTTGTATAAATGAAAACAACGATAGAACAAAAAAGCTCAATTGTACCAAATCGATTTTGCTCCAACTCTCCTATTTCGTTTCGTGCCAACTAAAATTTGGTTAAAAAATTTCGGCTCAAGCCCTAACTACAAGAAAACAAAATCGAATTTTTACAGGTTAAAACAAAATGAAACATCGAACAACGATCCTCCGCGCCAGGCTCGAGCGTTTAAACGTTGGCAATCATAAAATTCTATGTACATTCCGGTGTATCCTAAAAATACTGATGATCGTCGTTTAGGAGGATTACAAGAGTGTGAAAAGAGCCATTCGAGGTTTCTATCGGAGTGAACGGTCGATAAATAATCATTCACACGTTGGTTGAGACTATTTTTTGTTTTTTGATTTGCAACTATGTTATTTAAAAAAATTCGTTATAAAAAAAACTCCGAGGGTTCCTAAGGCGATTCATCTCTTTTCAGGGGTATCCGTTTTCTCCCAAGGTACATACATACATGTATATATGTATATCATTTAAAAACTAGGGCTGGGGCTTGAAGGGAATGTAAGGATTGCTGCTCAGTTTACGTCCTAACTGTTTGTGTAAATCTTTTTTCCTCGTGTGTCTTCGATATATGTACAACATCAAGGGGTTATATAACAGGGTCATACAAAGCTCGAATAGGGTCTCTCTCAATTGAATCATATTTCTCACAATTCTAATCGCGATTTATCCAAAAAAAAATGTCATCCTTTTCTTCGTTTGATTGGTCGAAGATGAGCACATTGAATCATTCGTGCGATCTTTGACTATTCTCGCATTAGAATGTTGGTCGGAATTTGAAAAATGATTTCAAGATTATGTGCAATTGATAATATCATTTCGTACAGTGAGTTTCTTATTTGAAAAAGTGCAAAACACAAATGATTTTATATGCTCATCCTCGTATTTTTTGACTCGTCTTGAATATTCGGAACGTGAAAAATATGAAAAACGAGAGAAACTAATCACGATGCGTACGCAACTGTACAGAAAAACATTTCGAGCTCTCAAAAAACATTCTTTTTGTCACTTTCAATTATTTCATCTTAATTCCAACAATATTAAGAAAATCTCTACTGTACACTTTTCCATTGTAATTTTCATACAAGTGCTAAAAAAATCTGTTCTAAGCCTATTTTATTTATTCGCTCCGAGCAGTCTCACGTTATCAAAAAAAAATCGAGTCTCCATTAAATTGGAGAGTCGATTTACGAGAGGTCGAAGGGAATGAGAAAAGCTAAGAATTTCAACGAATGTGGAATCTTTAGGAATGTCGTTCTTGGTTTTAGATGTCGAGAAAGAAAACGAACTCGACGTAAATGCGATAATTACGTGGTTGGGTTGCAAACATAACCAATGCAGCGATGGCCAAAGACGGAAAATCTGCACTGTGCAATTGGGCGAATTTTTTTTCACGAAAATTCAAGCCCGCGTTGGAACTGATCGAACGATCCTTCGAGTGCGATTCCCAAATTTTGTCCACCATCGACAATGAATCAACGGTCCTTTTCCCAGAGGAATGTGAATCGTTTTTATCGAGGCTCATCGGCGACGCCTCGATACAATAATTGGAATGTAAGTACAGTGAGCCATGAAATGAGAAAAACGTCGGTGTCTCTCCTCTCATGTTAAATAACACACAGATATCAGGACGAAAGTCCTGTAAGAGGCAGTGCTTGATTGAAATCGCCCGTTGCGACTATCACCGGATAACGTTTCATCGATACTCATATATTGTTGTTTTCTCCTTTCTTCCGTCAGGTATTCCCTCCTCAAGTACGTACGAAAACGCGAAATAATAATTGTTTATCTTAAATGAGCCAATGCTATGACAAGAAATCGCGTTCAACTTCCGTTATGCTGGGTTTCCGGTTTCTCGATGTTCGCCGAGTAGCCTGAACGGCGACGTTCGCATCTTGTGTCTGTCCATGAACCGGGATATCGAGAAGCGTTTCTCTGTGTTCTCTCGAAATGTTGTCGCGATCAAAAGTGACAGGGGAAAATCGAACTCGTCCCATAGAAATTTGACTGTCTTTCGCCGAAACGTAACTAGAGTCTTCGGACGTGAGGGAGTCCGGTGGCGTTGGATTCGTCGGCGTTCCTGAGCCCGAATTATTTTTACTCGTACTCGTAGTCTTGTTCGGAGAATTGTACGTGTAATTCGACCTCTTCAAACTCGAGCGTAACCTCGTAACGACTTCGAGATTGCTCGGCCTCTCGCTCGACGAATTCGGCGGATTCGAATCGTGCGAATTCTGTCGACTCAAATATTGCGAACCGTAATCGTGATTCATCATCCCGCTGTTATAGGTCCCTATACTCGTCGGGAAGTTGGATGATCTCTGCTGATAATAGTGATTCGGCGAGTACACACCGTAATCCGATTCGTCCTCCAATCTAAATGTAGGATTTACGTTGCTCTGACTCGACGTACTCGTGTTCGACACGTTCGAGGAGGTACGGTGATGCGTATAGCCCGGAAGTCGAGGCGTTGGACGCGCCGGACTGTTCACGTTGTTCGGATTGTCGTACGCGTGCGAAAAATCCGGATACTCGAGCATTCGATCGCTAAAATGTCAATAAAAATAAATCAATTATAGTCCAAAACAACTGGAAGAATATAAAACCATCGTTTGAAAAAAATCATGAACGAGAACGAATTTTGACTCGTTGAGCATTCAAAAATCTATGTTGGAATCATTTCGATTGAAAGCATGAAAAACAGTATTCGTGCTGAAATTCGAAACGGACTTGCATTCGAAATAGGTATTTTATGATAGATTTCGTAAAAAGTAAACGAGAAACGTCAATATTTATTCATAAAAATGCAACGTTAATTTTGATAACTCAATTTTAAAAATCGTCTTCTTTTATCTGTTTTTTAAACGTCCAAAACACCATTCGTCATACTAGATTCCAACGTGACGTCACTCCGATAGTAAACAATCAAGATTTTAACCGCGCGCTCTGTGTTATTTTTAAATTTTACAAGTTATTATCACCTTTGTGTACTTTTATCATTTATTTGATTAAAATCGCATCATAGAAGACGGCTTTGTGAAAGCAGAAAGTACGAATCTACCAGTGGCAAATACGTCGATGGCGGCGGTGAATCCTTAATTTTTGTGGCTAGCTTTTCCGCGCGAAATTCAAGATCATAAATAAAAAATAGTTTTTAAGCCTCTTTTCGGTCTTATAAAATAAAAATAAAAATTCTACTGGTTCATTACGATCTCAGGATTAATTGAAAACAGTTTTCAAAAAATTGTGTAATACCCTATAACGATTAAAAGTTTCACATATATCAAATTCCTCCACCTCTCAAGACCGTTTGTAAAAAATGAACCACTCGTTAGCAAAATGATAATTGAGTCGAAGCAGCAAAATCGAGATTAGAATTGCACGAAGAATCTGTACTGAATGAAAAATAAAAACGAATGATCGATCCGAATTTCTGTCCATCACACGATTTCTCCATTTTTCAGTAGGAAATCATTTTGTGGACTTACTGATAATCGGCGTTGACGAAATATCCAGATTCAGGAGGTCTACCGTAATATTCAGGAGGCACGATAGCGTAGACCGGTGGGCCATAATCAGGGTACGGTGCGACATTCCCCATATAAATAGTGGGTACCCTTTCGATCCTGTCGATCCGATCGATTCTGCCAGTTTCCGGCGAGTACGCTTCCTCGTTACTCGTACTCGAACTTTTTCTCCTTGGACTCGGCGTTGGGACATTCGAGCCTGTATTGCTACCATAATGTTGTGGAGAGTCCGTAAACCTCAGAGGCTTGTCGTTGATCACGTTCGAAGGCAAACCAGGCGCTATTCCTCCCATCGTGCTCAAAAATGGCCTGTAACAAATATTTACATCACAGCTTTCAAATTTTATTCTAAATTTCAATCAACTCGACAGTTTAAACAATCATGCAATATTCTTTTACAATTTGCTGTTCCTACAAAAATCGTTGAAACTTTGTGAGAAAATTTGAACCAGTTTTCTGGTTACTTTTTCGGCATTGTCGTTGAACGAGAGTCCATTTTTTTATTCTTTCTCAAAAATCCAATTTAGTTATGAAGGAATCGCATGAATATTCCACACCACTGGCAATGTTTTTGTTTTCACTAATAAACTTTTCACTTTTTACTCTTTTTTACTCCTGGCCTGTAACAAATATTTACATAGCTTTCAAATTTTGTTCCAAATCTCTATTAACTCGACAGTTTAAACAATCGTGCAATATTCATTTACAATTTGCTGTTCCTACAAAGATCGTTGAAACTTTGTGAAAAAATTTGAACCAGTTTTCTGGTTGCTTCTTCGGCATTGTCATTGATCAAAAGTCCACTTTTTTATTCTTTCTCAAAAATCCCATTCAGTGATAAAGGAATCGCATGAATATTCCACACCACTGGCAATGTTTTTGTTTTCACTAATAAACTTTTCGCTTTTTACTTTTTTTTTACTCTTTACTCTTTACTTTTTTTTTTTTTTTTACTTTTTATTACTAATAAGCTAATTCCATTGATTTTCATCCGTTTGTGGTACCTATAATGTCTCGCTGGTCCGTGATAAGTATTATGAGGATAACCGCTGCTGGAGCTGAACTCGTATTCTGGTCCGAGGTATCCAGAATTCCGATTAGATCCAGTTTCGGCCTGGAACCACCATCGGGGAGGTTCGTCCGGAGCTTCGGCCGACCTGGGTTGGAGTCTCGGATGAATCGGTGAGACGTTTGACATTCGAACGTCATAACCAGTTGCGACTCCGGCCAACATCGAAGCAATGTTGTAAAGAAGAAGCTCAATTATGCCTAACTTTGGTTTCTTAGCTTCGCCGTTGTACAGAGTTGGCATTGGCACAGGCATCGGCATTATGTAAGGCCCCGTGAGTCCCGGTTTCATAGGATACTCCATCGTCATCCATTCCGACGTTATTTCCGTTGGCAGAGTCGCGTAATCTAAAAATAAACAATTTGTATTTTTGCAAGTGGCAAAACAACGATTTAAGACGTTTCTTTCGAATAATTATCTCGTTATTTCATTGCTTCTTAATTGTTCTATCAACTATATACAATTCCGTTGCAAGCATGAACGATCGTAAAATATTTCGTTTATTCATTATCCTCGCTTTCGTTTCGCATTTGGTGCGCCCAGCTTTATTTGCTTTCTTACCTTCTTCCATTCGTCAATTAGATTTTTTTGCGTCCAAGCGTTTTACAAATTAACAAACCAAGTTAATTGAGCATGCAACAGAACATTTTTTTTTATTCCATACTATATTATTTATACCATATTGTTAGGCTTTTCTTCAAAGTCTTCTCAAGCTTTTCTCAATACTCTAAAAAGTCACGGTGGGTCGAATAAATTAGTTTATATTTGCACTTGTGAATCATCAATCGTTCCATTCAAAACGTACGATGCTTTTGGCCACGTTTATTCATTCGTTCCAAGCAAAACGGTTACGATCTTAAAAAATCATTCGATTGTTCGGCATGCGTTTCATTTCTACCGTCATTTCCATTCATAAACTCAATTGCAATATCGAGATTATGTATTTTGTCAAAACTGTCAAATTACTGGGAAAACAAAGAGAGAGAGAGAAAAAAAAACACGTAGAACGAACCATACCCAAGTAGGAAATTAAAGTTAGGATTCTACGGGAAGCATGCAAGGTGAATATTTTACGCTGGGCTTTCGACCGTGAAACGAAAAAAGATTCGCGTAAAATTAAGAAAAATACCCAAATTCTTAATTCGTTTCGCAAAGCGCTTAATCAGACGCGACGTCAAATGCGTTAACAAAAAAATTCATCTCAAATTCGCACGTTGTTGACATTGAAAATAAGAAAATAAAAACAATAAATTTAACCACGTGTAAAAAGTGAGCCAGAATTTCGATCGGAAAATCAAGAGCAACGGGCCGAGCGTAAAATTTGCTTAACATTTTTTTTTTTCTCTATCCAAGAACTAAAAAACAAAATTCAACGTGTCCAACTGAAAAGCTTTTATTGAAAAAGTTCTATAGTCTAAATACAGGTGTGTGTGTGCGTGTAAACTTGGTCTAAGAAAACTGTAAGTGTGCTCATAGCTCGCATCTCTGATCGACGTTATTCGTTATCTCATTTACAAATTACTCAACTCTTTTGTATTTGACGTTTGTCTTTGTTCCGATTCGTTCGTGTGGAAAAATTTGTTGGGAAAAAACGATTGTACGGTACGATACATTTTATTTAGTTGAAACGAGGTGAACACTTGAAAAATACAACAAACGAAAAAATGAGAGCGTTTCATCGAATTTACTTTGATCAGAACAATATTGCGTTTTAATAGCGGATGGACTGTTAGCTCTGTTTTGGTTAGACTGTTAACGTTACTCCAAGTGATTAACGAGATAGAACCAACACCAGAAAGATTGCATATTTTGTTGTTTCCAATGTTTGCCAATTAATTCCTGTTGTTGTTGTTGTTTTTTAATTTATTTATTTATTTTTTTAGTTACCGAAAGTTAAAGCGACTGGATTAAAATAAAAAGAAGAAAAATCAAGCCGAACATTCGACGTCGATCGAGATTTCGACTCGGTAGACAGCGGACGATTTGAAATTTCAATAATCACGCATGAGCTCCTGTGATTTTCATCGAGCTTTTTCCCCACTTCGTTATCATGGGTTTGTTTCTTCCGTGTTACTTTTGCTTTCATTTGTTTTTTATTTATTTATTATTATTGTTATTATTTTCGTTCGAACGCGTAACATCACCGCACTGTAAGTTCCTTTTCCCTCAATTTTCTGTGTCATCGTTTGTTCTTCGACGCAACGTTCGATAAGTCAGACGTGTTTTGTTCAGTTTGTTTCTTTAATGTAATTGTTTCGTGCATGTTTTTCCACGACACACCGCATCGGTCTTCAGCCAGAACAGGCCCTCCACCAGCCGGGGCTTGACTCTTAAAATAAACTTAAATTTTTAAAACTGGTCCCTCACCAAATCCTTTATGTTTTCTTTTAACTACTATTTTCCTATGATTTTCTCTTTCTCTGTTGCTTTGATAGGTTTTTTTTCTTTTTAATTTAATTTTTCTTTTTTCTTTTTTTTTTCTTTATTACTTTCTCAAGTCTGCGATATATGCGTGCGATTACAAATCACACAAAACTACGGATCTACGTGCAGCACCACAATTGGATCTTTATTCTCTTTTCGCGTTGCGTTATCATCTTTGCTATCTCACAATTCTAGTCGTAATAATAGCGATAGCACTTATATTTTTGTTTGTTTGTTTGAAAAAAAAAAAACAAAAAAAAAAGAAGAAAAAATGAAAAATGTGGAAGGACAAGGTGGTTCGAATAAATAATGTCGGTTCAAAACATCGACGGGAATTGATAAAATACACTGATTCCAAAATCAAATATTGATAGTGTCAAGTTTTTAAAAATACCGAGGTTGCATGCATGCGAGGTTCGCTCATTGAGTGAAATTTGAGATCAATTCAATGGTCCGGATCAACATCGAGCGACGGTCGATGGAGTTTCGGGAATTCTCGATTTTTTTGAGGCTTGTCATAAGCTCATTGGTTCATTGGCCTTTTCAATGATTTTTCAAATCGAATGAAAATATAAGATTTTGCTGTTTATTTATTGCGTTTGAGAAACGCAGAGACTAAACATGAATATGAAACTAGAAATGATTTGATTTTGTAAATTAACGAAATATTCGTAACGATCATTGGCCAAAACTCTTAGAGTTTTAGCCACGTTCACTTGATAAATTATAGTTGTTTGACAACACTCCCTCGATAAAGCGGGAATCGAAAGGTCGGAAAAATACGTTTCTGATATTTGAAAAGCGAGTGCGATGCTCGAAACGGATATAAAAACTGAGAGGAAAAAAAAAAAAAAAAACAATAAAACTACTAATCAGAGCGAGCACGAGGTGCGACAAGAATTTCGTAACGATACAAATAAATCAACAACAATATTTCCAATAAATATCATTTTAAAAAGGGTGAAAAGACTGTGATGAAAAATTAGAAAAAAAAATCTACGGGATTGACAGTGAAATATAGAGATGGCAAACTTACGCGTGGAGTGGATGTTCTCCTCGGAAAGGCCTGCGATCAAGAGAGAACATTCGCTCGTTAATCGTTCCCGCAGGAACAATGGGGAAAGTCTAAGGCAATTTACAGCGCTACGAGCGAGCTGACCACTTTTCGATTCCTCATTATTCGGATTATTGTTAAAAAATTTGCTCAATTTATCAGAGTACAGCCAATTGTTTTCGCACAGCATGAATTTATTGCAACCATCGACTCTTCGATCGCCGAAACATTTATGGAAAAATATTGCACAAATTTCATAGTTTAAGAAATTTTTAAATCAACGATACTCATTTAATTATTTAATACGAATTATGATTTTAACGTGACAAATATTTAATTATTCACGCTTGCGATTCCGTACTTTGGGAATTCATGCTGTAGGAAAATGAGCAACGGAATTACGACCGATGCTTTCTTGAGAAAACTGCTTGTAATAAATCATTTGTTGATGATTTTTTTAAAAGCTTTGTAGCGCTGTAGCTTGAATGGCGAGTATGTTATATATATTTAAATATAATTATGGTAAAGAAAAATGCTTTAACGTCGTGCGTTGTTTCACAACTACCGTACGTGTTTGGACCACATGAAAAAAAGCCTAAACGCCAGAGTACCGTGTCGCCAAGAAAATCCTATTCTAATAAATCGTATATATTCGTATATACTATTAATAATAATAAAATAATAATAATAATAATAATTTTAATAATAATAATAAAATAATATAGATCGCTAACTAATCACTCTTTCTGAAAAACTTGTCAGTCGCAAGGATATTGGAGGAAACGGAGCTTGCGGAGCTCGTGCCTTCGGAGCTTCGTCTCGAGAGACTAACGATTCTGAGTGACTCGGCGAGACGTTCGTTGAATCGTTCGTTGGAATCGGAGCTCTCTTTATCGGGCTGATCACCGACGGTCGAATGGTTAAATTTGGAATTGAATTCCGGGGATTCGTTGACATCGTAATCCTGATCGGAGCAGCGTCCGCTTTGTTTTGAGGCGATGCTAGATTTACTACGAGTACTGTCGAGCGAGGACCTCGGGCCACTGGGCTCGAATTCCTCGAGAAATCTGAGGGAGTTTTTCGATTTGGAGCTGTCGTTGGAGTGTTCCGAATCGAGATTGCAAAGGTCAGCTTCAAGGTTTTCAAAGTCAATGCCTTCGCGGGAATTAGCGGCCAAAAATTTGGGCGTGTAGTCACGCTGCTCCAATTTTGGTATCGATATCGAATCTTCGAGAACACTGTACTCAACTTTGGCTTGTAAAACTTTGCCGTCCAACGCGTCTCGACTTCCCCATGCGCGTATCTTCTCAAAAACCCTTAAAGGGCTCTTGGAACTACGGGATTTGTGGCGCGTCGGTTTGCTTATGGAATTCTCCGGACTCGACTCTAAACCGTCCGCGTCGTTGATCTTAATAGTCACGGAATTTTTTCGTTCCGCGTTCAACGAACCCTTTCGCGAACCCGAAGGCGAACGAAAAAAATCTGCCAACGTGTTTAACCGGGATTCCGAACTGTCGCGACGCTTGCCCGAATCTTTCGATTTGCTACGATCCCGCTTTTTGTTTCTAACCCGTTTGGCTGTACCCACAAGGCTCGAAGCTACGCTGTGTACAAAATTCGCTGAACACGAGGACGTGTTCTCGTCGCTAGTATTCAATTCCGACGATGCCACCTGTTGCTGCTGTTGCTGCCGATGATGATGGTGATGGTGATAATGTTGTTGCAGTTGTTGGTGGTGGTGATGCTGCTGCTGCTGCTGCTGTTTTTGCGATTTCGACATTTGCAAAGTTTTCGATGCGTGCTCGAGATAAGACTCTGGTATGGATATCTTATAACCCCGGGATATAATACTCCCTTCCTCGTTTATATGAGTACTACGAAGATTATTACATCGAAATGCCGCAGCCTCTTTGAAATCGTACGTCTCATAAGTCTCACTAACATTTGTCTCTCTCGAATTACCAATTTGCGACATTATCGCCCTTGTTTCATCCTCGTTATTGTCAACTTCAACCTCATCATCCTCATCGTTATTTTCCAACTCGTAGCCCTCGAGCGCATCTTTCTTCTCCGCAACTCCTCCTCCTCCTCCTCCTCTCCTCGTTATACTCGGGATACGAAGTATCTCGTAATCCGAACTTTCCCTCCCTGTCTGATCCTCTATCAGATTATTCGCCGAGGAGTACAACTTTCGCGATGTTCGGTGGTTACCTATTTCCTGCAGAAGAGGAGACCGCTGCGCGTTCGCCAACAACGCTGTACGTAACGGTGTCTTTTCAAGATCCGGCGCCGAACGCGACCAACGCTTCCCACCTGGCGATGACGGATTCACTGGTTGCGTGATTATCGCACCCCGTTCGCGCTGATGCAGCGTTGACGGACCCCACGTCTTACCCTTTACTCCGTCCGCCGGTACTAGACGGCAACAAACAAAAAAACAAAAATTCTACTCGCTACTCATTCTACCTACTCTTTCACTCTGCGCACACTGAAAAGCCTGCTTTCAATTCTTCCTTATCAGCAGCCTTTACTCTATTTTTCCGGAATTCTCATTAGATTTATAAATTAACTTTCGTTTCCTCGTTTTCTAAAATTAGTCAAACTTTCCATTTGGTGTCTTTTTTTTCTAAAAAAATTGCCATTCACATCAGTTTCCTTAACAATTTTGGCAATTCGAAATAATTCAATACATTTCACATTTCCATGGAACAGAATTATTTCCAAAAAGATCTTAACGGACGTTCATGTTAAAAGGCTCGAAATAATTGAAAGTGTACGCGTACTTTTGGAAACGGGATCGGCGCGTTTTGGAACAGAATTTAATAAGATATTTTCTGTAAAAATTAGAAGAATTTCAGACCGTCAAATAGTTGAAAACTTATATCATTATCTCGTAATAACTTTGAAAAATATGGCATCCATGACAAAAGATGGGTCGAAGCAAATTTAAGCCACGACGACGTAGGATTAATATCTTTCTTGGAGAAATAGAATATAAAAATAAAATCGTGTTTTGCGAAAGGAAAAAATAATTCTTACTGCCAATATCAGGTATGAAAGATTCGTAATTTTGAAATTTTAGCTTTCACAACAACAAATTCAAACGAAGAGGCTTTCAACGTGCGCAGCTCGGAAAATCGTACTTGAAAAAAGGACTGTTAAAAAAAAAAACGAAGAGTAAAAGGATTTTAGAAAAAAATCACACAAAACGATAAGTAAAAAGAAAACAATTCTTCAGAGGAAAGAATCAACAAAAAATGGTGCAGCAAAGGTGCTCGTTGGCGAGCAGAAATAGTAGGCTTTGACAACAAGATTACTTGGTTTCTCACACACCATGCCGTTATTTAAATAGACAACAAATGCTTTTTGTTTTTTTCCCACTTTTGTTGATACGAAAATTACAATAAAAACAAAAAATGACAATTGGTAAAAATAAAAAACGATTCTACGACTAAAGCACAAACTTTTGCATCGTCTTGTGTTCTTTTTTTAGAGTCCGTATCTATCGACTCCTGATTCGGTTTTCGATATTTACAGTACGAGTGTCGGATAGGGACAAATTTGAATAAATCGTTCAAACTTGATGGCTTACAGGCAATCGCTCGAAGTCGTGGGATACTCGGTGAACCTGGTGGACTGTTCGGCCTCGAAGGATTGCGCGGTTTCCCGCGATCCAGTGCCGTGTGCTGTACCGTTATTGTGTGACGAAAATCTTTGGAAAAACAAACAAATTCATTGGTGAAAATTTTCTTTGAAAACATTGAATTGTATGGAGATTTTAATCGGAAATATCTTTTGTACAATTAACTATAAGTACAGATTCGTATTTGTCTAGAATATTTTCAGGGCCACTTTAATGAGCATTGGAAATAATTCGCAAAAGATAGTTGACGGATGTTTGAAAATTTGAGAATTTCGAAAAAATCATATTCCAGGTAACAAGAAAATAGTCAATAAAATGCGGCTCACCCGATGGAGCGCTAATGTTACTTCCAGGCTCTTTCTTGTTGAGCTTGAGTCTCGACTTCTTGAACTTTCCCCGCCTCTTATTGGGCGTAGGCGTATTCTGCTGTTGTATTATCATTACGGTGAGCTCTCGCTCCAACAGATCGATCTCACGGGCGGCCAATTCTTGTTCCCTCTGTCTTAGAATCTCCTCGTTTTGTCTCTGTTGCACTTGTGCCTTTGTTAATTCCTCTTCTCGACAGCGCAATTCCTGTGAAAACGTCCGAAAGCCCGTTTTAGAGAGTAGGCGAAAATTCTCCTTAATTAGACATTCGCACAGCTCGTCGAAGCTGGCGCCCTCATTTATATAATTTGAAATGTACAGGACTATCGTCGATTCTTACCTCCTCAAGAGAACGGCATGCCTTTGTAAAGCATTTTAGAAAAAAACATTATGAATATTACTAATTTGACTGTAGAACGACAGAATTGACAATTTTTTAAAAATGTTTTCCAATGACGAGTATCGCGAATAGAACACTGCGAGATTTTTTCCGACAGTTTTTTTTATTTACCTTTTCCTTCATGCGCAATCCATGAAGAACTTGCTCGATTTCTAATCTCCAATCGTCCTGCATCGTGTGAAAAGACTCGTGAGGCGTAGCTGCAAATGCGCTTCTCACCTCGTCCAGGGCGACGAGAATTTCAGCGAATCCCGGTCTCCCATGACTGTCGGACGACCAGCAAGCTGTGTTGGACGAATTTGACGTTATCCAAGTGTTTCATCGTTATTCGTTTCAAACAACAATTCGTTTTTTCATAATTTTGATCACTTTTCCGTACCTTCCATGAGACATCTCCAGGGCTGGGGACACGTCGTGGGAATTGGCAGAGTGAGTTTGTTCACAGCAACTCCGTAAGCGACTGCAAGAGCATCGATGCCCTTGTAAGGCGTCTCACCGGTTAAAAGCTCCCAAAGGAGCACGCCGTAGCTAAAAAAATATTTTTAAAAATCATTCAATTATTTAAAAAATTACGAATTAACGAAAATAAATGTGCAATGGTTTGAACTCCCACGACATGCAAAATTGATTCGAAAAACTATTTCGTAACTGAGAACCAAGAAGTAATATAGATAAATTCCACGCTGCTTTGGATACTAACTTTGCATTTTGCTAAAAAAAAATGTTCAATCGATATTTACCTCCATACGTCGCTCGCTTTACTGAATGTACTATTCTTGATGACTTCCGGCGCCATCCAAGCATACGTTCCTGCAGCGGACATTCGCGTAGTTTTGTAAACTTCTCTGGCTAAACCAAAGTCCGTTATCTTGAGGGTTTTGTACTGAAGATCGTCGTTTTCTATAGGCTCGCTGAGTAATACTGTAAATTAATCAAAACTCATTCATTATAGATTCTTACCTTTTCCAACGTACAAATATTTAAAACTCTGAAGTGGCACGGAAAGTTTGTAAAATTTGGCGTTCCAAAATTACACGGAAATTGCGATGAAAATTGAAATACCAAAAAATATAGAAATCTTTTTTTTTCGTTGACTTCGAGATTATGTTGCGTAACAGAAAAACGTCATACCATTTGAACTCTTCAAGTCCCTGTGAATCAGACTTATAGGAGCTTTATTATGAAGATAATCCATGCCACGCGCAATTTGTATAGCCCAATCTACGAGGACATCCGGCCGTATTTTACGACCGCTCAAGACCCTGTTGAGGCTTCCACCTCGAGCATATTCCATGACCAAACACATGTTCGGCATTTTTAAACAAACGCCTTCGAGTTGTACAATATTCTCGTGTTTCAGTAACCAAAAGAGTTTCGCTTCTTGCCTCACGTTCTCTAGAATAACACTGGGCTCTTCATCCGGATCTTGACGCGCTGCTTTTACAGCCACTTCGTGTTTTTGCCAAAATCCTCTAGAAAACGTGCAACTCGAATTAATAACTGTATACACAAGTTCAGATTTGTAGAGTTTTTCAGGACAACATTTTTTCCGATGAAATACAAACCTGTAAACTTTGCCGAAACCTCCCACGCCTATAACTTCCTCCAATTGCAGCTCTTCAAAGTCAATTTCGATTGGTTGTACTTTGTCGATCACCGACGATACCCTATCGATGCTTTCCGCCTCGGCGACAAAATTCGCCGGAAATATTCCAACCTTACCCCGTATTTTTCCCGTCCACCAACCCTCGTCCCCCGAAATCTTTGAATCTTTGGATAAAACCTGTACCAAAAATCGATTAGGATTAGAGAATTATTTGTTGACGTAGAACGATTATAATATTCGTTTAGAATATGATTCAGTCTCGTTTTCAAAGTTCACTTTCTTACCTCCACTGTTTCTCCTCTTTGCAAAGAGAGCTCGTCCTCACCCTGAGCAACATAATCGAAAAGGGCGGTGAATATTGTCGAATTGCTATCCTGCCTCGAATGGGAATATGAATGTGTCGCATGCGAAGGACTTGTTTGCTGAGACACTGTCCTCGCTGTGTCCCCGCTGTGAGTGTCCGATACACTGCTGTCCGACATGTTGTTGCTAGATGTACGTCCGTATAAGTATGCGTAACTGTAAATCAACACCATTTTCATTCGTCTGCATTCTAATTATTCAATACTAAATGTATAAACATAGTTTAATAGTTTGAAGCATAATAAAAATGAAATTGATACCGTTATATCAAAGCTTCATATTTCAATAGAAATGTCTACAATTTTAGAAATATTAGCTAAAAATGTATGATGATTGTGTTGCTACATCCAAAGGTAAAGAAAAATGTACCAGGGAACATTTCTAAGTGTTTTACATTCCATTGAAACGTTCGCTTACTCATTGAGTTTTTGACAAAGTTAGAAAATTATACAACACTCTTTCCCTTGTTAATTTGCTTGAGAAACAAAATATTGCGGAAGCATAAAAATCAAGTGATTTTCAAACTTACATAAAAACATCACGGATTAATCGTTATAGCTCCGTATTTTTGCATTTCCATTGGAAAAACAGAACTGGTATAAGAAACTCACAATACAGGAATAACAAAATTTCAAATATTTGTACAAAATCAGAAGAGAACAAGCAAGTTTTCTATTTTCATGCATTTCTACAAAGAAAATGTTTTTTTTTTTTTTTGATAAATATGATTCAACACAAAATATATTTAATTTGCCAATTCTTTTCAAATTTTTTCATTGCTATACGTTCATTTATTGAATTTTCATTGAAAAATCTTTATTTTATACAAATGAGCTCCATTTGTTCCATGGTATTATTATAATATTTAGAATTATTTTGATAAACTACAATCATTCGGACAAACGAATGAACCCTTGTACTTTGGTATTTTTAAATGGCAAGAAAGATTGTCAAAAGAAGAATTGAAGGAAAACTTTACCTAGCGGAATAATTGTTTCCTCTCGCAGGATTTTGATATCTCGGGGAGGAGGCTGCTGTACTGGGAGTTTGGGGGTGTGAGGAGCCATTCTCCGGGTAGAGTAGAAAGCGCTCGCTCCGATGACGAGCATCGGGTTGTCCGTGGTCCATCAAGGTAGACAAGCCTTTAGCCGATAGCCCGGCAGGCGGCATATGGCTTAACCCTGGCCGTGTTCAAAAATCTCGGACAAAACAAATGGTCCCTCTCCCCAGGTTGGAGTCGTCAAAAAATCTCATAAAGGTGTTTATTGCGATAGAAAAAAAAAAGACAAAAAACCGTTGAAAAAAATACAAGAGACACTTGTTTCGCGATCAGAGAAATGAAACACCACAGTAAAAAGCATGAAATTGTTGGGTCAGAATCTCGTGGAGGACCCACCAAACGAAATAGCTCTTCTCTTGGTACCCATGTTTTATATTCACGTATTATAAAAATTGCGAATAGAAACGAGAATCGAAATAGAAAAAAAGATCATTTCTCAAGGCTCATAATTGCACGTATTTTTTCTCGCTTCATCCATTACGATCGTCGTTGAATTCTTAGGACGTTCACCTCCCGAGATTGCACACGAAACACACACGCACACGCACATAGACACAGGGGCATACGAACACGTAGACTGAGGGGCCGAAACACGTATATAAAATCAAGCACTTGGGAAAAACAAAATAAAAAACACGGGAAACATCGGGGAAATGATGAAGATTGCACGAATTTAAAGGGCGCCCGGAGTGTACGCACACGCGAGACAATAGTGGGGCGAGGAGAAAGAAAAGAAAGGATAGGAAGAATAGAGGGAGAAAGAGAGAAAAAAAAGAAAAGAGAGCGCAAGATATTGGGTGCAAAACACTTGAATTTATCGGAAGGTTAATAGCACTTGTCTGATCGCCGGCATTTTAATAAGTTTTCCTCCGCGTACCTAGGTCCTTTGCCCAGGAAATTTGGCAAACATACAATCGCGAAACGACGCGCGATCACTGAGACATTTTCTGCCTCTATCACTCTTCGCTCCGTCTCACTCTATCTCTTTTCCCTCGCGCACTCACTCGTTTACCCGCAAACGTCTCGCTCGGAAAAGAGCGAAGGTAAACGGCAGAGATGAACCGTGGAAATAGGAAAAAAGATCACCGTGAAAAACACTGATTTCTCCCGGTGGGACCCCGTCTCGCGCGTCAGGGTGTGTATGTATACCCACAAGCCACTGTTTACGCGCCCGTTATCAAACCTTTACAGCTTTTTTTTACTCTCTTCTCGTTCGATTTTTTTTTACTTGTTTTTTTCTTCCGTTTTTTGAACCGTCTTAAACCTTCGAAAATCGTCGTCTCGGGGTAGGGGTTTTTTTTTACTCTACGAGCCACTCGGCAGCCTCCCCGAAGACGCGGAACTCCGCGTCAGGCCGCCAAAATGCTCCGAATATATCGCATCAATAGAACCGAATGATACGGAGCAGACACCTTACGGCGATAACCTAACGGACGCCATGTTGCTTTTCTGACGGCGCCCCACCGCAGTTTTTTGACGTGCGCGCTGTTACCCTGCTACTACTACTGCTGCTGACTGTGTTCTTCGCTCACTTTTCTGTTTCTACTTCCACACACTCGCGCCACTGTGCAAGGAATCTCTTTTCTGTCTCCTCTCAGTCAGCGGCCACCCCGCAAATCGGAATTGGAATTCTCTCAAGCCTCATCTTCAATGCTCTTTTCACGCCTTCTCTTCCATTCTTATTGCAAATATATACATCGAGGTTATTTGTTCATAATTTCTTTATTTGTCTTGATTTTTTAAATTGTGAACCACTGACGTCATCGTACAATTTTCGCATCAATTTTGTTGAACTAACCGAATTTCCACATTATACTATTGAATTTACAGTAACTTTTGAATAAATGTTACTATTTTCGTCGCTGCGCCGCAACACCGCCCGCTGGGTGGTTACTTTTTATTCCAAATATCTCTAAATTTACCGCGTAATCTGAGAAACTACGAAAATTGAATTGAACTTCTTTCATCGCAGAATCTTGTTCTATAGCGAGTTGTTCTCGGGAGATTACATTATTGATGAATATGCATTTAAACATTTGAAGAGATACGAGAATAATTTGATTTTTCGATTCATATGAAAATTTGTCACGCGTGTAATGCTCCAATGAAATTTTATCATCAGACTAGTTTTTACTTACCCTGAGAATTCGGCAACGTATACCGGTATCAGCGAATTTTTTATTTTTAGATTAATTTGACGAAATTTAATCAAAAGCACATTCAATGAAAAAAAAAATGTGTTGAGCAGAATAGTTCGGAGCAGAGAAAGCAGGGGGAAAAAATTCGTTGTGTAATCGAAAATCGGCAGTGACATTGCTTCGAAATGTTTTTTTCATCAATCCTACGAAATTTATTGGATCTTACACATTAGAAAAGAAATATGTTGGTGAATCAAAGTGAGATGAGAAAAATTGAGAAACAAAAAGAAGGACGGAGAAAGAAATGTGTTAAACGATCATTTCCAATTCTCGTGCGTAATCGATCGCAAGAGTTGCTAGATCCGAGCTGGGTATTGGATCCTCGGATTTTTTTTCGTTCTGGGCGGTGAAATAAAAATTGCCATCTTTTTTGAGAGTCCAATTCTTTTTCGTCGCAAACGCCATCGTTTCTTTTTCGGAGCTTAAGTTGAGCATTCGTGAAGCATCTTTTAAGGACACTTTGTCATAAGCGCTTTCCATACAAGCGCCTATTTCGTCACGCACCGTGTTCAGCAATATGTCGATGAAAAAATTGTAAGAAGCTGCTGGCACGTTTCCTTTGGCAAGGAATATTTTGTTGTAAGATCCTTCCATTAAGCATTGCTCCAAACTCAAAGGATGCCTTATATATACATTCGATTGTATTTGATCAGACGGCAAGAGTTCCAATTCCGTGTGAAATTCTGCTACTCTGTTTTGTGACAATAAAAACAACAGATTCAGTCCCAACAGTTGGTACTTGTATGCTGATTCGGGAAGACCCGACTTGTAGTCAAAGTAATAACACTTCAACTGAGCCATATAACGCTCGAACGACGGAATATCTTCTGACGCTATGCTCCATTGAGCACCGATTTCCAAAATGTCACCTGAAATTATATGAACCGTTAGTGCCTTTCCCTAAAAATATATAATAACTCGCAACAAAGTTTTTTAACAATGAATTTTACTATCAACAACGACGAACAAAAGCTTCCAAATTAGAAGAGAAAATCTTACTATTGAAATTCATTTATTTATCTAATTGAAATTAATTATTGACCTTTTTGATTGATTCAAAAGTTTAGAGATTTCTCTGGCTTAATATATTAATTTTAGTCAATATTTACGGTCTCTTGTTTCCATAAAAAAATAATTGGTCCTGGAAAAATTTCATATCAGAATAGCATTGTTTTTTTTTTCTTTTTCAGTTCTTCAATTGATAGTAGGATCAAATAAATTCAACAATAGACGTGGTCAAAACAAAGAAAAAGTTACTTACGTGCGATAACCAATTCTTTTTGAGAGGCGACACTGCTGGAAGTTGGTAAAAACATGAGATGCGTGAGTGCGAGCTGAAAAGAGAAAGGATGGAAATTTTTCGTGGAAATTATAAGGATTCTTTGTTGAGAAAAGTAGAAGTTAGAAAAGATGCTGAACGAAGTAAAGCCTTCGAATGATGACAATCCATTTTGACAGGAATATCAGGGAGGTTATGTATACGAAAATTCTGATTGGAGAGAGTTGAGCGTATTATAAAATACCGTACCTTTAGTTGATCCAGTATTTCGCCACATTTCTTCAAATTAGGTGGATTTTTGGTCCATTCACGCTTCAAATTTTGATAAACCGGAACAATATCTTTGAGCGCGGCCATATCTGTACTTGCTGCTTCGACCATTGCGAACTGAATGTATGCGCAGAACAGCAGATGATTTTCCGACTTTTTTTCTCATGAACTGCGCATCGTCAAAACTTGAGGTGAATTCACACAGGGGCGTTGAAAAGTCAAAAGCCACATGCGCATGAGAATGAAACAACTCATATTCTGCTGTGATTGATCAATGTTGATAAATGTGAATACTACTCAAGAGTTGTCGCGACCAATCGAAGAGCTTGAAAAAGCCAGGTTGTGTAAGATCGACGAGGACGTTCGACATTTTCCGCGAATTATTGATCAAAGTAAATAAATATACGTTTCTGGTAACTCAAAGTAAAGACGATTGATTCGACAAAATAATTCAAATCTTTGGTGATTTTTAAAGTAAACCACGCCTCTTGAAAAATTTAGTTTTATTTTTACACTCGGGGGGAAAAAAGGTCATTCGCGCACTCAAGGGGCGCACTTGAATGCGGTTGAGTATTTTGAGAGTGTCATCCTTTGCCGGCCTTCGACTTCCTCTTCCCGTGACACGATACAATGGCGTCCGGAGTAAGTCTTTCCCATGCGTAGTATTCACCCTTAAACATCGAGCTTGCGAGTGAATTAAAAAGTTATACAAAACCGTTATTGTCAAGCCTACATCTTAATTTATACGGTGGAAAAATGATTTTTTTCAGACTCTGTACACGTACCCGGAAAATTTCAGGGCTTACAAAGCCTTGATCGCGGCCAAGTATTCCGGTGCTCAGATCAAAATCGACAAGGATTTCGTCTTCGGAGAGACCAACAAAACCGATGCTTTCCTCAAGAAATTCCCTCTGGGCAAGGTTAGTTGAAAAAAATAAAAAAAATTCCCATTGTCGCAGTTTTTTTTCCTCAAAGTTTTTATTCTCGAAATACCTGACGAAATACTTTTAAAAAAATGGGGTTCGAGAGAAATTACCTTGGAGGGGGGTCCGAAGATTTCTGACATACGTGTCATCGGAATTTTCCACTTTATTTTCAAACTTTTTATACAAATGAAATACACCAAAGTCTCATATTGGAAATCGAGAAATAAAAGTTTTTAGACGATTTCTGTTTTATTTTTAGGTCCCAGCTTTTGAGACCTCCGATGGTAAATTCCTCACTGAGAGCAACGCCATTGCGTATTACGGTAAGATTATTCAGTCCTTCTCTGTCCTATTTATTTCTAAACCTGGTAGTTACTAATTTTGGAAATTACAAGTCCGATCTAAAAATATTTTGATTCTTGTAATAGTGGCCAATGAACAGCTGAGAGGAAAATCGGACATCGAAAAAGCACAAGTTGTGCAATGGCTCAGTTTTGCAGACTCCGAAATCATCCCTGCGAGCTGCACTTGGGTTTTCCCACTTTTGGGAATTATACCTTACAACAAGCAGGTGACAATACATTTCTTGTTTCTTTAGTTTTTGCGGTGTGGAATATCTCCTTGAAAAGGCGAACTTTTTGGTCGTTTCTGATCATTTTTCGTAACGAAAGGAGAAACAGTAAATTTATGCATCGAGCGCATATATTGGCAATGTTGTTTACATTGACTCTGCTCAAGCGTACAATTATGCAAACAAAATTCAAGTGTGAAAACTTGGATGCAGGTTTATCAGTTATTTCAGGTGTCACATTATTTTTCAGCCCGATGTACGTTTACATCAGTGATGAATTTTTTCGGTTAATCCTTTTCTCCTGTAATTCATGCCTTTCGATAATTCAATAGAACTTGAGAATCCACTTGGGATTTGGAGTTTGTCAAAACTTTCAAAGTTTCATTTTAAACCTTACAAAATTTGCTTAAAAGCCATTGTTGTCCATCCTCATTAGTCAATCCACGAATATGCTCTGATAATAAAATAGAGAGCGATTCAAATTTATTGGAATTTTCTGTTTAACAATAAATCACCCACAATGATGTCTGATATTAATTGGAGGAATTAATTGGCTTTCAGACTGTCGAGAACGCGAAGGAAGATGTGGCCCGCGTGCTGACTTCGCTGAATACGCATTTGCTTACGCGAACGTATTTGGTGGGTGAGCGTTTGACGTTGGCAGACATCAGCGTCGCAATGACGCTTTTGCATTTGTACCAGTACGTTCTGGAGCCGAAGCTTCGTGCTCCATACCAGAACGTGAACAGATGGTTCCAGACGATTGTGTATCAACCAGAATCGGTCGCGGTTATCGGTAACTTCAAATTAGCTGACAAAACACTAGAATATGACCCGAAGAAAGTAGTGGTTCAACATCAAGGCGGGAAATCCGCAAAGAAAGAAAAGGACGCGAAGAAGGAGTCGAAGAAGGAGGGAAAGAAGGAAAAAGAATCAAAGAAAGCCGAGCCAGCCGAAGAGCCTGATGCGGCAGAAGCTGCACTCGCAGAAGAGCCAAAATCTTCTAATCCTTTCGATTCTATGCCCAAAGGCACTTTCGATATGGATGATTTCAAGCGTTATTATTCCAACCAGGATGTTGATGAATCCATACCTTATTTCTGGGAAAAATTTGATCCTGCGCACTATAGCATTTGGTTGGGTGAATACAAATACAACGACGAATTGACTAAGGTTATTATTCTCTACCATCTTTCCACCTCATTTTAAATCAAATCATTTTTACCTGTAGAAAGGAGTAGTAGCATTTATAGTATGGAAAATTCCAGTAGAATTAAACAACGGCACACGGCAATGATCAGTTTTCTTTACAGAGATGAAACTTCAAAATATTCATTCATTCATTTTTCATTTTTTTTTTTAATTTCTTTGATTCGATTATTTGAGTTTAAATGCACACTAACATTTGCCTTCAATTCTGAAATTTGGGGAGAAATGTGGTAGCACGAACAATGTATAGAGTAATTTTTCGTATGTATTTTAGACATTCATGTCCTGCAATCTGATTGGTGGAATGTTCCAACGTTTGGATAAAATGAGAAAGGCAGCGTTTGCGAGTGCTTGTCTTTTCGGTACTGACGACAACAGTAGCATCAGTGGAATTTGGGTCTGGCGCGGACAGGATCTCGCTTTCACCGTGAGTTTATGATCATTTGAATCTTTGCGCACGCTTTCCGTGCGTGGAATAATTGAATAATTATTTGTTTTATCGTGTAATTCACAGTTGAGTCCCGACTGGCAAATCGATTACGAGTCGTACAACTGGACGAAGCTCGATCCCTCTGACGAAAAAACGAAACAATTGGTCGAGCAATACTTCAGTTGGGTCGGCGAAGACAAAGAGGGACGTAAATTTAATCAGGGCAAGATTTTCAAGTAGAAAACATCCGTCGTACGCTTTATAATAAGGAAGAAAAATGAGGAGAAGGCGAAAGAGAACAACAAAAGATCCCCCTATTCACACAATAAAACATAAAAAGTGACTCTTCGTCGTACATATATTTCGCACGAATTCGTACGTAAAATTAAAACGAAAAGATGAATGATAAACGAAAAACCCTTCCATATTGTTATCCTACTCTCCGAAAACTGCGATTATTTTTTATTTTTACTTTCGAACGTCCAATTTGTGTATCTGTTTCATGTTCTTTTTTTCTACTTGTTATAATCAAAGTATCATCTTAAACTTGATTCAGCTTGACTTTTTTTTTACTTCTTTCCCACAAATACAGAGGAATACTAACAACGAGGAATGAAATAAGAACTCGAAGAATTTCGTTACCCTTATCATTTATATTTTGAAATTAAAAAACACAGTTTAACAAAAGGTATTCCAATTTTTAGAAACCTTTATCGTTCAAATATATTTTACACAAATTCACGTAGTCTCCGCGAAATTTAATTAATCCAGCTGGCTCGTTGATCTGCGATCCTATCTTCTTGCACGCTATTGGCTCCAAATGGTTTCTTAATTCTTTTTCTAATCCAACAATGTCACCCTGAACTTTACGAATTATCGTCTGTCTCTGCGTTCCTCTGTGAGTTCGTCTCAGGTACACCGGTATCATGTGATTTTTCGTCCGCTCCACCATGTATGGGAGTGATTTTACTTCATCTAAAATTCATTGCAACACAATTCACTTTTTTTCTAAACTTGAATTTTAAATTATCAAGGTTATTACCTTTATTGGTACAAAAGTAATGTGAAAATTCATCAAAATTTTTTAATTCATCCGCAGTTTGGATGCGAAAAGTGTAGCATCAAATAGATAAAAATTCATTGACCATCGATTCATCAAAATGTTTTTAATTGTTGTCGCAATAAGCATTAGAATAAAAAAAGTTGACTGAATTCTTAAATAATCAAAGTATGTAAATAAATTGATTCATCTTCGCGATAAACGATTCTTTTTCTTTCTACTCCTGTTATTTCAAGTAATAAATATAAAATTTACGAGACTGAGGTTTCCATCCTGACGGATATTCTTTGACTTCGCTGGGCGGTGAGGGAACAACTTCTCCCTGCAGTGTCCATTCTACATATTTCCATTCTGCTGGATCTTTTGAGACTTCAAAATCAGGAAGTTCGACCTCTTTTTCTTGGTGACCATAGCCAATTTTCATAGTAGCCCATCTCTGCTATACCATTTAATAAAAAGCAAACAATTATAGAGTGGTAAATTTCGATATCTCAATTTTTTGAGCTCAAATGCTCTTGTACAGCAATAACAAATCTCAAAAAAACTTTGAGGTTATGGAAGCACGAAGTAAATTTTATAACCGAAAATGTTTGATTAGAATGCTAAATATTTGTGGGGTCTAATCATTAATGAAAATTTCGAAGTGGTGAATAAAAAAGCAACATTGAGCTAGTTTCCGTTATTTTCTTTTAATTAGTTTCAAGTTTCTGCGGCCAAAATAATTATTTAAATGTAGGATCGTTAAATATCGAAGCAACATGTGGTTTTGCATGAAGACACAACAAAAGTACGCATTATTATTGTGTTCAGGAAAATTAATTGAGAAATATTAGAATCGGTCGTCGGTTGGAGCGATGTGGTACATCTAAAAATACGACCGAAGTGTTGAATGGGAAAAAAATATAGATAAGGGTTTGCCGTGAGGCCCTTCACTTTCCGAAGTGTGATAAAAAAGCCTCAACTACTCAGTCGAATATGGTCGTTCGGTGGGATTGTCAAGCGTATATAAAAATTGAAAATACAAAACCAGTGTGATTCGTACCTGTTGAATTATCAGAAAAGTATTTTTCTTCGATTGGTTGTGTGTGAGGGATCCGCGAATTCCTGAGAATGCGGTTCGTGCGAAAATCCGAAGGGCCGCCATTTTGAGTTGGGTAAATAAGGGTCGGTCGCCGCCATTGGTGCACACGGGCGCGTCTTCCTTCCTCGTTCTCACGTCTCTCCGTCACGACTTTTCCGAGGACCCAAGCGTCGACTACTCCTTTTTTCTTTTCTGTTTTCCGCGTCATAATTCGATCGTTCGGTAGTGACGGAGAAACGAGATATTTGTTAGAGTCATTAAAACAAGGGATTGAGAAGGAAAGTTGGACGACGTAAGGGCGTGAAATTCGATCGAGAATTGTTGGGGGCACGTAGTTAGCTCAAACGTACTATAGGGTACGGGAAAAGTGCCGCGTTGTTCCGTGTTTAGCATGATACATTTTTTTTCTACTGCATTTTATTTCCTCACATCTTCGTGGACATTCGGGTGCGGAGAATATTCGGTGTGTCAGTGAGAGTTACTCGTTGATCGTGAACGAGTAAGAAAAACATATCGGTGGTGGCTCGTGACGAAAAAATGTGCGAGCTTCGCCGCGACGTTCGTGCGATTCTCCGTGAATAATAATTGTAATAACAACAATAATAATGATAATAACAATATTGAAATCGTGAAGAAATTTACGACGAACGGGTTATGTGCGGGATTACACACGGTGAAAGGTAGTGTCAATGTCCGTCAGATGGCGATAGTGTGAAAACAGTGAAACAGCGCATAGACACCCTGTGCAACGGTACTGTGTAATTTTCACGGGGATATTATTCCCGATATTTACGGTCGAAACGTCGGGTTTCCGGAAGGATTTTCGGCCTCAGAGGTAAGTGCTACGAGTAATGCGACTCGAACGTAAGAAATTAAGTATCGGAATATTGTCAAAGTGCACGAAATAAGTCTTCGAAGTTCGGGGCCCCTCTTTTCCCCTCCCCTTCCCCCTTCCCCTCAACACGGTTTCGACCTTTTGTTTATTCGTGGCGATTTTCTTTGCCCCTCGTACCATTGAATCGAACACTTTTCCTTGTACCTGGTTCTCTTGGACCTCAAATTTGGTGCTCGTTACTTACTACAAGGTTTTCGCTTACCGACGAGGCGACTATTTCGCGTGTACGTCAGTTCGTGAGTGAAATATCGCTCGAAATATGAGGAAGCCTTTAGTTTTTTTTCTCTCTCTCGCGCACTCTCTATCTCCGTCTGTCTCCGTCTCTCGCTTTTTCGACGACGGGCGGCTAGAGAACCTGAGAGACTCACGGTGTGTAACATCCGTGTGTTGATGCAAACTTTTGTCACGTAATTTTCTCTCTCTTGATTCCTCTCTCGCGGTCTTTAATAGTTTCCCTCTTCGTTCGTGTCAGGGTCGCTCGAACAACCCCAAAGATGGAAACTTTTTTTCAAGCTACCGTGAGCACTTGGGGGCCATGAAAAAATGTTCTTTCTCGCCGCGCGTAACCTGGGCCTGACTCAATATAGGTTTCATCACTCAGGATTATCCACTCTCTTTCTCTCTCCTCTCTCTTTCTCTCTTGCGCACGGCTCGTCCTCTCTCACTTTTTCTCTCGCTCTCTCTCTCTCTCTCTCTCTCTCTCTTTCGCGTTTCATACCTCTATTCCTGTCTCCCTCTTTGCGCGTTACCGTAGATCTTTGTTCCTCTCGTCTCCGTTTCCTCCCTTTCGAGCGATACTCACGGGAATGGAGGCTCTCTCGTTTTATCGTCCCACACTAAGCGCTGCTTTTGCTCTATGCTCTGTGCGCTTCTTCGCGTTACTCGTCGTTTCACGCGTTCCTTTTTTTCGTTGCTGCCCTATAAGTAGTAGTAAAAGCGCGATCGTCCTTTGTCGATTTTTTTCGTTCACCTGCCTCGCCTTCCAAAAGGAAAAATGTGTGTAAAAAATAGCGAATTATGAGTGAAAACGAGAATAAATACGCGAAAGGTTTGCAACCCCCCTTTTTGTTGCCCAGTGACGCTTCTTCGACCGTAATCTACCCCTGTTTCCACTCTGCCTACCCGTAAAAGAGACAGAGGGTTGTATTTCGAGAAGTGGAACTTTCATACACACACACACACACGTATATTTTATGTACGTACGTACGTACGTACATACATTTTATATATTCTCTATACACGCTCGAAATCTGACCTCAATTTATGTGATCTAGATCACTGGAATATTCTACTTTTTCATGGGGAATTTTATCACATCCGCTCCAGCAAATATTCAGACTCTTTTCCTTTTTTCAAAATTTCATTCTCCACCCTTACTCGGGTAGCATCAACTTGTTTCTCAACCCTGCAATCGGTCCGTTCCAAATTGTTGTTTATTTTCCCAAAAATTCCTTCTACCACTTTTTGCACTTTCATATATTTAAAAAAAATGTTGATTGCGTCGATCTGTTATTCTGGAACTGTCGACGCAAAAGATGTTCCCAACTTATTTCGTTCAAATATCCAATTATTAGAATATTTTGCTTTTCCATATCGAATGTCGGACTTGCTTTTATATCATCCAAAGTTACAGTTCTCTTTAGCGGACATAACTATAAATCTTCGATCGCTTATTTTTTGGTAGATTTTCACAAGCGGATAATAATTTTTTTTTTCTCTCTCGACTCTTCTCAAGACTTTTTTGTCCTTTTGATTGATTTTTGAAAATTAATACTTTTGCTTGAGTAATAAAAAATGACGCAAACTCATATACCCATAGATTGTGTGATTTTTCAGCTCGCCGAGACGCCGGATACTCGACTGTGAGAGAAAGTGAAACAAGAAAAGTTATGGAATTCCATTTTCAGGAGCCCAATGTGGGTTGAAGTGAGATGGCATCCAGGGAGAAAAGACCCTTAGCGCCTTCAAAGACAAAGCAGAAGGCGAACAATGCGGAATCAATCCTGGGCTCGGCGCAGAACAATCGTAAGAGAAACCAGCCGTCGCATAAGCAGCAACAACAATTGGCAAGAGAAATTTTAGAAGTAGTGGCTGGTGGTAGCGAGATATCACCAAGATTGGAAGCTTCGCTGCCTCGCAAACAAGTATTGAGAAGTTTAAGGCGGAAGCAAAAGTTGAGAAACGCCAAGTCCAATTTGATAAATTCAAAGGTGACGAAAAAAGTGCCGATTAAAAATATAAGAAGAATCACAGTGGACGTGAAAAAAGGCGTTAAATTGAAGAGAGTCAAACGTTTGGTCGAGGCTGATCGTCAAGTGAGGAAAAACGACGAGGATCAAGAGGTTGTTGAGAAGGGGCGGGAGGAGGAGGGAAAGCTCGAGGGCGAGGAGGAAGAGGACACGGAGAACGAAGCAGGCACAAAGAAAAGTAATAGAAAAAAAGCGACGAAAGGCTCGGGGCGAGTGAACGAAGAGACTGAAAGCGTAGCTTCGAACGATCGTGAAATCGTAGTCTTCGAAAATCTCGTATCAGCGAGCACGAGGAACAGTCCGAAAAGTGGGAGAAAATTGAAAAACGAGGGCCTCGAATCACCCTCGAAAAGTTCAAAGACTCAAAAGAATTTGTTATCGAAGAGAAACGCGAGCAAAGAGCGCGACACTAACGTGAATAAAAACTCTATAAACCCGAAGAGCTCGGGGGGAAGCAGTACGACGTCGCCGGAAACGAAAAATCTTAAGAAATCACCAATTTCGAACAGTTCGGTCGATCTCACGATCGAAGAAGTCGTTGCTTCGATGTTGAGCGACACCGAGAACGAAGATTGCCAAGTGGTCGGCGGAAAATTGACGAGAAGTCGTAAGATGCTCATCGACGAGAAACAATTGTTTACGGACGTTGAGATAAAAAAAGAAGTTCTGGAGAGCGAAGAAACGCGATCGATAAACGAGGAAGATCGACCGCAAACACCCCATCAAGATTCCCAGACTTCGATACAGCTGAGAAATCGCTCGGGCAATTCCTTCGGTCAGCGTAGCCTGAGAAACGGCAAGTTGCGCCAACTCAGCGATTCCGGAATATCACTCGATACCGAAGTCAACAAAAAACGACGTTGGCCCAACATGGACGAGTCCTCGGCTACCTTGGAGTCCGGGGAAATGAGCGTGGACAACGTTTCCGACGTGACGATCGACGCGGAATCCTCTTTTTCCGAATCAAGTGGACATGACAATCAGAGCGGTGGCAGTTTACCTTCCAACAAGGACGAGACCTCGCCGATAAAGCTGGATTCTCCGAGCGATTTTGATCGCGTTATCGACTCGAGTATGGAACTCGAAAACAATAACAACGGCGAAAGATGTGATAGAATAGGAGGCGTCGAAATAGGCCCGATATTGCGCTCGAAAACGAAAGCTAAAAGTACTGAGATCGAGATTAAAATCGAGGATCCGGAGAACGATGAGTTAAGGCCACTCGGCGGACGGAGTGGGAATATCGGTTTGCCCGGTCAGTTGGAGTCGCCGCGTAAGAGTGGCAGTCTCGATCAATTGCGGAAAGATAATTTGTCCAAAATCACGATTGAGAACAAATCCCCAAAATCACGTCGCAGCAGTCTCAACATCGACGTCAAAAAGACGATGAGCTCGTTTTACACGAATGATAAAAGTGAGAACTCGTCCAAATCACACATCGACCAAATGATCGAGAACATCAAGCTCACCATCGCCAAATCGATCGAGAGTAAAATATTCGGACCTGAAAAAAGTCTCGTACGTAGTAAAAACTTCGAGGTACCGAAAATCGAGGAAATAGTTGCTCCTCTTAGCGCCGAGTCCCAGAAACTTGGTATCATCGACGATACCCTCGTCGAGGATAACGACAAGCCGACCGTTTCGAAGAGCGAGGTCACCGCGTCAAACAGTTCCGATAATTCAGTGCCTAAAGTAGCCGATACTGCCAAAGAGATCGAAAAGCTAGTCATGGGCGAATGCGAGCTCGTCGAGACGCACAACAGCGAATCAGCGAGCGGCGAAACTCCCAGAATCGAGCAACAGGTCGACGAGCAGCAACAACAGAAACCACAAACGAGTGACAGTCCTGAGAACGTCGAAACGACCGAGGATAATAATGAAACGAGTGAAAAGTCTGATACCATCGATCAGGACGATTTCTCCAACGAGATTGACAAAACTCCTGAAGAGAGACTCGCCGAAGAAGAGAGTTCTGCGGAGCATCAACGGGAAGCGAGAAAATCAATCGTAACGAGACAATCATTGCGGATCAAGAGCTCTAGCGAAAGTATTCTTGATCTTGACAGCAGCGGAAAATCGAGTCTCTTCGAAGATGGAGATAAAGTCAAATCTAATCCCGAAGATTCTCCGAGCGAGGAAAATCCAAGTAACAATATAAAAGAACTAAACCGTCACTCGGCTGAAACGATCGAACAAGCGACGAACGAAACTACGAATTTACAGAAAAATAACCAAGGCGAGAACAGTGCTGAATATCCCTCGTCCGATTTCAGCGTTGAACCGAACGTTGAGCCCAAGCCTGAAGAGAAAAAAGACACAGTAGATCTTAATATTTCAAATGTTCCCGAGGATTCCGAAACTCTCGAGAGCATATCGAAGGAGGTTGAAAGACTCGTGGGCGATACTCCGCCCAATACCGTAGACAGGACTAAACTCGAGACGAAGAAACAGGAATCGTGCAAGGTTGAGGAAAACCTTGTCGAAGAAACGGCCACGTGTTCCAACGCGGAGAAGAACGAAATTGAAAAGTCAGAAACTCTCGATCCGTACTGCACAGATGATCGGTGGACCAACGCATCCTCGTCGTCGCCGAATCAGACTGAGACAACTCCCAGAAACGATGCCGACGAAAATCCTGAAAACGGATCCACTAAATTGCACAAAACAAACAACAACCCGACTGAGTCGGAAGGAAATGCACCGGAAAACGCAGACAAAGAATCTCCGAGCAAGGAAGCTTCCGATTGTGGCCAGGAGTCTCGAAGTGATTCGAATAAATCGAAAAATTCAAGAAACAAGGAAGAAGAGGAGCAGAAATTCGCGGCGGAAGAGAATCGCCGAGTTTTGAGAGCTCGCGATAGACTGAAGAAAGCCGAAGCAAAACAAAACAGCGGACGGGGTACGGAAAGCGTTGAAATAAAGCTCGAGCCCGAGCTTCATCAAGAGCTGGAAGAACTGCAAGATTTTTCATCCGAAGTAGAGGAAAAGCCGAATAAAGAAACTGAGAATACTGAAACGGGAGAAACGACGATAAAACTAGAAGAACCAGAAATTCCAGCGCGCACGAGACGAAGTCGCGAGGTTAAGAAACGCAAGGAAGAGTTCACTACAACACCGCAAAATACTCTGAAGAACAAGCGTAGCCGTAAGGACGTAAGGAAATCGGATCAGCAGAACAAAGAGGAGACATTGTTGGATAACGAAGTGGCAACGATAAACGAAAACAATTGTTCCCTCGTTGATAAATACGATAAAGTTCTCAGAGGTAAAGACAATCTTCGTGGATTTTCTGAGGGTGGAAGAGGCCCGGTGGAAAAACTCGAGGATGCTTCGGAAAGTAACCGTAGCAAGTCTGAAAACGACATTGAAAATGTCAAGGGCAAATCCGAATGCAGCAGCGATCGTTTGTCTCGTGAAAGAGTCGGAAGCGACACCTTGAAGGAAAACGAAAATGTCGATGGAGTTTCCGACCTCGAGTCCAAGATCGCTAAAACACCGGAAACTCCTCAAAAAGACTCCGACGAAGCATCCACTTCTGGCGAATCCTCCAGCAGTCTCACAATCGGTAAAATCGATGAAACTCCCGAAGACAAGGCTAAAAAAGAATCCATCCTACGACTTCTTGGGCTCGAGTCCCTTGAGAAGGCTGCCGAAAGATTGAATCATCAAAAAGCTAGGAAAGAACAGTACACCGGAACTCTCAAAACCGTTATTCGAGTTCAAAAGGACAAGGACAAGAAGAGATCGAGATCTCCGTTAAAAATGGTGCTGAAACAGGGACGCGGTGATGGCGACGGAGACTCGCCGGAATTTTATACCATTCAGAAGGAGGTGAGGTTTCATCTTTGATTTTTTTTTCATTGGTCATTCAACATTTTCAATATTCTTTTACTGCGCAAAAAATTGCATCGATTTTCATCATCGTTTACAAACTTTTTCTTTGACAAATATTTTCGTGAACTTTTTTCTTTTTATTACTGTGCAACAGAGAGTACCTTTTCGTAGTAGTACAAAGAAATAAATGCTTTATACGTCATTTTCAATTCGACCGACCACTCGAAAACACGAAATAATTGAGGCTAACCAGTGTTTTTTCGTTTTTATTTTTGCAGTTTGGGACCAGTGGTTTGGGAGATAGCAGCTCTGGTGCGAACCGAAAGTTCTCTACTAACCACAGACACTCTTGCGGTAATCCTGGTTGCGGGCATAACTACAATATTAATCGTATACCTTTCCCAGCTAACTCTGGCTTTATTCAAAAGTTTAACCGCTCGGTTGAAATGCGTTTTTATCTCATTATTTGAGACTCTGCGTGCATGAATCGCTGGAGGAAGTGAAAAAATTCTCAACGTTCTTCCTCCGATGAAGATGAACGAAATGTGGAAGTAAAGAAAATTACGGAATGCACGCATGACCCGCATGTCGATCAAGCAAGAAACAATCCTCACAAATATCATCGATTACCCACGCTTTTATTTGGCCCATGCCATCTTTTTCCTCAAGCACGTATGACGTTTTTACGAAATTTTACATACCTTTGCACGCCTAATTCCCTGAGTTTTGGAACCTCATCCTTAATGAAAAACAAAATTAACGATTTCGACTTGTGTAGTCCAATTGATTTTTTAACCTCAGATTTTGTCACCACAGACGAAGACACCGAAGAAGCGCCTCCCAAGGATCGTCAGTCTCTCGTCATACCTGAAAAATCCTCGTCCTTCTCAATTCATCCAGGTCGACTTTGCGCCGACGTTTGTTGCTACTGCTTCGGCAAATTTGGCTCTCTCGATACTCCCATGCATCTCGCTCAAATGAAATCTGACGAGAGACGACAAAAAATACTCAGCATTGAAAAACACCTTAACAAGGACTCTTGCCTTTGCGACGCTTGCTATCGCCACGTTGATCGAAGGGTAAGACACAATTTTCCAATTTTATCCTTCGGCTCGAAACAAGTTTTATTTCCTAAATCATTTTGGTCGAAGAGTCGAATCCATACGAAACGAAAGATGAGCTAAAAAATTCAATGGTTCCAATGAACAATGTGCACTCACGTTTGAGGATTCAACATCAATTGGTAGCTCATACCAAAGTTAGAATTAAGTGAAACAAAACAATCAAATAATTCATATTTTCTCCGCTCTTTATTTCGTAGGCGAATACCAGTCCTACGAATATGCAGACAAAACCACAGCGTCAGCATCGGCAGTTGATGGTTTCCAAATGTTTGGCTCGAGATTGTCGGGAACCTGCGAGGCATCATATTAAACGACGATGGCTACTAAAAGTCAAAGCTGTTGTTCAACATCAGGTACAATTTTCGCTTCGCCTTGAGCTAATTCTTAATTTACACATTTATTTTATAATCTCTTCTTTTCATCGGATTACAATTAGCATGAAAATGTTTCATCAAAGATTTCGCTTGTCGAAGTTACGAAACGAAGCGTTTGAAAATTCTGACAGTTTTTTTAAACCAGTGTTTTTCAAAATGTATCATTAATAATAATAATAATGATGATGATGATGATAATAATAATAAAATGTGAATTAAGGTCGACATCAATTGGGAATTGAGTCAACACACGTCGATGTCATTTTGCGTCGATCATTACTCGAAGATCGAACCATATCTGACGTGTGCACTGTGCAAACGTCGTCTCGCAAAAAATCACACGCATCCGCTCGCGGCATCCGAGATCAAGGAGCTGAATCAGCGTCTCTACGGTCAGGGAATACCTGTTCATCTCGTGGCTGGTACTTTTGTCTGCAAACTGTGTCGATACTTTACCCAGCTTCAACTCAAATACAAGTACCTCGACAACATGAACGCGAGCCACAAGACTTTCTGCAAGACTTATCGGATCAGGTGAGGAGTGAGAAAAGTATTCAAATAATTCTAATCACGGGAACCCGGACCCGTGTGAGTTATTAAAATTTTTTCGAAAAAAAACGCTTCAAAGCGTTTTTCCAATTTGTCTTTACGTGGAATACATTTTTTTTAAGTGATTCTTCAACTTCGCTATTCAATATAATTTTCAATTACAACACTAATTTTTTTGTCAGTATTAAAACCCCGTCTGAATCATTTACAACGTGAAACTCTTGAATACTTTGGATTGAAGTACGTTTTGTTATGAAAGAGCACGAATCACAAAAATAATTAATAATTGGAATTAAATGTTCGAAATTCTTCTAATCCCCGAGCACTGCATACGTTTGAAAAAATAATTAAATGAATTTGCATTGACGCGTGTTCCCCAGAATCTTACACTGTCACGACATCGAGGTATTCGATGGGGACGAGGATGATGCGACAGCGGGTACGTCGAAGGACAAGGAAAAGCGTAAGAAGGCAAAATGCAATACGAGTAAGAACACAAGCATGTCTAAATCACCGGACGGTTTGAACAATTCGGCGTCGGAGAAATCGACACCGGAGCCAATACCGAAAAATTCGGAAAGTGGGAATTCGGAGACGGATAATGAGAATCGAGGTGTAGCAATAATGCCGAGCGAAGAGGCGATAGGCAGGGAAGTACAGTTGATGGATCTCGAGAGTACGGTGGAAAAGTTGAAGAAAAGAAAAGCTCTGGAACAATTGGTTTATACGAGCGAGCCATTGATGTCATCGGAGTCTCGCAGTGGGAGCGACGTGGTAGAGATATTGGCGATGGACAAGGAGGTGACGTTGACGAGGTTGCCTAAAAGGCCGCGAATGAGCAACGACATAACGCCGGTAGTTCAGAGACTCGGTGCGAATCCTTCGATAAGCGTGCGCACATTGTTCCCCGGTGAGGAAGAGATGAATCTTCATGCAAACGTGGAATTCACGAATGTGCGCGAGATAACGCCACAGGGTTGGGAGAAGTGCGCGACGATGATACAATATGATCGTGACACGAAACTTCTCTGGCAGGAGTTACAGAGGCCTTACGGCAATCAAAGTTCCTTCCTGCGACATTTGATACTTCTCGAAAAGTATTATAGATCGGGTGACCTCGTATTAGCGCCGAACGCCTCGCGAAACGCAATAAATTATTCGACATCGGTTCAAAATCGTTTGATATCGTACGAGGGGCCTGAAAAAATGGACGAGCCCATAATGGAGCCGATATCCTCGGAGTACAACAGTCCAAGGCGTTTGAGCGGTGGTTATGTGATGGAGAGAGACAGACTTTCGTTGCCCGGGACGAGTACGTCATTGTTGAGCGTATCATCGACGAAAACAACGGGGACGTCATCGTCAACGACGACAACGAGTACGAGCGTGGGTGGTAGTAATACGCCACCGACAAGTACGAGCGCGAGCGCAAATGTTTCCGCTCAAAACCTCAAGCTCGGTCCGCAACGCGTGTTAAAACTCACATCGGGAGTTTCGATAATAAAGAAACCACCCCCGAGTTTACAGCGGTTGAATTTACCTTCAGGTAGTTCGTCGAGCAACGGGGGGCCTACGGGAGGGAACAAGCAGCGCAAGGAACCAAACAAAATACCCGTTACTTCCGGTGGCAAAGTCTTTCAATTGAGCGAGGCGGAATTTCGTCGTTTGCAAAATTTGAAAAAGCAAAAACAATTGTTGACTGAGCAGCAGAAACAATCGTCGAGTCCGAGCGGTGGTTCTTCCTCGCCGAATCCTAATGCAACGATTAGTCTCAAACCGACCGGCCTTGCGTCACAGTACCAAAAGGCACAAATCGCCGCACAAACTCAATTCCAGAAACACTTGAGAATGCAACAAGAGATGCTCAACCGTCAGACGCGCGGTGATTTCGAGCCGCTCATATGTGACGTGCGTTCCTTATCAAACGAGAACACACCCACTCAAAATCTCATAAACACCCTTAATCTCCCGAAATCGATACAGGTTACGACCAAACCTCCAAACCCAATTCCAATATTGCCAAAAATTCCAAAATCTCTTACCGTTATACCGCAAACGGTATCGAGACCGTTGGACAAGTGACAGGGGCTGGAAGTTGAGGAACGGAGAATCACTGACGAAATTACGGTTTGACGAAAGTATTCTCCTCTGCCCGAACCTGTCAACGAGGCCTTTCTGTCCGTTGCATTGACGAAAAATCGACAGAAATTCAAAGTGCCTCGTTCCGAAACGTCGAGGGGATACGAACGGAAAAACTCTTTATTAATATTATTATTATTATTATTATTATTATTATTATTATTATTATTATCTATAATTTCATTGCGACGGAAAACGTTGCCCAAACACTCGCCACGTCGATGTAAGCGCTCTGTCATTGTTCCGCGATGTTTCGAGAACGAATGACCGAGAGAGGCTTTACAAAAACAAAACACAAAAGATGAAAAGAAAAGTGAGAAAATCTATACATATTTACGTCTGTGAAAATTGTTGAGCGTCCGTAAAAAGCTCGCGTTGAACAAACAAATATTACCAAGACAAAAAAAATTCATCGAGGACGAGACCCGTGCGTCGACGAGGTTCTCATGGGGCTAGAATCATAGAAAGATACTAAACAAAACGAATAAACGGGTTGCGATCGAATCTCGACGATTATGCCAATCGTGCCTCGTCGAAATCAAATGGTGTGTGCGGGTACGCCTACCAACAAGAAAATGAGAAAAACAAAACAAAACAAAGAAAATTTAAAAAAACAAAGTGCCTAATCGTCACTAGTGAAGTGAGATTGAGAGATTGTAAGAGAGAAAAAAAGAGAGAGAGAGACCTAGGGAAGCGTTAATTTTTAAATGACCTACACGTTACGATGAAGAAAGTGAGCTAGTATGGTATACATATTATTATTAATCAATTAAATGATTATATCATTATCGTTAGGAATTATTGTTCACGAGGAATCAGTCACCTTAACACGTCTCTTTTTTTCTGTCATTGCGTTCCCAACGCGTTTTTACTATGTATACAAAACCGGATATTCCGGCACCGATGAAACGCTTAAAATTTGTTTTTTCTCGCACGCAGGAGGGGGGGGGGGGGGAGGGAGAGCGACGGCTCCAACAATTGAGCTCTTTTTACCAACTCAAAATTCAATTTTCTAATCTGCTTTCTATTTTATTTCATTACACACCCACATCTATATACATATATATAAATGCATATATAAGTGAGCGGAAGTGGCGGAGTTTGATGTACGTGATAATTTTTCCTTCATCTTTCTCGTAAATGACCAATTGTTTTTCTCTTTTTTTGTAAACTTCTACTCGACCGATTTTTATTTGTCGAGTGACCAAATAACGAACGAATATCAATATTTTGGAAGGAAAAAATTCGCTGGTTTGGTCGAAAACGCGGAACAAAAACACGGGAATGCAGTGAATTAAGGGTGGAATGGGGACGGGAGGAAGGAAGGGGGAAAGGAAGAGAAAAGAAAAAAGTAAATTATATTTGTATTTATACGATACACCCCACGACCACGTACACAGAGTTGATTCACCGTACACAAAAATGTTTATGGCACGAAAAGAAGGAAAAACAAATGAACGAAAAGCAAGAAAACAATACGGAACGAGTAATTTTTAGTTTTAGGAGAATAAAAGACGCGTTGAGCTTATTTATTGCGTTTACGTAACGACATAATCACACTGTACATATAAATGGATAACAATATCATCTTTAGGTAATCAACGGATTGTAATTAATTAAATGACGCTCGAAGGGGCATGCGTGGGTAAATAGGAGGGTGTTTTCAGGCAGTTGGTGAAAAAATTCTGTCAAGTTTAGTGTGCGACCGAGAATGGAAGCAAGTTAGGAGAGATGAGAGAGTTTATAGATTGGAAAAAGCGTATTTACACGTGAGGTTTGAAACGGTGAGATGGCAAGATGGAAAAAGAGAGAGAGAGAGAGAAATAGTTGAAAAGTTAGTGTCGGGAGTCGGTCGCGATAATAAAAATCGTCATATTATTTACGTAAAATAGTGCTGTGTGAGAAATCGCGAATCAATTAAAAAGAGAAGGATAAATCGAAGGGGGAGAAAATCCGAGAGGAATAACGCGGAAAAAATCAATAAAACAATTGCTGCCTCGCGAGTGATAAAAGTAGGAATGTAAATAATTTAGTAACAGATAAAATTAATATACAGGGATAATAAAGGGGGTGGCTCGAAGGTGTACACGCGTGAAAACAAATAGAATGGAATATTTGAAAGAGAAACATCGATTTAAACAAAATACTGCGAGCCCATCCGTGGAATTTTCGAGAGAAAGAATGAAGGTTTTTTTAAAAACACATAAAGCGATGCTTTACGAGCGTGTTGGATGGTGTGTTGAGATTTGGAAATGTTGACTTACGATAAGACAATTAAACTCAGATTTTTTCGGTGATAATAGAAGAATAATCGAGAAAAAAAGAATCGGAGTGATCGAAAAATATGTGGTCGCGATGAAAAATTTGACACGCATAAGCACGATGTTAGCAGCTTGACGAAAGCTGTCCAAAGCCCGTCAAATTATCTCTTGCTTTTCCTTCTTCTTCTTTTTCACGTTTTTGTTTACTCACGCGCGTCCATCGAGAAACCGATAAAGAGCCATCGGTTCAATTTGGATTTCACGGAAGGAATGCTGCTGATAAAGAATCACCGAAAGAAGGGGAAGGAAAAGACAGAGTGAGAGAGAGAGAGAGAGAGAACGAAAACGAGATAAAGATGAAGATAGGAAACGAGAAAGCCACGAAACAGGAAGAATGGAAAACGCGTTTGAGGCGAACGGAGCTCAACCGAGCGCGATGGAACTCGCTGAAGAGAGAGAGAGAGAGAGAGATTCGTGTGACCCATCACGATGTGTCCGAGGAGAACAACTCGCTTTTCCGCGAGATTGCGAATCGCGGCTATGTATTCATATATCTATGTATATATACGTATACAATGAAATATACGCTTATATATACATACATATAGGATATATATATATATATTTATATATATATATATATATATATAGTTAATGAACTAAAATAGAAAGGTACTTGACCGGTACACATTATATATATATAAAATGCTCTATTTTACTAAGGATATTTTTGATATATCTATATATATATAAATATATATATATATATATATAAATATATGTATATCGAATTAAAAGATGAAAGGAAGAAAGAAAAAACAAATTAATTATTGCAGTCGCTTGATAATCAATTGTTATTGACGCGATTTGCCAGCGCCTCGTCATTTCGTTCCTCAATCGTGTATGAAACTTGTTTTTTTTTTTTTTTTTTTTCGTCTGTTGAATTTCGTTTATTTCATTTCTTTTAACCTTCTAGATATACGTATTGACGGAGGCTTTTTTTCCGCGAAGAAAAAAAGTTTGTAATAAAAACAAAAAATATCTCGAATCGCGAAGTAATAAAATGATATTGGAAATGGAATGAAAAATCATGGTCGAGGAATCGTTAAAACCTCGGACTCGGATTTGTAAATGGAAAAATTAGTGAGTGCCTGGCAAATCGAGGAAAATTTGAAATGTAATAAAAACGAGATGAGAATCGTAATGAATAAAACGGCGCAAGATGTGGAGCGAACGCGAACTGAGTTTAAGTTTTAAGAATTCTATTTTTCTGGTGGCAGAGGGGGTATAATTATTGTGAGATTGAGATTAAAGCAGAGAGAGAAAGGGAAAGAGGGAGAAAGTCGTGGAGCTAAGGGGGCGAGGAAGAGGAGTGACAATGTGTCGTTGATTGTCCAGAGGATCAAGTATTTTTTTAGCGTCTCTCGATTTTGCACTCTATTGAGACTCAAAGTATTATTTTCCATGGGGAAAAACGAACGAATATTTTTGTCTTTTTTGCATTTGGAATATGACATTTTTTGACACGTGCCTGATATTTGCTCCCGCATATTTTGCCCAAATTATATTGAGAAAGATTCGGAGGTGAAATTCGTAGAAAAAATACAAGCAAAGATATTATTTTGCATAAAAATTTGATGTATTCTTTTTCACCATGGAAAATCGTTTGCCAAATGAAAAGCTGAGAGGCAATGCTCGAGCGCTGGTTCAAGCTGGTCAAAATATTTTTTACGGTACATGGACCAAGGAGACGAGAAAGAAAAGTTAAGTGAGAGAACACAAAAATAAGAATGGTTAATGGTTATACGAGAGGTTTATGTAGAATGAGAGTGAGAGAGCGTGTGCGGTAGCGAGACGAAAAGTTGATTTTTGGAGGTTATCAGACGTGTTGTGCCGTCGATGAAACGAGCGATGATATTTTACACAAGCAATAATTTGACCGATTAATAATGGGACATTAGAACGAAAGAGGGGGAGAGAGAGAGAGAGAGTGTGCGAGAAAGGGAATAAAAAGAACGAGCGAGAGGACCATGATGTCTGCCTTGAATGAATTTTTTAGAGGACGTTTTTTTAAGTGAAACACAAAGAGTGATCGTTCGTCGTTGCTCGATGAAAATCGTTTCAGCGTTCTCGTTTGCGAACCAGAAATTTCGGAGCGAGCTGAAATGAAAAATCTCCCGTTTTTTTGTAATCGTTTTTGTTTTTTACCCCCGGTATCGATCGTTCGCAGAGAGAGAGCGAGTCTAGCGTGGGGCTTGCGACGAAATTTCACGGGTGAACGAGAATGAGAAATTGATCTCGACGAGCACTCGGGCGAGTTTTATTTTTCTTCGATTTACAAACTAAATGGAATAAGGAACGATAAATCAAGAAAATAATGAATTAAACGAATAAATGTAGACACCTGAGCGCCGCTATACACGTACGAACGACGATCGATCACTCATTTCATTTTCAGCGGTTACGACACACCGCCATTTATTATATTATGTTATTTAAATTAATATTAACAACACGTTATTACCTTATTATAACAACCTTTGTTTATTTAGTTATAAAATTGTAATAGCTATTTAGGTTCTCCATCCTTTGTATATATTCGCAACACTCAATAAAAATACAAAAAAAAAAAAAAAACAAAAGCGTCTCGATGAAATCATGAAATAACAGCCGCATGAAAATACGAGAACAATTGAATCGCGTAACACGATTAATTTGTATCAACATCGGACCAATTTGCACTTGAAGCGGACGATTCAAAAGCATTCTCATTTGCTTTTGTACAAAATAACTAGTTTAAACGGTTGCTAACTCGAATCAAATGATTCTATTAATAATAAACAGCCCATTAAATGTCAAACGTAAAAATGATGAAATGTTTGTCTCGAGCCCGTATCCGGTTATAGAGAGATGATGAAAAAATCGGTGGTTGGTCCGGTTTTTACTACTGACGGAGCTCGGTGGTCCGACCTTAACGGACTGTTACTACTTGAAACGGAACGCGCGAGGGTTGGGCTCCGCTTTGCGGCATGCGGCGATGCGCGTAGAGGAGAATTGTCGAGCACGAAGAAAGGAAAAAGGAATGGAAAAATCGCAGACACAATGTTTTTCTTATGTCGTTTTTTTTTTCATGTTTATTTGCAGTTTTCTCGTATAATTGGTAACTGATTTTGGATAACTAGTATACTAAAAATCTAAACAATGTACGAAACTTTATACATAGCTAATTTTGTTGTATTTCGAGGATTTTCAATATTTCTTGTCTCATGTTGTTGTTGTTGTTTTTTTTTTCTCTTAATGACAGCTATTTACAAAAAAATTAGTTGAATCACGCCGACGATCGCCCGAAAAAAATGGCCGAAGGGACCTGATTTTTTTCTTTTTCGCTTGAACCGCGTGAAAATGTGGCGAACCGTGGCGTGACTCGGGCACTCTACGGAAGATTAGATTTGTGTGTATCTCTTCCCCCGCGCGATCTATAAATTGCCTGTTCTCGCATGAACTTGATAGATTTTTTACAAACATTTAACGTTCTTCATTTTGTTCACCGTTCCATTTTTCTTCGTGTGTATGTGTGCGCGTGTCCGTCGTGTGTGATTGGAATGTCCGATCCAGCGAGCCGTCTGGAATATTCGTTCAAGTACAGGCAAGTACGATTAGCTTTTCGGTACTCGTTTGATTGACTAAAAAGAACAGCGACGAGAACTCGGTTTTTGTTTTGTTTTACACATTTGTACGAAACTCATCTTAATTAGTGTAAAATTTATTGTGCGCTGATATTAAAATGTCTGGGCCTCGCTGGATCTGGATTAAAATTTATTTTTCAACATTTGTATACTTATTTTCAATTTTTCGTCACAATTATTCCATTTCCCTTTAGTACATAAATCCCCAAGTGATTCTCTCCTGCTGCTCTCTTTTTAACCACCGACTCCGAAGAGTTCGAACATCGTACGAATTTAATATGCCGGAGAGCGGACACAATCGACCAATTGACCTGAACTCTGATCTCGGAATTCCAGACTCGACGATGACCGATAGAGCGTCTCGTATAACGGAGTCGTACGCAAAAAAGTCCCGAGTAAGAGAGACGGAGTGAGAAAGAGAGTCAGGTCGAGATCATGCGGAATAACCACGTACGTTACTCGGTTAGTACATATTTGTTGTGCAAAGTCTTGACATCGAGTTTCGTAACAGGCCGAAAAACAATAATAACCAATTCGTCGTAAACGCACCAAAAGTTTTTAGATCCACAGTTGTGTATCTCTTATTCTCAAGAAGCATTTTTTCAAAATGAATAAACAAGTTAATGGAACTGTACAAAAATTCAATTCACAATATTTCCGGCTTCGAACGATTATTTTTCACATTCGAATTGATGAAATTAACAAAAATCATATAAGACAAATAAAATTTGTGATAAATTTGGTTTTTATTCACGTTTTTATACTCTTCATCGATTCGTTCACTCGATCTTCCGCCAGTTTTTTCCTGCCGAAAATTGCACTGAAAAAATCACGTACTACGCACAGTACGAATGATTCTCGTGAAAAAGAAGGAAATCAAATCAATTTGCAACGACATTGCAGATCTTCTCTTCTCGTTTCCTTTTTGTTTAAATAAATATACATAAATGCTTGCCTACGCGCGATAAATTGAGAAGACTCGTACAACAACGTAAACGAATTACGTTTTGCCACGACCAAAAATATAAAATTATTATCATCTGTATTTATATATTATTGATAGTAATAATATAAATATATAATAATGAAATTAATCGTGCGGGGGAAACGCGAGAATACCTCACATGAGCTCTAGAAGCTACGGCTCTATTTTTTTCTCCTTTTTCTTTTCGTTCACTTTTTTCTTTTAAAATAATGGAACATCATTACGAGTAACAGAAATATTTTTATATAAATGTAAATTAACTAAGGCCCTGTCGCGTCCGCGCGACAATAATCCTTATTTCTTATGCTCGCTTCATTCTGTTTTTTTTTCTTTTTTTCCATTAAGTTTTCCTTTTCATTATTTTTCATTTTAATTATAATTACAATTATGATTCCATATTGTGTTTTTTTTTTTTTTTTTATGTACAGAGACGCACGTTTTCCCGTACGCCGATTGGAAATGGAGTTTGGCGTTCGATTTAAGGAAGAAAAATATTAAAAAGAATAAACAAAACAAAACTAAGCAAAGTTACACATCGATAATCCTGGATGAGTCGCGTCCAAAGTTCGGATGGATGGATCACGTGACGAATCGAATATACAGGGTGAGGCACGTAAAGTGTCACAGAGCACTCGAATTCATATCCAAAAATGTTTCAGACTAAAGTTTCAGTGTTCAGAAAGGCAGTCTTACTCGACCACCTTTTTTTTTTATCGTTGTAGGCGCCGAAGTTGCATCAACGTAAACTTCACTATTTTAAGTGGAATCGTGTACTTTTATCAATGACATTATTACCGATTTTAAAACTAATTCGACAGCGTACGACGTTTTTATTCAAGATAAACTCATTGTCGAAAAATCGAAAACTGCTCTGTAACACTAATTTATGTGCCTCATCCTGTATGCGTATAAATATCGTGCGAGAGACGACAGGAAAACGCGCTCTTAAAATAGTATCTCTATATATACAAACAGTATGTGTACAGTGTTTTATATATATATATAATCAATACATTAAACATTCGTAAATGACGGATGGTCCTTAGTTTATTTGAGACGCGTTGGGAGGAGGCTCGGTCATCGTTGTAAAAGTTGAATAACCAAAAAGCGTGAATGTCACGCTAGAAATTTTGATTTTTTTTCTAATTTGTATGTGAAATATTGCCGCGGTGCAGAGAAGGAAAAATAATTTTATAAAATGTTATGATTATGCGAAAAAAAAACAAAAGTTAATCTGATTGAATAATTAAAAATGTGTTTGTACAATTTATCGTCGTCAAGTATTTTCGTAATTAATTAATTGAATTGTGAAAATTCGGGGTAAAAGGTAAAAGACAACGGTTCGTCGACAATCCGAGGCTCCCCGAAGGATCAAATACAAAATCTTTTCCGGATCACTCGCTACGGCAAGGAGAAAATCGCATTCGTCGCCGGGGCGAGTGTCGATGGATCGCGAGATCATTTTCAACAGAGGCGCTCACCGTAGATTTACGTAATGTGCTTGTGTTTCTGTGTGTGTGTATGTGTGTGTGTATTTGTATTTTGTGTGCGCCGAATCTTAGTGTCGGGGTAATTAAAACGAAGGAAAGAATAAATAAAAAAAACTATGGATTCGGACTTTTCAACGGTGCCTCGAAGTTCTCATCCTCGAGCGTGGAGGATCGAGTCCTCGATCGTTGTCCGCGCAGTTGATTCCTCTGACGACGGAACAAAAAGCGAAAGACAAGATTAGGTTTTTGGAAATACGCATCGAAGAGATCCTGAGCTCCGGAAAGTCTTTTACAACGTCTACGATACACCCGTCCCTTTGACCTTCGTAAACTCGTTCAAGTCGTCCAAACCCTCGTTCGATGACGAATGAGTTTGTCAGGTATTTCCATCTATACAGAGTCTCTCTCCCTCGCAGTACAGGAAAAGTTGTTTTTGTGTTCTCCTTCCACGTTGTTGTTTATAACATACACGTATAGATATTTTGTTTCTTCTCTCTTTTTTCTTGAATTTTTTTTAACGAGTGTGTCTCTCTCGATTAACCGTCAAATTTCTATCCAGTCTCATGGTCCTCGCGAGGGGATCGGTTTTCGAAAATTATTCGCGTGTATCAACCGCCACAAAAAGAAAAGAAATGCTTTTTTCTTCTCCTCTTTTTGAAATATTTCCTATTTTTCTTAGTCTCGTTCCCGGCCGCGTTTACTCCAGTTTCGTAATATTCACTCTAGGTCTCAAGGCCCGGGACGAGACTGTGAAACGTTTGAATGTCGTGAAAGGCTCGTCCGCAGCTCTGATTGTTGTTCCTCTCAAATTTAGCTAGATCAAAGTGCTCGTCGAGAGTTTGAAGCTCGACTAAACGTTCCTCGAGGCTCTTCGCGGAGTCAGCGAATCTCGCAAAATCGCAAATTCTGTCGGTTTCGTCGCTCACGTCCATCAGACTCACGTCATTGCTGCTGCCTGATCTCCCGATTCCCGAATCAACGAGATCCTGCGAACAATATAAGCCGTTCGAGGTGCTCGACGACGATGACGTCACACCCCGCAATTCGCTCGGGCACAAACGATCCTCGTGATAGCTCTGTATCGAATGAGGTGACGTTTGCGGCTCGGGAACATCGTCGATGTGCGACAACAAACGGGGCGTCGGTGGCAGTATGTAAAAGTCACTGAACACATCGTCCTGGAGATCCAAATCGTCGTGCCTCTGCCGTTTTGGACTGAGGCTCTCGTTGCTTCTCATTTCCTCGCCCAATCTGCAATGTTACCAATCGAAAAAAACCCCAATTATATTAATTGCTCCGTTCAAACGATTGTACAAAAAAGTGCTAAATTTTTCACATTTTTCTTTTCTTTCCAGTGTTTGAAGAATTTTCAAATTACGCAAAAAAAAAAATAAAATTGACGAATTTTCACCTCTTTTTCGATGAATTGTCGGCGTCCATGTGATTTCCACTGAGATTATTTTCCTTGGAGGAGTCATCGAGATAACTGACGATGGGTAATCCGTAGTTTCGTGTCTTCTCGTCTCTGTTCTCACGCTGGAGGCGTCTGACGGCATTGTTAATCAGTACTGAGCGACATAGGCTCGCCTCGGGATCTTCGATGCGTCGCAATTTGCCGGCCGATATTTTCAACAAACGTCTGCGCTCCTCGCGTGCACGGTACTTGGCGGATATCATGGTTGGTCGACTCCTTCGAATCACCAGATCTTCCTCCAATCTCATCTTAAAGTCTGCAATGAAAAATTAATACATCGTTTAGTACTTCTCGTGTTACAATACAATTATACAGATTCGTTGTTTCTCCTTATTATTTAATTGGCGATTATTATCGCGGGGCAGTCTCCAGAGAAGTGTATAATTCAATTCCGTCGAGGGGAAAGTCGAATTAATTGCGAAACTCGCAGGGAATTTACTGACTTTTCGAATCTTTGTTAAGATATGAAAGAAAAGTGTTGTTTGACTGTTTGTTAAAACATTACTAACGAGGAGGATCAGCTCTACAAGTTTAAAAATCGTAAAAAAAAACGTCCTTCTCCAAAGCGTCGAGCGACTCAGCTAATTGGGAAGTCAATTAGTATTGAAGCGATCGTTGCAACGTCGGAATTCAAGTTTCCACGTAAAGCTGCGATATGGAAGGAAAAGCGGAGAATTAACGCGAAATATTTGAACGAGCTCGTAAGAAAGGCTCGGGATTTTTCGAGTAACGGTACATAACGCAATGCCACTGTGGCTCGTCTTCGCCCGTTGTTGTGTGTCCGTGTTTTTTTTGTTTTACTCTTAACCCTCCCACTTTTCGTCCCTCGCCCGGCTAGCGGTACGTGGGCACATTTTACACTCGGAGTAAATGTCTTGTACACACTCGTGGGCTCGAAAGGAGGAAGGAAAGAAAAATGAGAGGCAGAGCGAGAGAGAAGAATCGCTCGATGTGACCATGTGTCTCGAAGCTCTTGAGCTCACCGATCACTCTCTCAGCTTTTCTCCCCTCCCGTCACCCCACTTTTTCCCCTCGTAGACAAACTCCTCGTTGAGTGACCCACATAGCAGACTTTCCGACCGCGTTCGATTCAACGAGCTCAAGGAAGTACGGAAAAGACAAAGAGGAGATAAAACACGGCGATAAATCTTGCTCGAGGAATCTTCGAAATTCCCTTGCAAACGTCCGTGTTTGGTTGACGCGTAGAAAAGAAATTTAAACCATCGATTCGCGCTCCAACTGGCCAATTGGACTGTGGCAACGTCGCGCAATTTCGGCTTTTTCGTGTCTCTTCGAAGATAACGAAAACAGATCGAATAGAATCTCTCAAGTGCGTACACTCGAAACGACAAATTCATTGATTCCGCAATTAAAAGTATAAACAGAGGGAATTTTATTGACGAAGCGGGGAAAACGTATCTGCTGTCGGGGTTCTATTGAGCTCGCCATTCCATTTGAATGAAATAAATCAAAAAAGGCGAAACCGCACCCGCAGATATACATTTAGTAACGGGAGATTATCGCGGGGATTTGCGAGAGGAGGATGCGAGACCCGCGAATATACAATTGCGTGGGTCACGGTAAATCAACGAGGGGGATCGGACCACAAACACATCTGGTCAAAACTCAGCCACGCGAACGGAAGTGTCAACGAAATGGAAAAAACGAGAGATACGTGCGAACTCATTCACGCGCGGAGACACGAATGTGTATCAAGAGAATTTTCATTCTCGAGATTCTACGAACGAAACGATGAAAGCCAAAATCCAACGACTCGAGAGAGAGAGACCCCCCCCCCCCTCGATTTTCCTCACATTTTCATTTGTAGAATTCCAAATTCGAAAGCGAGACTAAAAACTTGTATTTATAATGACACTGAAGTTTGCAACGTTGGAGTCCAACGAAATGATCTGAAAAAAAGCTCTCGAATAATTCCAGTAAATCTTCAACATCGTTTCCTGTCGAATTTGAAATTTGTAGTTTTTCAACCTACACCACGCAATGGATTCGTGAAATAAATAATTGATGAATTAAAAATCTTTTTTTTCGTTCATTTCGTTGAACTCCAACGTTGCAAACTTGAGCGTCGTGAATTTATAATCAGCGCTTGCTGTAACGAATACTGAGAAAATAACCAAGCCGAAAGCTCGCACTTACGAATTTCAATGGAACACAATGTTTTCGTAAACGAAGGAAACTAAAGAGAATCTATTATGGAGCTGCGATGACGCATTAAAATATATCTGTTGATGTATCTTTATATATACAAACACGAGCGTACTTTCTGACGATAAGGCGCGGTTCTCGACTCTTGCGCGAACTTTAATTCCATGACTCATAATATGTACTTTTGTTATTACCATGGTGAGTTTAGCACACCGAGTTGTGACGGGCCGAGGCTAAAGGGAAAAGATTTTCGACGAACGCTGGACGAAACCGACGCCGATCTTCGCTCGCGCAGTGTTCGGGTGTAACGAAAGCAATAAAATAGTAAAACTCGAAATAATAAAAAGGAGGCGAAACGAGTGAGCTGAGACGTGATTTTATGCTCGACGCGCGCGAGAGGCTAGGCCAACTTTCTCCGCAGGCGAGAAGGGAAGGATCGAGGCAAAAATGGATGAAAAAAGTTGGCCGGGATTGAGAATAGCGTAAAGCGAAGGCAGCTTGTTTCGAGGAGGGATTATCTAACCAAATCTCGGGGAATTCTCGACACGTTCGGGGCTTTCCTCGTTCTCTGTATAAATATCGTGCGTGATAAATGTCACGGAGTAGGAGCGAAAAGGAACGGGATTTCGTAGCGCCACGTCCGAACAATCCGAGCACCGAAATTGGCGGCTGGCTCGCTCTCGAAAAGGAGCACGAGAAAAACTGCGGCAAAACTCGACGACCTTAATGACTCGAGGATCGTTGCGATTCGATCGAATTTTTCGACCGTCGGATAATTAGAGCCCGGAGATAGCTTGACCACGAAAATTTGTTTTTCACGAAAGCGTTTGACGAAATGCGAACGTTTAACTCGACGGAAATGAGTCTTATTTTAAAACTACTCGGGCGAGACTCCGGGCAATCGCACAATTGGCTCGCGATAACCGCTATCTCGATGTACGAGGAATTTATGGCTGCTCGAAAAATCAGATCCCTCTGACGAGGAAATTTCAGTCGAAGAAATCCTTTCCTCGAATCATTTCCCGTCTGCTACGATCTTCGCGCTTTTACTCAAGTTTTCGGGCTCTAGAGTCTTTAAGGAGGGTGGATAGCGACGATACAATGTTGCCGTGCTAAACCATGTTAAATACATTAAAAATTTCAAAATTATAAGAATTTTATAAAATTTGGTGAACATATTCTTTAGTGGCAAATTTGACAATACACTTTTTTTAAGATTTTTCTTCTGTACAGTTATCGAGTAATTGATCACTAAAGTTCACGTGTATAAAGCATTGGCGTTTCCTTATACATTCCGGGCATAAGAAATCTGCTTTAATGCGTAATTACTCGATAACTAAGGAGAAGAAAATTTTGAAAGAAATTGTGTTTTCGCACTTGAGATGTTGAATAACATTATCACCAAATTTGATCAATTTCTAATTATTTAGACTTTTGTACCCGACCTCCTTAAGGTTAAATTATTTCGGAGTTTTGATCTTTCGGGTTCGTATTCATTCGACCTTTGATCTTTCTCAGCATTTTTTTATCATTTCGATAATTCTTTACGTTTTATTGATGAAACAATGTTAACGGATTGACGATTTTATACGAAGCTGAAGTTGGGGTCCAACGAAATGAACGAAAAAAACGTTTGAAATTCACCAATTTTTTATTTCACGAATCGTTGGGTGCAGCTTGAAAAACAACGAATCGCAAATTTGGCAGGGAACAAAATAGGAGAATTACTGGAATTATCGGAGAGTTTTTTTCGATCATTTCGTTGGACTCCAACGTTGGAAACTTCAGCCTCATGATTTTATCGATATTCTTATTCTCGGAACTTTTTCTTGTACGAACCTTGACGGCTTGGGACCTCGAATTTCTAACACTGAAATTATTCGGAATTCCGAGTCGTTTGATTCCTCCTAAGTGTACCACGATTCTCGGTAATATGAAAATTCTGTTTAAAAATTTTCGAAATTATGACGTTTCCTCTCGAGTACTGCCTAAGAGATTCGGAATTCGAGCCAGATTTTCGATTCCTCAGGAAAAACTCATGAAACCGAACGAGCTCGGCCAAGATGTCGGAGAAATTATACAAAAGCGATCAAATCTGACATAATCAAAGCGATTTTCAGGCGCTCACGATCTCTACAGACAAATTTCACTTTCGACAGTCGGCAACACACCTCGAGCCCCGAAACTTTCGTTTTCAAAGTAAAAAGCCGAATCCGGAATGTCCGATAGAAATATTACAGAGCGCGTTAATCGCGCGAGGGCTCGATTATGCCGAGCGAGGTGCTCGGAGGATTCGAGTAAAGAGGAAGAATTGATTTAGTAACGCGAGGAGTCTGAGGCGATGCAAGTGGAAAGGCAGAGAATCTCTTGGAACGGAAAGAGGGCGAAGGGGGAGGGGGCATCGGCAGCCATGTTGCCCCAATCGAAATAGAAAGTGGCTTCATGTCGAAAGGATAGAGCGGCGAGTGTGGACGTTCGCTGGAGTATTTATTCCTCTCTCTCTCTCTCTCTCTCTTTCTTATTCTCCCGACGTGTCGGTGCTCGCGAAGGGCCTTGGATGGAATGCGCGAACGTTCTCGGGCGAGGGACCAAGAAGGGGAAAACGGTTGAGAGGCCGCCAGGGGAGGAGGAAATTACCGAATGTTCGAGCGTGTAGCCGTCCGCGTTTATAAATAATTTTGGGTACGCGTGTCCGCGAGCTTTTTAGTTTACTTTGCCTCTGGAATCATCTCGAAATACATTCTTATATAGGCGCACACAAATCCAACGGACACACTCGTTGGATGTTAATATTTCTGAGTCGCCTCGACCCTCGCGGCGCTCATTGTTTTCGTAATTCATCGTGCACGGGGGGAGTTGAATTTGAAATATTACGGTGAGTGAGGAGAGCGTGGTGACGAGCTGCGATTCAATATTTCGAGAGAAAAATTGAATTTTCCTATAAATTAAGGGAGGGTCGTGCTTTAGAAAGTCAAAAAATCGATTGTTTTCGGCAATGCTTTCAGGGTAGCGAAGTTTCTCGGCTGCGTACAATGGGGAGATCGTAATTATCGTTTGCGACGAAAATTCCAATTTTTTTTTCACTCTCATATATTTTGCTTCCATATGAAAACCCGAAAATATTGCGAAATTCTGTATTTACAGCACGTTGAAGTTATATTCTTCGTTAGAAGCGTTTTTTTTTTTCAAACTCGCTAAAAATATAGAATTTTTCAATTTTTTTGGGTTTTTATGCGTTCACGTGGAAGGAAAATACATGAAAATGTAAAAAAAAATGGGAATTTTTGTTTCAAACGATAATTGCGATTCTGCTCTGCATTGTGCACAGCTGAGAAATTTCGACAATGAGATCTCACATGAAAACGACGTTTTTGTACTATTGAAATATCCTTGGAACTATATCCAAAAATGTTTTCGAGGACAGTCGATTTTTTTGACTTTTTAAAGCAGGACTTAAATAATATTTGATCGAAGTATTTATTAAATTTTGACCTCCTGTCTGCGATATTGACCGTTATAAAACTGAAAATCCCGCGCAAAATCTTTGAAATTTTACAGCGCCTTACAGGAATTAATATTTTTCGTTAACTTGTCCCTGCAGTCAAATATATCACGGTAAATTTAACAGCGAATTTCACGCAAAATATTACCCTTCAATTCTCTCCGTGCGATCAAATGCGCGTTAAATGGAAGGAAAAAAAACCGAGTTTTCAACGTGTCAACATAAAATGCGAATCAATCATCTTCGATAATGGAGATAAAGCTGCCTTGCTCAAGAGTCGAGGGCGCATTAAAGATCGTGAAAAATGAGCGTTCTCGCTGCGACACAATATTTGCAATTATGTTACATAACGATAAATGTGCCGAGGATGCGCGATCGCAAAAAGTCGTGAGCGCCTCGTGCGATCAGACTTTTTACGAAGCTTTTACGACAAAAATAGTCAACGGAGTGTTAATTTTTCCTGTGTAATTCGAATGAAAGTGAAAAATCGTCGCGGCGAGGATCCGTCACCGCGTTATTCCAAAAATTTCGAAGCTTTTCACCGTTTGTATATTCGGCCTCTTTCTCTCTCGAGAGAGCGCACGTTATCGAGCTCATTTGCAAGGGCGCCTGTTGCGCTTCCATTCGCGAGGGAAAAGCGCGAGGTATTCAGCTGCGTAAATCAAGGCGCCTGAAATCTCGAGGAAGCGAGCTCGCCGACGGGGAACTCGAGAGTCTCGTAAGGAGACGCTTTTATTTCGTCGTCAAATATTTTCAACGGAAGCGGAAGAAATTTCGGCGAAAGGTTATCGTCAAGCGCACGCGCGCGCGCGCGCGAAATTTCGGGCGCGAAAGATCGGAAGGCGCGACTTTAGTCTCGTTTCCGAGAGCTCTCGGTGCAGCTCGGCGGGGACTTGATTTCATGTGGGACGCGGTACCGTACGTCGGGGGGCCCGTTATCATTGTTGCAACTTCTCGAAGCGTTCTCTCCGCGGAGTTTAGTCCCAGGCTAATGTTCCTTTTCGCGTCGGTGGATTTTCCTGGACGAAAGTTGAGCGATCTCGCAGGGAAGGCCGCGGGGCCAGGAGACCGAGGTTCAAGGCTCGCGCGAGGGCGACGAGAAGGAAAAGAGCGAGTGGAGGCAGCTTATCAAAACGGCGCAGAAAAAACATCGTTTATTTGCTGCTGTTTACGCAATCGGACAAGAACGCCGCGTTACGTTTCCTCTCTCGGCACCCGGAAAAGGGGGCGCGCTCGCGCGCTTCGTACAACACCAAAATATACCTGTTTGGGCCCGTGCGACGAATCACCGTTGCGTTCCGTGTGTGTCCTCGCGATATTGCTTAGCTGTGCGCTTGGCCCTCGTTAAATAGGCCGTGACCATTAGCGCGCGACTTTCTCTCGCATCATAGGCCTCGCTCGCAACGCCGCAACGATCCTCGCTCCGTTCGCGTGCACGCGGCGGCGGGACGACGCGAGTTTTCGGTTGTTCTTTGAGTTGAGGCTCGACGAGGAGAAAAGCTGCGCGATTCCTAATTAAACATCATTCTCGATCGGCCCATTTTTCAATACGAAACGACCGGCGACCGACGACGGCTACGGCAGCTCACGCGACCCACTTCCGAAGAGCATTCCAACGAGAGATTACATAAAATCGAGCGACGTAAAGGAGGAACACGTAGCGGGACATTTATTCGCGATTCTCTTATCATTTGCGGCTGATAGCACGCGAGTCCAAAGGGAATTTGCTTCGCGAAACTTCTCCTCGTTCGATTTTCACCGACAATATATGTACGATTCGCATCGGATTTCGCGAACAACATTTTCTCACTGAGAACGACCTTTTCCAAGCCCGTGTCGTTCAATTTTCGCACAAATTTCGATATTATTTTTCGATACGACGCTCAAGTTCGCAACCCTCGAGTCCAACGAAGTGAACGAAAAAAACATTTGTAATTCAACAGTTTTATACGTAACGAAGTATCAGTGCAGATTGAAAAACTACGAATTGCGATGTCGACAAGAAATGAAATTGGAGAATTACTCGAATTATTGGAGATTTTTTTTTAATCGTTTCGTTGGACTCCAACGTTGCAAACTTCAGCGTCATTTTTTCGATCGTTTCAGCTTTCGTGTATTATCCGCAACCGAGTGCTAATAATACACGGAGAAAAGGAGGCCGGAAATTCTACAGGAAGGTACGAGGAATCTCGATACGTACTGGATTGCAGCATTAAGGAAGTTGAAGCGATATATATAGGACATGATACGAAAAATACATTAGATTTTATTATTTCAAATTAATGAATTGAAAATTTACGTGAATCTTCTTGAATAGCGGTTAATTATGTGTGAAAAATTTGGAGAGGTTTCACCGCCTGGTAATCGAGATATTCATTGTTGAAAATGACAAGGTTAAAAACCTGGGCTCTTATGGAAGCTTTCAAAAAATTGCAAATTTCAACAATAAATATCGCAATTTCACGACGGTGAATCATCGGCATATCCCGCCAGAAGTTTAATACTGTCTTAAGCTTTCTGTTTAAAAAATTTTTATGTGCAAAGTTGGAAAATAGTTTCAACATAAGATACGCTTCAACCTCCTTAAGATGATGGATCAGTCGGTAATCACAGCTCGAATTTTTCAAGTTGAATCTCTTTGACATCGTTCGTCCGATTAAAATAATAAAAATGTCATCGTACGCAGCACGATCGCAAAAATCCGATGACATTTTTATTTTTTCGATCAGACCAACGATGTGGAAAAATTTCCTTTTCAAAATTTACAGCAATCTCTCTCGCACTCACGGTGTTGTGATTACCGACTGATCCATCATCTTAAGGAGGAACATCAGCTTGACGCCAAGCGAGGTTATGTAAATACGAATTTCATTGTTTTTATCTAAATTATCTAGGCTATATAAATCCCGTTTGCTTTATTTATACGGGATTAACCCCCAAAAATACGTCACCATAGGAATAGTACTTTTTTTCTAAACTATCGCCATTTTTTATTTGTTTTTGAGTATGAAAAGATGGGGTCTGCGCGGAGTTGTTTCCCATGCGTTGGTGTTAAATATTCTAAGTTTGGAAATGATTTACTAAAAAATGGCTCAATGAAATGGATTATCCAAAAATTTATTCTAAAAGTTTCATTAAGCTATCACCAATTTTCTCAAGCTGATGTTCCTCCTTAATTCGAAGAGCAGTGATAAGAATGAATCTATCGCGATCTTTTATTCAAAAGACTCGAGAGTCTCTTTCTCTACAAGCATACTAAAAAATGTTTTCAGTCACTTGAAATGTTTATATTGTAAAGCATGCTCGGGCAAGCCTGAAAAAAAAAACTACACGGATGGTAAAATGTCGCACGTATTCGGCGTAAATTCGTGTATTTATCATAGAATTTACTACGCCGACAGTGAAAATTTGTGATTTACAATAGATTTATACTTATCGGTAAGTGACGACGCTGAATTTTGCAACGTTCGAGTTCAACAAAATGAAGGAAAAAAAAACACTTGTAATTCGAAATTTTTTTATTTCACAAAGTATCGGTGCAGGTTGAAAAAGTACGAATTGCGAATTCGGTAGGTAACGAAATTGGAGAATTACTGGAATTATTCGAGGATGTTTTAAGATCATTTCGTTGAATTCCAACGTTGCAAATTTCAGCGTCATCAACGTTGGAGCTCAACGAAATGAACGAAAAAAATATTTATCATTCATTATTTTTTTATTTCACGAATTATTGATGTCGCTTGAAATATGACGAATTGGAAATTCGGCAGGGAACAAGATTGGAGATTTACTGGAATTATTTGAGAGTATTTTTAGATCATCTCGTTGGACTGCAACGTTGGAAACTTCAGCGTCATCGGTAAGTGCTAGTCCGACACGATGAATAAGACTCGAAAACAAAACGAAATGTAGCTCTGACTATCCACATTGCTTCGACACAGCAAACAGGAGTTTGCTATCCACATAAAGCTGTTTACAATTCGAGGGACAAAAGTTGGAAAATTCGAAAGATACAAAAAATTTTTCAATTTTTTAAATTATCGTAATCGATTACTGAGGAATCGTTACCCCTAAAAAGTCCCGTTGTAAGATCAATTCCATACATTCGTGGATGAAATAAAAATGTTTTGAAGAGTCCAAGTGCAAATTTGCAGCAGTGTAGCGAGCGAGTGTGTGACCTCAAAAGGAGTGCGGTCTCCGCGGCTCAAAATTCGTGAAAAATCATACATTCCCCACAACACGACGCTGAAGTTTGCAACGTTGGAGTTGAACGAAATGAACGAAAAAAAGATTTATAATTCATTATTTTTTTATTTCACGAATTATTGATGTGGCTTGAAAAATTACAAATTGGAAATTCGGCAGGGAACAAGATTGGAGATTTACTGGAATTATTTGAGAGTTTTTTTAGATCATTTCGTTGGACTCCAACGTTGGAAACTTCAGCGTCATCCCCACAACACAAAACGAATCCGTTTTCTCCGTGTACTCGAGAGCGTTTGGAACAGACGAAGAAAAATCTTTCTCCCTGCTTCTACTACGTAACTCGTTGAATATTTATTGAATCCCATAAACGGTTTAATCGGATTTTATGCTCATTTATCCGTCAATGTACACAGAGTAATCAGTGAATAATCGAAACGCATTTTGGATATATCCGGGAAATATAATGGCGGATTATTCGAGAGTGTAAATATATACGTATACGGGCGTGAGCATTGTGTTTGACGAGAGGAGGCTCAGTTTGTTGGCTCGTGTAGCGCGTTTATCGAGTCGTCAGGTCGGAAACGGTCAGCGATCGGATCGGGAGTGGATAGACTGCGGCAGCGGTTCTCTCGGATATACGCAGGTGCGAGCCTCGGGAGACGGAGACAAGGAGAAGTGCACCGGGCGCAAGCGCTCGTGCTCGTGAGGAAAGCGAGACGGAGTTAGGTCGCCCTCAACGGAGAGAAAGAGGCGAAGAGAGAGAAAATTACTGAGTAGCTTGGGAGTAACGTTCCTCCTCCCACTTCTTCGAGCTCTGTCGTTGGCCGTCTCTCTTCCGCGGGTTCGTTCCCATGCATAATACACATCTACCGCAACGATCCGTTTGGACCGTGTGTATGTACAGTGAGCGAGTGAAAAAGGAGAGAAAATGAAGAAAAAAGGGAAGGCGAAAAGGGAGCTTCTCTCCGGTTTGCTTCATAGCGAGAATATTAACCCCTGAAACGGGGCTCCGCTCCCGCGAGCCTTCCTTCTCCGACCCCTTTCCATTATTCCCGAGCATTCAACAGCTTGCGAAAAGTCCTTTTATTACGCGAATTAAAATGCCTCTGGTATTATAGCCGAGTACTTTTCGTCATCGTTTCCTAACGTGCGACGCGCCAAATACAAGAAACTTGAAATATTGTAAGAAAGCGAATGGCGGTGGCGATCCGCGCGGCTAAAGATGAAAAACGATCTCGACGGAGCGCCGCGAGTCTGCTTTTTTCCTCTTTCACTCTCTTACTACAAGCTCTCACTTTCTCCGCTCGCCTTTTACCAGCGCCGCGGCTCCGAGCTCCTCGCGACCGTTTCTTTCTTAAAATCTTCACAATTCCGTGAATATTACGAGAAAATTTAGGTGGACTTTTCGAGAGAAGAGTAGCGTTTCGGTATCGAGCGAGGGTGCGTGACTTTCTGGGCTGTTTATACACGCGGCATCAATCGTCATGGAGGAAACGTCCTCGAGAATTAATTATTAAGCATGGCAAGAACGGAGGGCGTTCTAAAACAAGAGTGAAGCCACTGGGAGGGCGAGGGGGTCAAGGCTCAGAGCGATATACCCCCACGAAAAACTGGCACGAGCTATCCCCGCCCGCGCGAAAACTTTTCGCGCTCGGGCGTTCGATACTAATGGCGAATCGGGGGAGGGAAAAAAAGAGACGAAGAAATATATGCGGAACGGATGGAACAAGAGCGCGCCGAGTATTTTGGCGAATCGCGAGGCTGGGCCGGCCGACCCGAGAGGGAGAGACGCGACGGACGATATGCGAGAAATTGAGGCAGGTAAGTGTCGCAGCTTCGTACTCGGGACCCCAAAAAGTGTCGCATAACTCGGTGAAAAGGGACAAAAACGGCCATTGAGGCCCTTTTTTTAATGGAGTTCGCGATTTTTTTCGACTGAATTAATCGCGGTCGCCGGGTCTTAAGGGATGAGACGACGCGAATCTAATGAACAGTGAAAATTCTAATTTTGAGAGACAACATTTGGTTAGAAAACAATTAACGAAAATCACATTTTTTTAAGTTACTACGCAGGCTCTTATGGCTCGCACACTTTTTCTGTGCGACGATTTGGATTTCGCAAGGTTGTAGCCCAACGAAATGGTTTACAAAGATCCTCCAATAATTTGAGTAATTCTTCAATTTCACGACGCTGCAGTTTGCAACGTTCGAGCCCAACGAAATGGAGGAAAAAAACATTTTTAATTCACTCGTTTTTTATTTCACGAAGTATCGGTGCAGCTTGAAAAACTACGAATTGCAAATTCGAGAGGAAACGAAATTGGAGAATTACTGGAATTATTGGAGGCTTTTTTAACACGACGCTGAAGTTTGCAACGTTGGAGTTCAACGAAATGAACGAAAAAAAGATTTATAATTCATTATTTTTTTATTTCACGAATTATTGATGTGGCTTGAAAAATTACGAATTGGAAATTCGGCAGGGAACAAGATTGGAGATTTACTGGAATTATTCGAGAGTTTTTTTAGATCATTTCGTTGGACTCCAACGTTGGAAACTTCAGCATCGTTCAATTTCGTTCTCTACCGATTTTGAGGTTCATGGTTTTTCAAGCTGCACTGATACTCTGTGAAATAAAAAATTTACAAAGGTTTTTTTCATTCGCATTTCGTTGGACCCCAACGGTGCAAGCTTCAGCGTCGTCTCCCAACTTTGGAGAGCCAAAAGCGAGAATAAAAAAAGATAATGTTTTTTAGATATCAATGATGTTTTGAGAAAGCCTTGTTGCCGCGGTGAAAATCACTCGAGAACACGATGAGCCAGCTGGTTTAAAATACAGATATGCATACGCATATATAATAGAAAATGGCTGCTGTCACATTTAGCTTGACGATTTTACTACGAAAGTATTTAAGCCGCTATCATTGTATGAAAAATTGACGAATCTCAAGGAATAAGTTACACATTATTTTAATAATAGTGAGAATAAATTTTAATCGTTTCTTTGATCATGAAAAGAGCGAAAAATTCAGTTGCTTTTTTGAATCACGAGTAACGCGTAAATATGTTTTTTCCATTTCAGACGATTAAACTTCGTACGGCTACGCGACAGACTTGTTTGTTCTGCATACACCGCGGGCGCGATTATTCAGCGACGAAGAAACAATTCGAAGGGAAATGAGTCTGGTTTTTTCTCTCACGACTCGTATCAACGGTTGTCGCCCGAGCGAACGGCCCAATGCCGACAGATAAATATAGAATTGACGAACATTTTTTTGAAATCTTATAAATTTCGCTTACTCCGATCTTCCCACTCGGACGAGATGTTGTTCGATATTTGTACTCGAGTGATAATAGACGAGAAAAAATGTGGTTTCTCATTCCAACATATTTTTAGCGTCCGAGGTGAGAAAAATTCTCAGCATTTTTCTCGAATGTTTCGGGCTTTTTTTTTATTACCGACAAACTCTGAATAATCATTTTGCAACTTTCCTCTCGTACCATTCCCCCCTCCGATGACGTTCAAGTCCAATGAAATGATCCAAAAAAATCGTCTAATAATTCGAGCGATTCTCCCATTCGTAGTTTTTCAAGCTGCACTTTCGTGAAATAAAAAATTGGTGAATTACAAATGTTTTGGTAATTATGCAGAAGTGGGGCTCCACCTACAATCGGGCTAATTTTTTTTTTTTAAGTTCTTTATGAATGGGCAACGTGATAAGAAGCAATATTATGGTGGCGCATGACCTTATTGACCCAAAAACATGACACAGATCGTCATAGGAATTTTTATATTCGTTCAAATCAATGTTTGGGTGTACTTCCGAAAAGCCCATACCCCAGATCGATCTGAAATTTGGTATACTTATGTATTTTGACGCGCTGATTACGAATATGATAGGCAAGATGGCCGCATTTTTTATTTTCAAGGTCAAATCTCGAAAAAAACGACTTTTCAGGGTTTTTCGCGTTTATTGCGATATACGTTTACCAATGTTTTTTTCCTTCATTTCCTTGGACTCCGGGACTGCAAACTTTAGCGTCCTTTTCTCCTGAATCAATGTTTCCATAAACCCTTGTCAGAATGCCTCAGAATCCCTCAAAAATACGAATCTTTATTCAGCGCGTGCTTGGCGGTTCGGAAATAATGAACGATTCCCAGATTTTCTTCTCGTCTCGAATGACTTGCCGATTGGAAACTACACCTTTGAGTTCCGAATGATAAAAAATCGTGATAATTATTACTCAAAGTTTCGTTACATAGAAACAATGAACCGAAACGATCGCAAGCCTTCGTTGATGGCGCGGCCCGCGCGAGCGACATCAATACGCGGCAATCACGCTAAGAGCAGATGTTATCCCCACTTGGTTTGCTCTTGTTCGGTGCGCCGTTCTCTCCTCCGGATCTTTCGCTCTTTCCGGTGTCTACGCGGTGTCTCGAAACGTGGGTTCGACGAGCGCCACACGTGCGGTTTCTCAATCATTCAAATTCCCGAATTGAGGAAAAGAGAGCGCAAAAGCAGAGGATCGAGAATCGATTTATTTCTCACGCGAGCTCCCCGGATCGATCGCAAAATGGGAATCGATCGAAAGATCGTAAGGGGGGCGGGGGGGGGGGGGGGGGGGGGGGAAGAGTTGATCGAAACCAAGGAAGAGTCGTGTTTCGATGAGAAGAAAAAAGAAGACGGCGACGCTCGGTGGTCGGAGGATGCGAGTTCCGGTTGATCTTTTGCGCCGCGGTGCATTAACCCGAATGCAGGGAGTGCGCGGGGCCGCTTCGCGGGGCTAACCCCGAGTTTCTTTCTCACGCGGTAGAGGCCGGGAGAGCGGATACCGTAGCATTATACGGTATATAATGGAGGGTAGTGCGGCGCGTATGAAGCACAAGCGCACACGTGGACGCGCGCATCGGGCGAAAGAATATGGACGGAGGAATGCGTGGACGGGGGTCGGGAAAAGCGAGGGAAACGAAGAAAAAGGAATGCGTTGGTGCGTCGAGCGTAGTAGGATCGCGGGAGAATTCCGCGTACAACATTGAGAGGGAGGCGCGCGTGTGTGCGGCCGCTAGACTCGGCCCGTTAATTGAAGTCGCGCACGCGCGAGTTCGAGCAGCCGAGGGCGCGCGCCTCCGTCGATCCTCCCACTCCGCGAGGCTTTTTCCTCCCGGCGGTTCCTTCTCTCTTTTCACTCGCGTCTCTCTCGCTCTGCTCGATCTCCTCGCGGCGCAGCGCCGCGATGATAACGATTCTGTAGAGCGATAAGCCTTTGCTGGGACTTTATGCACGTTTCTTCACATGCGACATGGACGGAAAGGCGCGCGGGGGCGGGGACGAGCAACTGTCGCCGGTGGACTTCACCGCGGGAGATAAGATCGATGTCTCCCCGGTAGGAATCGATGCTCTTCGTTCCGTTCCTCGCCGCTTCTTATCGAGCTCACGACGCTGAAGTTTGCAACGTTGGAGTTGAACGAAGTGAACGAAAAAAATATTTATAATTCATTAGTTTTTTATTTCACGAATTATTCATGTCGCTTGAAATATGACGAATTGGAAATTCGGCAGGGAACGAGATTGGAGATTTACTGGAATTATTTGAGAGTTTTTTTAGACCATTTCGTTGGACTCCAACGTTGGAAAATTCAGCGTCATAACGAAGTGAAGGAAAAAACATTTGGAGTATTTATGATTTGACGAAGTTTCGGTGCAGCTTGAAACGCCTACGAATTGCAAATTCAGCGGGGCACGAAATTGGAGAATCGCTCGAATTATATTGGAGACTTTTCAAAACCATTTCGCTGGACCCCAGCGTTGAAAACATCAGCGTCGTATCGAGCTTCCAAAACACGGCGAGAGCACAAGTGAAATTTCAGTAAATCGCTCGAAAAGATTCCGTTTTTTTCGTCATCGTTATCGGAGGAATCCTCAGTCCGGAAAATCCTTTTGAAATGACGCTGAAGTTTCCAACGTTGGAGTCCAACGAAATGATCGAAAAAAATTCTCCAATAATTCCAGTAATTCTCCTATTTTGTTCCCTGCCAAATTTGCGATTCGTTGTTTTTCAAGCTGCACCCAACGATTCGTGAAATAAAAAATTGGTGAAATTCAAACGTTTTTTTCGTTCATTTCGTTGGACTCCAACGTTGGAAACTTCAGCTTCGTCCTTTTGAACCGTTGAAAATATTGAAATATTCGATGATTTTCCGATGCCATTGGAGCTCTTGACCCAATCCTTTGCTCCCGAGAGATTAATTGAGAGAAAGCGCGTACCCTCATAGGTGCGTGCACGTGTTTCGGTCGCCCGTACACGCGCCAGCTGTCCGCGCGCCCCCGTTTATCCTCCCCCGCGAAGGATCCTCGCGGAGCATTCGTCCTTTGAGCGATCGCGGGAACATTTGAGTTTCCCAACAAGTGGATTCGAGTCCGCGTGTATCCGAGATGAAATTGCAGTTCGCCCCGGTTCGCGCTGCACCTCCGGAGCACCGAATTTATTCAAGCTGCTTCCTTACAGACGGTTGCGAGGGCCCCGGAGGGAGGGCAAAATCGCGGGAGAAATGCGGATCCGAGTAATAGCGAGTGAAAGAACGAGACGCACATGTAAAAGAGGAAAAACGCGGAGGCTTGAGAGGGGAGGCTCTTGAGAGCGTTTGTTTCGAAGCTCGCAGCGGCGAGGAAGAAACCGAGCACGAGCCTCTCGCCTTCCGCCCCCTCCCGTCCTCCTTTCCCCCCCCCATTTTCATCCCGCTCTCTATCTCTCCGAGCAAAAATCCTTTGATCTTTGTTGCACCGAGTCGCGCTACGTATCGCTCTCTACAGAGGTCCCTCTCCGCTTCCCACCATGACGCTGAAGTTTCCAACGTTGGAGTCCAACGAAATGGTCTAAAAAAACTCTCAAATAATTCCAGTAAATCTCCAATTTTATTCCCTGTCGAATTTCCAATTCGTCATATTTCAAGCCACATGAATAATTCGTGAAGTAAAAAAATAATGAATTATAAATATTTTTTTCGTTCATTTCGTTCAACTCCAACGTTGCAAACTTCAGCGTCGTCTTCCCACCTACCTTGTTGTTCTCCCTTTTTTTGCTGCTCGCCCCAGCTCCCTGGGACAGGGTTTTGCTTCCCGAAAGCATCGACTCGTCCGTGCGCACAGCGCTCCGATTCCCCCCTCAATCGTTTCTCCACGCAGGAGTCCGCAGACTCGACGAAGCGAGAGTTACGCGCGCCTCCAATTCACCGGGCGACATCGGCCCGCGGGAAAAATGACGGGCGATCGGCAAGTCCGCGCGGGAACGAGGCTCACCCGTCGCGAGGCTTACCGCGTCTATACTCGCGCGAGCTATTTTAACCAACGGATTCATCGCGGAATGAGATCAGTGAGCTAAATTTACGATCCCTTCCTGCCCTCTTGTCCGCGTACGTCGCGTACCAATGTCGCTGCTCATGTATAAAAGCCGCGGACGTGATGCTCCCTCGCTCGCGCTAGGACCAACGAGGAGATTCACGTACGTCCTCGGCCTCCTCGCGGGCGAACGAGACTACGAGAAATAATCTCAGGTGCATCGCGCGCTAGCTGCCGCGTCCGTGTAGAGCTGCACACACTAGCGCGGCTACGCGAGTGTACCGTTCAAGAAATTCTAGACTCAGGCGCCGGGAACAGACCGAGGGGAAACGACACGAGCGTGCTCGCGCGAGGGGCGAGCTCTGCGATTCCGAAGTACGCTCAGCAGGTCGCGGAGTGCGCGGTGAAGTTCCGGGGGCTTCGTGTACTCTCAACACTTGACGGATTATGAAAGACGCTGGGGAGAGAATTAAAGAGCGAAATAGGGAGCGCTGCGAACGGGAAAGCCGCGGTTCCGTGCTGGTCGGCGCACCGCCCCGGTGCTAACCTTTCTCTCGGCCGCTCGAGCCGAGCACTGGAGTACGCGACGACTCAAACACCGCAGAGGAAACGGAGGGCTTCGGATAACTCAGTTTCCGATCGAAATTTTCGCTCGTTATCATCCCCATCGGACGCGCTCAAGTTCGCAGGCCTCGGTCCAACGAAATTATGTTAAAAGTTCTCGAAATAAAAGGGAAAGAAACGTTTGATATTGATCAATTTTTGACTTTACGGAGCGAAATTGAAGAATTGCTGGAATTACGAAAGCCTTTTTTTATATAATTTCGTTGGGCTCCGTGACGCTGAAGTTTGCAGCGTTGGAATCCATCGAAACGATCTACAAAAATCCCCCAATAATTCCACCAATTCTCCAATTTCCTGCCGAATATTTGCGCTTCGTTGTTTCCCAAGCTGCACTGATACTTGGTGAAATAAAAAATGGCCAATTACGGATGTTTATTTCCCTTCGTTTCGTTGGACTCCGACACGTTGCAGACACTCCAACGTCGCGCCGAATTTCCAACTCGTTATTCCTCGAGCCTCGAGCATCAACGATTAGTGAAATAAAAAATGAATTATGAATCTTTTTTTCGTCCATTTCATTTCGCCAGGCGTTGAAGAACTCCACCGAAGAAACTTCGAATTTAAACATTTCCATTATTACCAATGACGACAAAGGCAGCCTCATAAATATGATGCTGAAGTTTGCAACGTTGGAGTCCAACGAAATGATAAAAAAAACTCTCCAATAATTCTAGTAATTCTTCAATTTCATTCCCTGTCGAATTTGCAATTTGTATTTTTTCAACCTGCACCGATACTTCGTAAAATAAACAAATTGGTGAATTACAAATGTTTTTTTTCCTTCATTTCGTTGGACTCCAACGTTGCAAACTTCAGCGTCGTTCATAAATACCGTTTAATTATCGAGAAAGGGACGAAAAAATAGCCGACGGAATATACTTTACTGCGCGGGATTTTCTCGTGTGTATAGATTTTTTTAGAGATGACCGGCTCTCGCTCCCGCGTGCGACGCGAGAGAGCGAGAGAGAAGGCAAAAAAGGAGCGAAAAGGCGAGATCCCGAGGCAAGGGCCCCGCGGTGATTCGCAGGCCAGTGCTCCGCTCCAGGTACATACAGCAAAGTATCATGTACACGCGCACATGGGCGAAGGCACAGAGGCAGAGGCGAACACATAGGCGCATAAATGTATAACGTTGGGAGCGAGCACGGCCGAATAACTTTGCACTAGGAAGTTCCGGCGCGGTGCATCTCCTTCTCTCTCGTTCTCTTTCCCTTCTCGCATCTCCCCCGTTCTCCAACAGTGTCGAGCACAGAGAGACGAAAGTGCAGGAGCGAAGAGGGGGCCGGAGAAAGGGGCAGGCAGGAGAGGGACGGAGCGACGAGTCTGCTAGCCAAGCCAGCCATTAGAGCCTCGCCGAAGCCTCGCGAAATTGAAATCCTTTGATTCCACCTATGCTTTGGCCTCGGCGTATGTGTACTTTATATAGAAGAACACGAATAGTTTTCCCCTCTTCCGCAGTCCCTCTTATCGTCGCCGATAACACTTTTTCCTCTCTTGCTTAGCTGTTGTACTGTTTCGGAGAGCTTCACGATCGAATTAGACGCGCAGCGTTTATCCTGCTGCTGCGCAGCGCACCAAAAGACTCGGGAAGTTTAATTATCTTTTCGAATAATGTGATTTTTCAGAGATCGCAACGCGATCAGAAATTTGATGACGCCGAAGTTTCCAACGTTCGAGTCCAACGAAATGGTCTAAAAGACTCTCAAATAATTCCAGTAAATCTCCAATTTTGATGACGCTGAAGTTTCCAACGTTGGAGTCCAACGAAATGATCTAAAAAAACTCTCAAATAATTCCAGTAAATCTCCAATCTTGTTCCCTGCCGAATTTCCAATTCTTAAGTTTTCAAGCCACATCAATAATTCGTGAAATAAAAAAATAATGAATTATAAATCTTTTTTTCGTTCATTTCGTTCAACTCCAACGTTGCAAACTTCAGCGTCGTCAATTTTGTTCCCTGCCGAATTTCCAATTCGTCATATTTCAAGCCACATCAATAATTCGTGAAATAAAAAAATAATGAATTATAAATATTTTTTCGTCCATTTCGTTCAACCCCAACGCTGCAAACTTCAGCGTCGTGAAATTTGGCGAAGCTCTCTTCGCTCGAGATGTGCGGAACCTCGCGAGACCGGGGCACCGCCATTATTCGCGGTAACCGGGCGAGACCCCGCGGGGCGTTTAAATGCCGATTTCTTTTTCTATCAAGCATTGCACAATCCTGGTGAAAAAGGTTCCGCGAAATTCTCGAGCGCACAAGCGAAGCTCCCGATCCAACTTTTGATGCTCGTGATTCTAGAGGGAGCCGGAATTTCACCATTCTTTATTTCACGAATCGCTGATGTGGCTTGAAAAATAACGAATTGGAAATTCGGCAGGGAACAAAATTGGAGGTTTACTGGAATTGTGCGAGAGTTTTTTCCGAGTTTCTAAACTCTCGAGATTTTAGCTCTTCGAAATTTTACTCATTCTAACATTAAATCCCCGCCCAAACGAGGCTCCTTAAGCTTAATCGCGTGTAATGCTTATGCGCGCGCGATGAAACCAAAATAGGATGAACTGCGCTCTAATGAATCGTGGTGAATCCCCGTGTTTCTTGTGATTGTAAAAAGAGGTAAAGATCGATCGAATTAGAAGGCTCCGTAGGGATTTTTCTCCTCCGGAGTTCTCGAGTGTACGCGAGACGCGAGAGCAAGAGCGCAAAGCGTCCCGCATCCTAACCGGAAGTCCGTCGTCGAGAACAAAAGACATTAGAATGTGAAACGATGCCGCCGCGCAGATATTTCTATAAACTTAAATCTCCTCATTCTCCGGAATAGCCTGAGAAAGGAGGCTCGAAGCTCCGTACGAAGTGTGGAGACGCGTGCGTAAGTGTGCGAGGGAAAGGGGCTCGTGCGAGAACGACGAATCGCAGGGGAGAGCGGTGGAGAATTGAGCTTGAAAAGTGCTGGCTGCGCCTTGGCGACAAGACCGCCAGAGATGACGGCCCACTTTCTTTACTTTCACGTATCCGAGACCGCGCTCCGACACCTCTCTTTCGTTATTCTCTTTTACCTCGCGGACTATCGGAGAAAAAAAAGCGAGAAGGATCGTTTGAAACAGGCGCGATGGGACGCTCGTTTCCGACTACTCTGGCGGCGCGTTAATAAGCTCTTTTTCGAAACACGAAGAAGCAAAGACCGTTTGCAGCGAAGAGTTTGACGAGGACGACGCCGAAGTCTGCAACGTTCGAGTCCAACGTATGAAGAAGCAAAAAATATCTGCAATTCACCCCAATTTTCGATTTCACGAAAGCACAGTTTGAAAAACTACGAAACGCAATTTCGGACGACACTGAAGTTTGCTACGTTCCAGTCCAACTAAATGAATGAAAAAAACATTTGTAATTGACCCATTTTTTATTTCACGAAGTATCGGTGCAGCTTGAAAAACTACGAATTGCAAATTCGGCACGACGCTGAAGTTTCCAATGTTGGAGTCCAACGAAATGAATGAAAATTAAATGATTTATCCATCAGTTTTTTATTTCACGAATGATAATTGTGTAGATTAAAAAAATACAAAGTACAAATTCGACTGGAAATAAATTGGAGAATTACTGGAATTATTGAGCAGTTTTTTAGATCATTTCGTTGGACTCCAACGTTGGAAACTTCAGCATCGTAATTCGGCAGGGAACGAAATTGGAGAACTACTCGAATCATTCGAGCCTTTTTTTACATCATTTCGTTGAACTCCAACGTTGAAAACTTCAGTGTAATAAATTCGGCAGTTAACGATGTATGATACAAAAGTCTAAATAATTATAAATTTATCAAATTTTGTGATAATTCAACATCAAGTGCGAAAACACAATTTTTTTCAATATTTTCTCCTTCTTAGTTATCGAGTAATTACGCATTAAAGCAGATTTCTTATGCCCGGAATGTATACCTGTGTATATGGACGTGAACTTTAGTGATCAATTACCGACGACTGTATAGAAGAAAAATCTTAAAAAATTACGACACTGAAGTTTGCAACGTTGGAGTCCAACGAAATGATCTAAAAAAAAAATCTCTCAAATAATTCCAGTAAATCTTCAACATTGTTTCCCTGTCAAATTTGAAATTTGTAGTTTTTCAACCTACACCAATGATTCGTGAAATGAATGATTGCTGAATTACAAATCTTTTTTTCGTTCACTTCGTTCAACTTCTAACGTTGCGAACTTCAGCGTCGTTAAAAATTTGTATTGTCAAATTTGGCACTAAAGAATATCTTCACCAAATTTTATAAAATTCTTATAATTTTAAAATTTTTTATGTTTTTAGCGTGGTTTAGCATGGCAACATTGTATCGCCCGTGCCAAATATCCTTAAGGAGGTTGGATCACGAAATCAAAATAATCAGAATTTAATAAAATTCGGTGATAATATTCTTTGGCATCAAGTTGTATACGACGCTGAAGTTTGCAACGTTGGAGTCCAACGAAATGAACGAAAAAAACATTTGTAATTCACCAATTTTTGACGTAACGAAGTATCAGTGCAGATTGAAAAACTACGAATTGCGAATTCGACAAGAAATGAAATTGGAGAATTTCAATAGCTAAATTTCTCGATAGCTATGTGGCAAAAAAGTCTAAAAAGATTTATATTTTTTACATCCTTTTAACGAATACATTTACCAAATTAACGATGCTGAAGTTTGCAACGTTCGAGTCCAACGAAATGATGTTAAAAAAGCCTCCAATAATTCCAGCAATTCTCCAATTTCGTTATTTCCTCTCGAATTTCCAATTCGTAGTTTTTCAAGCTGCACCGATACTTCGTGAAATAAAAAATGAGTGAATTAAAAATGTTTTTTTCCTCCATTTCGTTGGACTCGAACGTTGCAAACTTCAGCATCGTCCAAATTATATGAAATTCTTATAATTTTGAAATTCTTCATATTTTCAACGGGATTTAGCACGGCAACGTTGTGTCGTCCCTGCTCCACAAAATTGGAGAATCGCTGGAATTATTGGAAGGATTTTAAGATCATTTCGTTGGGCTCCAAAGTTGCAAGCTTCATCGTAATTGATGACGAAACCCCCGTAAAAACAACGAACGAAGAGACTTTTCTCCGAGGTTCCCCCTGACCAGAACGGCGGTCCGTTCGCCTCGTCAATTTTTCCCAAAAAGTATTTTTTCCCCCCAAGAAAATAGTATATCGCGAAGGACACGAAAAGTTTCACGCGACGATGCGGTGAGAGCGTTGTTGCGCTTCGCGAAAGAGGCAGCGAAGCGCGAGGAGCGGCTGGGGGGGGGGGGGGGGGAGAAGAGTTGCAGGGGAACCGCGCGAGGTATAGCCTACATTTGAGAGCGTAACGGTTTCAATATAATGAGTATCGCAGCGTCGAAAGATTAGGAAACTACGCGAGAGATTATGTCGCAACGTAATTGCGGCGAGGTCTCCTTAGCTGTGCGTCCGAGCGAGGAAGAGGCAGAGCTGCGAGGCGAAAAGGAAAAAGAAAGAAAAACAGACAAAGAGAGCGGGCCGGGCCGGGCCGGGGGGGACGTTCTCGCTCGTGCGACGACGAGTCGATTCCTCGCGAGGTTATAAACACGAAAGAAGTAGGTCTGGTCTCTCTCTCTCTCTCTCTATCTCTCCTCTACGATTGCCACGAACCTCCCAGTATCTTTCTACGGAGGGAACGGACGCGAGGAGAAAGGGAAGGCGGGGAAGAAGGGGGGGGGGGGAGTTTGTGTACTATTTCTACACGAATCTGACGCGCGCCAATGCATCAATCCTTTTTCTTCGAGTCTTATCCGTGCCCCGCGTGCACGCCTCCGAGAGTTTATGATTTACGATAAAATCAATGGTAATTACCGAAGAAACAATCGTCTCGTAGGCGAGATGACGCTGAAGTTTGCAACGTTGGAGTCCGAAATGATGTAAAAAGACTGTCGAACAGTTGCAGTAAATCTCCAATTTTGGTCCCTGCCGAATTTCCAAGCGACGTCAATCGTGAAATTAAAAATGAGGAATTACGAATACTCTTTTCGTTCGTTCCGTTGGAGCACGTCGCAAAGTTCAGCGTCGCCGTTCGAGGAGAAAGGAGGAATTAGCGAAGAGTAGAAAAAGCTGTGGAAGCGGCGTCGAGGGCGACGAATTCGGTGTGCGCGATCGTCCCGAGAATCAATTGACCGGGGACGCACGAGCACGCTCGTGACGTCATTCAATCTTCCGTCATCGTACCCAGCTCGAGTAGCAACGCGGGATTTACCCGAGTAGCATGAACGGGCCCGGAAAAAACGATAAATTCGAATGAACCCGGACGCGTCATCGAGTAACTCCACTTTTTTCTCTCCCTATCGCGAGATTTTTTGCCCCCTGCGGGGCTCTCGATAATCCGATAATTTTCTCCAGCGTCCTCGAGAAATAATAAGTATACGCCAAGAATTGCGAGAGTACTCGCCGATGTGGACACCCACAGAGACGCGATTCCTTCGCGTTTTTAACGTGTACGTTGCAGAGCCACTCGTGTCGTGCGAGTGGCTTACGAGTGTCCGGGAGATCGAGAGGGGAAAAAATGGCGTACGCCTAATCGCTGTACGCGAGTCGAAGTAATATTATCGAGCAGTAGTTCGTCGGAGGGACGAAGACGGCGGCCGCGACGAGAGGGGGGAACCGCTACGCACGACACGAGTGACGACAACGCGCCGATTGCTCAATCGGACCCGAGGTCTGACGTCATAAAATACTCTTCGCTCGATCGTACGAAGGATTGAAATAAATGAAGAAAAAAGGAAAAAAGACGGATTGTTTGGGGAACGAATTGAAATTTACGCGATTATTTGGCTCCTTCTTGACTCGATTCATATTTGAGTAATGCTTGCGAATTTCGGCACGTACGAATTCTCCGGGCGCTTGAGATTGCGCCTCAACACGGCCAGATGCCCCGCCGCCGCCCCCTGCTCTTGCCGCTTCCGTAATTTCGAGCCATATTGAAAGAACTGCGACGAACGGAAGGCTCGTGGCACACACGCAGACGGAAAGACACTGCTCGACGAATTATTCTCGCGCCCAAAAGCCGCACACTCGACCGATTGATCATATCTCCGTGTTCGAATACGTACGCAGATGTGAGCGCGACGGTTATTATTTTTCAAATCAACATCTTCTCGTGCGTAAGTAAACGAATTGGGTTGATTGACTAACGAGAGTTGAGTGACGCTGCTTGGCGAGCTTCGATCGAACGACTTTTTCAAGAGCATGAAAAACGATTAGAAGAAAAACAGTGAATCGATGCACATCGAGAGAGAGAAAAAAAATGGTTAAATTAAGGAAAAGTCGAAAAGAGAGCGTCGAGTCGTACGGTTCGAATAAAATAAAGGCCAGCTACGCACACAAATTCGTATCCATAAAGACCGGAACCAATATTTAAGAACGACAAAAGCGTATTTTCCCGGTGCACAGGGAGATCGCAGGTGGGGATAAAGTGGGAACAAAAAGGGGCACGAGGGGAGGGGGAAAAGAAAGAAAAAAGGAAAGAGACAGAAGGAAGGGAGAGAGTTGATTCACAGATGGGAGAAGGAGCGAGAGAGAGAGCGGGTGGTAAACGTCGAGGTTGCTCAACTCTCCATATAACGCCCGAGCGTCACGGAAATTACATTACCTCGGGAGTCGAAACGCCGCACAACGCTCCGATAGAGAGGCGAGCAAAGTGGAGGGGAAGGCCGAACAGTTGGGGCAAGAGGGAAGCTTTTGCTGTTGCTGCTTTACGACGAGGCGTATACACACAGCGCAGCAAGGCCCGCGTATCTTCGCATTACCCAAAAATCGCCTTCCCCCGGCCTGTGTGGCCACCTCCGGCACTCCGCGCAGCGGCCGAGCGAGGCGAGCGACGTGCGAAAATCCACTTATTTTCTCTGCTCCTTTTAACGAACAGAATCGCTGGAAATTTGACTTTGAACGTCACGCAAGTGCACCGAAGTCGATTCGATCTCGTTTTCTCATTAACAAAATTCCAATCGACTCGAAAATTTGATTTTTCTACTTTCCAGTTCAAAACTAGTATCGGCACGCGAACGTGCACAAACGCGGGATCTCGTATCCGAGCCAGTTACATATTTATACGCGCAAATACTCATTTGAATATATAATTGAATAAGGCAAAGTTTATATAGATGCACACAAACGAATGACGCTGCCAAAACATTTGCTTTTCTTTGTTCCACGACGAATTTTCGTCCCCCGTCATACATAACGAGTATTAATAAACTTATTGTTCGCCAAGTGTTTACGAGCAACTCCATCGAGCCGAGATTCAACAGAGAATCCAAATAATTTTATTACGTCAGATAAAGTTTAATCGCGTTGCTCTTTGACGGATTGGATATGATTATTTAAAAAAACGCAAAGTGCGATGAACGAAGGGGTTTTAATTTAGTCTCCGTCTCTCGCGATCTCTCACCGTCGTCTCTCTTTCTCTTTGAAGCGGTTATCACGCAGGGATATAACGGTACTGTTAAACTACTATAGGTAAATCGAGAACGGAGGAACGTCAATGGCGTCGATGTCCACTCCACTGGTGTCCAATTGGCCGTGTAGCGATTTTTTATTATTTCGATATATATCTGTTGTGCGTGTGTACATGTGAAACTCACCGCGATCTATATAAGCCGATGATTATCCGTTTGTCCGATCGATCGATGATTCTTCCGGGCAAACGTGAAAGATTTATCCAGTGTTCTCGAGCGCGTGCATATATATTTGTGTATGTGTGTGTGTGTTTCACTCGGTCAACGTTTTTCTCTGATTTTTTATTTTTCAAACTCCTTTGTGCACAGTTTCGTCCGATTCAATATCGGGATTGACACACGAAAACTCCCTCACAAAAGAATTATTTTCCGCTTTCCTCTCAATCACTGTCCCGCCAGTGTTTCTATCGTTTAAGCTTCGTTTCGATCGATTCTTTATTTTTCTTTTCTTTTAACCAACTTAACAACACTTGACAAATATTCCAACACTCTTAGTTACTTGCACAATCACGAAGGACACTGAGTAAAACACGTATGTTCGATCTGTCTCGTGTGATTTCTAAAACTCAATATATTATGTTGTTCCTTTGATGTATTACGCATTGACACACAGTATAAACGATTGCACACGAATGCGAAGCGAATGAGAATTGACTCTCGCGCGCGCGGGTGCCCCTTCCTCTTTACACGACGCGACACGTAAACATGCAATATTCCTTGAGTCTCTCTCGCTCGCTCAGTTGTGTGTTAGCGGGCAAAAACGAAAGGAGAGCGAGGGGAAGAGGAGAGACGAAGGCGACGAGGGCCGCCAAGACTACGAGGCGAAAGAGGGGTAGGTTCGGGTACGACGTACCGTAACGACGTAACAACGGGGGTCGTGGAACAAGCGCTGCGGCCGAAGGAGCTCCGTACGCCACCAAGGACCGTGCGCGACTGACTGGTTACTGGCCCAGCGCACGACCACTACCGCGAGTCTTTCCGCCGCCGCTACCGCCACCGCCGTGGCGTTTCACTACGCTATACACACAGTGTAGTAGGTAGTTGCGCGCGGCCGCACCGTGAGGACACACCGTACGAAACCAGTGGATCTCTCGCCTGGTTAACACACACCGGCTGAAAAAGAGAAAGATGCCGCGCGGGCTTGACAATCAAGACGGAGAGGGAGGGAGAGAGACGAGAAGGGGAAATGAACGCGGGAAGGAGCGAGACGGAAAGTTCGTCTTTATCTGCACGGGTGATTCTACCCAATTCTCGATACGACGCGCATCGAAGCTTTCGATTAAACTGAAACTTTGTCGCACCATACGCATCGCTGACCAATCATACTAATTATTTCACATTTATTGTTTTCGTTATTCAACCGCCATTCGGTCGAATCGGAATTAAAATAATGCGCGTACCATTCCGGATGTACACCCATAGCGACGATTATCGCACAAAGCGATTTTTTCACTCCCTTTTAATAAACTCCCTCGAGTATATTCATAACCCGTAGAATGTTAAAATTCGTGTTAGACTCTCCCACAATGCTAAGGCTCCTTTGTGAGCCCATATATATGAATATATGCTCCGGGACATCGTATATATTCTCCTGCTTCGGGTGGTTCGCGCGAGTAACAGCAAACGACCGAAGCCAGTGCACGATCCGGAGAAGATGCGACGCGACCCCACACCGGTCTTGCTCCGGCTCTTCTCCTCGTCCGTACACCACACCACGACACGAGTAGTGCTCAAACTTATTTCGCTCTCTCGCTCCCTCTCTCACGAGCAAGAGAGAAAGAGACGGAGAGCGAGGGACGAGTTTGCCTGCTGCTGTTCCTATACTTTTCACCCCCGGATTTTGCCTCTCCGATGCGTCTCCCCCACCACCCCCGCACTTTTCGCTCAGCTCGTCCCCCGCCGCCGCGCTGTCGCTACTTCAACTGCTTGATGCCTCCTCGAGGCTCCTCTCTCGCGCTCTTTATTTATATCTCTTTCTCACTCGGTCCCGCCACTTTTTTTCTCTTCTCTCGCTCCCTCTCCACTTCTTCGGAGTTCCTCCTCGCGCGGGGGCACGCGCGCTCTCTTATGCGATCGCGCCAACGGGCTGGCGAGACAAGCGCTCGGGGTAATGCGGGTCACGGCTTCGGAACGAGATACAAAGGATTTACGCGGCGCATTCTTTTTTCCCCGGGACGACTTATTTTTTGTCTATTCCTTCGAGGTGAACCGACACCCTCGATTCAAATTATTACGCTAATTACTTCGATAATTTGACTACATTTTTTAAAATAAATCCTCTATCGCGCCACGAATGATTTCTCCATTTAATTAACGTTATCGAAACTTTGATTCTGTCTTTGACCGTGTCCTTTCCTCCGGGTGCCGATACTCTTTCCTCTCCTTTTTACTTCCCTCTTTCGTTACCTCGGTATCCCACAAGCCGCGGCGGGGCGAACGACCAAGCATCGCGAGCCGAGTGGAACGACCGAATTTCAACTGGAAGCAGAGCTCGCATCTCCGGCGTTCGTTGCACACGCACGCACGCACACTCGACGCATCCCTCTCGTCGCTCTTTTATTTTCCGGATTTTATCTCTTTATTCTCGTGTCAACACATTTTTTTCCATTTCTTTTCACTCCCCGCTTCTTCTCTCGAATGTCGTAACTTTAATTCATTTATTTTTCATCGTTAATCTCGAACAACATAATTTTGCGGGGATAATCGTTCGACGTCACGATCGTTCCTTTCGCAGTTTTAAAAATGTTCTCGCGCAGTCGTTCCGACCCGAAGGCCCCAAGGAACCGCATTTCTGAACATTTCTCTCGACATTCATATTTTTAGATGCCCAAAAGCCCGAGACTCGAACTCCTATTCGGAAGGGATCCGATCCAGTCTGCAGTTGAAATTTATTCAAAACAAAGGCAAGCGTAGTCGGAAAAATTCAATAGAAAAGGGAGACGATATGCGGATAAGGGAAAATGTAAAAGCATCGAGAGAAGCGAGACGAAGAAAAAGCAGGAGCTCTTAAGAGGCTGCTCGACGTACAAGTTTCAAGTCCACGTACGTTTTCGTCCTCGTCCGGTACGTCATCGTCCCTTTTTTCGATCTCGGTTCATCGCGCTCCGAGTAATACTCGTCTGTTTTACATGCGTCTGTATTCACATATTTATATATATTTCCGTCACTCTTTTTTCCGTTTCTGTCGCACTCGCCCTCTTTCTCACCCCTCGTTTCCTTTCCCACTGCTCCTCCGCGGCTCCCAACTCTCTCATTTCTCCCTTTCTTGTTCGTTGTCGTGCTCCGAAGTTACGACGATATTTTTTCCCTCCCCGCTTCGGGCAGCGCCATTTTTCACGGCACCGGGCCACGTCGCTGTACGGAGATGCTCGGAACGCTCTACTCTCTCTCTCTCTCTCCCTTTCCTTCCCTTTTCCTCCGCGTCTATAATGCGCTGCGTATCCGTGTATACGCTACAAATGTCATACGAGAGCGAACGGGGGGCGTGCGCTCGCACGAGGAGGGAAACGGGGAGACGCGATACTCATTTTTTCCCTTTTCTCTTCCATTTCCCATTTTTTTCTCCTTTCGACAGGAAAGGGGCGAGAAATTTTCGAATTTCGAGTGAATTTCGCACGAATGGAACTCGACGACGTTCCTTATCTTCGAATCGAGTTCGCGCTACGCTCAAGTTTCTGTCGACGAGTTCGTCGCTACGGTCAAGGCGCGCGATTCGTGAGCCCGCCAAACCAAATGCTTAATTAGCTCCTCGAACGTCTTTGAATTCACGATGAAATGTTGTCTTTTCCTGGAAGGAAAATCCGCCATAGGCTTTTTATTCAAGCACCGGTGCGCGAGTAATCGGAGGCTGCGAGATAAAAAGCGGAGTAAAATGTGAACGGAGCTCGAATAAATAATATGAAAATGCAAAGGGCGAGGATAATCGTGTTTTCGTCATGGCCTCCGTCGAGGCCTCCGTCTAATATTCCGGCTGAAAATGAGATTTCGAGCTCGCCGAATGTATCGCGTACAAATATTGCTTGGATGTATGGATTACGAGGCTCTTAGTCGTCGTTCGAGCGTCTCTTGTATAACCCGCAATGCCCGTGTAACATGCTCCCTCTGTGTGCGCCTCGTACGTGCGGAGGCGCATGTATGCGTGACACTCGGCTCGATCACGTAGACCCGGAAGAGAGAACGGGAGAGTGCAACGGGAGAACCAAGCCGTGAGCCGGCAGGCGAGCGCTTGAACGGGAGACGCGCGGAAAGAGAGAGAGAGAGAGAGAGAGAGAGAGCCGAGCCGGAATATCGTATTTTCTCTCCCTTTTCAACCAAAGAGTTTCGATCCTCCGACTCGAGGAATATCCACGTGTGTGTCTCCTCCGAGTGTTGCCTCGAACGAGCCTTTTTGTCCCTTCATATTCGTGCTAAACAAATCCATAACTCTGGGCGAAGCCCTTAAAACCGAAAGAAAGTAAGTCCCTGGGAGTTGACCCGGGGGATCTTGCGGCTTCGTGCCTTTTCGTAATTCATCCCCGCTCTGTGGGAGAGCTTCGTCGAGCTGCGGCCAGAGACTCGCTTTTCAATTCGTTTAATTATCATCGAATTATGCTTTTTTGAGGCGACTGCCGATCGAGTCGAAGGGGCGCGACGTCCCCGATTCCGCAGGCGTCATCGAACCCCGATCCGGGGTCCCAGGGACCCTCGGAGAGAATGGAAATCGGACGCGCCGGCACTGCTGCGGGGAAGGGACCAACGGGAGGATCGCGCGCGTTAATTTCAAGACGAATCTCAACGAGACGGCCCAGAACTCATTCTAATTCGTGAATTTTGCAAGATGCGCCATTTTCAGTGGCGACTATCGATTCACCCGTTGTTCAGCCCGCTCCCGTGTACGAGTGGGAAAGCCAGACACGTGCTTTTTATACTAAGGCGACCGCGGGAGCCGAACGAGCCGGGAGAGACGCGGAGACGGAGGGAAAGAAACTACCGAGAAACCATGCGGACACCCCGTTAACCAGCGAGGCTAAAGAGGGTGAAGACCGATCGAGGAAAGGGTAGTAACGCGACGGCCCTGAGGATGGGCCAATTGTACCTCGAGCAAATATAAAAAAGGACGAAAACCGAGACGAGAAGGGCCACGCATCGATCGATTTTCATCGAGTTTCAAGGCTATCGCTCACCCCTCTCCATGCCCTGTTAAGAAACTTTTGAACATATGCAACACGCACGTCTGCTCGCATTCAAATTTCCCTCGTGTACTTCATTCAACCGAAAGCTTCTCTCCCATTTTTCCCATCAAGGTGGATCACGCCCGAACGATCGTTTTTTTCTCAGGGCTGTCTAAATTGGATCGATTTAAACTCCCTAATTAAATATATAATCACCTTAGATTAATGTCAGAGTTATCAATTCGAAATTTTAAAGACATTTTTTCAAATTATCCTTTGGCGAATGAAATTACAGGCCACCGATTAAGGAGGAACATCAGGTTAATGAAACTTTTAGAATACTTTTTTGGATATATTGTCTCCATAGCCTCTGCAATTTTTAATCCATTTGATTGAGCCATTTTTTAGTAAATCGATTCCAAACTTGGAATATTTAACATCTACGCGTGGGAAACAACTCCGCACGCAGACCCCCCATCTTTTCGCACTCAAAAGCAAATAAAAAATGGTGATGGGTTAGAAAAAAGTACTATTCCACAGTTTGAACTCTGAAGAACCTGTGCGCAAGATTGGAGGTCGTTTAATTCTACTATTTTTTAATATTTCACATAAATTCCATAACTTAGATAATTCAGATTAAAAAAATGTAATTCGTATTTACATAACCTCAGTTTTCGGAGATCCATCACTGACCGAACCCCAAATTTCATTCGTCCCTGGCGAAAGTACTATAGTTTTTATGTCAAAAATCGCATTAGGCAGCGCAAAGGGAAAACACAACGGGAAACGGACCAAGAAAAAAGTATTAATAAAAAGACAGAAGGCTGTGAGAGAAATGGGCCAAGGGGCCAAGCCAAGAAGAAACGAAACGCTGAAATAAGCAATTGTGAAGTTATTCGAGTGCCCATTACCAATAATTTTGTTCAATCTTTAACGTAATATATTTTCATAACTAGTAAGACAATCGTCTCGAATTTTTTCCCAGACCTTCGTTACATACTTCACATTGTTATTGCGTACTTTTTTCATAAACTTTGTAAGAAGCGTTCATTCGTTACATGAAAAGATGAACGATTTTTTCTGTGTATTTTTCTTCATATTTGAACACGTTTATCTCGATAACCAATAAAACGAAGCCTTTAAAATTTGGCGTGCGCGTCAGTCGTCGTTTTTGTCCACAAAATCGTTCGTACAATCGTTCGTATTAAAACTGATATTTTTGTGTTCAAACTTATTTTGTCATAGCTGTTGTTTTCGAATGTAAAATGACGAACTTTATAAAAAGTGTGAAATAAGCAAGTGTTTTAAAAAAACATGAAAACTCCGGACTGAAAAACTCCTCGGCCTAAAAAAAAAAACAAAAAAACAAAAAAATCCCGACATCTATTTTATTTCAGACTTTTTAAAGTTTACCATTATTTTCTTAGGTTAAGGAGTTTTTTACTCAGGATTTTTTTAAAAATGAAAAAACGCCAAAAAAAGTTTTTCTCTTTCGATTGTCCAACCGTGCGACTGGAGCAACATTTTCAGAGCTTTTTCCCCCAAAATTCTAGCGCGTTTCGTTACATTTCGGATTCGCAGGAACGCGTTGCTCAATCGACGAGTGGATATCCGCAGGGCGGAAATGAATTTTGTTCTCGTTAAGAAAAAAAGGGATGGAAATACGCGGTGGTGCGCGGTCATGTGGACGAGAGAATTTCGATCGTACGAGAAAGCCCTGCTTCGCGTTCCTCTTTCTCCTCGCAAGACAAGAGTTTTGCTCGCGCGGTGTAGAAGAGCGACGTTGCTGCTGCTGCTGCTGCTGCTGGCCGAAAGGCTCAACAACCAACAATGCGCACGGTTCTCTCGCATTATGGAATATTATCGGTGTGTACGTGCGGCCGCTCCTCCTGTTGGCCAACGGTCCTAAAGGACGAGCTGTGCGCGCGCGCCCAACCGCCAAGGGCCTCTTTTCCGCTGTGTGTTTAACGCACACACAATCTAATGACCGTTCACAATATTTACTTGAATTTTTATACGTGCTCGTTCGACTGGAAATTCGCTCCGATTTTTCATCGCTTTTCCTCGCGAAACGTCACTTTATCGTTTTTTCGTGCTGATTGTAAACAACCTCGGCTATTCACTGTTTATAAAAAAAACTCCGAAAAGACGAGAAAATATGAGGCATTCGAGGCCATTTCGCCTAGACCGTGAGCCCGAGCATTTTTAATTTTTCTCTCTTTTTTTTCTTTATTTGTCGAGCGTTAGAGTCATTGAGAAAATGTGGGTTTTGGAAGTTTTGAAAAACTTTAAAGCTTGATAATTCCCCGAGTTATTGAGATATCAACATACGTCACGGTATCATTTTCTCTGTTTCGAAGAGCACTTTCGTTTAGAAATATGAAAAAGATGTTGATTTGTAACGTAAACGTTTTTTTTTGCTTCTAAAGTACAATACATTTTTTTCAAAGGTGAATGCCATTTTTGATTTATTTCGAAAAATTCTCTAAAATGGAGCGATCCGTTCTACGATTTCTGAGACTAGTCGCATCGTGGGCTGATTTTTTCTTGTCTGGTTTTTGAATTAATCATATTTTTTATTAGAGGAATTTCATCATTGTAAGCCCGATTAATGATTTGAACGATATTAATATTTCGAACTCTGCTCGAATGTCTACAAAATATAATGGTAAATATTTTTTTGGGGTTTTGTCACGATTTTTTTGCAGTGAGGAAAAAAAGCATAGACTTTTGGAATTTGGAGGGTTTATTTATCGGTATTCCAACTCTGTGATGGATTTTTTGAACTCTGATATCTCGGCTTGATTCGGTGTAAAACGACTCCATAGGAACCCATGTTTCGATTCGTAAAGGAAAAAAATAAAAAATTGAAGGACTGAGCTAAGCAACATTTCTGAAAATTGAAATCCGCTGTTTTCGGTTTCCCGTTCAGCATCAGAGTTACTCGGAAAATAGGAAATTTCTAGACGGACAATGGCTTTTCGAACGACCTAACAAGTCCTGCAATAAAACCATTATTTCGAGGCTCTCGATCGAAAGTTCGACGACGAGCTCGCGAGTGCGAATTCCCACTGATTCGTCAATTCCCCGAATAAAAATCGTACCGAACCTACGAATATTGGTGACCAAGAAGCAAGGTCCAGCTCATTAGCAATTGGACACTAGACCCAGTGAAAGTTTAAAGAACGAGGGCAGAAGAAAAAGACATAAAATAATACAGCTCCTCGTTAAAGAGGATTTGTGAAAGTCTCCTTCTTTTGTGTCCGTCCATTTACTTCTGAATAACCAGAGGGTTAATCGTGTGCTCGGTTATTCGTAAATATTGAAAAGCGTGTTTAGTGCGCCTTCATTGCTGGGATATTTTTCTGCGCTCTTCACTGCCTCCCCATTTCATCTCCATCGCTCCTTCTCTCTCTCTCTCTCTCTCTCTCTGTCTCTCTCTCTCTCTCCATTTTGCCCCTTATTCCTTCCTCCAACGATCGAGCATTACTCCAAGGTTTTCGAGGTAGGCTGGTATACGACGTTGACGCGACTACGACCCTTCGACAGACTTCGAAACTCTCGGGGCTCTGCCATAGCGTCACCCTTGCCCTCTCTCCCTTCGTTTCTCTCTCTCTCTCTCTCTCCTTCTTCTTCGGGCTTTTCTCTCTCGCACTTTCCTCAATATCAGGAGCTGCTTTGAAGCTTCTCAATGGGGCTTAGAACGTCATATATATACACCATCGACTTGTATACACATATACTTTAATGTGTGTATAGATCTATGATACACACCGAGCATGAGATCGGGGACGAAAAAGTCTGCTCGCTCTGCGCGCGCCCTTCTCTATCTCTCTTTCTGTCGTTCGCTGGCGTGTGGTGAATGCCTCGGTTCGTCATCGCCCATGCAAGGTATATATAAGTATACACGGGCGTCGACACACACGAAGCGGGGCAAGTGACGCTCTCACCGCGTCGCAGGGCAAACCTACGCGTAACCTTTTTCATCGATATATTATGACGTAGCGACACTTTGCGGATTAACGAATACGGACCCGAGTCCAATGAAATATCAATGAACACGATTTCCTGTTTTTATCCTTAGGAGCTGAATTAAAATGGCAGCGGGCAAGCTTCTTTTTGCTTGTTGAGTCTCGAGGGTTTTACTCTACCGAAGATGTTAAGGAAGTTGAGGCTGTACAGTCATTTTTTTACCCAAAAGTGATGACCTGTACCTTTGAAAAGTTAGGCCAGTTTACAGTTTGGCAATGTTGCATACACTTTAAAGAAAAGTTGGGGATAAAAAGACGAAAAACTGGTGAAAGCTCAGTTGAAAACACGAACGGTGACGATCCTAGCCTCAAAAAACTGCACGGAAAACAGATTATTATTAATATAATCTCAGCAAATTTCCTAATAAATCTGAAAAAAATTGACATTATTCGGCAAGCCTTGCTCATGTTGCCCAAAAAATTTCATATTTTTAGCATCATTTTTAACGGAGATATCACTGAATGTGTCTTGACTTCCATAAAATTACATGTTATTTGGCCCAAATTGTTATTGATTTTTCTCAGCAACGACGCTCCTAAACTGTCTGAAAAATTAACTGATTTTTTTTTACACTTCACTTTATAAGATGCAATCGGTTTAAAAGCGGCGACATCATTTTCATTCTAATGCCTCAACTTCCTTTTTATAAATTTATCTAAATTAATGACAGAATTATTCATTCAAAATGGTGTTAATAAATTTGTCAAACTTATTTTCTGGCGAATGAAATTACAAGGCATTTATTGAACGGAGATTCGTCCCTGGCTAAAATACTGCAGTTTTTATGTCAAAAATCGCTTCGTAGAGCGCAAAGCAGGGAAATGGATCGAGACAAAAGTTTGTTAATAAAAAGGCAGAATGGAAGGGGCCAAGCCAAGAAGAAACAAAATGCCGAAACGAGCGAACGTGAGGTTACGCGAGTACCAATTTCGTTAAATCTTTAACGTAATATATTTTTATTACCAGTAAGACAATCGCCTCGAATTTTTTTTCAGACCTTCGTAAATACTTCATTTCTATTGTGTACTTTTTCACAAACTTCGTAAGATATTTGATATGCGCGTTAGTCGACTTTCCATTTAAACTCTGTGTAAATTTCAAGACTTTCTTAAAAAAAACGTTATTATTTGTAAAGAGGGATTAGCGAGTGGATAAAAATGGAGAGAATCGATTCGATATGCGAGCCCGAGTAACCGCGAATATCCTCACCTCATTTGTCATTCACAACGAACCAACGAAAGCCACGCGATTTTGATGATCGATCTTCGAGAAAGTTTCGTCACGAGGAAGTTTCGTGAATATTCTCAAAATCGAGCTGAACAATCGTCCGAACCGACTCGTAATTCGAACGACGCGAAAAGGACGTCGAGGAGAGGGAGATGGATCGAGAAAATGAAGAAAGAGCCTCAATAATGCTAATGAGACTGCGTCGACGTCGAGCCGACGACCAGCAGATTCTTCTTCTCCCTTTTTCCTTTATTGTGTTTCCCACTCTCTCCTCCGTCTCCCCCCTCTCATCGCCCGTTCTCCCATATTGGCCCAGTTGTGTTGTAATTACTCCACGGGTCATACTCCCGCTTTCTCTCTCCGTCTCTCTCGCACCCTTAACTCGATAGTATTCTCGACTCACCCTAGGCCGCTTTGTGCTATAGACCTGGCGCATTATAGGGGAGTTTGGGATCGATTATTGAACGTCCAGGAATTACAGTGTCTCAACCGAGTCAGCAATGCGAGAGAGAGAGAGAGAGAGGGGGGGGGGGGGGGAGAGAGAGATAAATAGGTAGAAAAATGACGCCTAAAGAAACTCGAGGAAAATGTTGAAGCTCGATACAAACTTGTTGTTGCTCGCTCGCCGCTATCCTCCTCGCTCCGTGTGTGAAGCAATGTGGCAAGGCAAAAGCGAGGGTGTGACGACGAGAGGAAGGAAAGGGCGGGGGCTCGATAATCTGATTCGACCTTATCGTGTTCCCGGTGTTACTCTCCGCCATTTAATTAGCCTGAGCGCTCTCCTCCATTATTTCGGAGTGATCTTCGCGACGTAAATTGCGTGTACTTTCTGTCACGCGGACTGGGGGAAACTTTTTCAAAGTGACGACTATTTCGTTCCTCGTTCGGAGCTTTTTTGCAGTATTCGTTGTAATCAACGGCGACGTTTGCTCGTGCCTATCGACTGAACCTTGCCAAATATCGTTAAGGGGGAGTCCTGCTTTAAAAAGCCAAAAAATCAATTGTTTTCGAAAATGTTTTTGCACCGACGGAAATAACTGACGGCAGCGGACTTTTCGGTATGGTTTCGAGGATATTTCAAGAGTACAAAAACATCGTTTTAACGAGAAATACTAATTTGTACATGGTTGCACAATGCGGGGATCGCAATTATTGTCTGCGACAAAAATTCCAGTTTTTTCCCTTTTTCATACATTTTCCTTCCGCACACGAACCTGTAAAAACCCGAAAAAACAGGGAAATTCTATATTTTATAGCGAGTTTTAAAAACAAACGCTTCTGTCACTTCAACGTGCGCTGTAAATATAGAATTTCCCAATTTTTTCGCACTTTCATAGGTCCGTACGGAAGGAAAATGGAACAAAAATTTTGGAATTTTTGTTACAGACAATAATCGCGATCTCCACATTGTGCACAGCTGAGAAACATCGACAATCAGACTATGCGCCCAAGCCATGTACAAATTAGTATTTCTCACATTAAAACAATGTTTTAGTACTTTATAAATATCCTTGAAACCACCGAAAAGTTCACCATCCTGAGTTATTTCCGTTTGTCCCAGACACTGCCGAAAACCGTCGATTTTTTGACTTCCTAAAGCAGAATCCCCCCTTAAACAAACTTATAAGACCGCGAGCACCCTCTCACGTGTATCGTTTAATACCAAGTTTGATTGAAAATCCTGATGGATTATTTTTGCTAATATCCCAATAGTGACGAATTAAGCAGCTTGAGTAAAATCAATAATGCCGATTTTATTGATAAAAGCGAACGACCCCGATTCGTTTTCGGAGGCGCGTGTGTATATATCCGAGTGATTTTTCAGTTAATCACATCAAAGTACTCGGTATTAGGTGGTATAAATAGCAGGTAAAGAAATATGGAGAGAAAGGACGAGAGGGAGCGAGAGAACGGGTGGTTAGGGGTGAGCGGACGCAATGGCTGTGCCTACGTGACGCCGTAGCGGCGAACCGGCGTCGGGGTCGTCTGCAGGGGTCGAGCGGGTCGTTCTCGTGTTATTCGTCGCAGGGCGTATGTCCGCGAACCCGCGCACAGTCGTGCGAGGAAACCTGCTGCGGCTCGTACCGGGAGGCGCCCCGCATTTCATTTGGCAAATTCTCCTTTTTGCTGGCCAATTCGAAAGCGTTGCTTCCGCCATGGCTTTTTCATGTTTTTTAAATCCAGGGTTTAATCTCCAAATCCACGACTATTTTCGATCGAAAAAGGCGATTAAACGATGAAGAAAATTCAAAAATTTCATCCTATTCGATTAATCGCCCAATTTCGTCGCTTTTGTTTGTCAAGTATTTTTCGACGGCGCTGATTGGAGCATTCGAAATTCGAATGATTTCTAGCCTCGAGAAGTCCCGGTTACGCCCGAAAAGCTTCTGCTTCTGCCGTTTTCAAACTAAGCTTTACTTTATCGTCGCTATGGATTCCTTACATTTTTCCATCTGTGAGACAGTTTGCATGAGGAATTCACAATTATTCGGTGCAAGAATTATTGAATGATTTATGAAGAAATTTAACGATTTTCCAAGTTTTAATTCCTTTTAAACGTACGACAGCCTGACCCGAAATTTCGCCAGTCGATTCGCGTGCACTCTGACTCGACTGAAATGAAAAATCACTAATTCGTAGAATACTCGGGTTCGCGAAAGGAATACCTTGAATTCGATAATCGCCGATCAATATTTCCAGTCAATTTGCATCGATCGAGTATCGCGTTACAGATCGCATTAGTACAAAACCAATCAGTCGGAGTTCAAGGAGAGGAAAAAAGTACGAACGATTGAAATAATTGCCAAGTTTTCTTGAGACATTTCAGCCGAATGTTGAACGCGCGAGACTCGATTATTAATTCACTCGATTAGGATGATTAAAGCCCCATTTTTCACTGCTCTTCCATCGCCTCGGTTATCCTTTATTCTTCTCGCCCGGAGTGCGCCAACTTTTTCCTTTCTCTTTCCGCGAGCACTCCTCATAATCGGATTATTTTAGTGCGGCGCGTAAAGAACGCTTGTTATCGGTAGTCCGACTTTCTATCTCCTTCTCAGCCTCTCTTCCTCCTTTTAATTGCCTCCGCGCTCTCTTTTCTCGTGTCCTATTACTTCCCCCGGCGTCTCCCCCCGCTCCCTCACTTTCTCAGTCTCTTTTCCCGATTTTTCCCGCTTTTTCTCGAGCCGCGGGGGCGGGAATGCCTCCCTGAATTGAACGGCGTCGACTCCACGACGACGTCTTCGTCGCGGTGCTCTCGACGACGGGCATAGTAGGCCAGGCGACGGCTCAGTCGGGAGCCGTACACGTTTTCATGGTTAGACGCCTAACCGGAAGATCGATGAGTGCGAGCCGCTCTCCTCTCGTTTCCCCCCCGGCGGCCTCGCGTATGTACACGTACGTATAAGCGATAGGAAAACGGGGCCATTCTTTCGGCCCTCGTATCCTCGGGAGGGAAGCAAAAATGCCCGGAACTATAGACGAGCAGGTTTCTCGCGAAAATTTCGTTGTTTCGCGGCTGGAAAATTGGGGAAAGAGCCTCGAGCCTGTCCGGAGAGATTCCTCAGAGTCTTTTCTCCAGCGGGCGCCGCTTCTTTGTCGAAATTTCGGCCCCGAGATCGAGCGGCGTCCGGAAATAGAATCCACGCTTCAACGAGCAGTCTTCGACGCCGAAAAACAAATTTTTTGTCAGCAAACAAGCTTGGCAGGGATCAGCACATCACCGCGATTTACCTAACAATGATTACCCAACGATCTCGCTCCTCCTGAATTTTAACGGATCGCCTCGCGTGCGCTCGGAAGCCGAGCGAATGTCGCTCCGAAATATACTCGCCGCGAGATCTTATCACCTTTTCGCGCACTTGCCCGAGCCTTCCGATAACAACTCCGCTTCGTCACTGCTCGAAGGAAACCTCCGAACGAGAGCATTAAAAAACACGCGCTCCGCAAACGGTGACGAGAATACTCCGGAAAATCCACAACTTTCGTCCCGAATGATAACTCGAAAAGTACAAATCGACGGGATCGTTCTCGCTGACGAAAAGCGAGAGCGAATAGGGAGCGACGAAGAGCGAATCAGCCCTCGATGACGGAGCGAGGGACGAGCTAATTCCGAATCGAAATTTTCCCATTTATATTTAGTAGAGAGAAAACGGAATATTTTCGACCCCAGCAATCCGTGTCGGGTACGCGCAATGTCTCGAGATATTTCAACGTGTCTCGTGCATCGAGATCCTATCGCCTGTCGGCTGGAATTCGTCTTTATTTTCAGTGAACGAAGAGAGAGAGAGAGAGAAAGGCACGCACTATTCTTAGTATGCTTCGGTCACCCTCGCATGTGTGCGCGCCCCTCCCGTCCGCTCGACTCGTTCGAGCGGGTGCGTACGACGCGAGATGAGCCGAGATGTAACGCCCGATCGAGAAAGAAGTCGCGATAAAAAGCGAGTCGTAAGAGGCAGCCTCGGTGAGAGCAGCGCGGCCGGGCCAAAATTAAATCTACGAAAGGCGAGCGCGCTTGATTGATAAAGTGGAAAATCGAAGCGGTAAACGAACTGCGGCCTCGCACAAATATCCGGATGGAAGTCGAGAGCAAAAGCTCCGCAAAAGCATGGGGAATGAACCTGCTCGAGGCACCGACGAAAAAACAGATTTTCTGACGAATAAACGACCCTCTGCTCGACTCAATTTTTCCTCTCGATTCACAACCCGATTTAAAAATCGGCTCATCTGAATTCGAGACACCCGGTATAGCGGCGCACACGCCGCCGACGACAACTTCCATATGGCCGAAGACAGTCTCGCGTTTTTAAACCGACTCGACGATCCTCGAGGAGGATGCAGACTCGGGCAACTCCGGAGTCACTGATCCCGAAGGCTTCGTTAGATCCTCCGAAAAAAGGAACGACTGAATACCGAAGCTCTGCACGGGTTGGAAAAACTGCCCGACTTTTTTGCATTGTTGTTCCTCCTCGCAATGCTGACTCCTTAATTTTTGAGACTCCCGAGTGAGCGACGCGTCGAAACACGACGATTAGCATCAAACGCAGAATACTCATGAAGGTATGTGAGCGTCGATGGGAAACGGTCTCGAAAAAGAGCTCCAGGAGACGACGAAACAAATTTTTTCCGCTAACGATAACCGCGGAAAAAATACGCTTTTTCATCGTGACCGTTCGATCGATTAATACGAGAGCAATGCTTATCGTTGCTTCGAGTAAGAAAAAATCTATAAATCCACGTTTGTTATACATTTCATAAATAGTAAACGAGAAACGTCAACACTCATTCATAAAAATGCGATGTTAATTTTATAACTCGATTTTAAAAATCGTCTTTTTTCGTCTGTTTTTCAAACGTCCAAAACACCAATCGCCATACTGGATTCCAACGTGACGTCACTCCGATAGTAAACAATCTAGATTTTTATCGTGCGCTCTGTGTTATTTTAAAATTTTACAAATTATCATCAGGTTTGTGGACTTTTATCATTCATTCGATTAAAATCGCACAATGGAAGACGGCTTTGGGAAAGCAAAAAATATGAATCTACCAATGATAAATACGTCGATGGCGTGCGGCAATGGATTTACCATTTTTGTGGCGTTTTTACACTCGTGTTATTGCATTCAGGCACAAGACCCGAACGATGTACGTTATAACTCATTATTTTCACAAATCTTGTTACTTGGTCTTTCGCAGTCGTATTGTTTACCAACGGAGTGACGTCACAAATCGAAATAGCACGGCGAGGACTGGCGTTTCCGTGCGAAAATTCAAAATCCGTGAATTAGCTGTTCATTGTCATCGCTTTTCCGCGATTGGTTCTTGAAACATTGTGGAGCTAAATTCCTTCGGAAAAACAACGTTCGTTCGTCCCGTCGAAATGACAGCTCGGAATTCAAGCCATCTTTTCGCCTCGATTTCTCGAAAATTCTTCGAACTTTGTTGAATTATTGTTTGATTTAATAAAAATTGGTAAAAATAAATAAAAAGATACACGTTATGCAAAAAAATGACGCGCGCGGGTCTGTGACTCACCTAGACATAAATAAAAAATAGTTTTTAAGATGATGGATCAGTCGGTAATCACAACCGTGAGTCCGAGAGAGATAGCTGCAAATTTTGAAAAGGAATTTTATCCACATCGTTCGTCTGATCGAAAAAATAAAAATGTCATCGGATTTTTCCGATCGTGCTGCGTACGATGACATTTTTATTATTTTAATCGGACGAACGATGTCAAAGAGTTTCAATTTCAAAAGTTCGAGGTGTGATTACCGACTGATCCATCATCTTAAGAGTCATCGAGCTCGCGCAGCCGACTCAAAATCGATGGTGGCTCCTCCCGTAGTAAAGTATATTTATATCTAATGGTAATTATACCCTCGCTGTCACATGTCAGATGGCTCGCGTCTATTCTGCCGGATTTTTCCGTTAATTTTTATTGAAATCGTGACAAATAAATTTCGTGATGAGCAATTAAGTGGTGGTGTGAATCCGGCTCCGGTCTCTTCGCTCGTGGCAAAAGTCCGTGCAATTTGTGCATAGAATAATCTCTGTGACCGGCGTCAAAAGTGTCGTGGGGTACGCAAACTGCTCCGTATTTTTATTTACTCATTGCGTTGGTAAAAAAAATCTGCCATCCGAAAACGGACTGCTCCCGTAATCGTTAAATTCGTGGCGAAATCCGGTAGAAACGGACTTTAGTTTGACTTTTGCTCGATGACTCCTCAAAACACTTTTTGGTCTCATGAAATAAAAATAAAAATTCTACCGGTTCATTACGAGCTCAGGATTGATTAAAAAAAGTTTTTTAAAAAAGACGTGCTATTATACACGCGACGCGCGTGTCGTCTCCACGCGCGTTCTTTCACTGCGAGTGAACCAGATTGAGCCATCGATCAGAAGCCCCATTTGTGAATATTAGCGTGTCACTGTCTTATGGATTTATTTCATCCGCGTATACGAGCACACGGAAATTTTTATGAACGCGATTCATTCGGTCGAGCATAAACGGCCTCGAGTGGCTTTTATTTCCGAGGGAAATGAGCGAGCGATTGACACGCGACTGACTGAAATAACGCGGTTTCATTATCGGGGCAGGGCCGGCGTGAGGAGAGTGGAAAAAAAATAAAAAAAGTGGAAAAATCATTGTCTCCGAGGGTCGAATCTTGATCGACAAAGATCGCTGGATGCTGGCGCTTTCACATCGAAATCCGCGCGATTCGCGGTGTGCTCCGAATCGACATCGCGTGCGATTATTGTTGCGGTACCAAAACTCTCGCTCGCTCCATAAACGAGCCCGAAAGCCGTGCTGGTTAATCGATCGCGAGAGTGCGCGAGCGACCGAGAGAAGAGATCGAGGCATCGAAAAGTCTCTGTCGATCTCGCCTCTTTGCGTATCGAAATAGCGAAAAACGCAGCATTTAATTATAGTTTGCGAGGTTGCTGCGCGGTGATCCTCGTCAAGAGTGCGACGAAGAGCGACCTCGAGAGAGGAGGACGCCGGCTCGAGATTGTAGCCCGAAGCTCGACCGAGTGATACACAGATCGAGACAGATAAACAGAGAAGGGGAAGAAGCAGAAGCAGTCATCGCGTAAGTACATCGCGGAAAGAGAAAAGAGGAGCGCGCAGCTGTTTAAATAGCGCGTACTACACGTCGACGTTCGACGAGCGAATCGACGAAGAGCATTTGACGTCTTCGCGTTGAAATAATTATACGATTGATCGTGAAATTCTTCATTAAGATTTATGACCGCGATCTGAGGTAAAAACGGTAACAAAAATACGACACTGAAATTTTCACGAATTAAACAAACGGGACGAAACATTGATTTACCTGTCATGTTATTTATTTATAACGAAAATTCTATCAACGCGAATACCAAGTTCGTCAGGTTTTGTCACATTTTTTGGGGAGACCCTAACTGGAATTTTCAAAAAGTCGATTTTTTTATTGCATCTTTCGAAAGTACACGGAGAGACTTTTATACGAATATACTTCGGATAAATGCGTAGAAAAATTTTCTTTGTTTTGTAGCAGCGCTGTTCCATATCGCCATTCTATTACATCGAACGACGCATCGATATCCGAATGTCACTCATCGTGCCTTTGGTGAAATGTTGAAAATTGGTTAATTGGACTGGAAAAATTGGTGAAATGTCGAAAATTTTTGTATCGTCGAGTCGCACCGTCCGAAAAGAAGTAAATTTTCTTTTCGACAAAGATTCGCTTGACAAAGTCCGCTTATGAACGAAGCGATTGCTTGAAATTTCACTATCTGCCACTAGTTAATTTTCATCATTGTACTCGCAATGCCTCATTTAATTGGTGGGCGCATGAATTTTGCTATGTTATCGAGCAAAATTCAGTGGGGTAAAATGAAAAATACGAAACTATGCAATTTTTTCGTTCAACGAGGCACTTTCGATTTTTCTCAAAAAAATTCACAAAGTTCTGCGTTAAAAAACAAAATTTTCGAGCCTTATTGCAAGATGGGTTTCAAATAATTTCTTGTAAAAAAAATAAAAAAACTTATTTTTTTCTGTCACTTTGATTTGTTTTTCTTCTAAGATCACGTAATTCCTTCAATCAGTCTCATAATATTCATTTATTTAATTAATTTAATTAGTATTGAACAGTAATACTGTGAGAGTTTTTTTGAACTAAGTATTATGAATATTCCAACAAACATATGAATAGAAATAAGACTAAGAAATCCGAGAATTGCTGGAAAGGGATAATTTTTTTTTTTCAATAATTGTTGAATATTTTTCAAAATTCATAAGGAATGAATATATTTCAGTTTGATAGTTGAGCACTCGATTTATGAAGAAATTCAAATTTTCCGAATTATTCGAACTATTCGAATCGAATAATTCGATTCGAAACTTTAGCATTATTTGACACACTGTGCTGTAGCGATTATTATTATAATATCGATGTGGTCCGACGTTACTATAAAAACAGTAATTTTTGCTATAAAAGTCTCTCCGTGCATAGGGGAGGGTGGGGTAATTTTGGACGCAGGGTAAATATGGACAGCGTAATATCTCTTTGTATTCCGAGACCCCCGCGTTCATGCACTTGAGCTCATGTGACATCGATGTTTAAGGAGGTTGGATCACGAAATCGAGATAATGAGAATTTGATAAAATTTCGTGGTAACATTCTTTGGCATCGATTATGCAAACACAATTTTTTTCAAATTTTTTTACCACATGGTTATCGAATAATTGAGCGTTAAATCCGAGTTCTTATGCACGAGATGCATAATCTTGTATATACGTAAACTCTATGCTTATATACGTGAACTTTAGTGTTCAATTGCTCGAGAGCTATTATGGTAGAAAAATCTAAAAAAAATTGTATTGTTTTATATATTTTTAAAGAATACATTTACCAAATTTTATAAAATTTTTAATATTTTTAACATGCTTTAGCATGGCAGCATTGTATCGTCGCGATCCACCCTCCTTAAATAAACTCATATTGCACGAGGCGTGAATTCATAAATTAACCTACCATTAACCTATTGAATCTAAAACCAATTTTTTTCTTCGATAATCCATTGCGCAGAGATTTTATCAACAGCGCACACCCAACTTTTTTTTCGACCTCTTTGCTCCCCCATTTTTCTGTACAAAAACTGAGTAAAATAAAGATAATTTAAAAAATGTTGTGTATTTTAAGAGTCTATTTTTTAGGCCTAATACTTTTTATATTCATATTTATAATATGTGTCGATCAAAAAAAAATTCGTTAAAATAGTCTTTCATTAGCGGTCTAATTAGACTAGACCCCTCAAGTTCTTAAAAGTTCAGCGAATTTAAAGAAACCCGATCCACCATATCTGCGATTCCATTACGCTCATCCTCGTATTTCCGCGATAGCACATCCCCTCTCGAGCCCGCTCCCCGCCACTTCCTTCATTATGCACGTACGTACGAGTGCGTCGAATGTAGAGAGAATGGGCGATGCGTCGCATCACCGCGATCACAAACGGCCAGTGAGCTCACAATTTTGCAAGTAAGCTTCGAGCTTTGGAATCCGTGATATCAAGAGCGAAAAGCAGACCAAAAGAGAAGAGCAAAGAAAAAGAGTTGAAAAAAAATAAAATAAAAAACAAAAAAAAATAAAAAAAAAACAAAAAGTATCCCGGCGAAGAGAAAAAGAATGAAAAGACACAAAGTGACAGCGTAGAGAGAACGAGAAAGAAAACAAGAAATTACGAAAAAAAAGAGAGAGAGAGAGAGAGAGAGCCAGGAAAAACCTGAAGCGCAGAGGCAGAAGAGAAGCGACTGAAAAGAGAGAGCAAGAGCGACGAGCAGAGACAATGTGAAATCAATGTGCTACAAAAGAATGAGTAATCCCTTCCTTCCACTCCATCTTGCTCCGACACGATTGTCAAAAGTGATGGAGAAGTGGAAAGAGGAAAGGTAGGCAGAGAACAAAAGTAGGGATCGTTAGACGAAACGAAAGAGAGTCGCGGCCAGGAGGGGGAGCAAGTGCGCAGGGAGAACGAGAGAAATGGAGAGAAATGAGGGAGATAAAAATATCTGGATGTCCGGAGGCACGTACACAGTGTAGCTCTCTTACTTAGTCACATGCGTAAATGCCAGCTTTACCAAAGAGATATAGTCGCGGAGCTCGCACACACGCGACCGCGGCACGCTCGCCCAGCGAATTCGAGAGCCGAGAGCTCTCGAGGAGAAAAAGAGACCTCGCGTTATCGCGATTCGCAACTCCGTCGTCAAAACTCTCCGTACGGAGTGCGGAGGACTCCGGTGTGCATTATGCACGCATCGAGCATACCCGGCTCAATATAGACGCGAGGGTATCAGCAGCTCGGAAGAAGGGAGAGGCCGAGTCCTCTGGCGATAGCCTCGCAGCGGCTGCGATGCATCGGACTTTCATATCGCAATGCGCGCGAATACGTACCTTCGAGCATCAACGTATAGAACATTGATTAATTGCGTGCACGATTCCGTTACGCCTTCCATTTGTCGGGATTAGCGTAACGAAATTGTTCTCAGTGTTGTTTATTCGCGGGAATTGAGACTCGAAGGGACGAGGACCGTTTTTAAATAAAGCTGTAATTTTTTTATGGCTTATGATCCAAGATTTCTATGAGTGTGAATTTTCAAGGCTCTTGTCGAGTGTTTCGGTGAAATATTAACAGTCGAAAAGCACATGGGAGAGATTTTTATAGCAAAAATTACTGTTTTTATAGTAACGTTGGAACACATCGATGTTATAATGATAATCGCTACAGGAGTGTGTCAAAAATGTTTGGGGAACCATTAGCACAGTCCGTAGTAAATAACGCGCTGTACTATATCAAAAATTAAGACCGAGCGAATTTTTATTAAAAAATAGAGGTGTGCGGATACTCGAACTCACGAATTATTCGAGACGAATCGAATCGAATTATCAGATTCGAATAGTTCGAATAATTCGGAAAATTTGAATTTCTTCATAAATCGAGTGCTCAACTATCAAACTGAAATATATTCATTCCTTATGAATTTTGAAAAATATTCAACAATTATTGAAAAAAAAAATTATCCCTTTCCAGCAATTCTCGGATTTCTTAGTCTTATTTCTATTCATATGTTTGTTGGAATATTCATAATACTTAGTTCAAAAAAACTCTCACAGTATTACTGTTCAATACTAATTAAATTAATTAAATAAATGAATATTTTGAGACTGATTGAAGGAATTACGTGATCTTAGAAGAAAAACAAATCAAAATGACAGAAAAAAAATAAGTTTTTTAATTTTTTTTAACAAGAAATTATTTGAAACCCATCTTGCAATAAGGCTCGAAAATTTTGTTTTTTAACGCAGAACTTTGTGAATTTTTTTGAGAAAAATCGAAAGTGCCTCATTGAACGAAAAAATTGCATAGTTTCGTATTTTCCTTTTTACCGCACTGAATTTTGCTCGATAACATAGCAAAATTCATGCGCCCACCAATTAAATGAGGCGTTGCGAGTACAATGATGAAAATTAACTAGTGGCAGATAGTGAAATTTCAAGCAATCGCTTCGTTCATAAGCGGACTTTGTCAAGCGAATCTTTGTCGAAAAGAAAATTTACTTCTTTTCGGACGGTGCGACTCGACGATACAAAAATTTTCGACATTTCACCAATTTGTCCAGTCCAATTCGCCAATTTCTATGTATTCATTCGAAATATCCGTATAAAAGTCTCTCCGTCTACAGAAATGAACGTGTTGCTTGCAGCCACGATGACTTACTGGCCTGAATTATCCCTGAACTATCTTCAACTCAAAATTTGATGTATTTCTAAATTAGATGTCGAAGATTAAAAACATTGCTCATATATGAATCGATGACGCTAAAGTTTGCAGCTAAATGATCTAAAAAAACTCGCGAATAATTCCGGTAAATCTCCAATATTGTTTCTTACCGAATTTGCAATTCGTATTTTTTTCCTTCATTTCGTTGGACCCCAACGTCGCAGACTTCAACGTCTTATGAATTGGTAATCTAATGGTAAGTCAAAGAAGACAAATGGTTACAGAATCTTGAAATTTTGCAGGCCCATACGTCACACTTGTCAAATATAGCGCAACCTACATCATATTGTCAATGGGGAAGTGACAGTTGTATTTTTTAGGGTTATAAATGGTGATCTAGTCTGTCAACTGACTACGTTAAACTTTGTCAAACGTTGCTTTTCCGCAATGTATTATCGAATCATATGTGAAAGACTCGTTCTGCAATGAGTTCAACTTAAACATTGTTGACGATTAAAAAATTAAGACAAAACTTTTTTACTAATATTGTACTATAAATAAATAAATGACGGAGCCAATTCTTTTTAAAAAAATATGGAAAGACTGTCAACTGACTGGTACGACGCAGGCAAAATTTTTTCGCTCTTTTCATGATCAAAGAAACGATTAAAATTTATTCTCGCAATTAATAAAATTACGCGTAACTTATTTCTTGAGATTCATCAATTTTTAATACAATGACAGCGTTTAATATAACTTTCGTAGTAAAATCGTCGAGCAAAATGTAACAGCAGCCATTTTCTATTTATACGCGTATGCATATCTATATTTTAAACCACCTGGCTCATCGTGTTGTCAAACCTCCCACCGTTCGTCTCGTTGTTACTCGTTAATCTCAAACAAGTGTTTTTCTTTTCCCATTCCCGAGTGATTTTCACCGGTACCAAGGCTTTCTCAAGACATCATTCGTATCTAAAAACATTATATTCTCTTATTCTCCTTTTTGACTCTTTAAAATTGGAAGAATTTCATTAAATCCAAATCGTCCCTATTTCCAAATATCAAAACTCTCAAAGTTGTAATTTTCGATCTCCGTTAGATTCCCGTCAACTTCCTTTAAAAAAAAACAAAAAAAAACAAATGAAAAGACTGTCAACTGACCAGTGCGAGGCACAATCAAGAAACAATGGAGCGATAAATAAATGATCGTAGCGGTGGCAATTGGGGATATGGAAAGGTCGATAAATCGATCGTCCGATTGGAATTCTTCCGGTGGTTCGAAAGCCCGGGGGGAGTAGCGCATCCGAGGAATCGTGGAAACGTATGAAAGAGCGTTGAATGAAGGCACCTGGAGTTTCTCGCTCGTGCATATGTCTCGTCCGTTATAAATCTGTGAAAGGAAACCACCTTGACGAAATATCTCAACGAGAAAGTATTTCCATCGAGTTATAATATTATTCGTGTTAGCAATCCAAAAGGAGCGTTAACATCAGTCATTGCGTTCCGGTGTGTTTATTAAATAAAGCCTGCGCATTCTTTCCAATCCGCCTATCAAGCAATATTCACAAATTTCAATGCGCATCGCTACAGTTCGCTCGCTGCTGACGAGTCGCTCGGACGTTTCTCCGCAGGAGTCGCGAACGATTCTCGACCGTGTCACCACACCCCAGCCGGAGGTCTTTTTATCCACTCAAAGAACCGTGCAAACGCTCGCGTCAAGCCCCAAATCCGAGATTTTAAACTGTTCCCCTCAACGAGATATTCGGTCCCCGATTCCTCGTCGATCGAAGAAAGCCCTTCTCCGAGCCGAGGCCGCCGCTCGCCGGAGCTTCCACGTACGATCTTTCGCTTCCAAGTCCTCGATTCTCGGACACGAAAGCGTGTGCGAGCGCCCGCACGGGATCGTGTTCGTGCGTCTACGTGTGACTCGAAACTCGAGCACACGGTGCGGGTCGCCGGGGGAAACGAGGAGGCTTTTCGCTATAGCTAACTTCGGGTCGATCCTCTCGCTCTATCTGCGCCTATATATCTGTGCGCCCCCCCCCCCCCCCACCCCCACCCGGCCCGTGCCCAGAGCCCTCTCTCTCTCGCTGTCTCTACCTTCGACGAAATATGTGCTGGCGGCGGCGTCGGACGTTTGCGCATCGGTGTCGAAGCGGTTTGCCGCACAGACGAGCAGCACTCGCACCACCGATCGCCTGGAAGGTCTTTTACGTGCGACGTGAAAGCTCGTATTTGTGTTAATATCTCGACACATGGACGCTCCGCGTATGCACGTGGGGCGAGATTCGTCTGTGTTGTAAAAGAGTCTCTTTCTACCGAGTAAGTTCCTCGGAGCGGCCGAGGCTCCGAGGAATTCTCACACCGGGTTATGCCCCGGCTGGAAATCGCGGATCCGTGTCTACCGGGTGTCCGGAGCCGGAGAGCCCAGGCAGGCCTCGCGCACTCTGCGGGACAAACGCAGGCGAAATTGCGGATCGAAAGCCGCCGGCGACCTTGAGCCTCTAGGTGCATTTTAATGGCGATCCCAGCGGAATCGAGATCGTCGGGAGATGGCGCACGCTCCGAGAATGCTTATCGGATATTGAGTAACAAAGCTTTGGCCTTTCGCGATCAATTTAATCGTAGATTCCAATAGTTTTCGTCAAATTCATTTTCTCACGGTGGAAGCAGACTTTTTTACGATCTGCGGCATTCGATCCCGTTCCGATGTCAACGTGCGTTGTCACTGAGCGACACACTCATTTTTCCATCCCGATTATCAATGAATAAATGGCTGGGAGCTCACAAAATGGTTTCAGCAGCGAAAGATTAGGCGCGAAATCGTTGCATTTCCGGTGAGCTCTCGCTCGGCCTGAGACCGAACGGCCCATGGAAATATATCACGCGTAGGGTAGGCAGGGACCGGGGCGAGGGGGGCTCCCGAGGACCAAGAATTAGCCGCACTTAATCACCCGTCGGGCAAGCGTGACCCCGCCTATCGTAGTCTGCCTCCGATACAGCTGAGCCGTTATTATAATCATTATGAATTTTATCATAATCAAATGAGCATTGAATTGTGGGAAGGAACGCAAAAGGGCTTGCGAGAAGGACAATCGTGACAGCGGAGTTGAAGTTAAGGGCCGGAAGAAAAATCCGGATTTTCGTTCTCGCGATTACCGAAGTTTCGAGTCCAAAGTTCGTGGAGGCGGAAGGAAAAGAGTGAAAATGCGCAACAGGGATGAAAGGCGGAGGCGAAGTACGCAAAGGTGCATAAACCTCGGAGAGGAGCGCGCGCGACCAAGGGAGAAAGAGCGCGGGAGCCGCGAAGAGCATTGTCCACCTGTCCCCGCGCCCCACTCCGAGCCGAGTCGCCCCTACGCGCGGCTCTCGCCGCACTCGTCCCGTCTCCCTCGGACGCTGCGACTCCCGCGTATTGCCCCCACTCCGAGAGCCTCGTACTCTCTCCGTCGCACGCGCGCGCCGCCGCCGCCGCTCCCTCCGCTGGCACCTGCGTGACGTCACGCCGAGGAAACAGCTGGTCGTTCTTTTCTTATACCTGCCTTCGTACGAGCGCTCGTTGCCTCGCTATGTGTGGCCTCTCGCGCATGTTCACGACTCCACCGATCCCCGCTCCTGTCCTTTCCGCCGCGTTTCATATTCCTCTCGCCCCCTCCCCGAGCTGCTTCTCACGATTTCCTATTTTGTTCACATATTTCCTTCGAAACTATGAACTCGAGGAATCCTCGCGCGCGGATTCGTCGCCTCTCACTCTCGAAGCAACATTCGTACGATCGCCGTTTACAAAACTTTTCGTCTCGATTCCTTTCTTCCTTCTAGTTTCTTTCTCCGTCTGTCGGCGACCCTCGCCTCTTTCCTCGCGTCTCGGTGTCCCTGTCGGCGACTTCATTCCAAAAGTATGAGTAGCCTTTTAACCTGGCTGGTCAGGGACACCGAAGAAAAACGCTCGATCCTCCTTCGACTTTGGAGGTGATTCTCCCACCCGAAAAATAATATTACCGCGTCATCTCCGATCCGGCAGACGAGGGGGGCAGAAAATTGTTGGGGGTTTTGGTAAATCGATCGATTCTTGTTTCCGTTTATTCGCAATTCGTTACTGAGAATGTTATCGATCGCCCGTAACGAGTAACGAGCCCAAAAAAGGCGTTCGATTGCACCGAGGCTTTTTAAACGATCGAGGGTATTCTTTGTCCCTTGAATCCGAGCAGGAAAAAGTAACGAAATACATTTTTCTCGGAATGCGCGAAGCGTTGGAAGGATTTATAAAATCGCTCGGACGCTCGCTCCCGGCGCAGAGAACTCGGCGACTATTTTTTTTCATCGTGTCAGCGCAAATACGAGTTTCGGACGAATCGAGGTTTAAATAAAAAAAGAACGAAGCCAGAAGGAAAAACAAAAGAGAGAAACGGAGAGCGCGTGGCAAGCAGGCGCGAGTGTCCGCACGAAGCGGATCCGCTTCGTGTGTGCACCGAACACGAATCCATGCATCGAGCTCGAGCCTGTATACGTGTGTAGAAAAATCCAACATTTCTTATTGAGTCACGCGCGTCAGCGTGAGGACGATGATTCAGGCGTGCAATGTACGCATCACCGACGAGAGTCCAAGGCATACGGGCACATACTAAAACCGTATTCGTCCGTTATAGGAGCTGCAGCAACGAAAAAAAAAAACAATAAAATGTCTACGTCGAATTTCCTCGTTCTGGTTATTCGACGATTTTCCGTTTATTATTGACGATCGAATCTTTTCTTCTATTGAAAGCATTCGAAAAGTTTATAAAATATGTAACAGCAGCGTTTCGTCGAAAATGAAATAAATGAGCGATAATTAGTTTCGACTTCACCCCGGATTTGAGCCGATTCGAGGAAAAGGTGCGCATATTTTCCAAGACTTATCGTCGGTTTGTTATGATTGTTGTTGTTGTTATTTTGGAGGTTGTTATTACAGAGATAATACGTTACGAGTCAAAGTGGCCTCGACGAGAGTGGCGCGCGCACACACTCGACTCTCGACGAGCAACAGCCCGAGAGAAATGAGACCGAGCGCAACGGAGCGGGGGGGGGGGGGGGGGGGGGGCATAGAAAGAGAAAAACGTTTCTCGCATTATCGTATTCTCTCGCGGTCGCCACACGTCCGCCACCGAAGTTACGAGCTCGCTGCTCTCTACACCCGTCTTCGATTCTCTGCTCCGCTTCATAACCGTCCTCGTCGTTTCTTTTTCTCTTTTTTCTCGTTTTTATCCTCCGGCCTGTTTTTTCTCCTCCCATCGACTGGCTTTCTCTATCTTTGTAACTTCTCTTCTTCCGTATCGCTCGCTTTTTCCCTTCTTTATCGGTCGACCCATGACACACGTACATATGGCAAGACCAATGCGTGTTCGACCCTCTCCTTTCTCGTACGCATCACCCTCGCTCTTCCCCAAGCAACCCCTCGCTGTAGACACGAGTATTATCTTTCGGATAAACTCGCCGGGCATACGTGCTTCGAGCAAATCTCCAAATACTCGAGCTCTCGATTACTACCACGATCATTATCCCTTTAATAATCGGATGCGAAGATTAAATTTAAAAGCTCATGAATTCCAATGAAAACGAAGAGATTAACTTGCGTTTATTAATCGTTGTTCATTTTCCAAATAAATATTAACTCTTTTGCTTCCTCATATTAAGAGGAAGCGACGATGAACAATTTTTTTCCAGTTTTCAATGTCAATGTGCTCAAAATGTCCAAAAATATCCAAAAATCAGATCTACAAAAAATGTCCGGATGTGCGTGTATGTGTGTGTGTGTGTATTTTATGGCAATGCAAAATTCAAACGCTTATAACTCGAAAACGAGATTTGAGATAAAGAGATCTACCGTTTTGCATAGATGTTAATCTGAACAAGCTCTTAATTCTCTGATAATTTTGTCAGAATTTGAAAAAAAAAGTCGAGCGGTTTAAATTTTATGATTTTTGGAATTTTAAGAAAATATGAGTTGTTCGAAAAATCCGCTTTAATTTTTGGAAATTAATTTAGAAACGTTAAAAGTCGATAAATAAGTTAAAATTTTATTTAAAAGAAATTAAAAGTAACGCAAATTGCTTTCTCAAGCTTTTAGAACAATGCTTAAAGCTTCCTCTACGAGTAAGCCAAAATGAAAAATATAGCACCTCATAGAGTAAGCTTTGAGCATCGTGCATCTTGACCATCTAGAGGAAGCAATATGCAAATTTAAATTTTCAGCATTTTTCATTAACACCCAAAAATCGGTTTTCTTCAGAGCTTTTTTAACAATCGAATTGAGGGGATTAAAAATTTCATTTTCTCCTCAGATTCTATTGCACAACTCGGCCAAATGAATTCACCGGATGAGAAAAAGTTTTTGTTTTACATCGATTCATGAGAATACGAAGAGATTCATAAAATTCGATTCCGATGGTTGTTTCGTGGGCAAAACTCTTAGTAAAAGTCCCACAATGACGATGAGTTCTCCGGAAAGTCCGGACGGCCTTAAGCTGGTGGCAGAAAGTGTACAGATTTAAGGGGGTCGTTTCAGTATCCGTTTCCCTTTCGAACGAAACCAGAATCCGTCTTTTCTGGCGGTTCTCTTTTCTGGTGTCCGAGCGTCATCAGCGGCAGCAGTCGGACGAGGCGTCCGCCTCGGTTTCGTGCGCTTCCTCTCGTAGCCCGGGCCCGCGTCTACCGGAAGTTTGAAAGAGCGTGGAAAAGAGTGCTAAGAAAAGTGTGTGCAGTGCTTCTCTACCAGCGTTGCGAAAAAGTAGGAACGAATTAGATCCGGCTGGCCCGCCAGGGGCTTCGGGTGCTCGGTGATTGGCCGAGGCTGAGTAGCGAAAATCTCACGAAGTGTGCCCACTTCGAATTTCCGCGCGATCCCCCGAAGACCCAGGAACAAACGTACCGCCGCCATCGGATCCCGGAGGCTTCGCCCACGGCATGTGGGGCGTCCGAAGCCGAGCGACGAATCCCCAGGCATTTATGGAGACGCGCGGGAACACGCGGGACCTGGAGAACGAGAGAGAGGGAGATGGAAGCGTCAACGCGGAGAATAGACTGCGGAGGATGTCGGAGGCATTCAGGTGGGAGGCGAGCGCTCGGAGCTCGCGGTAACGCGGTATAGCAAGCGATCGACAGACACAATGGGGGAGCGGAGTGGTGTACAACCGGAGCATATATCGGCTCGTCATGCAGCGGCCTGGACCGTGATAGCGTCTTGGTCTTGCTCGTCGCAGTCGTGCTCGCAGTTCTCTCCTCCTCCTCCTCGGAGCTGGGCTCGCTCGCACTCGCTTTCGCAGAGTCCGGTGAGCGCGGGCCTATGTCTATACATTGGCAAAGTATAGAGGGCTCTCGGAGAAGCGGAGAGAATGGGAATGGAATTCAGGCTGGTCAGGGCTCGCTCTCTCTCTCGCTCGCTCTGACTCGACGTCGAAACTCTCTCGTCCGTGGGGCTCGCGACGGCCAGGAATATTGACCAAAAATCTTTTCTATCCGTCCGCTGAGCGCGATAGTTACAAGCATGTATCCAGCTGTACACATCGCCCAGTTATTTCTGTCTCTGCGCGTTACACGAATACGTATCGGTGCACGAAACAAAGCACTCGATCGTCTATCCGTGTTTATTTATACCGACGAAAATGTGTGTATGCGCGTTAATACACGAACGCGTGTATAACTCGCGTGCATATTCCTCTGCACATGTGTATATTTGGCACGAAATATACCGAAGGGATTGCTCGAGCGCAGGGCAACGGATATTGACCAAACATTTGCCTTGTCAGAGCGGACTGTGTGTCAGTGATATTCTGCCGTGTATAAAACGGACGATCTGTAATCCACTTGTAACGGGATATTAGTTTTTTACGAGCAGGACAAAGATTCGTGTATCGGCTCATTTTTCGATCATGAACGAGAAGCATTTTCGAGAAGGGAATTGAACTTAATGAGGATGAACATGGATTGGTCACTTTGGACGCGCGTGCTTCTCTCATTTCGCACCAAGACGATCAATTTTGAGAGTCGGGGACAGTTGAAAACGTACGAAATAAGGAAATCCTTAGATTTTTGTAGGAAAGAGAGAGTGCGAGAGAGGAAGCAGGGGGGGAGGTTACAGTCCTTTAAACGCACTCCGAGCGTTGCTCTTCGTGCTTCTAGAGAACGAAACGAAGAGGAAGGAGAAGAATGAAGAAAAGAGGGGAGGAGAAACACGAGGGGAATCGCTGCGAGCGCGAGAGCGGCGCGGAGCTGCTTATCTCAAAAATGTGCCACGTGTCATATCTCCGCGCAGCATGCTTTCCATTCTTTATCGCCTTTTCACTGTTTTATCTTTTCCTCCACGCCATGTTGGATGATCCCTTGTCCGCGTGTATTTATGTACAAAAGCTTCTTCGAGCCTCGTTCGACGTTTCGGAAGCGTTAACAGAAATTTGAATTTCCCGCGCTTTTCCATTTCCTCGCATCTTCGAGGAAGCAGCAGCTCCCCATCCAGAGCATCGTAGAGATAAAAGAAAACCTTGGTTCGAATCGATAATAATTTAAATTTCCCGCACTTTTCCATCCGGCGGAATAACAACCGCGTCCTCTTTGCGCCTCACTCGGAAAAAAATTCTGCTTCTAAAATCTCTTTTCTCCGAAATTCGTAACAACTCCACGTCTACTCGTGAACGAGATTCGTTCTGAAATCGTCGTGAGTAGAAATATCGGGGATTAAATATCACACCCGAATAGATATGTTAAGGGGGACGGACTACGCAGATCCGCAGTTATTAAGGAGCGGATATCGAGAATGGCTACCGATTAAGGAGTTTCGGTACAGAAGTCTAAGCATTAAGAAATTTATCAAATTTGGTGATAATGTTCTTCAATGACAATTGCGAAAACACAATTTTTTTCAAAATTTTCTTCTACTATCAATTACTCGATAACTGTGTAGAAGAAAAATCTTAGAAAATTTGTATCGTCAAATTTGGCACTAAAGAATATCTTCACCAAATTTCTTAAAATTCTGAACTTTTTGAAATTTTTTATGTTTTTAGCATGGTTCAGCATGGCAACATTGTGTCGCCTGTACCGAAACTCCTTAAAAATTCTCTTCGAATGAGTCCTATATTTTTATGGTCACATTGGAATCTTTATAATATAATCTATGAGGAGCAATTTTAACATAAACTATATCTAATCGATAAGGAAATGAATTCTGCAATCATAGTGTTGGCGGGATGAGTTTCTCATAAGATGTCGTGTTACATTTATATTTTTGATCGTGAATTTCTTGATATAATCTTCGGTAACCTATTAAGGTGGTTCCTCCACGAGACAGTTAAATTAGGAAATTGTTAAAATTTGGCATACGTATTGTTTAACATATGAACAACACCTCTATAAAATTTTAACAAGTTTCACCATCCCGAACCCGAGATATATGTAATTGAAGTTGACTCAATTAACACGTAACATATGGACCATGCATAAGCAAACGGCACATTATTAATTCTACCGCTAGTACCAAAATTAGGAAGTTTATAAAAAACGAGGAGGAGCTAGAGCAGGATATCACAGATATTGTGAAAAAAAATCAAGGTGATTGACCATCTAGTTTGACAGATATAGCCTCGAGAAGTACGAAGGTTTAGGCTGCATACGATATATTTTGCAAGCGAACAAGCGAATGTCGTCTGTATAGACAACCTTTTCTGTGTGTTGAAGCGTAACCTGGATAGTTCCGTCAAAAAATTTACTCACGATGTCGGATCAAAAATACTTGTAGAATAAATTTTACGAAAGCAAACGATATTTGTACTATATCTGCTGGCACCGAGTACGTATATAGGGTCTTTACAAAGTTATGGATTACGATCCGAACGAATTATCAAGCCTTTTAATATGCAGACAGTACATAACTTTTGGTTGGGGCTGTCGCAGAGGATCAACCTTAAATCCTTTAGCCATATGAAAGTTTATCACGTAAAAATGATGTAATTTAACCCTAGAACGCATGACTGGGGTGTGAGCACACCCCACGCGAACTTCAAACTACGCTCCCGTCCTAACAAGTCACATTAACGACTGATTATCGACGGATTTTTTTATATATAAATTCAATTGAAATTAGTTTCATCGTACATCATTCTTTTCGTTATAAAAAAACGAAGAAAATGGTGTAGGATAAAGTCAGTTTAGCATCGTAGGACCGGATTTATAAACAAAAAAAGAGTGGGGTGCGTTCAAACCCCGGTCATGAGGTTGAGGGTATGAAAAAAGGCACATGAGGTGTAGGGTTAAAAGTCACGAGTTCGTCTAATATCGATTGTCGCGCGACTCCTACCTTAAGTCGTTAAATAATTGTAAACAATGACCATACTCATCACAGCTCCACTCGACAAAACTCCGCTCTTCAAAAATCTATTTGGAAGATAACTGTTGTTGAATACATTTACTGAGAGTAGAATTTTCGACTTGCTGCGACATGACACGACTTATGCACGAATTACGCTTGTACACTTTAACGTGCCTGGCCGGATAACACGGATAATGACGAAAGAGGATGAGACGTTGTATTGATTTTGCAAATTGAGAGTAGGGCTGTTTGGGGCGAGCTTGTTTTTCAGTGGAGTCGTAAAGAGAACGGTCGTTGCCCTTTCATCGTCGCGCAAATGCTCGTTTGATTGGGACCCGTTTTTCTTACGATTCACCAAGCTCCTCGTGTCTTCGAGGAAACTCTGCTTTCCGTCAAAACCGTCATCGCAAGGAAAAATGTTCGTTCCACGCTTCTAATGACCTCGCGAATCGTAGTGCCCCGAGAAATAAAAGCATCAAGATAAAACCGCACGGTGCGTTTCTAATCGGAGAATCCCTTCACTTTCTCTCGCCGAATAACCTGCTCAGCACCCAGCAGTTCCGAGATGGACAACAACCTCCAAAAATCTTGCCCCCCTCAACAACGATCCCCGCAGCATTAAAAGTGAATAAACGATTCGATCGAGACTCCTGTTCCTCGATAGCCGAGAATCCTGAAGTCGCTTACTGCGCGCGCGGAGTCGTCGAGGCTGAGCAAACTGAAGAAAAAAAAATATTCACACAAACACACACACACAAGCCCGAGGATGCTCACGTACGCTAGAAAAAAAAAAGAGAGAGAGAAAAAGAGAGCCGAAGGATCGCAGCGTCGAGGGGGGAAGCGACGAGGATGCAGAGGCCTTCTTCAAGGCAAAGACACACTCAACACGTTCGCTCGATGTATTGTGCGGGCACGAGTGTGTTGAATATAAACGTATATACGAGCAGCCAGTCATGAGCTCACTCTTCAGTCTCGAATAATCGTTTCTGAACTCCGTTTTCTCTCGCATACATTTATACTGAGGCGTAGATGCATGCACATGGAAAGAGAGTGAGCGAGAGAGAGAGAGAGAGAGAGACACGAAAGAAGAATCTCCGTGGCCTGTTCTCGCGAGCGAAGCCGAGCAGAGCAATGCAACGCTAAAACAACAGTTAATTCGCTGTATGCAAAGGAAACTTGGTCTCGGACTCGTCCCTTGGGTAGAGTCTTCCAAAGCTATTCTGCTCATATCGGCTTTGTACACGGTCCCGGTAAGTTTGGAAACGCGCTTATGAAACTCGGGGATTGAGTAGATCTCGAGATCCCGAAGATAAAAGTCCTCGAGGAATTTTTTCTCGAGCCCACCGTTCCTGAGTTACGGGCCAATTAACCGGAGCCAATGAGACGGAGCGCGGAGGGAGGCGGCGGCGTGGGGGCAGCGCGCCCCGCCCACCCGCGCGCGCCGGATTGGCCGACGCCGAATCGCCGATATCTCGTGAACGGGGCATCGGAGAGAAAAGTGCGTAAGAAGTTTTCTCCTCGGAATACGACGGGCCAACCGGCCCCGGCGCTCGAGCCGCGGTTTTCGCTTCGCATCCGCGTAATTATGTGTAATGTGCTTACGAAGCGGGACAACGCGCGAGTTTCTTCCTGTCGTAACGTGAAAAAAAAAAAATTCTTCTATTTTGTCTTTTTCCGCATTTCCGTTGTATTATTTTCAAGTACGTCGTTTTTTCTCCTTTCGTAATTAATTACTGGTTGCATTCTGATCGTATATTATTCGGCAACGTTGCCTAAAAGCTCCACTGAACAATAAACAACAATCGTCATCGTCACCTTCGTCCCTCGTCGCGTGCACGCACCGACCCCCGGGCTCGTTACACACCTGAACTCGGTAATCTAGAGAAAAACCGGTAATGACGATCCGTAAAAACGTGGAATGAGCATGCACGCATGTGCGCGCGGTTCGTACGCGAAGCTCGACGATTATTCTCGCGAGGGGATAAAATCTCGAAAAGTGCTCCTCGAGTCCTCGTCGATTGTTCCGTCAACCGCGTTTGCCACTCGCAACGGCTCGATGGAATCCCTCCGAGTGCAAATTATTTTTCCCCGAATGAAAAGCACTTTTTATATTTTTCTTCGTATTAATTCATGGACGAAAGAAAATTATGGACAAATGCGAAACAAGCGAGAAGAGAGTTCGAACTGAGCAGCTCCCCCGCCCCCCAGTCCAGCGTCATTCGAGCAATTAATTCGAAAAAAAGGCACGGGATACAGTTAGCTAGTCTAGCTAGAGACACCTAACGGACAATTTCCACGCTCCGTGAGCGTTTCGTTTATTAGCGTGTGCTCTTCCAAGCCCAAGCAAGGAAAGTCCCCGATTATTGGCCCCGGCTCAGTGCCTGGCAATCGCAAACCGCCTCGAGAACCGAGCCAAACACGCGGCTGCCGACGACTGCGCCGCTTTTTCCCCACCGCCGAGTGGCCAATCACCGTAACCCTTTCCTCCTCTTCCGTCGAGTCTTTATTTCTTTCTTCCCCCCGGCCCTCTGCCCCCATCCACGATATTGCGGTACACGCGACAATATACATATACACTCGCATACAGAACCTCTCAAAACTCACTCGGTGAGGAGAAGTTTGAAAAAAATCCATTTTCTTATCGCGCGCAGCGCCAAGTGCCCAAAAATCGAACTAAATCCGTTTCTAAGGAATTTCGTCGCGAATTACGGGCGAGTATAGAAAATATCATGAAATGTGATTTAAGTACATAAAAAATTTCAAAATGATAAGAATTTCATAAAATTTGGTGAACGTATTCTTTAGTGCTGAAATTGAGAATACAAATTTTTTAAGATTTTTCTTCTGTACAGTTGTCGAGTAATTGATCACTAAAGTTGAAATCTGCTTTAATGGCTTAATTACTCGATAACTGAGCAGAAGAAAATTTTGAAAAAAATGGTGTCTTCGCACTTGATGTTGAAGAACATCATCACCAAATTTGATAAATTTCTTATAATTTTGACGAATGTAGCCACCCTCCGTTAATCAGCCGATTCCGGCTGTCGTCCGTTTTCGGACGGCAGATTTTTCTGACCAACGCAATGAGTACACAAAAATACGGAGCAGTCTGCGTACGCCGTGACACCTTTTACGCCGGTCACGAAGATTATTTGATCAGAAATTGTCCACACTTTTGCCACAAGCGAAGAGACCGGGGCCGGATTCACGCCACTTCCCTGCTCATTACGAAATTTATTGGTCGCGATTTCAATATAAAAAAAATTCACGGAGAAATTCGGTTTACCAAAGGAGGCGCCACCATCGATTTTGAGCTGGTCACGCGAGCTCGATGACTCTTAAATCTGCCGCTAGAGCGTCACGATCACGCGTCACAACTCGATAATTACAATCGACGAGTTTTTCCGAGGAAATTCTTCGTAGAAAATGCTAAAAGATGAAACCTTGACTCGAGTTTTTTCAGTATTTCACGAATTTTTCAAGTTTTTCGGGAAAAATGCTCCGAAACGGTCGTCGGAAGCGCTGGGCTTCGTTTTTTATTTTTTTTTCCTCCCTCCGATCGGTCGCGACCGGTGAATGGGCGCCCAGCGACAAGTGCGTCGCCGCGAAAAATGTGCGGAGACTTCAGCTCGTTGATTTGAAGGAAATTGAGGCGCGGTGGAAGGAGAATGAGTTTTGGGTGACGCTATAGGGAAAATACGTCAAAGAACCGGCAGGCAGGAGCGCTCACACATTCAGTCACACACAGACGGAAATTCGTGGCGGACTCGGTGCGCGGGCGCGGACTGTTGCGAGAGACCGTAAACTCGGCGCTGTGCTGTGTGTATATAAACTCGTCCCGTTGGATGTACGGAGGCGCGGGGGCAACATGCATAAGCGCACATACAGATACACACGTTTATGAACCGCCACGGTGTTGATGCACTTTGCCGCTTGCACTTTGGTTGCCGCAGCTGCTACGATAATTGCGCCTCTCCCGAGATCGATATTGTTACATCCTCGACAATGTCTTGTTTTTGCTTCTTCTTCTTCTTCTTCTTCTTCTTTTTTTTTTCTTCTTCTCTTTATGGTGCCTCCCCGTGCACCAAATCTCTTTCCGTAAATGAAAATCGGGCATGCAGTTTCTTGCAGATGGAAATATACCGATTATAGGAGCTCCGATACAACGGGGCAAGCGGCTTCGTCGCCAGCGCTCGGACAAGCGCGCTCAAATCGTTCGATTACATCATCCGCGTCCGGGTTATCAGTACCGATCCGCACTCGGAGTACGATTTCCCGGCTAAATTCTTGGAGAAGAATGAACAGTTGGATAAAAGAATTCGCCGAGCGTTCAATTTTGCTTGCTTTTTAGCAACGTAAATCATGCCCGAAGGATCGCATTTTATGGGTGTCTAAATTGGATCGATTTTTACTCCCTTATTCATTCGAAATTGTAGACATTTTTTCAACTCACCTTTCGGCGAATGAAATTACATTCATTAATCGGGAACCCGTCACTGACTCAACCCCAAATTTCATTCGTCCCTGCCGAAAATACTAGTTTTTATGTCAAAAATCGCATCAGGGAACGCAAAGGGAAAAAACACAAAGGGACCTGAATCGAGAAAAAAGTGTTGAGGAGGGTGGATGACGAAATGAAAATAATCAGAATTTGATTAAATTTGGTGATGACATTCTTTGGCATCAAGTATACAAATACAATTTATATCAAATTTTTTTACCATTATTTATGGTTGTTTATAGTTATCGAATAATTGAGCGTTAAATCAATGTTCTTATGCACGAGATGTATTGTATATATGTGCAAACTCTATGCTTGTACGCGTGAACTTTAGTGTTCAATTACTCGAGAGCTATGTGGTAGAAAAATCTAAATATTTATATTGTCTTGTATATTTTTAAAGAACATATTTACCAAATTTGATTAAAATCTTATCATTTTGAAATTCTTCATATTTTTAACATGCTTTGGCATCGCAATGGAATGGGCCAAACGAAGAAGAAACAAAATGCTGAACTAAGCAAATGTGCTTATTACCAATTTCTTCAAATCTTTAATTATATTTATCACTAATAAGACGTCTCGACTTTTTCTCCAGACTTTCGTTACATACTTGATAGTTATTGTGTACGTTTTTCATAAACTTGGTAAGAAGCGTTCATTCGTTTTATGGAAAGATGAACGACTTTTTTAGGCGCAGTCCCCGTGTATTTTTATTAATATTTAAACACACGTTTTTCTCAATGACCAATAAGACGAAGCCTTTAAAATTTGAAATGCGTGTGAGTCCCATTTAAATTCTGTGTAAATATCAAGACTTTCTTAAGAAAATCGTTCCGTGCATGAACTACCTTAAAGGCACGATCTGTGGCTGTTGCTCCTCCGCGCGAACGCGTTCAAAGGTCAGTTTCAAAGGGACTCTGTCATTTTGAAATATTGGAAAATACCGCTTCGTAATCCAGGCCGTTGAGTAACGAAAAAATGACAAAACGATCGCGAGGAGCCTAAAGGCGTATGCGCATCTCGGCTGTGCGAAGCTGCCGCGAACGAGGCTGATGATGGATTAAAATAGAAATTTCGTTCGATGCGTATAAATGTAACGTGGCTCGAACGAAAGTATAACACGCTCGGTAATTCGTTTGCGTCACTGTACGCTCGAACACGGCTATTGGTAAATCGTGCACTCGCTTTGTGCGTTCGCGAAACTATCGAAACGATGCGCAAACAACGAAAAGAGAGAGGTAAAAAAATTCAGATAAATCGAGACACGAGATAAAGGGAAACGTAAAAAAATTGAGAAATTAAGTGACAGCGAGGACGAGAGAGAAGCAGAAAGAGAGTTTATGAGATCGTCTAAATGTATTACGTTTCAGGCATTCTCTCCCTCGCACGATTCCCTCTTTCTCTCGGCTTTGATGCAGTAAACCATGAGCTGTAAATTCAGTCGCCATTGTCAGACCCTTCGACCTCACGCACCAATCTGTATCCACACATCTATATACATATTCGTAAATATATACATATATGCACAGAGTGGAGTGCACAATTCGACATCGATCCAGAAAGCGTTCGTTGTATTCGAGTACAGAAAAGCCCGAAAGCGATCAAACGATGTTTTCGAGCTCGATAAATCGGTGGCTCTCCTCGCTATTTCGTTAACATCGTAACGACGGTTTTGGAAAGAGGAAAACGACCGCTGCGAATGGGCCATTCGTGATGATGACTTTCGGAGGAAATCCGACGATGATCGTGTCGATAATTGACGACAATGCTGAAGTTTGCAACGTTCGAGTCCAGCGAAACGAAGGAAAAAGACATTTGTGACGAATTTTTCATTTCACGAAGCATCGGTGCAGCTTGAAAAACTACGAATCGCAAGCATGGAACGAAATTGGATAATTACTCGAATAATTTAATCGCGAGACACAAAAACATTGTGAGTAATAAATCTCGAGCGATCACCAAACGACGTGAGTCGAAGATCCGGATGATAAAGAAACTTCGCGCCTCTTTCCACCTTCGATAACTTTTCTTTCTTTCCTCCAGTCACCTGCGTGCACTCTCTCATTGTACAGTTACATTCCCGCGCATGTACACAAGTGCCTCTCTCCCCGCTTTCGGTCTTTTCTCTCTCTAACTCTCTCATTTCTTGACTCGTCGAGTTCGCACGAGATTTGTGCCACGGATGGATGGAGAAAGAGTCAGCGGGGCGGAGGGAGCTGAAGGGAAAATGCAAGTGCGAGGGGAACAGGATCGAACCGTCTCGAGGATATCCGAGCTCGGCCCGAAGCAGCCGGAGTGCGAGAGAGAGAAGCAGAGAATTACAAAAAAGGGGGGAAACACGAGGCGCACCGATACAGGTATTTCCACTTGGTATCCCGCGTCGCCGGCGATGAATCGCGAAAGAGCTAAATCCGGGGGATTCCAGCGGCGAATTTGTGACACTTGCGCCCTTTTCGTAGTCAGCTCCGAGCCCATATGGACGAATGTATTTGTTTGGAGGCTACGAGAATGAGACTCGACGACAAACTCGTGTGCAGGCTTTGAAAGAGGGGGAGGGGGAACTCGCCGGAGCCTTTGTTCCCCACGTACACACGAACGCGAAGCTGCTGCTGCTGATGCCTGCCTTCCCCCCTCCTCGACGAGGCTCTCGTCATTTCATCGCTCCGTCCTCACCTGCGAACATCATCCTTGTACGAGACGATAATCTCAAGCACTCTGGCAAAAGGATCACATTTGCCAGTCTCGTTTCCAATGAGTTAACTATAATCGATCAACGTTCTTCGATCTTTAAGTTTCTCTGTGTCTCCTTCCTTCGCTCATAACCCACTTTTCTTCTCTTACTCGCCTTTCTCAGTCATTCCACCACTTTTGCTTCCTCATAGAGGAAGCTATGTGGCGATGAACATTTTTTTTCCAGTTTTCAATGTCAATGTGCTCGAAATGTGTGTTATGGCACTGTGCAAAATTCAAACGCTTATAACTCGAAAACGATTTGAGATACAGGGCTACCTTTTTGCATAGATGTTGATCTGAACGAGCTCTTCATTCTCTGATAATTTTGTCAGAATTTGAAAAAAAAGAAACGGATCCTAAGTTTTGAAATTTTTTAAAAAAAGCGTGTCGACGCTCTAATTTCCGGAAATTTTAAGATTTATTACTCATTTTTTTTTATAAATAGATTATCGTAACAGGAAGGTTGGTATTGGATTTGGGAAATATCGGTTGAGCGGTTTAAATTTTATGATTTCTGGAATTTTACGAAAATATGAGTTTTTCGAAAAATCCGCTTTAATTTTTGGTAATTCATTTGGAAAAGTTAAAAGTTTTTTTCTCAAGCTTTTAGAACAATGCTTAAAGCTTCCTCTTTGAGGAAGCCAAAATGAAAAATTACCTCATAGAGTAAGCTTTGAGCATGGTGTTTTCATTGGAACTGCCAATTCTTTCCTTCGCTATTGCAACTCGGGGGAATAACGAACGCTTCTGGATGCATTTTTTCTTAAGGGCGGGGGGTCTACTCGGTGGAAAAAGGCCCAATTTTAAGAATTTTTCAAAACGCTACAATAATTAATTCGATGCTAACGAATCTTCAGAGGCACTTCACAAAAAAGTTGTCCATCGGTGAACAGTACAAATCGAAATCCACTAGACCGATCCTTTTGAAATTTGGCATGATACTTTCTTACACAATTGAGCAGGGATTGACGAGAGGATTTTTTTTTTCGATTTGTTGCGTTTTTGTGACAATTAGAAGTGAAAACACTGATCCTCGCCTTAAAAATGAGCCTATTTGTCATTGTAAAATTAATAATTTTGAAAAATTGGAAAAAGCTCTCCCAGATTAATTGTGTAAGGAATTAACGTGCCAAATTTCTAAAGGATCGCTCGAGTAGATTTCGATTTACACTGTACAGCAGTGGACAATTTTTTTTCCAAAGTGCCTTTGCTATCGTCGAGTTAATTATTGGTATGCGAGTTTAAAAAATTCAGGAAATCCTGTTCATATATTGTATTGTGACATGACAATCAATAAAATATATTTGCATTATCTGTAGGGTCTAAAAAAATTGTTAAAATTTGTTTCACCGAATTGACGTAACCTCGTCCTTAAATTACTTTTACGTCGCCAATAAAATTCATAAGAATGGCCAAATCCGGATGCGCGTAATGCAACGATCGTCGTCGAAAGACCTCGAATTTTTGCTTCCCATTTTTCGTGTTGCTCAATCAAAGCGGATTCGAATAATCGCGGCGAAAAAAATATCGCGCGATCGTATATGACGCGTAGAAGAATTATTTGTTGAAAAATGAGAATTGCGATTGGGGAGCTCTTTGCGGTTGCGAGTCGATGAAAATGGACGCGAGGTGGCATGCGAAGGAAGTACATTTGAATGATCGAACGACTAAATAGTTGTAGTTTAATGATGCAAGCAGACAAGAGAACGTCGCTCTTTCTCGCAGCTCGTCGTCGCATCTTCGTCTGCGTTGTAGAGCACACCGCACTAGAAGCGTATTAGTCGATCCTACTTTTCGCCTCGTGCTGTTACTGACCCAGAAACCCACTTTCGTCCGAATTAAAAGCGAAATCAACGAGTTACTTCATTCGTTCCCGATTTCCCGGAGGAGGGAGAGAGAGAGAGAGAGAGAGAGCGAGAGGAAACGCGAAATAAGAAGGAGAGACAGAGAGCAGGCGGAACGAGCGTGCGTGAGAAAAAGAGAGAAAGAGCGAGACGAAAAATAAAACGGCGGGGTTATGTGGACGAGCGTCCGGTCGACCTACAGCTGTTTCCACTCTCTCGTAGGTCGCGAATTCTCGATTCACCAAATCCCGAATAATTATCCAGTGCTTTGACCCTTTCAGGGTTGCTCAGCTTCGAATTCGTTTCTCCACCTCGCCCTCGCTCGCCGCATTTGACCCCATCGAATTCTCCGCGTACTTCGAATCTCATTCGTATCAATTCCTCGAAATCTGTGACCCTGCTACGTTTCCCTGTTTTTCCCGATCGCTTTTACTCCACGAATACACAGAGAAAACGCACTCGTTTTGTACAGCGAGGAATGTATGATTTTTCTTGAATTTTCAAAGTATTTAGACACCAATTACAAACAGCATAATATTTTCTGAATATTAATTCCAATTCTGCGTCCCTTGAATCCTAAACAGCTTCACGTGGATAACAAAAAGTAATGCACGTCATGAACGTTTAGTTTTGTTCTCGAGTCTTCTTCATCGTGTCAGACCAGCCCTTACCGATAAGTGGAAATTTATTGGAAATTACAAATTTTTTCTGTCAACATAGTAAATTTTATAACAAATACACGAATTTACCCCGAATGCGTGTGACACGGTGTGACATTTTATCGTAAATATAGTTTTTTTCAGGGTTGCCCGAGCATACTTAACAATATAAACATTATTTCAAGTGAGTGAGAACATTTTTTACTATGCCCGTAGAGAAAAAGACTCTCGAGTATTTTTATTAAAGGTAGGTCTTTTTACTGTGGCGAATAGAACAATTTTTGTTAATGTTCTTCGAATTAATGCTGCAATCCAGTTTTTTCTCCACCAAAGGAAACCCCCAAAGAAAGTGCTTCGAAACGCATCTCGACAAAAAATAGTGGTAAACGTCACACAACGTTCGTGCCTCTCGAGCGATGATGCAAGCGACTCATTCAAGCGGATTGTGGCCGATCAATCGAATATTTGTCAGACGCCGACGGCAACTTGTCGATACAACGTTAAGGCGAGCCCTGCTCCGAAGCTTTTACCGTCGTTAAATACCAACGTCCACACCAAGACACACACGCACAGACTCGACGCGAGTCTGCGATCGTTTCCGGTACACGTTCAATTGAGTCCGAGGCCACTTCCCAATTATACACCCGTACCACCAGCGGCAACATCAGCACGAGCTTGACGTTGTACAAACTCGAGTAATTACACTAAGTTTTCAGTGGATGCGTTGGCCTTGATGATTTCACCTCCTCGCGTTCGTGCTCCGAGCATAACTCTCTCAGACCCGGACTGTTTCCTCAGCCACCTCGGCGATCCAGCCGGGCCTTTGCAGCTACTTTAATCCCGAAATTATTCGCGGGAGGAAAGTCAACTCGGATCCGAAACCTCAAAACTTCTCACTAAGACGATCGATCGCGAGCCGATTTTCAATATTAATCTCGTTACGATTATCAAACACACGATTCTCTTGACGCCACTGACTTTTCAGTTTAAAAAACCTTTTTATTGGTATTACCAAAAACACTTTCAACTTACCGCATTTAGCTGTTTAAACAAAATCAAACGAGTCCAACGAAATGATCGAAAAAAATTCTCCAATAATTCCAGTAATTCTCCTATTTTGTTCCCTACCAAATTTGCGATTCGTTGTTTTTCAAGCTGCACCCAACGATTCGTGAAATAAAAAATTGGTGAATTTCAAACGTTTTTTTCGTTCATTTCGTTGGACTCCAACGTTGGAAACTTCAGCTTCGTATTTGTATATCGATTATTAATGAATCTCGAAACGATTCCGATCGATATCGTCGAAAGGAAAGTACAAGGAATATTATTGTATCTCTATACGTACTGGATTGCAGCATTAATTCGAAGAGCACACTGTAAAAAATTATAAATTCCGATAACCGGCGTGTGATAATTACTATTCATGATACGATACGAAACAAGTTTGAGAATTTTTCGAACTAGTCATGTAATATCCCTATTGTTAAGGAGTTTCGGTACAGAAGTCAAAATGTTAAGAAATTGATCAAATTTGGCGATAATGTTCTTCAACATCAAGTGCGAAAACTCAATTTTTTTCAAAATTTTCTTCTACTTAGTTATCGAGTAATTACACATTAAAGCAGATTTCTCATGCCCGGAATGTATACCTATATATATGGAAACGCTATGCTTATACACGTAAACTTTAGTGATCAATTACTCGATAACTGTGTAGAAGAAAAATCTTAAAAAATTTGTGTCGTCAAATTTGGCACTAAAGAATATGTTCACCAAATTTTATAAAATTCTGAACTTTTTGAATTTTTGAATTCTTTTAGCATGGATTAGCATGGCAACATTGTATCGCCTGTACCGAAACTCCTTAATTGGAAATTACAACATTTGTATATGAATCCACTTATCGGAAACGAAACATTGAAAATACAGTACAACTTTGAAATTTATTTTCAGGTGTTTGGAAAATGAGATACATATGAAGTTGAAATTCAGGATATTCGCGATTTTTTGTTCCAACAATGGTATATTAAAAATGCGAAATGAGAATAAAAACAAAAATTAATATACACAGTCAAAAATTTCAGTTACCCTTCAATAGATCTGCCATACATTTATTTTTAGGGGCTTTCTTCAGAGTCACTGATTACGAATCCGATGTAAGATTGTCCAAATTATTTTAATTCAAAATGGTGGATCCAATATGGCGGACGACTTATAAAAATCGATCGAATTTTACCTGAAATCGAATTGCATAAAAACTTCTTGTACGATGTACATTAATTTTCGTACACAACATTTTTACAGTGCATCGATCTATCCACGATAGTAAAGAGACTTATGTCCTACCTTTAATCAAAGGACTCGAGAGTCTTTTTCTCTATACAAGCATAGTAAAAAAAGTTCTCAGTCACTTCAAATGTTTATGTTGTAAAGTATGTTCGGGCAACCCCGAAAAAAACGATATTTATGTCATACGCATTTGGTGTAAATTCGTGTGTTTATCATAGAACTTGCTATGCTGACAGTGAAAATTTGTGATTTCCAATAAATTTCCACTTATCGGTAAGGGCTGGTCTGACACGAGATGAAGAAGACTCGAAAACAAAACGAAATATAGTTCTGACGTGCATCTCACTTTTTCCTATCCAAATGAAGCTGTTTAGAATTAAAGGAATAAAATATTGTAAAATTTAAAAAATCCTATGATCTTTGTAATTGGTGTCTAAATACTTTGAAAATTCTTGAAAGACAATAATATTCCTCACTATACAAAATGTTTAAAGATAAGATGAATGTGGCTGGCGAATTTTGACGAAAAAACAAAGAAAAAGAGAAGTGAGTTGGTTTTTTTTTCTTTTCTTTGAAAATGGTTGAAAATGGTTTTGTTTTAGTCCTGTTTTTTTCTCCCAGAAAAAGGGTTCATGTATCATAAAAATTGTTTGAAGAAAAGAAAAAATATTCATTATTGATTCAAAGTGAGGTTTTGATCTTTCTATTTAATCGAGTTTAACAAAGGAGCAGAAGTTTACTAACAAAATCTATTATTGGAGCCGGTTCATTCCTCGGAAATAATCCAGGTAACCTGTTTACATCTATACATATTCGCATAACTATCGATCTTAATATTTTTGACATTACGACTGTCTGTCGAGCCTTGAACAGAGTTCGTTTCGCTCGTCAGACGTGTCAGTTGAATTTCACTGAGTCAATAGAATACCGTCGTCCAGAAGCCTATTTGAGAAGCTTTTCGCCAAAGTAGTCTGGGTAATTTTCGCTCATAAAGTAAGCAAAACTCGTCTGAACCTTTAACACAAAATAATGAGAAAATTGCGTCACACAAGCCCAATTCGAGCTTATATTGGCTTGTGTAAACACTTTATAATTCAATATTTCAAATTAATTCTTTCATTGATTTTTTTTTACTGGTAACACAAATCGAATCCATTATCTCCGTGTAGAAAAAGAAATTTCTTCCTGTCAAAGTTCGCATCAATCCAGATTGGTCTTCGAGCTGAATTCTCGAGTGAGAACCCCGAAGGTGCTGCAATTACGGATTTATACGAATCTGTAATGAATGTTGAAAGAAAATCGAAGGAAATCGTAGACGGAATGATTTCACGATGGCGAGTATAAAGGAAGTTTCTTACCAGCGGATCTCGCATAAATTCGGGTTGGACTTTGACCCTAAATTCTCGAGTTAAGCATCAGGGCATCGATCTTTTTTTTCCGGTGGCTGTAAATTCGACGTGGAGGAACGACGTCGCGGCTGTTTTGCATTGTAAATAAGCTAAGAGCCCCGAAACGCACGTTTTCCGAGCGCTCGACGTTTTTTCGACGTTTCCATCGATCGCTGGTCAGTTCGATCGTCTATCGCGACTGCTCATTGTTTTCCGTCGTCAGAGTCTCGATGGTTATGAAATTCCGAGGAATTCGGCCCTCGAGGAACTCGAGGGGGTCGATACAACGCGTTGCATGCACGAACGCAAACGGGTTTCGGCCCTTTGCGTGAATATTGATGATCGTAGCGCCATGAGCAAGCCCCTCCGAGTATCGCACTAAATCCGCTCGCCGAGAATGTCCATAACGCTACAGGGTTCGAGGCAAGGGGCAAAGTGTAACAAAGAATCCATAAAGAGGACACGGACAAGGGAAAGGGAAGAAAAACAGTGGGACGAGGGCGAGGATCGAGCGGACAAAAATGGAAAGCAAGATTTTCTCATCCCTCAAGATCCCAATAAACCGCTCCCTTTGGGATCGAAACTTCATCGTCGTCCGAGGCCTTCTCGTTTCGCGGAGCAGCAGACTGCTGTGATTGATTCTTCGATGCAAATTCAAAGCTGTGATGGAACGTCGACGTCGAATGGAAGTTCGGCACGCCTGCGGAGCGGATAATCGAAGAACCAAAATCCGAGGATTCGCGGGGTCTGAAATTTCGGAAATGTTGAAAATAATGAGCGAACGCGGCGTCGATAGCCCAGTACTTTGTAAAGGAAACGAACGCAAACGTTTTCTGACGGTAAACCACGAGGAAAAGATCGAAAATGAATAATTGCGCTACCGAAATTCCTTCTTCACGAATCAACGATTCGAATCAATGTCGAACGCTTGTCAAACTATTGAAACGGGGAGATAACGCTCCGGGATGGCAGAAGCGATCTTCGGAAAACACGGTTAAACAAGGAGCGTGGGGTTATCGGGACGGAGCGATCTCCTGCGAGCTGACACGAAACTGGGGGAGCGAGCGAGTCGAAGCGGCGGAGGAAAAATTCGAGAGACACAGGTACCGGGCCGGGTGTCTGTGAAAAGAGGAAAAAACGTGGACAGTTCCGTGAGAAGCGAGGAAATTTTGACCCGAACCTTCCACCGTTGACCCTCGCCGCGCCTGTCGCCTTTTAATCGACAGCGGACAATATTTTGACACGCTCGGTCAGAGCTTCACATTTTTGACACCAACTCCGATTTTTCGGAGGCTGAAAACAAGCGAAAGTGGAAAATTGAAGGGAGAAAAGTGCAGAGGACGAGGGCCAAGTGAAACGGGGTTTGAAGCACGTACTTCGCGTCCCGAAGCACGGCGAGCTCCTCGCCCTCGGCGGTCGAGCTCCAGTCGTCGATTCCGAAAGATCGATACGCCATTTTCCCTCCCACGAGAGGGTGGCACAGTTCGAAGCTCTCGGGAGCGCGGGCATGGTCGCGAAAGACTTCGGTGCTCCGCTTAACGGACGAAAAATGTGCCGAGTCTTTTGCCTCCTCACATATAACGAATTCTTCTAATCCGGGATTGACTTGAACGGAGTTTAAACCGAGCCGCGAACTCGATCGATCGACTTGCGCAGCGGCAGCATCGAAGAGCCCGACGATCGATCGAGCGCAGAAAAGCAATATTCGACTCGGGGAAAATCGATCGAGAAATTGCACCGGAGCCACGTGCCCTCCGAGCCAGCGACGAGGCACCGAGTAACTCACCAGCGCCGAACGGAACGAGAAAGATTAAAAAAAGAAGGAAAAAGGCTCGTCGTCATCGCAGATTCGGCCTTGACGTTCGCGCTCTCTCGCCTCGCGAGGTTCCGGTATCGGGGCCTCGCCGCGCCGCGACGCTCGTACGCGACTCTCTCAGCCACAATAACGACTATTTAATCCAAAAAGATAAGGAGTTTATATTATTTGCAGACTCGTCGGCCTGTCGACGGATAATAAAAAGGAGACGGGCGAAAAAAAGCGCGGATCGCTGACAGCCGCTTCGGACTTTATTCCAAATGTTAACGCGTTTTGGCTCGCTCTCGAAGGCGCGTTGTCCACTAAAAAGTGCATTTTCAAAGGTTATTCCCGAGAAAGCATGTCAGGCGAGCGTGACCGAGGCTTGAAAATCGCTTTTGTAGGAAACGCGCTCCCAAGTGGGACGTGCGATGCTTAAGAGCAATTTGGAGCACGTTGAAAGAAAATATTGATAGAAGAAGAAATATTAACGCGAATTAAACACCGTCAGACATCCGCGATACGGAGAAGTGGTAACAGCCTTGCTTGCGGCGACTCCACTTTCTATTACGTCAGGCAATACGTGTAGAGGAGGATAAAAGAGAGACGGAAAGAGGCCTTCGCGTGTATGCAAAGGCACAGATATAGATTCATATGCCCCTCGGTGAGCGCGAGAACGAGCTGGAAGCGCGATGGATCGATAGGAGAAAAAGAGGGAAAATCGTTTTTCTAATTCGGCGGTTCGTCGGACAAGGAAATTCCGTAGACAAAACTTTTCAGCCATTTTTTTCTAGGAACCGTAGTTGCGAAGATACTGAACGTTTAAATACCGCCAATCCGGGTCGGCGCGAAGAGAGTGGGGGAGCGTCGCGCCCCGCCCTCTTCTCTGCGTCGGCGCCTCCGATTGGCTGCGGCCCCGAAGAACGAATATCTCGGGAACGGTGCATCGTAGAAAAAAATCCCTCGAGACAATTCTCTTCGGAATTTGATGATCTAACGCTCCTTTCACTCGAAGCTCTTTTTCAGTGACAGCCGTCATCGCAGCGTGTACACACATTTTCGTAACGAAAAGACGAGGAGAATACCTACGCTGCTTTCGAAACTCGAGGAAGCGGGCCCCTTCGAGCGTCAGCGCAATATGGTTTACGATCTTTTGGCTCACGTACAACGTGAGTGGATTTTAATTGTCGAACATTTATCCACTTTGCTACACGTCAAGGGTCCGCGCGGAGCAGTTTCGCCCTTTCTTTCCGACACGCTCAGCGAACCCGCTCGCGAAACGAGCTCTGCAAAGATTTCGATACAAGAAAATCCACTCGAGCAAACGGCATCGACGTCCGCAGAAGCAATAACTCATCGATTTTTCCACAGCCATCGGTAAACGCGGCCTGCACGAAAATATCGATCGCCAATGTCCCCCGAAACACCGCTCGGCCGAACGACTCGTTTATGACTTTTCAATTACAAGGAAAGGTACTTTAGTGTCCGCCTCCGATTTTGATAATTTTTTTCTATGTTATAGTCCATCCAAAAATAAGAGACACGTATTTTTTTTTATCGGCCGAAAGTTATTTTTAAGGGGTGAAATCAACCCTCAAAGTTCGGCATGTTTTGCGTCTGGTAGAGTGTTTCATATAGAAGCACTCAACCGATCGAAACGAAACCAATTGCAAAATGTTTGGCATGTCAAATAACCCATATGACATGTCCATCTTCTTATGCACCCTTACGGCAAAGGGATGAACCACCCCCGAATGTTCAGAATTTTTTCGTATAACAAAAACTTACAATCCAATTTTAATAAAACAAACGCCATTTTGCAGAGCAAAAAAAAATAAAATCGACGTGTTTTCGGGTTTTCCTCAGATCAAAAAAATTAAGGGGGTAAAACACCCTTAAAATATCAAATTTTGTTTTGAGCACTGGCCCCTTCCAGTTTTAGTATTTTTTTCATAGAATGTAGCTTATCAAAAAATAAGAAACACGTATTTTTTTTTATCGGCCGAAAGTTATTTTTAAGGGGTGAAATCAACCCCCAAAGTTGGGCATGTTTTGCATCTGGTAGAGTGTTTCATATGGAAGCACCCAACCGATCGAAACAAAACCCATTGCAAAATGTTCTGCATGTCAAATAACCTATATGACATGTCCAACTTCTTATGCACCCTTACTGCAAAGGGGTAAACCACCTCCGAATATTCAGAATTTTTTCGTATAATAAAAACTTACAATCCGATTTTAATAAAAGAAATGCCATTTTGCAGAACAAAAAAAAATGGACGTGTTTTTTGGTTTTCCTAGGATAAAAAAAATTAAGGGGGTAAACCAGTCCTAAAATCTTGAATTTCACTTTGCGAATCGAAATGTTGACATTCAATTCATATGGTTCCTTTATCATTGCGTATCGACTTATATGTTGAATAATATTTATTTCACATATTCATTGGCTGACATCATAATCGTATAGGGAATCGAATACTTTGACATGCTTTACGTGAGAAGTGTTAATTTTCGTTCTATTTATATAAGTTTCTATTTTGAATGATTTACGAAAACAAAATAAAACTCAAATATCGAGAGCCGCATTGACAATTCCCCGCCCAGAAGGCAAACAAAGCTGACTCAAGCCTTGCCATATTCTTATCCATATCAAGAATCGCTATAGCGGCTCGTAGCCATGTATTCTTAAAAAAGCCAGCTCGCTCAGCCTAATGCTTGAGAGATATCCGAAAAAATAAAAAAATCTGTTTTTGTGATGATGTCAGATTAAGCCACCCACTCAAGATGAAGAAGCTAAAACTGACTTTATATTACTCCAGAAGTTTAGTTGCTGTTTGATTATTTATCTATCACTATCGTGTCCGCTATTGTGAATAACGTATTGTCATCAACATGTCTATCAACCCAATGAACGTAATAAGACTGTTGCTTCTTACATTTGAAGTAATGAACATTCCTGACAGTCCTGTTAACAATAATGAAGTGGAATTGAAAGAAAGTTTCGAGAGAATTCTGAAGGCTTCTATGGCAGAGTTCAATCGGTTAGAAATCGTGGATGATACGACATTAGATTTTCAAGAACCGTTTAAAGATGTCATAGTAGAACCTGTAGAACGAAAACTAACACTTCTCACGTAAAGCATGTCAAAGTATTCGATTCTCTATACAATTATGATGTCAGCCAATGAATATGTGAAATAAATATTATTCAACATATAAGTCGATACGCAATGATAAAGGAACCATATGAATTGAATGTCAACATTTCGATGCGCAAAGTGAAATTCAAGATTTTAGGACTGGTTTACCCCCTTAATTTTTTTGATCCGAGGAAAACCAAAAAACACGTCCATTTTCTTTTTGCTCTGCAAAATGGCATTTCTTTTATTAAAATCGGATTGTAAGTTTTTATTATACAAAAAAATTCTGAATATTCGGGGGTGGTTCACCCCTTTGCAGTAAGGGTGCATAAGAAGTTGGACATGTCATATAGGTTATTTGACATGCAGAACATTTTGCAATGGGTTTTGTTTCGATCGGTTGAGTGCTTCCATATGAAACGCTCAACCAGATGCCAAACATGCCCAACTTTGGGGGTTGATTTCACCCCTTAAAAATAACTTTCGGCCGATAAAAAAGAATACGTGTTTCTTATTTTTTGATAAGCTACATTCTATGAAAAGAATACTAAAACTGGAAGGGGCCAGTGCTCAAAACAAAATTTGATATTTTAAGGGTGTTTTACCCCCTCAATTTTTTTGATCTGAGGAAAACCCGAAAACACGTCGATTTTATTTTTTTTTGCTCTGCAAAATGGTGTTTGTTTTATTAAAATCGGATTGTAAGTTTTTGTTATACGAAAAAATTCTGAACATTCGGGGGTGGTTCACCCCTTTGCCGTAAGGGTGCATAAGAAGATGGACATGTCATATGGGTTATTTGACATGCCAAACATTTTGCAATTGGTTTCGTTTCGATCGGTTGAGTGCTTCTATATGAAACACTCTACCAGACGCAAAACATGCCGAACTTTGAGGGTTGATTTCACCCCTTAAAAATAACTTTCGGCCGATAAAAAAAAATACGTGTCTCTTATTTTTGGATGGACTATAACATAGAAAAAAATTATCAAAATCAGAGGCGGACACTAAAGTACCTTTCCTTGTTAGTTGCAATTAATAAATATACGAGTGCGGTGTCAAACGATGCATTTCATTCGATTATTTTTATAGCGAGTCTTTATTGCACGTGGAGCGAGTATTTGCCACTCTCTTTCAGGGACTCTGCTGCTGCCAGCACGCTGAGTTGCTAACCACGAGACTTTTCATTTGACTGACCGAGTCTAGGCAACCTGCAGATATCACTTTCTCCTACGGAGTTGTGCCGTTACACCGCGTCCTCGAGAGACCCGAGCGATGTGCTACGAAAATCAACGTCAATGTAAAATCCTCACTGCAATTGTGTCGAGGAACGGAGCTCGAAAATAAGCCACTAAAGCCATGAAAATCTATGAAAATTCATTGAACTCATTCACCTTCGATTCGGGCCCAACTTCCTACGAGATTTTCACGAATTTCTCTTCCCAATTTTCGTCTCAATGAATTGTCAGATTTTTCGATATTTCGCTTCCAAGTTCTTTAACGTTTTGTACCGTGAATTCTGCGGATCGTACATTTTACTTGTATTTCTCGAGTCTTTTATTTTCGATCTGTTTTTTCTTGTTCTTTTTTTCCAATGACGTAACGACCTCCAAAGGCTACCGGGGATCCCCCGTTAGTAACGACCTCGACGCACCTTTTTTATTCTCCACAACTCTTTCCTCGTTACTCTTATTAGACTTTGCAGCAGACCGTACGTTTTTCTTCTTCCTTTTTAATCCTTTTTTCGATAGAGCCTTTCGAAATATCACGAATCACGGGGAAACCTGTGAGCGACCTTTTCACCTTGACACAAAAGGGTGGATTAAAGAGAGAAAGAGCGAGAGGGAGCAAAAAATTTGCGGCGATTATGACTACTAACGAGAACATTTTTTTGTTTTTTTTCCCCCCTTTATTTCGCTCCTTTTCAGCCCTTTTTCTTTCCCCGTTTTTGCTCTATTTATAGACCCGCATTCCGATGCATTTTTCCTCCCTTTTCATCCTCCTTGTTTACGATTTCTCTGCCGATGATAAATCCCCTCGCTTCGATGCGAATTGAAGCAAAAACGATCGCAAGAACTTCTAACTAATCGAGTGCAAAAGTCCCTGAAGCAGCCGACAGATGCGCTTTGAATCCCTCGCGAACTACACTCCGATAATCTTCGTCTTCGGCGACCCTTCTTTTTCGTATGTCTTTTATGCAAATTTTGCTCCCTGGCTCTTTCGAGTCACAACGGAAATTTCAAGTAATCTTTTCGTAAATTTGGTAATTTAGGGAATTTTGTCTCGCAGCTTTGCGAGACTCGAATATTGTAAATCTCGCACCGCGCTTAGGCGTGAAGGAAAGTGCGGAAAGTCGGCGGTACCGTGTCAATACTCTTTTATTCACGGAGAGAAAATTTCACTAAAAACTACTATGGTGCCACAGAAGCACGGTTCTATACCGGTAATATTTATTAATTCTTACGAACATAGTAATCCTTTGTGAAGCGACTCGAGGAAAATTGATGAGTGATGTCAAAATATAAATACATCGGTACACATGTATACCGGTATATTATCGTACAATCGCGAATGAAATTCTGTTATTTACCATAGTAAATTTCTAAACAGTTTGGCGTATGATCGATGCTTGTGTTCGAGCTCCTCAAATTTGACTACGTTCAACTGTAAATTTCAATTGTGAAAACGGTACTAAGTATAGCAAAATGGCATAATAATTCTACTTGACAGTTCATCATCGAGTCAACAGAAATTTTACAACGTTTCCTTGGTGAACTATGTTAGGAAAAAATAGCACAGTTTTAAACCTTTGTCACAGCAAAATACGCAATTTAAAAAGTTTTCATTCATAATTGACTTGGAAATAACAATATTTTTGGTAAAAACCTTCAAAATGGGCGATGAACCCCGATACCACGGCAGCATAGTAATTCTTACTATTTTTGTCTCTCCGTGTTGTTATTTTTAGTGGTTAGTGTAATTTTTGTATGTTCTTTTATCTCGAGTTATTTTGACGTGTCACCCTGCTCTTTCCAAATTTCGTATTTCATACAATCGGCCCAAAAACTCGCTCCGTTGCTCCTTGACGAATGTCGACTTGATGAATCATCGACTGGCTATTTACGAATCATTGTCATCGAGGCCTCCAAGTTTCCGGAGCACCAACAAGAGATAAATTGTCTTTTTCGTGTTCTTAATGTGCTCGTCAACAACCAACTGATTATTTTGCACAATGATTCACTGTGACGAATAAAAGGAGACGTCGAGATATCGGAGCGAATATAAAAACAGGAAAGAGCAGACGAGAATGGAAGAATATTGGGAGACGAGGGACACACGAATGGAAATAAAAGAAACTTGGGCGAGGGTGAGCTGAGGGAATATAGGAAGAGAAAGATCCAAAGAGCACAGGGAAAGGAAATGCAGCAAATGTGAAAGGGAAGAGGAAACTTTAGCACACATTCGTGAGTGCAGCGAAATAAAAGCGGACATGACGAAGACAGAGACAGAAGGACTGAAAAGATGGCTGGAGAAAACAGTTGGGGAAAAAATGGGAGAGAAATGGGTGAGTATGTGAGAGGATACGAATGGATGATGAGGAAAAATGTAAGTGAAAAGAATAATTGAAGAAAATATACAGGAAGGAAAAAGAAAGAAATGGAAAACTTGGAAACGTCACTGAAGTTTGCAACGTTGGAGTCCAACGAATAATGAAGGAAAAAAGCAATTGTAATTCACCAATTTTTTATTTCACGAAATATCGGTGCAGGTTGAAAATCTACGAATTGCAAATTCGGCAAGGAACTAAATTGGATAATTAACTGGAATTATTGGAGGGTTTTTTAGATCATTTCGTTGGACTCCAACGTTCTGTTCTCTCTACAAAAAATTAATTTTAATTTACAGTAAAGTACAAGTGCATGCGAATAGATTGGCGAAATTTCAGGTCAGGTTATCGAACATTTAATGAAGAATTAAAATTTCAAAAATCATCAAATTTATACGCGGGAGCTTGCGGAGATTCCATCATCATCATATTTCTATTCAATAATTCATACACTGAATATCTCTAAATTCCTGATACAAACTGTCTCACGGATCAAAAAAAATGTAAGGGATCCACAGCGATGATAAAAATAAAGCGATATCGAATGTTGAAAAATTATATTAACGATAGAAATTTTAAAAATGGCAGAAGCAGAAGCTTTTCCCATATAACAGCGACTTCTCAGAGGTCTAAATTTCGAGTGCCCTAGTTTGCGACACCAAAAAATACAGTCCTGCGAAACCTTAAGATGATGGATCAGTCGGTAATCACAACCGTGAGTGCGAGAGAGATAGCTGCAAATTTCTGAGAAGGAAATTTTTCCACATCGTTCGTCTGATCGAAAAAATAAAAATGTCATCGGATTTTTGCAATCGTGCTGCGTACGATGACATTTTTATTATTTTAATCGGACGAACGATGTCAAAGAGATTCAATTTCAAAAATTCGAGGTGTGATTACCGACTGATCCGTCATCTTAATTGATACATGAATTTTGGTCACAGCGAACTTCGATTTCTTGAATGCTACCTTCTCGTTCTTGTTAATTGTTCATTTCATTCCGAAATTATGAAATCGATCAGTATATTCGTAGTATAAAAAATAAAAATCTTACAATTTAGTAAGACAGATTTTTTTTCGGGACTCTTCGATCTCGTGTTTATTCTTTTCGGTTCGCTTCTTAATCTTCGGCATATGATCATCCGAAATCGTACATTCTCAATATTTCGAAAAACCTACACGATCTAACTGTGACAATCGTCATTATTAATACCAAATAAGCACACGAAACATTAATTCCCGTGAAAACTTCGTGCCTCTCTTTTGTTTAACCAACTTCCCAATTTGTCTTCTTTACTTTTGCTTTCCTGAGCCAGGAATACTGTGAACTATTGAAATATTTAACGCGCTAGATTAATAAAATGAATAAACGAAAACGCGATCGTCTGGAGGCCTCATTAAGCTCGAAAAAATTCCCAAAGAATCATCCCCAAAGAATCGATTAATCTCGACACAGCATAAAATAAACATTCGATTTTAAACGAGTATCGTCGCCCGCGAGATTTTCATCAGGTGTACGGAAACACTCTTGTTTCGATGGTTCTACTCGCGACAACTTGATTCCCGCAGCCGTAACGGAGACCACTTTTCTCCGGTGTACTTTCACGAGGAGAGAGACTCGAGCCCCGCGCGTTGAAACGTACAGGCCGAGTATAAAGATTTCTGTCTGCTCTATCGTGTCGATCGCATTCCCTGACCGACACGCAATACCAGTCCGCTGTCCACAGCAGCAAAATTATGAGCGTAGCGGAGCCGTCGATCGATGAAAGGGCGGCACGCGAAAGATACGAAAGTCCAAAGCTTCTATGGTAATTAGTCGGGGAAAAGGGCAATTGAATGACCATCTTGAATCCGTCAGATACGAACGACGCTGAAGTTTGCAACGTTGGAGTTCAACGAAATGAACGAAAAAAAGATTTATAATTCATTATTTTTTTATTTCACGAATTATTGATGTGGCTTGAAAAATGACGAATTGGAAATTCGGTAGGGAACAAGATTGGAGATTTACTGGAATTATTTGAGAGTTTTTTTAGATCATTTCGTTGGACTCCAACGTTGGAAACTTCAGCGTCATCAGATACGATGACGAAGCCCCAGAATCTCATCACTGCGACAGTCCTATCGATGTTTGATGAATTCTCATATTGTACGAGGCGTGAATTCACATATTTTCGTCGAGGTAAGACCGATTGTAAAACTTCGTACATTTTCGTGTGATTTCTGACTATAAAATTAATTGATTAAACTACAGCTTGTTGAGAAAATCATTTTAATATTCTAGTTCAATATGAACTCATAAGTGCAGTTCAAACTTTAGCTTTTCCCACCGTTTTTTAACTAATTAACTGGGCGAGTCACAGACGCGCGCTCCGCGCACGTCATCTTCTTGCACAGCGTAATTTTTTATTTATTTTTACCAGGATTAATAATTCAACTCATTAATAACTATTGAGTCACTATTGAAAGAATGTCCAATTCGAGGAATTTTGGAGAAATCGAGTCGAGCAAAACGCTATCGAGAAAATGTCAAAGATGGTTTGAATATTAGACTGACGTTTGCAACGTTGGAGTTCAACGAAATGATGTAAAAAAGCCTCCAATAATTCGAGTCGTTCTCCAATTTCGTTCTCTGCCGAATTTGCAATTCGTAGTTTTTCAAGCTGCACCGATGCTTCGTGAAATAAAAAATGGGTAAATTACGAATGTTTTTTTCATCCATTTCGTTGGACTCCAACGTTGCAAACTTCAGCGTCGTGTTTGAATTCCAAGCTGTCATTTTGACAGGACAGGTGAACGTTGCTTTTTCCGAATGAATTTAGCCCCACGATGCTCGTGTTTCAAGAACCAATCGGAATCGCGGAAAAGCGATGACAATTAACAGCCAATTCACGCGTCACAATCTTACGATATGAAAAGGGATTTAAGGTGGTTCCTCCACGAGACAGTTAAATTAGGAAATTATTTAAATTTGGCATACGTATTGTTTAACATATGAACAACACACCTCTATAAAATTTTAACAAGTTTCACCATCCCGAACCCGAGATACATGTAATTGAAGTTGACTCAATTAACACGTAACATATGGACCATGTATAAGCAAACGGCACATTATTAATTCTACCGCCAGTACTAAAATTAGGAAGTTTATAAAAAACGAGGAGGAGCTAGAGCAGGATATCACAGATATTGTGAAAAAAAAATCAAGGTGATTGACCATCTAGTTTGACAGATATAGCCTCGAGAAGTACGAAGGTTTAGGCTGCATACGATATATTTTGCAAGCGAACAAGCGAATGTCGTCTGTATAGACAACCTTTTCTGTGTGTTGAAGCGTAACCTGGATAGTTCCGTCAAAAAATTTACTCACGATGTCGGATCAAAAATACTTTTAGAATAAATTTTACGAAAGCAAATGATATTTGTACTATATCTGCTGGCACCGAGTACGTATATAGGGTCTTTACAAAGTTATTGATTACGATCCGAACGAATTATCAAGCCTTTTGATATGCAGACAGTACATAACTTTTGGTTGGGGCTGTCGCAGAGGATCAACCTTAACTCGTGAAATTTCGCAGTTTGGGCCAATTCCGGACTTTCTGCTCCACGTCAATTGATTTTTTTCAAATTTCGGATAACTCGTAAATACGCGTGAAAGAAAGCACCAACTGGTGATATTGAGTGCACAAATAAAGCGGTGGACGATGCGAAAGCAAAAAAGTTATTGTTGTTTTGAAAAATATGAAGATCCGAACACTGAATCGTGTGAATGGAGCTCTCAAAGTTGCACAAGCGAAAGAGTTCGAGTCGAGAATTTGTTTGTTGCTAAATATCTAGCAATTTTTTCATCTATCAGTTGAAATGTTGATCGGAAATCGTAAAGAAGATATCAAAGAGTAAAACACATCGACAATTAATTCAGTAATTTCATTCTATGGTTCGTTATTAATAAATTTCTAGCGCGCTGATTTTTGGAGAAACGTATTGAAACGAAAGTTGTCGATGCGCGTGGACGTTCGCATTGAGGAGATAAAATCCAACGGAACGCTTTGAAGCCAGTCGAGCGCTAGCTTTTTGAGGAAATGAGCATTTCGCACAGTCGAGGTTTGTTTGTCCCAAGAGCAATCGTGCGGAACTTCTTCGCAGACCGGCCGATGTTGCTCGACATTATTTGCAGTGCTTCTGTGACATCCGGAGATGAAATCCACCGTCGGAATCTGTAACATTTCGATCGAAGGAGTCTCTAGAATTCTCTCGTTTTCGTCGATTTTCTTCCCGAAGAATCATTCCCTAAAAAATGAATTTTGAAGAAGAAAAAACAAAAAAAAAAAAACAAAAAAAAAACAAATATATTCCATCGCTCTTCGATAACACATTATTTAACTACGTAAATGAGAATGAAAACGGTGTTGAAAGCCCGCGGAGCCGATCGGCGCGATAAAAATCGAGTACTTTCCAATTCCCCGATTTTTAATACGAAACCATTGAAAAACCTGACTCTGCCAATATTCAGTACAATAATTTAAATACACAACGATAAATAAGCGTGCCGCAACGTCAGTTGGCATGAACTATCCAGCGCGAGCAAATATATGTATATATTTATGCGAGCGAGCACAGGTTTTATCTATGCGGGCCGCGTGTGTACCGGGCGCGTGGACACCGAGCGAGCGAGAGAGGGAGGGGCCGAGCGAACGTGAGTTTACGAACGGTGCCGATTAGCCGATGCATGCGATTATAATTAAGCGGCTCTGCTCTCATCCTCGTCGAAGCCACTGTGCGTTAGTCGCCAGCAGCGCCCCCTCTACTCTCGCGATGCGATGCCCGGACTCTACGCGAGAACGTATGCTTTCGCTCTTCCCAAATAACAAAGGTTACACCACGTACACACAAGAATATATGTGCGCGACCGAAGCGCCCTCCCAGCGCCGATAACGCGCTCCTTCCAGCTCCACATAGATATACATCAATGTTCACGCACATCCACTTCTATTTCTGTATATCCGCTTTCATTTTAACGTAACATTAACGCGTACGATTCCCAACGGAGTCACAAAGTGCAGCCTCGACTCGTATCCTCCTAAATATGTGCACACACCTCGCGTTTCGATCCTGATATCCATACCTTTTAAACCAATACGAAATTTCATGGGATCAGCCATTTTCCATACACAATTATCCGTCATGCCGGACAGCCACACAAGCCCGCGTTAGTCCCTCGCACAGAGCGGTGCATAACAATTAATAACGCTCAGCCGGACACGTGGAGCACTCGCTCGGAGTCTCTCAGTTTCGTACAAATGTATCTAACGCACTGTATTTTTACTGGTTATCGAAGCAGTTCGTTATTGTGATTAAATGAGATTAAATATTCACACGTGACGTTTATTCACTTCGGTTTTTTATTCTCTCAATTTTCTGCCGGTTTTTCGGGCCGGAGGCCGCGCACAATTCGGTGCGGAGAAAGTGACACGCGGCGGTGGGGATTCGGCGCTGATTTTTGCGGCGGAGTGTTCACAAAATGGATCCACTTCGTTCGGAATTTGAATTGAATAACTCGCGGGCTGCTGGCCTCCCTCGAACGTTCACTTCGTTATTCTGCGTTTTAAACTCATAATCACTGATCCAATGCGGTTACCCGTGCTTTATTATCACTTAGTTGAGGGCAGGAAAAAAGCGCTCGGAAGTTTTGACTCGACAACGAACACCCCGCGCTCTGGCGGACCGTTGACGAGTTTTTCTCCCCCCTCCCGCTGTGTTTTTCTTCCGTCGCTGCTCTCGGACGCCTCGTCACGACCTTCGCTGCCGCCTCGAACGACAAAAAAAAGGTACGCACGCGTTTTTATCTAATACACGAAAATAGGATGGAGCGAATTTAACTTTTTTCTTTTCTTCCTTTGCTCGAATCGACAACTGCGGAGGAACGCCACACGGAATGAGGCCATTAGCCCCGCCATTTTTAATTGATCGATACGACGGAGCTGGGTCAAGGTCATCTGTTCTTTATCAAACCGAAGTAGGTTTTACTTTTAATTACAAGTTTTTTGTCTACTTTCGTGAAGCTCGTCGAAACAAAGGAAAATATCGAGGCCGCGACCGACTCGGCTCACAAGTTTGGGATCCCATTTTTGTCGATCGATTCGCGCGGCGAGTCGAGTGTTTTTTTTTATTCCTTCAATCGGAGGAAACCGCGGAAAATATCAACGGCTGGCTATTAAAGTACAAAGAAATCTTTCGAAAATTTGTTTTTTTCATAATCAGCTTCGGAAGGTTGTCAAAATGGACGATAGTGACTGCTTCGCCTGGCAATTAGCATCGAACTTGCTTTTTCTGTGCTCAATTATGAACAGCCTCGAAAAACGACGCGAAGGACCTCAAAAGTTTAATGAAATTCGACTAGCACTCTTTCGAGTCGCAATTCGTACGAATTTTTTTTTTTTTTTTTTCAATTTCTCTGAGTATTTTTTTCGTCACTCATTTTCGTGCAAACTCCGTGCTACAATCCCGCTGAAAAAATAAATGAGTGAAAAAGTGGGGAAAAAGCATATTTCGTTTAGCCCGAAACACGCAGTTTTAACAAAGAAAATTTGGACGATTGAGAAAAGCTCGCTTCCCCTCGGTACCTGAAAGGAAAAGGGGAAAAATGAGCATACGAATTTGCTTGGTTGCAGGAGAAGAGAAATCCGTAAAATTGGTCGTCGCCTCCTCTCCGTGCACGTTGCTTTGTACGTACGCACCGTTCGTGCGAGGGCGGGCAAGAGCGGTAAAGAACACGATGATCGTGACAGGTGTGACTCGTTGGGTTTACTCTTGCGTTCAACTCACAACCAGACGCGAGAGCGAGCGAGAGAGACGAAAAGAGAAACGAAAATACGAAGCCACGAGAATGCAGGAGACACGTTCTGTATCGATAAAAAAATGAATAATAATCAGAATAACATTGACATGTGTGTCCACAGATGGGATTGATCGTTTGGCCAAAAAAACGAATATTATTTATTCATTTTTTCCATATGCCGAGGGTGTTTCTTTGCTGAACGATAAATTTAAAATAATTTTCGCGTTCATTCAAAAATATCAACGATCATTCCTAAATTTTTATCATCTGCGAATGAAAAGAAAGTTACGAAACGAAGAAGCAAAAAAATGTACGAGTTTTTAGACTTTGAACGTACAATTCAATCGGGAATGAGAGACCCGACTCGAATTCGAGCGTTTCCTCTTTTCGATAATATTTATAAATGATATTGATATGAAAAATGCGAGCGGCGGTTGTCGCGAGCGTTATTGGCTCAACGGTCTGTGGCACGATTCGTTTATTGTTTTGCCCCGTATCCGTTTCGCAGTTAATATCAAACAACAATCAATGTATCGAATTTTATTCGCTGCTGACTACCGTTTTAGTCCTGTGTTTAACACTCGCGAGACTTACCTGTGTATGTACTCGAGTGATAAAAATTTCAGTGAGTTCGTTTTGAACAAGCATTTCTGCGATACGTTTTTCCGAGAACGAATCCAATCTTCCTCTCGACATAAAACCTTCCTAGCGTCCGATGAAAAAACATTTCGTTGTGCGCTCTTCACTTCGTTTCCTAATAACGAAGCGAGCGGCATAGAGTGACATTTCATGAGTATTTATTCTTCTTCGGAGAAGCGTATGGAACTTCGACGAAACAGAGTCAGTTCCAAAAAATAGCATTAAACAGTTCTATTTGAGCTCATAAAAATCGACGACAGGAGTTCGGGAGCGGATTTCGGGAGACTCGAGCGATGATAACGAGTCCAATTTCAATATTTTCCAAATCTGGAGGCACGATGAGAACGTAAAAAAGAAAGAAAAAAAATGGTATTTATGGACGAAGCATAAGTGCCGAAACGAAGGAAGTATGATAAGAATCGAGTAAACGTTTGGCAATGATTGAGCGCGTCGAAACAAGGAGGCTCAAGCTTTCTCATAGCAGCGATTTAATGTGGAGGGACGTATCTGTATGCGTGCGAGAGAGCGAGCGAGAGGGAGAGAGAAAATGGAGGAACGCAAAGGAGAGAACCGACTCGAGCGACCTTCGCGCTCGATACTGACGCCGGCACGGCGCGAATGTAGAGAGAGAGAGACTCCGCCGCGCGCTCTAGCGGCCGAGAGTCGAAGCTCCCTATAATCCGTCCTTGTCTACACAGGGGAGGGGAGAGGCTGCGTTATCGCCCGGCAACACGGGAGAGCGCGGAATTGGCTCTCGATCGAAAAATCATTCGGGCACAATTTTGTATCGTATTTATTGAACAATACTGCATTACATTTGACAATTATCGACATCTTATCTTATCGGAAGATCCCTGGTCTGTATATGCGTGCCCCTGCACGTCGTCCTTAGTCCTTCTTTGTCGCGATTTCACCTGTTTTCACTTTCTCCACCTCGCGCCGCTACGCTTCGAGGTCTCTCACTCCTGCCAAAGAGAAAGAGAAGGAGCAATACTGGTAGGCGAGGTCAGTGAGCCTCCCCTAACCAAACAGTCGCAAGAGACTCTCGCGAGAGTCCGTTTTAATGCCAGAAATGATATAATCGAGTTTCTATGAAGATTCTTTCCCAATTGTTAATTAATTCTGAACGATTATGTGAAAGGTAATTAGGATTTTTGCATCCATTGAAAATTCATTCGAGTCTCGATAAAACGTCCGATGAGAAATATTGGATGGTGCTCTAAAAATATTTTCAAAAAAATTCACGGGCCTGTGCTGAAAAAGAATGCGCATTCAATTGACAATAGTCAATAGATATGCTAACGCAACGCAACCTCGTATGGCCGCCGAGGGCGCGAGAATCGACGCGCGCGCGCGCGCCTCGAACTCTGCGTGACAACGACACAAGAATATGATTGGATGTATATATGTATGTAAATACATGTATAGATCGCGCATAAAGTCGAGTGAAAAGAGGATTGCGAAGGTCGTGCACTCACCCTCGAGCAGGTGCCAGTCCTCGTCGAGCGATGCTAGAGCTTGGTTAGCTTGTTGTTCGAAGTCGAACATTCTTTGAGCAAAAATTGATGGCCCTGTTTTTTGATATTTTTGCACTCGCACTAGTAACGTCTAAACGTTACAATCTTTTTTAAAACACTCGATACCTGTCACCGAACACTGGATGCCGAGCGTGACGACGCGAATCAACAAGTTTTTTATACGGCAGAGAAAACTTGTACTTTTTTTCCGTTAAAAATTTTGACCGAATTTCTGTCGATCGCTTTGTCTCCGATGTTCATGAGCTTTTATGTTGTATTATTTATACGATAAATCGATGACACAGTCACTCGTTCGATAGTACGGAGTCCCGACGTTACTTCTAACACACACGTATGCACATGGAAGGGATTGGGAGTGGGGGCAGAAAAAACACTTGTATTTACAAAGAAGCGCACGGGCCAAACGCGACGTAGCGAACTCTGTTTACTTCCCCCTCCACTCTCGCTCACGCGCTCAATGCGTGCGCATGCGCCAGTCAGTACGAATTTCTCCGCGCTTTTTGCGGCGGTTATCCGCACGGAAAAAGTCGACTCAAGAATTGTTATTGGTCAAAAATCTACGAGTCTCCGACGAATTCTCGGAAAAGAGTACCGATCGTTGACTTGTGAATTCTTAACAACTACATTTACCGTCCCTTTTATCCGAAATCGTCGATTCACACATTTATTCGATCGCGATTAATGAACAGGCAAAAAATTCCTTGTGAAATCGTATTATATGTGGTTGAATAAACAAAAAGGGGAGTCCGCGACGGCTGAAGTCGATTACTCGAGTAATCGCGGCTTCGCTCGCGTACGCGCGCGCCATGTCTCGCGCTCCCGTCCCCCCCCCCCCCCTCCCGCCCCCGCCTACTCGTGGCTCCCCTTTCCTCCTTATACTCGCACGTCCGCTGCTTTCTCCCCTCCTCCCGCATTGACGAAATGTTACGATTCTTCGCGCTCGGAACTATACACTCCGCTTCGTTTACGATACGGTATCCGTCGGAGTGAATTTGCGCGCGCCATCTTGTCCCTTACCTCGCGTCTCACAGCTCGATCACTTTTTCTCCCTCTCTCTCGCACCTCCGCGATCCTCTGCGGTACTAAAGACACGCGCGCTCGGCGCGGCGGGGGAAATCGCGGCTACCCAAGGGCAACGTTGAATAACTTCTACACAATACGCGTATTTGTATGTCATCGTGCAGAAAATATTAATTTGACGCGCTTGTTCATGCATTGTCCTTCATCACCGTAAACGAATCATTTTTCTGTTATTTTATTCAAAAATACGTACAGTTTTCAACTTTTTATGCAGAAGTAAACTGACAAAATTATCTCGATAGATAATTTTGCATCGGGGACCCGAAATTTTCTTTTACTGCTTCAGAACTCAATCAACCATCATTTTTTCCTTTCATAATCATTCCAAAACTTCCAATTTCTCTCAGAGAGTTGTTCGGTTTTTCGCAAAGTTCTGTTGCCCTTTCGGTTTTCTGCCTCAACACCCACGCTGACATGTTTTCCCATTCGCTTCAATTGAAGCGTTCCGATACTTCCTCTTTGCCATGACGCCACAATTTACGCTCGATTTTACTCGGTGACGTAGGAGGTTCGTTGACGACACAAAGCGGACTCAGCCGCAGCCCCTCGATGACGCGAAAAACAGCGCTCGTATATCTCCCCGAAAGGACATCCACGTGCTTCGTTTAATGCTTGCTCCCCCCTGGCGGCGTCCCTGCTAAGTGTCGTTAGTGCGTGCGAACCACAGCCGTGTCTGTATCGTCGGTGGTGGTGCGCCTCTATCGGCTCGCAATGTAAGCAGCCTCGTGTGAGGCCGATACTTGGTTGGGTGACTGTCCAACCTAGCAACGGCTTCGCTTATCACCGTTAGGCGGCGCAGGCAGTTTTTTCGACATCCGATTGGCTCTCGTGCTAATGAGATATTACAATAAATAACTGCGGACAACGTACTCTCTTGGAGCTTAGAAATGACGAAATTCGTGAAGCGAGGTTCGAACGATGGAATGGGATCATAATTAAAACCCCGGAGGGTTGTACACGAGCGTAAATAAAAGTTGATTCCATGAAGGTTTTTGACGTTTTTTTTTAATTTTTGAACATACTTAACCTCAAACCCGTACAATTTATTTTTCCGACCGTAGACCTTCCAACGAGATAGAAAACGACCTCGACCTTCTGGTTAGCATAAAATATTCCTCGTATGTGATAATAAGGTCAGATTAAATAGCATTCTCCTTTTTTCCTGTCAAACAAAGAGAATGGCGTGTGGTAAAATCCCACGTAGTCAACGTTATTTAAACGTCGAAAAGATTTTTAGTCGAAAAAATCAACAAACGAGGGTTTTCGCAACCCCGTTATAGAGGTTCGTAGTCTTATTCTAAAAGTGCGATACTTAGAGAAATAAGTGGTGAAAGAAATTTCCAAAAATTCAATCAGCCGCTGAGTTTGAGCTGAAATTCAATCCCTCAGTTTTCCCGACCAATAAATCATTCAAAGGTACTCGGAAGATTCTACGCTATCGCATATCATGAAAATGTAACTTTTTGGAGGTTATGAAAACAATCGATAGTAACTTTGACATTAAGTGATTCTGAGTGTAAATCACAGAAATTCGCTTTCAAATAGTAACCGAAGGTCTATTCGCTCTCTTTTGACAGTTACCCAAAATGCAATAGTTTTTAAACAGGGGAGAGTCCAAAATGGCGACTCGAGTACCTACCCCGCAAGTCTCCATCCCCCGAAAAATCATTTTAATTGCTAAATATTTCCAGAATTTCCAAAAGCCTGTTTTTTCGTCATAATAATTAAAGGAACGAATTCGGGATCAGTTTCAGTGATAAAATGGTGATGTCATACGTCATCGTAGTAAATCAGCATATTTTATGTATAGGCAGATACAAATGCGTATATCTCGTTATTGGTAAACATAAATGTACGAGTATATTCGTACACCAGAGTTTACACGCACGCGGTGAAACTCGAACCGCGACTGTTATTTCCCCTATCGTACTCGGCGCAGCAGCGACAGCACAGGATTTTGTTCACCCACTCTATCGCGTCGATTTCACTCGCTCGTACAATGTCCTCATAATAACCTTCTCTTCTCTGTTTCTTCGTTCCCACTCTTTCTCTCCTTCCCGGTCCAGTACCGCCTCTTCTCTCTCTTTCTCTCTCATCCAGTCGCGCAACTCTCGGCTTCGTTACCGTTAATGTAGCTTCGCCAGAACAAAACTATAGAGCACGTACTGCTTGGCTCTCCCTGCCCCCTCCTGTAGCGCCCCTCTTCGCGCTGTTTCTCGACTGTAGAGCTCTCCGAACTCCTCCAATATATGCTTATCTCTGTGCGATACAAGTCGACAAAGATATTTTCCGGAGAATCTTGCCGCTCTCGACGTTCAATAAGATCTCTTATTTATTGACCAGAACCCGAAACGTTTGACGCGTTTCGTAGCTTCGAAGTTGCGAATTAACCTAAATTTTGATCGGGAAGAACATTTTTTTTGACACTGTACATAAAACACACAAGACGCATACAAATGAAAACTTGCAGAACTTTAGTGAGGTTAGTTTTATCACGAATACGAGAATTTTAACGAAATATTCAATTTCGTTAGGCTAAATGGGCAAATCGTAAAATAAATCGGGCTCGCGCGGCGCAACACGAAAATAAGTATACTAAATTAAGGACACGATGAAAAGTTGCAGTTTTCTCCACCAGATGACACGAGGAATATGATTCCGAATATGCGAAGCGCTCGCTTCGCTCAGACTTTCTTTCTCATTTTTTCTCGTTCCCGTTTCTTTTTTTCATCTCGCTCCATCTTGTTCTCTCCTCCATTGAATATTCCTGGTCTTTTCGTCTATAACAAGCTGCTGCTCGAATCTTCTCTTGCGGAGGCATCGCAACAGTCGGCGGCTGCAACCCCTTTGCGGCCTCTTCGCATCCATGCGAAGTCTCATTCCTCACGTTGTCGTCATTCCACGTACTAACCGGCTGTGCCTTGAGATAGCAAGAGAGGGAGGGAGGGAGCGAGAACCGAGAGAGCGAGCAATATAGTTGCGAACGACCGAGGAGTTGAGGGACTCGTGGAATTCGTCGAAGAACGGTGTTTCTCTCCCGGTCTCGGCTGCTCGCACGAGCCCTGTAACACAACGGACGAGCACATCGTAAGCGCAACAGCCATGGAAAAGAGGCTTCGATGTTACGTGCACGATTGTACGTCTAACCTGCGAAGGATAGTTATTTTTTGGTGAAATTAAAAGTCTCTTAAAAGAGATTAAAAAAGCAAGTTTTTCGAACAGTATCGAGGAATTCTATGGAGAAACGTTAACAAGACTTTTAGCATTTGGTTATGACGCGACGTTAATGAGACATTAACCCTCAATAGTCACACGGGGTAATTGGACCCCAGCCGTTTATCGACCGACGATACCAAATAGAAATTTCGAGATTTCTTTGAAATTTTTTTTTAATATTAAAAATAACACGAATAGAATAGAATCGTTATGGTCGTTTCTTAAAGGTTCAAAATACATTGTAGTATTTTTATTTTATTTTTTTAATTATTTATCGTCCCCCAAAGTGAGTGGGGTACTTTGGACCCCGTGTGACTATTACGTCAGAAACTTGAGGTGTGACTAGTAATTGAAAAAGTATAGATTCGGTGAGTCCCGGGACAGCAGACGGCGAAGGCGAATGTACGTGTCTCCAGACTCGGTCGAATCTTTGATTTAGTGACAGTTGATTGGCGGCTGCTTCTCCGAAGCGACTTACCCGTTCGGTTGTTCCCGATTTTGAGAAATGACGTTTTATAAATCTGACGAGGTGTTTTCCAGAGCGAGGGCGCAACTTTAGGAACAGCCTGTATCCGTACCCGCATGCGGATTCTTCTAATAAAGTAACAATCTATTTTTGTCTCTCGCTCCCAAGCAGTGCGAGAGTGGCGAGAGCCAGCAACAGCAACACCGCGATGACCCACGACCGGTTGCTCTGCTCTTTCATGCTTTCGTGAAACAGCAAAATATATACGTTTCGTCGTCGAACCGCGCGCCCGCACGCACGCACGCACACGCAACGGATATCTCGGATTCAACGCAGAAGCTCTTATTCGTCGAAGCATGCACCCGAGTATATAGAGAATTTGCCCGAGAAACAAATCACCCCATTTACAAATGTACTCGCACACCCCACAGATATGGCCTTATATTGCGAAATGAATATTTATTTGCTCACTTTTTCTGCCATTTCATGTAGCAGCGATTTATTTACTTTGTACCTCATAAATTGAATGGATATTGGTTAGTTCCACGCGATGCGTATACACGTCTATAGAAACAACAATAAAAACGGGAGATAAAGAGAATAAAGAAACGCTTTTTCAGCTGCAGGTGTCGCCATCTGTGATCGAGTCGACTTAGCAACAATAATAAAAACGTCGTCGTCCTCGTTTGATTTTGTTCGAACCGTTCGAACAAATACGCTCAAGTCAAATGAGCTTCGATCTTGTAAACTGTCTTATTTTACGATCCAGCAAGATATATACACCGTGGCCATACTCGCCTCGCATGCTGCCGCTGCTCTTCGTTCTGTATATACCCAGCTTCGTGTGTGTACTTAACCTAATAGCCGTTAAGCGCGAATGTGAGAAGCGCACGGGTCGCGTGTTGTGGCGTCAGTGAGAAAAGAGTCCACCACCGCTCCCCCCTCCTGCTCCTTGAACCGGATGTAAGGTGCGCTCGAACGAGCGTTCAAACAGCCGCTGGCTTAGCGGGATTGTCCAAATGCTTCAAATTGATATACGCGTGTTTTGTGATTTAACTTCGATGCGATGACGCCGATAATCGCTCGTTTGTTATGCAGCGCAAGGGGGAGGCAAAATTTCATTTGGAGCGAACATTTCGAGTGGACATTACCGCGCTTTTTCGGGGTGAACAACCGATTCGAGTCGTCTCGTTTTATTTATTGTCAGTGGACAGAGTCAATCAACGAGTCAGCTCTAGATTTTCGACCGCTAAAGTTATTCCTCGTTCCAGGAATTTTCCAAATCCGTTTTATTGTCTTCCGACACGCGGATGTCGATAAGTAAAAAAAAATGCAACGATACGCACGTACGTCACATCTGAAAGTGACATGTGTGTGCGCGTGAGCGTCTCAGTGGTCCGCGTGCCCCCGGTTTTGAGATCAAAAATTTAATGGTGAATAATGTTAAACGAATCTCGATGTCGGATCTCGATACTTAGGAAAGGAATAATCGATCGAAATATCGACTTTCAGTACTCCAAATGTATTCGGTTTTCATAAAGAGGTGTGACGCCAATAATACGGCCCTGATTCTCGAACGTGCGAGCTCGAGTCTCTCTCGTCATTTGTCCTTCCCTTCTAACCCGCGCGTCGTCGTCGTCGTCGTCTTCGGCAGCGTTTGCCCCGCGGCGTCATCCACTTCGCTCTACACTTTGTGCATCAACGCTTCCTCTCCGTCGCACCTTCTCCGTTTTCCCATCTGCCTCGCACTCGCACGGCTCCGCACACGCCGTTTTCATTCTTCTGTTCGGCTCCTGTGCCGCGCAGCGACGCCATGCGGCAGCGGCGGCGTCACACCATGTTTTTCGTCTCTATCCGTTGCTCGATCCCTCTCGCGCTACTGGTGGCGCGTGCTCGTTGCTTTACCCCCTCTCTCTAACATCCACGATCCGTTGTTCTGACTCTTCCCTTCCTCCACCGCCGCCCCGCGCCGCAGGCGGCGCTGTCCTCGTCTGTCGCTCGGCGAGCACGCTCCTCTCTCTCTTTCTATCCCTCTGAGCCCCGCGCCGCTCAGCCCCCGGAAAGCACTAGGCACTAGGCACTAGCCGCCCGCCCGGCGCACCGGATGGTCGAACCAGCGATATCATATACGTACGCACGCCATCGCAGATGCTTCGTCGTGCTTGCCCCTTCCGCCTAGCCCCTCGGCTGCCTGCGTCTACAATCGGGCACTACACTCTCCCGAGGACTCATCCCAGATACGTGAGAGAAGTGATTCCGTTCCAAAGGAGCTAACCTCTGGCAAGAAAATCAAAAATATCTTGCCGAACGTTGCCCGATTACGGAGTCATACAAATTTCTGTGTTCGTTCGTCGAGCGGCTTGCAAGATAATTTATGGATAAGCTTGAATGTTTAGTCACAGATATCAGGATGCTGATTCCGACCGTAAGCCCTACTACATTATGGAAACCGACCCCGTAATCTTCACTGTAGCGTGAAACGTTCTTCGGATCAAATAATGGGGTTCTACGATGCACTTTTCTCTATGTTTTTCAATAGCGATGAGAACGATGTGTGATAAAGTTGAATTCAATGAATATTCAATTATGAAAACTGAAAACCAAAGTGTTTTTTTTTTTATCGAGTCAAATGAATTCGAGCCTGTTGTTGGGTTCTGGTTAAAATTGAAAATTCATATTCAAGTGAAAGGAGTAAAAGTGAATTGACAGTTTTACTTTTTCTCGATTTTTGAGGCAAAAATTAATCGGACGCCACAACTGGTGGGGAGAACCAATAACAACGTCGCTCAGGTCGCTCATGAACCAGAAAGTACGTTAGATTTTGAAAAACTGAAAATGGATGCGTCGGTAACGGTTAATTATTTTCAATAACAACGTTTCTACACTACCTATTATTACGAAGCTTTTCTCGTAGGAAAAAGATTACAACTATTTGTGCTAGCTCGAGAGCCACCTGACATCTCCTGAGTCATTAGAGCACGAACTCTCTTAACCTCACAATGCAGAACTGAGGCGCGCGCGCGCGCGCGTGTGTGTGTGCATGTTTTCACAATAAATATGGGAGAGATTATCGACTTGTCGAGATGTCTGTGGGAGTGAAAGGAAAAAATCAGTCTGTAGTTCCATTATCGTTTCGTCGAACTAACCGGAAATCAATTAAATCGATATTGCAATTTTTATACAAGTTTTCCTCCGTCACTATTTATTTGACCAACGATCTTCGGGAATGAGCGCAACGCAACGCAACCTTCTGGCTTAATATTACGCGTATACAGGACACCGAAGCATGCGACCTTCCGTTTTTTCATTCCACGTAAATCTCCCGCCGCAACACGACTTTGATACACAAGAATAGCTGGTAGCGTGACGAATTTATATACATAATTTTTTTCCATCAGAAACGATTGTCGAGCTCAATTATGAGCGAACCTGGTGGCGAAATCTAGAAATCGTAAAATATAGCTGCTCCCCAATTCGACAAATAGTTCCGACCATTCGATGCGTAACTTTTTTTTCTCGTTCTCACAACTTTGCAACGAATTTGTCGTTTGTGCACATATATTATTCAATTCGTTGGGACCTCAATGTTTCTTCTCATTTCCGGTTGCTCCGCAAAAACACCTGCCGCCCACCGGAAATATTTACATTCGCATTGCAACAGTCCGTTGCATACGACGTGCGTTTTCGCTTCTTTTATTTACCAAAAACGCGACGACGTCGCCATCTACAAAAGAACAACGGAGTGAGTGTATTTGGCGTCTGATTCGTAGCTCTCGTGTACAACGCGTGTCGCGTACGTAACTTTTTAGTAGAATACAATAATAATGCTAGTACACTCTCTCGGTGAAAGTCTACCGCTGTTGCTCGCAACGTCGTATCGAGAGAGATCATCGTCAACTGTATATAAAATTATACCTATACATATATATTAAAATAAACATCTCAGCATCTCGAGTACTCTTGCGTACGCGTGCAATACATCACGATTATGACGTTACACAGTTACGAGCTTCAGACTGCAAACAGTTTTCAAGAGACAAATGTTTCATTATTGTTCTCGTTTATTTACATTTATTCCGGGCTCTCCCTTCCTCGATTTGCCGTCTCACCTCCTGCATTTTAAGTTCGCAATCTCTCGTGTCCTCGAGGGAACAAAAAAGTGCCTCGTAGCTAGAAAATTTATTTCATCACAGCTATGACAGTGCTGATCTGCGTTTTACATGTTTGACCTTGATAATAACCTAACGAGGACATGGGCTTCCGCGCCATCGAGCCAGTCACGTATTTACCAGTTTCGGCAATTCAATATTCTTTTATCTTACAAACGAATACGTCACATGAACTTGTTCCAACCTGGGCCTGGTAATTATTTATGAATTGAGGAAAATGATGATCTTTTCGTGATTATGAGATCGGGACGACGGCGGAGCCGTGACGATTGTCAACGATCTTTGTGTTGCGTCGCAACACGCCGGATGACAAGGCGAAATAAAAAATTTTGGGCGCGCGTCATCTAACGACCTGCGACACGTACTAACGTAGCTTCGCTTGATTCGTCGATAACGAAGGACGCTTGATTTTCTGCAGAAGTAGAAGAATCCACAATGTACAGGCCATCAGCTGTTATACGATCTCGTGTTCAATCATGTAATTCTCTATTTTCTCTTCCTCGGTTACGGGTTACGGGCTACCGCAAACGCGGCTGCTGATCACGCGGCGATCTTACGTATTTTTATCGAACAGCTGATCATCGCATTCCCTGTTTTTTTACCTTTTTGTCTTTTCGCGACACGGTTGTCACATAACCTTGAATACTGTAAGAAATAAAGAATACCGATTTTTAGTCGTTTCGGTTAGCTCGTGATTATAATTTCGACAGTGAAAAATGTTTGCTTTTCGAAATGTCGCGAAATTTACGAATTTCGCTAGAACTTTCGCCAACACTAGTGAAAACATCGGAAACTTAGTGAAAGTAAATGAATTTTCCTTCTCTTTGTGAATGTTTTGGGTTCCTGCCGGCTCCTAAATTTTTCGTTTGTCAATATTATTATTTTTTATATTTTCACGTAGTTTCGATAAAAATTTGTGAATTGAATTTCGTGTAAGTCGAACAAGCATGGTGAACAACCAACGTTGGAAACTTCAGCTTCGTGAAGAAATGACGCTGAAGTTTCCAACGTTGGAGTCCAACGAAATGATCGAAAAAAATTCTCCAATAATTCCAGTAATTCTCCTATTTTGTTCCCTGCCAAATTTGCGATTCGTTGTTTTTCAAGCTGCACCCAACGATTCGTGAAATAAAAAATTGGTGAATTTCAAACGTTTTTTTAGTTCATTTCGTTGGACTCCAACGTTGGAAACTTCAGCTTCGTATGGAAGAAATCTTTCGTCCTTTCAGTAATATCGATTTTTGCAGTCGCATATCTTATTGAGATCTTTTTTAAATTCTTTTTTTCTATTCTCTGATGTATTATTATTTTAGTGTTATTTTTTGCTTTCGTGGTATATAACTAGCGCTACACATAATTGTTTTTTCTTCCCAGAATAACAAAGTTGTGGTATTCATGAAAGGAGTACCGGAAGAACCAAAATGTGGATTTAGCAACGCCGTCGTTCAAATATTGAGAATGCACGGCGTCAAGTATGACGCCCACGATGTACTGGAAGACGAAACACTTCGACAAGGTTGAAATTATTTTACTCAGTATCAAGTGTCCAGGATCCCAACTTGATTTTGATCATGAACCTTTAAAAAGTTATTGTAGAACATTAATTATCATGGTTTTTCATCAAAATTAGAAGCTCATTACTGTATATAAATATTTCAAACATCCCCACAGGTATTAAAGATTTCTCAAACTGGCCGACGATACCTCAGGTTTTTATAAACGGAGATTTTGTCGGCGGATGTGACATCCTCCTTCAAATGCACCAGAACGGAGAGCTCATCGAAGAACTCAAAAAAGCTGGAATTACAAGCGCTCTCTTAGAAGCTAATCAGGAAACCTCTAAGAATGCAAAGGAATAGCTTCGCTCTTTACAGATCTGTATATAATCTCTACAAGTCGCCAACCGTTAGTTATAATTTTATTTCTTTGTTTTCAATAAAAGGTTTCTAGAGAATGGCATCGAGGATTGGTTTTAAAAAATATTCTCACTTGAATTAGAGTTGACCAAAGAGATTAATTTGGAATGGGAAGAAAAAATGATTCTGAAACAGATGCAGAAATCAAATTCGAGTCAATTTATTGGGAATCACCCAACCATAGAACTAACTACTCGCTAGTGCGCTGTGCTTGGAGTGAGAAATGAAAAAGAAAATCCAAAACTTATTAAATTCGTCAAGTAAGACAGCGATGTTATAATTCGTTGAACAAATTTGTTTGCAGAGATTTTCACAATTGCGACTCGATCAAAAGTTTTGTTCTTGTCAATCCAGTGTTCGTTCGATCAGTTTCCGAGTTTGTGGCCAAGCGATTTATGATTGTCACAAACATGGAACCAAATTTAGTTCCCTCTCGATAATTCGATCAAACAAAATGAAAATAAATAAAGACACACACATACACACAAGGACAAACATAAAAGCATCATTTTATTCTCGTCACATACATATTTGGTCTTACACTTTATATTCTTGCAATCAATCTGTTGAAATTTCCCTAATTCTCACAATTTCACCTATCATTAATAGCATAATCAATAGAAAAAAAAGGGAAAACAAAGACATTTCGTATTCAACTTAACCTGGTCCCCACAAGCGTCGAGGTACACACAAATTCATGTTCTCGAATTCGTTTAATTTCGTGATTTCTACAAAGTAGCATTATCATCTAAAAAAAAAGGTAATTTGTGGGAATTCATAAAAAAACAGCGTCCACGAATTTCCTGTTTGCTGCAAGCGACGAAGGAAAAGTCGTCGATTGTCCAGGACGAAATTGAAGTAAAAATTGATTTGCGAGTTTCACTATTTCGTTTGAATCGGTCAGCCGTGATGGTCAGATTATTTATTTGTTCCCGTACTTCCTGTCTTTCCCACGACCCTTGGATCATCTCCCACAATCGGATCTGATTTCGTCGTATCTCAAATGAAATTTTCGAAGGCTCGAAGCATCGAAGCGCATTTCGTTCGTTCAATAATTCAACAAATGAGACAATCACGAGAAATTCGATGGTCAATTACTGACCGAACGACTGCCGCTCCCGGTTGAGCTTTGTCTCGGTAAATCGTGTCTCGTGACGGAGGCACCTCGCTGGGAAGCTCCGTAATGTTCGTAAGCGTCTTTTCCATAGGGATAAATATTCGGAGGTTGTTCACGAGCGACGCCGGTGGGTTCGCGGTTCCTAGTCGATTGTTTGTCACTCGTCATTGTTTTTGGCACGGTATTCATCGCTTGGAGGGTGTTGAAGCTTTGCATCACGAGGTGAGAGGCGACGGTCATGGTCAGAGGATTGTTCTGGTTGTTGAGGCTGCCATTGTTGTTGTTATTGTTATAATTATTGGCGTTGTTGTTGACGTGATTGGGAATCGAGGTGGGAACGATGCTGGTTGTTTCGGTGGCTGATTGGGCTGCTACGGAAAGCGGGATCACGGGGAGACTGCGGCTCGGGAAGACTTCTCCTTGAAAAATATCGGTTTGAGGCGATTGGCCGGGTGCAAGCTTTGGAAAAGGTGCGGTCTGGGCACGGTGCTTTCTCGTCGGAGCTTGAGGATTTTTCAAACTCGGTTGGTTTTCGTAGACGAAGCTCTCGTTGGGGGCTCGTTGATCGAGGATTTTAACGTTAGTTTGTTCTCGAGGGACCGAAGAACGTTCCTGCTCGTTTCTCACGAGCGAACCGTTCTCATGTCCGCTGTCCTCGCTCCCCGGGACTTTTTTTATCGGCGAGTTCCTCGTCGAGTCTCGCCTCTCGACGAGACCCATCGCGATCGGCTGATTGATCCCAGGATTCCCGACGCGATCATGAATGCTCCCCGCCGATCTTATCAGCATTTGCTCCTTCTCGAGCTCCGCCAACTTGGCCGCATTTTCGCTGACGATCGCCGAGCGCTCGCTCGAAATGGCCAGGTTCGGATCGCCGTTTGGGAAACTCCCGAAGCGAGCGACCGCGTGACGCTCCTGCGCTACTTGCGGCGCGAACGGGTTTCGCCTTTCCATGTGCTTCAACGTTCTCGCCGCTCGATGATTCGACGTCAGGATCGTCTGTGCGCGACGCGCTTTTCCACTTGCGACTCCGTTTTTCTTCTCCTCCGATTCCTCGCCCCCTCGATTCTCTCGCGCTCTCGTCAGGCTCGAATTTTTCTTCGACGACGCTTTCGAACTCGAGGACTCGATCGCTCGCGAACTCGGCCGTCTCTCCGGGAAGTGGCGCCCTTTCATGTTCACCTCCTCCTCCTCCACCTCCGAGTTTCCGTTCAATCTCTCCGCCGCCTCTTCCCCCTCAGATTCCTCCTCGTTTTCCTCCGCTATCGCACTCGACTCTATCCACTCCCTTATTCGATCTTTCTTCCGCGTCCGGTCCACCGTTGTCTCGATCCCGTACTGGGTCAATGTGAACAATAATTGATTCTTCTCCTCCAGCGAACTGTGGAAACTGTACATCGACGGCGACAGCTCGTCCCTCTCCTCCGCGCCCCCTGAAACCCCATTTTCACTTAACTGGATGGATAGCCCAGCCGATAAATTGTAACTGATCGGAATTTCCATACTTTTCGTGATGCAATAAAAATCTGAAAAAATTCAGCAACATTTGGAAAGTTACGAGCTACAATTCTCAATAATAATATTGCCCAAAAGTTATTAATAAATTGTTTAAATAAATAATTTTTTAACAAGTTTACAGTAAACCCTTGTTTTTTTTTTTTTTACGAATCGAATGTGCGCATTTTTCTGAGTGCTCATGATTTTTTTCAGAATTTTCGTGGATTTTTGAAATTCCCTTTTTTACATTTTTTAAGTGGCTCTATTTGTACATTTTTGATTCGGTAACCTTGAGACTTTTCAAAACTGATGGTAATTATGTCTTCTAAAACATATCATAAATTCAAATTTTTCAAAATTTTTTTCAACATTTTTTCAAGAAATTTCAAAAATCCACGAAAATTCTGAAAAAATTCATGAGCATTCGGAAAAATACGCACATTTGATTCGTAAAAAAAAAACAATAGGTCACCGCAAAATTATTGAATAATTAATTGTTTAAACAATTTGTTATCAACTTTTGGACAATATTATTATTGATAACTGTTGTTCATAGCTTTCCAAATGTTGTTGATTTTTTTCAGATTTTTATTGCATCACGAAGTACGGAAATTCCAATCAGATATAATTTTTGGTCGAGCTATCCATCCAGTTATACCTTAATTCTGAGCTCACAAATTATCGCAAAAATACTAAAAATTACCTGGAACAATAACATCTAAACTACGGAATTTAAACAAACGCCTGGTCGATATAATTGTTCATTGTAACCTTTTTTTCATTCATGTGTCTCAACGCATCGGAGCGACACGTCGTTTAGAAACGGTGAAGAATTTTCATAAATCCAGATACAAAACCAAATTTTTACGTCAATCTTATCCATCTCTTGCAGGCTCGATTTTTTTTTCAATTATTACAATAATCCTCTACATGAAAATTCATATATTGAACTGTAATTTTACATAGTATTTTTTCTCAATTATCGCTATAATTTGCTGGTAGAACGTTTTGTTTCTCAAAAAAACAGTGTGGGGTAAGCAGACCAGTATGGGGTTGGTTGACACATGTGTCGACGTAAATGAGTGCTCTAAATGGGCCTACTCGAGGTGTGCCAGAAAAAACATAATATTCTATGTGTGAAAAAACTGTAATTCTGATTGCGATGACGAGGATGAGGATGAAATATTCCTTTTTCTTGGTCAAAAATTTTACATTCACTTATGTCAACAATTTGTATTAATTGTTCGAATTATCAAATAAATAATATTGATAACTATCCGTTTTGGGTGGGGATCAAATGTTGGAATGACTAAAATTTCGAACAGCTAAAATCTCGAGTTTATAAACTTCGAATGATAATGTGGAGACGGATAGATTCGACTAGAGATTTGAATGCCGAAAATAAATAAAGCAAGGTTCGAAGCACGTTTACATCGAAAATAGAATGTAACAATCGCCCATAGGAGGATGACTGAAATATCGATTTTTCGAAAATTTGACTATCACTCTTTCGATTTATAAATTACTACGGTCAGCGATACTGTGAAAATTCACAATTTTCAAAATATAATAACGAAAGACGAAATATTACTGAAGTTGAAATACTGAAACACCCCAAAAAGTCGAAAAGTCAAAATAGCGAAACGTTATCTAAGTCGATCGATCAAAATAAAGAAATGCAGTAGAGCTCCAAATACACGCGTCTCACTCACTCACTTACTCAGACCGGTGATCTCCAATTTTAAACATCGCCATTTTGACATTCGCCTTTTCGAGCCATCGCTATTCTTCCGCATATCCAAGTTTTATAGGCTCGAAAAATTCACTTTCCATTTTTTCCTACTCTATATTCTGGTCTGTCTGTAAAACAATTACTCTCCATTGTGAATTCGAAAATATGAACTTTTGACATTCGGATGGTCTGTTAAAATTGCATTCGAAATGAAAACTATTGAAATATATATTTTCGGGTAAATACGAATTCAAAGAAGGAATTTTTGATTAAACACGCAATCTGCTGAATAGTCGATCGGGAATAAGAATTTCGAATTACTTATTTTTCTCCAAACTGATGTCACAACTTCTAAAATTTCGAAATATCAGCCGTTCTACAATTCGGTTATTCGACACATTGAACCCCACGCACAAAAACGCTTCGTCAAAAAAGCGATTCAATAACTCAGTCCGTCTTCCATTAAAAAATTCGAATTCTTATTCGAGATAGAGGAAGATTGCTTCTTTTCGAAAGAACCATTTGGTTTTTGAAATCGTTTTTAGTTCCTCGTAGCCCCGGTCTCCCCGACTTTCAAAATAACCGAAATCTTTTTTCTCACTCGTGTAATTTTCTGTATTATTTGAGAAGCCAAAAAGTGGAATTATTTCAAAAAGTTAAAGACGAATATTGTAAAGAGGGGGAAAAAGCCAAATTTCGGATAAAGTCTTCCCCCCATAAAATATCAACTGAAAATGAAAATAAAAAATTTCCAACACTTCGCGTCGAATTGCGCAATAATAAAGATTTGCGCAATGTATTCTTCACCATTGAGCAAAATGATTTTTACCCGTCATCGCTTTCTCCGCTCCCAACTTGGCGAGCCATCGGTCCTCCAGGTATTTATTCACCTCAAGAACGCTGATCGGCCGCTTTTCCAGTTTGGGTTCGAGGAGTCTCTTGAACATTCTGTGAAAAAAGGATCATGAACGGTGAATGATCGAGGATGAATGTCACCCCGAGGGGAGAGCACCTCAATTCTCACCTTTGAGCCCGCGAGCTGATGAGCTGGAACAACTTTGGTTTTTTGGCGATGTTGAGTGTCGCGTTGTGCCAGTTCAAGTACCTCGTGTACCGGCGGTCGTCCATTGCGGCCTTTTGCCAGGGTATGCATCCCGTCAAACAGACGAAAAGGACGATGCCGAACTGCCAAACGTCGTGCGACGTCAGAGCTCTGTGGACAGATAATCGTCGCGCATTTACCGTCGTTTCGATCGAAATTCGTTCTGCCTTTCGGCGAGGTCGGAAGCGCGGTTCGCGAGGCCAGAAAAGGCGGCGCGTTCGATACGAAATTCGCATCGGACCGGAATCCAACTCACTTGTAAGTCTCGTCGGTGTCGATCTGCAGAACTTCCGGCGGTGAGTAAGGCAGCCACTCGTTGTGTCGTCGTACGATCGTGTTGATTCGCCTCGTTTCCCCAAAGTCGCACAACTTGATGCGAGAAAAATCGCTCCTGAATACGAGAATGTTGTCGAGCTTTATGTCCCGGTGGACGAGCTCGCGACTGTGAATGTGATGAACCGCTGCCGCCAGTTGCCTGGCGACCCTTTTTGCGTGCAATTCTCCGAGCCCGGTCTCCGTCACGTTGGACGTGAGGTCACCTGTTGGGGAAAATAATTGGGGGAAATGGAGTTTTTGTTGCTTCGAGGAGAAAACGATGGAAAATGAATTTCGTTTGGTCTTTTGAGCAAGGAACGAGGCGAATCTGAGTCTCACCCAACGGCGCGTATTCCTGGCTGAAAATATAGAATCCAGCGGTTTCGAAGGCGACGTCATAGGTCGTGATGATATTTCGGTGTGCGGATAAGTGAAGTCCGTAGTGAAATTCGCGATAGAAGTCGGTGATGCTGGTGTACGCTTTCGGCAGAGCTTTGAGGACCATTTCGGTTTGGGTGCTTCGGTGCTCGGTGAGTAATATTTTGCCGAACCATCCTTCCCCGACGATTTGGAGGATGTCGAATTCGTCCGCGAGGTTCACCTGGAGGCCGAAGAGGGAAGCTGGTTTTTCATCACAGTGCATTTTGCGCGTGTTTTTCACCAGCGAAAAGTAATATTTCCACTCGCTTCAAAGGAACCAGTATCGTTCGCATTCACATTGTTCCGCCATCACGGATCACACCGACCTCGCGCGAGCCTCAAAAGTTTGTTTTTTCTTTACGGATCCGGTTGAAAATTGCCTCGATTTTCATTCCCATAGTAAAATTTATATTAATCGCGATTCTCCCCCCTTCGCATGCGCGCACTCGAAATCCTCCCTTCGAAAATCTCCGCTGAGGAAGATCTCGTTACAGCATTTTTATCAATAAGTGCTTTCTCATTTCTCTACGCGGCTCTCCTAACACATCTATCGGGAGTTCTCGCGACTCGCTTGTTCTTCGAGATCTACACGACGAGAAAATCTATTTATAATGACGCGACGACCGGAATCGTCCAACACGAGGACTCTTGCCTTTTCTCTGTCTCGCTCATACCCCGCTCCTCGCCCTCCGGCTTGCCCTCCCTCTCCTTCATATAAATATATAGCGCGTTATATCTCTGCGCATATGTTTGTGTATAAACGAGAACGAGAAAGGTCCGAGGCCTTTTCGACATGCATCCCGTGCCACTTTATCCGCCGCCACCTCCATACGAGCTACGAGTTATTTACAGGGCGCGAAAACAAAAACATACATGCTGTTTTTACGCGACTCATTTTCCTTAAGGTAGTTCATCCACGAAACGATTTTATTAAGAAAGTCTTGAAATTTACGCAGACTTTCAAAGAGTTGTCGACTCGCATGCATATCAAATTTTGAAGGATTCGTTTTATTGGTTATTTAAATAAACGTGTTTGAATACGAAGAAGAATACACAGAGGTATAAGGACTGTACGTAAAAAATGGTTTATATTGTCTGCATAATGAATTAACGTTTGGAGTCGAACGAAATGAACGAAAAAAAAACATTTGTAATTCGCCAATTTTTTATTTCACGAATCATTGGTGTAGACGAAAAACTAAGAAAGGCAAATTAGGCGGGTAACAGAATTGAAGAATTACTGGAATTATTGGAGCGTTTTTTTAGATCATTTCGTTGGACTCCGACGTTGCAAACTTCAGCGTCATTATATAACGAAGGTCTGGGGATGACGCTGAAGTTTCCAACGTTCGAGTCCAACGAAATGATCTAAAAAAACTCTCAAATAATTCCGGTTAATCTCCAATCTTACTAGTAATAAAGATATATTTCGTTAAGGAAGTTGAGGCATTATAGAGTGAAGTGTAAATAAAAAATCAGTCGAATTTTCAGCAAGTTTAGGAGCGTCCTTGCTGAGAAAAATCAATAACAATTTGGGCCAAATAACACGTAATCTTGTGGAAGTCAAGACACATTCAGTGATGTCTCCGTTACAAATGATGCTAAAAATATGAAATTTTTTGGGCAACATGAGCAAGGCTTGCCGAATAATGTTAATTTTTTTCAGATTTATTAGGAGATTTGCTGAGATTATATTAATAATAATCTATTTCGCGTACAGTTTTTGAGGCTAGGATCGTCACCGTTCGTGTTTCCGAACGAGGTTTCACCCGTTTTTCGTCTTTTTTTTCCCAACTTTTTTTTAAAGTGTATGCAACATTGCCAAACCGTAAACTGGCCTAACTTTTGAAAGGTACAGGTCATAACTTTTGGGTAAAAAAAATGACTGTACAGCCTCAACTTCCTTAAAGATTGAACGAAATTGGTAAAATGAGCACTCGTAATCTCACATTTGCTTATTTCAGCATTTTCTTTCTTCTTGGCTTGGCCCATTCCTGTCGCAGCCTTCTGTCTTTTTATTAACACTTTTTTCTTGATCCATTTCCTTTTGCGCTCTCTAAAGCGATTTTTGACATAAAAAACTACAGTATTTTCACCAGGGACGAATGAAATTTTGGGTTCACTCAGTGATGGATCCCCGTTCAATTAATCGCTTGTTATTTCATCAGTCAATAAATAAGTTGACTAAATTTATTCACTCAATTTTGAATTAATAACTCTGACATTAATTTAGAGTGATTATATCTTTAATTAAGGAGTAAAAATCGACCCAATCTAGACACCCATAAAATACGATCCCTCGGGCATGATCTACCTTAAGGGGGGGTCCTGCTTTAGGAAGTCAAAAAATCCGGTGTTTTCGAAATTTCTCAGCTGCGTATTATGTGGAGATCGTAATTACTGTTTGCAACAATGTTTTTCTCCATTTTCATGTATTTTTCTTTCATATGAATTAATATAAACCCGAAAAAATTGCGGAATTCTATATTCACAGCTCGATAAAGCTTCTTCTGTAGAAGCGTTTACGACGCTGAAGTTTGCAACGTTAGAGTTCAACGAAATGAACGAAAAAAAGATTTGTAATTCATCAATTATTTATTTCACGAATCATTGGTGTAGGTTGAAAAACTACAAATTTCAAATTCGACAGGAAACGATTTTGAAGATTTACTGTAATTATTTGAGAGCTTTTTTTTAGATCATTTCGTTGGACTCCAACGTTGCAAACTTCAGTGTCATAAGCGTTTTTCAAAATCCCTAAAAATATAAAATTTCGCAATTTTTTCGAGTTTTTATAGGTTCGCGTGGAAGGAAAATATATGAAAATGTAAAAAAAATTGGCATTTTCGTTGCAGACAATAATTACGATCTTCACATTGTACGCATATACCTGAGAAACTTCGACAATCAGACTTTGCGCATAAAGCATGTACAAATTAGTATTTCTCACATTGAAAAAACGATTTTGTACCGTTTTTGTGCGGGGTCTCGATTTTTTTCTTCGATCCGGTCGATTCCATTTCACGAATTAATGATCGGCTGGGTGAGGACCGAATTGCAAAATCCTCGAAAGCAAAGAGAAAATCTCTGACCGTTGTACAGGCTGCTTTCCCTCACATGCAGTTTTGACTTCCGATCATTCTTCATCGAACCCCGAGAGAATACGAGGCTCCAACTCGACCTATTTCTTTGCCCCTTTCCCCCGCAGAGCTTTCCATCAAGTTCACCGATCCGCGCTTTTCGCTTCGAAGATAAAAAAACTCTCGAAATCACGAGCGAGGTCACGGCGATCGGTTTGTGGCTCGATGAATACCGCGCGGTCAAGCGAAAAGCAATTTTTTTTTCCCAACAAACTAAAACTTCCATAAAAGCTCGTACTAACAATAAGTTAATTTGGCACGTCGAGAAGCGAGTCGAAAAGCCTATTTTTCGAAAACTAACTACTCCGGCTAGAAATTAGAGAAACTGGAGGATTCGGTGCGCGTTCGAAGTGAAAATTCGAGAGGTCGAAACGGTATTACAAAAGCTCAGCTCTCCCTGGTTTAATGCCAGGAAAAGGGAGAGTCTCTCGTAACGTAAGCTCACACTCACGCGCGTGTGTGTGTCAATACAGATATGCAGGCTTGTAAATCCGAAGCAAAAGTGTAAATGTTGCAAGTGCCTGACTATTTCTGGACTCGAGACTCTCCCATTGCCTGGAGTTGGCCGAGCCTCTCTATTTTATGCATTATTTTCCATCCTTTTGACTCGTCTAATCCACAGAGCACAAAAATCCCTCGAAAATGCGTTTCGAAATGCGACGATTAAGGAAGTTGAGGCTGTACAATCATTTTTTTTACCCAAAAGTTATGACCTGTACCTTTCAAAAGTTAGGCCAGTTTACAGTTTGGCAATGTTGCATACACTTTAAATAAAAGTTGGGGAAAAAAAGACGAAAAACTGGTGAAAGCTCAGTCGAAAACACGAACGGTGACGATCCTAGCCTCAAAAAACTGCACGGAAAACAGATTATTATTAATATAATCTCAGCAAATCTCCTAATAAATCTGAAAAAAATTGACATTATTCGGCAAGCCTTGCTCATGTTGCCCAAAAAATTTCATATTTTTAGCATCATTTTTAACGGAGATATCACTGAATGTGTCTTGACTTCCATAAAATTACATGTTATTTGGCCCAAATTGTTATTGATTTTTCTCAGCAACGACGCTCCTAAACTGTCTGAAAAATTAACTGATTTTTTTTTACACTTCACTTTATGCAATCGGTTTAAAAGCGGTGACATCATTTTCATTCTAATGCCTCAACTTCCTTAATCGAACGCAAAGTACCGAATTACGAATATTTTCGACCGTTTTGTTATTCGGATTCTCGAAACTTCTCGGTTGGTTTTTTTTTTTTTTTCAAATAAACGCGAATCAAAAGTTGACATTCGTGTGGCAAACTCGTTGATTTCACGACGCTGAAGTTTGCAACGTTCGAGTCCAACGAAATGGAGGAAAAAACATTTTTAATTCACTCATTTTTTATTTCACGAAGTATCGGTGCAGCTTGAAAAACTACGAATTGGAAATTCGAGAGGAAATAACGAAATTGGAGAATTGCTGGAATTATTGGAGGCTTTTTTAACATCATTTCGTTGGACTCGAACGTTGCAAACTTCAGCATCGTTTGTTTTCCAGGGACCCCGTTTCTGGGTATCTCGAATCAGCGAACGATTCTTTTGTCGGTTCGAAACTCAGGCGGGATTCCCGAAAGCTCGAAAGTCGTCCAAGAAACTCGAATACACTCGATGTGCTATAAACTCAACGAACATTTTTTGGCAAAACGTTCATCAACAAGCCTCACGCGCGACACTTTGTTTCTCGGAGCGAGCATATTTTCTCACGATCATTCTTCGCTTTTTTCCTCAATTCACGTGGATGCGGGCTTGATCGAGACGGTGATTAATTTCGTCGTGAGATCATGCAACTGCGCTTCTTCTTCGCTCGGGTCAACCGCGCGGCACGAACGTTGCATATAAAAACCGCATTTTTGTCCGATTCATTATTTTTTTGAGTCATTCAAATTATTCATTATTTTCATCGATTCTTCAAATTCATTCGGATTAATTATTCATTTTTTTCAGAGGTTCTGCCACTTTTGCCCGTTTCTCGAAAAACTCGTGCCGTTTCATCAGTTTTTATCTAATTATTGAGTAGATTTGGCTGTCTCGAAATAGCATCGATTCGAAGTTTTAAAGCCACGGGAATTTTGAAAATCGTTTCGAGTCTGCCGCGCGCGTTTATCGTCAAACGAAATCGTCTCGATTCGCACGATTAATTTTCGGATCGAATAATGTGAATGCGGTGATGATGCGGATTAAAGATTTTCTCACCTTTTCCAATTCGAATTCTCTTATTCTGTGGATCGAGCCTCCGATAGCTTTCTTCATCAAGCTCATTTTCGCTCGCGACTCCTCGACGCGTGATCGATTATCTCCGAGTTATTTTGGTCGTCGGTGAATATCTTTCCGAAACGGTTGATTGCCCGAAATAAATTTCGTACTGATGAGGATGCTGCGCTCGGTGCTCCCCCGGAGCTTTGGACTGCGACGACCGAACTTGGGCTATTCGAAAAGTCTCGGTTCCGCTTCCTCATGCTACTGTCCTATATATTCACAGACCACATATTTACACACCGTAGAACCATTCGAGTGAGCCAGAGTCGAAATAAAACACGTTTTTCTACCTCCACCCAAATTTGCTTACCGCCACCCAAATTTTCTTTGAATAAATTGACGGTTTCAAAAATAACGCGAACGATTATTCAATAACAAATCGCGAGGAATTAAAAAATCAATTCGGTTTTTATTACTGATTATTAAATACTAAAATCATTCGATAATAAATTAATTCAATTTATTAAGGAAACTTCGTTGATTAAAGGCAACCTAACGTCAATTCGGGTGGGGATCAAATGTTGGAATGACGAAAATTTCGAACAGCTAAAATCTCGAGTTTATAAACTTCGAATGATAATGTGGAGACGGATAGATTCGACTAGAGATTTGAATGCCGAAAATAAATAAAGCAAGGTTCGAAGCACGTTTACATCGAAAATGGAATGTAACAATCGCCCATAGGAAGATGACTGAAATATCGATTTTTCGAAAATTTGACTATCACTTTTTCGATTTATAAATAACTACGGTCAGCGATACTGTGAAAATTCACAATTTTCAAAATGTAATAACGAAAGACGAAATATTACTGAGGTTGAAATACTGAAACACCCCAAAAAGTCGAAATGTCAAAATAGCGAAACGTTAGAAAGTCGATCGATCAAAATAAAGAAATGCAGTAGAGCTCCAAATACACGCGTCTCATTCACTCACTTACTCAGACCGGCGATCTCCAATTTTAAACATCGCCATTTTGACATTCGCCTTTTCGAGCCATCGCTATTCCGCATATCCAAGTTTTATAGGCTCGAAAAATTCACTTTCCATTTTTTCCTACTCTATATTCTGGTCTGTCTGTAAAACAATTACTCTCCATTTTGAATTCGAAAATATGAACTTTTGACATTCGGATGGTCTGTTAAAATTGCATTCGAAATAAAAACTATTGAAATATATATTTTCGGGTAAATACGAATTCAAAGAAGGAATTTTTAATTAAACACGCAATCTGCTGAATAGTCGATCGGGAATAAGAATTTCGAATTACTTATTTTTCTCCAAACTGATGTCACAACTTTTAAAATTTCGAAATATCGACTGTTCTACAATTCAGTTATTTGACATATATTGAACCCCACCCGTCCATTCGGTGAAACAAATTTTAACAATTTTTTTAGACGCTGCAGATAATACAAATCTATTTTATTGATTGTGTCATCACAATACAATATATGAGCGAGATTTCCTGAATTTTTAAAACTCGAATACCAATAATTAACTCGATGCCTAGCTGAGACACTTCGGAAAAAAGTTGTCCACCGCTGAACAGTGTAAATTGAAACCTACTCGAGCGTTGCTTTTAAAATTTGGCACGTTAACTCCTTACACAATTAATCTGGGAGAGGTTTTTTCCAATTTTTCATAATTATTAATTTTCAATTAACAAACAGGCTCATTTTTAAGGAGAAAATCAGTGTTTTCACTTCCAAGTGTCACAAAAAATGCAAAAAATCGAAAAAAAAAATCCTCTCGTCGATTCCTGGTCAATTGTGCAAGAAAGTACCATGCCAAATATCAAAAAAGGATCGGTCGAGTAGATTTCGATTTATACTGTTGACCGATGGACAACTTTTTAGTGAAGTGCCTCTGAAGATTTGCTGTCATCGAGTTAATTATTGATGTTCGGGTTTCAAAAATTCCGGAAATTTTGTCCATATATTGTAACATGATGTCACAATGAATAAAATTGATTTGCCATTGACCGGTAGCGTTTAAAAAATTCTTAAAATCGGGTCTTTTTTCCACCGAATAGACGTCAACGCGCCCTTAAATTAATTTATCAATTATTATGAATATTCATTTATTCGTGAATTCGTACCAAATTCGTATTACGCAATGCGAGGTAGAAAAAAAAATCGCCACGTACAAAGGCCAAATTTAGTTCATTCAATTTTTATGTTCACAAATTATTTCTTTCTTTTCAATTTTTTTTGAAATTTCTCGCCTCCACATTGCTTTGCTTTTGCAATTTTTAAAAATCCTGATCCCATGTGCTCGGGGCGACTCCTGCATTCATTTGACGTTTTTTTCCTTTGGATTGTGAAAGTCTTGCAACCATTGATTTCCATGATTTTACAGATTCGACTTAATTTATCAGTTTTATTCAAGTTTGTTTCTTCTAACTTTTCACAATGAAGTGCTTTTTTTAGTGAATTTTGAAGAAAAGGATCAAATTATTTCTTATTCATTGTGATTTCTGGCACGATCTGGTTTTTCTGAAGGCACGTTTGTTAAGAGATTTATGTAGCAATGTATTATAACAGGGTTTTAGTTATTTAGAAAAAAAGCGTTTCACAAAGGGGCTCAGTTTTTCTTTGTAAAGATGAGTCGATTTTTTGAATGATTTTTGTAAACGTCATTTTTTTCTTAAAACGGTTTTCCCTATCTAACGTCGAATCAATTTTTGACGAGGACCGTTGTGCAGCGAGCAATTCGAAGCTCGGTTTACTCGAAATTTACTAAAAAATGTTCGATTCTCTTGTTTGTACGTTTCGCTGTGATTTTTCGGTGAACGATAAACGGCACACGCGCCAAAAGCGCACACCTGTCGCTGTCACTTTCGTTGGTTCTCATGAAAAATGATTTTTTGCTCTAAAAATTGATTGGGTCCGAAAAACTATTGGATTTTCTTGTAAATGTGGAACTAAATAATTTAGCGACAACTGTTTTGGCAGAATTAGCTCGACGTGCGAGCGCACTCTCCTCTCGAATTCCGCGATCGAGTCTTCCCCTCGCTCGTGCTCTGTCATCTGTCACGCACATCCTCGGGCTCTCGACGCGTTTGGCCGATCGCCAAAGGGCAGAGCGAGACGCTCCAGCGCGAAGGAATCAGACTTGGGTTTTGTCATCAGTCATCTTCGGGTCTTTGCTCGCAAAAGACACCACGAATTTATTGACTTTTGTAGATTCTCGTTGGAACGTCTCGGCCTCGAAGAAACATTTGATATTTTCCGTCGGAATCGTTGTCAGAATTTACTGATTTCGATTTAATCGAATTCATCAATAAATGCTAATTGATTAGTTAAAAATACAAATGGGAATTGGGCCGGAAGACGAGATTTCGTCTCGTTGCGATGAACCGAAATCGCAGTGATTATCGCGACAAGCTCTCAATCGATATAGTTTCGTATCATGTAAAGTTATCGTGAATTCTCGAACGCTGGCAAAACTTCGGCAGCAGCTACGAAATGTGTTTTATTTCGACACCGGTTTTTCTCTCTCTCTCTCTCGCTCATTAATCGCAGATGTTTTGCAATTTGTGATGCTTCGATGCATTCATTCCGAGAAATATCGTAAAGCCAAAACTTTTTTCGTTACGTTTTTCCCCCTTCGCCGTTCTAGATAGTAATTTTTTTAAGAAAATTATTGAATCGAAATTCGTTTAATTAATGTGCCTCATTTTTTTCGTTTCAATTATTCGCGGTACAATTTACGCCTCGTTTTCTCACAATAGTCACGACACTGCGATGCGAATTGGAAATCAAAAGCTTTTGTTGAATCAACGACATTTTTTCTCACCGATTTTTTCTCTAATGCATGTCTATATCGTATTAAATAAACTTAAAAAAGTTGAGGAAACTTTTTTTCTAGAACACACACTGCTTCGTTTGATCGAAAACACTTTAAACCACTCTCGAGTCGATGTCCACAGTTTTTTCACTGATTTGCTGCTCTTTCAAATCTGATCGAGTTGTTTTCTTCCACTTCGACGCACTCGCGTGCTCGCTCGCTTCTCCTTCGACTTTTTCGAGGCGTGACTTTAAAAAAATAAACAAATAATAAAACTACACCGATTAGGAATCGTTGTACCGATCACGATCCGACGAGGCGAGTCTCGGGACTTTTTCGACGAGTTGCACTCTCTCGTCTGTCTGCAGTATTTATAAAACACCGACCGGAAAGCGACTGAGCTGATTTTGGCGTCGAGCCGGCTTGGCCCCGCCGACTCGTCGACGACGTCGAATCTCTCTACTCTCTACACGCCCCAGTCTCGTAAGGTGAACCCTACGATTTGAGGTAGAATCCGATTTCCGTTCCACTCGGACACTACCAAACACAATTTTCACTTTTTTTCATACCGAAAAGTATGCATTCAAATTTAACCTCATTCGTTTATTATTCGAGTTTCACTAAAAACACTCGGTTCTCCCGAAAAATTCATTTTTATTCTCGTTTGATTATTAATTACCAATTTATTCATCACTCGCGATTAAAACACCGTCACAATGACAACAACGAGAATTTGCCACGTAAATTTCACAATGATTGTTGATTCATCGTTATTAGATTCGTCATTATCGTCATTCATTTTTTAAATCAAAATTAAAATTCATCGTAACAATGAACGATAATGTTCAAGTATTTTCCGGTTCAATGCCTGAAACTATTCATTAATCGTGTTCCAAACTCGAGAGTGAAAATTCGTTGAGGGAAAATATCACGAACATTATCCGATGAAAGGATAAAACTGATTTTTCTTCTCCCATTTTTTTCTCTCGTTCATTCCTCGTGAGATATATAACAGAAAAAGAATATTTTCCACGATACAGTATGAAAAATTCGTAGTCGAATTTTTTAGAGTCGAAGTCTCCCGATTATGAATGATCTCGTGATAACTCGGGGCCGTGTTCAGCTAGACACGATATTGAAGAGCAATTCTAGTACGTACTTAATATGAAAACGAAGGCGGAGCAAAATCCCGAAAAGTGTCTAGCCTCATTTCACTATATTTGTAATGATACGTACAGTGTACAAACGCGTGGCATTTTCAACTCTGTCTTAGAGTAATCATAAATTCAAGACGAAATTGAGAATCACAGTGCAGGTGGCGAGGACGCCAATATCGCGGGAAATTATAGGCGCCTCTCCCACTCCGTACCTCTCTAGCAAATATCCAAGTCGTATTAACAAACTGAACTAGAATTCTTGCCAATTTCAATACTTTCACATTATTTCGGCGAATTTGGGTCAGACGCGTTAGGTGTTATTTTGAAAATCACCTTTTTACCCATCCAAAGTTCGAGCCTCGTCATATTTTCGGTTCGACAATGATTTTTGAGTCAGGTTATTAGTTATTAACCTCCAAATATGATGAGCGAGTGCCCGACGATTGCATATATTCTCACAATCGGTTAATTGAATCGAGTTCACTGGATAATTACGTTTTCGATTACTTTTCATTTTAAAATACACGGGATTATCGTTCCGAACCATTGATTTCTCTAATTGCGAGGTCTGCTAGTAATTTATTAATCCGCGATAACGAACTAAGGCTTACGCGAAAGTTTTCCCGCCACTTTCTTTTTCACATGCGTAAACGAAGTCGCGAGAATGCGAATGAGATATCCTTATAACTGGATAAAGGATAGAGAATGCAGGAAAAACAAACCGGCAAAGCGATATGCCGGTTTCTTTTTTTTTATTCATTATATCGCATATTTGGCATTTTTTTTATGCCACTCGATGCTCTTCGTTAAACCGCGAAATGGTGATATAACGATAGGGGAAATTGATAATGCGATGATAGTACAAATGAAAACAATCAATTGTTAGTGGGTTCGTGAGAAAACAGGGGCCCAAAAATTTTGTTTAACACTGTACGCTGTACCAGACCACCAGACCGGGACCGGACGAGGGTTAGTCGATACTGACGCCTCTGGTGGTAAAAAATTGAACGAAGAGCTTCTTCGGTCCACTGAACTCTACTAATACTGGAAGGTTGATTCCCGCGACATTCCGACAGAGAAAGCAGAAGCATGGATCACATCCTTTTCTCTCCACTCAGTGCGCACGCGCATTTATTGTCGTACAGTCTTAACGAAAAATCGTTTTCTGGCGTGCAATACTTCCATATCCGACGTGTTCCAGGTCAGTTCTCGCGGTACTAGCTAATTTTATTGGTGGACTGTACCGACCAGTTACGAAGAAAGACACCTTCCATTCTGCGACTATCTCTCGCGGAACGCCGACTCAGCGTTCCAGATTTAATAGAGTTCAGAGCTTCGGTCCATCGCGCAGAGCAGCGCGGAAAAGTAATCATCTCCCCACTGTTGAGATTTTCGAAGTCGTTTTACAATACCTGTATCGAAGACTCGTGGGTCCTTCAAGAATGAGAGGAAGAAAAAAGAAAGAAGAATTATATGAACCTGCGTATAATGGGATACAGCAAAACGAGCTGTCGCTTCAAACAGGTGGTTGGGAGCATATAGTTTATTTCGCGCGTGTATACGCGCCACGTGTGTGTACCCAATTTACATAAACCCGTATACACAGGTATGAAACACATGAAAATAAAAAGTGAGTGTACAGGCGCGTCCATTGAAAACGTAGGAACTCGCTTTGCAATTGTAAGTTGGGAAACATCGCGCGGACAATTAGCAGTTCCTTTCGAAGTGGGAGACCAAACGGGGCCAAAAGAGGGGCTCTCAGAGCGGGAAGGGGGAAGGAAGAATTATATTCATTGCTTGTTCTGTCTCGTTGCAAAAGCGATGAGGAGCTGAAACGAAGGAATCGTGTTTTTTTTTTAAATAAGTTACGAGTCGTCACCGAGTGTCTTAATATTCTTCGATTCTATAAATAAACAATATATAAAAATAAGGTGATTGGATATTTATACCTGCGCATATATTTTGATTCAATATTATTGAAAGTAAAATGTTATCTCACTAATGAGCATATTCAAATATATGCGTTTAGGGGCACGATTATTTTTTTATATTTCGATACTAATCGTGCGATCTGGAATTTTCACAAAATCTTTTATTCGTTTATACGTTGATTTCATAACAATCGAAAAGTTGATTTCACTTAATGATATTGTCATTTTTTTTTCATTTCTGTGAATAATCTGCAGCACACGCGTTGGTATGAAAGAAAAAGACGAGTTGAGGATTAACGGTTTTACGCGAATAGTGTGTAACTGTACGCGTCATTGAGTGCGTGTTCCGAAAGGGATATATATTGACGTGACACACTATAAACATTCGTCCTTCATTCATGGACGCTTCGCAGTAGAGTGTCAATCGGTTTTGTGTACTACTGTATACGGACCACGCTCTTCAACACCTCTATATTATTTATATATACATATATAAATGAGTGTGTGCATCCACATTTTTTCGCGTCGTTACGTACACACATTTGTTTTTCTTCAATAATATACCTGTGTACGTTTGCATATGTGTATCATAAGTATATGTAATTTGTGCAATAGTGTCGACTTCACACAACGCGTAACTGTCAAGCTCAGTGAGGTTATGTTTCGTAATTCGTGCATACACACTTCGTGAGGTGTTTTTTTTTGTTTCTTATTACTTCACGATACTACTCGTGGGTGTTCGAAATTCGATTATTTTTTTTTCGCGAACCTGTATCAGTTGTTTTGTCCATAGTAAAGAAAATTTGAATCAATCGGAGTTGAGAATTTTCCAGTTCATCATCATTGAAATTGAATTATAGTCAAGATCTTAATTTTTTTACTTTCTTGCAAATGTGAGTCATTAGTTGCTTTGTTTATCGCTCAGTATCGCGTGATTTCTCTTCCATCGTTTACTTTTTTTTTTTAATTTTTGTTTTTCCCGCTTCTCCTGGAGACGAATTGAATAAAATTGTTCAGAATATGTTGATTTATGAACGGGAGAACAAGAAGATTAAATTTTTCTGCATTTATTCGTTTATTTGAAATTTAGGAATATTATCGTGGCAATCGTAATAACTTTTCATCATAGCGAAGAAGTGTTTAATATTTTAATCCATTATTGATATTTTTCTTGTTATAGAAATTCCTTGAAAAGGCTCAAGAGTGGTAATTCATAAATATACGAGAGGTGGGAATGCCAAGAGAAAAACCAAAACGCTGTCTGATGATTTTTCAGCGAGAGTGTTATTGAGTCACTACTTTTTGTTTGTTGCGACTTTGATGTCTATCCACGGTAAAGCGATAAACAACTCATTTTACAAGATGGATAGAGCTCACGGCTTAACTTACTCCGGTGGAGAATCCAATCTTCACGAATATTGGGAAGCTTATCAAAAGATGATGGAAGAGACAAAAATGCTGGACGATTATCTTGATGAGGAGTGTAGTCCACGCAGTTATGACGGTATTTCATTAAAACTGAAATATGAAAGTTCAAGATTTTTCTAAAAGCTTTAAATGGTTAATCCATTTATAAACATAAATGATCTTCGATCGTACGTTAATCGATTTATTATTTGAAAATGAAGCCATTTTATTTAACTTTACGTAAGAAAAACTGTAGAGTTTATAAATTGAAATTCAACGTAAATCACCAATGTGGTCCAGTTAATTCTGAGCAATTTTCACACTACATTTTTCCAACTTACTCAAAATTATCATACCTGCATTGATTCAAAGTAAACATTTTCGGCTTTTCTGACTAGTCGCATTGCCTTATGAAAATCTGAGAAAAGAAAAAACTATTTCAGTTGAAAATATCGGGTTTTCTACTTTATCAAAGAATTTTTTTTTAGACATTTGTCTCAATATATGGAAACATTTTTACGTTAATGTGCAATTGCTAAGAATGAATGAGGAAGAAAAAATGATTTAAATGAACAGTTAATCGTACATTATTCTACGAGAAACGCCGTATTTTCCGGTAGCATCTTGTTCAGTTTCTTGAAGAATCTTCATCTTGATATGTAATTGCTCGTAATGAATATGAGCAAATTAATGTTAATTCTAATCTGAAAATCATAGAGAGTTTATTTATGAGAGCATATCCGAGATTTAGTACTTTCTCTAGATTTTTATCGAATTTGACTTTTAAATAAGGTTCCATGAAGCTTAACAAAATATTGTGAGCATTCAGGTCGTATTAAGTTCCCGTTTGACTATTGGATAAGCTTTTGGTCATTGTACTTGATGACCAACGGAATCAGCCAGCCGCGACCGAGGTTCGTGTCTTTTTTTTATCGCTCATTACCCCCCTAAACATCCGGTAATACAATTTTTTCGTCTCGTGTCTGATAATGTACTTAACCCAGGTTATTACGCTCTCCGTAAATTACTCGGCTCTTGATTTTCGGTATAATTAATCATTTTTTTTATTTTCCTTAATTCATATGTTTTATGTCCATTTATCATGTTGTGTCAAGCATTTTGTCTTGTCATAATTTCGTGAATCACCATGAAATCTACGATTATGATATATATTATTTTACATTTATTTTCCAGCCAGTGTCATTGTATGGATAAAATTTATTGACTCTCGATTTTTTTTTTTTTTTTTCTTTAAATCACGACCAAATGTAAATGGTTTTCATTTTTAGAGATAGGAACAAAAAATAGACAGACGAAAAAAGTCAAAAAAATTTGTGACAATAAATGACGCATTGATTTTTTATTTACAGAAGGAGAAGAAGAGGCGGAATGGTTGAAAGCAGCGGGTTTGGGAGAATTGACAGAGCCTTGGAAGGCTGGACGCGAAGTTCAGCCTGACCAATTAGGAGCTGCATTAAGACCACTTTCGAAAGCTCAAGCCGAGGCTGTTAAAAGACGGGTTCGATCTCTTAATCACACAGTCAAACAGAGATTCAATCAACGTACTCGAGCGCGTAAGCCTGACATACGAGATGTTTTCAAGGACGTGGAGGTGAGAAATAAAAAGATTTCTGAAAATATCGACGATTGTGTCGTGTTTACGAATCTTGAATTTTTTTCGTTTCCATTAGTTTTCTCCATGAATATTTAGCCATCGATCACATGATTTTTTTGTTTGGCTGCAAGCGTGGGGATTATTTTTTGTTAATATATCTTTAACATCTTTTTTTTTTCAAGGTTTCGAGCACGGGTACAAGATCGCGGAGTGCAACTCCCGATTCGCTAGACTCAACACCGGGCGAAACACCGGGAAGTGCATCGCCGCCTTCTCCACCGACGGTTAGCAGTACGATCGAGGCACATGATCAAAAGTACGGTCTCGTATGGATCGATTGATTTCTAGTTTAATAGAATTTTTGATTTGCTGTCAGTTTATTTAGTGCACGATTACTTCGATTGATGCTTCAACAGTTGTGCACTACTTTTCCAATATTTTTTCAATGGTATTCCAAAATAATTCTTCATATTTCACGGAAGAAATGTCGCTCCACATTTTTTCGTTGAAATCGTTTTAAAAGAAGAGTTTCAATGCTTTTGCAGTGTGAGCGTGCCAAGTTTTGTTTCAATTTTTCAACGAGCCTCAACCGAAGGTAAAGAAACGGTTCGCAGACTACCGAGCGCACCAACGACAGTCCCGGCTCCGGTGACCGTCGTCGCACCAACGCCACAGCCGCTCCAGGAAATTTTTCGTAGAACCGGGCACTGGGCTCAGCGAGGAGACGTTGCCAGTGATTCTGGTAATGTTTCTTACAAATTCAAAATGTTTGAAAGCTCCGGATCACCAAAAAATAACTTTTTGTTCACCGTTATCTTTGGCTACTAATTTCTTTTTCTCAATAACGTCGAATAACTGTTTCAGAGGGCATTAAATTGACCGCGTATCAGCGACTCGGTACTATTCACCTTTCAAGGCCAGTTATACAGAGGCGAAGTGGAAGTGACCCGAGCGAAGTTGCAAATACCGCTGATTTAGATGTCGAGCCTCCGACCAAACTCTCCGTTCCGAAAGATTCGACGCTTCGGTAATTTGCCATTTTTATCATCTATACTATTTGTTTTCCATTATTTTAATTCTGTGGTAATGAAATTCCATGCTATTTTTGCTGAAAATTGTGTAATTTTTATTATTAATGTTTTTCAATTATCTTATCCACAGTTTTAACATTTTGGAAGTTGATTTTGTTGTCAAAAATATTTCAACATTGTTTTTGGTCAATAGACGTAGCCCCGGAAGCCACGCGACTGTAACACGAAGTCACAGTAGCTTGTACGGAATGTCGAGGCCGAGTCAAGACTCGTTGATAACTCATCCACTCAATCGTACCTCGTCTCATGGTCATTTGAGCTTCGAGGAAATGTGTCGAGCGAATGAGACGAAACCGGAAACGTGGAACGATGATGTACTTACGAAGGACGATGACGCTCGCGAGGGTGTTGAAATGTTGTCCCAACGTGATTTCACCCGACTCCAACCTCTTTTGTGGCTTGAACTCAGCGCGGTTTTCGACAAATACAATGTTCCCCTTGTCAAACGAAAACCGAATAAACGTAGAAGGAAAGGTGAGTTTGATTTTTATTTTCAATTGACGATTATTTGTGTTATTAATTAGAGAAAGTAAGTGCACTTTAGTCGTGAGAACGAACTTTCAAATGAATGTTCATTTTCAAGCGACACAACTTGAAAATTGAGAAACAATAACTCTAAAACATCGATAAATTAACGAGAATCTTGACTGTTCAATAACGAGTGGACAAATCGCTATTGTTTTTGTTTTTCCCCAAATGTTTAAGCACTTGTGATAATAATTTACTCGATTCCAGCTGGCAATTTGTTTGGCGTATCACTCTCGACTTTATTATTACGAGACAGTCAGTTAACGAGTGACGAGAGTAACATACCGCTCGTATTTCAAAAACTTCTACACGAGTTGACGAAGCGAGGTGTAAGAGAGGAAGGAATATTGCGAGTCGGTGGCCACAAGCAAAAAGTCGAGGCTCTTTGCGCGGAGCTTGAAATGGATTTTTATTCAAAGCCCCGAGACGTCGATAGGCTTTTCGAACGCACGCCTTGTCACGATTTGTCAGCGGTTTTGAAAAAATTACTTCGTGATCTCCCTCAACCTCTACTCACCGTTGAACTCATCGATGCTTTTTATCAAAGTCATGGTCAGTTGCACAATTTTTAAGCCATTCATTATTTATTCACTTTCCTTTTAATTCTTAAATGTATATCCAGTTTTATTAATACCTATAAATTTTCCGTTGCTAAACAATGAGTTTCTTCGCATTTCCAAGTGCAACGATTGACTTTTTGTTCAATTATTCGGACGACTATTCCAAAAGACAGTTAAACAATATACAGAGTTTGTAATTATAATTTATAATTATATTTTTTTCAAAGTTTTTTTTCGTCAGTCTGTATTTCTTTATGCTAATACCATGTTTTCCTTTCAACAGGCGTGAAGAATCCAAACGATCTCGCGTACTCGTTGAATTTGTTGGTGCTGTTATTGCCGGTCGAGCATCGTTGCACGCTGCGTGCGTTGTTGAATTTTCTCAAGGTTGTAATTGAGAATCAGAGCACGAACAAAATGTCGATACATAACGTAGCTATGATCGTGGCGCCTTCGTTTTTCCCGCCTCGTTACATTTACCCGCGCGACCGTACGGACCTCAGTGCTCAGGTAAACATGGCAGCAGTTTGTTGTCAGGTGACCGAGGCGTTGCTCAACAACGTTGACAAGCTTTGGGACGTATCGAGCGACTTGATCGCTCAATTGCGTCGTCAATCGGAGGAGGAGCGTTTTCGCAAGTACAAGAAAAAGTATTATTGATTCTAGAATGTTCATCTTCGTGAAAATCGAAAGACAAACAAAAAAATATTGTAAAGAAGAAGAAAAGAAAACGAAAACAAAACAGTGCAGAATCGAAAATTCTCCGTAATACCTTTGGTGCCTTACTGCCTCACTTTATCGAACTATTTTCTTGTAGAAATTAGTCCTTCAAATACGGTCTTTTAACCGTCCAACGTGTGAAGCTGTTTCGGAGATTTTCCCTCAGGGAAAATGATCCGTAAGAGATCGTGTCTTCATTTCTACTGGCATTTTTTTTTCACGTCTATTTATAATCGATGCTGAAAACATTTTCCGCTATTGTAGTCGCAGCTTTCGTTTAGTCGAACTTTCCGAATGGAAATTTGTCTGAAAATCAATAATTCCTCATTATTTTTTCGTTTTTTAACGACAGCTGTTGAAAACAGCAGATTTAATTTATCTCCATTCACACCGAGACAGTGACTAACTTTGTATTTTTAAATAATTCATATTTTGCCTCAATTTGCTTTCTTTCGTTAGTATTTTAGATTTAACGATCATGTGCAATATGATTTTGCATTGTTTCAATTTCAAAGGGTGCTTCGATTCCGAAATCAAGAATCCTCAGGCCCTCGATATTCAGGTCACAAAATTTAAATGAACAAAAAATTTATATTTATTGTTGCTCCAGTTTTTATTCGAAACAAATACGGCACGAGCATGAACGAATAAATTCACTGTTCCCGTGACGATTAAGATCACTCTTATCAAACAAATTCTACTTACCTTTGATTAAAACAGAAGCGTCTGATAATCAGATTGCAAAACAAGTGGCATTCGTTGGTACTACTCGCGTTGAGAGCACCGCATTAATCTACATTATAAATAAAAAATAAAAAAAACTACTTCCTGTCCATTATTTATCAATATAGCCAACTTTTCAAAATTTATTTCACTAAAAATACTGTTCATTGAAATCCACGTGACTCGAGACGCTCGAAAAATGATTGAAACTTCGTTTTTGTAGTAGCAACTCAAAATATTTGCAAATTATTATTTTCAAAGCTCGTGTTTCCACGCTCCGGAAAATTTAGTCAGAAGTCCACAGGATTTTTTAAATTCATAAACTACGCTAAAGGATAAGAACAGTCGACAATTTCGAGAGTTCCCAATTCGGTTTTTGATAATAGGAAGTCACGTGGAAAATGTACTTGTTGAAAAAACTTAAATATTCAGGCTGCAACGAATAAATCCACATTTGCAGGAAACTCGAGGACGTAAGAGTGTTAAAAAATCATTGCAATTTCTCACTGAGAATACACATTCGATGGAAAAAAAGATAACTGTGGACAGGCGTTTCAACAACGAAATACTTTCGCGTAGGCATTATTATTCTCACCTTTTAATGTGTCATTTTTACAGCCCGATAACGCCATATTATACACTAAGGATTTGTACATACCGTTTCGTAATTTGTTATGTTACGTTAATAAAGTGCCAAAGAAAAAAATAAACCCAAGAGGAAACTTAATGCTTGAATCCTCGGGCAGCGTTGGGGACGAGCGACGATTTATTTTGCATCAATCTTTTCAGGTTCATCTTGTTGATGGTCGGTCGGTTCGTCTGGAATCGTATTAATTTCAGAGAATTTTCTCAATTGAATGAATTTATTGTTGTCATCAAGCTCCCACGCATGAAGCAATTCAGATAATTCAGATTCACTGCAAGAATTTACTCACTCGTCGAGGAAGCGGAATTCTCTATTTTTTCTTCCCCATTTTCTTTGGACGAATTTGAATCTCTTCCGGTTTGCTCGGTTTCTTGATTTTCTTCAGGCCCTTTCATCACTTCTTGTTCCGCGTAAATTTGAGGAACGACTTCCAAGTTTTTCGTTCCCTTTGAAATCTCACTCGGGCTTTTCATACTTTGTCCAGGGCTTTCCGGTTGTTCCTCCGAATTCGTTGATGTTGCATCTTTCATAGTCACTGGTTTTCCTTCCCGGGACGGACTTGTTTTGGTAGTGCCTTGGAAAATTATGTTCGAAGCAAAGTTCAAGGATTCACCGATCGAATCGTTTCAGTAGCATTGGAAGCATTACAAATATATTCACAAATTTTTGTTCATTTATTTGTAGCACGTTTTAAAAAAATGTGGCAACATTTTCATTCCAAAATGTACCTTCGTTAAAGAGGCTTTGAACTCCAACTGGGATTTTTGAATTTTTATTGAGAAAATCAATCGGTTCCAAAACTGTCGGTACAGTAGGTGGCGTCGAGGTCGTTGAGTCACTCATAATCTTGCATTTCCACGGTTTTTTGTCTAATCCTGAAAATCATATTGACATTTTGGATCAAATGTTTTCTTTTTTAAATAATCGAATGAAAATTGAGTTTTCTAGAGGACGGTGATGGTTGTTTACGGTCAAGTTCGGAGATGATTCTTTCCAGCTCCGAACTGTCGAAGAGGAAGAGATTGCTCCTGCGGTCGAAACCTACGGTCACGAGAGGCAAAAGTGTTTTCCAATCTTCCTCGAGACCAATTATTGTTACGTGGTGACCCGCGGATTTGAATTGATCGATCGAATCAGCGTAAGCTGCAGCTCGCTGTGAATCGAGCATGGCAACTGAAAAAGCAATGGTAAATGTATATTTTTGATAGATCATCACTAATTTGTCATGAATTACTGTTTTTTTTCTCTAATTTCTCATCACCTGTTCAATTAAATATTACAATAATACAAAAAAAAAAAAAATGATCAACGACTCACTTATTAAAATTCTACGTCCACTGAACAGAGAAACGTCGCTGTTAAAGTAATTCTTCGTTTCCTCTTCGTTCCAGAGGCTACGAGATTTTTTCTTCGCATCATTGATGACCTCGAGTATTTGGCAATTGTCGGATTGATTGAACGGCACGTGGGTCGGAGGAATCGTCGCGTAAGATGTCATTCCCATACGCAAATTGTGCGATACTCTGCAAGGATGATAATCATGTTAATGCTTATCGGTTTTACTTTTATTGAGGCACATCCCGAGCCAATACTGCGAAAAAAACTTGCGGGAAAGCTTTTATGAGCCGTTCAGCGAATTCCAGTGACAAGGAACCCATCTCCGGATTCATGTGGTCGATCATCAGATAATAACCAGCGCTTTTTTGCATGTCGTAGCTCAGAGATCGAATCATTCGTAGAGTGTATTCTTTCGGTTCTGAAAGATCGGAGGGAACCAAAGCAAGGTCTCATTAGCGAGGAAAGCTTGTCGGGGAATCAATGGCTTCTGAAGTCGAAGTTACTCACCCATGCACTGGGGAAATTCTAGCCAATGGAAACCCGTGACCCACCCACCGAACGACGTGCAAGTGACGTTTCTCACTCCCATCAGGAGGAGATTCGCGTCACAAGTCAAAGAACATTCGCGCCCGTCATCTACTTCGTGACAATTCCAAGTTCCGTTTTTCACTGTCGGTGGAACATCGCAAGCTGCAATTTTGGATGAAAATTAAACAGGGTGTTCCATGATTTGACATTTTCTCAAAATTATTTTTATTTTTTCGATACTCACTTATTTTGCACACAAATGATTGTTTACTGAGGCAATCGAGGCCGTAGAAATGCGGCTTCACGTGGTCCGTGCGATCCAAATTCAGACAAGATGAGCTCGCTGGATCGTGATCAAGACCGGTATCGATTTGAGCCCATGGCGGAAATCCTTCTGGGTCCTTAACTTTTGGTATTTTACTGTTGTCTCCGATCCAGTACCATTCGTCCTCTTTCGATCGAAATTCACCCCCCAACCACACGTGATGAATTTCTGACGTGATCAAAAAAACACACTTTATCGTGAATGCTTCGATCAATCGAGCCAAAATTGCTTTCTTACACGGTGAATTGTACGAATATTTGTAAATGCATGAAACAAGTAATCGAAGGACTAATAAAATATCGTGCACAATTTCTGAAAGATTTAATATTTAACGATCTATGAAAAAAATTCTCATTCTTATTCGGATAAATGAAAAATAACTGTTGAAAAATATTCATTGGGCATGAAAAATTGAGTACAAAACAAAATATTGAAAATTTTGTTTCTCTCATTCTTGTCAAATCTCACGAATTGAAATTTGGAAATATGTTATAAATATACACCGTGCCTCTATCCCTGAAATTATTATAGAATCTACCGTCTAGTTGTCGAGAAAACAAGTAACAAAAATCACATTTTTATAAGGATTATAGACACTCCTATCGCAGGCAGACTTCCTGTGCGATGATTTGGATTTAATGAATAAGATCCTCCCAACTTTGAAGAGTCAAAAACAAGAATAAAAAAATATATTTTTAGATATCAGTGATGTCTTAAGACACGAACGGTGGAAGGTTTGACAACTCCATGAGCCAGCTGGTTTAAAATACGAATATGCATACGCATATTAATAGAAAATGGCTGTTGTTACATTTTGCTCGATGATTTTACTACGAAAGTATTTTCACTGCTATCGTTGTATTAAAAATTTGTCAATCTCTACCAATAAGTTACGCACAATTTTATTAATTGCGAGAATAAATTTTAATAGTTTCTTTGATCGTGAAAAGAGTAAAAAAGTTCGGTTGCTTTTTTTGAATCACAAGTAACGCACGTTCGCTTACACGATCAAATGAACATACCTCGTGGATGATCCCCCATGGCTTCGATAATAACTTTAAGCGTGTCGATGCTTCCCACGTGTGCTAGAACGCTTCCTCGATCGTTGCAAAACGAACGACTCTCCGACCAGGTCTTGTCGAGTGGATAAATAATGTAGGTGCTGTTGCCATGAGCAAACTTGGCTGGCTCGTTGAGCCAGTCTTCGTCCTCGCCCTCTGGATCTGTTCACCCGGTTCGTATAGCATTTATCACAGTCTAAACTTTGATAAAATTAAAACCGACAACAATTTTCCACCTCCTTTTTTCTTTTTCAGTTCGATTCGTCTTTGAGAATGAGTTAACTGACAAAATGTGCGTGGGAAAATGAAGAAAAGTAAAGCTCGCATTAAAATTTAACACACGTACACTCTTCGCAGACGAAATCGCGTTTTTTATCGCAATTCGTCTCAATGAAATGCGTACTGTCATCCAAATGACGATCCAGCAAGAGGCAACCTTCGTTCTTTTCAGGACGACCCGAACGCCACGGTGGATAACCGCTTTCGTCAGACAGAGGATTCAACAGGGAGCCAGTCGACATCCAGGTCCACTGGCCATAGGAGAAATAAGCTCCTATCCATACGGTCTCAAAGTCTTGAAAAATAAAGTCAGTCAAGCAGGATCTGCGAAGACTTTCGGTGACGTTGATGGGAACCAGGAAACTTGTATTTTCAAGGATTTTGACTTTTTGTTCGAGAACAATGTGACTTTCTACGAGGGATTTCAGGGGTGAAATTGTGAATTTTTTTGGCTTTTCACCTGGTCGCGTTTTCGTCATTCCGTTGGTTAAAATATTAATGACACTCGCGGTTTTGAGTATCGCCAAACGGTTTCCTTGATCTCGACAGAAGGTCGCAGCCTCGTGCCACGTGACTCTTCCATGATAGAGAGTGAAAGTGCTCCGGCTGATTTGGATCCACTTTGAGGGGACCGGAGCTTTGCACAAATCTTCTAATCCTGAACCGAAAAAAAATCATTTTTCCAAAAGCTTTTCCGCCTTTATGTCAGTAAGCATATTCATTTGTCGTTTTAAACTTCACTTTTTTCGCAGATTATTGGCCTCTGGAGTCGGCAGTCGAGATCAATGAAGTTTGGGAGATCGTGGCTCCGCCTATCGATGGCTAAACACTCTTTCGTCGGTCTCGTGGGCTCTCGTGTCCAGGGCGGAAAATTCTCGACGTTCGGTTCCATCGGGATTTCGGATTTTACTCCTGGCCCAACCCCTACGTCTACCCACGTCCAGGAAAAATTCATCCTCCGTCCGCCAATCCACGAGTCTCCCATTTCTATAAAGCAGTTTTATGTTTCTTCGAGTAAGAAAAGATTGTGGCTCGTTTTATAGAAAAAAAGCTCGATGAAAACGAAAAAATGGTCAACAAAGTATTTCGAGGAAAATTGAGAAAAAAATTTCGACAAAACTAAAGAGACTGGAAATGACGGAAAAAAAAATAAAGAGCAGACCTATGTTGGAGTTTGCAATCGATTGCGAAATGCTCAAAGCCTTTTCGGCGTTGTCCAAAATGGCCAATTTAGCGTTATAGTTGAGGCACAACATCCGAGCTTCGTCCCATGTGACTCGTTGAGAAATAAACATGTATTGTAGCCCATTAAGGGGCCAAAATTCAACGACGGGTTTTCGTTCGCCGTTGCCTGTGTATTTTGACAAATATTTATTCGCTACGAATTTACAGAAATTCATATTCAAAGATGACAAAAAAAAGTGCTTTGCGGTCGATACAATTTAAGAATTCGGGCGACTCGTCGCATGGGAGTCTGAACTACTCACACATGGGCTTGGCAAGCGATTCTTTGTGCCAAGAGATTCCACCTGAAAATAACCAGAGTAAGGTCTAAAGCTCCTAGTTTGTGTCTGTACATACGAGCGAATTAGGTTTCCTGAAAGCAGCGACATGATTTGAGGACAAATAAACTATCGTTGTTTAAGGTAGCTCATGCACGAAACGATTTTATTAAGAAAGTCTTGAAATTTACACAGAGTTTCAAAGAGTAGTCGACCGACGCGCATATCAAATTTTCAAGGATTCGTTTTATTCGTTATTTAAATAAACGTGTTTAAATATGAAGAAAAATACACAGAGGTACAGGGACTGTGGGTAAAAAATCGTTTATCTTTCCATATAATGAATGAACGCTTCTTGCCAAGTTTATGAAAGAGTACACAATAACATTGAAGTATATAACGACAACGCTGAAGTTTCGCAACGTTGGAGTCGAACGAAATGAACGAAAAAAACATTTGTAATTCGCCAATTTTTTATTTCACGAATCATTGGTGTAGACGAAAAACTAAGAAAGGCAAATTAGGCGGGTAACAGAATTGAAGAATTACTGGAATTATTGGAGCGTTTTTTTAGATCATTTCGTTGGACTCCAACGTTCCAAACTTCAGCGTCATTATATAACGAAGATCTGGGTAAAAATTCGAGACGATTGTCTTAATAGTAATAAAGATATATTTCGTTAAAGATTGAATGAAATTGGTAAAACGAGCACTCGTAATCTCACATTTGCCCATTTTGGCTTGGCCCATTCTTGTCATTGCGCTCTCTAAAGCGATTTTTGAGATGAAAAACTACAGTATTTTCGCCAGGGGCGAATGAAATTTTGGGTTAAGTCAGTGATGAATCCCCGTTCAACGAATGGCTTGTAATTTTATTAGTCAAAAAATAAGTTGACTAAATTTATTCACTCAATTTTGAATTAATAACTCTGACATTAATTTAGAGTGATTGTATCTTTAATTAAGGAGTAAAAATCGACCCAATTTAGACACCCATAAGATACGATCCTACGGGCATGATCTACCTTAAAGAGCTCTGAAAATGAACGAGAAAACTCTGCTTCGAAAGGAGCTGTCGCAATTGATTTATGCCAAGAAAACTTGGTTCAAGATTTCTTCGGTTTTATCTCAACTTCTTTACCGGTGTATAAATAATTGCAAATAATTTAAGAAACATTAACACCTTTCTCAATTACGAAAAAACATAAAAGTCATTTAATGATTTCAGAGCAGATTTATCAGTGAAATTATTCCTCGATTAGCAGTTTTTTAAATCGCTAAAAAATCTCATTATCGCACTTCTCTGAACGTACAATATTGAAATCTTAATTAATTAACGACGATTAGATAGGCGACGTGGCATGAAGTAGCGGTTTGCTCGAGACTTCGAATCCGCGCGTGTCTCGATTTGCTCGTCGAGTGTGACAATCGCGGCTCAATTAATCTTTAACGCGTTATTATACGAGCGAAAATTTAACATCTTAAAAATAAGCTCACCCACGCGGCACGTTAGGAAACTCGTTATCAGGAAAAACAGGATCAGGATTGCGGTCACCGACGATCGATTCCGTATTAATCGAATGAAATGAGCGCACATTCTCGTCAAAGCATGCGAGCAACTTTTATTCTCTACACTCGACTTTCCTATTACTGACTGCCCGGCAGGAAGAATTTCCTTCCGCGTAGTCCGCACGAAAGAACGCCAATTCTGCGCAGCTTCGAAAAACTCAGCCCCGCGACGACGTTATCGCAAATTTATTATTTTTTTTCTCTCCATCGTTTAAGCGTTTACGAATTCTCGGTCTCGCGGCCATTCAAATCGCCATGTAATTTACTAATATCGTGATTCATTACTCGATATCGTCTCATTTGTTCATGCCCCTTAAATCGATCAAATCCGGTCAGCGAGTTTAGAAAAACGTACACAATTTTTGCACACTCAGAAGGCGACCGTCAAGCTTTCTGTTCCTTCCATCAGTTGAGTCACCGCGATTACGAGCGTTCTAATTTGCACGATGAATTGTTCAATGACGCGGAGTCCACCGGAAAACCGAAAGCACAGAAATTTTTTATTTTCAATAATCTCCGTTTTTATTTATTCATTCACAGATTTTTCCACGACGAAAAACAACGCAGGACGTCACATGGATCCGCTTTTATTATTTTTCTTCAATTAAACATTCGAATCGTTTATAGTATTGATGCAATCACACGGTCGAGGGCTGCGTCCCCTATTATCGGGGCGAAAAGTGCGTTCGACAACTCCCGAGGACAACAAGTCGTTAGGACTGGTAAAATGAACATTATTTGAGCGAGGCGATGGCCCTGGTCACCCTCGTCACGAAGATGTCGCACGAGCCTCTCGACAGCGTTGTCCCTCGCTATTGTCATCAATCGGAGTCCGCTTATCGTTTCGGTCAATTCTGCACGGTTAAAAAATCCACAAATTCATGAAAATCTGTTGCGATAAGAATTTCGAATGATGCGATGAGAAAATAGCTTTTTATTCATTAAATTCGTATTCGCATATGAATTTTGATACTTTTACTCAATTTTCAACTGTTATTTTGCCTATTTTGTAAACGAATTGATCAATTTTTGAAATTTAACGTATTGTGACAAATGTGAAGTCGATTAAGTTGATTGGAAACACTCGGTGTGTTTCCATTCAGAAATAGGGTATTACACCTTTTTTTGAAAAGTGTTTTTCATTTATCCTGACATCGTAATGAACCAGTAGAATTTTTATTTTTATTTTACAAAAATCTATTTTTTATTTACGGTTTTGAATGTTCGCGCGGAAATGCTAGCCGCCAGACTGCTTCGATTTGTGACGTCGCTCCATTTTTCTGCTCTCACAAAGCCTTCTTCCATGATGCGAATAATGAAAAATATTTTTTTTTTTATTTTTAAATATCCAAAAACGTGATAATCAATTGTAAAGTTTTAAAGAAACGCAGAACGCGAGATAAAAATCTAGATTGTTTACTATCGGAGTGACGTCACATTCGAATCAAATATGGCGGTTGCAGAGTTTTAGAAATTTGAAAAACAGATGAAAAAAGATAATTTTTAAAATTGAGTTATAAAATGAACATTCCATTTTTACAAAATCTATCATAAACATGAATTTTTATATTTTTTCTTGCACGCTATAAAATATCCTGTTATTTTAATTACCCGGTCGACAAAGTGCGAATGTTTCAACAGCAGTAATTTCTATCTCGTTCGGTCGAAGCCTCGAAACAATGGCACGAGCAGTAGCGAGATATTTGAAAATGTTTCTATCGCTGACGGAGGAATTTCTCATTTGCAGATCGACGAGATCGACTGGCCAGGTCGAAGCTCGAAGGATGAAAATCGCAGTCCAACCAAGTCGAAGAATGGAGTTCTGTTCGGTTACTTCGAGACTCGAAAAATCGAGGTTTCTTCGAGCTCCTCGAATCGCCGATAAAAATATCTGGGCTGATACCTCGTACTGGATTACCTCACCTGACATTCGAGCAGCAATCAATCGATTAAGAATCTTTTCCAGCACAAACAACGATCGTGCACGTGTCAAAATACTCGAGTGTCATTTACTGGTATAATACCTGGTGAGACTATTCTCGGCACGAAAGAACTTGGAAAAAACGAAGCGTTAATTCCACCCGAAGAAGCACCAACTTCCTGGCAAGATTTGGGCCACCCATTTGCATTGCTAGACTGCATTTTCGGTGCTGATTTCATCTCCATTTTGGCAGTGTCAAATTTCTCGAAAGCACTTCCAGAGGTTTCGTGGCTCGATCGGTACCAGGGTATGTTCGAAGACGGAGACGCTGTCGCTCTCATGGAGCTTTTCAAGTTTCGTGGACCACGCTCCTCTTGCACTGCTGCATTAGTTTATTGGAACTTCATTACGCGGAAAGAGTTTTCGTTCATTTTCGTAATCCATTTCAGATTTCGTGAAGGATAAATAATAGAGACACAAAATAAACGTGCGAGTGCGACATTGAGAGGGACGAGACTCGAGTCAACTCCACCGGAGCTCAATCGATTTTTTCTAATTTTAGATTTTATTTAACAATGTTGACCCACACGAATCGTGATAAAGATCAACAATTGTCGATCCTTTTCTCACAACTCAACGGACGTTATTCGTTATCGCGATCGTTGATCGATACCGAATGGTCACGGTACCTTTTGCGCGATAGAAATCCGCAGGGTGACGTTGACCAAACAACTGCCATTAAACGTCACTTTCTCCTGTTCCACGATGCTCTTCACGCTCGAGTATTTACAGATCATTGTCTTTTTATTTCCCATAAAACACTGCGCGTACAAAAACAATTTCACGTTACAAAAAGCCACGGTTTTAATTGTTAGGGAATTCGTCTGAATAGAGTGGAAAAATGACTCCAATGCAAAGAGAAATTCCATGAAAAAACGCCACTTTCGAACTCGATTATAATGGAGAGAAAATAAATTAGAAAGCTCCTCTTTGCAGCGATTGTTCTCATCGTCGCGATTTATTGTGTGTATGTGCTTAAAAAAAATTGACTTTTTTTTCGCTCTAACCCCTCCAGAATTGAGTATTCCAGGGACAAAAATCGACTGAAAAAATGAGCTCTCTAACTAATTTCTTAGAGGTCAATATTTTTGTGATTTACGCATAGTTTCTTGAAGCTCATTCTTTAAGCTTTCCAAAATCCTACGATAGAACATAATTATCAACTATATAACAAGCATTATGGCCATCTGAAAAGTACATTTTTTTTTACAGCTACCGAATTATGCGTTTTTCTTTGTTTTTTCTACTCAATTTAATTATTATGCTTTTCGACGTTTTTTTTTTTCATTTCCTATGGAGAAGATATGCACCCAAACTTATATAAATCTATAATGATTCTTGCGAACTGAACACGTTTCCATATACATTTTATTCTTTATTAAATCAAAGAATACAAAAATGTGAGTGCGGGAGAGACAGCTGCAAATTTTGAAATCGAAATTCTTTGACACAGTTCGACCGGTTAAAAAAAGGCTCTGTCAGTCGATTTTTGCCATCGGTCTGCGTAGGCTGACAGAGCCTTTTTTCAATCGGTCAAACTGTCTCAAAGAATTTTCATTTCGAAATTCCACGTGAGGTTAGTCGACCGATCCATACCCTTGAAATGCGTAATTTTTTAGTGTAAAAGAAAATCATGTTATGTCATGTGGTTTTCGAAAGCTGAAAGAATGGGCTTATTCGAGGAACTATGCGTAAATCGAAAAAATATCGAGTAACTTACGAGTATTTTCACTTTTGCGCCGAAAAGCGAAATTTCCCCATGTTTATTTAAGGTAGGAGTCGCGCGACAATCGATATTAGACGAACTCGTGATTTTTAAATTATATAATTTTTACGTAATAAACTTTCATATGGCTAAAGGATTCAATAGGTTACCGAAGATTATGTCAAGAAATTTACGATCAAAGTTAGAAATACAACACGGCATCTTATGAGAAACCCATCCCGCCAACACTATGATTGCAGAATTCATTTCCTTATTATATTAGATATATAGTTTATGTTAAAATTGCTCCTCATAGATTATATTATAAAGATTCCAATGTGACCATAAAAATATAGGACCCATTCGAAGAGAATTTTAAAAATAATCTCGATGAAAACTGAGAAAATGGCAGGAGATCGACTGCCATGAAGTGGCTCGATATACTTGGCAACGTTAAGAATGTATAAATATATGTATACTTTTCGTGATAGCCGGCGAGTTTGGAGGCTAGGATATCTTTCGACTGTCAGGTGAGAAGAGAACCGATATATACTGAAAAATCGAGTCAAATAAGCAATCATAAGATATTTTAAATAATAAATTATTAAATATGATCTTGTATAAATTTATACGAATACAGTTTAAATTGCCCTAAGTTTTCACTATTTTTTTTTCATTCATTATTCATTATTCATTCAATTCATTCATTCATTCATTCATTCAATTCATTCAAATTCAATATAGAAAACCTTTTTTAGAACCTATTTTATTTCGACGATTAATAAATAGTCATTTGACCATAGAGTCGCGCGACTCTTACCTTAATGGGAAATTCGAGTGAGATTAGCCATCTCTAAGAAATTAGTTGGAGCGTTCATTTTTCGACACGATTTTTTTTTCATCGAATACTAAAATCTGGTAAGAGCGAGAAAAAAAAGAAATTTTTTTCGAAGCACCCCAGTGTACAGGAACCCGTAGAAATCATTCGAGAGAAATTTCGAAAAATATTGTATAACAGTTACAAAAAGTTGAGATTTTGAATAAGTATGAAAAGAGTGGTTTTTTTCTATGAGATTGCTGAGCATTTGTTTGATCGTGCAATCAGTTCGACTCTGACAGCTTTCTCGAGCGGACGAGGTGTCGGTCGTGGTGGTGTTGGAGGCGCGCAAGGGCGGCTGTCCATTAAATCAGTTGACAAGTCCGGCGGGGAAGGATTGTGTGTGTAGGCGCGTGGCCGCACGCGGCGATGTTTGCATCTCGTTGCTACACTCGGGGCTCTTACAAAAGTGCGATATCATTTGTTTGTTTAATTGCTTTGATTTGGTCGTCGGCGGTCTTTAGTGTTTGCGACGGTTGAAAAAAATTTGTTCGTCAAAGGGGTTCGAATGGAGAAAAATCGTTTTGGTGGATCCAAAAGAACGGAATGACTCTCGATCGCTTTACTCACCCGCGGTGTTCATCCGAACCGCGAAACATTTTTTCAGACGGCAATGAGGACACCAATTCCTTCGAGCCTTGTCCACAGAGCACGTACCCGTCCCGGCTTTATTTTAATGAAAAATATTAATTCTCATTCCTTTCGTATATATTTCTGTAGGTTGAAGATTTTTCGGAGTTACCTATGCACGTGTAGAGCACCCCGCGCCGGACCGATCTCTTGAAAAAGCAAGAACAACCGTCGCAACAATAAACGCCGTAGTGCTTTCCGTACGAACGGTCACCGCACACTTTGCACGCTACGGGCGTTGGCAACGTTCTTCCTGTTCGGAGGCGATCATTTATTATTCGATAAATATATTTTAACGGCTCACCCCAACACTCAAGCAGCTCGAATGAAAAGTTATCGAAGATTCTCTAGAAATTCGAGGAGCAAGCACTTTTCGAACGTTTCGAAACAATTCACACTCAAGCTCAGCAAACATTTGACGAGGTTTATTATTCTTGGGTGAAAGCCTCGAAATTCTGTATTCTTTTTCTTCAAAATCAAGATTCAGCTTTTTTAGTCGCCTCAAAAATTGTCGATAAGGATGTAAAAGCGGCTCGTACTGGTCAATGGACAGTCTTCGACGATATTTTTTCAAATAAATTACCACGGGCAATCACATATAGCACAATGTTATTAAGAAATCTTGGAATGATTTTTTAATGCTAAACAATATTTAAATTCATTTAAGGAGGGTGGCTACGTTCGTCAAATTGATAAGAAATTTATCAAATTTGGTGATAATGTTCTTCAACATCAAGTGCGAAGTCACAATTTTTTTCAAAATTTTCTTCTGCTTAGTTATCGAGTAATTACGGATTAAAGCAGATTTCTTATGCCCGGAATGTATACCTATATATATGGAAACGCTATGCTTATACACTTGAACTTTAGTGATCAATTACTCGATAACTGTACAGAAGAAAAATCTTAAAAAATTTGTATTGTCAAATTTGGCCCTAAAGAATATGTTCACCAAATTTTATTAAATTCTTATCATTTTGAAATTTTTAATGTATTTAACATGGTTTAGCATGGCAACATTGTATCGTCGGTAGCCACCCTCCTTAATTACGAAAAGGATTTTACGCAGAGTTATTAACACGACTCGGTAGTGCAGTATGAAAAGTTTACACCTGACAACATCGGACGTAGTCAATTGACAGCTGAGGTCAGAGCTTTAACTTCAAAAAAGTTCCATAGAGCATTGTAAAAATGTTTACATTTATAGATTGTGCGACGTTGCCACAACTTCACGGGGTTACGAAATCCTGAGCTTCCGTACGACGCTGAAGTTTGCAACGTTGGAGTTGAACGAAATGAACGAAAAAAAGATTTATAATTCATTATTTTTTTATTTCACGAATTATTGATGTGGCTTGAAAAATTACAAATTGGAAATTTGGCAGGGAACAAGATTGGAGATTTACTGGAATTATTTGAGAGTTTTTTTAGATCATTTCGTTGGACTCCAACGTTGGAAACTTCAGCGTCATAGCTTCCGTGAGCATTTGTCGTCTTTAACTTTATATATTTCTAATTCAGATGTCCGTTGACCCCTTCTTTTAACAAACCGTTAAAATTCTCAGGGTTCAATGCATATAATAGACGTTTTTTATGATTAACATCTGATATAAAAACACATCAAATTTTAAGTTACCAGGGTCACCGCGCGCGCTTCTCTTTAATTGTTTTAACACTTTTTAAATAAAAATATTACTCAGAACAATTGTTTCGAATAGTTCATTGCAAAAATCACGGTACCTACGGTCGAATAGAAATTGCGTAAGATCACTCTTACTAAATTACTCCATCACTTCACTCTTATGTCGCTAAATAAATTTATCTGACACGATCGCGATCGAATGTGTTGCAATTGTTTCCTCCTTTTTTCTACGATCTGAAATACGCACATGAACGAACTCCGAGCACAACATCGACAACCAATCAAAGTATCTATAATGGCAGCTTCAAAAATAACTCGCACTTCGAGATTTCGTGATGACTCTTATTTTATGAAAGGATTTGAAGTCATTGTGGCTATATATGAGACGTAAAAAATTGTGTTTTTTTGACTAAAAATATTTCGATTAAACAGTCGTTAAGAGAGCTTGAAATTTCACAGGTATTTTTAAGCCAAGTTTTAAGCTTGGACTATAGCATACAAATAAATTAGAGCGCCATCTGAAATGGAGCCTAGTGCTTATACACCCTTAAAATGCATCTTTACTTTATGCCAAAATGAAAAAACGCTTTCAGTGAACGGATTAATTCGCGAATCTGTAAAATTTCATCGAAACTGTAACGATTAGAGCTGCTTGGACGTTTTTCAACTCACCCATTATTATTGCTTCCGCGCCACTTTCACAATTTGAGTTTCGACTGCCGCAAGATTTTCACGAGAATTTATGGACTTGAGGAGAGAAAAGAGAGCACCCGACTGTCCGACGATCGTAGTTCGAGTGAGGTCAAATTTCCGCGATAAAAGTCTCGAAGGGAGAGAGTTCCGGCCCCGTCGTGGGAGGCTCTGTGCAGGTTGACACCTCTCGATATCTCGAGCGCGAAGGGTTGCTTCAGCCGTATAATCATCCGCGGGCTCGATTTTTATTGTGAGGATTGGAGGGGCAGTCACAGGATTCGTTGGAACGTTTCTTTTCCTCGACGTCGGAGCTCGATAGGGAAATATTTGTTCGCGGTGGGACAACGCAAAAGTTACGTGCGACGTGGCCACGTGCTTTCCTTCCGGTCGTACAAACATCGGAGTAACACGGGCCAACAGCAATAACAGCCTATAAAAAATGAGCAAAGAGAACGTCAAAAACAGAAAAGTGAAAAGCCAGTGTTTTCATCAATCCAACGATATCGAAACTCAGGAAAATATTTTCATTACACGGAGATAATTCAATTTGAAAAATTACTGTGAGTAACGATAGTGCGGTGACGAGCTGCGATTCGTGCTACTACTTTTTACGATAGGACTTTTCAGAGCTTTTTATTTCATCCATTAATTTATGGAATCAATCTTACAACGAGACTTTTTAGGGGTAACAATTCCTCAGCAATCAATTACAATCATTAAAAAAATTGAAAAATCAAGTTTTGTCATAGAAAAATGGACAAATTGAAAGAAATTTCGAAGTTCCAGACACTTGAAATTTTCGTGGGTGCTAATTTGCACCAGTGTCGTGTCTACGGATTGATAATGAAAATTCCCCAAAATATTAAAAATTTTACAGCCCGTTACAGGAATTAATACTTTTCGTTAACTCGTCTACTGATATTACCGTTTAATTCTCTCCGCGTAGATAAAAAACAGTCTTGTAGCAGCTGAAAATATCATTGAATTTTTTCGTTCAATGAAAAATCTTCGTTGTCAATGAGTCAAAATTCCGCTCGACGTTTCTCGTTCGTAACGATATTTTCAATCTTCGTTTATTGTATAAGTACACACGAGTTGGTTACTTTTTTTCTTACTCATAACTACTAGATAGTAACTTTATTATGATTAATCATACATTAAACTCTAGCATTTAGTTACTTTTTTAGGTAAACGGAGCAGCGACATTAGCAATGGATCTATGCTACGTAATTGTAACGACGAATATTTACAAAGAGCTCAGAGTACCTTTTCTCCTTTTCGTTTTTTTTTCTTTTTTTTTTTTTTTCATTAAAAAATTTTCGATATTACAACGAGCGAACGAACGCTCGTGATTCGACGAGTTTTTCCCATGGACTTAAAGCTCGTAAAATTGGAGGTTCGAATCGCGAAAAATGTGAGATTTGAGTGAAAATGAATTTGGCATAATTAATTTCGGAGCCGACCGTTGAACGAAAAGACTCAAAACCTTGTCTTCCAGCCAATCGAACTTCAGGATTCTCGATGTTTGTCGTCGGAACTCTTTTCGCGAGAGCAGGGCGTGGTCGATATAAATAATGATTGAGACTTAAAACGAGTAGTATTTATAAACTATGCGTGTAAATGCGAGCGGTAAGTGTACGATTCGCGGTAACGTTCTCGCTAGGACAACTCGAAGCTTTATTCTCAACTTAAAAGTGCTTCGACAATAATGAAGGAAACATGGTGCCTCGAACATGACCGAATCGAAGCCTGCTATTTCTCAATCATTCGTAACGAACTATCGTAACTAAAATAACGAAGAAAGTTTGTCATTATTTACACAATAAATTCGTTTACAACGATGGCTTTACCTTTCGCCGTATCCAGTTTGCTCAAACGTCAATTTCTCACACTCTCTACAATACTAATACGCAGTAATATCGTCGTCACGTTAAACATTCGATATATATATTGAGACATATTTATATATATATATATAAATAACTTAAATATCACACATCGAGTAAGGCAATATAATTTCTTGGACTTGAGAATGAAAGTCAGAAGAAAAATATCGTGACGTTACACCTAGACTCGTGCTCTTTCGCGCGTCTCAGTGTAAACTGCGATTTTTCGAACTCACGTCCTTCGTTATTGACTTGATTGAGTTACTTAAATTTTTGCTTATCGTCCGACTAGTGGCTACGACTTGGCGATCCGAGTCGAGAGTTTGGATGGAAAGGTTTTAATGGTCAACACGAAGTGCAGCGGGCTAAATACTTGGTGAAGATTCGAGTGTGAATTTCGTCCTGGCTCGAGATAGGATGTTTGCTGCGATCGATCGCACCATCGTTGCGTTTCGCTCGCATCACTCGGCAATTCGTATTTTCTCGATGCCCCGGAGTTTCTTCAACCGGAAAAAATGGGGTTTAATGGATGAACATCGTTTATGACGAGGCGAGGAGTTTCGCCGCGGTGGTCACGTGGTGCTGGTGGTGATAAGGGGCCTCCTGGGTCCCGTAGTAACTCTGCTGCTGATGCTCGCTCGTCGTCGTTCCTAACTGATGCGGATGCTGGTAGTACGGTGTGTAAGCCTGTGTCACGTGACTGTCGCAGCTCCGAGGCTCCGTTTTCACCGCAGGCACGACGCTTCCGGTCGCTAGAAGCGACGTGTGTCCCAGGTAAACCGGTCTCTCCGTTGACACCGATGATAATGAACTCTTCGAGCCCTCGATGTGATGGTGTTGATGCTGCTGCTGCTGCTGCTGCTGCTGTTGTTGTTGATGTTGATTGCTTTTCATCTCTGTTCGGACAGGATGAAAATTATGATTATTCAAACGCTATAGATAAGCGGACATGCTTTGCGCAATGGAAGAAAAAAAGCTTTGCAATTCATTTTTGTTCGAGCCGATGATCGAACTTGTCGTTTATTTTTGTTTATCTAATAAAGTAAATAATAAAAATTGAAATATGGCTGAGATACGAGGCTCGAATTGGTCAACGCTAAGGCAGAATTCCCGAAGAGCTATTCGACAGGCTACGATGAAATTTCATGCCGCATCTTCCGATAACGAAATCCGAAATTGCCGTAAAAATTTCCTCCACTTTCTAGAGGATTCCCGACGGAGGAAAATCTTCGGTGTCGATTCGCGAAAAAGTCAAAATCTCCTACAGAAGCCAAGATTTTTTACCATTGGAAGGCGACGAGGCCGCAGAAGCCGAAGTCTCGTGATCGCCGGACGACGATCTGGCGTTTGGCTCCGGCGTTTTTTTCGGCTTTCTCTTCCTCGTTTGAATGCCATCTTTCCGCATGGCCAACGGTCGATTCACACCGTGGAGCTTGAAGTAAAGACCGCAAGCGTTGCACACCGGCTCGCCCTCGTTGTTACGCCTCCAAAGGGTCGTCGTTCGGGTACCGCAATTCGTACAGCACAGCCCCAGTCGTCTTGTAGCTGTCTGGAATTCGGAGATCTGTCCCATTCGATAATTACGTATGCCGATCGTATTACGAGATTTTTTATTTACTATTTAACTTATAAATGCCGCCAACTCGCTTATTTATTAAGCCATTTTCGACCTTGACACAGCTTTTCCCTTTTCAAGGTTTCGTCATTATAAATTCATTTTTTCATTCAAATGTTGGAAGTTGATCGAAAAAGTAAGTTTTTGGGAGAGAAATCAATCGTGAATCAATTTTTATATTGAAATTTTAATCGACTTTTCATTTGATTAGTTTTTTTTTAAATTAATTTCATTGTAATATGAATTATTTGAAAAATCACTTTATCACGTGAAAATCAATGAAACGATCAATTAAAAATTTTATGAAAAAATTCATTCTCGATTCGTTTCTTACGTTAAAGAATTGTTAAATTCAATTGATTTTTTGATTTTTTCTATCGGAAAATTTTTTCTTAAAGTTTACATTAATTCTTTATTTTAATCTATTTTCAGTATAATTTTTGTGAGTTACGTTGTGATTGTCGCATGAAGAAGGTATTTCAATAAAATGGATTTTCTTGGCATAATTGCTTATTTTCAATCGGCATCTACCAATGAATTCAATTACGACGGGACGATTGAGTTAATTGGGAATATACTTACAAGGCGTTTTGAGGGCTTGATGAGTGGTCGATTCATCCCATTCATTTTGTGATAGAGGCCGCACGCGTTGCACAAATAATGTCCAGTTCCGTCCCGTCGCCACAGAGGGGTTGATATTGCTCCGCAGTTGACGCACTCGCGGCCTTCGGCGAACTGGAAATCCATCGCTGTATCTAAAAGAGATATCGCATTCGGGATCATTAAAATATAATAAAACAAACATGAAATTAATCGAGAGTGACGATTTCCCAGTTTCTCGATCTCCCGAGCGAATTTTCTTCAAAATCGCGCTCACTTTTGACCCTACTATTTGCGCGATCTCTCGATCACCAGTTGCGACGATTTCAGAATGAAATAATTGCAGCTCCGGGCTCTCTTGAGGGCGCACGAAGGTCGTCGCGATCAAGGTCGAAGGAAACGTGATCGAGAAAAGTCTTGAGACGAAGGATTCGACGAAGACACGGGGGCAAGGAAGACACGAATGTGTAAGAGTCTCGAATAAAGAGTGGTTGGATAATCGAGCAATGATAATTTGCTGAACGGCAGTGATAACTCGAAACGAGGAGTGATAACTCGACGATAATTTGTTCACCGATAGGTAAGAATCAAATGGTAAGTAACAAGTAATACTTTGGCCTACATCTCTGTGGATGATTTCATTAGAGCGAGATGAGTCTAAAAATAGACGGCAGGCGTAGGCGTGTAAAGATCCAAATCAGCGATTGCCAGTAGCGAATTATTTCATGGGTTGTAGACTCTTTGAAGCGGCGACTAGGTAAAGAAGCCGTTTGTGCAAAAAGCTGTTTGAAAAAAAGAGAGGGAGAGAGCGGGAGGCCGAAGGAAATAAAAGAAGGTTTCTTATCGATAGAACGTCAAAACGGTAATGGAAAAGTCTAATAAACCCGGACACTCTTGTTCAATATATTTCCTCTAATTATATCGAGGAATGACTCGATTGGAAATCATTAATTCCGATGTGCCAGTAAATGGGAGATAGATTTGTGATCGAAAAGCAGATATTATAATACATTCGTTTGGCTTAACATCCTTCAGCCTGCCTTTCTAAATACACGATATAAAACACACACGAGAACATAGACACGCCGCATGAGAGCTCGCCCGAGAGTATAAATATTTTATTTTTATGCTAATTTCTGCTACGGAGTGTAGCCGGACCATTTAAATTCAAAGTTTATTTTACTATGCCCGCGATGTGACGACCAGGCAATTTAGTAAAAAAGCGAATAAAAACAACCGGGGGAAAATAAAAAAAAATAAAAAAATAAAAAAAAGGGGCGGGGGGGGGGGGGGAAAGAAAACGAAGGAAGAAAAAATCACGCATAGCTTGAGCCTTAGTGTGTTTTATTTTATAGACCGTGTGCTCGCTGATCAACAACGGCCTCTGCCATCTGGGTGTCCTGACGAGGACTTGCTCGACGACAACGATGGATCAATATTCCCAGCTCGCTTGGAAAACACCCGTACGCCTCGATCCCTCCCTCCCAACAACAATTAAACCTGCGCAACCTTCGACACGGTTTCTCTTGGCGACAAAAAACCTCTTTGATCGATCAACAAATTTTCTGTAAAAATTTTCTCTCATCTAATTTCGTGTACTTTTTTTTTGACGACTTCGATAAAGGGAACGGGAAAAGACAGGAAGGGAACCTTGCCAAGGTACGTCGAATATAAATTCAGCGTTTTATACAGCATAGATTTCAATTTAGCTGAACTTCAGTAACGAGCGTTTAGCAAAACGTGTTTTTTAGGTACTCCTTGACATATTTTTTGATGCCGCAAATTGGGGCACTCGAAATTTGGACTGATTTCTAACCTCTGAGAAGCCGCGGTTATATAGCAAGAGCTTCTGCTTTTCCCATTTTTACAACTTCCATCGTTAATATCTCTTTTAAGGTATTCCTTTCACGAACCCGAATATTCTACAAATAAGTGATTTTAAATAATAGTAAAGTCAAAAAGTGCATGCGAACAGATTGGCGAAATTCCAGGTCAGGTTGTCGAACATTTAACAAAGAACGAACACACTCCGAAAATGGTAAAATTTATACAGGAGCTTATGGAGATTTCATCATCATATTTCTATTCAATAAATCTTTTTATTATTATTATTTTTCCAGCGTTAACTATAAGCTGCTATCAATACAGCATTAAATAGTTGTCTTGTCTTATTACAATGTTTTGGTTTAGAGGGCATATTCATTTATTTGCACTGCTCTACGTATCTTGTTTTTTTTAAATATCACGCAGCTTTCACACTCACATACATTGACACATACGCATCCTTAGATTGACATATAGGTCTTATTTTTATGATGTTATTATAAGGATTTTATACATTGTTCTGGAATCTTTCTATTATGTCGAGTGTTTTGAATTTCTTCAGCCTTCTGATTGATTGTGTTTCCTCTGTTGAGGAGATTTTGCGCTAGCACATTCGGGTGATTTGCGAGTCTTTGCTCATAGCTCGTGCTTAGTTTTCGGGCCGTCTCTTTCACTGTTTCAACATCTTTATGGAGATTTTTATTTGTTATATAGTATGGTGCATTCGCGACTACTCTGAGGGCTTTAGATTGAAATCTTTGCAGGATTTCGATGTTCGAATTGCCGCAAGCAATTCAATAATTCGTGTACTAAGTCATTCTAAATGGAATCCATAGCGACGATAAAAATAAAGGGTGATCGAATGCTTAAGGTCACTCCTGCACTGCATGCTAGTCAAGTGCTAAATTTTAAAAACGCTTTTAGACCGAGTTTATTGCACCAAGTCTCATTTTGTTCCTCAACCGATCTTCTACGAATTCACCACGTACATTTTCATTTAAACTCATTCCTGAGAAAAATTATGAATGAAAAAGTTTTTTCACTTAATGAACAATTAGGCGCAACGGTGAAACGATCAAGTTAAAAGAACAACTACATGGTGGATTCATAGAGGACCGGTTGACGAACAAAATGAGACTCGTTGCAATAAAATCGATCAAAAAACGAAGACAATTCTTTGAAAAACAGCAGTGAAAATGTGTCAGCGTGGAAATTTGCATTTATCAGTTGATGCTTTTGCAAAACTAGCGTTTTTAATATTTTTACATCTTTATAAGATATGCTGTAATACAAATCCACTAACGATACATTCAATCGGTACGTTAAACTTGGTCTAAAAACGTTTTGAAAATTTAGCACTCATTTGACTAGCATGCAGTACAGGAGTTACCTTAAAAGAGATATTAACGATACAAGTTTGAAAAATGGCAGAAGCAGAAGCTTTTCGTATATAACCGCAGCTTCTCAGAGTTTAAGAATCAGTCCAATTTTCGAGTGGCCAAATTTGCGCCACCAAAAAATACGCTCATGCGAGAGGAATACCTTAAACTTATTTTTTCTATCTGTGAGACAGTTTGTATCAGGAATTTAGAATTATTTAGTACAATAAAATTATTGAACAGAAATGTGACGATGGAATCCTCTATAAAGCTCTCGTATAAATTTTACGACCTTTCAAGTTTTCATTCTTCGTTGAATGTTCGATAACCTGACCTGAAATTTCGTCAATCTATTCGCATGCACTTTTACTTCACTGTTATTTAAAATCACTTATTTGTAGAATATTCGGGTTCGTTAAAGGAATACCTTAACATTCTGTTGGAAAAAAGTTCGAAACACTCCAGCAGCATTCGTCGTTTCCCATTTCTTCGATTCTTCACAAAGAATCTCCGCGGGGACAAATATTCGTTCGGTATCAGAGTGGCAGTTCTTTTCGGAAAATACACTCAGTCAGTAAGATAAGCGACGAGGATGATTAAAGTTCAGATTAACTGATCGGGCGTAACGCGAGCACGCGGCCAACCACTTTTGCCACCGCTTCTGCTCTTCGCCTCTGCGTACCCGCTGACGAAAAGTCAATTCTGGGCTGGACTCGAGCCCCATTATATAAACACACACATCCAACGCATTATATATGCACGATTAAACGTGGATCCTGAGAACCAACAGAAGCAGCGTGCTCTCGAGGAGAGATGGAAAGAGACGCAAGCCACACATTGCGCAGCTTCAATCCGCAGCCGCACTGCAGCCTCACGCTCTTCAAAGAGGCCCGCTATCACTTATCCATGATGCACATGGCCAGCCAACGAACCGCACCCTCCTCAGAGTTATTGCTCCCTTTCTGGCTACCTTAAATTAAAAAAAAATCCCTTTTATCCACTACAGAATGACGAACGACGATGTTCTTTGCTCTGACGAGAGCGTTGCGGCGAGTTGCTGGAAAAATTCGTATTTTCCAGCAAATTTCTTCAGTTTCTTTAAGCCACTGTGAACATTAATTTCTTCACACTCCAGAACTTTCGTCTTTAACTTGTCGAAAGAAAAAGTCATCAATGGGAAAGTGCGCGAGCACCTTCGTCCGAAAATCTTCCGAGTAATGGTTCGAAGCAAATTTTCCTGCTTTTAGTAGCCGGTTTTCAAGAATCTCCTCAAAGTAGGCAACCTTCTTTGCGCGCATCAATGTATCGAACCGCCGAAAACTTTTCCATCATTTCGATGACTCGGGCATCAAAAACGGACGTTCTCGCCAATGGAAAAAGTTATTGGAAGATGAAGCTTCGTCCGGTCACATCGAGAGTAAACCGAACACAGCTGCGGATGGAGAATTTTTTCTCCAATTTTCCGCGCGATCGCGTTTCGTGAGCTGGCTCTTCGCGTCGGACATATCCCAGGTACAGAATTCTCGTCGATGGGAATGGAGAGGAGCCGAGGATGAGTTGTGAGCCGCGAAGAATCTCTGATAACGAGAGAAAGAGAAAAAGAGAGTTCCAGACGCGCACATGGGTAATGGAAACGCGTTTTAAGAGGTTGGGTCAGAGGGCGCGTTCGAGATACTTTTTTCCTCTTCACTCCAAGTACATACATTCGTCGACTCGTACTCCTTTTCTACTCCGATGGGTAAGAAGAAGCTGGACGAAAAAAAACGTGAGAAAGTGCCAGGCGAGTTTTCCTATTTCACTGACGTTCCTTTCGGAGTTATTCTCAAGTTCAAATGAACGTTCCGATGCAACTCCGCGTAGAAGAATGTTTGCTGATTGATGCAGCAGTAAAAAATAAGTGAGCGAGAAGTTGTGGTTCTTTGAAAACGATAAATTCGTCGAGAAGAACTTTAAGTTTAGTAACAAGGACAAGCAAAGAATTTGCAGAAAATTCTGCCGATACTTTTACTTCTTTTAAGATTCTTCCTGATATAAAAAACCCACAAAAAGTGCATCTGCTCTATTGAATGGTCTTCGAACTGAGGCGTCGAAACTAATAAGGCTCGATGCTTTTTCTATAAACCATTATGCGTCGAGTTATTGGTGGCATTTTTTCATTACTAGCCAGTTTTTTTAGACAAATATATCATGTTTGTCAAATTGTGAAAAAAATGAAAATTCAATCGAACTTACACTAGGTGATTTTGATAAGAATGCTCATGAATTGCAATCCATAAATTTTGCTTTCTAATTTATTTTTATTATTCTGTAATGAAGTATTTGACAAAGCAATTTAAATAAATTAAGTCATTGATTGCATTATCCAACTGCTTGTAGATGAAATAAGCTCTAGAATGGAATGTAAGACTATAATTGTATGAAGGAACCATTAGAAACAATTTTATAGTGAATAAATACAATGAAAATTATAATTCATATGTGGCTATTTTAATATTGAAAACTTTAAAAGACGAAAAATCATTTCATTGTGACTAAATGTTGGTTTTTCCTTGCGTGCCTGTCATTTTTTAATAAGCGTATGGAATTTTACAGGTTATTAAGGATCAAATATTTTCCAATGTGTCTATGTTTGTCCAGAATTTTCGAATCACCAATTATTCAAATTCCAATCGAATCCGGTAAGTAATAGGGAACTCAGCAGATTCTGCGTTTGAAGCACTTTTTAAGCAACACTAACCCATCTATTCATGAAATAAGTCACACTCTATCGGCGATCCTCACATTGCTAGTTTCCATTGCTTAGTAGTTCGGCTGTTCCACGACTAGTCAAGTTTGCAACTACTTTATAGTGATTAGTTTCGAGCCTAAATTATTAATAAAATTAATAAACACTCACATTGAGAATATTTTTATCATAAGAATGTAATAAAATGCTTTAAAAATATCATAAAAGATGAAATTTACACTTCAACTTGACTAGCTAATGATTGAGTCGGTACCGGTGACACTTTAAATCTAGGCAACATTTTTATTGTGCGAAAGAAAGTTTATATCGGTGTAATGGCATCGAGGAAAAGGAATGATCAGTTCTTAAAAAAAAAAGCGAAGCTACTAAACGAATGAAAGCACGTGAGTCAGTCTCGAAAAAAAATTTCATGAAATTCCCGTGATTCCCGAATTTGTCCGAAGCTCGATCAGCTGTTACCGGCAGTCCAACGCAATGACTGACATCCGCTTTCGACGCGTCAAAAACTCAAGTGTTTTTCATCTTTTTTCTTTCTTAAAAGCCCTGTAAGTTAATTTTTTTTTAAAGCAACGGAATCTGTGATAAATTTTCTTCCCGATACAAACTTTTCCAAAGCTCCAAAACCGTACAATTTTTTCACAATTAATATTATTGCGAGTTCTCCCATAAGGTAGCGTGTTATAAACTCAAAATTGTAAATGAAAAGATTCAAAAAAATATAAGAAAAAAATAAGAAAAAAAAAAATAAATAAAGTAGTCCTAATCTAAAGTAAAACTAATCACTACAAAGTAGTTGCAAACTTGACTAGTCATGGAACGGCTCAGTGAAAATGAATTCGAGAGAAATTTCGTCATCCCAGCTAAAGCTGCTGCTGCTCTCACGACTCCATCAAAGCCACAATTACAACTTAACGAAGCTTATGACGAAGCGGAATAATATTGAATAATCAAAACGAATGTGAGCATTTTCAACTCTTTCATCGCCTTAATAAAAGAATCAATGTAAAAGTAATAATCATCCCATCATTAAGAATGTATCAGCGATTATCGCTGCAATAAGATTCTGCGAGAAAAAGTTTCAAACCGTGACCGTTTACGGGTTAAATATTATTTCCTGCAACACTTTTCACGCTCGAGAAACGCTTGTTTTTGTTAGTTCGCGTCCAAAGGAAAAACGAGCACGATTCTTGTTATCCGAAGCCTCTTCTTTCATACCCGTTTGAACGTATCTCTTTCTCTTCCACCCACGCTTTTCACTCGATATTTCCATCGCGTTGTTCGTTGTATAATACCATATCGTAGAAGTATAATAAACATGCCGCGTGCCTGAGAGTGCAAAAGTATTCTATTTCAATGAGAGAAAAACAAGAGAAAAGGGAAAGAGAGAGAGAGAGAGAGAGAGAAGGTTCGCCTAAAGTGCACATGTGCCGGGGTGTACGTCGGTGCGAGTATGTAACGAGCAATTTCGAGGGAAGCCTTTACCTTTTGGCATATAAAGCGTTCGTTACGACGAGTACTCGACGATCCCCCGGACTCTGTCGAGTCTCGAGGTCTCGAAATAGATCGTCTATGCGCCTGTTCCTCGAGAGCTTTAAATTTATTAAGGACTCCGAAGCAACACTTCCCCATCAAATATTGCGCTCGATGCTTCTTATCACTTATTTCCTTCTCGTTAACTCGAGCGCGAGAGTACTCGAAGGGGTTTTCGATCACTGGAAAATTGACCCTGCGAATCAAGTATCTGGGCAAATGGGCTCGAGGCATGCACCGGAAAAAGCTGCCGAGGGATGAAAATTTTCGACAAACTATTCGCTCCCAAGTTCGAGAGTTCTCGTGACTTATTCTTCTAGCATCGAATCGAATTTGACGAATCGGTAGGCAATAGGCGACAAAGCGCAAAGGGAAAGCTCCCCATAAAAATTGTAGGATAAAAAAACTTTTGGAGCATCGCTCGATGCCCTGGGAAGGAGGAAAAGACATTTTTGAGAGTGACGAATGGTGCTCACCATAAGGGGAAGCTCTTTGAAATCCAGCACCGTCGTAAGCCCGCCACGAGGACATCATCGCGACATTTTGAGCATAAAACGGGGACGCCGCGGCTAGGCTCGTGTGCGGATGTCCGGTGTGAGGATGGGCCGAGTGCGGATGACCGTGAGCGGTGTGCGGTCCCATGCCACCCCCCGAACCGCCTGTATGACTCGCGAGTGCGTGATGAGCGGCGTAGCTGTCTACCCCGTGTTGCCATGACGCCGTTTTCTCCCTTGAAAAGATGATGAATACTTTTTTCAAGCAACAAACCAATAAATGTCAAAAAAATCGGCGTTGTGAGCCCTTCCGTGTGAAATTCCGGAGGGGAATCCGCATGAGTGAACAATCGCGCGTGAACGAGTTAAACACGCGGTTGAATTAAAATTGAAATGCAATGAAAAAGACCGTTAATAGAAATGAGACACGAAGCAAAATCTTCGATGTTGAGGCACTCGCTGCTCGTTTTCGAGCCTGTATTTAAAGTGAAACTGACATAAAACAAGTGTAACTACTGAGATTGGCCTAGTTTATCGAACCCCCTGCGATTAGCTTCGTATTTCGTAGCCATATTTCATATTTTATTGTCAGCTTCGAGGCCCTGGTGCGAAACTCACATTGTTTTTGAAATACGCCCGTGTCTCCGATAAGAATGTGTTTCTTTTATCAACAAATAATGAACTATCTTAATCCGCTATAAACAGCTGTATCCATATTTATATGCATATGTAAATGTACCATGCGGGCGAAGCGGAACCAGGAAACGAGTGATACTGGGCAGCGGTTGCAGCCGATGGAATCGCCGGCCTCGAGGAAGGCACGTAAACCGGTGCCTGCAGTCCTTGCTGGCCTGGATGTTGTTGCTGTTGCTGTTGCTGCGATTGTTGTTGGTATTCCGATCCCGCGCCATACCCGCCGCTGCTGCTACCGTGGAACATCCTCTTCCCTCGCCCTCCCTTTTAACCCTTGTTAGCACCACCGCGGTCGCGTCATTTGCTGCAAATCAAACCAAATCGAACGAAATTAACTGCAAAATCACACTTTGCCCGCGCGCTCTCAAACTTCGTTTATTCCTCATTCAAATCGATATTAAAAAAACCCACTTTCTGTCGCAGCGGCTCACATATTCGTTTTTTATAGCGAAAAGCAAGTATTTTTCTTCGGTTTCATTTCATAATTAGTTTCACAAATATACCAATAGAAAAATGAGAGTTTTACCTCGAAATGAATCAGGCATTAGCAGGTAAATGGCAGTGCTTTTACTTTATTGGTAGATTGTTTTTTAGTGCACTGGGTGCGGTTGCGAATTTTTTCCTGGGTACGATTGTGACGCGAGTTATCGACGACCCAGAGCGCTGTTTTTGTAGCGTGTGGGTACATTTTTTGTGCGTGACAAAGCTACGATGGGATGAAAAATAGGATCCATCACGTTTTTCAGCGTACTAAAACAGAATTCAAGCTCCAAATTGAGAATTTCTGGTTGAAACGTTCCCAGATTTTATTTCTGCTGTTGCAAACTTCTAATTGGTTTCTAAAAAATTTTTATTGCAAATAATGTGATTTCGAACCATATTCGAGTATTTTTTTAACGTGTCGCAGCCATCCTTGGGATGTGGTCGGTTGCGACAATTTTCCTTTTTTTCCAATCCAACTTAGGGATATAATTGTAATTTGTATAAGTATACCAATGTACACATTACATTAAACAATAATTTCGTACGAAAATCGTCCTCCCCTACAGAAACCTTTGATCGTACACCCACAATCGTTGAGGTACGAGACGAAAGAATTCGACCAACGAGAATTTCATACGTAAAATTGCGGTGTTTACAGCAACTTAGGATATCAGTAGATCCATGATAATCGTTGTGAATGACGAATTCGAAGATTTTTCTCACACTAAATAAAAAATTAAAAAAAAAGAAAAAAAAACAATTTTCCTAGTTTGTTTCTGAAAAAACGACCAGGCGCGAATATTAATCATTTTTATTCCACATTGAAGATCGGATTGGAGGAATCGACGATATTTCATCGATACCTCGTGCCTGGGCATTCAGAAAGTCTCGTTTTAACGGAAAATGGCAAAAAGAAGCGAAGATCGAGTGAGCGAAAGAGCACGAAACTCGTCGGTTACCAACAGCCTGAGAATGGTCGCGCCATGAATAACTCGAAGTGAGAATATCATTTGAATAGAAATGTTGAAGGTGAGTGAAGTGTTTTACGGAGCTTCGTTGAAAATGGAGCCGAAGAAGCGAGCGCTGCATCGCGTCCGCAATGGCGGATGAGCTCTCGGAGCGAGACTATCGCGGGAAGAGACCGTTTTTTCTAACGTCCTTGCCGCAAAATCGCTGCAGAATGTGCTCGGTTACCGAGTGAGAATAACCGCAAGAGATATCCGTGTACGCGGAGTAAATTCTACGGTGAAATGGCGTCCCGAAGGCCGCCTACGCTCCCGAGCAACGACTCGGCCAATTTTTGCTCAACTGAAACTCGCACCGTGCGCATATATAGAGAACTTTAGTGCATTGGAATATACAGGCAAAAGCAGTATCGTTCGAAGGATACGGAGGGAGTGTATAAATGGTTTTCCGAAGGGCCTCGTCCGGGCACCTCGTATTCCGAAGTACGTATGTATACGTGATACACGGAACAGTCTCGCATCTCGCAGTCCTCGGAGATTCGATTCCCTAACGAGAGGATCCCATACGGGAGACTCCTCGACGGAAATCGTTTCCTCGCTGTCGCCGCGACCCTCAATCCTACTCTGCGCATGGTTATTCGATTTCGGCAGGTCTTTTCCTCCGTCGGGGTGAGTTTCCTCATCGAGCACTCTCATATACTTGTGGAAGAATCTTAGAGCAGCCAAGTTTTAAAGTTTTATTGGGAAGAAACGGCTCGATCGAGCCCCATTTCGATAGCCGCGGCTCGCGGAACGGCGTCGCCGGGAGAGGAGAAAATTCTGAGGGTTTCGGGAGAAGCCACCGCTGCCACAGCGAATCCTCGACGCTCACAAAGGGCTCTCCAACGTGCACATCTACACCGGTGCATATCCACACGAAAGAGAAACGGGCGAGAGGGCAACAGGATGGGAATCGAAGTGAGAGGAAATGAGGCGAAAGAGCGCAGACGCGTCTCCACCTCCGGCTCCTCAAGGCTTGGACCATGAATCGAAGATAGCACGGATAGCGGCCATCGCGGACGCGGAATACGCGCCCGTGTAGGCGGGACCAAAGAGAATCTCCCAGAGGTGCGCCGGCTCCCCTCTGCTCACACCCCAAATCTCTCTTTCACCTTTCTAACCCTCCCAAACCCTGCTCAATCCCTCCAACGTGTTTTCCCTCTCGAACCGTTTCGCCGAGGCGGCCTTAAGACCTCCGGAATTCCAGCTTTTTCTCCTTACTTTTACAACTCGACTATTTTTTCCCCGCTAAAGTTCCGCGACTCCAGCCAGTGAATCGCAGTGAAATCTCGTCCCGCAAAAAGCTCCCTCCGACGAGTTATTCTACGAGCATTCTTCCTCCTTTCTCGCTTTCGTTGAACCTCGCGTTTTCGGTCGATCGTCGCATGAGCTGTGCAGAAGTGGGAAAATGTAAAAACTACTTCTCCGGAGTCGGCTGCGAGCACCATCCAGCAGACTCGAGATCAAATAACATTACGTTACATTTGATACCGCGGAGCGATAAACCAGTCGCCCGCGCGCTTACGAATTCTCGTACGCCGAAGAAGCACTATATAAATATATAAAATATATGAAATGCATACAACATGAGTGTATGCATGCTCGCCAGCCGAAGCACGGTAATTTAATTGCGATCATAAATTAAATATCGTTCAGCGACGGAACGCTTATAAATTCCGATACGCGTTGCTCTCGGTGCTCGCAAACACATACTCCAGCATTATGTGTGTGTGTGTGTGTGTGTGCATGAATCTCGTATGAATGATGCACAAACCCGGTGGTAGGTTCGTGTACGTACAAAAATGTCATCGGTAAGGAGCGATTAGATAATGGGAGGCGATGTACAAGGTGCTGATGCCCAGAAAATCTCGTTCGTATCCGCGTAAATGAAGCAAGTTTTGTGAGTTTTATTTTGCCATTGGAGAGCCGAGCAACGCTATGACGGAGCAGGAAAGAATTTGAGGAGATAAAAGATTCAGTGTCGAAATAATAATCTCGATACCGAAACTGTGCAGGAGCCGATGAAATTTTGGAGTGTTTGTGTTACGTTAGAAAAGAGGGGGAAAGCTGGAAAATTTACTCGTTGATGATTCGTTGTTGGAATTAACCACTTGGCGGACTCCTCGCGCAGGCACCCCGCGATAAATTTCTTTGTTTTTCTTCAAGCTCTCGAGTTTTCCCTTGCGAGAGTGAAATACCTTGATAAATCAGCATACTTCCATTTAAACGTTTTATTTACCTGATGCATATGCGCACGCACGTATAAATATACGAATGCGGATTCTCGTTATGTATAAACTATAACTATTTATCATAAATGTGTATAATATGCAAGCAATGAGCGTGATAAAATGAAGATAGAATGCACAAGCGATGTAAAAACATAGTACGTCTCGTATAAAATAAAGTTGCGGTGAAAAGTTTAAAGATAACTCGTATCATTAATGACCGGGAATAAAAGTACAATGTTTCGGAATAGCTGCTTGCGCTACGAAATCAATGACCGAGGTATGCGTCACGGATTGCAAGCTCCAAGATCACGGTACGGTGCGTTATTGCAGGCGGGGAGTGTGAAACTCGGTAAACTCGACATCGTTAGTGATCATAATGCTAAAGAGCGCTGACGGCGTTCGAGCACTAACTTTCCTTGCATTGGATATATACTCGAGGAAAAATCTCTGCGCGAAACACTCCCACACGATGGAATAAAATGGTAGCAGCGAGATTTAAAAGTTTTTATAAAAATCCTTAAATTCGCACTTTTTGGGGGATGAATTGAGATCGTGGAAAGTAAAAGCGATGAGGATTGAGCTGACGATGGGATCGGGAATCGTTCGGATAATTGTGTCGATTCGATTTTCAAGTTTGAAAGTTCGGACGATAAATTTCAGGAGGATGAAAAAATGGCTTTTTTCAATTTCGTAAATGAATAAGGAGTCGGAGCGCTCGAACTACATCGCAGCTTGCTCTTAGAATACCTCAAGCAACTTTCTTAGCATAACTCATATTCATACACGTCAGAGTCTCGAGGCTCGTGCACGCGAGCAATATAAATTAACGCTTCAAGCTCCCCAGCAATTCCTCTATTTCTTCTAAAGTTTCTCTAATCCGGTAACGCGAGTTTCAAAACGCCGTAGACCCACCTGCGTTGAATGCTCGCGTATTGCACTTGTTCAGTTGTTTTCAGTTTCCGAATTTGGATAAATCACTCGAAACAACTTCTCCGATTCGTTAAGGTTTCACGAACCCGAATATTCTACAAATAACCGATTTTAAGTGACAGTAAAGTAAAAGTGCATGGGAATAGATTTGCGAAATTTCAGGTCAGGTTATCGGACATTTAACAAAGAATGAAAACTCCGAAAATCGTAAAATTTATACGGGAGCTTATGGAGCAGATTTCATCATCACATTCGATAATAATTCATCTACTAAATCATTCTAAATTCCTGATACAAACTGTTTCACAGATAGAAAAAAAAGTTAGAAAAAGAAGTTAGAAAAATGGCAAGAGCTTTTCCTGTATAACCGTGACTTTTGAGGGGTTAGGAATCAGTCGAAATTTCGAGTGCTCCAATTTGCACCACTAAAAATACGCTCATGCGAAAGGAATACCTTAATCTTCCCTGATTCATTAATTTCTATATGTTTTTCTTTTTGCCAAAAATAAAAAATCTTTAACCGTTTCGTGCATCACAGTGACGGGGTTCTCGTCTTGTCCCGAGTTCGTAAATTATTCTAGAGATTGAAGTCCCTCAAAGGTCTCGCCGACTTCAGAAAGAGATGAGAAAAAATAGATTTTCGAAATGCAATGAAATTTGGGTTGGAGTGTCGTTTCTAAACGTGTGCAGCAGCGTGTTTCCAGAGTTATCGTAGCAAATACGACTCTCCGAGCCCCCCGGTAAGAACAGGTGTAACCAAAGTGTGTGGCGTGTTCCTAGCGAGTTGCACAAACGCGCGATTCCAATAAATTGAAACTGTTATTAGCGGTGGTCCGAATGCGGCGGGTTTCCTGTCTGCGTTTTGTCGGCGACCGTTTTATTCTGACGTGTAGTATCAGGCCTTAAATCGAGGCTGGTTCGCGTACAAGAGATTTCAATGTCCAGAATTGCACCTCCTGTGAAGTTGCGGTATTGAGGAGCGATGTAAGGAGAGCATTACACGTTTTGCCGATACGCGTATAAAACGTGTTCGTTTAGTTTGTCGCGCTTGAGCGAGTGCGCCGAGACGGGGGAACCCGTTGCGAAATCGATCGCTAATAATTGAACAATTGAGAGCCCACTGTCGGCATACAATAAACTTAGTTGTGGGTCTCGAGACAGGCGAGCACAAAGCCTGCATTCGCGCTTGGCCAGCACGATTTATTGAGACGACAAATAGTTGTTAAAGTGGACAATGATTTGTGGAGTGATCGCGGGCGCGATCGTTGGTGGGTGGCGTCGTTGAGAAATGACAAATCCGAAAAATACACGGAGAGACTTTTACACGAATATTTCGGATGAATTTTCTAGAAAAATTTGCCATGTTTTTTATAACAGCGCTGTTCTATATCGCAATTCCGTTACGTTTCACCAAAGTGCATAGTAATTTTGATGCCGAAAGCACTTCTCTCAAATTTTACTATGTACGACAGGCAAAATTTAGGTCTGCGACATTCTTACATCGAGCGATGTATCGATATCCGTATGTCACTCGTGTCTTTGGCGAAATGTTATAAAAATTGGTGAATTCGACTGGACGCATGAATTTTGCTGTGTTATCGAGCAAAATTCAGTGCGGTAAAAGGAAAAATACGAAACTATGCAATTTTTCGTATGGCAGAGAGAAACGACTGCTACGTTATCCCCTAAATTTTTATCAAATCGTTTCATTATTTACTATGTTTTTAATGAAAATTCGCTCGGTGTTAATTTTTGATACAGTACAGCGCGATATTTACCACGAACTGTGGTAATGGTTCCCCAAACTTTAGCATTATTTGACACACTCTGTAGCGATTATTATTGTAATATCGATGTGGTCCGACGTTACTATAAAAACATGGTAATTTTTGCTATAAAAGTCTCTCCGTGTAGACAAGAATTGTTTGCTCCTTTCTGGAAGTTTGAGAACTCAAATTCTTGAAGCACAGTACGGCGGGTGAGGAACTGGAACGAAGCTTCGAGCCTCACCGCCGTGAAATGAAATCCTATGAAACTGGAACATTACCCGAAGGATCCTGTGCACAGTGCCGGGATTTGAAAGTTGCAAGGAATCTTATTGGGAGCCCGCCGGGGACGAGAGTATCCTCGAGTATCAGGACCGCATGCACAGCACGGCGAGAACGGGGGGAGCGGCGTGGCGCCTTGTCAGGAGTGGCCCTGGCGCCGGCTGGCTCCTGGGGCTCGCAGGCCCCGAGCTGCATTAGTGCATCTTTGGGAACAAGCGTTCGGGGCTGGCTCGAAAGCGGCGTTGGGAAGAATGGGTTTGACAGCACAGCATTGAGGCCCGGAGTAGGGCAAAGCGTGTGGCTCGGTCACGGCGAAAGGTGGGAAGAGAATGGAAGAGACTGGCTTGAGCAAAGGTACGAAGGTGTAAACAGAGTGAGTGATGCACCGGCTGGGAATATCATGACGAGAGGCAGGCAGGAACGGAGAAAGGAAGTGGCCGATGACCCGGACCGGGGGGTCAAGTCCAGTTGAGCTGCCATTGAACGGCTGGCAAAAGGAACGAGAGATTGAAAGATTGAAAGATTGGAAGAAAAAAGACACGGCAGCGAGGAGATCATGGTTATCTTTGTTTTCGGCTAAACGGCCATTGCATCGAGAAACGAAGGAAATTTTTTGCTCCGCTCAGAAATGCGGTCGGTCGCGGTAAACTGCTAATGCGTTTATTCGAGCTGGGAATCGTCGTTGCGAAGCTTCGAGCCTTTCGGTGTGAATCTGGAACATCGCGGCTGGGCCCGAGTACCGATTGGAAGTCCCCTGGGACGAAACTCGATAATAAATCGTTAAGATGTTCCCAGCGAATGGAAGAGCGCACATGTGCAAAAGCAGCAACGGCTTTTGACAAAAGTCAACGCGATCGTCAAACGCGCCATAAATAAATTCGAACACGCAAATAAGTGGACGGAGGTCCGGAGGGATTTAGTGAAAGGGATCTACGCTGGCTCCTGATGTCATCAGCCGATATACATGAGATATGGCTGTAAATGTGGATCTTTCGGTACACTCGTCTGTATAGATGTGTTGTTTTCGTGTATTGGCCGAAGAGACATTAGACGGTTTATTGATACGTCGGGAGGAGACCAGAGGCGCCGGGAGTAAGCGCGGCTCTCTCTTGTACAGCCTTTCGATAGTAGAGCCACTAATGGAGGTGCTTTCTTCGTCGTTTTTTCGGCCTTTTTTTCTCTCATTCCAACATGTACACACACACCGACGGACGGTCCCTCGGTGACGGTTCGTACGGTCGTTCGCGGATCGAGTCGACACTCGCCGGACTCTGGTCCCCTCATCAACTTCTGATGGTCCATTAAAAATGTCCTCCCGGCCAATGACTCCGGGAGGGCAATCCCATCGGCATTAGATGTTTTCCGATCGATCATCCTCCGTTCTCTCAATTATTTATTACCTCATTTTTCTAATGGCGAACATTCGTTTGTGTTTCTCATCGGCGATGATTAATATTCAGGGGTCCTTCCTGCATTCGGCTTAAATGAGGATTCTTTGCTTTCGCAGTCCTTTTCATATCTGCCGGAGAGCCTCAGCTCCGCTTTTATCGATGGTTCGAAGTGCCGAATCAATCTAGGGATGTGTCTCATTTCGGTTTCGCGTCTTTTACACCCGCGAAGCGGGTTTCTTCGAGCGCCGATGCAACGGCGCTCCTCTTCTCGCGGTCATTATTTATTCTCGGAGGAAGATAAGCTTTCGGAAAATTGCGGTGATACTGGAATCGTCGTCGGAGTGCCGCGAGTCTGGGAATTAATTGCGCGCGGGTTTCCGGAAGCGAAGCCGCAAAGCGCTCCTTCGCCGCATTCTCATAGAGCCCAAAAACAATTTCGATGTCGAGAATTCGAATTTGAATTGAACGAAACGCTCCGCGGCTCTGATCTAGCTGTGCCAGCTTTTTTCGACGAGTGGCGGATAGAGGAAGAGGGGTAAGCGACGACGCGGAGGAGACAAGAGCAAAAATCGAAAAGTAAAAGAGCCGGGACAGGATATAAATGAGAGGAACGAGGCGCCACGGCGCCGAGCTCGTAGAAGGGTTTCCTTGTATATCCCACACGCTCTCGTCCTCTTTCGTCTCACACGAGCCCGCGTAACATCCCGTGAACGTTCACGCTCACCTCTAATCCCGTTGTCCCCACCATCCACTCTTTTTCCATCTTTTTTTCACCTTTTTTCCATCCAAGATTTTTTCTCCCCTCTTCTATTCCTCCTTTTTTCGTGTCCTCTTCCTGGCTCCTTCTTTTTATCTTCGAACTCGAGACGCGCTCCGCGGTGACACAGTTGAGCCACACATTTTTTACTACCTTCTCACATTCACGCACGCTCGACAACTTTTCTTCTCAAAGTCCTTCCAGAAAATCCGGACAATAAACGTTTGTTCTAACCACTTTTCATTTTAATCATTTCCCGCCAGTATTTTCTCTCAGTACTTTCATTTTTCCTGTAAATACTCATTTCTCCGAGCTAATATAGAGACTCGTTCTCTGAGGAAGTTCACGCGGATCTAACGGAAATCGAAAATTCCAACTTTAAGAGTTTAAATTTGGAAATAAGCTAGAAATCTACACCGCGTGCATTTATTCCCGGGATTATTTTTTAAGGGGACCCCTCTATCGCAGGCAGACTCCCTGTGCGACGATTTGGATTTAATGAAATTCTCCCAATTTTAAAGAGCCAAAAACGAGAATAAGAAAATCGAATGTTTTTAGATATGGTGGAAATGGCTTGGAAGTGGAAAAAGAAAAACACTTATTCGAGGTTAACGAGTAATAACGACACAAACGGTGGAAGGTTTGACATTTTGCTTGACGATTCAACTACGAAAGTATTTAAACCGCTATCATTATGATAAAAATGTGTCGATCTCAAAAAATGAGTTACACATCATTTTAATAATTGGGAGAATAAATTTCAATCGTTTCTTTGATCGTGAGAAGAGCAAAACAGTTCAGTTGCGTCTTTTAATCCCAAGTAACGCATGATCTTCCTTGATGTCATCCAAGTTATGCTTCCATTCAAGATTACTTCAGGACAAAATGTAATATTGAATATTGAAAAAAAAAACGAATAAAATATATATATATAAAGAAAAATGAGAAAATAAATAAATATAATTGAAAAAGATAAAATTGAATGAAAATGGATTACTAGAAATCTGCGAATCGCTCTTCCAAATGGAATACACTTTTTTTTTTTTAATCTTGCAATACAAATTCGAGTAGATTTACAATGGTATTGAAAATTGTCGACTTTTTTATAATTGAACTTTGAATTCAGGATCTGTGGAACGAATCGGTCACAGAAATAGTTCGGAGGTCTTAATTACCAAAATCGGGGTTCAGCCAAGTTCGACGGTAGCCAAAGATTCTCGAAAACTCAAGAGGACTTAGTGGAATTCTATACAATATTTCTCCAAAGTCCTGAAAGAGAAAGACTTCGAAGGGATCGAAAAAGAGGGAGGGAGCGGAGAGACGAGACGAGAAGGATGAGTGGTCAGTCCTTTTTTGAGTCATTCGACGAGGACGAGACCTCACAGCTTTCTTAAGACAGGCGGTGAAGGTGCATCGAGGCGCGAACCGCTACGGTAATCCGAAACCGAGATGCAAACACGAGATAAAGTCAGTGAGGATGTAGGAAGAGAGGGAGCGAGAGAGAGGCTTTTGAATGAGTCAAACGTGAGTTTCTGAGCAATTTTCGGCACGCGCCTTCACCGCATGTGTCCGCTCAGTTCCAGCAGATGTAATAATCCTTGACGGTTTTTCGTTCCATTTCAAAGGAAGAAAGAAAGAAATACACAGAGCCAAAAAACTTGAGTCGAAACGAGCGAGCGAGCAATAGAAAAACAATGAAATTTTCATTCGTCCAAGTTCTGGAATAGTAGAACAATAAATTCGATCAATAAAAATAGTGAAGTTGAGCATTTCTGCTTCGATTCAACTGGCTCATCGATCAAGATTAATTGATTTCGCATCGTTGCAATAAAAAGAAAAAAATAAAAAAATAATAAAAAAAAGAGACAGAGAAAAATTGAGTGAAACGACAAGAGAGTCTCCCGCTGCGATTTGACTCCATTTTTTATTTCACACCTTCGCGTAAACGTTGGATATCCGCAGGATGGATATGGCGTGGCGAAGGTCTCACGTACGAGAGGTGATCGAAATACGCGTTGAGTGCTTACAGGGAATAATCAATCGGAGAGGCGCAATAAATCACGAGAGGAAAGGTGTAAAGCCCGATTTGATAGACGCGGGCTATTGGTGACGGTAAATCATGTTTTCAGTGGGTATTTAGGCCAATTCCGAGACAAAGTGAGACGCAGATTTGATCTCCGGCGTACGATCCGTGAGCGGAATGGCTCGGCGTGACGTTTTTATCGTTCGTTTCTTGTTCTTTTTCATTTTTAATTACATTATAATCAGAAGCTGATTTTTCCTTGAGCCTCGCAATCGCGATCGTGGATGTGTCTATTTAATGAAATAAGTCGCTATTATGCGTCTATCGTGCGAGTGTGCTCGTTTAATAAAGTCGCGCATTCGAAGAGAATGATTGAAAAAAGAAAAGGAAAAAAAAAGCAACAACACATAAATAAATAAATTCTCGCACGCAATAACGAAGATTTATCATCCCGTGACCGGGCGCGAGTGATTATAATAATTTATTGCGATCGATTCGCCGCGAGTGCGGGGGAAACGCCAATGAATGAGCCCGCGGATAACGCGCCGAGTATACTTTGAAGCTCGCGAAGAAAAAAGTGCTCCGCAACAGCTCCAGAGGAAATCATCCGGTGAGAAAAACCTCACTTTTTTCCGCACTCGAATTTCTGCCCTCGAAGCGAATTTTCTCTCGAGCCGCGCGCGCGATCGTATCAGCTTTATATTTACGCCCTCGATCCAAACGATCCTATCGATCTCAGTGGTTGCTGCGCGCTCGTTATTGATTTTAATCTCGCATAAGAGAGCGTACGCTCCAACGCACTGCTGCTGATAACGAGATCTGCCTTGGCGGTTAAAAAATACCGAACAATATTGCAACTAAAAATGATATTCGATTAGACCTCATTAAGCATGTTAAGGTGGAGTCCACGATCTATTATCTGGACGTATTATTATTGCAGCCTGCTTTTTTGCATCGTTGTTTTTCAAAATGGCGAATCGCGACGGCACAACTTCAATCAGGGAATGAGAAAATTCTCGTTTTTTCATCCCGCAACTTCCTCCCCGAATCTCGGCTGTATAAAACCTCTCGGTGTTTCCAAGTGTGATCGAAATACTATCGGGACCTTGTACTTTCCGGAAACTCCGCGATGCGAGCGACGATTGAGCAATTCCCGTCAATTGCTTCGAGTCAATATGGCAACGTCGTTGTACTATATATTTTCGAATGTGACTATAACAATATGCGCACATTTAATCGTATATTCGTCGTGGTCCAGACCTATAAAAAGTTAACGTCAAGTGCAGTGTTCCGTGTTATTGCCGGATCGCGCCTACGATACGATTATTGCATGCGCAAAGCCGATCCTTACGATCTCGAGTACGAGCCTCGTGCATAAGGGCCGGACTCGGCTTTTGAGTTTAACGAGCGCGCGGGCAGGATTCGAACGACGAATCGCAATAATAATTAACCCAGTAATTATATCGTCGGTTTGCATGCGTTTCCAACTCTTCGGTACTTCTTGAAACGATATTCCTTCGGCGAATGCATGTTTCGTCGGAATTATTTCTCGAGCTCACGGCATACGCGACTCACTTGTACGCCGCTCATTCCCGCGAGTCCCGTAGACCTTTTCGGTCCAACCAAAAGAATCAAGTACATCCCGCACTGTTTGAGAGCTTAATGAGGATTCTTGTTTCGAAAACGTCCCTTTACGGGAGAGCAGATATTTTCTTGGCTCACAATTCATGAATAGTGTTTAAGCTTATTTTGATTCGTCGGTATTGAAACATTCTGATTAACGGACTTTGTCGATAAATCCGTCGTTCGAAGCTTCCAATAGGAGTTCAGTTCCCTATAAGTTGCGAAAATTCTACTTCGTTAAGTTCGATAATAACAGATTATTATTAATATAATCTCAGCAAATCTCCTAATAAATCTGAAAAAAATTGACATTGTTCAGCATGTCTTGTTCATGTTGCGAAAAAAAATTCGTATTTTTAGCACCATTTTTTACGGAGATATCACCGAATGTGTCTTGATGACTTTCATAAGATTACGTCTTATTTGGCCCAAATTGTTGTAGATTTTTCTCAGCAAAGACGCTCTTAGACTGTCTGAAAATTTAACTGATTTTTTTGACACTTCACTTTATAAGATGCAATCGGTTTAAAAGTGATGACATAACATTTTCTTTCTAATGCTTCAACTTCCTTAATTCCAAATCGTCGCACAGGGAGCGTGGCTGCCATAGGAGCCTATGTATAACCCTTCGAAAAATGTGATTTTCGTGAATTTCTTTCTCGACAACTAGACGATAAATGTCAACCCTTAAAGTTGGAATTTTCGATTTCCATTAGAGTCGCGGGAACTTCTTTAAAGTTTCGATAGAAACAGCTTTCATAACCTTTGTCGCAGTAAAAAGGTATTTTTTTCTTACCTCTTAGGTTCTGGTTAGGTCCTATTTTCTTGGTAGTTTTTAAAGTTGGAGAGAATGAGCGGAATCGTCGGACAAACTAATTTTGGTGTTTGCGAACGTTCCGACATGACCTGCCTGCAGTCGATGGTGAATTCTGGTCTCGAATTATATGTTTCAGATGTTTTCTTGGTAGCTTTTGATGTTTAAGGTGGTTCCTCCACGAGACAGTTAAATTAGGAAGTTATTTAAATTTGGCATACGTATTGTTTAAGGAAGTTGAGGCATTAGAATGAAAATAATGTCACCGCTTTTAAACCGATTGCATCTTATAAAGTGAAGTGTAAAAAAAAATCAGTTAAATTTTCAGACAGTTTAGGAGCGTCGTTGCTGAGAAAAATCAATAACAATTTGGGCCAAATAACATGTAATCTTATGGAAGTCAAGACACATTCAGTGATATGTCCGTTAAAAATGATGCTAAAAATATGAAATTTTTTGGGCAACATGAGCAAGGCTTGCCGAATAATGTCAATTTTTTTCAGATTTATTAGGAGATTTGCTGAGATTATATTAATAATAATCTGTTTTCCGTGCAGTTTTTTGAGGCTAGGATCGTCACTGTTCGTGTTTTCGACCGAGCTTTCACCAGTTTTTCGTCTTTTTTTCCCCAACTTTTCTTTAAAGTGTATGCAACATTGCCAAACTGTAAACTGGCCTAACTTTTGAAAGGTACAGGTCATCACTTTTGGGTAAAAAAATGACTGTACAGCCTCAACTTCCTTAACATATGAAGGATATCACAGATATTGTGAAAAAATCAAGGTTATTGACCATCTAGTTTGACAGATATAGTCTCGAGAAGTACGAATAGAATATCGTCGGACATATCACAACCGTGAGTGCCAGAGAGATAGCTGCAAATTTCGAAATCGAAATTCTTTGACACAGTTTGACCGATTAAAAAAGGCTCTGTCCGTCGATTTTTGCCATTGTCCTGCGTAGGCTGACAGAACCTTTTTTTAATCGGTCAAACTGTCTCAAAGAATTTTCATTTCGAAATTCCACTTGAGGTTAGTCGACTGATCCATACTCTTAACCGATTAAAAAAAGGCTCTGTCAGTCGATTTTTGCCATCGTTCCGCGTAGGCTGACAGAGCCTTTTTTTAATCTTTCAAACTGTGTAAAAGAATTTCGATTTCGAAAAATCGAACCGAAGTTAGTCGACTGATGCATGCTCTTAAGAGAATAGAATCGTCGGATATACTTATTTTCTTGTTTTCTGAATAAATAGGTTAATAACATAGGACTGGTAAGAGATGCCTTACCGGATACCTTACAGGCATTAAAATAGGCGCAAAATTTCGCCTCGGGAAGTAATAATAACAAAAATAATTCATCAAAGAAAGTGTATTTTAATCATTGAACAAATTGGAGCCCAAGATTTTTTTTTGCTCTGCCGAAACTGCCGATAAACGTGGTCGCAGTTTGACTGAAAAATCGAGCCAGCATAAATCGTTCCGTGCCGTTGAAACGAGAGGAGGAGCTGTTTTCGAATTTACGCTTCCGGTCTGACCGGCCAATAGTGTGGATAATTATACACGACTTTCCGATCCAGCCGAACTCCCTCCACGTCATATATAATCGTGTATACAAGTAGGTATCGTTATAGGAGGACGGCTTGCGTCTCGGCTGCATCTGCCAGCGTTCGTACGACGGGTACGAGTGAAAAGAGAGCCACGTGCGGAACGCGAGAACGTTCGAAAGCGACGTCGGCGCAGGTAAGACTCGGCAAGAGGCCGAAAAAAAGAGAAATGAGAACCCGAATCGTCCTATCTTCACGCGATATCTCAATATATCTGTCTTCCGCCTGCGCGTAACGCCGGCTGTTCCGATCCGCCAAATGATCCAAATCCTCGTAATATATATATAAGTGTGCGTTACATGCCGTATAAAAGTTCAAATTGTTGCTGCGCGATTGAGATCAGCTCGGCATTATTTGAAGGATGGCGAGCTTCGCTCATAAATTCCAAATATTCAAATGCCTCTTTCGCTTTCTTCTAAATAAATTCATTTTTCACTCGAGTCATAAGTAACTCGCCGTGCGATCTTTGCAAATCCGGTCTTTTCATCGGGTGTGCTTAAAATCCATGAAACATCTGGAGCGTTAACTGCAAATGGATTTAAAGTTTCGACGACAGCGGGATATATCCAAAACTCGCGGTGCGCTTGGATAATTTGTCTCTCGGAAACACGCTTAGGCCCGGAAGCAGCTTGAAAATAAATGAGGGAACTCTGACTATTCCGTAAAAAGTGATAACAAATCGATCGTGGCTTTGGGATTTCAGCTTCTCGTTGAACGCCCTCTATCGTTTTGATTATTATTCATAAAGAATCGCGTGACGATACGTTTACAGCGCTGCTAATGGCACACGTTTATACATATATAGATTATCACTTAACCAGGTGAAACTCGGTGTAACCTTTGCATTAATTAACTTCACTCCTGTTTTCGTCGATTAATGCACTCGTGAGAGTATAATTCATGCCACTTGAGTATTTATATTAATGTATTTTTCGTTTATAAAACTCGGCTCAGCAAGGTAGCCGGTTCTTCATAATTCGATAAAATTTTCAACGAAAATTCTAATGCGACGATCGTTAAAAAACAATCTGTTGCTTCCCTCTTCTTTCAACTTTTTGTAAGATGTTTTATTCGGTAGCCTTTTTGCTGCAGCCATTTTAGCCATCGCCATCTTTCATTCACTCCCCTCGTCTTCTATTGTGTTCCTGAGGACGAAACCTGTTATTATATTTCGTGCCCCTGCCCCCGGCTCCCTATACACGCGGTGAATCCCCTCCCTCGAGTCGACTCATCGTATTCCCTTCAATTCCAGCATGCTTGGGCTCCTCAACTATGGCGATCCCTCGCACATCTCGATCCCAATGGACGCCTTGTCACATTTATTTACCACTCATTTTCCAAGTTGCAACAGTTTCTTGAATACTCCAAATTTTCACTCGCAAATCTTGCAACTCCGTTTCGAAAGGTCTGCCGATTGCCCTGTCAAAGTTTTTCCCTTCGTAGCGCGACAAGCCGGGGGGGGGACCTGCGAGCAGGAGAACGAGGACGTTCCTCGGGAGGTGTAGAAAAAGGCTCTCGTCAAAAGGTAAAAATCAAACGATCGTCGCATTAACACTGCGGCACTTTGGAATCGAGTAGCTCGGAGGGAGTCCGGTTAGAGATTCTTTCGGCAATGGGCGTAATTATAATATAAAACTCGCCGTTCCCCTTGTACACCGGCGTGTCTCCCTTTCCTTCGGATTCCCGGTTCCCTGTCTCCGCTTCCCGGAGGAACAACACAAGGGCTGCGCTCTCATTCAGTGACTCTCGAAGCGCGATTTTCCCTCGGATCTTCATCGAACCTTCCTCGTGTTGTTTCTCCAAGGTATTCTTAAGAATCGACAAAAAGCCGCGACAGCCGAATGAACGTTGATTCCACTCGGAAAAAATTTAGCCGACTGGACTTCATCGGGGTCATAAAAACCGGATAAAAACAATGAGGAACGTTTCGGATGAGAATCCCTGAGGCGCAGCTCCGCATCGGAGGGCTCCGTATCCTTATACACTGTCGCTTGATGCCGCGCTGCGTCTCGGACACGAGGCATAAGTATATATGCGCGAAACATGTTTGGATATATATCTATAGACTGATCCCTCTTTCTTTTAACAGACGCACGCAAACCAGCGAAAAGCCAAATGTCGGTACATGTGCGCGAAGGCGGATCGACCCGGCGCATCTCCGCAGTCGTTAGCATTCGTTCAACTTTGCGAATAAAGTGTTTCGATGATAATAAAAGTGTAGAATAAGGATTGAAATAAAATTGAGAAAGCCGTTGACGATCAATCGATTCTCATGTTCATTTTTTCCAATGATCTTCCTTCATTTCGATACCTTCACGCGTTCGCCATTGCGACCAGTAAATTCTTCATTGTTCTCGTTCCTAAAGGCTCGTTCAGAAAATAATAAGCAGCACGATCGGTTAGTGAGCGGAAGGAAAAGCTAGGATCGAGCTCCAAAATCTCCTTTTACGTTGTACCTCTCGATGAAAGGAGAAAAAAAAGTTGTAATTTGTTGCAATACAGCAAACATAAAAAACTTTTAATACATTTAATCGGTGCGTTAAACTTGGTATAAAAGCGTTTTTAAAATTTAGCACTCATTTGACTAGCATGCAGTACAGGAGTTACCTGCTTAATCTCCATTCGCTCGCGAGGATATACAAAACGGATGATCTAAATCACACAGAGATACGCGTCTGCCGAGATATACAGGGAGATATAAATCGAAGAATTATGCTGTACAAACATAATTTTCCCATGAAAATGGTGCCCATGAAAACACACAGAGAAAAGATGAGTTCGGTGCACACATCCGCGTTGGCGACTCTCGCGCTGCAGACGGAATGACCCAGCTAATCGGTGGTGGAGTACTGAAAATTTTCTTGTTGGTTAACTCTTCCTGATAGGATCGCAGGCATGCATCAATTCCTACGTACACAGCGGAGCGTCTCTCTCGTATTCGTTAGTGGGTATACAAGCAACGCATATAGAGACACATACCGTACACGTGTTATTCTCGAGGAAGGACATGCGTGTATGTATGTTATTGGCGATGGGGAGTTCGCGCGACTGGTTCTTCCTTTTCCCTCTCTTTCTTCTCTCCCTCGCTCCCTCGCGACTGACGCACTCGTTATGATCTGATTAATCCGAAATATTTCATTGCTCGCTTGTCCGGGGTGTGTGCGCGAGAGAAGAAGCCGAGTAGAGGAGTGCGTGTCTCGGGGATATATACCCGGAGATCCAGCAGTCGCGCCCGGTTGTCAGGCCTGCCAGGAAGCGAGAAGAAGTTAAAAAGACCAAGTGCAAGAGCGGAGAAGGAGCAGAAGAAGAAATATAAAGAGAGAGGAGGTTTGTGTGCTCGTGCATGAGCTTGGCAGGACACGCGCGGCGTGGCGCGGCGCGTTCGTTGACAGGCAGAAGGACGCGGGAGACTCGTTCTTGGCAGGCGAGTCCGAGTCCTTCCAGCTCCGGGAGTCCTGCGTACAAAGATTCTGGTGTAGCTGCCCGGAGATTTTCGATCGTCGGTCAACTCGGTCAGAATCTAGTTGATAAGGCGCAGCGGGATAAATGCGTGTTTTATTCTAGGTACAAGCTGTCACTAAAGTTCGCCTCGAGATTGCAGGAGTAACTCGAACGAGAGAATTCCGGAGGAAAAACTACTCGAGCGTGTTTTCTCTCTGGCTCCTCGTGCGAGAGATCAACTGATGGGAACGCGGCGACCAACCTGCGGTGCGCCGACGATACAAAGTAAGCGGTTTCTAAACGCGTCCCTCGCCGCAGCCGTTTTCGTCTTCGCTCTTTCAGTCTCGTTGCCTGCCGCTTAGCTGTTACGAATTTTACCGATTTTCAACGTCTTTCCTTCGGAGCTTGAGTTTTGGGACACTCCGTATATTGATACTAATCGAGACCGGTGGATACGTATATTTGCAGATATTGAAATAGGAGTTCCTTCCTAGTTTAAGGTCTGCTCGGAGGCGAGACAACCGGTCACGGGCCACGGATCCCACAGGCGTCCTATAAATCCGACGACTAACGGGTAACCAAGTAACCAAGTAAGAAAAGGATCGCCCGGGGTACGCAGAGCATTAATTTTGCAACTTGTGTTTCCAATTAACTTAGCACGGAGGCTTGCACGCACGCACACACGTGCCCGAGCGAGCACAAACACGGGAACGGAGCCGGGCGTTATCACACTCGGTCCTGGGACACTGCCATTCGGGAACGTATCTATGCAAATCAAAATTTTTCTCAGTTATTTACTCGGTGATCTTTGTGAAAGCTCAGCTTGAGGAAATGCTGGGACGTGCGCATTGTCTCTGAGCTCGTATATATGCACAATCTCGCAGGCCTTGATTTATTGTTCTCCTTCGGGAGAGCGTCCTAAACGCTTTTAATGTTTACCTTCTCTCAAAGCAAGTACAGCTTTTCCACGTGGCAGCGTTTACGGAGCCAGCGGCTGGACGATTATTTATTGGAAAATAATGGAAAAGACGAAAAGTATTTTGTGAGCATCGAAGACGTGCGCACCGTGTGACAATCGCTTAAGGAAGTTGAGGCATTAGAATGAAAATGATGTCATTGCTTTTAAACCGAGTGCATCTTATAAAGTGAAGTGTCAAAAAAAATCAGTCAAATTTTCAGACAGTTTAGGAGCGTCCTTGGTGAGAAAAATCAATAACAATTTGGGCCAAATAACACGTAATCTCATGGAAGTCAAGACACATTCGGTGATATCTCCGTTAAAAATGATGCTAAAAATATGAAATTTTTTGGGCAACATGAGCGAGGCTTGCCGAATAATGTCAATTTTTTTCAGATTTATTAGGAGATTTGCTGAGATTATATTAACCCTCCGTGGTCACCAGGGGTCAAAATGACCCCGAGCGCAACTTTAATCTAGAATTTATGAAATAATCGGCGCTTGAGGAAGCTGATTAAAGCATTGCCAGAGTTATGATTTTTTTAGTAATAATTGTTTTTTTCTTAAACGTGCGGCGTCGTTGCTGATTTTATATCGCCATTTTGAAAATTGGATACAAACTTGCCATGATATTCTTATTCGGAAGGGTTTAAACATTTAATATCCTGAATTTTTGTGTGTCATTCGGAGCGGTACTGGCAACGCGGCAAACGCTCAAGCATGGCTGGGGTCATTCCGACCCAGTGTGACCAGCGCATTTTTCCTAGAATGTGTGACCACGGAGGGTTAATAATAATCTGTTTCCCGTGCAGTTTTTTGAGACTAGGATCGTCACCGTTCGTGTTTTCGACTGAGCTTTCACCAGTTTTTCGTCTTTTTTTCCCCAACTTTTCTTTAAAGTGTATGCAACATTGCCAAACTGTAAACTGGCCTAACTTTTGAAAGGTACAGGTCATAACTTTTGGATTAAAAAAATGATTGTACAGCCTCAACTTCCTTAAGGAAGGTGGATCACGAAATAAAAATAATCAGAATTTGATCAAATTTGGTGATAACATTCTTTGCCATCAAGTACACACAAATACAATTTTTTTCAAATTTTTTTACCACACGGTTATCGAATAATTGAGCGTTAAATCGAACTTCTTATGCGCACGAAACTCTATGTTTATACACGTGAACTTTAGTGTTCATAATTATTCGAGAGCTAATGTGGTAGAAAAATCTAAAAAAATTTGTATTGTCTTATACATCTTAAAAAAATACATTTACCAAATTTTATTAAACTCTTATCGTTTTAAAATTCTTAATATTTTCAACATAGTTTAGCATGGCAACATTGTATCGTCGCGATCCACACCCTCCTTAAGAGTATGGATCAGTCGATTAACCACACTTGGAGTTTTCGAAATCGAAATTCTTCGACACAGCTTGACCGATTGAAAAAAAGCTCTGTCAGCCTACGCGGAACGATGGAAAAAATCGACCGACAGAGCATTTTTTGAATCGGTCTAACTGTGTCAAAGAATTTCGATTTCGAAATTTGTAGCTATCTCTCTCGCACTCGCGGTTGCGATATACCGACCTCTTAATGAGTCTGTAAAAAATGCGCGAATGAAGCGTACGCGAGGCGAAAAGAAAAGCTTTTCACTGCATCACGTCGCGGACTCGAGCAATTATCGGTGGTGCTGATAGCTCGCTTACAAAAGTCGTAACGCGACGCACCTTCCCGGTGTGTATTCGCCCTCCGCCGCGCTCTCTCCGCGCATCCATATCGGTCCATATATAAAGATCTTCTTTTTTAGCTTTTAGTTGACGCTCATTGGTGAATCACATTTATCAAGGTGCTCGGGAGGGGGCAGTTCGTCGGTGGTGCCCGATGTAAAATCATTTCTGAGATTTTCCGATACATTTGTTTTCAAAATATTTCCGAGCCAGTCGAAATAAACGAAATGAACACTTAGCTTCGAATTGATTGACGAAAATGCACGTAACAGAAGGTGAAAAATAACGCGATTTGAATCGCTGCTCTCGCGAAAGCCCATTATTGTTAGCGACTTTAAAAAGAGCTCGAGAAATAACGACACTAGAAAAGAAATATATTCCAAGAGCTGATAAGCCTGAGTGAAAATGGCTCGTACATTCTCACGACGAAATTCATAATTCATCGGGTTGTAACTTCCTGTCTGTTTCTCCCTCTCTCTCGGGACTGCTGCGGCGGCGAAAGCTTTTCATTTCCAATATGCGAGTAATATAGTAGTGGAATATTTATATATTATCTGTCCGTACTTAAAGGAACGATATAGCTCGTTCGTTCTGGAGTTTTGCGCGATCTTCTCGCCTCGGCGATGAGAACCGGTCGCATCGTCGAACCAGATTCACCGTGCTTTACCATAAATCAATCCGGCGCGTACATGCTCTACAACGTAACGGGCTTAAAGGTGGTTCATTATACACACACGGCTATGCGCCTGCCTCTGAATCCATACAAACGCCTAAGTAAATACAAGCCCGGTCCACGCTACCGGGTTCCCGGTTAATTTTCTGTTTGTTTTATAATTGACTCCGTTAATCCGAGGCTCAAAACTAGTATATAATATTTCCGACTGGAATATATCACGTGTACGCGCATTTGACGTTTTTTTCTTATTTTTATTGGCTCGAGCCTTCCCCCTGCTTGCGGAGATGTGAAAAGGGGGGGAGAGCGCGTACATACTTTTCTCAGCGCTCGTAGCATGACCACTCGCGGTAAATCATCAGCTCCAAGTCCATAACAATAAAACAAACGGTAATTAGAATGATTATTTGGAAAAAGTGTGCTCGCTTTTTGCCCATCTCTTTCTCAATCTCTCTATCGCGAGGTCTTATCAGGTCGAGGGGGGGGTTTATTTCTAGAGAAACATCGAGTTAATAAATACGTCAAATACGCGGGGATTTTCTGCTCCGAGTAGCTCCCCGCCCGGGACGAGTTAAACTCGTCTACTACCGCGCCTATTTCAATAAAATAAATAATGCAAAATAGAATAACTGGACGCATAAGAAGTCGAGTAAGAAAGAGGAGGAAGAAGAAATGTTGCGAATCGCGATAACGCGTCCATACACAAGCCACGCTGCGAGAACTCGACACTAGTTCGCGACTATCTCGACGAATAATGGAATCGATTTCGCCCCGATTTTTAGCGCGACGATCGCGAGCCAATAAGAGAGAAAAAGCTCCAGGCTCCTCTCCTTCTCGCTCTTTCTCCTCTCCCGTACGCGATCGAGCGGTGATCTCGATCTTGGAGAAACCGGTCGTGCACCGCGAGAAGAGCCTGCGAGATATTATATAGTCTCACTCGGATATACTTTTGCCCCTTTCCATATACGCACGACATCGGAGAAAGAGCGAAAGACAGAGAGAGAGAGAGAAGCGGAGAGACTTTGAGAATTACTCGGAACATGCGAGAGAGAAAGACGTCTCCGCGAGGCGCGCTCGATCCCACAAGGAACTCTGTTAAGCGCAGCAGCTCGCGCGACGCATAATTATGAATCGTGAATAACGGACATCTAAGCTGCCTCTTCTGCGATTGTGGAGATTCCAGGGCGTACGCAACGTCGCGATTGCTCCGCATTATTCCTTCCCTTTATCATCCAATTAACGATAAGTCTCCATCGGCCGTTTATTCAATGATTTTTCTCGCACCGCGCAGCGAAAGAAAGGAAGAAAGGGGCGCGAGAGGAAGAGAGAGTCCGGAGCAATAACTGTTCCGTGTGGCATCTCTGGAGAGTTGCACCCGCGCGATCGCGTTGCACTGTCTCCTCTCCGCGCGAAGAAAGACGCGATTGGAATATTCAGCCTCGCCTTCGCTCTCTTAATCTCTCACTCTCGCTCCGTCTTTCCTTTAAAAGCTTGTTTGACGAGCGCAACATTTAGTTGCGAGATTAGTCTTGCACGGGGAAGCGATGCGGAGCAAGCTCCGGGGACGAAAAGAGCAACGTGACCGCGGCTGCTGGTCCAGCACGCGAATGCGCGATTCTGCAAACTCGAATGCTCGTGATCGCTTGCACTTCAGCCGGCCGCAAAAGCCCCCCGATAAATACGGACGGAACGAGCTTTCGACTTGCGCAGGATACGAGCACGAGAGAATACTTTTATCTCGAGACAAATAGCAAGGAAACTCGCGGATCGCTGCGACAAGAAAATGCTGCTTCAACGCGTTCTTTCAAGCCCCTATTTTTTCTACCCTCTCATTATAACCGCCGATCGCGAGAGACGCGATTCTCCTACAAATTTATCGATTTTAGTGCGCACAAAAAATATAAACTGAATTGAAAACGCGGTTCAACAAAATACTCGTTTGTTTCGTGAAAAATTAATGCTCCTTTTAGCTCCGCAATTGTCGCTCCGTGGAAGCCCCAACGACAATCGTAGCGATTGCACCTCCGACGAGAAATGGGACTCGTTTGAATTTTTCGAAGGAGAATCCTGCCCGCCGCCGTGCATGCGAGGCGATGAGGAGGCCGTTGCATAAGCGGATTAACGGTAGAAGAGAGCTCGAAGAACGTAGAGCACACGAGATCAGACGAGGGAAGATTGCTCTTGCGAATGATGCAGTGCGTTCGGAGCTTTCACGTGTGTGACAAGTTCAGAAAAGAAGAAAAAACGGTTACACGCGAGTCGCACTCCTGCGAGAATGCTTCGGCTCACGCACACTCACGTGTCCAGCGTGCACATCCATCTCTGTCGGTTATTAATGTAGATGCATACGAATAAGCCTCGCGTATAACTATATGTACGAGCATTCGAGTATGTATGTCCCTGAGTTTTTGAAGGCACTCGACCGAATCCACGTCCGTTAGAAGTCTAGGCAACGCGAGAGATAAGGGGCCATGATACTTCACAGTCCTCTGCGAGGAGAAAACGACTGAAAAGAGGCTTCGCGTACGCGATCAAACTTATTTCTTATCATCCTCATTCTACTGAGAATTGAGCGATGTCGTCGTTCGCGTGAAAAACTTCTTAATCGTTTTCCAAATAGATAAATAACATTCCAGTTTGACCTGATCGATCCCACGATCGTTAAGGGCAACGGTAATTATCCTCATTTGGCGTTACCTTTTTCGTGTTTTATTTATTTTGCAACCGGTTTGGGATTAAGGTCAAGCTACGTGAAAAAGCAGGTTTTGGCAATGTTCATTTTGTTGTATTGACGCTTTGCTGGATTTACTCAGAAGAAAGGACTTCGATATTCGAATACTTTTTCCTCGGATTTTCATCTTTCTCTTCGTTATTTCCTGTTGCGTGTAATTTAAATGAAGCTTTTTCGTTGCACGAGGATACCGCAGATTCGAAGCTGATTTTCTGAGGTCGCGAAAACCGGGCTTGAATTTTGTTAACGCAGTTACCGTCGATCCTCACAGCGGCGGAATTCACGATTTTTCTTGATTCCCGAGACACAGGATCGTTAAGGTTTTATTGGGGATTGACAAATGGCGCGATGAGAAACGAGGTTGGCCACCTCTGCGAGAATCTCTGTTCGAACGATGAAATTGCGCTGCGCTCTCGTCGCGGGGAATTCCAGTCTGAGACGTGGATTTAATCGTATCGCAATTCCTATCGGTAAACTATAAACGCGATGCGAACGTACGGATCGTGAAAGCCGTGACTCTTTTTTGCTCCGAGGTTTAGAGGCTACGTTGATTTGATTCAGTAATCGAAGTACGCCATTGATTTATGGCCTTTTCCGCGACCTTTATCGAGATAAATTTCTCCCGGTGACGCGGGGCGTTTCGGGCCGTTGCGAGCAATCGCTCAAATCAAATGAAAAGTACTAAATCAAAGCAGCCATACGATCATTCGAATTCTCATTTTTCGGTCTCGCCGCACACGTATCGCGGATTCCATCAGATTTATCGAAAGCGTTGCTCCCTGCTCAGAGTATAACGGAAACGATGTTATTTCGCTTAATGAATAAAAAGCAAAAATCTTCTCAAACATCATTTGACATTTCCCATTGGCCGATTTTTGGAACCCGAAAATCCGAATTTTCAAAATCTCACATTAAGGGCCGTTGCGCGGCAATGAAAAATTCTACTCCAGTTCGCGGTGAGTCCTCGCGACCCAGCAGGTGCAATCTCCAAGCCTGACGCACACGGTCGCACGAAAAAAAGGAACGTTTCAAAGCGACGGCATAGCGTCTTCCGCAGCAGACAGAGGTTCAACATTTGCAAATATAGTGCATCAAAGATACGACTGCGGAGAAGAATTCTCAGCGTGGCTTGAATTCTCAGCATTTTTCACGGGGATATCGGCCGCCCTTCTGTCTTGCTCTTACGGTTTTGTTACACAAAAGGGCGACGGCTAGAAGGTTTCTACAATACCGATATAGATATAATACATTGGTACGAGTATATGGGGTTGTAAGAGACTCGAGAAATCTTGTATATACAGATACATGCTCCGGTGGCGGTCCTATCAGCCGCTCGGAAAGCCCGAGTGCAATTAGCGGCTCGTAATAATTTAGCCGGCTTCAATTAATGCATCCGTGCGGTGCGCTGCCGCACGGGATATTCTCCTTCAACAGAAGCGAGACTCGCATGTGTGCGCGGATTAAAAATATGGGTGGATGGGGAGCGAGCGCATTGGACCAATATATCGACAATGTAGTGCAGGCATATAGAAAATCCCACACTTTTTTCGCAGCGAAAGAGCATTTGGAATGGCATGATGTATACGAGGCAAATGTGTACGTGTACGGCGAGAGAGCACGAAGACGAGATATGGAAGCTACTGTGCGCGGATAAGGAAGAAGCGGTGGCTGTATATGAGAGTGTATTTTATATGATGCCTCATAACGCAACAAAGTCGAGCCTGATTTTCCTGCGTTTATGTGCAAACTGCGGGGAGAGGATCGTTGGCGTTGATCGGGATGCCGTGACAGTCTGATTACGAAGAGAAAAGTCCTCGGGCATTTTCCGCTCGGACGTGACGCTCGCGAGATATTCAGTTTTCAGCGGACGACCAATCGGCTGCGTCGATTAGAAGAAGTGGGAGGGCCACCGAGCCAGCTGATCGAGCGCGCCGCTCCGACTCCGCGGGGCGGAGCGCGGCCCCCACCACGCGCCCGTTTCCCAGCGCACCCGGATTGGCCGCGCACTAATTCATTAATGCCTCATCTACGGGGCATCGGAGCGAAAAGCCCCAAAGGACTTTTCTCCTCAGAATTTAACGATCTCGCCGCTCCGTAAATCCCGACTTACTCCCAGGACACCGGTTATACTCGGAGCGGGCAAATGCACACATAAATATAGAGCAGTAAACACACTCGCACAGAATCCCCACGAGGTGGAGGTAATTAACGGAGATATGCAATAGGTGTTCATACCTCGTTTATGCCAGAAGTATCACCGTAGAACTCGCGCACCATTTGCTAACCGACGCTGTCTGGTCGCTTCGTTAAAGCCGATGCGAATAGTTTTTGTTCAGTTTTTCTTACCGCTTCCCCTCTCTCTCTCTCTCTCTCTTTCTCTGCTCATTCCTTTTGCTCTTTCCTATCGATTTTTACACCGAGACGCTCTCTTCTCGACGTCGTAGCTCGGAATTTTCTGATGAATTTACCGAGTCCTTGTTCCATCTGGATTTATAGGAGATTTATGTATATTTTTATGGCTCCGTGCGGCTGTGTTGGTTTCTCACACATGTTGGTACGTGCGTGAACGGGACCCGCGAGCAAAAGGGGGGTACAAACGCGATATAGTTACATCCGAGGAAGCTCGCCTGTACATTTCATAAGATTGGTAGCGATTTTTCGATTTATCGCTACAGGCTCCAGCTCCTCGTAAGTCAACGGAAAGCCATTAAGATTTTTCGAATCTATATCTCGGTGACCCTTTCACGATAATTGCTTTATACCCGGTAAGATCGATTTATCTCATTAAGAATTCCTCCTCGCGTAGGAGAAACCCATGCCGATGAAGAAGAAGAAAAATCAATTATTCCCTCGTCATCAATTTTGGCTCTTTCGAGGGGCGAGGCGCTGCTTTTTTCACGTATTCTCTCCGAAATATTGAAGGAATCTAAAAACAGGATGTTTGCGCAAAAAAATTTCTCATGCGCACCAACATCGATTTAATAACGCCAGAAACGAATAAAATTCGCAATATATTTAGCAACGAATAAAGGAGAAAAAATGCTCCATTTTTTCATCGGAGCACCCCTTTGAAAAAGCTGCATCGAATCGCTGACTTGATGGATTTATACATGAAACTGCTGTCTATCGATATTGTCTAATGAACCAAGATCCGTATTCGTATCAACGAGTGTGAACGCTCGTTTTTTAACGTATTCAAAATTAGCATTATTCTCGTTCGCTTTTGAGGTATGAACGCGCAGTGAGTGCGTACTCGCAATCATTATTCCTTTCCAGTGCGAAGGTGGATTACTAATTACCAGCTAAATGGTATTAGCTGCGTGATCAGCGAGCTCTCGCTGCAGCAGCTGACGGTGTAAAGTACGGCGAGCACGTCGTCCTCATTTATACGTCTCCATATACACATCCGTCTATACGTATGTGTGTAAAAAAGCGTTGACTTTCTCGCGTGTCGACGTTGATCGATCAATCACCAAGATCGGGCAGCTATTTTTTCCCGCGCACTTTACGACAACTTGCTAAGTCGTGACAGTTAATTAGAGGTTAATTGAGTGCGAAAATGATGATTTCTTAAATTCCAATTGCACACGTTTAATCGAGGAGGAAAAAAAAACACTATCCGATCGAATGGAACCCATAACATTTTTTTTTCACTCCTCAAGTCCGCTTCACCTTTTCCACACAATTTTACATACGGTTTTCATTCGTTCAAAGCTCAATAACAACTCGAATTACCAACGATCGACCCACCCTCGGTCCCGGAGCGATCCGGCTAGTCTGCAGTTTTCGTATCACAGTTCGAAAAACACCGACGTTTCTGGGACCGGGGAAGATCCATTTCTCATACTCTCACGCACCGGGGGCACTATTACCTTAACGGCTAAGCACAGCTACGAGGTATAATAACCGCGGAGAGCATGCGGGGCGAGCGAACACGTATGCAAATCCACGAATACTGAGAAAACATTGAAATGCATATACGAGTCCTGGAATGGTGTTTCGTATGGGGATTATTTGCGTATCGGTGGAGTTCTTCGCACAGCGGAGCCAGGGCGAAGGTGTTTGCATTGGCCTAGTGCCTAGCGAGTGTTCGCGGACAAAATTAATTACCTCGTCCACCCGATATAACGGGTCTTTAGTCGGCTGCAATTCTCGTTCGGGATCACAGCTAACCAACGTATATTAACATAAATATATGCGCGTATAATCCGCACGCACACGCACCCGTTTACGTAGGGGAACCCGGGGCAAGAAGGGCGCCCGAGGAAGTATCGTACTTTTTAGAAGTGTTTCAGGAGCTTCATCTATTTTTCGCTTTCAAACACCGAGAAACGTACTGCGCTCGTTTGCAATTATATCGAAAAAAACGAACAAAAGATGCTGGGCCGAAATGGGGTGCTCGTCACAAAATTTGTGATTTTTTTTTCCGTTATTTCAATTCGATGCACCTTGACAGCTGCTCTTAAAAAGCCTTTTTATATTTTTTCTTTTTCACACTTTTATCAATTGATGAAAGCAAGAATTCCTTGTTCTTTGAATGATTCTTTATTACAATTTTGAAAGATTACCATTTTTTTTCATCTTCAAAAACAAAAACAGGATTTCCGCAATTCCGTGAATAACGTAAATCGATGTATGAGTAGAAAACGACGGAAGCGTGATCGATCATTCGATCAACAATTGAGGATGAAAATTCGAAAATTCGCCGGTACGTTAAAATTTGTTGAGTGTTGTGACCAAAATTTTCCTATTTGTCACCGAAGTGACACAGTATGATCGGAGGAAAATGATATTTTGCCAGCTTGGCATACAGCGGGATGTGCGAGTTCAAATTTGGCGAAAGCAAAAGAAAAAAGATCGAAAATAAATGAAACCTTGAATCACTTCGTCGTTCAATAAATCCAAAATTAAGATAAAGAAAAAAAAAGAAAAAAAAAACTCTGATTCAAATGCTAATCGCACGGAAAATTTTTGCGACCCGGGACACATTGGCGAGCACTCTCACTCTTTTACTCACACAACCGGGGGCCTGCACACTCATACAGAGATATTACGAGCTCGTATATTCCGTCCAGCGGAGCTAGTCGCTGGACAAAAGTATTTTAGCAAAAAAGTCTGCAATTATCAAATGGATGTCACAACAAGTATTTATTATTAACTTTATTTTAAGTATTTATTTAAGTATAACTTATTAACTCTATTTATTATTTATAATTAATTATATTTCACGATTTAGGTGACAGACTCGTAACTATAGAATTGATTACGGGATCCCGACTTTTGTGTGGGTATTTGTACCGATAAAATGATTAACTGTGACCCCTAGCCCTGCATGATTTTCGCGACACGAGTTGACGGAAGGAAAACAAGTTTCGGTTTTTCCATTCGTTTGTTTTTGAACCGGGAAACGTTGAAATTCTTCTAGGGTTGACGTCCCTGGAGACGGGACTTTCCTGAGATCGACGATCGATGATCCTTCGAAGCGTCGATGTACGTGCGCGCTAATGCACTGTGATTTTCGCCTACGAGCCTGGCTCGAAGTACGCCAACGTCAATTCGAAAATGTTTTCTCTTCTCCTTTCCCTCCCCAACGCTGGCCCGTTCCGCCGATGATTTTCGTCATGCAAAAAAACAAAGACACATTCGGGACCCGATTAATTTAATTTCTTCAGAATGGTCCAATTCTCTCGCCAAAAATGAGGATGTCCTATGAGTTCCGGGACATTGAGCGCAGGGGCCCAAATTTCAAATCGGTGGTACATGGAAAATCTCCACGTCGCAGTGTATACGAGAGCACGAGAGACCGACCGTTCGCCCAGACTCGTGGCTACGCTCAAGAGAGAGATTTTATCAGATTTTATTGCAGATTTACAGTCGCGATCGCGGTGTTGGTTTAAGCGCCGATAATCGAGCTCGAGTCTGACGTACGAGCCTGTTAACGCGCTGTGAAAGGGCGGCTTCTAATGCGATTCCCGCCCTCCCCGCGTCCTCTCTCGTTTGGTCAAGTCACTCTCTTCCAGGTAAGTTGTATACATAGATATGTAGAAAATTGTAATGATGAAGAATCCTGTACAATTTGTCACAGCCAGCAAATAAATTGAGCTCCTGTGCACCCGGAATTATTTTCATCGCGACCGAGATTAAATTCAATTTATTCTTAACGAACTCAATCGATTTTTCAAATGATGTCTCATGAGTTGCTCGCTCGTGAAGAGGGTTGGAAGGCTATTTTTTCAGCGCTTCTACGGTCCAGCACGAGGACTGTTTGGTAAAAAAAAACGTGCGACGGAGCTCGGCTGTTTATTACTTTTTGTCTGACATTGTTTTGAGGGTGAAATTCAATCTGGATTATTATGATTGTAATGTGACAGGGATACGTTTTTGTGCTCACGCGTTGAGCCAGCTTCCGGCTGACTTTCTCCGGCCTCGTGATCAATCATGGTATTGATACGAATCTGCGATCATTAATAATGAAATATTTGAGTAGCAGTCGCGGATAATCTCGTCGAATAATTCTTGATTGCAATGACAGCTTTTCTAATTATTTGCACGCGCAGGTGATACGGAATTTTTGAAAAATCCTTTCGACTTTTGTTTTTCATTAATCGAACGGACTTAAATAACGCCTGATTAATGGGCGAGTTGAATAAACTTCGGATTTAATTGCGCACTCGCGTTAATTGTTCACCGCTCGTCTTATTGATTCGTTAATTTTTCGCAATTAGCGACTCTCGTTTCCTGCTACAGTATCCTCGAGATTTCATTGCAAAGCGCGTTAATTGACATTAATGAAATTCAATTATGAAAAAAATGAAAAAATAAAATAAAAGAGGGCTTTTTTCGAAGTGGAACGAAAAACATCGCTGCGTCAAGTCCAACCGAGTGGAAGCTTCGCTCGATATTTTATTTACCATCCACACTAATATTCTATGGGTATAGGATCCAACGTGTGGGCGAATCTGCGGACGCTCGCGGGCGAGCGAGGAGTCAGCGAAGGCGCGCGCGTCCAACGAGGTGTTGATATAATTTATGATTGTGCAGCTCGCCCGAGCCTAAGAGAACTAATACGGAGACTGGGAACCGGTAACCGACGACAAATGACTCGCGAAAGCGTGCCGATTCTGCTTCATCATGACTCGTGACTGTATCGATTTTGCCAGCAGGGGGCACGCCTGCTAAATTCATCGAAATATTAATAAAATCCACGAAGCTCAAACCCACCCAAGCAGACTTTACTCATTTTCATCTCATTCTATCGTCATTGTTATAAGACAGGAAAGTCTCTCTCGAAATCAAAAGCCGAGGAAAAGCATGCAAAAGCAACGTTCGATATTGAAACATTACGGCGTTACTTAAGGCAGTTCATGCACGAAACGATTTTCTTAAGTCTTGAAATTTACACAGAGTTTAAATGGGTAGTCGTAGCAAATTTTAAAGGGTTCGTCCTATTGGTTATTGAGATAAACGTGTTTAAATATTAAGAAAAATACACAGAGTTATAGGGACGTAAAAAATCGTTTGTCTTCCCATATAACGAATGAACGCTTCGTACCAAGTTTATGAAAAACTTACACAATAACAATGAGGTAATGAAGGTTTGCAAAAAATTCGAGACGATTGTCTTAAATGAGCAATCTAACCTCACGTTTGCTTCTTTTAGCATTTTTTCTTCTTGGCTTGGGCCATTCCTGTCATAGTCTTCTGTCTTTTTATTAATACTTTTTTCTCGATCCATTTCCCTTTGTGTTTACCCTTTGCGCTCTCTAGAGCGATTTTTTACATTAAAAAACTACAGTATTTGAGCCAGGGACGAATGAAATTTGGGGTTCGGTCAGTGATGGATCCCCGATTTAATTAGTGCTTTGTAATTTCATTCACGGTAAGATAAGTTGAAAAAATTTATTTATAATTTCTAATTAATAATTCTGACATTAATTTGAAGTGATTATATTTTTAATTAGGGAGTAAAAATCGATCCAATTTAGACACCTGTAAAATACGATTTTTCGGGCATGATTTACCTTAAGGTATCACTGGATGGATAGCCCAGCTGATAAATTGTCCCTGTTCGGAATTTCTGTAATTCGTGATGCAATAAAAATCTGAAAAAATTCAGCAACATTTCGAAAGTTATGAACTGCAATTATCAATAATAACATTGCCCAAAAGTTATTAAACCTTGTTTTTTTTACGAATCGAATGTGCGCATTTTTCTGAATGCTCATGTTTTTTTTCAGAATTTTCGTGGATTTTTTAATTCCCTTTTTTAAAATTATTAAGTGGCTCTATTTGTACATTTTCGATGCAGTGACCTTGAGATTTTTCAAAACTGATGGTAAATATGTCTTCTAAAACATATCCAAAATTCAAATTTTTAAAAATTTTTTTCAAAATTTTTTTAAGAAATTTAAAAAATTCACGAAAATTCTGAAAAAATTCATAAGCATTCGGAAAAATACACACATTTGATTCGTAAGCAAAAAACAATAGGTCACCGCAAAATTATTGAATAATTAATTGTTTAAACAATTTGTTATTAACTTTTGGGCAATATTATTATTGATAATTCTTGTTCATAGCTTTCCAAATGTTGTTGAATTTTTTCAGATTTTTATTGCGTCACGAAGTACGGAAAATCCAATCACTTATCATTTTTGGTCGAGCTATCCATCCAGTTGTACCTTAAGAAACTCGTGAAAATATCGACAGACGTTGGGCATGTTCCGACTGATTTTCGTTAGACGAGGCGACCATCAAAAAGCTTGAAAAATTGTCCAGCGATGCGTGCATGAGACGGTGCGTGGCTGAGCGGTCACCCAACCAAGTATTGACTTTTCCCGAGGCTGTTCTTTCGTTGAGTAGTTATAGCATAATTGAATGAGAGTTCAAATCTTAACTTTTTACTGTAAAAATGGTCGTCTACGATCGTTTTTCTCAAAAACTGAATTTTCCATGCGTACCCGTGACTTTTATATCAAGAAATCCCGCGTTATTGCAAAGCTCGACTTTCTCGTCGCCGTAGAACAATCTACGCGTTCGTAATCCTATAAGGATTTCTCCAGGATTAATAAAAAAAAAATAATACAATTTACGTGTTGCTGAGTAGAAAATGTGATGACTTGTGTTAAGAAAATGAGAAAAACAGGAGACCAAGAAAAAGATGGAAAATGGTCGTCGAAGATGTGCAAAACTGGCAGAGCTCGCTCGTTTATGTGTAATATAAAGTTTTAATGGCAACGATTCCGATCGTGCGATAATTCCTATGGTGTCTCGTTACTCTCATCTTCCATACAAGCGTATAAACTATTACGTGTACATATGCACGACTATGTTGTTTCTTGTGTTGCTGCTGTTCGTTGCTCGCACTCTACGTGGGAGCAATAAACGAAAAATTCCTGAGCTAGCTGCTGGTTGCTCGAGGGTACATCTTACCGAGTCTTTACTCCTGCGCGTATGTATAAACTTTTTTTTTTTTTCTCCTAGCCGAGCTACCTCGCGAGCTCTGAGTGCTAGGAAGCACGAGGTAGGTACGCTTTATCGTAGGACAGGTTTTGCGACAGTCTCTATACATTTACACGTACCGCTGTTGCTTAATGATGCTCGAGACAATGCTGGTTAACTTTGTTTTCAACGAGATCTAACGAAAACTCAGCCGTTTTCTGCTTATCCGGCGCACCCGGTGCTACTCGTGGGCTTCGCGGTCTCAACTTTTCCGATTTTTTCTCTTCAAATTATACTTGCTTTTTCATTTGGACTGAACATTTTTTTTCTTTTGGATTCTCAGCATTCCGGGGAAATTGGAGTAATTCCGACTGTCTAAGGGAAATTCATTGATAACGAATCATATTATGAAAATACAAAATAAATTTTCAATGTACTTTACTCTTTGATATCTTATTTACGATTTTTGATGTAAATTACAGATATTTAGCAAAATACAACACTCCGTAAACTCGGATTTACCCCGAACCTCCGGGCTCATTCCGGACGGCTCTTGGGGTGAATGTAGATCGCACTAGAAATTGCTACACATATCGCAAACTAATTCTCGACTCGTACTTTCGCTTGTGCAACTTTGAGAGCCCGCATTTCTCACTCGATTTACATAATCCAGTCTTCGGATGGTGGATCTTCATATTTTTCAAAACAAAAATAACTTTTTTGTTTTCAAATCGTCTACTGCTTTATACTCAATATCATACGTTGGTATTTTATTTCATATGAATTTACGAGGTGTTTGAAATTTGAAAAGAATCGATTGATATAGGATAAGAGCAGGAGGTCCGGAATTCTTCCAAAAAGCCGTTCGGAAATACCCCAAACTGCGAAATTTCGCACGAGTTAATTAGTTAAAAAACGGTGGGAAAAGCCTAAGTTTGGACTGCGTTTTTAAATTTATTTTCTCGATAACATTGAAACCGTTTGTCCTGTAGTTTAATCAATTAATTTTATAGGCAAAAATTATATGAGAATGTACGAAATTTTCCTCGTAAAATGTGAGTTTATTAAAGTAACTCTTGTACTGCATGCTAATCAAATGAGTGCAAAATTTTCAAAACGTTTTTAGACCAAGTTTAACGTACCGATTAAATGTATTGTTATAGTGGATTTGAAAATATCTTATTAAAGTTGTAAAAATATTAAAAACGCTAGTTTTGCAAAACCATCGACTGATAAATGCAAATTTCCACGCTGACACCGCGGACACATTTTCACTGGTATTTTTCAAAGAATTATCTGCTTTTTTTGATCGATTTTATTGCAACGAGTCTCATTATTTTGTTCGTCAACCGGTCCTCTATGAATCTACCGTGTAGTTGTTTTTTTAACTTGATCGTTTCACTGTTGCAGCTAATTGTTAATTAAGTGAAAAAACTTTTTCATTCATAATTTCTCTCAGGAATGAGTTTAAAGGAAAATTTACGTGGTGAATTCGTAGAGAATCAGTTGAGGAACAAAATGAGACTTGGTGCAGTAAAATCGGTTAAAAAATACAGATGATTATTTGAAAAATACTTGTGAAAATGCGCCATATCATGGAAATTTGCATTTGTCAGTTGATAGTTTTGCAAAACTATCACTTTAAATATTTTTTTCACGTTAATAAAATATGCTTGAATACATATCTACTAACAATAAGTTTAATCGGTACGTTGAACTTGGTCTAAAAGCGTTTTGAAAATTTAGCATTCATTTGACTAGCACGCAGTACAGGAGTTAGCTTAAAGATCGATAGGACTATCGCATGAGTTCAAGTGCGTGAACGCGCGGGCGTTTCGGAAAATAAAATATCGCGCGATGTCCAAATTACCCGGCGTCCGAAATGAGCCCACTCTCTCCTATAAATGTGCACGCGTTTAGTTTCGATACGATTTTGAGGAGCGTTTTTCTGTTCGGCCCGCCATATTGAGCAGTGATATTGATTGGCCTATTTTTTTCATTTTTCTCGATTCACATTCTCCCGCACAGTGTTGTTGTTTAGGGTGGAAAAAAAGTGTGCAAGTTGACGCACGCTTAGGTCCGGAGTCACGCGATGTAACTCGAGTGGAGCGAGTAGGTTTTTTCTGATCGATATTCGGCCGGAAATCGGCGTGGTTTCGTCGCTGTTGAAAATTACTCATTTAGAAGTTTTTGAAAGCGTTTTTAGCTCTAGCTTTTTTTTTCCAAAAATATCTTCGCATCGCTGTTACTCTGCGGATCGTGTTGTTTGCAATCGACGATAAATCCGTTAGAATGATACGAAAAGGATTCCCAAGTGGAGATGGTGCTTCACGGAATTCCTCGAAACCTTCAAAATCCTCGATGAAATCCTAAGCGTTACTTTATTTTCTCCAGCATCATTGAAATGTTTGCAGACTCGAGCTCGATCTCAATTTGCCTCTGCGAGTTGCGAGAACCTCGCCATATTTATATTTCTTTTCTCACCTCCGGTGAGATCTAATCCAATGAGAAATGAGCGGAGTTGCTCAGCTCGTGAAAACACGTAATAAAATATCGCAAAATCGGCTTTTCTCCGGCTCCGAGGTTCGAGCCGAACGAGTTAATGCCTCGATAGACGTTTTTTTTCTGCGAACTATGCCAAAAAGGGTGGAGTTTAGATGAGCTGAGAAAAATAAAAAAAAATATAAAAGTGCAATGAAAATCTGAGAATTGCACGATTACACGTAACTTTGCTCGCCATTATTTGAAGACGCTCGACTAAATGATCCTGCGAATATAGCTCGCAGGACGTTATAACTGTCGACCAAGTTATTCCTGATTCCCCAGGCACGGGGAGAGGAAAGAACGGGAAAGCAGATCGAGGGAGGGAGAGAAAGAGAGACGGCAAAAATATGGCACGAAGAATGAAGAAAACGCGGAGGCAGCACGCACTGTGCGAAATGAGATGATTATAAAAGAAAAACGAAAGAAAAAGTAGTCGCGGGAGAAAATGTAGACTCGAATCCGACGGGTCTGCGCGCTTCGTCGACTCTTTTGCAGACATCGCGATGCATTGCTCGCTCCGTTAACCACACACTTGCAGGCACGCACGCATAAAACCAAACTATAAATGCAATTTAATTCGCAAACGGAAAAGCAGCGTACAAAATTAAGTTACGCGTCTGTGTACGCATCGCGCGAGACGCGAGAAACCGCGCGCTCTCTCTCTCTCTCTCTCTCCTTCCCTCTCTTCTCTCTAGGCAAAATACGTTGCTGTAGTTACTCTTCCAGCATCTTTCGCTCGATTATCATAAAACAGCGAGTCGCTGGTATCGTGCCCAAGCTCCGCAAGCGTTCAATCGACGAGACTTTACAACACGCTCGAATTGCTGTATTCGAACTCTTTCAATGAATGGCTTTCATGAACCATTTGTGAATTAAATTTTATACGAAAACAGTGCAAACGCATTATTAAAATTTATTTAAAAATTATTATTTAAAATTATTTAAATTATGTATAACTTGTTTGTTGAGATTGATTAACTTTTAATATTGTGACGGCAGCAGTTAATGTACTCTCGTAGTAAAATCGTCAAATAAAACGTGACAATCGCCATTTTCTATTTATATGTGTATGCATATCTGTATTTCAAACCAGCTGGCTCATGGTCTTGTCAAACCTTCCACCGTTTGTGTCGTTATTGCTCGTTAACCTCGAATAAGTCTCTTTTTTTCCATTCCCAAATGATTTTTACCGGTAACAAGGCTTTCTCAAGACATCGTTGATATCTAAAAACATTATATTTTCTTATTCTCGTTTGTGACTCTTTAAAGTTGGGAAGATTTCATTAAATCCAAATGGTCGCACAGGGAGTCTGCCTGCGATAGGAGCCTGTGTACAACCCTTAAAAAAATGTGATTTTCGTCAATTGTTTTCTCGACAACTGGACTCCAGATCCTATAACAATTCCTAGAATCCGGACGATGCATATTTCTAACATATTTCCAAATTTCGTCTCTTAAAGTTTGAATTTTCACTGCTCATTCGCGTGAACTTCCTTAAAAGCTTATTCTCCCTGATGATCTCCCCGCACTTTGTCGATCGTATTCACATCATTTCTGTTCTTGCAGGTCGCCATTGTTACCGTTATCCCGATACGATTGCAATGCCCACGAAGATCCCAGCAGGATCGAGATGCTCGTTCGATCACAGTGCGATGCGATTCTCATTTTATGAATTCGATAAGGACGATGCTGATTTCGATGATTCGATAAAATATTGGAATCAAGAGAAACTTACGAATTCTATACTCATTAAAATCGGCCATTATTTCCTCGTACAACTTTATTTTAATGATTATCACTTTTTGCGTGCGCCCATGAACAGTAAGATACGAGCGTACGTTTTACCCTGGCGCGAGTGTCGTGCATAACGTTAATCTCTCAAGAATCAAGTCTCGAGCAAATCCGGCTGCGTACTAAGAAAAAAAAAGGATCTCAGGCTGCTTCACACTCTCGGAGCAGCCTCGGAGCATATGCAACCCCTTTGATTCTAGTGGACGATCTCGTTTCCTAGAATCTATAATCTGGCTTGTAACTCGCGACTGTTGCATCCATATATCTTGACATATGTATAGTGGTAAAATAAGAATCATCTAACTCGGGCGGAGCCTCGATGTGCGTTATTCGGATAGGAAAAAAGTCGCTGCTTCTCGCGATAATTAAATGGGAGAATTATTCGTTCGGTCTCGTGTTATTCGAGCGCGCAGGAAACGAGGTTCGTTGAAGCAGCAGCAGCAGATTACAGCGATTTTTGCTGGAGTCTTTGTAGCAGGCGAGTCGGTTGTACATCGTTGGATAATTGCAGTTGAAATTCGTATTTCAAGTGGAGAGGAAGAAAAGTGATTTTTAAAGAGACGTCAGTGTTTTCGAGGCACGAGAATTAGAAGAATTTATTCGACCGGTTGGCCGCGTACAACGATTTGGAAAAGGCCCTCGAGCCTTTGCTATTTTATGCTCGAACCGTGAGATTTTGTATTCGCTTTATTAATTGTTGCGGGCGATTAAAAAAACGAGGCATTGACACGCGAGCCAATGACGAAGAGCCCCGATCGCCGATCGGGTATCCGCGCTGAGATCGAGATCGCTATCTCGGTGGGAAGCAACTCAATCGAAGAGCTCGATCGAGTGCGTGGGCGAGGCTGGATGCTGGGCTGTGCAGTGCGGAGGGTTCCTTTGAAAAATCGGTACGAAAAAATCGAAATGCCGGCGTTGATTTTTCACCCGAAACCAACGAATTTTTTCGTCGGGCACAAACGTCACGGTCGTCGCTCCAAGTTTTTTTACCGATATTTTTATCGTCGTTATAAAATAATGTCTCTCATTTTTTCCATGTCTCACGATTATTTATTTTTCTCTCCTCCACAACCAGAGACGAGACCGATCGGTTGTAGTTTTTATGCGGGATTAAAAAAAGTCATGAAAAAGTAACAAGCATCGGCTCCGGAATATGTAAGGTGCCTGCGTGTAGCAGTTCTCACGTCAACATTCCGCTATTTCCCGTCGGACTCGCGACAGACTCCATTAATTTAGGCACGAGCATACACGCGCTCTTCCTCTGTCGCGCGCGCGCGCGCGACCAAACTTTTCGCCCGGCCTCTATTTAAACCGCGATATTAAATAAAGAAAATAAAACACCTTTTCGGTTAATCATTCGAGCGACATTGAAATAACTATTCGCTCAATTGCTCTTATGTTTTATTGATTCCTTTGCAAGACCTTTTTTGACCATTTTCATGACTTTTCGTCCTTATTCGTTTCGATAAATATCCATCGAAATTCCTGAACTCACGCATCGACTTGGGCGACATAATCACAAAGCGGAAATCCGGTTGGAAAAATTTTCAAGATTCATCAACTTCGAGCAGCCTTTCAGAGATTTTCATTATTCGAATTTGGTCAGATTATTTATTTATTTTATCGCTGTTGAAGTTGGATATTTCGGTGGAGACTCAATTCTTTTTGTCCTCCAATCTCGTTAAAATTCAACATGAGAATTCAGTTCGTTAGTTTGTTCATTCAATTTTTTTCAACAATAATAATAGTAGAAGAACAAACAATTAGAATCTTCATCAGCTCGAGATAACAGTCAACGACGCTCGTACTTTTGTTGTCATTTACAGAGATTTTTTATCGCGCCCCTCTAAACGGCTCAGAGACGATAATTTGGAAAGAAAAGAAGATATTAGAATACAAAGTAGGGACGATTGAACCAATATTGGCTGAGAGGTGTTGCGAGTAACTTGAAAGTTTTCACGTGGCCCCACTCTTGTTGTTGGTTCTATTGGGAGATGCATGCAAACAGAGAAAGAGAGAGAGAGAGAGAAAGAGAAAAAGCCGAGAAAACCAGTTTGTCGGCGTTTCGAGTGTTCCGCGTGTGTGAGTCTTTCAACTCTCGAGGACTGTCTTTCTCTCTGTGATCATCCAACGTATCTCTCTCGAGCCTGCGTACAGACATGCACACCTAAATATATACGTAAACGCATATGCACTCGAGGGATAAAAAAAGAGAAAAAATGTATGGCAGGCTCGACTGCACGGAAGATTCCGGAAAACGCTGCTCTCCTATCGGATCATCAAAGGGAGAAAAAGCCTCTCAAAAAACATTTTTTCCTCCCCCGGCCCTCTCGCACCGAGACTCGACTCGAATAAATGCTCGGGTGAGGAAAAAACGAGAAAGAAAAAAGACCGGGCGAGTCTGTAGTTACGAAATTTTCTTTCACACGCTCCAATATTATTTAGTGTGAGGGCATACTTGCTCAGACTAATATAAATTATTTGAACGCATGTTGCAACACCCGACGCGATATGTATACACGCGAATAACCAAGTTCCGGTAGCCTCGTTTACTCGAGCATTGTCGAGAATTTCGAACGCACCTTTTATCGCTGCCGACCCAAAACTTTTCCGCACCTCGCGTCATTGCCATGTCGACGCTTCAAGTTCCAGTGATTTTTCCGGCCTTCAATTCCGAACTCGTTTCCTTCCACGAAGCTAACAGGAGCAGAATTTCGATCCAAATGAAATGGTAAACAAAAAACCTACGCAAATGGAGGTCCGTTTAATCCGTCGTGGAATCAAATAAAATGAGGAAAAGCTCGAAAATAGTCGAGCTTCGATTGTAACCAATGATATTTTCAGTTTGTTTATTCCTTCTGATCGAAGATAAGCCTTTCGAATTTATCTGTCATCGTAGCGAACGACGTGGGAGCGCAGAGGCTGGGAGGGGGAATAGTGCACTCGAGCATTTATTCGCGTAAAGTCGTTGAAACCGTCTTAATATCAATGAAATTCCAGCTCGTATCAGGAATATAAGGATATTAAGCGTGTCAAATGTACGGTATAATCAGCGCGTATGTACGCTCCTGATCTGTGTATCACTTGATACTCTTGATTGAGCGTCGATTAAAAGCTAAAAAATAAGATCTTTACGTGTGTATGGACCGATACGGATGCACGGAGAGAGCGGGGCGAGGGCGAATACACACGGGAAAGGTGTATCGCGTTACGAGTTTTGTAAGCGAGCTATCAGCACCACCGATAATTGCTCGAGTCTGAGACGTTGATGCAGGGAAAAAGGATAATGCAGCATTACGATATTCCGTCGACGATTCATTGTTAAGAAACTTTTATTTCCGCGCTTTTACTATCGCGACTTCTTGCATTTTTTACTGATTTGTTAAGGAAGATGAGGCTGTACAGTCATTTTTTTTACCCAAAAGTGATGACCTGTACCTTTCAAAAGTTAGGCCAGTTTACAGTTTGGCAATGTTGCATACACTTTAAAGAAAAGTTGGGGAAAAAAAGACGAAAAACTGGTGAAAGCTCAGTCGAAAACACGAACGGTGACGATCCTAGCCTCAAAAAACTGCACGGGAAACAGATTATTATTAATATGATTTCAGCAAATCTCCTAATAAATCTGAAAAAATTGACATTATTCGGCAAGCCTTGCTCATGTTGCCCAAAAAATTTCATATTTTTAGCATCATTTTTAACGGAGATATCACCGAATATGTCTTGACTTCCATAAGATTACATGTCATTTGGCCCAAATTGTTATTGATTTTTCTCAGCAACGACGCTCCTAAACTGTCTGAAAATTTAACTGATTTTTTTTTTACACTTCACTTTATAAGATGCAATCGGTTTAAAAGCGGTGACATCATTTTCATTTTAATGCCTCAACTTCCTTAAGCGACTGTCACACAATACTTTTCATCTTTCCCAATAAATAACCGTCAAGACGCTGGCTCCGTAAACGCTGCCACGAGGAAAAACTCAAACGTTGATCAATCCAGTGGTACCCAAATACGGAAAAACTATAATATACTGAGCGTTTTATATATGAAATTATTTTTTTTTCTACTCGATTATGCCCGTCAATATACGAAAAAATACAAGAAAAGGCACATAAATTTCCGCCATTCGTGTCAGATGGTCCAATATATTTTTAAATGTAATTCCAATTAATTTTTTCAACATTTACGTACACAAATAATTATAATATATAAAATAATATAAATAAAGTATATAGTACATGATTTCATATATTTTATAATATGATTTTTATTATCTTTATTAATATACGATTCTCATACATACAAATATAACAGTATTTATTTATTTATTTATTTAGTAAGATAGATCATCATCATCATCTTTGCAACATCCCACCTGTTTGCAAACATCCATTATTCTATATCGCCATTCTATTACATTTCACCATAGTGCATAGTAATTTTGATGCCGAAAGCAGTTCTCTCAAATTTTACTATGTTACGACAGGCAAAATTTAGGTCTGCGACATTATTACATCGAACGATGTACCGATATCCGAATGTCACTCGAGTCTTTGGCGAAATGTTAAAAATTGGTGAATTCGACTGGACAAATTGCTTGAAATTTTACTATGTGCGACTGGTTAATTTTCATGTTTATACTCGTAACGCCTCATATAATTTTGCTATGTTATTGAGCAAAATTCAGTGCGGTAAAAGGGAAAATACGAAACTATGCAATTTTTCGTACGGCACAGAGAAACGACTGCTACGATATCTCCTAAATTTTCGTCAAATCATTTCATTATTTCCTATGTTTGTGATGAAAATTCGCTCGGTGTTAATTTTTGATATAGTACAGCGCGTTATTTACCATGAACCGTGGCAATGGTTCCCCAAACTTTAGCATTATTTGACACACTCTGTAGCGATTATTATTATTATTATTATATCGATGTGGTCCGACGCTACTATAAAAACATAGTAATTTTTGCTATAAAAGTCTCTCCCGTGCACCCCAGCTCTGCATCGGTTAATTCAAACACATTTAATTTCGCCTTTTTACGCGAGTCGCTCGCCCGGTCCTCCTTCCCGCCGTGTTTGGACTATTTACTATTCTGTTTACTCTCGCGTTTACGGAACTCTTCACACGAATGTGGCGAATGTACGGCCAGACGCGGCTCCGCAGTGAATATCCCCGCGACTAAACTCGCCCACGTTATTTGTGCTCGATACGATCTGCGAATATTATCCGGCCTCGGCGAATGCGAAGCTAAAGATGTGTACTTACATGCGTATTTATTCGCACGTATACGCGGGTATCTTAGTACAGCGCGTTTGTACAAACGTGGTGTTGTAGCTGAGGGCGATTCGTGGCCAGTTTCCTACTGGATCTCGTGAGACTTCTTGGACTATGAGCAAGCGATCCTCCGACTTATATCGCGGTCACTGTACCGAGCCCCCGGCAGCAAGAATCAACTTTGCCTATGCGTGAAAGACTCTCGATAAATAGGGTCCCTGCCGGGGGAAAAAAGTGGGCATTTCAGGGAAAAATATCGTCGTGGAAAGGCTCGATCGAGCTATAGAATTCGTACTTTACAACGCGCGTTTATTCTTGGAGAGTTTCCTCCTCGCAATAATCCAACTCCCTGCATGCTCCCTGCACGTTGGAACGTTTGGCCGAATTCTGTCGGAACAACGGACTAGAAATGATTCGAAAATGCGCGCATACCGTTCTGCGCGGTTCGATGCAGGAATGATCGGGGATCGGTGGTCCGTTGCTCGGGCGAGTACTGCTCGCATAGAGAGGAGTTTCTAAGCTTTCGGGTTGATTCGAGAGCGTTTGGTATTCGTGGTTTAACTGCGAGAGGTAAATCGACTCCGATCGATCAAGCAGATAAATGGAAACCTGTTTGAACCCAGGACCTTTGGATTTGTGAGGAAATCCAATGGGTTACGACCGCAGGCGGCGGAGGGTCGATCGGGAACTCCGGAAATGAAGATCGAACGCCGGCGAAAGACAAACGATGTAGTCGTTAAGAGCCCGGAAAGGGGGAGGCGGCAAAAGGGAGTTATAAAATAAGGAGCGTATGTTCGAGATGAAAGGAGAGAGAGCGAGCGAGGGGAATTCGGAGACGCGGCTTTCTGGGGCGCTTCGGATGGAAGCGTGTGATGTCCGGTTTTGTGGTGAAGACGAAGACTCGGGCGCCTACGCGCAGGATCCATAATGTGCCGAAACGTGACGCCGGGCGCGACAACTAATTAGGCCTAAAAAGCCGGCGAGCCTCCGCTCGCTTTCACAGAACCTTTGTGCCGACCCAGAGACATCGATGCTTCATCGCTACTTCCCCGTCACGAAACAAGCAACGCTCTTCTCGTCCTCCTCTTCCATCGATACGATCGAGGATCACCGTGTGTCATCACGCTCTTTTTTCGAGCTCGTTCTCTCCTTTATTCTCTCTTTCTTCTTCTAGCCTCCTCACCGATCATGTTCCTTTCTATCCTCTGCCCCAACACACTCCATTTTTTCTCGTCGTTCCTCTTCCTCTTAAACGATTCTTTATTGCCAACTATTTCCTGTCGGGACTCTGTCACCGTATTCGATGAATCGGAGCTTCCCTCGGTGATTGTTTTCTCGTGTATCCTCAGCCTCTTCTCGTTCTTAATGATTATGAAAAATCGACGGATAAAAACGTGCCAGCGATCAAACGATTCCGAGGGAACGCCAGAGAAGATCGTGCGGCTTCAAAACTCTTCGAAGACAGCGAATACGAAGTTTTTAGATTGGCAATATCGGTAAAACAAAAGAAAATGGAAATGAGTTTTGTTTCGGTTTTCTCTTCTTGTTGATTTTTCGTGTGTTTTGTTAAACGCGGAAGCTTTCTCTGTATCAATGGTGATGAAATTAAACAATATTCTTGTTCCTGATTTCTTGGATTTATCATTGATTTACTGAGATTGAGAAGCAATCTCAGTAAAATATCTTCAAGAATATGAAATTTATCTAATTCCACACGACTGATCGAGGTAACTTTGACAATGTACTGAAATATATATCTAACTATCGACATAATTGATTGTTTCTGACATCGTGAGCGTATGACGAGTTTTTTCGTCCAAAGCCTATGCGGAGGTTGTCTCGCTACTGGACTCATTTTTTCGATACTCAAGTACTTTGGTTAAGTTACGTTTATAAATCTGCACTGAGACTTCTTTCGCTCACGAGTCTACGACCTGAAGTATCTGAAAATTGTGTCAAAAATGGTGATACTAACCAACCGTATCCATATTGCTTTACACAAGCCTGTTAAGGGCTTGTGTAAACGATTGTTGAGTCAAAACACGTGCAACCGATCTCGTTTTGGTTTTTTCATTCGTTAATGATCGAAATTGTATATCACTAATTCTGCTTGTTTTACGAAACCAGGTGAAAGAAAATTCTCCAGACAAAAATGTTTAATGACTTCATGAAAACGTAGCTCGCGAACAATTTAGCTAGAACGAGCTACTCGTACGTGTACAGTGTACATTTTTTCAGATTGGTGCACTGCTCGCGCGTTCCAATGAATGAGCATTATCTCCCGCTGATTTTTCTGAGACACGTTCTCTTTTGTATCGAATAATCGTGAGCGCCTATCTTTTCACACATGCTAACGGGTACAGCGAACGAACGCTAAATGTGGAAGAAATGAACGGATATTCCGCGTCGCTGGAATTTCGCACAATGAATTTTCTCGGCGTTTAATAACCGCGCGCCACCGTAATTCCGGCGAGGAGCGAGGTGTTTATTGCGTTGCGTTTCGTTTCGTCGAGAAAAGTATCGAGAACAGGCTGAAAGTTCAGCAGACGCGAGCGAATCGCGGCGAGAACGATTCCGTATATAAAAAATGTAATTTTTTCAAGTAAAAATCGATTATTGCTTTACGGAGCATCGAAAAATCTTCAACGCAGAATAAGTAGACGAAACAATTCATCCTGATAGAAGAAAATGCTCCTTGATTTTCAGCCACAAGGATCGACCAAATATTTCGATAATCCTTTTCGTTGATTCCACTTGAACACACGAATGTTTAAGTGGCGAAGTTAAAATACGTGTTAGTAGGTACGTACTCGTGAAACGGACAAGACCAGTAGGTATACTTCCTATCGGCACAACGATACGCTATCTCTGGCGGCCACGCCGACTACACACTTCGTACCGCGTACTGAAAACTGCAGACGCGATTGCTCGAGCTACTTCCGGCTATGTGCACATACATAAATACATATGGAGTGGTTACCGCCGCTTGAAATCCTGGGCTTACTTGTGACAGAGGAAAAGATATTCCCATGGAAGTGCGCGCACGAGACAGCGATTGCAGAACTCGGCTTTATTTTTGTCGCGTCTCGTGTGCCAGGCAAGTGTGGAAGAGGGGAGAGCGTGCTCGGGAAAATGAGCAGGATTGACCGGGACTATTGGGAGGCTCGATCGACCGTCCGCACCTTCCCCGCTCGCCATTCCCGCCGCTATTTTTTGCATCGGAAAGCCGTCCCTTACTATGACGTCGAATTTTACGAGGAGTCCGACGAAACGGAGGAGCAAAACATTCGTCTTTCTCTGCGAATTTCTCTGCAAACTTCAGCCTCATATCAAGCTTGCAACGTTCGAGTCCAACGAAACGATTTTAAAAAGCTCTCGAACAGTTCCAGTAAATGTGCAATTTTCTTCCACGCCCAACTTCCAATTCGTAATTTTTCATCTCCGATTAATCATAAACCTATTTTTCGTTCATTCCCGTTGAACGTCGCAAACTTCAGGGTCGTGCAAACTTGACGATTACAAAACCGTAGAAATTGAGCCGCGGAAGAGTTTCGGATGGACGAGCGAAAAAAGTGCTAAACGAGTCGATATAACGGAGCGAACAATTGATGCTAGCTCCTCGATTAATTGATAAACCGTTGAAAATAAAAATGCACATGTGAATGAAGAAACGAGCAGATAAATGTGTGCCTAGGAGACTTTTCGCGAAGTAAATATCTCCGAACAATATATATATATATATATATATATATATATATATATATATACGCGGTTATGTGGAGCAAGAGCGAGAGGAGGCGACGAAACGAAACGGGAAACATCGCTCGTCGCGGGGGTATTACGATAAGCGATACGAAAACTGCGAGCGAGAAGCGTTCGCGCGGCTAAAGCACGCCTATGTATTAGTCTCCGTATGTAATATATACGCACATGTAAATGAGCGTGTGCACGTATATATTCGATACGGATAGCATTGTTTCTTGGCGTGAAGAGTTGGAGCGGCCTTCTCTCCACCGACGATTTAACTCGCCTTTCTATATACATACGTACGTTTCGCGAGCTATACGTCAAGTCCAAGCTGCTTTATGAGCCTCCGATAGTGTCGTACCTACGCATCTATATATCTACGCGTTCACCCGGCGATATATCGAATGGGATCCGCGGCCAACCAAACGACCAGAGTCACATTGCTTCGCGTCCTCCAACCTTCCCTTCCGCGCAGCCCTTTTCTTCTTCCTTAAAGCGTCATCTACATGCATGTACATAAAAATATTCGCTGCGAGGGCGCGATACACCGTCATTTGTCGTACATATTTATTCGGTACTCCGGAGGAACGCCGACTCGAAAATAAAGCAGGCGAAGGACACAGGGGAAGAAGAGAAAGCTTTTGCTCCGAAGACTGAGAAAAAAAGTCATTGGAACAACGAAACGTGGTGTATTACCGGGTGCCAATGAAGTATATGATCATCACGAGTTAAATACGATCGAACGAACTCAAGAGTTTTAGGCCAAACTGCAGATTCACTCGAAAAACACTGCAGGTTTCTCGCATGAGCGTATTTTACAGTGCGTTAATTGGGGCACTCGAAATTTGGACTGATTCCTAACCTCTGAGAAGGCGCCTATATTATCGTTATTTTATTATTTTATTTTTATTTTTATCGTCGCTATGGATTCGTTACATTTTTTTCTATCTGCAAAACAGTTTGTTTGAGGAATTTAGAATTTTTGAATAGAGGTGTGGTGATGACGGGAAATAACCTGACTTGAAATTTCGCCAATCTATTCCCATGCACTTTTTACTGTAATTAAAAATTCGTTATTTGTAGAATACTGGGGTACGTGAAAGGAATACCTTAAATGACGAAAACTCTTGGAATAACATCGATGCTTATTGAATCAACAATTTTGTTTCTCAGTGAAAAATATAATTTTTCTCGAACCGCTTTTGTTGGGCGAGAAAAGAAATCGAATTTGGATTTTTTGCAAAGATTTTCGTAGTTTCGTTGCTTTCGGTCGTCCTCATTCTTGTTCACGCGGTTCGAAGACATTTCTTGACCGTTTGTACTCAGTTTGTAATCGAAGGGATTTCACGGAACCGAGAAAAAGCTCGAGAAATCTAGGCAAACATTTGCTTCGTTTTACTTTGTTTCTCAGTCTTCGTTATTGGTTTATTCACCCAGAGAAAACTTGTTGTTGTACGCGTGCGTGTTTTAGCACGAGGAGAAAATATCCGACGCTCTATGTGGGTGTGCTCGCGAGGAGCGAGTTGGCTGCTAAATCGACGCGTGGAAAAGGACGACGGCACGTCGCCGCGAATATCTCGATTTTCCAGGTCGGAGGTTTTAAAATTCAGCCAAATACGCACTCGATAGAGGCAAAATACGTAGCAAAGGAATCGTCGGATGGAACGAGTGTGTGGAAAAGAAGAGAGGAATGCAGTCCGGTGGAAAAAATGAACGGCAGCAAATCGAAAGGCTCTCGTTCGAGATGAAACTTTATTTGAAAGCATACAATCTTTTTCATAAAGTTTACACAATGTTTTGCGAGCCCCTTATACACAAGCTTGAGATTTTCTCGTGTCTCATATGCAAATCGGAGTTAAATATTGCCGCGAAAAAAGCACCGCAGCACCGAGCCCATTTTCAACGCGAAGGAACACGACTGAAAACTTATTTCTTGATTTATCGCTTGTTCCATAACTCAAAAAACGAGACGGAGTTAAAGAAGCAGGAAAAATAGCGATTGACAGAAAGACCGCGTGTGCGAGAGAGAAAGAGAAGCGACGAGGTGTCGGTGCAGTTTCACGTTTCCTACTGGGTGGACAGAAACCCTGGAGCGATTACAGGAATTGCAATCGTCGAAAATTGCGACACTCCGACCTCGCGTGGCTACGATCGTGAATAAATAATGAAATGGCACGTGTGCGATGGCGCGGATTTGCGAACACTGTGCAGTTTCTTCTCGTTGAATCTACGCGAGCCCACAATTCGATTGGAATTTTCAGCCAGTTTATTCCCAGTTTACTTAGCCAGAAAATTCGCAGCGAGTGAAAAAACAAACGTCAGGATTACTGCAAGTTTTTACGTCGTGCGGGATAAGGGCGTTTCCGATAGTGATAACGGAACAAACGATTTCTCCAGTCCAGGAAATCACCCCTATGAACAGTTATCGGTAATTAACGCAAAGATAACGAGCTCCCGTTATCTCTTATCGTCCTCGTACTCGCTTCTCTGCTCTGTATATTAGTCACGATGGATATATGACGAAGCCGGCAGAGACTCACATTTACAGGAAGCCCCTATGTTGTAATCGGACTTGATGCCTCGATTCTGCGATCCTAAACGACTCGAGTTTACACGATATACGAGCTTGAGGAAAATATATTTGAATAAAGACTCGGAATAAAGACTTGAATAAATTCCTAACCGCGTCGCACGAGCGAAAAATCCTACTTGAGATCGCACACTTTGATTTCAACGAAGCAATTGACTTTTGTAGGTTTTAGCTTGGAACACCAAATAATAAAAATGAATTACAAAAAACGCGAGCTTTTTTTGTTAAGGATTTAAGAGCCAAGGTATTGGTTCGGAGATTCTTTCGTGACGGTGATAGCGAGGGCAAACTTTTGAACAGGTTTTCTTCAGAAGAACATCATTTTGGATAAAGCTACTGCGGGCCGTGATGCTCTTCAAATTTTTATGAAAGAATTGCGCATCGAGCTTGAATCCGTTGAAATAGAATTCGTGGAACATTTTAGGAAATCACTAAAAAAAATTCACTCTGGACGATCAAGATTTTCGCAATCCCTGCGCGTATGACGCCGAAATTTGCAACGCTGGGGTCCAACGAAATGATGTAAAAAACTCGAATAATTCGAGCAAATCTCCAATTCCGTTCCCTGCTGATTTTACAATTCGTAGTTTTTCAACTTACACTCAACAATTCGTGAAATAAAAAATTGGTGAATTACAAATCCTTTTTTCGTTCATTTCGTTCCACTCCAACGTTGCAAACTTCGTCTGCGCGTTCGAACAAACAAAATCATCAAGACAATGGCTTATAATGGTCCAAGTGACGCGATGCAATCATTTATAAATACTTGGATGCATGCTGGGTCGTTCCAATGTGATGCTACGAGAATTTCTTATTCTATGCTGCTTCAACTATTTTCTTCCACGAAGCGAGTAACGAGGCACATTTGTACTAGTCCGCCGGATGGCGCTACCCTCGAGTTTTCATGCTTCTTCATCTGTTCTCGCATGTGCGCAGTATCAAGCTGAAGTTTGCAACGTTAGAGTCCGACGAGATGATCTGAAAAAACCCTCCAATAATTCCAGCAATTCTCCAATTTCGTTCGCTGCCTGAAATTGGTGAAATAAAAATTGGCCAATTACAAATGTTGTTTTACGTCGATTTCGTTGGACTGGAACGTAGCAAACTTCAGCGTCCTGAAATGTTCTCTCGTCGATGTGCGCGATTTTTTTGCGTTTCGTGAGCAAAGTAATGTTGACATTAAAAAAAAGAGTGTCGAATATAATGAACGGTAAAAAACTCACGTTTAATCGGTCAGATGGTGATCCAATTGTTGGCAGGATAGTTTTTGCAGAAAACTCGTATATTTTCTTCTTCGAGGGAGAATCCGTTCGAGGCAGGGGGATATGCGGAGGTGGTGTGGAATGCCTGGGATCTGTTGCGGCGAAATAAAACGCGGGTTTATTTATTCGTCATCGCTCGAGACACCCGAAACTCTTTGAGCGAAGGCGCCTTCTCCTTTGAATAATTAATCGGACACGAATAGTCGAGGGAACCGCAAGAGTCTTGTCAAATTAATTAGGTCCAGCGGGCTGGACTCGATTTGTGTTAGATCGAGATTTCGATCGATGTTGGATGAAGCGGATGAGATGAAATCTGGCGCATCAGTGGCCACGGGGCTCGAGGAATCCGTTCGAGAAAGCGATCACCGGTTTTGTGAAAACATTAGCACGCTCCTTTGGTCGGCACTCGGCACTCTGCAGTGGTTCGATTGCTTTTTTGCACTCGGATTGTCACTCAAACATTCGAACGACAAAACCTCCCGAATGGCGGATGGTTCAACACTTTTTCGGTAGTCAAAACTCCCGGTTATAGCATCCGGTAAGGAAATCCTCGACGAGGCAAGAGCGCACTAGGAGTCCGGTAAGTCCGAAGAGTTCGCACGACACCACTCGAAGTATCCTTGCGTTCGGAAAAAAGGCAACGCACAAATGCACGAGTCTCTGCAGATCGACGGGATCGAAGGAACGAGCACAGTAAACGAAGAAACTTAAAATTGACACTGAACCGATCGAGGGCAGTTGCAGGCAGTGGAGGAGTAGCGATTGGAAAATGCGCGACGGCTGACATGCGATCGGTTCCTGGGCTCACGGAATCCCGCAGCGTTAAAAATCCTCGGAAGGGCGATCCTTCGATTGCCGACCGTTCAAGACGATCCGGAACGAGAACGGAACTCGGTGAATTTACGGATTAACGAGAAAAGCGAAATGTCGCGAGTTGAAACGTCCTCCGAGCAGTAAACGTGCTGCAGTCGCTGACTGCGTCTTACCAACTGTCCTGGACAGTCACCTTTCCTGCGGAGTTCGAAGCGCGGGAAGAAGAGCGGTGAACGAGAGGGGCTTCGAGGGAGGGGCCTGGACAGCGAGGCTGGAAGGGAGCGGACGACAGCGAGGGAATTCTCGCGGACGGAAGCTTCGCGCGCGCGAGAGAGAGAGAGAAAGCCGCGGAGAGTTGTGTACGAACGCAAAAAGTGGATGGAGTCTGTTTGATCGTGTGGTCACTCCGGCTCCAAGAGATGAGTCTGTGTCAGGTGGTAGCGAGATCCTCGAGAGGATCGGCTCCGGGGGATTCGTCGGAGGTGGAGTGCCCGCGAAGCGAGTCGGGCGTATCCGAGTCGGACGCGAGTTGTCGAAGAGGCGGAGCTTAGCCGAGCTCATACAGGCGCAGACGTTGCTCCGACTCTGGCGGCTTTTCTCGCCGATAGGATTTCTCCCTTCGCCGACCCCGGTGCGCGCACTTACACGCGAGCAAACTTCTCACGTATGCGGACGGCTGTGCGAACATGCGAGGCATCGAATCCACCTACACTCGGCCGAGCTCAAGGAGTATCAGGCTTCGGCGAGGCTGTGCATGTGGACGTGAGAACACAATCAGGCTTCCCAAGTCGCGACGCTTTCGTTGGGCAACGATCGAAGGCACGTACCTCGCGGAGAACCCGCCCCTTCCAATTTTCATAAAATCACTTACCCCCCCGGAATACGAAAGAGCCCTCGGGCTATAATGTCCGACGAGATCGGGCATCGATAAAACCCCCGACCGTACTTCACTCCCATATCTTGCTGGCTATATGGGTACTTATTTATATATTTATACTCACGTATACGTGCGCGCGCGCACGCGTCCATGTGTGCAGGAGAGACTGGGGTAAAACGGAGCACCCGAGGAAATATCCTGCTTTTTAGAAGTTTGAGAAGCTTCACATTTTGCTTGCTCTCTTAAAGACGAAGAAACGTGCTGTTGTTTTGTGCAATTTTCGAAAAATGGACATTTTTTTCGGGGAGGACGCAATGGGGTACCCCTTAAAGTATTATTTTCACGAACCCGAATATTCTGGAGATAAGTGACTTTAAATTATACGGTAAAGTAAAAGTGCGTGGGAATATAGATTGACGAAATTTTAGGTTTGGTTATCGAACGTTCGACAGAGAATTAAAACTTTTGGAAAATCGTAAAATTTATATGGGAACTTATGGAGATTCCATCGTCACTACTTTTTTATTCGATAATTCAAAATAATTACAATTAATATACGAATGCTTAAAAAAGATATTAACGATAGAAGTTGGAAAAATGGCAGAAGCAGAAGCTTTTCGTAAATAACAGCGCCTTCTCAGAGGTTAGGTTAAGAATCATGCGAAAGGAATACCTTAAAAATTGATGAAATTCTTTTTCACTGTCCTCTCGATCCAACGCAGCTTGACTACTCCTTTTGGAAAGCGGTGCGAAAGAAATTAGAATTCCTTCAAAAGTTCTTTCTTTAAATTTTAACTTTTTTCAAAAATTCTTCTTTTTCACCCTGTTTGATTTTTTTTTCTTTTTTTTTTTCAATTCTTTGGAAATATTCCTCGGATTCGCTTTTCTGGAAAAAATATTAAATTAGAGGCATTAAAAAAAAAACAATATTCCGCAATTTTTCAAGGACCCCGTTTTGCCCCGCGGTCTCTCCTCTGTATATGTTACATGCTCAAGCGAGAATGAGTGAAACATTGCTAACTCTCTCCCTCGCGCTATAGGGCTCCGAAGAAATATTCAACTGCTCGCACGTATTTACCAGTGAAAGCTTTCCGTACACGCATACCTATTAATAAAAGGTTATCAATTTTATATCGAGTTTATACGTAATGTCATAAGACACTTTGGTATTGTTCCTTTCGAGTCTCTTGAGCTATGACTTTTCAACTCCCCTACTTTGCCCCTCGATCCTCTTTCCTGACCTCCTTGATTTTCGAGACAATGCTTTCTGCCCATTAATTGCCTTAATTTTCCATTTAAATTAAAATTTCATTGTAAATTGGCAGAGATTTAACGAATTTATACAAAAGGGCCTTTTTGACTCGATGCTTCATAGAAATCTCGATTCGCTGCAACTCCCAACGTCGATTCACTCGGACAATGCTCGTCGCCATTTTGTTCTGGGAGCATTCGTACCCCGCTCCTTTAATCGACAGCCGTGCTATTGTTCTCAATAAATGGAATTTGCTAATTTTTAGTGTGCGAGAAAAATGAGGAGGAAGCGGATTCTCAAATTCCTCGGACCCTCGTTCGATGCCTCAACCAGAAAAAAGCGTCCTTTCTGGAAACTCAAGCCTGTTCGGGAAAAGTGGAATAGAAAAGAGCTCGCAGGACGACTCAGGAATTTGTCTTCTCCTATGCGACGAATTTTTCCGCCTAGAAAATGACTCGTTCCTCGTTCCACGCCAATGGTAAGAGCACGCTCCGGGTTGCCCCTCCAGAGGAGCATCAATACGAATGTGGGGCTCGCAAAATAAGGATAATTGTGGTGGTCCGTGCTTGCGTTGCCGTCGAGAAGCCAGGAGGAAAAGGATCGCCTCCGTAATTGTGGTATCTCGGCGGTCTCGATGTGAGCGAGTCTCGCCATTACCAATTAATCGGAGAGTCGTTAATTGCTCGAGCTGATTGGGAAGGAAGAGGCATGCGCGTGTGTGTGCGGCAGCGATTCCTCGGTGAGGTTTTCGCCTCGTGCGCGACCGCGAGCCGGGAACGCGATACGATGATCGTACATCGAGACTTGCAATTGGAAATCACGCCAACTGCGCACAAAGTTCTCGACGTCACACGCGGTAGCGCTCGGACAACTCGCGTTCGGCCGCTTTCAGAGACGCATCTCGAGTCTCCTGCAACAAACTTAACCCAAAAGTCATCACGCCTCCTGAGATTGCGACCATTCTCGATCTATCTCCAGCCTCCAATCTCTGAATCCGTGTACATCGAACAAGCAAACTCGAGTAGCACCGATCGCGAAACTAGTTCGCCAGAAGATATCACCTTGTTTGCTCACCCGTAACTTTGGCTAAACTCAACCAATAACTCGTTTTAACCACACACGAGATTTGATGACATTGCCCGACGATATCAGTCGCACTTCGCATAAACTATGAACTCCCCGATCCTGCCTTCCGTCCCGTTTGCACTTTTTCCTCTGCTCATTTCCTCTCTTTTCTTTCAACTCGTGTAAGATTTCGCGCTATCACGAAACATTCGTTCATCCAATTACTGGCTTGAGGCATTACGGATTTATGTTCCAACGTTTTCTTCATCGATGTTGTACCGATTCCTCGAACTGCGGATTCAACGCGGGACTACTCTTCCTCGCACAATCGATAAATGGTTTTTCTTCGATCCGAACATTTTCCTGAGGACTTGTTAACTCGTTGTTATTCAGCTGTTTTTTCTTCCGACAAGATCATTATCAACTAAGAATTTAATGGCAACTGAATTCGCTGACAATCGGAAGTGTCGCACCGACCTTCGAAAAGATCATTTTCATTTTACCTCGGTCGAAAGTACGTGTCTTCGGCATCGATTCGACAGCCGAAAGCCCAGGATTTGTGCACAGCAGGAGAAAAAAAATACTCGTGTACTTCGTTACCGGAAACTGCGCCGCCAACTTAAAGATTGATCAAAGAAAACGACGAACGAGATCACTTCAATTGAAGAACCAATCGATTATAAAAAAAATGGCAGATTATTTACAATTCAAAAATCAAGATATTTTCGTGAGTCTTACATTTTATTTTTTTTCTTTTAACTATAATTATATTTACTTTTCTTGTGTATTCGATGCCTGCCTCGGATCGGCAGCATTCGTTTTGCTCGTGCTCGTAAATGTCGGTGCGCAGGCATAAAAACATGCATTCAACGTACTTTCGACGAGCTACGAAGAAAAATAGTGTACACAATGTCTGTCCTTGTAGTGTAATATAATAATTGAAATTCCAGTGAAATATAATAATAATTGTTCATTCTAACCTCTTTCTCATTCGTGTGTCTCAATGCGTCGGTGCGACACGTCGTTTAGAAACAGTGAAGAATTTTCATAAATCCAGGTACAAAACCAAATTTTTACGTCAATTTTATCCATCTTTGACAGCCTCGAATTTTTTTTCAATTATTACAATAATCTTCCACATGAAAGTTCGCTATCGCTATATAATTTGCTGGTGGAACGTTTTGTTGCTCAAAAAAACAGTGTGGGGTAAGCAGGCCAACAGTGGTATGGGGTTGGTTGACGCACATGTGTCGACGTTCGTGAGTGCTCTAAATGGGCCTAGTCAAGGTGTGTCAGTAAAAACATAATATTCTATGTGTGGAGAAACAGTAATTCTGATTGCGATGACGAGGATGAGGATCAAATGTTCCTTTTTCTCACACTTATGGACGAAAATTATCTTCACATTCAGTTATCTCAAGATTTTGTATTCATTGTTCGAATCATCAAATAAATAATATTGTTAACTATCCGTTTTTATTAATTTCACTAATACGTAGTCGATTATCATGTAAAATTGTTCGTCGAAACGGTTCGTCAAAAAATTCGTCAAAAACGGTTCGTCGAAAAAGCGATTCAATAACTCATTTCGTTTTACGCGCTTAAAAATTCAAATTTTTATTCGAGATAGAGGAAAGTTGCTTCTATTCGAAAGCAGGACCGTTTGGTTTTCGATAGTTCCTTTTTTGGAAGCAATAGTTTGAAAAGTTGGGCAACCAGCCCCAGTCCGACTACTATTTATGAGAAGACACTAATTTATTTCATTCGAATATGGCAGCCCTCGAAAGTGCATTCGCGCTAGTGATCGGCCGCTTCGTTGGGTATTCGATCGACAATAAAAGGATGAGAGAAATATGATTTTCACTGCGATTCTTTTTTTTACAGTGAGCGTAGTGAAACGGTTTTTGTCTAATGGGACGCGATAGCGAATGATTTTTCAATGATGATTGATGAAATTAAAAAAATGGGGAATGTGACGCGGGGGACGATGTATAGCAAAATAGCCAAAAATGGAAGGCGCATGGACACGGGTGGGAGAGAGGAAATTAACCTTCATGGGGGCTCTCAAAAATAGGCTCGTAACTCAGTCTATTTCCGAGCGTGAAACCCGTCCGGTAAAGAGCGCGCTAATGGACTTTTTGCCGCTGCGCGGACTCTCAGGGCTCTCTTGCTTTTAGCGTCTCTCTGATCCCCGAAAAATTGGTAGAGAACAGCAGCGGTGGATCGAGGACGTCATCTGCGAAAAAAATAGTATTTTCGACCTCTGGCGTGACAGAAAAATCCAGAGAAACGCGCCCGAGGACGAGAAGGGAAAGTAAAGTCACCCTGCGCGCCCAACGACATCGAGAAAACGCATATTCGAGTCCGGAAACGTCCGAGACTCGGAGACTCAGGTATGTCGAACGAAGCCGCCACCCATATTGGGAAGATAAGTATCAGGGAAAACCGGAAGCTCTAGTTGTCCGTTCAAAGGAATTGTCTTTTTTTCTCGCTTTTCTATCCTTGTTGATTTTTTTTTTCTTTCTTTTTGGTAATCGACTCCGCAGCTCTCCCTCAACATATTTTCGTTCTTTTCGCCACTATTCCACTCTTGATGTCCTCGGAATAGCTCACGACTAATGCACCGAAAAGCAGGAAGAGCTTTGGGAGCGAGGAATGAACGAGCTACTCGTTTCGTTCGACAGCGAGGAGCATCCTCTCTTGGTTGGCCATCTCGCTTGATGGTAATCGGAATATGCACTTACACCTGGATCTTCGGTTTAAGGTGGAAAACCGCGTCGAGTTCGATTGCTCTTTAATGCGTGCAATTTTGTTCGAGACAATCGCAACGACGACACGTGATGTCAACTTGAATAATTGCTTTCGTCGATCCTCAAAACTTGAATCGCTTTTTCAATCAAATTTTTGAAAATTAGCCTGCTACGTCGATGTGAAAAGTTGGGTAAATTTGTGCTCATTTAAACTCTTTCGATAAGTCGTTAAAATTGTGATGATTGAGTAGAAGCAAGCTTTTGTATCGAACGTTTTCGGATGTACCGGATAATAAATATTCTACTGACCGAGAATATTGAAGTCAAAATGAATCTCGTAGACTCGGAGAAGCTCCGGGTGCGATGATGCCAGTTGTAATGGAGCTGTTTCCAATTCGGTGAAAAGACAATCCTCTGAAGAGTGAGAAAGACAGGATGAGATTCGTAGTTTATCCAGACACGATCTCGGCTACCAATTATCACGGCGATACGATCTTCCGACTCCGCGGAGATTCCTTTGGCCCACGATACAACATCGCGATTGACATTCATATTTTGTTCGTCTACCTGTGTCTGTGCATAAATCGAAAACGCAAATTTTCGAGCGGTTAGACTCGTTCTTCTTCCGTTCTTACCTCCGACACGTCTCGTGTTTTTTCCCCCCTTTCCGTGCTCCTTAAATTGACGTTTAGCGCGTGTCTTGACGATAAGTATTTGTGCAAACAGCAGAACGTTCTCTTGTTTACTCGGACATTACATGGCCAGTGATTATTCGAAAGAGCGCCACAAAATCTTGGCTTCTAACTAAATACGGTAGCAACAATTTTATTACATTGTTAACTCGTGATAAATGCTGGTCGTTTAAGGTAGATCATGCCTGAAGCATCGTATCTTATGGGTGTCTAAATTCGATCGATTTTTACTTCCCAATTAAAGATATGACCACTTTAAATTAATTTCAGAGTTGTTAATTATAAATTATAAATAAATTTTTTCAACATATCTTACGGCGAATGAAATTACAAGCCATTAATTCAACGAGGATCCATCACTGACCGAACCCCAAATTTCATTCGTCCCTGGCTCAGATACTATAGTTTTTTATGTCAAAAATCGCATTAGAGAGCGCGAAGCGTAAACACAAAAGGAAATGGATCAAGAAAAAAGTATTAATAAAAAGACTGAAGATTATACGACAGGAATGGCTCAAGCCAAGAAGAAAAAAAATGCTGAAGTGCTCATTACCAATTTCATTCAATCTTTAACGTAATATGTCTTCATTACGAGACAACCGTCTCGATTTTTTTCCCAAACCTTCATTATATACTTCATTGTTATTGTGTGTACGTATTTCACAAACTTCGTAAGAAGCGTTTATTCGTTATATGAAAAGACAAACGATTTTTTACGTACCTGTGTATTTTTCTTAATATGTTTAAACACGTTTTTCTCAATAACCAATAAGGCGAGCCCTTTAAAATTTGATATGCGTGTCAGTCGACTACTCATTGAAACTCTGTAAATTTCAAGACTTTCTCAAGAAAATCGTTTCGTGCATGATCCACCTTAACGTTTGTGCCTTTTCATAATGTGCCACGATTGCAATCGTGTATGTGAAATTCAGTGAAAACTCACAGGAGTCTGCTGCTATACCGAAGACTTCATTTTCGGCGTTTTTTAAATAGAATTAGGCGTGAAAGATCAGACTTTTTTCCGTCCATCGAGTATTTCGGAACGTCGAAGATGGCAAAATTGTAGTCGATATCCTGAGAATATCAAATTTCCGTGGAAAATGGGAATCTGTTTTCAACTAGCAGGCTTCATTTCAATACGTTGGCGAATCATCGTCAGTGGAAATGTGCGAGGTTTTTGAAACCGGAAAATTATGTGGTCCGGTGAGTTTTGGATAGAAGATCATTTTTCTTACCCACGAAGAATTGCCTCGTTTCTCCAGAAACGTTTCGATCAAATTGTAGCGACGAAATTTCCATCCAATTTAGCTACGCCAAAATGTGGATGGAAATTTTGGACCCGGATGGGGCATTTGGCTGGAAAAATTGAATCAACATCGCCACCGTATGTGCGAAGCAATTTCGAATAAACTAAAACGACTAAATCCATAGAGCGTTATTTTGGCCAACAACTAGAACCTGCGAGGATCATCGACTTCATTATTTTTCGCGGAGTGTTTGCGAGTACTCTCGATGTCCGAGTGCACGGATTCACACACATTGCTGCCGAGGTCCATTAGCGAGCGTCTTGGAATGCAATTCCCGTGGAGGACGCGAAGGGAATCAACCGAAACAGGGGAGAGAGCAGAAGGAAGAAGGAGAAAAAGAGAGAGAAGAGGATTTCTCGAAAGGGGTAAGAGGAGGAGGAGGAGGAGGAGGGCGGCGCGAGTTTGAGCTGGTGCGTTGTTCGTGGTGGTGGTTTTTCGAGACGCGCGAGCCCTCCCTGTGCTCGGACAAAAATTATCTGTCCTGACAAGCCGAGAACTGCTTCCAGGAAAAGTATCCCCCACTCGGGCCTCGCTCGTGGCACGAACTGGACCCATCGAATGATGCTGCTTCTTCTTTTCTCCTGGTCAAACGTATTCTCAAGCCCCGAGTGCTTCAGCTCGTTTATTATTGGACGATTCTCCTCCCCAAAGTATGAAAATAAATACACGTCCAGCCATATAAACATGTAAATGTGTGTACGTCTCTCCCTGTACACAGGTTTGTCGATATGCATACATTTAATATAAGATTCCTTGGCTCTTTTCTCTCCCTTTCCTTTCTCAATTCTTACATACCCAGCGAGATTAACGTCAACACAATTCTCGTAAATTTCGTGCTCACTCTGTGAGCTCGAAATCGCAAAATATTGTCGCCAAATCTTTCGAATAATGAAAACAAAACGAAATGTATATTCACCAGAATTGCAACGTTGGTTTTACCGTTTCTGTAAATTTGACGAAAATTTTGTTGTTCTTTCGTGTTGAAGTAAAAAAAACGAGCTTCGCGTACGACCCCGATATCGCAGAGCAGTGTGACCAAATCTTTCGGAACGAAAAAAAGCATTTCCTCCAGACGTGCAATTTTTGTGCAATATTTTGCTCCACCGTTTCTATAAATCTGATGAAAAACGATCATTCTTTTTGGCGTTGTTCAACTTGTTGTTGGACCCAGAAAAATGAGCTTCGCGCGTACGAGTCCGAAATCGCAAACATTAAAAGTTCCATTAGCGCAATGAAAGGCTAGCACAAATGAAAAAAGGAGATTGAGCATTGCTCCAGTAGTTGGAAGCCAACGAGGCCAAAAGGCACGGCAGTCCAGCACCCTCAATTAGGTAATCAATTTACCTTGACGGCATTCCTTATGCACCTAACTCGACTGCATCGAATCTATAATTTATTCTCACCCGTGCGCACTAGATTGCCGTTCTTATAAAAAATACAATATTCAACATATAAATTATTTTTGCACTTCGGAATAGATTCATTCGACTCTGCTTGCGACACGTCAAATCTGTGTGATTTTCAATTCAATAACGAGTAACGACGGTTTAAGTGAGGCGACAAAATGAGCCTTGTCTCGGTCAATATAATCATGAAAGAGCTTTCGATAGGACGAGATTTTTCTCGAGCGAATCTGGCGCAACGAGCATATTCTATAAATCATCCTCGTCATCGTTTCATTCGCGTCTCAACATTTCTATACTTTTAGCAACATCTATTTATCGAAAATTAGCATCGAGGTTAAACTCATGCGGATGCCTCGCGTTCCTCTCCTTTTCAATAATTACGCCCAAGTTATGGGAAAAACGATTCTTCTCCTCCCACGCGCCCTCGGCTTTCGCAGGCCGGCTGCGCTAATTATACACGAGACCCGATCGATCACTTCATGGAGACCAGCCTTAATGCCACTCGCACTCGCGTATGCACATCGAACGCCTTCATTATCTTTCTCGCTTACGGACATGCGGACCTTCGGATAAAATATGGCCGTCGCGGGGCACTTCACTCATACACTTACGGCGCGTACAAACGTGTATGTGTACCGCAGAAAAATAGGCGTGGCGGTGATCATCCGGTTGCTAGAAGGGTGCAGTTCCACCGGAGGGTGATGTTCCCCTGCACGGGACATTCTATCACCGGACATTCCACTCCCCTGTCCTCCGGAGAAACGACTCTATTGCTTTCAGTGCATTTACAGTGTTTTCTCATTTGAGCCGCGTAATGAAAAAAAATAATAATAATAAAAATAAAGACAAAACAAAGACAAAGAACTTGGGATTCGTTGAAAGTGGGGTTATCTTTGCTTCGACTATTTTTTTGACGAGCAAAGATTTTCGGTGTCCAGCATCCGAGCGGGCTGAGCTACGGTCACTCAAGTGCCGAATTCAAACGAAAGTGATGTTTCATTCGAAGAAGCCTCTTTCGTGATGATTTTCGTGTTTTTGGGAAGAAAATCGAATTGGAAATGACAAAGTTGCTCGTGCTGCTCCCGAGAAGGAAGAAATCACATCAATTTTCCCTGACGAAGGGCTCACGTTGTTTATTTTACTTTGAGAGCTCTCGTAACGAGTTGGGGAAAGCCCGCGAAGAAGGCGGGATATATGAATACGGTAGTTAACGAGGTGGGCGGGTTCGATGCTGAGCACGCGACTTCCGGTTCTGCACGCGAGCTGTAATACTCCGCTCGATTTAGCGCTTGCACGCACGTCATACACGGAGATTGCCGATAATTATCTCGAGATTTTCTATTACCTCCGCTACGAACTCGTTTTGTTTTTTTATCGCTCGTCAGATACTGTACACGAGTAAATCTAAAGCTTTTTATGCAAATCGATATAAATAAATAATCACTCAAACGTAATTATTCAAACTCCGGAGTTGAGATGGGACCTCGTTTTTTTTCTATCGCAGATCGAAAATATTCGTCTCTCATTTAGTGCGACCCGAAAAAAATGGTTTCTAGAACAGAGACTGCTTCAGCTGGCGTTCAAGAGTGTCAAAAACTAGATGAAGACCGCCTGGAAAACAATGCTCAAAGTAAACTGTACGTTTTGAAAATTTGCTGAATATCCAGCGATCGACGAATCAGCCGAAATAACAAAACTTGTGAAATAAAAATGGATGCGAGAATGGAAGTGATCGATAAAACTAAAATAATCAAAGCTTTAAACGAGCCCATGAGAAAGTTGCTCCGAGATCACTGCTATACTAATGTTATTATAAATCTTGATGAAGCTTCAATTCAAATACCGAATATGAGATATCGCAATAAGCATTAGCGACATTCCTCGATCGGACTGGAAGTAAATCCATTCAAGAGACATTAGCAATATCTTTTTTCTCATTCGAACAAAAAATGGAGAAAATAGCTCGCCGACGAGAGAGGTACGCCGAGTCGTATTTTCACCGGTCTTTACGACTGTCGAGGTCGCACATCCATAAATATAATATACGTATATACATTTGCGGGATAAATGACGACGCGGAGTTTGAGGCAGGGAAGAACGAGTGGAAAAAAGAGAAGAGGACCGAAGAGAAAAAGGGATAGTTTGGAAGAGCACGTTTCTGTTGGAGACCAGCACTCGAAACGTACTGCTCGCCTGACCTTAAATAGTGGCCGATTAGAGATTTTCTTAATAAATTCTTCGACTGGGACGGATATTCTGTACTGAGAAATATCAAACGTTCAATTTATTGGAATATATAGTGATGAAAGCTGTTCCATTAAGGCAGACGAGCGAATTGAGCAACTTGGCCACCCAGCTGTACGTGGCAAATGATTTTTGCCAGATTTGCAAATCCTGTAAAAACGATGCTCATTCGACACAACGATCTGTCGCCGAGCTCGACCTCGAGGCACGAGTTTAAGGGTTGCTCCTTCACGACGGAATACTCGTAGGTCCGGGGGATTCGCAAGCTCGACGGGTGCCCGAAAAATGCAATCAAGCAAGCAGTCAAGAGGCTTTCGTTCTGGAGAGTTTGGGAGCGAGACACCTCGTGGATTCCGCGGGAAACTGGCGCTGCTCCGGCAATGCCTGCTCCGAGAGTGAGAGCAGGATCGAAAGAAGAAAGGAAGGCAGAGAAAGAGGGAGATCCTCCACTCACGAATTGATTCCTCTAATCTAATCGGCCGGAGCGCGCGGCGGCTCTGCCGAGGCTCTCGCTTCCTGGAAACCGGAGCAGCGTGTGCGCACTCAAAGACACGCTGCATTTTTATGCATCCTTTATTTCTTTTTAATCACTTTGGGTACCAGTCGCTTATTTTTTCTTCGGCCGAGCGTTGCACTACGCGTAAGAGAGAAGACGACGAGATGTTTTGCACAAATAAACGACTCATCTGCGAGAGAGAGAGAGAGAGAGAGAGAGAGAGAGAGTAAAGGAAAAAAGATTGCGAACGAGAACGAAGGAGTTGAGGATCGTGTGGGAGAAGGAGAGGGAATGGAGCAAAGGAGAGAACAAAGTTGGTCGTGGTTGACCGTTGCTTCGCGCGAAAGAGGACAATAAAGAGTTCGAGCCGGTGAGGATGAATACAAAGAAAGGAAACAAAAGAGGTTGGACCAGAAGAATAAAAGAACTCGAGTAGAGGAATGAAGCTGAGATCTCGTGGCCGGGCGCACGAGAAATAATGGCAAAGAAAGAGAAAGAGAGATTGAGAGAAGAACGACTGCAAGAAAACGGCAGGAAGAGGGGACTCAAGGTGCGGCCGGGCAGAAGAGTGGGTTCAGGATGGGCCGACTTAACTTACTTCGAGAGCCCCAGCATGAAATATCGCCCGAACACAACGAGTTCCGTGGCCTAAGCGATGTTTCCATCGCCCGAGATCGCACTGCGCGATCTAATTTGTTGCGCTTTGCGCTTATTTATTGCGACAACGAGGTGGACGAGGACGAGACCACGAGGGCTCCCAGGAATCAACGAGCAATCACCGGAGACGTATGCGCTGCAAGGTCTTAACTCACCGCGAGAAAACCGAGATGCATTCTCTCGCTGCTGGTACTGTAGCCAAAAATAGGGGAATCCCTATTTTTTTTATTGCCGATCTCAAAGAAGGTACTCGAATCGAAATGCTTTCAGGTGTAAGAAGTGGTCTTGAGACTTTATGTATTTACAGAAGTTATTCATCCTCCGGAAGTAACAATTTAAGGAAGATCATGCGTTACTTGTGATTGAGAAAAACAACTCAACTTTTTTACTCTTTTCATGGTTGAAGAAACGATTGAAATTTATTCTCATGGTTATTAAAATTACGTGTAACTTATTTGTTGAGGTTGATCAATTTTTTTTTGATATAATGAGAAAATGGGTGAATATTCGCTCACCAAGATTACGCGATGATATTTTTTGTCGGCAAAAATGAATAGGTACTGGATAGATTTGCAAAATTTGGACTCCAGTTACCACGTAGTTTAGCAGCGAATGAATTATTGAATATCAACTTTTCTCCTACGAGAAAAAAAACGCCAAGTACAACGGCCAATTTCTTTTTTGTTTCAATTTAGTGGTTTATCATTCTTTTTTTTAATTTCTGTGATTTTAATTTTTTTGGTCGCAATTTCCTTTTGTAACGTTTTTTCTTTGTATTTTTTGTGGTTGTAATTTTTTGCGTACAATTTTTCTTCTTTTGTATTTTTTTTTTTTTTTTTTTTTTTTAAAGTCTTACAAACATTGATTTCCATGATTTTATCGGTGACTGCCCTTGGGGCATAAATGTACTTGTCTCTAGTTTTTTTACATCGAGTTTGCGCGCGTTCTGACACTTGTCACTCCGGCACATGAAAAGTTATTGAATTTTTTCATTAGTTATATCCAAGATTTCGCAAAAAAATATCGATCGTTTTATTTCGTGGATATATTCAAGAATACATACGTATTTTTGTTTTTGAACCTTACCGTTGAGAATCTGATGAAATATTGAAAAATATCTGATGAGAAATCATTCAGATTACTGGACAGATGGATTAGTAACGTTTGGCAACGCTCCATTCAATATATGTTAAAATGTGACGTCAGCTCAGCCTTTCGGTCATATTTTGTCGCTCGTTAGCTTCACCACGTTTTTTGTCAGTTTTTACAAAACGATCATTTTTATACCAGCTAACTTTTTAATTGTTCATTTTTTCGTTTTCTTCCACTGCAATACTACTTTGAACAGTAAACTCACTTGATAACTTATTAAATTTGGAAACAAAACTGACAGCGTGACATTGACAGCAGCGGAATCTGTTGCACTACGTTAATCAAAATGAGCTCTTCAAAAGTTTTTTTTATAATAAAATTGTATAAAAATATGTTGGCTCTCTATTGATTATATTTCTAAAATAATAAAATAATTATTTTAAAGTGAGTTTCGTCTTTTGATATTTTCGAAAAATATAGTTAGTACAAAGATCACGTAGCCGCTACCCATCTACCTTAAATACTTTCGTAGTAAAAAAATCGTCAAGGAAAATGTGACAACAGCCCATTTATGTGCGAATGCATATCTATATTTTAAACCAGCTGGCTCATTGTGTTTTCAAACCTTCCACCGCTTGTGTCGTTATTTCTCGTTAACCTCAAATAAGTGTTTTTCTTTTTCCATTCCCAAGTCATTTTCACCGGTAACAAAAACATTATATTTTCTTATTCACGTTTTTGACTCTTTAAAGTTGGGAAGATTTCATTAAATCGAAATCGTCGCACAGGGAGTCTGCCTGCGACAGGAGCCTGTGTCCAACCCTTAAAAAAATGTGATTTTCGTCAATTGTTTTCTCGACAACGAGACGGTAGATCCTATATAATAATTCCGGAAAATCCAAATTCATAAAATTCAACTCTCAAAGTTGGAATTTTCGATTTCCATTAAATTCGCGTGAACTTCCTTGGGACTCAAGAACCCATAAAGCAAAATAAAATTTTCTCTAAGTCAAGATCTCATCCAACTTCGTCTCTTTATTTTATACGCTTTGTTTTCTCCCTATCGTCGGGCATATCAAAGTCCATTAAAAGTTTTCACCAGTTTGAGCGTAGAACGACGAGCTTGGAAAATGAGGAATCCTGAAACGCGAGTGCTTCGAAGTCGTTCTTCTCTAATAGCTCAAGCTTCTCGATGTCTCCAACGATAGATGTACCTTCCGGATCCTAACGGTCATCTCTCTTCATGCATATACATATATATATATATTCATAGTTATACACGCGTGTCTGTAAAACTCAACAATTCTCGTCACTGATAAGACTCATCGCGCTCTGGCGCCACTGCGATCCTATTGGGATTTTCGTCCGGTAGTGCCGACGGTGGCGCGCGTTAACAAAAATTCTCGCGAGATCGAAGAATCCTGCGGAGAATGCCATTCCCATCTTCGACGCCGTCCGCGGCATAGAATCGTCTGGTCCACGAGCACTTGCGGCTCGTCGGCGCCTCTCCGCTCCGAATACACTGGGAGAGAAGGGAGAAACGACTTTCCGGCTCCATGTAACGACTCGAACCGATGACGTATCTTAAAAATGGTGTTTGGAGAAACCGCGTTGAAAATCTGACTGGTTATCCACCGGTCAGTGTCGGTGTGTTGACAAAAATATGAGGATTGTCGATGGGAGCTTCGTCCAGTCGATTTTACTTGAATCGATCCGCTCCTTCGTTAGTTCCTCCATCCGCAGTCCGCTTTTATCCCCAATTCCGAGTGCCATACGAATGAAAAAAGGGGAGCAAACTGCCAGCGGAGCGCCCGAATTATTCGGAGGTTCGAACCAGCACCCAGTGACGGCTTCACGCGCAACAGATCGATCCAAATAATCGGAACAACTGATCTGCTTCTGTTGGCTCTCCCTATCGCTATAATAGCATAACGGATCAATACGAAATAATCTCTGGCAGGAGGATTTGGCTTCTGCTACTTTGGCTTCTGACAGAGCTGATGCTCTTGTCGGACCAGATATTCCAAGACTTTGCCACGGCTCGCTGAGCCCCGCTCTTAGCCAGGACGAAAATGCCAAGAGAAAACATCCGAGCGTCTCCATCGGTATCAGACTATCATTTTTGTGACGAGCCCTTCATCGACGATGTCGGCTCGAAACTCCGAAGCGACTCCTGGTTTAATTCCTTCGGACTTGTCATTGGGAGGATCCTCCATCACACGGATGTCTGTGCAAGAGACTGACGTCTTGTTGACCATCGGACCAACTGTTTTTATACCTCTTGGAATAGCAGCCTCCGAAGACTCGCGGTCATTTTATTCGGTCATTCGCGCGTCAGGAGATCGAGCGATTCTGTGCAAAAGCCTTGACCCGTTTCCGCAGTTCTCGAAAGTTTTCTACGACGGAAAAACGTCGAGATCGCTTTTGTGTACCGTTTTCAGTCGACGGAGCTGAACTCCCGTGACGGGCAGAGAAGTCAGTCTCGCTTCGTGTGTTCCCTTTGATAGCGTCGGCGTCGGCCCGGAAGGTGCGTTATCGGAACCTCTGAACTACGAGGCGCTTTTTCGGGAGCAGAACTCCGGCGCCGTCTCGTTAGCTGGAGCGTCTCTCTGCTCCAACGCTGGACTAATGGTGGATGAAACGATGCCGGACCTTTTACCGCGGGACTCGGTGTGTTGAGGGGGGTCTTTGAAGCGATAAAGCTCGAGCTTGAGACTGCGAGTTTGACGGCCTTTGTTCGATCGTCGACGATGAGCTCTGAATTGGCTTCGCCGCGGAGCCAGCTTTGCTCGCGAAGGCTCATTTCTTGCGCGGGGATTTCGATGCCGAATATGGCGTTTTCGCGCTCGAGATGGGAGCGACCGGTAGTACGGGAGGTTTCGAAAGGCTCCGTCGAGTCTGTGCATCTTGTTGGGAGAGTGGAATCGGTTTTACTCTTTCTACTTATATTCCCGGTGGTGCTCGATCGCTTCGCTTCACCGCCTGCATTCTTTGACTATCGACCTTTTTCGAAGCCTTTCTCGAGAGTCTAGATACGACTCGCGAAGCTTCATCGCGGCTTAAGTAACCCGGAGTCGTGTGTATCGGTTCTCTCGCCTTTTGTCCGCATATCGCGCAGCGCGCGTTCGAATATGAAAAGCGGCATCGGCGCTCGTTGGGCAGCGAGCGACTCGGGTTTTTTCGTTTTTCATCCTCCGCTGTTCCCACGTCAATGAGAGTTGAACGCGTGATATCGATTCCTCGTGCTACTGAACTTCGCTGCTTTGCCTCAAGATTAACGAGGCCACGCGAGAATCGCAATTACAGCAGAGCTCCCTTAAGAAATCTCAGCAGTCTCGAGCCTCCCGAAGCAATCTACCTGAGTTACGCGCACACTAATTTCGATGTTCCGCCATGATACTTCGTTCATTATGGCTTCGCATCGATCTATCACTAATACTTGGAACCTCCGCGGATAAAAGCGCGTAATTGTTGCGACACTTGTAAGCGAAGCCTTGCTGTCCGCCACACGGGTCCCTGCTCTGGTTCGATTCTTATCGCTCGCGAGCACTGTATCCTGTGAGAAATCTTTCGATAACTTCTTTATCTCTCTTTGTGTAAACTAATGCGACCCGATTTGGGCAGCTCCGCCGATTTCAATTGCCAAGCTATCGCCATTTTTTCAGGCATGCACTTGCCGTCTGTCCTTGATTCGCTGGCGACTGGTTGGCCTTTTTTTATCAACGTGGTTGCGTGAAAAATGATTCGGCTATTTCGAGAGCTGCGCATAATCGAACGTCTCGTCGAAGCTTACGTGCAAAAATGGAGCTTCGAGGGTTTGGGGTCAGAAGTCAGCGGAAAAACTGCAATTGCAATTAGTCGATTATTACGGTTGCCCGAAAAATCTTGAAGCGCAGAGGCCTCGCGCGGAGGGCGGCCGCGAGGATGGAGGGCGGCGCCACACGCTGTTCGCCCCGTCGCTTCAGAACTGAGAGAACCGAATAGACGAAAGAGAGGAAGAATAAAAAGTCTCGGGCGTCGACAAAAACAAAAAATCGAAAAGGAAAGAAAAATATAAAAAATAAGAGAGAAAAAGGAGTCGGGGACGAGCGGTTAACATGGAATAGCCCTTAGCGAACTCGGCACCGGCACGAGATAGCCACTCTTTTGCCTGATGGACTTCGCCCTCCCTTTCTCGACCTCCCTCGCTTCGTCCTCTTCTCGCTCCGCTCCATCTTCTCGCTCTTTCTCCCTTCTTCTTCCTCCTTCGCTCTTCGCTTCCTTAGGCCTCTTTCTCTCTTTCGATATCTCGCACCAAAGCTTTTTCGCTCCCATTCTTCTTCTCGCTCCTTCCTCCTCCTCCCTCGCGTTCCGTCTCTTTCTGCTTTTTCTTTCTTTATATCTGTCTTTGTTCGCCGAGCCACTTTTTCCCCAGTTTCTCTTCTCGCTCCGAGTCCTCTCGTTTCGCCTCGATTCTCGTTCTTCTCTCTCTTGCGCGTTTCTACTTCGGCATTTCCATCCTCTCGTTCCATTTGAAGTCTCCTTCGAGGATTACCACTTTACCACAACTTAACTCGCTACATTGTCGCGTTAGAGAATTCTACATCGATTTCAAACCACCTTTTTCAAGATTCAACAGTTTTTAAACGATTCGGAATCATGCACTATTCGTGTTCGTCACAATCCTCTATTATTGTTTTCTATTCTTTCGTAAACTTATTCTCGAAAACGACATTCCTCCGGGTCCTGCGTAGAAAGAGCTCCAACATTTTTTGTTTGGGCGTACAATACATCGAAGAAACGCATCCTCTTTGGTACCTTAAAAATAACAAAGGAGAATCGTACGTACGATGAAATATGATCAAATTCAAATACGCGTTGCGACGCGAGTGATTTCTGGATATTTTTTTAATTGAGAAAGAGCCAGATGAAAATTTTGTTTTATTCCAATAAATAATAAATTATCGGAGAATATTGTCCGATTGGCTTGTCCAGAAAATGATAATTCAATAAATTTCTAATAATTCAAAATTTGAATTGGAATTCCAGCTCGAGTCATGTTATGTAAATGGATGGAGAAAATATCCATGGAAATGATGACCTTTCGCGAGTTTTCTTGACGTTTGAACCCAGCATCTGGCATTCAGCTGTTTTCCATCGAATCATTTGATTCATTGATGCTGTTAGTTAATCGATTAGATCCAAGTGATCCTAAGGACGCGAGAAACCCACGAGTTGGCATCGACGCATGGAAAAATCAATTTGATAAAGCATAATACTTATTGCCTCTAGTGCAAACACGCTGCAAAAATTTAACAACTATTCGAACGATTTATCTTTGAGTAAGACTCAGCTGATATGAAAATCAATCATTGCGACGCGTTTTTTTTCTTACATATTCATATAGTTGACCAGAATGGCTTATCGTTCTCCTACGATCTTGACAATTCTATTAACCGCAGATAACCACCAACATATGCGATGAAACTCATGGCACAGAAAAAAATAGTCAAATTCCACACAGCAAAAAATTCAACAGTTATTTCTCAACGATCTCGGCATCGTGTCAAATGCTTTTGGAATCGCAATCCAAAACAATTGTCGTTCGATAAAATATTCAAGAATATAATAAGTTCGAGGAGCGAAAATGAGTTCAGTAAATGAGCTCGATATAGTTAAAGCGAGACACAAATTTTTATAGACATAATTTATTTATTTTTACAATTTGTCATCGTTTTAAATTGAACTAAATACTCGATGCTCAATCACTTAAATCGTAACAAAAAAGTTTATTCGCTAATTAAGGTAGAAGGGTGAATATTCGCTATCCAAGGTTACGCGATGATATTCTTCGTAGGCAAAAATGAGTATGTACTAGATAGATTTGCAAAATTTGGATGCTAGTTATCATGCAGTTTAGCAGCAAATTAATTGTTGAATATCGACTTTGTCTGACCCTCGTCACTTCAGCACATGAAAATCGTACACGCGTGAAAAGTTATTGAATTTTTTCATTAGTTATATCCAAGATTTCGCAAAAAAATATCGATCGTTTTATTTCGTGGATATATTCAAGAATACATGCGTATTTTTGTTTTTCAACCTTACCGTTGAAAATCTGCTGAAATATTAATAAATATCTGATGAGAAATCATTCAGATTACAGGACAAATGGATTAGTAACGTTTGGCAACGCTGCATTCAATATATGTTAAAATGTGACGTCAGCTCAGCCATATTTTGTCGTTCGTTAGCTTCGCCACGTTTTTTCTCAGTTTTTACAAAACGATCATTTTTATACCAGCTAACTTTTTAATCGTTCATTTTTTCATTTTCCTCCACTGCAATACTACTTTTGACAGTAAACTCACACTCCATAACCTATAAAATTTGTAAACAAAACTGACAGCGTTTTTTAAATAATAAAATTGTACAAAAATGTTGGTTCTCTACCGATTATATTTATAAAATAATAAAATTATTATTTTAAAGTACATATCGTCTTTTGATATTATCGAAAAATATAGTTGGTGCAAAGGTCGCGTAGCCGTCACCCATCTACCTTAATAAACACTTTATACGTACAATGTGTTACTACACAAAACACGTTGGAATCGAGGGAATTGCCTTGTTTGTGGTCGTTTACGGAGTAAGAATTCACATACAAATATGAACATCAATATACCGAGAGCGACCTAATTCGAGTGCTCAAATTGTTTTTTAAAAAAAAACGTATTTTTCGTCGTATTCATGAATGCAATTTACTAAAAACTACCTATTAGAGGCTTAGTTACAAATATATTACTCTTTGGGGTAAAAATCTGTGTATACAATTCTAAACACACGAATCTTTGGACGACGTTGTATAAAAACTATTTATAAAAAAGCAAGTAAGAATAGCCCGTCATCTCGAAGGGGGTGCTTCGTGGGAAAATGAATTTGAAAAAAGGTGATCGATCGATCCGATTTTGTTGGCCGTTGTGCCGGGCGCAAGAGGCGCGGCTGTAACTTCTCGTGGCGATTTTCATCAATGCCCCCTCGGTTACGGGCGCACTCTCGGAGGTAAAATTTGCCGAAAGTTTGAGCGTGGCAGGGGAAATCGAACGATCGGTAAGCTTTTTTACCGATCGGTGCCTTTTCGATTTTCCCAAAACGTTGACTCGCCGTGCTCCCATTCGATTTCCCAATCCCCGAAACAGACTCTCTCGATTTATAAATCGTCTCTCGAGCCTTCGAAGATCACGGTGAGTCACGACTCGACGAGCTTTCGGCCATCGTAGAGGGCAGGAAACTTCAGTCCCTGCCAAGCAGCTCGCCTCGATTGCTCCGTGAACGTCGGTACAGCAGATCCCGATCGGCAAGTCGGACAACGATCGATATTCCCATGGCCGAGCAGGCCGAGCAGTACGCTCGGCTTCAAACATCTTCGAAAATCAACCGACAGAGTTCGTTGCGGTGATGGCGATGTAACGTAACGAGGGAAATTCTTCGAGCCGCTCACGTTCGGTCGGTGTGGGCGGCACTCGTCGAGGTAATAACGGTTGCCAAATCACCAGCCGATCTACTCGTTATTGGCTCTAATGGGGGCACGCTGGAAAGCAGAAAAACCATTATTAAAAATGAATCAGAAGGGAGCAAACGACTTTCGATTTGCTTTCGCTGCATTCTTATGACGAAGTCTCTGACTTTGCATGCCATTATTTTAAACTTTGGCAAAGACTATCGTTACTGAAATAATTGAACGTGAATTTCGTTGAAATACAAAAGTTTCGTAGAGCCAGGATCAAACGCGATGAATTCTCGATCGCCTCTGCCATCGATCGATTTCCTACTGACATTTGATTTGGCGAACGAAGAAGAGAACTGGAGGCGAAACGTCATCGATGACTTACGTAAGGGTTGTCTGCCGATTAAGGACCGCGGCAGAGGGTAACGCAAGGGGTGAGTGTGCGTGTCCTAATTGTGCGGTTGTCAGTGTGCCTAGATAGTGTTGTTCTTCGCCCCCGTCACCCCCACCACCGCTCGTGAACATGTTCAATGGCAGCTTCGAGTCCACTGCAATTCGTTAAAAAAAATCATTATCGGGGAGCCAACTTAAGTTCTGCGAATAAGCGAGAACGAAAATTCGAAAGAGGCGAACAAACATTCTTCGACGTTAGCAAGAGGAAGAAAAAATAACACAAAGAACTCGGCACAATTTTGGCGCGTGGGATACGTGAGCGAAGAAGCTTTCTTATCAGGCCTATTTTTTAATCGATCACAGAGATCTTCGCTTTGGGACTTTGATCGATGATCCACAACGACGAAAATACATCGATGCCTTCGAATTTTTAATTAACTCAATCCCTTTATTGCGATTATAATGAAAAAGTCCAGTTTACAATTGGGATATTTTTTAAGGAAGTTGAGGCTGTACAGTCATTTTTTTTACCCAAAAGTGATGACCTGTACCTTTCAAAAGTTAGGCCAGTTTACAGTTTGGCAATGTTGCATACACTTTAAAGAAAAGTTGGGGAAAAAAAGACGAAAAACTGGTGAAAGCTCAGTCAAAAACACGAACGGTGACGATCCTAGCTTCAAAAAACTGCACGGAAAACAGATTATTATTAATATAATCTCAGCAAATCTAATAAATCTGAAAAAAATTGACATTATTCGGCAAGCCTTGCTCATGTTGCCCAATAAATTTCATATTTTTAGCATCATTTTTAACGGAGATATCACTGAATGTGTCTTGATTTCCATAAGATTACATGTTATTTGGCCCAAATTGTTATTGATTTTTATCAGCAACGATGCTCCTAAACTGTCTGAAAATTTAACTGATTTTTTTTTTACACTTCACTTTATAAGATGCAATCGGTTTAAAAGCGGCGACATCATTTTCATTCTAATGCCTCAACTTCCTTAAATGATCTTTCGAGTAAAAAGTCAATTTAACGTTGCGAATTGATCGATTTGTGTTTTTTTTTTTTTTTTTTTTTTTTATTGATCAACGAACTTTTACGGTTTTGTCTCAATGAAAAGTGATATTTTGTGGCTCGCCGAATTGTGGGATTTCTTCTATCCAGTTGCATCTCTTCTCGCTTTTAATTCTTGTGACGCGATTTTGTTGGACTCGACTATCAACATTCCAGACGATAAATATTTAGCGATAGAAGTTTTCGCTTGGAATGTCCGGGTTTGTTTATTATCGTACTGTTGACTATTGTCGCGGAGCAGATTGAAAGATGTTGGGAAACCCCGATAGACGCGACTGATACGGAAACGGTGATTTCTCGCTTCACCGCGATACTGGACACGGATCGAGACTCTTTATTCAATCGGAATCTGTGTCATCGAGAAGGTGTACGAATAAAAAAGAGCATGGAATTTTTTTCAACTACCGCAGGCAGTTTGAGCGCGAGTTTGACGGCAACGTTGTCACCCGTTTGACTGTTTCTATCATTTTTTTCACTCAATCATGAGCAGACTGAGAGAAAAAACTGGAAATCCCGATAAAACTCACCGAGCAAATTCGACTTCATCTCGTTTTTGTGGTGCCCGCTCGGTCCTGCCATTCCTCCACTTCCCATGCCCGAGTGGTTTTTTGGTTTCCGCTTCCTCGTTTGTATGCCTTCTTTCTTCATGCTCATTGGCCTGTTCACCTGTAAAAATAATAAAATTAAGGATTTCGATCGAAGATTGAATAAAACGAATAAGCGTCGGTAAATTCTCGGAGCAAGGAACATTGAATTCGAAAAAATGTGTTTGTTGAAACGCTTGTAGCACGACGGCCAAAAACAAAATTTTATTCATCGAACTCGGACATCAACTCGGCCAAAAAAATGGTGGATCCAAGCCTCTTTTTGGGCTACTGAACAAAATCATTTCCCATTTTTCAATCCATTCTATTTTCGTACAATTCCGCATAGGATTTTGTTCGATGGACAAAAATTTACCTGCGAAACTTCGAGTTTCAACAAATTCTTCTTTTCAAGCTCAATTTGCCCCATGTGCTGATGGATGCGAAATGAAAAAGCGTTTGGGACCCGATAAAAAAAGCTCGTCGAAAAACCATGAGAACTCGTAACTCTCGAGAAATATAAGAAAACAAATAAATGTGTATTTTAAAAAACGAGTTACTCCGGCGCTCCATCTCTTATCAGAATCGAGGACTGATAAGCCGAGCAATAGCCGCAATGGACACCGAGCTACCAATATCTTATTAGCCGCGATCGAGAGACCCGGTCTTCAGATTGGTATCGATTCAACAATAAAGATTGCCCGTTCCTAGACCTTCTCGGCACAGTTATTATAAAGAGGAGGAAAAAAATCCTCATTTACCGAAATTGAACGAGAGATTCGTGGAGGAAGAAATATGAAAAGTTCCTCGGACGCTCCATTCATTTTTATCGCTCTTAATAGATCGTATCGAATGTCACCTGCGGTTTCATTTTTGATTTTTTTCTTCATGAGCCGTTTGAGCCACGATGTATTAAAAGTGAAAATAGATTTTTTTGAATTATTCAGGTGTTTCTAGAGAGCATTAAGTTTTTAATATTTCTTCAAGAGTTCATTCACAGTAAATAGTTCCATAATCAAGTAGACGATAATTTGAATTATTATTCATCAACGTCTACTTCACTCTCGATCGCACAAAAAAAGGAGAAAGGTGAGAGACTCGTTTGTTCCTTGTTTCTCAAGGTGTCGTTGTTCTCGCTCGCAAGTCCATGACCCCCGGTACAGAGTGTACCGGAGAGAAGAAAAGGAGAAAAAAATGAGCCTTTGAACTTCCAAGAACGGAAGAACTCGAGAAAAAACTTCGACCGCATATAAAACTGTCGACACGAGAAAAACCACTGCAGCTCAACGAGCCTGCTTGTTTGCGGGCTTTACTGCATTTGTTTTAACCCGTTTCTCACTGTCTCGTTTTTTTACACTTGCATGTAATTCTCTTGACTCAATAATTCATCATTTTTGTTTGTTCATTTTAGTCCCACTTCAACTCACATTTTCTCACGACTTTTCTCATAGCTCTTGCTTCGAAGAATTCAGGAATATCAGAAAGTTCACAAAATCCTTGTGTATAAAAATACGAAATTTCAAGTCCACCAGAATTTGCCGAACGGTTTAAGGCACCGTGACAGAACGTACCTTTTCCCAAATATTCCGTTGATTCGGAATGCTCGCGAGCAGCGAGAATCTACTTACGTTGTGAAGTTTGAAGTAAAGACCACAAGCGTTGCACACGGGTTCGCCATTGTTGTTCCTTCGCCACAGCGTGGTATTGCTGGTTCTGCAATTAGCGCACTGGACCCCCGTCCTCCGTCCAGACTGCGAGACAAGGAGATAAAAAAAAAAAAGAAAAAAAAAATGAGAAAAGGGATTGAAATTCCTTGAAATTCGAATCCACAAAAACCTCCGATCGGCTCGTTCGAGGGGTCGATTGAAAACACGAAGCGCAACTTTAGCACCGAATTTATTTTGCGGGGCTGGAAGAACGAGAGCAAAAGCATGGGCAAAATCGAGCGTTAATCCATCGTTTCCGAATCGAAGAGATTTGCAGATTGCAACAATGATATTCAAGTGTCGCGACCGCAGTAAGACGACCACAGATTTAGCTGTACTTTGAATACGTCTTCGAAGCACGTGATTGGAATCGCAGGTATCTCTCAGTCGAAACGCCTTTTCGACATTCGAGTACATCGGTACTCCGAAGATAGGAGAAGGGAAGGTAAAAAAGTGGAGAGAGCAAACGCGTACAAGAAGAAGGAGGAAGCAAAGGCGAAGAAAAATGGGCGGTAACGCGCGAGAGCGTCAGGTACAAGAACAAACTAGAGCAAACAGGGTCTCGCCGTTGTCCCTCCGACCCTCGTGCAGTCTTTGCCGTATATACACATACCAGGTATGTACGATACAAACACGCACACACACACACACACGCACACACACACACACACACACACACACACATATATTATTTGCTCGAAGCGCGAAAGATAACAACGGTCTTTTCTCGAGAGCACAAACATTACTTAATATCGAAGTCGTGTCGCGTTAGCGCGCTGTTCGCTTGGTATGAGAGCAGCGCGCCCCTTCTCTAGATTACTGCTCTTCGCCTCCCTTTAGCAGCCTGCGGTCGGACGTTATCAGAGGGCAAATAGACGGGACGCCAACTGGCCTCGTTTGTCAGCAAGATGGACAAATTTTAGGACTGGAGTAGTTGATCCGTTTTCGCGGTGTCCGAGCTCGGGGGATCGGTGGCTTTTGGGCAATTCGTCGAGGGAGGAGGGTCGTTGGAATAGCGTTTGTAGGATTTTTAGACACGTTAGTTTGAGAGACGGAAGTTGGAGTTGAGCGAGCGAGCCGATTGAGGGGCGCGATTGTGCGAGGGACGACTGCGAAGAGTTTGCTGGACTCACCGGTGCGACAGTGTGCTTTATTTTGCCACCGCAGGACTTGACCGGTGGTCGATTAGCGCCGTTCATTCTGCTGTAAATCCCGCAAGCGTTGCACAGATAATGTCCGGTACCATCGCGACGCCAGAGCGGCGTAAAACTGGCCGCGCAGTTGACGCACTCCTTGGACTGAGGGTTGGACATTTGCCCGTCGAAGCTCTCCTCCGCTCCCGCCAATTGGATTGGCCACGTGGACGGGGACCCGTTTCCGGTGCCCGAGACACTGTAGTTGCCTCCGGAATAGAGCATGCTGGTCGCGTCGCTCGTCGAGATAGCTGGCATCCCCGAGTACGCGGGAACGTACTCGAGGGTCGTCGGGGAAGCTGATCCGCTGGGATGCCAATACTGGTCGCCGGTCGACTTGACGAACTGGAAGGTCGGCCCCGTCGCTGTGCCGTAAATCGCCACTTGGGAACTCGGTGAACCCGGCTGCTCGTAGTGCAGCGGGGCCGTTCTACCGGGGACCAGCAACGAGGTCGATGTCAGAGTTGGATCGCTCTTGATGAAGATCCCAGCTGGGGACTCGACCTGAAAATCAAGTTTCAAAACTACTCTCAACTTCCCAGTCGGACGAGCCAAATTGGAATCGTTAAACTTGGGCAGCATCGCTCAAGGCCAAAGTCGACCAGCCACCGATGGATACTCCATCATTAGCGATCGGTTCGTATTGAGAACCCACAAGTGTCACCAGCCTGACTTCTGATGGCCAAATATTCAACTGCTCAAAAGCAGTCGCTGCCTGAGCTTTTCCTATAACCATGTACATCAAAAATGGACGCTCATTCCCAGTCAATTTGCTAAACCATTACCCCGTTAAATTGCAGAACGAGTTGGAAGAAGTTACGATCGCAGGGGAGGACAACTCACCTCAGAAACTCGGCTGCTGGGTTGGTTATTGGGATACGCGTGGTAGGCGATCTCCCCCGGCTTGGCGTACGTGTAGCTCGCATGTTGGAAAGTGTCCGTAACGTATTGGGTGTACTGAACAGGTTGTGAAGAGGACAACGCCACGGTCTCCAGTGTAGTGTAAGTGCCTGTGGATTTGATAGCGTCCGCAGGTACCGTTGCAATCGTTTCGTATTTAACAGTCGGACTACCGCTTTCCGTGTATCCGGTCGCGACCAGTTGGTGCTGTGTGGTCCGGATGGCATCGACGGGCGGCGAGTACGTGGGGGTTGGAGAAGGCAATTGGACCGTTCCAGCCTGCGACGTCGTCATCGCGCTTGGCTCGTACTCTTCCGGCTGAGCAACAGGGGAATTCTGGTATCTGGGAACGTGGCCATTCTCGTGGTGGGGACTGAACCGTTGGTGTTGATTGGGCTGCTGTTGCTGCTGCTGATGATGATGCTGGCTGTGATGACGTCTGTGCTCTTGGACCTGGACGGCTATGACGTGCCCGGTTCGCCTGACGTCTCCGCTATCCTCCGCGTAAACAAACACCCGTTCTACTTCCGCCCTCTCACCAGGCCCCGGTGTATCATACCTGAAGAGAACCAATGAGAAGAGAGATGATGCGATGGCAGTGGCAATGACATTAACGAGTACGGTGGCTTCGAAGAACTACCATCATTCATGACGCTGAAGTTTGCAACGTTGGAGTCCAACGAAATGATTTTAAAAAACCTCCAATAATTCGAGTAATTCTCCAATTTCATTTCTTGTCCAATTCGCAATTCGTAGTTTTTCAATCTGCACTGCGATACTTCGTTACGTCAAAAATAGGTGAATTACAAATGTTTTTATCGTTCATTTCGTTGGACTCGAACGTTGCAAACTTCAGCGTCGTCGTCGTCGTCATTTGGATGGAGAAACCTCATCGAATTCAAATCCCATCGAGACCTGATCGGATCTCGAACCTTCTGAATAAAATGATTTATGGAAATTCAAACATACCCGATCGTTATAGTTCCCTCACTGGAGTCGTGACCCTCCAGTTGCATATCCTCGCCGTTGGTGCTCGCATAGACAACCTGATGGTGCTGTTCAACGCCGCGTTGCTGATCTTTAGGGCTGTTTGCCTGTGATATATTGATGTAATGCTGCTGCTGATGTTGATGCGACTGATGATTGTTTTCCTGGTAGCGATTCGTCTGTTCCTGCGGCGGATCCTGCTGCTGTTGCTGCTGCTGAGAGTCTTGTTGTTGACCTTGCTGTTCTCGTTCAGTTTGCTGTTGCAGGGACTGCTGCTGCTGCTGCTGATGAACAACCGGTTGCAACAATTTAATGTTGTTATTATTGTTGTGCGCTGCTTGCTTGACCGAAGGTGGACTCGGCTCCGGGGACTCCGGCTCTGCGTCCGCAATCGATTCCGTTATGTGTCCTGCCGTCGTTATCGTTCTAACGTGTCTACGCGTCGTTATAACACTTTGGGGACTACCGCCGGCCTGCTCTTCAGCTGTGCGCGGCACCTGAGGCGAACTATCCCCCGGACGGCGACCCTCCCACTCCATCTTGACTTCCTGTTTCATCAGACTCTCCTTCATCGCCTCCTGGAACATGAAAATCTGGGCATGCGGTTGTTCCGAAATGTCTTATCTGTTTTTTTAACATCTTCGCTGAAATAATGAATTGTAATTATTGTTGATTAGCGCCTCCGACGAATTATACTCTTATCGTGGCTCATTGTAAAATTCTTAATCTAACCGCGATTAGTAGCCAGCCCGGTCGCTCGGATATAGGAGGCGCCGATTCGAGCACGTTCAGAGCCGTGTGAACTGGCTCCTTGTTCTCGAGATGTGTGACAGAGTTTACTTTCTGATCAATTAACCTCGGCAGCTTTGGCAATGGCAACCGGTCCGCCAAACGCTTTGCGCCAATCGGCGAAACCTCATAGAAATTTGGGAAAGTAGAACAGGAACAAAGATAAGATTTCTTTTTCCAAATTGCAACGGTGATCGGCTCTCTCGTAACGCGTTACAAATCTAGCTGTGACTTCCGGGAGAGCACTCATCGCTCTGCTAGCTTTCCGGATAAGAAACACGCTCGTGTTGCAAATCGGTGTCTAGGTCAGCGTTTTTAGGAACTGACGGAACGCGCCCTCCTCTCAGTTTAACTACAACGTCGTTAAGTGGACGAAAAGACTTTTGCTTTTCTTTGATCTCGCGTTGACATTATCGTCACTCGTTTCGTGTTATGGATTGTGCGAGGCCAGTTTGAGAAAAATCGTGAGCCATTGAAAATTTGTTGTTGCAATTGAGATTTATTTCAGTGAATTTTGTCATCTGCGCTGTTTTTATTTACTCGATTATCGTGCGTATCGTACTTCTTTTAACTGATTGCAATGTGACGAGTCAAAGACCCCCGCGACGTTTCTCGTTCGACCCTGATGAATAGCTCGACGACCCTGCCGGTTGGTTTTTTTCTCAATTAATGTCGAACCGTTGCTGGGGTTCTTTAAAAGAATAAGAACTACACTTCCGGTCGTACTCGAGAAAATTTCGGGACGAAAAATCGTGACTGAAAGATCGTGTCGGTTGTGAGCGAGGGCACGCGACCAAAGCACACAACGAAGAACCGAGAGTCGTCGGCCTTCTTGTGTCCACTGGCTATAAACGCCGCGCGGCAACGAGAAGGCACACCTCTTTCGTCTCCCGAGAAAGAATGAAAAATAATACGAGAGAAAAAAACGAAACGATTGTTTGCCGAACACGCGTCACTTCCGCTCGGCAATGTCAAGTTTCGACTTCCGGCGAGTCGGTGGTTGAAACGCGCGGAGCAAACTCGTCCGCGAGCTCGACATTCCCCAAATAAAGGATATTTCTTTTCCATCTCTTTTCACTTTTTCATTCTTCTCATCTCGCCTCGTCTTTTTTTTTCGAATATCCCAAAACTCATGGGTTCACTCGTGCTCTTCGCACGTGCACTTTGAAAGACGGAAAATCCCGTCAAATGTGCGCTTTACGGTTATTTTTATCGACTAATCCTAGTGATTTATCAAATCGGCTGTGTCAGTCAATATGAAGTTCGAAAAACAAAAAAAATTTCAAGTTCTATTCAGAAAGATACAAATTTGTGATCCCTTTTCTTAAGTATTTTGAACCATACTTTTTCGATTTTAAAATTAATGTACGGCAATGCCATTGGATCCCTATTGGATTCCCCAAGTACTCTCCCAAAATAGTAGGGGCAGTGGGGTAATTCGGGATACGGGGTAAATATGGACACCGCAATATCTTTATATTCCGAAACCCCCACGTTCACGTCCTATCGATGTTTAATAAACTTACATTGTACGAGGCGTCAATTGATATATTTTCGTCGAGGTGCGACCGATTTAAATTTCGTAAATTTGGGTTCAATATCCTTATTCCACAGAAGAATCATTAAGGAAGTTGAGGCATTAGAATGAAAATGATGTCACCGCTTTTAAACCGATTGCATCTTATAAAGTGAAGTGTCAAAAAAAATCAGTTAAATTTTCAGACAGTTTAGGAGCGTCGTTGCTGAGAAAAATCAATAACAATTTGGGCCAAATAACACGTAATCTTATGGAAGTCAAGACACATTCAGTGATATCTCCGTTAAAAATGATGCTAAAAATATGAAATTTTTTGGGCAACATGAGCAAGGCTTGCCGAATAATGTCAATTTTTTACAGATTTATTAGGAGATTTTCTGAGATTATATTAATAATAATCTGTTTTCCGTGCAGTTTTTTGAGGCTAGGATCGTCACTGTTCGTGTTTTCGACTGAGCTTTCACCAGTTTTTCGTCTTTTTTTCCCCAACTTTTCTTTAAAGTGTATGCAACATTGCCAAACTGTAAACTGGCCTAACTTTTGAAAGGTACAGGTCATCACTTTTGGGTAAAAAAAATGACTGTACAGCCTCAACTTCCTTAACGCGATTCAAACTTGGGATTACCCTATCGTTTTTTTAATTATTAATTTGTGAAATTTCGCAGTTTCGGGTAATTCCGAATGGCTTGTTTAGAGGAATTCCGGACGTTCTGCTCCTACCCCGTATCAATTTAATTTTTTCAAATTTCAGATACCTCGTAAATAAATGTGAAAAAAAAAACACCAACTTCTGTGACGATGTGAAAATAAAAAAGTTATTTCCGTTTTAAAAAATATGAAGATCCACCATCCGAAGACTGGATTATGTCAATTTGTTTTTGCTAAATATCTAGCAAGTTTTTTTTATCCATCAGTCAAAATTTACATCGGAAATCGTAAACAAAAATATCAAAGAGTAAAATACATTGAAAATGTATTTTGCAATTTCATAATATGGTTCGTTATTAATCAATTTCCCTAAGAAAATACCCCTTAAATCACTGGAATTCCTGCTCTATTTTCAAATGGGATAAAAGTAAAGAAACGATTCGACTAGCGAAGATATACACGACCGTCCACATGGGCGTATCATTGCATATCTCGAAGTTGATTGTTCAAATATTATCTCATTAATTACCTCCATGGCTGCGTGCCTCATTTAGACGAGTGCCAGCGTATTGTTGTGTCTCGGAGCTTAGTCAACGAGTTAAACAACGGATTTAGCCGAGAAAATATGTTGGTGCGCCGGAATAGTTGGTTTTTCAAAATGAACTACGAATTTCGGTGGTATCCAGAGCAGTTCAAATAAATTCTGTTTTCTTTTTTTCACCAAGATTTTTTTAATCCTCAGGTTAAGTGTAACGACTATGAGAACGGAGCGAAATGAAGAGTTTCGTAGCTCTTGAATCTCTCCTCGGCGACGATGCAGCGCGACTGATGAATGCACTCGCGAAAAAGAAACAAAAAAATGGAAGAGAGAGAGAGAGAGAGGAATCACGCGCGTTCCCTTCTCGATGACTGGCTTCCCGTCGAGCTTCGAATAATGAACGCGCGAACGAAGACGTGTGTAGAAGCGTCAAGAAATCTCGTTGCAACGCCCAGCTGCATCGAGAAGAGGTGGAAAGTGCAACGACGGCGCTGTCTTTCAAAAAGTCCTTTTTCCTCAACCGCAATTGCGATAAATTCACTAAAATAGAAAATAACACACACACGCACACACGCGCGAGATGTCACGCTCGATTTTCCGATGAAATTACTTCCGACAACATGTGACGAGAAATTAAGTGAGGGAAATCACGAATCAAGCTGCTTTCGATCGCGAGTTTTTATTTCGGCGATTCCTCGCGAGTTTCCTCCTTTCAAATGCTCACTCGAGCCCGCACGAAAGCAACGACCGAGAGGATCGAATAAAGTGCTCGGAACAGTGAGGTGCGAATGATTCTCAGGTCGCACGAGCCGCGTGCAAGAACCCAACGACGATGGAACGACGAAACGAGAGCCGGTTGGATGACGCCCCTCTCGTTCCTCATTGGTCAACTTTATACACGTTTCCTCGGTCATTCTCAGCTATGATAATTATAGAGGAGCCTCGTTCTGGACAGATATACCTATAACAACGATCGTGCTGGTCATCCCTACTCTTGTTTACTTTCAGGAGAATACATGCAACCCGGACGAGAATACTCCGAGGGCTGAGAGCACTAAAATTGCAGTTTTTACAACAAAAATCACTCTAATTACACCGAGAACTCGATGCAGGATCCTATCGATTTATTTATTGCTATAAAAAATTCGAGATAAAAAGTACATTTTCCCAAGTCCCTTGAAAGATTTCTTCATAAATTTCTACCTTCGAATTCATGATTCATTTTTCACCCTCCAAATCGATTGTTCATACGCAAACTCTGCGGTGAAAAATAGAAAAAAACTATCATCAACCGAATGCATCGTAGGAGAGCCTTCGAGGGACAAATAAATAAGAAAATTGATCTGTAAATGATTTTGTTAATTGTAAACTTTCTCAGCGGAAATATTCGAAAAATATTTTCGATAATTGATAGATCCGTTCTCCATGTACCTGAAGGAGCCCAGATCTTATCGAGCAGACAATATTTGTGAACTTAGAAAAACAGAGAGAGTCATAAAAAAATCGTCTCCCGAGTAACTGGAAAAGTTTCCCAAATAAATATGACCGCTCGGAAAAGACAACTTCACGATAAACGTGAAAAGAATGTTCCCCGATTTTTCGCTTTCATCCAAACCGTTATTCGTCACCCTTGAAATCGTTATAAATATATTTAAAACTCTTCAACCAGCAGCAATCGAAATAAATCAAATGAAGTATTTGATCGAGCAGAAATTTAGTTGGTCAGTTAAGAAATAAGCAAATCTTTCTAACCAAATAAAAATATACTGAACTTTCTTTCGAGGTAGACATTCGTATAGTCAATTGATCGGGTTCGTCATCGATAAGATTTTTTTAAGTTACATGAAAAACGAATCCGACTACCAAAATTATTTGTTATTTTCCACAAATCGTGTTGGCCAAATTAACAATACGTTTCAACAAATGTTGAGTTGCATCGAGCTGACCAGTATGATTGGATTTACAAAATATTTATCATTCTCAAAAAGACCGTTCGGATTCCTTAAAAAAAAATTTAGTGATTCGTATAAATGAGCTTATTTATTGCAAGTGTTGGCAAGCAACAAATATCTCAACTAAAGTTCCGTTCTCAGTGCAGATAAAAATGCTCAATATCAGCGCCCTTGTCACCGAAACAGTCCGAAAAAAGGCTTCTGGCCAGCAGCTCCAGAGGCCCCCGAAAAAAGGGGTGGGAAAGCACTTTTTTAACCCCAAAGCGATGGTGTGTGGCAATAAACGGATATATATACAACCGTGAATTTCGTATTCTCCTCTTTTTCTCTTTTATAAAGTTAGCGAAGCTCGCCTCGTGATTGACAGTATAAAGTCGGGGCTGAGAGGGAGGCTCGAGAGTGCCACGTTCGGGGTGCAGAGAGTGGAGGGATCCGCTGTTTGTTCTACGATAAGGTTGCGAGGCGAGAGAACGAGCGACAAACGAGGAGAGTTCGAGATAACGTTGCGACGTTAAACGGCTGCCGTGTGTCCGTATAAAATACATATTACGAGTAAAGAAACGCGCCGAGCGGCCATGCTGCTCGGTGAGCAAAAGTGCGGGGTTTCCCTGGGCGCGCCGGCGCCATTTTGTTTCTTTCGATTTCACAGGATCTGTAAATGCACATTGACGAATGTTGACATTCCTATTTTCCTTTTTCCTGACGAACCGGTCGTCCGGATGGACGCTTTTTCTTCTCCCTTTTGCCTCGCGGAGCGTCGTCGCTCCCTGCCAAAATTGCAGCACTCTCGAGGGGTCGTGAGTCATCCTCGATCTATTGACCGCTCCCCCGTGAAGATCGACGCGCAAACAGACTTCTCCTTCGTATACGTCATCCGTGGACGTTGACAGGGCAAAGATTTTCCACCCGCGCGTGTACACCAGGACAACGAAGGTTCCGTTGCGAATCGAGTGGAGGCACTGAGTCATCGAGAAAACTCTATTTTGGCCCTCCCTGCACGAGTCTTCGTCGTTTTTGAATGAAAAATTTCCTGAACAACGGGCGATCGAGTTTGGAGGCTTTCCAGATGTATTTGCTCGTCGAATAGTCGCACTTCCGGTGATGCCAATTTCTCGAGAACTCTTGCGATGACGCGCGAGCTTTACAATAAGCACTGAGTCATTCCGTTCTTTGAATCATTGCATGAAACGCCGCTGGTGCAACGCTCGAACGCGAAAATTCGCTCGAACCTGGCGCCTTCGATTCACCGTTTTCTTATTCGTACTTCCACCGTACTTATTTCCCTGAATTTATCAACTTCATAATTAAGAACAAGATATGCTCCTCCGAGTTCGCCGAAGCTTTTCCAACTTTCGTTCATGAAAAACTGTCGGATCGTCACTTCAAACTTTTTGCACACCCCCGACATGTTCGAAGCAAGAAAAATGGGTCCGAAAACGCGCGTTACGAAAAACAGAGCTCCTCCGAGTTCTCCGGAGCCGAAGAGCTGCAGCAACGCTCCAAAAAATCGGGTCAACGTCTTCGGGGAGTTCGAGAACCTCTGAAATAAGTCCTGCTGCTGGCTAAAGGCCAGAAGGAAAGAAATGTTACAGGAGCGCTTCGCAGCGAGAATCTTGAGATACGAGGGCTGATACGGTCTCTCTCGTCGTTCTCTTAAAAAGCGTTTATACCTGTGCTTAATCACTCGGGTATGTGTATACATGTGTACATGAAATATAGAGCTTGAGAAAGAGGCTCGCAACGATAGGTCGTGAGGCACAAAGCGTTGTCAAAATAAACGGCACTATCGCAATTTATCTCGTTTCCCATGATAATAAGAGATAAAACTGCATCATTACATTAGCTAGTATCAGCTAAAATGATAATTTCAGTCGACGGAACGGCCAGGAACGCGTAGGGCTGAGCCATTCTTCCTGTCCGGTTGGCGATCGACGCGATCGACCTGCTTTCGATCCTGCCGGCGAGCGCCATTTTCCACCAGATTCGCGCTCCGTGTTTCGTCGTGAACTTTTCAAAGTGATCACACGTCGTGACAAATCCTCTCTCCACGTGCGTCGCGACTTCCTCGAGTTATAAAACTAGCTCTCGTGATGCTGCTCGGCCGATTTTAGTGACCCGGAAATCGTCGCAGGTATTGGAACACAACCGTTCATCGAAATGTTTCAATGCTTTTTCTCGGGAAGTGCGCAAGCTCACGATTTTTTCTCCGGTGCCCCCATTTTTTCCATTCACAAGTATATCCGGATATTTTTTTAAGGGGAAAAGTCGATTTCAGAACTGATCTGTACAGCCTCGACAATCTCAACTCAATATTGCACAAATCACGACGAAATAAAGCTCGTTTCCAATCATTTTTGTCTGCTTTCAGCCGAAATTGTTTATTTAAGAACAAACGAATCCGAGAATATAATCGGCTTCATACGACCCGATTTTTGTTTACAGATTCTTTATAAATTCTTGAGAAACGGGTCGGAGAATCGTTGCCGAGGCAATCTCATGGCAAAATGGCCGAAAGCGTTTCTACGAATTGCATCAAGTGTATTGAACATCGTTATCGATTTATCAGTTTGAGTTTTACTTTGGAAAAACATATAAAGAAAAAAAAATGATTCTACATTATTGGCGCAGGAAGGAATTTGCGGAGAATGCGTCACCGCTCGATTTAAAAGCCTGATCATCGGGTTCGTGTTCGTTACGCGCCTCCTCCGCCATTTTATTGTCAGCTTATCAGGCTCTCCGGCAAAGCTTCCGCGCGCGTGTGTGTGTGTGTGCGTGTGTATTAAAAGATAGGAGACACTGATCATCTCGAGTGGATCGCGTTATCATAGATACCGGAGCGGCGGAGTCGGTGTTTTTCGTACTTTTCCACCATTTTTGTTTTTATTTTATTTCTTTAAATTTATTTCTCCTTGCGTTGTGGGCACGTTCTCTTTCGTTTTTTTCGTCTCTGACGGATTAAGAAGTCGTGAAACAGAAAAGCGTCGACGCTCGAAGGACAAAAAGAGGCGGTCATTGCGCAACGCTCAAGCAGGCTGCAACGAATAAAATCCTATACGCGAAGGGGAAGATTTTTATCGGTTGAAATAACACGTGCACCAAACGCCCGCTTATCTCTGCCTCTTCGCGACGATCAATCGACGAGATAAGTGCTTGACCACGAAATTAAATTCTTCAATAATTTCCTTCGTTTTTTTCTATCGTTTATCGCAGTCGCGTCGACCGAAGTGCGTTCCAAAGTAAATAGACTTTCGAAAACTCCATTTTGTGTGAGCGAGTTTCGAAAAAATGCGATCCCCGAGACCCCAACGGCGGGTTCCCGGCGAGCGTTATCGTTTCGGAGCTAATAAATCGTTGTGGTTTTTTGATTCTTTTAAATCGAATTCAACATTTGTTATTGAAATATCATTTCACTCTGGTCGGTGGCATTTACCAAAGAATTTCACATATTTTCTCTAGCAAAATCACAAATTCTCAACGTTCCCTTCTTTTTATTCGAACATCTTTTTTTGCCTCAATTTCAAATTTCCCTGGCGACTTTCAGTCCGGAAATGCGAAACTGATGCAAAGCCGCGAACGCAGCTCGGGATCGATCCGAAAATCGCGGGAATACTTGAAAAATAACTGCCATTAAAATACCAATGAAAACTAATGCGGAGATTGACGTTGCGATTGTTTGAGGAAAACACGATGTGGAAAATCAGTGGGGAGCTTCGCGATTGAAACGTTCTATTGTTTGATCAAGCGAGGGACGAGGAAGGAGCGACGAAAAAATTCCTACGCGAGTAACGCAAGTTTATCAAGTGCGATTCTCGCCGCTTCTCGTGATTCGTCTTCATTCTTTTCTCTCGCAGTCTCTCGACACTCTCTTTCTCGGGTACCGATTCTCGAAAGGATTTTTTTGAGAGCATACAAGCATTCCCGCTTGTTAAACTTTTACAGCCCAATCATATTACTGAAAATTTACAACGAGGCCTTTCTCGCCTCGCTCGCTCGCGAGACTGTGATTAACAACGAAACGGAGCAAGTTACGAGCAAACAAGAACACCTTTATTCTTCCTTTTTTCATTGTTTTATTATTTCTCATTCGTCGAGCACATACGACGCAAGACGGTTATTGGACCGATGACGATTCCAAGATGAACAATTCGGAGAATCGTCATAACACAATAAAGTTTAACGTAAATATCAAAGGGGAACGAAAGAAAAGAACTATACAAACTTGAACGTGAGTAATGTCAATTTAATATTTTTTCTTGAATTACCTGTGATTCTGTATAAAACGAGGAATAACAAGGAAGTAAAACGAGAGAAGACTCGAATCCAAGTTCACTAACGAATAAGTTTTGGTTTAAATTTGAGGGGGGTTTTTGCTTTGGAAAGTAAAAAAAAAAAAAAAAACGATTTTTTCGTGAATATTTTTAAGATGGATGGAAATAACTGACCCTAGCGAACTTTTCGATATAGTTTCAAGAATATTTCAAGAGTACAAAAACATTTTTTTAATGTGAGAAATACTTATTTGTACATAGTTTATGGGCAAAGTCGGATTGTCGAAATTTCTCAGCTGTGTACAATGTGGAGATCGTAATTATTGTCTGAAACGAAAATTCCACATTTTTTTCCATTTTCATATATTTTTCATCCATATGAACCTGCAGGAGCCCGAAAAAATGGCGAAATTCTATATTTACAGCACGTTGAAGTGTCGTTCTTTAGAAGCATTTTTTTTTCAAACTCGCTAAAAATATTGAATTTCGCAATTTTTTCGGATTTTTATTGTTTCATACCGAAAAGTTCGCTATCCTAAAAACATTTCCGAAAACTATCGATTTTTTTACTTTCTAAAGCAGAACCCCCTAATACTTCGAAATACATTTTAAAGTGGAATTCGAAAAGGAAGGAGAGGCAAAGCGAAAGCAAATTACCAACCCGATGATCGAGATTTTTGTTACGTCGATCGGTTGCTCAGATATTGAAGAAACTTTTTCAAAACTTGAAAAAGAAAACTTAAGAATCTTCGAAATTCCAAAAAATTTTGTCATTTTCATCGGAGCGAGGCACTTTTTTCAACGAAATTTTTTCGACGGACCGAGTTATTCCGCTGGTAAATTCAAGGCTTCCAATGTCAGATTGCGTTTTGCCTTATGCTGCTTTTCAGTCTCAGATAAACTGAGCTTATTCATTGTGAATACTCATTCGACTCGGGTATCTCGTAGACGCAAAAACCCAGGCGATTTTTCCATAAGAAATTGGCGTTATTTTCCAATAAAAAAATACTTTTTTTCAACGTTGTATTTATATCATTTCATCGGCATGAGTAAGTGAAATTCTGTAAATGTATTTTGGAAATTAATCCAAAAAAGTCCACTACGAAGTTTCGTTTTACCATAAAAATGAATCTGTGAAAGACAAAACGTTCAATTCTTTTTTCGAATAAGAACCCGAAGACTTGGAAAGTCTGAAAAATCAGTAAATAAAATAAATTATTCAAAAAGAGTTCCCAGTTTTTAAAAAAATAGCAATGGACTGAAAGATTTCTGCAAATAAACTCGTAAATTTGGAGAAACATTAAGAAAACTTTTTCCAACCAGACGACGCGCTTCGAACAGTAAATATTGTTCGTCGACGTGCACATTTTTTGGATTTCTGTCGAGCATAGGAAAGAGCGGTAGAAAAACCGTGACGAATAGTTAGAAATCGGTTTAATGGCTTTTGGAATTTATCGGTTATGAGTTTCCTGAGCGCGCCAGTCGCTTTTTCCATGGCATGAGAAAATTGGAGCATTTTTCAATGGAACCGACTTGAAAAAAATTGTCTTTTCGCAGAGATGAAAACATATGTGCACTAAATCCGAAACTTTTCAACAATTTTTTTCCTTCGATCCCTTCGTCGTTGCTAGTCAGCAGGAAATATATTGCACAGGTGAATCGAGAAATGAAAACTCCGGAAAACATGTCGACGTGGATGAAGGTGGAGACACTCGAGGCTCTGTGACGAGCGATGCCCATTAAGTTCAAATTTCGAAGGTGCGTTCAAGCTTCGAAGCTGAGATAATTGAGAAAACGAAGATTTTCTGCGCCCCCCTTTTCCAAACATCGAAAATGCCGAGCGAACCAAACATTAATCGCCCCGTGAACTGTGCCTGAAAATGAAAGTTTGAAAAATCTGAAAAGTCCTCTCGTTTCGTCATCGTTCGGCGAGTCTCGAGTTTCCACGACCGTTTAAAAGGAGCGACGGGAAATTACTAAAATATGGGGGAAAGATGGACAAAGTTTAGCCGTCGCTCGCGGTCGCGGTTTTCGAGCGTAGGAAAAAATTAATTAACGGTGCGTATGATAAACGTGCGACATTATCGCGGAGTATTGCCTCATATATATTATTTTCATTATCTCATATGTATACAGCCCACGAGTCTCGGCTATGTGCTTAATGATTAATAAAATATTATCTACATCCAGAGGGGCTATCTCCGCCCTGACGACGGATAGTTTCGTGCCAGACGCAGTCGAAGCGACTGGCGGAGCAGCGAGTTCGATTCGATATGATCGATGATCCGCGGAGCTTCCGAAAAGCGCGGAAGATCATTTTCGAGTGGTGCATCGAAGGGGAAAAATTCGGAAAAACATAAGGAGGAAAAAGCGATTGAAAGCGGTCTCGAGGGATCGGGAGTGCGCGTACGTGCCCGCGGCGGTGTCACGCGTGGCAGCCGAAAGAGCGTAGAAACCGAAAGAAACCGAGGCGCGAGTAGTGAGTGTACGCGCGGGCGAGTTCGAGTGTGAATGTTTGAAAATTACCAAATATTCGGTGCCATGAAAGAGCGGGTCTCGATTCCCCTTAATTTTTAAGTGTCAGTGAGAATCGCACGGCTCTCGCGTCCAGGGCTCGAAGGCCGGGGAGCTTTTCGGGATTTTTTCCTTCGGGAGCGAGCCAACCGATGAAAAAGTACTCGCGTAGAAACGATATTTATCACTTTTTCATGTCGGATCGCTGGGTTTATTGAACTCGTGTTATTAAAGTGACACTTGACTCCGTTGGCTGGTCTCTGTGTCAGTGAATTTTACCTCGCTCTTCCTCTCTCTCTCTCATTCTCGCTCGAACTTTGGGGATCAGACGGCAAACATACGCAAGAACGGGTTAAAACATTTGGTCGATCGCGGTGGGCCACAGCCTCGAGCCGAAAGGTGTGCGTCCCGCGTACGTTTCTGAATACATATATATTATATATATTCACATGTGACACGTTTCATCGTCTGTTTTTTTTTTTTTTTTTTTCGTTTCTTTTTCTTCTTTTTTTAGCCGCACGCCTCAGCATATTTCTCGTAATCCAGGCGCACAGCCTGTGTATTCCTGTGTAATAACGACTCTTGAACAAATATGGCTCTCTCATTGCCCCTTCGAAGGACGGCTATTATATTTTTAATAACGAAAAAAACAAAGGTTGGGTAGGAAATTTAGTTGGGGAAGTACGCGAGGTTTTTCACGCAACGAGGCTTCGGTGTCGCTTTGTAACCTTACGAAGTTGGGTGACAGTTTGAAAAAGCGTTGACAACTATTGAGGAATGTTTGCTGAACAGCGATTCGCCCCAAATCATTGTCTCTTCGCTCATCCAACGCTGTTTCACCCGAGCCTTCCCTGCTCACGATTAAAAGACCCCGGGGAAAGGGGAACCACTAAACAAATACTAAATAAATAATAATGCTCGGGTACGAAAATGCATCGCCAAGGCGAGAGGAAAAATGCTGAAAATTTACGAGAACGAGGAGGAGAAATTGTTGAGAAAATTCAACGAAGAGAGGAAGAGAAAACGAGAAGGAACAAGTTGGGGAAAGAGAGAGGAGGGAGGGGAGAAAAAAGGTGTAGAAGCAGACTGCGATCGAAACGAGCAGCGCAATAATTGTTACGACAGCACCTCGGAACCCGAGCAACACGTTCCGTCGCTCTATACACGAGTTTCGAGTCCGCGCGTGTATCCAGAGGCAACCGAGTGCCCAAATTTTCGAATTTCTCCATCAAACGCCCCGCGAAATAAAGGCGTGAGGTTCCTCGCAATTTTCTTCTCTCCGAACGGGAATAACGCACGGAAAGGTCGAATCTACATTTACGGACGTTCAGCACACTCCAACGAGCGTATTAGAGGATTTAAAAATTGGCCAAACCCCCTCAAAATCCTCGATAACAGATGGAACGATGACATCTTTCTTCCCGCTCTTTTCTCACAGCGACACACATTCGAACACGAAGCTCCCCGAATTCTCCTATTTCCCGAGGCCCCCGCAGCAGCTACCGCCTGAATTATTGGCGAAAAGCGAAAGAAATACAATAAAACACAAAAACACGTGTGACAACATCAACTCTCAAGGACGATCCGGACTCACGTTGAGCCTGGGAGAGACCATTTTTTATTTCTTTCACTTTCTTACGAGCAGCATTACGAATTAATTACTCACCGAGTTATTCACCTTCGCGTCAATTAAAATACGAAAAAGAAATATCGAATTTCAGCAGGCTGTACAGATCGTCTGTACGTCTGTCATCGGAGCCGAGCCAGCGCTATTTCTGTCTATTCCTCTTCCCATTGTGCCTCCCCTACGACTATTTTTCATGGTAGCACTGACTCAAAACTCTAATAAATACGGAATATATACGATTCTACATGATATCGATGTACGTTGATACAAATATATGCGTATATATACATATGGCCAAGCGACGAAGCAGAGTGGAAAGACGCGTACGTGCAAATTTATTATGACGACCTTAAGGTACGCAGTGGGAGCCCATTTTTCAAGTCTTCCGTGAGTTAAACAACTTATTTTTAAATGTTTTTTCGCACAGTTCCTCGTCGTTTCTCACCGCGCATTATCCGGATTTGACGATTTTTATGCTTCTCGTGGCAGCATCGATCGTTCGTTCGATTCGGTCGCTCGCAAAAGCGATCGAAATGATTTTTAATTCGATGGAAAAGTGAGAAATAAGTTTGTAAAAAAGTGGGCAAGTTTCATATTCGTTTGAACCGAAGGTGAAATGATTTGGTATTTACTCACCCAACTCCGAGCGAATCGTTCCTCAAGTATTTCGCGATGATTTTGTTCAGTATTTCGTCGCCTTTTGCACCCGAGAACGCGGACTTTTGTACGCTCGTGTACAAATACTTTGGTACGAGTGAGCGTGCGCGTTTATGGCGATTCGAATAAATAATAAAGAAGGAAAGTTTACCGAGACACGCGCTCGGACGTCGACGTGAATCGAGTCTCGCGTGTTCACCCACCGCGCGCGGCTTATTACTCCCACAACTCGCGCTCTCGTTACGTTTCGCTCCCGCTCGATGTTTGTTATACGTCGCGAGGAGCGAGGCGACTCGCGAGCCAGAACAAGATCCACCGAGCTCGCGCGACAGAATCTAACCGAAAGCGAACGGCGCTTGACACAGGTGTGCCCCAAGGTGTGAACACGTCAATGCTGCCGCCTGGTAGCGTCGCCGCGAACCTTCCTTTCCCGTCGTTACGCTTCTTCGTGCTTTTCTTCGTTCTTTCGGACCTTTCCTAAAATATTTATAAGGTCGCCACCCTCGCGCGAGATCGGAGAACGGATCCTGGCCTTCCTCTCCTTCGGCTCCCCGAACCGGCGGCGCTGCAGGGCGACAGACTCGGCCGCCATTTTGGTCCCAGGGAGAAGAACTCGCGTTCTCGGCTTAGATTTACGACTGGCTCAAATCCAGCGTGATTTTCCGCATTTTTTTCTAGGCTACTTTCGACTCGGCAACAAACTGCGAAGGAAGTGCCACCCCGGAAATATCTTCGTTATCGAAGCGACGCAAGTGAAAAAAACTTTGCCGCGCTCATTTTCAAGGAACCAATGACGAGAAGAACCCTTCGAAACGACGAAGAATATTGAAAATTTTTGCTTCGCTATTCAAAAATTTCATCATCGTTATTTTTAGCTACGCGGAGAGAATTAAAATTTACTGTCAAATTTACCGGATGTGTGCGACTGCAGGGACAAGTTAACGAAAAAAAATTCATTCCTGTTACGCACTGTAAAATTTATAATATTTTGCGCGGAGTTTTCAATTTTGTGGTAATCAATATTGCAGATAAGGGAATTTACGGCACGTACACTTAAATTTATAAAACGTTCTAAGGGCTGAGCACGTGAAAACATTAGCATAAACATTAGTACGGAAATTTTTGCAGTGCAGCACGACGCTGAAATTTGCAACGTTGGAGTTCAACGAAATGAACGAAAAAAAGATTTATAATTCATTATTTTTTTATTTCATGAATTATTGAAGTGGCTTGAAAAATTGCGAATTGGAAATTCAGCAGAGAACAAGATTGGAGATTTACTGTAATTATTTGAGAGTTTTTTTAGATCATTTCGTTGGACTCCAACGTTGGAAACTTCAGCGCGTCATAGTGCAGCGCAGTAAGATTCACCGTGACGCTCGTGTAATATTATTGCGAAATAAATATTGAACTAATCTTCAAAAGTGCGGCACCTTTGACCGGAAATTTCTTTTAGACATACTCCGATAAAAGTTCCTTCCTTGAAGGATGAATATTATTTTTTAATGTACAGGAAAATTCAATTTTTCCCCATCATGATATGACGAATCGCAGCTCGTCTCCGCACTGTCGTTGCTGGACGATAATTTTCCAAATTTAATTCTCTCCGTGTATCTTCTTCGGTTCAAGTTTTCGTATGAAAGAATCGACTGTGAAATTTCAAGTTGAAATGTGACTTGTACTATTTAGATCCTCGAGCAATCAAATGCAGCATAAAAGTGGAGGAAAACAACGAAAAGTTTATCCCACAAATTGTTATCCGTTGGCTTCGCCACTCGCGAGCTTCTTCGTTTTTTAACTGATCGAGATTTTTTCCGCTTCGAAAGGTTGTCGGGCTATTTGTAGATTAACGCTGCGCACGATTGCGTGGATTCTTTTTAATAAGCTATTCGCAGTGGCGAACGATAGTTTACATTAGTCTAGTGGCTTCAGCCTGAAAATTTTCTTATCAAGGGTCGTCGTCATCGTTACAAAGCACAGGCTAGAATCCGTGCTGATAACGTGGTACGTTATTTTTTTCTCAACGTTTATCCGGCACGAGGCACCACCTCCGTGGACTCGCACCATTGCACTGATTGTTTTGATAGATTTCTATCGAGGTCCTGAATTATTTCAGTATAAATCTCAAGTTTCCAAGACTTCTTTCTGGTGGGACAACAAGTGGGGTGGAATAAAATATCGAGGCTCGTTGGCCATTCGAAATAACGCAGCGTTAAATATCCCTTTTTATTTTTAGAACAACTTGATGACTCGGATACAATACTCGGAAAATATATTAAAAGAAATACGTTAACATAGTTGGTGCAAGCTTTGGTCGTGGGGCTTTCGTTGAGAAAAAAAATAAAAGCGTCGGAACATCGTCGACGCGTTTAAAAATCATGGGAATGATGTATTTCGCAACGTTTGTATCTGTTATATGAAAATTGTGATAGTTCGTCGTCTATGTTTTTTTTTAGGAAAAAAGCGTGCTTTGCGAGCCTCACGAAATGGTGTAAAGGGCAATAATAACCACGAACTACATTCGTAACCTAAAATCATGATCTCTAGCGAGATTTATTTACAGGAAAAAAAATGTCTGTCTTGTCTTTCTTCTTATTTTTTTTTGTCTATTTAAAAATTGACAGTTCACCATCGTGCTCATCGCTCGATGGAAATTGACAGCGAGTCATTGTCTTTGGTCAATTATAAAAGAACGAAGTATCTTAAAAGATATTATGTCGATTTGGATAATCGATTAAAAGTAAAGAAAATATAAAAAAGTTACGACAAGAGTTTTCCATTGAACCTTGACGATAAATAAAACAATCGATCTCTCCACGCCGCCCGATCCGTATATTCACTCGCAATATTTATACTTTACCATTCCTATTCTCCTAATCAACGTAACTTTTATTATTACTAGCGTTATGATAGTATGTTTATGTACAAGAAGTAAATCCCAGCGATAGATACAATAATGGTAAACGGAAGTCGTAACTCGCAGCTTACGTTTTAAAAACATACAATATTTTGTACATGTTGACACTGCATTATGTCTATTTGATTGTAAACAAATATGCTATGTATATTAATTGTTTATTCATGAGGGGTTTCACGAATGTTTCGTCGACACAGAAAGTGTTTATCGATCACGAGAATATCTCGTGGAGGCGAATTACTTCGCGGTACTTTTGGAACTGAATGCGGTCGAGAGAACTTTTTAAAATCATCGTAATTATGTTAAAATAGCTGAGACATAGAATTCCCAGTTTAAAAATCACATTTCTCATTCGGCGGCCGACATTTCCGCTCGTTCATTTTTGTCTCGAATAACATTATCATTTGGATAACGAAAAATGTGTAAGAATCGCTTGGTTATTTACACTATTGGAAATACATTTTTTTTATTATGTCGAAGGGAAGAGAAAATCGATTTTTCGACAGGAGATTGACGCGAAAATCTTCATTTAAAATGGAAAATTAGTAACATCCTCAATAAATCATGGGGGGGGGGGGGGGGGCGAGGGGGGACTTACTTCGATACTTTCCCAGACACCTCGTCATGGATTTTTTTCTCGTTTTTTAGGTCAAGCTCGAGGGATTACGAAGACGTGACTATTGTCCAGCATCGGATCGTTCTAAAACCTCAGCCAGCATTTTGATTAACATTTCATCTGTCTTTTTTATTTTTCCTTCGTTTCGAAATATTCCGTTTTTCTCGTTAATTTACGACGATATCGAGACGACGGTCGGTCTTTCGAGATGAGCATTGTCCATAAGAATCTTATTCATGGTCGAAGACACCGAGAGATTGCTCAGTGTTGCAACGTGGGGAGATGCCAACTGATGGTGTTGATCCGGCGAGTGACTTCCGGAAACGAGAACTGGCGAGCGTGAGAGGCGACCCGGCGGCGAGGCACACTCTATCTTTGGCGAATGAGTCTCCAATAATTGTTGATGCTGCTGATGCTGCTGCTGCTGCTGCTGATGCTGCTGATTTGCCAGCGAGTCGTAATAAGCGTTCGATGGATTTTGCCGGTACGATATTATGCAACTCGAAGCCGGTGGGCTGTCGAGATACAGAGCGTTCGAATACATCGATTGAGGCCCGACCATTCTCAAATTCGTGTAATTGTCTGGAACGAAAATATAAAAGTTTATTAAATCGAAAAACAACCTTGAATCTCATACCGAAAACTTATTTTAACATAAAAAGCGTGAAAAAACATTCGAATTTTTTTTATTTTTCGTGCTCAATTTTTTACGTTTCCCCCCGTCGTTGGGAGTCCGATAAATGTCTCTTTCGAACGGCGAAGCGACGAAGCAGAGCTAATCAGATGAAAAAGTTTCCAAGGAACGAGAAAACGTAGAGAAAAAAATATTCCCCAACTGACCTGGCTCGAGCTTCAAGTTGTTGTTATTAGTGTTGTTATTGTTGTTGTTGTTATTGTTGTTGATTGAACATTGGGAAACGTTGGAGAGCGGCGTATCAGATTGTTTCATCCCACCCTTGGGTTTTCGTTTGCGTGTTTGAATGACTTCTTTCTTCATTCCAGGTGGTCTGTTTACTCCGTGCAATTTGAAATAGAGACCGCAAGCGTTGCATACCGGTTCCCCGCTGACGTTACGCCGCCACAACGAAGTTATACTCGTTTGACAATTGCTGCAAGTTTGTCCAATGCGCCTCGATGCCGACTGTACGAAAATAAAGGAATCCCATATTCAGAGAGGCCATTTGTGTTTTTCACCAGGAGACGAGCAAAATTATAAGCTTTTTGTCACACACGAGCAAGGAAATAAAACTCTGGAATAAAATGTCGAATTTCTCTCTGGGTACATGAAATTTTTATGAAAATTTAACTCTACCGTTCATTCGTCTGTCAAATGAACATTGAATGCTTAATTTATTTTCGGTCCAACAAAGTGGGAGTGCTTTTTGATAAAAAAAAAAAATGATTTCAACTCTTGGACGTCTGCAAAAAAAGTCTTTTCGATGCATATTTTTCACAAAGTTCGTCGGAATTTCATCCAAAAATGTTCTACTTTAAAATTATTATCTCGTCGATTTTTCGCGTGACGATAAAACAAGATTCTACACCATTTTTAACGTTGGCACATAGATTTTTGCACGGAAAAAAGAAACGGGAATCAGCAACCAAGAAAGGAAGAAATAGGAATTTACAACCGATCAGGCAAAGCGATGAAAAGGAAATAGCGTCGAAATGAGAGAGGCAAAAGAGATGAAAAGAAAACGTGACGATTAGAAAAATTTCAGCGCGAGCAAGAGAGCAAGAGAGCGAGAGAGAGAGAGAGAGAGAGAGTGAGAGAGAGAAATATAATTATCGGTAAAAAATGAAGACTCAATGAGGGGTGGGGGGCGTAAAAATGCTGATTGGAAGGTTAAGGTGACACCTACCAAGCGGCGGCTCGATTTCTCCTCGAGGACACGACGGGCGCTACTACACTCATAGAAGCTTTTGTAGAATTCGCCCTGGTCCGCCACTGAAACAGACAGGAGGCCAAACGTTAAGGGTCTCGTTCCAAGTACAATAATAGTCTATCTTTTTTCAATTTCAATTAGTTTTATCTCTTGAGATATGCGAATGAAAATAGAGAATAATAATTATCCAACGAAACCGCCTTTTGGGAGCGATCTCGTTGGAAATAATCTCGAGGGATGCTGACTAGACTGGACTTATCTGTCGTCACTTTATTTGCAAGCCTCGTTATAAATTGAAAGAGGAAAAATGGCTTTCCATCACTCAAATTTAGCCTGAATTTCTCGGCCTCTCTATACTTTTGGCTAAAACCACGGGCGAATTTCCACATTGGCTCCTGGTCACCTTCAAAGGCGTAAGTAGCCGCCGGTCATGCGCGAAATAAGCATTCAGTATTATTATTACTTCGTTATGAATTTTCAGCACGACTTGATATTACTGAAACGAGATTCAATTGAGACGAGATCCAAACTCAATCATTTTCATCATAAATTTTTCACTTTTTCACTCAAACCAAACGAGCTCCATTTATTCAACGAGCAACAAACTTTTTTAACTCTCTCTCTCTTCGCCCTTCAACTCGCTTTAAAAATTCGTTTCAATTTTTTCTCGTTTCTTAATGAGTCCCTAATTTTAGTCTCTCTCTCTCTCCCTCTCTCTCTCCTCTCTCTTGCTCGCCCTTTTGAAAAATTGAAAAAAATTCACGTGTCTGTGTGTATTTTTTGTTTCCCGTATGACCGAGGCGGTAACCTTAGCTCCTTGCTTACCAGGCGCCGTGGTTGCTTCACCAGTGGCCGATTCATTCCGTTCATCTTGTGGTAGAGGCCGCACGCATTGCACAGATAATGTCCGGTCCCGTCCCTTCGCCATAGGGGTGTCGATATTGCGCCACAATTGACGCACTCTCGACCCTCCGTAAAGTACTCGGCCTCGATGTTGTGCTGCACTGTTTATCCCCGGAGATTATTTCGTTGCTTCAATCTCTTTGCGATCTTAGCAGCTTATTTCAACCTTATTTTTCTCTTTTTTTTCACCCAACATTTTCTAGCTAAATTTTCGATGAATTATTCTCAGGTTGGCGACCGCCGGGGCAGCTCAAACCGACTGATTTTCAAGATTTAATAACATTATTAAACATCTTAATATATCGTGAAAAACATTCTCGATCTCCTCGTGAATACTCCTAAATATAATGGCAATTATTGTAAAATAAGCGTCAATTCGTTTGCTCACTGCTAACAACTCGACGAGTGTTGGCACTTTGTGCTCAAAACATTGCTTGACCCCTTTTTTGTTGCTCGCACGTTTAGCTTCTAAGACAATGCCAATAACGAGGCGCGGAGTGTTCGAAGCTTTTTTCTCGCCGCTCGCGGACGTGAGAATGAATAAATGAATGAGGGGAGGAAGAAAAAGCGTAACAATTATGCAAAATGAGCAAGTTTCAGTTGATAATAAGTCAACGACAGGAAGTGATCGTGACAATAGAAAAACGAGTGAGCGTTTGTACGGAAAGCGTCATTTTGCCGAGTATCTCCAGTTGGAGCTACGAAAATGCAAGCATTTCAGTGCCTTCGACACTGTACTCGTTATTCGTTGTAAATTTTGTGTATTTCAGTAGCACTAAGTGAGACGAAACGTCGAAGAAATGACCAATCTTTCCAGACCCTCTCCCTCGGGCCATCCTCGTTATACGTTTTTAATGACCCTCGCTGAGTTCTCTACAAATGAGTTTTTCTTGAAATTTTCTCGAATTATTGATATTTCGAAACGAGAATCGAAATGGAATCGATTTTTATAGACTGAGAGAACGAGAGGCTCGAGTTGATTTTACGACCATTTTTTTTCTAATGTTCAATCGAGTTCACTCGGGAAGGAAAAAACTCGCGCGGGGATTTCACGGTGGGCTGCAGGAGACGGACGTTCCTTTATCGGGACTTCCGCCACGATAGCAACGGTGTATGTACGCATACGAACGAGAACCGGAAAATTCAACGTTCCTCCCACACTTGCACGCTGTAGCAGCTCGCAGTATTAAATGCCACTAAATGCGGTACAGAAAAAATGCTATTTTAAGACGACTGCGGAGTATCCACGCACGCATTACTATCGCGCGTATGCATGAAATTGTCCTGCGCGTCTCGAGGCTTTTATATTCCCATTAGTTTTATTGAAAACAACATTTTTTTAGTTCGTACAGAAAATTTTACCTCAGTCACTTTTTCATTGCAAGAAGAACCGCTTTTTCAGTGAAAATTTCATTCAAAATGAATTTCGAGGTTCGAGGTTTTTTATCAATAAATTTCATTACAATATTTGATTAAAAATCGATGCAAAACTTGAGAATTATTTTTCCAATTGGAGCTATGAAAAATGTTGCGCTAAAGTGATCGAGGCTCATCGGGACACAGACAAAAATACTTTTCTACACTTCAAGATTTTTTGGAGCGAATTTCAAAATTATTATTATTATTATTATTATTATTATTATTATTATTATGAGTCGATGAGAATAATTGCGAGGGATCATCGAAAAATGCATTGGGAAAACGTAAATTTATTGGTGCACGACTCGATTCAGCTGATCTTTGAATAAAACGTGAAAATAGATCCCAGGACAAAATATATCCGGGTCAAAATATCTTGAGACACAATATCCTCTATAATTTTGTTTAATGATTATTTGTTTTTTCATTGTTTTTATTTATTTATGTCAAGTGGGCAGAACGCACGCACAAACTTAAACATCCAAACAAACAAAAATACAAACACACATAAAAATGATTTCCTTGATTAAGGAGGGTGGATCGCGACTATACAATGTTGCCATGCTGAACCATGTTGAAAATATTAAGAATTTAAAAATGATAAGAATTTCATAAAATTTGGTAAATGTATTCTTTAAAAATATAGATTTTTTAGATTTTTCTACCACATACCTCTCGAGTAATCGAACACTCAAGTTCACGTGTATAAGCATAGAGTTTACATAGTTATACATCTCGTGCATAAGAACTTCGATTTACGCTCAATTATTCGATAACCATGTGGTAAAAAAATTTGAAAAAAATAGTATTCGTACACTTGGATGCCAAAGAATGTTATCACAAAATTTGATCAAATTCTCATTATTTTGATGTCGTGATTCACCCTCCTTAATAGAGATAAAAATATCTAAGACATTCAGTCTTACAAATGTAGGATATTTTCAAATCGACGATATTATGTCATTAAGGTATTTTGTCCCAAGAACATTTTGTCCGCGTGGATATTTTTCTCAGGATCTTTTGCCCGCACACCAATAAAACGCGCCATTCGTTTTGATCCGGGGAAAAAAATCCTGAGAATTACTCTCCGGTGTTTGACCTCGGATGCTCCCTCCGAGTAATCCTATAGGAATTGAGTGATGGGAGATGATACACCGGTGTCCTCAGCATTGCGAGGAGCAATCGGATATTATGTAAGCTAATAAGATCGCACGTGAGAGATGCTGACAACGGGGAACCTCTCAACCGAACGCCGCTTCTTCTCGCTCGGCTTCGGATTGCGCTCCGCGTCAACGGGGCGCCCCATTCGCGTGTGTACACTTTTTAGAGATACTTGAAATGGACATCGACCTCGAGACTCACTCAATGAACGCGAGAAGCATTTTTTCAGCGATCCAGGAGGCAAGTAGACTCGAAGTTGTTTTCGATTATTTTGACAGAAAAGATAATAATCGAATGAGCATTCCCCCCTGCTCAAATAATCCTCGGCGCAGCGTCGTGCGTCGGCGGCTGGACGAAGTTGCTTCGAAATTTTCAAAAGTTTCACAAATTTGTTTCCATCCATTAGAAACTGAGAGAGAAAGTGCTTTTCCAATGGAGCCGCGTTTCCATGCTTTCTTGACGACGAACGTCGACGGCTCGGAGCGATTAAAATTCTTCGTATTTTGAGTGGTAGAAAACGGTCGTGAGTGCACTCACTGCTCGTTATGCCCGTCTGGAAAAGTCGTTCGTATAAAATGCATTTTTTTTGCCACAAACGACACATGCCAGCTCGACGAATGAAGATAGTAAAGTGAGGTGATTCGGATTGAGAGAGAAACTCTCGGCTCGGAGAACCTACGCGTGGCGAAGGATCTTAATCCAAGAAAAAAACCCGCGCCCTTTAAAATGGATCGCTGGAAGAACGCGAGTGCTCGTGACAGACTGTCTGGCTAGTTTGATCCGACGAAAAAGAGAATTTTTATTCCTCTGTGAAACCTCGAGCGTCATCGGTGGTGCACACTAGAAGATCGGTGCACGAACCTTGCCGCAGGCGGCTTCGGATACGACCGCAAGAGGCTTTGGCCAACTGCGTGCCGCCGCACTTGAGAGTCAAGAGAAAAATGTCTCTTCGGGAATACGAAGGTGGAGAGAGCGAGGAGGAAACTCATAAATCGTGGAAATTCGACTACCGCCTCAGAGAAAAATCTCGCGTTTCGTAAATACTTACGAAATCACGCTTTTTTTTCGTTTCAATTTTTTTTATTAAAATTCTTAGATTCAGATTCAATGAATATTATTTTATTCGTTTATTGCAATTTCGGGAACATCTTTGAAAATTGAAATCTCGTGGGTTTCGAAGCACGAGAATCTTTCGATTTCAATATTTCTGTATGATTTTACTTCAGACGGTAGCCACTGCTTCACACATCAAATCGGGGTTAGAAAATTCTATAACAGAGTTGAAATATCAATAAATAAACCCTTCGAATTTCAAAAGTCTACGTTTCTATTCCTCGCCGCAAAAAAATCGCGAGAAAACCCAAAAAAATCCAGCTCCCACACGGGGTGACTCCCTTAATGAATGTAAAAATGAATTGGACATGAAAAATCATTTCTAAGAATTCAACGAAACGGAATTTCGACCACTTGCAAAATTTCTGCTGAGGCTCTCCAGTCCGTTTTGAATGGTGACATGAATGTGTAGAAGTGAGCTAACATCGATTAGATAGACGTGAAAGTTTTATGACTGCTGTGACTGGGAAAACACGAAAATAATCGTAGAGTGTCTCGTTTGGAGATACGCAGCCGCCCTATTGTTTTTATAGAACCTGCGAGCTCGGTTACTATCGCTTGTAGTCACAACTCGATTGCACCTTCATCGAGTCACGATGTCTAGGTCATGGTTCATCACCGACGAATAATCGTATCTCTCGTAATCGGTGGTTCGATTATGAAAAAAGCGCATTTAACGTATCTTAAAGGCGTCATTTTCGAAAGAATTTCCAATTTTTGACGGGTGTGCATTTTTTAAGCATTCGTGTTCCAGGAACTGAAAATATGATGAAAAAACGAGTGGATCGATCAATGATTCAAATCGCGTAGAATTCGTGTAGGAAATATTAAATTTTTTGAGGAAAAATGAACTTTTAGAGAGCGAAATAAAATCGAAATAAATATCGTGAGCATTTCTGCTTCGTATTCCGAAGAAGGAATCTTTCGAGATTATTTTTTATTTGTTCAAGCTATTTTTTTCGAATTTCAGCTCCAGTGGCGTCCGGGGATAACACGAAAGCGAGAAAAATAAGAAGTTGAACTCTCCTTATCGTCCGGAGAGGTTTTAACTCCAGGGAGTGTTGATATATCGCACCAAGTCGGCCACCGGGTTGACCCAACCGAGAGATAAATTTCGCGACTCTCGGAGCACATTCGAGCTCACCCTCGCTCCTCGTTCGCTCTCGCGATAAATGTCTCGAGAATCCTTCTCGTCTCGCGTTTTTGTTTTCCCATTGGACGTACTTCGCTCTCTTTTCGCCACTGCTTTCTTTCCTTCTTGCCAGACTTTGTGATAACCACCTGAGAGTCTCGAACGGTGAGAAACGTCAGGTAAGTTTGTTTTATCACCTCGATAAATTCTCCTGCTTTGAAAATCGGAGCATTTCTCGATTCAATCTTCATCGACTTTTTTTTTAAATCAACGAGATTTTCACAATCGTTACGAAACAATCCGAGCGTTGGGAATCGCACGGAGTGCCAAAATTGCACATTTCTTGCCTGGCAAGTATTATAGTTAATCAATTGGAAGCCGAAGACGACACGGGGCCCCGTAAACCGTCTTCCCTCAACGAGAAAATGTGAAGAAAAATCGAAAATGAAGGAAACGAGAATGGAAATCGCGTGTACTGAAACCGGAGCCGACTCAAAACACTTTTCTCCTCGCAAGCCTCAAACTTACAAGTTTTTTTTGTGTCAGCTTCAAACGAGGCCACGCGGAGAGAAAAAAATAGTAAGAATTACTATGCTGCCATGGGATCGGGGTTCTATATCGCCCATTTTGAAGGTTTTTACCAAAAATATTGTAATTTCCAAGTAAATTCTGAATGAAAATTTTTAAACCCCGTATTTTGCTGTGACAAAGGTTCAAACTGTGCTATTTTTTCCTAGCATAGTTCACCAAGGAAACGTTGTAAAATTTATGTTGACTCGATGGTGTTCTGTCAAGTTGAATTATTATGCCGTTTTGCTATACTTAGTACCGTTTTCACAATTGAAATTTACAGTTGAACATAGTAAAGTTTGAGGAGCTCGAACACAAGCATCGATCATGAGCCAAAGTGTTTAGAAATTTACTTTGGTAAATAACAGAATTTCATTCGCGATATTTCGATAATGTACCGGTATACATGTGTACCGATTTATTTTGACATCACTCATCAATTTTCATCGAGTCGCTTAACAAAGAATTACTATGTTCGTAAGAATTAATAAATATTACCGATATAGAGCCCTGCTTCTGTGGCGCCATAGTAGTTTTTAGTGAAATTTTCTCTCCGTCCAACTTCTAAGGATTTTGTCAATATTCCCTCTGATTTATCTCTTCTCTTTCGTCACTGTACGGAAAAAACTGATCGCACTAATCGAATTTTGGCATTTGATTAAATTCGAAGAAAAATCAAGAATAATGATGGTAATAAAAAATAAACGTTCGGCTCCGTTTGATTTTTTACCGGTCGGAGTAAATAAATAATTTCCCTCCGATTAATTAGCACTGAAAGAGGTGATTCGCGGGCCATGAAACCTCAAGAAAATGCATTATTTTCATCGCTCATCCAATAATCGGCGTCCCTTTGAAAATGCGAGGCTCGAGAGTGCAAACAGACGGACGACGCTAATGTCCCCAAAGCTGGGTCTCGTGTGCGGTGGTCTGCGATCCCTCAACCTCGAAACACGCTTCGAAACGTGCTCGAGAGGACGAAACGAGCGCAGCAGACAGAGCACACGCCCATCGAACTCGCATCTTGACAATTTCCACGCGCACGTTTTCCTCTTTCTTCTTCCATCCTCTCGCCGTATTTTTTTCACTAGCGCCAAGTTCTGAGCCTGTTTGAAGACCACCCCTAAGCCCTTACAAGCGCCAGGCATGTTCTCCATTTCTCATATATTCGGTGTCATTCAGTGTCATTTGAAGATCACAAATTTCCTAATTTTTTTCATCTGAATAAACTTCTCGTCAATGGCTCGGAGATTGATATTCGGTGGGGATCGAAACGCCTCAACGAAACAAAACAACGATAATGCTTTTCCGTCCGAGGACGAAAAAATCGTTGAATTTCGACTCGGGGCGTTCGTGCTAAAATTCCAGCGTCTTGAGATAATCTCCGAAGCGAAACGCGAAATGTCACGAATCTCTGAATTCGGTAATGTCGCCAAACGTGAGAATATGCAGCGAGTTTTTCTCGGTAGAAACGATTGTCCGCGTTATCGCAACTCCGAGGCGTCGAAGCATCGAGATTTCGAGGCTAACGTGGACGGGAATGTGCTCACTTTGGCGCGAGAGCAGATTTTTTCCTTTTCGTTTTTCCATGTCGAGCGAATCGATGCGCGTTCGCAAGTACACATTTCGACAGAGAAAGCGTGAATTTCGTCGAATGGCTCGATTTTCATGCTTTTAACGCGGCTCAACACGGTTAATAGTTTTGCCAATAAATTCGTCTAATTTCCGTCGTAATAAATCGCAGTAAAAGAAAATGTTCTGAGAAGCTGTGAACACGAGATTTTTCGCAACCCGGAGGAAGGAAAATGAATGTTTTTCGGTAGACTTACGAGCTGACAAACTAGCCGCAGCGCTAATTTGGTGCTGGGACGTCGAATTCGAATTTTGTCTGCGGGATGGAACGACAACGGTGTAAGGGGCGCTGGTCAGGGCTTCGCTGGCTTGCGGAGGGTAAGACCAGGAGTTGGCATCAGGGCCAGGGTTTCCTGGAGCTCCGGCTCCGGACTGTTGAGACGAGTACGGTGGACTGTAGTTCCGGAAGCTCGTGGTCCTGCCAAAAGATTGGGAGAAGGCTTGACTGACGTTCGGGAGTGATTTCGTGTTGCCGTAATCCTCGGTGAGGGGCGGAAGTGCGCCACCCAAGCCTGCGAGACGCGAGAACAAATGAAGATGAATAAATCCTTGGGGCTCGAGTGATTCGGGGAGAAAAAAGTTGAAAAAAAAGAAGATTCGAATGCCAAAGCACGTGAAGTCAAACGAACTGAGAGTTCCAAGTTGAGAAACGTTGAAAAGGCGATAAAATTCACCTTGCGAAGTCCAGAGCTGTTGAGTCGAAGTCGTCAGCTCGTTCGGACTTCCGGTCATGTAGGACAACCCGTACGGTCCACTCGGAGCAGCTCCGCTCATCCCGGGAACGCCGCTTATCGATCTGTACAAAGATGAGCTGCAACAAAAACGATAAAAATTTAGAGAAGCCATCCCGGGCGATGTTTATCCTCGCCCGACGCCCAAGAAAAAGAGTAGAAAAATAGTTTTCGACGAAAACCGGGTAAAAACGACACCGGTAATCATCGAACTTGTCAATTTCACGAATGCAACGAAGAGCGCGATATATTCGAGGGGACGAGGCAGGAGGACCGCGAGTGTTTTCAGCCTCCGCGAGATCGTTTCGAATTAGCGCACTGCTTTAAACATCTGGTAGGAAAGAACACGCCTCTTCCCATGGGAACGATCGTTTAATGGATCGTCGCGTGTCGAAAGAAGCGGATAAAACGCTCGTCAGCGAGGGGCCCTCAATCGAGTGAAATTTTGATGTTTCAATCGTTTGTTCGTTCGTAACTGACCTCGAGCAGCGAAGAGATCCGAGTCGAGTATTTTTGGGACGGAAAAAAAAACGCTGATTACCCAAAAAAAAGCTGCTAGCGGTCTCGTTTTTTAATTTTTTTATTTTTATTTTCCTACTTAGCAATGTCTCCGTTGCAATCGCCCCCACGGAACAGTGGAAACTGCAATTATAACGGTGCAGACGTGCCTCCTGAGTCCAACTTTTCCGGCGGCGCGACGCGAGGAAGGAAACGGAATGGTGGTTTCACGCAAAACAGCGCGCCAAGTGTACGTGCAAACAAACACCGATCTGCAATAACACTCGACGTCGTTCAGCTGCTCGAAGCTCGTGCATCGTTGTAACGCCTCCCTCCAAGCACGTGACAAGCTGCTCGAACGATCAAAAGTCCTGTCAGCGATGATCGGTCCAATTTTCAAGCAAATCTCCGGCCTGTTTCACTTTTTTTCCTCTTCATCCGAAGATCGAAAATGCGGACAGTTTTTTGCTTACGTTTTTGTTTGAGCGAATTTTATCTCAGTTCTAAAAAAAAATCTGACCGAAAGAGATGAATGAATCGAAATAAGAAACGAATTTTGAAAATATTCGAAAGGGCAGGGAATACTGCTCGGAACGTTGGAAATCGGTACGCACCTGGGGGTCAGGAGGCGACGACCACACGTCGCAATCGAACGGTGCTCAAGACCGGAAGTAGCCCTTTGTTAACCGGAACTCCGGAGCTCGAGCCTCGCGAATGCGGGCGCGTGCCTGCGGCTAGATTTTTCCTCGTGTCCTCTAAAACCTTCTGTTTTACTGGATATTTACTCGCCGGACGTTCGACGTCCGCGACGACACGAGTAATCCATTACCGGATCGGCCCATTAACGGCGAAAAATTCATGGGAGGGGAAAAGCGACACGAAGTACAAAAAACAAGCAATGAAAGGGGCGGGAGGGAGGGGAACGCCTCGGATTGTTTCGCAGAAATTTCGGAATGTTTCTATCACCCAAACCGTGTCTTTTTCGCTTGCTTAAAGATTGAAGAAGCGTCGATAAATTATCCAAAATCCTCCGCAGCTTTGGCATGAAAATTCATCATTCAAAATGATCCAAAGTAATTGAAAAATAAGCAAAAGTGACGCTGCGCGGAGATAATTAAACTGCAATATTTAGCGTGAAATTCACTGTAAAATTAACCGCTCATATTTTACTGCGGGGACAGGTTAACGAAAAAAAATTAATTCCTGCAACGCACCGTAAAATTTTTAATATTTTGCACAATTTTCAGTTTCATAATAGCAAATATTGCAGATAGTGCACTAAATCGGTGATTTACACACTTCAACAGAGGGCTGAGCATATAAAAATAATGGGAAAACAGGCCTACATAGCGACAACGTAGCCCTGCCACGTCCCCAGTAAAGGCGCATATTTTAGCATAAACATTCGTACGGAAATGTTTACAGTGTAGCGCAGTAAAATATCACGCGGACGACAAAATTTACTAAATACTCCGGTAAAAGTTTCTACTGTGAAGAAAATGATTTTTTTAATACGAAAATTGAATTTCTCTGCACCATCGTTACCGGTCCGTGCTTCAGATTGGAAGAAAAAAAAACTCGAAAAGAAACGCAACGCACTGTACGCAGCCCCTTAATTGACACTCGGTTTCCATTTCCGTGGGGTCTCTTAACTTCTTCATCTCCAAGAGCCCGGAGGTCCGAAGCTCGTAGGTAAGAACTACTGTAGCGTTTTGAGATTCGAGAGAAAAGATCGTCAGGAAGAAACATGGAGCGAGGCGCAATAAGGGAAGCCCCGTGGCACATTTCACCGGCAAAGGGCCCAAAAGTCGGGCAGAAAACGGTGTGACTCATTCGGGAGAATTTTCAGGTATTCGGAAGGCTTTTTCCAAGGGATTTGGGGCCGGGAGCGCTCTCGTTTTTTGTCCTCATCGAGTCACGAGAATCTCGAGATATTTATCGGCGACGAATTCCTCGCGATTGATGTTTTCGATGAGGAATTTAATTCGGATTTAACCATTCGTGCAAATATCTAATCGGAGCGTAATTATATCCGCGGAGGAAACTCGAATCGATTCATCCACGAAAAAAATTGACAAAATAGAAAAGATCGGGCAGTTTAACAAGAGAAAAAAGTTTAGCCGATGTGACCAGTCCGAAAGACACACCGCGAGGCGTCATTTCTTCAGTAATATAAATATTGCTAACAATTCCGACTAATGTAAATACGGATGTGGCCTTGAAGTATACAATTATCCGGCACGTTCCGTTGCTCGGGTACGTGCTCATCGACTCGAGCGCAAATGCAGCACGTGCGACAGACGCCAACGATTATCGCGACGAACGCGTCCTCCGACTACTGTCAGACTATTTTTCTCACGTTCATGCAAACTCTCGTAGAAAAGTACTGCCTCGGAGCCGAATTATTTGAAAAACTTCAACTTGAGACGAATCAGCGATAAGAAAAATCGCGTTTTAAAATGTTCACGTTTTTCTCGAACGCAAATATGCTAAGGTTTTTATCAATTTTACATAAGAACAAAACGAATTTTTACATTCTCCTATTTAAAGTCGGCTGTTCTATGACTTAAGTTTGCAACTAATTTATCTTGATTTAAGGAGTTTCGGTACAGGCGACACAATTTTACCATGCTAAACCATGCTAAAAACATAAAAAATTTCAAAAAGATCAGAATTTTATAAAATTTGGTGAACGTATTCTCTAGTGCCAAATTTGACAATAGACATTTTTTAAGATTTTTCTTCTACACAGTTATCGAGTAATTGATCACTAAAGTTCACGTGTACAAGCATATACATTCCGGGCATAAGAAATCTGCTTTAATGCGTAATTACTCGATAACTAAGTAGAAGAAAATTTTGAAAAATTCGTGTTTTCGCACTTGATGTTGAAACTCCTTAATTGAAGTTTAAATTACTAAAAAAAATTAATAAACGCTTACATTGAGAATATTTTTAACACAAGAATGTAATAAAATGCTGTAAAAATATCATAAAAGATCAAATTCGTACTTCAACTTGACTAGTCAATGATCGAGTCCGGCAGGAAACATTTTTATTGTGCGAAAGAAAGTTTATAAATCGGTGTCATGCCACCGAGAAAAAGGAACGGTCAATTCGTTAAAAAAAGCGAAGCTACTGGACGAATAAAAGTACGTGAGACAGTCTCAATAAAAAATTTGATAAAATCCTCGTGATTTCCGAATTTGCCCGAACTTCGATTAATGTTTTTTTCTAAAGAAACGAAATCTGTGACTAATTTTATTCACGATATAAACTTCTCCGAAGCTCTAAGACCGTACAACTTTTTCACAATTAATATTATTGTGAGTTATCCCATAGGATACCGTGTTGAAAACTCAAAATTGTAAATGAAATAATTGAAAATTTTGGCCCCTGGGAGCCCTGGAACTGTGCTTCTAGTTATCAGGGGACCTTGAACTATAATTTACCGCAAAAAAGTGGTCCTTCACCGTACTTTATCGAAGAGCGAAACTTGTTTAAGTGAAAAGTTGAATGCTGAAGTGACGTTGAGCCGTGAATCGGTTCAACGTAATCGGAGTTTCATTATTTCTCTTTTTCATTAAATCCGCATCAGTCAAAGATCTGATTATTGTTTCGTAACCGCGAAAGTGTTAAGTTTGCATTTTATTTGCGACGAACTTGACACCGCGGCGAGTGTCGGTGCCCTCGTCGAAAAACTGCTTAGCCGCGGACTGATTCACGTTGACGTAATGTTCATTGAGACAGGTCGGTCCGCGTTTGATAGTGAAAAATATCACAAGTCGAGAGGGAGACGCGCGTGTGTGCGCGCGTTTATTAACGAACGAGCGAATTACGCTCGTTCCAATTCCTAAAACAATGTGATTTTTTCATTCCAGACTGAAATCGCCGCTGGCGTATTTTCTTGCCTCTGCCAGCAGAAAAGAACGGCCCGCTGCTCAGCCCCCCGGACCCCGAGACCGGGGCGACTGTCTTACGTCCGAGTGCGAGCAACGTAAATGCCCGACACGGCTAGTCAAGTCGCTCGGGAAATCCTACGAGAGTTTGACGCACTCGTGCCAAGAAGCGCTCCGCCTGTACGCCACACCGAAGTATGCTGACGGAGGAAGAGAGAGAGAGGTCGAAGGAAAGGAAACTAGTAAAGAGAGTGAAGAACGAGAAAACCGTTTATCCGGAATGCCGAGTTGAGCACGTGGCAAAGTGCAGCGATGCATCCTTTCTCAATGAGGAAGCTTTCGTTCCGAAAACCTCGAGAGTGAATAAACACCAGGTAACTCAACTCTGCTCCATTTTATCCTACACTCGCAACTGCTCAAAACTTCTTCAGCCTCTCACGAAACAATCATAATTTTTATTGTGTTTTATTTGCTGTATTATCATGAGCCTCGGGTCAGTGGACATTAGCGAGAATGAGAGAGCCGGAGGAAGGTGCTGTTTACAGTATATCGTGGGTGTTAATTGCTGAGAGAGTGCGTGAGCGTTTTGCGAGGGTGATCTGATACTCGATTTCTATAACACACTATACTCCAGTCTCAATAACGCGTATCTCCGATTTCTTCTCAGAATCCCAAGCCCGTATTTTATTGATGACGAAACGTAAAGTCTTCTCTTGCTTCTCCCGCCTGATTTTCATTCAAAGAAACAGCTCTTCGGACCCTTTCAATGAAAATTCATGGAACAATGAGGTAACTGGGCAGACTGTTTTTCATGAATTCAGGACTGTACTGTGACATGGAAACATGTGTTTTATGGTGGAGACGATAATCGATATATTTTTATAAATTCGAAATTGGGGAATTCCGAAAAATATCTCGAATCAGGGCTGCAGCGGAAATCTTCTCGTTTTTATGTGGATGCGGAATCGTTGGGTGAGTCCGAAACACTTTCGACGTGTGTGCGATATCGCTGAGCGTTTTTTTTTCAGATTGAAGAGCAAATTTTCACTTTGCCCCTCCCTAGAATCGGTCGTGGTCAAAAATGTGAAAAAATTTTGTTTTTTTCAAAAAAAGGGTCATGCGCCGACATAACATGGCTCGTTATAATGTCTCTCGTTCATCAATAACGTAAAAACAAAAAATCAGCCCGATTATAGGTGGAGCCTGACTTCTGGAAAATTACCAAAAATTATGAGTCGTCGGGGGAAAAAAATTAAGGGATTCTCAGCAAATCGTTCAAAAATTTCCATTTCGTTAACTTCCAAAAGTTAATTCAAGTTGATCCGGCTCATTCGTGAGGTTGGTGCGAGCACGAACGACACGAAAAAGCAGAAAAAAGCGACTGGGATAGTCGAGCATTGATGAGTTTGCTTCGAGCATCAAATTTGTTGGTTTCCTCATCCCAAGCGAATTAGTGAAATTCCAAAAGGGTCGTGGATCTCGCGAGTGTGCACTCTTCGCGTCCGCACGAGATACCTCGCCCCCCCCTCCAGGTAGTGTTTCGTTCCAGCATCAAATATCTCCGTGACGTTTGCTCGCCACGTTCGAAGAGATGTTGGCTTCGATGTTAAAAAAGTCGTGCGGCAATTGAATACCGTGAAATTTTATTTCTTCGAGGAGAGTTCGCAGCGTTTGCTGGCGCAGGCATCGCTCGAGAGATGCTCGAACGCTGCGAGAAGAATAATATGCACGATCGACGAAATCTAATGCCTTTGATGTGCGTCAACGAATATGTGTGTAAATATGTATGCCTATGTGTGTGGAGATCGAGTATGATACAAATACATGCGATAAGGTGCTCAGGCCTTTCTCACGAGAGCCACGAACTCCCAGAAATCATGGAAAAAATTCGGTTCGACAAGAAAAAAGGCTCTTCGAGTGGTCCACTTTTTTTTCAATAAAATCAAACGATTCTTACTCGAAAGTTCCAATCGCGTAGCAACTTATTTATTTATGTTTTTTTGCACAATAATGAAACGAACAACGTTGGAATATTATTGCTCAAACTGAGTATATCGATTCGGTGTGAAAAGTGAGGTTTATCTTTGAAAATAGAAAACACGAATTTACTTTGGGGACTATTTGGGGGGAGCGAAAAACCGAAAATTTATCAGCAGTTTTCACAGCACACGCACGCGATAAACCGGACGACTATTCCTGTGTTTGCTTAGTCAGGCATCGCGACTTATCCCGAGATAATCGACGCTCTTGGGATGGTAAAAATGTTATTTTTCAACATGAGAATTGTGGAGTATTTTGACATGTGTTCATCGAGTCAGTAACGAGATGAAGGGATCTGGAAATTCTGCTGCATTTTCCTGTGCTTACAACCAGCAAAGGAAGAATCAAGTTTTCCCCTAAAACTTGAGAATAATATATTGAAATTAAAAAATGGACTGGCAGCAAACGCATAAATAATTGATGAAAACACCGAAGGAATGATCGTAAGTCGATGAACTTTCGTCGCGACTGCACAACGGAAAACAAAAGCCGAAGATTCATCGGGAAAGCGTGCGACCAAGCGGATTTTTGGTCGCGATCATATATTTGTTTATTTCTCATTCGCACGCCATAGAAACAGCGAAACGAGTTTCAACAAAGTTGCGAATACAAAGTCGCGCACGAGTTTATCTCGAGCGAGCCCAAACAGACCGAGATAGTCGTGCACACATGCTCATAACGAGAGATAAACTGTTTTAATAGACTCTTCTGTTGCCCCTTCGCGTTAGTTTAGCGCTTTTCTCGAGGGGGATCGAGTTCGAAAGAGAGAAAAAGTGGAGCGAATGGAAGAATTTTTGAGGCTAATTTTCACTCACTTCATCATCTCGGTGCTGAGATTCTTCCCGGAAATCGGCGCGGTTCCAACGCGACGGACTCCGGACCGCTTTCTTTCTCGCGTCGTCTCCGTTGTACTTTCAGCCTCTTCCGGTTTGATATCGCGATAATCCGGAGGGGGAGCGACGAAGAGTGAAAAGCGAAGGAAAACAAAGGTCGGGATTACTCGACGTTCCGTATCTGTCACCGCGGGCGAACAAGAACTGAAGCTACGAATCGCGCGTGGTGGAGAGTTGACGAAACGTTGCAAGACGAACAGCCTGCTGGTGGTGGCCCTCGAAGGTGGCATTAACCAGGACTCTTCTCCCCTCCTTTTACGCTCTCGACCAACTCCCCTCCCACCCCACTCCACACCGTCCGATCTCCTACTCCTCTTTGCTCTCGGATACAGGGGAGTTACTGGTACGTGCAGAAAACAATAATCTTCGGTGAACGAACGTTTACGCTTTTTTTCCGAAATCACCTTATTCAAATGACTATTTTCTGAATATCAATGTCCTTTGTTAAGCTCGTATTTCTCAGTGAAAAATCAGCTTTTAGCATCGTTACTTTTGTTCCCCGAAGCTTTATCGTTTTCGAGCCGTCCGGCAGGCCGATTTTCAATGAACTTTTCGCTCCGGCTGCGTCGAGACTTCCATCAGACTCCGAAAAGAGATTCAAGGACTATTTTCATTTGGAGCATTGAGAAAACTCGCTTTTGCAAATTTCAAGAGGGAATTCTGAGTACGAAAATCTGTTGAACGATGTTCTACGATGTTTTTCTCGACTCGAGGAATACTCGACGCTCCCAAAAGTGTTGGGAAACTCGGCGAATCACGACGAACGAATGGCCGAGCGTCGCTCACTCGAATAATCGATCGATCGCGACACGAAACGTCGCCCAATTTCCTCACCACCCAAACTCTCGATTGATCAAAAAGCACAATTATTCTTGTAAGAAGAAACGCTGAGAAAGTCGAGTGAAAATGATCCCCGAGAGGGCCCTCGAGCGCGAGATCCAAGTGATCGAAACAAGGACTGATCCTTCGACCGGATGCGAGACGACGACGACGCAATGGACATTTGACCAGAGGATTCCTCGGAACTCTAATGGGATGCTGTCCGCAGCGGTTCTTCGAGCGTGTTATTATTTCCACGATTATTAATGCTGACGTGGCGGGTGGGTTTATAAAACGTAGAAACTATACTCGGAGGTTAGAGGTCGCTGGGCGAAACGGAGGATCGAATAGCGTCGTCACGGTTCTTTCGAATCCGCGCGGTCCTCAGAAACGTTAAAAACATTTCACGAAGGGAAGGCAACAAAGAAAATGCTCAGCAGCGTGCTCGGAATCTGCGATTTCGAGCGGAAAAACAAAGGAAAAACTTGGAACGGATTTAAAAAACACTTGTCACGTGGCTGGCGAGCACGGCGGATTGAAAAACTGCACAAAAATTTATTTCCATTCTAGAGGAATATACGCAAGATTTTCATCGATAAGATAACGAAATAGTTTTTCCTTTCGCGTACTCTGCGATCGCAATCTAATCGATGACTGATGTTTGATTGAGAGCATCCGATGCATCGGAAATCCCGTGCGTCGAGCTCGCACGCTCTCCGATTGGCGTCTATTACGGTCAATTACTCAATGAGTTTAATCGACGCGATTTTCCGAGCGTAGAAAATGTGATTGAACCGGTAAAAATCTTAGGGAAAACGACAGGCGCAGCTGGATCGAAGGAATGTGAATCTTTGACGTTGATCAAGTTCGAAAAGAGAAAAAATTATTTTTATCAACATTTTCAGAGAGCAACTTCGACCGAGTAATGAATGAAAATTTGAGAAAAAACACTTTCCGGATAAAGTTGTGAATTTGAAAAATCTCTTCGTCTCGAGGCAACCCGAGAAAAATTATTGACACTCTCGAATCGCAATTGCTCGGGCGATATTGAGAGCCGCTTAGTTTTCCAAAGCATGAAACAACAAACACAGGAAAACAGACTCGCGCGCACTTACGTTTCACTCGTTTTTGTAGCTTTCGTAGTAAATACGGGCGGAGGTAGTCCGGATTTTTGTTAGCATAGGCCAAAACCGAAACGCAGACGAGACCGAAAGGACCTCGAAACGAAAAATTCACGAGTGGCCGCATCGTCTTCATCCCTCCTAGAAAATACCGCGCTTGTGTATTCCTCCCTCCCGCTCTTTATCTTTCTTTCTCTCTCTTTCTCGCCTCCGCATACACAAAAACCCGTCAAAACTGCGTGTGTAACCACTCTTGAGCTGTCGAACAAATATTTTCGCGGGATATTCTACGAGGACGAAAAACGATGATGCGTTTCTCTCCACTGCACAAACGAGCGTCTCCGTTTTGGTGTGTGTGCGTGTGCGTGTGTGTGCGCGCGCGCGTGTGTGTGTGTGTGTGTGTGTGTGTGTGTGTGTGTGCGCGCGCGTGTGTGTGTGTAAAAATATGGAGATGAATTTTAGATTACATTTTTATGTTTTTTCACTTTTCCTTTCCATTTTCATTGTTTTGTAATGAGAATTTATTTGCTCAAAATTATAACGACTTATACATGCAGAAAATTAAACGCGGTAATGTTTTGAAATTGTCTGCGGGGACAAGTTAACGAAAAAAAAAATTATTTTTGGTACATTTTATACCGTGCATCACAGTAAAATCGATCACTCGCTTCCGAATTCCGTAGCACACTAAATCGGTGATTTACACACTCAACGAGCATGTAAAAACATCAGCATGAACATTGGTACGGAAATTTTTAAAGTGCCGCGCAGTAAGATTGACCGTGACGCTCGTGTAATATTGCGAAATAAATATTGAAATAATCTTCCAAAGTAGGGCACCTTTAACCAAACATTTCCTTTAGAGATACTCCGGCAAAAGTTCCTACTTTGAACAATGAATATTATTCAAGGAGGGTGGATCACGAAATCGAAATGATCAGAATTTTATTAAATTTCGTGATAACATTCTTTGGCATCGAGTATGCAAATACAATTTTTTTCAAATTTTTTTACCACATGGCTATCGAATAATTGAGCGTCAAATCGGAGTTCTTATGCACGAGATGTATAACTGCATGTATGTAAACTGTATGCTCAAAGACGTGAACTTTAGTGTTCAATTACTCGAGAGCTGTGTGGTAGAAAAATCTAAAAAAATGTATATTGTCATATATTTTTAAAGAATACCTTTACCAAATTTGATTAAATTCTTATCGTTTTGAAATTCTTCATATTTTTAACATGGTTTAGCATGGCAACATTGTATCGTATCGATCCACCCTCCTTAATGTACAGGAAAATTGAATTTGTTCCCCTTCCTAATACCACGAATCGGAGCTCGTCACGGCACTGGAAGGTAATTTTTCAAATTAAATTCTCACCGTGTATTTTTTGATGGAACCTTCAATTTGGAATAAGTTTGCAGAATATGGAAATGCTTCCGCGGGCTTTGTTGACAGATAAATTAATTTTTTCGAGGGGGGGGGGGGGGGGGGGGTTTAGGGATTATTGAATAAATGATTTTTGAAAATTTTGAAAACCTTCGAAAATCACTTTTATCAGTTTATTATTATTAATTAATTTTGATACGGAAATGGTTAGAAAAATTGAAGGTGCGAGCTGCGCAATGATTCGCAAAGGAGAGTGATTTGTGAAGCGTGCAGACATCGAATTTCCTCAGCGGCAATGACGGTTAGAAAAGACAATTGTTAAAAATAGTAAAAGTAGATAGAAGCGAAGTCGAAAGTGAGTCAGAGCAGATCGAACGTAAGGAAGTCACGAATAATGACTAATTTGACGCGAGGACTTTGGGCGAAAACATTTGCCAGTTGTCCAATGAATATTTTCTTGTTTCGAAGCTCCGCGAGGGTGTGCGTGAATCGGTGCTTTGATAATATCGAGGAAAAGATGAAGAAGACGCTTCCGGAGGGTGCTTGCTGCTAGCGAGTTCATGAATTCGATGAAGACATAAAGTCGTGAGCAAAGACTCAATGAATGTATCCACTGTTTTCAGAACTGAATCCTCTTGGATGTGCGACGAGATAAAATCGTGGAGACAATTTCATGTGGCCATTTTCAGACCGATCTCTTTTGAGGCTACAGAAAATATTTTCTTATCGCTTGATCCGTGACCTGTCGTCTTTGGACGTCGAGTAATATTCCGAAAAGACGAAAAAGCCCGCGAATTAAAAGGTTCCGGTTGAAATGAAAGCGCAGCCTTTATCGTTGAGTTCCGACGATTTTTCACACGATTACCGGGGCGAGAATGCCACCGAGGCACTTCGTCAATGAGCCATCGATAATAACGAGCCGCACAAAACACACGACACAATTAACATTCCAAAACACTGACGTTTCTCGGACCCCGTGAATGGGCATTTCTCCCAGCGGGGACGAAAGAGCTGGAGTAATAAAAGCAAATAGAAAGGAAGCTCGAGTCGGACTAACCTGGTCAAAGCGCCACTGGGTGAGTGTGGAGAAGAGGACGGCTGTTCGTGTTCCTGGTGATGGTGATGAGGCGTGCCAGCGGAGGAGTGATGCGCGTAAATCGATTCCATATAAAGTTGCTCGTTGACTCTCTCGTTGTCCTGAAGGCTGTGAGGAGTTTGTACCGAATTGGGTGGCTGGAGCGAGGTGAGATTGGTGAAAGACTGCTGCAGTCGTCCCTGCTCGTTGGGGCTGTAGTCGTCGTCGTTGTGCGCAGAGTGCCGATGGCTCGGGGAGGATAGATTCCGGGAGTGCTCGTCGTGAGGGCTCCTGCTCGAGCCCGGCGAGCTCCCGGTTCTCAGAGGCGGGGAAACACCACCGTTGTCACCGACACCACTAGCAACACTGGTAGCTCCGGTTCCGGCGCTGGGAGTTCTCATCTGATGCTGGAGATAAGGATCCTCGGTTAGAACGTCGTCCAGTTGATGCTGATGGGAATGCGACTGCTGCTGATGGTGCTGGTGGTGATGAGAGTTGACAGTGACGTCGATCGGGGACTGGCTGCTCGACGTCGCACTTGCGAGATGAGGCAGAAATTGCCCGAGGGTAAAGTCACTCCGAGCGGATCTCATCGCTGCCACTATTCCACTGACACGTTCCGATGCTTCCTGGTGATGTTGGGCCTGCTGGGCCTCCTCCAAATGCCTTTGAACTGCGAGCGAACTGTGCTGGCTGTTGGACAAGTGATGTTGTTGTTGTTGTTGTTGTTGTTGTTGTTGAGATTGTTGCTGATGATGGTGATGGTGACTGTGATGATCCGTCGGCGACGAGAGCGTCTCGGTACTGTACCGTAGCATCGTGGAGTGAGGCATGTGACTGCTGACTTGATTTCCCTCGGAGGGAAGCGTAGCCTCGTCGAGACGGTGGTGGCTATCCCCTCCCTCGGGAATCGGCATCTCTCCCGCCCCGAGTTGACCGTACTGCTGTTCTTGTTGGTGATGGTGCTGGTGCTGGTGCTCGTGCTGCTGATTGACGCGCTGATGGTGTGCCTCGTGGAGGGGGTGCTGATCGCTCGTGACCTGTTGCTCTTGTTCCTCCCTTAACTCGACGGGGCCACCCTCGTAACGGGGAGATTCTCCAGGCATGTAGTCTCTGTATATTGAAGACACAATATAGTTTGCGAATAGTCAATTTCCTGTTTTTTTTTAACTTCAACGTTTTCGTTTTTTCAGTATTTTTATCGTGATTACATTGTAAAGAAATATCTGATTAAATTTTTACTTGTTTTTAATGATTTCTCGTTTCTGTGAGCGCCCGAGTATTTTTATACGAATTTTCAATTATCTTTATTGTGGTAGTTTGACAACGAAACTTTATTTTTTCACTGAATTTACTACCGAATGTTGTTTATTTGAATTTCACGATATTCAAAGCTGCTACTGTTGCCTTCGATTTCTAAATATGCTTAAAATTTTCGTGTGTTTAAGAAAAGGTTTGTCGTTGAGATTTGAGGAGTCTGAGGAGTCTAATTAGCTGCCAAAACAGCATGGTTCGAGTGCAATAGAAAAATGATATCCATAACTTTGCACCACGAAACTTTTGAATAAATTTCTTGATTTTTGACAGTTCGAAAGTTGTTTTGGCAGCAGCAAATTACTGAACGGGCAGAGCGATCAAGATACCTGTCATGCATGATGTGATGGGTCGCATAGCCAAGCTGATGAAGCGTGTAAGTTGAGTTTGAATCGTCCTCGGGGTCGGGAGGAACATTAAGATCGACGCTCTGCTCGACGTTGCTTTCGACGAGGACGCCATTTTTCATTTCCGGTCGACCCGCCTCCAGAACGCCCACGCCATCCCCGCCTTCGTCGAGGCTGCTTGCATACCCGATCGTGGGGTTTTGCTGGTGCTGCTGATGACGCTGATGCCCCAGAACGACTTCGTGCTCAATTATGTTCTCTGTTTTTATCCTGACGACCTCTCCCTCTACGTTGTCCCCGACAACGCCCTCCAAATTTTCTCCCTCGAGCACTAAAATTTGCGCTTCCTCTTCGCTCTCGGTGTACTCGCCCAGGACCCCTAGAAAGCAACAGACAATTGCTATATTCGTGCAGCACTGACATTGCATCCAACGACGCTCCGGATTCGAAAAATGGCCAACATTTTCCGACCTCGCGGGGCATCGATGCGTTCGAACTTCTCCAGGGGAAGCTTTCGAAGATTCGTGTCTTTATAAGCAAAATATTTTCATAATTAAGTTCAGGAAATTTCAATATGCGAACAATCGTTTTGCCAAAAACGAAAATCCACAGATTCGAATCGACCTCGAGGATCGAAAGTGCCATCCGAATCCCTGATGTTCGTCGTCAAATAGAATTGAAATAGTCCAAGCAGCCTGGACGAGGGACACGATTGAAAAACGAGTGACAAAACGTGCGGGTAAAAATCAGCGAATCGTCGGGCGAGGGACGAATGAAGATTCGTAAATATCCCGGCAGAAAGACGCACACACACGGGAAACTGTTGCTAGCTGGCTATGTTACAAAAATAACCGAGGGCCCTTATCTCTCGCTCGTTCTTTTATATGGACGTCCGTGTGTGCCCAAGTGTGTGCACGTGCACATTCGTGTGTCGATTTACTATCGCGTAAGCATCAATTCCGACGTGTACAAATGTGCGAGAAAAAGAGAAGGAGAGAGAGAGAGACCGAGGTGGAGAAAAAAGTGGAGGATGCGTGGAAAAAAATGCGGTGAAAACTGTATTAATGTGTGCCGGACGTGCGTGACGTTGATGCGAGAACTTGCGACTCGATCCGAGCGAGTGTGAGTGTGTTACTGCTCGGGTCGAAAGATAAAAATATTATTTTCGATCGTCGAGGGTCAGAGCCGATGGCAGGTCCAGCTTTACGATCCTCGCGATCGCGATCGCTTTTTGTCTATTTCTCTAGTTTTTTTCTCTTTTACGTGATGAAATTATTGCTTCACTCAACCCCACATTCGGGGTGTGCGAAAATTACTCGAAAAAATCTTCCGGCGACGATTATCGTCGTTTTTGCACTCATTTTTCGAAGCTCTGCTCATTCCTGTGAAATAACTGCCTCGATTATTGTTCTTTCTCATCGCGACGAATATAACAATCTTCGCGAGAATGCTGGACCAATTTACAGCGGCAGAAGTTTGGCGACGATAACGAACGCGAATATCTCTTCGGGGAGAAAAATTTTGGTATTTTTTTCCTTCCCAACGAGTACTAAGTATACGCTCCGATATCCGAATATTTAATTGACAGGGTTCACGCGTTTGTGCGTTGATTAGCGCTATCGGGAATTCGACATTGGTCCGACCTTATTGACGTTACCTAATCGAGTTGGAGAGGTCAGGTCCATCCTTATTATCAGTCTAAACGAACCCAGAACAGACACTTGTCCTCGCTCCATTATTTGCTGTCTTTTTTCATAAATTGTTCAATTTGACACTTTTCATATTCTCGATCGGAGGAACGAATTTGTTTTCTTCGTTATAATGACAATTTGATCACATCTTCCGACATTTTTTCCTCCTCTATTTCCGTGGCATTATCGTTCTTCTCGATTGAGGAGTGAATTTATCTCGAGTTGTATCCCGAGCAAAAGAGACCGAGGAAAATATCGATCGTCGATGAAAGTCGGGGGTTTTGGCATCGAAGGGTCACCAAAAACGTCGCGTTCCACAGATGCACAAAACGGTCGGTTGTTTCGGAGGGTGGAATTTCCGCAGTAATCTCGCTTCACATTCGTTTCGTCTTCGGGAACGAAAAAAAGCGAAATTCATCAGTTTTAAACATTTTCGTGATTACTCTCGATTATTTTACTACGCTCGGTTTAATCAAATTTGCAAAACAGCCAATTACCGAAATTGGAGAGAGCGCGAAAGACCAAATATTGGGTTATCGCAAATTGTCATGTGTACGCGAAAACGCATTTATTATTATTTCGTTTTATCGGCGTAGCTCGAAAGACCAATTCAAAGTTTATGTAACGCGAGAAGCTCCGAGAAGAATCGCGAGTTCATGCCGGATCTCCATACGTCGAATAATACGGTGGACCATTTCACTTGAATATTCTTCCAGACTTCAGTGACTTATGAACTTCAAAACATTCCGATCTTTCAGACCAACCTCTGAATTCATTAACTGTAATAATATGCGTTAACGTCTCAACCGTATTTCGAGACCCAGCCTGCTTGACCTCGACTGTCGAATGCGAACCGAGAATTCCTACACGGAAAGATTATTATTATTATACGAATTTTTCAATTCGATTTTTCGTAATTTTTACTATAGTTTGTGCTAACGTGATACCACGTCCACGTTACATTAATTTTTTTAACGTCACATATTGATTCATAGAAAAGCCATAATTTGAGGGGGAAGTGACCTACGGTTCACGAAACATGTTATTTAAACATAGTCAAATACTTGACGTGTCGCCGTATGGAAATTTAACTGTTTTCGTATTTATAAAACTTTGCTATGCACCAGAACCAAATTTTATTATGGCTCTTTATCGATATTCCGTCCTATGGTCGAAGCGGAAATTTTTATATAACTATACGAACTTTTGCTGTGATTTTTATTTTGGTAATTCGTAAGTAGAATGTAAAGGAAACAATACTAAATAATTTCAATCATCGTATATTTTATCAATAAAAATGTGTACGTGTACAGAAAATCCTTATACCTAGAACCGAATTTAACTGACGATTTTTTTTTTTTTTTTTTTAGTTTTGACGCTTTTGGATACAGTGAAATACACTTCAGAGGGCTCTCCGGGAAATGTCGTGACAACTTCATTAGCCCGAGACGAAAATCTTTCAGTGGGTATCCTAGAAAATGATTAAATAATTATCTCCTTCTGATTTTGTAAATCATCCAAATCATATCGTGCTAAATCGATCTTTCGATAATCATACTCGCACAAACTCATTTAATTGCTCTCCCTGAGGTAGGTTTTTAAAAGTTACCATGAACTTCGTTTTGGAATAAATTGAGTTATTTCTGTAAGCGAATGAAAATATCAATACTAACAGTGTTTCAAAGAATTGTTCTATTGAACGAGCGTGGATGGAAATAAGCAAATACCGTTTCATAATTTGCCCTATAATGTTCGAACTTGGCAACATAATCACGTCTCATGAATAAAATCACATCGCAACATAATATACTCTGGCGTCGTATTGCGTGCAGTCATTATGAGAGAAAAATAAAAAATAAAAAATTAGCTTACCTTACAAATTTCTTATAAAAGCGACTTATACATGAGACGAAAACTCAATAATTTCGGCTGCGTAAATCCTTCTGGTTTCTCACGCTATCACTTTCGTTGCTCGCTGCACGGAATGCTTGCTAATTAAGGAAGTTGAAGCGATATATATAGGACATGATACGAAAAATACATTAGATTTTATTATTCCAAAATAATTAATTGAAAATTTACGTTTATCTTCTTGAATAGCGCTTAATAATGTGTGAAAAATTTGAAGAGGTTTCACCGCCTAGTAATCGAGATATTCATTGTCGAAAATGACAAGGTTAAACATGGGTTCTTGTGGAAGTTTTCAAAAAATTGCAAACTTCAACAATAAATATCTCAATTTCACGACGGTGAACCATCGGCATATCACGCCAGAAGTTTAATACTGTCTTAAGCTTTCTGTTTAAAAAATTTTAATGTGCAAAATTGGAAAATAGTTTTAACATAAGATACGCTTCAACCTCCTTAATAAACAGAGTTCTACAAACGAGTGGGGAGGGGGAAGAATAGTAAAGTAAGTCACTATGGGCCATTGTAATTTGTCTCGCAGTATCATTGAAATTATAAAAGTACGAAAGTGATGCTGAAAATTATAATATTAAAATGACAACATTTCCTCCTAAATCGCAGCAATTATCAAATGCGTTCACGATTGTTGAACATTTTCTTATGTTCACTCTGATTTTTCTAGCGTTGTACGCAGTACTATTCCGAGTCAGTACTGTGTACGATAGGCAAAATTTAGGTCTGCGACATTCTTACATCGAACGATAGATCGATATCCGAATGTCACTCGTGTCTTTGGCGAAATGTTGAAAATTGGTGAATTCGACTGGACAAATTGCTTGAAATTTGACTATGTGCGACTGGTTAATTTTCATGTTTATACTCGCAACGCCTCATATAATTGGTGGTTATTGAGCAAAACTCAGTACGATAAAAGGGAAAATACGAAACTATGCAATTTTTCGTACAGCACAGAGAAACGACTGCTATGTTATCTCCTAAATTTTCATCAAATCATTTCATTATTTACTATGTTCTTGATCGAAATTTCCTCGGTGTTCATTTTTGATACGGTACAGCGCGTCATTTACTACGGACTATGGTAATGGTTCCCCAAACTTTACAATTATTTGACACATTCTGTAGCGATTATTATTATAACATCGATGTGGTCCGACGTTACTATAAAAACATAGTAATTTTGCTATAAAAGTCTCTCAGTGTAGTTGGGAGTAAAAATTTCTGTGTTTCAATGTTTGCATTACTGTTGCAAACATTAAGGAGGCTTCGTAATTCTTATATTTTCAACATCATTTTTCCTGACGATGATGACCTAATTATTCGTACAAAAATCTCTTCTCGTACCTGCAACAACAAATCGTCGCCATAAAAAAGCGTTTTTGACAAACCAAAATTTTTGCTAATCCACTGATTTTGCCATCGCATTCAGAAATATTGACCTTTTTCCTTCGCTCCCACGCACAATCCGCTGAAACTTTTGCAGCGTCAAAAAATCTGTCCGGTCACCGCGTAGTCTGTAAAAAGTTCGATCGAACTCACGTCCTGCTGTAACATTGGAGATGAATCAGCCGCATGGAACTACAAAAAACCCAAAAATGTCTCCCTGCTCTCCCGGCCGTCCTCCCTCGAAAAGAAATCTTGAATCGACCTTTTCGTTCGGGGGTCAGGAAATGCGAGGAGAAACACAGCCAGGCATTGTGCTCGCGATGTCAAATATCCTTGAGAATAACACGAGGACGAAGGAGGAAAAATGAGTAGCCGAGTCGCGCGTTGCGCTCAACTACAGTGGTCGTTAATGTTAAGTAATCGCAAACTCCGAAGCGTTCTAGTGTAAGAAGAGTCGAAGAGACGAGAGGCATGCACCAGGTCCGTCCCGAGTCCTCCGGGGAGTTTATGTATGCACAAAGTTATACGAGCCTATAGTTGCGAGTGCTGTGCGTATTTCCGATAAGGCGGAGGCCAGGTGTTTCTTCACCCGCGTAAAATACAAGCGCGCATATATAAAGGAGCGTTTGAAGGTGCGGACCGTCGCGCGGCTCGTGCGACGAGGACGGTTCACCTTTTTTCCTCCGGTTCGCTCGCATACACGCGCTGGCGGAAAACTGTGATCGAGAGGTTCGTGGACGCGCCAAGAGTGGGGAGGATTTCCCGGATTTCCGGAGGCCCGAAGAGCTCTCCCGTAGTGCTTTCGAACCTTCGATTAAATTTGACTTTCCATCACGATTCTCTAGAATAATGAACTTATCCAAAGAAATAACGTCGCAATATCGTTAATTACTAAAAAGAAAAGTCGCCTCGATGTCTGCCAGGAGCAGATTAGGCGAACGTGTGAGCTCAGCTGATTGTAGAAAGTTCATAAAATCACGTGTAGCTGAGAGAGAGAGAGAGAGAGAGAGAGAGAGAGAAGAAGCGAGCGTTGATAGCGAGCTCGGTGCGCGGATCAGACGGGTTTGTGTATCACAAATTTTACTACAAAACGACCGCGTGCTCGGTAGCTATGATACGCTCTATCGCGCGAGCTACAGACACACCCGTATTCATGTGTATACGCACTGGAGTCCCGGTATGGACGCTTATAGAGAATAATGGACGAGTCCATTCATCTCGCTCGTCTCTGGTATATATCGCGGTGACCGGGCGCGGGCCAGAATAAGATAGGCTAATCTGCGGCTATTCGATTCTCACGACGACGAGCTCGGGTCGATCTTCTCGCTCCTTTTCGTGCCGTGTTTATATGTACAGGCTTCATGATCGCGTGTGTTTTTATCGTCCGTCGGTGATGCACCTTATTCTGAATATAATGGCAAAACGAATTGTCACTCGGGGCACAATCTCGCGCGGTGACACCGAGGAAAAGCAGCGCATTTAATCTCACCTCGGGCTTATCTAGGCGCCCCTGCGCCTTTCCGAACTTATCTTCTTTCACGTTTCTTATCTTTATCTCTGGTTAATTGAGTACTAAGTAACAGCAAGTATTACATCGCGCGGCTAGTTCGGAAACATTGGAATCTAGTTTTTTCCTTATCGCGCAATTGGCTAATCGCAGGACTGCGATTGCACTTTTATCAGCGCGGTTTTATCCAACGTATTATTTCTGGCTCCGTATTTGGAGATTTTCACGACGACTTGCGAACTTTCGCCCCGAAATTCCGGCAGAAAACGTTATTTTCAATCCCGGAGAACGCTATCGCCTTCCGGAGTCGTTTCCACCTTTTTTCCCGCCCCCGCACCGCCCGTCCGGCCGACCCTCGTTCCGGCTCTTCGAGCCAAGCCCGAAGCCGCGGAGGTGTGCATACACGCGCGTGTACACAAGCCGCGAGGTGTCTTCCCCTCGCCACAGCAGCCCGGTGAGATTCTCCGTTGTATTCCGAGCCACGCGAGACGCGGTCGGCTCGTAAAACATGCAAACACCCCCTTGCCGAGGGCTTTCCTCGCACGTGTTTGCGAGAGACGGCTGCAAAGACTCCGCTTCGCCCGCGCGTCACTCTGCCAGACGGAGCGCCCGATGTTGTCACACTCCAAGGGCTCCCCGCATCCTCGATTTCTCCAAAAATACGGACAGCGCTCCTCTTCCTTGCTCACGATCTTTCGAAACGAGCGGAGACGCAAAGAAACCGTTGAATCCGAGGTTGAATCGAATCTATCGCCGCCGGAATAACATCCCGGAAGAGTAATCCTAAGCTGCGATTAGCACGGCATTATTTCACACAAAAGGGTACGATAAGGTGGATGAACGATAGTAACGTTGGGAGCCTGCCACGCGACCCACAGTCTCGTGCGACACGCTCCTGATTACCTTGTTTACGATTTTTTTGTCTGAACAGTGATTAGGAAAATGAATGGAAACGAGCATGAGAAAATATACGTGGCTCCTGATTCTCCGATAGCTCGGTTAAACTGCGTCGAGAAATCGCACGTCTTGCGGGCTTCGCACTTCGCTTTATCTGAAGTTGCTTTTGTATTCGTATTTTTGCAGACGAGACAAGTTTTAGAGAGATTATTGAGAATAATAAAACTTGATGAGTCTCTTTTTCTCTGGATTCTGCGAAGCAGCGACTCCCCTTCAGTGACCAAACGTTGCCTCAGAGTGTGCGCTCGTCAAGCACGACTTGCAACCCCGTCAAGGGTCAACGAAGATATTGCCTCATTTTGTAGCGATCGCCTTGGGACCGCTCTTCAAATTTTCGAACGATTCGACTCTTATCGTCTAAATGCTTCGTACGATAAGACACGCATTCACATAGAAATGGCGGATTTTCTTCTCGGTACACATTCATCTCCCCTGTTTTTAGTACCCACACATTCTCCTCGAAGCGCTCTCCTAACGCGCCGTCCAACCGCGGCAACCGCTCCATTCCTCGTCCGTCGCCTGCTCGATCTTCGTAATCAGTAATAAATAAAATTCTTTCGAGATTCCTTTCGTCGAGCCAAGATTTCTTTCGACAGCCAAATTTCGAGTCCGCGCTATGTCAACGGAGTCTCAACGGGCGAGAAAACTTGTCATTTTCTCCGGAAGGAAAATCTTTTCCGCTCTCTCCGAAAGGAAATGAGGGAAAAAACGTTTTCACCAATAAAAACCATTTTTTTGGTAAATTTTTTCAAATTTGATGGACCTCGAAGCGGCTTTTCGGTGTTGATTATGAGAGAGGAGAAAACTTCAAGTTTTCGCCAAACAACCATTTATTTGTTGAGTTTTCAATATTTTATAAATTTTCAAAACTGAATTTTTCGTGATAATTATGAGGGATTTGTAGCAAAGTACATTATTTTAAAAATCCATTTACACGGAGCCGTATACGACCAAGATATTTGCTGCTTTCGAGCTGCTTTTACCGCCACAACACCGCTGACCCGTCGGGACCTATGAACCCCGATCGCGGGTTCCTCCGCTACATTCCCCTCGTATTTTTAATTTTAATATTATTTTCATTATTCCTCAAGCTCCATGGTTAAGATCGCTCGATCGTGTTTAATAATAATAATAATAATAATAAAACTTCGGGACTATATTTAACCGCTGCTCGCAAGCGGATATAGAAACTTTGCGAAATCAACTGCAAATTAATCGTGACCAAAGATTTTTCACAAATGTTTGAACATTCGACAATTGTTGCCGTCCTTCAGGAGATTTTCAAACTCAAAGTGGATGAAAGAATTACAAGTTTTATTCATTTCGGAGTTATTTTCGAGAAAGAACGATGAAAAAACAACCATGAAATATAAAATAATGAAGAAGTGGAAAAACACTGAGGAGAACGTTGAAAAATGATGAAATTTTTTCCTCCCAAACGTTGTATTTCGTGGTCGTTATTTATCGAGTGAACGATCGGATGAATTCATTCTCGAAGCGGTGCTCGGAGCAAGAAAAGAGAGATTTCTTGCCAATATGCAAAGTATCAAGGGAAACGAAGACGGATTACTGAGCAGGATTTCAGTGGCCCAAATTTTTTTCGTCTTGACTGCCCTCCGGCGTTCTTCGCATCTCGAGAAAGAGACTACCCATATGGCGACGAAGACTTTTAACCCTCTTCAGAGAGGGGTGTTCGCTTTTTCTGACGTGTGAGTACGAAAAATGAGGGAAACGTTTTTTCGTTTCTTTCTGAAGAGAATATATGCGCGAGGGAGAGAGAACGATTGAAGCGAGTGCACGAAGAACCCGTCGAGTTGCGAGGATCGAGCGCGTCTGTGAAAATTCTTCGTCTCCCAAAAACTTAACGATTTTCCTTTTTTCCAGTCGGTCCACTTCGCGCCCACTTTTCTCGGGGCTCGCCGCAGTTGCGCACGAATCGAGGACCCTCGAGTTTGTCACCTCGTCCTCGACTTTATATACGCCATTAATAAAGATTTATAGCTCGGATCGAACGTCTACTGCAGCGAGCGTAGAGGAAAAACTGACTCTCAGAAAAGCATTAAAAACCCGGGCAAAAAAGAGGCTGCCTGGTGTTTAAAAAATACTTTGGCCCCATTATATTCGAACTAAGGCCCCCTTCAGCGTGGAGGCACCGAAACAGTTCACGTACACAAAGTATTAAAATCGCTTGGAAATAAAATTTACATGAGATTTAACCATTTAAACCACCATTTTTGTTCGCCCCGGATCGTCGAGGCCTCACACAATGATTTCTCTTCGTACGAGTCATTAAGTTTTGTGAGACACTCTTTACGGCCGTTTACTTTTTAAAGAAGAAAAATTAAAAATTTTCCCTTCTTTTCACACTCTCTCGTTTTTGTATCACTTTGTACAAAAACTTGCCGGTTATTCAAAGATTCATAAATTTTATGTGGTCACGTTCACGAAAAAAGGAGCCAAAAACCGTTTTTGGCTCTTGAGCAACCAAACTCCATTAAAAAATGTTTGTTTCCCGGATTATTTCGATCGAATATTCGATCCGGTGGAATATCCGTTTTTGAGAAACGGCGGTGAAGTAAATAATGAGAAACGATACATAAAAATCGGCAGATAGTGTGTTGAGACTGGCGAAGCGATCGATTTATGACGTTTCGTAGACCAGCAGCAGCAGTTCTGTGTTGGCTCGAGGAGGAAATATAAGCTCGAGTCACCGGAGCGAGGTCACCAACCCCCATTTATCATCACAGCTCTCTCGCTTTCTTTCGCTCGTTCCAGTGTGTTGTCTCTGCTTTACATATTTCGTCATAAACAAATGATCTCTCCGAGCAAGCAGAAGATTCGAAAACGATCGACGTTTCTGCATTTCTGCTCGAGCAGGACTTCAAGCCCATTTTCGATTCGCATTTTGTCTTCGAAAACATTCCGCAAGAACTTTCAGCCGAACTGATCGGTCGACGTAGCTTTTTTCTATGACTCGTTGTGAGAAAAATAAAGTTCGCCGATTTCCCACACTCGGTGCTCGTGGATGTAGAAAAAATATTTATTCTTCATCCCTCGTATTTGAATTCTCACTCTCGGAGCATCATAAACACAAAAGTTCTCTTTTATACGAGTGCATCGTACATGAGAATAAAACAGAGCGAGCTTCACAGTGGGTGAAACTTGATTGAAAAAGCAAATATTAAAGGGGCGACGAATCGGAGGGCAACGCGTCGAGGGGCTCATTAGCACGGGGCTCGAAAACGAAAGGGTGCAAATATAAATAACGGAGATTTATACCGGAAGTAGTCTGTGTATAAAGGTCAAAGAAACAACCCAAGAAAGAAGAATTAAACGTTTCGGAAAATTTCACTTTGCTTTCCCTTTTCCCGCCGCCCCTTCTCCCCTGAGTCAGGTAGATCCTCGTTCACGCATTCACATCCTTTTCCGGAAAATCCGAAAAAAGGGAACGAATGAAAAGAATCCACTTTTTCAAACATTTCCAACAAACATTCTCGATCGATTTGATTTTGTCGCCTAAAAGCGATTTTGTGACCTCATATTCCGATGAAAATCCAACGAAATTTTAAATTTAGGGGAAATTGGGGTAATTCCGACGGCCTAAAAAGAAAATTGATTAAAAACCAACGACATGATGAAACTTCAAAATAAATTTTCGATCTATTTTACGCATCGATATCTTGTTCACAATTTCCGATGTAGGTTTTAACAAATAGATGAAAAAATTGCTCGATATTTAGAAAAAAAGCAACACTCCGTAAAATTCGGATTTACCCTGAACTTCCGGGCTAATTCCGGACTGGGCTGAATCTATATTGCACTAGAAATTGCTAAAAATATCGCAAACATATTTTCGAGACTCGTACTTTCGCTTGCGCGACTTTGTGAGTCCACATTTCACACTCGATTCACGTAATCCAGTCTTCGAATGGTGAGCTTTCATATTTTTTAAAACAAAAAACTTTTTTGTCTCCACGTCGTTGTTCATTCCTTCCACTCAATATCATACGAAATTTGTAAAACTCAATCGATATGGGGTGAGAGCAGAACGTCTGGAATTCCCCCAAACAAGTTCGAAATGACCCCAAAGTACGAAATTTCACAAATTAATTAATAACTAAAAAACAGTAGGGTAAGCGAAGTTGGAACTGCGTTAGGGATTCTTGTATGGAATAAGGATATTAAATTATTTTTTAAAATAACATTGAAACCGTTTATCCCGCAGTTCAATAGATTTAATGTATAGGCAAAAATTGGATGAAAATTCGTCGCAGTAATTGCCACAGATCAGGCATTAAAAACTCTCCCATTAACACGTAAAACGTCGAATAAATAAAAGGGAAAAGAAGACTGCGAAGTGCCGACACACGCATCGAATGCCGAAGCAGGATGGAACTGGTGCGTGGATTTTTGAGACGCAATTGGAGACTGATAGCATGCATGCGGTCCTAGAAGTGGCTCGGAGAATGGGGTTCCAAAGAATCGTAAAGTTCGGGATAGGAAAAATGTTCTTGGCGTTTGTTTCTCCGAAAGTATCGTTGATGCGACGTCAATGTGGAACGGTGCGACGGCGCGCGTCCCTGCTCTGCGGATCGTACTAACGATTCGTGGTTCGTCATTGAAGATGCTGGAGGTCGATTACTTTAGGGATTTCGCGATCGATCAAAGTCGGGAATTGCGTGCATTCGGGGACACTCGAAAGGCACGTCGAGGCGTGAACTCGAGACGAAGAGTGTCGAGAGCTCGGGCCCGGAGTGTCGGATTACGATTTTTTTCATCCGACGACTCGAAGCGAAGCTGTAGGAAATGTACGCTGCTCTCGACGGCTTCGTCGTGGCCCATTAGTTCCTCTCAGCTCTCCGATCCTCGTTTCTCTTGCATGATCTTCGGAATGAGAGGGTAAAGACATCGGGAAAAAAGAAGGCAGGAACGTCGTCTCGGAGCCTACTTATCATCGGAACTCGTCCATCTCCAGATCTCGCTCTCCATTTTTATCGAATAATATACGAGCTATGAAGAATCGATAAGCACGGACTACCGAGCCCTTCGGAAAAGCAACTCGACGCGGTGAAAAAACGCCTCTTCAAAATCGGCCATTAAGGCCTCAGTTGTGATCGGTTTATTGCCTTTTTTACCAAACTTCTTGTGATTAACTTCGAGGGTGCTCTCTTTGGGCCTTATTTAAATATGTTTTTTGCCACTAATCGACGAAAATGGAATAATCACCGAGTTCTCACAGTCGGATCCGCGACCAAGAATCGTATGCAGCGACGAGCTCAGTTCTCAACTCATTCGCCACACGCAGTTAAGGAGGGTGGATCACGAAATCAAAATAATCAGAATTTCATCAAATTTCGTGATACCATTCTTTGGCATCGAGTACACAAATACAATGTTTTTTCAAATTTTTTTACCACATGGTTTTCGTATAGTTGAGCGTTCAGGAGGGTGGATCGCGACGATAAAATGTTCCATGCTAAACCATGTTAAATACATTAAAAATTTCAAAATTATAAGAATTTAATAAAATTTGGTAATTGCATTCTTTAATAGGATATTAAAAAATATCAATCTTTTTAGACTTTTCTACCACATAGCTCTCGCGTAATTGAACACTAAAGTTCACGTGTATAAGCAATTAGAGTTTACATATGTACAGTTATACATCTCATGCATAAGAGGTTCGATTTAACGCTCAATTATTCGATAACCAAGTGGTAAAAAAATTTTTTTTAAATTGTGTTTGTATACTTGCCAAATAATGTTATCTAAAAAAAATTAAGCTGTCTTATATATTTTTAAAGAACACATTTAGCAAATTTTATGAAATTCTTATCATTTTAAAATTCTTAATATTCTTAACATGGTTTAGCGTCACCGCTTTTAAACCGATTGCATCTTATAAAGTGAAGTGTAAAAAAAAATCAGTCAAATTTTCAGACAGTTTAGGAGCGTCTTTGCTGAGAAAAATCAATAACAATTTGGGCCAAATAACATGTAATCTTATGGAAGTCAAGACACATTCAGTGATATCTCCGTTAAAAATGATACTAAAAATATGAAATTTTTTGGGCAACATGAGCAAGGCTTGCCGAATAATGTCAATTTTTTTCAAATTTATTAGGAGATTTGCTGAGATTATATTAATAATAATCTGTTTTCCGTGCAGTTTTTTGAGGCTAGGATCGTCACTGTTCGTGTTTTCGACTGAGCTTTCACCAGTTTTTCGTCTTTTTTTCCCCAACTTTTCTTTAAAGTGCATGCAACATTGCGAAACTGTAAACTGGCCTAGCTTTTGAAAGGTACAGGTCATCACTTTTGGGTAAAAAAAATGACTGTACAGCCTCAACTTCCTTAAGGAAGATCATGCGTTACTTGTGATTCATAAAAGCAACTGAACTTTTTTGCTCTTTTAACAATTATTAAAATTATGTGTAACTTATTTCTTGAGATTGATAAATTTTTAATATAATTGTAGCGGTTGGAATACTTGCGTAGTTAAATCGTCAACCAAAACGTGACAACAGTCATTTTCTATTTATATATGCGTATGCATATCCATGTCTCAAACCAGCTGGCTCATCGTCTTGTCAAATTTTCCACCGTTTATGTCGTTATTACTCGTTAACCTCAAATAAGTGTTTTTCTTTTTCCATTCCCAATAAGTGATTTTCACCGATAACAAGGCTTTCTCGAGACATCATTGATATATCTAAAAACATTATATTATCTTATTCTCGTTTTCGGCTCTTTAAAGTTGGGAGGAACCTATTTCATTAAATCATAAATAAATAAAAGTGTGTCTGCCCTTAAAAAAATGTGATTTTCGTTAAGTGTTTTCTCGACAACTAGACGGCGAATCCTATAATAATTCTGGGAATATTTCTAGCATATTTCCAAATTTCAGCTCTTATTGTTGGGATTTTCGATTTCTATTAGATTCGCGTGAACTTCCTGAACGGGAACATGGAATAAACGCAGAGTTTAACGTCCCGATGATCCGAGCTTGAGCACAAAATGTTGGGAAAATAGTGCCCCAGATAAATCCTGCGATAGCTTTGCCACGAGGGCGAGTCATGGGCCGAGAACCATTGACAATAATCTTTTGAGCATCTCTTTATATTGTTCCGAAGATTCCGAGTGTTTGCCGACAGCGCAAGATGAATTTAGTGCCATTCGAGGCTCGATAGCAACCGAAGGTTTGTTTTTTTCGTGCTGGTTCAGCCGCGAAGAACGCAACACAGACTGCGTGGCGTAATTCGAGAAGATGTTGCAGCGGTCCGTGCACGACGTACGATTGAGAGTCGAAACCCACAGCGGGGCGCAATCTCTCTCGATGCCTCGCGTTGCCTCTTTTCACCGCTCGCTCAAACCTCGAACAACAAGTGTGGTCTTCCTTCCACCACGATTTTCGCTTTATCTCGCCTTTTTTACACGCTTGACACAGATTTTTCGGCAATTTTGGCGCCGCTCCTCAAAGGGAAGACTCTCAACACACCCCCCGATCGGTGTGCGACTATCAACGCGGGCTGCTGTTGAGCTACGATCGTCGTTGCGCGTCGCGCTTGGACCAGCCGCCTGCTTGGAATCGTGTTTTTTTGTAACTTATTGAAAGATTCTCCGAGATTTATCGAAGGTACAAAATTGAGCAATTTCTTCGAGTTTCTAGAGAAATGAAGGAATTCTCGATCGCTCGGAGGGGAGACCGACTCGAGCGGCTTTCGGTGCCGATTCCTTGTTCCGGGTCATAAATAATTGAAAAGCTCGACGGTTCATTGGCCACAAATTAGATCGCGGGATGGAGCTCGCCGCTCGCTCGACTCCCGGTCGCACGACCCTCGCCGCTTTTCCGCGTTCGTCTTCGTCGACGGAGATCGCGCCAAGTGGAGATTTAAATAACGATCAACCGTAAATCGTGCGTTACTTCATTCGAGAAAAAAACACGAAAAAGATCGGTTATTCAAGAGCGCGCTCGCGGTTTGACACGAGAGAAGCAAATTTTGGAAGAAAAAAAACGAGGAAGAAAGAGACACTGGGAAACGAAGGGACGACGGGGCGAGACGAGCGGAGCAGTAAATCAGAGGAGCGTAGGTCAGGGGTCGAAAATTTCGGTCTTGAGAGAAACGAGAAGAAAAAGACAGAAAAAGGGAGAGCCGAGAATTAACGAGAAAAAGTCGCGTGATATGCACCAGCAATATTCCTTCGTTCGACCCGAAGCGAGACGCTTTTTTCCAACAACCTGAGCACTCGAAGGAGCGCAGCCGGTTGACGATCCCATTAGTTCTCTGAGGCCCATTTACCCTAATAAAATGCTTTTTGTCGAAACGCCCCGGAGCACGGAAAACAAAAAATAAGACAGAGAATCCAATAAACACATCGCGCCCCTCCATCTTTCCTGAGCCCCCTTTTTCATCCCTCAATTATATTTTTTATTTATTACCTCGCGATCTTTCACGCTGCACTTGATCTCATGAAAACAACGAAAAAATTCAATGTCCCTTAAAGCTTGGGCTTCAACCGTTTTTTACACCGATCCGTATCGTTAAAGAATTCTAATTCCCACGAATCTTTTATCCTCGAAAAACGAGATCGAAGTCACTTTAGTATGAAAAAATGAGCTTATTTCATGAGAGCATGAGAGCGAAATAACGAAAAGAGGGTGACCACAAATTCTGAAGTTTCCGAGTACGGTTGGATGACATTTGCGAAGTGACTTTTCGACTCGACATTGTTTGGGCGCTGCGCAAGCAGGTAAGAAAAAGGCGAGTTAAGATGTTTGGCCAACTCGAAGTTGCGGGTGACTTTTGACACTCGAGAGACTCCGAAAATAGAGACGAGGTCTCAAATTCACTGGCGACGCGAGTCAAGAAGTCGGAAAGTCAATGGGGAAAAACGCAAGAAAGTAGAAAAGACAATAATTCCGTCGGAGGGTTCAAAAGTCAAACAGGAATAAACGCCGAGTCAATAAAAATATTCAGATCATCTCAATCCGCTGGCTTTTCTCCATCAAGACAAACGAAAATCCAACATCAGCCACTATTTGGCTATACAAAGGCTAAAGAGACTCGAAAACTCGAATCGAACCTTGGCAGAATTTGGTCAGACGACTGCGTGCACTCGTGAATAAAAAAATTTGTGTTCGACTGTGCCAATTCTTTGGAGAGTTAATTTTTCGAGCGTTTTCGAACGCCCGCGAAGAATAAACGAGCGTTCTCTCCCTGTTGTTGAAACTCTCGGATTTCGTTTCATCGCGAGGAATGGCAACTACGCGAAGAAGTTGAACAAGTCCACTTATGTGATTCGTACGGCTGAACAAGTTGAGCCTTAAAAATAACGCAATGGGAATGATTGGCAGGAGAGAGAAAAGGGAGAATGGGCGACGAATTTCCAACGAAAAGAGGGGACGAGAAGATAAACTAACGAAGGATATCATCGGGGTCGCGTGACATCGATCGCAGCCATGGAATGTTCGCACCGCAGCCTCACAAGATCGAGAATCTCGAATGACTGCGAGACTCTTCGCTACGGTTACTACAAACATTCGACTCGATGGCTCACGACTCTGCGGACGTCTCCCACTCTCTTTCTTCTTCCATTCGCTTGTTCGACTCGCGCGGAGTTGCCATTGGAGTGACGTCACATCCTGAGAAGGCGGACGTCCGGTTTCGCTGCGCTGGGACCTGCTCGAGTCTGATAACGAGAAATCTACGCGGCTCTTGGCACGTCCTCCCTCCCCCCGGTCTTATACAACCCCTGCGAGAGTCCAAAGTAGCTGGAAATGAAGATTTATGGAATTATGGAGGAACAATGGAAGCGGGAAAACCTGCGTTCGAATTCGATCCGAAATTTTGTTATAAATAATGATTCTTATGAACTGAGGACGTTTCCACAGATTTTGTTCTTTATTGAATGAAAGAATACGAAAATGGTTGATAACGTTTTCAAATAACTGTTTAAACAGCCCCCATTCGTTGGCATGGTGGTAACGCTAGTTGGCCATTCGATCGCTACGCTCGCCACATCCGCCGACATTAATTCTTTGCATTATCGATCGAGGGAATTTGTGATTATATCAATAATCGCGTTTGTTGATGAATTTTTGAAGAATTCAGTGCAACGACAAATATTTTTCTCGAAAACACGTTCAAGGCACGTTGTTTTCCCTCGACTTGCCGATTCTTTTGTCTTTCGCGAAAGTACGTGCCTTTTTTCGCGCGCGACGAATCCACAATAATCTCGTTGTACTGGGACGTGTAGAAATTCCAACTCGCGTAAAAATATAATGATAAACGATCGAGATGCTCCCGAAAAATAAAGTTTTTTTATCGGCTAAATTCGCAGCGAGTTGTTTTCGAGGCGCGAGCTCCACCATCGCAAAATTCTCCAAAAGTCCTTTGTTTCAATTTTAGAGAAAAATCTGTGTTTTCGTAGGGCAGATTTAGCGCCATGATTTCCGGCAAGCCGCAAATCTAAACGAGCAAATACAGCACGAGCTGCGGAATTGCCCAAATCTCCAAGTTTTCAAACTCGGAGATTTTCCCCGCGATACAAACACGCTTAACGCATGTTTACGGTTGATATGCGCGTGAGTAAACACCCAATGTATAAAGATCGGCTGGTTTACCCTCGACAGGCTTAATTCGCACGTAAAGTGCTGCGAATGTATGTATGTGCGTTGCGCATCTGATTGTGAGTGGTATGCGTGAAGGTACCGAATGGTAAATATCGTAAGAAAGAGTATTGCTCCGATTCGAATTGGGATTAACGACGGTTGACGAGGAACGCTCTCATCAGTTCGACCCGAGCATGGAAAGTGTGTAGATTCGAAATCTAAGTCTCGCATATCTCGAAATAAACTTTGTTGAAATGTTTGCCCGTCTAATGGAATCTTTTTATTCCCTAACAATATATCAGAAGTGGGATCGAGCTGATAAACTTACCTCGGTATTTCTATAATATACGTAATAATTGAAATCAAGTCGAAAGTTCGCGAGTCGGGAAAGTAAAGATGGCGTCTATTCCGTGGCAAAACCGTTGAATGGGCGTGGCTCTCGAGTCCCGAAAAGTAGTGCGAAAAATGAGTAACCAACGGTATTATTGTTTCGCGTATGTTTTCGGATCGCGCGAATATCGCGCGTCAGCCCGAGATATAGACGTGCGTTTTACGCTTCGCCAATAAATAAACTCGCGACGAAAAATCGATCTTACGATTTAAGAGATACGCGGTAGACGTTTTACGAGTTCGGTTAAATCGGACGGATTGGGAAAAAAATGAAAATCAAAGATTGCGAAAATCGAAATAGAAAACCAAGTAGAACTCGGTAAGAGTTCCACTTGGAGAATATTCGAGTGTCGAAAATTCGCGGCTAAGCAAAACGGTGTATTTGTTGTTTACTCGCGGGACAGTCGAGAGAGTGTACAACACAGGTCTCAATAGATTGATTGATTCAGAGTTTTATTATGCCACGGAAAAACCATTGGGCAAAAGCAATAACAAAACAAAATGCCTACGGAAGGCAAACAAAGCACAAAAAGTGACAAAGGGCTATACAAGTAAAATAAACTTAAGATAAACTTGAAATAAACTTAAAAGAAAAATAACAGAAATAAAATATTATAAATCATATAAAATAAACAAAAATAGAGTTTGGCAGTAAAAGAAAGCAAAAAAGATAAAAAAATAAAAATAAAAGAGAATCCGTGGTGGAACAATAATTTGCAGTTTTCAAGACGCAAAAAAACGCAAAAGCACTAAAGACGCAAGAATTAAAGGCCAAAGAATATCCAGTACAGAGAGTGAGTGACTGCGAGACGGATTTTATGAAGCATAACCGAGTTATGAAGAACCGAGTGCTTTTCAAGTCGCCGAATTGAGAGAGATCCTCCGGGATCTCGGACAAGGAGTGGCACAAAACCTGAATTAATATTGAGGATACAAAATGCTGAGCCGAGTGGCGGGTGGTTGCGAATACCGAACGCAACGGAGGCTCGGATCAGGGGAGTGAAGCGGCTCGAAACAACGACGATGGACGTCGAGGCAATAATGCGCGGATAACGGGGAAGATCTATAGTGCAACGAGAGCTGTAACTATTGCGTCGAGAACGAGCCGTATTACAACGAGAACTGGAGCTGGCTCGTAACGAAAACGATCAACTACGAGCAAGAGAGCGCGGGAATGCCGGAATAAACGCCGAGCGATCCGGCGTTGATACAAAGATGCTGGGGAATCTTTTGAGTGATTTTAAGGGCGCAAATGATACTTTTTCGCAATGGTAGAAAGAATTGGAATTCATTGAAGACACACACGACCCAGGTGACGCCACTACCGCGCGGATCCTCATGCGGTCTCCAAATAAAAAGACAAGGCCTTGAGATGGTTTCACTCCAAGCCCGAAAACATCCAGCTCACGTTTGTCGGAATTGTTAACGAATTACGGAAAATGTTTGACCAGCATCGAGGGAATAAGGTGTCGCCCCGTAGGCAGTTCGAGGGAAGACAATGGCGTGCGCCCCAATCGCGTTCAGCGCATGCTAACACGAAAACGTTGTATTGGCGAACCGGCTCCCAATAGCCGACGACGAAGTCATCGATTATCTCATCGAAGGAATTCCCGACGTTCATTTACAGAGTCAAGCTCGCTTGCAAAACTTTGACTCGCAAAAATCTCTTTTCGAGGCTCTCGAAAAGATTTCGCTGCGTTCAGATACGAAAAATCGATCGAAGGGGCCAAAGGAAAAACTGAGGGAGGATCATCAAAACCATCAGCAGAGGGCGAGACTACGAGAAAATGTTACAACTGCAACTCAGAGGATCGCCTAATATGCCGAACTGCCCGTTGCCCAGAAACAAAAAGGACTCGTCGTGCTCCGTTTGTCACGAAGCGAGTCACCGAGCGAAAGATTGCCCATGACGCAACACCGAGTCAATATCGTAGAGGTTCGAACATAACGCGTTTTTTCGTTCGGTTACGTACAAGACTTCTTCGTACGACATTCAAAAGAAATGGTCGATAGGAACGTTGGTGGACACGGGGAGTGCGGTGAGCCACATCAAATTAAAATACGTCCCAGGCGATGCCATCGACCCTCCGGATGAATCACGTGATCGATTTTGCGGAATAAACAAGAGTAATTGTCGAATTGGAAACACCGTCCATCATTTATGCTTTGAGACGATTCAGGATTTATCTTCAGGGAATCGAGTTTAAAATCGTCGTCACTGACTGCGATTCTTTGAAGATGTCCCTTGACAAAAAAGACAAACGCACGCATTGTGGACTCTAGTACTAAATTTATCGTTGAGCCAAAATCGCGATCCGACGATCAAAGAATTTAAAGCAAAACTAGAATAACGCGAGGATAAGAATTGCGAAATGCGGAATGGGCTAGTCCGCCGCAAGCGCAACGACGATTTGCTACGTTCCCGACGAAATGGGCCATGTGGCCGTAGAAAAAACGTGCGAGGCTACTCAAGCAACGTGCTGGTTTCCAGCGATGAGAGAGCGCGTAAAATTTTACATACAGGACTGCCTAAAGTGCACTGCGTTCAACCCCGTAACCGGGAAACACGAGAGCTATTTGCATTCTGTTCCAAAGGGGAACGTCCCCCGTTCGCAACTTTTCATATCGATCATTGTGGCCCGGTGGACAACAGACACCTTGTCAAGAAGTACATTCTCGTCGTGACAGATTCTTTTTCGAAGTTCTTAAAATTGTACGCCACGCGAAAACGACAGCCACTCGGGAAGTTGTAAATTGTCTGGGCGACAGCACTTTGCTAACTATACTCGCCCCAAGGTCATTGTGTCCGACAGTGGAACAAGCTTCACCTCTAACGAATTTGCCGAGTTTATTGAGGAACGCGACATACAGCATATGAAAATTGCGACGGACTTCCCGAAAGCGAACAGGCAAACGGAGCGCGTGAATAAAGTAATCGGGCCGATGCTTGGTAAACTTATTGACGACTCGTACGGGCGCTATTTGCACAAAGTGATAGATGATGTAGAGTACGCGATTAACAACTCGATTAACAAGGCCACTGGCGAAACGACGAGCAAGCTCCTATTCGGGGTAAACCAACGCGGAAAAGTATCAGATTAAGTCCAAAATTGTGTCGAAGAAAATGTTGAGGGCAAGCACAGAAATTTTGGATTAAGGGGTGGGGATCAAATGTTGGAATGGCTAAAATTTCGAACAGCTAAAATCTCGAGTTTATAATCTTCGAATGATAATATGGAGACAGATGGATTCGACTAGAGCTTTGAATGCCGAAAATAAATAAAGCAGAAACTGTAAGGTTCGAAGCACGTTTACATCGAAAATAGAATGTAATAATCGCCCATAGGACGATGACTAAAATATCGATTTTTCAAAAATTCGACTATCACTCTGTCGATTCATAAATTACTATCAGTCAGCGATACTGTGAAAATTCACAATTTTGAAAATATAATAACGAAAGACCAAATATTACTGAAATCGAAATACTGAAACACCAAAAAGTCGAACAGTCCAAATAGTGAAACGTTAAAAAGTCGATCGATCAAAATAAAGAAATGCAGTGGAGCTCCAAATATACGCGTCTCACTCACTCACTTACTCAGACCGGTGATCTCCAATTTGAAACATCGCCATTTTGACTTTCGCCTTTTCGAGCTATCGCTATTCCGCATATCTAAGTTTTATAGGCTCGAAAAATTCACTTTCGATTTTTTGCTACTCTATATTCTGGTCTGTCTGTAAAACAATTACTCTCCATTTTGAATTGAAAAATATGAACTTTTGACATTCGGATGGTCTGTTAAAATTGCATTCGAAATGAAAACTATTGAAATATATATTTTCAGATAAATACGAATTCAGAGAAGGAATTTTTGATTAAACACGCAATCTGCTGAATAGTCGATCGGGAATAAGAATTTCGAATTACTTATTTTTCTCCAAACTGATATTACAACTTTAAAAATTTCGAAATATCGACCGTTCTACAATTAAGTTATTCGACATATTGAACCCCACCCGGATTAAGCCGCGCCGAAACGGAGATAAACATAAACAAAGCCCAGGAAACACCACGATAATAAACGAAAAGACCCACATGTTTATCAGAAGGGTGATTCCACGGAGAGACTTTTATACGAATATTTCGGATGAATACACAGAAAAATTTGCTGTTCTGTATCGCCATTCTATTACATTTCACCAAAGTGCATAGTAATTGCGATGCCGAAAGCAGTTCTCTCAGATTTTACTATGTGCGACAGGCAAAATTTAGGTCTGCGACATTCTTACATCGAACGATTCATCGATGTCCGAATGTCACTCGTGCCTTTGGCGAAATGTTAAAAATTGGTGAATTCGACTGGACAAATTGCTCGAAATTTGACTATGTGCGACTGGTTAATTTTCATGTTTATACGCGCAACGCCTCGTATAATTGGTGTGCACATGAATTTTGGCTATGTTATTGAGCAAAATTCAGTGCGGTAAAAAGAAAATACGAAACTATGCACAAAGAAACGACTGCTATGTTAACTACTAAATTTTCATCAAATCATTTCATTATTTACTATGTTTTTGATCGAAATTTCCTCGGTGTTCATTTTTGATACGGTACAGCGCGTCATTTACTACGAACTATGGTAATGGTTCCCCAAACTTTACAATTATTTGACACATTCTGTAGCGATTATTATTATAATATCGATGTGCTCCGACGTTCCTATAAAAACATAGTAATTTTTGCTATAAAAGTCTTTCCATGTACGTTGCTATTAAGAATTTCGAGAGTACACTCGGAGTTTCAAAAAAGTCATCCCCGAGTTTAAAGGACCTTGCCGAGTTATAAAATCACTGAGAAATGACCGATACGTTGTTAAGGAGGGTGGCTACCGACGATACAAGGTTGCCATGCTAAACCATGTTAAATACATTAAAAATTTCAAAATGATAAGAATTTAATAAAATTTGGTGAACATATTCTTTAGGGCCAAATTTGACGATACAAATTTTTAAAGATTTTTCTTCTGTACAGTTATCGAGTAATTGATCACTAAAGTTCAAGTGTATAAGCATAGCGTTTCCATACATATAGGTATACATTCCGGGCATAAGAAATCTGCTTTAATGCGTAATTACTCGATAACTAAGCAGAAGAAAATTTTGAAAAAAATTGTGTCTCCGGACTTGATGTTGAAGAACATTATAACCAAATTTGATCAATTTCTTATCATTTTGACGAGTGTAGCCACCCTCCTTAACGACGTAGAAAATTTCCAAGCCACGCAGAGGCCTTACAGTGGAGTCTGGGAAGCTAACATGAAACCCCTGGCGGGCTTGCGAAGGTTTTTAAAAAGTAAAAGGTAAATTTAAGCAGCAAGAAACAAATCATCATACGTATATATAATCGATCGTTATCCGGCAGCGTAAATCGAAGTCCGAGGCAGACTTATTGTCAAGATTGGTCGAACGCTCTCGTCAGTTCGAGCCGAGCATGAAAAGTGTGATGCGAAATCTAACAAGACTCACGTGTCTCGAAATAAACTTTGTTGAAATGTTTGCCCGTCTAATGGAATCTTTTTATTATTCCCTAAGAGTACGATCTGGGGGATTCCCGCGATCGATGCGAGGGATTAAAACGGTCCCAGGGACCGATGCGATCGCCTCACTCGAACATCGTATCGAGCTCAAGGCCAGGACGAGCTGCATGTTGACACACAGATGGAAATGAACCTCGAACCAGCAATTCGTGTACGGAGAGAATGAAATTTGAAAAATTACCGCCCAGTAACGATATTGCATGAAGTTGAAGTGTGTAAATCGCCGATTTAGTGTGCTACGGAATTCGGAAGCGCGAGTGATCGACAGCTACGTTGGAGCAAAGACATTTAACCGTGATGCGCCGTAAAATGTACCAAACGTTTCCTTAATTTCCGTATAGCACCGTAAATTTCACTGTCTGCAATATTCGCTATGATAAAACTGAAAATTCCGGAAAATATTAAAAACTTTACAGTGCGATACTGGAATAAATATTTTTTGTTAACTTATCCCCGCAGTCAAATATATCCGGTCAATTTTACAGTGAATTTCACGTTAAATATTACCGTTTAATTCTCTCCGTGTGAGAGAAACGAGAAACCTTTGGACTCGAATGAATCGTTGCAAAGAAACGGAAAATCGAGATTCGAAAAATGTTGTTTTGCGTGATCCTGAGTCGTTCGAGAAAGCCCCATTTAAGGTGGCAGCAAAGAAGCAAAGTTTTTCGGAGTACTGCAAAATCCTGTGATCGCCTGGTCGATTTAGGCTTTCCAGGGCTTCTCGGAGGTAGCACGCTAGCTTCGAATGGATGAATGGCGAGCGAAGGGAAGGAAGAGCGTAGGATTGGGCAGCGGCGGCGGTTCGACGCAACGCGAGTGAAGCGAGAGACGCGCCACACTTTCCGCCAAAGGACGACGCCAAATATTTGCCTCGTTATTATTTTACGGCGGTTGCTTTGTGTTGCACGGGATTACGAGTTTATGACCCGGTGCCCGGGGTAGCAGCGAGGGAGGCAAGAGGAAAGTGAGCGACAGCGAGGGAGAGGAACGCTCTTCGCTGTGACAACGCGATGTACAGGACGCGAAACCACCGGATTTCGGGCCGAGTGTCTGCGGAGCGAAGAGGACGAGGTTGAGAATCGAAGACGCTCTATTCGGTGTGTCGCGTATATGAATGTGGACACGAAATCGAGGGACGCAGTTGGACCATAAAACCTTTTCGACGATCCCTTTCTCGCGATACTTTGAGAGGATTTGCATTTTAATTTCCCTCTTCTGGCGCATCGCTAAACCAAAACATCTGTACGGGCGGTTGCGCAATGATGAAATCCCATGGAATCTTGACCATCCGCAATATTTTCTTTAAATACGAATGCCGAAAGTGTCCACCGGGGGGGGCGAGAACGCAAGACGTCGTGCTGCGGGAAAATTGACCAAGTTTTTCGCCACCAGCTTCCAAACCGTATCGAACGCGATCTCATTTTTCACAGATAAAATCGATCAGCGTTTCGGCGAAGTGAGAACACAGACCGGGGAATAACGGCGTAGCGACGAGTCAATCAAACATTCAGCAATTACGTAATCAACGCGATTGCTCAACATTCGCTCCCGGGAGGGAAAAAGGGGACGCAGTTCTATGCAAGAAACACAGATGGCATGAGCCCGCAGAATCGTCATTTCGAACTCGCGCGCGCTCATTTACACTTCACTTTCTGCCCCCTCGCGACTTCGCCCCAGTTTCGTCACGGACTCGCACACTCTGTACCGAGAGTAGTGTAACCGATGCGATTGCAGCCAACCTTTTTCCGAGACCCTCCAACGTCGAGCTAACGTCCAAAGTCCCCCGTGGAAATCTTTGAATTTCATGTTTTTTTTTCTTTTCCACTGCGATTCAGAAAGAAAAGAAAAATTTTAAAGATATTATCACTCTAAATTAATGTCAGAGTTATTCATTCAAAATTGTACATTTTTTCAGCTTATTTTTTGGCGAATGGAATTACAAGCGATTAATTGAACGGGGATCCATCACTGACTGAACCCAAAATTTCATTCGTCCCTGGCTATAAAATATGACGCTGAAGTTTCCAACGTCGGAGTCCGACGAAACGGTATGAAAAAACTCTCGAATAATTCCAGTAAATCTCCAATTTTGTTCCCTGCCGAATTTCCAATTCGTCATTTTTCAAGCCACTTCAATCATTCGTGAAATAAATAAATGATGAATTATAAATGTTTACTATCGTTCTTTGTGTAAAAATCGCTTTGGAGAGCGGAATGGGTAAACACAAAGGGAAATGGATGAAGAAAAAAGTGTTAATAAAAGACAGAACGCTGTGACAGGAATGGACCGAGCCAAGAAGAAACAAAATGCCGAAATAAGCAAATGTGAAGTTGCTCATTTTACCAATTTCGTTCAATCTTTAACGTAATATATTTTTATTGCTAGTAAGACAATCGTCTCGAATTTTTTCCCAGACCTTCGTTATACACTTTATTATAATCGTGTACGTTTTTCCTAAACTTCGTAAGAAGCGTTCATTCGTTAGATGAAAAAAATAAACGATTTTTTACGCAAATTCCTGTGAATTTTTCTTCATATTTAAAGACGTTTATCTAAATAATCAATAAAATGAAATCTTTAGAATTTGACATGCGCGTCAGTCTAGCCATTGAAACTCTGTGTAAATTTCAAAACTTTATTAAGAAAATCGTTTCGTGCATGAACTACCTTAAGCTTCCGCAGGCTCAAAAAAGTTACGGAAAATAATGAGAATTTCGAATCAAAATAATGTTTGAATAAATGTCCAAGGAAATATTTTGTTTTGCAAAGATTTCAAAGAAATTTTTGGAAATTTTACATTCTTTTTCGTGCCTTTGTGAATATTTCAATGGAAAACGGAAAACCCTCGTTATTCCGTCACGTTCGTTAAGCAGCATAGTTTTTTGGGTTACAGTTGTTATCGACGAGTAACAGCGAGCACGACTCCCGCAGCGCACTGTTTAAACATTTCCTGGGTGAGCTATAGCATCGCGGAGAACGTGAAACCACTTGATGATGGCAACGTGCTCGACCAACGACTTCGCAGAGGGCGGCAAAGCTCGTGCTCGTTCCAAGAGCTATGCGCGAATAACGAAAGAAAAAAAAAACATAAAACAAAAGCGCAACCCAGTTACGAGCATTGTTCCATTCGTTTCTATAACGCACCGTTAGAAAATTGAAAGGACAGAAAAGAATCGAAGCCCTCTAGGAGTGCTGAATTGCTGTATTTTTTCATGAATTTCCACAAAGAAATTAAATTCAATTTTATCTTTTTTTTCTCGCTACCACGTGTGCAAAAAATGCGAAAATTGCGGCAAGAAAATTTTGGAAAATCCTGCAGTTTCAACTTTTTGTCTAATCATTATATTCAAGAGTGAATTGATAATAAAAAATGTTTTTCAACTTTTCAATTCTTGGATTCGAACCGCGAGATTCGATCGCGAGAACCTATAACGTCGATTATCTTAACGACCTCGCAGGATCGTGAGACGCATCGAACGCTCGATCTCGTTACGGTACATTTTGCCTGGATTCATCGGTCGGAGACAGAAAGGCGTAACTCGCACTGTTGCCAACGCAAAGGGACTCCGGTCCGGCCCTTCCTTCGCTAGCGAACAATCCACACGTGCACAGGTATTAAGTGAGCACATTCGTGTATAACTTCTCTCGAGCAATTACTCCAATGATTTTTTTGCTCTGCAAATGCAGAACAATCGCGAGAGAAGGAGAAGCAGAGAGAAAGAGAGAGAGAGAGGGAGGGAGGAAACGCGACGTTTCCTTATGGAACTCGTAAAACATTGCACGGCCGTTCGTTATGATGGTTGTGACTCGGTTATTGTGCATATATTCACGTCTATGCGCTACAACTATGCGCCTTCGTAACGTGCATATAAATATGCACAGCATGTTTTTTTCTCTCATTATTTTCCTTCGATCCGAGAAGCAATTCAGGTAGTTCGGTGTATGGTGGAATGAACCACAAAGTAAAACCATGGAAGCTGCTTGTTGAAGCTTCCAGTGCATCGCTTTCAGCCATTGATTTTTCTCGAGTTTTATAGAGAAGAAAAACACGTGGATTATAATTTTGAGAGGTTTTTATTGTGATTTTGAAATGTCATTCTTTAGATTCGAACTTTGATGATGAGTTGCCAAGCGAAAATTGAAAGCTCAGAGACAAGTGGGGTATTTTACAGCATGCAAGAAAAAATGTAAAAATTCATGTTTATGATAGATTTTGTAAAAAGTAAACGAGAAACGTCAATCTCATAAATTCATCATTTCGATTCATAATTCATACAATTATTAATTTAATATTTTAAATTAATTAAATTAATAATAAATAATAATAAATTCAAAAATTTCATAATTTCATAAATATCCATAAAAATGCAATGTTAATTTTATAAGTCAATTTTAAAAATCCTCTTTTTTCATCTGTTCTTCAAATGTCTAAAACGCCGTCCGCCTTATTGGATTCCAACGTGACGTCACACTCCGATGGTAAAAAATCAAGATTTTTATCGTGCGCTCTGCGTTATTTTGAAATTTTACAAGTTATGATCACGTTTGTGGACCTTTATCATATATTTTATTAAAATCGCATCTTGGAAGACGGTTTTGTGGGAGCAGAAAATACAAACCTATCAATAACAATTACGTCGATGGTGTCGATGAATCGACAATTTTCGTGGGGTTTTTACACTCGTATTATTGCATTCGGGCACAAGACTCCAATGATACGCATTATAACTCATTATTTTCACAAATCTTGTTACCTGCTCTTTCTTTAATAAAAAATAGTTTTCAAGACACTTTTCGGTCTTGTAAAATAAAAATTCTACTGGTTCATTACGATCTCAGGATTAATTTAAAACAGTTTAAAAAAAAAGGTCTAATGCCCCGTTTGGATCGGTTTGCCATGAAAAAGCGCGCTTTTTATTAATGATTCGGATATGTTCGGCGAGGACGAATCTTGGAACAAAGGGAAGAGGGCGTAACGGGAAAATGTTTTGGGAAACAATGTTCCGTGGAAAAGTGCAGTAGCCATGGGAAAGGCAGCGCACATTGATTATTTGTTTTGACAGGCGGTTACGAACGGAGGTCTGGAAATCTGGCTCCTCGCCGACTCGAGTATGATAGATAATTCGTTTCTCGTTGAAGAATATCATGTGCATGGAGCGAGGATCCATGGAGAATCGTGGGGGCGTAAACGCACGCGTGCACGGGGCGTTTTCTTTCCTTTTTTCGTCGGTTCCTCGGGGAAAAAATGCTCGGCACGCTTTTTCGCTGTATCTTCTCTTCGATCTACCGTTTTCTTCGTGCACAAACGTATCTTCGTGACAAACGGTCCAGCTGATCGATCCCACTGTCCATGCGCCCCTCGGAGAGATTGTGAGACTCGGGGGGATGGAGAACGAGTTGCGCTGCTTCCTAACCGATGAAATAATCTCAACGCTCTTCGGAGACTTCTCCAGAAAAAACTTCCCCCTTTCAACGCCTCCGTAGGACCCTCCTTCAAAAGCTTTTGCCATCCGAGCAAAATTCATTAGCCAAAATAAACACGAAACAACAAATTTTCGCTACCGCCACTTTCGGAACTTGGTAGGCGTGACCCTCGCGTTTCCGGCTCCCCCACGTCCAAATTACACCCGAGGGATCATCCGCAGTAACTCCATCCTACGCAGCCTCGTGCCCGGTTAATTGTCCCTTTTGTTACTGTGAAATTTCACATTAGTGGACAATCCTGCGATCCCAAGCGTCGCAGTACAATGTGGGCTCCATATTTAGTACTTTTATCCGCAGTCATCCCCGTGAAAAACGTCTCTCCATTGACTTTTCCAATAACTGAAATCTCCTGTCCCGGTACTTCCATCGCGAGTTCCTGCGACGTCAAAATAATGACGAGGCCCTTCAATCACTCATACGAAAGCCCAATCACTTCGTCCCAAAATTCGGAAGCTCATTCCTCCCAACTTTTCCGATAAATGAACGAAACTCGACTCAATCTTTGATCGAATTTTTTCTGAATCCTCTTCCAAAGAAAAAAAACGACGTTTTTACAACCCTCGGGGATGACAGATCCCCTCGACCGAAAATCACGATAATTTATTTCTGAGGATTTTCAAGGTTGCTGATTCCATTTTCCCGTGATAAAGCATGAAGTTTTCGCAGTGAAAAATCAACAAATTTCACCCTGAACCCTTATTTTTCACATTTTTGGAGGTAGCGAATTTTGTTTGATTTCGATGAAAGAGTCGAGTGTGATAAAAAACTAAAAATTTTCATGTCATATAGCATGAAAATCCATTGAAAAAACGAAAAATTTCACCTTCAATCTTCGATTTACCCCATTTCCAAGGGTTGTGAGGTGAAAATTAAGTTCAAAAATCGACTCAGCGACCCAAAAAACCATTGTATACCAATTTTTGTCCAAATCGGTTGAAAATTTAAAAAGTTATATCAATATGTACACATATGATACAAAATCAGAATGGGCCCGACTTTTTTTGTACATATATGATCCAATACCAGTCAACCGGTTGGTTAAAAGTGATTCCAAAAATATGAAATTTTTTGGGCCACGTGAACAAGGCTTGCCGAATAATGTCAATTTTTTTCAGATTTATTAGGAGATTTGCTGAAATTATATTAATAATAATCTGTTTCCCGTGCAGTTCTTTGAGGCTGGGATCGTCACCGTCCGTGTTTTCGACTGAGCTTTCAACAGTTTTTCGTCTTTTTTTCCCAACTCTAAACTGGCCTGACTTTTGAAAGATAGAGGTCATAACTTTTGGGTAAAAAAATGACTGTGCGGCCTGAACTTCCTTAAGGAGGGTGGCTAGGGACGATACAATGTTGCCATGCTAAACCATGTTAAATACATTAAAAATTTCAAAATGATAAGAATTTAATAAAATTTGGTGAACATATTCTTTAGAGTTAAATTTGACAATACAAATTTTTTAACATTTTTCTTCTGTACAGTTATCGAGTAATTGATCAATAAAGTTCACGTGTATAAGCATAGCGTTTCCATATATATAGGTATACATTCCGGGCATAAGAAATCTGCTTTAATGCGTAATTACTCGATAACTAAGCAGAAGAAAATTTTGAAAAACATTGTGCCTTCGCACTTGATGTTGAAGAACATTATCACCAAATTTGATCAATTTCTTATCAATTTGACGAACGTAGCCACCCTCCTTAAAGCTCGCATAGGCAGGACGAAACCGAGGATGAAGCTAGAGCTGGCAACGCGGTATTGAGTCGCAACGAAACGTTAAAAAAACAATTGGACATATTCCTAAAAGAATTTCACTCAATGTTATGTATCTTTGGAGCGATAAATCTAGCATTTCCTGGTCGAATCTTGACCCAAAAAGACCGCACAGATCCAGGTGAATGGTGCGTTTCAAAGAGCCGAAGATTCGACGAAGCTTTGCTCTGATCCGAGCAGAATCTGAGGCAATTCGAGCGGATCCATGCGATCGTTTCCACTTCGTTTGATTAGCGAAATTTGAAAAAAAAAAAAAAAAAAAAGCGTACCAAGTGCCATGAAAAATGCATAAGCATTTGAGGCCCCTGAGAAATTTGTATTCCGTGCCGGGAGAAGCGAGTCCGGAACGAGTTTACACAAACGGGAAAGTGGAGATTAAAGTGAAAAAAGTGGACTTGCGCAGTGACACCTAAGCGAGCATAGTAATTAGTATGAACGCGAACGCTTTGAAAAAACGTTTGCGGCTAAAGTGGGCCGTTTCGCAGCGTTTGCCCATTTTTTTTTTTCTTTCTTTTTCTCGTCTTTTTTGTGAGCAGCGATAACGCGCCCGCATAAAGGGCGGGCTGGTAGCTCGTGAGCACAACGTCGGAAATATATCGTGGGTGCTCGTTTCCGCTTCGGCGCTCCTGGGAAAATGCTAGTTCTTATCAAAAGAATTAAAAAAAAAAAAAAAAAAAAAAACAATTCATTTTACACGCGAGTTGTTCAGCTGCTCCGGGCCCCGAGCCCCCGAAGAGAGCCAATAAAATGAAAGCTTTCTTGGCTCCAAGAACCTGAAGAAACGACGCTGTGGGGCGAAAAGTCAAGCAAATTCCTGTTTCCCAATGCAAACCTCATTTCCAACGCTAAAATCCAGCATTTTTTTCGTGAACCTGATCGTCGACGTAGATATAACTTCAAATATTTATACTAAAAATTAATCGTAAATTCAGAAATTTACCAATTACTTCATTCATTTGGACGGAGATAATTAAAAAGTAATATTTATTAAAAAGTAATGACTGCGGTGACAAGTTGACGAAAAAATATTTATTCCTGTACCGTACTGTAAAATTTTAAATATGTGACGGAATTTTCAGTTTCATATCAGTAAATATTGCAAATACTAAAATTTACAAGACGTGTAGTGAATTTTAGCGTGCATCACGGTAAAATGTCCTTGTCCCAAAGTATGAAAATAAAGGGCTGAGCACTATCGTCGAAATTTTTACAGTGCAGCGCGGTAAAATTCACCGCGACGCTCATGCAATATTTCAATATAAATATTGAAATCATTTTCAAAGGTACGGCACCTTTTACTGGACATTCCTTTTACATATAAAATAATGGAGTATTCGGTAAAATATCACTGATTTCACACAATTTGTATAAGCTCGTGTTTGAGACGTTTTACAGGACATCAAAATTTACTAAACACTGGTAAAATTTGCTACCTTGAACAATGAATATTATTTAGTTTATAGGAAAATTTAAGTTTTTTTCCATAATACTATCATCAATTCCGACTCGTCACCGCACTATCCGTTACTGGACGGTAATTTTTCCTCTTTAAGGAAGTTCAAGCGATATCTAAAGGATATCATACGAAAAATACATTAGATTTTATTATTCCAAGTTGACGAATTGAAAATTTGTGCGAATCTTGTTGAACAGCGCTTAAATATGTGTGAAAAATTTGGAGGTTTCACCGCCTGGTAATCGAGATATTCATTATGGGCTCTTTCGGAAGCTTTCAAAAAGCTGCGAACTTTAACAACAAATATCTCAATTTCGAGACGGTAAATCATCGGCATATTCCGCCAAAAGTTTAATACTGTCTTAAGCTTTCTGTTTAAAAATTTTGATTGTGTAAAGTTGGAGAATAATTTTTCCATAAGATACGCTTGACCTTCCTTAATTCTCTCCGTGTGCATTTTCAAATTCGTCATTTGTTACAACTAATTTTCTTCACAATATATTCACTCGAGTCTCAATAGAACTGGGTCGGAAAAAGTCCTGGTCCAAAATGAAGCATGATCAGGATGACCTTGGCATATTTCACCACATTTCGTCTCACAGTTTGAAAAAATTCTGCGAAACCATAATCGCGATTGGATTTTGTTTATGAAAATGGGACCTCCGTCGATTCGATAAAAATGACAGTTGGACTGAGCAAACTTTGTCGCCACTTTGAAATCTTGCCTGCTCGAATAAGTTCGAACGGAACACATGCAATTGGCGACTCGATGGCGAGGGTGGCCCGCGCCGTCGACGGAGTGCACAAGGTGCATCGATCCTCTCTTATCTAAATAGTCACTGATTATTCGGTGTGAATGTCCATGTGACGTCACTTATCGGAAGTCGATATGACGACGAAAGAGTTTCGAGACGAACTTGAGACAGTTTTATTGAGTGTTCCGCAGAGATTCGGGGCTGCGAGGGCGCCCGACTCCGAATGACGGTTCCGAGCTTCCCTCTGCGGAAAATGAAGGCTGCTGGTGGGGAAAATTTTGATACTAAAGACCGTGCGTCGCGATACACGCGGGCACCAATGTGTATATAAATACTCGGGTTTTATAACGCTCCACTCCTGTCTCTCACTATCGGAGTTAGTTTATCTCAGCGTCCTTGGCTAATCTCCGGCCACAGAGATTACCATATCAATGCGGAGTCATTGCACACTTTGCTATGTACGCTCATATCTCTGCGTGCCTATCGAGAGGAGCTTCGGCTAATAAACATCGCACGCTAATTCGGCCGGTCGGCCTCGAAGCTGCCAACATTCCGTTAACGTTTTCGGTGCTCGAGCCTCGGATCTGTCATCGACTGGAGTCCCACTGACGGAGTTGTTCGACAACCGAGGAAATTGCCATTGGAAATAATCGTAAAAGAATTCTCGAGGGAGGCTCGAAAAATTGCGATTTTTATTTTTATCCGGAACCGTCGGCTTCACTCGAGGCTCGGAGAATTTTCGACACGGATCGATCGTCCGAATCGCTCGCTTTCCAGGGTCCAAACTCCAAGCCTTTGACCGGCAGGTCAAAGGGAAGATTTGCTCAGCGAATCCGGACGAGTCGCTATTTTCGCATTTGTTATTGGCTCTCGGGGAGGCGTTTTTTCATCATATTTTAGTCTGACGTTGAAAATGTTAAGTATGCGTTGCGCGAAGCGCTATCGCCTCGAGTCTGCTCGACTCCGGAGCGATACCTTATCTCCGCACCAACGTATAGTTGCGCGCCAGTGATTCTCAACGAGTGATGCAGCCTTGTACGCATTTATTTTGTTTTTATTTACATAGCTGACCGTACTTAGCTGCGAGCACTGGGCGCCCCGTCACACTTTTAGTCAAAAGTGATTATGTCGGATGTTTCTTCGATCGTTCATTCGCTTTTGGCCGGAGGTTCACGACGATCGAGCGGAAGGATTTTCACTGAGGATGAAAACAGCTCGACCAAACGTTGGGCTCGATTTTCTCAACTTTTTTCAACGCTCCGCCTCGTCAGCGTGCATTTTCTTCAGGTTCGCGTGCGAGCCAAGTTTTTGAGGATTTCTAAATCCATTTTATCAACAACATCTCGAATCTCGAAGCGTGAGCGCATCGTTCCAAGCAGCTGCAAGTGAGCGAGTTGTCGCGGGTTCCGATATTCGTTTCGCAATGAGCCAGTGGATCGAAGTGAGTTTCGAATTTCCGGAGCTTCCCTCCCCCGTATCGAACGCCTCTTAAGGCGATATTCTCTCATTCGCAATGTACATCGAACATGGGAATGTTTACGCTGGAATCGGGTACGCGTTCGTTCATTCATTCGCGATTCTTCAACGACGCCGCTGCTGCAGATTGCTTTAATCGCGTTACTACAATGAGAGGATTGGAAAGTGTTTCGTATCGTTGTCATTCGAGTCTTTTTCCGTTGGAGTGTGCCAGATAAACTTGTGAATGAAAGATCGATTTTTCGATTCGTCCTCGTCGTCGTCGTGTCCCTCCAGCTCTTCGAACGTCCAAGTTCTCCAACTCCAAACATGGAGCGATCGCTGCCCGATCTTTTCGTGCCCAAATTATGCGAAACGTGCCTCTCTTACTCTTACTATTCCAGCCACGAAGCTCCTGAGGCCGGAAGAAATTGGTGTGCAAAGTCGAGTGTAATTAGAACGAAGAAGATTGTCGAACGACCGATTGCGATTAGACGCGGTGTGAAAACGGAGTGAGCGCTTGGAACGGTGTCGTTCCTTGGCCAGATAACTCCTATCGGTTGAGCTCGTGCACGAGAAAAAAATGCGAACCGTCCAGTGGGAGCATACTGAAGAAAATGGGCACGCCGCGAATGCTTCGCGATTGCACGATGCGAGATAGAAGCAGCGGAGGCGGCTCGGAGCGTGCTCGGGCTCAGTTGGCCATGCGACTACTTCGAGACTTCACTGAACCGGGCATCTCACGCAGAGTGTTTCCGTTTTCGTTTTTCCTGCTCGACCACGGGGTCCAGAACGCTCCGGAGGCTTCCGGACATCGACGGAGGAGCGATCGCGAGTCACGGACGCGCGTTTCGCGACCCGCTGCCGCGAGTCCTGTCATGCGAGTTCATTCCTCCAACGAGTTCGCGATCGACCAAATTCTTTCTTCCGCGCCGGCTTCGGCGAGCATTAAAGTTCCAGCGAGTGTTCTCGGCGTCCAACGAGTTCGGCTAATCGTGTTACACCCACAATTGTCCCGCGATCACGTGAGCCACCGTTTATCGAGCATTGTTTTTCTCGCTCGGCGACCTCCAACGGAAAGGAATAATTGCAAAAATTCACCGAGAGCCCGCGCAGACCGAGGCATCGCGGCAACTTTTTATCGCAGCTCTCCGAGCCGATACGTGCACCTGCACTGATCACTCCGACTCCTTTACACCGGGCACAATACCCTTGCGCTCCGCTTTTCTATGAACCCAACTCAATCTCAAGTGGCCGCTAACACCGATTCGATCCTCCAATGCTCTTCGAACCATCCATAAATAATATCTTTTGACGTTTGTTCTTCGTGACATTGAACACGCTTGGCTGCATTATTTTTTTTTTTTCTTTTTTTTTTCGCGTCTTTCCCCTTGAATCTTGATCAATTAATTATAATTCTGGCATTATTGACGTACACGGGGAGACAAAAATAGTAAGAATTACAATCGTCGTCATAACGTTAGGGCTCTACATTTGGCGCCCAACGTGGACAGGCATTGCAAAAGTTAAGCAAGGCTAGTCAACCAGCAAGTTTCCTTTTAATGAAAATTATTCGAGGTCCTAAAATGGGGGAAATAAATTCTTGGGAGTCAACGAGTACGCAGTTTGTTACATGCCGAAATTATTAAGAAATTAGAGTCTGTGAGATATTGTCATTATTACGAGACAAACGCGTGTTCCTTTTTTATTATTTTTGCGAAATTTCATTTAAGGAAGTTGAGGCTGTACAGTCATTTTTTTTACCCAAAAGTTATGACCTGTACCTTTCAAAAGTTAGGCCAGTTTACAGTTTGGCAATGTTGCATACACTTTAAAGAAAAGTTGGGGAAAATAAGACGAAAAACTGGTGAAAGCTCAATCGAAAACACGAACGGTGACGATCCTAGCCTCAAAAAACTGCACGGAAAACAGATTATTATTAATATGATCTCAGCAAATCTCCTAATAAATCTGAAAAAAATTGACATTGTTCGGCAAACCTTGCTCATGTTGCCCAAAAAATTTCATATTTTTAGCATCATTTTTAACGGAGATATCACTGAATGTGTCTTGACTTCGATAAGATTACATGTTATTTGGCCCAAATTGTTATTGATTTTTCTCAGCAACGACGCTCCTAAACTGTCTAAAAATTTAACTGATTTTTTTTACACTTCACTTTATAAGATGCAATCGGTTTAAAAGCGATGACATCGTTTTCATTCTAATGCCTCAACTTCCTTAAGTTTTGTGCTCTCTATAAATAAATAAACTCGTGAATTGTTATTTATAATGAGAAATATCGGAAATACAATAAAGTAAGAGACCAAACATTTCAACACTCTGTTTTTGTCAATAAAAAACACACACAACGTTCAGAATTGAATAAAAGCTTTGTTACTTTCCACAGCGATTCTGGCCTCACTCTTGTTTTTCTTTCATGCCTGCTCCTTCAATAGGGTATTACACCTTTTTTTGAAAACTGTTTTCAAATAATCCTGAGATCATAATGAACCAGTAGAATTTTTATTTCAATTTCATAAGACCAAAAACTATTTTTTATTTATCATTTTCAAATTTGGCGCGGAAACGCTGGCCGCCATGTTGTTTCGGGCTGTGACGTCACTCCGTTAATAAACAATACGATTGCGAAAGATCAAGTAACAAGATTTGTTAAAATAATGAGTTATAATCATAATATCGTTGGTGCCTTGTGCCTGAATGCAATAATGTAAAATAATGCGCACAATAACATGTAAAATTTCCAAATAACACAGAGCACACGATAAGAATCTAGATTGTTTACTGTCGGAGTGACGTCACGTTGGAATCCAATATGGCGGATGGCGTTTTAGACATTTGAAAAACGAATGGAAAAAGACGATTTTTTAAATTGAATTATAAAATTTACATTGCATTTTTATGAATAAATATTGACGTTTCTCGTTTACTTTTTACGAAATCTATCATAAAAATACATTTTTATATATTTTCTTACATGCTGTAAAATATCCTATCATTGATAAGCTGGAATTTCAAGATTTGTGAAAATTTTTCGAATTGTTCTGTATTTTTTTTTATAAAATCATTTTTTTGACAATTTAAAAAGAAAATATTTTTAAAGTTTTTTTTATGGATGGAATTATCAGGAAACGAGGGACCATCAATGTACTTGTCCCAACCTTTTTTTTCCTAGGTCTATATCTACGCGTAGTGGCGTGTTCTGACAAAATCGTACCGCTACAACTTTTACGTTTTGGAGGTTCTTACCAAAAACTTTGTAATTTTCAAGTAAATTTCGAATGAAAACTTTTAATCTGCGTATTTTGCTCTGACAAAGGTTTCTCTGACTCGATGACGATCTGTAACGTAGAATTTAATTAATGCCCTTTTGCTATGGTTATAGTACTGTTTTCACAATCGAAATTTACAGTTTAACATAATCAAATTTGAGGAGCCCGAACACAAGCATCGACGATCAAAGTGGCAGAATTTCATTTTTTGGCATCACACATCAATTTTCGTCGAGTTTTCGTTTCACAAAAAATTACTATGTATGTTCATGGCATCATGGTGGATTTTCCTGAAATTTTCTCTCCGTGCATTTATTATGGTAATTTCGTATTCGGCGTATTCATTCCACGATTTCTCGATCTCAATATCAACTTTGCTTTCAAAGTGCATGCACAATTCTAACGGTCTCAAATTCGGAGAATAAGCAGCAAAACAACGGTTCTCAGCAATTTTTTCTAATCGGGGCTCCACCTCAGAATTGTTCCAAATTTTTTTCTCACATTTCTTATCATTAAAAAATAATATTCCATGTAATTTTAAGAAGGCGAAGGGACTTCAGTGCTGTAAAAAATGCATTTTTTGGAGCCCCGATTCGAAACATTTACCCAATTTTCTGCATCTCTGTTCCTTTTTCACAATTTCCGCTATTTTTTCTTCCCTCTGTTTTATATTATCTTCTCGTGCTTTTTCCTTAGCTCGATTTTCTTTTCTACGACGTAAATAATTACAGCTTCTAAAAATACGTTCTATATACGTTTATATTCGATCGAGCAATTGAAGAACGTAAAATTAAAAAAAAACAAAAAAAAAACACACACACACACACACACACGAATAAATAAATAAAAATCGATGAAAAACATCATCAACTGAAAAGTCATTATTATGTGTCCGAACGTCGTGTCCGGCCGATGAATTGTTCACGAACAAATTGAGAAGCGAAACGAACGCCGCGTTCTCATCGCGTCGAGCGCGTTTCAATCGAAAATAAGGCGGAGGCTTTAGCAGCGTGGGGGGATTGTGTGCATGGTCGAAAGATCGATCATTCGATCGACAGGCATCGTAAAGTATGAAGTTGTGACAGGTATCCTGTGGGTTCAAAAATTCGAGTGGGTTTCGTTCTCGGAGTCATGAGATTCCTCGGAAAGAGAGATTTTCATGATTGTTTTTAATTTTCTCTTTCATAGACGCACGAGCATAAATCTTGCGCTATTATTTTAGTAGCGCAGCACGCGGTTATAGAAGTTACTTGAAAAGTCAGCATGCTGCTCGATACATCATGGCCGGGATGACGTAACGCTCGGAGGCAAACTGTGAGCACTGCAACGCGCGCTCGGCGACTCGCCCGCGTATAAAACTCGGGGCCTCGGCGAGCCTTGAGCCGATTCATTGGACTTTTATTTCTTCTCGTATTGTTTGTTCTTCGTGAAAATCGTCTCGATTTCTGTCGACGAAAATACCGGATTTTTCCACGTCTTCCCACCTCGGAGCTTCTTTCAACTTAAATCTCCAACGTTTTATCCGGGTTCGATGAATCCCGGCAGCATAACAGATGGAGCAGCGGGGAAAAAACGTTGGCACGTCACACCGTAACGCAAATGGAAAAAACACTCGAAAATCGAAAAAAATACGATCTGAAACACTCACGTGCTATTCGCTGCGTTCAAAATTATGTGCAAATATCAATGAGCACAAAAAACTGTAAAATATTGAAAAATCGCTCGAGTTTTCCTTCGCTGCCTTCACGATTACAACGAACAATCAAATTTTATTGTTGATCGAGTTCAAATTATTTGATGAATCAAGCCAATCGATAATATTTTCAGAAAATAGGAACACCAGTGACCAATGATTTATTTGGTGAACTAAATTCGTGAGCGTTCCATGCGATCTCATCGATTTTTATTGAACTTTATGTGTATCATTGTTAATAAAATAAACGAAATGAATAAACAAAGTAGAGATTTGGTTTCAGCATGCACTCTTTTTTAAAAAAAAATTGAATCGTTTCAACGCAAAACTACGATGACGTGTGGCGAAACAAACATGGAATTGTTTCGACTCACCAATTTTATTGATTTGAAAACGTCGGATTTTTTAAATTTGCATTCACATTTGATTAATCCAACAAAACATTAATTAAATTTGATTCTTTGATTTGTACTTTCAACCATAATAATGATAATTCTCCTATATTTTTTCCTATATTCTCCTATTTTTGTTGTTGTTGATTTAGCTAAAAAAACGACAGAAAACATATTATTTTATCAATCGCTAAATTATTTTTTACTGCTCGTGATGGTCATCACACTTTGCGCTACCTCTGCGCAATCACTTCAATCGAAGAAAAATTCCTACCTGCGCACATGGGCTTTGGCCTGATGACGAGCCCAATGTAAAATTTTCAAAATTCAAATAGACAGTTTCAATATGGGGGACAAAAACTGGATAAGTTCATTTGCACTTGAAAAAATTACCACTCCAACTTTTACGGGGCCACTGTTCACAAAACTGGTGTCGATAATTTTTTATGAAAAAAAAGCAAACAAAAAAATATTGGATCAGTGTCTGTAACCTCTCCGTGGTTCAAAAATCCTAACAGAGTAATCATTTTTACGAGCATAGATCCACTTTCTTTTTTTTTGTCCGCCATCTAACGCACAATCGCAACTGGTGGTAATTCACTTAAGGAGTTTCGGTACAGGCGATACAATGTTGCCATGCTAATCCATGCTAAAAAAAATTCAAAAATTCAAAAAGTTCAGAATTTTATAAAATTTGGTGAACATATTCTTTAGTGCCAAATTTGACTATACAAATTTTTTAAGATTTTTCTTCTACACAGTTATCGAGTAATTGATCACTAAAGTTCACGTGTATAAGCATAGCGTTTCCACATATATTGGTGTACATTCCGGGCATAAGAAATCTGCTTTATTGCGTAATTACTCGATAACTAAGTAGAAGAAAATTTTGAAAAAATTTGTGTTTTCGCACTTGATGTTGAAGAACATTATCACCAAATTTCATCAATTTCTTAACATTTAGACTTTTGTACCGAAACTCCTTAAACAGAATACTTCAGTGTATCGGTTATCAAGTGCAGAGAAATAAAATTGATTTTAGCAATCGACGAAATGCGATTGAGTTGAAAAAATATGAAGCAATTAATTGATACAACAATGTAGTTGCTTTAAGCAAATTGGTGTTATTGGATCAACTATTACGTGTTCAAGTTTAATTAAATTTGATAAATTTCAAAACAACTTTGTTTATCGTATTTGGAGAGTTAAATTGAGCAATCCTTGATGATGAGTTGCCCAGCACGACTATGCTGGATTCCTCCAACTAAGATGGAATGATATAATAAAAAAAATAGAAATAACCGGAAATGCGTGGTGAATTGAGTGGTTATTTCGTCGAATGAACTAAAACGGTATTGACTTGAAAAATCTAGTGGCCGAGTCCACTAGATTTTCGTACAATTCGATGGATTTTTTCGTTAAATAATTCATTATTTCTCGGTCAAGAACATAAATGCACTATTAATTGGTCTACGATTTTTCTACTCAATCAACTTTGATGGCTTATAAAAATAGGTTTAATGCGCGTACGCAGTTGGAATATCGATTACATTGTGATACTAATAGAGGGGGAAGAGAGAGAGAGAAAGACGAACCAGGAATTTTCTGCGAGCCGGAAGTAATCGTGTTCCTCTGGACGGAGTAAGGCAAGCTCACGTGGCGATCGGTTAAAAGGCCGTCGTGGTACACAAGTGAGGCTTTCATTTGCTACCGGGTCCGTGTAAACAATCCGGTTAAAGCGTGAAAACAATGAGAGAAAAAGAGAGAAAGAGAGCTCCCGTGGCGCGGGTCGCTCGAAGAACGACGCGTCGTCGTCGTCGTCTTGTTTCACCTCCGAGGATTATGGGCTGTTCCCGAGAGCCGCAAACGTAAAACTCCCTAGAAAGCCTGAGCTACATTACCCACGAGAATAATTGTTGGCCGAGAAGCTATACGAGGAAGAAACGTCGTTTGCGAGCGCGTTCGAATTCGAGATCGATTCGCGAGGTTTCCAGCGAACAAAGGTGTGTTTCGGAATTATTTTTCGTCGTATGGAACTAAAGACCGATATGCGAGGGAACTCGACAGTTTTTTCGTCCAAGTTTGCCCTTTATTCTCCACCTTTTCGAGTCTTTTTCCCCATCTGACTTAGAATTTGCTCCAATTTTGTCGCTCCTTCCCCGCTCAAAGTTCCCCGGCTTCCAAGCGCTCCCCAAACTCTAAGCTTCTTCTGGAATTTCGATTTCAGTTTTTCGGAGAAAGTCCAATTATTATCTCGTTCCAAAGGGCAATCGCGTATGCTAACCGGACAACTGCAACGCACAAGGCACGTCTTCTCCTCGAATAACGTTGCCGCAGAACGAACGAACATTATTCACTTCGAAGGAAGATAAGAACGGAGTTAGAACACGCTCACGACTGTCCCTAAACGCCGCGAGCGAGCACGAGCTATCATACGAATGCGTGCGTGCTCGCGCGCACTGTGAACCAAAAGTAGTTGGGCTTCGACCAAAAATATTCAACAAATCACTCAGGGACCGCGATTCTTTTTCAATCGCCTGCTGTTTTTCGACGACGAATCACCATTTTTAGTGCAATTCCGATTCGCAGGCGTTCGGGCAACGAGATGAGTGAGAGCTGGTGGAAAAAATTCACAGTGGTTTCCAAAAACGTACATTCTAAAAAAAAAGACATCATTTCGTGTCGAGATGCTGAGTTTCCTTAGTTTTTACTCTTTTTTAGCGAAAACTTTTGAAAAGAAGTCGATTAAATCCTCAATTCCGATGCGCTCAGCGATTCCAAATTTTTTTTCTTAAACAATGAAACTCGCCTGGAAATTGTGTTCGAGCGCGCGACGTTGCCATGGTGAAAGAAAAGTCTCTTAAATATTTAATGGAAACGAAAGGAAGCGAGAAAACCTTTACGTTCATTATTGCGATGATGAACCCTCTGTTGTGATAGACGAAATGATGAGCAAAAAAATGTTTTCGTTCATCAACACTATGATGAGTCACGAGAAATAATCGAAACAGGAAGGTTATAAATTTAGTATAAACGAAATAGTGCAAAAAAACTTTTGCTTTCATCGTTGTGATGAAAAATCGAAAATGATGGAAAAAGGAAGATTTAAAGTTCGACAAAAATTGATTATTCCTTCGATCGTTTTGTTTAATGAATTTTTGAAGAATCGAAAGCCATGAACAGTGCAAACGTTGGAATTTCAGGTGTTTTTCATTTCTTTCATAAATAAAAATTAGTTGGATAAATAAAAATTACAGAGGTACTGGAAAATTGTTATTATTCTCTTCTCAATGGTACATTTTTGTAGAATGGTGTATTGAAAATGGCACCCGGCGTTTCAGCAAAACGAAGTTTTTTTATCCCAGTGACTTGATTCAAATTACATTTTGTAGGGAAAACTTGTTTTCAGCACGACGTAACCGTTTTTTGACAACTGTTTTTCTTTTCTTTCATGATCAAATTTTCTACTGAGAAATCCACAAAAATTGTGATTTTTTTTCTTCAATAGCTCGCCACTTTTGTTTCTAAACAATATTTCAAAAATTCCCTACGTCGTGCGAAAGCTAATAGCATATAAGAATCTTTTTGGTTTTTTGTCCCGAGATGTTCCATTTTTGAGATTCGCTGTCAACGCCAATTCAGGGGGTGCCATTTTCAACGGACCATTCCACAAAAAATAGCATGAAAAAAAATGGGAAAAAAATGTTTCCAGTACTTCTTTGTACGTAAAAGACGTGTAAAAAAAAAATATGTAAAGATGTGTCAAAAAATGTTTTATTTGTCCAACGAATTTTTATATTTATAAAATAAACAAAAAGCCCCTAAAATTCAAACGTTTACGCTGTTCATAGCCCTTTATAAAAAAAGGGGAAAAAAGACTTTCTTTCGAACAGATTGAAACTCATTTGCCCTCCATATATATTTATTGAAATAAGCGCCGAAAAATTGAGAGTCACTGCGTGGTATCGCTCGCGATAATCGCAATTCGGAACTCCTCGTTAACTGACTTGGCTTCGGGAGCAATACATTTATATATTTATACATTTCCATATGCATTAACGAGTCTCGGCGATCATAAATATCCATGCACGTGTAGTAGGAAAGACTCGAGGCTGACATTGATCAGTTGTTCGAAAGCGATTCGCTCCGAGCGTGAATAACCAGCGCCATTTTTCGAGCTCGCATCCTTTCGCTTGCCTCCCTCCTCGTCCCTACGCATGCCCACGTATGCTCATCATTCCCTCGTTTTTTCTTTACATTTCAGCTACAATCGTGCGTCTGTCGAGCGGGCAGGGCCTCGCGAGTGCAGCGACGGGAGCCGGGAGCTCATCCAATGCACAAACTCATCCTTGGCCTCATACATTTAATCCCACCGCAACCGCGAAGATTATAATATACCCGAAGACAAATAAAACCTGCGGAACTTTTAGACCGAGGTCGACGATTTTTCGACTCGATTGTAGTTATGATTTTTATGGAAAAGATTGACTAAAAATTTGTTTTTTTTTTCTTCTTTAAATCAAGGGAATTCACTTGTTGATTTGATAAATTAGATAAATATATATTCTTTTGTCCATAAACGCTCAACATTTTACGAAGATGTAGAAAAACTTTTATTTTTAGACATTTTTACGAAATGTAGAATAAAAAGCATGAATATTTTGGTGAATTCGAAAATTCAATGATTCAACGGTGATTCAGCGTTATTGATTTCAATGGTGCGTCAAAAAGTTGAAAATTATGGATATTTTTTGTTTCATGATATTTAAGGTAGTTCGTGCACGAAACTGTTTTCTTAAGAAAATCTTGAAATTTGCACGGAGTTTCAATGGGCAGTCGACTGAAACGGATATCAAATTTTAAAGGTTTCATCTTATTGATTATTTAGATAAACGTCTTTAAATGTTAAGAAAAATTCACAGGACTTTGCGTAAAAAATCGTTTATCTTTTCATGCAACGAATGAACGCCTCTTACGAAGTTTATGAAAAACGTACACAATTACAATGAAGTATGTAACGAAGGTCTGGGAAAAAATTCGAGACGATTGTCTTACTAGTAATAAAAATATATTACGTTAAAGGTTGAACGAAATTGGTAAAATGAGCAACTTCACATTTGCTTATTTCGGCATTTTGTTTCTTCTTGGCTCGGCCTATTCCTGTGACAGCCTTCTATTTTTTTATTAACACTTTGCTTTGATAGTTTTTTTTGCAAGAGCGAAAAACTTGAGAAAAAATGAGTAAAAAGTAGAATGTAACTTTCGAAAGTGTATAAAAAAAGTCAATTTTTGTTATTTAGAATTGACTCTAGTTCAATCGCTAGTCTTAAATATGAAGAATAAAATGCCGTTTGGTTTTTTTATTTCAGATAAGCAGAGCAGCCGCAATCTTGCTCACCGTCAAGCACCTCTTTTGCTTGATGTCGTCCTGTCGGCCACTATAACTTTTATTTCTAAAAATTTTTAAAGCTTATTTCAATGTTAGTAAAGATAATGCAAAAACAATGAGATTGATTATTTCGACGGTTTGCCCGTAAAAAATTATTGAAAAAGCCGTCAAAAACAGCCGAGAAACTAGAGGACCCCCTTAAAGTGATTTTTACATTGAAAAAACTATCGTATTTTAGCTCGGGGGCGAAGGAAATTTTGGGTTCAGTCGGTGATGGATCCGTAATTTCGTTCGCCAAAAAATAAAAAATTGAAAAAATGTATTTACAATATCGAATTAATAACTCTGACGTTCATTTGGATTGATAATATCTTTAATTAGGAAGTAAAAATCGACACAATTTAGACGCCCATAAAATATGATCCTGCGGGCATGACCTACCTTAATTAAATAAAGGAAACTAGGAAACTACAATCTTTGACGTTGCCTTCAAAAACTTAAGTATTTGAGAAATTGAAAAGTTTCAAGAAACGAGAAAACAACGAAATAATCGATAAACGCGGGCCCCGGGCTGTTTTCGATTGCCAGTGAATTACGCAGTTGAGAACCATCGGATCAGGTTCTCGTGCGATGGGCGGAGTCTCCGGAGAGAAAAAAGTGCCGAAATTCGCGTATGCGCTTCAGCTGCATCTCCCATAATTTACCATCTTTTTTTCTCACGACGTGCTCAATCCTCATCCGCCATTTTTTATTTTGAGAAAAATCGTTTAAGCATCGAGGGGTCCGACTCGTCGTGTACGAGCCCCGCATTCGAGGCTCGCTTTCCGCGAGAAATTCATGGACAACCCCGCCTCGTTATCTCGTTATTCCGATACGCTAGATAATCACAATCTTTGTTATTTCTTCACCATCATGGCAGATAGAATCGAACGCTTTAGACACGCCTTTTCCGCCGGGGTTCTCAGTCCATACGTCGCTTCGATTTATCACGCTGCTTTTCTAGTCTTTCGATTATTAGTCCGAGTTTTTTTTTTTTTTTTTTTTCAATAAAAATTAAATAACGCGATTGAAAATCCACAACACTTTCTCGATTCAAACGAAACGTTCGCTTGAGGCGATTATGTGCATTCGGTCTTTAAACACAGATTTGAATTAAAAGAAACGTAAAAGTTTTCTCGAAGTTGTAAAACATCACTTCGACTATCATTTCGATGATTGTACATTCTTTTCAGTCAAAACTTCAAATGGAAGAAAAAATATTGAAAAATTAATATTTTCGACCAAAATTTGAGTTCGCGATAACAAAATTTTGATTTTTAATACGAGAGTTTTGATTTTTCATCTAAATTTATATTCTTCATTCAAATTTCTGGGTTCTCGATCTAAATACTTCATTCGTATTGCAAAATTAGATAGCAAACCTCCGCAGTTAAGGTAACTCCTGTACTGCGTGCTAGTCAAATGAGTGCTAAATTTTCAAAACGCTTTTAGACCAAGTTTAACGTACCGATTAAATCTATTGTTAGTGGATTTGTATTACAGCATATCTTATTACGATGTAAAAATATAAAAAACGCTAGTATTGCAAAAGCATCAACTGATAAATGCAAATTTCCACGATGACGCTGAAGTTTCCAACGTTGGAGTCCAACGAAATGATCGAAAAAACTCTCCAATAATTCCAGTAATTCTCCTATTTTGTTCCCTGCCAAATTTGCGATTCTTAGCTTTGCAAGCTGCACCAACGATTCGTGAAATAAAAAATTGGTGAATTAAAAACGTTTTTTTCGTTCATTTCGTTGAACTCCAACGTTGGAAACTTCAGCGTCGTATTTCCACGCTGACACATTTTCACTGGTATTTTTCAAAGAATTATCCGCCTTTTTTCATCAATTTTATTGCAACAAGTCTCATTTTGTTCGTCAACCGGTCCTCTATGAATCCACCGTGCAGTTGTTTTTTTAACTTGATCGTTTCACTGTTGCAGCCAATTGTTCATTGAGTGAAAAAACATTTTCATTCATAATTTCTCTCAGGAATGAGTTTAAAGGAAAATCTACGTGATGAATTCGTAGAGGATCAGTTGAGGAACAAAATGAGACTTGGTGCAGTAAAATAGGTTAAAAAATACAGATGATTCTTTGAAAAATACCTGTGAAAATGTGTCATCATGGAAATTTGCATCTATCAGTTGATAGTTTTGCAAAACTATCATTTTAAATATTTTTTCACGTTAATAAAGTATGCTTGAATGCAAATCTACTAACAATAAGTTTAATCGGTACGTTGAACTTGGTCTAAAAGCGTTTTGAAAATTTAGCACTCATTTGACTAGCATGCAGTACAGGAGTTACCTTAATACAACCCTCAACTATAGTGGAGAATCAATGGATCTCCAGCTGTATTCCTTCCTACCGCGAAACACACAGAGCTATTTATTGTTATTATTTATAACAGATCATAGTTGGAAAATGAGAGAAAAAAAAATGTCAAGTCGAATGGCGTGAATAAAAAACACTGTGTTCTAGATAGCGTTTCGTTTTCCTTGATCCGTTGTCCGGTACGAGGAAATTTGTTTTCGCGTTCCAGAGAGAAAGTCGAAGATTTATGGAAAGTTTTAGAGGATTCTGCTCTCCAGTGGACTTGAACCCCGGGATCGAGTCATCCCAAGACAAACAAGTGTATTCTCCCTTCTGTGGACTTTGGACGTGTCTCGCTTCACTCTTGTATTATCCACGAAATAATAAATCCATCGCTCACTATAAAAACACGAGATTCGTCACAACAACAACATTTTTCTGAGTAATTGTAAAAAATTGAATCACCCAGAGCCGCTCGAACAGTCGAAGCGACAACGAGAAATCGGTCGTCAAAACCGTTCGATATTCGTCCGAAAATAATTTCGAATCGCTGTCGAAATCAACATCGTAAGAGGAAGAAAAAAAAACAAAGGGAATTATCGAAGCTTCAAAGTATCTGGATGCGGTCGAAGCGAGATCCGGTCGCGTCGGTCACGACAAAAAAAAGGTTATGCTCACTCGTTAAAAATTCGTGTTTTCGAACTTCGAAATTCGAGCACAATTCGCGTTCAGTTTTAATGCAACTTTCGGCCCGACGAACTTCATCCCGATTCATTATTTGTCCTTCTTATTTCTCGGTTTCGGAGGAATTCGATGGAAATAAAAAAAAGTCGAGCGATGATCGCTCGCTGGAAAAAATGTTGGAAGAAAAATTTTCGAAGCTCCTTTGCACTGGAAGAAGGGGAAATGCGCTTGTGACGATGATTTAATGGCGAGTTCACGCGAACCCTGACTCGTGCGCGATATTCGACCCGGCAATTTGACCCTTTCGGACGTTTCTCGTCTTTGAAAGTAACGAACCAGGCACCGGCACTTTAAAAAATCCGTCCGAACGTTTTTCCATGCTCTCGAGCGATAGCTGATAAGCCTCGTTCATTATCCTCACACAGCTCCGATGTTTCTGCTTTTCAGCATTTCTATCACCATTTTCTCCACTCATTTATTCGCATAAATACATTATTATGTTTACACGCAATTATATGAGCTGTATGCACAAGCTCGAATGCACGAAGCTTGCGAAACCGGGATCGGAAATATCCAATAACTAACCGCGATCATAAAATCGTCACAATGATGAATCGAGCGATGGAAAAAAATGGCGATTCCCACCATCGCGCGAGCGAACCGACAGAGAGCGTCCGGATCACTGAACTCGCACGAACCGACCAATCGTTCCAATTTTATGTCGCTCGTGAAAATAGCATCTGAACTTATTCCTTGTGTCTCACTTCATCGAAAAATATCATTGAAATATATAAATTCTTCGGCAGAAAATTAGAAAAAAAAAGAAAAGTGTGAATTTTTTCGTGATGACAAACGAAGAGTTTGAGTTCGAAAAACAACAAAGTTTCGTGAAGAACAACGAATTTCGGAAAAAAATTCGCACGTTGGGATCAAATAAAGTTTTTTTATCCAACATCCGTTTCTCGTCTCAATGAGATCGCTTCAGTCCACGAAAAAGATCGACATTTGCTGACTGTCGCATTACAGTTCGAGCAAACAAGATGTTGCGACATTGATCGCGCGGAGACATTGAGGTTAAGTGAGAAAAACTGTGAAAAAACCGGTCGATTTGAAGCTGCAGTATTTTTGTAGTCTCAATTAGATCGGTGAGGTCGCCGAGATCATATTACACTGAGAATAATCGATTTTGAAGTCAACCACAGCGAGCAGTGCAAAATATACGAAGGTTATTTTCAGGCTGTGTTTTCACTTTGACAGTTGATACAAAATTCGAGCAAATAGGATTGTATGTACGCGTATGAATCGGTGCAAAAAAATATTTATTTTTCGACCTTAAACAATCGAATTCCCCGCACAAATCGTTCACTTCCAATTCCTGAATATTTCGCTCCGCCATTGTTGAAAAATTCTCCGAGAGCGATACTTTCGTTACGACTTTTCTCGGCGAGTTTATACGAATGCCCCCCCCCCCCCCCCGCCCTTCTCGCCTCTTTCTTCGGTCCTCGAGTGTTTAATAATTCGTGGATTAATGATTTCGTCGAACGACGATATACATATACGTGCACGCATATCGTATAAATGGTCAAGTGATTTCCGGTGTTTTTTATTTCGCTGCCCTGACTCGCCACTACCAAAAACAAACGATCTTGCACCGGTCCAGCCACTTGTGTAATATACACACACACTTCATAAACACACTTGTCATATATATATATAAGTATTAAACGATCGACAAGCCTCTTTATTTTCTTTTTCGACGATGACAGTTCTAGACACGTGCTCTTTCGGTCATTCATAAATTCACACTTGATCTTTATGAGGAACGAGGCACGTTTTCGCGTCCCTTAACCTCAAAAAATCGTACGAGTCGCAACGGTCGAAACAAGTCGAGTTTGAGGGATTCAACGAGCCCGAAGGATCCCGAATCTCTACAAACTTGAAAAATTATTGATTAAAATAAAGTCAATTGGACGAAAGTTATTAATTTCATCGAATACGAATAATAAGGACTTTTTAATCGTGTCACTTTCCAAAGGGTTTTTTAACTGGGTTTTGATTCTGGCTCAATTAGTCTACAACCTTCGATCGAACGGTGCATCCGAACCGAAGAATGGTAATTAAGGAGAAACTGAAAAAAGAAAAAACACCAAATTGTTGCACTTCGTTAATGAGTCAGCTAAGACCGGGACAAAGTGTGACGCAGCTGGAACGCGCGCGCGGATAGCAAAATAATGACGACCCTGAAGCGATCAGTACTAGCGATAATATTTAACGCTTTGTATGTATGTATTCATATATAAACGTCCGACGCGCGTGGCTGCGTGTGCGAAAGTTCGAGCCACGTAGAAATTGATGTTCGAGTACCAGCCTGTGCGAAATATGCATAATGATTTCTTAAACACTTGGCCGGTTTGCCGCTGCAAGTGACATATTCCTTGACCAATCGCATAATTTCGTTTTCTTTATTCATACATTCTTGTGCGCTGTTTCATGCTCCTCGAAATTTCATGAAAGAAAAAAACCATTCTTTCCGTTGTTTTCATTCTTTTTGTTGAACGAAATGGACGATTTTGTCTGTTCGTCGAGTTGTGCAATTCTCATGTATGGAATATTTTAATACGAACGACCGAAAGTTCAGTTTTGTCGAGAAATTTTATATTCGTAACACGAAATCATTAGCGGGGCGAGTCTCTCGACAAAAAATCATTTTTTCTTGGGATCAGTCGATTATATTCTCAAAAACGGAAGGTCCAACGGCGAAATCTAAAAATCCAAGCCTCGAGGGCGCACCCCGAAGCGCCACGACACTGCTTTTTGTGAAAGCAGGACTGACATGCGCGAGGATTCTTCGACACTCCCCCGTTTCGTTTTTTATTTCCTTTCGAAAGTTCGCCGACGAATTAAATTGTGCGTGATTATCGATCGAAAAATACATTTCAGAGGACCGAGATGACGAGTAGCGAGTTTTCCCATCGGAAAATAAGAATTGGAAGGAGACATTCTCAACGAAAATTTGGAGGTTAAAATTTATTGGTAGTAGGAAATTACAAGCTTCGGGTACAGTTGAACGCCCTTTTAGAAGCACGGTGACATTTTAATATGTAAAAATGACGGTAAATGAAAACGCTCGTTTATAGAGCTTCCAAGTATGCTATATTCCGTTATCGCGAGGCAGGGGCGGCGTTATCACTCTGATATCGAACATATATACATCCAACACTAGCGGCCTCTGGTCTCCAGTAACTCGCGGACCACCGGCCCAGTTATAAGTCATTAGTTGCAAGAATATTGACGAAAATAGAGAAAAAACATTGAATTTAAACAAAAAGGAGGATAAATACTCCACGAGTGAGCGATCTTGGGCGAAAGATCGTCTGGAAAGGGGGTGTTTGTTGATATACGGATGACCTATACGGTCCACAGGTCATTGGAAAAGCCCCGTTCTCAACAAGAGTAAACTCCCCTCCAAGAATAAGCAACTGTTCGAAAATTGAATAAAGAATGAGCGCTGCTGATAGATTGAGAAAAGTATTTTTAAAAAAGTGCTAATTTTTGTGGGTGCAACGATCGTCCATAAAGTGTTGAATAAAAAGTATTTTCGCAAAATGAATGATTCCATGGAAGATTGTTCTCACCGTAATCACGATGCCGATACTTCGTCTTTTGTTTATCCTCCGAGCTTCTTCGCCGCTTCATATTTTTACGAAAGATGTCTCTCGTAACGATCAAGAGCCGCCAGGAGTTTCAGCTTTTTCTGTCGCAGCCCACTTGCTCGGATTTCCAGATCGGTGCACTTGTTACTTGTTCAGAAGTTATTGCTGCTCGAAAACATTCAGTGGAAAGTCCATCGATCTCATTTACAACGATTCATCGTGACGAAAACCCGACGACACAATTTTTTAAGATTTTTTTGACGAAGCACTCGCCGCTGATCGGTGTACGCCCCAGGGAAAAATACTGCCTCCGAACGATCCTTTCGCGAGAGATATTTTTATTTTTAGGTTAATTGGCTTGATAGATTGTTACAGAAATAAAAACAAATACAAATACGAAGAATGAGTGAGTACGGTGTTTCGTAGTTTCGCGTTCTGTCGATGGTTTCGTTGTAACTAACGATAAAGTGTGTACGAAAGAGTCTCGTTGAGCTTCTATGATCGAGAGAGAAAGAGCTCGGTGTGCGCACTCGTGTTTAGTTATTATGTACATAGAGCGACAGCGCTCGTACTGCCGGCGAAGTCACCCAAGTCTCTCTCTCTCTCTCTTCAAGTTTTTCTTTTGCCTCGATGCCTTTGGTCATAAAAGCGGGGCAAAACGTTTCTGTACGAAGTGAGCGATCGAGAAACGCTCGCGAGCTCCAAACAAGCAGGGACGAGAAGGAGTGAGACACACGATATATCGCGAACGCACTACCGAAGCCTTTGAGTAGGGGGAGGTTACGTTAGCTTTGCCCCTCGTATGACCCAATGGTGGGAGTCATTTCTGCCTTTCATATTGCTCTCTTTTCTCGTCGTTCTTGCCAACTCCGTCGATTCTGAAATTGAAGTCTCTTGCGAATTTTCGCTCCTTTGCTGAAAGTATAAATTGAAATCGCTTATCCCGGGCAGACTATTAGTTTTTGTCCCTAAATCTCAATCGGTTGATGAACAGCGACGTCAGCGCGGTTCGATACGCTCAGGGTATGCAGAATCGCGCAGGGTGTTCCATAACCTCTTAAAAATGGGTTTGTAAACAAAAATCTCGTCGAGAGCTATTTTCTGATAAAACGTCCTTTTGACGTGCTCGACTGGTGGGTGACGCACACAATCCTCAGTTGAATTTTGATATTTTTCATGTTTTTTTTTTACTTTTTCAATTTCACCACTTTCCTGCGAGACCCCTCAAAAGTCTGCCCGGAGTCGAGCTTTACTAAACTATAAACTCTGAACAACACCGCATCATTTGAGCCGACATTCGTTCGGCCAGCAGCGTTTAGAAGCTCTCAAAAACGGACTCCGGCTCGCGGCAATGAATACGCAAGCCGGTGCTGAGCAGTCACCCATGAGAATACTGAATTCGATCGAATACATTCGATTTGCGAAATCTTCAAAAATCTGCGAATCGACCGCATAACCTCACTTTACGGATCCACACAAGAAAATATTATGATCAGAGTAATCTTTTTCTAAATTCGTACCGACGAAAGAACAGGAAAAAGATCGAATAATTTTCTCCTCATTTCTATAATATTGACAATCACAATTGACCTTTTTCAGTTCTGTGTAATTTACGGTGTGAATTTAACCGGGGTTTCGGGCAAGTATATGAAAAGAATAGTGATTATCGAGTGACGCCCATGCATGACGGTGCGATATATTAGTGGCTCTTTCTTGATACTGTGCGGCTGCTCGCGGTAGAAAATTTCGTACTTTTCACTTCCATTTTCTACCCACTCAAGCTCGTATCCCCTCCGATCAACGCCTTCGATTTTACGTTCGGAATATGACAGGGACTCATTTCCTTTTTTATAAAGTAAGGTTGTGACATGTGAATTAGCTGTTCATTGTCATCGCTTTTTCGCGATTCCGACTGGTTCTTGAAACACAACCATTGTGGGGCTAAATTCATCCGAAAAAAACAAACAACGTTCATTCATCCCGTCAAAATGACAGCTTGGAATTCAAACCATCTTTGACATTCGTCGATATCGTTTTGCTCGACTCGATTTCTCAAAAATTCTTCGAATTGGACATTCTTTCAATTTGTGTGGTGATATAATCAGTTATTAATGAGTTGAATTATTAAATGTAAATAAGACAAAAACACAAAGATTTAAAGCCATTTTCCCGTTTTCCAATGTCTTCGAATATTCATACTGTCAATGACAATTCAGCATCGTTTTTTTTTGCTTATAAATTCGAATCTGAGTCACCCTCATTTCTTGCTTGACCGTCGCGACGAAATGAACAGTCAACATTATAACTTAACCTTTTTCTTCATCCTGTCATACGAAACTGTTTTGTGATACTGGATTTTTTCGCAGCGGAGTAAGAAAACCTTTTTTTATTTTCTGACTCATCTACGCCGTCGGAATAAGTAAACAAATCCTTTTGTTGGGTGAAATCTCACTTGGACTTGAGCACGGAAAGGTATCGTCGCAGCAGGGTGCAAGCGAGTCATCCCGGGAATGAGGTTAGGGCGCAAATCCGAGGGTAAGAGGTAAGAGCGTGCAATTTCAGGTCAATGAAATTTCTGAATACCCTTCGGAAAGATTGCACCCGGAAATAAGTTGTAATTTTTCTTTCAGCATTTGAGGCGAAAAAATTTTACGATTCTCGTAGTTTTAATAAAACGTCCAGCCTTCAAAGTTTTCAATTCCATAAAATCTCTTAATCGCCTATAAGTTTTCGATACGAAAAGTTTACAGCGAAGGACATTCCATTCTCATAGGGTAGGCAACGAAAAAATTTATCCATCTTCGAATCTTTTGTTGTAATTTTAATCGTCAATGATTTCATCAAATGCAGTTCGAGAGTGCACGTGTCACAGGGAGAGTGATGGGGCATGGGGCTGACGGGAGAGCGCGATGGAAAGAAAAATAAAGAGAACAGCCGTTGTTGATAGAATATCGAAAGTCTGAATCATATTTGAGAAGTGCGATGAGACGAGGGACGTACGTATGGAAAGAGCAAAAGAGAGAGAGAGAGAGAGATAAGTGAGGTTTAGCTCGATGTGTTTGGTATCAAAGAGAGTGCCAGGTTACAGAAAGAGACGTTGCTGTTGTAGCCTGTCGGTCACCAAGGACAAGGCTGTCCATTCATTCAATCGGGCGATCGATCGCTCATTCATCTCGTGATCAACCATCATTATGCCACCACAATTCCAGCATCGAATTTTTCAACAACGACAAATATCCCAATCGCTGTATTATGAAATTTGAAATGCCAATAAAATTGTAGCTTCGTATTCACCGGTCGAAGTGTCGGAGTTATTGAAAAGGAGAGGTCAAAAAAATTTTGAAAAATCCATTTTTTTTACTCCGCTTAAACGCGGATTTAATGGAAATCGAAAATTTCAACTTCAAAAGTTGAAATTTGGAAATATGCTGGAAATGTAAACGGTGCATCGATTCCTGGAATTATTATGGGATCTACCGTCTAATGGTCGCGAAAAAACAATTAACGAAATAAATAGCATTTTTTGAAGAGTTATACACAGGCTCTTATGGCAGGCACACTTTTCCTGCGTGACCATTTGGACTTAATGAAATAGGACCCTGAGAATGATGTCTTGAGAAAGTCTTGTTACCGGTGAAAATCACCTGGGAATGGAAAAAGAAAAACACTTATTTGAGGTTAACGAGTAATAAAGACCCAAACGGCGGAAGCTTTGACACCACGATGAGCCAGCTGGTTTAAAATATAGATATGCATTCGCATATATAAATGGAAAATGGCTGTTGTCACATTTTCCTTGACGATTTTACTACGAAAGTATTTTAACCGCTATAATAATATTAAAAATTTATCAATCTCAAGAAATAAGTTACACATAATTTTAATAATTGCGATAATAAATTTTAACGTTTCTTTGATAATGAAAAGAGCAAAAAGTTAAGTTGCTTTTTTGAATCACAAGTAACGCATGATCCTCGTAATAAAATGTCTTTGATCTTCGCACGATAGGGTGGGGTTCCACATGTCGAATAACTGAATTGTAGAACAGTCGATATTTCGAAATTTTTAAAGTTGTGATATCAGTTTGGAGAAAAATAAGTAATACGAAATTCTTATTCCCGATCGACTATTCAGCAGATTGCGTGTTTAATCAAAAATTCCTTCTTTGAATTCGTATTTACCCGAAAATATATATTTCAATAGTTTGCATTTCGAATGCAATATTAACAGACCATCCGAATGCCCAAAGTTCATATTTTCGAATTTAAAATGGAGAGTAATTGTTTTACAGACAGACCAGAATGTAGAGTAGCAAAAAATCGAGAGTGAATTTTTCGAGCCTATAAAACTTAGATATGCGGAAAGGGTTTAAAATTGGAAATCACCGGTCTGAGTAAGTGAGTGAGTGAGACGCGTGTATTTGGAGCTCCACTGCATTTCTTTATTTTGATCGATCGACTTTCTAACGTTTCGCTATTTTGACTGTTCGACTTTTTGGTCTTTCAGTATTTCAACCTCAGTAATATTTTTGGTCTTTCGTTATAACATTTTCAAAATTGTGAATTTTCACAGTATCGCTGATTGTAGTAATTTATGAATCGAAAGAGTGATAGTCGAATTTTCGAAAAATCGATATTTTAGTCATCGTCCTATGGGCGATTGTTACATTCTATTTTCGATGCAAACGTGCTTCGAACCTTGCAGTTTCTGCTTTATTTATTTTCGGCATTCAAAGCTCTAGTCGAATATATCTGTCTCCATATTATCATTCGAAGTTTATAAACTCGAAACTCTAGTCATTCCAACATTTGATCCCCACCCGTACGATAATCGAAAACGCCGATGAAAATATTTCGTTCGAAGAAATGTACTTGTCTCCGGCTGACTACCACGACTCTAAATAAATTATAAGAGGGAAAATTTGGAGGAGAAACGGCGATGTTTCATTATGAAAAACAGCTGAGATCGTGATATAGCAAGATTTATATGTATATGGCCTTGTTTTTTTTTTTTTTTTTGGTAAAATACACTCTCACTGGCTGGGGATTGTGTGTAGGGGAGAGGAAATACGACCTACGTATTTCGAATATCTACAACAGGGATAACACGAAAGAACTTTAACAATATATTCTCTGTTTAACATTGTCTCGTCGATGTCGATAGTCTGAAATGCATTTTCATAAATATAATCGTTACACAACTGCACTGATTTGTTCTCCTTCTTCGTGTTTCTCTCCGTAGATTTTAAATCGATCGCTAGCTTTACGTTTTCTTTTCGTTCATTCAGACTCGAAGAATATTCTTCATCGGTATAAGCGTCGTAGAAATAATGAGATCTATCATAGAAGCAAAATTACTAAATAAAAAAAAAAAAAAAAACACATGAGGAAACTTTGTCGGACGTGAATCGAAGCAAAATCTGTACACGGCTTTCGCAAACGAATGTTCGTTCGGGTATTTCGCCGAAAATTCCGAAAATATGACAAAAATGAGGGATTTAAAAAAAATAAACGAAAAGTTATCCGCGTTCACTCACTTCTCAATTATTTTTATCGTTTTTTCTTCTCATCCCAGAAATTCTACTTAGACTGAGAGAACGTTGATGCATCGATGCCGTTTGGGCCATGAAACGTAACAACAATGATTTTGTATTGTAATTCATTCGATTTTTACATTTTTCTTCCACTTTTCAAACGACTATTTTCTTATTTAAACATTTTTTAAAACCAATTTTCTTTCAGTATTCAACTTTACCAATATTTTGATTAAAGACGCGAGTTAATTATATTGCACATGCTGAAAATCGATAAAAATTCAATGGCAAAATCAAAGCTGAATTTTTCAGATTTCTTGCATAATACAGCAACGGAATCCGAGAGTAACCGGAGCCACGGATTATTCAAGAAAAAAAATAAATAAAAATTGTGCGATCAAACGAAATTTTGTTTCCAAATATAATGCTCATTTTAGGATATATACAATCAAAATTAATTAGCAACGAGAGAAGCTGGACGATGTGTGGGACACGAGAAGAGAAAGAGATAAAAATGAGTGACTCATATAAGACGTAACGAAAAATGTAGAAAAATAAGAGAAACGTGGACGAAGGAAATGCGTTGATTTATCGAATGATTTCTTTAATAAGGAAACGCGCGTTGTTTACACTTTCAGTGACGGAGTGCGGAATCAACGACTTGAGATCACGCTCCGAAGTAAGAAAGTTGGAAATACGTTCATTTTTTGGTTTCGGGCTCTTCTTGCGATCTCGGTGTAACGCGAGTACGAACAAAATTCGTTTGCACCACGGGTAAAAAAAAGGAGAGTACGAAATAAAGAGAAAGAAAAACATGAGCTATGCGACGAATTTTGATCGACTTTAACCGATCATCAGACCACAACCGAGCTTAAAGTCTGGCTTCGAGTGATTCAATACGCCGCTCAGCGCTAGCGTGAATGGCAATGGCTGCAATTTCTTCTCCAGGACCGCTGCCACCGTCCAATTCGAATCAACGCTTCCTGAAAATTTCATTTCCGTGTCATAATCACATTTTTTTTCATTTTCATGGTTCTAGCCCGTAACCGAGATCCAATTTTTCGTTCAATCGATCAATCGATTCAATCATTATTTCACTACTTATTTCTCGCTTCATCTCTATACATTGCGTACTGACAATGAATCACATCTGGAGTTTTCCAAAAGAGTCCAATTTTAGATAAAGACGTACAAAAATCAAGAAAATTATTAAATTATTTAACTGACCTTTAAAAACTAAATCTGCCTTGGGAAGATCGTATTGATAAGCTACAGTTGCGGTCGACTCTTGTACCCTCGCGTTCACTTCAAGCTCCGCCGATACTTGGAGCTCCGTATTGACTTTTTGATGGAAACACAAGTGAACACCGGTCAGGCCTATAAAAGATTGAAGTCTTAGTGCGGGAATTTCACAAAAATAAATGGTATAACGGTAATTACAGAAATTAATCGGACAGAAATTTTAGAAAAGGCTGCAAAATTCGAGTAAGCGATCGGCAGGGAATAAAAAAAAATATTTAGAAATATATGCTTGTGTGTGTGTTTACTTACCGACACTCGCGCTTACGGTTGACTCGCCACTCGTATAACGACCGACTGCTGAAACGACAGTGATCTGTCCACCGGGCACGGGACTTCGTTGATGTGCTATTTCAGTACCGAGAGCTAATGACGGAGTTATGGTTTGGAGATAATGGCCCACCATTAATCCTAGAATCATTGAAAATTCATTTTAAAATAAAAATCGTCGAATTTTTATGAAAATTTGGAAAAATTTCAAAAAACCATGGGAGTTTGGGACAGGTTATTTCTATAGGAACAATTTTTTTTTCAATTTCGGCCGTATATTGTTTTTTCTACTTTAAAAGCGGACTATCAGTTACTTATATTTTTCTTCGTTCAATTTGTGATATTAACAAATTTTACCGAAATTTATATGGTGAAAGGAAATGAAAACATCCATTTACTCGTTATTTTGGAAAATACAACTAATCTTGCCTGAATTTCAAGTTTTTGGTACCAAACGTGTCCAACTTTTGTGTTAAAATTGAAAATTTTTAAATTCATCATCATTGTTTCAATAGATTACTCGATTTCAAATGATTTGAGCAGAATATCAAACAGATTAGTTAAGAATTATAATACTTTGGATTACGTTGGAACTTCTGAAATTACTTTGAATTGAGCAATTCGTTCAAATTGTGACTGCGAGTTTGACCATTTGAAACATTTTTACTGCAATGAATTCATTTTTTTTTACTCCATACCTGTGCCATTTGTGATGTCAGGATTTCCAAGTGTGAGAGAAGCCGTGTAAGAATCTCCTCGGTAATCGGTGGTCAATTGCACTGCAGTAAATTTATTGTTTTGAACTTGGGTGGCTAATTTACCCTTGAGTCTAGGAGCAAGTTGATGGAGAATGTTGGCATTCAAATTGCCTGAAGGATCGATATCGCCCAGAAAAACTGGATAGGCTTCCGTTGGTCCGGTTTGTTTGGTACCTACGTACGTAGCTCCGAATCTAGGAAAACGATAGGTTGATAACAAATTCAATAGAAATCAACGAGTAACTAATAAATGGTGTTTCGATGAATGAAAAATAAAAAAATGTCATACTTGTATCCAGATTGTATCGCCGAACTGAGCGTGAGTGTGTGCGAAATTTGAAAATGATTGCTGAGCCCTCTATTGAGTAGCAGCCTTGCGCCCTCAAAATTCATTGGGAATACATCTGGAAAAAAAAAACAATTATAGTTCACGCAAATGTCACTTTCCGCCATGATTCGTTTTGAACCAGGCTAAATTCAAATTGATGGAACTTTGATGGCTTAAGGAAATTCATCAAAATTTATCCACGTTCATCCGCGTTGGTTTAAATTGAAAAAAATTGGAATCACTCAAAAGATCATATTTTTGGATTCAGAAAAGTAGAATTGAATTTATTTTTCTGCAGCACATAAAAAATCTATTTTGCTTCAGTCAAATTTCGTTTGAAGTTTGTTCTAAAAGTTTTCAGATGAATTGTTATAGCTTAAGGGTGTAAAAATATTCGGAACACTGAAAACATGGGCGAGATACTATAGAAAATACGCAATTCGTCATATAACGGATAATTCATTTTCAAACGATAATCACGACATACAGCACCCAAAATCGTCTTTACTGTATGGAAAAAATCATTTGTCTTACCTCGCGATAGAAAATGAATGAAAAGGTCAAAGTTCTAATTGATGTTTCGTTTGAAAAAAGGAGTGAGTAGCTTAAAAAAAGGAGAGGGGTTATGATGGAAGGAGGAAAATAAAAAAGAAAAGCCCGGCTTTTGTGAAAATTTTACCTTTGCAGAGTTTGTGGAGTTCGTCAATAGTACCAGGATTTTCGAGACGAGCGCTTGTTTCCTGAGGTGCTAAATTACCGCTCGATATCTCAGGTTTTCCTAAATTTGGTGGATAAGCCGTGGATGGAGGCGGCGGTGGAGGTGGCGCGGACGCTGCTAAAACGTTTCCCATTCTCACAATTTTGTAATTTCTCTATGGGCTCTTCGTTAAATGCCTCTTTGATTGATTCCGATTGTTCGACAGCTCGTTTAACCGATTATTCGAGGAATTCTTTTACTCCTCTTGTCACGAGGTTTCTCGTTTAGACTTTTCTTTTTAATATATATTTACACGAGATAATCTCTATCCTCACCGCCGTACGACACACACCACGATACGCGGTTATACAAGTCGGCGTGCTGCAACGTGAGTCGCCATTTGTAAAGGGCCAACCACTGCCATCCGCTCTCGGCGGCGGTGAACGAAAAAAATTTTTTCGTTCGTTATACTCCTAGGGACAATTTACGTCTTTTGGGTTTGGGAGGAGAAAAATATGGTTACATTTGATATCACGTGAAATATGTTCGGTCGGTAAAAATCGGGTTTTGGTCAAATATGAGCAACTGAAAAAAACCGTTTCGTTATAATTTGTTAAATGAACAAGTTAATACATTTCGGTATTTTATAAATATTTATTAATTCTATAAAAAGCAACTTTTTCATGGACTCGACCTCAAGGCGGGTTGTGTGAGCGGAAAATGTGATTTATTTCCAAAGTGAATGGCAATATTATCAACAACTGACTACACTATCTATTATTCTATAAAGATATTTTATCCTCCATCACATTATTTTGAATATTGATTGAAATTTTGATTCAATATATATTTGTTTTTTCCGTGCGGTTTTACATCAGGTAGCAATTTCTTTTCTGCCAACTGTCGATAACTCAATTTTAATTTATTTGTCGTAATATACGAGTATCTCGCTAAAAATAGAAATTCTTCTGCCGTGCCGTCTCATTGCAAACGAGGCTTTTTCTTCGATTGCCGTTGGTTCAGTGATGGATCAGTAGGCGATCCGCGAAGGTTCTTTTGCCGTTTGTATGCGCCCCCCTCCGATATCTGGGTGGGATATTAACTTCACGCGTTCGAAGTCATAAAAATTCATTCATCTTTCCGCGAAAGATAATCCGCGGCGCGTTGTCACGCGGTCGATAAAGCGTCGTTCCGTTGGGCCGGTCTGCGGCGATTATTGCGAAAGGATCCGACGTCTTTGTCATTTTGACTGAAACGCTCGTTTCGCGAGAACGTCAGGGGAGAAAAAAGGAAAAAGGAGGAAAAAACTTTGTTACATAGCGACCAGCATATGTCTGAATATAAAATTGTGCACTGAAGTTTTTTTAAGCCGAAATCTTCGTTACCCTTTCATTATTTCATTTAAAAATTATTATACTACTATTATTATTATCGTGATTATCGTGGTTCTACCGGGTCTGAGGCTTCGAGTGTTTACAATGGTCCAAGGAATCCTCGAGATCGCGAGACCAACTCGAAGAAAACGTGATTATTATCCAGTCAAAATGGTAGATTAGAGATAGGCTCTTTATTAGCTTTACTTTTATTTATTTTTTCTTTCGGCTTTTTGCATTTTTCCCGTGTTACAATAAGAATAAAATAAAAAATAAAAAGCAACAGAGATCGCATCGACGCGGCTAATGAATTAAATTTCACACGCTCTCACTCGATTGTGTTGTGGAAACGGTTTTCATACTCTCAGCCAAATCGTTCACGTTTTATTCTTCGCCGTGCGTATTCGCTCGAGAAAACCCCTCGGATTATTGTCCTTAAATTGTACAGACGCGCTCGTTCATGGATCATTCCTGACAGATCAAGGGTAAGCTTTGCCAAAGATTTTTTTGCACTTTCTCATTTTTACATTCGTGCAAAAAGTTACACTAATTTTTAAATGTTAAGAACTTGATAGTGTTTCAAAAATGATTGATCTGTAATTAATAATTCAACTAATAGTTACAATTTTTTTGTTGTCAAAAGAAAAATTTTTCAAAACAACGTAGATTCATTTTTGTGGTGAGGAAAATGAAGAATTGGTAGTTTCGTATTTTTTTATTCTTTTTCTAGAGATATTTGAAAAAAAAATCATTCCAAAGAATTCATTTTTATGGTGTCTCATTTCATATATCACTATAAGAGGACCAGAAATAATGGTTGAAAGAAGATTTTCAATTCATATTTGGGTATGAAAAAGTATTGAATTGTGTTATTAATTTTCAGTTCAACCTGAAATGGGTAGTTCTTGGTGGCAGTGTACCGCATGCCTGAGAGCTCAGGAAGAAGACATTTGTGAATTACAGTTGAATCACTGTAATCTCTATGACGTACCGCCGGACGTGTTCATCTATGAGAGAACATTGGAGAAGCTTTATCTTGACGCTAATAGGGTAAAAATCATTCTTGAGTAATCTAGTAAAAAAACTATTGAATACTATTGAAACAACAAATTTCCTTCTACAATATAAGAGCGTACGAAAAAGAAGTTTCGTCTTTATTTTTTACAAGAAATAATACAGTTGTCGGTACAAGGATTGGCTAACTTGATAATGTTTTTTTTGTAGATAAAAGATTTGCCGAGGCCGTTGTTTCAATGCCATGAGTTGCGTGTTCTATCGCTCAGTGACAATGAAATTACTAATCTACCACCCGCCATAGCTTCGCTGATTAATTTGGAACATCTGGACCTCAGTAAAAACAGTAAGCTCAATGACGAATGATTCTTCGGTCTCTGCACGAACCGTTCTATTGATGTTTTCTTTTTGATGTAATTCGTTTGCTCTACTTGCAGGTATAAAGGAATTGCCGGACAGTATAAAAGAGTGCAAAAATTTACGTTCAATCGACATTAGTGTTAATCCATTCGAACGCTTTCCCGATGCTATCACATATATCGTTGGTCTTCGAGAGTTGTACATAAACGACGCTTACATAGAATATTTGCCAGCTAATTTTGGGCGTTTATCAGCCCTCAGAACTCTAGAATTGCGCGAAAACAATATGATGACTTTACCTAAGAGTATGAGCCGGTTGGTTAATCTGCAGAGGCTGGATATCGGAAATAACGACTTCACGGAATTGGTATGTGACCTTCGATCATTATGACATTAGGACTTTGAGAGTCAACAAATCCATTCATAGAAATAGAAAAATTTGCAAAAGTCGTAATGATTTTCCGTTACATAAGTCAATCGATCAGAGATTTGAACTTCATGATACTATTGGCACGTTTTCTCGTGTATCATTTTGCATGATTACTCAATTTTTTTTTTAGAACAAAAATCAGCAACAAACCGCGTGCTTAGAATCGAAACGATTTTCCGTGTCGCTTTTTGCATTTGATAATTTTCTTTTATATGCTCGACACCGAATGGTCGTTTTATCATCAGACGATCGCGCGAAAAAAATGAACCGTATAAAAATTATGAATGATGAATTATTGTTATTCGTATTTTTGACAATTGAATAGTATATCTAATGGAAAATTTGTTTTTTTGTTTAACTTTCTTTCGCAGCCGGAAGTCGTGGGTGATTTGACAAATTTGACGGAGCTGTGGATCGACGGTAACGACATAAGACGGATACCAGTTAATATCGAGCAGTTGTATCGTTTGAATCACTTCGATTGTACAATGAACGCCGTACATTTGGTACCTGCTGAGATTCAAGGCTGGCGCGACATATCAATAATGAATTTCTCGTCAAACGAGATATATCAGCTTCCGGATTCTCTGTGCTATTTGCGCACAATAGTTACCCTTAAAATTGATGACAATCAATTGAACTCACTGCCAGTTGATATTGGACAAATGTCAAACTTGGAGGAGCTTATAGTTACTAAGAATTTTCTCGAGTACCTGCCATCGTCAATAGGACTTTTGCGCAAGCTTCATTGCTTGAACGCTGACAATAATTATTTACGTAGCCTTCCACCCGAAATCGGTAGCTGCACCGCTCTCTCACTGCTCTCATTGAGGTCCAACAATCTATCGAGTGTACCACCCGAGTTAGGACATTTGTCCTCACTCAGAGTTCTCAATCTCGTCAATAACTGCATACAATTTTTGCCCGTTTCTATGCTCAATCTTACCAATTTGAAAGCTCTATGGCTCAGCGACAATCAGAGCCAGCCTCTTGTACCATTACAACAAGAATTTAATACGGAGGAGGATATGATGGTTCTCAGTTGTTTTATGTTGCCGCAAAAACAGCGACAGGAACTCGAACGTAAGTTGAACTCTTGCTCTCCTTCCTCCATAACTTTATTCCATGTTTTCCTTACATCTTCAAATTCATCAAAATGAATCAATTTTCAATAGGATTCTATTTAAAAAAAATTCTTACTTTTCTACTCGAATGCTCATTAAATAATGTAGACGAATTGCGAAAATATTGAGTGCATTCCGTTCTTCAAATACTTTTTTGCAATTGGCATATTCCTCCAATAAAACTCGATAATGTATCGATTAATTGCAATATTGAAATACCCCTACATCATGAGTTCATTTTATGCATGCTGCATAAAGTGGAGAACGAAGAAGCGGAGGTGGAGGAGGAATGAGATGGTAAGGTAGCGCTGCGATAAAAAAATAACCATGATATAATCGATTTTGAAAATTTATTTCCCTCCCAAACAAAATATTTTCTGTTCCTTCGTTTGATTGAATTGAAAGTTTAAGCGATGTAAAATCATTATCATCTTATGAGAGCTCGGAAAACGTTTATTTACATTTGATGCATTTTAGTACATGCCCAAGAATGATTTACCAATTATTTGATAAAGTTTTACATTATATTTTGTAACAATATCCCTACATTTTTATGTACAGTTTGTTATCTTCATGTCTGTTGAATTGAGTGTTGAATGAAGAGCGAAAAATCGATATTTTATGAAGTTTCAACTGACAATTGAATTTTTTTTTTTTTTTTAAGAAGTGGAGCAAGCCGTGGGTCCCATTTCCGGTTCGATCGTTGGCACCGGAAGGAGAATATGTTTTGCCGCCGAAGTTGAAACCGAAGTACCCAGACAATTACATCGTGCACCAACCCCGTATCCTAAAGAGCTCCGAAATCTTGCCAGACACGCCCGCAACCTTCAACATCAGACTGCGCACGATCAGAGGGTATTAATTGATTGAATTTATTCAAGCGTGTTAATCGAGCACACACGTTAACAGGGAAGCACAAAAAATATTACATCGTGGTCAATGAACACTATTTGTTCGTAGGTCCAAGCGGAACGTGAGACTTTGATTAAAGAAGCCGTTGTCGCTAAAGCTACCTCCGTTCTTGGTGTTGCTTCCATTACTGGGACCTGCCCCGCACAAACTAAAAGCAATAAGGTACAAAAAATGGTCTCCGCACGCGATACAGTGGATTTTTTTCCAAAAATAGAGACAAACTTAATTTTCCTGATGAAGGTTCTGAAAAAGTAATTGAATTTGAGACATTTCGACGTGGAAATCCTAGTGAAGGGACTCACTTTCGTTGTTATGAATTTCAATGCATTTCTTTGAACAGAATTCTTCCTACATATCTTCCACAACTGGTGAAAAGCAGTCGGAGAAAATTAACAGCGCGAACGGTTCGGTGAGTCGGGATAAAAGGTTCGATAAAAATGAGGACACGAACGAGGAAGGAAAATGCACCGTAATCGCGAAGGAAATGAGCCCGGAGATACGAGAAGCGAAATGCGTACGTAATCCAACGTCGGATTGTCTCGCAAGAACGCCGACTATTGCGGATTACGTCAACTCGACGTGGAAACCAGAAGAATATTCAAAAACAAATACCGCGAAAATCGTTGAATCGGAAAAACTTGCTGAACCGTACAAAAACACATCGTTTAATACGAGAATCTCGGATCGGTCGAGTTTGCCTACGGGAAAAACGAACGAAGTTCCTCCTGCTCCTCCGCCTTATCACATAGCTGCTGCCTTTTCTAAAAAAGCTGCCCTTTTTCAACAATTTAATCATGGTGAGATGAAAACAGCTTTAAATTTCCATTAGAATGTTTTTGTTCGAATCGAAATTCTGATGAAACTTCAATTAAAATTCAACGTATGCGTAGATCTGTTGATTATAATTTGTGTAAATATTAAAAAAATGGTTTTCAGCTCTACGATCAAACAACTCATCTTCACCGTTACCAACAGTATGTACGAATCATGAAGTGGCTTCTCCCCAGCATCTGCAAAATTCCTCGAAAACGCCCGAAAAACTAGAAAAATCTTTGCATCCCGGATCGATAAACGAGCGCGAAAACGAGTCACAAAATTCATTGGCGAATGGTGACGTTCCAGGACGTGGAGACACGCACGAAGCGAAAGATCGTGCACGTGGGAACGCGGCGTTAGAAACATCGCCGAATATTACGGAGAATCATTTGGAGGGTGATCGGCTGGGATTAAAACCGAGCAGAATCCCTATTTTTCGTACGAAAAATCCTGAGGGTTCGAATTTGGAAATTGATTCACCAGAAAAGTATGCCTCGGGGGAAGATTTCGAGAGGTTGAGGCTGGATCCTTCGGAAATACCGACTTCGCCAGTGACAGGCAAAAAATATCGTAGTCCGCTGTCTCTGCAAACACGTTTATCCGATCGCTCGTTGAAACGTCAAACGAACAATGGAAATTTCTCTCTCGAAGAAACAAACTGTCGTGGAAGTCCGAATGGATCTTTCGAGTCCTGCAACAACGGTTCCGGGTTAAAAACTCCCGGCAAAGATACGCGCAGAGATGACAATATAGAAAGTACAAATTCCCACTCGTTCTCATCAACGTTTGCCAATAATTGCTTCGTTGATGAACTCAATTCCAACAACTTGGAAAGAAACAACGCCTCAGTCATGAACTCGTCGTATGAAACTTCCAATGATCTTGACTCGATCGACACCAACAAATACGATCACGACGACAATGACAATCCGGATAGAAGACCGAGGCATCGATGGATGTTTGGTCCGCACAAAAACGTTAACGTGGTACGTTAATTATCAAAGCGTCCATTATTCGTCGAAGGAGTGACCCTCAAAAAATCATCCAAAAATCGATTTAAAAAAAAATTGAATTCAATATTATGTCCTTATTGATGCGTGACTTACGTTTTCGTATATCAAAAACTAAAATAGCTTGTATTTTAATTTTTCCTTAATCGTTGTCTTTTTCAGTTATCTGTTCAAGTGAGAAAAAATCCGGGGCTCGGATTCAGCATTGCGGGAGGAATAGCAGGCGCCGAAACGGTATGTTGATGTTTGATGACTTGGAGGAAACTATCGATCAATAATGCCTCAAATATTAGAACATTTATAGTTGAATCGCAGCATGAGCTTCGATCGAATTTCGACATTTGTGAAAAATAACATTCTCAGCTTGATCGGTATGCGTAGATTTATGTGAAATTTGTCAGGAATTTCTGTCAATTCTCGATCGTTCAAAGTTGGCCTGTATCTGCCTCCCACTGTTGATACCGTTTAAACTACGATGACGAGTGACTAAAAAAATACAAAAAATGATTGTTTCACCAGGGCATAATTGTGACGAAGGTGAATCCTGATGGACCCGCCCAGGGGACTTTACGTCCAGGTGACAAAATACTGGAAGTCGATGGAATAGATTTCACAAAGTCGGATCACAATACCGCCGTAGCAGTGTTGCGATCAACAGGAGCAATAGTGTCGATGCTAATCAGCAGACATCAATGAACAAATTTCTTCATGAATCTTATGGGAAAACGAATTTTTCATCATTTCAAAGAGTCTAAATTTACGTTTGAGAAAGTTCGTAATTCCAGTGGAAACCTATACAAAAACAAAATCATGCACGCCAAGAAGCACAAATGCACTTTTTTCTGTCTAGACTGAGTAGAATAAAGAAATTCGCTTGACCCCTTCGCAGTGTGGTGAAAATGAGATTTTCGTGCCATTTTCGGGTTGAACAAAAATTCTCATAAATTAAACCACGATGTACAATCGAATCGATGCAGTAGAAATATGTTGTTTTTCAAATGCCCTTATGCGTGTCGTGACACAAAAATGGCACAACTTTTTTTTGCCCCTATGCGTGTCACTCACAGTGAAGGGGTTGATCGTTTAATTTGATCCGACGGGATCAAACTAGAAGAACAGGAGCGTTAAACGTACTTTCGAAAACGTTTCGAAGAGAGATTCAATTTATTTTTCATCAAAATGAACATCCCGCGAAGCCAAAGATTGGCAGAAAAATGAGAGCGGAAATAATGTTGTTTTTACATTTTGTATACGAGCTTCAAATTCGTTGAGTAATATCTATTTCGAAGAGTTCAATTATAATAATGATTGGAGGAGGAAAAAATGGTTGTTAGAAAATTTCTTTTGAATCATGAGGACTGTGTTTTTCGTTGTTCAATCGAGTCGCGATGTAATGTTTACGCACATTTTTCCCTCTTCCTGAGCACAAACGCGTATTCAACAGTAAAAGGGAAAAGAGATCGAACGAAGAGTGAGTTTCGTGAAAAACAAACGTGAATTTGACTCGACACTCGTTCGTTCTGTTTTACCGTACTGACAATGTGCCACAAACAAAACAAACAAATATTTATTAACGATATACACGCATATTACAAACATAAAAATATATGCACATATATACATATATATCAATAAATATGTATATATGTTTATGTATTATACATATATATTATACACAACAAAAATTTATATGATATAGTTATTCGGATTAAGACGTAGAAAAGAAAGGAAAGATATTCTTCTATGTGCCGTACTTTTATCGGATATAATGTTATATATATACACGTATCGCACTGTTATCAACGGTATAGGATACTCTATGACTGGTTACAATAATTTAGAAATTCACAGCCCGATGTTGTCTGCTTGGTCGTTTTTCTTTGCTTAAAAAAGATCGTTTTCGTGGATAGATAATCTCTTTTTTTTCATGCTCATCGTTTCATGTTTCCGACTGATTGAGGTCATTAGGTCGTGTATTTTTGTTCGATATCTCCTGATTTTTGTTCCATTGGCAAATGATGAGAAGCGAAATAAAGTTGAGGCGAGAATAATTTCGAAAGAGGCATATTTACGGGCTGAATTTGTTAGATCGTTCATAACTTTCGATTCTTCTATTTTTTCATGAATTTTTTAATTTGTTATAACTTGTGAAACCGCCATTTGAAAAAAGCTTTCTTTCCCTGTGCATTTGTTGTAGTTTTGCGACGTGTTTTTTCTCTAGTTCACAAAGCTCGTGGCTTTTTATGAGCGTTGTTAGAATTATTGTCTCGGAGGATTATAGACGCGTTAGGACCACTTTGCATGAGTGTTATTAGTGAACAGAAATACTGCCATTCGAAAGAAAAATATTGTATCGTTCTTGTTCGTATTATCGTACTTGCATTTATTTCTATTCGACGTTTCGTGGCAACTCCTCTGTTCTTCTTCTCAGCAACCGACTGACGTTGGAAGAGTCGTGTAGAACATGTCGAGCACTCATTTATCGTAAGTGCGATTGCATCGATATTTACTCGAAATTGAAGAAAATGTAAATTCCAAACCTCTTTCGACAAATGTACCCTCCGACCGTAGATTTCTTTATTACGGCAGTACCTTCGATATTTAATAACACGTAAGACGTCCTGTGACGCGACACTATGAGACTAAACCAGAGATGGTTGCGTTGTATCACTTTTTTCTCACTTACGATCTTTCGTGAACGAAACACGAACAGATTCAATATCGTATTTTTCTATGTTTCATATTTCTACTGGTCTTCAAAAAAAGTGCAAAATTTTTCTCACAAATTTCGGTATTCATATATCTATAAGATTGTTATTCAAAAATTATATACGCGGATGAAAATGAAGAAATAATTTCTCGTACCCATCTTTGGACTAAAAATTAAATGGAGTTTTTACGCTTCTCTTTGCGATATATAAAAAAAAAAATTCTCAACACGAATAAAGCACACACAAATGCAGTTGAACTGCGACTATGTTTAACTCGAAAATTGAGATTTGCTGCGATTCGACAGGCTCAATTCGGTAAATCATGGATTTCCTATTTTTTAAAAATTTTCATACGCTTTTTTTTCGTGAATTTGTGAATTTGAAGGAACAGAACTTGGTACAACAAGTTGACTGAATTATTTTTCGCGTTGTTTTCTAATCTAATGCTTCAGGGTTTGGACCTGTGAAATGGGAGCTTGTCGGAACAGCGAATCTCTAGTTTTTCCATCGATAATCAACCATCGACTCTATTTTTTTGTCGTCTTCTTCCATGGATTCACTAGCACGTAAGATCCTTCTGCGAGCGAAGACTTCGAGTGATAAATACATAAAACATTGAAACAAGTGGACACACAAAAATTATTATCGTTATAGCATTACAATAGAGAGGGAAGAAGCGAAAAAGAGCAATTTCTTCGTGTCACGAAATGAATCATTTCGAAGTTCATCGCCTCTGGATTTAAGATTTTGCGAGAGCGAAGTAAGATTCGGGAATCGTTGCAACAGCTGAATTTCATGACATTATCTCGGTAATTTTGAAGGATTAAAGTAACCAATCGATTTCCTGAATATCTAAGAAAAATGCGGCGAGAAAAATCATGAGCACTCGAGCAATAATAATCAGTTCATCGGTTGCTATTTTTCACTAAAACGTATTTAAGAAATCACACGGACACGCTCGTATATATACGTCAAGTTCAATTTAGCGCCCTAGTCATATTGGAAGATTTTTTGCCAAGTCCGACTGTAATGTGTGAACGTATACATATATATGAATATATATATTTATTATGCATATTCTCATACCAGATTCTGCTCTACGAAAAAAATGTCATTTTTTAACTGCGAAAAGAAACTCGTATGAAAATTCTAGCAAGGGAATTATTGAAAATTTGTCTAACCCGATGATCAAACGATGAAATTCAATTGAGAATGGGGTCGTTTTCAAAAGCATCGGGTTTGTTTTCGAAAAATACATCTCCGAGGGTTTCTTTCCATGAGAATTTTTTAACGGGATTTTCTTTTGGCAAATCGGAGTTAAAAGTCGAGAGCACTCGTGATCAACTGAGGCAAGAATGTGAAAGGTGATATATGTGAATATATATTTTTTCGTCGTTGAAAATTTCATTCGAATTGACGTTATGAATAATACTCTCAATGACACTGATGTTTCATTAAACTTTGGTGTTTCGATCGTGCCCAGTTAAAACTTATTATAAGGACAAATGGAAGAAAGAATAAAAAATATAACAAAATAATAATTATAACAACAATAATAATAATTGTAACGAATAAGTTTTCAATGAAGCGGAGATTTTTTAAAGTGTCAGAATATCTCGGTCGTCGGGGCCGAGAGAAAGAGGGGGAGAGAGAACAGTGAGATCTCAAGTCAAATGACGGATTAGATTGTAAATAAAATAATGACTATCCAAGGACCACGAATATGAAAAAAATTTTAAAATAACAAAAAAAATGAACGTACACCGTTTCTACTTCTCCTACTCCAACTAAACAGACTGACTATATACGTTTTTCGATGATTTGTATTATCGTAATAATATAACGTAGTGTTTGATGGAAAAACTAAACCGAAAAGATCATACTATCTGAAAATAAAATGACTAAAATCCACTGAAAAACGTTGAAAGAACCGCATGTGAAATTTGTGAAATGGAAAAATACAAAATAAATATAAATGTAAATATATAAGCAGGATACAAGGACCAATGCGTATGATCCTCCACTCTTTTTATTCTCAACATTGGCATATAAAAAAAAATGTTTTTTTCCTCTCGCTCAAGAAAAATCATTTGAACGGCGAAACATTATTTGTACGTTACATTCAATTATTTAATTTATTTGATTTTATTTGTGTTTTATCTTATAAAAGTAAATGAGAAGGATTCTCCACGAAGTGTCGCCAACGGTTTGAGAATTTGGCCATCGTCACGCCGTCCACCACTCGATGATCCGCCGCCCAGCTCACCGTCAATATATCCGCCGCAATCACGTTTTGTAGCTTGTCAAACCTCGGCAGTTTTTGGACTTTTCCTATTGCACCGATCACCACCTGGGGCTGGAGAATCACTGGTTTCGTGTAAGTCCCTCCAACCTGTGAATCATTGAACGAATAACGCTCAAAAATGTCATTCTCTGAACTTATTTTGTCAAAATTGTTTTTTCTTTTTTTTTTTTCTTTTTTGTAAATTTTGGTAAAATTATTTTCAAATTGTAGAAATTAAACTCACGACGCCAATATTCGACAGAGAAAATGTTCCTCCACAAATGTCACCCAAAGGAATGCTACATTTTTTCCCAAGTTCTTGAAGTCTATTCAATTCTTTAGCGATCTCGGAAATACTGAGATTCTCCACGTTTTTTATGTTCGGAACGACCAAACCATCCGGTGTATCCATTGCAATACTTATATTGTGTTCTTTGAGGAGTTTAAGCGTTTGGGAACTTTCGTCCAGCCAAGAATTCAATCGAGGAAATTCGTGCAATGCCCGCGATGCTGCTTTTATGAAAAATGGCATAAATGACAACGAGATTCCTTGCTCCTTCATGTGATCCTTTACCTCACTTCTGTAAAGCACGAGTTTCGTCACGTCACACTCATCGCTGTAGACGAAATGAGGTATGTTCTGAAAAACAAATGCGATTTCACGTTACATTGGTTCGTTCGGTCTCTTCGTCAGTTTTGCTTCAATTGATACGAAAAAATATGATTTTTTTTTTTCATTTACTTTTTTAATTTTTAACTCCTGTACTGCATGCTAGTCAAATGAGTGCTAAATTTTCAAAACGCTTTTAGACCAAGTTTAACGTACCGATTAAATGTATTGTTAGTGGATTTGTATTAACAGCATATCTCATTAAGATGTAAAAATATAAAAAAGGATAGTTTTGCAAAAGCATCAACTGATAAATGCAAATTTTCATGATGACACATTTTCACTGGTATTTTTCAAAGAATTATCTGCATTTTTTGATCGACTTCATTGCAACAAGTCTCATTATTTTGTTCGTCAACCGGTCCTCTGTGAATCCACCGTGTAGTTGTTTTTTTAACTTGATCGTTTCACTGTTGCAGCCAATTGTTCATTAAGTGAAAAAACTTTTTCATTCATAATTTCTCTCTCAGGAATGAGTTTAAAGGAAAATCTACGCGGTAAATTCGTAGAGGATCAGTTGAGGAACAAAATGAGACTTGGTGCAATAAAATCGGTTAAAAAATACAGACGATTCTTTGAAAAATACCTGTGAAAATGTGTCATCATGGAAATTTGCATCTATCAGTTGATAGTTTTGCAAAACTATCATTTTAAATATTTTTTCACGTTAATAAAATATGCTTGAATACATATCTACTAAGAATAAGTTTAATCGGTACGTTGAACTTGGTCTAAAAACGTTTTGAAAATTTAGCACTCGTTTGACTAGCATACAGTACAGGAGTTACCTTAAATCATATTTTCATCAGAATGTGAATATATTTTATTGAAATATTTCTATCTATTTTCGTCAGATTCAAACGTTTTGTGAACATAAAATTTTTCATCATTATAGTAACAAACGCGTTTCTCGAAAATTGTTATAAATTATCGAATAAACAAATAATTTCGATCAACTATTGGGAGAACAATGATAAAAATAATAAGTTTGTGAAAAATAAGATATTTATAAATGCAGAATTTTGTTTCAGGCTTACGAGAGACTGAGTCATGGATTTCCACATGGATTTTTCGTAGCCTTTGAGAGAGACAATTCCGCTAGCAGATTGATCAGGGCTTGTAACGAAATTGGCACGAAATCCTGTCGCCGTCGAGCTCTTCCCGGGGGATTTTTTTTCCAAATAGCCAAGTAAATCTTCCTTGAGAACTCTGCCATTTTTACCGGTCGCAGTGACCTCGCCGAGATCGATATTATTCTCCCAAGCGATTCGCCGCACCGCCGGCGTGGTGAGGAATTTTTTAATCGATTCAACATTCGTGTCGTCGTGATTGACGTGCGCGAGATGAACATTCGGCGGTGCACTCGCGGCCAAATTTTCACCGGCTTCCGCTCTTATCTGATCGTCCGTCGTTACACCCGGAATATCGTCCAATAACTCGATATCCACGAGGGAATCACCCACCAACGCTGTTTCATCGATCTTGTAATGAAGCGTTCGAACATGACCGTCGTAGCGACTCGTTATCGTTACCGATGCTTTGTCACTTTGCACTTCGCAGATTTGATCGAATTGGGCTACCTTGTCGCCTGGTGATACGAACCTGCAAATTTATTCGTCCTTTCACACTTTCATGCATAAACTTGATAACATTTGAGGGAACTAATCGAAAAAGAGATTTTTTATATCCGAGGCTCACTTTTCTTTTTTCACAAAAAACTAACAAAGTTTTATTCAGCAATTGCCATTCCTTTTATTCCACTCGTCGCAGCTGTCGTGCTGTCGGACTTTCTAACACTTTTATGAAAATAATGATAACTCGAGATATTCAAATGCGATCGTTATTTCAATTTTTTAACTATCTTCACCAAATTTATTCTTACCGAGTAATTGTCGAGGTGAAAAATACAGATTTTATGAATTTTCATTTCATCGTTTAAAGTCACAATCGCGGCGCGTTATTATTTTCAGGTTTGCATTTATCGAATTCAGCAGTTGAATCTATACCGGTGAGAAAATCTCTCGTCGCGAGACTAACGTTGAAAGTACTGGAAGCACGACCGCTGACCGGTTGAACTGAACTCTTTTCACTTCACTCATTTCCCTTCGAATATTCCAGTTTTGTGAAATGAATTGGAAATTGTGTCATTGTTTTAGTATGTTACCGAGCATCGTTTGAATAATTTTCGAATAAATAAATTTCGTCTAGCGCAACCGCAAGAGATACGTTATGCTGGGAGTTTCATGAAATTGAGCACAAAACTGAATTGGTCATGGGTCGATAAGAGCAATGCTGCATGACAGAAAATGGAGCTGAATGTTTATACGAAATATTTCACGTCCATGAGATAAAATACGTCACCATTCTTTAATGGTAACTTCGCGTATTCCCTCGCCGATGTCGGACAATTTGAAAGGTACGACAGTCCCATATTTGGCCGAGCTGAGCGAGAGAAACCGACCACTTCCAGCACAGGCGACTTTGCCCTGTCAAAAAATGGAATACGAAGCTGCTCGAATAAGTTGAATAATTCGATCTAAACAAATCGATCCAGAATTCTATCTCACTCGAATTTTATCCATACATTTAACAAATAAATTCCAAACTTCTGAAAAAAAATCTACAAAATATAAAAATACATTGGATAATGGAAAAAAAACGAGGTATTTGTAACAATTACCAGTCGCACGAACGCTGAAACACGCAAAGCCATTCTCCGATTGCTGTTTACGCCCGACGAAATGATTCTTCACTCGAATAATTACCAGAAAATTTATAAGCACACAGATTTCAAATGAAATAATGTTTCGTACTGTTAACAATAGTGAGTGTTTTCTCAATGAAAGTTCAACATGTTATTCGCTTCACTATAGCACGATCGTATGTCTTTTCACTGCGTGATTTTTATTGTGAATAATTCTCGTATTATAATCCATACCAGAAAGAAATTCATGATTACGTAGCCAACGTGTCAATAACACTGATAAGAAGTAAGACGGAACAACATGTGGCGCACGCACACGTAGTCTCCGTTCTCGTTCCGCTCTCTGCAATACACTGATGGCGCAACCAGTTTTTCGAGATATTGAAATTCTAATAATTCTCAATCACTCAGCTTTTGAGGCTCCGTGCACTACTTTATGTTGAAAACTCTATCGACCAAACTAGTTCAGCCCACTCACTGGGACCGGCCGAACCAGGTTATCCTTTAAGCTTCGGAGGCCAAACTAGTTCGGACTACTCGATGCGCAGGCTCAGGCCTTGGGCCGGCAAAACTAGTTTAACTGGCAAAATCGTCAGGCAAAACTAGTTTATCTTCCTAAGGGGGCGGGTAAACTAGTTTTTCCTTCAAACTAACTGCGCCCAACTAGTTTTTCCTGCAACTTGGGCAGTCTAAACTAGTTTTCCCTAAAAATTGGGCAGTCTAAACTAGTTTTTCCTACAACTTGGGCAGTCTAAACTAGTCAAATTGGAAAACCGGGCAAAAAAAGTAATAATTTATTAGGAAATTGGGCAAATGAGCAAAATGAAAAAGCAGATTCGCTTATTTGAAGAATTAGCCCATCAAAACCAATTTACAGGAGAACTAGTTTATCCTAAGAGTCGAAAAAGTCGGCCAGGAATAACTAGTCTGGCCTGGGAATCGATAAGCAAAAAACTGGTTCAGCCTGAGAACAGAGTTTCGTTGTTCCACCGGCCGCAAACTCGGTAATTTATAAAATCACGACTCTTGATTACTGTAATCAAATGAAATTCGTTGAATTAAAATCCAGCGTCCGGTGTTCAGCTCTCCTCGGTCGTATGGCGTAATGAAAATCGAGATCATGACCCCGACGGAGAGACATTTATCCGCAAACTTATTTTGAGCCGCACGGGCAACGAACAATGTGCGAACGAATTTTTTTTCGGTTTTGAAATTTCACGAACGAAGATAATCGACGTTATTTTATGTTCGTTTGGCTAGGAATTTGAGTTTAAACATTTGCTTCGTGTGGGATACCAAGCTCTGATAAGAAAAACAAACCGACCTGCTTTTACCTCTGGCCACTTGTTTTTTTTCCCTATTTATATTGCTGTCGAGGTAATTAGTTCGTAAATGTAAACACGCCGAGGTAGAAAATAACACACGATTGTATTTTCGCTAATGGCCACGAAATTCCTCTAAAAAAAGGGAGTAAAAACAAAATAAAATGCAACATAAATAGAAGGGAACGAGGAGCGGACGAGGCAGCAGGAGAGGCGATCGTGCGAATGACGAGTGAAACGAAATCTCATCGTTTTTTCGAATTTCTTATATTTCCTGCGATTCTTCCAGTGCCTCGAATAGAACTTTCAATGGAATTCAACGTTCGAGTATATAACAACAACCATCTCTCTGCTTAATGATATTGAATTAATATTAAAATCACAACAGTGATATCGATATTGCGCTCGTTAAACTTAATTACTAGTAATATATCGTCGCGACCAATGGGCTTGTAGGCAGGAGAAAAACGAATGAACGAAGCACCGAAAGCGGGTATCGAATGTCGAGTTTTTACTGTCTCGTTATTCCGTAGTTTATCGTCAAATAATTCAAGTTTTCGGTTGTGAAATTTGAAAAATTTGGAAAACGAGAATCGCTCTGGGGTGAAACCCGGCGATGAGTGGATGGCGTTGCGCGACAGGCTTCGACAGAGCTTGGTGGATAGCGCCGTTTTACAAACGAGTGCGATTGTCCCGGGACAGATGATGAATTTTGAAAAAATATATGCACGCCTGTACGATTCCGTTTTCCGCATTTGGCGCTCGTTATACTTTGTAAATATGTGTATCGATCGTTGACTGCATTTAGTCCGTCTTAGGAGTGATTAAAAAACGGATTAATGACCGAAGAAGAGGCGCACGATGCGAACAGCGAAGATGCGTTTAGGCTCTCGAGGGTGAATTATCTTCGATTCCACCGTCACCCTTCGACGTTTCGCTCCGCGTCGCTTATCGCTCGTAAGCACAACAACCCCTGCCACGCGTGGGGTTGGGAATTGAAATAAATGACTCGGCAATAAAGCAAGCGAGTAAAACATGTTTTTAGGTCGCGCGAGCTTCTTTTTCTCTCTATGAATAAATGTTGTCCACGAAAAAATACATTCACACGTTCGAGCGGTAACAATATTAGGCAACGACAATAATGACGGGTGATCGATATACAATTCTCCTCCTTTTTATCTTCCACCTTGTTGTACCTTATTCGAATAATGTGCGAACGATGAGGCCGATACAGACAGTTGCCGTGACACATTTTTTCAATATACACGTGAACGAGTCGCGACCAAAACAAGTGAAACACGATGAGGCTTTTCTAAGGGCCAACTTTCCTCGATCAGCCAGCACCAATCCCATTCTCATTCAGAAGCTGACAATATTAGCCACGAATTTGAAGAGTTCATTTGGAAATCCTCCAAATTTTAAGAGACCTCCGAAAAAGGTGATTTTGCTCCACTCGTTTTGGACCCAACCGTGCAGAAACGACTTTGGTTTCTCTCTCTATATATATTTATTATGTAACTTATTGCTAGACGATGATGTTTATTTATCGAGGGCGAAGTATATCGACAGGCCCTCATGTTCGTCGATCTAAATATTTTCTCTCGTATATCGAACTAATCAACATCATTAACTCGTTTACTCTCATCCATTTGTCATAAATAATCTCTAATATTAATATATATATATTTGTCTATCGGGGTGAGCCAGTTTGAGGTTTCCTCTTTGATGATGAGAAATTACGAGAAAGAGGGATGCAAAGGGAGACGGAAATTGAGGCGGTTCTTGTAAAATGCTGGAGAGATTATAATCGTCTTGATCGATTGATATTTTTTCTCGGCAAGTCGATGATTCGGAAAGAAGAAACTGAAAAACGGACGAGCGCGGCGTATGTCGTGGTATACAAATCGGATTTGTCGCACTCAATCAAGGCGACTTCCACTCCCCGCGACGTTCAACATGGCGCACAATCTTGCGGGATTCGAAACGACGAAGATTGATGAATGTTAGCAAACACATTTACAGTTTTCCCTTCGCTTCTCTCTCTCTCTCTCTCTTCCTTTAATCTCGGCTGTTTAAATTTTCGCGTCCGTAGCGAGCTCGATCGCGAGTTCGGATAATCGATTTGATGCATTTTTCACGAAGTTATTCGCCGGCCAATTCTCCCTCCCTCCCTCCCTCGACGTCCTTGAGCGCTCGTTTCTTTTTCAGGAACTTGAACGACGAGATTCCTCCTCTTTGGCCTTTCCTCCGAGCTTGTATTGCTCCAGCTCTCACCTTTTTTCCTCTCGAACAGATACGCCAACATTCGCACGCAGACACACACATACGCGAGCTTACGCAGACACCGACATCGTACAAATTTAATCACGCTAAGTTCAGCGAAGTTTAGAGCTGGGCAACTTGCTCGTTATTCGTCTGATTCGAAGCGTTCGAAGCTAAAGAAATCTCCGTAACGCCGACGGACGTTTGCACCACCGCGCAAAGGGCACTTCGAAGGGGCACGTGTTCACTTCCCGTTTCGCATCCAGTGTCTGTGAAAACAAAACAAAAATCAAATTTCCTTCTTTCGAATCGCTCGATAATCGAACAACTTTAAATTAAATCACGAGACATTTTTACCTCGGAAAGCCACATAAACATCGAAACGCGATAAAACAGAAAATGAAAGCAAAATAATCGGAGATCAGATACAAAAACAATCGTCGGTTTTGACAAATTGTTGAAATAGCACAAAAATTTCATCGAACGACATGATGTGTTCGTTCAAAACGGCGTCCGGCCTAAATAACCTCCCTCGAAATAACCACGCTCTAAATAACCTGGTAAAATAACCAACGAACGAAATAATAACCATGAACAATATAACCCATGGACGGGACAACCACGAGAATAATAATCGTCATTTGAAGTGAGCTTATTTAACTCAGTAATGCGATATTTTTATTACTAGATTCGAAATGCTTCGTTATAAATTTACTGTCTATTGTTTTTAACATATTCAACATCTCGAGATGTCTCGACAACACCCACCCCGCAATTTTTCTTCCCCCGCATTGGTACGTCGTGCACGTGTGTTTTTGTTTGTTTTGGGATATCAGAGTTATTCTGTTCATGGTTATTTTGAGCGAGGTTATTTGGGATGGGAACCGTTCAAAAGATTGGAAATAAAAAATGAGAGAAAATAATTATATGAAAAAGCTGCAAGTAGAAAAGTTTAATGGCAGTACAAGATCCTGGGTCCAAATGATTGGAAGGCAAAAAAACTTGATGTCCAGCTCCAGGAGGATGCGACGAAAGTTCTTGTGACAAGAAATTTGTTAACCGGAGGTTTGTTCGAGCTGAATAACGAGTTTTTTTCGAGGGAATCGATTGAGCTAGCAGCTATGAAACTGAGGTAAGGAAAATAATACAAGCAGTGGGTTGTTTGAAAATGGTGCGATCCCTTTGGGAAAGGAAGAGAAAAAGGGGAGGATGGGAGGAGGAGGTTGGCGTCTTATTGTCGTTGCTAAGAGTCGGTAGAGAGTTTTGTTTGCGTGTTATTTGAAGGAGAGACTCTCGGAGGGTTGCATCGATCACGAGATGGGGAAGGAGGTCAGGGTCGTCAATGTCAAAGAGGCATCGCGAAATGACCTCAAAGCCAGGATCAGCTTGGGTCGGCTATGAATAAAAGGCTTTTCGGATGAAATCAATAAGCAGTAATAATAGTTGAAAGGATTATTGATCGCGTCAAGCTTCTCAGACGCTCCTCGATACCGAAGTGGGCAAGGAGGGCGCCAAATTAGCGGAATGTGACAGGCGCTCAGCTCGTCAGTGTTTTTCTTATCGCGCGTATCGCTTTTACTCGAGTTTCCTATTTTTTCACCTACCGGAGGGTCGTCAGTAGGGAATAAGCGACCTTGAACCGTTCGAAATCACGGCGCCCTTCGTCCCGAAGCGTACTTAACGACCCATTAAGGATTAACAAAACGCGATAATATGTTAACGCCTCCTATCGGCCAGGATTTTCCTCGCAAACGCGAAAGATCCGAGCTTCCAAACTCCCGCGTCTAGTTTAACCGGCACGTCGTCCTGACATCAGTCAAGCTTTATCGAGCCCGGATCTCATGTAAGAAGGGTTGACCGTACTCGATCAGGATTGCGCTCAGACACACCCGACAACCTGTGTTTTATGGCAACTCCTTAAACTTTCCTTTGGCCTGTACAAGCCAGCAGAGTAATGTTCCGTTTATTGATCATGCGAGCCTTGGCCTTCCGAGCTGGGAATAAACAATGTACCATTCCTGAATTTACAACCTCCATCATTCAAAATCCAATCTTCCAAATCCCACTACTTTTTTCCCCGTCGAACCTCCGCCTCATTTACATATTGGAATTCAAATGAAATATTACATCCGATCGTTTAGTCAGCCCTCCGCTTGCTTACACACTTTTTTACCACGTTTCCTTACCATATCGAGAGCGACACCAGAGAGAAAAAGAGAGAGAGAGAAAACAATCACGATTTTTTCTTATATATTTATGTACCAAGAAATCCTCCTTAAGGAAACATTCTTTTGGGGATCCCCGAAGGAATCATCCTTCGAGACTCTCGCTTTCGATGATAATTACGTAGTACAGTTTTGTACTGCCAAAAGTCACCACATGTTTCAGAGTAAAAGTATTGGACACCAACTTCCCTCGTATGTCGTTGCATTTACTCTGGTCAATGTCACTTTGTGTGTTTTCAGAAAGTTTGAAAGATAAAAAATATGAAAAAATGGGATAAACGAAAAGAAGTGTAGCGCGTGAAGAGAGAAAAGCAGAATACAAGAGACTGAAAATATTTGCAAAGATGTAAAAATTGAAAAAGGAAATAGAAAATCTAAAAGAGATGGCGAAATTAGCCCAATCCGGCAAGAAAAGATTGTCAATGAAGATCGTGCCAACGAAGGTAACTGTCCTGTTTTTGATCGACAGAGCTCAATCAAATGATTGGTAGAGCTTATTTTTGTACGATAGGACGCCAAACAGAAATCTAAACGGATAGAGCCCGATCATACGATGAGACACTAGGGAAAAACTTGATTTATAAGAGAAAATCACACAGGGAATTGAACATTTTATTACCATTTACGATTTTGAAGTAGAAAATTATCATTATGATGGATTTACAGTTTTTGTCTGTTCAGTAGAAAAAGGGCATATAAAATGTAGTTTCGTTGTTTAAAGACTTTTGGATTGGAGATATCGGAAGTCATGGAAACGAATGAATAACAAGGTTGAAAGAGTGAGAATTCTGGAGACAAGATATGAAAAATATCGATTAATAAATAACATCCAACTTATTCGTATAAAATAATAAAAATCTATTGTTTTTCTTACGACAATTTCATTTTTCTTTTTTCACCCCTTTAATCGCATGAGATGGAGAAAACAGATATCGCTATGACAGAGGATTTGCATGTCGAAAAAACATTTCACAATAAAGATGCAGGGGTCGAGTCAGCTGATCTCGATACGCTTGGAAAACTTGGAAAGGACCCTACGAAAGTCACACGCAGCAGGATTCACAAAAAAAAATAGCCACGACCAGAAAACTGCGATTTAGAGGCACCAAAGCTTAACGTCGAAGTGGCAGCAACAATAAATGAATTGGCTTTAAAGAGAGATGCACATTTCTTTGAGAGGCAAAATTAAATAGATTTATCATGAAGAATAATTAGACGTTAAAGTAGTTCTAGACAAGGCAGAAATAGACACTTTTCTGTATGGCGAGAATTTAACTAATAAAGTTAAAGAAGCCTAAACTATTACCAAGGTCAGCAAGGAAATGAAGGCACAGCCGATAATCAACAAAGAGCGGACGGTAAAGCCGGCAAGGAATTTAAATTGGAAACGCCCGTTTGTCGAATAGAGAGCATACCAGCGCACAAACGGGCAATCGGTACAACAATTCGTCTTATCCAAAAAGATCTCATTCTCAACAAGAGAAAGCATCAACCGAAATCAACGAATTGGAAATCCCAACCAGGATATCGACCAGCATGGAACTCGAACAGGAAGAGGTTTAGAGGTGAAACTTGCATGCAGATTAAAGCATTTTAACCGGTTGACTGGTGAGCTTTTTACCAGTTTTTGTGCCAAAATGGTACGAGCCAATACGCTACCGAAAATCACGATAATTTATTTCTGAGGGTTTCCGAGTTTGCCGATTCCATTTTCATGTGATAAAGCATGAAATTTTCGCAGTGAAAAATTAACAAATTTCACCCTGAACCCCTATTTTTCACATTTTTGGGGGTACCGAATTTTGTTTGATATCGATGAAAGAGTTAAGTGTGCTAAAAAACTAAAAATTTTCATGTCATATAGCATGAAAATCCATTGAAAAAACGAAAAATTTTACCCTCAACCTTCGATTTTCCCCATTTCCAAGGGTAGTGGGGTGAAAATTAAGTTCAAAAATCGACTCAGCGACCCAAAAAACCATTGTATACCAATTTTTGTCCAAATCGGTTGAAAATTTAAAAAGTTATTTTAATATGTACACATATGATACAAAACCAGAATGGGCCCGACTTTTTTTTGTACATATATGATCCAATACCAGTCAACCGGTTAAAAGGGAGTGAGAATCCATAACAACGGATCTTTCCATATCAAGATTCATCAATGGATATACAATACCGTTCAAAGTTTCACTTTTTCAATACAAAATACCGAATGAACTAGTGTTAATTTAAGGAGGGTGGATCGCGACGATACAATGTTGCCATACTAAAGCATGTTAAAAATATTGAGAATTTCAAAATGATAAGAATTTCATAAAATTTGGTAAATGTATTCTTTAAAAACATATAAGACGATCTAAATATCTTTATATTTTTCTACCACATAGCTCTCGAGTAATTGAACACTAAAGTTCACGTGTATAAGCATAGAGTTTACATATATACAGTTATACACCTCGTGCATAAGAACTTCGATTTAACGCTCAATTATGCATAACCATGTGGTAAAAAAATTTGAAAAAAATTGTATTTTTACACAAGATGCCAAAGAATGTTATCACCAAATTTGATCAAATTTTGATTATTCTGATTTCGTGATCCACCCTCCTTAACTCGATCGCAATGGAAATTGCTATACTAAAATAATTACAGAAAAGTGCAATTGAACCTTGCGAACCGGAAATGGGACAATTTATATCAGCATATATTTATATATATTTCAGCAACTGCAATTATACGAAGAGACTCGTTCGAGATGATTTCATTCCCACCCGGTCTTAGACCTTTTTTCCCTTCCCCAGAGATGAATAAATTTTCAATAAGTAACTCTAAAGAATACTTCTACTCTGAAACTCTGAAAAAGTTGAGCTTCACCTACAGGTAGTTTTGTTTAACTGTTCAATTTTGTCGGATTATTTTGATCGAATCATTTATTTCGTTATTCTACAAAGATTCAGACGTATTTTGTTCCAATTGAACAAACGGTTTCCGAAAGTATTCCTTTCGCGTGACCGTATTTTTTGGTGACGCAAACCAGGGCACTCGAAATTTGGATTGATTCCTAACCTCTGAGAAGTCGCTGTTAAGGAGGGTGAATCACGAAATCAAAATAATCAGAATTTGATCAAATTTCGTGATACCATTCTTTGGCATCAAGTACACAAATACAATTTTTTTCTAATTTTTTTGCCACATGGTTATCGCATTATTGAGCGTTAAATCAAAGTTCTTATGCGCAAGATGTATAACTGTGTATATGTATGTAAACTGTATGCTCATACACGTGAACTTTAGTGTTCAATTACTCGAGAGCTATGTGGTAGAAAAATCTAAAAAAAATTATATTGTCTTACATATTTTAAAGAATGCATTTACCAAATTTTATGAATTTTTATCATTTTAAAATTCTCAATATTTTTAACATGCTTTAGCAACATTGTATCGTCGCGATCCACCCTCCTTAAACATTCGGTAACCCTTTATTTTTATCGTCGCTATAGATTCCTTGAATTTATTTCTATCTATGAGACAGCTTGTATCGGGAACTTGGAATTATTTAGTATATGAATTGTTGAATAGAAATGTAGCGATGATGGAATCTCCATAAGCTCCGCCCGTATAAATTTGACGACTTTTGAGGTTTTAATTCTTTATTATGTTCGATAACCTGACCCGAAATTTCGCCAATCCATTCGCATGCACTTAACTGTAATTTAAAATCAGTTATCAGTAGAATAAGAAGGGAGCAGGAGTTTTGTTTTATCGAAAATAATGAATATCGTAAAAAAGAAAATAGCAGGACTCACATCTGGTGACGGAGGAGGTGCCGACGCTGCTGCCAGGTTTCTTAAAGGTGCTGCCACCCATGGTGACCTTGCCTCGTATATTTTTATCGGGCTGGAAGACTATAATATAGACTTTGGGTGAGTATAAACAAACGAGAGTAACGGAAGCACTTAAGCTGATGGCGACGCAGAGGGTGGTGATTTGGGTTTCGTGGGCGTTGCCGGTGCCGAAGTAGATGGGTACGAAAGCGAGCCAGATGATGCAGGTGGTATACATGGTGAAGCCGATGAACTTGCTCTCGTTAAAGTTTTCGGGTATTTTGCGAGTTTTAACCGCGTAGATGGTCGAGACGGCGATGAGGAAGGCGTTGTAGAGTTGAGAGAATAGAAAACTCATGTCTTGGATGTTGCACTTGAGGATTACTTGTCGTCGGTCCGGATAAAAGTGCCTCGTTCCAGGGGGCTCGACGATCATCCAGACCAGGGTGAGGACCACTTGGAAGGCGATGAGGGCGGCTGCGATGCAAACTTGCGAGGTCGGGCTTATGTAACGCGGTCGGACCGCCGACCTCGATGCGGAATCGAAGATCCGGGCGATTCTATTCGTCTTGGTCAAAAGGGCGCCGTAGACCGCGCTGAAACTTACCCCGACGCCGAACCGCTGGAGAACACAGGTGATCGTCGTCGGCGTAGCCAGCAAGAGAAAAGTGTTCAAATAACAGAAGAGAACTCCGGCTAATAATATTATCGTCAATTCACGTCCGGAGGCACGAACGACCGGGGTATCACGATGCTTGAACATCAGTCCCGCAACTACCAACGTCACGACAATCCCCAAACACGAGATCGCCGCCGGTGCGATCGCGAATCCACTCGTCCATTTAATATGCTTTATCGGCAACGCGTAACAACCGCGCTTATCCTCGTGCGGCCAATATCCCGGCTGACAGTCCTTACACGTTTTCTCGTCGTAAACGTACTCGTATTCCTCGCAACGATCGCAAACCCAGCAACAGGTGTCACCCTGTTGCTTCCGGATCATTCCAGGCTCGCATGGCAACGAGCACGCTGAAATCGGTATCTCCTCCGTCCCCTTCGCCCAGATGAGCTCCTCCGTGCTCAGGTCCAAACGGTTGTACCATTTTCCAACCACCTGCCAAAATCCAGAGAACTAAGTTTTTCTCGTGCATTTATCGCCTTCGATGGACTTTACTTTTTTCGATCGCGCATCGGAGGACTTTTCTTTCGATTTTCCCGGGATTCTTTCACCCTCGGAACGTTCCCAAGTTTTCGAGGAAACACTGACCGCGAGGGGAGCGAAAAAGTTTCGTCCATTCTTCGACAACTTTCAGGCCACGGAGAATAAGAGTTTCGGTCAGCTGGCTCGAACGGTCAACTGACCGAGTGCGTTAATAAATAATTGACGAAATTTCTTCGGTACTAGAAGCTCCTTCTGCGCTCAATGTTTCCTCTCACGCTACGAAAGAGTTTCACTAATAGTAAAATTGTTCATTAATAAGAAAGCTTTCTCGAATGAGTTAAACTGACTGCGGAAAATTTGACGTTGCCGAACGTAATTGAACTCGAGCCAGAGGGGCCGTGAACGAAAAAAAAGGTTTTCTTTTGGATTCGACATTGCGGGAATAAAGATTCAGAATGACGCTGAGGTTTGCGACGTTATGGAGTCCAACGAAATGATGTGAAAAAACTCTCGAATAATTCCGGTCAATCTCCAATTTTGTTTTTTGCTGAATTTGCAATTCGTGGTTTTTCTACCTACACCAATGACTCGTGAAATAAATAATTGGTGAATTACAAATTTTTTTTTCGTTCATCTCGTTGGACTCCAACGTTGCAAACTGGAGCGTCGTAGATTCGGGGACAATGGAAGATCCACTTTTGAGGAAAACCAAGGACATTTGGTTGCGACTTACCCGATAGTAATATCCGTTTGTTCCGCTTTGATTGGCCTTCTGGAAATTGAGGATTTCATACCGCGCTAATCCGTCGCCGTGTTGATCGAATTTGACTTCGCTTCCAGCGAGATCTGTACAAAGATGAGGCGCGAAGAGAGGCGTTGAAAATACGTGTGTGCGTGCGTGTGCGTGAGCGAGAAGCGGCGTAAATCATTATCGTTTTAATCATTAAGGTGAACGTTCCTTTGTGATTGAAAGTCATCGGAAACGTGATTCAGTCCCGAGACAAACGGCTTTTAATGAAAGAACGAGGAATCTTGATGACGAATTAAAACACGCGAGAGCGAGAGCACGCTACTTGACATTTTGAGTGAAACAATATAGCGGGCGATCGGGAACAAAGGGAATTTCAAGATTAAACCAGGAATAGAACGTTCTTGATAATTATGGCCGGACGAAAATCCAAGTGTGATTTATGCGACGAAGGATACGCGCGAGACGTTTGATATTGCTCCATGAATTTATACATGTACTTTATGAAGGTGCATATAGGTGCACGGCTGCGGGAGCGATGAAGCAAACTGCCGGAATGAACGTTAGAAATGATTTCGGTATAGCCGCCGCACGAAGCGACCTCGTTTCCGATTTCCCTCGAGCCTCGAGCCGCCCCCCTCCAGAGCGATAAATTATTATCACGCCTCCACTTTTCAGTATACGGAGCGACGCTGTAACGTGTGATATTTCTAATAACAGGCTGCGCTCGTACACAAATTCATTTGTTCTTGCCCGCGATTAATTCTCGAATAAATTCATGAAGAAAGCTTCATTAATCTCGCAATTACTTCGGTTTAATAACGGAAGCTCACCGTAGCTTTTACAGCTCCGGTTATTACTGCCTTGGCGCTCGGTCTTAGCAGCCCGCGCGAGTTCGCGTGCTTAATAGGCCCCGAAGAAACAGTTGTACTTTCTCCATTTTTCCGCGCCCTCCCACTGCAAAACTGCAAAAAGCATATTTCTCGAAAGCAGTCGAGCATTCGAAAGAAAGTTCCTGCCAATTTTCTCGGGGCGGATTAGTCTCCGGGGGACTCGATGCCGGTAGCCTCAATTAAGGCAGCGAACAATTTCGAAATCAGCCTACAGAGAAATTACCCAACGAGCATTCTTATTTTCGAAGAGGGCAAATAAGATTTAGCTACGATACGAAAATGAGCAAGTTTTAATGACAGTCGCTGAGTTTAGTGTCTCATATTTTTATTCCCCATCAATAGTCAGGCCAATGCCAGCAGAGGCCATCGTCGAAGAGCTTTATGTTTTGGTCTCCGAAGAAAATGGCGTACACGCTCATCGAGGCGCGCTCATATTTATATGCAGCCCGAGCCAATATTCAGATTTTTTTCTCAGATCTTTTTAGCCTCTCTTCGCATGAAACGTTGACACGAGGCTGTACAGCAGGGAATAAGTTATCGAAAGGAGGCTCTCGCGACGTCAGGTGAATTGAGACGAGACGCTTTTCCCCGAGATTCTTTATCCGGGAATATAACTATACACGTGTATCTGTACGAAGGACTTTTCGTTTGGTGGAAACAGCAATTTGCGAGACGTGCAAAGCTCGAGGATCGATATCCTTCCTTCGGATATTGCCTGTAGTGTGACTGTACTTTATGAAAGCTCATATTTCTGTCCTTGATACAACTCCATTATTTTTCTCTCTTTCCTTTTTTATTTCCTTTTTCTCCCGCCCATTTATTTCTCCCTATTTTTTCTCAATTCTTCTCGCCACATAATTTACCTCGATTCCCTCTCATCAATTACCCATCAGAAGCATCCCGGACTTTCACACGAAAGGCGTTGAAAACAGTGGTTTGTTTACTCCCGCCCGAATCTACTGCGTCGCGAGCAACTTAATACGCGGCTCGACTGCCCCGAAACCTGATATCTTTCGGCTACGTTTCAACCACCCTCGTCGCTTTTGGGCCCGCGGAAATTCGATAAACGAATCAAATGAAATTGGTTACGACCGACACGACTTCCGCTGCCACTGCTTCCTCAATATTTCTCTTTTTACGGTGAAACGAAGCTCGCAAATTCTAATGAGGTAATCAGCCAAAATTGCTTTTTTAATGCCTTCTTCCCGCTCGACCCCCAGCAATTTCAACTAATAAGCAAATTCCCTCCGGTTTAATGATTCTTCCTACTTTTCTCTGTTACTCGCTCACAGACCGCCGTAACAGCCGGTCCCAGAAACAAAGTCATTTCGCGAGAGTTTATTCTCTCCTTACATTATTTACGAGAGCAAATCGATCTGGAGAAAAATCATTAGAATCGATCTTCCAGCACAGGACGACACGCAGGAACCTAAATGGGAACATTTCTATCGGTCAATGGTGCAACTCGCGGTGGGTCGCGAGGAGCAATAAATATGTAAATACTTCTGTAACGGGTGGGGATCAAATATTGGAATGACTCAAATTTCGAACAGCTAAAATCTCGAGTTTATAAAATTCGAATGATATAATATGGAGACAAATAGATTCGACTGGAGCTTTGAATGCCTAAAATAAATAAAGCAGAAACTGCAAGGTTCGAAGCACGTTTACATCGAAAATAGAATGTAACAATCGCCCATAGGACGATGACTGAAATATCGATTTTTCGAAAATTCGACTATCACTCTTTCGATTCATAAATTACTACAGTCAGCGATACTGTGAAAATTCACAATTTTGAAAATATAATTACGAAAGACCAAATATTACTGAGGTTAAAATACTGAAAGACCAAAAAGTCGAACAGTCAAAATAGCGAAACGTTAGAAAGTCGATCGATCAAAATAAAGAAATGCAGTGGAGCTCCAAATACACGCGTCTCACTCACTCACTTACTCAGACCGGTGATCTCCAATTTTAAACATCGTCATTTTGACTTTCGCCTTTTTGAGCCATCGCTATTCTGCATATTTAAGTTTCATAGGCTCGAAAAATTCACTTTCGATTTTTTGCTACTCTATATTCAGGTCTGTCTGTAAAACAATTACTGTCCATTTTGAATTCGAAAATATGAACTTTTGACATTCGGATGGTCTGTTAAAATTGCATTCGAAATGAAAACTATTGAAATATATATTTTCGGGTAAATACGAATTCAAAGAAGGAATTTTTGATTAAACACGCAATCTGCTGAATAGTCGATCGGGAATAAGAATTTCAAATTACTTATTTTTCTCCAAACTGACATGCACAACTTTTAAAATTTCGAAATATCGACCGTTCTACAATTCAGTTATTCGTCATATTGAACCCCACCTTTCTGTAATAACTGATCGGATGATTAAAGTAGTTCGGCCGTTCTATGACTAGTCAAGCTTGCAACTGCTTTGTGTTGATTTATTTCAAGTATAAATTATTAACAAAATTAATGAACACGTTGAGAGTATTTTTATCGTAAGAGTGTTATAAAATGCCTTAAAAATATCATAAATATAGATTTTTTTGATGTTAATATGTTATTGAATTAAGAGAAAGAGGGTGAATGATAAGAAAACAATTAATAATGATTATTGACAATTAATAAGATGTGTCTTTTCGTCATTCAAGCTGAAATTCAACTTCTTTTTTTATTCAAAACGACTCGTTCAACACTCAATTATAGAAACATTCAAAAACTACACGATAACCACTAATAATCTTACGTAAAAGATGAAATTTATACTTCGATTTGACTAGTTAATGATTGAGTCGGTACCGGCGACACTTTAAATATATACACACAACGTAGGGAACATTTTTATAGTGCGAAAGAAAGTTTATATCGGTGCAATGTTACCGAGAAAAAGGAATGGTCAACTTATTAAAAAAAAGCGAAGCTGCAAGACGAATGAAAGTATTGTTCATTTATTTTTTTTATTTTTCACACTTTTTTAATGTTTTCCTTGTTAAAAGTCCCGTAAGGCAAACTTTTCTGAGCCTCCAACACCGTACAATATTTTCACAATTAATATTATTGTGAGTTCCCTCCCATAGGATACCGTATAAAAAAGTCAAAATTTTAAATAAAATAATCAAAAATGTCGCCCCTTAAGAGGCCCCGGAACCGTGCTCATCGTTATCAGGGGCCTTAAACTACCATTTACCGCAACTCAAGTGGACCTTTACCGTACTTAATCGAATGGCCGAACTACTTTAAATGAAGCTACATGGCGAGAGTTTGATTGAATAAGTGCATTTTATTCTCACCGGTGAAAGAGACGTTGAGGAGATATTTCTTGTAGAATGTGCCCTTGTCGTAATTAATCATAGCGGTACAGAGAGATTGAGCCTTTCCGCACAAATCCCTCTGGAGATTATGAAGGGCGAGGGCGAAAGCGTATACGGCATCAACGACGAACTGGACCTTTGATTCCTGTTCGTAACCGGTGGCAGGGCTTAGGCGTAGTTTGGGCGAGCACACAGTCAGGGATTTGTTGGTAACGAGAGGTACATTCGTGCGTAATGTACATCCAAATACTTCCTCCCAGTACTCGCCGAACCATGGATTACGCCGATTAGTTTCGGGCGTGAGTGACGTCATGTAATCATCAAAACCGGGAATATTTTCCGACTGTAATTCCACGGTGATGGCTCCCTCGGCCTCGTCCTCGAGGCCCTCAACCAGTTTGTTTTGCCGGCCCCAGCCGTCGCTCGCGATCCATTGGAACGGCTGGCTCAGATTCGATCTCCTCGCAGCCTCCAAAATTCTTCTCGCGTCTTCCGCCCTCGTGAACAACACGACCGCGCGTGCATTCGCCTTTTTTGACAGCTTCTGAATTATGCTGTCGAACACCTTGTCGTCCGCGGCACTCGGGACCTTTTCCGCTGCTGCTATACACACGTTCCTGTCCGTGGCCTCTCTCGTGAAAACCTGCTTGTTACCACGGCCCCAAATCGTTTCGAGAATAACCAAAATAATCCCTCGAACAAGTTCAAACGATATTTCTTCCTACTGCGCGTCATTCCGATCATTTTCAACTCTACTTTTAGCGTCGAAATATTTCAATAAAAACTATATCCAAGTTACAAAAACAAGTTGCGATCCATTCCCAAAGATATATTTGAAGAAAAACAAATTTTCGTCCTCTCGCAATTGTGAAGTTTCGGATCACCAGAAGTCTCACGATCGGCGCGAGCGTTGAACGAACGCGACTTGCGCCCTTATTCAAATCTTTGTTTTTCATTCACTGACAAAAACGTCGAAAGAAGTTGTTGAAACGTGTAACGAAAAAGGTAAATGTTACGCTGGAATTTTAGTGCAGATTTGGTGTAATCGCCAAAACTTCAACGTGATAAAATCCGTAAAAGAAAACGAAATAAACCGAGGCGATTCCCTCAATACTTCAATCCTTAACTTCGATTTCATTTGAGTGAGAGAGATTCGTTGATACATATGGATAGAAAAATATATAAACATAGACGCACCTCGATGCCGTACTCGCCGTAGGATCCCTCGGAGTATACGGTCGACACGTACGACCAGTTGGCACTCTTAACAACATCGACTAGAGCGATTGATTGAAAAGTATCGGGTGGCACGGTTCTCGCGAAGTAATCGAATCTCGTCTTGTCGCTGAGCGCCTTGGCCGTTGAGGCTGGTGATATTTGCGGTATGTGAAAGAGTCTTAGGAGATTGGCAACCTGAGGGAATAAAAAATGCGGTTAAAGTGATTGATCATCGTTGAAAACATCGATACGCGAGGAGCTGAGGATTTACTGTGCTGGGTAGCGGGGAAAGGGGTAAATAATCGAATGAAAAGGTCGGCGAGGCTCTCTTTATTTCGAGTTTGATTGAGATAACTGTGCACTCGGTGATTCTTCTGAAAATGGGAAAAGTCGGTATATAGCTGTGGCGATTTGGAAAGGAGCCAAACTTTTCATTCTCGTATGGCAGCCGAACGCGCGAGTTGCACATGCAGAAACGGTAAATACTATTGGGAAAAAGCGAGCGATGTTTATATTCTGGTAAACATACAAAAAATGGAAAAAAAAAAAAAAACGTAAATAAAACTACAAGACAAAGTTACACGAGGCCACTCTGGAAATGTGCCAGTGCATCCGTCCGTTGAATGAAAGAGCGCTCCTTACGATCTAGCCCGTGGGCGTTGCGGCCTTGAATTTTTATGCCCTCGAAAGGGTCACGCGTATGTGTACCAGCCAAGCGTCTGGGCTTGCGTCTGAACTCTACACCCGGAGTGTTAATTTATCGGCTAGGGAAATTGGCACTTCGAATTGGGATCGGCATATGCGGAAGACACTGATAAATATTTAGAGGGCTCGTGTTTATTATTATTCGAGATGCAGTTTTCGTGGAGGATTCTTCGATAAAATGTTAGAATAACTTAATTTTCGAACAACTCAAATCTCGAGTTTATAAACTTCGAATGATAACGTGGTGACAGATCGATTCGACTAGAGCTTTGAATGGTGAAAATAAATGAAGTAAAAACTTCAAGGTTCGAAGCAGGTTTACAACTAAAATAGAGTGTAACAATCGCCCATAGAAGGACGACTAAAATATCGTTTTTTCCGAAAATTCGACTATCGCCTCTTTCGATTCATAAATTACTGCGATAAGCAATACTGCGAATATTCACAATTTCGAAAATATAATAACGAAAGACTTAATGTTACTGAGATTGAAATACTGAAAGACCAAAAAGTCGAACGGTCGCCGAATGGCGAAACGTTAGAAAGTCGACCGATCAAAATAAAGAAATGCAACGGAGCTCAGAATACTTTCAAAAAGACGAAAATAGCTTTCGTCTTTTTGAGCCACGGCTCTATTCTGCATATCTAAGTTTTATAGGCTCGAAAAATTCACTTTAGATTTTTTTTACTCTATATTCTAGTCTGCCTATAAAACAACTACTCTCCATTTTGAATTCGAAAATATGAGCTTTCGACGTTCGTATGGTCTGTTAAAATTGCATTCGAAATGAAAACTATCGAAATATATATTTTCGAGTAAACACGAGTTCAGAGAAGGAACATTCGGTTAAAAACGTAATCTGCTAAATAGTCGATTGGAAATGAGAATTTTGAATTACTTATTTTTCTCCAATCTGACAACTTTCAAAATATCGAAATATCGACCGCTCTACAAATTGGTTATTTGACATATCGAGGCCTACCCCGACTGCGAAATAGACCGAATTCCACTTTATTCTTCTAGTTTCGTATAGCCTGTTTATTGACAGCGCGTAAGTTTCCGAAGGAAATAAGGAGTTTTCCCTTCCAATTTTCGTCGATCGTTCGAATCGCGGTGATAAAACGTTCGAGTAGGATGAAGCTTTGATCGAAGCATCAATAGTAGCTACATAAGTGTAGTCACGTCGTCGTAAAGTCGTTTTCGAAAAAGCGCTGGTGAAATGAACGAACCTGAAGGGAAACCGAGCTGTAGGATCCTCCAATGACTCCGAAGATGGGTCCGGCGCTCGCAGTTTTCCGGATCCTGGGTGGAGACTGATCGGTGCATTCGAGGATGCTGATGTCAAGATTGGAGAGGGAGGCTCTGACGAAATGGAGGCTTTGATTAAGGGCGTAAGTGTCGCGGCTGCAGGTGTCGAGTATGTGAACACCGAGGGAGATTCCGGGCAGCAATGTCTGTTCGTGGTTGATGCGATCGATCGCGAAGAGCATGGCCTCGAGTCTCTGAACGCCACGATTATAAATTTTCGGGCCGCAGGTAGAGTCGCCTTTTTCGTGTACGGGAAACAAGCCGCCGAGAACGATGTCTCCGGGTATCAAAATCGCCTCCCGTTCCACCGGAGATTTGCTCGATCCGACCAAGATCGAGCTACCGATCCCACCGTAATTGTAAAAAGTCATTTGAATCGTCAGCAACAGATTGAGGAACGGGACCATAAGAAACGAAGCTCGAGTCATCTTCACGGACGCTATGACGATGCGGCTTGTCGGCTCTTCCTGCTGACCAAAGTCCCCCAAGACTGCGCAACCACTTTATAGTTTGACCAGCGTTTTATCGATATACATATATACATCTATACTCCATAGACACAGGAGTGGAAAGACTCAAACCCGGTGGGACGTCTTCTCCAGAGAGCTTCGTATATTTCGTCTACGATCTGCTTACATATATATATATATATATATAAGCGTATACCTTCTTCAGTAGAGTTGAGGAAAACGATTTTACCCCTTTCTCTGCCCCGCGCCTCTCCCTCTCTCTCTGCTCTTCTTGCGCTCGATTTTCTTGGGCTGGTGATGACGTTGAGGAATCGTTCAACTTCAGAATCCTTGGCTATTATCCATCGAGAATCGAGATCGTTTCTCAACTACACACGCGTATGCCGTCTTTTATATCCGGAGCTTGAGAGATCGGTCGGTTCCTCCGCGTATTACGGTGCACCACGGAGATATACACTTTCAACAATTTCTCAAGTCTCGATCCTGCTGGGAGGTGTTCGCTCGTAGAGACATTTTTCATCTCCATCGTCGCGCGTTTTCAACCTATTTTTTATTATGTTTTTGGTGCTCTTGATCTCGTCGGGTTTGTTTGTCGTATAATACAGATGCGGGCTAGTTTTTTACGAATTTTTAAGCAACTTTATATTCCTCCTAGGTGCGTGTTACTTTTTTCTAGTATCGAACTTGGAGACCGCTCGTAATGTTCGATTCCGGATCTTATTCGCCGCTTCTCATCTGTACGAGCTTCCGGATCGCGGCTTATTCCGAAGGGAATCGATGAAATTTTGAATCAACTCTCGTTCCTTCTTCATCTCCGTCATTTCCGGTGTCCTCGAATTCATCGGCCTCGTCGTCTTCGTCTCCGTCATTGTCTTCCTCATGCTCGTTGCTTTTCATGAAATTTTCTTCTTATCAAACCTTGGGACAGTTGGCTCGACGAGTTGAAGCTTTTTCTCCGGAACAGAGCATTATAACGCAGGGTGAGATGTCACCCTAATCCCATCCGTGCTCTAATTAATTTAACGTCCTTCCTCGTTATCATCGTATTAGTTGCTGCCAGTCGCCTGGACGTAATCCTGCAAGCAGAAACGACAATTTCCATAACAGTTGTAGGTCTCCTACCATTAACAAATATCAACATTTCTCTGTACCGGTGAATCAGTCTGTCGATCTTTAAATCGAAGTCTGGCCATTACAATTATTTTTTTCATTTCAATTATTTTCCCTGAACAATAAGAAGAATCTTTTGCTGGAGGGAAAATGTTACCGCGCGTTGAGGCTTTCTAAAGATTATTATTTGTTATATTATAAGTTTTCATATATGAAATGCGCAAATGTGAATGAGATTTCGATGCCTCGCACGGTTGCGTTTTTTCTTAAGAAAGTTCATCCCATAATCGAATTAACAAAGAGATTGAGATAAAAAAATTTAAATAGAGGAATGAATAATAAACAAATGTCCTGTCCAAATTTTGAGGCCCGAGGATACTTTGTTCGTGAGAAAACAATTCAAACGGATCCTCCAAAATAATAACACGGTCTCTTACGTGTTTCAGTGGTTTTCCCGTCTTTATACATCAAATTTGTTGCAGGCATTCACAAACAGTTATTCTCCCAGAAACTTCCACAAGTGATAGAAAAATATCTGAAGAATATGTTTACAGCTTCGTGAAATCCATTCACTACTTATAAAGTTTGCAATTGATGAGTTTTTTCTTTAAAAATGGTGATTGTTGGGAGGTTAATCCATGTGCCACTTTCACGATGGCAACGTTGCAACCGCGCGCTTTTTGAAACCGGAGCAGACCACGTTTTCCTATGGAAGCAACTCGCACTAGAGACTTCCAATAACATATGAAGGTCGGGTGTGAAAATATTGATGTAAATAATAAAACTTGTTTTTTAGAAGTTTTTGTCACGTTATAATTATGCCAAACGTTCGATCACTGCGATTGTGACATGAACGCGGGTGAAAAATTCTGTCAATAACAGCTGTTGCCAAACTCACTGGATCGACTAGTCGCAATAATTTTTCTTTTAACTAATTCTGAACCAGATTAAGGGTGTACGTAAAAAATATCGGCGTGTCAAATTTTCCATGAATTTGAAATACTTAACAGAGTTGGTCACACTGCATCGATTGAAAAAAAGAAAAAGGTACTTAGCCGATGGTTAAAAGGAAACATTTAAGAATTAAAGCCGCATTTAACTCCGTGTCATTTGTACCGGAAGTTGACAAAATCAAAGTAAAATGATAAAAAAGTATATTAGAAACTTAAACTTTTATCGATTTTTTGACGCAAAAAAAAACCACTGTTTCCGATGTCGTTGCGGAGATATTTGGGGTTAACTTTTTACGTTTCAGCGGCATTCCAGGTAGTTAGTACGTCCGTCATATTGGACATGTAATTTGATTGGCTCGCTTGTGCTCGATCAACCACAGTTATCAAATTGGATATTAATTTTAGTAAAAATCGTAAATTATGATTCAAAATGACATAGTTTTTTCATTAAAAATTATAAAATGCAAACAGAAATGATTCGCCATTGACATTTTAACATAAGACATAACCTTAAAAAAAAAAATAGTGAATCGACCTTGTATACATCCTTAACTATATTGGATTTTCATGCGATTTTTCGCGCTCGTGACTGTTGCTGACCGTTGGATTGAATCCACTTACCGTGTCTGCGGACCAAAACTTTAAGGAGGGTGGCTAGTGACGATACGATGTTGCCATGCTAAACCATGTTAAATACATTTAAAATTTCAAAATGATAAGAATTTAATAAAATTTGGTGATCTTTAGTGCCAAATTTGACAATACAAATTTTTAAAGATTTTTCTTGTGTACAGTTATCGAGTAATTGATCACTAAAGTTCACGTGTATAAAGCATAGCGTTTCCTCATACATTCCGGGCATAAGAAATCTGCTTTAATGGGTAATTACTCGATAACTAAGCAGAAGAAAATTTTGAAAAAAATGGTGTCTTCGCACTTGATGTCGAAGAACATTATCACCAAATTTGATCAATTTCTTATCATTTTGACGAATGTAGCCACCCTCCTTAAGCTCGTATACCGAAAATTGTTTGTTATCAAACTGCACATTTATGAATCGTTGGGAGGCTCCAATCGCAGGTATCTTCCAACAACGAAAAGTTATTCAATCAACAAACTTGTTTCATCGACTCAGGCTAAAAAGTGGACGACAGAGATCTGCAAATTGATTCCCAAGCGCGTGGCCATTTTTTATTTGCTCCGTTTCCAACCGAATTCGAGATCACATGCGCGGAATGTGTCACAATTTCAAAGTCCTCATTTGGGATCCGCGCACAACGTCACCACATCCGACCCAAACTGTCCAAGGAAAAAAGTCCCCGTTGGTACTCAACTTGGGCCTTTACATTATGCGTCTCTCAAAAGCAGTTCGAGTCTCCATCGGGACTCTTTCGGGGCTCGCTAATCCGTAAAGAATGCCGCGGCTCCCGAGCATTCGCAGTTTTCGAATTGAACACTCACAAAAAACTGATAAAATCCTTCGCAGGGGAGATCGAATAGCTCCACTAATCTTTGTATAGACCGTGGAATGTTTTACGATAGAAGATAAAAATATTTTGGCATCAAGAGTGGAAGATGCGCAGAGTGGCTGGTTTTTATGCATTTCCCAAAACATTAGGTGGCTGGTAAACGGAGAGGGGAAAGCCGACGGAGATTTTTTTTAGGCCAAAACCGTTAGGACACGCTCAATATCGTTGGTCGCGTTACTACCCCGTGCTCCGCAGAGGTTCTCAAGCTATATATCGGATATTTTTCCCTCGGGTGAAGTGTATATATAACCGGGAGGAAAGAGCGGAGCAGAGAGCTGGAGAGGGAAGGGGCGAAGAGAACGGTAAATGTCGTCTTCGATGAAATCGCGGAAGAATCACGTTCACCAAAACATCCTCGTAAACAGCATCGCTCCATTACTCCCCCAATAGTGGACTTTCAGAGGTTCTCATATAAACATACAGCCAGGGGCACGTACCGCTGTATACACATACATTGAAAAACGCTCGATCAGACATCTCTCAACGACAATAACGTGGATCGATGTGTGCGCAACCCCCGAGCATTCCCGATGACTTTTATTCTTTGGTGCTTTATCGATTCTCGTTCTCTCCGCGCCCTCGACAAGGACTACTTTTATCTTGCTCCGGATCGAACGTATAATTGGTGCGATTGGGCGTCAATTATTTCGACATTAATTCATCCACTCGGAGGAAGAAAGCTCCAGTATCCTCGTCGAATTAAAGCTAGCACGGTTACACCGACATCGATTTAGAAACAATGATTTTTCCTCGAATCCGAACGCCTCGAATTCCTCCTTCCGTACGCGCAATAATGCCGCATTTGTAACGCCACTTTTGTTCGCCCGCACGCGTTTTTTAAACGGAGAAAATAAAAAAGCTGACATTAGCGTTATCGATTGAAACTCGCTCGCGTGGCCAAATGTACACGGGCGTATGTGTATTTATATATAAATGCATTTGAGGAGAGGGGGAGAAAGGGAGGCACAGAGAGGCCGGAGGAGTGGAAGGACTGCTGCTGGGCTCGGAGTGAATGAGAGCAGAGAAAAAAGCGCGTATGCGACTGATGAAAAAAGCGGGGAGGACATAATGTGTGCGCAGAGTGTGCATATAACCCTCGGAGATTTTTTTCTCGCGGCCATAGAGACATGTCCCAAAGCGAAGGCACAATTGCGTCCAGCAGTTTTAAAAGAATCGGCGGACGGAAAGTCGCGCCAGTGCTGTCCGTATGAGAGGGCGGGAAGTTGTGAGCGAGAAAAATAAATGGCTGTGCCTAAACGAGTGACCTAGAAAAGGGGAGTGTAGCCGCGCGGACCCGGGAATGTTTTTAAGTTTTTCTTTGACGCTTGAAAATCGAGCGCGATTCGGAGGACACGCTCCGGGCTCGAGGGCAAATTATGGCGACTTTCTAGGGCCGAATCGTGGAAGGCCGGCTTTCCGAGGCAGAAAGAAATGCGAAGCGGTCCCCGAGCGATGGAAAGATGTGACGTTCCGCTGCTGGATACAACGGAGCTTTCGCCGTCGCGAAAGATTGGCTTTTCGCGATGGTGCGGTTGCTCCCTCATGATGGAAGCTCCGGAGAGAGTTTCGAAGCTTTAGTTTCCGATACACTGACATCGAGCAGAAACGCCCGGGCCATTAAGAGGCTGGGAGTGTGACGGCTGCTCTGCTCCCACTCGGCTTCGTCTGGCTTCGTTCCTCTTTCTTCTCTCCTTCTTTCACCGGCAACCAGCACTCTTCTCTCTCCTTCTGTTTTCCCATTCCTCTCTCGCTCCCTGCAAGGGTTGAAACGAAGCTCCCTCGGATAAACTATCCTCCGTGTTATTCTTCCGCGTGTCATGAGATTGCATAAATCCCTCTCAAGGTTTTCACTATCTGCCTCCAATTTCTCATTGTAAGCCTCATAATGCGAGGCACTCTGGCATTTTTATCACCCTCGTACTCATCTTACAACCCTCCGGATAAATGAACCGACGAATTATCAGCTCGAGCATTATTCTCATTGTTGTTGCTATTATTATTATTATTATTATTATTATTATTATTATTATTATTATTATTATTATTATCATCATCATTATGATTAATGGTGCCCTTGTTTCCACCGAAAAAATAATATTAAAATGAGAGGAATAACAAATTCGACACGCGACCGAGATTTATTGTCGTTCTACACGAACGAGCCTCCAAAAGGGAGGCTCCCTTCAGTGATTTTCGACGAGCTTCAAAAGTTACATGCGTTCTAAAGAATTCTCTCGAATATACTTTTATCCAGTATTTTCCAAAAGAACTTTTCCTCTCTCCTGCTCGTCTAACGGAGACAAAATTCTTTTGTTTCTTCTCCATTGTCCTTGTTTTTTTATACGGATGAATTTGAACTCCTCCATTCCCGCCTTTTTTACTCGCTCAAATGTTCCTCCGGTATAACGGATAAGACACTCTAACCGGACTAGCCGCACTAAAGTATCGACCATTTTACTTCCCCGACGAGAATGCACATGCCGCAGTGGGAGACTCGTTTCGAAAGCTTGCTATTTCAGCGTCACGTTCTCACCCACTATCACATTTGCATTCGTAATAATATCAATCCGCACAATAGCAATTACCCATACATCATGACGTTTTATATTCTTCTCGTACACACTTTCGCCAATTGCCATTACTTTTCATTCCCGCCTCTCCATCAAATACCCAACGATGAGAGGAAATAATATCGTTCGCGGCGAACTAAATGCGTTCGGTTCGACGAAATTGTGGTGGATTGAACTATTGTTTTTTTTTTTTTTTTTTTTCCTTCAAATATTTAGTTCATTCGGAGCGAACACAGTTGAATCGACCTTGTTTTCGGCGAACCAAACGAACTTTTGTTTGTTGATCGACATTTTTTTTACTCGTAATCAGTGCGTCGTGTTACTTCGTAAATTAACCGAATACTTAATATTTTTTAAAATATTTTTTATATTTATTTTACTCAGCTTCGTATACGGAAAAATGGCGAAGAAAGGTCCAAAAAAAGATGCGCCGCTGATAAAATCTCTGGAATGGTCGGAGCATACCACACGATTTTTATTTTTTCAAAAACGACAAAATGGCGGTCGCTTTTCCAGGAACTACGAAAAAGCACGTTTTTTTAAATCGTTTTTTCGAGAAAAAAAGAAAATTGGTATGATACGCGCTATCGCTATAGTCCCGAAGAACATGCGCTGAAATTTTGGTAAGGATCGGTTGAATAGTTTCGGAGATTTTATCAACGAGCCGTCGAAAAACGTAATTTTGAGAAAAACGCGTCTAAAGAACGGATGGTACGCGGTACTGCACTGCGCAGTGCGTATACCGCGCTCAGCCAAGTAAACGTCGCTCAAAAGTGCACATAGACTGCTCGGATCTTTATAAAATTTTATTATAATACTAATAAATATGTATACTTTGGAAAGATGGAATAAAAAAAATCGATCTTTTGAAAATTCTGATTAGGGTAGACCCCTTAAAAGCTTTCTCAATTCGGTTTAATCATCCGATGGAACATGATGTTTGCTAGACAAATCAGTCGGGAAATTCAACAAATCATCCGGAAATACTGAAAAATGAAGAAACGTATGAAAACGCATGAAATGCGAAGCACAAAGTTTTAAATACGACTGTTCAATGCCACGAGGACTCTTGCCAGCAGCAGCATCGCGTTTTCCAGCACGGAATAATATTTGCATTGCGAGATTATATCAACGCACAGCGAGCAGCAATTACGTAAACGCACGCTGGCGTTATTTATTTTTCTTCACTTTTATGGATACGTCACGTTTTTGTGGAATATTCATGTGCATTAGGAATAATGTTTGAACGAAATTTTCAATTAAACCGAAATTCGGACGAAAAGTTTAGCAGCTGATCGCCACAGAGAGTGCGACGCGGGTTGAATTATTTGAAAATTCTTTATCAGCGCGTAGAAAAGATGAAAGAAAGTACGGACTTGAGCCATGGCTAAATGGAACGAAACTTAACAATTTTCACGCCGGTTTATTGATTCTTGCGCGGAAAAAGAATCGCGGTGTGGTCCTTTCGGGTCTTCCAGACATCCGAAAAAGACCAAAAGTATCCTTGTTCGTACATCAATAACGCGAAAAAGTGAGCCAAAACCAGCAGAAAAATGGGAGCGTTCGGTGTTTCCGATCATCGCGCTCTTACGGGCCGTAACAAAAAACTGACTACTGCGTTCAAATCGAATCTCGTCTCGGCTGCTGAAAAACATTCGCGGCCGAAGATGTGTACCGAATTCCGAGGAGGCAATCCGGAAATTTTGAAATTCGCGTTTTATCCCCAGGGCCATGGATCTCCGGAGGAGTTGTGAAATCGGAAAATCTAGTTGTTGGAACTTCACCGAATAAAAAACGATTAAATTGGACGTGAGATAGAGCGGCGATAGCAACAAGCGCAGTTGCGGTCACCTACTTTCGGGAGAGAAAGGCCCTGGGAAATTCCCTCATTTCATAAAACTGTGTTTGGCGATTTAATTACATGCTTCCAACGAGTAATAATGTAACTCTGCGAGGTTGACGAAACGCGCATGCGACGAGCCGTGAATTGAACGAGGGTGAGAGGGGCGAGCTTTGACCGTTGATTTAAGCACGATTTCAAAGTTGGTGAAACTCCCCGGGAGCGTGATAAAACTGGTGGTTTTAAATGCTTCGAAAAGCTCAGCTGCGGGAGCATTAAATTCGCTTAATCATTATTGTGCCCAGCTTTGCCGCGAGGAGAGCGCGTACTAAATTACGCCGAGAGAGAAAAAGGGATGAGAGCAGCAGCAGCAGCAGTCGGAGGAACGGGAGCAGAGGCGAGGGCCCTCGGCGTTTTGAATGTAAAAACTTAACGGAAAAGCTCGACTTAACACGAGAACTCAGCGAGAAGCAAAAGTAGATAAACTTCTGGACATTTTTACGAGGCCCGGGAGGACTAAAAACCGAGGCTTCGGCTTTCACTCGTTCGATAGCAAAAGCGTCCTTTGCCTGCCCACGCAAATAAACTTGAAACAATCCCAGCTTTACAATGTTACGGTTTCTTCATTCTCCCCCGTACACATATAGAAATAGAAGGGATTGAACGTCCATTCTATCCGTGTCACACCTTTTTTTCTCTTCGATAGCCGCGCGCTGTGTCGAGCCCTGGAAATAAACTCGAACGACGCCGCGGCGACAACGACATAAAAATCGAGGAGGAAGAATTTGTTCGCGCGGTTCATTCATCATTTACAGAGATCGGAGGAACGCGCTCTCCTCGTCAGTGTCACACGTCCTGATGTAGTGACGAACAAAAGTCCTCCGCGACGCGTCAAGGGAAGAGTGCTCTCGTCGCGAAGCTTTCATTCTCCTTTTTCACAATATATCGCACCTTCATAATATTTAACGAGGGCTCCTCACTATTCTTTATTCCCCCAATTGTTACTCCTCGTCTCTCGGGTTCGTTGACGGATTAAAAAAACAAGGGGGTTTTACCGATTCGAGTGATCGAAAGTGCCCATCGATCTGCTCTCTTCCGAAATTATTCGAAAACGCTTTTCTCGCGAAATTCACTTCGCGAGGAAATGCGCTTGTCAGAACGTTTTCAAAAATAATGCTACGAAACCATAAGAGCAACGATCGGTCGCGGCTCACCTTTTGCTCTGCCGCAACTCCGCGGCTCGCAGTTAATTCTCCCCTGGCCGGAAGATTCATGGGACTGTTGTAACGAGAACTCTCGTTGTTTTATTCTAATCCGAGGGTGAGACGGTGCGGAATCTTTTATTGATGTTTGTTGGTTTTTTTTCTGTTTCAGCTCGAGCTGCCATCCAGAGACGTGTGTTCACTCTTCTCTGTTTCCTCTATCTGGGTTCTTGTTGCATTTTAAGGTATAAATATCTCGAATTCTTTTTGCTGAATCTTTCACATTCTCCGCGGGTGCTTTGTACGCTCTCTCGAGGCGAAGCTTTTATGCTGTGAAGCTTTTTGATCCGTCCAGTTGGGGAGAAAGTAGCGCTGATACTCACACTAATCGGGATATATTTCGTTTGAATCTTTGGGGAATATAAACGTCCACGCTCGACTGCGCGACGCTGCTGGATTTCCGAGGAAGAGGGAGAAAAGGCGAGACCGAGATGAGACGAGAACTCGACGGATTGCGAGAGTATTTAGCTAGCGCCTCTTCGATTATCACTCGCATTTCCTGTAATCACAGACCGGAAACCGTGCCTCGTTCAGGCCCCGAGCTTTTGCTAAATCGATCATCCCAGTTTCCCCGAGCTTTCCCAACCGAATGTGCCTTTCATTCGCTCTATTTTTATCTCTCCACATTTATCCCACTGCCGAGTTTTACCAATACACACACGCACGAAGGTAAATGAAGCTTTATGCGAAAACGCATTTGTTCTCATACATATTTGCAGGCTTGCTCGATCGCAAAAGTTTTCTTCATAAAAAAAAACACATCTTTTTCCCAGAAATCCCGAATCTTCCCAGAACGCATAAAGAAGATTTCTGCCCTGATCCCGAGATTACAGAGCCACAAAGATCTGAATTCTCTTCAGTTTCAACCTGCACATTTTGTTAGCGATATAAGCTCGTCCGGGGCGTGAACACGCGCCCGAACCTCCGGAGGTGAGCCTCCGAAAATTGGCTGCTTTTTGTACGCGTAGCAGGGATTAAATGACGGCTGAAGGCATGCGGTACGTTACGACATTTAATACATTATTCCACGGAGCCATCCGAGTGACCTCGACAGAGGGGACGCCGAACACGTGTTCGCCATTTTAATCTCAAAGTTAATTCCCGCTTTCCAATAGCATGTAATCGAGATTATAAATGTTTTATTGATCAAGCAGGGAAAAAATGGGGAAGAGGAACGAGAGAAATGATTGATGGGCGTGAGCCGACGACTGCGGAATTTCAGCTCGGGGAGAGTGCGCCTCGATTTTTATTTCGTCCGGAGCTATTATTTTGGTCTCTTTTCAGAGTGCTTAACGGTCTTTATATACAAGTTGGGTATATTCCCGGGTTCAAAGGAATGATAATGCGACCACTTTTATTAATCAAAGGTGGAATTCGCCCAAGCGTTTTTCCCTGTGCCCGCTCCATCGCCAGATTTCCTTTCTTCCCTCGCGCGCGCGCGCGTATTTCCACCTCTGTATGTACGCGTCGAGGTATAGAGATCCGGATAAAATGTATCTATAGAGACGCAAAATATCTCTGGGCACAGGGAATGAAAAGAGCGAAGCCACCGTAACGGGGAACCGGAAGAAATCAAACGTGGGAGAATCCTCGAGAGTGCTTCAGGATCCACTCGAAAGTCCTTCACAACTCTGACTCCCGGAGAAGAAGCAAAAGTAGAAGAAGTATTCAAATTTTGCACGGGGTATTCGCTCCGCTTGAGCATCGTCAATACCGCGTATATATTATATATATAGATACGTCGTACACGTCGTGGGCGGATATAGATTAAGGGCGTCGCGAATGTTGTTGGTGAATAAAGAAGGGCCTGAAGCCGGACAATTCGGAAGGTAAAATGTGTCGGGTCACTTTGTTCACGAGCCTGTGTCAGTTTGCGCGCGTACGTGTCTTCGGGATGAGAGAAAAGGAAAAATTAAGGTCACGCCAGCAGCATGCGGAGTCATTTATGCCAATTGCCTTCCTTGTTTCTTCCTCCGACCCCTTCCCTTTGTTGGCCCCAAGCCTCGAGGATGAGGGAGCTCACCACCCCTCGCTAACCTTGGTGTGTATACTCGGGGAAAGTATCACCCCGCGAGTACTCCGACATCCAGCGTTCGACACTCTACTAAACGAGGATGTTTCAACTCAGCCTCCCCGTGAGCCGCTGTAGCTCTCGCCCTCCTCCTTTTTTCACCCTCGACTTAAGCATCGCCTCTTTATGCAAATTCCAAATTGCTCGTATCGATGCGGCTTATTAATTCGAGCCTCGACTGCTTCGCCGTTTATTTAGTCGCTTCGAGCGCTAAATAAATGTCTCGATTTTCCTGGGTATTCCTCGTCGTCGCGCCATTCCGCGGCCTTTTCTTCCCGAGTTTTTTCCTGCTCCCGGTTCTCCGAGGAACTCTGCGTTTCTCGTTCATTTTGCTCGCTAAATCCATCTACGATGTTATATTTCTAGGGGGAGGGAATATGATTCTGGCTGAAGCCCCCGCGAGTTTCTACTTCCGGTGGGGCTCGAGTAGCGCGTTCCGTTACCGAGGCTTTTACCTTGCCTACGATATACCTTCTTTGTTCACTTAATTCACTTTAAATTGCCACGTTGATTAAAAAGTCTCGAGGTGTTGTAAGCGCGACAGGGAGAATTAGAGCCGACCACCGGCTCCACGAAAAATCGTGCGAATCTCAAGACGAGTTGAACTCTTCGGAGTTATGCTAGGATCGTAAAAAACTCACTCGTGTTAGCTTCCATACACGTAATGAGGATAGAGCGGAGAAAGAAAGAAAGGAAATATTGCAAAAGAAAAACGAGGCCAAGCATAATGCTCTCGTTTGACGACTCTCCGTGCACTTTTTTCCTAGAGGATGCAATGCTAACTCTTTTCATTTTGACTAAAACAATGCATTTTTCATTGAATAAATAAATGTGAAGATTCAGCAAGCGCGTGGGACCGAGGATATCTCAACGACTCATTATTCCAGGGAAACATTGTTCCTCGCTTTAGTTCGACCACGTTATATATTCGATTACTTGTTTCGCTCGAGTGTTGCTCAACTATTTTTCGGCAAGTTTCCATAAACTTTATCCAAGTTCGAGCATGGCCTTCTCTGCTTACAAAAGCTCTCAACGCGTTTGTGCACCGAATTTACTTCGTATAACGTTCACGCGTACGAGCAACCGCCTTGTTTCACGAATAGATCCAAACGAGACCTCGCTATCAAGGCACCATTCGATATTTTGGGATTCCTCCGGCACAATCGGAGCTCAACTCCAGTCGTTTTATTCTCAAACTCTTCGGATCATCGAATCGCCCAATTGCCTCAATTTTATCGAAGCAATTATAGCGAATTCGTATATTTAGAATGGACCCTTTTCACGCTCCACATCCATAGAAAGAACGAACAGCGAATTAATCGAAACTATTTGGATTCCTAACTAAAAAAATCCCTCTGAGCAATATCGAATTTCGCGAGTTTCATTGTGGTGTCGTTTTATTGGTATTCTGATTGGCCTCTAATCTGTTTTTTATACATAACTTTTGACTTTTAATGATCACATATTACAGTGTACCTGACAGTGTACCTGACAGATATGAAGTTAACTGGCAATATTTCTGGTCGAATTATAATTTTTATGCTTGGAAGTGCCACATGTCTAACCAACCACAGCTTTCCTAAGGATGACTTCAGCTTAGAAGCGGATATGCGAGGGGAGCTTGTTTCCATTAACTTCAAATACGACTTGAAGAGAGGAATTTTGCGAAATCGAATTTGGCTAGCCGGTATCACATTAAATTGTGTAAGAAATCGACGGAACAGAAGCCCCGTAGTCGAAGGGCAATTACGGAGTCGTTTGTTTTATTCTCGGTGAAAATATTATTTCAGATGTAAGCTTTTAGGTAATCTCAACACCAAACTTGTCAATAACGTTCTTATTAAAATAATTTTTATTATTTTTTCGGCATGGAATTCACTTTTTAGACGACAATGTGGTGATGCCTGCAGAATATTTAAATAATATATCAATTCTACACTGAACGTCACAAGTGACGGTTCATTAGCCTTGAAGTCAGCATTATTTGTAAGCATCCATTTCATTTGATCCTTATACTCTTACATATTTTATATACTCCCAATTTTTTACTGGATTCGATTGGTATTTTAATAATTGGTGATCCAAAAATTCTGGACAAACGTAGACACATTGGAAAATGTTTGATCCTTAATAATCTGTAAAATTCCATACGCTTGTTCGAAAATGACAGACACGTGGGAAAAAACCAACATTTAGTCATCGCAATGAAATTATTTTTCGTCTTTTAAAGTGCCCGAAAAGTACAGCTAACAGGAATAAAATTGTTTTTCAATATTAAAACAACCACATATTAATTGTAATTTTCATGGTATGTATTCATTAGAAAATTGTTTCTAATGGTTCCCTCATACGATCATAATCTTACGTTTCATTCCAGAGCTTATTTCATGTACAATCAGTCGGACGCAATCTACGACTTAATTTATTTAAATTGTTTCGTCAGAAACTTCGTTAAACGATAATAAAAATACATTAAAAAGCAGCATTTATTGATTGAAATTCCACGAGCATTCTTGTCAAAATCACCTGCTGTAAGTTCGGTTAAATTTTTATTTTTTAACGATTATTTTTATGAGACACGAACACTTTCAGTAACCCATCATCTCGTATCGCACCGACGCTGGTGTTTTCAAGATGATTCGAGGTTGTTCGTATCCATGCAGTGAGTATTGACAGAGTGCTTGTAGACGTTTGTGAATTCTATTTGAAGCTCAAACACGTGAGTTCATTGTAAATTCTGCTTGCTCAATTCCTATTTTTGTCTCGAGACTGGCCCTCCCTTCGGAACATATCTCGGGGTGAATGTATACTTGTGAAACAAGGTAATCACATAACAGAAAAATGGATAATCCTTTTATAAAACACGAGGAAAAAAGATGTCAAGCAATCTTATGATTCGATTACTGCGGTTCGACCGGGGCAGGAGACCGACTCGAGAATGTTGTGGCAGAACAGAGGGTGCTTGATCCTTCTTCCTCGTCACCGGAAGCCATGGCCCACTATGACAATGACGAGTCCTCGCTCAAATTCGCCTAACCCACAAGACCAGTCGGTCTCGTGGGTAACGAAAACAAATTGATCGACTCCTTCGCCGGGAGCGAGGCGGAGAGACCGAACAGGGGCTGACAGTACAGGAAAATAGTGTCGCTACAAATATTTAATCGTGAAAGCACGCAAAGGCACTTTGAGGGTGTTCCTTTTTCGTGCATACCATTTCTTCTGTGAATAAAGACTTATTTTTCCACGTCTTGTTCGATGGGGAATCAATTAGCGAGCTCGTACGAAGATTTTACGAAATTTGGCGTCCAATTCGTCGTCGTTCATTTCGTTTTTCGAGTAGGTACAAAGGTCAGTTCGACGACGAAAATTTGTACCTTTTACATGCGACTTCATGAGATTTTAGATGCTTCAACTTTGAAATAACTTTTCGTGAGTTTTCAGTGGAAATAAGGAGAACGAGTAATTTGGATTGGGAGAAATGGAACTTCGTTGCAGCGAGCTACTCGTCGGTTAGTGGAAAGAGCAAACGTCGGTGACGACTAATCGAATGACGTTCGAGAGCTGCGCTGCCAATGTCCCTTTTCAGAACACACATGCGACGAGGAAATTTCAGTGAGAAGAATCTACACAAACGGAATAACGTTTCTCAATACGAGTAACGAGCTTCGGACGCCTTTTTTTCAACGATACTTTTCTCTCAACTTTTTTAATTTTTTATTCTTTTTCAGTCTATTATCGGGCATAAAAACTTGGTCAAATAAGTCGTAAAAGTATCAATAAGTTGAGCTAGAGGGAAACTCACTTCGCGGTCGCTCAATTGCCACAGGAACGAGCGACGGGCGATCCACAATCTGATTTTTATCCGCGACACGCGAGCTCGCTGATACGCTATTTCGACGTTTTCATATGTAACTGAGTTTACGTTGTGCGATGACGTGCTTACTAAATCGCAACGGAGATGAGACTGCCAAACGGATCGATTCGAATTTGATGCTGGTGCGTCGCGAGTGACTTCGCTTTTGCTGAGTTTCACGACGAATTTTTTCTCAACTCTCTCTTTTTTGCTACACGGAGAGAAAAAAATAGTAAACATTACTGTGCCACCATAGCGTTAGGGTTCTATGTCCCTCATTTTGGAGATTTTTACCAAAAACGTTGCAATTTTCGTGTCATTTCCAAATTCAAATTTCTGAATTGCTTATTTCACAGTTGAGTACATAGCAGAATTTCATTTCCGCTTGAATATTTACACGGAGAAAAAAAAATCGTAAAAATTACTGTCACACCAAAAACTTTCAAATTGCATATTTTGCTCTGACAAAGGTTTAAACTGTGCCATTTTTTCCTACGTAGTTCCCTGAGGGACATTGTAAAATTCACGTTTATTCGATGACGAACTGCGTAAAGCAGAATTATTAATGCCCTTTTGCTGTGGTTAGTACTGTTTTCACAAACGAAATTTACAGTTGAACGTAGTCAGACTTAAGGAACTCAGAAATATTCATCGAGTTCTCGCTTTAAAAAAATCGCTATGTGTGTTCGTAAGAATTCATAAATATTACGATATAGAACCCAACTCAATATTAAATATTCATATTTTTCTTTATTCTTATCTCATTATGTAAAATACGAATTTAGGCACGAAGCTTACGAAACCCTAAAAATCGCTGCTGGTTAATTTGAGTAAAAAATGAAGGATATTTGGTACAGGCGATACAATGTTGCCATGCTAAAAACCATACTAAAAACATAAAAAATTTCAAAATGATGAGAATTTTATAAAATTTGGTGAACATATTCTTTAGTGCCAAATTTGACAATACAAATTTTTAAGATTTTTCTTCTATACAGTTATCGAGTAATTGATCACTAAAGTTCACGTCGATAAGCATAGCGTATACATTCTGGACATAAGAAATCTGCTTTAATGCGTAATTACTCGATAACTAAGCAGAAGAAAATTTTGAAAAAAATTGTGTTTTCGCACTCGATGTTGAAGAACATTATCACCAAATTTGATCAATTTATAATTATTTAGACTTTTGTCAAAATTTTCTTCAATTTTTTTCAAAATTTTCTTCTGCTTAGTTATCGAGTAATTACGCATTAAAGCAGATTTCTTATGCCCGGAATGTATGCCTATATATATGGAAACGTTATGCTTATACACGTGAACTTTAGTGATCAATTAATCGAAAACTGTACAGAAGAAAAATCTTAAAAAATTTGTACTGTCAAATTTAGCACTAAAGATCACCAAATTTTATAAAATTCTTATCATTTTGAAATTTTAAATCTATTTAACATGGCTTAGCATGGCAACATTGTATCGTCGCTCTCCACCCTCCTTAAGGGAAGATGCGATGGACGCTTTTCAAGGGGGGGGGGGGGTCAGCTGAAGCCGGATTTTTATTTCGATCGAAGTTTGTAAAAACCGAGTGCAATTATTTCGAGGCAATTCTCGGTATCGATTTGCAAGCAAAAGTAATCGTTGCAAAGAATCGGCTGTTGCGATCTGCGAATGAGAATCTCGTGTATCTCCCCTTGAATCTCCATTCGAATCAATTCAGTGGTTATCGAGATTTCGTGAACAACGTTTGGGAGCCCGCAGCTCCAAATTTGCGGCGTGGCCGCGATGCCATAACCGGGAAATTTATTCTTCGGGCCCGAAGCCACTGAAAAGCGTTTCGAGCTGGGAGTAAATCTTTGCCGTTGTTGCTTCGTGAATTCGACTAATTGTCAGAAAGAAGGGATTTTTTGCTCGAGTATAGAGGAAATGTAAGTCTGTGGAATCCTCTGATCTGAGAACTCGCCCGATGGCGAATTTCGACGATTTTCTTTCGGTGCGTTTTGAAAATTTCCGTCGAGTTTCTCGTCGCAATGACTCGTGTCGACGACACGATCCATTAGACGCGTTGTAACGACCTTACAAACGACGATCCCTCCCTTATCGGAATGGCTCGCATACACGCCATTTCAGGATCATTAAATGCACTTTCTCCCAGCACATACGTGTGCAACGTAAAATAGGCTGTTAGTCTGTTTCGCTTATAAAGAAAACTCGGGCATTCGCAGTACAAGAACAATTTATTTAAGGATATATTGCACAGACGATACAATGTTGCTATGCTAAACCGTGCTAAAAACATAAAAAAAATTCAAAATGATCAGAATTTTATAAAATTTGGTGAACATATTCTTTAGTGCCAAATTTGACAATACAAGTTTTTTAAGATTTTTCTTCTGTACAGTTATCGAGTAATTGATCACTAAAGTTCACGTGTATAAGCATAGCGTTTCCATATATATAGGTATACATTCCGGGCATTAGAAATCTGCTTTAATGCGTAATTACTCGATAACTAAGTAGAAGAAAATTTTGGAAAAATTTGTGTTTTCGCACTTGATGTTGAAGAACATTATCACCAAATTTGATCAATTTCTAATTATTTCGACTTTTGTATCATTCACCCTTAAAGCTCAACAGTGACTCATCCAGCTTCGGACTGATTAATCCTATTTTTTCGTTCGCTGGTGCAGAGTACGAAAACTTTGTCGTCCAGTTATGAACGTGGAAAGAAAATATTTAGAGGAATCCATTTAATTGCATTATTCATTTATGCTTCTCGGAAAGTTCTCGGTTCACGTTGATTTACCTTCCATTAAACTTTCATTAAAAAATAATTGGCTCTTTCGTACGAATTCGCAAGGTGAACGTGACCGGTGTATTTCCATCGGTTTTTTTTTTCCAGCGCCGTTCGGCTTTCTCGCACATTCGTTAAATCTCGATTCATGCAAGTTCATCAATTATTTCATGCTAGTTTATTATAACGATTTGGCATTGTTCATGGCAATTGAATCACTGTTCCCTGGCGAAGCTGCTGATTATATTTGGTCCGAAGCTCCGAGTGTTTCCTCGCTGGTAATTTGTCACGAATAATATCGTGAGAAAAGGGGATAAAAAGGGATCGGGGAGGTATGGAGGAGGGACGAGTAAATATTTCGGAGAGTTACAGCACGAGGGATCCGGACGAACGTTGAGGGGAAACGAGGTTGTGCGGTGCACAACGTATCTGGGAAGATGCAGCACGAGGATCACTTAGGGAAATTGGAGTTGGCGAGCCGGCTTGGTGAGCAGGCTCTCGGTCTTTTCTTTTTGTACTTTCGCCTCCCATACCGGTTGCTTTTTGAGGGAAAAGTGAGAGGCGAGTAGGAGCGAAGGGACGAGCGCGAAAATGTTGGCTTTTCGTGCGAAACGTGAGAGGGAAGCGGAAAATCTTCACCCTCGAAAAAGTCTCGGTCGGGAGCGAGTGGTGACGACATTCTTGAGCTTTTTCATGCTGAGCTTGGACGGCTCATTGCTCGACTTAAATATTAAACGGGTATTACGAATTAATGGGGAGGACGGAGCCAGCTCGAGGACGGAGCGCGGGGTTCCTCGGCGCTTTTAAATATCTCCGTACAAACATTGCGCGGAGAATGAGGAAGCAGGAAGCCCCGGCACGGACACATGGATGAAACGCGTGCACACGGAGGAAGGAAACACGTCGGAAGACTGGGTTGAGCAGCTGAGCCGAGAAGATATCGTTGCTAATATCGAATCGATAACTGCCGCTTCCCCACCTCCTCCGCTCGGTATTCCCGCACTTTTAGTTAATTAAATATATCTGGAGAAAGCGAGGAGGAGGCCCGCGGAGATAAAATTGGACGAAAACCAGGCGGTTTTGCGGTGAATAAATGCCCCGAGGAATCTCATAAACGGGAGAACACAATGGGATTGGGGGTAGCCAAGAAATTATTATCTCCTGAGAATACAAGGAAGATGGGGGAGGGAAGGAGCAAGAGCTGAAGAGATCACGCTCCGAACACAATTAGCCCTTAATTATGAGGAGGAAATAAAAGTGGGTGAAGCGATAGCTGTCCCGTTAAAGAGGATGTTCGAACTTACGTGCATCTCTAACTCTCGTTTTTTTCCAAGCGAAAAGATGAGCCCTCATAATTCGATCATGACGGCGAAGACGTCGGACCGAGATTCGTCGCGAATGCCAATTGGTACGCTGTCGTAAACGTATTTGTTAATCTCTCGTTTCTTTAGCGATCGAGAGTGTCGAAAATGTGGCACGCGATCGTTGCTTCTCTCGCACTCGACTCGCCGTTCAATTGGCTCGCGACGAAAGTTGCACACGTGACAATCGGAAGTTAAGGATTGGCCCCAGCGGTAATGGTCTTGAGAAACGTGAGCGTTTTCTGTTTGCCAACATCGCGAGAGCACCTTCCGAGTCAAGGGGGCTGACAGGTGGGGGATGAAAGAAGAGACGCGAAACGCGCAACGGCAACGGCGAAGCTTCAAGAGCCAGCCGAGAGTCGTTGCCGCCAGAGCACGACTGGCTGGCCGGCCGGCCACCCGAGCGAACCTACCCTCTCATCGTATCGCGCTCTTTCTATCCTCTCGATCTATCAACCTCCCTTCTCCTCTCAGCCCCTCCATTCACATATCTCCAAGCTTCCATCTCCTCCTCATCCTCCTTCATCTTCTCCCCAAAGCCCCGTGCTCTGCTCCCGCGTTCTCAAAACCCTCTTATAAACTCGTCTCTCTCTGCTTTCATCTCGCGCAGACTCCGATGACTTTCCTTGTTTCTCGTTTTCCAGTGAACACGGAACGACGTTTCCGCCGTCGCTTTATCCCCCTGCTCCCGGGCGTCTCTCTCACTCGCTGGATTTTCCCGCACTCCACGTCGGTCACTACCCAGTCGCTTTTCCTCGCTATCCGCCAGCCGCCCTGCGCGCTACTGTAGCGCGGAAAATCGGGCCGAATTGACGAAGCGCAGGAGACTGAACGCGCGTTCGTGTTCCGGCACTCGGGGACCCGCTCCGATATACCCGCGGGTTCCTCGACCAAGGACACTTTCTTCCTCTCAAACGCGACGTCGATTATGTCAGGCTCAGTTGGGACGACGATGTTTTGTTGGCTCGGCATCCGGTGTGGAGCCTCGCTGGAGATTATTGCTCGGAACTGGAGTCCGCGGCTCGCACGGTTCAGCGCTTTTTTAATCTTTTCGTCGGAACAGTGCGACAGGGCCAGAAATCGTTTTAGCGAGTAGGCAATGGCTCTTGTAAAATGGCCAATCGTATTTGCCGAGAGCAGGAAGAAACTCGAGGGAGTGCAATTGTCTGTTTAAGCTCGGTTCAAAGGGTCTCCTAACGAAGGACTCGCGAGGTCGGGAGTCGATCGCGCGTGCGTCTCGGGGCGGCTCGAACCGCGACGACTAAAATGGGACTTCATGCTGGGAGAAACGTTGGCTGGCTGTCGATTGAGATCGCTCCACTTTGGCCCATCCTTTCGCTCGTCGCTCCGTCGTCGCGGCTACTCTCAATTGCGATCGCTATATCGAAACCAAGCCCACGATCATTCGGCCCGGCGCACTAAGCCTCTCGGGAGAACGCGCGCCGCCGCCACCACTGCCGCCCTCTTCTTGGTCGAACGAACGCGCGCGCCAAAGTTCGAGTTCAACGCCGGTGTTCGTCGACGGAGAAGGAGCGCGCGCGGGTCAGAGGGAGCCCGGCGAGGGTGGGGGGCGCGAGAGGGAGGCAGAAGAAGAGAGAAAGCGAGTGCTCGGCGCCTCGGCGACCCCGACGACGGCCTCTTCTTCGTCTGCCTCCCCGGTTGCAGCTTTCTCGTCGAGCCACCGCTCCACCCTTTCGCCTGAATGCCTCTTCATCTCAACCGTTTCTGCCTTTTCAAGTTTCTTTTGATCCTGGTGAAAGGTTGCCACGTAGCGGCAATTGCGAACGACACCTTTATCCGACGCGCCACTGACTCGAAGTACAGCTTTTCCTCACAGCGAAAGCGGGATACTGATTCTAGGAATATCGGAAAAAATGAAGAGATCCTTCCCTCGTTCCAGTTCCGCAAAAACGTTTGCTCAGCTATAGGAAAGCAAGAAAATCACTGATTGTGAGAAATCGTTGAGCGCCCCGGGCTACTGAGCCCACAAAACTGATAATTGGCTCTGCCAAACCGGAAGATAAAGCTTCCGGCTCTGCTTCCTCATCGCGACCAAACTTTTCTAATCCCCGGCATTGAGCCCTCCAACCAGGAATTCGATTATCAAAAGCTGGCCAATAACCGGAGTATTTGAATAGCCAGCGGAGCGTCATGAACCGAGAAGATCCATTGCTCCTATGCACAGCACGTGCTCGAACGCTTCTCCGACGTACACTCGCACTCCCGCGTATATAACGAACATCCGAGACTGTAAGACCGAGAGCGAGAGAGAAAGGAAAAGATGATAATGGCGAGAGCTTCGAGGGCGAACCGGTTGAATGCTCTGAGGATTATTCATCCGTGTCACGATATCCTCTTGCAGGCAGTCACCGAGCCAGAAGGACACCAAAAGCTGGCGCATAAAGCGTCCTCGCGTGTACTCCTTAATACGATTTCACCATTGTGTATTTCCAAATATGGAGATTCGTATATTAAATTTTCATTCCTACACCAAGTGAATCACAAATCTTGTCAGCCCATTTTTCAGTTATATGCACGCTTCTTTGTACTTTGCAAACTTCTCTTCGGGTAGTTAGCTCCGCAATTGGGGAAGTTCATCCGATAATAGAAAAGAGATTGAGATTTAAAAATTTGAGCACAGCGCAACGAATAATAAAAAGATTTCCTGTCAAAATTTTAAGGCCCGAATAAGGTACTTTGTTCGTGAGAAAACAATTCAAACGGATTCTCCAAATTAGCACGGCCTCTTACGGGTTTCAGTGGTTTTCCCGTCTTTATTTTTTTTCTCCAAAAATCGTGATTATTTCGAGGATAATCCATGTGTCACTTTCACGATGGCAACGTTGCAACCGCGCGCTTTTTGAAACCGGAGACGACGTTTTCCTGTCGACGCAACTCACACTAGGGACTTCCAATAAAATATGAAAGATGGGTGTGAAAATATTGATGTAAATAATAAAAACTTGTTTTTTTAGACGTTTCTGCCATGTTATAATTATGCCAAACGTTCGATCACCGATTGTCACGTGAACGCGGGTGAAAAATTCTGTCATTAACAGCTGACAGTACAGCAGATTACGAGGTCGCGGCGTTGTCAAACTCACTGGATCGACTACGCTAGTCGCAATAATTTTTCTTTCGACTAACTCGGTACCAGATGAACTCCCTTAAGGAAGTTAACGCGAATCTAATGGAAATCGAAAATTCCAACTTCAAGACTTGACATTTTGAAATACGCTAGAAATATACACGATGCGTCTATTATCGGTATTATTAGAGGATCTAATGTCTAGTTATCGAGAAATCAATCAACAAAAATCACATTTTTCGAAGGGTCATACACTCTAAATCCAAGTGTGTTATTGCTAACACACATTAAGTGTGTTCTGTACTTAGCGCCATAAGGAAACTATAGATTTTTAACACACCATAAAACGTGTAAAAAGTGACCACAAGAAATCTACAATTTGCTTACGGCATTAAGTACAGAACACACTTTACGTGTGTTGGCAATAACATACTTGGATTTACAGTGTAGGCCCTTATGACGGGTACACTCCCTGTGTGATGATTTGAATTTAATGTAACAGGATCCTCCCAACTTTGAAGAGCCAAAAACGAAAATAAGAAAGTGGAATGTTTTTAGAGACCAATGATGTCTTAAAAAACCCTTGTTAACGTTGAAAATAACTTGGGAATGGAAAAAGAAAAAACACTTTTTGAGGTTAACGAGTAATAACGGCATAAACAGCGCAACTTTCGACAATCCCATGAGCCAGCTGGTTTAAAATATAGATGTGCGTACGTATGTAAATGGAAGATGGCTGTTGTCACACTTTGCTTGACGATTTTACTACGAAAGTATTTTAACCGCTATCATATAATATTCAATATTTATCAATCTTAACAAATGAGTTACACAAAATTTTAATAATTGGGAGAATAAATTTTCATCGTTTTTTTTTTATCATCAAGAGAGTAAAAAAGTTCAGTTGCTTTTTTGAATCACAAAAGTAACGCAAGATCTTCCTTATAAACACGCGAGTCGTTTCTTATTCCTATTATCGATCGATGCATCATTTTCTTATCGGCTATTATCCATCTCGGATAAGTAATCGCCCCCATCCGTTAATTATTCATTAACACTCCCTTTTTTCTTTTTTTTTTTTGCTTTTTCCCCCGTTTCTTTCACATCTCATAATCTTTCACTCAGTCTATTATTCCAAGGTATAGCTACCAAAGTCAATTATCGTTTTAGCCATGCTTCGGAGGCATATCGTAAATGTGCTAACACATTTACGCGCGCACCGTGTCGCCCAAGTTAATTTAATGGTAATTCGTCACTGGGGAAATTCTTTGTAACAGTTACAGTTGCGCTCGAGGTGGCTGATCGCGAAGCCGTGATCGCTCGATATATCGACTCGACGAGCGATTATTTTTTATAAAATGCGCTATAATGCAACTGGATTGTTTCCACCTAAGCGCCGTTCGCATGGGCCATTTTTATAAATTCTCATTTATTAGGCTTGCTTTAATTGCCTCACCGATCGTACTGTTCCCTCATTTTGTTGAATTACGCTCGATCTATTGGCGTCACTCGTGCACCTCGACAAAAGAGACTTGACGACACCCTCGAGGAGTTCCCGCGGCCACGTATTCGTTAATAATAAAACATTCCAAAGAGACAGCTTCATGTACATATGGATCGGTTATTTTAATGTCTGACCCAATTATTAACGCGAAAATCGATATTAGACGATCAATTATTTAGCGTTTCATCCTTCGACCCAACGAACCACGAAGCTTTTAAGAATGATTAATAGTGTAATGACGTTTTCCATCGGTCATTCGTAACACGTGTGCACCGCTAAATTTCCACTATTTTTTTCTCCTCTTCGAACTTCTTTTTAAGCGTGTCGCTCTACCTCTTCCATTATTCAAGAGCGTTATCTTCATTTTATCTCGAGGAGAATGACAATTGAAGCAAATTCCTCGGGACACGAAACTTTTTCCCGTCAACATATTAGACCTGAAAAAATATTTTGTTTTCAGTATTTTTCGACTCATTTAGCAGCTGCGGTTCGCCTTTGAACACCATGAAAATATCTCGATCATCGTTTCACGCTCGCAAGAGACGAGGTCAAATAAGTGCAAGATTTCACCGAAGAACAGAAATCTGTCACTTTGTTTCGTTCTACATTGTTCGACCAAAATTTCTTTTCATTTGAATATCAAATTTTCGGCATTTCAAGTTCAACTTCATCATCGGAGACTCTCGAACTCGGGGTTACCATTCGTTGGTGCCATCTGTCCAGCAGCTGACAAAACTTACCACCAGTCGGTAACTGGCATGTACCGCCCGATGCTATTTCTCTTGTATCGACTGTTGAGAATCGAGATCAATTGTATTCTGGGGGTTGGATTAATGGACGTAAACGGGACCTACCGATGTGGTAGAGCGCGCTAATTTTATTGCTCTTTTGTGTCGGATCGCATCTCAATGTCAGAAACCGTCGAGATTTTCCAGTGACGTTCGACGTTCACATTTACGACGACAATTGAATTCGTTTCTGCTCTCGACTGTGTTGTTTTTTTCATTAATTTTTTTCATCCGCTTCATTCTTTTGATGAGCTCAGACTTTTTTATTTGTAAAGTACTTTTTTACGTTTTCTTTTTCAATGAAATTCATGCTCTTCATAACTGATTGAGCAACGTTAAAAATATTATAAGGAATCTTTTACGATTCTCAATGCTGTAAAAAAGAATGAGGAAAAAAAATAGTAACAAAGTTTGGATTTTACGAGCTCCGGAGCAACGTTTTGTGGCAGAAAAATAGTCCATTTTTGCTCCATCCCTTATTATCCCTTTTCTATTATATTCTCTCTTTCCCTCGCGCCACCCTTCCCAAATAACTGCAAACCCCGTCCGGAGTGGGGTCTCGAAACGATTCCCCCGCCACTCGAGCAATACACACGCGCGGAGGTCGCGTGTGAGGCCCGGCTCCAAGTGATTCCCACGCGTTTGACACTCCGAAGGATTAACGCGAGCTCTCCCCCGTCGGCAATCTCACCCGCACACGAATACGAAAGTGGCTTGTTCGGACCATTCAAGACTCTGCGCACTTTCAACGGACTCAAGCTGTGGTTTGTACCGGAGGGCAAACTCTCTGCCTCCCATTTCTCCCTTTTCTCGCAGCACTTTAGAACAGAAGTAGAAATTTCAACACTTTTTTTGCCTCGATTCGACGGTGCGGAGACTCCGATTCAAAAATCGTTGCAAAGCTGCGACTAATTATCGAAATTATTCATATTGCTTGTCCGTCTTCGATATCGCAGTAAATGACAATCCATTTTATCCCATATTGATACTCTCTGTTGATAAACCGTCGAAAAATCTTTGAGCTACCGACGACGCGTTGAACGGTGAATATTGTCATGGTCCGAGCACATGAATCTTGATCCCGTTCTCAAAATGCACTAATAAAAAAAACGTTGTAACAACTAAATGTCTTTAGCTGATATTTTTGTTGCTCGATCTAACTAACATTCGCTTGCGATAAATAAATAATAGTTCATTCATGCGAATCACCAAATTTTTGTTCATGTGAATTAATTAAATGAGCGAAACCAAATCTTTTGTTCGAACAACTCGAAACATTTGCTTATTATTTCTGCTTAATTCACGTACACTTTTATGATATATATTTATTTGAATATCAAGTACTGAAGTATCTAAACGGTTTTGTTGAGAATGATAAATATTTTGTAAATCGAATCATACTGGTCGGTTCAATATAATCCAAAGTTTGTTGAAATTTATTATTACATTAGCCAACACGATTTGTGGAAAATGATTTTGGTCGTCGGATTTTTTCTTCGCGTAGCATGAGCGAAACCTATCGCGATGACGAAACGTTTTCTTATCACAACACAATCTACGGAGATTCGGTATACAATTATTTTCGTAGCAACAAAATATGACGTTAATCCAAATCGCTATCTGAATCATTATCTAAATATTCTAGTTAAATTGAACATTTTACAAGTGTTTCAATCAATTTTCTTTCCCAGTGTAGAGACACTAAAACCGTGGCGGAAAATCCGAAAGCGAAAGATGCGGTTTTCAATGATGCGAAGAACGAAAAATATCAATGAAAACCATTCGATTTTTTATTGAAAATCTTCGATTGATTTTGGTGTTCATAGAAGTATAAATGAATCCATTGAAGTTGGAAAAACTGGTGATCCTATTGGATATATGATTAGACTCTCGAGATAATGTTCGAGTATTATTCTGCGTGCATTAATTAAAGAACACTTGATACGACGTCGCTTTTACTCGTGTCGAGAGGCCTCTTTTCCCTCCCTGTTTATTCTCCCTCTCGCGCAGTCGGTCCCGTTTACTCGGAGCTTCTCTTTTGAAGTTTAATCTCTAATGGAACGGGGTCTTCCAACGCAATTAGGCGAGGCTTATTCTCTGTTTGAATAGCCAAGTAGGAGAGAAGAAAGAGGAGAACGATATAACTGGAGCGTCCAGAAAGCCGCTTCATCCCTTGTCTCCGCAGTTGCCTCCTTCTCTCTTTCGGCTCGCGATGTTTGAACGCATTTTGGCCACGTGAACGCCACGCGTCGATCGTTACTTCATCGCCAGTGGCAATTGTTTCCCTTGAAAAATTATATTACAAGTGCACTGGCTCGGTTATAGCGGAGAACTATTTTCTCAATCGTCAATACCTCCTCGCCGCACTCTATTTGCTTTATTTGTTGCACGTTTTCGAATGATTCATTGCATTATTAAGGAGCTTATCGATCGTTGCAATATTCAACTGCTTTATGAGTTTCACACAACTCGCGGTCTTTTATTCGAACGAATTACATCGCGATGAGAAGCCTGCTCCATTCGTTCTGGTTTTTAATGAAACTTTCGAAAGTTCCTCGAAAAGTGGCTTCTCGGAGAACCCACGGGAAATACTGTAGTTGACGGAAACCATTCGTGTGCTCTCATCCCTTTAAATTCGATCGAGAGTGCTGATAAAAAAATACGGAAAAGCTCAAAACTTTTGCCAAAGCTTCGATCGATTGGCGCTACTTTTTCATGCTCCCCTTCTGGGTCTGCTCCGCCAAATTTCGAGGGTGTTTTTGAGTGAATGGGACTGCGCAGAAACGAACTGGCCGGGAAACGATTTACGCTGCAAATGTAAAAGTGAAGGCGCTATCCGAGCTGACAACTACGATGATCAATAATGTTGAAAGAGGATTTATTTTCTCGTGCGAGAACGTCGTGCACGAGGAGCTTTCCCGAGTAAAGAAACGTCAAAAATGGATACTCGGTTATTTCATTTTTGTTTTAATGATCAGCGTCGCGAGGGACGCGTGGCGATGGAAAAAACTATTTCAAGCGCGACGGTGACTCAACTCGTTAAAAACTGGACAAAACTCGGCTGCTTTTTCAAACAGTATACAACGAGGCATTGTGGCGTGGTAAGAGGAACGCACGTGCCACGTCGACTTAGTTACTCAGGTTACCGAGCTTGCTCGAGATGAAAAGAGGAGAAAAAAGAGACGCGTGGTAAAACGAGGAGCACGGTGAGAGCTCGGACTTGGGGTGCGACGAAAATGTACATAATTTTGCAACTCGAAGAAACAATTAGAACAACAAAACGAGTAGTGAAACGGAACTAGCGAAGATGAAAGAATTATTTTTCTTTTCGTTAATTGTGAAAAAAACGAAGCGGCTCGAAACTAGTAAAACGTGAAAAAAAAACAGCAAGAAATATGGAAAACTCGTGAATATCCAGAAAGATACAGTTTTAGCGATGGCGAATGGAGTTTCTTTATTTGCCCTTGATAACCTCCGTATTTGTATTCCATTATGAAACACTCTCACATCGTCTCTCATTCTTTTTCACTTAGTTTTTCACCTTTTACTCTTGACAGGAAAGAAGGACAGAAGCCGAAGATCAACGTTCGTGTGCCCATACGATGAGACACTTGGGTAAACATCCAAAAGTGTATTCGCTCGAAAAACGTGTCTACACTCCGATAGACGAATTGTCCCAAAATGTGTGTAAAAAATATAGAAACATTTTTTTTTTTAATACGCTGGACGAAACTTCTTCGTTTCATCGTTCCAATGAACTTTCGTTTCTAACAGCTTCGCTGTCGCATATTCGATTCATTTATAGTTTCAAAGACCGATGAGAATAGCCGTTGCGTCATATTCGAACAAATCGTTTGTTTCGTCGATGAAGTGCCACTATAAATATTTGAATATTTCAACAAGTTCCGGTCCCAGCAAAGCAGATTCGTTCGTCGAATTCAGTGGATGAACACACTTCCGACGATTCTAATCCCTCTTTTCTAGTCGAAAAAAATGCCAAGTGCGGTTTGGAGGAAAAGACTAGAAGCTTCGGAGCCGTGAAATCATTCCGGAAAAAGTATTTTGCGTCTCTGGAAATCTATAGTGCACACGCGCATCCACAGAATGGTAGAAAGTGGTCGAGTTTATTTTATATCTACAGGGAGATGTTATGACAATTATAAGTTTTCCGGGGGTACATGAAACGGCACGTGCTATGATCTCGTACTCACTGTTCGCTGTACGTATACACGAACACATACGAAGCCGCAGTGACGTCGTTCGCTGTACACATTGAGCTGCATTTCGGCGAGAGGGGCGATCGGCTGCGCGCGGACGGAACGGGGATGAGGAGACCGGGAGGGCGGCGCGTGGCGCCGCGTGAGAACGGCGTCGCTCACACGCGTCACACGCACGTGAAACGACGTCCATACGCATGCGGCGTGTGCGCACACACACTCGGGACTCGTGTCTACAGATATATGCGTTTGTACTTTCGGCTGTCGTGTGGATAATGGAATAATAATAATAATGAAAAATTCCACAATTTAATGACACTTTGATTCGATTGATTTATTCTGGATTGAAATGTCGTTGGGTTCCATTAAATCGTGTGCACTCACAAGGAAAGGTACTTTAGTGTCCGCCTCCGATTATTTGATAATTTTTTATATGTTACAGTCCATCGAAAAATAAGAGACAGGTATTTTTTTTATCGGCCGAAAGTTATTTTTAAGGGGTGAAATCAGCCCCCAAAGTTGGGCATGCTTCGCGTCTGGTAGATCGTTTCGTATAGAAGCACTCGACCGATCGAAACGAAACCAATTGCAAAATGTTCTGCATGTCAAATCACCTATATGACGTGTCCAACTTCTTGTGCACCCTTACTGCACAGGGGTGAACCGACTCCGAACATTCAGAATTTTTTCGTATAACAACAACAACTTACGATCTGACTTTAATAAAACAAACGCCATTTTGTAGAGTGGAAAAAATAAAATTGACGTGTTTCTGGGTTTTCCTTGGATCAAAAGAATTAAGGGAGCAAAACAGCCTTGAAATGCTAAATTTTATTTTGAGCACGGTCCTCTTTCGATTTCAGTATTTTTTTCAAGTATGTAGCTCATCGAGAAATAAGATAGACATTTTTTTTTATCAGCTCCGGGCTATATTATCCGAGCTAAACTCCCGCTCGATTTTGCTCGGGGATTTGGAGGGTTTGAATATATTCTTTTTGAATTTATTTAAAATTATTCCATTCGAAGAATGAAGCTACTTTGATCGATCGCAGACGAGTGTGCTGGCTATACAAATAAAACCGAGAAAGCTAACTAATGATCTGGATACTAATAAATATTCGACAAATTTTATTTGACAAGAGTGTGCTGAATTTTTAATGAGGCCATACTTTTCGTATAAAAGCTCGAACCATCCGACTCATCTTTACGTTTGGGTTTTCAACAGCTCCTGTCAAGTTTCGTTCGATAGAGAACTCCATTTCTGTTGTTTCTATTTCATCGTAACATAATCGTAATTTAACTTGGAAAATGAGCAAATTCGGTTATTCCGCAATTTGGATTCTGGCACTTGGGATCGTTGGGGCATTCTCGTTCCCACAAAACCTCGAGGTTAATTAATTTTTTTGTACTCGATCGATCACACTTTGCTAACACTGAGCCAGGAATTTTGTTGAAGAATCAACGAATAATAACCAAGTTTCTTCATACTGCAATTTTTTGAAAGGATCCAACTTTTCTTTCCTCCGACGAAATATATCTCGTTGAACGAGTATTGGAACTGCAGTTTTTTGTTTCTTTTGTTGCAGGGAGTAAACGTCGTCGGAAGTCTCGATGGGCAAGGGGTAAGTAACAAGAAATAAAAGCAAGTTGAATTGATGATTAGAGAACGAAGAGTTGAGTGTCCAAAGGGCGATATAAAAACGAATAATATAACCTGAATATTGATGAATAATGAAACAATTATTTGTTTATTTCACAGCCAGAGCCTAACACGGTTGGTGAACAAATAAAAGGACTGCCAAACCTGCAAGAAACGAGAGATCCGTACAATGCTATCGTAATCCTGAACGACAGAGTGAAAAGAGACAAAGCCATGACTATGGAAGAAAGAAGAAAAAAACAGGAGCAAAATGATCGGCGCACAACCATAGGGCTGGCTGCTAGGCAGGCGGATGCTAATCACGACCGCGCAGTACAGCAAGCCCATCAATTTGTGAATCAAGTAATGAATTTTCAAAGACAAGGCATGAATTTGCGAAACGCAACGGAGCGTGTGATAATGCAGAATCCAGAGGCGACTGTAAATATCATGCGCCATGGAAACAATGCTCGTCGTCACTGAGTCACAAATCCCTCATAAACGTTCGAGCTGGTAAAAGAAAGATTAGAAAAACAAGTCACCGTTGTGCACTATGTCGAACCAGGAAAATTGTTTGCATAATAAAATCAAATTTGCTTACGAATATTGTACTATTTCGTTTCAATGACCTCACTCAACTCTCTCACCTTTTTTCCAACGTCTTTGAAGAACAGGAGAAAGGACGTTCGCGCCGAAATATTGAAGCCTGCAAATCTTTCAGCTCGTATTAAATTTTTTAAAAAATTCGAATTAAGGAGTTTCGGTACAGGCGATACAATGTTGCCATGCTAAACCATGCTAAATACATAAAAAATTTCAAAAAGTTCAGAATTTTATAAAATTTCGTCAACATATTCTTTAGTGCCAAATTTGACAATACAATTTTTTTAAGATTTTTCTTCTACACAGTTATCGAGTAATTGATCACTAAAGTTCACGTGTATAAGCATAGCGTTTCCATATATATAGGTATACATTCCGGGCATAAGAAATCTGCTTTAATGCGTAATTACTCGATAACTATGTAGAAAAAAATTTTGAAAAAATTTGTGTTCTCGCACTTGATGGTGAAAAACATTGTCACCAAATTTGATCAATTTCTTAATATTTAACGTGAATAAAAGAGTTTTGGATACAGCTGCCAATTCAGCGATCTTCACCAACGTTCGTTCCAAGATCTTATTCAAATCCTCTCCTTACTTCGATGAGTATGAATCTTAGTATCTCTGTGATATTTCTTATAGACACTTTTCAGCCACTCACATCAAATGCCTTGAAGTGTGACGACAAGTTTTTTGGTTCCACGAAATCTTTATCTCGAACACGCAGAATTGGCCGCTAAACTTCGATTTTTTCAAAATTGTTTTAAACAAATTTTCCCAAAGCAAAACGGGAACTCGTATATACAGAAAAAAGTGGATAAACAAGAAAATAATTAATAACAAAACTATACTCCATCAAAATTTCGGTTTTTTTATTTGAAGAAATTCTCAATGAATATTTCAACTATAATTATGTCAATCGTTAACTGATTAAACGAACTTACCTGTTGTGAAGTTCTATCGTAATTATATCTGATGTCTCGTTCTCGAGATTACATATGTAGAACGTGACATCAGATATTGCCTCGGGATCACTGTGCTAGGCACAGAAAACCTCGCATTTTGCACTGGCTCTTGACGCGAAAAGATCCTATCGAGGGAAGACGGAATTCTCTAACAATTTATTCGAATGCTAATTTCGCTAGTTCCCAGCATTTTGTGTCTACGCTCCGATTCCTAGATTCCCGATCCGCGTTCTCATTATTTTCTGACTTGACGTATGATGCAAAAACTCGAATTTCTCGTGCCTCGCACCATTTCCATAATTCTTTAGCACGACTAATTAATTTTGGGTGTCGAACCCCGCCTGTACAATTAATCTATGAAATCGCGGTCGCGTTACCGACGCGTAAGAACTTGAACCCCCCCGTGCAATAATTCAGAGCAAAGACATCGGAGAAAAGACACGAATGCCACTGTGAGCTCCAGGTAAATTGACGTGTTAAAATTTCTCACTTTCTTACCAAAAGTCGCGCGTTCCTTTGCCATTGCGATAAGCTCCCCAACCAGAGATAGATAAAAAAAAATCTCACAACAATGTTCGGGACTCGCAATGGATCTTTTCGATCATTGTAATTTTTCTGTCCGCATTTTAATAACGCTTGATAAATTTCCCTTTGGAAAGCTTTGAGATATGCACCGATATATTAAAGCTGGGCTATATGCAACAAGCGTTCCCACAAAACGTGACAATTCTCGAATTTTGCATACAGTTTTTTGTGAAAATGATTGAGCTAATGTTCTCGCACTGTCCCTCTTTTCGTCTGGGAGTTCTAACGTCATCTCAATTGTATCAGAGTTAAATTCCAAAAAGGAGCAAACTTGTGTTGGTTTTAAAATGCTTTTTTCATAATTTGAAACAAAACCTTTTGTAAAAAAGACTCAATTAATTTGACTAACGCGTACAATACTAAAGCTCTTTCTCTTAAAGAGTATGGATCAGTCGACTAACCTCACTTGCAAATTTCGAAGTCGAAATTCCTTGAGACAGTTTGACCGATTGAAAGAAGGCTTTGTCAGCCTACGGAGGACGATGGCAAAAATTAAAAGGCTGACAGAGCCTTTTTCAACTGAGCGAACCCTCTCACAGAATTTCGATTTCGAAACTTGCAGCTATTTTTCTCGCACTCACGATTGCGATACCCGGCTGATCCATCCTCTTAAAGGACTAGCCACCGGTTTTCAAATCTTACTAAATATGTGCGGGCTGTAGATGACCCGTTTGGCGAGCATGTGAATTCGTATAGCTTTTCCTTAAAATTGAATCGTACCAGTATTTGACTATCTTGGTCTATCGTTACCGAATAATACGCGTTCTTTAAGTCACTTGTTACATCTTGATCAGTAACCTTTGACATAATAGAAAAAAAATTAGTAACCACAAGGTAAAAGAAAATACAGTAAACGTAAAAATAAGACTCTTGTCAAGTTAATACAATGTTGGGGGACGAATTTATAAAAAAATTATCGGAGCGGAGAGGCTAGCATAAAAAAATTCAACGCAATAAAACTCACAATTCACGAATAGCGGACACTGCACATTATAACTATAGAGACATCTTGTTCCATCATACTGAGCAGCAGAGCCACGTGACCTGATTACTCCCCAATACGTAACAAAGATTTCACACAGACCATAGAACCAATCACAAGAGAGCAATGGATACCACGCAATATGGAGGCCTCATGCTTTCGTCAGACGGACCACCGCAGTAAAATTTGCGGATCATGAATATAAGAAGAAAAATGCACGGCGGAGATTTCTCGGTAAAGACATAAAATTAATCTTATCGTAACCGAAGCAATGGACATCACGGGCACCTACAACAGCATTTTGCGTGATCAACGACGACGACGATCATTCCCGGATAGGTCGAAGAAGTGACCGAGGAACCTTAAATCCGTCTTTTAAGCGCAATCTCATTAAGTACAAAACCACGGCATTTGATCTCATGAGTTGATTTAACCAATCGAAAGAAAGGAAGTAGACGTGGGAAGCACTATTTAAGGAGGGTGGCTACACTCGTCAAAACGATAAGAAATTGATCGAATTTGGTGATAATGTTCTTCAACATCAAGTGCGAAGACACTATTTTTTCAAAATTTTCTTCTGCTTAGTTATCGAGTAATTACGCATTAAAGCAGATTTCTATGCCTGGAATATGAACGCTATGCTTATAGACGTGAACTTTAGTGATCAATTACTCGATAACTGTACAGAAGAAAAATCTTAAAAAATTTGTATTGTTAAATTTGGCACTAAAGAATATGTTCACCAAATTTGATTAAATTCTTATAATTTTGAAATTTTTCATGTATTTAACATGGTTTAGCATGGCAACATTATTGTATCGTCGCTAGCCACCCTCCTTAAGCTGGACAGACATTGTCGTTCTTTTACGTCGCCACTTTACGCAGTCTTTCTGAAGCCTACGTTCAATTATTTCGCGAATAATTAAATAAAAAGACCTTGTCAGAATGTCAGAATTCACATCGGACTCCCATCGCTCAATCCAAACTCGGAACATTTCGAGAAGTAATCACGAACTCATAAAATCTAACCCAACGAAAGCAAACTCCAAAACCTATTATGATTAAAATCAATATAAACATTAATATATTACAACTACTATTGTAACTTATCTTGGAACGAGCTATCGTAACCGCTCGAATCGCAACGAAATTTCTCCACCTACGACGACGTTTCGAAAGCAAACAAGAGGAATAAAGGAAATAAAGAGGGAACAAAGAGATCCACTCAATAAATAATCCACAATCATTGACCAATCAATATCTTGTGAGAACACATACATTCAAAATATCTATAAAAATATATATCACCACACCTCAGAAGATTCATCTGCCTGCCATCGGGGTCTACATCAATAAAACTCGGAAAAATCATTCTCGCGCTCCCATGTTCAACAGACGTGGCTCTCGTCTCTGGGTAAAGGATTTGAGTGTCTTGACCCGAAAGAAGAGAGTCAATACCGTGTTGCGTTCCTTACTAATTCTATATCTTCTATTGGGACGTAAGACAAACGTGTGATTTTTCATCCAACAGCCGATATTTCAGTGGAGAATTCCAAAGTGCAGTGAAAAACCGAATGGAAGGCAAGCGATCAGACTCGCAGTGACTCCGACATCAGATTGCTCTAGAAAACACAAAGCAAATAGTTAAAACTTTTGTCTCATGATTTCGCTTTTGATTCCAGCTCCACAACTTTTCTGCTCCCTCAATTATGTTCTGCTTCATGTCATAGCGGTGTGAAATCGCTCTCGTTATCAAGATAGTTTATTGTCGAAAATGCGAAGCTGAAGTCACCGCGAAGCTGACAATTAGAAATGATGTTCCTCGTGATTAATAAAGTGGAAATAATCGATCATTCGAATTCGAAACACAATTACAATTAATGAGGTGTAACAACGCCAAATGCGAAATTTCAGCGAGCACGTGATGAAGGGATGGTCCAATCCCAAACTGAGACTCTCGGAAAGGTATAAAAGCAAAATAACGTTCAGATACAGTATCAGTTTGGGATATTAGCAAAGAATCCGAAGAATTGTTCGATCGTGTTTCAATTCGTTTGTCATACATATTTCAACCTATTCATCGAGCATGGTAAAGCGTTTGGCCACCGTCGCTGCTCTTCTCGTTTTCGGGATCGTTGCAGTTCATTCCAGGCCTGATGGAATATCAGCAGTAAGTCCACCGCGTCAAGATCCTTCGAAACTGCAGTTTTTAAACGTTGCTTAATCGAAACCTTCGTTGACGTGAAAATTCATTTTCATTTCAATGAGAAGAACTGAATCTCTCTCACAGTTCGGCTACTTCGAGTAACATGATTCTTGGATGATAGCAAACTTGTTAATCGAAACGAAAATTCATATTCCACAACAATGTATAGACAATTGATTTGGTTTGATACGTGAAGAAAAAATCCGACTATCAAAATTATTTGTTATTTTCCACAAATCATGTTGGATAAAGTAACAATAAATTTCAACGAATTTTGAGTTATATTGAACTGACCAGTATGATTTGATTTACAAAATATTTATTATTCTCAACAACGCCGTTTAGATAATTCGATACTTCATATTCGAATCAATATATCATAAAAGTGTATGTGAATTAAGAAGAAATAAACAAATGTTTCGAGTTCTTCGAACAAAGGATTTGGTTTCACTCGTTTGGTTAATTCACGTAAACAACAATTTAGTGATTCGAATAAATGAACTTATTTATATTTATCGCAAGCGGATATTAAATCAAGCAACAAAAATATCAACTAAAGACATTTAGTTATTGCAACGATTTTTTTCCCCAGTGTACTGCATTTTTGTAGAAACAAACAACAATTTGTTTGCAGCATTCACAAAATGTGAGAATGTGCGACGACAAAAGATATTAATGAGAAATTAATTCGAGTATTTCTGCATCCGCCATCTTGAAGTTTTTATCTTTCTTTCTAGTTGAGCAATGATCGAGTTTTGGGAAATTCCGACCTGGTGGGTGAGAACGACAGTTCTGACTCGCGTGACGTTGCTGCGGTCTTCGAACGCGGAAGGGTTAAGAGAGACGAAAGTTCGGACATATTGAGAAAAATGATTGATAAAAATGCGAAAATCACCGAACTCGGGCGGGCAGCGGCACAGGCAGACGCTGCAACTAGACGACGGATCGAAGAGAATCGTCAACGAGTAGAGCGCTTTCGAAGCTACGTTGAGAATTTACAGCAGCAAGGTCTTGCCAGAGGCGCAGCGATTCGACGCGCCATCGACGAAAACCCTGATCTGGCCAACCAGTTAGTTGTTCATGGGAATCGCCCAAATTGATCCCAATTGATTTGTGAAAAAATGGATTTTATTCAGCATTTTAGATGCCGCGTTAGAACAATAAATAATGCTTCAACAAAACGCACTTTTTACGTTGGCTAAAATCAAACATTCTACAGAATTGATAATCAGCGAACAATGAATTTTTTTTCATATTTCCCATGAGATCCGTAAAATTTTATTCGCGGGACAAAAAAACTCACAATTTCGTTTATTCGATAAATCGCTAATATTCGAAAAGTATTTTCTAAATTTTATCGTTATATCGCGATCGTTCTTCGCTGTTTGCGACAATAAAGATCGTCCGCAATAGCTCTATTCCGTCTCGTTAGATTAAGACCGAACTCTGATCAAATATCTACACAGGTGCGTAGAAAAAAACTTTTCGTACACGCAGAAAGTTGTTTTTCGTTCTGATGGTGTAATCTTTTCGAAAAATTGTTCGACGTTAGTCTCTGAAGAATTTTTTGTGAAGCAATCGGTGGGTATAAAGGAAAGAACTTTTCGTCTTTCTCAACAGACTTGAATCACTCATTGCTGGCACCAAGTACTTTCAGTTATTATTTCATTGTGAAAGTATTCAATCGAGAAAAAAAAACACAAAATGCAGAAACTTCGGTACGTCGCCGTTTGGTTCCTCATCGTCGCCATTGTCGGGGTAAGAAACGTCAAACTTTTAGTATAATTTATCGTGGAAACAATGAAAAACTTGTAAAGTATCTCAGGAGGTCATTGGTTGATGTTTGAACGACTTTTTTTGCGCAGGTATCCGCGTTCGGAAGGCGACCTCCAGCTACACGATTCGCAGAGAATTTCGACATGGAAAACGTACGTCGCTAGGAAAACAAATATCACGAGTTCAGAAATCAGAGCGGTCCATGCGAGTCTTTCCCAAAATCTTGGATAAAAACATTTTTTCACAGTGATTTTTTTTCACTTTTTCATAAACCAAAATTATTGCAATAATGACTAATCTAATGCTGAACGATCCTAGAAAATATCGAGTTTCCAAGAAATATTAACAACGTTGGAAACAAATTATTCTTTCGTGTACGAGTTTCTTCTTCCCTTTCACAAGGTTCGAATGAAAATACTCGGAACATGTGTGTACAAATTTCAGCTTATAAAATCCGGCTTCGATGGAACTTTGGACGATTTGCACGACGCTTATGAACAAGGAGAATTGAATGACGTGACTACCCATAAGCCTCTCGTTTTTAATATGAATTAGAACAGGAGTTTATATACGCCGGATAAAAGAACAGTCGATTAACCAGCAGAATACAATTCAGGCAGATCAGAACAAACCGAAGAATCGGACTCACAAATGAAGCAGAGCTTTTTTTTAATGCGATCCATTTGATGCCATATTCGTGTCAATATCGACGTATCCTGGAAGCCATTGAATGTGCCAAAAATGATCATTCAATAGTTCTTGTATTTTCTTCATCCATTGAACTTGTGATGCAAGAAAAAAATAAATAAATAAATAAAGTAGTGAAAAAATATAACGAAGACTGTGTTGATTTGTATAGCTACTAAGGTAGTTCATGCCCGAAACGATTTTCTTCGGAAAGTTTTAAAATTTCGACAGGATTTCAAATGGCTAGTCGACTCGCACGTATACCAAATTTTAAAGGGTTCGCTTATTGGTTATTGAGATAAACGGGATTATGCGCGTAAAACATTGTTTATCTTTCGATCGAACGAATGAATGAGCCTTACGGAATTTATAAAAAAGTGCTCAATAACAATTGTTGAGTATACAGGGTGTCCCAAAAACCAACGATGATATTGCTGCTGGTGACAGGGCAGGTCATAGAGATGCAGAAAAACCAAATATGGCCTTAGTAAAAATCTCATAGTTTCCGAGATATTCGCCCTTTGCGAAATTCTTGAAAATCTCCAAATTGTTGATTAGAAAAAGAAGAAAAATCAGACCTCGCAACAATGTTGCTTCTGTGAGACAAAGCTAACAGTTTACTGTGTTAAGTGTACTGTGCAACGGTAATCAGCGTCAACATTATTGCAAGGCCGAGTTTTCTGCTTTTCCGAATCAAAATAGCTCGATAGGGTTGGACGAAAAATCATATTCGAAGATTGTTAACACATGGACCAGCGACGCGTGGAATGAGATTTGATTGCAGTACCCCATCGAACTTTCGTTTTAACTTAGAACAATCATTATTTGGCCAATTGACTTCGGCTCGGTCTATTAAATATTAAAAAGTGACCTGCTGTCTTTCTGAACTCGTATTACTGCGTTGATACAGTGAAATTTTGACTGTGCCGCGCATCAGTACACTCAGCAGAAATATGCTATATTAAGAGGATGGACCAGTCGGTATATCGCAACCGTGAGTGCGAGAGAGATAGCTGAAAATTTCGAAATCAAAATTCTTTGACACAGTTTGACCGATTAAAAACAGACTCTGTCAGACGATTTTTGCCATCGTTCTGCGTTCTGCGTAGGCTGACAAAGCCTTTTTTAATCGGTCAAACCGTGTCAGAGAATTTCAATTTCAAAAATTTTAAGTGAGGTTAGTCGATTGATCCGTACTCTTAAGGATATCTTACGTAAAGATTGCACGAAATTCGTAATCCACGACAGCTCACAAAACCGTGGTAACGTCGCATCGGGGTAACATATATAGCATACTATTTCACTCTCTCTAAATGAGATAATAAAGTCAATGTTTGGGAAAAAGCCTTTAAAGGCATAAAAAATGCAATTTATTTAAACCAGTTTAAATACAACAAGAATGAATAAATTGAAAATTATAAGTGGTGTGAATAATAATGTGGTCGAGATATTCGATGTAGATTAGGAGGAAATTAGTTTCGACTACTTTAGTGATTGCGAGGAGGAGATGATTCTCGATTCTTATGGACTTTTGAAGTGGCTCTTATCGAGGGTCAGACCTCGGGCTTCGGATCGGCTGGCCAGACCGATCGCTGTCGTGTTTGAATACAATTTCTATTGAAATTGTTGTTTTATTTGTATAATAATAGTTGAATGAATGGGTGTGGAGTTGATTATATTAAAAACGAATATTAATAAGAACTTTTTAAGTTGAGAACGTTGCGTGTGCAATAAATGATACTCGAATCGAACTGAACTGAATTTTGAGCTTTCTGGTTATTTTAAGTTCGAAATTTTGTACCCGCCCCAGATTGGCTTACGTCTAGTTCACTTTGCTGATTCTTCGAACGTGCTGCGTCCACTGAAGAAGAAAAATCCCTTCCGAATGAATGCATTCCATTCTTCATTAGCATACTTTTATCGACTCAACGATCGCGAGTGTTGAAAAGTATCGAACACTTTTGGTAGCAAGATTTTTAACAACATATAAAGGCAGCATTTCTTCCGATTTGTCTTCAGTTCAACGTACCGTTCGCCTACAAGAAATTGCGTTTCGTTCCGTGCTTGATTTTCTTCTAATAAATCAGTTATGGATAAGCGTAATTGTGCAGCGATTTTACTTTGTGTTTTTGGGGTCGTTGGAGTTTACTGTGATCCTGAAACAGATCGGGTAAGTTCGGTTTTAATAAACACTTGTAGTTTCGCTCGAATTTCATCAAACTTTCGTCAATAGTTTTCTACTAAAACTCAAAGAGAACTTGATTCATTTGAATCGACCATGAATTTCACCCCTTCGTGGCGTTTTTCATCGTTCAATAAATTTTGTATCGAATACGTGTCTTTATTTTTAGACAAGCGCAAGGCTTCCGTCGCTCGGATCAGTTTCAACTTTTGACGAAGTTGAGGTGAATTTAGAAGTAATAAATTTTCGAAAGTGCACGAGAATCTTCTCCAGAAACTAAACAATTCATAATTCTTTGTCTATATTTGAACGGAATTATTCATGTTTTGTAAAGATCAAAATATATTTTGAACGTTACCGATGATTTCATTTAAAAATTACCTTACTTTTACCAAATTTTACGGTACTAACGTTCGGCTGATTCTTTCATAACAGGCCAATTTTCAAGTTGCTATAGAAACCGCCAAAAATTTCAAGCTTCGTGAGTCCCATTCGCCACTGGTGTTATCCGACCAAGAGCGTTCTGGAAGGAAAAAAAGAGAAAATAAACTTGACAAGGAGGCCATAAAAGGAAAACACCAACCGAGAACCCGCACAGTTGACGAATTGCGAGCTGCCAATGCTGCGAGAATCGCGAATGAGGCAAGACAACGGGAAATAGCGGATCGTCAGAATGTCACGCGCGAGTACCAACGTATTATTGACGGTTTCTTGAGGCAAGGACTAAGCAGAGCTGCAGCTATTGACCGCACTATTGCAGAGAATCCAGTTCTGGCAGGTCAACTACTTCGATACAGCATAAATCGTTATTGACTTTGGTCAACAAGATCGAACCTCTATCAATATCGAAACAGACTCGGATTGTTTTTATAATAAACTCAATAATTTGTCATTGCGACGAAAAATCGAGTTGAATCCAACCGTATTTTCGCTCAACCGAATTCCATGAAGATTTTTATTAAAATGGTACAAATTGTAAGAATCATTATCAGGCGAATGGATTAAATTATTGAATCAACAAACGAATAGAATGTGGAGAAAGCATGGTTTTATGAATAAAAGAAATGGATAATCTGACAAATACATCAACGAATGGGATACAAAATACTTGTAATGAACCAGTATATGAATATGTAGACAAGTAGTTTTTAGTTTTCGTACCAGTTTTGGCACGGAAACCAAAAAAAACCTTATCAGTCAAGCGGTTAATAATGAAAAAAAAATCGAATGTAAAAATGAAACGTTTTTCACTCTGTATATTCTAACACGGCTCCATAGTTCTCGAAAATCCCAGATCAATTTATCAACGTTCAAAGTAGAAATTTTTGGTTGACAAAAATTTGCAAAAAATCTGGTAAAATTTGAATGTGTTGGAATTGAAGAAGTAAAAAATGTTTCTCTCCAAATTTTTCAAAAAACCCCATTGTTTTACTGCAGTTACCACGATCAATGTACTCGAGGTTCCGCTGAAAAATAAATAAAAATAAAAATATATCGGAAAATTGAGGGGACAAAATGTTTTATCTGAACCTGCGGCCCAGTTGAAAAAGAAATCAAACGAACCAAAATATCATGCAATGTTCTTCGAAACGACGTAGTACCCGTAATAAAAGTCATAGAGACTTTTCGAATACACCGAAGTAAAGCTAAAATGCCTTCCTTTCAAAATGCGTCTTGTTGCATCGAAATATTTAAGCCAGTCTCTCCCGCTCGGGGTCGAATGAACGGATTTACTTGCAACAGGGATCAATTGAAAGAGAAAAATCGAAAAAAAATCATCACCGATTATCAGATTTTTAACTGCAATGGTTTGTCCGTGAGAACGGTTCGAAAAACGTTATGACGTCATAAATCGATATATTCGCTTATATAAGAGTGCGGCAGGGCTCGCGCTGCCTGAGCTTGTGTGGATGTCTTTCGGTGCCCCGTACACGCTACGACGTCAGGTTTACCTGTACAGGCACAAGGCACAACTGCACAGGCAAACCTGTCAGGTGTACCGTAGCGTGTATGGCCGGCTTTACACTCTCCTGCCGCTACCGTGTCTCTTGATTTTTTCTACCAGCTCTTAGCAGTTATCACCGATATCATCCAGTGATCAGATATCGAGCGTTCAGCACTGACTTGCTTTTTAATGAACGCGTCAATTATGTGGAGACTTAACTACGTCGCAACTTTATTAACCATTTTCGGGATCATCGAGGGTTATTCTTACCCTCAACTGAACAAAGTAAGTCTGGAATTTTATGGAACGAATGGATTTATATTGAACTTCATTGATCTTTCCTACACTTTTGAAATGTCAATATGAATACTCCTATTTACATGGAACCACGAAATTTATGTGATTAGAGGAAAAAAATTGAGAGGTCAAAATAAGCATTAGAACAATGGAAACCGGTAATTAATGTTGAATTTTCGGAATTAAAAATCTTCGGTAAAAAAATCTGCGATTACTTTCGTGGACAGTAATGAAAATACATAAATTTCCGTACAAATACTGTTTCATTTTGAAAATTATATAAAAAAGAGAATTTTTGAAAAAAATTTTGAAAAAATGAATGTTTTTTTTTTATCCAACATTAAAAAAAAAAAACATGTTCTGGAAAAAAAGATGTTTTTTGTTCATTTCGGGACAATATGAAAGCTGAAAAAAAGTCAAAAAAATATCCCGAATTTTTCGGGTTTCCCGTTTGGTCTCCCCTACATAATGCGAGAAATTTTCGATTCCATTTCAACGAAAACTATGACACTTTGTGCAGCGAACATGTGAGATTGTATACCTGGTTTTTATTTCGCCAATGGGAATTATTCTCTTTAATTATCTCGCAGAAAAACTCATCATCCTACATCCAAGTCGTTTTTCCAGTTTGCAGATACGTTCCCAGGGCTCGAGTTTCATCGGGATTTTGAATACGAAGAAGTGAGTTATCCCGCAATTCATCAGGAAATGAGGGTTGAAAAAATAAATAAATTAAGAGTCGTTAGAGTCGATCGTACGTTCGAGATTGTCAAATCGTGTAAGGTCGTTCCAATCCCTCCGACCATTCCAACCGAACCCGATGATTTTTTGAGCAGAACAATAATTGACGGAACATGTGTCTCTCTCCTTTCTATGAAATTCGATAATTCAATCACTCTTTTTATTTAGTTAAATGCTTTTTCGATCCGACCCACGTATATTCGCAATACACAAAACGATTATTCGGATTTGGAATTACATTGGAAAAAAAAAGACGGAAGAATAAGTAAAGATGCGAAACCTGATGCTTATGGCGATTCGTCGGTGAAAATGTCTGAGCGAGAAAGAGATTTTGCACTTGAACCACAGACAAGACAAAGCTCACGCTCCAAGGCAAAGAGAACTGGAACGACATCGAGAGCAAAGGGACCAATTTCGAGACTTCGTTAGATCTCATGACCGGGAAGGCTTGCCCGACACTCCGCAGAGGTTCGTACGCCTAAAGTTTGTCAATTTCATATGTCGTGGTATCAGAAAAATATTGAAAATTTCATATATTTTTAAACAGCGTAAGCGACGGTTTGGCGCATTATGAGGGATCAACCAGTTTAATTCGAGAATAAAAACCTCCCGAACTCGCAACCTCGAAGCAGCGATTACAGAAATGTTGTAACTGCTGTCCGCAAAAATCTTCGTTTTAAATAAGCTGTTGGTGAACGTTGACTTTCTGATGTACTGAGGAAATTTTTCTTCAGCCTGAAATTATTAAAGAGATTCGATTGTTTTAGCAACAAAAATGATTCTTTTTGTCTTTTTTGTTATTGTCCAACCTTCGTCCAAAATACTTCTCTCGTCCCTTCGACTCCTCTCCCTCGTATTCCTTCGTGTGCTTGAAATCGATTTTTCTACTTTGCAAAAAATTTGCAAAGGAGTTTCGGTACAGGCGATACAATGTTACCGTGCTAAACCATGCTAAAAACACAAAAAACTTCAAAAAGTTCAGAATTTTATAAAATTTGATGAACATATTCTTTAGTGCCAAATTTGGGAATACAAATTTTTTAAGATTTTTCTTCTACACCGTTATCGAGTAATTGATCACTAAAGTTCACGTGTATAAGCATAGCGTTTCCATACATTCCGGGCGTAAGAAATCTGCTTTAATGAGTAATTACTCGATAACTAAGTAGAAGAAAATTTTGAAAAAATGTGTGTTTTCGCACTTGATGTTGAAGAACATTATCACCAAATTTGATCAATTTCTTAATATATAGACTTCTGTACCGAAACTCCTTAATAATAATCTATAGATTGAAATCTGCAAAACACTAATGGTGACCGTAGAAAATGTTGGCATTATTTCGTCGACATATGTGTCAAAACGGTTGAAAAATTCAAGTCCATTACAAAGCTCAAATTGTCGTCTAATGTTCCCGATTCAATTGACACATTTTCCCGAAAATTTGCTCTTCATTTTGCTAGAATAACCTGGCGTTATAGATAACTTTAGCGATCGCGTTCGTCATCATCATTTAAATTCAAGTCTCTTTACGACGTGTACTTCAATAATATTATCATAATATCAATAATAGTATCAATAAATCAAAAATCAATAAATTAAAAAACATCAAAATTTTCAATATTTGAAACCTGCACAAAAGTATAAGTCTGAGAGAAACTTGAGGCTTCAACCAACGAGACGGATAATCATGAATTATTGGTTTCATATTTTACTGCGTCCATTCCTTTTCTACAGTCCCATCTAATACCCAAAATCAGTTGAGACTCTTGGACACTCCGGACATTAAAGTTTGTGTCCAAACTCTTCACGGAATCGTTGGGAAAATTTAAGGTATTCCTCTCACGAACCCGAGAGGAATACAAATAACTGATTTTAAATTACAGTAAAGTAAAAGTGCATGCGAATAGATTAGATGAGCAATTTAAGGTCAGGTTATCGAACATTTAATAAAGAATGAAAACTTGAAAAATCGTAAAATTTATACGAGAATTTATGAAGATTCCATCGTCACCACATTTACATTTAATACTTCATATATTAAATAATTCTAAATTCCTGCTACAAACTGTCTCACAGATAGAAAAAAAAATGTAAGGAATCCAATGTGACGATAAAAATAAAGGGTTACCGAATCCTTAAAAGAGACGTTAACGATAGAAGTTGGAAAAATGGGACAAAAACAGAAGCTTTTTCAATATAACCGGACTTCTCAAAGGTTAGGCAATTTTTGAGCGCCCCAATCTGCGCCACCAAAAAATATGCTCATACGAAAGGAATACCTTAAGGAAACCTATCATTTTTCGACAAAGAAATTAATAAAGAGAAAAAAAAAAGTATCGAATTCATCGATCCACGCGCAATGGCAACAATCGAAAAACAGAATACGATGTAATGACAGCTGGTTTATTCGAAAAATATTTGACGTCGCTAATGAAAATGATAAATGATATGATTTAGCAGCAAATGAATTATTGAATATCGACTTTTCTCTGACACTTATCACTCCGGCATATGAAAGCCGTACACACATTGAAAGTTATTGAATTTTTTCGTTAGTTATATCCAAGATTTCGCAAAAAAAAAATCGATCGTTGTTTTTCGTGGAGATTCAAGAATACATGAGTATTTTAGTTTTTAAACTTTACCATTGAAAATCGGCTGAAATATGAAAAAATATTTGATAAGAAATCATTCGGATTACACGACAAATGGATCAGTAACGTTTGACAACGCTGCATTCAATATACGTTCGCATGTCAAGTCAGTTCGACCTTTTGGTCATATTTCGTCGTTCGTTAGGTTCGCCACGTTTTGTTTGTAAATTTTTACAAAACGACGATTTTTATCCCGGTAAACTTTTTCATCGTTCATTTTTTCATTTTTCTCCACTTCAATACTACTTTGGACAGTAAACTCACTTCATAACCTATAAAATTTGTAAATAAAACTGACAGCGTGACATCAACAGCAGCGGCAGCTGCTGCACCACGCTAGTCAAAATGAATTCTACAAACGTTTTTTTAATAATAAAATTGTATAAAAATGTTGGCTCTTTACCAATTATATTTCTAAAATAATAAAATTATTGTTTTCAAGGAAGTTTCGTCTTGTGAAATTTTCAAAAAATATAGTTGTTGCAAAAATCACGTAGCCGTCACCCATTAACCTTAATGAAAAATAAATGAATAAAAAAAAAAGAAAAAAAAACGAGAGACATTTTCCTGTAAGAATCGATTTTAACGAACCAAAAGTATTCAGTTATTTTAGTACTTCGCGTCGAGCCACTTTCGCGACTCTTCGTGCAAAGAATGACAGTTTTGAATTCTTTTATCCCTATGTATAAAAAAAATAAAGAATCTTGATTACTGCGAAACGTTGAAAGAGGACTCTTTGCGATATCAATGAAACGATGAATTTTGCGAAGATGATCTTTTTGTTAAGAATTCGTAATCGAGACGATTCAAAAATCGGACTGTTCAGATATGTAAATTCGAATGGTTTGACATAACGAGTGGAATAATCATCGGGCATAGACGCTCAAATTACTGTGTGCACAGCTGTTTTTCTTTTCACGATCCAGCAGATTTTCTGTGCAACAAAAATTCAACAGCTGCGGATTTCATTCATTAATTCATTCCGGTTGAATTAAACACGGATTTTCCAGTTCCTCAAACCGAATGTTCCTATTTTAAGGTGATCTATCAGCCGATACATACTGAGAGAAAAAAGTCATTGCAACAACGAAATGTGGCATTACGGAGTGCCAATGAAATATTTAATCATTACAAGATTGAAAATGATTGAATGACCAAATTGTTTTAGCTCAAACTACAGATTCATTCTCTTCGAAAACATTGCAGTTGCGAACGAAGAAAACTCTTCCAATAGCATCAATTTCTATTGAATCAATACATTTTTTTCTCAGTGTAAGAATAATCCTGCTGCACGGTTTATTCCGAGTAGCTTAGTATTCGAAAGAAAAGAGAAGTTACACGCTATTCACTTTTTATCAAAGAACAAGGCGTAGCTTGTATTTTTCTCAAAAAATCAAGGCTGTCGAGTAAACCGTACAACGTCATTTTGGAGCCATCTCTCTCGCATTGACGCAACTGATAGATCACCTTAATCGAATGCTCGAAGTCCCCGATAAAAAGCGGTGTGGAGTGAGAGACAAGAGCTTAATTACTAGTATATAAAAGTTTCCAGAAATTCATATTTTTTTCTCAGTAAACTGTGTGATGTCAATGATGCAGAAGGAGCATTCTGACCAGGTTGATGATTGCGTATTTAACACCAGTTATATAAAATCTTAACGCTTCCAGTCGGTATATAAAAGCACCGGGCTCTCGTATATTCGACAGAACTCACCCAAAATACCGAGTGACTTGAAGAATCCGTTTTTCGCCGACAGCTACGATGGAGAAGAGTCATTGCCTGGCGATTTTGCTCTTGATTTTTGGATTCGCTGCCGCAGCGAACGCGTATGTGCGAGGAACCGAAGTAAGTGCGCAAAATCTTTCCATATTTTAATCTCTCTCCGATCGATCGAAACTTAAACTTTTTTCCTCGCAGCCCGATGGAAGAGAAGCGTCCCCGGTGGTCGAGTCAGTCAAAGTCGTGGGTCAAAATCAGGTGGGAATCCAAGACAAAACGATTTGAATGACGATACATTCGCTTACGATTCTCTCTTTATGTTTCGATTCTCCGAACAACTTTTTCAGGAAAGCAATGAGGTCTACGCTCAGAGCACCCTCGAGGAGTCGAAGCCACTCTATGATCCATATACTGAAATGGTCAATTGCGGCGAGAACAACAACAGGGTGAAGAGAGAAAGAATGATGACTCCTCCCGAAAAAGGAGCGATAGGACAGCAGGCCACAAGGAATCTTAATGTTGCGAGACAAACTAACGAACCGACAAGACAAAGGGCCGAGGCCCGAGAAGCGGCTAGACGTGCGATGAACCAAAATGTACGCTTGGCTGAGGAAATCGAAAATCATTGGAATCGCCGGGACCAGAATCGACACTGAAAGCCATCAAATCTGCTGATTTAATTTCAATATTTCTGTAAAACCGCATTTGACGATTCTCTGAGTTTGTAACAGTTTTGGAGAGCACGTAATGGAGGCGCGAATTGGACGCGGAAGTTTCTTTAATTCGAATCCCATTCCTTGCTCGAACGATTGTAATATCAGTGTTTGTATTCGACTTCAAAAAAGTGAAAAATAACTCAATAGAAACGTTGAAGAAAATGGAAAAGTAACCGGTTTGATTCCTCCCTCCAGTTCCCGAGCCTTCGTTCTCGAAAACGAGCAAAAGGTCTCCTGACTAAAAACATCCGTGTGCGCAATATCGAATTTTGCGAGTTTTATTTTGTCGTATATGAATATAATTTGAATATGCTGTTATTTACATATAGCTTTGGACTTTTGATGATCACATGTGTACTAATGACGGCATAGTAACTGAAAATATATCTGGTCGAATTATAATTTTTATGCTTGGAATTGTAACCAACCACAGCTTCCCTAACCACGATTCCAACTTAGAAACAAATATGCAAGTTCGTAAAAAATTGAAAGTGAGGGGAGCTTGTTTCCATTAACTTCAAATACGACTTGAAGAGAAGAATTTTGCGAAATCGAATTTGGCTGGCCGATATCACATTAAATTGTGTAAGAAAGCGACGGCACAGAATCCCCGTAGTCGAAGGGCAATTACGGAGTCGTTTGTTTTATTCTCGGTGAAAATATTATTTCAGATTTAAACTTTTAGGTAATCTCAACACCAAACTTGTCAATGACGTTCTTATTAAAATGATTTTTATTATTTCTTCGGCATGGAATTAACTTTTTAGACGATAACGCGTTGATGCCTACAGAATATTTAAATAATATATCAATTCTACACTGAAGGTCACAAGTGACGGTTCATTATCATTAAAGTCAGCATGATTTGTAAACATTCATTTCATTTGATCCTTATACTCTTACATATCGATACGAAAGGTTATTTTATTGGTTAATGTTGTTTAAAAAGTACTTTAAACATAGAATCTCAGTCCCCAACTTTTCACTGGATTCGATTGGAATTTTATTAATTGGTGATTCGAAAATTCTGGATAAACATAGACACATTGAAAAATGTGTGATCCTTAATAACCTGTAAAATTCCATACGCTTATTCGAAAATGACAGACACGTGGGAAAAAACCAACATTTAGTCATCGTAATGAAATTATTTTTCGTCTTTTAAGGAAGTTGAGGCTGTACAGTCATTTTTTTACCCAAAAGTGATGACCTGTACCTTTCAAAAGTTAGGCCAGTTTACAGTTTGGCAATGTTGCATACACTTTAAAGAAAAGTTGGGGAAAAAAAGACGAAAAACTGGTGAAAGCTCAGTCGAAAACACGAACAGTGACGATCCTAGCCTCAAAAAACTGCAGGGAAAACAGATTATTATTAATATAATCTCAGCAAATCTCCTAATAAATCTGAAAAGAATTGACATTATTCGGCAAGCCTTGCTCATGTTACCCAAAAAATTTCATATTTTTAGCATCATTTTTAACGGAGATATCACTGAATGTGTCTTGACTTCCATAAGATTACGTGTTATTTGGCCGAAATTGTTATTGATTTTTCTCAGCAACGACGCTCCTAAACTGTCTGAAAATTTAACTGATTTTTTTTTACACTTCACTTTATAAGATGCAATAGGTTTGAAAGCGGTGACATCATTTTCATTCTAATGCCTCAACTTCCTTAAAGTGCCCGAAAAGTACAGCTAACGGGAATAAAATAGTTTTTCAATATTAAAACAACCACATATTAATTATAATTTTCATGGTATGTATTCATTAGAAAATTGTTTCTAATGGTTCCCTCATACGATCATAAACTTCCATTTCATTCGAGAGCTTATTTGATGTACAATCAGTTGGATGCAATCTATGACTTAATTTATTTAAATTGTTTCGTCAGAAACTTCGTTAAACGATAATAAAAATACATTAAAAAGCAGCATTTATTGATTGAAATTCCACGAGGATTCTTATAAAAATCACCTGGTGTAAGTTCGACTGAATTTTTATTTCTTAACAATTTGACAAACGTGATTATATATTTGTCTAGAAAACTCGACTAGAACGCGCGCGCCTGAGCTGGTTTGATTAAATTTGGCGTTGAATATCAAAACAGCAAAGACGATGATGGCAGGGTGGTTTCCTGTCGAAAAACCGATGATTCTTTTTGTCGAGACTCCATGCATACACTTTCCGAATAACCTGCAGTCCCAGAGCGCTAATAAATCAATGAGTAACGGGCGTTCGATTAGAAGCGCGACCCTCGTTCGCCGCGAGCAGTGTTGCATTCGCTGCATAATTCTCACGAATTACAGCCTCGTTTTCCCCTCGTATTCTCGATTATCCACTGACTGTTGCACAATGTGTTTTCTCCCTGGAAATAACTGGTCCCAGTTATTGGAAAAAAACGATCAATTGGATGGTACTGGATCGAATCGACTCCGTTTCCCAATTCAATCCCGATTTCCTCCCAACGTATGAACGTGTTTCATCGACGAAACAAGAGATTGGAGTATTCCCTGGAGACCCATTAAGGGGGGGTATGCTAAAAAAGGGCAGAGTCCTTCAGAATCGTCTCACTACTATCAAAAGTTCTGAAGTTCTCCTGCGGTGAAACGCTCACCTATGAATCAACGACACGAATTAAAATCGTCCAAACACATGCAGAAAGTGACCGCGTGTTTGCTGTCAGGTTACTCACAATGCAATAACAATGTGTTTCGACCAAGTTGAACTAACTTCGGTACAACGTCGCGATTGAATCGACACAAAAATGAAGCCGTTCCTGTGGTTGAGGACTGTCTCCAAGTCCCGGAGGAACAAGAGAGCTTGGGAAAGTACTTGTGTCTCTGATGCGTATTATTATAAGCGATTATTATTAGTATTATTATTGTTATTGCTAGAGAGGATATTAAAGCGATGCTGCGGCGGCGTGGAGTGTGGGACAATTCGCGACAGTTCACCCTGTCACTTATTCATCTTTCACCTCGACACGCGACTCGCGTGAGGGGCTCGACACATTTGCAGAGCTCCCTCACACACGAGCGTCTTTGTGCGCTCGTCCAGATCGCATTTACAGACAGCAATTCGTTTTGTATTGTCGTATGTTAGAATGGACTATAAGTTGTAGTAAATTCACTCAGAAATATTAAATCGACCCCTGGACGCGGAGAATCAGGGCGAAGGGGAGGCGAAATAATGTTCCACTTCACCATGAACCCATGCGCACATATGAATATGCCTCTGCCTCGCGAAACTTTTCATGGAGCTAATGGAAATAATGGAATTGTGGCAATTTCGATGTAAACTTTCTACCACTATGGTTAATTAAAAATGATCGAGTGCACGCCGTCCGACAATGGAGATGAAATGAAAGCTCGACACACTCACTGGCTGCGGATCGAAATCATTCATTTTCCTCGATTGTTCGTTTTATTATCGCGATTATTTTCACTGCCCTTTCCTCCTCGATTTTCCTCCACTTCATTCCTTTTTTTTCTCTAATTATACAACGCGCTATTTAATATAATCAATTTATCGAAAATATTTGGGCTTTGGATGATGCAGATAGAAATAATAGGCTCGAAAAGCGACGAATCGTCGCACAGATATTCCTCTCCAGTCCATTTACAAAATCCACGCTCAAGCGATCTTGCACTCATGAAAAGATTGTTTTTTTCTTTCAATCGCAGATACAACTCATTTCATCGAGCCTCGGACTCGCACAGATCTTGGACCGGATCGCCTCCCCTAGTCTACCGTGGAGTGTCTTCTCGTCTGCCACTGAATATATAAATCATCGTGCACGAGGCGTTCCATGCTCATTGGGCGGCAGAGTAACAACCGTCCTCTTTACGGCTCTGCTTAAAAACAACGCTGCTCCAAACAGCCCTGCTCTCAAATTTGCAAAACCAACACAATGCAATGTCTCCTATTTTGTCATTAATAATAATCTCTGATATCCGTCTAGACGTGTTAAAGAGTAGAGACGTTATTCATGCATAAAATAAATATCTTTAGAGTGGAAATGTTATCGAGTTAATTTTTAAGAGTCGAGTTATGTTGCAGCAAGTCAACAATTATACTCTCGGTGAATGTATTCAAGAACAGTTCTCTTCTAAATACGTGTTTAAGGAGGATGGATCACGAAATCAAAATAATGAGAATTTTATAAAATTTGGTGATAACACTCTTTGGCATCAAGCATACAAATACAATTTTTTTTTAATTTTTTTACCACACGGTTATCGAATAATTGAGCGTCCAATCGAAGTTCTTATGCACGAGATGTACAACCGTATATATGTAAACTCTATGCTTATACACGTGAACTTTAGTGTTCAAATACTCGAGAGCTATGTGGTAGAAAAATCTAAAAAGATTGATATTTTTTTATATCCTTTTAAAGAATACGTTTACCAAATTTTATAAAATTCTTATCATTTTGAAATATTTAAGGCGTTTCGGTACAAAAGTCTAAATATTAAGAAACTGATCAAACTTGGTGATAATGTTGTTCAACATCAAGTGCAAAAACACAATTTTTTTCAAAATTTTCTTCTACTTAGTTATCCAGTAATTACGCATTAAAGCAGATTTCTTATGCCCGGAATGTATACCTATATATATGAAAACGCTATGCTTATACACGTGAACTTTAGTGATCAATTGCTCGATAACTGTGTAGAAGAAAAATCTTAAAAAATTTGTATTGCCAAATTTGGCACTAAAGAATATGTTCACCAAATTTTATAAAATTCTAAACTTTTTGAATTTCTTTATGTTTTTAGCATGGTTTAGCATGGCAACATTGTATTGCCTGTACCGAAACTCCTTAATGTATTTAACATGGTTTAGCATGGCAACATTGTATCGTCGCGATCCACCCTCCTCAATCCCCAATATCTCTACTCATGATGATTTCAGATCATGTCTCATCGTGAGTAGAGATATCGAAATCGTGGATTATACAACATGAGTGGACGTAGAGTTGTTATGAATTTCGGAGTGAAGATTTTAGAAGCGGAGTTGTTTTTGAGTAGGGACGTAAAGAGGACGGTTGTTATTCTGCCCATTGTGCCCGAGACCGATGTTTGGTCACGGATGCTTTTCGCAATAATTCGGAACTCTCGGGATCGCAATTTCTTCGATTTCACGTGCAGTTCTCTTCTGGACATCGGGAACAAAATTTAGCCAAGGCAACGACACAGACATCGGTTCTGGACTCGAGGAACTCGGTGCGAAAGTTGCATGCAATATACGGGAACGTTCCGCTGCATCGCGAGCCAACGATTCGAGCCGGAAATTCATTTGTTTTCTATAATAAAAAAAACCATGAAAAATCATTCAATGATCAGTCGCGTTGCAAAGTTTGTCGAGAAAAACGGCGGCTCGTTTACTCTGCTTTTGACTACAACCGAGGGAAAAGTTTCTATAGCGATTGATGTTGTTTTGCATGAATCGCCCGTATGTGTACGCAGTGTGTGTTGGGTCGACTACACAGCCCCCACCCCCCCCCCCCTCCGCCCTTTTCTCCAAGGGTTGCCGGGGCTTTATAACTGTATCGACTAGTACTACGACCTCCCTTGGTGCCTTTTGATAAGCCAGGATAGCGCGGGGGTGGGAGAAGTTATAAATAGGGGGTGCACCAGACGTGCTGGCAGCATTGCGAGTCGAGACATTGCGGGTCGAACATCGTCTGCTTCGGAGGAAGCAACGTCGAAGTGGAGAGCGAAACGGCAACGCGCAAGACGAAATTTGACGAGACGTAGAAAAGGGGCGAGGGGGAGAGCGTGGAAAAAAGGGAAAAAGCGCGACGGTTTTCCACGACTCACCGTCGACGTAGTCGACAACGACGACCTCGAATCGATTTCCCAAGTACGCGACGAGCTCCCTGCGATTATCGCGAACCAGAACCTCACCGCGAGCACACCGTTTCATCAACTTTTTCCACGCGGTTCTCGAAACGCCGGAAAAAATTGGTCCCTCGTTCGAACTCCGCTTCGGAACAACCTCGAATTATTCGGAGACGCGGTGCCCTCGAAATTTCTCGGTTTCTTTCCTCAATCCCTTTGCCACCACGGGGGAAAAATGTTCAGGGAAGTGCTGACCAAGTCTGGCAGGCGAATACTGAAGGTACGCACGGTCTTTCATTATTTTTTTACTTTGGAAACATCTCGTGGCTCGTATGGCAGCATTTTCATTATGGACTTCCAGGGCAATGAAGTATCTGTGAAGAATTACGAATCACGAGTTTTACGTTCTTTGAGCTCGTTATTACTTTCCGGTTTCGTTTGACAGACTCGAACGAAGATTCATCGTCAGCGCTCCCTCTTCGTTCCGCTCATTTTGAGCGAAAACTTTTTTTCTTGTTTAGCAAATCAATTATTGGAGCATTTTTTCTTTTATTTCAGGCGATAAAGAAGCTCTCGACTCGGAGTAGGGTGGTGAAAAAGTCTCAGGAAATATCGAGTTACGAGCAGAGTCCACTGAGAGCGACGAACAACTGGACACCCAGTTATCCGGACCCGGATTCCGTCTCGTTGTCCTGGTCGCTGCCCTCCCTCGATACGAGAAGCGTCGACACTTATTTGACCTATGTGACCGAAAGCACGGACGAGTGTTCTTCGATGTGTTGTTACTGTCGCGAGCACGATGAGAATCAGCGAAATGAAAACCGCGAAAACGAGATGATTATCTAACGAGAGTGAATGCGCAGGTTGCAAATCATTTGCTTATTTACGGAGAAAAGAAATCGCGATAAAGCACCGAGGCCGCGGCATCAAAGGAAATACTCTAGTTTTCATTATTTTCGATACTCTGAATGTACACGTATTTATATACGATATCGTGAGTGTAAATGGTGTTTAGATTTTTTATCTTCAATGATATTTTTATTTTAACCTAGCACGTTTATTTCGTCTGATTTTCTCATCGGAATCTCATTCTAGTCAGCGTGGCTCAATTCATTTACGAGTACACATCAAATTTATACACTAATTATAGCATTAGCGGACTCACTATTACGATCGATCGTTAGGTTGCAACGCGTGTAGAAACTATAACGAAATTCCATTCGTAGTCTTCCTTATTTCCGAGTAGGCTCGGAAGACATTTTTATCTCGGATTAGTGACGTATTCTCTTGTAAGAAGAAGTTTCAAGAAATATCGTCCTGGCTGAGAGGCTCGTCTCTTCGGAGACAAACGATTGTTTTTATCTCGAGAAGTAATCGATCGAGTTGCATTTTTATTATCGTACCGTTTGAAAGATCAAGAAAAATGATTATTTTTGCATTCGATTCATGATGATTCGTGATGGTTTATTTTTTTTTTCATTTAAAATTTCAATCAGAGATATTTATGTCAATATTCGTAGCTGGAGATCCAGTTCAAATTGATTCGAACTATTGATTTGTCGTAGATTGAAACTGAAAAGTTTTTTCTAGTATTTTACGTTCGTTATGAGCATTCTCGATGTTTTCTTATTCATTGCTTATCCTTCATCGAGACACAACGAACCAGGTCAATTCGACAACTCGCTCCTAGTAACTTCGGAATGAGTGGGGGAAAAAAAGTAACGCGAGCAATAAAAACTAAGATGACGTCCAACGAAATAATCGACTTAATTTGTACTTTGGAACTAAATCGCAAGTTTCTTGACATTTACATGGATTTATACGTGCACGAATTATTAAAAGTGCCGATCTTTGCTCAAACATTTATTTCTTTTACGAACGACGCTGATGAAAAACGAATGAAAATAGTGAGCTTTTTTGAAAGAATGAGAGCAAGGGAGAGAGAGAGATATGAACGAGGAAAAAGGGCTGTAACTGACAGAAGAATTTCTTCGTGATGGGCATTTTGTAAATAAGAGCATATGATCAACTCTGCGGGATCCAGATTTCTATTTAAATATATTTCAAAATGAAAAATGCTACGAAAGTGTAACGATTAAGTTAAGGCTGTGAATAAGTGAGTCGCGAATTATTCGAGTGGCACACGATAATAAAGAAAAACGATTCTATCAAAAAATCAGACTCTACATTAATCGACGACAACATTCCATCGAAAAAATAACCTTCAGAAATCCCCAAATCCCGACTCGTTGAAACAACAATGACTCTACCAATTATTATTGAAATGACGAACATCAAATTCGTTATCATCGCGTTGCAATTATTAAAATTCGCTCCGGAAATTATATTGCTGTAATCGAATTTATGTTTTGAAACGTTTCGCGACGATATTCGAGAGGTGGTTAAATTTTCCAAATATTGGAAAAACTTAGGATTTTTAGATTCTCTTTCTCACGTGTCAAGTGTGCAGGTCCGTGCACTGACCGGTGGATTTTGCTCGACCCTTCAACCCTTCAAGAACAGATACTTTCGTCGTTTTGTATGGAAGCATCCAGCGCTCACTTTTGCATTATTGTGACGCGACCGGGCAAAGCCTGTTTTAGCTTCGTTATTTCTTTGTTTTTGTACAATTTTGGTAAGAATAAGGGGGAGGAGTGAGGAAAGGTTCGGAGGTTTATCGGCTTACGGGTGGTGCTTCGCTGACGCGAGAGCGCTCCATCCGAAGCCCTCTGGCAGACTTTCGTGAAACCAGAAATCGTGCCAGGGGACCGTTACAGCTTTTGGTAAATATTTGCAATCCTTACTTGTGCTAGAAAGCATGTCAAATTATTTTTTGAGTATTATCAATGATGAAAAATGATGCCGCGATTGATTTTAGGAAGAGAGAAGGTAAAAACTTTGTTGAAAATTTTCTTTTTATTAAAGCTAAAAAAATTACGAAGGGGACGGTAAGAAAATCAAAATACGAAATAAGGAAGATGTATGTTCCGGCCGGACCCGTCCAACGATTCCGCACACGCATCGAAAGATTCTCCAGACCCATTCAACCACTTCTACGTCTTATACTGAAATAATGAATGATTACAGTGGCTAAGAAATTGAAATTTCGTTCATAAAAATAAAATTGTCTTTTCTTTACCTTCCCCATTGTTAAAATTAATGGTAATATATTTTTTTGCATTATTAGACGTTACCAAAAATTTTTGGACCATTTTTCATTGATGACAATAGCGAAGAAACTGAAATTTCATTAGGATTTTTTCTATTTTTTTTTGGTTTTTGTACTTTCCTGCTCTCTAAAATGCAGTCCCATAAGATTTTTTATTGATGATAATGCTGCAAAAAAATGTTAGGCCCATTTTTAGCAAAAGTAAGTATTGTAAATATTTGCCCAGCTTTTAGTCGAAAATCAAGAAAATCGAGTACGATTTTTTTTCCTTCTCTATATTTCCGGCACATTATTCCTACGATACTTGAGTTCTCGTGATGTTCGTTGAGCCGGGGTTAAAAGTGAAATTAAAAACGTGAAAAAATGATGTTTCGTACAAATCCTGAAGTACACGTGTCCAAAAAGAATGTTTTTTGTCGAAAAGGCCCGTCAATTATGTAAAAAAGAGAATAATTGGTGGCAGCTGCAATATTTTTCAAAGTCCAGAACAATGAAGCGAGTTTAGCATTCTTATGAGTCACCAGAAAAACGAAAGTGTGAAAGAGGAGAAAAAACCAGTTTTCCTGCTGCCTGCAGCCCCGCGCTGAACGGGACCGACGCGTCAAGGGTTTCGCTAAATTTTTGAAAAGAATCGTGCACATGAAAGGTGTGGCAAAACCTCTCGGAGTTGGAAAAATATTTGAGTGGGTAGATTTGCATATTTTTCAAATAAATATGCTAACTTTCGCGATAAAATAATAAAAAGAGGTGGTAAACCAAACGAAGAAAAATACACAACGAGTTTCGTGTAAGAGAATTATAAATTTTATTCATTAATTTTTTATTCGTATTGCAAAAATATTCGAACGTTTGCTTCCTTACTGGTCAATCGAACGTTCTTTCCACACGCATAAACTTCGATATGTCGATGGCACGTCGTTTTCGTCGCATTATTTCCATTTATCATTCATTTTTTATCAAAGTATGTGATCACATTATTTACAGAAAGAGAATATTTACACTGTACACATAATAATAGTCTGCGATTCGATTCGTCACGTACTACAAATTACAAAAGTAAGAAATAACTTAATGTTTCGTATATTCACGATGAAATAAATAAATGTATCTTCATTCTTTTTAATAAGGTACTCGGTTGATGACTATTTTGCTTTTGTATCACTCGTAAATATTTTTTGTCGTTTTCTCACTTCCGCGGCCCTCAAACTTTCTTTGATTCCTCACATTTCAGGTTATTTTCAACAAAACTGAAACCAACAGCCAAGAATGGGACTGGGTCAGAGTTTAACTGCTCGAAAATACTCGCAAAATAATCGAGAGGAGAAAATTTTACGAGAATAGTAAAAGCTGTGGAAAACACTTGACTTTAAACCTGCGAAATTTTAGGGTGAGCATGTTTTTCGTAAAATTCAATAATTCCAAAAGCAAAGCCAAGTTTTTCATTGGGTTGTGGAACTCTGAGAGCGGAAATGTGAAAAATGATAATTTTCTTTGTTTTTTTAAATGAAAGTTATCATCAGTAGGCTAATTCGGCACCCCACGGTCGATACGGTTTTCCGTGTTGTTGCTGAGGATATTGTCCTGGATATTGGCTCCAGCCGAGAGCACTGCCACCCAATATTGGTGGCATACTTCCGGTACCGGGTCCCATACCCCCGGAAACGGAACTCGGGGGTGGTTCGTAGCTCGTTGCTGGTGAGGACGAGGCCAAAGACGTGGACGTGCCGAGGGCCCCCCCTCCTGGACCGCTGGTAGGGTGCTCTCGATGGAAACTCTGCAAATGTGACAACAAACGCAATCGGAGAGGATCACGCTCGTCCAGACCTTCCATAGTCACCAAATAGCGTCCGACTTCGGCTGCGCACTCGCCCCAGCCAACCGCGTGATAATCCATTGCTAATTTTGTGCTGTCGTAACCTTCGGGTCCTTGAACAAAATAAAAAATATTCAACAAATTAGTTCATTTCTGTGTATAAAAAAAATACTGTTTAAACAGGCACAACGAATTAATTCGTTGACTAAACGTCAAAGTGTTTCGGCGAGAAAAATTTCACAAACAAAATTAAGGCCCGCATTCGAGCTGGTTTTTTTGAAAATCAATTATTCTCCCTTCAGAAAAATATTTCGTTTGTTTTTCATTCAAGATCCTCATTTCCTGAGCTCCAATTTCGTTGCCGTTAGCTTTGCGACAATTCGCAGCAGGCTCGCTGGTACCCGGGCACGTATAGCACCAACCCAGAGAAGCGACGAGGAAGACAAACATTTGAAAAAATACAACAAAATAAAAAAGCGAATTCTTCTGCCTAATTGTTTTTTTGACCAAGAAAGTTGCAAATTATTCTCAAAATGTGTGTCAAATGCGCGCAACGCAAAGAAGAAAAATGAAACGTTTCTGTCGACTGCGTCGAATACGGTCGAATCCCTGCTCTCGTCCAATGACAACGATAAATCTTTTCAACACTGACCCTCACGAAGGCCGCTCGACGAGAGGCAACAAAATTTGTTTTCCTCATTTTTACTTCCTCACAGAGGAAGCTATGTGACGATGAAATTTTTTTTTTCCAGTTTTCAATGTCAATGTGCTCAAAATGTCCAAAACATCGAAAAATCATATCTAGAAAAAATGTCCGGATGTGTGCGTGTATGTGTGTGTGTGTGTTATGGCACTGCAAAGTTAAAACGCTTATAACTCGAAAACGATTTGAGATACAGGGCTACCGTTTTGCATAGATGTTAATCTGAACAAGCTCTTCATTCTCTGATAATTTTGTCAGTAGTTGAAAAAAGATACGAATCCTACGACGTTTTGAAATTTTAAAAAAAGGGTGTCGACGCTCTAACTTCCGGAAATTTTAAGATTTATTACTAATTTTTTTTTTTCAACAAATAGATTATCATAACAGGAAGGTTGGTATTGAATTTGAGAAATATCGGTTGAGCGGTTTAAATTTTATGATTTTTGGAATTTTACGAAAATACGAGTTTTTCGAAAAATCCGCTTTAACTTTTGGAAATTAATTTGGAAAAGTTAAAAGTCGATAAACAAGTGAAAATTTGATTGAAAAAAAAAAAATGAAAAGTAACAAATTGCTTTCTCAAACTTTTAGAACAGTGCTTGAAGCTTCCTCTACGAGGAAGCCAAAATGAAAAATAAAGCACCTCATAAAGTAAGCTTTGAGCATCGTGCATCTTGACCATCTTGAGGAAGCAATTTGCAAATGTTCATTTCCAGAATTTTTTCACTCGTTTTTAGCAAAACGAGTAATTAGAGTCGAGATAATAAATGAGAGCGAAAGTTATCGATGTCGGGTCCGTGGTGCGTGTGTTCCTGGCAAGGTGGCTCACCGACAGCCGGCTCGGGAGGGGCCTCTCACACTGCACGAGCCGTCAGCTTCAACAGTGAAATTCATGGGACGTGTATATGCGTGTGCATAAACACCATGAACGGGACAGGTAGCGTGGGAACCGTTTAGACCCCCGTAAAGCCCCGTGTTTGTGCGTCCATCGTTCACCACACGCCTTTATATATATCGCTGTACGTCTGTGTCTATTTTTATGGATCCATGTGTGTAGAATCACGAGGGTGCAGTGTGGCTTACAATGTCACGTAATATTATGCGAATTTCACCCCTCCACGAGGAAATTCCCGTGGCGGGATTGACTCTCTCCGGGACGACGAGGACCATCGCTTGGAGCGGGGCCAGTTTTTTGCCACGAAAACCAAAATCTTGTGAAAATTTATGAAAACTGTTGCAACGGACTGGGACGAGAGAAGAAATGACCTCGTTGGAGAGAATTTTTAGTTGGACGAAGAAATCACGACGAAATAAATGAAATTCGATCTCGCAATCGAGAAATTCGAAGGATTCAAGCACTTGCGGTTTCTTGGGTCAATAAAAGTTTGATCTAATCGCGACGCATTTCAGTCGGTTCTACTTTGATTCGTTGAGTCATTATCGGGGACGTGAACGAATTTCTTTTCTCCGGGTGGTACGCTGAGGAGTGATTTTCTTGGTAGAGAATCGTCTAAAATTGCTCGAGATTTTGTTTTAAAATTGCTTTTTCACGTCCTTACAGTTCCTTTGAAAAACAAGATTTTTAGATAAGCAGACAAAATTTTTTCGCATTCGGTAGAAATTTTTGTTCAACATCTTTCTCCGATGAGATTTCTCTGTTCGCTGACCTCGTGCGAACAGCGAAGGAAAATTGGGTGTCCACCCATCCCCAGCTCCAGGATGAACCGCTTCCCCTTCCAGACCCGTCCAAAAGATTAATTTTTATGGACAAACAGGCACAACCAGATGGAAATCAGTGGTGAAATTCGGGAGGAATATCCTTGCTGGTTTCCCACAGAGCTTCACATCTGCCTCATGGCGCTCCTATGCTTCCTCTCTCTCGCTCGCTCTCTTGCGGGAACTCTTCGCGACGAGGGGTGAACACAGGCGTAGGGACCCTCGAGGATCCTCGAAACATTTCGAAATTATTCATCTCTGTCTCGCTCTCTGGAAATATCCTTCCCCTGCCAATCCACGTCAATCGTGGGAACTCTACTCGGAAGAGTTGTTGACTTCCTGTGAGCTTCCCACAGGATCTCAGCTGGGTCCACAGCCACCTGCTTCATCACCCAGCTTAGCGGTATTGCCTCGTTCTATTTTTCCTGCACCAGCCTTTCTTCCTCGCTCTCTCTCTCTCTCTTTCTTTCCCTCTCCTACGTCTAGGCTCGAAACAAAATCCGTATGAAAGAATTCTTGCTGATGTGATTTTCGAGAAAACCTACGAACTTTCAATATTCATCTGGTCGTATCATTCCACAAATATCATTCGCTCGTCCGACTTTGTCATCGATCCAGTCAGAAAAGGAATTCGTTGATTGAACCAAATTTGTGGTCTTTCACAGCTTTCGGTCGTTCTATGACCAGTCAAGTTTGCAATTACTTTATGCTGGTTAAATTTAACTCTAAGTTATTAATAACATTAATAAACACTTGCATTGAGAATATTTTAATAAAAATAATAAAATGCTTTAAAAATATCATAAAAGATGAAATTTGTACTTCAACTTGAATAGTTGATGACTGAGTCGGTAGCGCGGTGACACTTTAAATACACACAACCGAGGAAACATTTTTATTGTGCGAAAGAAAGTTTATATCGGTGTAACGGCACCGAGAAAAAGGAGTGGTAAATTCGTTAATAAAAAGCGAAGCTACTAGACGAATAAAAGCACGCGAGTCAGTCTCTAAAAGAAATTTGATGAAATTCCCGCGATTCCCGAATTTGCCCGAAGCTCAATCAGCTGTTAGCAGCAGTCCAGAGTAATGACTGACATCCGTTTCCGACACGTCAAAAACTCAAGTTTTTTCATGTTTTCTTTCTTAAAAGCCCCTTAAGTAATATAATTAATATTACTGTGAGTTCTCTCCTAGGGCACCGTGTTAAAAACTCAAAATTGTAGATGAAATAATTCACAATTTTGCGTCGTAAGAGGCCCCGGAACGTGCTCATCGTTATCAGGGGACCTTAAACTATCATTTACCACAAAAAAGTGGACCTTCACCGTGCTTTATCGAACGGCCGAACTACTTTAATAGAAAAACCTGTCAATGACACTTTGTTTGTTATCTTGCCAGGATTGGCTCCAACGTCAAGGGTTTTACATCCGACCAAATCCTTCGTTTCCTCATCCGTCCGCATTCGCTTGCGCGACACTTTTTTTCGACAGCAAAAGTGAAACGAAGGGAGTCGACAGCCGTGGAAGAACGAATCTCGAACGACGTTAAATATTTGGAGGTAAACAGCGTGGAAGGTTCGAAGGAAAAGTGTGATCCTCGGTGTCCGGGCTCGCAACAGATGGGCCTTCGGTTATTAGGTTACAGTTAGTTAGCCATGCTGCATGCACCCTTGCCAGCCTTGCGGTCAACAGGTGTCTTCCGGGCGCGAAAGTCAACGATCGAGAGTGAACGTGAAAACGAGAATGAATATGAGAGTTCGTTCGTCCCTTTGAATCTCGAATGGAGCTCGATGGAGCCTTGATCATCAAAACAGATTAAAATTCAATCCGCGCGGAGGAAAAAATCCGGATAGAATGGAATTTTCAACGACTTTTTTCCGAAACGAGGAATCAGGTGTTATCGTCACACTTTGAAATCTTCGACGAAAATTCGTCGAAAAATCATGAAATTATTGACGCGAAGCCAAAAATCCGAGGACGATCGTGAAGCGAGTCGACGTCGAACGAAGAAACAAGATTTTTCTTCATTTTTTTCCGACGCTCAGAAAATGATATTAAAAAATTTCGATGAATGAAAAAAAACGTTCACAAATGTACGTTCGGTATCGGGCTGATTCTTTCAAACGTTCTTTCGCACTTTTATTTTGGAGCAGGAAGACCGATGTATGGAAAAAAAAAAAAAAAAAAAAAAACTCAGCCGATGAGTCACCGGGTCCCGTTTCGGCTCCAGAGCCGCCTACTTCCGTTCGAGGATTGCGTAATTCCTGAACATCTTTCTCTCTCCGCATTCCCTTAGCTGGGAAAAGGGTTACGTGCTGGGTTTGTTTGTAAAGCTCGAGTCTCCGAGACTGCGAAAGGATCTGTGTACGAAGGTCCGGAGCAAAACAGGACGCGAGAATTCCCATCGTGCGACTCGAGGAAGTTGCACGAAATGCGTAAGAAATTTGAGGCTTGAGGCACTTAACGGATGTATGTGCGGAATGTTACTTCCGCTTCTTTTCTCACGAGAACGGATCTTCACGCTGACCGTTACGAATTTCCACTCTCTCCCCTTAAATCCTCGCATCTGTTCCGATCTTTCGTGACACCAGCTCCAAACTTGTTTACGAAACAATAACATCGCTAAAATGCATGGAATTTATTGCAATGTTGCATATGATAACGCTCGATTGAAAGCTCATGAAATGTTGTTGAAAAGCTTTCACTAACGGTTTGAACAAGAAATTTTCTCCGAGGAAAGTTGAATTTAAAAACAAACGAATGAAAAATGAAAGCGCTCTCGTTATTCGTTGCGTTCTTCCTCGCTTTTCTTCCTTTTTTGTTATATTTTTCGCTCAAATGGTGAGAAATTGGATGCTCCCAAAAGTTCACGTACAATATTGCACCTTTTCGTTGGAAACTCTTTTAAAATAATCCTCAGATCGTAATGAACCGGTAGAATTTTTATTTTCATTTTATAAGACCGAAAAGTGTCTTAAAAACTATTTTTTATTTGTGAGTTTGAATTTTCGTGCGGAAAAGCTAGCCCGCCGTGCTGTTTCGGTTTGTGACGTCACTCCGTTGGTAAACAATGCGACTGCGAAAGACCAAGTAACACGATTTGTGAAAATAATGAGACGCGTTTATCATTCGCAGATTTGTACCTTCCGCTTTCGCACAAAACTGTCTTCGACGATGCGATTTTAATAAAATAAATGATAAAAGTCCACAAACGTGATGATAATTTGTAAAATTTCGAGATAACAAAAAGCGCACGAAAAAATCTAGATTGTTCACTATAGGAGTGACGTCACGTTGGAATCCAATATGGCGGATGGCGACACGAGACATTTGAAAAACAGATGAAAAAAGACGATTTTTAAAATTGAGTTATAAAATTAAAATTCCATTTTTATGAATAAATACTGACGTTTCTCGTTTACTTTTTACCAATTCTATCATAGACGCGCATTTTTATATTTTTTCTTACATTGTGTAAAATACTCCATCATATAGTCATTCCCGGGAACGAATCTCGATAAATAAATCTCGCCGAATGACTCATATTTACACGAGAAACTGGGGAAAACTTTAGAGAATCCGACTTACCCTTGTTACGGAGGGTTCGTAGATGCTCGACGGTAAGTTGAAGGATTTCGGCTTTCTCGAGTTTGCCACTGTGAGGATCTCTCGCTGCGGCTGGTACCAGCCTCCGGAGTTCACCGAGAGATGCGTTTATTCTGTCTCGTCGTTTTTTCTCGATCATTCCTCTTCGACGTTTCCTCGAAGCGTGTTGACAAGAGTCACCGCCTGGGGAGTTGCACCTGTAACGATTACAAAACACGCACGGTCGCCTGAGTTTCGGAAAATTTCGTGAGTTTGCGATACGATTTTTCGGCAATTGCAGTCATTTTTCGACACCGAAAGCAAACTCTTTCTCTTAAAAACGAATAAATACGTTTGCTGCTCGAACTTTCTTTCAATTAATCCTATTGTTCTTCTCTCGTACGCTTTTAACGCTCAGTTTTGCACGCTCTCTGATGAATTGAGCGGTATAGAAAAACGAAACAAGGCTCACAAATTATTTAAAATGGCGACTCAATCGAGCTCAGCAACTGTCAGGACTAAGGGCACAAACGGCATGTGCCTGGGCATTCGAAGGATCGTGCCGTCGTACCCGCTCCAATAAAATCATGAATATTCATCGGTTTCAATGAGCCCAACTTCCACAGCAACAACACGAATGTTTATACCGGTCAAATTCAATCGGATTTGTACTGAACAATCGAATCATACCTGTGTGTGCCATGAAACGTACAAAATGACTCATTTCTTTCCATCCAATTATTATTCATTCATGAGTTATAATTATTATTATTTTTTTTAATTGAACGAATGTCTCTGATTGACGACCCCACGATTCGGATACAAATAAACTTATAAAATAGGCAATTTTGTGAATGATTTATCAAAAGTGTTTTTTTCGAACGTATCTAGGAGGGATTTCGTTGTCTAAGAAAAGACTCAAAAAAGGGCTCGGGAAGTGTCCCAATAGTTGTGAAACAGGATAATTATTGAATCTCAGTTTCTCCTCACTAATTATCATTATTTATAGCCTGATGAGAGAAAAATGGCAAAAATATGTTATTTTAAGGTAGTTTATGCACGAAACGATGTTTTTAAAAACGTCTTGAAATTTATAAAGCGTTTAAATGGTTCGTTTCATTGGTTATTGAGATAAACGTGCTTAAATGTGAAGAAAATACACGGGGCTGCGCGTAAAAAATCGTTTATCTTTCCATATGACGAATGAACGTTTCTTACGAAATTCATGAAAAAGTACACGATTACAATGAAGTATGTAACGAAGGTTTAGCAAAAAACTCGAGAAGATTATCTTACTAGTCATAAAGATATATTACGTTAAAGATTGAACGAAATTGGTAATGAGCACTCGTATAACCTAACATTAGCTTATTTCGGAATTTCGTTTCTTCTTGGCTTGGCCCATTCCCGTCGTAGCCTTCTGTCTTTTTATTAATACTCTTTTCTTGATCCATTTCTCTTTGTGTTTTTCCTTTTGCGCTCTCTAATGCGATTTTTCACACTAAAAACTACAGTATTTCGGAGGCAGGGACGAATGAAATTTGGGGTTCGGTCAGTGATGGATCCCCGATCAATCAATGGCTTGTAATTTCATTCGCCAAAATATAAGTTGAAAAAATGTATTTACTATTTCGAATTGATAACTCTGACATTAATTTAGAGTGATTATATCTTTAATTAAGGAGTAAACTCGATACAATTTAGACACCCATAAATACGATCCTTTAGGCATGATCTACCTTAAGATGATGGATCAGTCGGTAATCACAACCGTGAGTGCGAGAGAGATAGCCGCAAATTTTGAAAAGGAAATTTTTCCACATCGTTCGTCTGATCGAGAAAATAAAAATGTCATCGGATTTTTGCGATCATGCTGCGTACGATGACATTTTTATTATTTTTATCGGACGAACGACGTCAAAGAAGTTTCAATTTCAAAAATTCGAGGTGTGATTACCGACTGATCCATCATCTTAAGGAGGCTGGATACAAAAGTCTAAATAATTAGAAATTTATGAAATTTGGTGATAATGTTCTTCAACATCAAGTGCGAAAACACAATTTTTTCAAAATTTTCTTCTGCTTAGTTATCGAGTAATTACGCATTAAAGCAGATTTCTTATGCTCGGAATGTATACATGGAAACGCTATGCTTGTACACGTGAACTTTAGAGATCAATTACTCGATAACTGTACAGAAGAAAAATGTTAAAAAAAATATATTGTCAAATTTGGCACTAAAGAATATGTTCGCCAAATTTGATTAAATTCTTATCATTTTGAAATTTTAAATGTATTTAACATGGTTTAGCATGGCATCGTCACTATCCAGCCTCCTTAATTTGAATCTCAATGTCGTCGAATCTATACTTCCATGGCTGCGGACACATCGATGCTCTTCCAAGAGCAAAGTAGGCTCAATCAAGGTCCAACTCGAATCGGAGGATCGCACGCCTTACCTTCCACAACGTTTCGCATAGATTTCGATGAAAGTGTTACGAGTGAATAGTTCAATCGAGAATAAATAAAGTAATTTTGTCCCTTGGCAGAAGGAAGATTTTCCTAAACGCTCGGATAAAATGACATCTTTGTCAACGTGCCATTACGAAATCGACTCGATTTTGGTATTTGGAAAAGTGTACTAACGGTTCCTTGCCGCTCTCTTCGGAGAAAACGTCATCGCAGTCAGAGTCGCTCATCGCTCTTTTGAGGCTGGCGCGTTGATGGCTGCTCGACTGTTGTTGCTGCTGCTGCTGCTGCTGCTGCTGATTTTCGCGGGTCCGAAGTTCGGCACCGTCGATTTTGAGCTCAGGAAGTTCGTGGCTGGGTCTCAACTCGGCGAGGTCCGGTCTCATGACGCTCATGTCCTGGTGACTCATCTCCTGATGTCTCAGTTCAGGATGCTGCTGTTGTTGCTGCTGTTGTTGCTGCTGCTGCTGTTGCCTGGTGGTCATTTCGGATCGGTGCATCTCCGGGTGTCTCAACTCCGCTCGCTGCATCTCAGCGTGGCGAACTTCCGGTCTCTGCATATCAGGCTGGTGGACGCGTAAATCGGTTCGTTGCATGTCGTGTCTGAGCTCGACGATCGCGCCGCTCGTTCTCAAATCGGCGTGTCTCAAGTCCGGTCCACGCATGTCGTGGTGATGGCGCATATCCGGATGTTGATGCGGGCCGGGGGGAGCTTGATAGGGAGAGTGATGATGAGGAGGCGGAGGATAACCCCAGTGATGGGAAGTCGCCGGAGCAGTGAGAGTCGAAATGTGACCACCGGCGGGGCCGACACCGCTCGGAGTTATTTCCGACGACAAGAGAGTGCTGTTTTCGTCGCTCCTCGCAACGACGACGCGCCACATTTTCAATTATTTATTCCTAACTCACTTTGAATAATGAAACTCCAAAGAGCGGCTCGATTGCTCGAAACTGCCTCGAAAATCAACCGCTCTCACGACGAGGAGGAAACTCCTCGCGAACTATCCAAGTTTTCGACGATCGAGGGAGCCGGTAAGCTGCCGATTATCGTCATCCGAAGAGCGTATCACTGAGCACGAACACTTGGGAAATGGAAAAAATTGAAAAATCCATTCCGAGGATTATCCCCGCGGAGCAATAAAAAAAGATCGACACTTCGAAGCAACGCTGAAATCCGGACTCTGAACAACCCAACGGACACTTGGCTCACGCACCGTTTCCGGATAACCGTCCTCGTCGTCCGGAAGGAAAAAAGGAAATGGCCGACCCAACCGCGCTTCTCTCTTTCTCTTGGACGTGCGTCGCAATCACATCAATAAATACATAAGTACAGCCCGCGTTATCGAACACTCCGAGTCTCCTCAGATATCTCCGACGATTTTTAATGCTCCGATACAAAAGTGCAGATCCCCGATGCTCCGCTCTCGATGCGTGTGCACTGGTCGCGTGGCGGCGAACGTATGTCGTGTGCGGGAGGACGAACACGACACACGACCTATCCGTTTTGTTAAGTCTCGAAGCCTGGTGGAGGGAGAACGAGGCCTGCCGCCACGTGGTCCTCGTAGTGGGGCGCACAGTCCCAGTAGCCCCCCATCAACCCCAGCACGAGTAAATGTGTGCGCCTGTAAATGCATCAGGATCCCGAGCTCGCGTCTCACGTTCACCGGTCAAACTCCATTCCCAGGAAGAAATTGTTTCACCTGAACGATCAAAGAAACTTTGGCTTTGCACACGGAGATACTTTTATACGAATATTTCGGATGAATGCATAGAAAAATTCGAAAAATTTGCTATGTTTTGTAGCAGCGCTGTTCCATATCGCCATTCTATTACATTTAACCAAAGTGCTTAGTAATTTTGATGCCGAAAGCAGTACTTTCTAATTTAAAATTTAGGACTGTGACATTCTTACATCGAACGCTGCATCGACATCCGAATGTCACTCGTGCATGTCTTTGCATGGTGAAACGTTAAAAATTGGGGGATTGGACTGGACAAATTGGTGAAATGTCGAAAATTTTTGTATCGTTCAGTCGCACAGTCCGAAAAGAAGTAAATTTTCGACAAAGATTTACTTGACAAAGTCCGCTTATGAACGAAGCGATTGCTTGAAATTTTACTATGTGCGACTGGTTAATTTTCACGTTTATACTCCCAACGCCTCATACAATTGGTGGGCGCATGAATTTTGCTATGTTATTGAGCAAAATTCAGTACGGTAAAAAGGAAAATACGAAACTATGCAATTTTTCAAATCTAAAATTTTCATCAAACCATTTCATTATTTACTATGTTTTTAATCAAAATTCGATCGGTGTTCATTTTTTATATTTTTTTTTTTTTTTAATGCAAACTTTTGCATTATTTGACACACTTTGTAGTGATTATTATTATAATATCGATATGGTCCGACGTCACTGTAAAAACACAGAAATTTTTGCTATAAAAGTCTCTCCGTGCACTAAATAAGTAAGAAGATTGTTCAACTGAGGAATATCGTGGCAATCGAAGGAAGTTTGTTGTCTCAACACTCGATTCGTTCGATCACTTAATTTTCTGGCTCTTGTTGGATCAACAAGTCTTCTCATCGTCGCACAGATTTCGTTGAAATAACCATTTTTTTCTTTGAGTGTACAAAAAACTAAGAGATTGCATAAAAAATTATCTGAAGAAAATTATCCGACGATCACTCAACTCGCTGGAATTAACGATGCCAAATTTTTCTTTTGCCACCATCGGTTCATACTTTATTTAAAAAAACTCGAAAATCATTCTGCGAAATACTTTCTATTGTTGCCGAGTCGAAATTTTGAGACTATTTCGATGCTCCTCTGGTAGGAAGTAAAAGGACGTGAAATAATGTAAAATGGACTCCTTTTTAACGCCCAATACAGGGCCAACTTTCCCTTTTCTCCGCTTCATGCCTGCTCAGATGACAGCACACATCAATGGAGCCATTTATTAATAATGTTTTTTTATGACGATCGTTGAATTTAAAAATACTCGTTATAAGCATTTCTTTATCGTAATGCAATCAGGCGAGGCCTCGCAAAAGTGTGCTTCGATAAAAGAAACCTTGATTGTTGAGCAATAATTTATGTGCTCCTTTATTAGTAAGGAGAAAAAGAAGAGAAAGACTGAGAGGCTTATAAGCCGAAAGGCGGTGCTCCGCTGGTGCAAGAGCGCTCCGCGTAGTCCTCTGGCTGATTTTTGCCACACCTAAAATCGTCCTGAGAAATAAACTTTAAGTGTTGTGGATGAGGAAACATACGTGCGCTCTGTAGATTTAAATGCAATCAAAATTGGATTTGGGGCTACTCAAAAACTCAGTCCAGAGGAGAATAAGGTTTTGCAGAGGAGGCAGGCCTCGCTTGAGGAGGAGGAGAAGTTTATCCGGGCGACACTTTTAAGGAGTTTCGATACAGAAGTCTAAATATTAAGAAATTGATGAAATTTGGTGATAATGTTCTTCAACATCAAGTGCGAAAACACAAATTTTTTCAAAATTTTCTTCTACTCAGTTATCGAGTAATTACGCATTAAAGCAGATTTCTTATGCCCGGAATGTATATGCTTATACACGTCAACTTTAGTGATCAATTATTCGATAACAGTGTAAAAGAAAAATCTTAAAAAATGTGTATTGTCAAATTTGGCAATAAAGAATATGTTCACCAAATTTTATAAAATTCTGAACTTTTTGAAATTTATTATGTTTTTAGCATGGTTTAGCATGGTAACATTGTATCGCCTGTACCGAACTCCTTAAATGAAGTCAAATGTCTTTAAGGAGGATGGATCACGATGATACAATGTTGCCATGCTAAACCATGTTGAAAATATTAAGAATTTGAATTATAAGAATTTAATGACGCTGAAGTTTCCAACGTTGGAGTCCAACGAAATGATCTAAAAAAACTCTCAAATAATTCCAGTAAATCTCCAATCTTGTTCCCTGCCGAATTTCCAATTCGTCATTTTTCAAGCCACATCAATAATTCGTGAAATAAAAAAATAATGAATTATAAATCTTTTTGTCGTTCATTACGTTGAACTCCAACGTTGCAAACTTCAGCGTCGTAGAATTTAATAAAAATTGGTAAATGTATTCTTTAAAAATGTATACATTTTTTTAGATTTTTCTATCACGTAGCTCTCGAGTAATTGAACATTAAAGTTCACGCGTATAAGCATACAGTTTACATATAAACAGTTGTACATCTCGCGCATAAGAACTTTGATTTAACGCTCAATTATTCGATAGCCGCATGTGGTAAGAAAATTTTGAAAAAAATTGTATTTGTATACTCGATGCCAAAGAATTTTATCACCAAATTTGATTATAAATTCTTATTATTTTGATTGCGCGATCCAGCCTCCTTAAAATAGCCTCAAAATTTCGACTCGGGTCTATTTTTAACGAAGGAACAACTGTTCAACGATGAACTCCCATTTCTCGGATGAATTCGGTGCTCCAATTTTGTTAAAGAACCGAAAAAATGCTTCGGAGAATTAAGTTTTCATAAAGGAAATTTAACATTTTCGTGATCCACGACGAATAGCCTCGGATTTACCGAGTTTATAATTATCGTAGTGAAAACAGACTAATAGTAATGATGACCATGAGAGGAGCAAGAATAGTAGAATAAAAAATTCCGTTCAGCCGAATCACAGGGCAAGGAGCGAAGATCGAGTGATTAGCTTTCCTCGATCTCGTTCTGTGAAGCGCGAGGGTGGAGCAGCCAACGAGTGGTCATCGACAGTCGTGTAAAAAAGATGGAGATATTATTCCGCTCCGTTACTGGTAAGCTCGACTGGGGGAGATTTGGCCGATGGTGCGAAGGGGATGGAAGGGCCATTGCAGCACACGCGGAATCGAAGCGCGAGGAGGGCGCCGAAACATTTCCGTGGGAACGCGTGTCGCTCTGTTATAATACCAAGGCACGAATGGATGTGTGCGCTTCCCCGTGTAGACGCACACACGCGGCCGTTTTTATCCGGAGTATGGAACGCATACATGATACTTTATTGAGGCACTGCTACTGGTCGTGTGTACTCGGTACGCTGCTCATTGTTCGGGGATGATTCTCCTCCGTACTCGGCAAAAAGACCCCCCGAGGCGACCGGAAAGAAACAGCGAATGAACTTGTGATCTGACTAAAAGAGACCAAGATTGATACTCGCCGGGGCGAAGTCTTCCAAGAGACACCGCTCGGATCGCCCCGACAAGAATTTCTGCCCCGTTTCAATCATCTCCCGCTCGTCCTCGAAAAACCCTCACCAATCTTTGTTTTTCCAACTCCGATTAGAGGCCATTTATCGGTCCGATCAAAGTCCAATTGGCCAGAAATTCTGCCGCGCCCGGAACACCACTTTTTTTGATTATCTTTTTATTAATTGCAAAATAAAAGTTCAATTTTTCGCTTTTTTTCAATATCATTCGCTCGTCTTAGAAAATAATTGTTAGAAATTTTTTTCAATTGCTCGAATTCAACAATACTTTTATATTTTCTATTCCAACTTTTTTCATTCATCAAGTTTCAATTCATCAGAATTATAAATTCTGATGAAAATAACAACTTTTTATGAATTCAGAATTTATCATTATTAATTGATTGTTATAATAATTGTACAATAATAACAATTGTTATAATAATAATAATAATAATAATAATAATAATAATAATAATAATAATATGCAAATTACAACTCTTGATTAATTGAAACTTAAAGTTGGAATAGAAAATATGAAAGTATTGTTGAATTTCGTGCACGTAATTTGCAAAGGTCTTTTGTAAGCTCGTTTTTGGGCGCGTATCAGATTCTTGGGATTGATGAAGTCGTATGTGAAGCTCGAGCCCATAGGCCACCATGAAACGAGGCTTAAACCACTCCTACCACCCTCGCTCGAATCATTTCTACGTATATTTTGACGCGTGGATGTACGTACACGCGGGTATGTAGTACACGTCGATAAATGGAGGGTGGACGATTGGAGTGAGTAAAAAAACGAGTGAAAGTGCAGGGGGGAATGAGAGGACGAAAGTTTGGGGCGAGGGAGTTGGAAGTTTGAAGTTGGGGGGTGTCGCTCGTCGTGGGGGTGTGTACACAATAAAATTCACACAGGAATCGCTCGTAGCACGCGCTCACACGATTATCGACGTGCGTGCCCTGCTCCCGCGAGCCTGGGAAACTTTGTCCTACATTGGCTCTGACTAATCGAATTGTTAACTTTTCAGCCTTGATTAACCGCTCGAGATTACTCGCCAAATCGCCCGCTACTTTTTCCTTTCAAAGGCACCACCTTTCCCATGAACCTGCGCGACCATCTGCCTTTGCTTATCATTTTTGCGTTTTTAGCGAGGAAATTTGATCCGATTGTGCGACCGCGACGATCGAGCTTCGTTCCTTTTTCTCACGCCGACTAAAAATCGTTGATTCAATAAAATGTTTGTCTCGCTAACGAACGGTGAAGAACGAAATGAGATTTGGTTGTTCGATCGTTCTTCCGTCGGCTATTCACCAATTTTTAAAATCAAAACGAAAATTGAGTGATTCGAAATTTTGTCTAGTCGACAGAGTCAATTTCGTTCCTCGCGATTCGACGCTCCCTTGAAAAATAATGTTCAACAAAAATTCCCCTTCTTGGCGCGCAAATTGGAATAAAAAGATAAGAATCCTAACGGAGGATGCTCGCTGACGACACGCATCATTGTGAAGCGAGTACGATCCTCGGCTGCAAGAGATTTCAAGAGCGCGTACACACGTCCGCCACACGTTCGAGCAGCAGCAGCAACAGCAGGCCAAAAAACGTCGCTTGAAAAACAAGTTGAGACGGAAAAATCTACGATTCGATTCCTCCGTCGCTGCTCGCATGTAATTGACCTTGAAACGATGCAATCTCCTTCTGACTCTTTTGTTCTCCATCTCTTTCGTCCCGGTCTCCCTCGGCCTTCTCGTAGCTCCGCGAGCGCGGTGCCTCGTCGATCTCCACGAGGCGAGAGAAAGAGGAAACAAAAGGACCGAAGCGAGAGCGAGAAAAACACTGTTTTCTCGTCTTTTTTTCTCGGGGTCACAAGTTCCCACAGGTAGGAGCTTCCCCGAGAGCGAACACGAGGGATGAAGAGAACTCGAACCCTCCCCAGCCTGCAGGAGCTTCATTCAGAGCCGAAGAAAGAGAACCTCCCGGCGGCCCGAATACGTGTTTGTATATATGTAGAAGGATCGTGGCTAAAAGCGAGTCGAGCATCTGCACGCAGATTCACGAACAATCAATAAGACTTTGCACCCGTGGAGAGCATTAGCGAGTGCTGTGGCACCTGAGACACGTGGAGCTCCGTACACGGAGAGACTTTTATAGCAAAAATTACTGTGTTTATAGTAACGTCGGACCACATCGATAATTATAATAATAATCGCTACAGAGTGTGTCAAATAGTGCTAAAGTTTGGGGAACCATTACCACGGTTCGTGGTAAATAACGCGCTGTGTACTATATCAAAAATTAACACCGAGCGAATTTTCATCAAAAAGATAGTAAATAGTGAAATGATTTGATGAAAATTTAGGAGATAACATAGCAGTCGTTTCTCTGTGCTGTACGAAAAATTGCATAGTTTCGTATTTTCCCTTTTACCGCACTGAACTTTGCTCAATAACATAGAAAAATTATATGGGGCGTTGCGAGTATAAACACGAAAATTAACCAGTCGCACATAGTAAAATTTCCAGCAATTTGTCCAGTCGAATTCACCAATTTTTAACATTTCGCCAAAGACACGAGTGACATTCGGATATCGATACATCGTTCGATGTAAGAATGTCGCAGACCTAAATTTTGCCTGTCGTACATAGTAAAATTTGAGAGAACTGCTTTCGGCATCAAAATTACTATGCACTTTTGTGAAATGTAATAGAATGGCGATACAGAACAGCGGTGCTACAAAACATCCGAAATATTCGTATAAAAGTCTCTCCGTGTACGCCACGCAGGAATAACGAAAAATGAGTCGATTTACCGAGGCCAAAACTGATCAGGGGGTGCGGAAAATCTCCTTCGACTCGATTAAAAATCTGCGAGTTATCGAATTTTCCGGGTTTTCAAACTTCTCGAGCATTTATCGAAGCTGACCGTTCCCGAACGGACCCCTTTTTACAGACCTCAGGAGACACGCTTGTCGTCAATTTTATTCGGAAAAAAATGCAAATTTTTCATATTAAAAGTCAGCAGTACACCTGGACACTGAGTCAAGACCCTTATTTATGCTTGTTTGAGAACGCCGACATTTCTCCTGGAGCGTGACTCTCTTACGCCACCATCTGCGTACTTCGATTTCTGTAGTCTCGAATTATGCGAATTTTTCATACGCTTTTTCATATTCAACGAGCAACTCGTATTTCGACACTTTTCGATTTTTATTTTTTGGCTCATCATTTTTTTCACACTTTTTTGTATTGATTAAACGATTTGTAAAGGGAAATAATGTCATATTGCTACGAATTGCGATAACAAAATATTCCAACAGAGTTTTAATCGGTTGCCTGATAAGCTTATTTTCAGTTTTCGTGCCAACACTGGTACGAGCCAACCAGTTACTGAAATACACGAAAATTTGTTTCTCCCGATTTTCGAGGTTGCTGATTCCATTCTCAAACTTAGTTTTCACTTAGCCACCCTTGAGAGGGGGCAAAATGACAGTTGTTGAAAGTGAAAGTTTCAGATTTTTCAATAGCACGTTTTTATGTCGTGATGGACAAAAATTCCAAGTTTTTTAGAATACTAAATTCTTTTATCGAAATTAAACGAAATTTGCTATCCTCAAACGGGTGAAAAATAAAAATATATGCTATTTTTCATAAAATATCTAAATTTTTTGTCATACTGGACTCATTTTTCCGAAAAATCATAAATTCGTCGCTCTCCAAGGGATGAAAAATGAAGATTTGTATTTTATTTTTTATTTTATTGTATTATAATTTTCATTATTATATTATTATACATAATATAATTTAATGACTAAATATTATGTTAAATTTAAAATTGGTTAAATGGGTTGTTTTATCAATGGGAAGGTTTTGTGCAATTTTTCATAGAATCTCTTCGTTTTTTAAAGTACTGGACACTTTTATTCAGAGAAAAAAATCAATTCCCTCTTCAGTCAGTTAATCTGTATTGTACAATGTACAAATTGAAAAAACTTAATCAATTGTCGATCGATTTTGACAGAAATTGGTAAACGACACGAAAAATATGCAGTTTTCACATCTCTGGGGCTAGCGAATTTTGTTTTACGTCGATAAAAGAGTTTCGTGCCCTAAAAAACATGCATTTTTTATGTAATGTAGCAACAAAAGTTTCCATTGTAAAATCTAACAATTTCACCCTCAACCCTCGATTTTCACCCCTTTCAAGGGCAGCAAGATAAAAATTAAGTTCAGAAATGGAATCAGCAATCAATATGTAGACATACGATACATTATCAAATAAACAAATCGATATTTGGATTGTTAAAAGTTCGAGGAATTTTTCAAGACAATTTCCTAGGGGAATAAAAAAATTTCGTCAGAATGCGAGAAGTTGATTTTTCTCGTTGTTTTATTTGTACGGATTGGAAAGAAATAGGAAAGAATAAAGGAGTGGAAAAGAAAATAGGGAGGGGAAAAAATGAAAAGTTATCCGATGAAAATGGATGATTCGCGGGCTTGGCTGAGAACGAGGACGGGACGGCGTTAAGTCATCCGGCGTCGCACTTCCGGTCCGCACGCGACTTATGCACGTGAAGTCACGTGGCAATCGCGCCGAAATGACGTGTGCAAAGCGTGTGACCACACGTTTCGTGGATCTACGCACGCGGAGTTGCGTTTTATTATAATACTTCATACCCACTTCGGTTTTCTTTGTACAAATAAAAGATACGTGCGTACATATATAAGTTTAAAAATGGCTCCGTCGGTGGATCCAATCGAGGAAATAAATGACGACGCCATCGAGTTTTAGTCGGGTCACACTTTTTATAGGGACTTCCGGTATAAATAAACACGAAACGCAATAATATGAGAGCGCATCGACGATAAAAAGCTCGAGACAAAGCCAAGTACAGCTTTGGCTTCGCGTACGATCGATCGTCGAGGCTCAAAAATGCTAAAAAATATTTACACTCGTTTTGGCGGATTTTATATTTAAATCGTGGTAATATCGTCGCAACGGGGACGAAAAGAATTGGAAAGTAACTTAAGAGTATGAATCGGTCGACTAATCTCACTTGCAATTTCCGAAATCGAAATTCTTCGACGCACTGTTCGATCGATCCAAAAAGGCTCTGACAGCCTACGCAGGACGATGGCAAAAATCGGCTGTCAGAGCCTTTTTTTAATCGGTCGAACTGAGTCAGACTAATGGAAATCGAAGATTCCGACTTTAAGAGTTGAAATTTTGAAATATGCTAATAAAAATATACACCGTGCATCTATTCCCGGAATTATTGAAGTATCTGCCGTTGTCGAGAAAACAATTAACGAAAATCACATTTTTTGAAGCCCTACACATAGGCTCTTATGGCTGGCTCACTTGAGCCAAAAACGAGAATAAGAAAATATAATGTTTTTAAATATAAATGATGTCTTGAGACACCCTTGTTACCGGTGAAAAACACTTGGGAATGGAAAAAGAACAACACTTATTTGAGGTTATACGCGTATGAATATAAATTGGCTGTTGTCACATTTTGCTTGACGATTTTACTACGAAAGTATTAAAAATTTTTCAATCTCAACAAATAAGTTACACACAACTTCAATAATTTTGAAAATAAATTTGAATCGTTTCTTTGATCATGAAAAGAGCAAAAGTTCAGCTTTTTTTAATCACAAATAACCCATTATCTGCCTTGAAATGATTCACAATCCGCGATATCATCGCGCGTTATATATTTTCTAACCTCACACCGCTAATCCTCGTTTGTCGATGCTTTTGTTGTACGCATCACCATCGTTTGTTTTTTTTTTTTCACGCACTGCCCTATTCGTATTTGTGAAAGTGGACGAATCCTTGAATAAACGAATTGCAAATATTTATTCATAATCCCTATTCGATTATGCAAGCAACGCGTATGAATTCGTGGTCAAGTGAGCGCGTTTGTCGCACCGGTTGTCCGTTTCTGGACAAACATACTGCTGAGGCTTGTTTCTCTCGATATGTGTGTGGATATATCTATCGTCGATCTCTGAAGTACCGTTGCATATATCGACGCCCCAGTATGGATAAAGTAAACACGCGTACATTACGTATTCACAATCGTAAATATCGGGGTTCCGATTCTGCGGCACCGACACTGACAGCTCGATTTCGTCCAACAAGCATAAAAATTGTGGGAGTACATGGCCGCCACAGATCCAGATCGACGACAACGAAGTCTGCAGCTTAATTCGATTTGACGACGATCGTAAAGCGGTGCAAATAAGGATTTAAGTTTGGCCGAAGTGCCCGAAATAGAAAACATAAAAATGCAAAAGAAAATTCAATTCGACCCACTTTTCGTATTCAAAAATTCGAATTTTATCCATACAAATATAATAAAACGCGTATGTTAAATTACTGTAATGAATTTTTGGGATTCAATTCACGAGAAATGTCACTCCGCCATTCTGTGTTCGACTTCGAAAGAATTGGGGTCCGAATAATGAAAAGAGACGGCGAGAATTAGGTCTGCAGTGTAGGTGCGCATGATACAACACGTGACGACCAGTTCCGCAGAGCGTTTGCACCATTTCTTACGAAAACATTTGGTCAGGGCGTGAGGAAGGGCCAAAGTAGTCAGTGGACATAACAGTATATAGATATAGATAGATACACAAGTTTTTCGTTCGGATGAACGTCCACTGGTCACTCTTACGCACAAAAACTCTCGCTTGACCCCTATCGACAGTTGGTGGGAACACAATTCTTCGCGATAATTGGGCTATTGTCCTCAGAGAACATGCCGGACAGTTTCCCATTTTCTTTCGCGTACCAGTAACCGCGATACACTTATGTTCGTACTTTACGATTTGTTTCTCTCGATCACGCCGACGCCTCACAATCGCAAATATGAATTTATCACCGATTATGTTACTTGCTACTCGATATTTTATCTCCGGACTCTCGCGTGTGCGATTATCTTTATATATACATATTTCGATTTTATTCCCAATGGTCACTCTCATCTGTGCTCTGCTCGTGTTGTCCATCGTAAATTCGCCAAAGTGTTACGAAAATGACCATTTGGTCATGGAATAGCCATTTTTCAAGATATACGAGAGTCAATGAATCGAACATACGACTATATTCGTGCGATACGAACTTTTGCTTCTCCGACAAAAATAATGTTATTTCACTTTTCTACTGCCTTAGTGACGAGAGCGCCAAGTATGTAAAGAGTGTGCAACGAAAGTTCAGAGATAAACAAGCAGGTGGCGTGCGAAACGGTAAAATGAGTGTCACCTCTCACAACGGCCCGCGGTTTTTATTGTCGAAACAAGCACGAAGTGAATTTTCATAATAAATAAAAACGCAGGAGCCGCGAATATGTGATATTCGCGTTGATCTGTTCATAATATCCATAAAAAGAATCGTCGATGATTATCTCGAGTTCGTAATAATAGTTGTATCTGTTCCGCCATTAAATCGCCGGGAATTCGAGTGCTGATTTTTTTTCGGGCGAACATGACTTTCAGTTTTGTTCTATTTCGATAGAAAGTGAAAGTTCAAGAAAAAAGTATCATCTCCTAACGAATTATCGTGAGTCAATTTTTCTGAATTGTTCGGTTATTGAAAGTTCGTGCAAAGTTCATTGTTGGATTATAGAAAAAAGTACGTTTCATGATCCGTGGGCGTGGCGAAGCTGATTTCAAACAAACGATCGGAAAAATACACAATAACGTTTTCCTACGTCGATTGCTTCCAATTAAGTGATTTTGTACGTGCCAATGATTTTCCCTGGATACTCGAGCTTCCGAGATTCGTCAAGTCACCAATTTCCTCGAGGGGAAAACCTCAACTTTGCTGTTCGACCATCTGTGAGTGCCTTTGCTCTTAGTCCATCGAATGAATTGAACCTCCGAACGGTCTGATCCGTTGCTCTGCCCAATTTTTCGTGCGCGTTCTCAAATCTCCTAACCTCAAATATGCAACTCCCTCGCATTAGTCCTTCAATTAAATCTTGATTGCACATTAAATTAAGACTGAAAACGTGACGAAATTCCTTTTTTCACGCCCTTTTAATCAGAGACTGTTAGCAAGTTTCCCATGAAATAGTAACCTTACTTTGAGACTTGGATTGACCCACGTCGAATTTTTGAAGTTCAAGTTTTTCGACACAACTTGACCCGCGATAAAAAAGCTCTGCCAGCCCGCCCAGGGCGATCACAAAAAATCAATGACAGCTGCAGTAATCGATCGAACCCTGTCGAAACATTTCACTTCCAAAATTTGCAGCTATTCCTTTCACACCCACGGCAGCGGGAGGATATCGACTGACCCACATACTCTTAAACCGTTGTCAAGTGAACAATGGTATAATGTACTTTATTTTCGCAACAATAGCTTTTCGTATTTCGAGTACCCCAAGTAAACGGTGATTAATTTTATTTGTTTTAGTAATTCAGATAAATATGCGGAAATAGATTTTTTTCATTAAAGAATCTAAAAATTCGCTTTGTTTATATATGAATCGGTTAAGTTGCAACTATTGTGCTCAAATTATTGGATTTTTGCGAAACGATGTCCTGAATGAATCATATTCCAAGCGTACGCAGTGGTAGGAAAATAGTTTTTCAATTCTTACGACGTCTACTTGCTCCTCCACTTTTATGACTTTTTTTTAAGTCGATTAACACGAACCCTCAACTCGCACAATCGAAATGGCATTTTTTTCTGGAAAATAGTGAAGTTGAAAAAAAGTGTTCCGACAATAGTCGAAGTCTATTCGAGCCTGGGAATTGTGCAGACTATTGAAATCGCGTATATTTGCTCCCTCACAGGCGCGACGCATTTTAAATCCAACGACCCTCAATCGTCATGGCGATTCGACACACTAAAAAACTCGGCGGACAAGCAAGTGAGCAATACACAAAGTGTGAAGAGCCCGCTCGCGGTCTGGACTTCCCCTCGGCGCAAAATCTTTTTTTTTACTTTTATTTTTATTCACTTTTGATTTTAATGAGTGACGTCTGTCAAGAATGTTTGACAGAGCGTTACGTTTGCGTACAGCTCAATTGCACGTAATTTCGGGGCTCGGTCAAACCGTAAAATTCATCAATTTTCACTCGTCAAAGTATTGCCCGAGTTCTAATGAACTATAAGTTTTTTTGAGCTTCTCGTTTGCCAATTTCAAAAGGTCAGAAATCCAACCGAATCGAACTCGAATTTATTCATTTTCTCTTTTATAAAATTATCATAATTCATTGAAATATTCCTCATTAATTTCATTTTTATTTACATGCAGGAAAAAAAATAAAAATGTTAGTGAAAAATAAATAACAAAATTTCGCACGCATTCGGACAAAAAAGATGGCAGAATTCAATTTCTGATAAAAACTCAATTGATATTATTTTTACCTTAAAATAATATTTTTGCGTGGATCGTGAAAATGGTTTATTGCAGTTTTTCGGAAATTCAAATATGAAGGTAAAAGGTAAGGAGAAAAAATGAAAATTTTGGTTACATTTGGCGGACCATAAGTCGGAGAGGTCACGCGGTCGTATGTACGGTCGATATTGACGGATGCGCAGGCCAATTTCATTGCGGCAAAGGCCATCGATCACTCCTTGAAATTTTACAACGATATCGCTCGTGTATGTTCCTCTCTTCTCGTATCTGTGACAAGACGATCGGTCGTCCCTTTTCCGCGATTATAATTCGTGATCGATGACTTTCCAATCGAGTCAAGTCATTGTTGAGCGATATAAAGGCTCACAAATTTTGCGTCTGGTCTCAATTTCATTCGCATTGTTATTTCTTCCCCCCCGCCACCGAAGTTTATAATCGAATTTGACGACACAAAAAAAAGCGTAATCATCGTTTCGAAACCGTCGGTCTCTAGAACTTTACTTTATAAATGCTCAAAGTTCAGGCAACGAGTATCTACGAAGTATCAGAAGCTCAGTTTTGTTATTATTGATCCACTGCACTGTCGTTCTCTAGTAATTATGGTAGAAATAAGAAAACATTTTTGTCTGTGGAGTTACGGAAAAAAAAAATCGATGCTGTGCCTAAATAACTCTGCAGCCTACAACGATGTGACTCATAACACTTCAGGTAACAAAAAAAAATGAATTGTCCAGTAATTTGAAAGCAAATGTTCAAAATATTGGCAGTATTCTAACTTATTGACTTCTGGTACATTTCTCTTATCTTTCGATGGCATCATCTCGGTTTTTGCAGTTCTCCATTTAGATTTTCTGTCTATAGAGGCGCTTTGAACTCTACAAACCGGCCGCTTGATATGCTAGAGTTTTATAAAGTAGGTTGTCAATATAATTTCTAAATATTCATAAATATCATCAAAAAAAAAAAAATTAATGACGGAAAAAGTTTTCTTCGACATGAGCATATTAACTAGCAATCTCTCGGATGCTATGGCTTCGTTAGCAGCAACATGAGAGGGGCGGGGGCGGCTGACGCTTTGAATGCGTGATATAGATACGTCGCTGCGCGCTCTACAGCGCATGAGTGGAACTACATTTTCCGTGCCCCAAAGCCCAAAGCTAACACCTGCTAACACTGCTAACACGGCCCCGGTTGTCTGTTAGTCTGTTAGTCTGTTGTTCCATGTTCCATGTAAATCTATGTTCTCTGCTCTGTATAAACGTGACCGCATGGTGCGTGGTGATTAACCTCAAAGTCGTAAGATTCCAACGAAAAGTGTCACTACTTTGATTGTCGTTAAAATCTGCGTTCAATTTGTAGTTCAATAATATATGATTATTGCTGATATAAATAAACTAGTAAGATGTCGAGTGAATTTGAAAATGTTAAGCAAAAAACTCACAGGGATCGACATTCGGGTCGCAAAGCCGAAAAGAAAAAAGCGAAAAATGAGCACGAACAGGTACTGTTTATTTGAATTTTATTTACTATTCGATTTCTCGTCTGCATTATTTCATGGAATAAAAGTATTGGTTGAAAAATTCAAAAAAATAAAATTATTTTCAATTTATGATGATTGATAAAACGAAATTAATCAGAAATAAAAAATCCTTCAAAATAGGAATTTTTTTTTCAAGTTATTGTTGATGTTATAATTCTCATCATGTGAGTTTAATTTAACCATAGACCTACTATTACCTACAACCAATTTTATTATAAGTAGAGAATGATCTTCGATTCAAAAACGTGTCTAAACACAGCTTTAATTGAATGGAACAAACTTTAACATATTATTAAGATCGATTGATTCATAGAGGAAATATTTTTTCAGATTTTAACCGACAAACAGAAAAATCCGAAAGCCTTCACCTTTAATTCGGCAATAAGAGCAGAGAGAAGGTTCCGCAGAAAGCAGGACATAGACACAAAGAAACAGCATATACCGTTGGTAGATAGAACACCCGTAGAACCACCTCCAATATTGGTAGCTGTTGTGGGACCTCCAAAAGTGGGTAAATCTCTGCTCATACAATGTTTGATCAAGAGTTACGTGAAGCAGCCTCTGACCAATATCATTGGTCCAGTGACGGTGGTATCGGGTAAAAAGCGTCGTATAACATTTATGGAATGCAACAACGACATAAACAGTATGATCGACATAGCAAAAGTAGCTGATCTTGTATTGCTACTCGTGGATGCATCATTCGGTTTTGAAATGGAAATATTCGAATTTTTAAATATTTGTCAAGTTCACGGAATGCCGAGAATAATGGGAGTTTTAACGCATCTTGACCTTCTCAGTAATGCAAAACAATTGAGAAAAACAAAGAAAACCCTCAAAACTCGTTTCTGGACTGAAGTTTACGCAGGTGCAAAGCTCTTCTATTTATCAGGTTTGATGCACAACGAGTATCTCCGTACAGAAGTAAAGAATCTTGCGAGGTTCATTTCGGTCATGAAATTTCGACCGCTCACCTGGAGAACCAGCCATCCCTACTTGCTTGCTGACAGAATCGAAGATCTGACTGCGCCGGAACTCGTTAGACAAAATCCCAAAATCGACAGAACGATCAGTCTTTATGGCTACGTTCGAGGCGTTCCGCTGAACAAAGAGACTTCGGTACATATTCCAGGCTGTGGGGATTTGAGAATAAAAGATGTAAGTTTTCTTCCGGATCCTTGTCCTCTTCCGGAACAACTGAAGAAAAGATCGCTTGTAGAAAAAGAGCGGTTTATTTATGCTCCGTTTTCTGGTGTTGGTGGAATCGTCTATGACAAAGACGCCGTTTATGTTGAACTCGCTGGCAGCCACTCCCACAAAGAAGATGACACCGGACTACTCTCCAATCTCATGGAGACTCAGGAAACCTTGGATGAAAAACTGCAGCGAAGTGAGATGAAGATATTCAGCGATACCGAGCCGATAAAGGCACAAGATGTCGCAGCTCACTTTGCATCTGGTATGAGCGAAGAAATAATTGCGGAGGAAGGTAGAGTGAGGAGAAAAGTTATTTTTGCGGATGAGAGCGAGGAGAAAGAAAAAGTTACATCTGGAGATCAAAGCGACTCGGAAGGTGAGAATGAATCAAGCGAAGAAGACGAATCAAATGACGAGGACGGAGATGAACTCGGTGAAACCAATGAAGGAGATGAAAATCTCAATGAAAGTTCAGACATAAATTCTTCTAAGCGCAAAGTAGCTGACGAAATTCAAACTAAAAGCACGAAAAAGCTGAAAACTAAGAGTTCGTTCGACGAGGACGATTTGGAAGCTGAACTCTCAGAACTACGTGCTGAAGGAACGGTCAAAAAGGAGAAAGTGGTGGAAAGCGAACCGACGATTTATCGAGCACTCACAAAAGAATCTGACGTTCATGTAAAAGAGAAAATAACTCAAGCTCTTGGAATGTTGAGTGAAAAAGCGGTAAGAATCAAAGAACCAAAATTAGAGGCTCAGAAGGAATCGACAGACGACGAAAGTTTTGATGAGTTGAGTGACAATGATGCAGAAGGAGAACCCGAAAATGCAGAATCCGATGATGGGGAATACGAGTCCGAAATGGAAAAAAGTGAGGAGGGAGAAGAAGATGAGAGCGAAGGGAATGAAGATTTGAAATGGAAAAGCGATTTGGCATCAAAAGCAAAAGAGTCTTTCGCGAGTCGTCAGAGAAATAATCAAAACCTCATGTCCCTAGTTTACGGTACAATCGCGTCGTCGAGAGAAGAAGAAAATAAAGAAGAACAAGAGGAAGGAGAAGAAATTGGTGGAATATTCCGGGTGGTGAGTGAGGAGCAGCGACGAAAGCTTCAAGATCGCGAACTAAAGAATCGCGAAGAGTCAGCATTTTACACAAGTGACAAACCGCGCGACTGGTTGGACCCGACAAATAAAATGCTCGTTGTCGATCGTTTCGTAACAGGCAAATGGAAAGAATCGGAGGACGCTGAAGAGCTTTTGAAACTTGACGATCTCAAGGACGAGGATGTTTACGGAGATTTTGAGGATTTAGAGACTGGGGAACGCCATGAGGCCGCTGCGGGAAAAGCTCCGGAAGAACTGGGCAAGAGCGAAATTGAAGAGAGAAAAAAATTAATGGAAAAAAAGCACAAACTTAAAGAACAATTCGACTCGGAATACGACAACAACGAAACAAAGACTTATTACGACGAGCTCAAACAGGAAGCTGAGAAACAATCGAAATTGAACAAATCGGAATTTGAAAATTTGGATGACGATACGAGAGTTCAACTCGAAGGTTTCCGGCCTGGAATGTACGTACGAGTGGAAATCGATTCGATCCCGTGCGAGCTGGTGAACAATCTCGATCCTTCTTATCCTTTGATAATCGGTGGCTTGCTGCACGGTGAAGAAAATATTGGCTTTGTGCAAACTCGAATAAAGAAGCATCGTTGGTACTCGAAGATTTTGAAGACGCGTGATCCACTAATATTGTCCGTTGGTTGGCGAAGGTTTCAAACGCTACCAATTTTTTCGAAACTCGAGGATGACATGAAAAATCGAATGTTGAAATATACGCCTGAGCATGTTGCTTGTATGGCTCATTTCTGGGGCCCGGTGACTCCGCAATCCACTGGAGTTCTCGCGATTCAGGACGTCGCAACGAGACAGCCAGGTTTTCGTATTGCAGCGACCGGTTCGGTCGTCGAAACCGACAAGACTACCAGAATCGTAAAAAAGCTCAAACTCACCGGTGTGCCACTGAAAATCTACAAAAAAACTGCTTTCATAAAAGACATGTTCAACTCGAGTTTAGAAGTGGCAAAGTTCGAGGGCGCCAGAATAAAAACTGTATCGGGAATTCGTGGACAAATAAAAAAAGCTGTTTCCAAGCCCGAGGGCTGCTTCCGTGCAACTTTCGAAGACAAGATCCAACTGAGTGACATCGTATTCTGTCGCACTTGGTACAAAGTCGACGTACCCAAATTTTACAATCCAGTTACTTCGCTGCTCTTGCCATTGGCTGAAAAGAGCCAATGGCACGGTATGAGAACAACGGGCCAACTGAAAAAAGACAACAGCATAAAAGCTTTGCCAAACAACGATTCTCTTTACACGCCGATCGTTCGTGAACCGAAAGTCTTCAAACCTCTCGTCATTCCACGCAATCTTCAGAAGAATTTGCCCTACCGAGACAAACCGAAATTACAACCGAGTTTGAAGAATCGCAAAGTCAGTTTCGAGGCCACGAGGCCCGCGGTCGTTCGCGAACCGAGGGAAGAAAAAATATCCAAACTTATGAAAATGATACGAACCACCTACAGTCACAAACAAGAAAAACTCAAAGAGGCTACATCCCAGAGAATGAACGCTTACAAGGCGAGGGTTGAAGCTGAAGAAATGAAAAAAATGAAACGGCAGAAAGAACTGAAAAAACAAGTTTTCCGAACTTTGAGCAAAATGGAGGCGAAAGAAGCGAGAGAGGCGAAAAAACGTCGCTGACGACCGGAGTCGTCAGCAAATTCTGTACATTTGTTATTTTAGCTTTGTTAATGCAATAAATAAGTATGATTTTCAATTTTTTTGTTTATTCGTTGTTTTATATTGAAAACGTAGATTGATTTATTTATGTATAAGTTACAATAATATATATTTATACACATATATTATCGAATATATTATATTAGTTTGTGTATTGCAAATAACAATATTACGCGTGGCTCGTTTCTTCGCATTTTAAAGTATAGCTTGTGAACCTCGCCACGATGTAAGAGTATGATGGCCCGTTGAATAATTATCTGCACCCTGAAACAAAAAATTCACTCGTTATCCAAAGTCTAAATAATATAAAATTTTCAAAGTGCTCGAAAATGTAGATAAAATCTAAAAATATTTATCAAATTTAAAAATATCATTCCAAGGATCTTGGAGATTCTCTTCTCAGTGAAAAAGATCAATTTCAATAAGCAAAAAATGGATTAATCTTGACAGGTTATCCCTTAATATTTTTAAACAAAATGTAGAATATAGAGAAGAATGTTTTCAATAATGGCGAAAATTATGAGATAGAATAGAAATAAGGTACCTGCGTAAGCAATAACAATTCGTCCTGCGTATCCACGATTCTAACGGGGAAAGGTGAGCCTGGAACAAGAACACCTGCCCAACGTACTTCGACTCTGTAATCGCCGGGTTCGGTTGGATCGTAACGGCAAAGTATTATACGGTCTTTTTGGGTTTCTCGCTGCATCTCAACTCGAAATGCACCTTTGGGTCCTCGGACTCTAACGGTAAGTTGGCCTGCCCCAGCACCGCGCGTGTCACAGATAAACCTTGATTGGAATGTTGCTAATACTCCGTGCTCTATCCCGGGACCGTAAACTCGGACCTGTTTGCATGCGTTAAAATGAGAAAATTTCGAGAGGTTGATTTCAATTCAGAAATTATGAGAAATAATGAAACTTCGAAGGAAAAGAAAAATTTATTCAGAAGATAACGAATAAATTGAGATTGGGGCTTTACCTTGGAAGCATCCGGCGCACCGGAAACCCTTAACGTAAAGGGTGAGCCGGTAACGTGTTCACCGGCATATTTGATCGTGAGGGCGTGCCGACCGGACTCTTGAGGCTTTACATTGAGTGTAAACGTTGCATCGCCATGGTCGTAAAGCTCACAATAAGCAACTTTGTGGGGACCAACGCAATGCGCAGTTAATTCGCCTATAAATACAATACCAAAAATATATTTGTTTCCACACAAACGAAAGAAGCTTTCGTTCGAACTTTTTTTTACCTGGCCCAGCTCGCCTGGTATCGATGAAACTACGTATTTCTTGGCCAACAATCCCATGCTTTAATCCATCTCCGGAACAGACGACTCTAGAGGCGTCTGCGGCGGATGTGACGTTTATTTGAAGCGGGCAACCTTTCAGTTGTCTTCCGTTCCATGATACCGTCATCAAAAGAGATTCTGAGGTAAGCGGAACGTAACTCGCACGGTATACACTGTCACCTGTTTATGCAAAAAAAAAAGAAATAAATAGAAAATATGAACCAGTGGCCAAACGCATGAGCTGTTTTTCGCAAATTATTCGAACAAAATGGTGGAAGAGAGAAAGATGAATAACAATAGCGATGAATAAAATAATCACCAAGATGTTGTAAATTGACATTAATCTCAGTAGTGGGAGAAAATAATTGAACTTTGGGTGTGCCATTTCCAGCTTGAGAGCCGTCGATCGTAAAGCTGACTTCTTCGCCACATTTAGCAGTCGTCAGTCCCCGTCCGCGCAGCATAACGCGACTGGTGTCCTGAGGAGGAGGTTCGAGTTCCTGAACCACAGCGATTTTTGGTGCACCAGGAAACGGTGAACCGTTGAACATGATTTCCATTCGATGTTCGCCGCCGCCGTTCATTTGTGGGGGTACGAGTTTCAATCGATTGTTCGACGTCATTTCAAAGGTGATCGGTTGGTCGGCGATACTGCCGCTCAACTCGCCAGGTCCAGCTTCTGCAGTGTCGAAACTTATTTTGGACGTTGGGCCCAGCTTAAGACGACCCATCTCGTCACATATCGCTGCCCAACCACCGATCACACGAAGATTTCTCGTGTCTATGATCTTTGGATGCCAGGGCGATCCTGGTAACTGTTGGCCCGCGCAAACAACCCTCACGTCGAACACTCCCACCTCCGTCGGCACGAACGACACATTCCATGTTCCTGGATTCGCACCAGCCTCGATCGTCGCTTTCGACACACTGTCGGGACCATCAACCTGTCCAACATGGAATAATACACAATCCTCATTTACTCAATTTTTTAAACGACTCATGATTTGACAGAGCTATTCAAAATTATGAATTGTGAAATTTTAACACAGTTGTCGGAAAGTGTACGAAAATTAGCGTGTTCAAGATTCGGATTATTATAATGAAAACCTCGAGAATTCTAGAGAATCTAAAAACTTTTTACAAGAAAAGATAAAATCGTCTGATTATTGGTTGGATAATCATTTTTTAATGTTAATTGCACATTAATTAAGGGCTGGGTAACGTCAATTCGGTGAAAAAAATTTTCAACTTTTTTTTAGAAGCTACAGATAATACATGTCTATTTTAATGAACGTGACATCATAATTCAGTATACGAACAAGATTTCCTGAATTTTTAAAACTCAAATATCAATAATCAACTCGATAGTAGCAGAGGCACTTCGGAAAATGAAGTGAACAGTGTGAATCGAAATCTACTCGACCGATCCTTTTGAAATTTGGCATGTTGTTTCCTTACACAATTGACCAGGTATCTACGAGAGCTTCTTTCCAATTTTTCATAATTATTAATTTTGCGATAACAAATAGGCTCATTTTTTAGGCGAAAATCAGTGTTTTTGTGTTACAAAAAATTGAAGAAAAAAAATCTTCTCGTAGATACCTGGTCAATTGTGCAAGGTCAAATTTCAAAAAAATCGGTTGACCAGATTTCGATGTATACTGTTCACCGATGGACAACTTTTTTCTGAAGTGTCTCTGAAGATTTGCTACCATCGAGTTAATTATTGATGTACGGGTTTTAAAAATTCGGTAAACAACGTTCATATATTGTAATATGATGTCATATCATATTACATTAATCATACAGCAATCAATAAAATTGATTGCCTAATCAATTAATGCTTTATTGATCGCCTAAGCTAAATTTTTACATTTTTTTTCAATTCGAAAAATAAAAATGAACACATTTGGTCCGAGCTGCATCAAATTGTTGCACATATCTGTAGATAGAAATGTATAGATGCGTAATAAGTTATCTATCACATAAGTGAATACACGTATGCGAATGTATACAAAGAGAAAGAAATACCTGAACCGACGGTGGACTTCTCGTGCCAGTGACGATAAAATGTGCTGGCTTTCCCACGTGCCCACTCAACAAACCCTCGCCTTTCGCTCGGGCTTGTCCAGCTGCTTCGACCGTGCATACCACTGGACTCCCCGGTATTTGTGAACCTCCTGATATTTTTAAGGACAAATTCCAATTACTTAAAATAGATTGTTAAAAGGAATAAGAAATCGTGCGTACCGTTGCATTTCAATATTTCCATCAGCACTTTTGTCGAAAAATTTCCGAACGATAAGCACGCAAAATCACAGAAAGGGAATAAAAAAACTTTAAAGTATCAAGTGGAAAAGTAGAATTCTAATTTTTCCGTTATTTCACTCGTTATTTTAAAGACTAGCTTAATTGGAAAATTTAATTCTTTCCTCTATTGTTATTTCAACTCAAAATATACTGTTAGAGTTGAATTTTAATAATAATTTAAGATGCATGGGTATAAAAAAAGTGACAGGAAAAAAATATTTGTGATAATTATATTCGATGCGATGTCGATAAAGAAAAGACTTACCGTAAGTGACGTTAACCATATAAGATCCAGGAACACTGGGCGAGAATTCGATCATTTCAGCCCCATCGTTAAGGCCGGTAACTTGTAAAGGCAATTCTTGTCCGAGTGGGCTGGTCGCAGTGACATCCAAATCGGCGACACCGGCATCGACTTTTATCACTGTCAAATAACGAAACATCAATGTTCCAATGCCGTTTAACTCGACGATAAGACATGGAGACACAGAAGAAGCAATCAAAGGCAAAGTCAATCGAAGCTTAAAACAATGATTAAGACAAGAGACAGAAAACACATTAAGACAATTATTAGGATAATTATTTTTACGAATTCATGAATTTAAAAGAGAAAAAACAATGTTGGAATTCGCGACACGCTTGAACTTCGATACACCTGCGCTCGAGGAAACATTCGAACAACGCTCTGTTCACCTCGGTGCATTAACAAGGCTATTCGAAAGTAGTCTACAATTCAGAGAATATCTCGACCAACTGTTGCCCACCGTGGGGCGAATATTTATTGCGCTGCTCTCGGGCAGCCATTGGCAGCCCCAGTCGACTGTGAAATTTATTGCAGAAATATAGACGAACTAATGGAATTCATAGAATTTTTTTATCTACAAAGGCATATTTGGAAGAACATTTTCGGAAATGATTTTCCAGTTTTACACTGTTTCAAATTCAATTTTTCATCGTTACATATTTTTTCAGATTTTACGCAGTGTCGGATAAATGCAAAGTAAACCTGCGCTGAACTAGGGAAAAAAAATGCACGACGTAACTTTACATTTTTGTTTAAAACGATGACGAAAATGAAGTGGTAAAAATTCTGTGAAAAATGAATGAAATTGAAAAGCGAACTGGTGGCTCGCGGTAAGCAAGTTATAGGACGCAAAAGAATATGTTGGTCGTTACGAATAATTTCGCTGAAAACATTGATTTACGCGCGTTTCTCCGAGAGTGCCAATAACTGTGATACAACAATTTTATTCGTGCCTGATTATTGTAATTACGTCGAAGAGTCTTGAAACGTCAAATAAAATTGTAAAGCGCAGCTACCGACTTTCTCCCGTTTATCGTTCGTTTTTCCTGCTCCGCAACGTGATTGTTGTGCGGAAAAACACGCAAGGAAAAATCACGGAGAACAGTAATACGCTAATTAGTCGTATAATTTACAAAATAACGGAGATGAGAGATTTGTCCGACTAAAAAAAAAAAAAAAAAAAAAAAAAAAAACAGTTCGAAAGGAGAGTTGATTAGCAGGGTACTCACGTTTGAACGCGATACGATCGTGAACAGAAACTGTTGTTGGTCCAAGTTCTTGAAGCTTGACTTTTGAGGCATCGAAAGCTTGGCAGAAAAATGGTGAACCCAGAACTGGTTTGGCACCTTGTAATACGTCAATTTTATATGTGCCTGTAACAATAAGCGAATCGTACTTATTTTATTTTATTTGATTACCACGATTATAGGAATACGAAAGAAGATCTTATGAATAATCCAGTCGAAAAGAGGAAAAGGGACGAAATTTGAGCATCAGTTAAGCGCAATTTTACTACGTTTAAGTGAAGTTTCAAATGTTCTTTACCGACGGAGTTGGTCGTAAATTCGGCTAACAGATTTCCATCCCGATGTTGATAACAGCGAACCGGTACAGCATTTCCTTGAGGGCCACTTATGACGACATCGAATTCTTTGCCAGGACGACCGAGCGTTTCGATGGTGAAAGAAGTTACTTTGCCAACGCACGATTGATAAAGGCCAAGACCCGTTGCGGTGACTTCCCGACCTCCTGTTGGTCCTCTCACAGCAACTTCTAAAGGACTTCCTGTTGCACAAACACGATTGTTTAAAATCCAAAATTCATTTTTGTCAATTAATTTCCTCTGATGAAAAAAATAAATAAAAACTAAAGACAAGTTTTTCTCTTTATACTCGAAGTTCAATGATCGACAAAAACATTTTTTTTTTTCATTGTCACGAATTAAAAGATGTGTGATTTGAGATAACCGCTTCCAATGAACAATTTTAAACGAATGGATTGAAACTCATCATTACATAAACTAATTATAATATTTTAATAAATAAATTTTAAAAAATATTGAATTATTGTGAAAGAGAGTGAGGAGACGTAAAAATTTACCTTGAATATGAACCTCATTGTATTTGATGTGAACTCGGTGAGGAGCGGCCCGCGTAGGATGAAAAATAACTTCGTAAATTCCATCTCCAGCTTCGCGAATAACACTGTCGACGTCAGCACCACCTGCTCGAACATTCGCGATCAATTTCCCAGGGCCAGCGTCCTTCGAAGCCACGACTGTTTGGCAAACGTCAAAGTCATCCATTTTTTATGGTTTCGGAATTAGGCGCGAGAATGATTGTGGAATTCTATAGTAGTTACCTATGATCGTTCCTGGACGATGGCATATGGCATCTGATATTTCTTTGATCGTTACTTTACTCGGATCGAAGGCTTGCAATGCCTGGGAACTTATCACCTTATGACCATCGCTGAATATTACGTTATACGTTCCCACCTGGCGAGTTCGAACTTCCACTCGATAAAGACTTGGCGAGAGCTTCGATAGTGTGCTTGGGATGATTATCCCATCAGGTCCTAAAAAAAAAGAAGAAATTCAAAAGATAAATTGAAGAAGTAGAAGAATACACGTTGCATTTTTCAGCAGAAAAATGGCGAAAAGGCGAGGGAAAGTTACCAGTAACTTCAGCAGAAACGGGGCCTTCCAACTTGGGCATGTCGAGGTCCATGTAAGCGGTATTACCAACCCGGATGACGGAGGGTCCATCAAGGAGTCCACCAATGACGGGGCACTTGAAAGGACTTCCGGGTACATTGTCATCGTTGAAACTGATATTAACGTAATGTGGGCTGGTGGTTTGAGGCACAAAAGTGACGTCATAGAGTCCACGAGCACAAGCAACGACCTCCGCTTTGACGGTGTTGTTTTCAGTGCTAACGACCAATTCGAGCGTTCCTTCGCCGGCTTCGGCAGCGTCGACGGTGAAGGTCGTCGCTTGTCCGAGAAGAGCTTCGCCTAAACCGGAAACGTGGACTTTCGTAACGTCGTAAATGTTACAGGCGAATGGCGAGCCCTTTATCGACTCTCCGTCGACGAGAACACTGACGTTGTGACGGCCAACTTCGACCGGCGTGAAACTTATGTTGTAACGACCTTCGACCGGTTCTATCGTTATCGGCAACGCAATGTTCGACGGTGGTGTAACAATCACATCACAATTCGTCGATGACGCCTGAGGATCTACCGCGAATGATATCAATTGCTTGACTGCACCCATTTTTAAATTATTCCCGGTTATCACTGCCTGACCGGCCCCGACGACTTTGCAGCTGAACGGAGAACCTACAAAAAAATGAAAAAATATTCATATTACGATAAATAATAATACGAGTATTCGCAATATTGTTTCTGTAAATCAATTCATTTCGAATAGTTAAATAATTGAATATGTAGTTTTGTCGACAAATTGCTGATTAGTGATGACTACAAAGTTTGATGCTCTTAGATTTGTGACAAACCGAATCTTTTCAAAAATTACCTTGTTTTCATACAAATTCTGTAACACTGATCTTCAACTCTGTTCAGATTTTCTGTAATACTTTTTTAAATGTGGAAAAATGATAAATGAATGTATGGTAAATATTGAATAATGATAAATTAATGTAATTTTACCTGGTACAGGTTCACCGTTGAATCTAACACTGAGACTGTGCATCGCAGCTTCTTGGGGTTTAAAATTCACTCGAAATTTGGCATTGCCCTCGCTCTGTACATAGTTTGGCACATTTTTGCCGTTAACAGCGACAATTATCTCAAGGTTACCGGCACCTGCTTGACTGGCGTTAACTAAAAAAAAAAAATGTCAATAAAACCACATCGAAAATCGAGCGATATTCACGAGAGCAATGAATCTCTTTTTTGGAATAAAATACGTACTACTGAAAAATACGGGCTTCCCCACGACTCCACTGTTGATGTCGGTGACCTTAACTTTGTCAGCGTTATAAGCTTTGACGAGAAAAGGACTGCCCTCGACGTGCGATCCCCCCAGTTTAACTTCGACGCTGTGGTCACCTGCAAAAATTCTTTTTCTTACAATTCACCATCATTTGAAACTCATTCAACGATTTTTTTTTTATAAAAGCTGAAGAAAGGTAAACTTTTTCCGAAAATTTTAATGTTTAAGGAAGATCATGCGTTACTTGTGATTCAAAAAAGCAACTCAACTTTTTTGCTCTTTTCATGATCAAAGAAACGAATGAAATTTATTCTCGCAATTATTAAAATTATTATTACTCGATAACCTCGAATAAGTGTTTTTCTTTTTTCATTCCCAAGTCATTTTCACCGGTAACAAGGCTTTTTCTAGACATCATTGATATCTAAAAACATTCTATTTTCTTATTCTCGTTTTTGACTCTTCAAAGTTGGGAGGATCCTATTTCATTAAATCCAAATCGTCGCACAGGAAGTGTGCCTGCCATAAGAGCTTGTGTACAATCCTTCAAAAAATGCTATCTTCGTTAATTGTTTTCTCGACAACTAGACGGTAGATCCTATAATAATTCCGGGAATAAATGCACGATGTATATTTCAAATTCATTATCTTGTAGTAAAAATACACAAGCTTTTTCGCATGAACTTTTTGTAATCGTATCTTGACACCCACCAACATCTTTGGGTGTGAATCCTGCCGTATAAGATCCCTGAGTGACTTGTTTTATTTGAACAGGAAGACTTTCTCTGGTTGGTGAGAGTACTTCAACAACAGGAGTACCCAACGAAGCATCAGCCTCGATCGAGAACGTTGCCATTCGATTGACCGAGACTTTTTCGAGACCTTCGGTGATGAGGACTTTCGCTGTGTCACTAACCTGTACAATTTTTTAACCAAATTTTCGAATCTTAGTACAGTTTTTACAATAATAAATGACTGCACATTGAGTTAGGGGAATGGACTGTTCAATGTATGAAAAAAATGTACGAACGTACGTTTCGACGATAAAAGAATTTACCTGACAAGTGAAAGGACTGCCGGGAACATCTTCCCCGTTGAATCGAAGATCGACAGTGTGAACAACGGGCTCACGAGGTGTGAATGATATCGCGTACGTGTGAGGTCCTTGGCCTTGGGCCGAAGTTGGCACTCGCCCCCCATTAACGGTCACTTCCAGGTTTCCTGGTCCCGCTTGGCTCGTTTCGACTGTAAAATTGTTTTTCATCATTGACGTTTGAAACTAACTTACACAAACTTTGTTACTTCAGTTTTTACAGCATGAATTATGAATGCAACAGATTTTTAAACAATAGAAATAACCATCTTTCGAATTAACAATTTGATGAATAAAACTCGCATTTCTCAAATTTAAGACTTCTCAATACTCGATATAATAAAAGAGAAAACGAAATAAAAAAATAAGTGTATGAGAATACCTAAGAAAGTGACGGGCATGCCGATGACACCGCGCTTGGAGTCTTTAACTTTGATGGCTGTGACATCGTAGACTTTGCAACTAAAAGGACTTCCGACGACAGGTACATTACGATGGGTGACAGAAATACGATGTTCACCAACGACACGTGGAGTGAAAGCAACGGTGCACGTTGTGTCTTTGTTGTCGGTAACCTGAGCTGGTACGGCCTGTCCATTGGGCCCTATCAAGTCCGCTTGTTAGTCGTATTACACAATGTAGCCAGCCAAAAAACGAAGGCGAGCAAGGCTGGGGGGTGTTTGGGTATAGAAGAAGAGAGTGGATTAGAGCGATGGGAGGAAGCGAAATTAACTCGATATTCTATTCTTCTTTTGTTTCTTCAAAGTGGAATCACTGGATGCAGATATTGTCTCTCTAAAGTTCTCGTAACGGACGTGTCGTAGTCCCAACTGTAAAATGTTAAAACTAGGAAAAAAAGGAGGAAAACTACGAATTTTTGTCTCTTACTACCAAGCAATCCACGTTACGAAATAAGCAATGGTTATTATATTTTTTTTATCATTCTACTCGTACTAAAAGAAGAAATAATGGAAAATACTAGTTTCGCCGAACTGCAAATTGTTCTTTTCTTTCCATTCGATGATTATTCATGAAATTTGATAATTGAGACATTTATTGTGGTAACTGAAATAGAAAATGTGCTCTTATGGCATTCCTGTGTGGGCTATTCACATTGGCAATTGTTTTACTATCATATGATTATGAGAGGAATTATTAACTGACTCTGGATAATTATAAATAATAAACGGTGACTTAATGAATTATCAATTAAATGATTACGTGTATATATAACTATATACATATATTTATGTTTATATGTCTATTTATATAGCACCATTATTTCGATGGACTTGTGTTAATTCGTTATTGACACAGGCAATTAAAAAATAAGGGAATTAGTTAGAGCCTTAATAACTTGGTAACGTAACCCATGCCAGCAATTGATCGAACCATGCGTTTTTTTTTCGACTCAAAATGTACACGACATTTGGAAAAAGGATTTGAGTACTGGGATTTGCTTCTTCATGGATTATACGAGAGTTAAGTACCCACCACCGTTCGTTGCATTACAAAGTCCCATTTTTTGATAAAGTTAGAGTTAGAGCTCAGAGAAATGAGGCATTTTTTTTGTATTTTTGTGTGTTTTTTCTTTTGTATTGAGAAGTCTAGTAATGTCGTAGTCTGAAAGCTGGCCGACCTGCAACAGAGAGAGGGAGAAGTTTGCTCTCAAGCGACACCGAATAAAACGTGATGAGAAAAAAACAAAAACACACTGGTGAGTCGAGAGTGCTCTCGTGCGGATCCTCCTGAATCTTTTCATTTCAACGAGCACTTCTGATGACACGAATCCTTTTATTTACAAACGCTTGACGAAAAAAAAAACGATGACGCTTAGTTGTGATTTGTGATCGGGTGAAAGATTATTAGAAACGCTTATGTCTTTGCACATGTAAACACAAAGTTTATGACCGTTCAGCTGTAGGAAAAAAATCGATTCGCAAAAATATCATCATGTTTTTTGCATTTTTTCTTAATTCCACATCAAAAATCGAATCGACGTAGCAATTACTCGTCATATTTTTATAAGAATTCGGTGCCAACTGTTTTTCTGATCAAAATTCGTCTTTTTTTCGAGATAAATTTTTTGGTTTCAACGAATCGATTTATTCCTGTTGACAAAATGAATGTGCAGGAGAAATAAATGGTTGAAATAAAACCACGGAAAAAGATAAGTGAATAATTCAATAAATATGAATAATGTACATGTAGGAAAGAGAATAATCATGAGTGAACAGCTGTTTGTGCATCTCTAGAATATTGCTCGTGACCTATAATGACGTGATTGAGTGTACAAATTCAGCGTAAAGTTTAACAAAGAAAAAAATATACAAGAATACATATCTTAATCTCGATTTTCGATAAAATTTTCATGAATTCTCTCTATCAAATATGATCAATTGAAAAAATTTGATTAGAAACGTAACGTACAAAAAAATGAATACTGAAACGTTTTTTTCGGTTTATTAACGGTTTCTTCTTATGATTTTTTAAACTGGCTCGCCGTAATTTGGAAAGTGAAACCCGAATTCGTGAACTAGATTGCTTTCTCGTTGTCGAAATGGAAAAACTTACCTTCAACGTTAACTTCAAGATCTTCCAAGCTACCGGCAACGTTACTGACAGTTAAATAACTTTGCCGCCCCAATCCAGCACTGCTCAGAGCTTGACCACTCACGGTCACGTGACTATCGCCACCTACCCTCGTTATGATTGGGCAACCCGGTACGGTACGTTTGTTGAATGCAATATTAATGACGTGCTCGCACGCCTCAAACGGCACAAAACTGACCGAGAACCGAGCGTTTCCCTGAGGGGTTACTTGGGTGGGAATGTTTTGGCCGCGGGCCGATATCGTTATCTCCAAATTTCCTTCTCCAGCCTGACTTGCATCGACTGTTGAAAAAAGCGTTGAAAAATCATTAGCAAATGACGACTCATACTTCTGCAGTCGAAATCTGTTAATATAAGTCGTGAAAAAATGTCAAATTTGGAACTATTGAACAGTGAATTTAATTTCTAAAAGCTTGCTTATTATTCTTTGAAATGACTTTGAATCATTGACCTCGAAGTACTATTATTTCCAGCCCAGATGATCGCAAAGTTTTTCTTTCCAGAATCGTTCGCTGCGGAAGAAAAATACCCACCAGTAAAATGAGTAGGTTGACCAACGCTTCCTCGAGCCACAGGCCCGATGAGGACTTTATCAGCGTTGAAAGCTTTCGCCAAAAAAGGTGTACCATTCACATGGTGACCGTTGTACTCGACACTGATCGAATGCACGCCAACATCTCGTGGTGTGAATTCGGCGGTAAAACCGCTGTGAATATTTCCTGTCACTTTGACAGGTAATTCCGTCGTTGGTCCTGAAATAAGATAAGATAACGAATCCCCTGTTAAATCGACTCGAAAAATCATTCAATCAACCTCGAATCAGCACCAGAATCATTCAAAATATTGGAAGGTGACTCTCACGAGATGAAAAATGTTGAAGCTCGTTACTTAACTTTCTGGTCAATGTCAAAGAGCCGAAATACTTTATATCGACGTTATGCGAGGACTTTGATCGTTACGAATATTCCAGAACCTCAGAACGTTCCAAAACATAACAAGATCTCTTTTAATTACTTCAGTTTAAAGTCTTTATCTGTTTTCTTGAAAATCGAAAACTTTTTTATTATGAATTACAAGATTTCTCATCGTTATGGTGGAAGGAGGTTTAAAAAAATGAAATTTGATTATATTCGTTCAATTGGGACTGACCTCTGACGGAAACCGCGAGTTCGGCGGAACCACTTCCGTCAACCGCCATGTGAAAGCTTGCGGGTTGATCAACCGGTATCAATTCCAGGTGGTTCAAGCTCAGGATAACTCTACTCGTGTCGGATACGGTGCAGACGAAGGGACAACCCGGTACGGCTTCCCCGTTAAACTTGATGTCGATGTAATGAGGCTTTGCTACGTCAGGCGTGAAGGAGACGAGGCAACGACCACCACCCACAACTTGCACGTCGTTTGGTACCTCGCCTTCGTTTATCGATATCTCCAATTGACCCTCGCCAGCGGCACTCGCGTCAACTGATTAAGGAAAATAATAGAAATCGATGTTAAATCAACGCTCCATTTTTTACTCCAATAAATAACGGTCGGTGAACATTTCGGCCGAGGCAACTTTTACTCGTTTCCATTGATTCATTATTCTTCATTTTTTTTCTACCTTACGTTTGACGGATAGAGTGAGAATAATCATTTTTTCGTTTGATTTAAGAAAAACGGATCGGACTTATTTTTCGATCCAACTCTACGAGAATACTCAAATTTTTTACGAACGTTACTTTTCCTAATTCATATCCCCTCGCTATTTTAGCAGACCCATGAAACATTTTCTTTGGTTCCCATCCTAAATAACCTCGCTCAAAATAATCAACGAACAAAACAACCATGGAAAAAAACCGCTGAACAGAATAATAACTCTAACATCCCAAAACAAACAAAAACAATAAACAGTAAATTTATAATCAAATATTTCAGATCTAACAATGAAAATCCCGCACAGAGTTTCATACTTGTCCGCAATCAATATTTCAAATGAATATTTCAATTATTTTCCATATTCCACTAATTACAAACTTAAAATTCATTTTAAATAACGCATGGATTTCATATTTGTCCGCAAACAATATTTCAAATGAATATTTAAATTATTTTCCATATTCCACTAATTACAAACTTAAAGTTCATTTTAAATGACGATTATTATTCTCGTGGTTGTTTCGTTAATCGCTTTTTGTTCATGGTTATTTTACCAGGTTATTTTTAGCGTGGTTATTTACGCCGGACACTATTTTTTCCTTTACTCAAATGTTCTGATTCCATTTGATGATCGAATTTCCACAGTTTCAAATTTATTTCGTCCCAAAGCTCATTACGACGAAGAAGATTTCCGTCGGTACGATCCGGATCGTCGTGAAGCCTGAAAAGCTGTACCTCTGAATTGGCAGGCATGTCCAACAACGGCACTGGGTATGTCAGTAACTTGGATGAGACTGCTGTTGTAAACTTTGGCGACGAGAGGTCCTGCCGGCAGCTTTTGTCCCGCGATGCTCACTTCCAGTAGATGACTGCCAACCTCGGTTGGTGTGAACTCGACTCTAAACTCTCCTCTCCTCCCTGGTTCCTCCTCAATGTGAGCAGAGATGTGCCTCTTTGAAGGACCTTTTGGAAAACACACGCATTCGTTCGTATTTGTTGTTGTTATTGTTTTTTTTTTTTTTTTTTTTTTACAGTTAAGGTTGATGGGTGACAACTACGTGATTTTTGCAGTAACTATATTTTTCGAAAATTTCAAAAGACGAAACTTGTTTGAAAACAATAATTTTATTATTTTAGAAATATAATTGGTAAAGAGCCAACATTTTTATACAATTTTATTATTAAAAAAACGTTTCAAGAGTTCATTTTGATTTGCGTGGTGCAGCAACTGCCGCTGCTGTTGATGTCACGCTGTCAGTTTTGTTTACAAATTTTATAGTTTATGAAGTGAGTTTACTGTCCAAAGTAGTATTGAAGTGGAGGAAAATGAAAAAATGAACGATGAAAAAGTTTACCGGGATAAAAATCGTCGTTTTGTAAAAATTTACAAAAAAAACGTGGCGAACCTAACGAACGACGAAATATGGCCAAAAGGTCGAACTGACTCGACATGCGAATGTATATTGAATGCAGCGTTGTCAAACGTTACTGATCCATTTGTCGTGTAATCCGAACGATTTCTCATCAGATATTTTTTCATATTTCAGCCGATTTTCAATGGTAAGGTTTAAGACTAAAATACTCATGTATTCTTGAATATCCATGAAATACAACGATCGATTTTTTTTTGCGAAATCTTGGATATAACTAATGAAAAAATTCAATAACTTTTAATGCGTGTACGGCTTTCATATGCCGGAGTGATAAGTGTCAGAGAAAAGTCGATATTCAATAATTAATTTGCTGCTAAACTGCACGGTAACTAGCGTCGAAATTTTGCAAATCTATCCACCAGTACATATTCATTTTTGCCTACCAAAAATATCATCGCGTAATCTTGGATAGCGAATATTCACTCATCTACCTTTTTTCAAAGGAATGTCAAATAAACTGTGAAATTCATTCAAAAAATAATGTTTTTTGATTCGCAACGATTTTTCTTGGACCCGCAAAATTCGCAGTTTTTCGGGCAGTTTCGTTCTATACTCACTTATAATTTGCACATCGATTTCCTTGCTCGAGAAACCAAGGGCCGAGAGTTTGAAGAGCGCGGGACTGCCTGCAGGGACCAATCTGACAGAGTCCCCGACCACAGACATTTTCGGACCTGGCATTATGCCTACTCGCCAAGGTGATCCTGAAACAATTTTTTTCAATTGACCATGAGCCACTTGTCTCGTGATTAACGTCAATACTTTGTTTCTATTTGTCGTTTAAAAAGTTGGTTATTTTCTCGCGATTTATCACGATCGAGGCTCGATTTATCGGGTGGATTCCGTGGCTTTTAATTCTTTCGGATTGAAAAAAAAAAATTGTGTTTTTTCTTGCTGAGCGTTGAAGAATTCTCTCAAGAATCAGGGTGAATTTGAAACTCTCGGGATTCGAACAATTGACAAAAGCGGGCTAACAACGTCGAGGGAAAGGATGCGACAACGCGGAAAAATGTTCGACGAGCTGATCGAGCCAACGAGAGCGATTCTGATCGGTCACACATCAACGGATCCTCGCCTTGAGAAGCAGAGGAAAAAACGTAGCTGAATCTCGGAATCCAGGAGGGAAAAAGCGAGAAATCGATCGCGAATTAATGCGATGAAACGAGAAAAAAAACGCAGAGCAAAACGGCAGTGAATTTCTCCGGAAATCCGGATGATCCATTTACCTCAATCCCGCGCACTTGGGAAATTTGAAAATTGCCTGAAAAACTTAAGAAAAAAAGAAAGGGGAGAGAGAGAGAGAGAGAAAAAGTGTTCGAACGGACTCGAAAGTCCGGACGATCGAAAAACTTCGGAGGCAGGTAAACCTCGACGATGAACGCGTCACGCGACACTTTGATTTATAAATATATCTGTATAAACGTATGCCTTGAATCACACACAACTAAATTGCATATGCTTTAATCCGAGCGACAATCGAGAAGCGAGGCACGCGAGCAGCAGTGTTTTTCTTCGACGCACGTATTTATTCCGTTTCGTGTTTTTCACGAGGTGAATTCGGTAGGCGAATTTAACTGGTTTTTCCGATCGTCGATGTACGGTATTCGCGATCGATGCCCGGGCGATCGTGAGCGACCCATCGCGTCCTATTCCTCTTTCCAGCAAACACAAATCCTCGTTACACCCACGACGAGCTGATTTATCGTTTTTCCGTGTAACACCAACGAATCGAAGCTGAAAAAACACTGCGACGCTCCCTCGAGCTGCTCGGAGCTTCAATTTTTTTCTTTTCAATCCTTCTCGAAATCGAACGAACGAAACGTCAGCACATCCCGATTCCACACGACCGAGCCGAACGACTGTACGAGACAAGTGTGCGTTCGCTTCAGCCGAGAGACCGCCACTCCGCTTGCACACTCAGGGCCGTAGCCATTCCCAATCGCTCCTCAACAATCAGTCGCCCGACGTTTCTCAAAATCACATCGAGAAATTAAAATTTCTCTGCTTCCACCGATCGACTCACGATTACACAATTTCGTCGAACACGACGAATTTTCGCACAGTTCCTTCGAAATATTTTGCAACATAAAATCATTTTCGGCCGGAGAAAGATTTTTATTGCTCGTTCCAAAATCTCCAGGAACTCGTACTTTTGTCGTTTGTTTATCGCTCGCGCAGTGGAAGTAAACACTTGCCGAGGTTTCGTCGAATTTTCCCATCGCTTTTCACCTTTTTCCTATTCTTTCAGAGCTTTTTGTTCATCGCTCGATTCGTTAATGAAAAAGTACTTTTTTTTTGACTATTCGTGCGGTATTCTCACAATGTTTTTCAGTGCTCGTTCATTCTTGAAGCGATTATCGCCGTGACGAGTCGGAATATTAACAGAAACGGATGGTGTTCGAATGGAATAAACACCGAAGAAAGTTCTCACGAGTCGTTTCGACCTCCGTTTCCAATGAAAAGTTCGAACCACTCATAATTGACGTGCATTTCAATCACTCGGCCGATTCCCATCCGAGTGTGCAAGTGCTGTGAAAAAAAATCAATTCTGCGCTCGGCGACGATGAAGATTTTTGCGGTTCGAGGATGTAAAATGACTGAGAGCATCGATAAAGCAATCGAGCGATGACTCGAAGATGAGAATCAACGAGCTGGAAGAGTCGATCGGAGCTTGAAACTTTTCGGGGTTTCCGCGTCAAATAATCGACTTGAGAAGTCGTAAAATATTTGAAAACGTCCCGGATCAGGTAAGCCCAGCCAAGCTCAACGACTTTTCTTGCCCTTCGTTCGCTCTGATCGCTCAATTGACAATCGGGATCGGGAGAACGAGGAGACGACGAAGGCGGGGCCCTTTCGGAGGCACCAGTCGAAATTTGAATGTGAATACGGCCATTAGAAAGGCACGAGAGGCCCGAAGAGGCCCGAAGAAGGTACCCGAATGAGAGACTCGTTCCCTCGTCCCATCCCTGCTTCTTGTTGCTCGCCCGACCGGCCATTACACACGCACGCGCACAAGCGCGTTGTCTCATCGAGGAAACACGACGCGAGAATAATACGCGGAGGAAATAAAAAGTGTAGACGCGTAAGAATATTGCATCGAAATTCGATCCGTGCGCAAACCAGATTCACCATCGGACGCGAATGACAGTCTCCGTGTCTTCCTCATCTCGAATGGCAAACCACAATTCTGGATGAATGGGAGCGAGGCAGAAAGCAGGAAATCCGAGACGTCCGAAAGCCTTTTCAACCTCCCATCTCCTCTCGCCTTCATTCCTTTTTTGCGTACGGAGAAAACGTGCTCGAAGATCGTGACCCTTCACCGCATACCGGGGAGCGAGAAAACGGAGAATTCAACGCACTCCAATCCAGTCTCATCCCTCGCTCTCTACACACAATTCGGAATTTCTTCCAGCCGTTTCGATTCCATCGAAACTCATGCGGCTCGTCGAGTCTACGAGCTGCGTCGATCGCCTGTCAAATCGATGATCTTCGAAAGTCCTTCAAACGCTCATTTCCGACTAGCACAATTCTGCGCCCCATTTTTCACTGTTTCGGTAGAGAAAATTCGGGGCGAATTAGTACACGGAGAAAACGAGGCCGAAAATCCTAACTGGGTTGCAGCATTAATTCGAAGAGCAGTTATAGCAATTTTTCTATCCACCATAATAAAAAGACCAATGCTCGTCCCTTTTATTCAAAAGACTTAAGAGCATGCTGGATCAGTCGACTAACCTCACCTCGAATTTTCGAAATGAAAATTCTCCGCTGTCGTTTGACTAATCAAAAAAAGGCTCTGTCAGCGGACGCGGAAAGATGGCAAAAGTACGCTGACAGGGGCTTTTTTTTATTGATCAAACCGTGTCGAACATATTCAATTTCGAAAATTGCAGCTATCTCTCTCGCACTCATGGTGGCGAGATAGCGACTGCTCCATCACCTTAAGAGCGTTTTTCTCTATAAGCATAGTAAAAATCTTTTCACTCATTTCAAATGTTTTATTGTAAAGTATGCTCGGGCAACTCTGAAAAAATCTATATTCGTGTATTTATCATAGAATTTGCTATGCTGACAGTGAAAATTTGTGATTTACAATACATTTCCACTTATCGGTAAGTGCTGGTCTGACATGATAAATAACACTCGAAAACCAAACGAAATATAGCTCTAACACGCGCATCACTTTTTGCAATGCACATAAAGCTGTTTAGAATTGAAATGATGAAAAATTGGAAAATTCAAAAAATACTACGCTGTTTGTAATCGGTGCCTAAGTACTTTTAAAATTCTTGAAAAATAATATATTCCTCAGTATACAAAACAAATCCGTTTTCTCCGTGTAGTTGAATTTTATGAGGAAAGAGCTCGATTCAACAACCGATGAATCGCGTCGTTTATGGACAGTTGCTGAAGTGCTTGATGCGAGAAAGGGATTTTATATTTTTAAAACGATTTCGAAAATATAATTAAGAAGGGAGTGATTGGTCGCCAGTAAATTCGAGGCTTGGGAGAGACGGAAATGAAAATTTGTTCGCATGCTCGGCTCCCGTTCCCCGAAAGTCAAGGTCCCGAAATTCAATTCGAGTCGGAGGATTATCGAAGCGAGAGCTCGAAGCGAGTCGAGTGTAGGAGCTCAATTGCTGCATTCCCCGACATAACGGGGCGGCCCCCCTTTGAGAGCGCTCTTCCATCGAACACGTTTCGTTCATCGGTTCGTACGCGGAGCTCCAAAATTTTCGAAAATCAATTAAAAAAAGCAGAAATATTACGGGCCAATGTGAAGGCGAATGAGTCGCTGCGGCTGAGCTTGTATTTGGGTCAAACGGAAAAATCGACTTGGTGCATGCTCGATCGGCGGCATACCGACGAGAAACACGCTCGCGTTCGTCCACAATCGAGCTGTCTATTCTTCGAGCACTCTCGTCAAATGGGCTCAGATCAATTTAAACGGGCAAATCGCTTTCATTCGATCCGCCGATTAAGGTAGATCATGCCCGAACGATCGTATTTTATGGGTGTCTAAATTGGATCGATTTTTACTCCCTAATTAAGGATCTAATCACTCTAAATTAATGACAGAGTTATTCATTCATAATTGTAAATACATTTATTCAACTTATAATTTGACGAATGAAATTACGAGCCATTAATTATTCGGGGATCCGTCACTGACCGAACCCTAAATTTCATTCGTCCCTGGCTAAAATACTCTCATTTTTTATGTAAAAAATCGCATTAGAGAGCGCAAAGGCAAATGGACGGATAAAAAAGTATTAATAAAAAGACAGAAGGCTATGAAAGAAATGGACCAAGCCAAGAAGAAAGAAAATTCCGAAATAAGTAAATGCGAGGTTACACTCATTACCAATTTCGTTCAATCTTTAACGTAATATTATTATTCACAAAATTCGAGGTCGATTGGATCGATACAAATTATGTTTAAATATGTGTTAAAAGTACTTGTCCGGCCCATCACTTTCCATCTGAATTGTTTATTCAAATGAAAATCAGGGCTTTTCTAGAACTGATGGATCACAAGTGCAGAGGGAATTGAGAGAATTATCTTCAAGTAATTTTTACTTAATTGCACTAATTTAATAAAAAATTGAAACGAATTATCCCGTAATATATACAAGGGATATTATTGTGGATCGATAAATGAAATAAAATAACTCTCCAGTTTATATTCAATGTCGGCAATTTTTACTTCTCACTTCTTCCAGCGAACGAATTCCATATTCGGTATAAGAACTAACCTATATTATTATTAAGAACATTAAACTAGCAATGATTCGCATTTCAATAAATTTTTAACCGCATTCTGCCGTACAATTTCGTTTTTTTATCATTGATTTTTATTTGAATGAATAGTGATGGGCCGGACAAGTACTTTTAACACATATTTAAACATAATTTGTATCAATCCAATCGACCTCGAATTTTGTGAATAATACTATATATTTATTACTATTCGCGAATTATTTCTCAAACCATTCGTTGTATGGAAATATAAACGATTTTTTACGCGCAGTCCCAACAACCCGGGTGTATTTTTCCTCGTACTTGAACACGTTTATCTCACAAACCAATAAGACGAGCCCTTTAAAATTTGGCACATGTGTCAGTCGACTCTGTGTAAATTTCCAGACTTAATAAAATCGTTTCGTGGATGAGCTACCTTAAGAAGGAGCCTACCATTCGAATGAGCATTTATTTAAAATGTTTCCACGTCTGCTTTTTAGAGAATCTCCCGAATGACGGCTCTCCCGGAGCGGATTGTCCGAGATTTTGAAAAATCATCAACGCCAATTAGAAATCGCTCGAAGCCGAGTTCGATAAATGCTCCGATCTTCAGTCCGCAAATGTTTTGGGCTCATCGACATTGGATGTTCAACAGAAAAAACTGCGCGTTTCGTAACGCCGGGTTGGAATATTCTGAAACTAAAAACACCACGATTATCTCGGTCAGCAAAAAATATGCGAAGCATCCAATAAATGACTTTTCGATATTCTTTTTATATTGAAGCTTCGTAAAGGAAGCAATCGCGTTTGATTACAACATCGAAAGTTTACATCCGGGATCGAAAATTATACAATTGCGGCGACATCGTCTGTGCGAGTGACCGAGGCATCGAAATCTCTCGTTTTAAACGAAACAAGCGAGATTCCGGTGACACGAATGCCGCAGCAGCAGTAGCGCGGAAGGTTCATCGGCGTGTGCGTGAAAACACGATTTCCAAGCGTTTCTGAGCCGTTCGAGGGAGCAGTTACGTTCATGGACGTATATGTGTCATTATTTTCCCTTCTGAGCGGCCGATCGCGTCGAGACGTTGAAACGATTAGGCGTGCGCGCATAGCTCGGACGTTTTTCCTCTGGCATTCGCGCGTCCCTTGTTTGCTCTTTCATGCTTTGCCATTCAGCGGCCATTAAAATGCGCATATTTATGGTTGACGGTGCGCACGTTCTCGTGTCTGCTGCCGCAGCGTAGAAAAACCATCCAACTGACCGCATAATTGTTTATTAAACTGGGTTACCGCGGGTCTTGGTTTCAAAAATTCCTAACTTTTCCCTGCTTCTATCCACGGAGCCGCTGGCCTCTCATTTTTCGACGGCGAGTCAATGGAAGCTTCTGAATCGTAGCAAAATTCGATTTTATCGAGCGATGTTAAAAAAAACAAAAAAAAATAACATTTTCACATTTTTTCACACCTCGAATGACTAACTTCGAGAAATATTGAACTCTGGATTTGTACAACGAAGTGGTAACTCGACCCGGTGAGGCTTCCGAGTCGTCAGATTTAGCAGCATCGCTGCAAAAATCTGTTGAGTCAACGGACTCAAATCGAGGACTCGAAAAACGAAATTGTCGATGAAACCACGAGGCGGAGCATTCACGTGTCAGATTTTTATGGAAAAAATTGAAATTTGCATAAATCCGATTCTCTCGCGCCCAAAGGAGTCTTATTTTAGATGAATTTTAAAAAAAAACAATGCACTCGCTGTGATAAAACGAGATTGAGTCCTAAACTCGTCAGATTTTAAGCAAAGCATTCGAAATACTCGAAAACATTGATTTTGGGCTATCAGGTTTCCCCTTAAGGAGGGTGGATCACGAAATCAAAATAATCAGAATTTGATAAAATTTGGTGATAACATTTGGCATCAAGTATAGAAATACAATTTTTTCAAATTTTTTTACCACGTGGTTATCCAATAATTGAGCGTTAAATCGAAATTCTCATGCACGAGATGTATAACTGTATATATGTAAACTCTATGCTTATACACGTGAACTTTTGTGTTCGATTACTCGAGAGCTGTGGTAGAAAAATCTAAAAAAATTTATATTGTTTTATATATTTTTAAAGAATACATTTACCAAATTTTATGAAATTCTTATCATTTTGAAATTTTTAATGTATTTAACATGGTTTAGCATGGCAACATTGTATCGTCGGTAGCCACCCTCCTTAACGCGTAGACACTCCCTTTGAGGTCACACTCTCACCACACTGGTGCAAATTTGCACTTGGACTTTTCAAAATTTTCAAAATGAATCTTACAACGAGACTTTTTAGGGGTAACAATCCCTTAGTGATCGATAAGAATCATTTAAAAAGTAGAAAAATCAAGTTTTGTTATAGAAAAATGGGCAAATTGAAGAAAGGAATTTCGAAGTTCTAGACACTGAAAAAATTTTCGTGGGTGCAAATTTGCACGAGTGTCGTGTCTGCGGGTTTAAAGTATGCATCAGTCGACTAACCTCACTTGGAATTTTCGAAATTTAAATTCTCTGACACAGTTTGACCGATTAAAAAAAGGCTCTGTCAGCCTACGCAGAACGTTGGCTAAAATCGACTGACAGAGCCTTTTAATCGGTTTAACTGTGTCAAAGAATTTCGATTTCGAAATTTGCAGCTATCTCTCTCGCACTCACAGTTTTGCGATATACCGACTCTAAACATCAGCTTCACGTAAAGTGAGGTTATGTAAATACGAATTTCATTGTTTTTATCTAAATTATCTAGGTTATGTAAACCTTGTTTGTTTTATTTATACGGGATTAACCCCCAAAAATACATCATTTTTGGGTGGAATTTATGTGATATATTTAAAAAATGGCAGAATTAAACGACCTCGAATTTTGCACACATGTACTTTAGACTTCAAACTGTGGAATAGAACTTTTTTTCTAACCCATCACCATTTTTCTGTTTATTTATTTTTTATGATTTACTAAAAAATGGCTGAATGAAATGGATTAAAAATTGGAGAGGCTATAGAAAATATATCGAAAAATGTATTAAAAAAGTTTCATTAAGCTATCACCTCTTTCCTAAAGCTGATGTTCCTCCTTAAATTCTCCCTTTTTGCAGTAACACTCTCAATCCCTAAAACCCATCGTCCGGTGACGCCCAAAAGTTTTATTAATTTTGTTTTTTTACCGAAAATTGAAAAATCAACTGGAGAATGCTAATTTATCCATAAATTTTTATCGAATTGAAACGTCTTTCTATTTATAGAGACAAGTAACGCGTCGAACGTAAGGAATTTTGTTGCATCGACGAGTCCCGAGAGTCCGCGAGATCAACGATAAACAGAGAGAAAGAGAGAGAGAGAGAGAAAACGCAGTTGGTTGGTACGGTAATGCACGCGTGAGACGAGCGCATTCCGCGCGTCAGCAGAGCAACCTGCACCGGTCACTCCGGGCAATAAATCTCAAGCGGTATGACGCTTAGCCACGAACGGTGGACGAGACTGATTTTTTGCGATTCGATAACTCGTCGAACAATGGTCCAGCGCCAGAAAAGTTTCCAAAGCACTCGCCCTCGTTTGTGAGAGGAAAATAAAGTTTCGTTAAAGCCCCGCCAAATAAACGGTCACAATTATAAAACGATTCGTTGTTTGTTACGAGACATTCAGCGTACTCGTAAATAACCGCGTGCAATTTCCTGCCCTCAAAACTGTGTCACCTATTCCAGTTTTCTTCATAATCGTTTTTCAAACGATACATTAATCGTTAAAAAAAACGATTTCCTAACCCAAAGTCACATTCCTTGTAGAACAATTCGTTCCTGAAAAGAAAATCGAAGAAATGAAAGCCTAAACGATAAAAAATGAAAGTTGATGATTGGAGTAAAATTCTGTTAAAAAAACCGAATGTTTCAAGCCAAAGTAAAGTTTTTCATAAAATATTCGATTCCGGAAAAAAAAAACTAAAAAACTGTAATTTAAAACGATGACAATAAAATTTGATGGATGAAAAATAATTTGAGAAATGCCCCATCAACGAATACATCAGCGGTATTGAATGAAAACTTGAGAACTGCGAAATGAATTTTAGCTCCGAAGAAAGATGACGACCAAACGAGTTGTAAGTCGTAATAAATTTCGTGATAATAACGATCGTAGGCTGCGGTGAAATTAAAACAGAATCCCTCGCGATCATGCCCACACTCCTTCAATTGCTTCAACTCGAATTATGAAGTCAGCATAAAAGTTGGTCCCTTTGATACACTTGTGTACTTGTTATGTCTGTATATATGTCTTTAGGAAACCACGAGGATGCCCATATATTTAATTATGTAGCGAAGCACGCGGTACAGCGAATGGTGGGCGTTTGTATCCTCATTCGTAACCAAATACGTCCACATACTAGGCTCACCCTTCCCTCTCCCTCCTCCTCCTTTTCTTTCTCCAGTATACGTGTCTCTGACCGAGCCACACCTTTGAGCGTATTAACAGCATCAGCATCTCCATAAGTCGTTCTTTCCCCCCTCTCGTTCAATATTTACGTGCAATACTGATAAAAACTGAGAAAACTGAAATTCTTGGCTAAAATTGGGTTCAACTTCTCGGGCCTGTGCTCCAGGCAGGCTCGATTTTACCCAAATTTAGTTATTAAATGTTTCATCCATTCCAAATGATTTTCAATGGAATTTTTCATACCTAAATTAGGGTTTCTTAATGTTCAAAAGACAATTTTTAGTTGGCTCATTGAATACTCCAGTGGGAAGCTCGAGAAGTTTCGAGTGTACGGACTCGAAAACTTGATGAAAAAATATTTTTTTTGCTCTCCTGTTACGTATTCTGAGCACGTGGTTGGAAGATGCATGCATCAACGCATAAATCCACGTGAATGGTGGTCTCCCGGTCACGTGCATCGGTTAATGTCACGATCGACGAGCCGGACTCAACTTTTAGTTATCAGGCACACGTTTCGATATCGGGCACACTCGGACGATCCTTTTTCTCATATAAATTACCAATTTTCCACTTTCAAGTTTCTCTCATTACTGCCATCACCAATGACGAAATAACTTCAGTATTTTCGGATCGATAATAACGAGCTGCCAGCAATTACTCGTCGATCTGTTCACCCTTGACGCAACGTCGTACGACTACGCAAACGAGTATTTGGATTAGTGAGAGAAGAATTAAGCTCGACTGCGACTCCATTGGAAGACCTGCGGAATATAATGATGCTGATGAAACGAAAAACGTATATGGGTTCGTCGAAAGTTCTGAAAGGAATTTTTATTTAGTTTCGAGCGTACGTATTGTTCGAGGAAGTGGCGTCCGCGATGCAACGTCGTCGAGACTTTCGATGATGATTGCAACAAGTTTTATTGCAGCCCGATGCAAAATAAGCGTTATTAAAATAATACTCGGTTCTGGAATGAAATAACGTGGAGGAATAATAGGAGAGAAGACAGAGTCAACGGTCGACGAGTATCGTCTCCAATTTATCGACGAAAAAGCCGGAATTTCACTTTGCCCGCGAGGAAAAAATGTCCTGTTAAACACACGCGCGTCGTGGAGCGGAGACGCGCGGTTATAAAAGAAAATAATAATGACGGGCACCATTTGGGTCAGTGGAACGCCTCGTGTGTGCGTGAAATCGCAAGTCAATGACCTCCGGCTCTCCGCGAAGCTCTACTGTCTTACATCTGAAGATATGTGGTAGACAGTCACCTGACTCCTCGTGCCGGACAACACCGCCGAACGCACGTGCCAAAATGTACAAAAACTGTACGATCCTGTGTTATCACTAGAAAAGATAAACTTGGAGCGCTATTGTTGTCCTATAAAGTCTTTTCCACCACGATCTTTGGCAAGAGAATAAATGGCAAGACTCTTCGATTTTTCATTCTGAAGTCATGCACACGTGCTTCGTGACCTTTCGAGAAATGGACACATTTTTTGGAATAGACGAGCAAGAAAGATGCTTTTTCAAAAATATAAAATAGAAGGTCGTTTTTTAACAATCGCTCTACGAGAATTCAGTCGAAACTGTTTATTACAGTTTTGATTCTTATTTTGTTTGTTTAACTCGCATGTATTTAGATTGAAAGCTCAAAATACGAAAAATCATTAACTTTTTTATCATTCCAATAGCTCGACTCGAGCAGACGATCGAAATTTTGGAATTTGTGAATTTTGTATTGATGAGAAATAATGAATGACATTGGAAATGAGAAACGTTCGTTCAATCGTTTCCACTCATTTGAAAAAACGTGATTGAAGAACAAGTAATTATGCAAAAGTCTCGACGCGGAGTTGTTGTTTTCTTCAACTAATTTATGCATGCACAAGTGCTCGAGAGAGATTTCGCTATGAATTGCATCCCGGAAATGCGAGCCTTTTATTCCGTGACGATTCTCGAGCGAGGGAGAAAGGTTCAAGACCGAGATGGACTGCACATGGAAAAAGAAAACGGAGTCAGCGACCCGGAATAAATGATCCGTCAAGTCATTGACACGTTGAACCAAGTAGAAATAGTAAACAAAGCTCTGAGAAAGTTCGACCTGAAAAAGACACTTTTTGTAGGTCAAAATTGCTTCGTCGAGTTTGAAATTTGAACAAAACAATTATTTCGTTTCCATTGTCATCCAAATTCGTTATGAAACTCCGAGGAAAATGCGCGACTAAAAAATACGAAATTTCGTGCCTCAAACGTTTGTTCGTCATTTTTTCATCAGCGGAACAAATGTGCAAGAAAAAACGAGGGAATTACTTACCGGAAACTATTTCGCCATTGAAAGTCATTTCTACCAAATGAGTTACAGCCTCATGCGGGACGAATGATGCCAAAAATCTCTGACTCCCCAGTGCACGTACAAAACTCGTAACGTGCCCACCGTTCACAAGAATTTCAAGGTTTCCTGAACCGGCGCGAGATCCATCAACTATGAAAAAAAAAAAAAAACAAGAAACGCTAAAGTTAGAAAACAAATCTGCATTCACCGATTAAATCATTAAAAACAATTTTGAAATTTAAAAAATCTTCAAAACTCCCGATTTATTTAAACATACGAAAATACAAATGAGCCAAGTTCCTTCGGTCGTTTAAAATCCTGTTTTCCGGAGAAGATAATCCAGTTTGATAAACTCATTTATTACTATTTACATGTGAAATAATTATGTACTCACTTTCGAACTCGACCGGTTGATTTACTACTCCGTTTGGAATGTTGCCGACTTGAATGGCTCTCGCATTATAAGCTTGCGATCTGTACAAACATGAAATAATAATGAAATGCAATATCCAATTGGACCCGACCGCTCTTTCAAATCGTTTTCAATTAATCGAAATTGCTATTCATTTTTTTTTTCACTAGAAGAATGAATGGTTGAAAAATTGAACGATCGCGCGTCAACACCACCGTACAAAAGCTTCCCGTCGCATCTATTTTTTTCGATATATATTTTTCGTTAATTTACCTGAACGGAGATCCTTTCACGTGCTGACCGTTGACCATTATCTGAATTATGTATTCGCCGACCTCCTCAACCGTCACAGTGTATATTTGGCCTCGTAATATCGATTTTTGGAAAGGGACCTGTTTCCCGTTGGGACCTGTATTGAAAATCGATAAATATACAGTGAGATAAAAAGATTGTTGATTCAATAGCAATTGATGTTATTGGAAGAGTTTTCTTCATTCAACAGCAATGTTTTCGGAGAGAATGAATCTGCAATTTGATCTGAAACTATTTTTTCTCAGTGTAATCACCGAAATGATGGAAAACACGAGGAGTTATTTGAATGAAGAAAAGAAAAAAAACATGTGACTGGGGATGAGAAATAAGAATAAAAAGGTTCCTATTGACCTGTAATCGTGACTGTGGCTTTGCTGGCATCGATACTAGGATCGATGGTAAAAGTCATGGGTTTATGGATGGGTAACATCTCGAGTGCGTTCCCGGTGACGAGAGAAGATCCTTTACGTTTTTCAGAATTAGGAGTCGAGGTGAAACTGGTGGCGCCATTGTTGGTGAACCTTTCGTGAACGGCGTCGGTCGTATCGACGCTTTTGTAATAATTATTACTTTTGTTTTTTAATATACCGTGGGTTGCACCGTTGCTACGCCCATTGATATTTTCATTTCCATTGTATTTCGGAGACGCGGAACGTTCATTCGTCACAAATCGATGGGACGCGGTGTAATTGCTCGAGGAATTTTCCGTGTGGAGAGCGTTGCTGCACGAGCTGTAATTGTTGCCCGTGTTCCGCGAATTATTGAAGTTCGAGCTCCCTCCTGTATTCTCGAAGAGAGACGAACCGTTCGCTAAATTTGCCAACGACTCCAAACTCCCGTATGACAACATCGATTTAGTTTTGGCTATCGCGTCCCACGAATCGCGACGCGGTGTCCCACCCGTCATCGAAGACACTGCAATAAAAATCATACATTTTTTCATTTATGTTTCCGTCTGGTGCGTGGGACAATGAAAAATTGCTCGGCAGCGAGTTATTACGTTTTTCAAATTCCAAATAATAAACCGATAAATGAAAACTAATAAAAAATCTGTTCTCCTTAATAATTGAAAGATAAAAATCAATCAATAATACAGAGCTAATCGATAACGTGTGAGAATACAAAGTAAAATGAGTAAAGCGGTTTTTGGCACCTCGCACATTGCTGCTGGTATCGACAACAACGCTTTCGGTAGAGCCTCGTCTTCGCATAGAAAAGTCTTTCTCGTTGGTGCGAGGGCTGAAGCTGTGATTGATGGGGCTCTCGTTGGGGTTGCGAAAAGCCATGGGGCTACGATTCGGTGAGCGTGGACGCGTGAGTGAGCTCGATTGATAGATATCCTTGGACTCTTTTATGAGACTGGTGGCGTGTGTGGACTCGCGTAAATTGGTGGTGGATGTGGTATTCAAGGGAGAGCGTGGCCGATTGACGGTGGTCGTGGCATAAATGTCCTTGGATTCTTTGATCAAGCTGGGGCTCTCTTGATTCGGGGATCTTGCCGAGTTGGGTGATCGCGATCGATTGAGAGCACTGGAGGAATAAATTTCCTTGGATTCTTTGATCATCGATGGGCTGCTCGAATTTCTGCCAACGTTGTTTTGGACCGGTGATCGCGACGAATTAATAGCGCCAGAATGATGGTAAGAGGAGGAATTCTCCGTCGTATAATTGCTGCTCGATTTGTTGTACGAAGAGGAAAAATTTTGGTGATGATATTGTTGATGGGGAGAATAATCTCTGTACGCTTGCGTCGGACTCGAGGTTTTGTAAGCTGTGCTCGAGCCCGTTGGCGATTGTCTCGTTTTCGTATGCTCCGATGAACTCACGTTCAGCCCATTCATTCGTCTCTCGTTCGACGTTATCTTCGATCTTTCTCCGCTCGACGACGGCGTCATGCCCTTTGACCTTCTCGAACCTTTTTGCGTGCCAACCCTTATCGAAATTGGCGAACCCCGCACGTCCGAACCGTTGAAATAAAGATACACGCGGTACTTTCCAGCGTCACGTGGCACCAACGACACTCGATATCTCATGTGCCCTATGTCTTCGATTCGAAACGGCACCGATTGCTTGTCGTGCACTATGTCGATTGCTACGTCACCCAATCCACCCGTTCCCGTCGCGTCCACGATGAATGAAAATGGCTGGCCCGGCATTGCACCTTCGGTGTCAACGAGCTTCGAAATCAAAGTTATACAGTTCAGTTCTCCATCATATTAGATCAAGATAAAAATCATTAAATATTCGTTTATCTATAGGATGAAAAAATGTCGACAATCGAATCTTTCCAGTAGGAAACTTTCTGTTTTTCCAACTCACTTTGATGCCGTTGGGATCAAAAACAAAACAAGTGAACGGACCACCCTGGATATGATTCCCTTTGTGTGTTATGGCGATGCTCCATTCGCCAGTCTCGTCAGGCTGAAACGTCGCTGTATGCACGCCATCATTTTCCTTAACGGGACATGGCAACGATCGCCCCGTTGGCGACCACGCTGCCACGTCTATGCCATCATGACTAGTTCCTGAAATTTTATTTTTACATTAATTCACCCACGACTCTCAACTCTAACACACATCGAATATTCATCTTCTCTCACTTCCGTAGCAAGTTTTCGTACCGTAACTGTTGACTAGAACCTCGACGATCGATCCAATCGCACATGGATCCATGCCGGGCGATTTAATTTTTGTTAACGGAGGTAAAACCCTGAAGTAGTACGGACAGCCGCTCACCAACTCGCCGTCGTTGTATACCATCAACTGTAAATTAGAAAATACACTTTTTTTTATGTTATTTCATAATTTTCATAATCTCGAGTCCGCTGAGATTATTGCACAGAAATATTTCTCTCGATAAATAAATTATTATCTTCGGTTTATGAAGGAGGCTAAAATCTGCCAAGCTGACGTACGTTAAATAATCGTAATTAATAAAAATGTCTGAATCAATCTTGTTCGTGATTTTGAAAAACTCAGCATTGACCAATGGATTTTGAGATTGGACTAGATCCTCCAAAAGCGAATGACAAAGTGCAAAAGCAGGTATTACAATAAAACTCATTCTTTTATATCGACAAAGAAAAAAATTGCATTTTTAAGGACATGTTCAAGAGGTTTAAAAATTTTACAGAGCGTCACACTATTTTTACCGACCGTCACGGCAAAGAGACTCCGGTACTGCTATTTCACGCGTCACGCTAAAGGTAACATACTGCACTGGAATTTACACGTGTCACATGAATCAAAGAAAACATTCACGAGAATCAAAGAGTCTCCAGCAAACGTCTCTAGCAGAAACAACAATTTTTATTATACTAGATTTATTGCAGCAACTTTTGCTGCGATTTGTATCGTTAAATAGTATCGGAATAAAATTTGCAGTGGGAAAGTATAAGAACCGATTTTTCGGAAGAATGGCAGATTTCATTGCAAGTCTGAAGATTTTTTTGATAACAATTTTAAACAAGACGATGACATTGAAATAGAAGCAACAAAATAATGAAACTTCCAATAACTGCTACAACTCAGAGCATTTTTTAGTACCTTGTGCATTCCAACTTCTGTGGGTACGAAGGTTCCTTTTCCGTGGATCCCGTTCCAAGTGAGCCTGCACTCGGTTCGACCACTGGGGGAAATAATTTCGCCGCGAACTTCTCGGGCGTTAGCTTCCTTCGAGAGCATTTCTAATCTGAAGACAGCCTGTTTGAAAATAGATGAAAATAATTGTTTGTTCCAAAAGACAAAAGATTTCTTTTAGTTTTTCCTACAACTGCGTACGATTTCGTAATTCAAAATTGTTTATTCAACTTTTCATTGACTGAGAACACTGCCAAATAAAAAAAGCTATTAGTAATGGCGAAATACTATTTCTGGTCGTTCTCTGGCTTGAGTGGAAAAAAGACAAATTTCGCAATAGAAATCGTCAAACAATGGATCTAGACTAACCGGCTGTTGAACTCGAGCGGAGGTACTCTCGACGTGCACAGCTATTTGTTCGCTCGCTTGAGGGCGAGGCTTGACCCATTGAAAATGAGCGGCGTATGCCATCACTCCCAAATGCTCGACGTTCTGATCCGCCATGTCTTTCGCTTTCAATATTGGCTCGACTCCCAATTTTTTCGCGCCATCAATGCCTGAAAACGAAATAATAAAATGAAACAAGTTATTTGATTAATTACAAAAAATCATTTTCTTCCCCATATCAATTTGTTGGCCGAACATTTTATTATTACGAGTATTTTGATTGCGTCTGCAATTGAACGTTAAAATCAAAAAGTTTATTCTCTTTTATGTTTTTTTTTTCTACGAGATTTATTGAGTTTTATAAAAATGCGTCTAATTTCCCGATCGAATTCAGCCTGTACGAGCGAAATTTCCAAGATAGCAGACACAAACGTTTCCAGATGGAAAATAAGTAGAATTTCTCGTTGATACTAATTTGGAATCTTGTTGATTGGTTCGTATCTCGAAACCCCTCTTTTAATAATCGTATCGAAAAATCATACCCATTTGCAAATTATTTTCCCAAGACGATGGTTTTGTGTCCAATTTATCGTAAGTGGGAACTGGACCACCAAGATTTCTGACGATACTGCAAAGGGCTCTTCCATCGTTCCAATCAGTCTAAAAAAATCGAAATGGACAAAAATTATGCTTAGGCAATAATGAAATAGAAGAAAAACGGATGACGAATGAAGGATTTTGCTTTACCGTAAAATTTCTGACGGGGGCGTGTGCCAATTGTGAATTGACCCATCGCAGTGTTGCATGAAAGCCCGGTGAGCCTTCTTTCATGAAATAGGAGAGATAGGTCATTCCAGAAAGTTCATCGAGATAAGGAGAAGCGAGATATTCGGGTTCGAGTACGACCGGAATATCGAATTCTCGTTTTGATATTTCCATCGCTTTTCGACAATTGTAAACACTGCAAAAGACGTTGAAAATAAATAATCATTCTCATTTATCGACATTACAAGTTTGTTCAAAATTCGAGCGTTTCTGCAAATTTACGGAGTAGCAATTTATTATGGAAATTTCGTGATATTTCAAGCCAGATTTTGCCACAATTTTCATCCAAAAGCTCAAGAGAAATAATCGAAAAAACGTTCGTTTCGTTCCTTTCTCATTTTTTGCTTGATTTTGACCCTTCCATATACAAAAAATTATCTCAGACCTCTAATATTAAACCAATTCCAGTGAAAAGGAGAGCCTAGGGGTTTTTATAGTCACTGATCACGAATACGAAGTCAGATTTTTCAAATTCAAAATGAAAAAAAAATCCATTCAAAAATCCATCAGCATATTAATAAAACTTGATATTAAACAATACACATGAGAGCGTGCTCGCAGTCCTATAAGTTTGTTTATATAACGAATATACAGATCAAGAAAGAGGTCGACACGAGGCCCTTTGTCGTTAGAGTTAGAGTTACTTTTTCGACCACTGCAACGCTCAGTTAATCGATAGATCTCTTAGAGTAAAGTTCATTGAATAAAATATATAATTACTCTGCTTAAACTTTGTGCCATTTATTTTGAAACCTGCTTGCAAACAACAAATCTAAAATTGAAATGTAAAAATGAAATGAAATTCTAAAAAAAAAAAAAAAAAAACAGTAAAAAAATACAACAAACAGAAGTGGATTTTTGATGCTCTCCACGTTCTCATCGTTAGTTCCGGATAGCGCTAAGAGAGCGGCACAAATATCTCGTCAAAAAATTAGACCTTCGTGGCAGCAAATAAATTCTTCAAACAACAAGTTTCGATAATTTTTTACATTTTTTCATCCACATCTTGGATCCGGCCTTTTAGAATTAGGAATTATGATATTCTAACTTCGGATCTTTAAACCACGACCCCGAAGAACCCCCAAAGAACAAATTTCGCGTTGACCTGTCCTAGTTTACCAAGTTTTTTCAATTTTTCGATCCGCTGCCTTGAATTTGTCATCTTGCATTTAGAAATTATAAAGTTCTGACTGAAGTATTTCAAGTGATTAAACTCAGGCGAAAATATTGAATAGAAAGATATATAAAACTTGACGTCCGCCATATTGGATCGACGATTTTGAATTTTCCAAAAACATCGGTAAAAATTTTCATGAAAATTGATGCAGCTGAAAAACGCTCACGAATTTAAAATTCTTTGGAAATAATTATAACGAAGCGTGAATTCCGCTGGAACTTCAATCCGAATCACCTGTCAGTCCGATCGAGTTGCCTCCAATGGGGAAAGAGGCCTGGTTTGCAGTAATCCAATAACGCGCTGAGATAAACGCCCGAATTCCAATCAGTCGTGAAGTTGTTGACTCTGCATTCGGGCAAGGCTGCCTGTAATCGTTTGTAAATTAACATGAAATGAAGAAAATTCATTCGAATTGAAAAATGATAAAAACAAAATGTGAAAACTTCGATTTCGCCAACGTTTTTCACGTCAAAACTTGGCCATTGCAAAAATCGAGAGTCTCCCTTCGTCGAAAAATATACGCTTTTCAAGGACATTCAAATCCCCCATTTCATTTGATTTCTTCGAACGATAATCAAAAGGAATTATTTAAGAGGATGGATCAGTCGGTATATCGCGACCATTAGTGCGAGAGAGATAGTTGCAAATTTCGAAATCGAAATTCTTTGACACAGTTTAACCGATTAAAAAAAGGCTCTGTCAGTCGATTTTTGCCATCGTTCTGCGTAGGCTGACAGAGCCTTTTTTTAATCGGTCAAACTGTGTCAGAGAATTTCAATTTCGAAAATTCCAAGTGAGGTTAGTCGACTGATCCATACTCTTAAGGAGGAACATCAACTTCACGTAAAGTGAGGTTATGTAAATACGAATTTCATTGTTTTTATCTAAATTATCTAGGTTATGTAAACCCTGTTTGCTTTATTTATGCGGGATTAACCCCCAAAAATACATCATTTTTGGGTGGAATTTATGTGACATATAAAAACAATGGCAGAATTAAACGACCTCGAATTTTACACACATGTATACTTTAGAGTTCAAACTGTGGAATAGTACTTTTTTCTAACCGATCATCATTTTTTATTTGTTTTTGAGTACGGAAAGATGGGGCCTGTGGAATTATTTCCCATGCGTAGATGTTAAATATTCCAAGTTTTGAAATGATTTGCTAAAAAATGGCTGAATGAAATGGATTAAAAACTGGAGAGGCTATAAAAAATAAATCAAAAAATGTGTTCTAAAAGCTTCATCAAGCTATGACCATTTTTCTCAAGCTGATGTTCCTCCGTAACAGAAATAAATAGTAATCGAAGTCATTGGTCAGTATTTTCTGTGAATATTTGTGTACACTACCTTAAGCCAAGCGAGCATGAGTTTCCTTGGTGGAAACTTGGACTTGCCAATTTGGTATCTAACAATAAGAGACCATATGAGTCCGAGGATCAGTTTGAGATTGCCATTGACGATGTCGACGTTGCCTGCAACGAAAAATGGTGTCAAGGATCATCGATGTAGTATTTTTTTTATAAAACAATAAAAAGAGAGACGAGCTCATGGTTCGTAACAAATATTAATGCAAAAGAGCGTTCCAGCGAGAAGTGAATAATGAAAATCGGCGATTCTGCCCGCAATTCGATTTACTTTTACTCAGGTCACGGACTCAGCGAACTCTAATTCAGAAAAAAAATCATCGATTCGTTAGAAAAACGTCCGAAAAATATTCGTTCGAAATATGAAAAAAAAACGTCGCGAAAAAATTTCGAAACGCATCGTTCATTCGAAACGTGGAAAAAAATGTCACTGATCGCGAACGTTTGACACTTGGGTTAGAGCAAAATTGTGCCAAAAATTGTAATTTTAGTAGATCGAATTCGACCAGTGTGTGGCCTTAGAGATCGAAAAAAATGAATTTCCGTGTTGAAAAGAAATTCGGAAAAATTTGATTCGACGCGTCAATTGAGAAAAGAAAACTGAGTTCCGCGAGCGAGGGCACAATTCTTTCCGTTTTCATCGACATTCCGAGAATTAAATTAACGACAATTTTCCGTGACAAAAGAGACGTTTCTCTTTCTCACTCGTACGTATTTTTTCTCTGCCTACGAAAGATTCGTGATGTGAAGGAAGCGCCGGCAAAAAAAGAGAGAAATAAAGCACCGGTAACTGTAAATTTGTAATAACGAGTTGGAGGATGCGGTGGGCGCGTTGTAACGAATACAGCGATAAAGTTAGATAAATCCTATATATATGGCAACCCACAGTTGATTCCAGGCCAAATAAAATTCCTCGTTTTCCGAGTTTTTAAAAAATATTTAGTCGAATACGAGTGTGCATGGCTTGTAAAAAAACATAACCAAAATTTGGACGATTCGCGACAAAATTTCGGTCGGATTCATCGAAATGTTAATTGCTCATTCAGTTACAACGAATTTTGACGATTCGGTCGCTTCTTATCGGTTTTCATCGCGACAGCAAAATTGGCCGTGACACGAAATTGTTGTTTCTCTTTATTTTTAATGCGAAAGCGAATGAGGGGTCGTCAGGAGGTCACGAGTCTAGTGACGAAACGTTTTTTCACCTTGAATTCCCCATAGAAAAGTGCACAACAGAGTTTCACAGTAAGACACAAGAAAGGCAACGACCTCGAACGCCGATTAGCGCAAGGCAACACTCGCACGCGCGTTTGTCTGTGATGCAAACTCGAGGATATTCGCCCCCGTGTCCCGTGTGTCGTAAATAAGGTGGATGTCACAGTCATTGACCATGTTTTATAATCGTATTTCATTTTCATTAGTCAAACTTCGTTAAGATTTGCTTAATTTCACATCCCTGTTCAGTTTTATCGGTGACTTTTCAACTGGCGTAGGAATCCTCACGCGTAGGAATTCGTGACTTTTCATTTTCGGTCATCACACACGGGGCGGCGCTCGAGTCGCAGAGACAAAGGAACGATCGAATTTCGTTGTCCCTCAAAACAGTTCGACTTGAAAACTCAACCAATAAATCATCGATTTTTCCAAATGCTGCAAGAGTGGAAGAAAGGAAGGAATAAAAAACCATCGTTTGACTTTATTAGTCGAAATAAAGTAGATCGAAAATAACTCGTTCGTTCGTCAGGCTTCGAAAGGTGGCGCCTCGCAACGGAGGTGTGGATAATCAGACGGAGCTGGGCGATCGTCGAAACTCATCGGCACAGAAAGAACGAAATAAATTTGAAAAGCAACGAAAAAAATAATGAGGAGAAGGAAATGTATCTGAAAATCTTGGCGTCACGAATGGCCCGAAAAGCACAAGTGTGTCTGTCCGCGTGTGTGTTCATAGGCGAGCGTTACAGCGGCATACCACGGGAGTGGAGCCATGCACTGCGGGAAAAAAACTAGGTTATATACAACGCATTGTTAATCACTGGCGTGTCGTGTACTTTGAAGAAGGCTAAAAAATAAAAAAAGTGTGGAAGAAAAAGAAAAAAAAAGCTCCGGCAGTGTAACATGTAATGATAGACGATGAATCGTCCAGCAGTGCATAGCGAAATATTTTTTCTCCTGTGACGAACGTGAAGAACAAGCGCGCTTACGCGCTCGTCCGAATGAAAGTTTCTCGCGCATATGGTCTTCGAGAAAAGCCCGCGAGATCGACTGCTCCACCGAGACTCTCTCGACGATCGGACTTTGTAAGGCGAAAAAACGTGGGTGAACCTCCTTTCGATATATGTTAATGGACACACATTTTTCGAACGTACAGCCAGTTCGGAATTACTATTGAAAAAAAAGAGCTCGAATTTAACTCCGATCCTCGTTGTTGTGCGACTACGACGGATTGCTTCGTATCCGCACGACATCAATTAAGGATCTCATAATATTTCAAGAAACAATACACTCGACGAGTCAATGCAAAATCATTTCACCTGAAATTTGAAATAATTGCAATAGTCTCGTATGCTAATTCGCCTGTTCTATAAAACTTTTCTAGAAACCTTGCAACGTTATACATGTTCGGTCTTAAATACCGGCTCGCAGCGAACGTTTATTATGTCATTCCATCCAATTATGTGGAAAAAGAAACAGCTAACAAATGTGACGAGAAAGTCAATCGAGTCGTTGGATAAAATGACATTTTTTATTTGCTAGCATTGCTGAAAGTTCATTAGTACTTACATTTTTAACCTAATCGAAAAATATCTCATTTTATATTTTTATTAAGGTAGTCCATTCACGAAACAATTTTTTTAAGAGTCTTAAAATTTACACAAAGTTTCAATGGGTAGTAGACTGACACGCAGATCAAATTTTAAGGGATTCGTCTTATTGGTTATGAGATAAACGTGATTAAATATGAAGAAAAATACACAGGGCTGTAGTGACTGTGCGTAAAAAATCGTTTATCTTTCCTTATGACGAATGAACGCTTCTTACGAAGTTTATGAAAAAATACACAATAACAATTAAGTATGTAATGAAGGTTTGGGAAAAATTCGAAACGATTGTCTTACCAGTAATAAAGATATATTTTACGTTAAAAATTGAATGAAATTGGTAATGAGCACTCGTAACCTCACATTTGTTTATTTCGGCGTTTTGTTTCTTCTTGGCTTGGGCCATTCTTGTCATAGCCTTCTGTTTTTATCAACACTTTTTTCTTGATCCATTTCTTGTTGTGTTTTCCCTTTGCGCTCTCCAAAGCGACTTTTTTACGTAAAAAATTAGATTTTAACGCTTAAAGTGCACACACCTCTGTTGTCAATTTATCCGTGCATACTGGGTCAATGTGACCCGTGGCGTTTTCGCATCGTTATATCTCCGTAAATATGCATTTTTTTTGTGCAGACCTTTTTTGTAGTTAAGTATCCATATTTTATGGGTGCAATTCGTTTTTTTCGAAAAAACAAAAATTTAATGCCAAAATATTTGCTTAAGGATATATTGCACAGGCGATACAATGTTGCCATGCTAAACCATGCTAAAAACATAAAAAAATTCAAAATGATCAGAATTTTATAAAATTTGGTGAACATATTCTTTAGTGCCGAATTTGACAATACAAATTTTTTAAGATTTTTCTTCTGCACAGTTATCGGATAATTGATCACTAAAGTTGACGTGTATAAGCATATACTACATTCCGGGCATAAGAAATCTGCTTTAATGCGTAATTACTCGATAACTGAGTAGAAGAAAATTTTGAAAAAAATTGTGTTTTCGCACTTGATGTTGAAGAACATTATCACCAAATTTGATCAATTTCTAATTATTTCGACTTTTGTATCATTCACCCTTAAAGTGGAGCATGTATTTCGTGGTACAAACGGTGAAAGAAAAACGTATGGGTCAAAACGACCCAGCGTACACTTAAGGGTTAACCAGGGACGAATGAAATTTTGGGCTCTGTCAATGATGGATCCCCGTTCAATTAACCCTACACCTCATGTGCCTTTTTTCATACCCTCAACCTCATGACCGGGGTTCGAACGCACCCCACTTTTTTTCTGCTTATAAATCCGGTCCTACGATGCTAAACTGACTTTATCCTACACCATTTTCTTCGTTTTTTTATAACGAAAAGAATGATGTAATCATTCGATAATGTCGCTTGTTGGGACAGGAGCGTAGTTTGAAGTTCGCGTGGGGTGTGCTCACACCCCAGTCATGCGTTCTAGGGTTAATGGATCGTAATTTCATTCGCCAAAAAATAAGTTTAAAAGATTTATTTACAATTACAAATCAATAACTGAGATTAATTTAGATTGATATCTTTGATTAGGAAGCAAAAGTCGACCCAATTGAAACACTCGTACGATCCTACGGGCATGATCTACCTTAAAAAAACGTGCCATAAATTAATCTTTTGAATTGTTTTTATTCATAATTTATTTAATTGAAACCAGCTTGCTGTAATAATTAATTTCGAGAAAATGAAAAAAAGAATGTCCGATGAAAAAGTTATCTCATTCGTGCGCGAACTCTCTTCGAAATTTTCTCTCGGGCCAGGTTATATGAGACCTAGTTTTTTTTTTCAGTACACTTCAGAAATCGCGAGGCTGGGAATAGTGACGGAATTTAATGCGTGTCAAGATCGATGCCAAAGTACCGCTTTTTCGTTCCAATTCCGAGCATAAAAACCTCTTTCTAAAATAGTTGAATATTAACAAGAGAAGAATATAATAAAAAGGTGAGGACCCATTTTCGTCAGCTTCGCGCGTTCTTTCTAATTACATATTTGTGCGGATCTGTTTTGAGGTTAAAATATTTTGGACTTGAGCCTCCGTCAGGAAAATCCGAAGCGTTTTCGCCCACCAATTTATTGGCCAATTAAATAAATGAAATTAATGATCGAAAATCGAAGTCATAAGAGGACGCAATTTGATTTACTGGCCAACGCCAGAGTCGGTTTTGAATAATGAGAAATTAGCTCATCGAGCACGAACTCGAAGGTCGTTTGAAAAACATCAACGCCACAGCAGCGAGGTTAGCTCGGAAGAATCCTCGAACCAAGCCGCGCGCAGCTGCGCTCAACGAGAAGATGAAAAATAAAAACTTCTTTCGTGTATTACGTTATTGTCAACGTGTTGGCACAACAAAACCAGTTCGCGACAACCCTCGGAAGAAGAAAATCAGGGAATGGGAAGAAAACACGAGAAACAATGCTTCGCAAAACGCTCATCTTTATATATCTGTATGTACACTTTTCAACCGCTTCTCGTTAGTTCTGGAATGCAAGTATAATTTCAGTGTCGACGCTCCGTTATATGCTTCCGACTTTGAGGTCCCTAGCCGTGTAATCATTCGCTCTAAGAAATTATTCACTTCGCACTTAAGAAAATAGCTTCCTCATAAAAAGGCTTCTTTTCAATATCCGATTCTTCATGCTTAAGGCGAAGGATCAGTCACCTAACCTCACCTCGAATTTTCGAAATGAAAATTCTCCGCTGTCGTTTGACTAATCAAAAAAAGGCTCGGATAGATTTTCGGTTAAATAACTCGTAAAAAATTAAATTTTGAGTTTTTAAAAAAATCCTTACAGAGTTTTACAGACAAGGGTCCATGCTTTAAGGAGGGTGGCTAGGGACGATACAACGTTGCCATGACGACGCTGAAGTTTCCAACGTTGGAGTCCAACGAAATGAATGAAAATAAAATGATTTATCCATCAGTTTTTTATTTCACGAATCATAATTGTGTAGATTAAAAAAATACAAAGTACAAATTCGACTGGAAATAAATTGGAGAATTACTGGAATTATTGAGTTGTTTTTTAGATCATTTCGTTGGACTCCAACGTTGGAAACTTCAGCATCGTGTTGCCATGCTAAACCATGTAAAATACATTAAAAATTTCAAAATGATAAGAATTTAATAAAATTTGGTGAACATATTCTCTAGAGTTAAATTTGACAATACAAATTTTTTAAGATTTTTCTTCTACAAAGTTATCGAGTAATTTATCATTAAAGTTCACGTGTATCGGCATAGGGTTTCCATATATATAGGTATACATTCCGGGCATAAGAAACCTGCTTTAATGCGTAATTACTCGATAACTAAGCAGAAGAAAATTTTGAAAAAAATAGTGTCTTCGCACTTGATGTTGAAGAACATTATCACCAAATTTGATCAATTTCTTATCAATTTGACGAACGTAGCCACCCTCCTTAAAGGAAAAATAGCCCACTTTGCAGCCGTTCCAAAAAGTGTATTTATTTTGGAGTATGAAGTGGCTGTGCTACCTACTTTTAAATGCTATTCATGTGAGAACAAAATTTTGGGGTCAGCCTGACCCCAGATGCACACTAAGGGTTAAAAACGTATCTTCTTATTCTCGTTTTGGGTTCTTGTAAGTTGGGAGTATCGTAATTTCATGAAGCCCAAATCATCGCACGGGAAGAGAAGCGTGCCTGCCACAAGAGCTTGTGTATAACCCTTAAAAAATGCGATTCTCGTTAATTGTTTTCTCGACAACTAGACTAGATCCTACAATAATTCCGAGAGCGAATGCACGCTGTATATTTCCAGCATATTTCCGAATTTCAACTCTCAAAGTGGGGATTTTCCATTTCCATTAAATTCGTGTGAGCTTCGTTAGTGTGCGCGCGGCATTGGACGAAAACAAATAATTAGAAGTGTCGAAGAAAACAAGAATAATAAAATTGTTCGTTTTTTTGCGTTCTTCAATAAAAATGTTTTCCGAATACGCGGAGAGTTGCTGCGAGTGACTGTCAATATCGCAGCAATTAATCGAAACGTTGATTTTTCACGCCGGATTATCAAGTTCGATAAAAATATTCAAACGAATTCCAAAGAAGCTTCCGCGATGGCGAATAATTGTGTGCATTTGTCAAAGACGTGAACGTAATGCTCGAAAATAATAATAATAAAAAGAACAAAGTGTGCCGCGGCGTAAAGTCCACGCGTGTGAAGATGGGACAAAGAAAAAAACATGCTTACCAATGTTGACGAGCTTTACGCCGTCAGCCTCGATCGCCTGGAGCGCTGTGGACACGTTCTCAAGATGGTGATGCTGATTGGCTGGTCTTGGATTCCATCTTGGTAAACGACGTTGTGTCAATACTTCGACGAGGGCGCATAAACGCGTGCCGTCCCGAAAATCTTCGGCCAAATCAACCACCGGGCCCCCGCCGATGTCACCCGCTTGTTTCAAGTGCTCGTTGACCCAGTTTCTGAATGTGTTTGCCTGTATTTCTACCCAAAGGTCCTCGTGACCTTTTATCGGCATCCCTTTTGCCGCCGTGCCCTCCGCCGATCTCGCAACGAGACCGACCAACTGCTCCGGTCGGAGCTGTTCCGTCGACTGCATTCCGAGTTCCAATTTTTTCACGTTTTATGTTGACTTTTTTTTTACAAACACTTTTTCTTCGTTAGATTTTTACTGGTACGATCATTCTCGAAATCCCTCCTCACAATTTATCGCTTACGATCAATCGTTTGTTTCTCATAAAATCCTCTCATTCCTTAATAATTATTCTCTCGTCTTTGTTTTCGTATTTTCAGTCAAACTTTTTCGCCGTCACGTCGATTGGTTTTTATCACTTCTCTTCAATCTTCGCTTCCTTTTGGTTGTGTCAATTTTCACGACTTTTTTCTCGTCTGTAGAAAATAAAATCGATCAGTGGTGTTCTTATTTCGGGACTATTTTTCAAATTTTAGTTTCGTTAAGGCATAACTGGATGGATAGCTCGACCAAAAATTATATCTGATTGGAATTTCCGTACTTCGTGATGCAATGAAAATCTGACAAAATTCAACAACATTGAGAAAGCTGTGAACAACAATTATCAATAATAATATTGCCCAAAAGTTGATAACAAATTGTTTAAACAATTAATTATTCAATCATTTTGCGATGACCTATTGTTTCTTTTTTACGAATCAAATGTGCGTATTTTTCCGAATGCTCGTGAATTTTTTCAGAATTTTCGTGGATTTTTGAGACTTCTTGAAAAAATTTTGAAAAAAATTTTTAAAAATTTGAATTTTGGATATGCTTTAGAAGACATATTTACCATAAGTTTTGAAAAGTCTCGAGGTTACTGGATCAAAAATGTACAAATAGGGCCACTTAAAAAATTTAAAAAAGGGAATTTCAAAAATCCACGAAAATTCTGAAAAAAATCACGAGCATTCAAAAAATGCGCACATTCGATTCGTAAAGAAAAACAAGGCTTTACTGTAAAATTGTTAAAAAATTATTTATTTAAACAATTTATTAATAACTTTTGGACAATATTATTATTGATAATTGTAGCTCATAACTTTCCAAATGTTGCTGAACTTTTTCAGATTTTATTGCATCACGAAGTACGGAAATTCCGATCAGGTACTATTTATCGGCTGGGCTATCCATCCAGTAATACCTTAATATTCCAAAGTCACGCCAATTTTGGATTCCACTCGCACGAGCATCAATTTCAAAATTCAATCTAATCGTTCCTTGAATAATTTATCGAGCGAGAGAAAAGCGCGAAGAAAAATATGCCCGGGAAGCTGCAGGTTTTTTTCATTTTCGCGGATGAATAGAGTCGATCGGGAAAGTGGAGAGAAGACGAGAAGGGAAAAAAGAAAAATATGAGCTCGTGGAGGAGCGACAATTCCGGATGAAGGTTCGCACGAGTGAAAGTGAGTTCGCCCGCGCGCTGCGGCCCGTTTATCTCGGCGATTCACGGCTCGCACGCATATAGTGCGCGGGAATTCGTGCCTGTGTGTGTGCGCGCGCGTGTCTTTCTACCCTGGTTTTTATTATTTTTGCGGGGAAATCGAGGTGGAGCTTGTCGAAGCCGGGATTTCTCGTCAAGACAGCAAAATAAACCGAAACAAATTCTTCAAATATTTACGATAAGAGTGCAACGACTGAAAACACGACGCTTCGCGTAGGTTTGTCATTCGTTTTACCGAGAAAAATTGTCCTTCGAATCGCGTTATAATATTTGACCGGTCACGTGAGATTACAAAAATATCTGCCGAAAAATAATGCGATTTTACAAACAACCAATATTTATTTCTATCATCTGATAATAATGACTTATCGAGTGGTGCGATTGCGTCCGAGAAGTGTGACATCCAGCATGATGCAGAAGACCTTGAATTACACCCAAGTGTAACGTCATCACTCGTCAATTTATCGTATTCGTTAGCACGTTCGAAGTCGCAGCGGCATCTCGCAAAAGTTTGAACAAAATTGTCTTTCATTTTCGCCACAAGAAATACGAAAAAATTGCACGATCAATTCGAACGAGAAGGCCCCAATTTTAATTCGAAAAAAAAAAAACATTGATCAGTGCAGTGACTTCGAACGAGCAACGAATTACCGGAGAATATGAAAAAAACCAATATTATATTTGAGTTCGTTCGAATTAAATTTGCCGACTCGGACGACCAACGAATTCCTCGAATATTCCTCGATTCGTCGAAACGTGACTCGATTTTTGGAGAATTCATTGAAATTCGCTTGCTTCCCGCACCAAAACATCACTGCGAAAAAAAAACTGGAAAAAAGTGGCGCGATGATTCGCGGAAGAAAATAGAAATGATCGAATTACTACAATAGACGACGGTGGTAATATTCGTCGTGTCAAGCGACGGATTATATCAACAGGTGACTTCATCACCTGCGAGTAATAGAGAAACATACTCGTCGAGACCCATGTGCCATTGGGAAAGCATAACACCGTGTGGCTCCATTAACCGCAACGTCGCACGACAGAAAAAAATGTGAAAAAGAGGACAAAAGCATGGTGAAAAAAAAAGAGGTTCGACGTGCACATTTCTATGCAGGGCTCAATGTACAATCTACGGTTTTATCGCTCGAAAGAGTCTCGGTTCCGAGCGAGAGCGCCTCCTGCGTATTCAAATATTTTCGAACTTCAATGCTACGAATATACGGTAAAAAGTGTACGCGACCGTCCGAACGTAACGCGCTCTGCGGTATACGAACCATTCCTATCTCTCATTTCCCGCAATCCAATGCCTCGTTATTTCATTTTTTGTTACTGTTGTAGATTAATAAATTCTGCAGGATTATTTTATTGTAGACGATTTAAAAAGATTTGCACGTGTATGATGATCGGTCGAGTTGTACGCGGTGAGAACATGATACAAAATCGGCAACGGCGCGTCACGCTTTTAGGCGCGGCATTTCGTAACGCAGTGTTTTCACCTACGTTCGAATTTAACTTCATATTAATAAATTCGATGAAATGATACTTGGATTTTGGGAAAAATGCCTGTCGAACACGTTTTTTTGAGGGGACCTGGTTTTTCGACAATCGCTGTTGGAAATCGTCTCATTTTATGGGTCTGTTCATAAAAAATTTATCGTTTATTGTTTCAAAAGGGAGCGTCGAAATAATTATAGACTTGGTTCGAGCGATCAAAAAATTTTTCGAATTTTCACTTTCCGATTCTTTAGTAATTTTGTCAAGATATGGAATTTTTGAAAATTTATAAACTTTTGAGAGCGAAAGGTCATTTGAGTGAAAAAATCGGTCGTCGATTTTTTCATCGAGACCCCTTAATCAGTATGCACGATCGTGTAATCCTAGCCGAGCACTTGACGGGGCACCCACACACGATAATCGCACATAATCACAAACGCACACATATGTAGCACAAAAGAATTCAAATAAAAATAATTTACAGCATCGAAGAATAATCATCGTCGGGAGTAGTATTTTTAATGAACATTTTCATTCGTATTGCATTTCGTCGTACAAACCGATTGTAATTCGCGTAAGAAACTCGTTCCGAAAATGCAAAATATTTATGACAGGATTTACAAGGACGTGGTCCGGGCGATCCTGCTTGGCGAAGGGTGCGGACTCACTGATGTTTGTTTCAACGCGCACGGCCACGAAAAAAAAGCACGAAAAACGATGAAAAAAACGACTTGCAGGGATTTTGACGTAAAAGTGTACGAAAAAACTGCAATCATAATACATGTAAAAAATATTTAAATAGTCGTCTCGTCTCGTTGCGAATTGAAACTCGAAAGGAAAAAAACACTCGATTGCAATTTTTTTCACTACAAAATTACGTGTTACCAATGTTTATACACATATTTACATGTACACGTACGTACGTACGTAAACACGTGTAAGTGTATATATGCGCGTGTATAAAGGATGTTTAGTACAGGAGTAACGCCATTTTTGGATGTACGCGATTAAAGGCTTGCTTTGCACGAACCTAGGAACGCTTCTCGCGTGTTCGACCTGCGTGAGCTCACTGCTGACGCGAGTTGTATACACACACGGCGGGCAACCGTAAACCCTACTACGTTTTTTTCGCTTTTTAATCTACGAGAGGCAAACGAATCTGCTTGGTTGTACAGCTTTTAAAATTACCACCACCACCACCGAACATCGGAGCCTCGAGCAGTCAACTTGAATGTTATCAGGTGGGATCGAGAAAGAAACGCAACGGGGGACATTGCGGATATTCCTTGTGTACGTATACATAGGTATACTCATCCTAATGTGTTAACTATACCTTAAAAACCTGATGATGGTGGGAGAAATGCCCCCCTCTGGAATCGGTTGCATACGTTCTAGTCCGCAAGGTGCCGTCACCTGCTGGGCTCTCGCGAGCTTTCCATTCGCTTTTTATGTTTTTTATACTACTGCGGAATGCTGGCTACACCATAAGGTTCTAGGTTCTAACGGGCATAAGGGTCGTCCGGGTCGTTCGACGGTTTCGACAGAGAAAGCAGTAGCGTGAAACCGTGTCCTTTTATCTGTGATTTGTACGCACGCGCATTTTTTACTGTACAGTCTGAACAGAAAATCGTTTTCTGACGTTTCTGGCTTGCAACACTAGCTCCCATGCATACTACTCGAGATTTTCGAGGTTAGTTTTCGCTACAAGCTACTTTTTTGTAGACTGTACCGACAAAGACAACATTTCATACTCCGACTATCTCTTTCGGAACGCCAGTTCGAGTTTGGTGGATTTCAATTTAAACATGACAAACCTTCACCGGTTCATTCTCTTTTTTCAGGATTATTGACGTCGTTTTCAAACTCGTAAATAAATTTATCTCCCCCATTTTACAAAATTTAGGTTCCAATATTACTCATTCGATATTTGAGATTTCATTTTGCTCGACATTTTTGATAAAATTTCAACTTTAACATTGCGTGATTGGGCAAAAGAATGGAACGGAAATACTACAATTATTTTAGATGTGATTTTCAGTCTTTTGTTTCAATTTTCTTGTAACGTTATTGTTTTCCAGTGAAACACTTTGTTTAAGGATATATACAATCGCAAAATCGATACACTCCCTTTATTTGGATGTACAATTATGCAGTTTATTTAAATTGTATTGATTTTTCAATAATTATTTTTGTTTTTTCAAAACTTGGATTTCTTTTGGTTTGAATATTTTTTTTTACACAATATATATATATATAATCATATTTAGTTATGGAGTGTTGTAGGAATTACTTTAATTTTTAATTTTCTTCTGATTTCTTTAAATCTAATTTTTTAAAATTTTTTTTGGAAAAAATTGAAATTTTTCTGATAACTACTGATTTCCATTTTTATAATTATCATTGTTTTTCAACTTTTAAGGTTCTAGATACATTCTAGAGGATTTTCAAAGTGGTGTCATTAGAAATAAGCTGAATTGAAAAAAAAGAAACATTTTTTTGTAATGGAAAATAAAGAATAGAAAACGAAAAGATCCCACTTTGAAAATTTCAGAGAATTTATAGAAAATGCCAAAGTTTTTTATGGAGAAAAGAAAAAAAAATAAATGACAATCATCCCAAAATTTTCGTTTTTTATTTAAATTCTCAAAAAAAACGTTGAAGATGGATTTGTATGACCTTTTGGTATTTTTTTCGGAAAAGTATACATTCGAAGACAAAACTTGAAAAAAGAAAACGTCCCAATAAGTCAATTTTCGAAAGCGTTATGCCATTTTGAACAAAAATAACGTCATTACTTGTCACTATATACAAAAGTTGTATACAAGTTTGATGTAAATCCATCGAACCGATTTTTATCTATAGCATAAACACAAAACACCTAAAATTCCAATTTTTACAATGAAACTCCAATGTTTATATCCCTTAAAAATGATTGGACATTTTTAAATAACTTCCACATCCAATTTTTTTGGATAAAAATGATGTTTGATCAAATCGATTTATTCAGTTATTATTACAGCGAATTTTCAAAGCGGTTTCGTTAAATCCGTAATAGCGCCTATAATACACTGCAGCGGAAAACGACCCAACTTATTCATAGAACTCCATTTCCAGGGTTTTTATTATAATAAAGAATCTGCTACTCCTTTTCGATTCTTCTTCGATATCTCCGGTAACTCATTTCCGTTTTTGTGTGTATAACTATATGTACATCTTCGAGATTAAAAAACACGCAACCGGCGAGACAAATTTCCGGAGGAACATTATTGAACATTTCCTGGGAGCTGCCACGCGTTTTACGATCTCGTTCCCAACAGTCGTGCTTAAATGGAATCAATAATTTTTTATATCAGTTGTACTGTCGCTTGAATTTACTTAAACTATTTTTTTGCAAAAAAGTTCGAGTGATATAGTATTCAGTGGTTCGTACGGATCACAAATGAAATAAAATTAATTTGGTAAGTTGCAAAAGTCCTAAAAATTGAGTCGATTACATAACCTCTCTTTTCGTATCATGCATGTTCGAAAATAAATTTGAATCAAGTGAAAAATGTCACTTTCATTTTTTTTCTTCCAGCATTGAATCATCGATTTTGTGCTTTTTTATTTCCTCCCTGTATCATGTCGACAAACACATTGTGCAGACTTTGCGGCCAGAATACTCAAAATTATATCGATATTTTCGACGAGAATGGACTTAAAAAAGATCTCAGCGTGAAGGCATCTTCCTGTTTGAATATCAACGTAAAAAAACAATATTTATTATTTTATTCATGACGATATCAATGCATGGATTAACAGATAAATTAAACAATTCATTATCAAATTTCTTTCATTTGGTTGTACTTACGAAAAACGTTTACATTTTTTATCAATTCTTGAAGTATAATTAGGGTCGGTAGAATATATCCAAATCTATTGTTCAGTTGATCATTTTTTCTGACACATTAATTTATCAATCTTTTGATAGCCACAGTTTTATCTTTAGCTAAGACATACTTGAAGATGGTACACGAATTCACTCAACTAAAATGTTCGTTACTTTTTTATCTTGCAACGACTCAGATATTGGTGTTCTCTAAATCTCGTGTGGTTTCGGTGTGATTAAAAAGAAGGCAATACTTCAAGGGTTGATCAAACGCCACTGTTACTATCAATTGATTTTCATCACTGTTGGAATTGATATAGAATCCATTATATATTTTATGAGTTTATTTTGTAAATTGAAGCAAATGTAACTACAATTTTGTATTGAAATAACAAACCATTTTTTCCAGGTACATCCCAATGACCCGCTTCCAAAAATAATGTGCCTACCTTGCTGCGCGAGGCTGGATGATTTATATGAATTTTTAGAGAGATCAACCAAAGTTCAATTCATTTTAAGCACTATTTATCAATCCAAAGATGCAATTTCTGTAGTTAAAGCTGAGCACGATTACGCAATTAAAATTCCTCCTGAGACCTGGTTTCCGATGCCTGAAACTTTGCTCAATGAGGATTATGTCATGCCGCTATCGAATTGCACTGATGACGGAGGACAGAAATCTAAAAATCAAAACATCTGTGAAATGCATAGTGAACAAGAGCTTATTGAGAAAAAAACTTCATCGCAGTTGCACGAAAGCTGCAGAAAATTTCGTCGACAAACAGAACATAATTATTTTCTCCCCAGCCCAGAACCATCTGAGAACAGTAACAGTCTCGATCGAGAAATGGAACACAACTATTACGTTAGATCAGAGAAAATTTTTTATGGTACTAAGAGAATGGAAACGTCCAATGAAATCGAACTTAATAATGGCTTCCAAGAAGCAACGCTGTCTCAGATATTGGAAGGATATCCCTGGACTTGCAGTATGTGTAAGGATTCATTTTCAGCCCATAAAAATCTCCATGCCGTTCATTTGATCTGGAAGTAACGCAGGAAAACTAGAGGCAACATTTTATTGTTTTTGAATTATCGTTAAAATGTATGTTAATTAAAAACTTTTTCCCTCAAGCTCTTGCGCAGTCCTAACAAAATGGTGCACAAAAAAATACCTATTTTCCTGTGCAACATTTCCAGGAGCGAACATACCTGTTGGAAAAATTACTTCAACAATTATAGGCGAAACGATTTTCCAATTAAATATCAGTGAGTATTTCTTGGGTGAATATTAAAAATTCCTGCAACTTTATATCGAAATTCTGAATTTTAATATTGATCTGTCATTATCCAGTCTTGCTAATTTTCTGTTCATACGAATATATTTATGGTTTGTATTTATAAAAATTTTTATAAATTATTTGTTTTTTTTTCTGTCGATAGTACCACGATTATTGGAAGAGTTTATCAACGATTGAAAGATTGTGAATTAAAATGTAGTCTAAAGGAAATGTCACATTGCAATGCAATTTCAAATAGTATTAAAAAATTGGGCATCATGCGAAGGAGATTGAATTATGATATTGGACAAGGGTTCCTCTCATCGCGTGAAAAACTGTAAGTTATTAATTGAATAAAAAGAAAATTCAATAATCATCTAGCCACAAATGAGATTTTTTTTCTCAATCAAAGTTTTGGAGATTCCACATGAATTTTTTTTGACAGATTATCCTCAGAATGTTCGGAAGGGCATAATATTGAATTCAATAGGAGTGTTCAACTAAATATGCTCGAAATTTTGGAGTCGAGAGAAATCAGGATATTTTCGTTGGATCGAAAAGTTGCAGCAATTTAGTCGGCATGGAAAAGATACGGTAAATAGCAAAGAAATTATCAACATTATTTAAAATTGAAATCCTGTATCCAAAGAGCTTGATGAATTTGCAAGAAGAGTTTAATGAAAAAATTTGTGATGTACACAGGTTTGTCAAGAAGGAAATGAAGCTGAGTGGGAAGAGCCATGGAAATTTTGATCAACCGGCCAAAACCCAAGATGCCAAGTTCCCAAGTCAATATTCTAACGGAAAAACATTTTGTCAAATCTTTTACTTCAACGGCACGAGAAAAAACGGCGATAATGACAAAAAAATGAAGTGAAGATTTGATGAATAAAACAAGACTTGATGAGTTAAACTCTAGGTAGTACCTTATTTATTTACATTAAAAGTTTAAGTGGACGAATCCACTATTTTAGTAAAAAAAAAAAATAATAATAAAATACGATATGGCACGAGTTTCAAGATCGACAAGAATAAGACATTTCTTGCGAGTTCATTCTGCAGCCCACAACGGTAAATTTAACTTATAATCATCGTTATAATAATATCACAGAATTTTTAAGCGTACTGCGTTTGACTGTGATCTATAAAAATTTAACAGCCAAGATAATTCTTTTTATTTTGGATCTCGCCTTATGAGATGGCTCAATTACCTAACCTCACCTCGAATTTTCGAAATTCACATTTATTTCTCTCGCATTGACGGTGACGAGATACCAACTAATCAGTACGCTTGAAACTCAGTTTTTTATTGTCTGCATTTGTTTCATTGCTCTTCACCCATTTTTCTACATGTCAACGTCTTCATTCATATATCGTGTGAGTAAAGATGATTTTCTTCGCCGAAATCTGAAAATGGTTTCACACTAATCTAACCATTTAGTTGTTTTTACTTTGTTCGGTCTATTTCCTTCGCTCGAAAATTCAGAATAGTTTTTCATTATTTTTAAGACACTCGTCGCAGTAATTCGTACTTTATCCACATCATTTGAATCCTCGTGTGAAATGATCAAATTTCACGTATATTGTATTATTTATTTTGATAACAGTTTTGTCTTAAGGCAGCGAGGTGTGTTTAGCTCGGTTACATGAACAGTTTTTGTTTGTTGAATTGTATTACAACATGACATATAAACAACAAATTGGCAATTATTTTGATTTTTAGATAAGAATTTTTAATACGAATTGTAAATTTCGAAGTTTCTTTTTTCCTCAAAAATATTTAAAAATAAAAGAATAAAAATAACTAAACGAATCCTCGTTGTTTCGGTACTTCCGCGAACACTCCATATTATATTTATTTACAGCTTAACGCGAATCTCGATTCTTTGTTTTATTACATTATTATTCCAAACTCCAGAGGTTTGGATCTTAAGTTTTGATTCTTCATTATTTTCTACGTTTTGGAAGAATTTCGTTTGGCAATTTGGTCGTTCTCGTCACTCAAGTTTGCTGAATCGCCGCTCTGGTTTATCGCTACATCACGCTTTCTTTGATCGTACAATATTTTTTCGTCCTCCGTTAAATTTTGTTGCATCGCACTGCAATGACAAAAATTAAAGGGCAAATCTGTCGGGTTTTCTTCATAACTCTCGCCAGTCGTTTTCTTCTTTCTCGTTTCTTCGTCTTCCAACATCGTCGGCGGAATCAATGTCGGTTTCTCGTATTTACAAATCACCGCGTACATTTCACCTCCTAAACGCATCGCTAACCATCGATTTTTTATCACTGCTATTTTTAAACACTCGCATTTCATTTTCGCGTACAAATTCGTGTGTAATGTACGTCCCATTCCTTCAATTACTACGAGATCGACGTTTTGCTTCACCATCGTCATACACAGTTCCAAGTTCAATCGACTGCAAATAGAACAGTTTCATTCGGTTAATTTTCGGTGGAATTTTAGATTTCTGAATTTTTCGGGACATTGAGTTTTTGTCACATTAAGACTTGGCTTCCAATCATAATTCTCATTCGCTAAGAAATTTTTAATATTTTCTCCCAATTTGGCTATTGGTTTCAAGAATATTTCAACATTGATTTACAAAAATGATAAATGAAAAATTCATTTTCTTGAATAAATAGCTTAGAAGGCAATTTTGAAAAATTAATTAGATTTGCTGGATCGAGTCGATCGAATCAGGAGATGAAAAAACAATTTAGTTCACTATGAATCAATTTTAACTTATTTTTTCTCGCCCTAATTCGATAAAGAAGGCTCGTGGGTTATTCAAAATACGGCCAAATTTCTTCATATACTTTCTAATTGGCTTATGACTGAATCTCTGAGGGATTAAGATATTCCATTGAGAATATATGTCTACGCTTGCGAATAATTCTCAACCTGAAATAGTCATAAATACCTCAGATCCAAACACGGGCCTGCTTGAGCAGTTTCCATAGCAATTAAACGTTTCTCTTTCAGCGCACGTTTTATCAAACCGCAAATTTTTGCAGCATCACGTAACGTCACTACCAATTCAGGATAAGTAACATCGTTTAATGCTGGCATTGAATTGGCACACAGTATAACCTATTTAAAAAAAAAAAATCTTGACATGATAGCAATAAAGTAAGTCCTACATTCAAAAGTTCTAACAGAAATCCAAATTACACAAAAACATATATGGAATACTGAAATGGCGGAGTAAAGAGAAAAAAATCACTTTTGTTCCTCGTTGCAATAAATCTCGTGCGAAAGGCAAAATTCCGAGGATGATATCGACACCGCTGTTATCAACGAAAATAGCAGCGCATCTGTGTGGCGGACCGTTCTGTAATCTTTCCGTCCATTCGTTCAGATTGTCTTTAAGCCATGGTCTATCTGATAATTATAAAAAAAAACTTTGTCTTTGAACAAATAAATGGTTTACAGCTCGACGAGTTCTTTTCAATTAAATATGGTATTCACTAGTTTTTATTCCAAAGATGATCTAATAATGAATCGAATAAAATAAAATATACTTGTTTGAAACGAAATTGAAAAATATTGAGTATTTCTCAATAATTTGTAATTTTTTTGTTGAAATGAATGAAAAACCGAGAATAAAACTTCATTCTCAGCTAACGAGAAACTCATTATTAGATGATACGCTTAATAAGAGTTGTTCAGTCGGTTTGATAAAAAAAACTCATCTATTTCTTGTGAATCATTACTCTCAACTGATTTAATTTGCGTGCATTCAAAAGTGTATAAAATTTTATGAATTTACCAGGTATTTTTTCTTGGGCCTGTTCAAAATGGAAATCAGCAGTTTCCATGAGAATGGCGACTTCTTTGGCACCCCAGTCAAACATATTACCGGCGAGAACGCCCATTACGAGTGCCTTTATTTTATCAGCGCCTTGCAACGAATCAAGGAAGATTATTCGATCTTTCAAATGTTGCAGAGCTTCCTCATTTTCTTGCTTCTTTTGCTATTGAGTCAGAGATTCAACGTCAATTTTATGAAAGTGAATGGTCGAGAGACGACCCAATTTCGAATTCAACTAGAGAATTCATTGAATTTATCGTCTTACTTGTAAATATGGATCTGGAAAATCGAATTCTTTCATACAATGTTCGATTGTATCGAGTAAAGTTCGAACTGTCAGAGTGCCATAAGCGCTGAAAAAAAAATTACAATTTCATGATAAAACATGAAATAATAATTTCGCAATTCTTTCGAATCTTTAATGTTTTCAAATTATTCGAATTGCTCGAAAAATGTTGAGAGAATTACGTAAAAATATCAAAAGAAGAATATCAATGCATTTCGTTTCAAGTCAAACCATTGAATTAGATCAGTTTTCTCATGACAATCATAGAAGAGAAACTGTGTTAAAAAATAGAACAACTAAAACTTATCTAATCTTACAATGGTTGAAGATGTAGATAGTGCAGACGATTGACGTATTTTTCCTTAAGTTTACTCGCTCGATCTTTGGCAGTGGGACTTTGTGGCTGGCTGTGAATAGCGCGTGCCACAAATTTATCAACAGACTCTTCGAAACATCGTAACCAGTAATCTCTGTTAAACAACACAATCAAACACTTACTAAATTGCTAAATCACGATAAGAGTGGAAATTTACTTGAAAACGCGACGATTTCATGATTCGGAAGGTAAATATTTCATGTTTTTTCTTCACAACGTTATAAATTACCAGGACGGGAGTTGAATCCAATAAATTTACGAGGTAAAGTACAGAAAGTACATCGTTGGATTTGTATTTTACAAAGATTTTAACCTTTTGAAAAATTCCTTCTCATTCAAAGTTCGCGAAAAAAAATATTTCCATTCAGTTCGATAGCTTATTATTAAATATTTTCAAAGTTTTAAAAAATAAAGAAGTTGATAGAAGAAATGCAACTTTCGTATCAAATTCATCTTCTTTTTGTGTAGAATAATCATTCCCGAATTGAATTTCACTCGAATTTTTGTTTTTCTATTATTTGAAACTCCTCGTTTTACCTAGCTTCCTTATCCTTAGCAAGGTCTGTAGTATCAGGATTGTACGTCGTAGGATCTTTGAGAAGAGGACAAAAAGTAACGGCATTATCGGCTCTGTCGATTTCCAGCTGATCGACTTCGATCCCAAGGTTCGTTGCGATCGAATCCTTGAACCCTGAGGAACCCGCGTAATTCTCGAGCCAACTGTACTTATCCGATTGCTCTGCACCGTACAAAAAAGCTCCGATTGCTCCGAGATAACCTTCATGTCGGAGAAACAGTGGTTTTACTTTAGCCTGCAGGAAAAAAATATTTTGTAAAAGACGTTCCTTTTTTTCCGGTCATGAAAAATATTCTTCTCTATACCGAAGTTTCGGAAACTCGATTTTATAATTGGATCTAATGAACATTTTTATACCAATGGAAATTCGCTTGCTTACGTTTGACCAATAGTTTATGGCGAACGAAATCGTATGCATAGAAAGAGGATGATTTCGTAAAAAATATCCACCGAAGTAAACTCTTTCCATGTTGTGAAGAGACGCATAGAGACTTGCTATTTGTCCAATGTCATTGCTTATCGTCAATAATAAACTTCTCGCGATGTCGGCTTCGGAAAAACTTCTTTCACCTAAAATCATTTTAGATGATGATTCATTCATTGAATTTTTGAATAAAAATATTAAGACTGTTCTCGAATCTTATACCTGGAATATTGTTCAAAGCCATAGCTTTTCCGAATGATGATGCAATAATGTCTCCGGATAAACCTTGAGAAGAATAATCCCCACCATAAATATCTTTGATCAACATATCAACATTTCGATGATCGCCTCGTTCTGCAAGTTGCAACAATTCATCGAAACCCTAAAATAAAACAAGTTCAAATGAAAAGTTCAACTCTGATCAATATCGATATATGAAGTCCTCTTATCCACTGGCATGTAAATTTTCGCAACTGGAAAATTGTTTTTCGTTGTGATAAAAAAAACGTGACGATTGTTCATCGAGTTGAAAAAAAAAAGATGTTGAACAGAACATTAGTTTAATTGAAATGCTGGTAATCGTTTGAAAAGTAATCACTTGGCTTTAGTTACTTTAAAAAAAAATTAGATCTGTGGATTTTATGACCAGAATGTGAAATAAATCAATCAAAACTGAAAAAAAGTCTGAAAATATGTTTACCTTCGCTTTAGTGAGCAAAGATCCTAATCCCCAGAAAGTTCCTCCACCTGTAGCAGTGCCACCAACTCTTTCAAATTCTTCTTCAGACTCAACTTTCAAAATGCTCACTCCACTACCGATATTGACCAAAAGATAAGGAAATATATTAGGTTCAGCTTTCCGAAATTTGTACTCAGGGTCTCCATTTCTCTCGAATTCAAAAGCTTCGAATGCTATATTTTTTAGTAAAAAATTGCAGCCTTTTATGAGACAGCAAATTTCATCTTCTTTGTCCACTCTGAAACAAAAAATAGATTCCAATGTGATTTTACCAGGTGAAATGAGAATGATAGAATACAAACAATTTTACTCACTCGAGTCCTAATTTTTTTTGTATCGACTGTGCATATTTAAAAGCTCCTCCACCTGTCACTTTGATACTTTTGCCCTCGAATCTCTCAACATTGACCAAATTTTCTTTTACAAAATCTAAGCAGTTTTCAATGTATCTTGTCTCAAATTTTACAAAATGTAATCTGCTACCTTCGTACACTTTGTATGCCCTTTCCCCACTGGTTCCGGTACCATCACTCCCATAAAGAGCTCGACGATAATTTACAGTTGAATAATAAGCTATTTTTGTTAACGAAAGTCCTGAAAACAAAATTGATGTTGAATCAAATTTTTCCATTGAATGATTCTTTTTTCAATCATTTATTACTCATGCAAGCAGGCAAGGTCATAAATTCAGATATTGATTCCAAAATATTAAAAAAGAAAAGACTAACATAAATAAAACTGAAAATTTCAAAATCAACAAAATATTTTGGTTTTTCATTTTTATAGATTGGAACGTGCAAGTGTAAAAAAATGACTAACATAAAAAAACTGAAAATTTCAAAATGAACAAAATATTCTGGTTTTTCATTTTCATAAATTGGGACGTGCGAGTGTATATTTGAAACATTTTTCAGTGAATTATGTAACATTGCACAATTGTTGAAATTTTTGTGTCAAGTCTTTAATAGATTATGGAAAAAAAAAAATTGGTATTGAGAATATGTAAAAAACATTTTAACGAATTTTTCAATGAAAAAGAAATACCTATTCAATGAATTGGTTTTGGTACGTCATTAGAAAAGTTTGTAGTCACACATGAATAAAGACAAGTCACTTCATGGATTGTACAAAAAAAAAATATCGATCATTTAAAAAAGTCAAAAATAATATAGTGCGTTTAAAGAGGATATATTAACGTAAAAATATTGACTAGTAATTTTTATGTTAACCCAAAAATCGCGGAAACTGCTGATTTTTCACGATCTTTGGAAAAAACAATATTAATTCAAAGGATGAATTTTTACGGGGTTGTTTCGTGAGTTACCTATGTCGATAGCAAATTTTTGGGCGTTCTTTAAATTTGCAAAAACTTCAACTGCCGGTGGTAATTTGATACTTTTAGGATGAGCCTGTGCGTCTTCGTTGATCAGCTCAGCCATTTTCGATGCAAATTATTTATTTTTTATTTATTTCTGAAAACTAATAATTTGGTGGTTACGGTCTTGTATTTTCACACCAGTCGACATTTCATAGCACACGAAACTCTGTTCTTCGCGCACTAATCATATGAATTCACGAAATGTGTATTTTAACTTTTCATCTTCCATGCCGCACTTCATTCGCCGAGAGTCATGTGGAGCGGAACAAACAACCTAAACAACTGTTTATCATGAAGCTATAAAATTTCAGTCTCTGCTACTACGCGGCTATGCTAAACACACATATACACACACTGGGGCACTGGCTTCGAGCGTCAACTCGAGTCACATGATCCCCCCTTCAGAAATTGGTTATGGCGGGTATGGCGCATATTACCACCCACCGTGCATATTCCCCATTGAAGTTTTGCATTGGCATCACTGGGCTTGAACACGAAAATTCATAGAGAGGCATGATACTGATATACTGATAGAAAATATGTTTCTGTTTTACAATTCGTTATAAGTATTAATGAATATACAGATAGAGCGTCGGGTTGTATTTTTTGGAGTCAGCAGTGCTGATCACTCGCTAATTCAAATATTGAAGTGCTGCATGAGCACTTGAATATGAATTAGTACGATTAAAGAAAATCACGTTGGATTTTAATTACGGGAATAATAAATATTCGCATATATGTACATCAGTCATGCACTATATAACAGTTTGTATATACACATGTGACTTGATGAATCGAATATATTTATTTAACATTCACTTTTGTTTATCAAGAAACATTTTTGAACATATGTACATCCATATGTATAATATATCATTATATGTATATCTGTCGGAATTTTTGTTTAGCGAAGCACGAATTTTGCGTTTAACTATGATAACGCGTCTCTTTATTGTTCAACGAATGTGTACGCCGAGATTCAAAACGATAAAAGTTGTTATTAATCTCTCTGTGAACAACAAAAGATGAACTATGGGGAATTTGCACGGCGCAAATTCCTAATCGCCATATCGCAAATAAAAAAATATTAATTAAAATTTAATAAAAATACCTTAATATATAAATATTAGAGTGCCACAAATAATGTATAATTTTAATGGATGATTATAATTTATTCAACGGTTCGGTACATACAATTTTATGTATTGATAATTATGGCAATTAATCGGTGAATATTTACGAATGGATTTTGGATAATTCATTCGTTCAGTTTGTTTTCGTTCTTCACGTGTTTACGTTTTCACGCGTTTACGCTTGGTCGTGTTTGGACTATTCGCTATAGCGTAGTAGCAGAGCAGAGTGGGGATAGAGGCGTTCGGTCAGCCAACGGGAGAGAGGGGAGACGGGCGAACACCGGGCGGAGCTCGAGACAGGGGAGAGGCGCAGGCGCAACATGATTCGCTTCACTCACGTCGCTCGGCCCGCTCGGCGCGCACAGGAAGGGGGAGCTCCGTCCGGGAGAGAGGCACAACACGTTTCGCTTTTCGCTTCTCACTCACTGCCCGGCGGGCGTAGGGTGAGGACTGGCGCGGAACGTGAGCGTGCCGTTATCGCTACGCATTGTACATTCCAGTGCATTGAGAAAACGGGGCACGAAATACGACACGTGGAATCCTACTTTATCCTGAATGACTAAAATAATCTTTTTTTACGAATTAATTTTTTTCAATCAATCGATAAACAAATAAAATAGAAACCAATAAAAATTGGTAACGGTCATAATTTTATCAATTATTGTAGATTTAACAGTTATTTCATAATTTTAACAGTAAATTCAATCTCGCTGAAGCAACTGATCGGTCATCTAAATTACAAAATAAAAGAACTTAAGATCGTGCGAATCAATAAACACACGAAAACATAACGTAACGAATATTAAAGTTGAAATTTAATAAAAAATAATGATTCGCTCCTTGTCAATATACATTTTTTTTCTTTAATTTCTGAGATTCCTTTTTTTGACGCAATTATATAGATAAGCCGATAGGGAAGTCCTCGCACTCGATGTTATTATTATTACAAAATTTGCACATGGATGAGTATTTATAAAATTTTGGTAATTCGAGAAAAATAGTATCGAGGCAAGGGCCAGTAACAGAAAGAGTTTTGTGACGCCTGTAATATAGCTTCGAGAGTCTTGTGTATGCTCGCACGCGCGCGTGTCCGCAAGCGAGCTAAGATGCAAGCATACCCCGAGCAACGCAACGCAAAGCAAAGCACCTAACGCACGGTCCTAAAGCCATGGGGTTGTCGGCAAGCGAAGACGGACAGTCAGTAAATCTACTCCATAGCGGATAGTTTGACACAGTTCCGAGCTCGATACAGTTTCTGTATCACTTTGAAGTCGCGCAGGCAAGATTCCATGCAGATAAGTCGGAGTTGCAAACGCTGCACGCTAAGCAACGCACGCAACGCGTATAACCGCAGCTATGTACAGCATTACGAATAGTTTTTACTAGTCAAATGCTAACAATAGGACGCGAGCAACCGACCACGCGTGCACGCACGCGGGCACACTCGATTCTCTATGAAACGGTGGTACAGGTTTTGTCACTACAATTGTTTCTGTTACTCGACATATTGGCTTATCCATTTGCGCAAAAACGGTTTTCTGGGAAAAAAAACCTAGGAAAGAGTAGGTAAAAAAGAGCCCTCCCTGAAAATGGGGATATTTTTTTTCGTTTATGTTAATTTTCGTATTCAATCGGTCGTACAATTAAATAACGAATTTTTTCTCCTCGCGTCGGTATAAAGTTAAATTTTTAGTGAATAAAAATCCAAGTTCGTTCTCGAAAAAAAGACCAGCGGAAATATAACTTTGTGATAATGAATCGCGATTACGATTTTCTGCGATACGGTGAAGTGATAATAACAAAAGTTAAAGGTGAAATGATAAATTCCAAACATGGGAGGACGAAAAAACATTGGAAGAAAAGTGTGTTGAAAATATGTGGAAAGTTCTTTATGACCAGAACCATGGAGCAGTATAAGAGAATCGTAGAGGCAGAGGGAAAGCGAAAGGATCGTGGAGGAAGACGGAGAGGGAGAGGATCGTCGAGGAAAACGGAAATCGCAAGGATCGCGGGAGAAAAAGGTAGGAAGAAGATCGAGGCCCGTTCCTGTAACCGTGAGTAACTACACCAACGATTTTTTTTTTAAATACGAGTGCGCGAAATATGAAAAATGATTTTCATGTTACAAATGTAGACATTCTGCCGATTGAATGATCAAAACACGTGAACGTCAGGATGACGTTTGGATATTTCATGGAAGTATTTTTTTCAAATAATGAACCGTTAGATATAATATTTTCATATTATTTATTTTCGTGATACAGTCGTTGCGATTTATAGATTTACGAATAGAATGTTTTGCAGAGTTGATATATGGTGGTAGTTGTGCAAATTTTCGTTGAAATGTTTCTGGTAAAGATGTAAATGTGTCTTTACTCGACTGTCAACAAAGTTGAGAATCTCTGTCGTCGTATCTTTTTTCTTCAAGTGCTCATGCAGCACTTCAATATTTGAATTAGCGAGTGATCAGCGCTGCTGACTCCAAAAAATACAACCCGACGCTCTATCTGTATACTACATATTCATTAAAACTGATTAATACTTATAACGAATGATAAAACAGAAAAATATTTTCTATTAGTATCATGCCTCTCTATGAATCTTCGTGTTCAAGCCCAGTGATGCCAATGCAAAATTTCAATGGGGAATATGTACGGTGAGGGGTAATATGCGCCATACCCCAGAAATTGCGCGTCACCATGAAAGCTTTTTCAATATCACTCGAATCCAATGTGCGATAGCAGAAATAAAAAAATAAGCTCGAATAATAAGCTCGCTGATTGGATCCCGGCAGTACCTACGCAGATGGCTAGCAACGTAACAAAATTTTGTACACAAGATACCACCGCGGAATTGTTAACCGTGAATTGCAATGAAAATACCTCTGTAAATTTGATCGATTTATTTTGGATTTTTGACTTTTTTCGGCCTAAATCTATCATTTATTGAGCCGTTGAACCCTTGATGTCGGCGATTATAACGGATCAAAATTGATCCTCATAGTAAGTTATTTTAAACTAAAAATTACAAAAACTTGTTAAATTCGACTAAAATAATTTCACCCATGAGTATTTCGCAGTATAAACTGGCTTCCATGCAATTGAAAAACGTGAATCCCGATCTTGCAAGGAAGAACCAATCATGCTACTTTTTCTAGTTTTTTCCAAGCAAATGAAAATTGTAATACGTTCATGTTTTACTTTTTTATGATAGTAGAATTCTCGTAAATTACATTTGAAATTTATATTTGAGCTGCGTTTTTCGGAATCGTCAGATGCCGAGTAAATTTTCATAATTATCATTTCTTCAGTGAGTATGAAACAATGTTTCATATCGACTTCACTCTTCAATTTCTTACTTTACAACTTGATACAACTGAAAAAGCAGTAAAGTTGAGTTTTTTCCTAAAAATATGTCTGTAACTTTTATAAATAAACTCGTTCCTTCCAGTTATTTAAGTTGGTTTTTTAACTACCTTTAATCGACGCGAAAATGTCTGAACGACAGTCCAGTCCAGTTCACTCTATTTTTATCGTTTTTTTTTCTGTTAAAAAAAGCTTTTTTTCTAACAGAAGGACCCCGTGAAAAATTGCGGGCAAAATCAGGTGAAATCGGGTTTTTTGGGGAATTTTAGAAAATGTGATTCGTGAGGTTATATTTTTAGTATTTTCACAAAACTTCAAAAATACATACGATTGGGTTTTTTTGGGTCCTCCGTCTGAAGCTTCATAGTTCAGCCGCACGTATGATTTTGACAGGTTTGAAAAATCTTGAAACTGTTTATTAGTAGAACTTTTATTTTTATTTTATTTTTTAAGTTTTCAACAGATACAACAGCAGTTTATCCAGCCTGCTTATTATTCTTTTCTTAAATCTATCGTTCGACGACGAATTTCCCGCATAATGGTTCATAGAAAAATATTCTATTTGGCGTTGCATCACTCGCGGCAAAATTATTATCGAAGCATAGAAAAAAAGAAATAATAAAAATTGAAGTATGACAGAGTAAAAAAAAAGTCGCATTAATCCAAGTTCCTGAAATCAAATAAGTAATAAACGAAATAAAAGTAGAATTATGTGAAAAAAAAAATTCGAAGAAAATCGGAGAAATCAGTTAAACGAAAACAATAAAAGAATGTCTCTGTCATTTTTTTGTGAGTTTCTCAAGTTTATGGTCATTGCTCATTTTTCGATAATAATTTCAACAGCGAGCGAAGTATCACAAATGTTTTCAAAAAATATTGTTGAAGTTATCACAGCTCCAACTTAGTAACTTACATTTAAACAACCGACAAACCATAGAATTAAAATTAAACCGTACATAGCCAAAAGATGTAGCAAAATAGTTCTGTCGATATCTTTGTCACGAAATGTGACTATTTTAATAATGCATATACGCAGTAGTAGGCATAAAAAATCAGTATGTTTCAACCTGGCCGAATCAATATCTGCGTACAAATGAAATGAAAGAAAAGAAAAAAAAACAAATACTCTGCGACATGTTCAATTTTTGTTTCTTCTCAAAGCTTAAATACATGTCGATAAAATAATCGAAAAACTGATAAAACTGCGTAGACCATCTAGATGAAACGCAATATATATTTGAATCGTCTTTCGTGCCGTAAGAGAACGGCAGATCGACATAAAATGAGAGGATTTACAGAAGAATCTTTTGGTTTTATAACTTATGAATTAAAAATAATCGCGAGAAAATTCTTGAAATTTGAGAACTTTTAACATAAATTACCACGATAAAGTCATTTTTTCGATCGACGAATAAATGAAGATCAATTTCGTCCGTTAGCTTACGAGGGGGCCATGAAGTTCAAAGATTTCAAGCAACAAGTGCGGAAACGATTGAGAATATTTTTTCTCACAGCTTTTGTAACATTGTGTGGTAAATCGAAAGGGTCTTGAATGCACATTGGAGAATCGACTCTAAACATTTCCGCTTTTCTTGATTTTTTTATGTACCTGACGTACATGTTCATTTCTTCCGGCAAAGATTCAAGATAAAAGAAATTATGTTTATTTATTGCTGTGCCAAGCAGGGGGCACGCAACGTCATAACGGAAATCAAAATTCGCGTAGAAAGTGAAAAAACGCTCGAGCAAATGTTTCACGCTCGAGCTTCCACCCGATTCCCATTGATCGAAGTTGTAAGAAACTCCGACTTCGCAACCTGCAAAAAGACACAAAATTAATTTGGAAAAATATTCAGGCCCAAAAAAAATACATTTTTTTCAACGATTTTTCTATACCATATTTTATTGCTTATTTCTATTTTCTTGTTCACTGTCGTTCCATTAATATCATTATTTCGATCTTGGTTTGAAAAATAAGGAAGATTTTCTTTTCTATTTCGAACTCACCCGCAATGATTTTGGATTTGTTTTTCATCGATATCAAAGTTGCGATGTTTGGTAGTATCATCTCATTTTGTAAATAAAAAATGACTAGCCAATAAAGGCTATTGTGCGTGATACGCTCAGATCCTGCCAAATCGCAATACGCCAACCACAATTTTAGGACGACTATCAATTTTCGAAATGCGGGATAAACCTCGACGATCCGTCTGCAATTAAATATTTATAAACTTAAATCAGAAGACTTCCATTTGACTATTTGTATTCGATAATTCGTAGTTCTATTGGTTTATACTGAAAAAGAAATTTTGTTGAAACATCAATTTTGGTGCACGTTTCCATCAATATTTTACTGTATAAGAAAATTTGGAAGAAATGTTGAGTGTTACAACGAAGCTTCTTTACAACGAGACGAAACTCTGTTGAGGCAATCAAATATGTTGTTGAATGTATTCAACAAAACGTTCTTTTCAGCATAAATATTTGAAATTAGCGTAAATGAAAGTATAAAAATTAGCATCGGAATCACGTACTTAATGAGTTTGGTTTTCTCAACGCAGAGACCATTATCGAAAGAAATATCACACGACAATCCGGTCGGTCTGTGATAGGTACGTATGATGGGCGAGCGACAATGGGTCAAAACTTCGTGGATGTCCCAAGTTTCTGGGTTTCTGCTCAAGCATTTGTGAACGTTATTGATGAAGTACAACGTAATCGATTCCGAGGTGTCTTGTCCATCGTAAACATTGCCTGCGGACGAAACAATAAATTGAGAGTTTTATATTAAACGAAAAATTATGAAAGAATGATACGAAAGCGATCGTACGCAACACTGTAGTTAGAATAAGTATCGACGAAATAGACTGGAATGGATTTAGGAAAAAAAAGTGGAAAAATGGAAAAGATAAAAAGACTTACGACAGTCGAGAAAAACATCGATGTCACTGTCTTCAAAGTACAAGCCGCTGACTCTGGAGCCAAAGGGGTAAGCCTTGGCGCATGGGAATGTTAATCTTACGATTCTCTGAAGATCATCAATGAGATCATCTACCTTGGAGGCTTCGTCGGCCTTAATTGCATCGAGATGGCGAATCGTTCGGTCGGCCCAGTTCTCCGGTTGTCCGACTAGTTGTTGAGCAAGTTTCGGGATGTCACGCATGAAATAATATCCATCATTCGCGAGCCACTGGTGCGAGTCTACCTCGTTAACATGATGAGAGTATGAGGATCTGTAACCGTACCAAAGAACCGCGCAGCTGGGACAAAAATCGAAGAGCATTTTTCTTTCGAAATTCGGTGATTTGAGCATTATTTTCGAGTGTCTCTGACTGTTCAAGTGCCTCATGAAGCGGACTTCGGAGTGTTGGTGGACTCTGCACGCGAAGCAGGAATAGCGCTCGACCCCGTACCAATCGCATTTCAGGAAGCCTTTCATGGACTCGAAACGCGCCGAAGCGTTTAAATGCATAAGAGCGCACGCACGCACATGTCCAGTTTCCTTAATGTGATCCCTCAAATATTCGTCCTCGTTCGCGACGCTCTTATTGCATAGATAACAACGGACCGTACTGTCACTGATCTCTTCCATATATTCGTGGGCGAGCTCGAGGTCGCTGAACTGATCTGGAAAATCAGCAAATGCTTCGGCATCGTTCTCCATCACATCCAAATAATTGCAGTGATCGAGGCTCCACAAATGGGCGTAATAATCTTTCAATGTATTCGACACTCGGACACGACATACCAAACAATAAATCGTCTCGTTGTCGATTATTACGGACATTCTTAATCCTCGTTGGAGATCGGTCAGTTTGTCGTCTAAATCGTAAATATGATTGTGTTTGAAATTCAATTTTGCTATGACGTCCTTGAAATCCACTTTTTTCGTTGATCTTGAGACCTTCATCGCATTTTCCAAAAATTCTTTCAAATCTCGTTCGGATGCCGGATCGTTCTCCTGACTTTCTTCGTACCCCAGTTCGTCATCCGAATCCGACGAAGATTCACTGAATTCATTCAGCGATTGATCGAACTTTGAGGAATCCGTAAGCTCTTTCGGAGAGCCACGAGAATCGATTGTTTGATTCGATGATTCGAAATGTTCTGGTTCGATAAATTCGCTCGAGTAGCAATTATTCTCAGAGACACTTCCATTTTGTAGTCGTGAATTATTCATGGCAATGAGTTCTTCACTGACGTGTTTAGCCATGTGAGCGTGGAGATCGGTACGAGTTGCGACCTTGTGATTGCAAAAATCACAAGGTATAGTTTTCGTCGCAATCTGTCTGCTTCTATCAGCCCGGAAATTCAGCCAATCGGGCAAATCTTTGTACCTCTCGGTGTTTTCAATCTGGTTGTTTAGCCGCGACAATTCGCCGGCCATTGAGACAAGCATGGAGTTGAGCAGCGGTTGGTTCGAGTTGTCCAATCGGCCAGGAATAGAGTGGCATTTTTCCATGTCAATTTTGACGTTGCCCGAGTATCTAGGCAGCATGTTGTATCGCTGCGAAGAATCGACCAACTCGTACAGATCGTTCTCGTCCCTTTCGTCCCGACGCTCCATTTTTTTCCCAATGAAGTCGCTCAATAAAGCTTTTCCAGTGACTTTACCAGTGCTCTCGGGACTCCTATTTCGCGTGACTTTTTTAAGGCGTCTCGACTCCGGCTTCGCCTTGATCAACGAGCTCATGTGTTTTTTGTCCTTTACGTGAAGGTAAACGTTCTGGAGAGAAGATATTTCGGAATCGCAGCAGACACAACGATAGCCACCGTCTTCTCGGGTCTCAATGTTGTCACAACCGTGCCTCTTCAACGACAACTTGTGGCGCATAGAATTGATGTGCTCCTCCAAATTTTTCGTCGCTACTCCCAATTCACTGTCCGCACAAATATGGCAAAAAGACTTTTTTGCATTCTTTTTACTGACAAATATGCAAGACGCGACGACGAGCGACGAAGTCGAAGCTTCACCATTTGGAGTCGCGTTTTCCTCCGGTGCGAACGGTTTTTCCGAAGGAGTCGGCCAATCCGTAGAAAATGACTGCAACTGGTCCGAATGTCCTGGCCCAACAGCATTATCGCTCTTCCCATCGTCGGTCGATTTATCTGCGACGAGCTCGAGGGCAGGAGACCCATCGGTCTCCCCATTGATCTCACAGAGGCGGTTCATGTGCGTCTCGCTCATGACGTGGTTGTAGATTTTGTAAAACTCATTTTTCTGACGATTGCAACAGACGCAATGGTATTTGGACCCTGGTAACACCTCGATGAAGTGACATCCCAATTGTTTCATGGCGTTCCCGTGTTCCTCGCAAGAAATATGTATCGTGACGTTTTCAATGCTGGAAAAATTCTCGAAACAAACGAGGCAGTAGAACAACCGTTTTTCCATACTTTTCGTCGCTTTCTCAAGAAGATTTCTCGGCTTCTCCACTTTGTACAACGAATGCGTGCTATGAACCACCCAGTTGAGATCTTCGTCGTGGAATTCAAAACTCTCACTGGTTTTATCGAGCACCCGCTGCGTCGGAGGCGCCAATTTAATTTTAGGAAAATTTCGAGAGAACCAGTCGTTCGACTCGCTTTTAGCAACGGGCAAAATCTCATTAGATACTGACACTTTTCCGTAAGACTTTACCAAATTCTCACGCGGTGGTGGTGGCGGCGGCCAGTCGAATGAAAATGCTCCAAGTTGTTCCGCAAATGGTGACTTTTCTTTTCTACCATTCGTAACTTGGCGCGGTCCTCTGTCCCCACACACGACTTCAGGTTCTCCCATTGATTGTTGAGAGCAAAGTGCTGCCAATTCACGGACCGTTTTGGCATGTAAGTTACTCATTATATGACAGTGGAGGCCTTCTAATTCACGTTCAATAAGATTGCAGCATCTACAACGATAAATGGGAAAGTAGGTTACACCAACGAAATCATATCCGTATCGCTTGATCGAATCCGTGTGTTCTTCGCTCAAAATATGTTTTTCTCTAACTGTGGCATCGAGAAAATCAACAGAACATACGAGGCAATGGGACCTCTGATCTCCTGCGTCGTTAACAATATTTTTATCACAAATCTTGCCATATCGTTTTTTAAACCCTTTGAAAGGGCCGCTGATCACCCAATCCAAGTCTCTCCTGAAAAAATGCAGGTTTTCAGGTCTCTCATCCTGTGAAAATTCGGTTGCCTCGAGTTTAACGCTCGATCGCTCTTTTTGAAGTAGCCTGTGATCGTGAAGACGATTGACGTGTCTAGAGTTCTTTATGTGATCGTAGATTTGACCTAAAGTATCCACTCGACGATCGCAGCACGAGCATTGATACTTGGGATTCCAAGTCACCTCAATATTTCTACATGCATGTTTGTCCATTGAAAGTGCGTGCTCTTTACTGCGAATGTGAAGTTTTGCGGTTTCAAGGTCGAAAGCATCGCCGTAGTTCGGCCAAGAGCAAATGAGACAGTAGAACCATTCACCTCCCTCGTCACTGGAAAAAAAATCAGATTTTTTGACAACTTGCTTCTTGAAAAATGCGTGGGAACTGTCAATCACCCAGTTGAAATCTCTTGAGAGATAATCTAAATCTTTGACTGGTTTCCTGGACGGTGGAGAGACTTTCTGACCTGCTGACGGTTGAGAATCGTTTTTGTGGGGATTCGAAGGCGACCCAACTGATTTGCTCTCGTTATTCGAAGCCTCTTTCATCAGTGACAATTCGGTGAGTAATTCGTTCGTTTTCTCCATAATTAGCTGCTCCGAATTGCTCTCCTTGATGTTCTTCTCGTTCGTTTGATCTTCTTCAAAAACGACAGGATTATCTAGAGCCATTTCGCGTACACGTTCGACGTGTGTTTTGCTCATAGCATGACTGAACATCTTGGAATCGGTTCTTTTGCGCCGGTTGCAACACATGCAAAGATACTTGAATTTCTCAATTAATTTGATATAACAGCATCCATGCTTTCTCTTCAAGTGCGCGTGGCCTGCACTGCCAATATGATTTCTCACGCTCGCTGGGTCTGGCAAAAGGCAAATACATAAGCGACAATAGAACAATTGGCCTGCGGTGGTTTCGCACTCTTTTTCGTGTGGCCCTTTGGCCGTCTGTTTCTTGAACGACGAATGAGAACTGTCAACCACCCACATAAAATCGGTTTTGAGAAAATCCAAGTTCTCGGCTGTGCCCTCGGTGATCGGAAAGATTTTCGGAGGCTGCGACGACATGGAAGCGGTTTCAGAGACCTTCGAGGCAAAACAGTTGTTGCTTTCGTTCTCGCTCCTCGTAGCTTCTATCAGTGCTGACGAATTTACGCGCGATGAATTCGAACCTTCGCTGACCGCTTGCTCCACGGTACCGTCATTGAGGCTAACCTCGCTCGGTCTATTTATCGCATTAACGGAGATACTTTGCTCGCCATCTTTTCGCTTGAATTTCTGCAACTGTCGGACGTGTCCTGGGCTCGTTACATGACCGTAGATCTTAGCAAAGGAACCTTTCTGTCGATTGCAGCATACGCAATTATACCTGAATTTCGAGGTCAGTTCGATGCAGAAGGATCCGTATTTTTCCATCGAACCTGCGTGCATGTCACTAGAAATATGATTTTTCGCGGCATCGACGTCGAACCCATCGCCGTTGTTCGGAAATTTACAAAGGAGACAGTAAAACAATTCTCCATCCTCATTCTTTGCAAGTTTTTTTTTACACAACGAGTGCGTTCGACTTACCACCCAATTCAAATCGGTCTCGCGGAATTTCAAGTTTCCACCGAGGATCGTGGCCGCTGTTGAGTTTCCAGCATCGTTTTCTTTCATCGTATTCGGATTATTTTCTACGAATTCGACAGCTGGTTGTCGACCGTTAATCCGATTCGTTTCGTCAGACTTTTTTTTGTGACCCTCGCTCATCACGTGCGAATAGATTTTCTGAAAGTCTTTTCCTTTGGTATTGCAACAAGTGCAACGATACTTGGATTGAGCAGTCACCTCGATGTAATGACATCCGCGTTGTTCCATTGAAGTGGTGTGTTTCGAACTGGAAATGTGTGTCAATGCCGTTTGGAGCCTGGAAAAATAAGCCGGACAAATGAGACAGTAAGACTTTTTCGAACTTTTGGCCAATTCGCTCTCAAGATTTTTTCTCTTCCCTGATCCGTACAACGGATGCAAATATCCGACAACCCAGTTCAAGTCCTCATCACGAAAATCGAAATTCTTGTCTGTTTCATTTTCCGCAAAATTGGGCAACGGTCTCGGCTCGATTTTTGGCAAACTTTCGTCGTTATTGCGAGAACTCTCTCTTAACAGTGAAAGCGAATTGGCTGACAATGATTTATCGCTCGACGGAGACCGCAGGTTCGAAAATTCTTCGAAATCTTTGGAAGTCGATTGGAAAACGTCATCGTCATTGGTTCTAGTGCCATTCAATTCTCTTTCCGCATCATCAGAGATCTTCCGATCCTTGTTTCGTTGGTTAATTTTACGAAGCTTTTTGCGGTGTGAGCTGCTTGTTGAATGTCCCAAGATGACATCCCGATTTTGAATCCGCTTATCGCAACACGTGCAATGATAGTCTCCCGTTTCATTCAACACGATGAAATCGCATCCGTACCTTTTCATGGAGTTCACATGGCATTGGTCGGAAACATGCTTCCTTGCAACCTTAATGTTGCAAAAATATTCTGAACATAAGAGGCAATAGAGCGTACCTTCGTTCGCGTGAGTAAACAGCTTTCCAACGTTTACCGGGACTTCGATAATCCAATTCAAGTCTCTCTGGAGGAATTCTAAATCGCTACTTTCCTTATCAGATTTCATGGATTTCACTTCAATGGTAACCTCGTGACGCGGCGGCGAGACACCGGAATTTTGGGGTCTCGCTTCATCCGACTGATTGTCCGATGGGACGGGCGCAGATTGTCCGTTGTCTGGACCTTGGCTGAGCCGCTTGGCATGTCCGTCGCTCAGTAAATGTTCGTAGATTTCCTTAAAACCGTTTTTTCGCCGATCGCAGCACGTGCAGTGATATCCGCCGGTTTCGAGCAGCACGATCCTATCGCATCCGAGTTTTTGCATGGTTTTCGCGTGGTCTTCCCCTGTAACATGTTTTTCAGCCGTTTCCTTGTCATGAAATCCATTCGAACAAATGAGACAGTAATACAATTGGGTCTCCACGTCTATAGCCAATTTCTTGCAGAGTTTTAAAGAGAATATGCGATTGAACAATGGTTGTGAGGTTTCGAGTACCCAATCTAGAACTGGTAGCGGCGAATATGATCCAGGACTGATTTTTTGTGAATTTAGTGATAACTCAGGTTTGCTATTACCGGGGGAATCCTTGTCGGATGACTTCGAGTCTCTACGGGATGAGGTCAATTGAGCAGACATGGACGAGGAACTGTTAAAAATTCCATCGAGATCTTTGAAATTTGGTCGCATGTCATGATGATCATTCGTTTTTATTTCCTCTGATTGATTGTCTGATTGAGTGAGAATAGCTTGGGCATGCTCTAGTTGATTACATTTGACAACCCTCTTGAGGTGTCCATCGCTTATCAAATGGTGGTACATTTTTGCCAAATCATTTTTATTACTGTCGCAATACCCGCAATGATATGTTCCCGTTGGGTCCATTAAAATGGAATTGGTTCCGTATTTGCTTAAGGAACCCAAGTGGGTCTCGTCGGAAGCATGCTTTTTTGCACTCTCAATGTTCGGGAGTAGGTCACAACAGAGCAGACAATAAAATGCCTGCGTAGCTGCTTTGGTACACAATTGTGTACACTGTTTTCGGCTCAATAGTTCTCTCATCAATGGATGCGAAGTCTCAATTGTCCAGCTCGGGTCTGACACGAGATACTCAAAGTTTTTGCAATCTTTCTCCGTAGCACGGGACTCTTCCAGGTTTGACGGATCTCCGAGATCAGTTTCAGTTTCAGGGCTGATCATGGCAGAGCAATCGCTTGTGTAACTGTCCTCGTCCGAGTCCACTTGCTCAGATTGAGAAGTAACACTTGTAGAAAAATCTGGTGAAATGGAAAAGTTGCAGATCATCGGGCGATTTGAAAATGTGAGAGGTATTTTTTGGCTGCAATGGCTCGTTTGCGGAGGCTTTGTAATTCCATGAAGCATGTTCTTCTTCCCACGCTTAAGAACCTCATGACGATATAATAATTTTTTTTGAGTGTGGCAAAGTGATAATAGATGCTGATCAGCTTCACTGGGTTCCATTGTTTCATTGCATATCCGACACTCTATTTTTTTTTTCAGGGTCGGAGTAATTCCATGAATGAGCCATGTATTGCAACGAATATCCCACTGTTTTTCAAGCCGACAATCTCCAATTTTTTTTCCAAGTTCCAAATGAAGCTCATTCTCTAAGTGGCCCCAAGCATCAGTGCTATTTTTCAATACTTTGTCGCACAAGTGGCAATGATATAGGCTGTTTACACGCGTCATAAAATTTGCAACAAATCTTTGGTTTCTATCCTCGGGTACCCAATATGGTAGTACTTTATGAAATTTTAAATGATCCTGGACCTGCGTCCACTGCAATTTCTTGTTACAAAATTTGCATAACGGTTGTCTACCGTTTATGAGAAAAACACTGTTGAAAGCATTCAGTCTGGTTGTGTGTCGGCTTGATTTCAAATGCGTTTCTCTGAAAATCTTTACCTTTTTCTTTTTACACAATGGACAGACATACTTTTTCCGTGCATTATCGTAGATTATCGCGCTTGACTCGAGAACTTTTTTATCCAGTCCTTCCATTTTCTTTCCTTATTTAAACAAAAAAAAAGTTTGATTGAATTCGAGCCGTTAAACAACTCAAATAATAGAAAAAATTAACTTCACAGGTGGAACAGCGAACTTCAAAATTTAATACATCATGCATAAGAAAGGCCTCAAGAATACTCAGACATGATTTTGAGTATGGCGATGAACGAAAATTTTTGAAAATGACACTCGCAAAAATATTTCATCTTACACCCCTATAGTAGCAATTTTCAAAAGGGTGCCAAAAAGTTACCTTAATGGTATACAAATGTCCGTCAAAAAGTTATCCGAAAGTTAACAGTTAACAGTTGTCTGAAAGATAACTTTTTGACATCAGATAACTTTCGGATAACTTTTTGGCACCCTTTTGAAAATTGCTACTAGGGACATTAACAAAACCAAACTTACGATTGTCGGTGTCACTAGCCGGGTAACACTTCACTATTTTTTCAAGCTTTTATTGTTTGATCTAGATTACCCGTTTCTCGATTTCCTACGAGCTTTCATTCTAGCAAATATTCCCATTAGGATTTGTTCAACGAAAAGAATTGATTACAAATGTCCTGACTTTTTGAGATTGAATTCGGATTGTTTACGTGAACTTTTAGGTTAGTGTGCTGAATTTCTGAGACATTAGTTACGAATTACGAAGAACAAAGTACACAAAAAAAACAATCGAGACCCTCGCCGCCGCCGCTTGGCCGCTAACTTTATCTTCTATAGAGCAGCGCTTTGGAGCAGTGCGTGCTGCATGTTTCGCGGGTTTCGCGCATTTCGCACACTGACTACGATTACACGGCGCTTTTATTCGTATATACTGAGTCGTGACCGAGTCTCTTGATACAGATGGATATATTTATATATATCAATAGATATGTATTTTGTATATCTATATCATCTGTATTATCTATATTGATATAACTAAGCCGGAATAAGAGCGCCGTGTAAACGGGGTAAACGGTGTAAACATAACTCGACACCACCCTATATTAACGTTTATCTACGGAGTAAAATGCCAATATTCTGGTTAAGTTTTTTATTGTTGTTATATTAGTATATTATTTTGTAATTATTATGTTATTTAATAGCTGTTTTCTTTCTTCGATGTGGTTCAAACTCAGCTCAATTCTTTTCCGAAAGTTGTCGAATTTTCGGAATTTTCTCTCGAATCACCAAGTGTCTTCCTCTGCTGGCCGTTCATCAAACTTCATGACTGAGACCGACGCCATTGGACGCCACTAAACCCATTGTAAACTCGCAACGACGCTCGCAACAAAACATTTTCAATTTCCGAACGTTGTGGAGTTTCGGTGTTGAATTTATTTTTAATAAACAACGAAATTCGGGAAAGTCGATATATATCTTAAACAATTTCATCATTTCACTGACTTTCGTGCAATTTTTTCAGTGGTGCTGGTTCTTGAATCCGGAACTCGGAAATAAAATAAGTGAAATGATTATTCCAATTAAGAGGTTATATTTTTTTCTTTGTGTCACCATAGCCGGTTAGCGCGGAATTATCTTTTTTGTTTTATTTCGGGCTTAGAGAGGACGGTGTTTTGCAGGAGTGGGTAATAATCGAGTTACAAGGCGATCTGTCACATTCAAGCGGTAACATCGAAAACAGCAGCTTCATCGGTGATCTTCACTTTACGAAAGAAGGCACTCCTATCTTAATAATAGGAGTTCACGTGTTGTCTGGAAAAGAAACTGCACTCCCAAAACCGTTCGCGGTTTTGAAAAGAATGCGACGAAAAATAAATGGCGAAGCGATTGAGGGCAGAAACATTGAAGAGTCATTCAAAACTGAATACGTTGTCAAAGCACTTGTGAAAAAAAAACTCATTTTCAAGGGCAGACCGAAACCAATTGTTACCGGTGTTCCAATTTCTCATTGATCATTCGATAACCTACATTGTAAAAACTTTTGTATGATCGATATTTATTTTTGTATGAATTAGAATTATTCTCTTTTTTCTAATAAAATTTGAAAAAAACTTACGAAAATAGTTACTCATCTGAAATCCAAGGAAATAAAATTTCGTGCATCTTTTAAACCAATTTGTTATTTACGATAGTTCTGTAAAGACTATTATTCAAAATATACATATTGGTTTTGCTTTTATGAATAAAAATTTTGACCGATCCAAAGCGAATGAAAACAAGGCATCGCCTCTTTTGATAAACTTCATTACTATCACTGAAAGTAAAATACCTAGGAACTCTTATCAAATAGAGCGATTTCCCAGAATGGATTTTTTTAAAATAAAAAATAAAAATGATCCGTTGAGTAAAAAGGATTGAAATCGAAAACCACAATGTTGAAAAGTATTTAGCAATTTCTCTTGCTCAAAGAAGGGAGTCGTAGATTTATTTTTGAAATATAATTCGCTGATGACTGTTCAGCCCTATACTTACATGAAATAATCGTTAATATTGAAACCTACGGATCAGTCTAGTTGATCAAGGCGTTTAGCTACGAATCAGCAATATTTGCGTTATTTTTCCCATTGCTATTATATTTATAACCATAAACTGTCAAAAGCAAAAACTTTGAGTTTATTAATTTGTTTTGCTTGATTTATCATGGAATTATCAATGCTGAAGAAAAACGATTATACTTTCAGAAGAAAGAAATTTAATTCGAAACGTTTCATATGTTGATCGTGGTACGTGGTATTTCGAAAACATCCGGTAATAACGAGAATAGAAAAATATCAGACACGCACGAGTCATGTGAGTCACCTTCCAAGTTGATAAATATTTCAGCTTTTGATGTTGAATTTCAGTCAACACGCGTTCGGCACTTAGAATCAAGAGACTCGGTAGAGTCTCGGGACAAGTACATTGATTGTAGTATTCTTTTAACAATTGAAAAAATCACAACGCACCTGCGGAAATTGACTTTTTCGGAAAGACAGAAAACGCGGGATTTACTCATGGATGAATGCTGCGCACAATTTATATGCGACTTGTGCCTGCACCTGTGTTCGTATTTTTGTGTAGATTTGATTATAAAATTGTTTTCTCCATGCTGCGGCTGTGCTGATGAACCCGACCCAAAGACGTCATCAAAAGGACAGCAGAGTTCGGAAGAGGATGAAATAAAATAAGGATATTTGATGCAAATCTATAGCCGATTGAATGGTAATTAAAATGATTATTGCCTGTTCATTACTAACGATAATATTTCCGATCCCTCCATACATTTTTCACAATCTGCTGTACAAGGTACATAACGCACCCAAAAAGCGGTTACAACGAGCGAGCGAAATGACGATAGCGAATTTTTTTTCCACTTTTTTATATTATTGGTTTCAAGACACAAGTTTTCGATTTTGTCTCTCGAGTCATAGGTCGTCTTTGAAAAAATCACAAGTTCCCCATTCACTTGCGTTATTGCTTCGCTCGCTGTTTTTAGTACGGTTTGGCTCTAACGACGTGTTAGCTTACAGCTAGATGAGACGATGTCCTACCTGGGAGAGCTGTTGGGGGGAAAATCCGCCTCGAAAATTTCGAGCTATCTCGTTGGCAGTCCCAGTGGCGTGGCAAGCGAAATACGGTCTGAATCACGATGTTGAGAGAATCTGTCGGCACATTACATCTCTATACCAAAAACATTTCTATTAAAATTTCATTCTATCAGACAGATTTCTACCAAAATTCACATTTATATCCAAATAAATTCGTAACATTTTAACCGTGATCATGTTCTACCCCGAAACAACTCCACCAAATGTAAATACTCGTTTCGCAAAATAAATATAATTTTGATAGGGCAGACTTACGAAAAGCTGTTCCTTCCCATTGTCTTTAAATTTGGCACAGACTTTCTTTTTGACGATATAAGAGACCCTGTAAAAGGAATTTCGGCGCATCGCAATACTTTCCGAGATATTGAATTTCAAAAATCCATTTTTAGCATTACAGAGTACATCTATAAAACTTCAAAAAGTGAAAAAGGAACGCCGAGTATTAAAAGGTCGCGAGCTTAGTTTAAATGATTTTCTATATTTGCACTGTCAATAAAGAACGTTGAAAAAAATTTCAATCCCTGAAAAAAAACGAGATCGTTTTCTAACGTATAGCCAAGTACAGTGAAAAATTACAGTTTCGCTCGAATTCATGTACAGAATGATTCTGCAATTAATTATTATTTTGCTTTCATGGATCATAACCATACAACATTCCGCACAATACGATAAAAAAAAAAAAAAATTATAAAGAGAAGCTGAAATACGCGTCCAAATGCACGCATTGTATCATTGTATCTATTGGGATCTGACAAAATTTGTGAGACATCTGCAGTTGAATTTTCAAATTATAACCGGGGTGCATTGTTCATTAATACATATAAATTATCATTAGTGTTTTTGCGTAAAATTAAACAAAAAATGGAAGTAGTTGCGTTTACACCTCGCGAAAAATAAAAAATAAATAAAATAACAAAAAGAGAAAAAAAAAAGAAAAAAGAAGTTTCGATGACTAGAAGTTGGACCAGACCATCAGCAAATATCACTTATTGTTAAAACCAGCATTATCTATCCTGAATATTTATAACTAATGCTATTTGCATTTTTGGGATCCATGTCAGATCCCAATACGTGTGTGCTGCTAAAATTACATACAAACTTGGCGTGCATGGTTTTCAAATGGAAGCTCGGCTATAGGCTAGATTTTTTGATAAGAATTCAAGTTACACCTTGTTCTTTGATAAAATGAGAATCAAGCTACTCGGAGTAAAGCGGGCAGCAGGATTTTTACCGACTCAACAATAAGTGATAGGTCACCTTGACTTCTCGCCGAGTCACTGAGCGAGTGAATCACGTGTTACTTTTGTGACTCTGTGTATACAAAATATATATATATTTTACAGGCGAACAAAGTGAGTTCAATAGCTCGCGGTGACGAGTTACGAATCGGACGTTGTTCCGAGATGGGCCTTTCGTAGAATATTTGGAGGTTGGGAGGACAAATTGGAGGCGTATTAGACTCTCGTCGCAAAAACTGGTGTTTATATTACACATCGGATTTTCTTTTTTACATATTTTTAATCAGTTTCACATAAATATTTGTTGTACATCATTTGACCATAATATTCCACTATGGAAATAAATCATTTGCCGAGTTTCGTCAATTTTTATTTCACGATTGATACTTATATATTTTAAAACTTTGACATCCTTCACTTCGCTCTCGCAAAATTATCTCATTTTTAAATGTCATGGATAATACACAATAATATACGCGTTTACTACAAAAATCAGTCATTCTCAAGTCCTCTCGTTTATACGAATTTAAACTTTCAACGTCCCGCTCGAGGGATAACGTTTTTTTATCGATTACGTAAACTCTTCTCTCGTCTCCAAATTTCCCTCCGTATTTTCTTCATTTTATCCGACTCGTTTATACGATAAAATGATTATATTCTTACAACAGTCGCCCTTGGACCGTAGCCTCGTTCGTTTCAACTTTACAATTTTTCTCTTAGCTTCGTCTCTTCCTGTCGTTTTTTAGATTACAATTATCGTGGAATGCATCCATCGAATTACTTCTCCGACACGCGTCATTCTCGCGACTGTTTTTCTATCAGCAGATCAATGACTTTTTGTTCCGACTCTCTCGAGTCGCTTCCATCCGTAATATTCATTTTTCTCATCCTTTTTTTATCTTCTTTGAACAATGGAAAGAAAAAGTGTGGGAGAAACAAAGGCGTGAGATTTACGGAATTTCCGTACTTCGTGATGCAATAAAAATCTGAAAAAAATCAGCAACATTTGGAAAGTTATGAGCTACAATTATCAATAATAATATTGCCCAAAAGTTATTAATAAATTGTTTAAATAAATAATTTTTTAACAATTTTACGGTTAACCCTTGTTTTTTTTTTTACGAATCGAATGTGCGCATTTTTATTCTGAATGCTCTCGATTTTTTTCAAAATTTTCGTGGATTTTTGAAATTCCCTTTTTTAAATTTTTTAAGTGGCTCTATTTGTACATTTTTGATTCATTAACCTTGAGACTTTCCAAAACTGATGGTAAATATGTCTTCTGAAACATATCAAAAACTCAAATTTTTCAAAATTTTTTCAAGAAATTTCAAAAATCCATGAAAATTCGGAAAAAATTCATGAGCATTCGGAAAAATACACACATTTGGTTCGTAAAAAAAAAACAATAGGTCACCGCAAAATTATTGAATAATTGATTGTTTAAACAATTTGTTATTAACATTTGGGCAATATTATTATTGATAATTGTTGTTCATAGCTTTCCAAATGTTGTTGAATTTTTTCAGATTTTTATTGCATCACGAAGTACGGAAATTCCAATCAGATTTAATTTTTGGTCGAGCTATCCATCCAGTTATACCTTAAAACGTATATTTTCTGCGCTCCTGCAATCAGTTTACGGTCAACGATCGTTAAAAAAATTCTCAGTAGATAACCTTCTTAGTAGCAAAGCTATTGCGTGAGATGTCGAGTTTCAAATCCCAGAGCAGTTCACACGAGCAAAATTAATATGAATGGAATGCTTTTTAAAGCATTGCCAAGCAGATGTTTTCATTTTGGTTCGTAAAAAAGTTGTCAACAATTTCGCATGCAAAAAAGCGTGGGATTCATTCTGATGAAGTGACCTTGAAATTTTTTTTTTTTTTTTGATAATAGCGGTACTGAAATATTTATATATTTCAAATTATGTTAAAAATCTACTTATTCGTCGTCTCCTCTTGAATTTTCGCTCGAGTCGGTCAAGCACTTCTCAATATATTTCATCCTCGCAATTTCAGAACCGCGTGGTGGCGCCACTTTCCACGCAAAGATTTTGTAACTAGCGAAATTATGAACATTTTTTCCAATCCGAAGCTCATGAGAATTCAATTAAAGCTTATAATTTATTCAAAATTATTTCAAATAGGCATGCTTTCGAGCTTCTCAATAAGAGCAGCTGATTTCGTAAACGACTCGTTTATATTGCCAAGATTAAACAAATGACATTGGAATACAGTTTTTGAGGGCATCGGTATTTTTTCTTTCCATTGTTTTTTCATACCCGTTTTCTACTTAATATTCCTTCAAAGTACATGGATTTGAAATATAGCCTTAAGCACGCGAATAAGATATATATATTTGTTTTTTTGTTTACACGTGCGACACAACCAACATTCAACATACAAGGACATCACATTAATTTCCTTTCATAATTTGTTTGTTTTGTTTTGTTTTGTTTTTTTTTGTTTTTTTTTGTTTTTTTTTTTTATCATCATGATTTAAAATTGTTCATGAATATCGGCGCGTCGTTGAGACTCGATTTTAATAAACTAATTTCGCCTTAGCTAAGTGTATTAAGGGCTCCATTCCCCCCTGCCTTTCTTATTTCGGCAAAGTTTTTAATAACTCATGATAAAACTGTTAAGAATAATAAATAAGATAAATAGAAAAACGTTTCTTTTTTTTCAATCAAGATACAGACTTTTGAATGCGGTTTTCTCGCAAGCATATATTATTTTAAAATATTTTTATGATGAATCGATGACTGGTTCAGACGTCGTACACAATGATTAATTAAACCTACGCGTTCTATAATGGATATTACTAGAGTCTTATTAAACGTTCTGTTTCGCCAGTACGTCGCATGGGTCCCGGATAATTATTGTTTTTTTGCGTTCCTTGTGATTTTTTTTTTTTTTTTTCGTTCTCATCTGAATTTCCTGTTGTTTTCGACTCGCGCTAGTTTTCTTTTTTTTTGCGCATTCACAAACGGTTGCCCAAATTTCGTTACTGTTTCTAAATTGTGTCGTCGCGTTTGAAACTGTTTTTCGTAAATTTCGCAGGTTTGGTCTATTTTCTATATTTCATAATCTAGGAATGTTTTCTCCCTCGGAACGAAGACGACTCGTGCTTTCGAACGATTTTTAAATCGAGCCTGGCACAACCGCGTTCACTTTGAAAGTCGAGAAACGCTTATTCACACTCATCGGTCATTTTACATTTTCTTTCCTCGTTTTCACACAGTCGAACATTTGGATTTTCCTCACTTCTCTCGACCCTAAACATCTGCCATATTTTTTTTTCGCTATTCACCCATTCTTTGATTCGATCGATCGGGACTTTTCGGAGCACTTATCGATGTAGATTGTCAGACACCTAATAACAAGTACAACACAGATATGCAGGGAAGAGGCCGTTGCTTGGATTCGATTTTAATACGAATTAATTTAATCCTACTTCTTATCTTCATTACCTCACCTCTGTTGAATCTTCACCTCATTTATTCTCTCTCTATTTTCTCCATTCGCGTAAATCGCGGCTCGCGTTTGAGGACAAAAATCATCGAATTATTTCAATCGTTCGAACAATTGTAAACCTCCGATTTAAGTAATTTGTTGAAAAATCTTAAAATTCTGTTTTTCTCTCACAATTCGTTTTTGAGCTCGTTATACTCGACGAGGTCAGAGTTGCAGTTTGACGGACCCTCGGATATTCGGCTCCGATAAAAAAATGCATGAATAATAACAAAAATAACAAACTCTTTCTTTTAAATGAAAGAAAAAATTGAGAGAAAACTCATTCCCAGAACTCAACTCAAGCGCAAGCGCACAATAATCGTAAAAATGTTCGATTTACGAAAGAATAAAAGTGACGATATGACGAGAGAGATTCAGAGAAGAGACTCAATCAACGCGATTCGTACATTACGTATATGATATTTTCTTAATGTTTCTACGAAATATGAATATACATATACAATATACGATTTACAATTATTACGAATGTATATGTCATATAATATTGATAATTATATTCAATGTATACCGAGATACGAACTAATAATTATTAGTGCAAGTTGCGCTCTAATAGTTTCGATTGTCAAAGTAGATACAGTAGGTCGAAAAAGTTATTATTTTAAAATTTTGAGTCGACATACAGTCTCTAGGCCATAAACGTGTGTATTATCTTGACTCGTTTGTAGAAAATATTTATAGATTTTTCAACTACTTAGGCAAAGAGTTTGAGATTGTTGAAATATAAATAAATATATTAATTTATATTTATACGTATATTCCATCCTTATTCAAAGTACAGTTTGTGTCTCGTTTATTATTCCGCATATATATCGTGACGCTCCTTTAGCATTTTCACTCTTTTCTGACGTTTCGCTTTTATAATTGAAAACGTTTACTTTCACAACCGTCATAGCGATGAAACATTTGAATATATTCTCGAAAATGTTTAATCAGTTAGCTCTCAGTTTGTCGATAAAATTAGTAGAGGAGTGCGCAACTTAAATTGATTTATTCGTTTCGTTTTTCGGCGGCAGATACGAAAATGTTCGGCTGAAAAAGTCACATCGACGCGTGTAACGTTGTAAGAAGAAATTGTAAGCAGAAATCGTCGGCTCGTTTTAAAACGTGCTTTCATTTATTCGCAGCCAGCAACAAGAAGATGAAGCATCGGATTCACGGCAAAGCAAACGCGCTCACATTTCGTTCAGTTCAACTATGTTAAAGAGAGAATATCACCGAGCGGAGTGCAGACGCGTGTGCATATCGCTATTCACTCCTGAATTATTTATAATCCTCCACGAGACTCGAGGATTCGAAGTTGCTGTATGGAAGTACTTTTTTCGGGCGTGAAGCGACATACTTTTCAATGTTTCTATTATAGTGTATATTTGTGTATGAAAAATCTGCGGACAATGCTGGCAGGATGCCTCGCATCCATTTCGACGTGGCATTTAAAGCGCACTTTAAAGAAACGAATTCAGCGATGATTAATTCGAAAGGAAAGAATTCAGTTTCGCTTCGCTTCACACGGTAATGATTTTACGATTTTTTTTCTCCCCTGAATGACGCTCGAGACGCTTCTCGCTTGCTCCTTGTCTCTATTTTTTGTGAGGTTTTCTTTTCAATCGGAGTTCCGAAAGGCACGCGGGGGGCTTCGGAACGAAGTAACCTTGCGTGCAAGAAGAAACAAATTGAAGCTCGTTCGCGTGAAGTGTCCTCGTGGAAACCTCCGAGAAGGATTTCCTTCTAAACGTCAGAAACGACAACACTCAAAATAAACCTGCCAGATATGAGACGTCAGAAAAGCTCACAAATTGCGAATCGGAACTCGAGCTCTCCCCCCTTTCGAATCTCGTCCGCTGAATTTATTCATGAACGTTCTCGTTGAAATGCCACGAGAATTGACTCCGAGACATTTTTGAAAATTTTCTTACAAACGAAGCGTTCCACGTGAACCTTTTCATTTAAAATTGAATTCTACATTTGTTTTTTCAAATAATGCAAACCTTTCGAGTCTGCACCTTTGTCTTCACTTTCTACCGGTCTCCTCAACCTCACCTTTCTTGAAAATAGACACTAAAGAATTCATCAAAATCGAGATAGGAACGGATCGTGCCATTTTTTTTATACCGCCCACATTTATCTGACTGGTCAATGCCTCCAACGTAAAAAACCCCTTTTTTCATATTCTTTCAAATTATCCGCAGATTTATCATAATGGAGATAAAGTTCGAAATTTTCGAATCGGTTGAAGCCTCTTATACAATATTATCATTACCGAGAGGACGTCGCAGAACTTTGGATCGCTATGTCGGTTTTATTATAGTTTAAAAGGATGGCTCGTAAGGAAGAACTCGTTTTGCAAGCCCTTCGAACACGATTCCCAGGGATGAAAAACCGCTCAGATTATTTATGCGATAGCTTGGGGGATTTTGCTTCGGAACTTGAAGGTTTTATATCATTTTGAAGAATTCACGTACACGCTAGATCAAACGAAACATTTTGGCTTCCGCGATAGGCAAAAAATCAAGGACTTAGTGAAATCATCAAATAATAATGATTCGCGCTCATCGATATTCGCATTTAAGTGACGACACGCTCCGAAAACCCGATGTGTACGTACAACGTTTTTCAGCCAGAATAGGAAAATAAATTTTACATTTTAACCGAAATTCATATTTTTTTTTGAAGTGTTTCTTCAACTCGGTACTTCAATAGATTCGAGGTTTTCCCTTGCAAATATCATTGATTGCGTGATTGACTGTAAAAGTTTTGCATTTTCGAGCAGAGTCCTAAAACGAAAAACTCGAATTTTTTCGTGCGTTTCCCCGTTAATACGAGTGACATCGCAGCATGGAATTCATGATATATAGAATGAAAATGGAGGCTGCGCACTACGGTTGATGCTAGAGTAGAAAAAACTCACTTCCTTTCTTCGATTACAGAGTGCGTATTCATATATTAATATGTAGAACGTTTCATAGATCGAGGAACTTGGCTCTTCTATGTGGGACAATTTTTTTTGTGCACGATCGATTAATTGATTGCGACCTCGTTCGGAGGATTGTCCCAACGATGATTAATTTTAACACGTTATTATTATTATTATTATTATTATTATTTTATAATTATTTTACTTCCTCCACCTTGTTCTCGCTAACAATTTTCTAGGCCGTTATTACTTTTTATAGATCCGACTCACAGCTGTGAATATTCGTGAACGTAACATCGTTTGAACGATTAATTTAATTTACACGGTTTTTCGATTTTCATCCTCAAAATAATCTTCGTGTGTATAATTTAATTAACGAATAATCAAGTACGAAAAAAAGTGAAAAGAGACTTTACGAATTGAGGGAAATGATAAAAGTTGAGTAAAAGTTCGTTGAAGTTATTCGTTACTAATTTTTTCTTTTCCAGATTTTTGTTTTTTAAAACTCGACGAAATAAAGGTTTGAGCATAAACTCTCTCATCATTCTCGTGCCTTCTTGTGCTCGATCACTCGTTTCAATCTTTCTCAAGCTTCCGCCCGTTTTTATCCTCACGCCGATTATTTATTACGGTTTTGTTTTTAATTTAATCACATTTATCATTATTATCGTATTTCATCGTTAAACGTCTGTGTTTATTAATATTTATATTTAAATATAGGTATTATACGATTTATCACGTTTGGGGTTCCCCTCCCCCATCCCGAATCATGCACCTTTCCTCGTTTTATTATTTAGTTCGTATTCGCACTTTTTCGTCGAGACGAGCGCAGAGAATTTCGTTAGACCGATTATTTATTCTTCTAGAAGATTTGCTCGCACTTTATACATCGACAGCAGCTTTCGTTTTCATCAATTTCTTTCATATTTTTGCATTAAAAGACGGTTGGTAAGAACGACGGACGATGGAAAATCAGTGAATTAGGCTTTTCAAATACGTTTTTTACGTATCAAAGGAATTCTCATGGTTATCTCATCTTGACTGTAAATCATTTTTCCTCGCGTCGTCGATGTCCGGAATTTTCGTACGATTCGACGTTTCTCTCTTTCGAATACTGGAACTAAATGTCCTATTTTATAATCGATACATTTTTTTATCATATCGAAAGGATGCTCGTTAATTTAATCAATAAATGTTATTTTCAGTCTAATAAAGAGCTGCAAAAGTTGTGCGACTTTCTAGAACATCGATCATTGGTTGCTTCCATTTTCTTCTTCTCGTAACACTTAGTTTCAAAAGACTTTGCTTGTTGTTCGCTACTTGAGAATTGGCTAGCAAGCATTTATTTATTTTTACTTTCTCCGGTCCGCAATATCCCGGCTGCCTTCCGAGAGGCTCGACCAGCGAGTCTCGCCAGCAGGGATTTTGCTCAACCACCGTTATAATTATTTACTTACGAAATAGCGAGAACGTGAAAAATTTCGAATTTTCTTTCATCTTAGATCGCGCACGCATTCGATTGGTGAATTCGTTGATTGAAAAAAACGAGGCGATGCATTTGTTTTTCTATTTATGTGAAAATTGATTGTTGCTCAAAATTTATCGAGTTACGTTAACATCGAGGAAAAATAAGCGTCGAAATATTTCGAAATTCTCCACGTTTCTCCGTCGAGGATTCGAAACTGGCCAAGCCTTCGCCAGTTTCCCCATCAAAATCTCATTCCCATGGATATTGACTCGCGAGAATCGATCGAACCCAAAACTGGATCAACCAGAGATTCATTGCAGACTTTGCATTAATCGCGATATCGATCGACTTTCGTGACCTTCCTTAACATTCTCTTTCTCTATGTGCAACCGACGAATCTCAAATCCTTCAAACTCTCTTCACCCTTTCCTTCGAGCTTCGGGAAAAATAGGCCCCTTCGTACATCTCTTGATTCATCTTCAACTTATTAATAACACCATCCACGTGCGTGTTCAGTTGACCTTACCATTTCATCATCATTTATTTTATTATTCAGCGATAAAAAATATTTCTATCTTTCGTGTCCCCCCCCGCATTATTTTCAGGACTCGATGATTGCCTTTGAAAATCGATCATTTCGTCGTTTCCTCCGGTCGATCGAGTCCCTTTTCAATTTTCACATATGTTTTTTTCTTTCCTTCAACCAGGCCTGTCCAGGTACACATTTATTGCTAATAGAATCATTCCGCTATGAAGTTGCTTCGTATTGCTTCATTTTTTCATTAGTTTTTTATTCGTTTAAAAGCTGTACTTTTAATGCGACCTTACTCAATATTCGTTTACAATTTTCTTCGAAACTGTTACTCCCCATCGGGACGGCGTGTCGGACGATAAATTACAGGGCTTGTTTTAACATTTCCTACAAAAATACATCATTGCTCTGTTGTACGAATGCCGTCTCTTTAGTCGTCCAAATACGTTTTTCTTTTCGACCGTTTTTCCGTACGTCTGGAAGGAACGCGATTCCGTATTCTCTTGCACCTTGGCATATTTTCTTTTTATTTATTTATTTGTAGATTTTTATTATTTTCACTGAAACACCATTATATTCACACCGTTTCTGCTATTATTCGATTCGTTTTTCCTCCTCACCGTCCCGAGATCATCGGATGAGTTGATTTTTTTTTTTTTTTTCAATGCTCTCCCTTCCTCCGCACGATCGATCGAAATAATTTTGGAGAATCTCCATCGTTGCATCGTTCAGTAAATTGTTCTATGAAAGATATTCCGTTTCGTCGGAATTAGTATTATTCGTAATATTCGTTACATTATCATTATGATTATTATTAGTAATATTTAGTATTATTATTATTATTATTATGACTATTATTATTATTGTGAATTTAATTCTCTATTCGTAATTCTGTCAGTGCCTCGCCAACGTATCATCATGAAATTAATGAGAAATCCTCGAAGTATTTTCTACTCGTATACGATTGGAGTCACGTTGTTATAATTGATTGTCAGTTGTCAGTTTTTAGATGAAAACTCAGTTTTGGTGGATGTATATTTAGGTCGACTGGTACGTGAGCGTAAACGGACCAATCGAATCGCGATCGTCCATTAAGAACAACTGGAATTCATTGAAAATCGATTTTTCTATAATTATCTAAATTCGATTGGATAATTCAGGAGTTACGATTCCGTTTAGTGACTATTTTGGGAAGTTTCGCTGTTTTTGATTGTCGGATAGAGGCATTTTTAGATGGTACTATTTTTCTATCGTAGATGACCTACTTATTCGTCGACGGTTCTATATTGAAGTTCTTTTTTTTTTACTGTAACGATGCAACGTACTTTCGATCGGAGGTTCGAAGGTTCGGAAGTTTCAGGCCCACGCGGCTCGGGATGTTATTTGCACTCGTAGCTACATATTTTTCTTGATCAACTTTCAGTTCCTTGGCAATTGGCTCGAACGATTTGAAAATTAATGTAAAATTGGTGTTTTACTCGGATGATGTTCTCATGCCGGTGCTCAATTGGATAAAGACTTTTGACGTCTTCGACTCGAAGAATGATGTGGAAATCAGTTTCAAAGAATCACCGGATTCAGCTGATGTGAAAAATGTATCGTTGTCCAGATATTAAATTTTTGTACAAATCGAGTTTGGCAATGAATTTTTCTAAAGTGAATTCAAGAGGTTGTTTTAAGCACGAATAATATCAAAATTAAATGGGGCCGGTCCCCGAAAAAGACGCGTTGAGTTGAAAGAGTTCAAACAAATCACTAACAACTGGAAGGATAACCCGATAAAACTTGAAGCTTCGAAGTGTTCTCAGTACACTTTGTTATTGGCTTGTATCTCCATTTCGTTTAATATTAGTTAATGAGGAACATCGAATTTTGAAAGAATAGTAAATACATCGATAGGATAATAAAACAGTGGCGATTCAAAGTCAATTGATCGATAAAATAGCAATGGTGGATTGTCAACTTCTTCACGTTCTGATAAGTGTCATATCAAGAGATTATTTTGACGACGGACTCGCCTTCGTCCTTGAGCAAAAGGCTCAAGCGAAGGTCAAGTTCGCCGGCTTCGAGGGCCCATTTTTCCCTCAACCATCATGGTGAATCAGCGTTTTGAGTGCCGAGCGTATGGATGGGGAAGAGCGGATACCAACCGACGGTCAATTTCGTTAGGGGCAATAACTCGAGATCAACCTCTGCCCCGCCGAGGCCTTGATTGCTTTCGAAGCCTTGTTTCTTTTCCCAAAGCATGACCAACAAATTACGGCCGAGCGCGTCGCAGCTTCCATATTTCAAGGTCTGACGGTACTGAGGCGTTCGCGAATGCTTTACGACGCGTGTCTTCCGCTTGTGCAACCAACGCTCACCGTCTCGAAGGTAAGTCTTCACGTAGGTATCTGGATAACAAACGAATTCGTTAACATTCGTGATGGGGGGAAATAACGAAAATCTGGACACGTGAGAAACGAATGCGGAGCTCGAAAGTTGTGGCAAGTTTATCGATTCAATGTTTCATTTCGTGTTCAAGGTCATGCACGAAAGGTTGATGGGCGACGGCTACGTGATTTTTGCAGCAACTATATTTTTCGAAAATTTCAAAAGACGAAACTTGCTTGAAAACAATAATTTTATTATTTTAGAAATATAATTGATAAAGAACCAACATTTTTATACAATTTTATTATTAAAAAAACGTTTCAAGAGTTCATTTTGACTATAGCGTGCTGGTGCAGCAGCTGCCGCTGCTGTTGATGTCAGGCTGTCAGTTTTGTTTACAAATTTTATAGTTTATGAAGTGAGCTTACTGTCCAAAGCAGTATTGCAGTTGAGGAAAATTGAAAAATGAACGATCAAAAAGTTTACCGGGATAAAAATCGTCGTTTTGTAAAAATTTACAAAAATAGTAGCGAAGCTAACGAACGACGAAATATGACCAAAAGGTCGAACTGACGTCGCATGCGAGCGTATATTGAATGCAGCGTTGTCAAACGTTTCTGATCCATTTGTCGTGTAATCCGAATGATTTCTCAACAGATATTTTTTCATATTTCAGCCGATTTTCAATGGTAAGGCTTAAAAACTAAAATACTCATGTATTCTTGAATCTCCACGAAATACAACGATCGATTTTTTTTTTTACGAAATCTTGGATGTATAACTAATGAAAAAATTCAATAACTTTTCATGTCTGTACGGCTTTCATGTGCCGGAGTGATAAGTGTCAGAGAAAAGTCGATATTCAATAATTAATTTGCTGCTAAACTACACGGTAACTAGCGTCGAAATTTTGCAAATCTATCCAGTAGTACGTGTTCATTTTTGCCTACCAAAAATATCATCGCGTAATCTTGGATAGCGAATATTCACCCATCTACCTTTTAAATATAAATTAATATTAAATTTAAATTTATTAAATTGGTTATTGAGATAAACGCGTTTATCTCAATAAGGATAAATAAATTCAACGAAATTGGTAATGAGCACTCGTATAACCGCACGTTTGCTTAATTCTGCATTTTGTTTCTTCTTGGCTTGTGCCATTCCTGTCATTCAGCCTTCTGTCTTTTCATTAATACTTTTTTCTCGATCCATTTCCCGTTGTGTTTACCCTTTGCGCTCTCTAATGCGATTTTTTACATAGAAAACTATAGTATTTTGGCCAGGAACGAATGAAATTTGGGGTTTGGTCACAGTGATGGATCCCCGATCAAATAATGGCTTGTTATTTCATTCGCCAAAATATAAGTTGAAAAAATGTATTTACAATTTCGGATTAATAACTCTGACATTAATTTAAAGTGATCATAAATTTAATCAGGAAGTAAAAATCGATCCAATTTAGACACCCATGAAATACGATCCTTCAAGCATGATCTACCTTAAAGAACGAAATTTACATGATTGAAATACACAAAATTCTCGTGCTAGGGCTTCGGTCTTCATAGGATTCTCACTGCTATTTTTATAACGTTCAATTGAAGTTCAACAGAAGACTCGAGACTTCGTTTTTTTCCTCATTAAAGTTCAATCGACTCGGTTTCATTTTCTTGTTTACAAGTACTCAATATTTTCTCCCGAGTAACGAAGCATTCGTTGGGGCTCCACGGAATTGAGAAAATAAAACAAATATTTAACCAAAGTTTTTCAATCATCAGTGAATAAAAGTAATTTGCATTTCGTTACCTGGCTCCTCCCGTTCCCCAGGACATATATCTCGAGCTGAGATGACCTCGACCTCGAGAGTACCCTTGCTAAGAAACAAGGCTAGCTTGACTTCTCCGTTGTTCACACCTTGAATTACATTTCTTAAATTTATTTCCTAAATAATTGTTAAATATTACAATGATTAATTAACTGAAGATGAAAAACATCAAATATAAAAAAAAAAAAAAATAAAAAAAAAAAAAACGTCTGAATGTTCGTAAAACGAAGGTATTCACCGCTTGTGAGTTTGAATCCTCTTGGCACCACTTGACCAGGTCCTAATTTAACTTCGATGCCATTTTCGTCCCTCGTCGATTGTTGACTGAAATTCCATTATGACAATGAATAAAAGAGTGAAAAAATGGAGGCTCGCTTCGAATCCTGTTTCCAGTGGGGACTCACCTCAATTTATCATCCTCGTCAGATTCGCTGTTTCGATCGTAAAGTCGTTCTGGAAAGCCAACGGCCGATTGTCCAACGCTGTCTTTGCGCTCACCTCGCCCTGTCATAAATCAATTGAATTTTGTAACAAACGATGAAACGAATGTCACGAAATCGTCGTGGCACAACCGCGAATCACCTGATATCGTCGATCCTCCCATATTATTCTAGCGCCCCGATCGCTAATGGAAAAAAATGTGGCTGCTCGCCCATAAAACTTACTTATGCCTTCCTCACCGTTTCATTTGCGAGCCCCGTGCTCGGAGGAACGAAAAATGTGTACGAAAACTCTTTCTCAAATCGAGTTAGGGACACTCGCTAAAAAGTTTTGCCCTCTACCGTGAGTTACGTCCGAGAAAACTTTTCTCACTTGCACATCAGACTTTTCACGCTGAATCAAAATTTATCTTCCCCATCCTCAAATATAGTCTTTCTTTATATATCTTCCAACGAAACTATTCAACGCAAAAATTGCTTCGATCAAGCTCGCAAACATATGTTCGAAGCTGCGAAAAAGCAAGCGATCCAAATCCCAATGAAGCTCCGCGGAACAAGCGACGATGAAGTTTCGTTTTCCGCCTTTCGAGAAGAGCCCGCGAGCCTGAAGAGGCGGCGAAAGACCGTGAATTCGGAGAGCCCGTTGCGGGAGATGTTTAATGATGGATTCCACGAGGAACGAACGTCGCACGAAAGAGCCCATGGCCAATGCTAAATTGCAGGCTTTTCAAATCTCTGCGAACCTTACGACACGTACCGAGAGGTCTCGCTGCTTTCCTTTTGCTCTCCGAGAGAATTTACCCCCTGAGTGAGTTTCCTCACACTCTTGCACACGTGACTAGCGAGGGCGGAGACGCTGCTTGATGGAGAAGGATAACTTCTGGGGCCTCGGAGTGTGTTTGGCAAAACTTCGTCAAGCAGAGTTTGTTACTGCGAAAATATACTTTCCGTAGGTTTGAAAAGCCAGTGGGGAATATGTAACTCGATTTATTGTTTATTTGCTTTAGGATAATGACACTTTGATAACCACCGCGGCGGGAAGGGCAGGCGCGAATCAGCGAAGACTGCTTTTTCAAAAAACCTTACTTCCGAGCGAGTGCTCGTTGAAAAACCAAGACTTTCAAATTTTCACATTTCAATACGGCGAAGAAACAAACGTTGGGAGTAATAAATTAGCAAAGTCCGCATAATCTGAGCTCTTCGGTGCTTCAGCGAGGAGTAATAACGAGGGAAACGAGACGACGAGAAGTTGTCGGAGTTTATTCAAACACGAGTTATTCTCGTGTCAACAGAGGCTTAATCTGGAATAAATTAGCTTGCATCTCAGAAGATTAGAATGTAATCTAGGCTTATTATGGATTAACGTCGTCAAAGTTTAAGGCATTTGTTCGAATGTTTATTGAAAAATAGAACGGAACGGGAGTGATGAAAGAGTTGAAAGTTTCAGTTTCGCCATGATTTTTTCATCAATTTAGGATCAATTTAAAGTAAATTCAATTCCCAAAGCTATTCTCGGTCCCCCTTCACTCTAAAATTCCTCCATTCTTCCACCCGAATGCGACGCCGTAGTTTACAAAGCCTGCTAAACTTTTCGACTCCGATATCATAGGACAGGATAATCCGATATAAAAGGAGTTGCTTGCGAGTCAGAGAGCAATTTCGTTTACGCGGATAATGATATAGATGTATTGACGTAATATCGAGTGTCGGGTGCGAGCGGAGAAAAGAACTCTCGACGAGTTTAACGCTTCCCTTGACGAGAATTCACGAGTGTTTTTCTCCACTTTCCTCCACCATTACTTAGCTCCAGGAATCACACCAAAGGCATACCGAAGCCCTGAATCAAACGTTGGCCCTTTCGCGTCCTCCGCGCCGTATTTTTAATCTTTTTCTTCTCATTTTATAGCCCCCGCGATTCAGGCTTTCCGATGCGATACGAATGTCCGAAGTGCCCGAAGATAAAAGAGAATGGCCGAATGGCAGAAAAAAATGAGCCGCGCCATTTCGAATCGCGTGTGACGATTAAGATTTTCATCATCTCATTTTTTCATTCGAATATACACGAGTCAACAAGTGTTCATGTTTCGTTACGTGTCTAATCAGAAAGTTGGACTCTGGTGAGAGTTTTGGAAAAATTGACGAGTGCAGAGCCTGAACGAATGGTTCAATGGTCAACAGTCCTATCGCGATCAATGGATCGTAAAATAAATCTATCTAAAAGTGTATTTGATTGAAATTAACTATTTTTCTACTTAATTGTTATTTTTATCTTCATGCTGATGAAATATTCGTTACGACATTGAATGTTTATTCGAGGCTAAGTTGGTTTATTCATCGTTTTAATAAACTAGCATTAGAACACACCAGCTGAGAGCTTCCACAAATTAGCACACAACCTATGAAAGAAAGACAGAAAAAGCACACAAATATTGTCGAAGCTTTCTACTTTACTGACGATGTACGAGTCCCAAAATGCCAAAAGAGGTTGAAAGAGCTACTTTACAATCTACGGAATGAATAATTATGTACTAGTTATGAGAGCTCGTCACAACTTTACGAGACAAAAAATGGTTCTCTTCGGTCGTCGAATGAAATAATTGAGAAGTTTTTCCAGGAAAACTGGACACGCGCGAAAGAGTGCGTTGCAAAACAGCATGTTGGAGGCTCGGGAAATGCGTCTCATTCGACTATTTTTCTTCTCCTCGTGACATCAAAGAGAGGAAAAAAGATTTAGCGGACTAACGAAATGGAGGTTTTGTCCGTCGCGTTGAAAGTAAAATAGTTTAAATGTGAAATTGAAGGAAAAAGGTGGAGGAGAGAGGGGAGACCGAGGAAAGACCGAGAGCCCGTAAATTGAATGAAAGGCCAAGAAAGAATGGAATTAGGGAGGAGCACAGAGAGTAGAGGATAAAATAAGACGAGCTTTTCGTGAAATATTAACAGGCGAATTAGGCTTTTCGAGGCTGAAGAAAAACGTTACTTCGAAATAAGCGAAATGCGCTATCGGTCGAATTGGAAGAGATCATTGAAATTGAATTACCGAGAGATCCACGCTTGTAGATTCAAGTTCCGTTATCCTTCGCTGTGAAACATTTACTCGAGTTTTATAGAGGATGATAAAAACGAGGAGCAACAGTGCTGGGACGTCGGACTCCCACAAAACAGCTGAACGATAATATTTGTAGTATGAAATAAAGAAGGCAACGAGAGAATTTCGTTCGACGACCACCTCGAAGAGTAACGTGGTAAGAAAAAATTTAAAAAATTGTTGATCGAGCTGCACATTTTTTTCATAGACTCTTACCTAAAATGTGTCACGAGACTGCGGTTTAGCAACTGGTTGCAATCAACGTATCTACGGGTAAGCCTCTTAGGGGTAAAGATACACTATTTCCTACATAAATAGGCAAAACAACTTGACAATTTACGATTCAATGTACTTTGACAAAATATATATTTTTTAAATTCATATAGACCGAAATAATTGCAACATCGTAGTGGCGTTTGTCAGCTGAAACGAATCAAATTAGTTTTATACGAGTACTACAAAAATAATTTACTTTTACTTAGGAGTGTTAATTAATCAGCGCCACGATTTACCAATGCCACATCAATCCTTATGACGTTGTATAATCTCATCGTAATAAATAAAATATGAATAAAATATCATCGACTGCTCATTCGACGATGCGTTTTAAATTGCAAAATTCGTATTGGTTTCTCGACAAATCGATTGTTCCACTTTTTCGGATAATTCTCAAAGAAAAATTCGCATATGAAAGAAAAAACGGAAGCAATTTTTGAAATATTCGAGCAATTCGTCAGGAATTCATTTCGTCAAATTACGATGGAACACACTTTGATCACCGTGAATACGAGTCGCCTCGCAATTCGTACTTTTTTCGTACATCGACTTCGCTCAGATTCCCGAGGCTTTCGAGAGCAACCACGATTTTCGCCGAACGTGAAAATTGCTTCGAAATGCAGTCAAGAATAAGCGTCGATGTTAAGTAAAAACGGAAATTAATAAAAAGCGAAGCAGAAAGAGAGAGAGAGAGAGAGAGAGAACGGAGTGAGCGTGACAAAGAGAGTTTAAGAGTATAAATTCTTACCGTAGCCCTGATTCGTTGGACGACACACAGTTTGCCTTGCTTGTTTATAATCGGGATGGTGCGGAGTGCGGTAGCGGGAAGGAGGCCGGATTAGCGGTCCTCGGAGAAACAGGCTCGCACTGGCACACAGTAACTGTTGGGACTATGCACTCTGCTTGGTTGACTCGGGTAACCGTTGCCCCGAGATTTCGTACTGAGGTTTTGATGTCGTGGTGGTGGTGGTGGTGGTGGTGGTGGTGAAGGTCATCGATCGATATTTAATAGCGTTTCGACCGAGCGAACAACATCGTGACGAAATATTCGTTTTTCGTTTGTTCGATTTGTTATTCATTTGTATATCACGACGAAAAAGTTTCCGTGATAATCGTCGTGTTGTTCGTACAAAGGGGAGAGATCGAGGATCCGAAAAAGAATAAAATCCACGAACGGTTATGCTCCCATGAGCGCTTGTTTGGCTTATTGGACCCGTGTGATAACTCGAGTAACATTATATTTCATTTTGTTTCACGTCACATCTACCACTGATTCAGCCTTTGCACAATTAGTATGGTATATTGTTGTTCCTTTTACCTCTCTCGTTGTTTTTTTTTCTGATTATTCATCAAGTCTCAAATTTTGTTCCAGTTTACGTATGTGTGTGTGTGTGTGTGTGTGTGTGTGTGTGTGCGCAATATCTTTAGCACATGGATATGTAACAGACAAAGATATACAGAGACAGTGAGGGAGGGAGGAGAGATACAGAGAGAAATGTTTAGAGCAGACGACGCTGAGTGGAAAAGTCCACGCTTGGCCAGACGTCAGCCTGACGCCGAGACCGCTCGAGACGGTGCGTGCTGCTCGCAGCTTCTTTCAATTTCTTCATTTCTCACAATAATCAGCTTTCTTTTGTTTTTGTTTTGTTTTGTTTTTTTTTTCTCTCTCTCTTCATCAATACTTGAGCTGGAACGATCCGAAAATACTTTAAAACCTTAGCACTGAAAAAACGTTTGTCAAAATTTGTTCGTGTCTCTCCCAACAAATCGATGGAACAAATGAGATTTTTAGTCGCTCGAGGTTTGAAGTATTAATCGGAATTGGCGCAGCACAAATTTTCTAACAACGTCAGAGTGGCGTCCAAACGTGGGCGTACTTTAGGCTCGAGATAGTAATTTCACAAATTGCATCCGGATAACGCGATCACATAGCAAAGTTATGTATATCAGCAGGTTAATTATAAAGTAAAACATATTATACGCTGAGTGTGGGTGTGACGGTGTTGTGTAGTGAAAATATAACTGTCAGGCAGGACAGGTCACACAAGCAAATGAAGAGTTTCTTCTTCCTGTTTTTCAATGTTATTTCGTGTTGTGTACACTCTTCAAAAATACTGGTACCATGTAAATAGATAGAAATGTCGTTGGTCAATAATCATATCAATTGGCAAAACACGCACGGCATAGACAGCTTTTGTGAGTAATATGGCTCGCACAGTGGCTTCAGCGACACTCAAATGAGACTTACGAATATTTGTGAACGCGAATGGGAGTTTTCCGATAAATAAATTAAAATTGTGCCGATTAATTTTCATTATCTTTCGGACAATTGCGACATTCGAGTATCGAAAAATTCATGCTGCCAACAGGGTATTACACCTTTTTTTTGAAAACTCCTTTAAATTCATCCTCAGATCGTAATGAACCAGTAGAATTTACATTTTTATTTTATAAGACCGAAAAGTCTTCTGAAAACTATTTTTTATTTATGGTTTTGAATTTTCCCGCGGAAACGCTAGCCGCCGTGCTGTTTCGGTTCGTGACGTCACTCCGTCAGTAAACAATACGACTGCGCGAAAAACCAAGGAACGAGATTTTTGGAAATGATGCCCTATAATGTTAATCATTGATGTCTTGTGCCTCAACGCTTTCACAAAACCGCCTTCCATTATACGATTTTAATAAAATAAATGATAAAATTCCACAAAAGTGATAATAGTAATTTGTAAAATTTCAAAATAACACAGAGCGCGCGATAAAAATCTTGATTGTTCAGTATCGGAGTGACGTCACACTGGAATCCAGTACGGCTAATGGCGTTTTAGATATTTGAAAGACAGATGAAAAAGGACGATTTTCAAAATTGAGTTACAAAATAAAAATTGAATTTTTATGAATAAATATTGACATTTTTCGTTTACTTTTTACGAAATCTGTCATAAGCGTGCATTTTTATATTTTTCATTGCATGGTGTAAAATACCCTGTTGGAAGAGGCTTCCAACATTGAATTCTCATTACTGTTGAAAGGATTTTTCGTTCACACTTCGAATTCATTGTTCGCTTTTCGTTAACTCAAATACATAAAAACATACCTTTTGACAAAAAATGAAACTGGAAAAAGGGCCAAAGTATAATGGATAAAACGTTACGAACGTAATGACAAGAACAATAATACAAAGAAATAATAACTCCCGAGGTCAAGGACGACGACACAGGATGATTCGTTCGCTCGGTCAAAGCGCTTGATGACGACGTGAAAAGGGCGAATTGAAAGAGCAACGTGTGAAGGCTGCGTGTACGTACGTGAATGTGCGTGTACGGGAATTAATGAGGCTTGAGTGCGCGATGAAATGTCACGAAAAATCAATGTCAAAGAGCCCGCTTTTCAATTCGATTGATCGAATTCATTCAAAAATCTGCATAGTTAAGAAAAAAAAAGAGAAGGGAAAGAAAAAAAGTCTTCGGAAACGACCCGCTCCGAGTATTACGCCGATATAAATGTCAGATAACGAATTTAAAATCTCCAGCGAAATTTAACGAATGCCCCAAAATCTAATTCATTTACCGGCCAATCAAATACCATTGTCAAAGTGCCGATACCAAGAATAACAAAGTGCCTTAATATTTCGATAATTTAGTAGGAACGTTTTGTGAAATTCGAAGGTATTCGGTGCCCGGGAGAACGAGGTCCAGAGATTCTCTCACAGGGAGAATTTTCGTGCTAATTCCATCTCGCATTTAATTAATCGTGGCGATTGTTCGAGTCTGCTTATGTGCAAATATGTCCACCCGAGTCTATATACTGGATGGTGAGTCGTGTGGATACATGTATATATATATGCATGCACATATACATACACGTGTACGCATATTCCGGGGTGCATGATACTCTATTTTCGTAGGGTTGTACGACAGAGACACATGGATTTCGAGTGACATAGGCGGGGATGTGGATTTTTCTATGTATGGCGCATTTCCCATGAACCTTTCGCTCTAAAACTCAAAAACTCAGCATCATTTCGAAAATGTGTATAAAAACTCAACAATACTTGGAAACCTTTCAAATTTCGCTCGATCGTATGATCGAAAACGGGGCCTTGAGGCCTTGAGGCTCGAGCATGAATTTCGGTCGGAAAGTAGGTCGTTAATTGGACAAAATTTAATCAGCCTGTTGCGCTGCAACGTTCACAGTTGCCGAGAACTTCTACCGCGATGAAAAATAGAAAGAAACTTCATTTTTCCCCGGTACGAAGAGAGAGAGAGAGAGGGGAGAGAGAATCGAAAGGAGCACAAAACCTGTGACTTTTGTTAGACACGACTCCGGGAAAAAATACGTTCGCGTAGCGATTTATTTCGTTTCGGAATCAAGGAGCAAAAGTTTCATGCGAAATGCCTCGTGTCGCAGTGAGATGTAAGCAATGCGCACAGAGAAAACATTTGTAGCACAGATGACACGTACTCGTGGTTGGAGGATCGATGGCACACACGCGGGAGACGAAGACGACGTCGATGAGCATTCGCAAATGGATACTTGTTTTTATACAGTATATTCGTTATGACGTCATTGTGAACAGACGAATTATCGTGGTTGAGAAAGACACACACACACGCAGGTGACATTATATGTGCAATTTTTCATAACATTTATGTTTATATATATTTATATATTAAATAAATATGTATATGTATGTAATCATATATAGGCCAAGTGAAAGAGGGTAAGACACACAGTGACAGAAAGGAACAATGCGAACGATTAAGAGATAAAGAAAGAGAGAGAGAGAGAGAGAGAGACGTGAAACAATGGCTCGTGTCAGCATCGATAAAAATCCTTTGTCGATTGTTCAGTGAAATCGAGCGACGAGGGCAAGACGAGAAGCATGAAATGTCGTGGTTCGAACAAGCTGAGGTATTTCTTGTGACGACTTTGCCGTAATTGCGTTGAGTTTTGAATTTCATTAGGAAATTATTCAATTTAGTGGATCGAAATGTTTGTTTTTTTTTTTTTTTTTTTTTTCGGGCTTTGTTTTCTTTCCTCATTTTTCGTTCTTTCCCTCGTCACGTTCTGGCAATAATTATGGAAAAAAAGAACTCACGGCTCCCACGCCTCTTGTCGTTCGACAGGCTCATCGTTCTTCCGAGCTCCCCTTTCGCCGCTGCTGCCTTCAACGATCTCATTATTTCGTCGTGGTCACGGAGCTGCCTTGTGCAAGAACTCCTCCGACGATCGCGGTTGTAATAAGCCACGGACATGTCCGTTTCTCCCATACTTCCTCCTGCAATTAATGGGGTTGGGTGTTTTAATAAAAATATAAGTTTTATCGGTAAGATACATTTTTCTGTTTCGTTGGTTTGCTCTTTTTTATTGGGACTGTTGTCTCAGCGATTATAAACGCTGGGGAAATATCTCATCGGTCGAGTTTTTAGTATCGAATTCTCGCAATGGAATCACCCGATAAACTGCATTGACCGAAAGGTCACTCTCTTTCATCGCAATCCTCTGAACATATTCGATAGATGTTGGCAGCAATCGCATTTAAAATCGAATCGCTAGCGGCTTGGATTGATCGAGAATCGTCGAACACCGCGGACAGAGTCTATATATGCGACTCCGTCGTCCACGACCTCTCCTGTGTGCAAACAGGAGAGGTAATTAAGGAGGGTGGATCACGAAATGAAAATAATCAGAATTTCATCAAATTTGGTGATAAAATTTGGCATCTGGTATAGAAATACCTTTTTTTTCAAATTTTTTTACCACGTGGTTATCCAATAATTGAGCATTAAGGCAACTCCTGTACTGCATGCTAGTCAAATGAGTGCTAAATTTTCAAAACGCCTTTAGACCAAGTTCAACGTACCGATCAAGCTTATTGTTAGTAGATATGTATTCAAGCATATTTTATTAACGTGAAAAGATATTTAAAATGATAGTTTTGCAAAACTGTCAACTGATAGATGCAAATTTCCATGACGACACATTTTCACTGGTATTTTTCAAAGAATCATCTGTATTTTTTAACCGATTTCATTGCACCAGGTCACATTTTGTTCCTCAACTGATCCTCTACGAATTCACCACGTAGATTTTCCTTTAAACTCATTCCTGAGAGAAATTATGAATGAAAAAGTTTTTTCACTTAATGAACGATTAGCTGCAACAGTGAAACGATAAAGTTAAAAAAACAAGTACATGGTGGATTCATAGAGGACCAGTTGACGAACAAAATGAGACTTGTTTCATTTTTTTGGTTTTTCATTTTTTTCATTTCATTTTAACATGGTTTAGCATGGCAACATTGTATCGTCGCGATCTACCCTCCTTAATGCATTTTTCATCTGCATTAATTTTCATGAAATTTGCTAACCAGAGGTTTTTGGTGTCGCTGATCACGAATGTAAGATCAGATTTTGAGAATTCGAAATGGCACATCCAATATGGTAGACGCGAAATTCCAAATACTCACTAATTGTTCGAAAATTTTGCATTCAGAGGTTTTCGGGGTCGCTGATTATGAATCCGACATTAGGCGTTGAACATTCAAAATGGTGGATCCCACATGGTGGACGTCAAGTTTTATATATCTTTCTATTCAATATTTTGACCTGAGTTTAGTCACTTGAAATTCTTCAGTCAGAACTTTATAATTTCTAAATACAAGATCGCAAATTCAAGAGGGCGGATCGAAAAATTGAAAAAAATTGACAAACTGTGATAGGCCAACGCGAAACTTGTTCTTTGGGGGTTCTTCGGGGTCGTAGTCCAATGATCTGAAGTTAGAATATCATAATTCCTAAATCCAAAAAACCGAATCCACGTTGTGGATGAAAAAATGTAGAAAATTATCGAAACTTGTGCTTTGAAAAATTTATTTCGTGCCACAAGGCTCAAATTTTTCGACGACATATTCGTGTCTCTCGCTTATAACTTTCGTTTGTTTTGTTTTGTTCTATTTTTTTTTTTTTTGGAATTCCACGTCCGCCATATTGGATCTGCCATTTTTAATTTTCGAATCTATAATACCAGATTTGTAATCAGCGACTCCGAAAACCCTCAAATACTTCTTTTCCGTGGAATTGGTGCAATGTTGAGCTTTGAGATATTTTTTTTGTGGTGTGGAAGTGTAGCGGTCCCACTGTGACTGAAAGGTTTTAATAGCTTTTCAGAATGTTGGCAAAATTGAGGTGGAAAATTCTTTCGATCGCGAGAACAGATCTGTTTCTACTACGAGAATGAAAAATCTTATAATTCTCTCCCGTTACCTTAAAAACTCATTAAAAACATGGAAATCCAAAATAATATATACTGTTGAAAATTGAGTGCGATAATCAATCGAAGTTCGTTAATCGATTCCACGATATTTTCGATCCAATGAGCAAGATTCATTATCGCGTGCCAGCACTTTAAAGTGGATCAACCAGCAAACGCGTTTGTCGCGTTAATGAGTTCCATTTTGTCGTTTCCCTCACTCTGTTGATATCCAATAAAAAATGTGGGCCACTCAACAATATTCTTCGCGGTTTTGGAGATTAAATAAAACGATCGTTTTCTCCGTGAAATTTCCTCTGCCAGCGAGTATGGTAATTATAAGAAAGTAATAAGAAAGATATATAACACGTTGATGGAGTTAATATAATACGAAATTACTTTTGCTATCGGTGCCTCCTTGACTTTGGAAACTGCTTCTCCGGCTACCGGGTAATGATCTGCTATAATCCTTGCTCAGTTCGTACGGTTCGATCTCAAGTTGCTCGGACTGACTAGAGCCTCGTCTTGAATTAGCTTGCCAAGCGTGATCCGGATGGAGATAATACGGCTCCGGACTTCCACTGTCGCTCGGGGTATCATCGCTGTAACTTCTCTCACGTATTTCCGTGCGTCGCAAAAGTCTCTGCGCTAGCTCGGTCGATATGGAGCCCCGAGGCGAACAGAATGGCGATTTTCCTGAACGCAAACCGCGTGGATCTTCCAAACGATACCTGTTACCATATTTTTTTTCGTTCGATCATTCATCGTCGATTTTCTTGAAACTTTTTTGTTTTTTGTTTTTGTTTTTTTTTTTTTTTATGAAAAATGGAAAAATTGTTATTTCAAACGTATTTTTACTGGGGATTGTCCTAATTACGAGTGAATTATGGAATTATTCAGAGACCGATCGATCTCGAAGAGGTGTGGACGGACGCAATGTTCTGACAAAAAGTTGGGCATTCCGCGGTGAAGGAAAAATAATACAATTTCTGAGTGCGACGAGTTTTTTGGATTCTCTGTCTAAAAGTTCGTCAAAAATGTGAAATTAATAAGATTCGTTGGCACTGATAATTTCATTGGTGCTTCTAATGAGTAGAGTTCAATATGTCACATAAGCAAATTATATAACGGTCGATATTTCGATATTTTAAAAATTGTAATTTCAGATTGGAGGAAAATAAGTAATTCGTAATTATTATTTCCGATCGATAATTTAGCAGATTACTACGCGTTCAATCGAATATTCCTTCTTTGAATTCGTATTTGCTCGAAAATCTATATTTCGATAGGTTGCATTTCGAATGCAATTTTAACAGGCTTTACGTATGTAAAAAGTTCAGATTTTCCAATTCAAAATGGAGACTAATTGTTTTACGAACAGACGACAATTTTAGAGTAGAAAAAAATCGAAAGTGAATTTTTCGAGGCTATAAAAGTTGGATATGCGGAATAGCGATGGCTCGAAAAGGCGAATGTCAAAATGCCAATCTTTTAAATTGGAGATCATCAGTCTGAGCAAATGAGTGAGTGAGACGCGTGTATTTTGAGCTCCGTCGCATTTTCGACTTTCTAACGTTTTGACCGTTCGACTTTTTGGCGTTTGAGTATTTCAACCTCAGTAATATTTAGTCTTTCGTTATTATATTTTCGAAATTGTGAATATTGACAGTATTGCTGATCGTAGTAATTTATGAATCGAAAGAGTGATAGTCAAATTTTCCGAAAAACAATATTTTACTCGTCGTTCCATGCTTGTTACGTTCCATTTTCGATGTAAACGTGCTTCGAGCCTTAAACTTTCCACTTTATTTATTTTCGACATTCAAAGCTCTAGTGGAATCGATCTGTCTCCATATTTATTATCACTCGAAGTTCATAAACTCGAGATTTTAGCTGTTCGAAATTTGAGTCATTCTAACATTTTATCCCCACCCCTTATAAAATGATTATTTGTAAATGATGAATGGAGTGTTTACCAAACTGCTCGATCAGTCTCAAAAGCATTCTGCAAATCGACTGAACATTCGCCGAGGTAGGTTGTGTCACCATCCGGTAAACAGTCCCAAAGTGTTACGTCAATCGTACGATCCAACAAATCTTCACCGGATATTCCCGGGAAGGTTAAATTAGCGTTCCATATCGGGTTTTGCGTCGACTTTGACACATCAGTTTGAAGAGTGCTCTGATCACCGCTGCAATTGTCGATACGAAGCATATTTTGTTTATTCGCTCAACACTTTATTATTGAAACGAGCATTGAATCGTGAGTGCGCCAAAATCGTGATTTTTAAAATACGAAATCGATTAATCGGCGACTTACCAGGGTGGCAGAAGAACGAGTTTGGCAAAGGCTTGAGGCGGAAGCCCGGTATCATCGCGAGTGCAAAGTTCATCGGCCGCTAAAAGAGAGACAACGAGCTCGCGTCTATCAGCCTCGTACCAAACTTGAATTTGTACTCTTCCGCTCACTTGCTTCGTCATTTGCTCCTAAAAGTGTTTCGTTAGCTCGGTTAAATCGATCAATTGAAAATAATCATTCTGGAATATCCGCTAAGCACTCAACAAGACAAAAATAGTTAATCAAGTTTCTCAAAGTTGCGATAAATTCGAGCACGTAAAAAGTCAAAGGAATCGTTTTTTTTCGGAGACTATTCATCTCGATTTAATATACAAAAGCGTAGATCGAAAAGTCAATTGATCACTGGAGTCATTTTTAATCGATCATTATGAAAATTCATCGATCAATTATCGCCTGAATATTCAATATGAAAAGTGCACGGTTTTATTGAAAAACAGGACGTGGGCGACGGAACATCGAAGGTCGATCGCGGGCGAAGCCAAGATGTCAATAATATTTTTCTCATTGACGTAGGACGCGATGAAACGCCCGCGGATAAATTTTACAAATAAAGCTTCTCCTCGGAGATCGGGATATTTTTATTTTCCATTAAAAAAAGGCGTGTATGAGAATCTGCAAGAGCGAAAAATGTCCGCAGAGGAAGTTCGCACTGCTCGAGTGAATTTTTCTCACGTAAATAAGAGCTTCCATATAGAATGGCTGAAAAGATACGCGATCGTAAAGATCGAGGAATGCAGAGAAATCCCAAGAACTCGAATGCCACGCAATGAGACATCGAAGTCTTCACCCACGTCGTGTTTTCCCTTTTGCAAATCTGCAACTTTTTCAGTCGAGCTTATATCGAGAAAAAAAATTATATTTGCGGGTATTAAACTACAAAATATTAATAAACATTTGATAATTACACGATATGCATGTATGTAGCAGGCAGTTTGAACGAGTTTTCGGGCAGTGCGATAACGTTTGGAAAATCATTTCCATTAAATTTATTCGAAATCAAGTAGAAACGATTTTCTTGAATGAAAACAACTTCACGAGGAGGTGTGGCAGCCTCTGACGTTCTTAGATTTCGAAATCCCGAATAATGAGGATATGCCAAAAACTTCGTATCATTTATAATAAAAGAAAATTAATAATGAAATTAATAAAATGAAATAACAATACGATAAAAAATAATAATAGTAACGTGTGCTCTTTTCCCAAGAATTTGACACTGTTTCAAACGCCCGGGGCCTCGAAATCTTTTATTTTCCTCAAAGCTTTTCTTCGTCGTTGTAATAAATTTAATAAAAAATGGAAAATCTCGATATATTGAAATTCTGAAAAATTCCAACGCTCTAAAGTCTCAAAATAAGGAGATTTGCGATTCGAATTTTTAATAAAAAATATCAGGACGATAAAAAAAGTCGAGTTTATACCTGAATTAAGATGAAATTTCAAGTATGCATTAAGAACGATAAAAACATTGTTCAATCGTGACTCCATTTTCTCTACGTTTAGTAGTCCAAGATTTTTAGACATTCGCTCCGAAAAAAATTCTGATAATAAACGCTTTTTTGCAAATGTCTCGGAAACTTTTCATTTGAAACGTTTTTTCTCTATTGTTAATATTTTTCGAGATATAGTCGATCGGAAAGAGCAAATTTTTTGGAAAGTATCTCAATAGTTTTTAGGAATACAGAGAAAAAGCTTTCCACTATTTTCTTATCGAATTTAACACTCTGAAAGATTCCGAGATATTTGCGAAAAAGGCATTTTTCAAGATGACAGAAACTTGCTTTCACGCTTAGGACGCATCCTCTGACACAATCCAATCGCGAAATCAATTATCAGGATTCTTTACGATTTAGAGTTGAAAAAATTTTTGAAAAAATGTCTATAAAATTGAGAATTAATATAAAAATAATGAAAAAATGTTGATGCGTTGGGCACGTAAACGATTTATAAAACTGCCTTCCGACGTAATTGTACAGGTCGAGTATATGTACGAAAAAAACGATGTAGACTACGAATACAGTAACGAGTATGCATGCGAAGCGATCGAGGTTAAAAATGGTAACAGCTTTGTCTCAATCTTCTACACGAATCACTATTCAACAATATTCCCACGAAGCTTCGAGCATACAATAATAAAGGACGTTGTAAGTAAGAGAGCGATGATCGGAGAATGCGAACACATCTACAGACATCGATGATAAAGAGGCAGAGAAGAGAAGCGAAACAGAATGAAAATGTTGAGGGAATTGGAGAGAAAAAAGTTTTGAAAAAAAGGGATCGTAGTTTGGATAAATATAAATGTGAAAAGTAAGAAAATGCTCGAGCCAATATATCCGAGAATCAGAACTTCTTTTCCACCTCCTTTCAAGTATCGTTTGACTGTTTTTTTTCCATGGACGTAGGAAATGCACGGACGGAGCCTTAAGTAGCCTTTTGGACGAGGGGGGTGAAGCCTCAGGGGCAAGGAGAAAAGATGGAGCAGCCACCATGGTTTGTCAAATTTAGACATGTGTTTAAGCGTATGGATCAGTCGACTAACCTCGCGTGGAATTTGCGAAATGGAAATTCTTTGAGACAGTTTGATCGATTAAAAAAGGCTCTGTCAGCCTACGCAGGACGATGGCAAAAATCGGCTGACGGAGCCTTTTTTTAAGGAGGGTGGCTACATTCGTCAAAATGATAAGAAATTGATGAAATTTGGTGATAATGTTCTTCAACGTCAAGTGCGAAGACACAATTTTTTTCAAAATTTTCTTATGCTCGGAATATAAACGCTATGCTTATACACGTGAACTTTAGTGATCAATTACTCGATAACTGTACAAAGGAAAAATCTTTAAAAATGTGCACTGTCAAATTTGGCACTAACGAATGTGTTCACCAAATTTTATTAAATTCTTATCATTTTGAAATTTTTAATGTATTTAACATGGTTTAGCATGGCAACATTGTATCGTCGCTATCCACCCTCCTTAATCAGTCAAATCATGTCTATCGTCACGGTGGGCGGCGTGACTTTAACAAAACTATCCCGTTACTTCAGACAAAATACCGGCTAACATTTCTCTTAACTCACTATTGTAAATATCTCAATTACGAAAAATAATGATTTGTGTCTTATAATCGATTGGAGATTAGATATTTATTTGCGTGTCATAATTCGTTGGAGGTTAAATTTATTTAAAACTGTTTTTATCCCCGCCATAAGATTTCGCCGTGAAAATATACATCGCCGCCGCCATCTATGTCGTATCCGTGGAAATAGACTTTCATTCCCTTCGGGGCTTCCCCCCTCGACCAATAAGGCTCCGTCCATGTATTTCCTACGTCCACGGTTCTTTAAAAGAAATTCACTGCTCATTAGGCCAGTTTGAAACGAACGTGACTCCAACAGATTTCTATTAATGTTAAAGAAAATCTTGTACCGCGCACCGGAAAAAAAGCAATTAAACATTAATAAGAAGCGCTGATGATCGTCACCAATCTTCGTAAATCGTCTTGGAGTTTGTTTCTCTCTCATTATACTTTACTATTTGAAGGATCTGCGCAAGTCCTTTAACCGTTTATGTTGAGAGGGGTGGGGGCTCGGACAGGGTTTATTTGTAGTCTACGCAAGCGGAACTCGGTATGCACTCGTTCTACGTGTATACACTCGATTACATGGCGTATTCCGTACAATTGACAAATGTTTTTTAATTTTGTTTTATCAGTTTTGTTTTCAGCTACGAGAACAAAGAAGGATGAAAATTCCCAGCTCGGGGTTGGCCAGCCAACGCTTGGGGTAAATGCCACGAGACAGCGTTCAGAGATTCGTTAAAAAGAAGAATAGAATGTATGTATATGACAAAATAAAATGGTTCGAGGGCGCGGCGAGTAATAATAAGCTTTTCCCTGGTACATCCCCTCCTTGAAAGCATCGCAGGGTTGCTACACGCTCATTCATTTTTATACAACTTTTTTCTTCCTCGTTCCACTATTCTCTCCTCGCCCCTCGCTACAACTGCTCACTTTTTTACGGGCTCCTTTTTATCCACTTTTTTAAAAATCGTTTGTACAGAGCTAACGGAATGGAAATACAAGGGAAAAGTTGCCCTTTCGAAGACCAGCCACTTTGACGATGCAAACTTTTTTCTTTCACTACAAACTTTAACAAACTGTGAAAAACAAGTATTCTAAATTCACGTCGATTCAGCCAGCTGTCTCGCATTCCTTTGCTCCGAATGTTTGACAAAAAACAACAAGACAATTGTAACGCAACGTTTTCTGCTCCGTTCCAACGAAGGTCGGCAAAAAAAAAAAAAAAACAAGTTTGTCGTTATTTCCGAAGTTCCTGCGAGATCGAAATTTACGATTCGGTATTCTTCTTCGACAATTGAAAAGAGACACCGAGCGCTCAGAAGCAATTTAGCCTCCTCGAATTTTCCCTCCCGTTGATGCTTCGTCATCGAAAAAGTAGGAATCATACATCATCCGCATCGTCTGGCTTCGTCTCCGTCAGAGCCAAACACAATAATTCTAAAAAAATAGCCAGCAGCAAAAACAATGACAGAACTATGATTTCGATTTTGCCTTGCACGTGTACAAAATATCGAACGAACAAACCGTTCTGCAGAAATGAAAGAGCAGAAACTGATATATTGGAGCGTGTGTCCTTTTCTAATCGTTTTTTTTTTCGAGACACTCAAAAGGAGAGAACGAAATTTCATTTGATTCGTAAGAAAATAATAGGAAAAACTATAAATCATAATGATATGGGAAAAAATACAATGTATAGTATATTAATATATAATATATATATATTTATGTGTATGTATATATATATATACGCTAATACACACTAGAGTCGTGCCAGTTGGGAGAGATAGCGTGAGGGCCAGTATCATTATCAATATGCATATATTTATGCTATTATTTTTTTACATGACAACTTACATTTTTCTCTTTCGTGATTCGTCAGCGGTTACGATTTATTTGACATTATTTCGGTTAAAATAAGGCATGGGACGTATATAATTAGAGAGACGGACATGAGAGTAAACGTATAAGAACACAAAGATAGATAGACGGAAATTTGTTCTTAAAGCGGAGGTGGGACGTCACGAGAGAGCCTATTTGGCTGGGGAAATAATCTCGAGTGAAGGGAAATGTATTAAAATAATGAAACATTGACATGAACACCGAATAAATAATAAGAGCAGACGAAAAGTTGAGATTGAGGGGCGGGGGAGACAGAGTGAGAAAGCGTGACGAAAGGTTGGGGCGTTATTTTTTCAATTTTTCACGTAAAAATTTTTCCTATTCGTTTGTTTTTTGTTGTTGTATTTTCTCATAAATTATATATATATACTGCTCCTTTATATTTTCGTTTTATTCCCAGCTTACATTGAGTTTTACACATACGACATATTAATCTTGTTTGTGGTCTCTTTACCAATCGTTAGTCATATTATCTTTAGCTCTTGGTGTTTTAAAATTACAGTGTCGCTTTGTTGGAGATGGACAATATATTTGTATATGTGGAAAAAAGAAAAAATACGATGGTACAAAAGAAAGGCGCAGCCCTGAAATTCGCGACTGCGGGGGTCGCACGAGTCGAGCTTGTTTTGCTCTTTTATCTGCTCGAATGTGGTCGGGGCTCTGTGACGGAATTATTGTACTTATAACTGTAACTGGTTATTTTTTTTTTTATCACATTCATCGACGACGAGCCATTTTTATCGAGCGATGAAAAAAATTTGGAGGCTCGAACTCGTCGCTCAAATATCGAGAAGGTAAAACCGTGAGCCAAAGCGAGCACACAGCAATTTTCAACGTTTCGAAATTTCTTATTGAAGTACCGAAAAAACTGAATACGTCTTTTTGAAGAACCAACGCAACTCACCCCAACTGACACTTGTTCTATTTTCAATCTGCTTTTTTAATATCATTGCAATGCGAATTTTTAGAATATTTTTTATCCTCGTTTTTATCACAAATAAAGCCAGTTTTAAAGCGCACTATATTAATATAATTTGAGCATCAGTCACAGAGAGGATAGAGAAATAATAGCGTTACGAAAAACTGAGATTAATCTATGTACACAGAGGGCGGCGTGGAAGAAGACAATAATGTGGAACTTTGGGAAAATAATGTGTCAACATTTCAAAGTACTTTGGAGCTAAATGATCCTTATTTTCGTCGAATTTATGCTTTCGTGACATATTCATCCCGATACCCGTTTCCTCCGGCTATTCATCCTCAAACTATAGATATATATACGCATGCATATAATACGTACGTTACGTTAATATCGGTCAATAGTTCGAGAAGCCTGAATCCAAAGGAGAAGGAAAAATGTGTGCACGAAATTTTTTCATTTGTAATAAACTTCAAACTCGTATAAAACTGCAATGATAACTCGGACGTCGTATTAATTGAATCCAATAAAAATATTGTCAATTTCGTTTGATTAAAAAAAAAAAAAAAAAAAAACAGATTTTTTTTTTTTAAACAGATCAAATGAACAACGTCATTTTAGAACTTTTGATCGACGATGTACGCATATCTGCATATATATATCCATCAATAAACCTATGGCGGTCTCCTCGCCTCATTTAATAGTTTCTAAAAGATCTATATGACGATAAATTACACATTGATATGCTCGTCTAAAGACTTTTGATAAATCGCAAATAGTCAAATTTCAATAGCTATTTATCAGTTTCGACCCTCATTAATTGTTTTATTGTTTTCCCTTCCTTTCTTGGCATTCTCAAGGTAGAAATTCTTAGGTAAACGATTACAATAAGACTCGTGTGTAAAGTGAACATCGGGAGGTTATTCTAGACGAATAAAATCGATAAGACGATTATGACGAAGGACAATACGTGTAAATGGTAAATTGTTATTAAATTTATTGGAAGAAATGGATTAATACCGACACATTTAAATCGTCTTCCTTCGACTTTAATCCAAGTGGTCTTTGCATCATAGTGTCTTATGCTCATTATATTTTCCACGTCTCCTTCGTGCCTTCAAATAATTACGTCGAGTTACGTGAAATATTGAAAACAAAATTCATATCGCTAATTCACGTCGATGATTCGATTCAAAGCTCGTATTTGGAAATATTTAATATTATTTATTTTCCTTGTTCTAGAAGGTCGCGCGAGTTTAACCTCCGAATCTCGTTGCCCGCGGTGTCGGAACTTTTTGACATTTTTTACTGATTCGCATCGTCGATATTATTCGACTGAAATAATTATCAAATTCGTTCGTAAACGTACTACCGAAAAAATATGAAACGGTGAGTAGTGAGTCGTGTAAAGTCTCAAATATTCTTCGCCAGATGGAATAATAATTAGTGACTGGAGCACCGAGATTCAGGAGGGAAAGAAACGAGAAGGGTCAATTCTTCATTATTCACGCGCGACGACCGAGTAACTACCGTTGATTGTACGAGAGCATTTTTTCTTCGAGTTTTTTTATTATTCCCGTTCGACGACCGGTGGGAACATTCGTTTATCTTTGGGGAAAAAAGCTATTAATATTTCGAACGAATTTGTTTATTTTGTTTTCCCATTGGAAATGCCTCGACGGGAATGAAACTCTGATTGTACGAATGCAACGAGCCCTACATATCCAATTCTGTCAAAATGATCGACCGACAGGACCACCGATGAAATTTATTCTGCCTTTTGCATTGCAGAACTTTTTTTTCGAACTATTGTGAAAAAATTGATTTTTTTTTTTTTTTTTTTTTTTTTTTTTTTTTTTTTTTTCATCAACAAATTCTGAAAATACATTGTGTGCCAGAGGACTGAATATGGAGATAGATGCGAGAGAAAACATATAATAACGTGAGTTTTTTTTAAATGTGTATGTATAAGTGTGTATGCGCTTGTGTGTGTATTAGAGTGTCCAAAAAAATATTTGTTATATTTTTTTTTGCGGTCTTGTCATCTCAAAAATTTCTAGGAGGTTTAACGAAAACTCTTGCGCAAAGCAGCTCCATGTTTTGATTTTTTGATCTACGAGACGCTCAACGGATTTCTGTTTTTCCATATAAATAACACTTAAAAATTTTTTTTTCTGTTTTCTTCAAATAAAACTATTAAAAACATTTTTCTTATGATTTCAATGGACATGATTTTGTAGGAAATTAAATTCTCTACAAAAAAGCTCTGATGTAATTTTTTCATAAACCTAATGGATAAACCGTTATCAGACTCTGAATACGAGCAACTAAGTTAAATTTGCTCGTATATAATTCAAGAACGCATTTTATATTCCACTGGACCTTATTGCATAATTTATAGTATATTGCTTTTATCCTGTGAATACTCACACAGTGGGCGAAAAGAGAAGCGGTGCACGAGAGAAGAAAGTTTCAATTTATGATTTTGAATGGACTAACATTTTTGGATTTTTTTTTTAAATCAATAAGATTTGAAATTTTTTTCTTTTAATGTCAGTAAGATAGAAATTATAAATTGAAGCTGTTTTCTATCTTTAAATTTTATCCTAAACCCCATAATTCTCGAGTTACGCCGCTACTCTCGGTCGAGACCTTACGAAAAATATTGAAATAAAAAATTTCAAAGACACATTCTAAAATAATTACAGAAAGTGTATTATGAATCCAAACAATTTTTTTAAAGATACGTCACAATTTAAGAAACTCCTTGTTTTAAGCTAAAATTAGAACAACTTTGCTAAAAAAAAAAATCGTACGATACTTATTAAAAAATAAAAGTGAAGCTTTTGCTAATTTTTTGAAAGCTGGCGAGAAGAAAAAAATTCGCACGTTTATTAAATTTGATTCCGTTGATTTTCGATTGAGCTATCAAACTTTTATTGCGGGCAGAAATTTCGACAGGTGAACTCACATTTTTGGGCAGGAGCGTATATTGAGGAACGTAGTTATGAAGCATTTAATTACTCAAGTTTTTATTTATTAAGTCATGAAATCCAGAACTATTCATAACATTTAGATTAGATTTAACTTAGTTGCTCGTATTCAAAGTCTGATAACGGTTTACCAATTAGCTTTATGAGAACATCACCCCATTGAAATTGTGAGGAAAATTTTTTCAATAATTTTATTTAACGAAACCGGAAAAAAATACTTTTTACATGATATTTATATGGAATAACGAAAATACACTTCAGCGTTTCGTAGAATCAAAATATGGAGCTGCCCTTGCAGGAGAATTTTTGTTATATCTACTAAAAACTTTTGAGACGATAGGAAAAAAAACTTTTTTTGGACCACTCTAGTGTGCACGTGTGTGCGTGTGTGCGTGCGTGTGTGTGTGTGTATGTGTGTGTGCGACAGATTTCAACGTAACGAAGATGATACAAAGAACAACGACAACCACAACGGTCAAATAATTACGATAATAAAAATATTTTTCATCTTTTTGTAGCCGTATCGATTGACACTGTTGATAACTTACGAATAATGCTTTTTACACGCTCACACACACGCTCACGCACTCACATGAAATCAGGCGTGCAATCGGTCGATTATTTACAAGTAAATCGTGTTCTTCTTGACGTTCTTTTTCACGATTTTCACGCGCTCCGTAAATTTGAATATTCTCTCATTCGTCTTGATCAATAATAGGAACAGCTCGACTGGATATTCGAATGATCCGAGTCTCGCATGGTTTCCTTTCAATCGAAGCAATCAAGCGTCGAACTAACGGGACATTATTTCTAACCGCTAAAATGAAATTATTTCTAAATGTTTTTTGGACTCATTGAATTTTATGAAATTCACAAAACTCATCAAGCTCGAATATCAACCAAATTGAGCAATGGAATAATCTACTTGCAATTTCAAACGGATTTCAGTCCCATTCACGTTCTTGCTTCCGAACGATCTAGAAGACTTTTATTTATCATTTACACGACAGATAGGAATTTCCTGTTCCGGTACACCAACGGCTTTGAAACGATAACGAATAATAACAATAAACACACGTGTACAAGGGTCCTCTCCATTTTGTTTGACACTGTATTACACGTAATTATATATGATTTCATAATTATTTACAAAATAATAATAATAATAATAATACTGATAATAATAACGATGACGATTATAACCACAACATACAACAAGGTTCAAAGTAAACGTGTGTGAGTGTGTCGAGTTTTCTAAGTCTATTACATTTATTTGCACTGGAAGAATATTTGAAAATTTATCGTAAATATTCATAGGAACGAAAGGACTGTGAACTTTGTAATGTAATTTGTTATTTATTTAACTGAATATATTGGTATTCATCGATGCAGCGAATCGAAATAGAGACGCGAAGATTATTTGTGCTCACAAGAATCAGTATTTGGAGAGATTTACAAATGTTTATCACTCAAACAATTGGAATTTGAAAAAAATCTATTTGTTCCCAACGTTCCAATGTTTAACCACAATTTTCAAGTATTTTTTAGCATAAACTTGGCAATGCCTGAGTGTCATTAGAAACGTCACATCCTAACCGGAATAGTACACACATAATTTTTATTCGTACGATGAAAGAACGGTGAACTTGATAAGGAAAGCAAAATGAAGAAAAATGATTGGTTTTAGAGCGTAGAGCGTGAAAACGGAAAGGAAATAACGCGTGAGTGTGAGAGAGCGAGAGAAAGAGAGAGAGAGAGAGAGAGAAAGCGAGAGATAACATTTCTTTTTTCTTTTTTGATATCCTCCCTCCTTTAGGGATTAAGGGTGATGGTGGTGTAATTAGTGGCGACAGAGAGTGAGTGATAATGAGGTAGAGGCAAGAGATAAGAGAGGTCACACTTTGTAGGCTCAATTTATGAACTCGTTATACCGGCGTCTTTGGTAGTGTCCTTCGTCCTTTCGACGACGAGGGCGTTTTCTCCGTTTCGGATTCTGCAAAATGGATCCAAAAGATTTCGTAAGTAGGCGATTTGGTTTTTAGCCAGCTCACTTCCGGTAGATTCCTCTTTTGCAATTCACTCGTTTTTAGTCACGAGCATGAATCGCAATGCTTTTTTTTTGTTTAACAATTTATCGCAAGGATCAGTCGGTAGTAAAAAAAATGTTTACTTTATTCACTTTTCCTAAAAAGCATGGAAAATTATTTTTCGAGCATTATTAACAATAAAAAATAATATCGCGATCAATTTTAGGGAGGGGGAAGGTACAAAAACCAAAAAAAAACATATTTTGAAAAAGTCCGAAAGAAATAACTTCAGTTTCTTCGCTATATTCAAAGATGCGTTCCGGAGTCACCCAACAACAATTGTTTGTTGCTACAAATACAATAGAATAATATGAACGATAGTAAAGTTTACGTAGTATCATACAATGGAATGAAAAAAAAGTAAACAAAGGCATAATGTTCACGTGTCTGGCCACAAAGTATGAATGTCAACGATTTCAATTTGAACAGTATATACGGAATAATCATGTGTGACGGGTGTTCCTTGTCGCTTACAGAAGCAATCGTTAAATTTCAAACGGAATCTGAAAGTATAACTTTTTTGGAAAATCACGGGGTGTTTGAACGGGAAGTGATCCTGCCGTGCTCGATAAAAATAACAGATTTTGGCGTTGCCAAAAACAGTTTGCAAACTAAGGAATAAAAAAATCATATGTTGTTTTTTCCCGTTTTCCCTCCTTAAAATTAATCGCGATAATATTTTTTATTGAGAATAATGCTCGGATGTGTGTGCGGAATCGTTGGATGGGTTTGAATATAGGGAAGAAACTGAAATTTCTTTCGGACTTTTTCAAAATTTTTTTATTTTTTTTTTTTTTGGTTTTTGTACCTTCCCCCTCCCTAAAATTGATCGCGGTATTATTCGTTATTGATAATAATGCTGGAAAAAAGTTTTAAGACTATTTTGAGCAAAAGTGAATAAAGTAAATATTTACCCTCATTTTTAAATTCTTATAGCCAAAAGCACAACTACAATGCTGCTGTTTTTAACGTCAAACTCACCTAATTGGAGTCCCATGTTGCCAGAATTTTTTCCGGCGTTCGGCATTCCCGGATCGTCGAACAGATCGATACTGCGATAAGGGAAACAAAAATGCACGAAACATGGAGTAAATGAAAAAGCCTTCGAGAGATACGAGATGGGAGGAGCGAAAAAACAATGGTAAATACAAAAAGTGATTCGAGTGTGAACGAGTGTTTCGAGCATTGTTTTCTCGCGCAGCTCGCCACTCTTCTCATTGTTCTCGATGTTCGGTTCTTGTTCGCTCGTATTACAAGCCTCGGCTTCGCCGGTGGACCAGAGGGACAGCAAAGAGAAAGGGAGAGAGAAAAAGAAAATAACTCACATGTCAGTAGCGTGCTCCACAACGAGCTCGGCAACATCTCCCGTATGTTCGATTATGTGCGCCACGTCCTCGAAACTTCGATCGATCAAAGGCACACCCGACCATTCCAGAATCTGAAAAAGGGGCATAAAAACAACGGGATTCATCAATTGCATGCCGCAGATTTTTATTAAAAAATCGCTCGATGACACGAGACAAGATCGAATTGTCGCGAACAAAAATAGGGACGGCAAAGCATTTGTAGAAGATTGTAAAAACGCTCCTGAGACTTCCAGAGCAATTCTTAGTTACGAGATCATTGCCAAGATGATGAGCAATCGTATACAAATAGTCAATTTTTCAATAATGTAAAAAACATTTCGTTCAATTAGAGATTCAATTGAGCAACAACTTTCGACTCCCGTTGTACGAAAAATCGATTTTCAGACCCTTGAATTTCCATCGATATATCGTGCCATACGTAAATTCTCGTACGATCCAATATTCGACTGCGAATGAATTTGGCTTCATTATTTTATATGTTTGAAATAAATCTTCAGGGCTTCTCTCGAGCGTCTCAGTTTCGAGGATCCTTTAAATCCGAAAAGTTGAATCTGCTAAAGGACACCCGGCTGTGAACCCGGCCAATAAATATTGTCCATGCGCCCTCGAAACTTGAGCACTCCCTGGCCCAGTTACGTAACCGGTTCAGGTGAGAAATGCACATCAGATAAATGCTGATCGTAGTGCAAGCTCGGAGCTGTCAAAATTACGATGAAAATGAATGTTGAGGAGGTTGAACACGATCAGCGCCCGATTGAAGAATGCGCGACGAGGACGGACGAGCGTGAAAAAGAATGGTAAAAGGTGAGGAAGCTTTTGCAGTTACGACGGCGAGGCCCGGCTATTGCGGATGGTGAACAGGTGCGCGAGATCGAGGTGTGGTCAGCGAGCATATCGACGTCGAGGGTGTGCGAGTACTCTATCACTCATCTTCGAAGCACACATGAATACTTGTTATATCGTGCCTCCGAGTGAGTTATTACGTAGGCTCTTAGTTTTATCGGAGTTGCGGTTGACTGTAGGAAAAAAACAAGGTTTCGTTCGTTTCACGACACGTAATATTTTATCGAAGTAAACGCATCATTTATTTTTACGTTCGTGCGTTAATCCTTCACCCCGAAATTGACTTTTTTGGGATTACGTTCTCGTAATGCTTAAATAATCAATGTAATTAAAGGAATGAGGGTGTGTTGTTGATGATTTTCATGAATTTCTAATTCAATTTTGGACCCACTCGAGCTCGCGGTTGAGTAGGACACGAGTATTGGAATTGTTTGCGATTTAATGTAACGTTGAAACAATGAAATGCAAAGCTTTGGGTTTTCGATGGAATAAAATTCGACGTAATTAATGGTTTTCGAAAGATCGGAAATCGATGAAAAAATTGGTGGCGGAGCTCTGAAAAGAGGGGAAAATTCATGAAACTTTAGCTTCTTTAAATAACAGTGTCGGAGTTGAGTGAGAAGCCGCGAGAGGGAATAAAAAAGGATATTTCCGAGAGGAAGATTGTGATTAATGCGCAATAAAACCGTCGAAATCTGCGCCCCTTTTGTCTCCCGCATTCTCTTTTACGCTTCGTGCGTGCCGAGACCTCGAAGAGCCTTAATTACTTTAATCACTTTAATGCATCTCGGGACAAGGAAAAGGGGAGTGTGAAAAAGGGAGCAAATAAAGGGAAGGAAAGGCGAGAATTTCGCTCTGCATTCGAGGCTGAAAGACGTACCACTTTCACTGAAAGAGCTCAAGCCATAACTTTCAGGTATCTTACGAATGCAACACCCGGCGAAAATGCTTTTCCACAATTCCCCAATCAAACTGAAACTCTATGAAGAACTTTTCCATGGTCCTCAATCATTGTATCTCCTTTCACTTTTATCTAATTTCAAATGCTTCTAATGTGACGAACAGACGTTTTTCAATCCGAGGAAAAAATGAAGCAATCTTTTCGACAAATTCACTCCACTCACGAGAGGCAAAAAAAGACTCGCGATGCTTCCGAATGCTCTCCCAAATTGGAATTAAGCTTGTAGCTCAAGATTTATGAGGTGAATGGATGTCTGTAAAAATATTTCTCTATTTGTTGATGAATATCTTCTGAATTTACGGTTTCAAGGAAAACTGAGCTTACCGAACTCATTTTGGAGAAATTAAGGTAACTCCTGTACTGCATGCTAGTCAAATGAGTGCTAAATTTTCAAAACGCTTTTAGACCAAGTTTAACGTACCGATTAAATGTATTGTTGGTGGATTTGTATTACAGCATATCTTATTAAGATGTAAAAATATTAAAAACGCTAGTTTTGCAAAATTATCAACTGATAAATGTAAATTTCCAAGCTGACACATTTTCACTGTTATTTAACAAAAAATAATCTGCGTTTTTTCATCGATTTTATTGCAACAAGTCTCATTTTGTTCGTCAACGGGTTCTCTATGAATCCACCATGTAGTTGTTTTTTTAACTTGATCGTTTCACTGTTACAGCTAATCGTTCATTAAGTGAAAAAACTTTTTCATTCATAATTTCTCTCAGGAATGAATTTAAAGAAAAATCTACGTGGTGAATTCGTAGAGGATCAGTCGAGGAACAAAATGAGACCTGGTGCAATAAAATCGGTTAAAAAATACTGACGATACTTTGAAAAATACCTGTGAAAATGTGTCATCATGGAAATTAGCACCTATCAGTTGATAGTTTTGCAAAACTATCATTTTCAATATTTTTTCACGTTAATAAAATATGCTTGAATACATATCTACTAATAATAAGTTTAATAGGTACGTTGAACTTGGTCTAAAAGCGTTTTGAAAATTTAGCACTCATTTGACTAGCATGCAGTACAGAGGAGTTACCTTAAATGTCGAAATTGAGTAAAAGTGTCGTTTCATCGCATCGGTTGAACGGGACGAAGTTGCCTTCATATTTTTTTGCTCACATTACTCCTAGTAAAGAAGAAATTCATTTGAAGAACGACAGTTCGGATCAGGACAATATATAAAATGATTTTACTGAAAAGAACAGATAGTTTACCGACTCAAAAGACAAGAAATCACCGAAAATGTGTGACCGCATCACGATCATATCGGGTTAACTGACCAACGGTTGAGTACGAAGAAATGACGCAACAACGTTGCCAAAATTTGTCTCAATTTCAAGGCGATTTTTAGTAACCGAGAATAAATTTTCTATCAACCTTAAGTGATTGCAATAAACGTATTTCTGAATTATTATCGTGACATTAATATTTCTTGACAATAATAAATAATTAATATTATCATTGACACACTTGAAAATGGGGTATTACACATTTTTTTTTAAACTGTTTTAAAATAATCCTGAGATCGTAATGAACCAGTAGAATTTTTATTTCAATTTTATAAGACCGAAAACTGTCTTAAAAACTATTTTTTATTTATGATTTTCAATTTTCGCGCGGAAACGCTAGCCGCCATGTTGTTTCGGTTTGTGACGTCACTCCGTTAGTAAATAATACGATTGTGAAAGACCAAGTAACAAGATTTGTGAAAATAATGAGTTATAATAACTTGTAAAATTTCAAAATAACACAGAGGGCTCGATAAGAATCTAGATTGTTTACTATCGGAGTGACGTCACGTTGGAATCCAACATGGCGGATGGCGCTTTAGACATTTGAAAAACAGATGAAAAAAGACGATGTTTAAAATTGAATTATAAAATTTACATTGCATTTTTATGAATAAATATTGACGTTTCTCGTTTACTTTTTACGAAATCTATCATAATCATGCATTCTTATGTATTTTTTTACATGGCGTAAAATACCCTATTTTCCTATTGTTCATCCGAATGGATAGCAATCATTCAGTATCTTCAAGGTGGCATTGCTGACGTCACTCAATGTATCAGCATAGGAGCATCGTCTCTTATCCCCACCCTCTAAAAAGATTTAGCAACAACCTTAACGATTCTCCGTTGCACTGCAGCCTCCCCGAGATAGTAGATCATTTGCTTTTGCATAAAACACATGTATAAATGGCGAACTAGTGTCGTTAGATAGACGCCGTAACGAACAAGTGATACTCGCGAGGTGGTTTTATCAGCGTCGCACGCAGTTTGTTAAAGCTATACGTGGCAGTGTAAACTAATGGGAGATCATCGTATCGCGTACAAGATCGCAACTAAGCTGACAACAACGGGGAGAGTAAACGTCATAAGTAAATGTAGTTTATAGCGGCGAGGCTGCGAGCTTGTTCTCGCCTAGACATAAGAGATATTGAGGCTAAATGGAACTGTGAGACGGGATGGGCTGGGGGTACGAAAAAAAAAGCAAAACACTACCGAGTTGACCGTTTGATGGACTTAACACTGCAACGTGTTGGGTGGAATATTTATTTATTTTTTACTCGAAAATGATGATGAATTATAATAACCAATGGGATGAAGAATTTTTACTGTCGAAGCAACATTTTTTTCGAGGTCCATTTTTCCCCACTTTCCCATTTTGTAATTATTTTCTCTTTAGACCGGAGCAAAGTAGGATAGATCTAAAGGAAATATCGTATTTTTCAGAAGTTTAAATAGTTTTGTTTATTTCTTAATCTCAGGAAAGACCAGGAAATTCACTTCAATTATTGGCAATTTTTGAAAAATACATTTTCTTGTAGCACGAACCTTTAGACAATTTGTAAAATTTTTTTTACACTGCAATTTCAACCCAACACACTTTGATCACTTGTTTTAAGGTAAGTCCTGTACTGCATGCTAGTCAAATGAGTGCTAAATTTTCAAAACGCTTTTAGACCAAGTTCAACGTACCGATTAAACTTATTGTTAGTACATATGCATTCAAGCATTTTTTATTAACGTGAAAAAATATGAAAAATAATAGTTTTGCAAAACTACCAATTGATAAATGTGAATTTTCATGATGACACATTTTCACAGGTATTTTTCAAAGAATCATCTGTATTTTTTAACCGATTTTATTGCACCAAGTCTCATTTTGTTCCTCATCTGATCCTCTACGAATTCGCCACGTAGATTTTTCTTTAAATTCATTCCTTCAGAAATTATGAATGAAATAGTTTTTTCACTTAATGAACAATTAGCTGCATCAGTGAAACGATCAAGTTAAAAAAATAACTACATGGTGGATTCATAGAGAACCCGTTGACGAACAAAATGAGACTTGTTGCAATAAAATCGATGAAAAAACGCAGATTATTTTTTGTTAAATAACAGTGAAAATGTGTCAGCGTGGAAATTTGCATTTATCAGCTGATAGTTTTGCAAAACTAGCGTTTTTAATATTTTTACATCTTAATAAGATATGCTGTAATACAAATCCACTAACAATATATTTAATCGATACGTTAAACTTGATCTAAAAGCGTTTTGAAAATTTAGCACTCATTTGACTAGCATGCAGTACAGTAGTTACCTTAAGAAGCAGTAAAAAAAACGGGACTTTTCAAAATTTCTTCTATTTACATTTTTTCTAAATTTCATTTTTTTTCTTCCTCTCTTTGAGACACACCTTTTCAAAATTAAAAAAAAACTCCACTTTTCGCCTCCTCTGGAACAATATAGGACACTGTGGGAATGAAAAAATAAAAAATATTCATTTTTCAAAGTACCACGTTCGGTCTCGGTGCCTCGTTTTACCCTGACTTTCTCTATATCAATAGATATTCAAAGATATATACAAGTACTCCGGAAATATCGAATTACTTAAGGAACACGAATAAATCGTGGGAGAACGATAACAGCGAGGGTTGATTGAGGAATATAGGATCGTTACCTCGTGTATCATCAGCATCTCGCAATTTTCCATCCCTTCGGCATACACCCTATCGGCCAAGTGTGCAAACATTTCTACTCGGCGTTGTTATGTATACGATCCTGGCGACCTACATCCAACGACGGAAGCAGCTATGTGCAATTTTACATAACATTTCAACTGTTGTATATTCACATGCAGAGAAGAAAAAAATTGCACAAGTGTCACTTGCACTTCTATATTTATCTTCTCGGCTTACAGAGCAGTGACAATTTGTCTTGATCTGTGAAAATAGGTGCTCTCGAAAGCGTGGATTTGTTTGACTCGTTGAACGATGCGAGCTTTTATTTTATTCTCGAAGTACGCATGATGGGTTATTGATTCTCAATTCTCAATTATTTTGGCCATTTTTAGAAAAAGTATTCGGAGAGAGTTTGAAATAAACGTCGAAACAAAAAATTCGATAAATTACAGAACCGAATGAGTGGCTTATACTTCTGTTTTTGTTTGCTGATGTTGTTTGGATCTGTTCAGATGGAATGGAATTTCGGATGAAGCGAAAATAGCGGAAAATCGATTTATACCAAATGCCGCCACTTTTGAGGCCGTAATGGAAAATAAAGTCTGAACGAACACACGAAATTCGGTTTACCGTCGTTTTTTTCACACGAAACGATAAGCTTTTACTTCACGTGACTTTTCGCTCAAATTGTCTTACTGCGGATGAGTTCAAAAAGAGGCAAGGAAGGACTCTTATCTTTATGCCAGACTGTTCCTCTATTTACGACACCCAAGCGCATCGTTCTTGAATACATACTTTCACCCCGCATTATTCAAAATAAATGTCCTTTTCTCCTTCCCCTTTCTCTCTCTCTCTCTCTCTCGCTCTGCCTCGCTCTTTACTACCATCCTTTTTCCTCAATCTCCCTTTCGTTTCCTCAACTTTTCTCCTCGGCTCGGAGAGGTACTTTGGGGGGGGATGGCAGCACACACTCAGCCAGCTCGAACGAATTTATAGCGCAGCCTCAAGATATTTTTGACCCCTTATAAATTTATAACTCTTTTCATAAATGCAGACTCAACTGCTTCGTGGAAGGGGTATTTGTTTCTCTGCAACGAATAAAAAGAAAAACGTTTCAATTTGACGCCTAAAAAATTGCAACAAGTCTCATTTTGTTCCTTAACTGATCCTCTACGGATCCACCATGTAGTTGTTTTTTTAACTTAATCGTTTCACCGTTGCAGCTAATTGTTCATGAAGTGAAAAAACTTATTCATGAATAATTTATGAAGGAATGAATTTAAAGAAAAATCTACGTGGTGAATTCGTAGAGGATCAGCTGAGGCACAAAATGAGACTTGGTACAATAAAATCGGTTAAAAAATATAGATGATTCTTTGAAAAATACTTGTGAAAATGCATTTTCAACTGTATAAATGCATTTCGGGGAGGGTTTCGGTTTGTCCGGCTGTTCCACTTTGCCCTAATCTCTCCTATTCGAGAAAGAAAGTGCATTTTATGTTTGCATAACATTTCATGTCTTTATTAGAGTTTTTCCATGATGATTTTCCCCAAAATAAGAAAAAAACCTAGAAAAGTCGTTTGAGGGACCGGTAAATATTTTTTTTTAGTCTTAAATTTTGGGAAAATTTCTTTTTTTACATGTACTAACATCCCTTTTCGAGTCATGAAAAAAAAAATCGATTTTTTTTAAGCACCCTAATAAACATAGAGAAATAACCGCCATACGTTTGTAGAATAAAATCAAGAAAAAAATTCTCACTCGTACTTCAAAGAAATCAGTCACGCGTAAGCTCACGATTTCAAACGATTTATCAGAAAACTTGGCGAATTTTTGAGCCCTTGAAAATGACGGTACAAGGCTCAGTTGAATATCACGCAATTTATTATCCGAGCTCGCAAGTCTTTACAGAAAATAATGCAATGTCGAGAGCACGAGGAAGAGAAAACGAGAGATGGAATTAGGGGTGAATCCGAAATGATTGTTCGGCGTGACGAGGAGGGATGAGAGATCTTGGCAGCATCAATGTCCCAGGACTCGTAGAAAATCTAGCAAAATGTCAAACTCACGAACTATAAACATGACGAGCAATATTCTCCTCGACACATTCAGCAAAATTTAGCCAACGTGTATTATTGTCCTCTCCCCACGAAATAACTCGGAGCAAATGAGGATCGTTGCGTCGTACTATTTCGCGTTAAATAAAATGAGCAATTACGTTTCACTGAGTAATTACGACAATTTGAAGCTCGAACGATTCGAAAGAAATTGTACGAGATTGGAGTGCATTTTTCACCGAGTCGAGTTCGCATATTCGACGAAAAAGAATCCCATTTTTAAAGGAAACTGTAAGTGCCTTGAATTTTTCAAAAATTTGTCAACTCGTCGCTAATTGCAGAGAAAATCTAATTAGATTCGTAGCAAAGAGACGTGAAATGAATATTGGACGGAAGTGAGTGACTCGCTGACACTGCACAAAGGTTTCATGGGGAATACGAGAAAAACTGGAATTTCGAAGATGGAAAATTTAACTGATTCAACGTACCTACCCTTTCATCTCGTACTCGCAAAACGCTCCTTTATAGAATTACTGTTTTCTCTCTCTCATTCCCACCCCACCCTATTTCCCCTGGAGGACTTTTTCTCTCCACTTTTTATTCTCCTTAGAATATCTCGGTCGTACTTTCAATAGTGTCCTGAAGCGTCTCCTGGCGAGCTGTTTATCCGGACTTATTGAAAGTGAGTACGTGCAGGGAGAGAGCAACGAGAAAAAAGAAAGAAAATATTTCCAGTCGAGCAGAGAAAAGAAAGGATCGCTGCATTCAAGCATCTACTATGAGGTTTTTCATGTACACCGGAGCACATTCTTTTAGCCTGGTAGAATAACCAAATAAGCCTCGAAATGTAAATCAAATAGAGGAAGAGTTACATACAGCCTGAAAAAAGAGAGCACCGCAGGAACGAGACACAAGACTCTGGGGAATTGGATTTCGAGAAGTTCTCTCAAGATACAAGTATCGCTTTGGACTCCTTCTCGTGCACATAGCCCGCGATGCTTGGCACACATTCAGTGGATTTGTTTGAAATCCTGTACAACACATCCGTCGAAGAAACATGAAAAAGTATGACTATAGATTGGCCGAAAAGTCACTGCAGTGACTTTCACCTTCATTTGAAAATCTCTCACTTCATCAAAAGCCTAAAAAGTCGAAAGTTTACAGCTTTGAATACGTTTGCTCGGGTTTTGTAACTAGCAGCACCAGCAGTGAGAGCGCTTCCGAGATTGGTCGTCGATGATCTCCCAAGTTAAGCAGCTTCGGGCGAGGTCAATACTCGGTTGGGTGACCACTCAGCCATGGACGAGCTGGCACATCAATAAAGCTCCCTTATCTCTCGCTGGGGAGGGCAGTTTCCCGAAATTCTGATGCTGCTAACCGCCCGAAACTCACAATCTGATAATTATAAACAGACGTTTTTATGTCGACCGAATATTCCACGATTTCTCTCGGCCCTTGTGCAAATACGATACGGTTATACATTAGGAAATAAGAGCTGTGGGATTGTGGGGGGAATACGCAATTATTTTGAAGGGAGTCTCACGGCAGATGGCAATTAGTAAAATGGCCAAAAAGCAGATTTGAATGATGAAATAAATTCACGGGCAGCTAGATACAAATATCGTTGATTCAACAAGCTTTTTTGTTGGATCGATAAACCGTGTACGAAGAAAATAAAACTCGTTTATTTAACAAACGGACCACTTGGCGAGTTCGTGACTATGAGAAGTACATATTGACGTGAGCAGAAAATTCCGCGGTACCTCAACCAATTTTTTTTGCGCTCTAATTTGTTTTCTGCGTTATTTTTTCAAGGCATTCGGTTATTGGTACTCTCGAAGTTTATATTTATTAAATGACTTTTTTTCGAGTGTTGGGATGGTTTTTCATTATTTAAAGCTACTTTTAGAAGGTTTGTTGAGAGTATGGATCAGTCGAGTAACCTCATTTGGAATTTTTGAAACCGAAATTCTTTGACACAGTTTGACCGATTAAAAAAGGGCTCTGTCAGCCTACGCAGGACGATGGCAAACTCGGCTGGCAGAGCCTTTTTTTAATCGGTCAAACTGTATCTAAGAATTTCGATTTCGAAATTTGCACTCACGGTTGCGATATACCGATTGATCCATCCTCGTAATTGGCTTGAATTTATTCAATTATTCATGATTTCGAAATATTCGTCGATTGAATTACTCTCTGTGAAATTTCAACCTAGTTTTTTGCTATCTGGAACTGCTATTTGGAAGGAGTATTTTTTTGTCCTAGTTCCATGTGTAGTCTATTCTTGCAATTTGAAGACCGACGTTTGAGTGACAAAATCGCTTAAAAAAAATCACTTTCAAGATCCATCAAATTCTTGATCTATTTCCATTCTCCTTTTCCCTCTTATGAAATCTTACAGAAATCAAATAATCTTTAAGGTGTACTGCATGCTAGTCAAATGAGTGCTAAATTTTCAAAACGCTTTTAGACCAAGTTTAACGTACCGATTTAACTTATTGTTCGTAGATATGCATTCAAGCATATCTTATTAACATGTAAAAATATTAAAAACGCTAGTTTTGCAAAACCATCAACTGGTAAATGCAAATTTCCACGCTGACACATTTTCACTGGTATTTTTCAAAGAATCATCTACGTTTTTTCATCGATTTTATTGCAACAAGTCTCATTTTGTTCGTCAACTGGTTCTCTATGAATCCGCTATGTAGTTGTTTTTTTTAACTTGATCGTTTCACTGTTGCAGCTAATTGTTCATTAAGTGAAAAAACTTTTTCATTCATAATTTCTGAAGGAATGAATTTGAAGTAAAATCCACGTGGTGAATTCGTAGAGGATCAGTCGAGGAACAAAATGAGACTTGGTGCAATAAAATCGGTTAAAAAATACAGACGATTCTTTGAAAAATATCTGTGAAAATGTGTCATCATGGAAATTTGCATCTATCAGTTGACAGTTTTGCAAAACTATCATTTTAAATATCTTTTCACGTTAATAAAATATGCTTGAATACATATCTACTAATAATAAGTTTAATAGGTACGTTGAACTTGGTCTAAAAGCGTTTTGAAAATTTAGCACTCATTTGACTAGCATGTAGTACAGGAGTTACCTTAACATTCGACGAGCAACGAAAAATATTTGAGGGACATTTCGAAAGGATTTATAGATTGTTTCGTAGAACGCAGTACAAATAAATCGTTTATCTCAGGGACGAAAATATAGTCACTAATTGTGAGTGTTATCTATGGGGAGAGCGATAAAATGAAACGTTTATCCAATGTCGAGATACCAATCAATCGCTTTTGATTGAATTCCCATCAAACTATCATCATCATCATTATTCATGTCGTTGTTTAATTGAAAAATGGTTTCGGAGTTATTAACATATATCGGGCCCGAATACCCGGGCACACACAATTTTATCTGCCACCGTTTATGAGAATGGCAATACACACGATCTCGTCTCTCGAGCAACGGTGGAAATATCGTACACGCAAACTGTCACATATTTTCACATCTTCTGTGTTGCCTCGCTCCCTCTCTCGTCGCATGAGCTACTCGTCGCAGCGAGTATCGTTAAAACTGTCGTGCCCACATGTTGGAAAAACGACACTTTGCCTGTCGATACATTAATTAAAATAGCAATAACGCGAAACTGCATCGTTCGACTTTGCCGCATGGCGTTTCCCTTGAATTTTCAGACTTTTCCATATCGCAGCTATATTTTTGTGAAATTTCAATCCTCCACAAAATCTCTTCGGTGCTCGGTATTTTCGATAATAAAATTTTACCGATACCTTCCAAAGCAGAAATGAAAAATAGTCCGAATACTCGGTTGTAGCGTTTTGTAAAAGGAATCTCCCCCCTCCCCCCCACCCTCACTTTTCCCCCGCCCCTCCCCAGTCGTTCTCTTCTCTCTCATGATCATTGATTTGATTTCTTTTCTAATAAATCTTTTTCATTTGCTTAAGGAAGTTTAGACATTAGAATGAAAATGATGTCATCGCTTTTAAACCCATTGCAACTTATAAAGTGAAGTGTATAAGCAAAATCAATTAAATTTACAGACACTTTAGGAGCGTCGTTGCTGAGAAAAATCAATAACAATTTGGGCCAAATAACATGTAACCTTTATGGAAGTCAAGACACATTCAGTGATATCCCTGTTAAAAATGATGCTAAAAATATGAAATTTTTTGGGCAACATGAACAAGGCTTGCTGAATAATGTCAATTTTTTCAGATTTATTAGGAGATTTGCTGAGATTATATTAATAATAATCCGTTTCTCGTGCAGTTTTTTTGAGGCTAGGATCGTCACCGTCCGTGCTTTCGACTGAGCTTTCACCAGTTTTTCGTCTTTTTTTCCCCCAAATCTTCTTTAAAGTGTATGCAACATTGGCAAACTGTAAACTGGCCTAACTTTTGAAAGGTACAGGTCATAACTTTTGGGTAAAAAAAATGACTGTACGGCCTCAACTTCCTTAATAAATATCTCGGGTATTTCAAATTAAGTGGATCATCCCAATTTCATGGTGAGGGACTCTTTTTACAAAGCTGAAAATTTGAGAGGTTTTTGTTTTTGTTTTTCTTGTCTACAAACCACAAAAAAATTGGTTTTTGCGGGAAAAGATTTGGATATTTCTTCTGTACGAAGAAGCCGAATGTGGACGTTGAGTTTATCCTCTCGGATGATGAATATTAAAGCGTTGGCACATTATGTAAGTATTACCTTATCGCCCTTTTGCAGTCCGGCTTTCTCGGCTGGCCCACCGGGAACGGTACAAACGATCGCGGCGTACATGCGTCCATCGAGACTTTTCTTGCCACCGACAACGCGCATCCCGAATCCTCGTGCTGCAACGAAAGAAGAAAGAAAATGTTGAATCAAATAAATAATCGTGATGAATATCGAAAAGTGTACTGCGTAATTCATTAATCATTCTGCCCCTTTTGGATTCTCGAGTATTTGAACACGCATTGCTTGCCAGAACGAAGCCTCGATACACATAATAATGCACTACCGAGGCGTGCACACTTCACTAGATCCGTCAATCACAGCTTCCATGAATCTCGCTGGAATTATACGAATCAGGGGCGATAGGAGAGGGTCGATAAATCCCATGCGAATTAGTACAGTTTATTCTTTCATCGTTCACTGACTCCATCGCAAACGTGCCTCATCGCGAGGGTTATTTCGACCCCATGAATAGGTTTGTTGAAAAAAAAGAGCATCACGATCGTGTGACTATAAATAATTTGATACGAACGTTATAAGAACTTCTCACTTGGAGCTCTGAACATTTCGTCTGAATGAATTGAATGTTCTTGTGTGAGATCAGAAAATAACGTGAATTTTATTTGTTAGGGGGTTTTCGTTCGATTTTTTGGTCAAATGAAAAGCATTCGCGAAAGTGAACAATTTACAAGGTAAAATCGTGTTGTTGAAAAGAAAAAAGATTGGTTTACAGTGAACGAACACGCCTGAGAAGTATAAAGTCCCCGAATTCCTGCGGAGGATTTTTCTCCAGGCAAGCATTCTTTTCAATTCACCTGCAGTCTGAAGCGGTCTTTTGTTGCTTAAGAAATCGATTCACTTGATGTGCAGGATTTTTCATCGATGAAGGGAAGAGCGTGGTCAAAAGCAAGCACGTAACTCCACTAGTGAACTAATCTCTTCGGTGAGTTACAGATTCGAAAGGCTCAAAGTACAGGGAGCGTGTGGACAATGCGATATTGGAAGTCTGAGAGGAAAAGATTATTGCAGGACGAAAGCTCTCGGTTATCGTTGCTTGTAGCCCATTGAGCTGCGACGAATAATGAAAGCTCCATGTAAAAAGTAAAACGAGAGGAAAAAGGGATGTTCGGTCAAAGCGTAATGCATTTTTGTACATATATAAAGAAATAAAATTGACAAGATCCAGTCCATAAAATAATATTGATAGCAAGCTTCCTTTCGTGGCATTCCAGTGGAGAAAGCAAGTTCAACAAACGTATTTAGCATTAGTTGCATGGACACAGAGAAACCTATTTGTTCGAGGTTCCACACGGAATGAAGGAAAACAACGTTCTCAAACGAAGCCTGCAGATCCACTGGATCGCTAACCGCGTGCGTTCCAACATAATAGTCCAAGAGAGGATTGTGGTTGGAAGATAAGCCCACGAAACCGCCACCGTTCAGGCGAGCCTTCAGAGCTGTCGCAAACATTCGGTCTCCTCTCGCGTTATACGCATCTGGCCAACGGAACATCTCGAACAGCCCTTGCTTTCTCCAGCACCAACCCTCTCAGTCATTCCAGTTTCATGTGATCCGTCCACCCCTAATTGTCGCTTCCTCTGCTCGGCGCCTCGCTCATTACGAACGCTCGCGGTTCTCTCGTTGCTCTCAGAAATAAAGAAAAGCTCTTCGATGCGAGCAAGACAAAAATAATCAAACGCGGGTGGGGATGAAATGTTAGAATTACTCAAATTTCGAACAACTGAAATCTCGAGTTTATAAACTTCGAGTGATAATACGGAGACAGATAATTTAGAGTAGAGCTTCGAATGTCGAAAATCAATAAAGTGGAATGTTTAAGGCTCGAAGCACGTTTACATCGAAAATGGAATGTAACAATCGCACATATTTATAGAACGACGACTAAAATATCGTTTTTCTGAAAATTTGACTATCACTCTTTCGATTAATAAACTACGATCAGCGATACTGTGAATATTCACAATTTTGAAAACATAATAACGAAATACTAAATGTTACTGAGATTGGAATACTGAAAGACCAAAAAGTCGAACGGTCCAAATGGCGAAACGTTAGAAAGTCGACCGATCGAAACAAAGAAATGCAACGGAGCTCGAAACACGCGCGTCTCACTAATTTACTCAGACTGGTGATCTCCAATTTCAAACATTGCCATTTCGACTTTCACCCTTTTGAGCCACGGCTCTACTCTGCATATCCAAGTTTTATAGGCTCGAAAAATTCACTTTCGATTTTTTGCTACTCTATAATTCTGGTCCGTCTATAAAACAACTACTCACCATTTTGAATTCGAAAACATAAACATTCGCCATTCGTATGGTCTGTCAAAATTGCGTTCGAAATACAAAAACTATTAAAATATATATTTTCGTGTGAATACGAAATCAAAGGAATATTCGGCTAAACGCGTAATCTCTTAAATAGTCAATCGGAAATAAGAATTTCGAATAACTCATTTTTCTCCATAATCTGATATTACAACTTAAAAGATTTCGAAGTATCGTAAGTACGCTTCAACAATTTGGTTATTTGAAAGCCCTCCTAAAATCTGAACATGCATGAAACAGCCATTTTGTGAACAGATCCAAAATTCTACACAGTTGCGCACTATCAGTATGAGAGTTCGGAACAATGCTGTCGGAGATTGAGCTGACGTCGGTTGTAACAAAGGCTTGGTTCGAAGTGGTGTGTAATATAGTATATGCAGGCGATCCTTGATTTTCATGGTCCCACGATTTCTATTCGATCGTCACATCGAATAGGTAACCTTATACTCCAAGTAACATCGCTCCATTAACCGACGTATTCAATGGATGCCCTGTTATTAGCCATGAACACAAAGTTCTTGCCGAGGGCTTGTCGGCCTTCGAATGAGGTTGAGACTCGCAAGGGCGTACGCAGCTCGTGACTAAGCAGAGAATCAAACCTCTCCAGAGAGCTTCATTCAAAAGACGCATCTTTCTATCCATAATAATAGAATACTGCGTGGGCGAATTTACGCGTGATCAGTCAACCCAGAGGGAAAACCGAACTGGAAGCTTCTAATTCACTGTTCTGTTGTTATATCGAGAAGAGATTTGACAGGCCAATGTCGATTACTTTACGAAATAAATGTATAGCCTAAAAATAGGCATTAGCTGTTGACGTTTCAAACGAGAATTTTCCATGGACTCTTCCTATTTCAAACATCGTCGACGTATCCTAATACGATTTGTTACACATGTGCGAAATGGTTAAATTCTGCTTTTTATCTTTCAACCGAACAAATAAAAATGTTCACTTTTTCGGCTCGGAAGCAGAATTCTTTTTATCCAGCAGGATAAACATTTCCACTTTTTCGGTGTTTATCGTTTTGTCCGGCTGTTACATTCTTCCCTACCTTAATTATTGATCGCTGCATTACTCGGCCTCATTCTTCATACTTCTCGTCGTTAATTAGATTCTGTTTCCTGAGCGTTCATACCACAGGATAATGAGCATTCTTAACTTTTCGTGGCATCAACACGAGGACGGTTCTTCGTGTGAGTATGGAATGAAACATCAATGAAGTTCAGTGACGCACGAATGTGTAAACCTCCTGAAGAAAGTTTTATTAAAAACTGGGAATTAGTTTATTTTTGGAGAACTGTACGGTTGAACTCAAAATGGGGGCTTCGTCGTTAAGCACATTTTTCGTGATGAATTTTCTCTGTTGAATAAAGCTCAACACGCGATAATAGAAAATTTGACTTACCTTTATGAGGGAGTTAGAAAGGAGAATAAAGAATTCTCGAAGGACGGATACAACGATGGAGCTAAGAAAAACTTGAACCCCAATATTTTTAATCGGACAGGAGCTGGCAATACGTCCTCATAATCATCCATAAATGTGGAAAGCACCATGGAGATCGTTACTTTTTTATGGTTGTGATAATGAGCCCTTATAAAATGTAACAGGTCCGAAGGGTGATAATGATTTATCAGCGTTGACAATGGAGCCATAAATGTCTCGAAAACGATATTTCACCCTGCCACGAATTGGATTAACTCGAAAGATTATTATGAGGTATGAGGCCTTTATTTTCATCGTTTCTCAGGCGGGGCTAGAACAGCGATTGGAAGGAGAATAAATCTAGTGAAAAATGAATCGCGATTTAAAAATAGGAGTCTGACTGTAGACTGAGCCAAACCACTGATTGATGAAACTCGAGCTCGTCTCGAATGGCCAGATCATTAAAAGTTCATAGAATAGCCTAAATTTGTTGCTTTCTCGAATGAGCTCAGTCAACATTACGCTACCTTCGAAAATTGCTCAACAATATTATTTCCTCGTGCGATGATGAAAGCCGCCACGGAAGGCCGTGAAACACGGGTTTTGGTGAACCGCACGGACAACCCACCCCCTTTCCACTCAGAATTCAAAATGTCCATCCCCGATACACCAACGGACAGACAGACATGTACTTATTCATTCGAGGGACACGTGTTTCAGAGCGTTTGCCAGATTTGCGACAATCACCTCGTTCATTTAATCATTCGAGAATATGAAGCCAGCCGCGGTGCAACGTCGATCAGGCTTTGGCGTTGTCATTAAAATCTAATCAGTTATCAACTGCATCGGTATAATGCATGCAGCGGATGAATAATACTTGTGACCAATTCATCAGTTATCAACGATATATTTATGCGTTGTTATTAGTAAGAAATTTCGTTGTCAATGTTGGATTTTCGTGACAATGAGAGATTATGCTTTTTTACGAATTATGGTGGCGCGTTCCAGACTATTTTTTATTAGCCAACACTCTGTGACAGTGGATTAAGGTAGTTCGATAGCTGAGTGACGTACAAAAAATAGGGTGCAGCCCCCTTCCTGTGCGAACATCATTCGTTGTGAAATACGCTCCAAAAATCATTCAAATTATCGTTAATGATCGGTAAAAAAATCTATGGTTATGACATTTTACTAAAATTTCATAATTCCTCGTGATTTTGGAATTTTATATTTCCAGCCGTCTGAGACGAGCGCAGCGTTCTAAAGTATAGTGATAATCGTGGCCTGTTTCACGCGACAGCGTTGCCACGCGTCGCGAACCTTGAAATTCTCCCGCTCAAATTCTAATACGCGCGATTTTTATTACAATCATTTCTTTCCCAAAAACTAGAAGGTAGATCGTGTTTTTTTATTATTTTTTTTTTTTCAGAAAATACTCCAACACTGTGCTTTTTTGAATGAAAATCGTAAGAACGGCTCTCGAGTTATTTCGATACACATTTTTTGTTTGACGATTACCATGTGTTCAGATGGAGAAACCATAGAACTTTAACTTGCGATATCTGAAAAACTATAGAGTAGAATTCTTTTTTTTTTTAATTTTTTTAATCGATAGATTTTTCTGATTTTTCGGACTTTGCTATTGAACAACCTTAATATCCCCGTTTTTCTTTTTTTTTTTTTATCCAATTTTATTATAGGATCGGATATAATAAATTCGAAATTCTTTATTTTCAATTTCAAAAGAATTACAATATTTTTTTTTGTTTTTAAACGACTTCGTTCTTCGAGGTTCCCGAACAAAACTGTCACTTCTCTAGATATTTTATTTTTCCTCACTTTCAATTATTTTTTAAGGAAAAGTTGTTCTTTTTACCATCGCTTTTTACCATATGAAAATATCACATTTCGAATACGTCTTCTCTTTCATGTTCCGCTTCCACGATTGTAAACCATTATGAAGCATGCAGGAATGAATAAGTTTCTAAAACAAATGAAAATCTCGGTTATTTGAGTATGGATTAACGGATTTGAATAATTTTGGCTCAGGCCTCGGGTTATGGAGTCGGACGAGGCTACTGAATTTCAGGAAAGTGCTGCACCCAAGAGAAATACGAGTATCATGAAAACGCACACTCGGTGGTTGTGCCAGGTTGTGCGAAGGGTGGTTTTCCGGGCATAGGGAATGTTGGACGTACATCTCAATCCTTTCAACTCGTGTTCGAGCCTCGCAACTTTTGCAAGTATGCATGAGAGCCAAGTTGCTTCCCTTGAATTCGTACAAGGTTAATTCGAAGGCTGAAAAACCCTCGAAATAAAGTTAACTTCGGACTCAATTATATTTGTTTAATAACACGTCGAGTAACAACTGCGGAGGGTTATGGAAGAGAATAAAGCTTAATTAATATTTGACTCATCAGAATATTAAAGTAAAACAAATTTGCACTAATAAAAGATCTTATATTTTCTTAAGACATCGAACATTTCATTTCGTCCTTTGTTTTACTTATCGATACGAAAATTCCAAGTACTAACGAAATAGATCGATGTTTATTGGGCAACAAAATTTATCTCGAAACCGAATTTATCGTTTTTTTGTTTTCCAGCCTTTCATGCTAGTTTTACGATTGTAACTAAATTGGTAATGAAAATTCATAAAATAAAAAACTTTTATCCAGCACAGAAGGGACATCCAACCGACCCGGAAACTCGAATTCGTTTTTTCTACTCTTCAATCGATGTCGCATTTTTGAATTTTATTACTCAATCTAACACACAAAATGACGTGCTACCACAATTTTATCCGATTTTTCGTTCTCTGAGAGTATTAAGCTTATAAGAACATTTGTAATGAACACACACGAGCCTTTCGACCTTCGAGCAGGTGAGTCGAGTTCACCGTCGACACATGATAACCTCATGAGTCTACGGTTCGTATGGAAATCCGAGCACATCGAGCAGCCAGTTCAGAAGGGCTGCTTAATTAAGCGCTTATCGCTCGCCCAGTGGGCGACCGAGAGAGCGAGTGAATGAGAACATGGAGCATTTGAGAAGTGAAGCGAATAATACAGTAATAGAACAGAGTGAAAACGCGAATAGAATAATGTTTCGAGCTACGAAGAGGGCTTAATTTCATTCCGATACACAGGCATTAATTCCTCGAGCACTCGCGCCATTCCTCAACCCGTACGATGTAACTCATATGCCAAATGGAACTATGTGCTTGTACGTAAATTTGAGGATAATAATGTTCAATCTTTCATTAAGAGGATGGATCAGTCGGTATATCGCAGTCATGAGTGCGGGAGAAATAGCTGCAAATTTCGAAATCGAAATTCTTTGACACAGTTCAACCGATTAAAAAAAGGCTCTGTCAACCGATTTTTGCCACTTTTAATCTGTCAAAAATTCCAAGTGAGGTTAGTCGCCTTACCACGAACTAGTTCAGAGCCAACTTCAATTGGGGAAAATCACGAAGTGAACTCTGTTCAATATTGACGACGAAAACTCTTTGAGCGTTCTCGTATATGTTATTGCATTTTTCACAGCAGTCAAAAAAGCAGATTCGTCAGGGAGAAAAATCGTCGATGAGAACGAATCGCTTTTTACAAGTTTTTGCTTCCTACGAGTTTTATTTTTGATGGAGATTCAATAATCGGTTACCTCATTCCATTATGCAACTAGTAAAAGAGGAAATTAGAATTCTTTCGATAAGCATAGAGCACACCGTGTTGAAGCGCGAAAAGTGTGTTCTGTACCGTTACTCCGATCGGTTGCCAGCGGCTGCTTCCTGTCCAATGGCATGTAATTATCATCGTTCGGATAAAGGCCCACAAACAGCCCACGCAGGTTGAAATATCGTGTGCTGGGAATACCAGTAAAGTCGTGCTAGTTTTAAAGTGAAAATATGCCTCGATTCGGATACGCGATTATACAATAGGACGATACCGGGAACCCTGCATTCACATCAGAATAAGGAGGTTGAAGCGTATCTTATGTTAAAACTATTTTTCAACTTTGCACATTAAAATTTTTTAAACAGAAAGCTTAAGTCAGTATTAAACTTCTGGCGGTATATGCCGATGAATCACCGTCGCGAAATTGAGATATTTATTGTTGAAGTTTGCAATTTTTCGAAAGCTTCCGCATAAGGGCCCATGTTTAACCTTGTCATTTTCAACAATGAATATCTCGATTACTAGGAAGTGAAACCTCTCCAAATTTTTCACACATAATTAAGCGCTATTCAAGAAGATTCACGTAAATTTTCAATTCATTAATTTGGAATAATAAAATCTAATGTATTTTTCGTATGATGTCCTATATATATCGCTTCAACTTCCTTTTACTTGTGATTCGAAAAAGCAACTGAACTTCTTTGCTCTTTTAATGATGAAAGAAACGATTAAAATTTATTCGAAAAATTATTAAAATTATGTGTAACTTAATGGTTCAGATTGATCAATTTTTAATATAATGTTAAAATACTTTCGTGGTAAAATCGTCAAGCTAAATGTGACAACAGCCAATTTCTATTTACATACGTATGCATATCTATATTTTAAACCAACTGGCTCATGGTGTTGTCAAACAAACCTTCTGCCGTTTATGTCATTATTACTCGTTAACCCCAAATAAGTGTTTTTCTTTTTCCATCCCAAGTGATTTTCACCGGTAGCAAAGCTTTCTGAAAACATTATTAAAGACATTCTATTTTCTTATTCTCGTTTTTGGCTCTTCAAAGTTGGAAGGATCCTATTTTATTAAATCCAAATCGTCGTCACGCAGGGAGTGTGCCTGTCATAAGAGCCTAAAATGTGATTTTTGTAAATTATTTTCTCGACAAGTGGACGGTAGATCCTACAATAATTCCAGGTAGCACGTTGTATATTTCTAGCATATTTCCAAATTTCTACTCTTGAAGTTGGAATTTTCGATTTCCAGCATTAGATTCGCGTGATCTTCCTTAACTGCAATGTTTTCGGGGAGAGTGAATCTGCAGTTCGATCTAAAATTATTTTATTCGCTTAATCATATTTGACCTTGTGATGGTCATATATTTCATTGGCATTCCGTAATGCCACATTTCGTTGTTCCAATGACTTTTTTTCTCAGTTTGCAGTACATCAGGAGATGGAGGCTAGGCATAATTTCAAGTTATTTCGGACATAACGATCTCATTTTGATTGAGTTTCGTAGCATAATAAGACTATATTCAAACGGAGAAACGAGCTCATCCGTCATCGATAACTTCGTGAAAATGTAAATGAATGACAACGCGAAGAATACGCGAAGAATCATTATTTTTCATTTCCTTTCGAACGAATTTTGGCCCAGCCTCGTGTTCCACAAAATTTTTTAATAATTCGAAGTGGAACGCGAAAAAATATAAGGTTTATTGGCAAACACCGATGATTGAAGGAGTTTCGTGACGGTGGATACATGCTTGAGGCAGGCTCACATGAAATTAAAAGGCAGTAAGTACGATTGACGAGGCTTTTTTATCCCCTTCGGCAAATTTCACAAAAAAATGTCTTTCACGTCTCTTGCTATATCTATCTATGGGTCTGGCTGTATATAGAAATAGAAAGTAATTCCACGGAATGGAGTCAAACCCTGACTGCGAGGGTGGTTTATACCGTCGAAGTAAAAGCCTCTCTTTTTCCTCGTCCATAGAGAGCTCTTTCCTGAGATACTAGCAAAAGGGCGACTCGGGAGGAAACGAAGAAGAAAGGAAACTAAATAGTGCTCCGAGTATACATATAACGTGAGGGAAATGGAAGGACCTGTTGCCCGATAAATATCTATGTATATATCAAATATCCTCATACGTGTCTATCCATGTGCACCGACACTAAAATCTTGTGGCCATTCCGTGTAGTATACTCAACCACCATTTTCATTGAATCAAAACTCCGCCCTCCGTCCTCTGACCTCAGTACCATCTTTTTCCCATCCTTTGTATCCTCTTCTTGTTTCCCTTTTTTTTTACCTCTTACCAGCTTATTTTTGACTTGATGCGAAAACCCACTGTCCTTTTTATTGTTGTGAAAAAAAAGATCCATGTCAGAGTCGAATCCGTCCTGGGCAATTATCCGTATAATAGTTATCTTTCACCCAGGCCAAGCTTTTGCTGTTTTGTAGGTCACGCTGCTTCCTTCTTCGGTCATGCGATCCATCAACGAAGATATAGTTTTTTTTAATAATTTGGGATTCCGGGTGCCTCAAACGTCGAGACTCTTGCAAAAGAGTCTCTTAGAGTCTTTGGGTGGGCATTAAGTGTTAGAATGACTCCAATTTCGAACAGCTGAAATCTCGAGCTTATAAACTTCGAATTATAACATGGAGACAGATCGATTCGACTAGTGCTTTGAGTGTCGAAAATAAATAAAGTAGAAACTTCAAAGTTCGGAGCACGTTTACGAAAACATAATGTAACAATCGGCCATTGATCGTTTTTCCCCGAAAATTCGACTATCGCTCTTTCTATTCATAAATTACTGCAATCAGCAATACCGTGAATAATCACAATTTCGAAAATATATAATAACGAAAGAGAAAATGTTACTGAGGTTGAAATACTGAAACGTCAAAAAGACGAACGGTCAAAATGGCGAAACGTTAGAAAGTCGACCGCTCAAAATAAAGAAATGTACAGCAAAAGATGCCCAGACTGGTGATCTCTCCAACGTCAAAAATCGCCATTTTGATTTTCGCCTTTTCGAGTCCTCGCAATTCTACATATCCAAGTTTTATACAGGCTCGAAAAATTCACTCCCGATTTTTCGTTCCGAACATAAAACAGTGCTGAGAGTGTCGGAAAAGTTGCAGGAATTTGCTTCATCTTCTCACCGTCTCTCAATCTCCGTTGACAGCTGGCAAAATTTTGAATATTTGCTGGAAAAAAGGCTGAGGAGTGACTCTCGAACTAGTTCGATTACGGTTCCTTGATCAGAACCCAAACAATCGTCGGTCATTGTCACGATCATGGGTAGTGCTTCGCGTGCTGACTCACCCCGTTCGTGCAATTCTGTAAACACAGAGGACTCTGTCGAAAGGGTAAGCGATCGTTGACTTCACAGCGGACGGCATATTCTGTCTCGTTCTGGTCACTGGTGTTTTCCTCTATGCACGGAAGCTTCAGTTCCAGTGTTACCTGTTGAACATGCTCACACGAATACGAACTCATTCGGAACAACCACACGCGAGCGCACACGCACACTCGACGGATAAACGAAACCTGCTCGTCCATAAATTTACCACGAGTCCAAATTAACCTCGACATTGGCACATGCCTCACTGACAATACGAAAATAGATAAAAAAAAAAAGCGAAATAGTGAAATTGCTGGAGAGACTCGAATACGTTACAATTAGTCTTTCCTGGAGGGGAAAATTTCAATTTCAAACCATTTATCGATGAATTTCTCATTTGCTCTTCGCTCTGGCTAATTTTTTCAGTAATTTTATCGCCGTCACATCTCGTACGTACACGGAGAGACTTTTATAGTAAAAATTACTATGTTTTTATAGAAACGTCGGACCACATCGATATTATAATAATAATCGCTACATAGTGTGTCGAATAATGCTAAAGTTTGGGGAACCATTACCACAGTTCGTGGTAAATAACGCGCTGTACTATATCAAAAATTAACACCGAGCGAATTTTCATCAAAAACATAGTAAATAATGAAATGATTTGATGAAAATTTAGGAGATAACATAGCAGTCGTTTCTCTGTGCTACACGAAAAATTGCATAGTTTCGTATTTTCCCTTTGACCACACTGAATTTTGCTCAATAACATAGCAAAATTATATGAGGCGTTGCGAGTATAAACATGAAAATTAACCAGTCGCACATAGTAAAATTTCAAGCAATTTGTCCAGTCGAATTCACCAATTTTTAACATTTCGCCAAAGACACGAGAGACATTCGGACATCGATACATCGTTCGATGTAAGAATGTCGCAGACCTAAATTTTGCCTGTCGTACATAGTAAAATTTGAGAGAACTGCTTTCGGCATGAAAATTACTATGCACTTTGGTGAAATGTAATAGAATGGCGATATAGAACAGCGCTGCTACAAAACATAGCAAATATTTCTAGGAAATTCATCCGAAATATATTCGTATAAAAGTCTCTCCGTGTATTTACTGATTCTTCCTTCTCTCTTGGCATTTTTTCGACTTGGTATTTATCATAAAAGTTGGTTTTTTATTCATAGTATCGAATAGGGCTCAAACGAACGCGCATCGTTCGGCCTCGTGAGTCTATTTTCATCGGAAACAAAACGGTAGCGAGTTTGGGAAAAGCTTCAAGAAATTTTCTTCCAAAATGTGTGTCGTTTCAGTTTTCGTGCAGGGGTATACGAAAGAACATTTAATCACGATGCCGAACTCATTGAATAATCGTTCCTTCAACCGCCGCAACATTTTCAGCAAAAGGAACAAGCCCTAAGATTGAAAAATGATGGAACCATGATGGTAGCATCAGCGGAAGACATAACAAATAAAACGCAAAATCACCGCAACGAAAAATAAGAGAAAGAAATAAAGGAACATTTCTCTCGTTAATACCGGAATTTCCGGCTGTGAAAATTAATTAAACAGGAAGGGAAGACGAGATTGCGTGGCTAAGAGGGAGGGAAAAGCAAGGCCATAAGAGAAATGAGATTCGAACAATGAGAAAATCTGCTCAATTCCCTCCGGTCTCGACCAACTGGTGTACGGAAAAGGGGCGCGGAATATATTTCTCATCACATTTTTTTCTACATTAATTCTTCCTATCGAGTTGCGAATATTGCTTTCGTTATATCAAGACCCATTTCGCACGCTCGTGAAATTCCTCCCTTTCCAATATTTTCAATGTTCATCTATCAAATAATGAATCATCGAAATTAATATCTTCGGACGATTTTCAAGATTCTTATCGCACATATTCCGAGCTTTCTAATCCCCCGAAAAATCGAAATTTAAAAAATTGAGAAAGCTGGCCTCGACATCGTTCGAGCTAATCGACTCAACGGGTAATGTAAAATCGGTTTCTTCATTCAAACTCATACGTAGAATTGATGAGATAAAGTCAGGAAAATCGCTGCTGTAAACATCTAAAGTTGAATTAAAATCCCAAAAAACCAAATCTTTATCAGGCACTGTCAATTGTTCGTTGCGATATTAAAATTTCGATATTTCTACAACACGATTGCAATATCGTTCAAGTTTGCTTCGCACACTGTTTTGCACCTCCGATTTTGAGGAACAGAAAAAGCCATTTTTCCAAAACTCTTAAAGTTTCGAATCTTTGTACTTCGGAACAGAGTCGCTGACCGGTGTCTTTACAGCGGGCAGCGATGGCGTTTCCAATTGCTTTCGAAAATGTTGAAAATTTATTTTTAATATTCATCCGCCTTCAAAGATACCGAAAGCGCAGGTCTCTCTACAATCGGAGCTTCCTACGTCGGCTGTCAATTCCAGGAATACAGTGAATCGGCGCATGTACTTTGAATACCCTCGTGCAGGAACTCGATATATTGAAAAAAAATATCTCCATGCGTAGTAGGATACGAGAATGTGCGAAGAAGGAAGACACGAGCCGGAATGAGGCGTGTGAGCGACATTTAATTATTCGGTGCGCATTCGCCAAGGATCCGTTCATTTTCTGGTCTCGTTCAAAGTTCATCACACGTATATGTGTGTATTTATAAATACTAATAAAGCGACAGCGTGTTTCTGACAAGTATGCAATTCCTGCACAGCGATGAGGAACGATACGATACGAAATGCGATGCAACGAGGTTAATGGCTCGAGAAGCAGGGAGCGAGTCTGGAGATGGGACTCGAGAGTGACTGCCAAGCACATTCTCCCAGCAATATTATAGCCTTCCTCTGCATAACCGTATGTTAACTCGAATTATGGAGAATTTTTGAACGTTGGGGTAACCTTGAGTGCTGCCAAATTGATATTGCACGTATCATAGCAAACGATACCATTCAAGATTCGATTACCTTCGATATCATCGCGTTAAGGTCGGAGGACTCGAGATAATTATCTGTGGGCCTAATGAACTAGATGCCGGAATAGCAGTAAGTGATGTGCCTTCGGAAGGACTCGATTCGTCTCGAGAATGAGACACCAAATTGACTTTTAGTTTGGAATAAAAAATTTGGAAATAATGGAAATTCAATAAGTTTTATTTCCTGATATAGCATTAATGATTATAATAACAATAAATAAAAGAAGAGGGACTTGACGAGGGCAAGACGAGGGAGTTCACTACCAGCTTCCGAAAGAAACACACGTCATTATATTATCTTTTATGTTCGAATGTAGAATAAAGATAAAAGATTGTTTAATAATATTTCTTCGTGTTCAATTATTGTCTCGACATCGTTTCTTACACTGACAACTAATTTTATTATGTTGCTGAATCAAATGCAAAAACTGCAGAATAAACTGACTTGTTTATACGAAATATTTGGGAAAACTTGACAAAAATGATTTCCCGGTAAAACGAGCTTCCTCATAGCTTCATTTTGGAAAATGCTTCTCATGAATGTTCTCCTCGCGCGCGACTACCGCTAACATTTTTACGCACACGCAGTCCCAGAGAAGAGAGAGAGAGAGAGAGAGACGAAAAGAGAAGGAGAGTCAAAACGTGATTTTCTCTCCGAGATTAAATTTACGACGAGATAATTTTGGGGTGTAAAACACGAGAAAGACGTCTCGCGGAAGAGATTTATGAGGATCGAAATAGTGGCAAGAGGGTCCTGCACGAAGCGTGGAAACGGAGGGCATGCACCAGCTGCAGTTCGCTGCAAGCTCCAGCTGCACGAAATCGAGCGAGTGGGAAGCGGGGGTAATATGGAGCGATTCTTCTCACCAGAACTTTGTACGTGTTTGCATGAGACTGACTAAATCGTGGGGCAGCAAAAGCTGGAGAGTCGGAATTATAAATCCTCTTTTCTCTCGCACCTTCTCCCCTGCTCATTTGTTATAGGTGCGATCTTAAACACGTCAGGATCTCCGTGTAAGTTGTTCGCGGTCGTTACTTCCGGAGCTGAATCACAACTTTCTCGTTCGAATTTCAACCCCTCAGGGAATTTGCATTTCGCGAATGCAAATTTGGTAAACCGTTTCAACGAAAACTCTCGTATATTTATGTGCCATCGGGAGTCTCCGATCCATTCGGGATCTCAAATCTACGAATTCGAGCATAATTCTCAAATAAATTTATCGTGAATGGCCGGATATTCGATATTGCAAAATCAAATTTCAAGTTTCAATGAAACTCAAGGGCTCGTTGATATAAAATCTCCGAAACTATTCAACCGATCGTAACTAAAATTTTACATAGCTACAGCGCATATCATACAAATTTTGAAATTTTGAGTAGAACTATTCTTTTTTTTTTTTTTTTTTTTGCAAAAAACGATGAAAAAAACGTGCTTTTTCGTAGTTTTTGGAAAAATGGGCATCAGTTTGTGACTTTTGAAAAAAATCGTGCGATATGCGCTACAGCCGTTTACCTATTGAATCTAAAACCACTTTTTCCTCCGATCATCCATTCCAGAGATTTTATCGACAGCGTCCATTTTTCTGTACGAGAACTGAGTACAATAAAAAAAAATTTTTTTTGTGTATCTCAAGAGTGTATTTTCTAGGCCTAACACTTTGTATATCCACATTTATCAAGAGACTCGGTAGACTCTCGGGACAAGTACATTGACAGCCCTGTCGTCTGCTGGCCTGAGGCTCTCGCCGAGACTTACTTTCTCTGAATAAAACGATTCGTGGTGGTGGGGGTAAAATTCGCTTGTGATTTTCTTAAATAATTTATACCGGCCAAAAAAATTCGTGAAAACAGGCTTTTTTGCCCGTCCAATTAGAGTAGATCCCTTAATCACTAGTTTCATTTAATCTTACGTTCTATTGAATTTTTTTTTATGAAACATCCTCGAAAGAGGAAGTTCGTGGAAATGATAATGCCTCCGAATCACGGCTCCCCCCCTCCTGTCTTTCTCGATCATCGTTCCGGATTCTACGAGTCATATGAAAATAACAGTCCCTCAAGTTTGAAGGACAATTATTTTCGCTCAAGCGGTTGCATTATTCAAAACCAGACTGCGAAGATTCATTGGCTCGATTATGATAACTGGAGCGGATGGATAAATGTGTAACAGACATTGATGTAACATAACTTCTGTGCCACAGGAGCTTATCCAAAGGTTTGCTAATTCGAGCGAATAACCATCGATGTTTCCATCCCTCTTGTTCCCCTCTCACTCGCTTTCCTCTTTCCTTCTCTTTATCTCCATCATTTCCCATCTCTTCTATCGCCTTGTCATTTCGTCGGCCAAAACGTCCAGAAGTGAATTTAGCAACAATCCCTGCGGAGACGTTTTGGAGAATTTCTCCAAACCCCAAATCGCCTCACTCGAATTCCTTACGGTCATCAAATTCATGGTTATTATCGACTGCTCCGAAAATATTCAACGTCGAAACTTGGACGCAGCTTCGAAGTTTGACAGAAAACCTTGCCACTGTGTCCTTCGCGAGTGCTCTGTCGAGTCATTAATGTTCGCGAGCGTTTCATTAGAAAATTTGATAAAAATCCAATATCCATTACGAGAGAAGTCTTCATTGGAAAAACTTTTGTGCGTTTCAACTTTTTTGAATTCGCACTAAAACTCGGCTCTGGGTGGTTTATTAAACGATGACAGCCTCTAATAACCTCTTCTTGTTATTGCACGACATAATTACCTTTCAGTAGTTTACAGGGGCGTACAGAGAGTTCTTATTCGTTTGATGGCCGCCGGAGTACGTGCTCGACGTTAGAAAAAACTTGGAAGATGCATGGGATGAGAGTTGGGGGCTCATGTGAAATGGTTATAATTGTGTAAGGTTATAACTTACGACTCCCTGCAAAACAAAGTTTCAACGATAATGGACGATGGAAGACGGGCTGCGGGAGGAAAATGGGAAAATTCTGTGGGACGAGGAAGCTCATGGAGGGAAAAATGGAGCTGCAGGAAAAATGGAGGGTGAAGAAATTCTTTCACTTTTGTTTGCCCAGTTCGTCGATGCGGTACGAAACACTTCGTGCTCCAAAAAATATCGTTAAAATGAACAATTCTTACGAGAAATTTTTAAATAAAATTGAAATTAGGATCAATTTAGTTAGATTAAGGAGGATGGATAACGAAATAAAAATAATCAGAATTTGATCAAATTTCGTGATAACATTCTTTGGCATCAAGTATACAAATACAATTTTTTTCAAATTTTTTTACCGCATCGTTATCGCATAATTGAGCGTTAAATCGAAGTTCCTGTACACGAGGTGTATAACTGTATAGGGGAGACCGGGGCAAAACGGGATACCTAAGGAAATATTGAACTTTTCAGAAGCTTGGGAAGCTCTGTCTATTTTTTACTCCCAAAAACTAAGAAATGTACTGGAATTTTCTTCAATTTTCAAAAAAAAAAAAAAAAAAAAAAAATCCGAGGCAAAACGGGGTACCCCTCAAAAACTCATGAAATTTTTTTTCCCTATCATATTAATTCAATGCACCTTCGGTGTATTTTACACCCGTAACCGAGTGCTTCCGACTTACCGCTGTGAGCGCTCTCAGCGCTTACAACGCTCTCTAACGTACGTCGAACGCACCCTTTGTAATTCAATTAAAAATTAATGATATGAATAATAGCGAAGATTGCCAATGTTTATTTTGTAAAAACTTGTATTCTTTGTTCACTGAATAATGGATTCAGTGCCAAAATTGTGCAGAGTGGGCACATGATTCGTGTGCAGGTGTAACCAGACATGTGGCCCGCAAACATATATCTGCGATTACTGTCGTAGACAGTAATCTGCGAGGCAGTAAATCGCAGATTTACAAATACTTTTTTTATATCTGTGCAAAAACGTTTTCATTTTAAAAGTGATGTAAAAAAAGAGAATTTGAAAAAAACGAATTTTTTGAAAAAAAAAATCAAAATCCAAAAAAAACAAGACATTTTGGAAAAAATATGTTTCATGTTCTTTTCGGACTAGGATAAAAATTGACATAAAAAAAAAAAAGACAAAAAAATTTCTCTCATTTTTCGGGTATCCCGTTTTGCCCCGGTCTCCCCTGTATGTAAACTCTATATGCTTACAGACGTGAACTTTAGTGTTCAATTACTCGAGAGCTGTGTGGTAGAAAAATCTAAAACAATTTACATTGTCCTATATATATTTTGAAAGAATACATTTGCCAAATTTTATGAAATTCTTATAATTTTGAAATTCTTCATATTTTTAACATGGTTTAGCATGGCAACATTTTATCGTCGCGATCCACCCTCCTTAAACTAATAAATTTCTGCGAATTCAAAGAGTTAGTTGAACGATTAATTATTGTGCCGATCGAACGTTCGATGGAGGAAAATATTCTCGTTCATAGTTGAGCAGCGAATACACTGATAAATATCTATGCTTATATCTCTATGTACGTGTTTACTCACTTCTGTGCCCTTTATCAAGAAGCTGAGGATCCCTCCGAAGAACGACCCTTCGCTTTGGATTCACCCTCGATGCTGGAACAAGCAAAAGAAAAAAACTTTGATCTTTCATTTCACGATAGTAGACACGAGCTTCGAAGCATATCGAGATCGTTAACGAGAAAAGCCTCTGCTCCGATTAAGCGTGAGTGCGCTCGGAGAGAATCCCTTGCTCTCTCTGTCTCTCTCGCCCCTTCCCAACGGCCCTTTACTCCAAAGTGCCGCTACTTTTAACAGTCGATGAGCTCCGGAAAGAAGTCCGAGACTCGGGAGATGAAAATTTATCATGGAATCGTTCGGTGTATTCAGAAAAATTATGTAACTTTATGCAAAGATTTTTTAGTAAGAATTTTTTAGTAAGATTGCAACGCTTTATGATTTATTAAATCGAAAATGTTCGTGAAAATAAGAGACGTCGACGGTACGTGATTGGAAAACGGCAAGAGAATTTGATTTTTTTCCCACAATTTCGCGCGATGCTTAGAAATGCCCCACGATTTTTTACACTCGCTCGAGCGTAAAGCCCGATTATGTGCCGGTCGATGCGACCGATCGGTGATTTTTTTCGGCCTCATACTGTCGCTTTTTTTATTTTTTTTTTCGGCCCACTTGCACCGCTGCCTCTTCGTCGTTCGCCACACAAGCCTTAACTGTAATATCAATATTCGTTCCAGTTAAAAAACTCATTTCAGGGTGTGGAAGGATGACGAAATATTCGCTCAAATATAAGCCCCGAAGGGGAGCCCATATCGGACAACCTAACAGCGAGTTTCGCCCGAAACGAGCTTCCAAAACAGTCCCGCATTCATCGTATAGATTCGTTGAAATGGCGAAAAAATGATGATGGAAATGCTCAACCGAATCTAACGAGAAATTCAAACGCCGACAATAAATTTGTCGAAATTCGTACCTTTTTATCAAACAAAAATGAACGAGTATCCAAAAAATCATTTATTTTTCCGTCATCCCTCTTGCACGTATATCTCTCATCGCGCCCTCCGCCCCGAATCTATGATTCGAAATATTGCGCTCGGAATTTATTGTGCGAGGGAATTTGTTCGCTTTCCTCAATCGTTCGCGTCTCGACATGAAGCATTAAACTTTACGAGGTGATAAAATCCCTAGACACCGTGAGGGTAAGTATAGAGTAAAATGTCGATTGGTTCGGGCGAGGAAACAAGAGTAAGATTTCCACCTAAGTTTTATCTGTCGGAGATGAACCCGGCGGAAAGCGTTTTTGTTGCTGCGATAAAATGAACCCTTGCGAATTCCTTACATGCATTCAAACTCCCGTCAATTTAGTGGAGGTTATGTGAAATTCCCCACGGAGACACTTTTCACTACTTTTTTAAAATAGCTTTTCATTCGTCAAAAAATTAGTCGAATCGATTCGGCTGATATTTCGATAATGTGAGTCGCGTCTAAGAAAAAATAAAAAAAGTGCTCGAAAGATGGTCGTTTTCGAGTGAGAAAGCGTACAAAATCGAATGAAATTTCGTTGGAACTCACTCATTTCACTGTCGACGTCGTGAATGACGATTTTAATTCCTTCGCCATCGACGAGACTGCCTTGTCGGGGCAGTTCTCGGTCGTCCTGTACGGCTACACGTGTCACGGCTGGCGGGGTGGCCTTCACTGATCCTGGGGACGATGTCAATCCCCTCAGGGCGCTGATATCTGGTCTGAAACAACATGGAAATAAATTTTGACATTGAATCCTAAAAACTTCGGAGCGACGACTGGGAAAAACAAGTTTCCAAATAGGACGAAACATCGATTAACTTCGATGAATAATTTAAAAAATTCATTATATAGAAGAATAATTTTTAAAAATAATTAAAAAATGGCTTGTTCGTGAGAGCCGTTTGAAAATTCTGTGAGGTCATGAAACCAGCATATTCGCGTATACAAGAGTGTGGCAGGGTTCCCGCTGGCTTTTCTTTAAGGAGGGTGGATCGCGACGATCCAATATTGCCATGCTAAACCATGTTAAAAATATGAAGAATTTCGAAATGATAAGAATTTCATAAAATTTGGTAAATTTATTCTCTCAAAATATATAAGACAATATAAATTTTTTTAGATTTTTCTACCACATAGCTCTCGCGTAATTGAACACTAAAGTTCACGTGTATAAGCATAGAGTTTATACAGTTATACATCTCGTGCATAAGAACTTCGATTTAACGCTCAATTATGCGATAACCATGTGGTAAAAAAATCTGAAAAAAATTGTATTTGTATACTTGATGCCAAAGAATGTTACCACGAAATTTTATCAAATTCTCATTATTTCGATTTCGTGATCCAACCTCCTTAAGCGCTACTTTTTTCTTTCAATGCTTTGCGTCGAGCCGCTGGCGCGTCTCTTGGTCAACGAACAATAAAATAACAACTTTCAAGTTCGTTTCCCAAAATCGTCCAGCTCGAATCCAGGTGAACAGCGAACCGGTCTACAAAAGGTAAGACGATGACAGAAATAGCGATTAATCATTAATGGGTCACGCTTCGAATACTGATCCGATATCGAGCTTCAGCAACTATTCGCAATTTTCTTTAGGTGAGTTGTTATTCCGGATTGTGCCGAAGAGGAATGGAAATGCGATTGAAGATATTTCCCTGGAGTATTGTGTGATGGATTTCCCACGATAACCCATCGCGTGACGAAGGAGCAGGAGATTCGAGGATTCTGATAGACACTGGAACGATAGAGGGGAATTATATCCACCGTACCAATAACGAACTTGAGTCTCTAGAAATAATAAATATTTACTGTCCTCAATCTACAGACATCTCCACTCCCTCCCTCTTCCTCCTATTACGGTTTAACTTCGGATGGAGATCAAGTGGTCCGGATCGTCTCGTTTGTGAGTAGGGTGACCCATAATCAAAGATTATCAGATGAATGGGCACATAGCAGTGTTCGATATGCAGATACACTCATATATATATGTAGATATCGACGAATAGGAGAGAGAGAGAGAGAGAGAGAGAGAAACAGACGAAGATAAAGCTTCCAGTGCTATGGAACTCCGAAACCGAACAATTACGATAGATTACTCCAACAGATTAGAGGGGGGCGCGTGAAACATGGAGAATATCACAAAGGCTAAAAATCTCGGGGAAGATTCGATAGATAAATCGTATAAAGGACCTTATTCGACTCTTGCGGGCAAGATAAAGATAACGGCAAGAGAAGCGAGTTCGGATCAAGCGGTTTTGGAGTGAAAAATTATTCGATTTCCGGTCTGGAATGTTCGCTATTGGTGGCAAAAGAACTTTTGTACTGTGCTTAAGATCGGGAGAGGAAAATATATACTTGTTAGGACTTTGATTTGTTTTGTAAATTAGATTATTCGAGGGGAAGATTTATTCACCGGAAATATTGATAAGTTGTTGTTCATCGAGATAACAGTCTTTCCAGCATTGATGCTCGATATCGCTCTTTCTCCAGTGCCATTGTGATAACACATTTGATTAATGAAAAATCCGCAGATGTTATCTTGGCAAGAGTGCACGCGACATTGCCGCATCAACGAGTAGAGATAATGACTCGAGGGAAGAAAATTTCTCGGAGTTTATTCGGGAAAAACGAGATATGGGAAAAATTTAAATGCACGTTTTCTACAAAATGAAAGAAAGAGTGACAAAGCGGTGGAGAGAGAGAGAGAGAGAGAGAGAGAGAGAGAGAGAGAGAGAGAGAGAGAGAGAGAGAGAGAGAGAGAGAGAGAGAGGAAGAGGAAAATACATGTTATCGCCACAGGCTCATGAACGCTCGACAAGATGCCCTATAAACTCTCTTCGACTACCGCTTCTACTACGGGAGAGATGGAAGATAATTGTGCACGAAAGTTTATGAAGCGACGGCATCAGATACGACACAGACTTATGATTTTATTCGTATTATCACCGATGATAATAACATATTTATTCGCGTATATAACTTTTCGAGAGTTTCCCAGGATTTCATAATATTTTCATTCACTTTTACATTGAGGAGAGTGAAATTATCATTTATTCATATTGTTGAATTTAAGGTATTCCTTTCGCAGGGCCGTATTTTTTGGTGTCGCAAACTTGAAATTTAGACTGATCCCTAACCTCTGAGAAGTCGTTGTTGTATGGGAAAAACTTCTGCTTCTGCCATTTTTCCAACTTATGTCGTCAATATCTTATTTCAACATTCGATAACCCTTTATTTTTATTGTCGCTATGAATTCCTTATTACATTTATTTCTATCCGTGAGATAGTTTTTATCAGGAATTTAGAGATATTCAGTGTATAAATTATTGAATAGAAATGTGGTGACGATGCATTCTCCATAAGCTCCCGTAGAAATTTTACGATTTTTGACATTTTAATTCTTCAATAAATGGTCGATAAGCTGACCTGAAATTTCGCCAATCTATTCGGATGCAGTTGTACTTTACTGTAAATTAAAATCAATTTTTTGTAGAGATTTCGGGCTCGTGAAAGGAATACCTTAATGGAATGTTATATTAATGTTGATTAAGGTAGTTCGGCATGTACACGTACGAGCTAAAAGTTTGGGCCGCGGCGTACAATAAAATCCAATGCTTATACGATGCTGCTGACTACATGGTTTTGTCAAAGCTTGTACACTCTGTCTGCCCTACACAATCACGCCTCATGCACGAATAGGTCCTCTACACATATAGAGAGTGGCGCTGTGATCGTGGCAACAATGCCAGTCTCCAGTGTCACTATAGCATCGAGCGTCAAAATGTCAGTGTTTCCCGAAATCGTATTTAACGAAAGAAGTTAAAAAGTGTTCAAATGGCAATTCAATCGAGAAAGGTGGTCGAACGTTTGAGAAAAAAGCTTCCATTATGTTTTGTATTGCGCTCATGAGTTCGCCGCACCGTGCGCTGTTGCCACGTCGTCACAGCTGGTCGTGCGCCCGTTCCGCGTCACGTAAAATTAACACAGTTCAACAGTCGGTATCTCCGAAACTAGATGGTAAAAAATTTCCATTTTTTAAAAAACCAATCCCACAAAAGTACCGAATACACGATTAGTTTTATTTTAAAATCGTAAGATCCGTTTAGCGTCGGTAATAAAAAAGGCATCGCGTACGAAATGACCCATTTTTGATCGCGAATATCTCGAAAACTAAATGGTGAATCGATTTGAAATGTTGACAGTTGGTCCGCGAAGGCTATTATTACACCACATTTAAATTTCAGTCGGTTTTTAAGATTTCAACAAAAGTACAGAACTACCTTAACGTTAACATCGACGTTAATGTCAATTAAAGTTAAGTTATTGAACAAATGATGAGCCAATGTGGTAAAACAATAATGTATGTTGATACAAATGTTTGCTTGTCGGAGCAACGATTAAAAAAAAGTGCTTCCGAGAATGAAATTGTTGGAATAAGAGTAGCTCAGCATCCGGCAACGTCGTTTGTCAAGAAATGTATTTTTGTCGTCGAAAATGACTGACATTAGGCTAAAAGAATTCGGTGGGTCGTCGTTGTTCACTAGGAGTGATAATGAGACTGGGAAAGTTGCTTTCCGTGTAAAACTCATGTACAAGGAGCTCGCTCAGTGGAGGGACCACGAGTTTGAGGAACTTACTTTGAAATTAGGGCTGAGGCTATGCGCTCATTCGTTATTCCCTCTTTCGCCTTCCTTGTCACAGTCGTCCTCGGTGATTTTTTATATGAGTTCAGCGAGAATGTACATTCCAGGATGGCTAAATATTCAGAAAATTATAACACGGAGAAACCAAGATGAACGGAGAGAGAGAGAGAGAGAGAGAAGAAGAAGAAGAAAGGTCTCGACAGTACGAAGCGACGAAGCGAAAGATGAGACCAAGTGAGAAATGCTATACGGACAAGTCTGTTTTCTCTGCCGTTCACTTACTTAGAAGTTCTTCCAAAAACCACATTCAAGTGCTGAAAGATCAGATGATTCAGTTCGATCTTAAAATTCTGATGAGAATAGTCCTCAGTCGTTTCATCATGACTTTTGTGTTTAGAATTTTGTTTCACACACGAGGTGCCAATTGGAAGTTGGAATTTTTAGTCACTCGGTATGGGAGCGTTTTCGTTCTTTCATTTTCTCTTGTTCTCTCAAGGCCAGCACACGTTCTCATATTTTCCCTCATTGTAATGTTTCCCTACCGAATAGAGAGCGCGGCAAGGGACAAAACGATGCTCCGGGGTTTGCGTAACCGTGTCCTGGTTCAACCTCGAAGCAGCAGCAGCAGCAGCAGTCGGCAAGGCTAACACTGGTTAACTCGCAGCAACTACATGCCCACAAAACACACGGATGTAGAAAACTTGGTATATTTATGAGGAAAGAGAGAAAACGAAGGTTATTCGTTAGTACGGAATTAACGGAGAATCGAGAATAATGAAGCAGAGCTTTTGCCTCGCCTACGCACCAGATGCTCAAAGTTCTCAAACGATCCTTTAACTAGTAGATTAACTTTGAGGAATTGAAAGTTGAATTAACCAACTTTACTTGAGCCCTCTAGCTGCTCACACTTTTATCAAAGGTCTCAAGCTCGTCCTTCAAATAATTTAGTCATTCAATTACAGATGTTCTTGTGTTCGTAGCACTGTTTTCGAATAATTTATTCACGAGCGTAAAAATTGAGAGAAATATAACGACTTTTCATAACTTTTGTTGACGTTTATTTCCAAAATCACAAAAACTAATCTACAACCTTAGATTGGCTAACTTTAATACAACGAATAAAAATTGAGTAGGAGCAAAAGATTGTAGTGAATAAAAAAGGCTTTCGACTCGCTCTCGTGCCAGCATTGTCAGCCTCCTGGGGACGAGAAAGGGGGAGAGAGAAAAAACAGTGTAAAAAGGAGTGCGCGGAGTCGGGTTTCAGGGGTTGATTTCGGGGCTGAATATGGCAGTTTTTAACGAAGCTCCGAGAGGTTCGAACGAGCTTCTCGTTGGGAATATTCAAGGGTTTCTTCCTCACGTAGTTTCGTACTTGTACTTTGACAAGAGGAAAAAATATGTGCATACACGTGGGTGAAGAAAAAGGGGAGGAAGCTCGAGGCTTCGTAGGTGAAATTGAGGCTTCGCGTGGTCGATCGACACACAGACAGCCGCACCCAGTGTAAAGTTGTTTTCAAGTATTTGCATTATTCCTGCACAGCACACGTTAGAGGCTCGAGTAGGTTGCAACGAGGAGGCCTTAATCGTCGTTAAAAGAGACGAGTAACCACTTTTTTCCTCTGTTTTTCAAGCATCGACCTTAATTTCATCCGAGGAGAAGAATCAAGAGGGAGGGAGAAAGGGAGATTATATTCGCCACAGATTGGGAGAAATGAGCGATAATCCCGTGATAGCGATCGAAAGAAAATATGTGGTGGGGATCGCAAACGAATGAGGGTCGTACAGGGAGAGAACGAGAGTGAGGGAGGCTCGAATACGAGAGAAGCGAAAATGGAGGCAGCGAGAAAAAAGGCAACTACGCGACTACCAACCGAGAGAAGAATGAGGTCGAAGGTACGGGCAATAAAATGAACAGGAGAACGAAGAGTATGTGCTATCGTCGCAACCCTCAGCCACAGAGAAGATTGTCTTGCCTGTGGAAGGAGAAATCGTCGATGTAAATGGAAATTCGTGACTTTTTATCTTCCTCTTCCCTCAATTCTCTTCCTTTTTTTTCCTTTAAGGTTTCCCCCTCTCTTCCTCTCTCTAAAGAACCCGAAAATAGTTCAACCTTCTCCCTAGCAGTACACGAAAACCCGTAATTTTCGAAAAAGTCCTATAGATATTTATATCGCGAGGGATTTTGTCTCTTTGGAAGGTTGGATATGAGTAGAAAAAATGAATGAGATTCGTCGGCATCTGGAACCGAAATCCGCTCCTCCGTTTTCTCGAGATATCTTTTCATTTTGATATATTCCCCAAGGTATTTTGAAGCCTGTGCTACCTGCAAGGCTACCAGCCGAGAGTTATTTGTTTGATTGGAATCAGCTGATTTCGTTGAATGGATACGATATTCGGAGTTTGACGATTTCGAGATTCGACGGTTCGGCAAGCTTCCCCGAGGGGCCGCTCACCGATGTACGAACTACTACGACATTTTTGAATGTTAGAATATAATTATAGATAAAGAGAAACAACAGACTCGATCAACTATGTTGATCGAGTCTGTTGTTGACACAGCGAAAGGTTGCGACTCGAAAAAGTTTGAAAGCCTCTAAAAAATTGTCGATTATTTGTGCACATGATATGCACAGACACAAATAACCGAGGTGGGAATAATTGCTAAAGGTCACAGGAAAATTCTTGTTGATGGAGAGTAAAAAAGCATGATGGAGATGGAGCACAGAGTGGGTGGGATGGGTTCGCCTGAAAATTCGAGCCCTCTCGAGCACCAGCTAAACTTTGTACTCTCATACTAAAATATACGTCGTCAGTTTCATCCAATGTTTCTAAAGCACCGTTCCACAGAATATGCATATATGTATATTATTTATATACATAAATACAAATATTTATGTACATTCGCAAGAACCACAAGGAAAACTATAGTCGTATATACCGATCTGTATGTGTATTACATTACTCCTGGCCCCAGCACTAATTTACGAGAGCCCTCGACCTTCCTACGATCCCTGTTCGCCCTATTTCTCTTTTAATTATCCATCCCACGAGTCGAATGTACCTCCGGACATTTGAAATTCAATGGAAAAGCATTGCACCATCGAGATATACCTTCAAATTGACCGTACCACTTGCATCCTCGATGTTTACCAGTCGCTAAACTATTTCCCGTGCTTTTCAAACCTGCTGCCCGTTATTTTCAGATTTTGCCTTAGTATTCATTCCGATTTAATCAGCTTCGAGCACTCCGGATTGACCTCAATTCAATTTTATCGTTATTTATTTATTGGATCTGACAACACTGTTGAAGCACTTTGTTTACATTTTTTTTATTCTCGACACGTCGACGCTGAACGAATCTTACCACTTTAAAATGAAACCAGTCGTGTATTCAGTACTGTTGTGGGGTCAGTTTTTTAAAAAATGGGAATTTTTGACAATCTAGTTTCGGAGATATCGACTGATGAACTGTGTCAATTTTACGTGACGCGGAACGGGCGCACGACCAGCTGTGACGACGTGGCAACAGCGCACGGTGCGGCGAACTCATGAGCGCAATACAAAACATAATGGAAGCTTTTTTCTCAAACGTTCGACCACCTTTCTCGATTGAATTGCCATTTGAACACTTTTTAACTTATTTCGTTAAATACGATTTCGGGAAACACTGACATTTTGACGCTCGATGCTATAGTGACACTGGAGACTGGCATTGTTGCCACGATCACAGCGCCACTCTCTATATGTGTAGAGGACCTATTCGTGCATGAGGCGTGATTGTGTAGGGCAGACAGAGTGTACAAGCTTTGACAAAACCATGTAGCCAGCAGCATCGTATAAGCATTGGATTCTATTGTACGCCGCGGCTGAAACTTTTAGTTCGTACGTGTAGGTACAAAGCTACCTTAAGGAAGTTGAGGCATTAGAAAGAAAATGATGTCACTGCTTTTAAACCGATTGCATCTTATAAAGTGAAGCGTAAAAGAAAAATCAGTTAAATTTTCAGACAGTTTAGGACCTCCGTAAAAAATGATGCTAAAAATATGAAATTTTTGGGCAACATGAGCAAGGCTTGCTGAACATTGTCAATTTTTTCAGATTTATTAGGAGATTTGCTGAGATTATATTAATAATAATCTGTTTTCCGTGCAAGTTTTTGAGGCTCGAATCGTCACCGTCCGTGTTTTCGACTGAGCTTTCACCAATTTTTCCTCTTTTTTTTCCCGACTCTTCTTCAAAGTGTATGCAACTTTGCCAAAACTGTAAACTGGCCTAACTTTTGAGTAAAAAAAATGACTGTACGGCCTCAACTTCCTTGACGGCGTAGGAATGATATTTGGAAGCTCGAAACGATTCGAACGATCTTTTGTCACTAATTGGTTAATTTCCTTTTTTCTCAAATAGCTCCATTTTTTCCCCAATTCGTAAGGACAGAAGGTCATTTCGACATGACGATGTTCAGTTACGCAGGGAAAACCTCACGCAGTCAACCTCCTATGTAAGCCTACGTGCATGAAAGGAAAAGCCAATTTTGGCATAAGGTGATACATCATACTCGGATAAAAACGAAGATGGAACGCTTACATTGATGGACATCCGGTGATGTGTCTTTTTGCCCTTTTCCGCACCCGCTTCTCATTCTGGCACTTTGCCTCTTTCATTGTGACTCCTGCATGACCTCACGGCCAATTTATCATTCCCTTCAATATCCTGGTTGCTCCATAACAATCTGTCGACCAACCGTTTCACACATTTTCCATCGAACCGCATCGAGCCAACAGATTTATACATCAACATGATGCTTCCCATATTTCACATCGATGAATTAATAATTTTGCCAAAAATTCCATGAATTTAATCCATTTTTTTCATTAAAATTCTTCACTTTCTTTAACCCATGACGTTTGCTTCTGTTTCTAATATTTTCAATTGGAAAATCGCGATAGTACTTTGCGATTGATAAATTTACGGATAAATCTTTATGCAGGACATTTTCTGATGTAGCATCATGATTTTTCCATTTTTAAAAATGGTCACACCGCGATGATCATCGAACGTACAACATTTTAGAGAATCACTAGCCAAAACACCTGGCGTTGCCCGGGTGAAAAAATATTGCTTTATATCGATAGTGGCTGGAAGTGGATTGCGAATTTAAAAAAATTCCAGACAATTCCATACAAAAGTTGATAACCCATTTTCAAGCTTGAATTCGCCACACACTTTCGTTTCGATGAAAGAAAACTTTCCTCCAAAGTGTTTTTAGAGCGGTTAAATATTTTCCGAGATATCGAGAATTTTAAACATCGTTCTTCAGCATCATCAGCGATGTCTATGTGACATTTCGTATCGCTCGCACTACTAATATTATCTTGCCCTCCGGACATGCACACACACGCGCATGCACGCACAGCGGGATCTAGTATATTTGTATTTATTCATTTGTATATATTTGTACCAATTTGTATTATTCTAAAGGGCCAACAACGCAATGAATAAAAAAAGTCTTGTTCTGACATATTTGGAGCGCTAAGGTTGATGGTATCAATTGGAGGCCAAGTACTTATTAATAATTCGGAATAACACGTATTTATTGGGAATTTAGAAGATTCACTTACTGAAACTCGTTAACTGAATTTTTCAATTTTAACATTATGAAATTATGTTCGAATAGGGGAGGGGTTGAGAATACTCGTCCGCTTCAGGAGGTTTCAACAAAATCACTAATGCAAATTGAGGTCAACAATCATAAAAAACCCCAAAATGTTGTTTTCCAACATTTAAAACAATGATAATCCGGTTCTTTGTAATCAGAAGATATCAACATTTATGCGCTTAAAATCGTTCTCTACATTATTTCATTTTAACATATTATAAAATTATGTTTAAGCACGTGTTAAAAGTACTTGTCCAGTCCATCACTTTTTATCCAAATTGGCCTCGGAGAGATAAATTTCAGCGCTGCACGGAACTTAGATGAAAACTTTTTCAATTCATTTAGTTATTTCTCCGTCAGAATAAAATTAGGAGGATGAAGCACCGGTTTTTAGAATGTTTTCAAACGAGATCTTCGGGCGCTATATTTTTTCACGGTTTGAAATAATTTTCATTGCGAGGTTTGAGAATTTTTCTTTATATTTTTTGTGGTTTTGTATTTGTAGAAGTAGAAATATTTGACGCCTGTGGAAGCGACACTATATCATAAAAATACACGCTGCAATGCTAAAAAACGACTTTCCAAATTCGATATCTTGGAAAATATTCAACCGCGCTAAAAATCCTTCGAAGGGAAGTTTTCTTATACCAAAACGAAGCTACGCACCTAATTTCAGTTTCGAATTCGCAGTTATCAGCTTTCGGAAGTACACCCAAAATTGTAGACAATGATATTTTTTAAACTCGAGAACATTCCGATTAAAATTTATTCTAATTTCTAATGAAATTAAAAGTCTATTTTCTATTTAATGAATTCTATTTATCTCTAATGAAAGAACGTTTTCGAACGTTGTGGAACATCTCAGAAAATCATGAAACTTTCTAGAAAAAAACTCGATCGTTCTTCATGGAGATTACCCATTTTGCCGCCCACGCCCCCCTCATTATCGATGGGAGACCAAGGGCTATCCTTTTTGCCTTTTATATAATATATGAGATTAAATTTGGGCTCGCATATTTTTTCGTTTTTTCGGTTCATAGTTTCTTCAATTACTCGGCAACGCACGAGAGGAATTCCTGATTTACAAGTTCCAACGAATAGTGTTTTTTCGAGTCCGGAAGGTTGTGCCAGATTATTTGACGCGATAAATCGTTCTCGGTAGAAACTCTCACGATCGCGAGACACTTTGCTGTTGTCCTGCGGTGGTAATTCCACTTTTTAATCAAGCTTTCCCGGAAATTACATTCCGTACACAAGCATTCGTGAAAGATGAAGTACTTGCGGAACATTTTTTTATCAGGTTTTTTATTTACCAAAGTTTTAACATCGGAAGCTTTGCGAAGAATACTGTTCCCTTATTTATTCGGTAGACAAACCTCGCGACATGCAATGATAATGATTTGGTGGAATTCGTAATAATTGAGAATTCGAGAATAATTGAACTTTCCAATATTTTTCCTGAGTCTCTGTGCATGGGAAATTGATTGAAAAAATAATTGTACGACAGCGAAAAGCTACAGTGAGGATAAAATCAAAATTCCCACCAACAATCATAGTCATCATGAACGCCAAAATTCCATTTATCGAAACAATCAACGAACCTTCTGCAATTTGATTCTCCACGCAACAATGCGGGAAGGACTATCATCAGTGTTCAAATGCCCTTTATTGCGAGCTAAATACGTGTATGCAAGTTTGCGGAACACTCGAGTCGACCCGCGACTACAGTTATTCGCGCTCGTTTCTCTTCCATTGTTTTTCTCTTTTTCACTCCACTTGCGAACAGCACAAATGACGAAAGAAAAAAAAAACAAAATAAAAAGAAGGGCAAACGCTCGGAAACGTTAATTAGGGGTTTTGCGTCTGTACTCAGTCGTGAAATCGAGCATGCGGGCACCGTCAGAAAATGATGGTTTCAATCGATGTTAAAAAAGCTGCATTCAAAAAAATCATTCGATTGTGAAAAATGAAAGTATTTCTCCAAAATCAAACGACTTGAAAACTTATCGACTCGCCTTGAAAAGTTAAAAGCGTTTAAAATCAAAGAGCAATAAAATAAATCGTCCAATCTGAGCGACAGTAATTATAAAATGTATTGATAATTCGTAAAAAAATGGACTTACAATTGTGATCCTCTTCGTCTTTGGGGTTGAGTCGGTGGTATAACATCCGGTGAGGAATTAGCATCGAGATTAATCATTTTTTCCTCGTCTCCAGGCATTTCGTATGGCATGACTGGTATAACGGCTCGGAACGATGGTCTTCTACCGGAAGGTCTAACCTCTTCCGGTTCCCGAGCTCCTGTTGAAGCGCAATACCAAAAGATGGTTAATTTAATGAAATTAATGTATTTTAAATGACAAACATGTTTGTCTATTTCGGTGAGAGCGCCTCGTCTCGAGATATTTAAATTTTAATGAAGATTTCTCAGAGTTTCACGAAAGCCGAGGAAACCTCAATACTTTGTTATTCATAGAAATTCAAGAGTTTTTCTCATCCTTTATTCGAGCCAGTTTCGTTTCCGATGCCAGCTTTTTATCGTTTGCCATGGATATGTTTATCTTTGGCAAATATGATATTTGCTCGAAATTAGAAAAGCGTATAAACGTGAGGTCAACAAACGACGCGTATGAGGAATATTTTGTGCCTAGACGATTCGTGGACAGGCGATGATTTTATTTGCTCGCTCGAAGTTGACGGACGAAGCAAACTCTCGTAAGCCCGGGACGCTTTCGATACCGACGAGCCTGCCCTGCGACCGCTGAATCCTGTCGAGAGTTTTGAGAGTTCGATATACTCGTGAAAGTTATACTCGATTACGAGCGCGGTTTGAAGCGAGACAATGGAGCAGCGAGATAAGGGCAAAAAGAGCAAGCGCTTCGCTCCGCGATAGGCAAAAAAGTTGTTCCGCAGGGATAGCGATCGTCGAATAAAGTGGAATTTGATCTGGCCCAGAGAAAGTTGAATAATGTTTTGGAGGCTTCGCGATCACGTACGGGAGCCCGAGATATCAAATGGGAAACAGAATTTGTTGCGTGGAAACGATTCGAGCTTTAACGTTATCGCGACACGCGCTATTCCCACGGAGAAATAAGGAGAACTCACGAGGAAGCTGAGAATGAGAAGTAAACGATAAATTATTGGCTGGAGAAAATCTGACAGAAAGTGTGATTGCGTCAGACGTACGTCGACTCAACCAGTTTGCCCCTGGAAACACTTTCCAAAGGGAACACTCCATCACCCTCGTATAGAGGGCGTTTCATTTCGGATATCCGAAAAGAATCGATTTCAAAACCTCGATTTCGTGGAATATTGAGTTTTCGAAAAGAACGTTGCGACTCTTTTGCCATCTTGAGTTGCTCAGTCCTGAGAGCGGCTCGAAGACCGAGCTCCTTCGGGGGAATTAGATGAAGATCGATTCCAGAGGTCGTTGTTTAATCGACGCTGGAGGCTAAACCGAAAGAAGTACGAACTCGTCGTCGGGAACTTATTTGAAGGAAATTGTCTGGCCTGCAAAATTGGTCCTATGCATTTTTGCTCTATCTCTAACCGATTGATCGGTAAACGTGGATTTAATGAGGGCATCTTTCAAAATTCAATGATCGGAAACTTGTCGAGACGAACTAGGTCAACCAATGTAACAACCAATGGAACAACCAATGTATGCACCAAATCCACAAAACAAACTCCCTAACATAAATCAATCGGCGTGTTATATCCATTGGAAGTTACGTGATGAAGTATGCTGGGAGGGTTGGAATTGAGAATGATGCTGCGGTGGCTGGAATCGTTTGCGGTTCGTACACGAAAATGTTTCAACCTTATCCGTCAACGGGTGCACCACTTTGTGAGTGCGCGCGCAAAGTGGCTTGCGGCAACTTGTCTCGAACTTTCCACCGAATTTCACGACAGAGAGAGCAGACTCGAAAGCAGCCATCGACGAATCAATTACAACGGTTGAATCGTCGTTCTCTCGTGTGTTTAAAGATCAAGCTCGGATAATTGTTCTCATTAATTTCTTCCGGAAGAAACTATCGAGGTACCGAAATGAGGAGCAGCGTCATCTGTATCCGTTTGGGCATTGAGAAGTGGAAGTTAAAGAGAACAGTGGATGCGTCTGAGTGTAGAAGGAACTCGATTCCATTTTTGAATGTTGTGGAAAAAAACGTTTCCGTATTTTTTCCTGATTCCTGAACCGTTTGATTCGCGTATCAAGTTACTCGACGATGTTTCCACAGTTCCGCGCTTTTACCCTTCGAATGCCCTCATGATTTTTTTCATTCTTGCCTCGTTCATCTGATTTTCCTCCCCATTTATTTCCCAGCATTCCACGAGTTCGAGATAATCTCAAAATTATAATGGCGGTGATATTTTTTCCACAAGAAAGACTGGATGAAAAATGGCTCACCCTGAGCAGAAATGGAGGATCTTTTGGTGTACATGGAGTCCGCATCCCGGCTGCATTGCATTTGCTGTTGAGCCGCCGCTATCGCCATCGCGTTGAGGCCACCACCGCCGCTTCCGGTCGCCGAGTAAACGTCGTAAGCCGATGATCTTCGAGTTATCTGATACGTAACACCGAGGCCGGTTTCTCCCCCGTGCGAGGAGCCTCCACCCCCGCCGCCGGCGCTGCCCATGGATCCAGAACTTTTGATCTCATCGTCGTACGAATGTTGCCTCGTCACCCTGGATTTTCGACGCACCGTTCCACCGCCCCGACGCGCACGTCTGCGACGCTCTTCCTCATCGTCGAGGTCGAGTTGGACGTCTGGGTCTACTTTTTTTTCCGAAAACACAAAGAACGTAGAAAAAAGTGGTGGTCAATGGCTCGCAGTTTTGAGCAAAATAGCGAGAATCGGGAAGCAGAAATGAAATGAGGTCGGGAGGATCTTATTTCCGGAATGGCCACGCCGGAAGTGCCAAATGAAATGGTTGTTTAACGATGATCTTGAAATCTGTGTAGGGAAGGAAAACGCGAATCCGAATTCAATGCGAAGTTCGAAATACTGTGAAAGAAAAGGGGAAGAAAGGTCGACGGAATTCTTTTTATAAATGAGACTGGAGCCGATGAAACTGGACCCCGTGATTTGTGTTTCTGTACATAAACGGTACGGAGCATCGTGCAGAGAGTATCGGAGCACAAAGCTTATGACGCAAATAAAGTTAGTCCTCTCTCTGTTGCTCTCATTCGATGAATTTACAGAGATCCCTTCCCCCAAGCTGGAGAGGAGAATCGATCCACCGCGAAAAGCACAAAAGGGGAATCGCGATAGTTCTGCCTTGTGCAAATATGCAACCCATAAACAGTTTATTTTTCCTTGCGCTTCTGCCCCCTGCCCCATCACTGATGGAAAACCCGGTGCGTTCGCTCTACTTCCCGGTTTCGCATCAACCAACAAAAGGCCGCCGTACGGTTTTTGCAGGAACGTAGTTGATTAAAATTTCATTCAAAATCAATCATCAACGCACGTTTCATTTCTGATGTATTTTACTCTCTACCATTTGCCATCGAAGCTTTCTCTACAAGCTGGGACAAAACACTATGATTTCAACCACTTCTAGAACTTGCAAAATAGTTTCTCGTATCAAGTATGGAAGTAAAATTGGAACTCTGAAATTCAACGAATATTGATTAAACCGGTTTCATGTGCGAGCGAAAAATTCATTTGAGCAGCGTTCATTTTAACATTTGTTCACAAATTTCTTGTTTACTAATTTCATTTTTTGTTTATAAACCACAAAAAATTGGCCTGATGGAAAATTAATATGCACACATTGTTTTGTGTGTTTTTGTGAAAAAAGTTTGTATTTTTAAACCCATGTAACTTTGGGAATAATGGACAGAAATAAATTTTTCTTTTTTTCGAGTTCTTGGGTTTTTATTGCACGTTTCGAAAAAGCATGAAAAAATAGATAATGTCTATCTTCTTGATTGTTCTTCAGAGTGAAGCGACAAATTTTTTGAGTATAAAAAGATCAAGGTGAGTCACCGATGACCCACCGTGACGGAAAGGGTTAATCATAATTACATCAGAAGCTTTTTTCCGCAAAAGACACGCGAAACAGTGTGTACACACTGATTTGCCATCACGCCAATTTTTGCGTGGTTTGTAAACAGGAAAAACAAACACCTCTCGAATTTTCAGCTTTCTGAAAAGGGTCCCTCTCAGTGAAAAAGAATTTTTTTTTTTTCATTTTTGCCGAAAATTACGCGAAAATAACGTGGACTGTTAAGGAAGTCGTTTTATTAGAAAGTATGTATACAAAAACCGAAATTTTATTTCTTGACAATGTTTGAATGCACAGAGAATCGAAAAAAAATGAAAAAACAAAAACCGTGGGTAAAATTGAGCAGTTAACAATTTGAAATTATTTGTAAATGTTCCTGAAACTTCAAACGACACAGCAAAAATTTGTGAAGGCATTGTAAAGTATTTAAATTCGACCGATTTTCACTTCCCAATTGAATATATAATCACTCTGAATTAATGTCAGAGTTATTAATTCGAAATTGTAAATACATTTTTTCAACTTATTTTTTGCTGAATGATATTACAAGCGATTAATTGAACGGGGATCCATCACTGAGTGAACCCCAAATTTCATTCGTCCCTGGCCAAAATACTGTAGTTTTTTGTGTAAAAAATCGCTTGGAAGAGTGCAAAGGGAAAACACAACGGAAAATGGATAAAGAAAAAAGTATTAATAAAAAGACAGAATGCTATGGCAGAAATTACCCAAACCAAGAAGAAACAAAATGCCGAAATAAGCAAATGCGAAGTTATACGAGTGCTCATCACCAATTTCGTTTAATCTTCAACCCAATAAATCTTTATTACTAGTAAAACAATCGTCTCGAATTTTTTTCCAGACCTTCATTATATACCACATCGTTATTGTGTACTTTTTCATAAACTTTGTACGAAGCGTTCATTCGTTATATGGAAAGATAAACGATTTTTTACGCCCAGTTCTTATAACTCTGTGTATTTTTCCTCATATTTAAACACGTTTATCCAAATAACCAATAAGACGAATCCTTTAAAATTTGATATGCGTTTTAATCGACTAGTCATTAAAACTCTGTGTAAATTTCAAGACTTTTTTAAGAAAATCGTTTCGTGCATAAACTGCCTTAATTGATGGGAATTAAGAGAGTTCGCTCACTGAATAGTTGTAAAAAGTAAATGAATGAATTTTTTTTCATTCTCTCGATTATGAAATGAAATTTGCAGTCAACATATTGACAAAAAAAAAATAGTTACCAAATAAAACTTGCGATTAGTTTTTTTATCAGGAAATCAGTGGAACCGAATGCCGGAAGTGTGAGTGAGGAAAAATGAGGCTATTTCGTTGGATTTCTGCAGACTCACCTGGAACCGCTGAATTCTTTCTCTGAGGACTCGATGTTCGTCCTCTCTCTTTTCTCTCGCCTCTCTCGTTTCTATCGCTCCTCTCTGTCCTGTCCGACTGATGACGATCGGGTGAACCGCCTCGTGATTTGCTCCGCCATTCCCAACCGAGTTCCTCGGTACCTCGACGCTCTCCTGCAACCTTTCGAAACTACAACATTACGAGAGCCATTAGGTCTCGAAACTACGGACTCCACCACAGTTATGGCTAAGGCAACGTTCATGTCTCAATCGGCTGGGCATCCAATAGCAGCAGCAGCAGCAGCGTGAGTGCGAGTGTTCAGTTGTCCCGGTGTTTGTTTCAGTACTCCAGCTCTCAAATTCATTATCATTACTAAATAAATTCACCTTTTCGTAAGAATTGTCAATTCGAAGCTTGTGAAAAAGAAAGTGTGTCTTCCTCTTCGAAGCCAAATCGTTGGCTGACAGACCTTTCACAAAAGTCAATGCGAAACTCAACAAATAGGCTATTCAACTTTTTCATCAACTTTAATGACACATTAATTTATAATTAATTAATGAATTTATAATTAATGACAGTTTTCTTCTAATTCACAATCCTCACAAAAATCCAAATGATTCACGTGCAAATCGTTTTACCAGAGTTTCTCATTATCGTGTTTGTTCGGAAATGCTCAAGAGCCAACAATGCAAGTACGGATAGGAAATACGGATTAGCAGTATATATACTGGATCGTGTGCTCTAATCTCCTCATGTGTGGCAATCCAATACACACAGCAGCCATTAGTACATAGATTTTGCCTCAATATACCAATTACTTTCGCAGCAATTCACAACTTCAATGTATGCACGGACCGATGTTCAAAAATTTGTTTCAACAACGTCCTCTCAGAGAATTTCGAACTCGGACGCAGAGAGCCAGTTTCGAAATTCCGACTGAGCCGAAAATCTTGAAATCTTCGATTTCAGGCATTTTTTAACGAATTATGTCACTATGACAAAAGCTCTCGTGTCATATCGCTCGATTAGTTCTGAACTGAGAATGAAAAAGAGCGAATTGCGAGTAACATCTGATTTCACGTTTGAATTCGTTGAAACATTTATTTTATTTTATTTCTGCATATATAATTCAATTGCATTCTATATAATCGACCTCTCTCCCCCTTCCTTCGTTTCAACGAGCACATTATTCAAACTTTTGAACAAAAGTCCACAGATACAGACCATTCAAACAAATGAAGTAAACAAACAGCGTACATGTTAACTTCGCGAACGTTAACAATAATCAGCAACACAAATTTCCACGTGGAATGATTATCTGTGTACATGAAACTCGGTTATGTGCATGAGGCGCAGTGCTGCTGAATATACGATGGGATTTCCACGTTTGGATGTGATCGTGTGGGGCAACGTTAGTTCCTGAATATTGTCTGTTCGTACGATCTGTTTCGGTTACACGTGCATGCGAACCGAGCAGAATCCACGCCTACATGTATTTGTAAGCGAAAGAAAGTCCTCTCTACTGAGGAAACTGTGACTTCCTGTCTACCTTTTGAACTTTCAGAACTTCCGGTTCTCCGACATTGCAACTCGAATTCGGGCCTGTAAAGCTATCGGAAACCGGCTGCAGAGAATTGGAAAATTCGTTCATAAAACATTGCTGGAACCGAAGCTGCTCGGGGCTTCATTAGCGTATTGGAACAACGACCATGGTAATAATAATTATTGTATTTTCAATCACGGTTCGATGACGTCACGAATCGATCGATTTCTCGTACTTACAGATCCACGACGGCGAAGCCGCCAGCGGATTTTTCATGAGTGAAAGTTAAATTTAATTGTTTTCGCAATCGTTTCTCATTTAATTTGTCCTTCCGACGTTGAATAAGCCTTTTTTGCGCTAATTCGTTGCAACAACTATGAACGCGTAGCACGCGAAGACCGGCACGAAACTCGTTAGCAGGAATGAGGAAAGGAAGACAGCAGGTCGAGCCATTCGTATCTGTGAGCATACTGGGCGGCCATGACAGTAAAAACGACGAAGAGAGAGAGCGTGGATACGGGGTTAATTTTGAAAATCCAGTTAGCTCGTCGAGAGAACAGTCATGAAGGTTCAACGATTTTTCCAGGCGCTCACCAGTCACGTTGTCAGGGACTGTGCGTCCACAGCCCTCGTAGTTTGGCTAACGAGTCGGTTCGTTACATTTCGTTTTCTCTCAACTTTACTGCGAAGAATGAATCCTTCTCTCTTTCTCCCTCTCTCATTTTTTCTTCGTACAAAGTTGCTCAAATTTTTTCCCAACCTTTGCCTGACGCCAACCTCGTTATTTTTCATTCCCGATATTATTTTGTTCCTCATTTCATAGCAGTACTTTTTTCTTTGCGCTAAAATGTCAGTGAAAAATGTTAATTAAAAATTCGCAGCTCTGAAAAACTTGCCTCGTTATTCCAGGTCTCGGAACCTTTTAATTCTCATTTTAATACAAAATTTTGACCTAAATTTGTGAACTTGTAATTGACTCTTGCCGTGACCAAAAATTTCAGGAAATATATGCAATTTTTTTTCAGCATCTTCGAGGGTTCCTAACCAAACCTTTTTCTATATTCGCTTTCCGTTCGAGTAGCAAAGTACGAGTCTGTTTCACCGCATTTCTCTTCCCATAGGCAAAAACGTTTACGTTCATATACAAAGAAACGTATGAATTTATGTATGTGTGCCAAGATTCAAGTCACGTCAATAAACCACAGCACAATATACTGATATACATGTTTTTCAAGAAGCTTCGGGCAATGTGGAACCAGAGGGAAAATGGACCTTGGAAAATAATCGTCTGTCGTCACTTGAAGCAAAACCCATAATTGGCAGTTGCATTTACAAACGATTAATTGTCACAGTTATCACAAAAATTATCATTCGAATAAGGTCTTTAAGAAACGATCGGAATTTTCAGAGCGATTTACTATTTTTTCCGTTGGACCATTTTGCCCCACCACTTTGTTTTTCTCGGTTTCACCCAGATATTTGCACGTGTGCAAGGAAGATCGGGGAAAAACGGAATATCTAAGTAAATATTGTACTTTTCAGAAGTTTCGAAAGCTTTGTTTATTCCTTGTTCTCAAAAAACAAGAAATGCACGATAATAAATGCCTGCAATTTTCAGAAAAATACCAAAATTTTCATGCCTGTAAAACGGGTTGCTTTTAGAAATTGGTAAAATTTTTGTTTCCCACTGCAATTTTAATCCATGCTTCTGTGAAGAAGCAGTCAAATCGCGTCGTGCGAAAGTATAAAATAAAAAAAAAAAAAAAAAATAAGGAATTTGTGATAAAAAGGGAAATTTGAAAAAGTATAAAGAAATGAAAACATTTGAGCAAATTTTATTTTTGTTTGTAAGATTTTTGAAAAAATATGAAAAATTGAACGAATAAAAATATACATAGCGTAACTTTTTAAGCACCTCGTTTTATCCCCGTCTTCCCTACACATAAATGCATCTGTAGATTTAATGGATTCAGGCGAAAACTTTTCCATAGCTGAAAACATTCGATTGCAAGAGTTTAACTCGATCCCGTTAATTTTGAATAATTGCAGATGACGTTTGAGTCTGGTTCACCGATAATGTCGGCCTCAAGTTTCCCTCAAACTCGCGATAATCCCAAAATATATCTTTTGCCTTGGAAAAATAATGCCAGAGATTCGTCAGATGAAACTTTTAAAACGTTCTACGTTTGTTTAGAGTGTTCTGAAAGATTGTACAGCGATAAATCTGAGAGGGTTTGTTGCTCAACAATGAAACTGCGTGACATAAATTAGGCACATTGCATCCTATTGATCTGCTCCACCGCAACTTCTCATTACTCACCTTCTCAAGTTCTTTGAGCGTTGCTGGTGAGACGTCGGAGTGTCGTCTACCAGCATCCGAATTCTTGGGTGGTGCGAGGCCACGCCCGAGACCACACATTTGAACGTCATTCTGCGAGTCCAATTTAACGTCACTGTGCCGTCTTCTCATCGGTTGACTCGGTATATCGAGGTGAGACTCCGTCGAATCGTCGTTCAACAGGGGTTGACCCTTTGACATTTTTCTCTTGCAAACACTGCAGCACCAGGTCGACTGAAAACAGCGAAAAGTATATTTGATTGGGACGCGGAACGCGCGCCCGAGTTACCAAGGACAATGGCGTCGCTCTCGAAACTTCAATCCTGATTGGATTCTTGCTCTATTTCTTTCTTAAGGAGGGTGGATCACGAAATGAAAATAATCAGAATTTGATCAAATTTCGTGATAACATTCTTTGGCATCAAGTAGGGGAGACCGGGGCAAAAAGGGATACCTAAGGAAATATTGAACTCTTCCGAAGTTTGGGAAAAGCTCTGTCTATTTTTTACTCCCAAAAACTAAGAAACGTACTGGAATTCTTTTCAATTTTCAAAAAAAAAGAAAAAAATTCCGAGGCAAAAAGGGGTACTTTTCAAAAACTCATGAATTTTTTATTTTACTATGATTTTAATTCAATGCACCCGTAACCGAGTGCTTCCGACTTACCGCTGCAAGCGTTGAAAGCGATCTCAGCGCTTACAGCGCTCAAACGTAAGTCGAGCGCGCGCTGTGAGCGCTCTCACCGCTTACAACGCTCTAACGTACGTCGAACGCACCCTTTGTAATTCAATTAAAAATTAATGATATGAATAATAGCGAAGATTGCCAATGTTTATTTTGTAAAAATTTGTATTCTTTATCCACTGCAATCGTGGATTCAGTGTCAAAGTTGTGTGAAGTGGACACATGATTCATGTGCATATGCAACCACACATGATGGTCCGCAAACATAATCTACGAGGCAGTAATTGCAGATATACAAATACTTTTTGTATGTCTGTGCAAAAACGTTTTCACTTTGGAAGTGATGTAAAAAAAGAGAATTTGAAAAAAACGAATTTAAAAAAAAATCAAAATCCAAAAAAAACAAGATATTTTGGAAAAAATACGCTTCGTGTTTTTTTACGGACAAGTATAAAAATTGAAAGAAAAAGACAACAAAATTTCTCTCATTTTTCGGGTATCCCGTTTTGCTCCAGTCTCCCCTACAAAAATAAATTTTTTTTTTTCAAATTTTTTTACCACATGGTTTTCGCATAATTGAGCGTTATGTACGAGATGTACAATTGTATATATGTAAACTCTTTGCTTATAGACGTGAACTTTAGTGTTCAATTACTCGAGAGCTATGTGGTAGAAAAATCTAAAAAAATTTATATTGTCTTATATATTTTTAAAGAATACATTTACCAAATTTTATAAAATTCTTATCATTTTGAAATTCTTAATATTTTTAACATGCTTTAGCATGGCAACGTTGTATCATCGCGATCCACCCTCCTTAAATCATTGATTTGGTGACGCTCGACTGAAACAAGCGATGATCAAAAACAAAAATCAGTATCATGGTCGAGCCAAAAAATTGAGCGTTCGGTGCAAAAAATGACGGAGCTTCGAAATTATTTTGAGTCATTGGTTTCGAGTAGAAATTTCGAGAACGACTTTTTTATTCCGATCGATTGCACCGGGAAAATGTGCATCGTTTTTCGTTCGAATTAAAATCAATATTTCCTGTAGAAAATTTTATTTAAACGAACAATACACAATCCAACGAAGAACGAGTTTTCGATTGCATTGTTTCCGATCGGTAGGTCGAAATCTGCATTGATACGTGCAGTGAATCCAGTTACAATTATCTCCACTCGAACTCAATTACAAAAAGCGTCGAAACAAAAGCTACAAGTTTTCAGTTGGGCAACGCTTTCCGACGGAAAAAAATCCTCAGTTTCGTTTTATCAGAATTTATATTCGTGGCTTGCGAAATTATTGATTTTGATGTTGAAATTGGAGGCTGAAAAATCCTCGGATCAAACGCGATGGAAAAAGTATGAAAAGTATGAATTTTCAACATTTATCTTGTCCATAATATTTAAACGAAAAACTGCATTATTTTTTTTCGTACAATTATCACAACCGTTTGTAATATTCTGCTTGCATAAAATGGAGATCGAAGCCATTGAGTGTGTTCAGCTAGCGAGGAGGAGCTCGAATTTTGTGATGAAACGTGTTATGGAGAAAGGTGCGCGAGAAATGTCACGTAGTGAGCATCATTTTCCGCAGGGTTGTTCGCGCAGGGATGAATAGTCCACACGAAGTGTGCTCCCAGCATGATAAAGCGAGAAAAAATTAGAGAAAGCACAAAAAAAGGAGAGAAACTAAGGGATGGGAGAAGGAGTTAGAAGACTCGCGTTATTTCCGTTATTGCGTTCCGGGGCGTCCCCTCACGGGGTGAGATAGAAACGCGAGAGATATAGACTAGGTGCGTGACGGAAGGGAGGAGAAAAAAGCTCGTGGCGCGCACCAGCCTACGCGGAGGATTAAAAAAGGATATGGATCAGTGTGGTGCGCGAGATAAACGCATTAAAGAAAGAGAGAGGAAGGGAAAAAAACGAAAAAAATGTACATGGACGACTGCGTGTGTTTTTATCTATACATAAATATGGATGAAGAAAAACGGCTGAGTGTGACTAAGATTGAAGAAGGATAAAAATCCACTTATTGAGTCTTTTGTCTCGGCACCTATTCGCAGTGAATGAGAAATCACTAGAGCGTCGCTTTGATGAATCACTTAATAGAAAACGAAAGACTCATTTGCTTTTTTCTCGTTTTTAGTTCGTAAATGAAAAATAGCAGAGGGCGAACTGTTCCAGAACATCGCGGTGGAAAATATGAAATGTCGGAAAGATGGAAAGATGAAACAGCGTTTTTGCAAGATCCGAAATCCGGCGGAAGGTCACGTTTGGATGCCAACATTTCATGATGAAGCGCTTGCGTTACGGGGTCGAAAATTTCTCGATAAATTAATCGATCCCTCGGAACTAGACTATCCAGTTTCACGGATCTCATGGCAGTCGGCAAAGAGGGGCGGGAGGAAGGGGCTCGTGCCTCGTGCAAGGACAGAAGCAGGAACGAGCTGATTATAAAAGAAAAAAAAGTGTATTCGGAGTGTCCCATTTGTAATCATAAAAATAAAAAAATGGTTTCCGCTCGTTGGCATGCCAGTGGCGAAATCCTTTTATTGGAATATTTCCAAAGCAATAACGTTTGAGTTTTCGGGTATGTGCTCTGACGATGAAAATGGCGAATGAATTTAGCGACAAGGATGCGTGATGTGGACGCAAGTAATATATGCAAAATAGTCGAGATACAATGCATATTCTTATGTGTATGTTTCGTAAAAGTACAAGATGAGGAAGAAGCCCCGGGCAGCTTTGTGTTCTTGCGGGCTTAAATGCAAACTTTGAAATATCTCTTGAGGCGCGTGTACAACGAAAAAACGAAGAAGGAAAGGGGCAAAGAGGAAAAATATAAAGATGGAAAAGGGCATGACAGAAAGTAGAGAGTGCATAAGAATTAACTGAGAATAATCGTTGAAAGAAGAGCGTCACCGTAAACGGGTTAAGCAAATCCCCACGAGGCGAACGAACTTTTCAACTCTGTCTAGTGTGCGCGAAAGAATTTGTTTTCATTCCCTCTCCTCCCTTGTCTTCTCATAATATTCTTATTTTTTCCCTCCCTTCCACCCTCTCTCTCTCTAGTTTGGTGCTGCGACATCAAGTCCCTTCTTATCTTTCAGAGCTTTTTTCCATAGTGCGCTTGTCGAATTATTCTTTTAGAAATTATACTAACCACGGATTTGAAATTCCCCTACATAGAACCGCAACTTTTAGAAATTCTTTTTCCTTAGCGACAATGTATTTCTGGAACTCTCTTCCACTTTTAGTCACGTCGTCTCCGTCTCTTGTGGTTTTCAAAAACAGGTTACATGAATATCTTTTTGAGAAAGAAAGTGATAATATTCTTATTATGAATACTTAAAGTATATGTATTTCGATCTGTCTTATTCATGCCTTTCGCTCACTCCTGTCACATAGCCTTTGGTAATATAATATTCTTAATTCTTAAGTCTAAATTGTAGTGTTATATACTTGTTTTATATGATGTACAAATTCTGTATTTATTGCCCTATGGTTATCCAGGGCATTATTAAATAATCAATCAATAATCAATCTCTCTACTTTAGTAAGCTTTATTTGTCATATTTGGCGCTGGCAATATTACAAACAATTCGTCGGTCATAATGACCAATTCACTATCTTTGGTTTACTTTATTTCTGTACATTTTTGTTATTTTATTACTTGTCACTTTTTGTTCTATTTCTGTATCTTGCCTACTTGCCTAATAAAAGACATCGTCTAAGGCATATATATTATTCAATCAATCAATCTCTCTCTCCCTCTATATTGTCTATATACTCAATTGTGTCAATTACGGAATTTATTTAAAGTATCTGAAATTGTATTCGAAAATGTATTCTCCAAAGAATTAGAAATTAAATTTAAGTATATTGCTGTAATGAAAATGACTATTGTTAAGGAGGGTGGATCGCGACAATACAATGTTGGAATGCTAAACCATGTTAAGGAAGTTGAGGCATTAGAATGAAAATGATGTCATCGCTTTTAAACCGATCGCATCTTATAAAGTGAAGTGTAAAAAAAATCAGTTAAATTTTCAGATAGTTTAGGAACGTCGTTGCTGAGAAAAATCAATAACAATTTGGGCCAAATAACATGTAATCTTATGGAAGTCAAGACACATTCGGTGATATCTCCGTTAAAAATGATGCTAAAAATACGAAATTTTTTGGGCAACATTAGCAAGGCTTGTGGAATAATGTCAATTTTTTCAGATTTATTAGGAGATTTGCTGAGATTATATTAATAATAATCTGTTTCCCGTGCAGTTTTTTGAGACTAGGATCGTCACCCTTCGTGTTTTCGACTGAGCGTTCGCCAGTTTTTCGTCTTTTTTTGTCAACTTTTCTTTAAAGTGTATGCAACATTGCCAAACTGTAAACTGGCCTAACTTTTGAAAAGTACAGGTCATAACTTGTACCACTTCAACTTCCTTAAAAATATAAAGAATTTCAAAATGATAAGAATTTAATAAAATTTGGTAAATGTATTCTTTCAAAATATATACGACAACATACATTTTTTTAGATTTTTCGACCACATGGATCTCGAGTAATTGAATACTAAAGTTCACCTGTTTGTTACATCTCGTGCATAAGAACTTCGATTTAACGCTCAATTATTCGATAGCCATGTGGTAAAAAAATTTGAAAAAAATTGTATTTTTGTTCCTATTTTCCGCCTCGACTTTGTACTATTTTTACGTATTTTTTTTTTCTTTTGTAATTAATTACTGGTTGCATTCTGATTGTATATTATTCGGCAATATTGCTTAAAAGATTAATCAATCCCTTTCTTACTCTTTTTGTTGTCGAGAGCAACTGAGAAAGACGCAGCTGATTTTTCCATCCGTACAGTGGAGTTAGAACGCACAAACTTTTGATCAAACTTTGCGGTTGGTTGAACCGAAAATGGCCCCCGACTTCATGTACTTATAAGCTCGTGCTCACATTTCTTCTTTTCAACGGCTTTTCAAGTAATCAAAACTCACTTTTCGGTCACCGCTCCGAAGCACTACTTGTCGCCATTATGATTTGTAAAATTGAGTGAATTTATCTCTTTTGAAAAATACCTCGATCGGTTACGGATATTTCATGACATTTTCTTCATCGTATTCGTTACTCGAGTTCGTATATTTTCACCATTCAATCACAGTAACGAATGCAAAAAATATCAGCCACAAAGTCAAAATTCCTGAAGAACTGATCTGCGATAAAAAAAAAAACTTCACGATTTGCATTTTTCTACATTCCGGTAAAAATAGAAACGAGTTGAACCATGAACCGAATTACTCCAGATTCGAATTACTAAAGATTCGAGTCTCTAAAATCGATGGTTCAATAAAAATACGCAAACAAAAAGATAATTTTGTTTGTGACCGAGTGGATCGCATGACTTGAGGAAAATATAATTGAGTATAAAGACTCACCGGGTCATCGGAATCAGGTTTCGTCGAGTAACCACAATCCTCGCAAACCTTGTAATGGCACTCGTTGCACGTCCTCGAGAAATCCTCCGGTTTAAAGGACTTGAGGCATATCCTACAGGCGCCCTCACGACTCGCTGGTTTCCCAGGTTCCGGTTTCCTGTTAAAACACGTAATATAAACAGACACACACACATAAAAATAGAGAGACGAAAAACAAATGATTAAATCGAGTCCGACGAACGTGATCGTAAAAATACTTGAAGCTGGCTTGAACGAGAAGGGTGACGCAGAAAAAAGGTGATGAGTAAAAATGCACGGCAGCTTGGAACAATTGGAATTATATAACCGGTTTTTTATTCTTGAATCGCTTGAAATGATGAATGTTAATAAAAACAAAATTTCGAATGAGATTTCTCTTGTTTCGTTAATTCCCATATTTTGGTCGGTGTTTGTACTATTCTGTGCTTCTTATTATTTTGATGTGATGCATAAAATAATGCGGTTGAAGGAAAATTGAGTGTTAGTCACTTTCGTTCTGGCGCAAAAACAATTTTAAGGGGGGAAGCAAAAAGCATGTGAAATATTGATTCTACGAAAAAAATCGTGAGGACCAAATTTCTTGGAAATTTAATTCCCTGCAACTTTGTTGTAAAACATTTATGTCCAAAAGTTAATATTAAACGAGATAATTCGATAATAATACTTTTTCACTATTTTGCCGCTTAACTTTAAAAATATCGATTATACAAAAAAATCGCAACAAATAAATTGTAGAGAATTGAATTTGCAACAACTTTGTCATTTAAGCATTCATCGAAAAATTGAAAATGGCAAAGTTATTAAGCAAAAACCGTTTTAGCTTAAATTCAAAATGGCGGCTGACGCACCGTTGGAATTTGGTCGCCCTTTTGAATTTAGACTTCCCCAAAGATTCTAACAATAAAATTGAGCACGGGATTTTTTGCAGGGTTCAGCCCTTTTTTTTGCTACCCCAACTGGGCTATTTGTTTGTTATAAGCAAATACGTCGATGCAAATCGAACGAAAGTTCCTCAACTCTTTGGTGCTCGTTCGTCGTATTTACTTGGTAAATAATGTGAAAGAATGTGACTCACGGTTTGGGTGGTTCGATGACGAGTATTTCTTCCTTTGGTTGAATATCCTCGACCGGAGTAATTTTGGCTGGTGACAATTTAGTGACTGTAAATAAAAGGGAGAGAGAAAAATTTTTGTAAAAACGAATTTCAAAAAGTAGGATATTATTCGTGAAAAAGGAACGAGACAACCGTGAGTTATAATTGAAAGAATATTATCAAGTAATTTCGTGATTCAGTTGAAAAATAAATATCCTGAAAAAAAAGACTCGATTGACTCTGTCGGCTCTTAAACCATCTTGTTTAAGTTCTCCGATAAAAAGAGATAAAAAGTTTTTGGGGTAAAAACTTTTCACCCTGTCAATTCTCGCTGAAAAATAACCTAAAAATTCGATTAAGAACCTTGCTACTGTGACAACTCGGAGGAGAGAGAAGCCCGGCACGATTAATAGAGAAAAGGAGCGAGAGCGAGAGCGACGAGAAACGCATTTATCCGGTGGATCCAATTAAACTTTTTGAAAAATTGCTGCCTGATACCATTTCCCAGGTGGATAAGACTCGTAATATTTTCATGCTTTTCACCTTAATATATAAACTCTTCCGCCGATAATCTTCTTCTCTCTCTCATTTTTTTAAATAATCCTTTTCGGCTACAAAAAATATGAAAAAAATCGAGAGGTTTTTCCAAGACGTAGAGACTAATAAAAATAACTTGCTCAAGAAAAATTTCTCTTGCTCGTCATTCTCAAACATGTTGATGCAAACGGACTCAATGAAAAAACAGATTTACATCGAGTTTAATAAGATCAAAGCGAAGTGTGGTGGATTTTTTCATTGATTCTAATTACAATTGATGAAGCAAAGATTCTCAACGAAATGTCTCAATTAATTTCAAACTAAAACTTTGCCTTCGAATCATCAAGCCACCACAGCGACGACGAATTCAGAACACTCTCGTGGCCCTCGAAATTTCCCTCTTAGTCATCATAGTCATTCCAAAGTTTCACGAATTTTGCTCGACCCCATTTAATATGAAAGACATTATTGCAGGAGCGCGATTCCGTCCTAAGCGTTTTAGGGTCCGTTCGAGTCACAATTTGGCAACTGAGCTTTCGAGATCTTAAGCAAAAACTAGGGAAACTCAGATATTGATGAATAACGAATCATTCCTTCGACAAAATACTTCGGGACGCGGAGCAGTCCCGACGCCAATGACGTTTGCTAGAAATTAGACTTGTAAAAGTGTCTGAAAGAAAAAATGTCGTGCCCTAAACGGCGAATGCATTCCGAGCGCTTTATATTTTTCTCAACCAGCTCATTTCAACAAGCCAACAAATAATCGATGCGAATTTAAGATTCCATTCGAAATCACAGTTTTCCGGAAAAATGCCAACAGCTGCAGTGATCGTCGAATTCAGACGAATCCAGTTTGAGTGGGAAGTGGATAATTCGAGGAACGATGGAATGGTAACTTCGTAATACAATACGGTACAGAATGGAGCCAAGCACATCGGAGATTGGCGAGACGGAATGGTCGGCGAGTACATATAGAAAGCTTAGACGCAGCGATGGAAGCTCGCTTTGATCGGCCGAGACATCTCGATGTATATACAAGCAGATAATCGTAATCGATTGAGCAGAGGGAAACACGATTGAATAGGCCTAAATGAATCGTGACGTTTTTCCGAATGTCAATCGCCTCCTCCAGCTCCGACGGTGAATGAAGAATTAGCAAACTCATTAGCCTCGAGGCGAGAAAACTCTCAGAGACAAAAACGAAGCAAACTTTGTTGGAAGTATTTAGAGGAATAATGAGCCATGAAATGAGAAACGAAGACGCGACGCTTCGTCGGATACCAGCGTCAGCGAATATCTCATTCGCGATATTTAAATTGTGTTGAAACGTCCGGAATATACGATTTTTTCAATTCACTCAACTAATTAAGCGTGCGTATAACGGAAGGAACGACACAGATAATTAGGATCGACCGAGATAAAGATGAATCGTACACTCTGTTTGAATGTCCTAGTACCCGAGGAGCTTGTTTCAATTTTCGTTTAACAGAGACAGAGATCGCAGTACCAAAGCGAAGGTATTTGTCCTGGTTCAAAGGCATTCGTACTATGGAAGCACTATTAATACAGATTGCGATTGGGAATTCAGTATGAGGACGGCGGAGCACGAAGCCTTCCAAATTAACGATTTTCAGAACTGCATTCATATTTAGTAGTTGCTAGCCAGATATAGAATCCGCAGCAGTGAAACCTCCCCACAGTCAAATATGTTCCTGACTTTCTTTATATACGTACATGAAAAATGTCATGTCTAAATTGGATGCTGAACGCTAACCCCATGTAAGTAGACATAAAGAAATGTTCAGTTGAAAAAAGAGGAACGTTGGTCGATTCGAAAAACTCGATGAGATATTTTGCACGCTGTTTCCAAAACATTGAACATTTGCCGTTGAAGGTCTCGTGCATATTTTAAATGAATTTGCATGTACCCCGATTGATTTACGAGCGCGCAGGACAATTTCAGTTGCCTTACACACTAAAAGCGTCAAGTGGTATCCCATTCGAGTGGACGATAAAATCAGCTACGAAGGACCTTGAATTTGTAATGATTTCTTCACTATTCAACGATCTTTGATGCTTGATATATTCAAATAATAAATTCAATCGTGTATCAACGCAGAAACGAACTAATTGTTCTGCACGATTTAATTGGAGGCAAGAATCATGCCGAACGACATCTGGTCCAGCGTATCGAGCCTCCGAATATGAAAAAACGAGTGATTTCTTAGGAATCATTAAGGAGGGTGGATCACGAATTACGGGGCAGGCGGTGAGAGGGAAACGGATATGCTTGTGCACGCTAGTCCAAGCCTATTACCAACTGCTGAGACCTCAATTCGTTGAGTTGTGAAGGCCAATTTTGTGCATAGCACATCATTAAAATATATATATTAAGGTGTGTCGAAAAAATCGATATTTTTTTTCCGGCTCCACAAGAATTTTTCTTCTTATTATGCCAAACGATGAAGCTAGCCGTGAGAACAGCTCGAAATAAAATTATTTCGGCCGGCCCACTTCAATTTTCCGTAATAACACGTGAAAAAAAAACTTCAGTGAATATTGTTCCATACCATTCGTAAAAAAAAATATCAGATATTCTACTGACGTATTTTTGTGGAGAATTGAATTCCCTACAAATAAAGTCCTTAGAGTCATTTGCCTAGAACCAACCGTTCAACGGTTACAACAGTTTGAAGTTTCTAACGTCACCCAGCCAGATTTCGCATGTGTCAATTTCTATTTTCGAGGTCCCTCCTTTTAATGGCCCTGTTTAAATGGGGCTGTTGTAAAACAGATTCGAAGGCTTGAGTAAAATAGCTGAACTCTTTTCGTTCTTAACACCCGCGGAATTACTAATATCTGCGACCGACGAGGAAACGATGAAAAATGCTCAAAAGGTGCAAACGAGAAAGTATTTTGAGATAAAATTATGAAGGGAACAATTTTCCTTCAACGTGAAATGGGCCCCGATCTGAGAGAGTTAACAGACGATGGAACGGAGAACGTGTGAGAAGTAATCGACGCAGTAAACGGAAGCGAGATATGTTTATAGGAACAAACAAGAGGAGGATTTGCGGTGGTAAGTGAGATAACGAAATAAAATAGATAGAAAAACAAGGGAATAAAAGAGGAATAGAACGAGGGTGTGGAAGAATGGAAATTGAAACGTATTGTTACGAAAGAATATTCGAAGGATTCGATAAAGCAGGCAGAGAAATGGAAACAGGTGGAGGGAGCAGGGAGAGAAAAACAGAGAGGAAATAATAAGATGAAACTCGATCCGAAGCACGTACAACGATAATCCTCCGACCGCTGCAGCTTGTATTCACGGAACTAACGAGTTTAATTATCACAAATTTATTATTCAATGTATATGTGAGCTCGATATTACCCTTAACCCGTTACGGTCACAGCTCCAAATAATAACTTATCGGTCACACGTGGTCCATCGAGCCCCGCTCACAAAAACTGTTATCGTCTGCGTTCTTTTTAAGCTATCGACTTAAATCATTTGTCAAACTTCAATTTAACATGTTTTATAAATAATCGGATCGTTATTTTCTTCCATCTACGATTTCAAAGTCGTCAAGACACAACGAGAAAAAAAATGAACGGAGTTTAAATTTTTTTACAAGAAAATTCGTGAAAAATTTAATTTTTGACGTATCGTAAAAAATCAAACGCCGTTTTACTCTTGAAATATTATACTTTAAAGAAAAAAATAGAGTTTTCATGGACTGTTAAATAAGTATATTTATTTTGAAGTTTAAACTCGAGACTTTTGGTCGACGTCGAAAAATAGAAGTGGAACACTTAAATGAACAAATAATCGTAAAAAATGGCATTTACTTAACACAAATCGCGTACTTTCGATGGAAAATTATGAAAACATGAACGAAAAATTTCATTTTAATCGCGGTCTCCGCGATCGACGCACAAATATATGCAATGCTCGTCATACATCGGACGTTTGCATGAAGGACCCTGTTTTTGGTTTTTCTGTCTTTTTCATTCGCCGGCAAAATTCACATCTAACTGATCCTCTTCAAACAAATAATTTAGTTCGTGCATTAATACTTACGTCGCTGAATGCACTTTGGAATAAAAAAAATTGATTTTGAAACCCGATTTTTTGAAATTTTTGCTTCTGCACGATCACGGAGGGTTTATTGGACCCCACACGAAAACATGTCTGCACAAATCGAGGTTCCCCAGCCAATTGATGCCACGGAGACTTTTGAAAAGTGCTCAAACTTAAAGTATTGGATTCCAAAGACAACAAACGGCGCGTCAAGTTCGATTCGGAACAGCCTATCCTAGCATAAAATGGCCATAAAGTTGACCTGGGATCCAGTGGACCCCAGGTGACCGTAACGGGTTAAACGTGAGCCAGTTGGACAGAATTTAAAGGTGGGTGGAAAAAGGTCTCAACACCGAGTCTTTTTAAATAATTGGTGCTTTACATTAGTTAATTAATTATTGAATAATTTGATGAATAATATATTTAATAATAACAATTAATCGAATTAATTAAAGATAGTTTCATATACTAAATTACTGGCGCCATTTATTCGCCAATTATGATCAAGTTTCGCGATCTCGGCTCGTTTGTAGTTTAACAAATCGATGGTCAGAAATACGATTTTGTCTGCTTCACAAATTGTGACTAGATCGTTTATAATTTTATAATCTCCAGATACGACTAAATTGAAAAATGGAATACTAAAAGCGTTCCAGCGACGTCTGGAACCGTCAAGTTTTTTCTGGTCGAAAAAACTCGTCCGAATATCATTTTTGTTCAACTCTACGATGTAGCATTTGACTTTCGCATTGAGAGAACGGAGAAAAGCTCTCGAGCAGATTGAATAATAATCCTGAGACGATCTCACGGATAATTAAACTAAGAAAGCGACTCACGAAATCAAAAGATTCGCAGAATCTCTCAGCGAGAATCAACACTTATTTGGCACCCCCGTAAAACTCTTTATTTCGTTTCCACCCTCGAAGAACTTTCTCGCTCTCTTGTCTTCGCGAGAGGCAAAAATTATTCCACGATTCCATGCAAATCTATATTTCGACAGATCCCCCTCCCCCTGCAATAAAATTTTTTTCCTCCGGTTTTTCACTTCACTCCGAAGTTCTTGCCCGACTCCCCCAGCGAGACAATGTGCGTGACGCAGCTGGCAAAGTACTCGATCTTCAAAGTAACCTCTTCGATATTCAAAATTATTCCTTCTAACGGTTTAAGCCGATTTACATGGAGTTTGATCTGAAGGAAAAAGACGAAACAGCTCGTACCGACAGCATTCTCTTACTTGCAACAATATTTCAACTCCATTATTCAAAGGTTTCAGCAAATATTTATCCCCCCGCAAATCTCTCTAATATCATGGCGAAAACGCCTCGAAAGTACGTAAATTTGCAATGAAAATTCATTATTCATTCGTTAAATTGCAACCCGCGGAAAGAGCTTCGACAAGCTTTCCCAAATTCCATCGAAATCAGGCACGTTTAAAACGAACGCGTTCGCCGAACAACGCTAAAATAAAGTTTGTGAATTTTCAAACGTTTCATTCATTCTTATGAGAAAATATAAAACTTGACACGAAATTTGAACCAATAGTATTACAAGGATAGAAAAAAGGCGTACTCGTAGGACAAAAAATGGGTTTCGAAGGACAAGAAATAAGAGGACAAGAACGAATTAGATATTGCTGGGTGGGCGGGTGTTCCGGAGGCCCTGAGGGTCCTGGCGTACACAGGGAAGTCTTCGCACTGTGTTTTTTTCTTTTTTTCCGGAACCATTACCTCAGCCACGATGAAACGAGGAGGGCGGGAATATCACATAACTCGAGGGTACGATACGGAGCTGCTAATTGGGACGTGAACCGTAGGGACGAGAGAAAAGAAAAAAGCTTAGTCACGATTTGTAGAGAAAAAAAAACGGAATTTTCTGTCACTGCTGAAAGAACGTTTAAGGAATACTCTTACGACTCTTATGAGACTCAAATAAATCCAAGAAATATATTGCTCAAGTAGAAAAGTTGTAGAAACTCTCGTTTCTAATTTTCACCTCGTTTTAGCATCGCTAAACAATGAGGCAACGTATATTTCGTCTCGGGTACCAAGAATGGAGTGAATTGGCAACGATCCGCCTGGAAACGTTGTCATTTATTTCTTCTACAACGAACGTAAATTGTTTTCAGGTGGAACGGTACCAAATATCTAAAAAGAGGGATTTTTATGCAAATTGGTAGATATGTTCGAAAGATTCGATAATACAGTTTCTGAGAGAATTCAATTCGTTTTTTACATTGGATCTTATGGAAGAGCGTTAAAAAACGCAAAAAGACATTGAAAAAATACTGTTAAAAAGGCCACTTTTTCATGAAGCGAACACTAGTATATGCACCAACTGTCAAAATAACGCTCGCGAAATTTGCAGTGATTTCACCGTACCGTTTATCTGCAATGTACAAAAGAAAATTAATAAACGCAATTTCTTTCGTTTCTTGATGGAAGTTTGTCTCGGGACGATGATTTTACTTCATCGTGAAAGAACTGTCGTCCGATCGAATCGATGCGATAAGAAATATTCTGATTAATGATTTTTCAACCGGTCTAGAATAAGAATAATTAACCCTAGAACGCATGACTGGGGTGTGAGCACACCCCACGCGAACTTCAAACTACGCTCCCGTCCTAACAAGCGACATTATCGACTGATTATCGACGGATTTTTTTATATATAGATTCAATTGAAATTAGTTTTATCGTACATCATTCTTTTCGTTATAAAAAAACGAAGAAAATGGTGTAGGATAAAGTCAGTTAGTTGAGCATCGTAGGACCGGATTTATAAGCAGAAAAAGAGTGGGGTGCGTTCAAACCCCGGTCATGAGGTTGAGGGTATGAAAAAAGGCACATGAGGTGTAGGGTTAATAAATGTGTTTTGTGATTATTTTGTATGATGAAATCCTTAGTGGAAGCAAGGGCCATCATTATCACGAAGCGATACGGAAAAAGCCTTTTTCACATTTCGTTTCTCGGTTTTTTAGGTAAAAGGTGAATAACGGTTTTTTTGCGGGGTCATGAGGACGAGGGTGAAAATTTCAGCATTTGTATAGGCACGTCCGTCGAGTCCCAAAGGTACAATATACCGAATGGAGGGAACGAATCTCTTTTTCTCGACGCTATCTCGGGTCGAAGGAAGGAATCGACGGTCGTTTGCTCGTGTTTCGTGGTCTTTTAAGACATTCAGCTGTTGCTCTACTTCAGCTGTTATAAGATCAACAATTAATGACGAATCTTGGCATCCATGGGACTGATCATTAGCGAGGATTTTCGCACGAAATGATTTTCTTATCTATTCAATTAAAGTGAAAAGACTTTGGAAAAATGAAATGGAAACTCAGCGATCAGTGAGGATGAATGAGAAAAATTTCTCAACAGGTGCCAAAATTCGTGAATTTGCCGTTTCAAGGCTTTCATAAACGTCTGCAAAAGCACCATTTTCCAAGAAATTCATGTTCTCAATGAGATGAGAATTAATGGATCGTAATTGAGGCAAATACTCACGCGGTTGTTATATATGTGATAAGGGAGAAACGAGCCGGAGTATTATATAGACAAAAGCGTTGAGAATGTGAAATATCCGAGAACGTAAAGAGGAATATGCAGAGGGAAATGTGTTCCAAGGTCGTCCGGCTATGGCAACCTATACCCGCACGGGTCAGAATGCAATGACGTTGCAGCAGCCTCGCTCCATCCTGGAGTAAGCTCGTCCAATGAAAATATAATCTGAATTGAAAAATCTGTCGTTGTTTCGGAAAAAGGGGCGAGAATAAAGAGAGGGAGAGAGAGAGAGAAGTGAGTGGGACTAAGAACCAGGAAAATTCGCTTTTTTATCTGCTGCAGTGAAAGGATTATATTTGAAAGCTGCTGTGAATGTCACAAAGCGAGGAGACAAAATTTTCCAAACAGTTATAGGAAAAGAGAATAAAAATTGAAATTGTACTGAAAATGAAATCTTTTTCCTTTGACAAGAACGTAGAACGATCCTTTGTAGCTAAGGTCACGAGTTTAACGCTTGACGTTCTCGTTATTTCTTTTCCTCATTTTTATAGTACTCGCTCGCTGATTGGAATACTGGACACTGCGGATTTACTTTTTAATTGTTTCGCCCTGTGCGTGCGATGGCTTAATAAGGGAGGATGAGTGAGGGGGAAAAAGAGCGAGGAATGTGATTTTTCCGAGGGAAGCGGTGAAAAATTCGAAGAGATACGGAGAAATATAGGACTTCCTCATAGTCCGGGGAATGAAATATATCGAGGGTAAAACTGGAATCCCGTACGAGCTAACAGACCCACATAAAGATGCATCACGATCGGGGTGAGGGAGAGACGCCAATAAAAATGGAATACACACGATCTATTTGCCAAGCGAGCCCCGATCCGAATCGTGCCTATTTTTTCCTTCCTTTCCCAATCGCTGTATCAGTCCTCCGATTCTCCGATCAATTCTCTTGGAAAAAAAACGTTTTTCGCTCCACCCATGAATACAAAAATATTCCAAGCCCATAGATAAGCACCGTGTTTTCTGCCATCTCTTCATGCGACGTGCCGTTCGTTAACCAATATTCGCCGAGCATCAAATAGCAAGGAGCCAAGCCACTTTCCCTAGTTTCCGGATTAGTTTTACACCACGATTCCCGTTTTTTTTGTATGAACACGCACGTAATTCGAAACTCGTATCTGGCTCCAACGGTGCGTCGTTTTTGCAACGAAACGCCGTCCGTTCGAAAAATTCCAGGAGCTCATTGAAATTCTTCTCATTTATAAAAATTTTATCTGTTAAAAAATCCTAGTGACTTTCGACGTTCGGTTACGATCGTTGAGTCATTTCAATCATCAAATTCATCTTGTTCCAATGATTTTCGACTGCAATGAGTAAACTCTCCGGAAATTTCGACTCCACTTTTTTAACGGTGGGCTCTCCATGTTTGATTATTCGAACTCGCAATGATCTCGAGCTTGAAACGATTTTTTGAGGAATTCATTTTTTTAGGGTTTTTTTTACCAGTATAAATTATAATTATGTATATAAAAAGTGTTAGGCCTAAGAAGTACACTCTTGAAATACACAAAAATATTTTTTTTTATTTTCCTCAGTTTTCGTACAGAAAAATGGGGGAGAAGACAGGTAAAAAAAAGATGCTTGGGTTGATAAAACCTCTGGAATTGGATGACCGGAGAAAAAAAGAGTGACTTTAGATTCAATAGGTAAATGGCTAAAGCGGGTATCATACGATTTCTGATTTTTTCAAAAACGACAAAATGGCGGCCATTTTTTCAAAAACTATGGAAAAGCCCGTTTTTTTAATCGTTTTTTGCAAAAAAAAGAAAATTGTTCCACTCAAAATTTCAAAATTCGCATGATGTGCGCTATAGCCACAGCCATAAAAAATATATGGCAAAATTTTGGTACGGATCGGTTGAATGGTTTCGGAGATTTTATCAAAGAGCCGTCGAAAACGTTATTTTGGGAAAAACGCGTTTGAACAAAGGCAGGACTGCTCAGATTTTTATAAAATTTTAGTATGATACTCTTAAATATGTATACGTTCGAAAAATGCAATAAACTAAATGGATTTTTTGAAAATTCTAATTAGGGCAGACCCCTTAAGCTTTGTTAAGTTGTTTTCTCTCACTTTGTGCTCAACGGTAAATGCGTACTCACCATTTCCGGTAGCATTCATCAAGCCGCTGCCCAACTGTCGTAACTTGCTGAAGGTCGTACCTCCATCGTCGGGCGTGACGGACCCGGCGTTGCTCGACTGTTCTGTTTGGGTCACCATCTGGTTTAGTTCAACAGAGAAAAAAGTACAATTGTGTACGTCAATTATGAAAGGATTCCAGAAGATGAAAAATCCAGAAATCAATGACTTTTTTAAGATCCGAGCCAAAGAAGTTGTGAAAACAGCGTTCAACTGCTGTCCTTGAACTGTATTCAAGGATCAAAACGACCGGGTGAAATTTCCAGTTCACAGAAAGTCCGCGATAAATTTGAACCGCGTATAGTAGCTTAAGCGCCGGTACTCGAAGATCAAAAAGTCCAAGGGTTTGTGTGTACGTTGCAAAAGGTCAGCTAAGTTGACTCTGGCAGGGACGATTGGGTTCATCAGAGAAACGGACAAAAGCGGAGCTTGATCAAGGTGTGGGAATAAACGAAGCGAATCAGCTGGAGTCAATGGGATCGACGCTTGAAGGGTCCTTAATGTCGGTTATTCGTCAGCTCTTAAATCAGCTGTCGCGATAAATCTTCTGGAAAAGTGACTAAACGATTTGGGCACGAGAACTCAACAAGCCGAGCAATTGGTACAACGAGCGGGATGCTAATTTTCCAGGATTTGGCGGTCGGCCAAACGTCGAGAAAGCATTGGGCGCTCGCTGTAATATAAGCAAGAAAAAAATCGACGCAAAGTAGTAGTTTAAAGCAACTACTGTACTGCATGCTAGTCAAATGAGTGCTAAATTTTCAAAACGCTTTTAGACCAAGTTTAATATACCGATTGAGCGCATTGTTGCGTTTAATCGGTATAAAATATGAAAAACGATAGTTTTACAAAACAATCAACTGATAAATGCAAATTTCCACGATGACACATTTTCACTGGTATTTTTCAAAGAATTATCTGCGTCTTCTGACTGATTTTACTGCAACAAGTCTCATTTTATTCCGTAACTGATTTTCTACGAATTCAGCATGTAGTTTTTTTTTAACTTAATCGTTTCACTGTTGCAGCTAATTGTTCATTAAACGAAGAAACTTTTTCATTTATAATTTCTGAAGGAATGAATTTAAAGAAAAAATCTACGTGGTGAATTCGTAGAGGAACAGCTAAGGTACAAAATGAGACTTGGTGCAATAAAATCGGTTAAAAAATACAGACAATTCTTTGAAAAATACCTGTGAAAATGTGTTATCATGGAAATTTGCATTTATCAGTTGATAGTTTTGCAAAACTATCATTTTTAATATTTTTTCACGTGAATAAAATATGCTTGAGTGCATATCTGTTAACAGTAAATTTAATCGGTACGTTAAACTTGGTCTAAAAGCGTTTTGAAAATTTATCCACTCATTTGACTAGCATGCAGTACAGGAGTTACCTGAAGGTTGTCCACTGGACTGAGGCTCGTCAACTCGGTCACCAATTATGATGGGAATGAATTTCGTCTGGTCCCCAATTCCATTTCCACGTTCGAGCCCATCACATTTGCAAGAAAATTTCTCACCCTCCTTAGCATTCTGTCTCACTTTCTATTTTCATGTTCTCTCGGAAGCTTTCCTTCTCTCGCTCTCTTCAAACCTCAGCTATACGCAATACTCTCTGTGTTCCCGTTATTCGACCTCATAAAAGCAGCGCACGTTCCTCGCTTCGGGCATTCGATCTCAGTCTTTGCAAACTCAAACATATATTACTCGCCGGCTGAGAGGCTCTGGCAAGTAGCCAAAAGCTGCCCACCATTCCCAACGAGCTGCTATTTCCGCTTTTAATTTTTTACGTCCTTTGCATACAGGACACAAAAGCTTTGGATTCCACCATGTGCAGTGCAAGCTTCTTATATCATTGATGCTCGATCGTTGAATTTACGAAATCCCCTGCTGAAGATATTTGGCAGCAGAAAAAACTAAATTCCAAAGGATTTTTAACGGTAGACGAGCAGCCTCGAAATGAGCAGTTACCTGGCTCGTGTTATTTGAGGGAATAACTCAAAACGTTGAAATTTGTTGGTCAGAAATCAGTATCATTCCAACTCGATGGTCAACAGTCATGCGATTATGAACGTCGATCACGCGATTGCAGGTTTCCTTACATGCTTCATTATGACTGTTTAGTTTAAGGAGGAACATCAGCTTGAGAAAAATGGTGATAGTTTAATGACACTTTTAGAATACATTTTTGGATATATTTTCTATAGCCTCTCCAATGTTTAATCCATTCCATTCAGCCATTTTTTAGTAAATAATTTCTAAACTTCAAATATTTAAGGTATATCATACCCGAAGGATCGTTTTTATGGGTGTCTAAATTCGGTCGATTTTTTCTTCCTAATTGAAAATATTATCGCTCTAAATTAATGTCAGAGTTATTAATTCGAAATTGTAAATACATTTTTTCAACTTATTTTTTGACGAATGAAATTACAAACCCTTAATTGAACGGGGATCCATCACTGACTGAATCCCAAATTTCATTCGTCCCTGGTTAAAATACTGTAGTTTTTTATGTAAAAAATCGCTTCAAAGAGCACAAAGAGAAAACACAACGAAAAATGGATAAAGAAAAAAGTATTAATAAAAAAAAAAAAACAGAAGGCCAATGACAGGAATAGGCCAAGCAAAGAAGAAACAAAATTCCGAAATAAGCAAATGTGAGGTTATACGAGTGCTCATTACCAATTTCGTTTAATATTTAACGTAATATCTTTATTACTAGTAAGACAATCGTCTCGATTTTTTTCCCAAACATTCATTATATACTTCATTGTTTACGTGTACTTTTTCATAAACTTCGTAAGAAGCGTTCATTCGTTACATGGAAAGATAAACAGTTTTTTACGCACAGTCTCTATAACCCTGTGTATTTTTCTCCATATTTAAACACTGTTATCTCAATAACCAATAAGATGAAGCCTTTAAAATTTTATATGCGTGTTAGTCCACTACCCATTTAAACTCTCTCTAAATTTCAAGACTTTCTTGAGAAAATCGTTTCGTGTATGAACTACCTTAACACCTACGCATAAGAAATAATTCCACAGGCCCCGTCTTTCCATACTCAAAAACAAATAACAAATGGTGATAGATTAGAAAAAAAAAGTACTATTCCACAGTTTGAGCTCGTCTCTGCAAAATTTAAGGTCGTTTCATTCTGCCATTTATTTATATTTTACATAAATTCCACCCAAAAATAATGTATTTTTGGGGGTCAATTCTCCTATAAACAAAGCAAACAGGATTCACATAACCTAGATAACTTACAAGGAAAGTCTTTCGGCTGACCTCCTTCGATTTTGATGAAACTTAAATATATTATTCTACATCAAAATCTAAGAGACACGTATTTTTTCGTACGTTAACTAGGAATTTCCCTCACCACGATCCAACGAACGAAGGATCGATGTGGCCGATAAGGTTTTCATTTCTCATGCTCGAATGCAGGGTTATTCAAAATTTATCATTGTTTCGTTGGACGCCTTCCTTTAGGGCCATCCGTCGTTCACCTCCGGAAAAAGGGGAGGCCTCCCTCATGAACTCAAGCGTCCCCGAGTGCACGGTTTGCCACTCTTAAGGAGTTTCGGTACAAAAGTCTAAATATTAATAAATTGATGAAATTTGGTGATAATGTTCTTCAACATCAAGTGCGAAAATACAAATTTTTTCAAAATTTTCTTCTACTTAGTTATCGAGTAATTACGCATTAAAGCAGATTTCTTATGCCCGGAATGTATACCTGCATATATGGAAACGCTATGCCTATACACGTCAACTTTAGTGATCAATTACTCGATAACTGTGTAGAAGAAAAATCTTAAAAAATTTGTATTGTCAAATTTGGCACTAAAGAATATGTTCACCAAATTTTATAAAATTCTGAACTTTTTGAAATTTTTTATGTTTTTAGCATGGTTTAGCATGGCAAAATTGTATCGCCTGTACCGAAACTCCTTAAACGACCAGGAAATTCAACACCTTTGAGTCAGAAACGCGGACCCGAACCCCATTAGACGAGGCGCCGATTTGACTCGAACCACGGTTTCCAAGAATACAATAGTGGGGTTGCAACTCTCGGTTGCTACAGGAGGACTAGCGGGCGGCTACTGACAATGGGCCTTTTACCAGTGCTAGTCCTCGACATTCACTCTCCAGTTTCCGATGAGCAAATCTGGATCGAAAACCCGTCATCAAGCACACGATTGACCCAAAATAAATAATTCGATGTTTGCAGCTGGAACACGGCTGTAATTTTCATCGCGAGAGACAATATTCACGGGGCGAAATGGTCAAAAGAAAGCAAAAGAAAACATTATTGAATGAAACGACACGCTCTGCCCACGTTTACAGATTATTGCGAGCGAAGTTTACCGGAGGTACGCTGTTTCCTGTCAAAACGTCGAAAAATAATAAAATACTGCTACAAAAATAATACTTGATCTAAATTCTTAAAATAATTCAGTGCAAGATCAAATCAGCCCCGGCGAGTCGGCGTGCGTCGGTCAAACAGAATCGTAAATCCGGTCCACTGGTCGACACGGAGTGGCGTGGCTCTGAATGTCACGTCTAACATATATAGGGGTAGTTCACCCCCTTAAATTGATTCGCGAGAAAAACGCAAAAACCCGTATCTACTATTTTTTTGCCCTCTTCAAAATGCAATTGAATTTATCAAGATAGGTGCAATAGTTTTTTTGTTATAACGGTTTTATGAATTTCAGCCCTTATAACTTTTTTCCCATGCATCCCCCGAATGTGAAACCAGTTGCATTTTTCATCGTTTATCATTAAGGTAATTATCCATCTGGATGCATTCGATTATCTCAAGTGGAAATAGGTGAAACCTGAAAAGTACCCCACGGAGGTCTCAACTTCAAGGGATGATTTCACCCCCTAGAAACGTTTTGCCGCCGATAAAAAAAAAAATACGTGTCACTTAGATTTTGATGTAGAATAACATATTTAAGTTTCATCGAAATCGAAGGAGGTCAGCCAAAAGACTTTCCTTGTTAGATAAAACCATCGAATTCGTATTTACATAATAAACTTCACTTTATTACGTGGAGCTGATGTTCCTCCTTAATAAGTCGGGAATTAAATTTCATTTAATCACAGTAATCATGACATTTGTGAAGACGATGAAAATTCACGCAGTTTAGTAATATCCAATCCGGATGGAGAATCGCTCGGACTTTTCGTATAATTGTTTTATTTTGACAGAGGTCTGAAAAAAGATGTATTAAGGAAGTTGAAGCGATATATATAGGACATACGAAAAATATATCAGATTTTATTATTCCAAAATAATGAATTGAAAATTTACGTGAATCTTCTTGAATAGCGCTTAATTATGTGTGAAAAATTTGAAGAGGTTTCACCGTCTAGTAATCGAGATATTCATTGTCGAAAATGACAAGGTTAAACATGGGCTCTTATGCTTTCAAAAATTGCAAACTTCAACAATAAATATCTGAATTCCACGACGGTGAACCATCGGCATATCCCGCCAGAAGTTTAATACTGTCTTAAGCTTTCTGTTTAAAAAATTTTAATGTGCAAAGTTGGATAATAGTTTTAACATAAGATACGCTTCAACCTCCTTAAGCCTCATCGATAACAACTTGTTTCCAATCGACCCGAATGTTTTGACAGTTATTCCTTCGCAGGGCTGTTTTCAAGTGAAAAAAATGAAATTCACCTCCTCGTGGAGGTTAAGCTCGAATCTCATAAGCCCTGGATTTTCGAGTGTGCACGATTCACTGCCCTTCATCGTATAATACTTGTGTAATGGATTCGTAGAGATTCGAGCAAAGATCCTAATAGTGGTGAGAGGCTGGTTCGCAATTTTCTGGGATTCCGCGATATCGCCTCGAAGTGGTGTTACACGTAGAGGAATCGTTCGAAGTAACCAGCGATTTCAAGGCACGCACGAAGTATCGTAAGTTGAATTTGTGCAAAACACGAGTGTGTTTGTGTATCGGAAGCTCGAAGGGTACGCACACGGAGATAGCTCGTAGTTGGCATTATTCATGCGTGTACCGAAGGGCGTTTCAAGTGGCGTCGCGACTCGTACGTGACGGGTTGCTAAATCCGTGGAGGTAAATTCGAGTGTGGTACAGTGCGAACACCTGGGCACTCTTGTTTATGAGATTCTCAGAGCGTGTGTTTGCAAGCCTCGGCACTAAACTCCCAACGATACGAAGGCTCATGAGACACGCATAGAAATTAAATGTTCGACAGATAAGAGAGCCGAAAAATTTGTTAATGTTATTGAAAATAGTATCAACACGACAGAGAGAGCCAAGACATTGTGGAAACACTGCATGAGTATCGGGAAAATATGGGAGAACGAAAACTAGGAAAAATGGCCTGCAGTCACAGAAGAGCCGGAAGTCCAAGGCGGGTCAGTCGAAAATGGATTCGAAGTTGCTTCCAAATCGGCTTAGTGTCCAGACGATACCGGTTACCATCGAATAGGAATACACGCCTTTGTATATCGGAGGCAAAACGTGGCTGGTTGCGCTCTTTTGTTTGTCAGCGTCTTCTCTATGTATAAAGTTAAGTTGGCCACGTAAAGGGGTAGTTTGAAAAGCGTGTTGGACCACGGGGACCAAGATCACGTTTTCCCAACGAGATCGTGATCCGACTTCCTGATGCCATCAGCTTTTTCCAATCCTCTCACTCCCTCGCTCCAACTACACCTTTTGTCTCTCTCTCTCTCTCTCTCTCTCTCTCTCTCTTCCTCGTCTTCTCTCGGGCTCTTCGTCAGCTCCGGGAATGTGGGAAAACTCTCATGTACATTTGCTTCTATATATATATGAGGTTTCGCCCGGTCAGTATGACTCCGCATAGATGTGATCCGTACTTCACTTTTCAATCGCGAAATTCTCTCGCGTCTGCAGCATCGATAAGCCCTCGCGGGCTTCTTATTGCCAGAGAAAATAAAAGGGGAGGAGAAGAGATGGCACGTGGATATTATTGAATAGATCCTGAAAACGCGAGCCCTCATATTCAGCTCCGGATAACCAAATTCCCTCGAATTATCAACACCACAGTTTTACCAACTTATAATAATATTTTTTTGATTTTATCGTTGATTTATATTGTTGAAGATATAAATAATAATCGATATTTTAAGCAGAATAGGAGAAAAAGTATATTTCTTTTTCTTTAGATTTTTTACAATAGGGTATTTTGCAGCATGTAAAAAAATATATAAAAATGCATGATTATGATAGATTTCGTAAAAAATAATGGAAAAACGTCAATATTTATTCATAAAAATGGAATGTAAATTTTATAATTCAATTTTAAAAATCGTCTTTTTTCATCTGTTTTTCAAATGTCTAAAACGCCATCCGCCATATTGGATTCCAACGTGACGTCACTCTGATAGTAAACAATCTAGATTCTTATTGTGCGCTCTGTTTTATTTAAAAATTTTACAAGTTATTATGCACGTTTGTGGACTTTTATCATTCATTTGATTAAAATCAAATTTTGGGACATTTTTACACTTATATTATTGGATTCAGGCACGAGACACCAATGATATACCACTATAACTCATTATTTTTATAAATCTTATTATTTGCTCTTTCGCAATTGTATTGTTTACTAACGGAGTGACGTCACAAACCGAAACAACATGGCGGCTATCGTTTCCGCGCGAAAATTGAAAATTATAAATAAAAAATAGTTTTCAAGACAGTTTTCGGTCTTATAAAATTGAAATAATAATTCTACTGGTTTATTACGATCTCAGGATTATTTTAAAACAGTTTTCAAAAAGAGGTGTAATACCCTATTGATGTAATGTAACAAAACGGATACTCATATTTTATGTGTATTCGATGATTTAATAAACGGTAGGATGATTAATCGTTTTATTGAATAATTTGGAGTTTGAAAAATCGAAGACGAGGCGATTCTTCGTATTGACCGTCGCACTGAGAATTCGTCATAATAATAGTATTCAAAATCACACCGTTACAAACTTTTATCTGAAATTATTCTCAAAATATTTGTATCTGCCACCATCTGTCAATGACCCGGTAACAATCCAATGGGTTGCAGATTTAAATAATATTGAGCAATTAGAATGATTTTAAAAAAACACATTGCGACATTGAAATATTGAAAATTGTGAAAATTGTCGTCGAAGTTGAGAATAATTACGAGATCGAAAGGCTTGATAGAATGTTCCAGTCTCATTCGACGTTGTAAGTACAAAATACGGAATTCACTGAAAAAGTGAGAGTCGAGACGAGAAGTTTGTGATTTTCACAGAATCGCTTTTATGAAGGGAATTTTCGATAGAATTGAGACCGAAAATCTCTGTGCATCGATAATCTGACAATCTGAATTTCCATTTAATGATGGAATATCGAAGTGACTTGGCTCGCGAGAATGAGGATCGCTCTCTTGGCAATATTGAGTGGCAGACCGGTGCACCGGTGAGCCGATTGATGGGCTCCTCTACTCCGAAGAGAAGCGCGAACCGAGACCGTGTATGCACTCACCGTACCTACTACAATATTCATATATATAACTATGTGCATACATCCACGTCTCCATGGACATTTATGCATATATGTATACAACTGTACATCCGTAGGCTTGTACGTGTGCATACACAGCCCGATCGATGAACAATGCGGTGGCTGTGTGCAGCGCCTGTGGCCGATAGGGCTTCCCCGCAGCTTCTCGTCGATTAACATTTTACGTTCGCCCTCGAGTATACGAAGCCGAGATAAAATTATCATCTCCGCCTGACTCGAACTTAAATTTCGATAAACAAATTTTTCGCCTCGGACAACGAAGATAAATAACGGACAAGATACCAAGCCAATGCACGGTGGTTTAATTAACTGTTGCGGCGGATCATGCTTTTGGATTAACGTACAAAAATCGTTGTTCATGGTAATTTTCTCATGAGTCATTTACTGTTATATATTCTGCTATTATGTTCGTCACTACTCGTTGAGCAAAGAAACATTTTGTAGCTCTATGATTTCCTTCTTTTAGTGTAAAATCAAGTAGAATTTAAAGTGGCTCAGTCGTTCTATTAAACTAGTCAAGTTTGCAACTACTTTATGTTGATCAATTTTAAGTCTAAATTATTAATAAAATTAATAAATACTTATTTTGATAATATTTTTATCATAAGAATGTTGTAAAATGCTTTGAAAATATCATAAAAGGTAAAATTTATACTTCAACTTGACTAGTTAATGATTGAACGATACCGGTGACACTTGAAATGCACTAACCTAGGGAACATTTTTATTGTGCAAAAGAAAGTTTATATCGATGTAATAATGACACCGAGAAAAAGGAATGGTCAATTCATTTTAAAAAATCGAAGCTACTCGACGAAAGAAAGCACGTGAGTCAATCTCAAAAAGAAATTTGATGAAATTTCTGCAATTCTCGAATTTGTGTGAAGTTCAATCAGCTGTTACCAGCAGTCCAACGTAATGCCTGTCATCCGTTTTCGACACGTCAAAAATAAAAAATTTTTCACGTTTTCTTTCTTAAAAGCCCCGTAAGGTAATATTTTTTTAAACAGAATAAAAACTCAAAATTGTGAATAAAATAATTCAAAATTTTGCCCCGTAAGAGGTCTCGGAACTGTGCTTATCGTTATCAGGGGACCTTGAATTATCATTTACCGCAAAAACAGTGTGGACCTTCGCCGTACTTTATCGAACGACCGAACAACTTTAACACTCTGTAGAAATTTTCGCAGTTTTCGTTTCTCTAATTCGTAACTGCATCAAGAGGAAGAAAGAGATAACGGAAAAGCAATATTTTTCCTGCTCGATTGTGATAGTGTTTGGAGATATCGGTCCAATGGCGATGGGATTTGGTTCGAAACGCACCTGACTACAAAACGAGGAAACGAGGAAACGTACGAACAAAGCGAAAACTGATCTTTCATTTGTTTGGCAAATTGGAGCTTCTGTTTTCATTGTTTGCTCGATTTAACGCTTGAGAAATGCATCGGGTCACGGATAGTGACGTATTATTATTTATGAGAATATATGACGATCGAGAAAATCGTACGCTCGAAGTAGAAAGGGGCTTTGTCTACAATTTGTTTGGAAGTAACGTGCGCATCGTGGCTGCAAAGTGGATAAAAAAAGGACTGAAAATATGAGAGAATCCGATTTGCGTTCAGCGGCGGCAGCAGCAGCTGTTACGTTCTTCGATATATTTTGTAAGACAAATACACGCTCATGTGGGAGAAGCAAAAAAATAGAAAAGTGCTTAGTGCTTAACTCCGTAGAGAGTGCAGTGAATGATGAATCGACTCTGCTTCGGTGCTCGACAAAATACGTGCACTGTTTTAAACTCCTGTATATATTTATATATATAAGAGGAAAAGATCTCGAAGGAAAAGGGGCTCGAAAGGAGGTGAAGGCGAACATTTAGAGGGGTTTATATGGTGGGTCTATCGATTTTCACCGGAACATCCAGCGAGAAGCTTCGCTGAGGAACCTCGTGAAAAATTTATCCATGAAGCCAGCGGTTGGATGAGAAGTGGAAATTCGCTTGCCTCGTCTTCATTATTGGCGTATCCGTTTCTGAGTCCACCAACCAATAATTTTTTATCTCGATGTTCGGACGAAGCGTGTGAAACGATTGAAGTTGGGTGAAAAGAAAATTTCACTCGGTTATGGCTGATTGGGCGATGAATTTCGTAACAAACTCCAAGAGCAGGGCAAAGAAAATATATTTGTTTATAAATTTCTGACTGAAATAATAAGCGATCGAATGAAATATTTGATGAGAAAATAAGCCGAGAAGAGAAATAATGTTGGCGTCCGAGAGAGAATTCTGCGGAGGTTTTAATCTCTCGAGACATTTAATTCGGCAATTTTTATTTCGTAATTGTCTTTTCCTCTTTCGCGAGTTCTCTTTACCGTTCAGGGAATGAAATTAAGAGAAAACAGCTTTACGGACGTACTACAAATGGGCGGAAGAGGGAGAATGAAAGCGTGGGGTTAAATGGACCACCCAAAAAACTCAAGTCTTAAATAGGAGCATCGAACTTTATCGTTGAAGATGAATGTGTGTTTCCAATTGAAATATCACAGTTTCCGAAAAGCTTTCAATCAAAAATCTCGTAGAATGATGATGTTTCTGCTTCTGCAAAAGTTATGTCTCGTTTTAGCCCTCGATTCCATATCGCGGCCCACTCTCCCTCGCAGCGAGTACTCAATTTTCGAAAATTCAATTCTGTTTACACGTTTAATCACTGCTCTTTCTCTCTGACACACACACACCTTTGAAGAAGCTTTTAATTACGTGACTCGACGTAACACGTTGAAAATGAGTGAGGAAAAGTGATTGTTCGAGGAAGTTAAGAGGGGGAGAGAGAGAGAGAGAGAAGGAAGAAGCCGAAAAAGCGTATGAAAAATAAAAAGTGAGTTGAATTCTGATTACAGAAAAGTAATCAACAACGAAAATTCTGCCTAAATTTATTCCTCTCGTTGTCGACGAAGGGAAAAAATATCACGAACATTAATTGAAACCCTTTTTTGGCCGGACGAGAGAGAATTATTACGTCGTTTCTCTTAATCTCGTTGTGTACATTTTCGCGAGCACCTTAATATCCTCCAACTTTTCCATATTTTTTATCTCCTTTCTCTTTCTCTCTCCCTCCGACTCGTGCTTTTTAATAAATTCTTCTCGCCGTTTCTCCCTCCCCCTGATATGCTTTGCTTTCTTTTTCTCAAATACGCGCGGAGAACCCTTTCGTTCAACGTCTTCGCATTCCGAGCAAAAAATAGATAAACGAGAGTTTCAAGCCAAGAGTCGAGATCTCGTTGCTCCCAGAAAATGAAGTAGAAGTACTGCGAGAGAAGAACGAAAAAAACGCCGCTGGATACATATTACGAGGAAAGAATCTCCGACCGGCGAGAGTCTCTTGGCTTCGAACTTGAGTAGAAATGGAGGACTCGTAGCAGATGGCTCACTTCCTATAGATACATGTACCTATATAACCTTAACCGTGCCTACGAGACGTTTTAAAGTGTTTTTTAAATCCCCCTTCTTTATTGGACTTTTTGTGTATCGAAAAACACCCACTTTCCCTCCCCCTCTTCGCCGTCTTTCGGCGTTCGATCGATTCGAAGTTTAGTCATTTCGTTGGTAAATTTATACGAGACTCGAATATAATGAGAGGTTCAATTCAATCTACATATTACTTTCTTATTACTTTTCTTTTGTAGTACTTTTTTACTCGATTGACCTTTAATTTTTTTTAACCCTGAAATTCCCCTTTTCTGGGGGAATATTCTGGGGGATTTTTGTTAAATAAAGCAAAAATGTAGCAATTTTTGAGGTCCTTTTTTTTAAATCAACGATCGGAAGCTTCGTCATATTATTTTTCAATGATACAGTGCAGAAATCGTGCCCTTGATGTTTGTGCTTTCGAAGTATGTGCTTGGTTTTTTCTTCCCTAGGCTTATCATTGCAAATAAACGGTAAAATTGCTAAAATAAAATGATTCATTTTCAGGGTATTTAAATTTTGTGACGAGAACGAGTATTTTAGAGTTGATATATAAATTACACATGAGGTCCAAAGGTTTTTTGGGTCGCTGATCACGAATTTGTTACTAGTTTTGCAAAATTCATTTGTTACGAGGTGTTTTTAAGGTGTTAAAGGGTTAATATTGACAAATGGAGCAATAATTTAGGCGACGACTGAAAAATTTGGGCTACAAGAGCGTTAAGGAATCGTCACAGGAAATAGCGACCTTCGGAGCGAGCAATTGTGGAATTTATCCTGAAATGAGAACACGATCGAAAAAAGTGGCATTTCAATGATGCAGAAAAAAGTGCCGAAATGATTTGTATATTTCGTGAGTGATCGATGGCGACAAACGATTGCTTCGCTCTAGCATTTCAAGGAAAAAAAGGATACGAAAAAACGAGAGAAAATCTGCTCGATCGCGAGGACGAAAAGCCCCGAGAGACGACAATCGGGGGAGTAGAAAAGAAAGAAAATTGTTTCGAAATCCGGTGCGAAGGTGATCCGTAAATGGCGCCCTCCGCGACTCTTCTCAAGCTGACCTAGACAGCACCGAGGGGATGTTTTTTCAAGGTGAAGAGGATCACGGAATAGAGAGGGAGGAAGTCAATATTATACCGTAAGGAAGATCTAAAAGCGAGAGGCGCTATTGAACAGGCATGTTAAATCGGGACTGAAACGACGTTGGAAAAAACTTTGTGGAAGGAGGTAAATATGCACGGGGAATAACAAAGAGATGTATGGATAGAGCCGAGTAAAGAGGAACTGGCGCCTCTTTGAGGCGCCGAGAGCCAGTGAAGTATCATTTTTAAAGAGCAAAAGAGTGCGCTGAACGAAAAAGAAGGAGGTTGAGAGGGGCGAAACAAGTGTAAGGGAGCACAAACGAGGAATAAAGATGTGAGAGAAAAATAGAACGACAGCGAAGCTCATCTTGAGATGATCTGCTCCCGAAGCGTCATTCATTCTTCGGCTGCACACCTAGTGCTACTACTTATTTTTAAACTCTCATTTCTCGTGCTCAAATTTTCCCCAATTTAAATTCATCTCCGATCATTATAAATCTCGAAATATTGATATTAAGATGATGGATCAGTCGGTAATCACAACCGTGAGTGCGAGAGAGAGAGCTGCAAATTTTGAAAAGGAAATTTTTCCACATCGTTCGTCTGATCGAAAAAATAAAAATGTCATCGGATTTTTACGATCGTGCTGCGTACGATGGCATTTTTATTATTTTAATCGGACGAACGATGTCAAAGAGTTTCAATTTCAAAAGTTCGAGGTGTGATTACCGACTGATCCATCATCTTAAGGATGAACTGCAGCTTCACGTAAAGTGAGGTTATGTAAATACGATTTCGATTGTTTTATCTAAGTTATCTAGGTTATGTGAATCCTGTTTGCTTTGTTTATACGAGACTAACCCCCAAAAATACGTTATTTTTGGGTGGAATTTGTGTAAAATATAAATAAATGGCAGAATTGAACGACCTTAAATTTGCAGACACGAGTTCAAACTGTGGAATAGTACTTTTTTTCTAAATTATCACCATTTTTTATTTGTTTTTATTGAGTATGAAAAGATGGGGTTTGTCGAGTTATTTCCTATGCGTAGGTGTTAAATATTCGAAGTTTGGAAATGATTTACTCAAAAATGGCTGAATGAAATGGATTAAAAATTGGAGAGGCTATAGAAAATATATCCAAAAATGTATCGTAAAAGTTTCATTAAGCTTTCACCACTTTTCTCAAGCTGATGTTCCTCCTTAAATCACTGCTCGTTATCGAAGATCGAATCCATCTTCCACTTATAATATACGAAACTGCAATGCTCATGTGTATTTTTAGAAACATCGACTTCGCCCTTTTCTAGTGACTTAAAAAATTGCTCCGCTCTTTTGACTCGATTCGTTAACTGCATGGAAAGGGAACGGATTTTTTTCAATGCTCGCATAAGAGATTGCACACGTTGTTCAATCACTCGAACTCGTGTAACTCAAAGTGTCAAAAAGTGAAGGGAAATGAAAGAGAAATATGAGAAAAGGGGAATGACAATGGCGATGATTTGGAGCCAAGCTGCTCGAGCTCATTGAGAAATGAGTAAAACGCGAGAGTGGTTACAAACGAGTGTGAGAGCCGGTGAGAGGCTTTGGAATGAGTTATTGAGAGGGAAAAAGTGTAAGAAAACAAAACAGGCATGAATAAGAACCGAGGAAAGAAAATGGCGACAGAAAAAACGTGGCATTGAAAGCCAGAGAAAACGAGAGAAAGAGAGTTTTTCTAGGCCCTTTACAGAGTAGAGAATCCTCGCGAACGGTGTACCTCGACGAATCTAGATTCGTAGTAAGTACAGCCGCGGAATTATCACAACGCCTTGGCACAATGAAACGAGAGCGCTGTGACATTGCTCGGAAACACCGAGCATCTCCTCCCTCTGCTGCTTTCCTCTATGGCTATAAATATATTTGAACGCGTATATACGTAGTTCGAATGAAGAGAAAATCGAGAAAAAAGTACGAGTGAAAGAGCCCTTGGCGAATAGGGAAAAACGAGATGAACGATAAGGCAAAAAAGAAAATGCATATGAGAGAAATAAGGCGAACTTTGTCACATCAATTTCAGCCGGCCTTCTTCCCCGGACCTGAGTCGAAATTTATCCGGATTTGTGGAACATTTGATTTACAAAAGATTAGATTTTCGGGTGTCATTTATTATTGTTCGCCCCAACTGCGAGAAAAAAGTGAGAAAATAATTTTTACGAAGCATTAGAAAATCATCGAAAATTTGTACAAGAGAGTAAGAAAAAATTAATAAATGAAAATTAAAATATGCAAAAGTACTGAAAAAAATCGAAGAAAATTCAATGAATATGTAAAAATAATAAAAATTATTAATCCCAGAAAGTCCTGATGGAAGATACCGATGCGTTTGAGCCTCCAAATATTTGACTTTGTGTTGCTGGATATTCATAGCTGAAAAAATACACGGAATAGTAGTTCATTCGAGGACGAAGGGCCACAGCACAGACCTTAAGGTGAGACTTGATAGTCAAGTTAATTTATCGGTCTCGCGTGTCTCGTCGGAGGGACCGAGGAACGTTCGTCGTTGTAAATCAATCGGTTGGACGATTTAGTTCAAAGTAACGGCAATAAAACGTACAGCAGAGACCGCGTGCGCGATCCTTCACCGCCCAGAAAGCATTTCACAAACCCAAGTCTGCTCGGATGAGGCATGTATTGGCTTCTTTGGTTCCAAGTTCTTTGCACGATTCGTAAGGAAATTTTGATGAGTAGAATTTTCTTCAAAACTCAAATATCGGAGAAACATCGAAGAAGCAGACATTTTTGTTCTCTTTTCACTCTTTTTCGTGGAAAAATTTCTCCGCTGGCTTTGAAATAATTGTGAAAAATTAGGTTGAAAAGTGGCTTTTGAATCGGCCTATTTTGAGCATCGCGTAAATACAATCGTAGAGCCTTTTTTCACTGGATATCAGAACTTATCGTTGTCTTGTTTTGAGTGAAAATACAATTCCGAATTTCAGAGTTTCTCGAAGAAACAAGAAACTGAGTGGATCCATTTCAGCCAGTTTCATCCCCTCGCTACTTTTCAACGTTTACCCAGAACCAATCGAACTATCGAGACAAATGGAAGACAATTTTTCAAGTCTATCGTATGATCCCAGAGGATTTTCCGGTTCAAGTCCCGCGATTCGGATTTCGAACCGTTGTGTTTCTCTCCAGAATAAAAAAATTGAGGAGACCCCAAAAGATTCATCTGTTTTTTTCGTACGAAAATCCATGGGAGTATTTATAGAGAATGAAAAAATTCTAAAACGTTTCGATATTCGAGAAGTGGCTAATTTCCCACACATCAGAACTTAGGATTTGTTAGATCCTCTTTTTCACGTAGAATACGTGTCAGTGTGTATTTTGCCTGGAGCGGGTAAAATCTTCCGATTTTCCCCATTTTGCAATCGAAGCAGGGGATTTGCACGAACTCGACCTTCAAGAACGGCGAATACTTTCGTCCCCTATGAGAGCATCCAGTACTGGCTATTGCATTTTGGTGACGCGACCAGGCATAACCTCGCGCTTAAAGCGTACTGCGATAGGCAATCTTCTCGTATATGGTGGTAGATAAGCTGCTTTATTTCTGTGTTGTACAATTCTGGTAGGAATATTGAGGAGGCAAACGGAAAGATTTGCCTCCTCAATGTTATCGCGATCGGAAGGAAAAAAATAATAAAAATACCTCAACTTTGAGTATTCTCTGAACTACTGTTAATATTTAATTATTAATGAACTAAATTTTTTAATTTTACGAAAACAGCTGAAAAAGACTGTCGCTCCTGTAGAGACTCTCTGGCAGCGACTCGTCATACATAAATGTACTTGTCTCAGAGTCGCTGCCGCGACTTTAGATTTGTATCAAGTATGTTAATGAGATCAGGGCCACTATTTAAAAATCTGCAGAAAAATCTTATTTTTTTACACAGCATAGAAAAATGTTCGAAAATGACGGTAAAAAAAATTGAGGGGAGGTTACCGAACATTTAAGCAAGAAAATAAGTATTAAAAATTGGACATCGTATATCGTTATAAAAATGTCAGGTCACCGAAACTTTAAGAATGAAATCGTAAATTAGCTACGATTATCGCTCACGATGAGTCGTTGAATACTAGGTTCGGTACGACATCGGCAACACCGCTCTATCAGCTGTTTTCGTGTTTAGTTGTGCGTGCTTACATTAGTGTATCGGTATAATGTACAGGTGTGTATACTTTCTCGGTACAATTAATAGAAAAATGTTTTTTGTTCATATTTATACAAATATTGTGATAACAAAAATATTTGTAATCACAAATAATGACGTAACCTCAAGTTCAAATAAATTGTTGGTTATGTGTATCAAGTCGTATGTGAGTGACGAGCCATCAGTTTACCGTTGGCAAGGTAGATATCCACCAACAATAACGTTGCCAAATCAAAAAGCTAACTAGTCAAATTTTTACTAATAATGATATTTTTTATATAATTGATAATTACAACGGACTAATTGATTAGTTATGTTAATTTTCATGTTAATATCATGGCAAAAAATTCAGTTGTTCAACGCTCGTGTGGTGGGCATGATCTCATTAAGGGCGTTGTGAAATTCTTTTTAAAAAGAGAGCAAGGCAAGGGCAAGAAAAAATAAAAAAGATCTCAATTGTGACGGAAGTGCGAGTGACATAAATATCGTTTCCTGCGCCAAAATTTACAAATGTTCTTTAATAAAATACATCCGATTAATGATTTAATATTCCTCTAAATTTGTATTCAACAGTATTAGAATTTTTGACGAGATCGTGAAATGATATTGGAAAACTCAACGAGAGCTGTATAACGTTACCGTAATTTTCTGAATTTACAAATTTTTTCGTGAAACAGGTCAAAGGAGGTCACGTGAATGAGTAAAAAAACGAACCCCTATGTAGCAGATCTTTTGAAAGGGGCCTAAAATCTCTTTACCCATCGACGAAAACTGTGAACTCAGCACAGTGTGAGCTACTGTATTACGAAGACAAAGAGAAGAAACAACGAAGCGAAAGTAACGTGCCCCCATATTCTGCAAAAAGTCAAAAAAAAAAGCAAAAAAAAAAGAAGACAAAACAAGAGATCTGAACTCGTTTATTTTTCAGTTTTTTACACTTACCTTTTTCATGAAGGACATCATGTTGGTCGGCAACATTTTTTTCCTTCCTGCGTCTCTTTGTTTAGCACACTCTCGCACACACGTGACTTCGTTGATACGTTTTTATCGTAACCTTTGCCGTTTCGTTCGTTCTTTTTTCTTTTATTATATTTTTCTCTCCCTCGGCCCTTAAACGTTGTTTCTTTTTGATTTTTACTGTTACAAACTGACGCTTTTTCTTTTTACTACTTTTTTTTTCAATCTTTGTCGTCGTCCTTGATGTACTGTTTTACTTTCTGTTCGTCACCCTCGCCCCTTTCTTGTTTTTTCTTCGTAAAAGAGAAAAAGAAAGAGAACCTAACGGAATTGGGCTGTTAATTTTTCCTCTTTTCTCTTGTTTATTGTGCAGCTTTGAATCGTGCACGAAGACACCGACGAGACGCTCTCCTCTCGTCCTTGTGTCCACCGGCCCTTACGAGTCGCATAAATGCTGAGCTTTTTGGCGATTCTCGCCAAGCTCTCTTGCCAGTTTTTATTTGTTTCTTTCGTTCTGTAGTCAATTGTGGGAGTTCGAACGTCTCTTTTTTTCTTGCAATTTTGCTCCTTCCACCCGCTCACATCGCTTCGGCGATTCGACGAATTCGCGAATCTCGGTGACTCGAGCCACCGGGCTCAATTATCTGGAATTGTAACATCCCTTACGTAGATCAAACTTTTATTACTTTCGTCGATACCATGGAACATCCTCTTGCCTCATAGATTTCGGTATCTCAGCCTCTCATTTCGGACCTGAAAAACAAACAATTCATTCCATCAATTATGCGACTGATCTGTTGTTTCTTATTACGATTTTTTTATTCTACTGTTCGCTGAAATTCTCTGCTCTACTTCTGAAAAAACTTGGAACGTATAGACTCCGATCCGGAGGGGTTCGACATACAAATTGTGATAAAAAAAAAAACGAAATAAAACGAGACAAAAAGGTGATAGAAGTAGGAGTTTTTGTGGAGTAAAAGACTCATACATAAATTACTCGTAGATTTTTCAACCTTCATGAATAACACATCGACAGAGGGACACAGTAAACTTGCATTAAGACTTTTCACGTGCGAGCACGAAATCATATGCACGATCACACTTTCCATAATTATTCTGAGCGTTTTCAATATGAAATTGTTATTTTTGCAAACCTTTGGTTTCATAATGGTCGAGAGGGCCCTGAATTGATGAAATTCATTACCGTTTCGTTGTGCAAGTATTCCTGACTCAATTGCTTCAATAGGGTATTTTACAGCATGTAATAAAAAATATAAAAAATGCTGCAAATTGCTTCCTCAAGATGGTCAAGATGCACGATGCTCAAAGCTTACTCTATGAGGTGCTATATTTTTCATTTTGGCTTCCTCATAGAGGAAGCTTCGAGCATCGTGCATCTTGACCATCTTGAGGAAGCAATTTGCAAATTTCAATTTGCAGCATTTTTTTGTATACAAGGAAATAATGTATTTTCTCTACCTTCTTTTACGAACTTTAATTTATCTCTTTGTTTAAATTCATTAAAAAAAACTAAATGACGAGCCATCAGAAAAAACAGTTTGCAACTTTCAATTTTCATCGTTTTTCTATTTACATTGAAATTAAATAATTCTGACAACTTTGCTGGAAAGTATAGAGGAAGTACAGACTTATACACAATATCTTACAAAATTTCCAAAAATTGAAGCGGTTAGACAATTTTTTGAAAAACTCATATTTTCGTAAAATTCAAAATGTCATAAAATTTAAACCGCTCAACCGATATTCCCCAAATTCAATACCAACCTTTCTATTACGATAATCTATTTATAAAAAAAAAATTAGTAATAAATCTTAAAATTTCCGGAAGTTAGAGTGTCGACACCCTTTTTATTAAAATTTCAAAACGTGGTAGGATTCATATTTTTTTCCATATTCTAAGAAAATTATCAGAGAATGAAGAGCTTGTATAGATTAATATCTGTGCAAAACGGTAGCCCCGTATCTCAAATCGTTTTCGAGTTATAAGCGTTTGAATTTTGCAGTGCCACAAAATACACACACACACACACACACACACACACACATCCGAACATTTTTTTCTAGATATGATTTTTCGATGTTTTGGGACATTTTGAGCACATTGACATTGAAAACTGGAAAAAAAAATGTTCGTCATCACATAGCTTCCTCTATGAGGAAGCAAAATGCACGTTTATGATAAATTTCGTAAAAAGTAAACGAGAAACGTCAATATTCATTGATAAAAATTCAATTTTTATTTTATAACTCAGTTTTGAAAATCCTCCTTTTTCATCTGTTTTTAAAATCTCTAAAACGCCAATCGCCACACTGGATTCCAACGTGATGTCACCCCGAAAGTGAACAATCAAGATTTTTATCGTCCGCTCAGTGTTATTTTGAAATGTTACAAGTTATTATCACGTTTGAGGACTTTTATCATTAATTTTATTAAAATCGCATAATGGAAGACGGTTTTGTAAAAGCGGAAAGTACAAATCTACCAATGATAAATACGTTGTTGGTGGCGATGAATCCACAATTTTTGTGGTGTTTTTACACTTGTATTATTGCACCCAGGCACAAGACACCAATGATACACATTATAACTCATTATTTTCACAAATCTTGTTACTTGATCTTTCGCAGTCGTATTGTTGACCAACGGAGTGACGTCGCAAACCGAAACAGCATGGTGGCTAGCGTTTCCGCGCGAAATTGCAAAATCATAAATAAAAAATAGTTTTCAAGACACTTTTCGGTCTTATAAAATAAAAATAAAAATTCTACTGGTTCATTACGATCTCAGGATTGACTTGAAACAGTTTTCAAAAAAAGGTGTCAGCCTATTATTAGTCATTGAACGGCTGGAAAGAACGAGTCAGAGCGACGTAAATTCGTGTTCGGAATGAAATTCGAATAAATATATTTTCTCCAGTAGTTTATCTCTGTCGAGGAATGTCAACACTTCCGTTAGGATTGAGACGAATGCGGAAGGTGCAAACAAATTTTGGGAGGAGCCATTCGGAGGCGTCGATTTTTCCGAGTTTTGACGGTGTAAAGAAGAAAAATGAGAATTCTCTTTCAAAGGAGAATACTCGACACAGCCATATGGTACACTCGTAACAAAGTGAGAGGGAAAAAGATGCGAAGTGAAAGAGAGAATGGACGGGAAGAAGGTTTGAGAGAGCAAAGAACGCTCGAGGGTTTTACGAAAGAAAATAAATATTTTCCGAACATGACAAAATAGAAAGGGACACAAAAAGGAGCGAGGAAAGGGGCGTGAAAGAGAGGTCAAGATACAGAATCAGAATGAGCATTCTGTCACGAAGACGGAGCCAGAAAGAGGAACCGAGACCAAAGCTGAACAACCGAGCCGGAAATCGATATCTCGCGGTCGGCTATTTTTCTTCACGTTGGCACAAAAGCCCTTGAGCTTTTCCCCTCTCGGACATGACTCTCGAGTTCAAAAAGAGCTTCAAAAAAAAATGGAGATCCATAAAAAATACAGAAAAAATACCAAACGTACCAATTGAACAAAGCCACTCGGATGATATGTGAGGAAGAAACGAAGCCATAAAAAAAACCCACAGTTTTCGATCCCGTTCAAAATGATTCTGTCGAAAATTCACCATCATCGATAGCCCATTTTGAAAATCTCCTTCCAAAACTTCAGCATTTTTCCTCCATTTTCAACGTTTATTTAAATTAATTCCAAAACTATTTTCCAAAACTTAAAACGCCGAGATTCAAAACTGTTTTTTCCCCAATTCCATTTTTAGCGTTTCATTCTATTTATTATCCAACCAAGTGCACATCCGGTTGCACATCGATCAGCCACTGACCAACATTTATTTCGCGGATTCAAAGACCCCCGATTTTGCACGATTGTCCTATGTAGTGCTCGGAGAATGAACTAGTGCAAACCTGACAACTAATACTTTTCGCGTCGTGGACGATATATCCGAAGCCGAGATATCGAGATATCTACACATCTGCTCTTAAATAAACGGACAGAGCGAGAGTTAGTGTGAGGAAATCGATGCATTCGAATAACTCGTGAGCTGATAGAATGTACGTTTATGAATCGATGTATGTTTTCGTGTATTTGCATCGTGTTCAAGTGAAACGTTGGGAGAATACGTTTGTACGTAATTTTCCAGTTGAACGCAACGTTTATTTGCGAGCCCTCGAAACTGATCGAGGAATTTTCGAGAGCAGGAGTTTGCGAGATAAAAAAGGTTTATTAGGATTCCGCGGAGCTTTTTTTACATTCCGATTGAGCATACGCAACGAGATTTACAAGTGTTGTGAATGGTTTTTTCAATCATCGGATTATTGCGAACGATTCAACGTTGCATTATTTGGAAAAAAATCATTTTTTTCGAAATCGGATATTGCAGAACGAGCGATTGATTTTGCTTCTCAATTCCACAGCCCGACCGGCGAATCGCAATAGGAAGGAGAAAAAAATAAAGGACGAGAATTTGCACCGGTCTAGCTGGAGCTTCGTTTCCCTGCAAATTGACCGTGAACCGAGCATCCGATGATATAAAAAGCTGCAATGGGAAATCGAATGCGATTTAATCGATCGTCCATCCGGACTCTACTGCTGCTCCGCCGGAACACTGTGTTTTTATTCACTTGGAAAAACAAATTAACGTCAAAGTTGTTTTACCAAGTTTCAGGATAACCATCGTGGAGTACTTTTTAATCATTATTCTCTCGAGCACTTTGATATTCCATTATTTTCAGCAGTATTTTCATTTTATTTACAAACCTAAAAATGTAATTTTGTTTTTCGTAAAAATGCCAAATATATTTTCCCCTCTCAAACAGCTGAAATTCCAGAGTCGAAGCTAATCAAAAGCCTAAAAAAAAAACCCAAATAAATTTCGTGTTCTCGTTACCGTCGTTCCTGGTAAGTTCGATGAAAAGCACGTATATCGTGGGGCGAGCTTTCGAGGGAAAAAAATTCCACATTCATATAAAGCAAAACAAGATTCTATTTCTTTTTTTTTACGACCGACACGAATGTTAAAGCGTGACAAAAAATTTTCAGACAACTGTGAGCAAAGTTTGGGACGTGGAGCTCGTGGACTGTCAGCTGGCCAATTCCCGGCGTGACTACTTGTTGCCGCGCGTCTGATCATAGATAGTACGACACTACTGCCAGTTTATGCGTCTGAAGAGCTCTCCGAGCTTTTAAGTAGATAAAAATACAGTCCGTATATGTTAACAGTGTTGGGTGAAAACGCTCGTTTTAGTCAACTAGCCCGTTATACTTTTACGACGCTTTTCGTTGATGTCGTTAATCGGTGATTCATTATATCTCGAAAAAAATGAGACTTCAAATAGAAAATAGATGCAAAAAAGAAAAATATTTTAAAAATTCTTTTTCTCTCTCTTTTTCCGCTCTCTTTGCCTTTTTTTTAAATGCGTATCGCTTTTTTCGCTCATGAGTACACGCCCGAAAAGTTAATACGGGGGTTTATTTTAACGGCCCGTCCTCTCCGAATCGTGTTTCCATGGTGTTGTTGTTGTTTTTTTTTTTTTTTTTTCCCCCCATTCGCCTGAAATGACGAGGCAACAGACTCGATCGATTGGAAGTTTAGGCGAGTGGTATAAGGTAGGCCTGTATGGACAACGGTCTTCAAGCGAGTCTTTATGGCGACGATGTGTTACTAAATAAAACCCCATAAATGTGACACCGATACCGGTGTAGCGGCATTTAGTTACGCATACAAGACGCGGCTGTTCGCTCGCGTGTTCTCGTTACGAATAAACCAACCGAAGGAATACGGAAGTCCATTTTTAGGGGCAGGATTAGCGTTGAATAATTAATGAATAAAATGAATATATAATAATAAGAGCTCAACGCATTGAGCGTTCTATGGCGCTCTGAATGACGTACGCACGGGCTTGGCAATCGCTTTCACCTTGATGCTTCCCAGTCAGATAATCAGACTGTGCTTGAATAACGCCACTAATAGCGCAATTCCTATTCATAATATTTATCCCCAAAATCGTACGCACGCGAATCATAGATATTTTTGTGTCCACCAGAATTGTAGCTCCAAACCTGTTCTCGACTCGCTTATTAATCCTCTCAAACCAAGGCCTGTTTCATGTTGAAAGAAAATTATTCCCTTCGTAATGAAGTAGAAAATAATCATTACGAAGGATTTCTCGTCAGAAGAAGAAGGGCATAAAATGAAGTTTCGTTTGTTTCAAGACTTTTGTACTGTACTGCGCATGCTAGTCAAATGAGTGCTAAATTTTCAAAACGATTTTAGACCAAGTTTAACGTACCGATTAAACGCATTGTTAGTGGATTTGTATTACGACATAAATTATTAACGTGTAAAAATATGAAAAACGATAGTTTTGCAAAACCATCAACTGATAAATGCAAATTTCCACGATGACACATTTTCACTGGTATTTCCCAAAGAATTATCTGCGTTTTTTGACCGATTTTATTGCAACAAGTCTCATGTTGTTTCTTAACTGATCCTCCACGAATCCACCATGCAGTTTTTTTTAAACTTGATCGTTTCACTATTGCAGCTAATTGTTTATTAAACGAAAAAACTTTTTCGTGGTGAATCTGTAGAAGATCAGTTGAGGTACAACATGAGACTTGGTGCAATAAAATCGGTTAAAAAATACAGATAATTCTTTGAAAAATACCTGTGAAAATGTGTCGTCATGGAAATTTGAATTTATCAGTTGATGGTTTTGCAAAACTATCATTTTAAATATTTTTTCATGTTAATAAAACGTGCTTTTATGCGTATCTATTAACATTAAATTCAATTAAATTTAATTTAAGGAGTTACCTTAATAAATAACATCCAACTTATTCGTATTAAATAATAAAAAGTTATCTTTATCTCAAAATACTTTCTAGTTTACAAATCCATTGTAACATTCTATAGTTTTTTTGTTGGAAAATGCGAATTTTTGAATGTTGGGCGTTAAGGGGTAAAATCAGAAAAATTTACGAATGAATCTAGCATCTAACACCTTAAATACATCATATTAGCTTCCCTTCTAAAGGATATAACCTTTCGGGTATGAAAACCAAATATTCACTCTTATTTTTCGATAACTAAAGCACGCTTTCACACAACGCCAACTCAATACGAAGCGCCGGCCTCATATTGATATTTCCATAGGTTAAAGCAGTTTATCTCTTGGTTTAGGAGTATACCTAACCTCACTGGATGGAGCTAGGCAGTTAGAATCTCGACCTTATTGACCGATGCAGTTTTATGGGGCCTGGGAGCGCGCGTGTTGCGTAGAAGCAACATACCCTCCAAGCGAGGGTTAAACTACTCTCCGATGTATTTCGCCTTTCTAATTTTAATCTCCGCTAATTTTCCATCCGGTCGAAGCTTCCTCCTAATTTATCATTGGAAACGAGCAACGAGGCGTATAACAAACGGATTTATGACCCCTTGAAAAAAAAAACGTCTCCACCATGAAAATAACCCGGTGAACGTGTAATGAGCCCTCTAATTATCCTCACCGAGAGAAAGCCAATTAATCTCCTTGAACTTACTCCAACTCACTAGCCGTTTCTATATATATATATATACATCCACACTAATGTATGTACGCGAAATTTAAACTCGTAGAAACGAATAGCCCGGAGGGAATCTCAAAACAAGAATCCCAGTGTCTGGAGCGCGTTAATTCCACAATTATATTTTTCAGACCCACCCTCTTTCCTCCATTCGGCCGCACTGTCTATTAAGAACGTTCGCGGGTACAAAAGTTTCGTGAAGTGATAAAAATTTGGAAAAAGGGCCGCGAGTCAGGAGCAAGGAGTTTTTCAATCCTTTTTTCTTAAGTTTTAACATGACTCTATTTGTTTCATGGAGCTATTAAACAAGCAGGATTTTCATGACAAAAGTTCTCAGTGTGTTGTGCTCGACCTTTACGGGGGGGGGGGGGGGGGGGACGGATCGAAAATCTGATCTGTTGGTGTATTCGTCGTGTTAACGAATTGAACAACTAATTGAGATGGAAAAGTCTGAGGCGAAGAAAATATGAATAACTTTTGCGGCGATGTAAGAAATGACTTTGAACTAACGTAATAAGGGAATATTAACATTATTTATTTTTATAAAAAAGGAGTAAAAAACTTTTCAAAGGTTTATTGTGATTAAGATCGAACCTGGGGAACGAAGTTTTCATTTATTTCTCGAGCCGGGTGGGCGCGGCCAGACTGAAATTGAATTAGCCTCCGGGCAAAGAGTGCCTGAAATACGGACTTTCGACTCAACTGATGTCCAGAACGCTTTCTACCAGTTCCAACCGAAATTTCCTCGAATTCTTAACCGCACCCACGCGCATTTTTCGCCCTTCGAACTTCGAGAGGAAGAAGGCATTTTAATGAAGACGATTCAAGACAAAGACATCACGGTGGGCTTCCAGATTTTCGTAAAAATAAATAACGAGGAATGAAAAAAAATTTTGATCAAATTGCGAAACGATTGAAGAAGATGGAAGCGGCGTGTCTCGAGGTCTTTTTTTTTTAAGCTATTTTTCCTAATCGCTCAAAAATAATGAATTTGTTGACCAATCACATTTCGATCGAACGACGAGGCAGCAATTAAATATTTACGAGCAATCGAATGATAAGAGGAAACAATCGGTGGACTTAGGGCAACGCCTCCATCTGCGGATTCAGGACGATCGATCATAATTAACGAACGTCACATAAATAGCCCCTAAATTTTCGATTAATGCGCTCCATCGCGCATTGATCAATCATCGAAATAAAATGGAATTACACGCAGCTTCGGGCGTGTAACGAAAACGTTTGCTCGAAAATGTGGAAGAGCGAGGTGTGAGAAAATATTGAAATGGCGATGCCTCTCGACCCACCATTTTTTCTCCCCCGTATCAATTTCGCTATCGGATTCTCGTCCGGTTTGTGCTGCTAATTAACGGTGAATTCGGAGCGCACGCGAGGGCTGGCGAGCGTGAAATTGGATAACGTTTACCAACTAGTGACCGAAAAAGGTCTCGTTGACGAATGGAATTGGAAATTTGATCAGTGATTTTGTCGACTGCGGGGAAAAAACATCGCCGCGGCGACAAGGAAATTATTGATTTCATGGCGTTCGTGTGATTGCTGGACGACGTTTCGAAGACGAAGACGGAAGACAGCCGGAGCTTGCGACCGAAGAGACGAGAATTCTGCTCCGATTCTTCCTCCACTCTGCTCCATTTCTTTCTCCGTGGGAAGAGGAATTTTGAAAAAATATTCTGCACCACTCCCGACGCTACTGCGTCGGGAAAATATTGCAGAGACGAGAGAAGCGTCAACGCGACGCTCTCCCCTCCTCTCCTGCTTGAATATCCTTCGCACTTTGATTTGTACAAAAGCGTGGGTAGCGAAGTGATCGATTCGCGAAGGGGTCGCAAGGAGCCACAAAGTGTGTAAACGACATGCACCGGAAGAATAACTCGTCGGTTGAACTTTTCCACAAATTGAGAAAGCTAAAGAGAGAGAGAGAGAGAGATATTGATATTGATATTTAATTGTAATGCCTCAGTAAAACTTGTAGGCAATGCGTGATACTACGGAATAAGTATAACTAATCCTACTAAGAGAATATAAAATAAACAATATTGAGTACAATATGTGGTAAAGAGCAAAACAAGGAAATTGTTGGGAAGAACGACATGGAGGAAAGAACTACAGCATAAGCATCGAGCCGAATCACACAAAATATAAAATCATACAAATAGTTATAAAATCGTAAAAATGATGAAATCGGAAATGATGAATGAGAAAAAAAATGATAACTTCTTAGGAAATCATAGAAAATAAAAAATCATACAAATAAGAAATCATACATAATAAAAATCGTACAAAAGGAGAAAAAGAAAAATCGTACTCGATCGCACTTAAGCGAAGTTGTCCAAATACATCCCAAACGGATTCGGGCACGAAAGCGAACACGAGAGAGAGAGAGAGAGAGAATCCACAATAAAAGTCAGGATATACTCAACTTTTCGAACAATCGATTATTTTCTACGAGTGATCGAACGCTGATCAACTATTTGAAGAATTTTCCATTTCCCTCTATTTTCAAACTCCAGTCAAAAGGTCATGCGGAAATGATAAATTCGTTTGGAGATTGAGCAATTATGCTGAAAACTCCCGCAATAAAATTCTCTCGAAAATGTCCGCGTGCATTTCCCAGCGACATTGAAATGATGGGAAATGTGGTACATCAATTGAAATGAAATATCATTTTCATATTTGAACAGAGGAGAAAATCGAATCAGGTCGACAAGTGGGACACAAACGTTACTTTCATAAAGTCTGCATATGAGGTGGGACAGATTAAAAAAATACGAGGAGGAAAGACGTTGTGGCACGGCCGTCATCGATTCGATTAGAACTGCCGTGCTGAAGGACTCCACAACAGCACACACACGCGCGCAGATACTTGTACGTGTGTACGCGACTACTAATTCACCATCCATATTACACTCGCTCTGACACATGCCGGACATATGTGTGAAAAAGCTCGCACGAACGATTGCACAGCTCTCGCTCGCAATCGGGACTCCTATTCGTGCCGGAAATAGATCTCGGACAATTCACTTGTGACCGCACATGCTATGTCAGAGAGCCTCTTCGAGGACTCGTATTCGTGGAGAACGGTAAGAAATTTTCGTCAATATCGCTCAGACGAAGGTCATTTTACAGAGACAATAATTTCGTAAATGATTTTTCATTTCGATCATCATTTTCGACGATGATAATTGTCAAGAAGGAGGGCAAGGGTTCCACTATTTATATCGGGGACGATGGGAAACGAGCAGGTTTTCTTGATCCTCCCGCAACGTGTAAACTTTGCCTTCGAAACGAGGAAGTGTGAGCGATCTCGTGTGGATAACGAAAATTCCAGATCGCCGTAGACGAAAGTTCCAATTTGCTGGATCCAGAAAACTGCGGAAACATTTTTTCCCCAGTTTTTTTCCGTGGTTGGAGAATAAATATAATTTAGGAAGTGACGGAGTTAAAGGAATGAGATTTTCATGTTGATTGATAAAATTCATTGACGTATTCGGAAAAAACGATGAATGTGTTTGCATTCGTACGAAAGGAATTGGATACGTCGCCTCGGAATCTGTTTCGAGATTAGGAGGTGAAGCTGGAGGACTCGGAGAGCCGTGTGTATATAAATGATGCGAAAACGAGGAAGAAATAGCGAGGGAAAAGAGAAAAAAGGAAGATAAAGCGAGAGAAGGAAAATGGTTCGAGCCAGGGTCGGTTAGGAAATGGCTGCCACCTGTAGCTATTGATCGGCAGGGCGAAGTCGAATGTATTTTCCTCCGGCCTTCTACACACACACCCCTTACACTGTATGCCCACTCGTGCCACAAACTCGTTTCTCTCGAAGCGTCGACGCACAGAGCAACGAGAGTGGCGAAAGAGGGAGGCAGAAGAAGAGAGAAAGGAAGGAAGAGAGAGAGAGAGAGAGAGAGTTTATGGGGTAGAAACTCGTCAGCCACCCAGTTTACTCGTCCTTCATCTCTTTATCCCTCTCTCCCTCTCTTTCTCATCCTCCTCTTCTCATGCACTCGTCATTGGTTCGATCAGTAAATTAGAACGGTAACTTAATTACGCAAGGCGTATAACTTGATGCAACGAGGGTTATACATTTGTGTTACCTGTACATTCAAACGACACAACTTTTCTAAGTATCCTGTTGCTCCTCAACGATAAAAATACTATTATTCGGATCCAGGGAGACGTTTGTCGATGTGAGAAAATCAAAATATTACATCAGTGGAGAAGATATTGAAAAGAGAATGTAGAAAAAGAGCTGAGCATGCAGGAAACCGGTGACAGAATTCGGCGACTCTTCTAAAAGAGTTAACGAATCAAACGATTTGCAAAAAATAATGAAAACACACAGTTGTAGAGACTTTACCCGCAAGGATATCACGTATAAAAGCTCCTGAAGGGCGCACAGATATATGAATAAACACAACGGGATATTTTACAGCGTGTAAGAAAAAATATAAAAATGCACGTTTATGATAGATTTTGTAAAAAGTAAACGAGAAACGTCAATATTCATTGATAAAAATTCAATTTTTATTTTATAACTCAATTTTGAAAATGCTCCTTTTTCATCTGTTTTTCAAATCTCTAAAACGCCAATCGCCACACTGGATTCCAACGTGACGTCACTCCGATAGTAAACAATCTAGATTTTTATCGTCCGCTCAGTGTTAATTTGAAATGTTACAGGTTATTATCACGTTTGAGGACTTTTATCATTAATTTTATTAAAATCGCATAACGGAAGACGGTTTTGTGAAAGCGGAAAGTACAAATCTACCAATGATAAATACGTTTTTGGTGGCGATGAATCCACAATTTTTGTGGTGTTTTTACACTTGTATTATTGCATTCAGGCACAAGACACCAATGATATACATTATAACTAATTATTTTCACAAATCTTGTTACTTGATCTTTCGTAGTCGTATTGTTTACCAACGGAGTGACGTCGCAAACCGAAACAGCATGGCGGCTTAATTCTCTGATAATTTTGTCAGAATTTATAAAAAAATACGAATCCTACGACGTTTTGAAATTTTCAAAAAAGGGTATCGACGCTCCAACTTCCGAAAATTTTAAGATTTATTACTAATTTTTTTTCTATAAATAGATTATCATAATAGGAAGGTTGGTATTGAATTTGGGAAATATCGATTGAGCGGTTTAAATTTTATGATTTTTAGAATTTTACAAAAATATGAGTTTTTCGAAAAATCCGGTTTAATTTTTGGAAATTTTGTAAGATATTGTGTATAAGTCTGTTCTTCTTCTATACTTTCCAGCAAAATAGTCGGAATTATTAAATCTAAATGTTAATAGAAAAACGATGAAAATTGAAAGTTGCAAACTGTTTTTTCTGATAGCTCGTCATTCAGTTTTAGAAGCAGTATATAAGCCTAAAAAAGTAACAAATTGTTTTCTCAAGCTTTTATAACAATGCTGAAAGCTTCCTCTAAGAGGAAGCCAAAATGGAAAATATAGCATCTCATAGAGTAAGCTTTGAGCATCGTGCATCTGGAGCACCGTGCATCTTAATCATCTTGAGGAAGCAATTTGCAAATTTGAATTTTCAGCATTTTTCCCCAAACCTTTCACATAATTTCAAGTTATTGTTGTTGAAAAAAATAGTCAAAGTACATTGCATTGAAATGGGAAAAAATAATCACAATTTTTGAGAAGTATCTCAATGGGCCTCGAGGATTTTTTTTTTTTTTTTTTAATTGCAAAAAATTACATTGAACTCCAATGTCTTATTGTCTAATAGTGAAAATAAAGGTTCTTAAACTTCTGTAAAGTACTGTATTTTCTTAGATAGCCGGTTTTGTTCCGGTCTCTTCTATATGTATGCGTCCACGAATCGCGTTATAGCCCGGAGCAATTCAAAACTTGGAGTCAATGTAGCCTCAGGTTTGTATGCTCGTGGAATATATGAGGTTTTCGTACAGAGCATGTGCTCAATATGTAGCCAGCCTCTTATCGAGGATAAAGAAGATGGAAAGCAAGGAACAAGGGATACGATCTACGAGGGGGTAGGAATTTGAGTAAGAAATTGCTTTCTCTCATTACAGGGAGAGCAACTATCTATGTAAAAAGTTTTTCGTACCAACTATTGAAATAAAGAAAGTTAACTATTTGATCCGGCAGAAATTTAATCGGTTAGTTAAGAAATAAGCAGATCCGTTTAACTAAATTATACATAAAATATACTGAAGTTTCCTCCGAGGTAGACATTCGTACAAACAATTGATTTGGTTCGTCATCGATAAGATTTTGCTAAGCTACATGGAGAAAAAAACCGACTACCAAAATTATTTGTTATTTTCCACAAATCATGTTGGCTAAAGTAATAATACATTTTAACATGACGCTGAAGTTTCCAACGTTGGAGTTCAACGAAATGATCGAAAAAAACTCTCCAATAATTCCAGTAATTCTCCTATTTTGTTCCCTGCTAAATTTGCGATTTGTAGTTTTTCAAGCTGCACCAACAATTCGTGAAATAAAAAATTGGTGAATTTCAAACGTTTTTTTCGTTCATTTCGTTGGACTCCAACGTTGGAAACTTCAGCGTCGTCATTTTAACGACTTTTGGGTTATATTGAACTGACCAGTATGATTCGATTTACAAAATGTTTATCATTCTCAACGTTTAGATACTCAACTTCAGTACTTCATATTCAAATAAATATATCATAAAAGTGTATGTTTCGAGTTCTTCGAACAAAATATTTGGTTTGACTCGTTCAGTTAATTGACATGAACAAAAACATAGTGATTCGGATGAATGATTTATTTATTTATCCGCAAGCGAATGTTAGTTTGATCAAGCAACAAAAATGTCAACTAAAGACAATTAGTTGTTGCAACGATTTTTTTTTCACCGTGCAATAAAGAGACATAGACATCAAAAATACGATCGAAATTGAAGTAAACTGAACGCGAATTTCGAATCGAAATTTGATCAAAACTCCAATCGAATTGAAGATCGATGGTATGAAGGAAAAAAGCTAGTTCGATTGAATTTTTAAGTTGAAGGAATGAAACGATTGTTCTCATTCAGCAATCAAGCGTTTGATGAATTTTTATCGATCGATTACGAAACCGGAAAATTCAAAATAAATACAATCCGAAACGGTCAAATCGTTATGAACAAGAAAATCTTATTTCAAATGAATTTTCAATGCAAATGAAATAATGATGCTCGCTGTTGAAATCCATTATCTCTCCTGTTAAAGTGCTCCCTGCAATAACGGATGTCGAAAAAATTTCGTGCGCTTTGAAGAGGAGGAGAAAAGACGCTTTAATTTCCATTTCTACCCTTACGGTGGCACATATATGATGTAGGTGACGGACGACCTTCTGAAATATCTGAATTGAAGGAGCAGGAGAGAGGCGGGGCAAGATGGACGACACGCTATGCGATGTTCGTCAACGTGGTTCATCGGTCGAAAATGCAATAATCGTTCCAGCCCAGTTCGATGTGCGATAATTTGAAAAAATATGAAAATTTATAAAATCACGACAAATAAAACGTAGGAAAAAATGTTGATTTTCAACTTTTAACGAGTGACTCGATTCGCTCCTCGGCTCATTTTGCCTTCGACTTTCTTATACACGCTCCGTCCCCCCTCCCCTTACTCGCTCTTCGCTTCATTCTCCAGCCCGCGGTTCGAGCTTTATTATTAAGTTCACCACGCGAGTAATATTGCACCGAGTTTCTTTATGCAGGAAATTGATGCTCCAGCTTTAAAATGAACAATGACGTGAGATGGTTGTACGAAAGAGCACCGATGAAACAGAAATGAAACACGATCCTCGGAGTCTGCATGGGAGCGTGCTGGGCTCATTCCGGACGCAGGGTAAATATGGACACCGCAATCGAGGTAAGACCGATCATAAAATTTCGTACATTTTTATCTAATTTTTGCTTACACATTAAATTGATGAAGCTACGGGATAAACGGTTTCAATGTTATTTAAAAAATTAATTTAATATCCTCATTTCATATAAGAATCATTAACGCAGTTCAAACTTGGGCTTACCCTAATGTTTTTTAATTATTCATTAATTTGTGAATTTTCGCAGTTTGGGGGAATTCCGGACGTTCTGCTCTTACCCCATATCGACTGATTTTTTTCAAATTTCAGTGTAACGGCGTGAATACATATGAAAAAAAGAGCAACGTGTGATATTGAGTACAGAAATGTAGCAGCAAACGATGTGGAAACAAAAAAGCTATTTTTCTTTTGAAAAATATGAAAATTCACCATCCCAAGAGTGGATTATGTGAATCGAGTGTGAAACGTGGGCTCACAAAGCTGCGGAAGCGAAAGTACAAATATCTAGCAATTTTTTCATCTATTTGTTAAAATCTACATCGGAAATCTTAAACAAGATATCAAGAAGTAAAATAGATCAAATATTCATTTCGTAATTTCATCGTGTGGTTGATTATTAATCAATTTCCTCTAATAATCAAATAAGTCACATTTTCCATCCGAAGCTCGATGAATTTTCGACAAACTTGATCAAGCTCGAATGGACATGGACTATATAATGATCGTTTCGTCAAACGCTCGGACTCGCTTTATCTGTGGAGCTCGGAAGCCTTTTCAGTCGATTTCATGCGATCGTAGAAAAGATAAATTCTAGACGTGTATTAACAATCGCTTTGGAATCCTTTTTTCTCCCTCAAGTTGTTTGAGAAGCCTTGAAAAATGGGGTTTTCGGCTGCGGATGAAGATAGACGAAAGCTTGGGGGAAAAATTGTGCGTCTCTGAGGTCAATTGAGCGATTGACTACACACGTGTACATATGCAGACAAGGGATAATGTACGAAGGTGCGCCGCTCCATAACTTCTCATACTTTATTCAACCGATCGACTCGGAAGTTTATGCACCATCGAGTCGTTCGCGGAGCGTCATGATGCTTCGTCGTACCAACGTTTGGAGTAAATAGAAAGAGAGAAAGGGGCAGACTGGGAGGAAGAGAGTTCGTAAACTAGCTCGGTACATACACTCAGATGACATAACAAAAACGAGAGCAATGTCTCGGAGAGACAATCCACACGAGCCAAGAAAAGCGAAGATTTTCAACTAGCCTTAGTCTTGCGCTCGAGTTCCTCGAGGAGAAACTATATATTTCAAGAGAATTGTCATTCTCAGGCCTTGGCCTTGGATACGAACTTTCACCTGGGCCAACGTCGAAAGCTCCACTTTATATGTCGTTCTTGAAATAAAGCTGAGATCAATTTTTCAAAAGAGGGAGAATAACAGTGACTAATGCACGTTGCAATAATGAATCATCCTCGAAAATAGGGGTGAATTCATTATCGTTACACAAATTAGAACTAAAAAGATGTTTTTTTTTTTTCAATCATTTCAATTGTTTTTTTTTTCTCGGAGGTGGCGATTCGATCACTGTACTTTTACTAGCCCATTCTTTCAAATTTCGAGACGTAAGACAGTATTGTAATTAGCGAGGACTGCATTTATATTGGGGTGATGCAAAAAAAATCGATATCTTTTTTTCTCGAAGCTCCAACGGAAATCGTTGGTACATGAAAAAAAATTAAATTTTTCCAAAATTTCAGATTAAAAAAAAAATTTCAGATAGTGCTCAAGTCACTTTTCTATATTTTCCCTTTTTTCTCAAAAATCGTGAAGCGAGTTTCTTTTGCTCTCGTAGCAGGAAGTTCTAGTGTTCGATGGAATCATGAATCTTATAAAATTTTGACACCTTCAAAAAAATTTAAAGGCTACCTCGCATAATTTATTTCTTATTTTTCTGTATAGTTAGCTATAAATTATGAGATTAAAAAACTTGTGGCAACAAACAACTATTTTTGTCGTTCTTCCAAAAGAAGGGGTGAATGTACTTTGCAATGAAATAGTTTTTCAAAATTACATGTTGTAACAAATATTTTCGGGTTTTCTTTATAATTTTCGGGTTTCTAAATAATTTTTAATTTATTTTTATGCACAAAAACTTGCTAGGGCATCGTACAAAAAAACAACATTCTTTATTTTGAAGTCTGATTACGTCACCGCAGAAGACGTTAAAATTTGGGAATTTTCTAATTTCCTCAGGCACTGTTCAAATTAGTAAAATATTTTGACCGAATTTTGTTAGAAAAAAATGGAGAATAATGGATGCAAAATTGCAAATATTTTCCATCAAACTCCAAAAATCGGTGTCGTAATTTTTGCGGATATAAAAAAAAAAATTAAATTAACAAGATCGAAATAGTTATATTGTACAAAGTTGCCATCCTGTACAAAATCAAATAGTTTGATTGTAAACAAACAGTTTGTAACTAAAAATGTTTGCGATTTTACATTAATTTGCCTACATTTGTTTTCCATCAGAATTCAGTCAATATATTTTATTAATTTCTATAAGAAATGGGAAAACTAGAAAATTCCCAAATTAATAACGTCTTCTGTGCTGAAATACCAGACTTTGAAAGGAAAATTATAATTCGACAAAATTTTGAAAAACTGTTTTTGCAAAATACTTTTACCCCTTCTTTTGGAAGGACGACAAGAATAGTTATTTGTTGCCACACGTTTTTTAATCTCATAATGTATAGCTAAATATACAGAAAAAAGAAGAAATAAACTATGCGAGGTAGCCTTTAAATTTTTTTGCAGGTGTCAAAATTTCATAAGATTTTTTAAATGAAAAAAAAACAGTAAAATATCGAAAAGTGGCTTGGGCATATTATGTAAACATTTTTTTTGAACTCTGAATTTTCGGAAAAATACTTTTTTTTTATATACTAACGATCTCCGTTGAAGCTCCGAGAAGAAAATATCGATTTTTTTTGCATCACCCTAATACACATTCAAAATTGCATTAAACCAATCAAAGCTCTTTGAGGGTTTTGATGAAAATGAGACAAGTAAGCAGGCCACGGGCCAAAAACAGAACAGCCAACAAAATTCTTCATGCCCATGAACATAGATAAATTTAAGGGGGATTTCTCATGTTTGTCCCACAGTCCACTCACGAACGAATTTTCCATTGAACTGAAATGAAAACATGGAACTGGAAAAGGCGCAATAACACGAATAACGAGAAACGTTGAATCATTTTTCATATCTATACGTATTAAAATCATCGAGAAAAATGATTGATCTTTGAAGTAACTCGTGACTTGGCCCCATTAAATATAAATCTAGAGTAGCAAACATTCGTGGGAGAAGATTTCCTCTCTTTTGCTGTCTAATCTGCAGTCTCGGTAAGTAGATCGATCGAATCTCCGTACTTCGGTTGAGACTCACCCTCGAGGTATCGAGGGGAAAAAAGGAATTGCATGGATTTACAGATGAGGCTTTCTTCACCGCAAAATCCAACGGAGACAAAATTGATGACTCAATATATATGAAAATACGGCATATAAGCGGGGTTTTGTTGTATAGAATACGCGCATATATACATGTATAGAAGTATCGAAAAGGGGAGCTGTATCGGCATGAAAGCTGAGAAAATTGAGAATGCGATAAGGGGGGAGGGAGCGAAAGGAGGCTGGAATAAAATTCGTCGAAGAAAGATTGCTCGGTGAAAAAGGGTGACGTGTACAACCTCTTCGCGAAGGATTGTAGGAAAGAAGCTTTCTGCATCGGAAATGAAAATGGCGTGCGAGATTTTATTCGCCTTCCTTGCGTCTGCTTCATTGAGCCAAAGCGGCGGAGGTGGGAGGGCTGGAGGTCGAATCTGTAGGGTGAGAATAGAAAAGATGGATCGGGCAACGCTTCTTGACTGCAGACTTTCGCGAATGCGTGTAGGAAAAAGTGGGAGAACGTGGATCAGCTGCTAAATTACAGGTGCGAGAAAAGCACGGGGTAGCTTTTCTCTCTGCATTTAGTCTCTAGATTCGCAGCTTCCAGAGATTTCGAGCGAGAAAATTCGTCGAATATCGTACAGCCGGAAAAATATATCCGTGACAACGAGAAAAAAATGGGAAAAGCTTCCGATACATCGGCCGAATTCTTCGGAAGGGTCTTTCCAACGATTCCAAACGAATGGAGGCACGAGCAGTGAGAAAGGAGAAAAATAACAGAGAGTTTTCACCAGGGTTACACCGAAAAGTTTATATAGGTTCGTGCCCGATGGAAACAAGAAGAAGAAGAAGAAGAAGCAACACGAGATACGTGCGTGGGTTGTTCGAATTCTTCGACAGAGCACGATCATCCTCCATAACCCCCCAGGGCCATGGAACATCGAACCCCTTCCCCCAGTCGCTTCGTTTTTTATCTTTCATTCTGCCATTCTTCTTGATCCCCTAATCGAGCCTTCCCTTCGTGCCTCGGCGAGAAGTCGGCGGAATCCGCGAGAATAAAAGAGATCATTTTTATTTTTAACCAACGTCAGAGTCGAACGTGCGAAAATCGATAAGTGCGTTGTTCAACTTAGTTTCGTTACGTTACTCTTTTCTCTCGTTCCTTTTTCCTCAATTTCACAAACCAATAATTCTTCGTGCCTAACACGCTTGCTACCTTCTCCCAAACTTTTTTCACCTTCTACGATGAAATAAATGAATTCAATTTGCTCTACGAGACAAGAAATATCATGGAAATATTACTGCGGACCGTTCTCACAGCTTTTCTCACTAAAACAAAAATTCACGCTTTTGCAAATGTCGTTCGAGCGTGAAAATCAACTTGGCAGGTCCGTGATTGAGGAGGAAAATTTATAACCGGTGGAGCATCCCGTTTCTAGCATTCAGATCAAAATTAAGGCTACCGAACCAGCAGTGCGTGGAAAATTTACAACATTTTTTCTAATATTTCAGTTTACCATTGAATAAACCGATTTCGTTAATCTTTGAATTATTCTTTTTTTTTTATTCAACGAAATGTTTATTATTATTTCTTGTGAATAGCCTTAAAAACTGAATTGAAATTCTCGATAGTTTAAATTCATCTGAAAATCGTTCATTACACCGAAAATCAAATTTCAACTGTTTTTGAGAAGCACTGAGAAGTGAAAATTGATCCATTGAAGTGAAAAATTTTTTTTAACGTAAATTTAATAAATTTAACAATTTTTAATTCATCGGCAAATAATTAAAGTGACATCTGAATAAACGGAAACGAATCAAACAATTCGTTTCCGGATAACGATAGAATATTATTGACTTGCTTGAACATACTTTTTATAGTTGAATCAATAAACATGACTAAATAGTGAGCATCGAGATGGATAGGTGAATTAGCTTATATAAATATTTTCTTCAAAAATTAATTATTCAAAATTGTTTAACTAAAAAATGATTTTGAAAAACGAATAATTTATTTTGAAAAGAAAAAATTTAATGTTAAATCAACGATTCCCGTAATAGAAACAAAATGGGTGGTCAAACGAATAATGAACTCAGTGGTGTTCTCTAGATGGACATTTATAGATTGACGAGATCCGATGAAATGGACCAATTCAACTTACAGACACCAATCAATTCTGATGCAAATAGGGTATTACACCTTGTTTTGAAAACTGTTTTAGATTAATCCTGAGATCGTAATGAACCAGTAGAATTTTTATTTTTACTTTATTAGACCAAAAAGTGTCTTAAGAACTATTTTTTATTTATAATTTTGAATTTTCGCGCGGAAACGCTAGCCGTCATGCTGTTTCGGTTTGCGACGTCACTCCGTTAATAAACAATACGACTGCGAAAGACCGAGGAACAAGATTTGTCCAAAATGATGAGTTATAAATTATATTATTCGTGTCTTGTGCCTGAATGCAATAATACAAGTGTAGAAACGCCACAAAAATTGTGGGTTCGTTTCCATCATCAACGGGTTTATCATTGGTAGATTCTTATTTTCCGCATTCACAAAACCGTCTTCTATTATGCGATTTTGATCAAATTAATGATAAAAGTTCTCAAACGTGATAATAACTTGAAAAATTTCAAAATAACATAGAGAGCGCGGTAAAAATCTTAATTATTTACTATCGGAGTGACGTCACGTTGGAAACCAATATGGCGAATAGCGTTTTAGACATTTGGAAAACAGATGAAAAAAGACGATTTTTAAAATTGAGTTATAAAATTTATATTGCATTTTTATGAATGAATATTGACGTTTCTCGTTTACTTTTTACAAAATCATTTTACATAAACATGCATTTTTATATTTTTTCTTACATGCTGTAAAATATCCCGTTGTGTTTATTCGTATATCTGTGCGCCCTTCAGGAGCTTTTATACGTGATATCCTTGCGGGTAAAGTCTCTACAACTATGTGTTTTCATTATTTTTTATAAAATTATATTAGTTATAAAATTTATATTGCATTTTTATAAATAAATATTGAAATTTCTCGTTTACTTTTTACAAAATCTATCATAAACATGTATTTTTATATTGTTCCCTCCCTAATGTAAAATACCCTATTCCGTTGGAAAAATTATAGGAGTCGTTAGACTCCGATGATTATTCATAACGAATTATAGGAAACGAGTAGAGCACACGTTTTAGATTCATAGAAGACAGAATTTATATATTTGAGTAACGGACAATGAAATAAAAAATCTAATTGTTCAAAATAAATAAGTTTTGTTGATTCGAATAATATAGATAACAATACGACCGAATCATACAATTATTCAATTTCGACAGATATTTAGTCAAACGAATAAAATTCCAGAACGAATCACAGTGTTATTGTAAGTTAAACCAACTAGAATATTCTGTCTTATTTCTGAAAAATTTTATTGCCGATATCAACCTGAATATTTTAGTTGCGAGAGATTCGTTCCGATGAAGAGAATTGATCTCTCGCAGTGGAGCTTTATTGAATAGCTGTGTTGTTGAAAATAATATTATACGAAGGAAGTTAAACTCGGTGGCGAGTTTCATGGGAACGAGAGGGCGGACGATTCTGTTAATAGTTACATTTCAACTTGTTCCACGTCCATCGACGATGATCTGGGATTAAAAGTTTATTTTTTGCACGACTCCACATCGGATATACATGCCACCGCTATTCTGTGCCAGACAAAAGTAATTTCTCTCACGATCGCATTTTTTTGCTCCTCTCATAAACAGCCTCGAGAGATTGTACCTGATATATAGATACGAAAAAAAAACACATAAAAAATCAGACACGTGGCAAAAGTTCCATTCAGCGAGAATCTCAAAATTATCCCGATTCTCAATCAATTTTTCGCGATTTAATAACCAGCTCCCCACTTTCTTGTTATCAGGCATCACAATTTTTAGGGTAGAAATTTTTATCGCCGCAAATAATCTACGAATCGAATCCTTCTTGCTCAACTCGTTGTCCCTTACCAATGATCAACAATCTTCTCTCGAGAAAAAATGTTAATGAGGTTTGAAAGGATTTTGTAAGATTAACGTGCGTCTCGTAAATTGACTGATTAAACTCGCCCACTTTCCTGAATGTTATTCGAAGAAAAACCATCAAAGTGGTGGAAACGCCGTAGATTTATTTGAATGCTTTTGCTGAGGAAATGAAAATCTAAATTACTTCAAAGTTACCGCAGGAAATATCCAAAAATAAGATTATTTCGATTCGAGGATATTGAATTCTCGAATTTTCATTAATTTCCTATCAATTGGACTACATATTTATTAATTAGTAATTAAGGCAAGATTTCACTTCGCGAGGTTCATTCGAATTTTTCGAAAATCTAAATAACCTGCGAACAATAGAATAATTTATCGAAACAAACAGACGTTTCACAAAGCCCAAAATACGCAATCATGAAACGCTAGAAAAAGTCAGTCCCCGCATGAAATAGTAAAGTAAAAAAAATAACACAAGACGACGAAGTTGAGTTTCGCATAATCCGGTATAACAAAACTGCGTGTACCCAAATGCAGTAGAAATGGCATGGTCACAGTTGTTCATCAGCCGGTACAGAGTCGGTTACTCTACCCGGCTCGGTGCCGAGGACCTTGGTAATTTAAGAATAATGCTCTTTCCCCAAAGCTCTTACAAATAACAGTCCAAATGCAGAGCAAAAAAAATTAAACTGCAACTACTTTGAGGGCTATTAAACAAAACATTAATCTGGGTAATCGCGAACGAAACTATCAGTAATCCTGTTCAGTGAAAAACTCGGAAAGCTCAAAAATAATGATTTGTGGGAAAAAAGGTAAGGAAAAAAATTAAGTGAATTGATCCTGTCAGTGGATTCTGCGGAAAATCGTGACACGCTGCCAATATGAATGATGATCAAATGTTTGCAGAAAATAGAACAATGTGGCGCAGGGCCGCAAGGCAATTTGACTCTCTTGGCGGAGGAAGGCTTCGTCTGTTCGAGACGTCGGAGCCTCTCAATGTCATGTAAAAGACATATACAGAGTGTTTATGGGTATTTGTTCTGATGCTGAGAACGGGCTGCATACAGGGAATAATGGCGTGTCGACGTCGGGCGAGCCTAGTCGTTGCTCGTGGCCCACTTCCACCCCAGAACTAGCAGGAATCGAGAGAGGGAGAAGGAGCGAACAGCAAAGTCGGTCAACGGGTGACCCTGTCACTGTAACCCCGGCCTACCTTCAACCTTCGTGCTTTCTCTCTCTCTCCCCCTCCCTCCCTCTCTTCCTATTCCACCCTCCGTGTGCGCACTGGTCCATTACATTTGATCTTCGTGGTCAAGGTATCTTCAATTACGAAATGTATATGCAAGCCCTTCTCATTACGGAAGCCATCACTTAAAGGTCATGCTGAGTCAATTAACTTTTGAGTTTATTTCTTCGCAACAATGGACTTTTCATTTTAATATTTTCCATGGAATGTCATTTTTTTCAAATTTTTATTACGATGAATGGGATGGACATTGTCAAACAACAACGCTTAAAGAATATCTATGAAATGTTCTGAAAGAATAACGAAACAAAGTGAGATGCGCTTTGTAATATTTATTGAGAACTCCAATGAAGTTATATCAATTGGAAGAAAATTAAATGTCACAAACAGCGAGTTGTCGCCCATTTACGTTCCTATTTTCTATTGATCAAGAAAAAAACTTCGGTAATGCTTGATTTTTCGGAAACATCAAATTATTAGATTATATGCACTCGAGAAATTTATTTCATTTTTTTACATATATACTTGAAAAACGTTTCGATATTCGAGAGGTGGTTAATTTCCCACATATCGGAACTGAGGATTTTTTAGATCCTCTTTTCTCAGGTAGATGTGTCAGTGTGCAGATTCGTGCATAGACAGGCGGATTTGGCCTGGAGCGGGTAAAGCCTTCCGTTTCCCTATTTTGAAATCGGAGGGGCTTTGCTCGAACTCGACCTTCAAAGAACGACGGATACTTGTGGGATACAGAATGCCTGTTCGCTATTTTAGTCGTTCTAACTTCTGATCCCCACCCTATCGAGGTGGATAGGCTCCATTATTTCTTTGTTTTTGTACAATTTTGGTAAGAATAAGGGAGAAGAGTAAGAGGAAAAGTTGGGAGTCTCATGGGCTTACGGATGGTGCTCCGCTGACGCGCGAGCGCTCCATTCGAAGCCGAAGCCCTCTGACCTCTGATAGACTCTTGTGAAACCAGGAATCGTGCAAGGGGGTAAGGCTGTTCCGTTACAATATGATTATAATATTTTTTGCACCGAATAGACGCTTTTAAAATTTTCGGTTTCCAATCAACGATTTAATTTATTATTTTTTTTTTTTTAACAGTTACGTTCAGAATTTTATAGTGGCCGGAATGAACTGAGGCGCGGAAGGAAAAATAAAGTTGGATCTGTCCGTTTTAAAATATTTTATTCGCGATATAATTTTACAATTTTATGTCGGACGAAAACGTATCATTAATCCGAATTTTCACGAACTTTTCTTTATTTTTTTTCATTTTAAGAGAATTTGAAATAATTTGTGAAAATTCTACTAAAGATTCGTAACAGCGTTGAGTGTTTTTTGCTGTTCAGAAGAATTTTCGAACCCTGGAAGGTTGTATAAAAAGTTACACAAAAAAACGTAAATCTGAGAACGTTCAGCAAACGACGTTTTTTTATCGCTCTCTTTTTATCTCCACTATCGCGGTTGTTTTTATAGCTTTAAAGGTTCCTTCCATGGAGATCGACCATAAACGCTGAGATTCTTATTATTGGAAATAAAACAATTTACGATACATCTTATGGTTGGACAAGTTTTTTCATGATTTTCCTTACTCTGTTGTAAGACCGTGTTCCACTGACTCGCATATCGTCAAACGATAAACAATTCACATGATTTCGGTCCTCCTCTGTTCCCTCCTATTTCAATAAAACTCACAATTCTGTTTTAAATAATTGCAAATTGAACAACGATTATGTTCAAGAAAAAAATGAATCTACGATCCAATGACTCTTATTTTTAACATTCGAATATCAGCTTAAAAGCATCATTTAAATTTACACGACGTCGTAAAAACAAACGTCTGTTAGAAACTCGTTAAAATCTCACAAAACACAATTCGTCAAAGGGACCAACTCTTTGTTGATTCTGAAGACTATTCTCTCCACCATAGTTACACTGAGAAAAAAAATAGTTGCAACAACTAATTGTCATTAGTTGATATTTTTGTTGCTTGATCAAACTAACATCCGCTTGCGATAAATAAATAAATCATTTATCCGAATCACTCAATTTTTGTTTATCTCAATTAACTGAACGAGTAAAACCAAATCTTTTGTTCGAAGAACTCAAAACATTTGTTAATTTATACTGAATTCACGTACACTTTTATGATATATTTATTTGAATATGGAATTCTGAAGTATCTAAACGTTGAGAATGATAAATATTTTGTAAATCGAATCATACTGGTCAGTTCAATATAACCCAAAATTTGTTGAAATGTATTGTTACATTAGCCAACATGATTTGTGGAAAATAACAAATAATTTTGGTAGTCGGATTTTTTCTTCATGTAGCTTAGCAAAATCTTGTCGATGACGTACCAAATCAGTTGTCTATACGAATGTCTACCTCGAAAGAAGCTTCAGTATATTTTATGTATAATTTGTTTAAGCGGATTTACTTATTTCGTAACTAACCAACTAAATTTCTACCTGATCAAATAGTTGATTTTTTTTATTTCAATTGTTGGTACGAAAAACTTTTTTGTATTTATTCGATGCATTAACTAAGCTTTCTTGATAATCAAATAAAAATCTCTGGGAGAAGTACATTGATGGTCCCTTGTTTCCTAACCATATCACGAAAAATGTAATGAAAACTCCATTAAAAAAATTATGAATCCAACTGTGAATAATTGCAACAGAACAATTCGAAAAAAAAAATTCACAAATCTTGAAAAAACATTACATTCAAAAAAATACAAATCTGTGGTTATTTTGTAAAGTGAAAAAAAAATCAAATAAAACATGAGAAATAAAAACCGAAATATCGCACTTGAAAACATTTTGAAAAACGATGCCCCGTTCTTCTTATCTTATTGTAACAACTAAATCAATTGAAAAAAAACTCCATCTAAGTTACGTGCAGCATTTAAATTTATGATATTAATTAGAGGCCAAGTATTTTCTAATGAATTGAAAAAAGTTACCACTTGAGTTACGTGCAGCACTAAAATTTATATCAATTGGAGCACAAGTATTTTATTAGTAACTCCAAATTTTAACATTATGAAATTGTTCTAAGAAGCTTTTAAATCTAAAAATCTCACATGATTGATAATCATAAATGAATTTTCTATTGCCTTGAGTATAATATACTTCACAATCTTTTGTTTGTTTCTTCTTGAAATTCTTGTTGGAACAAATAGTTATTTTTGTTACATGAATGAATTGACAACACTTTGAAAAGTGTTCATATCTACATCATTTTCAAATCCAGAAACTAAACGCGCTGAATGACAAACGTTGATTCGATTTTTTCACTGAAGTTGAAATTAAATTAAATGAGAAAAAAATGGATGTAATTTGATCAAGAAATGTATCGAATCGAAAATTATTATTGAACATTCCTAAGAATATTTCACGCGATTATGTAAAAGCATGCAGCTTTTTTCACGAATTTTCTGCAAATAAAAACGAATTTTCAGAGATTCCACAAAACCCTAAAATAAATACACAGCCTCCAAATGGAAAGTGAATAGTATTTCTCGAGTCGTACAGCTGCGGGCCAGGTCCACTCGTGAGAAAAAAACATGGAAAAATTTCACGTTGCGTTATTGAATTATAGTTTATTTATTTATTTCAAAGGAATCCTACGATGAAATCCATATACTCGTGCTTTCGAAGAGAAATCAGTCGGGGGTTTGTCAGACTCATGAAAAACGTTGAAAAAAAGTAGCGGCCTATTTGACTTTGAAGCTCAACGAAAGCTCGTCGGTTGGACGTTCTTTTGAAAAACAGTCGAGTAAAGCCTTTCGAAGCTCTTTCAAAAAATTCATCTCGATGGATCGTAAAGCGTTCGATAACCAGCACTATTTGCTTTCGAATTCATGTATAAATCGTTGTAAAACTGTATAAATGTCATACCAACTTGATTATTTCTCAAATTCGAGTGAATCCCTTTTGTTAAGATAAACAAATGAAAAATCGAGGATTATTCGCAAAACAAAATCTTGAGATGCAGTTCTGACTTCACCCATCGAAAGTAACGTCAGTAGAAATTGAATCTGGTCTCAGGCCAGATCAAATCCGGAGACCCAATCGCGTTGAGATTCCGTCTTCGCCGGATGAATTCGATAAATAAGGAATTTCCAATGTCTTTCCTTACGGAATGTGCTCAGCCGGATGCAAGCGGAATGAAGTTTCGTGCGGTCAAATAAGTTCTCAAATAAATGAAAAACAATAAAAATTCGTCATCCTCGGTGAGAGTAGGGATACATGGAAAATGTTGTTGGGGTGGAAGCGCAACAGTTTATACGCTCGTTCGTCACGGGACATGCTTTCACGAGCACGAGCAACCGAGAAAAAGAGGTTACAGTTAAGCACAGTTATATACATGAATTTTTATCCACGTATCTCTATAAAAAGCTCTACTTATGTACAAAGCCTTTGGTCCTTTGGGCATTTCGCACACTCGCCGAGTTAACTGTCCGGATAAATTCGTACGAGCAACAGTTTAAGAGACGTCCTTTGGAGGACGGGAAAAAGATGAGTTTTCCTCTGTCACGATCGAGTTTGGCAGGATCTTTCGCTATTGGAATGTACTCGTAACGCACGCTGAATCAACACTGTACCTTTGTACGATCTCGACTCACTTTTCCTCTCCAATTCTTCCTCCTCCGACCAACGACTCTTCTCGAACTTTTGTCTTCTCGCTTCCGTGCGAAAGTTTCCGGAAAAACTCTCGTCGGGCCAATGTTCCTGGGCTTCCGTCCAACCTACTTTTTTTACTCGCCAAAGTTTGTCCTACCGAGTCATTAAAAATGAAGGCTTCTAATGTGAGTGCTGAATCAACAAAACATTCGGGCGATTACGAATCACATTCTTGATTAGATCACATTTCGTTGGACGAGGTATACAAATGTGTTTACTCGCGCTCGTGTAAAAACATTCTTTATGTCGTGCACCCCAAGTTTCAATGACTCGTTACGAAAAAATTTATGAAGATTGAACCCCCGGAGACGAAAAATGCACTTCGTTCATCGGGTTTTTTTAATATTTCTGACAGTCGATAATTCAAACAACGACGAAAGTGAATTAACAATAGCGTTATTCTTTACAACAGGGGAAAAAAATTATGATCATAAATCCAACTTCGGAGATGCAGAAATAAGAGAATAAAACTGTGGAAGAAAGGAAAGTCGAGAGATTGTGTTAAATCCAGTGCGGGTTCGAAATCACCAACCTGTTACTTGGCCCGAGGCATAGACGGAGGAGAACAGACGAAATAGTGCGAAGAAGTAAGGAGAGGGAAGAAAGAAAGCTTTCAACAGCAGAAAACTATTCTCTCTTCTCTCACAAGTTTTCCTTCGTTTTTCCGTGGATATGATTGTTTAAACAACATTTTTCTTTACAATAAAATGGAGGCGAGAAAATTGTCCAATATTTCAAAAGAAAAAAGTCCGACACGGAAGGATTATTTGTTTCGTTCGGTCTCGACGCGATATCGAAAAATTGGACAATTTTTGAATTTTCGAGATTCACCATCGCGCCGATCGAACTCCCTCGAATGATTTTTTACTCACAGTTCCGTGTTGGAGAATATTTTGTTTCGTCGACCTGAATTATTTCGATTTCGAATGCTTTTTTCTCTCGTTTTCTTTTCTTGTTTTTAATTTAGCGTCTTTCCGATCGAGTTACGTGGCCAAGGAGCCACGGAGCGGGCCGTATCGTCGGACAGGCTGCCCGGCTTGCACTGCCCGGGTCTCCTGTTTCTCCCACCACTCACCTTACGCCGAGGGAGTACGCGCCGTCGCTACTACCAGCCTTTGCCTCCTTCTCCAACCCCCCTTCGTTTCTCTACCTCTCGACTGTACCAAATTCCCCTTTCGATCTTCTCACTAGTCAAAATATAATGCAAAAATCCCCTGTCATGTTCCTCTCGCTTTATGAATATTTATATATTTATGTGCGCACTCCTCTTCGTACTTGTATTAATGCGCGCATAATCCTCCAAACTTTTAATCAAAGTAGCTCAAATTTTGCTATACTTACGATAAGCCCGAATTTACCTCAGTATTTAGAATTCTGTAGAATTAAAAAAAAAAAAAAAAAAAAAAAAAAAACCATGAAAACGACTGCGAAAAAATGGAAAATGTTGTGCTACGGTGGAAAACAAAATTAAATATTAACGTTTCGAACACGCGTTGAGATAAAGAGCTCCGAACGAACAATCACGTCGAGAGGGGAATGAAAAAAAGTTCATTTAACCTTAGGGTACGTAGAGGAAAATCGAATTTAGGGGTTTCGATCAATTTTTTGTATGCCAAAAATCAATGAATAAAATTCATGATAAATGAAGATGAAAATGATGATCCTCTTTGGGTAATGCTCGATGAATTTATCGAACAAAATCACGAGAGGGCGCTCTACTTCCGAATGTTTATACGAAAGAATTTTGGCCTCGTCCGACGGACCGTCGTCAGGTGTCTCGCGTTAAGGGGACAAGGAGCTTTGAGAGGTGAAAAAATTGAGCATTTTGTCAACTTTTTGGGTCAACAAAATTTTGATGAAATCTCAAAATTGATAAAAGATTTGTAGGTACTTTGAAAATCAACATGAAAGGCATTGAACAAAACATGACCGGGGTGTTTCATGGGGTCTCTCGAGTAGGTCAACGAGAAACTTTTCAAGCATTTTACAGTCGCTCGTTGTTTTCATCTGAAGTCAATAAAAATCATAATTTTCGTTCGGAACTTTTATACGTTTTATTTGAGTGTGAGAAAAACGTAAAATGATGAAAACCACAGAAACTATACGTCAACTTTTTCGTTCGTTTATTTTTCTCAAAAAAATACGTTTTATCGTTGAAACTGGAAAACAATGAAATCCACATAGAAAAAAAAGTTTCATCGTGCACCAAACTCCGTGAAAATCGGTTGAATATGTTTGACGTCAAAACACGTGGTACACAGTGTGAAAAACCTGAGAAAAACGCGGGCGTTTATATAGAGTTTCCACATGAAGGAAGTCAATGACAACGAACACTCGTCGAGACTTTTTTGTTGTTCGAGAGCTGATTTTGCGTCGTTGGGAAGCCTTAACACTGGCCAGCAATGGGCTTTTTAATAACTCTTCAACTTCAGTCTTCATTTATTTGATATGCAATGATAACAAGCCTAAAATTTGGTAACACCAACCAGCAATTATCGAAAACGATCAACAACGATTACTCCAATGGAAAAGAATAGCTCATTGAAGATGTTGAATGTTGGACTCTTCCTAATACTTCCAACATAATTTCATGGAAAAACATGCTCGCGTACATGATTTAAGAAAAGATAAACAAAAATTAATTTATAAATAACCGTAAAACACCTTTCTTATTTTATTTTATTTTATTTTTTTTTTTTCATTTTTCTATATTTTTTTCTATCTTTTCCGCTATCTGATTCATTTTTCTCCAGGTAACTCACCTGGCGTATAACGTCATTCCTCGTACGATTCTGCGTGGCGCAGGTTAGTCGAAATCGCGCAAGCTCGACACAGACCGACGAGGTTAAGAGTGAGAAGAAAAAAGGAAGAACAAAAAAAGAAACATAGAAGCGTTACAGGGTTGTGTGGAATGTCATCGCAGGTAACAGGCTGGATTAAGATAAATGAAAGAGAGAGAGAGAGAGAGAGAGAAGGGAGAGAAAAGAAAAAATAGAAGACCACCGAGGGTGAATAGCTGTGTAATTTTTGCCACCTTTTTATACCTCACTCGCTTTTGCTTTGGTTTCGTTCAAGCCTTCGATCTGCACGTGTTCGTTATCCTCTTAACGAACTATTTTTTCCGCACAACTCTTCCCTTCATCTTCACTTTCTGGTATTTTATTGTTTTTCGAGTAAACCGTGGAAGGATAAATACAAAAGCATTTGAGATTAATGATTCTTCCACCGAGGTCTCGTAGCTGAATATTTGTGAAATCTTCGTTTTTTTTATGAATTTTTCGACTTTCTGACAAGGAAAAACCTTTCGAGGGTTTTTGCACCTGCGGTTCAAGACGACGGAAAAGCTTCCGCGGCGTTGAGGGAAATTTATTTCCCACAACGACCATGACGACAACCGGACCTTTAACAATGGAATATAAGAGAATAAATTCGCGTCGTTCTCTGGCTTTTGAGAAAGCAGAGAGAGCGAGAGAGAGAACACACGCAAGGAAAACATCGTCGTCGTCGTCGTCGTCGTCAACCGAGAGAACAATAAATTCTAGATGGCTTTCAAAAGTCTAGATATTTATTTAGAAACTTAGCTTTTGTGTGACGAGAAAACCGAAGAATTTAAATGCTCCAAGATTTTGGAAGAAAATTCAAATCTGCCAATCCAATGCATTCGGTTTCATCGCGTCGTAATCGAAAAAAGTGCTTTGTTTTTTCGATTTTTTTCAACGCAATCATTACCATCCACATACTTACATAAAAAATTCTGTTGCGACGACAGAAGGACAAATATTATTAGAACGAAGGTGTGAAAATAATAATTGAGGGGAAGGTGTCTCGTTCGGTCACCGGGAGCATTCGCATTCGGGTTAGAATATTTATTCATGACGTTTACTATCGGTCCCAAGGGTTAAGCCGTGGCCAAATATCGCCCAAAGGTCGCAAACATTTAGCTCCCTTGGGGGAATATTGTGAAGGAAAGAGGAAAATAAAAATCAAGAGAATAGAAGAGGAGCTGTTGCAAGGAAGCAGGCACTCGAAAATAGAAAAACCAAGAGCTGCCCCCGCGATGAAAGGAGATATTCTACATGTGTATACATGATCCTGAGGGATATGCGGATGAAAATAAAACACGATCAACACTTTTTCGTTCAAGTATGCGCTTTCACACACAAAAGTCGACCATATTCGAAATATGTCGGTGACGAAAACGAAATAAGGAGTGCGTGGAAAGACTCGATGCAGGTTCATTTTTTCCTGCTCGTATAAATTATTAGTGTTATACGACGCTGAAGTTTCCAACGTTGGAGTTCAACGAAATGAACGAAAAAAACGTTTTTAATTCACCAATTTTTTATTTCACGAATCGTTGGTGCAGCTTGCAAAGCTACGAATCGCAAATTTGGCAGGGAACAAAATAGGAGAATTACTGGAATTATTGGAGAGTTTTTTTCGATCATTTCGTTGGACTCCAACGTTGGAAACTTCAGCGTCATTAGTGTTATGTAGAAGGACGCTGGTTTGCACAATGTTTTATGGTCTTTGAATTTTATCGAGGGAAAGAGCAGAAATCTGAATCGATCGATAATCCGGATGAGAAATTCAACCAAAAAAGCGACACCGAATTGAATCATGACTCTCATTAAGGTAGTTCATACACGAAACTTTCCAGGTAATCCTCTTTTTGAGCACCAAACGACTGGACTATAAATTATCTATTAGCGAGTACTTTATTGCCTCGCGTCTATTCAGGACTGAAAGGGAAATTGTTATTTTTTAATGAAATCTGAAAACATCAATTTTTGAAAGCAAAAATACTACTTTCTTGATACCAAGTTACACGAGGGTGTACGCAGAAGCAGAAAATGAAGAAAAAAACAAACTCGAAGGAATAATCAACCAATAAAAATGGTGAAAGTTTCGACGATTTTCTTCTCATTCACGAATGATTGTTCTCACATGAATTCGATTTGAAATTGACGTAAAAATACAACGACAATAAACATGCTTTACAGAAACCTCTTCCACGAAGCTCACTGACACCGAAGTTTGCAACGTTCTAGTCCAACGAAAAGAACGAAAAAAAACTTTGAATTCTCCAATTTTGACCCTTCCCAATTTCCAATCGTCGTTTTTCCACCTAAACAAATGATTCGTGACGATTTCACAAAAATGGAGAATTACGAATGATTTTCCCGTTCGTTTAGCTGGACCTGAACGTTGCAAACTTCGGCATCATGAAGTTGAGTAATATCCAAAAAACAAAATGGAACAAGTAACCTTTTAAACAGCATGAAAAGGAATCAGCGTGACTGAAACAAAAAATATTTAATGCTCGGGTAAAAGCCCCAAGAGTAGTTGAGGTACGAGGCTCGGTAGTAACTTCTCGGTACACCGGAAACAAGCCCCTAACAGGAATAAAGCTGGAGGGCTCCGTGCGGCCTTCCTCCAATAGAAATCTCGCCGCCAACACCGCTGGGGAAGCAAAACCGCGAATGAGAGGCTTCAGAGAAAGCGTGAGAGGAGAGAGGCAGGGTGGAGGCCAAAATGCTGTAGCCCGGTCCATAGCGACGAGCAACAAGCAACATCTTTACTGGGGCAAGGCCATCCCTATACATGTCTATAGAGTCATACGATACCGCGGATTTGTTGAGATTATCAAAGAGGGGAAGAGCGTCTTAGTAGGAAGACTGCGTTTAGCTGCTCTCGGTCGCAATAATACATTCGTCGTGAATACAAATATGATATACATGAGACACTTTTGTATACTCCACAACGGGGCTGGCGATTTTTTCTATGTCTATACTTTTATGTGACAAGTTTGAAAAAAGCGTCATTTTTGAATTGCAAAAGAGAATGTGTGTCTAAAAATGCAGAGTAGGACGAGAAAAGTTGAGCAGGTTGGATCGCGGAACGATGATGACGCTGAAGTTTCCAACGTTGGAGTCCAACGAAATGATGTAAAAAAACTCTCAAATAATTCCAGTGAATCTCCAATCTTGTTCCCTGCCGAATTTCCAATTCGTAAGTTTTCAAGCCACATCAATAATTCGTGAAATAAAAAAATAATGAATTATAAATCTTTTTTTCGTTCATTTCGTTCAACTCCAACGTTGCAAACTTCAGCGTCGTGAACGATGTTGCCATGCTAAACGACGTTAGAAACATTTAAAATTTCGAAATGATGAGAATTTAATAAAGTTTGGTAAATTTATTTTTTTTTAATATATAAGACAATATCAATTTTTTTAGACTTTCTCTATCACATAGATCTCAAGTAATTGAACACTAAAGTTGACGTGTATAAGCATAGAGTTTCATACATATATACAGTTGTACATCTCGTGCATAAGAAGTTCGATTTAACGCTCAATTATTCGATAGCGATGTGGTAAAAATTTAAAAAAATTTTTATTTGTATACTTGACGTCAAGGAATGTTATCACCAAATTTTGTCACATTCTGATTATTTTTATTTCGTGATCCAACCAAAATAGAAAGCTCAAATGCCAATGCACTTGTCTTGAGACTTCACTGGATTTTTTGTAGGAATAATTTTTTAAACTATTTTACTATTTTATTTGTTTCTGCTATGAGAGCAGAAAAAAAATTCACTTCGCCATTTTTATAAAAAAAAAAAAAAATGAAAAAATATTGAAAAATGGCTTGAATATTATCTGAATTTTTATTTTTAATATGGAATTTTGGGGAAATAACTTTTTTGTTTATTTGACCAACGATGGAGCTCCGAGAAAAAAAATACCAAATACTTTAGTTGATGCATTCTTAATGGAGTTTTACTAATGACATTTATTTTTGAGGTAAAAACGTTCGAAACGCGACGAGCGACTTCGACGACGACTATTCTCAGTCCGACAGCGTTTAAAAAGTTGCATTTTTGTGCGTTGAAATAAACATTTTTTATATCAACTCCATCATTCGTGCTATTTAACTTCTCCACCTTCGGTTCAACAGTTTCGAGAAAATTCGGTCGAGTGCAGTATCAAAAAGCTTTCTGTCAGAGAAGTTGCTGCACTCAATTATTCTGAACTAAATTTTTTCTATTCCTGCACAGTTTATTTCATCATGTCGAACAATTTTCCGAAGTATCGTTATGATACCGATCGGTAGAATTTTTCAACATTTTTAAAACGCTCTCGAGATGTAATGCCACAATATTTTCTTCTGAAAAATACGATTTCTTGTAAATACGATTTTCAGACATATTCCTATGAACATTGTTTTGTTTCTCATTTCAAATTTTTTCAAGTCATCCTCCGGGGTCGCGCTACACTATTGACTTCTGAAATTAGGGAGGGAAAGTGCTTGTCACCCGAGCCGAAGGCGAATTCTGCCCACGGTTTGAAATAATCTAATTTCACTCCCGTGGAGTGAATACTATTTTTCACCACACATGCATCGAAAATTCAACCTTCCGATTTCACAAAGTTGAACTTTCGGCGCATGTGTAGTGGAAATGATGTTTCCTGTAGCTGAGAGCAATTATTACTTGCCGAAAATCAGACGTATCGCTATGACACATGTTGGGTAAATTCTTTGACACTTTTGAAAATTCTATCAGGTCAAACTATACGCGGAAAATTTCTGATATGGATATTTTGTGTTCCGGACAAACGTGTCTATCGATTTGATACGATTTTAGTCCTACTGCTACGAGACAAAAATTTTGGTCGTGGGCTCTCGTATTATTATTATGCGCATATATAAGAAAAATAATTGTTTCGTTATACTCACTGTTTTGTTGTTCCTGATCATCGCGATCATGTTCGCGATATAAACTTGTGTTCCGAGCGCTTGTTTTCATGGTTTTGACTCTGCGTTCATCATCAATTATCACATTTTTTCTCGCACTCATTCCTCGATTGTTCGCTTCAATTTAGATTATTAAAGAAACAAAGAAACAGCTGGATGTCGCTGTAACGGTGAAATACGTTTCGGCCGTTGGCCGATCCACTGTCCGTGGCGTCCCCTGTAGGGTGGCGCCTCCAACGTTGAACTCGAGTACAGTCGGTCAAACGACCGTTTACCAATCGTTCGATAAACATTATTATAAGCCTGCTCTTTTTAAGAATTTCCATGTTAGAATTTAAAAAAATTTAGTTTCTATCGATGCTTTATTATTTATTATTATTTGGATTTCGAAGAAAAATATAAGTCAAATGAGTTTAGATAGAAACCGGTAAATGCGAAAGCCGATGAATATACGCAGAATGTGGCGCCGTCTGGGAAGCGAAATGAATATCGTTATCTTAAAACGTATCCGTTATTCGTTCAGTCTTGCTGTGATAGCAAAGTCAGTAAGCGTTAATTCACAGTCTACGAATAGCTTCGGACCACAAAGGGGTTTCGCTGCTGTTTTTTGCATTATATTTCTATTAATCAATCGAAAAGACAATTGAGTGCCGAGAAACATGGCAGAAAAAATAGAACCGGAAAACAACACGATAGTGAACATTAGCAATTTTGGTGTCAACATGACTGAGGGAAGACTGCTCAAAATGTTCGAAAAATACGGCGCGATCTCGAGTTATGGAATCATGCACGACGACGAGCCTTGCCGCCGTTTCGCGTATGTCGCTTTTGAAGATTCAGACGCCGCCGATGAATCTGTGATCGAGCTCAATGGCCAACTTTTTGATGACAATAGAAGATTGAGAGTGAGAAGGAAACGACGAAATGAAGGACGCATCAAAGTAACTAGTTGGAGCGGTAAAGGATGTTCAATAAAGAACAACGACGTGGCCGAGGCGGGGAACGACGTAGCGGCCGGCCCATCAAATGTGACTAACCCACCGGCGAATCCTGAAAATTGGTCTGAAAATACAGGATTCTGTCTACACATAGCGAATCTAGATCGAACGATCGATGATCGTCAACTGAGAACCGAATTCGAAGAATTCGGGCCACTGCGCGAAGTGAAAATAATTAAGGAACAGCAGCTTCGAGTTGTTTTAAGCAAAGGATACGCGTTCGTTACGTTCGTTCACGAAAATGATGCAAGAAGAGCTATCGAGGAGAAAAATAATCGTGCAATCGGCCGACAAATCGTTCGTGTCAGCATTTCGCGTGGAAAAAAAAAGACGTCTTTCAAAGAGCCTCCCAAAGCTTTCGACCCACGACGTCAACCTGTAAATTACGATCGCGCCATTTCCAACTTGCTCAAGGATTGGTGTGGGAGTTCCAGGCACTTGGATGATTTTTCTGATCTCATCTAAACAGTCGTCTTCAACTTACATTTCACATGACAAGCGTGTAAAGTATTTTTATACAAATGTAAAGCTGTTGGAAGTTTACGTAATGTTAATGTTCAATGGGGATAAACATGATAAAAAAATACCAATAAATGACAACAAATATGTTTAATAGAGGATTAATCTTTATTTAAATCTATGCGATTACAATTATCTATGTATGAATTCTATCTATTGCAAAACACCTAGCACGCGGGCAGGTAAGTTTCCATAATCATGATATAATAGGCTCCAACGCAGACTAAAGATAATCCAAAAAGGCATTGACAGTCTTGTCCTTACCAAAGAAAAAGATTGATTATCATAAAATTCAAACAATAAACTTATTCGACTGCCAACATCATTCAGAGATTCTTAATTTTGTGTGAAAGAACTGGGCAAAACAACGCGTAATTTTTGTAGCCAAAAAGCAACAGAAATAGGCCAAACATTTTTCTGTTAACGTCGACCAAAAAATGTCACTATTTTTCAGTCATTATTGCCGAGTTTTTTCTCCCGCAATCGTTAATATTTTCTTAAATCATACATAAATCTGTCGTTTTTCTAATGTTACATACAAAATCACAAGAAAATACAATTTTTAATGGCGAAATTAAAAATTAGGTTAAACCATTTGCCATACTGAGAAAGATTAACAAAAATGTATTAGAAATAATCGTATTTTAATATTTGAACGATAAAATGTTTTCTGCATTGAAACTTTTTTCAGTGCTATTTTTTTCTGCAATCATTTTCTTTAAATCTTCATTTACCACGCGCCGCGTGTTAAATTCTTCAATGAAAGTGTCTTTTTCTTCCTCAAGAATGCAATCAATTTTTTTAAAGCACGATTTTTCGTACCAAAAAACTCGAGACTCCACTCGAGTTGTCACCTCAATATATATATATATACACATACATGTATATATATATTTATTTATTAAGAATTTAGAGACGTTGAAATGAAGGAGGTCGCGTTGACGAATTATCACCTCGCCAGAATGTCGATTAGATAATACGAGAGTCGGACTACTTGGACGCCAAGAACATAATCAATCTGAAACAAAGTAACATGACGTAAGAGCATTTTTAATCTGTTCACAGAAAATTTCTTCGTTCCGATTTCTTATACAATTATATTTTCGTTAAAATTTTTTTTTATCGAATTATCATTCGTTCTATAATCGTGCAAAATTCTTCAAAATGATCAACTTCTTCAACATATTCTACGACAAAAACGATCATCCTTCTTCTTAAGGAGGGTGGCTAGCGACGATACAATGTTGTCATGCTAAACCATGTTAAATACATAAAAAATTTCAAAATGATAAGAATTTAATAAAATTTGGTGAACATATTCTTTAGTGCCAAATTTGACAATACACATTTTTTAAGATTTTTCTTCTGTACAGTTATCGAGTAATTGATCACTAAAGCTCACGTGTATAAAGCACAGCGTTTCCTTATACATTCCGGACATAAGAAATCTGCTTTAATGCGTAATTACTCGATAACTGAGCAGAATAAAATTTGGAAAAAAATTGTGTCTTCGCACTTGGTGTTGAAGTGATTTGATCAATTTCTTATCATTTTGACGAATGTAGCCACCCTCCTTAAGAAAGTTCACGCGAATCTAACGGAAATCGAAAATTCTAAGTTTGAGAGTTGAAATTTATGAATATGCTGGAAATATACACCGTGCATCTATTCCCGGAATTATTACAAGATCTACCGTCAAGCTGTCGAGAAAGAATTAAAGAGAATCGTACTCTTTGAAGGTTCATGGCAAGCACACTCCCTCCTGTGCAATCATTTGTATTTCATGAAATGAAATCCTCCCAACTTTAAAGAGTCAAAAACGAGAATGAGATAATAGAATGTTTTTAGATGTCAATAATGTCTCGGGAAGCGTTGTACCGGTGAAAATGACTTGGAATGGAAAAAGAACACTTGTTTGAGGTTAACGAGTAATAACAACATGAACGACATAAACAGAAAATGGCTAATGTTACATTTTGCTCGATGATTTTACTACGAAAGTATTTAAACCGCTATCATTATATTAAAAATTAATCAATCTCAAAAAATAAGTTAGATATATAATTTTAATAATTGCGAGAATAAATTTTTATCCTCTTTTTCATTATCAAAAGAGGAAAAAAGTTCAATAGCTTTTTCGAATCGCAAGTAACGCATGAACTTCCATAATGTAATGTGATTTTCATTTGTCGTTGACTCCATTTACGTCTATGACGAGAGACGATGAGTTGAATAAGAAAATGTAATAAAATTGGAGACGCTTTTATAAAAATGTTTTCGAGACTAACCGGAAACTGATGGCTTTGGCTGCTAAGAGCCTGTTGCACTCGGCGGTGTCGGGCAGAGGCAGAGGTAAATAAGCGCTTTCATTTTCCTGCTCGTTGAAATCAAACCGGTGAATTCGAGGCTGCACTTTCATATCGCCAAACGGACCCTTCAGTATCAAGTAATGAAGGGGCAGAGGATAAGTCGTTTTTGTTTTCAGTATCAACTGTAAAAAAACCGAAGCGATCACACTTTGACAAATTTCCCATGCCAAAATTCAAGCGACTATATTTCGACATTTTTTTTCCATTCGTCTTCGCAGTTCTGTAGCAACATTCTCATAAAGTTGTGCATCTTCGAAGTAACTAAGAGCTGAGTGAAAATGCCTCCAGCTCAAAACAGTATCGGGGTAGAACGAGATTGTTGCAAAAATAAAACGCTCACCTGATAAGTCATATCACGTTCCGAGCTCTGGGTCGGATCGCGTTGGCTATTATTGATTCGTGCTTTAACAACCCACTGATTGTTGAACGCAGTGAAACGCGACGTCTCGTAAAATATCTTGTGAACGAATTCGTCGGTTCGGTAAGGTTTCATTTGGAGGTCTGCAATAAAAAAAAAGGTACAACAATCAATGAAGGAAAATGGAAAAGAAAAAGTTTGACAATTGTAAAAAATTCCTCTTCCATTTGACAGCTTGCACAAAACTAAATGAATTAATGAATCGATGCCAAAACGACAAAGCATTTACACTTTTTTAAACATTTTTTTCCAATTTTGTATGCTCTCAAACGTACACGGAGAAAACGAGGCCGAAAATTCTAGAGGAAAGAGCAGTTGTAGCAATTTTCCTATCCACCATAATAAAAAGACCAATACTCATCTCTTTTATTCAAAAGACTTAAGAGCGTTTTTCTCTATAAGCATAGTAAAAAATCTTTTCACTCATTTCAAATGTTTATATTGTAAAGTATGCTCGGGCAACTCGGAAAAAATCTATATTCGTGTATTTATCACAGAATTTGCTATGCTGACAGTGAAAATTTGTGATTTACAATACATTTCCACTTATCGGTAAGTGCTGGTCTGACATGATAAATAACACTCGAAAACGAAATATAGTTCTAACACGCGCATCACTTTTTGCTATGCACATAAAGCTGCTTAGAAGGGATGAAAAATGGGAAAATTCAAAAAATACTATGCTGTTTGTGATCGGTGCGTAAATACTTTTAAAATTCTTGAAAAATAATATATTTCTCACTATACAAAACAAATCCTATTCCTCCGTGTACTGATCGGGGCTTTGATTAGTACAGACCGTTAAACGTGATCTTTTCGTATGACAGGAGATCGAAAACGTTGTCGTAAAGCCTGCGTTCCTCGAGGGTTCTCGCGTCTATGTCCCGGAGTGCTTCCATCACGTCCGCGCCAGTACGATGAGGATGAACGCAGTGTGCCTCGTGTTCCGGCCCTTCGTGATTCGGTCCTCGCCAAGGGCACCCAATTCGGCTGTATTTGCAGCTCGATATTCTGGAAAATCAAATGATTTAAAAACTCCGAGAGTGTTCATCGGTCGTCGAGCACAATGACTGACGAAAAATCAGATAAATTGTGAAAACGATCAACGACTTATTGTGGCAAGATTTTATTCGCGATTTCGGAATTGAAAACAAAGAGAAAATCGACAATGAGAATTAAGCAGAGTTACGAATGAGGATTTCCCCCCTGAAATTTCTTTCCTTCTTTCTGTTCTCTTTTTCTCCTTTACCTATTTCTTTTGTCAACAAATCATTGACCTTCCGAATTACCTTTCATCGCACATGGACTCCTCGTGGCGTTCGAGTGAGTTGCGAGGGAATTCCTTGGCGCAAAATTGGCATTCAGCGGGTAATTCGGAGACGGCTTTCTCGACAGCGAGATTCCTCGAGGCCGAAGTTTTGCTTATCTCGATCCTGCAGTTGGGGCATGTTGCTTGCTCGTCTCGTAATCTCGCGTCGGCCAGTACATGAGTGAAGCAACCGGCGCACATCAAGTGCCCATTGGTACACTGCGAACACCCATTCGTGGCAATTGTTTTTTAAACGTTTATTCCCAATTAACCAAAACAATGAAGAGAACAAAAACGTACAAGTAATCGTTGTTAACAGTTGCATTAAAGAATCTTGGGCTTCGTTGAAAAAAAAAAAGAAAAAAAAAAGAAAAAAAAACAGAATTACACAGTCAATTTTATGTGAATAAATCATCGAGAGCAAGTGTGTCAAACGATCGTTACTTTTTTTTCTCCATAGACGAGGATGAAATCTGTTTTTTTTTTCTTTTTTCCTTACGATATCGAAACTATATATAGAGTTATACTCATTACCATGATTCGATGGTTTTTTTATTTATCTGAAACACAAAATCGTATGGGGACTATTAATATTGATGAATAATACGAATGTCAGAATCGATCATACGACTAAATGATTATTTTTCTCATTCATTTATTTATTTCGCTTTCATTTATCGATGCACAGGTACGTCCTGTTACGGGGGTGAGGGGAGATCGAAAATGTGGGGCTAATGGGTCAGGGTACAGATTCAATAAATCTCGTTGACTTAAATCTCGTTTATTTGATCGAAAAACTTGCATAAATATTGATTTATAGATGTATCGATTGTTTTGTTCTCGTGCACTGGTACATTTTACACAGGTGTACGTAAATGTACGTTCATCAGTTGCAGTTGTTTTGAATCTTCGGCGTTCTCTCTCACTCTCACGCTCGCGAACAATAATTTCGAAGGGTGAATCGCAATATTTAAAAATTATAAATAAATGCCACAACTTTTCTAAGACACACGATCCTTTAGTCTTCAACTAAACTCTTATTTAAAATCAATACTTTCACCACTCGGATAACTAAACAGCAAGCACAGTCGCTGACGTACAATATCGCATACAATAGCAGGAAGAAACAAGCTGCGATGTTTCGTGAACGATTAAACCAAATTTTCATCTATTTTAAACTATTTGTACACAAACAACCGTTTTACTTCGCTTACAAAGTGTTGTGATTTTTTTTTCGTTCATTCAGCGTAATGATCGAGGATGAAAAATCGTTCATGGTTTTTCGATGAGATGAGAATTTTTTTTTCTTTTCGGGGGTTTTTTTTTTGTTTTTTTTTTTTTTCGTGAAATTGATGAAAACCTAAATTAAAGATGAGGGAAGAAGCATTTTTATTTGCAGCGGCTCTTTATCATCGCAACCAACACGATCGTATACAAAAATATCAACTATTTTGAGAATTTATAATTTATTATTTTTATTTACGTGTAACCCGCGTGTTGCACGTAATCGGCAAAGTGTTAACACGAAATATGTTCCTTCGGACTCACAGCCATATAAAAGTGTTTGTTTTTTCCAACGTTGTTCAATATAACTTCGTTTATCCTTTAAATATATATAATGCAATTGGTATAAATATTTATAACTATGTTTTCATTAGATTTTTCATATCGAGACATTTTTCACACTGACGAAGCACCATAAAACACGATGAATTTTATTCATTCGTTCGTCACAATTTTGTTCGATGCTGTGAAAGATTTTGTGTGAAATATGATGAAAAAGAGTAAAGGAACATTCGACGATTAAACACAGACTCGTCACGTTTGTAACAATAAATGTCGTACAACACTTTTTGATCTTCGACACATTTCTCGTTTTTATCTCTTCGTCTTTATTTCCAATCGACTTGTCGTTGTTATCGTCTTTTCGAGCACGTGCGATCGTACCTACCTTCGAAGAAGAAATCGTCGAGCCATTCTATTTCCCCTGCGTAACGTCAGATGAAAAAGAGAAAAAAATTGGAACAGAAAACAGTGAATAATTGAATGACAATTGTTGCGTCATTCCTTCCGACCGAGACGCTTCAAAATCCTTGAAAAATCGAAGCACCTTATTTTGAAAAATAGACAAAAAAACGTTACAGTGATTCTCGATCGAAAGATAATATTTTCATGTTATATTAAAAACGCTTTTCATGGACGAACGAGACAGAACAAAAATAACTCGAACCAACAATAACGCGCTACGAGCCTAAAGTCACTTCGCCAAAAGAGACTTTGGCGTGAAAGGGAAACACGTGTGAAGGGCACGGTTGAGAAATTTCGAGGAGGGCGAAGAGAGGACTAGGCGCGACAGCGAGGATGGCGGAGGGGAGAGTAAAGACTGCTCATAAATAGCGTCTATCAATAGACCATGTTAAGCTTACACAAGGGCAAAAATGTACAGCTTTGTCACATTTAACGAGGCGCAGATCAAGTGAAATACACGAAATGAGCACCAAAAACAAAAGAAAAGACGAAATACTTAATTACTTAATAACAATAATAGAAATTCCGTTCGATGACGAAACATTGTTGATAAAAAAAAATGTATGGGTGAAAAAAAAATGTATTTTAACGTATTTTCAACGCAGTAACTACTGCGAATCTCGATCGGTTCAAAGAAAAATAGACAATTCGAGGAATTATGCAACAGCGTGAGAGTTTAGTTCAGAAAAAAACAACAATCTGGTTTTCACCTCGAAGTTTTTACGTCGACGGAACGCACAAAGCCCTGAAATATACGTAAGCGACTTATGTGTATGGATAAGCGTGTTTCAAATGCTAGAAAGTTTTCTGTGGACAAAGGCGACTGGGATATCGCAGCGAGGAAAAAATAACCTACAAATGTAGAGAATTATTAAATTCAGGATCGATTGCGAATAAAAATATTGAGACTAGAGCTAATTTTCAGTTTTTATTCATCGGTTGCGTGGTGGTATCGAAGGGCAAAATATTCGTATTCGCTCGCACGAATGCTTTAATACGATCGGAAATAACGTAAATTACAAAGGAATATCGTTTATTATCACAAATGGGAGGTAAAATTATAATGCCCGTTTTCTCCAACGTTAATCTTAGTTTAAACTCGGTTCATCCTATCTCGAAACTATATGAAAAAAATTGAACCGAGTTTGAACCGCTTCGGAGAAAATGGCCATTAAATTATTAAATCCACGATGTATTCACTTGATTATAATGACAATTATAAATTTTCGTGAAAAAATGAAACATCCATCACAATTATTCGATTCGCAGCGAGAAAGAAAATGTTGAATTTGAGGAAGGAACTCGGGGCGATAGTAAATTTTGCAAAAATATGGGACGCCATCATAAAACTGTATAAAAGCAGTGCTCAATTTTTTACACGTAGAGTTTGACAGGGGCAGGGGCGAGGGAGGAGAAGGGGGAACGAGTACGATGACTGGGGCGACAGGAGGCCTTACCTGGTAAACAGCAGCCCTGGGCAGATCGAGGCAAACGGCACAGCACAGAATACCGCCCAGGCGATGTTCCAACTTTTGTTCCGTCTTTCCATCGGCCTTAAGTACTTTTCTACGTTTCTTGTCAGGCTCGATAAAGTCCTCGATCTTTTCAATATCGTCACGTATTGTTGGTTGACCAACATTTGTCTCGGCAATGCCGCTCGACGAGGCAGCCTCGTTACTTGGATCGGCCATTTTGATTGTTTTGATTTTTCCTCGTCGTTACAGAGGCGAGATGTATGTGGATGACGAGTGTGTATGTTTTGTGTGTGTGTGTGCGTGTTTGTGTGTGTGTGTGTGTGTGTGTGTTAAAGAACGTCGCGGAGGGGAGACGGAAGAGTGCACGCGCGTGTGTTTTCGTTTTCTCTCGCTCGCACGGAGAGCGCGTGGGCGCGCGCAGGCGCGAAGCTATATTTTGCTGCAGTACACGTTTTCACGTTTTGTTCGTTTATATATGGAATAACATATACATATGTTTATATATATGTTTTATATAGGACGACGAGATGTGCTTAATATAACTGTATGTATGCAAGATTGCAACGCGAGCTTGGCACGAACGCCACGAGAGGGCAAATGACGTTTGCACCTCAGCTGTGCACCGCGAGCGCGTGTCTTTCGTGACAGCCAACGACGCAATATTCTCTCGGTTACGCGAAAACCCTTCCTCTTTGCATTCCCTCCCACGCAACCAAATTTCGTCACTCCCCGGTATCACGTGTCAAATAAATCAAACGCACCCTTTTCATGAATGAAACCTCGAAGCTTGTTCCCCTTACTCTTCCGAATAGATTCTTTTGTTCTGAAATGTCGGAAACAAAGCGATACGGTGCAAGAAAGGAGATAATCGTAATGAAATTAAAGAAATGTACAGCTGTGCGCGCTTCGAACTGCAATGAAAACTCGCAACGTACTAAACTTAAAGAGACGCAGTATGCACGTTTTGACCCAGGAATCCTCCCCATGGGCCCTCGGGCTCTCTCCCACCCCGGACTCAACCCTACCCCCGCCCTCCCCCTCTTCGCGGCCTTCTATATTCGATGCTTTTCCTTTCTTCGTGTTCTCGACGACACCCCGTACGTCTTCCCCTCTTTTCCTGCCCGCCGTATCACCGAACAGTTTTTGAGAGCCTAATTTTCCAAGACTATTTTTTCCATTCTAGATTCAGTGTTATTTCTCTCTTCTTCGCACTCTTCGATCGAACTTATATGATCATTTGCAGGATTATTATTATTTCTGGGATTCAGAGGTGACGCAGTGTACATACGAGGGCTTGCCCCTTCCTCGCGTTCACTTTCTTTGTTGTTTCCTGCAATTTTATCCTGATGATACTTCACGTGTTTATTTGTGTTACGTGTGTATGTGCGAGAGAACGTTTCAACAGATCCTCATTTTACGACGTCATTACGGTTACCGAAGGAGTAGGAGGGGAAATCGAACGTATTTCTTGTGTACGCTCATATAGAACGAAACTGATTCTGACGAGAAATTCTTTCGCGTCACTAACAGCTGGCTTCATTGACGATTCTCACATTCTCTCTTTGTTTGGGTTTCTTCCGCGATGTTTGCTGTCTTCGATATTTATATTTCATGAGAAGACTTATGCCAAAATTATGAATACTTTAGATCGCACCTGATAAGCGGTGTTTACAGTTTTTTTTATCGTTATACAATAACTGCGGTGAAAAATGTTCATCATTTAATTTCGGATTAAAGATCTTCCATCATATCTTTTATTGCGATTGGAAAAATTAAGTTACCAAAAAACGAGTAAATAAAATGGGAACTAATATCTCTGTAGTAGAAAAAATTACTATTCAGAGAAAACATTATTTGTGCAAACGTTTTTTTTTCCACACACGATGCATTCGCGAGTGCATGAAGCTTCGCGTAAAAAATATTGAAACAATGAGCCACAGTGCTTGACACTGCGCAGAAAAACGGCGTGGCGATAAGATCTTTTTGTTACTGTTGGTATACAAAAGTACACGGATATGCATGTATATATATGCGTGTGTATAAGCGAGGTCACGATATCGATTGTATGCACGTGAAACCGCAAAAAACGTGCTGTAATGGTTTTGACATCGATTCCATGGTTTTCGAATAAGAGGAAGAATGTTGAAAATATATATTTGTTAAACTCGTTTTCAGCCTCCAAGTTTTTTTTCTTTGTTTTTATTAACAGTTTTCAAACGACGTAATACCTTTATTTTTTCCATTCGCACACAATCATACTTCGTATATTAAGAGTTTTTTTTCGTCCCCACAATATGGCGGACAATAACAATCTTTCGCGTGTTTTAATTATGATAACTTATGGCACTACCCCCCCCCCCCCTGCGTTTCCATTCTCATTTCATTTTATTGCATTTTCTGACACTCCGTCAGAAATATAACGTGTCATTGGAAGCAAAATAAAAGTTTCACATATTTCGATTTTTTTTGTTAATCTATACTTTGAAAAAAAATAAATCATTGAGAATTTTCCTTCGTTTTTGATTTTTTTTTCTTATAACATTATCCAGTATAATGTGCTGTTCGTCGCACTGTTTTCCCGAGACTGAGAACCACTGACATTAGTTAGTTAGTTACCGTAATGGCCGATCAACGCGCTACAATCGCTAAGCATCAAAGCGCTGCGATTTGTTTTCGAGAAAAAACAACATTTTTATCATCTAAAATGATTCTTCGTGCGGTGAAGAAACTCTTTTATATGCAAATCATTTTAAATAATGTTAAAAATTCGTGTTAAACTTGCGAAATGCGAAAAAACACAGTGATTACACAAACGTTGGAAATCTCCATCTTTTTCATGTGTTTAGCCATTCATTTTTTTAATGTTTCAACAACGTTATTCTCATATATTCATTAAACTTTTGTAACTTTATCCGATCATATCTCAATAAATCAAAATGAGTGCTGGAATATATAAGTTCAAGGCCATGACGATAATTCGAAAAAAATATCAAATAAATTATATATCGATCGAAGATGTATATCTAACCTCTCTATAAAAATCGTTTATGGACACTGCAACGGATTTTCACCCACATTATTCAATCCCTAAATTTAAGAAATTCTAAATATTATGTGTCTGTGCGATCGTTACGTCTGTATAAAGTATAAGAATATTTCAAATACTTTGATTGTTCTGCGTTTCACAATATCGATTATGCCAGAATATCCAAAAACCAGAAGAAAACTTGCGGATGGAAAAGAAAATGGAATGTTGAATGAAGTAGAGGCAGAGACACTCGAAAAACGTTGGATTTTGTACTTTTGAGAGTGTCTCCTTCGGGAATTCTGAATGCTTTCGTTTTCTTTTCCTTCCGATCTTACAAAATGCGAATTCAAGTGCTAATAATCGAGGAATGTTTTTAAAAACAATAAATAGTAAGTTCGGCTCCTATTGGCAATTTACATACGGTCCGGCCAAACTCGATTGCAAGATCGAACTAATTCTTCACAGAAATCGATATCAGAAAACTCATTCCTCAGATTCCTCTTAGAAATCCTCGAGGAAAAATCGAGTTTATCCTAAAAACAAATTAGTCTAAATCAGCTCGTTCTGACTTCATCCGGACATCATATACGTTATCGTTCAAAAATTTAAAAAAAGTTTAATCTTTCTGCGTGAAAAATTTTGTTCAACAGGAGAAACCGTGGACAAGTTTATAAACCATCAGCGATAACAATTTCTGTAAATAATTATCATGTTGTTTGTCATTGTTGAGAAATGGAGATAATTTAAAATCATAGTTACTTTGATGAACATTTTCTGAAGCCTTCATTGACGAAATTGAACACTTGAAACTGTATAATAGCGCAATCAGGACGGGATCAAATTAAAATTCATTTCGGATTCAAATAGTATTGAATTTTTCGCGCAACTCGAAATCTGACATCACGACTATTTCATCAAAATCCACTTTCAAAACCACAATCAAAATAACTTTCGAAAAGAAAATGGACATGAATCATCTCTCAGAGTACGCGGCGTTATATAAATAAAACAATTTTCGAACGATCGTGTACATGTGGTAATATTGACTTTGCCCCTCTGGAAATTTATTGATGCACAGAAAAACGAAATTAATTTTGAAACGTTATTTCATTCAATGTCATCTCGAGAATCATGATTATTGTTAATGCTATTTTATTTTGTTGTTTGATCGACCTAAAAATCGATGTACTTAATTTTTTTTCAATTTTTTTCAATGTTTTATTAGGAAATCCATAATCCTATGAAACTTAATTAGTTATATTATTTACAGATAAACGCAATCATTTCCGTTCTGTTAAGCGTTCGTGTGTTTCTTCTTATTCTTCAAGTCTCTTCTTTTCATCATGTACATACGAGTTCAACTCGTCTCGCACGTAGACGCGAGGACGTTCCGATTTTCGTTTCGTTTTGTTTTTCTGTACTCCCAGTCAATTATCATTGCCGTTCAAACACTTTGGTATGCTCGTGAACATTTTTTGACGTCAAGTTGTGCCTCGTTTCTGCAAATTCGAGAAGAAAAAAAACGCAAACAGCGTTAATCGCAAATTTAACGCCTTGCAAATGTAAATTTTTTTCAAGATTTATCTCCGATGCGAAGAAAATCTTTGGAATTTTGGTGTCTAGAAAAAAAAAAAGTATTTTCGAATCTGATTTAATCGCGGAGACTCGGAAGATTTTTGTTTTTTCAATTAACCCGCTGAATCGACCGGCATCTTCGTTGATATCTTAATCTCGTGAGATGATCTCATTTGCGGTTGCAGAGATGCTTCATCGTTGACCTTTCCTTCTTGCTGGTTCTTCCAATCCGCTATCGACGCTTGCATCGTACTTGCCGAATTTTTTAACGCGTTGAACGACTGCTCCATTTGTTTGGTCCATGTGTGAACTTCGTTCATCTGTAATATTGTAATTGACCTTTGAGCAGGTTTATTTATACAAATTTTCATTGCATCGAGGTTCAGAATGCATCGGACATGAATTTCCCGATTTTCGGATCGGGCTAAAAATCTGAAATAATTCAGCCGTCTTGAAAACCGCACAGGCATCAATTTTATAAATAAAATTCAGTTCAATTGAAAAGCAGGAGAAGAAAACTGCAATAACGCTTTTGCCTAATCGTAAGATTTTTTGTCATAAGTTTTTGTGCCAATTGACGTGTAGCCCCGCGACACGATTGAATCAAAATCCAAAGTACGTTCGTTTGTTTTGTTTTTTTTTTTTTTACCTGATCGGTTAGTTTGTTAACCGACGTGACTAGAATTGTTTGATCACTCGCTTTGGCACATTGCTCCTGAAGCGTCATCACGTTTCCACTGGCGTTTTGCATCATATCTTGCAAGGTCACCAACTTTGTCTGTAATAAATAAGAGGAATAAATTACAAATTACCTTTTTCTTTTGAACGTTTTACCAATGCTGGGATAGCACACGATATTTGTACAGCAAAAACATTACTCGAGTGCAATACTTCAGTTGCATAACTAATTGAGGACTTTGGCGTCGACGATCGTTTTGACTTACGTGATCTTTGGCCTGATCCTCAGCGATCCACGTGATATTTCGGGAAAGAGTTTCGTTGATGTGCGTCAAGTTGCTCGCCAATTGAGCGATCGCGTTACTGAGAGCTTCGTCCTTAATTCTCGATTCGTTCGTTGGCGTCTGAGGTCTCAGGGTCATATTCGATAGATCCAGCAGGGAGTGCTTGAAGAATTAATCAAAAACGAAATTTGAGACTTCCGAAAATTCGTATCCACGTCAAATTATTTGAAGGAATCCTAACTAATATTATAAACGGGAAAGTGGCTTTGTTTGTTCTTCCTTCACGCCCTAACTAAGCAACCGATCTACTTGAACTTTGGCATAGAGTTAGTTGAAAGGACGGAGAGTAACATAAGCTACTTTTGGTCCCGGAAAAAAAATCAAATTTCCAAGGAATAAAAGCTCATAGTTAATAATTACTCAAATACAAAAAATATGAGGCAAGAGCGTAAAAATATTTTTTATACGATTGACAGTTTCTCTTCGACTTTTGACTAGATTTTGACGCTTCGAGTGTTCAAGGTGATAATTTACATCCTCAGTCGATATTTACCCGTATATCAGTTAAATTTTGTTGCACTATTGTCTGTACGTCATGAAGTTTAGTGTTAGCTTCTTTAAGGATATCTACAGTCGCCCCGAGGTCACGGATTTGACTGCCGAACGAGGCGGTGTTGCTGAACAGGGTTTTTATGTTTTTCGGGACGTCCGTAAGTTCCGGGGCTCCCTGTAACGACTCTTGAACTTCGTGCAGACCTTGTTGGATGCTTAAGAGCTGTGAATGTAAGTAAACCGATGAGAAAAAGTTGTCGACTACAAGTTGTAACGACGCTGAAGTTTGCAACGTCGGAGTCCAACGAAAACAACATTTGTAATTCGCCAATTTTTTATTTCACGAATCATTATAGTGTAGAATGAAAAACTACGAATTGCAAATTAGGCAGGTAACAAAATTGGAGAATTACTGGAATTATTGGAGAGTTGTTTCAGATCATTTCGTTGGACTCCAACGTTGTAAACGTCAGTGTCATAAGTTGGATGAGCTTTCGTCAGACACCGAACTCAGTCTGACATTGAGTGACGTACCTGAACCGTAAAATTGTTCAGTTGACCATCGAGCCCGGATAGTTGATTGAATATTTTCGTTTGATTCTTCTGAAGATCTCGGAAGAGGGTATGACACTTGTGAAGGGTGTCAGGCACGGCTTCGCTTTCAGCTTTCACTGTAATTCATAAATAACACTTTTCAAATTAACGAATATCAATTTTCGTTTAAAAAAATCATAACACTGAGCGAAAAAACTTTCAGATTAAAAGTACAGCGTTTGCAGGATTAATTAAATACGGGTTGAAGGGGGTTTCTGAAATGAAACGTGGCACGAAACGTATCCGATAAAAAAAAATAGATTTTCCACAATGAAGTTTCCTCCTCGCTTTCTCTTTTTATTCTTTGACCCAGAGGCTCTCAAACCTCTTCAATACCAAGACAAAAAACGTACTAAATACTAAAAATAAGACAAATATCAATTGGCAAACGAAACACGAGTTTATTTCTCATTTTCTTTTCCAACATTAATACAAAACAAATGGAACGAAATATATAGAATTAAAAAAGTAGGAAAAAAAATAAAAATATAAAAGTTACGAGTCGATCCTCGATACCTTTGTCAACCTCGGTTCTAAGTGCTGTTAATTGCTGACGAACATCGATAAACAGCCATATTAGACTGGCCGTGGCGAGGACCGAGGCACACGCGAAAAAGGCACCGCAAGCCCTCAATAAGCCTGGGCACGTTCGTCCTCTTCGACTTCTGCATTTCCGGTTCACACGCGTCGTCAAATTCCAATATTCCGAACGCTCGTCGCTACTGTCGGTCAACAATTCCTTTAAATAGTAAAAAAAAAAGAGAGTGCGATTTAATAAACTTGACTCTAATTTCTCATAATAGCAATAATCTCAAGTATTTTCGTTGAGCTGTTTTTTTATAAATTGAAAAAATACTTCAAATTTTCGGACCAGACGAATCGCTGTGCAATAAAATGATAAAAAAGTTGAAGCAAAAGTCTAAAATGAATAATTATGAGTGAATTTTTATGAATATAATAATACTAATGATTCGAATACATTTTTGTCTAAATTGGAACAATTTCAGGGATTTCTACGTTAATTGTAAAGTCCATTGCAATTGTTTCAATGAAACAGGGCAAAACTGCCCTGCAAATTTATTAAATTCGTAACAACTGCAAGTAAAAAAAATTTCGGTTCTGTTTACCATTTTTTTCAGTACTCAAAGAATTGGTCATATTTTTACGTCGAGTCAAAAATTGATCGAAATTATTTTTTTTTTTAAATCACATTAAGGAGTTTCGGTACAGGCGATACAATGTTGCCATGCTAAATCATGCTAAAAACAGAAAATTTCAAAAGTTCAGAATTTTATAAAATTTGGTGAACTTTAGTGCCAAATTTGACAATACAATTTTTTTAAGATTTTTCTTCTACACTGTTATCGAGTAATTGATCACTAAAGTTGACGTGTATAAACATAGCGTTTCCATATATATAGGTATACATTCCGGGCATAAGAAATCTGCTTTAATGCGTAATTACTCGATAACTAAGTAGAAGAAAATTTTGAAAAAAATTGTTTTCGCACTTGATGTTGAAGAACATTATTACCAAATTTGAATGACGCTGAAGTTTTCAACGTTGGAGTCCAACGAAATAATCGAAAAAAAGTCTCGAATAATTCCAGTAAAACTCCAATTTTGTTTGCTGTCGAATTTGAAATTTGTAGTTTTTCAACGTTCACCAATGATTCGTGAAATAAAAAATTGGTGAATTACAAATGTTTTTTTCGTTAATTACGTTGGACTCTAACGTTGCAAACTTCAACGTCGTAAATTTGATCTATTTCTTAATATTTAGACTTCTGTACCGAAACTCCTTAATAGCACAGTGCAGAGAGAAAATAATAGTGGAAAAATATTTGATTGTAAAGCACTTGAAAAAAATGTTTTTATTTGAAGCTAAATGATGGAAAGGAAAGGACCTCATGAAATATTACCTGAGAGCTTCGCTTGCCGGAACTCCTGCGCGAGACTACGTGGGAAGGTGCGAGGGCGTCGAGTTCTTTTCGTTTCTTCATTTTCTTCGTCGGTGGACGAAGAGGCACTGTCACCGCGACCGAGTCCATTTCAAGAAGCACCAGCTTGTTTGCCTTTGTTTTTCAACAATTGCAATACGCGCGCACACCCGTCTTTCAATAGGAGATTAAAAGACGACGAAAATAATAAAGGAAAAAGAGGACCGGAAACGTGGGCGGGTTGCTGGAAGCTCGCGTGACTAAGGAAACCGAACGTTCGGGCCCTTCTCTCAATACCGATGTTCGATGTTCTTCAAACCCTTTGTCTTTACACTTTCGTTCATTTTAAGTACGATCGTTGTTTCGTTTGGCGTTGAAAAGTATTAAATTTGAATCGTCTCGAAAACGTCTGGTTCCGTTGAGCCGACGAAAAGTGTCTTCGTTTATACCGATCCGTGTGAAAAATGATTTCAAATTATTTTTCCAACTCTCGCGCACGTCAACACTGACCGTTGAACCACTGCTCGTATTTTAACTTCCAGTATTATCGAATTGTCAACTTTTCTAGATTATTTTACTTCACCGAACGGTCGAAGTGGAAGAAATTCAATTCCTGCCTAAATTTCTCGTATCGAGCGCCCTCTCGAACGAGGCTCCATCACCATGTTGTTTTTCGTCTTCTTTTGTGCGGTATGCTCACCTCCTTTGCCGCTGTTGCCGCTCCTACGAGCGTCACGATTTCTGGAAAGCATACGACGATCATTCGTCGATTACGTCGCTTCTGATTTGTTTTTACTTTCCAAATTCAACGAGTGTCGAAGTTATTAATTTTCGAAGCAGTCTGCCCTCGCCGAGGAAAATGGTGATTTATCGAAGCCCTTAATTTTCCAAGTCCTCGCACGCGGGAACACTGGGAAGTGTTCGTAATTCGTAATAAACCGTAGACATAAAAGGCCATTCCAACAGGGATTGTCCGAGAACTAATTTCAGCTTATTTCCGAGCGCCTTGACGAGCGCATTAATTTTTAAACGAAATTACAATCGCTACGATTCCGCTGTGACTACAATCGGCGACTATAAGTTCCAAGGGGCCGGGCGAGTTTCTTATCAACGCTGTTGCCTGCTACACCTGATAAGCTCATAAAAGCCGAGCTCGGAGCGCGCATCCCCCCGCGGAGTCCTCGCACCTTTTTTGTTATTTTTAACCGCATCGTACGCGACAACGAAAATATCAAACGTCGGAAGTATCGCTAAATGACGAGCTTTATCAGCGAGTACGTGGAGTTTGCGAGATTACATGTTATTAGGAGGGAGCTGAAGAGAAGTCGGGGTGGAATGAACGTTTTTAAATCCTCGAGGAGAACGAATGAATGGAAAAATATCGAAGAAATTATACAAACGTGAATATCCTTACTCTTACGCCATTTCACGTTCCTCCGAAAACTTCAATTCGCTCCGTGCAAACCCTTGGAGGGGATAAGCGAATCTACCCCAGCGCCGGCGGTGGGCAAAAGGAACAATAATCCTGGAAGTTTTCCGTACGACTAGCATTGTGTTATTTAAAAATATGATTATTCTGAATTGTTTTTAAACATTTTCTAACACCCATTCGTGTAATTCGTTTTGTTTGAATATGAGAATGATATATTCATATTCACTGACTACTCGTGAATAACCTAAAATGGATCATAAGTGTCATAACATATGTATCAATTATACTACATTTGTTTATTTCATTTTGAGGACAATTTTCGATTAATGACTGTTGATAACTACATATAAGTTGCTTCCAAAGAAGCCATTTATTTGAATCAACTCCACTTTTTATCAAATTTCCCAATGGCCCATAGCTCAAGTTTCCAGGTTTTTCGCGTTTTTGAGCTGCTACCAGAGGTCGCCACCGCTGACTTGCACGGAGCGATAAAAATGTATGTTTATGATAGATTTCGTAAAAAGTAAACGAGAAACGTCAATATTTATTAATGAGATCATGGCCACTACTTAAAAATCTGCCGAAAAATCTGATTTTTTTACACAGCATAGAAAAATGTTCGAAAATGACGGTAAAAAAAATTGAGGGGAGGTTACCGAACATTTAAGCAAGAAAATAAGTATTAAAAATTGGACATCGTAGTAGCAGTAAATGGATCGTGATTTTTCAATCAAATTTAAGGGATCGTAAATGCTGGAAAAAAAAAATTAAATCATATGCGTATTCGTTGAACATTTATCTTGTTAATAGCGTTATAAAAATGTCAGGTCACCGAAACTTTAAGAATGAAATCATAAATTAACTACGATTATCGCTCAAGATGAGTCGTTGAAAACTAGGTTCGGTACGACATCGGCAACACCGCTCTATCAGCTGTTTATATATATGTATATCGACGTATATCGTGCTTAGTTGTGACGTGCTTACATTAGTGTATCGATACTGTACAGGCGTGTATACTTTCTCGGTATAATTAATAGAAAAATGTTTTTTGTTCATATTTATACAAATATTGCGATAACAAAAATATTTGTAATCACAAATAATGACGTAACCTCAAATTCAAATAAATTATTGGTTATGTGTATCAAGTCATATGTGAGTGACAAGCCATCAGTTTACCGTTGGCAAGGTAGATTTATCTCTCCACCAACAACAAAGTTGCCAAATTAAAAAATTAACTAGTCAAATTTTTACTAATAATGATATTTTTTTTAATATAATTGATAATTACAACGGACTAATTGATTAGTTATGTTAATTTTTAAATCTATAAATTTTGAGAGAATATACTAGCACCTCCCCTAAAAAATTCAGTTGTTCAACGCTCGTGTGGTGGGCATGATCTCATTAATAAAAATTCAATTTTTATTTTATAACTCAATTTTGAAAATCGTCTTTTTTCATCTATTTTTCAAATGGCAAAAACGCCATCCGCCATTCTGGGTTCCAACGTGACGTCACTTCAATAATAAACAATCAAGATTTTCATCGCGCGCTCTGTGTTATTTTGAAATTTCACAAGTTATTTATCACGTTTGAGGACTTTTATCGTTCCTTTTATTAAAATCGCACAATAGAAGACGGTTTTGTGAAAGCAGAAAGTGCAAATCTGCCAATGATAAATACGTCGATGGTGCCGATGAATTCACAATTTTTGTGGCGTTTTTACACTTGTATTATTGCATTCAGGCACAAGACACCAATGATGTACATTACAACTCATTATTTTCACAAATATTTAAACATGGTCTATCGCAGTCGTATTGTTTACCAACGGAGTGACGTCGCGAACCGAAAAAGCCTGGCGGCTAGCGTTTCCGCGGGAAAATTCAAAATCATAAATAAAAAATAGTATTAAAGACGCTTTTCGGTCTTATAAAATAAAAATAAAAATTCTACGGTTCATTACGATCTCAGGATTAATTTAAAACAGTTTTCAGAACAAGATGTAATGCCCTCTTCATTGCGTACCCCCCAAACACGCCGTTTACCAATCCTGCGCGCGCTTCGTCAACTCCTTATCGGAAGCCAAAAACCTTATCAAAATCACCAATCTCGCTGAATCGAAAATACTCCATTTCCGTCTGCAAAATATATGGAGGACGTTGAACTGCCGTCAAAATTATCATGCCATTAAATTCGTCCGATGGATCGAGTCCGACGAATTGAAAACATTGAATAAACCTACAGATATATAAGCGCCCGTTTAAATTATGCATTTGAACACTCCACCGACCATGAGTCAACATTTTACGATCGAATTATTTCGCAATTATGTCTACAAGGGTCGAAAAATCAAAATTCAATGCTCATTTTTTACGAAATTTATTTCTATAAAAAAACCGCGCAATCGTTATTCGTATTATTCCCAAACGCCACCGTTCAAATGCATTTCGAGGTGAGATCAAAGTCGCGTAAGGGAATGCCTAATGGAGAAAACCTGTTGTTGGCAAATATCAGTATAGCGTACGGATGAGAAGTAAACAAAAAAAAAAACAAAATATAAATCAGATTATTGTTATTATTTGCAAGGCTTATTCCACTTGACCCTGACTTCGATAAGACACGGACATGAAAAGAGCACACGTGCCACAACGACGGGTCCAGATTCGCAGATATACGTTCTACGGACTGTTCAACTTTAGTCTGCACGTATGTATACACAGCCACGTACATTTTCCTCCGATTACTCATGCTTTTGGGCGTCAGGTAACTGAAGAATTGTAGCAACATTGACCCACATAAATGAAAAAAGGTTGAGCAGAAAAAGGCTAAAATATATTGGAATATGAGCAAAAATAATCCATCAGCATAGTAATAAAACTTGATATTAAACAATACACGTGAGAGCGTGCTCGCAGTCCTATAAGGTGGGGTTCAATATGTCGAATAACTGAATTGAGAACGGTCGATATTTCGAAATTTTAAAAGTTGTGATATCAGTTTTTAGAATAATAAGTAATTCGAAATTCTTATTCCCGATCGACTATTCAGCAGATTGCGTGTTTAATTAAAAATTCCTTCTTTGAATTCGTATTTACCCGAAAATATATATTTCAGTAGTTTTCATTTCGAATGCAATTTTAACAGACCATCCGAATATCAAAAGTTCATATTTTCGAATTCAATATGGAGAATAATTGTTTTACATCCAGACCAGAATACAGAGTAGCAAAAAATCGAAAGTGAATTTTTCGAGCCTATAAAACTTAGATATGCGGAATAGCGATAGCTCGAAAAGGCGAAAGTCAAAATGGCGATATTTCAAATTGGAGAGCGAGTAAGTGAGACGCGTGTATTTGGAGCTCCACTGCATTTCTTTATTTTGATCGATCGACTTTCCAACGTTTCGCTATTTTGACTGTTCGACTTTTTGGTCTTTCACTATTTCAACCTCAGTAATATTTAGTCTTTCGTTATTATATTTTCAAAATTGTGAATTTTCACAGTATCGCTGACCGTAGTAATTTATGAATCGAAAGAGCGATAGTCGAATTTTCGAAAAATCGATATTTTAGTAATCGTCCTATGGGCGATTGTTACATTCTATTTTCGATGTAAACGTCCTTCGAACCTTGCAGTTTCTGCTTTATTTATTTTCGCCATTCAAAGCTCTAGTCCAATCTATCTGTCTCAATATTATCATTCGAAGTTTATAAACTGAAGATTTTAGCTGTTCGAAATTTTAGTCATTCCAACATTTGATCCCCACCCGTCCTATAAGTTTGTTTATAAAACGAATATACAGATAAAGAAAGAGGTCGACGCGAGGCCCTTCGTCGTTAGAGTTAGAGTTACTTTTTCGACCACTGCAACGCTCAGTTAATCGATAGATCTCTTAGAGTAAAGTTCATTGAATAAAATATATAATTGTTCTGCTTAAACTTTGTGCCATTTATTTCGAAACCTGCCTCCATAATCCAAAAAAAATGTGACAAATATTCTGTAATTCGTTGTTCCCGGTAGCCGTTTCACTTTCGACTCGTCATGCGTATGGTTCGTTGGAAAAAAAATTGGAATCTTTCCACTCGAGTCATCGCTTATCGTGCGAGATACTTATCTAATCAATTTCAAAAGAATTTCAACTTGCACGCTTCATCCAAGCGATAAAGCAGACTTATATTTATTATATTCGTAGTTGGCATCTCGTTCATAGCCTAATTTGTCAATTCGAGAATCGTTACACACCTTAAGACAAGTTATATGTTTATATTCATGCGAACTCTGCTACAGGACGCTCCGATAGATTAATACGAGTCGCACTGCCTTGAGAAGTACATTTGATATATTTATGTCTCTCGCGTACACGTATATGTGAAACAATTTGAGAACACTCTACTAATGACGAAAGATACACAGTGTTGCGTCTCCGCGAGTTCGTATATGAAGACCTTTATTTTTCCAAATCAGCCTATTTATTCCGGAAGAATTAAGGTGTCCATTGAATTTCGATTTTTCAATTTGGTTTTCGTAGAATTCGTTTTTTATAATTTTTTTAATGCTGATTCATTCGAAGTGTCTTCATTCAGTAATTATCGTGATGAAAACAATGGTCGCGAGTGAATGGTAGAACGAATGTTTCGATTGAATTCAAAATTTTTTATTTTTTGACTTCAAGTAAAAAGTCAGCCTGTACTCGGGAATAAATCCGCTTAGAATTGAATGTGCGAAGGAATATTTGTTCCTTCGTTTACGAATAATTGTTTGCCTATTTGATTTCCATGCGTATCGACAAGAGGGACTTTGAAGGTAACTTGTCTCAAGCAAAACCAGCGACCGTACTTGGGTCAACGCGTGACGCAGGGTCCTTACAGAATGAGAAAGAGTTTTTTCGTTTCGTTTCAGAGAGCGCTCGTAGCGTAACAGAATTTAGCTTGTCTCGTTTTCCGTCCTCTTTGCTTCCCTCTACGCTCGCTCAAGCTACGCCCCTTTCGCGATCATCCCTCGGAGAAATGCTCAGAGGGTAGTGTACGTGCGAGACGTTTGAGTACGTGAATAAATTTGAGGCCTCGATTGAATCGTGGAAATAAATGAATATTTATCAAATTTATTGATCGTCCCTCCAAACTCATCCTCATCGAAAATTATTCGTTCCTTTCCTCTCTCACCGCGATATATCTCCTTCGATTGAGGAATATTTCCTGAGCCAAGGTAAATTCATTTCCGGATCCTGTTTCTAACTCATCACGAACGAAAAAAATAAAAGCGGGGATCGATGGGGGAAAGAAAATAATTCAGGAGATATGTATTTCGAACGATCATAAAAGTTCGATCGTGTCTCCCGAAAGCCTTGACACACGTTGAACTTATCGTAGGTATAATAACGCCGGTTGCTCGTACCTAACGTTGAACATTTGTCAGTATACCTTTTTTCCGTCTCTACCGTTATTACTATTGACGATGAATTCACGAAATTCACTTTGATTCACAAACACTGTCACGCGTGCTTACATTTCTCGTCGCCCTCCGTCGTACTTTTCTTTTTTAACGTCGAAAAATTGTGTCAATAAGCGATTGATTTTGTTTCGTTTTTTGTCGGTATACAGATACGGGCGTTCCGACACTTATAACGGAGGCCACCGCCTCCGCGCGACTCGTGATTGCGACTGGGTAACGAAAACGAAAGATACAGACTCGTGTTCGCGCCGCTCTTGCCGAGCATGTATTCTCCTGATTCTCCCTCGCTCACTCCCTCCCACTGCTACCCCCACTTCTCTTTACCCTTTCCATGTTTCTCTCCCTCTCTCTCTTCCTCTGACTGTTCCCTGTCAGAACCAGCGAGATATCGACTAAAGAGGGTTTCACTGTCGGTGGGCAAAGCTCGACGACGACCACGACCACGATTTCGACGAGGAGGCGACCGTGGGCGAAGGTGCTAGAGCTCGTGTGAGTCAATGGACAAAGGTTTTTCTCCGCCAACAGGGAACGCACCGACTCTGACCTATGTCCATTACTCTGATCACTTACAAACTATTCTCAAACGTAAATAGAACAAAAATTACATCGAAAAACGAGAATAATTGTTCGATATACTTTATGCTTATTTAACGACGAAAAAATATTTCTTCATGTTTTCTATTGAAAAGCACGGTAGTTATTCAATCTTTATTCCAAAATCGATTTCTTAATCTTTCCTCAAATCACAATTGATAAAGATAAGCCCATTTTTAAATTTGTCGTGTGACGTCGAAAAATTTTCGAATGACATTCTCCAGAATTACCATATTTTCAAAAGTCCAAGTTTTGGTTTCGAGTCGTATTTTCAATAAGGAAATATGAAAATCTTTGCAATCGTCTGTACATATGAACCCGGAGGCAACTGCATACGGAGGGATTGAAGTGCCAACGAGGAGTACAGTTGAAGTTGAAACGGGCGCGGAGGGAGAGGAAGGGGGGGGGGGGGAGAGTTGGCCAACGCGCGCCTCTTTAATCATTGATCCACAGATATGTATGCGGTTTTATCATATACAAGGGTACCCGTGCGTCAACAAATTCTCAAAAACATCTATTTTTCATCTATGATGATGAATTCGAAAATGAAAAGATAATCACGCTCTGAAAATCCTGAAAAGGGAAATGGGCTGGGGAGGAATAAGTTGAAGAAAGGAGTTGAAGCGAATGCTGAATCAAGAGAAACCTTGAGAAGAAGGAATATGTGTGAAATTGAATTGGATGGAACTAGATTGCCTATTTTTATCCAGCAAAATTGAGAATTCAATAATGTCATAAAATTTCTTTAGGCAAACTTGATGTGGAAATGACCCAGTGTATTTCAATACGCCGAGTCACTTCTGGGTAATGAAATACTGAATGAAAAAAACGATGTGTAACGTTGAAGTTAAATAAACAAAAATGTTCGCGATGAATCTTGATATACCACAAATAAGAAAAACACTGTCCGACATATATCGAAAGGTATGTAAAAAATTGGTCAAGACACTTTCGCCGTTTTTAAGAAAACCGGCGACGAAGGAATCCATTAATTGCAGTGAAATGCATCTCTCGTCTTTTTTTTTGCCCCACGGGCAGTCGAGAGTTAAAAAATATTAAAAGAGTGTGTAAAATGATTGACAATAACATTGAATGTCAGCTCCAGTCCAGGATGCATGAAAATATTCTTGATTCAGTAACTTTGTTATTCTTCTTTTATTTATTACTATTGGCACGGCGATGACTATTTTGAAAAGTTACCACAACTAAAAGCAAGAAATTGTTTAGACGGCATCATATTTTCCAGATTTTTTAGTAGCCTCTTTGTATTCAAATTATTATTTGCCATTCAAAGGCATTGAGCTTTTACCTCGTTGTTGACAATATTTACTTACCAGCACGTATGGAAATATCTATTCTTCCAATTTCGCCATAAAAAACAGCAGCCAACCAGGATAATGCTATCAACCAAAAGGTTATTAAAACTGCAGCGAGACAGAGAGAGGCTTTTTTGCTCTGCGAGTGACTGCAACTGCAGGAATTATTTTGTTTTGTTTTCACACCAAGCCGAGGCCTCCTGTAAATTGAGAATGGATTTAGAGAAAAGAAAGTATAAATTCGGGAAAAAATAAAAAAAGTAATTGCAATGTCGATTGTTAACCTTTTGACGATTTTTTTTCGGGGTGGTGTGAGAACCACGTCTGAGACGTCACTGCCACTGTTTGACAGTGAATCTAAAAGATTTATGATCTCCTTTTCGTTCGTTTTTTCCATCTCGTTTCACGTGTTACGTATCATTATTACGAAATTATTTACAAAAAAATGTACACGCGCGGTCGAATCATTCGTTGTAATAGAAAAGCACGAAACAGAATTATGAAAAAATAACCTCAACAATGAGATTCTCATGTGGAATGAATGGACTAAAAGTTACAAAACGAGTGAAACTATCGATAATTCAGAGATTGCAATCTACTTCAAATGATTACAAAATATCTCTAATCCTTGTTTTATGAATGCGATATTGAACACGAAATGGTTTGTTTATTATTTGACAGCTGGCGACCGTTTGACTGCGACACTGCTTCATTTTCCCAGTACTGCCATCTTACGTCACATTTGATAAGTTACTCGCACAAATTCTACCGATAAAATGTAGGGACGATATTTCACGGCAATAATAGAATCGCGATCGGAAGCGACGTTTCTGGTACCACCGGAAATTAGTCTTTCAAGAGACGTTCGTTTTTCATCTAATGTTGGACAAAGTAATCTTATAACGTTATGAAAACTAAATACGAAAACAATGTTGAAGCAAATGTATTATTGCGACTCGCTGAACTGTCACAAAAATTTATGTGTCGCCCCAGCTCGATAATTTACCTCTCGGTCATAAAATCATAAAATTCGTACGATTTTCATCAATTTTTGTTGCTCGGACGGAAATACATGTTTTGTCGATCTTCTTCAAAGATTTATTTCTGTTATTTGCACTGTGAACAGGCATGTCGAGTGACTCTTGTGATAAAATCTTCGTTTGAGAGTCGGTGTAGCGATTCCGAGTATGTGTTTTGTCAACAAAGACGCCTGGACGGACCGCGTATGCGAGGGTTAAACAAAAGGATTCCGCACCTTTTCGTTGCTCCAGTTTACATAACAGGCGTGAGTTCGTTCTTTATTATCGGGCATTTTTATACCCTTCGTGATAGCTATCGAAGGCTCGAGTCATTGGTATTTCGAGCTACGCGAGCTACTAGATTATAGAATTGGGACAACAGAAGGGCGTAAATGGTGAAAATAAACGTGCTAAAATGACGGAACCGCGGTCTTCCGTTCGCTGCGTTACGATAGATAACTACATAATTGATGAATCGAGGGCCACGTGGTAAGTCTGGAGTATCCTCTTTCGCGGTGGGCGTTAGTTTTGAAAATTGTTCTCTTTTCTCTCGAACAGTGTCAATCGAGCTTCCTTTTAGTTCATAACGGATTAGAGAACTATATACTAAATTTCGAGCACCATGCGAACACTGTTTATTATTTTAATGTTCGCTCTCGCGATCCACGAGATTCAATGTGTCGATTCGGAAGAACCTGAGTGCAAGGATTCAACTAAAACTACTTCGAAACGCCTCTCGGATCACCTGTTTTGTGAATACAACTCCTTCATAAGACCGACTGTAAAAGATCGCGAATCGACTCGCGTAGATATTCATATGACGCCCCAGTACGTCGAATTCGTAAGTTTTTTTTTTTTTTTAATTTTATTTATTTATTTTTAATTTTATTTAATAGAAATTTTTTTTTTTTTTTTTTTTTCAAATAAAAAAAAATAATTTTTTCTTGCTTGTGTCACTGTTTTAATTTCTCCAATCTTTGCTTCGTTTAATTTTCTGTTAACGCAACGAAAACGAAACGGATGGAAACTTTGAAAATTTTTGTCAAACATAAAATAAACGAAATGAAATTATTAAAAAAATCAAGAATCGCGCTCGCGCCGTTGAAACTTTATTTCGGCTAACTCGTGAGCATAATTTGCGTTCTATTCTTAAGTTATTTTGCGAAATTTATTGGAATATTTGTCCTAATCGGATACTAGACGAAATTACTTTTCCTTGATTTTCCAAATGTTTTTCCTTCCGAGGGCAAAAATGAAAGCCGAACTTTCGACTAGCAAAATTCCTCCAAACTCAAAGGTTTTTCCACTTTCAGTCGGAGGAAGACAATATCCTGCATTTTCACGCTTGGGTGTCACTGGTGAGTTTGAAAATATTTCATAATGGATGAATTAAAAAATGAATTTATCGGCTTGACATAATTGGGGTATTTCGACGACAGAGTTGGCCCGATGCCCATCTCACGTGGGAGCCTTCCACATGGGACAATATAAAAGAGTTGCACGCTTGGAGTTACGAGATTTGGAAGCCGGATTTGACGGTTTTCAATGGGTGGGTCTGAACAACAAAAAACCAAATTTTCACCAAGAAAAATGGCACTTTTGCTGAGAACAAATGAACATTTATTCGCAATTTTTTTAGTGATTTTTTCGTTATCACGATTCTCAATAGATAAGAAACAAAAATGGCGATTACGAAATTTTCAAATGACTTCTGGCGCGTTATCTGTTTAGTGGGGAATTTTCTGAACACAACTGGGACATGTCATACACCGATTGCCTAGTCAGTTTCAATGGCACAGTAGTCTGCGTCCTACCAACGAAATATTCGAGCCACTGTCCGACCGATTACACCGAATGGCCTTTCGACAAGCACAACTGTTCGATGCAACTAGGCGCTTGGACTTTTTATCGCAACGAGATTGTTCTCAATTTTCCATCGGATGGTGTACGAGCCAAAAATTCACGTTTTTCCTCCCATATTTACTCCCTTTCTTCATTTCTTCAATTTTCCTTTTTTTTTGCTTCCTCAGAGGAAGCTATGTGACGATGAAATTTTTTTTTTTTTCAGTTTTCAATGTCAACGTGCTCAAAATGTCCAAAAACATTAAAAAATCATATCTAGAAAAAATGTCCGGACGCGCGCGCGCGTGTGTGTGTGTTATGGCACTGCAAAATTTAAAAGCTTATAACTCGAAACCGATTTGAGATACAGGACTACCGTTTTGCATAGATGTTAATCTGAACAAGCTCTTCATTCTTTGATAATTTTGTCAGAATTCGAAAAAAAATACGAATATTACGACGTTTTTAAATTTTTAAAAAAAGGGTGTCGACGCTCTAACTTTCAGAAATTTTAAGATTTATTACTAATTTTTTTTTTTGTCAATGTATTATCATAATAGGAAGGTTGGTATTGAATTTGAGAAATTGCGGTGGCGCGATTCAAATTTTATGATTTTTGGAATTTTACGAAAATATGAGTTTTTCGAAAAATCCGGTTTAATTTTTGGAAATTAATTTGAAACTGTTAAAAGCCGATGAATAAGTTAAAACTTTATTTAACAAAAAAATTAAAAGTAACAAATTGCTTTCTCAAGCTTTTAGAGCAATGCTTAAGGAGGGTGGCTACACTCGTCAAAATGATAAGAAATTGATCAAATTTGGTGATAATGTTCTTCAACTGCAAGCGTGAAGACACAACTTTTTTCAAAATTTTCTTCTGATTAGTTATCGAGTAATTACGCATTAAAGCAGATTTCTTATGCCCGGAATATAAACGCTATGCTTGTACACGTGAACTTTAGTGATAAATTACTCGATAACTGTACAGAAGAAGAATCTTAAAAAATTTGTATTGTCAAATTTGACACTAAAGAATATGTTGACCAAATTTTATTAAATTCTTATAATTTTTCATGTATTTAACATGGTTTAGCATGGCAACATTGTATCGTCGCTGTCCAACCTCCTTAAAGCTTCCTCATAGAGGAAGCCAAAATGAAAATTATGGCACCTCATAGAGTAAGCTTTGAGCATCGTGCATCTTGACCATCTTTTTCTTTATTCTTCAACGCTCGTCGAGTAATTCAAAATTTTATGATATATCATCTTTGAAAATAATTTTTAGATCACGATGAGCTCATTCGTCGCAAATAAACAATGGGACATCCACATTGAACGTGGAGAACGTGATTACAATTCAGGACCGGATGGCGAAGGCGAATTGACGATACTCGTCCACATTATTCTCCAAAGACATGCCATCAGACTCGCCATGGTTTACATTTTACCTGCTATCGGTAATAATGCTCTATGTAATCGATATTTTTTAACGATTTCAGCTGAACCAGCAGGGGAGAGATTTGCACTCAGAGTTATAGCTTCATAATAACCCGCAGACTTCTTTTGAGGTCACACACTTATCACACTGGTGCAAATTTCCACTTGGACTTTTCAAATTTTTTTATTTCGTTCATGAATGTATGGAATTGATCGTACAATGAGACTTTTTAGGGGTAACAATTCCTTAGTGATTAGTGATGGATTAGGGTGGGAATAAAATGTTAGAATAACTGAAAATTCGAACAGTTAAAATCTCGAGTTTATAAAACTTGAGTGATAATACGATGACGGATCAACTTGAGCTTTTAATGGCAAATATAAATAAAGTAGAAAGTTTTACATTGATAATGGAATGTAACAATCGCCCATAGAACGACGACTGAAATATCATTTTTCTGAAAATTTGACTATCACTCTTTCGATTAATAAATTACTACGATCAGCAATACTGTGAATATTCATTATTTCGAAAACATAATAACGAAAGAGCTAATATTACTGAGGTTGAAATGACTCGTTGAAATCATTAAAAATCAATCATTAAAAAAATTGAAAAATAAAGTTTTATTATAGAAAAAAATGGCCAAATTGAAGAAAGGAATTTTGGAGTTCTACACTGAAAAAAAGGATCGGTAAATTAAAAAAAAATTGAATTGTTTCAACCCAAAACTGCGATAACGTGTGGCGAAAAAAATATAGAATTTGATTGTTTAATTTGTACTTTCAACGAGAATAATTCTCCTATATTTTTCTCGTCGATTTACCTAAAAATACGACGGAAAAAATATTATGTTATCAATTGCTAAATTATTTTTCACTGCCCGTGATGGTCATCGCAGTTTGTGGTACATCTCTGGAACCATTTTAATCGAAGAAAAATTCCTACCTGCACGGGGGGGATTTGAAACCGATTTACTTACTTATCTACACCTTTCCAAGTACGCACGCATCCACTGGACAACCACGACATTGTTAGGTGTGAACTCAAAAAGGCATTATATAAGTTGTGGCTTAATTCTTTTAGTCAGGAATGTTTCGTCTACACCGATTTTAATAAAAAATGGCATCCGAAAGTTTTAGGGGTTGCTGATAACGAGACTGATGAAAAATTTCTAAAATTAAAAAAATCCAAAATTCGTAGACACTTGAAATTTTCGTGGGTCCGAATTTGCACCAGCGTGGTGTCTGCGGGATAACATGCGTTGAAAGTATTATTCGAAAATTGGCTCTTTGAAATGAAAGTCAAGAAAATTGGAAATTTATGTTTGTAAAAATATTTTTAAAATGCGATGGAGCATTCATATTCAACGAACAATGAAAAAATTATCATTTTTTTAAAAGAAGAAAATTTTGTTCAACACTTTTTGAATTTTCAGTTTTCATGGTGTTAACGCTCATAGTGTTGTGGCTCGATTCGCAATCGCTCGAAAGGATTCTCGTTGCTTGCGTCAATTGCATTTGCCACATTATTGGACTCTTCGATTTGCATTGGTACTTCCCGATATCAGGGTCTGAAACGACCCCGAAAATACGTAAGATTTATTTCATTCGATATCGCGAGAAAATAATAGTAAATGAGGATTTTACGAGTCAGCTTGAGAAATCGAGTTATCGTCTTAGCTGCAAAAAATCAATGAGGTTCCTAAGGAAAAAATAATATTTTAATAGAATGAATTCCACATGGAAATTCTATTTATTTTTCAGTGTTTTTTTACGAGGTTTCGATAGGACTGGCGTCGTCGGCACTCGTTATAACTTGCTTGCTTCGAAAATTACGAGCAATGAATGTGTCAGCGCCGATGTGGTTGATGTCACTGACGACAGTCGTGCTGAATTCTCCAGTTGGTACGCTGCTGAAAATGAATGTTTTGGAGCGAAAAAAAGATGCTTCGATCCTTGAAGAAAACGAGGGCAACGGATCGATTGCTGAGGGCACGAGAGATCGAACGTGGCAGGAATTTGCAATGATTCTCGAATGGTTCACTTTCCTTCTATGTTTTCTCATTTATCTTATCATGCTGATGATTGTTTTGCCACCAGGAACCCCGAAAAAACTTCCTGCCAACTATTGGTTCCGTTAAAATTCAAAATCGTCGAGCAGAATGACCATTATTATCGATTTTCTTTTCTTTATTTTAATAAATTTGTGGCGAAAACGTATTGACGGAAAATAAATTTGATCATATCCAAAAACTAAAATAAATTCGCATTATCGTTTATTCATTTGTTGGACATTTTCGATTTTTCCTCAAAATGATATTAGCCCCTAGAACACTTGCTTTTTCACTCCACATTTCCACTTACAATTGGCTCATCCAAAAACTGCTGAAAACTCCATGAACGTAACACGAGGCCACTATTTTTTTTTAAGGAAGTTGAGGCATTAGAATGAAAACGATGTCACCGCTTTTAAACCGATTGCATCTTATAAAGTGAAGTGTAAAAAAAAATCAGTTAAATTTTCAGACAGTTTAGGAGCGTCGTTGCTGAGAAAAATCAATAACAATTTGGGCCAAATAACATGTAATCTTATGGAAGTCAAGACACATTCGGTGACATCTCCGTTAAAAATGATGCTAAAAATATGAAATTTTTTGGGCAACATGAGCGAGGCTTGCTGAACAATGTCAATTTTTTTCAGATTTATTAGGAGATTTGCTGAGATTATATTAATAATAATCTGTTTTCCGTGCAGTTTTTTGAGGCTAGGATCGTCACTGTTCGTGTTTTCGACTGAGCTTTCACCAGTTTTTCGTCTTTTTTTCCCCAACTTTTCTTTAAAGTGTATACAACATTGGCAAACTGTAAACTGGCCTAACTTTTGAAAGGTACAGGTCATCACTTTTGGGTAAAAAAAATGACTGTACAGCCTCAACTTCCTTAAACGAATCGGAAAATATTTTTTTCGTATCATCGGTGCGGCGATCGAAAATTGTCCTTTTGACCTTTCGGATAATTGGAATCAATTTAAAAATAATAATAAAAAGAAAATTCTATTGTCGATCTCTGGCCGAAGTGACAAAGATTTTTGATTTTCTTCGATTTATTTTAATTTTATTATCGATGTTTTTGTCAGTATTAAGGGGGGGGGGGGGGGAGGGGGTCCCGCTTTGGAAAGTCGAACAAATCGATTGCTTTCAGTAACGTTTTCAGGATAGATGGAAATAACTCATCATAGCCATCGGTATAGTTTCAAGGATATTTCAAAAGTACAAAAACATATTTTCAATGTGACAAATATTAATTTGTCCATGGTTTATGTGCATATTCTGAGTGTCGAAGTTTCTCAGCTGCATACAATGTCGATATCGTATTCATTATCTGCGACAAAAATTCTAAATTGCGAATTCCTATTTTTACAAGACGTTGAAATGATATTCTTCTTTTTTAAAAGCATTTTTTTCCAACTCGCTAAAAATATAGAATTTCGCAATTTTTTTGGGTTTTTATAGGTTCGCGTGGAAGGAAAATATATATGAAAATGGGGGAAAAATTGGAGTTTTTGTTTCGGACAATAGTTACGATCTCCACGATGTATCCAACTGAGAAACTTCGACAATCAGACTTGGCGCATAAACCATGTACAAATGAGTATTTCTCGCATAAAAAAAAACGTTTTTGTTCTTTTGAAATATTCTTGAAACCATACCGAAAAATTCGCCACGGTGAGTTATTTCCGGGTTTACCCAAAAACATTCCCGAAAACAATCGATTTTTTTGACGTTTTGAAGCAGGACCGAGCGGAAGTCGGAGTGTTTGCACATTTTAAATAAACGGACTGATTTGCAACATGGATTATTTAATGGAAGGTCAGCAAAGGGAAGTTAATCGAGAAGTGCGTGTTAATCGGTGTGTTAAGGAGGGTGGCTACACTCGTCAAAATGATAAGAAATTGATGAAATTTGGTGATAATGTTATTCAACATCAAGTGCGAAGACACCATTTTTTTTCTCAATTTCAACTCATAATTATACGACTTATATTTAATGCTTGTTCTTTCAAGTCCGGCGAGTCTAATTTGAGCGATTATTCTGAGAAGCGCAAGTGGAAGTCTAGCTTTGTCTTGATTCCTCCATCCTGGTCCAGTCAAATTACAGTTCTTGTAAGAAGCGAAGAACTCGTGCATGTGAGATAAAAGGCAAATGTCGTCTGTTTAATATCCAGAGATACTGGGGAGGTAAAATCTCTTGCGTATCCCGACAACGAGTTACGATCGATTGCAAAAATGATTTAACGCTATGGCCGTACGATCGAAGAAATTGCACTCTCGTTTTGACATCCCACAATTATTGACGCGGTATCAAATTGCAAGTTTTTTTTAATCCAAATTTTGATAAAATCATAAAAATCGAGAAATTGTTTGTTTCGCTTCTTTTTCATTTGACGTTTCTTCATCTTCACAATAGGTCTTCATGTATGACTTTGTGGTAAATGGGCACTGGAAAATATCCGTCTTTCGAGTCGCTTACCAACACCCCCGGTTGAAACAATTGCCAATGTTTAAGTCATCCGAAATCTTGGTAGATTTCATAGTGGACAGGATTCATCCACAATTAGCAGCGAGATACATTATGCCTGGAATACGTAAGAAAATCCGCTCGTTCGTTATCCTGTAATGCAAAACGATTATTTCGACTGATGAGATAATTAAAATGAAGAACCAACGTTTTTGGGACCGTTCTCCAAAAGTATGATCAAGTATTTTTTTTTTACCTTCCTTTGCACTGTAACAGTGGCAGTATTTTGTTCTCCATTGTAATTTCTTTCAATTTTCATTATATTTGAACTTAATAGGAAAATTTTCAACTGATACATTTTGTGGCACTTTTATATTTTTTGCTACCGAATCAGTAGAAGTACAATTTAAAACAATTTTTTTTCATGTTAATTTTTAATTTTCAGTTATAACGATCATGACCTTAACGACGTTGAAACTTGATCCTGGATCGAAGGAACATCTCGCTCTAGGATGTCTGAATCCGATAATAATTCATCTGCTTTCTATCGAAGATCTTAATTACATCCTTCCTCAAAAAGTAAACGGAGTGCCGAACATTGGTAATGAAAACTTTGTCATTGATCGATTGGAGTAAAAAATGTCATTCGCTTTGGGGAGGTTTGATTCATTCTTTGAAATGCTATCAAATTATTTTGGCACAAGAGCTAGAAAATTTAATGGTGAAATTGTTATTCGTTTTATTTAACAATTTGTCAGCTTGTCGAAAGTCAGAAAGTATTCTCCCCCAGATTCATATCTCCATCAATTTTTTTAACGTTAGACAAAGTACATGGCATTATACAGCAGTTTTTCTGATACAACAATATGACGAAGATAAAAAGTATTTTTTCAGTGCTCATTTACGTGAACTCATTCGGCCTAGCGATCGTCGCTCTTCTCCTCACAATTTTTTTCGTTAATCTTCGTGAGACCAAAAATTCAGTACCGATTTGGATTTCCTCAACGATCTCATTGGCCCTGAGACACAAAATTGGACAAATCGTACTTTTCCACGTTCCTGGTCAAAGTGCAGACACCAATATTGAACGTGATACTGAACATGGTTACGATTTCGTCAATTCCGAGCACCATAAAACTAACTGGCGTTACGTCGTTGCTCTTTTAAATTAGATTACTTTCATCAGCTTCTCATTTATTATTTATGTCCTACTGTGGACCATTTTTGTTCCACATTCCTCCAGGAAAGCAGCAATAGTCGATGTGAGTGAACGATTTTAAATAAAACATACCAATTTTAGATTATTCTTCAATCCGTTTTCCCACATTCCAAATCTTCTCTCACTTGCTCCTTCTTCAATTACAGTATTAAATGTTTTTAGCAGTTAGGGATTTTCGTGACTGCTCGATTGTTGAGAATGAATACATCGTAGGCTAAAAATTAAAAATATTTTTATGATATTTTTAGACCCAGTATACAGTTTTGAAGATGATCATTTTTCGCTGTTTAAAATCAGGTGACACTTTTTTTTACTCTTTTTTTTTACAGAAATTTTAAAACGGAGAGCACGAGCTTCAATTTCGTTCTTTATTCAGTTTTGTGCAGGGGACAAGGTCAAAATTTGCGCTCATACTACGTAAACAAGAATAGTTTTCAGAATATTTGTTCGAGATTTTTTTTCGTAATCTCTAAGGGAAGGAAGAATTTGTCAACTATAGAAACATCGGGTCTAAAAATAAATATCAAGACGAGAAACTGCTTCACTTTTGAAATTGCTTTTTTCAAATTGTTTTATTCAAGATTATAAAAAAAAAATTTATCGTGATTCAAAGAATAGTCGACAGTGTATGGAGTCAAATTTTGAAGGATATTCTTAAATATAATATTTTTCAGACCAATTTAAGAATTTTCATTCGTATGTTTGTTGAAATTGTATTCTGTAATTTTCAAATGGTAAATTTTTAGATTTTTCCATTCTCCGATTGTGCGAAATAAATAAGTTTTCGATAATTTGTAAGTAATATTGAAATGGATTATCAGAGTAATTTTGATGTTTTATTTTTTTTTTATTACAAATAGATTTATTCTCAAAATTCATAACTTCGATTGTTTACACAAGAAGATTGGGTTATACATACGTACATAACGAATAACTCGTATGTAGGGCAAATGATGTTATTCATTCCGTTTCTCTATCTCATTCACTCGCATTCGACTTTTGTACCTCACGACTCACGCCCAGTACTAAATAAACATTGTTTTAGTATTTTTTTAAACGGGAGCTTTAGCAAAAGCCCTTGAGAATATACAACTGTAATGATCCTTAAATATTAATAGTGTATTATTTTATGAGGCATTCCACTGAACGTTTAATGAATGCATTGCTTTTTCCAAGAACGTACAAAAGTTCAATAAATAAAATGAGTCTAAATCATGATCGTAATTCAATTTGCATTTAAAAAGTGAAAGGAAAAAAATGGGTCGTTCGATATGATTTTTTGCATTTTTCTTCAAATTCTGAGAAATTCCGATCGGATATTTGAATTTCGTAATTCCTCCTGATGTAGAATGGCTCATAGTTCTTCGTACGTATATTTTGCGTCAATGTGTATTATCGTGGTTTTTCTGCAATTACATTCTCTCGATTCAAATTTTAAGACAATGAAAACAGCATTGAATCTCGAAGAAGTAGAACGAATGGGCTAAAAATAAGAGGGCCTGCCTTAATTAGCTTTCATCAGCATCGAACAACTCGGCATATGCCAATTCCAGTTTCAAATTCCTTGTTCTTTTTTCCTCCAAGTCTTCCAGATTTGTTGCATTTTTCTACCATTTTCATTTGTACTCATTCACTGCATATAATAAAGGAGATAATCCTTCAACATTTGTGGCAGTGGCAATGAATTCACAGTGTTTCGCTTCGTATATTGAAGAATGGCGTCTCGACAAACGCTCTGTAAGCTCAGAACTGTGAAAACAAATTGTTGATTTTCTATCAATTTTGTTTCTAAAATCACAACAGAGATTTTTGGTTTTTTCCTATTTAGACTTTCTCACTTACCTCCGTACAACTGAATTATCCTCACTTGCTTCGTAGTTCCATAAACATCGACCACAACATAAAGCGGTTGTTCTTTGTAAGGGATGTCTTTGCCGCAAACACCCTGATCTTCCCCATTTATGATGAAATGCATTTCCGCTTTGTCTGAACCAGCCTGAGGAACGTACATGATGCCAATTCGGGATCCTGTCTCAGTAGGCAATAGATTTTGTGAGGAAGCAACCGTGTTTGGTCTCAGTGCTGTAAACGGAATTAGTCCTCGCGCGGTCTGTATGCTTATATCGTCTGTTGGGAGCCGTTTCCCTTGACTTGGTATTCCTACCCTCGGTATTACTTCTTCTGCAATTATAAATGATTTTTCAGAACACAAACTTATGATTGAAAAAACTAATTTGTGAACTGTTTTTTATTTATGAGACAACTTTTATAAATTCTGTGCTGAAGTACTAACTGTATCCATCTTCTAAACTGAGTATTGGATGCGGGCCTTGAGTAATGGTAAAAACCCAGCTGGAGCCCATTGTTAGAAGATTGGGTAAAGCATATTTGGGAAGAAAGTTGCGATCGATGGTTGCTGGATTTATTTGAGTTAGACCTAGTCTCATATGTCCGCTCCATCCAAGTTCGTGCTTTTCAATTTCCAACAAGAAAAGTTCTCCAAGTTGCAAGGGTTTTTCGCTAAAAGTAACGGCATCGGCGAAGCTCGTTTTTCTAAATGCAACAGTATTCTCATCGTAAAGTATAATATTTTCGCCATGACTGGGATGAAATCTGTTGATGATTTTCCTCGATTTTTCTGTCATCATAAGGATTTTTATTTCGTTCTTTAACGTTGTTGTTGTTGTTATTATTATTATTATTATTATTCCGAGGGTGCAAATCAAAAGGCAGAATGTGAGTTCATCATCAAATTGTCGAAACAAGAAAGCAAATGACAGCTTGTTACTATGCGATGATGAATAGATCACTTTTTTTTGTCAAATGATTTTCTTGCGACGATGAAATGCCTGACGTAGCTATTACCGTGGGATTATTTTCAAAAATTCATTAACTTATTTACAATCTGTTTTTAACACCTGATCACTGCATTGATACTTGACACTTAGCTTTTAAATGGGAAAATTAAACACTCGATTACTCAAATTATCATTAAAAAAAACAATTGCAAATCTTCAGTATAAAGTTTCTACACGATATTGACGATAATTTTTCCCCATATAACCAGAGAACATAGATTTATATGGAACAACAGGCCACAGGCCATATGGGCGCACTTGGCTGGGGTCCGCTTAGTACTGATCTCGGCCACCGTGGCGCTGTTCAATATAAGTGAGCACGCATACATTGACGCTACGGTCATAGCGCGCGCTTTCTCGCACCCAAGCGTTCAGCTATGCTTGCGGTACTATTCCGCTCTTGCTCGCACCCATAAGTTTGGACCCCATGCTTGGGGTCTCAATGCTGTTAAAACATTTAATATGTTGCAGTCATTTTTTTAAATAAAAAATCAAAAACAATAATTCAACCATTCAGCAAAATCAATTGAATGTTAAACATTTAAATTACGCGCGCAGTCGAGAGGGCGCTCACGATCTCGTACGTCAGTTCCGACGAGAAAAAAGTGCTACGATCGTGAGTGGCCATTTTTGAGCCAGTCGATTCCGGAGAGTCACAAGGGCGAGAAGTGAGCGTGAGTGTGAAGCGAGATACGCCGTTACGCGAGGGACATCAAAAAGGGGGAAACTGGCGGAATCGGCGCACTCAACGCGCGGAGGTGTGTCGTTCCGAGCTCCGGCCGCACGTGACGCGGACCGTGTCTCTGGTGTCGCTTCTCTCTCTTTTAGGCCCGCTCATGGTCAATAATATTGCACAGTAATATTGCACAATAAGTTTGTGCCATGGAGCGATAATTGAAAGAAGAGGAAAAGGTTTTGGAAAATGTACAACTGAAAACAAAGGGTAACCAAGGTCCAATTAAAACATGTTGGAAAAGACCAATTTGCTCCGGGCGAGGCACAGAAAAGTGAAGACGACAGCTCCGAATTTCAGTTGAGGGCGATGAAGTTCTATTACCTTTAAAACATTTTAAGGAAGTGGAACAGAAAGGAATCATCAAGCCTAAGCTTATTCGGGTCCCAGCAATGCTCAGGGTTGTGAGAAAAAGGTATAAAAATTGAAAACAAAAAAATTGGAGCCTTTGAAAAATGGAGGAACCGGAAAAATCGCAGATTTTTTCATATATTGCATACTCATCGAGTCGCGACAAAGACGTGTTAGTTTCGATTCGTGCAAGAAATTAGCGATGCTTTTTTCTCTTAACGATTTGTAACGAAGGTCTTTATGGCAAGTGAGAAATATATTTTACACCCACTTAAATTCCATTATTTTGGACCCAAAGAACATCACCGGAAAACGTGACGAAATATGAAAAAAGATAATTTTTTTATGGAAATTGTAATTCGAGTACCGCGTCTAATTTTCACCTAATTCAATTTTACTTTAGACTGAACATTCTTCGGCCCTTTCCCAATGGTTGTGAATTATATTATCAGTGGTATCAACGTTAAAGGGATAAAAGAATGTCTGGAAAATACTTCGAAAAATATAAGAAGAAATAAAAAAATTAGTGTGATTAACGCGAAACATTCTTGTATTGATGTTTCCATGTTTATCTAGTATGCGAACATGGAATATGAATGTGAATTGGCCAAACAGAAATACGACAGGAGGAGCTCCAACTGCCCGGAAATTCGAAGCTGTTTTGCAATCGTGCCAGTTTCCGAGTCGTTGAAAATGTTTTCCCGAAAAAATATCCCAATTGCAAATATCTAAACTTAAAATATCTGAATGGGAATATTTCTCCATTGGAATTATCCCAATTGAAAATACCTCAATTAGAAATGGATAAACTTTCGAACAGCCCATACCTCTGATTGATCTGAAATTATTTTAAAAATATATTTTTAAATCACATATTTTTAAAATCCTTTGGGCTTTTCGTCCTGAGATGTTCCATTTTTTGAGATTTGCTGTCAACGCCGATTCAAAGGGTGCCATTTTCAATACACAATTGTACAAAAAAATACCATGAAAAAAATTAAAAGAAAAAAATTTTCCAGCACTTCTGAGTATGTAAAAGATGTGTGCAAGGTTTTATTTAAATCCATCCAGCCAATTTTTATGTATTTGCATTACGAGTTTTCGAAAAAACGCTATTTTTTTCGGTTTTTCTTCAGATTTATCCCTTAATAATTGATCGATCGGGTTTTTTCAGGACTCATTCCCTTTGTATTTTATATCTCTACATTTCGTCCGTTGGGACCATTTACATCGCTCCATCGGTTTTCCTTTTATAACCAAAAAACCAAAAAAATGCAATTTTTTGCACTAAATTGATAATAAAAAAAAAGAAAATGGGAATCTCGAGTACGTTTTTGTGTAGCTAGGTCCTCGGGGCTATTCCGCGTGTGAAGGCACCGGTCGTTATCCGTTACCATTTTTGACAAAATCTGCTGATTTTAGAACATTCACGCTTGGCCTAAACAGCGTCTCACCGACGACTGCAACGACTTAACATTTGTTGTTTACGCTTACATACGTTAAACTACGAAGCAAGCAGGAACGTGCGTGGATTGGAGTGATAAGAGCTGTCCGCATTAATTGTCAGCTGAATGAGGTAGTAGATTTATGTTTCTCGCTCTCAGAAATCATTTTGTTGTGAATGACTTTTCCAGAAAATCAACTCACGAGTTAACTTCATATTTAACTTTTATTTGAATGAGCAATTTGAATAAAAAGTTATGGGCCGGGCCAGACGAGTACTTTTAACATACCAATCCATTCGACGTCGAATTTGCGAATGATACTTCCCAGGGAATTCTGAAAGTCAGAGAAGAATCGATTTTCTTATAATTCCTTAATTTCGTAAGCAAGTTGTTTTTCACAAAAAAAATTCTAACTGCTCGTTTTGTGTTGGCTCAGGAAAACCTATAAAGATAACTTTAGAATGTTTTGTATAACAATATTTCATTTTCATATCGTAGATCGTTCGTTATCATTCAAGCGGCATTTCACATTTTAATATTCGAAAATAGAATAAAGAAAAAGTATTCCGAAAAGATAAAAAAAAAACGCCATGTTCATGCAAAATAGCATTCAATTGAGGCAACAGAAATACTTTAAAAGGAATAAATTGCATTCAAATAATATACTTATGATACATGTCTAGTCCTTAAAATGGTTCAATGTATTGGGCTAACAAATAAAGAGGCTTAAAATCACACGACAAAGTTACATGCGTTGGGTCTTTTTATGCTCATGAACTCATGTTCTTTGCTACCTTGCCTTCTCGTATAACATATGTATGAGTTACGAAGGCTTTTTGACATAAATCTCGGCAAAGAGTGTACAGTGAACAGCTGTATATATTAAAATAACATTTACGAAAGATTCACCATTCGAGTTGGAGCCGTAGAAAAATACAAAATGAAATTTATCAATCTGTAAATGCTTTTTTGGCAGTATTACGATATCTGTGGCTACATGGCCAAAACTTGGGGCCCCAGATATCGTAATATCCCCGCTTTTTTAAATTTATTCATGCAATGGCAATTTTTTTAAACGCTACTCAGTTCAATATTTCTAATATATAATTTTGACAGATTAATTTGCTGTGACAATTAATTGCTTTGACAAATTAATTAGAATAAGCTGAGTTTAAGCTTAGATTGCAGTTGGACAAGACGGCCATTAAAATTTTTCGTATATGTATGTATTTTTTATATATGTGTACTAGGTGAGTCACAGACGCGCGCTCCGCGCACGTTATCTTCTCGCATAGCATAATTTTTTATTTATTTTTACGCGGATTAATAATTCATCTCATTAAAAACTATTGAAAGAGTGTCCGATTCGAAGAATTTTCGAGAAATCGAGTCGAGCAAAACGATATCGACAAAATGTCAAAGATGGCTTGAATTCCAAGCTGTCATTTTAGGACGAGTGAACGTTGTTTTTCCCGAATGAATCGCCACAATTATCGTGTTTTAAGAACCAATCGGAATCGCGGAAAAGCAATGACAATGAACAGCTAATTCACGCGTCACAACCTTACTTTTATAAAAAGGGATAAGGATATGCGGAAAAAACAATATTTATTTTTTACTGCATCCAGCCAAAAAAGTTGAATCAAGGTGAAAAAAAAAGAATTCCAAAAGCAGAGCTCACTATAAGATTATTTTCAACGAGGAATTCTTTTCAAAATAATCTAATGATAATATTTACCCAATAATTATATTTTTTATAAAATTCCATATTGTCGTCATATATTGATTCAATTGTTATTTTTTTTTTCTTTTTTTTTTTTTTTTAATTAAAAGTTGCCTACTTAAGAAATCATGATAAACGTCATATGTTCTACACGTGACAATTATCTGCGACCGTCTCCCGAAAAGGATCTATATTTTTCCCTCTACCGATAAAGATTTATTGTATTATCAAAACTTATCTTTATAATGTCCATAAAATTTCTGTCAACATTAGAGTGTACGCGAAAAAAAAAATATTTTTTTTTTCCTTTGCATCCAGCCGAGAAAGTTGAATTTAGGTGGAAAAAAAGAATCTCAAAAGCAAGGCCCAGGAAATAAATAATTATTGAGACCTGCTCTGATCATCGTATATCATAAGTCTTCAGGAAAAATCACACAAAAATCACAATATGTTTTTTATAAAAAGCTGATTTTCCTTCGAAAACGGCCTTATGAATAATTAGCTCGGAGCAACCGTTTTGGTGTTATCACTGTTTGAAGTTGAATCGATAGAAAAAATTTTTTCATGAGATTGTCAAAATCAAATTTTTCGTTTCACGAAAAAATTTCTTGGTAGTTTTTCGTAGAAAACTACTTCTTCTATTATAAAGTTGTTATAATAATTATAATTTTGTAATTTTTATAAAATCACTTATTTTTATAATTTTTATAGAATTATTGTAAACATGTTTCGTGCTTGGTTTTCATAGGATAACAATGTTTTTCACTAACAAGGAAACATACTAAAATTTGATTTTGACAGGCAAAAAAAAATTTTTTTTTTATTCAACTTCAAACGGTAATAATACCAAAATGGTTGCTCCGAACTAATTGTTCATACGGATGTTTTTTGAAGGGGAATCGATTTTCTATAAAAACATATATTATTGTCGTTTTCGTGCGATTTTTTCCCGAAATGTTGTGATACGATGATCTGAGGTCTCAATATTTTAGTGGGTTATATGAAAAATCTTCAAACCCAATGCGCCGTTCGAAATAATTTTATGGTGAGCTCTGCTTTTAGGATTCATTTTTTCACCTCAATTTCACTTTTAAGGCTGGATGTGAGGAGAAAACAAATATCGTTTTTTTCCGCAAATCGCCTAATGTATAAGCTTGTAGCAGTAGAGCTACTCCAGGTTCTTTACCGATTGAGAAACAAATATTTAGATTTCATTCGCGTGCTCTGCTGATATATGGTGATCTATTATGTCGTTGTTCAGTCGGTAAAAGTCCTGTTGCACGTCCGTACGGTTTATTCAGTTATCTTGATGAATGATATTTAAAAAAAGAAAATGAGTTACACGCTATATTTTTATTTCATCAGAGAACATGCAAGGTGCAACTTTTTTTTTTTTTTTTTTTTTTTTTTTTTTTTTTTTTTTTTTTTTTTTCAGAAAATCAAGTCTGAATAAATCGAGCAACCACTTTGCACTTATCTCTTTGACATTCAGGCAACTGATGGATCACCTTATGAATAATTAAAACTTTTTGGTCGTACGTGTGTATTTATTGAGACGTCTCTGACGTCTCACATGTCCGTGTTTCGTGTTCTACTCTTTTTCCTCCCAGCAGTTACGAGCTCGCTTTCGTCAAGTGAAGGTCTCCCGCGTGTTATTGAGTGGAGGAAAAAAAGAGAAAGCTTTCATCAAATTCCACACGAGGAATTTCGTAGACTGAAAAGGATGACGTTTACATTTGGCAACACAGTGCGTAAAAGTGGCATAATTAAAGAAGCTTTCAGAGCATTCTCGTCCAAATTGAATATCGCTGCACCTATTCAAGAGGCTGCTCTCGATGAAAAATGTATCCTAGTTGACGAGTTCGACAGACCTCGTGGTGAAGCTAGCAAACGAGAATGTCATCAAATTAACGAAAGAGGCGGCGATCTTCCTCTTCATCGTGGTTTCAGTGTCTTCCTTTTCGACACCAAAGGCAACTTACTGCTTCAAAAAAGAGCGTCGACAAAGGTCTTCGTTTGTTTACTTTATTACATTTACTCATCAGTGGTGTTTGTTTATCATTCTTAGTCTTTTAATATTAGAAACGATTCATTCACGATTTTATAACGAAAAAAAATGTTGCAATTTTTGTTTTAAGTTTCTCCTAGTCTGCCTGAGATATCTGAACAAAGATAATTTTTAATTTACTGTTCAACGCAACAGCGAATGTGTGTGAAAAATTAGTTTATCCTTTTCTTTTTCAATTTTACATGTTACCCTAGCGGATTGTACAACCAGGTATTCTAAAAAAGTACAAAAACGACCGAAGTTGGTCGTTTTTCGGTTGTTTTCGACCAATTTCGGTCGTTTTTATACTTTTTTTGACCGATGCCTGGTCGTACAATCCGCTAGGGTAGTTTTTCATTTTTAAAAAAAGCTCAACAAAATTACTGGAAAATTTTATCAATAATTTATTTACAGATAACATTTCCTAGCTGCTATACAAATACTTGCTGCAGTCACCCATTGGCAGAAGTACCAGGTGAAGATGAAGAGCATTTGGCTCTTGGTGTTAAAAGAGCAGCTCAGCGCAGATTGAATTATGAATTGGGAATTCCAAAGACTGAAGCTGGACTAGATGAATTTAAATATTTAACGAGAATACATTATCGTTCGCTGGGTGATGGCAAATGGGGGGAGCATGAAATAGACTATGTGCTGTTTCTTAAAAAGAAATCAATAACACTTGATCCGAATCCTGATGAAGTTAGCGAAATACATTGGGTAGCCAAAGATGCTTTTCCTGATTTTATAAAAGACGTTGGTGCACCTCTGACTCCTTGGTTTCAACTCATGTTGAAATACTCGCTGCCACAGTGGTGGGAAAATTTGGACTCCCTTGAAAAATGTCAAGATCATGTTTCAATTCAACGATTCTTGTGATCGACTACCAAATAAGGCAATTTGGAGGAGAAATTGCAAGCTGGATTTTTACTGGGAGATTAAAGGGCATATAAGAGAATAGATAATTTGAATCATACATTAAAATGTACAGCGTCCATTCAAAGATATATTTTCTTTACGATAAGTTTGAAAGTGTTTTAGAATAAAAATGAGATATTTTAAATAAAATTCATGTATGTTTTTTTTTATTTTCGACTTTTGTATTCAAATCATCTTTCCTTTTCTATATTTCGCATGTTAAAATTGGTATACATCGCGATTAGATCTTTAATTGTGCATTGCAGGGTGGAACGTCAACAACGATTCATTTTAATTTCTACACATCTATGCATTACATTACATTATACATCTATATGTTCTATGGATCACTATGGATATACTGAGAGCCCTAGGGACATTAATATTCGACAATTTGGTCATCATTCGGCGTCGTCACCACAGCAGCAGCGGTGGCGCCGCCGGCCTTTTGGAATCTAGTAGTCCAGCTAAAAAAATAAATAACAACTGTGGACTGTGGATTTACGGCCTGTGTTTTCATCGGTTATGTTTCTAATAATTTCTAATCTAAACAATACGAAAAAAATAAAGCGAATAAAAATCATAGCTGAGAACGGCATATGATGATTTAAAATTTGTTTCCATAAATTACAGAGGTGTGAGCAAATAAATGATGGGTATAAGCTGCGTGCACGAGCAGCGTCTTCTGCTGGTCCATTGTTTATTCAGCTGTGTTTACTTCCCTGTAATTCTGATACTCTTGAAATATAACGAGAGCTTTTACACCGTAGGATCTTTCAAATTTCTACCAATTTTGACAATTCTTGTTTGCCAAAGTGGTGAAATTGGCATTTTCAATGACACAGAAACAACAGCAGGTTTTTTTTATGAAGAGCATATGTAAAGCCAAATGCTCGTTCAAAAAAATTGTGGTCGAAAGCAATTAAAGATTTATTTAAATTTTCTGTAGTCATGTTAACTTTCGCCTTTTCAAGCCAAAAATTCACTCTCAATTTTTTCTACTCTATAGTCTGGTCTGTCTATAAAACAATTACTCTCCATTTCAAATTCGAAAATATGAACTTTTGACATTCGTATGGCCAATAAAAATTACATTCGCAGTGAAAACTATCTTAATATATATATTTTCGAGTAAATACGAATTCAAAGAAGAAATATTCCACGTCCGCTGACAGATGACAAAAATACGCTGACAGGGACTTTTTTTTATTGATCAAACCGTGTCGAACATATTCAATTTCGAAAATTGCAGCTATCTCTCTCGCACTCACGGTGGCGAGATAGCGATTGCTCCAACACCTTTAACTAAACAGTCATTTTTTTTGTCAATACAGATAAAATTGAACTTTTTCTTTTGGAAATAGTATAAAAAATTCATTAAATTTATTCAAAGCTCGTTTTGGTCCAAATTGATTGAAAGTGATTTACGATTTATTTTTTATCGAAACCAGTCTCCAATATCACTGAGTTGGTTCAAATTTATTGAACATAAATGAATTCCATTTTTTGCTTGGAAAGTGGTAAACGACATACAAGATGATCATCAAACATTTATTATTTCCTTGCCATCAGGAAACAGATAATGTTCATTTATAATTGAGTGAATGAAAAACAGGAAGATATTAGATAAAAATAATCATTGAACAAATAACTATATAACAGTCATGAAGAAAAATATATTTCTCTTAATTTATAATCCGGTTTGAATCAATCCGATTCGTCAATATTAAACATCGTCCCATTTTCCAAAGAATGTTGGGATATTTATCATTAATAGTAGCACCTTTTCTACTTTTTTCTGTGACGATTATTCGTTTGAAAGATAATTTATACTTTTCATCCATAATATTTTCATCTCGTTCGGTTTTCACAGCGATTATTATAATAGTCGACCAGTTTACTTACATTAGATACCAAGATATAATCCATTAATCGAAGTACAGGTATGATTTTCATTGCGTCTTTCATTTCTTTGATTTTTCATTCTTTCATTTTTTTGTACACATAATTTCTATACATTATTTGGGAAATAATATTTTTCACTTTACAAATTTCATTGACAATATTCTGCAATTTTTATAAAATATAATCGATCAGCAATTTTTCATGTTTAAGCCATTTCTATTTGGAATATTCCACGCAATCATTTTTTCAATTCCGATATAACATTATATAAAACCAAACACAGTTTTTATTAACAAACAAACTTTCTTGAATAGAAATTATAAGGGTAACTCTGTGTGAAAGCCTGAGTTTTTTTTGCGTTAAAGAAAAAACATACAGTTTAGAAAGTTAGACAATTTTTTTATTGATATTTCAACTCTATGGCAGAATTTTCTCACTCCAATATCTCAGGTAGATTCGGTGTTGCCCCACCACCTGAGATATTGGAGTGGGAAAATTCTACTATAGAGTTGAAATTCTACAAAAAAACCGAGGAACATTTAAATGTCATCGTTGCCACAAAATGCGATAATGCGATAAAACGATAATAGTCAATAATTATATGAAGTTCTTTAGGCTGATTATAAATCTTATTAGGCACTAATTCTTTCCGAATAAATTGTCCTGGATTTAAATCATTGAATTTGCATCTAGTTTGCAATATGGATCATTAAACGTTCACGTTAAAAGTATATTAATGGAGTTGAGGAGGTTTTCGATCAGTTGATCCCGCGCTTCTAAATAAGAATCAGCTAGCCCCATTTCTACGATAATTGGGGTGCTGCTGAGTTTGCCAACAACGATGACGGGGTCCGGGGTGTTCGATATAACGTTATATTCTACCTCCAATCCAAGAAGACTCGTAACAGTCTTTAGAGTCTCTTGTTTCGACATTTTTGGATAAGGATTCGATAAGCTGAGTCTCTCAAGGACTGTTTCGCGAACGCATGACTCATAACTATCCCTAAATATTAAATGACTTTCGTTCAGATCAATTCTTTTAATGTCTTTTTTAATGTTCCTGTACGTTTTAAGCTTGGTATATAATCTGTTTGCTTTCACGGCTGAGTCTTTGACAGAAATGGATGGCTCATCAATTTTAAAATCTAGGAAACTCATGCCTCGGATGTTCTTCTCAATAGCTTGGTATTGCTCGTTCATTAGTTGACTCTTCTCTTTGTTCACATTTCTCACCAACTTGTCAAGCATTTCCTGAGCTGCGTCATGCTTTGCTTTCTTTTTTGTATTTGCTGACGCCTTGATTTCGATATCACCGATGCAACACACAATGGTATACACACGCTTGTGCGGTGGCCCAGATACTCCTCCATCCCGGTATTCCGGCAGCTTCAATTTCCATTCTATGCAATATTCCTGTACAGTAATGCATTTCAGATCTGCAGAAAAATGACACTCGTGATCTAGAGAGGGGTTTGTTACAATTATTTCATTTACTCACACTCAATTTGCCCACAGAATTTATAAAAATTCCTGTATGGGATGTTTCTTTGAAGCTGGACAAATAATAACTGCCAATTTCTTGCTCAAGGTCCTTAGATTGTTTGGGTTGTTGGGCAACATTTGCAATATGATTTTTACCCAAATCAAGCAACTTCAACAAAGCTTTGGCAGCTTCATGTTTGGCATCTTTCTTATTCGACGCAGTGCCACAAGCTGAAATGCCTGATGGATACCCTGACAAACTCACCTTGAAAGTGAAATTGGTTGGTCCGTGTACTGCTGCATTAGAGATAAGGAGGTACTCTGGCACTCCCCACATTTTTTTGACTGAAAACTCTTGTAGAGTCGAAACAGGTGTTTTGCTCATGATCTTCAATTCAAAAAAATTAATTCATTAAAAAATCGATTATTTAAAGTTTTTTTCTAAATATATTGTAATTGTAGTTGTGATCGAATATGTGAACACAGAAGAACATCTTTTTTACTTTTCATTTATGAATTCTCTTGTTTTGATCTTCTTTTTAAAAACGTTTCATGAATTAATTTTCGTACATTATTTAGTGACTTGTTTATTTTTATACTATATTGATGAATAATAAAAATACTCACGGATGCAAATCGTTGGTAGATCAATTTTGGAGCAAGCGGATTTCTGAATTTGAGGGCGATTCGTGAAGGATGACGAAATTGTGACAGCAGGCTGCAACTGGAATGGACAGGCTCCAAGTTTTATAATCTTATGGTAACACGGTATATAGATTTTTTTGGAAAGTTTGAACCATGGATTTAACCAAATATTCGATAGTGCACTTTACTATTGATGGCTCGAATCTTTTCTGTTCTGAAAAATATTACGTGGTCAAGCCTCATTGGTTTTGAACACTTATGAGCAAAACACATATCTTAAGGTGGAACGGTACCTTTTTTGCGGGGCAGGCGGTGAGAGGGGTACTCCTATGCTTTAACATGGGAAGCCTCTCGTGTTACCAACTGCACATGAGTTCAGTTTCTGGATTTGAATTTACATGCAAAATGATAATTGTGTACTTTTTAGATGAAAAAATTACTATTTCAAACATAATATTTCAAATTTTAGTGAAAAAAAGCTCCTTGTGTGATATTTGAAAATATTGAACATTTCACAATAGTAGCTTTGATAGCGGCAATGCAGCGTTATATAGCTCCAGTTTTTAACTGTTGGCTGCCCTGCTCAAGCTCGAGAGGAGCAAAAGAGAGTTTGGACCATGGCAGAAAGGTACGAAGGACGTTTTATAACCGCGAAACAGAAAAAAAATCGTGAAAGGCTCGTTAAAGTTGGGAGAAAATTTAAAAAATCAAAAATTGAAGAAAAAGAGGTACAAAAGGCAGAAAAGATTGCAAACGAGGAAGAAACAAAATTTTGCGTGGTAGAAGGACGCCGAATCGTCGATTTCGAGGTTATGTGTCAACATCTCCAATGCGTATCGTGTAACGAAGATTTGTCACTACGGCATATTGAACGAGAGAATCGTCAGGGATTGGCATCAGTATTAACGATACGATGTTTCAAGTGTTTGTTTTTAAACAATGTACCAACATCGAAGCAACATTTCGATGTGAATACCAAAAAATTGTTATTCGACATAAATGCTAATGCTGCTCTGAGTAAGTACTTTTGCATATTGACTATTATATACTAAACTGTTAAAAATCTAAGAATTTAAGATTTGTTTTTTAGATGTGCTTATAGATAGGATTGTGTTAAAAACCTAATCATGTAATGTTCAATTATTTTATATAGGTACTTTGCATAGCGGGTTGGGATACGCAAGCACTCAGAGATACTTAGAAACCATGAACATCCCAAGTATGAGCTGGAAAACCTACAAGAAATATGAGAGAGTGGCAGGACAAGCAATAGAACATGTCGTGAAAGAAAGCTGTTCAAAAGCAACGGCTATAGAGCGCTCACTCACATTACAAAATCATGCTCAGATAGAAAAGCTTCTGTGAGTTTTCGCGATAATCGTATCATTTCTACACATTTTATCATGTTCAATCATTGTTTTCTATTTAATGACTTGATTATTTTACAACTCAAGCTATTACACTATATTTATGAACGCTTTTACACGCCCCTATATACATTTTATACAACTGCATATTTTTTTGCAAATCATTTGATCGTGATTATTATCATTTTTGAAAATTATTATAATACAACTATTATCGTATGGATAATTAAATTAGTTTCAATTATAAAAATTAAGAAATATTCGAGTAACCAATTATAAGGACGCGAGCACACTCTGGTTTACGTTGAGTTAGCGCAATAACTGTCACATTCCAATTTTTTTTTTACACAAGTATTTAATATTATTATGCCTCGAGCTCATATATTTTTTTTATTGTCTAACTTCGCTAACCAATAGAAATTGTATTAACTGATTATTATTCAGAAGCACGTAAACACTCAACCATAATTTTTACAGTCAGCGATTGTAAATTTTTTACTTGAATAATAAATTGTTTTCTACGAGTACTTTTTTTTTAACCTGTAGTATTCCTTCAAAAATATTTTGGTTCATTCACGATAGGCCTGAAGATTTAAGAGTAGGGTTCATCGTACAGAGTCCGAGTGCGTCTTCTGGGATTAACCAAAGTCAAGAATTTCCGATGGAAGCTAAATCATTTGAAGAAGAAAGTTCCATGACTGCCTTGGCAGAATCGGGGACTGAGGTGCCATGGACTTCGGCGATAACTGCGTCTCCCGATAAGATGCCAATTCACAACGTTCGATTGATGGCATCATACGACATGGGTTGGAGCACTCGAGGAAATGGCTACCAATATGATAGCTTGAACGGTTACGGAGCTCTTATTGGTACACAATCGAATCTCGTCCTGGATTATGAAACGAGAAATCGAAAATGTCGTATGTGCGATCTTGGCCACCCTGTAGAGGATCACGATTGTAGGCTCAATTTTTTTGGTAGCGCAAAAGCTATGGAGCCGGAAGTTGCAGCTTCTTTAGCAACAGGTAGCCAAATATTAAAAGCCCACCATGTTTCAGTCGGTGTGTTAATAGGAGATAATGATAGCTCGAGCATTTGTGCTGTGCGCAAAAAAAGTTCGCATGAAGTCATTAAACATTCTGATTTCAATCATACGTCAAAGGGGGTGAAAAATATGTTGTACAAAATTGGCAAGGATAAAGATCCTGATGGAGAACTATCTCCAGATGCCATAAAATATCTACACCGTTGCTTCACCTATGCCGTAGCGCAGAATAAGGGTAATACAGATGCTGTGAAAAGTGCAATATTGAATATACCCTTTCACGCATTCAACATTCACAGAAAATGCGGAACATGGTGCAAATACGTACGTGATCCCGAGAAATACAGTCATTCAGATATTACTAACTTTAAGAATGACATCTTATTCGAAGAGTTGAAAAGAGTATTCACAAAATTATCTGACAATGCTGATAAATTCTCTGCGGGAGCTTCTAGTCAAGCCAACGAGAGCCTAAATAGTATAATGTCAAGAAAAGCTCCTAAAAATATTTGCTACAGTCGCAGTGAGTCAGCCGATATTAGATACGCTTGCGCTGTAGGGCAAAAAAATGAAGGTGAGCAGTACATTCAAAATGCCATGACGAAAGTATTAGAGATGAGTCCAGGAACACGATGTTCCAAGTTCGTAGAACGAAGTGACAGAGTAAAAAAATATAGAACAATGAGAGCAAAGACACCTGCTGCAAAGTGGAAACGTCGGTGCCTACGAAATCAACGATCTCAACTTCGACATAACAAACAACAAACAGAAGGTCGAACTTACGAAAGACACATGGGATTATTAGAGATACCAGCCGTCGATGGTGATTCATTATCAAACTATATGATAGAGAATGATGAAAATTTGTTTGTATTTTTCGATTTAGAAACTGCGGGATTGAAAGACACATGCGATATTCTCCAAATAGCATGCAAATCGGGTAATATTGAATTTAATAAATATATGAAACCCCGCCATGCAATTCCATCGAGAGCATCTGAAATACACGGTATAACTAGCGCAGAAGGTGAGCTATATCACAACGGACAACAAGTTTTCTCACAATCCGCGTCGAATGTTCTCGAAGAATTATGTATTTATTTAAATAATTTCAAAAAACCGTGTATTTTCGTCGCGCATAATTGTTCTTTCGATGCCCCTCGTTTGATGCGAATAATCGTTAATTGTTCAGTGATCGAAAAATTCAAGCCACTTATTGCTGGTTTTTGTGATACGCTGCCTCTTTTTCGTAAAAAGTTCCCGGAACGAAAAAGCAAAGGACAAAATTCTCTCACGACATTGGCCACAGAGACTCTGAGTAATATAAGTATAGAAAACGCGCATGATGCTTCGTATGACACATTTTTATTGCAAGAATTAGTTCGTTGCCATTTCTCAGTGGATGAACTTGCGAAAGACTGTAAAAGTTTTGACGATATTTTACAACTTTTGCTAAACAAACCAAAAATTGCGAATACGATGCAAACCTTAGCACCCCTCGATACAATAATATCCTGTGCGATGAGAAAGAGACTGGCAATTGCTGGAGTTAATTACTCATTAATAGTGAGTACTTTCCACCGCAATGAGAAAGAAGCTATCGAATTACTCGAGCAAAGAGAAGATGGCAAACCCCAACTTATTAAAACAAAAAAAATGTTATTAAAGATACTGGATTTTTTAAAAAAACAGTCATGATTCGTGATTTCAACCAAAATTTAATATTAGTATCATTTGTTATTTTATGAACAAGATATATTTATTGTTATTCTAACTCAAGAAACAAATGTACATTTCCAAAGAAAATTAAACAAAAGCCTGATTGATTTCTATATTATTTGTATGTTATTGACCTAAACTTAGACCTCATTATCTTGAACAAATCATAGTCACTATTACCATTTAAAAAAAAAGCAAATGTTTGGGTGCTTGCGTGAGCGAGACAGCGATTGAAAGGGGGCAGGCATCGTTTCCAGGCAATCTATAAGTCGCACTGCATATATATAGGTATAGGAGAACGCGTTGACCGATGCGACGTTGCCGCATTTCTAGCTATGTCCGCCAGAAGAGAGAGACAAACTTCGTTTGTTAATCTTCTTTTGCACATTGCAGATAATCGGTACGGTGAAATCACTACAAATTTCGCGAGAGGTATCTTGATAGTTGACTTATGCAATTGTGTTCGTATTATCAAAAAGTGACTTTTTTAACAGTAGTTTTCAATGGTTTTCTGCGTTTTTTTACGCTTTTCCATAAGATTCAACGTAAAAAACTAATTCAGATTTCTTAGAAACGGTATGGTCGAACTCGTTGAAATTTCGCGAGCAACTTTTTTACACATTTTCAAACATATCTGCCAATTTTCATCAAAATCCCTCTTTTTTTATATATGGTACCGTTCCACCTTAATATATTAATGTCTGGTGTATATATATATTTTTCCATTTCAACTACACAGAAACGGAATTCCCGAAACTCCCTGGCAACAAGCGAACAGCTGATTGAAGTTTTCGAACATTTTTTAAAACACGAGTATATTCCCACAACAATAACACACATTGAAACTTGAATTTAGATTTTTTAATGCTTAAAAATAAATAGGATCAGTGTATATTGTTTGGCGTCCGAGCCATTCTTCTATGATCAATTGATCATGTCATTTTTTTCATTCCGTTCTGTTTGTTTATCAAGAAGTATCTCAAATCTCAATTGCTCGCGAGAGGCAAGTTAGGCCACTGACAGCCACTGAACTTTCCTAATGGGAGCGCTGACTCCCATAAAGTCCTAACGGGCCCGACTGCTCCGAGAGAGAAGGTACACATATCCGTAAATGCGTTTCCTTTTTTATTTTATTTGCGCGCATGCACATATTTTTTTGTACAGTCTGAACAGAAAATTGTTTTCTCTGGCGTGCAATACTTCCATTTAAGGTTAGTTTGCGAGAATTGTGTATAAATAAATTTTACCACATAATATACAAGTGTAATAATTATTCAATACCTTTATTCATTAGATTAAGTATTTTTATAAAAGTAATCACTATTTTGTTATCGTTTATCACATTGTTTGATCACCGCAGCTGTGGCCAACGTTCTTCGCACTCTCTCTTTTTGGTTGGTGGGATTAATCCTCAAAACAACACAACACCTTCTTCTTCTTCTTTCCTTTCGGAGGGGCCTCGATAGAGGCGCTCCCTCCTGGCCTCTGGACCCTCTGGACTCCCGTATCGGCCAATGGGCGTCTCGATAACACACACTCGCAGTGTGCAGGCTCAACTAGCGGCGAGGTCGCCACAAGTTGTCGTCGTCGCCGCAGCTATTTTTTTTTTGGTGGACTCTACCGCAAAGACAAACTGTTATGGCCGTTTTCTTCGACGCGGTTCAAACTCAGTTAAATTTTTTTCATATAGTTTCGAGATAGGATGAACCGAGTTTCATCCTCTCGATTCATCCTATCTCGAAACTATATTAAAAAAATTGAACCGAGTTTGAACCGCGTTGGAAACGGCCATTAGGCAGTGTTGCCAGTGGTTGCCAGTGTCAGTACAAATGTATTATGCCCGTTTTCTTCAACGTTAATCTGAGTTTAAACTCGGTTTATCCTATCTCGAAATTATATAAAAAAAAATTGAACTGAGTTTGAACTGCGTCGGAGAAAACGGCCATTAGATTCAGTACTATTGCTCATTTTTTAGTACGCACGTACGACGGAAACGAAACTCACAGGGCCGACTTATCTCTCGAAACGCTCAGTCATGGCCGTTTTCTCCGACGCGGTTCAAACTCAGTTCAATTTTTTTCATATAGTTTCGAGATAGGATGAACTGAGTTTAAACTCAGATTAACGTTGGAGAAAACGGGCATCAGCGTTTCAGTGTATAATGGCCGTTTTCTCCGACGTGATTTAAAAACTCAGTTCAATTTTTTTCATATTGGGATCTGACCTATGCGCCATTTGCGCCATTTTTAGCTTGGCATGTCAGATCCCAATAGTTTCGACTTAGAAGTAGAATGAACCGAGTTTAAAATTAAATTAAAAAATAACGAATCAGGGGCTTACTTAACAGAGGTCTCGCACGACCATTGAACGCAAGTTCGCAGCAGTGCTCTCAGGACCGTGTCTCAGGACAACACATGAAATGCATGGAAGGAGGAGATTAGCCGAATTGAGAGAGAAGTAGTAAAAATATAAAAAGTCTTCACGTGTTTTGCTGCCGGTATATACGTTAGTTCATAAAGTTATTTGGTTAACATAACCTTTAATTGAAACGCCGAATGACCCGAATGGAAATTCTAAAGTGAAAATCCTACGTTATGTGATTTTCAAATTATTATATTTAGTTTAAAATTACAACAATAACTTTCACAATCAAAACCGACAATGTTTACTGTGTGTTTGAACGCTTCATTGCGTTCGAACAAACTTGGAGCGAGACCGTGCATCCTGCTCAGTACGAACATTCGACGTACTTTTTGTTGTTTAGTCCAACTAAAAACGCATAACAATGGAAGAATAATTTGCACATATGATCGTAATGGTTATCGATATTTAAACCATAATTTCACAAACTCAAATTACGTAAGAAAACTTTTAAACGTTGAACTAAGTTCGAACTGTCAAATAGTGCGGAATTATGCGAGTGAAAATGTGATCAAGAAAGAAGATGTCTTCGGCGTCCTGGGTGATCGGAAATTTGAAAAAATCGAGATGGACGAAGATGAAAAAAAGGAAGAAGAATTTGTTGAAAATGAAGCACGGATACCGCGACGTTTGAAACCTTCACCAGGCGGTTATGCCAATCTCATCAAATCTCATATTCAAAATAAAAATTTGACAGCCGCAATGGAAGTGTTGGATTTGATTAAGCTGAACCGTGACAAACCCAATGTATACATGTACAATTTATTGCTCCGAGCATTTGCTGTTGCAGGAGATTTCAAAAAATGTCGATCACTTTATGCTCTAATGAAAAAACGTGGCTTGGCATGTAATGGGGCAACTTATACAAGTATTTTAAACGTATGTGCCAATTATCCGCACAAGGAAGTTGCTCTTGATTATCTCGAGGGTTTAAGACAAGAATTTGCAAAAAAAAACATTGTCTTAAATGAAACTCACTACAATACTATGATAAAGGCCTATGGCCGTCATGGCGCTATCCTGGAAGCTTTTAGCTTAGCTGATGAAATGAGAGATAAACGCCTGTCCACCAATGAAATTACTTTCAATTCTCTTCTTATCGGAACAATTTCTAATCGTGAAGCTGGCCTTAGACATGCTTTGGTTATTTGGCATCTTTTACGAAGACACGGGATCAAACCCTCAATAACCACTTACAATTTGTTCTTAAGAGCTATCAGAGATACGAAGCTAGGAGAACTAAGAATCAATGACTTTCTCATAGAAGCACCACCCCATACTCAAATATATTTGAACAATGAAAAAAAACCAGATTTGTTGGCTCAACCTCCAGTTGTTAACAGTCTCCTTTTCACTGAAATTGCACTCAAAGAAGATGCAGAAACGATTCAGCCCAAAAAAGCTATTTTAGAAATTGAAACTTCAAAGAAAAAGAAAGATGTAAGCAAAAGTGAAACAGACACAAACTTACCATCCGAAATTGATTCTATTTGCAACGAAAAGTCTCTCATTGATCAACAATCTATCATAAAAAATACTCCGCTAGAAGCAATTCGTATGAAAAATCGTTTGATACTCTTTGGTGGTGTAGCAGGGATTCTTCAACACATGGAAAAAGATGGAGTTATTCCTGACACCAAGTCCATGACTCTTCTCATGGAACTCACTCCTGCCTCTAACGAATGTGAACGCAGCATCCTTCAAGTTGCCAAAGCTAAAAAGATACCTTTGGATATTGATTTTTTCAATATGCTTATGAAAAAGAGGAGTCTTCGAAGAGATTATAAGGGAGCCAAGGTAAATTCTCATGGAAGTTTTTGAAACAATTGCTTGTTCTCTTTCCGAGGTAACGAGAGTTTTTTTTTTTTAATTTTTGACATATTTAGGAAATCCTCGATGACATTCAACGCAATGGACTGTTTCCTGATATTATAACTTGGGGAATTCTTGCTCTTGGTTGTCACACTCTGGCAGATGCTCAGCAACTAATGGATGGTATGGAAGTAACCGGACACAGATTGAACGAAATAATAGCTGGAACCTTAATCAATAACGCTTGTCGAAAGATGCGATTCGCCTACGTCCTTGGAATTATGAATTCCATGTCTCACTTACGCATACAACCTAATTATGAATTGTATTGCACCCTTGATGCATTTGAGAAAGAAGTGAAAGAAATGATGAGAAGTAGGGTGAGTAGACATTTGAATATTATTCAATCTTCTTTTGGAGCAAAAATCAAAATAACATCATTTTTTTGAGCAAATGAATTCTAGTCAGTCACGTTAATTTTTCATTCGATTCTATATTTCAATATCTGCTGAAAAATCGATTTTTCGATATTTTTTACGAATTAATCTAACTAAACTAAATTAAAATGAAAAAAAAAAAAAAAAAAAAAATCATAAAGAACTTTCAAAACTATTTTACAGAAATCCACACGAACAACCAATCATCCGGCATTCAAAGCGGGCGCAGTGAATTTCCAATTGGCATACAAAAAATGGCGAGCAGAGATGAAGCAGCGTGATGAAATTAAAAAACAAGAAAAAAGAGAAAAAATCGCAGAAAAAAAAGCTAAACGCAATTGAAACAATACTGTTTATATGTAAATAAAAATATTTTTAACAAAAATACACAAAAAGAATAATGACAATCAACCTATCTTCAGATGTTGGTCGAATTTCTGATTATTTAGTACTTATGTTCAAACTGTTATTCGGTTTGAGGGATTCTCAACAATGAGGGATTCTCGATCAAAGATTTTGAAATGAATAAGAAATTGAATGATTGAAAGAATATTGAAAATCATAAGAACATTCATTATTTATTTGAAATTTATTGATTTGAAATTCTGATAACGTAATAATCGTCTAACGAATTCAACAGATTTCGACAAAGGTGTTTATACTAATAATCGTAAACGAAAAATAGAAACTGAACGGCGACACGATCAAAAAGTGCTGCGTAATAGACGTTTTAATTTTTTTTTTACAGCTTTTGTTTAATTCAGCCGCGTGTTTCGATCTCCATAAAATCCTTGAAACATTAGATGATCAATGTACACTGAGAGAAAAGGAAAGTATTTCGAAATACTTGGAAGCATTTGGCTCATCGAAGATAAGGAGAACGTGGCTCAGAAACCCACGAACGACACCTCGTGCCAGCAATCACTCCTCTGGGAGGACAGGTTCCTCTTATACTAAGTTTATTGTATCCCGTCGGCCCTGTTGGCTGTGCTCCACATGTTTCCAATGCTACAAAATCGTCCACGTGGAGGGACGGTGGCCTCGAAGTGTTCGGGGGCCTTGACCTGAAGGGATCCGCTCCTCGACCTGCACCGCCAGCCGTTGAACCACTTCTCATTGAATTTACAAATTGAGCTCTTCCACGCATGGGTGTAACTGAAAGAAAAAAAAGAAAGACGATTATATAGCCAAATGCAAAAATTTCATTTGAAAAGATTCTTAATAGAAAACTTCTCTGTTGATTTCACAATACTTCATGAATGAACACACAAATTTGGGAAAATATTTACCAAAAGGCTGTTTCGTTTTGGCAGTTGGTACATTAGTCTGTTTCTGTGAATCCCTAGAATCTTCAGGTCCTTCGTTTCGCCCCTTCGGTTGAATAGGTTGAGTCGAATCGTCGGGGGGTACGCGCGAGCACAACAACTGAGCCTCGGTAAGAAGATTGAAATCGGTGGGTAAAAGTTCAGCGGCAAGAGCGAGAAGATCGACAGTATTGTTCACATCGTTGTTTCCCGTGGTCGAGGAATCAACGAAAGTCCGTTTTCTCGTGTGTCGAGAATATCTTCCGTAATGACCAAGTGATCTTTGTGAGAATTGATTGAGAAGCGTATCGGGCGTAGGTAAAAGTGGTTCGAGCATTTCTGGCACAGCATCCTTTTCATCTTTGCCATCAACGCTGGTTCTAAGTTTTTCAACGAGCTCCTGGGCGCCTTTGAATTTCTCCAGAGGATGTTGCCCGCTCTTGTCCCATGAAAGTAGCGAGGCGAGCTGGGCCACACGGAGATACAACGAACGCTCTGCATTTTTGCAAGACACAAGATTTTCCAAGAAAGATACGATTAACGATTCCAATGCATTATCTTCGAATTCCGTTTCCATGGGTTCAACCTTTTGCAATCTTCTACCGGAAACGTGCTCCAGCAAAGATCTCAGAGCCCCAGGATTGTTTTCGAGACAACTTTTAACGTGATACAATCCGTAATTATGCCTCGTCAGGGAAACGAGTATACGAAGATCACTCTCAAGTACATCATTCGAGTATTTTGGAGCATTGGCTAAAACATCGATGAGGGCGGCGAGTATGGACAAGAGAGGATCTTTGCTCGGGACCGAATGAGTGAGTCGTATTTCGAAAGGTTCGGAGCTGTTTTCATCCTGAACGAGACTGAGCTTGTCGTCGCAGAGAATATTAAAAGTATCGAGAATTTCGAGCTGCACGTTGTTGAAATTGGTCGTTTTGAGTGTTGCGCACATCGTGTCAACGACCGGTGGATACTTTTGATCGGATTTCACTTGAGCTCTGGAAGTAGGACTGAGAAGAGTCAAGAGAGTGGCTTTCAGAGGCGCGTGCATCGCCAGGTCAGCGAGGAGAGCGAGAACTGGTGAATTGTTCTCGAGCGGTGTAGCGGCGAGGATTCGATCAAGGAGACATCGTCCGACGACGAGAGCGCTCGGTGCCGCCAAATCGCTTATCTGTTTGCACACGTTGGACAATAAATTGAGTAGTGTCTCGTCCCAGCTGGCGCACAATAAGCAGAGAGTTTCTGTCAGATTAGTAACTTGTGCTTGAAGATGAGCAGACCATAATTTCCGCAGACCCATGGCTCTCGTGATTTCCTCGTTCGGATGAGTTTCGTCAAGCTGAAAAATCGGTGGCAGAAGACGGGACAAGAGTCTCAAGCCCGGTACAAAATTGGCTGGACAAGCCGATATCATTTTCAATACTTCACCGATCATTTGCGTCCATAATGATTTCGCAACGTTTCCGGCACCATCCGAATCGACAGCGCGAGTAAAGGCCAACAGGGTCTCGGCTATCTCGTCCGCAAGATATCTCAACGACGAACTGGAATCGGGGATCGCCTCGACGAGGGCCCAAACTCCCAACAAGGGAGCAACGGCCGTTAAATCTTTAAAATCCGTTGCCATACATTTTACGAGACGTTCGATCAGAGCGCGAACGAGTTTGACACACGGTAACAAAAGTGCAATCAGAGCTAATCCTCTTCTTCCGTTTAGCGACGCACGATGAAGATGAGGCTGTTCATAGAAATGGGCTATTTTCGAGAGAACGGAAACGAGCGCGGTCAAACCATCAGCTGCGAATAACTGAGTCAATGCGTTTCTGTGCTTGAGCTCGAGGTAACTCTCGAAAGGATCCATATCGGTGTTCGATGGAAATACGAGGTAATGTAAGATTCGACAGGCGGTCAAGAGTTCTCCGGGCAAAGAGGCAGCTTTTTCGGCATATTTTCTCACGGTTCCAACCAAAGATGTGACGTCACCGTAATTCCAATTAGACGATTGACCAGCGACAGTTAAGTGCGGCACGATGTCTCTCAACGTGCCGTTGTTACGAGCCTCTTCGAGTATCGCCGAGGCTCGCGTTTGGATAATCTCGACTCTCTCTGAATAACGCACAGTTACGGATATTATCTCAGCAGCGAATTCCACGAGATCGGGATCACTCAAGTAAGGCATGAGATAATCGATGAAACCGTTCAGAGGTAAAACTGCGATAACGGCTTGTAATCCTTCCGGGTAAATGAGAAACGTATGCAATTTCCTTAACGGCAGCCACCAGTCGTTCGACAACGACGAATTCCCAGGCTGCTGATTTTTCAGCTGAACGAGACATTGCATCACTTGTAAACGCCAAGCTAAGACGCACCCCGGTCCAGGTTTTTCATAACGCATGGCTCGTAATATCGACCTCGAAACTTCGGGCTGACTAAGTAGATACAAAAGTCCTTCCCCCGTATTTGCAAGACGCATGAGGAATTTTCGCGTCGCTGCTACGAGTCCACGATCGGAAGATGGAGAAGTAAGAGCAAGTAAAAGACGGCGTGCGAGGCCGTGATGCTCGAAGTATGCTATCAGATGTCTTCGTGGATTTCTGGACTGCTCACGTCCGAATTCCATCTGTTTGCTCGCCGGTAACTGTCTCTTAGGTTGCGCCATTAGAGTCGGAGCGCAGACGTAAGTTTGGGTGAGTTCGTTCAATGCTAATTCACTCATGTTATTCGGGTCTCGCGATGCCTCGAGTAATTCGTAAACGTGAATTTTTCGAAGCATCGATGTAAGAGCGTATTTCAATCTCGCGAGTTTTGCTTCGTCCAACATTTCTAACGTAAGACGATAAAGATTGTTGTCGGATTTCAAAAATTCTTCAACGATTTTTGGGCTGAGAAGAGACGCATCGAGGGCTCGAAGAGCTGCGAGTTTCACCGGCAACGCTACGTTTTCACGCATGCACAGAGTCAAGAGTTTTTTGGGAGCTGATACCTTCAGTAAGATCTCTGGGCCTCCGACCAGAGAACACGACGCTTCGGCGAGTCTTACGCCTACTTTGACGTGTCTGACTTTGTAAGCTGGCTGCGGTTGACCTCGTGCCAGATCGAGATCTAACGAAGCGTTCACTATTTCTGTCCAATCGCGGAGATCCTCGCTGTCTAATTGATTGACCGAACCGAGGAGCGAGCACAGTGATTCGCAGCTGTGTACAAACGTCTCTTTCTCCTGTCCTGGCGCAGCGTTGAAATTCGTTGTTGATTTTACTAGCGAACGGATAATTTCCCGAATTTTTTCCAACGCTGTTTCGTCATGATTTTGCGCGTCATGAAAAACACTTGCTGGAAATTTTTCCAAGTCCAGCAGTTCCGGAGGTTTTATAGCATAAAGATTATCCCCTTGCAGGGTTTCGCATTGGTAGTCAACGGAAGTTGATGGAACGTCGTCAGCCATCAATTCTTCGTCTGAAAGTATTGGCTCGAACGGCTCTACTGCCACGGAAGGCGGCTCTTCTACTTCTCTTTCTACGCGATCTTCTTCCTCTTCCGCTGATATTGATTCGGGACTCAAAGAAACCAAAGACTCGGATGGCGGTGAAGATGGCCGCTTCGCCGGCTTCCGAGGTGCGGTGGCACCTGCTTGAACTTCCTCGCCGCTCCATCTAGCTGGCTCTGGTTTTGCAGGCTCTACCGGTGTTAATCTTTGTGTTGGTTCGACCGTCTGAATCTGCTGAATTGTCGGAGATGGTGCTTGAGCTGCACTAGTTTCTTGCTGCAAAATTTTTCATAGGAGCTCTTATTGACGAAACGAAAACCCTTTGTGAAAGCTCTAGGAGCATGATCTTCCAATAGTTACAAAATTTTTTGACATAATTTTAAATTAAATAAATATAAATACATACATTAACTGTTGGTACTGGTGCAGAATTTTCAAAGTACCAATCAGGCTGGGGCTCCGGAGCTTGTGAAACACTTTCTGCTGCTGGTTCTGAACTCCCAACGGGCAAAGCTACTGTAGCTGAGGGGCCGGTACTTTCTTGAGGGTTGCTCAGAGATTTTGTCAAGGAACCATAAACAGCTAAAGTAATAGTTGTGTACCAGCCGCGCAAAACCAGCCCATCCGTGGGGATTTGTTTTCTCTCACATTCTAATTGTATATGAACATTTTGTTTGTATTCTAATCCGCCTAAAGATTCAAAAGTTGATGCACCCGGTTTACTGAGATCGTTAACAAAGAATTCTATCTCAAATTGAGATGGGTTAGTGGCGCTGTGAAAAAAAAAATCAAATATTTTAGTTTAACAGTCAAGTCAAAAGTTTTCATAATCGATGGGCAAAAACTCACCCGAGTCGAACGCCGCCAGGAAAATCGGCTTGTACACGCGCACCTAGCGGTATTATCCTAACCTCACTTATGTAAACTGGTTTAGGAAATTGTACCAAATCTAAGTTGAGCTCCTGCGACATCAAAATTCACATAAATGTATTTATTGTTATTTATCAACGACAACAATTGAATACAATCAATTGATTTTTTATAAACCAACCTCGGATATGTCGTGGGAAAAAGTATCGAAAAATAATAATTCGATGTTATCCATTTTATAAAATTATATCGGACGCTTTAATTGTACATTTAAAATTGGAACCGTAAGTCACATTAAAGTTAACGTATTTATTTTACACACACCGCACATATCAAGAGGTTTCGTTGACTGAGCGATGCAAGAATATATGTCAAACGAGAGCGTAAATAAAAAATCTTCCCTCGATTTGATAATCCGATGATCCACGAACGTGTTCACGAGAGCCCGTGGCCCGACATAACAACTGGGCAACACATACGCACAAAAAAAGTTTGAGAAACTGTTGAAATCTGAAATCAATCAGCCTAGTTCAGCAAGGTGCCACCGTTGTTGTTCACCAGTATGGCATATATGCGATGACAGCGCTACGGTAAAATTATCATTTAACAACCGCGTTGGGTTGGTTCCGTTTTGATGATTTTTCTTTTGAAGACTTACGCATTTCATGCTCTCCCTTCCCCCACTCAAGAGAAAAAGAGAGAGAACAGCGGCATTTTTTTCGTTGCATTCCGAAGATAATAGCATTACAATATCCTTATATTGAGGAATAAAAGCCGGCTCGTGAAAATTAGAGTGTCTGAGGCATTTATATTATAGAAGCAACAACGGAAAATTCGGAATGGAAACGACGGAGGAGAACGAGCACGATGTGCTAAAAAAAGTTTTAACGAACGAGGAATTGGCGCAAATACCGCAAGAAATCTGCAGGAAACTCACTACTTATTTTACCGAACATTTTGAAGAATATTTAACTGCCAAAGCGGTCTTTCAACATGGACGTCAAAGTCTCGGTAATAATCGAAAATTTATGGAATCACTGCCCTTTCTATTTTCACACTCTACATTTCGTTTCCCGCCATAACCTCTTAATTCGTTGATGCTCTTTTTTTTCTAAAATCACTCATCTTCCACTCTGACCAAACACACACTGAAGCTATTAAAAATTTTTTTTTTTTATTCACAGAACAAAAAGTCGAAAAACTTCAAAAAGAAAATGCAGAACAAAAACTTGATCTGGACGAATGCAAAGGAAAACTGGAACTTGCTGAAAGCTTTAGCTGTGAATTACAAACTCGACTTGACGAAGCAAAGAATGAAATATATAAATTACAAGAATCTGTTAAGAGGTATGAAATTGTTTAATTTTCAAGAAAAAGGCATTTTATTCTTTACATAAAATTTATAACTACGTTTGTAAATCCCGAAGAACAGATTATTTTTTAACATTTTAACCGTTGACACCTTCAATAATTTTTTGGTAATGTAAATCCTAGCTATATTCATGTTCTTATTAGTATAAAAAATATTGTATGAATCCAATAATGGAGTTTCATTTAACATTCTTTTGTAAAAGTTAAAATTGATGACGATGAAATAGAATAAAATCTAAAAAATGGAGGAGTTTTCCATTTTGTGGAGGAGGGTGGGAATAACGAAAAAAACGTAAAAAAAAAGTATATAAATATAAATATTGATTCCTGTGTTATGTAATAATTGAGGCCTGTGTTATGAATTTTCCAAATGTATATGTTCTGTACAAACATTGTTACAGATTGAGCAAAGAAAACTCGGAATTCAGAAGACAGAGAGATGCCGCAGTTGACGAAAGGGACACTTTACAGATGCAAGCAGAAAGACGTGACAATGATGTGGAGAGAATGCGCACAGAGCTTGCCTCACTGGGTAGTCAGTTGCAGGCAGCTGTGACGGCAAAATGTCAGGCCCTTGCAAAAATTGAGGAAATTCAAAGCCGCGAAATAACAGTCGATTTTAAGTGAGTTAAACAGTTTTCCTTTATTATCACAATATTGAAATGGCAAATCATCAAATATTTCATCATCTCCCCATGGATCCCTATGTAATGAAAATTTTCCAACTTTCCGCAGTAACTCTTGCGTCCTCGTTAAAGAATCAAACTTTCCAAACCTTCCATAGTAACTTTTCGGGATTCAATATCAATTAACGCTAATCATTTTGCACCCAATAGGGAAAAACGTTTCGAGCAAGAACGCACTCTCCTTTCGCAACAAATAGCAAGTTTGGAAGAAGAATTATCTAAACGAACATCAGAGTTACAAACGACACGTGCGGAATCATCGGCTCGTGCCCTTCTAACGAATACGCGTTTGCAGCAACGAGACGAAGAGTTGCGAATCGCGAACGAAGCGGTATCACAGTTGCGTGAAGCAATCGGCAATTCACAGCGTCGCTCGGATGAATTGGCGCAAAAACTAGAGGAGCAACGAAGTCACGAACTTTCGATGCACTCTTCGTACCGCGAGGAGGTTGGAGCACAAACGAGATTAGCGGATTTGTACAAGGGAATGGCCGACGAGGCGAACGCGAAAGCTGAAGAATTCAGCGAGGCTGTCAAAGAATTGCAATCGTTGTTGGAACAAGCGACCGAGCAGTATGGCACTTTGGAAACGGAGTATGGACAACTTAAGCAACAGCACGACGAAACAATCGCTGAGAATACGGAAAAAATCAGAGAACTCGAAAAAGAATTGGAACGGGCTAACGAATTATTGAAAAATATAAAGCAAGAACGATTGGACCAAGCGGTTGAACAATTGGCACCCACGGCAGCGATTGCCAGTCGCGTACTGAAGAAAGGACTGAGCTTGACTCAAATTTACACACAATTGGTTGATGCAACGAACGAGCTTGCGCTTGAGAGAGAAGAAAACGAACGTATGAAATCGCAGATGGACGTCATACTCCGGGAGCTGGAGGAAAAAGCACCGGCTGTGCAACAACAAAGAGAGGCACTCGAATTGACGCTCGAAAATATCGCAACGCTGGAGAATCAATTAGAAGAAATAAATGCTGAGAACAATCGTCTTCGCGAAACGGCTGAAGAGTCTGATCGCATGGCGAAACATCATACCAGAGAAAATATGCGTTTGAAGAGCGAGCTGGCTGATCTTGCGAGACAAGTTTGCTTCCTTTTGAAAGAATTGCAGGACAGTCGTGGCTCTGGTACAATCAACACGAGCGGTGACTTTTCAACTTCAATGGAAACGGACCTCTCCTCGTCCCAAATAATCAGCAAGAAACTCGTGACTTTCCGCGACATTGAAGAATTGCAAGAAAACAATCAAAAACTTTTGTCAATCGTGAGAACGCTCTCGTCGCGACAGGAAGAAATTGAACGAGCCACCCACGAGATCAACACCGGAGAAATGAAGGAAAAACTTGACCTCTATCTTGAACAACTCGCGGATATGCAAGCTGCGATGGATCGACAGACGAAAATGGTCGACGGTCTGGTCAGACAACGCGACATGTACAAAAACATGTATCAGCAATCATTGAAGCAAAGCAACGCTCCGGCACCCAAGGAAAATTCCGAGTCGATTGAAAAGGAAGAAACTCGTCCGAGCAACGATGAGGAATCGACCGAGGTAAATAAATCTGTCAAAGTATCAACTGAGGAGAAAGAAATGATAGCCAAGTTGGAGAAAAAAGCAGTGGAATTCGAGATAAAATGGAAGCAAGTAAGCGACGAGTATGAGACTTACAAAAAAGAAAAAGCCGCTCACGAGCGCATGATCAGTGAGGAAGTTGACAGACTCCGTAAAGAGGCCGAAACAAATTCAACTCGGTGCTGTCGGCTGAAAGCACAATTGGACACTGCTAACGAACGCTTCGGTCTTTTACAAGCGAACGTTGCTTCCTACAAATCGCAGATTAAAACGCTCGAAGAAAAATGTTCGAACTACAACACTACAATTGGCAAACACGAACAGAGCTTGATGATTCTCAAAGACGAAGCAATGTCAGCTCAAAGTCTTTTGTCACGAGCCGAGGTTAAGGTGGAAAATCTGCGACAAGAACGTCAATTGTTACGAGACTCCGAAAGCCGGTTGATGAAAGAACGGGAAGTGCTTCATCGTGAGAGACAAACTCAGGCGATGCTCAGAGCCGATGTCGAGTCTATCAAAGCCAGTCTTGAACGTTCGCAAGCTGAAGGCCAATTAAGAGCTGAACAACGCTTGGACGATGCCACTCGCGAGTGCGCTGCTTTACGTCGTCGTCTCCAGGAAGAACAAGATCGTTTCAGAGAACTGTCTTCTCACTTGGAACGTCAACTTACCCTCGCACAGGAACGTCTCAAGGAAGAACATGATTTGGCTGAACGTACGTGCAATGAACTTGAAGAAGCCCGCAACGCGAAGGCTGAACTCGAAAGGAAGGCTGAAGAACTCGAGGCTAAATTACGCGAGTCTGCTGCTAATTCACGAGCCAAACCGATCACAGGTGTGTTTATACCATTAATTGTATTAATTATCCCGCAAATTGACTTTTCTGTACAAAAAGTTTATTTTATTGATTCTGCAAACAAAAAATCGGTCAATTTTCAATCAACCAGTGATATATATTTTTATTTTTCATTTATTGAAATATTCGTCGAATGTCTTAGGTGACGAGAATCTCGCAAAGAGATTGAAAGAATTGGAAATCCAGTTGGCGAACAGCAACGCAACGGTGCGATCGTTATCGGAACAGTTGAAGGCCTCGAGACAACAAAGTCAGCAATATTGCGACATAGCCGAGAGTACGGAAGCCCAACTGCGAGAATTGACTACTCAGCATGAACAGACGAAACGGGAATTGCAAACAACATTGGAATCCTCCCGCGAGGAAGCTGCCAACTTGGCCAAACGTGTCAAAGAACTAGAAGCCGAATTGGTGAAAGCACAAAGCGGCCTTCAGGAAACGGACGCAGAATTGCGCGAAAAATTGATCGCTGCCGAAGCCAAACTCGAAGAACTCGACGAAGTTAAAGGCGAACTCGAACTCATTAAGAGTGATCTGCAAAGCGCTTCACAGGCTGCCAAAGAAGCTGAGGAAAAATATGCCAGGGAGATGGTTCTTCATTCTGCTGATTTGCAGGTTAATATATTGAACGAAAATCATGAATTTTTTTTCTTTTCCCATACACAAATTGTCTTGCATGAAATCCTTTTAAAAAATGTTAAACTTTTTTCGGTTCTAGACTCTTGCGAAGCTGAAGGAGGAATCGCAGTCGGTGCAGCAAACTGTGGCCCAACTTAGTCAAGAGAAGTCGTCGGCGATTGAAGCTCTGGAAATGGCGAAGGCAACGTGGCAAGAGCGAGAAAAACGTTTGACGAGTGAAATCGAAGAGGTGCAAAAGCGAGTAGACGATCTTGACGCGCAGAACGCGTTGCTCCATAACCAAATTCAAGAATTGAGTGATCGCGCTGCGATAATGCAGAGCAATCGTTCGTCGATGGGTGGTCAGGAGAATCTTGATGTGAGTATGGAACAGATGAACCGTAGTTTCACTGGCCTCGAGGAAGATTCTAAATCAGCGGAACAACTGCTCAAGATTATAAAGTATTTGAGACGCGAGAAGGATTTGATTGTTGCGAAATTCGACGTACTCCGCGCGGAGAATTTGCGATTGAAATCGCAGTGCGAAGTTGCGGAGAAACGTTTGAAAGAAACGGAAGCAATGCTCAACGATCAAAGAGAACAATCTGAAATCGACGTCGTAACGACCTCGAAACATGCCGAAATATTGCGAAAGGTTGAGACCCTCAATGCAATCACGGATTCGAACAGAGTGTTGAGAGAGGAACGCGATGCTTTAGCAGCGAAATTGGCAGATCTTGAAGCGAAGGTAAACGTTTTTTCGGCCGAAGTGATTCCTCTCCGGAAGAAAACTCGGGATCTTACTGCAAAGTTGGAAGTTCTGACACAAGAGAACACGAGCATAAAGGCGGACGTTGCGAGATGGAGACAGAGAGCGAATACTCTCGTGGAGAGAGCGAACAAAGCGAGCCCTGACGACTGGCGCAGACTGCAGACCGAGCGCGAAAATCTCAGCAAATTGCTCACTTCGGAACGCGAGACTCACGCTAAGCGTACGGAAGAATTTAACGTTGTCAAAATTGAAAAATCCAGAATGGAAGAACAACTGACGGCATCTCAGAGACAAATACAAGCGCAAACCGAGCAAATTGCTAAATTGTCGGAAGAAACGCGTAAACTCAGTTCAGATCTGAACGAATCGATTGCCGATTCGACCACCAAATTGAAGGATATTGCGACGCTGAAGAAAGAACTGGCCGACAAAGAAGCCATTTTGACAGACGTTAAGAACAAGGAGATACAAATACGTAAAATCGCGAAGAAGTACAAAACGCAGTACGAGGAATTGGCGAAGACGGTGGAGGAAGAAAAAACAAAGCTCGAAGAGTCCCAAGCAATGGGAAGTACGAGCACATCGGCGGAAGAGGCAGCGCAATCTAATCAAGAACGCGACAATCAGTTGCGCGAGGAAGGCCGTTTGGAGTTGCGTCAAGCGAACGAAGAGCTTACCGCAAGAATCGAAGAGTTGAACCGTCAAATAGAAAGAGCACAAAGCGAGGCGGATACGTTGAGAGCAGAGATCGAAACGATGAAACAATCAGGTTTGGAGAAGGAAGAGCGCACGAAACATTTGTTGAAAGGCGCACGAACGAAGATCGTGCAATTAGCGGAAGCCAAGAAAAAATGTGACAGAGAATTAGCAGAATTGAAGGTGAAAATAGATTTCAACAATGCGGATCAGGACAGTAACGAAGCTGATGCAAGATTGGCTGCTCTTAAATCTCAAATGGAAGGAAGAATATCACGTTTGGAACACGAGAAAGCTGAAGCACACGCCGAAAAAGAAGCTATGCTGCAACGATACTCCCAGCTTCAAAGACAATTAGCAGTTGGCGCTGGCAGCGTAGGTGCTACCAGTGAACCACCAACAGCCAACATAAAACCGATGTCCGCACGCGCAGAAACACCCCTCGCCAGCATACGACCGATGAGCGTGACTCCTCAATCGCGAACCGCCGCTGTATTGCCAACGACGGCGAGTATTCCTGTTCTCGTGAATCCTCAACAGCAGCAGCAGCAGCAGCAACAACAACAACAACAACAACAACAACAACAACAACAACAACAACAGCAACAACAGCAGCAGCAGCAACAACAACAACAGGTCGTCCACACGACAGAAACCAGTTCACCGACTAGCAGTCATACAGATTATCAACCAGCGAGTACCAGCAGTACCGCAGTTTCCCAAACAGCACCGAGCAATTTGCGACAACTCGCTGTTCAACCACAATTAAGCGAATCGGCGGAATCTACCCAGCGAGAAGAGTCCGAAAACGTCGAAAGCATCAGCGTCCCACAGGCGCAACAAGTCCAGCAGCAACAAGCCCAGCAACAACAACCGCAACAACAATCGAGCTGCCAAAATGCCCAGCAACAACAAGCGCAGCAACAGCAGCAGCAGCAGCAACAACAACAGCAACAACAACAGCAGCAACAGCAACAGCAGATCCAACCTCAACCACAACAACACCAAGATCAACAACCGCAAACCGTCGCCCTTGTCAGCCCTCGCGTCGAACAACAGAATCAACAACAGCAGCAACAGCCCATTCAACAACAACAATCAATCGCCACCAGCGATCAACAACAAACTGTTGCCAGCAGCTCTACTCAGTCTGTGAGCACTTCTCAAACCTCCACTGGACACAAACGTCCCAGATCACTCGAACCGACTGCTTCAGGCTCAGCTGACAACGAAACTCCCGAACACAGTAGAGAAGGACACGAGCCCAGCCCTAATGCAAAACGTAGCAGAACTCAAGAATTGGCCAGCACCGCTGCTACCACCAGCGGTTCTGACGTCGAGTATCAAGTAAGGTTTTCATTTTTACAGATTTATTTTGCTTTCAATTTACAAAAATGATCGAAGCGAGTATCGAACTAATATCGATACTTTTATCATTAATACGATAACTTTTTACTGAACGGAATGCTTTGGTTGCACAATCCAACCAACCGATTTCCCGATCAATGAAACACCTGCTAATTGTTCAATTCTGCGTCAGAATTTCTGCGTAAAATTTGAACTGAGTGCCAGAACAATGTTGGGTCATTAGATCGCTTCTCGGGCATGTTAGACGAACGAACATGAATTTTTATTTGAAATTCAGGTGCCAACTTCGAGCCAACGCGATCAAGATGAAGAAGTAGAAGACGGTTGTGTCGTAGTGGTCGATTGTGACGAGGGCGAAGGTGGCAGTCATCATCAAGTACAAGAAGAAGAAGAATTCGATAACGAAGCTTACGAGGAAATGGAAGAGGACGAGGAGGAAGAAGAAGAAGAGGAAGAGGAGGAAGAACTCCCTTATGGCGTCGAAGTTGAAGTCGAAACTGACAACAACGAGGTAGAGATAATAATGGAGGACGATCCACGAAGCGTCGAAGTACCAAGACAACAGCAACAGGCTATCCCGATTAGCCAACCGCAGCAACAACAATCCGAAGCCATCAGCAGTGCTGGACCGACCGGAGAACCGAGTTCAGCTTTTGCTACGAGATCGACGCGTGGGATTGCTCCTATGCCTCGACAACAGCAACATTTGCTTTTAGTGAGTTTTCTTTTCGTTCGTTCCGAAGATATCCATTAATTCATTTCTGCACACCGAATAATCCCTTTTTGTTTGTTCACGTCGCTTCATTCTTTTGTTCTCTTACTTATTTCAGCCCCAACAAGGATATGAAGACGGTGGCGATGACAGTATCGTGCCGAGTACACCGACCCTATTCGTGCCACGTCGTGGTGATGGATTTGGCGAAGCTGTGAGTTCACCACAAGTACCCCAAGGACGTTTCACATTCGGTGATGCAGCTGCACCCACTGCTGCTTCTTCGACCCCGTCTCTCGCGACTCCAACGGGACCGACCGCGAGAACAATGTTCGGTTCTTCGGGTTCTGGTCTGGCCCAAGTTGTGCAAGAAGGCATGGACGATACGCGCATGGATTTGACTCAACTCGAAGATGGTGGTACTGGACGAAGTGTTCCTACGACTCCTCTGCAAGTTTCACCAGCCGCCGATTTGCCACCTTCGGTAATATTGCTTTTCAAAATAAATATTAGTTGACCTTTTCGAGAAAGTAAGACACCTTTGAGAAATTGTACATCGACGATCGACCATCTCAACATTTCATCGAAGCAAAATATCATTCTATAAATAGTAAAGCAACTTTTTTTTTTCATTATATAAAATGATCTGACTGAGTTTTCGAAACGCACATAATTTCTTCCGAATATTATAGAGTAATCACTGTTCAAAAAATTCTCAAATATTCAATAAAAATTTGATTTTTATTTTGATTGGATACCAGACGAGTGGCGGAGTTTCGGAAGAACAGGAAACTCCCGTTTCCGGTACAGCGGCCGCGGTCACAACTGGATCGTCTTCCAACGATCCTAGTGGACAATTGTCCAGTATTCCGAGTATACGCGTTACAGCCGACGGTCAAGAACACACTCACATGGAAGCCGTACCCGGATCGAGCACACTAACTCCAAACGACGGTACGAACTTCATTGTCCGAATATAAATAAGAGAATGTTGAATTGAATACGAAAAAAAAAGACAAATTCTACCATTATTTTTCGTTTCGTATTTTTTCTTACACGTTCCTCGCTCGTATTTCGAAATCAACGTCTCGTTGAATAAAAAGCCGTTGAGAAAAGTTTTACAGAAAAAAAAATATAAATATTTAATCAGATATATTTTTTTATTCTGCAGGTGTTAGTTCTGAAAGTGATCAGCAAACTGCTGAGGCTGGAGCATCAGCGACAGGAGTCGTCGATGACGATTCGATTGACACCGGTGTCGATGAAGAGGATGTTGAGGAGGAAGGACGCGAAGCTGAGGCTTCTCCATCGAGCAATACTCGACAAAGATCCATAAGAGCCGCGGCTGCTGCTGCAGCAGCGGCTACAGCTTCTGGAAGTCCTGCGGTTCGTGGTACGGGGTTGAGACGAGCAGCTCGCGGTGCTTTTAGGGTCGCTCGGGGCTCTAGGCCAACCCCTATTGTTTGGGACAGTCAAGGTGGCCGTGGTAAGTCAACAATTTGAGCATATTATTATAACACTGACTTGAACATTTTTGCGAAAAAATATTTTTTATTGATCATTGCCTTTTATGCAGTTCTAAATTATTCATTCCCAATCTTTATTTTTTACAGGTCAAGGACAAGCGCGTGGACAAGCGACACGAGGCACACCGAACGAGGGTACGAGAGGACGCGGAGTTCGTGCAAGAGCTCGCAACATGCGATTGAAATACAATTACAATCCGCGATATTGAACTTAAAAATGGAGAGGCGTCGATAAAATTTCATCAAGAATCATCGTGAAAAACTTTATTTAAATGGCAAAGCATGTGACAGTGATCGTCACGTGACGGAAAAATATAACGAAGACCATCGAACCATTTAGTGATTCCGTATATCAATGAGAAATTTGAAGATTTTATCATTGATGACGGATGCAAATATGAATATGATATACTTGGTGTTTTTTGCTGAATGATACATCAGTTACGTAGAAACTTTTTTCCAAACATTCGAATAACGAGTGACTCTCATTCCGTTCCGCAGTAAATGCCGTCAAATGATTTCTTCAAATATTTTTATTCCATATGCTGACTTTCAATTTCTTCTTTTCTTCATTTAACTTTTTTTATCAATATTTGTCGATGGTTTGTTTCAACTTTTCTACAATTCCTACAAATAATATGTTTCATTTGTACAATTTCAGTCAATAACCGTAAACATAAAGGAGCGATAGGAATGTGTAATCCATAAATTCATCGCTTATTCGCTATGAAGATTCTTCCAAGAGACTCAATCTCGTGATTAACGAATCGAACGAACTCTCTTTCAATGCTGCGATTCCATTTAGTTTATAATAAACAAACGAAAGATGCGTTTAAGACAAATAACTATTTCAGTATGTGAAATAACTGGACATCGTCATCATTAATGAATAAATAATTATTAAAAAGTGAATGTATATAATTTGACGATAAACTTTGTATCGCACAAGAATCGAAGAATTTTTCTTTTTTTCTAAACTAAACAAATGTTTCTTTTACATCTAAAAACTCAATTTTTCATATCTTCTCGTTCATTTAAGAATTACAGATTAATGGGGCCACAGGCTTTTTACAGGCGTAAGTAAATAATACATACGTATTCGCACAATTGTTTGCTATATTTGAAGTTAAACTAGAAATTGACTCAATCATCAGAGACGTTCAAAGATAATCAAACAATTGAGAGAAAAATACATTAACTATGAAGTAGGAGTAATGATTTCATGAAATCAATTTGAATATAATGGTTTTGAAATGTAGTTATTTCATTGATATCACAATAGACATTATTCAAATTTCTTTCTAACATTACGAAATTACGAATTAGAAACGTAATTGGAAAACGAAAAATTTCAATTGACATTAGTTTTTTTCTAAAAATATTATTCACTATTGTAATTGCTTCCAACTGATTTTCTCGTTCGTTTGAGTATTATCACAATTTCATCGTCAATATCGTGTACTTATTTCAGATGACTCTGGAAAGGGAGGGGACCGGTCCATGTCGATTTTTTGATACTTAGGAGGACTCTAAAGAATAAGGGAGGAAACGCTTCCTGAAAAGTGAGGATTCACAGCAGGTGTGCTGGAATTGATGTCAGAATTTATGGTGTCTGTGCATAAACGAGCGACCGAAGAACAATTTTGGCTCAATCGCCAAGATTTAAGGTATCTCCACCGGATCCAGCTCGCGCTCTTTTTTCCAACGCCCACCGTTCACCGACGGCCTAACGTAAGAGAAACTCGGATCAATTTTAATACGTTCTCGCACACGCACAAAAATCACTTCACCGTCGTTCAAAAACGTTCTTTTTTTTTACAGTTAGAAAAAATCGTTTCCACCTTCGATCTATTCAGTTTTACAAATGCGTTGTTCCTTTCCTTTACGCCGCTTTTTGTTCTACTCGAAAATCACTGTAGCGAAAGTGTTGGAAGTCGAGTAACGCCAGCGAAGCTTTCAAATTCTTTGGCGATATTCACATGGTTTATTTATAAAACGAGGAATGTCCCGCTCGTAGGAGAGCACACTCACCCACGAGACTATGAAGATTATTTCCAATATGTATACTTTACACGGACCAGCCGCATTTTGTCACGTTACATTATTTCCAATAATAACTTTATCGCGTATAAACTAAAGCTCGATCGAAAATCTAGCAAATAATTGTTCCGATCATACGTGAATTTGACTCGAATATGTGTCTTTAACTTATTATTTTTTTTCGTCGTATTTATCGAAGAAGCGTAACATTCGGTTTCTCGAATTTGAGCCTTTCTCTGTCACTGGAATTCATAACTTCGCAGCTACATTTGCCATGTTGTTCGACCCTTATCCACTGTCTCCGACTTTTTTTAGTGAGTAAACTCCAAACTTCAATTTCAATGTCCTCGTAATAGGTTGAGTTGTCGATCAACGTGCAGGCCATGTCAGGACTCCAGCAGCAGCCTGAATGACCGTCGCATCTTTTAACCACCATGTAAGGAGGCTGATTCGTGCTTTCACCGGGACCATGGAGCTCCAACCGTTCCATCAAATCGCGAAGATTATAAGCACGTGCTTGAGGATCGTTGCACCCAAACTTGCGGGATATGTCAAGCGACCGTAAGAGGTTTACTCTGTTGCCGATTCCCGATTCATTTTTTACCGAACTCGTAGGAGGAGTCGTTAACGTCGGATTTGAACGAGCCGAAAAACTGTCCAAGCTTGTCAGCACCATCAATAGACGAAGCAACAGTTTGCTCGAAACACCACGAGCCACGGTTCTCATAATTTTCACTTTTACCTTCTCAGACTTCTTGTTCTTTTTTTCTCTTCGTCGTTTCGCAGAAAACGAAATTTATTTAAAATCGAAATTCGCTCACCGGCTTTTATGACACCTGAACATTATCTTTATTTTACACCACTTTTTTTGCTCGCCTATTGGAAGAACTTGTCGCCATGATATTTTTCATCACCCCTTCAAATTTACCAGTGCACTTGAATTTTGCGCTATTTTTGGTATTTTTTTAGAGGACACGGCGGATTTTACACCGAGCCTCTCGTTCGCAGTTCAACCGAGACCAACTGAGACTTTCCTGCCCGCAGACGAGTATTTATACGTAACACGAGAGCCGTTTCCAATACAACGTATATATGTTTTTATACGACTGTACACATGCGCTCGCAACGTTTATAATCAACGACGTCCTTTACGTGAAAACCGAATCGACGGCATTGTCCTCTCTATTCGCTCAATCCGGACCCAAGCCTTCAAACGTTTTTACCTTTTTTATCGTTTATTTCCATCTGGGATGAGCGAAATAAGCCGTGTCACCGGATTTTTGCTCATCGAAACGGATCTACGTGCTTCTTCGACCCACGTGGATAACTGCCAATCGTCATTTTTGTGGTCGCATTACTTCCGTTTCTTTTTCGTTCATGGAAATAGAATTTATCGATGCTATTTCACCACACACAAAAACTGAAAGTCATCAAAATTACGATTTTTTTTAATCATTTTTATTTCATGACTCAAGATCTAAAATTTTTGGGTTTTTTTTTTTTTTTTTTTTTTTTTTTTTTTTTTTTTTTTTTTTTTCAAAAAGTATCACGAGTTTGCGTAGAATTTTTTCTTGCAGACATATTCAATTCGAGATCTCGATCTTCGAGAATCTCTCGTCGGATTCAATGTTTTTCATTATCTTTTCCAAACTCTTGAGCAATGATAATTCTTTCAATTGGTTTTTCAGACAACTCAACGTTTCAATAATTTTCATGAATCTTCTTCGTTTTTTTCAAAAGTAAACACGCGAGAGAGTTCCCTTACAATTATTTACTTTCAAAGAATAAATTGAATTTGATTTTTTCCGAAAAAATTACTCACAAATATGTTAATGCGCTGACAGAAGGGCAATTGTGCAACTTTTCGTGGATACGTATGTTTTTTTGTCTTTTTAATGAATCATGCAAATGTCATTCGCGTTTACGATCCGGTTTAAGTGCAATACACCTGATACTTGGAAATCCCGGTTTCATTCATACAATCGAGACTCCTTGACCGCGGTCAAGGAAACTCCAGGGCCCACGCACATTGAAGGATTCCGCATAGTCCGTACATCGAAACTCTCATCTCATTATAGTTATAATATTTTTATTGACTCATTGCCCACGGGGAAAAATCTTTCGAGAAAATGTAATCCAGTGGTCACGATCTGTCGTTCCGTGCAATTAATTCATTTTGCGTATAAAACAAGTACGAAAAATAAATTTTATTACACGAGAAATATGTTATTGGAAAAATAGCTCGGATATTGAATCCTCAAGCAAAATTGAAGAAAAGATGAAGATAAACGTGAATAAACGTCTGTGAGTTTGCGAGGCATTTGGCGAAGTAATGGAGACAAACTTAGCTGTTCGATTATCGCTGCTAATATTGCATGTTTATTTTACGCTCACATGTGAAAATAATATTCGGCTCGTGTTCATAAGGAGCTCGCACACGGTGCGAGCACTTGACAGAAAAATTGAGTCGTGACGTAAAAAAAATATTTGTCACTAAACGTACACTGGTACATTTTCCCGAACGACCAATAACGGTGAAAATAAAAGTTCTTCCCTGCGTAGAAGGAAAATAGCGTGTAACTCTCATATTTTCTGTAAAATATCAAGCCTCTCCGAACAAAACGTGCAACAATTGGCAAGGAAACGATGATTGAATCGTTGGTGATAAAAATAGTCGAAACGACTTTCCAAGTCTTTTGAACTTGATTGACGTGTCTGCATTTTTGAAGCTTTCTTCAGCTATAAATATACTTTGAGATAAAAATGAGTAGGAAATACTGAGACGAAAATAAAATCGAGCATGAGCCTGTGAATCAGTTAATGTATGGGAACATAAAGAGGAAAAATGTATGAATCGCAAAACATTGATACAAAAAGAAGTGACAATTATCGCTGCTCGGAGTTGGGAGTTGTAACGAATTCAATAGAACTCTTTTTTCAGTGCTTATCTTTTCTTGCAACAGTTCATCGTAAAAATAATCATGCTTATTTTTGTTTCTACAAGGTCGATTTGTATATTGCTCAAATTTATAAAAATCTCTATAAATTAAACATCGTTGATTATAAATCTCGAAGAGAGTGGCACTCGATTAACTAGAAAAATATGTTAAACCGGTCGACCCCACCTAAAATAATAATCGCATCACGTTTCAAAACGCTTCTACGTCGGACGACAGGCAATTATGCATGATCTTTCAGTGATGATTTAAAACATGTTTTACTCCCACTTTTATTGGCACTGCTATTTTGTAGTTATATTTGTTTGTCGCAATAAGTTCATTCTTGTCAAACTTTTATCCGGTGGTGCTTGTTCCGTAGGAAGCGTTGCAAAAAAAAACACTATTAAACTTATGATAGTAAAAAAGAAACTCTTGTTTTAGTAACAAGAAAAAAATATCAAAGTTCGCTTCGAGATATCGTTCGTCGCACACGCAACATTCTCAAGTTAAGAAAAATTTTTAAAATTCTTATTAATATTCGTTTTTAATATAATCAACTCTACACATATTAATTCAACTATTATTACGAATAAAATGACAATTTCAAGAGAAATTGTATGCAAAGACGACAGTGATCGGTCTGGCTAAGAAAGTCGAGAACCATCTCGTCACAATCGCTACGGAATCGATACTAATTTCCTCCTAATCTACATCGAATATCTTTCACATTATTATTCACACTAATTTTCAATTCGTTTATTATTTCTTATACATTTAACCTGGTTCAAATAAATTGGGGTTTTTGTGTCGTTTAAGGAGTTTCGGTACAGAAGTCTAAATATTAAGAAATTGATGAAATTTGGTGATAATGTTCTTCAACATCAAGTGCGAAAACACACATTTCTTCAAAATTTTCTTTTACTTAGTTGTCGAGTAATTACGCATTAAAGCAGATTTCTTATGCCCGGAATGTATACCTATATATATGGAAACGCTATGCTTATACACGTCAATTTTAGTTCCCAATTACTCGATAACTGTGTAGAAGTAAAATCTTAAAAAATTTGTATTGACAAATTTGGCACTAAAGAATATGTTCACCAAATTTTATAAAATTCTGATAATTTTGAAATTTTTTATGTTTTTAGCATGGTTTAGCATGGCAACGTTGTAAGCCTGTACCGAAACTCCTTAAAGGTTTTCTCCCAAAACCTTGTTACTGTTTCATTTAATTGAATTTACAAAAACTAACTTCACGAAGCAAACAGTGCTTTCTCTTCTCACTTATTGAGAATTTCCGTAAAGAACTTTGCGAAAATCCAGCATCAAAATTTGTTTCCTATTGATATCGTTGTTATTCCACGCATTGAGAACCTGGGGAAAAAAAGGTTGGGACAAGTACATTGATGGTCTCTCGTTTGCTGATAATTCCATCCATAAAAAAAAACTTGAAAAAAAATTTTTTCAAAAAATTGTAAAAAAAATTACTTTATAAAAAGAAATACAGAACAATTCGAAAAAAAATTCACAAATCTTGAAAAAACATTATATTTAAAATAAACTAATCTTTATCTATTTTTCAAAGTGTCAAAAGAATCAAATAACAAGTAAAAAATAAAAAACCGAAAAATCGCGCTTGAAATAATTTTGGAAACCGATGCCTCATTCTTCTTATTTCATTCGAACAGCTAAATCAATTGAAAAAAATTCCATCTAATTTACGTTTCCACGCATTGAGAATTCCTTCGAAATAGTCAATGACGAAATAAACTTTTGGCTAGATTCAAATATTCAATATGAACTCTGTAGAGTATTTTTCAACCTGTTTTTGAATCCAGTGAATTTGACCAGAAGAGGCAATCATACTCGTGAGAAAATGATTAACGCGAAAACGTTGCGTTCGTTTGTAATGAAATAAAGTGTCATGTATCGAGTCACAGTACACATGGAACGATTCTCTCTATTTAACGATGACTCATGTGAGGAAACGAGAAACGACGATGATCGAACTCTCGTACAACGTGTCCGGTCCTAGGATAATATTGAGGCCGGAGCAGACGAATGTAATGGCACGCAGAACGATCAATTCTCGCATCATCTCCGCGCCCACGCTTCAGTTTCCATTCGTATACATATAAATATACGTGTGAATATCGCGACAGGATTTTTTGCGTTAGCTTCTGAATGTTGAAGCGCGAGAATCGAGTTGCAATAATCATTTCTCTTTTGCTGACCATTTTTTCTGCGTAACGCCGTCTCGAGTTTTCATATGACCTCACTTGATGTGTGTCGCGGGAGCATTGCATGGTAAAACTCGTGCGATACGGTGAGCCGGAAACCAGGAAATAAACGCGAGCTGAAATCTCGAGGAGGTTTAAAATTTCTCACAGTCTGAACTTGAACCGAAAAAAAATTGTCCACGTTTTTTTGTCAAAGATCAAAGATGCTCGTGGCTCATGATTTTCCTCGATTTTTCACTAACATTATTCGATATTCACGAGGAGAAATATGAAAAAAAAACTCGCGAAATTGCTCGATTTTCGGAGAAATGAATTTCAGGTGATTTAACAAGTTGCAGAAAAATGAGCGATGGAAGATCTCAAAAGATGATTGAAGAGCATGGAATTCGGTGGCCGGTTTTTCGTACACGAAATGAAGAATATTGCTGAGAGTTCGAAGCCCTGAATTTCACGTACACCTTACTATAATTATAGTCATCATCGTAGCGATGTTCCTGGAACGGTTTGACGAACCGTTCTCTCGCTCTTTTTCTCTCACGTATATATTTTACTCTCCTTCCTGCTACCAAGAATCACTGACCAGTGAGTGAGAAAATTCCTCATAAATTGTCAAAATATTGATTCGTTATTCAATCAGTATTTTCTTGCCTTTATTCGGCCCAATTAAGAATTTTTTTTGTGATTACTCTTATTTTCTTTCTTCAATTTTAAGCTGCTCTAATATTGAAACATTTCTAACCGTCTCAAAATTTTTTCAGCTCGAGAAAAAAATGAATTTTGTCGTCAACGAAACCAAGGTGCAATGGCCAGAAGCACAGAATCGTAGCAAGAGACAGCGAGAACGAAGAGAAAACAATTCGATATGGTCAAGAGATGTTACGAAAGAAATCCGAGAAGGCGAGAAGATTTTCAAGTGTTAGCCACTGCTTTAGTGAGTCAGGAACATTTGTTTGGTATAGAGAACAATGTAAACGTTTACAGAGCATCGAGTTTATCAGGAGAGACTCTTACGTTGCACTCTCCACTCGAAGCAAAAATCTCCCTGGACCGTTTCGCTTAAATCTCCCATCACTCGAACAATCCTCTCAGAACGTTCGTGGATTTTGTCTGAGGAGGTCGATTCGAACCTCCTATTTAAATCACTCGCTCAATATCTTCGTGCCTTCCAAGTGGAAAATACAATTTTTTTATTAACAACTCCCAGCGACGATTATCGTTTCTTAATTACTGGTTGGTAGTGCCTGATCTCGTAGAATGGAAACCCCCGTCAGGTTTTTCCTCGTCGTAACTGTGTTTCTTGTCACTGCTCATTGTCGACGACTCCACCATCACAGGTATAAACACTTTTTTTCATTCTTTCTCTATTTCGTGTCAGTTTGTTGCTCAAAATGTCTGTGAATAGTGGATCGGATTCTGGATGTGGTCTGGATAATTTATTTTCAAAATCAACGATTAAAAGTCTATCATTTGACAAGTGCTCAAAATCCGAGTAAATTTTACGCTTATCAATTTGCATTAAAATTAGTAATCAAATTTTTGGAGAGTTCGAATCAAGCAAAAAGTGTGCTTCTCTATTTTTTGTCACAAATGCACAGACAGAAGAAAATTGATTGAAAAGATTTTTCACATAATCCAAAAACTGGAATTTCGTGCTCCTGTTTGTATGTCAATCGACTCGATTTCGAGAACAAAAATAAAAATACTCATTTTCGTACAGACCTCTCTGCAGTACACTATTTTTTTTCCAAAAACTTTGTACGTTTCCTTCAAATAAAATGGTGAAATTTGCGTACAAGGTTTCGGAGAGAAAATTCGAAGGAATTCATTAGCGAATAAGCTATTGAAAAAACGATTATCGATTGAAGATTTGAACGTACGAGATTACAATGATCGAGATAATTTTTGGCTTTCGACAGGGACAGTGGTTACTTGAACCACGTGCAATTGGTCCACCAGTTTCGCTGCTCATCGCCGCAGCCACGTGCAATCAAAGTCGAAGATTTATTGACAGCTGGTCCAAGTCCTGATGAGATATTTTATCCTGCGTCGACGGTCCTGTCAAGATGCGAGGGTTCAGGCTGCTGTCCCGATCTGAAACACACGTGCGGACCAATCGAGACGAAAAAAGTCAGTCTAGTTTTCATGGTGAAGCATCGAATCGACAGTCAACGTGATCGCCACCACGAAGTCATTCACGCGGTTGAGCATACGAAGTGTGGCTGCGGCTTCGAAGACGACGAAAGATTTATACGAGGAAACAAAATCGAATAGAAAATCGAAAGTGCTTTATTTTCGTTATCATTTTTCATGAAATATATCAATTTGCTTGAAATAAGCAAAGATTCTTCTTTCATGCAGAATTTTTCTTTTATGAAAATGTATATTTTTTTGAATACTATTTAATTAGAAGCATATACAATTGTTTCAGAATCCAAGAAAAATGTATTGAAGGCTCTGATCGAGGCTCATCCGCGCTTTCAGCCCCTTATTTTAATATAAACAAGAATTTTTAAAAACATCATTATTTCTAATGTAGCGTGAATACCGATAACGCAGGAAAATCTTTCAAAAGATGGAACGAAACATTGGCTGTGACGAGATTTCCGTTAATGTCACACTATGTGTATAAAATCAGCATCGAATTTTTCTCTAATGTATCACGTCCCTATGCTTGCTTGAGAAATAAAAAACTTTTGATTTTTTAGAAAAATAAACAAAAATTTTAGTTACTAATCAAGGTAGACTAACGAAAATTGATTAACTGGACTGAACATTACTCGGTTGACTGGTAAGCTTTTTTCATTTTTCGTGCCAAAGCTGGTACGAGCCAACAAGTTATTAAAATACGAAAACTCCCAGAAAATTTGTTTCTGGGGTTTTTCGAGGTTGCTCATTCCATTCTCAAACTTCGTTTTCACTTGGCTAGCTACTCTTGGAACGGGTGAAAATATGAGAGTTGAAAGTGAAAATTTTCGATTTTTCAATGGCATGTTTTTATGTCATAAGAATTCCAAGTTTTTTAGTTTACTAGAGACTCTTTTATCGGAAAAAAACAAAACTAACTATATCCGAAGGGGTGAAAAATAAAGGTTGAGGGTAAAATTTTCAGATTTTTCACTTACAATTTTTTATACTGTATTACATGGAAAATGTACATTATTTTAGGAGACTAGACGCTTTTATTGAGATAAAACAAAATTCACTATCCCCAAAGAGATGAAAAATAAGGATTGAGCATGAAATTTTCAGATTTTTCGATGAGGAATTTTTATGCCACAATAAATAAAAACTGTACGTTTTTTAGAGCATCAGACTCTTTTATCTAAATAAAACAAAATTCAATATCTCCGAAAGGGTGATAAATAAGGATTGAGGGTGAAAATTTCATGTCATATGGCATAAAAACTTGTGAGTGAAAAATCCGAGAAGTTCCGTTCCAACCCTTAATATCCACCCCTTGATAAGTAGCGAGTTTGTTTTATTTCGATAAAAGAGTCTGGTGTCCTAGAAAACTTGCATTTTTTTATGTAAAAAACTTCTCATTGAAAAATTTAACAATTTCACCCACAACCCTCGATTTTTACCTCTTTCAAGGGTAGCAAGGTAAAAATTAAGTTCAGAAATGAAATCAGCGACCCCAAAAAACTAATGTATACCAGTTTTTAACGAAATCGGTTAAAAGTTAAAAACGTTATTTCAATACGTACACTAAACAGCTTCAAAAAAATCGATTTTTTTTTTGCGTGGGCCGAAGAGGGCTGTTAGTACATGTAAAAAAAAGTGACATTCCCAAAATTTGAGATTAAAAAAAATATTCAGTGATCCCTCAAATGACTTTTCTGTTTTTTTTCTATTACGTTATGCAAACATAAAATGCATTTTCTTTCTTGAATATAGGAGAGAGTAGGGCAAAGTGGAACAGCCGGGCAAAGCAGACCCCCCCCCCCGAAAATTTAGACCATATTTTCCCATTGAAAATCCGCGAAATTTTATCATTCGGCTGAGATCATGCATCAAAATCTCAAAATTGGAAAAAAAATCTTTTTTTGAAAATTGAATTTTTTTATGGTGTCCTTTTGCCTCACGTTCTTTTCAGAGTACTATGAAATTATTGTAAACGGGATAAAATTGTATAAATATCACATATGTTGGAAATATCCACATTCTCAACAATAATAACTATTTCACTGCTCTTGAGCTGATGGGTCAATTTATTGATTGAAAAAATAAATTCAATTTTCAAAAGAAGATTTTTTGCTTTGATTACTCTCTCCTATATTCAAGAAAGAAAGTCCATTTTATGTTCGCATAACGTTTCATGACTTTTTTACAATTCTTCCACGATGATTTTCCTCAAAATAAGAAAAAACATAGAAAAGTCGTTCGAGGGACCGTTAAATATTTTTTTTGCAATCAGAACCAGACCAGAATGGGTCCGACTTTTTTTTGTACATATATGATACAATACCATTTAACCAGTTAAGGTAACTCCTCTGCTGCATGCTAGTCTAATGAGTGCTAAATTTACAAAACGCTTTTTGACTAATAAGTTCAACGTACCGATAAACTTATTGTTAGTAAATATGCATTCAAGCATATTTTATTAACGTGAAAAAATATGAAAAATGATAGTTTTGCAAAACCATCAACTGACAAATGCACATTTCCATGATGACACATTTTTACAGATGTTTTTCAAAGAATCATCTGTATTTTTCAACCGATTTTATTCCGCCAAGTCTCATTTTGTTCTTCAACTGATCCTTTACGAATTTACCACGTAGATTTCTCCTTAAATTCACATCTTCAGTAATTATTAATGAAAAAGTTTTTTCACTTAATGAATAATTAGCTGCAACAGTGAAACGATCGAGTTAAAAAAACAACTACATGGTGGATTCGTAGAGGACCGGTTAAGGACCAAAATGCGACTTGTTGCAATAAAATTGATGAAAAAAGGAAGATAATTCTTCGTAAAATACCAGTGAAAATGTGTCATCGTGGAAATTTGCATTTATCAGTTGATGGTATTGCAAAACTATCATTTTTCATATTTTTTCACGTTTAATAAAACATGCTGTAATACAAATCCACTAACATCGCGTTTAATCGGTTTTGAATAAATCAGAAGTTGAGAATGCACGCACCAAGATTTGATGGCACATTTTTGTAGAATTGCAATCACATAAAATAAACAGATTCGTTTCACTTTACGATGGCGATTATCAGGTGATGACCTAATTATTCTATCTTTTGAGAGAACTCTTATGCCTTGCTAGCCATAAGATGTACCGAAATCAATGGCTTATCGATAATTCTTCATCGTTTCAATAAACTACGTGCTCGAAGATCAAATTGCCAAAACTTTGATATCCGTTGTTACAAAAAGCGAGCTTTCGAGCACGTTCGGAACGCTCCACGCGATTATACATACCGGTTATCAACACGACAATAAACGAAAACCGGTCACACAGTGCCGTTTTATCGAGAAATAAATTCTTTGTAATTTTTTTATTTCACGGAGGCACGTTTATTCGATACGATAAATAAATGAAAAAAGGTCGACTACACCAGAAGAGAGGATGATGGACGTTCTCTCGCCTCAGGGTATATAAAAGCTCGTTCCGTACAAAGTACCCGAAAAACGATCGTTCTGCGTTCCGTGTGCAATTGACTCGTGTCCGCAAAATCCCCGTCGTAGCGTAAGTAAACCTAAAATATTTCAATTCCATCATCAATTCTCAAGCTATTTTCGCAGTGGGAAAAAGCAGGCAACCCAAAATTTTTTTTACCAGGAACATGGACCTTAAAGTTCTGCTGAGCGTTGCCACTGTCGTCGCAGCGATGGGACTTGCATCAGCCAGACCGCAAGAACACTCACAAACATGGAAAGGTCTGCCAACGATGGTTGTCATGATGCAACTGTCAGATGATGCGGCGAACCTGAAAGAGGAGCAGAGCAGCTCGCTGTCAACGGGCGAGAGCACGGCTGGCAGACCATCGTTGATGATCATCCGACTCAGACCCGTTCAATCCGATTCAACTGACAGCCGACTTGGTACCCCGGCGATCGACGCCCTCGCGAAGAATAGAAGCAACGATAGGACTGACGACGATGCCATTCTGAAGCAAAGTCGCGGTACCGATGACAGCAACGTCAGTGTCGAAAAAAGTCGTACCGACGACCACAACAGCGAAGCCATTCTGAAGATGAGTCCCACCGACCTCGACAATACGGATTTTATTCTTGGGAAAACTCGTACCGGTGTCGTTGACGAGGCCATTCCTACAGAAATTCCCACCGACGTTAGTGGCAGCAACGCTGCTACAGAGGACAGCAGCAGGGGCATGAAAGTCAGCAATGGCTATGCGAAGGACATTGGCATTGGCACGAAGATGAACCTCATCAAGAGTTCCGATCACCCTGCATCAGGCTCCCAGCACGTCCCGACATTATTCATCCGAGCAAGCGACGATGGAACCGCATCAAAGTCGACTTCGGCATTGGGAAGTGATTCTGAATTGGAACGGCCGAGTCTTTATCCTCGTCAACAAACCTTGTTGCGATACGCTCATCCAGCAAGGTACATTTAGATACTCCAAAGATTTCTCATCCAGCAAGGTACATTTAGATATTCCAAGAGATCACTCCGACCCGGAGGGATCGTGTCGACGTTCTTTCCGGCTTCGAGTCCGCGACTGCTCCACGCTAGTCTCGCTCATGACCTGTAATCTACTTGAATTTTTTAATTTTTAGTTTTAATTTTAATTCGCTACTGTAGTCTTTCTCACTTTGTTTTTATCTTATGAGAATTTTATTTTTTTTTTTTACTTATTTTTCGTGTTATGGAAAACTCTATGACGTAGATGAATAATCGATTTTTTAACGTGATCTATCACTTGTTCAGTGGGTTAAATTCTGCTGCACGTTTTATTCCGAGTAGGCTGATACTTGGGAGAAAATATGGGTTACAAGCTATTTTCATTTTATTAGAGAACATGGTATAACTTTTATTTTTCTCAAAAAATCAAAAATGTCCGAGTAAAACGCGCAACCATTTCGCAGCTGTATCTCTCGCACTCACACAAGTGGTAGATCACTTTGAATCGACGGTTTTTTGTTCGATTAAGGATATTTGGTACAGGCTTACAATGTTGCCATGCTAAACCATACTGAAAACATAAAAAATTTCAAAATGATCGGAATTTTATAAAATTTGGTGAACAAATTCTTTAGTGCCAAATTTGACAATACACATTTTTTAAGATTTTTCTTCTGTACAGTTATCGAGTAATTGATCACTAAAGTTCAAGTGTATAACTAAGCAGAAGAAAATAAAAAAATAAAAATTGTGTTTTCGCACTTGACGTTGAAGAACATTAACACTAAATTTGATTAATTTCTAATTATTTAGACTTTTGTACGGCACATCGTTAACGAGGTTGAATAAATCTGTAGAAATTCAAGTCCCTCTTATTTGTTTTTCAATGCAGAAATATACACGATAATTCATTTTCATGGAAGCAGAAAAGTTGATCGACGAAAACCTCGATTTCTTTGAAGCTATTCATCGGGCTCGATGTTTGTTGATAAAATCTCCGATCCTGACCAAAATTTGACCACATGTTCTTTATACCTGTAGCTATAACGCATATCGTACGATTTTGCACATTTTGAGTGGAACTATTTTTTTGTGCAAAAAACAATTTTAAAAAACTCGCTTTTTCGTAGTTTTTTAATAAATGGCCTCCATTTTGTAATTTCTGAAAAAAATCAAAAATCGTATGATACAGCCATTTACCTGTTGAATCTAAAGCCAAATTTTTTTCTCCGATCATCCATTCCAGAGATTTTTTCAACAACACACGCCCATCTTTTCCTCGGACCTGTCTTCTCCCCCATTTTTCTGTACGAAACCTCAGTAAAATAGTAAAAATAAAAAAAAATTTATTGTGTATTTTGAGAATGTATTTTTTAAACCTAACACTTTTTATACCCACATTTATAATTTATACCGGTCGAAAAAAATCAATAAACCTTATTTGGGTTACCGAAAGAATTTATTCAGTGCGTCGAGTTTTGCGGTGGTTATGAATACTTGAATAAACTTAGGGGAAATGTAATGCGTCGACCGGTAAAGAGTTAATACAACAAACGTTGTGTAACACTCACAAATATGCCCGAGTCAATGAAATTCATTGTATAAAAGCAAATCGCCAAATCCATTCGCCTTGAGAGTTAAAATTTTTCAGTTTTTCCATCACTGCTCAAAAATGTATGACTCAGAGATGCGAAGGCATACTATGCAGTTGATACTAACGCGCGCATAACTTACGATTCGATTATTTGGACAAAAGAGGCAAATATTTGCATCTAAATTGCACGTCAAGCAAGTGAATAATATATTTGAATAGTTGAAACTGTTGGTGAGTTTGAAATAAATTATGATTCATAATGTGAAAACGATAAGGAAAAATAAGAATTCGTTATACATAAACGGAGGTTTTCGATTGTATAGAAATATTTTCTAAATTCAATATAATGATCGTTGCCTGTGTGCCTCTGTATTATTGATGAATCCTACTCACGACTAAATTGCACGGTTCTCGTATAATTCCCTAATCTTTAATTTCGAAATATCTTTTGGCGACCTCCAAATCGCGCTTGATCGTCTCGTTTTCCGGTGCAAGTTTAAGTGCAGCCTCCAATTCTGGTATTCCGTGTTGCGGAGCTGACAATTTGCAGAGCGCTGCGCCCAGCCGAGCGTGACAACGAGCTCTCGAGTCACGGTTCCCCTCGCACTTCGGTACCATCAGCTCCAAAGCCTGCGATAAAAATTTCTATTTGATTTTCTTGCTCTCCCATCCAGCCTTCTTTTTCGTCGAGACTTTTTTCTTTTTCTCATTGCCTTGGAACAATCTTCAGCGCATCTTTGATAATTCTCCGCTGCGTAGTGCGCCGCCGAACGATTCACGTACAGAGACGACATTTTCTCACTCAACTTTATACCGTGGCTGTATGCACTCAGCGCACCCAAATAATTGCCAGCTTTGAAGAACTCGCTGTTAATTTTTATGGAAATTCAATGAAGATTATTGAAATAATATCAAAATAGAATAATAAAAAAAAATATAAAATTCACAAATAATTGCCAGCTTTGAAGAACTCGCTGTTAATTTTTATGAAAATTCAATGAAAATTATTGAAAAAATTGTCGCATTGATAAAAATTCGTGCGATCGAGAACGAAAGAAATGTGACATTTTTGACAGAAATACTTGACTTACTCGCCCTTTTCCTTCAACCATTGAGGATCCTGTTCTTCAGGGCGTAGATCTTCTGAGACGAATCCAGTCTTCCTTCTAGCTTCAGCTTGTTTTTCCAGCCACTAAAGAGCAAAAAAATAGTAGGTTGGAAAAGTGGTGATTTTTAATATTCGACAAAGCATTACTTCTTGCTCCTCGAGATGAATGCTCTCTCGTGCCGGTGTAGGGAACTGTCTTTCAGTGAATTTAACGTCAATGGTGCACGATTTCCTGGGCCTCGGTATAGCAACTCCATTCTGCTCGAAAATACCCTCGCGATTTTTCCCAAGGAATTTATTTTTCTCGTTCGAAAGTACTCGCCTCACTATTTCCTTTCCGCGATTTTTCATCTCTCTTTTCTTCCTTCGTACAAATTCTCGTCGTACTTTTTCATCGGCTCCGAATGAAACTTTAGAATTGTTCCAGGTTTGGGTATCCGAGTCCGAGTCCGACGAATCCGAAGACGTACTCAATGCTACGGCCGTACTGGAATTCCCGTTATTTCCTGAAACATCAGCCCACAAAACCCTGATCGACTGAATTTTTTAGAAAAAATGGATTTTCGTATTCGCATTTACTCGTCGATAATAATTTTGGTGGTTCCTCTTCGACTTTGCTTTGCTTCCTGACACTGTCGCCGTTCTCGTTATTCAACGGAAGTTCCGCTATGGATGACAAAATTTTGCACAATCTTTTTCAATCAACCACGTATAAGATAAATTTCTTAGAAATTTATTTATTCGTTACTTGGCTTCGTTTCGGCGCCTTTGGTAGCTTCACTTTCTTCTTCATTATTTTCATTCATTTCAGCTCTCTCGGATTCCGCGATTTTCGAATCACTGCTGGTTTCCTGAGATTTCTCGTTGCCGAACCACTTTAAAGGTGGTCTAGTGGCAAAAAAAAGGCCAATGGTTAAAAAATCTTTCTACAGATAACTTTTGAAACTCGACAGAGATTTTCTTCCTAATGCAAAGAAGCGAAAATCAATTTGAATCGTCGGTGTGAAAAAAGTATGAAAAAAATAAATTTGCCTGTAAGCTTTCCTGTTCTCCTGTACAGACCCGACGACGCTTTGAAGAATGGGTTTTTCAGCCTGATTGCGCCAATCCTCGAAATCTTTCATAGCTTCTTTTCGATGAGAATCTCTCATAGATTCGATTTTGTTGAGCCACTCAGTATCAAGATCGATTTGCGCTCTGACAGCCCGTCGCTGCAGTGCTTGACATTTTTCTGGGAAAAGAAAGAAAATGGATGAGCATTAAAATATCGAAGGATGAAAAGAGGCCTCGAGTCATCCATAGAAACTGAATGCGGGTGAACGATCTTTGCAATACTCACTGCTTTTGGCCTTGGCCTTCTCCTCAGCGGAAACTTGGGCGAGTTCGAATGCTCGCGATCGTTCAGCACGCTTTTTGCTCTTATCCAGATCTTCCATCTCCAGAGACGGCCATTCTGCACCAATTTCTTGTTTTTTCAGTGTATATATAACTGTTTCGTCGCCAATGGTACATTCACTCGACTCTTCGACGATTGCGCCCCGAAGAAAAAGTTCGAAAATGAATGGAGGGTAGCTCGCCTTTTTTGCACGAAGACAAAATTTCATTCGCGCGAACATCCATATTACAGGGAAAAAAAATTCTAGTATCAACGGAATTCAAAAACGTGATGCAAATGCACTTGTTCAAAAAATGTTGTTGGCGTTGAATTGTTATGGATTACAATTGACCAAGTGACAGAGAGAGTTACATTTTGTTGAGTGAACCAATCTCACAATTTAAATAAATAAGTTCATTTTAATATTTCGATAACACTTGATCCTTGGCTATCCGAGAATTGAGTATGAATTTTGAATAAAAATGTGACGAATTGGGGTATTTTTTCGTTGTCCGAGGTACGAATTTAAATGAACTTTCGACCAATTCATAATTTTGATTAAATCGACGACGTACCTTAAAGTAATTATTAACGGCAAATAGGTCAATTTTCTTCGGGTGACCGGTTAAACGCGTTGTTATAATGACAAATTCATGATTTTGCCGCCAAGTATATTCATTCACGATAATGGCGGGCATGTTGAATCGCAATATTTCGAAGCTTCGATCAGCAATGAAAGCGATGGACTGGTCTGTAGTTTCGGCTCGTCCTCGACGATTTCTCGACGTCTGAAGAGTGAAGTTATGCTTGAATTATGGATCAAACAATTGGAGAACACAGTCGTTTGTCTTGTGACGGCGCAGTAAGGAGCAGTAAGCGGGTTGGTTTAAGGTAGTTCATGCACGAAACGATTTTCTTACGAAAGTCTTGAAATTTACACACAATTTACGTGATTAATCGACTGACACACGTATCAAATTTTAAAGGGTTCCTCTTATTGGTTATTGAAATAAACGTGTTTAAGGTATTACTGGATGGATAGCCCAGCCGATAAATTGTACCTGATCGAAATTTCCGTACTTCGTGATGCAATAAAAATCTGAAAAAATTCAGCAACATTTGGAAAATTATGTACTACAATTATCAATAATAATATTGCCCAAAAGCTATTAATAAATTGTTTAAATAAATAATTTTTTAACAATTTTACAGTAAACCCTTGATTTTTTTTTACGAATCGAATGTGCGCATTTTTCTGAATGCTCATGATTTTTTTCAGAATTTTCGTGGTTTTTTGAAATTCCCTTTTTTAAATTTTTCAAGTGGCTCTATTTGTACATTTTTGATGCAGTTACCTTGAGACTTTTCAAAACTTATGGTAAATATGTCTTCTAAAACATGTCTAAAATTCAAATTAAAAAAAAATTTTTTCAACATTTTTTTAAGAAATTTCAAAAATCTACGAAAATTCTGAAAAAATTCATGAGCATTCGGAAAAATACGCACATTTGATTCGTAAAAAAAAAAACAATAGGTCACCGCAAAATTATTAAATAATTAATTGTTTAAACAATTTGTTATCAACTTTTGGGCAATATTATTATTGATAATTGTTGTTCATAGCTTTCCAAATGATGTTGAATTTTTTCAGATTTTGATTGCATCACGAAGTACGGAAATTCCAATCAGATATAATTTTTGGTCGAGCTATCCATCCAGTTATACCTTAAATATGAAGAAAAATACACAGAGTTATAGGGACTGTGCGTAAAAAATCGTTCATCTTTCCATATAACGAATGAACGTTTCTAACGAAGTTTATGAAAAACGTATGCCATAACAACGAAGTATGAAATGAAAGTTTGGGAAAAAATTCGAGACGATTGTCTTACTAGTAATAAAGAGATATATTACGTTAAAGATTGAACGAAATTGGTTACGAGGACTCGTATAACCTCGCCTTCGCTTATTTCGGCATTTTGTTTCCTCTTGGCTTGGGCCATTCCTGTCATAGCCTTCTGTCTTTTAATTAATACTTTTTTCTTGATCGATTTCCCTTTGTGTTTACCCTTTGCACTTTCTAATGCGATTTTTTACATAAAAATTGTAATATTTTCGCCAGGGACGAATGAAATTAGGGATTCACTCAGTGACGGATCCTTGATTAATTAGTGGCTTGTGATTTCATTCGCCAGAAGATAAGTTGAAAAAAAATGTATTTACAATTTCGAATTAATCGAACTCTGACATTAATTTAGAGTGATTATATTTTTAATTAGGAAGTAAAAATCGATCCAATTTAGACACCTATAAAATACGATCCTTCGGGCATGATCTACCTTAATTCTATCATTTAAAAAAATCACTTGCACGACGTCTCGCTCGATAGAAGGACGGTCAACTCGTCGTTGGTTCGACGATGGAGAAGGAATCGATGAAAAGACCCGTCGTCGCATGTCGCATACAAGAACTAATAAAAAACTAACAACTCACGTTCAATGTACGAATCGTTTTTAATTGAAATGTTCGTGTGGTTTTTTGTTGCTGTTGTTTTTCAAGAGTAACCGTAAACGACAATACCATCGGTACAGATATTCGCTAATAAAAAGCTGCCGAGTGCTACGCGTTTTCGAAACCGCGTTTGGAACAACATTTATTGATTCGATAGCATTACTCTCTTGTTACGTATATTAAGTATAATCTCGAGAATAAAAAAAAAAGATAAGAGAAAGTATATTATTGGTAGACAATGATAAGAAGACAGCAAGAATGGTTCAAGTGAATCGAATTACTAGTACGATTGTTTGTTTTTTTTCTCTCTCTCTCTCTCTATCTTTTAAATATTTTTTTTTCGCTCATAAATACACTCTTACTCTTTCCACTTTGTTCGTACTTCACTTTTCGCAATTAAAATATAATACTACATAGTACGTGTTACACCAAGTACGGGTCTCGTGTATTTTTATTCCATTAGTTTTCATCACGGGACTTGTCACAAAGAAGAATCAAGGCCCCCCTCGTCGACACGAGGATTTTCACCCGATTCGAACGCAACGTTTTTTTCCTTAAAAAATCAGTCATTTTTTTCCGAGTCCCGCTGACTTCAGCAGCGGGATATTTTGTCATTTATTGAAGAGGGGAAAATAAAAACCGTCGATACAAAAAGAAGAGGAGAATAATGGCTTTTTTGCTGCATTCACTATAATTGTCTGAACGGATGTGCTCACTAGGCTTGAGCCTAATATCGATTCTCCGATAACGCACGAGAGAACGAATATTAGTATTTGTTGTTTGTCCTCAAAAAAATGTAACTCCGTCAGGAATTTGCGCTCGTTGCTATAATTGTATATTTTGGTTGATATAAAATGGAGGACTTTCGATAAACGTTGTCGTCGTCGTCTCGTCGATCTAAAACATGTAAACTAATACGACGTATTATTATGACACTAATAACGTGGGAGAGACGGCTCCGCACCGGTTTGTTGTCTCGTTCGTAAAATCTTTGTGTCTATCGCTTTTTTTTTCTCCCACCCGGTCGTTCGAATCGTCTCATTTTGAGAGAACGGTGGGATGCTTACTCGAATCTGTAGTATCGTTAAACGTTATCGTTACGACCGATAATATGAATGATCGTTGAATATATTCATATATATTTACACAATGTTGTTTGTTGTCTCAATTGACGAATACAAATTTTGGAACTTGCTTGCCCTTTTGAAACGTGCGCTTCAGTATTTATCTTACTTCTCTCGAGTCCTTCGCTCAGTACGTCTCGAATCGGACGATTGTATGAAAGGGCGGTCTTTCTCATTCGTTTTTCGCAATTAATAAGCCGATATTAGCGGTATACGGTCGCGTATTTTGGTAAAACTAATACAACTATTATAAATACGTAGAACCTTCCCAAGTGTGTTGCGACAAACGCACACTTACGGGTTAATATTCCTGTTACGAATATTCAATCATTCAAGACGCTTTGATTCGTGTACTTTGATTACCTTCTTTTTTTGGTAAATGAAAAAAGAACAGCCAAATATGATTTTTCATGATTTGAAATAGTAGTTTGCGTTAATTCATTGTCGTACTATATACGTTATAAACCGGCACATTCGCGTATAGAAGAGTGCGGCAGGCCTCGCGCTGGCTGTTTCTTTTCTTTTAATACTTGGCGTCGAGTCGCTACCGCATCTCTTGATTTGAGACAGAAGTTTTGCTATTTCGAGTCTCGATTCGTTTGTGGAATGTTTGAGACAAAAATCGTACTGTTATCATCGAAAATACATCGATTCGTTCTGCGCGCACTCTTCTGTGCGATTTTCAGTTTTGTTCCGTTTCATTTATTTCTTTCTATGGCAAATACGAATTGCTTGGATCGTTCGTGACACCTCGACGAACAAACGTACGCGATTACTCTGACAATTATACTTTGCCTCCGTGATCGTTGATATGAAGTGTTTCTTTGAGCAAAAATTGCGAGACATTTAAAGAAACTTGAATAATAAATGAAGATAACAAAAAATATACTAACACGAACTAATCCTCGAATAACAATAACGAATGGCTCGGGTTCAATCGACTTTTTCGATGATTTGACAAAAATTCTACGTTCTAATAAGCTATATATAGTGTAAGGTAGCCCAAAAGAAAATGGACGATTGAAAACTTTGTTCTTGCTCAAAAACTTTCCAAATTTATCCCCATTAGATATTTTCGGCAAATAGCAAAATGCAGTGACAGGAAAAGTAAAGGTTCACAGAAAAACTGTTTTGCTGTTCGAATATTTTTCTATAGTCTCTATTTAAAAAATTCTAATTCATCATTTTTCACAAAAGGGTTAATAAAAGGCCGCGAAAATTCGGATTAAAATATCAACCGATACAAAATATAAAAATTCGAGTAATTTCAATAAACATTCAAACGAATAATATTTTTTGAAAAGATAAGCGAGCAAAATTTTTGAGATAGATCAAAATTGAAAATGTTTAACCGTTTTCGCACTACCCTAATATACTCGTATACGACAACAAGAGTTCATAGTTCCGATAATAGGGACATTTCTCACATTATTTCGCTTTCGTTGATACGCAAGGACTCATAAGGGGGGCAGAGGAAGAAGAAAAAAATCATTTGACATTTTTTCTTCTTCTTTACCCCTCTCGTCACACAATATTCGTCCGTTTTTTTTACAATTCTACATTACATGTGTTTCTTCCTTTTATGTTCTATTGTTACTTCGAGATATCGTGAATTACCGAGAAATCTCGATCAAAAATAAATAATGAGAGGAGTTAAGAAAGAGAAGAAACGAAAAATACACAAATGACGCGAAACGAGAGTTTCGAGCCTCTCGCAAAAAATACATACACACATTCGCACACTCTCGTCTCATGTATGACACTTGGACATTCATACGAGTTTTATTTTTCAACGCGATGCGATTCATCGATCATTGAAATTAATTAAATAATTGGCAACAAAAGAGAAAATGTAACTTGTCACGTTAATTGGAACTATTTTTCTATTTCTTTAAGACATCGACCAAAATATTGAAAACTAATGGACGAAATGGAAAAATACAATAATCATAATGGCAATTTGACTGATTCGTTTGTTGTGTTTTGTCATCGACCTAAAAAAGTTAGAAACGTTGAATTTTCGCTAGCCATCAATGCCAAATTGTTCAAACGTTTTAATAATTATATTCATTCAACGGGAAACATTTATATAACGTCCGTCTCGTATATCAAATCGAAAAATTATTCGATTATTTCCGAATGAGAAGGACGAGAAAAATGCCAAAAGCAAGATTTTTATCTTCATAAGAAAACTGCGCGATTAACCGACGCAGATGAAATGAAAATTTGTCGAAAAAAATCGCGTCAAGGTACGCTACGAGTAGCTTTATAGAGTTCGGGATGACGAAACGGACTTTTTTCCGTTTGTTGAGTGATTTTTTTTCCCCCCTCCAAAGTCACACATTCCTGCATGCACACAAACACGCGAGTTAACATTATTGCGTATTTATCTCATCGAAAAAGAACTATTTATAATATATCACGCATCAAAAAGCTTATTCCTCTCCTCTTCCGTGAATTACGATTATTTATTTCTTTCGCGCTGCTTTCTCAGCTTTTCTTCGCATCCGTTCCATCTCTTTTCTCTCCTTACGCTCGCGTTCCGCCTGCGCTCGCAATTCTTTCAATTTTCTCTTCAAATGAGATTTGTCGTCGCCGGATATGCACAGGCTTTTGAGATCTCGTGATTCGAGACGCAACAGACTGTTGCCACAAATCCCGTTGTCGATGAAACGCGTTGCGTATCGTTCCAAACCGATACCCGATAACCACTGACAAACCTGAGAAAAAAACAAGCCATTTGAAATAATTGTTCAATCAATGAATTATGATACTTTGACTTTTGACTCACTTGTTCCTTGGACCAATCAGCGATCGGTGCGGATTGCCAGAAATGTGACTTTTTGTCACCGAAACCAAAGTCACTGTTCGGAGGCAGCCAGACTTCGAGTCCACTCGAATCTATCGAAAATATATTAATCGTTTCAATACGAAGATTAATAAAAAATAGATGTATCATTGGATGACAAAGAAAAAAACGAGCAATCTAACTAATATGTCGAGCATACATCGAACTTTTAACTCGACAATGGTCTGATTCATTTCAGGAAAATATGTAAAATTCATTAGTTTCCAAATCATTAAAACGTCCTTAAAGATATCGACCAAACAATAACATTCTATGAATTAAGTTACGCAGTTTTAGATAATATACGAGTAAAATGATAAAAACAACCAAATCCATGATTGGACAAATTTCGTTGGATATTCGAGTGAAGATTTTTTTGGTTCTGCTTTCATTTTGCCACTTTGTGTGCTGTTTTGAAAAAGTTATCAATGCGAACTCACGTCGGTAGTCACAACATGCTAAGCATACAAAATCAGAAGCATTTTAATAAAAACGACGAATCAATGAAAAGAAATGATCAGATGAAGAATGCTTCGAAATATCAGCGTAATTTTTGAGCATGTCATGCAAGCGGTGCAATCGAGGACGGTCAGTACCTGCGCTGCCAGCCTTGGACGGACTGGGATCGACGGCAGGTGGGCTAACGGAGCCACCCGAAGACAAACTCGAAGGCGAACCACCGGGATGGTGCCATGGTGTGCCTCCAGTACCGATAAGATTTGGCGGAGGTACTGCCGCTTTTTTTGCTGCATTACGACAATACGAGTCAACAATTTCCCCTTTCGTTTACACTTTTTTCTTGTTTTCTTTTTTTCGTTCTTTCCGTCGTTATAGATTTATTTACAAAAGCGATAAACAGGACAGCCAACTATAGTACTTTTGTATAACATCCACGATCACTTGTGTGACAAAATCTCTAAATTTACCTCGATTAGCCTCGCTGACAGCCTGTCTTATCTCCTCGACGAGATGGTTCGTGACTAGGGTAGGATCGTTACTGTGAGGATGATTGAGATCACTGAAATCACCGGAACTCTCTCGTGACGATGAAATGTCATTGCCACCGAGTCTACGCTCACGTTCCGCGAGTACTTGTTTCAATTGCTCCGCAAAAGACGCCGGTGGTCCGCTCAACCCTTTTCCAAATCAAGAACAATTAATGATTTTTAGCGAATTATGAACGTATGGTTGCAAAAATTAAATATTTTTTCACCAATACAGCTTAACGAATGCATAAAAATCCAAATGTCTTTAGATTCATTGAAGAAAAAAATTATTATTATTCAAAAAAAAGAACCAAGCTCCGGAGTATGTAAACGCGATATAACGAAGAAAAATAAAAATACAATAATTTACGTAATAACTGCGCGAGAAATCGAAAAAATATCAGGTTTTGCTTTATAAACGAACCTTTTTGTGAAGGTGGCCAATTCTGCTCGGTCATAGCTCTGACCTGTGAACTGATGGTACTGTGCTGTCGTATCGTCGTCGAATGTGCGGAATCAAAGTACTGCTTGCTTTTTTGAGAACTTATAGACGAGCTGCTCGAATAGGAACTCAAATTTGATTGTTTCGAGATCGAGTCGTTGGTCGAACGACTGCTTAAATCGTGTGAATTGCCCAATTTTGCGGAGGAATCTTCCGTATCGGTATTGTCACCAGATTCGTCAAGACCGTAGTCCTGCGATATGAAAAAAATAATAATAATTAAAAATAATGGATTCACTAACGAGTATAACTTGAGTGGGATCGATGAGAATGAATAGGAAAGAATGGAACGTACCGAACTGCTGTTACTAAGACCGCCGGATCTTTTGGGTAATTGTCGATTAGCAAGTCCACCTCGACTAGCAAGTTCAGCTTTGCTTTTTCCTGCGGAATTGTCAAGCAATCTGTGAGCGGGTACAGCGCGGTCGAGCTCTTCTTTGATCGGTATTGGTAACGGGAGTTTCCTTTCAACGGTCGCAGTTTTATCCCCATCGTCGGGGCTGCTAAGATCCGAAGTTTCGGTATCGGACAATTGACAACTCGCTGACGACGGGGGTGGTGGTAATTGTCGTCTCGTCAATTGTGGTGTCACGATACCTTTGGTCGAACCGTCGTACGGTAATCTCACCGGAAGACCAAATCTTGTGTGCGTTTCAGTTAATTCGACCTCCAACGTAATAACCTGAGTCACCAATATTCGTAACTGAGTACGGTGTCGCAGATCGGTGAGTGTTATTGTACAGTTATTTTTGTTAGTCTTAATAGAATATAACATAATTTTTCAAGATGACCTTTTTGTCCCGTCGAGGGAAAATTATTCTATTTATCTATTTTTATCCAATAAAGTAAAACTTTCTCACCCTATCTTTGAGTGTCTTGACCAACGCGTTGTACTCGGTGTCTTTTTCCTGCAATAATTGTTGATAAAAGTCATCGCGAGCTGCAATATCAGCCCGCAATTCCCGTGCAGCTCTTCGAGCGCGAGCATATTTTTGTTGAATAACGGCGGTTTGCGCTGTTGCTTGTGCAAGCATTTCTCTAGCTGTATTGAGTTCTTGTCTCGTTGTACCCAATGCACGCTCGGACTCGTGTAGCCGTAGCCTCGATTCTCGCAATTTCGCAGCGTATTCTTCGCTCCCGGCGCCATTGTTTTCCAGCTCGACGAGCTGTGAATTATTGAAAGATTTTTAAAACTTTATTGATTGGCGAACAAAAATATAGACGGAGAGGCGTAACAGGCTGAAAATCACGAGTCTGCTGTGCAAAGGAATTATTGATAGATTTTTCTCCATGATGCAGTTTTTACAAGCCCACTAACTTTTATTTACAAATGCGATTATCAAATACAAATGTAATAAAAATTATTTATTATTCAAAGAAAACGGGTGAATCGACATTTAGGAGGTTCATTACCTTTGTCTTCAGCTTTTCCACTTCTTCATCGGCTAGGACTTGTTTATACTGACTCTGCAAGCAACGAATAACGAACACAGAGCATAAGCAAAAAAAAAGAACACCACCCAAAATCTACCATCGGAATGGCTCTCGCGATGGAAACAAATGATGACGCAAACAAGAAATCATTTACAAGAGTGCGGAATATTTACACTGTAAAAACGTAGAATCAAATAAAAATTTTACTAATACATAAATCGCATAAACAGTGCGAACCAACATCTTTCCTCGCATTTTTTTCTACGGTGCTTCATGTGCGAACATAGATTAAACAAACCTTCAAGCATTTAGCTAAACTACCCACTAACGTCAAAAAAAAAATATCAAAATTCAACACTTGGGTCAATGGAAAATGATAATTTCACAAGAAAACAATTAAAAAAAACACTTCAAAATCGACAGAAATTGGTGATTCCACTAATCAGAAATACTATGTACAATTTTCACAAATGAAGAAAAAAAAAACATTTTATGTACATTCAAAATGGAAACGAAGAAAAAAAAATAGGAGACGAACCTCTTGAAGAAGAGCTCGCAAACTATCGACGTCGCTCTGCGTAGTTGGTGTTACGTTTGAAGGGATTGAAGAGCTGATTATCGGCGATCTGCTTCGATTACTCGGCGAGAGATAATTCTCGATTGGACTGTGCGGCGGTTCACCTTCTGAACATGATGACATTGCCGGCGAGCCTGGTATACCTCCTCCCATCCCCGTGCTGCTGCTTATCGAGTGATCTTCACCTCCTCTCTGACCGTCAGGAGATGCGTCCGAGAAGTTCAGTCTCCTGTTTAATTGAGAGCTAGTATTATAATCGACAAGTGGAAATTTTTCTGTTCAGACCAAGCTGTTGATACAATGTTACGATACTGTCGATCACAGAAGCTTTTTTTCATTCTCTCAGCACCCCAGGAGGCCTCGGGCTCTTCCCAGGGTGGCCGCATTTTTCGTCACTGGTCATGTGCGAGCAAGGATTAACCATCATTGAGAAAGAAAATCATTTCCGCGTATTTGAAGCGTATTTTTACGATTTCTTATGATTTTTAGTAAATAAATAAAACTTATGGGGCTATTTGGATTTGGTAACTTATTAATATTTAACCTGTTTGCATTATTGGCTTGTTCACGTTCACGATCGGCCTGCAAGCTCTGTCGAATGAGCATAGCAACTTCAGAATTTTTAGGGTCACGTTCACGTCCAATAACGAAACGAACCAGTCCGGACGTATTGCGAAGCACACTTGCGGCGTAAGCCTGTGTAACACCAACCAAAGATTTTCCGTCGACCTCGACAATTTGATCATTCACTTGAATTCGTCCTTCTCTCGCCGCAGCCCCTTTCTCCGTTATTGTTTTCACGAAAATTCCTAATTTCTCGAGTCCGGCATCAGCACCAACGCCCATACCTATTATACTGAGACCGAGGCCTTCTGGTCCCTTCATCAATTCCACTGGAAATACCTGATAAAATTCCATTGGTGTTATTATCAGCGTGTTGTCATTCTTTTATTTCTCTATACTTTTTCGGTGATCTACGTATCGATAGTGTGACTATGATTAAATTCGAAGTTAATGATTTAGCGAGTGATAAGCTATCGGCATATACTTTTCGAATCTTTGTATTATACCGACGGGTTATTTTCAACGTTCGATAAGATTTCGATTCGTCGTTATGCATCGAATCATTTTTTATATGGACTCAGAAATGTATCGTAAGAAAATGATTTTTCTAGAAAACAAAATTCAGTCAATTTTTTAAATACTGAACTCCATAGGAAGACGAAAAAAGTTTCGATTTTTTTTAAAAGCATTGTTAAGCGGTAGAAATTCGTATTTTTTTCGTTCGTACGTACCTCCATTTTTTCAACGCGTTTTTCCAATTCGTACTCGGCACTTGCAGCGACAGGATCGACATCTTCGTTCCGACGATCATACTCGTTAACCGAGTGCGTGGAATAAACTCTCATAGGTCCACTATCGAAAGAGACTTTGCCACTTTTTTTAACCATCACAGAGGGTGGCAAATCATCCTCGTCGTCTTCAGAGTCCGGTAAGCCGCTCACTTCCATCCAGAAGTGGCCATCCTCGAAATAATGTACACCATTCTCTACCAGAATCTGTGAGAACGAGAGGGTACAAAGAGAAAGTGACGATAAACATCTTTTTTCGGGAATATTTTGAGCATGTATAAGGATTTACAATTTTTCCAGGCACGGGAGTAAATTCTTCTCGCTGTTCCGTTTCAGTATCGTCATTTGCCTCGTGGGTTGTGTCGTTCAGACTGCTAACTGAGCCCAATAAACCGCTTTCACTTCCAGTAACGGAGCCTATTTGACTCTCTGTCAACGAATCTATCGTCAAATCGCTTCGGGACCTGTGTGACAAACTAAAATTCAAAATAACAAACAAATAGATGTAAGACTTTGCGTTTGAGCCGCTAAGCAACTGAAGATTCGCCCCTTTCAATACCAGATTTGTATTATTATACTGAAAAATTTGCACCCTGCTTGGCTTTTCCGGTTTACCTGTAATCGTGAGCTGTGCTACTGTTAATAAGACTCGTATCCGGTGCCGAGAGTACGTCCGATAACCAATCCGGAGTGTTGTCCATTTCTTCCCTCTCTCGCTCTCGTTCCTTTTCTCCCTCCTTTTCTTTTTCCGTAATTTTTGTCTCCCCAACTGCAGGGCCTGTCGCATTGCCAGGGGACAGCAATCGCGCTATTTCACGAGCTTCTTCGTCGGACAGGAGGGCCGAGCCTTGTCTGAAAACGAAATTTTAGCATTTATTAAAAAAAAAAAAAAAATCGTTGAAAAAGTTTCATCGAAATTTATGAAATACGAACCTTATTTTTTTTTCCAATATTCTGTAGTAATTGAATGTTCATCACAGAGAAGATCGAAATGAAACATATAATACAAGAATATCGATTAGTAAAAGCACAGTGAAACTTTCACCAAGCTTTTCTTTCGCTTCTCTTCCCTCAGCACCCCAGGAGGCCTCGGGCTCTTCCCAGGGTGGCCGCAGTTTTCGTCACTGATAATATGCGAGCAAGGATAAACCATCATTGGGAATAAGCAGTGAGCGAATAAAGTCAAAGAGCGAACTATTGCTAATATTCTTGATAAATAATCGTAAATAAATGAATTATTCGAAGATAAAAGAAAACCCACCGCGAACTCAGAAGATTTTCAGCCTCATCAGGTGTCATAGTATCGGGTGTGACGGTGTTGATATTTTGATTGGCAATCGGTTTGTTTGGTGTGTCGTAACGTTTATTGGAGTCATCGTAATCGAAGATTTTTGGTTCTTCCAAAGTGGTTACGGTCTTAGCGTCGCTCGAATCGGTGTCTTCGATCAAACTATTTTCCGATTCTCTATGCTCGTCCGTAGGATTATTGGGATCGTTGCGTTGTATAGGCGAAGCTGAAACGGGGGGTGTCGAAGATTTGGTAAAATGTCTGGTCAAGTCAGCAACGCTGTTTTCGGCTAATCTCATTGCGAGTTGATCAGCTTTTTGTTTCTCGAGTTCCCAGGTGGTTTGGATCTGTTCCTCCAAATCCTCATTTTCCTCGACACTTGCTTTGTCGGGTGTGTCAATAGAAATTTTTCCAATTTCATGATTTCTCGTGATAAAGTTAACGGCCGAATTGTTGGATTTAGCCTCGTTGTCTTTTGCGTCTTTGCTGCTGTTGTCCGAGCGATCGTTCGACACACTATTCGATTGATAAACGTTGTGAGCTCCCGAAATTTTATCCGTATGATTGGTTTTCTCCAATTCACAGAAACTTGAACGTTTTTCACTCACTTCCTCTTTGTTTTTCGCCAGTTTCTCTCTCATCGATACTCTTATTTGATCGTTTTTAGCGTTCGATACAGTTTTTTGGCACTGTACTTCAGTCACGGTTTGTCTTTCTTTGCTATTGTCCGAGACGAATTTTTCACTTATTATCGTAGTCTCGTTACGCATCGTCGTCTCTACGCACGTACGCTCGTTCGTTACAGATGTTTCCTGAAATCTGTAGTTACCATCGTTGCTCTTGTCCCCAGATTCTACGGTGCGTGAATTGGCCTCATTTTTCTGTTCACTGTTCAATCGATTCGCCATTTTTCCCGCCTCGAGAGACGGCCCTTTCGGGGCTGTTTTTGGTTTTGGCTGCACCACCTGTGCCTCTTGATTTTGGTTCATTCGCCTCGCGTATGGGGAAGGTATCGGTATTTCTTTGTGCTCCAGTGGGGGATATTCCTGATCCGAACTAACCACCGAAGGTGGCCGCTGGCCGAGTCCGGCCGCTGGCATTTCCATTCGAACGTGTGAACGTCTAACCACCGTCGCTGCGTCGGTCTCCACGAATTTTTCGCTGCCGCCCTCCTCGCACGATACCATCTCCGTGTAGCTCGTGGGTGGCTTCTCGTTTCCTTCCACCTCAAGGTCATAGCTGTTACGACCTTCAATCATAAACAAATTATAAATATAACGTCTAGTATTCGTGCGGATATTTGAAAAAAGTGTTCGCATCAAACGAGAATTCTCTTTTATAAGAAAAAAAAAAAAAAATTTCATAATAGATGGGACTGCTGCCGTGGTAATCATCGACGCGATTCACCTCCCATGCTTCCTGGTAATAATAACTTTGAAAAATTCTACTAGTTTTAATGAAAATGATTTTTACAACCGCCCCCGCATCACGATCCCTGTAAAATTAAGCGCATTCTTTTCCGTGTATTCTATTAATAACTTCTCGTTTTCCCCCCTGACAATCCCTAATACTAACTCAATTATCAAGCCTAACAGATTGTAATCTAAAAGGATGAAGAAAAAAAACGATCACCCGTATGACGAAAGCAATTTTGCGTCAAAGTCCTCGAAGAAATTGCAACTGGAAGATTTTCTAAAACTTAGTCTAGAGGCCCATTTTCATGAAGCTAAGAAAACACTGCGTTTTTTTTTCTTATAAAACTCGTCAAGCTAATTTTCCTCGTGCAATTCGACATTTCAAGAGCGAATAAACAAGTGAAATCTTCCATTTGAATAAAATAATCGTACAAATAGAATTTCCACAAATCCACAATAAATTCTTAAAACTTGACGAATGCGATTGCACGAATCTATTACCGATCGTCTCATCAACAAACTTGAGAATCCCTGCGATTCATTTTTTACGGTGTGCGAGCAAACTTTTGCACGACTGTCCTAAGCATTGATGCAGCACCGAATTAGCGACACTGGGAGGAAAAAATCGAGTAGATTTTCCGATCGAATTGAAAAACTCTCAGAGGCACATCTCGAGGAATGAAAAATCAAGGGATCCATAAAATAGAAAGTATACCTCGACAATCGATGCAAAAAAGACGAAGGCACATAGCACCCGGGTCCTCCTTGTCCGTTACTCCGAATCTTGGGATTACGGTATCGCAACGAAGAAGAAAAAAAACTAGAAAGGAAGAGTGAAAAAGGAGGAAAGGGTGCGGAGGGAGAAAGCGGCTAATTCCCGGGGAGGGGGCGCCGGTACGTACTCTGCAGACGTAAGTAAAAATATAAAAAAGAAGACGATGCACTCGAGAACACACGATCGCGACAAATGTTTTTTTTCCCTCCTCTCTCCCTCGCTCCCCGTCAGAGATCTGCAGTCTCGCGTTCGCAATCGAGGAACGAGTTTCTCTCCAAGGATTCGCGTTTTCGGCGCGCACCGACACACTCGAGAGTTCTTCCACTGTTTCTTTCACGCTCGAAAAGACTTATGCGTGGGAGATCATGTCCGAGGGAAAAGCAAGAAGGGAACGAGAACTGTACGCGTCTCAACACCGAATATATTATCCCAGAAGTGGTACTGCACACATTGTCGTTTCACTTTTTTTCCTTTTCGTATCACGGGTTATCATTTTCGATGAAAATACTCGTCCAGGACGAAAGTGTCGACGTTGTAGTCGAGACGCCATTCGAATGCGATACACGGAGAGCATGCAGATACGTCGACGTCTCTTCCCTTCACTCTCCCAGCTTCCTATACAGTCTTCTTCTCCGACGACCTCGTCCCCGCCACCGCCGTCGCCGTCGTCGTCGTCGTCGTCGTCGTCTCCGTCGCCCGACTTCTCGACAGAAACTTATTTTTGGATGTCTTTACCACACGCGAACGTGACAGAGCGAAAGTTAGGGAAGAGTGTAAAAGCTTGATGATAAGTCACGGTGGACGGAAAAAGAAAGAGGCAAGGAGATGAGAGGGAGAGACACAGAAAGCGGAAAAGAATTGATCGTCATAGAGACCACTGAGTTTCCTTGTCAAGGAGAGGAACGGGAGAAACATTAATTCTCGGAACGTACACTGCTACGAAATTATCATATGGGTTTTCCTTCGAAGGCGAGGTTTCTTCTTTTCGAGATTATTATTCAATCGCTTCTCGAAAGACAAGGATTTTTGTTGCACGAGTTATTTCATTTTAAACGAAAGTTTCATTTGCTACGAAAGCTTTGATTCGGCGCAGGATAAGATCTTTGAAAAAGGTTTAAGTTATCGAGCGAATTTAGCTTCTATTTACATTTATATCGAGCAATCCTCGTATAATTCGTGGTTGACCGAGTTTAGTGGTAAAACAACAACTTTAGGTACGGAGACTAACTGTGGGCAAAGATATTACGAGAGAGGGAGAGAGAAAGAAACAAACGTGTGGACTGATGCGAACCGGCGCTCGTACTGATTTCTATAAATAATACGAACGTCGCAGACCAGTGGAAGCGAAGAGAAGAACGAATAAGGAGGCAGAATGTGAGAAACGAGGGGAACGAGAATAAGAGAATGAAGTGGGTGGAAGACTCGTCGAGAGTCAAAGAGGAAGAAAGCAAACGTGCGTGTATGTATATATTGATTGAGTCGGAAGGATCGAAAAAGTGCATGCCAGACTTGGGAGAATGGGGGCCTCAAGAGCCAATGAAAATCGTTCTCCCAATGCCAATAATGAAAACATGAAAATTCTCTCAATAGCTGATCGAAAAATCTTCAATTTGTTCCTGATCATTTATTTTCATTGTGAACTCACATCGATCAATATCAATATTATGCTATAAAAATTTCGATGATCGTTCATAATGAAAAAATAAATAAATAAATGGCTCGAAGCTTGGATTTTTTCTGAATCGAATGAATTTGAACTAGTGGGTAAGAGTAACTTTTGAAACCTCGATAAGAAACAGTGTGAGAAAGTGGAACATTGATTTTGAAAAACAAAAAGGTTGAAGGAAGAACCGCTGAGATTTGCTAATTTTTTTGTTGACAACTATCGTTGGCCCAAAATTTCTAATCGAGAGTTGAGAGCACAGCAAAAGGGCTGACGGGTGTGAGAAATTGCACCATATGGAAAGGGAAAGTGGGTAGAAGATCGCGAAGAGCTTGAGGGAAAAGAGAGAAGTCTGTTTCTCCACTCGCTTTCCTCCTTCCCTCGCGCATTACTTGTTTATTTTTCGTCGCTCTCTCGTGCTCGTGCGCAACGCTCTTTTACTCTTACTCTTCATGATTTTTGGCGATCCGCCAAATTTAAAGCTCCGCCGACTGAGATTTCGTCTTTCGAGCTCGTGTAAACGAAGAGTGTGCTTTGCTCCACCAATAGGAGCAAGGTAAAAGGACGGGAATGCCCGAATGAGAGAGAAAGATAAAACTTCTTCTCAGTCGTGTAGCTATTCTTAGAAACCGGTGTAACCATTGAACCCTCGTGGTGGGCGTCATTCATGGTATCGTGAGAGAGAGAGAGAGACGACGCGTGACTCTGTGGCCTTCCGGTCACTTCCCAGGAGAAAACGTGGAACATCACGAAAAAAGCCTATTTTGCTCGAAAAAAGACTGAAATTTTATAAAACAACGTTTTGGTATTTCAGTGAAAATGGTTTCTGCCAGGTTCTCAAATTCCTAATTTCCCGGTTGAGGATTTGAGAAGTGTTCCTCATTTTATGCAGCTCGAATGTATGGAAAGCAAATTTTAAAATATTTTGAAAAATAACTCGTTGTTTTTTGTCCCCCTCAAACAACTCACCAGTTTGATATTTTTCCGGAATTTCTTTATCAGCTTTTTCTTCTTTGCTGTCCTTGGACGGTGAGCTAGGCGAACTCATACTCGAGGAAGCGCTGTCGGTACCGGCGGAGGATGGTCTGAGGTCAACTTCCGGTGTCCTGGATCTCTCGTTCTTTTTCTCATCAACGGGAATAATATCCCTTTTAACCATTTCGATGTCGACGGTAGGTTTGGCCCAATCGGGTCGTGAGCACGTGCGTTCAATTTCGTTTCTCGACGTCTCATCGTTGATCGTTTTTGGTGATTTAGTTTCAGAAACGCTCTTCAGAAGTTCTTCGTTTTTGGCTAACCAGACGTTGCGCCACTCGGAAGTTTTGGGTGGTGAACGAACGGGACTCGTCGGATAATTCGTAAAATCAGGAGTTTCGAGATGATCGTTGTCCAGTTCTTTTTGACATTCGTCAGGCTCGTTGATGTATTCTGGACTCGTACATTCCAAGGATTGATCTCTCGTCGATGAATATTGCTGATTTATCGGAGGAATCGGTACGGTTGGACTAGGAGTATTTCTCGTTATATTTATCGCGGACAATCCATGATCGTTATCGTTATTTTTGAAGGAAGAATTATTCGAATTCTGTTGGCTCGAAATTTTCGATTGATCCGAGCTCGATTTTGGCACTATCTTGGAACAAGTATTTTTCTGTACAATGGCATACTCGGGTATCGTCGGTGAAATCATATCCTCGTTTGCTTTAGTATCTTGCGTCGTCGTAACGAATACATTTCTCGGTTGCGATCCTGGTGGTTGTTTGTTAGCATTGATTCCTTTCTGGACGACCGCGTATTCGGGTATGGAAGTTGGAGAATCGAAGGATTTGTTAATCGTTGCATACTCAGGACTCAATGGCGAGTCGATCGAGGTTGGACTCGTGGATGTACAAATCGAAGCTGGCCTCTCTCGCTTTATTCCAACTGCGGAAGAATTTCGTGTCGGTGGCAATGGGGGTGGCGGTGAAACCGTCGGTGGTTGTCTCGTGGAACAAAAGCTCGCTGATCTTGTGGCCGGACATGATACTTCGTTGGGTTTTACAAATTCGATCTCTTGGTAATCCGAGTCCGGAGAATAATCGACGGGAGAAGTTGCTTCTTGTGAATACTTTTTCGAATTTTGATTCAACGATGTTTGTACGATGGTGCGGTTCGGATCGGAGTTGTAACGAGATGGTCGCGTCTTGGAAAAATGGCTCGTCCAATTTTTTTGCTTTTCTATTAGCTCCTTCGAGTTCAAACGTCGCTCAGGCTTTTCCGGCCTTTCCGGACGTTCGTCCAAACGATTTTCCTTGCCGTAGTTCTTCTCGAATTTGGAAAAACCGACTCTCGGCTTCAATCTCTCCGCAACGTTCTCCTGACCGTGCAAATGACCGTTCTCGAAATGTCGCTCCGCGTTCAACGTCGGAACACTCGCGCTCCAATTACTCAGATGGTCGCGACAACCACCTGGCGGAGACGGCGAACGTGGACGTGGCGAACGCGCCGGTGACGTACATCCTGAACCCGAATTCGCTGAACTCGAACGCGAACGTAATCCATGCAGATTCGTTGGCTTCGCTATCCGATCCAATCTGCAAAAATAATATATTGTTTCTCTTGAATCTCAAATCACGTTTACACACTACAGAGCAGCTAAATTGATTTCATAATTCGAATAGTTTTTAATGAATTTTATTTGAAAAAATTATTATTTCAATATCCACAATGGCGCATGAATTCGGTTTGATCCGTTCTCAATACGCGCGACCCTCTGGTTTGATTTTATTTAAAGAAATGACCTTGATGATGTTCGGGGGCATCTTTTTTGGGATGAAAGAAAATCCATTGATGAAATTTAGCGGGTCAAAAAGGCCAATACCGTAGGTCGAATTGGCCGTCGAGTGCAGCCGATAGAAGATCTTGACTTACGGTCGTATGGGCTTGTTCTCCTCGCCAAGTTTCTCGAAGAGAGCTCGGGCATTGTTGAATCTTGCCACGTGACTTTCGGTTCTGACGACGGTAACTTGAGTGGGTGATTCCTTGAGCGGGACCGGAGGTTCTTTGAAACCATCGTTTATAATAGTCGTACGATGACCGAGATTCTCGAGCTGTGGCTTCGATTGAAAAATATTCGCAATTTGCGAGACCTTCGAACCGGCAACTCGCTTTTTCTCTTCTATCGTCGCCATCCTCGATCCAATTTCGGTTTATCTGAAAACATTACAACACGAATTATAATCAACAGAATGACGAATGAATTTTTTTCATTTAAAGCAATGGAAAAATGGAAAAATTCTGAGCGAAATTTTCACGCATTCCGACACCAGAATCTTAGAATTTAACCATTTTTTTTTTCATAGAACCTTTACCACAAAAAGATCTTTCGTTGGAAAAACTGGTCTAGCGTGCAGTACAAAAACCTCGAGGGAAATAAAAAAACTTAAAAAGGAACCGAAACAGCGAGGAAGTAGTTTTTTTTTTAATAACTAAAGTCTAGACGACATTGGGGGAACAAATCACACTTGGATGAAAGCAAAAGTAAAAAGTGTCCTCCCATTGAAAGAACTTTGAGAGGAAGGGAAGAAAAAATGGGCATGATTCGTGCCTGGGGCTTATCAGAGAAAGAATGAGCAAAAAGTGGAGAGCTCGGGAACAGGAAATAACGCCAAGAGCCAAGATCGTTCGATATTTTGTTACGCGACAATTTGCAGAGCCAGTTACGGGAAAGCTTTCATATTAATGAATTCAAGATTATCGAACGACACAAGATAAAATGATTGCGTTGAAGAAATTCTCGAGTACAGGTGGCGAAGCGACAGAGCGAGGCGGTTATGGAGAAAGACATTTTTCAACATTAATTGGACTGCTCGTGAAAAAACAGACGAGAAGGAAAGCAAACGTCATGACTTATACAATATTTACGGATAATTAAATCCACTTATTGCGATTAATAAAATCAATTAGCGTTCAGGCGTTTATACTAATCGAACGAAATTGGAGAGACTAATCGAGATGAAATATTAATTCAAGATTAACAAAGTGAATTCATTCGAGGAGCGGAGGTCTTCTGTAAAAGTATCAACTAAAATTCATGAGATTATCTGCCCGGTAATTTATTGCCAATAAAATATTTCGATTCATTGATAAAACGATCGTTTTACTGTGCAAGTATTTTTTCGGCTCAATCCTATGATTTCACAACTCGTGGATGCTTTTCTCTCAACCTGGTTATAACAAGAGTCAAAATAAGAAAAAATATCGTCTCACCGTATCGGGAAAAGCACGCTTGGACTCGACGAACTTGATTCCCAGAGCCTTGTAGCGAACCGTTGTGCTTCAGCCCATTGTCATTGGTGTGGCCACGGTGTTGAGCAGCTTTTATGGGATCTGAAAGTCCCCCAAACGTATGCATATAGATCGAATAATTTGACGACGCTGAAGTTTCCAAAACGCTCGAGTCCAACGAAATTAACGAAAAACCCATTTGTAATACGCCAATTTTTCATTTGACGAAGCTTCGGTGTAGGTTGAAAAGCTACGAATCGCAAATTCGGCAGGCACCGAAATTGGAGAATTACTGGAATCATTGGAGAGCTTTTTATATGATTTCGTTGGACTCCAACGTTGCAAACTCCGGCGTCACATAATTTTAAAATTTTACAATAGCAGGCTGATCACGAAAAATGAGAAATGAGATAACTCATTAGAGACATTTTTTCCTCAATCACCCCATAATAATTTCCAACAGCTGTCGATACGAATACCTAATTAATCAGCGGTGTGCATAATTCTTTACAACGTGAGTGGGTGTGTCATTTAATCGATGCACAGTGTAATTCCTGACTCTGTTCGTTTATCGTTTTTTCTTTAATTATTGATCGACTTGGATGGTCTATTATTAACGCAACTGACAAATACCCCTTGATGCTGCTCGTAAGCCCAAGTTTCCATGTGTTGAACAACAAAAGGGGGCAAAAAATAAAAAACATTTACGCACGATACTGTGCGAGAAAAAACCTCCTCCGTTCTACTCCGGCTAATTATCTGCATTTTCGGAGCTCCGAATTTTTTATGGACTTCCGAATCCATGAATATATTATAAATTCTAACTAAATGCGAAAGTGTGTTTATTTGTTTGTTTGTTTGTACGCCCTAACTGGGCAACCAATCGACTCGACTTTAGGCACAGAGACGCAGTTGAAAGGACGGAAAGTAACGCAGGCTACTTTCGGGCCTGGTCGGTGTTTCATTTATCCTGGAAAAGTTTTTCAAACTACCATGTCCATGAAAAATAACCAACGATGAAAAATAAATAAATAGAATAATAAATGACCCTGAAGTTTCCAACGTTGGAGTCGAACGAAATGAAGTAAAAAAACTCTCGAATAGTAAATTTTTAGTAAATCTCCAATTTGGTCCAACCCACATCAACGGATTCGTGAAATAAATAAGTGATGAGCTATTAATATTTATTATCATAATAAATATTCACATTCGATTATTCTCTTACGTAAAACAAAACAACATAAATGATAATAAACACGATAAGAGTGGAAGAAATGACGCTGAAGTTTCCAACGTTGGAGTCCAACGAAATGATATAAAAAAACTCTCAAATAATTCCAGTAAATCTCCAATCTTGTTCCCTGCCGAATTTCCAATTCGTAAGTTTTCAAGCCACATCAATAATTCGTGAAATAAAAAAATAATGAATTATAAATCTTTTTTTCGTTCATTTCGTTCAACTCCAACGTTGCAAACTTCAGCGTCGTTGGAAGAAATCTGTTGTAATAAATATTGTTACAGTGGAAAAAGTCTTTCGTTGTAGAACAGAAATTCGTCCAAACGTCGAATGTATAAATTCATCGTTCCCATTATCGTTTTATCCGACTCTTATTTTTAAATCCTAGCTATAAGCGAAAATAAGGTTTTGCCAAAGTATCGCGATGAGGGAATCGCTCTGCTTTTTTCCATTTATTTTCAATATTTTTCTACACCCAGAAGGGGAATCATAGTGGTCGGCGAAATAGTATTGGCGGTGGTGGAGCGGTAACGGGGAATCCACGCGAAGGTGGGTCTCGTCTGGGCTTCACCCTCCTCTTCGTTTTCTCTCTTGCCACTGGCAACCTCCTGTATACATGTAGATGCGAGCGACACTATGCTTTTCTCTTCTGCAATCAATACTTGAATCCTGTTCCGTGTGTGCGTGTCTATGAGCTCCGGCATGAACTTGAGGCGTGTTTGAGATGAGACAAGGAAACGATTGCGTGCAGCAATTTACATCGTGTGTACACACATGCGAGTCTCATTTATTCGGAGCCGCGTGCACACGCGGATTCGAGTGGATTCGAAACGAACGTGCAAACCTCCTGGTGGCGTGCTGCCAAAGATTAATGCCGATGAAAAAGGGGAAATGCGAGTTGAAAAATGCTGGGAGAGAAGCGCCGACGATTTTTTCGTACAGTTTTGACAAGAAAACGAAAACGGAAGAGATCGAAAAACGCGCACACCGGAGGCCCAAAACGACGGAGGGAAAAGCGCGATTGAACTCTTCTCAGCCGTCGATATATCTATCGATCTGGGATAAAGAACGAGGCGAGAATAAAGTCCCGGAGCGCGCGCGAGCGTGGATAACTAAAGAGTTATTAAAAGAGAGGAAAAATAAAAGCGGCGCGGGTATACCTCAAGGTCGTAAAACCGAGACGATGGGAGCGCGACAAAAAACGTTCGTTTTTTTCTCCACTCAATAAAATAGAAAGGAAGGAGGAAGAAGAGAGGAGAGAAATAAGGGCTCATCTTCTCTTTTTTTTATTCGTACCCAGAATGCAGAAGAAACGAAATTCTAATATGACGCTGAAGTTTCCAACGTTGGAGTCCGACGCAATGGTCTAAAAAAACTCTCAAATAATTCCAGTAAATCTCCAATCTCGTTCCCTGCCGAATTCAGGGTGTCTAATTTTGACCAGAACAGAAATTTCATGACTTTTAAGGCTCTTTAAGTGAAGGAACAGCAATTTTTCATGACTTTTCTTATGGTTCTGATAATTTTTATTCATCTTTTAATTATAAAAAAATTCAATAAAAATAACAAAGAAATGATATTTTATTTTGAAATAAAGAATCTTTTTTTTCTTGCAAACTATTCATTCGATATTCGTTTTTATATCGATGATGAGTATTGACGAACCAGACATTGTCGCCAGCCCGCGAATTTTGAAATCATGTTGAAGAAAACCAAAAAATCGACAATGACAATGAGCGTTGCAGAGATCTTAAAAAATCAGGTTGTTTGGTAATTTTTCATGACATTTAATGATTTTTTCAGGTCCGAGTGTAATTTCATGACATTTAAGAATTTTCATGACTTCTCAGGTCGTTAGACACCCTGCGAATTTCCAATTCGTCATATTTCAAGCGACATGAATAATTCGTGAAATAAAAAAATAATGAATTATAAATATTTTTTTCGTTCATTTCGTTCAACTCCAACGTTGCAAACTTCAGCGTCGTATTCTAATAGCGTTCGCAATTTTTCTCCCTGTGTTTTTTTCTTCTCATGGGACCCATGGAAAATGGAGACTCGCACGAGATCGTCAAAGCGCCGTGAAAAAGAATGGTAAAAATGACAACTCATTTCATTCCGGAGTCTCCTTCCTCGTGTGCTTTTCAATAGCGCCGTGTACCAACGATTAAACTGCATGGATCTCGCTAGGAAATTGTCTCACGCCGGTCTCTCGGGTCTCCGTATACGCAAAGACACGCGCACATTCGCGCTCGAGGCTTCTGCCTATGTGCCACGGGCGTGCGAGCCTCCGCACGCCGCTCGCATGTCAATGCACTTGAACTACATTCTTCCTCGTATTTCCGATCGCTTCGGACTCCCTAACACAATTAATACGAATCCCGGATTATTTCATTCGCGAGCGTAAACATTTTGGGTTATTAATAAAACCCGCAGTCTTCGTCGAAATTTGAGAAAGGATAGAAAACGCCCCGACAGCTCGGCGACATCTTCGCTCGAGCTGCTCGCAACGCTAATAAAATTGCACTCGTCGCACGTGGCAACTGCCGATTGAGCACGCAAACGAATACGCTCGCACCGACCTTCGACTTCGGAATGCTTCAAAATTTTCGGCAATTGTGATTTCCGAACTTAAATATTGCTACTAATTGTAATTTATTATTTTTTTTTTTTAAGCGGTTAAAAGGCATGCATCTCTTTAATATTGCGTGGGTTACCATCTACTACTAATGACGCTGAAGTTTCCAACGTTGGAGTCCAACGAAATGATCTAAAAAAACTCTCAAATAATTCCAGTAAATCTCCAATCTTGTTCCCTGCTGAATTTCCAATTCGTAAGTTTTCAAGCCACATCAATAATTCGTGAAATAAAAAAATAATGAATTATAAATCTTTTTTTCGTTCATTTCGTTGAACTCCAACGTTGCACACTTCAGCGTCGTCTACTACTAGTGTTAGGAAATGATAAAAACAAATTTGGACCCTTTTCGAGGTGGAGCCGTGATTCGACACAATTATGGTGAAATGTGCAAAACGAAACTATTTTGGACACGCTGCTTCAAGTGAACAGAACGGGCGGGGATCAAATGTTGGAATGACTATAAAATTTCGAACAGCTAAAATCTCGAGTTTATAAACTTGGAATGATAATATGGGGACGGATAGATTCGACTAGAGCTTTGAATGCCGAAAATAAATAAAGCAGAAACTGCAAGGCTCGAAGCACGTTTACATCGAAAATAGACGACGCTGAAGTTTGCAACGTTGGAGTTGAACGAAATGAAGGAAAAAAATATTTATAATTCATTATTTTTTTATTTCACGAATTATTGGTGTCGCTTGAAATATGACGAATTGGAAATTCGGCAGGGAACGAGATTGGAGATTTACTGGAATTATTTTTGAGAGTTTTTTTTATACCATTTCGTTGGACTCCAACGTTGGAAACTTCAGCGTCATGAAAATAGATGATGCTGAAGTTTCCAACGTTGGAGTCCAACGAAATGATCTAAAAAATTGTTCAATAATTCCAGCAATTCTCCAATTTATTTCCTGCCGAATTTATATTTCGTAGTTTTTCAATCTACACAATTACGATTCGTGAAATAAAAAACTGATGGATGAATCATTTTGTTTTCATTCATTTCGTTGGACTCCAACGTTGGAAACTTCAGCGTCGTGAAAATAGAATGTAACAATTGCCCATAGGACGATGACTGAAATGTCGATTTTTCGAAAATTCGACTATCGCTCTTTCGATTCTACTTTTCCAATTTCTTATAAAAATAATGAAAAAATTGTTGCTTCGCGTTTTTTGAGAAAAATGAGGAAAATATCGAAAAGTGGCTCGAGCACGAAATTTTTTAAGCATCTGAAACGTTGAGAAAATTACTTTTTTTTATGTACCAACGATTTCCGTTGGAGCTCCGAGAATAAACAAACATCGATTTTTTTCGCCTCACCCTAATGGAGAATCGCGTTTTTCGATGTCTCATATAGCACACGCGGGGAACGTGCGCAAGAAGAGCGAGGCGTATTCGCACCTTTATCGCAAACTTATAACTTTTCTTATCAGGAGAAAACATGACCCTGAAAAGTTTGGCGAACGAGAGACGGAGGTAGAAAAAAAGTAACTCGTCAATTTTCCACTCCGCGAATCATTTGTGTAAGTTGAAAAACATACGCGAGTTGCGAATAAAGTAAAACGAAAAAATAGCAAAATTACAAATTGTTTTTTTCCTTCGTTACATGGGAGAGGTCGTTGCGTACGTTGCAAACTTCAGCGTCGTCATAAAAGCCCCTCCTCCCTTGCCTCCTATGCTCGAATATTTTGTTGACATACACGCGTGCGTGTGCTTGTATACGCGCTGACGAGAAACTAACCTAATTCGCGGAAGCGAAGCTTGTCGAGCAGGTGAAATTGGGCTGCTCATGCTAATTCACTCGTGCGTTGATGAACCGTGAAAAAATATAACGTTTTATTCCTAATAAAGGAAATAAAAAGCGCGTGTACGGAAAAAAAGTAGCCAGCTCGTTTATCCGGTTAACGTATGAATCGGGCTCGCGATTATCGATTTCGGGAAAGGCGATCGAGTGCCCGCAGCGAGCGCGACTTTATCCAAGGAATTATTTTCACTCGCCGTTTTGCCGCCTCTTTTAACTCGGGACGTTAAAATTTTTCGCCTTTTGCCGAACGCAGTGAAATTTCAGTGTTTTTTACGAGCCACGGTTCTCCCGCGACTTCGTCACTATTTTTTGCACAATTTTTAGTGCAATTATCGTTTTTGTTGAAACTGTAAATTGGCTTTAATTTCTTGGAAACACGTCTGGAAATAATAGAGAACGGATAATAAGGAAAATGAAGAAAAATAGTGATGGTCCAATGATAAATGAAAGTCATGCTTCTTCGTATGCTCAGTTCTCTCAGTCGAGCGCTCACTGGTCGATACGCGAGCCAACAAATATTCACAACGAGCTAAGACTTGTTAAAAATTCGTGTGAATTTTTCCGGCGGATTTTTCCATCCTTCATTCGGTCACTGCAACACCAACATTCATTGAACGAGACGTTTGGAAAACACTCGATTATTCGTCGATTGTTTTGTCACGATATACTCAGTCAAGTCGTCAAACACACACACACGCGCACACACGCACGCACACTCGGATCCACTGAAACAGAAATTCGAATGTTTAAGAGGGGGGAGGTGTGCACGTTTGGAAAATCGAGAATGAAAGGTTCGAAAAGTGCCGGCAAAACTCGCCCACGTGAATATCGCTCGTACGTGCTTGGATCGTTACGAAATTGGTCGGGCGAGGAATAATGGCGTTGTTTTCATTTTTATTTGAGGCACGCGGAAGGCAGAAATGTCAGTGCAAATAATAAGAGATCGCGCACTTCGTATTAATCGACGCGAAATCGAGCTGTCTTTGAAAATACGCGAGAAAATAAACAGACGAATGAGGAGTGAATATTTCGAGGTATAAAATAAAAGTCCGCAACGCTAGGAAATATTTGAGAAGCGAAAAAATAGCTTTCGGACAAATTGAACACTCCATGAATGCTCAGTCAGAGTTTATAAGCTTGGAGAAAAAACAAAGGAAAAAAATGAGTTCGTTTAAAAGTCATAATTAGTCACGCATTTAAGACCGATTGAAAAAACAAATTGACGCCCGAGTTCCGGTGTGACAGTCGAGAACGAAACAACACAGCGGCCACAGTAATGATTTGCGAAGTGTTCAGTTGCGCTATAGCGAGATCTACAATTTTCCAAATGCCACCCACAGACATGCGGGCACAAAGAAAAAGACACAGAATACGAGCGATTAAGCGTAAATTGTACTTCAAACGCCATATTAGGGGCCGCTGACCGTTGAATTCAAGGTCGTGTATAAAACGTGATTTAAAAGAAAAACGACAGCCAAATAGGTCTGCGAAGAAAAGAAAAGAAAAAAAGGGGAAGGAGAAGAAGAGGGCGGGGGGGGGGAGGGGGGGGGAGAGGAGGGTAAAAAGAATTCGTGTACATAAAAGGTACAAGAGAAATTTCGTGTCGTTGAGACGATATCGACGGTAGTGTCCCGGCGTTGTGACCCCCGATTCGATCACGCTTGCCCAAAAATGAACAATTATCAGAAAAAAAGTGTTAAGTATTCGAATAGGAAAAAATGAACCGGTTAAAAAATTAGAAATGGATTAGTTGGATTGTGAAATGCAACATATAAGATGGACTTACCGCGTGAGAGATGTCACCATGTGCAGGGAACCATTTCACCGTGTAGTGAAGAAAAAAACCGTCGTATAATCGAGCCGTTTTACGTTGTTCAGGAATCACTTGAGAAAAATCCGTAATTAGCGAAGACACGATTTATTACTTTTTCCCGGTTGTTTTATTTCTATTCCGTTTTGAGCCCCCACGAAAATAAGGTGTGTGCACGAGAGATCGTCGCAGGTGAAACTCGCGAGTACGATTTAGCGGGCTGTCAAGTTTGGCTGTAGCAAGAGGAGATGCGGAGAGAGGGGACGGAGAAGGGGGGTGGGTGAAAGAAAGAGCGAGATGAGAAATGCGGTGGTCGTCTCTCGCGTTCTCTCTTTCTCGCTCGCTCGTGACAGACGCTTGTTTTCACCGTTTATCACGAGTTATCGGCGAACCCCCTCAACTTTTCTTTATTTGAATCCTCGACACCTCATTTTTAAATTACACATCACTTTGCACCGTCTTTTCGTTGAATGTTTCTTTTTCTTAATACAAATTATTATCCTAAATTTTCAGCCGTTTTACGGCTTTTTTCCTTAAAAAAACGTACACACAGACACACGCCTCTCTCGGCGAACCGGCTGGGGAGCTGCTGCTGCCCGTGTCAACAACCTATGAAAAAAATAGATATCGAGTGAGATATACTACGAACAGGAGGATCAAGATGGTCGACACTTTTGCAAAAGATGGCGTCGTTTTCTAGAGAATTTTCGAGGTTGTTTTCATGACTGCATAAAGGCCGATACGCATCGATAAATAAAATATTCAAAACAATTGGTTACAATTGCTTACAGAGAGAGGGAAGAAAGAAATAAGCACGATAAAGAGAATAGGGAGAATACAGAACAATGGGGGGGAAGCGCCACTGCTGCTGCGAGAATCACCACGGATTTTACGCGCGACTCTTTAGGCCTGTTTTCAAATAAGATCTTTAGATATCGGTCTTCTCGTTTTCGTGCTACGGCAACTTTCAAGAAAGGAGATCATAAAACAGTGAATGTTTACGTGAATGTTAATTGAATTATCCGAGCTCATGCAGATACTACATTAATTGGAGGCAGCCAGTATTTCCCAAATCAATGAGCTCAAATTACGATATCTTGATTAAAATTCATGGAATTGACACACATTAACGGATGATTCCTTTAAATGTCCCGCTGTAAGAATTGCGTCATTTCCCGTTAGGAAAAGCTGCGGCCGCGTTACGGCTGGTTATCGAGTTATATATATATTTGTGTTATTTGCGGAATTGCGGCATTGTGGTGGGGTGTGATCATCACAATCGTCATCAGCAGTAGTAGTGATTGTAAGTGAAATTGTAGCAAAAGTAACGAAATTATACCGAAAGACAGGCAGTATAACGTAGAAATGAATTTTAATAATTCAAAATTGCTAAAATGACTTTGGTAACTTCTTCACCACCACCACTATAAAAATAAAATTCCCCTGGGTTTTCACTTCCTGACCTGCGCAAACTGGTTGTTTCGTATATAATAATGGCTACTACTACTTATTTCAGCTGAAAAAGGTGCTGGTCCGCTCAATTTTTAAACATTTTCCAATAGAAAAGACTATAGAGAAACATCGAAAATGCCGCCGAAAAAAGCTCCAGCTCCGAGCAAAAAGACGGAGATGAAAAAGAAGGAAAAAGTCATCGAGGTTAGTAAAAAAATGATTCATGTTGTTGAGTGTTAACCAAAAATTATTTGACGAACGTTCCACATGTTTCAAATGCTGCATTTCTATGCAAGATTTTTTTACATTTTATTTGATTATTTATTCGTGTGTCTTATGATTCTTCCTTCCCACAGGACAAAACTTTCGGACTCAAAAATAAAAAGGGTGCAAAGCAACAGAAATTCATCCAGCAAGTAGAGAAACAAGTCAAGCCTGGTGTCGCCTCGGGCAAAGCTCTCGATCCGAATGCCAAAAAACTCGAAAAAGAAAAGAAACTCAAAGAACAGAAGGAATTGGCTCTTCTTTTCAAGCCTGTTCAGAGTCAGAAGATTGAAAAAGGTAAAGAAATTCTGATTTACAAAAATATTTGTGTTAAAAAAATGAATAAGTAACGAATGAACGAGAGATTGTCATTGGAGAACCATTTTTATCTAATCAAATCATTTTATGCGAAAACAAATAAACTTGAAAATTATATTTTACCATCCGCCGCTTATATTAACACGGTAAATTCTTTGTTCAATACTATAAAAAGATTTTATCTTCCACAGGAATTGATCCAAAATCAGTGATTTGTGCATTTTTCAAACAAGGCCAATGTACAAAGGGCGACAAATGCAAATTCTCTCATGATTTAACTATAGAAAGAAAAGCAGAGAAGCGTTCGCTGTATTGCGACATGCGAGACGATGATAAGGAGGCTGACACAATGGACAAATGGGACGAAGATAAGTTGAAGGAAGTTGTAGAGAAAAAACATGGCACTGCGACAAACAAGCCAACTACGGATATTGTGAGTAAAGTGAAAAAATCCTTGGAAAAGAAGAGAGAAATTTCATTTGGTGGAAAGAAAAATATCACTTTTAGGGATCTTTCATTGGATTCGTTTTTTTCACAGATCTGCAAACACTTTTTGGAAGCTGTTGAGAAGTCGAAATACGGTTGGTTTTGGGAGTGTCCTTCAGGGCTGAAGTGCATCTACCGACACGCCTTGCCACCAGGTTTTGTCCTGAAAAAAGATCGAAAGAAGGAGGATAAGAAAGATGAAATTTCCTTGGAGGATTTGATAGAAAGGGAACGTGCGAATTTAGGTCCGAATCAGACGAAAATCACACTGGAGACTTTTCTTGCATGGAAAAAACGAAAATTGCGCGAAAAAAAAGAGAAAGCTGTGCGAGACGAAGAGAAGAAACGAAGCGACTACAAAGCGGGCCGTCAAGTGGGAATTTCGGGGCGAGAGATGTTTTCGTTCAACCCGGAGCTTGCAGCTGGCGATGGTGACAAGATATTCCCAATTTAAAAATCATACTTTAATTTATGGCTGTTTCCCATTATAAAAACATATTTTTTATATTAAGGTATCGAGGACGGAGACGAGGCTTTCGACAGTTATTTGCTGGAAGAGGAAGATGGCGAGGGAGTTGAATATCGTGAGTTGGATGTTGATCGACTCGCTTGTGAAGCTACAGAATTGGATACGGCAGGCATTACGCTCGCTCGTGATGATCGACTGAAGAATGAAAATAAACCGGAGACGAACGGCGACGCAGCAGCAGGTAAACTTTTCGAAATAGTTATTTCCATTTAAAAATAACTTGGCAATGAGTGTCGAACGATTATGATGGGAGAAAAAGAATTTTTTCTTAACAAAATATATTTTTTTCAGTGACTATCGTCGGCGAAGGGGCTGCAGCATTAGCAATTAACGAAGATCTCTTCGCTGAGGAAGATCTTGAGGGTTTGGAAGAAGAATTGGGGGACCTGGACTTGGAGGAGTGATCCAGATGTCCCACTTTCATCTCCTCATTATCAACAATAATAATTGTTTTTATTACTATCAAACATCCTCATTGTGTAATACATATAACTCGACCGTATACTGCCTCGTTCGAAACTACGATATTCTTTTGAAAAATATACGATTTAGAATACTGTGTCCGTCAACTCAAAATCATGTGGATAGTCAAACTTTTATGGTTGCTGTAGAATTATTATTATCGATCAAATCGAGAGCTGGTCTCTGAACTCAAGTTCCACAATGCTGGAAGAGGCTGTTGAGTGACTCATTATTTGACTGTTTGACACTATTTAAGTCAATATCGTGTGTAAAACAGGCATGATGATTTGAAAATATTTTCTTTGTATTAAAATAATCAAGATCGCAACAAATTTCAATTGGAATCTTCAAATTAATGTTATTCGAAAATTTGAGTTTTCTTTAAAAATAAAAAGGGAAAATTCTATTCAAATTAAACGACCAAAATATTTTATCGAGCTCGATCTCCGTTTGTGGGGCGACCAGAAAAACCCACTGTATCGCATTTAGGAAACCATATCAGGTCGTACAACTACCAAAAAGAGCTGAACAGGCAACTTCTAAAACTTCAACGTCCCCAAAAGCAGTAATAAATCGACTACGCACATGCCACAACAGCTAGCTCTGGCTGCGACAGGATTATGAAATTATGGAGGTGAAGTTCGCGAACAACATTTTTATTGTTCTTGCGAGTTACGTGCTCGAGCCCTCACCACCGAACCAACAGTTCTCCCATGATTCACACAGAAATCATTTTGAATGAAAAAAAAAAAAAAAATTGAACAGGTGGTGTAACCATCCATTGTGGTAATAGTTCTAGCTTTGACCTCTAGGGGATCAACAACAACATTTTGCTTTCGCGCTTACTTTCACGTGTACATCCATGTCCACGAATATATTTGTAGGAGAATTAAGCAGAAAATAAAAATGAGCACAAGTGTTTTATAACTTAACCCTTAAAAAACTCAACTCATCAGTGAGGCAACCGGAGCCAACCAAACTACTAAAAAACTACTATACTTACTGTACCAATAACAATGAAAAAAGTTAAAAGTTCGAAGGAAATGACTTTCTAATGAACGATTTTTGATCCTTCTTATTCGTGTTGTGCAGGTATATTCAATTCTTTATTCTCATCGGCTCGCATGATATTCAAAAGTTGGAGGAATCGAGCTTGATATTATGACATTTCGAAAAAAAATTAATGATTAGAAAATCAGGTACACGGATATTTCACGGTCACGTAATACGGTAGTCCGACTATATAAACTGTTCCAGAATTTTGAGTTCATTTTCCAAAGCCTGAGCTGATAACACGAAACGTAAGTATATTATTATTCATTTTCACGCATAGTTGTGAGTTTTTTGACTTATTGTCACTTTCACCTATTGAAATAGATTTCTAGATAAAGCATTTGAAGGATTAAATAGTCATTATCGCATATGATAACTCATTATAATTTCGTAGTGGAAAAAAATTTCAATTTCAATGGTTACTGAGAAAACGCCAAAGTCAGAATTGAAACGTTCAACGAATAACTCATTCAATGAAAATATCGCTCGAAGATGACGTTGCTATACCGATTGCAGGCCTGTGGGAAACTCTTTCAGAGTCCTCAGGCCAAAACACATTTATTTTCAAAGTGTCATATCCACGCATGGAGAAACACAGTGAATATTTCAAAATTATCAAGAAAAAAAATATTTGTCGCAACTGTCAGATGGAAATCAGCTGAGTCTGCTAAATCAAAAATTGAGGCTGTATCTTTGCCGAGGGCACAAAAAAAGTCCGAGCTTAAAAGGCTTTTGGGGATAGCAGCTCCAGAAAAATGGCGACTTGCAGGAGCAATAGTTCTGCTTATTGTGTCCTCGACCGTTACTATGGCAGTACCATTTTGCATTGGAAAAATAATAGACATAATTTACACAAGCGACCAGGTGAAGACCCGAGAAAATTTGAATAAATTGGGTCTAGCGTTGTCAGTGGTTTTTCTCATTGGTGCAGTATGCAATTTTGGTCGAGTGTACTTAATGTCAACAACGGGCCACAGAATCACACAAGCGTTGAGAAAAAAATTATACTCTTCGATAATCAGCCAGGAAATAGGAATGTTTGACAGAGTCAGTACGGGCGAGCTTGTTGGACGATTGACCGGTAATTTGTTTCTCAGTGTTGAGGTATTATATAAATGTTAAAGTTTTATGGCCTGAAGCGATTCTTACGATTAATTAAGTTGATTTTTACCAGGTGACACACAGTTAGTGAGCTCTGCGGTAACGAGCAACGTTTCGGATGGTTTGAGATCAACGATAATGACTATTGCCGGAGTTTCAATGATGTTTTATGTATCGCCTCAGTTGACCGTTATGAGTCTCGCCGTGGTTCCACCTGTGGCTGCCCTCGCGGTCGTTTACGGTCGTTTTGTCAAAAAGATATCAGAAGATGTGCAAAATAGTCTTGCTTCAATGAATACCACTGTCGAAGAAAGAATCAGCAATGTCAGAACCGTTAAAGCATTTGCTCAGGAAACTAAGGAAATATCAAGATACAGTAAAAAACTGAACGACTTGCTGCAGCTTTGTTACAAGGCGAGTTTTTATCAAGGTTTGTTTTTTGGGATGACAGGATTATCAGGAAATATAATTGTATTGTCGGTCCTTTATTACGGTGGTGTTATGATCACTGATGCAACAATAACCGTGGGGAACCTAAGTGCCTTTCTTCTCTATGCGGCTTACATCGGTGTCTCCATCGGTGGGCTTTCCAGCTTTTACACTGAATTGAACCGCGCCTTGGGCGCCAGTACTCGCGTTTTTCAACTGATCGATCGTCAACCCTTGATACCAATTTCCGGAGGCAGGATACTCGATACTCCACTTTCCGGTGACATTGTCTTTCGCGGTGTTAGCTTCAAATATCCCGCTCGCGAGGATTGTTGGATTTTGAAAGACTTCAATCTCCATGTGAGCGAATCTTCTGTAACGGCCATCGTTGGACCGTCGGGTTCAGGAAAATCGACTATTGCCTCGTTGCTCCTAAGATTTTACGACCCCACTTCAGGCTCTGTGCTTCTGGACGATCATGATTTACGCAATTTGGAACCCACTTGGGTCAAATTACAAATCGGATTCGTCTCTCAAGAGCCCATTCTCTTCAGTGGCTCCATTAAAGAAAACATCGGATATGGGATTGAAAATGCATCGGAGGATGAGATTATTCGAGCTGCTCAACAAACTAATGTTCTAGAATTTGCTGACAAAATGCCCGATGGATTGAACACCATGGTTGGAGAAAGGGGAATTACTTTGAGCGGTGGACAACGACAAAGAGTCGCGATTGCCAGAGCTCTTATTAAAGTAAGAATCAATATTTTCAACTACATTCAAGTTTCAGATTGAATCTTCATCTCTGAATGACTACCAATCTTAGATTCATAAAAATTCTCGTAATGCAAACTTCATAAAACGAGAGGAAGTTTCAAACTAATGCAAGAAAAAATTTGTTGCTTGAAAAATTGTGGCCGTTTTTAATTCGTTCGTAATAATCAAGGATTGAAAATGTAAATTACTATAGAATTTGAAATCCGACATGAAAATTTTCTCCTTTCTCATGAGTTATTAATTATTATCGAACTTCAAAGATTTCCGAATTTTCAATCTTTATGCTGTCAAATAGAACGACGAAAAAAGTTGGCTATTAGTAATTTTGTGAATATTATGTGCTGATCGAACGTCACTGGCCAAAGTCCGCAAGCAAAATCTTGACCCTTGACATGAATATTATGGAGTGTCTATCGCCTACCAATCATCGGATCATCGGGGTATTTAGCAGCTGTTGGTTACATATTTTACATGACAAATACGAAAGTTTCAACAAATGTATACAACAGTCAAATTATTAGTTTTAAAGCACAAACTTATAAGTTAGAAAACTTGAATAATTGTCATGCCACGAATGCGGAATATGAATGCATATTATGACCATTATAAACGTCAATTTTCTATTTCTATCATTAAAACAAAAAAATCCTTGAAACAGTATTTGAACAAAAAAAAAACAAAGCTCTCTAAAGCCAAGGCTTTTTTCAGTATTTACTAGAACTAAATTACTAAAAATAACAATCTTATCGAATGATTAACATTAAAACCAGTCTATACCATCGAATGCTTCATGTCAAATCTGTTATTAATAAACAAAAGAAAATAGTTTTTGCACAATAATTAAAATATTTCTATACACGCGTTCGATTGGATAAAGGTATTCCCAATTAACATCCTAATTTCGAGACATCGAATAACTATTATTGAAAAGACTTGATGAAAATTTATCCAGTAGTTTCGATTTTCGTGGCTGTACGCAGTAAGCGAATAAAAATGCTGTTCTCGTATGCAGCTGTAAAAATGAGATGTTCGTAATCAAACTTAATTTATAACTGATCGTGAAGATTTTCGATAAAAAATCGCACTTTTCGACTCGGAACTTGGTATTGATGTAGACTTATCAAAAGCGTACGCGAATAATAATTTCCCGTTGATTTCTCGCACCATAATTGTCGGAGAATATCTAATAATTTTGTTTTTTTATTCGTAGAACCCAAAGATCTTCATTCTGGATGAGGCAACGAGTGCTTTGGACGCAGAGAGCGAGCATTATGTGCAAGAAGCTCTGGAACGAGCAACGGCCGGAAGAACGGTTTTAACAATAGCACATCGTTTGAGCACAATTAAAAATGCTGATCGGATTGCGGTGCTCGATCAAGGCCGTGTGATCGAGTCTGGAACATACACGGAACTAATGCAGCTTGAGAACGGGCTTTTCAAGAAGCTAGTGAAGCATCAGACCTTCGGTTGAAAGAGACCTAGATAGTTTGATTTATTTAATTTTTGCGAGGAGAGTGGTGGTGGATGGAGTTGGTTTATGGAAGGGAGAATAAGGGAAGAGAAAGGGAGAAAGAACGAAGAGAATTATGAAGAGAATAGGGCTTTGGGGATTATTACGACAGTAGGCAGCGCGAATGAGTAAGGTTTCGCAAGGCATTAACCGATGCTTGTGTATCGAAGGCTCGACACTTCTTACACTCAACCGATCTGCGCGTTTTTTAATCGTCCGAATCTCACCCAGTTTTTCTACGAGGTCATATCGCGTTCATAACTTATCAATAAGATTGAACTTTGTCACGTGCTATTTATACGTCGATTGAATAAGCCCGTCGTTGACTTTTACGATAAAAATCATATTTTCATTTATTTATGAGTTTCATCAATAGTGCATGAATTCCAATCTAATCCGAATTCATAATGTAACTCTCACTGGGAACAAGCGCTCACCTGGCTCTACTTCGGACATCGCAGTTGTTCGCCAAGTCTTTAACGATAATGATTTCGCGACGAAACGCGATCGTTATGTGTCCGACCTCGTTCGACCTATGTAGATAACACACAAACGCGAGATATTACTCTTTTCCTTCGTTTCGTTCTGCCTTTCTCTCTCCTTCGTATTTTAGTACAAATACGATATTTGTACGAATAGGAAGTTACGAGTGAATACGGCCTCTGTCTCCGCTCGCGGTTAAACAGTTCGACCAACTCGAACAAATTCGTGCAAAGTTTTCTCCTTCGACATTTTATTCTCTCACACATTTTTCCCTGTCTATTTCTTGCTGGATCGCTCAGTGCTCTCGCGACTGCCAAGGTGTTTAATTCTCCGAGTACAACCCCTCGTTCTGGATACTTAAACTATTAACGTTTCTTCACCAAAGATATTGCAAAACCTTTTTCACGTTATAAAACTACTCGATCGTTGGGCTAAAACCTTGAACCGGGAACGAGAAAAAACATAAAACCTTGCAAAACGTAAACTTAACTGTAACGTGTCCATTGAACGGTTTGGCAACTCGACTATGTAAATATAGCTGTCAAAACGGTTTGATATATTAAATTTAAGTAGATAATATGGGAGACGCTTGTTCAGAGAGAGTCTCAACTTCAACTCTCCCGAAAAAAAAATATTATATGTAAATAATTTTGTCGTTTGTTTCTTTGTCGACGCCTCGATCAATCTCCTCCGCACGCGTCCTCGACGTTTTTCTCATTTTCAGTGTCTATACAAGTGAATCATGTTTTTTCGAACGTCCTTAATCGCCGGCAGCATAAAGCCCCGGTACACCCTAATAAGGAAACGTAATTATGCGACTTCGATACTTAAAAGTCCTTACGATAGTATACAACTTCCCGATCAAACGTTGTCCCAGTTTGTGTGGTCGCGGTCTCACGAATGGGAGAATCTTCCAGCAGTGGTAAAAAATTGTCATTTTATATACTTTTTGAAAATTTCTCTTTCATTTACTCTTTGGCTCACCGATCACTAATCACCGATGCGATTTATACCGATTTATAAAACAGCGACACAGTGATCGTAACGTAATGGTTTTCTCTCGTGTGCGTAGACTTGCGGAGTTTCCGGTCGATCTTACACTTTCGGTCTGGCTAAAATGTTAACAGAACAATGCGCGAAAGCGCTCGTTGCAAAATTGCCGCTCGAACGAGGCGACAGGATTGGCTTTCTTCTCCCAAATTTGCCAGAATATCTCATTGGTATACACGGATGTTTGGACGCTGGTTTTGTTCCGACTTTCGCTAATCCGCTTTATACCGTCGATGAAATTGTCAGGCAATACTCAAACGCAGGTGTACGCTCTATCGTTACTATACCTCAGCTTCTAGAGAACGCTATCGCGGTATCTCACTCCCTTCATAATTACACGTACACCCTAAACGTTGGCGGCAAAACCGATCTTGATAAGAAGTAAGAATTTCCGTTTAATCTTTTGAAAAATCGCCATCTTTTCCAGAATGAATGTTGCATGAAATCAAGCATTGCTCAGTTTCGCTAAAATTTTATTCGTTTTTCAATGACTTTGTCTGAATGACAGTTGATGGAAAATTTTTTTTCCATTTTTTACGAAATAACTATACTTTCGTTATCATAAATTAAAATTCATTTTGAAATATTATTAAAACATTTTACCATTCTTCGAGGCAGTTTCAAGGGCAAATATTTGAATTCCAAAAATTTGTATATTTTTTCATAATGCTCCATACATGTGCAACGATGAAAGACTATATATAATTGATTTTGATGACCGACGTAGTAGTATTTTTGGAAAATTAAAAAATTATTTTTCACAATATTTTTTTTACCAGTGAATGGGTTGAAAGGACGATGCGTTGTGATTTTTGTTAGTCCCATTTGAGAAACCATATCTGAAATATCGATCGGAGAAAAACGAATGTTTTCAAATGTACTCCATTTCTCATTGGATTCCACACCATTATTTTTAGAATTCTGGGTCTTCAGGAAATTTTGGAATCAGATTACGAGCATATTGTACTGCCAAAAGTGAATCCAAACGAATTGGCAGCCTTACCGTACAGTTCGGGCACGACCGGTTTGCCGAAAGGTGTAAAGCTGAATCATAAAAATCTAGTTGCCAATGTAATGCAAATATCTCATCCAGATATATCGGATTTGAAGCCGATGACTTCGAAGGAAGATCAAGAAATGGTTTTTTCGGTTTTGCCATTTTTTCACGTATACGGCTTCAACGCAATACTAAATGTGTGTATTTACAATGGAATACACGTGTTAACGATACCACGTTTCACGCCGGAGGATTATCTTCGATGTCTCGTTGAGTACAGACCAACGGCAATATTTGCTGTGCCATCGTTGCTTTTATTCCTCGCAACGCACCCCTCGGTCACAAAAGACCATTTGCAATCTCTCACAAGAATAGTATGTGGTGCGGGTCCCATTTCACCGAGCGTCATTCTTAAATTCACTGAAAAATTGAACAAAGATACAAAGTTCGAACAGGGTTATGGACTGACGGAATCTAGTCCTGTCCTTCTCATAACAGCCGCGAAACAATCTGCGTCGAAAATCGGAACTGTAGGCCAACTTCTGCCCTCTACAGAGGCTAAATTAATCGACCCCAAAAGTAATGAGGAAATCACGAGTCCCAATACACCTGGTGAATTGTTGGCGAGAGGACCTCAAGTGATGACCGAATATCTCAACAATCCCGAAGCCACAGAGGAGATATTGGACTCGGAGGGTTGGCTGCACACAGGCGATGTTGCTTACTTCGACGAGGATCAATGTTTCTACATTATCGACAGGAACAAGGAACTCATCAAAGTCAAAGGGAATCAGGTAGAAATTATTCTCGATATAATTTTATATTGTGTTCTTCGGGTAACTCATCGAAAAAAATAGTGAGAAATTAGAAAGCTATTTTGAGCTGAGCGCGGGTGGTTATATATTTTAATTTCGTCACCATGACGAAGCAATGACCGTTCGTGTTCGCTCAGTCTTTTTTCTTTTTTCAATAACTCCGTAGATTTTCATTTTCTCGATTTTCTAGAATTTTTCCGGTATTTCGAATAATAATTGAAGATCATGTACACAACTTGATTGCAAAATTATTCCAGACAGCGCAGTATTTACTGAACTTTGGAAATACATAGAAAACCATTATAAAATAATGCGCAAAATTGATAAGAAGTGGCTCGACGATGCGAGAAGATTCTCAGAATCAGCATTATTATTGTTTTTGTTGAGCGGTATTCAGGACAGAATTTTACCGGGTAAAAAAATCATCAACAGTAGTCTAAATTTCATAATAATCTGCATATATTCATCGCTATAAAATAATATACACAGCTATCGTTATTTTTTTTTTTTTTTTTTAATATTATCTTAAATAATTCATATACGATTACGAGGGATATTTACGATCTTGCAGTTTTTCATCTGATTGCTTTCAGTAATTCTAATTGCAAAGGTCAATATGCATATTCTTCGTTCATTATCCGGGCACTAATTTTCGAGTTCGAAGATCTGCGACACCCTCATAATTTCAAGTTTCAAACAATCGTACAAATGCAGTAGTCAATCCCGAGTTTCTTCTACTCTCGTTTTTACATTAGTTACAAATAAAAAGTGAGGTCAAAATATGTTGACAGATTAAACGTTCAGCCTGTATACACCTTTATTTTCGTTATTTCGCGTCTTTTTTTTATAAATAATATCGAGCTCCTACTAAACGGATAGGGAAATAATTTAGCATTTCCAATGAATCTTGATTGGTGCGTCGTGCTGATCTCACTTTTAAAAAATCGACATCCCATTAAAAGGAATCATTGCCAATTTTCGAGGCTCTAATCAAAGCCGATTATTTATAACCGGCCTCACGAATTAATGATCTTTTTATTTTCAAATTGGAATCATGCTCGTCGCGCATTTTTTTTACGAAGAAAAAATATATACGTATATTGTGTATCCTTGAAGAGCGAGATGAGTTCAATGTACATTTAGGCAGTGTTGTATTTATGCTTATTCTTTTCTCCTTCGAACGAGCTTCGGACATTTAATAGCAGCATTTACACCCCCCTCACCCACATTCTAATGTCTCTTACTCGCGCAAATTCAATGTCAGTTCCTATTAAATATTTATATATTTATAGTACCAAAAAATAAGTGGTCGAAGTATATTTTACGTATTATTATATCTTAAACTGTACTGTAACAAAGACATTTTCTTATCCGCTTTCCTTTCATTTACTTGGACTTGTTGGACTTTCACACGCGCATACGAATAACTCGAGATAATTAGTTTTTCAGTTTACTCAAAAGGATCTTAAAAATACATCGACCATTTCCGACGCTTCAAATGTTTTTCTCTTCGCTCCTTATTCGTGAAAGACGTAAACAACAAACAACTATGCGTATAAATAAAATAGCGTATTTGTGAATTACGCGAGTCGAAGAGTACAATTTTTTCGAGTCGGTCATGACGGTATGTTTCTGCGTGTGTTTGTGTGTGTGTGTGTGTGTGCCTGTCTGGATTTGTGTCTCGTTGTGTTCGTATAGCTTCGGGGCTTGTAGAACAAAGGTAAAATCACAAATTCGGTTGTTGAATAATTTTTCGAAAGGTCTTTTTATCATACCAATTTGCATTTTTATTTTTAGCGAATAGTCGGATATTAACTTTTGAGCATATCGACGGATTCTTGCTCCATGGGCTCGTCCTGTTGAAAGCCTGGCAAGGATTCTTCCGCGTCGACTTCCATCGATTCCGCTGGTTCGATCTTCTCCTCGATCGTCGCTCCTTCTGGACACTTAACGTCGGTTATGTCCTCCTCGGCTTCGGGGAGTTCCTCGATAGTTTCTATCACACTTGTTTGTTCAACGGGAACTGTCGGGGCGATTGGTTCCGAGGACTCCGGAGATTCTGTGGCCGTTGTATTTTTCACCATTTCCGGAAGTTCTGTTATTATCGTGGAGCTTTCTTCGTTTTGTGTGGGAGTCTCCGGGTCTTTTGGCTCCTCGATTATGGGAATTGGATCGGGGACGATCGATTTGTTGGTTCTCGTATCGTCGTCCATCGCTTCTTCTATCGTGACCGTGCTCTCTTGCTGTTGTTCTCGCGTTCCCGAACTCACATCGCCCCTTTCTTCGCTCAACTCTTCCGAAGAAACCGGCTCCTCGATTATAGGTCTCGGATTTTCCGTTGGCACATTCCCCCGGTCTGCTTCCGACAACGATTCCTCCAGAGGCTTTTCTTCCGTCTTTTCTGTCTTCTCTTCCAGGACTTCACCAATTTTCTCAGTCTCGGGAGCGGACGCTCCCGATTCCGTAACAGTTGCCTCTGTCGTACTTGCGCCCATCGCTTTCTCTGTACTCTCATGACTCGTGACAGCATCGACCAGGAAACTAGTCGCATCCTCTGGCTCTGCCACCGCGTCCGAAGACAAATCTTTCGTTATGGACGCATTCTCCGTCTCCAAACCGTCGATCAGTCTCTCAATGCGTGCCCGTTTCTCCGGCTGACCTTCAGGAGTCTCAGCCTCGCTCTCTTCTTGAGACTCGAAAGAGACTTTGACGTTGTCAGTCGATTTCAATACCGCTTCCTTGCTATTCTCCATCGATTTCGTTTCCAACTCTTCTGTTTCGATCTTGCTCTTCTCATTCGCACTCTTCACGATGTCTGCGTACGATTGCTCAGCGCTGTCTTCTTTCCGAACAAAATCTTTTGTCCTGAAAGTTGTTTGTAGTTTCGGCGTACTCGAAGACTCCGAAGCTTCCGGTTCTGAGTCCAGGCTCGGCTGGGAATTGGTGTCTTCGTTCATAACGGCTGTGGGAACTTCATCTCCCGCAGCTGTACTCTCCGCAGGATCAACCGATGTACTTTCCAGTCGTGACGCAGCTTCGCTCGGATCTGTCATAACAGATTCTGCCGTTATAACTTGGGAGCTGCTTTCCGGCTCGGGAATCTCAATTCGTTCGCTAATTTCCTGGTTTTTCGTTTGAATCTGTGGAATTTCCTCATTAGTTGCTATTTTGTTGAGCTTACCAGTTGGTAAAACGGAGTCCAATAGTTGAGCATCAGCGTCTGCGGCTGGAATAGCTACTGAATTTTCACTCGTGCAGTCTTTAACCCAAGATTCCATTTCTACGTCGTGGGTCGATTGTGCGCTGGGAGTTTCATCATCCAGCGAGCCGTTGACCATTCCATCTCCATTTTCGCTGCGCCTGGCTGTCGGTCCGGGTTCTACCGTTGACACAACGAGGATATTCTTTTCTATAGCCCTCATGAACTTGTCGACACGGTTGTACTCCTTGCGAGGAGCTGTCAACAACTCGCATATTCTTTGGACTGTGAAAGGGGCGTTTGCAAAGGACTCAAGGAGCTCGAGCAAGTTACACTTCATGATGTCGTAGTTGAATTGCTCGACATTCGGGCACGGTGCCAGCTCGAGGCTCGGACAACTTTCATAAAAATCGGTCATGACGCGCGTTAATTTTTCACGAAAAAGTGGCTTCACCAGCGACCATTGATAAACCGGATCGCCGGTTTTCGCGACCCATGACAAATACTCCTCTAGTTCACGAGGGATTTCGGAAGGACGCATTTTTTGAAATTCGTCCAGTGCCTGAAGTACTTCTTCAGGATTTTCCATTATGGTACTCGTTATTATACCTTTCTGGATAATTTTTTATTCGAAACACTTTTTGGATACTGGTACACTTTTGAGTATTTGTTTTATTGTTTTTCTCGGAGCGAAATGAGGTTTGGAGGATTATAAATAAAGAGAGATGGATCGTCCGCGCTGTTCGCCCGTGTAACTTCCTACCGAAGAACCCGTGTGTGTTGTCGCGCTCTCCCTCCCCCCCCTCCCCCCCCGGTCGCTCGCGCCACTCGCCCGCCAAATCAAATTACTCCAAAGTTTCTTGTTTTTTTTGTACTTCGCATTTGTTAGCACTTTCGTGTGTTTATATCAAACCGATAATTTGTCTCCGAACTAACATAAACTTCAATTTTAAACTGATTTATGCTGGGAGAGAAATCCTGTCTACACGCCGCGCTAGACGGGTCCGATCTAAAATGAAAACACACAACACACGCACACCCGGTGGCGGCGCCGCCGCGGAAAATCAGGACAATCGAACGACAGCAGCGCCAGTAACGCAAAGCAGCCAAAACTCCAAACTTTCAATTCAATATATGAGGTTGCACTCTTACAGGCTTGCCAACGATAAAACGATTTGTCAAATTAAGTTTGAATAATGAAAATTCGTTTTGACAGTCCGTTCACGAATATTGAAATTTCATGAAGGTGTCACCTACGGAATTGGAGGCAATTTTGATGGATTTACCAGGAGTGCAGGATTGCTCGGTAATGGGGACGCCTGACGACGCGGCAGGAGAATTACCAATGGCTTTTGTCGTGAAGGCTCCAGGCGCAAATTTGACAGCCGACATGGTGAAAGATTACATCACGCCAAAAGTACGTGTGTCAAGATTCGATACCCGAAATTCTTCCCAAATGAGAAATTCTCACCGATAATTTTTGTTTCAGGTCGCCCCCTTTAAAAAACTCGAGGGTGGAGTTAAATTTATCGATGCCATACCACGAAATCCTTATGGAAAAATTATGCGACAGGAGCTCAGATTACTGAACCGCCAAAATCCATAAATTTTCCCTCTGCAATTCTTTTTTATATAAAAAAAAAAAAAATCATCATAATTCCTCATCAATTACATTTACAATATCTATCCAATTCTACCAACACCACGAACAGATTTTTGTAAGAATAATCATTATACATATATCCTATAAATAATATCTCTAAAGATATACGGTGAAAAATAAAAACAAAATTATGAGAATACCCGATGGAATGTGGGATATAGAAAAATAGGCCTTGACTTGTTTTGCAGAGATCCAAGTTTATATATTTCACGTTGTTTTTTTTTTTTTTTCGAACTTTGATTAGACAATTGATAAGATCGTTATAACATGTTAATATAGAAACAGTAATAATAGTAGAGTAAGGCTACATATGTATATCTGTATATATATAATATATATATATATATATATATTTATTTGACTGTGTCGTATTGTTATTATTATTATATATTATTCAAATAACACACGACGAGAGTAGTATGCAACGGATATAATCACGCATTCGAAAGTTGCAGAGGTCTCGTTTAATATTTCAGTCTTTTGCTTTTCGATAATGTGAAGGGTGGATCCGAATCTCGGTCGTTAAAATGTATATTTTTATATTGTTTGCCAGCACAATATCCAAGGGTCTCAAATTTTTTAATTATTTAAAAAAACGGAGCTCGGATATTTGTGGCTTAATTAAAATACTCTGCAATTCTAGCACGCAATTTCTTGTTCTTTTTTTTTTTTTTTTTGGGGGAGGGGAATTTGTTGATTTTTTTTTGGGTTTTATTGAATTTCCCTATTGTTTGAATTTTAGTCGTGAAATATCAATATCACTTTCGTATGCGCAATGACATCTGACGATGCTGAATTAGCGTGACGTTTCGAAAGAACGAGAAAAATAAGGGAATTACACTCTCACACGCACACACATTCACGGAATCATTTACAATGATATCTCGATCATCGAAGAAAAAAAATGTATGGAAAAGTTAACGCTCCCGTTAAAGTACGGAACGGAATAAATTCTTCGGTATACATTATTCACTAAGAAGGGATTCAATTACTCGAATTTTGCAGCCAAAATATTGATCATTTAAAATCGGAAAAATACAAAGTTTCAAGCGATGCGAAAAATACGGCAAACGTTTATTATAAATGACGAATGTAATTGGAAATTGCACGTGGTGAACATTGCAGACTACGCTCGATTCACTTTGTTCAACGCCTCGAACCGATACTCACATCTTTCATTGCGTTTCGCCTTTATCTTCTGTTTATTTCTAACGAGCATTATATTCTCGATAATCGAATGAGATGATCAAAAAACAATAATTATCCAACTAAATCTCATCGAAGGGAAGAGAAAGAAAATCTTTTACAGGCATTTGCTCTTCAGTCCTGTTGTTTTACATGTTGTTGCATGAAAAAAAATGTAATAACGAATTATAAACTATAAAAAAGAAATAATAATAATAATAATAATAATATGAACAGTACCTAGTTCAGTATCATCCCGAATATTCTCACGTGGAATAAATAATAAATAAGCAACAGGGTTTATATAAAGAGAGATGTGGAAAGGAGAAACATGGAGAAACCACTTGTTTGCTGTTTTTCTTCTCTTTTTGTTGTTAGGAAAGGGGCAGTATTCAGCGAAACTGCGCACACGCTACGAAGAATAAGACGATCAGAGAAAAATTTTTGTGCTGTAGTTGTAACGAAAGTGGCGACCACAAACATCGATTAAAATCCTTTTTTCTTAATTTCTTTTGTTCCGTTCTTGCTTATTCGATTCCAAGATCTTGAGAAATTTTTTACCTAAACAGATCTTCGTTTTTCTTAAAACTATTCAGTGAATCTATAGCATTTCTTATCTTCTAGTAATGTGTTTATGAAGTCGAAGTTTAAATTACCGCTCGGACGTCGTTGAACGGCGCATTTGCTGTTTTTTTCTCTCTCACGCTTTTTTTTACATGCTTAAAGAATTTGATTAATTACACGTCGACTACCATCTTCTTGTGAATATCCGTGTTGCCGACCACCTGAGAAAATATTTCATGTTTCGTTCGGTGCGTCTTGAAATAGTGCATTGGGTTTAATCTCACGAACAATTATCCAAAGATTAATCAAATATATAATAAATTAAATATAAATAAATTAACCAAATATATACTTGGATCGAGAATTATAAACAAAAACAAAAAAAATTAGCTCAATCGAGAGAATCGAGTGAAAAAGAAATTGGTTGCAGAATAAATGAACTGATCGGAGAAAAAACAAAAAGATTATGTTAACGTATAAAATACTTACAGAACAAAATTCTTCAAAGCTTATTTGACCATCCTCATCTTTGTCGGCGAATAATATGGTCTTATCAACAATTTGCTGCAATTGAGTATCCTTAAGATTGTTCCCTACCATCATTTTGAGTACTTGAAAGAGTTCGCCGTTGCTTATAAAACCGTCGTTATCCATATCATAAATTCTAAAAGCGAATCTTAATTTGCTCTCCTTGTCGCCCTGGGCAGAAGACTAATAAATTAATTGAGAATTTTCTATCATTTTCTTTCCACAAATCTCTCTTCCCATATATATTACCTTGACACTGAATTGTGATACTCCTTGAATGAATTCCTTGAAGTCTACCTCGCCATTGCCATCCGCGTCAAATATGTCTATCACTCGCTGGACTAATGGATTTTGTTGGAGCTCCGGTAGGGACATAAATTCATCGATACTCAGGGCGCCACTGTTATCCAAATCTAATTTTCTGAAACGTTTACCCAGCCTCCTAATTTCATCCGCGTCGACTGAAATTTTAATGTCTTCGTCAAGCATATGTTTTCAGAATTATTTATTTATACAAAATAACGTATGTAGCAGCTTAGAGAAAAATCGTATACCGATAAAAATAGAGTAGAATATTTGGAAAATGTTCAAGCATCTTGTTCGCATAGTCATGAATTTCAAAATCATCAATTGTTGACAAAATAATGGACTTATAAATAATCTATAGTAATTCTTCAACCAACATTTCTTGATTTTCTGCCAAAAAAATGTTGGCTAGTAGAATATGCAGAATTATGTCATGGATGACAAGAAAAAATATATAAGCTGTTAAAATTGTTTAAGCAAAGCATTTTTTTTCATGTTTTATTCAATCCAACACGTGTATTTGTTCCTAAGAAGAGTTTTCCAATCAATTAAATAATTTTACAGATAGTTCCAGATTTCATGCAGAACAAAATACTCCAAAAATATGGATAATCTACGTGAGCATAATGTTTTTTTTTCTCATTGTGTTCTGCCCAATACTTTATACGCGTCAAATTTTATAGAAAAATGTGAGAATCTATTCATCGTCTCTGTGAGCATTAGAGTACGCCTTATGACAATAATACTCAAAAATCATAACGTACAAGTCGAATTCTTCGAAGTAAAAATATAATGATAATAACAACAATGAGAAACAAGTGTCTGCTAGGTTCAAAAATAGGTTAACGTTCGAATGAAAAAAATTTCGGATCACTTACAGTTCGAACACAGTTCCATGGGCAGGGAGCTTTCATTTCCCTGTGAAGAGATAAAATATACGAAATAATAAATAGCACAATATGTTGAACTTATTCGTAGTGAAAACAAAAACGCATTGAGACGGGTGTATTTTTTATTTCGTCGTTCGATCTGCTCGTGCTTCAGTCAGGTAACGTAGAAAGGACGCGATTCACAAATTTATGACTAAATGATCGAATTAAATATATTTACGAGATCACATTGATGTTTTTTACCATTTTGATAGTTTTTCGTTGATGGTGTGTGTGATAATACCAGTGGAAAACGTCAAATTGATGAGAAAAACCAAGAGATATTTTCCAATGGCTGAAAACTCTCTTTTTAGCTGAGACACACCGATATATAAATATATGTATTTTGTATTGTGTAGAAGCGCCTGCGTGCTACAAATGGTAAATTCACTCTTCGTTCTCTTTTGCGGGGGAAACGTGTTGGATAGCATATATTTTAGTATACACACTTTGGATTTCCTAACACTCCCCACAAAATCGAACTTAGTCGTCGCGCTTCTAGTTACAACTGTGTGTACTCATATTACGGATAATAAGGAGGGGGAAAGTTCGACCTTCGAGAGCTTACAAGCGCTCGACACACGCGAGCGTGAGCAAGCGCGAGCATGCGTTTGACCTTCTACTTTTATTATACGAGCTTTTGTGAATTCCGTGTTTATCTTTTGAGAAATATCGCGGTCGGTACAAAAGCATTGTTGCTGATATTAATGGAAAAAAAACATCATATATGTAGTAAGTATACATGTAATGTTTTAATAAAAAAAAATTTCGAGTCAAGAAAAATGCTAGCAAAACAAGAATAAATATGAAAATTTATAAATATTTCTTCTCTTGATAGAAATACTAAATTGCACAATTGTTTATTTTTATAATTGTTGGAGCATTTTCTACAAAAGAATAGATAAATATATAAATACTGTAGAATACTTATTATATTCGCCCCCCATCCAACGATATTCGGAGTTTAAAACTATATATCAAAATGATTTGAATATCGCGTTGGAAAAAAACAGAATTATTTATTATGTATTGTGTTCTATTTTGCTTTGACTTTTCATTTCATTTTTGCACCGTGAAAAAGAACTATTCTAAAATATTTGTTTTGATTGAATGAAAAGTATGTCGAATTCGTAACAGTGCTTAATTTATTTAAATGTATTGTTATATTTTTGATTTCCAATTATTGCACGTTGTTGCAAGAGAACACTCGAGTCTGCTGGTCTCTGCGCCTTTTCTCGCGCTTTTTCTGGGGACCCTAGGAATTACAAAAAAACAATGGGTATGGCGCATATTATCCACCGTGCATATTCCCCACTGAAATTTTGCATTGGCATCACTGGGCTTGAACACGAAGATTCATAGAGAGGCATGATACTAATAGAAAATATTTTTCTGTTTTATCATTCGTTATAAGTATTAATGAATACAGATAGAGCGTCGGGTTGTATTTTTTGGAGTCAGCAGCGCTGATCACTTGCTAATTCAAATATTGAAGTGCTGCATGAGCACTTGAAGAAAAAAGATACGACGACAGAGATTCTCAACTTTGTTCACAGTCGAGTAAAGACACATTTACATCTTTACCAGAAATATTTCAACGAAAATTTGCACAACTACCACCATATATCAACTCTGCAAAACATTCTATTCGTAAATCTATAAATCGCAACGACTGTATCATGAAAATAAATAATATGAAAATATTATATCTAACGGTTCATTATTTGAGAAAAATACTTCCATGAAATATCCAAACGCCATCCTGACGTTCACGTGTTTTGATCATTCAATCGGCAGAATGTCTACATTTGTAACATGAAAATCATTTTTCATATTTCGTGCACTCGTATTTAAAAAAAAAATCGTTGGTGTAGTTACTCACGGTTACAGGAACGGGCCTCGATCTTCTTCCTACCTTTTTCTCCCGCGATCCTTGCGATCTCCGTTTTCCTCGACGATCCTCTCTCCCTGCTCTCCGTCTTCCTCCACGATCCTTTCGCTTTCCCTCTGCCTCTACGATTCTCTTATCCTGCTCCATGCTTCTGATCATAAAGAACTTTTCACATATTTTCAACACACTTTTCTTCCAATGTTTTTTCGTCCTCCCATGTTTGGAATTTATCATTTCACCTTTCACTTTTGTTATTATCACTTCACCGTATCGCAGAAAATCGTAATCGCGATTCATTATCACAAAGTTATATTTCCGCTGGTCTTTTTTTCGAGAACGAACTTGGATTTTTATTCACCAAAAATTTAACTTTATACCGACGCGAGGAGAAAAAATTCGTTATTTAATTGTACGACCGATTGAATACGAAAATTAACATAAACGAAAAAAAATATCCCCATTTTCAGGGAGGAGGGCTCTTCTTTACCTACTCTTCCCTAGGTTTTTCCCCAGAAAACCGTTTTTGCGCAAATGGATAAGCCAATATGTCGAGTAACAGAAACAATTGTAGTGACAAAACCTGTACCACCGTTTCATAGAGAATCGAGTGTGCCCGCGTGCGTGCACGCGTGGTCGGTTGCTCGCGTCCTATTGTTAGCATTTGACTAGTAAAAACTATTCGTAATGCTGTACATAGCTGCGGTTATACGCGTTGCGTGCGTTGCTTAGCGTGCAGCGTTTGCAACTCCGACTTATCTGCATGGAATCTTGCCTGCGCGACTTCAAAGTGATACAGAAACTGTATCGAGCTCGGAACTGTGTCAAACTATCCGCTATGGAGTAGATTTACTGACTGTCCGTCTTCGCTTGCCGACAACCCCATGGCTTTAGGACCGTGCGTTAGGTGCTTTGCTTTGCGTTGCGTTGCTCGGGGTATGCTTGCATCTTAGCTCGCTTGCGGACACGCGCGCGTGCGAGCATACACAAGACTCTCGAAGCTATATTACAGGCGTCACAAAACTCTTTCTGTTACTGGCCCTTGCCTCGATACTATTTTTCACGAATTACCAAAATTTTATAAATACTCATTCATGTGCAAATTTTGTAATAATAATAACATCGAGTGCGAGGACTTCCCTATCGGCTTATCTATATAGTTGTGTCAAAAAAAGGAATCTCAGAAATTAAAGAAAAAAAATGTATATTGACAAGGAGCGAATCATTGTTTTTTATTAAACTTCAACTTTAATATTCGTAACGTTGTGTTTTCGTGTCTTTTATCGATTCGCACGATCTTAAGCTCTTTTATTTTGTAATTTAGATGCCCGATCAGTTGCTTCAGCGAGATTGAATTTACTGTTAAAATTATGAAATAACTGTTAAAGCTACAATAATTGATAAAATTATGACCGCTACCAATTTTTATTGGTTTCTATTTTATTTGTTTATCGATTGATTGAAAAAAATTAAATCGTAAAAAAAGATTATTTTAGTCATTCAGGATAAAGTAGGATTCCACGTATCGTATTTCGTGCCCCGTTTTTTCAATGCACTGGAATGTACAATGCGCAGCGATAACGGCACGCTCACGTTCCGCGCCAGTCCTCACCCTATGCCCGCCGGGCGGTGAGTGAAGCGAAAAGCGAAACGTGTTCTCCCCCTCCCTGTGCGCGCCGAGCGGGCCGAGCGACGTGAGTGAAGCGAATCATGTTGCGCCTGCGCCTCTCCCCTGTCTCGAGCTCCGCCCGCTCCGCCCGGTGTCCGCCCGTCGCCCCTCTCTCCCGCTGGCTGACCGAACGCCTCTATCCCCACTCTGCTCTGCTACTACGCTATAGCGAATAGTCCAAACACGACCAAGCGTAAACGCGTGAAAACGTAAACACGTGAAGAACGAAAACAAACTGAACGAATTATCCAAAATCCATTCGTAAATATTCACCGATTAATTGCCATAATTATCAATACACAAAATTATATGTACCGAACCGTTGAATAAATTATAATCATCCATTAAAATTATACATTATTTGTGGCGCTCTAATATTTATATATTAAGGTATTTTTATTAAATTTTAATTAATATTTTTTTATTTGCGACCTGGCGATTAGGAATTTGCGCCGTGCAAATTCCCCATAGTTCATCTTTTGTTGTTCACAGAGAGATTAATAACAACTTTTATCGTTTTGAATCTCGGCGTACACATTCGTTGAACAAAGAGACGCGTTATCATAGTTAAACGCAAAATTCGTGCTTCGCTAAACAAAAATTCCGACAGATATACATATAATGTTATATTATATATATGGATGTACATATGTTCAAAAATGTTTCTTGATAAACAAAAGTGAATGTTAAATAAATATATTCGATTCATCAAGTCACATGTGTATATACAAACTGTTAGTGCATGAACTGATGTACATATATGTGAATATTTATTATTCCCGTAATTAAAATCCAACGTGATTTTCTTTAATCGTACTAATTCATATTCAAGTGCTCATGCAGCACGTCAATATTTGAATTAGCGAGTGATCAGCACTGCTGACTCCAAAAAATACAACCCGACGCTCTATCTGTACTAAATTCATTAAACTTATAACGAATGGTAAAACAGAAACATATTTTCTATCAGTATCATGGCCTCTCTATGAATCTTCGTGTTCAAGCCTAGTGATGCCAGTGCAAAACTTCAATGGGGAATATGCACGGTGGGTAATATACGCCATACCCAAAAACAATATCTGGCAGGCAAGGCGGCGAGCCACAAAATTCCCTAGATGATGTCATTCGTTCTGTCATTGGGATAGTGTAAGGTTAGATTTTGCATTCCAACTTAGATACTGTACACAAGTGTAGAAGATTCGGAAGAATATTTTTTCTTCTCATTTATAGTCAACTTCAAAGTTTTTTTTTGATAAACTAAAAAACATGACTTCATGTCTGGAAAATATACAAATACCGTCGTGTATTTGGTTCGAGGGTGGCGAGAAAAAAAATGCTCTAATGTCGATGTTAGCTGGAACTCTGGTATGACGATTCTGTATTTACCTTTTTACATTGTTCCATTAACGTCAATTGTTTATTAATGAGATTCTTTTTTCTACCATATTGCAATCCGTTCATTTGACTTTTAGTTTTTTACTGGCTGGTGGTTCATTATAGACGCTCATGCAAAATATCCAACTGAAATGGTCAATGCGTATCATCTTTGTGGAGTTTTTGGTACTATATCCTTGTTTATGTAAGTATTTATTGTTCGATGACATTTTCCATAAATGACATCTCGGGTGATGGTTTTTCTGACAGCAAAAAAATTCAACTGACTCAAACTTATTTTATTGTACAAACTCCGGAGGATAAAGAGTTACTAGGAATATTACGATAATGTAATTTTGGAAACTCAAAATGAACAATAACTTAATATCGAACACGAGCGCAGGGTCAATTCGGTAACGAACGCACAGATCAGAGGAGACGCATATAACGGCGGATGTCTTGGTGCAAGAGGAGCCAGAGGTTGGCTTTTCGTGGGATTTGTAATGGGATTTGCAGCGGTGATTGCAGCTTGCTGGATTTTATTTGCAAACTTCATCACAGCCGGTTAGTACAAAAATATTTAAGACAATAACTATAAAATATAAAGGGTGTGAAAAGATTACATTGACAATGAAATTTACGTTTTGCAGAAGCACAACATCACTGGCCTGGCGTTGGACTTTTCCTGCAGAACATTTTCATATTTTTGGGCTCGTTAACTTATAAGTTTGGCCGATCTGAGGACCAGTGGGGTTGAACAACCCGTACGTGTCTGCTCCATTGTATTTATTTCAACACATTCAAGGAAAAAATGTCAGCGAAACGAATGCAATAAGTTTTTCACTGATAATTTAATAATAAAATAAACAAACTAATTAAGGAAAATGTGACTGAGGGCGAATCAGTCGCCCAAATTCAATAATGAAAGCGAACTATCGTACAGAATGAATAATAAGCTTTGTAGAAATGACGATCCAAGGGAGTCGTCTCGATTTGCAAATTTTCACGATATATGTAAGGAAAAACTCGATAATAGTGGGAATAAATAAAAAAAATCAGTATAAAACATACAAAGTATTTACTTTCGTATTATTTCTTTATTATTGTCGATTCTTATAATACTCGCACACACATTTAACAATATTAATCATACAATTTAATCAATAAGTATAAAGTAGATAATAAATACAATGTTTATGTACAAAACTTTCGGCTTTGCATTTTCATTTCAATGATTGATTTAAAAAAAAGCTGCGACGATCGATAGAACGTTGGAGAGTTAGAAAAATGCTGTCCGAAAGCTGGCAGTCTTCGTGGTTGTTCAAGGAAGTACAAATTGCTAAACGAATCGATCGTAATAAAAACGTTTCTTTTGCTTTTCCTAATTACGAGATCATCGGCAGAACGAGAATTCGGGGAAAGACTCGATTGATCGGGAAGTGTGAATAAATAAATTTTCGGCGTATTGCTAATTCATCGAGTACGTTGTGCTACCGAATGTAATACCCCGAGTTTTAAAATTGCAACAATTTGTAACGAATAGCAAACGTTGCGTCAATTGCGTATGAAATTCTGTATGAATAAAAAAACGTATTGGATCATGAGAAAGAAATCGCGGAATTTATTTCGAAGGTAGCATCGAGCAACGCAACTCGATGAATTAACAACAACGCTGTCTCATTGTCTCAAATTTCTATGAGTTTCCTGAGATCGTCAGTACTGGGGATTCGGTGAGTTTCTCTGAAAGTTGCTCTGTTGATTTTGGTTTTGTTGAACGGGTCCGGGCTGCCTCTGCGATTGTCCAGGAGGTTTGCCGTAGTTTCCCCTCGTCGAGCCTTGATAACTGCTGTAGGCAGAGTCGTCGCTTATTCTCCGTGAAACGTGACCGTACGTGCTTTCAGGCCTCCTCGGATTTTGTCCGTTTTCCGAGCTCGTAGCAAGAGGTCCGTTCTGCAGTTGGGCTTGGGACTGTTGTTGCTGCTGTTGCTGCTGTTTTTGCTGGTGGGATCCGGTGGATCCCGGGCCTCCGGACTGTCCGGCTTGAGAACCAGCTTGGGAGTTCTGCGAGCTGGGAGGAGGGACGGGCGCTCGTCCATAAATTCCGTTCCCAGTGGTAACACCGTAAATACCATTTTCCCTGCTACTGACACTCGTCGAAATTCCTCGAATGCCGTAAATACTTTGGGTGCATTGAGCCAGTTGGTTTTGCATGTTTTGATTAGTACTGTTATGGTTTTGAGATTGATTTTGTGGCGCATGGAGTCCGCCGGCTGCTTGCGGCGGCGACTGCGTCGGTTGGTTCGACAGAAGCGTGAAACCGTCTTTCCAGCCGATACCTCCGCTCGGCAATGTATTTTGTCCGGTTCGCAGTGGATACAAACTTTGAGCGGGCACCAGTGGACCGGGTTTTGGTATCATGAATGCGTCGCGCGGACCCGACGTCGATTTCGAATAAACGCTCTGAGATCTGTTGAGATTGGCTCTCGTCAATGGTGGCGATTTGCAATGCAGAGATTTCGTTCCACCGTAAATCGATTCTACCCTCTCGAGGGTCGTTGGGGGCGCCGAATAAATCGACGAGCTAGCCCCAGCTACCGGCCTGTACGTCGCGTAAGATCCTGGAAATTTCGGACCGTTCGGCTTGTCCAAATCGTCGTACGTGTCCTCGTCCGATCTCATCGATGAATTCTCACCGTCCTCCATTTCATGCGAATCCCTTGGACGTTTCGGACTGAGCACGTACTCGTGAATCAACGCGGCTAAAGCACCGCCTGATATCGGTCCTACCCAGTACACCCAGTGACTGTCCCAACGGTTCATCACGAATGCCGGACCCAAAGCTCTCGCGGGATTCAAAAAAGGACTCTGAAATCATACGAAAATACGGGAACCGTTAAAAAATTGTTTATTCATTATTTATTTATTCCTTATTAATTATATTCTTTTTAAAATTTTAATAGCTTATTCAAAAGGATAAATTGCCACACGTGGCCTTCGAATTAAGGCCTTACATACGTCCAGAATTTTTAAAAAATCGATTTTTTTCGATCGAAAGTTATTATAGAAAACGTGACTGCCCAACGATGCGCACTTGAAACTTTTAATGCGTTTTTCTCAAAACTACTTCTTCTGGCACGGCGGTCTGCATGATAACTCATACAGTTTTTAATATTTTTTGATACTTTTTTTTTTTTTTTTTTTTTTTTTAATGTTCGAAATAATTTTCTCTATAGTCCGTCGAGTTGGATTTTTGATATTGGGATTAAAAATTTTTATAAATATCATTAAAGTCTGACATTAATGACACAAAATGCACACTTTTTTGTAAACTGCCGTAAATTGCTAAAATTTTCGAATTTCAAAAATCCGGCTCGACAGACCTTTACTTTATTTTACAAGAATTTTTTTTTAACGTTCTGCAGATCTATCAACGCTTCAAGAATACACGATGCAGATCGTGGAGCAACTTTTTTCATAGTGCTTCGGGAAACGTGATTTTTTATGTTGTAATTTTTGAAAACAATATGAAATAATTTTTTTTACAAAGTTTAAATACTAATAAACAATATTTGAAAATTATTTTTTATTAATTTCGTTGCAAACTCGAATGCATTTTCATTTTTTTGTCTCCTTATCGCTAAAAGAAATATTAGTTGAACAATGAGGTCAGATAAGATCGAGTGAACGAATTGGAGTACTAAAAATTTGAGGAAAAACGAGGCTGTGGATCGGTGTAGAGGACACCGAGAAGGCTCTTTCATGTCATTGAAATTTTTACTTCTTTACGTTGCTCGCCGAGAGAAGCAGGTGGGCTTGGTGGACCGGGAGTTCTCAATAAAGACGGCAGGTGCTCTTATTCGGTGTAACGTGTCGCTTACATTTTTTTGCTTAACGACCTATATTGAGATATTTTGACCCGGCGTGATCACGAAATAATTATACGACTCTTTGATCTTCGATATTTCCATCAAGCCTTTTTGTACCTGGCTTTTTGCATTTTTCCTTAACAACTCGCTTCGAATTATTCGAATTCGCTGTTTTTCGAAAATTCTTTTGTTTACATCGACCTGTTTCCATCCGTCGAACAACGAGAATTGGATAAATTGGATTTTCATTTAATTTCAAGAGGTTCAATGAAAATTTTGTAATTTCCAAATATTTTGAAAAACTCGAGCGAATCTTTAGTCCGTAGCGACAGATTCTGAGAGAATAAGCCATTCGAGTAATTACCGAAACGAGAGTGGCGGCGGTGTAAGCAGCGGCTAAAACTCCCGCTGGTTTGGCAGAGACCATCGCCGGTAAGTGATTTCTCGAAAGATCCGAAGCCAAGTGGGCGAGAACAATAAAAACGGAGAGGGCCGTCTCGACGAGAAGTTTCTCTATGGGTCCTCCAAGACGACCGGAAGTCGGCATCACCTGAGTCGCCGTAGCCGAAACTGTCACTCTGCAACAAGAAATAAGGAAGCTCATTAAATTCCTGACGAGAAAAAATAACAAATTGACTAATTGACTATAATTCAACAAAAACGATTTTGTATTTTCCATGTGTAAATATTATCCATGATGATGAAAACAATATCGCGACAAAATTGCCATAAAAAATAGACTAAACTGCTCATTGAAGGAACACGTAAGACATATGCACGAACTGTTTTGAGATTAAAGTGTAAAGGCACACAAAAAACTCATTTATTGTTCAAAGCATTCATTTTCCTTTCTGTTGATGAATTTTCTGAAAATTTCTGAGCACATTCGACATCACAGCTTTCACTGATGCCTACTAGTTTTGTTTATTTATTTCCATTGATAAGGAGTAATTAAAATTAATGCAAAAATACATATTGTAATAGATATTAATATTTTATTAACAATATAAACATATTTTTATTTTTAAGGATGTACAGGCGCGAGAGCTGTTTTTACACAGCACTCTAATTTTTTATCTCTTTTTTCTATGGCTGTGAATTTTCAAGATCCTTTGTCGACTGTTTGGTCGAAATATTAATTAACAGTCGAAAAGTATAGAAATTAACATGTCGCTTATGGCCACAATGATTTACTGGCTCCTTCAAACGTCTTCAACTCAAAATTTCATATATTTCTGAATTAGATGTAAAAGATGAGAAATAAGAAATATTGAGTTGAAGACGACAAATGGTTAGAGAATCTTGACATTTTGCAGACCCATACGTCAATCACATTGTCAATGGAAGCGACAGCTGTACTTTTTTTAGAGTTATTTATGTGGTGTTCAACGTTGTCAAGTGTCACCATTTCGCAATGTACTATCGAATCATGTGAAAGACTCGGAATGAAATATTTTCTGCAATAAACTCGACTTCAACATTATTTCCGATTAAAAAATTAAGATTTTCTACTAATGTTGTTCTATGTACGAATGACCGGGATAATTCCTTTAAAAAATATCGAAAGGCTGTCAACTGACCAGTACGACGCGCATGTATACACCCTTAATTATTCATCTGTCATTTATTCAATGAAAAAGGGTGAGGAATCATATTTAATTATCACGCAATTAAGGAGTTTCGGTACAGGCGATACAATGTTGCCACGCTAAACCATGCTAAAGACATAAAAAATTTCAAAAAGTTCAGAATTTTATAAAATTTGATGAACTTTAGTGCCAAATTAGACAATACAATTTTATTAAGATTTTTTTCTACACAAGGAAATGTGTCTAAGAAGGAATCTTTTTATTTTTTTCTTTACGAAACGACCAAGAAATGATTAAATTTCTCAAATATCGTTTGTTGGTGAACCGTTAAAAATGAAATGAATAATTGAGCATTTTTTGTAAAACGGAGATCGCATATGGGACGCCTTATGGAAGCTGTGGTGCATCCAAACGCATCCTTCTCAACCGTACATTTTGAATGATATAGTTAGAGATTTATATACACAGTGTATGAATTACAGGTCCGCAGTTTGATAATGTACAACGTACGACAATTTTGGGGCATTGATATTGAAACTTTTTCACCGTCCCCTCGGCAACTCCGAGGACAAAAGTACATTTGAATGTATGAGAAGCATGATCCCCATCGAGAGAGAAAGAGAGAGAGAGAGCAAGCTCCATCAACCCTCCGATTCGGGGAAGCACCGACAGGAAAAATCCCCTTGTGGCAAGTGGATCGCCCCGCAGGCTATAATGTTTATATTAGTCGGTGCATCCTCCTCGACCCTCCATCCCTATAAATACGCTTTTTTCTCACCCCAAAGGCCAAATCTATGAACCGCAATACTCGAAACAAGAGCCTGCCAATTTTCTCACAGCTATTTTTCACCCCTTGTCTATTATATGTGTACAATCATACGGGGTCGTGGATATAAGTGACCTCTTCCATTATATCTCATATGTGTATAATCCAATAGCGATCCATCGAGACCCAGTGCCTCTAACATGTAAATCGCAAGGGAGAATCGAGTCGGCTCGTGACCAAAGTGCTCCATATTTTTTACCCGCATCTCATGCGCTCATTATGTGGATATTCGCGCGTGCGATTGCGATTAATCGGGTCTGCGCGTGAATAGGGTATTACACCTTTTTTTGAAAACTGTTTTAAAGTAATCCTGAGATCGTAATAAACCAGTAGAATTTTTATTTTAATTTTATAAGGCCGAAAACTGTCTTGAAAACTATTTTTTATTTATGATTTTGAATTTTCCCGCGGAAAGGCTAGCCGTCGTGTTGTTTCGGTTTGTGACGTCACTCCGTTAGTAAACAATACAATTGCGAAAGAGCAAGTAATAAGATTTGCACAAATAGTGAGTTATAGTGGTATATCATTGGTGTCTCGTGCCTGAATGCAATAATACAAGTGTAAAAATGCCACAAAAATTGTGGATTCGTCGCCACCATCAACATATTTATCATTGGTAGATTTTTTGTACTTTCTGCTTTCACAAAACCGTTTTCCATAATGCGATTTTAATCAAATTATAATGATAAAAGTCCACAAGCGTGCTTAATAACTTGCACAATTTCAAAATAACACAGAGCGCACAATAAGAATCTAAATTGTTTACTATCAGAGTGACGTCACGATGGAATCCAATATGGCGGATGGCGTTTTGACATTTGAAAGACAGATGAAAAAAGACGATTTTACAAATTGAATTATAAAATTTACGTTGCATTTTTATGAATAAATATTGACGTTTCTCGTTTACTTTTTACGAAATCTATCACAATCATGAATTTTTATATATTTTTTGACATGGTGTAAAAAATCCTTATCCGAGAATAAATATCAAAATCTATCGAGAAACTTTCGTTTCTTCATATTCGTTGAGACGTGTAATAATCGACACCAATTAGATACCGATCTTTTGCCCGTTCCCTGCATTCCCCCCTCTAGGAATAATCCAACCTTAAGCACCCTTGACACAGATCTGAATCAGACAGCTCAGGTGATCGCGACGAGAGATGCAAATTCACTTTCTCTCACTCTTGTGGATCGATCCAGAGATCGAGAAAAAGGATGGAGACAAACAATGAACGATTTTCGAGGAAGCAGACGCCGCGAGAGTTCAAAGTAGTTCGGCCGCATTCTATAATTCAGTCAAATTTACAACTACTTTATGTTGATTTATTTAAAGTCTAAATTATTAATAAAATTAATAAACACTTACGTTGAGGATATTTTTATCATAAGAATTTAATGGAATGTTTTAAAAATATGATAAAAAATGAAATTTATACTTCAATTTGGCTAGTTAATGACCGACTCGGTACCGGTGACACTTTAAATACACACAACCGAGAGAATATTTTTATTGTGCGAAAAAAAGTTTGCATCGGCGTAACAGCACCGAGAAGAAGGAATGATCAATTTATTTAAAAAAAGCGAAGCTACTAGACGAATGAAAGCACGTGAGTCAGTCTCAAAAAGAAATTAGACGAAATTTCCAACGTGTTGACTGACATCCGCTTTCGACGCGTCAAAAACTAAAATTTTTTCATGTTTTCTTTCTTAAAAGCCCCGTAAGGTAATTTTTTTAAAGAAACGTAATCTGTGATAAATTTTCTCCACGATACAAACTTTTCCGGAGCTCCGACACCGTACAATTTTACCACAATTAATATTATTGTGAGCTTTTCATAGGGTACCGTGTTAAAAACTTAATATTGTAAATGAAATAATTCAAAATTTTGCCCCGTGGCTCCGGAACTGTACTTATCGTCGTCGGGAACCTTAAGCCATCGTTCACCGTAAAAAAAAAGTGGAGCTTCACCGTACTTTATCGAGCGGCCGAACTGCTTTAATGTTATCAAATCAGTGAGTTTTAATAATAATAAAATTATAAACAGTGTCGATGGATAAAGCCGTCAACTCCTGCCCCACTTTTCCCCTCATTATCGCTTCTTCAGCCTATTTCTTTCCACACGGCTCGGGGTTATTTTTAAAATTGACCTAGAGTTTATGTCGACGAACAAGAAGCGAGAGTTTTTTCTTCCCTTCTTTGATGCACACACGCGAGTCCACAACAAAGTAATGTATCTCGTTTTTTTTTCCCCCGGTGAAGCTTCGATGCGTCGAGGGATAAAATGTGGATGAAAAACGTATGATCGATAAAGTTGCCACGCGTCCGATTCTCCACAACTCTCTCGTACGAGAGGCCCAGAAGTTTAATTTTCCTTTATTTCGTTCCGCACTTGACTCGAGTGCTCCGTATCTCCGCATCATTTTCGACGCAACCTGTGCTCCATTTTTCGCAATTCACACGAGAGGCTCGTGCAGCAGCTCTCCACATGACGGAGAATAAAAAAAGGAGGCAGCACGGCGGGCCCCTCTCGTCGAATTGACGGACGATGCGTTTTAAATGAATTTCACTATAGTCCGCGCGCTCGTGTGCGCTCTACCCTCACGTTTAACGAGCTATTGATACACCCTTCCTTCCTATCTCAAGGGCGCGTAATCGAGATGCGAGTCCGCAAAGCCCATTAGCCAATCTGTTCATCAAATTTTCCAATTTCATTCGATATTTTCTTCTTATAGTGTTTCATACGGAGGAATTTGCACGGCGGAAAACTTTTTTGTTAAATAGATTTTAATTCTTGAAGGTTACTTACAAAGTTCAGTTTTCATTTGAGGTTTTATTCGAAGTTTACTGCTTAAAGATATCGCGTGTTAAAAACTCGATTCTCGATCAGCGATGATGAAGTATCAAAGTAAGGATGAGGAAAAAAATGATGAAAAGTCATCGCGGAAGATGTTTCTTTGTTAAGGAGGGCGGATCACGAAATGAAAATAATCAGAATTTTATCAAATTTGGCGATAACATTCTTTGGCATCAAGTATACAAATACAATTTTTTTCAAATTCTTTTACCACATGGTTATCGCATTATTGAGCGTTAAATCAAAGTTCTTATGCACGAGATGTTATAACTTTATATATGTAAACTCTATGCTTGTGTACGTGAACTTTAGTGCTCGATTACTCGAGAGCTATGCGGTAGAAAAATCTAAAAAAATTTATATTGTCTTACATATTTTTAAAGAATAGATTTATCAAATTTTATGAAATTCTTATCATTTTGAAATTCTTCATATTTTTAACATGGTTTAGCATGGCAACATTGTATCGTCGCGATCCACCCTCCTTAAGGAGTTTCAGTACAGACGTCTAAATATTAAGAAATTCATCAAATTTGGTGATAACGTTCTTCAACATCAAGTGCAAAAACACAAATTTTTTCAAAATTTTCTTCTTCTCAGTTATCGAGTAATTACGAATTGAAGCAGATTTCTTATGCCCGGAATGTATACCTATATATGTGGAAACGCTATGCTTATACACGTCAACTTTAGTGATCAATTACTCGATAACTGTGTAGAAGAAAAATCTTAAAAAAATTGTATTGTCAAATTTGGCACTAAAGTTCACGAAATTTTATAAAATTCTGAACTTTTTGAAATTTTTTATGTTTTTAGCATGGTTTAGCACGGCAACATTGTATCGACTGTACCGTAGAACGTGTAAATTCCAAAAGACGACAATTTAAAATAATAATTTAATTATTTTAGAAATATAATCGGTAGAGAACCATCATTTTTATACAATTTTCTCATAAAAAAAAAAACGTTTGAAGAGCTCCCTTTGACGAGCTGGTGCAACAGCTGCCGCTGCTGTTGATGCCACGCTGTCAGTTTTGTTTACAAATTTTATAGGTTACTAAGTGAGTTTACTGCCCAAAGTAGTATCGCAGTGGAGAAAAATGAAAAAATAAACGATAAAAAAGTTTACCGCGATAAAAATAGTCGTTTTGTAAAAACTGACTAAAAAACGTGGCGAAGCAAACGAATGGCAAAATATCGTGTAATCTGAATAATTTCTCATCAGATATTTTTTCATATTTCATCCGATTTTCAATGGTAAAGTTCAAAAACTAAAATACGTCTATATTCTTGAATATCCACGAAATACAACGATCGATATTATTTTTGCGAAATTTTGGATATAACTAATGAAAAAATTCAATAACTTTTCACGTGTGTACGACTCGCGTGTGCCGGAGTGGTAAGTGCCAGAGAAAAGTCGATATGCAAAAATTAATTCGCTGCTAAACTACACGATTACTAGCGTCCAAATTTTGCCTACAAAAAATATCGCGTAATCTTGGATAACGAATATTCACCCATCTACCTTAATGTAGCTGAAACGACGGGCACTGAAAATTTCATCGTTTTTTACCCTCCTGAGTGAGAAGGATGGAGAAAAACTCCAACGAGGGGTGGAAACGATCGACACGGACAAATTGACCTTTTACAATCCAAACGGATTGCCGATCATTATAAAGTTAGGAGAATACGTAGCTGGGAATATTTGCGGCAAGTGCAAGCAGCCCCTCGGACGAGGGTTGTGTATTTCTTCACCACAGCAGAGAATATCTTTGTGGGAAGCAGTCAGATGCTGAGGAGGAGAAAGTTTCCAAACTGGAGCACATTTGCTGTACTGACACGTGTGTTTACGTCTGCATAAAAACGGGAGCCCTTCTCAATTACCCTCCCCTCATTCTCCTCACATTTCCTTTTCGATTGACAAATATTTCGTTGGCTCTATCAGCACACATTTTCAAAAAAATTTGACAGATTACAAAATGATTTTTTTATAAATTACCAATTTTGCGATCCTCCCTATATTTACATCCCCTAATTTTCACGCAATAAAAGATTCACAAAATTTGATGAATTCCGTATTTTTATGGTGAAAAGTGCTGAGCAAAGGGAAGGCAAATTCGTTATTTTATTTACCAAGTTTTATTTCCACGTTCACATCGAAGAACATGTGTCGAAGGAGAATCCAATGGATGCAGGTATTGAATTAATAAACGCCTATGATCTTCCGCGATTGTGCGAGCGAATTGGAGGCGGTTACCGAAGCGCCTGTGGGATCGTTTCTCCCTTTATTTTCGAGGAAAAAAAGAGGCCCGTCTCTGCATAAAAGAACTCGAAAAAGGTCTGAACAATGCACGGAAATTCTCTCTCGTTCTCCGCCTCCTCGTGCTCACTTTTTCGTCTTCTCCGGAGCCTACCAAGACTGGCTCTCGATTGAGGAAGACCGGATTCTCGAATGGAGCTCGGTGTATTTAATGCACGGAGACCATAGTCACGAACATAGTGAGCAGAGTCTTTCAATGGCGTACGAAAAAAGAAAGAAAGAAAAGAAAACAGCAAAGGAGAAACGAAGAAAAATAATCGTACGAGGGGACACACGTTATAAAACGAGGCAGGAAACGTGCACCCGCGCACACATCGATCCCGTGTGAACTTCGCTTTCGCAACGTGTGACAAGACCTCGAAAACTATTCGTCAAAAAGTTGTACTTGCGTGTGTACAAAAATGAAACAGGAAATAATGGTGAGAGAAGAACGAGAGCGTTTCAAAACTTCGCGCTTTAAATCCAATATTGAAAAATCGTTTTTCAAATTTCTCAATAAAGACTAAAAGTTTGAGCATAAGCTCGCAACATTCGATTACCACGTTCAGAGTTTCTTAACCGAAACAAACAAAAGAGTACGTACAGGATGCGGATTTGGATACAGAAACGTAGGGCAAATCGGAACACACCCCCAGAAAATTTAGAACATTTTTTGCCCATTGGAAATCCGCAAAATTTGGTCATTCGGCTGAGAACGTGCTTCAAAAACTCAAAATTTCGAAAAAAAACAATTTTTGGGAAATTGAATTCTTTTTCAATCAGTAAATTGACCTGTCAGCTCAAGATAAGCGGTCAAATAGTTATTATCATTGAAAATAATTATATATAAATATTTGTTAAAAAGTTAAAAAAATATATAATTTTATTTAATAATTAATTTTAAATATAAAATCATTTTTTATTTAGAATAAATTTTTTAATTTAATTAAAGTTGTGCCAGAAATTGCGGTTGAACAATTAAGTTAATTTAATATTTTTAATTAAAATGAATATATTATTGAAATATATTTTTTAAGAAAAATTTTTAGTGAAATATAATTTTTTTAAATAAATTTATTTATATTTAATTATATATGAAATATTATATGTGAAATAGTTATTATCATTGAAAATATGGATACTTCCGACATATGTGAAATTTATACAATTTTATCTCATTGATACGATAACTTCATGGTAGTTACTCTTATTTTTTGAGGATACACACCTGAAAGTGAGAAAAGTCACAACTCTTTTGCTTTTTTGGTAACACCAAGGAAAATTGATACAATGTGTATTCCAAAAGAACATCATTTTTGGTGCCACTAAATGACATTTTAACTATCGCAGGCGTGAGCAATGTTGGGCCTCGGAAGCTACGTCGTTCCACATGGTGATATGGCGAATTCGCCATGAGCTTGCGAACTCGTTAGAATTATCAAGTCGTGGATTTAAACTCAAAATTTAATCTGAATTATTTTCGTCATAAGATTGTTTTTTTTTTCGTTTCAGATGAAAATATTGTGTGTGATGAGAACAGTGCGTTTGTTCTTCTTCCATTGATTAATTGCGTTTCATAAATTTCAACGAAGTTCCGCTCAAATAGAACGTCAAGAAACTAAGAACTTTTAACAATATTCAAAATAAGTAAAAAAAATTAGGCAATGTGGACACTAAAATTTTTTCGTACAAAAAACGCCACTTTTGCCCCATTTTTTTTCATAAATTAAAAATTTTATTTAATTTCACCACACATCTGAGAAAATTAGTCAAAATCGTCAATAGAGCATTTTTTTCAAGGGCGAATCCACTTCGCCCCATACATTATTTTTTATAAGATATGAGAAATAAGGTCTTATCAAGATAAAATTGTATAAATATCACATATGTTGGAAATATCAATATTTTCAATGATAATAAATATTTCACGGCTCTTCTTGAGCTGATAGGTCAATTTGGTGATTGAAAAAAATTAAATTTCCCAAAAAATTGTTTTTTTTTTTTTCATTTTAAGTTTTTGAAACATGTTCTCAATCGAATAATGAAATTTTGCAGATTTCCAATGGAAAAAAAAAATGTTCTAAATTTTCGAAAGAGTGTTTCGTTTTGCCCTTTCCCCTACATAAAAATAAATGAAGACAAAAATGAAGAAGTGTAGAAAATAACAATCATTCGATCGAGTCAAGATTTCAGATAAAATCATTCTCGAGCCAATCATAAAAAGACGTTTGCTCGAAGCCATTAATCACAAGTGTAATCGAAATTTCTAATAAGTAATGGGGATCTCACGTATAATATTCGAAAAGTTAAAAGGTCAAAAAGTCTGATTTTCGAAGCTTGTGGGACAATAATAATAACAACAATGACAGTGACAATGTAGAATGGTGGTTGGATTTGTATTGAATGGTATCAGGCATATGGGGGCAGCGGGGTCGAAGCTCGTGAAGTAGGAAAAAAATAACAAAGAAGGCGCGGGTAAGAGAGAAGGAAGAGTGAGGAGAATCGTCGTTCCTTTTGGTCCAAAAGAATTCCATTGACCTGGCTCTGTGGTAATAATAAGCGAGAGAGAAAGAGAGAGAGAGATGAAAATCATCGAAGGAATAAGGCAGCTGCAGAGTCTGGATCCTCCGAAAAGATCCTTCTGCCTTTTCCTCCATATATAAAGTGTATATGAACCGACGTGGTTGGGTGTTCTTTGCTTTGGAAACACGTGCCGGCCACATGTTGCACGAAACTAAATCTCCACCGGCAACATTGCAAGCAGTAGCCACTCGTCCTTTGCGCGACTCTTTTTTTTCTATTCACCAAATAGAAAGAAGAAGAGAGAAAAAATGTTGAAGCTCTCGGCGAGAGAAGCTGCGCACGGATAATTCTCCGCTATATTTTCTATCCACAATTGGCGTATCCGCGAGGGCAAATGCCTCGGGCGAGCCAAGGGCAGATGTTACACTCTTGAGTCACGATGAAAGACCGCGCGCGATCTAAGCAGACGGAGAAAGAAAAGAGTTCTGTGCTGGACGAAATGTATTAATTCCTTCGACCCCCCCTGGGTTCACCCTCCTCGAATTATAAGACACGGCGGCAGTCACTCGACCAAATCCATTTCCATGTGGGGACGAAAGGGTGTCCGAAAAAAAAGGAAAACATTCCAAATGGCGCGATGGGATTACAGGCTCTTTCAGAACTTTTCAAACATTCGGAACAGAGGTTTTTCCCCTTCTCGTTGGAAGCACTTTTTATCTTTTCCAAAGCGCAGCATGATCAGCTCGCAACGAGATTCAATTTGATGACTAATATGTTAAAATCTCATTCGCAAACATGAAGTCGACGAAGAGTTTTCATCGATCCGCAAGGATGGCAAATGGGTTTGAATTTTTTTTTCGAAAAAAGTCTTTTTTCTTTCCCTTTGAAATAACAAGAATGAAATGTTGATGTTCATATCTGAAGGAGCCTGTATGGCGAAGGATATGAGAACGCAAATAAGACGAGGCCCGCAAAAGAGTCTCAAGGAACAGGAACACGTGTTGTATCGACCATCTGTTGGCGTTCTGGCAGAAGACGTATACGGGGAAGGGCCCGAATTGAAGGAGAGACAGCGACCCTTCGATCCTACAAGTTGCACGCGGAGGTTCATGTACAGTTCTTCCCTGTTACCAGCAGAGAGTTTCTCGGCATAATCCCCCTCGTACGAGATTCTTTTTTCTCTCCTTTTTTTCCATACGTCTCATCGTAAGTCGAACAGCAAATAATGAATATTTCTGTAGTACATCGGCCCTTCCGTTATAAATACATCTGAAAAAAGAATGAACATATTTACGCTCGAACTCGATAGTACGCGAAGGGGTGTCATTGAATCTAAAAATATTTTTCGGTCCCCGCACTAATAAGCCGGAGCGAGTGGGCGAAGTTACGAGAGCCCCATGGAAGGAGGGAAGAGGCATGCTCCCATGACGAAAAAGTGGAGTGAAAAAAACGAGCAGTCTAAATGTGAATAAGAGTCATTGTACGAGCTCATGTCTGCGTAAATAAATATCGTGAGAGCAAGTAAAACTCTCATACGCATCGAGTTTAATATATACTGCAATGAAAAGTCTCGAAAAAAAGCTTCTTCAGCCACGTGTCTGATATTCAAACCGTAAAGAGTTTGAATATAAATAGTCGCGGGAGTTTGAGAATAATAAATGAAACTCCGAAATGACTTGGTTTCGTTTCGAGAGAAAATTCCTCTCGCTAATTCCGCAAGGAAACTTTCTGAGGAACGATTTTTAGGACAGCTTCGAAGGACGGAATCGAAGAACTCGATTTCGCCGGCGCCCCTGGCCTTTTCGTCTCTCCTTTTTTCTCCGTAATTCTTTCTCCCTCCGCGTTTTAGCCTGGCTTCGTATTATGGGCAGGAAAGGCGTTCCGCTCGCGCGCAGGTAACATTCTTACGGGCTACCTGACCCACCTGGCCTCATCTCGCTCTCTCGCTCTTTCCCCCTCGCTCCAACTCACTCGCGGGGAGCATCCTTCGCTTCCCTTCGATTTTTCGTCGTGTCGAACAAAGCCCCGGTGTACGCGAGGCCGATTTCTCGATGAAACTCTTCGTATGACAGCTGAAAAATATAAAAGAAAATCTTTGCGCCCACACGAGGACTACTTGGACAATGTGTCGAATAACCAAATTATGGAACGGTCGATATTTCGAAATTTTTAAGGTCTCATATCAGATCGGAGAAAAATAAATGACTCGAAATTCTTATTCACGATCGACTATTCAACGTGTTTGAGCGAATATTCTTTCTTTGCATTCGTATTAACTCAAAAATGTATGTTTCAAACGCAATTTTTACAGACCACACGAAAAGGTTGATATTTTCAAATAAAAAATGGAGAACCGTTGTTTCATAGGCAGACCAGAGAAAATGGATCAGCAAAAAATCGAAAGTGAATTTTTCGAGCCTATAAATCTTAGATATGCAGAATAGCAATGGCTTCGAACTGTGAAGTTTCTACTTTATTTATTTTCGACATTCGAAGTCGATTTCATCTGTCTCCGTATTATCATTCGAGGATTATAAACTCGAGATTTTAGCTGTTCGAATTTTCAGTCATTCCAACGCTTTATCCCCGCCCCGTTTCCTCATTGAGAGTCGAGCAAACCATCGTGGAGCTACAGCATCCACGTGCGAGCTTATCGCTACGTCGAGTTCCAAATAAAAAAGTGGCATGGAAAAAAAGGACAGACGTCCTTTCAACCAAAACGATAGACCCGAATATCCGGCTCTTTTGCTTTATCCTCTCCTTTCTCCTCTTTCACTCTGTCTCAAGCTCGTGGATATTGCTTTACCCCTATACGAAGTGCGGAGATATAAAAAGGCGTTTGATATTTCCGGGAGTGATTGATATTGCTCGAGGCTTTTCCTGAGAGATTAGCCGTTGGGAAGAGTTGCAGGATTTCCCGACGCTTTCAAAACATCGTTCAAATCTCAGCCGCAGAAATGTATCATCGCTGGAAAACTCTTGCTCCGGCGGGTCTCCTTCCCAGAAAAATCTCGAGGCAACGAGACACCAATTTCCAAAAGCACGACCTGCTTTGGGGGGAGAAAACTTTCGGAAAAAATCGGATCTGCTCGAAGGGGAGAAAAACATACGAAGGATCTTGCTTGACTGTGGCATCCGGTCGGCCACGCGCACTGCGTGTGTCTCCGGATCGACGTCACCGCGTCGACGTCGCGACGAGCACGACTGGCACCTGCTTCCTTACAGCTGTTTCCTGGATTCGGGGGTGGCAACAAATACATTAAAAATACGAATGTGCCTGAGTTTATGCATGGGTTATAAACTCGCTCGTTCGAAATTTCAACCTTGCCGTTTTTCTTCCTATCGACGGTGTTTACACGACGATTGAGGCAAATCAAAGTTCTCCGAATTTGACAAATATTAAGGGGGTTCGATCACGATATAAAAATAATCAGAATGTGATAGAATTTAGTGATAACATTCTTTGGCATCAAGTATACAATTAGAATTTTTTTCAACATTTTTTACCACGTGGTCGTCGAATAATTGAGAGTTAAGGAGGCTGGCTACGTTCGTCAAAATGATAAGAAATTTATCAAATTTGGTGGTAATGTTCTTCAACATCAAGTGCGAAGACACAATTTTTTTTCAAAATTTTCTTCTCCTTAGTTATCGGGTAATTACGCATTAAGGAAGTTGAGGCTGTACAGTCATTTTTTTTACCCAAAAGTTATGACCTGTACCTTTCAAAAGTTAGGCCAGTTTACAGTTTGGCAATGTTGCATACACTTTAAAGAAAAGTTGGGGAAAAAAAGACGAAAAACTGGTGAAAGCTCAGTCGAAAACACGAACGGTGACGATCCTAGCCTCAAAAAACTGCACGGGAAACAGATTATTATTAATATAATATCAGTAAATCTCCTAATAAATCTGAAAAAAATTGACATTGTTCAGCAAGCCTTGCTCATGTTGCCCAAAAAATTTCATATTTTTAGCATCATTTTTAACGGAGATATCACTGAATGTGTCTTGACTTCCATAAGATTACGTGTTATTTGGCCCAAATTGTTATTGATTTTTCTCAGCAATAACGCTCCTAAACTGTCTGAAAATTTAACTGATTTTTTTTTACACTTCACTTTATAAGATGCAATCGGTTTAAAAGCGATGACATCATTTTCATTCTAATGCCTCAACTTCCTTAAAGCAGATTTCTTATGCCCGAAATATATAGAGTAAGTGCAACTAATTTGGGATAGCATTATACACGTTTTTTGGTGTATTCCAAATTAGCTTCCTTTCCTCTACTTATATATATGGAAACGCTATGCTTATACACGTGAACTTTAGCGATCAATTACTCGATAATTGTACAGAAGAAAAATCTTTAAAAATTTGTATTGTCAAATTTGGCACTAAAGAATATGTTCACCAAATTTTATTAAATTCTTATCATTTTGAAATTTTTAATGTTCTTAACATGGTTTAGCGTGGCAACATTGTATCGTCGCGATCCAACCTCCTTAAGGGCGGGGTGAATTCGGTGAAAAAAATTTTAAGAATTTTTTTCAACGCTGCATATAATGTCTATTTTTATATTGATTGTAACATCGTAATTCAATGAAGAAGATTTCCTGAATCTTTAGAACTCGAATACCAATAATTAACTCGATGATAGCAGAAACACTTTGGAACAAGAATTGTCCATCGGTGAACACTGTGATCGAAATCTACTCGACCGATCCCCTTTTGAAATTTGGCATATTATTTCCTTACCCAATTGACCAGGTTTCTACGAGAGCTTCTTCCCAATTTTTCATAATTATTAATTTTATAATAACAAATAGGCTCATTTTTTTGACAAAAATAGGTGTTTTCACTTCCAGGTGTCACAAAAAATGCAAAAAATCGAGAAAACAAAATCCTCTCGTGGATACCTGGTCAATTGTGTGAGGAAGTACCATGTCGAATTTCAAAAATAGATTTCGATTTATACTGTTCACCGATGGACAACGTTTTTTGTGAAGTGCCTCTGAAGATTTGCCACCATCGAGTTCTCATTTATTGATGTTCGGGTTTTAAAAATTCCGGAAATATTGTTCACATATCGTAGTTTGATGTCACAATAGATAAAATTGATTTGCTATTAGCTGTAGCGTCTAAAAAAATGATTAAAATTGGGCCTTTTTTCCGCACCGAATCCCCGCCCTTGATCGACGAAATTCGATCTTTGCAGTAACTTCGACAACTCGCGCTTTGTTCTGAATTCTATAAATTCGAATAATTCGTGAGTCCCTCATACCGAAGCTGGACAAAAAGGAAAATGAATCAATCCGAGTCAGCACTTTGTTGAAACTTCTCTGCTTTTGTCGCAAATTCCATAAATTCGATGATAACGCTGCGATTCGATGCGAAATCGGGGGAGAAGAGCGTCTCCGAAACGCCTCCAGTTCCATGGCGAAGGCCGCCGAGACAAAGGCTCGGAAGGCGAGAAAGAGAGTAGTCGAAGGTTTGGAGCAAAGTGGAGCGACTTGGGAGTTTCCGGGAGAGTTAAGCTCGCTTTTTCGGCGAGTTCAATAGGTGACAAGGATGAATCTCTGTTTTCGAATTGAGCGCGGAGGAAAGGAAACTTCGAAGAGGAGCTAAGATGGAGAGGCTGCAGCGCGCGAAGGGAAATATTTTTTCCAATTTTCGAGGAAAGCAAAGCAAGATGAGCTCCGAAAGAGAGGTGAGTACGAAAAAATATCGGGCGGTTTATTATACGGTCATAAATGTCGTTGGTGGAGACGCGAAGTAGCATTTATTCCGAGTCTGCGTTCGAAAGGAGAAAAAAATCGTATTCCGCTCGTTAAGATCCTCGATTCATCGGTTCTGTTACAGTTTGCTGTAGCCAGCATACTCGCGCGTATGGCCAATACATAAAAAGAGTAAAACACAATACAGGACGTCGCACCCCCCTTAGGGACACCTCTCCGAGTCTCGCCGAGTGTTTCGTGGCCCTTTTTACAACAGATGCAAGCCAAGTCGTTCCTGCTTTATTTTTCTTTTTTCCTGCGGGATACTCATCCCCGAAGGGTGAGTTTCTCTCTCTTCCTCGTTGCTGCTTCGGGTGTTATCCCTGGAGACTCGTGTCAGTGGGGTTTGAATGTTCTCTCTTATTTTTTGTTGCTCCTCCTGCGGTCAGCTCGGTTAACTAGAGTATTGTTCGATTATTATTTCGGTACATATCGCGCACTTGTTACATCTTTGGGGCTGATCGTGTACAGGGCGCGATAAGCGGGGACGGAGCGCGTGCAATATGGTAGGATCGTGAGAGCAAGAGTGTCGAGCGTTTCTTGTTTTTCCTCTTTTTCACGGTGCGGAGGAAGAAAGTAAGCGTTTTGTCGGACGCGCGAAAAGTCCGGAATTTCGGGATCTGAAGTGACTCTCGTCGCGGTGAAGACCCACGGCGAGTCACGGTCGTGAGAAATAAATGAAGTTGAACCGCACGAAGACGCTCGAAATGGCGGAGAACCGGCGGGAGCAGGTATTTTGGGGAGAAAAAGGCGAGAGGAGGCGAAACGCGAAGAAGACGTTGAGAGGAGAAGAGAAGAAGAAGAAAAAGCAGAAGAAGCCTCCCTCCGAGATACGAGGAGGCTTCGGGTTTTCGTAAGACCAGGAAACATCTGCTCCAATCTCTCTCTCTCTCTCTCTCTCTCGCTCTCTTTACCTCGCTCCTCGCCATTGCGCTCAGCTTCTAAATACACAGGAGACACCTCCGAGGCAGTGTTTGTGAATATATAAAACGAAACGGTTATGTGTACAGGCAGATACGAGGAGATATAAAGAGGGAAGAAGAAAATAAGATTGAAAAAATTGAGCGAAGAAATGTTCTCTCGGGTTGGTGAAACTCGTCCTGGCTCGATGAGGAGGAGGGTTCCTCGTCGCGGGCACGCAGCGAAGGTATTCCCCTCTTTTATTATCTTTTTACGAAGCGTGCATTCGTTCTTCTCCCATTCCTCAAGACACACACGCGCACAAATTCGTGCCTGTGTAAATGTGCACCGCTGCTTTTTGGTCCACGAAACATCTGCGGCAGCTGCTGAGCGTCGGCGTCGAGCTCCTCAGCATGGTCTCGTCGACTGCCAGCAAGAAGGCAGGTGCGTTGCGACGAGATCTCTTCCTCTCCCTCGCCTGCCAATTACGCGTGCCTCTTTCTGCCTCCGCGACCTTTTTTCATCCTCGTTGTGTATCTCCTTCTTCGCCTTGGCCTCGAGAATTCTTCGCTGTGCGCCTCAATACGCGGCTGGCTGGCCCGTGGTCTCTCGTGCACACGACCAAAAGGCGCCACCACTTCGCTCTCCATCAACCCCAAATTTTCTCCTTTTGTCTCGCTGAAGTACGCTTCTTCTTCTTCTTCTTCTTCGTATTCTTCTTCTTCTTCTTCTTTCGGGACCGATCATCTTGAAAAAAATAAATAAAAAGACACGGCCCCGAGCGTCGTTTCGGCACGTGCACGAGACCAATCCCTCCTCCTCTTTCTCTCTCTCTCTCTCTCTCTCTTTCGTTTGACACTCTGAAAAACATCATCGTAATCAATGAGGCGCAGAAGACTGTAAGAGCTAAACGATTCCTTGATCTTCGACGATTCTTTCACGCTCTTTTTGACGCTTTCATGCTGCTTTTGTTATTAATTCTGTAGATTTGCGACTCGGGCTTCGAAACTCCTTCATTTTTCTTCCCTTCATTACTTTCTTCATTACGCAATTTAAAAGCGTATGAAATGCCAGCTGTTTCTAAAAGATAAAATCGGCCAGACGACTCTGAATAAAACTTGGTTCGTGAGCCCCTCGGTAAACCGGTTTTTCATCAAAGTCAACGAAATTATTTCTACAAGTTAAAAAGTCCGCTCTCCTTTGTCGAATCCTTCGCTGTCTTTGCGCATCGGACTCTAAAGTATCTTTTCTCGTGTGCGCCGACGGTGCTGGATAAAAATTGTCCGAACTTGAGAAATTGCACGCTCTCGAATTTCACGCGTTACGCAGCTGCCCAGTCGCTCTTCCAATCTCGAAAACGTAAAGTCAGTCTTGCAACAACCGGAAGTCGATTCACATGCTCTTCCAGACTGACTTTCACACGTGACAGATTTCGAGCATTCGTGACCAACCGAGTATCGTCACTTCTCACTTGTCTATCACGAATATAACGAACCGAATATTTTACTGGATATCAAGTGGTAATCGGTCGTACGATCAATATTTTATACGACGAAAAAATAGAGCTCGAGCACTTGACTTTTTCAAGTTCCAACAATTCAAAGATTCTTGGCAACAACGTTTTTTTTCCACGAAACGATGAAAATACCTCCCTGAAAATTCTATTAAGAAATTGATCAAATTTGGTGCTCTTCAACGTCAAGTTCGAAAACACAAATTTTTTCAAAATTTTCTTCTCCTTAGTTATCGAGTAATTACGCATATGGAAACGCTATGCTTATACACGTCAACGTTTGTGATCAATTACTCGATAACTGTGTAGAAGAAAAATCTTAAAAAATGTGTATTGTCAAATTTGGCACTGAAGAATGTGCTCACCAAATTTTATAAAATTCCGAACTTTTTGAATTTTTTTATGTCTTTAGCATGGTTTAGCATGGCAACATTGTATCGCCTGTACCGAAACTCCTTAAGTCGACCTCACGAAAACGTAATAAAAAAGTCGTATCAATAGTCACTTTTTCAGCAATCTTGTTTTTTTTTTTTACCGGAAAGCAGTATTTTTTGGACTTGTTGAAAAGTTATAAAAAAATACATGATATGTAGTGCAAGTGTAAAAAAATCTCTCCGCAGCGTAATTCCCTTACGACGAAAGGAATGGAAAAAAAGTAAAATAAAAATGAAAGATGTAAAAGATTTCCGGCTTTCTTCCCTCTTGAAGGGCAGATTTACGAGACCGCAGCGCATGACGCTGGGGGACACTGACAGTCGGTTGTATATTCATCGTACTATGCATTTTCTCATATCTTACTCACCCGTAAAGCATCGCAGCCCCTGCTATGCCACCGCCGCATTGTGCCGCGATATATAGAGCTGCCCGGAGAGGAGAGATCCTCCTCGATAGAGCAAACGATACGGAGACCGCAGGATTAACGTGACCTCCTGAAAACGAAAAAATCTCCATCAATAAATTTGTAGGAGGAGTCAAACGAGTATGTTATTGCGTGGTTTATTGAAATTCGCGATAGCACAAAACATTCTTGATTTCTCGTTCGAAGAATCAAAGTTACTTTCTTGAGTTGAAATTTCTGCAAATTGAAATAAAAAATGTTTTCGAATGGTCTTCAGGAGTTTGTGGCTCGAAGGAAAAGCGGTAGAACAATTTATCGCGATCGTTTTCTTTTCAAGTGCCAAAATGAGTTTACGGGCGATGCGATAAGTTTGCTACATACATCGATGCTTGAGAGAGTGGGAGGCTCATAAAAGAGGATTATAAATAGAATAATTGATGCGTATCAGTAGTGGCTTTTGTGAAGCACCAAATGGGAAATAGGTGCAACGAGCAATGTCCTCGTGAACCGAAACTTCGGTTGATTTGCTTATTTTTTGAGACTGGTGGGAGGTTCGGTGCTCGTGCACTTGCGTCAGAGGAGTAACGTCGGGCGTGAAAGACATGGCGAGGATACGGGCTTCATAGGCCGGCAAAGCAAACGAGGTATAATCATTTAACGAGCCCAATCGAGAGAGCAGCGATGAGGGTTGACCGCAAATTCGTGACCGCCAATGCTCGTAAAATAGGAAAATTGAAGAAGCTTCTTGTGCTCTTTGAACGATCCATGAAAAAAAAGACCCACCGAAAACGTCCAATTTATGATGCCTGAGAAACAATTGAGGAATTTTATTTGGCGAATTGATGAATTGATTAGAAAATTGCAAAAATACTTAATCTTTCAGAAAACAACGATTCACAGAATGAATTCAAAACAGTTTTATAGCATCGCTCTCCAAATGCAGTGATTCGTTGAGTCGAAAGATTAAAGGAAGATTTTTCTGTCAAAATTCGGAAAGCTTTTCATCGTTGCTCCAGCTCGGAGGGAATTTTAACGTTAAAAAAGGGGATTATTGATAAATTGAGGGGAGAAAATCGCCCGAACTCACCACTGACTTGTCCGAAGATCAAGGAAATCGCTGCGATCGCAAAACCCGAAGCAATGGCAGTGGCCAATACGGACAAGCCGCTACCGTAGACATTGGAGGACGCGGCTGCACCAAGAACAACAAAGCCGAAGAGGAAAGTAGCGAAGCATTCAACGGCAACGGCTCTCCAGAGTTCGAGACTTCTCGCCTCGATCGACATCGGTGCTCGACGTTCGGTCATCGGTTCAACGTTGTTTTCCCGCAATTCGGATAATTTCGTCAAAAGTGTGACGATGTGAGCGTCCACATCGCGCGGCATAGCGTCCGTAGCCATTTTCGCAGAGTTTCAATCGATTAAAAATCCAATCGAACGACGAAAGGTAAATTGTGCTGAGAGTCTGTTGATCGTAAAGCGTCAAAACATGTTCGGAATCTCGGAGTCGAATGAGAGAATGCGCCCCTGTCGATTCCAATGTCGAAGCTCCACTCTCGCCTTCGTATTCATTCACTGCCCGCAGAATTCTTCATTTATTTCTTCACCCGCGCGAGCTCTTCTTCCTTTTCTATAACACAAATATTTCACGATCTTTCCCGATGCGAAGAGAGCCCGTAAACGAGGCTAAACGAGCTTTAATTGAAGAGCATGAGCCGGCTCTGCGAGAACACGAGAGAACAAAAGTATTTTAATAACCTCGTAAGGGAATATAACGATAATAGTCGTTAAAAAGAAATTCTTCTTTCCGAGCTTATTACCTCGATGCTGCGAGATAATTGAACGAATTAACAACGGACTCGATGAGAAATTCAGTCGTATTTGTTTTTATATTTATCTCGCACTCGACACTCGATATTCCCGATATTCTTCGACAGTTATGTTTTTCTTCACTCCCGCAAATGTCCGAACCTGGTGATTTTTGGAGTCGCGTTCACTTTGAAATGTCGACAGAACCACTCGATGTTGCCGCTCCGGCAACGCGCTCCCCAGTGACAACGAATTCGTACGAGGCGAAACAAGTGGCCCCAGACCAAGAATGAGAGAGCGAGGATGAAGAGTGCGCTCGGCCGCTTCACCGAGCACCCCCGTCCGCACGCCCCCACCCTCGACACGCTCGCTTTGCCCCCACGAGGAGAACTCCGATTCGAGAGCCTCAGCCGAGTTGGACATCCTTCCCCCCGACAGACCGTAATCCGTTCGGTCATCCTCGTCTTTATCTGCGTAAACATTTCAAAATTATTATTAGTACATCATTTTCAGTTTCGCATTCAATTGAACATGAATTCTTTTCATTTTCGGACCTTAAAATATTCGTTTTATCAATTTTTTTTTTTTAATCTGTATTTGAATCATTAGGATAAAAAGTAAAACAAATCGGCACTTGGTTTTAATTTATCAATCAATGGACAGGAGAGAATTGAAGAATTTGGTATACTTTCGTTTTTCCTCAGCCGAAAAACTAGTAGAAAAGTATTTTCTTTGGAGAAATACATTGATGGATTTTTTTATGCCATCAATGGTAATGAATAGCAGCGGCTTTACAGAAAAAAAATTTCACCTCTCGACAGCCAACTAAAAACTTTTGATAATCGCGATAACATTGCTGATAACCTCTCAAATTCTTTCTGATAAGGTCGCTCCCGATGGTCCTCGATCGTCTCGAGTTTATTTCAACGAAACGCGAAGTATTTTGAAGAATTCCATCAGCTATGGTATTCGAATACTAAAAATCAATCCCAACCGAACAATAATTGAAAGAGTTTTTTCAAATTTCGAGTTTTCTCGGATATTACGCCGAATTAACGCTGTGGCTTGCGGTAGGCCGATTTTTTTGGCGACCCGAGTCTCTACTGACGACCCATGCCCTTTTTTCCGACACAGCAAAGCAGCGCCGAACGGAGATAAACGAGGATGAAAAACGTTATCGATTGAATTGGTTGCAGATGGAGAGTCGTTTTGCCTCGTATTTATATCTAATCTAAGCGACAAACAGCGAGGGTTGATAAGACGTTTGAATGACGTTCAAACGTTTTTCCCTAGATTCCCCCCGTGGATGACGATTTTCAGTTTGCGTTTACGCTCTGATTCATCCGATCAATGATCATTGTGCGTTGCCGTTTGGCACGTGTAAAAAATCTACTCCAGTTTGCATTCCCATCGACGAACTCTCGAAGCACAGACCGCTTGTTCTCTTTCTCTTGAAAAATGTGCTCCTCTCTTTGTTTCTGTCGGAAGAAGGGCTCGTGCGTGCATGATTCAACACAGTGCAATCATTTCATTTGGAGTGCAGTGGTAGTCATTTACGCGTAGGCGACCAATGAGATCCCGGTAAGACTCGTTCATCACATTACATTACGATTCATTAAAAAATTGGCCAGTGCCCCCTCAAGCTCGGGGCATCGCCGCGGCTCTGACAGTTTCGAGTTCGTTTTAGCTAGTGAAGGAACTGCTCGTGACCTGCTGTCTCAAAAAAAGTGTTCAGAAAATTAGTTGAAAAAAATATCGACAGCGTGTGACTCACATTGTGTTAAAATTCATCTCGTTTCAGCAATTATTGAATCACCCATCAGGAAACAAAAAACAAAACAATCACGACACGATGGTGTGTTGAATGATTGGAAAAACATTTGATTTCCTACGACTTTTCTACGATTTGATTCGCAACAAAAAATTTGCAGGTCTACTATATCTGTAACAGCAAACTTCCATGAGACACATTTCCAAAAAAATCGTCATTGTAACATTGTATTTGAATAATCGATCGGCACATTCGCAAGGATTTTTGAATTTCGTTTCTCCGAAAGGCAATCGGTATTCGACTATTTCAATGCCGAAGAAGCACGAAGCAATTTATAATTGACGATCGAAAACAATAGCAGAGGAATGTTACATTATCCGGAGCAGAATAATCACAGTTTGCCAAGCTGCGTTCTTGTTTGTTATGTGATATTACGCTTTAAATCCCTGGTGTGTTGACGATACAGATACAAGTGAACGTAAAATAAATACCGTAAGACGTAACGAGTGTATAGTGCGCGTATTGTAACGGCGTGACGTTTGTTAACGCGTGTGTGTGCACCGAAGTTCATTCACGCTCGGTCATTATGATTTGTTTTTGTACAGCGTGCGGTACATTACTATAATCCAGTAGACTCGATACTGCACAGAGCATCCGCGGTGAGAGAAAGAAAGATATTATGTTTGTACGTGTCGTAATTTGAAAGGTAAAACACGGACTTTCGCTTTTTCCCACCGGCGTCCGAGTGGATAATTCATTGGGACGAGAGAGTGGCACAGCAAACGGTCTGGGGAGCGCAGTGTTTTACCTGTCTGCCGGGCACAAACATATTGCTGCACGAGCCGAGGGCTCCCGCGCACTCCGCGGTGGTTCTCCAAGGTGTGGCGACGAAACCCAGGGGGAGACACGAGTTTCGAGCGATACTATAGTCAATTTTGGATCGAGCTCGTGTCGTAGAAGTCCAGCTCTTTTCTGCTATAGTTTGAGCGTTCGACTCCTTCTCTTACTGTAGACGATGCTATAGTTATGTCGCCAGTTTGACTGTTACATCGTAACACTGACTAACGCACAACACAACGTCAGTGAATCGTTCGCACGCGGCAAGATGGTGACGCTCCGAGTACACGCCTTTATTAAAGGGCGCGTCACTCTTCTCCTGGTTTTGTTGTGCCACGATGTTGTTCACGTCGGTTGTCAGGCCAATAATCCTTACGGCGAAAGAACTTACGGGCGCGACGGTGTTTACGTCCCTCCCGGTACACCAGGATACCAAACCTACGTTCACAAAGACAGAAGATACGGTTATCAGCCAAGCTACCTGGATCCTGTTTACAGAGGACCCCCGAGAGCACCCGAAGATCGTTTTCACTTTGGGGTAAGCTATCGCAGTTCTTTATCAAGCAGCCTCTGCTTGAAGATCCTAAAAAATATTTTCAATCCGTTTACCTTATCCGTTTTAAGTGTAAGGCTACCGCCCGCCTGCTCCAGTTTTTAGGCCACCTTCTTAAACATTCTCACCGTCGTTTGCCGGTAAAAAAGATTCCTTCGTTGTTTGTATCATCGTGCTTGTGAATATCCGTATAAAATATATGTACGGAAGTTTGAAGTTTTCACAAAATTTTCTAGCAGAGCAATATTTTCATGGTGTTTTCAGTGATCTAGTTGATTTTTTCAATTTCACACAATTATCATTTTTGCTATCATCAGTCACCAAAACGATATTTGCATTGGTCTTAAATTTTTTCAATCGCAAAACATCTACGACGCTGAAGTTTTCACCGTTGGAGTCCAACGAAATGAACGAAAACAAACGTTTTTAATTCACCAATTTTTTATTTCACGAATCGTTGGTGCAGCTTGAAAAACTACGAATCGCAAATTTGGCAGGGAACAAAATAGGAGAATTACTGGAATTATTGGAGAGTTTTTTTCAATCATTTCGTTGGACTCCAACGTTGGAAACTTCAGCGTCATAAACATCTTCCGCTATCGACACCGGTTCAATCGAATCTACTGGACAAAAAACCATCATTCTTAGAATGTATTCTGAAACTTGAAGATTTTGACTGAGGCAAATATTTATTTTTCTGGTCCATTCTCACCCAGATTAGTCAGCCCTCGCGAGATTATAAATTCTCGGTAACGATGCATTGTTTCTGTCCGTTTTCTTGAATCATCATCAACGTTTAAGAAATCTCCTCTCAATGTGTTAATTAAGGAATCACCGCGACATCCGGAACTGCCAGGAATATTGGGCGGTTGGCGGAAAGATCTGCAGGGCAAGGAGAGACCAGACTCGAAGAGCCTGGAGAAAGATATATTCGTGACGACGGATTACGGACAGGTTCAAGGATTCAAAGTTTATCTGTACGATCACCCGGAAGCGCGCCACAGGCCATGGAATTTGCCTGTAGAGAGGATAACAGCGAGCGTAAATGTTTTTCTTGGAATTCCTTACGCGATGCCACCGACGCGAGAGGCAAGATTCAAACCACCGCAGCGACACAAGTGAGTTTCGAAGCTGCCAAATGTTGTGGAGGAAAAAACTGAAAGAATCGCAAATAAAACGAGACGAATTAATTGTAGACCTTGGCAGCTTTTGCAAGCTGTAGATTGGGGACCAGCTTGCCCACAGCCGAGTACTTACACTGGAGCGACGAAAGGTATTCGTGACGTTGACGAGGATTGTCTCTACCTCAACATATTCACGCCGAACGTGAGTCATTCGAAAAATTCGTAATTCTCATTAGCTTCTCGCTGGTTATCTAATAACAACGGCTTTCACCAACATCCCAGGCTCAATCGGGAGTAGGAAAACGTTACCCAGTGATGATTTACATTCACGGCGGGGAATTCATTCACGGAGCTAGCAATCAATTCCCAGCCCACATGTTGGCTGCTTTTTACAACGTTGTCGTTGTTTCCATGAATTATCGTCTCGGCGCACTGGGTACGATAAATTCCGGAAGTCCAATTTCCTGACGAGTCAAAAATAATTGTGAGATTTTTGTTTATTTCTGCACAGGCTTTCTCAGCACCGGGGATGAAAACAGTCCGGGAAATTATGGGATCCATGATCAGGCGATGGCTCTGCAATGGGTCGCTGATAATATACAAAATTTTAATGGAATGCGAGATTCTTTGACGCTTTTCGGACCTGGGGCCGGTGCCGCGAGTGCTGGATTGCTCATGGTTGCTCCCAGGTATTTTTTTTTCCGTCAATTCCGAGCCTCCAGTTTTCATCGCGAGTCTGGTAAACTTATTGAAATTCCGTGTGAAATTTATTCTAGGACGAGACATCTCGTTTCGAAAGTCATAGCCCAGTCCGGATCGGCTCTGGCCGATTGGGCATTGATCGTTGACAAATACCGGGCGCAAAATACCTCGCGAGTTTACGCCGAAACGATGGGCTGCAGCATCGAGAGCAGCTTCAGATTGGTGCAGTGCTTACGAGACTCGCGTAGCTTTTTCGATCTTGGAAATTCGGAGCTGAAGCCGCACGTCGGGATGTTTCCTTGGGCGCCTGTCCTCGACGCTAATTTCACCGTTCCTCATGGCTTTTACGATGATTGGAGAGCCGAGGATTGGCACTTTTTTACTGCTACTCCTGAGGACAGTATAAGGGCAGGAAATTTTAGTAAAAATCTTGTTTACATGGCTGGCGTCACGACGCAGGAAGCGGCGTGGATAATACGTGAGAATCCTTTACAAGTTTTATCGCGAGAGCTCAGTTCAACGGGTTCTAGAAACCACACTTTCTTTTCGATCATTCACTTTTTAGACAATAATTCCACTCTGAGGAGGAAGAATTTCATCATCGAGCCTGAATTATTTGACCAAAAAATCTGGGAAATGGTACTGCGTTACAATTACACTCTCAATCCTTGGGGCGTTTATGAAGCGATTAAATACATGTACACTTTTTGGCCAGATCCGAAAAACGTTACGCTGATACGCGATCAGTACATAAACGTAAGCATTCGCTCATTTTTTCTCTCTCTAATTTTTTTTATAACGAAAGTGTCTGTTTACAGACGATCCGTTGCAACACGACGAATAATAATTTGCTCGGGAAATTTGACGTTTCAGTTGCTAACAGACTTCAATTACGTCGCTCCGTTCGACAAGATAGCCAAACTCTTAGTATCCAAAAAAGTGCCAGTTTATCTTTACGTTCTGAACACAACGATAGAAGCTCTGAATTTGCCACATTGGCGAAGAGTTCCCCACGACACGGAGCACCTTTTGCTGACAGGAGCTCCCTTCATGGACACTGGTATAATAATCCATTATCATAAATGAATCAACGATTTTTCCAATTTTTCTTCATCCCTATCGAGAAGCAAATAAAGGTTTTCGGTTTTAGAACTTTTCCCAGAGAACTGGAAACTCAGAAGAGACATGTGGACGGACAACGATCGCAATATGAGCCATCTTTTCATGAAGATGTACGCAAACTTCGCGACTTATGGGTATTTATCGACATTTCCGATACGTTCTCATCCAGATTCCACTGCGCTTCGCTATCATCGAAAAAATGTTTGACGATTTTCAGAAATCCAACACCTTCCCAGATACTCGGCTTACACTTCGAAGTCGCTAAACCCGGTTACTTGAAGTATCTCAACATCAATACGACCTACAACAGTTCCATTTATTACAATTATCGTCAAACTGAGAGTGCTTTTTGGTCGGAATATCTTCCAACTGTTATCGGACGTCTTGTACCGACGTATCCTCCCGTCACAGAGGTCAGTAATAAATTCATTCATTTGGGACACCGTCTAAAAAAAATGACACAAAGACTTCATACATTGCAAATTTTGAAAAACTATCAATTCATTTTATATAGCAAATTATTGAGAGAACCAATGACCGATGGAAACGACGAATGTTTGAAAATGCAAACGATTTATAAAATGAGAAACGCATAAAAGCTTTGAAACAGGAGTGAGAAAAGCTTCTCTCATCACGTTTACCTTTTCACTTTCTTTCTACAGTATTGGTGGGAGCCGAAACAACCGCTGCAGATAGCCTTCTGGTCAATGTCCACCGCTTGCCTTCTCCTCATTGTTCTATCGGTCGTTTGTTGTATGCTGTGGCGTAATGCCAAGAGGTAAGAAAAAGGTAAACAGAACCAAGTCCAAGTGACGAATACCTCTCGATACGTCATAGTACTTGCGTACTATATTGTACCTCGCCAATTGGTATCGGTAGTGCACGGGATTACTGGTTCTGCTTTTCCTATCGCAACACACAACGTAAAAATGTAAATATTATTTCATCATGAGACCCCCCCCCCCGAAAGTATTATGAACATCAAGCGAATAAAAATGAGTAGCGAAAATGAACAAAAATCATTCTGGGTCTCTGTAACGAGATCGAAGTTGATACGAATTTATCGTTGAAACGCTTCTATACTTTCTCTATTTTTTCGTTGATATCGAATCATTACCAAATATTACTCTTCCATACAAAATTTCTACGATAACGGAATACCTTAGAAAGTGATGTTCAATTTTAACTTTTGAATCAATGAATATATGTATCGACTATGTTAGACGACAAATATCATTAAAATGCAATGATTATTTGCTCATTTTCATAACGTTCCCAGCTTATGTAGATTACTAACATGTTTGGAATGACTTGGAATAACTTTGAAAAATAAATTTAGCAAAACGGAAGCTGCAAGAAAATACGCAGGTATGAAGAAACGAATCACCGCCAATTTGCACATTCGATGTTTTCTTTCTTATTTGAATGTGATCAGCACAAAAGGGCATGCGATTGCGTTGAAAGCTGATATGATTTTATTCATTTTCTTGAGATTAATGTTAATGGGGTTTAATGATTTTCTGCGATTATTTGGCTTCCCTTTTCTTGCCCGGTTGCAGACAATCTGATCACTACTATAGCGGAGATATCCTGATGGTCCGAGACGACGAGCACTCGGAGGGAATCGAGAATTTGACTCGAGCATCGAAAGAAAACATGTACGAATATCGGGACGCACCGCCATCTTCGAAAGGGCGAATACCTCGACAAAATGAGACGAAGCTTCAAGAGCGTTTAGCGCACAATCGCAAATTCAGCTCAACGCCGTCATTGAGAAGCAATTCCAACATGTCGTTGAAGGACATGAGAAACGAGGGCTTCGTAACGAGCTCGCCGAACGGTCATCCAGCGAGACAAATTGGCAAAGCCTCCAGTCAAACTACCCTGACCAAAGGTAAAAATCGCACACACGTCGTTCAAGGAGTACCACAGACGGCGGTGTGAATTTTCGTGGTTCTTTGGAACTTATCGACATTCCATTTAGTCTCGTGTATATCTCTGAAACGAGAGCAAGAAAAATGTATTTTTTATTGAACATTCATTTGGAAATGGAGGGGGGAAATGTTTCAAAAGTCTTTAAACCCGCGAATATTTCCAGTCATTCTGTAACTGATTGTTTTGGTACAAAATATCATTTTTATATCATCATTTTTGTATTTGAATGATTTTTTATGGCTTTATCGGCTGTTTTTTTTTGTACGTTTTTATCGATCTCATTTCACAATTAACGTCCACTTTTCAACGACAGTGAAACATTAAAGGGCGCATGGAAATAAAGAGCGTCAAATGTGCAAAATCTTGTTCTGGAAAATTCTGATTTTACGAACGATGCGCATTAATATTAGTTTCATCAGAAAATGTAATTTTCTATATTTTACTAAAATCTTGTTGCCCAGTTTGTTTAAGCTCAAGGTTGAAAATCCTTTTATATTAGTCATCGATGCATCATGTATTTGTTGTTTCAAATGAGATTTTCCATGTGAAAACTCTGAATTGTGAAAAGTTTCTTCGAAGCCACAGTCTTTAGTATAAATCGAATAAAACAGTAGAAAATTTTGAGGAGTTTTAAACAGTTTGTTAGTCGATTAACAAATGAATCGACTAATTCGAATTAACGTTACATTCAAACGTACCTCGTTGGGGTCTTAAGATATCCAAAAGATCAAAAAACGCATTTTTTTCAAATGCATCGCGGAGGTGGTAATTATGTTCAAAGTGCCTTGTATATTGACGGCTGTTGCAATGTGGGACAGCATTTTTAGAACACGACAGATCAGAGTTCTTTCTGTATTTTCAATTTCCACTGCCAAATGTGGGAGTCCTTTTCAGAAAGATTATCCGTCCATTTAATTAATCTACAATGAACAGTAGCACTAACTGGCGCATGTATAAATGTTTCATATCATTAAAAACATTGTATTATATATAGATACATACGAAAATGTTTACCAGTTTTATATATTCAAAATATATATGTATATGTGTACTTCAACCTAGCAGGCAGCTTTTCTGATGTGTGAACAGTCAGATGAAGTGGTATTAGAATTTGCACTGCATTAAAATACAAGAAATACATTATTTATAAATTTTATCAATTGCAAAAGTATCTGAATATTTTGACACATTCAATATTTAAAATACAGAGAAATTCTCTGATTTTCATTGCCTAATACTGCCAATAAATTTATTGAATTATTCTGCTGCAGCAGTTGATACCGCAACTTCAATGTCGGAAAGTCATTGCAGATCCCTATTTTCTTGAATAACTGTCTGCTAAGGGGAAAAAAGGTATGCGCAGCTAGGTTCTTCCTTCAGCATTGTAGCGCTCCATTTTCTTTTGTTCTTTCTTGACAATTCTAACTTGTGCATGTAAAATTCTGTCAGTATTTTGTTCATAAATTGATATAAAATGAATACAATCTGCTAAATATATTTTGGCTTTTGAGGATGAATTATATTCACCAAAAAACGTGATTTGCAGATACCTTTTTTGCGTACCGTATATGAATTATTTTTTAAGTAGGAATGAAGAATTTGCAAGTGTTCGTAGATTTAATAATATAATGATTTTTTTATAATACCGTAATAAAAGTTCGACGAAATTACTTATTATTTCGTCGTCGCTATATACCACACACTGCTCCATGTTGTCACGGAAAAAATGAAGAGATATGAAGAATGTTTTTGTCATATGGAATGTTTTAGTTTTAATTGTTACGATTCTTTACCACAACCTGTTCATCATAAAGTTAAGAAAATTTTAGCAATTATATAAGTGAAACACATTAAATGTGTTATAGTACATATAAATAGGTCTAAAAAAAAAGTACAACTCAACCACAAAGTGTTTGTAGCATTTTATACGAAGCGTTGATCGACTCAAGCGAGTCAAAAAGCACAATGAATTTTTTTATAATAAAAAAAGATTTACACTTATTCGGTTTTATTTTATTACGTTGTTTCATTATGGTGTATTGTAAAAAAAAATCCTTTCCTTTTGAAAAAAATAGAGCACTACTACTGAATGTTAGTCGCTTGTTTCCTCCAGCTATATTTGTTTACATCAACAATTCTTAGAGGGAAACAGTGACCTTTGGGTAACCCTCAAATTTCGTAAGATTATTATCCCGAATGAAATTCTTGAATGAAAGATACCTCGATTCAGTAGTCAAATTCATAACACATTTCATTCCAATTAAAATTATCGTGACATCGTGTTGAATCGGTTCTGTCTTCTGTCTGAGATGAAAATTATTCATTCTTGAAAGCAACAAAGATGGTTCAGCCGAACGATGATGTGAGTTGGCATTTCTACATCACTATTCCAGCACTATCCGGGATACTCCGTAAATATATCTTATTTCAGGATTGTATTTCAACGGGAAAAGAACGCGAAGACCGTAATGCATCAACGAAAAATCGTTTTGAATTGTTGCATTTGGAAGTCAAATGTCCAGATACTGCGATACTTCTTCTCGGAAGTCGGGAACGGCCGGTGCTCGTTGCTGCAGCAGCAGCACTGACTAAATTTGCTGCCAAGGGAAAAGAAAATTTACAAAAACTTTTCGAACTCGATATCGTCGACAGCCTCATCCCCCTCGTTTCCCATGAAGATTTGTTTACACGAAGGTAAGTTGTGAAAAAATGTGGTACAGTGTATTAGTTGAATTGTTTATATTTCCAAAAATGAAATTTCTGTGCAGTTTTTCATGCATTCAATAAATCCGTAATTTCGTAGCTTTTTGAATCTTCAATTAGTATTGACTTGAAAAAATTCTTCATCTTGCGTTCAATCAAGAGAAACTTCATTATATTTAATAAAAATTGTTTTTTTTTTGTTCTTAGATTTGCTGCAAGACTTTTGGGGGAAATGACAGCAATCCCATTCGTAAAAAATTATTTGCTCGAATCCGATGTTCACCTGCCAATGTTTACAAGAATTGCTATAGAAGATAGCGACAATTTTATGAAAGAATATGCTTCACTGATTCTTGCAGAAATATCAAAAGATGCTTACGGAGCAGCTAAACTTTTGGAAAATTGTACCAGTCTAGACTTTCTTTTTGAAAATCTCAAAATTTTGGATCCCGATGTGAAGAAGAATAATATTCAGATTATTGACAACTTGCTAAAGGATCTAACAGGAGCAGAGAAAATTATCGAATCTCAGGTCAAAGCTCACTATTTTCTTAGACTTGAAAGAACTGAAATCGGATGTGAAGTTTCTTATGCTTAACGTTTATACACTCAATGTGAATTTCATTAAAACTATAAGTTCTTTCAGGCATTCAGTTTCCCTCTCATTTGTGAATTGTTGGATGAACCTTATCCAGAGATTCAGACTCTTTCTCTTGCTGTACTTGGATCTCTATTAGCTCGGAGCAAAGACGAGCGAATTCAGCAGCTTTTCAGGCAGTCCGGAGCTTTGAGAACATTACTAAAAATACTCGATGTAAAATTTTTGGCTTATAAAAATGAATGATTTTTTCTCAAACTATAGCGAGGAACGTTTTTTTCAGAACGCTGAACTCTTCGACATACATGCTGATGTGCTCAAAGTTTTTCTTCGAGCAGTTGAAAATCCTATAACCATAGAAACTCTCATTTCCGATGGAGGAGTTCCAAATTTATTCCAATATTTTGAGACTGCCACAAATTCGCAAACCTTGCGAGAAATTCTGAGCGTTCTCGTTCATCTCGGAGACAGACCATCGGGAAGAGAAGTATAAAAACTCTCGGAGAGGATAAATTTATGATTAAACATTTTAACGAGTAATCAATGTTTCATCCAAAACATTGATTCCTGACAGATGTTGCATAGCTTTGGGCTAGTTAAACACTTGCTACAAAATTTGCATGGTACCTCTCGAGACCAGGAGTTGAAGAAGGTTGTTTGTTACGGGATTGGAATGATGGCACGTTACGCCCCGTCCTGTAAAGAAATTTTGCAAGAAGCTCCGACACAAGCAATTTTCGGTGGGACATAATATTGCTTCTTCTGCTTTGTGTCTTCATTGATCGTGTGCAAATACCTCGTTCCCTTGGACCAGATATTTTAAAGGATGAGACTCTCAACTGGCCTGTACGAATGGCAGCTGCGTTTACTTTCAAAGAATTGTGCTCGAGCGATCTAAATTTTTGTCAACACTTTTTGGACCTCAAAGTTCCTAATTATCTTCAATGGCTGTTGAAAGAAACACCTGAAAACGTTCCTCTGGAAGTGGCAATTATGGCAATCGATGTTTTAACGTACATGGGAGGCTATCCCGACTATAGAAAGCTTCTTTTGGAATCGGAGCTCATTGATGCTCTGTGCTCTACGTTCGAGGTACTTTGACTACTGGAAATTCTGTAATAAGTTATACTTTCACATTTTTTTATTAAATTCTGACTTATAAAAGGAATTAAATCAAGGAATAGGTCAAAAAATTTTTTCCAAAAATTCTTGTGTAAGAATCGACTAATGATTCGACTTCTTTTTCCTTGAGCAGGTCAAAAATCGTGCGGCCGATGAGCTAAAAATAGCGAGTTGCAGAGCTCTATCGAATTTTTGCGTAGACAAACGGACCCGCGAGATTTGCATCGGTAGCGATCTCGTTGAAAAACTTTTTCTCCTTCTCTCCGACACGAAATCAACGCGAGTTCGTGCCGCAGTGGTGCAGCTCGTTCAGCAACTCGTCCAAGACCCTGACTTTGCCGAGCAGTTTGTGCACGCCGGATATTTAAACTAGTAAAATGAATTTCTTTTAAAAGAGAAAATATGGATAAGACACTCGCTATAGTTCATTGTTTAATTATTCGTGCTGTTTAGTATGTTGAAGAATCGCGATGCCGCGGCTGCAATTCCCACGTGGAATACGTGCATCGATTCTCTCTTTTCAGTTCACTTACCGACCAAGTTTGCTGTCACCGGACGTCTGTCATTGCACGAAACGACTGACGATGGTTTTTATGTTATGCGACGTCACGTTTGCCCGTAAGATTTAAAAATATTATGTGATGAGGGGAAAAAGAGACTTTCCATTTATTCTTATTTTTGTTACGTTTATCCATTCGTTTTACTTCATAATTTTAAATCATTACAATGGCATCGAAAAGCAATATTTACATTATCAGAAGAGAATTAAAAAAAAAGTGCTACGCACATTGTATGCAACATTTACATTTAGTTTTCCAGTCCTGGATGAGCTTTTTCGGCTGAAAATGTGCCCAAAGGATCCTATTTATGTGGTGAATTTCGTAGATCCTCGATCTAGTATCGAGGTCAAGTCTCTAACAACCGGAAGTTCACGCACCGAGTCGAGAGATTCGACGAGCGTTTGGTTGGAGCTGAAATTCGGAAAACTGCAGAAAGATCCGTTTCTCTACGATTACTTAGAGCGGTTTAAAAGCATTTTAGCAGCTAACGAACCTTCCGAAAAGTATAACGATAATTTTGAGGAGTTTTTGTATTATAGTTTTCTAAATTGCGATATGAATTCCATTTCAGAGTGGAAAGAACGTCTCGAGGAGTTGTCAACGTGAGTAACATAGCATCGCGAGCAAAGCTCCTCGGGAAATTTGTCACTCGTCAATTGTCTGGGCCCGATCCACAAAATCCTTGCATCGATCATCAGCTGGAAATTCACGTTCGCGAAATTCGCGAAGACATCGAGACGAGTGTCATTCCACTTGGTCAATTGAGAGTCGGTTCCTATCTCGAAAGAGCTTTGCTTTTTAAAGTTCTAGCTGATAGAATTTGCCTGCCCAGTACACTTGTCCGAGGCGAATATGGCAAGGCATGGAATGAAATAGCTATTCCGCAGGTACGCAAATTCGAAATTACTTGAGAAATATGCTAAAAATTGTTAAACCTCGTTGAACACAAGAAAAATGTTCGGAAACGTTTTCCAACCGTTTTTTTTTTTTATTCTCGCCCACTATTCACTGACATTCGAATGGTCGAAGACAAATAACGAACAAGGAATGAACGAAATATTTTATAGATTGAAAGTGCAGTGAACCAGGACGCGTCGAGTCAGAAAGAAACCGAAGAAAGAACAAGTACGAGTGGGAAAAGTTTTCTGGCGGTTGAACAATCAGCAGAAAATCAATTGGCCAAACCGATGGAAGCAAATGATTCGAGCCTGATCCACGTACTCAAAGACAATTCGAAAATCATACTGCCCACGAGTTTGTTGCAGGAGAATTACGTAGTCGATTTGATGGAAAATCCTGGGGATTTGATACCAATAAATAGCTCAAAGGCCAGGGCTTATTGCGCTCCAATCGCACGTTGTGATATGAACTGTGATTAATGGATTAACGGAGCATACTTATTATCAATGAAATCAAGATAATCGAGGCTCCTATTTTCACAACGTATATAATTATCGATAAAATACAAAAGTGTTATTTACATTCGTTCTTGTCCGTGTTGACGATTATCATCGCACTGGGAGTCATCAAACGTGAATTATACAACACAAACAGTATCGTGCGTCAACTAAGAACTATCGATAAATGATCGCATACAGACGAATTTAGCCGATTATTTGCAAAAAATGGCACACTTATCGTTTTATCCAAGTGTCTGTATAAGGGCAATATAATATTTCATCACATAATTAACAAATCTCCCTTATAAATTTCTTCTGGCATCGGATAGAAATCTATTGACCCTGCTTTCGGAAACACATAATCTTTACTTGTTTTAGCAATAGGATGCAAAATCCAGTGTTCACGGCTCTAATTTCCGCACTTCTATTACGTATTTTGACATTATGAATAATTATTTCCCGAGGTGTGTCATCGCATTGTTTCTTCTTGTTCTCAGCTGTAACTACAGGAGAGTTTCCGGTGTTCGTGTTGTGTGTTTCGGTTGCTGTTGCTGTCTCGAATCGCCGAGTTTCACCAGACCGAAGAAACTCTTGTCGTGCTGAAATAGCGTGTATCTTGCTGAACTGACGTCCTTCAGGACCAAACGGTCACTCGCTTGGAGAACTGTTATCTGAGCCGAGAAACAGGATCTGCTCTTGTGACCCGTGCTCGGGCTGTAAACCTGCAACGTAAGAGAGATCTGATCGTGAGTGAGGCAAAAAACTTTTGTCGACGACGGTTAGTTGCTCCGTTACACGCGTTCGTTCGAGAGTTCATAGAACACGGCTGGAACTGAAAAATTTCTTTACTTTTCACTCATTCTAGATACAGAGAAGTATGGAAAAGTTTGAAAAAAAGGGTTTCAAATGTTTTTTCAATGGAACTTTGTGATTGGCCATTTAATAATTTCAGCTACTGGCTGTTGAAGCGCAGTGTTTTCAAAGCGTGAAGTAAACATTTGCGAAATAACGTTTATTCTTAAGGCCTTAACGCAGCGGGCGAAAAAACGTGATCTTGATTTTTTTCGACACGAAAATAAACGTTTACTGAAAAACTGTAAACGGCGTTCATTAGTACATATGTTTATGTACTTGTACAGTTTTTTTCATCAAAAAATTTCTGAAAATGGCGGAACTCCAGCTGTATTTCAGTAATACCTTTTTTGAGCATCACTTGCGGTGGATATGATAACTAAAAAACTATTTATTATAGTAATAGCTTGGGCCTGGACGAAGGATTTGTAAAAATTTTGATTAAAAAAAAATGGCGACATTTTTAACAAAAAATTCATTTTTCGAGGTGCTAAATTTTCGGTTTTTTTGTTACAATTTTTTTCCCCCAACAAAATACGAAATCCTTCGTCCAGGCCCTAACTATTAATATAATAAATTTGGCATGGATCTGATTAATAGTTTTTTTAGTAATCGTGTCCAGCGCAAAGGTATTTTTCAAAAAAGACCATTCTGAGATAGTCCCGTTTAAAGATTCATGTATTAGACGACCGCGCGCACCGGGTGGTCGATTGAAATACCCATAGCTGCGAGTCTAATGCTCCAATCTTTATGAAATTTGGTGAGAATATTCTTCAGACATTGTACTTGAAGAATATGTAATAAAAAAATTTTTCCATTTTTCCACCCATCACAAAGTGTTTATAAAGCCTTAAGGTAACTACTGTACTGCATGCTAGTCAAATGAGTGCTAAATTTTCAAAACGCTTTTAGACCAAGTTCAACGTAAGGATTAAACTTATTGTTAGTAGATGTGCATTCAAGCATATTTTATTAAAGTGAAAAAATATGAAAATGGTAGTTTTGCAAAACCATCAACTGACAAATGCAAATTTCCATGATGACACATTTTCACAGGTATTTTTTAACCGATTTTATTGCAACAAATCTCATTTTGTTCCTTTACTGGTCCTCTACAAATCCACCATGTAGTTGTTTTTTTAACTTGATCATTTCACTGTCGCAGCTAATTGTTCATTAAGTGAAAAAACTTTTTCATTAATAATTTCTGAAGAAATGACTTTAAGGAAAAATCTACGTGGTGAGTTCGTAGAGGATCAGTGAGGAACAAAATGAGACTTGGTGCAATAAAATCGGTTAAAAAATACAGACGATTCTTCGAAAAATACCTGTGAAAATGTGTCATCATGGAAATTTGCATTCATCAGTTTTTTCACGTTAATAAAATATGCTTGAGTGCATATCTACTAACAATAAGTTTAATCGGTACATTGAACTTGGTCTAAAAGCATTTTGAAAATTTAGCACACATTGGACTAGCATACGGTACAGGAGTTACCTCAAGTTCGATAAGGAAATTCCTCTCAGAATAATGATTTTCACAAAAAGAACATTTTTTTTACAGATTGATCGGAGGAGGTCTTACCATGCATTGAAAAATCGGTTGACCGTTCACTAACACGTGAAATCCGTTTTCATCGTGTTCATCGAGGTAATGAATTTGCGCGTAAACGAGATAGAGTCCAGGTTCGTGAACAGAAAGTCTACCGTCATGAGAGAGAGTGAAATGTTTGTTCATCCCAAGATCGGCGACCCAATCGCTTGGTCGCCAAGCTTTGAATATGCCCTCGTTGTGTTTCGCCCTGCCGTTGCCGGTGTGCTCGTCTTCCATGCCAAAAAGAGCGCTGTCAGCGCCATAATGAACGGCGAAAACTTGTTTCGGTGTGCGCAAATGACGCCTCGTGATTACTCGTTGTTTTAACGATCGTCTCATTACATCGGATCCCTGAGAAGGTAAACAAACGTCTTTCTTAGCCTCCAAGGTCAGAAGATACGAATTATGGTTGGTGTTTGGAGATTAAGTACCCGTTGAAGCCGCCCTAAGTTTTCTGCGTAATCCCAGGACACCGAGTGCCGTCTCATCGCTTGACTAGGATCCGCCAAGTCTTCAGAACTATCCACCCTGGTGACGGCGAAATACTTTTTCGGAGGATGACGATTCCAGGACATTGTTTCGCTACACAGAGAAAAGGAAATGATGGGATTCCTTCTTTGAGTGGAAAAAATTCTTCGGTGAAAATTTGAGGCGGACAGTGATCGAGTTGTCTGAATAGACAACGAAAAGTGTTTTTTTGGCTCCTAGGGTTGGATATTAATTTAAGAAATATTACAACTTATTCAAAGAGCAACGTACGTATTTAGAATTTTGTTTTTTCTCCTTTTTGGAGTTCGAGATTCCTCAGAGCCATTCGTATGAACATTTTCGTGTCTGCTGCGATTGTGTTCACTCCGAAAATCGGAAAAGACTGTTCGCTTGGTATTGTGAATCAAAGTTTCGTCGGCGATGGCGCGTCGTCGTTTCGCGTGGTCGTCGGAATGTTCTCGATTTTTCTCATTTTTATGGCCAGGGGATTCATGATTTTGGTCGACCAAACGTTCCCGTGCAACGTTGTCACGAGTTTCGTGAACGCTTTGCTCCAACGCTTGTCTTTGTCGAGCTTCAACCTTGTGAAGAACTGCGAGCATCGCGACGCCCTCGGGATTCGGACTCGAAGTGCTCTTCGAGTCTTCGCTCTTCAGCGAATGCGACAAACTCCGAGCGACGAGCGACTGCGTTGTGGCTGCTGTCGGCTCGTTCAAATCAGATACGTAATCGTTCCAATTTGGACTGTAATCCTCTTCGTAATTGCTGTCGTAATCGGCACCTTCGATATCTGCCTCTCCCGAATCCTCAGCTTGGCTGCCATCCGCATACAACTGTGGTATTATCGATGTTTTACTTTTTTTCGCGATTCTTTTTCTTCGACAGTGAAACGAAAAGAAAATTGGGCAAATTGGGGAACGAATGTCAGAGAGCAACGAATAGAAAATTCTACAAATTGATGATTTTATTTGACTTATATTTTTTGCAGGAACTGACAACGAAATCAGTCAACGTCATACAATGTATGGTAATGCATTTTTCGAACGAATCATTCATGTATTTGAAGTGTGTTCGATAAAAGTAAAACAACTCTTTTTCTGACGAAGATACTCTGCAATAGAGCGTAACAAATATTCATCTTCTTTGATTCCAGTAACCGAACGAGCTTCCATACTTCATATCAAGAAATGCTTTGGAAGTCCAGGCATTTTTTCAACCAATCGCAATCATGGGTGTGTGTTCACCCTATCAAGTTAATGGGACAAAGTATGAAGATTAACTCGAGTAGCATTCGTTACGCCTACGATAAATCGCGAGCTCGCGGTCACGTTGGATAATTAAACCAATCATTATTTAATATTATTATTACAGTGAGCCGAATTGAGACGTTCGTAAAGCTGCTCTTTCTAAAACTTTCCTAATGACGAACGTTGCTCTCAATTGTTTACATTTCTCGGTATTATTTACTAGCTTTTACCCGCGACTTCGCTCGCGTGGTAATTTTAAAAACTTTGCCAAGAATGAGACACCGATCATGAATACAGAACAGTGCACAGCTATTTAAGGACGCTTGCTAAACAATGTTTTGTGTCTTTCCATTAGCAGCCGCTGAGACATGTTAATTTCGAGCATTGGAAGGAGAGCGATTTTTACTGTAAAAATACTAATATTCCCGTAAATTTTTCTTGGATGTCACTCTCCGTCTTTTCAACTATTTTTGTGCCAAAAATCAAGTCGTTTGGTTGGTTTGACGGGACGCGAAGAAAGGATACTTTTACGAATATTCGTGTATATAAATCTCGCTTGGGAATTTGATTTTTTCCAGGACCAAAAGTACGTTTTTCTAAGCGACTTATCGACATGTGATTTGTACAACTGAACACGCTTCACCAAAATCTTTTTTCGAGTGTCTTCTATAAACTCTATAAACAAAGATAAAATAATAATGTCGAAAAGATGAAAAATAATCATTCGTATTTTCAAAGCAAAGTGAGATTAAGTTGTATAATGAGATTGAAAAGAATGATTTACCTGTTCCTCGAATGCTTTGAGGTCGTCGACAAAGTCTTCTCCAAACATGCGATCCCTGAGGGACTCGACATCTCTCTTAATAATTTCAATATCTCGTTTAATTATTTCGATATCTCTAGAGTTACTAATAACTCTATGAAATTCCCAGATTTCGAGAGCGGCGCACGCAAGAGCAACGAAAATAGCAATGAGACTGAGAACGCCGTGTCTGCTGCTGCCAGGATGAAAACATTTGGAGGGTTTGTTGAACCCTTGTTCCAATTCGGATTGCGATATGCTCAGATTTTCGCGTGAAAAATCGAGAAAAGATCTCGACTCGTCTTTCACGCTGGTCGGGGCCGTGCCATCGATGGAGATCTTTTTATTTCCTGATTTTGGCTTCATTCTCGGGGCTTTCCGATCGTCGCCGGTTACTAACGAAGTCATCTTCTCATAGATCGACGTTCATTAGTTTCTCCGCGAGCGATGGGTGATCGATTGGATCAGGACAGGACAAAAATGAATGAGAAATATAAATTTTCGGAATAAACTTTCGTCGTTGGTCGATCATCGATGCGTTTGAAAAAATTTTGAATGACAAGTAAATAGAAAAAGTTTTCTTTCGATTTTCAAACACTCCGAGTCTCCGCATGAACTTTTACTTACTTTGATTCTTCTTCTTCTTTTCTCTCGACCAATATATTTCGCCTCAGTTTCGATTCTTCGTCATTTAATCTATTTTAATTCATAGTTCACTGTCGAAACATATCACGCTCGCTCCTCGTCCAATAAAATATCTTATCTCCACTTTTCCCTCGAGTTTCCAGTTCACGTACACTAATCATTAAAATTTTCAATACTCGTATTTTTCAGATGATCCAACAATGATACACGAGGGTCCTCCGCTCCTTCGAGGTTCTTCAAAAAGACAAATTGTATGTGATCAACTGGTTTTCATTGGAAACGATGTAACGAGTAGCTCTGGCAGATTTATGATAACGCTCATTCGAGGGACAGTGAAAAGGCCACCGCGGTGGTTCAAGCCCTCCCGCAACGGCCACGTATTAAACAAAACAACGTTCGAGGGGAAAAGACCACGATCACTCGCTCCACGACGACCGGAGCAAAGAGAAGAAGACGAGTTACGAGAGAAAGAGAGGGAGTCTTTAAAACCTGTCGAGCTGGTTTTTGCACACTGATCGAAGAGGATTTGGTAAGAATACGTTATCCGCGTGTGGGTACAACGTTTTCACCTTTTACCTCATCAAATCTTTGCCATATTTTGTCTTCAGCTCGACTCGACCTTTGAACTCGGGCGCGAAAAATCTCAACTTTGTACATTTTCTTCTCTCCCTCTACGATTTGTTCTATTGAATCGCTCGACACTCAAACACGTTTCGAATCTTATCTTGCTTCTCGAATGATTTCACATCGTCGTTAGTGATCTGTGAACGATTGACACCAAAATCCTCTAAGCGGAATATTTCAATTCATTTTTGGAACTGTTATTTGGAAAAAATATTTTAACTTTTGGGGTGACACATTAATAATTGTATGTTCGCATGCATTATATTCCAATTGGGTGTTATTCGGCGTTCGTTTTTCTGTGAATCGTTCTTGCCAAAATCATAATTTCACTGCAAACACAAGAAAATCGCTTGAAAATCTTTGATTTATAAAAATACTCATTTTTCATGACTCGTTAACAATTGTTGCATCTTCCTTAATTTAATCCGAATTATATCCAATTGACTGAAAGAAATTGAAGCTTTTTTCTGATTTCAGTGTTCGGTGTTGCAAAGAGTTTATACAATGGTCCGACAATCCGATAAAATCACACGATTCAGTATCGAATAATTGATAAAAAATTTTCTAAGAATTTGAGCACATCGAGCTATTTTTAGTCCTCGATCGTGCAAACCGGTGGTCATTGAAGAGTGCAAAGAGAGCGAAGATGGCAGAAGTGTGAAAGCTGAAGAATCTCTTATCTGTTAAAACAACAATTGAGGTTTTCGAAAATCTTTGAACTAACCCAGGACAACCGACGCTCGCGAGGGTTTCGAGCTGACTAAGACTGAACTTCTAGGGATGAGATTCTGTCGAGCATATCTGTCGTTTTCTCCTTTTTTCATTCTCTCTTTCACTCTTCCCAGTCCTTGTCACTCTCGCTGGATGTGTTTATCACGGAGGCTACGACCGTCGTAATTGACACGCCTACGTGCTCTCCGAATGTATGTAACGAAAGAACTTTTATATGCCAATAAGCTAACAACACGGTATCTAAGAACAGTCTTTCCCTATTTCTTTCGAGAGTAAACAATTAAATGGAAGCTCAATTAAAAACGACACGCGATATCTTGACCAGTTTTAGCACAGTCGAATTTAGCACAAAGCTGCAAGTTTTTCATATAGCTTCGTTTTTCCAATAACCATTGATTTTTCAGTCCGATATTCAACATCGAATTTCTTGGAGCTATAATTTTGTGGAGGCTAAATAATTATGTTGCTAAACTCATGAAATGCGCTGCCACGAGCTAATAACAAATGTTACTGTACTCCCCAACAGCGAGGAAGAACGCAGTGTGTGGAGGAACTTGAACGTTGGTCTGCTCTCACTCTTCACAACATGCGGATATGCGATAAGAGGAAGTGCTTAGTTCTACCACTCGCACATCGTCATCATCTCCTTTTTCTCGTTGGACAGCTTCTCTCCAAGCCCCGAGAATGACGTTGCAGAGAGATGAAAAAAAAACGAGTTCTCGTTTGCCGTTCACGTCGCACTGCTCTCTCGTTGACTTGAATTCTCCACGGGATTGAAGAATGGCGTGAAAATGTTTTGCTATTTTTAATTAAATCTTGCTATAATGGAATGTGACAAAGAGGAAGTGAAACGACGCTGCGATTCGGAATGTAACGGATTCAAATTACGTTTGTTCAAATATGTCAATCAATCGCCTTGTTCCAATGCTCCAAGAAATTTTTGCCTACCAAGTAAAATGCTGGGTGATCGAAATGAACGGTTATTCAATCCGTGTTTAGATAAAATAAGAAAAGCAAAGCTTATTAAGCAACAAATACTTAGCTCCGCAGGTCGCATCGGATCCCGTGCGATTCGAAAATTGAATCACTTTACTATGGAGTTTGATTTTTCGAGCGTCCTTCACCACGCACCTGGACGAGTCTCGGATTTCACTGATCAGCAATTTCAATTCAATCACAAAGAAACATATCACCGCGTAGTAAGTGTGAGTCCGATTCGTTTGTAGCGATTTAAACAAGTGGCACATACCGAATGCATGAATTCGATGAAATTATGCTTGCTCAAGCGATAATCAAACGTTTCTTCGTTATATTTACAATAGTATACTCTGTTTACGAATGTACACTGCCGTGAGAACACTTCTATCGAATAGTCAATCGCACGCGATAACAGGAATTCTTGGAGGCTCCAAGATCGCTCTCGCAACTTGCCATCGAGACATTTCGAGGAATAAAGATCAAGGGACGACACTGGAGAATAGTTGGAGATGTTAAGGAGGTTGAAGCGTATCTTATGTTAAAACTATTTTCCAACTTTGCACATTAAAATTTTTTAAACAGAAAGCTTAAGACGGTATTAAACTTGTGGCGGGATATGCCGATGATTCACCGTCGTGAAATTGAGATATTTATTGTTGAAGTTTGCAATTTTTTGAAAGCTTCCATAAGAGCCCAACCTTGTCATTTTCAACAATGAAACTCCAAATTTTTCATAGATAATTAAGCGCTGTTCAAGAAGATTCACGTAAATTTTCAATTCATTAATTTGTAATACTAAAATCTAATGTATTTTTCGTATGATTTCCTATATAATATATCGCTTCAACTTCCTTAAGCTTCCTTCAAGATACAACTTTTCAACTTCGTAACTCCGAAATTTCTTTCCCTATTCTGTAGCAATGCCAAAATTTGTATTTAGAAAGAATTATCAATTATTTTTCTTTAAAGTAGTTTATGCACGAAACGATTTTTCTCAAGTCTTAAAATTTACACAGAGTTTAAATGGGTAGTCGACTGAGACGCATAGCAATCTTTAAAGGGTTCGTCTTATTGGTTATTGAGATAAACGTGTTTAAATATGAAGAAAAATACACGGAGGTATAGGGACTACGCGTAAAAAATCATTTATCTTTTCATATAACGAATGAACGCTTCTTACGAAGTTTATGAAAAACCTGCACAATAACAATGAAGTGTATAATGAAGGTCTGGAAAATTTCGATTGTCTTTCTAGTAATCAAGAAATATATTGTGTTAAGGATCAGTTGACTAACCTCACTTGGAATTTTCGAAATCGAAATTCTTTGATAGAGTTTAACCGATTAAAAAAAGGCTCTGTCAGCCCACGCAGGGTGATGGCAAAAGAGGGCTGACATTTTTATTTTTTTGATCAGGCAAACTGTGTGAAAAAATTTCATTTTCAATATTTTCAGCTATTTCTTCCGATATGCCGACTGATCCATGTTCTTAAGGGGGTCAGTTTATCTGAAATCAAAAAACTAAAGAGCGTTTAAAATCATACTAAAATATGAACAATTCAAGAATTTTTACGCTTTCAAACGCGCTGTTTCAATTTTCGAATCGAAATTTTGCGTTTGAAAGCGCAAAAATCGACCTCCTTAAAATCTATGGACATATTCTTTTGACAATATTTTCTTCCAATAGCTTTGAAATAATAATCAGCACACTTTAAGTTGGAAATATTGTGTAGTAATAACTTTTTGACGTTTTCACAGTTCATTCCTGATACGAATAGACGTGCGACTTGGAGCCCCGGAACGAATTCCCTACGATTGAGCTGCCGAGCCCCGAACACTTTTCTGGAAGAAATTGCAACGTTTTTGTCACATTTCTGGTCGCAAAGTTATTTTTATTTACACAAAAATTTAACGTCCCCTTTTTGCCTTTGATGCGGCCTAAAAAAATTGCGTAATATCGAACAATCGGGCGATCGAATCGAAAAGCAATCTTCGTTACTGGCGGGGGGGGGGGACAGAAAATGTGTAAAGAGTAATCAAGTTTCATTAAAATGTGAAATAATCTATTTTCATTGGACAAGAATGTAAAATGCACCAAAGTGTGAATCTCATTCCCATCGAAAGTGTCGAGCTGTCAACATACTTTGTTTATGAATCATTCGTTGTGCCTTTGTAAAATTATATTTGCCAGTATCACGTATTGTAAACGCGAGAAATGAAGGAACGTGAGAAATCGTGAAAAACTGTTAGAGACGCACGTTATTTCTAGGAAGTCGTATTGGTACCTTTGCAAATCGGACGAAAAAAAAGAAACGTACCGTTGAAAGTAAATGGAGAGACAGAAACGCAGACGCTTTCGTGTATACGTATAGTTGTACAGTCGAATCCCCTCACAAGTCTGTCCGCTACAAGCCTCTGTCCCGTTTTCGACGCGGAGAGCTTCCCCCACTCTGAAACGTTTTCGAGGCTTGCGCCCAACTGTGTCTTACAAGCCCGAAGCAAATTTCTAACTTCAAATCGATTTGTACGATTATTTATATTATATTTATCAATTCTAGTATTATCTAGAGACGCGGCAGTGTCTTGGCGCCAAGTATTAAAAATAAATTTTGTAAGCAGAGCGAGTCAAGACGGGCCGTGTATCTTTACTCGAGATTGGTCGATTTCCCGTGACTCGTGAAGCTGAAGTGGGCGCCATTTGTTGGAAATTTGTCGGATGAAAAAAATAACAGTGGCACATGATAATGTGATGTATGCGCTTCGTATGATGAAAAAATTTCTATAGATATAAAATAACTTGGCGTTTATGGCTTGTTGTAAATTCGAAGGCATGCTGTAGTGGGAGAGCTGTTAAATTTCCTCTACAGCCCCTAAACAGGCTTATAAAGGGATTGGACTGTAGCCATGTTTATTACTGCGGTGTAGTAGAATTGACCAGGTGGCTAGCGAATTCCTTTTTCGAAACTCGCGGTCGACTGTCCACTGCGAGTGTTCTTTTGTTCATTGGTGAAAAAGGCCTTGATCCTCGATATGTGTGTACGAGAAAAATGTAATACGTTTATTTACAGTTAAGTTGGTAAAAATAATCTCTCGTTATCACAAATGCCGTTCGATAACGATTGATTTTTCTTTAAAATATCATTTCGAAAAAAAATTAACGTGCGTTAGAAAATATGAGAAAAAGTGGTGTTTCAAATATGCTAAATATAAAGCAAGTGCGTTGACACTTGGCGAAGGTCGCGTGCGAATTTTCTACGCTTAAAAAGCACAAGCAGCGTTGAAATTCGATTCTGTTCTCGCTCTTTCACGACCTGCCTTCCATAACACTTAGTCAAAGAGAAAAGAGAGAGAGAGACGAATATGTCGTTGGCTCATCGCTTATTTCTCTACTTCTTCTGCCACCTCGTTCGTCTCCACCCGCGCGCACACACACATATAATAAAATTGCGTCGCGTCCTATGAGCGAACGCGTGATCAGATTGACCGAAGAAGAATCGTTAGAATAGATGCTCCGGGGATATGGCGTTCGATGAAACTCGGTATCCCCTGGCCAGTATTTTTCAGAAATATTTCATTTTCTTTCAACCGATACCTATTATAATAGACCGTTTAGGTATATTCAATCCTTAAGGAGGGTGGATCGCGACGATACAATGTTGCCATGCTAAACCGTGTTAGAAATATGAAGAATTTCAAAATGATGAGAATTTAGTAAAATTTGGTGAATGTGTATTCTTTAAAAATATATAAGACAGTATACATTTTTTTCGATTTTTCTACCGCGCAGCTCTCGAGTAATCGAACACTAAAGTTCACGTGTATAAGCATAGAGTTTACATATTGTATACGGTTATACATCTCGTGCATGAGAGCTTTGATTTAACGCTCAATTATGCGATAACCACGTTGTAAAAAAATTTGAAAAAAATTGTATTTGTACACAAAATGTCAAGGAATGTTATCACCAAATTTGATCAAATTCTGATTATTTTGATTTCGTGATCCACCCTCCTTAAGAAACGAGAGTTGCTATAAACCTGAGAATTCGATTTTGTATACTAAAAACATGGGTTGGCACCCGAGGCACTCCTTGGCGTTTTTGAGAACCGCTCTGCCCTACTTCGTCCATTTCTCAATAGATCCTATAAATCTGAGCTCGAAGGTTCCTCGAACCGTTAAGGGGGCTTTCTCCCGTTCTTCATTGGCTCCTTCGGAGGGTAAAAGCGTAAAAAAAATAGACATGAGAAACTTGTGCGAAAAAATGCAACATTTTTTGATAAAATTCAAAAATAAATAATTTCTTTTCAATGCGATAAGCTACAGAGTTCGTAGGGTCACGATCGAAAGGAAAAAAAAATAAATAAAAAATATGTCAACTTGCGGTATACGCCGAGCTATTAATTATTGAAATTCGAAAGCTATCGAAAATACAGTTGAAAAACATTATCGCTCCTGTAAAGACTCTCTGGAAGCGACTTGTAAGATAAATGTCGCTACCGCGATTCTACATCAGAAGTAACATCAAAATCGCTCCAACTTTCGTGCTTATTGCGGGCTAAAGTTTATATAGTCGAATAATTAGAATAAAATTCGACTATTTTGAAAACAATTAATGGTTATTCCATGGAACTCTGAGGAGATGCAATTAGAGCGATTTGTTTTTCGGTACCAATCAGTCGAATTTTTCAGATATTTCTGGTCCGTTTTTTACGTAGTTCGATGTGGCAAACCAGTTTTCAAATATCAAAGCATCGATACTTTTTTTTAATAGGAAAAAAAATGTTTTCGTCGCCGAAGCAGCGTGTACCGAATCTACCTACGGATTCTTAAAATATCATTCATATTGGAACCCACAAAAAAGTGTTTTAGTACCTTTTTAAGAGAGAAGAAAAAAAAAAAAAAGAGAAGAAGAGTGTATTGTGAGAATTCTGCGACGGTCAATCGAACGTAATATGAATTGAACTAGAATTTAAAAAAAACAGATGCGAAATTAATATTCGTAGCGATACGCGTGACTAAATGTGTTTGAATTATTATTGCAGGAGTGAGCAGAGAATGAACGCGAGGGCTCGAGTGCACCGGGCCCAAAACAAAGAGCGATGGACAAGAGAGTGATTGACTCGAATGAAGCAACAAGTTGTGAAGATTGGTCTGAACGATACAATTGTTTAACAAGCTGATGTCGAGCTCGACGAAAATCTTGAGGTTGGTGACACGTGATGTCAAATAGAAAGGAGAAAAAAGCGAAAAAGGCAAAATCGAGGACTCTCGAGATGTGGGAAACTTGGATAAAACAGGAGAGAGCTTTGATCCTTTGTGCCGCAGTATTTCTCGATACGCCGGCAGCTGTTCGTGTATTCATTCACGAGAGTCAACAAGTGAGTTCGCCCGAGCGTACAAAAATGCGTTCCAATTGCAGGTGCGATAAGAAGCAGACGAGTTGTGCACAAAAAGAAGGGAGTTAAGCTACGAAAGAAAAATAATAAAGGCGAGAAAAAGAAAGACTGCGAAGCCGAGAAGAATAAAGATAAGAAGAGAGCAGCTCGTCGAACTCCTTCGGACCGTTACCAAGAGTGAGAGGGAAAATGCGTGCTAGGGATTTCATAATGGAGAGTTGGCAGCGGGGACCTCAGTCGATGGACATAAGCCGGAGCGACCGGTCGTTGTGGACCGCTCGGAGGAGGCAAAAAAGAGGTCCATTCGAGTCTCTCTCTTTTTTCTCTCCTCTCTCTCTCTCTCTTTTGCCATTATAGCTGTATATGTGAATGTATAGTATAGTGTAGTAAACAAAAGATGGAACGCGGAGGCGTCCCGTAGCGTTTTGTGAACGGCGTTTCCTTGGCCAGCGCGAAAAATCTGGATTTTCGTACGGGAGCGTATTCTCTGGATTTTCTTGCTTCTTTTTATAAAAAACCTGCAAAAAATGGCGTTGAGGTCAGTAAAAGAATGATTCAAACTCGTACTCCGAAAAAAATACTCCGATTTTTGTCATCACTTCTTTCAAATTCCTCGGCGAAAGTTGTTCGCGATGTCGAGTCTCTCCGAGGACAATACCGCGTGCGGATAACAAAAAGCGAACGGGGATTTGACCAATTTCTCAGAACGTCGCGCACGCTCGGCGGTTACGCGACCTTTTTGTCTCTCTCACATTTTTTTCGCCTTTTCTTTCCTCTTTTGTTTTATTTTGAAAAGCGAAACTGCACGCCCGGGTTTTCTCGTGGGTGGGTGGTGGCGAGCACTTTTTCTCGTGAAACGGCCCTACTCAAACTGGTGACCGTCAGTGCTATGGAGATCGGCGACGAGGCTGGACTCGAACAGTTTCATTGTCGCGACGATTTCCCTACAAAATCATTCCTTCGAACTTCAACCAATTGATCGAATATCGAATTTCGATTGCGAGTCGACTTGGAAATTCTTTTCGTTGCTTCGTTATTTTTATTTTTTTGTTCCTCCTGCCGAAGGATTTTTCCATTTTTCGTACTATGATTTTTATTTTTTTAATGACGTTACGCTTGCTGACAGTAACAACACTGTTTTATCTTAAAAGTTTACGGTTTTTTATGGGAACAGATGAGATATTTTTATTTTGAAAAATTTCTAACAATCGTTGAACAATCATATTCGATGGCTCGGATTATTTATAAATGACTTTCGTTTCCGATTTCAGTTGTTTTTATCGAATCGCATGAGGTTCGTTTCATATTTTCATTATCAGAAATGAAATAATAAAATTTTACTCGGAACTGATCTCATAAAGTTTGCTCAAATTTTTCAGAATTTCTGGCAGTGCCAGGTAGCCGGTAAATCGGTAGAGGCTCGGTGCGGATTATTTTTTAAAAATGTCTTCTACTACGAGGATGGAAACTTCAGATATGAAGGAAACGAGCGATACGAAGATCGAGGTTGGGCCTGACAAGAAGACCGATAAAATCGGTTCGAATGTGATAGAGTGCAGCTTGAACATGAATCTTTCGTTACCGAAGGCGAATAAAAGGTCGAAGATTTTTCAGAGGGCACAGAGTCTCGTGATAGTGATACTAGCGATTATATTTGCCATTGTGTGCTTCCATCTCAAACAGGAAGTTCGAGCCCTCAAAGTCCAGGTAAAAAAAATCATATTTAAAGAAACAATCTAAGATAAATCGTTCCGTGGTCACTGTGAGTCATTCATAAAAATTTTTTGCCTTCTTCTCTATCATGTTTCGGTGAGAAAAAATAAAACAGGGCATTGGATCAGTGGTGACAATATTCGCATCATTTCGTGCCAGCAGTCGCATTCCTACCCATGTTTTTACTCCGATTTCACGATCATAGTCAAGTTCTCAGTGAAACAGTGTTCCAATTCTGAAGGAATATGATAGAGATTAAAAGACGCAATGAAGAGGGGTCGTTGCTCATGGACCGAGAAGTATCGTGTAACGCGGAAAGCGTACCTCATTGTTTGTAAACTCAGCGACGACATTTGTCAGATTAGTCATCATCGCCGTATTCGACTCGACGAAAAGAGCGATCAAATCTATAAGCTAGACCTGACTTTCTTTAGCTTGGAGTTTTCAGAGATTGAAAAATCTTGTTGACTCGCCAACCCTATCTTGATCGATCCGACGATTTTATCGACTTGGCTTTTAGTCTTAGAAACGTTATATCTCGGTAAAAATAAAAAATTACATCATTTTTCACACATGACTATTCGGTCGACACGATAACACTGATTATCACCATTTTTCGAATGTGTTTATGTGCTTTATACACTGCCTGGTACAAAAGTAAATCTGTCAAATGTCTCGGTCTAAACGATCCCTAACTGGATTGAGCCATTTTGAGCAGTTTCGGTTTTATATTGTTTTTTAGAATAATAAAGTTGCATGACTTTTTTTGCGCCTCGTGCGTAGCTTGGAAAATAACTTTTTTCATCTTTTTATTCATCAATCCGGTGTTGGGTGTATTGATGTTTGCACGAGCCAAGTTGACATCCGTTGGTGTCGGATCCTCTGTTGTTGACGATTTGTTGTTACTTCCGTTTTAGAATCTATCACTTAGGTCTTTCGGTTGGTGCCTTTTCATCCCTTCGTTCAGTAGGTTTGTGGCAAGGTGATTTGGGTCGTCGATTATTACTTCTTTGATCGTCTGCATGTTGAGATCTTCGTGAAATCTGTGAATTAACTCAAAAATGTTGGATTAATGTAATGTTTGAGAATGGTTGAATTGTTACAGATAAATTGCGTGAATACAAATCTGATGATGTTGATGCTGAGGTACGACAAGCTGAATAAGAATTTCAATCGAATCTGGTACCACGGAATGGCGAATCATCATCGACTACTCGCGCGTCCGACGGACCCGTCAAGACAATTGACTCAGACTCCAAAACATCGTGACTCGTCCTCGAGAGAGGAAGTCTCGAGTTCCGAGACCTCCGACAAAGATCGAAGCACGTTGACGCTCAATGACAACATTTCGCCTCCCAATTCGACTTACGAGTTTGAAAAAATCGAGAAAATTTCAAGGCACGTCTTCGAGAGCGATAACGTACTTGATGACAGAAAATCGGCGGAGGCTCCCAATGATCACGCCGATGAGTATTCTGAAAGAGAGAGATACGAGAGAGCTGCTATTGTGGCATTTGAGAAACGAAATCAGGCGTCACCTACGGCTTTGTCGGGCTCAAGGGACGAAACTAGCGACGATGCGAATACGTGGAACGAATCTCGCACCGGAAGATACCGTCGTGACGAAGGACGAGGTAAAAAACGAAGAAAGATCAAAAGGAGGCTCAAACGCAGTCGCCGGCGATTGGGTATAGATAGATTTTTGTTTTAGTATACCTGGATTATGCGTTTTATTATCATTACACTATTCCCCCCCCCCCCCCCATTATCCAATTTATCTACTTTCTTTCGCTGAAAAGATTTGATCAGTCTTGTCATCACGTGACTCGGAATACATTCTCAGGCGCTATCTCTCGTTATACCGCAAACACATTTCTTTTTATATTTCTTCTACCGCACTTCGAATAAGGTTCCATCTTTGGAAAGTCATTTGAAACAGAAAAAATTTCAATTCTTTCTTATAAAGGCTTAAGGAAGTTGAGGTTGTACAGTCATTTTTTTTACCCAAAAGTTATGATGACCTGTACCTTTCAAAAGTTAGGCCTGAAAAAACTGCACGGAAAACAGATTATTATTAATATAATCTCGGCAAATCTCCTAATAAATCTGAAAAAATTGACATTATTCGGCAAGCCTTGCTCATGTTGCCCAAAAAATTTCATATTTTAGCATCATTTTTAAGGGAGATATGAGTGAACGTGTCTTGACTTCCATAAGGTTACATGTTATTTGGCCCAAATTTTTATTGATTTTTCTCAGCAACGACGCTCCTAAACTGTCTGAACTAATTTTCTTTACACTGCACTTTATATTTTCTTTCTAATGCCTCAACTTCCTTAAGCAGGGCTTGAAAATAAGGAACCATTTTTTTACTTCATACTCGTAGTACTTGATATTCACATGACAAGTGTAACTAATGCGGATATGGAACGTGCGAGTTCATGTTCATTATTGCACGTTTGACACGAGTACATCAATTTTCACTTGCACGACTTGATTGTGAAGAAACCCTCATTTGGTCGGTGCTATTTCTTATGGAATGCAAAAGTCGCTGTTCATCGATGATTTTTCAGGGCCTCTTGTCGCGACCTTCGTTGGTGCTGTACCCGAACAACACGTGACCGATACAGGTAGTTAGTATTTGTTGTCCGTTTGTCGATGCTTTTTTTCATGACATTCGTCAAATTTTTCTTACCAAAGCTTTTAATAATTTTCTCCATTAATCGCAGTCTACGTGGGCCCGTGGGTCAAGAGTACCAGAAACGAGTCACGATACTCTTTCAACAAATTTCATCTAGTCGAAGATAAAACGTCGATTGAAGTTACCGCTAATGGACTGTACATGGTCTCAGCACAGGTGATTTTCATTCGATTCCATTTCTTCTAAACATTCATAATCGTATGTACGTTAACGTCCCTTGAAATGCTTTACGTTTCATAAATCCTTAAAAAATTCATGACATTATGCTCTCGTATGGAAAAGAATCCAAATTGCCAACTTTCAACTAATTTGTCATCATTTACAATCTCTTTCTTTTTTTGCAATGAATTTTAGTTGCTCTACCAACTTTACATAACGCTCGAGATTCGTTTTTTCGTAGGAATTAAAATTGGGCCAGAGTTCTATGTATTTTTTGTAAAAAAAAATCAAGTAAAAATCAACGTCTTCTTTTAACTTTTCCACCATTTTTCAAGCGCATTTTTTAAACTGTTTCATTTACTACATGTTTCTAGTCGTTTTTAAAAATCGTTATCGTTCGACCTACGAATTTTTGTCGATCTTACACTCGTTCTCTTTCATTGCATTCAGATTTATTATTTCGGTGAGCCAACGCACTATTCCTACTGGATTTTACTGACCTCCGAGGGTTCATCGAACACTCGAAAAGTCATAAAATGCGCAACAGTTTCAGCGGTCTCGGCAAGCGAAGCGTCTTGTTACACGAGCGTTGTTCTGTCTCTTCGGCGAGGCGACAGACTTCACATACAACAACAGGAACGCGACAGGTATGACATTTTTTCGTTTTTCGCAGCGTTTTATTAATGATATAATATTTATAGGAAATACCGGTTAAATCAATCGACGATTTTTCGCAGATTGATCAATCTCCGAGAAGGCCACAGTTACGTCCAAATAATGCTACTTTCGAGTGATTCGTCGAGACGTCGTGGAACTTGAAAAAGCATGAACGTGAAACTCTGTACGACTGCGCACGCCGTACTTATCTCGTCTTTCTTTTCTCCGAGAATGAAAAACAACAACAATTCTACTTCAATTTTGCCAAGCCACGAACTCGAAAAACCAAAACTTTTTTTCATTTCTTCTCAACAGTTACCATCATGCGCGATTGACCTATATCGAGTTCTTACGATAACCATTTTTGGAGGAAGGCGTAGCTCCCCCATCGTAACGTTACTCAATATACAGCTTGGCCAATATTCGCCATTATATTTTTCATTCCCAATTTACGCCATTGTGATTATCTCATCGTTTGTACAGAACTTCCAAGTCATTAACACGATCGAAACTTAATAGTTTGTGTATTTTCTCTCTTCTAATTTTCCACTCATGGATATTAAGTTTACTGTCAACTGTGTAGGAATCTATGAAAATGATTAATTTTAAGTCCAGTTACGTGTCATATGTACAAAATTCCTGCATTCTGCGGTCCACCGCAAAAAACAAAAGAGTCGATGAAATTTTAATAGTAAAAACATTTTTTTATAAAAATTGTGCGTACTTTTTTGACCCTTGAATCCAAGGGGATTTCTGGTTTTTCAATGGGTATTTTTGGCTGTTTTTACATTTGCATGATTTCAATTATAATCCGGCACAAATAGCAGACATAAAAAGCTGCGCTTTTTGAATCTTTTCGTTTTGAAGTTTCGTCTGGTTTATTCACAGTTTTAATATTTTTGCCTGCGTTATTATATCTCATTCCGACATCAATTCGTCAATATTGGTTCGTCGCAGTTACGAAAAGCACACAAATTCGATACAAATCAACAGTGTAACATCGTTTATTTGTCGAAAGACAGCAACAAAAATGCGATTTATTACATGTGGCTGAGTCGAAAAGTTCTACCTTTTTATATGGATCTTGGACTGAGAAGAGGATGACCAAAACCAAGTCCAAAGGTCTTGAACGAGAAGCCAGTCATTATATATCGATGGCTTGGACTCGTGATCGTGTTCCGAGTTCTCGGGAGCACAAACGATTTTCTTCGATTGCCAGTCATGTGGTCAAGTGCAGTAGGACTTCCTTTTAACGGTTCAGAATGGATGCGAGATGATCAGCCTAGAGTGGAAAATATAACGTTTTAAATACAGTCAAAGGGTCTCACCGTATTTCTCTCATTGTTTCACGAATAATATCAACGGGCAATCTTAATAATTTACTAACTATATCGTCATTTAAACTCTTTACGGAGAGATGTTGGAAATTAAAATAAGAATAAAAGTAGAATATTTGTGATCGACATCGCTCTCGAATATATCAATTTGTTTCATCATCGTATTTCACTTTTGTTTCATCGATTATTCAATAATTCGCTCTTATTTCGCACATGATTCCGATTTATTCTGCCATAGTTCGATATTTTAATCGTACTCGAATGATTTATTCTTTGTAGTGCATTTTTTCAGTATTTATATATTTCAAAATCTTTCTTTGATTCGGCCTAATGTTCGTTTTCGTATAATTTTAATATCAGACCCTACGTCTACTGCACGTACAATAAAGTGGGCTGAAAATTTAAACACACGGACGTGTTTGTTTGATTATTTTGTGGATTTACTTCAGTTGCAGTTTTTTTTTTTTTTTAATTATTATTATTTTCTTCATGATCGTTTTTGAAATGATAATATCATGCATGGTCAGCTTCGAAATCCTACGTAACGAACGAACCTATCCCTACGTTGCTGTGATAATTTGTAATTAGTTCGTTCGAACGAGTTTCTTCTTTTTTCTTTCTCGTGTATATTTATTGTTATTTATCTGTGTCATAGCATTATCACACCATTTTAATAATGCTCGCGTATAATATGATGAGAAATTTGAATGAGAGGTAAACGCAGCCTTTAATCATAAATTCATTATTTAGACCGATCTCCTCCTTCGAGAAATGAGTTAGACAAACAATTGAAATGGATCCTACGGAAAAACTTGATTCTCATCGATCTCTCTTGTCAAAATGATCACAAAGAAAAAACGGATATATAACTTGATGTTTTTTTTACTCACCTGAGCTTGGACCGAGGTTCTACTCGAGCATTTGTCTTTATTCGTTTCATTTGCTTTGTATATTTTCGTTTCGTTTCTTTTTTTTGTTGTTGTTTGTTAATTCAACGCAAAGAGTTTGTATTACTTCGTCGATAGAGTATCGATACCTACGTTGGTTGTATCGTTACGTTTAAGTCACTCTCTTTTCTTTTCATTTCATTTTTGTTCTCTTTCTCTCCCCCTCTTTCTGTTAAAAGAGATATCCCAAGCAGAGAGCCAGAGGATAATCACGTTGTCTCGTTAATCACGTCGTTATTGGTTGTGCCAGTATCCTAGGGCAGTTGCTGGTTTATTGAGTCTTTCATTTTTTACTCATATGCACTCTCTTGTACAGAAGGTTGAGGAAGTAATAAATGTGAGAAAAAGTATTCCATATAATTTTGTTGTCGTTCTTTTTTTTCATCTCATCATCGTGCAAGGAAGATTTTTAAATCTCACTTTCTTCATACTTTGTGTCGCAACTTTGACTTCGATTTCGCTATTGCTTACACTATCAACTATTAAAAAAAGATGACAATCGGTTTCTGTTGCTCCTTTTTTCGTCCTACATCCTTAAATATTCATTATTCTTATTTTTGAGTTAAATATAAAAAACGAAATAATAATATTGATTAATAAATTGAGGAAAATATTTTTGTCATTCGTTCGTATTTACTGCGTCCTTTAACGTCAATTTTTTTTTCAATTATTCTTTCTTTTTTATTTCATTGCATTATTTCTCGTTTCTTCGTACAACCAAAGGGTAAAAAGAAAATAATCACAACTGCTATCGGCACTGCAAATGCACAATCGTTCGTTTTTCTTCTCTTTCCTCGACCATGTGGTATGTCATAAACAGATATATGTAGATATATTTAAACATATATATACATACGTGTGGACCTAAATTCGTGTAGTCGTCTTTGACTTATAAAAAAATTTGTATCTAAATCCGTTAAGACATATTTTTCTTTTTGCTGCTTATTATTTTTATCTATTTGAACATTTCATGCCGGAGCAACATTCTAAGACGAAGAATTTCATATTTGTTTTAGTTGTAGTTGTTTTTGTTTGTTTTTTGCGAATTCACGCTCGCGTATCCTAATGCAAAACTACGAATTTTCGGCTCTTAAATTTTATAAAACGCTCCATCACGGTGGTTTTGATTCAGTTTAGTCTCCATGTGCATTGATTTATTGTTTCCGTTTTCATACCTTCACTTTTCGATCAAGAGGACAATTAATAAGGAAAAATAACTCGAGTCTCTCGTTACGCAAAACAAACAAAAAAGATCGTTACAATAGCTACGATCGTTTCAAATTACCTACACGTAACACGCAGATGAGCTTAAACAATTGTTGTGTTCAGTTACGATATAACAGTGACAAAATTACGTTTCTAGAAAGAAATTGTACTATAATTAAAAGTTTCTGGATTTTTTTTCTTCTTCTTCTTCTTCCTCCTCTTCTTCTTCTGATCTGAGTGACTGTACACCGAGGCCAACTTAAACTTAGTAATAACCGATTATAGCGAGACACATCTCGGATCTTTTTTTTGGTTCTGGTTTTCATTTTCAAGCTCCCCCTCTCCCCCTCCCTCCCCTCTGCTGCCATCTGTATACGTTTTTGGTGATTAAATTGAGTGTTTCGTTTTAATTCCACCTCTCATTTCCGTTTCTTATGTTATAATGTTATTAGAGAATACCGTAAGCGAGTGCTTTTTCTGGTGCGTGACAAAGTTTAGACGTTTACGAGTGTGGTGGAATCGCTTCGGTACGCTAATTCGTTCATTTCGTCGGCCAATATGTTTTGAAGCTCGGTATCCCTTTCGGTGCCTCGTAATATGTTTTTTTTTTTTTTTTTTTTTTTTAAATATTGCCCCACAAGGTTGTCGTCTCAACTACGACTACAAAACTTCAACAATCTAAACGTTTCTTCGAAATCTTTCTTTAATCGACTGGACAAACTTGTTAATTTCTAACTTGTACAGAGATGATAAAATAATTGAATAAACATAAACTTTGCTTTCCAGCGATACGAGCTTCAATAACACCTCGTTTTCGATGCCTTTTCATTTCAAACAAACGTACAATAGTCCTTGAACTTTGTAACGCGACAAGAAATTTAATTTGTACAACTAAATTTCGAGATAGTGTATATACTTTACATATATCATATATATACAATAATATAATTGAAAGATATACTTTTGTAAGAATAATTTATAATGTAGCTGAAACTGGGTGTTCTTATAACCAGCACTGCCATTTACGAACAACCATCACATATCCAGTCATTCTCTCGGATAGTCTCGCATTTGTTTCAACCTTTAGTTGTTTTCCTTTTTTTGCTAAGCATAGATGTGAGTGTGTGTGTGTATGTGTGTGTGTTTGGATGGGTTCGTGTGTTATTAAAAATAACATTTATCGATAGTTTTTTATCTTGGCTTTTCCTCCCCCTGTCTCAACGTTTTTTATGCACATGTACCGCTTATCCACTCTTCATACAATGACTCTTGAAATTTCCGTTTTCGTGATGTGACGCATCATTTGTTTCGTCAAGCTACTACTTGCGCTTCTAAGGATATTTAAACAAGTATTTTTCGGTTAGAAGGGAGGGGAGAAAATCTACGTTTATAAGATTTTTGCCATTACTCGGGAGGAGTAATTCAACAAAATGAGTTGTAAAAGTTTATTGGAAAGGAAAATAAAAAAAAAAGCCTGTGCCCTACGGTTTCCTATTTCGTTCGGGACACGTTTTCGTCTCAATCTCACACCACTCTTTTCATTTTTTTGTCGCTCGCAGGCTTCCCTTGAATTCTCACTAATTTTCATTGAGGTAGCTTTATCGGTAATGCTTTTTGACCTCGTCCTAAGGGCATGTGTATTTTGCCATCAATAAACCTCCCCCTTTTCATTCATTTTGTTCTCCTTTCTTTCATCTGTTCCTTTGTTCTCTCTTTGCTTTTTCCGTTTAATAAAATTCGTTCTGAGGCGTCTGGTACTTACCGTAATCCTGCTTGCCATATCCACCGTCTTGACTTGGATAGTCTGATGGAAAAAACAAACGCAACATTCGTTATTAGAAAATGATTTGAAACATTTGTCACGCGAAATTTTTCATAAATAAAAGGAATTCGATACTAAGACAGCTTTTTTTCTAAATGAGTTTCAACAGTGCTTCTTATCATTATTGTACCAGGAATCGAATAGTCACACGGATTTCGACTTTTCAAGAACGACAAAAATAACAGCGACAACATTGTTCTGATGCAAAACGCGACACACGGTTATTGAGAATTGAGGCTGCGACCAACATGTTTCACGAAATCGAAGGAAAGCGAAAGGAAAATTTTTAAAAGTCGAATCCAAATAAAAAATTGTCAACTAACCATAACCTTGCGTCGAATAACCACCCCTGCCCATCATTCCAGTGGGATTACAGGATTGATCTTCGTAAGGGTTAGCCGGAGCGTAACCACCCCCGCCCCCACTGGCAGCAACTGGTGCCGGGACAGCCTCTTGTTGATAATTAGCTGTGAGATGGAAGGGAACTTCTTAAGATATATACAAACGTACGAAACATTGGTCAACTCATTCTTTCTATTTTCCATTCAAAACAAGGATTTTTTTCGTTGAAAAATCGATTTTCCACACATCGAATTTCAGTTCGTGGTGACGCTTTGGCTCCCAGTTCAGGAAAACCTGGGAACTTAATTCGGTTAAAATACCGAATAAAATCGATTTTTTGCATCCGAAAACATACTCTTCGCTTGTTGAGTGCAAATGGAGAGACCATTAAAGTTGATTCTAAACAAACCTGACGGTGGTGCTTTACCGTAACCGTAAGGATCGCCTGCATTGAATCCTCCAGCTGTTGGTACTGGTGGCGCACCTCCGTATCTGTTGTCAGGCGGTACAGGAGCCGCGTATCCCTAAAAATTGACCAGTGGCTTAATTCTCCTGTTTCTTAACTTAACGTAACTTTTTAAATATTACATTTTTATCGTTCAGAAAAGTGAGACATTTTGACTCAAGCATTGTTAATTTACTGGAACATTTGAATCGCGAGTACGAGAAAAAACGCTGAATACCAAAATTATATTTTTCTCGCTCAACATTTCGGAAAAAAAAAATAATAGCTCGTTCTAAGATAAAAGAACAATGCCCAGTTTTAATTTTTCTAGAAAACACATTCGTGCCGAGAACAAAGCACCGTTGGGATTACCGACTGAACTGATAAAAATATGAAAGAAACATTGTAAAACAAATGAGCAAGTAGAAAACAAATAATTACAGCAGTTTGTGAATAATCAGGAGGTGCCTGATAGTTTTCGTATCCTTGATATGCCGTTTGTGGATATCCCCCTTGAGGCGGGCCGCCGTAGCCGCCATTTCCACCACCGTAACCAGGCCCGCTACCAACTGGCGGTTGCGGGGGTGGACCACCTCCGTAGCCGTTGCCCGGGGCTCCGTATCCTTGACTAGAGTTGGAAAAAATCAATGAAAATATTATCCTCCACGGTTTTTTGTTTCAGAAGGGAATAATTGTGAGAAAGAACTTTACGCTGGCGGTTGTGCTCCTCCGTAGCCATTAGCAGGTTGTGGTGGCGGAGGTTCGAAACGCGGTCTCTTCGGAGGTCCGCCAGCGCCCAACGGGCCACCTCCGCGTTTTATTGGACCTGCTCCTCTTCCAGCGCCGGCTCCACGCCCTCCGCGATCGACAAAACCACCGGCACCTCTGCCCATTGCTCCTCTTGGTGGTCCACCGCCTCTCGGAGGTCCGCCACCCCTTGGGAATGCTCTACAAACCCAAGTTTAAGATGTCAGCATAATCTCAACCATTTCCCGTGAAGAATTTTACGGGATATGACAAATGTTTAGTTTCAGAGAGAGTAGAAATTTCTTATTTTTTGTCCAATTGTCAAATGTAGGAAATGAATAAATGTTCAATAAATTTTAGTTGTGGTTTTCTGGGGAAAAAATTTGGCTAAATATGCTCTCTGAATAATTTTTACCCGACGCCTCTGCCTCGATCCATTCCAGCGCCACGCCCACGAAAACCGCCACCACGACTGTCCCCTCTGCCAAAGTCGCCTCGTCCTCTGCCACGGAAACCACCGCCGGGAGCTCCTCTACTGCCACCTCTCATTGGACCACCCATTCCAGGGGGTGGTGGACCACCGGGTCCGCCCAATCCTGGCTCCGGTGGACTGTAATGTATCAAAGGAGCGTGTATCATTTTTATGAACAAACATGCACAGCATTCGTAGAAAGTGAGACATTCTGCTGTTTAAATACAAAACAAAATATGGATCAACTATTGGTTACTTTATTCGACGTAACTCTTATAGCCATAGGAAATAGAAATGTTTATGGAGAATAATTAAAATGAAGATCTTTACCCAGGAGGAAAATGTCCCCCACGTCCGCCTCTACCAGGTGGACCTCCTCGACCTCTCATTCCTGGAGGACCTCCTCGCATGCCCATACCTGGGCCTCCGCGACCTCGCATCATTCCACCCCTGGGCGGGCCTCCCCTGGTAAACAGATGTCACATTTTTAGATCAACGATACGAAGGTTGTTTACACATTATTATAAAACTAATTTGAGATCGAGGAGAAATGAGATGTATAGAATTTTATAAAACTAGTCAACATTTTTAGCAGCAACAGATATAAAACTCCAAAATTAATTCGAACACAGTTGTTTATGCAATGGATAAACAAATATTATCCCAAAGGAGATTTGCTACATGAAACTTTGGTTGTGATCGCAGCCGTACTTAGAGGGACAGTCTTTTAATTCCTCAAAACGTGCAACAACTCATTGAATAAAACAGGACTAATTCATTGGAATTATGGAAATTATTTTTTTCAGATATTGTTAGCTATTTTAAACGATTTGTGAAAACAGTTATAGGGACATGAAAATCAGTTGATAACTCACCTTCCTCTGTCCCCAAACCCGCCGCGTCCTCTCATCGGTCCACCAGGTCCGCCGCGGCCTCGGAATCCACCTCTACCCGGTGGCAGTCCATCCATCTTAAAAGATACGTCAGTTCTGCAACGAACGTAAAAGGATTTGAGTAAAAACTATGACGCTACACACACACACACATACACACACAGCATAAATTACTAAATCTCGCGTTATTGACGAAACGCAGACGCGGTGAAGAAAAAAAACTACGTCGCCACGGAACGCCGAATATACACACGAGAAGTCGTGCGTTGCATCGACTCCAAAAACAATCGATGCCTCGTCAAGAAACACTTTGAGTTAACATTATTTGTCGCAGTTTCGATTAAAAATCAATTTCACTATAATCAATATTTTACTCACTTTTGAGTCGGAAAATTACGATAAAACGAAGAAACGCGCCAAGAACGATGATGCTAACAGGGGGGAAAATGGACGCCGGCCGCCGGAAAGAAGAGCATCGACCGTCCCGCTAATCCAAGATGGCGACTTTGTGCCAATAGTTGTACAGACGTTTCTAAAAACATTCGTTCGCGAAATGCGAATAGCACGCTCCCTTCCAGATTGACTAAAATTTTATTTATATTTTGATAGTATTATTTTATTAAATTTTGTTAAAAAATTTTGTCCCTTCTATAGCATCGGGAAATGATTTTTTATAATAAAACTATGAAACGTCAAATCAAGTTCCATCAGAATTCCCGCTATCGTTTGAACCCGCTTACTTTTCACTTCCGGCGTTCTTTTGCGCACGCAAGTGTGCAGCTTTAAAATTAAATTCACTGGATTTGCCGAGTAGAAAAATATTCAAGAGAATGTTACGATTTATAAATTTTTCAAAAAAATCGATAAAGTTTGAAATAATTTCAGATAATTAATTTATAGATGAAATGACTTGGACGATTAAACAACATCGATTAGAAACAAGAGCACGTGCATAAAGGCACCGCATCTTCGTTGTAGCGGTTGTAGCTGAGTTCCGGTCACGTGACAAAAGCTCGAAGTGGGCTCCAATTGGTTGACAGCTTCAAATTCAAACTCTGAGAGTCCGTTGCATCAAAACAGCAGCTTCGAGGAGGAAAGTCGGCGGTGTAGTGATAGAGCTGAGAGCGTGCGGAACTTTGTTTTATTGTATTATATTTTTTTTATTTTATCGTTGTGCGAATCGGCTTTTCGGCTTGTAATTCGTAAGGTGATATCTCATTTGAGTACGTGTACTATTTAAGTGGATTTATATAAATATCATACGATAATGTCGAAAGACGAGAAGGAGTCCGTTATTCCGGACGTAATATACGACACAAAATCTGGCAAGAGCTACGTTAAGGGTCGATTCTTCGGAAAGGTAAAGTCTCCTTGGTCATGCTCTTTCTTTCGAGCTATTCACATTTATTTTCTTCATCACGTCATAGAGTTTGTTTTTCTTTTCCAATATCAAGTCCGAACGTATCTATTTGCGCTTGTGAAAGTTTTTGTGTACTTTTCTCACAAACTCGCATACGAGGCTTCGTTTTTGACGTTCGATAATCTCCCAAACTTCGATCTCTCATACGGCTTTTGTATAATTTGACCTTGAACGTGAAGCCTTATATCTGGAATATTTACTCATGTGTATATATATATATATGTGACTCTTCACCTCCGTTTTTACTTTTCCACCCACCTGTTGATTCCATCTTAACTCTTTTGCTAATGCTTCTCAACAGGGTGGCTTCGCAAAATGCTACGAGATCAGAGAATCCAAATCTCACCTCGTTTATGCTGGAAAAATCGTGCCAAAGTCCATTATAACGAAGAGCAATCAGAAAGAAAAAATGACGCAGGAAATATTGATTCATCAGAGCCTCAATCACAAACACGTCGTTGGCTTTCACGGATTCTTCGATGACTCGCATAATGTCTACATTATTCTCGAACTTTGTCGTAAAAGGGTAATATTAATAATGATTTGTTAATTGATTACTTGGTACTATGTTTCTTACTTCCTTAATGTTGATTTATTCGGATAACAAATATGTCCGTTGTTAAACTATTGTTAAACTATTGTGATGAAATGCATTAACTACATTGAGACTTTAATTTAACTCGAGTATACAAAAACAACATTCTTGGTAAAAGCTGTTATTTATTTCTGTCAAATCAATCTTTAATTGTGTCAATCATAGCAATAATACGATTCTATTGCAGTCAATGATGGAACTACACAAAAGACGGAAAGCCCTAACCGAGTGTGAAACTAGATATTTTATGAAGCAAATATGTGACGGAGTCAATTATCTCCACCAGAATAGAATAATTCACAGGGATCTGAAGCTTGGAAATCTATTTTTGAATGATGAACTGCAAGTCAAGATCGGGGACTTTGGTCTTGCAACAAAATTAGAGCACGATGGTGAAAGAAAAAAGTAAGAATATCTATTTGTTATCATATTTTTACAAAGAAAAAATTCAAGCAGCTGGGAATAAAAATTCTTCTGTTTATATTTCTGAGTTTTGGCAGCGCTTTTAATTTTATAGCTCAGCAAAATACCAATAAACTTTCAACATTAGAAAGCAATTTCACGATATTGTTATATTTTTGCTAAAAGTTTGGTTCAACTAACATTGCACCAAGAGAAAAATTTGCTCAAATCAAAACGAGAGTATAATTTTCTTTCTTAATTATTTTGTCGAAGTTGTAAAAAAAAATTCTAGGTAGCGAAAAACTAGTAATTGGAAGCATTTAGGCAACAAAATCGCACGTATTGAGAGAATCATTATTTTCAAATTTTGTTTTCATTCTCAGAACTTTATGTGGCACCCCGAATTACATAGCTCCTGAGATTTTGACAAAAGTAGGTCACTCGTACGAAGTTGACGTATGGAGTATCGGCTGCATAATGTACACGTTGCTCGTTGGCAAACCACCCTTCGAAACATCAAGCCTCAAGGAAACGTACGCAAGAATAAAACAGGTCAATTATAAAACCCCGACCCATATTGGGAAACAAGCAATGACAATGATAGCAAACATGCTGCAAGGGGTTCCATCTAAAAGACCAAGCGTCTCGAAATTGCTGAAAGATCCGTTTTTCACGAGTGGTAAATCATCATTTTTTATAATTAAAAAAACAATTCAATTGGCGAAAAGAATTTACGGGAGCTTAATTTTGCCATTTTCTTTTTTTTTACTCTATGCGATTTCAACAAACTAGTTTTGTTGCTCACTTGCACAGTCTGCTGCAAACCTCCGAAGATGATTTCAACATCTATGAATGATCCTTCATGTCATACGTTTTTCACTTTATTGATTTTAACTTATAAAATTGAAAAATTCCAAGTAGCGTTATTTCTGAAATTGATAATTTCTTTTTCTCCGTTAATTGTCAAAACTGCATCAACCAATCTTAAAACGATAATTACTTTTGGTTACAAAAAGGGTATTTACCGCAAAGTTTGCCTCTCTCGTGTTTAACAATGGCACCGAGATTGGACACGCTAGAAATACACAACAAACAACGCAAGCCACTGTCGGAAATGCAGATCGGCAGTGAAACGGACTTTGCGTTTAGGATACCAACGAGTCCGAGTCGGAAAGCGAAAGAAATCACGGGTGATCCAGCCAAATCGACGCGGGACATAAAGATGATGTTGGTAACTTTGAAGGAACAATTAGCCGCAGTATTAGCTGCGAAACCAGCTCGAGCAGGCGCTTCTTCAGCAGGTACAATTGAAACCCAGAGATACACTATTTTCACGGTAATTTGCGTCGAAAAAAGATGAACAAAGAAAAACGTAATGAAAAACGAATGTTTTGCAGTCGAAATGACGGATCCCTCGTCACAGCCGATTTTGTGGGTCAGCAAGTGGGTCGATTACTCCGATAAATACGGTTTTGGGTATCAACTCTGCGACGACGGTGTCGGCGTCATGTACAACGATGGAACACGCCTCATTATGCTCGCAAACAAATTCAACATTCATTACATAAACCGCGATGGCACGGAAATGTACTACACCGTCAAAGACTATCCCGACAGCCTGGAAAAGAAGATGAAACTCATGAACTTCTTCCTCCAATACATGAACGAACATCTGATGAAGGCTGGTGGCTCTATTGTTGTCAAATCGAGCGATTCCATGTCCAGGATACCTTACATGCATCAGTGGTTTAGAACACAAACTGCGGTCGTTATGCAACTCACCAATGGCTCCGTTCAGGTGGGTTTTCAGGCGTTCAAGTCTTTATTTATTATACCTTTCAAACTCGAAGCGATCGGGAAAGAGATGTGGAAAATCGAATTTTAGAAACCTATTAATTTTCTCAAGAAATAGATTTCACATATTTTACACAAAAATTTCATTGAATCGTATTTCGATACTGGGAGAATTGGCTGAGCATCTCAAACAAATTTGCTCGTGTTTAATTGCTTGCGAATCTCAAAAAGTTTCTTAATCAGAATTGCTGATTTTCAAAAGTAAATTTTTTTATCTTTTTCATAATATTCTGCCGCTTTCCAGTTTTTTCCTCAAATTTATTAAATATCAAATCAACAGAAACTCGCGGAATTCCTATTTTCTGTGAAAAGATTCAACATAATGTTGCCCTGTGCTTCGAGAAGACATAGACTCAACAGTTTTTTGAAAACTGCCCGTAGAAAAAGTGGAAAATAGAATTTTTGTTACAAGAAAACAATAATCTCAGAAATTCAACTTTTCGAAAAAATCATACGAATCGATTTAAAAGATATAAAGAACGACTACATAATTGTTTATTTTTTTAACTATTGATTAGTAACTCAACCTGATTAATAGCATAATCCATGTACATCGAGATTCGTTCCAAATTAAGAAAAAAATTTATTATTCATGCAAAATCTTTGAATTTAGTCGATTTTGTTTTCGGTCCGGTGCTATAATTGATTTTTTTTTGGTTTATCATGTATCCTATTATTCCTTTCAAAACAGATAAACTTCCTGGATCACACAAAGATCATAATGTGCCCGTTGATGGCCGCAGTAACGTATATAGACCAGGAGAAAAATTTCCGGACATATCGTTTCGAGACTATCCAGAAGGCGGGTTGCATCGCTGGTTTGGCAAAAAATCTCGAATACGCCTACGATAAAATAACCATGATGATTCGCAATCTCCCCAGCAAAGATTGGCGGGCTCATGCAGAGCAAGCGCCCGCATAGGTAAACAAAAAAAATAAATAAATAAATGTAGAAGCATCCAAGTTTCCCAGTGCTCGTGATATGAACAATTTCACGATAGCTGCTTAATGAGATTGTCAAGAAATGAACGAGCCCAGACAGGGAATATCGAACAACGAGCATCGATCACCGTCTCGTATTTCAATTTTTCTCAATTGTGTAACTGTGTACAAAAGTACTTTTAGAAACGGACTATTCATTATGTTTTTAAACGTTTTTCATTTTTTCGTCCTATATTGATTGAATGTCGACGCAAATGACTTGATAGTGAAATACGTGTTGTCACTGGACTTCTTAACATTATATTTTATTTCAAACCGAAGAATTAATGCGCTTGAAAAGTCGACTATAACAGTATTGTTTCTTTCTCATTCCGCTGCCTGTACTCTACGAATATTCTTCATTTTCGGTATGCCCCCAAACAAAAGTCGCGTGCCCTGCGTAGTGTACGTGCACATTTTTTCATACCTCGTATCCCACCATTTCGTCCTTTTTCCAACGTCAGGTTTAAAGAAAATCGGAACTCTCTTTACACCTGGGTCCTGTTATATTCGCGTAAAACTGCGATGTACGGAATACTCGTTATAACAATATTATAGTATATAAGAATTATGTTGAATCAAAACGCCCAGACTGCCGTGAGAAAAAAGAACAGAGTGAAACGAAAAAATGAGAACAAAAAACGAATTCGAAATACATTTTGAACGTGAGACGTAAAAAGGGAAGTAAAAAAAAGGAAAAAAAATAGTATAAAGCAAAAAAAAATTAAAACTCAACGATACACTTATGATTTATATTAATTTAAGGCACAGCTCTAAACGAATCAGCAAAATATTACGTGTAAATAATTAACATACAACACTTTTCTCTTTTCCTAATTGTTTATTCTTTATACGAAGCTGAGACAATGAGAAGACTACGAATTAGAATGTTTGATTGAAAAACAAACGGCGTGAGGAGAAGAAACATTTTTTACACGAAATCAACGAGATATGATGTATTTTTAAGAGATGAGTATTGTATAAGAAGCAACCAATTTGTTAAGCGATTAAATATACATAAGATTTTTTGATACATTGTTGCGGCTGATCGACGAGCATTGGCCTTTTTCAAAGAGTAACCGAATTGTCGAACCGAAAATTATTCAGAGCGAGGAAAATACACTTGTTGAATATGCGAACAATAAAAAATGATCATTTTCTACTCGATGGTTTTTTACTTATTGTCGAAGTACTCGAATCCCAGGCTTTCATTATTGCAACCAACAATTGTAAAGAGTCCCAAATCCCAAACGTGCCCCTATCATCGAGCTCGTATTGTCGGAACGTGAATAATGTATTTGGCGTCTTTTATCAAAAAACAGTTAAATTTCCCAATATTATCAATTAGCTGTGCTATTTTTGCTAAAAAAAAGTTATTCTTATAAACAATTTAAAGGACGCGATGCTTAAATGTTATTACGAAGAGGAAAAACCAGTATTTTTGAAGCGAAAAATTATTTCGTGATCAAATTTGTGATAAAATATCCCCAAAGTGTATAAAAAATTGATGTATCGAAGGTAAGAATAAAAATTGCAATTACACTTTTTAAACGTTTTTACTCGAGTAATTTCTTTTAATCAACGAAAAAGTATCATAAATATACGAATGAAAAAAAAATACAAACTAAATGAAATCCAAGAATTTTTATGGTAAATTATACGAATTACGTTCGAGGCACTTATCAAGATAAAACTGAAAGGAGAAAACTCTGAAGAAGTTCGCGCATGCTCCGGGAATTCGGCGGCGGGGTCTCTCTGAGAGAGCAGCTGTTTCCTTTAGTTCAATTAACCGTCGTAGTGGCCGTAGCGCTGGACGCGCTGGACGGATGCGTCGACGTCGGCGCAACGACGGCACGCACACTTAAAATTGAGATTGAAGATATAATAAAACATTGTATATTGGACTTCGAGGCCTTCGAGCTCCGAGTGAGTAGTCGCACTCGCAGTTCGTGGTCGGCGTCGACGCTGATGCGTGAACAACACAGTGCAGTCGGCACCAGACACTGCCGTTGAACAGTTGTCAAGCGAGGTTTCATGTCTCTTAAATTTCTCAAATCAACGTTGTCAAGTGTCACGAGGTTTTCGACGACTTACATTCGATCCCGGTTTTTCCGTTATTTTCAAAGTGGACACTCGAGTATTAGGAACTTACACAGTTCAAGTTCAAACGCAAGTGATAAAAATAAATGCCTTTATGTGAATAGCTGTTGGCGCCGCTCGTGGAAGTGATTTTTTAAATGAGAAAATGAATTTAACTTTAATGAAGAGCAAGAATTATTAGTGTACAATTTACAACTTCTGACTCGGCCAGGGGCATACAACTGTGTTACGCAAGTTATTAGACTCGAAGCCAAAAGGTATGGATCCTATCATTATTCTTCCATTTCTTTCTTTATCAAAAACGCTGACTGCTGCCTTTTTTCTTCTCTCTCATCAACACTATGTAACAAAATTTCACGAGACACGTAATGTCTTTACGCATGTGAAATATTTCAAGGCCATTATATTAAATCGTATAAAGCAAACTACACTCGTGATAAAACAGTACGTGCTGCATCATATCGGGTACTTTTTGAACGATGTTCAAATTACTTTGTGCGTTGATTATTGTCTTTGTTGTTCCTTCCAATCTCAATATATTCTCTGTTATCCAAATCCAAACATTTCATGTCAACATCAAATGATCAAATATACGCTTTGAACTCGAACTGCTTTTCCAGCTCAGCTTCAGAAAGTTTAAAAGAAAAAGTATTCCCGTTGATAGATATTTGGAAAATGAAACAGTGTCAGTGAGCTATAAAACACGTCTATAGGCATCCCCCAGAGGCGATGACGCTGAAGTTTGCGACGTTCGAGTCCAACGAAATCATCTCAAAAAACTCTCCCATAATTCCAGTAATTCTCCAGTTCTCTTACCTGCCTTATTTGCAATTCGTGATTTTTCAGTCTACACGAATGATTCGTGAAATTAAAAATTGGTGAATTACAAATGTTATTGTCGTCAATATCGTTGGACTAAAACGTTGCAAACTTCAGCGTCGTCCAGAGGCGCTTTATAAGCCGGATTAAACATCATATCGACTCGTTTGTTTGAAATAACCAATCAGCCGTTCGCTTATCGATGACTTCTTAGGAGCATGAATCGCAATTTTTTACAGCAGAAATAAATTCCATCGGTGTAGCGTCTGATTATATCCTTGGACACCGATATCTCCACGTAAATCACTCCTTATAACAAGCAATAATAACAAGTACATTTATGTTACGACGAGTTGCTGCCAGAGACTCTTTACCGGAGCGATAGCGTTTCCAATTGTTTTTGAAAATTTTTTAAATTCGTTTCTTTCATAATTATTTAACTATAGCATTTCGGAGAATATTTTAAGTTGACATATTTTTTATTTTTTTTTTCTTTCGACTGCGACCTCGTCGAATTCTGTAGCCTAAACGCGTTGAAGAGATATTAATTATTTATTTTTTAATTGCATCAAAAAATGAGTCGGGTTTTCGCACACATATAATTTAGCTTAAAAAAATTTCTGCTGCAATGCGAGAAAATTGCAATTCCGCGCTGTTTTTTCAGTCACAACGTGTTTGGAAGAAATAAGTTTCCCCTTCGATGGAGAGATGATAATCTTTAAGAGTTTAATAGCGAGAATCATAGCCGGAACAAGTTAATAGATTCGTTCCTGACCCTGGTTAACTCAAACAAGTTGGTATCTCGTCGCCACGGTTAGTCCGAGAGCGATAATAGCTGCAAATTTCGAGAGTGAAACTTTCCAACACGAGTTGGTCGATTACAAAAAAGCTTTATCAGCGACGCAACATTATTTGTCAGATACAAAAAACTGTCACGTTCGCGCCGACTGAGCTTTTCTTGGTAATCGGTCGAAATGTGTCGATAAATTTGACTCTCAGAAATTCGAGATGAAGCGATTCGTCGTATATCTAAAAATTTTTATATTCATTTGTCATTTTTCGGTCGATGCTTTCCGGGAGCAACCCTCGAGTTTCGTGTTCCGAGTAACTTAAAATTGATTTTTGAAAGAAAACGTAAGTTATTTTTATTTTATCAAAAAGGTGTGACTTGTATTTTTATTAAAAAATCAAGAATGTTCGAATAAACGGTGCAACCATCTTGCAGCTAGCTTTCTCGCACTCACGCAATAGAGAAAAAAAAATGACGCTGAAGTTTCCAACGTTGGAGTCCAACGAAATGGTCTAAAAAAACTCTCAAATAATTCCAGTAAATCTCCAATCTCGTTCCCTGCCGAATTTCCAATTCGTCATATTTCAAGCGACATCAATAATTCGTGAAATAAAAAAATAATGAATTATAAATATTTTTTTCGTTCATTTCGTTCAACTCCAACGTTGCAAACTTCAGCGTCGTAAAAAAAATCCTCATTTCTCCTGTCTTCAAATGTTCTGCCTGAGCGATGTTTCTATCAATTATTGAATCATTATTACTTGGAGTCAATGGCCCCTCTCAATAAAGTTTGATAGAATATTTCCTCATTTCAGAAATTAAGGAGTCTACTCTAATTAGACGGGTAAAAAAAAGACTATTTTCACGAATTTTTTTGACCAGTGTAAATTATAGATACGTATATAAAAAGTGTTGGGTCTAAAAAATGCACTCTTAAAATACAAAAAAATGTTTCTTTATTTTTATTTTACTTAGTTTTCGTGCAGACAAACGGGGGGGGGGGGGGAGAAGACAAGTCCAAAAAAAAGATGGGTGTGCGCTGTGATAAAATCTCTGGATCCCTGGAATGGATGATTGGAGAAAAAAATGGTTTTAGATTCAGTAGGTAAATGGCTATCGCGCATATTTTGATTTTTTCAAAAATGACAAAATGGCGGCCGTTTTTCCGCAATAACTTCGAAAGAGCACGTTTTTTTCATCGTTTTTTGCAAACAAACAAATAGTTCCACTGAAAATTTTAAAATTCGTATGATGTGCGCTATAGCTATAGTCATAAAGGTCGTGTAGCAAAATTTTGGTAAGGATCGATTGAATAATGTCGGAGATTTGATCAACGAGCCGTTCAAAAACGTAATTTTGAGAAAAACGCGTTTAAGGAGGGTGGATCACGAAATCAAAATAATCACAATTTGATAAAATTTGGTGATAACATTCTTTGGCATCAAGTATACAAATACATTTTTTTTCAAATTTTTTTACCGGATGGTTATCGCATAATTGAGCGTTAAATCGAAGTTCTTATGCACGAGATGTATAACTGTATATTAGGGTGGCGCAAAAAGATCGACTATTTTTTTTCAGGGTCTTCTATGAAAATATGTTAATTTTTCATGTTTCAAGAGCCCACTCCAAAAATCAAGTCAACAAAAAAATTTCTGAAGGTTGCTCAAGATTTTAAAAGATTCCAAAAATAGTCGAAATTTGACTTTTTTAATTTAAAAAATTTTTTTGCTCGATACAGCGAAATTTTTTCCAGAAAAAACCAATGAGTTTCTGAAATTTTTAACTCAAAATATTCATTTTAAAAGGTCGCTCATAATTAATTTTAATTTTTATATGCTTTGCTTTCGATGCTTCGAGAGACCTTTAAATATTTATATTGATTATTGATTTTAATTTTCTATCTCAATAAATAAGATAATGGTTAGAAATACACAATGAGATGGACGAAAAATCTTACGTAACAAGGTATGATTCTACAACAGGTCGATATTTTTATTTAAACAATTCAAACAATTACGAGAACTAGTTAGCAGAGAAAATGTAATTATGAATAGAGCATACCTATTTAATCAAAACATTTATTGACTCTCATAATGAGTGAATTTGGTACAATACTGAGTGATGTGTTGAACAATTTGTTTTACTAATTATCAAGTAGATTTTACCAACAAAAATACTTGGAAATGTTGTTTACGAACAAGTACTTTATAATTGAATGAAAGCAAAAATAGCGCAGGATCAAACATGGTTTGCTGCGCCGGTAAATAATTTCCGTGTTTCTGGTGTATTACCTACATTGTTATATACGATTTTTACTCCTTTACGTAGTGTATTTTCATCGATTATCTTACTCAAAATTCAAATTGATAGTCAATATGAATATTTAAAGGTCGCTCGAAGCAATAAAAGCAAAGTATATAAAAATTAGAATGAATGATAAGCGACCTTTTAAAATGAATATTTTGAGTTAAAAATTTCAGAAACTCATTGGTTCTTTCTGTACAAAATTTCGCTGTATTGAGCAAAAAATTTTTTAAATAAAAAAAGTTGAATTTTGACCATTTTTGGAATTTTTAAAAATCTTGAGCGACCTTTGAAAAAAATTTTTTTGAGCTGATTTTTGGAGGGGGCTTTTAAAAAATGATAAATTCACATATTTTCATAGAGGACCCTGAAAGAAAAATAGTTTTTGTTTTGTTGAAATTCTTTACAGTTGGTTTCGTAATTTTTTTTTACATACCATTATGTTTTGAATTTTTTTCATTCGTCATCCGATGTACTCGTCACTTTTGCATTTATTTGATAACGTTTTGTTCCTATGAATCAAACGTTTTTCATACATTACCAAGATTTCGAAGATGAATTTTTTTTATTCATTATGTTTGGAATGGTTTTTTTTTATAATATTAATTATGACGATTATTTCATAGCGATAGTTGGTAACAATCAGTCGGCCCCATGTATAAGCATAGGGCGCCCCCCTTTTACTTCACCCCGGGCGACTAGACCCCACAACAACCTTAACCCTAGAACGCATGACTGGGGTGTGAGCACACCCCACGCGAACTTCAAACTACGCTCCCGTCCTAACAAGCGACATTATCGACGGATTTTTTTATATATAAATTCAATTGAAATTAGTTTTATCGTACATCATTCTTTTCGTTATAAAAAAACGAAGAAAATGGTGTAGGATAAAGTCAGTTTAGCATCGTAGGACCGGATTTATAAGCAGAAAAAGAGTGGGGTGCGTTCAAACCCCGGTCATGAGGTTGAGGGTATGAAAAAAGGCACATGAGGTGTGGGGTTAAGAGTAATTATGAGGACAGCGTTCTTTCGTAGGGGAGTTTCGGGGACAGAGGACCTAGGGTAGGTGGGCGGATTGCTTCACGGTTCGGATTTACGGTGAGCAATAAGCTACGAATCGTCTTAGGGAAAAATTACGGAATGCGGATGGCAGGATAGGTATTGCGTTAGTTTTAAGAGTTATAAATGTGCACTCGAAATTTGAACTGATTCCTAACCTCTGAGAAGTTGCTGTTATATGGGAAAAGCTTCTGCTTCTGCCATTTTTCCAACTTTATCGTTAATATCTCTTTTCAACATTCGATAACCCTTTATTTTTATTGTCGCTATGGATTCCTTACATTACAAGCTAACATGACACTGAAGTTTCCAATGTTGGAGTCCAACAAAATGATCTAGAAAAACTCTCAAATAATTCCAGTAAATCTCCAATTTTGTTTCCTGCCGAATTTCCAATTCGTCATTTCTCAAGCCACATCAATAATTCGTGAAATAAAAAAATAATGAATTATAAATCTTTTTTTCTTTCATTTCGTTGAACTCCAACGTTGCAAACTTCAGCGTCGTAAGCTAACTCGGTGAGCCAACTCGGTGAGTTAGCTTGGCGATCCTTCTCCCATTTTCCTTCCACGTAACAAATCCATCATCACCACATTTCTATTCAATAATTCATACACTGAATATCTCTAAATTCCTGATAAAAACTATCTCACGGGTAGAAAAAAATCGCCAAGCTAACTCGGTGAGTTAGCTCGGTCAGTTAGCTTGGCGATTCGCGACACGATCTGTTTTTGGTATTTGAAGCACACGAGAAAAAATTTACTCCAACTTTATTTGTCGGTTTGTAATGTCAGGTGAGAGGTAAGCTCCTACTCTACTATTCGGAGCTCTCGATCTATAAGTATTAATTCGTAAAAAAAACTCATAGTGATAGTCGCGCGGAGTCGACCCTCACGTTCTCGCCCTAGCCCGATACTAATCGTCCTCCTCTTGAGTAGGCCTTACGCGAGACGAGACGCGTTCCTCTGGAATTTTCCCTAACGATAGCGGCAGCCAGGGGCCTCCGTATCGCCTGGGAAATAGTCCAAAAGTCCAGGCATGGGAAACCTTCAAGGGCTTATCGGGAGTCTGTGTGAGGGTCGGTCAGACCGAGTCAACACGCTCTCCCTCGCGAGCGTCGAGCGTGGAGACACCGGCGTGCTGTAACGGCAACGACGTATGCTCGATATTGTCAACAGATTCTCCATGAGGTCCCGTAGAAATTTTACTATTTTTGACATTTTAATTCTTCATTAAGCGGTCGATATCCTGACCTGAAATTTCGCCAACCTATTCGCATGCAGTTGTACTTTATTGTAAATTAAAATCAATTTTTTGTAAAGATTTCGGGTTCGTGAAAGGAATACCTTAAAATGACCAGCTAGATTTTCGGAATTTTGAGCTTTTTGTTCATTTTAAATTCGAAATTTTCTACCCGTCCGGACAGCGGTACGTAAACGTCGCTCAAAAGTACTCTTGGATTGCTCAGATCTTTATAAAATGTTAGTATGATACTTTCAGAAGTGTGAACTTTTGAAAAATGCAATGAAAAAAACCGATTTTTTGAAAATTCTAATTTGAGTAGACCCCTTAATGTACATATAGAAATACTAAATCGAACGGAAAAAAAATAACAATTAAATTATCGTTGTTTTCTAATAACGCAAAGTTCATAGTGTCACAATTCAGAGTTACAATTCCATCATTTTAAGGACTTCCTGAGACTTTGTTTTTCTGTACAAACAACCGTTATTCAGCACGTAGATACGATGGTCATGAGCGTAAATTAAAAAAAAAAAAAAAAAAAAAAAAAAAAAAAAAAATACTAGCTGCTGATAAAATGATTGATAACATTTTTTGTGCGCGGTTGACAATAGTCTTCTACGTTACGCGATTATTATGAAAATAACCTCGATGAGTAGAGTGTGTGAAAAGCAAATAATTAAGCTTCGCATTGATTATAGTGACTAGATTTTTATAGTAATATCTATGGAAAATCTTACAGTGAATCTGTATTTTGCAGGCCAATTTTCGAGAAAATCTGAGAGCACGTTCAAATGAGAAAACAAAGCTCATATTGCGAAACACTTTTCGTCTGTTCCCTGCGGAATTGTCAACTTGAACCATTTATTTTTTCACCATAATTTCTGAGCATTTTACGACGGAATGAGAGTATTTTTGACAGTTTGATGTGAAAAGGGTCACGTCTTTCGCGAGAAGTGTCCGAAAAATAGTTCTTTCCACTCCTTGTTGTAAGTAAAAAAAAAAATCCCAAAAGTTTTTCGTTGCGATAAACTATGGTACAAAGATTGTATGGCAAACATTTCGTCACAGTGCACCGCGCGCTGCCCAATATTTTGTAGCAATCGCAAAGTGCTGAGGACGATTCGCAATAGGAAATTGCTTACATAAAAATCACGAACGAAGTTTACGTAAATAATACGCGAGGCTACGGCAGGGAATCGCTCCCAGCCATGTTTCGCCGACCATTGTTCGTAGGTTGAAGTTTTCATTCGAATGGTTATCGTATATCGTATGCGTTATCGTTTCGTTTGCTGAAAGAAATGAAACAGTGCTCTTTCGATTATCGATTTTCGGTCCACGTGGTCTTGCAGCCTTCACGCGCTGTGTTGCCTGATGTCACGGTAATTGTATCGTTATGAAATACATGGACGAGGTCACCTTTAATGATTCTGAGTTGGCTCTCGAGCAACAACGTCGTCACCGACAGAATTAATCGAAATCTAGAAATTCATTCGAAACATCGCGATGTTTTTTTTTTTTATTTTATCTCGCACACATCACGCTTCAAACGCGCACTTACTTTTCTTTCGAATCCGAAGAGACAAAGCAGATAATATTTTTTGCTTCCCCACGCGCGCCCACAGCCTACCCTTTATAGCGATCTATACACGGAGAAACTAATGTCGAACCACATCGATATTATAATAATAATCGCTACAGAGTGTGTCAAATAATGCAAAAGTTTTGGGAACCATTACCACAGTTCATAGTAAATAACCCGCTGTACTGTATCAAAAATTAACACCGAGCGAATTTTCATCAAAAACATAGTAAATAATGAAATGATTTGATGAAAATTTAGGAGATAACATAACAGTAGTTTCTCTGTGCTACACGAAAAATTGCATAGTTTCGTATTTTCCCTTTGACCACACTGAATTTTGCTCAATAACATAGCAAAATTCATGCGCCCACCAATTGTTTGAGGCGTTGCGAGTACAAACATGAAAATTAACCAGTGGCACATAGTAAAATTTCAAGCAATTTATCCAGTCGAATTCACCAATTTTTAACATTTCGCCAAAGACACGAGTGACATTCGGATATCGATATATCGTTCGATGTAAGGATGTCGGAGACCTAAATTTTGCCTGTCGTACATAGTAAAATTTGAAAGAACTGCTTTCGGCAACAAAATTACTATGCACTTTGGTAAAATGTAATAGAATTGCGATATAGAACATGACGCTGAAGTTTCCAACGTTGGAGTCCAACGAAATGGTCTTAAAAAACTCTCAAATAATTCCAGTAAATCTCCAATCTCGTTCCCTGCCGAATTTCCAATTCGTCATATTTCAAGCGACATCAATAATTCGTGAAATAAAAAAATAATTAATTATAAATATTTTTTTCGTTCATTTCGTTCAACTCCAACGTTGCAAACTTCAGCGTCGTGAACAGCGCTGCTATAAAACATAGCAAATTTTTCTAACGAATTCATCCGAAATATTCGTATAAAAGTCTCTCCGTGTGCACGCAAGATTTATTTCGTTGAAATTGAAAGGCGCTGGAAACTTTCAGGTCAACCATTTACGTTCAGTTAACCCACGATCTTTCTGTTTCCGCGTGCTTTACGCGTTTATTAACGTGTGTACTTCTTAACGCATGTCGCTGTAAGGACACACGCATCATTGGCTCGGCTCACGCATCGACATTTTGAAAACTGCGCGAAGGTAACTACTCTGTACTGCATACTAGTCAAATGAGTGCTAAATTTTCAAAACGCTTTTAAACCAAGTTAGACGTATCGATTAAACGCGTTGTTAGTGGATTTGTATTACAGCATATCTTATTAACATGTAAAAATATGAAAAGCGATAGTTTTACAAAACAATCAACTGATAAATGCAAATTTCCATGATAACACATTTTCACTGGTATTTTTCAAAGAATTATTTGCGCTTTCTGACTGATTTCATTGCAACAAGTCTCATTTTATTCCTTAACTGATTTTCTACGAATTCACCATGTAGTTTTTTTTTTAACTTAATCGTTTCACTGTTGCAGCTAATTGTGCATTAAGCGAAGAGAAACTTTTTCATTTATAATTTCTGAAGGAATTAATTTAGAGATAAAATCTACGTGGTGAATTCGTAGAGGATCAGCTAAGGTACAAAATAAGACTTGTGCAATAAAATCGGTTAAAAAATACAGATAATTCTTTGAAAAATACCTGTGAAAATGTGTTATCATGGAAATTTACATTTATCAGTTGATAGTTTTGCAAAACTATCATTTTAAATATTTTTTCGCGTTAATAAAATATGCAATGCATATCTATTAACAGTACGATAATCGACAATCGATACGATAAACTTGGTCTTAAAGCGTTTTGAAAATTTAGCACTCATTTGACTAGCATGCAGTACAGGAGTTACCTTAAATTCTCGACAGTTTTATCGAGGGCCATAGAATCCCTTGACGTTCGATTCAACGAATTTTCCTTCTTTAGAATTTAGGGCTCGGAAAAGAAATATATTTGTTGGTGAAGTTCTGAAAACGGGTTTTTCGTCCTCTCAAGCCTTCGATAATCGCGTTCGAGATTCACTTTTTTTCAAGGTATATAGGGAACTAGTCAAAAATGAAAAAAAAATGGTCAAAAAATTGAAAAAAAAATGATTTTTTTCCGTACCGCCGAGTAGTGTGAGACTTTCTTAATGCGCGGCTAGAATACTAAAATCCGTTGGTCGGTACGCATGGTTCGGGTCGACTCGGCCGCCGTCCGGCAGTGTTCGATGCGGTTGGAGGGGAGCGTGACATAGGAATTGGCTCTGAGAGAATCCACGCGACTAACGAACGTTGGCGAGCTAGCGCGACAATCAAGGAGATAAACACTGCAAATTGCTACTCTCCTACTCGTACGAGAAATACAAAGCAGCAGCTAGAAAATTTTTCTTCGGGTTCAAATATCTAAATTCGTAAGGAATCATTTGGTCAATTTTATTTATTGGAGAATCGATTGAACAAATGTCTCAAGTTTGATTCCGACGATGATCAGAGCAAAGCATTTTCCAAAATATTCCGCATAAACAAAACATTTACAAAACAGAAGACCTTTTTTTTGATTGTTTGTCCACGAGTGCATATTGTTGCGTTATTTCAGGAAATTTGGGAACTTTGATGCAAAAATCTTAACGAGACTGCTGCTTTGGATAAAGGAACGAGTAAAAATGAAAACTCACGTTTGTTTCGTCGGCCGAGATATTCGCTTAACATTCTCGTCCACTCGAGTCGCCGCCGGTACGTCTGCGAAAAAACTTTTCAATTTGTAACGTCCTATTGCGTTCGTGGGCTGCTCTCGCGCATACAAATAAAATATATCCTAAAGCGAGCAATGTGCTCGGGAGTAACTGTGAATTACGAGAGTTACGTCATTGTCACGTGTCCGTTGTTTTCTCGTGTTAACTGTTATTGACATTAACGCAGAGAGTCAAGGTGCGGCGGTACGCTGGCTGGAAGTTTTCACGGTGAAGAGTAAATATCTGAGTTCGCACGCGCTCGATATAATTCAAAATCGAAAGGGTGTTTTGGATGTTAACCCTTAGAGTGGTCACACCTCCGGACTGTGTCGTAATAGTCATTGGGGGTGCGATCCACCCCCCACTCACTTTAGAGGACGATAAATAGTCAAAAAACTAAAATAAAAATAAAATAAAAATACTACAATGTATTTTCAACCCTTGAGAAACGACCATGACGATTTTATTTTATTGGTACAATTTTTAATATAAAAAAAAATATTGAAAAGAAATGCAGAAAAAATGACTTTTTTTACAAAAAATGATGTAGAAATCGTGATTTACAATTTGAAAAAAAATCGAATCAGTTTGTAAGCCTGAAATATCATGCTTTTAGGTGGAAATGGTTAAATTTCCGACTGTTGCAAAAAGCATATTTATTTTAACATCTGAAGTGTGGGTTTTTTCACGATAAATGCATACGCAAATTATTGTCGTATTGAATCATCATATATTATTACATAAATATCGTTGAAAATGTTTTCAAAATATTTTCAAATTACAAAAAATGAAAAAAAAGTTTCGCAAAAACTCGTGAATGTTTGTATTCCCTCCCGAAACTGCGATCGACGCGGATGTAAGCGCGGTGTACATCGCACATCGCCCGGTCGCAGCTCGGACACTGCAACATAGTTTTTTGTCCCTGTTTCGCGGACATATAACACGGAAGTTGTTCATCTACCTCCTCGATCAATTTTTCCCTCATAGTCCTCGATCTCAGATTACATGCCATCTTGAAATTTTATAATTTAGTAAGTAATTTGGAAAAAAAAACATTTCCGACTCCAGAATAACTTTTTTTACCTACTGTAGCAGAATATCGCAAAAACAATAAAAAAATGTGCTCCAAAACTCTTTTTTTACACTCAAAACCGAACTAACAGTCCCTCCCAAATAATATAACGACGAGGCTCTCTACCGGAAGGTTCAAATTACCGACAAAGGCTGTCTCCGTCGGTACCTTCCTCAACCTCAAACAAAACATTACGTTTTAACATTTATTTTGATTTTTTGCTCACCTACTGTAGGAGTAATTATTTATTCATGGTAAAAGAAAATACGTGTAGTCCACGAAACAGTAGACTCCTCTATTAATAAATGAGAAATACAAAAAATAGGTATGAGTTGAAGCAAAACTATAGTAGACTCTGATTAGTAAAATAAGTTGGAAGGTCCCGAGGGTTTGTCCGGTGAAGCAAGACTGCCCGTTTCGCGTCATCGCTCGTGTCCTCTGACCCCAGAGGCCCGAGCCCACTCGAGGGCCTCGTTTTTTTATGAGACCATCCCTTCGGCCTTTTCCAAGGATTTTTCCCAAGAAAAACCCTTGAAATCCGCGTACTCCGCGAGACAGAAAAAATGAAGAGCCCTGCCATTTGGCCATCACGCGTCCATCGGCTGTTTTAAAGGCTCTCGAAAAATGTTCCCTTCACTACAAAATTATGTTTTAATTCTACCTGGATTTGGAATAACGTCTCATATAATTTTTAATGAAAGAAGAAAAAAATAAAGATTTGGTTAAATTGGAATAATTTATGCAATATTACCTGTTGGATTCTTAGGATTTATTGTTTTTTTTGATTATTGAGTTATTGTATTTTGATTTTTTGGTCACCCAGAAGTTGATATTTTAATTCTACCTAGATTTGGAGTAATGTCTCATATAATTTTTAATGAAAGAAGAAAAAAATAAAGATTTAGCTAAATTGGAATAATTTATGCAATATTAACTATTGGCCTCTTAGGATTTATTGTTTGAGCTCATCATATATTTACCATTGGTGTAGATGTTGATACCCGAGCATATTTTACTGTAGCAACCATAATTATTGATACTTATATTGATTGATTATATTCATATTTATTGGATTATGGAAGCAGGTTTCGAAATAAATGGCACAAATAAATGCAGTGGTCGAAAAAGTGACTCTAGCTCTAACGACAAAGGGCCTCGTATCGACCTCTTTCTTGATCTGTATATTCGTTTTATAAACAAACTTATAGGACTGCGAGCACGCTCTCATGATGGATTATTTTGCTCATATTCAATTCCAATAATATTGATAATAATGAGGAGGAAACAAACCCATTTCCTCAGCATTTTTATAAGGTATCGTCGGGCGATAAACGGCTGAAGTGAAATTCACCCCTCATGTGACCATTAAGGTTTAATATAAAAAATTTTCGTTCGGATCATCGATGAAACATGCGAATTCGCGTACTCTAGCCGCGGATATATTTTTCCACCAAATTCCGTCCAAAACAACGAACCTTATTTTTCATACGAGTACGTAAAAAACAAATGTTCCCTATAATTGTGTTATCATCAGAATATCGCGGAAGCAAGCTAATTTTTTTGTACGAAATAAGCATCGCGCTTCTCCGTGTTTCTCCGAAAATAAAAAAGTGCTATTTATCGTACAAAAGGCGAGGATCAGTTGAAATTGAAGTGTAAGGATAAACAGGAGTTGGTAAAAATCATCGTCACGTAAATGAGTCAGTCGTTTGCGTTTACGATCGTAGTGATACTGTAAAATTCCTTGCGACACCAATGACAATGCATAAATGTGAGTAATTGCGAGATATGGTACAAAGTCGGAATAAAATGATAGAGTTATGACGATGTTTGTATCACCACCGTTCATTATGATCGATAAGAAAATAATCCGAGTCATCCCGAAGCTCGTTCCACAATCAACGTCTTTCATCTCTGAGCATACGCAATTTATTCAAGCTATTTATGTATTTCGTTCGGTTAGAGCGCGGAGAGAAACGAGTTTATAATGTTGACGCGTGGAGCGAGCGTCTCACGAGAGCGCCTCTTTGCAAGTATACCGGAAGAATACTGGAGAATGTTGCATCATAAAATGACTCAACGTTTTCACTCCACTTTTTTCTCTCCTTTCCCATTTTAGTTCGTGGATTTAAATGATGGCGATCAAAATTCTATAATTCGTGAATGATAAAATTTTAAATGTTCCATACAAACGCCAATGCGATCGATCGACGACGACGATTACGCTTCCGGATTCGAAAAACAAAGACCGCAGGGAGAAACAGATTTCTCTGCTTTATTGCTGCCATAAATCGTACCGACCCGTGAGCCGTCGGTCGAGCTCGTCGAGTGTTTGATATTTGATATTTTCCACACAAGATTTTGAGAAAATTCCATCAAAATTCATAATCAAATGTACAAATTTAATGAAATCGTAATTATAAATCAAGTTCAGTGTGATAAATAAATCTTGGGGCTCGCGAATAAAAACGTTCAAACAAATACAAATTTTTATTTTATTCAACGTTTCGTCGATGAACAACTGTCATGAATTTTCTAATTGTTAATTCTGTCATCGAGTTCCAAGAAATGACAAATTTCTCATCAAATTCCGACCTTCACCGAGACTCCTTTCAATCGTCTCTGGCATTTTTTTTGCTCGATTCCATCTTCGAATTTCCCTTTGTAATGGAGAATCGTAGCAAAACGTTGTTCCAATGCAAACGTCAAGTTATTGAACCGCTGGAAAATATTTCCATTATTGTTATTATTATAATTATAAAACACTCCGAAAGAGCGATAAGAATTTTTTTCTAGTGAATTATTCCAAGAATCGATCGACCAATGACCTCGAGTTGTGAGCTCGAACTCGACGGTTCGTCGCGAATCCGATCAGCATGATTTGCAGTAGGAAGTGTAGAAAAAAAAAATAGTCGAATGATTTATTTTTAGGCAGCCTTCCAGGACCGTTATTTATGAGATTTTCGCGTTTCTTCATTTACGCTTCCGTGATGTAATGCAGTTTAAATTGCACCTCCGAAAATGGGCCACGAATAAAATTCACTCGAGCAAGAGAGACTCCAGAGTTTGCACAACGATTAAAAAATTCGGCTCCGCCTGTTATCTCCGCATGACGTAAATAATCACTGCGTCATCCCTCTTGGAATAATGAAAATACATGTGTGATTTATTACCGCGCCCCCTTAAACTCGAATATCGCTGTGTCAAGGGTCAATGACAAGACAAAAATTCTCGTATCTATCCACCGCTTAAATCCTCGTTAAAATGTATTTTTTTGACGCTTCAAAAGCCACGAGTCTTCCTCGTTAAGGAGCGAGAAATCTCAACGCTCGCGCGTTGGCAAATGGATAAGCAATTTATATTTTTTCAGAAGTCAGACGAGAATAGGTGGAAAAAATGGCCCGATACAACCGAAAGCGGCTGTTTGCAGAGCTCCGTTCCATCTTTTCGACGAGATAAGAATCTAATGTGCTTTTTTTCCAACAGAACGCCCACCATTATTGAGGAGGAATCGAACAACATTCGAGATCGTAGGAGAGCAGCACGAGACGGGAGTTTATCAGTACGAGGCGAGAATCTCACCGTTCAACAAGCGTCTTTTGGGCCACGAGTTAACCGACGAGCTACAACCACACCGGATCGACAAAAAATCAGAATTTTTCAAGCAAAGTGACGAACTTACCGAAATTTTCGTTTTTTACGCGCATAATCAAATCGCCGGAAGAAATAGTGTTTTTAAGTGTCGATCATTAACGAAATTCAAAGGACCTGTGATAATTACGAATTCAGTGCCCCACCACTCATTTATAAAGCGACGCGTACACACGACTAATGTTCGTTCACCTCCGAAATAACGAGTATAAAAAAACTCGACGTACAAACTCGATACTATAGAAATCCTCGTGCTCAGAACCGGACGCGAATACAAGAGATTTATTTTCTGGACTATACGCCTAGCTATATTTCTTGAGGGTTTTAACTCCTTTTCGAAATTTTACTCTACCGAAGCGAAAGTTTGATGTCGGTGCTCCGGACATCATGGAGACTTCTAAAACAAAGGCTAATCCCAATCCAAAAGAAAAGGCCGGAATTATTTCGGTGCTAACTTGGTGGTAAATATATTATTTTATTATCAAGTTTGGAAAAATTTATTTTTAAGGAGGTTCAAGCGTATCTTATGAACAAATTATTTTCCAAATTTGAACAGTATAATTTTTAAAGCAGAAAGCTTTAAGAAAGTATTAAACTTCTGGCGAAATATGCCGATGATTTACCGTTTCGAAATTGAACGAATATCTCGATTGCCAGACGGTGAAAAATCTCTCCAAATTTTTCAGACATAATTAAGCGTTGATCAACAAGATTCACACAAATCTTCAATTATTCATTAACTTGGAGTAATAAAATCTTGTGTATTTTTCGTATGGTATCCTATATATACACCTCCAATTGAAATCATACATTTTAAGGTATTACTGGATGGATAGCCCAGCCAATAAATTGTACCTGATCGGAATTTCCGTACTTCGTGATGCAGTAAAAATCTGAAAAAATTTAGTAACATTTGGAAAGTTATGAACTACAATTATCAACAATAATATTGCCAAAAAGTTATTAATAAATTGTTTAAATAAATAATTTTTTAACAATTTTACAGTAAACCCTTGTTTTTTTTACGAATCAAATGTGCGTATTTTTCTGAATGCTCATGATTTTTTTCAAAATTTTTGTGGATTTTTGAAATTGCCTTTTTTAAATTTTTAAGTGGCTCTATTTGTAAATTTTTTATCCAGTTACCTTGAGACTTTCCAAAACTGATGGTAAATATGTCTTCTAAAACATATCCAAAATTCAAATTTTTTTCAAAATTTTTTCAAGAATTTTCAAAAATCCACGAAAATTTTGAAAAAATTCATGAGCACTCGGAAAAATGCACACATTCGATTTGTAAAAAAAAACAGTAGGTCACCGCAAAATTATTGAATAATTAATTGTTTAAACAATTTGTTATTAACTTTTGGGCAATATTATTATTGATAATTGTTGTTCATAGCTTTCCAAATGTTGTTGAATTTTTTCAGATTTTTATTGCATCATCAAGAAGTACGGAAATTCCAATCAGATATAATTTTTGGTCGAGCTATCCATCCAGTTATATACCTTAATACAGCTCGTAACTTGAATAGTAAATTTTTCCATTTGTTCAATATTTATGAATTGAAAAAAAAAATTTATTTTTCTTAATAGAATTTTTTTCCTGGTTTATACTTTTTTATATATATTTTAATAGAATTTTTCGATTGTTTTTTATTTTTGGTTTTTTATTTATATAAATTTCTTTTCCTGGATTATGATATTTTTTTCTATTAGAATTTTTTTTAATGTTTTTTTATATTTTTGTTAAATTTTTTTGAACTTTTTAATTTTTGTTTTTTCATTTCTATAGAATATTTTTTCTGGTTTTGAATTTTCTTTCTGTCATCTAGAAACAAGGGACCATCAATGTACTTGTCCCAACCTTTTTTTCTTTAAGGGAATTTTTTAAATAGTCTTTTCATCACTGTAATAATGAGCGCTTGCACGCAGATTGAATCAAAAAGTAAACTTTACGTTGAGATGACAAAAAATTAAATTTCGTTAATTTTTTGCTATTAAGAGTATGAATCAGTCGACTAACCACACTTGGAATTTTTGAAATCGATATTCTTTGACACAAAACAGGCTCTGTCAGCCGATTTTTGCCATCGTCCTGCGTAAGCTGACAGAGCCTTTTTTTTAATCAGTCAAATCGTGTCAAAGAATTTCGAATTCGAAATTTGCAGCTATCTCTTTCGCACTCACGGTTGCGTTATACCGACTGATCCATCCCCTTAAAATTTCCACACTCGAGATTGTCCCCTCCCCGATTTCCATTGCTGTATTAGTAATTTTTTACTCCTCAATTTTCTCACTCAGTTATTTGATTTGATTTTCGACACTTTGCTTCGTTTCGTTTAGTCTTCATCTAATTTACGTTGACGAGTGAATTTTTACTGTACCAGTTGAACACCCTACGCTTTTGGGACTTTAATTTGACAATTTTTTTTCTCAGGTGGACAATAGGCATATTCAAGCTTGGATATGGAAAAGAACTGGCCCTCGAGGACCTCTACAACCCACTAACGACCGATCGATCCGATGTGCTCGCCGACAGATTGGAAAAGTAAAAAACTTTTTAAAACGAAGCCATTGTGATCGTAATCCATCGATACAGCCAAATAATATGGAAATATTTATCACTAACTTTTACCTGCCTGGAGAGACTTTTATACGAATATTTCGGACGAATACATAGAAAAATTTGCTGTTTTGTAGCAGCGCTGTTATATATCGCCATTCTATTACATTTCACCAAAGTGCATAGTAATTTTGATGTCGAAAGCAGTTCTCTCAAATTTTACGATGTGTATGACATGCAAAATTTAGGTCTGTGACATTCTTACATCGAGCGATGTATCGATATCCGAATGTCACTCGTGTCTTTGGTAAAATGTTAAAAATTGCTGAATTGGACTGGACAAATTGGTGAAATGTCGAAAATTTTTGTATCGTTGAGTCGCACCGTCCGAAAAGAAGTAAATTTTCTTTTCAACAAAGATTTACTTGACAAAGTCCACTTATGATCGAAACGATTGCTCGAAATTTTACTACGTGTCATTAGTTAATTTTCATGTTTACACTCACAACGCCTCATATAATTGGTGGGCGTATGAATTTTGCTATGTTATTGAGCAATATTCAGTGCGGTAAAAAGAAAAATACGAAACTATGCAATTTTTCGTATAGCACAGAGAAACCATTGCTACTCCTAAATTTTCATCAAATCATTTCATTATTTACGGTTTTTAATCAAAATTCGTTCGGTGTTCATTTTTTATATAGTACAGAGCGTTATTTACTATGGACTGTGGTTCCCCAAACTTTTGCATTATTTGACACACTTTGTAGCGATTATTATTATAATATCGATATGGTTCGACGTTACTATATAAAAACATAGTAATTTTTGCTGTAAAAGTCTCTCCGCGTGCGGCTTCGCTCGCTTGGTAATTCGACAAACTTTGCCAGAATGAATAAGACACCAACCAAGACTAAAAGTAGCTTATGTTACTCTCTGTCCTTTCAACTATCTCTGTGCCAAAAATCGAGTCGATTGGTTGTTTTGTTATGACGTCAATGAAGGACAATTTTTACGAATATTCCTGTAAATTTCTTTTGGGAATTTGATTTTTTTCCATTCCCAAAGTAGCCTATGTTACTCTCCGTCCTTTCAACTAACTCTATGTCAAAAATTAAGTAGTTTGGTTGCTTAGTTAGAGCGTGAAGGAAGAACAAACAAACACACTTTCGCATTAATAATATTAGGATTAGGATTGAGTATATATTGAATCATTTCGTTACAGACAATGGATGAAAGAGCTGGAAAATTCGAAAAAGTCGCATCGTCGGCCGAGTCTACTGAAAACTATATTTCGCACGTTCAGATGGGAATACTTTCTGCTCGCTCTAATCCAGGTACTCAACGAATTCATCATAAGGTAATTTTTTAGTATTTGGAGAGTGCTTTGAATGTTTTTTTCCCCCATCGGGGTGCTTCTTATACAATTCCGAAAGGTCATTGGGATTTGAAATCACGACATTTTTCATACTTTTCCACTGCACGTCGCTCCTCAAAGTATCAAAGTTATTGGTTTTTTTCTTTTATTCAATTGCCTCCGTTGAATGAATAATCAAGCTTGTAATGGAAATTGAATAAGTATCATTGGGTTATTCGATTATTATCCAGCCCGAGAGTTTATTGATAAAATGTTATCGTTCGTTTATCAGAAACTCTCTCCGTCATCTCGGCTTTTCTCTTGAATGAAATTTTATCGCAGCATTTCGCAAAGTATTGCACGATTTCAAGGTCACCCATCGCTAATAGCGGCTGCTCCCGATCGATTCTTTAATCTCACAAAAAACTCAATACTGGTCAAAACATATTTCTCGTGTGTGAACGTGCTATGAATACTTTTTTCGCTTTTCTTATATTTATCGTTTTGCCCTATTTTCATTTGACACCGTTTCATATGGTTTATTGCATATTCCCTGTAAATGGACGCAGTCTCTCGTCGACTGTCGACGTTAAATAGTTTTCATCAGTCTTGTACTTGAAAAATAGATTCTCGATCGATTGCCAGTATAATTAATTCTTGTGAAATGTGTGGAAATTCATAAAAATGGTGTTGATTACATTACAAGGATTATTTGACGATTTACAGATTGGGAACTCCGATACTTCTTGGGGGCCTCCTCCGTTACTTCAGAACCGGTGACGAAATGCATAAAAGCGAAGGATTCCAAACAGCAATATTGTACGCCACGGGAATTTGTGTGGCCACTGCGATAAACGTTATCACAATAAATCAGGCAATTTTTGGAGCTTTTCACATTGGAGGACGCATAAGAATAGCCGTTTGCTCCGTAGTTTTCCGGAAGGTAATTTTCCTCGGAGATTAACGATAAGAAGTGAAAAAAGACTGTTGACGATCATTCGTTTGTGTACGTTCTATCGTTTTCAAGGGCTTGCGACTCAGCACTACCGCTCTCGGTGAAACTGCTCCAGGAAAAGTTGTAAACCTCGTAGCGAATGACGTAAACAGATTCGATTTGGTATCAATATTCATTAATCACATGTGGTCGGCTCCACTGTCGGCCATCATAATTGGCTATTTTTTGTGGGTCGAAGCCGGCTATGCCGGACTTATCGGTATCGCTGCTGTTTTTATCGTCGTTCCTGTGCAGTGTAAGTTGTATTCGAACTATGCTCTTGCTGAATAATGAAGAAAGAAAAAAGCAGTATCTCACACGAAGGTTCATGGTATTTATTATAAAACTTCTCAGTTGATTATTTAAAATTCGTAACAAATGAGAAGATCCTTGCATGAATGTATATATATATATATATATAAATAGCAAATGAATTGAATGAATGAATGCAAAAACACGAATGAATTTCAATTGCAAATACTGCTTAAGTTTATCAAAATATTTGAATTTCTTAAATTATGTTGATTTATTACCTTTTGCTATATTTTTTTCTTCCCTCTTACGTTGAGTACGGTTTTTTTTGCCTCATCAAATATTCTGTTTACTCGACAATCAAACCAATTATAGCTTCCACTCGTATGTACGTTTCAAATGTTCATACTTGTAGATAGACGACTCGTATATTTCCAGGGAAAATGATATTTATCTACTGCAGATTTAGCATGTGCAAAAGTGAAAATATCGTACGTCCCCGACGGATCTGAAACATAATCATTGTTTATTTATCTTTTTTTAGCTTATACGGGAAAGCTCTCATCGAAATTCCGTCTGCAAACAGCAATAAAGACTGACGAGCGTGTTCGATTGATGGACGAAATAATATCGGGTGTCCAAGTGATAAAGATGTACGCCTGGGAGAAGCCGTTTTGCGCAATGGTCGAATTGGCGAGACGCCTCGAGCTCCGGGTCGTTCGAAAAAGTTCGTACATCCGCGGTATATACATGACCTTTAATCTGTTTACAACGCGGGTTGCGTTGTACTGCACACTCATAACAATGCTGATATTCCACGAGGATTTGACCGCCGAAAAAGTTTTCGTATTTTCTTCTTACTTCAACATACTCGCGCACACGATGTCGGGAATGTTCGTCAGAGGATTCGCCGAAATCGCTGAGTGTATGGTCGCGGTCGATAGATTACAAAATTTCTTAATGTACGAAGAAGTCGAGTCGGGAAACACCGAGTCCGCGACGATGTTCGCTGCTTCAACCGACACTATGGACTCGTGCGACTCGAGACCATCCTCGAGAAGATTCTCTAAACGAGAGTTGCCTTATATTGACGATGACGAGAATCACTCCGAGGAACGTGATGCTACAGATAAAAAACCGAACGGCGTCGCTGTCGTTGCGAATGATGTCGTAAAAAATTCTACCAATTCCTACTATGGTAATTCTTTGGTTTCTGCCTTGCTTTTTTAGTCATATAACTAAAAACAATTGTTGACGTTGACGTAAATTTTCAATTGAATGCAGGAATAATTTTGGTTTTTTTTTCTTTTTCGTATAAACTAATATTTGGATCAAAACTGCAAACTCGAGTTTCAAAAACAAAATGACAATGATTCATTTTTCGTTAGGAGAATATTGATGTTTCAGAGTGGTAACAATTCTTTGACTTCCTTTATCCAGACCAAAGAGACGGAGTTTATGAGGGCAAATGGGCTCTAAAATTGACAAACGTAACAGCCAAATGGGAATTCAGCCAGCCGGAAAACGTTCTCGACCGATTGAACGTTACTGTTGGCAGGGGGAAGCTGTACGTGGTGATCGGTGCTGTCGGTGCAGGAAAAAGTTCATTGCTCAAAGCGATCCTTGGCGAGATGACGTTGTCGGAAGGACACGTTGCGAGCGTCGGCAGTAGAAGTTACGCTAGTCAAGAAGCCTGGGTTTACGGCGGTACAGTCAGAGAAAATATACTTTTCAACTCTCTGTACAATCGTCAACGGTATCAACGCGTTGTCAAAGCTTGCGCTCTCTTGAGAGATTTCAAGCAATTTTCTCAAGGAGATCAGACGATTGTGGGCGATCGAGGAACTTCCTTGTCCGGTGGTCAAAAAGCCAGAATTAATCTTGCACGGGCGGTCTACAGACAAGCTGATATTTATCTACTGGACGACCCTTTGAGCGCTGTAAGCAATATTTCCATTGATAATACATATTTAAAAAAACATCATCGTCACGGTAATAAAATATCATTCTGGCAATACAAATTCAATTTTTTAAATTCTATGATTGGTAGAAAAAACTCCAAAGGCACGAGTGAAAATATTCACCATTTTTTAACTTCCGACTGCCCGCAGGGCAAAAAGATTTTCTTTTGAATTTGACATCTCCTTATTAGGCACTCGATTGATTCACATTCAATCGGTTTCAATTGCATATCGTCTGATCGTAAATTCATCGTGTCTCCCGTATATTTTGAATGTAATATACAGGTGGACACTCACGTGAGCAAACATCTCTTTGAGGAATGCATTCAACGTTTCCTTGCCGGAAAAACAAGAATTCTGGCCACCCATCAGCTGCAATATATCAAAGGGGTCGATGGAATATTGTTGTTCGAGCGGGGAAAAATGCGACTTTTTTCAAATTACCACAATTTATTAGCTGAGCGTCCAGAATACGCGACTCTCTTGGCTTCCGAAGAAACGAGCGAAACCGGTGACGATTCTTCGTTCGAAAAGGCAGGAAAGATGCGTCGTCAGTTTTCCACTTCCAGCACGAGGGTAATTAATTAAGTCTCGAAATCATTTTGTTCTCAACTCTTCAATATCTTCATTCATTAACGATCGCCTTTCGTGTGGTTGAAAATTGAATTATATTTTGCTATTTCAGAGCAGGACTCCCGACGTGAGTGGCGGCGATACGGATATTGAGGAAAACGAGTTGGATCCCGGAGCGGCTTATGGAATGGTCGAGGGGACTTCGCGGGGCGTTGTTCAGGGTTCCATTTTTATGAAGTATCTCAGATCCGGAGGAAATTTGTGCCACGTTCTCACTGTTGGAGTATTGTTCCTGATCACCCAACTCAATGTCAGCTTGACGGATTATTTCGTACCGCTACTGTGAGTTTCATCAATACGAATATAATATCAAATTATTGCAAGTATACACGTAATCGTGAAATATAAATATGAATAAAACAAGAAAAAATGATTAATCGAATTTCGAATTGATCGACAGAGTAACGGAAGAGGAACACCGTCACGCCGAAATTAATAAGGCGCGAAACGAAAGTGAGCTCTTGAACGATACTTACGACGACGCGAACGATTTTGAGCCAGTTATGATTTGGATTTATATATACACGGGTCTCGTAATCGGCATATTTGTTATCGGAATAACGAGATCGCTACTTTTTTACAACCTCGCAATGCGAGCGAGTCAGCGTCTGCACGATCTCGCTTTTGACTCGCTCATTAAAACGACTATGAGGTTCTTCGACACTAACCCAAGCGGCAGAATACTTAATCGTTTCTCAAAGGATTTGGGAGCCCTCGATGAATTATTGCCAAAGGCGACTCTCGATGCTGGACAAATAATAATGGTTATGGTCGGAACACTCGTCGTTGTCTGCGTCGTCAATCCTATTTTCATTATTCCAATCGTCGTTATTGCTTTTATCTTCTACTGGATACGAAAATTTTATTTGAAAACAAGCAAAAACATCAAACGTTTGGAGGGAATGAGTGAGCATAATTTATATTCTAAAAAATTATTATCTTTTTTTTATCCTATCGTTTTCTTCGATATTCGATCGTTTATATTACGTGCCGTTCAATTTACAGCTCGATCTCCGGTCTTTACGTTGCTTAACGCGACTCTCAATGGCCTAGCAACTATACGAGCTTACGGTGCTGAAAACATGCTCAAACGACAATTCGACGATTCCCAAAATCTTCACACCTCGGCATGGTACTTGTTCATCGTCACCAGCACCGCTTTCGGTTTCTCGTTGGATCTTTTCTGTTTTCTTTTCACCTCTATAGTCACCTACAGTTTTCTATTATTGACTGAATGTACGTGTATATTTTAATATCTCGAGTGTTTAATCAAAAAAACGTCAAAAAATCGACTTACCACCCTTTGCGAAACTTACTCAGCCACGTGGCTCGTTTCAATTTGCCTTTCTCTACAAATTTGCATGAATTTTTCAATTCAATCATCGTTAGTGTTATAGATTAAAAAAAAAAAAAATACATACACGATTTCAAACGATTGTGATTCCCGTGAAAAATGATTTCTTTGCACTTGGACCATTTCTTAAATGAATGCTTAACCGTTTGAATTTCTTCATAGCGTTTTCCGGCGGAGCAGTTGGACTCGCAATAACTCAAGTAATGGCTCTGACGGGAATAATTCAATGGGGAATGCGTCAGAGTGCCGAAGTCGCGAATCAACTGATGGCGGTTGAAAGAGTATTAGAATACACGGCCTTAACACCAGAAGAGAATTTGCGAGACGTTGGTATCGGCAAAAAGAAAAACATTAAAAACAAAGAAGTCAGTGCGCCAGCGCCATCGGCACCTTCAAATTGGCCAACCGACGGGTGTATCAGATTTTCTGACGTCTACATGCGATATTCCGAGGAGGACGAGCCCGTACTGAGAGGCTTGAGTTTCGTACTTCCGGCGCAGTACAAAGTTGGCATAGTCGGCAGAACCGGAGCAGGAAAGTCTTCTTTGATTGCTGCGCTTTTCCGACTCGCCAAGGTCGAAGGAGTTATCGACATCGATGGCGTTGACACGGGATCCATTTGCCTGGAAGATTTGCGTCGACACATATCCATCATACCCCAAGATCCGGTGTTGTTTTCTGGTACGATGAGAAGAAATCTTGATCCTTTCAATGAATTCACGGACGATGCACTTTGGGCAGTTCTGGAAGAGGTATTTATTCAAAGAAACACTTTATTGCATTCGTTTACTGTTTAGTTCTGAAAATATTTTCGACTCTTGTCGGAAATGAGGCAAAAAATCCATTTTTTTTCTACACGAGTAACAATTCATTTGTTTAATTTTAACAACTAGGAAGTTGTGGGTCAATTTCTTAAGCGAACCTCTCAGGATTTTTTGAAACCTTTGCTCCTCGTCGTCGATCAGTTTTTTCGAATTACTATGGTTTTTGGTGAAACAATTATTGAATTTTCGATACTATAGGTCGAACTAAAAGAGGCGACTGTCGCTGGTGGAAATGGATTGGAGAGTAGAGTTCACGACCGTGGCAGCAATTACAGCGCTGGTCAACGACAATTGATCTGTTTGGCACGTGCTATATTAAAGAACAACAAGATTCTGATGCTCGACGAGGCAACCGCGAACGTGGATCCTCAAACGGATGCGCTCATTCAGAGAACGATAAGGACGAAATTCGCACGGTGTACGGTTCTCACAGTTGCTCACAGACTCAACACTATTATGGACAGTGATAAAGTTCTTCTGATGGATAGAGGTCGATTGAGGGTAAGTTCGACCCGAATATTCAGTCGTCAGATTGCCCGTTTAACCTTTTGAGGACGGAGACTTTTACGTTGAAATCGATCTTTTTTTACACGAAATTAGTGCATAATATCGATGAATTTATCATTTTGAGTGCCCGACCAAGCTAGTGGTCGATATTTCGACTAGACCCGTCCTTTAAAGGTTAAAAAATCAATTCATTTTCAAATATTACATGCAATTAATGAAGCGAATATTCAAAAATGAAAATGATGGTCATCAACACATTGTTTTCTGTATTTTTAAGCATTTTTCGCGATGCTTGTCACATTTTTCGTATTTTCAACTGTTAGTTTTGAACTCAATGAATCGATTTCAGGAATACGATCACCCCCACATACTGTTGCAAAATCCACAAAGTCAATTTAGTTCGATGGTGCGAGAAACGGGACGCGCAATGACGGAACAGCTCATGAGAGTAGCGAAACAAGCCTACGTGGCTAAATATGGTGAGCGTTTGTGAAGGAGTTGTTTTTTCGCTCATATGAAAGAACACCTTAACTAATGCCGGTTCATAGAAACAAAAAGATCCGGCGAAAATGAGTATTTTTGTTTTCTATTACACCGAGCGTGCCGGAGAAACGATGCTGCGAGAGATTTGATGGAGCCTCGAAAGAAACTCGTTATATAGATTCGAACATTGCCAATTTACAATAAAAACGCTTAACAAGCGTTTTTGAAAATAAATTTTGTATCTATACGATTACGCACATAGATTCTTAATTGTATTTTAAACGACGTTAATGTCCAGAAGCGCGCAGATTGCCTTCGATTGAAAGTAAAGTTGTGTGACTGAATCAACGAATTTGATCACATTATCGTTTTCGTGATATTCTTCCGAAAGTGTATAGATGTATAACCTTCAATTATTATACGAAAAAACTGGAAGCGGCGCGCAGGATAGAATTAGACAGAAAAAAAATATCACCTCTGATACTTTTCTGTACTTCTGGGGCAACGACTTGCCCGTCTGATAATCGACAACTTTTTGAGAAATAGTTCAACAGTGAGTGTATATGTGTGTGTGAGAGAGAGAGCGGAATGTTTGTTTATTGTGAAGGTCCGAATGAATAATTGAGTGGAATAAAAAAACCAAATACCGTCACAAAGCGAAACAGGCTCATAAAAAACTAATGTATATGGATAAGCAAAATTGTACATAAATAGGATGATGTAAACGAATTCGACACGTGAGCTGAATCACGTCTTGAATTAGGCTCCGGGTGCGAATAGCCAAACAAATATTTTTTTACAAAGACTTTAAACGTCGTTATTGACGCTTTTTGTTGAATTTGTGCGTTGTTTTTTTCAGTTTCTTATTTTCAAAAATTGTACAACAGAGTAATTGTGAGCGGAGTAAACGGGTTTCGGTGCTTCACGAGGCTAATATGCCTGAATTTATGCCTTCAGAGCATCGAGTACGTAACCTATTAATTAAAAATTCTCACATGATTTAAAAAAATGTTGAAAACTCTGAAAAACAGCGATCGAACGAAAAATTTTCCGCGATCGGGGATAGACTCCTCAAATTTCCTATCCACGCCATTTTATGACCAATCATAGAAATAGGAATAAATCACTTTCAAAGGCTTTCAATCTCCGAAACGAAGAAACTTAAACCTCGGTGCTTATCTTCGTCTTGGTATGTTGTTCATTAATATTTACACGATGTACCGAAATATCATGGGTACTTAAGATTATAAATAGAAAGTGAGAATCATTCGTAACCATTTTTTTTCGGTTACGATTATAATAATTATTAGGAAACGTTACAAACTTTTTTTTTCATAGATGTGAGTTAATCTTATCCTTCCAAATGTTACCATTCTTCGCGTCACTGTACTTGGTCCAAAGTTTCATACGAAAGAGAGTCTACGAGTTCAAAAATACCGAAGAAAAATGATTTATAATTTCCTAATGCTTACCTACGGTTCTTTCGTCGGTAGACATGGTACAAATGACCTTTAACTGGTTACTTATGCCCGTTTTTTTCCAACATTAATCCAAGTTTATATTCAGTTCATCCTATGTCGAAGCAACGAAGCTATGTGAAAATAATTGAACTGAATTTGAATCACGTTGAAGGAAACGGCCATTAGCAAATTTATTTACCAAAAACTCTTTCTTTCTGGAGTCGAAAAAAATAGTTTGCTCATGTACAAACGAAGTTCGAGTTTGAAAAATTCTTCGCCATTATACATTTTCGAGGTTTATTTGTACTCATTTTCATATAGTATTTGATTTTTATGCCAAACTATGTTTACTTAATATTTCAAGTGATTTATACTCAGATTTAAAGTTTATGGAAATTTTCAAATATATGAAAAATCGCTGTACTCCAGGGAATGATGTAAGCTTCAGATTACCATTTAAAGTATAATGATTGATTATTTTTTAAGAAACTTTAATAACCGTGTATATGAAAAATAAAATTGTATTGTTCTAATAAGACGAAACAATGCTAGAGTTCTTTCGAATGCCAATATCCATGAACTCACCCACCTGCCTCTTTTCAAAAAGCAACCCTGCATTTTTCCGAAAAATAGTGGAGTGGTTGAAAATTGTAAAAAATGCTGCAAATTAAAATTTGCAAATTGCTTCCTCAAGATATAGTTAAGATGCACGGTGCTCAATATGCACGATGCTCAAAGCTTCCTTTATGAGGAAGCCAAAATGAAAAATATAGCAGCTCATAGAGTAAGCTTTGAGCATCGTGCATCTTAACCATCTTGAGGAAGCAATTTGCTAATTTTTATTTGCAGCATTTTTTTTTGTATACAAGGAAATAATGTATTCTAGCGGTTAGACGATTTTTTGAAAAACTCATATTTTCGTAAAATTCAAAATGTCATAAAATTTAAACCGCTCAACCGATATTCCCCAAATTCAATACCAACCTTCCTATTATGATAGTCTATTTATAAAAAAAAAATTATGAATAAATCTTAAAATTATCGAAAGATAGAGCGTCGACACCCTTTTTATGAAAATTTCAAAACGTCGTAGGATTCGTAATTTTTTAGAAGTTCTGACAAAATTATCGCCGAATGAAGAGCTTGTATAGATTAACATTTGTGCAAAACGGTAGCCCTGTATCTCAAATCGTTTTCGAGTTATAAGCGTTTGAATTTTACTGTGCCACACACGCGAACGCACGTACGCACACGCGAACACACTTTCGGACATTTTTTCTAGATATGATTTTTCGATGTTTTGGAACATTTTGAGAATATTGACACTGAAAACTGGAAAAAAATGTTCATCATCACATAGCTTCCTCTATATATAGCAAAAGCTAGATCAGAATCGCAGCGATAGAGGTAAAAGCAAAATTGCAAGAATTACACTTTTTGAACATTTTTACTCGAGTAAGTTCTTTAAAAACCAACGAAAAAGTATCATGAATATACGAAACATAAAAAAAATACAAACTAAATGAAATCCAGGAATTTTTATGGTAAATTATATGAATTACGTTTAAGGCACTTATAAAACTGAAAGGAGTAAAACTTTTTCGCTGAAGAAATTCGCGCATGCTCCGGGAAACCGGCGGGACCTGAGAGTAGCTGATTCCTTTGGTTCCTTAGCGCTGGACGAATGACATTGACGTCGGCGCAACGACGGCACGCACACTGAAAATTATTGAGATTGAAGATATTTTGTATTGGACTTCGAGGCCTTCGAAGCAGTCGCACGTCCGCACTCGCAACTCGCAGTCTTACACAAGGATGACAAGGATCTCGGCGATCGGGCACGTCCGTAAAAGTGTCGGGAAAGAGGGTTCCTCTCAAGCGGCGTTGTTGTAGTTTCGTACGGTGGCGCATGCGCACAATGTACGCGTTATATTCCACGATTCCGCCGCCATGACGGTCAGTTTCACCAACGACATTGATTTTATTACTATATATATAGCCGTACCAAACGACAATGCGACGCGTAGTGGCCGTTCCTCGAACCCGGGTTGCCCGACGAGATTTTTACGGACGTTTTTCTAACAGGCGCCCAATACGGAGATTGCACTCTTTACCTATAGTCTCCTTGGTCAGGGGGCTGCCTGTGCCGAAGGAAGAAAAATACATAACGTTTTCGTCCAATCGCCGTAAGTTCACGAAATTTTAATGCGGATGCAGCCAATCCTGTTTGGTATACCCGACAAAATCGCGCGAAAATGATAAACCACCGAGTATAACGGTTTTCCCGCCATTTTAATTGTTCTCGGATGCATCGTACTTTTTTCTCGAACAAAACATTGACATTATTTCTTTTTATCAATCAACGTATTCGTTAAGTTAAGGTAACGAAGAAGCACCGGTGATTTTAGGATTATTCTGTGGTATCTGGAACCGTAAGTAATGAATTTTGGTTAGCTGAACAAAAAATTTCGGGGACGCTCGATATGGCGTCATTTGATAATTTTTTTATTGGAAATAAAAAAATGTTCCTCGGTCATGATCATTATTTTCCCTGTTGTTATTATCTCCAAGTGAAAATAGTTGACTCGAAATTGATATTAGAGATATAGTGTTTTAATAATTATATAGAAAAAAAATGTACTTTAATAGATCAAAATGAGAATTGAAGAAAGTTAAAAACATTTCCTCATTGGCGCATTCCTGAATTGTGTTACGATGGCTCAAATTTCTTTTTTGTTGAATTTTCGTTTCCACAGACCATGGCTACACCCACAAGAGATTTTCTACGTCGGCCTGACACCGGACGTCGTAGATCGGTTCGACAAGCATTGGCAGTAATCCCTGACATGATGACTACCTCTGTATCACCAGGTAAATTTAAAAAAAATCTTATATCATCAGACATTAGCATCTTGTCGATAACTTTATAAATTTTGGTTTTTTGTTTGATCATTCACAACCCCAGGGACTCCTTTAGCAATGGAAGTCAGCGCAATGGACAACGTCATGAACAGCAGATACAGCATGGAGTCTTGGAGTCCAGCACCCAGCCCGGATGAACTCGTGATACAAAAGCGTGGAAGAAGGCGTAGAACCATCGTTTGGTCCCCGGATGCTGACGCAAAAAGAGATAGTCTTTTCAGGTACATATGAATTTGTTTCAGTCCTCCAAGAAAGGAATTGTTCCTTTTTTTTTTTTTTTTAATACATTTTACCATTTCTAATTCAGAAAGTTTCATGGAAGTACAGTTACAACGTCGCTTCCATTCTCCTTTTTTTTGCCATTCATTTTTGCAGAAATGATATTAATTTTCAGTGTGAAACAAAGAAATTCTGGTCTCTACGTAGCACATACAGTGCTTTAAATGAAACCTGTTGTATTCCGTTTTATTTGTTTGACTATTTTGATATCTTATGAAGGTGTATGGTTTCTGCTAGTGTTGTTGGTACGAAATGTTTTTTGTTCGTATAAACGATTTTCTCTGATTTTTTCTATTCAGTTTGAGTTCCCGAGATCGTACACCAGTCAAAAGTCCATCAAAGTCGACGATCGTACTGCGAAGTACCCCACGCAAACGACTAATGTTGGGTGGAGACAACAGCGATCCCCATTTGACAACCCCAGAAAAAAAAACGAAGAGCCACGAAGCTCAGAAATACGTAGAAAGTAATTGTAACGGTTACAAACAATTTACGGGTCCGTTGGTTAACGGTTTGAGAGGTCTGAGCCAAGAACAATTGATCAAAGTCATCATGGATTTGATTTCGATGCAAGAAGATGGAGCTCTTGGCAAAGATGACAAATTGCGCGATGTTGTGTTGAAAAGAATGCCAATTGCTGATATTCAACCGCTGCGAGAACGATTAAGTGCACTTAGACAGAACGTGTATGCCAGTCTTGTTTCCTCGGACATCGACGAATCCTCTTACAGCCGAGCGTACATACATCTCGATGCATTTGAGGTACGTTATTTCCAATTTCAGCAGCATATTTTAATCAGGTTTCGAGATTTTTTGAATTTTACTGTTAATATTCAACGGGATTTGTAACTGCAAACGTAGATTTAGCATCAAGAAACTGACAGTATTGGTGGAACTGATGTGTTTCGAAATGCCACATGATTGTCACCATAAAATTGGAAAATTCTTACTTTTTTGCTGAAAATCTGTAGTTAAAGGATCAAAGACGGTCATTGTGTTATTTTTCGATATAATTTTTCGGTGCTCATATGTAGTGGTTTGATATATATACTAGAATTCAAGAATTCAAATATGCATTAAAATTTTCATCCTTTGTTTCAAGCAAGCATCATCACCGGGAGGACTTTTTAACTAGGTTTCTCTTCAAAATTTATTGTTCTCGCTTGAAATCCTTTGAATATCTCTAAATGTAATACAATTATCGAAATATAATAAAAGGCATTATCGCATGTTGATGTAGAAAGCGGTGATCGAGCAAGGGAACAAACTTATCGAGTCTCAGCATTGGACAGCAGCGATGCAGTATGTTTTCGCGGCTTGGTCAATAACGAAGGATTTACCAGAATGGGATAATCAGGGTCGCGATAATACAACGAAAAAGTGTTTTCGTGAATTAGCTAAATTTTGCAAGGAAGCGTTGCAAAATGGAAATTTCATCACATCGACGCTGGATGTGTATTGTAAAAAGTAAGTTCCATTGGATATTCATCGTATTACTTGGTTCGAATCGCTGCTTATATTTATATTTGCGATTACAGAATTGAAACGATGGTACCTGATTGTGAGGACTTGAAAATTTGCCTTAGAACGGCGGGAGAGATGAAAATTAGCGTTTTCTAATCGATTGAGACACGTGACACTTACAAATATTTGTAAATAAATATTTGAATGGACATTCGTTACTCCATGTAAGACGCAAGAAAGCCGAATGGTTAATCCTTGATTCAATCTCTTTGGATTTATCGTATCGTATTAAAAACGTTGGCTGAGCTGAATTAAAAATATCTGACGTAATCAAAGTCGTTTGTTCCACAAACGAAACAGCATAGATTATTAAAGACAAATTACAAATGGAGATTACCGTCGGATTTTTATGAGTATAATGTTTGAAAAGAACAAATTTAAACACCACGAACCAGTGCAGACAGTGTTATATTTGAACCGGTGCATATTCAACTTTAACGACTCACAAGAAAAAAGATATTGATGTTTATTTCTATCCTATTTTGTTTAAATTCTTATGAGAACAAATTTCGGTAGTCTTTTGTCTGTTAAAATGTTTTATTATTATCGTTGTCATTATTTGACTGAGTATTCTCATAATTCTTTGAAAAAAGACTAAGTAAATATGTAATCTATTAATTGGCTTATTAAGTTTTTGTATCAATAAATGCTCATTGAATCGAATCGCTGTTAAAAAGTTACTTTTAAATAATATTTCTGTCCGAGAGAGCAACTCGATTCAGGAAGTTGGAAAATTCATTAACAATTTTAATAGAATTTGACATAAGGTGTTGTTCCTCAAGATTTCCGATTAAACAATTTTGAATTAGTCACGTGCGGAATAAAACATGGCATGTTTGACATTGCTCACGAAACTTTTGTTCAGCGAATTTGCATAAAGGAAACTAAGATAGAAATCATAAGTTTTCGAATGATGAAAAAAATTCCAATGGTGTACTTTTATGAAAAAAAAAACAATTTATTTTTCGTCATATATCGTGCATTCTTACATAATCTGGTCAATATTATTTTCAAAGGCACACATTTTGTTTTTTATTTTTATAAATCATTGTAATCTTTCCGTCAGCTATATCGTCGAGGTTTTCGGTCGCGCGTACATAATAATAGTATTGCCACGTTGATATTTAACCCATTTCGAACCATAAGCATCGGTCGAGGTGAGGGTGAAAAATGTCTAAAGTTACTCGCAAACATTCCATCTGTTGTGGTACATAATTTCTCATGTTTTTTTTTTATTTTTTTTCAATTTTTGTTCTTTATAATAAATTTTTTTTTGTAATTCGGGATTCGTCGGTGTCACGACTGACTAAAATTAAAATAATACCATTACAACGTAATTATTCCATTGGCAAGCTTAGAGAATACGTTTCGTTTGAATGCGAAGATTTCTCGAATCTAAAGAGCGACGGTAGATTTGAGAACTTTCAGGTGAAATTGCTATTTCGTATGTTAACAAACAAAACATAAAAAAAAAAACAAAACAAAACAGAAACGTAACGAGAATCGAGAAGCACGATTTGACTTCATCTAAACACAAACATTTAGGTGAAACAAAAATGTCGTTTGAAGGAAATGAAAGTTTCTTCTCGTTTCGGCGTTGCCTTATGGAGTACGCGAATCATATATTTATATAAAATATAATTTAAAGAAAAAACAAAAATGCACATTCAATTCGTAAAATGATACTATCATCGCTCCAATATTGTCCGTTTCCAGAGGACTCGTCTCTCGCTAATTTTATCTTCGCTTTTCATTAAGTTTTTGATATATCAAACGGGTTGGAGGCCCAGCGTTTGTAAAAGCATCTAAGTACACGCGTATAAAGTCTTCAATAGGCACGCGAAATTACATTCTCTATTATTTAAACAGATATACTCGTGATTGTTCGAAAAACGAATTAGGCTTTTTCGTATTTGATTGGATTAAAAAGAAATGATAAAAAACGTAGAATTCACAGGATGTTACGCTTAGAGAAAGATTCGATTGCGACTATTTCTTCTTTTCTTCGTCAAAGAACTGTTCCAAGAGTGAATTCTTATTCTCCTTTAATAGAATATAACGCTAAACCACATATGTAATATTCCTTTTTTCCTTCCGTTCTCCCTCATCCGATCGAGTCGGCCTCATTAAATAACTATAATAATATGTGACATTACAATACACACTATTTAAAAAATACCTAATGAGATAAAGCTGCAAATTGAATACTGTGGTGATGATAAACGTTTCGGATATTTGAGAAACTCTTGCAGATTTTTTTGTGGGCCTCTCAGTCTGCCTTTGCCGGTTGAACTCTTGGATATAGCTGAAATGAAATTGAAAGCGAACGTTATTTGTATTGAATATTCGCAACACTGCCAGGGGTTCGTGAAATGCGATTTTGGAATTTGGATTTTAGAAATTTTGGATTTTGCAACTGGAGGACGTTTAGCGAAAAATTCTTCAACGAAAATAATAATGTTGAGTACTTTTAAGGAGAATCACTGGATTTGAAAAATTCTGCTGCAATACTTACGCCCAATAAATTTCGGGGAACGTAGCCTTCTCGATTTCCGAGTTTGCTCCACCACCATTCTCTTTCGTTATCGTCTCCCTTGCGGAGTATAACCAACGAATCGCCATTTTTTAGCGTCAATTCGTCGCTGTGTTGTGCCTCGTAGTCGAATACTGCGTAAACTTGTCCATTATTCATAATGCCCAATTTTTCCTGAACACCTGTAAAAAAAGGCGAAACACATTGCGATAAAAATTCATGTGACGAGAGCGGCTTCATAACTTATTTGGCAAAACAAATCAGCTTGTTTGCTCGAAGAAATATTTGGGTACTTACTGTACAGATACTCGGAGCATCCGTCAAAACCCTCTTCGTCTTCTTCACACTTTTCCGCAGCTGTCTCGTGGTCGGATAACGTCGTGGCAAATATACAAGCACCGTGCTCCACGAGAAATCTGACCATCGCAAGATTGTTGCAGCTCGCTGCACAATGAAGAGGAGTCCTAAAAAGTCATTAGAATTTTATTATCTATTCAACATTCCACCGGTGTTTTAGAATACACTGAAAATAATTTATAACTCAGAAGTATTCAAATGAGCAAATTTTTTTTTTTTTTTAACGACTGCACTTGTTTCTTCGAGTTCTCTAAAATTCTGCCAATTTGACGACTCGATGGAGTACTGTCACGTTTCATTGCACGTGATACGATTTCGTCCGATTCATAAAAATTGCGGCAACGATTGCAAAAGTTTGAACTCCGCTTATGCATCAAACGAAAAAAATTCAAGAGGAAAAAAAATAAAAACAGTTACCATCCATCGCTGTCTTGAGCGTTGACGTCGCAGCCGAACTCGACAAGAAATTTGACGATCTCGAGATGTCCAGCACAAATGGCGTTGTGGAGGGCAGTGATACCCTCGTCATTGGCGGAGCTTGGGTTGGCGACTTCCTTGGCAGTTTTTTTGACGAGTTCGAGTTCACCTTCGAGGCTAGCGTCGAGAAGCAGGGCCAACGGGTCGAAGGAGACCCGTCTCGATAAGTTTGCTTTACCCGTGGTTGATTTCAAATTGCCCTTTTTCCTTCTAACGACGTCGGTGTTGTTTTTGCAATCGATTTCGCTTTCCAGGCGTTTGTCAGTCTCTGCCTTATTGTTTTTAACTTTGTCTTCGATATTGATGATATTAAGAGCGTCGACGATGTCGGCGTCTTCGAGTTTGTCGTTGCTCGATATTTCTTCGCAGATCCCAACGTTCAATGATTTTTTACAGTTGTCGGTAACGTCGGGTAAATTCTGTGATTGTTGTTGTTGTTGCTGCTGCTGTTGCGTCGTCGTTTGCTGCGTTTGCTGCTCACTTTGCATAAGATCAGCGGGTATCTCAGTCTCGGGAAACAGAAAAGCCGGTGGCATTTCAATTCGACGATTTATCGATACGTGCACATTTGATTTGGCGTAACGTAATCTCGGCTGCTCCGAAAGCGGAGCTTTCTTTAGGGCCAATGGACGTGCCTTGATTATTTGATGATTCGTTATCGGAGTCTCGATCGGTGATTCTGGTAGTTCGGATGTTGGAATTGGCGGAATATCCTCTTCCTTCTCGGACCTGAACGCAAACGTTTCACATGTTTATCATTATAATCAATTAATTAATAATAGCTACTGAAAAACCATGGAATTTGTTAGATTTCCCAAAGGATTAAAGCGCTTGAAAAATTAAAATAATTAAAAACCGTTTCTCACTGTAAGTTGTCACTGGTTGATTGAGTGTTTAAATCGACGAAACCGAATGTGAATGTAACTCGCTTTTCATTTCGCGCGTTTAAATATTCAACCGGAAGCACGTGTGATTGATATAAAAAATAAAGAAGAGAGCAATACGAGAGGAGACTAAAGATTCTGTCTCTATCGGTGGTCTCGGACTCACTAAGTCTTTCCCCTCGAGCTTTCTCACTCGCACGATGTGTTGTGTGCTCCGCTCCTCAAAGAGAATTTCGCCAGTCGACGAAGTTTCTATTTCCGTATCTATTATTCCGAGGACACAGACTCGTATTTCTATTCATGTGTGTGTTTACGTGTGTGTGTGCAAGTGTGGGCTACGAGATTCACTCGCCAAATCGATCGTGGACTAATTAACATTTTATAAATATAGCTTCGAAGCTATAAAACGTCGTCGTTGTCATTTTAAGAGCCTGATGTATACAGGCACCGAGAGTCTTTTGCCAACGAGATTTCATTAATCCCTTACCTACGTCAACCGCACGACAGACTCACGTTCGCAATTTGTTAAAACTTAGGGAACCACGTTGTGCAATAGGATCGGAAAATACTACAGAGATCGTTGATCGAGCGAGGATAGAAGAATCGACGATTGACGAACGAAATGGAAACGCGAGAGACAACACACCGATTGGATAATCGTTACGTCGTGACGAGACCATTCCACGAGGAAATCTCCTTACAATCTCCTTCCCAGTTCCAACACTTTGAATGGCAATCGGACTTTTTTACTTCTTTCAATATATTTCAGCGCTTCAGTTATTTGTTTGCATAATACTTATTGTTTCAGCAATTACCAATAGTCGTTTTACGATGCTAATTTGCTCGAATATGCTTTGGCTCATTTATTTACGATACCCTTAAAGTTTAGTTTGGATGTTTATTTTTTATTATCACTATGATAATTTATTTGTTGAAATGGAACGAACGAATGTTGATGTGATATTGGTATCCGACATGGTGGTATGATTCGAGTCATACCGATCGAATGATCTCTCGTGATTATTCAATGATTAGAGTGAAAGTTGTTAAAAAATAATTCCGGAAAATTACCTCAAATTCAGGGTGATGGGTGCAGCAGGAGTTTTAGCTTCAACGATGCTTTCCGTAACCTCGTTTTTCTCATGATGGGTGAGCCTGGGCGGTGGATTTGGTTTGCTGGGCTTAGGTGGTAACGCTGGCTTTTGTTTGTCCTCGTTTTTGGGTTCGGAGAAATTGATCAATTTCCTGTCATTATCGGACTTGATGCGATCGAATTCATAGGGTTTTTCGGCTATTTTGTTGGGTGGTTCGAATTTGGCGGTGTGATCGTGTTTGCCCATTTGGTTGGTCGACTGACTGGCGTGATCGATTTTATTATCTCGTGAGATTTCGAACTTTGAGTTATCTTGGAGTGGTTTGAACTGTGAAAAGTTGGAAGTGCTCTCGTGTTTCATTAATTGTTCGTGCTTGAATTGTGAGTTGAGTTCATACGCGTTGGAGCCACGAGCTTCGTGCAGCTCGTGTTTGACCTGATGAACACCGGGCAAGAGTTGCGACTGTTCGAATTTGCCAGTGTGATGTTGTTGCTCGTGTCTCGTTTGGGGAGCTTCAAACTTATTTTGATCGTGCTTTGTTGTACTTTCGTACTTATTGACATTTTGGTGTTGTTGTTGTCCGGCGTTATTCTGATCGCTTTTCGGTGGCATTTGCTCGTAAGATTTCGTCGTTTGGCTCGTGTGCTCGTATTTTTGATTGTCGTGTTTTGGCAGACCCTGCTGCTCGTATCTCACGTGTGGCTCGTGCTTTAGTGGCAATTCATATTTCTCCTGATTGACCAACGCTCCGCTCTTCAAACCTTCGAACTTCGATCTCTCGTTCGGCTGCTGCGAGGGATCTCCACTTTGCGACGTTTGATTGTAACTCTGACTCGGATAAGCCGAGTAGTTTGAATTAGCCTGTTGCACATGAGTCGGCGGAGCGACGTTCGATGGTAAATTCGGAGAATTTTGGGTTCTGTAAGAAGAATATTGCCCCGGGGTTTGTGACGCGTGCTGGTAATTTTGACGCAGCGGAAAGTTTGATTCCTGATGACCACCGATAGTTTGGGTTAATTGTTGGCCCTGTGGACTTTGAGAACTCGGCGGTCCGATCGAATGATTCGGATAATTTCTCTCTATATTCGTCGTATGACTGCGTCCGATCAGACTCAACGTTTGCGGCATCACCGGATGAATCTTGGTCGATGACGTCTGGTAAATCGGTGATTTGACAGGAAAACTCGGTGCCACGCTCGACACTGGTTTTTGGTGTGTCTGCAAATTTCGATGATTGTACGATTGCGTTATCGACTGTCCGCTGGCGAGGCTTGAGTTCGAAGAATTAGTTGAACTTTGCTGCTGTTTCGGCGCTATCGATGTGTGTTGCAATTGTTGAGGCTGATGTTGCTGCTGCTGCTGCTGTTGCTGTTGTTGATGAGTGTGCAGCCTCGAACTTTGCACTTGGCTCGGTGCTTCTTGGACAAATACATTTTGCGATGTTCCTTGATTGTTTCCACTCGTTTGCTGGTTATTTGCGTTTATGTTATTGTTGTTGTTATTGTTATTGTTGCTCGATTGGCTCGAAGGAAGATTGCTCGACTGCGGAGCATAACCCTGTGGATTAGTTTGATGCTGCTGGGATGATTGCTGTCCGAGAAGCTGAGACTGACCTGTTGGCGAAATAAAAATACACAGATGTTGTTTAATTCTGATAAAATAGAAAATTCTGTGATTTATAAAAACATAAAATTGTTGGAATAGAATTTTTGGATTTTTCATTGATTTTAAGATTCTACATAAAAATGTCGACCACCATTCCTTCGAAAATATTTCACTTACCCTGTATATGGGACTGCGACTGGCTGTGAGCGATTTGATGTCCAAATTGTTGGAAAGTCGACCTCTGTCCGATCTGCGAGGCGCTGGCGCTGTGCTGTATTTTGTTTTTGTTCACGTCGTCTTCGGTGGGTTTGAAATTCACGGTGAACTTGGTATTGTACGGTAGAGTTTGATACTTGGGATCGTTTTTGTTGAGATTGAAATCATTGTCGTTGGGTATGTGACTGTAGGGCTCGATGGCAGCGACGTTACCAGCGGGACGTTGTTTAACCGAGTTGTTGAAGTCGTGTTTGACGTCTTGGAAGCCTGGTTGGGTGGTGACCGGGCGATTGGCAGTGCCGAGCTGTTGGCTCAGTCGTTGATTCAGAGCTCGTTTGCGTTGAAGGCGTCCTTGGAGTTGAGCTATCCGCGCGTCGATTGATGCCATTTCGGCTTGGCGCTGGGCGAGTGCGAGCCTCTGCTGAGAGACCACTTGATTCTGCTGCTCGTTAATCTTGTTTCGATACTGCGTGACAACATTGACATTTTTAAGTGATTTGAGGGAAGCAGTGCTGGTGTTTCAGAGAAACGTCATCGCAGGTGTGGGAAGGGAGCTCGTCTCTCAGTTACGGAAGAGTTAGGGAATTACGAGTGTCCGGGTTACCATTGCGGGCTATTTGTAGAAAGTTTCGAACAAATCGGGATGAAGAAATGACGCGTCGCAGAGAAATCGAACTAATTCACGACGCTACATCCCGTTTAACGCGCTAAAGGAAATAATTGGGTGTCTCTCGCGCAGTTGGCAAAGTGCAAAAACGTCTGTGATTCATCGTTGGTACATTAGAAAATTTCTCTCCCCCCCCCCCCCCCCCCCCCCCCCCCGCCCCCTCGCTCTCTTAGAGCCCTAACGTATTTTTAAAATGATTTTTTTTACAATGATTTGACTACGAAATGATCGTGAATTTTCGGGAATCAGCTCGAAAACATAGAGACGGATTGAAATCGTTTCTACGAATAAATGAATCTGGAGAAGTTTATTTTGCGTGTGCCAACGGTAAAAACTTGGGTATCATCCGCTGCTTCAATCTTCATCAAACGAATAAATAAGGGATTTGACGGATAACCATTACGGTATTTCGAAACGAAGGGACTGCATTGTGAAGTTGAAGTCGTCACAGAGTGGAGGCTTTTTATACTTGTCACTTACCGTAAGCTCTCGTCGTAGTTTCTCGAGTTCCGCGCTCGCTGGAGTTGACATTTGGCCGTTACCAGCGGAACCGTTTGCCCCGTTGCGACGTCCTCTCAGCTCCTCGAGCTGTCGCGTCAGCTCCTCGACCTTCGCCACCGCCAACGACAGTTCCTTTTCCTTTTCATTGAACAGAGCCCTTATGCAGTCGAGGTCGGAAGCTGCAAGCATAAAAAGTTTACTTCAGTTATAATCTTCAAGAAAATTGTGATAAAAACGTCAAGTCATCGAAGAGCTGAATCATTTAATGACACGACAATATTATTTGGTGCGCTGAATAAATAAAAATTTCGTAATTTTTCAAAAATATCTTCATTCTATGGCCAACAAACGTTGAATGGATTTTAATCCTTTTTTTCAGACGCAACAACACGCGGTCTCGATGCTTTAGAATCCACTATCAATCGAAATATACACTGAAAATCTTAAGGCCATACACTTGTGATGGGCGGAAAAATCAAAAATTTTTTTATTAGATATTCTTCAAGTACTATGTCCGAAGAATATTCTCACAAAATTTCATAAATTTCTTCAATGCTTGAATCTTTAAACGCGATTATCTCAGAATCGTCTTTTTTTAAAAATACTCTTGCGGTGGACACGATTACTAAAATACCATTAATCCGATCGATACCAAATTTATACCACTTATTTATTATAATAATAGCCTGGGCCTGGACGAAAAATTTCGTATTTCGTTGGACACGAAAATTGTGATAAAAAAACCGAAAATTTAGCACCTCAAAAAATGAATTTTTTGTCAAAACTGTGGCCATTTTTTTTAATCAATATTTTTACGAATCCTTCGTCCAGACTCAAGCTATTATTATAATAAATAAGTGGTATAAATTTGGTATGGATCGGATTAATAGTTTTTTAGTCTCCATGTCCATCGCAACTGATGCTTAAAAAAAGGTGCTACTGGAATACAGCTGGAGTTGCGTCATTTTGAGAAATTTTTTGATAAAAAAAATTGTAAAGGTACATGATCATATGTACTAACGAATGTCGTTCACAGGTTTTTAACAAACATTTATTTTCTTGTCGAAAAAAAGTCGAGAAAATCACGTTTTTTCGGCCACTGCGAGTGTATAAAAGGCCTTAAATTTGCCTTCGAGAGAAGCCCCAAAATATAAGTATACAAATTGCTAAGTTAGAAGACCCCTTGCGACGATGGGAGACAAAGATTCGGTTCTCTGGGACCAGCACGAGAGTGGACAATGGACCGCAATGTCACGAGATAGGAGCTTCGGTTTTTTTCTCTCCTTAAAGACCGCCGGAGAGTCCTCGACCTCGCATCAAATCTTGTCCATAGTATATGACAAAGGCTTTTGAGAACGAAGCTACAAGAAGGCTGAATACGCTTTCGAACAGCCACGAAGACTCCAAGGAGTAAGATTAATATCTTTTTCGGGACACACATGCGGTGTTGAGATTAAATTTCTTGCGGATAAGCATTACAATTCTCCTTTGCAGAATTCACCGTTGATACGGCTTTTCGGATCCTGAGCGATTCTATTTTGTGTGAATCGAACATCGCGTTCAAAATAGATAAAAGAGACCACGAGGATAGAGGGAAGACTGGAGTGAAAAAGCTCCTTTTAGAATCTTCACACACGCCGCGTTTACAAATCCACCAGCAGAAACATCTCTCTACCTAAATTCAAATCTACAAAGCAAAGTTCCGCAAAAACTGTTTCACCGTCAATACGAAATCGTAAGAAAGCTGCTAACCGTAAAAGCTTTACCTGGAAAATGAAATCATTGAATTGTCTCAATGATTGCATAATAATTATATTGATAATGAATCACTAATAAACAGATATAATTATAAATTATTGAAGCATTCGATTGATACACAATTCTGGGAGTAAATGGTCAAACTGCACTAAGAATAAAAAGTTATCGAAAAAACGTAATGTGGCATTATGGAGTGCCAATGAAATGTATGATCATCACCAACAAAAAAAATCACAAACATGATTAAACGAACACAATAGTTTTAGATCAAACTACCGATTCATTCTCTCGGAAAGCATTGCAATTGAATGAAGAAAATTCTTCCAATTACGTCAATTGCTATCGAATCAAAAAATTTATTTTTCCCACTGTGCGAAGATTGCACTACGAAAATAAACGATTTGATAACATTCCAAGCACTTTAATTTTCCCCATAACCAAATTACTACTCGAGTATCGTTGGCGAGGCTATTAACATGGCGGAGACGTAATCTGGTACACGGAGAAAATGGATTCGTTTTGTATAGTGAGAAATACATTTTTTTTTTCAAGAATTTCAGAAGTATTTATAGGCACCGATTACAAACTGTATAGTATTTTTCGAATTTTCCAATTTTTCGTCCCTTCAATTTTAAACAGCTTTATATAGATAGCAAAAAGTGATGCACGTCAAAACTATTTCATTTTGTTTTCGAGTGCTTTTCATCGTGTCGGACTAGCACTTACCGATAAGTGGAAATGTATTGTAGATCACAAATTTTGATTGTCAGCATAGTGAATTCTATGATCAATACACGAATATACACCGAATACGTGTGACATTTTAGCATACATATAATTTTATTTCAGGCTTGCTCGAGCCTACTTTACAATATAAACATTCAAAGTGACTAGAACCATTTTTTTCATGCTTATAGAGAAAAAGACTCTTTAGCTTTTTGAATAAAAGGTATGGGTTTTGGTCTCTTTGCTGTGGTGGATAAAACAATTTTTATTACTGCTCTTCGAATTAATACTATATTCCTGGTATTTTCCTCTAGAATTTTCAGCCTCGTTTTCTCTTTGTAGAAATTAAATCAAACCATTCATTTTCATGGCACAGTTGTCGCGGTTCACGTATCCACCGATAGAAATGTTCTGATAGAGTTTCCTCCCGGCGGAGCAGTTGTTCTACGTCCGCTGGAGTCGTTACGAGTATCGGTATGATTAATGGGCAAGTCTTTATGGGATTTTTTAGGGTCGAGTTGAACTTTGCTTGACGATGTTTCGGTTAGCGTTGCGTAAACGCGCTTGTGTGTCATTTGCGCGGTGAAATGCTTGCTGCACCACATTCAGAGATGTTTAGCTCGATAAGAAAGAGCAGAAAATTGGTGGCAGAAAGTCGGGGTTATTAAAGCGCGATATTTCAGGGCAATTTATGAATGCGAATGCGGACGCGATTTATCGTTGGTATATCGTATCGCTGCAATTTTCGATCGGGACGGTGGGCACGTGTACTTGATTGGCCGTAAAACACTGATGCCGGTCGGGGAAAGGTTGCTCGAGAGCGCTATCCGAGTTGACTCTCGTAAAAGTAGGGCTCGGTACGTAATTCTATGAGGTCTGTATAGTGGAACGTTCGAAATGGAGCCTGCTTTAATAAAGAGAAACACTGATTTTCCATCGTCCTTAATATCATAACTATCCGACGATCATCGGTGATTTTTATTCGACAAATTAGCAGCAAGTTTTGCAGCGAATTGATTTAGAATTTCTACTCGAATGATCACGGAGATAGACTTCCAGGCCTTTCTTCGTAACAAGTCTTCGCAACATTAAATAAAAGAAAATAAATAGTATTTCATAAAAATTGTAAATTGATTATTTGCTATAAAAAAATAGTTACTTACAAACGTCATAATCAGTTTCGGAAGGAACAATTTAAAAATGTAGGCAGCCTTTTGAAGATGTTTTACACTGAAAGAACGAAAATATATTTCTTGAAGCACTTGAGTTATTTGTTTTCGGTTAAGGTAGAACTTTGTATATTGTTTATATTGACTTTCTCGTGTTAGTTCAAATTCGAGAAGACGCAAATTTCGAAAATTTGCATTTGAAAAGAAACTGCCAAATGAAAAAGACGAATCCGTTCTTTCAGTCTCACGGACTAAAATCCGAAATAAAGGACGAGCAGAAAATAGTACGGATTCCGGGATTGAAGGTTTTTGCGAAATATCTGAAACGTCGCATGATCCTGTACGTGTGGAGATCCGCAGCTTGCAATGACGATATATACCGGTCGATTGCATCATAGATTAAGGTCAATGGGAGAAGATATTCGAACGAAATGTAGACGCGATGGAGGGCAAACACATGATTTACGATGAATGTAAATGAAGATACTCTTTTTTATGGTTCATTTCTTTGAAAAGGTTTCCGCACTTTACAAAGGATCCGCCAACAAAAGAGAACAAAACGTTGCATTCATTCAAAAATTCTTCATCGCATCAACGGAAGTCGATGTTGCTTAACATTTCTGGAATTTTATAAATTCTTCGTTGATATAATATTTGCTTTGAAAATTAGATAGTCTCGGGGCTCCAACTTCGTAACGATAACACAACGATGCTGTAGGCGCGTCTACTTCATGTGCGCGCACGGACATTTATGTACACATTTGAGCGTACACAACGTCATTCTACTCGAAACAATGACAGGATCGCTCTTCGGATTGTATCTCGAGGGATGTAAAAAAAATGATGAGAAGTATTTTGTAGCTTGAAATTTCTATTATGCTTTTCAAAGCCACACGGAAAAAACGAGGCCGAAAATTCTGGAGGAAAGTACTAAGAATATTAGTATCTCGGGGACAGTATATACGTACTGGATTGCAGCATTAATTCGAAGAGCAGTAATAAGAATTGTTTTATCCACCATAGTAATAAGACCAATACCCGTACCTTTCGTTCAAAAGACTCGAGAGTCTTTTTCTCTGTGAGCATAATAAAAAATCTTTTCACTTACTTCAAATGTTTTATATTATAAAGTACGTAAGAATATTACGTACGAATAATTAATAAATAAGTGATATAATTGTATAAAATAATTAAATTATAACTATATCATTAAAATATAAATATAAATACATATTATAAAATAAATTTATAATAAGAACATTATATATTTTATATATAAATTACAAAAAATAAACGTCTAATATATAATAATTAAAAAATATTGATTAGTATGTAACAATTAATTACAATAAATATTTAAGAGTTTAAAATATTTAAATTAAAAATAAATTATGATTTTAAATTCAAAATTTTGATATTGCAAAGTACGGGCAACCCTGAAAATACAACTATGTGTATGGTAAAATGTCACACGTATTCGGTGTATATTCGTGTATTTGTCATAGAATTTATTATGCTGACAGTGAAAATGTGTGATTTATAATACATTTCCACTTATCGGTAAGTGCTAGTCTGACACGATGAAGTACCCTTGAAAACAAAACGAAATATAGTTCTCACGTGCATCGTTTTTTGCTACCCACATAAAGCTGTTTAGAATTAAAAGGACGAAAAATTGGAAAATTCAAAATATACTATATACTGTTTGTAATCGGTGGCTAAATATTTTGAAAATTCTTGAAGAATAATATATTCCTCACTATACAAAACGAAGCGTTTTTGGAAACAATTCCGAATCTGCATTTTCTTGACGAATACTCCCGAAAATTGTGGGACAGAGTCTATCAGACATTTCATTTTTGTGGAACGTACCATGTTTCATTCAATGAGTTTTGACACAGTCTATTAAACGAGTCTGCTCTTCCAGCAAAACTCACTACGCTCACATGGCACGAGACTGATTGGAAGCTCAAAATTCACTTGTCTTTGGGCCCAACGAAGTTTGGGTTTTAATATGGCACACGTAGAAAAAACGATTTTCGTATAATTTTTACAAGTTTGTCCAATTATGTTAAAACTGATTGAATTTCTCCCTGTTATTCGATCGAAACGATGTTTTTTTCCTACTCGTTTCCTTCGTCATACCCCAATCGAGAATCGTCGCAAAGACACGAGATCGGGAAAAACGCATTGAGAAGCCTCCAAAATAAGAACCATCGGCGGCGACGATTCGTGAGATATTTAAAGCTCACGCGATCTCGAACTTTTCGCTCGGAATTCGATCCGCGAGTCCTGCCGAGTTCAAGAGTTAAAAACCATTGACAGCAGCCTGTGAGGATGGATATAATAATGCGCGTGTATAAATCAGCGTGCAACGATCTCATTTTACGCTCGCATAAACCGATGACACACCGTTCGTCGGTGGGTCACGTCGTCATCGTCATGGTATTGGCGTTGAGCGGATAGCCCTCGATGGTTTTGCGCTTAACCAGCATGCTTCGAGTGCTATCGTGTGGTCACACCCATGCGAGGAAATAACGATCGCTAGTCTTCGCACGGCTCTTCGCTTTTCACCCTTTTGTATATAATCGCATTACTCACGTATGAATACAGTCAAACTTCCCGTAACGGAGAACGCTCCGATTAATAAATTCCGAAGGATTAATCCGTATTCAATCGGTGTTAAAAGCTGGCAACATTTCGAGCGTCGAAAGGAATTATTCGTTGCGATTTCGCCTCGTTCGGTACGTGAAAAATGTGCACGAGTTTCCTCACGTTTATAATCTTTTCCATTTGCCAACAGTCGAGCTCCGCGTGCGGTTCGAGCCTATTTGAGTTTTTGAGCCAAATGCAATCTCCGTCAGGACGGTCGAGCCCCGAGAAGCAACGCTTTCTCTGGATTGGAGCCCGACCACCGGAGCTGGGTCGACTCGCAGCCGTGATCTGCGATACCATCGGTTAACCGGTGCACTATTAAGGGGCTACCAACGGTGCGATAAGAGCCGTTGATCGGAGAGCACCACCGGCCACGCATCACGACAACCCGAGCATTCTAGTGAGTGGTTTTTCGTTTTCCTGTCGCGCGAAATCGTACTGCTCGCGTTTCAGAGCGGAGCTGCGCGAAATGATGTAAAACACCCTTCAATAATTCCAGTAATTCTCCGATTTCTGCCGAATTTTCAATTCGTTGCTTTTCTAGCTGCACCGATACTTCGTGAAATAGAAAATTCCTCAATTACGAATGTTTTTTTCCTTTATTTCGTTGGACTCGAACCTTGCAAAATTCATCATCGTGAGAATGTCCGTTGAGTGCTGCTTCGATAGCCAAACTATCAGCAAGTCTACTGTACAGCAATATAAGGGAGAAGCGAAAAAAGAGTGAAAGCCAAGAGCTCGAATGTCCATAAAATTGGAGGCTGAATGTATAAAAATAGAATAAAAAAACCACCGAGTATGAGTGAGATGAAGAGCAGCGACTAAGAATCAACGATAAAAAGGTAAGTGTAGAGCCAAGCACGTTGCTATGCTTATCGTCAGGGAGTCATGCAGTCCGCGTTATTACGAGGATCAAAGGTACGACCGATAACTTGTACGCTGTTATGGGAGATTTTTCCGCGGGGTTCCCGGAGCCACGAATATGCAAGTCTTAGAAAGCTTTGAGACACTAATTTTTTGTTTCACTAATCGTTCAGAGTAGGTTTTGGAAAACTACGAATTGGAAAATCATCAGGGAACAAAATTCGAGATTTACTCGAATATTTTTAGATCACTTCGTTGGACTCCAACGTCGCAAACTTCAGCGTCATTGCTCGACTAATTACATGTGTGCGATTGTCTCGTTCCATACGCCCTGCTGCGTCTCAAACGAATGAACGTTTTTTGTTTTTCTTTTTTTTTTTTCTTTCAAGAACGTGGGAACCGAGAGGCGCCTATGTCGGTGCATTCGTGCAGTTAAAAATTGGCATGCGCGCTCTAAACGGGGTACGAGAAAACTTGTGTTTGAATCACACCCACTTTGCTCGGTCGCACTCCACACGCACGAGTGCTCCATGCTCTTTGTATGGAAAAATGCATTATGAGAGATTCTTCTTTGACCACAGACGCGCATTCGCGTAATTGGATAGACCCCCGACTTTCCTCAATTCGGAGTTACGAAGCAGCTTAGTTATACGAAGGAAAGGTCTGTGTCAATCTCTCCTCTTTATTCTTCATTGGGGTCACGAATAAATGTGTCATGTTCTATTTTACGTCAGAGACGCTATAAAACGTGGGCGTTATCCGTATAAATAAATTCGTTGAGGCTTTACTCCGTACGCCTCTCTCCAAATGCGGGTGGTCGAGCACGTGATTAACTTTTTAAATTTTCACGGTTTCATAACACTCGCTCCTGAGGATCCTCTTATTATTCTTGTAATCTTTTTAATTGAGTATTATTGTAACCGCGCTCCACGCAATAGCAATTTCGCGTGAATGAGCACTTCATTCAATGCGAACCGTTGAGTGCACGGCTCATGAGATTCGTGAGCGAATTTTCAACGCTCCGGGCAAATCTCGGGATCGCTCCGAGCGTCTCATATTTTCGAAATCTTCGTAATTGGCTTCTGTAAAGTTTTGGCTCGGTTCAGAGCGCATTTGTCTTTGGAAATGATTATGTTTCGAGCGAATTTATCGAGGACTGTTCTCGTAGACGAATGAAGCATCATTTTCGAAACGTCGAGTGGGCTTTGGAAGGACAATATTTCCAGTCGAAAACCATTCGCTTTCGTTTGCCTGGATTTTGAGAATTCGAGGAAAAAGTTAACGACTTTCGAAGAGCTACTACTTCCACCGTGAAGTCTCTCTCGAATAATAACTTTACGATTTTCGCGACTTCCTGGGGATCTCTCGGCGACGAAGCGTAGGTGAGCTCGAGTCAACCGGTACGAAGCATCATTCGCCTATTATATAAACGGAGCAAGGAAAACGACGAGGACTTGGGTTAACGATCTCTTTTGTTTTTCCCTCGTCTACTGGACTGCAATTGGATCGTAAAAGCTGCGTGCGAAGAGCACGACACTGGAGATCTCATTTTATGTGCGTCAAACAAAGAATTTATAATGTGCATTTGTACCGTGGAAAAACGAGCTCGAAGTGTGGGAGACAAAACTAGAAACAAAACAAAACTAGCTGCATCGATCCGGTTTTTAATGGTTAAACGAAAATTTTCGCTCATCGTATGTCAATGACTCTCAATGAAAAATGTATCATTTTATTTTCGTAAGCTTTTAACGCGATTCCAGGATGGAGCGGTATGGCTCGATGATCTCATGCGGAGCCAAACGAAATGTCACATTTTATCAAAAAATATGCGTTCGCTTCACAATCAAATTTACTCCATCCGTTTGTGTTTTTGTTATTTTTATTCGATAATTTTTCAACGAGGGCATTCTGCATTTCTGCGTTTCTTCAATATGGAAAAGTGAGTTTCGAATGGTCGTTCGGATGAAAATCGAGCAAATTATTTAATCGACACATCGACGTGATTGGGCGTTCACGAGTTCAACGACTAGCCAATTATTTGGCAATATTTGAGGGAAAATTCGAAGAATCAGTTCCTGAAGTGGGTCAAACCGAGATTTTTTTCTGGATGACCTCAACTGGAGCCGAATTCATCGAAAGCCTTCACGGTCGTCGGTTTCTCTGTTTTGAGCTTCCACTCGTTATTATACAATATTGAAAGTTTTCCTCCAAAATGTGCGATGTGCCTGTAATTACTTGCCTGAAAATGAGTCACTTCACGAAACCCTCTCTCGGGGATATTAACACAAAAAAGGGGAATCGTGTCAATAGTTTTTCACTCTTTTCTGAGGGAGCTGAGCGATTTTTTGTCGAGGGATTTAATGAAAGAGGAAAATAAGTGAAAAACAGAGCCCACGGTTTGGTCTGAGCGTCCTATCTGGACCAACGAACACACAGTTCCTGTTCGAGTGTACACGTTTTGCCACATCTGTGAGCTTGTACCTCACGAAATCCTGGAGAGCTCAGCGAGCATGGACCACTCACAGGGGGTTAACTGGTCGCTCAACGCTTCGCTGCATTCAAGAACTTTTATAATCTCAGAGAGGTTTCAAAGCAGGAGGAGAGCAGGGAGCAAGACTCGAGGAGTCGAGTGCGCTTATTCTCATTGGTCATTCAACGAATGAATAAATATTCTGATGGAAGGAAGAACAATGAAAGTATGTAGATATTCTTTGGACAATATGAGAAACGAGAATCGATTTAAAACCTTGAAAAGAAAAAGTGCGGGCCTGGAAAATAGTTGGAACGATCCTCGATCAAGCATTTTTATTCGAGTCCCTTCAATATTCAATGGCTCTGAATCGAAGCCACTCCAAGTAACAGTATTATTGAAATACCTTGGAGTAGAACGATACGAAGAAGCACGAATGGTTGGAGCAAGGTTATCGACAGAATTAGTCCGATAACCGGGCAACGATTTCATTTATTTGAGTATTTAAAGCCTTTTAATGAGAACTTAGCTGCTGCTCGGGTCAAGTGAGCTTGTAACTTTAGCGCTAGAATGTAGGAGCTCGAAGGGCTTCGAGTAAAAAATTCACCCTCGTCGAGTTGTGCAAGCGTTGCGAAAACGAGGGCTCCGGTACGGCAAGACACCGGAAACAAAAAATTAGAACGGTCGAGGGAACACACGCGTGACAAAGGGTGAAACGAGGATTGTTCGTTTTACGCTCATCGTTTATTCGCACATGAGCGAATTTCTTTCCCGATCGATCTTTATTACGCTCGCGGACCCGTCGGAAGAAAGTTCTTTCCTTACCAGCGCGGAATTCGTGCGAAATTTGAACACTCGCTGTTTAATATTGTAGCTCAAAGGTAAAACGAGTTTCGACCTTATTCGCGAGATTCGGGGTTCATCGAAACTGTGATAATAAGCGGAAAAATCGCTGGCACAGAGAGCCCGCAGAGACGCTTTTCACGGAGCGTTTCGAGACAGAAGAATCGAGAGATCTTTTGACACGGGCAAAAAAGATTGTTGCAGAGTATTTTCTTGTATGAACCGGAGGAACAGTTATGAAAGAAAATTCTATGGAATCGTCAAAAGAAACGGAGAAAGGAAAGAAGAATTCTGAGAAAAAAAAAAGAAAATAAAACATTCGAAGGAGCAGCTTCTCCGAGCACGTGAACCGATAATTATTTTTTTTCGCAGCTCCGTTAAAGCGATGTTCCAAGCTTTCTTCGAGTGTGAATTACGTACTTTATGTTTTTAATTAGCGAGCAAGTCATGAAGTCCCCTGGCACGACGGAATCACGGCGTCTCAATGACGGATTAATTAGCGCGTGAAATTATTTAGTTCGCGATCACCTCCACCTCGTCTCGGATGCGAAGTTATGGAGTAAATATGCTCTGAAAAATGGGAAAATTTCGATGGGGGTAAAAGTTCGAGGCGAACAGGGCCCAGGCAATATTAGCGTGCTGATAGTTCCATTATTCACGCGTACGGTACAGAAGGCGGATGCAAAAATCTGTGGTTAAGAGGAATTTGGTACGAGATGGGGAAAGGAATGAACAGAATGCGGTGGGAAACGAAAAAAAGGAAGGTGCGCGTCGACCAAACACGCATCCGACAGAATCTAGCGGAGTTGATCTACTAGCAGGAGAAAAAATTGAAAAAAAATACATCAATGTGAAGAGAATTTCGTCAAGAGAGGAGTCTCGTTGACAGAGACAAGGGAGATAACGACAAGATAAAAACGGAATTCGCGTCGTTGCACTCGGGGCAGAAAAAAGCGATTGAATAATCGAGATGGTTGCAGAACCGGGGACTTTTTGCGTACCTCGATGACCCACGTCTGTTTCTTGTCCGCATATCAAAGTTGTTCTCACGTTTGGAAGAATAATCAATTGTAATGACTCACGAAAGTACGATGGGCGTTGAAAGTTATGGGAGTTTTTAAATCTCGTTGTAAATCGCAATTACGCAGCCAAACGACATTTACAATTCACCAGTTTTTCATTTCAGGAAGTATCGGTGCAGCTTGAAAAACTACGAATTGTGAATTCGGCAGGGAATGAATTAGAGAATTACTGCGGATTATTGAAAGATTTATTTTTTATAGCATTTCGTTGGACTCCTGCAAATCAGCGTCATACGCGGCCACTAAGAGAGTCGCGCGTCCAAAGAAAATGGAATGATGCTTCTCGCGAGTGCCCGAGAAACTCGTCGAATCAACGATGATCGATGGAAATTTTGCAATAATTGTTCCATCGATTCCGTCAGTGCAATGAGCACGTTTTTCGAAGCGTCAAAGTATGTCGAGGGCGTTGAAAAATATTTTGTCATTCCACTAGCTCGTTCAGGGCCTGGCTGTACTCGCTTATCCGAGAATGCATTTCCGTATAACGAAGCAAAGCTTGATGCGATACGTTTGTACTCGATCTACGTTTTTTTAATATCAATTTGTAATAGTTCGATGCAGTACCGCGGCAATGTCGAGACATCTCTTGTTCCGTATATTTCCTGAAAGATTGTGTCGGGAATTTGTCTCGCCTTCTCCATTCGTATGCGATAAAAGGGCGAAAGAGAAAAAAGGATGGTTCAAGGGATGCGAAAGAAGTTGTCTCTCGCTCGCTCTCTGCGCCTCGCTCCGAAGATGACTGAAAAATAGGATCGAGAAAATATCCGATTGCACCTGGCGTCGCAATTTTTCTCATTCACCCTGTCTCGAGTGTCTTCCGTGCTCCGATACACATCGCGACGACGATGCGAAATCGGCTTGGCTCTCGTCCCAACAGAATTATTCAATATTTCCGTCGATCGCTAAGTCCTCGCGGTTCGGTGCAGAAGCAGGACGAACGTGCGGGGTTGCTGGAAACAACGGCCGAAGATTTTGTCGTCGCGCAGACCAGCCAGTGACAGCTCGTTTCCAACGAGAATAATCCTCTCCAATTTTGCCCTCCCAGCATATTTCGCAAATCGTATTCCTGCCCGATAACTCCAATAGGTCATGAGAATAAACCAAGGAAGTTCGCGCCGCGTGCCACCTTCATTTCCGCTCCTTTTTGGCCCAGGAAATTGGACACTTCCTTTTTTATTTGGGGATCTACGGCAGACTATTTCGTGAAATATCACGAGCAGCTCGCCGGATTTTATTATTTCGTTGATTGAAGATTCAACGAATCTTTAATCATCATTTTCGTCGCAGATTTTGAATTTTTTATAAACTTTTGCTCTCTTAAAACTTCGGCTCGACGCTCTAATTATTTTCGAGGCAGCGAACGAAATAACCGAGCAACTCTTATTTGCTGTTTCGTATCTTCCCATAATTCTCGATCGAATCGTCTCCTCAATCTGTTATTTTCGTGTTGAAGCTCGCGAGAGTTCTGAGCAGGACATCCGTTCCATTCGTAACTCTTATCCAGAGTGCTTTATCTCCGGAGAATAATTACGGTGTGTATACCGAAGAGGAAAACTGAAGAGGAGCGATGCTACCGATTTTATCGTGTGCGAACTGCTCTTCGCTCGGCTCTTGTCTGCTTCATTTCCTCTCGAAAGTTCTCCGCTCTCGTAACTCGATTTTTCTTGTATTTTTTCGATTTAATTTACTCGCCGCATTCGAACACCAGATGCAGAGCGAGGACGAGAGCCGCGGTGCAGCATTTCTCGATGTAATTCTCCCTCGAGCCTTTTTGTTTCGTGAGTCGAGCGAGAAGCGGCCGGAGAGATTGATACCTCATTGAGCTTATTAGAGGTCGAGGGTCACTTCGAATTCGGGGTTATCCTCTCGGAGCGTGAGCCCGGCTCGAGGCAACATTTTTCTCTGCGCGCACACTTTTTAATTGACGCGACGCTTCGATTCACGGTTTGGCGATTCATTTTCAGCGCGCCTGTGTCCGCGACCGCGTTCTCTCCTTCTCCCTACCCGCTGGTGAAGTCAATTTCTCATTTTTAACTGCTCTTCCCTGGACAATCATCGCGTTCAACAAATTGCCAACGACACAGACGTTCGAGATAAGAAATCTGAGTAACTCTCCGACGCGCAGTCTCATTAAAAAAAGTATTCGTTCTACCGAATAAAAGTTACTTCAATTACTCGTAACTTTAAAACAAATTGGTCTTTCCGGCAATCTTATTGTTTCAGTCGAAGGCTCCCAATGTTTTTCCATAATAGTGTAAGCAACGAAACCCCCAAATAATTCGCCCCCATGCTTTATTTTCTCCACAATTCCTGTGCTTGTGTTTGCCATTTAAAAATATTGCTAGCACTCGAATCTTCATTTGATTCAAATCTTTTGTTAAAATTCTGTTACATTTCAACTTTCGATGTTATCAGCATTCCGGTCATTGTTCTACTCGCACTCCTCTGCGTCTTCCCATTTCGTCACAGCATCACATTTGCGGATGCGCTCTGGCAAATACGCTGAATCGTCACTCGAGCGGGTGTCATCGATCTTCAATTTCTCGCTTCTCCTTCACCCTTGTCACATTTTCGACTCCAATTAGTATAAAGGGATTGATATCAAAGTCGGTTATCGTGCTGACTTGTCAAGGTGCGGTATCGAGCCGAGAAATGAGTGAGGTGGTTTAGTCGCACAATGCGAATTTTTCAAAGTTATTTGTTTCAATTGATAAGATACCACTGATCGGACTAATTTCTATTGACAGAAAAATCGAAATATCGAAAGAGTTTTTTAACCCATAATCGGTCGAAAAGCGTCGAAATAGTTTAATCCCGAGTAACTTTTTTCTCATCTAGATTGTGTGTACATCGATTTAATCAAATTTTCTTGATTTTTTAAGGGAATTAAAACAGAGCTAGTAGTTTCGGGGTGTGCCCAAAACCGACGGCTGTCGATTCGACAAAAACTTCTAAAATAATACGAACCGGAGAATTGTGCAAGCCATTCATGATCGGGTTGTGAAGGAATGAAAGTTTTCAGTTGTGAGAAATTCGGAGTGATTTTGTGGAGGCGCGACAGACGGACTCGAAACAATGAAACAGTTAAAAAAACGTTGTCTGGATGTTTTAAAAAATAAGATGAAAAGTTGTGTCGAGCTGATTGGTCCAAAGTGAAAGCAGATCGAATGATAGCGCGCGCGCGCGTTATTTTTAATTGGCTTGCGCTCACACCTCGCGCCTCAAGAGTTCGGATTAACGAGCTAAAACTTGGTAATTTATAATATCCGACGGAGGTCGACGGCCTCAGTTGTTTTTCGGAGCCGGTTGTATTCCGCTCTTTCCCTCGTGTCTGCACTTATTTACGAGGAATTTGTTACACCGTATTAGGCTTTGTTTCACGAGACGGCGGAGCGCAAAGGGCGCGGAAAGTTCATTTCGCCCGAGCGGACATTGATCAGCAGTTTTTTTCGAGCCCTCGAGTCGGAGCTTTTTCTGCATCTCAAGCGCATTTCGCCTCGAGGCAAGCTCACAAGATGATCGTTAACGTTTTTTGTACCAGTGTATACCGAGCCCAAACCGAGGCTGGCACAAAGGAAGCTCAAAAAAATCTGATTTACTTCCTAGTTTCTCCGTTTGTCTCGTCCGCCGGTGTGCTCTACGCGCGGCAACAATTATAAAAGAACGGTGGAAACGAGCGAGCGGATGCGTATGCAAAATATTGGCGGAAGCTCGTTTGTGCTGAAAGAAACGAGGCGAAAAAAATCCACGCACATACACACACATTTACGAATGCGTAATCGATATTTGGACGAATAGAAACGAAAAATGAGAGTGCAGTGGCTGTACGGAGGAGTCTTTTTTTTGGCGCGTTTTTCGTCGTTGCAAAATAACCCGAAAACTTTACCCGCGGGCTCGAATATTCAATTGAATTCTACTGAAATTATTATTCAATCTCGATGTTTCAATTGAGATTGAAAACTCAGAGATTCGTCATTGAATAGGGAAATCCGAAGGAACGAAATTTCAATGGGAAAGAACGTACGTTTTTCGGCACTAAAGAAACAGTCCGGTCCTGTTATAGCAGTGGGCTAAAAGGAAAGTAAATGCTGTTGCACGGGCTTGCTCGTATGACTCGTTACAGTTGATTTTATCCGCATAATGACTAACGGGATGCGAAAAGATCTCGTCAATGTGCTCCGGTACGCCTCAATATTCTTTTTTCTTTTTTCTTTTTTTATGTTTTAGCTTTTCAGCCCAAGAAAAAGGACCTCTGGGGAAGGTAACCCCGGAAGAAGGAAAAGAATGAGGATAAAAAACGAGGAGGCAAGAAAGAGAAGTGATGTAGCGCAATAAGAGACGTGAGAGAAAGCTTTTCTTCACATTTTCTCCCCCCCCACCCCTACCGATGAGCGAGGCCGAGCGAGCTCGCGTAATACTCATGGCACCTTCTATCCCTCTCGTTTCAAGGCGTCAGGGAGTTTCCCGCGGAAACGAAGTTTTTCCCCGGGCGAGCATTTCTCGCACTTGAGGAGGCGCGCCATTTTACTTCCATTTTTTTTCCACTCTTCTTCCCTCGGAGATAAATTCGTTCCGTTTTCGTTTCTTCGCGTGTCTGTTGACTCAGCCGAGCCGAGTCGAGATGTGAACTTGCCGAATAAACGTACATTTTGCGGCGGTCTTTATTGTCGTCGCGTCAACAGTGAAAATACCCGAATTCGACTTGAGCACAGCTTCTCATCGTTACTACAACGTCATCGATTTTCACGTCCGGTAATTCGATGCATCGAATCTGAGAGAGCTAAAACTTCGGTGCTGGGTTTTTATAGCTCAACGAGAATTAGCGTCCTCAACTTTCTGGCGGAGTCCCAAACATTATTGTTATGAAAAACGGTTTCTGGTGAACTCCTAAAATCACACTTTTGGCACGATCATTCTCGATTAGCTGACCGATCAAATTTACTCGCTGCATCCCTATTTATGGGGCTTACGAATAAAACGGAATGAAATATTGATCGGCACTTTCACACATCGCCGGACCTCGATAAATCTAAATATACATTAAATTTGGCAGATATCTGTGTCGAAGCGTTTGAACGCAGCCTTTCGTCCTCGGTTTCTGCATACGGCAGATTGGACGAAAGAATGAACCGTCGCTTTACCCGCGAGAGAGATGAAAATATAGAGAGAGAGAGAGAAAGAGAGAATGCGCGATTCGGCTCTCAACAATCGATGAAATTTTCTGCGATATGTTACACTTCGATGAATTTACGCACATACGAGAACACATGGATGTAAGCACGGAATATCCGTTCATGCGCGTTCGTGCACGATTGAGAGGATGCGAACAAAGAGATGAAAAATTCGGGTACGCGTGGCTTGATTTTCGTCACCGAGTCTTCATTAACACTCCATTCTTTGTCTGTTCTTTTCTCCTTCTTTCTCTCCCACTCTTTGCGGTTTCATTCATCTTATTTTCGTCGACGATTCGTTTTTTTTATTACAGTCCGGAAAAAGGATTTTTTTTCATCTCTGCTAGCACGAAGCAATTCGGTGCAGAATATATGCGAACAGAGATGAAGGGATCTGTTCAAAGGCATTCGAGACTGAATTCCGAGTCGAAAAATCCGAAAACGTGTTTTCCATTGGAACTCTTCACCCCTGATATATGCGCTGTTGTTAATGGGACTGGAAGAAGTCGTACGTTTCTACGGTGCGTGACGTCAGGATCGATAAAATTCGAGCTGGAGTTTTTGACCACGTGCTTCTCTATTCTTATTCGCTTATTTCTGAAAGAGGATTGAGGGAAGGCCGTGAATTCGATCGATTTAGTCGTAACCGCGCGCTTTGGGTCACTCTCGAAAGTGTTACTCCTGGCTTCCACCAAACCACTTAAGAGACCGGATACGTGGCACATTTTTGCGGGCAAGCCGAAAGCTTTTGACCTCCGAGTTACATGTTCGACACCAAAAAGTGTGGCACGATCGTGTCTTTTTATTTTAGTCTATTTTCGAGACGGAATTTCCTAGTGCGTGGAAACGAATCTTTTTGAAATTCGCCGTGACGACAGGGAAGCGGTTCAATACTCTGCTTTTTCTGTCAGTCAATCCCCAGCGGAGGTGCACCTGCTACGCCGTTCGTGATTTTTATAAAACGGGAGCTCTTGACACCCTGGCAGAGCCTCGTCGCCCACTTTTTCGAAAAAAAGCTAACGTTTCGCTCGCTCCGACTTTTTTACTATGAAAAAAACCTTATTTCGATTATTCGTGTACTTTGTACAAACGAATTTTTAGCAATTTCAATTTTTAATCTCTCTCCACGATGAAAAATCACAGTCAAAATTGCTTTCACACGATTCCACTTATTTTCTAACCGTTCTGACTTGAATTATTGATAACTCGTTAAGTGGATCCTATTAGAGAAACTGTGTGTTGGCCTTCCCGATCACGAGAGCTATTTAATCTCACGGGAATAAGAATTTTTTATGAGACGCTCTGTGACTGAATAGAAATGGCTTCCGGCCTGAACAGTCGTGTTTCAAATACGCGGAGAGAATTGAACGGTAATAATATTTAGCGTGAAATTCACTGTAAAATTCACCGCGACATATTTGACTGCAGGGCCAAGTTAACGAAAAGTATATTGATTCCTGTAACGCAGTGTAAAATTTCAAAGGTTTTGCGCAATTTTTAGTTTTATGATAGTATAAATATCGTTTAATTTATAGGAAATTTTAATTTTTCTTCTATAATAATATGATGAATTGCAGCTCGTCACCGCACTATCGTTGCTCGCGGTAATTTTTCAAATTTCATTCTCTCCGTGTACTCGGTTTCAAAACGTTCAAATGAGTGGCTCGTGATTAAAGCGGCCTCGAATAATTCGAATTTCAATGAATTTGTCCAAATCTTTAATTGTCTCTCGAAAACTTTGTTTTGGGGATAATTTGATTATTGGAATCAGGCATTTTCGTCCCACGGTTAGGAGAATAACGACCAAAGTCAAACATTTGCATCGGTCAAACGCTCTCCGTTGCCTGTCGACTTTGTTTGTTTTGTTCGATTCGAGTCAAGTTGAAAATTTTCAAATTCACTTTTCTGTTAGCGTATTAAAGTCGTCTGTTCGGGCTTTTTTTCAGCTTTGTGCTTGGGGTCCATGGATACGCGTCGATAGTCGGGATGCTTGCAAATTTCCCACGGAATAAATGCATACAATAAAAAAAGGATCGGAGAGTCACGCATTGGGCTCCGAAATAAATGCAGCGTTTGCAAGACCCGACGATTGGACGAATCGACACGAATCGTTTCTGGTGCACTCGTACGAGGCATTCGACGGAAGACAATCGCCCAAAACAAACTCGTATATACCGATTGTAGTGAAATTCGGGACAAATAAATGAACACAAAAAGTGATCAAGGGTCGTAGGATTTGTCAAGATTTGTGGATCGATCGGTAAACTTGATGGAAAAGTGAGAAATTTACGTGAGTTTTTCTTGCTTTGGAGGAGTGAGAGTCAATGAAAAACGGGGCGAAACAAAACGACGCACTGAGCAATAACGAGCGACGAAATGAAATCCTGCATTTTTAATGAGTCCAATAAAAATCAACTGTTAATTTTGTTCTCTGACAACTGGAAGTTCAAACACGCGATTCAGAGGTCGTACACATCACTTCAGTTTCGCATAAATTGGTTCTGAAGTGCACAAGATTTATCTCCCTCGCAAACGGTTTTCTCTTTGAAGCGCAGAGGCAACAAGCGCGATTCATTTGCACTACGATAATAAAAGCGTTTCGCCTCACTTGAACTTTTCCAATAGAGCGCGTTCGGGCCACCGGGCGTTCAATCTTTTGGAGGAATCAAGAAAGCTGGAGGGTCAATCGATTAGCAATTATCGCGTCGAAAAATTCACAAAGGAAAATCCATATCGGGAAAACAGTTCCGCGAACAACGGGGGGGCTGAGTCACTGTTCGGTCAATCGGATGTGCATCGGGCTGGTGCAAAAAGAGAATAATTGATAGATAAACAGACATCGGTGATAGCTGCTCGGAGTTTACGGTATTCAGGCATGACAAGGGGCTTTTGTTGCTTGCACTCGGACCAATGAGTTTGTACAAAAAAATCTAAAACAGCGAGATTTTTTGGGCGAAAAAAAAAATTATATTTCGACGTATATAATTCGAAAACAATAATAATAAAAGTATACGATTTTATATTAGGGAAATTGAATAATGGAGCCGTGTATTCGTATGGAATGATTTCTGGAAATCAGGTGTTTCAGAGCGTGAAATACTTGAATTATTTTTAATTTTTCTTTATGATTTTATTGGTTCAGGCGATAGCCACTGCTTTGGAAATCAAAACGCTCGTGAAGACCGTGGAGAAACATAATATGGGTTCCTGTGGAGTAGTTTTACACCGAATTAGCCCGAGATATCAGAGTTCAAAAATTCTATCGTAGAGTTGAAATACCAGTGAATGAACCCTTCAAATTTCAAAATTCTATGTTTTTTTCCTCGGCGCGAAAAAATCGCGACAAAACTCCAAATTCTTCTAATAAAGAATATGATTAATTTGAATAAACATACAAGAAAAAATAAGCCCATGATGAGTCTAGTCTTAAAAATCGTAGAATGGATCACTCTATTTTAGAGAATTGTTTGGAAAAAATAAAAAATGGCATTCGCCTTTAAAAAAAACGTTTTGTATTTTAGGAGCGAAAAAGACGTTGACATTTTTAATTCAAATTTTTTTTAATACTTTCAAGTGACAGTGCTCTTAAAAACAATAAAAACGATATGGTGACCTTTGCAGATATCTCAATTAGTTCAGGAATTATCAAGCTTTAAAGGTTTCAAAACTTCCAAAGCCCTTTTTTCGAAAATTATAACGCTCGTCAAAGAAGAGATAAAGATCGAAAAATTGGTATGGATACTCCTTTCATGGAGTATTATTTTATTTAAAAAAAAAAGTCCATTTTAATCTGTATACGTTAAAACACATGTGCGAGACCATACTGTCCGAAAATTCTCTAGATTTGATCATTCTTATGCATATGATTATGTATGCAATAATAAATCTCCGACGATTTTTTAGCTCCCGTCGTGGAAAAAATTTTTATTTAAAAAATTATAATGCGCTACTGGCAAAAGTTGAAAGGGCGATTAGCTTCGCGACGAAAACGAAACAAATGAAACAATTTACGGTTTATATTTTTGAGCAATTTTTTTCGCTGATTTAATGTTTCCGTTTTAGCCGTTATAGAACAACTCATGCGAAAATTGTACCGAACCCGAATCAACTCGATTTCTACATTCGTATTCTGAAAACGCGAATATTTTCAGTACTATTTTGATCCTCGTTGTTGAACATACCACACGTCACCACTCGCAGGAGAGAAGTCGATTCGACCCAATTGTATTATTTCACGCGTTGCGTGCGGACCTCGCCGTTTTTTCGAGCCACAAACCCAAAGCACACTAATCGTTGAACCCACCGAACCTGAGCGTTAAAACGAGGATTTGTATTCAGCACTTTCGTAAATAATTCGAGCACGCGGCATTACACGTGCGTTATTTTCTCGTTGAGAGGATTTAGCGGCGTCTGCGGTTTTCGCTCCCGGATTATGCGTTATTACACGCGATTGCACGATTACTTTATTATCTTTCTAACGAAAGATCGGTGGAGCATGCTTCTGTGGGTATTTCCGGACGAAGTATACCTGCTGCGTGGTGAAATACTGGCGAAATAATGGCTCGTCCGATACTCCGCGAAGCGTTTTGGCCTTTGGAAACGTTAATTGGTGTATAAAAGATCGAGGTTTTTCTCTCACGAGGCGAAAGGTTCGTGATCATCATTTCTATTTTTGATGTACCGAGTTATTCAGAGGCGCGTGGCAGGTGCCAGTTCTCGAGTTTCTTTCCGCATTTAATGCTTTTTTTATCTTCGTACAACAGCGATCCTCGAGCCACTAGATGAGCGCTCGCATTTCCTCCACATTTCTTTTGCTGCGTTTTACTATGAAAACGAGTATAATCACTAACGTTGACAGTTATTCACTGGCGCGTGTTAATGGCGACGATGGACGCGGGTGATCAGAAAGTTTATTCCTCATTACCGACCTTTTGCGTCCTCGTCGTCATTACAAGCATTAATTACCGATTATATTCGTACGGAATTATTACAATTATTGTCGTTTTACTATCAGCTCCCGTCTCACTCAATATTTTCCTCTCTGCGAAAGCGTTTTCGCTTTTCTTCTCGTTTCCTTCCTTCGCATAATTAAGCCGAGTTCCGAGCGACTTTCACGACTTAACAGGTGGTGTATCTGACCAGGTGAGTGGCTGACCGATCGCTGTGAGATGCCCATGAGTTTCGGCACCGAAGTTTCCATCCGCGGTGGAATTTCTCAGGGAATTTAAGCTGCTCGCGCTGCAATCTTTCCTCTCGCTGGCAGGGTACGCGCGGCTTCGACGCAACGAGAAAGTTTGACCTTAAATTATGCTCTGGGATCACACCCTGACAAAGTTCTAGGCCGGCACTCGCGAGACTTGGCGCAAATTCATCTAGTTTTTTCTAACGCGAAACGCGCCCGGTAAATATTCGATATCGCGGCACCAGCGATAACCGGGCTAAAATTTTTTTTACGTCTTTTGTATGACCTGTGAACAATATAAAAAGGTTTTTTATGTAGGCGCATGACGTTTTTTAGGTAAAAAACATTATTATCCTTATTACTATTATATTTAACACACATTTGACTCTGAGTCTCACTTTCGCTCGTCCTCCAACTCTGCAGTCGTGACCCCAACAACCCGAACAAACCAAAACAAACCCTAACACATTTTGTTTGGGTTTGTTTTGATTCGACTTTGTCGAACATCATCATGCTGATGATCCAACTCTGCGGTCGTGACCCCAACAACCCGAACAAACGAAAACAAAAAAGCGGTCGCTGTGGGATGGATGTGCACGACGGAAAAGGAAATCGGTGATGTAGCGACTCATATGATAGTCTCGTCGTCGTCAATGAAGGGCAAACAAATCCGTCAGTTCCTGACGCGCGCGCGCGCACGCACGCACACACACACACACACACACACACACACACACACACACACACACACACACACACACACACACACACACACACACACACACACACACACACACACACACACACACACACACACACACACACACACACACACACGCGCGCGCGCGCGCGCGCACATTTTGTGTTTTGTTTTGTCTCGTTTGTTTTGATTCGAACATCATCATGTTGATCATCATGTGCTCATGAGTTCTGTAGCTACGAACACACACGCGCGCGCACGAATTCATTTAGCAGATTTTGTCGAATACAATTTGTAAATTGTGTCAAATTTGTAAAACAACTGAAAAAATAGTTTTATTTTATTTTTTTAAGACCATGCGCCTGTTTAATATGACTGGCTATGGTTTAACCAAGTTATTAGGTAACATGAAAAAAAAATTCACCCTGATTATCGGTGGTGCCGCGATATCGAATATTTACCACGCGCGCTTCCGCTTAATTGAGGGTCGGAAAATATGGAATTCCCGACGTTTTGTCATACATTTCCAAATTTACGCCGGGCACATTGAGCTCCAATCCCAATTTAGCACTCCGATGAGAACAGCCACGTGCTCGGATGAATAAAAGAGAGGAAAAAATGGGTTCGAGCACAGCGGGGAGAATCATCTCCCTTCAGGGAGCTAGCTTGGAAAATATTGTCGTAATCAACGAACCGCATCGCTAATGGCTGAGTAATTACGTGCGACAAGAAGACGAGGTCATATTTCTGTAGGTACTCCCAGTTGAAATATGCTTAAGAAAAAATCAAATGAAATGAATGGGGCCGGTAGGGAGGAGGTTGTGCCCTACACGCTTTGAAACTGAAGCGGGAATGAGAAGTAAAAAAAGAAAGAAAAAAAAAGCAGTATTCGAAGGACTCGAGCCACTGGACGCAATGAAAAAGGGCTTTTCTGTATGAAATAAACTCTCACTTTTTTTTTCGTAATTACGTGGCTCCTCAATATTTTCTTTCCTCGTACAGGACAAGCTTTTATGTGGAATTTGTTGAAGCTTTAAAAAAGTCGCCGCTCCCTCATCATTTTATAAGCGAGTTGAATGAAGGGACAAATGTCAGGACAAGAGTCAACACGAGTGATGAAAGTTCCGCAATTTTTTACCCCTGAAATAGCAAATTCATGGAGATTTTTCAAGTGGATTTATCAAGCCCAAATTTAGCTGGCAATTGGCAACGAAGTTTGTTGGGATCCCATGCCCGTTGCGCCACGAACGCGTCACCGCCATTGTACGTTGAACTGGACTCTTCAAATCGGCGGATCGTCAAGAGCGTGGAGCGAAAGAGAGTGCAACAGATAGTGGAGGAGACAGGGGAAGAAAAAACGAATAATCTAAGCGAGATCCGAAAATAATTTGATAGAAGAAAAACTTGCTCGTGAGGCACGAGCGGAGCAACTGATGAGAAAAGATAATCTCGATATTGGAACGGAGTAAACGAATAACGATAGAAAATTAATATAAAGTAGCGAGAAGATATGAAAATAATGTGATGGTCGATGAATGAGATAAACAGTTAATAAAAAAAACGTCGATATAACCGAGTGTCAATAAAGTTGGACGTAACGTAACGTGAAATCCATACACAATGAAGGAACTGTCGATATTTCGATTCAGTTCTACAAACGCGTGGAGATGACATGAAATTAAAGTAAATCTGGCGTCCGCAGTAAAGAGGGAGACGGAGCAGAAAACCACGATTCGCGTTTATAGCTGCAATAGAAAAAAAAACACGTAAAAACTTATAATTTTAAAATAATCTGGTATCTTTAACATGAATATGGAGGAGAGAGAGAGAGAGAGAGAGAGAGAGAGAGAGAGAGAGAGAGAGAGAGAGAGAGAGAAGAAAAACACGTTGAGAAAAGAGAAGCAGAAGCAGCGGGTCCATGGCGAATAACGAGTCTCAATTTCACGAATCCCCATTTCCAGCATCATTTTCATCGCTTACCTCACTTGTCTCCTGCGCGCATTCATCGCCCTCATTCCAGCGATATAATCCATCTCCTTTCCCCGACTTTTTTCATTCGCGGTTCTCCTACGCTCTGTTATTTCAACTCCCATTCATTTTCTTCAAGCTCTCGCACCGGCATGTGTTTTATTAGCGCGAAAGTGAACTGTTATTTGACGTTGTAAATTTCATGAGAAAAAGAAAAAATACCTAATATGAATGTCTCTATCGAAACGATCACGTCGTCGAAACAACGATCATAATATGTTTAAGTAGAGCTATTAACAGCTTGTTCCCGCATACATACGCTCGCGTTGTGTTAGTCATAAAGCTTCTTCCATATCCGCAAATACGCGCCGTTGTTTGCATACACACGCCCGCGTGAATATCTGGGACATCGAATATGGGATTTACATAGAGTCTAATAAGTGGATTTCACTATTCCGAGCAATTCTCTTCGCGCACGTGCAGAGTTCCGAGCGCAGGAGACACAATATTCCGCTGAACGTAACTGCGCATGCAGGCATAAACGCTTTGAATTTATACAAATATATTCGACTGGCGATTTTCCGTTTGCTCCCGCGCCCCGCCATATGAAGATGACGCTGAAGTTTGCAACGTTGGAGTCCAACGAAATGATGTTAAAAATCGTTCCGATATTCGTGAAATAAAAAATTGGCGAATTACAAATGTTTTTTTCGTTCGTTTCGTTGGACTCGGACGTTGCGAACTTGAGCGTCGTCCATGAAAGCTCTGCAGCGTCGGTTGTGAAACGTGTGGGAATCCGGAGGGGCTTGTTGCGTCGCTGGAGTTCTGTGCCCTCGAAAATCCCCGACGATTTCGTTTTTTATATGTTTTCTCAAGGATTTTTCCACGTTGTTCTAAGCAGAATCGATCGGTAGTCGAGTACTGCAGCTCTCTTTGTGCGTGCATTGGGCTCAAAACGTTTTTCGAATCGAACGAAGATTCGATCTTGCTTCGGAGTTCCGCAACTCTTCTCTTCGCCAGCTTTTCAGAATGTTCTCCATTCTGTGGCGTCTCTCGTTAATGCCCCCCCTCCGGCCCCGCTTTCTTCGTGTCTGCCTCGTTTTTTCCAGCTTTTCCTTGTTTCTCTCTCGCAGTTATGATTCCGGCCAACGCTCTGACGCATTTTCTATTCTCTCGAGCCTCCTGCGACTGTCCTACATACCGAGTTGGCATCGGATTCTCCGCTCTGTGCCTCGATGGCTAGCACACCGCACAGCCCCGACGCTTCGAGCTCGTCTCTGGTTCTATTGTCCCAGTATCGAATTGCTGTATACGATCTCTTCGCTTTTCCAAGCCACGGATCTGGCCTCTGCTGGTTCAGGAATTTCAAAACACACCCACTGTTTCCTGGTCCCTCACTTGCTGTCGCTACGACGAAATTAGAACTGGCGGTCATGGATACGCGCTCGATATATGTCGCACTATTCGGCTAATCCGCGAGTCAATAATCTTCGGGTAAAGCTGCATATGCTACTTGAGAGAGTGCGACCAGCACTCGCGACACCGAACCGGCTGGCGGATCGATTTCTCAGTGAACTTCAAAACGAAATTGTACTACAATGCCATTGGAAGTTGAGAATGACCGCGAGCATGCTTCAGCAGAGAATTGATCCATGCTGCGCGAGCATTTAGAAACTGATCTGGAATTTTACTCCGTTAGTGCGCACATAAAGGTAGGAAAGGAAACGTTTAAAAAGTCAACGAAAAGAGGTGTTAAAACGAAGCCCTTTTCGTTCAGGGGAATTTATGATTTCTCAAAGACAATAGAAACTTTATTAGGATTCGGTTGAACAAAAAATCATGATAATTCGGAGCAAGACTAATTTCACACGAGAGGAGAATTTACTCACGTTTGAGAGTTGGAGAATTGATTGTAGCTGTAGAGTTGAGGTAATCGATGTGATCATTTTTGAGGAGGAACTTCACTGGATTAGAGAAGAATCGAATCGAATAGAGCATAGAGATTATCACACACACACAAATACAATAAGTTGAGTCAAGTTTTATTATATTAGTTTATGAAATCTTGAATAAATGTAATTCAAGTGCATGAACAAATATGACGCATTAAGTCAGTTTTGTCATTCGTTCGTTCGAACACACGCACGTAAATTTCATGACGTCAAGAATACTTGTTCTTTGGCAACTTAATTACAAGGGTGAAGATGTAATTATAACAGAAAATGACAAATATATCCGAACTAGTCAAAGTCAGTGTGACCATCTTCACTGTCAACACCAATCGATAACGTTAATACTCGATTCAAAGAATGAACCATTCATCGACCAACAAGTTTTTTAAATTTTACAACATCTTTTAAACAAGAGGTTTTGTTGGGCGTATTCGTGAGTGCATTAACGAACGGTCTAGTTCTAATGAAAGGTTGTTTTTTTTAACAATTGAGCCATTCAGTCTGACGTGGTTCGATTGGAATCGTTATTTCGGTTTCTATTTGTCCCGGTATCAGGACCATGGATCATTGACTGATCCGTGGCCTTAACTACTTAGCCAGTGTGCCATGTGTCAGAGTGCGGATTACCAAACTGCACGAACCTTTCCAGAGGAGGCTTCGAATCCGAACGGAGTTTTATTGATTATTTAACCCCGTTTTCATTTCTCGACCGATCTAACAATCTCCGCATCGTTTTATTCAGCTAGGTGGCGGGTTTTCTAGCTTGATTTTAGACTCAATAGAAGCTCCGAAGCGGGACAAAAAAACTCGATTTTAATCCATCGTTCTCGTCGAAATTAGGAGCGACGTTTGTGAAATAATGAACAATGTTACATGGCTCGCACAGAATCGACTCGAATGTGGGAATCTTTAAACCACGATTAAGGGGGTTCAACTTAATCAAAAATCCATTTTTTTTTATTGCATTTTTTGAAATTTTGAGTGGAACTATTTTTTTTGCAAAAAACGATGAAAGAAACGGGCTTTTTGTCATATTAAAAATAATAAAAAATCGTTTGATATGCGCCAAAGGCTATTGAATCTAAAACCATTTTTATTTTTCTTCTCCGATCATCCATTTTAGAGATTTTATCAACAGCGCACACCCATTTTTTGGGCCTGTTTTCTCCCCCGCTTTTCTGTACGAAAACTGAGTAAAGTAGATATAAAAAAAAATGTTTGTGTGTTTTAAGAGTGTATTTTTTAAGCCTGACACTTTTTATATTCATATTTATAGTTTATACCGTTGAAAAAAATTCGTGAAAATAGTCTTTTACTAATTTCAAGCTTGCTTTACGTCGCGAGCCTCTCTTTGTGACGAGGAATTCACGAACGCCGAGATATTGTCCCCGCAAATCAACCGCGGTGAATCAAGAACCGAGCAAACATTAGTTTGGGCTCAGCAGGACACCCGGTGGATGGTGCACAGAACTCCTTGCGATTTTCTCAAGCAAGATGCGACTCCGTCTATATCCGTCCGTCCGTTACGGCCTGGGCAAATATTTGCAAAGGAAGATTCAATCGACAATCAAGACCTCTCGGAGTCTCGTGGCTCTATGATTCGACCTATCGATTCCCCTCGAGGTCTGCGCTAATGCAACGCGTTGTATGGATGGAAGGCTAGTGTAGGATTCCCAAGAATTTCAAATCGAAGTATCGTTTGTAACGGATTGTTCAAATTTATGCTTTTTTTTTCTGAAGATACATTCGTAAAGTAGAAACACTTGTAACGATTTCCAGTTTCGCGATGAAGCTCAAGTTTGCCGGAGTCCAATGAAACAAACAAAAAAATTATTCGTAATTCTCTTTTTTCTTTATTCCACGAATCAATTGTGTAGGTTGAAAAATTACGAATTGCAAATGGAGGAGCAGGAAAAAACAGAATTTATATTTTTGTTTTCGTTCATTTTGTTGGACCCCAGCAACGTTGCGAACCCCGGAGTCTTCAGTTTCGGTTTAAATTCTCATATCGAACGCCAAGAGTGCGAAGGACCTACAGAGGAAGACGCGAATGAAAGACTAATGCACGAGAAGAGCGAAAGGAAAATCGTTAATGGAGAACAATCGTATTTCCAAACGAATAAAAGCTTCTCTTATCGTCCATTTATGAAGGAGTTTTTCCCTTGTAAAGAGAATATAATCTAGCTGCGATAAAGGGAAGAAAAAAGTTTGTCGAGGCGATAGCCGTATTGATATCGAGAGGGTGATTCGCGACGAAATACAAACCCTCTCGATGGATTCGTTTTTCGAGCGTTTCGCAGATTCGATATCAAATCGAATCTCGCCGGGTGTGGAGACGGGAGTCAATATAAAGCGGGAAAGAGAAAAGTGAGAAAAATCCAGCTCGGTGGCTTCTTCCTCTCGGTGTAGTCGACTTTCCGCCGTGTACGCGTTTGGCTCGTAGATAGAAATCAGACGAATCCGATCGAGGATCTTATGGAAATGATGCGAACTCGAGCACACGCAAAGTAGATTCATTATTCGGCCAAGAATTGTAGCGCAACTGAGGATATTGCGTTTCTCAAAGCGTCATGGAGAACTTGGAATGCTCTTCGCGCGTGCATGCAAATGCTCCTGAAGCCATCGACGTTTGCCACAAGCAATTGCTTTAATTGCTCTGAATACAAATGTTATGCAATTAATTATATGACGTATATGTACATTACTCACTCAGGGTAGCATTATTGGCCCTCGATTGATCCGTTTGCGACCTCAGCTGCCGCAACCGGTTCAGTTTACTCTGCTGCTGATCAAGCCGGTGTCTCAGTCTTGCAAGTCTGTCTTGCTGTGCTGGTTCCTGTTTCACAAAAATAAAGCAATTAAAATTCTCTCAATTCACACGTAGATCGAGGAAAAAAGTCACGTGAAAATGTTTTTTCATTCAACTCCTAACTCCTTCTTTGATCGAAACATTTCAAATTAACTTTATGAAAAAATCTTATTTTCTCTCTTTACGAGCTCAAGCTAGATAACTTCTGGAGTACACTTTGCGGTAACGCGCTTGACGCGCGGGCCGAGCAGGCTAACCGTATAGAAAACCCCACGGAAAGGGGCGGCTGCACTCTATCGAGTTTCACTCGGCCATCGGCACGAGAAATTCGGAAACGCGCAGTTGAAAAGCTTCGAGGAAATTAATACTCGTGGTTGGATTGAGCGATGTAGCAATCGCTAGCACATCGATGGCTGAGTCGGTACTTTTTCTGTGTGTACAACGGTCCCGATCAATCAAAAGTTCGTACACAATTGTGGCTGCTGCGCGGGCATGATTTTCCGCGGTGGCCTTTGCTTCCGTAAGAATTGAAGGAGCCTCGCAGGATCGGGGCTGTGATTAAGTCTATCGGGGAATCCAATGGGAACACACGGAAGCTCGTCATTTGGGGAGACGGCGGGAGATTTAAGTAATGTAACAGACTCGTAAAAACTCTCAAGGGCGTGCGGAGGGAAATTAAATAAAAAATGGAAAAATATATCATTGAATATGTAATTGCGATCTCGTTCGTTAGAATTCGTTTATCGTTAATGATGTTCCATTTTTTACCGTCGCCTCATTCACGCAGACTCCTTTTTATTATGTCGAATGATTAATTGGGCGCATTAATGTGCGCAGGGAACGGATGGAACAAGGGAACGCAAATTGTGGTCTCTATATGTAGAGCACTCGGAGGGAAATCCCACGGGGGGTATCGACCTGATATAGTGTCTCTCTATACGGAGTCTCGAACCCGAGCGTGAGCCGTGAGGATTACGAAGACCTACTCGGTGTTCTATCGTACTATAGGATCGGGATATCAGCCCGATGTTACATCGCATGTGCGGAAGAGAGATTTCTTCGGAGAAAAAAAAGGGAAAAAACGTTGGGCTGAGGAAAAGAGAAAAAGCGAGGAAGAGGGAGAGCACCGAACGGGGGGCTTCATCGGTGCCGATTCCAAATAGAAAATATAGACAGGAGTATTACGTCAAAATACCAACCTACAGGGTGTCTCTTTCGAGATCATCGAAATTTCAAATTACAACGGGAGTCGACGAAGCAAATACCATTTTTTTATTTCGCTCTTTCCTGATGAGATTCGAGTCGTCAAAGAGGCTGCCAATACCGTGCACTTTTACTGCACGTTCGTTGAAAATTGTTGGACCGTGGCGCGTGGTTCGAACTGTTTTCCTCTTTTTTCAATTTACTCTCAGGAAGAATCGATAAACACTGCCAACGATGTTCCAGCGATAAATGTCTGCTCCTCAACTTCGAATTGCTTACATTTCTCTTTTTTTCCTCAAAGTTTTCATATTGTACTGTGGATTAGGAGGAAGGATTCAGCGACCGATCGCGAGTTTATGTTCGTTTAGGGGAAATTTGGTTTTGAGATTGCGCAGGTTTCTAGCGCTAGTAGGACGTCTTCTGATGATACCGGAGATAAAATCATGCAAAAAATGACCGCGTGGAGCACAAATCCCCATGTTTCGTAAATTCCAGTCAAATTTGAAGAAGCAACTAGCTTATTTTGGTGCAAAAACGCTCGATCCCGACGCGCTATTCGCTCATTTCCGTGCTACAGTAATTATACCTATAAAAGTTCATTTTTTCCGCGCGTAAGTCTCCGAAGACGGAAGACGTTGCGCGCCGCGGACACCCGGTACACGTAGGCGACTAATATTCTATGCGTAGAAAAACAGAAGCACGACAGGGATACGCGACGTCGTCTCGGATCGATATCCATCGATGAGCACACTCTCGCCGTATATTATTATAATACGCGTGTATACATCACGGTGAAGCAGCATAAGATATTCGTGAGAAACAGGCCAATAATTTATCCCAAATTAACGAAACTTTCGTGAAATATATCCATAATAAAAATATGTACCTCGAACGGATGATGCAGAAGCAATTTGATGAATAAATCAATGCGGTCTTCGGAGCAGCAATTGAAGAAATTTCAATTATCTTCGTGACATTTGTAGAAGTGCCGAAAACGAATGGCGTATTTATTATTTTCCGGGGTTATTTATCCCCGCGTATTATTCGATTCGATTTCACACTGAATTTTCATAAGCTGCGGAAGCGCAGGCACTTTTAATGCCTTTGCATTAAACTGGGAAACGATCTTTGAGGCAAATTCAAGATTAACGTTTATTTTTCACTTAAATAACAAAACTGCAGTTTCCATTAACGCAGTTGTCGTCGTAAACGGAATTTTCCTCGCTACGAAGAACTTCCCTGTGGCCGGAGGGATTCGGTTCCAGCGCGCAAAGGATCGCGTTAAAGTGAAGAGAGGCAGCGATTAAGGGCAGTTATTATAAATGTATTCTCGAAACCTGAGCCCCCGTGAATTCCCGAGTCGAAATTCAGACGCGAGGGAATCGCGCTAAGTCGTTAAATAATAGTGTTTTATTAAAAGATATCCGGAGAAATTGGAAACTTGTTCAATCTCATTCCCTTCGTCGCTTCTCTCTCTCTCTCTTTCTCTCTCTCGCTTTACCTTTTACTTTTCGATGGGAGCGTTTGTCAAGTGACGCTTGCATATACTGTGGGACTGCATTAAACTTTGTAAGAGGATTTTCGATCGGGAGAGCGCCCATTGAAGATTCTAATTATCGATGCGAGTGACCGAGCCAAGAGCAAATTGTTAGTGTACTCGTAGTTAATTAGAGTCGGTAAGAGACTGCGGAGTGAAAATATTATTGGATCGTTAGAGAGGATTAAAATATTTCAAATGCTAATGCCCTGCATCGTCTCCTGCACTCATATTCAGCGTGTTCTTCCACTAAGGATGCTCATATTAGAAAAGAAGCTCGATGTACTGGTTAAGGGATTAAGTACGAAAGATTGAGTTTCCCGGATGCCTTTAATCTTTCACAATTAAGTTACATTTCACTTTATATAACTCCCTGGACATTCTAATGAACGATATTCGAACGGAAAACGGTGGTTTTACCTCTGACGTTTGATTTCTTTCATCGAGTTTGAGAAAGATATTCCGACGATGAATGTGTTCTACTTGCTATTTTCATCGTTTATGACGGGAAATATTGAGTTTTTGAAGAACCCGGATCGACATATTTGATGCGTCGACATATTTTATTAGTTGGTTTCATGATCTAAATAATCGTTTTATTCCTGGGTCTATTTTCAATTTCCGCTCAATAATAATAAATCTGTTAACGAATTTTCGGAATTTCGAGCTTTCGGTGACTCGTAAAAGTTCGGAATTGAACCCCGGCCCATTCGAATGTTGAAACGCGATGGAGAAAAATCGGTCTCGTATATTCTCTTCAAATAATTCGGTCAGTTTGCAGAGAAAGAGCACCAAGTTTCGAATAAAAATTTGGGAAAAAAGTTGATGAAAAAATGTTGCATAAGCGAGAGAACAGAGAAGGAGAATAATTTTGGTTCACAGCACCCTCGAGTTACAGTCGCGTAGTAAAAGTGTACTTGTTCGCGTGTTGTACGAGTTACGAAACTGCTCGTTCGAAATTGCGCACGATATATGCGCCGAGTGAAAGAGCCGGAAGGGATGTGCAGGAAAAAGAGTGGAGCAGCAGTGTTGATTTCGTGCACATCCAGAGATATTCCTGCACATACATACATAAGAATGAACGCTCGGTTGGTATGTACATATAAAATTAAAGGGCCTGCAGGAGTACGAGAATTCTCGGGGCTATTGCCATAATAATCCCTCGCGAGGCAAGAGTGCAGATACTGTTTCAGCATGTGCAACAAATATCCGGGCAAACGGAACCCCCCCCGGCATCGTGAAAAAGCGAATGAAAAATTCAACGAAAAGCGACGAAAAAAATTCGATGCACGCGTATATTAATGCGCGAGCGTACAGATATGGGTACGAACGAGAGGGTTATCCGGTGCGCGAGACACTCCGGAGTTTTATCGCGTATGCGTACGTCTGTCATATTAATGATAGATGTACACGTAAGGGGCTGCTGGGAACACACGTAACGAGACACACGATAATCGCCCACTCGACTAATGACTCATTGTCGTAATAGAAATTGCAAACTGGGTCGAGTTCCTTCGCTCTCGCGCTGCTTTTTCTACCTCTCGCTCTCGTGTTCCCCTTATTTCGTATTTGCACGCACTTAAACTAAGTTCACGAGTACAATAAACCACGTGCTAACGCCCATGAGAAATCATGAGCGAGAAAAATGCGCACATGCGAATTAAAAATGGAAAGCACTTTGAAGAGATCGAGCGAACAATTGCGTTTCGTCATTGCCTGCTTCACGTGCACGCTGCTCCCCATTTTTTATTTTTCCTCCCATGCCTCGCTCGGGTCACGCGTATTACGCGCGGCGCGCGACAACCATTCGTTTGTGAGCTTCCTACGTATGGGAATTCTATTCAAATCAACTAGAATTTCGATCAAACATTTTTCTCTAATTTTCGAGCGTTGGAATTACTCAAATTTCGAACAGCCGTAATCTTGTATTCGCATAAGCCTCGAATGATAAATATGGAGACAGATCGATTCGACTGGAGGTTGCAACGTCGAAAATAAATAAAGTGGAAACTTCGAGGTTCGGAGTTAACGTTTGCATCGAAAATAGAATGTTGTAACAATCGCCCGTTGAACGGCGACTGAAATATCGTTTTTCCGAAAATTCGACTATCTCTCGATTCATAAAAATGAAAACTATCGAAACATATATTTTCGAATAAATACGAATTGAAAGAAGGACTATTCGCGGTTAAACACGTAGTCTGCTAAATAGTCGATCGGAAATAAGGATTTCGGATAACTTATTTTGCTCCAATCTGCTGATATTACAAACGTTTAAAATTTCGAAATATCGACCGTTCTACAATTTGCTTATTTGACATATTAAATCGTGGGCGGTACAAAATAACGAAAAAATCACGATCTGGCAAGACACCGTCCCGGCTTGGTAAATCTCATGTACGTGTCGTAGCTCATCCCGCCGTTTACGCGAAGGAGGAAAAGACCGGATTTTTATTATCGTTTTTCCGGCTCCGTGACAGCGTGTCCGGTTCACCGGATACGCCATCGAGGCTATTCCTTCTCGTTTCTAGCTGAAAGAGAGACATCCGAAGACTGCGGAATTGCAGGGGAACGTTCTCCACTCAGATGGACTCGCAAAGCGGCCTCGATCGCCGGAAGTAAACTCTACTTATTGTATCTTTTTTCGTAGCGCGCAGTATACCGAGATAAGGGAGAAAGAAACAAGCGGAGAAAAGGAGCTTCGCGCGGTAAACGAAAACAGAGAAAAAGACGGGAATAAGACGTTCTGGTTGAGATTTCGAAAACGAAGTATACAGACTCGATTCGTTTGCTCCAGAAAACGAACATACACAGGGAAAACGAATGTTTGAAAGGATCCCGGCCAATTCCGAGTCCGAGCGAGAACACAATTTCCTTCTCCCGGGATCTTTGCACGCGTTTCTCGGCTATATTTTCCACTGTACAGGGTTATATTCGCCGACGAAGCTTTTCACCCTCCGTGCATTTTCCACGCCGCGTCGTACAAAACCACAAAACCTTTTTTTCCCACCTTTCTTTCTTCTTCGTTCTTTTTCATTTTCCACAGAGAAGACCATCTATTCTCAGGGCAAATCCTGATCGAGCATGCTATGGAAAACCTGCTATCGGATCGCGCGCGCGTTTGTAATGGATCGTCGAAATAAAAAAATGGCATCGATATAGCCGCGCGTGGGGGAAATGGATTCATGTCGCGTTTACCAAACGTTCGCTTGATGGATCCACCGCGATTCAGTTCGAATCAAATGTTCTCGATCGCGAGTCTGCGCCGAGTTATTGCTTCTCGGAGTGCACGATTGCAATCCCCGCGCTCGCATCGATTGTTCCTTTTTACATTTTCTTACCTGTGCTCCTCGGAGCACGGCGAGGCGGGCTTCTCGTTGTTCCAAGAGACGCCTTTGCTGGGCTATTTCCCGCTGTTGCCGCGCTGCCATGCTCTCGAGTTCGCTAAGCACCAGCACGGCACCACCCCCGCCCACTGGTAACTGCAACAAAAGTAGAAAAAACACATTTCAGTTACGATTCTTTGATTCCCTTCTATATTATTTTTCCTCCTCCTCAACATCATATTCATACCGAAGAGCAAAACTAGCCGCGACGTTGGCACAATGCGGGAGCGAATTCTCCAGGCCGAGATTGGACGCTGAAAATTCGAGGGCGAAATGAAAACATTTTCCGCGCAAATGGAATCTCCATTCGTCGAAACAGAAAAACGCTTAAATCAGCCGCAAATAAACTGAAAATATTGCAGCAAGTTGAGCGATTGAACTATCCGTTCGTGTTCCACGAGACGCTTTTGTCGTCCGTAACGTAAGTATATTTTAAAAAAAACGCAGAGTCGATAAATAATTGAATTCCAAATTGAAAGCGATTTACACGAAATATCACGTCGATGCACCAACTCGATCGGGGTATGAATTTCAAGCACGGAAATGCCTCGAAAATCGTGGCTAAAATTGAAATATAGTCGATGAGTCGATGAAATTGCGATCAAATTCTTCAGGATGGGAATATCGGCGGATGTTCAGGACTGCGCTGTGAATGGGCAGTGCTCGAAATGGGATTGTAATGTATATGAACGAGCTATAGAAATGGGAGTAAGGATTTTTCTCGAGATGAATCAAAGCCAGCGAGGACATATTTCGTGAGTTCATCCTGCTCCGGGGCGCGACGCTGCATAAGTAATATCGATATATCGCGCGTGTTTCGTATGAGCTCGCAGAGTGTCTTTTCGTATAAATTTATTATATTATATTCTTTATATATACTGATGAAAATGTATATATGTGCGAGCGAGAGCTTTGGGGGAATCAAACGGAATTTACGAATAGCTGGAAATACATAAGTCGTCTGCTCGTAGCACGAGGAAGAGTAAAAAGGGGCGAGCGAGACGGAGGATTAACGAAACTCGTCTCTTTGGGGACATAAAATCTTCACGTGGAGGTATAGAATTTCCGTGGTCGCGATGAGACTCTTTGGAAGTCCCTGCAGGATACTTTTTCGGTTTGGCTTCACGAGCGGGAATGTAGAAAATGCGTTATTCCTCATTTCGAAGGTTTTCTTTCCCCCGTCTCCTTCTGCACTTCCAGTCCGCCCGTTTTTATTGTTGCCCTCGTTATTTCCCGGGTCTTTTTCCGAGAGGAGATTGTACGTAGAGCGTAAAACGGTGAGACGGTGGTGAATCGTCGAATTGATTAAGGGCGATGAAGGGGCTTTGCGAGTTGATGCGAGAGCGCAGGAAAACGTGCTCGCGGTCATCGGAGGGCCTTGAAATTTTGGCTCCGTACCAAAAAACACTCTTTTTCCTGGTTCCTGCAGTCTCGCTCTCGGCCCGCGAGTTCTTCCCTGCTCGCGGCCAATCTCCGATGGCGAGCTTTGAAATTTTTATTCGTTTTCCCCAAACGATCGGTGCGAGCGCAGAGCCCAAGAATATTTGGCAAAACGCGAGGACGCGAACCTCCATTCGTCTCAACGTGCTCCTCGCGCACTCGAGGGAGGATCCCCGTCCCACCTTCGTAGGTGATTCGCATCAGCAAATTCGTTCGATCGTGACAAACAAACAACGCGTGAAATAAATTCAAGTTATTTTCTATATCCCAAAACATGTCAGGCTTCTGCTCACCCTGCTGTCAACAGGGTGGCACGTGCCCCGCGAATTTACGTTTTCGTATTTTCCCCGAGCTTCCCGTTATTTATACACGCGCACGCATATACAAACATTTATTCCGAATGCGCATCTGTGTGGGCGTGCACTTGTGTATATGCATATCAAAAGTTGTTGGAACTTGAACGTTCGCAGACGAAATGAACTATTCAAATTTTGATTAACCCATCTCCACTTTCTCAACAGCGATGTACGTCGCTGCGGTTTCCTCTGCATTTATTCATGTTTACTCTCTTGCAAACACTCGTATATTACACGTTTCACCGATACGACGTCTACTCACGAAAAACAAGGGGCGCACGTTCTACTTTCGAGACTTTACGTAAACCGAAGTTCTGTACAGTGACTAATCGAGTTAACCGGAATCCTTTGTGCGATACCGTTGTGATGAGAATAACTCGCTTATTTACCGGAGTTTATGCGGGTTATTCGAGTGTCGATATATCGGGTCTGCGGATAAAAATAACGCAGAGTTCATTTGCACGTAATAAGAATAAAAGGCTTTGAAAAAGAGATTGGCCAACTTTTCTTAGGACTGTGACGAGTGTTGTTCTAGTGAATTTTATTTCAACGACGAGTTGCTTCTTCACGCTGATTTTTTGTCGATATTTTATCTTCCAACGTGCCAGTTTCTTTTCAATTCATTTATATTCTTGCGTTTTTAATTTCCCATGCAATTTGTACTTCCGTCCCGGTGTGGCCGCTCCAGCCGATCTATCGCGCGCGCGCGTTTGACGAGGACGAAAAATTGACGCGAAAACGCTCACGCGAATCCCGTGCGGTGCAGCGCGCGAAAAACTCGCACCGTGTGCAGAGGCCTTAACGCAAGCGGTGCCCGAGCAACTGGGGTCCCAGGTGGGACTCGCTGGACCACCAGAGGCGCTTAAGCAGCATCTCTCCGGTTGACATGCGATGGGCTAGACGCGGTGCAGCACGGCAGCATCCGCGGCAAGAAAACTTACTTTCCGGGAAGCATCCGAAGCCGCCCACCGAGCGCTCGAGCACCGCAGCGAGATGCTCTTGTCGTGAAATCTTGAAAAATGGGAGCCGAATCTTCGGTATCTCGGCTGAAAAATGTGAAAAAATGTTCTCTGTCGACTGAGGATTTATTCGAGTGTGAAAAATTCTACTGCGCAAATGAATTCTTGATCCTGCTCAGTTTCCGCACTGTCCAATGAGACGTCTCGTTCTTATATAGACGTTTACGATTCGGGTTACCAGGCATGAAAATCCATTTGTAAAACAGATTTGTCAGCGTAATTAATACCCGAGAAATAGTCGTCACGAATTGGAGTCTGTGCGACCTCCCCGAACGAACGCACATCCGTAAATTAAGAGCGAAAGTTTTAGCAATCCATTAAAAGGCATGGCGTACTCGAAGAGGTGGAACAGGATGAAGGAAGCAGGAGGATATCCCGAGGTGTCTCACAGTGTGGTATCCTTGAAAGGTAATTCCAACTACTTCCACGTTCGGAGATAAAGAGCGATACGTGCTAGAGGTTGATCCATAATTCACCATGAGAATAATTGAATTATTGAACGAATGAATTAGAAGCAGTGATTCTCCATTGCGGTTGGCCAATTGAACGAGAATTGCGACGATTAACGATTGAAAGAATCGACTGCGCAGCGGGGCTCTTTAAATAGGAACTCGGGGAAATAAATTCGCCGCAGTAATTGAGCTTTCAAGGCAGACATGTTCGTTGAAAAGCATCAATTCGATGATAACGCGCGCTCACCGAGGCGCTAAATTAATCGAAATATTTTTTAAAATTAATTAAACTTTAGAAAATTTTCTCTGTTAAAACATTCCAATTGTTCGTGCCGAAACAAATTTTCGCATCGGCCCAATGCAATAGTGCGAGGAAAAATTCCGCAGCGTTATCACCGACTCGCTTTCTTTCCTCATGATTCGATCGAGAAGCTTCTTCGTGAATAAACCTGTGTAGACCCGCGCATGTATCCTTCCCCGTTGTGCGGTAGAACATTGTGCGAAGGGGTAGCCAACACTCACTTCCACATTATCTTGCCAGAAGAGAAAGGGTTTTGCGTTGATAAATTGTTTTAGCGGTTAAACCGAACTAGCCCGAGGAGGAAAAGAGGACGTGAGCATCCCGGACAAACTCGGGGTAACTAACGACGATTCCGCCTGCGATTCTCAAGGGTAATACGCGAAATGCTACGCGTAATATTCAATGTCGAATGAGCGAGTTTATTATGAATTTTAAGAGACTTTGCAAACATTGAGATTGAACGAGCCGAAATATTCGAAACAGTAGTAAACATTTTATAAAAGAGTTCGTAAAACGTGCTGCGAAGCACTACGAGTCCGGAAATCGATAAATTGTACAAAACAATTTTTCGCATTTTTCAAAATCACAAAGATTCTGGGTTCGAGTTTACCGAGTCAAAAAATCAGGTCCCAAATAATGATCGTAGCTTCAAAAGCAGCCGGAGATGAAAGAGATTAATCCTGCGTATATATTCATGAGCCAAGTTTTTGGCAACGTTGGGAAAAGCTTCTCCATCAAAGTGATGCGCGCAGCGTTGAGTCCGAGGGACGACTAAGAGTATAGTTTGAATAATGAACTATTTGCAGGGAAAAAGCCCGGTCACGGGGAGCACTCTGAGCTTAATAGCAGTTTTGTTTCCGCATGTATTTCGAGAGGGCATGAACGAGTGGAGAATAAAACTAATATGAGTTAAATACAGAAATTTTTGCGGTTACACGGACCACTCGGCAGCCAAGTAGCCTCGACCCCACTTTGACACGATGAGCTTCATAACAGAAGTGCGTGACTCGCGATGGAGTTTTCAAAGCCTCGCAAGACTCTTCAGGGTGAGATAAAAGGCCCTCCTCGCTCGTCGTTTTTTTTATTGTCTTCCATTTCGATGATGATCTCGTAATGAGTTTGTTTCGATGGAGGTCGAAACGGGTGCGCGTATCGTGCGCCATTTTTTCATTCTTCATTAGAAAGAGGAGAGCGCACACAGAATGATCTTCGTAATTAACTCGTGCGAGGCGTTTTTTTTACCGGCGCAGATAGAAGTGAGCGATATCGTTTCGGCATGACGTTACGATCGAATCGTGATGAGTAATTGTTCAACACATATTTTTTCATAATCGATTCTGTAACACTCGAACTTTTACGAGTACATATTTCAGTGCTAACGACCGACGCTTCGGCGCACCTTCGTCCGAGGCCGCGGTGAGTCGGGGCCCTTCGATTTCATCATTTTTTCTCATGATTGTGTCTTACGCGAACATTTTGCCCGACTGCGACAGTCATCCTTCGCTCGCACGCGGCGGAACTCTCGAGTCACCTGCTCCATCAATCCTTGAGACGAACGGCCCCATTTTCTCGAGTAGAAATTACGGAAAACGTTGGAACAAGAACTTCCGATGAGGGATCGACTATTGAGTGGGAATCACACCGTTCAATGAGCTTCGGAATCGCAAAAAATGTGTTGCCAGAACTGCTTGAAACGAACAAGTCTCCATCGTTTTGGAAAATCCCTTCTTGGCGTGGCCACAGCTTCGGTGGTGCTCGACGCCTCGGAATCGCATAAAATCGGAGATTTTTTGCCCCATTTTGAAGAAACCCGGAGCATATTTTCATCTGCAAATGTCTCTCAGTATTATCGCTTTTACGGGGGCGCAGAACTCTCAGCAAGGTCGGTACACACTCGACAAGTCCAACAGCGAGCTTCTAATTCGCAGCGCGCCCATTAAATATTGTGCTAGAGAGTCGATGTAATATGTGTAAAAGCTCGTATCTCGGGCAACGCGACTCTCAGTTAATGGCCCATATCTTTGTACCAGGAGTAATTAAGCGTGTGCGTACGGCTGGACGGAAATTAATAGGAGGGGCATTAGCGTCGAGCGAGTGAGAGAGAGAGAGAGAGAGAGAGCGGGAGACGAGAAAAAGGAGAGGCCGCAGGAGGCAATGATTTGACTACTGATAAAAGGAAACAAAGGGTGCGCCGTGTTCAAGATCTCGCGCCTTGAGGGCTCAATAACCCTCGAGAAGTTACGACAGTATATCACGTTTGATCACCGATAGCACGTAATCGTTTTCCCGCTCATTGTCATTCCATGGCTCGCGAAGATATTGGCGTGACGTAACAGGACGTCGCTGCGTTCGCGGCTGGGATAATCTGCAGCGAGGAAAGTTCCGTGTCCAGTTCCCAAGAGCTGTTTATATCAACGTAACTACAGAGGCAATTTCAAATAATTTTTTTTTCCGGCTTTTAATCTCTTTTCAGTGTTTCCCCGCGGAGTGACCAATTTTTATTGCGACGTCGTTCATTCCGAAAGGCACAAAATTCCTTTTTCATTGGCCTGAAATAATGGGGAATGGCGCCAACGCCCGTTTGTCCGATTTCTTCTTCCTGTTAAGCTCATCCTTGGGACCATTAGGCCGATTTGAATACCAAATTTCGTCGGCGAGCATCTCGCAAACTCTAAGAGTTGTAATTCCCTGTCAGAGGGATCGTTGTGACGAGGTTACAGAGGTTTCTGTCAGCGTGCTCACCAACAGGGGAAACAACCATTACGTATTCGTGCGTTCTTTATTACCTCGATGAAAACCGGAACATCGTAACGTTACGGAAAATACCGATGCTTGTGGATAATGACAGTCGCACGACGAAATCGAATCGTTACAAAAAGTTACGCGGGCAAAGCCCTGGGCGTTACCAGACTAATTAAAATGGATAGTGATTCGTGGTGGCGGCTTTCCCAGCACATTCTATACCCGCAAAGGCTCTTTTGATCGTCGAAAAAATATATCATCGAGCAGGATAGTGCAGACCCATCGCTTTCAAGGGGTCATAGGAAGTGGAACCTTTTATCAGAGTTCTTCACTGACAAAGCTTCGTTCCCTTCCCCCCTTTCCTCTCACTGTTGTTCGTTGTTCTTTCCCTCCTTTAACACTTCAGTTTCTGGTTTATCGTGGTCATCGACGTCATCCTACAAATGCGGTGCGGTGGAAGCCATCGCATAATGGACACGATGGAAATAGAATCATCGAAGCGAGTGCGTTTTATTGGAAGGGATGTGTGGCGAGATTAAAAATGAAAGAGCCAGTGAATAAGAAACTCCATTGTGCCTTACAGCGGTGCCGAGAAGACATGTACGGAGGAAGGGGATCCTATGCAGCGGAGAAAGCAACGAAATTAAGTTCGTTCTCATTAGTTTGCTCGGTGCTGATCGACAGAGTTGGAATTCGAGCGACGAGATACAGAAATTACTTCAATTGTGTACAGCGCATGATGATGCTGCCAGGAGGAAAATCAATGCGAGGCGTTTTGACAGTAAAAATTGCAAATACCGAAACATCACCGCGGACACGTCGCGAGCAGTCTGAATATACTTTGAGGAAAATGCCGGGGCGATAAACGGGGGCGGAGACGATCGAGGGCGACGGGAGGGTCGGTGAAGCGACGGACAAATTGATGAGGGAGGCAAGAAATTTTCGTTGACCAGGGGACGCAGCATCGATGAAATAAACATGATGCGAAATTATGGTTTCCGGAAGTGGGATCTATTTTGCTACTCGTTCGACATGATTCGTGTTAGCTGATTCGTTGTGACGAGAATTCAGCAATGAAGGAACAATTTCGCCGAAAAAACCGAACCCAATGATGCAGCGAAATTAATCGAAAACGTACTTTTGAGCACGAAAGAAATCCGAGCAGCCAAATCCGCCTGCGTTGAGGTCCTAGAAGATTTATGACACTGAAATTTGCAACGTTCGAGTCCAACGAAATGATGTAAAAAAGCCCTCCAATAATTCCAGTAATTCTCCAATTTCGTTCCTTCCCGAATTTGCTATTCGAAAAAAACAATTGATGAATTACAAATGTTATTTTCGTTAATTTCGTCCGACGTTGCAAACTCCAGCGTCGTGAAGACTTTTTGACCTTCTTTCGAAGCTCATAATTTCCTGCTACAAAATTGGCTCGCGAAAGAGACGACTCAGAGTATTTAGCGTAATGCCTCCTCAATGCGCACTCGAATTTCACAATTGGCCCACCTTCAGTGGTATGCTCGGAGGGAAACAAAAACGAGAGCGAGAGAGAGAGAGAGATGCCGAGATAGCAGAGGAATAACCGTGAATCCAATAACGCGCGAGAGCTTCAGGGAAGTCCGGCATCCCGGTAGTACAACAATGTCCAGTATACTTGTATAGACGTCTAGATGAAAGCTTTTCCACAAAATTGTTGCCATTCGTCCATTTCGCTTCTCTATATTCTGCTCTTTTCGGACTACACACAGTTTCGTCTCTCTTCCACACGGATTCATCCAGCATCCTTTTTGTTCCTCGTTCTCTCTCTGTATCTCCATCGCTTTTTCACCATTCGTTTTCTCATTCTCGCTCACGATATTTAACTGGTTTCTGCAGTCCATTCTCGCTTCAACTCGTGCACCACCCATTTCCTTCATTGTTTTATTTTCCTTTCGTTATCCACTGTTTCTACATCGTTTGATTCTTGCGATTGACTATCAGCGGAAAAAGATAGCGGAAAGAGTGCCGCGCTGTGGAGAAACCTACCGTTCGATAGTAGCTCTCCGTAGCTCAGAGCTCGGAAGAGCATTGCTGGTCTCCTCAAAAAACTAGCGCGTTCGTTCGATTATTCGAATCATACAAGGTCGCTTTTACTAAATCTCCATGTTGCCGTTTGGCTGTAAACGCGCCGAAGGAATATTCTCGCGTTGAGTCATCGTTGGACGCAGAAGACGGAACGTAACACGACATGGGTGAGATAATACGTTGCATACGGAAATTCGAGTTGACGTGACACGATTTTTGCGTACGCGTGCATCCGCTCGAAATAACATGGATGCAAAATACCTAAAAGGGGAATGAAGAGCAGAGCTCCGCGAGCGCAGATCGGGCGAGATCGCGTTATCGGCTCCGGACGACTTTCGTTCCCTTTTCCCGGCCCCCTTCCTCCTCGCGTTTTTGTGCAGGTCGCTGAATAATCCGGATCAGAGGTTGCCAACCTTCGATTCATTTCTCACGGACTGCTGCAACCACCTGCTGGATATATCTCCACGCTTTTCTCCTCCTTTCGAGCCTTAATACTTGTGCTTTTTCGTATACCGACTTTCTCGGCGAGATACGACGCGCCTGGAAATCATTTTTTTCGGTTTCTCCGTGCCCTCCTGACAAAGAATAAATACGCTCTCTTTTCTCCCTCTTATTTCGTCTCTCTCCGTATACACATATAAATACTGGGTTACTCCGTGTCGCCGGAGGCGTATAAACTCGTGGAAAATTGCCCAACAGATTGTCCGAGGTAGAGAGAGAGAGAGACGGCACAAAGAGAACGAGAGGCCGGTAAAAAAATCTCCGAATGTTGAACGTACGCTCCAAGGCAGAAGCCTGGACGCACGCACACACAGAAAAGAGCTTCGCGCCTCTTTTCATATTCATTTCTTCAGGCTTTTACGTCGCTATAGTTGACGAGACGGAGCAACGGATTTTTTCGTCGTATTGAAATTTCTTTCGCTGGAACGCCACGATTTTTTTCCCTTATATTTGTCAACCTTTTTATGACGCGATGGCCCAATTTTGTTTGCAGCGCTTATTTTTCCGAGTGGTCGATGAAGATCGTTCATTCTCGGTGGCTCGTAATGGCGAACAAATATACGCGAGGCTTTATGAAGCAGAACGAAATTTCGGCGCATTCCAATATCGTCGATTGAAAAATTTTCTAAGTCCCATTAAAATCTCTTACCGATGTCGATTCGAATGCTCTTATGGACCGATGATCTCAATGTCGCAGCTTTTCGATGGAAATTCGTTCGCGTTCATTGCTCTCGGACTTCGTAAAAACGAATGTCAAAGTTCGAGGAGTCACTCAAAAACAAAGTGCACAGGAGACTTCAGTTTTGCAAGAGTTTTGACAGTGGAATTGGCCCCAGTCCGGATAACTCAATTTGAGGAATCTTCCTCCCACTTTTGTTCATCAGATGCTCCTCGTTCGGTTGATTATAGACGTCAGGGTGAAACAGCATGGACGTCACTCCAGGGAAAGTGATTGAGTCTGCAGAATACATCTCCGCGCGTGTTTTCGAGACTCGAGTGTAACTAGCCTCGTCGCGGTCTATTCTGTGCAAGCGATTTCCGCAAATGGAAACATCTTTCCGGAAGTGTACGAGGGATTGGTGCGGGAAAGCTCTCCGGCGAATGTCCGTGTCTTTTCATCGAGTCACCGCGTTTACGCGAGTCGATGAATGCGGGTGTACGCACATGCACAGAGGAATCCGCGCTTTAAGGAGGGGAGGACGAAGGCCTTATCGTAATCTCGTGACGAAAGAGACGCGCGGAAGGAGGATGCTCGAAGGTGGAGAAACTGCGAGGTGAGAGAACGAGACGGAAAGGTCCAGCAGCGTCTGTGTTAGTTTTCAAGAGAAGAGCAAAGCCGAAAGCGATTCATTCGTGCGCGTTATCTTGACCGGGTTTTGACGCGCGGCTTCTCCCCCCTGTCCTCTTTCTCACACTCTCTCGCCTCGCCTGCTTTTCTCTTATTTGTTCTCACTCCCGCGCGTATTGCTGTCCTTCATCTAGACAGCAAACTTGTGTTTGCCGTCACGTTAACCGAGCTTTGCAAATGCAAGCAGGAAATTAATTCTGTCGCGTTCATCGAGGACGCGCCGTGTTCTCCAACCGACGACCGCGTCCTTTTCACAGAGACACACGAGACAGCGACGAGGGGGGGGGGGATAGGTGTTTGCTAACTGGATAAAACAGACGTCATATGCAACACCCCCGTAGTTTACAACTCTTCACATCTGACGCGTTCTGCAGCAAAGTCTTGCAAGAGGGTTTTGCAAAGTCGAACAATCGAAGGTTTGAAGAAACTAAAGTTTCTGGGTAATCACGCGAACCGTATCAGGGAAACGGACGCAATGATACATTTTTAGGGAATGACGCGCGAGCTGTGGGATAGCATGCGCACGAAAAATCAAAAGGGGAATCGAGAGGTTTTGCGACTTCTCGATCCAACAAAAAAACCATTGAAGCTCGCAATGACTCATTCGGAAAAGATACAGCAGAGAGTGAAAAAATGCTAGAAAAATCGAAAGTTTATTATTTTGGGAAATCACACATCGATGGACACCATAAATTGCGTGCTTTTCAAGCAGGCCTCACTCGTGCTGACAACTCATCGGTGTGGCATCGCATTCCTCCGGGACTTCCATTTCTCTTGTTCCAACTGCACTTCTTCTGGTGATAATCTACCACGGGAAGTAACGTCAATTTCCCAGAGTCCCTCAAGCCTCGTCCGAAATTTTGGAAGATGACGTAATGAGAGATGAACGAAGAGAGTCACGGACGTGACGTGCCTCTTCTGTCGCTAAGTGGAGATACGAGAGCAATGACAGTTTGCGCAAACTTGGTCTGGAATAATATCCGGCGAGGTCGGAGCTTTCGGCATCTCGTGAAGCTTCCACGCGTTCCCGGAATGCTGCAGGCCAATCACTTTTGTCCCCTTTCCCATTCCGATATATGCCCAGCACCCTCTTGTCTTGTTTTCATATTATCACGCGGAAGCGGCATTTTAATTCTGCATTCTTGAATCGCAGACACATCAGAAGCTCGTGCAACTCAGAGTCGTAAAATACAAAAGCTTCCCAGTGCAAAGGAGCCTGACTTTTCATCGGTCAGTTATACCCGTTGAATCAAGATCAAAACCAGCGAAAAAAGAAACACGAGAAAAGCTTTCTTCGGCGCACTCTAACTGCAGAGCTTTGTAATCGTCCGAGTCAACATCGGAGAAATTATAATCTTTCTTGAAAGACCTTAAAAATGAAGATTCTCGAGGAGTTTTTTAGCGTGTCGTAAATAAATAAAGTCTTTGAGGGAACTGGAGTCGATGAAACGTTTTCAGCTGAATCTTGTCTGCCTTTGAAAATTGCATGTACGTAAATAAGCGTTTATGTACAGTCTCATTGACTCGGCGAGTAATTCTTATTTAAACGTAATAATAATAGTTCTTTTGATGTCCGTACATGCTGTATTTAGACTGAGTTTTCTGTCGACTTGTTCGCGCAAAGAGAAAATATTTGTTTATTTTCACTAAAATTAACATTAACCAGCAAACGAGAAAGCTTTTTCTTTTGTTCTGCGGAGTTCCAGGGGCTTCATGCGGCATGAAAGGAAAAGAGGAACTTTCGTGTACACGGAGAAATAAGTTCTGGCAATTTACGTGCGCATATACACAAGGTACGATGCTCAAAAAAAATGTCTGAGCAGCGCATGACACGTGGAAGGAGTTGGTTGGAAGTCTATGAGGAGCTTGGGGCAACGCGGATGATGAAAATCCGCGTATGAAACTTTCCAGGAAGACTCCACTCGTCCTGGAAGTACAACGCCCTCGAGAAAGACGCGAAAGAGAAAAGAGGGATGAAAACTGAGATAAGATACAAGCGAAACAGATGAGCGGAAAGATTGCGAGATTGAGAGTTGGAACGGAAGGGAAACGGAGCGGGCGGAGGGGGCGAGAATGTGCATGGAAAGTAAATTTCGAATGAGAATTAGTTGGGGTCGCTTTCGAGCACGATCAAGTCGTAAGAGAACTCTGAAACGAGGCTCTCCTCGAGTTTTGTGGCGAGACTGGTGCGAGTAAGGACAAAATTACGAGGATCAGATCTCTTCCCACAGCCATTTCCGGCCGCGAGGAAGCGAGAGAAAAAGGAGAGAGGGCGAAGAGCTGGGAGATGAATAAGCTCACGGAATTTATCATGTAACCCACGACAATGACGAATCTTCGAGTTCAAATATTCGTGGAAATCGATCTCCGAAGGGAGAAAGGCTTCGGATGCCTTTCACACCGATTTACTTCGGCCCTTTGAGCTTTCAGTCAATGACGCGTACAACTCGCGTTTAATGCTTGTTGCAGAGTAAACGCCAAGAGATCTTGCCTATTTTCTTACGTAAAGCATGCACCAGAAGGTTCGTTACGCTCGTTCCTCGGCCCCCCCGCCGCGAGAGCTAAAGAGACAGCGAGACAGGAGGTGGCATCGAGGGATCGCTGAGTCTACCGCGAAATATATTCGACGTAGCGCAAATACTGTCTCTAGTTTCTCCCCGTCGCACTCTCATTCTCCTCTCTCTCGCTCCTTCCAACCTCTTACAACACATGCAGCATCCTTCTCGCGCACTGGCTTCCAAATTCTTGATGAGTTTTAACGTCAGCCATTCTTAATTGCGATCGTGCCTTATTCCTCGTAATTACTCAATGCGAGAAACATCGAATATACGCGCATTTGAGGGCCTTTATTTGACGGTTTTACGAAGCTCGGATACACGCTTTTAACGAAAATTGCAAAAATTTTCCCGAAATTTTGATTTTGTCCCCAGGTGTATTTTTTTTCTTTCTCTTTTTCTTCTACTAATGGGGAATCGCATGAATGCGGCGTGCAAATATTCCGCGTCAGAGAGTATCGCTAAATTTTTTCGTTCGCTGTTACGAGTTCGATTGCGTAAAAAAAGAATAAAAATGGGATAGCTCGGGTGGGGGGATGAGAAATGAAAGAAAATCCCCGATTGCAGCGGCAGCACAAGAGTCTTCTTGAAAACAAAGCCCAGCAGGCGGAGAGCCCTGGCTACGACCTACCTCATTGTTCGGTGTTGAAGAGACGCGGGTCGTCACAGTTGAGCCAGGAGCGGTGTTAGTGTCACCGAATTTACGGTTAGTTGTCTTGGTGGTGGAGCCGTTGTTCGAGCGAGTTTCAGAAGCTCTCGTCTCCTTGGACGCAAGGAGTTTAGTCTTTTTTCGAGAGACTCCGGATTTGCCATGGCGCACTTTCGTCACGGGGAGCGGAGCTTTGCCACGAAAATTCTCCGAGGGATAGACGCAGGCGAGCATGTTGCCGGAGCTTTTTTCCCTCGAGGATAAGAGCGAGGAGGGCGAGGACGACGACGAGGACGAGGACGAGGCTAATTTCGTCGTCGACTTCGTCGTCGCTCTCGGGTTTGAACGTTTTTTCACATTTTTGCTTCTACAGGACTCGATCCCTTCCGAATTCTCGAGGCTTCGATAGTGCTCCGCGGGTCCTCGGGACCCTGGGGCTTCGAGTCCCGTTGCTGCTGAAGAGTATTACACTCGCGTCGAAAAAATACACCCGCCAACTTCGATTCCGCGGAGTTCTCCGTCGATTTTCACCACATTTTTGTCAATGATTTTCCTTACGAACGCGACAGCGAATCCGTCGTCCTGCCCTTGCACCTTTTTTCATTCGCCGGAGCCTCGCCGTGAAAATCGATCGCGAATCACCCACGTGCGGCAATGAACACTCTTTCAGGACTTAAATGCACTGCACAGACTTGTTGATTTCACGAGTCAGCGCGGCCTCGTTCAAGAAACTTTGCGAGACGTGCTCCTCGCGAGACCCTCGCTTCGTTGCGAACCTTTCGTTTTTTTCGAATAATCCCGATTCAGAATTTCTGCGACTCGGTACCTTAGAAAATCCTTCAAAAAAATGTCAAAATTCATTTGCTTTGGCGCACTCACAATGCAAGAGAGCTTTAAATACTTTTCTGGAGCATCGTCGATAATCGAGAGGCAAATGAACCGAATAATAAACGCGCGGAAACGCAATATTTGGAAACACACACCGAAAATATACGGGCTGAATAATATAGAAACGCGATTCGCAGAATGCATCATTCGGACTGATTACACGCGGCGGGGTTTGCGGGCGATGTACCCGTGACCCGAAACGTTACCAAGGATACGGATAAGGCCCTGGCAATCCATCAGAACTCATTCAGCCCTTGCATTCGAAAAGCATCAGCTGATTATTCGGGGAATAGTTGGTGCGAGAGCGCTTCGTGTGAAAGCCAACGTGTATTATGCGAAGGGAGACGCTGGGACGACCGCGTGGCCGAAAGGAAATATTCATTTTTCAAAATACCCTTTTCCGGAGCAACTTCCGGCTCAGTTCATTCGAATTCCAAAGTTTTCGTTTCAAATGCGAACCCGGCATTTGGGATGATCCTACTTTTCGCTGTATCGTTTATAGGGGCTGACAAACGTGCAGTTTTTTCACTTGGTTCCGTCGTTTCCGGGTGACCCTTTATGAAATTTAACTATTCGATTTCGAAGGCGACTTTTCCGCGGCGATTTTCCGTACAATTATTGAGTGAATATCGGGAATGCCGAGCTGCGGCTCGGGGGGACGCACAATTCATTTAAAAACCGAGAACACACAGAACGAAGCGAATCGAAATATAATATCCGGAATGCATTTTATCCGAGAATATCAATCGAGCCAAAACAAAATTCAGCATAACAAATTCACGGTCGTATCTGCTAACCGATGAATATTTCACGAGCGTAAAAGCCATCGCACAATTTTTCATTATGTAGGTCGCTTGGATCGAACGTTCCGTTATACGTTTGCCATGAATATTTCGATCGAACTATTTTCCGGGGTTTCTATGGTTTGCGAGCTGCGCGAGAGCGCAGGTTTGCTAGCCGGGCGTATATTTTTGTTTTCACGAGTCGTGGCCTGGCTCTCTTTAGGCGTTATTATAATGGACGTCGATTATACGCGGGTGCTCTCGGGTGCTCTCCCGTGCACGAAACTCGATCTCGTTATATCCCCGCGTGTTTAAAACTGTCCAGCGACCATTGACAAGCTTCCTCGCTCTTTTGTTCTACTCTCAATTTTTAGAGGTTAAAAAAACAGCAGAAAGCTGTTCTTTGCGCGTCGAGTGCATTGATATCTGGCCGATGCGTTTAATGATTTTTCAATTTTTCACGCTCGATGGAGCGTGCGCTGGGAAGATGGAAAAGCGAGCTGAGCGAATCACTGCCTCAAATTCATGTCGTACGCGAATTTATCTCCGCGCGTGCACTCCTCGATCTATTTCCACATGGTTTTCTATTGCGGTCGAGCTAAAGTAATTTCAAATCGTCCGCGAACGTCCCGCAGTTACGCTGTATCCAAGCGCGGACCGCAGAAAGCATTACGCTCCGCGATCGATGACCGAAATCCATGTTTCAACGGTGGTTTTTCGAGACCGAGCCCACTGCGATTCTGTTATCTCGCATATCGGGCTACGCACGTTTTTTTTTCCTCTCTCTCTCTCCGCTCTTTATTTACGAATAACGTGATTTGGAGCTAACTTTATCGCTATCGACAACAGTCGCGAGGCTTACGATAAAATATACGATTTCATTGGGATTTTTCAGAGCCGGAAAAGCGCTCGCGAACGTCGTGTTTTATTTGAAGAGCCATTTTTTACGATGAGTCAGTATTTTTATTACGGACGCGGGTGTCAAGGGCGGGGATCGGCCGAGTTTTGTGAGAAAATGTGTGAAAATTTGCTAGTCAAATAAAAAGTAATTACATTGGCTTCAATTTTTTATTTTGAATTTTTCCTGCGGCGGATGACAAACGTCTGTCGAGTTTCCAGCAATGCACTCTTTCATGCGACTCAGTTTTTCGCGCTCCGTCATTCGTTTTCCTGTCTCGATGAATTTATGTCCCACGTTCGGAGGGGGGCTGTGGCGCGAAAAAATTGATGCCATCTCCATCGCATCTCAAAGGTCCGGGCGCGATGCGTCGATCAAGATCCTCACTATAAAATTGACCTTCTGTCATTGTCGCGTCAGAGACGAAGACGAAACGATCTAGATTCGGCGAATTTATGACGATTGACCGGTGAAAAATTCATTGCAACCCGGATTCTCGACGGGAAAAAACGGATTTTCGGCGAATTCGATCGCCCGGCGTGTTCAGTCATCAATTTATACTCACGAACATAAATTTATATTGAAATACAACGTGAATGAAATTCGCAGACGCTTATTCGCGAAATGGAAGAGCAAGAAGGACCCTAAAATGCATTTTAGAGACAAAAAGCTCCGGCGAGGGTGGCACACGTATACGTCTATATCGTATATGCAGCTAAGTGGAATAAATTCTTGGGCGAGTACGTGACGAAGCGTAACGGGATTGGCTCTCCGGAGGTCTTATCCTCAATGAGAATGGACTATGAGCCGAGTGGTGTAACCTCCTTAAACCATTTGGTCGTCAGCGTCGACGGCATCGTCGTCTCTCGGGTGTCTTGTTACTCGCAGAACTAATTCGCAAAATTAAATCTCCAAGTCGAGAATCCTGGGAGTTCTCACGTAGAAGATAAATTAAATGGGCGCAGCTTTGTTTGTTTTTTTTTCTCTTCCCTTCATCTCCAATCAAAACTCTTCTGTGCATTTGAGTATAGCGAGTTAAAAGAAGTTTCAAAGGCGCGAAGTCCCGTGAAACTTCTTCGTGTTCTCGGCTCCCTTTGGCTCCGCGGCTTCCTGATTTCGCGGTTCGTCCATCCAGAAATGGCGGAGGTTATTTGCGCCTATTGTGTTCCTGGGCACACGCAGCATCGACTCGCGCGTCCAGAAATATACGAGGAGCACGTTTGCACTCTCGTCTCTCTATTTGCGTTGTTTATCAGACCCGGGAGTTGAGCCTGGACACATACATTTTGCCACAAAAGGAGGTGAGACTGCCCGCGCGATCTTCGGTCTCAAGGGATCCACGCAGATGCGACAACGGCGGGCCCGGAAGAGTACACCCGAGTTGTGTGCGAACTCGCTCGCCCCCGGTGTGCGAGTTCGCACATTTTGAGCCGAGCCGGTGGAGAGAATCGCTCATAAACCGACGGTTTTCATTCGAGAAGCGTATGCTGAATGAGGCAAGCTTTCGGAGACGGAAAAAAAAATGTTTTTCTTCGAGATTTTACAAAGAATGAATGACACGCGAAAATCGGAACGAAAAGTTACGGTGCTGAAGATCCTCCGGTAGTTTCGCCACATTAGAGGCCCGTCTAAAGGGGATAGCGCCAGAATTTCAGTGCTCTTGGAGCCTGCAAAAAGTTTGCTTTCCCGGATCGCGCATCGAGGCGCGCCATTTTTATCCTCTCGTCCACGCGGCGCGATGGGAAATACTTGCCAGCATTTTTCAATGTCTCTTTCAGCTTTTAGTTGAGAAATTCGCAATTACAGGCGCTCGTACACCATCGAGAAAGCATTCAGGACAATGAATCGTGATCTTCTCTGAGTTTCTTGTCACGTTACACACCGTAATTGTACATCGAGGACTTTTCGTTCCAACTCTCGCGCTTCTCATTCATTATCTGTTTTTGTAAGCACGAAAATAAGAATACGAGGATGCCGAGTAGTACGACACATCGTGAAACGTAACCCGTAGCCCCGGTAGTTTATCACATTTGGCTTTCTCCACAAGTGTGACAAAAGAGCAGCCAGGCGTGTCTGCACATTCGGTATTATACGTACAAAAGTCTAGCATATAATACGCACGCTGGAACAGGCCTGGGAGGATTTTCCTCCCCACATTATAGCGCCGCATGAATGCCGATGCGAAACTTCACTGTTGCGCCGCCCCTCTCCGTACCGAGCTTTAGTCAAAAGCTATCTTTGGGCTTTAGCTGCGGATGCGGAGACGAAAAGGGTAGACAATAATGAACGGAATGTCCTCAAAGTCGTTTCGAAACTGGAGAGTAGTTGAATCGCGGCTTTTCAATGCTAAAACTCTTTACCAGATTTTTTTTTCGTGCCGCGAGAAACTTTTTTATCCCTCGCAACAGCGCGGAGAGCCGCATGGTTTTGCGCTTTAACTAAAAGTCTCAGGTGCGCGCGCGGAGACGCGTTATTTCGAGTTGGTGAGACTGCGACGAAGCCGACGGAAAAAAAACGAAAGTTGTGACGAAACGAGTTGAAGTGCGACGAGCATCTGGGCTCGGATTCGAGCTCAGGTATACAAGCGAGAAAGGTAAATGAGAAAATGCGGTCACGGAATGTCCCGACTATCTGCAACCGAACGCGCCTCGTTCGAGAAAATTCGATTCGACCTCGATCTCGTGCTTCAACAGGGCACAATGGGCACAACGAAAAGCTCCGGGATTTATTTGACAAACCAAATCGATCAAGCGAGCTTAACGAAAACGAGTAACGAAATCGACGGGCAGAAATAAAACGTACAGGGAAAAAGCTTCGATGAATTCATAAAATTTCAAATTACCAATGAAGATAAGGAAAATACGAGAGAGCTGTAAACCCAATGAACGAATTCCGACTACGAATAACTTTTTCGATGAAAAAAAAAAACGTCCAACAAAACTTAACAATACTCAAAAGTTTTCATTCGTGTCTTCCAATCATTTCACTGGCTCGTGGATATATTGGTTAAGAGAACTTTCGGGCGCAATGAGAAATCGAGCGAAAAAATGTGGAATGCGAAACCGATGTTTTCGGTGATGGATGGTGCTTGAAAATCAATCCGTCACGCAGAAACACTTGCTCCCGCCAATCACAATCCTCATGCCAGGGAGAATTCGATTTTTTTTATTGAACTTTCAAACTTCCATTTTTTCCGACATTATTTTTCTCTTCTGTACAACTGTGCAGAACGGGCTTTCAGAACTGTTTTTGTCATGCTTCGTTCAAATAAGTAACGAAGGAACGAAATGCCGAGTGTCCAAGAGAATTGCTACTGAGTACGCTGTCGAGCTGATCGAGCGTGATCGATCATGATCGCTGGGGCTTATTCTGCAACTCGAAAACAAGAAATTTTCTTGTGCTGGACGAAAACATAAATGTTTTGGAGCTCAGAACTCCGCGGATACAAATGTCACGCGTCACACCAAATGGAATCTCCACTCTGCGAGGGATGGGGAATCGATAGAGCAGATTTGTTTTTGATAAATTTCTAGCACGTTTCACATTCGAGTGGTCAGCAGACAGGGCGGGGAAAAAATGATATTTTTTACCCCTCTGAAGCAGCAGTTCGTTTTTTCTTTTTTTTTGAAGGTATCCTCAGAAAATATGTACGAGTCACCGAATATTTGATGTAATACGAATCGCGAGACGAGGAAGGAACAGATTGAAATTCGATCGCCAACTGCGTGAGCGAATGAAAATAAATTCGAGATTTTCAAATACAATATTTTTAGAACAGTCTCGATTACTGTTTCCTCAAAAAAGTTATGCGAAACGAAGAGTTTCCCGAGCCTCTGAGTCTGTGATAATAGAGTGAAATGGAGCCGGATTGAGAATGATTAGAATCAAATATTTGAGCTCGAATATCTGAGGTGCAAAAAAATGGTAATAATTATTCCGTCGCACTGCGATAAAAAGTAACGTGAGACGAGAACGCGCCGGCGACTCGATCGAGTCGAGCGAATGCGGATTCGACTGGACAATTTTGATTCGGATTCCTTTCAGCGAGGGCCTCGCTTTAATCGCGATTACACAAAGGGATATTGATGAGTTTAGTTTGGGTTTATCAGACGCGATTGGGGATTTAGAGATGCCTCAAAGATGAGAGGAAGACCATCGGTCTTTCTCCACTAATTGGAAGCTCTTCTCGGCTTCCGCGTTCATGATTTCGGGGCTCTGCTCGTAGACACAGGCGCATAGACCACGGAAGGTACCAAACACACACAAAAGCACTGGAGGCGAATGATAGAGAGTTCGTTCATCGAGACGAGAGGATTAAACGTTGCGATTCGTTTCGTCGAGTGTACAGCATAACATTTGATCAGCGTATATATAAGCGAGTGGGTTCCTCCTCGATCGACTGCTGGCTTTTCACAAAACGCTGCGAATGTCGAAGCTCGAATGACTGCACGAGGATGCAGGCTGCGAGGGAGAAGGACGATTCTGCGACGGGAAACTCGACAGTTTGATTGTTAATTAGAGTTTCGTCGAGTCGCGAGGGGGTGAAGGGAAATGGAGGAGGGCGGGAGAAGCGTGCGACGAGACTGTCGTCAACGTGACGAATACGGAATGTCCGAAAGTTGCGTAACTTTTGCCGAGGTGAAATTGCGTCCACGCAACGGCAAATTTGTCGGCAGTCGTTCGCCGTGATTTTGTACGAATTCTCTCTCCCTCGCTCTCTCAATTTCTATCTCACCTGAGTCACTCGTACGTGCGACGGAACGAGGCGCAAAAAGGGAGGAACGAGCGCGAGCGACGGTACATTGGTTCTGCTGCAGGGACCGGAAGTCATCGACGATTTATGGAAATTGGGTAACGCTGTTTCGACAAAGCCGATTGCTCATGGCTCGACGCTAACTCTGCTACATAACCCGTGATTGAAACCCGTGTTGCCGAGGCCAGGACGATTCTCGCCCTCGGTAATATTACAGCAGCGGAGCAACAAGCTGCAGGAACACACTCTCCTAAATCTTTTCCTGTTAATAAGAAAAAACACAATTCTTGGGTGCTAACCAGCTTTTTGGGAGTTTCTGCGATTTGTGATTCCAGGCCACGTAAACTTTGGACAAAACTACGCTACTTTCCTCGGAGGAAAAATTTTAGAGTTTGGTAGAACGTTATTTAAAGTTATTCAATGCTTCGATTGAACCGTCAAAAGCATTAATTTTTGAAATGCGATCTAAAAAAACTGTCCGACAATTCCAATAATTCTACAATTTTCGTTCCCCTACCGAATTTGCAATTCGTAGTTTTTCAATCTCCATTAATCAATCTCCATAATGTTTTAAATACGTTGGACCGGAACGTTGCAAACTTCAGCTTCGTGGAAAAACAAACTTCGATACTGCGCTCGCAGTGTGAACAAATTTCAATAGATTGGACAACTTTTTTTCTAAACTTTACGTAATCGCAACTTCAAAGTTACGAAAATCATAATTAACGACTAGAAATTCACGTTGACTAGCATTGTTTATATTTTAATGACGCGTTATTTACTCCAATGTTTGCATACTTTGTTGTGCAATGGTCGTTTGGAAAGCTTGGCTATTACGAGGATGCACGAAAGTATACAAATGTTTGTTTCTAGTCAGAGAGATCACGAATCCTAACAATCGTTCTCGAGGTTGTGACAGCGGGGGTTTAATTTAGTATGCAAAGAGCAGCTTTTCTCCGGGCAATCCCTCTCGACTATCGGATTTGTCAGGAGAATTGTGTCCATGCATAAGCACGTATGTGTGTGCATGGACATTTGTAGCGTTCATACTCGCAGGAGCATTCACAAGTTTCCATTTCCGAGCGATCTCGTCGTCCTGGCGATTGGAGCACGTAAACGTCGAATTCCCCGGTGGCTAAAATTTCCGCGGGTCTTACACGTTCCTCTGTGCGATCATTCCGATGGGGATGAATTATTTTCCCTGTTTGTCGCTCAATCGAAAGTTTTGCTGCGCTCACGATACTTCAACGTGGACGGGGCCGGGCGCGCGTTCCTACGATGACTTTAAAGGGAGGATAAAGTTGTTGAACGATCTTGAAATCGAATCGGGAGTGGATCGATCCAATTAACTGGCGACAACCTCTGGATACAAGATGCTTCCGTACGGAGTCAAAATTGACTGGAGGAAAAGTTGCTACGCAGCCTCTCAATAGACGCTGCAGCAACGACATAAGTGAAATGGAGTTCTCCAAAACTTTTTCCTCGCTCAGCCCAAGCACTGTCGCTTGTGTCGACGCTTTTTTCATTATTTCTATTTGCCATCATTTTTGTTGAGCCTTATTACTGCTAGAAAGTCTCGTCTTTTTTTAACCTTTTTGTTTGACCAGAGACTCTCGACTGTGGAACGAAATGCTCTGTTTTGAATAAAGCTTTCATCCTACGACGGCTCGAAAATCGTTTATTCCCCTTTTTATCGTATATACGTACTGCTCACAAAGTATTGCTTTTTTGATGAAAACGAACTGGGGCACTGGGAAAAACGAACGAAAACTATTATCATTGCAGTCCTGGAGCACCAGTTGTCTCCGATATCGACTATAATGTTTATTTATAATTACGCCACACGCCTAAAATACACACGGAGGAACGAAAATAAAGTAACCTTTCGGTCGGTTGAACCCGGTAATTTGTGACTATGGCAAAATAACGTACGAGGAGCCGAGGGAATTTAATGCAATCGATAATTCCCTTCATGCTCGTCTCTTTCGGTCCCAATAATTTATGCCAATTTAACTCTCTTTTTCTCTTCCTCCGCCCCGACGAGCGTACCAAGATCTTCGAACCAGTATCCCAATTAACTGTTAATTAAAAATTCGATCGTTGCCCGAAGGATTTTCCCCTGACCCCTCGAATCACCAGTTTGCTAATGGGATATATTCAGACGTTGCGTTTCTGTTCTTGTTTATTTTTCAGCCTCACACCAAATTCAGTCTGCTGCCTCGTCGCATTATATATTTTGCTCTATAATTTCCTAATTTAATTACCGTTATGTGAGATGTCGTTCGATTAATCTTAGAATACTTTAGAGTATTTAAGATGTTTCGGTGATGAGTGATCGGCTGTTTGATTGATTTTTCAATTTTTTAAATGAATCTTGAGATTCTTCGAGCATTTGGAGTTTTAAATATGCTGGTAAGCCCTCGGGCTTTCTCTGCATGTCGAAAAGACTTTTCAAGTTTACCGAATAGTTAACGAGCTCGAAGTTTGCATCGCGAGGATCCCCCAAAATGCTTTTTTCATCTTCAGCACGAAGCCCAAAACTTTTCGACGAACAACGGTAGGTTCGAGTCTATTCTTTTAAAAAATATCAACTAAACAGTTGATAAACTAAATAGTTGAACTAAACGTTTCGCTCAACTAAACGGGATTTTGTTCGAACGAAGAATAATTTTACTCTCCGTATATAGGAATAAACGTGGAGATTGGAACCTTTAAAAATATCGAGAACCACAATATTTCTCACTGCCTTAAAACGACACGAGTGTCGGAAACATTTTCGACGAATTTTCAATCAACTTCTTCGATTCCCAGACCGATTCAATTACTTTTGCATTTCCCGAAGTATTTCGAGCGCTTTTGAGGCATTTAAACTCGAACCGTTTTTATGACAGTTGAGCTCCTCCTGCCACATCTGCTGCTCGAAATACGATGTTTTCGTTGCTTACACATTTAAAATGCGAGAGATTGAAATTCTTTGGGATTATACTGTCGAAAAAAATGGCAACGTCCCGACGCATTGTTCGCTATTATTTGCCATCCACTAATTTTATTCAACTCTATCTCCCGGCCAGCCTTCCTACGAAAACGAAGAAGAGACTGCTGAATATAAAATCAACAGGTTTATAACCCCCGCGGAAAACGAGGTTTACGGGGCAGCCGATAGCGCGGCTTATAAAGACTTAATCCGATAAATCTGGACAGGTTGGCATCGTACCATAACGATTTGGGGAGGGGGGGTTTCAACCATTCCCTGTACAGTCTCACAGGTACGTATGTTAGCGAAAACAAAGCCCCTCGTAACGTGTGAAACGCGTTGTTTGCTTCATTATCGCCGATAAAAGCCACCAATTCTCAACGCCATGAGCATTATTCACTCTGCAGGGAGAATATTTCGCGTCAAAGTGTTATATTCATAATGTGGCGTGGTGTCATGTCAACCGTTGTAAAGATATTTCACACGGTGAACGACAATTTGAGCAGTCTTTTGTGCATTCAATTCCCTTCGCAGGGAGAAAATGAAAACAAAAATTAACATTTTCGTTACAGAAACGGAACGAGGAACAACGAATTTATTCAAAATTTTTCGGCAAATAGCATTTTTTCATTAAAGTATAAATTGAAAATAAAATTTAAAAGTCGTGTAAAATTTCTTGTGTGTGTTGAATAAAATTTTATTTCGTGAATAAACCTCAGTGATAAATAGAGAAAAATTAAATAAAATATTGAAATTTTATGTTATTTTCGAGAAAATTTGCGCTTTGCACTCAGTAACGATAATTTTGATCATCTTTATACTCTGACCGCGCATTCGAAAATGCACGAGAGCTTCAAAAAACTCACATGATCTCGAAATATTGAATCGATTTGGTGTGTTTTTCCATATTTTTCATTTATTCTATAAAACCGTTCACTGCAGAATCAACGGAAAAATCAAGGGACGCTTGACATTTTTAATTTAAAAAAAATTATAACCATGTGACGCCGGGATAAAGATTCGTGATTAACAATGAACCGAAGCTGCGTGTATTGAAAGGGAACGTTTCGCGGTTCGATTTTGCTTCACTAATTCGAAGCCAGACGCATAAGCGAACTTGTTGTGACGACTGTTCAATTGACGATTTGAATCAATAAATCAGCGACGAGATTCACCAAGAGACGCGCTCTCGCTCTGTCGGGCTAAAAATTATTTAAAAAATGTAGAAAATCATGGGAATGCAAAACGGATGAAATAAAATATTTCTCGAGTGCTGTATCGCCTTCTCGTAAGTTCGAATGTCACGAGTTTCCTATCGAATTCAATTTTCAAAGTCTTTTCACCCAGCAGGGAGTACAGAACGCAAAAATCTGTTCGATACCGTTAGAATCGCTCGGTTTGAGTATGCACGAACTTCGATGATTGTCCTGATCGATGATCGAAATGAATGATCGTTCGATGAATCCCTGCCTCGTGGATTAACGATGGAAATTAATATCTCGTTACCGTTTAATGCGACAGCCAATGATTTTTTTTTGTTGACCGAGTGAGATAAAAATAATTGGAGCTGCGTAAAGAGATTCGCTGATCGATCGGTCACGCGTCACTGATAAAACGGTTCGAGGCTTCTCGCGGATGGAAGTTTCGATAGTTTAATGGAAACTTCATCGATGCCTGCAATTATATTCTTCGCGGTATATTCTCTGATAGAGAAATCCCCGGCTCACGTTTTCGGAGCGGGATCATGAATTTAGTTACGCCGAGTTATCGCAGTGTGAATGCAAATTCGATTGTTCACTTCGCCCTCCGATCACAGATTTTAATGATCCTATTAAAAACGGCTTTTCGATCGCGAGATTTCGTTTAGTTTCCGCTACGATTTTCCACGGTTTACCAATGTTTGTTCCACCACTGAGGGTGTGCAGTTTCCGACATTATTTTCCTTTCCGGTCGTATGAACAGCGAGTTAAAATTGTTTGATGTTCGGGAAGCTTGAATGGAGCACGAGTTTGAGCTGAAGAGCACTCACCCTTCGACGATCTGTCAAATGTTATTTGAAAATTGTATTCACGACTTAATTATACACGCTCGAGGACATTTGAAACGTGTCTAAAACTCTTTTAATTCGGTAGCCAAATATTTTCACTTCCCCTGGAACGAGTTTCAGTGCTGCACGCGTTTGTCGAATGGGATTAAATGCGCAGCCTTAGAAGGTGTTCAGTCGAATCGGAGAAACAATTAGTTAATCACTGTTGGCAACCGACGCGAGGACTTTGAAATTTGACGAAGCGAGAGAACGGAACTCGAGCTCGAACTTCGTTCAAAGTTGTTAATTTGTTGCACCTGTTTCGCGAGCGGCTATCGCGCGGATGGATCGTAACTCATCGTTAGATCTTCGATTCAACTGCCCGTCAACGCGTTTTCTTTCTCTTATTTTCTGATTCTCGTCTCGGGGAAGCTCCACAACTTTCACCCGCGAAATGTTACTTATCGATGATCAACGTCTCGGTTAAATCAAACAGATTTGTTGCCTCTCGATTATTACGCTCCCTAAAAAGACTGTGCAGAATTCGAAATGATTAAAAAAAAAAAAAAAATACAAAAAAATCACACGAATCCTAAAAGCGATTTCATCGCGTGACGTCTGAACTTGATAAAAAAATCAATTGTTAAAAAAACTAAACATTTTTTTAAATTAATAAAATGTTCGACAAAGAGAAATCGAATTCGACACAAAAATGAGCAATTCCCGAACCCGTTGAACGAGAAAATGAGAGCACGTTTTCAGAACTTGGATGTTCGAGCCGTTCGAATAAAAGCGCTGTTATACCGCGCATTGGTTTATTATTTCGTTGTAAGCGTTTAGATCGTTAAATTAATTTTGATATTGAAAAATGAGTGATAATATACTCGCTGGTCACACATGGAACGAGGTCGCTGTTGAGTTCAGCGATCAGTGATAGTGAGTCGAAAAAGAAAAGAAAAACGGTTGCAGGTAAAACGCGATGATGTTCGTACACGAAGAGCGGACGTTTACGTGTTCGCGGTCCCGTACGAACTGCACGTTCTCGCGGCACACGATTCTCTCTTGGCGCTTTTATCTTGCTCTCTCTCTCTCTCTCTCGCTGCCGCTCTTTCTCTCGCTCTCACTTCGGTGTGCTTAACCGAAGACCACCGAGTCCGTTCCGGGAATCGCCGAGTCATCCTCCCCCGCTTACGAGGGAGACAAAAGTGGTGGTTTGTTGCACCAGTTGAGCGAGCATGTACGAATATGTTGATAAGAGTGTGCGCGCCTCGTTCGCCGAGTGTAAAAGTTCGAGGGTGGTTTCGTTTATTTCAATACTCGTGTAAGCACACATACGTTTTCAAAGAGCTCGAAGCGTGCCGGTTATGAACAGTCGGAGCATTCTATTAGTACGAAAAGAAGAAAAAACACAACGGAAATAAAAAAACTCAGCGAGGCTAACGTTTCTCGATATTACCACTCCGCCGCCGCGCGTTTCCCTCTTGCGAGCCAACCAAAAGAAATAAACTCGTAAAGTGCACGATGTTTTTCTTCTGGGTACGAGGAAAAGTCCCTAAAAGCTTCACTTCGAGCCTTATTACTTCACGACCTTGCTATTTTGCACGATAATAAAATAAGGATCGATTTCGAGCAACGATTTTCACAGCTACTAAAAAACTTTGAATAATCTTTCGATCGATAAATTCTGAAAAGGTTATTAATTATACGCTCGTTCTCTCTCGGGTTCATCGTTCACGAGAAATCAATCTAATGACAGTCGATCACGAGTGCGCCACTCAGGCTTGATCAACAGCCACGATTGGCTGTCGTCACTCCTTTAATGTCAGTGTCAATCTTCTGTTAAAATTGAAATCGAACGAAGGCGTGCTCGGAATCTCGCATGCCATTCCTTCTTTTTTAGAGACTCGGATCAACTTTTCCTATAACAATCTCTGAAAATGTATCAGCGTCACGATTTGTGTCTGTATTTTCATGCAGCACTCGATCTCTTCTGCGAAAGGCAGAAGCTTTGCTTTACAAGCGACTGTCGATTTCATTTTCATCAAATAACTCTCGATATTCGATTCAATGCTAATTCAAATTGAAAATGACTCCTAACGATTGTCGTGTATAAGGAAAAAAGCTACCAGGATTCGTGCAAGTTCCTAGTCCCGTTACCGTTTGGCTCAAGAACACTTGAAATATACAAATCAAGAAGAAAGATTTCTTTTATTTTTTCCATCGCGATAATTGGAAATGACGAGTATCGTAAAAGGAATCGAAGCCAAGGCCAAGCACTTACCCTGCATTTATTAATTTTTTGAAAATATATAATTTCCTTGTGGAATTAGCAAATTATGTTTTACAGGTTTAGTGCTCCGAGAGGTAATGAGGAAAAGGTGAACTAGGCCTGCGTCTCGATCCTAATCACGCGACCTGATTGACGAAAGTGTTTTTTTCCAGTATACGAGTGTCATTGACACGATTCTCGTTCGACTTTCAGTACTTGCTGCGCATGCTGTTCGAGCAGGAGCCATAAAAATGGCCACTAATTAAAGTGTCGCAAGTCAGTTCATTTTTGAGGAAAATTTATTTCAGGTTATTTATATTTGGAGAGGAAAAAGCATGCGGGGGAGTGGAAAACAAATAGTTTACTGCGACTGCTCAACGTACATAAATCACCAACTTGGTGCACGCCGTTGGAAACGTCGTGAGAAGGATTCGCATGCACGCTTCCGTCCATGCTACTCCGAGGCGTGTTCATCAAACGTTTCAACGTGGAACGTCTCGCCCTCCACTTTTCAAAACTATTATCAGTATCCGCCTCGCAACTTCTCGCCATTAGACTGCTCAAATGTTTGTCCCCTTAATGAATTGTTGAGGATGGGGATCGGGGCGCTATCCCCGAGAGGGTTTTCAAACTTTGTCGCTCAACGTTTTCCAGCCCCTGACGAAAAAAACGATGTCGCAGGGGCCGAAGAAAAAAATCAAGAGAAACTTCCGGAGGTAGACAAAAAAATGTTCGTTTGACAAAAATACCGGAGGATTTCGATGAATGGGACCGCTCATCATGCCGCTCGTATCTTTCAACGCAGCTACACAATTTCCCTCAACTATTATTTTCTAATAAAAGAAATCATATCGACCGTATTCGTAACTGAAAGTTGCTGGGAGGACGTTCGTACGCTCGCGATAAACTCAAGAGCTGCTCAACCGATCCCAATGAATCTTTCAGGAAAAGAAAGTTCACGATCTGCCATAAATTTCAGGTGGAATATCGTGTCGGTGTAATGATGATTTAATGGAAGAGCACACCGCAAGAGCATTTTCATTTCCTATGTTTTTCGATCAAGAACACCAAATTTTCGCTGAGAAATGACACGGTTTTCTCCGCAAAATAACGATTTTTTTTCGTTTTTTTGGATATTCTCAAATAAAGGATATCGAGCCTCACTTTCCGTTTGGATTTCCATAAAAATAGTTTAGCTTCGTCACACGATTTTTTCTCCAGTCTTTTCTTTGGAGTGGAAACTTTTCCTCAATTTCGAGCTCGTAGACTTCAGTATAGCAAATGAAAATATCGAAGAATATTAAAGAAGGGTGAGAGGCAAGAGTGATCGTCGAAAATCGATGATTAGAATATGACAAAACGGAAAACGTTATCGAAAAGGGGGCAGAAGAGAAAAAAAAGTGAAAACAATTTTTTCCACAACAAGAGGAGTGTCGCAGGCTTTCTCCTTCGGCTTGTCGGTCTTTAGCATTTCTGTACAGGATGATAACGCGATTCGGGAATGTGCGGGAAACGCGAGAGATGAGGAAGGCTATACATTTTTTGTATTGAAGTTTGAGGAACACGCAGCCTCGACGGCAGACGAAGGGGAAGGACCGAGAAAAAAAACACATCATCGAGGAGGACAAATTTACAATCGACATAAATAAAACAACGATACTTCTACTCGGTAAGGGGGGAAGCTGAAGTGGAAGGCAAAGATGGAATCGAAAAGAGGACTTCGAAATTGCAGTTTCCTTTCGTCGCAGATGCATGGACAAGGGTCGCACGCTGCACAGACCGATGCTGAATGGAAGTTTGAAATAGTAATTAAAGTCTGATTACTGCTCTCCCAAAAAACCCGGATGCTGTAACGACCAGAGATTCTAACATTGAGAAGAAAAACAGCGAATACAAAAGGATTGAAGGAGAAACACACGACGCGACAAGCTTATACAGATAAGAAAAATTACTCGGAGCTCTTCCATATAGGAAAAAAACGCGGAGATAAGGATAGTCGGAGGTCAAAAATATGACGAAGGAGAAATTAGGGGAATTTTGAACGATATTCCCACGAAATAGGGATTCGGAATGAAAGCAGCTCTGGATCGAGCAGATAGAAGACGGTCAAATATGGCAAAAGTTTGCCCACGGGAATTCGAGGGCAGAGAAACCGGGATACAGTCATACGAATAAAGACTGTCCAGGAAATACAGTCGTATGGGGAAAAAAATTTGGACAGATCGAGATATGACGATGCTGCAAAAACGGGAATAGGAAAGATGCAAAAAGAATTATGAGGTTGGGGCAGAAGGGAAAAAAGGAGCACGAACGAGTGCAGCGACAAAGAAAATAAACGGTACAAAGACCACAAACGCAGAGTTCGTAGCTTGGAAAGAGAACTTTATATTTCCTGGGTATTAAAAAGGACGAAAAATCGCCGCGAGAGACGTGGCTACCGAGGCTAATCAACAGAAAAACCTGAAAGTCACAACAATTAAAGAAGATTTGCAGTTTTATTTTTAAAAATATAATCTTTCGATCATCAAATCGCTGAGCATTTCGGTAACCGTTTCGGAAATTCGGGTTCAAAGAATTCGGTAAAAATAAATGTCCGGAAGCGTTTCGGGTACAGAACAAGGTCCCTGAACAAAGTTCCATATTTCTTTAAGAATAACTCCCCATTCTTATATATCAGATAGAAAAAAAATATAAAAGCACATTCGAATGAAACAAAATCATCCGATTTCCCGCACTTGATATTGCGATCATGTCTCTTTGACTGGAAAATAAAAAGCGAAGCGCACAAGGAAGCGAATCTAGTTAATTAAGGCTTTCGAATAGCATCCTGTTGATTGCCGTGCTCGAAAGGTCTACGGGAGAGCAAAAGAGAGAAAGGAAGCGAGAAAGAATGGAAAAGTTGGTGGCGTTCGATCGAAGTCTACGGAGAAACAAATGCTACTGCATGTGTTTTCCATCACTAATCATTTTTATGCGTGTATTCTAATAAAAGAGAAAAAGGAGTGAGCGCGTGGTATGGAAGAAGCGACGGAGTGAAGAAAATGTTTGAATAAATCGATGACGGTGGGGCAGAAATGATTCGTTGAGAGCGAGAAAGAGGACGGAGTGAGGAGCGGGTTTAAGAATTCTCGGTGACACTAGAAATAAACCGATGCGAGTATATAGGAAATGTGGAAAAAAGTTGAATATCGAGAGGAGTATTCGCAGCAGTTCTTTTCAGCACGGTATGCACGATTGAGAGAGCTTAAACGTTCGATGAAACATCTTCGACCTTTGACCTGGCAAAACAGCGTCCCGGCCACTTGTTTTTCCGAGCGAGCTGAACTCGAGCTTTGGGCGGAGTATAAAAGCAATGAAAAACAGCTGAAAGTGCGTGGAGGTAATAATTTTTTTGTACCCATAACCCGTGTTAGTAACGAGCCGGCTACCCTCCTAGTTTTGCCTCCTTTTCATCACACAATCTCATCTCTTTTATGACTCCCGCTCTGCCCTTCTCTGCCTCATTCTCCTCCACTCTCGATATGCGATTATTAACACAGTACAGGTTTGTTTTTCGACCCTCCAATTGTCCGTGGGCGACCCTCTTTCATAAAGTACGCGGTGCACGGAGCCGAGTCGCTGCTCTCGCGCTGAGAAGACTCGTTAAGGGTAATGGTAATGAGGCAAAACAAAGGAAAACTCCCGACGAAATTGGCCAACGGTATTAACTGGGAAAGCAAAGCTTCTGCATTCGAGTGTCCGTCCTGCTTTCGCACTTGATCCACCTCGAATTATTATGCCCGTATTAACTCCCTGCGCGATCAAACTTTCGAGCCTGCTTTTATGCTCGTCCCATATTCGTACGAAGGCGCGTCACTCCGCAGAAAGCGTACGGCGCTTCATTTCTTTTATCGATTCTCCTCGCGCTTTACCGCACGAGCCGCGCAGAGCCTCTTTGTTTCGAGACTTCTCTCCTGGTCCCGCACGACCAGGCGCAATAAATTCTCGTTCTTTATTTCACCGCTTAAACCTCCCGGCGAACCTTTTGTTCTTGCACGGGCCCGCCGAAAGCTCTCGGAAAGCTGTTCGGAGCGAGGATGAAAAATTATTGATGTAAAAGAGAATAAATCTCGAGGCGGCTACGCGAGGGATGTACACCAGGGCGAGAGAATCTACGTAAAGGCGGTCCTCATCGAAGCAACTGATTTTCCGATAATTAATAAATGATTATCGTCGCGGGTCGAGCGATGAGGAATGATTCAAAGCCGCCGTCAAACTCCGGGAAGCGAACAAGCTCACTTCTTAGTTTGCCTTTCCTGAATCGCAAGCCCACGAGACTGGCCGAAGCCAACAAACTTGCTTAAGCCACATCACAGACATTTGCGGTTCGACGACCATTTCACGGCGTGTGTCACAGATCGTGACTCAACACATCCCCGCCCCGAGGTCGCTACAATCCATCCGCGACCAGCGCTTCGCGACTCAAGACTACCTGAAGGGAATGCGATGGAAACAACGCCAGCCGGGGAGTTTCCTCATAATTTAGCTTTTATTGAACAACCGGTGGCGGTCGTCGTGACAACGCGATAGCAACAACACGCAACCGGAAGGTAGCGAGCCGGGGCGCCGAGCTAACCGCCCCGAGGCCTGGCGGCGTTCGCCAATCCGCCCTCGTAAATGATACTCCATTTATAATATTCGATAACTCATGTTTTAATATTTTGAGCCTGAATTACACGAGAGCAGGAGTGATAATACGACTAAAACACGCTGATAACTGCTTCGTGCCCAGCGAGCCATTTGGGGATCGGCAGCTCGATGACTTTGAATCTAACTTTCCCATTCGACGGTTCCGTTAAATGTTGATTATGCAACGACGATACGACTGAATTACACGAATGTCAGAATGGCAGTAGAAAATAATGAACTCGACGACAATAATGACTCGCAATCATAAAACGCGGTTTTGAGCCAAAGCCTCTTTCCGAACGAATATTTCGCCTTAAGGAAGCTCACGCGAATCTAATGGAATTCGAAAATTCCAACTTTAAGAGTTGGAAAATCACCTTTTTTGTAAGGGCTCTTGTGGCAGGCACACTTCCGGTGCTACCATTTCGATTTAATGAAATAGAAACGTCTCAACTTTAGAGAGCCAAAAACGAGAATGATAAAATAGAATGTTTTTAAATATCAATGATGTCTTGAGAAAACCTTGTTACCGCGGTGAAAGTGACTTGAGAATGGAAAAAGAAAACACTTATTTGAGGAAAATGGCTCTTGTCACATTTTGCTTCTTCAATTGATCAATTTGCTTGAAAAATTGATCAATCTCACCAAATAAGTGACACATAATTTTAATAATTGCGGGAATAAATTTTAATCCTTTCTCTGATCATGAAAAGTTCAAAAAAGTTCAGTTGCTTCCTTAATAGTTGGAATCATAATTTCTGATGCACTTGATTGCTCGAACTTTGCGCTTGATATTTTCTAATGGAAGATGATTGCAGCATGCGCACTTGGATCATCAACAACGAGAAGTACAGGAAAGCTGAAAAGAAGGAGAGGAATTCAGCAGTCTTGCCTTTACCATTTTCGATGTCTCGTTCAGGGAGTAAACGTTGGTCAAAACACGCGATCTTTCACTCTTGCGCACGTACCGAGCCTTACTAGGAATAAGATCGGCAGAGCGTATCCACCGAAGCGACTAACCTGCGGAGTCGTAGATCACTCGAGAGTCTCTCAATTTCTCTAATTACACGTACAGGTTTAGCGCGCGCGCGCGCGATAAAATGGGGCTAACATAAATGAGAGAAACAGACATTGAGAGAAATTTATGCGATCTAATTGGTGCTGCGATGCTCGATGCGCGACTATCTCCAATTTATAGTCGTTTATTATATAGATTATTTATAGTATATGATCGGAAGAAGTGTTCGAGATGATACGGCGGTCGCGGCGAGTTCGAACGAGGAAAGAGAAAATGAGCGCGCCTTAAAATTGGAGATCCTTTCTTTTCTGGCGTGCCCGGAGAGGTGAAATCGTGATAAAATCCCCGGTTTTTCTTCATTCCTGAGAGGCGCGCTCGAGCCGATCGTCCGATCGGGGAGACTCGCGAGCGACCGTAAAGATCAATCTCGATCGCCGAGTACAAACGGCATAATCGTGAGAAGCTTCGTGTTTTCGATATCGCACGAAGCTCTGCGAGACACAAATCATAATGAATCACGTCCGCGTATATTCTACGATCTATGGAAAATACATATATGACGAGGATTTTCAGAAAGTCGGCATCTTCGTTTATTGGCATATTTTCGGCAGATTTCTCGTATTAAATCCACAGTTGTGTAACAAATATTCTAGACCATCTCTGTACTATCGTCATTATGAGGCACGTCATCTATATGTATAAACGGAGAGACACGACGCCGAAAAGAGTAACGAGGGCCGAGCAGTTCAATCTGATAAATAAATAAAATATTCTACACACGTGTATACGAGCGTTCGAATTATTATAATAACTCGCTCCGATCGAAAATAACCCAACAGTTGTACGATAAGAAAGGGCGAATCACAGAGAATAAATTTCCAAAGTGATCGAAGGGGTGTCTGTACTTTTTGTGAGTGGAATATAAGAGAAGCTGGCGCAGCACGCTCGAACGTTTCTCGAGAGGAGAAGGAGATATTGTGCTCGTGTCGCTAAGATAGTGTTTCGTTTTCCTCCGGACGGATACGTCATCGTGTCTTTTGGAGGGAAGCTCCGGCAATATGGTTCATCGGAGGGTTACGGGGTCATAAAAGGAGCTACTCAAAGTCTTGATCCTCGAGACGGCCTACTCCAACACACGTGACATATGAAACGACCCTGAGGAATCATGGGGGATGAGAAATTCGGCTAATACGCGTTTCCCTGTTGCCCTCTTTCGCCGGAGCTTTTCCCTTCGACTCGAAAAGATTCCACTCCTTTTGAAGGGCATACGGAAAAGACAGTGGTAGTGTAAAAGCTTGCGAAATACAGTTAAGAGGGAGGCGGGGCGACGGGGGAGTGGCGCGCAAGCTGAGAGATGAAAACTAATGGCCGAAACAATAAGGTCTGGTTACCCTACGGTCCAACAAGTTGGACCAGCCAATCCGATGTACATAAATTTCTGCCATCCCGTTTTCGCTACTGTACTCGGTTCCACTTTCTCGCTGCGAACGGACGTTACGAGGCGAGGGACGAGAAAGAAAGAGGGAAAGTGAGAAAAGTTTACAAGGCCTGTGTTCCCCTAACCGAATATAAGAATCAATATGTTGGACGCCATAGGCATATAAAGCGCTCTAGTAATGCCAGACTCCCGAATAAAGCAGAAGAAACAACTGTAAGATATTCGTTCCTATGGCCTGTCGTGGAAGTTTCGCTCGTTTCCCGCCTGCGCGGACGGTGTGTTTTTAATGACATTGAAGAGGGCTTCGAAGCTTATTCATGGGAGTTCGTGGTCCCTCGTTGCCGCTCTTTATTGCCTCACACTTCTGGCTCTCCGTTTTTACGAAGGTCTGCTATCATCCACGATCCAAAATACATGGACCTCGTGAGAAATCTTTTCTCAGAAAGCCCGCCTGGAAAAGAGTCTCACCGATTAACCCCATGACCCCCAGAATCTTTGTCCGTTGTTCTGTAACCCTTTATAACCCTGCACTCGAGCTCTCTTTCTCGCTCTCCTCGTAGCGCCTGCGACACGACAACCGCGGGTGTCGTTTCGGTGTGTCTGGAAGCCTGTAAGAGGGTTTTTCCCTCGAGTCGCTCCCTGGCACACTCTAAATTCTATTTGGGACATTCTAGCGATAGCTAGAGGCGAAGCCAGGAGGAGAGAACGCAGCAGATAAAAGAGCCGGGTCTTTTTTCAGAGGCAGGAAACAGCCGCCGGCTAAAAAGCACGAACACAACGCGAAGAATGCCTCTGGTATTTTGCCCCACTCACCTCACTCTGCTCCTTCGAGTCACTCCATCGTTTTCCCACACCCCGCTTGCAGCTCGACTGAAAACATGTTCGATTGCTCGGCTGTATAACAACCTTGTGCCGGACGTTATTCCTGCATCCCGCGAGTGTCGATGAGAATAAAGGGACCTTTCTACGGATATTAGAGACAGCATGGGACACACTCGCCGCGCAGAGGAACGCGGCAACAGATGAGAAAGCTGCCCGGAAAGCAGTCCCGCCTCACCGATGCTCTCGCGCCCCGTTCCGTCGATTTCTGTAGCACATCTTTTCATACACGAGAAAACAGTTCTCCCGAGGAAAATAAAAGTCGAGAGTCATGTATATTCGAGCGGAGCAGACTTGCTACAAAAAACGCTTCTGAAGCGACAACGAAAAGCCTGGGGAGATTCCAGGGGAGAAAATTCCGAACGGACGTAGCTCGTGTCCGTTTAACGATAAACGATTTTCCCACTGATTGTGGCGGAAGGATTTTTCCACTAATGAAACTAAAAGTTGGAAAGCTCGGGGTGCATGTCGGCCTTAAAAGATTGCGGAGGGATATCGAGGCCGCGGAACTTTTCCGAGCCGACAAATCGCACAATAATTCCTCGCAATTACCAGTATATACGAGATGAAAAACGCGGCCAAGACGGCTCAAGTTTTTACTGCGGATAAGACGAAAAGTTGGAGTTTCCGGACCTGCTGTTAAAATAACCGATTCCCATGGTAGCCCTTGACGCTGGAGTTTGCAACGTTCGAGTCCAACGAAATGATACCAAGAAGCCTGCTCCAATTATTCCAGTCATTCTCCAGTTTCGTTCACTGCCGAATTCACAATTCGTATTTTCGTTCATTTCGTTGAACAGTTCAATCCGGAGGTCAACATATACAGTCCCCTTCGTCCACGAGATCGCTGTGCTCTTGAGACTTTTCTACAACACGCAGAAACTCGTGCGCGATTGCGTCAACGTGTGATTGAACACTGCCGCGCTCCATCGAGCAGAGAATGCGCGGTTCGACCAGCCGAATTCTCACGACGAATTGAAATCTCGAAGAGAATTTCCGGAACGAAAAACGCGATCTGTAACCGTCGCTTCTGTAGAATGGACACCATAAATTGACTTTTCGAACTATCGGCTATAGTACACGATGAAACTTTCAGCGAGAGCTCTCGCAGCGTCGGATGCGTTCAGTTCTCTCGTCGCATCGGTATCCTTACTTTTTACTTATTAAATTCGACTCTCTCGATCGTCCGAGTTCCGCTCAACGACAAAAGCCGACTTTCCGCGGAGCAGGTAATCGAAGAATTGATAAAATCTTTAAACACATTGTTGAACGAGCACGTCCTAAGGAGTCCTTCGAAATCCGAAGAGCTACGTATACAATCAATTGCACAAAGTTTCACTCGCTCTTCGAATTCCTCGTTCCCAAGGGGTCGGTGACTTAGCGCGCGGGGAGCCCCATTCTTCCTCTTCCCGGCACATTTGAGTTTTATCAGTTCTTTATTACAGTTCTCTCTGTCCACGAGCCAGCGACCGATCTCGTTCTTCATCCCTTTGTCCTATTTTCGATTAAGTTCTAATGTACACTGGCTCTCTCATATCTTTTTGCTTTACCGATATATTTCGTTACGGATTTTTCAACGAGGTTGGAAACGCGCTCGGAATAAATCTCGAGGACTCCGTTCGGCAAAACCCGCTTCTTTTTTTTCCTCCTTCGGGTTTTTTCACTCTTTGCGTCTGCAGGCTTGCTGGGTCGAGAAAATGTTAATCAACCTCTTTCGGGTCTCTCTCGCGACCGTACGGAGAACATTTTTTCTCGCAGTTGCCGGTAAAACAATCACCGGCTCTCTATTGCGAGTAAGTTTCTTTTGCCATTTTCAATGGAATCGCAATGCAGTCAGCCATTCCTGAGAACAATTAGGAAACTTGTTTTATGGAAAGGCCAACATATAAACGCCGGATAAATACACACATAAATACACAATGCCGATGTAAGCGCGAATCAGACCGATGCAAAAAGCTACATCGAGAGAAATATAAATTAAATTTTACCGTACACTTCTCGGGAAAATCTACAGTCATACACTCTGAAACGCGGCGACGAGTGTAACAGTTGTTTTTAGTATTAAATAACAGCTTCGTCCGTAATTTCGATCACTCGAAATGTGTCATTTCTACGGTTTACACGGTGCAAGTCTTCATATTTTTGTATACCGTTTTATTTCATTAGTGCCTCGATGAATTTACGTCAATAATTAAAAAACCATTTTCATGCCGTTCCTAAAAAAAAACTGTGCCATACGAGTACGAAGAACCTTAAAAAAACTCGAAGACTCGTTTGAAAGATTTAGTCTCACTATAAAAAAATGATAATCGCGGGAGCGCTTCGTTGTCGTAATTAGCGATTCGATTAGCGAGGACTGTTTCAGCGTAAAAACTTCGTTTCATCCCAAGTTCACGTTACGGTAGTGCAGCTTCTGAAAATGTTCGTTATAACCCAAGCTGAAAACTCCTTTCAACAAAACAATAAAATATTTTCTGCCAAGTAATTGGTACAGTCATGGTACGATAAACTCGAGCGCACTTTCGTTGCAGCGATCGTTATCACTTCGCCAAGCGTTTCAGCCCCGATCCTGGCTTATCGTCAGATTGATTTTTTCCAACGCCACTCGCCCTCTTCGGAGCTTGTGATTCTCCGATAAAACTTGTGTCAGTACTTTTGATAATTTCACAAGTTTATTACTTTTCTCTGAACGAGATGAGGCCACAGAAGACATCGATGAACGCGAAGCGATGAAATCATCCCACCTGAAACTTGACCATCGAGTGCCAACACACTCGGCAATGACCTGACGAAATTCTCCACGAAGAAAAAATGAAAATGACGAAAAAACTTTCACATGATAAAATGTTTGATGTGAAAGTTATCGCGAGGGCCGAGGAGGGCGTTTGCATCAGGCGAACGCAGCATACGCAGGTGGTGCGATGAGAGCAGGCGGATATGCAGCCGTTTGGAGAAGTTTCTACGTGTGCACAAGGGCGAGCACTGGTACGAGCCTAACCGTACGGCGTACGGTTCCGTAACTGCCGCGATACGAACCAATCTACTCGTCCGGCGAGTATACAAATGGTATCCCGCGTGTTTCAGGTATGATTCCACCTCGAGTAGAATGGCAACGCGTGCGGAGTAGTTAACAGTGCATTCCGCATCGTTGGTCACATCGTATGCGACCGTGGGAGACATCCGGCGCGTAGCGGCCCGAGAGTACCTCCTAGTAGGGGGTTATACAGACCAAGAATTGCGGATATGTAGACTCGGACGTATAACGGTCCATCAAGTATATTAATCGGCTTTGAGCTCGAGGATTTGGTCAAGGATTCTACGGGTAATAAAATTCATGGGGAGAGGTAGTAAAGCAACGTAGAAGGGAGAATGGGAGTGCGTAATCCGCTGTTGCTCAGAAATAATGACGATGACGATGTTTGAGGATGTTTGACGATCGAACGCACATCACCGGCGCTCCGAGCCAAAGTCCTCCTTCTCTCTCCCGCTTTCTGCTAGCCGCCGGTCGCCTGAGATCTGAGATCCCAGAGCACGACTCTGACCGACCGTTAGCTCAGCTCCGGCCGCGGGACTAGCGAGCAGAAGCCACGACGGCATTCCCTCGAGCACCGATACACGAGAAAGTCAACGTTGCTGGTCGCATCCTCGGAGCACGCTACACGTATACAGACGGCCGAGCAATCTTGGAGAATGGCGGAGTACTGAGGCGAGCAAACTATGGCAAGAACGAGGCAGAGGCTGCTCACAAAGACAAGCGGAGCTTCCCACTGCTCGATACTATGAAGACACGTGGTACATAAGCTGGCAGAATCGAGGATCATGAGTTGCGGCATTACCGAGGAACTCTGCCATTCCTTCACGGAGCACAAGCTCGTATATCAACGGCGGACAACATTTGTCCTGTCGCGCGGTTCTGCCGTGGCCAATGCTCTGCCGCCGCACAGTCTGCGGTCAACAACTGTCCCTTCTCGCTTGCGCTGCGTACCGACTTTCGACTCGCGAACACGATACGCGACAAGAGACGAGGAGGAGAATGCGAGATAACACTGCGAACTTCTCCTTCCACTTTCATCCCCTGTTTCCCTTTTGGCATTCATGCGGGATCCGCGATGTCTCGGATGAGAAAATGAGGAGCGACGAAATCGTCCAATGAATTCATGCTGCAGTACGACGCATTTAAGGCGGTAAGCACGGCAGCCATGTATCTCAAGTTCCAGCCATGAACCCAAGCGGTAACACCCTTTCAAGCACGCATCGTATGAAATTTCTCTGACGCGACGGTATAGAGTAGATAACTGATACTCCTAGCAGGCACGGTTCAGGCTCCGTTCCAAGTGACACGACGACAGATCGCCCGAGTTGCAATTACTGCAAGAGACACACGCGCGCTCTCGTCATTCCGAGTTCACGTCTCGCATATTTTCTGGGAAATTCAAGAGACGGATCGATACCATTTTATTAGAAGACGAGCAGCCTCGAATTGACGCGGGGCGCACCCGAGAAGAAAATTTGCCTCTTTACCGAGCGCTCTTCGTGTCACTTCGCTGCGGTTACGATTTACGCGACGATTACAATTTCGCAAAAGCAATCTACCGCTCCGATTAACTAGCACGCCAGCTGCTCAAAGTCAGACGGGCAAATCGCGTGCCCCTTCGACTTGGGCAACGGTGTTGCGGACTCGACGTTAGAAACGAATCCTGTCCTCCCGATATAGTGGGCGCGAACCCCGGGTTCCTGTACCGGTACAAGCCATTCGTGCTATAGAAACATCAAAGAATATCTGCGACGAGGAAGGTCCCCATCCTTTCGACTCTGCGCACTCGTTTGAGATAAGATTATACAAGGGATATTCGTCAAAGCATGCAAGTACCTACGTTGCTTACAGCTATCGACTCGCAGAGTCCTTAAAGGATCCCTCTTACTTTCGCGTTTCCCTGACAACGCCGACAGGCTTACGAGGCTTTTTAATTTCCTCTTTTCATCTCGTTGCTCGGGCTCCAGGACCGCAGTGTCGACTAGATAAAAAGGCAGTCCCTCGTTAAGGCGGTGTGTACTGCCGATGCGACGAGTTCTCTTTTTCTAATGAATGTTTTCGGTTTTTTAATATACTATAATATTTACGATGCTGTACATGATACTCGGAGTATGCCACGGAAAGTCTGCGGTGGAATTTCCTTTAACACCGAGTCACCGGTGGCTGGTCTGAAGGACTCTTTCCACGTTGCAGCATCGCCCCGCGCACTTTGCCCTCCTTGCCGGCTCTCTTTCAACTCTTTTTCGTAGCGACTACCCTCCTAAGTTTGATAACTTTTGTCCTCCTCTCGTAGCGCATGCTGCGCGATTCCCGAGCAGATTTTATTGCGTTTTGCTTCATCTTCGCCGCTCTCACATCGGCTCCTCTCCTTCCATCTCTCTCTCTCTCTCCCTCGCGTGGCGAAGCGGTTCTGATGCGTACCTATGCCAGCGAGAGGCAATTTAACTTGTAAATTTATTCCCTCTTAGGTTTTAGCGAAGAGGCAGAGAAAGCAGATGAGAAGTTTAACAAGTCGTATCGAGGGAGTATGCGCGTGTTAAAACTGCTGCTGTTGCTGTTGTAACGACCGCTCGTGGGGCGCGCGGGGAAGCTTTCCTTGGCCGTTGTGGCCTCCCCCAGAGGGCCGTCCCATCATTAACGCGTGTCGTCGGTGAAAGAATTTCGCTGAGCGCAGCGTCGAGAATAAATTTCACCCGATCGGCTGAGCCAAACCTCAAAATTGGATTCCGGAAGAAAAGCTTCGGGGGAGAAGGTGAAAGAATAAGCGGAGCTCTGGCCACGTTGGACTCGTTACAAATCCATAATTCGTGTGTCAATCTCGCTGGGAAAGAAACCGCAAGATCCTCGCGGAATAAGAAGCGAATCGATATTAAATTCAGACACGCAGCAAAAACAATTGAATTTAAATTCCTTGTCGCTTGGAGCGACGAGTATTGAAAAAGAGTAAGAAAAATCTTGTGCCCAGCTCCTCCGTTCGTCGAGATAACGTAACATCATTTCACTAAAGGCAGTCTTAATTCGAACATTCTTCAGTAGCAAGCTAAGTATATATGGACGGAGAGAAAAAATTTCGCAGTACTCTTGGCATTGGGTGTTTTGCCCGGAGCGGAATTTCCCTCTTGGGAGATTTCATCGCAGGATTGACTCCCTTTCTCTCCATGAAACAGCAGCAAAGTTGTTATAAAAACTTTTACGAAGCCCCTCGTTTGATCGTAAAGCGTTCCTGATCACTGCTCATCCGAATAGCTTCCCCATTGGAGATCCGCTATAATCGATCGATCGTCACGTTGTACAGCGAGTAATCGGATTTGGAAATTTGGCATCGGCTTGAACAGCTCTTTTGTTCGCGTCTCTCCTGATGGCTTATTTATATTCATAAATTGTTCAAGAGCGTCGGATCACCCATACGAATTGAACGAATATATTCGTGATCGAGCTTGCTGGCTGACCTTGCCAAGCGATTTTTCAGGACGCCCGTCATGGTGTACGCTCGAACGTGCGCGGTGGAGACCAGTATCGAATATCGACCGCGGGGTATTCCTTTTCTCCCGGTCGAACAATCGTTGCGGCTTACCGCAGTGGAATGTCTCCTCACCTTTTCTCTCCTATTGGAGCGTCTACGAATATGCATACGGAGGAGGGTGCGTGGGTATGCGTGTGTCCCGTCGGCTCGCGATTCGCGATGGCACATCGGAGCGGAGAGAGCCTCGTGACGTCGCCCGGCTAAAAAATTCGCTCCGAGAGAGCTCCTCGCCTGCAATATCGGGTCCCGCATGAGCGCATTTTTATTAAATTCTTATACTGTCTTATATACAGGCGAAAGAGGAGCAGGAAGAAAATTACGGAGATTTTTCATCGACAGGAATACGGAGCCAATTTCAGTTTCGAGAAATCTGAGAAGACGCTATTCCCGCGCGCTCAATTATTCGTACGTCAATCTCCATGTTGAGGTAGCAATTTTCAGTTTTTATATCCACGACGTCAAAACTCGAGGCTCTCGTCGTCGATCTTTAAAACCCGCGTGTTTATGTCGCCGCATCGACGTTGAAGATCGAATAGGAGCTCTCGATGTGGACTGCTCGCAAAGTGGAATTCTCAGTGAGAAAGACTTTTGTATTCCTTCGCTAAGAGCAACTTCAGCCGTCGGAAAAGCTTTTTCAGGAAGGAGAGAGAGAGAGGCAAGGGGAGACGAAGAAACGGAGCTTGATACGGTGCATCTCGACATAGTTCCTCTTCGACTTCCTGCATGCACCCACGACGTGTAACTTCGTTGCCATTAGACTGCACATCATCTGCGGAGCTGACTTCATCCTGATAGGTACGCCATTGTTGAAACGTCGATACTTTATGTACGTGTATCTTCGCGCGGCCGAGACTTTCCGCACCGCGAAGATAAATTATTGGCGGTACGTATTATATGGCGCACGATTTATCGCGCCAACTCGAAGTAAGTTTACTTTGAGCGCGACATCGAAGAATTTCGATCGCTCAGAAGAGTATATTCGCGTCCGATGTTGCGTGTGTCCAACAAACGAAAACCGATTTCCGGAGGCCCCGAACCAGTGTTGCTGGTTAATTTTCTAAAAGGAAGAGGCGCGAATTACTCGTCGCGCGCTTTGATAGACAAAATTTTACGGCGCTTTGACACAAGATTTGTACCGAGCCGACGTCACTTTGAGTGCATTTTTGGGGCCCAATCGAAAGATCAAGAATCCGAAGGCACTGACCTCAAAGAAACGTGATTAAAAAAAACATATATATGCGGACGTCGCGTCATTCGTGCGTGCAAAGTGGCTCGGATGCGCCACCGACTTTTCCGTATAGATCCTTCCACTCTCTTTGTGCGGTCCATAAAGACTCTCGACAATCGCATGAAAGGAAGACGGTGGCAACAAGAATAAAGAGATTTTGGATCTGTGGCAGAGAATTTTCGAGAGGACACGAGTCGCGAATCAGAAAGTGGAAAGAAGCTGGAAACAGAAACGAGTCGCACTGAAAAAAATGGTTCGCGCTGCATTGTCCGGTTTATCGTTCTGACTATATAGCCGCTCTCGCTAAATACAACTTTTTCTTGGCCGCCCGGAATCGTTAGGCGTTAACGCACCATGCAACTAGACGCAGCATAACGAGTGCTCCCAAAGTCGTTTCCCAAGCGTGCCCAGTAAAAGCGGATCGGGAAATTCTCAAACGATCAGTCGCAACCGAAGACTCGTTCATCAGGCTTACAGTTCGTGAGATTAAATTAATTAGCGAGATCCGATTCGGTGTAATAACAAGAGCGGGGCTTCCCCGCGACGAATCGTCACTGATTAATCAACATCTCGATGAACAGCCGAGCGGAAGGATCTCGACTTTGGTCCACGGAATTTCGAGATCCACTCGATACGAAAGAATGCTGAAACCGAACTTTCGGACCCCCTGTACATTCACTCGTGCCAATGGAAACGCCACAATCCACGAAATAGGTCATATCTCGTTCTCCGGTTTGCCACTCGTCCCCCGTCTCACACAAAACGTGAACGCGAAAGAGAGAGAACGAGGAAGACGCACTCGAGGCTTCTCCAGTATCTCGCGGCAGATGAGCCCGGCCGAGAGTGAAGAGGAGATTCCGTTTTCTAGGTTCATCCGAGTGTCTCTCGACGCGGTTTCAACTCTCTCAGGGCCTTCTCCCCTCTTCTTCAACCGAAAAAACTTCTGCCACCGAACATCCACTTTTACCCTACCAACGACCTTACCATCCCTGACCGAGATGAAATTATCATTTACCGATTCATGAAGCAGCTCTCTGCTGTTGAAAGCTTCGCGTCATTATTCAACAAGGGCGATCGACTTGGAGCCTCACGATTCTCAGAGCAGATATCAAAGCCTTGAGTATATCTTTGGCATTCTATCTTACGTCATTGCCTCAAAACTTCATAAAAGACACTCAAATTCATTCATTTCAAATTATTTAATAATATTTTTATTAATAAATCATTCTAAAACATTTTATTTATGATTTATTCATAGGGCTTGCAAAGTATCGAGATCACGAAGAGTGGTGAGTGACGAACGGAGCGGAAGAGCGATGTGAGAAAAGCAAAAGCACACGCGGAAGTGATGTCGAGGATTCTTTCACAATGTTTGTGCGGAGAAAGTCATGATCGAAGATGACGATCGGCCCGGATTCTCTGGGGAGTCAAAGAAATAGAGAGCGAGAGAGAAGGAAAAATGTTATATTATGTCAATGGTGCCAGAGAAATGCAGGAAAATATTAGACGTCTCGCTCCTGAAACGAGTCACTCGAGCACAGCGAATGCACTTGAATGTCCTATCAAGAGAGGAAAGTACTACGGTCATTTCCAGTTATATGATCCTGGAAGAAGAAGAAGAAGAAGCAATACCGAACGGTGACGACTTTTGTCGTCCCGGAAAGAGGGAAAATAGAGTGTACCTCGAATTTACGGTGTGCAAGCACGAGTGTCCCTATAAAAGCTGTACATCTACAGATTCAAGCAGGTCTTTTTAAATGGCACAAATGTTCGAAACTCGTCTCAAATAATTATTGTGGACGTTTCTATCGTTGAGCTGCATTATTTGCTGCATGAGCTGCAAGTCGGCTGAAACTAGAACTTTTATGTTTGTTCGTCGCGTCCTGGAGTTTTTTTTTTTGTTTTTTCAGTTGTTTTTGTCGGACAATCAAGTTTTTATGGAATACCCAGCAATTGATGGATTTGTTTGGGTGGAAGTAAAATTTTTAAGCATTGTTCAAGTTGGAAAAAACGTTTTGTTGCATCGGTTTACTGATGAACAATGATAAATCGTGTTTACCTTAGAATCTGAATTGGATGATAGATTCACTCGAAAGCAGAAGAGAAAGTTTCACTCACTTTTTTGTAAGCCCACTTGACGCTGCGACTGAACTTGGCCATCGGTGAATCATCGACTAGAAAATACCTTACGCTATTCTCCTCCTCAAAGTCATCTTCTGAAATAAAAGCTCCAAGTTCGAGATTGTCAGCGTGAGAATCGCCACTCTGGGCCAAGTTATCTTCCCCCGTTTCATCCTTCTGGCATCTCGTGGTCTTCGGGGATTTATTAACGTCAATCTTGTCCTCCCGATCGCTGCCAATCGTCGCGCTCGACTCCGAGTACTCGGTTATCGTCGAGAGTCTCTTGAGATCACTCGAAGTTACGCAGACCGTACAATCCATTTTTTAAACCCCGAAAGTTTCAGTACACCGAAGCTTATTCTCTCGAGTTCATTCACCTTCGTGCACTCACTTTAACAATTTCCTAATCCTCGTGTTCCCAAACTATGACAGATTGAAAAAAATTGTTTTTTTTTTTTTTTTATATCTCAATGTTTAATAAACTGCGCCACGCCGAGTGACGCGAATGCCCACGAAATTGAAAATTTCGTTGCTTTCATTTCCGTCGTTCCTTTCAAGCCTCGCGATAAAAGCCGTTCGATTTTTCCGACGCTATTCAAACGAGATGAAAAGAAAAAAATGAAATTTTATTCCCTGAATTCCCATGCCAGATCGATCGCCTATTCCTGCTGGGGTCCGTGAGCTACACGAACACTCGGAATTTGGAATTTTGGAATGTCCAATTCGGCACGAAGGCCCCGATCGAGTACCTATATACAAATATACTTCCGTCCGACCCCGATTGCAGGCCAAACCAGTTGAGCCTCTCCCCGTTGAAATATTTAGGTCCAGGAAGAACCAGTTTGTCCCAGGACTGCGCTCAGCCGGCAACATATTGAATGTACATCTACAAAGGACAGGCGAGAAAGAGAGAGTGAGAGAAGTTGAGAGATCGCGAGAGTGCAAGCGGCATCTCATCCGGTCAAAGGTCGAGTGTTGCCAGCACGTAATTGTGAATGCCCGCGTTGCTCACAGCATCTCTCGCTGTCTCTTTCCCTCTCGGCGGTACTTTGGCCCAGGAGAGATGGAGCTAATCCAGCTCGGTGTCTGTGCACATTCGAGGGATCAGGCGAATTCTGTGTTCTCTCGATTTGTATGGCGAACCGTGTGGATACCAGATCGGAACATCATCAGAGGAGAGCCCTTTCGCTCCCCTCCCTCTCGCTTCATCTCGCTCTCTTTCGTTTCGCCAAAAGGATCTGAGCGGACTGTGTGCACCTCGGCGATTTTCTGCTGGTACCACTATATGTGCTCTCCTTGTTCGAAGATAAATCGGACACGTGAGGGGAAAAAAGATGGAGGACGGAAGCCAAGAAGAAAAAATTAAGGGATAAATCACCGTCGCGGGAGGGAGTTGGGAACGGGGACCTACAAAAAAAACGATGTTGTCTATGCATCAAAAGGGCGGTTCCATGGAACATGCGAGTGTCCGAAACACTATTTTCCCGAGGACAAGCACTTTTCTTTACGTTTATTTTCCTTCGGAGTGAGAGAATAAAATTTAGACTCTCCGCGTGGCTCTCGAGTCGCTCAATTCCGAGACGATAATTCAGGGGCAAGTGAGTGTTGATTTTGAATAAATCACGCTGCCCCATAAGCAGGGAAGGCTGCCGACTCGAACGAGGAGGATAATCATTTAGCCGGAATGCGGGAGCCCACTAATCCGCGGATACCGAGAGAACTGAATGATTCTCGAATCATCCTAATGCCCCTGCTGAAAAATCTCCGGACTCAAGACCCCGCACTTTCCTCTCGGATATTTAATTGCGTTTAATACCAAAGCCGGAACGATCGTTACTCCCAGTGATCCTCTTAACCCCGAAATTTCTTGCAGACATTCAAGAAGGGAGACGGACAGATTTCTGGATACGATTACTAATAGAGCGCGGGAGGATTACTCGGGAAGGCTGAAGAGCGAGCGCGCCTGTGACTGCAGAAGGACGAGCGAACGGATGTACTACGCGTGAGAGAGAAACAAAACAGTCTCTGTGGCGGGTGATTGGGATTACGGGAATACTACAAGCATTTGCACTTAGGCCTCCGGCTCATCTTCCTCCTTCTCCCTCGCTCCCCCCTGTCCTTTTCTCTTTCCATCAAGCGCGATCATTTGTTTCTCCTTCTTCTCCTTATTTCCTCCGTCTACGATCATTTATTTCTCGCCTCCCTCGCTATCTCCTTTTTCTACACGCTCTCGCACGACACGTTTTAGGCATGAAATTGAAGCAGCGAATACACGACGCGCCGTAGTACGTACTGCCCGAGCGTCGATCAGACGCGACGAGAGGCCCATCGACACTAGAGTTAACTGCCGCCCGTGGGGCTCTTTGCCCACGATATCCTCGTATCGAGCCATACGTTAGCTCCACATTATACGCGCGTACACGCTAAACTCGAATGGCCTGTGTCCCGGATCTGTAACTAATCGAGGCTCGCCAAGAACCCGGCGGAGCGGGATCCACAAACCGCGTAGGAAACTCTGATTCACCCGCCAACAATATATGCTCGCATCGTGGAGAAAAAATTCGATCGACGAGCAATTTGAAATTGAACTCAGTCACAGAAAATCATGCTGATGGACTCGCATCGCGATCTGCTTCGTCCGCGACTCAACAAACACTCCGGCTATCTCTGTTTTTGGGCGCATTCGAAGTGGCGAAGATCAAAAGCTGTACGCGGCGCGAGAACAAAAATACTTTGGCGATTCATCATCCCGATCGTTCTACTGGGATAAATGTCTCATTTGCAGCTCAAATTGGAACGAAAGGAATCTCATTTGGCCGGATAAATTGAGACGAACGGGAGGCAGATTATTAATTAGCGTCAGTTATCTCCGCGCGGTCTGGCAAAATATCGTATTTCACGATGTTAAAAGATTACTGAGAGGAAAAAGGCGACAGCGAAAGTGCACACCGAGGGATTGGGCTACTTGTTCTAAAACATCCTGTCGAGGTAAGGAAGAAACCGTAGCGTCTCGTCTACTCTATGTACGTTTATGATGAATATTCATTTTATATGTTTATATACGGATAATGAATTATTAATGGGTCATAAATCCTGGATTCGCGTCTAACGAGTCTGCTATAACGCGGCCTACATTTTCACGATTCTTGAGACCGTAAGACTGAAAAAATTCAGTCATCAATTATCTCGTCGCGTCTCGACTTACGCGCGCGACTCTCGTTACGAACGATATTTACGAAGTGGCGGGGAGATGAAACTAATTCAGAAGGTTCGTCCTATTCGATTCGGTGATTCGATGAAACTTTTTCACAAAATTACCTTATTCAATCATCTTGATCATGAAAAGATTCGTCAAAGTGGCTCACCCGAGTCGACTCTTTGCTAAATTTAACTGTGCTTCAACTGCGTGGACGGGTCGCAAGATCCGCATTGCGTACGATTCTTTTACAATAATTTATTTCGTTTACCCACGGCCTAGGGAAACACGGGTTCGAATAATCTGGGGAATCGCGTTGCGTAATTCGTGGAAATTGGTCCAAATGGAAGAATAATTAGAAAAAGATACTTTGGAGTTTGATTGAACGTTGTGAAACTCTGTGTTGATTACGATGGAACAAAAAAATGTCTTCGATCATTGAAGTTCGTTAGAGGTCCCTCCGACGAACATCTTTGAGTCTCATGAAGAAAGAAGCCTCAATGAAAACAAAAGTGGAACAAAGACACGAAGTGCGGAGCGAGAAGGAAAGACTTTTCAGTTTCTTCGGGCCGCGTTTTTTAACGCGAATGAAGAATGATGAGTGGCGATGTGTTCAGCTTGGAATTGTGGACGGAAATCGAAAGTCAACTATCGCTTTTGCGATTCACTTTCACGAATCCACTTGCGCATAATATGAGTGAACTTTTTGACGAATGCGAGGGTCGTAGAAGCCTCGAAATATTCTTTTACATCAAGATTTAATTCTTATTTACGTAGGAGAAATAAAAAATCTACCGATTTTTCGTAGCCGAAAATAGAGGAATGAAAAAGCCTCGGAGTCTGAGTTTGGCCATGATCATGGTCGGCAAACCAACGACCTCGCGCGATATCCAAAATAGATATATCGTGAAAGAGAAACAAAAGTATAAAGCGCTCTCTTTAGATTCCTCGAGATCGAAGCTCCCGCGCGCTGAATAGCGCAACGGCAATTATTGATGAGCTTTAATAAATGGAAAGGAAATATAATGAAAATAAGAAAATCTGCTCGGTTGAAAGCAAACAAGAATTTTGTTGTTCGAAACCGAAAGAATCAATGAACTGAATTTTCATTGTACGTAACTGAGCGACTCGGACCAAAGTTGAAGGAAGTTAAACGAAACTATATTTCCCGTAGAACAAAAATGAGCTCAATATTCCCCCAGAGCTCAAAATATCAGGCCGAATAACTTTAATTTGAAAGTTAGAAAAAGTCAGACGCGAGTGTATTTATAAAATCTGCACCCTTTGAAGTCGCGAGGAGAATTGAGGTCACGCGCTAATCTTTTTGTGTGGAAAAATTTATCAACTTTTCTCAAGCCCCGAACGAGCAGGGGAGGAAGCCGAGCAATCTAACGAGTAATAAAGAAAAACCGGGAAAAGAGGGCGGCCAGATATTGACGCACTGATTGAATAAACCCGGGAAAACTGACACTCGTGAGCGGCTTTCCCGACGGCGATTTTGCCAGCCACAAACGAGAAAAGCGAGATATGAGTAGCACCGACACGCTCCGCGGGTGTGCCCGGTTCGCGCGTGAGCCCAAACTGCGTTAAAAACTTCGAAGCGTCAGCCAGAAGACGAGGGGGACAGAGTCCGTGCGAGAAAGACTGCGAGTGAGAGAGCGAATCTCCGGACTTTATATTTAGACACTCGTATACTCGCATCTCCATATGAACACGATGTGTGACTTTGCGCTCGTACTAAATGAAACTTCATGTTCCTGAATAATTACCGAGTTACCTCGATCCGCCTAATGGACGATGGTCTTCGTAGTGAGTGTCTTCACAATCAAATGATGTATGCAACGCACAAAAATCCGAGCGAGCCCGAATCACCTGAACCGGATCAACGCCAACACTGTCATCGTCATCGAAAATTTTGTTATGGAAACTAATTTTCGTTACCGGCAAAAAAAACTATTTCATTCGATCCTGCGATCAAAATATTTCTGAGAATAAATCTAATCGATTGTAGATGCCGAAACAGCTCATTGGTTGAATCAACGCTCGATCGCTTTGATCATTCGAATTCAAACAAATATTTGATAGGAAAGTATAAAAGTATGCAGGGGCGAATGAATAATATAAATTGAAGAAAAATCATTCGCTTCGCGGTGATCTGTCATATTCATTTGATTAAAAATTCTCATGATTTATTGCGGAACAAACCAAGCCGTTTGTCATTCGACTAAAAAATTGATGGATCTACCAGTGCGTGGTCCATCAAAATGTATTTGGGTCAACAAACGTTTTTTTTTCTCAGTGAACACAGTTTTTCGTTCAGTTATTCTAAATCCATTAATTTGCTCAATTCTCGCATTAGTTCATCAGGCTCGGTGGTAAAATTCAATTAAGGCGTTTCGGTACAAAAGTCTAAATATTAAGAAATTGATCAAACTTGGTGATAATGTTGTTCAACATCAAGTGCAAAAACACAATTTTTTTCAAAATTTTCTTCTACTTAGTTATCGAGTAATTACGCATTAAAGCAGATTTCTTATGCCCGGAATGTATACCTATATATATGAAAACGCTATGCTTATACACGTGAACTTTAGTGATCAATTACTCGATAACTGTGTAGAAGAAAAATCTTAAAAAATTTGTATTGCCAAATTTGGCACTAAAGAATATGTTCACCAAATTTTATAAAATTCTAAACTTTTTGAAATTTTTTATGTTTTTAGCATGGTTTAGCATGGCAACATTGTATTGCCTGTACCGAAACTCCTTAAGTTCTCACTCAAGAACAAACAGCTACGATTCAGGACAGAAATTTAGCAAACGCGGATCGCGACGATACAATGTTGCCATGCTAAACCATGTTAAAAATATTAAGAATTTAGTAAAATTTGGTAAATGTATTCCTTAAAAATATATAAGACAATATCAACTTTTTTAGATTTCTCTACCACCTATAGCTCTCGAGTAATTGAACACTAAAGTTCACGCGTATAAGCATAGAGTTTACATACAGTTATACATCTCGTGCATATAATAGCTTCGATTTAACGCCCAATTATTCGATAACCACGTGGTAAAAACCTCTGAAAAAAAATTGTATTTGTATGCTTGATGCCAAAGAATGTCATGACCAAATTTTCTAAAACTCTGATTATTTTTATTTCGCGATCCACCCTCCTTAATCGTGATATTGTCCAGAGTCCATTCCTGTTGGTTGAAATAAGTCGCGGGGGCGTTTCCACTGCAATTTTCCTTCATCGATGAATGCCAGTTGATAAAGTGCAGGGATTTTGAGAAATTTCAACATGAAAGCGAATCGAGGAGGGGCATTGTAATAAGCGAACACGGGCACGGCTGATAGCGATACGAACGTTGACGCAAATCCCGAAATATCTTAGCACGAGTGTGAATGCACTGCATCGTCATTGTCGCACATCCGATATATCGATCGGAGACGATATTAACGTCGTAATGTTCGATATTAGCAGACATTCGGTAATATGCCGCTCGGCGATATGATTAACGGTTTGTCTCGCGGCGTATGGTGTAGACTACGACCGCACGAGATGATGCTTTGCGGAGACGTCGTCATCCGGACCAGAAGCAACAGCCGAGACGCCCCTCTCGAGGCTCATAACGCAACAAACAGAGCTCCCGCTGTTGATCTTCCTCCCTAAGCTATGATTGTGTTGACAATTAAATCGAAACAACGAACCCGGCAATAACTCTTGAGGGGACTCGACGAATCCGGATCTTCTGATCTGGAGAGAATGTTAACGGAGAGAAGGTCAAAAGGGAATTGGGAAAGTGAGTGAAAACAGTAAACAGAAACTGAAAAAAAATTAGAGATGAAAAAATTCAACGAAACGGGGACGAAAAGATCGATGACGTGACGGTTAAATCACGTGACGTGACAATTGAAACTGCTGGAATAAATATTTTCGCGTTCGAGTGCGAGTCGAAAATATAGTTTTAGACGCGAAAAGAGAAGAGCCGCGGTTTAATTGGGGCTGGCGGATTTGCTGAGTGCACTCGCCGGATCTTTATCTCCGTCTCCTTTGTCCTTGAAATCTCATGTGGCCGGCGAGATAATGCGCTCCTTTGCGGTTATCACGTTGCGCGAGCATAAACGAGAGAGATTGCCAATTTAAGCACAGAGCGCGAAAGGAAGGGGAAGAAGAGCGAGAGAGACGAAAAGCAGAACATTGTGACTGGTTTGGTGGCCGAGTAAACGTACACAGCCTTCTGGTTTCTAGTGATATCGAGAGAGCGTTGTTAATACTCGCATTTAGAATCACGCGCGTTAACGATTTATCAGCGTTTTCTCACGTACCTATAAAATCCACGGGAATAGTTTGCACTCACGGAGCCGTGTCTATATTGCCCATTCGCATTTAAACTCTCTATTTGTCTAGTAACAAAATTATATGTGGCTATGCTGTGCTCGTTGGAGGAGCCATTGAAAAGCTTCGTGCGTAGTCCGCTCAGGGCGATGCACGAGGCCGTTCCAGCAGGCTCTCATTCGACAGAAATTCGATAACTGAAGAAAAATTTGGCTGGTTCAACCACTCGACTAACTAGGGCAAACGCGTGTTGCCGGATACCGCAAAAACGTTGTTGAATCGACAGAAATCTCGTTGAATAAACAAACCTCGTTTGGCTCGCCACGATTTATTGATCCAACAAACACTCTTGGTTGAATCAACGAACGTTTCATCTCAGAGTGCAGAATCGATTTGCGCGATATCGAGTTTCTGGATTTTCGTCTTCCCCGCGGTTTTTCCATCCCGTCGCATAGCATTCGAATTCTCAATGAAAAAAGGCTCCGCGAGAGTCAGTGTGCTGCGCTCTTTTGACAAAGCTTAACGAACGCCGCAGAGGCGTCCGAGTCGGAATACGAGTGCGACGGGCAGTCTAAAACTACTCGACTGCGAGTGCCGCAGCGTCTGAGAGGCACGTCCAATCCTCTCGGTTCGAGATGCGAGTGGCCGGAGCGATTGAGTTCGCTACGCTTCAATTCCCCGGCGTCGATGAACCGCGCGGAAAAATATCGGGTGAATGATCATTGATTTCGATATTGATTTTTCTGTTTGAAAGAAAATCCGTCAAACAACTTCGAGCACGTTCAAAGTTATGTTACAAAGCTCCGCCGTTGCGCCAATTATTCTCCTGAGCGCAGACGAAATATATAATAAAATCCGACCAAAAGTTAACTTTAGAATCGACCCATGAAACGCGAATGTTGCAACTACTAAAAATCCAACGAGCAGCAAAGAACGAGCGTCGTTCGTTTGCGGCTCTGGCAGTTTCCCAACTAACAATAAACTGCTCGGGCTATGAGCGATCCTCGGATACTCCTGCAGCCTTCAATAAGTTTTTGAAGATTACAAAACAAAACTCGAACTTCTGATTGGAGGAATCTTCTCGGGAAAAGGTCATGAAAAAAAGAGTCGAGCGGCTGCAGTTCCCCCGGGTCAGACTTGTCTGCACACCTCTTCGAACTGAATCACTTTGCGCGGAGAAAATGCCATTTTTAAGGGGGTGTAAGGAAGTCCAATGGAACGAGGATTCGTCGGAGAAATTGATCTTCGTTTTTGAATATTTCGAAATAATGAAAAATTCAGAACCCTTCGGCGTCCGTGACTACGGACCACTTTCGAGAAAATTCTCTCAGTATTTCCGGCACATCGGACCTGTGCTTTGAAAATCGGACGACGAAATAATTGCGATTATTCTCAGGCAAACGCGCCTAAAAAATGTTCGCTTTCATATTTCTTTAGGAGCATCTGCACGTCTGTGTCTCCGCTCAGAACCGTTTGCCGGTGCTTAAGCTCACTCGAGTATCAGCTTCGAGTCCTCAGCCGAGTTATATTGTGCAGCTTCCGTTCTATGATCCAGCTTCACGGAACGTGACAGAACGGCGTTCGGGGGCTCAAGGAAAGAGCACCGTGTCCGTGTCCACGTACACGAATGTAAACGCCAGAGTTGGAACGCACACACGCGAGGGCGGCTAAGAGCGGGCCGAAATGAAAATCCACGAGTCCGATAAATTCACGGTCGCATGGGGCTCGACATGCGCCTTCATACATGCCCGGGATTTGCGTATCCAACATTCAGTCTCGAAGGAATTTGTGGATAATACGAGTCTGCGACTCCGAGTTCAAAATCCCAGTCTATTTTTTACAGTTTTTAAGAAATTGAAAATTTCAGTGCACGAAATTTCTTGGGAGGAATTTTCGGAATGGGCGCCGCCCGCGCGAGGGAGAAAAGATTGGATGCGGGTCAGTTGCAAAAGACGAGGGGAAAGAATCGCGTCTCTTACGCTGTTTGTCGCTCGGTTCCTTCTCATCTTGAAAAGTGGTGAAGATAACCAGAAGAGACCATTCCAGGAGGAGATCAGCGAGGACAAGGCAGGAGAGAGACAGAAGGAAGTTCCGGATCTCTGCGCTTCTGGAGGAATAAATGGACCGAGATTACGAGTCACGGGGCTTTTTCTCGAAAGCCACTATGAGAATGAATGGTCGAGCAAGGGGGGAGCTAGCGACGGTGGAAACCCGGACCATGCGCGACACATTCGGATCGGGACTGCGCGAAGCAGAGGAAGGAGCGGGGAGGGGAAAAAAGTGCAAGAATTGGAGGCAGGTCAGGTCTGCTCATCGTCAACGAACCTTCGCCAACGAAACGACTGCACAGCCTGATTATACACATTTCTCAAGCACTTGCCCTTCGCAATGCAAAAACCAGCACTGGCTAAGTACAACGAACGCTTTCACCACGAGAAATGGAAAAAAAAAACGTGCATTGAGTCGGCGCTTGTACGAGTAGCTCGAAAAGCAGCGAGTGCAAAGTCGAGTCTGACGCTACGTCAGTCGTTTGTATATTCGCTCGAAACGAAACTTTAAGTGCAGATTCTGATCGACGAGGCATTCTGAAATTCCTACTGAACGGTTTCGAACTTATGGATAAAAAGAAACACTCGGAATTCCCTCCACTATAAAAATCCTCGTTAAAAATCATTTCCACCGGGGCTCGAACGTGGAAGAATCGATCGTAAAGAGCCTCGCTCGCAATCGTTTCAACGCTGAGAAAAAAAAATGCATTGATTCAATAGAAATTGATGCTATTGGAAGAGTTTTCTTCGTACGACTGCAATGTTTTCGAAGAGAATGAATCTGTAGTTCGAGCTAAACCATGCAATTCTGGCCATTCATTTTCAATCTTGTGACGATTAAATATTTCATTGGCACTCCATTTCGTTGTTGCAATAACTTTTTTTTTCTCTCAGTGTAATATTAAAATGGAGTGCTGAGAACTCAAACTAATTAGATCACTGAATTTTCAATCTGGTGAAACATCCAAACGAACATGCTCTCATGAATTTCAGTCGAAAGAACTGCCCGAAGAACCATGGGGTTTGATTAAACCGAAAGTTGAACTGCGGATGCTAGCGGAATGGACACGAAGCGATCTCCAAGGGAACGTCGAGCAAGCTAATTTATGTAAATTCATAAATAGAACCGTACGGCCACCTGTGATTCTTGCACTTTATTGCACGAAACTGTTGGCAAAGTTTTCGAGAGCACAATTGCCGACGATCACCTGCTACGTGAACGGAGCTTCAGCTCAAAAGTTGAAGAGGACCGAGTCGGAACGGCAGGAGTAGCTTCGGCATTTTTCCTCGGAAACAATCCAGATAAATTAAGTTTATATTAGCTGTTATGAGGTAAGAAAAGTAGCGCGCGCGCAGCAGCATTCGAAAATTAATCTTTCCCAGACTCACGGCAAAAAAACGAGCAGAGAAATCCTTAAATTCACCGTTAAGCATCGCCGTGGTTAAGCACACCAGGAAGCATCGCCTATGCGCATATCATAGATCCAAAGATCCTTGCTCGCCCTCGAATCACTCGCTCGTACTTTATATACACGAACGTGTCCATACATATGTATTTACACATATCTGTACACATGTGCGCCCGGAACTCAAACAGTAGATCGTCGGAGAGCTGGCAGCCTCAGGGGCCACCTGCGAAGCTTTCATCGTGAATTCGAATCTCGAGACTGAAAGGGAAACAGAGAGGGAGAGAGAGCGGGGCGGGGGGGGGGGAAGTAGATTTCCGAGAAAAACTTTTGCACGATGGCGAGAGTTTTCGCAAATCTCCTACTTTCTATCACCTCAGGCCTTTTTTCTGTTCCACACTCTGTCGTAAATTGAAAAGAAAAAAGACAAAAATGCAACCCTTTTTTGACCGAAGCTCCATCCCCGGTTCGTTTATGGAAAATAAACGGAACTTCGAGGAGGAGCTGGAGATAGGAGAGCCAAGAAAAGTTTCGATTGCCCCATCCGCGGAGTGCGTCCTGTCGTGCGAAGTCATCAAACTCGACAGTCGCAATCGAGTGCGAATAATACATCGAGCTCAATTGGAGACCGAGCCAGTTGCTTTATCCCGATATTTCGAAAACGAGCTCGTTTTCCCCGGCGATAAAAACCAGCAGTCCGTCCTCGAGTCTGGTTCAACCTCTTTCCCCTGAGCGCGTTGGACGGAGCAACTCGGAAGCCTCGAACGTGTCGCGTTGCGCGAGAATATCATCAGAAACGCATTTGCTTATCAGTGTGAACATGCGCCCGCTCGATTTTCCCCGAGTCACGCAGTGTCCTTCCTTCACAAGCAAAAAAGCGTCGATCCTCGAGACCGCGGATATACAAATTGTCTTATTTTTTCTACATTCTAAAACCTCTCCCAACGAGCCCAACTCCGAGAGTCGAGAGCCTCGAAAACTTGCAAAAGGATCGATCGAATATCGGGCGATTAAACGGGCTCGAGGGAAGGGACCAGGCCGGAAGAAATCCACAAGTATAGCGTATCAAAAACTCGAAGAGACCCTTCGAATCTCACACGTGTGTGTGATGCAGAATGAAGGGAAATCCTGGCGGCTTATCTCCCCCAATACGCAGCTGTACTCTTCGTATAGGTGGCCATAAATGCATCCAACATGCACCCAAGTATACGAGAACTTTACATGCACACGTGCGCAAGATACATAAGCGAACTTCTAATGTATCCCGCAGCATGTACGATCGACCGCGAGAGAGCCCCAATGGCTTCCGGTCTCCGTGTAACGGCACACCGTCGACTGCGGCTTCGTCGCAAACGCAACCGAACTTCTGCCAACGGAAGTAGAAAGTTGATCGAGGCCATCCTCGAGGTAACCGGGCAGATTATATGTACGGAAGATACCAGCGGAGACTTCGGGTTATTCTCTATTTCACACTCGGACAGACACGTGCCAGTATATTCGACGCGTTAACGTTGTTCAAACAGTAATTAAAACGAAGCCTTTGCCCTGACTGTGGAATACTTTTGAGGCATTGGCCAAAAGCCCTCTCGAATATGCGAACTTTCAATTGAGTCGTCAATTGCCTGAATTTGAACGCGGTCTCGCGTCACTACGACGCTGAAGTTTCCAACGTTGGAGTCCAACGAAATGAAGGAAAAAAACGTTTGTAATTCACCAATTTTTTATTTCACGAATCGTTGGTGCAGCTTGAAAAACTACGAATCGGAAATTTGGCAGGGAACAAAATAGGAGAATTACTGGAATTATTGGAGAGTTTTTTTCGATCGTTTCGTTGGACTCCAACGTTGGAAGCTTCAGCGTCATCGCGTTACTTCGGTGAAGACACACTCGTCGCGGGCTCTTCAAACTCCCTTTGGTTCGTGTTGCGCCAGTTTTTCGGCTGTCAGGACTCGGAGCAGCTGCTTGGCCCTTTCGAGGAGAGTCGGGGACAGAAACTGGAGGAAAGTATTCGATTATTGATCGAACGGGTCCGGGAACAGGTCGCCGAATTCGAAAATTCGATTTCGCGAATTTAAGATCCGGAATAACTCGATACGAAAAACCGTGCTTTAAACGACGCTGAAGTTTCCAACGTTGGAGTCCAACGAAATGAACGAAAAAAACGTTTGAAATTCACCAATTTTTTATTTCACGAATTGTTGGTGCAGCTTGAAAAACTACGAATCGCAAATTTAGCAGGGAACAAAATAGGAGAATTACTGGAATTATTGGAGAGTTTTTTTCGATCATTTCGTTGAACTCCAACGTTGGAAACTTCAGCGTCATTGCTTTGAGCAGTTGAATATTTGGCCAGTGGCTTTGAGCAGTTTGAATATTTGGAGTTTCTTGATACTTCACAACCGAATCTTTCGGTTTGAAAAAAAATCATGAAATAATACGTAACCGACTGCGCGCTGTGGCTTTTAAATCTTATGCGACAAATGTGAACGGCAACGAGAGATCGAGCGTTTGTTCTTAAATTTCACTTCGGTCGTTGCCTCCTTTCTTTCTCCCACTAACATTTCTAACGCGCGAACCCGTTCGTTCCTACGTGTGCGCGGCCCGTGTCTACCTACCTCTGTGCGGACCGGTACGAGTGCGTATAAAGGCGGCAAAATATGCGTGTATCGATATATAAACGGGCTATAAACGAGTGAGCAGCGAATAGCAGCCTGCAGACCAGGTATTAACCCGGTAGCCTACTTCGCGAATCTCGCGGGCGCGACCTGTCTCTTGTACCAAGCCAACCAGCACGCGGACATGAAAGCATCGACGTAATATAAGCAGAAGTAATTTAAAGCGCGAATTATTCTCTTTTTGAATTCGCGCGAATTTTTCAACGCGATTTTCTAGACAACGAATGCGCAAGGACGACCGAATATTTTGGAGGCTTTTGGTTCTGACAGTTTTGACACAATCTGGAGCTGCAAAAATGATGCACCTCGTCTGCTTCGTCGAAATTCAGAGTCTGGCTCCAGTATTTTGCTTCAAATGTACGTCCCTAGAACTGCGTTAAATTTCCTTTCGTTGCTGCAGTCCTGAATTGAGGATTGTCAAGAAAAATGGTGCATGAAAAAATCCTGGAATACCTCGATGCTTATTTTTGTGTAGAAAAATATCACAAATTCGAAGGAGTCGAAAGAGTTGAGGAGTCCGAAATGTAAAACTCGCAACCGGAGGAGGTCAAGGGTGGGTTATTCGATGCACAGGGTGTCCTTAAAATGGATCTGGAAAGCGATGGGATATTTATTCGCGAATTATTAAGCTGGAGAATGGCCCGAGGAGGAAAAAGCTCAATCGCGTTCGACGAACGCGTCGCGCGATCCCTCGGGAGAAGAGAACGGTGACTCCGGAATTGAATTTCAACTGTAGTCAAATTTCTAAGCGTATAGAAAAAAGTTGAGAGCGAGAGATGAGATTTCCCCTCGGGCTATAGATTTTCGCTGTTTGTTTTTTCTCTCGCTTCTCGCTCCACTCGAATGCACGATGTGCCGTCGTCACAATGGAATTTTCGGCAGAGTTTTTATACAGCTTCGTGACACTTGTAACCTCATATTTACGTGGCTGGATAAACGTTCCTGACATAAAAATCAGACGCTGAGCTCCTCCTGGGGGAAGAGCGAGGCTTCTTCGTCGCCGGGTACTTCATACTCGGAAATTTCGCCATTTCGTTCCTCGCTTGCCTCGCGTTGTTACGGTTTTTCGAATTTTAAACAAATGCGAGACTTGGGCGAAGTGCACCAAAAAATGCTGGCAGATGGAAACTTCGTCATGTCGTTGCTGTTTGTTAATCCGCAGAACGCCTATCTTATCATCGTACTCGCCGACATCGAAACTAGATAATCTCGCGCGTGTTTGGTTAACGAAAGAATCGACGCTTCCCGCAATGACCTTAAGTCAAAATACGATGAACGAACACGTCTTACTTTCGAAATATGCCAATCGATCAATGAAGCTTGATACAAAGTGCGCATGTGAGTCGATGGCGCGATAGCAGCGTTGTAAAACCGTTGGAACCAGCACGAGCGCGATGGAGAGTTAAATTCAGCATAAATATCATAAAACTTGACTCACCACCTCGGCAAGGTTGCCGGAGCCTTCCCTCAGGCCATCTCGATCCGTTGATGCGCCTGAAAACAAAAGACGAACGTGAGTATACAAGCGTTAAAAAGCAGCGTCGACGAATCTATCGAGGCTGACAAAATCATTTCCATCTCTATTCGAAACGAAGCTGTTCGTTATAAACGTCGCTGCAGCGACGAACGCTCGCTTCGGGAACCTTTCGAATGGAGAAATTTTCGAAATTCCTCAAACTCGCCTCAGGCCGCAACGACGACGGACGAATACCAAAAATCACTGAGCTTCGGATCAGTGAAAAGATTTGAAGATGATTGTACAGGTCGAAGCGAATCGCCGACAGGAAATCGAGTTCAGGGCGTCGATCGGTCCAAAATTTGGAGTAATTAATTCAAGCTGCGCTCTGGGACGAAACACTACGTTCATATTCCCGGCGGTTTGATCCATTATCAAGAGCAGATGCGGAGCATTAATGCACCCACGCGTCGAGCAATTATCGCTGCGATATAATTATTCGCTGGCCATATTTCGCCCTCCTTTAGAGGCATATCGGATCCCTCAAATTGACTAATTATATCAATACTGCCTTCTTTTGCCTCCGGCGCGACCGCATGTTATTTTCGCATGCTCTTCCATTCGTTGCACGTACTCAAGCGCAATATTATGCCGTCTGATTCGAACTGTTATTGTAATGCAGTTTCAAAACACGAATAATTCGACCTCAAAATTGTTTTTCCAAGCCTCCGGATAAAGCTCTGCCCAAACAGCAATATACGCGAGTGCTAAAAGTATATTAAACTTGCTCATTTTTTAATTTCACTCCATAACCAGAAATCATGAGGCTGAAGTTTCCAACGTTGGAGTCCAACGAAATGATATAAAAAAACTCTCAAATAATTCCAGTAAATCTCCAATCTTGTTCCCTGCCGAATTTCCAATTCGTCATTTTTCAAGCCACATCAATAATTCGTGAAACAAAAAAATAATGAATTATATAAATCTTTTTTTCGTTCATTTCGTTGAACTCCGACGTTGCAAACTTCAGCGTCGTCCAGAAATCATGAATTTCATGCTACGAATAAAAATCAGTGAAATTCCACGTCGTCCAACTAGACGAGTCTTTCTCGTGTGACTCTTTTTTCCACTTTCGTGAAAAAAAATCAATGTTGGCAGACATTAGAGGAATTCGAGTTGAAAGTTGCGTGGATGAGGATCCTTTCGGTTTAAACTGTCAAAGGTTGTGTTCGATATCAAAGCAGAGTAGTAGCGGGCAGGATTCCCCTGTCGAAACGAATCCTCTCATCCGGCCGGATAGCTCGATCGCCGCAGCTGACGTCCTTGGCAAAAGTGACAAACGAGAATTCGTTGCTTTCCGCAACGGGATCTTGATTGCTTAAACCCTTTATACGACACTGGCGGAGCACACTCGCTGAGAAACGTAGAGCCCGAAAACTCTGGGATATTCTGGGTTGTGACTCGCGGAGAGTCTCACACGCACGACGCTGAAGTTTGCAACGTTGGAGTTGAACGAAATGAACGAAAAAAAGATTTATAATTCATTATTTTTTTATTTCACGAATTATTGATGTGGCTTGAAAACTTATACGAATTGGAAATTCGGCAGGGAACAAGATTGGAGATTTACTGGAATTATTTGAGAGTTTTTTTAGATCATTTCGTTGGACTCCAACGTTGCAAACTTCAGCGTCATCTCACACGCTGAATCCAGCAGCACGATCGACGGTCTGAATTTCTATTATATTTCGTTACAAAAATAACGATCCCCATACGAACTAAATACCCAAAGTCCAACTGGATGCAGACGCGCTCGAGAGTCCAATTGAAACGCGGCATCCCACGCAGCGTTGAGAAGCGCGCGAGAGTTACGGCGATGCGTTTCAATGGGAATCGCCTGTTCATCCTGTTCGTCAATTTCGGAGCTTCCATATAAATAATTTTTCGTGCATGCGTGTTCAGTGGTAATGGGGAGTTCGTTAACGTATGCGGTTAATTCGCGGCTGGTATACTTGATGCGGAGCATGTCCCAGCACCTTAATTAGTCACCACTATATGGTTTATTCCGGTGAATCCAGCCGGTGGCCTGTCCGCAGTGAAGCCTCAGCCTGAATGCATAACTAACGACGTGCTATCGAACGCTGAACGGACGTACGTCGACAGGAAATTCTGTAATAAATTCATTGCCTTTTCATAGCTTCTTTCCGACTTTTCTTTCTCAGGCTGCATATTTTCATGGGTTTTCTGCAATCGTAGTGCAGCCTTCGAGTTCATTTCAACTATTCAAAGTCCCCACCGAGTTTGACGACTTTGGAGAAATTAACGGATCATGCGAAATTTACTTCTTGCGGATTCTCAAAGTATTTAGCCACCGATTACAAACAACAGCATAGTATTTTTTCAATTTTCCAATTTTTCATCTCTTCAATTCTAAACAGCTTTATGTGGATAGCAAAAAGTGATGCACGTGCGAGAACTATATTCCGTTTTGTTTTCGAGTGCTATTCATCATGTCAGACTAGCACTTGCTGATAAGTATTGTAAATCACAGATTTTGACCATCAGCATAGTAAACTCTATGATAAACACACGAATATACACACCGAATACGTGCTGCTGACATTTTACCATACATATAGTTTTTTTTTTACGGCGCTGAAGTTTGCAACGTCGGAGTTGAACGAAATGAACGAAAAAAAGATTTATAATTCATTATTTTTTTATTTCACGAATTGTTGATGTGACTTGAAAAATGACGAATTGGAAATTCGGCAGGGAACAAGATTGGAGATTTACTGGAATTATTTGAGAGTTTTTTTAGATCATTTCGTTGGACTCCAATACGTTGGAAACTTCAGCGTCATTTTTTTTTTTTTTACGACGCTGAAGTTTGCAACGTTAGAGTTCACAACGCGAAATGAACGAAAAAAAGATTCGTCAATTATTTATTTCACGAATCATTGGTGTAGGTTGAAAAAGTACAAATTTCAAATTCGACAGGAAACGATGTTGAAGATTTACTGTAATTATTTGAGAGCTTTTTTTTCGATCATTTCGTTGGACTCCAACGTTGCAAACTTCAGTGTCATTTTTTTTCAAGATTGCGCGAGCGTAGTACGTTACAATATAAAAACATTTTTTAAGGAGTTTCGGTACAGGCGATACAATGTTGCCATGCTAAATCATGCTAAAAACATGAAAAATTTCAAAAAGTTCAGAATTTTATAAAATTTGGTGAACACATTATTTAGTGCCAAATTTGACAATACAAATTTTTTAAGATTTTTCTTCTACACAGTTATCGAGTAATTGATCACTAAAGTTGACGTGTATAAGCATAGCGTTTCCATATATATAGGTATACATTCCGGGCATAAGAAATCTGCTTTAATGCGTAATTACTCGATAACTAGGTAGAAGAAAATTTTGAAAAAATTTGTGTTTTCGCGCTTGATGCTGAAGAACATTATCACCAAATTTGATAAATTTCTTAATATTTAGACTTCTGTACCGAAACTCCTTAGTACGCTTGTAGAGAAAAACTCTCTTAAGTCTTTTGAATAAAAGGCATGAGTATTGGTCTTTATTTACTATGGTGGATAGAACAGTTCTTATTACTGCCCTTCGAATTAATGCTGCAATCCAGTTGTATACTAACGACGCTGAAGTTTGCAACGTTGGAGTTGAACGAAATGAAGGAAAAAAATATTTATAATTAATTATTTTTTTATTTCACGAATTATTGATGTCGCTTGAAATATGACGAATTGGAAATTCGGCAGGGAACGAGATTGGAGATTTACTGGAATTATTTGAGAGTTTTTTTAGACCATTTCGTTGGACTCCAACGTTGGAAACTTCAGCGTCATTGTATACTATCCCCGAGATATATTCTTAGTACTTTCCTCTAGAATTTTCGGCCTCGTTTTCTCCGTGCACACTAAACGCGGGAGTCCAATTCGTGTGTGAGGGAAGTTGGAATGAAAAATAGTTACCAAGTCGGGCTCGAACCGCCGGCGGGTTTTCGAGGAGCCTCCGCTCCTGGGCTCATGCTTACGCGCGGGGATGAGCATATTCGGTGGAGCAGCTCTTTAAACATGTGTGTTTATCACCGTCGATCGGGGAGCAAAGCTCTGCTCTACGGGTCATGTAAAATTGTAACCACCACGCGGAGCCTTATAGACTCGAGCTTTGACGGTAGCACCTGCGCTTTATAGCGAACTTGGAATTTTTTTATCCATTTTCTTACAATCTAGTGGGCCCTGAAAGCACAGAAACTCGTATGCAGATGAGTGAGCAGCTGCTTTGGTGCCGGAAGGGAAACGATCGTTCGAAAATTTACCGAGGATTGGGAGCTTTTGCTCCATCGTTGTTCTGCAGCCACCGCGAGTGTTCGGAACTCTCGCTGCTTTCTAAAACTCCCGTCCTCACATTTTCAAGGGAACTCAGCTCAATGAGGAGAAGCGAATCCGTCGAGGGAGCGAATGGAGAAGTTAAGGTACTATTCCGTGGTTCGTAGTAAAATGGCAAAGCACGATATGCTCTCGCCTGTCGTCGAAGGTTATCCAAATTCAGCGCGATTCTCGTCTCGATCAGGCTCGAGCTATAAAAATCTGGAATCCAAGTTTTTCCTGCACCGCGGGGAAATCGCTTGAGCAAATAAGGAGAATCACTCTGTTGGTATTTTGCCGAAGGGAACGGTGCGGTTCTGTTATTCTTGCTGGACATCTGTTGTTGGGGGAAGAACTTGGAACTGCGAAAAGAGTTATTCGCCACGCGATGATTTCAACGCAGACGGAGTTTCGTTCTTCAATTTTTCTTAATCCGTTACTTATTTACTATTTTCCACTTCGCACTCCCCATCACCGCTCCGGCCCTCGGTACGACGCAGCGTGACAACCTCGAGGCAGCACAGGCCTCGAGTCGCCATGAAATTCGTCATCGTGTAATATCGTGAAACGAAAGAGGTTATCGTTCCACGAAAACAGACGATTAACTGCAATGAGTCGACATTCCCTTGGCTCGAAAAACCTACGCTTTGCGCACGTATAAAAAGATGGTCGATCAAAAAGTAATCGAACTCTATCGAAACTTGTTTTCGTGCTCCTTTTTCGATCGCATAAACTGTCCACTGCTTTCAAAACGCCTCTGTAAACCTAGCAGAGCAAAGTCCCAAGAATTAATTTACTATAGACCAAAATAAGTGTTTTTTACGTGGTGCAATTAAAATTTTTGTACCATTTGGCAGCTAGGGGCCTACAAGGTTGCTATTTTCAAAAAATATATTGCTCAGGGGTTGAAACTTGTAATATACGAAAAGCACATAAATAAGGCGCCATTACAATCACGGTTATCGCAAAAATACCCCATGCTCTGCTAGTTTAATGATAAGTTAATTGAATATTTAGATTTTCAATTTTTCAGAAACAAAAATAGCTCAAAAATTTCAAACACGGTACATAATTAGCACTTAAAAACCATTTAATTTTGGTTTATAGTAAATTCATTGTGGGATTTTGCTCTGCTAGGTTTGTTATGACGCTGATATTTCCAACGTTGGAGTCCAACGAAATGATCGAAAAAAAGCTCTCAAATAATTACAGTAAATCTTCAACATCGTTTCCTGTCGAATTTGAAATTTGTACTTTTTCAACCTACACCAATGATTCGTGAAATAAATAATTGACGAATTACAAATCTTTTTTTCGTTCATTTCGCGTTGTGAACTCTAACGTTGCAAACTTCAGCGTCGTAAAAAAAAAAAAAAATGACGCTGAAGTTTCCAACGTATTGGAGTCCAACGAAATGATCTAAAAAAACTCTCCAATAATTCCAGTAATTCTCCTATTTTGTTCCCTGCCAAATTTGCGATTCGTAGTTTTTCAAGCTGCACCAACGGTTCGTGAAATAAACAATTGGTGAATTAAAAACGTTTTTTTCGTTCAACGTTGGAAACTTCAGCGTCGTAGGTTTGTTACATTGAAGTTTGCAACGTTGGAGCTCAACGAAATGATGTAAAAAAAAGCCTCCAGTAATTCCAGTAGTTCTCCAACTTCGTTCCCTCCCGAATTTGCAATTTGTAGTTTTTCAAGCTGCACCGATACTTCGTGAAATGAAAAATGGGTGAATTAAAAATGTTTTTTTTTCGTTCATTTCGTTGGACTCCAACGTTGCAAACTTCAGCGTCGTCGTTATCAAAACTATTATTGTATTGAGAATTTCAAACTTTTTATTTCGTTTGAAATCACCCATCAGGGTTGAATCTAACTTAGCAAAGTGAAAATATTGACCAGTGTGGGACACGTCATACCAGCTAATGAAAAAAGGCTCTGCAATAAGTTGTCAGAGATCGAGGCACAGGTAGGCGTTAAATCCTTAAAACCGTTGCTGCCTGAACACGAATTTTTATAATAAGGAAAACTCCATTAGATAAATGACTCAGGAGTGATTCCAGTGGACCAGAATATAATAGAAAACGTAACAGGAGTAGGTGTAAACGTGAGGAGAAAGAAATATAAGCAACATAAATATCATATGTGGCCTATTCTCGGGCTCTCCTGTTTGTGCAGTCTTTCGCACCCTCCCTTCGTGGTCCCTTGGCACCGGCAACGAGTTCAACAAGAAACTGTAGATATGAACATGCAGCCGGTTCCAGGTTAGCCGGTTTTCACTGGAGACTTGAATTTCAAGCAGAACTTTGAGTCGTGCAGAGAGCCCAAAACCGATTTATGAATTTCCCATCTGACGACTGATTATAATTGATAAGCTTCACAAATATGCGCTGCGTTTGCACAAACCCGCGTGCTCTCTCGTAAGTTCGTTGTCGTCAGAGTGCTTCGATCTGGCAATCGAATAAAAAAGCGAGCCCAATTCCCGGAGTGGGGTGCAAAGCGATCATTTTCCAGATAAATTAAGAAGTTTCGGTACAGAAGTCTAAATATTAAGAAATTTATCAAATTTGGTGATAATGTTCTTCAAAATCAAGTGCGAGAAGACAAATTTTTTCAAAATTTTCTTCTACTTGGTTATCGAGTAATTACGCATTAAAGCAGATTTCTTATGCCCGGAATGTATATCTATAAGGGAGACCGGGGCAAACCGGGATACCTAAGGAAATATTGAACTTTTCAGAAGTTTGGGAAGCTCTGTTTATTTTTTACTCCCGAAAACTAAGAAATTTACTGGAATTCTTTTCAATTTTCAAAAAAAAAAAAAATTCCGCGACAAAAAGGGGTACCTCTTAAAAACTCATGAAATTTTTTTTACCATGATTTCAATTTAATCCACCTTCGGTTCATTTTGCAACTGTAACCGAGTGCGCCTCCGACTTACCGCTGTAAGCGCTGTGAGCGCTCTCAGCGCTTACAACGCTCTAACCAACGTCGAACGCACCCTCTGTAATTCAATTTAAAATTAATGATAATCAAGATTGCCAATGTTTATTTTGTAAAAAATTGTCCCGAGTGGGTACATGATTCATCATGTGCAGGTATGATGATAGATAATGATGGTCCGCAAACATATATCCGCGATTACTGTCGTAGACAGTAATCTGCGAAGCGGTAATCGCAGATATACGAATACTTTTTGTATAACTGTGCAAAAATATTTTCACTTTGGAAGTGATGTAAAGAACGAAAATTTGAAGAAAAAAAACGATTTTTTTTATCAAAATCCAAAAAAAAAACAAGATAGTTTGGAAAAAATATGTTTCGTGTTCTTTTCGAACAAGTATAAAAATTGAAAAAAAAAATAAAAAATAAAGACAAAAAAATTTCTCTCATTTTTCGGGTATCCCGTTTTGCCCCGGTCTCCCCCATATATATGGAAACGCTATGCTCGTAGACGTGAACTTTAGTGATCAATTACTCGATAACTGTGTATAGAAGAAAAATCTTAAAAGATTTGTGTTGTCAAATGTGGCACTAAAGAATATGTTGACAAAATTTAATAAAATTCTGATAATTTAGAAATTTTTTATGTTTTTAGGATGGTTTAGCACGGCAACATTGTATCGCCTGGAGCGAACTCTTAACTTTATAAATGCTGCTAAAAGTAGCAAAAAGTATCGTCGAAACTTTAGTGTTGTTCCCATCGAAGATAGTTCCGTAGCACAACATTGTTGCATTATCAGACTCCGATGAAGCTTCCTCGTGCCAGCATAATCTCTCCGCGTGCACTCATAATTCACCATCCTGCGTGACTTACATCGCGCAAAAATCTTGCGGAATTTGATTCATCATGCGACGAAACTTCTTCGTCTCGGTTTTAACTATAGTTCTATTGCTCCGGAAATAAAAGAGAAAAGAAAAAAGCCGGTTCCGGGACGCGGAAAGTCACGGGACATTCGTACGAGGTTGGGTCAGCAGCGAATTAAGTGATTTCGGTTGATCAAGAGTGCTCTCACAATCGCCGCGTTTAATTTCTCAATCCTTCCGACTTTCTTCCAAAATTGTTGCTGCGGAGTGATGATTTTAGTAGCGATTTTGAGCTCCACTGCACGAGCGCAGTTTTCCCTCTGCACGAGCCCTTCCGAACGGTACAATTTTCAGATACGGCGTGTCGCACACAGCTCACAGTCCCCGTTGAACGAAACGGCATTTGCACGATTCGGAACGGAAAGGCGTCATTATAGTTAGACATTAGAGCCCATTGTATCTATGGGAGCTGTTGCAGGGAACGAGTCTCTCGTGCGGGCCAAACAAAACGAGAAAATGCGAGAGCTCTATCGAGCGAGTATCGGGAACTCAAACTTCCGGTATGCAGTATCGTTAGTACTGCGCGCGCTCTCACACACACCGCATTCTCCGATTATCTTCCATACGAATTCATAGCAACATGGATAATACAGAGTTTAAAAGGATATTTGGTACAGGCTTACAATGTTGCCATGCTAAACCATGCTAAAAACATAAAAAACTTCAAAATGATGAGAATTTAGTTATCGAGTAATTGATCACTGAAGTTCACACGTATAAGCATAGCGTTTCCATCCGGGCATAAGAAATCTGCTTTAATACGCGTAATTACTCGATAACTAAGCATGACACTGAAGTTTCCAACGTTGGAGTCCAACGGAATGGTCTAAAAAAACTCTCAAATAATTCCAGTAAATCTCCAATCTCGTTCCCTGCCGAATTTCCAATTCGTCATATTTCAAGCGACATCAATAATTCGTGAAATAAAAAAATAATTAATTATAAATATTTTTTTCGTTCATTTCGTTCAACTCCAACGTTGCAAACTTCAGCGTCGTAACTAAGCAGAAGAAAATTTTGAAAAATTTATTTAATACAACTATTTATTATGCTAATTAAGAACGATGCTGAAGTTTCCAACGTTGGAGTCCAACGAAATGATCTAAAAAACTGCTCAATAATTCCAGTAATTCTCCAATTTATTTCCAGTCGAATTTGTACTTTGTATTTTTTTAATCTACACAATTATGATTCGTGAAATAAAAAACTGATGGATAAATCATTTTATTTTCATTCATTTCGTTGGACTCCAACGTTGGAAACTTCAGCGTCGTAATTAAGAGAAATATTGACGTGTGTTATTCACAGCTTTTATCATAAACCGTGTGTCAGAAATATAAATACAAAAATCCTGTATTGCCGTTAACGTAGAAACGCATCGGTCTCTTCGTCGATTTTTACATCATTTCGTGGGACTCGAACGCTGCAGGCCTCAACGTCATCATCAATCCGACTCGAATCTCATTCCCTAATTTGATAAACACTTAAAAGTAAACTCAAAAAGCCTCCAATAATTCGAGCAGTTCTCCAATTTCGTTCCCTGCCGAATTCGCAATTCGTAGTTTTTCAAGCTGCACCGATGCTTCGCCAAATAAAAAACGGGTCAATTGCAAAAGTTTTTATCGTTCATTTCGTTGGACTCGAACGTTGCGAACTTCAGTGTCGTCTTGTGCCGAGTGTCTGACCGAGCAGTTGCAGCAGCTCAGTCGTCAAATGTAACGAAAATTATGAAAAACCCGAGAATCGTTTTTTATCAACGATTCGGACCTGGAGCCCAATTACTCGAGCAGAGAAGTTCCTCGGACCAAGATAAGGAGTTCTGTGAACTATAAAATCTCTTGCGCCGGCAGATCGAATGTTTTTTTTCAATATTTCGCGTCCCGAGGCTGCTGCCTCTCTAAATATTTGGTTTCCCAAATTCCTGCAGCAGGCTTCTCAATCACCCCGAAAAAAAATTCTCCCAACGGTGATAAATAACTCGAATAAACACAAATTGCAGGACCGAAGGAAACTCGAATAATTTCCGTGGCGTTGGAAGCTCTCGGTGTGTGCGAGGATGCTCAATGCCGATTTTTCGTGTTCGAAACTGCGCGTGGTAACGCTTCTCAAAGCCTGGTCGTTGGTACTCTTTGGTGGATAACGAAAGCGCGCGAGAGAGAAAAAAGAGAGGGAGAATGTATCGCTATCGCGGTTGCCCCGCGCCGTTGGCACGCATTCCTCGTATCGCGAACGGCAGAGGGCCTTCCAGTGTTTTTAAAAGCGTGGCCGGCGTCGCCGCGCTTGCCCGGCACACGTACGAGCAGCAATCCCTGTGTCGAGTGATCATTCAAATATATACATACAATACGCGAAAGAGGCGTCGGGTCTCCGCAGCATCGCGGGGCCCACGAGACCGAGGGCATCGCGAGCGGAGAGAAAGAGCGAGCGAGACGGAGCGCGCGCGAGGTTTTCAAGGTTACGCGATCCACAGCCGAAGAAGCCACGGGCTCTCGAGGTCGAGCGGCTCGCGGTCGCTACAATCCAGAGTCCAACGTTTCTGCTGCTTCCTCTTCTTCTTCTTCTTCTTCCCAATCTCTCCGCTTCATCACGGAGCTTACTACGAGAGCTCGGGAGAGAAAGAGACTCCGCGAAAATTCCCGCTCGTTTCTTCTTCGACGAATTTTATTGGTAACCGAATGAAATACATTTCGCTTCTCTCTTTTCCTCCTCGTCAAAAGCTCCTTCGGTTTCGTCGCACTTTGGCCCAATTTCTTGGGGAAATATCCACAAGTTTATGGGCTTTGGAAATTTTTTCGTCGCGGTTTTCGATCGCAGTGGATTGGAGAAAAAGGTGCCCCGGCGTCGCTGGCTTTTTCGTGGCGGAGGCACAACGCGAAATTATGTTAGAATTGTGCGAGCATTGGAAAAAATCGAAACACCGGGCATAAAATTCGTCCGGTTGAAATTTATTTATCGAATATTATTTACAAAAGTGTTTGTTCGATTACGCATTTTTGTTTAGTTATTACGATTCCAATTTATCGTTGGACCGCTATTAATGAGCGGTGAATTACGAGCGAAAGTTAACCGCCTGCGATGACACACGAACACGCTTCTGGGAAACAGCGTATTTTTCCTTTCATATTTTCAGAGGACAGCAGGTGTTTTTCACGGCCGCTCGAGCACACACGAATCGTTCACATATTGTGTCGAAATGAGATACTAATGCGAAGGAGCGAGGGGGAAAGTCGCGGAAATGAGCCGGGAACTCGCCCAACGGTGGTGCCGAACAACTATTGACCACGCATGACAATTCGTTCTTTTGTGCCGAGAGCTTCGGAGGATGACCGTTGCCCTTGAATCGTCGAATCGAGTGTTTTAATGCGCATTTTTTCGAGGAGTATTGAAGCATGTTTTCGTAAAGTCATCGGATTACATAATTTAAATTTATTTCCACCACGTTTTAGTGTTTTTTTAATTTCTTCATCGTTCAGGAAAAACGTTCGGAGATTGAATCGTCGAAAAATAAAATCTTGGACGTTTGTCTCCGAAGTTGTTGGAACGTGCTAAAGCAAGAGGAGCATTTTATTGCAGTGGAAGGATGGTTTATCGAGCGTGAAATATCAAGTGCGAATACCTTTTGTTTGTAAAACCTGCGAAATTTTGAGAATCCTTGAGTCTCCCGCGTAATCCAGATTTCTCGAATGACAACTTATCCTTCGAAAGAGGATACCGCCCTTTCACTGTCACACATACAAAACTTAATCCACTTTAACGCTACGTTGCTGCTTAAATTATTTCACAATAACGAATCACAAAGCACACCGGTACACACGAACTTTCGACATTTTCGAACGAATATGGCGGACTTTTTGAGCACTCGGGCAAACTATTTGTACTATTTTCGAGCGAACGTGAGTTCCAGAGCGTCACACGATTCTTTTTTACACTTGCTTCGTTTCCAAATCGGAGTTAATTTGGTTTTCGACACTAGTTCACCGGCGTTTGAGTGCACGACGTTTCTAGATGACAGCTCGTCGATTACGCTACTTTCCCGAGAGTTAAATACCACACGCGCACAAAAAACAGGTTGACGAATTTTTCGACGATCGATTACGAGAAGGAACGTGAACGCAACAAACTTATCGATTTATTTGTGATTATTCGACAAATATCTATCTTGTACCGTACCGGGGTAAAAAAAACAATATGGCGCCTGAAAAACAACGCGGAAGAACAAAAAATGACACTGTGAACTTTGAATGCGCGTGTGTGAAGATATTTGGAAAGAATAAAATTGCACGCTTACTGCCAACACAAAAAACACACTGGAAACACTGTGCTATAAAAATTGCATGGAAGAGGCTAAAACTTGTGAATTTTACGAGCACTCGAAACACTTTCGCGATCGCGCTTTGCGCACTTAAAAGATTTAAAAAATGGAGTTTTGTATGTATCTAAAACGTTGTATTGGCAAATTTTTTGTACGCATCGTCTGTCGAGACGAAAGTTTTGAGCGTGGCTCGAGAAATGTGTATTTGTATGTATATGTTCGGTTTACAAGGTACAGGTACGTTCACGAGCAACGGGCGGACGGTGAATGCAAGAAGTTATTTGTGTGGCCCCAAGCACGAGAAGGAAAGAACGCGGTTGGCAAGAGTGGGGCGAGAGAGGGGGCCCAGTGGAGAAATAGAGACAGAGAGAGATTCGAATGCGCGTTGTACGTAGCTCGCACAAGCGAAAACCCGGAGGGATCGTTTTATTTCATTTCTTCGTTAATATTTCGGCGGTAAAGGGCGCTTACACATATTTGCTTAAATGAGACACTGAATTCACAACGGACACACACACGGAACTCGAGTACTTTGCATATAAGTTGCACAAAATGTCTGCCAGCGGCCGTTACCGCCCGTGGCTCACTTGGCTGCGGCACACAGCGGCCTCTCTCACTCGTAAGGCTCTGAGGTAAGTCAAACGAACCTCTCTTCCCCTCCTCTACCTTCCCCACCTCTTGCCACGAGTAAGAATCGTCGTGCCTGTACGGTAAAAACAAGATTAAAGTCTCGCCGTGCCGCTCGAGCACGATGTGTACTGCCTTCACCAATCGCGAACTCAGTTACCGCGGTAACGACGAATCATCCTCACGAATTTCCGTTCATTTATTCTCCTTGTATTTTAACCTGGCGAACTGAGATACAGTGCGTCCGTACACTGTATGGAAACCAGGTGGAGGTAAGCAGCGAAATAAAGGCGCCATTGCCTGGCGGTTGGCACGTTACCTGCGAGACTATACCTCAACCATTCGAGACGCTTCGTCGTTATACGTCCAAGTGGGGGAACGTTGACCAGTGGGGGGATTCCAAAGGGAGAAAGAGACGGACGTATCGTGTGTGCGAAGGAGCAAACGGGCGTTACAGCGTTCTTGGCGCCCGGCAGAAGGGAAAAACATTGTGTTAATTATCGAAAAAAAAGAGCGTTCCGAATCTTTCTTCCTTTCGTATGAAGACTTAAAAAAAAAAACTTAATCATTAGATTTGAATACTGAATTGTAAACAACTGTGATTCGATGTTCCGATAAGAGTCCGATATTTCGTCGAAAATCACGTGTGGAAACAAAAATTCAACAAAAAAGTGCATTCACGATAATCGATTTTTTGAAAAAATTCGGAATTCCTCAGTTTAAAAATTCTTTCGAAAGATTCTTTTGTGAAACACGTTTTACACGTTTATCGACAAACCCGAAAAAGACTACCGACATAACCATGCTGCTCGAGTACCCCGCGTTTGGGATTATTTCGCTTCGGAATTTTAACTGGATATTCACACGTCGAAAGTTCGGAAAGTCAACAATCGATTTATCTCGGTTTCCTTTGAATCCAATTAGATTTATCCACCGAAGAAACGAATCATTTATCACGCTGTTGCGAGCGCAATTTTACGGTGAGATCGTGGTAAAGCGAGTGAGGTTTCGAAAAGTTCGTGTAAATCTTCGAGGGCGATGACAAGAATTTTCAATCGCGGAGCAAAAGGTGCTACGCGGCTGCGGAAAAAGCTGTTATTTGAATCACTCGATTTTCTCGACTCGCATCAGAATATCCTTGACTCTGAGACTGCGTACGGGTAGCGCATTGTTTATGTATTATTTCTCCGGCAACGTGAAATTTTCTCGATCATCACAACGCGCGGGGGCGCTCGTCTGAAGGCTTCCCCCGCGGTCATCGAATCGAGGTGGGTGTCCCGTGCCTCGACAGCGAGATAGGAAGAGGAAAAATAAGAAAGAAGGAGAGAGCAAAACCAGAAATAAAAGAAAGAATGAGAATGCTCTCGGTCTCCTTTCGCTTCGCGGCGTTGTTGACTCCACCGCTCTCACTCTTTCCCTCGCGAGATTGCGGAAGGAAACGGAAGATCGTAAAGAATATCAGATAAAAGAAAGGAGAACAAGAGAGAGGCGCGGAAAGAATTCGAGTTATAGGTGCGGTTCCGTATTTAATTTCACGATATGTTGATGCCTCGCGATCGATATGATAAAATATTCGTTCCAAGTGTATCTCGTGCGTGTAACCGAAAACGAGTTCAACACAACATTGGACTCGTTTCTTTGTGTGTTATGATTAGATTTCTCTCTGCATCCAAGACTTTCGCCAATCAGCGAGTCTCCAAACGGCGTGCGTCATTTCAGATGTTTTGATAAGCCCGAGGATTTTGGTGTGCGCTCGTTCACCCGAGTTTTTTCTCCACATATTTTCCTGACGACGCTCGCACTTATAAATTATTTATTGTAAACAAATACGCGTAATTAGAGTTGGAAAAAGTTAGTTTCACAAAAATCCGATGCCCCCGAGCTCGGAAGCGTTGAAATTGAAAAAAATGAGCATTTAACACGACTAAAGCCACAATTTCATATTTTCAGAACGAAGAACTGTCGCGAAAGTGGGAATCTCTGAGAAACATCGGGATCGATGAAGCGACTCTCGCCGCGGCTAACGAAATCGATCGAAGAAGAAAATGCAATTCGATCGTTCGCTCGAGGGACTAATTGCGAAAATCAACACTCGGATCCAGGCGACTTCGGAGGGTATACGAGAGGTAAATTGATTCGAAAAATCGACGTATGAAAACAGTGTAAGTGGAATAACGAGAAATTTTTTGCCAGGAGTTCGCAGGGCAAGCGAATGACTCGCGTTGAAACGAAAATATAAAAAACAGGAGAAACAGAAAATGACACGAATAAATATTCTCCGTGTCTCCACTCTCCACACGAGACGCGTCCAGCATTGTACGAATACACACAAACGTACACACGCGGACCTTTCTATTTTCAACGCCCCCACGTACTTTTTCTCAGCTTTCCGGCCTCTCGTACAACTCGAAATGTTAATAAAAAGGAAACTAAAAAGAAATGAGTGAATGAACAAACACACTGGATATGCGGAGTGTGCTTTGAAATATAGCGAGTGTGTGTACAGCCTCGTGTGAAGAATTTTCCTTCTCCCTCTCTCTCTCTCTCTCTCTCTTTGGCTTCCAGATTCCCATTCAGGTGAGAGACTCGTAAACTTCTCACTCTGCTCGTGGCTGCTGTGTGTGTTCTACATATACAGAGTGTCCCGAAACTGCATCCAAATTTATTGAGTAAATAAAGATTCGATGACTTTGACAAGCGACTTGGTACTAACTAGCTTTCTCTCCAATGGACGACTCGAAAGATGAGTCATTTGGGGGCGTTCGATTCGAGGTTGGCTGACACTGAATTTACGAGGAATTTACCTCCGTTGATTAATCAGAACGTCTCTTCGTCGGTGAGTTACTTTTAAATTTTCGTACATTAATCCAGTCTTTTTATTCCACTTCTCGGTCTGGGACTTTGGTTACTGGAAATTTCATTCCATTTCCGATCCCGAATGCTTGATGAGAAGATCAAAATTTGTTCGTTCGATCGAGTCCATTTCGTTGGAAGATCGTTTGCTCGATCCAACCATTTTTTCGTTTAAAATTTCACAACCAAATCTTTAAAAACCAATTTTTTTGTTCGAACAATCGATATAATTTCACTGCTCACGCATACTTTTTTTTAGATGCTTCGAATATTCATTCGAATCCCCATCATCGAACCGACTGCCACAAACCTTCGTTGTTTCGACTGGAATAACTCGTTCCACCATTCTAAAATGATTTTGTCTCATTTCAGAAATATGTTGTCGCTCGTACGGACCATCTGTTTGAGGAAAGCGACGAATAGCTCGCCCCACCGGAATCGATGAATCCGAACTGATGAAATGTGACAGCGGTACCGAGCTCTAACAATTCGTTCCTGTTTTCAAGATCGATTCAAAGGGAGGCTGCTTTCTGGTGGGTTGTGAGCGAAATCCAGTTGCAGCATCACACGGACGCGTTGTCAAAAATAAATCAAAACAGTTTTTCACTGTTTCTGATTCTCCTGTAAATTGTTTTTTTTTCACGACGCTGAAGTTTGCTACGTTAGAGTTCACAACTTTATTTCACGAATCATCGGTGTAGGTTGAAAAACCACAAATTTCAAATTCGACAGGAAACGATGTTGAAGATTTACTGGAATTATTTGAGAGCTGCTTTTTTTTAGATCATTTCGTTGGACTCCAACGTTGCAAACTTCAGTGTCATTTTTTTTTTCAATGAATTTAAACCTCTGTTATTATCAACTCGAACTTTCGTGCGTACTCCAAGTTCGGTTTGTTCCTCAGGAAGGCCTCGTTCGCAGATATTCGTCGACTGCGTAATTCCGTTGGCAGGATCTCCCCATCGATTGAACGATCATCGCTAGCTGCTCCGTGCGAGTTTTGGAGCAGCCTATACGGCACCGTAATCTACACGGGAAGGCGAGAGAAAGAGCGAGAGGGCGAGATAAAAATGTTCATCTCTCACCGACAGGCATCTCGCATCGCTGCTTCTCCGCGTGTATTAACATTCCACCGAGTTCTCCCGTATCCTCATCTAGTCAATCGAGTAGAATACCGGGATCGTAACGACGAAGTTGCTCGATGTTACCTATAATTTGTGTTAGTCAGACTCGTATTCGTACCTCGAGGTTTCATCCCTTTGACACATTTAGCCAGCATTACGGGTTCGCGGCTGTAACGAGTCGATTTTTTGAAAAATAGTTACCGTTAACGTCGTCATCCGAGAGAGAGAGAGAGACCGATTGAGATTTATCCTCAATAAAAAGAGTCAATCAAATATTGTGAGAGATCAATTTTTTTCAAATATCACAACGTGGCTAAACATTTTCTCTCGATGCATCGACGTGATGAATGTTTGAATGAAAATCACTTGATTAGTTGAATTTGATTCCCTTTGTTTGACGTTTCAATTGTCGGATGTTAAATAATTCAATTAAAATTCAAGCCCGAGGCATTCGGAGTGCGCTCGGAGTCGGGAACGTGTTTGCTTTGTTCTTGAAATAACAAACGTGTCTTTGAATTGTATCTGCGAATAGTGTTAGTTGCCGGACAGCCGCAGCCGACATCCCGTGTACGAGAAAACCTGTAGAAGCGCGAAACTCGTTGCTTTATCGCGCCGCGCAAGATTGTTCTCGCGCCTGTCATCCGCAGACGGGAGACGAGGGATTCCGCGTGCCTGGAGCTTCCAGAGATTCGTTCGTGAATCACCGACGATGGATGTAACGACCTTAGCAAAAACGATACGATAGAAATCGCCGAAGGAGGACGCCTAAAAGAGCGATGTTTTTAGGACCCATCGTGATCCATGCTAATTCAATGCCGGTCGATTCTAATGTCGATCTTTCAAAAATCCCAATAACGATTCAAGCTGAGTGAGCCCAAACTCCTGAAGCCAGTGGGCAATGTGAAATTGAATTTGAACCGATCGAATGGTGCGAAAAATACTCGGTCAACGAAACTGTACAATTTCACTATGTTTTTCAATCCAGCCTTGAATTCTCTTTCTTTTCCAGTGTTCGTCATCATTCCAGCCCGTGGAGCATCCCAGAGTTTCCAAATATCGCGAGCGATATTAGACGAGAGTTACAAAAAGACGACGAGTGATTTATTCAAGGGGTGTAAACGATGGAGACGAGAATGCGGAGGGGAAAGCGAAACCACGAAATCTCTGGTGAGACGTGAAAACGTTGAGCGTCCGGTTTGCTGGGAACGTCCTGAAAGCCAGTCTAAGAGGTCGCCACTGATGTTCGTAAGGAGCGGAGGTTTCGCTCCATCCAAAGAAAGCTCCGAAACAAATGACTTCTCCTTTCCGTATACACGATCCGAGTGTCATTTAAAACGTACTCAGAAAATAGTGCGAGGCGCACTAAACAGTGCAGGGAGAAATGAAAAGGACGAAAACTCGAAAATCCACTCTCTCCTGAGTTTTCCCCATAAAAAATATCCTCGAGGACAAAGCGAGCTTAGAAAGACGAATAACGATCGTTTACGGATTACCTTTATCCCACAAAGAATTTCCTACTTTTGCTCAACTCCATTGTTCCACTGAATAAAAGATTCTGCTGCTTCCGGACCACTCTAATTCACCGATTATTCCTGACACAGAGAAAAACAACCGTCATCATTCAACGCTCAAACCGATTGAATCCCAAATTCAACTGAAGGCTCCGAACTCGTCAGGCGAATATTGCCAAAGTCAGTAAATTTGTCAAAGTCCGGTGAACCGATGACGAAGCTCTCAAAATCCTTTGTCCCCGACGATATCAACGAGCCCAAATAGCGCTCGGATTTCGTGTCTCGTAAGAAGACAACCAACGATGCAGAAAAATCATCACCATTTTTAAAATTCCAGCGTCTCCGTAAGTTCGAAAACAGAGATAATCAAACGCAGTTTTCACGCTTTCAGCGTTTGGAATAAGTTTTTCACACTGAAGAGTGCTCCTGCTCCGACGATATAAACTTTGTGCAGTTTTCGCCTGTTTAGCGAACGCCTCGGAAACCTCTCACGCGTCTAATGTGCTTTTAAGCTATTTACGGATATTGCGCTACTGGGGGGAAGGAGAGAGTAGCTTCTGATGTGCAACGTGATAATAAAATTTACACGGTGGCAGGGTGTGCTGCTCGCATTTACGGGGGAGTAGGCGTCGAGCTATTCTCTTGACATCACGTAGCACACGTCTTCTGGTCCCGTCTTGTTGCCAGTGAATAGCACACAATATGGAAATACACACACGTCAGAGCGTGAGCGCGCGCTCACACATTGATTCATTTACGTACTCGATCCTCCATGAAAACGTATAACCCAGAGAGCTTCGAGGCGGGTCGCTCTCGAGAAACACAAAACTCAATTGTATCCGAAGTACAAAGTGAGTAACGGGTCAAAAGAGCGAAACACCTCGTCCTCGGTGCATCGGACAGTGGAAAATCGAAAATGTAAATCGTATTTTGGAAAATTTATATATAGAAATTTATCGAATTCATGATGAAGAAATAACGGAGATCTTTGTGGAGTTTCGTTCGATAAAACGGTGAGGGGAGTCGACATTTTTTTGGGAAACTCAAGTCTCGAGTGAAGGTACAAAGTATGGAATTTTATTCCATACTATTCCATATTTAAATAGATTTGAAATCTTGATCGAGTTTTCAGGGGGAGTGACGTTGGGTGAAAATCAAATGAGTGCGGAAGGGGAATGAATTTTTCATTTGATTTTATTCATTTAAATTGACGTGCTCAGTGGAAAATATTCGACTCTAGCGGAGATGAATTTTTTGGTAGATTTTTTAATTGAACATGTGCAACGGGAATTGTAACGAATTCGTAAAATGACCAAATCAATGCTTAAGGAGCTTAAGGAGTTTTTAGGAATTTACAATAAAATTTTCAAATGGAAAAATCTTTTTTTCAGCGAGTTCTCGTGGTGAAAAATTGAAATTTACCAAAATTACAGAGTTTTGAAAAGAAATGTTAAATTTCGAATAACTTTGTACAGCCGTGTACAAAATAAAGTTGAAAAAAAAATCGAAACGATCGCAAGTCTTAGAGATTCAAATGCAGCAAATTCGAAATATGTGTAGTTTTGAGAAAAAAAGGGTTAAAGATGGCTGCTCAGCAACTGTTTTTTAGAAGGCTGTAACTCAAAAACTATTCGAGACATTAATTTGAAATTTTTCTTCAAAATTTCACTCTCAGCGGGTCCCTCAAATCCGACTGATTTATAGGTCGTTCCGACCGGATTTGTCCAGCCGCGGTAGTTTCGATTGATTCATTAAAAATGATTCGCTCCCAATCTTCGTGTGTTCGCGGGCTATTTTTCCTTTCTTTTTGCCCTGAAAATCACTTATTTTTTATCCCCCACTGGTGAGAACTCCGTCGCCATGGATTCAAATGTTTTCGATTACTTTTGAACGACGACTCGTGACGTCGAGAGAAACCGCGTGGGTTGATTGAAAATCTAATGCAATTTGACGAATCGCGCGTTGACTTAATTATGTGAAAATACAGAATCGATGACAGAGACACCTCGGGAAATGAGTATCGAGCTCAGCTTTGAACAGACATTTTTTCTATCGAATGAAAAGAAAAAGGAAAAGGCATCGTCGCTCTAATATGCAATTTAACTCGAAGGAGGCTAATCTAAAATCGATTACAACCGATACGCGTCGAATGTACGACGGCAGTAATGTAAAGAGAGAAAAATAATGATTTTCTGTGGGATTACCTACGGTGGAATTGATTCTCTCGTGTATCAATCCGGAAATGGGAAAAGATGCGATGAATTACGTGTGTGCTCGCGGCTTTTAGGCACTTTTTTTTTTAGCTTATCCCATTTTTCATTGCGGATGTTCTTCTCCATTCATTCGTCTACTCCACGCCGGCCCTCTCCCTCGCTTTCCTTTTATGCTTTTTTTACTTCATTCGAGAGATACGAATCCCGAGCATTTCCTAATTATCGGCAAACTCTCCCGTGTCCGTCTCAATTATTCTGAACGACGAGCCAATAATCCCATTCCTTCTCGACGGTTGTGCAAGCTCCCAACTACGATTTCGTACATCGCCTTTTTTTTTTTTTTTTTTTTTTTTTTTTTACTATTCTTTCCAACCATATTCACATTTGCTCGTTCGATCTTAAGGTATTTTCGCATGAGCGTATTTTTCGGTGGCGCAAATTGGGGCACTCGAAATTTCGAGTGATTTCTAATCTCCGAGAGGCTTCTGCCATTTTTACAACTTTAATCGTTTTCTCTTTTATCTTTTTTAATCGTCGTTATGGATTTCTTACATTTTTTTCTATCTGTGAGACAATTTGTATCAGAAATTTAGAATTATTTAGTATATGAATTATTGAATAGAAAAATGTGGCGATGATGCGGAATCTCCGTAAGCTGCTCCCGTATTAATTTTACGATTGTTCAACTTTTCATTCCTTATTAAATGTTCGATAACCGGAATTGAAATTTCACCAATCTATTCGCATGCACTTTTACTTTACGGTAATTTAAGGTAGCTCATGCACGGAACGATTTTCTTAAGAAAATCTTGAAATTTAGACAGAGTTTAAATGGGTAGTCGATTGACACGCATACCAAATTTGAAAAGGTTTGTCTCATTGGTTATCGAGATAAAAGTGTTCAAATATGAAGAAAAATACGCAGGGCCATAGCGGGTAAAAAATTGTTTATCTTTTCACATAATGAACGAAGTTTATGAAAAAGTATACAATAACAATGAAGTGTACATAACGAAGGTTTGGGAAAAAATTCGAGACGATTTTCTTACTAATAATAAAGATATATTGGGTTAAAGATTAAACGAAACTGGTAATGAGCACTCGTATAACCTCAATTTGCTTATTTCAGCATTTTGTTTCTCCTTGGCTCGGGCCATTCCTGTCACGATGCCATGCTAAACCATGCTAAAAATAAAAAGAATTTCATAAAATTTGGTAAATGTATTCTTTCAAAATATACAAGACATTATAAATTTTTTTAGATTTTTCTACCACTAGCTCTCGAGTTATTGAACACCAAAGTTCACGCGTATAAGCATAGAGTTTACATATATACAGTTATACATCTCGTGCATAAGAACTTGGATTAAACGCTCAAAAAAAATTTGAAAAAAATTGTATTTGTATAACGTAATAATAAATAACGTTATCACCAAATTTTATAAAATTCTGCTTATTTTGATTTCGTGATCCACCCTCCTTAATACTTTTTTCATTATCCATTTCCCTTTGCGCTGCTCCCTAATGAGATTTTTTACATAAAAACTGTAATATTTTCGTCAGGGACGAATGAAATTTGGGGTCCAGTCAGTGATCGATGGATCCCCGATTAATTTCTTGTAATTCATTCGTCAATAGATAAGTTGAAAAATGTATTTACAATTTCGAATTAATTAAAAGTGATCGTATCTTTAATTTGAGAGGAAAAATCGATCAATTTTAAAGACCCTTAAAATAGGATCCTTCGGGCATGATCTACCGTAAAAATCAGTTATTTGTAGAATATTCGGGTTCGTGAAAAAAGAAATACCTCAAGATCGACCAATTTGAAATTTCGTGATGAATTCGCGAGCTTTTGTTTCCCCCCGAATCTATCGATCCTCGCAGAGCGTATAGCGATAAGAGTGACGAAGGTACGCATCGCGATTAGATCGAAATGCCGAATGCCTTCGCGTCTCCAATCGTCGAGGCGAGGATCAGATTGAAGAAAAAAAATATAATTAATCGATTCAACGCGAAATTCAAGAAAGCATTTTTTCATTTTATTTTCAACAAAAAAACCAAATTCGATTGACGCTCGTCCATATAAAAACTATGTTCAAAGGCGAGAACGAAACTCTGTTCAATTGCGACTTCCGATCACGTGATTTTTTTGACGAGCAACGCATGTGAAAAGAATCTTCCGCGCCATCGTTCCGAGAACTTCAATCGCATCGATGAACGACAAATATTTTTAGAGCTCGTGACAAAACGACGCCGCATCTCGAACTCGATTCCTCCAGCCCCACGACGAAACGAAACAGTTTTTTATTCCGAACCCCAGAAATTCCACATTTATAAGAAACATGGCGCTCTGTGCAGACACAATTTTATTAGCGCAGTTTTCGATGCAAAACAAAAGTTATCTCACGCAGCCTATTACGAATGATAATCGCGAATATTGCTCGCTCTTTCGTAAGTTTTGTCAGGTGCAAATTCTGTGTTTCTTGCGGAGAATATGATTCTACGATTCCGCGCACACTTTCTCCCATTTGTACACGAAATACATGAATTTTTCTTCCAAACTTTACATTCCTCGACTCGGAATCCCTTCGGTTTGTACGAATAAGTTGGGAATTTTTGTATAGAAGTGGTTACCCGAGTATTTCCAGGCCTCCCATTCGCCCATTTTTTCTGTTGCTTCGATCGCTGAGATTTGCAAGTTTTTTCGCAGCCTGAATTCGAGCCCTGAATATCGGAGCAGACGGAGGCACTCAGACTCGGTGCAAAGTGAACTTTTCGGTGAAAAATTGGGAAAATATTCGACCGAAATAATTCCCGTTCCATTCCCACTTATTTATAGGATCGAAAAACGCATTAGAGACTCGTGCGAATAGAAGGGATCACAGCGGGGTCGAAGGACGCACAGAGTCGGGGTGAATTGCTTTGTGCCGTACGTACCTGTACGAACGAAGATTTGGGACTGCGGCGTGCGGAGGGGCGACAATGGAAACGCAGCCCCGAGCCGTGACCGACATTTTTAACAGCGTACGATTTCAGGTAAGAGGTCCCTCGCTCGGTGAGCGTTTATTCACTTTTTCCACGCTCTGAATCCAAGCCGAGAATTCGGATATTGTACACGGACAAAAGCTCGGTGGACTCATCGTTAGTGAGCGTAATTACAGGGGCTGATGTGATTGTTTGAGTGGGGAATTTCGGCTGGAATGTCGGGGGCTCCTACCTTTGTTAAATGTACGATGAATTTTGGGGAGCTTGTATGTATGTGCGCTGAGTGAAATTTGTCAGCGGAGACGAAGCTCAAGCTGCTCTAAATGAAGTTTCATCAAAGTTGATTTAACGACAATTTGAAATTCGTTATTCATTATTGCTTCACCGAAAATGAAATTCCGCTGATAGGACCGCAATCTCGTTGCGCGGGGCTAAATTATTTCGGTTAATTCGTCCAGCGAAATCTTTTGGTATTTCAGCACGTGTGTGCGCGATGTAAACGCGAGAATGAGATTTATTCGGAATCGATCGTGTCGCGCGAGAACCTCATTTTCCAGAATCCTTTTAAAATCATCCACATTTAAGGGCACACTCGAAGCCTCTTCGAGACTCGGAATACTCGACTCGCTCAAATACCTCGGTGGAGGATGTCTCGTTGACTCGTGGGCGGAATTCCTCGCGGCTCTGCTCGAGCACACACTCGTCGTGTCCGCAGCCACGCCAGTTTTTATATGTGCGTAACGTTTTCGTATCGCGCCCACTGTTTTGCATAAAACCCGTTGTATATAATTTTATATAGCGCGAAAGGCCCTCGGGACAATGCTGGAGTCTGGAGACTGTACGGCGGGACGGGAGTTTCGAGCGCTCAGACTTTTCTACATCTCGTCGTATGATTAATGGGAAGCGTGCATTATACACAAAGTATCCAAGTTGTCCCGTTACGTGTCCTACACTTTTCCGTACAAGCCGACTAGATAGACGACAAAACTTTTTGATGCTGTGACTCTTAAAATTCATTGATACAATAGCTCTGGTGCTGTTGGAAGACTCAACGTCAAATTTATCTCTGAAACCCGAATTTGGAGGTCTGATACGATTCTGAATAATTTGCAGCGCGTTATTTCGCACTCGGAGCACGTCTCACGAAATTTCTGCTATTACAGTAGGGAGAATTGGGGTAATTTCGATGGGCTGAGGGAAATTTATTGATGTCAAGTCACACGATGGAGTAACAAAAATAAATTTTCTATGTATTTTACTCTTTGACATCTTGTTTACCATTTTCGAGGTAAATTTTAATTGATAGGTTTTAAAAATTTCTGCAGATATCGCAAACAAATTTACGACTCGTACTTTAGCTTGTGCAATTTTGAGAGCCCACGTTTCACACTCGATTCACATAATCCACTCCTCGGATGGTGGATCTTTATATTTTTCAAAACAAAAATAACTTTTTTTTTCATATGTATTTACAGGGTGTCTGAAATCTGATAAAAATCGTTGGGAAAAGCCAAAGTTTGAACTGTGTTTATGATGCTGAAGTTTCCAACGTTGGAGTCCAACGAAATGATCGACAAAAAATCTCCAATAATTCCAGTAATTCTCCTATTTTATTCCCTGCCAAATTTGCATTTCGTAGTTTTTCAAGCTGCACCAACGATTCGTGAAATAAAAAATTGATGAATAACAAACGTTTTTTTCGTTCCTTTCGTTGGACTCCAACGTTGGAAACTTCAGCGTCATACTGTGTTTATGATTCTCATATACAGAACTAGGATAATATTAAGGTAGAACGGCAGCTCTTTTGCGGGGCAGAGAGTGAGAGGGGTCTCGTCTTACCAACCGCACGCGAATTGAGTTTCTGGTTTTCAATTTACATGAAAAAATAAATATTTCAAGCATAATGTTCCCAATTTTGGCGAAAAAAGGTGAAAATATGAAACATTTGCTTTGACAGCGGCAATGCAGGATTGGGGTTTGAGTTTTTGACTGTTGGCTGCTCTGCTCAAGTTCGAAGGCAAGCTGTAAGTCCCCCTGTTTAAATACGAGAGTGCGCTAATCGATGCGACGTTGCCGCGTTTGAAGCCGTGTTCGCCAGACCTTTTGCACGGATAAACGGTGCATGCAAATTTCGCGAGAGCCATCTTGACAGTTGGTTCATATACTAGCGTTCGTTTGATCATAAAGTGGCTTTTTAACTTGCAGTTTTTCAAGAAAATAATATCAAAATTTACGAAATTTTGCAATCGGTCCTACCTCGTTAAGGAAGTTGAGGCATTAGAATGAAAATGATGTCAGCGTTTTTAAACGGATTGCATCTTATTAAGTGAAGTGTAAAAAAAAACAGTTAAATTTTCAGACAGTTTAGAAGCGTCATTGTTGAGAAAAATCAATAACAATTTGGGTCAAATAACGTGTAATCTTACGTGGAAGTCAAGACACGTTCAGTGATATCTCCGTTAAAAATGAGGCTAAAAATATGAAATTTTTTGGGCAACATGAGCAAGGCTTGCCGAATAATGTTATTTTTTTCAGATTTATTAGGAGATTTGCTGAGATTATATTAATAATATTCTGTTTCAGCTTTCATCAGTTTTTCGTCTTTTCTTCCCGACTCTTCTTTAAAGTGTATATGTAACATTGCCAAACTGTAAACTGGCCCAACTTTTGAAAGGTACGGGTCATAACTTTTGGGTAAAAAAAATGACTGTACGGCCTCAACTTCCTTAAACATCGATAGGACTATCGCGTGAGTTGAAGTGCGCGAACGCGGGGGTTTCGGAATATAAAAGATATTGCTGCGTTCATATTTACCTCGCGCCTGAAATTAGCCCACTCTCTCCCCTAAAGCAAATTTGAAATCGATACGGAAAGCAGCGCGACAGCAGAACTGGTAAATCGGTAAATGATGGACGGTACAATGAGAAGTTTAAGTACGTTTCTCATTGTAAAATTCAACGAAATCATATTCGATTCGGAGATTAAATTGCTCACACCGATCACCTCCATTGTGCCGCCGATCGAGTGCAACGCGACAATAAAAGCAGTAATTATTCGAACGAAGGTCTCTCAGCGTCCACAATAAGAATTCAATAACGTGCGCGCAATAATTTTTGAACGAAGTCGCTTGTTTTCCGCATTTCGTGCTATTCCCTTCTCGCCTCGTTTTTAAGTTTATTTTTGCTCGGAGCACCGCGACGTGCGTTTCCCTGGAATGATTAACACATCGAGACCGTTGCGAATCGTGAATTTTTAATGATAAAAAATTACGCACGTTTTCAGAAGAACCCCGGAATTTCGGTATTTTTTTTCAATCCATTCGAGACATTTTAACACGTGCAATCGTAACAGTTGCCATTTCGTTGAAACTCTTCATAAGTATCGAAGATAAATTATCATATAGTCGTCGTGAAGTTGGGACTTACAACAATAAGGGAACAAAACAACCAAAAATAGGAGTCGATAGATTTTACTTTTTGAAAAATCGAAGGAAATATGCATTTGAAGATCCAAGGAACATCGAAAATCGTAAAAAACCTCATTTTTTACGCTCGCCCGAGCTCGGAATCCACCCACTCATGAGTTCGAGGCTTCATAATGATTTTAGAAAGCAGTGACTCGTTTGGAATTGAGAATCACGAGAAAAGCCATCGAATTTGAAAAGCGAGATTGAACGTGTCCCCTTACAAATTTCATGCTCATGGGAGGTGAAAAGGGTTAATCGGGCGCATATACGAAAAGGAGAGACCACCAACGTTTGTATAAACACAGAGCATCCGTGGGCGTATCTATGTATACGGGCGGCCACTGCGAAACGGGTTATTACACGAAAGCGCAGCCTGTTGCTCGTTCGATTGAGTTATCTCGATTGCTTTTTTTATTCTTCGATTGCCCTTTTTTCGGACAATAGACTCGAGCTGCAATTACGAGGGAATTCGGTGAACGAAAAGCGTGTAATCAAGCGTACACACCCCGGCCAATGGTGAACACATAAAATCACTTTTTCCTCTCGAGCCTGCACCGTCGTTCTTACAGTTTATTAAAAATTCAGGTTTCGTCCACTGGAGAAAAACGTACCGAAATCCTGACAAAATGGAATGAATTTTTCAGGGATTCGACGTTCACTTAAGGAAGTTGAGGCATTAGAATGAAAATGATGTCATCGCTTTTAAATCGATTGCATCTTATAAAGTGAAGTGTAAAAAAAAATCAGTTAAATTTTCAGACAGTTTAGGAGCGTCGTTGCTGAGAAAAATCAATAACAATTTGGGCCAAATAACATGTAATCTTATGGAAGTCAAGACACATTCAGTGACATCTCCGTTAAAAATGATGCTAAAAATATGAAATTTTTTGGGCAACATGAGCAAGGCTTGCCGAACAATGTCAATTTTTTTCAGATTTATTAGGAGATTTGCTGAGATTATATTAATAATAATCTGTTTCCCGTGCAGTTTTTTCAGGCTAGGATCGTCACCGTTCGTGTTTTCGACTGAGCTTTCACCAGTTTTTCGTCTTTTTTTCCCCAACTTTTCTTTAAAGTGTATGCAACATTGCCAAACTGTAAACTGGCCTAACTTTTGGAAGGTACAGGTCATAACTTTTGGGTAAAAAAAATGACTGTACAGCCTCAACTTCCTTAAGGTAAGAGTCGCGCGACTCTATGATCGTCGCGACTATTTATTAATCGTCGAAATAAAATAGGTTATATTAAAGGTTTTCTGTATTGAATAAATCTTAGGGTAATTTAAACTGTATTCGTATAAATTTATGCAAGATCATATTTAACCCTACACCTCATGTGCCTTTTTTCATACCCTCAACCTCATGACCGGGGTTTGAACGCACCCCAATCTTTTTCTGCTTATAAATCCGGTCCTACGATGCTAAACTGACTTTATCCTACACCATTTTCTTCGTTTTTTTATAGCGAAAAGAATGATGTTCGATAAAACTAATTTCAATTGAATTTATATATAAAAAAATCCGTCGATAATCAGTCGATGATGTCGCTTGTTAGGACGGGAGCGTAGTTTGAAGTTCGCGTGGGGTGTGCTCACACCCCAGTCATGCGTTCTAGGGTTAATAATTTATGATTGGAAATATCTTATGATTGCTTATTTGACTCGGTTTTTCAATATATACATATATATATCGGTTCTCTTCTCACCTGACACTCGACACTCTCGACAGATATCCTAGCCTCCAAACTCGCCGGCTATCACGAAAAGTATACATATATGCATACATTCTTAACGTTGCCAGGTATATCGAGCCACTTCATGGCAGTCGATCTCCTGCCATTTTCTCAGTTTTCATCGAGATTATTTTAAAAATTCTCTTCGAATGAGTCGATGGCTCTATATTATTATGGTCACATTGGAATCTTTATAATATAATATATGAGGAGCAATTTTAACGTAAACTATATCTAATCGATAAAGAAATGAATTCTGCAATCATAGTGTTGGCGGGATGGGTTTCTCATAAGATGCCGTGTTATATTTCTATTTTTGATCGTAAATTTCTTGATATAATCTTCGGTAACCTATATTAAACCCTTTAGCCATATGAAAGTTTATCACGTCAAAATGATATATAATTTAAAAATCAGGAGTTCGTCTAATAATGTCGATCGTCGCGCGACTCCTATATAACTGCATGGACTCAATTCGTTCGAACGATCAACGTTCCTTGTTCGTACAGTAAGTTTTTGAGTCTTTCCGTCCTTTCAAATGAAATAAAATAAATTCAATTGGAGTGAGTGCTGAGCGAGTCGAAATTTAATAAATTTTCGTGCGTTTATTGGCTCTTCTTTTCTCGACATCTTTGCATGCAGATCGAAATCCAAAAAAATAAGCTCCAGCGAAGCTCAAACGACTGGCGCCCACTGGCGCCCCCGCTTCCAAAATTCTGCCAAATTATCGCAGAATACAGGACGAGTCTCTTGCCGGGATCTTCCGAAGACGCGGAGCCCAAAAGATAATGACGTTTTTTTCTCAAATAACAAATGCCATGAAAATGTTGAAAGCCGAGTGAAATTCCAGTGAAATTTCAATTAGTAACGAGAACGATAATGGGAGAGAGCACGCTCGTGTAACGACAGCAGTTCCACCGCGATGCTGGCAGAAGAATTGTCAGGCGGTTCAGAGATTACGCAACGAAAACTCGCGGGAGCGCGTTACGTGAAAATTGTAATATGCCACATCGTTGGCTCGCCGTATACGCGCGAGCGGCAGTCCTGTATTAGAGTTGGATGATTGTCGTGACGCAACGTCCCTGCAAACATAAACACGCGCGAGCAAACACAGACGCATATGCGAAACAACTCGTTGTCTGAATAATGCGAATGGCCGCCTGGAGGCACGCAACGCCCTCTCGCGCACACGTGCACGAATATGACCTCTAAATGGGCAAACAATATGAGAAAGGTTGTATACACACGGAGTCGTCGGAGGAACGCGCGTGCACACATGAACTCTCGATCTCGAAATTCCAGGCTAATTCGAACGCCTTTTATTCCGTCATTCGGCAACGTTGGTCCATTCCCGAGTTTCTCTTGCGACGTTCTCGCGTGTATGTACTTATTTGCAGCTAACGCGATTGCGAGTTTTGCACGAGCATACGAACGACCGCGTTCGCCCAACGGGCTCGGGCGGGTCTTCGATAATTCTATCCGCCCCACTATTATTTTGTTGGGCAAAAGTATTATGATACTTGGATCACTCGAACGTCCGTCATTTATTTGCTTTCCGTCGTTGAAATTATTCGCTAATTCAATACTCGATTCCTTTTCGATCGTTTGCTATCAACTTTTGTAACAATTTGAAATCTGTCGAATAGTTTAAAAACGAGGACCCGAAAAATCGAACCTGGGAACACGCATCGACAAGAACGCTGCCTCAACATCGATACCTGCATCAAAATAGAATTGCGAGAAAGTTCAAACTTTATACAACGGCGATGCGAGGGAAGCCGCAGGCTGCAGCGTACGTACATATTGTTGGATTCAGTACGCATTAACATCGCCAGCACACAATATCCTTTGGGATGCGAACTACCCTTGTTGACTTTGCCAGTCCTTAATACGGTGCATTAATTAAATCCAGTATGACAGTCACTGATCATAATACCGCTCGGAGACTGTTCGGAACATTACGAAAATTAGGTTTCGGCTACGTCCGATGATGCTGGGAAAAGACACTCGTGATGTGGAAAAACAAGAAATAGACTGGAAACTAAAGTTTTGGAAGAAAATAATGTTTGGTGGAAAGTGCCACCTAGAATTATGAGCTTCGATGCACCCAAAACCAAAATGCAGTTTGGCTAAGAACGTGACGGTTGAAAAAGAGCGAAATCTCTCCACTGAAACCACGAGAAATTTAGTCGCGACTAGCTCAGGCGTGCGTTCTAACCGATTTTTCTAGACAAATGTATCACATCATGTTTGTCAAATTGTTCAAAAATAATAATTCAACCGAACTCACACCGGGTGATCTCGATAAGAATATCCTCGTGTAATTTCAATCAATAAATGCTGCTTTCTAACGTATTTTCATTATCCTATGATGACGTTTCTGACAAAACAATTTGAATAAATTAAATCATTGGCTGCATCCAACTGCTCGTGCATCAAACGAGCTCTGGAATATGGAATGTAAGATTGACTGTGTGAGGGGACCATTAGAAACAATTTTATAACGAATAAATACCACGAAAATTAAAATTCGTGGTTGTTTTAATATCGAAAACCGATTTTATGCATTTCGGCTGTACTCTTCGGGCACAAAAGACGAAAAATAAATTCATTCTGTTGACTAAACGTTGGTTTTTTTCTCACGTGTCTGTCGGATTCCCGAATAAGCGTACGGAATTTGACAGGTCATTGAGGATCACACATTTTCCAATATGTTTACGTTTGTTAAGAATTCTCGAATCACCATTTTTCAGACAAGACTCGACGGAAAATTCGTTTTTGTTATTTTCTCATTCTCCTTCGACTGTAACGTTCGCAAAACCCCGGTCGCGTTCACACACGTATTTTCGAACCTGAGGAAGCAATAACTCGCTTACAGAATTAGTGTTAACTAATTGGGTGGACGGGCAAACGGAAAAGCCCGCTGCTTCTTCCTGTGGCCCGGTTTGCAAATCGCAGAACAGTCCAGTGGCGCTACCGCGGGTTGAACACTTCAGGGATTTGTCATTCAATTAATTTCGATGCGAGAGCGGCGGCTGGCAAGGCGGCAGGGGAGCCCAACTCGCGTCAACTTCGATTAGTGCGATGATGGACAATTCTGAAGGTTCAAAGTTGAGAGTTTCGGAACCCTGGTACCGCGCGTGCGTGTTTTCATTAAAAACCGCAGGGGAGTATGACACTGAAGTTTCCAACGTTGGAGCCCAACGAAATGATCTAGAAAAACTCTCAAATAATTCCAGTAAATCTCCAATTTTGTTTCCTGCCGAATTTCCAATTCGTCATTTTTCAAGCCACATCAATAATTCGTGAAATAAAAAAATAATGAATTATAAATCTTTTTTTCTTTCATTTCGTTCAACTCCAACGTTCCCGCTCTTCGCCTCAATTTCTTCATACTTTTTCGTAATTTACTTCCTTTCCAAGGCTGCCTTTTCTTCCCGTTACAGTGAATCCCGATAATGTTTCTCAGCTCAAGGACAGCGAATAATAAAGAAAAAGCGCAAAACCCCAAAAATCCATTTCCCCACATTTGCGAGCTCCCTTTAGAGAGAAACAAAAATTTCATAAAAACAATTGTTCGCTGCTGTAATCCCCGTTTCTTTCCCGCCGTCGTCCTCGTCTGTGACAATCGCGTGAATCTCCGAGCCACGAACGCTTTTTCATGGCTACGAAAATGTCGCAGGAGAGCGAAGCCGACTTTGGGTTTAAAATGTTCCACCTTATTGCCTGAAGAAATCTAACGAGAACGCGAAAAATTTTAATTCGCATATAAACATCACTGGAGCTTCTAACTACGAATAAAAAAGAAGTGTTGCGACTCGTAGGAGTTGGCGTCACCGGGCCGACTCGAATGGGCTAAATTATTTCGCGAGTGCTTTGAGGTATTTTCATACGGCTCGAGGCTATTTTTATTTTTTATGCTGCCCCATCCACGCGGGTGCATAGGAAAAAATGGAAATCGTAGAAAAGCCCCGTTTAATTAACTCGAGGTCGAGGTGGAGCAGGAGTTTTGCATTCACTGTCCAGCGACGCAGCGCTGCGGGAGGAGCCCGCAGCGCCATGACACGAAGTCGCATCTGTGGTGGCTGAAACAGGTGTGTACATTTCTGGCACAGTATAATTTACTTTTCAGCAGTAATAAAAACTGGATTTCGGAGGAGCACGAGTCGGGCATGAATATTCTCAGTGGCGGCGGTTATTTCCGAGCTTCGCGTAGTGGCCGCATTCGTCGACCCTGTCAAAGTGCGTTGGCGTACGAAACGAAACGGAACGGAACGAAAATTTCTTCCCCTCGTTTTTCCACGTCGCGAGACTCGCGTATCGCAGGATGAATTTACACTTTATTTCATTTCATTATGAACGGAGTTAAGAAAAGTTCCAAGTGACTTTAACTTGGCATTTTACGCACGCAGAGTCGTCAGAGTTTGGCCGGCCAGAAAAGGCTTTTCAATCGCGAGAGCTCGTATCGCGTCGTCGAGCTTGAAACTTGAGAGCAGCTTTAATCAGAATGTTTCTTCACGACTGAGCTTGGGAGTATTGCAATTTGAGGAATTCGTGGAATAAAATGCGATGTTTGATTCAAAATTGTTACGGTCGGAGTAGATTCTCAAGTTAGTTTCGACGAGGCGACATCGATTCGTCAACACGATTGCGATTAATATCAATATAACAGTGACCGAAGAGTACTGAAGTTAAATTGAGTGATCGGCTTGTCGAGCGAACGATGCGCTGCGAAGCAAAACACGCTGGAAAGGCGTTAATTTCATTTTTATGAAAGCCAATAGAAACTAAATGAAATTAATTAGCTGAGCGATTGGAGCGAGCTTTGCACTGGTCGGACTTTTTCATTAGGCGGAAGCGTCGAACAGCTGAATTTAGCCAAATATTCAAATGGTCGAACGCTCCAGTAAAACGAAAATCCCAAACGACCTCTCGAATGACTTTGGTAAATTTTCAGCCGCACGCGTTCACCTCGAAGTGCTGCGATCGCGACGACGTTGAAGTTTGCACCTTGGGTTCCAGAGAAACGAAGGAAAAAAAACATTCGTAATTCACCGATTTTTTAACGAAATATCGGTGCGGTCTGAAAAACTACGAATTTTTAAGTCATTTCTCATTTCGTTAGACTCGAACGTTGCAAGCTTCAGCGTCATTAGCATCCGATGTTATTGCGTCAGCTCGGGTTCCCGCCAAAAAATAAAATCGCCGTGTTCTTCTTTCTCTCTTGCTCACTCTCCCTCCCGAGCGATTAGAGGAAGAGAGCTTTCCAATTTCTCACCTGAACGTGCTTTCGCGCTTTCGCCCTCACCGCAGGGCAGCCACTCGGCGTTTTACCAGCGGCGAATCTTCTTTTCCAGTTGCTGGGAGAGCTGTGAGAAATGACTTCAAGAGATATAGAAGGAGAGAGAGAGGTGACAGAGACGAGCAGACGAGACAAAGCGTCCTCGGCATACGTGCTTCGCAGCCGAGCATATACACAGGCCTCTGCCTCTGTAAAGCGAACCGTGAACCTTCGTGATTACCTCTCTCTCTCTTCTTTTTTTTTCTTACTCTCGTGCTCTTGTGCAACGCTTGTGGGTGGGCAAAACACGCTGAAACGCTGTGTTCTTGAGGAGAGCACATTGGATATTCCATTTTCCTCGGGCCAGCTGAGCGTTCATTCGTCTCACCTTCTCTCTCACTCCCGGCAACATGTTCTCGAGAATCCATCACATTTATGATAAAACTTTGGTGAAACTTCGAGCGTGGGACAACGGACACGTACGGATTTTCTACACTGTTTTTTTCCTTCACTCTCTTCGTCTCTCTCCTCACTCTTGCTCGCACGTTTCTATCAACTTCACAAGAACCATTTTTATCGCATCTGCTGCTATACAGTTGAAAAAATGGAGATGAATGGCCAAATAGCTGGGACGATACTCGAGATTTTTTATCTTTGTGTTCGTATACAGTCTGTCTTTTTATTTTACATTCACTCTTCTTGGATAATCGAACCTTTGAGAAGTGACGTGAAAAATTCGCCTCTTCATTTTTTCACATACGATCCCTTGAAGGTTTCAGTCATCACTAACGAAATGTCGTTCCGGAATGGCAGTGCGTCTATAATCCTTTTTTGGAACAATTGATTCAGCGACAAATTATGAGGGACGCTTCAAAGGTTTCCTTATGAATATTTGCAACGATAAAAAATAAAACGTTGCACGTTCGTCGTAACTAATAATAACATTCACTAATCCTCCACGTGTTTGCACAGAAAGATTTGCCATCATATTTCTAATAATTTTTCAAGCATTTCAATTGACAGTTTCTCAAATATTGTTTGCAGAAGAATTTCACAAAACTATATATTTGAAAGGCACAAAGGCACAAAGTTCCGAAAAGAATTGCAGAAAATCAACACACTCATTTCATACGACGAAATTGAGCTATGTCGATACAAAATTCTCGAACGAAAGCTTGGTGAGCAACACCGACTGCTAGATGTCGCTCGAAATCAGAAGCAGATTACCATACTGTATTTATATTTTTTTCAATTAAAAAAAAAAACACCAAGTTTTTCAAGGATTTGTCAATGATACTGATCTCTCTACTTTTCAAAATTTTTTTTCGTCAAAAATACTAGAAAAGTTTAATTAACGTTTAGATTAAGTTTAAGTTTAATTAATTAATTAAAGTCGACAAACTTTATTTCAGGATTCGTATATCTGTACATTATCACCACATAAAAATACGTGAAAATATTTGATATTTTTTGTCACTCGTATATTTACAATGAATAAAATATCCGAAAATTCGTTAGTTGAAATAATCAACGTTACTTTCAAAAATCAATAACAGTACAATTAATTACCAAGACAAAGAAGTATTCGAGATATTGAAAATCAAATTCTGCACCGTTTTACACATCTTCTTATTATTGCGATCTCACAAAAGTTGATTAGACATCTGGAGTTAAATATGAAATTAAGTTGTGGGTGTATACGAACAACCGACACACTGATATGTCACTTATAGATACGACCCTCAATCTCAAGAAGCTTAAGCAGGAAGTTTCATGTTTTACAGAATCTATTCAAAACTTTTCGACCCATTATTATACTCTCAACCATAAAAAGTTTGATGATGAAGTTTATCGAAAAATTTGAACTATGATCACTTTGTTTTGGAGATAGAACAATAGAAGTTGGTATATAAAATTATAAATTTTATACTGGACATTTTGCCCAAAAATGTATGTTTTTGAGATCCCGCAGGATGAAAAAGTGTTGCTAGCACTCTGGACTGCTTTGCAAGTTGTATTCAAGTTTTTGCACATCGACCAGAGAGTTTATTTTTGAACGAGACTGAGGCGAGACTACGATGTAAAAAAGTAAAACGGTGATTTTATCACAAAAGTTGAAATTTCATTTTTCATGAACTAATTCAGGGATTGTACCAGTCGAGAAAAAGTAATGAAAATGACATAACGAGCAAAAAGAATAAAATCCAGACTCTGAGACCAGCGTTTCTTTGTATGGCTTCGCGAATTTGTTCGTTTGCTTTTTTAACGTTTTCGGTTGATCCGACAACGGTGGTCATGAGTCTGTCTAAATCTTTGTCTTGGTCAAGCACTTTTTCCGTAAATATTTCCTGCAGTTCAGCTATATGAACAACTTTGCTTTCGATCTGTTTGACCTCTTCGGTGATGGTGTTCAGTTCATTGTGCAATTGTTCGTTTTCAGATTCGAACATTTGTATGTCCTCGGCCGTAAGCTCTTCATCGTAGTTGAGAGTACTCACGTCACCGTTGATTTCTTGAACTTTCATGGGACTTGACTCCGTTGAACTACCAACGAGATCCTTAGACTCAACGCTTAATTCATTGGGACCATTGAGTTTCATTCTGTCACGTAATTTCGCGACGTGCTCGTTTCCTCTGCTCTCCAGTTCTAGCTTTGCCAATTTTCGCGTCTCCATGGCTCTCTTTACTCTTATCGCTTTTTGCTCCGAGTATATCTTGCAAACGCTCTTCAAATACTCTTCTATGAGAAACAACATTATCTCACGATGCTCCAAAGTCTGCGGTGACACTTCAGTCTCCGCTGTTTCTCGCTTCAATTCTTTTATCAGCTGCGAACAAGTCGACATTATCTTTTGCGATCCCTGATCTAGCTGATCTCTCTCTTCGTCGCTCATGTGACCTTTGCTCGCCAAATGATTGGAAAAGTTCAAATAAGCTGAACGTTTTTCCAACAAAAATTCTCTGAGTTTGAAAATTTGGGTCACTACTGCCTGTGCCTTCTTGCAGAATTCTGACGTTCGAGTCAGTTTCTTCATCGAGGGTTTTATGTCATTTTCCTCAAGATCTCTTTTTCTCAGTGTCACAGTTTTTACACTTGCTCTGAAGAGTGTGCTAACATCCATGTTGATTTTGTTCTTATACTCTTTCAAAGATGATAATCATTTATTCGATTATTTCAGCTTTTATGCTAAATGCTGAAACACAATTATAAATGAATATAAATTCAGGGCTATGTTTCAATGGAACTAAAAGAAAATGCATTCTTGAAACTTAATTTTTCTTTCACATTGAGTTATTCATTTTTCACAGGTTATTTGTCTCTATTCAGGCCTCTAATAAAACAAATTTTGGTACTCTTCCTCGATGAACCTTTAATATCAGCAAATGATAATTAGTTTCAAACAACGATATTGACATTTTTTGATAACAGAATATAGATACCATAAGTAATTCTTCAAAATAAAAGAGTCAAAATTCTACTGGCTTCATGACATTGTTGAAAATATGTTGTCGTTCAATAATAAAAACTAGTCAAAAATATCTGTTGATAGGTTGAATATTGGAATAAGAAACATAAACTTTCCAGTTGATTCAGAAACTTTCGAATTTTTTATAACTTCGATTATGGTGGGGGATTGTTTAAAAATTTTACAAAGCATTTATAAGCACAATTATAAACAAATTAGTCCAATTTTCAATAACCAAAAACAAAAACAACACATATTTTAAATCAAAGATTCCGACTTATTGGATCTCATGCGATGATTTCGAAATTTTTTCGTAACACAACATATTTTAACGTTTTAGTTTGTTTACCGAAAATCAATCAAATCAAATCAATCAATTATAAATCAAATCAAACGTGAATACTGTCAAATGACATACGTGACTCTTGCGAATTTTGAGGTTAAAAGTCAGCAGCAGTAAGAAGCATTACCGCGCACAAAATATTTGATACCGACACAAAAGTGTCATACAAAAAGTCATAGAAATGCGTTATTCTTTTATACCAAAATTTATGGTAATAAGTTCTCACCGGTTCAAAAAAATACGGTACGGTGTACCGTGTTCCACAGAACGACCACTGAGCGATATGAGAAAAAAAATTATAAGCATTGAATGAATGAAAGGTCAACTCGGTGCTGCCAGCGACGAGCAGTTTTAGGTGGCCGATAATATAGCGTTCCGTAGAGCAAAGAGATCTCTGTTTTACAATACTACACTTATAAAGTCGGTGTATAGACTCACAGTACCTTATGATGAAAATGAAGTAGTAGCTCCATTGTAGTTGCCGAATGTAACCATCAGGTTCTCCCGAGAAAACAGCAACCGATAAACCAGAAAGTTACGAACTTCAGTTCATCGCAGTGTCAGTCTACTCAACGTAAGCAGGTATAAGAGCGACCGAAATTAATTCCAAAATTAGAGTAATGTAGTTTTCATTTACAATACATTTATTTTTTTAGGTTCGATATCCGGATCAAAAACTCCCGTTAATAAAATTTGACGATACACTTTTCTTTTCATAAAATCGTGTACGCTAGTCTTTTGAATACAACTTAGAGATTAAAACTCAACAGGTCGGAAAGGAAAAAAAAGTAGGAATATATGTATAAGAGATTTTCACTTAAAAAAATGGTGTCGTTTCCGACCCCACCGCAGTATTCTAGGTTAAGTAATGCTCATTTAAAAATTTTAAAAAATCACAAAACCCGAACAATTTTCATGTTCGAGTTTTTCAATTGGATTACGTGAAGTTCTTTTTTGGTTATCCCACTTGAGTAACAAAACATCGATGTACAATTTACGTAATTTAAATCCAAATAAGTTCCCATTGCAGTTACAAACCCTTCGATGAAATACTTGGCATATTATTGTCAGCGATCACAGCATATAACTTTGGATATACGCGACGAGTGTATTAATTAATTAATTTTTCGAATATTACGTGCGGGTTCGGACGTTTTGAGGAAGAGTCATGTTCCCGAGGATAAATTGAGGTTAAAAGCATATGGTGAAGGATACGGGACACGAGACCGAAGTGTGCTCGATGAAACACGGTTTTAGGAATGAGTGGAAACGTATGTTGTTTATGGAACCATCGATGCGAGTAGTAGGGGAGGAGGGGGTCGAGCGAGGAGGAAAAGTAAAAAAAAGAATTGAAGGAGAAGTGAACAACGAAACGGTGAAAACAGTTAAATAATGTCCACAAACAAAACTCCTTCGAAATTTAATCGAACCGGGATTAAACTTTATTCGATAAACTCTCATGATTTCATTCGGAGAAAATATAAATTGCGTTTCACTCGTGTATAAAAGCAACACGCGAGAACACTCCGCGAAGTGTACGATTGAATTTGAAAACATCTAAACATAATTATATACATCGCATAACGGTTTATCTTTTTTCCAAAAATTCAGTGAATTTCCATCGTTTCATTTGTTGTTTTTTCTGACAATCACAGCCCAGATAAATTTGTCAAAGAAACGGGGACAAATCATGTTCGATGCTGGTCCGTTCACGGAAGAATTCTCGGCAGACCGAACGAACGTGTTTCATTTCTTTTCTCACTGGCTATCGAGAAGCATAATAGAAAACACGTATGCGGGGGTGTCTTTCAGATTTTCGTGAATAAAAGTCGCGCCGTGGAGTGTACCGTGAGATTCTGAGATTACACACATGTGAATTGAAAGAGAGAGAGAGAGAGAGAGAAAAGGCTCGCAGTTTACGTTTAAATAGCCACCCGCAGCACGATCGTCGAGAGGAACTCATGCGGGATATTTAGACCGCGCGATTCGTCCCCGAGCCCTCGAAAAAGACTCTTCGCTCGCATGAGAAACTGAATTTTACGTGTGTACGATGCATTTACCACGTCCAATATCTTTCATATATTTCGAGTCGTATAAATGACGTGTTCTCACGAATTATGTGGGCAGTTCTCGGTCCCAATTTCTATAAAACTCATTTGTCGTAATCTTTCTCATGTCTCGTAGCGTCGAACGATCACACGGGCGAATAGAACTAAAATTTTGATCGCACTCGCGACGTTGTGTCCTCCGAAAACTTTTGATGGATGTTCGTGTACGGAGGTGTCAGAAAACTCGTTTTTTCAACTGTCCTCGAAAAATCTGTTGGGTTTCGTGCAAAAATAAATGACGCAAATTAAAAAATTAAAAAGTTTCCAAAAATAACTACAAAAAATCACGAAACCTTCATTTCGATAACTTTTTTTGTTCTCTCGATTATGCTCCATATCGCAAATCTCGTAATTTTATTGCTTGAAATATCTTCGCTCAATTATTCTCTTCGAGGCAAAAGTGAGGCGCAATTTTTGCATTTTTCTCTCTCTCTTTTTTTTTTTTTTTTTTTTTCTTAAACGAGACAGCACACGTGACGTAGATCCATGTCGTTGCGCAGTTAAATTCTCCTCAACACACCCTCCCTGTGTCCGCGTTTGTGCGCTCGAACGTATAGCGTGCTCTCCGGACTCTCGAGACGGATGTGACTCTCCGTCCAGTTAATCAGGATGCTACGTCACACGATGAACATTTCGAAACGATTTATGTACCTACCGCACTCGCAGTCTTTCAAATTTCTTTCCAATTTAACTATTTTCTTTTTTTTATTCGTTGCATCTTTTGTCCTGATTTTTATTTACGAAGTATTTTTTTCCCTTCTTCAGTGAAAAAAGTCGAATCTTCGCGTAAAGAACCGACAAAATTTTGCTTCTGCATTCTTTTTCGCTGTCGATGATTTTTCAATTTTTTAAATGAACTTTTTAATGCTCGTTTTGATGAATTTCGTTGAAAATGTCAAACGACATTTTTCGGAAGAGACAAAATATTGATAAAAAAAAAGGAATGAGAAAATGAGCGTGTTTTTATGAGGGGACGAAGATGGTGCTCATCTCGAAAGTAAATACACTTCTAACACGTAACATAATAAAGCCAGTTTTGCCCTCACGACAGGCTCCTTCAAGTGGAATATCAAGCCCTCAACATCGCTGGCGTTCAACAGGTCCTTTCGAGCTCAGGGGAGACCGACGACAATGGAAAAGGCCCGGGCTTACCTGTAGGGGTCGACGGCTGCCCCGCAGAGGCCTCGAATGCCATGTCACCGAGCCCTCCCCGAGTCATCGGCTGGTCAGAGTTCTTAACCCTAGAACGCATGACTGGGGTGTGAGCACACCCCACGCGAACTTCAAACTACGCTCCCGTCCTAACAAGCGACATTATCGACTGATTATCGACGGATTTTTTAATATATAAATTCAATTGAAATTAGTTTTATCGTACATCATTCTTTTCGTTATAAAAAAACGAAGAAAATGGTGTAGGATAAAGTCAGTTTAGCATCGTAGGACCGGATTTATAAGCAGAAAAAGAGTGGGGTGCGTTCAAACCCCGGTCATGAGGTTGAGGGTATGAAAAAAGGCACATGAGGTGTAGGGTTAACAATGAGACAAACATTTTTATCGATTTTTTGGAATAAACAATGAAATTTTTCAGGTCAATCAGCGCGAAGGTTTTCAATGGTGGAAATTACTGTCAACGACGATTTTCTCCCGTCGAAGGGGAGAAGCAACGAGGCTCCGAGACGACAACGACGACGACGACGACGACGATCGGAGTCCGGATGGACCGCGCGGCCGATACTTTCGGTCTCACGCCGCCGAAATTCGGATTTTCTCGACGATGGGAGTCCATCGAAAAGTGGAAGAACGCTCATTTGTCCTTGGAGCTTTTCCACGCTCTGTGAGACCGCGGATGACGAGGGCGGCATCCCCTCGAAGCCTCGCGCCCGAAAATATGTCCAAATTGCGAGAGAGTCGCGGCGAGTTTCGGGCAAATCAACGTCAGCGTTTCGGAGTGGGCGCTCAAGAGTTTCGTGTTTTCCGGCGATTCGCGAGTCAGGGAACGACGAAGCCGAGCTACCGTTTGAGCAGCGCGTCGTTGCGTGCTTGTGACAATTGCCCGGTTTATGTCGTAGTTTTCGCAAAGCGTCCTCGCACGCTCGACGTACAAGTCACGCGAAGCTTGCAACCGAACTCGAATCATTTTTTTTCCCTATCGATTATTCCCCCTCGCGGTACGTGCCCGCTTGGAGATTCTTTGAAAACAATATCAAGAGTTCAAGGCGTCAATTCGTAACGTCGGGTTTGGATAAACGAGTCACGCCATCGTTGCGCTTTAGCCCCGAAAAGCATATATTTTTGTTCCAATGGAGAATGACGTTTATTCGGGAGCAGCTCGTATTGCGTCGTCTCGAGAATCTCTCGTGGATTGTGGAACGTCCTTCGGGACGAAAATTCGAGTCGAAATATTGTTCAACGAATTTTCGAATCCCCCGAATCTCGAGGCAGCGAACGAGGGCGCGAATCCGCAGAAAAACTCGACTCCCAACTCACTTGATGCAGCTTTATAAAACAACTTTGCGAAGAAGAGCAGATTATAATAACAATGTATGATAAATGGGTCGTTTCATATACGAAAAAGAATAAAAAATCGTACGAATGCGTACGTGGAGAAAAAGCCTGAGAACGAGTGTGGAACAACGAGAGATGAACGAACAGAGTGATACGGTGAAGTAACCGAGCGAAGGTTCCCCGTCGCCTTCTCGCAATTATCTCCAATTCAGCCAATTTAGATCAATTGAACGTTAACTGGCTCAATTGGTCAGGCTTTTGCCTCTCTCCTACGAGAGATCTCTCGCTACGTCGAGCTATTTCAACTCCCTGTGTAGCGCTACTCGGGAAATACGCTTCGGAATATGTGCTCGTTTCGAATATGCTCCGAGCGAGTGCGTAACGAAAATATGGATGATAAAATACGCGCACTCGAGCTTTGCGTCTCGTTTGAGACTCCAAACATGAGAATCATCTTCCAAATCGTTTCCTCCGAGTTCTGCTCCCGCTTTCAGCTTCGGAAATGCGAAACGCTCTTCGTTCGTTGCACCGTTTGCCAACGGTACTGCACGATGCTGTACGAAAACTTGGAATTCAAAGTCACCAGGCTCAAATTATCATCGAAATCGTGCTAAAATTTACAACTGACGTTGCAACGTCTGCACTGTTCTTCGCTGTATTTTGTCCCTATTGTTCTGGTGCGGTTCACAGGATTTTCATGCTTTTGTAGATTTTATTAGTGACTCGAGCTTCCGAAATTTCGGATACGAAAGTTTTCGAAAGTCTGATCTTTTTCGTTCGGATTTAGCTCGAAAAACAATCGAGTTTGTTCAAATTCTTCCATTTTTTTTGCCAATTTTATTTTAAAGAGATAAATGTTTTTGAAGCTCGAGTGAAATCATGGACGAACTCGCGCGCTCGTTGGTTGGCAAATTGGAAAAAAAAAAAAACGTAAGAAAGTGAGTGAAAAAATAGGAAACGCAAGAATTTTTCCTTCTCGTAAAAGAAAATGAAAAAAAAAAAAAAAAAAAAAAAAAAGAAACGATCAGTTAACGTTAAATTGAACATAAAACGCTCGTTTCGTGAAGAATCGTTGGTGCTTTTTGAAAACCCGTTTGATCGGGGTCGGCAGTGATTACGATCCCGGGTAAAAAAAGAAATGTATATTTTCAAAAGGGCTCTAATTATTCGAAGATTCAAAACACGATTGATTAAAAATGTCTGCCCCGCGCGTTGGCAGAAAGAACCGTCGTGACGCAACGAGGTGAACGGGAGTGGGGAAGTCTGGGGAGGAGTCAGGTAACTCGTTGACGGGGATTTCCCTCTCCCGTTGTCATTTGGTGGGAGACGCGAGTGGTCCAGCAGCAGCAGCAGCATCAGCAGTGGCGGCGTCGGCACATTCTTTCGCTTTTATTTTTATTTATCACTCGCCAGGAGCTGCGAAGTTGCCAGGGCGATCGATGACATTTAAACTTTGGTGTTTTCCCAGGATTCGATAAATCGAAACGAGCTCGAATGTTGCAAAGGAATCTCGGAAAGTCTCGGTCACCACAGCCCAGCCGCGTCGTCACTCATTAAAATAAAAACACTTGAATGATAAAATGTATCATTTGAAAGAGAAATGTTGAACCGGAAAGTCGACAAGTTCGAGTCTTCCGCGCCGACGCACATGGACACCGCATGAAAGAACCATTGTTTTATCTTCACTTGAGCGCACTTTGTCTCGTCGACACTCCGCGATCCTTCCTCCAAAGGTCACGACGACACCCCCGAGCTCTGTACCGACGCACACAAGTGCATCCGGTCCCGGTGCACCGAGAGCGGAGGTGAGCGAACGTCGATTGGATTTTCTTGTTTTGGCTTTTTCGAACTCCAGCAGGAGCGTGGCTGCGACAAGGTAAATGAGAAGAAGAGCCGCGTTTTTTTTCTCGTCGATAATATCGATGGGGACCGAAGCCCGAGGGTCAGTGCAGGAGGCGACCCGATACTGCAGCTCCGGCATCACCGGACCTTCACTTATATCGTCGCTCGGCTAATAACGCTAGTAATGTGATATGATTAGCTTAGTTGAGTTCAGTTTAGTTCGTATTCGTTCAATTTAGTGGTTCGCCGGCAAAATCACATCGAGTTAAACCCATTTAGGCCAGTTAAGTTGCCGACTTCTCGGTCCAGCTTTTGCCTCTGCGTTCGTCTCGCTCGCACATTTCTTCTTCTCTCTCCCTCGCTTAGACCGGAGTGGAGCCCGGTGGCCGGGGCTCCTGTCGGGGTCCTGTTTGCTCGTTGAGGCGATAATCGCACTCGCGAGCTCATCCGATTTGCTTTCTGGTTGTCCGGTTCGCTTTCCGGCCGAGGCTCGCGAAGGGGAGACCGGAAGTGCTCGCGGCGCGACGCTGCGACGAATGCGGGCTCTCACGCGCGAGGAGTCCTTCGTGCTGGAGTAGGAATCGCTCGGCAGGAAGCCTCGCTGGGTCTGCTCGACCTCTGCGCCGGTCCCCGATCGAAAGGTCGTTGCTCCAGATTCGAGAAAATCGAGTCCCTATATTTTACCCTTCGGGTAAAAGGTCCGAGAGATATATCGCGAGGAAACCCAAAACCTCGGCGATTTCCCCGTTGCGTCCCCCGCAATCGGAACGTTGATTCGGTGCGCCAGTCGCCGCGAATAAAAGGCGAATGCGGAATCTTGTTTAGATTGGCCGATGCGACCCAAGTATGCTGGGAATTACTGTAAATGTAGGAAACGCGAAAGGGAGTCGGCCGGGGAGAGCGCGAGAAATAGACGATATCGTCTCGCGAAAAGCTTCGCCGGGGGGGGCGTTAAATCACCGCGACAAGGAGCCGTTTGCTCTCGCGGTATGCTCACTGGTAATTAACGGTGATGAAATTAGCAGTTAATACGAGCCGATGTGTACACACAGACACACACACGCACACATACACACAAGGAATGGGGGTAGTTTGATTGGGCCAATTCGAGGCAATTCCTGGCGATTGCTGGTTTCATTGAGCCTTCGCTTAAGAGCTCGCATCAGTGCCACGCTGCCGGTCAACCGACATGGATCTCTTGGACGCTTCAACAAGGCATTTCTCAAGTTTAATCATACAAAAAAATAAAAGAAAAAGAGCGATTTTCGTTGCGCGAAAGTTTTCCGTGCCCGAGAACCGCCGGGGCGATCGACTAGGATTCCCGGAGACCGAAACTCGGGCTTTCTCCTCGACCCAGTTTCCTGGAGGCATGCTGAGAAAAATCTTGCGCCGGCGAGGATCCCCCGGGATCGGTTGCGTCGATCGAGACTCTCGAGCGCGTCCGCGATCGCCGCGAGTTCGTCGAACGCGCGAGAGCATCGGGAATGCCAGCGAGGGCAAGAACATGCACAGTGCACCGATCGGTACACCATTCCGATGCGGAAACGGCGCTCTCGGATTTGCAAAGCTACGGAAAAAGTGCGTGTCCAGCTGCTGGAACCGCCGGCCCCGAGCGGGGGTGGAACTTGGGTTTTCCGAGGATTCCTGTCGCCCCGAAATTCCAGAGCTGTCGAGCAGCGGGGGAACTCGCTCAACGTCGAATCGAGCCTCGCGAGTTCGAACAGTCATGAGAATGGATCTCGACATCCTCGACAAAAGCGATGGAAGAGAATCGATCGAGAATTCGATTTCACTCGATCACTCCACTCGTCGACAAGTGTCTGTAAATCGTCGAAAAAAAATGATAAATTGCCGGATCATGAGACCGGAAGCACCGTAAAGACAAGTAAAAAAAATCCTTTTCACGCGGAGTAAAAAAATTGGGAGTAAAATCGAAAAAATGAGAATATTTCAAATGACTAGGGAAGATCGAAAAGGGTGGAATCCGAAAGGAAGCGTTCAAAGTCCCTTTCCCGGCGGTGGTGGTGGACAAAACGGCAGGGATAAAAGCTCGAAATCGGCAGAGGAAAGAGAAGCGGAACGAGAGAAAGAGAGATCGAAGCTCCCGAGGTTCTGGTCCGATAGGCCAGAGTTTCCGTGCCCGCATATATCGCGATGTTTCGTACGCTCGCGTATCATCTCGTCGAGTGTTCTCTCTCCGGTGGATCTCGCCTGCGACAGGATTGGTCGAGGATCGTGTGCGTGGGCGGTGACGACGGTCTCTCGTTAAAATATAAATTTGTGTGTGTGCCGTGTTGTTAGCTCAGTCGCTCGGTACAGACGAGTGACGAGTGCGTTAAAGGATTACGACGAATAAAAGGCCAGCCCGCGTTGCCTTCGCTCCGACTTGCTTCTTTCTACTCCTTCTTTTTTCGCTGCAACGAAGGCGGGGGTAGCCTGGAGCTATAAAGTGTCAAAACGGCGAGGGGGAGGGGAACGGAAGAGACAGACGGATAGACGGAGAGAAAGGACAGAGAAAGAGGGAAAGAGAGGTTTCACGTTGGAAGAGCATCAACGAGAAACGAGCAACGAAGTAAAGCCACCGAGGGAACAGTCGAGCTCCAAGGTCCGCAGGCGTCGCAACTGGTTCACTTCGTTAACTCCGCTTAAAACTAATCAAAATTAATCATAACCGGCAACAATTGATAGCAATTGGTTGAGATTCCATTACGCGCGAACCGGTACACACCCGCGGGGAGTAATCATCGCAATTCGCGCACTTTCTTCTCTCAGCCTTATTTTTTTTGGCCACTCTCTTCGCGGTCACCGATTAATTTGGTACTTGAGATTTTTTCGGCTGGCCGACCGCTCGCTCCGGTGCTCGATGATTCTTCCCTTCGATCGAGATCGGACGCGAAGAGTAGCATTCCGCAAATAACGAGGTGCCGCGCCCGAAAAGTCTCGGTGAAGCCGAGTGTCTTCCGCAGTGACAGTTTTTCTCGTCGGATTTTGTTCCGCGAAAGGGCCCAGGTTCGCAACGATCTTCGAGACTCCGCGGAGCGCGAACAATCGTTTTTCACTTCGGGAGTCACTAGTTTTGGGAATTCCCGGTCCAAGGATCACCTCGGAGAGAAATATTGGGATTTTCTCTTCCCCGGGGGGAGTGAGAATCGGAGCTGGTCTTTCTCGGGAAGAAGAACAACTCAGGTCGTCAACCTGGAAGACACGGGTTTGTCCTGTCAGTTGGAACACTCGTGGCGTAAACCGAACTTCGTCGACACCAGCCTCAAACTACCGGAAGTAACGACACTCAGCAGAAAGTTGTTCGATTATCGGGGTAGCTGCGAAGACTACGCGGTGGATTATTCAACGGGGGGATACTTTTACGAGGCAACGGCGAGCTCGTCGTCCTCCTCGTACGAACCCGATAATACGAAGACAACGACGACGAGCTCGAGGAGCTTTTGCGATTACGGGACAACGTCCAGCGAAATGGACGCTGGCCCTTTCGACGATCCGATCTTCTCGGACTTTGGTGGACGAGGCGGCGGCACCGGAGTTCACAGCATACAAGTCATGCTCGGTCTCCACGGCGCTCATCACGCCGGTGAACTCATGCCATCGGGTGGCCATTTACAAAAACTCGATTCGTCCAACAGCCCGCCGCCTTCTCACCATCAAACCTCCCACCACCATCTTCAACAGCAGCAACAACAGCAGCAACAACAACAACAACAGCAGCAGCAACAAAAGGAACTTAAAGATCTTGAGCTCGCCGGAATGTACGCGCCGATGTCTCAGAACCAGGACGTTACTACTTCCTCGTCGACTGGGCCACCGACCACTACATCGACTTCGCTCCAACAGAGTCTTCAGCTTGGAAACAGCCTTAAAAGGAAAGCCGACGATCCGATGACTTCCGGTAAGATCGCTCGTCTCTGGTCTCACGATAAACGAATTCTTGTCGAAATAATGATGCTCTTTTTCTACACAATTTTTGTACCCCCCCCGTTCGAATGTTTTCCGGGCAATTTGTCAGTTCTCCAATTTGGGAATGGTGGAAATAATGAGCTCGAGAATTTTCTAACGATGAGAAGCTCCGAAAAATAAAATCTCTGGTGTAATGAACTCGGGGTATCCGCGTCAATTCAGTCGGGTGCTATTGAACTCATAAAATACGACGTTAATTCAATCGGTGTTAAATCCGTTCAATGAAGACTCTATTGATTCGACCGGAAACGTAATTTGATGTTGGAAATCGTAGATTTGGTTGATTTCATTAGCGACGCGATCGTCCTCGGTGTTCGTACGTATTTGGGGGCGCGTTAATGAATTTTGTGATAATCTAGAAAATTATGAAACGATGAACGAAATGAATTTCAGTTAACAACGAGGCGCAACCAGCGAAAAAGGATTCGAAGAAGAAGCCTTACAACAACGGAATAAAGAAGAAAAAAACTCGGTAAAATGCGTTAAAAATATAATTCCAAGTAGTAATATCAAAGTAAATCCATTGACGTTTGACTTGAACGAACATTCAATACAGTCTCTAAAATACTGAGGCACCGATTAGCCAAGGTGTAATATAAAGTGCAAAAACGGACTCTCGTTTATAATTTGCAGAACAACGTTCACAGCCTATCAGCTCGAAGAATTAGAGCGCGCGTTCGAGCGTGCGCCCTATCCAGACGTGTTTGCGAGGGAGGAGTTAGCGCTGAAGCTCGCTTTGGACGAGTCCCGGGTGCAGGTGTGGTTTCAAAATCGTCGTGCAAAATGGCGAAAGCGCGAACCGCCTCGGAAGACCGCCGGGTACATGGCGACCGGTTCGGGGAGTCCGGGCCTCACAGGATCGTTCACGTCGTTGAACAACAGTCTCAATCCGTTCGCGACATCGGCGTCGTCCTCAGGGCCGCCGGACGCTTGGGCGTATTCGCCGGCTTACGATTTGGCGCCGCACATTAATCTTTTGAGTCCCTCGAATTCGCCTTACTCGACGTCTTTCGGTGGCCCGGGTAGCAACGGGACGGCGTATTCTTACGCGACGATGTTGCCGCAGCACGATCCAACGTTGTTCGCTCCACCTTCGAGCAACACGATGCGCGTGCACCAAGATTACATGAGCCCCAACAACAATTCGCCACCGTCATTGAGCCGGGGCGATTATCAGACGATGGTCTCGGCGCACTCGCCGACGAATCATCTCGCTGGTACGATCCCCGAGGAGGAGCATCATCAGCAGAACAAACAGCAGCAACAAGCTCAACTCGATTACGTCGACGGTATGAGTCCGGCGGATAAATATCAGCACGAGCAAACAGCGGAGTACGTGCAACATCAGGTACAGGAACAAAAGCACGATTACGCGATGCAAAATTCGCCTTCGGAACGTCAGGCAATGAAGGACCAAGTACACGTCAAGAGCGAGCCGGCTAGTCAACAAAGTTACGTGCAATTGCCACCTTTTTTGAACTGACTCGGATCCTCGGGTTACGATCGAGATGCATACGAAATCTCGATAATCCCGGGGATACTCCACTCAGAAAATACAGCAACGAGCGAGTAAGCGAGAGACCGAGGGGTCACGGGGGGACAGGAGGAAAGAACGAGGATTCGTAAGAGAATTTTATTAAACTAAGAGGAACGGGTGAGCTCCCAGCAGCTCGACGTGGAGCAACGCTTTCTTCCAGTGCCTCTCGATTAGACCTTAGCCAGCACGGGATCTTCTGAAAAAAATTGGCTCCCCCTCCTCGCACCCTTCGTCCAAACGACTCATTCCCTTTACAAAGAACATCGAATCTCAAAGCTTTTTTTTTCTCCTCGACTCGATCTCGCAGATGGAGAGCGCGAGATGAAGAAATAGCGGAGAATTCATTCTCAAAACTCACGCTATGAAACACGGTATGCGTGCCCGTATGTTATTTCAGTGACCGATCGAGGAGAGTTGTCCATTCTCTCGCGGATAGCCTCCGCCATTGGTCGATCTAAAACTCATGTGGGCGGAGATGTAACAGCCTCTCTTGTTAGAGGAAAAAATTGAGTGCCCTTGTATCAGTGTGAGTACACGAAGGAGAGAGGATAGCTCGTCAGTCAAAGTGTGCTGCTGGTTTTATTAACCGTGCGTGTGTACATAAAACCGGCGGGGAATAAAAAGGGGAGTGAACGAGAATTGGTCCAGCTCGGTTTGTGTGGGACGAACGTTTGCTCGACGAAGAAACTATCGGGACAGTCGAGCTGGAAGATCCGCCGGCGTCGCAGCTACACACAGGGGGGCTACACTTTGTTAGCTTCGCTTGAAACTAATCAAAATTAATCATAAACGACAACAATTTATAGCAATTGGTTTGGATTCCATTAGCCCGCGCGAAACGTGTTTTACCGGCGCGACAATCAACGGTCGTCCTATCCTCGCACTTTTCCCTTTTTCTCTCTCTCTCTCTCTCTCCCTTTTCACTTTTTACTCCCACAATTGCTCAAGTACGTTCAATACTGATCGACGATAAATCTGCAACCTGTGAATCGACGTTTCCGGTGCTCAATATCTCCGACTATTTCTACTCTTGTTCCGGTCGAAACCAGAATGACTGAAGAAATATTTCTCCTCCGAGCACTAATAACGTGAGACCGCGGTGACTACGAAAGTGCAACGGGGTGATTTTTCTCTTCGATTTTCCTCCGATAATTATCGCGCCCACGACCCTTCATTTCTGATTCGTCGAATTTGATATTCATTCGATCTAAACGAAACCGTGAATCCAACTGTTTTTAAAAAATCGCGTCTTTTAGCGTGCTCGTCGCAGCACCGTTTTAAGTGACGAGCAGAATCATTCGAGGGCAAAGCTCCCCCCTCCGACTTCTGTGAAATCTGGTGACTCTGGCGAAGAGGGAATTGGCCCGAAATAACGAAGATCACGAGACCCTCAGCCTCGACATGGACGGCGCTCCGTTCGACGATCCCCTGTTCTCCGACTTCGGCGGACGCAATGCCAACGGTGTTCACAGCATCCAAGTCATGCTCGGACTTCACGGCTCTCATCATCCCGGAGACATTATTGCCCAAGCTGGCAGCCACCTTCACAAACTCGATTCGTCCAACAGTCCACCGCCTTCCCATCATCAGAACCCGCATCATCTTCTTCATCAGCAGCAGCAGCAGCAGCAGCATCATCATCATCATCACCATCACCACCATCTTCAGCAACAGCAGAAAGAACTTGAACTCGCTGGTATTTATGGGCCCATGTCACAAAATCAAGACCTCGCGAACTCTTCGTCGAGCGGTACCTCCGCAACAACTTCACCGAACCTACAACAAAATCTTCAAATCGATCATTCGCTCAAGAGAAAACCCGACGACCCCATCAGCTCGATGACTCCTGGTAATTCTTTGTTTTTCAGAATTTTTAGTCAATTCACATTTTTCGCACTTTCTTCCAACTTTCTTTTTTTGGCAATTTTGTCACAATTATGAGTCAAGCTTCTTCGCTCTTCGCCACTTTTCAATTTTGACGACGCCGAAGTTTGCGACGTTCAAGTCCAACGAAGTGAACGAAACAAACATTTGTAATTGACCAATTTTTTATTTCACGAAGTACCGGTGCAGCTTGAAAAACTACGAATTGCAAATTCGACAGGGAACGAAATTGAGGAGTTGTTGGAATTATTGAAGGGTTTTTTAAGATCATTTCGTTGGACTCCAACGTTGCAAACTTCAGCGTCATCAATTTTGTCTGTGGATATTCCATATTGCTTTTTTGACTTCATACTGATTCTTTCACTTTTTTCAAAATTTCATTAACGATTGTTGATCACTTTCGTAGCCAATGCTTTCAATCTCTTTTCGAAAATTTTTTTTCTTTTGAAATTTGATCAATTTTTATCCTCTTGCGGTTTGCTTTTATTTTGCGTTGATCGCCTCAATTTTTCAGTAAATTTTCAAAATGAACTGCGATCTTGTTCAATCAAGCTGAATCTAAATAAATTTGGATTTTTTCATTCGATTAAATTTTATAATCCTCATTGAATGGCATTTTTTGTTTTTATTCTCCAAATTCACTTTCATTTTTTATTAAATTTACCGTACATTTCGATTCGTTTATTTTCAAAACGAAATTGTCCGTCTTTTCCGACATTTAGTTGAAGGAAACAGAAAGAATGGATGAAAAATTTTTATGGATTATGATTTTTTAGTTGCAGGCAATGAGACACAACCCGCGAAAAAAGACTCGAAGAAAAAAACCGACAACAATGGTATAAAGAAGAAAAAAACTCGGTGAGTTGATAAATTAACCCGGAGGAAAAAATGCTTCCCAAAATGAATTTCCGAATCGATAATACATGGAGATAATCGAGTTCGATAATTATTATTGAAATTTCAATGAAAACGTAAGGGTGGTGAATTTTAGTCGGATAATGTTGGAGATAATGGGCAGTAGCTTATGGGGGTCGCCCCTATTTCACCGCATGCCTCTACATTTTGTGCAGCACGCACAAACTCGAATAGTTCTGACTTTCTCTGTCTCGCTATCTTTCCCTCTTTCTCGGAGTCTCGCTGCGACGTTGTTCATTCAAAAGATACGAACGTCATCTGGCCGGTCAAACATTTTTGTCTCTCATCTGAGGCTTAATGGCGACCGTTTAGATGTATAACTGATAGAAAAGTGCTCGAGAGATACGAAATTAAGTGGGAAAGAGATTCTGAACAATTAAGTTAAGTCGGAAAAGAGAAATATTTTTGAATACACGAATGTCAACGTTTCTAACTGCAATTCATTTTTTTCGTTGTCATTTCCAGAACAACGTTTACGGCTTATCAGCTGGAAGAATTGGAACGTGCGTTCGAGCGCGCGCCCTATCCGGACGTGTTTGCCAGACAAGAGTTAGCTCTTAAGCTGGCGTTGTCGGAGTCCCGGGTGCAGGTGTGGTTTCAAAATCGTCGTGCAAAATGGCGAAAGCGCGAACCGCCTCGGAAGACCGCCGGGTACATGGCGACCGGTTCGGGGAGTCCGGGCCTCACAGGATCGTTCACTTCGTTGAACAACAGTCTCAATCCGTTCGCGACATCGGCGTCGTCCTCAGGGCCGCCGGACGCTTGGGCGTATTCGCCGGCTTACGATTTGGCGCCGCACATTAATCTTTTGAGTCCCTCGAATTCGCCTTACTCGACGTCTTTCGTTGGCCCTGGTAGCAACGGGACGGCGTATTCTTACGCGACGATGTTGCCGCAGCACGATCCAACGTTGTTCGCTCCACCTTCGAGCAACACGACGATGCGCGTGCACCAAGATTACATGAGCCCCAACAACAATTCGCCACCGTCATTGAGCCGGGGCGATTATCAGACGATGGTCTCGGCGCACTCGCCGACGAATCATCTCGCTGGTACGATCCCCGAGGAGGAGCATCATCAGCAGAACAAACAGCAACATCATGCTCAACTCGATTACGTCGACGGTATGAGTCCGGCTGAAAAATATCAACATGAACAAACGCCAGATTACGTACAACATCAAGTACAGGAACACAAACACGATTATGCGATGCAGCATTCGCCTTCGGAACGTCTAGTAATGAAGGATCAGATACACGTTAAAAGCGAACCGACGGGTCAACAGAGCTATGTACAATTGCCATCTTTTTTGAACTAACTCGGACTCTCGTTGGAGTCCGCTCTAAATTATCTTATTGACTTGTTCTATTCTATCAACTGATTGCAATTACACACATCTCACGAACCTTCGTGGATTTTCAACTTGTATATATATTCTCCACGAAGCTGTGTCTACCAGTGCCAAACATTGAAAACATATCGTTTAACCATTGTTATCCCTAAAGGAATCTCGCCTCGCTATATATTGCGCAGCCAAAGACTATTTTAAACGTTTTTCTCTCATTCGAGATGAGGAAAAGAGTTCGAGGAGTGACCGTACGTTCGCGTTTTAGTTATCGTTTTTAAAATATGTACGAGTGTTATTGAATAGTAGGAAAAGCGTGTAAATAGTGGCATAGTACTGATGATAAATCGACGAGGAAATTGAAAGATGTTTTGTTATTATGGTGTAAACTTCGCTGAAGAACTATCGGTTTTAAATATAATTAATGTAGTCATGTAGCATTATGTTTTTTTTTGTTTTTTTTTAAATATCAACCGAATAATAAATGTGCCTTGATTTCAATAATAAAACGTCAAGGAAATCTTCCTCGGTAAAAAATGCTTGCCATAGTTTTTTGCACGAAAAAAAAAGGTTGAGTGAGATCACAGCGAGAAGTTTACAAAAAATATCCGTTAATTTATGCGTAAGAGCGGAGGAAATTTCGAAAAGGGCACTTCCTGTAATGGAAAAATAAACTTGCTGTCTTTTATCGGATTTTTTTTCATACATGTATTGGATGTTAACGTTTAATGATTTTCAAATAAAACTTGAGATGGAGAACTCGGTTCAAGAACTATTGTATAAATGGCATTTTCACATTATTTACATTCACTTAAAAAATCGAGTACTAAAATGGTGTTATACAACTTGATCGGCTTCCTCACTTTCGTCATTTTCCATATCTGAGCAATCTGACAATTCACATTCGGAGGTTTCAGTCGTTTGAGCGAGAGGTTTTGTTCGTTTTGGAATTAAATTTTCCTCTCGCCATACACCATCACCACTGAAATGAAACTCCAACTCCATTCTATACAAACATAAAGCCAATATCTGTTTTTTCGTCATATATTCTCTGCGGGTTACACCATCTTTTGATTTCCTTCTGTAAATGATGTTCCTCATACTCTTCAATGTCACCGCAATCTTCTCCCTGCAAGAAATAACGCCAATCAGACAAACATTTCTAGACATAGCGTTAAAAAAATTGACGATCGCAGTTTTAATAATGCTTATATTTTCCAAAACTTGCGTTTTGTATCATAATATCGCGGTCGATGAATAAGTGTATCATAATGAAACGATAGCAATTCGGCTTATAAAGACGTGTAATTCATTTGCAATAGTTCGGTACGCTCTGTTGATAGATTCATCTCAAATAATAAATCATTTTACCTTGGATAGAGGATGATTGGTAAATTATCAAATATTTCCTCAGTGGTATATTTTTTCTTCAACAAGAAATTGGTAGCTTCATGCATGGAAACAAGATCGATCCGATTCCAATATGGATGTTTCCGCAGGTTCGTCATAAATTCTCGAAACGACATATTGAAAACTTTCCTGAAGGATCGGCAAATTTCCCTAGCCCTTGTGTTATCCACACCAGTTGAAAGGAACGATTCAAATGAATTATTAGACGAAGACAGAACTCGCACCGAGGCATACTTAATATTCATGTAACGGAGATAGCTCAATCGCAATTGACACTGGTTGTATTGATGGAGAACCAAACCCATTGATAAAATATTATTTTTTAACACTCGAAGCTCTGGTGCATTGTCGAATTCTTGAAATTTAAATGCCAACTCGGAAGCTCCGATCAACAATATTTCTGGATAACGTTGTATCGCTATCTCTGCGTAGTCATGCCTCTCGAGAAGTTTCACCACTTTAACCACATTCTCGTACTCCATTTTGCACAACTTTGGCGACTGTTTAATAAGCTTTTTCATAATTTGGCCATTAAAGATCTCAGCTTCATCGATGATGAGACGTAAGTTGCTCGGCGAACTATTTACCATACACTGATGTTCTTTGATCTAAAAATTGCAAGAAAGCTCTAGATGACTTGCATCATTATGTAACAACTTCTCTAAAAATCTGTTGTATAATGAAAAATATTTTGACTATGATGAAAATTATTTTCCAAAGCTCAATTCATTGCCGTTATGGGTTTAGGAATTTATACTGTCTTCTATTCTCACCTCTTGAATTGTCAATCCAATCTCATCATGATAAATATCAAACAACTGTTCCATTATTGACAAACTCGTATTTTTCAATAAATCTACAATTCTCTTCGTCTCATTTTCATTATTTTTAGGTACATTTAATTTCCACTGTATATACCACTGCAAATAATGATTGTAATAATTGGCCACTGACAAGTCTTCGCTTGGAATTTGTAAAGGCTGCACATTCTTTGGTGGTTTTTTTGTGAGACTCAACAAGTTGTTTGCTACAATGTAGTCTGTCGGTATTTTCATAAAGCCTTTGAATACTTGCATCCTCAGTTCCATGAGAGGTTGAAAACTGTTTAAAATGAGGAAAAATTGATTATTTACTCTATTCATTTTGAGACTTGGCAACAATAAAGTATTAGAATACCGTGGCATTATTATTGGTTGATCTCTTGAAACTCCCAAATCTTGCAACAACATGACTTGGTTTTCCAGAGTTTTTCGAGGTAGGAAGAGTATGTGAGGATCCTTGTGCAGCGTACTGACATCGATATTCAATTTCTGTACCATAAAAAATCAACTTTTTTATTGAAAAAAGTTACAATTGTCAAAATTCTAAAATGATCTATAAAACTGCTCAAGATTATGTAAATCTTCAATTTGACTGTTGGAAAAAATTTCTAGAAGTAGATTATTTAAACGTTTCAAATGGTTTAAAATAAAGATCATTAGATAATCGTTATGACTCTGACTTGGCTTCTTGATCATAAAAATTTTCAAGACATTTGGAAAAAAATCTGTGGTATAAAGTTACATTTTGTATTGAGGTCATGAAAACATTTCCTATTAATAAATTTTTGATTAATCTGCACAGAAAGAAATTTTCAAACTGTGTAGACTAATTTGAACGTAAGCATAAGAACCATTACTAAAAGTGTTGTATGAAATTTTATTTTTTTTGCGATATAAAATGTTGAAAAGAAATGTTAATACTTACGGAACACCATTGACACTGCCCAATAAGATATTCTTCAGATAAATTAAAAACTTGAGGTTGTTTGAGCAATATTCTAGTGGCATCGATTAACTTGATTTGAAGATTGCTTCCCAATAATTTCTGATACTTGTGGAATCTGACAGAGTTTTCATAAGTCAAGACTCGTTTATAGTTGCAATATTTTTTCTTACAATTTATTAACGAGAGCTGAACTTTCCTTAACGTTACGAATAATGGTTCGAACATTTTGGAATATACATTTCGCCGATTCTCAATTGATCACTCAAAAACCTTGTTTTTGAGGTTACGTCGTACACATGGTTATATATTGTGAATTTCACTATATCGTTAGATTAACTATTCTGTTCGATATAATCGGGCACTTGAGGATATTCTTTCAAAGTTGATTGCCGAGTTCTTTTCTTTATTACTTAAATTTTGCACTGTCAACTTGTATTTGGAACACTAATTCAATCATTTTCTATTTTTGAACCGGTGCAAATGCAGGGCAGGATAAAAATACGATATCACGATATATATCAAAATAAAGACCGCACATTCCTTGAGATTTGAGATGATCTTATAAAATACTTTTATAGATAAGAATGAGATGAATGAGATTAAAATTTAAAAAGTTAAGCGTGTGTGATGGCCGTTTTCTCCGACGACGCGGTTCAAACTCAGTTTAATTTTTTTCATGCAGTTTCGAGATAGGATGAACCGAGTTTAAACTTAGATTAACGTTGAAGAAAACTACAAACAAGTCAATGCTTTTACCCGCCAGATAAGCTACCTAAAAAGTTATTGGAACAACCCGCCCTTAACTCGCTGTCAGATGTCGCTTTTGTGTGGCGCACTGTAGAGTATAAGTTCTCTTCTACGTTATTATTATTTGTTGTCCGCTGGGCTGTTGTTGATTTGGCTTTCGACGGCTGCTGTTATTCCTCATTCCTGTAGATTCGTTAAATAGGATTTTTGGATACGGGATGTTGGTAATGAAGGATCCGCCACAGCTGTGGTTTTTAAAAAAATGGTTTTGGGATGCGTTTCGTCTCGGGTACAGTGGCAGACTCATCAGTGGGCCAGACGCTTGTGGATGTGAAGGGCATGAAGGGTTCTGGCATGGACGTTGTATATATTTGATGAGAGCCTGTCGAAGCGTATACGAGAAAGTTGTAGCCTCGTAGCGGTTGTTGCGCGAACTAACTGGAACGCCACAGCACCTACCAATAGTGTCGGTAGCGCGGTGGTAGCGCGTAAATCACGCGTAAATATATATAAATCTATGCGCGCATTTTCTCGCCGGGACCGCCATCTTGTAGCGTCCATTCCCCTTCCCTCAAGTGTGACGGTTAGTCACGTTTTTCTATATTTATGTATATCAATATATATCTAATAAATACATATACCGGCTTAAATACATAGCGCACATCACCTTCCGGCAAAATAATCAAGCACACGCCGCTGTACTATACACGGTTACAGCAGTTTGCTGCTGTAATATCGCGACAAAGATGGCAGCGAGTGTAAACGGTGTTTTTCGCAAAGAACTGCAAAATGCAATATTAGAAAGCAAAGTTTTGGTGGTCGGTGCCGGTGGCATTGGCTGTGAAATACTCAAAAATCTTGTTATGTCTGGATTCAAGTACATCGAAATAGTGAGTTAACGATTCGCGTTTATACATTTATTTCACCACGCTTGATTTTAGCACGGCTTGAAACTATTTCCACGCTTTTTGACACATTTCATATCGAAATATTCGTTCTTTCGCTATAATTCTAATCTCTTTAATTTCAGATTGACTTGGATACGATCGATGTTAGTAATCTTAATCGACAATTTCTCTTCCGTAAAGAGCACGTTGGTAAATCGAAATCGGCGGTCGCTCGTGAAACCGCTTTGACTTTTAATCCAGATGTCGAAATAATCTCATATCACGATAGTATTACGTCGTAAGTAATTTAACATATTTTTCGTTTTTAATAATAAACTTATTCATTGAATTCCGCATTTTAACTATATTTCTACTCATTTTTTGGGAGTATATATTTAATTTAACCTTTGCAGTATTGTATTTTACTGCTTTACTTTGTCTTCCCTCAAATCGAGCCGCACTATTTGTTTCTCTGTAATAAAACTTTCAAAATTTAAGTTGAATAAACTTGTAAATAGTGGTATCATGTTTTTAAAAATGAAGACTAGACTCTAAGATTTTGTGAATTTAAACCTCTGTGTAAATTTTTGTTTACAGTCCTGACTTTGGTCTCTCATTCTTCAAGAAATTCACAGTTGTCTTGAATGCTCTTGATAATAGAGCAGCCAGAAATCATGTCAATCGCATGTGTCTCGCTGCTGATATACCACTGGTTGAATCTGGTACTGCAGGATACGAAGGTCAGGTTGAACTCATCAAAAAAGGACTGAGCCAATGCTACGAATGCACTCCAAAAGCGGCGCAAAAAACTTTTCCTGGTTGTACAATTCGTAACACACCTAGCGAACCGATTCATTGTATAGTTTGGTCCAAACATCTCTTCAAGTAATTTTCCATTCATTTTTTTGTTTTTTTTAATATTTTATTACCGGAGATCAATGAAGATGAAGAAATAAAATTTTCCAAATTTCAATGCTCTATACTCCATTTTCGTATATGGTATCAATTGTGTTTTCTTTTTTTAGTCAACTGTTTGGAGAAGAAGATCCTGACCAAGATGTGTCCCCTGATACAGCTGACCCAGAAGCAGCAGGTAACCAATTAGGATTTAAAGAATTATTGAATTGTAAAATAGGTGATGAAGTGATTAAATACTCAACGTTTTGATTGTTTCATCACAGACAATGCTGGCGAAGGTGCGTTGAATTCTGCAGCTGATGAGAAAGGCAATGTGACTCGTGTATCAACGAGACTCTGGGCTCAGTCCTGTGGCTACGATCCAGAAAAGTTATTCACTAAATTGTTCCATGATGACATTAAATATCTTCTGAGCATGGATAATTTGTGGAAAAAACGACGACCGCCTACACCATTGAAGTGGACAGGACTCCCCGATGAAGGTGCGTCATAAAAAAGTTTCAACTATGTGAATGACCATTTTATCACATGTAGAAAATGTTTAATTATAATCTGTGATATTTATTTCAGTCGCCAGCTGTAGCAAAGATCGATCTGACGAATCCGGTCTAAAAGATCAACAAAGATGGAGTTTAGCCAAATGCGGCCAGGTATTTGCTGAAGCGTTGAAAAATTTGAAAAAGTCATTGGAAACTCTTCAGGAGAAAAATCCACATGATCATTTAGTCTGGGACAAAGATGACCAAAGCGCATTGGACTTTGTTGCTGCTTGTTCCAACATAAGAGCTCACATTTTTGGAATTGCCCAGAAAACGAGATTTGATATTAAGTGTGAGTGTCATAAAAATGAATGTAAGTTCAGTACATACATGTGATTAATTAATTGTTTCATTTTGCACAGCGATGGCAGGAAACATAATTCCAGCGATAGCCACAACAAACGCGATAATCGCGGGGATTGTAATTCTCCACGCTTTTCGTATACTTGAGAACAATTTGAAAGCTTGTAGATCAGTGTATCTGAGGCTAAAAATGAATCATCGTAAACAATTATTGGTACCTGAAAAATACGTTAATCCGCCAAATCCAAAATGTTACGTTTGTGCTCCAACCCCACAAGCTGTGCTCGCTGTTGATACGACAAAAATGACGATAGCCGAACTCGATGAGGCAGTTTTAAAGGGCAGATTAAATATGATTGCACCTGATGTTATGGTCGATGGCAAAGGCATCGTTCTCATCAGCAGCGAAGAGGGTGAAACCGAAGGAAATAATGATAAAATCCTCGAAGACCTTGGTGTCAAGGACGGTACAATTCTCAAGGTCGATGATTTCCAACAAAATTATTCGTTAACCGTTACTGTTATACATCGTGACAGGCCCGACGCGAGAGACAACAGCCCGGACTTTCTTGTCGTTGCTGATGAACAGGATATCAAACCCAAGGAAGAAGTCGAAGAAAAGAAACCTTCCACTTCTAATGGCCAGGTATGCTTTCTATTGATTTTTATCAATCTCAGTTTTAAGTTATTCCCAAAAAAAACTTAATAAATCAAATATTAATAAAAGACTTTCGAATTTTCTACAAATCCTCTTTTTTTTTGTGAATCCTCATTTAAAATCGAATATTCCATGTAATTTACAGGTAAATGATGTCGATGATGACGCTGTAATCATCGTTGAGTCCGAGTATTCTCCACAGGCACCAGAAAACTTGGACGGAGTTGCAAAGAAGAGACGAACAAAATCGCCGACTACGGAGGATCCCTCGCCAAAGAAGAGAAAGATGACAACTATGAGCGAAATTGACGATGACATCTGCATAGTAGAAAACAACGAGGATGTACAGTTTTTAAGTAGTACAAACAACGAGACGACGGCGGTCATCAACAAGAACAGTTCATAATTACGCGTTTATCTTCATTTTGTATTCCGTTTTTTTTTTACTACGTTTTCTTCGCACGTTTTCTGTGCACGGTATGAAATCCTGAGAATTTCTCGTCTCTGTCATTCCTCATAGGTATCATGAAAGACTCAACGAAAAACTCAATTTTGGTTGAAAATCTTTTTTTTTTATATTTTTGTTCAGTTAGCGATACTAAAGTAATGAATAGAAATATCGTTTGCTGTATATACGTGCGAAGAATCAAATACAATATTCAGTGATTTAAAGTAATAAACGTTATGATGATAAGCATATTATTTTGGAGTTTGGAGTTTGACAAGGAATCGAAAACACAGTGTACAATTATTTTCAGACAAAATTCTTTCAATTATTGCGTAATGTTTATTCTTTATCGTCAAACAGATGTTCTGGGTCTCGGTGCTCTACCGTGGGTATTTCATAGTAGAAAACGACGGAAAAAAAATTCGATGGCCATCGAATTACCAATTGTAACAGATGAATGAATGTTTCATGTAATAAAATTTGAAAATGGACATTTTTTGAAACTAATTTCAGTCGAAAAAATAGGCCCAATTCGTACAAGTTTAAGAATTTAAAAATTTTTTTATTTATCTTTTACAATTCCACAATCTACTTCTCCACAACACTTCACATAATCTTCGTGCCTGTATCCAAACATTTCAAAGTCTATTTTATAACGTTCGTACAACCGTATCACGAGAGTTCGTGATAACTCGTTAAAATATTCGCACGTCCGAGCGAAATCACTTTTGCCTCCGCGACTTGACTGAATTTTTGGTAAATACGCACGCTTCTCGTCGAGTTGAAGCCTTTTGAATATATAAGTCACGTCATTTATGGTATAATTATCCAAATTAAGGATATAATCGAAATTCACGTTGCAGATTGAACACTGCTTGTGATATTGACTCCAATGATCGTCTTCCTTTTCCGATGGCTGATTCAACAGCCACACTATGAATTCCTTGAACGATGGTACCAATTTCAATCTTTAACAATAATGAGTATAAAAAATTGGAAGTATCAACTTGATTTGAGGAGTAAAACAGAAATTTCCATTGCATCTTTTAAAAAAATCAATTGTTTTTTCCTCAGTATGATTTTTTGAACGGGACACTCAACAGCTTGGCAATTTGGAAAATAATACAAAAAAATGTATAAAAAAATATAACTTCCCTCGACATATTCTCACAATGATTTTCTTACCTTTTGTGAGAATCGAAGATACGCTGCAATCCATTACCTTCTGATCCGTTAGAACGAAACAATTCTGGTCTCGTGACACGAAATATTCGAGGCACATAAATCCAGGCTTGTGCTGTAAAACGTGAGTTATCCTCTATTCTGTCTCTGTAAGAATAATCATTATTTTGAAAATGAGTTTTATATTTTTTGTTTCAGGAATCAAAAATTACGATCATTCATTAAAAAAAAAAGTGAAAACTGATAAATTTGAAAAAACATTGTGAGAAATTGTTTGAAAATTGATTCAGTTTTCTCATACGATTTTTACCTGTACGATGAAACAAGTCTCTGAAAAGGATGTCGAACCACCAAGAACTTGAACGCTCTCGTATTGTTTATAATTCTTTTCAATTCGTCTATACTCTTTGGTGCCAAATAATCGATTTCCCTTGAAAAATTGATTAATACAATTGCAAGAAAATATATTGAGAGTTGTAGGATGAAATTCAGACGCTTTTTACCTATAATAATTTCGGACTACTTTTCGACCTCTCAATTCACTAAAAAATTTGGTAAAACTCGTTGAAGCTACTTTTCGTATCCAACAGTAGAGAGCTTCGTGTTTGGGACTGTAGAAAAAGTGTTTTTTTCTCAAGCTTTCTGTCAAGTTGTATTTATCACAAATGTCGAAAACTCTTCGAAACTTTTGTTGCAATTTCTGGACAGAAAATAAATGAGTCGATGAGAAATTTGGAATAACCAATTTTTTTTTTCATTTTTAAGCATTCAAATGCGAAACTCGAAAATGTAAATAACAATTTGTAAAACTTCACCTCCGTTGTAACAAGACCTCCAACCTCTAAGTTCTCAAATTCTACGATCGATTGTTCTTCAAAATAGAAAAAACTTTCAGAAATCGAGCTGTCAAATTCCAGCGTTTCTGAATTATCATTTATTTCAAGCAACACCGTTTGATCACCATTTTTATAATTTATAAAAAAAAAAAGTACGAGATAAAAAGCCAAAATATGAATGACAACGATGAGAAAATATTTAACGAGTTTCGATGTCGGATACATACTCGTAGAAACTGAGAAATGGTTTTTCTGTCTCTTCCAGGGAGACAAAAGGAAGATTAGATGCTTCCGGTGGAGAGCTTCGATTGCGGGGGTGAGTGAGGGAGATAAGGAAATTATCAAGAAGCAACATGTGTTACGATCGAGCATTATTTATTTCGGTTTATACCAAAGGGTATGGATTTAAACAATTTGCAAATTACGTCGCACACATACCAACCAAAAATAGCATTGATTTCAGATAGTCGTAAGGTACGTGTGTTTTCATAAATCAGCTCATGAACGGATAATTAGTACGTAAAATTAAACTGACCGAAAATGCGAGCGAAATTTATTACGACTGTTTATGGTATTTTTTCCTTTCAAATTTTGGGATTATTTTTATTGATCTAAATCCGAGAATGCTTACCATTCGGGAGGACTACATATGGATTCTCTCTCTCTCTCTCTCTCTCTCTCTCTCTCTCACTCTCACTCTCCGTTACATGTCAAATTTCCGTAATTTTACGTTCGATCGTTCATGTACGTAAAAAAGTAGTACTTATGTACCAAGTCGTGTTGCAATATCGCGTCCATGAAAAATATCCAAGTTCACGTGTTTTTCTTCGGTATTATTTTTAACTGTACTTATCTACGGATAAAAAGTGCGTACAAATATAAAATGGATGGGAATTGTAGGCTTTCTCCGTATTTCCATAATAGGCGAAATTAGCAAATGGTGGCAACAAAAAATCAATTAATTTCATCCGGCGTTTTGCTCACCTCGAAAGAAAAGAGTATTTTGCATTTTTTATGTTCGAGATCAATATTACGATGAGTTTACAAAAATTAAACTTATTTGTGAACGAAATAATTGTGCTCCTAGATACACGAATGCACGCGACGCGTGAGAAAATGAATAAATTAACAAGTTCGACGATCGACGAGGGGTTTTTCTTCATTCGTTTATCTGTTAAACTGTAATTCTCAAAATGGAATTGTTTCTTCATCTACGCTCACGATATCGATGATGATGATGATCGCGAGACGACCTATGATCGCTGTGACGACTATGACGACTCGCTGTTCTCCATAAAAATTCGTCAACGCTTCGCTCGTAACTTCTCTTATCGATGGACGATGACGTCGCGCTCCCATAATCAGGAGGTAACGGCAAACCATCGTAATAACGCGGGGGTGGCGGCGGCGGTGGCAAAGTGTCGTAATGGTGGGGAGTCACGTATGGTGGTAATGGCGGCAATTGATGCTGCATTGTTCTCATATAATCCGCTACATAAGCTTCTGCCGCTGCTGCAACACCGAGACTCGAACTCCCACCATAAGCCCTGCAAGACGATTTTTTTCATTACTTTTTCAATTACTTATGGTATCCACGATATTTTTCTCATGTTTTCATCTCAATGTAAAAATTACAAAAACCAATATGATGAGCTTGTGTAAGCTAGAATAGAGGATGTTTAACATCAAATGATTAATTACCCATACTTGGAGTAAGGCGAATCGCCTCGACTAAACCAATTCTGGTAGCGATGATGATGATGATGATGATCCCTCGTTCCTCTTGGATCCATCGAAGATAGATGTCCACCACGAGCTAAGGAAGCCAATCGAGATCTCGAGGTTAAAAATAATCGACGACCACCCCGACCGCCGCCTCGGGTACGAAGGAATCTCGATCCACTGACCGGTGGTCGATTGCTTCGCGATCTTCTGGATCCTTTTACTACGTGTTTAGCAGCTTCCTTAGACTTTCTTAAAATTGGTGTCATTTCTATTCCTGGTAAAGAAAAAAAAATATTATTGTCAGTATTAATTACGTATACGAAAAAAGAATTTCATTCAGGTTACATTTTATTGTTATTTTTTTTACCTTCATCCTCAGGAAAAAGTCTGCAAAGCTCTTCAGCAACTTTAGGCTCAATTTCTTGTCCATCCCGACCAATTTTTACTTGTTTACCATCGTTCCAGGCATTGTAAAGTTGCAGGGTCGAAGTGAATGGTAATTCTTTCCGACAAACCCAATCGACTTTGAATACTCCACCCAGAGCTTTTGCTGACAGTCCTGGTGGTAAAACCTGTCAAAATAAATGGATGACAAAATCACATTTGGTTAATGTACAATAGCGAAACGTTCACAAAATCAACTAAACTTACCCACGAAATCGGAGCAACATCCCGCCTCGATTCTGCACTGAGTCTAGCAAAACCAGCAAATTTACCGGACTCCTTGACAGAGAAAATTAGCAAAACATTTCTCGATTCCCGATAAGCCTGATTTAGATTAGCCTCGTTCTGTGGCAACGTACTCCAAACCCCCTTGGCCTTCGACAGTGTCACGTTCTCAGCGTTGTTCGACTTGATGATGAAAAATCTGCCGACAAAAACTTTGAAACGAACGATCTAGACGAATCATAGTCAAGTACGAAATATTAAATTTTCCTTATTCTTTGTTAGTGAATATGTATAAGCTTCGAGATGAGAAATGATTCACCCTTCAGGAAAAATAAAATTTATATATTCAATAACATCAATAAGATTTTGATGTTCATTCTCTTCTCAAAATAAATTCAAAGACTGGCTATCATAATTTAAACGGGGACATGTCCTACGAAAGGAGCAATTTTTATAAAATAATATCGAACCTTGCGTCTCTAAACAAGTAATTGAGTTTCGTTGTGTAATCATAGTTTTTAGCTATTCCCTTGCTATCCTTGGATCTGGCGCGTTTGGGTTCAGGGCTTGATGATTTGTCAGAGTCTCTTGATCTGGCGCGTTTACCACGGCTGCGACGATTGCGTTTATTGTCACCTCTCGATGATTTTGTTGAGACAGAGCTGATGCTCGGTTGGGTTGAATCTGAGTCAGTACCACTGGACGAAACTTCGCTGCGAGTGTCATAAGTTTCATCGGCACCAATCTTCAATTCATCGGCCATATCGTTTTCACCACAGCTCAAATTTAAATTGTCTGCATCTGCGTTGTTCTCCATTGTCTTGAGGATTGTCAATTATTTCTTCGTACTTGTGATGACCTCTCGTCTTCTTCACTGTTGCTCATACAAATTAACACCCATTATAAAATGCTTTAGTCTTTGTTGTCTCTGTCAATCAGGCTGAATTTCTCTTGCTCTTACTTCCCTGAAACGCAAACACGAACAAGGACTTAGAGAAAAGTTTGAAAAATCAAACACCGTTACTGATTTCATTGGTAGATGGGAAAATCATTGCTGATTTTGTTTCAGGCGAATACCAAGGATAGTCGAAAGACAAAAAAATGCTCTGTGCATATACACAATTTTCTGTCGCACTTTTATTCCATACTTGGTAAGCTGCAGATATTATTAACGTTATTCTCTTCAAATTTTTTTTCAAATCTTTCACCCATTCAAATTAATTCATTTTCAATTGAAAAAAAAAAAAAGAAGACAACAATTTAAATTTTGTATTTAGTGACAAAACTTCAGAATTTTCAAGTTTCCAATTTTTGACAGAAGTCAAATAAGTTTATGACTAACACAATTCTATTCGCTTATGAATTGTACACGGCCCTAGCATTTGTATTATAAAAAATGAATGAAAAACATTTCTTTATAATGGAATAATTGAAAAATGAAGTTTTATAATAAAAGTAATTGAGAATCCATACTTGTCGAGACGTTCGAATAGTTCCGTACATATCACTAAAATATGCCGCACTAGGATCAGCGTTTTACATAGAAAATCGAAGTTTACCCAAAGTCTCGAGATTAGCGCTCAAACACGTGAAATCTCGTAACTTTTTCTTTTATAATCGTCAACATTTCAATCAAACGGCGTAAATGCAGGTGTCATACAGAAATACGTAATACTAACGAAGCAGCCGTTGGAACTAAATTTGCTGATATGATCTTCCGAGACTCACAAATCAAACTTTTTCTTTTTTTTTTCGCTTTTTCCATTACGAAACCAAACAAGCACAAATAGTCTAAACAATTTCTTTTTGATGTTTTTTTTTTACTTTTAAACAATCGGTGGACAAGAAAACACTCCGATAATTATTTTCTTTCAAATGTTTCGGGTAGCTAAAGTAACAGAATCACTATTTTTATTTGAGTCCTATGAAACTGCATTTCTTTGTTGTTTCATTCAAATTCCCTTCGAAAACTGCTCAAAATCCGGAAATTGAGGAACCAAAAAGTTTTCTTTTGTCTATTTAAACTTTGCCTTTTTTTTCTCGTCATTTTTTTATCCGTCGGAAGGATATCTCGAAAAACGAGATCCTTCGTCGATGTGAGAGGGATTTCCGTCATTTTTGATACGAAACGTAAACTCGGAACTATCATTTTTTGCGTGTTGGTGTTACTGCTTTCAATTATTGTTGTTATTATTATTATTATTATTCATTTTATAAGTGTCCTGTGGGCTTCACTAAACCATATGTAATATCTCGAAAACTTCGCGGTGCTTTCAAAATCGCTGTTTTTCGTAGTTAATAAATATAAGTTCGTGTTTCGGTGATCTTTTTTTCTCTCCCCCTCTCTCTTTTTTTTTTATATTTTGTTTGCAAACATAAGTCCTTGGATGATACTACAAGCCTCTGACGCGGCTTGCACAGCACTTACGTGTACACTTGTAGATATACATATATATCTGTCTATATATAATATGTCGATATATATCTATATCAATATATATATATATATGTTATATATATATATGTATTTTTTGTTTCTCTTCACTCAATACACACTTGACACCTCACAGTTGTAGAAACTCGAAATCCCGATTATTGTCGTAAACGCGTTTTGTTTTTCTACGTTTTTTTATATTGCAATTGTTCCCCTTCCGAAAATAATACACGATTATGAACCGCGATAAAGATTCAATCACGATTCTTGCACAAAGACGCGGACGCCGCGTTTTCCACACGACCCATTGAATACGAGAGATCACACTGTTACGATATTTTTTTTATATGTACATATATTTATAAAAATTGTCTTGATGCTCCTTCGAAACGTCAGAACGCCGAACGATTACGAAATTTGATCAAACTGAAGATTAACTGTTTGATGAAAATGTGAGCATAATCGATTGCGCAAATACAACTTCGAAAATCTCACTCTCCGCACGTTCCCCTGAGAGACTCACCGACGATGACAAAAGTTTTACAGTTCTTTACCGTCTTTTGCTCCGTTTTTTTCTCACAATATACTTCGAAACCGGAAGCTTCCACTGCTAACATGCTATGTGTACGAACGCGATACCGCAAAGATGAATTTTCATTGAATCTAGCGACGCGTCCATTGCGACGACGACAGACGACGGCAGTGAAAAAGATTTCGTTCGCTTCCGTCGTCTAGGGAATACTCATTATGTTTTCTCGATGATTATCTTGCTTACGTTCGGTATACTTTTTAGAATTTTATGACGAATGAATAACACCTTTTACAGCTCCATATAATTTCTATGTTGCCATTTCATTCCGATGCTAACAAAATAATCTTTATTAATCGTTGGCAATTTCTGTGATATTCCGCGCGGGAAACTCATAAAATCCAAATTTTTATGACTGATTTATTTTGATTATTCAGTTAGTTAGCCAAATATTGTTCTAGTTATATATTTTTTATTACAAAACGTATTACTTTCAATAGGAAACAAAGAGCATTGACGTGATTTTTATTATGCATATCGGCTTTTTTACGCAATGCAACTAAATTATTATTTAGAGATCTGTGTAGAGAAAAATTCACTAAAAAAAAAAACGATGCCACCTTTGAGTCGTCAAAGGATTGTTGTAGTTGTAAATCCCGCCGCAGTACACAACGCGCTGTTTGACGGCTGAGAAAAAGGAGGAGAAAAACGACGGCGCTGTGCGGCTGTGCTGTGCGCTGTGCTGTCGAGTCTCTTCCGCCAACGATTGTTGGTTACAACTGTACTTTTTGTGAAAAATTATTGAAATACATCTTCACGAAAAAATGGCAAAATTCGATCTTACGCCTCGTATAGGGCAATACCTTGACCGGCATCTCGTATTTCCACTGTTGGAATTTCTCTCTGCAAAAGAGGTGAGCTTGAAATTAGATGAATTCAAACTGCATCCATGTGGCATTTGAGGTTACAATTCGATGACCGCTTACTTTTCTATTACATTAGATTTACGGCGAGAATGAGCTGCTTCAAGCCAAACTCAATATTCTCAGCAAAACTAACATGATCGATTATGCCATCGATATCAGAATGATTTTGTATCCTGATGAAGAAGTTCCAGAGGTAAGAATACTCGGAGAAAAATAATACTTTGATTTTTATTTTCCCAAACAGTCAAGTGTCAAAAAACTTTAATTCCTTGTTTTTTTTCACTTGTCAGGAGCTCAAGGATCGCCGTGCCGAAGTTGTACAAGAGCTCAGTATTTTACAAAACAACGTTGAAGTCGTTGTTGCTCTTATGAATAACGAGAAAGTTATGAAAAAAATGGAAGAAATGAGGGACTCTAAAGCACTCAATAATTATCTTACTCAGGAATCTGAAGTAAGGATTTTTTTCATAAGCTCTTAACTCCCATATTTATAATCTATTTTATTGATTTTTGCTATTTTCTTTTACAGTTCAGAGTAGAAATGATGGACAATCTTGTCAAACTTGCTAAGTACAGATACGAGTGCGGCAATTATTCTGTAACAACCTCCTATCTTTATCTCTACATGCTCATCATGCCTTCTACGGATAAGGTAAGACCAAAAATTGTGATATATTTCATGTTTTATGAAGTGCAATGAATTCTATGAACTAGAAACTTGAATAACCGAACTGGATTGAATACAATTTTCAACAAAAACATTTTACTAGCAACAAAAACAGAGTCCGAATTAACGAGAAATATGTGCAAACGATTCACAATGCTGTAATGTTATTAAAAAAAAAATCGTTTTCCAAGCCTCTAAATAACAATTATGGAAAAGTTTAGAAAAATTGATGTGAACCAAAAAAGTTTAAACATTTGCAAATTTTTTACTTTATTAATTTCTAATCAGTGAACTAACACAAAATGTGCAATATTTAGCAGTCTAAACATTGTTGTTTCAAATATTAATAAACTTTACAGAACTACTTGAACGTCCTTTGGGGTAAATTAGCATCGGAAATTCTTGCCCAAAATTGGGAAACAGCTTTGGAGGATGTGAACAAGTTGCGTGAATACATTGACAGCAACGTGATCGGAAATTCATTGCAAGTTTTACAGCAACGTACATGGCTCATCCATTGGAGTCTTTTTGTATTTTTCAATCACGTTAAAGGCAGAGATCTCATAATTGAGATGTTCCTGTATCGACCACAGTAAGTCTGCAACCTATCAATATTCATACAAGCGGCAAATTATTATTGGTCATGATGTCAAAACTGACCAAAAGAGTTTGAAATAATAAAAGATTCCGTTTTATTTTTCAGCTATTTAAATGCCATTCAAACAATGTGTCCTCACATTCTCCGTTACTTGGCTGCAGCCGTGATCGTTAATCGCTCGAGGCGTTCGACCCTGAAAGATTTGGTCAAAGTTATTCAACAGGTAAATGCTTGGAAGCTTACAAAAAAATTTCGTGATATCTCAATGAATTCCGTTGATCATTCATCACTGAAAAATAATGACAATGAAAATAAATTTATAGGAATCATACACGTATCGGGATCCGATCACAGAATTCCTGGAACATCTTTACGTGAACTTTGATTTCGACGGTGCTCGTCAAAAACTTCAAGAGTGTCAGACCGTCGTTTTCAATGATTTCTTCCTCATTGCTCTGTTGAACGAATTCGTCGAAAATGCGAGGCTCATGATCTTCGAAACTTTCTGTCGGATTCATCAATGCATCAGCATTGGGTATGGATTCTTATTCCGATTTTTATTCATTTTATTCTTTTGCTAAAACTCCATCGCTCGAATACAAGTTCTAATCTCAGTCTTCTTTTGAAATAATTCTAAGAGTGGTGATGGGAATCTCAAAATATACCAACTACGCATAATATATTTCATTACTTTGAACGAAATTCTTTCAAATGTTATATCGTTCAAAATTTTTCTATGATTTATTGTCATATATCGGTAAGAAATTTGGAATGGAAGTTGAATTGGCTATTTAACTTATGTTGAAAATCAGCAGTTTTCTGCATTTTTTGTGATAAAAGTAAAATTTATTCGTCTTTTTCAATAGGATGCTTGCAGAGAAACTAAACATGAAGGCCGACGTTGCTGAATGTTGGATCGTAAACCTCATCCGTAACGCAAGATTGGACGCGAAGATCGACAGTAAGCTGGGACACGTTGTGATGGGTGGACAACCCGCGTCACCGTATCAAACCCTTGTGGAAAAGATCGAAACACTAAGTGTAAGAAGTGAAGCATTGGAGAATCTTATCGAACGCAAATTGAAAGCAAAGAATCAAGATCCAGTCAGTATAGTTTGGAACTAACATAAACACAAATAAAAAACTGTGAACGAGTTTCGAAAACTGATTCAAGATCCTGGGTACTCAACATTGTCGACTCAAACGCAAGATCAATTGTAATATTTCCACAATGTTATATACAGCCAACCAGACTTATGTCAATAAATTTAAAAAATTTTTCAGACTCATTTATTGTTCGATTGTACAAAAATAAACCCTTCCATAAGCGTACAGTCATAAACAAAAGATAATCGTTATTCATTACAATGGAAAACAAAAAAATAACAATTATCAAATGTACAAAAGTTCATTGAGATCACGCGAATGTAGACTTTCGAAATTACACAGATTTCTCGGTTGTGTACACTTGTTAACGATTTATTGATGTGAAACAAAAATATATTAAACTGAACTAAAATCTCGAGTTTCTTGGCGCTGCTGCACAACTCTGAAAATGCGTCAATCGTTTTTTTTAAATACTAAAAAAATCATAAAATAACAAACTCAAATGAAAATGACAAATGAAGTGTTTATAAATGTCCCAACAGTTAATCCGAAATTCACTGCAAATTCGTGTCGTTCAGATCCTCAGAAGCTTCATTTTCTGAATAAGCAGGCGTGAAATTGCATCCAGTATAAGACTCTCGTTCGAGACAATGAATAAGAACGCTGCGCCAATAAGGATCCTGGGATAGTAATGTCGGGTTTCCCAGTATTATGAGAAGGGCACGAGCTCGGGTTAACGCAACGTTCAGTCGCTTCGGCGAAGCCACGAATCCCAAAGCGTGTTTGACGTCTTCGGTTACCATACTTTTTGTTGATCTGACAGTCGATAAAATGATGACTTTTCGCTCTTGACCTTGAAACTCTTCGACGCTCCCAACTTTCGGAAGCTCAATATCCAACTCCATCAGCAGATCCCTGATTTGTCGTACCTGAAGAATTATTATTTCGTAATTGTAGATTTTAAATCTGGGCATCAACTCACTGGATAATTTCTGTACTAAAAGTACTGCCAGGAAGAAAAGTAAATAGTGCTTCCCTTCGTAAAATCAGAAAAATAAGCAATTGGAGAATAAAGTACGATAATTAAAAATTATTCTAATTATCGTGGATGATTTTTTTCGACCAAATCTTACTTGTTTTTTATACGGTGTGATAATACCAATGTCGTTGCCACTTAAATTGCGATCGTAGAGTTTCAAAAGATATAAATAAGCTTGAGTTGCTTCGGCCGGATTGTACCAGCTGGGGCTGTCGGGATCTTGTAGATTTTCACCGTTAACCCCGTGGAAAACGATAGCAGGTGGGTGTCCAGCTCTCTCTGGGAGATCGACAGCCATAGATCTGAGGAGTTGAATTTCAGGACTATCCGTCGGCGAAACCTGAGGGATGAGTTCTGAATCGTAAAAGAGTGAATTCGGCAGTTCGAGAATTTCTGGAAGGCTTCTGTAATTGTAGACGAGTTTAGTCACGAGTCTGGGATCGTAACCGTGTTCGAATCCTTGGTTGTCCCTTTGGTATGGAAATTGGTGTAAAAGTCTCGATAAAAAGGATTCGCCGAGACCAAAGTGCGAGGCTAATTTACTGTTTACAACGGGACCGAGCTGCATTGGATCTCCAGCTAGTACAATTTGTCCGTGGCTCGAGTGAACGAAGTTGAGTGGCACCATGATCTCTGGTTCGGTAGCTTGGCCGGCTTCGTCGACGAGAATGTGGGTAAAGTGTCCTCGTGGAAATCCCATGTTGTAAAGCAAACCAAGAGCGATGCACGTGCCAACGGTTATTCTGTGGCGCCCGAGCACACTCATTGTGCAATTTAATTTCGGCATATTCTGCTCGTAATCAGTTTTGCTTTTGACGCTCCACTCTGCAGCCAAATTTCCAGTCGCACAGTAGGGTAACAACCTCTCGGGGATGCTATCATCATCGAGACAATGTTGGGCAACCAAACGCACGAGATCTCCGGGCTTGAGAACACCACTATCGAGCAAACGTTCGGAAATGAGGTTTGCCGAACTGTTTGAGGGAGTCGCAATCAATAATCGGCTTTCCGGAATCGTTGTTACTATTTGTAAAATTGCTTCGCAGAGCGTTATCGTTTTACCGGTACCCGGCGGTCCAAAAATTACGTACGGCAAAGGTCGAGCAACACCCTTTAAAATATTACGCACAGCTATTTTTTGATAATAATTCAATCGTTTGTTGTACCACTCTAAATTGCGTTTTTTTAGTTGTCCAACTTGTGAATTGATTTTTTCTTCAGAGAGGTTGTTAATCGAGTTATTCTGTGCATTTTTTGATTCTTCGCTTTTTGTTGATTCCGAAAGTCCAGTCTGCTTGAAATGTTTACTGATATTTTCTGGACTCGTTGGCGTAGACTCAGTTTTACTTGCTCCGTTATAATTCGGCCTCGTTTGAAATAATCTTTCTGCAACCGAAATTCTCACTTTTCGATTCGTTCCGTCCAACGACGCATCACTGGTCGATGCAACGCTCCCGTTCGAACAGACCGATGACACGGATTCGCTCCGACTATGCCGCAGTTTGGATTTTGAGTTTTCTTTGGGCTCAGCCTCAGTTAAATTTATTTGCACGTCTTTCTCCACGACACGAGTTGGGAAAAGAATTTCCGGACCTAGATTTATAACGGCGAGATTGACTGCGTTATGACATCGCGCGATCGACGAATATGATGACTTGAATGCCACTTGACACTCCTCGGAGTTGTAAGTCTCGTGGAATCGTTGATTGAACTTTAGAAGCACTTCGGAACTTTTGATCTTGTGAATGAAGCCCTCGTACTTCAATTTTCCTATATTAAATGATAATATTTCTCTAAAATACTTCTTAGATAATTCTTCAAATATTTGAAAATATACTTTCATAGTTATTAAAAATTGAGAAAATGAAAAACTGAGTAAGAAAATATTTACCCTGCGAATCGTCCCAATTGAACGAAATTATTGCTCGATCTCCAACAATCAAGGAAGGTCTTTTTTCGACGAGACCAGGAACAGTGAGGCTCAGATATTCTCCATGATGCCTCAGAACTGCACTGTCAATATCGTATCGTTGAATATCGATGGTCAAACTGATTTCTTCGAGATACAATAAAGCATGAAATCTCGTCGTGTAATTCTCGAGTCGCAATCCTTCAGTCAAACAGGGAATAGCTTCGCTCGCGGCGAACTCGCACTCGATTGGAGTTTTCTTTTCGTTGACCGATGGCAGAACGGCGTCCCAGAAACGTTGGGGGACTCGAAATACTCCGTTTCTCACAGCAATGAACGAGGGTGGTTTGCAAGGTCGAATCCCTTGCACGTAGTTACCTTGATCGTAATCCCTCTGCGTTACAAGTTTGTTTGCTTTTCCAAACGTCAAATTTTCACAGTAGGATGAAGAATTTTTTGCGTTCACAGTTATCCGAAAAGTTCGACCGATTTTGAAGCCTCTAAATATAAATATGAAGAGTTCTTCGGTTGTGCCAACGAATTTAGCCCGACATTTAAACACAAAGGTTTTGGTTGTGCGTCCTGGGATTCGAGTAACTTCATCCACTCCTGGGGAAACAAGGGATAATTGCGATTGAGCCTTTTTTGACATGAAACACCCACGAGTCAATATTTGTTCCATATTTCCAGTGTTCTCTACTTCTATTGCCAACGTTTGTTCCTCGTGGACGTTCAAATCGAATGTCAAATTATTCTTTATTACTATTCCCTGTTTATCTAAATATAGTTCATCCAAATTCGATTGTTTCAGTTGAGATTCGTTTGGCACTAGCGGCGTAGGCTCAAGATGTGAAACCTGCAAGATTTTTTTAAACAAAACAAATTACGAACACATGGCCTAACGGAGTTGTTTTCAATCATGAAAAATATTCACCCGGTTACTCTGATAGTTTCCCAATTTAGTTTTAATACTCTTCTGAACACTGTGGGATTCGTGTACTCTATTAATTAATTCTATGATAACAAAAAAGTATTGAATAATCAAAAAGGATATAAAAATGTAGGGGGTTGCGATTGATTCCATTACCTGATTAAGAGGAACAACTGTCAAAGACCGCCAAGTGTGGATTCCTTGATCACTTTCAATACTGTCTGAAACGACTTTATCCCCAACATGGGGAACATAGCCAGTTTCGCAGGAAGCCTTATTGAAAAGAGTGTCCCTGTCAATGGTTCCTGCTCCAAGATTCGAACCCCATTTGGTGACGGTGCCAACTTTAAGTTTTGATCGAAGCGGTTGAATGTTATCGATTTCAAGTACTTCGCCCGCTAAATCACCAGACTCCTCGTCGACCTCAACGAGTGATTCGAGCTTCAACCAATCGCCGATGTATGGCACAAATGTTGACTCTACCTTGTCAAGATTCACAGAAATGTTCCCGGGTTCAAGAAAAACTTGTCTGCCTTCACGTCTTTCAACCTTTGCCACTATACTTCGTTTTATCATCTGTGCCTGTGTGACATAATTCTTTTGGGCTTCTGTACCAGGCTCATATTCCTCATCCCAATTTTCTTCTATGCGAGATATTATTTTTCGTATTCTAGGAGCTTTATTTTCATCTTTCTGATAGCCCATGTAATAAACTTTATTTCCTATCTCTAAATTATCAATGTTGACATTTGCTGATTCGCACATATAACATTTATCAATGAGAACATGATTCGTCGATATATTTGTCACTATCCCTGTTGTATAGAAACAACCCTCAGGATCATTGTCAGCTTCGTCATTTGCCACAGTTACAGGATCACATAATGTTTCTTTTGCTTCATTCAGCCGTGCTACGAGCTCCTCAATGTTAGGCTCTTTGGTGGTTTCACTGCTGCCTAATATGTATTTTGTTGCATTAACCAATAATGAAAACATTTTGCTGTCAATTCTTCTGACTGTTGTCCATGTATCTGTAAATATACAACAAAAAAACAAGTCATGTAAGGAAAATTCTGTGGAAACTCAATTACAATTTAAATTGCATTCTTACATCCACTCTGTAGCTTTTAAGTATTCCAATTCTTTCCGAAGGGATTGAACTCGTTTTGCGTGTAGCTCCCTGATGAGCTTTTTTTGTTGTTTTTGCACTTGAAGCTCAGACTTCATGTGACTAAGGATTTTCGATGTTTGCGAATTTCCCGAAGCAAGACCAGAGTCTTGTGATTCACTCTGCCCCGAAGATTGTCCTAATGCGGTGGGTGAGAGCGGCGAAGTGTTCATTCCTTCGAAATCAAGCGACCACTCTGAAAAGAATTGGATAGCAAAGTGTCACGCAAACGACAATTTGTCCCATGGATAACCTCAAAATTATCAAGTTTACCTTTGAGAAATAGTTACGAGTGGAATGAAAATGAATAATGGTCGTGATATTCGAAATGATTATTATTCTTGGTAACGTTACTTGAATTATCACGAATTATTTTAATACTTGTAGACAATTGCGTAATTTTATTTTCAGGATTATAAACAGGCGCGGAGACTGGAGCAAAAACTTTTGAACCGACTACTCCGAAGTTGGATCGGCGACTTCCGGTTCTAAAAATATCGATTCAACGTCATTTTTTTCGCTAACAGACTTTATATTTCTTTTGATTTGATCCATTCTAAATTGTAGGGTAACACGACCGTTTGAAATCGTACAAATCACAAATTCGTGAGAAAATCTCAACTCACTGATTCAAAAATCATTCGAAGATGAAGAAAGTGCAATTGAAACGTACGAATCATCTAGACGTCGTCGCAAATCCTAGAGAGCATATGAAACCATTCAATTTTTGTTGCAACATTAGTCGACAAGATCCGGAAACTCGTTACGATATGAGAATTCCACCTTTTATAACGTCATTGACAAATATTCCACCGAACAACAAGGAAGGTCCGGACCTAAAATTTCGCTTACAGGATACTGCAAGACAGGATCGTGCACCGACGCTCCGAAGCGGAGTACATAAAGTCAAAAGTCATACGCACCAAATGGGGCGAAGTAAAAGAGGTCGAGGTCCCTTGCAATGGTACCTCGAGGATGAAATCGCTCTGGCACGCGAAATTATTGCGAATGAGAAAGAGGAGAAACGACGGAGAGAGATTAAAAAGCGTCGAGATTTATTGAAAGCGAAAAAACATGGGAAACGTAAAAAATCGAAAATTCGTAAAAGCAACGCAGCGGAGGGAGTGAAACATGCCGTGAGATCGCCATCTCATCACAGATCTTCATCTCGTCACCGTTCATCAGCCCGAGCTCATAAATCATCATCCGTTCAAAAATCTCAATCTAACGTGGGAAATGACGATCACGAAGAAGCTATTGAAAAAGTCGAAGAATGATGACTGAAATGCCAACTTAAGAAGCTTCCCGATAAAACAATTGTCGAAAATACCTAAAGCGATATGAAAAATTTATTGAATTGGGTCACATAGAAATAATAAAGAAACGAATAAAAAATCCGAGAATAAAAATATTAAAAGCTGAAAATTTTGTTGGGTGAATTTTTGAGTAGAATAATAAATTCCACCTGAATAGCGATTTTTATAGCTTTATTAGAAAAAATTATATTTGAGCGACGTACAAAGTTCAATTTTTTCAATTATTTTTATTAATCAATTTTAGAGTATACAATGATCAACGATTTATAGTATACAAAGGAACTGTGGAAGTCACGAAATTAAGGTCATACTGAAAATATCTACGCGAGGAGGATTCCAAACATTCTCCGAATCCCCGTTCACCAACGAGACTTTGTTTTCACACCGTTTTTCATTTTTTATTCGCGTTGAACCGCTACCGGTTTAGCATGGCGTTTTTTTAGGACCGTTTGAGGTCTTTGTCTATTCGGCTCAAGTTCTATCGTCTAGATCATCAATTTTTCCGAGGAAAATGAATCTTCTCACACCTCTTAAATGATCGATTTTTCAATCGCTCTTTGTGAACCTCTAGTCATGCTCAAAAGTTAGTTGTTAATAACTGATTATAAAAGGCTACCGCGTGTTTTAGACGGAGATTCGGTGTGATTATAGATTTTGAGGATATTTTTCAAAAACCTCGAATCATTATAAACAATCAACAAAAGATAAATATAATTATATGCACTTATCGATAATAATAATAAAAAAAGAAAATAATAAACAAGTGCAAACGCAACGAGAGACTTTGTTTTCAGTATTGAAACATTATATCGATCTAAGAATTGATCCTAGCCGTTTTTATCAACACAGAAAAAAAAACAAAAATCATTTCGAAATTCTTGTTTAAAACGTTTCTCGTAAACCCATTAAATTTTCAAATTTTTTACCCCCGAATAATACTCTCATGAATTGGATTTTGGAATAACAGCAGTCGTGAAACATTAGTTCGTACAGCCATCGAATAAATAATCTAATATGCTCCAGGCATTTAAGGTACTCGGGTTAACAAAGCATGAAAGTTCATCGACAGCGATGAGACGAATGAAAATGACTGAAAAAATATAAGGAAAAAAAATAAAAGAATTTTTGGTGAAACAACGCTCCGAGAAAACCTTCAAGCTTTTTTTTTCTTTGCCAACGAAATTTGTCACGAGAATCAGTCTTAAGACTAATTTTTAACCACTGCGCTTCAATTCTCACAAGATACGAACGAATTCTGGTATAATCTTGCTTCGATTAATTCGGTGGCACGTTGTGTATAGAAAAATCACATAATCATGAATTAATAAGAGAGTACAAACAATTTCGTACGTGAAAATAAAAGTAGCACTGATTTTATAAAGTGCAAATATGAAGGAAAAAGAAAAACAACGAAAAATGATTGAACGTGAATGATAGTACGAATCCGCTTTAGCAACTAGACCTCTTTAGCATCACGTATAATAGTGAATATTAGTAAATGGTAGTTTAAAAAATATTTAATAATCATTAGTCTTTAAACGCAAAAAACTATTGTTTCAAGTTGCGCAGTAATTGTCGAACGATTGTGGTTACTTAATATAAATATATTTCTCTAATTATTCGGGAATGTTTTAGTCGATAACGACGCTGAGAATTTCATCTTTCACCAACTCCTCTATTTTCTCGTGGTAATTAACAACGCCTGCGACGATTTTCTCCGAGTGTGGGGTTTTCGGTGTTGTTGGACGAGGGAGCTGTTCTGCGGTTGTATCAACGTTCGAATCTTGCTCATGGTAATTTACAACACCCGCGACGATTTTCTCCGAGTGTGGGGTTTTTGGTGTTGCTGGACGTGGGAGCTGTTCCGCTGTCGAATCAACGTTCGAATCTTTAGCGACGTCGTTTTTTTCGACGAAAGACAATTTTCTAACAACGTCAGCATTCGGTGCTTCATCGGAGACGTTTTCTACGGGTTTTTCGTTCAAAACTTCGAGCGTCGATCCTCCTTTTTTCGAATCATCAACGTCCGTGCCCCTGTTGATGCTGCCGGGCACAACTCGCTCCTCGAGAGGCGTCGAATTCCGTTGCTCACTGCCGTCGAAAACTACGTTGCCTTCGGAGAATTCAGAGGAAACGGTCGCCGAGGAAAGATTTTCCGGCACTGGACTCTTTGATCTTATTGATTCGTCGTTCGTTACAGAAGCCGCATTCTCCGTCGGCTCGAGACACGATTCCGTTGGAACTATTTTTTCGTTTACGTCCTTGCTCTGTTTTTCATCGATCACGAGATTCTCCACAGCGAGATAAGAGCTGATTAATTCGCTGCTCGAATCTTTTGGCACTGTTTTTTCAGCCGGATTCTCGCTTTCACTCTCAGAATTCGCAAGTTTCTCGACAATTTCGTTGCTCGAATTTTCTGACGGGATTACATCGACAGCTGGAGTCACCTCAACTTCCTTAACTTTGCTCAAACCTTTCGACGTTTCCACAGTTTGGTGAGTCCATTCGGAAGAGGTCGATTCATCTGTTCTGGAAGAACTGCTCACTGTCGAAAGATCCGTGATCGTAATAGTTTCTACGCCTGAAGTTTCGTTGCTGGATGTCTCTTGTACCGAAGCGATGATTTCGACTGAATCTTGAGCAGGATTGTGCTCCAATATTGCCTCGTTTGCGGTGGATTCATCACATTTTTCAATCCTTTTTTTAGCACAAAGTGGCGACATCATTTCAACGATGTCAGTCCCGTCGATGCTCAATCGAACGATAGCAGGTTTTTTGTCTTCGAGAACCTCGTACTCGAACATGGTGATTCCCTCGTTAACGAGCTCGAAGAATTTCTGGCAAGCTTCTTCCGACCAGGTATCAACATCTTCGGGCATTTGGAGAGAGCAGCCAGTGGACAGAGCCGGTTTTTCCACGATATCCTTCGGCAAGACCCTTAATTCCGACGTGACAGCTGAATTTCCGTAATCGATGTAAAAAACTTCGGTTCCAGCGTCGCCATGGGAAAGTATTTTCGCTCTGTACCATTGATCGTCTTCGGGAAATTTAGCAGCGCAAATGATGCCTTCTTCAATTTTATCCAACGGTAAGAAGCTTTCAGCGGCGACGAGATGATCAACCATGGTCTCGAGTTCGGTGATAGAGTTTTGAGCCTGCACGGAAAAGTCGGAGGGCGAATTAACGTGGCTGACGAGAACGTTTGGAGAATTTTCCTCTCCAAGTGGAGGAAGTCGTTCTTCGATTATTGGCATGTGTGGATTGCAAAGTTCGGCTAAAGTTTCAACGATGTCTTTGCCCTGTTGAGTCAAACGAACGATCGACGTGTCTTCTCGTTCCTCGAGTATCTCTGGATGGAAAATGGTCACTCCGTCGGCAGCGATTTTCACGAATTCGATGCAGGCCTCCTCGGACCACTGTTCGATGCCCTCGGGCAGGGCGAGGCTGCATTTTTTCGAATATGCTGGTTGCGATGCAACGTCGTCAGGAATCTCGCGTATCTCGGTCGATATAGCTGAGTTTCCGTAATCGATGTATATTACTTCGGTCGAGGTGTCGGAATGCGAGACAACTCGAGCCCTGTACCAAGCCCCGTCTTCGGGAAATTTAGCAACACACAGTAGACCCTCTTTGATGTCTTTCGGCGTGGGGAACATGTCAGCGACGATGAATCTGTCGGCAAGAGTTTCCAGCGAAGAGACGTTTTTCGCTTCTTGAATCCAGAATTCACTGGGCGATATAATGTGGCTAACGAAACAAGAGCTCAGATCCAGGTCGGGATCGAAAGGCTCTTCGATGAGATTTTCGTCAGGTGAAATCCTCGAGCCATAATTCCGCTTCACGAGTTCGTCAACGACGCTCTTCCCGTCGACGAACAGCTCGACCCGCCTCGGCGCACTGTCAGCGATCACAAGGGCCTCCATGTTTTCTGCGTTCGTCACGACTCCTTCGAACCATTCGTTAGCAGGTGTCATCCAATCTTCGTCTCCGTCGGGGATGACATCGAGACGACATTTGATCGCATACCTCTTAATCGTTTTCAACGAACCCGGGATCACTTTGCACTTTCCTTGGTTCGTGTAAACTGCATCGGTGTTTCCGTAATCGATGAAACGCACGGAAATTATCTCCGGATCGGCGACTACGACCTCGGCTCTGTACCACATGTCGTCGACAGAGTACATCGCCAAACAGAGAGTATTTTCCTCTGGTATTCCCTCAACCATGGGACAATTGACTGCTTCCTCTTGCAATCGGTCCTGTAGCTGTTCAATCGCTGTTATTTCTTCAGTTCTTTGAAGCCAGAACGAAGCGGGGCTATCTGCGTGATGACAAATAACTTGGTACCGTTCTCCAACGACCATTTCCGGAATGATGGTTTGCACATTGGGATTTTTCGATATTTCAATAGCTTCGAGGGCGCTTAATTTTTCGCTTATTTTGCCATCGTCGTTCACCAATTCGGCGACCCATTTTTTGTGCACATTGTACATCGTAGCCGTGAATTCCTGGTTGAGGATGTGATTTGCGAGAATTTCTTGCTGTTGTTCGATCGTACCGCCGACGTCGACCGTCAGGGCTACTTTGATGGCCAGTTCCGGTTGAGCGTAGAATTGGGGCTCGAGGACGCGCAATGAATCGAGAGGTAGATCCTCGCAGTTTCCGTAATCGATGTAATGAACCGTCACGCTCGTTTCGGTGACGCTCAGAATTTTCGAACGGTACCAATTTTCGTCGGCGCTCTTTGCTGCGCAAAGAGTGCCCGGAGTCATTACAGGTTTCTTATCATCCCCGCAAGCGCTGTAGTAATCGAACAGTTGAGAAAGCTGCTCGGTGTCGGCATCCAATTCCATTTGTCTCTTGAGCCACACGCTGGATGAATTTTCGGCGTGAGAAACGACGACTTTTTGAGTCGAGTAAAGGATCGGCATTGGGCACACCGGAGATATCTCCTCGTCTTCGTCGTCGTAACTCGATTTGATTTTTTTCCCGTTCGTATCGTAGAGCTTGACGATGAGTCTGCACAAGAAAATAAAAGTTTTAAGACTATTTTTGTTACGAATAAAATGTTCTTCGGCTCTCGTTTCTTTTACGAAGCCTCTTTAGTTTTGGAGTCAATGAAAAGTAAGAAATAACCTATTATTGTCAACTTCCTCGACGGCAACGATGACGGTGGTGTTTTCAATCCTATCCCTCAATCTTTCGTCCATTACTATGTCAGTTTTGGCATCTTTCAAGCAACACTCAACAGCCTGATTCTGCATTACCGAGAGAGGTCCAGGCAACGCGAGCATCTAATTCAAACGAGTGAAAATTCAGTCTATTAAAACTTCATTAACAATAACAAATCAAAGTTTTTGACGTTAGTTTATGATGACTCTTTCAATCTATTCATTTTTAGGTTATGATGTTGTATCGGTTAATACGAGCTTCCTGCCTACGAAAATCTCTAGCCTCAGGTCTCTCGAATTTTCGTTTCGAAATGATTAATCAGCACTCAAACGGCTAGCTGCTTAGCTTACTCCCAAACACCTTATTCGGATTAATAAAAAATAAGGTAAAATTTGCTTTTCTGCACGTTAGTCGATCGCCGAATGTATGGTATTAGTCATTTTACTTTGGTCGCAGTCACTGCGTAACTGCAATAGATGCATTGATTATCGAGTAATTTTTTTGCATGTAGGTAACAACGTTCCTGTGGCGAAAACTCACGCAGTTCAGAGGTATCTCGTCATATGCTCCTGTATCAATGAGCCTCACATCATATCCCGTAGTACGTGAGCAGTTTATGACTACGGCACGTCTCCATCCCTCGTCCGTATAAACGAGACAACCCGCGCCGAGACACACTTCACGGCACGAAAGTCTTGGCATCACCTGACATTGGCATACTAATCCTTAGTTTTTCTTTTTTAGCTTTTTTTTGATATCAGTACAATGACCGTCCCCAATGTTTAGTAGCTGGAAACTTCCAGGAAACACACCAACGAGATCGTTTGCACTTTTTGGATAGTTTCTTTGGCATCGCTCAATTTTTTATCGAGGCAAAACTTTTACTGATGAGCAAATGAAATCGAACACTATTCGATTGAACTGTTATCAATACAGTTCGAGAACTACAAGTAAATATTGTTGTTTTCGAAATTAACGTACTCTCGAATGTTTTATCAAATCAGAATTACATCAAAGATCAGAGCTACATTCTGTTGATTTTTTGCAATTGATAGAATTGTTATTTTTAGTTCAGAATTCATTGAATTGAATTTTTTGGATAAGGCGCATACGAAATTAAAAGTTGACAAATACAGGGTGAACATTCGACGTAATTCGACAAAAATACGGACACCAACCTAAGAAAATTACCAATTCCTGATCGATACGATCAACGATCGTCACACTTTTTTTTAATTCCCCACAGGTTATAGATCATCAATTTTTGCACATGAAATTTCAATAAAGTCAAGAGCGCAGATGGATCACAGGCATGAAAAAAGCTCGGCAGAGCTCCATGGATTTGCTCAAACTTTTTTCTCCAGTTTAACTCTGTTCTGACATCACCGAGAACCATGTGGTAAACATCAAAAAACGTCACGAATTCCATTGAAGAATAACATTAATTCTTTATTAGTAGAGAATTAGTTTGCCAATGGGTTAGATGTTTTGCTTAAATTTTCACGCTTAGTAAAACATTATTGAAACTGGCACATTCGACGATAACAAATAGATTCTAGGAAGGAGGCTAAACGAGAGTAAAACGGTAGCATTCGATTAATGAATCAATACCATACATCGTGCGATACAACAATTTATGATTTAAAAAAAGTTCGAATAGTCGGAATGCAAGGGATTTTCCATTTAGTTTTCTTTAAATGCAGCTCAATATTTTTTTCATTCCATTTGTAGCATAAAAACGTAAAGAGGCTTTATTCAGATTGACAACCGAAGAGTGCAAAAAACGTTGCAATTCAGGAAATGAAAAAGTCTCTGGATAATAAGAAAGAAACCATTCCCGTCGATTACTAACGATGCAAAATTCCGGCGTTGACATGATTATTAGATGGGAGCTGAGGATATCATTAACGAAACAAATTATGGATGGAAATAATTATTTTAGATCTTAATGAGACTGCATGATGCGAGTTTTATGAGATTGCATGCAATAGGATTTTCTGACACGTTTTTGGCAGTCGACAGCACATTTGCAATCACCTGGAAACCGTTAATAAAAGAAATAACGAACACTTTCACACACGTACAATGTCCACTGGGCTTACCTCCGGATTACGTTGAGCCATATATGCGTGAATGGCTTTTTCGGTCGTGGTTGCGCTCGGCAATTGTATGTGGAATTTCATTGCACTCGCAACGTTTGAAATCTTAACACGTAACGCTTGACCAGCGAGAAGGCTTATGTCGAATCGCGGAAGATCTTCGATTATTGGTTGTTTTTCCATCGTTTCAACTTCTGCAAAAAAGTATTCAAGCATATTTTTTTTAAAGGAAAAAATAATTTAACTTATAGAAGAAAGTTTTGAACCTCAAAAGTTTTAGCTTAGCATATCATAATTCTGACAATATTGAAAACCAAACGCTCAAGACACGAATGAAGTGAAAAATGAATGTCCGAGAAACGTTATTATTACCATGTTTTTCAACATTAACGTGTGCAGAAACGGCGAACGATGCAAGCGACTTTTCCACGAGTAATCCTGCGATGTCAACGTCTGCGGTTTTCAAGGAAACTAAATACTTTCCCTCCTTTTCTTCGTGGAAAGTACATTCGATATTTTCAAATTCGAAACACTTTTCTATCTCCTGTTTGTTCGATTTTGCCCAATTCGTACCGTTTGCAGGAACGATATTTTTTAACGAACATTTAACAGCTTGTTTCGGGATTTTCATGTATTTTTTCTCCACGCGATAAGTGTTGTGCTGCTCGACCATCGCGGTATTACCAAAATCGATGTAACGAACGATGTTACCACGTGCCTTGTTCAGCTCGAGTATTTCGGCACGGTAGAGTGCTCCGTCGTCGGAGAAGACAGCCATCACCGCTGAGCCGACCTGAAATTTTTATTTTCTTGAATTGACACGTACGTCCCACAGAGTAACGAAATGAGTTTCAAATTTAGCCGTTTTTAACGATTGTATTGTAAAAATAAATTCAAATTACCTGAAGTGGTTCGCTGACGGGCTGTTTGTTGGCGTAAACTTTTTGTATGTCGATCATCATCGCCCTGAATTCGTCTTTCCTTGCGAGAGTTTGGCAATAGAAAGTGTCAGGGTTCATGAACCAAGTAATAATGATATGGTCCTTGGTACCAGGGGCCAATTTTTCGACTGGCCATTTTTCATCGAGAGCTGCATAGTCGCTCGTTTGAAGACTTTGTCCTTGTCGTGGGCGTCCCTTGGATCGCGCAATATTTTTGGCTTGTGCGAGATCAGCACCGTCGCTAAAATACTCGTTAATGTATTGCGGAGACGGTTTATCGTCGACCACTTCGCGGAGGAGAACTTCAAATACGTTGCTTTCGTTTGCCACGAATTCAGCCTCGAGAAGCGGCTTGTTGGTGAGGTCAGTGAATTTGTCGATGTCGTTGGTATCCCAGGTCGTTTTACTAGCCGCCAATAATTTGCAAGCGATCGCTTGAGCCGATAATTTTGCGCAGTCTGCGTCGAGCTCTTTAATTTTATCAAATTCGACAGTTTCGATGTTTCCGTAGTCCACAAAATAAACCGTCGCTCCGTTTGCCTCCACCGATTGTACTTTTGCGCGATACCACTTCGAATCCTCCGAATATTGAGCAACGCACTCAAGGCCTTCCCTGATCCTCGACCTTTCCACTATTTTTCCACCGGTCTCGTAAGTCGCTTCGATCTTCGCTATTATTGGATCCAACTCGAGATTATCGGGGCACAGTTGCACGTGGAAATCCCCGGGATCTTTCATGAAAACTACCTCACAATTCTTCACTGCACCGACCGTGATGTTCGGTGGCGGTATACTAATCTTTTGTGGAGCTTGCGGTGTCTTGTTTGTCCAAGTGTCGAATTGTCGGTTCTGTAAAAAATTTTAATCGAGCAAGAGGGACAATGGAATTGGGCGAAATTCAATATGTTTCAGAAATAAATATAAAAGGAATAAAAGAATGTTCAATTGAAATGAAGCAGACGACGCATTACCTCATTAGCTGGACCAAAGTCTCGTTTATTGTCCCGGATTCGGGCCGATGCACCGTTCATTCTAGCGCTTCTAAAAGTACCTCGGTCGCTGTCGCCGTCACTTTCTCGAGAGTTTGGCGCTCTACCACTTTCTCGTCGGCCTCTGTTGCTTCCTCCGCGTGCTCCTCCTCGTCGTCCGCTACGCTCGCTGCTTCTCGATGAAGTATCCGAGTCTTTATCGCTCCAGTTTTTTTCGACGCTACCGTTACGTTCGTTCCTTGGGTTGTTACCGGAATAACGAGAGTTTCCAAAACTTCCGCGACCACCGCGATCTCGATTTTCCAACCTTCCACCGCGCATATTCCCGTTCGAATCACCAGATCGCTCGAACCTTTCATTTCTGTCGTATCTAGGTCCCTCTCTACCCAAACGATCGTTCTTTCCATCGTTTCGTGGGAATCTGTCGTTCTGCCCGGAATTCGGTGACCATTCTTTCTCGCGATTCTGATAACGATTATCACGATTTTCGTATCGTCTCGACTCGATGTTTTCGGTTTTCCAATTATTCGACTTTCCTTTTTCAGAGAAATTATTTGAATCCTGAATCATCGGCGGGTCCGAACGCGGTGCGTTGTTCCACTTGTTGGATTGATTGTCACTAAAAATGAAAAATATTTATTTATATATTTGCTCCTCCGTTCGTTTCATCAAAATGTCATTTGAACAGATTACTTTTTTATGCGCACATTGAATTTCAATTGAATTTCAATTGAATTTGAGGCGTTTACCATTCTGCCCATTCATGTTTAGTCAACTTATAAAGCAAGTTAGGACGATAACATAAAAAATTGCTACAAATATTAGTGTAAAAAATACTTATTCTACGAAGCATTTGCATTTTATTGCATCATTAATCTCATTTTTAATTCAATTGAAAGGCATAAGTCTGGTTTTCATAAAAAAAAAAAAAATTATATACGACCCCTATTGAACGAAAATCTGAAAAGTTTAATTGTATTTTTCATCTGATAAACAGTGACTTTGATAATGATCATTATAGAAAGTTGTTAACGTATTGCTTCGATTTGCCTTCCGACGTTTATCTTTTTTCTTTCAATTTTTTTATAAATGTGTAAATCGGTAATTTTGCAAATGGTCTCATAAAAAAATAGAGTATAAAGTATCAGAAAACTAAAATACGTTCGTAAAATTTAAAGCTCTAAACCATTGAAAAATCAATTTTTTATGAGTAGCAAGAATCTTTCAGTTATTTGTGTTGCAATCATTTTTTTTAGATACGCCGAGTACTGAAATTTTTTAGGGATAAACATGATTATGTGCAATTCGTTTTTCATTAATAAAATGATAATCGGAAATGAATATTACAAAGACTTTTATAATAAGCTGAAAAAGTAAAATATCATTTCCCATAAGCATTTATCAGGGCGAACAAAATGTTCGATTTCGTTAGTTAATCCTGCAACCGTAAGCGAGTAAGCAGTGCTTGAAGAAACAAATTTGAGCTGTGCTGTACCCGAATGAAATTGCGACAATCAATGTATCGTACGAAACTTTACCGTGCAGCGTTTACGTTTTGACATTTAGATTTTTGTTGTTGGCCCACGGTAGATTGCTTTTTAACGTTGGACCTGTATATTTTCAACGCATTCATCATTATAGAGTTGTAAGAAAGATTTATTTCATTAATAACAAACTTACCTCCGATTGTTACTGGAATGCGACGAATTCATTGTTTTTTCGTTGAAAGTATCAATCCTCGAATGAACGTTACCATTGGTTGTGCACGTTCTTTGCACCCGGTGGATAATATTGACGAGAGGATCTATGTTGGCATCGTATAGGTCAACAATAGGGCCAGTTGACGTTACTTTTTGAACGATCATCGCCACATTTCTCCCTATTATTTCCGCTCTAAGGCCGTCGTCGAGCTCTTTGGTTGTTATTTCCGTATCGTAATTGTTCAAAATGCAACGAATCGCTTGAGCACGAAGTTTCAAAAGATTAGTGTCCATCAAAGACTTGATGTATGTCAGAGGCACCGTCTCTTCGTAACCATGATCCACGTAAAACACGGTCGCTGATTTGTCGGTTATACTCTTTACTTCTGCTCGCTGCCTGTAATTTTTATATAAATTAATAAATAATTTTTTTAAATGATAAACAAAAACGAAGCTTGATCTTCGATAATAGAATTGAAGGCTTTTGGAAGTAGAATATTTTTGGATGCGGTTTGTTGATTTAGATTCCTTACCATTGAGAATTTCTGGTCGAAAACACGATGCAATGTAGACCTTCTTTAAGTTTAGTCGGTTGAACAGATGGCGCATTAGTTACATATTTCTGAATTTGGCTAACAAGAGCTTCTAGCAAAGGCGCGTCGCTGTCAAGTTGAACAAAAATGATGGAAGATTCCATGGAAACAACCTGCACGATTTCCCTGGATTCGGATGGCAATTTACGCGGTGGAAGCCATGTAAGTACGGCGTCTCCGAACATAGCTCGTAAAATGTCTTTTACGTTGCGACCGTTGTCGTAAAGATCACCGTATTGAATGAGTGGTGGTCCATCGGGGGGTCTGACGTGAAGAAGGAAAGTTTTTCCGATGACATAGCGTTTGAAATATTCTTTCAGTTCGTCTGTGACTCGAAGCTCGTTGACGTCGCTCATGGTAAATCTCATCGACAATATTCGTGGATTTATGTACTGTCTCGGTAATTGAAATATATCGGTGTAAGGCAAAATTTCGCCATGTCCGAAATCGACGTAGTGGAGTTTGCAATCGTGCTCTCTAACTTGCATCACAACTGCTCGTAAAAGCGATTTGTCACCACTGTATCTGCCAAGACAGACAGAACCGATGACCGGTGGTTCGTTCAGTGGCTGAGGCGAATGTGTGTGATTTATGTTGTACATTAGAGTTTTAAGTTCTTCCACGAGTTTGTTCACCTGAACGGAAAACATGAGTGGACCGTCTTCGACGTAAGACACGGTCACTTCGTATTCTTGATCAATTTCAAGAATCCTCGACCTGAACACACCTGGCTCGTCATTATGATGCGATACTTGAATTTTTTGAGTTGCCACTGTTTGACCAGCTTGCGGACGCCAATTTTCTGCATAATTTCCAACCCGTGGCACCCGAAGAGGAGCGATGATTGGCTGCACTAGCGAGTATTTGTTTACAGGATTTTCATGATGCAAACCCTGCTGTGCCTGGGTTCGGGTCTGCATTGTAGGCCTTTGCGGTTGCATCAGAGGATTCGGATTGAGTTGGGGGTTTATCCCCTGACCGCACGAATAGAGTCTGGAAATGCAATGAATTTCTTATTCAAGAAAAATATCAAAATCATCTAAAAATCAAAATTGCTTCAACAAATCACTTTTCAAAAGAGCAGTAAACATTTTTTCATGATAATAATAATTTTATCTTTCAAGAATATAACATCGGAAAGATTATTGTTTTGTGATAAGCTCCATATTGTGATAACAATGATCTTGAATGAAATCATAATTTGACAATGGTGAATCACATTTAAAAAAACAAAAAATCTGTTCTATATTTAGGGCAAACTAGCAGTGGATCTATAAAAAAGATATTTTTAATTTTTAATCATGCTCTACCTCATGGGTCACTTACAAATATCATTCAACTTTTCCCCCACAACAAACACTCATACACGAACATGTGAAATGTTTTTATGTTTCGTCATTTATGAATTTAGTTTGCACTGGTCAGACGTAAAATTATGCTGACAGCAAGAGTTATCTTTTGATTTGTGTCAGTTGCACTTGTATTCGCATAACTTTTGATTTTGTTTAGACTACATAAATTGATTATTAATCCAAAACAGATTCTATCTTTAGTGATTTATGCCTTATAAAGCAGAGATTTGATTCTCAAATATTTGAAACCTCAAACAAATGTTTGGATGTAAGAGTAAATACACTTCATTTTACTGATGAATTTTCAGTCAAACGCAGTTTGATCGAAAGGCTGTATTTTATGTCAGATTTTGGGTTGGTTTCAAATTTCTCCTATTGTACGCCATCAGTTATTGGGAAATGAGGGGAAAAAATCTTGAGCACGATTACTAACCTGCTCATGTCCTCGCAAGTTGCTTCAACAGCATAGTCTTGTTCGATAAGAATATCGCTGAGCTTGCGATCACCGTGAAGCACCTGGATGACTGGATATCTGGCAATAGAACCAATGACTCTGCCTGGCAATTCTTTGTAGCGTAAGTTGTCAAGGACTTTGAAGAGCACCCGTGATTCCCAAGTACAATTTCTGGGAAGAACATCAGCAACGATGAATTCTACAGCAAGTGGTTCAACGCTGAGAAGTTCAGCAGCTTCGTGTATGCCATCGAGAATGCGAATATCACAGGGTTTCAAAATTTCGATATTTCCGTAATCAATAAATTGTACGACATAACCGTCGCTTTGTTGTGAGCAAACTTTAGCGCGATAATAATTGCCTTCGAAAAGCGCACAACATACGGGGCTATTCCAAAGCGTTTGTGTCGGCGATTGAGGACATCCAAGTCCATTGTCAAATTGGTAAGCAAATCTGTGTAACAATATCTCGATTTTGCGAGAAGCCTCAGCCTTCACTTGTGCCCATAGCCTCAGCAACGGCCCGTCCGTATCAATGTGCGTCACGAATAAATTAAGTAAATCGTTATTCGTTGCCACAGGATTCATTTTCGTTTGAAATTACGATAAATCGTCAAACCAATATCAACAATATTGTTTCGCTTTTTCGTTCTCGCCACGCGAGATTCGCGCGCGCCCCGTTATTTTAGCCTCTCAAATCACTCTCGTTGTTTTGTTTTTTTTTTCTCTGGTTGAAATATATGAATACGCACGCGGGGAGCGGGGACACTTGTTTTTTCACTCCCCTTCAAACGTCCTAAAACGACTGAAAGCGATCGGAATCGCAGTATATCACAAACGCACTCGTACTCTCGTGCAAAAAAACTCTATATGCTCAGCGTGTTCACCTGCCGGCGAATGTTTACACTAGAGAGAACCGCAGTTAGCATATATACTATATACCCGCGTTTACGCACGCGTACAGTTTGCCTGCGTTGTTACGTATATTTTCTCATCAAAAATATAACTTTGTTTCATCTAAATAACACATTTTACTTGTTTTTTATGTATATTACCATAGTATAACAGCTTCCTTCCGTGATATGCTTTCCGTTCGACTCCAAGCTCTTCTCGATCGAAAATCAAAATGACAAAGAACCTCTAAGTTACTGCTCTCTTGCTGCTTTTTGTCCGGAGAGAAAGCAAAAGAATTCGAGAGCTCTCTATGATATGGAATGCATGTTTATATTGGGCTGTGGGCGGCAAGGGGCAGAAGGGGAAGTACTCGGAATTGCGGCCGCAAATGAAACTCTATATATAAAAATAATGTAACACTTTTGTTCATTCTTCGCATGCATTTGGCGGGAAGATTCAAACACCATGGTACTTCAAAGTGCGCGTGTCTGGCACTTTCAATATTTTTTCCGATAAGAAAACTGACCTTTGGAAAAAAACCACAATATTCTGTTCAGCCGACAACTCTCGTAAAACCGCAACGGAACCCTCGGGAGTCTCGAACCTATAAAGTTCCGGTAATTATTTTTCAAAAATTTTTACTTAAGTGAAAGTAATTGAAAGATCGAATCAAATCACGCGAAACTTTCGAATATCAGACTATTTATTGAGGAACATCAAATGATTGAAATACTCGAATAACGAACGATATTGTTAAACAATAAAATTATTGTTACATAACCTATACATTCAAGTGCTTGGAAAAATAAAATAATGCTTGCACGTTTTTTTCTAACTTTTAGATTATTTATATTTGCAGGCTTAACTTTCATCATGAAAACAAGTAAATACCACGTTTACTCACGATTAATTTTATTATTGTTGAGATATACAGAATAAATTTCAGATCAAATACTTTTTTTATTAATAATAATAACAACAAATAATAATGATAATAATATAATATAATACTTTGAACTAGATTTGTTTTGTGAATACCACGATTCATATCTTTGAATTTCAAGAACTCCTTTACTACTAGACTGTCCCATCAATTGCACTTACAATATTTTTGAGATACATCAATTATTTAGAATAACGATCATGAATAGCGAAGTAAAAAACGAGGGATAATAATATATATATAAGTTCATTGTACTCGTTGGTATTTTTCGAGGATATTTGCCATTGGATTATTGAGCGAATATAATCCAGCGTATAAAAAGAGTTCGTTAAGGAACTGGAAAAATTTCTGGAGAACGCTACTGGAGAAGATTGCTCGAAAAATCGCGAATGAGATGAATAATTTGCAAAACGCTTCGATTTGAGTTGTATTAATGGAGAAAAATATAAATATGGTGACCCATTGATGGATCATGAGATTTAATCAACTCTCTCGTTCGTTTAAATGAGCACAAAATTAATGACCGATGAATACTCGGTCATGGAGAGAAATGTTGCTGATGTTCATGCAAAGAACATCGTTTGTGCAACCTCTCAATCGTCATCTTCACTCGAAGAATCGGTCGTCGTGTTCGGCGCCCAAAGCAACATCGTATTATCTGAAAATGATCGATCATCGATGTTCTCGTCAGGTTCGTTATCGCTGTTTAGACCGAAGTGCGAATCTCTTAGAACCTCATCTGTTAACACTAATGAACGCATTTGTTCCAAAACCTGGTGAAGAGAGTCCGATCGCGGATCGTTGCGATCTGTGAGCGGTGTCGCATCTCCACTCGTATTCCCACCGGCTGGAGTTTGAGGCGTGTTGCTCGGTGGCACTGGTGTATTCGTTCCATCCCCAGTACCTATAAATTTCGTTCGATATGCCTCATATTGCGATAAAAAATCTTAAAATTTTTAAAATAACAATTTTTTTCGGGAACGTAAAAACTTTAAATTTTTTATTCGTCAAACGTTGTAAATGTTTGAAAAGTAATCGATTTAGAAACGATCAGGCATTCCAATTCGGGCTGAAATTTTGCTCGTGATATTTCATACGGGGCCGGGTTGAAGTTCCGAACGGTGAGAAATCAGAAGGCTCAAAAGTCCGAAAATCTAGCTGGGACTCGAAATATATAGATATACCGCACTAGCGAGATTTTCGGACTTTTGAGCCTTCTGATTTCTCACCGTTCGGAATTTCAACCCGGCCCCTTTCATACAAGCTTTGAAAAAGTTGGTCACCGTGTTCGATTTTCTTCAAAAACCGTGCTTTTTCTGCTCACCCAATGTGTCACTCACTGGACTCGCTGGTCGCTCAGCTCCCCGAATTTCTCTTACTATTTGAATTTCTTCATCTTGTTGTTGTTGGGCATTCAAGCGAAGCCCGGCAACTCCTTTTTTTGGTACGTTGTACAAATCCCTTTTGATCCTGCGATGTCGGGACGGATCGTTTCGTCGTAATTGTAACATGGAACCAAAATCAGCGATATAGAGAAAACCAGCAATGAGTAGCTCGCAAGTTCTCTTTCCTTGTTTGTAGGCCGTTTCGAGTTCGTGGCTCGTTCGTTGGTCGTATTGCCACCAGCCTGTGAATTGGTAATAAATTTCGTATATTTTCCGATCATTAAAGCACTGAGTTTCAGATTTTTATGTCAAAAATAATAATTGGGATGTAGAGGAAGGAAAAAATGTTGATCAGAAATATCAAAGTTAAAAAAGTCGTTGTTCCATATACAAAGTTTTATTTCGATATTTTTCTTTGGATCGTTTAATCCTTCGATCAAATTTGTACCAACGTTTATAATCTCATAGTGATGTATTGGGTATTTTGTAAAATAGTGTGTGGCTAAAAACAGAGAAGCTCTCATGAATTTCACCTCACACCCGCGACTCCTTTGCATGGAGCATCTCTTAAATCTCGTTTAATATTACGCTTCAAACGAGGCTGAGTTTTTCTGTACTGTACATTATCCTTAAAGTCAATGACGTAGAGTTCTCCACAAATTAAAATATCGCACGAGGAGTCCCCCATTTTGAATATGGCCTCCAAGTCCTCGCTGGTCCTTTGATCATACTTCCACCAACCTGAGGGACGAGGGCTTTCATCAAGATTCCATTCAAAACTTTATCGCTTTTCAATTTTCCAAAATGATTTTAGTGGCCAACAAAGTTGAGCAATTTTTGTTTAACTACCACTTCGTCCTTAGAATAAAATTATATTGTTACGAGCTCAGTGATGAGTTCTTCAGTTGATAGTGGATTTCATCATTTTATCGTGCAACGAATCTCTTATTAGTAAAACAACTGCGCAACTCAGTTTGGCGAAGTACGAGCAAAGATTTTTGCACTTTTTTTGAAGCAAGTATGATAAATACTTATCAAAGTTGTTACCATTCCGTCCTTCGTAAAACCATTGGTATTCCTCATCGACCACTGGCGGTTTGGCATCATCTTCCACTTCTACAAGTTGTGGATGTTCTATAAAATCTGCAGGTATTTCTTGTCGGCACATTGGACATCTTTTACTCTGATTTGCCACACCTTTCACACAGAGGTAACAGAAAATATGGCTGCAGGGCAAGCGAGCCGGATGGATGCACGGTTGAAGGCAAACGGCACATTCCAGTATCAATACAGTACCTGATTGATTTTAAAAAAAAACAGTTTTATGAACGAATTCTGTTTGAAATTTATTATTCATTGATCCAGAAAATTATTAACTGGAATCATTTAAATTCTAAAATATATCTTTTGATAGGCAATTTTTCACACAGCTGCAGTTAAATAAAAAAACCAAAATATTTCAAAATCTTTCGCGTTGGCCTGGATCTTGGTAAGCGTGTTACATCCAAGACGAACACTTTGCAGCAGTGCTTTTTTAAGTACACTATTGTTTCCTTTACAGAAAAAAAATAGGTTGAGAAAAAATCAAAATTTTATTCAAGCTTGCATGACTAGATCACTTCAAATAAGTAATAAGAAAAACTATAGTTGTATTATCTTGCACTCGAACTTAGTGATTGAATAAGATAGGAACTTTTTAAATGATTTGTAAAGAAGAATGAGAATTGATTTATAATCTGTGCATTTTGTATATTTGTTATAATTATCGAAAAAGTGGTTGAAAATCGTACGTTCATTTTTTGAAGTACCAAACACGAATCCATTTAAACGGCTAAGGGATAGAAAAGTAAACAAAAAATAAAGTATTTACCATCTTTTTCGTCACAATCTTTTTCCTGCTCTTTGAGATTCGCTTCAGATTTATCAGAATCTTCAATTTTCGCGTGAGCCATTTTCAATCGTTTACCAACAGTTTACAGAGACGACGAAGACTAGAGTTCCGTTAAATTTGTAAGTGTGATGGATAGATTATTTGTAAGCATGCTCGTACACGCTTCACGTCCTCGATTCGTTATGCGTCACTCGTCGGGTCGCCATTTTGGTTGTTATGGATTTAGGACCTCCCCTGGTCAGCTTGGTTATAGCTTCCCCAATTCAAATATATGAATTTTTTAAAACATCTTGGGGGTCGTACAGTGGCTCGTGGTGGCCCAATTAAATCGTTCAGCGATCGATTAACCATTTAAACAAAAAATACATTTTTTAATTTAGCCCCAGATTTAGTTCCCATACATATATTTATGTTGCTGTTTTTTTATACACCGCTCGGAGGCACCTCGGGGGTCGGTCAATGGTGTATGGTATAACAATCGAATTGTTTAATGGTGTAGCACTTCTTCAGAAGACGTTGGATCGAATTGAAACTAGGCTTCGTCAAAATTCAAACAAACTAATGTCTGCTAATGTTGTGATGTTCTCCGTTTAAAATTGTTTTCGTCCATGGTTTCAACCATGCACGGTTTCAACGTATCGCACATGTAAAAGTTAGTCACGTGACTCGATATTAGCCGATAAATTACGAAAAAGACGTCGGCACATCGGTCAAAGCCGTCAAAGCATCGGCATCCACTTGGCCCCCCCCATGAGGGTCGTAGTGGGGTCGTAACACGTAACGGCCCGAGCAAGGCCCGAGCTTTTCGACGGCGACAGAGAAAGCGGGAACGCTTCCTTTTCTGTCTGATTTGCGCATCCTTGTACGACGCACAATTGTACGGTTTGAACGGAAAATCGTTTTCTGGCATACAGCAGCACTTCGCATAATTCGAAGTCTTCGAACAATTCGTAGTTTTCGGTGTCTCGTTGTCAACTAATTTTTTTGGCGGACTGTACCGACAAAGACAGCTGCTCTTACAATGACTTTCTCTCTCGACGCTGTGTCAGCAGCGTTCTGTTTTAATAGAGTTCAGTCAAGTTCACTTTTACCCTCCGACGCCCGCGACCGACTGATGGAATGGGCGAAAATGGGAGAACCTTCACATGCAGCAGCAGCGTTGACACAGAGAAGCTAGGCGTGGAGGGCGTGGATACTCGAATACTCGAACGTGGACAATAATCGTCGTAAATTAGACGGTTTTTTATGTAGTGTTAGGAACGTTTGTTTATCAAAGTATAAACGATCGATTGAATATAAATTCGAACAAGTCCCCTGTGCATCTTTTTTTTCTTGATAATATTTTTTCTAACTATTGAAATTCACTGTACGTGAGTAATATATAATCGTGCAATGGGCGGTGCGGCGAGAAATGTTTCTATTTTAATGACGCTGTTGATGGTTTTTATTTGTGTGGAACAAGGTGAGAATACTGTCTCGTATTTTTTATTTATTCTTCATCGGTGTTATTTTTATTAGATAATAAATCATTTCCATGTTTTTATTAGCAGTCGTATTATGTCATATCGTAAAAACATTAAAACTTTCATTTTTCGATTACATCAAGGATTATCGTTGTAAATAATAACATTTTTCAAACCTTTAATATGGAAGGTTTATACAGTCACGTTGTTCTTTTCAATTTCAATCCAACATTTTTATATTAATTTAGAACATTCAGTGAGTTTCATTTAACTCAACAACAAAATATTTACTTCAACACCTTTATGACCTAATTCCAGACTACATAACGAATTTATGTTTAAAACATAAGCTCCAGAAAGACATCTGCTAGGGTCTAGGAATTATTTTTATTTTGAGTATGTTCCGCTATGGTACAGGACATGGTTGATGTAGTGCGATAGAATTCCTACAAAAAAATGACAATCTGTTATAATTTAAACATTTGCCAACATCACAGTTATACAAACTGTAGAAAATCTGCTCAACTGTTCTGCCAATTTTTATATTAACACCTTCAAACATTTATAGACTCTTCTTTTTATGATTAAACTGGAATCTTTAAGAAATTCCTATGGGGCTAATGCTGGATAAAGTAATTTTTTATTTAGAAAATATTCCTTAAAACTGTGTTGATTATAACGAATCTTGAATAGAATACAGTTTGCTGTTTAAGTAATAGCACATTCTGTTTTCAGTTTTTTATTCTAGAAAATCAGATTTTTACTTATAAGAATAAACAATATAAAAATGGCACTCCGTTCATTTGCAAAGTTTTTTTTATGTGATGAAATATTCAAGTTCAATAAGAAATGATTATTACAGGTTTGTCAATAAAATGCTGGGTATGCAGATCGGATTTTGATCCCAAGTGCGCAGATCCCTTTGACAATTCCACCATAGGATTTTCAGATTGCAGCCAACTCGATCCACTCGAACATTTGCCTGGTGTTGGAAAACCAACAATGTGTCGAAAGATTCGTCAAAAAGGTGTGTCCATGGTTGATTTCAATGATTTTCAGAATATTTATGTGTCATCTTCATAAATTATAATTTTCATTATGCCACAACTCAAATAATTTTAGAACACTTTTAAATATTCAAGAACATTTTAATATCATTCAAAATATATTCATAAAATATTTACAAAAAGTATAAAATGCTTGAAATTCTTACAGTTGCTGGTGTTTGGAAGTATTTCCGTAGTTGTGCGTATTTGGGTGAGCCAGGAATCGAAGGGGATGAAAGATTTTGTCTGATGAGAACAGGATCGTATAATGTATTCATGGAATATTGTACGTGCAACAGTAAAGACGGATGCAACGGGGGACACAACGTACGCGGAGCTTGGTACATTCCAATTATCGTCGGATTTTCTATAATCGGCTCTGCACGAATATTCCTTTAGAGTCCCGAAGCCAAAAAAACCAAATTACTGTCGAAGATTTGTCGAAAGACTCTGTGGCAAAGTTTCTTCATGATCTCAGAGTTCCTCAGACAAAATTTATACCGTAAAAATTCGCAACGTCACATGAATCACGCTTCTACCATGGCCTTATGAATGTAAAATCTTGCATCCTGTTTTTTTTTTTTTATATATATCGCACTACAAAGATACTCGGTTTACTTGAGGGACTGAATTTGACGTTTATAATCGAGCCAAATTTTTCGAGGAAACTTCCATATTTCTGAAGAACCATTTTTAAAAATTTTTGTAATGTATTGTACTACGATGACGAATTTTCATTTTTTATTTCATTATATGCTTGAGAAGTTATGAGTTTTCCTTTGATAACTTGGAAAATAACAATCATTCAGAGGAGAATGAGAGAAAATTTGAAAAATTGAGAAAGTTGTGTCGACTCGTAGTAAGAATTTCGAGGTAATTCGTTGAATTTGACATGGAAAACTTGTTAAAGATTTATTTCTTTAGAAATAACGTACTTTGAAAAAAAGCGGCAATTTAATGAACGTTGACTAAAAAAAATATTTTGGTAATAATTCCAAAACCTCAATGTCGAATTTCATGGAAAAAATATATTTTTCTCTTACGAAATTATGTTTCCAACCATTGAACAAATGAGAAGTTTCTATTTTCTAATAACTTGATCCTCATTTTATACATTTAACAATTTTATAAGCGAATGAAGGTACATTAAAAATAACTTCTCTTACTCGGAAACATAATATTCGACTTCACATTGAAATAAAAAAAATTGATGAATAATTAATTGTTCACGTAGTTCGTGCAGAGGTCGCAATCTCATTAGCGAATATTTTAACGCTAGTCAATTATCGCGACTCAGGTTATTCGAGTCTTGCTGCTTTTCTACAAAGAAACATGGAAAATTGTAATAATTTTCACATTCAGTGCAAAGGACATTTTTTGTTGCAAGATTTGAAATCTTCGAAAACTATTGGAACATCCATCAGTTAGGTTCAACGAATATCCATCATTGTTTAATTTTTGTAGTACAACTCCAACAGGTGTAAAGACTAGTAGAAACAAGGAAAAAATTAATGGATTCTAACAAAGCGAATTTCATCATTTTTAAAAGTAACAAAAAATATTCATGAAAGTTATTTTTTTTCTCAATTCGAGCCACTCTTAAATAAGTGCCTTAGCCAATAAATTAATGACACGTGAGAATCTCCATTAAATCTCATAAGTCATACTGTCTTATTCCAAAGTAGTACAAGCTATTAATATTTTTTATACTCACTTGAGCAATTTACCGTCCCTGGATAAAAATTTTTTATACATAAATATATATATATATATCTACATATAAACATCAATTTTAGGGGTTTATCGGGTCTAAGAAACTCGGGAATGCGCAAAACTCACGATTTTCATTCACACAGTTTTTTGAGAAAAAATAAGAAGAGATTGAAGATTATGCTTGTACCTGTCATCTTGAGCCTGATTGGCCAATTGAAAAAAAAACCTCAATAGTCAGTTGTTTTGCGAAAAACACAACATTCCTTATTTTGTAGTCTCGCAGACCCGCAAGTAGGCAGTATAAAAATTATTTGTGTACTCCTAAAGGGGGCATCAACACGCGCAGAGAAGTTGAAAAAGTGAATCCTCATTTTTTTACTTCAATGGAAAATCCAAGATTAGAAGAAAATACCAAAATATTGGTGACTACTTTCATACATTCAATTATGGAAATGGGAAGAACATGCAATTTCTGGGAACAAAAAATAGTTTCAGCTAAAAACTTCATTCGTTCATTCATTCATTCTACTTCCCTGGGCATACGTATTGCCTATTTTAAGGATAAGACTGCCAATACCGTCCAGAAAAAAAAAATTCAATTGAGCACAGTACTCAAATAGTATTTAACGAATAGCCACTTTGGCCCTAGTAATAAATATTTAAAAAAATATTATTCTGACAAATCTGCTGGAATTTATTGTTACTGTAACAAATGATTGAATATTTATATATACATCATCTTTGTAACAGCGAATTGAAACATTGACGAAGACACACGAATGAGAGAAGTGTCGTAACGAATCATTGTAATGAATTTTCAATCAACTACAACACATTATTTGATACAAAACAAAATAACACAGAATATGAGAATGTAAAAGCAGGGGAAATACGATTCGAAAATGTACATTTTTTTATAAATAACAATTTTGACTAATTTACTTAAAGTCTAATAAAAAAATGTTTTTACAAAATTAAGGTTTCCATTATTGAAAAATTTTGTATAATTTTTCAAATACTCTATATTTCCAAATAAAAAACTATTATTTTGCATTTTTCCCTATTCATTCAAGTTACATATAAGCGGGTTCGTTTCAGTTTTATTCTTTGCAAGAGGATACAAAATTAATAAAAACTTTTATTTCGCAATGAGAAAGCACAGAGAATCAACAAAATTTTGACTTCTGAAGTGTACATCAAAAATTGGCATTCGATTCATTGGAATATATTTTATGATTGAAGATTTCCTTTTTTCTGTATTTGCAGAAGCGAGCCATTTTTTTGGGAACAAACCATGTACGCGCGGTTAAGATTCTTTTACACTTTGTTCGCTAACCTTCAATAATAAACGCTGTTTCGATGAAAACAAACTCTCACACAGCGGTTCGGACCAACTGGTTAAACGTGGTTCGAACTAGATTAAACTGCAATGAACCTCGAACTCAGGAGAAACTGGTTTTGGCTGGATCGAGCCAGTTTCACCGGTACCGGTACAGAATTATCTGGCTGAGGCAACTTGAAACCTTTTTATTCAAGGCATATAGTGCGATGGATGGATAAGTTTGGCATAGCAGAAACCAGTTCGGCGTTTAACACACTTACGCCGAAAAACTTTACGTCGTTGTGTTTGAAGTTACGGTTACCATGAACGCAAAGAAATCAGTAATGAGTCATGCATCAGGAAAGTCTGATCAAATTTATGCTGAATTTCGTTATTTTACAATTATTAACGTCGTTACTTAGTACTATGATAGATACTATGATAGAATATTGGCCGTTTTCTCCGACGCGGTTCAAGCTCAGTTCAATTTTTTTCATATATGGCCGTTTTCTCTGACGCGGTTCAAACTCAGTTTAATTTTTTTCATATAGTTTCGAGATAGGATGAACCGAGTTTAAACTCAGATTAACGTTGGAAAAAACGGGCAATAGTTTCGAGATAGGATGAACCGAATTTGAACTCGGATTAACGTTGGAGAAAACGGGCATATATCGGTTTTTCTGCTCCACCAATATGAACCTTTGTTCGCAGGTGTTAAGCCCCGTTCTGAAAAATATAAAAAAAAAAAATTCTATGAAAAACGGACTGAACGTTAAATATTCTACGATTATATACGTTTGCTTTGATCATCGTCATTATACTCTTATGGCCGTTTTCTCCGACGCGGTTCAAACTCAGTTCAATTTTTTTCACATAGTTTCGAGATAGGATGAACCGAGTTTAAACTCAGATTAACGTCGGAGAAAACGGCCATAAGGTGGGTTCTACTTACCGCCCGTAACGCTCGCAACGCCCGAGCACCGGCCACTGTGGTTAGGGTTTTTAGCGTTGCGGGCGTTACGGGCGATAAATGGAACGCACCTATCATATCGAAGTTAGTACTGTAGAACAGTGCAAGAACCCAGCAGAATTTTGTTTTTTATTCACATGATATTAGGTTATACTGAAAAAATATTGAATTTAGATGAAATATTGGTAAATTTAAATAACGAATAACAGGCCCCAAAATTAAATGAAAATATACTGATTAATGGTGGAATTCGATTTATCATATCGGATGAAATGAAGGTAGAGAGCCAAGTCATGTTTCATTTTTATTTGCGATTCCGTGAAAAATACAAAAATAATTCTCCATCACATCCGATTTTTTGATAGTTCTAAAGATATCGGACATATTATGGAAAGGAAAATTCAATCTTAATTGAGTATTCAATTGGAGAAGACTGAGGCTTTAGAGAATACTTTTAATATCATAATTCGATATTTGGTTGACCTGAAAAAAAATTCTAATGCAAGCTACTGTTTGATTTAGAGCAAGAGTATCGTATTTATAACTTTAGTAGAATAATAACCTGAAGCACAATATCGGTGGACCGCCAAATTTGGTTCCAAAGGGATAAATCAGGTATAGAAGTTGGGTTTTCAGCAACGTCATTGGACGAATGTGAATCATTGCTACTTGTTTTCATCTTCTTAGCTTGTTTTTCAAGATTTTCTGTGTTGATAGTTCTGGCTTTCTGAACATCTTTGGCAATGAAAAAAGATTTTTCATCCGACTGTGAAACATTATTCGACGATTCGGTATCATTTTCATTTTCATCGCCACAAAGTTTATTGAGATCTTCTTCATTTTGTATTTCTTTGATTAACTCCGGTGGTAAAAGAGTAGAGGAAAGACCAACTCTGGGTTCGGTAGAGAACATAGCTTTGTAAGGTGACTGTTTAATGCTGGGATGGAAAGCTCGGTTCTTCATGAACTGTACGTGCCGCAAGCCTTCGGACCACCTTGTAGTATGATTGTCGCTCAACCAAGAGCTTAGCATTGTTTTAATGTTTTTGGCTCTTTCAAGGGGGCCTTGACTCTGGCACGCTTTCCCTGGAATGATTTTCAACTCCGGCCACAGCCTGTTCAGTTCACAAATAATTTCATTAACAAATTCTTTTCCAATGTCAGATTGGACAATGCACGGTGCTCCTATAGTTAGAAATATATCATTTAAATGGTAAGCAACCTCTTCAGCTTTCTTGGACTCTAGTGGACGAAGCAGAACAAATTTGGTAGTACAATCTTGATAGACTAGGATGAAATTGAATTTACCGTCTGCCTGTGTTTGGAAGTCTATAAGCTCGACTTGACATCTCGTTATCATATCAGTGTGTAAAACTGGTTTATTGGAGGTACAGCAATTTTTTCTCTTTGTTTTCTTTTGCTGACAGACTTGGCACATTGATAAAAAAAGGCATATCATTTCTTTAGTAATATTCGCGAATTTCTTTGATGTTTCAGCTGACATTCTGTCACGACCACCATGACCCACAGCCACATGAGCTGTATATATAACGTCGTAGACTTCATCAGCTGACAGATAATACTTAATATTTTCATTCCCATCGTTTCGTGCAACTAATTTTTTTAAACCACCGATTTCTAGGATGTTAAAACGTTTTAATCGTCTTTGTTGAAGCGATGTTTTCTTCTCAGTTTTTTGAGCCTCTTCAACTTCTTTTATTAATTCCATGTATTTTTCTCTTGTAAGCACATTGAAATGCGTAGATTTTTCACTCTCGCTCTTTAAAATCTCGGCTAAAAATTTCTCTCTACACTCTTTGTTACATCTTCTTTCACTCGACGACGCCTCATCCATTATGGTCAATTACACGACCAAAAAACGTATGTAATAATCACGGAACGTACCGGAATGACCGGAATAAATACTCGTGTAAACAATCACGGGGAAAAAACGATTTTGATTCAGACGTACAGGCATACACTGAGTTCTTTGACATATATAGATTTTCTTCTTTCCAATTCGTCAGATTCGTCGTCTAGTCTCCCGACTCTCAGTATATATAGTGAGACGCGTCCACCTAACCTCCATGTTAGTCTGTCTCATTATTTTCATTCATTCCTGGTGGTCTCGTCTCGATGATTTCTGACTTTCAGATTTCAGACTACGTCTGTGTCTTACTGCAAACGCTGTGAACAGTAACGTAGCTCATGGACTGCCTGATAGTATTGTAATGGTAGTCGAACCGGTGCTCTATAGCTACTGGTCAGGTCACTGCCTGATAGAGTTCGGATGAATTTCAAGAGGTTCGTTGGTGGTTGGTTGGTGTGCTCATATTCCCTCCTACATTCGTATATACATATATTCGAGATGATTATATTCATCACCGTTTCGTGAAATTAAAAACTAAGGAAGAAAATTAACGAGGAATACTTCAGAGAGGTTACTTCATGGATTCAGATAGTGAACATTATCCTTTACATTAGCAATATTGTGAACATTTTTCACTGTGATTTTTGGATGTACAATGTTTTGAATGTACGAGTAAACTAATAGGTACTTTTCAGCTATTATGAAACTGATAAATTACTTTATACATAAATCATTAATATTATACGTAATTATACTTGACAGGCTGTCAAGTTAATTTGACTCGTTACTTTCATATTTCAGAAATACATGAAACACCGAGACACCGATATGTCGACTAGTTATTCAAAATGTGTTGTACCACACTGTGGGCATGTTAAACGTAAACAAGGAAACTGTATATATGCAAAGTTTCCACCAGATGTCGAGCGGTACGTAGTGAATTTTGAAGGATGATATATCAAGCACCTTCAAGTAGATCTTGTAGTATTTTGATTTCTGTTTGGATTATAGTTTGCCTCGAATTTAGTATCAATCACTTGGATTTCTGACGTTTTAATTAAGAATAAATTGCAGAATCGCATCATTTCAATAATTTTCAGGTGCCGGTTATGGCTTAGGATAGCGGGTGTTGAGGACTTGGTTTACCTTCCAGAGGACAAATTGAATAACATTAGACACATTTGTGGTTGTCATTTCACGAATGATCAATTTATAAATTCATCTCGTAAACGATTGAAGCGTACAGCGATTCCAACTTTGGTCGACTCTAGAGTAGTACCATTATCCGATGCTCTATTACAACAATATCCGTTGCAGCATGACAGCAGCAAAAATGATGCCTCCATCGACGGTGCGTTATACCAGAAAATCATATCATTGAATTTCGAATCCAAAGGCCTGAAGTTTTTTTTTTATTAAGCTCTAAACCAACTGTAAAAGTATTCAGGCCTCAAGCAAAATCCACATTTGTAAACGTGATTGTCATGAGCCATCCCGGAAAAATAATTCCCTTAATTTATATTACGCAGGTATTGGCGCTGTTGCAAATCAGCAAAAAACACAAGTCAATATTGATACCATTGCTACAGATACAAGTGAGCAGATATTTGTTATATTTCTGGAAGATTCAAAACAAACCAACTGACTGTTTATCGTCCACTATTGTCCCTTGTTATAGCTACAGACGAAACAAGAGTTAATACTGAAGCGATACCTCTATGCAAAGAAAATTCATTGGAGGATAGAGGCAAGGACAACGAACACTCATACTCAAAGCAATGTGCACCACCAGGTATTACGATTCCCTTTTTAATTTGATGGATGTTCCCTCGTTCTTTTCAAGTAAACGAGTAAAATTGAATCATCCAAATGATTCTGAGAATATGCCGTAACTACTACAGATACATCACACGTTGAAACTGATCTGATGGAAAACAATGCTTCGTTTTTGCTCGAAACTGACTGCAGTCCGATGGATGAGCCTCCTGCTGTAAAAGGTATGTCCTTACAAATCTGGCAAGTTTTTGGGTACTGTTACCTCGTATGACCTTAATATTGTTTGAATACTCTTTCAAAAATTCATATTTCATTTCTTTAAATGAATGTAGACGTGTTCTTGGTTCGATACAACAAATCTTCTACCACACGGGAAATAAATATGGACGGTGTTATTGTTGAAAAGGCACGAGTAATTATCGCTCAGGAAAATACATCAAGTATGGAGATACGCCCAGCTACCGATTCAAAAACACAAGGAAATACTTTCAGCATCTGAAAGCTATCAGAATATAAGCCATGTTATTTCATTGTGAATCTTATTTTGTCGACTGGAGTCTTTCTCGTTTTTGAGTCTAATTTTATTTTGCCCATTTCTGTGTACATCAGTTTTATTTAGGTTTAGTAAAAGTCCCTATAATAATGAAGTATTTACTTTTTAGGTCGAGAATTATCGGCTAACGGAGAGTCAAAGAAATTCTCGGTGACTGAACTACCGAAACCTTGGGGCTTCACTGAAATGAATGTGGCGAATGGGCCTCGCCTGTTGTTCACATATACCGTGATCAGAGTAAAAAACGGTATTAATTCGCCGGTTACTCAAAAAAGCGTAACCCTCGATAACGAAGGAAACCTCCGTTATTTTGTGTATGGCAATGCGATCGACAGGAGCAAAAATAACCTTCCGCTGATTTGCAAAAACACTACGTTAATACCTCAGGTTTTGGAGAGGTTTTTGCAAGAGTGTATTTGCGTTGGGATAGGAGCCATCGATTCTCGTTGCGTTCCGTATGAGAAAATGTACAAAGATTACGTCGATACGTGGCGCTCAAACGACTGTCCACTTTTGTCGATAAAAAAACGATGTGATTCTTGTGATAGACTTAGAAATACTGCATTGCGAGAAGAAAAGGTCTTTAAAGGGTTGGAAATGGCAAGAAGTGGAAATAAAAGATAACAAAACTCTGGTAGAGTTATTGACGAAGCTTTTAAAAAATACAAAAGCTGAAGTTTCTGTGACGCGACATAAAGAACAGAGAAAAACAGAGAACATTTAACGACCGAAGGTTTTGGTATGAGTATTCAGAGAACACATACCAAAACGCATAGAAAAATGGTTTCCGAAGCGATCAATGCCTCTGGAAAGAAGACGCTACAGTTCGCAAGAAAAAATACAATACTTCTGAGGATCAACAAAAACGAGCCTTCTGTTTTCATGACTATAACCAATTGAGGATTTACACCAAAATTTTGTGATATTCAGGTATGCCAGTAGTTTATCGATATTTTATTATTTATTATATGAAACCTCCAAACAAAAAATTTCTTCATTTCATTCTGAAACGAACCATTCTTAGATATATGAGAGAACGACATTTGGATGATTCGAAATGTACCAAGAAGAAACGCTAAAAATCTGATGAATTTCAAAGAACAGAATTCGTAACGCAGTTGAAAGCACACGATAAATTTTAATCCTTACAAAATAAGGTTCATTGATGACGAGAAAAAATCCCATTGGGCATGTTTAAATTTTTTCATTTCTCAAAATAAACATGGTTATAACGATTCGATTTTTTCTTGATATTTTTATAATGTGTTAAAAATCCAATTATATATAGGCAAAGTGATATGTTTGTACAGTTTTAATGGAAAAAAAACTTTTTGACAATAGAATTGAAGAATTTTGTATTTTTATTTGGTCATACAAACAAATTTTATTCTCTCTCATGAAACGATTTTTTAAGCAAAATTTCAAAAGACCCGCCACGTTCCTTAACGTCATTGTGGATCTGCGCATGATGATACAAATTTTGATACGCAGCACGCAAGCAAGAGACTTTGTTCGTTGCGGTTGAAGGAGGGGAAAACGTCAGAATTTCGTGGCAAGCGAGAGGGGAGAAGTCGTGTAATGACCAATAAAAAGAGAAGGAGACAGATGGCGCGCTTGACTAGGACAAAGAAAACGAACTAACAGGAGGGCACAGAGGGGGAAAAAGACGCTTTGTGTGCTTGTACTATTTTTTGTCTACAGCAACCGGGTGGTGCAGGGGTAAACGGAGGGGGATGGGCACACACTTTTGACGCGCCCGACCGCCCGTGCACACCGAACACATACAAACGCACTTCTCTTTCTCCGTCACGGCGTGCGCACGAAGAACAGAGAAAGAAAATCAAGCGCATAGCCGACGAACAGTCCTAAAAATACTTGTACGGATCCCTTGTACATGCATGTCAACACACGCGCGCAAACGAACCAGTATACACACTAATACATTCGTAGCTATACGTGCGTGAATCAGTTTGCCATCGTAGTTTGCGATACGAACACAAAATTGGACACATCCTAGTAAAAGAGAAAAATATCGAATAGTAAACCACCAGAAATATCAGTCAAGTGCATCGAACAAAGTGTTTGAAGAATAAATAAGCCTTTGAGTATTATTTAATTTCGACGCAAACCCAAGTGTCCCCTCAATCCTCCCAAAGTAGCATTTTCTTTCGCGGCCAAAGTGAATTTTGACACAATGTTTACGACCATGGATTGTTATCTGCATTAGCGGGCCTGTTGAAGAAAAAAAAAAGGAGAAAAATATAAAAAAACAAACAGTGACGATTAATTTTCAGAGTTATCAGACAGGGGAATTTGAAAATCGCGTTTACGCGTAACTGATTAAGCGGTTTCTAGCAACGAGAATAAATCCATCTATATCTATACATATATACGTGTATGTATATATGCTGTGTACAGCGGATTTTGTCACGTATACGTAGAGTTTTCGCTTTTTCGTGGCTCTAGCGAATCGGGCCGATTGCAGACGCTTTCATTGAATCCGAGTGCGGGCTGACGGTTTTTAGTGACCTTCAACCACGAAACACTCCGACACTCTTTTCGCGTTCTCCCACCCTTGACAACCAAACGCTCATCTTTGAAGACTAATTATTGAATATTGGAAGGAATTTATCCGGTAATTAGGACTCTTTCGAGGCTGTAAATCGAGAAGAAAACAAAGAAAACCCGAAATTAATAACTTTTTGTGCAACTTTGAAGGGTCGATTTGTGTGATGTACCCAAAGTGTAGGTCAGAGGAAAACTCCGTAAGCGCAACGATTAACTTCGTACACTCGAAGAGGAAAGGAATCTTCATAAACATAAAAAATATGGTTACCGATACGATAAGTCTTAGAAATCGTATAAGTCCGTTAAACGATTGTTTGTACTGAACGATTAATAAGAGAACCAGAAGAGTTTCGAGCGCGTAAGAAATCGCGTCTCTGAAGATAAGCTCGAAGAGATAAACATTGTTTCGAGAACCCGATCCTCGAAAATGCAGACTCGCTGTTTCTACTAAACAAAAGAGCAGGAGACTCGCAGGATCTTGAGAAAGTTGTACGGAAACGATTAACGAGAATTCACGATTTGAGCCAAATAACATTCAAAGGCATTTGAAATTCGAAAAATTCTCCACAAATCCTTTCGTTCTCGACTTTTCTGCCTTTTTTTCACTCCCCTAGCGCACAATGAAGCTCCTCGAAAGCACGCGTTTCGAAGCTATCAACAGCGCCTTGTGCATTAAAACTGGCGACAGCAAAATTATAGGAAGGTAATCCAGAACTCCAACATTTTTTTTGGATATCTCCGTTTTTTGCTTTCAATCGTTTTCTTTTCGCTTCGATTTTGTTTCATATTTTATTTACAGAATCGAGAGCTATTCCTGCAAAATGGCTGGCAATGACAAACAATTGTATAAGAGATTCAATGCCGAACACGGTGTTAATCCCCATGATCTTCAAGCGTTGTCACCACCACAAACTTCTTTGGGTACCTCTCCTGCCCAAAGCTATTTTAGGTATAGGTTTCCTCCTCTTTTTCTTGTTGTCTTTGTCCCGTCGACTTTGCAGAAACGCTCAAATCAAAGAGTACCGCGGTATGAAAAAAATCATTTTCCGGATTTTCGAAAAGTGCAATTTTTCGAGCAATTCTTGTAACCACAATAAAGAGTTCAGGCTTTTAAAAAATAAGGAGTTAATTTCCAATATAATAGACCCTAGCAGTACAAACCGTTACAGTTTACTTTTCAAACAAAACAATGTCGACTCATTTGGAACTGTGCCAAAATTTTTCGAACACATTCGAATCGTCGATCGTAAAAGTTGATGCGAACCTCGCTTTTCGGATTTTCAACGTTATTGAATAAAAACTTGAATTTTATTCATTCATGAAAAATTTCTCATTCAGTATTTCAACTCGATGTGAAAAATAGTTTTTCCATCATTCCTGTCAAGCGAATTGCAACGAAGTTAATTGAAAAAATTTCAGCCGGAGCATATCCGGGGACGAGGATGGTCCTCTCTGCGACACGATCAGCCGCAAAACTTTATTCTATCTGATCGCAACGTTAAATTCAGCATTTCATCCGGATTATGATTTCTCGGACGCGAAAAGTCACGAATTCAGTAAGGAGCCGAGTTTGCAATGGGTGATGAATTCCGTGGACAGTAATCTCAGCGCCACCGCGGGCGATCACTATCGTACATTAAGATCAGCCCTGTGGGCTGCGGTGGAGGATGAAATATCGATGAACGAGTGCGATATTTACAGGTAAACTAAACAAAAATAAAAATGGAAATTTTCGAATTTTTTTTATGTGCTTTTCTGTAGTACTATGAAACTGTTGTGAGCCTAAAACAGTTCGCGCGCACGTTCATCCCAATTGTATTTATCGATTGGCCTTGTTTCTTTATAGTTACAATCCTGACCTGGCGTCAGATCCATTCGGTGAAGATGGATGCCTGTGGTCTTTCAATTACTTTTTCTATAATAAGAAGCTCAAGCGTATCGTCTTCTTCACCTGCAGAGCGATAAAGTCAGTGCGAGATTTTGTTACACATATTTGTTGACACACAGTTCAGAGCGATGCAAAAGTTTTGTTCTATCAACAGAATCCAATGGAATTTTCGACTTTTTCGTTTTAATTACTTCTGCCAGGCTCAAGGATGCTGTCAGTTGTGAACAATTCATTCCTTTTTCTTAAGTTTTTTGTGCGTAAGTTTTGTGCAAGAAAAAATTTGACATTGTGATTCTCCGTCGATTGAATTTCTTTCACATCGCCTTTTTCATCCTTTTTTCTATAAATGATAGTACAAATTGAGACTTTTACTTCAATAATTTACTAATTACGCTGTTTTTATCATTGCAGTCCTCTTTACGTCTTGGATTCTGGTGTCGGCAGTGACTTTGCAATGGACGAGGATGACGAAGATAGATACTGAGACGGCTTAAAACCTCCCTCAACCTAGTATTTCTTATTTCGATCCCAAACGCGTTTAAAGCATTTTGGGTTATTGCAAGTGGATGAGATATCTATTTTTCATTATCACAATTATTTCTTTCACAAATATTGTTCGATCAAATTTCATTGACGCTATTGAATATATTTTGAAAGAGGATTTCTGAAAAAAAATATTAACAATTTGGGCATGACGAAATTAAGATAATTGGGAAAATTGGTTGCATTCCGAAGACGCACTGTGCAATACATTTTTATACTCTTTCAATGTGGAGAAAAAAATTGTAGAAGGTCTCTTTTCATTCTATTCTCCTGACAGCCTCATTGAAACGTAATGTCCTTATATTAATTTTCAATATTGCCAACATTCTTTAAACCCTCATGTGATGAGTGATAAAAGAAAAAACTACAGTGCGGAGAGTTGTATTTATGCGTGATTTTTCGATGTTCCCAACGATTTCCTCATCTGTGTTCTCTTGAATGTCTCGATTTTTTCACTCTGATTATCTCACTTCTCCATCATCAATTTATAAATAGTATTTCGAAAGATTTCTGAATACGTAGAAGTTTATTTAACACCTTCACCCATAGAAACGATCGTCCTCAGTAACTGTTTCGTTACGTATTCAATAAATGCTTGCAAGAAATAATTCACCAAAAATCAATCCGTTCGTTTTTGCTTAATTGAAGTAATCGTTTAAACTCTCCTGAAATATCAGTTCTTTCGAATGAATAAAATGCAATAAAGAACGTACTAATCATGTTTCAGATGTTTTTAGATATGAAGAAAATTTCAAAAACTTATTTCTCCGTTAAATATCATTTTTAATGACACAGGAATTGCTCAATCGTTGTTTTTTCATTCAATTTCAAATTTTGACAGTGTCAAAAATTTTTAACTCTAAATAAGAGAAAGCATTCAGGTTCGTTTTTAACTTCTGAACTCTCGTAACTCGGAGGCTCGAATAATCCCATGAAGCTTTTGATCTAGAATATATTCAAAGCAATTTAAAAACGTGATAAAAAATGATTTACCTTCCGAGATGTATCAATGGCTAACACAAAAAATACAGACGAACGATCTCAAAACAATTGCAAAGTTGGATAAACCGTTAAAAAAATCATGTTTCAGCAGTGAATTTCCCCGAAAGAGTTGATTTCTTAAACTACTATCCTTCCGGTGTATACAAAATTAATAAAAAGAACGAGTGAGTTACGAAAACTTCATTCTAATGATGGATGATTTAACGACTTTGCGCAATTTCATCCACAGGGAAAAGAAAGCAAATATTTCAGTGGTCGAACTCTTTTTCGAATTTTCACTTCCGAAACGATTTCTTGATTCCATTAAAGCTTTGCTTCGTTTTATTGATTATCGAATATGTAAAATAGAAAATAATAATCAGCCAAATAAAGTGATGCTGGATGACAGACGGAAATGAAAAAATCGTTTGCAGTGAATATAGATGTATACTTACCTGAAAGAAAAAAAAAAGAGAAAATAAATCAAAACGTTTGTAGCTGTTACTGAAACGAGATAATTATGTTTTTCAAACGAATAAAAAACCAACTCGTTTTTTTTTGTAGCGCTCAGCGATTTAATTATTGCAAACACCACGACTGCGTATCTACGTGGATGTTGTCAGTGTAAATCAACAAGTTGCAAATAAAGTAATGTAGTCATACAGAATAATATATCCTCGGTATTCCTCCATACGGGCAACTTATTTCTAAAATAAGACGTGCATCGGACACCTTTCCATAGTTTCATAATCGCTTGAAAAGTTCCCACAGTCAATTCCGGCTGAAAAATATATTCGCTGAAATATTTTATTTTATCGGTGCCTCGAAACAACTTTATTCTACATATTGCAGCATTTTTTCTAATGCCCTCGGAGTTGTTACTGCATTATATAGTGTCGACGAACATTCGTAATCTTTGGTAGAGTAGAAAAAAAAATTCCAACGAACTTATAACATATTGTATATTTCCAAATCAGTTTTCGTCATTCAAAGATATGTTTTCCAAGAGAAACCTTTCATTGATACCGACACGCAAAAACTGTGTCCTAGGATCATCGAGTAAAAAATCCTGGAAGTAAACAAGTTACTGGGGCAACTTTAGCTTCGATTCCTGTAATGTTAGCCACATAGCGTTATCACATGTCACATATCACGCACAGGATGAGCTGAGGGAAACGAAAGTTTATACGTTCGTCAGAAGATTTTCTTTCTAATCGATCATTCGTGAGTCTTGCTGCCACTTCTCAGACCATTATTTTCTCAATGTTTTTTTCAAATGATAATTCTAATTTGCAACTGAATTTTTACTAAACACTGCAGTCAAAATATTGGAATAATAAACTTGGTATTTGACACACGTTATGAGGTGAAAAACGCTGAATTCATAACTGCAAGGTAAATATTGGAAAAAAAAATAGCATGAATTCGAATTAAAATGAGATAATATTGAAAAATTTCGTCGACATTTGCTTACCTCGGTCTCAATTTCGACGATTTCGGTTTATTTGTACATCATTATATCCGACGATTGATACATGCACATGTAAGCATCGCACAAAAGTCTCTTCGCGTGTTCCGGTAGTTGACGATCATCGGTTAACTCGCTCAAGGAATTAGCGCCTTCTTCGCTCAACCAATATGGAAAATCAGGACATGGGACCATCTCGGGGATGTTGTAACCGTTCTGCTCACCTGCAAATTAAACGAAATTGATTATGTAAAAAAATAAACGACACTTCCGACCAAATGTAGACACAAAAATATATTCGAACCTTCTCTGTCAGCCATGGAATCAAAAAAGCACCATGGAGCTTCAGATCCCGAGCCACATTTAACGAAAGACACGTAGTGTGAAGTTTCGATGCAAACAACGGCGGACAGCTCCAAAAATAGTCGTGGCACTGGACAGTGCTCTTGCAAAATGATGAATTCAGTCGGTATTTCGAGCTTCTTTGGTTCGTGATTCGTTCGTCGTTCGTGACGATGGACCTGAAACAATGCTTCGTTTCATTCATCGTCAAAAATTCGCGTCAACGAAAAAAATAATCACAGGAATCTGAAAACCCTGGTTGGAAGTAAAATTGGCAATCACGTAACATTTACATGTTCAAGTACTCGCAGATTTTCAACGAAAATTACCTTTTCAAGACAGTGCATACAAAATGCTATGCTTTCAAGGCCGACACCGCACTGTCCATAGCATTCTTTGCATTCGAATTCCGCCAATTTTCCGCAAACAGTACACTGCCGAGGAGCTGTAACAAGCGCACGATTATTGTATTATTTGATCTGCTTGCGCGTCAATACTTCAGCTGTATAAATAAATTATTATTTATTTCCAAGAAAGATTATCCACTGGGCATAATTTCTTCGGGCGCATTATTACCGTTTCAATGAATCAATATACTATTACCAACCATTTGTAGAGACGAGTCGTTATCGATTTTGTAATTGATAAAATTATACTCAACAGTCTTCGATGATATCCGTCACGTCTAGAAGCAGTGTTGGTTGAATTTTCTGATACATTTTAAAGGATTTTCCGAAACGTGGCATTTGGATAATTAGACAGGATGGAACCTCTTTCAGTCTGATGTTACTCGTAAGGAAACTCTGCTCGAGTAATTGCTGAACCGTTGGAAAGCTGAGATGATCGTCTTTCTCAACGAAAAGCTGATAATGGTAGGCATCCTGGCCGGAACTCAATTTCAGGAATGGTTCAGCGTTTAATATCTGTGCGACCAGAGACGTTAGGAATTCCTCGGGATCTATTGGAATTGAAGAAAAAAAAAAAACAATCACTTAAACCGTCGGTTAACAACAGAAATCTTCAGAATCAGAACGTAAAATATTCAATAAATCAATGCCAAATTTCAGCGTGAAGATTATTGTAGAAAAGACAATGAGCGGAAATCGCTTAATCTTGGATACAGACACGCTGCACATCTTGCCTTGGAGGGCTGAGAATTTTCTTTTTAACCGATATTTCGCTTTACCTTTTTCTTCACTAGTAAGGCCGGACACCGAGGAAAGTTTTTCGAGCAGCATTCTTAGTTTCATAACTCTGTCGGCTTTAACAAGCATGTTCTTCCTCAAAGGGTTCACTATTTCCTCGCGCAAAACTCTTTGCACTTCTTCGTACTGTGGGCAATCCTTTTCATTCGGCGGCCTAGAACAAGTAACGTGTAAGAGCTCCATTCCCACATTTCACTTAGACGGTCCGATTGATGGATTTCTTCGTTTCTCACTTGAATGACATCGAAAATTTTTATTGTCACACTTAAAACTCAATACGCCAGGATTTTCTATTCTTAAAAAGTGAAAAAAACACAAAATAATTTTTTCCGTACTGAAATCCATGGAATTCTAGAAAGCTGCTTAATATACCTGAAGAGTAAATTGTCGAAAACGCTTGTGAAAGCGAACATACTGAATAGAGTTGCGTCCAAGTAACACGAATTATGATGCCCTTGTATACCTCGATATTTTCCACATATACTTTCGAGATCTGCCTCGACGCAAATTGGTCTTACAATCCCTGTGACTACAGGATTCTCGCTCGATCCGAAGTCACTCCCATTTAGCTTGTACATATGGTCGTCAGCCTTTGTACAGAGAAATACGAGGATAAGCTTCGATATTAAAATAGAACTTGAAAATTTTTCGTTCATTTCATTACTCCTGGTAGGTTGCTAGAATTTCCCAAAAAATTGAGTTTCTCATTCTTTTCTCGTAATATTGAACGAATTTCGTAATATTAATTGACGTAAGTTTCTTCATAATTTTGAGAATGGGGCAGATTCGAGCAGAAGCTCGAAAGAGCTACAAGCAAGGAAAGAATTCGTCTAATTTCGATTTTTTATTTCGAAGCCTGTTTCCACAATCATCTTTTAGAAAACGTTGCTAGATTTCCTTCCGAATAACACCATCCGATTAAAGTAAAATAAAATTGTATTTACGAGTGTCATATCGAATGGTTGACAGTGTTCCACCTCCGTGAAAATGGCTCGATAAGGTCTGCAGTGAAAATATCTAATACCGTTGTAAGTTCCGTCTGTGCCAAGGGTATGTTGTCCATCTCCCTGGAAAGTATACATTTTATAGTCTCCTCATAAATCTCCAAAGTATCTGCATTCATTTGATTTAACGATTAGATTATAAGTGAAAGTTTAAGATTTTAAGTGAAAATTGGGGATTAGATTGAATTTAACTTCATCAAATAATTCTGATTGCTGAAAACGTACGACTTCAATACCGAGATTCAGTTATTACCAATTCAATAGCTGCGATTGTTTTACCAGGAGTAACACCTGGAGGTGTGCCAATCCATCGTACGACACCGTAGCGAGTTTCAGCACCTAGAGAAACTTCGACTGTAGAATCCACTTTCACATCTCCGGTATCTTCGCTCTTTGGAATTCCATTGTTTCCATATTTCTTGGGCAAACTGTCTGGGAAGATAAAACCCATAAGCACATGTAATCATCATCTATATTCTGGCCTTAATTCCACAATAAATCGTTTCAAGACACACGAATGGTCAATCCAAACCATTAAAATAATCACTTGCTACAAACGTTTTGACGTTTCAACCGAAATCATGACTTTTTTCGTTTCAAATCAGACTCCTTACGTCCGGACTAACTTTTGATAGTTTTCCAATGATTGTAACAGTTTCAAGATAGAAGAAACTTTTCCTGTTTTCAATCACTTCAGAAACGTTTTTGTTTGCATCGAATTATTTCAAGTGGTATTGGATTTTTCAGAATTGTCACTTTAGGTACGCATTATTCACAGTTATTTCACGTGGTTCCAAGTCCTTTTATATTATTTTGAGAAAGATGGTTTAAGGTTTTTTTATTGAGGCTTTAAAATGTTTCAAAGTGCCTTCAGGTTGTTTTGGGTTTGTTTAGGGCGAGATGGCAACACTCCATTTCTTTGGCTTACTGTTCTCGTTGAGGTTCACGCGATCGTAGCACGTATCCAAATCACTGTACACGTTCGATTCAATGTCGCTACTCCATTTGTGCTCGAGTACGAAAGTTGGAATGTTTTGTAACGCAGTAGTCATATTTGCGTCAATAATATTAGTTTGTGAAAAAGAGAGAAAAAAAAATATGAAAATACGAGGCGGTGGGTATGTCCGAATAAACGAGACCCGGGCAACGTGGCTAGTGTACGCCTCGCGGCGTGATTGGTATGAAACTTCCGAAAGCTTGGCCTGCCAGCTCGGTCGCTGGCTATTTTTAAATTTCCTGCTTATTAGCGTGCGCTTCTGCGGGCTACGAACAACCTCCCAATCCCTCGTCGTATATAAATTCGAACTGCATTAAGGTTCGATTTGAAGAATCTTCGTATTAAAATGCACCAAAAACTTTCTAATTATCCAACACCATTGAATAGCATAAAACAAAACTTTATCAAAATCGAACTCATAAAAAATGTCAAGGAAATTCTATTCGGATTAAGCCGAATAATATTGAGAAGATTCTCAAATTTAGTTTATCTCTATTCAGAATACAAATTGAAGTGCAGAGAAAAAATGGTAGAAAATATCGTAACACAGAAAAATAAATTAAAATTCTTCATTCAATAAAACTTTTCGAGATTTTACGTCAGGAAATTGGAAGATAATTTTGCGTATTAATGTCGCGGGGTTTATAAGCGCCGAGGGCCTGTAATGCAAAGCGGATGCGAAAAAATCGATTTTTTTCGTCTACATTCATTTCATTCGCACCTAAATCATTCAAATTATTTTTCGAACCTCTTCTTCAGATTTTTTCTGTAAAAATAAGCGTCCACACGATACTTGTAGAAAAAATTTGTAGAAAAAATTTGCAGAGAAATTGTAAGTACTGTGACAGAGAAGCGGATTTTTTCACAACTCAAATAACGAAAACAATTTTGATGTTATTACCGGGAAAATCGAAGCAGTCGTGATTCCTCGAGAGCAGAGAACTCGCATCGTTGACGAGTATTTTCGACTTTGCAGATTTATGTGCAACTTTTGGAACCAAAGCGTTACTCAAATGTGGCGATGTGTCTCTGTTTGTATTATTGTTGTTCCTGTCGTCAAAGATGTTCAACCGTTCGTCAAAAGCAGCACTAAAATCTGATGGAATCCTTTTGCCGTTTGTAATATGATTATTGGACGAACTTTTCGACGGTGCTTCAAAATAATATTCGTTGCCCACGTTTTCCATGCTCAAAGATTTTCCTGGAAAATTGATGAAAATAGTAAGACAATGAACAAAAAAATTCTTTTAAATTCAAAAGACAAGAAATTTTATGAGTCAACTGAAAAAATTTTCTTCACAAATATTAATTTTTTCCCTGCAAAAAAAGAATTTACTCCAATGTTGATTATTACTCATCCCTAAGGTTTCAATAGAATATCATGAACGAAAAAATTTCATACCAACTTCACTCGATTTTGCTTCTTCGGAGAGTCCAAGTTCAAAAGGATATACATCACTCAATGTTGCCAAAGTCAAATTGCTTATCGGGCCTGCAGGGAATTGTCTAGTTGAAGTAGTCGCTGGTACAGATTCACGATCCTCCTGAAACACAATTTTGCCTTCCATTCTCATAGACACCTTTGTTTCAAGATCCCAAGAATTAGAGACTTCACATTTTTATTCTATTCAAAGAATACAAAGGATTACTATTTCTTTGTAAAAAACTCAAGGTAGTAAAATTGATTCGAGCTTCACAATTTCAGTTTTTAAACTTATTTTCTGCTTTTTGTCTGAACAGGCACACACTTGGTAATTTTCAATTGACTTTGATTTGTTCTCTCATTTGAGAGGCTAGATCATCAAGATTATGTCTACGCTAGCAAAATCAATATAAACGGACCAGCAATTCAAGACCAAAGTAAAATCCAGGTCCCAGCTCGGGAACAGGTCTGATGTATCTTATAACTGCCAATGTTCTTTCGGCATTACGAGGTGATTGATACCAAACATTGATGTCTTCTTTGAACCTGGCGGCTTCTTGACAAAATCTTTCGTTACTCGCAATTTTGACTCTTTTCTGGAGCACTGGTACAGCAGCAAGAAATTCCCAAACTAAGGGCGGTACTTTGATGAGATCGATTTTGTGACAACGCCATTCGGTTTTATGCCATATTTTTTCATCATTGTTCGGGCTATTGACGCGTATTCGAAGACCCCCGTCTGACTGTTCTTCCCTAACCTCAACCAACATACCAAGGGGTAACTCGGTGACATTGACATCGCACGTCCCAGAGATTCGACTCAAAACAGTATTTTTTTTGGCAATGTAATAACACATGAGAGTGGATGAATTTCGATCCTCCATCGTGGTGTTTTTTTTTCACGTTCGCTGTCTTTATGTCTCTCGTCAAGCCTGACACCATTTTATATTTATTTTTTTCATTTTACTCTTCAATCACACGTCAAAGTCGATTATTCAGTGCCTCCGATCCTAGTTTTTAATTATGATAATATGGACTTGGAGAAAACGCGGCTTGAGATTGACAGCGACGCAACGACAATGACAGATTAACGTCAAGCTAACGTGACCAGTGACCATCATAACCTTTCACCTCCACCCTTATGCTCTGGATCGGTTTTTCATTTTTGTTTTTTGACAATTGTCAACACTTGTGGTTCATTTGTAGGAGATTGGTACAATAAGTTTAGAGATGAATCTTCGTAGACAATTGAAATTGTCCTATCACTGTTATAGCCAATAGCCCAGCGATTGGAGTTGAGAACACGAAATTTCTTTAGATATCAAGTACCAAAATCTATACGAGAATATTATTTTAATTGATTTTTCAAAAAATAATTAATTACTCAACAATTCAACTATAATACCATAAACCACTATACGACCACCAAAATATTTATGAAAAGTAAAATCAATATCATTTACATGGAAGTGGAAGGAGCGGCTAACCAGTAGTGATAGTGATCTTCGTTGGAGCGATATAGCGGCGATCATATCAATGAAAAAACAGCATTGCCTTTCGAGTCTGAACCTAAACATTCGTGGGCCGGTCACTGAATTATTGTGATATATACACAAACGCATAGATGTCGAATTAAGGAAGAAACTAATAGATTGATACAAAATAACGCACTGTCAAGAAAATTCGTGATATTTATAATTTTGAGATTAGAAAAATGCAGAGTTGCCACAGAATAACTGCAAATCTTTGTAGGTTACGTATTTTTGGAATGAAACATAACCCTAGTGTTGTGAGATTTTTTACTACTGATAAAATCGACACAACTGAAACATCAGGAAAATCGGAGGAATTCAATGAAAATAAAGAAACTGTCGAACCTAAGGTTGAACTAAGTGGTTTTGCAAAGGCATTTGCCAAATTTTCCGAGGCAGAACCGCCAAAAAAGGAGGAAGTTCAAACTTTCGCAAATTTACTGCGTCACTCCAATTTTGTTGATGTAAGTCCTTCAACTGAATTGTAGATTTTTTTGGTTTGAAACTTATATCCTATGGTCTTGGTAAGTACATACAGCTTTTCAGAAACACGTGAAACTTTATGTTCTTGTAGTTAGGTGATCCAGAAGGCAAAATCGTCCCAGGCAGAATATTCCACGTAGTTGGCGATGATTTGTACATCGATTTTGGTTGGAAGTTCCATTGTGTTTGCACACGTCCAATGAAGAATGCAGAGTATGAATCTCAATTATTATGAAAGAATTTGATTCAGTGCAGACATTTTTAACATCTTTATTATTTTCAGGAGTTATGTTCGAGGCGCTTTGGTCCGAGTTAGGATAAAAGACTTGGAATTGTCCACAAGATTTTTGGGAGCCACAAAGGATCTCACAATTTTAGAAGCAGATTGCGTACTCACCTCATTAATTAGTACACCTATGAAAAACGTTGCCGTAGAGGCTGTAGAATAATAAAGTTTTCTCTGTCTTAAATAAATATTTGTTACTCGCATCTAGCATTGATTATCTGGATCATCATAGTTTTTAAATGTTGTTCATAGATCGGAGCGCAAGAAATTTTCAGTTGCTCCCTAGAGGTAATTTTACCTTGCAACACATAACTGCTGTCACCGATATGTACATTCTTGTTCACATTATTTCAATATGATTTCCAATAGTGATTTTTATTACGAAGTTAAATTATTTTAAAAGACATTTTAAATGTTGTAACCAGAACAGATAAGTTTTCATAGAATATTCGCCATTTCACCACTAGCCTAAATGTCCTGATTGAACCAATGGCTAAAAATCTGCTCTGATTCTAAGAATCTCTGAAATAGCTCTCAGAACCATTATTATAACTTTTTTTACCAAAATCAACGAGCGAGGCCCAGACATGTGGGTTCTAGTTTTTTTTAAACGTTCAGGAGCTCAAATTCTATGGTTCAAAACTTACCGATCATCGTTCCCCTCTTTCGAACGTTTGTTTTCCATTTTTCTTTTTCAAGTAGCTGACATTTTATGATACTGAAGACAAATCGAACTCAATTTTGGACGAGCTCTGCTTTTTTTTTATTTCCTTGAAATATATTTGTAATAAACTTAGGTTTCCGCAAAGTTTGGAATATTTTTGTAGGCGTTATTATGTATAACTAAATTTCATGAAAAACCTTCCGTATACAATACTGGGGAATTAGATTCCGACAGTGGAAACATTATATACCAGAATGGCCAGGTGTAGCATGGCAATGCAATGGAAACAATCAAGTATACACATTGCTGTCATAGTGACAACAACAGAGCATGACCATCGTATTAAATAAAAACAATAAAAGGCCAAATCATATTGTATTCATTTTCAATAAAAACGAGTTTTTAATTGATTCATTCAATTAGCCGTGTCATCTCACATTTTTATGTGTATTTTATTTTGTTCTTTTGCAATATAACCTCTCTACGTGGAATCGGGACCATGTACACTGGAATTGGAACTATATTATAATGGAAAATCAATATTTTGAAAAAGAAAGATTGATATGGTCCACTTGCCACATAGTTATGAACATTTGAAAATAAAAACATCGAATTCTCGAGAAAATCTACTCACAATCAGTTATAGGTAACCAAGAAAACGATTTGAAAAAAATCAAGGGGATATTACGATGCACAGGGAAATAAAATAATTGGAACTAACTCAGAAAATTAAAGAATCTCTAATGGCTAATTTAGGGTAAAATACCCCGAATGTTTTAATGTGTATCGAGGGAATTTTGAGAGGCAATTTTGAGCTTGCATTCTGAACACTTTCAAAGCAATAGAATATAACTGACGAGAAACTCAATTATTGGCTTCTTTTCATGTAACATAGAGCCGATTTTCAATTTCGGAGTAAGATGTATCGTCTGACACAACTTCGAGTCATTGATTCTTTAAAAACTAGATGTCATCAGTATCCAACATATCCCCCTCAGTTCGGTGATCAACTATGGTGTTTGTGTCCTTGTCCAAAGCAACAGCATTACTTCAATACAAGTACGTTTAATTTGTGTACGAGAGACGGGCCTCAAACACATTTTTGTTGATATTCGACATACGAGCAGATGACAGCGCTACATAAATGTGCTTACTTCGAAATACCGTTCCGGCGGATAACCTTGCAGCTCTAACTAGCGCACCAATCAGATGCTAGCTGATCGGTGATTGGCCCGCTAGTTCGATCCCACAAAGCATATATAGGCATGGGACGGTATAACAGTCATCATTCGTGCTCCGAACATCGGAAGCTTCTCGTCGTGACTTTACGAGCTCCAATCACTCAATCAACATGTCTGGACGCGGCAAAGGTGGAAAAGTAAAGGGAAAGTCAAAGACTCGTTCCAACCGAGCTGGACTTCAATTTCCCGTGGGAAGAATCCATCGTCTTCTCCGCAAAGGAAACTACGCAGAGCGAGTTGGCGGAGGTGCTCCAGTCTACCTCGCTGCCGTCATGGAATACTTGGCCGCTGAAGTTCTTGAGTTGGCTGGCAATGCCGCTCGTGACAACAAGAAGACCAGAATCATCCCTCGTCATCTTCAATTGGCAATCCGCAATGACGAAGAGTTGAACAAACTTCTCTCAGGAGTTACTATCGCTCAAGGAGGTGTCCTGCCTAACATCCAAGCAGTACTTTTGCCCAAGAAAACTGAGAAGAAGGCATAAACCTTTTACTTCGATAAGCAAACTATCGGCCCTTTTCAGGGCCAAAAATTCATTTTACGTATGAAAACTCTAGACACAATTTTTTTGATGGTACACGGGGGTGCTTCTAAAAATTTAAGTAAATCCAACCTCTGGATCGGTTGATTCACCAACTAACGACTGCCTACTTTGATCAACCGAAGACATTTTTAATTGATTCGAGTGGGACAAGTCATAAAGGTAGCAAAACCACCGAGTTAAATAGACAAATTTAAAAAATAATGCATTCGGTGCAACACAAGTATCTACCAACCCTCCAGTTTTATTCGTAAATTTTTGGAGTAACTCCGGATCGGAAATGATCGATTTTCTAGAAATTTTCAATAATGCATATAAATTTTTGTTGCTGTCATATACAAGATATACAGATGTATATTGATAAAAAATTTCCCTGACATCAAGTAACATTGCTTTTACTAATGTTGGATTATGTAAATTGTTAATACCAACTTCGCAACACTTTTAGTTTTTCCCACTTGAACGAAAGACTAGAATCTGTTGAGTAACATTCATTGATGTTGAAAGGTAATGACTGTCTCGTTGAAGATATTCGTGCAGATTTGGGATTGAGTTTAAACTAATTTGATTTGCAATTTTCGGCTCCGAGATTTCTTTTAGTTTTTTTCCAAACATATATAATTGTCATGAATTATATTTCCCGCCTCGCTGTCGGGATTACAATTATGTAGTGACTCGAGTCCACACCATAATACATAATTCAGTATTGGAAACTAAATTTAGTTTTGTGTTTTTAGTTAGAACCCAAGAAAAAATTTTCAAATATGAAGTCTGAATTTTGGCTCCACTAATGTTGCAATTCATTCTTTCTTTACTGCAATTTCTCGATTTTGGAGGAGAGCGAGTGTTGCACTGAAGATTTATTACGTGATGTGATACCATTACCGTGGCTTTTGATGGAGAAAAAAAATGAAATTTCAATAAAATTACAGAAAAAAAGAACGTCTCATTATTACGCTCTCATGACAAAAAGTATTTGTGATCGGAATTAGAGCCTTCGTTATTTTTTGATGGCCCTGAAAAGGGCCGTTGTGATGTCTAAAATAGACTTAAGCACGTTCACCTCGAATACGGCGTGCGAGTTGGATGTCTTTTGGCATAATGGTTACTCTCTTTGCGTGAATGGCGCACAAGTTGGTGTCTTCGAAAAGACCAACCAAGTAAGCTTCGCTTGCTTCTTGGAGAGCCATTACAGCGGAACTTTGGAAACGAAGGTCGGTTTTGAAGTCCTGAGCGATTTCACGAACGAGTCGTTGGAAAGGCAGCTTGCGGATGAGAAGTTCGGTGCTCTTCTGGTAACGACGAATTTCACGAAGAGCTACGGTTCCAGGCCTGTAGCGGTGAGGCTTCTTAACTCCGCCGGTCGCTGGAGCACTCTTGCGAGCAGCCTTAGTCGCCAACTGTTTACGGGGGGCTTTACCACCGGTGGACTTACGCGCAGTTTGCTTGGTACGAGCCATTCCGGAGCAAGTTGATTCTTCGACAGTAAGAACGGTAATAAAGATTAGACCGAAGACACTGCCTTTTTTAAAGCCTTAGCAAGCTTGAGGATACTTCTCATTGGTCGAAGGACGAGTGGTGGGGATGACGATTGGGGGGTCTATAAAACGGGGAGCAACTGCTCCGAATTCAGTTTCGTTCTGACTTCCGACGAAGAAGTTCTACCGATTATACTTGCAACATGACTGGACGTGGAAAGGGAGGAAAGGGATTGGGAAAAGGAGGAGCCAAGCGCCATCGTAAAGTTCTTCGTGACAACATCCAAGGTATCACCAAGCCAGCTATCCGTCGTTTGGCTCGTCGTGGTGGTGTCAAGCGTATATCTGGATTGATCTACGAAGAGACCCGTGGTGTTCTCAAAGTTTTCCTTGAAAACGTCATCCGTGACGCTGTCACTTACACCGAACACGCCAAGAGGAAGACCGTTACTGCTATGGACGTTGTCTACGCTCTGAAACGTCAAGGTCGCACTCTCTACGGCTTTGGCGGTTAAATACCTTACTGCGACTAGCATCGATACACAAACGGCCCTTCTTAGGGCCAAAAAATTTTTTTAACGAGAACACGATGTTTACATATTTATACTAATAACGCTACTTTCACAGATGTAAGAGATGAGTAATAATTTAGATATGCAGTCATCGACCCTTACAGAAGCATCTTCAGCTAGAAACTTATTTTACCATGTGCAAGGTAGGAGAAATCAATTTATGATGAAAATGAGACTTGAACGCGCAATAAAATATAATTACGAAAACAATATGAGAAGGAAATATTGAAACTACCAAAATTCTAAAATAAAAATTTTAAATACGAACATGAAAAATTGGATCTCTTATCGATGAGGTTATTCAAAATCTCGTTCATCAGCTAATTTTTTTACTGTATTATATTTATTTTTTTGTACGCATAACATTCTAAACTTGCGTTCAAAATTAAAACGACTTGTTAGTGGTTTTGTATATTTCGATAAGTACATTTTCTTAAAAAAAAAAGCATTGTACGCTTTTCCCATGCAAACTTCAAAGGAAAAAGAATGAAGTTACAAAAGGCGCAACGAATTCGTTTTTTCCTATCGTTTTATCTTTACTTTCTTTTTAACGTAATTTATTAATTTATTTAATTTTCTTTCTAACGTATATATACTATTTACGATGCATAGTTATTCCGAGATCCTTCCAGGCCATAAGCGATACTATGCGTTGAATATACAAATTAAATCATAGCCTCGAAAAGACGATAGTCCAGACTAAATTAATCCATTTTTTTATTCTCCAGAATGTAAAATCACATGAAATTTTCAAAAATCTGACCAGGTCAGATCAGCGATCCCAAAAACTCCATGTTTAAACTGGTCGGGCACATACGCATTTCAAAATAGGCGAACGAAAAGATAAAATGATGATGACCTAACCCTCGAGTTCTACGTACAATAGGCAAATCCTAACGATAATGACCAAGTTAAAAGAAAAGTATTGAATATTGGAATAATTGTGATCACTTGATTTCAGTTCGCAACTTATTATCATTGCTCTGTCACCAATTTCAACATTAAATGTTGATATAGAAATCGAACTTCGTCGGACAACGGCAATTACCGTTTTGTCAACAGCATGTTCTACGTTTAGATTTTTTGTTGGCCCTAAAAAGGGCCGATTGATGTTCGTAGGAAGTAATTACTTCGAGCTCGTGTATTTAGTGACAGCTTTGGTGCCCTCACTAACAGCGTGCTTGGCAAGTTCACCAGGCAACAGGAGTCGAACAGCGGTCTGGATTTCCCGAGACGTGATCGTTGATCGCTTGTTGTAATGAGCGAGACGAGAGGCTTCAGCAGCGATACGTTCAAAAATGTCGTTGACGAAGCTGTTCATGATGCTCATCGCCTTGCTGGAGACTCCAGTATCAGGGTGGACTTGTTTAAGTACTTTGTAGATGTAGATAGCGTAGCTTTCCTTCCTCTTACGCTTTTTCTTCTTGTCAGTCTTCGTAATATTCTTCTGAGCCTTGCCGGCTTTCTTGACAGCTTTACCACTGGCTTTGGGCGGCATGATTAAAACTGTTTTCTCGAAATCTACTTATGAAGCAGTCGGAGTACAGAATACAGAATGACGGAACTTTAACTTTAACTTTTAAAAATCTCTTTTATTCATGTTTTTCTCTACAAGTTGTTTGTACATTTTTGGATTGGTTTGCTATACCTATTCCTTGGAATTTAACTAGCTTATATTTTTGTTTTGTGTGTTTTGTTATGTGTTTTTGATTTCAGAGTGTTTATGTTGGGTTATTATTTACAGGTTAAAAGTTGAAAAAAGTACCTGTTTGTCATGTGTTTTCCTTAATCCTACTTAACTTATGCTTAAACTTAACGTGGTATTTACAATATTTACAGAATGTACAGTTTTAACAGTAATAGTTTCTTAAGATGTTAGTAATATGTGATGCGGTAGTTTATATTTTATTTTGAATGGCGCATTCTTGTGTGTGTATGTGCCTATGTTTTTTAAGATTGGGAGATCAAGATTCTCGTAAAACTTTTCTGTCTTGTTGTATATTTCTTCCTTAATTGTTTTGACTTTAGATAGTTCATGTATGCTTCTGTTTGTTTCATGCCATTCAGCTTTAGTGATTGCTCGTAATATTTTATTTTGGAATACCTGTAGTCTGCTTATGTTAGTTTTGCATGTGTTACCCCATATTGGTGAGGCATAGAGCGTTATGGGTTTAATGATAGCGTTATATAAGAGTAGCTTGTTTTTCTCACTTAGTGCACTTTTGTAACCTATTAGATAATGAAGCATGCTTTTTATTGCTTGCCCTTTCCTTTTAATTGTTTCTATATGTTTAGTAAACGTCAGCCTGTCATCTAGTGTGACTCCTAGATATTTTACTGCTCTTTTGGGTTCTATTATTGTGTTGTTCATTGTGAATGCTGGGGTTTTAGTTTTTTTGTTTTTTCTGCTGAAGATTACAAGCTCTGTTTTTGATTCGTTGATTTTTATTTTCCATTTGTTAAAGTGTTCGGCTATTAAGTTGAGGTGATTTTGTACATGGTTTTGTGCCAGTGCTTTGCTCCACGAGCTTGCATAGATTGCTGTGTCATCTGCGAACAGCGCAATTTCAGTGTTTTTGGTTTTCGGTATGTCGTTTATGTAGTACAGAAATAGAACAGGCCCCAGTATGGATCCTTGGGGAACTCCGGCTGCTATTTTTTGGGTGTCTGATTTTTCTCCATCTACCAGTACTGTGAACGTTCGGTTTTTGAGGTAATTGGCTATTATTTTTGTTAGATACAGCGGGATGTTTAATCTTCCTAACTTAAATATCAGTCCTTTGTGCCATACGGTGTCAAAAGCCTTTTCTATGTCTAGAAGAGCGAGCGCTGTAGATTTGTTTTTATTAAAGTTTTCACTAATGTGGTTTGTGAGTCTCGCTAACTGTTGCACTGTGTTATGTTGTTCCCTGAAACCAAACTGTTCCTGTATTAGTTGCTTATGTGTTTGTTCGTGTATTTTCAGTCTAGCCAGTATGATTTTTTCAAATACCTTACTCATGGTTGACAGAAGGCTAATGGGACGATAGTTTTGAGGAAAAAGTTTGTCTTTTCCAGGTTTGGGAAAGGCTAAAAGATTGGCGTGTTTCCAGCTGGTTGGAAAGTGACTTCTTTTGAAGCTTGCGTTGAATATGTATGTGAGTTGTACTATCGCTTTCCTTGGGAGGTGTTTTAGCACTATGTTTTGTATTGAGTCTGGCCCCGGTGCTTTTTTGGGTTTCAGTTGTTTAATTGCTTGCGCTATTTCACTTGGGGTAACATAGCTGATATCGTTTGCGTTTATATCTGTACTTGTTAATTGTCTGTATTTAGAATTGATGAGTGCGCTATGCCTTCGCGAGCTCATGTCTTCTGTTATGTGGTGCACCTTTTCAAAGTTTTCTGCAAGTGCGTTCGCTTTCTCCTTACTACTAATGGCTAGCCCCTGGGTGCTATGTAAAGTGGGGAGGGTAGTGGCTGCTTGTCTGGTGAAAGCCTTTGCCATTCTCCAGATAGAGTTGTCTTGAACCTTTAAGCTTTTCAGTTTGTTTTCCCATGCTGTATTAGAATGTTCTTTAATTTTCTTTTTAATTGTGTGGGAGAGTAGGTTACGTATGTATTTGTAGTACAAGTTTTGCGTAGATTGAAATTTTCTTCTCATCTTATTTCTGAGTTTTATTATCTTAACGATTTCTTCTGGCAGTGTTGGTGTTGTGTATTTTAGCTTTGTTATTGGAATTGAGAGTTCTATCACTTCTTTAATCTGATCTGTTAACTCCTTTGTGCAATTATCTATATCAGTTTCGCTCTTTAAATTGGTTTTTAAGGTGATTTTTTCGTTTAACAGTGCTGAAAATTTTTCCCAGTCCGCTTTTTTGTAGTTGAGGTGGTGACTTTCTATCGTTTGCACTTGTGCATGATTCAAATGTATCATTACGGGTAGATGATCTGAGTCTAGTTCATTAAGGGTTTCGATTTTGAGGCTGTTCATGTTTTTAACCAACGCAAAATCTACTACACTTGGAAGTGCGTGGTTGTAAGGATATAGTGTGTAGTTATCCGGAGCTAAAAGCGATATACTTGAGAAACAGGTATATCTGAATATTGTTCTTCCATTGGCATTATTGTTTGTACAGTGCCAGTTGTTGTGCTTTGCGTTATAGTCCCCGACAGCTAACACCGAGTTCCCAGATGCGAATATTTTATTTAAGTCTGCTGTGTTTATTTTTATTTGCGGTCGGGCATATACTGATACTATTATTTGGTTGTTTTGTAGTTTGATACCATGCGCTTCAATATTTGTTGTGTCGAGGTTAATTTCTGAGCACGTTATGTTATTTTTTACAAAAATGGCTATTCCGCCTCCTGTCATGTTCCCCTGCCTATCTTTTCTGTAACACTTATAGCCCGGGAATTTACATTTATGGTTTGTAAGTAACTTTGTCTCATTTAATAATAGGATGTCTATTTTATATCTATCTATAATATTCATGACTTCTCTAGCCTTGCTCTTAATACCATTAGCATTCCAGTGCAAGATTTTTAGCTCATTTTTTATCGAATGCGTTGTTCTATACATACTTCAGGATGACGTTATAGAATACTTGGCATTTGGAAACATGGTCATAGCAGTTTACTAGTTTTGTGTTTAGCTCTTTAAACATACTGAGCATTTTATTGAAATCACATAACGTCTTCAAGGTTTGCATTTCTTTTATTATATTTGTAAATGAGTCATTGTCGTTTATGGACTGTTGTTGTTCGTGCGTTACTATTGGTCTATTCTGCGTGTTATTGTTTTGCTGTGATTCTATGCTTGTTTTATCTTTAAATCTTGGGTCTCTGTTACCTGTTTGATCCTGAATTACCTTACTGCTGTAAGAGGAATTGCTGCTGCGTTCATCTCGTCGTTCTGTAGTTCGTTGTTCTATGTTTTGGTGCTGGTGGGATGATCTGCCTGCTGTCCTGATTGTGCTCTGAAGCGGTGGGAAAGAGGACAGTCCTGGAACTGGTTCTCTGCTCGCTGCTTTGCTGCGGTTGTTCATTTTGACCCCTTGTTGTTGTTTCTCTGCTACTCTTTTGAGATGTTGTTTGTACGTTTCGCACGATGTAGCGTTGGCTGGATGCTCCCCGCCACAATTCGTACACTGCGGCTTTGTTTCCGGGGCCTTTCCGCAGTCCTTGGTCAAATGCTTTTCCATGCATTTAACGCATCTTGGTTCTTTGTGGCAGAATGCTGTGCCATGACCAAAGCCTTGGCATCTATAGCACTGTGCAATTTTTTTCGGGTTTTTGTAAGTTTCCCAAGTGATGATAACCGAGCAAATGCTGCGTATTGCCCTTAGTTGTCTGGCGTTTGTTTCCGGATCGAATGAGGCAAAGTATAACACTCTGTTGGGGTTTCCATTTGCTCCCTGGTTCATTTTTTTGATTTTGATGGGTTTGAAGCCTGCTTCGGTTAAATCTTCCTCGATGTGGCTTTCATCTAAGGCTGGGAGTCCTCTGATGACATATTTTTTGATTTTTTGACTTGCTGTTGCATAGGTGTGGAAGTCATATTTGGCTTGTTCAAACTGTTTGATAAGTTTGGCTGCGTCCTCCTGCGTTTTTGGTTGCACGTTTATTGTCGTGTTGGTGAATTTTAGAGTTGATCCTTTGAAGTTTTTAATGATGTTGAGATGTAGTTTTGCTTTGTCTTCTGCCGTGAGCTTTTCGTTATTGATGATAATCGGTGGCACCTTTTGTTGCCTAGTTTCTGTCTTTGTCTCTTGCTGCGAAGTCGTTGACATATCGCTTTCCGACTCGCATTCCGAAAGACTGTCGATTTGGTCTCTTGCCTGCGCGTTCACCCTGATTTTGGTCTGTTTGTTGTTGGCTTCACTTGGATCGTCCGCTGCCGGAGCTCTCCGTTTTTTTGAATTTTTTCCCATGTTGAGGGAATTATTAATGGGTCCTTCTGAATCTTTCGACGCACCTTGGCGTAGAATCAGTTTCACTTTTCTTTTTTCTGTTATTTTTCCTGTTTTCTTTACACTAGAGTAAAAGTTTCCTGCGTCGCCTCCTCTCTGAGTCGAGTCGCGCGAGTCGAATCCGGAATCCAGAATCCAGAATCTTTTTCTGAGGCTCGTGATCACCCTTGACGGAACCGCTTAGAGGAGTCTATATAAAACAGAAAACACTCCGATCAGCGCACTTTCTTAGTGAGGAGAGTGGGGATAAAATACTGACCAGCGCACCAATGAGAGATCATATGGCTAGGGAACACATGTGATCCACTAGAGCGGCTCAAAACATTCCGTCGCAGTGGGGGGGATTGCATCAGGGCATAACAGATGATTGCTTTGTTCGCACTAGCGCGCCAATCGGATGCTAGCTGATCCGTGATTGGCTCGCTAGTCTTATCCCATAAGGCATATATAGGCATGGAACGGTTTACCAGTCATCATTCGTGCTCCGAACATCGGAAACTTCACGTCGTGACTTTACGAGTTCCAATCACTCAATCAACATGTCTGGACGCGGCAAAGGTGGAAAAGTAAAGGGAAAGTCAAAGACTCGTTCCAACCGAGCTGGACTTCAATTTCCCGTGGGAAGAATCCATCGTCTTCTCCGTAAAGGAAACTACGCAGAGCGAGTTGGCGGAGGTGCTCCAGTCTACCTCGCTGCCGTTATGGAATACTTGGCTGCTGAAGTTCTTGAGTTGGCTGGCAATGCCGCTCGTGACAACAAGAAAACCAGAATCATCCCTCGTCATCTTCAATTGGCCATCCGTAACGATGAGGAGCTGAACAAACTTCTCTCCGGAGTTACTATCGCTCAAGGAGGTGTCCTGCCTAACATCCAAGCAGTGCTTTTGCCCAAGAAAACTGAGAAAAAAGCCTAAACATTCATCTTCGATAAAACAACGGCCCTTTTTAGGGCCAACAAATATTTTTACGAAGAACATTCATCACAAATCTTACAGTATTGTAGCATCATTTAATCAATATGTTCTCTTTTTTACCTACGTTCCAGTCCATTTCACTTACATGATGCATCATACTTGCTCCAACACTAGCGTCGCTTCATTGACAATGCCATTCGAAAGGAACAAATGTAATAGTATATTACACACCTAGGGAGGGAAAATAGACTACTTCAAACCGCGGGCAGAATTGTCACCCGAGCCGAAGGCGAGGGTGATAAGCACGCGGTTTGAGGTGCTCTAATTTCACTCCCGTGGAGTGTATACGATTTTTCTGTCCGACGCAGGCGGAATGCGGCAACTTCGGCACGCGCAGCGGGCCGAAAGTTGCCACTTTCCGCCCGGAGGGCTGAAAAGAAATTTAAAACTTTCAATATTCTCAGCTATCAATGACCGCCATATTCCTGGCAGTCACAAAACCCTGCGTTAACAGGGATGGAGTAAATTGTTCGAGTTCAATTCTAGGCGCTATTTCGAACATGCTGAATATTATTCTCTCCTTCCAATCATATTTTGCCATATATTGATTGTTTTCGTCGATCTCATTTTTCACGTGTGCAAATTGAATCATTTCGACCCTTATTACGAATTGAACACCCGATTTCATATTACACTAGTTTGAGTATTGGTCATCAACTTCACCGTCGACACTTTTTTCGTTTCAAGAAACACTCCATTCCGAATATACCCATCAATTGTGCTTGCATCTATGATATTGCTAACAATTAGAAGATGTTTTTTCAAAATTCCTGTATATTTTAGAAACTGATCGATTCGATTCTCTATATTCGAATCTTTCATACTTAACCTAATTTTCTGAAACGTCCACGCGTGTGATTTCGTGTTAGATGATAGGGTCATTGTAAATATCTATTTACTTCCATTGACATTTTTTGGAACAAGATTGATTCATTTTATTTCGAAATCACGCAAAGTAATTCTTGTCTCTGTCACTATTTTCATCTGAGTATGTCAGGATTGCATCGGAGTTTGATTTTTCTTCCAATATTTATATTTAAGAATATTTTACTCCGATACTCCGATTTTCAGGTAGCACAGTCCATATATTCCCCGAAGCATCAGGCACTGCCGATAACGTGTTAACTGTTAGGAACTTACTCAATAAATATTTAAAACATTTATAAAGTTGAATCAATAAGACTTAATCGTCGATACCTGATCAAGGGAAAGGACAACATAGAATTATTCTCTACAGAAAGTAATTGAGTTATATATAAGTGAACAGTTAAAACTAAATGATCCACCATCGTGTTTCTAAAAAAAACTCGAAAATTTGACGTCTTCCTGGCTTTTCCTATAGAAAAAATTTGAGTATTGTGCATTCAAGTAGATTTGAGATCAGATATGATTCTTCGTTATTATTTGTTGGCCCTGAAAAGGGCCGTTATGATTTGCGAATGAACTTAGGCACGTTCACCACGAATGCGACGAGCAAGCTGGATGTCTTTCGGCATGATCGTTACTCTCTTGGCATGAATGGCGCACAAATTGGTGTCTTCGAAAAGACCAACCAAGTAAGCTTCGCTTGCTTCTTGGAGAGCCATTACAGCGGAACTTTGGAAACGAAGGTCGGTTTTGAAGTCCTGAGCGATTTCACGAACGAGTCGTTGGAAAGGCAGCTTGCGGATGAGAAGTTCGGTGCTCTTCTGGTAACGACGAATTTCACGAAGAGCTACGGTTCCAGGCCTGTAGCGGTGAGGCTTCTTAACTCCGCCGGTCGCTGGAGCACTCTTGCGAGCAGCCTTAGTCGCCAACTGTTTACGGGGGGCTTTTCCACCGGTGGACTTACGCGCAGTTTGCTTGGTACGAGCCATTTTTTTAACGAAAGAGATCAACTCAGTCAACGGATCAACACTGAATGATCGCCTTTTTAACTTTTTTTTTTTTTAACTTTTAAAAATCTCTTTTATTCATGTTTTTCTCTACAAGTTGTTTGTACATTTTTGGATTGGTTTGCTATACCTATTCCTTGGAATTTAACTAGCTTATATTTTTGTTTTGTGTGTTTTGTTATGTGTTTTTGATTTCAGAGTGTTTATGTTGGGTTATTATTTACAGGTTAAAAGTTGAAAAAAGTACCTGTTTGTCATGTGTTTTCCTTAATCCTACTTAACTTATGCTTAAACTTAACGTGGTATTTACAATATTTACAGAATGTACAGTTTTAACAGTAATAGTTTCTTAAGATGTTAGTAATATGTGATGCGGTAGTTTATATTTTATTTTGAATGGCGCATTCTTGTGTGTGTATGTGCCTATGTTTTTTAAGATTGGGAGATCAAGATTCTCGTAAAACTTTTCTGTCTTGTTGTATATTTCTTCCTTAATTGTTTTGACTTTAGATAGTTCATGTATGCTTCTGTTTGTTTCATGCCATTCAGCTTTAGTGATTGCTCGTAATATTTTATTTTGGAATACCTGTAGTCTGCTTATGTTAGTTTTGCATGTGTTACCCCATATTGGTGAGGCATAGAGCGTTATGGGTTTAATGATAGCGTTATATAAGAGTAGCTTGTTTTTCTCACTTAGTGCACTTTTGTAACCTATTAGATAATGAAGCATGCTTTTTATTGCTTGCCCTTTCCTTTTAATTGTTTCTATATGTTTAGTAAACGTCAGCCTGTCATCTAGTGTGACTCCTAGATATTTTACTGCTCTTTTGGGTTCTATTATTGTGTTGTTCATTGTGAATGCTGGGGTTTTAGTTTTTTTGTTTTTTCTGCTGAAGATTACAAGCTCTGTTTTTGATTCGTTGATTTTTATTTTCCATTTGTTAAAGTGTTCGGCTATTAAGTTGAGGTGATTTTGTACATGGTTTTGTGCCAGTGCTTTGCTCCACGAGCTTGCATAGATTGCTGTGTCATCTGCGAACAGCGCAATTTCAGTGTTTTTGGTTTTCGGTATGTCGTTTATGTAGTACAGAAATAGAACAGGCCCCAGTATGGATCCTTGGGGAACTCCGGCTGCTATTTTTTGGGTGTCTGATTTTTCTCCATCTACCAGTACTGTGAACGTTCGGTTTTTGAGGTAATTGGCTATTATTTTTGTTAGATACAGCGGGATGTTTAATCTTCCTAACTTAAATATCAGTCCTTTGTGCCATACGGTGTCAAAAGCCTTTTCTATGTCTAGAAGAGCGAGCGCTGTAGATTTGTTTTTATTAAAGTTTTCACTAATGTGGTTTGTGAGTCTCGCTAACTGTTGCACTGTGTTATGTTGTTCCCTGAAACCAAACTGTTCCTGTATTAGTTGCTTATGTGTTTGTTCGTGTATTTTCAGTCTAGCCAGTATGATTTTTTCAAATACCTTACTCATGGTTGACAGAAGGCTAATGGGACGATAGTTTTGAGGAAAAAGTTTGTCTTTTCCAGGTTTGGGAAAGGCTAAAAGATTGGCGTGTTTCCAGCTGGTTGGAAAGTGACTTCTTTTGAAGCTTGCGTTGAATATGTATGTGAGTTGTACTATCGCTTTCCTTGGGAGGTGTTTTAGCACTATGTTTTGTATTGAGTCTGGCCCCGGTGCTTTTTTGGGTTTCAGTTGTTTAATTGCTTGCGCTATTTCACTTGGGGTAACATAGCTGATATCGTTTGCGTTTATATCTGTACTTGTTAATTGTCTGTATTTAGAATTGATGAGTGCGCTATGCCTTCGCGAGCTCATGTCTTCTGTTATGTGGTGCACCTTTTCAAAGTTTTCTGCAAGTGCGTTCGCTTTCTCCTTACTACTAATGGCTAGCCCCTGGGTGCTATGTAAAGTGGGGAGGGTAGTGGCTGCTTGTCTGGTGAAAGCCTTTGCCATTCTCCAGATAGAGTTGTCTTGAACCTTTAAGCTTTTCAGTTTGTTTTCCCATGCTGTATTAGAATGTTCTTTAATTTTCTTTTTAATTGTGTGGGAGAGTAGGTTACGTATGTATTTGTAGTACAAGTTTTGCGTAGATTGAAATTTTCTTCTCATCTTATTTCTGAGTTTTATTATCTTAACGATTTCTTCTGGCAGTGTTGGTGTTGTGTATTTTAGCTTTGTTATTGGAATTGAGAGTTCTATCACTTCTTTAATCTGATCTGTTAACTCCTTTGTGCAATTATCTATATCAGTTTCGCTCTTTAAATTGGTTTTTAAGGTGATTTTTTCGTTTAACAGTGCTGAAAATTTTTCCCAGTCCGCTTTTTTGTAGTTGAGGTGGTGACTTTCTATCGTTTGCACTTGTGCATGATTCAAATGTATCATTACGGGTAGATGATCTGAGTCTAGTTCATTAAGGGTTTCGATTTTGAGGCTGTTCATGTTTTTAACCAACGCAAAATCTACTACACTTGGAAGTGCGTGGTTGTAAGGATATAGTGTGTAGTTATCCGGAGCTAAAAGCGATATACTTGAGAAACAGGTATATCTGAATATTGTTCTTCCATTGGCATTATTGTTTGTACAGTGCCAGTTGTTGTGCTTTGCGTTATAGTCCCCGACAGCTAACACCGAGTTCCCAGATGCGAATATTTTATTTAAGTCTGCTGTGTTTATTTTTATTTGCGGTCGGGCATATACTGATACTATTATTTGGTTGTTTTGTAGTTTGATACCATGCGCTTCAATATTTGTTGTGTCGAGGTTAATTTCTGAGCACGTTATGTTATTTTTTACAAAAATGGCTATTCCGCCTCCTGTCATGTTCCCCTGCCTATCTTTTCTGTAACACTTATAGCCCGGGAATTTACATTTATGGTTTGTAAGTAACTTTGTCTCATTTAATAATAGGATGTCTATTTTATATCTATCTATAATATTCATGACTTCTCTAGCCTTGCTCTTAATACCATTAGCATTCCAGTGCAAGATTTTTAGCTCATTTTTTATCGAATGCGTTGTTCTATACATACTTCAGGATGACGTTATAGAATACTTGGCATTTGGAAACATGGTCATAGCAGTTTACTAGTTTTGTGTTTAGCTCTTTAAACATACTGAGCATTTTATTGAAATCACATAACGTCTTCAAGGTTTGCATTTCTTTTATTATATTTGTAAATGAGTCATTGTCGTTTATGGACTGTTGTTGTTCGTGCGTTACTATTGGTCTATTCTGCGTGTTATTGTTTTGCTGTGATTCTATGCTTGTTTTATCTTTAAATCTTGGGTCTCTGTTACCTGTTTGATCCTGAATTACCTTACTGCTGTAAGAGGAATTGCTGCTGCGTTCATCTCGTCGTTCTGTAGTTCGTTGTTCTATGTTTTGGTGCTGGTGGGATGATCTGCCTGCTGTCCTGATTGTGCTCTGAAGCGGTGGGAAAGAGGACAGTCCTGGAACTGGTTCTCTGCTCGCTGCTTTGCTGCGGTTGTTCATTTTGACCCCTTGTTGTTGTTTCTCTGCTACTCTTTTGAGATGTTGTTTGTACGTTTCGCACGATGTAGCGTTGGCTGGATGCTCCCCGCCACAATTCGTACACTGCGGCTTTGTTTCCGGGGCCTTTCCGCAGTCCTTGGTCAAATGCTTTTCCATGCATTTAACGCATCTTGGTTCTTTGTGGCAGAATGCTGTGCCATGACCAAAGCCTTGGCATCTATAGCACTGTGCAATTTTTTTCGGGTTTTTGTAAGTTTCCCAAGTGATGATAACCGAGCAAATGCTGCGTATTGCCCTTAGTTGTCTGGCGTTTGTTTCCGGATCGAATGAGGCAAAGTATAACACTCTGTTGGGGTTTCCATTTGCTCCCTGGTTCATTTTTTTGATTTTGATGGGTTTGAAGCCTGCTTCGGTTAAATCTTCCTCGATGTGGCTTTCATCTAAGGCTGGGAGTCCTCTGATGACATATTTTTTGATTTTTTGACTTGCTGTTGCATAGGTGTGGAAGTCATATTTGGCTTGTTCAAACTGTTTGATAAGTTTGGCTGCGTCCTCCTGCGTTTTTGGTTGCACGTTTATTGTCGTGTTGGTGAATTTTAGAGTTGATCCTTTGAAGTTTTTAATGATGTTGAGATGTAGTTTTGCTTTGTCTTCTGCCGTGAGCTTTTCGTTATTGATGATAATCGGTGGCACCTTTTGTTGCCTAGTTTCTGTCTTTGTCTCTTGCTGCGAAGTCGTTGACATATCGCTTTCCGACTCGCATTCCGAAAGACTGTCGATTTGGTCTCTTGCCTGCGCGTTCACCCTGATTTTGGTCTGTTTGTTGTTGGCTTCACTTGGATCGTCCGCTGCCGGAGCTCTCCGTTTTTTTGAATTTTTTCCCATGTTGAGGGAATTATTAATGGGTCCTTCTGAATCTTTCGACGCACCTTGGCGTAGAATCAGTTTCACTTTTCTTTTTTCTGTTATTTTTCCTGTTTTCTTTACACTAGAGTAAAAGTTTCCTGCGTCGCCTCCTCTCTGAGTCGAGTCGCGCGAGTCGAATCCGGAATCCAGAATCCAGAATCTTTTTCTGAGGCTCGTGATCACCCTTGACGGAACCGCTTAGAGGAGTCTCGAATGATCGCCACTTGGGATGTCGTCATTTATAGCCGTACTGGGCATTTCGGACGTTTTCATTGGCTAAAGGAGACATGGAAGGGATAGCCAAAAAACCCTCGTAATTCGAGCCTCTTATGCACGTTTTATGTAGATACTCCAAAATGAAACTAAGTTCACACTCAGTTCATCCTATGGCGAAACGATTTGAGAATAATGGAACTGAATTTAAAATCGTCGGAGAAAACGGACATTAGTCAGTTAATACAGTTGCGTCATTCCTGACATGTCTAAGCTTTTGTTCATTATTGAACGTGGAAAGGGCGAAAATGGATTGGATAAAGAAAGCGCCATCGTCAAGTTTTTCGTGATCACATGATAAAATTCAGGGCGTGCTGCTATCACGTAATCAGCGATGACATTTTTTTGCAGATGTTTTATGCACCTAGTTGAGTATATGATTTTTTTGGTCAACATATACAGTAGTATTACTCCGGGGTAAACATTGCACCTCCAAAATATATCACTGACCAATGATATCACGGCTACCCCTCTAAAAAAGTCAGATGTGATTCAAAAACATTGGACAGCTATTACATATCACATTGGCGAATTATCAGTACAATGACTCGAGTCAAACATATTCAGAGCTCGATTGAGAGATTTTTTAATTGTAATTGAGAACTTTCTCAACTATTCTAGAAAACTTTTTGACACTGCATGAATTTAATAAAAATATTAGCTATCACATCGATTAACATCATTCGACAAATTGCGAAATAAATGTCAAAAATGTTACCGAAAAGGTCATGCGATTATCATGATATAATTTATCAAACATAGTCGAAAATGTAGTGTCTTATTGGTGTAAGCTGAGTATGAACTTTTTCAGAAGTGAATTTAGTTAGAGTATCCATTAACTCAGGCTTGAAGATCAGATCACTGACGAATTTGTAATACGACATATACTGCAATATCTACTTAAAATGCGCCTGCAGTTGTAAACGTCTGCATCTGTCTCGAGAAGTTAAATTTCTCACATCATCTATTTGAGGAATAATAGACTAATAATATGCAAGCATCGTGTTCACGTTAGAAAAATTTGTTGGCCCTAAAAAGGGCCGTTTGTGTATCGATGCTAGTCGGCGTAAGGTATTTAACCGCCAAAGCCGTAGAGAGTGCGACCTTGACGTTTCAGAGCGTAGACAACGTCCATAGCAGTAACGGTCTTCCTCTTGGCGTGTTCGGTGTAAGTGACAGCGTCACGGATGACGTTTTCAAGGAAAACTTTGAGAACACCACGGGTCTCTTCGTAGATCAATCCAGATATACGCTTGACACCACCACGACGAGCCAAACGACGGATAGCCGGCTTGGTGATACCTTGGATGTTGTCACGAAGAACTTTACGATGGCGCTTGGCTCCTCCTTTTCCCAATCCCTTTCCTCCCTTTCCACGTCCAGTCATGTTGCAAGTATAATCGGTAGAACTCCTTCGTCTGAAGTCAGAACGAAACTGATTTCGGAGCAGTTGCTCCCCGTTTTATAGACCCCCCAATCGTCATCCCCACCACTCGTCCTTCGACCAATGAGAAGTATCCTCAAGCTTGCTAAGGCTTTAAAAAAGGCAGTGTCTTCGGTCTAATCTTTATTACCGTTCTTACTGTCGAAGAATCAACTTGCTCCAGAATGGCTCGTACCAAACAAACTGCGCGTAAGTCCACCGGTGGTAAAGCCCCCCGTAAACAGTTGGCGACTAAGGCTGCTCGCAAGAGTGCTCCAGCGACCGGCGGAGTTAAGAAGCCTCACCGCTACAGGCCTGGAACCGTAGCTCTTCGTGAAATTCGTCGTTACCAGAAGAGCACCGAACTTCTCATCCGCAAGCTGCCTTTCCAACGACTCGTTCGTGAAATCGCTCAGGACTTCAAAACCGATCTTCGTTTCCAAAGTTCCGCTGTAATGGCTCTCCAAGAAGCAAGCGAAGCTTACTTGGTTGGTCTTTTCGAAGACACCAACTTGTGCGCCATTCACGCAAAGAGAGTAACCATTATGCCAAAAGACATCCAACTCGCACGCCGTATTCGAGGTGAACGTGCTTAAGTCTATTTTAGACATCACAACGGCCCTTTTCAGGGCCATCAAATAATAACGTAGCACTGTCTGATCGCATATTCTCTATTTTATATAGCCGTAATAACAAGACTAACTATGGATTTTCAACTGGATTAATTTTTTTTCAATCCGTGATCACAATATTGATAACCAAATAGTGTAAAATCGTCCATGTGAGCCCTGCCGGATTTTTACATACCTAAACATAACCATTTTTCGACTTGTCTCCTTTTGAGTTGGCCTCTCAATAGAAGACTACGGGTGAAAAATCTTTGAACAATTACCTTTGATAATCAGTTCAGGTAACAATCGATAATTCAAGATACTTTTCCAGCTCATCTGCCACTTGGTAATTTGATTTTAAACGCGTGAATTATTGAACCACATTGCAATTGACTCACGAATTCACAAAAAATTCGTCAGATAATTCAACCATTATCTGTATCAATATTAAAGTATAACCACTTGGAGATACAAGTTTTGCCGGTGAGTGATTCATAATAACGGACTCAGATTGATATTTGGAGCTTGTGTTATAATAATTTTCACGAGGAAATCATCGGATAGATTTTGGATGAAGATATAATGGAAAAACAAAAGATATTGTGGGTAATTTTTTAACCTCTAGAGGACCGGAAAGCCGATATATCGGCTCGCCCTGTAATATGAACTTTATATTTAATTGATACGTGATATCAGATACTAATTTGAGCACTTTTCAAGGGCGATTTCAACTCTCAAACCCGCTCCCCTCTAAAGGTTAATCTCAAAGTGCCGTGAAAAAATCCTAAAAGCTTCGATTCAAAGCACTGCATTTTTTCTCAGTTTCTCGAAGTTTGAAAACATCGTTTCCGTGATATAAAAAATGCATGCTATCTCAAAATAATAAAAATGCTAACTTCAAACAGATTTTTGGTCTTGGTTTTGCTATAATTGTGATCTGTCAGTTACACCTTATTCTCGGATAAAATGAGAATAACGCGTATTCATATTTTCTTTCAAAAATCAAGCTAATAATAAAATAAGAATAAACTGTGTAACATTTTTACGGACCGAACAACTGATAATTCACCTCAACTAGAGCATCGGTTTTGTTCACGTTTTGTATCGACAATCACCAACAGAAGTGTCCAATATATGATTTTTAAAAGATCGGAATTCAATATCAGTTAGCCAAGTTCACGGAGATCCTTCGTCGCAAATTAACAAAGCGTTCCAATGAAGAAACCAACTGTAGGTAAGCTGTTCTTTCTCTCTCTTTCGCTCTGATTGCACACGCCTGTGCGCAGACGCATTTGTTACCGTACAGTTTGAACAGGAAATCATTTTCAAGCGTGGAATCATTCATTCCATGGTCGAGATTAGTTGGTCTTTGGCACTGATCTCTTTATGGAAATGACGACGACGAAACTTTGCTGGTACAAGACGCTTAAAAAATTAGTTGACAGTGAAAATTGGCGAAAACTATGACCTTGAATATGAAGGTGTTGCAAGCCAGAAAACGATTTTTCGTTCAGACGGTACAACCGTGCGTACAGACACGCGCAGATGGGAGAGACAAGGAAGAGCTTTCCTACCGCCGCTTTCTCTCTCGGAACACAAAGTGCGCGTTCCAATATTAGTGATTTCAGTGTTGTCAAAGCGCCAAAGCCGCCAAACTTGATTGTCATGGCATCAGAAAGATACAGTTTTTCATTAACAACATTCAGGTAAATATTGCATAAAAATACTTACTATTCGCAAAAATAAAGTATTTTAGATCCTCCAATCATTCGACATTTTTTATACCGTCGCGAAATAGCAATTCTGTTAACAATTAAACATGTCTAACCTCACTAATTTTTGTCCAGCATTTTAATGAACTATAATCGCCCTGCATGACTGGATCGTTGTAATAATTTTTGTTCCTCTATCAAGAACATTAATTTCTATAAGAGTCCAGTATTTTTAACTATTGCTACATGAGAATGCAAGGAAATTTTTTTCCCAGTATACTTAATTTAAATTATTTTCAAAATTGGAATTTTTTCTGAAATCACTCTGTCACATTCCCAAAAAGGGTTCAATATAGTTTTACCTATTTCTAATAAAATATAATAAAAATGAATACCATTATTATGTGTTGTAGACCTTTTAAAAGATATCTTTCTTCAGGCATATTGCATTCTTGAAAAGTATCAAACTCAACATTAGCTCAAGAGCCGTAGTCCGAATAATAAAGTGTCTTGAAATAATTCAAAAACTGTACAAGTTTGCTGTACTGTAGGAAAACAAGATAACTCTCTTTTGACAGAGCCCAAAGTTTCTATGCACAATATCATAAAATTCATTAAATAATAAATTCAAAAATAATGATAAAAACGTTTTTATATTCTCAACAGTCCTTCGGGCAAGCTGGTGCAGATTGAGTATGCTCTCGCAGCAGTTGCAGCTGGTGCTCCCAGCGTTGGCATCAAGGCTTCCAATGGCATTGTCCTTGCTACGGAAAACAAACACAAATCTATTCTCTACGAAGAACACAGCGTGAACAAAGTGGAAATGATAACGAAGCACATTGGAATGGTTTATAGCGGGATGGGCCCAGACTATCGACTGCTAGTTAAACAGGCCCGTAAAATGGCCCAACAGTATCTTCTGATTTACCAGGAACCTATACCAACTGCTCAACTTGTGCAACGAGTTGCCATGCTCATGCAGGAGTACACTCAATCCGGGTAACTTGTTTCTACATATATTTTAGCACAACGATCCCATTCTTTAGTCAACTGTCAAAGGATAAATATTCTAAACCGAATAACAAGATTCCAAAAATAATACAGAAAAAGGGGAAGAGTCATACATTTTTAAAACGTTAATCATTTAATACATCTTGGGAAATCTTGGGCTGCAAAATGGTTGCAAATACTTCCTTGCAAAAAAATAAAATCAATATTATACTGTGAGCAGTTCCACCAAAAAAACTAGTAGTAGAATTATGCAATAAATACTATGCTTTTTTGATCTATTATAGCCAATCTTTTTTAAAAAAATCGTTTTTCCACAGAATAAGAAATACAAGAATTGAGATTCGTACATCAAAAGAAACCAAATTTTGTAAAACATAAACTAATTTATGAGACAATCGAATAAATTGATCATACGCTATGTTTTTTACATTGAATATAAAAAAAATTGACGCTTGATAATCAAAAATTAAATATAGAATTTTCTCTGAGTTCTGTGTAGAACAGGTGTTTTGCAAGTGAAACAAATCAAAGACACCTCTCAAAATATATGTGTTCAGAATATTAACAGATTTTCTTATTAATTTCCATGCTATTGCAAAGCGAGGAGTAGCTGATAGTTTCAATGAGTTACAGTTTAACTTGATAAATTTAAGTCGATTTGCTGTAACGTCTCTTGACGTGATAATTTTATAAATATTACCAAAGTTCCTCCAGTAGAGTTATATTAATTATGATTATTTATTGTACAATAATTTTTCCAATATATTTTATTATACTGATATTTCATGATTTTATCGGAGAGCAGAAAAGTGCAAAATAGTTGCAACTTTAAAATTCGATCTACGAGGAAATATCGATTAACGAAAACGATTTGACTTTCATTTAAAGCGGTGTTCGTCCGTTTGGCGTATCTCTCCTGATCTGCGGTTGGGACAACGGCAAGCCGCATCTCTTTCAATGTGATCCATCTGGTGCTTATTTTGCATGGAAAGCTACCGCAATGGGAAAAAATTTTGTAAACGGCAAGACATTTTTGGAAAAGAGGTACAGCGAAGATTTGGAACTCGATGATGCCGTTCACACAGCAATCCTCACACTGATAGAAGGTTTTGAGGGTCAAATGACAGCGGATAACATAGAAGTTGGAATATGCGATGAGAATGGTTTCAGACGGCTCGACCCCTCAAACGTCAAAGACTACCTGGCGAACATTCCGCAATAACATGTAGTTGAATCTTGATTGTTTATGAAATAAATATAATGAAAAGTGTTTACCAAAAACAGATTCATTCAATTTTACGATTGCTTCTCTTCCGGTGGTCATAGATATAATATTATTTTTTGGATAGTCCACAGTTGTTTCATGAATTATAAGAGCTAACTCGAATGGTATTAAAACTTTACTTTGAGTTATAAATTCGAACTAAGTTTATTTCACAGAAAATGCATATACTAATTGAACATTTGTGCAACAAGTTTTCATACGTAAAATAAATTTTTGGCCCTGAAAAGGGCCGATAGTTTGCTCATCGAAGTAAAAGGTTTATGCCTTCTTCTCAGTTTTCTTGGGCAAAAGTACTGCTTGGATGTTAGGCAGGACACCTCCTTGAGCGATAGTAACTCCGGAGAGAAGTTTGTTCAACTCTTCGTCGTTGCGGATTGCCAATTGAAGATGACGAGGGATGATTCTGGTTTTCTTGTTATCACGAGCGGCATTGCCAGCCAACTCAAGAACTTCAGCTGCCAAGTATTCCATGACGGCAGCGAGGTAGACTGGAGCACCTCCGCCAACTCGCTCTGCGTAGTTTCCTTTACGGAGAAGACGATGGATTCTTCCCACGGGGAACTGAAGTCCGGCTCTGTTGGAGCGAGTCTTAGACTTTCCCTTTACTTTTCCACCTTTGCCGCGTCCAGACATGTTGATTGAGTGATTGGAGCTCGTAAAGTCACGACGAGAAGCTTTCGATGGTCGGAGCACGAATGATGACTGGTAAACCGTTCCAAGCCTATATATGCTTTATGGGATAAGACTAGCGGGCCAATCACGGATCAGCTAGCATCCGATTGGCGCGCTAGTGCGAACAAAGCAATCATCTGTCATGCCCTGATGCATTCCCCCCACTACGACGGAATATTTTGTGCCACGCTAGTGGATCACATGTGTTACTTAGCCATATGATCTCTCATTGGTGCGCTGGTCAGTATTTTATCCCCACTCTCATCACTAAGAAAGTGCGCTCATCGGAGTGTTTTCTGTTTTATATAGACTCCTCTAAGCGGTTCCGTCATTCTGTATTCTGTACTCTGACTGCTTCATAAGTAGATTTCGAGAAAACAGTTTTAATCATGCCGCCCAAAGCCAGTGGTAAAGCTGTCAAGAAAGCCGGCAAGGCTCAGAAGAATATTACGAAGACTGACAAGAAGAAGAAGCGCAAGAGGAAGGAAAGCTACGCTATCTACATCTACAAAGTACTTAAACAAGTCCACCCTGATACTGGAGTTTCCAGCAAGGCGATGAGCATCATGAACAGCTTCGTCAACGACATTTTCGAACGTATCGCTGCTGAAGCCTCTCGTCTCGCTCATTACAACAAGCGATCAACTATCACGTCTCGGGAAATCCAGACCGCTGTTCGACTCCTGTTGCCTGGTGAACTTGCCAAGCACGCTGTTAGTGAGGGCACCAAAGCTGTCACTAAATACACGAGCTCGAAGTAATTACTTCCTACGAACATCAATCGGCCCTTTTTAGGGCCAACAAAAAATCTAAACGTAGAACATGCTGTTGACAAAACGGTAATTGCCGTTGTCCGACGAAATTCGATTTCTAAAATCAACATTTAATATTGAAATTGTGACAGAACAATGAGATAATAAGTTGCGAAGTGATCACAATTATTCTAATATTCGATACTTTTCATTTAACTTGGTCATTATCGTTAGGATTTGCATACTGTACGTAAGACTCGAGGGTTGGATCATTTTATTTCTTCGTTAGCTGTTTTTAAATACACATGTAACCGACCACTTCAAACGTATATGGAGTTCTGGATTACCTCCGACTAATCTGGAGTCAGATTTTTGTAAATTTCATGTGATTCAACATTTGGGAGGAAAAATATGGTTCAAGTATGGGCTATTGTCTTTTCAAAGCTATGATTCCATTGGTATATCAAGTCATAGGATCGCTTATGCTTGTAAAAGATCTCTCGACAACTATGCATATATACGTTCCTATATACGTTAAAAAAAATCAGCGGACTCGTTGCGCCTTTTTTTAACTCAATTAGTGTTAGTCTGTATGGAAAAAGTGCAAAATACTTTTTCTTGAAGAAAATGTATTTATAGAACTGTACAAAACCACTACCAATCACGTCGTTCTAGGTTTGAATTTAGAACGTGATAGGGTACAAAAAAATAAACAAATAATTTGAATTAAAAAAAAATTCAATAACAAATTTTAAAAAATTTGAGACAACAGTACAATTCAATTTTTCATTATTCGTATTTGGAATTATTTTTAGAATTGTGGTAGTTCCTAATATTTTTGTTCTCATTTCGTTTCCAGAATTAGTTATTGCGTTCAAAAGTCTCACTATCACCAATTGATTTCTCCTATCTCACATGAACAAATAAGTTTCTAGCTGAAGATGCGTTTGTAAGGGTTGATGACTGCATATCTAAACCATTATTCATTTCGTATCTATGAAAGAAGCGCTAGTAGTATTAATATGTAAGCATAGTGTTCCCGTTAAAAAAATTTGTTGGCCCTAAAAAGGGCCGTTTGTGTATCGATGCTAGTCGGCGTAAGGTATTTAACCGCCAAAGCCGTAGAGAGTGCGACCTTGACGTTTCAGAGCGTAGACAACGTCCATAGCAGTAACGGTCTTCCTCTTGGCGTGTTCGGTGTAAGTGACAGCGTCACGGATGACGTTTTCAAGGAAAACTTTGAGAACACCACGGGTCTCTTCGTAGATCAATCCAGATATACGCTTGACACCACCACGACGAGCCAAACGACGGATGGCCGGCTTGGTGATACCTTGGATGTTGTCACGAAGAACTTTACGATGGCGCTTGGCTCCTCCTTTTCCCAATCCCTTTCCTCCCTTTCCACGTCCAGTCATGTTGCAAGTATAATCGGTAGAACTCCTTTGTCGGAAGTCAGAACGAAACTGATTTCGGAGCAGTTGCTCCCCGTTTTATAGACCCCCCAATCGTCATCCCCACCACTCGTCCTTCGACCAATGAGAAGTATCCTCAAGCTTGCTAAGGCTTTAAAAAAGGCAGTGTCTTCGGTCTAATCTTTATTACCGTTCTTACTGTCGAAGAATCAACTTGATCCAGAATGGCTCGTACCAAGCAAACTGCGCGTAAGTCCACCGGTGGTAAAGCCCCCCGTAAACAGTTGGCGACTAAGGCTGCTCGCAAGAGTGCTCCAGCGACCGGCGGAGTTAAGAAGCCTCACCGCTACAGGCCTGGAACCGTAGCTCTTCGTGAAATTCGTCGTTACCAGAAGAGCACCGAACTTCTCATCCGCAAGCTGCCTTTCCAACGACTCGTTCGTGAAATCGCTCAGGACTTTAAAACCGATCTTCGTTTCCAAAGTTCCGCTGTAATGGCTCTCCAAGAAGCAAGCGAAGCTTACTTGGTTGGTCTTTTCGAAGACACCAACTTGTGCGCCATCCATGCCAAGAGAGTAACCATTATGCCAAAAGACATCCAACTCGCACGCCGTATTCGAGGTGAACGTGCTTAAGTCTATTTTAGACATCACAACGGCCCTTTTCAGGGCCAACAAATAATAACGAAGAATTACATCTGATCTCAAATCTATTTGAATGCACAATACTCAAAGTTTCTATAAGAGAAACCAGCAAGACAAAATTTTGGAGGTTTTTTTAAAAACACGATGGTGGATAATTCATTTAGTTTCAACCATTCACATATTACTCAATTACTTTCTGTAGAGTATAATTCTATGTTGTCCTTTCCCTTGATCAGGTATCGACGATTAAGTCTTATTGATTCAACTACATAAATGTTTTAAATATTTATTGAGTAAGTTCCTAACAATTAACACGTTATCGGCAATGCCTGATGCTTCGGGGAATATATGGATTGTGCTACCTGAAAATCGGAGTATTAGAGTAGAATATTCTTAAATATAAATATTGGAAGAAAAACCAAACTCCTATGCAATCCCGACATACTCAGATGAAAATAGTGACGGGAACACAAGAATTACTTTGCGTAATTTCGAAAAAAAATGAATCAATCTTGTTCCAAAACATGTCAATGAAGCAAATAGATATTTTCAATGACCCTATCATCTAACACGAAATCATACGCGTGGACGTTTCAAAAAATTAGGTTAAGAATGAAAGATTCGAACATAGAGAATCGAATAGATCAATTTCTAAAATATACAGGAATTTTGAAAAAACATGTTTAACTGTTAGCAATATCATAGATGCAAGCACAATTGATGGATATATGCGGAATGGAGTGTTTCTTGAAACGAAAAAAGTGTCGACGGTGAAGTTGATGACCAATACTCAAACTAGTGTAATATGAAATCGGGTGTTCAATTCTTAATAAGGGTCGAAATGATTCAATTTGCACACGTGAAAAATGAGATCGACGAAAACAATCAATATATGGCAAAAGATCATTGGAAGGAGAGAATAATATTCAGCATGTTCGAAATAGCGCCTAGAATTGAACTCGAACAATTTACTCCGTCCCTGTTAACGCAGCGTTTTTGTGACTGTCAGAAATATGGCGGTCATTGATAGCTGAGAATATTGAAAGATTTAAAGTTCTTTACATTTGTTCCTTTCGAATGGCATTGTCAATAAAGCGACGCCAGTCTTGGAGCAAGTATGATGCATCATGTAAGTGAAATGGACTGGAATGCTACAATACTGTAAGATTTGTGATGAATGTTCTTCGTAAAAATATTTGTTGGCCCTAAAAAGGGCCGTTGTTTTATCGAAGATGAATATTTAGGCTTTTTTCTCAGTTTTCTTGGGCAAAAGCACTGCTTGGATGTTAGGCAGGACACCTCCTTGAGCGATAGTAACTCCGGAGAGAAGTTTGTTCAGCTCCTCATCGTTACGGATGGCCAATTGAAGATGACGAGGGATGATTCTGGTTTTCTTGTTGTCACGAGCGGCATTGCCAGCCAACTCAAGAACTTCAGCAGCCAAGTATTCCATAACGGCAGCGAGGTAGACTGGAGCACCTCCGCCAACTCGCTCTGCGTAGTTTCCTTTACGGAGAAGACGATGGATTCTTCCCACGGGAAATTGAAGTCCAGCTCGGTTGGAACGAGTCTTTGACTTTCCCTTTACTTTTCCACCTTTGCCGCGTCCAGACATGTTGATTAAGTGATTGGAGCTCGTAAAGTCACGACGTAAAGTATCCGATGTTCGGAGCACGAATGATGACTGGTATACCGTTCCATGCCTATATATGCTTTATGGGATACGACTAGCGGGCCAATCACGGATCAGCTAACATCTGATTGGTGCGCTAGTCATGACGATACATTCAGCCACCGGAGCAATAGTTTTGGAGTAAGCGGTTATGTTGTGCTATCCTCGCTAAGCATGGTCGAATATCATGAAAAAATGGGCTTTGTTTTGATTAACATTAACGGAAAAAAATAGGTTATCGAACGTACTTTCATTGAGTAATACAGTTGCTGTAAATTTTGTAATGCATTTTTATCGACTCCAAAAAGGCTTCGGAATTCCCTACACGTCATGTGCCTTTTTTCATACCCTCAATCTCATGACCGGGGTTCGAACGCACCCCGCTCTTTTTCTGCTTATAAATCCCGTCCTACGATGCTAAATTGACTTTATTATACCCCATTTACTTCGTTTTTTTTATGACGAAAAGAATGATGTACGATAAAACTGATTTCAATTAAATTTATATATAAAAAAAATCCGTCTGAATCCTGAAAACCGTCAAAAATTGGCAAAAAGTTGATTTTTCATATAATAATTTTTTTTCAACTATTGAACCGATCTTCAAATATCAAGCGGCATTTTGAAGGGGAGACATCAGGCTATAGGAAATAAAATACTACGACTTCATTCCGTTTAAAAAGTATATTTATTCAGGTGATTGAAAATGAGAAAATTTCAAAACAAAAAAATGCTGTCTTATTGATTTAATTCCATCAAATTAATTATTCATTGATAATCAACGAAGTTTTTTTATTAGAAAAAGTTGTATTGATAGTGAAAGAATATGAAAATGGAAAATATATTCCAAATTTAGTCAACCGCCACACAATCTACGCACAATTTAATTTTGTGCTCTTCGCATATGACTCGGCCGCACTTCGTACAGTACGACTGACTTTTCCGATCCTTCGACCTCGGGCATAAGGCACATCTACCTTGTTTTTTATTCACCTGCCTCACCGGAAGGTCTTCTTCGTGAAGAATCGTCTGGATATTTAAGCGAATTTCTCGGCGCAGAGCGGGAATCTTTAATCTCAGCCGCAGATGTGGTTCCACTAAAGCTTGTATTAGCTCCTTCAAGAAATCTTTCCTTTTCTTAGGAATAATAGCTGCGTTGAAATTGTGTAATATCATCGCATTTATACCTCCTTGATCTAAAATCGTCATCCAGATTCTCATGGGCCACCTGAGAGTTTTCCGAGCCGTCGTATATTCATGGCACAATTGAACGAATGAATCAGTATCTCCTTTTGTAGTGTTGTAAAAGTGGATTATTTCCGGCTTCTTGGTCTCGGGGTTGATTGCATCGTTTTCGTGTAAAGTTGAGAGCACAATCACTACTTTATTTTTTTTCGGAGTGTGGGCCACCAGAGTCATTTGTCCATCAAACGCGAACTTCGACGATTGCACAGATCCTGGTCGTTTGAAATCTTCCGGGATTTCTCGTTTGTTTTTTCGGAGTGCTCCCACCATCGTGATCGAGTGTTCGCTGAGCATTTTCTTGAAAATTGGCACTGACGCAAACCAATTGCCGCAAGTTATATGCCTTTTAGATCCGTGCAGTGGCTCTGTCAATTTATGTATATAGTATGAAGGGACACTCTCAGTTCCAGCAGCTATAACTTTTCCAACATATGGCTCAGCATTGAACATGTAAAACGTTCTAGCATCATTTAACATGAAAATCTTTATGCCACATTTATCAGGTTTGGATCTATTATAAACTTTAAAAGGACACCGTCCACGGAAAGAGACCAATTGTTCGTCGATTGTAACGTACGAAGCTGGATTATAGTTGAGCTTACAATTTGATAAAAACTGTTCCCACACTTCGCGAATAGGAGCAAATTTGTCGGTTTCTCTTCGTTCAACTCTCGTGATCTTATCGTCAAAACATAAATTTTTTGAAATGAACCAGAATCGGTTACGTGACATCGTTGATCGATACATGATGGAGCCATACATGGGATCCCATAGGTCTTCAGTATTGGTGTGCGATGTTTTCTGCATACCAGCAAAATAAAGCAGTCCGAAGTATGCTTTTATTTCGACAATATCAATGGTGCTGTAGGTGCGATCACGATTTTCATCGATTTCAAGCGCATCCCGGTAACGTCTAATTTCTTCGTTCGTATGTACCACAATTTTTTCAATTAACGAATCGGGAAATAACAAATTCCAAAATTCAACAGGAGTTTTCAATTGTTTTGCCGCTCCGATCGGACCTGGCAAAAAAGATGTCGGAGTATTAGATCTACTGCGAGATTGTTGCCGAGGTGCATCGAACCACTGGTGGCCATCTTTTCCACGAACAATATTCGGTCTTCGACCACGTTTTGAAGATCCACCATCACAAGTTGCCGTTTTTCCACATTTTGTTTTTTTTGTCGGAGGCGCTTGATCTTCCTGCGCACAAACATCCGATTCACTATCACCGGTATCGTCCTCCAAATCGCTCCAAGCTTCCGCGTGGTCCTCTTCACTTTCCGAGGGAATATCTGGCGCTTCAATTCTCTCTTTTTCCCTGAGAGTGTTCATAACCTCCGAAACGGAGCGCAAATTATATCGCTGAGACATTTTCTGTACAAATAATTATTTTTATTATCATTATTCTAATTTATAAATGATATATTTGGATATTTTCCGCAGATTGCTCAATCAAATGTTATATAAAATTTTGATTTGAAAGTAAAAAACTTACGTTCAATCAACTTGCCGTACAAAATTCAACGCGAACTCACGACTGGGGTGCGCACACACCCCACTCACAATTTAGAAATACACTGCGTGACTATTACGGACGTACTAAAGCTGCGACCGACCTGACACTACTATATAATGTTCAAATTGAATTATGGTTCATATTAGCAGTCGATAACGTCGCTTGTTGGGACGAGAGCGTAGTTTGAAGTGCGCATGGGGTGTGCTCACACCCCGGTCATGCGTTCTAGGGTTTTCGAATGACTAGTCCACAAAGTAACTGAATAATGATGCGCAAGTTGATTAATTTTCCTGAAAGCCGTTAACATTTTTTTCATTTCTCAATCATCTGCCAAGTTTCAAGCTTGTGACGAACTGTTATTCGAACCTCCAATCTTCTACAGACTACAAATTCTACAGATAATGTCACGAAGAGTAGTTTTTCAACTTCCTACTACCGACAATATCATGCTGCTACAATTATGGCGCTTACAATTTCAAATCAGATGTATGAATTGTCTTTGTTTGAAATCGAATAACATTAAAAAATAGGTCAGCACTGTTTATTTGTACTGTGCCTGTTCTCGCCATATCGAGTCATACCCATCTTAGTTACAATAGCGTTTTTAGTGTTTTCAAGACTCAGACCCGCTTAAATATTTATTGATGTCAAAAAACTCTAGTAAATCGAATTTTTATGAAATTTGCACTTTAGTCACTAAATTTACTCCTTTTTCTAGATTTTCATGAACTTTACAAGATCGAGAAATTCATCTTCTTCGACCCAAAAAAAAGTCAACTTATCTTCTTCCGTTAGTCTCAAGGACCTTCCGAAGACCGGTTACAAACTTCTATTTTTTAATAGATAAATGTGGGAATTTTTTCATGTGAATAATTTTTTAGTTTCCATTATTGCTTATTGAAATTGGTCAGACGCTGGAATTTCGATCACTCTCCAGCTAAATGTTTCATTAAAATATTATAGCGCATTGAAAATCTGTCCAATAGACCCACGAGGTCTAAGATACTTAAACTTATCGAATGGCTACACAGCGGCATAAAACTTATGCGCTGCCGAATATATACGGTAAATATTGTAAACAATGTAAATTAGTTTAGTCATCCAAAAAGAGAGGAAACAGGATTTGGTTTTTAATCTAAACTCTATCTAGAATGGACTGAAAACAGATCGCAATCTTCAAGTACAGAAATTCAAAGTGAAGGTAGAATTAAATAAATATAATTTAAATCATTATAGTTCAAATCATAGTAAGCTGCAAAATTTGGAATCATTCTATAAAAAAAATTCTAAGTGTAGAGCAGAAAACAGGAATCCGAATAAACCTCCGACTGAAGATGGCCCCGTTAGACGGTATTTTACCACATATTCTCCCCATCATCGTTGCGGTTGTTTGATTGGTGCGCTGGTCCGTATTTCTATCCCCACCCTCGTCCTTGATCGCGTGCGCTGGTCGGAGTGTCTGCTGATTTATATAGGACCGCTTGTCCGGCGACCATCATTCTTCTCGTGGCTCAACTACGACGAACAAATAAAATCAAGTGACTACATCATGCCGCCCAAAGCCAGTGGTAAAGCTGTCAAGAAAGCCGGCAAGGCTCAGAAGAATATTACGAAGACTGACAAGAAGAAGAAGCGTAAGAGGAAGGAAAGCTACGCTATCTACATCTACAAAGTACTTAAACAAGTCCACCCTGATACTGGAGTTTCCAGCAAGGCGATGAGCATCATGAACAGCTTCGTCAACGACATTTTCGAACGTATCGCTGCTGAAGCCTCTCGTCTCGCTCATTACAACAAGCGATCAACTATCACGTCTCGGGAAATCCAGACCGCTGTTCGACTCCTGTTGCCTGGTGAACTTGCCAAGCACGCTGTTAGTGAGGGCACCAAAGCTGTCACTAAATACACGAGTTCGAAGTAATTGCTTCCTAAAACCAACAAACGGCCCTTTTTAGGGCCAACAAACTTTCAAAACGTAGTTCAATATTCACATTTTAATTCTATCCTATTTTTCATATTGGGTTAAATTTGTCATGTTTGCCGCATGGTCAAAAACAACCCGTTGAAATTAAAACTTTATCGTACTTTAATAAGTTATATATTTTTTTTTATATTTCGCTAATGTTATCAATATACTTGCTCGTTTTCAATTTTGTACCTCCGAAAATATTAAAATAGTTTCTCATTTCAAATAGAATCCTGGTTTCTTTTACTCTATAATATAGATACCATTGAAAAACTCGGTCGAGGAAGAATTTCAAGAGTAAATATAAGATTGCTTTTATTTCGTCCAGGCATATTCACGCATGGGCTGGGTTCCTTTCTCCACCACTTCTGTCGAAATAGTAATTCAACGTGCTTAATATCAAAGGGTGCTTATTGAGCCGGTTAATTTCTCAAAAATATAAGATCGAAAACGAAAAATGCCTTAGAGTCTCTGAAAGGAACAGCAGCACAATCGCCAAGTCAGGCCCCGAGTTCCTCGGAAGTTTGCATTGCTTGAAGTATTTCTGCTCTGTCTACGATTTTCAATGTTGTCAAACAGAATGACTACCCACGTTTAACGGTTACATTTTATACGCTGTTGTTTGAACAAAAAAAATGATAATTGTCGAAGATATGCAAAATATTGTATAGAAATCTAACGAGGAAAAACGATTTAATTCCGCTCCAGGATATTCAAAAAAGATGTTCAAAATTTTCACTCGTACTCTCGGTTTTTCGACACCTGCGCCAGCTGTCAAGTTCGGAAACACTTATTATGCCCATACACGATTACATAGAAATACCTGCAATACTCATCATAATGAGCAAATATTTGTTGAGAAAAAAAATGAATTTTTCAAGACGATAAAGTGAAACTTTTTTGAAAGGCGCATAACTCCACCTTTGGTCGTATACAGGCAGTCGGGAAACCAATAACAATCCTTGTTATTGTGAAGAAAAGCTAGGAAATTCTGTGTCTATCCGTTTCTAAAGTACTCATTTCATTTGAGATCACGTATTAACCATATTATTTCTTTTGAGGATTTACGCCACGTAAATTGCAAGCGGAATTTTCGTACTTTCGTGTTGAATAGTTAAGATAATGCACGTTTTCTGTTCGAGAATCCTTCGTTACAAGTAGAATTAATTTCAAATGCATCTAAATATAACTGGTTAATTGTTGACAAAGCATGGATTATCAGCAATGGTCTTGCGCTCTACTGCCGACGTTTCACAATACGTTCAAATTTCGACTTTTGAGGAAGCCTAAATAAAGAAATAAATATAATTATTCTAAATAGTTCGTATTTCGTTTTGTTTGCAAGTCCAGCAAATCTAACACGACACAACGAGACACAAAAGTACTTTCGATGTAACGGAAAGGATATCACTTTTTCTACGTTACAATTTATGACGACTCCATAAACGTGACATCACGAATTTTAATGCGTATAGGTTTTTCATTGCTCATCCAAGCCAAGACTCCAATCGAGAGAGGATGACCTTATTGAGTTATTGAGAATTCCTTCGGTATGACTATTGTCTTATTATTGAAACTCCACTTTAGCCCTATTCCAAATCAGAATCGAAGATTTTGCATTAAAAAATCTTCAAAAAATTCGGTGAAGTGATTGAGGCATAAAAATGACTTCTTTTCTTTTCACTACAGAGGGCTCATAATCAACGATTTTTTTTCCAGATTTTTCTTTCGAACTGCAAAATCCCGAAATTTATATCTGTTTATTTTTTTAACGAGTTTAACAACTACCACGAGATTTGGCATTGGAATTGACGGTCGGAATTCCATAATTCAATAGTATAATGTAAACCTAGTTTTTAAATCAAATTTTTTCAGGGAGATCGAATTGAGCCGATGTTTTTTCGTGTCACGTATCAACTTGGACCGCAAAAATCTTTACAACGGGATAAAAACACTTGAATAACTATATATTAACAAAAGCGTTAAAAAAAATCACATAAATAACAGTGAAAAATTGTTATGTCGGTGTGGTTTTTGGTTGACACTTCGGAAGTACTGAAGTCGTAAAAAGGAGTCGAAATATTCGATGAAAAAATAAGTTTATTAAAAAAAAAATTACACGGACGAATAATGTAATTATTTGTTTCTCCATTTTGATAAATATCAATACGATGGTAATAATGTTAGTAAGTGATAAATTGATTATAATAAAAGAATGCAGATGTTGTGCCTACGCACTTTGCCCGAAAATAGTCAATTTTTCTACAATGCCCGATGTTTTGAGGTAACAAAGACGCAAAATCTTTAAAGTTGAATATTGAGGAACCGATAATCAGTGAAATAAATTGGTAAAAATAAGTAAAAGTAGTGGAAAAATGATGGAAAAACTAGAATTAGATACCAAGAAGAATGTCTAACAGCAACCGCCAGAGGCACAAGAGCACTCGGGCCTCTCTCCATGGTACGCGCTCCGCAATGAAGTTGGTGGCCCTCGGCGCTCCCGGACAATCATAGTCAAAGTAGTGCTCGAAATATTCGTTTGAAAATCGTCAGAGTTATACCTGCGGCTTGAACCTACTCGTTTACAAATCTAATTCATCAACTTCATCGAAAATGACGGACAAAGTAGCACCAGTGGCAACGCCCGTGTCCGGAGCAACATCCGTGGCTTCGAGTGCATCGCCGGTCAAAGCAAAGTCTGCGGTGTCGAAAAAACCCCGGGCTAAACCCTCGCATCCTAAAGTGGCGGACATGGTGAATTCCGCAGTCAAGGAGCTCAAAGAACGCGGTGGATCTTCTCTCCAAGCGATCAAGAAATACATGACCGGAACCTACAAAATCGACGCAGAGAAGCAAGCTCCGTTCATCAAGCGATACATCAAATCCGCTCTCGCATCTGGAACTCTCGTCCAGACCAAAGGCAAAGGTGCTTCTGGATCGTTCAAACTTTCGGCGTCAGCCATAAAAGCTGCAACTGTCAAGCCGAAAGCCGTTAAAAAAGTTGTCAAGCCTAAAACCGCTGTGAAGAAAGCTCCAGCTGCCAAGAAACCAGCAGCTGCGAAAAAAGCGGCAAGTCCAAGCAAACCAAAAAAGGTTGCAGCGAAAAAACCAGCGACCGCGACGAGTGAGAAGAAAAAGACGACCAAAGGACCAGCGGCCAAGCCACCAAAGGTAAAAACCACCAAGGCCAAGCCTACGCCAAAAACTTCACCAAAAAAAGTCAAGGCTGCTGCACCTAAAAAGGTCAAGTCAGCTGCTGCCGCTTCACCAAAACCCAAAAAAACCGTACCCAAGAAAGCTTCAGTCGCTAAGAAGTGAATTACGTTGTCACTTCGGGACAACAAAACTCGAACGGCCCTTTTCAGGGCCACCACATTTTCAAACGTTGAAACATTCCTGTCGTTAAGTCTACTCTTAGCATTTTATTTTCCTATGAACTCTATGAACATTTATTTTCAGCATTTGAGTTCTTGATATCGGATTTTTTCGTTACATGTTTAGAATCTCATCGAAATTTCGGAAAATGCTCTCAGTCAAGATCGCATTTTAACCGTGAAATTCATTATACGGAGACGAGTAAACATGCGGTCGTCCTACCGACGAGAATATGCGTAGTTAGACTATGAATTTATTTCATATCAATTATTTAGTAATAATAATAATAATGATGGGAATGAACAAAAGGGGCTGGGAATGGCCGAGTTAACTCGGAGCCCTTTTATCTGCGTTAAAACATCCGAATTAAGTTTAAATTTGCTGTGCTGGAATAATGAAGAAGTATTCATTTCATTCATTTTACTTTCTATTGGGTTCCTAGAAAGTGCTTTGATCATTTCGTTATTGAATTGATTTTTTATTACTATTTGCTATAGATGCTATATTGCACCATTTTATACGATGAGAAAACTGCTCTTGAATACAAAGAGATGAATATTTCATTGAATCTAAAGTTGAATATAATACCGTCGAGTTTTCCTCTGGAAACGTCGATTTTTCAACATTTCAGTTGATAAAATATTTTCAGTTAATTACTAAATAACTTTGATAATATTAGCTGCCTCTATAAAGATTCCAGGGAAACTTCGAAAGGCTATAACCGTTCAACAGCCGTTTGTTCTCGATCTTCGCATGCGTATATTCATTCTCGTTGAAATATCGAGAATAGGGTTTTGTAGACAGAAACGGTTATACGCGGGGAGACTAAACTTCGCCACGAGCAATAAAAAGGAGCTCGAAAGCAGAAACGAAGTAACGGTTGCCGAGAGGCCCAAAATCGATTCCGTAAGAAGGTAGATAATCAGAGAACCTCGCAGCTGCGAAAAGTACTACGCAACAAGAAATAAAACTCCGTCCAACTGTTAGTCTGGTATACTCATCGAGACTCGACTATAAACATCTTCCAATATTTTTCATATTATTCGGTTTGAACTTTCGAGCGGAGCATCCGTGCATGACTAGTAATCCACTCATTTCCTGTTCAAATGCAATGCAAATAAAAAATTATTCATAGGCAACTAAAAGTGTGGTGGGAACTTGTTGAAATTTTCGTTAAATTACCGTCCCTAGTTATTATGAAATCAAGATCTGCTCAGTTGATAAAGAGCAATCCATGACCGAAGGAATATAATTTCGTCGAAATAACGACAGTATGTATTTTATAAAAAAAGTGAAATTTTGAACAACTATTATACCGTTGGACGATTGATTTCAGTAATTTGCCACCAGAAATCAAGAATGAGCGAGTTTCTTTGAAAAAATGCTTATTTTGATGCTATTAAAATGAACAAAATTCATTAAAATTATTATTTTTCGAAACGTATCGGTATTTTTATTCACGCGTCTCCATGCCTCGCAGTCGACATCTTCGCGGAAGTCTCGAAGGAATTACCGATATTGGCTTCCCAAATCGAGCAGTTTCATCATCCCCATTACAATGATATTTTATCCCCGATGAATTTCCGACCGTTACGAAGGGTGCTTTCCCAACACATCACATACATGTTATTTTCATATTATCCATGCAAAATAACGATTGATTTATACGCGTGAAGGAACAATTAAATAACATTCAAACCCCTAGATTTCATACGTCCTGGTATCAAATTATCCCGAGTGTAATTATCTGTTTTGATTAATTTTTCATTTTTTATTATTATTCATTCTGAGTGTAAGCACTTTCGGTCTCGGTTCAGCCTTTTTTATTTAATTACCGTTCCCAATGCATATCGTGTTATACCCGCGATTACACCACACGATGATGCGCTATTTTATATGTGATGTATAATAGTCGTATTAGATATATGTACGAATAAAAATTATTTCTTGAAATATTCAGCTAATAAATGACAATAAATATATTAAAAATTCACTGCTATTCTTATTTATGAGTGCAGAAAGTTCTAGTACTTTGAAGATATTCATTATTACGTATCATTCGATTATTTTCGTATTGAATATATAAAATCGTAATTGTCACTTCTCACTGTTCGTTGGTCGTGAAAAATCGTGACGAAGAAATCCGCGTTATAATCTAAAGCAATTAATTATCACGAGTTTTAGTTTGTCTTCGTACGGAAGTTGCTTCACTCACAAATAAATTTTGAGCAAAGGTTGAAATACTTATTCGCTCCTTCGTACCGAATACGTGACCATGGTCAATGCAGATGAGGAGGAATTTGGTTTTAACGAAACGCTTAATCCGTTTCGTCGAATCGACTCTTGTTTCGCGTTTTTAGTTGAAATTTGAATTTTCATTGCGCAATTACATGGAATCGAAACTCTGATTTTGAACAATTTTCAACGCAGTGGATTGGAGCCGGGAGCGCGAAACGAAGCCAGGCTTTTCTAGGCCCCATGTCGTTTTAGTGGTAATACGCGCTACGAAGGGCATTCGAAGATGTCACGAGGTTGACCAAAGGCAAAACTATAATGGAAAAGAGTGTTTTCAAGGTCGTAAAAACTAAAGTATTAAACAACAGTGCATTGATAACGGTAAAAATATTGTAGCGGAGTTGTCGTTGATAATTTGTATGTCTGACGTACTAAAGTCCGAAAATGAAGGTCGAATATGGTATGAAAGAATAAATTTATAAGAGTTTTTTCAATGCACACGGATAATTTGATTATCCTTTTTTTGATTGATTGATTCGTTGTTGCAACAACGTTGATTAAAATAAACGATAAATAGTTAACAACATAAGAATGCACGTGCTGTGCGAACGCACATCGCCCGAAAGAGCTTGGTTTTTCAATTCTGCTCGGTGTGTACAGCCGATAAAAAGGTTTAATAACGCAGCTGGAATATTAATGAATCGATAATAAAATAAAATAAATGGTTTGAGTAAGGAAAATTGGAAGAAAACTTGGTGGAAAGCTCGAGTTTGATACCAGCGCGAGGGTCTAACATCGATTGTCGGAGGCACAAGAGCACTCGGGCCTCTCTCCATGGTACGCGCTCCGCAGTGACACGACTAGCATGTGCGTCATTCGGACACAATCGCAGTTACAATACCACTCGAAATTAACACAAAGAAATCTCTTCGGTTTCGATCTACGGTTATAGAAACGTCATTGATCGATCATATACTGAAAATGACGGACAAAGCAGCACCAGTGGCAGCGCCGGTATCCGAAGGAGCGACCGTTGCGTCGAGTGCGTCACCGAAGAAATCTAAGGCCCCCTCGACAAAGAAACCGAGGGCGAAACCGTCGCACCCGAAAGTTGCCGACATGGTGAATACGGCGATCAAGGAGCTCAAAGAACGCGGTGGATCTTCTCTCCAGGCGATCAAAAAATACATGGCCGGAACGTACAAAGTCGACGCGGAAAAGCAAGCCCCGTTCATCAAGCGATACATCAAGTCTGCTCTTGCGTCCGGTGCTCTTGTACAGATCAAAGGTAAAGGTGCTGCGGGATCGTTCAAACTTTCGGCCTCAGCCGTCAAAGCAGCTACTGTCAAACCGAAGGCCGCTAAAAAAGTTGTCAAGCCTAAAACTGCTGCGAAGAAAGCTCCGGCTGCGAAGAAAACAACAGCTGCGAAAAAAGCGGTGAGTCCAAGCAAACCCAAAAAGGTTGCAGTAAAAAAACCGACGACCGCAACAAGTGAGAAGAAAAAATCCACCAAAGGACCAGCGGCTAAGCCACCCAAGCCAAAAACCACCAAGGCCAAGCCTGCGCCTAAATCTCCACCGAAAAAAGTCAAGGCAGCTGCACCAAAAAAGGTGAAACCCGCTGCCGCTGCTTCAAAACCTAAAAAGGCTGCACCCAAGAAAGCTGCTGTCGCTAAGAAGTGAATTACGTCGCTGCTTCGGCACACCAAAACTCGAACGGCCCTTTTCAGGGCCACCACATTTTCAAACGTTGAAACAGTTCTTTCGCTCAATCTTCCCACCCATCCTTATTCACTCATTTTATAAAATTTTATTGAAAAAATCACCGCCACCGTTGAACTGTTTACATAAAATCGCGAATTAAGTTTTCCATCTGGTTTCGAGTTTCAAGAGGAGGAAATTAGATTTTGTCATATTCGCCTATTCGAATCTAAACTTGTAGAAAATACAATTTTCCGCGATTTCGGTTTCGATGATTTTTCGTTCACAATTTTATAGCTTAAATTCAGAAATGCCGGTGATGTTGAATTGTTGCTCTATTTCGTCCATTTCGAATCAGGTCGCTTGGGCGGTGGTATAACTACTCTCTTTCCATCTCCTTAGAATAGATTTTTATTTGAATACAAGATGAAATGATTGTGGGAAAATGGCGCTTCGTTCCGTCATTTGGGAAGCAAAAAATCATAACGAATATGCTGAAAACATTTGAGGAAAAAATGAAATTACTGTATAACACCGAGTTCTTTGCCAACTTCGATGAAAGCATTTACAGCCAGATCAATATCGTCTTTGGTGTGAGCTGCGCTTATTTGAACTCGAATCCTTGCTTTTCCTTTCGGCACTACCGGGTAACTGAATCCGATCACGTAAATACCTTTACCTGTGATAAAATAATATTTATTAAAATAATAGGCATCATCAATGATAAAAGCAACAGTCTACGTAACAATTGACGAACGAAATATTTGTCATAAATCATGCACCGTTGCGGCAGTTCACGAATGACTTTTTGATCGATTGATTCATGAGCTGAGCGATCTTGCTTCACGAGACAATTAACACTTTAGACTCATCGGAAGGTTATGCGAAGGCAAAATTGAAAACTGTCTGGAAAAGTACAGTTGCAACATTTGCATGACATCGCTTATGGTCTATCCTTGTCCCATTTGGAATATTGCAGCAAAAAATTCAGCTGCGCTTATCCAAAATTGATTTACGTACGGAGCATCTTGTCGGCAAAATTCGTTGCTAATTTGGCGTCCCCGAGCATAACGGGACTAATGGGATGATTGTCACCGCTGATGGTGAAACCTGCACCAACCATGGATCGTCGAAATCTCATTGTGTTTTCGGTCAATCGATCCAAAAATGACGACGAGCTGCTTGACAACATTTTCAGGACCTAGAAATATCGAAAAGAAACATGAATTAACGAAATTGGACCGAACGGAATACGGGGGGCTAGTGACATACTTGGATTCCCGTGGCCACAACTGGTGGAGGCAATGAATTCGAAAACAAATACGGTCGACTCTTTTGTCGCAATAAATCAATTAATTCCTTAGGTCCAGTCGTGTAGCCCCCTGCAGCTCCGCCCAAAGCTTTGCCCAATGTTGAGTTTATAATATCGACGGCACCACTCTGATTACAATATTCCTCGGATCCGCTAAATCGAATCAATCGAATGATCAATGGAGCAGGGGCTCATTTCTTGAATATTCAAATTTTCATTCTATGCTTGTATCGAAAGCTATTGAATCGAGAAAATTTCAAGATATTTCTCCGTCAAATTCAATTATTTTTTGTTCAATTATCCAAACAATGAAATTTTACCGGCCAGTTTTGCCGAAAAATCCAGTGGCGTGACAATCGTCCACGAAAGTGAGAGCGTTGTGAGCTTTTGCCAATGCGATTATGTCCGATAGAGGCGCGACCGTTCCGTCCATAGAAAAGACTCCGTCCGTAGCTATGAGGCGCAAACGTGAACCGCTGCTCTCTTTCAATTTTGATTCCAAATCGGCCATGTCTCGATGCTTGAAACTAAAGTGGAAAGAAAAAAAAACAAATTAGTTAATAATCAAATGGAAACGTGCCCAAGAACGAAACAAACGCACACAATCGTGATTCGATCAGCGTTAATTATGGCGTTCGTTACATTTTTTGGATTTCCGATTGCTGCTTTTTCTTTTTTATTCCCATTGTCTTGATACGTCCTTTAAATCGGTTAAACAACAAGTCCAAAGCGATTACCGATATTTTTTTGCTTTGCAGAGTCGAATCCCGTCGATAATTGACGCATGGTTCAATTCATCGCTAATAACAGCGTCGTCCGGCGTCAAAAACGACTCGAAAAGTCCTGCATTTGCGTCGAAACACGACGGATAAATAATCGCAGCTTCTCTTCCATGAAAATCTGCTATTCTTTGTTCGAGCTCTCTGTGTATTTTTTGAGTTCCGCAGATGAATCTTACTGAACTCAACCCCGCTCCATATTCGTCCAAAGCATTTTTTGCCACATCTATGACGTGTTTGTTGTCCTGAAAATAGAGAAATTTCAACAATTCATAAACAAATTATTTTCTAAATAAATGTTCTCGTGAGAACGTGGCCTGAAAAGCGGCAGCGTGAAGAATTCGCGTGATAAAAAATTGGCACAATAAAAAACAAAAATTATTTAAGTGTCACGATAAATTTACCGCTAATCCAAGATAATTGTTGGCGCAAAAATTGAGCACTTTCGATCCATCGGCTAAAGCGATTTCCGTGCGTTGTGGAGACGCAATTATTCTCTCGTGTTTCCATGTGCCAGCGTCCTCGATTGCACGAAGCTCCGGTTTCAAAAACGCCGCAAGATTGTTTGCATTACGCACAAAACCCTGCTTCGCTTTAAATTTCAGAGCTAAACGAACACAGAATTCAAAGTTCTTTTGCATCAAAAACAGTAACTGTGAATATTAATTTGAGGATTATTTTTCCTCAAACAAAAGTCACTTCAGTTCTGCAAAAATTATGTTTTTAGCAAAAAAAAATTATATGATCAGCAAAAAAATATTCAAGAGCTTCCACGTACGTCAAACAAAATTTATTGAAATAAAAAAATATAAGGAATAACATCGTGTCTAGCGAGTTATTTATTTACAATTTATTAAATTAGAAACATAAGTGTCATCGAGTCAGCGAGAATTTGCTTAATTTTAAAAAAGTGAAATAAATACCTGTGACTCGGGGAAAATTCATTTTTGTTCGACAAATGAAGACGCGGACGACGTATAATTCCGTGGAGCAATCCGGCGCAGACTGTTGAGCGATGAGATCGTGCGACGATTTTACATCTCGTAGACCGGTCAAACTTGTTTTCATAGTCGTAGAGGTGGAAAAAAAGGCCTATTCAGGAGGCAAGGGGACCAGAACCGTTTCATCTTTGGTGTGTTCAGCAGACAGTTATACTGCAGTTTTTTCAATAGCCAAATTCCGAATTATTAACTCGAAAATATCGAGGAAAAATCTACTCATAAATAACAACATTTTTCGAACAATGTTCAAAAAATTGGCGGCCATATTGATTTAGTGTGGAAAATGAATTCCCTTGTGTTAGGTAAGGACTGAAAAAAAAACGATTCTTCGCTTATTAACAAATAATCAACACGTTTTTATTTCTCAAATGCATTGCATTTTATTTAAATTGAAATTTCATAATAATTAACCTAATACCTGAAGGGGGAAAACCTGCCACTAGAGACAGTGACATATTCGAGAAACGACGATAAATAATGTCTCAATCTCATATACGTATTTTGCGATGATTCTGGCACATTGTTGCAGCCTGATGCTACATTTTTAGCAATTCTTTCGGAACACACGAGACGAACGAAATTCCATGAAAACGGATCACAAAATAGGAAGTAAAAAGAAAACAATTCGCTAATTATTCTCAATGTCGGAAACGATAGAATTGGATGCAGGTCTTACGTCGTTATTTACTACAAAAATATTTTCTTTAAAAAAAAGTGCACGGCTACGATACGTTTATGTGTTTTTATAGAAATGTTTGAAAAAATTTGAAGGAATCTTACATCACACACAAAACATGTGTATGTTTTCTAATGAAGGAGCTTTGGTAATTGCGTAGTTGAGTACTTTTTTGAAAAAACGGTGCAATTTTTTTCGCTTTTTCTTCATGAAGTTGTTGATTTCCTCATATTAAATAAGTTTCATCGATTTTAGGAAAAGTACTCAAACTGCATAATTACCGAAAATTTGAAGAACGTTGCGAACTCGTGACAAAATGACGATTAAATGTTAGAAATAGGGTTATAGGAATTCGAAAAATATTTTTCGAACTCCCAAAAACCTGCGTTTAATTATTCTAAAAGTTAAATAAAAAATCAATTACATCCTCCGAACTTTCGAGAAAAAATGTCGTCTCGAGTGATCGAAATTTTGAAATATCTTCGACGAAAAAGATGCGATTTTTTATGGTACCCTGGAGGATTTGTTCGTTTTTTTTTTTTTATTGCGATGCGAGACCTTTTAGTCGAGGTGAGCGGATTCAGGCCGACTTGCTTTTTGTGGAGAGTTTTGTGGCTAGCGAGTAAACTCGAGGAAATTCGTGGACCGCGAGATAAACGACTCCTAAGTACACAATTATGGCCAGTGTGAGGAAAAGGTCGAAAACGGCCGGCTTTACGCTAGAAAATAAAAATTAATACATTAAAAACTAATTCAATTGTTTTTCATTAATGAAATAAAATTGTTCGAAGCCTTTTATATCAAACTTATTACAGATAAATTGAATTTTCATAATAAATCTTGAGTCCTTTTCCGTTTTTTATTCAGATACAAAATAAAACTCCAGAAAAATTGAGAATAGTTTGAAAATTCCAGCAATTTTTTACACGTACTTCGAGTCTTGAATGAAATAAACTATGAAAATAGGAGCAAACTTGAAGTAGATTGATAGAACGGTGAAGAATCATTGAAATGTCGAAAATAGTGAGAAAACATAGCATAAATACCTGTAGACATTCATAGTGGCTTTGGTGACGTCATAAAAAACGAATTCTGGGTCTCGTTTGTCGGGACTGTGGAGACTGACTTTAACATCGCCAAGATAACGAGACATCGCTTCCTGGAGGGAATTTATCAAGGGATCTTGTTTTTCGGCTAATAAGGATGCAGCTCGCGGCTGTGACGTTAAATAATTCAACCACATTGTTAAGGAATCTTTCGAAATGGCCTGAAATAAAAGGAAGAAACTGAATAAGGAACTTGAAAATGATGCAAAATTAAATATGGTTTTGAGTCCTTCTTTCCGGAAATGAAGTAAATTTATGAAATAAGCTTAGACGAAATGGTACCTCGGCATTTCCAAAAACGTGACTCGAACTCAAATTGTACATGTGCTGAGCCAAAGCTTCGGCAACGATTTGCGTGTTTTTGTACAATCTATCGATTTGGCCATTCTTCGTAACGTCGAGAATCGACATGCGTCCACTTTCGTCGTGACTTTTGAGGGTAGACAATGTTGCGGCTGGCAATCTTCGTATGCTATATCGTTCGTGTTCCCAAGCCAATGTTTCATCAGCAAGATTGATTTTCTTGTGGATGCCCTCGACCTTCGCTGAATGCATAGACGCTGCGGCTAATTTCAAATTCTTGTAGAAAAGACCACCCGACGAGTTCTCCTTCGGCGGCTTTGATACGTGCACGTAGAGATTTTCGGACGACGATACTGAATCCAAACAGATAACATAAGAAGCGTCCTGAAAAAGAGACAAAGTTTTGTACATTAAGAATATTTGGAAAATGCAAATAGTCATGAAAATGTAAATCTTTCATTAAATACCTGGATGACGGATGCTTCATTTCCATCAAGTTGATCTTCCAGCCATTTTTTGCTACCTTGATAATTTAATTTTCCAGCACCGGTCAGTACAAAAACCAAATTATAGCGAGGAGTCGATCGACTGTTGGAATAGAGACTCGAGAAGATTCGTGCAAGTTCTATAAGCATAGCAACTCCAGATGCATTGCTTTCTGCCCCAAATGATAATTCCTGGCGAGCGGAAAAGTATTTTTATAATAACATTTTAACATAGACTATCAGTTGGTAAAAAAATTAAAAATGAAAAAGAAAAAAAAATTAATTCTGAAAAATCTAAACTCTGACGAACCGGAGCAATTCCAGCACTGTCATAATGTGCGACTAGGGCGAGTGTCGGGACTTTTTCATTGCTTCCCAGGCCACCTAATCTTCCGTAAAGGGTCGCAACTTTTGCATCGGTTTTTGCGATAGCCTGCCCTGAAGCTATCGCAACTTGATAGCCACTTGCAGCAACTGTATTTATCATTGCCTCCATTGCCGTGCCTGCTTTCTCATCTCCCGTACTGTGTGACAAATCATCCAATATCGTTTGCAAATCACTACTCCAATGGACAAAGTACACAGGAATTGTTGTCTCCGATCCATAGACCATCGACTCTTCTAACGTCAAAATGTGCTGTAAAACAAATAATATTCATTGTAGAAAACCTCATAATATCTCAACCACTATTTTTAAACATTTTTCAATGATTACGAAATATCTATTTTTCCATTGCATCCTTGTCTCTTATCAATTTTATGAATATTAACACAGAATTATGATAAAATACTTCAAATAAATGCACTAACATATCCCAAATAAAAAATATGAATAATCAACAAATTCTAATATTAAAAAAAATTTGTCAAATACCAATGAAATATAATTTAAAACAACAACAGGGTAATGGGATGTAATCAAGAATTAAACAATGAAATAACAGAATAATGAGAACTTAATGTAAAATAATAAAAAAATTAAAACAAAATTGATGATGGAGTAATAAATAATGGTTTCAAGATATTGATGAGTTAAACAAACCTGTTCTTCTTCCTTGGACATATTTGTCATGTCTTTGGGCAAAACAATGACGAGAGCACCAGCTTTACTCTTGACAGTTTGTAAAACTTCAAGGGATAGGTCAACGGCTTTTACAATGACACAATGTCTTGACGTGCTCCAGCCATTAGCCGATCTTGCCTCAAGAGATACAGCTGTGCTTCTGCAGCCTTTTAGTAACACAAAAATAGTGTCATTTTTTTTATAACAGAATTCCATGTAAATGTATTGAAATTGTCCATTCAACGTATTTTTTTTCAATGATTTTTAGAATACAATTAAAAAGTGGATTGAATTCAATTTTGGTCACAATAAAGAATTGGTTATTCAAAGGAATGATGAATTTAAATGACATTCAGTTTATTTTTAAGATTTTTGATGCTCATCAGTGGTAAATACATCACAAAAAATGTTGGCTCCATTCATGAGTAGTTAATTTATAAGATTTTGTGAATTAATTTTGATTGATAACCTTAAATAAAATATAAATTACTTACCATGCGGGACACCGTGCAAATCGTACTGATGCATGCGATAAACGGGAAAATCATGAGCAGCCGCGACCGGATTAGCCGGCGAAATAATAATAAATATCGGCAAAACTATCAACAAATAATAAGGTAAATAACCTCGACAAAGTTCCGCGAAACTATCGCATTCTTCTACCCACATATTTGACTAATTTATATTTTCAGTTTTATTCGATCGTATCTTAAGTTTTTTATTCAGGACCTTATGCGGTTCCACGTTTTCTTTTTATTTCATGAATCGCGAATTGACGCACGATTTATCAAGGAGGTACAACGGCGACTAAGTCAGGACTAAGTAATCACGTTACACGTTACGTGATCCATAATTAAATTATGCTTTTTCACTTACAAGGAGGGGACTTTATTTTCATAGATCAACGCGCTCTAGAAAAAGTGCACTCTATCGGGTCTTTTGAGAATTTTGTGAATGACTTTTCATTTGAGGGTGTACAAAAGAGAGACAAAAAGATGGTTCTCTTCGCTTTGGAATGGTATCACCTGACCACATTTCGTTCTTGTATCGTCAGAGTGCGCTATATGATAAAGACTTAAAAAAATATTGTAGTTTTGTTGTCTCGTAAACTTCAACTTCATTGTTGTGATTATCTTCGTATGATCTTCACGCGCGGGTTGCGTTTGCGGCAGTCTGTGCCTCGCGCTGTTTGGTGTATCTTCTGCATGTTTATCGTAAGTATCGACGATGTATCTTCAGCAGCATCTTTATAGACAGGCTCGTACAGGTTCCGACGCACGTTAGATTCCTCCACGATTCAGTGCTTGGTGTGACGAAAAATGATTTACTTATAATTTGCGTCTTTTCCAATGATAAAATAATTTTATTACGTGTATCGTTCGGAAAAATCTTTTTTATCTGATTAAGTAAATATTTTGTGATTTTCGTTGGTAATTCACGAAAAATGTTTGTTGAAATTTAAAGTCGTTCGGAACTGTTTCTGTTGACGAATTCAAACACGTTTTTGGTATTATATCATTTTAGGTATTGTCACAATTTCAAATCGCCGAAATCGTTCTCTTTTTTTTCCACAGCTAATGAGCAAACTTGGTTACAATGTCAAGAATCTGCAAATTGTCTATAAGAGGCATAAGAAATTTTGATGATGAACATGAAGGTCCGACTATCCATTTCTCACGACCCCTAACTTTAATTTTGGGCCCAAATGGAACAGGCAAAACAACAATCATAGAATGCCTTCGATATGTTTTGAGTGGAGAATTTCCACCAGGTTCCGAAAAGGGCAAATCATTTGTTCACGATCCAATGCTGAAAAGATTGGCTGCTGTAAGTTATACGAATGCAAAAATACATTTCTCTTGGTAAAAAGAAAAACAAACCTGTAGAAATCGGTCTGCATTTTATGACATTCTGTTAAATAATAATAGATTCAATATTATTTGCTCCTCCTTTCTCCAGATCGCTGTACGAGGAAATGTGAAAGCAGAAATAGCAGATGTTCGTGGTGATCGTTTGATCATAAGCAGAACTGTGGAAGCTCAGCGTGTCAATCAGACAGTCAAATTCAAGACTCTTGACAATGCCATTGTGAGAATCAACAGGAGAACGAAAGAGGTAATCACTTGGTTTATTACGTTTTACTTTTATTCTGCCACACGTTTTTTTACAAAGGAGGGTTACATTTTAGAAGAAAAAAAATTACAACATTCCACTTTCGTCTGAGAGTAACATGGAATTTATTTGTTTGATACTGGCAATAATAGTTGGCTGGTAAAATCAAATAAATCACTTTTATTAAAAAATAGTATTTGTTTATATTTATCTTGGATTTTACTTCAGCAATGGGTCAATCATTGTAAGACTATAATTTCTGGAAATCGGTTTCAAATTTTTCAAATACTTTTTGCCAATTTGGTAGTTATGAACTAATATTAAGTCTGATAATACTGATTAATGATAACAAGCATGTAGCGATTGGACTTGAATTATTTAAAAAGAGAGCTTGAGCGAGTCCTTGATGTGATCGTACTCATATCTTTTGACATAATTGTGACAAACTTATTTTTGTCCTAATGAATTGACAAATAATACAGGAAATCAATCGGCGTGTTTATAGAAAACCCAATTGACGGGAACGTGTGCGGCTGTGGACGTTGAAGTGCTGTCATCGATCGGAGTTTCAAAGGCAATTTTGAATTACGTACTGTTCTGTCATCAGGACGATTCGAATTGGCCTTTTGAAGATGGAAAAAGATTGAAAGAACGATTCGACCAAATTTTTGATACCTCTCGATACAACAAAGCTCTTGATGTATTGAGAAAAATAATCAAAGACAAACAAACTCAAGCAAAAATACTGACTGCTGAACAACGTGGCTTATTGATGATTGTCGATGAAGTTAAATCCAAAAAGCGCAAATTGAAGGATTTCGAAACACGAAAGAATGAAGTAGCCAAAAAAATCAACGCGTTAACGAGTAAACTCAAGCCGATCAATCAACGACTCGCTGAGATCAAAGAAATAGAAACGGAATATTGCAAATGGCAGATCGAAGAGGGTAAATTCAAAAACCAAAAATATATAATCGAAACATCGAATGGAAATTCGAGCCGCCTTGAATGTTGGGTAGTTCTTCAAAAACGGCGTTTTTTTAATCTAAAAATTCTTTATCATTTTTTTTTGGTCTGGTTCGTTTTTTATCAAAACCGAATGTGATTCAAACTTATTTTCACTTGAAAAACCCCATTTTAGAGAGTAAGGCTATAGCTCAACTTGAAAACTTGACCAGTTGAATGAAATTTTCAAGATGGATAAAGTTCCACGAAACTCAAACTTCAAGTGCAGCAACTTCTGTTCGATGATTCTATACTTTTGGTCGAGAGTGTATAGAAGTATTATTTTCGGAGGGCAGCGTTATGTGCGTGTCCAGTCGTGTAAACAGAGTTGTAAAAACTTATATTGAACTCTCTGGGAAATTTTATGGCAGTCGTTGGCCAACGAATAAATTCCTTGCTCTTCTACTTTTTATTGGTTCTCTGCATATAAACTGCCATTGTTTTCCTTTAGAAAAAAAGAAAATGGAGTACAAACTTTTGTGCCACCAAATAAGATCTCTGAGAGAAGAGATTAAGGAACTTTACGAAGGCACGACTTCGAAGTTGAAGAATGAAATTTCTTCTTACGAGGCAATACTTTCCGAAAAGAACAATCAAATCGATGAGGTTAGTACTAAATTTCTCATCGAATCTATTTAAGAAATGTTGAATGGATTTTGCAATGAATTGCAATAATGTGAAGTGATCTCAAACGCAGAAAAAAACATTTTTTAAATGAATTTTTTTCGTTTCGAAGAAAAAGTTATGAACATTTCAATGATTCAATTCTTTGTAGTTTTTTCCAATGTTTATTCACGGGGATTTTTTCATCATTAGCTCGAACGAGATTTACGAGAGCGGGCAGCGCAAGAGGCAAGATTTTCCGCTCTCATGGACGAAAAGAGAGTCGCTATGGGCACATTGAGACAACAAATGCGTGATCAAATCAACAAAATTTCTCAGCGTAATGGTATCCTAAAAAACATGATTATGGCGTGGGGCTTGAACGGAGACATAGAATCTGATATTTCGGAACAAGGTATTGAATAAAACCAGATTCATGTTTTTTTGGGTTTGAGTAATGTCTTGGACTGATGTAAAACAATATTGTAATATTATCAGCTTGCTATTTTCATTGAAAAATAACTAAATCAAAATTTGCGAGTAAAACTGAAAAAATTTATTTATCCCATCAATTGAAAAAATTAAAAATCGACAGATGCTTCCGAATGGGTTAGGAAATTCGAGCAGGCATTGCGTAAATTTGAGAAAGAGATTGAAGTAAAAAGAGCTGAGCAGGAAGAAGAATTGGACATTTTACAACGAAAATCAAATACGCAGCGTGCAAAGCGAACGACGACGGAATCGCAATTGGCCAGTAGCAGACGTGAATTGCATTCAACAGAAACCGAAATTCGTGCGAATTCTGCTTTGCTTAAGAAGGTTTGAACATTTTTCATCCATACAAGGAGTTTGTTATTCATTAATCATGAAAACTGTGTCGTCAAATATATTTTTACGTTTGATCGTTTATAGTCAGGTGCGATGGAACAAAAATTGAACGAGGTGGACAGAAAACTAGCAGTGGCGAACAGTAAATTCGAGGAATTCAATGAAAAATCGGAAGTCGATGACCTCAAACGAAAAATGCAAGCAGCTACGGAAAAGGAAGAAAAGTATGAGCGTGAATGCAATAGTATTGAGAAAGAAATAATTGTACTGCGAGAACAGAGCGCTCTGCAGATGAAATTGGAGTCTTGTAACACCGAGCTAATGGAAAAAGAGAAACAAATTGAAGTTTTGCGGAATAAACACGAAGCGACGTTGAAAATTTTGCTCGGAAAAACGGACTTTCCTGCTGGAGGCATGATGGACACTATCAATGAAATTCAAATAGTTTTGGTAAGTTGAAATTCATTGATGTGGGTGATATTTCATTTATTTAAACGATTGACTTGAAACGCACAGCATTGCTTAATCGCTTCGGGTGTTCACCATCTTATATAATTTAACTAAATTATTTACAACACTTTCAACAATGTGTTTGAAAGGCGTTAGTCTCATAAATCGATCTAATACGTTTGTTTTCGTTCAAAAACATGGTATTTTTTTTTAATCTTATTTCAAGAAATTATGGCTTTTTTCGTACTTGTAGAACGATCGGATAAAAAATCTCAAGAAAGAAATCGATAGTGTGAGATGCGAGGCTGCAAAACTTGAAGCTTCCGTAAAACATAAGAGGGAAGAATTGGAAAAGAAGAAAGTTGAAATTCAACGTGAGTACAGAAGTTTTCTCCCAATTTTTTTGAAAAAATACCTCCAAGGATACCGACGAACTTGTTGCACACATTTTTTTTGGACCATTTGTTTATCCGAGTAAGGCTGAAAATACTTGTCATATTATTTCTCAGGCGACAAAGAAAGAGTCTCGTCGCAGTGTGGCGAATATGAAAATTACCGTGAGACCCTTTTATTGAATTCGAAACGGTTGAAGGACATCGAAGACAAAAGAGGAATGTACGCTTACCAGGGAGCTGCTTACAAAGAGTATATTAAAAAATTGAACGAACCAAATGCCTGTTGTCCTGTGTGTCGTCGCGGTTTCGAGAGTCAAGAGAACTCGAAACAGCTTGCTAAAGACATGACCAGCGAAATGGCTGGACATCCGGAACGCTTGAAAAAATGTGAAAAAGAATTGGCCGCCGCTCGTAAAAAATATGATTTGCTGTTACAACTGCAACCCATCGTCGAAGGAGTTGAGCATTTTGAGGAGATCGAAATGACTAAAATGAAGTAAAGAGAAAAATATTATTTTGATGGCATGTGAATTTTCTTTCTTCAATTTCGCTCTTTTATCCACTTTCATAGTATTAACTGTGATTAGTGAAATAATGTTGAAAAAAATAATTTTTATTATGATGTTCCTACGTTGCTTATAACATAGTTTATTTCGAATATTCGCTGCTAATATTTTATACATGGAATGTTCCATTTATCTGTTAGAACGGAAGTGGAGGAAACTTCGAAACGCCTGAGTGCAGCGAATAAAAAAATCAAGCAGCTGCAGGAATCTGTTTTAGAGCCTGAGAGGCAATTATCCACATGTAAAGACATGATCGGTGATATGGCGGTGTGGGATCGTTATGCAAATGAAATCGATTCCCATCGTTTTTCAGTCATTGAAATTCAGGATAGCTTACGGGAGGCAGGTACGTTCGTTTTCAAAAAAATATTTTCATTACTGAAAGAGAAAATAACTTGGCTTCGTTACACTCGAGCATGGATCATTTTCACAGAACGATCTTAAGTAAATTCTGTACATCTAACATGGATGAGTTACACAAAAATGTGTATGAATAGCATAAAAATATTTGAAAATGAAGCATGGAAAATCATTTGCTAGAATCAAGAGATTATACTCAATTGAAACACAAAAATTTGACAGGCTTGAAGAGCGACAAAACAATTCAAGAGGCCGAAGCTGAACAGGGCCGTTTGCACCAACTGTTAAAAGATGTACGTCGAGAAATAAAGAACTTGCAGTGCACTTTGAATTCTCGTAACGAAGAACTTCGCCGAATTACGGAAAATCGAACCAAGTTGTTGGAAGAGCAGTTACGAATACATCAGGAACTGCAGGAAATAAAACAGGCGAAGGAAAAATTGGAACAGCTGCATTCGAAGGAAATTTCGCTCAAAGAAACCGTTTCGAATTTTGAAGATCAATTGATCCAGATTGGTAATGAATACGAAGCTGCGAATCAAGCTTTCGAACAGGCCAAGGTTAGTCGTTTATTTCTCGTTCCGAATACCGATTGTGGCAATTAGTTCAAGATGAGCGTTGCGTCTTATTTTTAATTAACGAACAGTGTTAGTAAAATTCTTAAATTGAAAGCAACTTTCGAGTACATAAAAAATGAACAATTTATGAACATTTTATTATTATTGACCGCATTTAAAAAAATGGGACAATCACAAATGAAAAAAAAGAATTTTTACTGAATTAAACAATTAAAAAACTTGTTTCCATATTCCAGAAAAAAATTCGGTCCATTCAGGACTGCGACAGAGAAAAGTTGCGGGACCGAAGTAAAGAATTCGACCGACTGAATGCAATGCAGGTGGAGGTGACGAACATTCTGTCTCGTAAAATCGACGATCAATTGAAATCGGTCGAGGAAAAATTGGAGAGCACTGAAAGACTAGCGAATACTCACAAATCTGAGAAAATTGCTCGGGAAAAGAAATTGGCCAAAATGAAAGAGGATATTATCGCCCATGCTACGAAAAAAAGGGATCTTACAGACAATTACGCGATGCGACAAAAAGAGATCGATGCTGAACATTTAAAAACCGAATGTGATCGTTTGAGAGAGAAACTTGTTGGAATTAACCATGAAACAATCGCCAGAGAGCGAAAAACTCTCTGTGAGCGACGTGACATTACTGAACGTGAGGTAATTCAGTATTTCATTTATTTTTCTATTCAACCAACGTATACGCTTGGAAAATGTCAGTCCATAACTAACCATTAATTATAACTACTTGAATGCATTGCGCATTGATTTGATGAAATGTGAAACTACTGTGGTCTAATTAAGCGTTATCATTAAATTATTCAATCGATTTTCATTTGAATTCAAATTTTAGAAAAATATGGCTGAAGGTAATGAAGAAGAGTTGGAAAGAAATATTGCGCACTTGACCCTAGAATTGGAGAAAAATGAATATCGTTTAGCGTATACCAACTATAAAAGCAAATGCGTGGAGCTGGTGGTAAGGATCACGATCTTTTAAATAAATGTGTCTAACTTAGTATAGGGTTCAGTTTGAAAAATTGGTTTTGACCCCATAGGCGACCAATTTATGCGTAAAAGATTTAACCACGTATTGCAAAGTATTGGACAAGGCGATGATCGAGTATCACGAGGAACGAATGGCAACAGTCAACAAGAGCATGAAAAAATTGTGGGATTTAATATACACTGGTACCGATACCAGCTCCATCCAAATCCGTACCGAAGCCACAACCATGGCTAACAAGAGATCGTTTAATTACAAATTCATCCAAATAAAGCACGGTGTCGAAATGGACATGAAAGGTCGTTGCAGTGCAGGACAAAAGGTACATTGGCTTTTCTTTCTGGAGGCACACGTGTTTTCTCATGAGATTCATGGAAATTTTATTTGCATAAGATTTTTCGTATTATTCTTTAAAAATCTGAATTGAAAATTTATAAGCAAAAAAACAATTTGATGTTTTTTTATTTTCATGATTATTTCGTCTTTAAAGGTTCTTTCATCGATTATTCTTCGACTAGCATTAGCTGAAACTTTTTGTGAAAAGTGTGGAGTTTTGGCACTGGACGAACCGACTACGAATTTAGACGAAGAGAATTCTAAGAGTTTGGCAGATGCTCTTCACAGGTAGTTTCAACACAATTATGGAATGTTTCCTCCAAAAATTGAGTTCCTAGTGTTTTTGCTCTAATTTCATTTTGTGCTTTTCAGCTATGTGAACCGTCGCGCAAAGTTCCAGAAAAATTTCCAACTCATCGTCATCACTCATGATGACAATTTCATACCGAAATTAGGACAGCTCAGCAAAAATAATTCCTTCTATCAACTTTACAGATATGAAAAGTAAGGGAAGCAATTTCCTATCAAAAAAAGATCATTCAAATCACACAAATCAAAGAATTTTCTTTCGTACAATCATTGCTGATTATTTCTTCAGTATTTATTTTCAAATTTGATTTTGAATATCGAATTTCAGCGGTATGTCGGGCATCAAATGCGTTTCGATGGATGGTCCTTCAGGAATTTCACGGAATCCCAGAAGAGAATCCTCCGAGGATGAAGACGAAAACGAAAGAGGAAGAAGTAGAGAGGAAAGATCGAAACGAGGCCCTTCGAATTCGATCGAAAGACCTGATAGAAAACGTGCTCGAAAAAGACCAATTTTCGAATAAGGTCCGAATTATTGCAAAGTTTTGCACTTTGAATGTTGAAATTTTCTTTTTTCTTTTTTTTTTATTTCCGTTCTAAAGTATCGTATATATTCAAATAAAAATTTGCAAGTAATGTTTTTTATCAAAGATGGCCTTTTTCCGCCATCGTTCGTCGATCACTTTTATCAGAATAGGCTGGTATGGGCATCTCGTTTAATTTACTTCCACGAAACATCAGTTTATTGGATTGTACAAAAGAAGAAATTGGTATGATAAAAAATTGCCGTATTTTTCTTCGTACTGTGCCTCACGATGTAAATAAATTTAATTTTTCTTAGTCCAGTGGATTATTATTGGTAATTTGTTAAAACTTCTTTCTGCAGAGTAAGGTCCCGTTATTTTTTAATGCGAATTTGAATTAGACGTTACTTTTGAGTGTTGGCAAATTCAAGATATTAATGCTACAACTATAGTTAAAAAACTATATTTTGCTGTTAGCGCGCAATAGCGACTGTCTCTAAAGGCGTCTCGTGCGGTCAGGTCCACCACCATATCCACCGGTCACCCACCGGTTTACAAGTTTTTGATACGAGTGCATGACAGTGTTCGCCCACAGGGGCACACAGACACAGTGTAGTGCAGTGTAGTGTATGAAATGCGTGAATATAGCAACAAAAAATTATTTGAAAAACATTCCAAAAATCAACGTTGAATGAAAATCGTTTATGTATATTAGAACCAAATAAATAAATCTTACCCGGATAGTTATACCACCGCTCAAATCTGTAAATATAGTTTGAAAGTTCGATTGAAACTAAAATTTCGATAACCTAACCCCCAAGTTTCGGGATTATTATATCAACGTTTTCTCATTGTAGATTTTGCTGGAATCATTTAAAAAATCGGTGCAAAATGCTAAACAAAGACACTCCGCCAGGTTCACCTGAAGTGGAGGAAAATTTAGATGAGGAAGATTTAATCTACATTGGAGATGTCGACGAAGTTTTGGAGGTTATGGAACACGACGATGAAATCGAAGATGAAAGCATGGAGGAAGAAGGAGAACAAGCTGAACAAGCTTTCGATAAAGGCGATGCGTTTTCTGTTTTTACCAAACACGAAGGTTCAAAATAATAATTCATTCTTTTCGAGTTTTCTCAGCATTTTTTGAGCAATTACTAACAATGCTCTTTTATCAAAGACAATGAAATATCTCTCAACCATACTTTGACGACATACTATTCTTCGATTGTTTCGGCACATCATTCTTGGAATCCCCCAACGGGGTAATTAGTTAGCCCATAAAGAAAGAGAATACATTGCATATAATTTTCAAAAAAAGAAAAATGTTTGGAAGACAATGACAATGCGCGTTTTTTAAACATATTGCAGGTTCTGTGTTTTGCGGATGTTTGAGCAGAGATGGAAAATATGCGGCAACAGGTGGTGAAGATGATATGGCCTATTTATGGGATACATCATCCAGTGAAGTTATTCTTGAGTGTAAAGGCCACAAGGACAGTTTAATATTTACCGGATTTAATCACGACGACACCTATCTGGCTACCGGCGATATGAGCGGAATTATCAAAGTTTGGAAAATCTCAGAGAAAAATGTTGTTTGGGACTTTGACATGGGAGATGCTACCGTATGTTGTAGGATTTTGCAGTTTTGTCAATTCATTTTTGTAGAACTCGTTTGTAAATAATTCTGCATTCGTTTATATTTTTTCAAATAAACTTTTCATTTACAGTGGATGCGCTGGCACAGGATGGCTAATGTTTTGTTTGCTGGTTCGGTTGAAGGGGACGTATATATGTGGCGGATTCCCGATGGAGAGTGCAAAATTTTTCAAGGTTTTGGACAAAGATGCGAGACTGCTGTTGTTGTTCCGGATGGTAAGTTAGCGATTTCCACTGTTAAACAGATTCTAGTGAAAACCAAATACCATTGAGACACATTTAGATATTCATCAACATTCTTTGTTATTGTTAGACTAGATTATAAAATGATCTAGAAATTAAAAACGACTAAATCTACAGACTTGACCTACTCGACCTTTGTCACAATTTTGGTTTATACTTATCATTTGATGTTTTTGATAGCTTTCAATATTTTAACTGAAATTCGCTTAGCGGACTAAATACTCGTAGACAAGTATGTTCATGAGACGAAATTACATCGACCATTCATTGGTAGAGAAAAAATACTACTTTTTTGCAACCACAGGAAAAAGGCTCGCAGTCGGATACGAAGATGGTACGGTACGAGTATTGGATCTGAAAACCGGTACAGTACAATCAACTAGTACACCAGGTTCTGGCCACTCGTCTGCAATCACTGATCTGGATTGCCAGTCTGACGGCAAACTCATTATCTCAGCTGCAGTCGATGGAAAAACTATCTTACGAACACCACAAACGGGCCTGGTATTTAAAATTACATCAACTTATTTTTTTTTCTGTGTTAAAAGTTTGCACTTTCAAAAGCTCAATGCAAGCAGGGTCCTTACCTTGAAACGTTTAGCCGGCAAGAGAATCTCTCCTAATCAATAAAATGTTTGACGGTTACAAACAATAATTATAAAAAACGTTTTCCAGATTGTAGCCACATTACAAGATTTGCAGGAAAACAGGTCGATGAATCGGGAGCAGAGTGGCGAATCAAGCGCACCTGAAATTAAGGACAATTGGGTCGAAGCTGTGGCGTTTTGTTCCGACATAGATTTACAATTGGCTGCTACAGGAACCGTCAACGGGGAAATATTTATATGGGATATTACGAAAAAAGTAAGAACAAGAATATATGAAATATGTAATGAAAGTTTTAATTTGTTGAATTCTCACCAAATTGAAACCGATCCAGATCTTCTCATTTATCAATTGAAGTTTACTTAGAATCGATACTTAGTTTGAAAAATGAAGAAAGTAAAAGGTGGACCGAATAATTGAGAAATTATGCATTTTCGGTATTCGACACAAATCAGATGTACGAAATCCTGGGCTCCAGCTCGGAGTTAATCTAATAATTTCATTTTAATATATGATCGAACAGGTACTCAGGCACAAAATCACTCAGGAAAGCGGAGTGAGTAAGCTCGAGTGGAAAGGCAAAACTCCATTTCTGTTCTCCGCTGGTTTGGATGGCGTTCTTAGATGTTACGATGCTCGTACGGCTCAATGCGTCAAATCATTTACTGGACACAACGAAGACATTCTAGATTTGTACATTTCTGCGTAAGTGACTTACCATTTACACAATAGTCAACATTTTACAATATTCGATCGTTCGAATCCAACACGTCACTTCTCAGGTATACATAAAAAGTATAATTTATTACTTCTAACTGGATTTACTCCAGAATTTCAATTTGATTTCGCTTTCGCAATAATCGCGTTTCGCGAGTGTTGGATCGAGGACGTCGCTTAGCCGTGTCCACGAGCTTTTCATCTTCTTCCGTCACGCACGCGTGACAATTTCAGTCGCAGCTCTCTCCATTTGCATACATTATTGTCAAAAGTGAAGCACATTCTCCACTGAACACACGTGCAGCCCCATGGACAGCAATGTTCACTGTAATCGAATATTCTAAATATTTTAAGTAGAGTGACCCCTTAATAATTTAAGCACAGAAAATTGTTGTTGTACATTCAAATTATATTATATTTGAGAATTGAGAATTGTTTTTAACACACTTTTTTAAAGAAAAATTATGGTTTATGATTTTGTAGAGATGGAACTCGGATATTGACGACCTCGGACGACTCCACAGCGAGGGTATTCGATTTGAACATATGTTAATTGATGTGTTATATTTTCGTAAAAATTTACGAAAATCATTTGGTTATATGGAAAAAGAAAAAAAATTGAACAAAATCATGTTATACCTAATATAAAAAAACGTTGAAAATATTGTACGTTGAGAGGATGCCTAGTTTTTTTTCCACACAGAAACAAAATTAATGATGAGTGCGAAGAGTATTTTATTTTTTATTTGATTTATTGTCAATAATAGTGTGCTTGTGCCATTGGGTATCAAGTGGGTGACGTTTACCCTTCCAATTGAAATGAGTCGGTTCTCGTTCTTCTCCATTTTCGAAATCGAAATATCGACTCATTTCTATAGCCAAATTCGATCTTACGAGTCCAGCACCCCCTACTTTAGAGGATGCTGGATGATAAACTCTGCCTGAATGTATACTCATGTAAAGTTTTTCCGGCTCAAATGGTACCTGTTAGAAGCAGAAGAATCGTTATGTATTCCGAAATAATCGGTGCACGACGTTTATATCTTTTAATTCAATCTTTTTATTGAATTTTTCGCTCATCACAGCCGCACACATTGGCAAGAGTTATTCGTCTAATGCCCATTTTTTCTGGCTCGGTTTAAACTCGGCTCAATTTTTTCATAAAATTGTACAAACCATTAGAGAGTCGCCTGCATGAGCGTAACTGAACCACCAATTTTCAGGCTCTTTTTGCAAAACGTGAGTAAAGACGATCGGTACATCGTCGCAACGTACGAAGTTCCTTTCCCGGCCGCATACAGACAAATATGGAAATGTTTCATCGTAGCGACCCGTATCGTTTTTTTTTAGTTTTTTGAAGAAAAAGGCCAAGAACTTTTTTTCTGTGTGAATTCGATGTGGAAGAATAAGTATTTATTGCTCGTGTCACATGTTTTATCTACGTTTGCTTATGCGCAAACGTATTCGGGGTTAATGTTATTATAACGGCTACTGTACCTTTAAAACACGAAGTGAAATTCTTTATTCGTGCATCATCTAAAAAGAGCTGTCAAACGTTTGTTCATTATCGAATAGTTACACAAAAACGTACTTTCATAGTTTCGCCAATATAATTACCATTCCTTGATGGTCAATGAAATAAAAATACTCTCGGACTTTTGCTTCAGGAGATTGTCCTTGAACGTAATCGACATAATTTCTATGGATCGTTGAAAATCGTACTGAATTTCGAAATTTTGATAACATTTCGACAATTCTAGATGATGTTTTCAGAAAAAGTACTCGTATGAATAAACGAATGTATAACCACCAATTTTATATTCTTATAACTACATTCAATTATCAAATGCTTTGCCATAATGACTTGTGCGAGAGCAAAGTACTAAATGCTGAATGTCGAGAGAGGATTATTGTTATTTTGATGATTATGCACGATCAGCTGATAGGATTCTATGCTGGCCGTTTAAAACGCATGAGCAGCATATACAAGCAGAAGGTTCGAAAAAAGTTTGTGACAAAGCTCTTGCACGCGAAGTGAATCCTGGATTGGGTCTATTGTTGCTTTCTTTTAAAGAGGTTCGTCAAAATAAAACCGATAAAGATCTGTTCAAAGTGTTCGATACGATTATTAGGTTTTTTAAACTTGCAGATTATGAAAAGGTTGGCGCTCAGTACAATCAAAATTTGTTTTTCGGGACTAATTTTTTTGGGTGTATCGCTTATAATGAATAATGTATCGAGTATCTATTTTTGTCTTTTTTTTTTCACGTAAAACCATATTAATACGATTGATAGAAAAAACTGAAAAGTCGAAATGAAAGGCTAACTTTGAGTGCTTATTGGATGTGCATTTATCTATTATATTAGATTTCTCATTTTTTTTTCGTATGTGGATCGTTTGTCGGCCTTTTATCGGTGATTGGTAGATATACAAGCTCGGTTTGGCTTTTCACAGTCATAGTGATCTAGTAGGGTTCAGTTTTGGAATAGTTTAAAATTGAAACAAAAAATCTTTCCACTACTAAAGCGATTCCACATCGCTTGAAATTAATTTATTAAAGTTATTATAAACTACCAAACACGTCAATTACGCTACCAGAGACCACCATTATGCAAATATTCGACAAAGTAAATCATTTAAAGAATATATAGAGAACTCGAACTGGCACTATGAATTTTACGTTCGTGACAAACGGCCGACCGAGCACGGTTACATTTCCAATTTGGTCTTGACTGCTGCGATGACGGAAGTATCTCCTCTTCGAATGAAAGCAACACTGCGACGACCGCGACACGGCGCACGGTTGACGGCGTGTACAGTGTATCAGCTTGTTTTGGCTTGAAAGAGCAACGAGCAACGACTCTCAAGACATTTCAACATTTCTCAACGTAATTTTTTTTTCTCTCTCCCTCTCTTTCTTTATCTCACTCTTTGGATCTTTCTTTGGGCTTGTGGCTCCGGAGAGAGAGAGAAAAAAAAATTGTGAAGCAATGAGTGAGATCAGGCTACAGAGGCAGTGAGCGGTTGAGTGAAGAGGCGGCGGCAGCGGTTCGCAAGTGCTTTTGTCGTCAAAATAGTCAGAGAAAGGGAATAAATAAGACTTGAAAAATAGATGAAAAAAATTTGAATAAAATCGTTCATCGAATTATGACAGTCTTATTCGCCGGATTTGGAAAAATCACGTGGAGATAAAATGGAGAAAAAAAATTAAGGACGCAAAATGTGTCCTACAATAACTTCGATAAAGAATAAATCGTTGGTTCGAGGTACGAGAACCCGATTTGTTGTCACTGCCAAATAAGTCGTGTTCTTTCAACGGCGTAATCCGGTGAAGTTTCCCAGAATGGCCTCGTCGACAAAAAGATCCTGGAAACTCCGTAAGTTAAAAAATCCACAACGTTTCTTTCTTTTCTAACCTCCATCGTTCTTAGTTACGTTAAAACCATCTTATTTGAAAATTCAATTAAAAAAAATATTTCTTACTGGAGATTTTATAGCGTATTTCAGTTTTAAACTTTCTTCAAAAACTCATATTGCTTGTTCATAAATTGAACGAGGGAAAAAAATACTCCTACTGAAATTTATGTACTCTTGTAGAGATTGAACTTGTCAAAATGTATTAGTCTGAAGTATAAATTCGTAATTTCAATACATTTTTGTAAATTCTTTTTATTATAAAATTTTGTTGGGTTACATAAACAGGAATAAGGCAAAAAAATGATAAGATATTAAATTTTTTTTCTTTGTACAAATATTTTATCGTGGATCTGTAAAAGAAGTTTTATATGATTTCAAAGGATAATTCAATCGTTTTCCATACAAGTTCATAATTAATCTGTCATGTGTACTATAATATTTGAATGTTGGTAAATTACCAATAGAATGTCAGTATTTCAATATTGAAGATGTTTATCTTAACCACTCAATGCAACATTCTATATCTCTCTCGTTTTCTGCCATGCTTTCCATGGAATTTAGACAGTTTGCTTTGATTTTCCATTGCACAATCTACAGATCTTCATCTTCAGTGTTAAAAAAATAGTATAGAATATTATTAGCAAAATGTACCAAGTATATCTAGATTCAAGGTTAGCAAATATTGGGTTTGTTTTTCTAAGTAACTCACACAAATTGTTATTTTTCATTACAGAGGATTTTGTAGCTCATTCAATAAATGTGAATTGTCTTGCACTTGGACATAAATCAGGAAGAGTTTTAGTTACCGGAGGTGATGACAAAAAAGTCAATTTATGGGCCGTCGGAAAACAAAATTGTATTATGGTAAGTATGTTTTATTTTTTGTTGATACTTTGATGTTTATAAATCCAAGTAACATAATCTGCAGGCAAAATACTTTTTTCGTTTTTCAATTTATCATTACAAATTTATCATACAAATTTTTCAATTTATCATTACAAATGATAAATTATAGGTGAAGTAGAAGCAAAAGGTGAATAGTAACGAATTAAGATACACAAAAATTTTTCAAGAATTGCTTGAGATATTCACTTTAATGTTATAAAATGGTTAATCTCTGGAAGCAAATGAAAACATTCATGTTTAATTTATTCGTTGTATATATTTATGCTTGCCCATATTGAGATAGGGAAAATACAACATCTCTTAAATAGTGATATAATTATTTGTTGTGTTTGAAATTTAGAGCCTGAGTGGCCACACAACACCTGTAGAATGTGTACGTTTTGGCCAGTCAGAAGATTTGGTATGCGCTGGTTCGCAAATGGGTGCCCTCAAAATATGGGACCTGGAACATGCAAAGCTTACGAGAACGTTGACCGGACATAAAGCAGGAATTCGATGCATGGATTTTCACCCTTATGGACCATTTTTAACCTCCGGAGGTCTCGATACCTCTATCAAATTGTGGGACAACCGGAAAAAAGGCTGTATATTCACTTACAAAGGACACGACCAAGCTGTAAATAGTTTAAAATTCAGTCCTGATGGCCATTGGATCGCTAGTGCCGGCGAAGAAGGCATGGTCAAGGTAAAATTTCATGATACTATTTGCTTTTTTGATACCATTCCCTTCTTTTCTTTAGAAAGCAATTTTTTTACAAAATATACAACCTGATGAACAGGGAAAATTTCGAATTTTACAAAAAAAAAATATTACCAATATAGTGGTATTGAGGCAAAGAACATTAATGATTTCCATCTATATGGTTATATTTCAACTCGACTCAAGTTGTGGGACCTTAAGACCGGACGGCAACTTAGCGAATTTTCGAAACATCGGGGGCCGGCAACTACCGTGGAATTCCATCCTCATGAATTCTTATTAGCAACCGGAAGCGCCGATAGAACAGTTCACTTTTGGGACTTGGAATCATTCCAGCTCGTGTCTTCCACCGAACCAAATCAATCAACGGCGATAAGGTATTGTTTATGAAAAATAGTCTGCTAAATTCAGATTTTTCACTCAATCCGTTCCATCAACAATTTCGGAAGCAACCGGTGGTTTTTTCACTGGGCTAACCAAATAATTCTTCATATTTTGGTGTATTACCGACAACGAAATCGTTAATGATGAACTACTATTTCAAATTATTGATCAAGAAACTTTCCCATAGAATTGAAGGCATAATAAAGTGTGAAGTTTTCCTTCGAGCTCAACCAATTTATCTGTTGTAGGTGTTTGTACTTCAGTCAAGCCGGAGAATGTTTATTCGCCGGAAGTCAAGATATATTGAGGGTTTATGGATGGGAACCTTCGCGAGCTCTAGACACGGTTCCAACGGGATGGGGAAAAATTCAAGATATCGCGATAGTACAAAACCAATTGGTAAATTCATCTATTTAGCCAAGAACTCTTTTAACGATGCTCTTGAACCGCGGGCCAAAATCAGTCCCTTATTATTTCAAAATTATTGAAAAATTCTAAAACTTCTGTTTTAAACTGAAAAATTCAAATTGATTTAAGAAACGACTTTTCTATGTACTTAGATCGGTGCGAGTTTTCATGCCGGCAACGTCGTTCTCTACGTCTGTGATTTGAAGAAAATATCTCCTTTCTGTGGAGTTTCACCGGCGGGAACATCATTTAATCATGGAAATTCATTACGAAAAAGTTTCTCTAAGGAACGACCATCTGGCCTCAAAAAGCACGCGTAAGTCTGAGTTTTTGAAAATTATTTTATTTCGAAATTAACGGATGCCTAGGTTTTATGAAACAACTTTTTGGCCGAGGGTTTTCATTTTCAAATAAGAATCAATAAAATTCATCAATAAGTTTTAATTTATCAATAAATTTCACTCAAATCCTTTTTTTTATATTCTTTAGCAGTAAAGCGCATGTGTCTTTGTCGAAACAATTTTAAGGGTTTAGGCACAGATAATCTATTGACATACGTACAAATGAATATTCCAACGAATAACTTTTTGAAAATAGGTTGCAGGTTAAAACCATCGAAGAAGCTGACAAATCTGGTACCGATCCCGAAGATGAAGCTACCTTCGCCGAAATACCCAACGTGTCGGAATACAAAAATGTTTTTCAACCAAACAGAGCGCGTGAGTAAAAAACAAAATCAACTTTCTTACTAACACTCGCATATGTGCTTCATTGTGCAAATCATAAACTCACGCGTTTTTATAATCTATGTCTGCTGCAATGTCCGCATCCTCTAACCATACATTTATTCAACATTCTTTACTCAAGATGTGAACAATTGTTCTACACAAGTCTCAGGAGAGCTAAATTTTTATGGTGATTCCTCTTTCTGACCTTTGAATGGCATCGATCATTGGCTGAGGTAGATGTAACAAGGTCATAGTTTTTCACTACAATTAGTTAGTCGATCTCGGAAAATGTTTATTTCCATAAATGTCAATTGGCCGAAAAAAAAGTGAGATATGATAAAAAAAAGTCAATTATCAATAGGTTCTATGGAGTTGCGTAGTGAGACCTTAAATTCCACTTCGTAATTCGAAAATATTCCTTTAAAACTAAAACTTTTAAAAAATTTTTAGATCAATACAATTCGTTCATTCGAATCTGTGAAATTAGATACCTTCATTATACTAAAAATTGGATTACTATTAAAAACTTGGCACTCGTTTGACTTGATTGGATCGAGGTAGTTGATTAAGTTGTAATCAGTATGTGAATGAGCATGCTAAGCACGATGTGTTGCAGTGTCTCGCACGCCACCCCCCGAAATCGCGGCTTTTCCAGAACCACTGGAAATAGGTGAGTTTTCTGTTTAATTTAGTTTCACTTTTTTTTCTTTCAGTTTTTTGTTACATCCTTTCTCCCTGATTATTCCTTGGGTGCTTATTATTCCTTGGGTACACACAGTATATCACTCGATAAAAATTGTAGCAGAATCGCTTCATTTAAGGTATTTTGTTATCGAGTTAACTGATCATGTAGCAGCCGAAGAAAACCAAGTTAAATTTCTAAAAAAACGAAGTTTAATTTATTTTCGAAGCGAAACTCTTCAGGACTTGGACAGAGTTTAAAAATCCGGTGAAATTTAAAGGGGGAAATACGTATGAAATGTCTGAAGATATGCTTGAATTTTAGGATTCTTTTTGGGGAAGAAGGAGCAAGTCCCATAACTTAATTTTCGAAATCATTAAAATTTTTTTACTCTTCGAGTAATTTCAAATAGAAGCCATAAGTGGTGTTATGTGTTTTTGAACATGTGAACACATGTGTGTGTGTGGGTGTGTGTGTGTTCACCAATGTGAAAGTTCCCGATCAATTTTATGCGAAGTAAATACAATGCATGTTATATTATTTTTGAAATTAAAAAAGTTTATTATCTTCACCAAAAAAAATCCTGAAAATCATATATTTTCAGGATTTCCATGTGTATCTCCCCCTCTTAATGAATATCTGATAGTCGAAAGGTAATAAAATTGCAAAAAAAATCGTTGGTCCAACTGGAAATGAAATATTCAATGAAATTTTACAGATCCAGCGCAGCCACAAATTATTCAAAATCTGTCAGAGTCGATGTCGAATTTGAGTACAACTGAGAGTCAAGAGTACGATGAATCACTTCCAGTTTCAACGAGTTCTTCGCCGCCGACATTATCGTTAACAAAACCGGCTCCGGTTCGAGTTAATCCGATAAAGTCTTCGCCGCCGGTTCAACGAAACGCCATAACTTCGACCAGTCAAATTCGCGCAAATTTACAAGCTAATAACGCGCTGGGACGAAATATGCGGAATCTTGCTCAAATACCACCACTGAGGCAAAGCATCACGCCACTTCCGGGAAAAAAATTTTCTTCCAACAATTCGAGCGCTCATCAACAACCGTTGGGTCCTCAACGATCGAATTCCACTTTGACTCCACGCGTCGCTCCAATGGCTTCCGTTTCACCCGTTATTGATGACGGCAATATCAAGAATCGGGCACCGAGTCCTGATTCGCCAAAAATTTACCTGAAACGACAAAGCAGCTGTCGTGACGGTGAAAAAGAATACGAATCTGATTTTCCCGTTCAGTGAGTATATTTCTATGTTTTTAATGCTTCTTCTCGTTTCATTGATCCGATTTCATTGAGCCAGTTTGACTTCCATGCGAAGCCCAAAAGCAATCCAAAACTCCGAAATTTAGTGATTTCCGTTCATTCGTTTTATATTTTTGAATGTAAGTCTGATAAAGTCTCATTGGTTTTTGTTTATAGAATGAACAATAGTATAAAGCATAGTCCTTCGGATCCACAACTGAATCGGCCAAATACAGGACAAGCGAGAACGACAATAGCGTATCGAAATTTTGTCGGAAATACACCACTGTCAGCGAGGAATGCAGCGACGACGAAAAAGCCGACGAAAGCCCAAGTTACACCTCATCAGAAGATCGAATCGCGCGTGCCTCAGCTCAGACCAGCATCGGAACATCCGGAAAAGGTGGAGTTTGTGCCCATGAGCGCGGATAAACCGTACGGACTCGATGCCGATACTTTTTTACCCGTAAGTTATTGACATTGATCAATCGGTTTGTGATTTAGTTTACTTCACAAGTGGTTCGAGGAGGAAAGTTTTTCTGTACCTTCAATTGAAGAAAATAAGCAAACCAGATTGGAAACGCGAAGTGAATTGTCAACGAATTTCTTTGTAATTGAATGTTTTTTTAAAAGTAAAAAATATATTTTCAGAATAAATACGGCCAATCTTCGGGCTACGCACAGATGGGAGTGTTTGGTGACATGTCGGAAGCCGAAGTTATCAACAGTATGATGAGAGGACATGAATCGATGATGGCGGTTCTAACTAGTCGGCAAAGATCTCTACAAATCATTTATTCTCTCTGGCACAATAAAGATCTCAAGGTAATAGATTTATTCGTTGTTTTTTCAAATTGAGAATAAATAATGCTTTTTCAGAGTCGCAATTTTTCATGGCAATACGTGACCATGGGAAATTGCTTGTCTCGAATGTTAGATTTTCTTTGCATGTCGAGCTTATTCTTTTCACTCATTTCTCGACGATTCGTTTTTTGTCTTACTTTCCCGCCAATAGCACTGCAAATGATAATGAAACTCTTTTTATTGATATTTTTTTCAGTCTGCCATTGATTCAGCGGTCGCCATGAATGATTTATCCGTTATCGTCGATCTCCTCGGGGTTCTTACTCTCAAGCCGTGAGTTTATTTCTTTTTCTAGGATTCATTAAACTGAAGATAAATCCATTATTCTGCATGAGTTGAAAAATTTTTTTTTTTCAATTAACTGAAAGCACTCGCTAATTGTGCACTCAACGAAACTACGGAACAATTTTCATTGTTTTTTGCAGGAAATTAAAAAATGAACAAAATATTTTTTAAGATTTTTCAACTTTTCGTAATGCTGAGCTATGATTTGTCAATTTTCAATCTAATACGTTACGATCGTTGTTTGTTTTGTTTTTCCAGTACGATGTGGAACCTTGATCTTTGTAATTCTCTTCTTATGCCTATAAGTGAACTACTTCAAAGCAAATACGAAATGTGAGTAAAAGTCATCATTACATGTATCAATTAAATGAATTTTACGTCTTGGCTCGTGTGATCGTTACAATATTTGCTCGCAGTAATAACTCTGTATGTATGTAACATTATGTGAATTTTGGTATCGATATTCGGGGCTTCAACTCCATCCACTTTGAACATGCTGTTATTTACGGAGAGTTTTGGTATCCGGAAAAACCCCAACCCTTAGAAAAAACTTCTTGTGCAACGAGTAGAGAGTCTGCTTCTTTTTTAGAGTAAATTATCAAAGCAAAAAAGAGGAAGAATATAGTCTAAAACACTAAGAAAAAAAAATTCGACGACAAAAAGTATTAACTAAAGTTTTCTAAGTTCAGAAAAATCATTCCAAAAAGTTTATAGAAAAACGTAATTCAAAAATTCGATATTCGAATTCATAACTTTTGTGGCGCGAGTGATGGACGGTTAACATTACGAAACTGCGTCTTTGAATATATTTTACAAAACATTTTGAGCGCGACTGCTATTGAACATGAGTCACAAGATAATAACTACCCATGATTTACTTCACATATGGCTTCAAGGAAAGAATAAACGTAGATGATATAAGCAAAGTTATGAATATAGAAAACTACTCGAAGTACAGTATTTACCAGGATCGGAAAATTTTAACGAAAGAATATCTCAACACAAAAATAATTCCATGACAAACATTGTTAGTTTTCTTTTGTCTTCAAGCACACGAGCGAAAGCCCTGGAATTATGAGACCGCGAAACATCCGTGGAAGATTCTCGAACTTTTTGCGGTTTCGCTCACCGCAATTCGTGACGGTGTTTTTTCAACTGCGAGAAAGTACCGTAGTCGGGTGCATCGACTTGCCTCTTGCGTCTAGGAGACGTTCCTCGAAACGCGTCACCAAGCTCGCCTGAGATTATCTTTTTGCTTATTGTTTTTCGAAAAATCGACCATCGAGTTACCTGAATATTAGTCGTGCTTCTTAAAGTGCAAAAAAAAATGATTTCTAGAGTTGGAGCAGAGAAGAGCATCGTAAGAAAAGTGATGAATGAGCCAACGTGTGTCTGGACGAGAGCCATCAGGTTTGGAAGGATTTGCCCCTCTCCACGATCCAAAGCCCTTTCAACAGAGAAAAAAATCGAAACGTTTATCCATTTGAGTTGATGCATGTGAGAATGAGAAATGCGCGTGAATCGATCGACAACGGGGATTCGGGACTGAGCCGAGTTCACGAGGGTGCCACAAATTAGCCAAGACAAAGGAGAGATAGTGGCAGATGCAAATTCGAGGACCAAACTTTATGCGAGGCTCTATTTCCCTGACACTTTTTATTGTTCGAATATGAATAGTAAAGTGTGAAGGGCGCATCATTTGCGCTCAGATTTCCTCTTCGCTCCACTTTTCGTTCGTGTCAATCGGGAGATTCTTTAAGCTCTCAAAATAATATCAACAATTCGATTTCGCTCCCTTTCGTGATGCGAACCGTTCCACGCGTGTCTCTCCTTCGGATCTATCATTTTTATTTTCTCTCTTATTCAGTTTGAATCAGCACTTTGCCTAGAGCGTCTACGAATTTCAAATTTAACTACCACTACATCGTTTTTCACATCCTTTTCGTATGAAATAGGATATCAAATGACATATTTCGAGTATTTTTCATCGTAAATCAATTAAATTCGTTTAACTACAAATATACAATTTTAAAATCTCCCCACCGAGTTTTTTTCACCTCGGAAACTGAAAATAAATGTTTCAACATAACGTTAAGGCTCTTTTCGGGACACAAACAAATATATTTTTGAGATCGAGCCATCTCCTATGTGCCCGAAGCATACAGAAGACGAGGGAATATTTCATAGGGCGTGTATAGGGGCAGGACGTGAAATACGTGTGTAGAAACCTTCGATCCGGTATTTAGTCACACTCTGTTGCTCTACGATTTGTCGAACAATAGCCCATAATTTCCGGTTACCATCGAACCAGCTAATTTCAGGGCCAGCGGATTACGGTTAATCAAGCGAACGATAAATTAATGAAAAATGTTTTTATTGATAATTATTGAAATCTTTAAAATATTTTTCAATGATTTTTTACATGATTATCAACCAATTTTTCCCCCCAAAGTACGAATGTAGGTTTCCATAGTTAAGGTCAAAATAAGACTCTGCGAGAGCTCGGAATAAAGCGTCAAATGTCCGAGTCTTTACGGGAGGCCTCTTTTCAACCACATTTCGTTGGATGAAGGAAATCTGGATTTCGTGATTTCAAAAAATTTTGATGAAGCATCGATTCTATGGTTGGACTCAGAATTCTCAGTTGGAACTAAAACACATGAAATTTAACGTACCATATGGGAAATACGAAGTCCGAAGTATGATGATGTCGCGTCAACAATGTCAATTCGGAACTGACATGAGCAGGAAATTTGTAATTAGCCAGTTTCATGGTTCGTGCTTACCCGTTCGTAATACCGTAAAAATGAATTCGACTAATTGTCGGGCGCCTCGCAGCTGTTCGGTAAAACTTTTGGCTGGCTCTTTCCCCGCTCGTTATTAGCATTTTGTTTTCTCTTTGGAGCTTATCAGGCTCACTTTATTTGCCTCTGTATCGTTACGTCGTTTTTCCAGAGTTAAGTTAAATAAGAAGTTTTAAGGGATACTTTTAACGCTTACTTTTAGCTGCTTATGATATTTCAATGAATGAACGTTTTGTGCGACTGCATGTCTGAAGGTGTTCTCAAATTTTCTCTATTTTGTGTAAACCCACGAGAAAACGAACATTTTTACAAAATATTTAAAATTCCATAAATCTATTAATTTTTTCTCTTGATTGATACCTTTCCAGGTCTCTTCGAAGTTAGTACTTCACATGGTTGAATATTTAGATGTCATCAATTTGACCTCCATGCATAATTGACCTGTAAACATCGTCGAAAGTCGAGTAATAAAGCACCCAAAAACGCGTTCAAGTTTGCATATTTCCTGGTCGTTTTCACGGTGCATTTTTCACCGATTCGAAACGGCCTCTAACCGGATCGTGAGAAAAAAAGGCATCAATGAATTTTGAAACTTATTTGCCAGCCCTTTCGTACAACATCGAAGCAGTGGGGCGAGCAGCGAGACTGGGATGAAAGGGCAGAGGTAGGGGGGGCACGTGCCTCCTTAAATAGTGCTTTGCTCGTTTCTATCAAATTCTACATCGCAATGTTTCTTACTTATTGTAATTGTATCTACAATTGCGTACTGATTCGTATTAAGGCTTCCCGATGGATATTTCACCGGAATTCTCGTACCCAGAGAAACAAAAAATTCTGCTGCCCTGTAACGACGACTGAATAACGATTATTCGAAAAGTCACTACACTTAGTCAATATACGTTTTTATGAATTCTCTCGGAATTATAAAATTCTGAGCGTTCTTAGGGATCAGTGAGAACCACGAGTTCTTTGATCCGTGGATCTGACCTTAACCTACCCTTAACGCGTAGTTTCGTCGGGAACCCTTTATTGTTGTGATGTAACGAGCCCAATAAATAACACGGCCGTTCTGCGAGGTTTGCCCGAATTTGACACGCTCGCGCCTCTCGTCAACGATAAAGGGTTTCCTTCATCTCCGTCCCCAAATCGTCCGTGTCTAATCGAAATGGTAGCAATGAATTTGATGTTCGATTTACGGGAACTGAATTCACGGGGGCGACCTCGTCACCGTACATTATATGCAGACCAGATTTTGCAATATTTTGTTTCTTAATGTTTTGGCATTATTTTTGTTTTCAGGTACGTGACCGTTGGCATTACGGCCTTGAGGCTGATCCTTCGAAACTTTGCGCCAGTCATCAAGTCGAACGTTGAAGCTCCGATACAGACGATCGGGGTTGATGTTTCGCGCGAGGAACGGTAAAGAAACCCAAAAAAACATCACGTTTTTTATCATTTTTAATCTGGGAATTTCCCTACTTTTTTGAAATATTCAATTCGGAGCACAGAAAAAGTAAAAAATTTGGCTAACTTTTGTTTCTGGTTGGAATCATTTTGCTTCTGGGGACTCGAGTGTATCGTAAGATCATGAAACGAAATGACTTTCCAAGTTTTTGGGCTTCAGCTGCTTTCATAAGTTGGACAATAATAATTTTTCATCTATCACAGGTATCACAAGTGCTTCTCTTGTTACGATAAGCTCGTCTCAATGCGAAGTCTAGTCCAGAAGAAACAGTCGATTCCCGGTAAACTGGGTGCTTCCTTTCGCGAGCTGACAATCCTCATGGGGACACTGGAATGACCCTGCCAAAGGTACCCAAGAATCTTCGACTCAGATTGCAAAAGCCCGGTGCTGATAGAAGGTGATGTCTAAAAAATTTGGTGTACGCGACGAGGGTTCATTAATCCTGGTTGATCAAATGTCAACGTTTGATTCGTTCATTCAATGAACAAAAAATAATTGAGCGGATGCACGAAATCCGCGCAAGTGAAAACAAAAGTATGTAGGTTCTTAAAAGAATTCCCTGAAAATTCCAAATGCTTTTGCAGCGACTGCTCTGCACGAAAGGCGCAGAAAGAGAGAGAGAGAGAGGAAAAGAGAAAAACAAACAAAAATGCAGGCACATGTTAAACCTTGTAAAACGTAGTAATTTTGTTGTAGTTCTTGTTGTTGTTGTTACCTGTCATATTTATCGCAATTTTTTTGCTGAACCAATAGATGTAAACCAGATGAATTAGAAATCGAGTTATTGGGAGACGAAAAATACAAAGTGTCTGAAAATTAGTGAAGTCCTCGAAGGAACAGTAATTATTCAGTTAAAAAGTGAAAATGTTTTGAGACATTTCCAGCAGAAAACTTAAAAATACACTGGAATTTCGATTCTGAGCATTAACAAAAGTGCGAAAATTCATAAAAATCGACGTGAACTTTTCCTTTAAGTCGTGCTCGATAACATTTTTGTATTAATATGACTAAAAATGAATGTTCATAATATTCGAAAAACAGCTGTGAATTTCGCATTTCCGGGTGCATCGCAAAATTTCTATATTTTGTTTGTAATTCCTTTTCGTTTTGGTTCATTTTCCATAAACTATGATAAACGGTTCGAGTAGAAAGATTATACGGAATTTTCTCCCCACAAATTTGCGATCAGCATTTACTTGAAATTCAGGGACGTGCGGTATTTAGGACACCCCTGTATATAAAAAATCAGTTCGCTTTAAGGAGAAAAAAACATAATTAGAGTGAATTGCACAATTTCGCGTGTTGTTTATTTCCAAGGCCCTTGTTGCCTCTAATGCCATATCCTACGAACGTATAAACGTTTCGTGAGAAAATGAAAAGACAAAATAGTGGAAAGACTTGTGCGGAGTGAACGGATTCGTTCTTGATAGATTTATGTCCGTCGCTCAAAAAATGCTTGAAATATGGCAACGACGAATGAACGATCAAATGCAAGTTAATTAAATTTAAAAATGCTCCCTAACCTCCCAATCCTAAAAGGGAAACAAGTAACAATCAAGGAATATTTCTTGCCGCTATCGCGAAATCTCTGATGAACAGATTAAACGAGAAATAATAAAGAAGACTAAGCACTTATAAATAACTGGATGCCCGTGGCGATTTGTATATTTAAGGAATAATTGTAATTCGCAGTCAATCATTTTCAATGATGACTGCTAAACAAAATGTATTTTTCCATGAATTATTAGATTGTTAAATCTCAAATGGTAAAATTGGATCTCTGAAAAGAAACTCAAAATATTACGGACGATTTTCAACGGCAATAAAATACAGAAATGAGCCACATCAACGGATATCACGCGAAAATCTTAGTTCGATGAAATATTAATCGATTTTCGGAAAAATTTAGCTACCGAAAATAGCGTTATCTGAAAATTTACATGCAGGATTTCGTTGACGAAATTTAACAATTAAATCGTGGCCAAGAGTCACGTTGAATCGAAGGTTTTTAAAGGGATCAAAAATATTTTCTTCTCTCGTAACAATGTTGCTGTTATTCATTATTGAGCCGTAATTACATAAATCGCTTTTTCAATAATCTCGTTAGTTCGTTAAAAAAACACTAGCGAATCCCGAGAACAACTTATATTGTCGTTTTTTCAAAGTGACTCTTTTGACCACGCGTGTAAACGATGTTTGTCAATGATTCTGGTTTCATATGGCTTTTTTTTAACATTTTCGGAATAATTTGGTTTTTCATGTCACGATTAATCAGCATCTCGATTATAAAACGTTTTTTTAACTCGACGTTACTTTCTGACACTTTTTTTCAATAAAAATTTAAACAATTGATTTGTGCTTCGTGAGAATTATGTTCACGTTTTTATGCTAAATACGTTTTTTTTCTTATTTTGTCTAAATTATGTGTAATTATTCAAATTCAAATTTTTAACGACGCGTGAAAAAATGGTTTCCATCATATTGAAACTCTCTGTGTTCGAAATTTGGGCTAATAATCATGTTCGAAAGGCTCTTAACGTCATTGAGGTAGCTAAAATTTTTAGGCTGAATGCTCGGCCCAAAATCTTAATAGAAAAGCCCCGCCCCTTAATCCTGCGATACTACGAGAAGATGCATCGATAAGTGGTGAATAGAAATCATGGAAACAACGGAGTGTTTTGTAACATATAACAATTTTATATATATAACAGAAGGATTCTATCAATATAGAAAATGAAAAAAATGCTGGAAGGAAATTCATTAAGTACGGTATCGAATTTATTGAACTTTTGATTTACTTGAATCATTGCGCTTTTATGTTCGGGTTAAATAATTTGAGTGTCAAGAATAACTCTGAAAAACCAAATTATCCAAATTAGTTAGCGGATTATTGGATGTTTTTAATGGAAAAATTTACATCAATTTCGAAAGTTAACAAAAAATTAATATTTTTTAACAACATCCGGTTAGTGAATCCATTTGATAACCTGAAATAGTAGAACAGTAAAGAATAGCGGGAATTTGAAAGAACGTGAAATAACGAGAGAAAAAATAAAAAAATGTTCTGCAACTTTTTTTACAAATCGACGAATTTCATCGTCTGAGTTCCATAATTCATGAAATTTCCACGAATCAACATTTTTGATCAAATACAGTTTTAAAGATCTTAGTAATTCGAATATCTTTACCGATTTATGGGAATAAAGTTATGCAGGTTTTCAGAACTCGTTGCACATCCTCCCCAATCATTCGGATGTAGCGGAGAAAAATCACATAATCTAAAAGATTTTTCCAGATATTTTCACTTTCCAATCTTTCGCCTATCAATAGTTCTGAAAATCTGAGCCAGTTTTGAGTATTTCGTACGAGGTGTCTAGAAGTTTAATTTTCTATACCTCGACTATCGTAACTAATAATTTTCTTGGCATAATTTCCAAAGCGGCATTAATTAGAAGACAGATACTTGATAAATATCGTGAATAATTGAGAAATTCGTTTTCCGAAGTATTTTTCTAACACGTATTGTCCTCCGCACGTTAATATCCGCTGGCAAGATTCGAAAAATCCGTCCAAAATGTATTTTTCAAAAAGATAAAATATAATTTTGCACTTAGACCTAACGTAGAAGTTTGACGAACAAAAACATGCGAATTGACTCGATCGAATATTCCGAGTGGCTCAATCTCCTCCGAAAAGCCCGGCTTTTCGAAGGCTACGTTGAGTATTCTCGAGCGGCGGAGTCCACGCAAAAAAAGAAGATAATGGGCAAGTGAAAGATAGTCCGAGTCAATCGTTTTTCTCGATCGGAACACCGAACCCCCATTTCGAGGCGAGGAATTGTGTGATTTCGATGGCCTTCGCCTCTTGATAACGCTGTACGCATAGGTTATGAAGAAAAAAACATTATAATTGAAAACTATTAATGAAATGAAAAGAAATGAGGAAAAGGGACAAGAGACCGATGTAAATACAAACGTATAAATACAAACATACCTGTTAAAGTAAGGAGACATCACAGAGGAGGAATTGCCACGATTGAATGGAGCGTGCAATGAAAAAATGTTTGAACAATCTTATCGTAGGCGTTGAAGTAAAAAAAATATACAGAAAAAATAAAAAGTGACGAATAATTGACTTATCAAATATATTTGCGATCTCTACGACTTTTTTGTACGTTTAAACTGTGTATTTCTTACGAGCTTGTTGAATGATTGTATCGAAATCATTCAAGAAACGTGGACGTCGAAGCTGTCCTTCGTGTCACGTTTTAGGTTTTGCCTGCGAGGCCTCCGAAACATTGCTTTTGTAAAAAAATAATATATTCATTAAAACAAATATACACATACACATAAAAATAAAAAATTAATTACAAAAATCAAAATGTGCCCTCGAAGGTTCATCCTACTCGATTGAATTCAATGACTTTTCACTTCGGCCTTTTCCAGAAAAAGAATAAACAGAGTGAAAATATCCGGGCGAGTTCGAAAAGATAAAGCGACGAGGATGATTCAATTATCGATAACGTTTTTCGACAGCCATCGATCAATGTTTTTTCTCCCTTCGGATCGGCGTTTGCGTCGGTCACAAGTTTCTTTCAGACCAGAAAAATGTTTCGAGAAATAATGAATTTTTAATACGTTTTTAGCTAAATTTTCAGGATGCTTTGTTCGAATGTAACGTCGATGGCATTTTATCCCTGCACAGCGAAGTTGTTAAGTATCACATCGAAATTGTCTCGGCGACATGTTCTCAGTGAGATTTTTCAATAGATAATTCTCAATTTTCGAACGATTGCAATCCACCGCACTCGGGAGTTTCACTAAAAATATCTACGAACACAAATTAGAATAATAAATAAACGAGTGACCTTGATATAAAAAATAATGTACTTGGTTAACTGAAAAAGAAGCCTCGTCAATTGTACCAGTGCAGGCTTCACTATGCGAGCTCGATAAAAAACGATCGATCGATCTCAATCTTCGTAAGAGCGTGAAATGCAGAGTAACGCAATTTCCGTTTGTTATCCCTAATCCGTGAAATATTACAGACGTAAAAAATACAGATCGCGCGTGCCAAGTGTTTGCTCCGGGATTTTGTATTCATAGGATTAAGTGTGCAGTCTCCTCTTGGGGAAGGGTGTCAACCCTTCGCTCTGCCAGTCTAGTGCGAGCTGACGCTTTTCACACCGAGTTACGAGACGTATGACGCGGTAAGAAAAAAAAGAGCATGTTTTTTACTATCTCGATGGAACGAAGATTGATCGAGCGCTGCATTTATTCAACGCTCTTATCACAAATCCATTCCATCGATTTTGTGATTTTTTGTCGTTTTTTCCGGTACGTTTACAAGTAAAATAAACTACTGAATTTTCTTCAACTCGATCTTTTTTATTTTTAGCAAGCTCGAATCTCCAGGATTATGGAAAACGCACATTCGTAGCAATGCCTCGTTCAGTCATAATAACACCGACACACAAAAAGGTGGTCTGAACATTCGCCTAAACTATCTCCATGCATTTCGACGCGAAGAATCCAAATCCTGATTCCGTTTCGTTCATGTACCTCCAACATTTTGAGTAAATTTAAAAAAAATGCTAAAAATGAACGAAAATTGTGAAAATTCGTAGTTTCTGGTGACCTGAAAATTGCGACACTACTTCTAGATCAACAATCGAACTTGACAAAGAATCTGTGCTTTTATGTTTAGGCATAGCAGGGACAGGTAAAAAAACATATGTTCCTAAAGATTGGTCAACGACAAAGGACTTTGAGCACCATTGGTTGATCCTTCAAAATATCTGTTACCACCACTTCACATATTAAGCTTGATCTCATGAAGCAGTATGTCTTTTAAACGACAAATTCGTAATTTATTTTATGAAGCTCATGTCAATGATTTTTTAAAAAGAAGATCAAAACGTTTTATTGTGAATAAAGCGAGTAGAAGTTAAATATGGACGGGATGGTGGAGAAGGTAGGAAGAAAAATGCAAAAACTAGTGAAATTTGTTTCGAGAAAACCTCCACAGGACGGTTAAAAATGATAATAAATATACGAATTAGTATTAGGAAAATCGTAAAACGACTAAGGGTAATAAAAACACGTGTACAGCAACGAGGGTATTGCCACTGAATTCGTTATGAATATCGCAGCTTTAAAAAATGATGAAACTTGAGGAAAAAACGACATTTAAGATAAAAAGAGTGAAAAATAAGGGCACCGTCCCCAAAAAGCTTGTAAGGCATCGCGCTTACAGGTGGATTTGAGTAACGAGACTAAAGCGAGAATGTTACAACGTTTTGTCATTCGCTTTCGATTTTTCGTGTCCAACAGAGTATATTTGTCTCAATTCTTCTGTCGTGATGTGCTTATACAGTGAATGCACAGTACAAAGATGAAAACGAAGAATTTTCCGTCCATTATGCCGGAGCGATAAGTTAAGTCTGTTTTAGACGCCACCTCGAGCGACGAAAATGCTGTTTTCTCACAAAACGTGGTAACACAATAAGAGCCGACAAACACGCCCGGTAGGAGCGAGCAAGGGCCCGAGGAAGGAGAGAGCTAAGACGACAAGAGCCGGGGCTCGCTCGTTGTGTCTCAGGTAAGCGGATTAACCCGAGTCCGAGTAAACGATACTTACCTTCTATGTGCCTATACACCGGTATATACAAACGAATTATATTGTACCGGTACACAAACCTTACATAGGTACGCGGCTCCTGTCGTCTCTCCCCCCCTCTTGTGCCGACGATACTCCTATCGATATCCCCCCCGATTGTTTCTTTGCTTCGCAGCTTACACTATTTCGACGAAGTATTTGGATCTACACCTCATTGAAAGCCAGACTCCAAACACTCGGGAAAGCGTGACAAGGAAGCGTTACAGGATTTTTCAAAAAGTCTTTTTTACACGTAGACGCTGTTCCTGGGACGAACCCAAGCCCGCTCACCATTTTGAATCGTTTCAGCAAGGCTTTAAGGAGACTTTATTTTATTAGGAACTACTTTAAGGGGGGTGTGTCGGAGAAGAAAAATGACTTTTCTCTCGAGATTTTTATGATCTGCTTCTGAGATTTCGGAGAATCAACGACCCTGCACCGGCCAGGAATGGGACCTTAATTGGCCGATCGAAGGACCCAACCTGGAATATTGCTACTTTAAGGGCATGTACCTGAGATAAAAGGACAAAATTCGAATTTTGAGCTTTTTATGAGCCTCCGTGCCGGCGTACCGCCAGTATAACGATAAATGAGTATGGGAGAATCGCATGGAATAATTTAATAGACGGTACGACCGTATACGACTCGTTTCCGTCGCATCTCGTCAGACATTGTGCGTTGAAACTGTCAAAATCTTCTTTATATTCCTTCCATTTATATTCTTTAGAGCTCCTGCCTGAGCCTTCTCTCTTCGCCAGCTCCTTTTTGCCCTCCGGTCTTTTGAGTCCTCGTATACGATCATCTCTATCTCCGCGAAATCTTCTCTCCGCGTTTTCGTCTCCTCGGAATCATCTTTCCATCTCTTTTACTTTACCTCCACCCCCTGAAGTATTTTTTACCGTTTTTCTCTTTAATCGCCCTGCTAAGCCTCGTTTTTTTCTCGTGCCTTAATACCCCACTCGGAACATTGTCCTGCGAACTGAAAATCCTTCGATTCAGGAGGCTCGTCTTCAGTGCTAAGCACTTAACCAAGAATAAGTTTCCAATTTCTCTCTATTTCTTCTCTTTTTCATCCTCAATACGTTCGAATGATTTTGGCTTTCGCTACGTACCTCAGCATTTTATAGTTCCGGTCTCGCTGATCATTACTTTTCGTAGCCCCCCTGGCTCTGCCCTTTTCGACGTCGGCACATCGGGTGTTTTAACAGCTTCGTTAGTTCGTTCGATTCCTTCGTTTTCCGATCGTTATGCTTGCGTACTAAGAAAATCATGTGCTCTCCTGCATTTTCATTAAACTCGAAGCTTCACGATCGTTGGCTTCTCCACGCGCGCATCTTATCCATCTGGTCTGCGCGATCCATTGCACCCCTTAATTTTAGTCTTGATGCTACGTCGTTTCTATACTTCGTCCTTAAAAAAGTACTTTTGACCGGCAAATCCTCATGGATCGCTTCCATGAGTTTTTCAAATTCAAATCAACCGCTACAATGTTCGAAATGAAAGAGTCGCGCGTAACCGGAAACAAAAACACAAATAACAACGCAGACAACATCAAATAGTCGTAAGACAAATAATTAATATCGAGGATCTCAGCACACATGTTCGATGAAAAAAAGCCAAAACTCTCACTAAATGTAGACAAAACAACACCGAATAAAACTATTCTTACTAAAACTACTTCAAGTACCGAGAAATGTTTGAATCGAGCCGGGACCAGGATTTTCAAAATGAAAGGCCTTAAGATGATGGATCAGTCGGTAATCGCAACCGTGAGTGCGAGAGAGATAGCTGCAAATTTTGAAAAGGAAATTTTTCCACATCGTTCGTCCGATCGAAAAAATAAAAATGTCATCGGATTTTTGCGATCGTGCTGCGTACGATGACATTTTTATTATTTTAATCGGACGAACGGTGTCAAAGAGTTTCAATTTCAAAAATTCGAGGTGTGATTACCGACTGATCCATCATCTTAAGATAATTTTCATTGAATCTGTGAACACAGCAAAGAGTTTGAAACTCTACAAAGTTAGTGGTCATTGCTAAGATCGAATTAATGAGGATGAACCATTATTTATCAACGGTTATCGAGATTTAAGGTATTCCTTTCGCATGAGCGTATTTTTTGGTAGCGCAAATTGGGGCACTCGAAATTTGAACTGATTCGTTTGAACCTTTGAAATGTCGCGGTTATATAGGAAAAGCTTCTGCCTCTGCCATTTTTCCAACTTGTATCGTTAATATCTCTTTTAAGCATTCGGTAACCTTATTTTTATCGTCGCTATGGATTTCTTAAATTTTTTTAAGATGCACTATTGCTTTACTGTAATTTAAAATCATTTATTTGTAGAATATTCGGGTTCGTGAAAGGAATATAGCTTAATGATTAATTCGTCATCCAGGACACAAATATTTCATTTATAATTCAGATGTATACGTGCGTATCATATAAATGATAAAACAAATGGTTGTTCGTGAATAAAATACTGGGTGCTGCGGAAAATGTATTTTCGAAAAAAGTATGCAATTATCACTTTCGTTTATAATGCTGTGATTAAATTTAAGTGTTCGTAGCTTCACGAAATGCGTGTTAATGGCTAACTAGACAAAGTGGAAAAGAGAATTTTGTATGAATTCGGTCGGAAAATCTCGTTTCGTATTTATTGGAAGATCCAGAAGCAAAATGTCTGTCATCGTTCGTAATTCCACAAACTCTTCAAACCGTAGCATCCTCCAAGAAAAAGGAACCACAATTTTCTTAATTTTCGACTTATCCGCGTGAAATAAGGTTCAATATCAAGAAAATATTGATATTTTTTCGTTTATTCAAACTCCGCTAGTTTGTTGTTGCCTCTAATACAGAATTCATTGATTCGACTAAATGGCACGTGATTCAAGGCCAGAAAAATGTTGATATGTTAAAAGATGGCAAGAGTTCTCATGTCTGTCCCAGGAAACTCGAGCCATTGATTATTCATTAATTTCGGAGTACGATGGAAGTCCACCCTCCGCTCCCCGACGTACAACCCCCTCATTCGATGGTGGCCCCTCGGCCTTTGTGGAAGCATGCGAAACGGTCTCCTCGCGTTCGCGTTCGTCATTGGCTCGGAGGGACTCCAGAGGCGGGAGAGTTCCGCAAGGGTTGCTCACCCTCAAATCCCATTGGGTAATTAGCCCTGCGCGTCTATCAGGTCGCAGGGCTCGTTCGCAACGGGATTGGTCGAGGCAGGAAGAAACCCCCTTGAAATTGAAGCTTAAGGGTGTTTGCTAGACACGTGTCGGGGTGGGTTTTGTGCTCACCCTCTTCTCGTGTCAAGCACATCTTAAAAATCCACTCGAGGGGCGGTAACGCTGAGTACAACAACGAAAAAAAGAAACAGTAATATCCGAAGGGAAAATCTCTTTGACGGATGGAACAACCCTCGAGAGAAAAGGGAATGGTTTCGGTTACGCCGACGGGATTTTTTTGTCCCTTTCGACGAGCCAACTGATAATTCCACATTCGCATTGCGTATTTCATTCGTTCGAGAGGAGGCTAATGTCTCAACCAGGTGCCCGGGCTGTCAGCCTCCAAAAAAGAAACAAGAAAAAACTACCGAAATGCATGAATACGCTACCTCCATTGGGCACAACCTTGCCAGTTGACAGTTGGCTTTTTTCTACCAACAAAACGATGCGTTTCTATGGAGCCTGGAATAAATATAATCTCACGTTATATTACGTGCCTTTACCGACTGTTCGAAAACAGCATTTGAAGAGGGCGTCTTCTCGTTCGAGAAGCATCGCCAACTCCTCGATCAATACCCCGTGGGCTTTAGTACGAACGGACGGAGTAAGATATCCGCCGAAAACGACGACTCCGTGCTCGACACGACGTCGATTTTGAATAAAAAAACGTTTTCTTGAATTTTTTCGGTTTTTCGCATAACAGAAGAATTAGGTGGATCATGGCGGTTCAATTTTAGACTCATGGAAGAGTGCCTTTCTCAATAGGGACGAATTTTGGGACAGTAACGTTTCTAGCGACTGGCGGCTGAATTAGAGTGCGAGCAACGAAGAAAAAATAGACGTTTGAGGTAACGAAGGAGAAACAAGCGCCCAAGTTGAGTCGTCAGCTCGGTAGAAGTGAACGAATTTTTTTGCTAAATACGACGAAATCTGGTGTAATTTGCTTTCATATGGATTCTCGCCGTTTTTATACTTTCGATAATTACGCTCGAACAGTGTTCCAAGGCTGATTGTTTTTTATCGAATATTTTCCATGAAAGGCCTTTAAAACCAGCACGTCGCCATTGGAGATAAGAATAGTTCTTTTGCACGCAGAAAACGGATTCGTTTCATACAGTGAGGAATATATTATTTTTCAAGAATTTTCAAACTATTCAGCCACCGATTACAGACAGCATAGTATTTTTTCAATTTTCCAATTTTTCCTCCCTTCAATTCTAAACAGCTTTATGTCGATAGCAAAAAATGATGCACGTCAGAACTATATTTCGTTTTGTTTTCGAGTGTCATTCATCGTGTCAGATTAGCACTTACTCATAAGTGGAAGTAAATCACAAATTTTGACAATCAGCATAGTAAATTCTATGATAAATATCCCGAATACGCGTGACATTTTACCATACATGTAGTTTTTTTTCAGGCTTGCCAGAGCATACTTTACAGCATAGACATTTGAAGCGACTGAAAAGATTTTTTACTATGCTTATAGAGAAAAAATTCTTGAGTCTTTTGAATAAAAGACATGGGTATTGGTCATTTTGCTATGGTGGATAGAACAATTAATATTACTGCTCTTCGAATTAATGCTGCAATCCAGTACGCATATATTGTGTCCCCGAGATACTATATTCCTAGTATTTTTCTCTAGCGTAATAACAAATAAACGGATTAAGGTTCTTCTCAATGCGTTCAGTGTTGCGTAATTTTAATTTTAATTTTTCAAATAGCAGTGCGAGCCAAAGCGGATGTAAACAGACCTGGAAATGCTCTTAGAAATTTTGACATGTTGTACAGGATGGAGATAATACAAAGAGGTCACGCACGCGCCAGATGGATTGCCTGACCGAGGTCCGCGCGTCAAGGGTCTCTCGTGTACGGGGCTAGACACGAAGATACGCAGCTTACGCTCATGCAGCTGGTCCGAGCGTCCTCCGTTGCCCATTACCGTTCGTCTTTTGACTGCCCTCGAAAAACGCATTTTTGAGGGAAAACATTTAACCGTTTGGTATATTTTCGTTCTCGAACGATGTTTCTGCATTCTGGTGTGCTTCCTGCGCAAGGGCTTTTTTCACGAGTGAATTATTATTCTCTCTTGGAAAGTCTCGATTGCCTGATTTCTTTAACAACTCAAAACTGATTTTGACAAATCATATGTTAAATGATTAAAATTTTTATAAAATAATGAAGCTTCAGAATATTTTATAATCTGTGATTCAAAGCAGGGGGGGGAGTAAAATTTGAACGGTTATGAGAAATAAACAATCGGTCGTAAAAATAACGCTCTGATTTTCTAATTAAACGTTCGGCGATCATCGATTTTCACGATCGTGTTTCCGGAGCGTATTGTCTCCGAAACGTGGAAAGGGGAATAGTGGAAAGGAAGCTTTGTCGGAGACCAAAAACATGGCGTAAAAACGTTTTACGGTTCTCGTGCTAGAGTCACTGATCCTGCTCGTGATTGTTCAATCGAGTCAATCGTCATATTGAGTCGGCGAGATTGAGAAGCGACCAGGTTTCGGGAATGAAAACCTACGCCGAATAGAATGCACATACAATCGATAATAAAACATCCGCGAAGTTCCAAATGCGTTTTGATCCAACGTGTTTTGGGTCGAAAAATTCTCCACCCTTTTTTCCTTTACCATATGAGACTGTGTTTTTGCCAACTGAGAAAGTGTATCGAACGATAATTGAAAATTCCAACTTCGAGGATTGCGAAATAGGCGAAAATGCTCGATCGAACATTTTTTCTATCACATTTTCAAATTCAAACCCAGAAACTCGGAATATCGAATTATCAAAATGGAGAGGCATGAGTTTCCTCGAATTGGAGATAAACCCGATGCGACATGGGAAACAGGCCGAAAGGCGATGGAGACAGGACACGGTATGGATCGCGTTCCGCCCATCGCAGACACGACTCTCCGCGTTCACCGCGGAGCCTGCGGAGCCACTGCAATTCTGTTCAGCGTGCTCGCTCCCCATCGCTAGTCTCTCAGACAACGCACCCTATCGAACGTTATCGACTAATTAACATTACTCGAGATCGGCTCTCTGAACTCCGGAGTGACGAACGACTGAGAAATTTTTCAGTTTCAAACTCCAAACTCCACTTTCTATACTCGAGAGTTGGTTTTCGAGTATTTATATACGGACTTGTCCACATGGAATCGTTACTATTACAATTTCAAAGTTTAGACTGCATTCTGAGCCCAAATTTTTTATCGCAGCCGCGCCTTGGGAAGTATGAAATATTCTTAGAAAATAAGTCGATGTTTAAAAGCTTATGGGAAAATAGAAGGAAAGATTTAGTCAGCAGTTTGAAGTTGGTTATATGGAAATCTGGAAGAGAATCTGAATCGCTGAGGACAACGAAAACGAGTGATGATCTCAGCAAGCAACTCGATGGTGGCTTGTCAAATAAAATAGTTCGAGAGCGAGGAAATATTTGAGTAAAAAACGTATTCACTATCGTCGCACACTCAGTGTCGGATTTTCGTAAAATAAAAATTGAAATTTCATTAGTTGATTTACACATTTTGAAAAGCCCATTTCATGCGATCTTAGAATAAAGAATATTCGAATTTGGGGCTGCCCTGTATGCGGAGATGCAGAACAGAGTCATAAGGAATGAGAAACTTTGCGTGTGCCCAGTCGGTGTTGTGTTACCATATCGATATCAAATTATACGCAGTCTTGAATCGATACCCCAACAAGAGACGTCGTTTGTGGTCACTAGGCTGGAGCAGACAAGAAGAAAAGGGGTTCGGAGATGGTATTTTGAGAATGGCGTAAGCCGAAGACTATTCTGTGCCCCGCAGTGGCCTAGGCAAGTACGTGGAAAAATTCTCGATCGAAGCGACACAATAATCTGAAAATATTCATACTCACTTAATGAACAGAGAAATCAGGGCGAAAATTTGAGCAAAAAATTAAAAATGTGTTCCCAGTATGAGTAAAATCGAACGACATAAAACCGCTTTTGTTTAATAATTTTTTGCTCATTTTATGCACGACGAGTTAAAACGAGAAAAATGTAATTTCAATATAGAAGTAGAATCGAAATTGTTGTTCCAGGGATATTCGTATAATTGGGTCATGAAATAAAATTTAATGAAACACTCCGCGTTCTCTGTGGCCGGTTCCAATATTTCTACGAGGCTCTCGACAGTTATAATTCGTTTGATTTCGTTCGAAGATGATAAAAGTTTAGAAATTATATTGAGAATGTCATTCCGTAAAAATTTGAAGATAAATACAGATTTGAATGTTTCTACGACGTTAGCAGGTTTTTCAAATAAAAATATGTCGAAAATCGAATAAGTTGGGCACGCTTTTAAAGGAATATTTCGAAGAACTCGCGATGAGCGATCCAAGGGTACGGGGGGTCAATGAGAAAAAGAAAAAAAATATGAAAGAAAGAGCGAAGAAACCGCTCAACTGTTGTTCCTGCCGAGCATGATCCTTTGTGCGGTTTTTGTTCCCAGTCTATCTCGCCGAACTGGTGGCCAGTGTAATTGACGCAGATATATATAATGGCATCCTCCTGCACGGTTGCTCGTTGTCTCACCGCAGACGCGCGGGGCTCGGCTCCGAGCGTGGTTTTTCGTATATTCTTTCATTTACGGAACCAAAGTAACCGTATAATCGAAACGCCGAACTAAAAACTCTCTCCCCGTTACCGAAGCAGACTCAACACTCGGATTCACTAAATTTTTAACGTCCGCGTAACCGGAAGCGATTCGGATGAGATGGAAACATTTTTTTTCTCAACGTTTTTTTCCTCGCTGTCGCGACGAGCGCTTCGTATTTCTACGCCGCGTTATTACCTTCACGGGCATTGGCCTCAGAGGGACTGAAGACCGATAGCGCGTTGACGAAATTCATCAGATCATACTTTGGAAGAACCAATTTTCAATAATAACGTAAACAACAAAATTACAGTGACGTCAAAAATGCTCAAAATTCGATTTTTTTCGTCTCATGTTCTTACAACTTTTGGATGCTCACAACTGTCACAATGAGCAGGGAGAACGAACGATCATTGATTTCTTTTCTGTACTGACTACGAATTATTTGAAGAGAAAAAAAATGCAAACGCTGCACATTCAATTTTTATTGTTGCCTACGAAATGGGAGCGCATCCCCGAGTAGAAACAAACTGACTGTCGTGAAAGAAGAACGGAAAGAATTCCTCGTAGTCGCATTATATCACAAAAAAATGTAGAAAAAAAATTCATAATTGAACCTTATTGAAAATGATTTCAACACAATTGTACCAAAATTCACAATATCAATTCGAGGTAGAAACAAACTGGTGGAACAGGAATAAGGGAGAGAATGAGACAAGCAGGTCCATTTTCAACGTGATTTTAACGACATTTTAAAAGTGATTGCCATTTTTTTTTTCATTCCGAAAAACTCTCTCGGTATATGATCAATTTAACAAAGTTTTTTTTCCAATTTAGACAATTTTTCTAAAAAGTACAGAGCAAAGTTCATTGAATAAAAAAGAATTGCTCTGCTTGAGAAATAAAAATAACAACGTCGGGCACGTCTTCAGCCTTTGGATCAAACTTCTTTTATGTCGCGAATAAATTAACTAAAATACTAATTAAAAATGGTACAAGTAAAATAAGGTTAAAAGGAAGGCACACAGAAGGTGATTGGCGTAAAGGCTGATTATAGAGTACAAAAGAGGAGCGCCCGTGCCATAAAAGTACAAAGGCCAGCGGGTGTGACAAAGAGAATGAAAACATCAGTTTACCAAAGACTGCCTAACGCGTTGATTAAAACGAGAATTGGGGAAATAAAGAGTGTCTAGGTGCTCTGTTAAGGCGACCCCGTCGGCTCGAGTTTCCTCGTCCCCTTATAAACAATTCGAACCTTCTGTTGCTCTCATTCAACTCCAATTTGACATGACGAACGAACAAGCTCATTTGAGACTCGTGACATCGCTCTCATGCCAGGTCTCACAGATCAAAAGCAAATATGTCGACGAGTCCGTCAGGTATTTTCCACTGTCGCTATTTCATTTTTCGCAACTCCCAGTTATTTCTTACCCGAATTCAAAATATTCTTGCATTAGAGCCCTTTCGTACTCATTGACAGTTGAATTACGATGCGAAAATTGTCGAAAGCTTTTCGAAGATTTCTACAGAAAATGGTCGAAACTTGGTAAATATTTACAATACTTACCTTTGTTAAAAATCCTCCTAACATTTTTTTTCAGCATTATTATCAATAAAACATGATACGGGGGTTCATTTTAGGGAGGGGAAAGGCCCCAAAACAGAAGAAAACAAAATTGAAAAAATCCGAATGAAATTTCAGTTTCTTCGCTACCGTAATCAATGAAAAATGGTCCCAAAGTTTTCGCCAACCTGGGCAACATTGATAAAAAATTATATTACGATTAATTTTAAGAATGGGGAAGGTAAAAAAAAACAAAATTTTGTGTTTATAGGCGAAATTTCAATTTCTTGGCTACTGTAATCACTCATTCTTTCAGTATTCATTGTTCCAACTCACACTATTTTAATTTTGCTGCTTTCCCCTTGTGATTTTATTCAGATTCGAAAAGAAAATTTTTAATAAAATTTGTCCCTTCCCCCTCCCTAAAATTAATCGCCGTATCATTTTTTATAAGTGATAATGCTTAGAAAAAAAATTCGCATGCTTTTTAGCAAAAGTAAGTATTGCAAATATTGATCCGAAATTTTTGTCATCTTTGGAGCATTGCGCCAGCTCAGCGCCACGCGCTCGAACAACTATTTTTCACCTTCCACCAACAGCCTTCCCGGGTATACACGCCTTGGGATCGTCTTTTAATGGCGATAATGGATTCGTGCAGCGCATTCCATATACTCGAAAACTTTTCATCACCCATGTCCTATTTCCTCTATAAGCTGAATGCTATTTGAAAACCCGTGTAATACCAGCGGTGTTTTTTTGTTGGCCTAGTGACTCTGCGATATGTTTATGTTCGTGGTGCCTCGTTTAGGGACAGCGAGACAAATTTTCAGCGATGCAATTTACCCATGAATCATCGTAGACATTAAAAACACATTACGTTAAACGACATCCGTGTTGCTCCGCACCTATTTGATTGTCAATTTGCACCGGTTAACCTCGCATATTTTAATGATAATTCGTACAAAAAAATACTGCGACATCAAAATAAGTAACAACGTTTATTTAAAATTAGAAAAACTCGTACGGCGTCTTAAGGAGTTTCGGTACAGAAGTCAAAATATTAAGAAATTGATCAAATTTGGTGATAATGTACTTCAACATCAAGTGCGAAAACACAAATTTTTTCAAAATTTTCTTCTACTTAGTTATCGAGTAATTACGCATTAAAGCAGATTTTTTATGCCCGGAATGTATACCTATATATATGGAAACGCTATGCTTATACACGTAAACTTTAGTGATCAATTACTCGATAACTGTGTGTAGAAGAAAAATCTTAAAAAATTTGTATTGGCAAATTTGGCACTAAAGAATATGTTCACCAAATTTTATAAAATTCTAAACTTTTTGAAATTTTTTATGTTTTTAGCATGGTTTAGCATGGCAACATTGTATCGCCTGTACCGAAACTCCTTAAACAAAAGTGAAAATAAAATCCATTTTCTCTAATTCCAAAAAACTTGACAGCCCGCATCGAATAAAATTTTGATAATTTCCAATGAAATTATGAAATTCTCCGTTTGTGTGAGCAATTCAAAGGGTTCAACAGTAATAAAAAAAATCGTTTATATTATAGAGAATAATGGCGTATTGAGAATCCCATTAGAAAGAGAAGCTCAGAGTCAGTCGAGAGCATAAAGGGAAAAAAGTGTATCGTGTATCGAGCTTTAAACGAGGGTGTTGAATGGTGAGGGTGCATCACCTGGTACGACCATCCATCAAGAAAATAAAAGAATGAAAGGGCTCGAGAGAGTTCGGGAGCGCTACGGGGGCTGTATCCATCGCGCCCGCTATAAAGGCGGGACACTCTAGTGATTCCCGGTAGCGCAATCTTATGCGAGAGATGTCCTCTTAGATGTAGAGGCTTTTGCAAAAACTGCGTGCGCGCACATGGGATCATTGTTGGATTATCGAATATTTCGAAGGAAAAATCCGGCAGACGTTTTTAAGGGTGGAAAAAACGATGGAAAACAGATTTAAAATTTTCTCGTTGCGTTCTCTTTAATCATTTCACTGATGCAACAATTTACTGGTTCGATGCCCAACTCACATGCGTGCAAAATATAAAAAAATACTTGACAACTTCGTTGAATAAAGTTTCTGTAATTTCGTATGCTCCGAAAGCTTCGAGCTCGAATTTTGAGCTGCGCTATATGACATCGCGGTATACGCGACTGGATACCAAGGCGAGGCTGTCCCCGAGCTCAGGGTTAATTTGTCCTCGTCACGTTTTTTTGACTGTCGAGGCAGTGCTCGAGAAAGGGTGTCGCCAGTCTCTTCCTTTTCTGTTGTTCGCTCTTTTTCTTCCTCCCTTCGGCTTTTCCATGTTTCCATGTAACAGCCTCATGAGATGGGACACAAATTTTCGAAGGGTTTTTGTGCGAGCACCGTCTGTGCAGCATCGGAAGGGGTGTGCGCGCGCTTGACGCTTCATCGACTGGCGTTACCCCATTCGGTAAGGAGAACCAACTTTATCGTGTAAATTTACAGTACATTTATTGACGATTCACGCGCATGTTACGCTTCGTCGAGATGATGAAGTGCAACATCGTTACATGCACCCGGTGCAGCTCTCTCATTATTTTATCTCGCCCCCGTTGACGAAAGGGTCCAACGGTACGATCCCTGCACCTTCGGTAATAATACGAAGACACCGGATTGCTCGTTTTTGGCTCCTCGCGCATGCAGCCGATCAACATCGATCCATTTTTAGGAGGGACTGGGGAAAAATGGGGTATTTAAAAAATGGTGATTTTTTTTTCCTTCATTTCTGCAATTTCGAAAAGTTTTTCTAGGAAAGAGAAAGTGGAGTAGTTTTGAAAATTAAAAAAAAAAAATCGAATAGGAAGGAAAAGAAGAGATTTGGGAAAAAATGAGCATTGGGAAGAAGAAATTTTGTATTGAAAGTCCGATTGGAATGGATTGAAATTGTAGGGAGAAAAAACATTTCATCAATTTTCGAAGGCTCCTATCGTGACTCGAGAATTTTTATTTCTTTTCGAAAATGAATAATAAATTACGAAATATTTTGATTATTTATGTAGTGATTAAGGTAGTTCACGCACGAAACGATTTTCTTAAGAAAGTCTTGAAATTTACACGCAGAGTTTAAATGGGTGCTCGACTGACACGCATATCAAATTTTACAGGGTTCGTCTTATTGGTTATTTAGATAAACGTGTTTGGTAAATTGGTAAAATAAGCACTAGTAATCTTACATTTGCTTATTTCGACATTTTGTTTCTTCTCGGCTTGGCCCATTCCTGTCATAGCTTTCTGTCTTTTTATTAACACTTTTTTCTTTGTCCACTTCCCTTTGCCCTCTCTAAGGCGATTTTTTACATAGAACTACAGGATTTTAGCCAGGAACGAATAAAATTTCAGGTTCAGTCGGTGATGGATTCCCCTTTAATTACAATTCTGAACTAATAATTCTGACATTAATCAAGAGTGATAATATCTTTAATTGGGAAGTAAAAATCGACCCAATTTAGAAAAACCCATGAAATCCGATCACGTGAATAATTGTACGCGTTTTATTAACTATTTCATTTTCTTTCTCTCGATTGATGTTTTTTCTATTCCTTTGATATTCGAAGGTACGGAAGATCCGGAAGTATCGAGCAATGTTTGCATTCCCGTATTAATTATCGACAAAAGTAGATGCACACGAAACAGCTGAAAGGATGGGAGCGTCAGGGTCGGCATTGATCAAAGCCAGGGAAGAGTCTAAAGGCGCGAGTACGATAAGATGCGCGCGTATGGGATTTCCCTGGTACAATTCTCATATGTTCCGGGAGTCGTCGCATGAGTTCATCATATCTAAACAAGCCCGGGACGTAATAAAAGCCCGCTTGGCCGATAATAAAACACGACGTATGGACCGGTCCGTTTGTTTGATTTGCGAGCGATCCTCGGCTCCAATGTCTGTCGGCAATCTACACAGCGCTGTAGTTTCACCAAGGGATTTCCGTATGTGCTTTTTGCCGTTGCTGGAAAGATCGTTACGTTTCCACGACATGAGCCACGACTCCCGAGAAACTCAAGATTCTCATCGACACTCCCGTTTGTTCTAAAACTATCCTTACTACTTAAACTCGTTAAATAACGAACGCGCGGCTGTCTGCTCTGACTTTCGTTCAAGCTAATACTAGACTTACTACGCAACGGTTGAGTTCATTCAAAAATCGTTCCGCCGTTCTCAACTAACGATAAAGATTTTCAAAAAAACATATGCTTCAATGGAATTTCATTTTCAATGTGCGCCCGTCCCGTAAGAATACCTTAAACGACGTAATACACGATTTGGCGAATTTCCACGAGTTGTGAAAAAAAATTCAACTATCGGAGCGGTAAGCGGTATCGATGGCAATGCGTTAGGAAACTTTCGTTTTTTTTTTTTTTTATGGATCGAGTGATCTTCAAATGGTGATGCTCCGGCGATGAAAGGTGAACAGAAAAAGTTGAAAATTTCCTTTCCAGTACCTCTGATGTCAAGATGCGTCGGTGGATTGGCATTTTTATCCTTGACACCGATGTTTAAGGAGCTTTCATTCCGTTCGCTCGATTTGCTCTTGTCGTAGTCTAAATTTGTACCGTATTCGGTTTGTGTCGAGCCACCTCGTTGCGAAGAGGGCGATCAACTTTCTTGTAGTTTTTCTCCCAAGCGCGGGATTTGTAGGGCATATTATAGGCAGCGTTGGAGCCGTAGATTGGAAGTTCGCTTTGAAAAAAAACCGACCAACAAGCGCGCGACTAGTTGAATTTTATATTTTCAGAGATCCTTAAAATCGATGAAAAACGAAACGTCAGCCACGAGTCAACTTCAGTTCGGGTATTATTGTCCTCGTCGCGTTAACCTAGATTTTAAAATAAACTCGAAAAATAGGACTCCGTAGGTGATTTTTGATTAAACACGTTCGTCCACATGGCTGGCGAAAAATATCGAATTCAATGTTCTTCGATATCGTGTCAGCGTTTTAATTTCGCTTGCATTATGCTTGGCGACGTAACAGAAACGGGGTGGGGTAATAAGCCTTATCAGGGGATACGAAAATTAACATGAAAATGCACTCTTTGTAAGGAGCGGGCGCTACAATTTACGCCCTTTCTATAAAACGTGGCAAAAGGCCAGGCAAGGACAATGGTCGTGCGTTGTGAGAAAGGTCCGCGAAGTAACCCATGATGACGAGAGAATTGGTAAGATTGCGAGATTGGCTGCGAGTCCGGTACATAGGCGGTCAGTTGAGTTACTTTTTATTTGTTAACGCGATGTCCAGCGGAGGTTCGGGCGTCACGCAACGGTGTGCACGGTGATGGCATGGAGCGTCACTTCGTGCAGTGGCTGCGATCGAATGTTCGCGAAATGGACCCACATGGCGTGACGTCGAAAATTCTTGGTCGAGCTTTTTGGACAAAGCGGACTCAAATATACGAGGAGATGTAGAAGTTGGGCGGAAACGAAAGAGAAGGTGAGAGAGAAAGCGCGAGGATGAGGAAAACGTTCGTGCTGGCAAGCAGGCAGGCACATGCAGCTGCGCAGAGCGCAGACATTGTTTCGTAATTGAAGCAAAACGGAAACTCGCTAGGAGTCGCTCGTTGCTCTCCCTATAATTCGATCATGAACCCCTTGACGCCCGATGATGTTGACATTTGGTTATTTTGACATCACGCTGAGTCGTTCACGACCGAACGTTGCGTGAGTTTTCGCTCTCTCTTTTCGGCTCCCTCTTAACGGCGGCTCCTCTCGAACTCTCTTAGGCGTATCTCATCCTGGACCCCATTCTGCTCGGTCCTACTGAAAACGCCACGAGACTTTTTTTCTTTTTTCTTTTTTCTTTTTTCACGACATCGTGCCCCGATTCGAAACATAATCGCAAACCCCCTTCGTCGAATCCGTGAGGACCCCCCGTCGTTGTCAACTACAAAAGGTCTCGACCTCTCTTAATTGATGCGTACAGAAGAATCGTCTACGAGCCTGCACACTCGACGCCTTCTTCGGCCCTGGTTACTTCGCTTTCAAGGCGTCTGTTCTGAAATTTATTGACCTGCCATTTTTTTCTATTTAGTTTGACTTTTTGGAAGTCCCGAAGGAGGTAGAAAGCCATGCAAGATGCCAAATTAGCGTGTGCACGATTAATCGAAATTTTTGGATAATTGACGGATTTCCGTTTTAACGTTTTGTACCGTTCGACTTTGAAAATTCGTGCTGCGCTTTTTCACGCAATTCTGGAATCTGACGACGAACAAACAAGTTACTAGAAGTAGAAAACCTTCTGGGTTCCGAAAATAATTGTAGAAATAAACAACTCGCAGGTTTTAGTTGCATTTGCTTGGAAAATTATTGGTGCAAATAATAAAATGCGACGGACGACAAATGCGCAATGTTTAGACCGCTGCAGCTCTCTGTCGAGCGAAAGATTCGTGAGACGAAGTGGAAAACTCACATCCCGCTGGAATAAGTGCTTCTCTCTCTCTCTCTCTCTCTCTCTCTCTTCATTTCCTTTTATTCTCATCATGGAATATGACGTTAAAATGGACTGGTGCGGGGAAGATGAGCTGTTGCTGAATGTAAATCACGTTGAAATATCGCTCTTTAAACGACTGTGAAATTGGCGGTTGCGACCCGACCAAATTTTCGATTACCGCCGTAAGTTTCTTCCAAGTGCTTATTTCCTGAAGACTTCTACGAAGAGTTCAGTGGCGCAGCCTGCGATACCTGTGACGACGACTTATATAACTTTTGAATACCCTGCGTGAGTGAACATACGAAAGATACGCTGGGACATGATAATTTACAAGTGGCCCCCCGCATTATTCACTCGATCCCATAACTATGGCAATGTTCTCAGAACCCTTGAGGCCTTGCATACGTCCAGAATTTTCTAAAAATCGATTTTCTTTACAGGCTATTATTCTCTATAGTTTTAGGCGTATTTCTGTGTAAGTCGATTGTGAAAATTCACTATAGATCGAAAGTTATTGTAGAAAACGTGACTGCCCAACGAGAGGGCCTGATGCGCACGCGAAACTTGCGTTTTTCTCAAAACTCGTCTCGGCACGGTCTGCATGGTAACTCGTACGGTTTTTAATATTTTTTCATGCTTTTTTCAAATATTCGAAATTGTTTTCTCTGTGGTCGGTCGAGTCGGATTTTTTATATTGGGGTTAAAAAATTTTGTAAACATGATTAACGTGTGACATTTATGACACGAAATACACACTTTTTAAACTGCCGTAAATTGCTAAATTTTTCGAATTTCAAAAATCCGGCTCGACAGACTATAACTACAATTTTATTTTACAAGAATTTTTTAACGTTTCGCAGATCTATGAATATTTCGAGAAGAATAAGCGATGCAGACCGCGGAGCAACTTTCTTTTCATACAGTGCTTCGAGAAAAATCTGATTTTACACAAAAACTAAAAAAATTGATTCTCAATTAGCCCAACAAAGACTCCCAATGGGATCTTTCGATTGTGGTATCGATTATGTTGAATCAAGCTGACTGAAAGTTACAAACATTTCATACGACTAAACGAATCGATTTTAACTGGATTCGATAGAAGTGCGTAATCCATTCATGAAGACATGCAAGAGTCTATGAACTTTACAGACTGAATTTAAATAACAGGCATTTGATTACAAATAAGTAAAAATTCTAATCTTTACGCATAAAACGAAATTGATTGCGATCCCAAACAAAAGCAATTAATTGACAAATTTGTCATCTTCGTTGCTTCGCAATGAGTTCAGAAATCAATTCGCGCAGCGTCCTAGCGAGCTGCACGAAAAAATAATTTCAACAAAACGAATAAAATTGTTAAAAATCTACAATTTATTCGCGCGTTGACGGCATTTCGAAAAGTTTCATTTCACCGAAAGCCGGTGCTATTCTAAGAAATGTGTTGGCTCCAATTTGGGAGAGGATCGCTGCCCATTTCCGTGGGACGATTGAGCAGCTATATATCTCATCGTTACGTTTCAATTGGAATTGAAAAGGAGAGAAGTGAATAAAGGAAGCAAAAAGAGATATAGTGAAACAGCAGCAGCGGCAGTAGCAGGTAGTAGTTTTCGTAGATTTCAAAAGCTCAGGGGACATTAACACGTTGAGGAAAATACGTCCTCTCTTGCCTCCGATGGCAAGTTGACTCCCGTTGAATTGTTGCGCGCATGTATGCAACGCCCATTGACATAGCACTGGGCTGTCAGGCCGTAGTCATTACTCCCGCCCGTTTGCGCATCATTCGACCTCTCTTCTCTCCCCCCCCCGGCCCTTTAACCATCCCTCGGCCCTCGCATCCCTATTTTTCGGCCTGTGCACAACGAGCTCATCCTACGACTGTCGCACGCACACACTCGCGCCCGCGGCTCTCACAAAACAAATTTTCAGCGTGCCTCGGTGTGCGTACATTTTATTGTACTGCTTGAACCGGCTCTCGCCTCACGCTACGGAGAGCAGTCTCTTTCAACGCTTATTCTTCTTCCTGCTGCTTGTCACCGCTCCTTATTCTTTTTTCACGTCCAACGCGCCAGCTCGCTCTGCGGCGGGTCCCATTTTTCAAAGAATCGTTCAGTTACGTACTACTTTCATGCTTTTCCTCGCGTTCTGGTCTTCCTTTGGAACAAAACTCCTGGAATTTTTGTTAAACCAGAAAACCCTGGGCCTCGTTATACTCTATTTCAAATTTTTCAAATACATTTTTCTCACTTATTTTATATTTTTTCCGTATTCAATGTTCAAGAGGCGTACTAGGTCAAAAGGCATTTTTCCCCGCTTCTACGCATATGGGGTCGATTGCCGGTGCATTACCAACGATTGGGTACTTTAGGTAGCCAAATTTGTAGACATTTCATACGCGATTATGCGAATAGGAGCGTTTTTCGTATTAACCCTAAATTTCGGCATGAAGAAATCTTATTCTCCGGGTATGAAGCGACGAAAATCTTAGTTTCTTCGTCAGCGTTCCCAGTCGATGTTTCGCCCTGGCAGAAACTCACAATTGTTTCTATCGAACTCGATTCCGTGGAAATTCGTCTCGGATGCGACCTCTTCTTACAAATTTAAAATGGGCCGAGTCAAAACTCATTTCCTTACTCTCTTGTGAAAAGTTTCGATACTCGGGAGGTGGTTAGTTTCCCAAATAACGGAACTTGGGACTTTTTAGATCCTCTCCTCTCGCCCAGGAGAGGTGCCAGTGTGTGCAGGTTCGTGCACTGACCGGCGGATTTAGCCTGGAGCGGGTAAACCCTCCGATTTCCCCATCTTGCAATCCGAGCAGCTCGAACTCGACCTTCGAGACGGGACACTTTCGTCCGGTATAGAAGCACCCAGTTCTCACTATTGCACTATCGTGAAGCGATCGCGAGTATAGCCTCGCTAAAGCTTACTGAGATAAGCAATCTTCTCGTATATCGAGCTCCATTATTTCTTTGTTTTTGGACAATTTTGGTAGGAATAAAGAAAGACAACTTTTCACTTTTTATATTCCGTTTTGTTCATTTATTGTTCTTCGCACTCTTTAGAGCCTAACTTGTTTGTTTTTGAATAGTTGGGCACAATTTGGAGAAGTTTGCAGTGAGCATCTCCCTAAAGCAATGGCTCTTCGGTCCAACAAAACGTAGCAAGTTTACTGAAACATTTCAATCTTCATAAAAATATTTGATTCCCTAAGTACTCGTCGCGTTGGTAAATTCTCGAAAATGTGATTGATACGAATGACCTACCGTTGAGTGGTCTCATTCGCATGAAAAGTGAGAGGGGATCGAAGCTGCTTGAATTGGGGTCTCGAAAAAAGTGCGAGGTATTCTAGGCATATGGAAACGGGCAATTTCCAACACATTGAGGATCCTCTTGTGACCTAGAACCGTTGACCCGAGCCCTGAGGGGTAGTTTCGATGGATGCGCGTGTCACTGGCCCAGCTTCCCTTCGACGGGGCATTGTAAAAATTGTACGGTGTTAAACATCATTTTTCGCTGTGAAAGAGCGTAACAGATCGTGTCCGGGGCTACCGATTTTCTTCGATCATTCGTTCGCTTTGAATTCGACAGGTAATGACGCCGGTCCGCTCTTTTGGACCTCCTAGTTTTTGAAAAGGAAGAGAAAGAAAAAAGGAAATTGAATGGAGGAAAAAAAGCGCATGCGAATAGACTACGTACGTCAAAATCACAAGACTGCGTTTCGACAAGCGGACAAAACTCAAGGGCATATCCTCTTACGTCTGCGAATTACACGGATCACTGTTCTCCAATGGCTATCAATCATCGTTACTCCTCCTTTTTATATCTATATATTTAAGTCTCTCGGGCAAACGCTCGTTTTCCAATGGACTTTTGGAGGGTCCAGAGTCGCCGGAGCGACTCCGTGCATCACTCGTCGATACTCATCGACTTGTCCAAACCGAAACGTTGTAAAGACTCGCAGTCCGTTTTCCGGGATGCGCTGATTGAAAAATGGAACTACGAGTCCTTCAGGCATTTTGAGATCCTCACGAATAAAATTATTGAGAAAAATGCATGTTTCCCTGTTTAATAATATCCGTGCTCGGAGTCATTATCGTTATTGACTTTGCTAACTATTTTCTTGAAACGAAACTCTGAAAAACATTTGAGAAAACCTATTTCTGCTGATACTTCGGAGAAAAAATTCTTTGTCACACTTTTTTGATGTTGCTATCGTTCTTCGAATACGCGTTTTGTTTAAGAAAGAATTCGGAATCGAGGAAATGGCTGACACCTCACGCACCTGCGTTGACTGGGTCAGCACCAGTGCCGTGAACGACCTTATCGTCCTACTCAAATGCGAAGCTATCGACACTTTCTTACCGTTTTCTCACGCAATATCATCAGCACATTGCAATTGAAACGTGCTAAATTTATGAAAGCCAAGGTCAGACAGATTATTAAATGGAGCACCGATATAGTGATGGACGGTATATAAAGTCACTGTTCAATGATCATTTTACAAGTTTTACGAGGACCCACGACCATCGCTTTGACGAAATATCCAATAGAGATTACGGCAAGTTTCATTAATTTATTACGGCAACACTAAAAAACTAATCGCGTGGGCAGTAACTCTGATTAAAGGAAAAAAACATTTGTTCATCCAGTGAAATTTCGATCGACTTTTTTTTATAATGCAATTCATTTCGATAATTTAACAGAGAAATAAATTTGGTTTATTTTTAATGGTCGTTATGCAGTAGCGTGTTTTGCCTCGTGCGATACCCTTAAGACCGTCTGAGTCTGGCTAACAATTAAGGTACTGGGCGAGGTGCAATAGCCGTTTTGTTCCACCATCGAACTTATCGGCCACATCGCCAATAAAGAGAATTTTGTTCGATGAACAAGTTGTTTTTCTTGCATGTAAATTAATAATGGAGTTTTAAAATTGTGCAATTTTTTTAGAAGCCTTATTGATGAGAAGTTTTAGCCACTGTGCTCCGTGCGTCGCGTGTAGAATGTTTAATATTCGCGTAGTTGGGTTTCTTCTAATCGGCATTGTTACTCTGTATCTGTTGCTAAATTCATGTTCGCAAGCGATAAAAAACGACGTCAATTCGCCTGGGAATCCGATCGAGAAAAACTCGAGCCACAGAATTGTCCGTCGATTCGGACGGCCCAGAAGAGGACTTCGTTTGATCAAAGAGATTGAAAAAAAATTTGAAACTAAATATATTAAGGTAAAACGATTATTGAAAAAATAGAACACACGTGAGATGAGTGAGTCCTAAATTTTTGTCTTTGAATTTTCGGACCCAGAATATGATGACGCTCAACACGTCCGTCCTTTCGCCATTGGGTGCATTTATACCAGTATTTGTTTTGTCCTATGGGGCACAGGGGCGAACCAGATCGAAATTTATAAAAGCCCTTCAAATCAATGGTCAAAAAACTTCTCTTGCTAAACAGGGCTTTCGTAGATGGCTCGAAATACTTGCTGTGAGTTACAAAACGAATATTTTCCTTTATCCATAAAAATGTGCACCGAACATTTATAATTTTTATATTTTTAATTTTTATATTTTATTCGAAATTTTTTAAAAATAATTTCGAATAATTTATTTCCCCATTTGAATGCCTGTAGAATCACAATTTACGTATAGCTACTAAAATTTATTATCCTGCTTCCTATCTCCGGCCGAGGCTCTCGTTCAAAGATATGGCTTCTTTTTACTTGCACACGGTTATGCAAAGTATCGATCTCGACGACGGACACATACCAAGCGAAAAAATAAACAAATGGCTGTCCAGGAAAGCGAATAATCGTCCTGACGTTGCATTGTTCGAGCCCGGTGAGATTGTTACTCGTTCACTTTTTTTTACTTTTTTTTTTCTTTCTGTTATCAATTATTATTTCTTATAGCTTTATTCGTGAGCATTGAAACTGGCCCAGTACGCTCGAGACACAGGGAGCCTGATTTAGTAAACAGCAGCGGAAGTAGCTCCGCATCGTTCTCGCATCAATTCGGGCTTACTCACGCTTTATTTTGACGCTCGATCTATTTTTGGTGCATTATGAAAAAAATTGCACGAATCGGGGTTTACTAAATCGAGGCTCCGGCGTGTTTGGGAATGATATTTTATGTGGATCCCGGCAGTGATTTTCTTCATTATTCATTTTTTTAATCGGACGAAAAGAAGGTTTGAATTGTGAAAAAATATGTTTAAGATCATGATTCCGAGAACGGTGAGATTGCTCCTATAAAACCACTCGGAAGTGATCCAGTGATGTTGCTCGTCAGTGTTGTCTACTTTAAGGGCATATGGGAGACACGTTTCTCACAAACATTTTTACGTCCCTTCACGAAATTAAATGGCAAGCAAGTCGATACTCCAACTATGTATAATTATGGTGATTACGAATACGGCGAACTCCCGGAACTCGAGTCAAGATTCGTCAAAATTCCATTCCACGTGAGTACGTTTGTTGCACCAAAAAAATAGAACGGTAATGATCAGCTTGAACAGGATGAAAAAATGATTTTCTGTTGGAATGCAGATTGAAAGAATTCTTTCCAGAAATAAAACCACGCGACGAAGGCTGAAAATGAAATTTTCATCTCGTTTTTATGGCATTTTTAACATTTTTCTAACATTGAATATTTCAATTTGAAATGGTCTTTTATTACTTTCAAATAATCTTTTCTGCATCATTTGGAAACTCGTTCTAGGGTACTTCTGCATCAGGTTCCACGAGCATGTTCGTCATACTGCCCAACGCGTTGAGCACTTATCAAGACTTGTGCTCGAGACTCGAACAAATTAACGTTAAAGATCTTTATCACAAAGGCACGATGGCAAAGGTTGATCTGTATTTGCCAAAATTTCGACTCGAAAGTAACATTTCACTGGACGAATGGCTACCGACAGTTAGTATTTTTCATCTCATTCCAAATCTTTTATATATTTTGTTTTCAGCCAATATTTTTCTTTTGTCATGTCTGCTGGAAGAGTTTCTCGGGATTTTTTTTAGTTTTTTTCGTCCATCCATTCGCGGCTATGATTTTCTTCAAACGCTTGGCTTTGTGACCCGAGTTGATTTTTTTAAACCTCGTTACGAGCATTTGTGAGAAAAATAGACAAGTTTCAAAAAAAAAAAAAAAATTATAACTCGTGAATAGATGGACGGAAAAATTTGAAAAAAATCGAGAGAGCTTCTTTTCAATGGGAAAAGTAAAAAAATTGAAGATTCAAAATTAGTTGATTTGGCGCGGAATAATCCATAAACAAAAAAAGCGATGAATTTTACCGATGAGCATTGTATGCTCAGTTTCTCGGAGAATATAAATGCTCCGATTCCCCTGCGACCTTCGCTAGGATGTTCACTAGTTCTCCGGAAGCGCGTCTGGGTCCGTCGCAAAGCAGGGCTGTAATTGAAATCGATGAAAATGGTGCTGTTAATGAGCAAGCTTCTGGTCAGTATTCTGATATTGTTTGAAATTGTTGATATCAAACAGGAAATCGAAAAACATTAATCTTCACTTCGTCCAGGATACTTTTATAGACGTCGGAAGCCTCGCGGCGTTGATGCACCAAAAATGGTTGAATTCAAGGCGGACCATCCGTTCATTGCCATTATTGCGACTGGCGGTGACGTTATTCTCAATTTATTTACTATTTTCTTCGATGGCAGGTCGGCTTAAACACTTCGATCGCCATGATCTTCGTGTAAGTTTTTTTCGTTTTTCTACACAACGGAAAACTCGGTCGAAATATTAAGGAATGAACGCTGCTCTGGCCTGGAGCCGGGAGGGTGCGAAATATTGAAATATAAAATTATCAATCTTCGAGGAGGTATATCGCAATAATGCTTTATCGTTTGCATCTTCGACGAGGAATTGAATCATGGCGAAGAAAGCATCCACGAATAAGACCACAGAATTAAATTGTTTCTAAAAATGCATCGAAATGCAAGAATTTCTTTAAGAATAAAATACGAAAATGACAAGTTTTCCCAATATCGAGCTTTTTCCCAATTCATGGGAAAAAATTGCATGAAAATGTAACTAATATATTTTTATGAGATATATTGAATTCTCTACAATAAAAATCCCTCACATGCATTGCGTTGAGAACAACGGTTGAATTGTAATAGTTGTTCATCGAAGGTTTCCATCCTTGAATTTTTATTCAACGAAAAAAATCGAGTTTTTTCGTGCAGGAAATCATTTTATAAATATTGGTATCATAACTGCAAAAATGTCATGTTCGACGTTCAAAAAATGTTCGTTTTTCGCCATAACGCAGACTGTCGCGTGTAAGCCTTAATATGAAGTAGAAGTAGCTCATTAGAAAGAATGTCGATTTTCGAGAAAAAAACCCGAGTCAGTAGTAAATGACGAATCTCAACAGCGATACGAAGCTGAATCATTTGTAAAATGTTGTTAATTATTTCATTTTATATTTTAAACAACTACGTTATCCATTAGTTTTGTAGGCTGTCCCGCAGCAAAACGAAGTCGCAAAATGAACGAAATTATATGGCGAATTAAAAATTACAATTTATTGTTAATTTCGTGCTCGATTTATCGAAGTTATTGAAAAAATGATGAAATTGATATTGAAAAACTACACGGTTCGGTTCAGTTGCATTCAACAACGATTCCCAATTATTTATTTCCCAGGAAAAGGGGAATAAGAAATTTTCGTCTGGACATAGAAACTGTCTCGGTATACTCCAACTGAAAATAAACGAAATTTCTTTTACAAGAAAGTGGTGGTGGGAGTAAAAAAAAAAGCAAACGTATCCGTTTTGCCTGGTTGGCGATAAAATCGTCGATTTTACGCGACGATATCCGTTAAGTTTGAGAGAATCGTCGGCGTTCTTTGAAGCAATAAATCCTTTTGATCTCTTTTTCAATCGTTCCGTCCAATCTACTGTATTTCGATCACCCTCCGAATGGTCCATCCACTCGAAAATTGAACGAAACTCGCCAAGTTATTACTAATCACGTAACACGAACAAAAATGCTTTCGCAAATCCGAAATTTTTCAATTTCATCAAGCATTTTTCAACCGTAAATCGCGGAATGTCAATTGTCCCTTTTGCTTTATTGCTCCAGCCTAAGTTGACCAAATTTATTTGCAGAGTCTATGAAACGATTGATCGAATGTACAGAAGAATATGAACGAGTAGCAGATTATCCGTGTTGAGAATATTTTTTAAGGTAGTTCATCCACGAAACGATTTTCTTAAGAAAGTCTTCAAATTTTCACAGAGTTTAAATGGGTGACTGACACGCCCATCAAATTTTAAATGGTTCGTCTTATTCCTTATTTAGACAAACGTGTTTAAATATGAAGAAAATTACACAGGGCTAGAGGGACTATGGGTAAAAAATTCTTCATCTTTCCATATAACGAACGAAGTTTATGAAAAAGTATATACAATAATAATGAAGTATATAACGAAGGTTTGGGAAAAAATTCGAGACGATTGTCTAACTAGTAATAAAGATATAAAAAAATATATAGGTATATAAAATAATGTATTATGGCACCAGATTCGTTACTAAATAAAAAACAAATAAACATCAAAAACAAACCCGACCCATTTTTTGATGCAATTAAAAGATAAATAATTAATATCTCTTAAACGCGTTAAGCTACAGAGTTCGAAGAGGTCGCAATCGAAAGAAAAAGAAAATAAAAAATACGTCAACTTTATAATATTTCTTGAAATACTATAGTTAATTAATTATTAAAGAAACGAATTTTGAAAATTTTCGAAAACAATTGGAAACGCTGTCGCTCCGGTAAAGAGTCTCTGGCAGCAACTCTAGATTGCGTTAATTTTCTTTCTTCTTGGCTCTTAATTCATTTCCCTTTGTGTTTTCCCTTTGCACTCTCTAGTGCGATTTTTACACAAAAAATTGTAGTATTTTCTTCAGAGACGAACGAAATTTTGGGTTCAGTCAGTGATGGATCCCCGATTAGTTAATGGCTTGTAATCTCATTCGCCAAAAGATAAGTTGAAACAAGATATTTACAATATTGAATTAACAACTCTGACATTAATTTAGAGTGACATTATCTTTAATTAGGAATTAAAAATCGAGCCAATTTAGACGCCCATAAAATACGATCCTTCGGGCATGATCTACCTTAATGAACTGCTCCGATTAATTGATCGATCAAAGCTATCGCTATCACGTTTATTTATGAAATTTAGTCCAAACGGTGATCGATGACTCGGATTAAAAGAACCTGCCGCTTGCCTCCTCCTCTTTCTCCAGGAGTTTGAGACCCGCGACGAATGTACGCGCAAACGGATATTGGTACGAACAAAATTCACTTATATCGAATATGAGCTCGCATTGAATTTGGAATGTAGAGTAGAATTACACTCTCAACACTTTGGATAAATATGACGAGGAGGCGACGAAGGATCGCGAATGGATCACAACACGGGACGGAGTTTCCGAGACCTTAAACGTCTAGCAGAGGTTGCCTTCGCTTTTTTCCTTGCTTTATTCTGCCCCCGGGTTTGTTTACGTCTCAATTTTACTGGACGCGTAGAGAGTCTGAATTTTTCCTGGCTTTCTTCACCGTCGACACACTGCGCTCGGATCACGAACGGAAGGCAAACGTGTACAAAAAGGAACTGAGAGGCGGAAAATAAAATAAAATAAATAAAAAGCATTGAGAAAAAGCGGGGTATACACTCGAAGAAGGTGGGTTTGGTGTTTCGTTCATCCATTCAACTGGCAGGCTAATCCGGTGGGTCGGACGACGGCGCATGACGAGACTGCCCCTCCTCGGATTCGAGTTCAATCGCTTGCCAACGCGTACGTACTATATTCAACACTAATACACACGAGAAAATGCTTTGAAGGAACTTGCAACGATATTCCATTTGCCGGCTATAAGCGGCCCCGCCGGGGCTCGGATGCATACCTAATCTCTCCAACGAGGTACAATAACCACGCCGACGTGCACAGCCTTCCATAACTCCCCGTCAACCTTTACGATTGAGACTTTTCGTAGTTTTTTCCTCCACGATGCTTCACTCGTCGGAGATATTCTCCAAGAGTTGCAGTTAATCGGGCACGCCGATAAGAAATCGTAGAAAAAAACGTGCTTCCAGTTAAAAAAATACCCGATTCGGTGGCAGCCCCCGCTCGATCGGTACATCAACAAAAAACTATTTCAAAAACTTTTTCCGAAGACTGCAGCGAAGCTATTTTTTTCAAGGCACTCGCCACGAGAGTGAAAAACTTTGAACCTTAATTTTGCGAAATCGGGTGGATTGTGACGAGCAGTTTTTCATACGCGGCACTAGCACGTATATTATTAAGGTACGTTGCAGTAAATTCATGTTATGGGGTCTGTCAAATCTCTGTAATATACCTGAAGCCGTTTCGGCTCCTTCGGCTCCTTGATCGAGATCTTTACACATACTTTTTGAAACGATCCAAAATTGTGAGCAGCGCGTACGAAACTGCCCCCTTAATGGCGGGCGAACAGATATCACGAGAACGTTCATGCTTTTTCGAAGTTTATTTAAAGTTTCAAAATACTCATATAAGGTATACCTTTCACGAATATTTTACAAATAATTGATTTTAAATAACAGTAAAATAAAAGTGCAGGCGAATAGATTGGGTAATTATACAGTTTGGCTACTTTTCCGAAAATCAATGGAATTTTTTTTTTTCAAATTTACATATTTTCAAATTAAAAATATTCAAACATATCATATTTCATCATATTTTTCCAATAACTTCAAAACCCCATAACACATGGTTTTTAGGGAAAATGTTAGCCTCCCTCGACGAAATATCATCAATGGTAACTAATCGAAGATGTCTATGCTAATAAAAAATTTCTTTCGTTGATTTTCGGAAAAGTAGCCAAACTGCATAGTTACCATAGATTGGCGAAATTCCAGACCAGGATATTGAACATTTGATGAAGAATTAAAGCTTCAAAAATCACAAAATTTATACGGGATCTTATGGAGATTCCATCATTGCTATATTTCTATTCAATAATTTATATACTAAATAATTCTAAATTCCCGATACAAACTGTCTCACGGGATAGAAAAAATGTAAGGTAGCGATGACAAAAATAAAGGGTTACCGAATGCTTAACCCTAGAACGCATGACTGGGGTGTAAGCACACCCCACGCGAACTTCAAACTACGCTCCCGTCCTAACAAGTCACATTATCGACTGATTATCGACGGATTTTTTTATATATAAATTCAATTGAAATTAGTTTTATCGTACATCATTCTTTTCGTTATAAAAAAACGGAGAAAATGGTGTAGGATAAAGTCAGTTCAGCATCGTAGGACCGGATTTATAAGCAGAAAAAGAGTGGGGTGCGTTCAAACCCCGGTCATGAGGTTGAGGGTATGAAAAAAGACACATGAGGTGTAGGGTTAAAAGAGATATTGACGATAGAAGTTGGGAAAATGGCGGAAGCAAAAGCTTCTTCTATATCGCCGCGAGTTCTCAGAGGTTAGGAATCAGTCCAAATTTCGAGTGCCCCAATTTGCGCCACCAAAAAATACGCTCATGCGAAAGGAATACCTTAAAGAGCGTTACAGTGCTCAAAAGTATTTGAAATTCGTTGAAAAATTTGAAGGTCAGAATTGATATTGGATTTTCTTTCGGTCTCTCTGAATTTTTGGAGTCTTGCTCAACCGTGTCATTTATTATATTTGCTGTCAAGACGCTTCTTCGTCTCCAGATTAATGCGCGAGTCGAAGCTCGCCTGAGTGTGGGAGAGATCATTGAAAAGTGGATGCAAATTTTTCTTGAATACACTTGATATTTTCTGGTAAACAAAGTTTCCCGTGGAAGAAGAACGATGGGTAACTTATACGTGTTTCTTAAAATATCTAGCACGTCCGAACAAATCGTGTAGCAGCAGAGTTCTTGTCGACCCGACGACAGATATGGATCACCAAAGTGAGCGACACGGACGCGGACTCCGACCTGAAAAATGGACCTGAACAAACGGACTCGACAATCGAATCCGATACCCAAATTTTTAGGAAAAATCGCAGGTTCTCTTTAATAAATAACTGTCATGACAACAATTTTTAAAACACTTTGTACATTCAAATTCTCCAAAAAATAGTTTCTGGTGGCGAAAATCTATAAAATTGTTTGCCTCGCAAATTTTTGGGAAAAGAAAAAAACTTCATGAAACGAAACAGAGTGTCTCGACTGCGAATTTGTTTTTTTCCAATAAAATTATAAATTCATTCATTAAAAAAATGATTATTATTTAATAATATTTCTTCTGAAAGGTTCAGAGGCGACATGGGGAAGGTAACTAAAATGCATTAAAATGCACTTTCTCCTTTCTCCTGTTGCCTTACGAAATGCCTCACGTTTTTTTCCCTACTTAAAACATACAAAAACATGAAAAAACGACAAGGGAATTTTGTAATTTTTTATAAACGTCGAATTTCTGTTCCAAGCACATTGGACAGGGAATAACTCGCTAATGTACATTAAATAGAGACGGTTTATGTGAACAAACTTTTCTTTGATTTTCCCTTGTCCATTGGCTCGGAGTTAATCCGAGAAACGTAGGCGACATTCAGGCACGAGGTTATACATATTTATGTAGCCGGTAAGCTGTACCTATTCCAGGCATTTTTTGCACCAATTCTCTAATGCTTCACTGCTTGTTTGCCTTTCCCATATTATACACGTTTATCTGGGGAGTATTTGTGGTATTCAGCCTCCCTAATATGCCAGTTCTTTTCTCCGCTTGTCACCCTGGCAAATACGGAAAAGCTCGGGGACTGAGAGGAATTCATAATGGCCAAGCAGATCGGCTTATGTGACGTCCAATTCCTCGCTCGCAATCCTGACGTTTCGACGCTTTCCTCGTGTCCATATATCCAAAGGGTAAAATACCTTGGCATAGTCAAATATACGCATCCGATCTTGGTTTCCACGTTTCTCGAGCAGCGTACTGCGAATCATGATTGCCTGTAGATTTTTCCATCAACGAACATATATCTGTGGCAACGGAACATGAATGAGAAGACGTATTCGTGACGTGATAAGTTCACATGGTAAAAAGCAACGATAAAAAAAAACAACTCGTTCTTAAAAAATCATTGAAAGTGAAGAAAAAGAAAATGTCGAGAGGAGTGACAGTTTTGTTGGTGAACCTCGAAGAACAAAGTCGTTTAAGAAAGTATTATTCATTGAAATAAACTCATTTGAAATTTAATTTCAAATGAGCGAAAATAAAGAGAAAATAATATACAATAAAGAGAAAATAAAGAATGTTTCATTTGTTATATCCGACTTGTGAAAATGTAGCAGGGAAACATAAACGAAAATAAGACAACAAATATTTGAATTTCTTTCTCATCGAATTCTAGTTTTCGACTGCATACTTCTTGCGGCATCCGGTTGAACGGTTAATCACTTTTTCGCAAGTTGATCCATTTAAAAATAATAAGTTCATGCAATAAATTTTCCTCGAAGTAGACTTCGAACCAAGTACAAACATAAACAGGGTAAACGGCTGTCAATAGTTATGATAAAAAACGTAGTAATTCGATTCAACCTGGTGACGCGGTTCGCACAAAATGCACAACTGTACAGCGCCCACAGCGCAGTGCGATGAGAAAACTTACTCGACTGCTAAATTGGTAAACGGGGTTCCGTGGAATTTCCAAGCGTAACGCATCAGCCGTGCAGGACGAAAAATAACCTCAATCTTTTTTTTTTCCGGTAAAAATCAAAATTCGAAGACCCCTTTACTGTTTTTTCTGCTCTCGCTGGTAGGGAACCCGCCAAAGGGGTGTGACAGTTTGAACAGGATCGCAGTGAACGATTACGGGAAAAGGGGGAACTTTCATGCTCGCAGTGAAACGGGTTTCACCCCAGATCGCTGTTTTATATCAGATGCTCGTAAATCAACATCGTGAAATCAATTACCACTCGTAGCCTATCCTTCCTCCCCCCCGTTCTCGTGCCACAAAACAACGCGTGGAATGAAAATTGGGCGTGGGCTAAAAACCTGTTCCCTTGAGCAGATTTCTCAATTTTTGTATTCCTATGATGTCTTATTTAATCAGACGAATTGCGAGAACAACTTTTCATGAAAATAGTGTATTTTGTAACGCACAAAAAAGGGTTCAATTATTTCATATTTTAAGGATGCTTACTTGAAAAAATTTAACATTTTCACTGCTCTTAACATTCGTGTTCGTAGTCCATGCATTCGAAAGTCTTTTTGTATATTAGTTAATCACTTTTCAACGGAGCTGTATACGGAGCTTCGTGAACTTTTTACACTTGGATGTTCGAGCTTACTGCTGAAATGGAGGTGGACCGTTTTTTCTATCCCAACTAAATCTGTCATTGTTCATACTACGTAATCGAAAAATTAATCCTCGTAAAATATTCTCGGAGTCTGGAATCATGAGATTTTCATCAGAATACAAGATTCCTATTTATTCGTGTAAGAAACTGTTTTTTTTTTTATTATCATTGATATTTGTGAATCCAGTTTAATATTGTACGGTATTTCGTCAGAGAGAGGAAAAAAGTTTTTCAGTATTTAACGAGCTCGAATAAAAATTTCGCATCAAACATTGTCGGTTGAAGCTTTACTTTCTAATTTTCTGCTGTCTTTCAAACGTAATGTGAAATTGCTCATGAATTCACTTAGAACGCTTAGAACCTCGATTCCAAAAAAGCTTTGGACTCAGTCCTAAGTGTCAAGTAAATCGCCATAGCTGTAAATTTTTGGAAGAAAAATTTTCGCCAGCCTTTCAAAAGGATGCGAAACACAATGATTTTCGAAAAATTTTGGAAATGTCTGGAAATACGGAGGGAAAATAAATAAATAATTGTAAGGAAACTGAAATTTCTCTCAATGAAAAAGGACGGGTGATGAGTTGACTTTTATTTTAAAAAAATGGAATGTTCCAATGTGTCAGGTTTAGCATGAAATAACCCGTAGATATTTCGTGCGTATCAAGCCTTAATATTTACAATGAAATCGTGGCCGAATGTCAGGTAACTCTTTCAACACTTACGTTCGCTGTGCGCATTCAGACCCTTATGATTTTTCTACCTCGTCGCCCTTGCGTGCGAGGCTTGCATCTTTTTCGTTCCTCTTTCTTTCTCTTTCTGTCGCTTTCTATTCGGCTACCCTTTATTATGATTTATAGGATGTTAACGCTCTTTGAGGTTCAGTGAATCGTACCCGATCGTACGTTCGTGCCCCCGAATAAAAATTAGAGAAAGAGGCAGATACAAGGATCCCGAGATCCTAAAACACTGCGGAAGAGTAAAACGAACAAGAAATTCTGCCCTCGGTTCATTAGACATCGATTATTATAAAAAGTGATATTTACCATTTTTGGAAACAGTGATTCGAAAAAATTCTTAGAAAAACTCGCAAAGTTGACAGAAAAAATAGCGCAGTACACGAAAGCAACTATCGATTATTCGTTGAAAAAACTTTACGTTGGATATGTGCTTAAAAACATGAAAAAATTAGTCTTGAGTAACCGGTTGACACCACACTGGTGCAAATTTTTCACCCACGAAAATAAAAAAAAAACTGGTTGTCAAAATTCCTTTATTCACAATTTGACTATTTTTCTACAATAAAACTTTATTTTTCAATTTTTTTAATGATCACAATCGATTACTGAGGAATTGCTACCCCTAAAAAGTCCCGTTGAAAGATTAATTCCCCATACATTCGTGGATGAAATAAAAAGTTTTTAAAAGTCCAAGACCTCAAAGGGTTTCCATAATTGCGAATCTCTGATACCTTGGAGAAATTCATGAGAGTTCGTGATGGTTAAAGAATTTTTGTTTTCTTCGATGATAACGATTCTGCTTCTTCGTCATTAGAATATGCAGTCGGTAAAATAATGCTGTTTATCGAAAATAGCAAAACTCCCTGCGACGTCAGTTTTATTTTAAATTAACGCTAAAAATTTGTGGAACAATATAAAAGGGCGTTGTGCCTGAGAATTAAGCGACGATTTTTTCGTCAATCCATCTCGAGGTGCTCTGTTAGCCAAGCTCTCGAAACATTGAATTGACATTTCGAGTGTTGAATCGAGCGGTGATACATCGCTTTAAAAAACGGACGACGATTGGATGGGGCGTGCTGGCTTGTCTTTTCAGGCAATTCAATTAGGCTCATGGACGCGTCAGCTCAGTGGTTGTTAGATAATATCAGCGGTACCAGTCGAAGGAGGCATAATAACGCAGGCGCCGACGAACTACCCTTCCGTCGGCCATCTTCCGGTCTCCATGGATACCTCTCGGAGGAGGACTGCGAAAGACTGGTCTATCGATCGCCAGCATCAGCAATTTTGGTGGGGAATCTGCACTGTTTAGTAGCGAAATTCAATGGGACGGTGATAACGCTCGCCGAAATTTAGCTATTGTGGTATTCGGCGGGAGCACTTTGTAGGAAAACCGTAACTCAATTTATTTTACGTAAGTTAGAGGAGAAAATCACATTTTTGGAATGAACATCGAAAAAAATTATTCGATTAAAGTTTTTATTATTTTTGAATAATAACGGAATTTTTAGCCTCCTTCAAATTTTCTTCCGATTCAAAAACAAAAATACCAAAATACCAAAATTTGTTGTACCGTCGAAGCCTGCTCACGACCCTCTCAAGAGTCAGGCCGAGAGAGTTTTATAGCGTGGCTGCGCAGTGGCCATTGAAGCTCCTGGAACAGGCGAGTCGTTGAAATTACGATTCTAGGTTACGCGTCTATTTTTCTCCGGCTGACGATATTGCTGAACGACAAAAGAGCATTCAGGCCGTTGAGGCGCAACGCCGGTGCTTCGCTTCGTAGTTTTATAATCCCGTCGACGAGCCAGCCGAAAAAGGGGTTACCCTCATTGTGCTTGATAATTTAATGTCTGCAAACAGACGGGGTGTCGATGTAAAACATGCGCAAACATATCTATCGTATGGAATAAGGATTGAGCCAGGCAGATCACACGCCGATTCGGACTCAAATAATATCCTAGAGCACGTATACGCGCGCATATTGTAGCATTTCTTATCCGCGTGACAGGTCCACGGTCCCGCATACATCGACCCGGTTAAAGTGCCTAGAATGTCCCTACCGGAGGATCACGCTATGTCTATAACGGTGGGAATACGTGCACCGGTTGAGTTCGAGTCCTGAACAGAGCTTAATCCTGAAATTCGTCAATGATTTTTCTGTTCCAGAACTCACTGTGAAGCGTTATGGTCAAATCTCTGCTTTTCGCAATCACTTAAGGGCTTTACTCTAATAAAAATTTTCAAAAATTCGATTTTTTTTATTGCGTTTTTCGAAAGTATGCATATGTTCAAAAGTATCGCACTAAAATTTTATAAAGATCTGAGCAGTCGAGTGCACGTTTGAGCGACGTTTGCTTGGCTGTCTGAACGCAAACGCGTTTTTCGACGGCTCGTTGATCGAGTCTCCGAAACTATTCGACCTTAACAAAATTTTACCACGTATGACTATATCGCATATTTTGAGCAGAACTATTGTTTTTATTTGCAAAAAACGTTGAAAAAATAGTCGCCATTTTGTTTTTTTCTCCGATCACCCATTCCAGAGATTTTATCGACAGCGTACACCCATTTTTTTTAGACCCGCGTCTTCTCCTTCATTTTTCTGTACGAAAATTTAGTAAAATGAAAATAAAAAAGAAATGTTGTCTATTAAGAGTGTGTTTTTTAGGCTTAACACTTTTTATGTCCACATTTATAATTTATGCCAGTCAACAAAAATTCGTGAAAATAGTCTTTATTTTGCCCGTCTAATTAGAACGAACCCTTTAAGGGATTTCGAGGGAAAAATGACCTTTTGAACACTTGTAGCAACGATGCAAAGAAAAAAAATAGAAAATATGTAAAATCGTAACATTCATCTTTGAAGTTGTTCCATCGATTTAATATTCAACAAAGACTCCAATGAAATTCGAAAAGAACTGGAAAGGCGGTGCTTGAATTGAGAGTGGCTTGCAGCGATCGCTCATCTTTTATCAAGAAACTTGGTGACGACTCGTCGCCAAGTATTAGAAAAAAAGCCAGCGCAAGATTTTTCCAGCACTCGGTTTACGTGCAGTTTGCCAGAAATGTAGCGGCGCTCGAAGTATTCCGCAGGTTTTCTACAGATTTTCGAACACAATTTAAACTCTCCAACGCAACTATACCGCGAGTTTATCACCTTAAAAGGTTTCAAAGTCCTCCCGTACTGACAAAAACAAAATATAATGAAAGTGACCCAATGAAAAGTCGAATGGCTCGTTGCCTTGACTTTGTTTGTTCCGAATTGTGAACAATCGGATCCCTCTGAGGGCGCGGGGTAGTTGAAAATTCGGTGGACTCTTTCCTGCTCCGTCGGCATAAGTCTTCTCCGGAATCCGATCTCACCTGTACTCGTAATAGGATCTACTGGCCAGAGCGGCGAGGGCAGGTCGATCGCGGTAATTATTTCGTTAGAATTCAGGATCACGTATTAGGGTCCGATCGCTGGAGCGCGGTGAAATAAAGAAGAATGTAATGGAGATGTCGCGATGGACATATGTGACGTGTAATTAAAGAGACATGGGAGCGCATAGAGAGCAGCGAGTTAAACATGAAACTGGAGTTTATACAGCAGTACAGAAGTACGTGAGTAAGCTCGAGTCACGTGGCCCCCTGCCCCGGCCCCCATACACGTTAGTAATCTACGTGAGCCCGTGTACGCGATCCCCCGTGATGCTGGCAATTACCGAAGGCTTAGAGAACGAACGCTCAGGACGCCGCTTGTCGCTGAGTGCCGGGGACCTTCCGCTCATTTTTCACCTAACCCCCCGTCGTCATGAATACCTACTTCTCCGCACGGGGCACGTGTCCCGCCTCCTCGATATTCATATTCGCCTCGCCGCATGTGAGCCGCTGTCTCGATCTTAAAACTCAACGACCCATCGCCGGAAGCGTCAACTTCGATTGTACGAAGATTCGTGCTTCGATTGGAGAACAAGTAACGCGTACTAATGATGAAAATATACGAGTTTCCGGAGCACGAGAAGTGGGTGCATTGCTGAATTTCGATTCTCGGAGATACCTGTGATATTGTTCATCTTGGAGGGCTCGGGAACGAGCTCGAGGATATTTCGGGCTCGACTTATTTTTAATGTTGTTTGGGCAGTCCTTTGGCATTTGGTGAGAAGAGTTTAGCAGTATTTAAAGTAACTGAAAAACTGCTCGAATAGATTGCTCAGCAGGCAAGACTGACGGATCTCTCGCGACAAGCCACTCAATTTGAGGATCCTCATCCGAGACGCCAGGATTCATCCCTTCAAAAATGTGTCCTCGTCAAAAAGTCCATTTATGAAATCATAGATTCACAGAATCTATGAGCGAACGAATGGCAGGAAACAGGAAAAATGTTCTAAAAAAGTTGAGACAAGCAAATTTGTTCGCCCCAACAGTATAGCTTTGCATGGCTGGTCAAAAATGGAGTCTTCGCAAACGGTGTCCCTTTTCAGGGGGCAATGACCAAATATATCGAAACCCAGCAGTATCGGAAGGTCATTCATTTCTCGCGGTTGTTGTAAAGTACAGTTGTTTCGCACAACGGAAATAAAAATGAAAAAAATGTCCGATACGAGAAAAATTCTGTACGCAATAACTCGGTTGAAAAATAATTTGCTCGACGTTGCCTGTTTTCGCTCATGCTCACAAATTCGAATGGGTTTTTTGCCTGTTTTGTGTTCCCGTAACGCAGTATTTGCTCCCCCGTTCTCCCACAGCCGCTACGCCCACGTCTATAACGCGCGTTTCAATCAGTTTTTCCGTATTTGAAAAGAGTTGAGTTCTTTTTAAACATCGAACGTCCAATCGTTAATCAGTCTCATAATGAAGATCGTGTAATAACCCCGCTCGTCAGAGGACGGAGAAGAATGAGGGATCTCCTCGCCTTTTCAACGTTGTAGATTGCTCGCCGCGTATTTTGTACGATGAAGAATCCAGGCAATAGCGAGCGGGACGTTTATTTGACTTCTCATACTCGAAATAATATCGTTCTAATGTTCAATTCGATCCTATAATGACGGGCTGTCAATAGCCAAAATGCCTGAATAGAAAAGCCTCTCCGAATCGTACCCTCGCTTGTTTACTCGGCGCGGGGGTGTACCTTACGCGTATTACGTTTCGTTCTCCCTTTTGTGATATAAACCGGCGAGGGTAAATATTATACGAGCGATTGAGCCGGAGACAAACTCTTTTCTATATTCTCGTATTATGTTTGCGTTTGCATTCGGACCTAACGATACAGGTCTTGAAAATTAGTGGCAATTAAGGCTGTATGGCGAGCCAATATAGCTGTGCATTGTACCTGATCATTTTCGGGCGCAGACCGATCTGCAGTAAGTGCTTGAGTAAAATCTATTAGAATTAAGATCGAACAATAGTGGAAATTGAGGAGGATCAGCGGTGCTGTTGGATCCGTCGAATATTTGGTGCGAATCGGAGTTTGCATTCACAAAAGTCTCTCAACAATTGTTTTTTCAAACAATGCTTCGTTCTTAATATTTTATTTATTTGTAAAAAAATTGTTCAATAGTTTAAATTTGCGGAACGTCGTGGGTTAGGAATCGCATTATTGTCGCAATTGTTATTAGCTGGAACTGCGTGAGTTTTGTTTACAACTCATACACAGTGTTTGTACGCGAAGAAATCACACGATGTTGACTTATTTTTTTATATAAATTCAATTGAGAATTATTAGGTACCGAGCTCGAAGTAATGGGATTATTTTGAATATTTACTATTTCAGGCATCCCCACTAATCAAAGCCCAGCATCGTATCCAAATGTAAACTAACTGTACAGGACTTCGAGTAATGTTAGCGATGTCAAGGAGAAGCTAAATAAATGTCAGAAAAGCAACGTATGCACTGTTCAAAATATTTTCTAAGCCATGGATTTCGGAATAAGTGGGTAGTTTTGATATGCAAATGAAAGGATTTTGCGATCGAGAAGATAGGATCGCTAACGTATGATGTTTCACACCGACTGCCTTTGATACCATCGAACTTATCTTACACGTTCATCAGCAAGAGTTTCAACTGCAGTGAAGCCAACTATTGTGGCAGCACGCTTTGCGTACGGCTTATTATCGAGCAAGCTTTTCTGCTCACGAGGAGACCTCGATCATATGTAAATATTTTGTCCCAATCTCGGGATAACCACGAGTTCACCGCGTGGATTTTTTCCAAGTGTTGTTGAAATTCTACCGACAGAAGAAACACAGGAAAGAATCCGCGTCGCAAACTTCGTGAAAGCACACTCCGGAGCTTTTCATTTTCGCTTGACATTTCCGAAAATGTATTTTGAAAATAAAAATATATAAGAAAACACTCGAAAGAGCATCGACTGAGCTTACAAAACCTTGAAATTGGGTTGCGTTTTGCAGTGATGTTGAAAAATCTATTGGAAATTTAATAAACTATTTGGGTCGAATACACGACACAAGAATAATTCATATTAAGGGCAAATTTTTTCCTGAGGAACGTCTTAAGCTGTAGTATCATTGACAAATGTTGAGAGCCTTGAAATGCAGCTCGTACACGGAGAGAAAAAAATAGTGAGAATTACTACGCTGCCGTGGTATTAGGCTTTTATATCGCCCATTTTGAAGGTTTTTACCAAAAACATCGTAATTTCCAAGTCAATTCTGAATGAAAATTTTTAAATTGCGTATTTTTCTGCGACAAAGGTTTAAACTTTGCTATTTTTTTCTACCATAGTTCACCAAGGAAACGTTGTAAAATTTACGTTGACTCGATGATGAACCGTCGAGTAGAATTATTATGCCGTCTTGCTATGCTTAGTACTGTTTTCACAATTGAAATTTACAGTCGAACATAGTAAAATTTGAGGAGCTCGAACACAAGCATCGATCATACGCCAAAGTCTTTACAAATTTACTATGATAAATAACAGAATTTCATTCGCGATTGTACGATACATGTGTACCGATCTATTTATTTTGACATCACACATCAATTTTCATCGAGTCCCTTCACAAAAATTTACTATGTATGTTCGTAATAATTAATAATAAATATTACCGATATAGAACCCTACTTCCATGGCACCACAGTAGTTTTTAGTGAAATTTTCTCTCCGTGTATAGAGGGGCGCTTTTATATATTCAGGGGCGCATACAGGTAGCCTCAAAGCAATAATTTGACACGCGGAGAGCTACAGCGTACATTAAGAGAACGTAGGTAACACGAATTATTGTCCGTGTGACATTGATTCGAGGTAATTGGCACCAGGAAGGAGACGAGCGGAGCAGAAATGATTGAGATAAGCCGGTATAAGCTGGGATAAGCCATGCGTGGATTTACCCTCTGCGATCGTACCGCTGGCTCATCCGAGGGGTCCGACTATAGTAGTTCCTTCGCTGGATCGTTCATACGTTCGAATTTAAGGGGAATCCATTTACGTGAAACTGTATGTACGAAATGATCAGCCTTTTCTGCTGCCTTTTCACCTCTCAATCGCGCGTTTTAACATCTCAATTATGTAACTGTACTTAACAGCTTGACGAATCACTGCAAAACTTCGAGGCCTGCATCTTTTTTCGTCTATTCGGCAACGCGGCCCGGTAAACAAAGAAAACTGATTTCAAAATTCATTCGGTGGCCTACGAAAAACCAACGTACCATTCGATTTTTCATTCGACATGGTCGATTCCAATAAATGATTTATGCAACATCCGAGATATTTCGAGTCCCTGGCATGAAGCAGGAAATTGCGCAATTACTTTCTTAATTATCTGTTTAAAAATGAAAAAAATGCTTAATTTATAAAAAATCAATATTTTTAATTAACCGTTCAAAAATTTTTTTAGCTTCTAATTTTTAGTTGAACATATTGATATTTTAATTGACCGTTTAAAATTTTTTTAAATGTTTCACGCTTGATTATTGAAGAATCAATATTATTTATTATTTATTCTTATTTAACGGTTAAACTGAATAAACAGTTTAACAGTTAAAATTTAAACAAATGAATTTGTAGAGCTCGTAAAGGTATTTTCTATTCAATAAAAATGATTGTTCGGTAATCCATAGATACATCGCACGTAGTAAGAAGGAAAGTGCTTTTACTCGTAATGCGAACGTTAAACACTCGAAGCATCTCTGCTTGGAAGAATTTCGTGGGAGTAGACACCTGAGAATCCGATCGACCCTCGTACCCTCAATCGCCAAGGCTTATGCGGAGAGTGTTATATGCTCATGTTGCAGAGAAACTTTGGTGAAACCTGACAGTATTGTTGAAAAGCCCTTGGGGGGGGCTTTGCACGGTGGGCAAATATAAATTCTTCCATGCTCGTGCTTTTAGTGAGGGGACGAAAGCAATAAGTGTCTAAATATTCGACGGCGATAGTTTTAAGAAGAGCTGACCTGGTGAAAATCCAAAGCCAGGTTTACACATTGAGGGGTGGCTGCAGTCTCGTTTATATTGCCATTTCCGAATTTTCCATGTGCGGGACCACAATCCTGATACATAAAAAACGGGTATAAAGTTTGAGGGGACTCGGTGCCCTTCGAAGTGTTGGAACCCTTCAAAGAAACGTTATGAAGTTTTTAAGGTAGATCCTGCCCGAAGGATCGTATTTTATGGGTGATCCAAATTGGCTCGATTTTTACTCACTAATTAAAGAATTCAAAATTGTAAATAAATTCAATAAAAAGACAGAAGGCTGTGACAGAAATGGGCCAAGCCAAGAAGAAAGGAAATGCCGAAATAAGCAAATGTGAAATTACGATTGCTCGTTTTACCAGTTTCGTTCAATCTTTAACGTCACATACCTTTATTACTGGCAAGACAATCGTCGCGAATTTTTCCCCAGACCCCCATTGTATACTTAATTTTTGTGGTGTACTTTTTCATAAACTTCGTAAGAAGCGTTCATTCGTTATACGGAAAGGTAAACGATTTTTGACGCATAGTTCTCTGCGTGTATTTTTCTTCACATTTAAATACGTTTATCTGAATAACCAATAAGACGAACCCTTTAAAATTTGATATGCGTGTGAGTCGACTACCCATTTAAGCTCTGTGTAAATTTCAAGACTTTCTTAAGAAAATCGTTTCGTGCATGAACTACCTGAAGGTCCACTTAAATAACGGTATTTTGAGTCTGGTTATTTGTTGCTCGAAAAACACCATGAAAAGGGCAACATTTTACGGTCTTCGGTCCTCAAAATTTTCATTTTATTCGGTTTTCTTTGCTGAGTGGACTTTTCGCTTCGTTTCGTCCATCGAACACTTGAGAATAATAATAATTGTGGGGAATTTTGAAAGAAGCTATTCGCAATGACTCACCGAAGTATATTCGCGCGTTCGTTCTCCGCGTTTAATTTCCAACGAAGTATCTAAAAAGTCAATCGTTTCCCGTCCTATCGTCCCGCGATTATTCGTTTGCGACATTCTAACGCGACTTCGCAAGAAGCGTTCGTTCGTTGTATGGCAAGATAAACGATTTTTTGCGCAGTCCCTATAGCCCTGAATGTTCTTTTTCATAAATCGTTTCGTGCAAGAACTACCTTAAATCGAGTGTCTTTACTCAGAGACCTTTCGATTAATTTGGCTTTTAACCCAAATTCAGGGAGGCCTCACCACTGTAATCAACGAAAATTGAGATATTGATGAATTCTCGAGAATTCATCAATTAAAATCTTTCCTATGCTGTGCACAAATTCAAAGATGCCCTAACCAAAAGGATTGTCCCTCAAAGACATTAACGATCCAGTATTCGGCTCGTAATGGGAATGTTGCAGATATATTTATACAGCGACAGGTCCAATGGTAGCAAAGTTTTAGTCAGAAATTCTCGATGGGAACATGAATTTGTCAATATTGGAACTTCAACTGGAAGCGGATGGATGTGTTGGGAGGCAGGGAGCGCGGTCAGGTTACAAATTGTGAGCCCATTGTAGCGAGGCTTCCGTCGTTATACGCAAGGATTAGAATTACTCTGTGGAAACGATCGAACTATTGCTGAGTCAAGCGACACGCTCAACCCGTTCAATCGAACGGAAAAATTCAGATAATTTTTATTTAGATGCGGTAACTTCGCTTTTAGGAGGCGTTTCCTTGAAAAATCATCACCTGGTGCCGTTCGTGCAAAGGACGTGGTGCGAGAGGGTCGAAAAGTGAGTCTATTTCTTGTCTAGAACAAAAAACATCTCGTAAGAACCGAACGAACATCGATCGCTCGAACCAGCATGATGCGGCACGACTTATTTTTACCTTCGAACTAACCGTAACTGCGGATAGTCTAACCAACTGGACCGAGTATTTTGTGCCGCACTTTTCAATATGGGAGTTATGATATTTTAGTAAAACTTCATAATAACTTCAATGTATAAACAAATATATAAATGAATAAATGAATTCTAACTAACGTAAATGCGAAAGTGTGTTTGTTTGTTTGTCCTTTCTTCACGTCCTATCAAGCCAACCAAACAACTTGATTTTTCGCATAGAAAAAGTTGAAAAGACGAAGAGTGACATTTGACCATGGAAAAACATCAAGTTCCCAAGGTTTTATGGGAATATTCGTATTTTTATCGTAAAAATCGCTTTCCCTCCAATGCTCAAAATTTACATGTCTTAGCGGTTAAAGGAAAAACACGCAACATCGCGTTTACACAAGCGTCCTTAATAAATAGTGCATCGTCTTGTACTCATGGTCGGTGTATTATTCCTCCTGACAAATTTTTTCAAATTACCGTGCGAGCGAAGCCACAAGTAAAAGCTAGTAAACAAATAAATAAATAAATAAATAAATAAATCACTATTACATCAGAAGTATTCCAATAAGAAGCGACCGCTCTTTTAATTTGATATGCACACATCACTCCTAATAACAACGGTCAGTGCAGTGCTTTGGTTAGTGCGAAAATGGAATAAGCCCTAAAAACAAGTCACACGTGCTTGCACCGGGGAATAAAAAAATTGTATTCTTCATGACGGCACCATTGAAAAATGACAAACTTATTTTTATAAGCTCTTCTCCGGAAGTGCAAGTCACCGGATCGCGTTGTTGCGACTGAGAGACTTGCGCTACAGTCACGAGGATAAGCGAATTTTCATCTGCACGATTTCCGAGGAGAACGTTGGTTAGTTTTGATGAAATCATTTCGATTGTTGAAAATCCATTGAAAATTAAATGTGAGCTACGCGACTTGGGAATAAGATGACTGCGCTCTCAGCGACGTGCGCTGGCCTCCAGGGTTATTGAATAGTGTGTGCCGCGATCGAACGATAAGAAAAATGTACGCGGTACGCAAGTTGTATCCAGGGTGGATTTAGGGGCTCCCGTGCCTTTCAAATATCGAATGGTGAGCGTGAAAAATGAGGACATATGCAAAACATCCCGAATCACCCTTGGACCGAGGCAGGAGAGTATCGTAGTGAAATGCAATCTACGGCTTATTACACGCGTGTGTGTGTCTATGTGTGTGTGTGTGTGTGTGCGAGGCACCCCTTCGTTACCCCTTGTCCAACGAGGTCCGATATTTATGAGGCTGTCTACGAAATCGGATCGAAAAAACACTGCCAGCCCGGCATAGTGTTAATAGTTTTCGTTTAGTCCTAACTCAAAGAGTACACACGTGCTCAATGTATCGTGATTTATGATGTTCTCAGTGTCCGCGTCCCGATCGAATACTAAAACGAAACGTTTTAGCTGCTGCATCACAATCACTGGGGGCGTTATTCCATTTTACTTTCACTACCTGCCTTAACATTTAAAATCAATTATCACACTGTACGACCGATAATTACATTTCCAGAAATACCTTTTTTCATCGTCTGTTGCTCCTGCGACTGCATATCGAACAAAAGATAATAAAATAAAAGCAGATAATGAATTTTTATTTTTCGAAACTCTTCATACTGCCTAATAAATTTAAATTTATTATTTCGTTTTTATTTTATAATTTATGTTTTTTTTTTTAATTTGAGTTGATTATTTTTAATTTCGTTGTATTTTAAATTTATTATTATTGAATAATAAAAAATGAAAAGTTAAATAAATTAAATTTTTATCATCGAATGTATTGTACAATTTTTTAATAAGAAATTCAAAGACTGGGAATGTGAAATGTTTGAAATACTGCGCATGGGTTTATAGAGATTCTGGAACGAGGGAACAATGCACGTCGTTCCAATAGTATAGAAGGAAAGATAAAGATAGAATTCAATATTAGAGTAGGTTGCATACCGAGCTTCGAGTTTTACTTGCCGAAACAATTTCGTGCCGGCGTTAATCCCCTCGGTAGAATAATAAAACGAATTGAAGAATGCAGCGCGCCCCTTGATTGGAGGGAGCACATCTGTGCACGCGCCTAGCCGTGGATCGTTTCCGTTGCGCCCTCTCTGCAAAACGTCCATTTATTAATTCACTCCTGCTGGATAATTTGCAAGCTTTTCTACACCGACAAAAATACACGATCGAACCCCCATCCCTGTGCTCACCCTATTAATTGGCTAATTGCTATCAGGACCGTTTCTCCATCTTTTTACTCACTAATGATCTACAAACTTTTTATAAGTATGCTAATAGTACTAGAGCTGTTTGAAAAAAAATCTTGAAACAGGTGACCTCCGCCCCTCGAACCACCCTCATCCGTCACGACTCGAGTTACGTTTTTTTCCATCGTCTCGTTTCGGTACTAAAATACCGCGCGCTGGAAACGATACTTCGACTAGAGAAAAAAGTGCTCGAGTCGGCAGCCCGCCCGAGGGGCGCGAAAATATTCGTTTATCTTTCCGTTTTTTTTTTAGACCATATCGGTATTTTAAAAAAATCCATTGTATCGTATACAGACACCACAAATGGAAGTACAGTATTGTCAGGTGTTTCTGTGAACATCATAATATGGGAAGAAACCCGAAAAAATTGGGAAATTCTATGTTTGCTGCACGCTGAAGTGATATTCTTCTTTTTTAGAAGCGTTTTTTTTTTAAACTCGCTAATAGAATTTTGCAATTTTTTCAGGTTTTTATAAGTTCAGATGGAACGAAAATATGTGAAAATGGGAAAAAAATGGAAATTTTCATTGCAGACGATAATTACGATCTTCACATTGCGCATAACTTGGACAAATTAATATTTCTCACATGAAAATAATGTTTTTGAACTCTTGAAAAATCTTTGAAACTGCACCGAAAAGTTCGCTACGGTGAGTTATTTCCAGCTATCCGAAAAATCTTTCCGAAAACAATCGATTTTTTGACCTTGTAAAGCGCAGCGCCCCCTTAATTTCCACGCGGAACTACTCTCTAGGGGGGCGTAGTTGTACTCGCCTCAATCGTGTTGCCAGCATCGGCTGTTTATTCAACGATAGCCTGAAGCGTGAATTGAACAATATCGAGATTCGTTCGGAATTCGGTCAAGAAATTCGTTCGTCCTCAAGCGTCGAAATATCGTTTTTTCTGGCGGTGCACAGAGAGTTAGAGTTCGAAGGAAACGTCAATTGAGTGAAATTGTTTCAGGGAGACGCGAAACAGTTTGACGTTTGGACGTTAAAATTTTTTTTGTAAACGTTCGTACGTGGATGCTGAGGGTACTCGTCGTCAAAGCGTTATGATATAGTATACACACTAGTGTTGAAGGACTCTATTGAAAAGAGGCGGTCATCTGTGAAACACATTTAGCTTGTTGGCACAGCGAGCTCAACGGGGCACAGCGAGAGGTCTCTTTCTACACGAACTGTGTCTAACTGATTGTATGCGCGACAGAGCGAACCATCAGCTATATAATGCACTATATATCCAGGTATAGAGCGACGCGGACACACGTACACGCACAATGGTGCTGACGGCACCCTTACACGTGCAAGGAACATCGCGCGTACCACGACGCATGGCTTCGTTGTTCGAACGACCGAGACGTACATCGAAGAGGTAACACTATCTGCTCACTGCTGCGAAGAGTGATCCCAATGTCGAGTATTTATCTCCCTTGGATCTACTGAAAATAAGTGCTTTAGCAGCGACGGGTAACACGACGGATTAACAATTTGAAGAAATTTATCGTGACGCCTGTCCCGGAAGGGCGATTTTCGTGTGTCATAACCGCGATGAAATTCGTCGTTTTTTCTACTTGCAGCATTGCTACTATTTTGTTGCACGCTCGATAGTTTTTTGTCTCCAATGATTTGGGAGTGACTCGAAATAATGGAGTGTGGCGAGTCACTGGGAAAAACTTGGACTTGGTACGTGGGATCGCGAATCAATTGTTGAATCGCGAATCGGCCATTGGCAAGAGACTTTCGACAGAATTTTTGTTTTCTTTTGTATTTTATTTGCAGTAAACTTGAACGGATGTACAGTGTGCCCGACCGAATACTTGATGTTTTTAGATTTGTGAAAAATTAAAATATCGATTTTTTTATTTTTATTTCGTAAAAAAAATGTTACAACTTTGAGAAGGAAGTTTTTTCAACTTTTTTTGCAGCCCTGTTTCCTTTTTCTTCATTACAAATTTCTCGTGTAGCGATACCATATTTACGGAGACACGGATGGCTCCACAATTGCCGTAAATCGTGAGTGAGCCAAAATGTGAAAAATAGGGCTGTTTATAGGAGAAATTTTGGGCAGGCAAAAGGAGAGTAGAACTTGGAGGAAGATATATCGGGGCGAGAAATAAAAGCGACAGATGCAATCGTCTTTCACGACTAGCCTGTCAAAACATAGTTAAGTTGTAGGGTGCAAGCAATGGGCAGTGAATCACATATCTTTGTCGCGCTACTGACTTCCTCAATTTATTGAACTTTGACTCACGTACTTATAGTTGTTTGTATACCAGCACAAATCAACGAAACGTGACTTTTTCGATTGCTCGTTGAAAAATGCGTTTGGAACGTTAGCCGCCTCATTTTTCATTCTAACAGCCTCCCAAACAGCTCTGTCGTCGAGAGAGTTGTCGAAATTAGTTCTCGTCCAATAAAATCGAATTCTGAAATCCGCATTGGTGGAATGCCTGATCTATGATTAATCGATTGCCCAGTTCAGAGTCTACAGACGTGATTAGACAAAATGGTTTTGGTATTCCTTGAGTGTTTGCTGTAATGTATATTTGGTCAGGATTTTGTTCTCTGATTATAATTCAAGTAAACCGGTCAACAGCTTCGAAGTTTCTTGCATTCTACTTTTGATAATTAGTTCGCGTGTCAGATTTACTTTGCAACGATATTGTATCGAAAGGATGGAAATTCAGGGCGCTCGGATGGCCTGTTTTCAAGCAATTTCAAATAACTTTTTTTTCGAGTGATCGCAGCATGTTGCACATGATTTTAAACACGTTAGCCAACTTTTCGGAGCCCGGAGGGCAAGTATCATTAATTACAATGGGAAATCACTCAAAGGCAGATGCAGCGAGTGTTGGGACGTTAGGGCCGAGCGCAACGGGTGACCGATCTCGACCCCTCACTCCTACGGACAATAACAATAATGTTTCGACTAATACAAAACGATACGCAAGCGTCAGAAGCGTGCGTGTCTGTTCAAGCGAGACACGATCGTTTCTCTGTCGCTTTACGGGAGTTTCAGGCCTACGTTGACTTTGGGTAGGGTGTCGATCGTCGCACTCCCTCGCTTGTTTATATTCCTGTCTTTCTCAATTGCTTATTCAGTCAGTTCTTTCCTCCCTCTTGCCCCTTTTTCTATCCTTGTAAAATGCACTCGCACTTCATTCAACCGTTTATGCAGGAACTTCGTAAGACTCCGGCCAAAATCCTTTTTTTTCATCCACATCTACCTGCATGGGCGAAGACCAAGAGTTATGCGTTTGATCGTAATTAGTCGAATAAAATCCAAATATTTTGTACGCAAAATTTTCCTGAACAAGACAAAAAATCACTCGACGAAAACATACTTTCCACTATTGAGGGGTCTACCTTAATTAGACGGCCAAAAAAAAAGAATATTTTCACGAATTTTTGTTGATTGGTATAAATTATAAATATGGGCATAAAAAGAGTTAGGCCTAAAAAACACACTCTCAAAATACACAAAAAAAGCTTTTTTTTTTTATTTTACTCAGCTTGATTGTACAGAAAAATGGGTGTGCGCTGTTGATAACATCTCTGGAATGGATGACCGGAGAAAAAAAAATTGTTTTCAGATTCAATAGGTAAATGACTATAGCGCATATGATACGATGTTTGATTTTTCAAAAATGACAAAACGGCGGCCATTTTTTCCAAAAACTACGAAGAAGCACGTTTTTTGCAAAAAAAAATAGTTCCGCTCAAAATTTCAAAATTCGTGGGATACGCGCTACGCCTCTAGTCATAAAGAACGCGTGGTAAAATTTTGGTGAGGATCGGTCGAATAGTTTCGGAGATTCGATCATCAACGAGCCGTCGAAAAACGTAATTTTGAGAAAATCGCGTTTAAACGTCGCTCAAAAGTACACTTGGACTGGTCAGATCTTTATAAAATTTTCGTATGATACTTTCGAAGAATGCAATAAAAAAAATCGATTTTTTGAAAATTCTAATTAGCGTAGACGACCCTTAAAGTACATCTCAATCACGATGGCAGCGAAACTGTGCGACCGATAAATCTTGGCAGCAAGTATACTAAAAAAAATTTTGTAGAAGGAGCGAGTCAAGACGAGCCGTATATCTCTTTACTCGAGATTGGTCGATTTCCTCTTAGTACTTGTGAAATGTGAAATTTGAACAAAACATAGAAGTCTGCGACATTGCCATTTTCTACGATTTCATGTGAATGCTACCGTCATAATCATTGGGCAGCAAATCTTACAAGAATGCTTCGGTGCTATATGTTTGTACGTACCAATCCGTCGATAACTTGATTTCCACTGCTATCGATGTTGTTGTTGTTTTTATGCTACCGACACAGAGATCTTTGTATCTCGAAATTCTGAAACGCAGTTGACAAGGCTCATATCTAGCGTACCGGAGGAAGGCGATATCTGACCACCGGAAGTTTCTGAAAGGAACGTCATTACCGTGATAGCACAATCAAGCGCGTTTGGATATCGAAACCCGCTTAATGTGAGAAAATTCGACGTGTCAACGTCGTGAAAAAAATTCTCACGCCATCAACGTCTCTTACGACTTATACGGTCTTTGTTTTTTCTTATTCGCTCAGGATTTTTCCCATCGAAAAACCGTTAATGCCACGTCCCACCGGATCGAGATTCGGGCGACGTACTTTCGAAGGGGTCTTGGGTATGGCTTCGCATAAGGACTGCGACACAAATATGCGGAAGAGTCTCATCTTGCCGATCCTATGCGACACACCGACCGTTGCCATATTCATGCGCGTTACGTTTTATTTCACGAAAAATATTTTAAAGCTCCTCTCAATGAGAAATTTCATTGCTGCTCAATACTACTAAATACATCAGGCGATGATGAAACGTCGATTTTAACGTTGACGAGTGGAAAGAAGCCTCTGTCCACAACGGAAACGCGTGTCGCCTTTATCCTAGCTCGATGCGAGATCTAATACGCATGCGAGCGCACAAAATTTCGTAGAGAACGAAAACGTGCTTTCAGAGGGTGTTTGCAAACGAGTAAATGTACAACGGGGCGTCGAAGCGAAGAAATTTGGATGGCATTAAGTATGCACCCTCATGTTGCGATTACCATCGATCGATGCGCGACGCGATACTGTTGTATATAAGGAATGAACACCGGCTTATCCTCCCTCATTTCAGCCGTTTCCCCTTATTGTTTTGAGCGATTTTAGAGAATCAATGAAAATGGGTTCCGCCGAATTTACCTTGACGATTCGAAGTAATCTCGGAAAGATTGGGATTCGACTGGAAATTCGTAGGGGACTGGGGATCGGAATTTTTCTTGAGCCTGAATCATTGTCGTCGGCTCGACAGTTTCTGTTTCGAGGGGCGATCGAATTTAAAATTTCGTCGTCCATGTACTCACCTCCACTATCGCAGGCTACGATCACACTCTTGAAGTTCTATTTGCTATTGTAACAGGTTCGCAAAAGTCACATAACCGAACAATTTATTTGTCACAAATAAAATTTAATCGATAAACTCTTTACAAATATGTACAATAAAATATGCAACAAAACTCGACGGATATCTCATACACATACGTGATAGTGCGAATTTAATGAGACTCGCGAATGACGCGTGTCTCGAAATTAAAGAAGAATAAATTGAAGAAAAAAAATAGAAAGGAAAATAAAAAATCTCCCATGGGGAAGACGATGTGAAATAGAAAAGAGTAGAAGCTCAAGTTTTTTAAATGAAATCTAACATCATTTGTAGCCCGACCAAACTCACAATGAATTTGAAACGATAATCACGACGTTGAAATAAAATTTCAATTCTTCAATTTAACTCAACCCTAAACTTCACGTCTATTTTTAATCTTCTAACGCATAACGGTGCGTTTGGGAGCTCACGGTGTGTCGGGCAGTAAAATTATTTTGACGAAATCACTTGCGACCATTTGGTTTTTCAACAACAAACAGATTAAGACACAATAAAATTAATTTTTTGTAGAGTCAAAGATTTTCGTTGAAACGTGAAAAATTCTGAATATAAAAAAAACTTGGTTGTACTATGAAAGAAAACGATTCGTGCTATTTTTACTAGCATAAAATTAGAGGAGCACTAATTTGAGTATGATTATAGCCAATTATTCGATTGGAATCGTGTTACATGGGTTGGTTATGATTCAAGACGTTTGGATCAAAAAATTTGAAGCACCCCACGACTTAGCTGAACTCTCGGTTTGAGCTTGTTCCGAGTTTACGAAAATTCGATAACCATTCAAAGTCGTACTTTCATTCGAGATCAAACTTGGATTTTAGTTCCAAGCTAATTGCAGCGATTAAATGAACATTGAATGACGACTTGCGTAGAATTAAACTTCACGTGAAAACGATCGACGTTGGTCTGCGGAAGAATGGAGGAAGTACGATTGGCGGAAAAGGTGGTGGAATTGGGAAAGCGGAAAAGGCCGAAGGTGCGTCCTAAATCGCGGGGTTCTTTAAAAATGGATCGACCCGACGAATGCCGTTTTTTCTCCTTCGATCGTTTCGATTGCCCAATAACGCTGTGGGCACGTGAGACCAAGCGGTCGTCTCCGCCTATCGAGTCCGAGTCATTTAGTATTGCATCGAAAACTGTGTGTATATTTTCCGCTTTGTAAATAAACGATAACTCTGCTAACTCAGTATGCGCGAAGGCCGACCTCGATTTCGCCATGGGATTCGGCCCCACCGGCACCTGCACCCGCAACATGGTGGTTGTGATGGACATGATGGTGGTGATGATGGTGATTGAGATGGGGGTGCTGAGCGGCTCCGGATCGGTAAGCGCGTTGCTTTTCTTCGAAGAGGCGTTTTCTATCGTTGTAACAATCTAGTTGAGCGCGCAATTGAGCGTCCTCCCGGGCGGCGGACTCTTCGTCAAATTCGAGACATGCAGCCCCGTCCAAGCGCTGAAGATCGAACCAGCCGCGCCACGTCACGCATACGCCGTTCAGGATGAGATTCGATCTCATGTGCACCTGAATCAACAGAGAAAAGGATTTTTTTTTCATTTCTCAACTGAAAATGCGATATTTGCAAAAATGTTATAAATTCATCTGTAACGGTCATCGTGGGAGATTCTGGAATCCGGAGCAATGCCGAATCCGATGAAATTATTTGTTTTTCATGCTACTGCGCCTGAACAGATGGCGTTTTTTTGCTCCGAGCAACGCCACGGCAACGATGAATGAATCACGATGGGAATCTCACGCGCATTATTATCGAACGGCGGGATGCTACTTAGCTCTATTTTTTGGTGTTTTTCTATCGTTATGACGAAAGAACTGCCGCGGGGCAACGTAACGATCGAGACAATTCGTCTGTTTAGTATCATTTTCGTTTTATGAAAACTCCAAATTATATTTGCTCGCTTAATAATGTTCGATTGGTCTCTCAAGTTACTACTCGAGTCAGGCTTTCGATGAATCACTAGATTTTTCAATTTCCCTTCATTTTACGTTAAAATACGTACCCAATAAACAGTATTTAATTAATCAGCAAAGTAACTAAGCCAAACAATTGCCAAATTGAAAGTGAAACAATCGATTTCAAGGTAACTATTGAAAAATATGGATTTCCATGAAAAATTATCCAATTGGTGAGAGAAAAATGTGTAAAATTTTTAAAAATCGTACTTCGCGAAGAACTGTTGGTAATTGTTAATTAAGCCACTCGAAGAGAGCCACGAAGTGAGGCGCGGTACTCCTAGCACTCTGCCTGGCCGCGCCGACGGCGCAAATCCATGTACAGGGGATCGAATTAAATGATTCGTAGAGCGCTCAAATTCGGATGATGTGTAAATGATTAATACAATGATGAAAAATCGAAGGAAAGTTTGTAACAAAGATATTGAGACCTTTTTTCTTAAACAATGCACTCGTCATAGATTTACGGACATCTCGAAGAGTGTTCCGAACAAAAGTTCAATAAAAGTTCAACTTCGGTAAGAAGCCCTTCGGTAATTTATTAATGAACGTCATTATAAAAAAAAAAAACACAAAAAACTTTTTTTTTTTTTCAGTGATTGCTCGTTACGAAAACATAGAATATTCTTGCGAGAATTTGAAGGTACTTTCCCGATGATCCAAATAACGTACGACGAGTGGGCACTGCTTTTTTATCGTTCAATGCACAAGGCTCCAAACGAATGAGCGTGTCACCATTTTTTTGGACAATTCGACTATCCACGATAGACTTGCACGATGAAACGATAAATAATCGACATATTGAATGAAAATTTTCAATAATTTGTTATCATGAAAAGAAAAGAAGAAAAGGAATAACTGGAAGAGTAATGAAAGTTCTGATCGGCCCGTTGGAAACGCTGACACGGAATGACACGGACGAATTTGGCCGATTATTCAAGCCTGGTTACACTACAAATAGGTTTAAAACCTTTTTGCACCGCTTTTACACGATAATTAATTACTTCAAAGAAATAAAGGCGAGCAACCCTTTTTTCGTGTCGGACATTTATGAGCAGGCGCATTCTCGTGTCACGTTCTCACGCAACGTCGAAGCAAGCTGACCGAGTGAGAGGGCAAGAGAGAAAGAGGGAAGAAAGAAAGTGACTTTGTGTTACAGGAAGGCAAAACGAAAGAGAAAAAAACGTTTAGTTCCTTCTGGGCGTGTCACATGTCGTCATAATGCGTGGCGATATTTAAACTGTAACGCATTTCAACGCGTTCCATTCGGGCTCAACCCTTCCACCCTATTTGCATTTTAGCTAAGAATAAAAGAATGAGCAAAACAAAAAACAACACGAGCACACACACACACAGACGTGATTAAGGTGCGAAAGGGTGGAAATGAGGGTTCCGATGAACCCAAACTGATTTTCCACGGTTCATTATCATTGTTGTATTTTTCATAGATAAATACGTCACTCGAGCCTTGCCTTTGTTGTACTAATTCTTCTGGAATCGAAGGAAAAACGAACTTGGAATAATTTTTCGATTCTTCCAAGGTGATTATGTTCTCTATCAATGTTCTCTTCTTCGAGTGAGCATGCGAGTTGGCGCTCCGGCGATTGGAACTTTGAGGTCGTTCCGTCGAGGAATACGACTCGGCTTGAGCGCAGTTTTTGATGGGCGAACATTCGTCACGAAGGTCGGATAGGACTTTTGTGGCTTTTCGTTTCTCCAATGAACTTTCGAAACGTCAGTAATTTATGAAATTATCTCATGCATACTTGGCTCGTGCCGAAACCGTGACGTTCGAATAATAATTCAACAATTATTGCGCGAACTACTTATTTATCAATTGTTTTTATACGAATAAAAAAGTGCCGGAACAAAGTCACCAAAATCGCTTATAACTTCGCTCCTGGAACTGTGAAGAGAAAAATTTGCGAAATAAACCGAAACGAGCGAGAACCACCTCGCGTGGAAAGATCAAGTGTCTTGTTGCACTACTTTCCTCTTCGAAAAATTTGAACAGCTTCATAAATGTTTAATTAAGAGTCGCTATAGTGACTCTTAATTATCGTCGGGGATAAATTTTCCTGTAGATTTGAGATGGGGACAGAAGGACGCAAACGACTGTGGACGTTTCTCTTCGCAGTATGAAGGACCTTTTTATAACTGGATCTTCAATCCATGTTAACTATCGCTCGCCACAGGGCACGCACCAACAATGCCCAGCACGCGTCGTTCGTTCGAACGTGCTCGCTTTCTGCTCGTTCTCTCTCTCATATATTTCATTCACCACATGGGAGTTTAAGTCTCTTAAAACAATGGAACCGAGCTACAGGAAAAGTCTACAAACGCGCACAACATTTTACGTATTCCCTTCACAAATGCGTTTTTTCTGGGGTGAGGATCCGATTTAAGATGGGACGCGCTGATTGCTTCCTCGTGGACTTTTTATTGAGCGTATTGAAATTTAAAAATGTACAGACGATACAGTTGCCTAAAAAAAATGAAACGCGGTGGCAACGGAGCGTTCATACTTGAAGAAATTTCCGAAAAAACGTACTTGCAACCCCGATCGCAAAAGCTTTTTTCCGTCGAATATATTCTCAATTTCCGGTAGCCCCGGGGGATGCCATTTGGAAGATCCTGGCGATCCTTTTCAGATCCTTCTCTTTTTGTGAGGCCGACGCAAGCAAGATTTACGACCCATTACGCCTTAAATTTCCAGTCGCCAGATTTGAAAGCACGTTCCTGCTGCCTCGTCGACGCCTCCGAATGGGGCACAACCAACACTCTCGTGTCCACGATGCTTTGGAATATATAATTGTTAGACGATTTTAATACCATCCGAGCCATAAAATTTATTCTCGTGATTGTCTACCGGCAGTAACTGTGTCAGAAGGTTCGCTCGGAATGCAGCGTTTCACAGCCTAGAAATGTCTCGTAAAGTAGAATTCGGAGTGCCTACGAAAGTATTTAGTTAAAAACTATCGGTAATTGCTTTTCAAAGAACAATGTTTTTAAAATACTTGTGCATTCTTTATCTTATTTGATCGATTCGTAATCTGTAGAATTTACAGATCGTTGATACCCAACGAAACTTTTTATTGATTTTTTAAAATGAAAATTAAAAAAATTTCATTTCATTAAACAGAATCAAAACAAAAATTTAAGTGCTTTCAATTTGCAGTTATCACTTTTTCCCTTAATCACCCACACACCAATCCACACCGTACAATTAAAAATTTCGCATTACTAAACTCTTACAAAAACGATTTTAGACGATGTCAGCTATTTTGGCCTAATTTGAAAGTGATAAAAAAATATTTTTTCATTACGCAAATTCGTACACTAATTGATCATTGCGTTAAAGGACATTCGATGGTGCAGCTAGTAACTGGTTTCTTATAAAATGGCGGTCCAAGAGCAAGAAGTTATCGATCGTACGACGGGAGCTTAAATTTTCGGGCTTGTGAGACCATTGCGTCGGCGTGCACGAGCCGCTATCTCGGGTTCTTCCCCTCCGCGTCCACAGGCTTGGTTACTCTCTGTACTGGCACGCATATAGGGACGTGCTTGGGGTCAACAATATTGAATAATCGACTGTTGAAAGCAAAAAAGTGAAATTTCGATTTTTCTCTGGGAAATAATGAGTGGAAAGGAAACGCGTGTTCCTGTAACGCAAGGGGCATTCTACGTCAGTATCCAGCCGATTTTTCATCGCCTTCCAAAAGGTCAACGGAGTTCTAAAATAGCGCGGGCTCCTGTGCAATTTTATCGAAGTATTTGGCCACTGTGCGGAGCATTTTTTCTTACCATGAAACTGCGTGTGGAGCTCTGCACAAAGCGGATTGAAAGATGGCAAGCCATGGAGTAAAATAAAATCATAGTTCACTGGGAATTAAGGCTCGGTTGTTAAAGTCGCTTTGTAAGCGAAGAGCTACACTGTGTGGGGGGAGGTTTTACAAGTTCGGAGCGGCATTGAACCCTCGGAGTTATTCATACCGTGGCCCTTTTTTAGTCGTCGCCATTCAAGTTGGAATGTGGATTCCGAAGAAGTTGTGGATTAGGACGGAGCAAGCGGCGGGGAAGGCCAACTTCCAATTTGTTTGTTGGCGATCGACGAACGCGCGCCTGGAAGGCATGTTTCCTCGTCGTCGATTCTCGGCGAAGAATTTTCGCTCTCATAATGTCGGTGATGGACCTCCCGCAGTGTCGTTAACTCGCGTTGCCCAATCCCGGCTCCTTCGCCAAGGGACTGACTGCGATGTCGCCACCGCGGAAGCCCGGAATCTGGCGACTGATCGGACCCACGTTCTGGTCTATTGGAACCTTTCGATTTTATGTCGTTCATCGAGTCTTGGGCTTGAAGGAACGCCAACTTGGGGAATTCCGATCGCAGAGCTTCGTCGTCCCATCAGTCAAATTCGTAGCTCGCCCCTAGCCTCGCCCAAATTGAGGAACCGATTGACACGATCCGCAGAAATTTTAGTACTGCGATGACACTGAAGTTTGCAACGTTCGAGTCCAACCGAATGATTTTAAAAAAGCCTCCAATAATTCCAGTAATTCTCTCCAATTTCGTTCCCTGTCGAATTTGCAATTCGTAGTTTTTCGACCTGCATCACGATGCTGAAGTTTCCAACGTTGGAGTCCAACGAAATGAACGAAAAAAACGTTTGTAATTCACCAATTTTTTATTTCACGAATCGTTGGTGCAGCTTGAAAAACTACGAATCGCAAATTTGGCAGGGAACAAAATAGGAGAATTACTGGAATTATTGGAGAGTTTTTTTCGATCATTTCGTTGGACTCCAACGTTGGAAACTTCAGCGTCATCCTGCATCGATACTTCGTGAAATAAAAAAATTGCTCAATGTCAAATGTTTTCTCCTTCATTTCGTTGGACTCCGACGTTGTAAACTTCAGCGTCGTGTGCTGCGCAGGTCCGCGATGGACTTACTCGCTTCCTGTGCGCGTGTGTGAGCATTTTCGTTATAGGCACACGCAGAGAAAATTTCACTAAAAACTACTATCCTGCCATAGGAGTAGGGTTCTATATCGTAATATTTATTAACTCTTACGAACATACACAGTAATTTTTGTGCAGCGACTCGATGAAAATTGATGTGTGATGTCAAAATAAATACATCGGTACACATGTATCGTACAATCGCGAATGAAATTCTGTTATTTATCATAGTAAATTTGTAAAGACTTTGGCGTATGATCGATGCTTGTGTTCGAGCTCCTCAAATTTTACTATGTTCGACTGTAAATTTCAATTGTGAAAACAGTACTAAGCACAGCAAAACGGCATAATAATTCTACTCGACGGTTCATCATCGAGTCAACGTAAATTTTACAACGTTTCCTTGGTGAACTATGGTAGAAAAAATAGCACAGTTTAAACCTTTGTCACAGAAAAATACGCAATTTAAAAATTTTCATTCAGAAATGACTTGGAAATTACGATGTTTATGGTAAAAACGTTCAAAATGGGCGATATAAAAGCCTAATACCATGGCAGCGTAGTAATTCTTACTATTTTTTTCTCTCCGTGCACCGGCAACCGGGCTATAATTCACGGCAGAACCTCGCCGATTTATTGTGCGAACGACAGAAAATTCCTGGGGCATATTGTTTCACATTTGCACTGCGTTTTTAGACGTTTTCATACGAAAAATGTTCATTTTAAAATGATCATTGTGCAAAATTGATCGATTCAATAGAAACAATAAAATATCGAGAAATAACTCGGTCGATTTTCAGAAGCAGCCATCGACTTGGAAGACTTTTTCTGCACTTTCTCACTTTGTAAAAAATCGATGAATCTCTGTGTCAAGCAGCATTAAATATACCAAATAATCGAATGAAATTGAACGCTCACCTTGCCACGTTCCTTGTCGAAGTCGCACACGCTCCGTTCACCGTCGTAGTTTCCTGCTGCTGGACCGAAGGTCAATTGCAAGTTGGTCCCGAAAGCAGCGAACGCAAGTTCGATATGACCTTCACGGCAACCATCTTGGAAACGTCTTTGGCGCTCTTCTAAAGGACGATCTCTGTACCCAGTATATCGTACCTACCGATCAAAACGACCGTGAAAATCTATTTTCACTGTTTTCCAGTTCTGCGAGTATTAGAAAACCTAAGATCCCTTTGAGGTTCGTCTCAGGCTTCATTTGTTTCTCAATTTCTTGGTAAGATTCTAACTGGCGAGAACTCAGTCCCATTTGTCTAGAAGTTCTTACATTTTTTTATTTTCAGAAATGAAACAACTCTGTTTTCATTGAACAAAGTCTTAAGATCGCCTATTTCGTTGAATACGGTCAGCAAAAACAACATCGAATGTTTTTTCAACGTTTTTTTTACAAATCCAATATATTATGTGACTTTCAACAACGGAGTCGGTTCTTCCATCGAACTTCGTGTTCAGTATAGAGTTTCTTATTAAATTAAATTCACACTTAACGCCCTGTTGGAGCGCAAAATTGATTTGTTTTTTTCGTCATTATATGTATCATTTGTATTTCTAACGATCAAGGAACACACCGAATCTTAAAGACTCGAAATTATCAAAAATAATTTCGAGTCTGCGGCAACATGATTATTTTATTGGACTAATTTTGCGTTATCAATTTCGATAAATTTTTGGCGAATTTATAAAATTTGTATTAAAATAACTTCCATGGCTAGCGAAATTTACGGACGCGGTCTTCAAGGACAGTTTGCTTGAAACGGCAGTAAGTACAGGAAATTCCCGGCACGCTCGGGTGACTAATACGAATCACTCACGTATACACTCGTATAGTAAAAGCGTATATGAGAATACCAAAAGGAGTTTCCTCGTGTATATGTGAAACGGAAATTCCGAGCGGTCTCCCTGGATATATAATTTGATATCGTTTTTTCGTGGAAAATTCGCATCGCCCAATAACGATTTACGTGTCAAAAGCCTCACTGGGTGAAAAAACCGCCGAACCAACCCGACCAAATGATTGACACTTCAAAAATGTTTATCGTATGACAGAAAGTAAAATTTTTATTTTTTCATCCTCAAATATTCATAATAACACAAATTTATTTGTTGATTAGTTGTAAAAACTGGTTTCGCAGTTTCTCCTCTCGATAGAAGAAACACGGCATCAAAGAAAAATCTACGGACAGCAAAGTTATGGGTCAACACGAAACGTTCGTTTGTATCTTAACTTTGCGTAATAATTTGCTGAATATATTTGTGCATAGTCATTACGTATTATTAATAATCACGAGCCCCATAACGAGCCGCTTGATATAAAAATTTGAATCCTTTGAAGTGATGCATGACGAGCATCCATAAATTGAAGTGTCACATTGGTTGCAGGCAAGAGTTATCGAGGAAACAGAAAAAAATAAATTGAGAAGTGATGCACAAACCTCACATTCGCGGCTGAGCCTCCGAAAAAGTTCGTCGTTTTCGAATTTACTCTTCTGATCAGGCACAACTTTAGGCATCTTGTAAACGAATCTTGGTCGTGGTTGTGGATAGAGGCCCATGCCGTCGAAGGGCAAGACGGCATGGTCGCTCATGGCGTGCATCATTTTCGTGAATTTTGTTTCGACGACTTAACTTGTTGCCGAATACGGTTAACGAACGACGCAGTATTTTCACGGGGCCAATGCAACAATAGTCAGGATTAATCCGTCAATTGCCACAAGCCCCAAAACGCTCTTTTACTAATTCCCACTTCGATGTTTGCGGCAAACTTTATCTCCGAACGAATCGCGATTGATATTTCGAACTAATGGGAAACGTACACGCAAAATTAGCGGTTTTTGCGCTTCGATCACTCTCACGTTGCCCAACCGAGTGGCGTTTCCGCCCGAACAACTTTTTCAGCGTTAATGGACTAGCGACGCTTCGGAAAACGATTTTTTAATTCCAGACGTCGAAGACTCTGTTTTTCATATTGACCGCCCGACAAGAACGAGCTCACAGCGCGACAGCTCTGCGGAGACTAACAACTCAATGTGCTCCGAGGATCGCCCGGTTTCTTTTCATATCCCGCTGACTCCGCCCCCGGACTGTATCGCTTATTCCATCCACCAATCCGGGCAGAAAACCTAGAATGCGTATTATTCGCCCGCCTCAGAGCTCTCTCCCCTGCGACAGCATGCGGGGAATTTTCTTTTTTATCTCTCGTTCGAGTCGGAGAGTACCCTCGGTTCAGCATGGTTTTTTGCATGCGCGTTCACCGGTGCATGAAGAGCGATGTACGGTCTGGCCCAATATGGCACGCTTCGTAGGAAAAGTTGGCTTATAATCACGAAGAAAAACCTTGTTCCAGGAATAATAACGAAGCAAAAAGTTTTTTACAAATTTCACAAGCTTCATAGCTTTGCGATTAAATGAACTAGTGTAGTAGCATTGTCGATATTTAAGGAGCAAAACGACTCGAAACTTCGGAAAAATTCATTTTTTTAATTGGCCTCGAATATACTTAAAAATACATAATTTCCATTCTTGTCACATGAATTTTTGCCCATTTTCTTTAAAATCTTTCGCAGTTGTACGTTCGGAATGATCAAATTTAAATATTTTTCATCACCAAATAATCAGCCTCATTCGTTTGCCAAAAATTGCATGAGAAAATTGTTGTTTTACGAAAAATTGAATTTTTTCGGCTGTTGCAATACGCCGTCGAGTCCGTGCAATGTGGATGCTGAAATGACATTTTTCTACTTATTTTCCCCTTTACACGAAACGGGGTAAGATCAGAGAAATTGTTTTCTCGCTTCATTTACATCGCAATTGCATTATTTCACTCTCGTATACATAAAGAAGATTAACAGAGACTCCAAATTCGGAGGCATGAAAATACTTGAAAAACATACTTGATTCGGTCGAAAAAAACTTGCTCTACTCACAACTGCGATTTCTCGCAACGTTCACCGATTTTCGACAGTTTTTTGGAACTCAATCAAAATTTCAAACATGTGCGACTCAAGCGTACCCTAAATTCAGGTCCAGTGTCTCAGGACACGTAAAAAAACATACTTAATAAAGTTAAAAAAATGTTCACATATTTATCAATTTCTTGCAATTTACTCCAAGTTTTAAAAGTGTGTGTTTGACAGCCTGAGCCCGGATTTGGAGCCGGCGCGTAAAAAAACATCGAAAAATATTTGATCTGTATGATCTAGATGAATAAAATTTTTCTTGCATTCATAACTCCAATTTTTCACAGTTTTCACCAATTATCACCGTTATTTGCAATTTCCTCGAGAATTTGGAGGTATGATAGACCTCTGTTACGATTCAGCGCGTCCAAATACATCGCGAGATTCGCGAGTCCAGCCAAATGTACAGATTTTTTTCGCTATTTGAGATCAATAAGCACACGAATAGTAGGAATCTTGGAATTTGAAAAAAAAATGAACAATGCGTCGTCGACCGGCGCACTCCCCACACCAATTACCATTTGCCGCATTCAACGCGTTCTCTCCTATCGGCAGCGGGATGGCGGGAGCACGGTATGGCGCCTGCGCAAACTTGTAGCGACATCTTCGCGCGACGTGCGTCGACGTCGCGATTTTGAGAAAAGGCGGTTATTTTAAACACGCCAAAAATTCATATTGTCCCTATTTGTGAAGCTGGGACTGAGATTTCTGCACGAAAGTAGGCATCGATGGGGACTTTCTGTGTGAGAAATCCGGGAGCTGTCGGATAATTGGTTTTTAGTAATTCCACTCAGTATTTTTCAGAGCTAACTCGTTAATTATTTCCTAAAGTCTCAAACTCGAGTCGTTGCCACTCCTTTTGAATACACGGAGAGAAAATTTCACTAAAAACTACTATGCTGCCATAGAAGTAGGGTTCTATATCGGTAATATTTATTAATTCTTACGAACATACATAGTAATTTTTTGTAAAGCGACTCGATGAAAATTGACGAGTCTGTTATTTACCATAGTAAATTTCTCAACACTTTGGCGTATGATCGATGCTTGTGTTCGAGCTCCTCAAATTTTACTATGTTCGACTGTAAATTTCAATTGTGAAAACAGCACTAAGCACAGCAAAACGGCATAATAATTCTACTCGACGGTTCACGTAAATTTTACAACGTTTCCTTGGTGAACTATGTTAGAAAAAATAGCACAGTTTAAACCTTTGTCACAGCAAAATACGCAATTTAAAAATTTTCATTCAGAATTGACTCGGGAATGACAATATTTTTGGTAAAAACCTTCAAAATGGGTGACAGCATGACAGCATAGTAATTCTTACTATTTTTTTCTCTTCGTGTATTTGCAAGTCTCTCCGCTCCTTGAGTCAATTGTTTCGACCTTCTGTCTGCCAATATTTCAAATGTTTTCAATATTTTACTTGCCGTTTACAATATTTGGAGATGATAAAATAGCTTCGTGGTTCCTCAACAACGGAAGAGGTGCGCGCTCGCCCATGACTTGACTCTTGCTGCTGCTCTCGGTCGAGTTACGCGATAAAATGGTATAAAGTTTTTTCAGACACGGGCTTCTACGGTGAATAAAATTTTTACACGCCCTTACACCTTCCGAAAGAACACTTTTTATTATTATTAACAATCCTCGATTCATGTGTCGTTCAGAATGTTAAAAAATACATTTTTTGGCTTCGAACAATGAAGATAGTATGAAATGGTGCGCACGCGATTCGTCGTTTTGATTTTCCGAAATTTCAACTAATATCTGTAGTGATCGGGTTTGAAAGGTCCTTCGGCTGGTATGTCAAGATACTTGGCTTGGTCTGTAGTGAGTTTCGTTAACTTGACACCCAAATGGTCCAAATGCAAGGCTGCAACTTCTTCGTCCAACTGTAAGGAAGCGTCAAAAGTTGAGTATCGCGTGTATCGAACAAAAAATTACTTGCCAAGGATTTATAGTTCCATTGGAAAATAAAGCACGATACCTTTTTGGGTAGCATATGAACTTTGAGCGAGTAAGATTCGTTCTTGGTCCACAACTCAATCTGTGCGAGAACCTGATTCGTGAATGAATTGCTCATTACGAAACTGGAGTGGCCAGTGGCACATCCCAAGTTTACCAATCTGCCCTCGGCCAACAAAATAATGTGTCTGAAAAAAAAATAATATAATTGTTTTTTTACCACACTGCAATCAAGTATTTGTCACAGCTTGTCCAGCGTTTTTGGCGAGACTTGGTTCAATGAATTGTGAATAAAACAGAAACGCAGCTGTTGAACCACGTTGAACACGCTTGAGGCACGAATCGTCGTTGGGCCTTAATCGAAACACGATTATTTCGTTCCACTCACCTTCCATTCTTCAGTTTAAAACGATCGACTTGAGGCTTGATGTTGACTTTTTCTACCGCATTTTTTTCTAGCCACGAGACTTGAATTTCACAATCGAAATGGCCGATGTTACAGACGATTGCGTCATTGGGCATACTCTCGAAATGAGCCCCGATAATAATATCTTTGCAGCCAGTTGTCGTCACATAGATTTGACCTTTCGAGCAAGCCTCCTCCATCGTGGTGACCTCGTAACCTTCCATCGCAGCTTGCAGAGCGTTTATCGGATCAATCTCGGTGACGATTACGCGACCACCCAAGGCCCGGAGACTCTGGGCGCAGCCCTTACCCACGTCTCCGTATCCGGCGACGACACAGACTTTTCCTGCGATCATAATATCCGTCGCACGCTTTATACCGTCAATCAGCGATTCGCGGCATCCGTAAAGATTATCAAATTTACTCTGAAATCATTGAATCGGAGGGTCATTTTGTTTTTCAATAAAATATTCAAATGTGGAAGAGGATTTTGGAATTTTACGATAAAACAAAAATAACATCGCAACGATCAATTTTCGTGGTAATCATGAGGCTGACCGAAAAGTTAATTTCGTTCATCAAGAGACGCGGTAGCGGCTCGACGCCAAGTATTAAAAGGAAAAACGAGTGTGCAAAAGAAAAGTCACCGCGAGCTCTGCCGCGCTCTTTCTTATATACGCGAATATGTCGATTTATGACGTCATAACGTTTTTCAAACCGTTCTCACGGATAAACCATTGTAGTTAAAAATCTGAAAATTAGTGATGATTTTTTTCGATTTTTTTTCATACCCCAATTCTCTTCACGATGACTCGTAAACCTGAGAAATAGTGTTTTATGGCATACCTTCGTGACGGAATCATTAACGTTTATTGCTGGAACTTTGAGGGTGCCATTTTTGACCATACGGTATAAGTTATGAACGCCGGTAGTAGTCTCTTCGGAAATGCCTCGACACTCTTTGAGATATTCTGGGAATTTAGTGTGTACGAGATTGGTAAGATCACCGCCATCGTCCAAAATTAAGTTCAAGGGCTTATTGTTTTTGAAGACGAGCGTCTGCTCGATGCACCAAAGATACTCTTCATCAGTTTCCCCCTTCCATGCGTAAACTGGGACTCCTGTTTTGGCGATTGCTGCAGCTGCGTGATCCTGAGTGCTGAATATGTTACAAGACGACCATTGTACCTAGGAATTCATCGCACGATGATCAACTTCCACTTGCCGAGTCTTGCATGATCATCAATTAATATTTTGCTTATTTTTTTCACTTTTGAAATGAGGAAATTTTTGTATTAGGAAACTCAGGAAATTTATCGGTTATTTAAAAGATTTTATAGAAAGCGATTTGAACCTTTTTTGTGTTGCATTGAAGATGGAGAAACTCCAAAAAACGGTTAAAAGAAAATGTTGTAATTTTGTTTCCTTTTGATAAATGAAATGAAAGGACATAAAATCTCAGAATTATTTGGTAGATTTTTTGACAATGAGTATTTACTGAATGGACGATTGTTTCAATTTTTCATTTTCTTGGATAACAAAAGTTTTGACGCTGTGGTAGTCTTCGAATGTGAGATCCAATTATTACTCAAATTTTTCTTTAATGAAATGTTTTCCTCGTCACAATTCTAGAAGCCCTCGAGTATAGATAAAGAAAATAAAAGGTCAAACTCCAAAGAAAAAGATATGAAGTCACTTCCGATAATTCGTGAGATAACGCAGATCTTTTGACTCACCTCTGCTCCGAGTTCAGTGAGTGTTTCAATAAGCACCGCTGTTTGTACGGTCATATGTAAACAACCGGCAATACGTGCACCTTTAAGAACTTTTTTAGGCCCGTATTTTTTACGAATCGCCATTAATCCAGGCATCTCGTTTTCGGCCATGGTTATTTCTTTTCGACCCCATTCGGCCAGGGTTAAATCAGCTACGAAAAACATTGTGGCATGAATTAATTTTTGTGCTTAGGGGAATTTAACTCTCCAGCAATCGCAGTCGTCTATTATTTTGTTGCATTAGAAAAAATGTTCAAACTCCGAAATATAATTTTTTGAAAATCACAGCTGTGATTGTTCTCATTAAGAATACGATTATTTCGATAATTTTGTACACTCGTCATTAGCTAATTTATCCTATTTTTTTATGAATAAAAATTGTGTTTTTTTTTATCAAGTTCATGCTTCCTCAAAGAATGAGATTATTTCTTAACGATATGCATATTTTTCAACAATAATTTACATGAAAAAATAGATGAAAGTTCTTCCAATAACCATGCTGGGCCATGCAACTATTTCAGAGTAGGAAAATGTGTGAGAAGGTATAAGAATACATGCAATTTTAATGCTACATGAGGCTGTACATATTCTGAATACATTTTTTTTCAATAGAGATGTTCTATAATAGCCATGCTTGAGAATTTACTTGACTCAAAAATTATTCGAAAATATTCCCATTGAATAGAAAATAATTTTAACATGAATGATCCATGGGATCTGCAAATAAATCACGACACAAAGCTATGGACTAAGGATGTTTTGCAGAATATTCAAAAATCGATTGCATCGAAATTAAAAAAAGAAAAAATACTATTGGAGTACTTTTCCGCCATCAAATACGTTGTACTTGGTATAAAAAAATAACGAACGTTATTTATAGATGACACTATGACGTTTTAGTTATTTAAATTTCCAGGGAAAATAGTGTCCTTGATATTACAGTACTAAAATATGAAATGCTTAAAATTCGCAAAGTCATTAACTTTTAAACGAATATTTTCGAAATTTACGTTCGAATCCAAAGCCTGAATCAGGAGCTGCTCCAAATACACTCAGTCAAAGGTAATATAAAAGTATGTGGCTCACAAGTCAGAAAAATAATTGTATTGAAAAAAAGGATCCAACATCTTCAAACGACTTGTCAATATTTTGGAAAAAGAAAATTTACTCCAATTTGCGAAATGCCGGTGCGCCACGTGCGTCTTGAAAACTACACATGGTGGTGCGAGTAGCTTGTGAAGTATAAAATATAATTTAGTGTGTTCAGTAATTCATGACTTGTTACAACTTACCAACTTTGTATTCAGGCTTTCCTGGCATTTTGTCGATTTTTCGTGAGATTAAAAAGATAATTATTAGGAGGTAGTAACGGGAGTCACGTATTCGATGAACTGCGACTAACTCTTCGCATTCAGCAGCAATCAACACTCACTACTACCGCAGCCAAAAAGCCTGTGGAACATGGAAGGGGCCTAATCTCGATCGTCTAGCATCTTCATGAACTTGCCCGACTGGTTTTGGGTTCCTGACTTTTTTGTGTACATCGTTGGTCGAACTTCTGTCGGTGATTGTCGGAGCAAATTGACATTTTTCGAAATGATTTCATTAGAAAATTCAAAAACGAAAATTCGTGTTGAATTGGTCGATTTTTTCTTCAATTTTGATGTATAATGAATTTTAAAACGTCTAATCGAAGGACAATCGTTTGTCGGTTACAAATTTTGTGAGGAAAAAGTTTGTCGGATGGGCCTCATTCGAAAATATGTTAACAATCTTATCTCGTGACCTAACTGATGCACGATCACACGCTTTGATCAGACTTCGAAAACTATAATTACTTGGAATTCGGAAAAAATTAGGTGCCTCAACACAAATAATTTGTTTTTTCTAAAATTTTTATTTCCAAAATGATATCTAAGAAACGTTTTATTCATGAAATTAACTATGAAACGATCTGCACTAAAAAAAAGGCAGAGGAATCCAAAATCAATTAACCAACTTCACGGAGGTTCGTCTAACGTGGCCCGGCGAGTAAAGTTCCTCGTGAGTGGCGCTGCTGCAGTTTCGTACACGAGTCGACCTCCGTAAACTTGACCCGAATCACCCGACAACTTGGACTTTTCTAATTTTTTATATTTTTTTTTGAAAAAGCAAAGATCGGTAAAAAAGAATTTCTACATTTTTATTCTCCCGTTAATCTCAAAAGTGCTCATTGGGAAAATTTATATCATTTATTGATAGAAACTTCGTCGACATTCCAGAGTGCATTATCAATTGATCAAAGAATTGGTAATCGATGAAAAATTTATTGCCAATGCAATTTATCAGTGCATCGATATATCGATCACCAATCTGTCGATACATTTCGATCTATCGATGTATCGATAAATCGCGTAATGCTTGAAGATGAGCAGTGACGGCACACGTCTTTGGTGGGCCCGGAGTATGAACACGGGGAAAAAATGCCGATAATTCGAAGCAATATTGAGGGATAGAGGAATTGAGAAAATTCAGAGGATCACGTAGAAATGACGAATCAATAAAATCCGTTGACGTAAACAAAAAATTGATGTATTTTTAAACGCTTAATTTTTTTATACAACGCATGAAATATTAATTATTCGGGTCTGGTTTTCCGAATGGCAAGTTTAAGGTTATTTTTAATTAGACAGTCGGTTGGACGGAATGTTCGGAATGAACGGTTTGGTTGGACGGCAATTTCCGACTAGTCGGATTCAAAATTTCTTGGCATCCTTTATAGTAAGATGAGGTGAAGCAGTCGGAGCTGTAAAGAAGAAAAAAAAATTTGAGCAAACTTTTTTATCCATTAGACTAATTTTTCAAATGGTAATTACATTGACAGGATGAATTTTAAAAATTTTGTATGTCGCTATAAGTGATTCACTCTTAATATATTTGATTTTCGAGCTGGAAGTTACAAAATGTTTTTAAACGACGTCAGCAGTGTTATAGAATGCTAAAGTTTTTTTAATTTTTATTTCATCTTAAGGAATACGATCGACTTACTAGCATAGGTTCAGTAACTCCTCTGTTTTAAACACCTTGTTACACTCGATACAATTCTTTTCCTTTTCCAAATATATTGTCTCGTTCATGATTGAACTACAGTTTCCTGGAGCATGCACGGCGCTCTTCGGTTCTTGCTGAGGTTTTGCTACTGGGTTGGCTAAGACAGCAGAAAGCATGACAGCCACGATGCATCCAAAAATAAGGGCTCTTTGGTAGAGAAGCATTTTCTGCAATGGATAAATAAATATCGATAATTTTTCTTTGATTCTTTTAAAATTGCTTTCAATTGCTTGAACGTTTTCACTTCGGCAACCTTCTCGACGGAAAGTTCAAAAAATCGTTCAATAAATGAACACTTCGAAATAATAGTCGAATATCCTAAAGTCAATCGTCTACCGCTTGGAAAAATTACCGACTAAAAGATGTAACGAGGAACGAAAAATTTCTCATAATTACGAACTCGTGAAGTACTCGAGTCAAAATTTTCATTCCTGATTTTAGTTATTTTGGCTCGTAATTTTTCCAAGTTAGTCGTTCATTGATATTTCAAAAGTTTTCATTCATTGACTGACTCTGTGTAGTCTGGACATAATTTTTCATCATCTGAAATTATTATTAGGAGATTCGTTAATTGATTTTAATATTATTTGACCATTTATGACTTTGAAGTTTTTATGAATCCAAAAAGTTTTTTGTGAAATATCTTTTGAATCATTCAAATAACAGCTATTTAAAAAAAAAAACGTCATAAACGTCAAAAATGTGTGCGATATCATCGACATAATTTTCGAAGATTGTTGAAAACTTGTTGTAAAGACTCCAGCAGTGGTGACTCAACTTCCAAATTAAACTATACCTCAATAGATTTATCTCGCGCCGTTATCTTGACTCTAAATGAAATACCCAACCAAAGATTTTATGAACATGGTTATAAGAATTTGTGACTGTTTTTCCGTTTTTCACCCTTGAGTTCGTGTCGGCAATATTTATTGCAGTGGTACCCACAAAAGCGATTCTTAAGCAGCATAATGATGAGCAATTATGACATTATTAATTAACATACGAATTAATTTGCTGAATAAATCCATCAAAAAATAACACAAATGAAAATGAAGGTAAAATCATACTAAAGCGTTGTCGACGAAAGAAGATGGCCTGATAGGACTTACCAGTCGATCCGAATCCTCAAAACTTTGAAGAATTACTGTTAATAGAACCGTTTAGTAGCTTATTTTATAGAAGAAATATGGTGTCTGTTATTCGGGGGTGGGGATTGACTTTTGATAACAGGAAAAAAAATGTTGGTTTCAAAAACGATGATGATGTCAACATTTTTATACAGCAATGATGAGCAAACTTAAGTTTTTATGGCCACAAGTGTGCACAAATTCTTTTTTCTAATCAATTTTGAGGAGAGTAGCATGAGCTACGCATGTGTGCATACTGTTTTGCTCGCTTTACTACGTAGGTGCTTCGAAGCAGTATTATTAAGTTGGTAAGAAAGGTTTTAATGAACTCAGAAAAGGTCCCTTCACAATGAGGCGTACTGGAATGCTCCTACGTAATCTTTGTAGCAACAGGTGCGTGGCCTACTCGCTTTCCACTTCGTAAACGACAAAGTAAGGGTGAACTGAGGCGATACTTACGGTACCGTGCGTATCTCACACATTTTACATTTACAGGGTGCCCAAAAGTTTGTTGTACGTTCGTATAGCGTGGTAGATGATTGCAAATGAAGTGAAAATTTCATGGGTTCGTTTGAAAAAGTGTACTCTTCGCTTCTAAATGATCGACTATTAAATCGATTGGTCTACGAAAGTTGTGAAAATATAAATCAAACGAGTCGAGAAGCCCTGAAAACTCACAGTAGAAGCACCTCGAAAAATCTCGTTATAAGCAAAATATTATTGAACTTGAATATCTGACTTACACATTTATCTATCCGCAGCGTCGAAAATGTAACTGGGACACTGAATAGGAGTTTATAAATAATTATTGCGCTACCGTCGAAACTTACGAGCCTCACAAGTGTTCTGCTGGACACACCCGCCGACACCTGTCGCGTGTTCACACACTTTTCCAGTAGCGTATTGGTAGGCGATAATCTTGAATTTGTGACAATGGCTTTTCGTTGAAAATCCAATGGGAAATACGTCCAGTGAAATGTAAATCTTGTTATTGTTTTATTTTATTTTTTTTTTTGATTTACGTGATAAGTTTTCGTCTCATGGAGAAAAATACTTGAAAAAAAATTCCAATCGTTTATAAATATTGACTCGATACGATTAGAGTTTTCAAGTAATTTCTATAATTTTTATAATCGAGACATCTTTTGGATTAAATTAGACTTCATTTAATTGATAACTTTTAGGACACGGTGTGAATGATAAAAGGTAAAAAATATTTTTTCCCAGTGGAAAGTTTTGGCATGATGAAACGAACTTCGAAGTAACAACGATTAAAGTGTTGAAAATACGATTGTGCTTCATTATTATTCTTGCCACCTCCCACTTTTCAGGCAGCGGCGAGTACTCCGTGTTAAAGTATCAACATAGCTAGCACGTGACAAGACCATTTTCAGGTTTCATTTCCTGCGAAAATTTTATGTGAAAAGGACTCCGAATGGATTTCTCGAATTTGAGACTTTGATAACTATCAAAAAATAACCAGAGGGAATTAAACGTCGAGTGCCGACCTGAGACTTCAGTTCTGTTACTTCAATACTTAATACTTAATTGCTTTATTTGGTGGAATATAGTACAGTATTGAAAACGTAGCTGTTGGAATTGGCTTACATACACGTTGTCTCGAAACTGTATTGCCGATGTTTTCGCTATCTGAACATCTTGCGTTTACTTTTCTTTTGTTGTATTCACATAAATTAAGTCTGTCTTCGATATGTCGCTGAGTTTGAGTCCCAGCTGTTCGCATAACTGCCTCGATAGGTAAAATTCGATTTCTCTCGAATACTGTCAATTAGTCTACATTTTGCTCGTTCTCTCTCTCTTTCTCTTCGGTTTCCAAGGGATGAGGAATCGTAATAAAGATTTTATTCAATTGAAGATATGGGTCAAGTCATTGCTTCATTTCTTCTGTATAACTTTGATGGTCACAGTGACTCTTCATATTTCGCCAAAATAAAATTCTATTACGATCGGAAAAATGAAATTATTCTCGTCTATCACTAATTTGATGAACAAATTTTCGCATTCAGTTACACGCTGCTCAATAAAGAAGTTGTCCCATGTTTTTTCAGCACATTTACGTCTCTACAAAATGAATCGGCAAATGAATAATTTAAAAAATGTCTACGACGTGACGTTATCTACCAGAAAACATCTCTAGCACATAAATTTTCAATCACAACGCGTCACCACCTCATTTTTGTTGGTGAGGTTGGTTTTCCAGCATAACAACTTTTATCAAAAATAAATAGTATATTACACACCTAGGGCAGGAAAATAAGGAAGCCGAGGCTGACAAACATGTGGTCTGAGGCTTTACTTTTTCCTGCCCGAGGTGTGTATACGATTTTTCTGTCCGACGCAGGCGGAATGCGGCAACTTCGGCCCGGAGGACAGAAAAAAATATTAATTCCCAATAGAACGCCATAAATATTGTGTAATTTTATTGGATGATTTTAATTTATTTTTACGGTTCGGTGCATACATTTTTGCGCATTGATAAAATTATGGCAATCGGTCAATCTAGAAAAATGTGATATTTGAATAATTCCAAATGGATATAGGATGACTTGTTCCGTTTGTTTACGTTCATCGTGTGTTTATATTTCACATGTTTACGTTCATTGTTAGTCGCTTGGTCGAGTTTGGACTCTGGCCCGTTTGGCCGCTTCGTAGCAGTAGCGACAGTGGAGTGGGGATAGCTAGCGGCGTTCGACGAGCCAACGGGCGAGTGGGGGGGACGAGTGAATGCCGGGCGGGGCGCAAGCGCGAGCGCGAAGCAGGAGAGAGAGCGCGCCAGACGTTTCGCTTCACTCACCGCCCGCCCGGGGCGGGGTGAGGACTAGCGTAGAGCGTGAGCACTCGGTTCCAACGGTTAAAACGCTACGCATTATCGTTTGTAGATATCGTCCATAGAAGTTGAGAAACTGGAGCATAAAATAAGACATGTGGAATTCTACTTTATCCTTAATGACCAATAATCCTACGATTTTTTTAACCAATCGAAAAATTTAATGGAATTATGAATAAATAATAAACGGTTAAACAAATAAACCAAAGAAATTGATAATCGAAAAAAATTAGGATCGCGTAGAATCGATAAAAGGCACGAAAACACAACGAAATGAATATTAAAGTTAATTTATTAGAATCGAATGAAAAATAAATATTCCTTCGTTATTACTATACAAATTTTTTCCATTGCCTTTTGAGATTATTGTTTTTTGACTTCATTAAATGAATAAGTCGATATGGAGTCTTCGTCCTCGACGTTATTATCGTCTCAAAATTAGCTCGTGAATAAATATTTCCAAAATTTTGGCGATTCGAAAATAGTATCGAGGCAAGCGCTAGTAACAGAAACAATTAAGTGACACCTGTAACACACTTTCGAGAGTCGTGTGTATGCTCGCACGCGCGCGTGTTCGCAAGCGAGCTAAGATGCAAGCATACCCCGAGCAACGCAACGCAAAGCAAAGCACCTAACGCACGGTCCTAAAGCCATGGGGTTGTCGGCAAGCGAAGACGGACAGTCAGTAAATCTACTCCATAGCGGATAGTTTGACACAGTTCCGAGCTCGATACAGTTTCTGTATCACTTTGAAGTCGCGCAGGCAAGATTCCATGCAGATAAGTCGGAGTTGCAAACGCTGCACGCTAAGCAACGCACGCAACGCGTATAACCGCAGCTATGTACAGCATTACGAATAGTTTTTACTAGTCAAATGCTAACGATAGGACGCGAGCAACCGACCACGTGGGCACGCACGCGGGCACGCTCGATTCTCTACGAAACGGTGGTACAGGTTGACGCTACAATTGTTTTTGTTACTCGACATCGCTTTATCCATTTGGGTAAAAACGGTTTTCTGAGAAAGGAAGAAGAGTGGGGCAAAGCAGAACGCCCCCTGAAAATGTGGACATTTTTTTAAAAAACTTTGAAAGCAGAATTTGATCACTTGGAGTGAAACGATCAAATCCTGCTTTTCATATTTCCAGCGGAAGAAAAAATTTCCTCTTTGCCGGGGTCGCACCACTTTGCCCTAAATTTCCGAGTAAGAAGAACACTGAAAATATTAGTTCGTTTGTAGATTGTTACTAAAGTCCGTTGTGGTTCGTCCTCCATAAAAATTAAAAAATCTATTCATATTCGATCAGTAAAAGTAGATAACGAATTTTCATTAACTTTCGTCCTCGAAAAAGAGACCGAAAAATTAAAATTTTTTATAACAAGTTAAAAACATGGGAGCACGAATAAGCATAGGAATAAAAGTGTGTTGAAGTTATGTGGAAAGTTCTTTACGATCGGAACCATGGAGCAGGATAAGAGGATCGTAGGTCGCGGAGGGAGAGGGAGAACGAGAGGACCGTGAAGGAAGACGGAGAGCCCGAGGATCGTGGAGAAAAAAGGTAAGTGAGAAAATCGAGGGCCGTTCCTGCACACGTGAGTAACTACACCAACGACTTTTCTCACTAATATAAATGCGCGGAATTCAACGAACGGTTTTGGTTTTACAAATGCACGCTATTCTCCCGATTTGAATGATCAATTGAATTTTCGTAGCAATGCTTCTGGTATAGATGCATATGCACCCTTTTTTTAAGGCGGATGGGTCAATATTCGCAATCGAAGATTACGCGATGATATTTTTTGTAGGCAAAAATAAAAAATACGTACTAGATGCAAAATTTGGACGCTAATTAGCATGTAGTTTAGCAGCGAATTAATTATTGAATATCGACTTTTCTCTGACACTCCGTTGTACACACATGAAAAGTTATTGAATTTTTTCATAGTTATATCCAAGATTTCGCAAAAAAAAAATTGATCGTTGTATTTCGGGGATATTCAAGAATACATACGTATTTTAGTTTTTGAACCTTACCGTTGAAAATCGGCTGAAATATTAAAAAATATCTGATAAGAAATCATTGAGATTACACGACGAATGGATTGGTGACGTTTAGCAACGCTGCATTCAATACATGTTCACATGTGACGTCAGTTCGACCTTTTGGTCATATTTCGTCGTTCGCTTGCTTCCCCACGTATTTTCTCAGTTTTTACAAAACGACCGTTTCACCCCGGTAAACTTTTTAATCGTTCATTTTTTTATTTTCCTCCGCTGCAATATTACTTTGCACAGAAGTACTTTGCACTTCATAACGTATAAAATTTGTAAACAAAACTGACAAGTAGCATCAACAGCAGCAGCGGTAAACGTCAACGTAATAGTCAAAACGAACTTTTCAAACGTTTTTTAAACAATAAAATTGTATAAAAATGTTGGTTCTCTACCGATTATATTTCCAAAATAATAAAATTGTTATTTAAAAATTTCGTTTCTTGAAATTTTCGAAAAATATTGTTGGTGCAAAGATCACGTGGGCCTCACCCATCTACCTTAATATATTTCATGAAAAGCGTTACATCAAGAGTCGCAGTCCTATTAATAAATTATGATTCATAGTTTTCCAACCCATTGGAATCTTCTCTTTTGCTTTTAAAATAGTGAAGAGGAGAGAAAACAATTTCAGTCACAGTTTGAAGTGACATACGATCGAAAAAGATAAAATTTAAACACCCATAAATGGGGGTCTAAAGCTCAATGCGAATGGACAACTTTAAACGAGTTTAAATACAACTTACGTAAACGGATTTGCAATGACAGCAGAATGAAATGTAGAAACTATGAATGTACAAGTACAATTCCTCACAGCCAGACGTTTCGTGAAAGAAATTTCAAGCAGATGTAACACTCGAATGGAAAAAACCGCTTTATATACTAATCTTGGCCGCTTGAATCAAGAGACAAAAATAATGTTCCACCTACGTATAACAAAGCAACAATGTTGATCTATCAATCAAATTTTATGAAATATTCTCACAAGTGTGAACAAAACACAATTCTTTCTTGTTACATTCCTCGATTGTTTTTCTTTTTTTTATCAATAATTAGTTTTTCCTTTGAATAAATTTCTGGATTATTAATTTTCTCGTGGTCGTGCAAATGGCGCGAAACTATAATCATCGCTTGGAAAACTATCAAGCAAACGAATATGAAACGTAATAAGAAAAAATGTTTAACGTATCGCATTTGTGGTAAGATTAAGCTTTTGTTGAGAACCCAACATTTTTGCTCGCATACGTGATTTTTAGTTCATTTTTGTATCTTTTTCGCATACTTGGGGAATTTTTTTTTTTTTTTCTAGCTCAAATTATCTACGAAATGCTTACAAATTCGAAAGTTGAGTAAAACGCCAAGTACAACGGCCAAATTTTTTTCGTTTCAATTTTTTGGTTCATAGTTTTTTCGGTGTATAATTTTAAAAAAAAATTTTGTGATCTCAATGTTTTGGTCGCAATTATTTTCTGTAGTTTCAAGTTTTTGCGTTCAATTTTTCTTCGCCCTTCGCCACTTTTGCATTTGTTTAACAACATTTTTTTTTTCATGAATTAAATGTCTTATAACTATTGAATTCAATGATTTCACAGGTGACTGCCCAAAGGGCATAAATGTAGTACTTGTCTCTAGTTTTATTCATTGCTGCGAAACAACGGTTTGAGTTTTCAAACGTCAAGATTCGGTTGTTTGAAACTTTTTTTCACAACGAAAGCAATAAATAAAATTTCGTACTCATAGCTTCCATTGACCATAGAAAAATGAACGCTCATAAATTCGATCCCGAAAAACCTATTTCGCATATCAGTGACAACCGCAATATGCTGCCTTTGAAACAGGTTACTTTGCAGGTATCGGGGTTCTAACTAGCGCTTTCTCAGGATGGATAAAGCATCGCGATTAAATTCCGTTGACATTGAAAAATGACGTATAAATATATTTCATTTCTAATCGGAGGCCAGTTGCGTCCCTTACTTTTTTTTCCAGTTGAAAAAGCACCAATAAATCTATGATTACCGTTTAATTGTATCCATTGACAATTCAAAAAAATGATCGATTGATCGATTGTTCAAATCGAAATCGAACATCGATCGTCCTGCTCCGCACGGTCCGCACGACTCGGTCCGTTGCTTTATATATTTTTATATATAAAGTCGACGAATCGAACCTTGAACGTGCAATAAATATACATATAAAGTTTCACCAACACTACTCAAGTATATAAAGTTAAGACACTATTTGAAGATGGATTAATGTATTCGGACGGGATTCAAAGGAATAGCCATCATTCGATCGAGTTTGACCATCGCCGCACGTCGTTCGCAGGTGGGAGAATGTTTTTATACCCGAAACGTTTGGCTACGAAAATATGAGTAAGCTCATTTTCGTTGTCATTTCAATTCACCCAAAGTTCAAGCGCATATGATTACAATTTAGTCGAGCACCGAAAGTCATTTTGCATTTTATTTTCACGCTACAATATTGGTTGCTTTTTACCCAACAAGCTTTATCCAGTCGTTCTCAGGTCGTGATTGCACGTTTCCGCGGCGAAATTATAGGTTAAATATTCAACAAATACTCCCTCTTTGCTTCGAGCCGTCTTAATTCACTTTTTTAAAAGATATTTTGTGTGCAGCACTAGGAAACACATAAAATCCTGTGCCTGGTGCATTTAGTAATTTTTTTTTTGCAACCATCTACGCAACAAATACGAATTGAAATCGTAATAATACGATCGTTTATGGAGCCAAACTAGCGATTTTCTGTTCAGGCTGTACAGTAAGATACGCGCTTGCGCACAAATCAACGTGAAAAGAACGCGATTCGAACTACTGCTTGAAAACAAGTTTAAGGTATGGTATTACTTTCACGAACCCGAATATTCTACGAATAACTGATTTCAAATATCAGTAAAGTAAAAGTGCATGCGAATTATTGGCGAAATTTCAGGTCAGGTTATCGAGCATTTACTGAAGAATTAAAACTTCAAAAATCGTAAAATTTATGCGAGAGCTTATGGAGATAACATCACCACATATTCTATTCAATAATTCATATACTAAATTCCTGATACAGACTGTCTCACAGATAGAAAAAAATGTAAGGAATCCTTAGCGAAGATAAAAATAAATGGTTGCCGAACACGTTTAAAACAGATATTATCAACGATAGAAGTTGGAAAAATGGCTGAAGCAGAAGCTTTTTCTATATAACGGTGACTTCTCAGAGGTTAGGAATCAGTTGAAATTTCGAGTGCCCCAATTTGCGCCACCAAAAAATACGCTCATGCGAAAAGAATACTTTAATGAATTTGAAATAGCTAACTCTGTCGCGATATCAAGTTGCCATCGTCACATGGTCATGCAACAGGAACAAATTTTCATCTTATATACTGAGACTATATATTGAGTTAACCACGCGCACGTATGTCGGTAAATTGGACTCCTTACTTACCGGTTGCGGAGTTCATCGCTGCGACGAGCTCCAATTTCTGGAGCGAAGATGACGAAATATGAGAGAATCTCAGACTTGCGATTACTCACAACCTAAAAAGCAATTTTACATTGAAAATATGTAACAAATGCGTAGGTTTTTCACACTCGAGAAATTTTTCTACACGGGAAAGAAAATCCTCTTCTCCGTCATACCAACTTACCCTCCATCAAGAGGGCTGCTAGCAGACTCTTTTTTAATGCACTACCGTATCGACAAATTTGGTGAATAAAACCCGGACGATAGATGCCGCCGTATTGTAGCTTAGTTTAAACTAGTCGGACGCGTTAGGTGGGATAAATGGTCCCAAGGCTCTAATTTTTTTCTGTATTTACTTTTTCAATAAAAAAAAAGAACTAGTGGGAACAATAATGCAAAGACACACGCAGAATACCATCCACTCGGTCATTTTGCTACGCGAGAGACAGTGCATTGGCTGAGCGGTCACCCAATCAAGTTAATTGTCCTTGTTCGCGGTTGCTAAACTCGGGAGATCACCGAAGCCCATAATATACACCGATCGCACACTCATCATTAGACATTATCGATCATACTTAAGTTGCTAAAAGTTCAATGAACAATAAACAATCGTGCACAAAAAATTCAGTAAAAATATATTATATTTTATTTCATGGTAAAAAGCATCGGCTTTAGAGAGCTGAAGGAGTGTGTATCCAATGGGATAATGAAATAGGCAGGCTGACACGTTTACATTCAATCGTTTATTCACGCAAACAAGAATAAATTTAGTAATCCATCGTTAATAAAAGCATATGCATGGAAACAGAGACACGATTACATACACATAGTAAAAATATATGTTCATTTCACGTACGCATATACGTTTTAATGAGTACGTAATAACGTGAATATGTGGATGCATATGCATTTGTAAATTATTACATTATATACGATTTATATAATATAATATTACATGATCATCGATGAGGATACGATTTTCTCGATCTATACAGATACATATAGATTTTAAGCTCTCTCTCTCTCTCTTTCTCTCGTCTTTCTCCAGTCGTGTATGTATGTTTTATTTTTTTTTCTTTTTTTTTTTTTTTCATTTTTCTCATTCTTGTTGTCTTTTTTTCTCCTTTCTGTTCTATCGTAACTTACGCGCAATATCCTTCCTGAAGAATATAATGTGCGAAATATAAATAAAATATGATTAAATCATAACGGAAAATAATAAAAAAATTACAATTCGTTAAATAAATTAGAAAAAAAAGAGGGAAGACAGGTAAATATATTGCGATACCAACTTTTTAATGTCGTGTGGCTTACGAAATAAGTAGATCACCAACGTACGGTTTTCGACCTCTCTTTCTCTCTATTTCCTCTTTTCCCTTCTTTCATATATATTTTTGTATCGATCGATAAACTTTTGCTGTTGTTTTTTTCAAAGACACAATTAAAGTTTGATGAATCACTGTCAGCTTATTTATAGTAGTTTATTTTTTTCTTTTTTTTTTTTTTCAATCGACATTATGAATCAATGAATCGCATCGATACACAAAATATTCGTGATCGAAAACAGAGAAAGATCACTCGATTACTCGTATTAAAAATATTTGTGCGGAAGACTATATATCGTCAAAAGGAGAATAATAAAATTCGAGGCCAGCTCTTATATATGATAAAAGAAGCCACGAATGTAACCACAAATAAATAGTTCTTTTGATGCACGAACGTTATGATTTCAATTGTAAAATCACAATGGACGAGCATAAAATAAAACGAGAAACGAGATAAAGAAAAGTGAACATCGGAAGAAAAGGAGAAAATAAAGGACCCTCGAAAATCTAAATGAAAAGAAAAAAAAAACAGTCGTCGATGATCAGTAAACCGTTCGTTAGTGGCGCAATTAATCACACACGTGTTAACTAAATTAAAAAGACTGTATCGCAAAATACTGATTTTGGAATGTTCACATGATAATATTAATTATATTTATGACAATAATAATAATAATAATAATAATAATAATAATAATAATAATAATAATAATAATAATAATAATAATAATAATAATAATAATAATAAAATAAAAATAATAATGATAGTAATGATAATAATAATATAATGATATATAATATATAATAATATTGATTATATTGATAATATTGATAATAATAATATTGATTATATTGATAATATTGATAGTAATAATAAATTCTTCCATACCGCAACTCGTGATGTGGTTGCACATAGCGCAGCAATGAGTTAAAAAATCTCGCATCATCGTATTAAGGTGAAATGTATCGCGTGGTCACTGCGCTCGTTTAAAATTTCACGCACGTCAAATATTAATCAGCTTAAACTCTTAGTCCAGTATTTAGCTAAATAATCATCAGTTAATCTAGTTAAAAGCTTGGAATAATGCGTCATTTCACCTCAAGTGACGTTATAAAGAATAATAAATAAATACAATTAAACGTATAAATACGAGTCGATCCGCAAAGAAAAAGCAGCAGCGCTTATTCTCACCACTTTATTCCCACCCCTTTATCTTCATTATTTCCTTTGCTCTTTTACTACACTTATATTCGCCTATGATAACGTGAAATACATACACGCAACCACACACCCACACAAACGCACGCATACACAAGCACGTATATCTGTACGTACACATGTACGAACCTATGGCTGTCAACGAGATGCGACTGAATTATTATTTTCATTGGTTTTGAAAGGCAGTAAGGCAAGGATTAAGTCATGGGTATGCTTTAGTGTACGAGGTCCTTTCCAATACCGAACGAGATACTACGAACTCGGTCGTGTCTCGCACATCGAGCCACAGATATATCAATATATGTATACATACAAATACAGATTTGTACACGTAATTGTCGTCGATTTAATAACCTCCTTAATAATACAGATAATCGTAATACTTTCAATTGTTTTCTTTTTTCTCTTTTCCCATGTTCAGTTATATTTTGATGATTTATACGTTCACTAAATCCGTAACGTTTTGTTCGTGTGCGTGTGTTGTGAGTGTTTTACTGGAAACGAAATTCTCTTGAAACAATAATGAATATAGTTAGGCGTACGCAAAAAAATTTATACTGCTTTAGCAATCTTTCATTTCGGTGTAACAAAAGATTCGTTTATGTACCCGAAATTAGCTGCCTGGACAATTTTATCTCATTCGATACGGTCAACGACTAATTTCAACGGAATTTTGTTTTCGGAGCTTGTGAAAATTTTAAATTACATGTTTAACGGAATACGAATTTAACGCTGAAATTGAATCGAGCCAATCTGCAATTTAACACGGTCGTTACATTGCGCGAGAGTTCGTTTCGACCCAATACTTTCCACAATTTTACGCATCCGTATACATTTAAGTATCTAATGTCTCGCGTGTGGGCTCAATCCAATTTTTAGCTCGTTTCGTCGCATTGTTTTACATACATTTTTTTTTCTTCATCATCGTTTCTATACGAGTGTACGATTTTATAGTGTCAGCTTGTATGCAATAGTGTGCGTGTGAGTGTGCGTTTATGAGTTCGTCTGTATTTAATTTTTATTTTGTTTTGTTTTGTTTTTTTTTTTTTTAATTTTAATTTTAATTTTAATTTTTTTTTTTACTTTTTCTTTTTGTTCAATAATTATAATCGTATGTACGCACACGCGATAACTAGCGCGTAGATATATGTTTATATCGACTAGAATTCGTAATGGGATGTATGGCCCTTGGTACCGTTCCGCTTAAGCCTTAGGACGTGCAGTTACGACGACGTTCGAGATCTACTTTTCTCTCTCTCTCTCTCTCTCTCTCTCTCTCTCTCTCTCTCTCTCTCTCTCTCTCTCTCTCTCTATCTCTTCTCTTTTGCGCTTTTTTTCGACTTCCTCCCCCTTTTTCGAGTCCCAACGAGGACAGTCCTCAGCTCATTATTTACTTTTGTATAATCCGGTCGAATGAAAAATTATTGTAAAACTTAAATTTGTATACCGTTTGTAAATAAGCACCGACTGGTTGCTTTTAATGGTATGTTTTGATGGAAACTCGGAAAAATTTGTCGCCCATCTCGGAAAATTGATTTATCCCCACTTCGATCGTCTTTTTTTTTGTTTTTTAACATCTCTCGATTTCTCTTCCTCTTTCGCCCTCTCCTCGCTCTCTTCTGCTCCCCATTCTTCTCTCATTCTCTCGTACTGACGTCCGTTTTTATCGTTTTCATAAGTATTCCTCCATTTCACTTTCTGCGGCCAAGGTAATCCGCCATCTCCTGGAACTTTTCTTTCTCATCCTCAAGCAGCAGCGCTTGAATGCAGCTCGTAAAGTATTTTGTGCTGAAGCAATCTTGCCTGACAAAAGATAATACAACAATTAGTACCGTTTTAATACAATTTCGATGATTCGTTGGTTTTAACAACGTTTCAATGCTTGCACTCTTTGCTTTAGAACCGACGTATACGAGATCGGATTATTCGCTCGCTGTATTTATTAAAAATAGTGTTTCAAAAATGCAACGGTTTAAAAAACATTCGCCGATCAATCAATGTTTCTGCCTCCTGAAATTGAAAAAAAAAAATTAAGAAAAAAAATTAAAAATAAATTCACTCGTCTCGCATTCGCTCGTTGCTCCATAAATTGCGGCGCCCATGCTCGTGACGAGATCAAAATATCACCATAAAATTACACTGAAAAAAGTGTATTGGTGTAAAACCTCAAAAATTTTACGACAAAACATCTTTTTTCTTCGTCGTACTCGTTTCTCTCAATTGTAAAATAAAAAAAGTGGGAGAAAAACAGGGAAAAATACCCCCAGCGAATAACACGGAATGATAATGTACTCAACAAGGACAATTCCGTAACTCAATTACCTAAAACTTGGCTCTACTGACGCGATGGCGAATCTTTAAAGTTCCATAACTCAATAGAAAATTAAAAAAAAAAAAAAATGAGAAATGAAAGAAGAAGTAGGAGAAAGAAACAATTGCAAGGATTGCGCGGAATGACGTACCAGGAAATTTGAGGGAACTGGTTTTAATTGTAAATAAATAAAAATAATGAATTAAGGTAAAGAGGAAATGATAAAATAAAAAGGAAAACAAAACAAAAAACTACCTAAACCCCAGGATCAGCTCCGTGGAGTTGTTTAATCCACGTTTGTATCTGTTCCACCTCGTCCTGCAGCAGGAGCACGTCCAGGCACCCTTTGAAGTAGTCCGACGTGAAGCAGTTCTTTCTGCAAATGTTCAACAACCAAAACTTCGTATTTTCTTTTCAACTCTCGTCACAATATCGTTTTACATAAAAACTAAATATTATTAATTTTCTATCCCTTTGACCAATGATTTGTAAGCTTGAAAAAAAAAATGATGCATCATATGTTTTGATAATGATTTAGTCGGTCGGACTAAAAATAGGATATAAACGAATGGGTGAAAATATTTAGGAAACTATGCGGTGGTCGGGTTTCGCGTCGACGTGAGTCAGCTCACGGATACAACTGTTGAGGCCAGGTAATAACGGATGTACACCTGCATTCGTTCCTGTGTCGCTATAAATAGAAGAGAAATCTCAATCTGCCTCGATTTGCGCGTGCCAACGTATTTATACACGATTTATACGTTTCCGTGTGTGTGCGTGCGTGCAAGCGTGCGCGGTCGTAAGCGGTGCGTGCAGGTGTGTGAACAACGTAGTCCGATAGTTTTACGCGCTTCGAGCTTTATTACACATAAAAATGTATGATTTTTATTCGCATCATTCCTTTCGCAGGCACTGCGAATTGATTTTCTTTTAATAATTGGCCTCGAGGCGCTACCGCGTTTATTTAAACGAAAAATACAATTTTTAAGAAATTTCGATATATCGGTGCATATTCGTGCGTTAATTTCGAAAATTTTTAATGGCAGACTTGACTTGAGGCTTTAGCACGGTTACAAAAATCGTTGGGAACAATCTCAAGCCTGCTCACATTAAATGAAAAACTTAAACAGCTCTGCTCCCTTCATATTTACGCTGGATTAACGAGTTTGTTACAAGATACTTGTGTCCGGAATATCGAAATACGTATCATGGATGTTGAGCAATAGTATCGATTATACACGGTTACGCGGGGTTCTCTGTTGGTGTATTTTATACGGTTTTCTCCTGCATAGGCAGAATATTATAGGCAGCGATTATAATGCTACTCGGAGAGCTTGATTATAACTCGCTTTATCAGTGATTATTCGGTGAAACTTAATTTCCTGTTTATCGCGTCAAATTTATCATGCTGAAGTGTTTCATTTCAATATTTTTATCAACATTCGTCATGATTTTTATTGAATTTTTTGAGTTTCGAAAAATCATTAAATAATTATCGATTATTTACACTGAAACCTGAACAAAAATAACCTGGTGATTAATATCCCTTATAAAAATAATCCCCACGAAAATAACCGGTCGATAAATATCCCACGCAAACGCATGATGATGTTTTCATGCGATAGAAATCGCAGCGTGTACTTGAGCATGAACATTGGTGAGGTTGTACCTTAAAATATTAATTTTCGATTGAAAAAAACCAATATTTCATGCAAAGGAATACACTGCTTCCATAAATTGCCTAATGTTTTGCACATATCTTCCAAAAGTCTTGAGCAGTAACGTTTGTGGGTAGTGCTCTCATTATCGTGACGACCCATCAACTGACATTTTTTCGGATCCGTAAAAATGTATACACAGAAATATACCTCGTAATTCCCAATCTTGCGTTAACTATCTACAGATGCGGTTGCGTTCTTGTACACGTTTAGTATAAATCATTTGGGACATTTGTATACGGATGTATTTTGTATTGGGTTATTTTAACTTCATGATATATTGTGCACGAGTTATTTAAATCGGGACCTGAGATGTGTGGTTATAACGAGTCGGTGTAATAACGATCCTCCGAGCATTAAGGGGTCTACCCTAATTAGAATTTCCAAAAAATCGATTTTTTTGTTGTATATTTCATTTTTCGAAAGTATACATATAAAAGTGTCATGCTAAAAAAAGATCTGAACAGTCTGCGTGTACTTTTGAGCCACGCTTGATTGGCTGCCCGAGCGCGCGGTACCGCGCGTACCTGCCCCTCAGTTTAAACGCGTATTCCTCAAAATAACGTTTTTCGACGGCTCGTTGATCGAATCTCCGAAACTATTCGACCGATTCTTACCAAAATTTTATCACGTGCTCTTCATGACTATAGCCAAACTTCGGACCACACGAATTTTGAAATTCTGAGCGGAGTTATTTGTTTTTTTTCTCTCTCTTTTTTTTTTTTGGCAAAAAACGATGAAAAAAAACGTGCTCTTTTCGAAGTTTTTTTTCTCCTCCATTTTCCATACTAGTCAACAAAAATTCGTGAAAATATTATTTTTTTTGGCTGCCTAATTAAGGTAGACCCCTTAAACGATGTAGCGATGGATTTATAATCTTAAAACGATTGAAGGGACGTGACTAATCGAATAGTAGTGAAATAAAATGGATATAAATGAATGCTTTACCCGCACAGAGTGTGTAAAGTTGGCTCACGGAACAAATAGTAGCAATCCTCACAAATGCGATCGAGGCGCGCAAAGATGCTTCCGTCGTATATTCCTTTACACTGTAATTGCATGAAGGATCTTTTTCCCAATGGATGTCCCATGAGAACCCCAGCATCGGCGATACCGAGACACGAAGATATTAGTAAAAGCGCGACTGACCACGCCAGTACCGAGAGTAAAACGGGACACGACGAGGACGAAACGGAAGTTGCCCCTGTCATCGTCGTCGTTGTCGTACATCTCGGATAAATAGACGAATGCGTGTTTCCCGATGTCGAAATTTTTGTACGGCTCGACACGCATCGCCTCGATATTATCGCCAGAGACGATGTACAAACACTCGACGAGCTGTTTAGTCTGCTTTTGCTGCAATTGTTGCTTCTTTTATTGCTGCTGCTCGTGCTACTACTGCTGCTGTCGTTCCTGCTGCTGCTGCTGCTGTTCGACGTTAGAAGCGACGAGCTCTGCGGACGATACATCATCTGCAATAAATTGAAACGTTATTTAATGAATTTCACATTTTCCTGTGAGCTTTTAAACTCTAATAATATTTTGGAGTTTTATTTATTTCAAAATAAAAATATTTCAACGAAATTTTATGAAAGAATGAATGAGAAACGCGAGCTCTTTAAACTTAATTTTAAATCTCTCTTCGCGATGATGTTTTCACACGAATTTTTCAAAAACAACAAGTCACGATTCGACTCCAATCGGAAATGATTCGCCTACAGTCATACGGACAGCCGAACCCCTTCTGGCCGCTCAGCAATTGGCTAAAACCTCAAAAAACAATCCCCACCACCGCGAAACGCTTCATTAAGAGAAAGTATAGAACGCGACGAGGCTCAAGCCAACGAACGACAGAGGCTGTCAATGTATTTGCTCTTGAGCTCGCCGGCACACTCGAATCGCAGTTCTCATAATTTCATAATACTTCGGGATTTTTATTTGAACACGCTTTTATAAATTTATAGCGATAAGAGTCCTGGGCAGAAGTAACAATGCCTGATGTTAAACCGAAGGCACAGGGGTCCCCGTTTTATTGCATTGATTTCGGTCTTGAGTCGATCCTTACCGAACCGGTTTAAGTTCGACATGGTACGAGTGAAAAACGGATTATGTTTTTATTGACAACATAATGCGATTACGAAGATTAATTGATTCGACGAATTTATCATGGAAATAATATGAGATTCGAGTGATACCGTGAAACTCAAGTTTTGGGATGACTCCCTCTCGTCCGGCAACCGAAAGAGTTTTGTAGACAACAATATTTCAAAGTTCTTCACTTGAGCGTTAAGCCGGAATTGACCTGTGTCGAGTTGGAGATTTTCTTTCTCAGGAGCAGGCAACTTATTTCGTCGTATTTTCTGAGACGAGAAAACTCGTGCAGAGGGACCGTTACTTTTGATATTTATTCGTATCCTTGTTCGCTTAAAAACTTTGAATATCTGGGATAAAAATTCTCCTCTCGGGATTGATGAACAAATAATGAGCTTTTCCTCCGCTATTTTTCAGTCCACCTGGAGCAATTTTTTCCCAGCGAATAGTGGTCGTAACAATGTATGAAAAAACCATCAAATGTGTCATCATCTCTAGTTATTAAAGAGCCACAATTTAGCCGAAAAATGGTAAACGCCCGAGCAATTATTGCTTCCCAGAAAAAGAGTGTGAGGCGGCTACTTGAGGCACTGTGTTCCGTCCATGCTCTCAATTACAAGTTCGGCTCCGCAGCCGCAGTGGAGGATGGAAGGTAGAAAAACAAAATGAAAACTAAAAAAAATGTGGACGAGCAAAGACTGCAAAAGACCAGAAGATGCGAAGCTTCTAACCAGACTTTTTTCAGCGATTCTCAACGAGGAAGAATGAGCGAGACGGAGAGAAAGCGCGGAGAGTACACGGGATAAAAAGAAACGAAAAGAGGGAGAAGTGGGATGAATAGAGGGGATATTGTATTTTGCTTGAAAGTGTGCGTGTGTGTGCGCGCGCGCGCGCGCGCGAGTGCGTGGTTATATACGTGTGCAACCTGTTACTCGTTTTAGCTGTTCTGGGATGGTGAATGGACCACACGCAGGTAGGTCCCCCACAGCTGTAAACGTCCTCAACCGACAACTTCATTAACCACTGACCATCCGAGCAGCCTCATCCTCCGCACTCGTTCTTTTTATCTCATCTTTCATTCGTTTTTCCTTTGCTTTTCTCTTTCTCATGATTCTGTCTCACTCACTTCGCTTCCGTACGAGAACAGCCTGCTCGTAAGAAATACAATAATCCAAACACTGTCCGCAAGGGACTAACGTACGCATCTCTCCTCGTGTGCTTTGCTCCCATTGCACTTGGCCGTAATCTCAAATCTTTCTCTCCTTTTCTTCTTTTTCTACCCCCCATCCCTTTCCCGGCCTCTCTCTCTCTCTCTTTCTCTCTCGCTCTCTCTCTCTTCCGTCCATTCCACTTCTTCCAACTTTTATTTTTCGGGCCGCATACATTATCGTTGCTCCTGGGTGGGATTTTATTTTTAGATATCCTTGTGCACACAGTTCTCAAAATTTTTTGCAACGCCGCTATATTATCCGCTACTCGTGCCTCTTTCTCGACCCCCGCAACATTTTTCTTTTCTTTTCTTATTTCATCATCCTTTGACACTGAGTTGTGACTCGAAGCATGTGCGATTAGCATGGTGCGTATGCCCGACACGGCACGCTACATTTTTCAGGTAAACAATTGTGATGACAAGCATTTTTCGACGCGAACGAATCGTCGAATCGCGCTTCACATTTTTTCTGGAACAATTGTTTCTCGAAACGTCGAACGTTTCGAATAATATTTTCAAGAGTTATGAATTTTTTATTATTCTTTTCTTTCACTATTTTTACGATTAGACAGAGAAACTGTGAGATAAATTTAAAAAACGAAGATTCGACTTAGGAGACCTTGGAATTCCGTGAAAGACTTTCTGTGTCGAAAATTAATGAAAAAAATGGAGAAACGGTTGTGAGAGAGGAGGGAGGAGCGTCCCAAAGTACAAGGATTCCCTCTCTCTCTTGCCGTTCTTGAACTCGGTCCAGAACGTTTGAATCTGCTTTATTTTATGTCAACATATATATGCGGTTATCGCATAAATATATGTGTACGTGATTTCGTCGTTCGAAGACGTCAGAGGGGCCCCACCGATGTCGAAAGGCCCCCCGGGCTAGTCGGCTCGGTTTCTTTAAGAAAACCGAGTCAAAGACTCGAGAGAGATAAAAAAATTTGGCTTGTTCGCCATAAGGATACACACCAATGTGTAGAATCGGCTCGACGCCGATAATTTGCCCCGAGAGCGGTGATGGTTAAGATTTCGGCCACTCTTCGTGGCTCGTTTTATTCCCATCGTTCCTTACGCTCGTGAGTTATTCCCCGCTTAATTTTTATGACTCGGGTCTGACTTTTTCAAACGAATATTTTCCTCTTTAACAAAAATCTATATTTGCTTACGCGGCTCCATCGTAACGTACCAAAATCGCCACTCGCAATAAAAATTTTCATCATTTTCCCAATATTTTCCTTTGAGATCGGAGTAACTGAGCAAAAATGATAAAAATATTTTGTGAAAAACGGAGAAAAATAGCCGCGGCGAAGTAGAAGGAAAAGTGGGGATGAGCAGCGCAGGCAAGAAATAAACTAAGAAAAAGTCAACGGGGATCGGCCCCTCAAAAGACTCCGCGTCCTCTCTTTGGCTCATGGTGGAACAACGCACAGGTGTGCAATCTGTAAAGCTTCTTTAGTAAAAAAGTAGAAAAAACAAAGCCACCACACGCTTCCGATCGTTCGAAAGTGCGTGCGATCGCACGCACATGTTTTGTCAATATTCATAAATATATTTGTATGAAAAAACAGGGCTCTACCGAAACACGTGCTTACGTAGGCGCGAGCATGTTTACTCGTTTTTTGAATACAGTTCTCGTGTGTATTTTATAAGGGAACTTTATTGCCTCTTATTGTCGATAACAACTTTAACTTTAACTCGAAACTTTACTATATTTTTCACTTTTTACCAATTTATATTTTTATTTTTTCACTTAAATTTGATTTTTAAAAAATTTTTATGTCTCATTGCTTTTATTTGAATTCACAATCGCGTTTTGCTTGCTACAATGTTCTCAGTGCGCTGGCCTTCTGAATTCGGTTTTCAGTGCATTGAGCCACCAAATAGTTGACGATTGTTTCGTGTGTACGACGATTGGTCGGTAAGCGCGATTCTGAACTTTTTGACAACAGGCAAACGTCCCTTTTCCTATGTTATTATTATTATTATTATTATTATTATTATTTTTTTCATTTTATTTAACATTAACGTGCAAAAGTAATGGAAAATTGGATCGATCGAATCGACCATAATGAGAGAGAAAAAAAGGGCAGAAATGTAGAGGAGAGAGAAAATATCCGTTGGCTTTTGCGCGTAAAGCAATCTTATGGTGCTCTCGTTATCGCGTGATGGAAGGGAGCCCGTGAACGAGAGAAGGTATAGAGGAGCAAACGAGCAAAGGAGAAAAAAGAATGAGAGGGAAAAAAGGAAAGATACACGTACAGCCGGGGCGCGGCAAAGGATGATGCGTGGTATCGTTAGATAGATCGCCCGGTTCTTCCTCGCCAGGTGGTCCGGGCCGTGCGCTTTGCCGGATGACTCAATCGTGAGAAGGAGTTGCTGGACGAGCTTTCCTTCCTCTTATACTTTTTTCTCTCTCTCTCTCTCTCTCTCTCTCTCTTCCCTTCTCTTTTTCTCAAGCCCCGAGCCGCCCCGATATATACACGTATATACTTAGTGCGTTGAGTTTCGCGCTCTCGCTCTGATCAGTCCAACCGAAGCGCCCGCAGAGGCCCTGGGGGTTGTGTGGCCCTTTAATTAGGCCCCTGGTCGCCGTTCTCCTTCCTCTCCTTCATTCTCACACACTTATGTACAATACGTATGCCATTTGATACGCGATATATCGTATAGGCGGTACGATAGTCTTTTTCTCCAACTTCGTTTCCTATCTCTTTCTCTGATTTTTTTTTATTATTATTTTTCATTTTATTTTTTCAAATTATTTTCTCTCTTATTTTCGATCTTTTGAGCTTCTTCTCCTCATTGTTAATCTCTATCTTTTTATTTCTCTCTCTCTCCCCCCTCTCCTTCTCTCACATTCACTCACGCGCGTATGTTCGCATGCGTAAAAAAACGAATAAAAGGAAATGAAATAAAAAAGATGACAGTCGTAAATCAGGCTCCAACGAGGCCGCATGCGGATTCGTGTGCGGCTGCATGCGCGCGCGCGCGTGTGTGTGCGCGAGAACTCGCGCCGCGCTGTGCTTCGCCTCTCCCCGCCCGCCCCTTTTCTTCATACCGCTCAAATTCGCCTCTTGTACTCGCCGCGACCGCCGCTGCCTCTACATGCTTTTTTTTTCTCTCAACGATTTTGATTTTCTTCTTGCGTCGGTTACATCTTTGACGCTCCACTCAAATATATGCACGCACCCACGAGCTCCTCCACGAAACCGATCACGCACACGCGCGCGATAATCCTCATTTTTTGTAATCCTTGCCCATCGATTTATTTCAATATTATCCTTCCGTTTCACTTTAACTTGATTCAGTTGAATTGATTCGTTCGGGTTAAAGGATGCGAGCAAATTCGCATTGAATGTTATTACATTTGTGTCCCGGACCGTATTTTATTCGCTTCGCTTTTTAATAAAAACATTTTCGAGGCTCATATAAGAAATGGAAAAAAACATTTAATGAAAGAAAATCATTCGCTCACTGATTTTCATCGGAAGGATAACGAAAAAATAAATAAATAATATTACTTGGAATGCAAAACCAGCGTCTCGTGTCAGAGCTCCGGTGTTACAGCAAAGTTTTGAAAACATCGCGTACGTGAGCACTCTATTTTTACGCTTGCATCCGTTTTTTGTGTCTCGCGAGACTGGAGAATATTGAGAGGATGAATGGAGAAAAAAAAAAAAAAAATAGAGGAGTCAATGACGTCAATGGGGAGGATAATTATATATAAGAACAATCCTATTTAACCTATGCGGACTTGAAGTTGTTAAATGCTAAACGATTCCAATCGTGAGTCTCGCACAAGAGATATCTCATCGAATATACAATATTTTGCAGACTTGTTAGTTTTAAAAATACATTTTGCCTTAATTATTGCGGATCGAATGCGCACGAGGAAACACGAGCTGCGGAAAAAAATGTTGTTCGTCGAATTAAGTTCTATTTAGTCGAATTCAACTGTTTTTCATTTCTGCTAAATCGTATCGAGGTCATGAATTTTTCGTCTCTAAAAAAGCGCAGCTTCATGGTAAAATGAATTTCGCGTCGAAGGATGCTTCTGCGATCAACAAATCGTGGGCGAGTGTTTTTTAACGATTTGTCATACATCACGACGGAACGCGGGAACAGTGGTGATCCGGTGTAGCGAACGACCTTGCGAGCACCAATGCCGGGGGGAAGACGAGAAAATATTTGAAAACTTCTCTATTCGAGTCATTCCTGTACACAAAACTTTTTTGCTTCCTCCGTACGAGGGCGTGTCTTCCAAGTATTTTTTTCGCTTCAATGAGAGTCCCTAATTGCCGGAATTTTCGGTGTAGCAACAGCCGTGACAGGAGCTAAAGATGAAAAAAAAATTTTCCGTCAAAATAAAGCAGAAACAGCAATTGTGAAATCGTTGATTTTCAAAGAGATTTTTTGTCCGGTCGCGCGTTCACGCAGAATGGGAAAACAATGATGAAAACAGTAGGCTCATCGGACATGTGTTTATATATATATATATATGCGGACACGAAAGCGCCGCGCACCGGCGCTCGAGTGCGTGTGCGTGCGTCTTTGAAAGAAAGTTCAACAGGTGCGTGCCAGGAGCATACGAACTCCACACACACGTCGCACAGGCTATTTTCTTGGCGACCCGACCACTCTCCTCGACGCCCTTTTTCTCTTTCATTTCTTTATTTTTTCCTCTCGAAAGTCTTTTCGAAAAAACCGAGGCTAATTCCCCCCGTGGCAACGCTCGATCGCGTCCACGGCATAGCCACGAGGAGCGCTCGAGATTTACTCTGCGAAATCTTTGACGGCCTCGATTATCGATTGGTCGATCCTGTGTGCTATTTCGTTGTTTTCACATATTCTGATATGCCGAGTCTATTACGGGAGAAAAAAAACTATTCGGAGCTCGCATAAACGCCGGTCAGAGAGAAACGTTATTTTTGTGTCATCGAATGAACACGAAAATTGTTGGTGTTGCGGAGACAAAAAATGTCTCATTCATCGTCAACGCGTTTAAGGAAAGGTGCTGAAACTTCGTCAAGGTTATTGGAATCTAGCTGTTGTCCTTGCAGCAACGTTTTTTCGTTCCCGATGAGAAAGATATTTAGTACGAGAATGATAAAAACAAAGGGAAGAAAATAAAAATAATGCGTGTGCAGTGGTCGTCCCTCGAGCGACCGTCGCCTCGAGCATTGGCCGAGAAAAGGTCGTGAGATATATTTGAAACATTTGAAAAGTGAGTGCTACGATAAAAATGATTTCTTAATGTACGTGTATACGTTGATACGTACATAAAATGTACACATAAACATGTATCGCATGGGCATCGATGCTCGAGCGTTCGCGGACGTTCTCGCGGTGTCAACGAACCCACCGCGATCTGCCGCTCTCTCTCTCTCTCTCACTCGCTCTTTCTAGTTGTCTATACCGGCGTATGTTTCTCGCTGCAGCGCGCTGCATCGAGAGCCCGTTGGATTGCAACACCCGAGAGACTGAAAGCCAACGTTGACGAGGTCGTGTCGCTTCCCGAGGCTCCCTCGCACATGCCATACACGAGAGCAGGCCTCGCAGAGTCTCTTCGAGTGCGGCTTAACACAATAACCAAGGAGAAACACTCGTCAAGAGTGTGCACATGCAAACAAAAATCTTAAAAAACGAATAAAAAGAAACGAAGATTTCTCAGCTCGAGTTTCAACACGAGCGTTACTCCCTTGCCCTCCGAGCTTAAATCTCGTGCTCTCGGGTGTTATATATTCGACACACAATCCCAAACGAACATAGAGCCTCCACTGTTTTTATCCCCGCGCCCGTCTCTCGACGATCCAAATGCCCGGGACACGATCGCGGACTGAATTTATATTCACATTGGAAAAATGCCCTTCGGATGTCCCAGAAAGAGATAAATTTATATGAATTACTAGAGAGATGGAGAGAAAAATAGTGAAAGAGGAGGGAGAAAACGACGTATCGAGATGCTCGAACCTCTCCACGAAACCTCTCCTCTCCTCTCTGTAGCTTCGTGTACTTTTCGTACTCGCGCGTCTTGCAACGTTCCACGAGTCGAGTTTAATATCTTGCTGGGACAGAGATCTCCTCTGTTCTTCAGAGCCTCGACAGATGTACGTATATAGGACTTAATAGTTGTTTTGGTACGTCGTGAGAGCTCAGCGAGAGTGCGAAAGACATCGACATCGAGGTTATCGTCGAATCGCTCCGAGATTCGATCGACATATTCGTCCGGAAATAAGCTCAGCACTCTATTTTCGAATCTCTCGTTGCGTAGATTAAATGTGGAGCATGTGGAAGTGTTTTATCAGCAATAGAGGACTCCAGTCTTCATCCAGTCTCGTAGAAATACTGGCATGATCGGGAGCAGGCCCTAACGGCGCTAACGCGCTCCCGCGAAATCGAAGCACTTTCAACTCATCCATTGAAACTAAAGAAAAAAGGATTTAGTTGCAGGTAGAATATACGCGCGGAGCAGAGCAACCGGGGCGAGGGAGAACATCGGAGAGTCCAACGGAGGCTGACAGTGAGAGGAACACACGCACACAGAGCAGGCCAGTTCGATAAGCTTCTCTTGGCTCCGCGGCTCGTTCGTCGTACTGTGTCGTGGCTCATGCCACGGAGCTCGAGCCTCCTCTCGAGACTCGAGCGTGCATATCGTTCCCTCTCGCCCCTACCTTCGCTCGCGTCCTTCTTACCCCACTCCCGTACAACAACGAGACAAACCGCGCGGTGGTAAGACGAGTGGGGACTAGGGTTCCGGCAGGCTGCAGACAGCTTGGCGTCCGCACACGAGCTGCTCGCATTACATTACGAGCAAACCGTGTAGCCTTTCCCCGTCTTTCGCGACTCTCTCGCCGAGGCTCTACGCTCGCTCTTCTATTTCCCTCTCTCACTCTCCGACCAACCGCCGCACCGGCCTTTTAGTTCGTTTCAACTTCATACCTTCTCATCGCTTTACACGTACAACACCACCACCACCACCACCACAACAGGCGTAAGCTTAAAGTAACACATTGAAATTACGAAGACGAGAAAAAGAGAGGGGAAGTGAGCTTCGCGCCACTTGACTCGACTACCTCATAGCGCACGCGATTCCCTCGCGCCCATTGCCGCTCCTGTAAAACGAGATAGACTACATCTCTTTCACGCCACCATTCGTATGGTTGATCCATTTTGAAATAATCTACAGCGGCTCCGACGAACCATTCGGAAGTCTTATTGCCGAGTCATTAACGCGATTATAGACGCACTTTCGGATCGTTTCAATCGTACGTGCGCGCCTCTGCTATGCCGAATACGCGCTTTTCAATCATCCTGACAAACTCGTCGAGTCATTCGTTATTATACTTATTTCGTCGATAGTGACGCTCAGGTGATTGAATTCGCGATGTTAAGGGGCTACGACTCGCTTATTTAAATCGCTGGAGCCTTTTTTCATTGATTATGACGACGATGTCTCTTACCCTGGCTGACATATCGGGAAATAATGTGCACCGAAGGCGTCTTGAAGAGCTAAATGACTTTTGCCCCAATGCCGAGACGATCATCGCTTTATTTTCCTCGATCGAATATTCTTTTTTCCGGCACGTAATAACGGGCGATAAAAAGTTAAGATTATTCGAAAAAAAAAGCATTGACGAATCAAATCGTTGATGTTTTTGGTGTTTCTCATCGTTTTAAGCATAACACGAAAGGCGTGAAGATTCGAATATTTTGTTTGGGGCAAAATCTCGAGAAACGAGTAATCCAATGTTGCGGATAACGAATTTCCTAACGCTCTATTCGATCGAGGAACATATGACGCGCGATGGAATTCGAGCGGGACGAGGTCGAAAGTTCGAGTTTGTTGACAGTGGTCGCGTTGAAGAATGATGATGACGACATAGTAAAACTATATTGGTAACGAATGAGCTGAGAAACGCGAGAAAAAAAAGGGAGCGGAACGTCGAGCGGCATGCGAGTCTGAACGATTTATTATTTTTTTTTTTTTTTCTCGTATCCGCGTATACATCGCGTAAATCTGCTGGCTCGAGGTCAATACACTAAATAGCGCGTTTCTTTTTTTTTCTAAGGTATTTTATTTCCATATGTAGGGATATAAATTGTCCAGGGGTCTGAACGAGATAAACGCTCGGCGCTCAAATACGTTTTCACTTCCGTTGAATGTCGCCCCGGGTTGCGGAGCGAGTTTATACGCTTTGAGAATGTTTCGCCGGCGTCGTTTGACTCTTTGGCTCGTTAGCGCTTTCGTTTCTACGGAACTGCTCCCGTTTGACCCTCGCGTAAAACTCAAATATTCGCTACATTTGTGTCCCCTGTATTTACTGCGCTTATTTATACTATAAAATAGCCCCAGACCCGGCTGACTCGTCGACTCGGAGTCGTGGGCTTTGGAAGGCACATTTTTTCTCGTACGAGGCAAAATTTTCAAACATTTTCTACCAACAGAAAACAAGCGTTGACTTACGAATCGGAATGATGAAAAATCCGAATTTGCATCACAACGAACCTGTTTTTTGTAGGAAATTTTGTACTCGAAATATTTGCCTTTTCATTTTCCATGATTTCCTAAATGACCCCGAAGCTTCGGTTAAGCATCGGATCAAAGCATTTCACGGCTTTTTAAACCATACTCAGACCTCTTGACTTCGGAGAATGATCTTTTAGCAGATGCTGTAACGTCACGGAAGGAATACGACTCCGGGAATTCTAGTTTCTAGGTCTGAAAATGTAGGATGAGTCGCGATGAGTCAGCCGAAAAGTCAGGACTTTTCGTATTCGTAGAGCTCTCACGTATGGGACTACGGAATTCGAGCTCGATCACATCTCAGTCACAAAAAGTTTTGAAAAAAGCATAATTATTGGGCGATATTTTGGTGTCTTCAGTGCTCTCATTCTCGAGAATAAAAAAATCGGGGAAGACATTTTTAACAATATTATGCGTGTCAAATAATATTTGCGTTGATGTAATGAAATTTCCGCAGTACGAAAATAGAATAAAGTAGTGAGCATTGTGGCAAAGTAATCCAAAAAAATAAATAGCCCAAAATACCGCGAGCGAAGCGTAAGCGTAAGAAAATTGGCGAACGAACGAGAGGAAAAAAAATGTAGCGAGAGACGATGTTGATTGACAGGTTTTCGGAGAACGTCCAAAATATATAAATGGTCCAGGAAGTACGAGCGAGAAAACTCTGACGTGGTTTGACCGACGACGAGCACCACGACACAAAAGTACAAAGAAAAAAAGGAGGGAATTTTTAATTTTTTGCCTCTTTTTACGAGCGGGACAATCTTGCGTTAGTTAAAAACGCTCCGAAGCGTTGGGATCGCAGAGAGGAGAGAGAGAGAGAGAGAGAGAGAGAGAGAGAGAGAGAGAGAGAGAGAGAGAGAGAGAGAGAGAGAGAGAGAGAGAGAGAGAGAGAGAGAGAGAGAGAGAGAGAGAGAGAGAGAGAGAGAGAGAGAGAAATAAAAAAAGATAAGTGAAAATGAGGATTGTCAAAGGAAGCCGATGAGAAAAAATCACCCGCGAGGGGTGTAAGACGGTGGTTTGAAGGTAATTTAAAAATAAACTTTCCGAGAGAGAGAAAAGCTCGCGAGCGATGTGAATAAAAGAAAGACGAAGAGGCATTCCCGGAACGAGATTCTGGAACGGCGATAATAAGCCACACTCTCTGCCCCGCTTTTCCCTCCGTTCCCCTCTACATACTTCCCTTTCCTCCCAGCACAGTCCTTCTTTTTTCCATTGAGTAATTGATTGTTTCCAAAAATAGAACTCTCCCGAAGAATCACGCTTATGGTCGGTCGCAAAGGAGAAAAAGAAAGAAAATACCCCCCAGGCTAGCTCGAGAGACCCGGCGAGTCATCCGAGCCCCTCTGTCTCTGCTTTCCGTTTCCATTGTGTATGCTTTACTCCGGCATTCAACTCGCTCGTTACGTCTTTACCTTAAGTATGCCTCATTTTTTTCCCAGTTTCATTATTTATGGATATTCGATTATGTGCGCGATGAAAAATTGTGAGACGTCGTTAAATCTTTCGTTACATATAAGGATCGTGCAACATTTCGAATCCATTGAAAATACTATCGAATATTTTCAATTGTTTTCATTAAAAAATTCATTGAAAAACAAAAAATTGAATATTCAATATTCGGACTCTGAATGATTGTGCTTAAAATCTGTACCAATTTATTTTTTAACGTTTTACAATTGTGAGAGGAACTTGATTGAATTATATTTTGTTTTCATTTGAAGGGGGTCTCTCGTGCGAGTGTCTCCAGCTCTCGAGAGAAAAGGCCACGAGGCTCTCTCGCCGAGTGCGCTACGAGAGCCACAGGTGGCTGTTTCGCTTTCCCATCTCTTTTGCTCTTCAACAGTCGCCACTCGGTCTGCACTCAGTGTTCTAGAATTCACAAGTCAGCTCCCTCGCTCGCCTCGGAATTACATTCGTTTGAAAATCTGACGGAATATACTTTGCGATGTTACTTTTGAGAGCGGCTAATTCTTTTTTTTTCTCACTGTTGTAGCAAGTGTGCAGATTCAGCTCGCTTTTGCACGCTTTTCACCTCGAAATTTCGGTTGTCCACCCAGACAACCGAAACATTCGAGGATAAACATCGCGTCGAATTGCCCTTTATTATCGTCGATATACAAACAGAATATAAAAGGATTTCAGGCCCGGAACAGGTTCACGGTTGACCAAAAAATTTTTCATCGCGACCACAAATTCTCAGAACTTGAATTTAAAAAAAAAAAAAAAAAAAAAAAAAAAAAACTCGATGAAACTTGGCCGCGAATGATGAATTTTGCTGTAATTCAATGAAAATTATTCATGCAACGAAATGCATATTTTTTGAAGCCAAAGATACGAAAGATTGTACGTCAATCAGTTGGTAAACGTCGAGCAAGCGAGTGAGAATATGCACAAAAAATCGTTTGAGCCGGTTAAAAAGATCAAGGTAATCCTGAAGTGCATTACAAGCGCGCGTTGCCTTTCACTCGGGACTGACTGATTAACAATCTCGACGTTGGAAGAGGGAAGACGAATTAAAGTAGCCGAAGCACAATTATCTTAATTTTCCTCTCGTTATTAACTCGCACGTGAATTATTCTTATTCGATAATTACAATGAATTTGTCTCGAGCCGATAAAACGGTATAATAGCTGAATGAGAAATGAATGCGGCGCCGCTAGTGACTGTGTAGGAAAACGAAAGAGCGTTGCGTGCACCTGTGACGAGCGCGTTCGCCATGGTGTTTTTATTTCTTCGAGTTTGCGATTGACGCGCGCGCGCGCGGGGCTCTCTCGCATTGTAGCCGAACGAAATCACCTTGCGCCTGGTAAATACACACGGTTTGTATTAATGTGTGTGCGCACACGTATCTCGATGGAGAGGGCACAACGCGGCGACCGAACCTTCGCTCATATGCGATCTAACGCGCGCGCCCCGCGCTACGCTATACAAAAGTATGGATCGCCAATAAGGTATCCTTCGCCTCGTTCGTTTTTATCTTCTCGTGTTTTCTTTTTTTATACTTTTGACGCAAGCAGATATCCTATTTCATCGACCTTGCTTCACAAATCCGTACTCGCAAGTGTGTTTATTATTCAAAGTTAAATGAGCGAACGTTATGGAAAGAGAAGTCACGCATTTATTTTTCGCGAATACGATACCGACGACGCTCCTTTTCATTGGTTATTTAAAATATTTTTTTCTTTCATCATTCGTTTACTTTTTTCTCGCACTTTTATACGGAGGAAAAAACTTACAGTTATTTCTTCCATTGTTGCAAGCATTTTTCGCACTCGTTTTTTAGTCTCGTAATACGACGAACGAGAGCCAAACAAATTCAAGGTATCCTCGAGTTTCTCCGGTTGTTTCTTGCTCGTTTTAGTTTGACGTATCCCTTGGCGAGATGGCACTGAGTTAATTCGGAATTTATCCAGTTCTTTATGATCGCCCCGGGGTTACTGGTGCACTTTGAATCAACCGACAGGTTCACTGGCACTGATCCCAAATCTATCCTCCCACTTTCAACCGTTTTTTATTATCCTTTTTTTTTTCTTTTTTCTTTTCTTTTCTTTTTTTTTTTTGTTTCAATTTTGCCCAGAACTCCGCGATCCGTTTAGCTCGTCGCGACAAAACCTTGCCGATTAGCCGGACACTTTTGTCGGCTCGCTCGCCGAGCACACGATCTTGATTCGCGAACCAACGAACAATGCGTTTTAAAATGAATTTTCGAACCGCGTTGACGAGATGCTGCCGCTGAATCGCCGGCAGCTTTTTCAATGTTCGCTCCCCGTTTGCAGCGATCAGATCGCTCTAACCAAGATGAAATATCTTGGAGAAGACTTTTCACCGAAAGTTTGGAAAATTACAAATATATTCGTGCGTACGTCGATATATTAACAACAACTCCGCAACTTTTGAAATCAACTTCACGCGCGCACGTGTCTGTGTGCGTGTGCGTGTGCGTGTGCGTGCGCGCGCGCGCGTGCGTGCATGCGTGTGTGTCGGTGTGTGTGCGCTGTTGAGAGATGCGACTCTCTTGGTGGTTCGAGCTAACATTAACTAGCGCGGACTGCAGTCGCTTATAATATGGCCGAGGCGCGAACCAATCGCGTTTCGCGGCTCCTGCGAGACTTTTCCCCTCCCGCCCGCCTCCTTCGGCTGCTGTACCCCCTCCTCAGCCCGCAGCCTGGACGATCGCCGGCTAAGACCCCCCGCGTCTTATTCCCGATCGTCGTGCCTGCTTCTTTAAACCTCCCCCCGCCCCCTTCTGCCGCCCTCTTTTTCGCCCTTTGCCCCCTTCTCGGATACTCTCTGTCTCTCCCCCTACTCTTCTCAGAGTTTTCTTTACCTCTCTCTCTCTCTTTCTCTCTCTCTTCTCTTCTCTACATCTCATTTCTTCTTCTTTTTCCTCTCCTTTTCTTCTTCTTCTTCTTCCTCTTCTCCTTTCTCTCGTTTCCTCCAGTCTCTCCAATTCCTCTCACTCTCTCGGATATTTTTGCTCGGTTTGTTAATCCTCCTTCTTCTTCACCGATTTAACGACGAAATGGGTGTCTATGCGACACCTCCATTCTCCCGTGGCAATGGGATTGCAGGTGCGATTCCTCAATCTGCTGATATTTTGCTCGCTCTTTATGTTGTCAGGGACTCCGGAGACGATGATTTTTGAATTTTTTCGTTCGGAAGGAGCGAAGGGGAGGAGGATGCTGCTGGAAATTGGGATGAAGATTGTGGTATTCCAGTTTTCAATATCTCCAACGAAAAGACGATCTCAGGAGGTTTCGAGATCTTGGAGCATCGATTGCAACGTTGAAAAGACATTTTTTTTTTACAGCGCACCGAAGTTTTACTCCAATCTCGATCTCCCGTTGTGCTCGCACGTTCAGAAAAAAATATAATAATTCAGCTTTCTGAAATAAGCATCGAGCTCATTGCGCATAGCTTGTCAAAAACGATTTTTACTCCACATTTGCTAACGTAGTAAAAACAAATATTTAATGATTCTCGAGATCGACGCCGTGTGCGCCACTCCATATAATCGCACGATACTCGTGCGTAGGCAACCGAGACTTTCGTTGCATCAACCACGAGAGTTTAAGGACGTTGGCGTGCGAGAAGTGTGTAGCGAGCAACAGGCGATACAGTTCGCGAAGAAGGGGAGCGACGCGTTAATCCGATGAGGTCCGGGCCACCTCCGGACTGACAGAGACCTCTTTAGCACAACGCATTTATCGTTTTTGCTTTTTTTATCGTTTTTGAATTTCGTTGATCGTAATTCGTCGATGTTCTTCACTTTTCGTTTTCTCAATAAAGGAATCAAACTTGGAATAAATAGGAAGACGAAGCGACGAAGGTTCGCATTGTTTTTCGGTTTTTTCTTCGTTTTCTCCGAGAATAATGAGCTCGTCGGTGAGGCTTTCCACGGGGAATGTATTTTCTTTTCCGACTCGACGAAACGGGGCTTCTCGGATAAATATTTCTTTCGACGAGCGCTGGGAGTTGCTCGGAAAGCTACCGATGGAAGTGCTGCGCGAACCAGTCATCATCTCCGATGGAAAAATAACTTTTTCCACAGATTGACTTCGTATTTTCCGTGATTACTAACAAAGTGCATTTAACTCTAATATTCTTCGTTACGTACTCGAAAGCCGAGGCAAACGTATAATTAACTCAAGGCTTCGTATCGAGTTTGCGTCCGTCATCGTCGCCGGAATCGTCATCGTCACACGTATTCTACCAAAGTTTCTCGTGAGATTTCATCTTCCCGAACAGCTTTTCCACCCGTTAATCTATACTTTGAACTGGCGTTTCGCTATATTTCCGAGCGCACAGATACCGCCATATACGCATATAAGTACAAATAACTTGCCAACCGCGTATTCAAATTCTTCCTACAACTGGAATTTCTTCCTGAATTCGAGTCGAGCCGCGTTGATTTCCTCATCGCTTTTTTCTTCATCGCTGGCTCGGTATAACGTGCCAAACGTAATCTCATAATTACACTAATTTATTCAGGGATCCCGAGACGAAGCTCGGGCCAACTGGCGCAGCCCCTTCGGCTGGCCTGACCCGAAGTTGCGCTACTCCGTTTGAAAAATTCACACTTTATTTTGCATTTTGCTTGATCATTTGAGATGAATAAAAGTGAAGGGGATCCTGCGAGTTATCCACTCCATTGATTTTCCATTGGCACGTAATACGAGCAGCCCGCATTCTCGCGGTGCTCATGAGCATTGCATTTTCTAACAGCAAATCTTCACTTTTCCGTTACACACTTCGCTTCTCGATGTTAAACGAGAATAAGAGAGAAGAAACATTACGAAGAAGCACGAATCAATTAAGTGCAATTATTCCCTGGTCTCGGTTACAATTAAACGTTTTAAATACGTATATAGCCCCAGCCTACTGTCCCGTTGATAATTAATTCTTTGATATATGTATCAGATATGTAAAAGCAAAATGAACGAAAAAGCATTTCGCAAAAGACTTAAATTATCACTGCTTTGCGCGTCCTCGTACAAACCACCGTTTCTGTCAGCAGGTTTAATCTCGAAATATTCATTTGAAAATTTGATCGTATGAAACTTTTGCGTTGAGACAAGAGTTTTGTTAAATTATTTATTTTATTGATTTTACATTGAATAAATGGATTATTAAATTGTTGATTATTCATTTGACGATCAAATGAAATCGCTTTGAATCATTTCCACCGCGGGATTAAGATATTTTTATCGTTGTTTTTCGTGCCTCATTATTATTTCGTTGAGTTATCAAAGCATTTGAAGGAACCGCCAAGACCCACTTGTCACACTTGAGAAAAAGAAAAATCAGAGCTAGTGTCGTTCTTATCCGCGTTTTCCATGATTTCTACCACTTTTTGTGGCATTTCGAGCCGACGAGTCGCGAGAGATCGCGCGCGAAACTTGCACGTCGTACGATATCCTAACGGTCCGCGGACTCGTTTTTCTCAAGAATCTTGATAGAAATCAATATTGTTTTTTTTTTGTTTTATTTATTTTTTTTTTTTTTTTCATTCGCACACGATTGTGTGCCAGAATTGCGAAAGAATCGAGACTACGAGTTAGGAGATGACTTTCACGAAGTATACGCGATCGTAGGTTTTATGTCTTTGCGCGTTCTCTCGCATCGTTTTGTTTTAGTTTTATTATTATTATTATTATTATTATTATTATGACGAACGTCTCTCACCGAGAAGTGTTCTCATCGTCGAATACTTTGAAGCCCTTTCGAAGCGCTATAAGTTAACTCGATTTTAACCGTTTTAATAATCATTGACCGCTGGAAGAATCACGCCCCGAGAATGACGCAATTTTTTACTCCGCATTCGAGAAACTTCGAAAGAGTTTAATCGTGGAATGAAACCACGTGATACAAGCCGAATCGCGTTGAATCACTTTCGCGTTTATAAAAACGAATGCGCGCACGCCCGGGGCGCTTGTATATAACACTGCAGGCAGTTTACTCGGCAAACGAGTAAACTGCACGAGATTTTGCGAAAATTTTTATCACCGTTTCAAATCAAGAAGACTCTGTGTCAGAGATTTTTTTTTTTTAAAATCGATCAATAATATATCTCGAACGGGGAAAAAACCGCGACGCGATTATCATCCGGGATTTCTCGGCACGCGATCAACGATTGTGTCGTCATTATTAATTCTATGTTTTATTCAGATCATACGTGAGACAGCATTATACTGGAGATAAAACACGAGAAAATCGAGGATTATTTTTCTTGGAAAAATGTTATTCGCGGTACGAGATTTCTCTTGCGATTTTCGATGGAAAACTTTGAAAATTCTCCACACAAAAGAGCGTTGGGCTTATCACAAGTGGATTGAAGATTTCAAATTTTCAGCGTTTTCAAAGACTCGAGAGAGAGAGAGAAAAAAAAAAAAAAATAGTGCTAAAAGTCCTGATTCATCGTCCCTTCCCAGCTCGTTTTATCTCCCTATAACGATGAAAAAATATACCGAAGGAATAAAGAAAATATGCAAATTCGGAAAGCACAACAGGCGATTAGGCAAGATTTCGTGCTAGTCGCGCGGCGAGCGCGACGGATCAGCGAAATACTACGAGAGTATTTCAATCACGAAGGCTCACCTTACTTACGTGAACGCAGCTTGTTTGCAGCGGCGGCCGCGGAAGGGGGCGGGAGGGAGAAAAAGCGTGTGCGTTACGAGCACGAGATACACAGAGAGTCCCTCGTGAAAATAGCCCGGATTTCGGTGTAGTCCTTTTTTTTTTTCGCTGTTGAAACTGAGAATAAGAGAGGAAAAAAAGGAGCGAGCGCGAGGAGAAGTAAGCGAGAGGGGAGGAGAGAGAAAGAGAAGGCGAGAAAGGTGGAGGGACAGTGAAAAGGGGAAGAGATTTGAATTCAGTTCCCACGTTCTCTCTTCTTCTGATGGCGGCGAGAGCGGGTGGCCAGGGCACATATAAACGTTGTCGTGCTTGCGGGCAAACGTGTAACGTCTCAGCAAAAAAATATAAAAAAAGCTTTTCTATATGTGCTATATATACATATATATGTATATTTATATACGCGTTCTTCATATGTGTGTATACAGGGTGTCCAATTTCAAAGTTCTCGTGTTAAAATCACCCGGAGTAACCACCAATTTGGCATTGCGAAAGGTTTATCGAACAGGGACTAAGTTACTCGAATAATAAACAAAGCACGCGCGCTTATCATCCGGCTTCGAAAATGTCCCCGCGAATAAACAGTGAGTTGATTTAACTATTTTACAGGAGCCGATTTATTCACGAGGCTGCTCTCACCAATAATATCGGTCAGTTAATCGAAGATGGCGAACGTCGAATTAACGTGGGCATGGAAGTGCCGAAATTCTCACCGCTTTACAGGGCCGTACGTTTATTATGAATGAAAACATAGCACACAGACTGTTTGAAAAATTGTCGGGCACTCCGGTCACTGGTAACGAGAGCAAATATACACAATCCTCGACACTTAAATCACTTTTATATCGTTCGAACATTTTTTATTTTTCCGATTCTTTTGGAGAGTGATTCGCAGAGGGAGTTTGAAAATGGACGCCCTGTATGCGGACTCCGGTTCTTCTTTCACTTTTAGCGCGCGAGGCGATCGAGTTCGATGATTCGCGCACTCGCAATTTAACATTGCCGCCCGATATACGTGTGTACGTTTACGTACATACTCGAGTGTATACTCGAATGAAAACGAAAAAAAAAAAAAACAAAAAAAAAAAAACTGACAAAAGTGTATATAAATAGAATATATGATGTACACTTACAGCACTTGCGAGGGCCCTTTTTCAATCCACAATTAACTTGCGAGAGAGAGAGCGAGAGAGTCGCTAAAGATAAATAGCGCGGCGCGTCTTTAGCTCAGCCGATTTCACTCTCGTGACCGACGTTGTTACGAAAATTCATAAATTCATTGAGTTCATGAGGGATTGGCTCCATCGCAAAAAAAAAAAGAAAGAAAATAAAATGTTTAATGGAGATGTAGTTTGAAAATTCACCTCAAATATCGTCGATCAAACGACGAGATTGAGAGATGTCATTTTAAAAAATATTATCCACTCGATGATTCAGTTCAATATTTATCATTCGGTCACGAAACAACACTTTGTTGCGAAACTTTAATAAACGCCCTCTATTTCGTGAATAACATGAAATTACCCTACGCGCACATTAAATTCATAAATTTTTCTATAAATTCAATGCCCGTCACATCAATACGTCCATACATTTGACGTACACATATAACAAGGTAATATATATGATAAAGTAATAGCGGAGGCGCGGCCCTCTGGACGAATCATCGAGTCGAATAGGTCTGTCTGGGTCTGGCTGGACCATACGACTCCGAGCGCGCGCGGCGGCAGAGAGACAGAGAGAGAAAGAGATAGTGAAAGAAGAGTGCTCGTATAAAATAGTCGATCTCTCTCGCGTCAAAGATGAGAGGACACAGGACAAAAGCCCCCGTTGAAGAACTCTTTGATATCGGGGACTCTCGCCTCCTCCTCCTCCTCGATGCACGTAAACATGTGTGCGCGTAAATACACATGTAGCTCTATAATACACGAGTACACACGGCTTTAATCGTATGGCACATCGCGAGCAAGCAAACACGCGGGCGCGCGCGTCCCGTTGATGACTTTAATGTCTGTATCCGTGCCAGTCGTGCTGGCAGTTATGCCAGCGCGCCGGTTCGTCCAGTCGATTTTCTCACGCTTCGATATCCGTTCGGTTTTACGCTCCACACACAACTTGCGCTTCGAAGGGAAAGAAATAAAAAAAGGGGGGTGGGGGGGGGGGGGGGCGGGGAAAGATAGAAAAAATGAAAAAAGTTAATAAGGAAATAAAGACGACCGAAAGAAGGGTCAAACGAAAATGATAAGACGATCGATCGTTCGCAGTAAGAGACAAATTTACTGCTCGATTATTGCGGAACTAAGATTTCATCCGAAGGGCTTTTACTGCATTCGGAAACGAAGGGAAAGCTGTGGCGGATGAGAGCAAAGGGAAAAGGGATTGAAAAGAAAAACGGTGGCGAGTTTTTATAACCGAGTTTTTAAATTGGAAACTCGATTCGTGACACCTGCCGAAATGAGCGATCTATACAACGCGCATTCGCCGCACCATTTTATCATAGAATTTCCCGATCCGGCGCGCACTCGTACACGCGTGGAATATTCAGATCGAGGATTCCTATCGCACAGGAAGTTGGCTCGCTGCCTCCTCCCCTCCCCCGGATGCTTAAGCCTTTTTCGATGCTCCCTCACGACACAGAGTCGCCCCGCGATCGCGAAATTTTCGACCTTTAAATAATTATTGTTTTTTCGTTTTTACGATTTACGAATCCTGACGAGCCTAATACAATTGTGACATATTGGAGCAGCCTAACACACTCGGATCGAGAAGCAACAGGAAAATAAAAGTTTCGCGCGTCACGCAACGCGTCAGAGCACACTGTCCGTGGGCTCTCTCGATGCTGCAGACGCAATCGTACCTCGTCTCTTTGCGTACACGCACGCTGACACTCCCACACGGATACACCCACACAAAGAGTGCACACTAATATACACGCATTTACGCACGCACACGTTTCACGTCTATCCTTAATACAAATCGTGCTTTACTTTTATACACCCGTACCCCCGTCAATGCACACATACGAGCGAGCCTCGTGTGCATACATTCGTACAGACGTGCATCCAAATGTATAGGTAAGTGGAGGAGGTGATAACTTTATAGGGCCTCTTTCCTCGTGTCTCACTCGTACAGCAGTCGCTCGAACACACGCCAAAGCATTCGCTCCTCTCAAGTCAAATATATACGTACTTATTGCCATAGAAACAAACGCGATTCTATACGGTTATTTAAGGTAGATCATGCTCGAAGGATCGTATTTTATGGGCGTCCGAATTGGGGCGATTTTTGCTTTCCTATTAAATATATTAACACTCTGAATTCATGCCAGAGTTATTAATTCATAATCGTAAATACGTTTTTTCAATTTTTCGTTTTTCTGTGGCGAATGAAGTTACGAGCCATTAAGTAAACGGGGATTCGTCGCTGACCGAACTACAAATTTCACTCGTCCCTGGCTGAAATACTAGTTTTTTTTTTTTATGTAAAAAATCGCATTAGAGAGGGCAAAGGGAAAACACAGAGGGGAATGGATCGAGATAAAAGTTTTGATAAAAAGACAGAAAGGCTGGGACAGGAATATGGCCCGAGCCAAGAAGAAACGAAACGCTGAAATAAGCAAATGTGAGGTTACGAGTGCTTATTTTACCAATTTCGTTCAATCGTAACGTAACATACTTTTATTACTGCTGGTAAGACAATCGTCTCGAATTTTTTTTCAAATCTTCATTAAATACTTCATTGTCGTTGTGCACTTTTTCATAAACTTCGTAAGAGGCGTTCATTCGTTGTATGGAAAGATAAACACGTTTATGTAAATAACCGATAAGACGAACCCCTTAAAATTTGATGTGCTTGTCAGTCGACTACCCATTTAAACTCTGTGTAAATTTCAAGGCTTTCCTAAATAATCGTTTTTTGCATGAACTACCTTAAATTAACTTTTTACTGTAGAATGTGAGAAGAAAAAATGTTGAGATATCCATTCGGATAATGGATGGTTTCGTGCTTGGATTTTTGGAGCCAAATTTCATGAGTTCTCGTGACAATATTTTTGTAAATTATGTGGTTTTGTGGAAAATATCAACGAATTCGTTTGCTGTTGGAGATAATTGTCACATTTTTGTCGAGGAAAATTGATGCGAGCCTTATTTTCGTAGCTCAATGTCGCAATCGGTCGGTGCTCGGGATCGTTGGATTTGAATGAAATTTAAGCCTGAAGCTTGAAACCAGAAGCGCGTTTTTGATTTGAAGGGTGAAGTTTTTGTCGATTTTTTCAGTGTTGTTCAGTGTTCAAATGAGTTTTCGATAACTAATTCTCTAAGAATTTCATCGCATACTTTATTCGCTCCTAACAAAAACGACGATTTTCATAGCGAATACGTTGAGGTCGAAAACGATCCCCCGGTTTGAGCTTCAGCAGATAAAAAAAGTTGCTTTTAACAATTGACAAAAATAGCGAGTCTCTACGAATATGAATCTAAAGGAAAATAACTGAATTAGTTTTCAAAGAAAAAAGTGCTGTTTGAATTGCAACTAAAATCAGAATTTTAATACCGCGGATCACAGCGGTAGAATTTCACGTGAATTCAATGTTAGTTATAAAAATATGTCAAGATACAAAAAGAGACGAGAAAATGCGAAAAATTCGCTCTCCGTATTCGTAAAATTGAACAAAGAAATTTCACTTAATTAGATCGAGGACTTGAGAAGAACTTGAGGAGGCGAAGCGAAGTCTTGCGAATTGATAAAATCTACCTCCTATGTATATATACACGATACACAAAATACAGACTCTTCGTCCGCTAATTTCCTTTTGCGCGAGCGATGGAGGCTATAAATAAACTCGCGAGAGTCGACACTGCAGCCTCCCTGAGAACGGAAAGTAGCTCGCCTTCGGGCTGTTCCGTAACGAATTCTCGGGATCGCTCAGTATGTCCGCGGTGTTCTCACATCTCACAGTCGCTTATACTTGCTCACACGTATGATACAATCAAATGCAAACAGCCTCGCGCGCGCGCGCGCGCGCGCACACACACACGCGCGCATGCACTCGCAGTTTTTATGGCACACGAATATGAGATATATTTACTTGCAAAAACGTCTATTTTCAACTTGAATTTCCATTTGGAGCTAAGTGAAATGGAAACAATTCAGTAGCTTCGGAGAAGAGCGAATTTTTTATTTTAAATTTTCTGTTTTGCACCTGTGCTCGTCGCAATAATGGGAAAAATAACAGTGGGTATTTGCAGATAAATTGAAATGTTGCTGGCAAATGGTAATACATTGAAAAGTAAACTGCTTGAGAAGTCGAATGAATGAAGAAGAAAAAAATTGCTTAAGAATGGAGAAATAAGTATCGCGTAGGATTTTTCATCGATATTGCTCGAAAATGCTTCCCAGGTCAAATTTGTCAAAGATTTTTGTTCGATACTTTCACGAGAAATGCGTTCCATATGTTGAAGGAGATTCGGTTGACTCTTACGACTCCAAACTCCGAAATTTTTTCGTAAGAGATAATTTTCTTTTTTTTCTTAACAGCAATTATTAAGCTAATCCGCATTCTGACATTTCGTCATTCGATTAAATTCATTCGATTTTGACAGAGCTCGTTTGGAGGTATCTTTTGAAACTCGAAGTAGCCGGTGGCAGCCACCGGCTGGAGCTCACTCACTTTCTCTACTGGAAAGAGAAACATTTAGCGAATTTGTAGAATCACCACGCGATGTGAAAAGTCATCCAAGATTTTTCATGCGAAGGAGCAAATAAAACATTGGATGCGCGTCTAGCATCACGCTGCAAGTGAATTTTACAATTTCTTTTACACCATAAATTTACTTAAACGACCCTCCCGACGGTCACTGGTAAACACTTTTTTCAAAATTTATTCCAACTTTCGAAAAGTGCTACACAGACTGACATATAATTTCTCGTGTGAATGGAAGAAATACGTGAAAAGGAGTGACGAAAGATCTAATTTTAAATTCTGGGTGGCATCTTCTCTGAGGTCAAGCACACACTCGAGATAAAAGCGAGTAAGTTGAACGAATGATTTAAATTTATATGTGCAATTAACGGAAATAATGAAATTATAATTTTATTTTTTATCATTTTTTCATTTTTATCATTTTATCATTTTTTAATAAGAAATTGTTTCTCATCGTCGATTCTCTATAAAGCATCATAGAAAAACAATGTTTCGTCGTTTATTTGGAACGAGAGTACCACAACACGTGTGATGATACGTTACACTCTGCAGAATCACTGTGAATTACTTAAAAATATATGCAAGTCCTGAAAGCGGAGTGAACCGCTTTCGTGTGCCAACAATTCAGGACTCCAGGACACGCTTTAGATCCCATGACATGTCACTTCACTCGACTCATCACTTTAACAGCATCCGGAAAATTCATCAAACAAATATTTTTCAATCAACCGTTCGTAAATTTCGTTTATATATACGCTTTCGTCATTTTATTGTTTCTTCTGCTCCTTCCAGCTAGACTTTTTTGTCTACTTTTGTACAAATTTTTCAAGCTATTTTCCCACTACCTACAACGTGAATTTTTCAGTCAATTAAAACCGTTTTTGTAAAGAATTTCAGTCGAATTGGCCGCTACTCTTTTTGCCAAACACTGAAACTCCTTATTTTTATTAATTTTTTTAATTGATTTATTTTTATTATCTTTTTTGTGTACTTATTTTTACTTCATTTTTCAATTTTTATCACTTTAAATACTAAAAAAAAAATTATATATATTTGTTGGGTTAAAAAATATAAATTGGAAAAGTTGAGCCAAACGAAGCGTTAGGCTCGACGTTACAACAATCAGACCGAGTCGGGTTTTTAATAGAAGCCTAGTTTCTGTTCGATTTTTCACTGAATTATTTATTTTGGGTAATGTTGAATCGAAGATGGATGAACCATGGAAAATTCACGGAGGAATAGTACTTCGAGGACAAACGAATTCGTCGTTTTGATCACGAGGCGCGCACCTAATGGAGATTGTCAATCACAAATTCTAGGCAGGCGCATTAACCGTGAGCTTTCGGTCACGTGTATATAATAATCGGTCGAAACGCGGCGGCATTCTCCTACGACGTTTCGTATATATCTCCACGCATATACGCGCGTTTACACGTGTGTTGATCTGTATGTACGCGTGGGTGGATTCGCGACTTTATCGCCTCCTCACCGTGTTCATCAGTAAAATCTCCTCTCGCGGATCAAACTCAAACCAGTTTACTCTGGATTTCATTTAGAAAATTCAATCTCCGCTTAGCTTTTTTCGGAAAGATGTCCTCGTTGACAGAAATATATTTCTCGTTATTTAGCCTTTTTCTATGTCGTTCGAAAGTGATTAACGCATTGACCAGAAGTCACGGGTGTGCGTTAACGAATTTGAACGAATGTTTGATGATTTATTTAAATCGCGTGAAAAACTGAAAATTCTTGGGTGGATTTCAATCGCAAAATATTCAATTTTCAATATAATCACATTTATTTTTCTCATAATCGAAAATCATTGAACTTGAGAAAAGGCTTTGTAGTTTAAAACTAAAAAACAGTCAAACCGAGCAGCACCACCGTCGCTTCTCGATTGATAATTAAACAAACAACTGAAAATCCATTCGGCTGGGTGGAACTGAATTTATAAGTGGCCATTGAGCCAGTCCGAGTTGTTAATTCTTTGATAGTTTCTAAATATCTCAGGACTCCGAAACTAGATTATCTGTAACGTGTATTTTATTGATTTACGATCATACAAGAGATCACGATGTACGTGAAATTTTTAGGTCGAGCACAATGTGCAATGTACGAACGTACACGTTCTCACTTTACAAGAGAAAGAAAGAAAGAGAGAGAGAGAGAGAGAGAAAAAGAACTCGAAGAAATTGTTGCGACTGAGATGTATTAGCCGATACGCTCTCTTCTGCTCTTTCAAGAGAAAAAGACAGAACGCAGTTTCATCAACCTCAGTTATGCCGATGTCGGCTGATTGAACTTAAGTAATTTATCGCTCGTGAAGCATTTTTCCTTGCATCGACATTAATCAACCGGCCGCAAAAGCCTCATTGTGCATGTGTCCCGAAGGAGATTCCGAGGCCTTTATTTACATCATACGCGCGCAATCGTTTGAGTATAAAAATTGAAAAAAGCATGCAACGATATAAAAATCATTTGGAACGTTCGATTTCCAAATGATTCAGTAAACGTGCGATTTTCAGTTAACCGATCTCGAAGTGAAGAAAATTCATTGTATCCGTACAATGAACAAAATCTAAAATATAATCCCGTGAAGTGACACTGAAAGTGAATCAAAGCTGAGATTCACGAATTCGGTTGTAACAAAAATATTCCGAAAATACGTCTCGTTCATTTTACACTCATTTCGAGGGTCACCATTTTCCATGACTTTTTCAATCTGTTAATGAAATATAAACTAACATTAATACAGAATTTGAAATAATTTTGAACCAAAACGATTGTGAACGATCAGCAAAATAGTTTTTTCGGTTCCGAACGCTTTGCCTCCCCGTTTCACACCGTTAGATTCATAACTTCGTGGACACCCTGTGCATAGTGCGCGGATAAGCACAAAATTCATACAGAAACGGATCGTATGCCCATTAATTTGTGCGTGGGGCGCAAGACTTCAAGTTTTGTGATATCATCCGTGTGCTCGTGCCGAAAGCTGGAGAGCGAGAGAGAGAGAGAGAGAGAGAGTGAGAGAAGAGCAATTGAGTCGAATTAAAAGATAATTAGTCGGGCTAACCGAACGGGCAGACAGCTGGACGCAGATCCACTAAAAGACCGCTCTCTCTCTCTCTCTCTCTCGCGGCTCGCGAATCATCACTGTACACATTTGTACACGCACAAATATGAGGATACGTATGTACACAGAGCGAGTTTTATGACGCGGGTGATTCCGATTCACCACGAGATGAGAGGCAAGCTTTGAAATACCGTACGAGCTTGAAACGGGAGCTTCAGCCTGGCGTGATTCTTAGCAAAGCCGGAATACACGAAATACGAGAGGAACGTTTGGATTTCGAGAAATGAAAGAGAAAAAGGCTACGAATTCGTAGTTTTAGCGAGAGAAATCCAAGCTTCGTTTGATCTTTACGAACAAAATATAAGCCAAAGCTCGATATAAAAAATAAATTTTATAACACGGAGAATGGAGTTTTTGAAAAACTTGAATTTAGAAACCTACTTTTAGCCCACTCCGTTCTTGACATCTCGACAAACGTCACAATTTCATTCTTACTAATGTAACAGATGGTAAGAACTCACCGTGATCATATTTCTTCAAGTGTTCTCCCGTCGACTATTCGAAAAGCACAAATATACTGCGATCAACGGTACAGTGAGGAAGAAGATGATAAAAACTCCTCGACAAAATGTACTCGATATACTTGGGACGACTTCTCGCAGGGTTGTGATGAACGCTCAACGACGTAACATCTCTAATATATAGGACTGATAAACCCCCTTTAGTGGACTCTTTTCACCACGGGTGTCCCATACGTTCTTTAGATACGAAGCTTCGAGGGGTTGAGCCGCGCCGGTGGTAGGGAGTTTTAGGGGGAGTAAAAAATACACGCGCTTGTCATCGTCGTGCTCCACCACCCTTCGACGTCTTCGCGCTCATTTGCAATCTTTTCCTCTCTTCTTACTTTATGCGTGGAGGGATCTTGTGCGTATATGGGAAATTTAATGTCAACTCGTCTCCTCTTAATTTACAATTTTTCTCAAATTTCGACCTCCTTTCTTCGTATCTCCTCTGGTCGATCGTTTCGTTCCTGATTTTTCAGTTTTCTCATAACTATACGCATTTTCATATTGACAGATTCGTAGGCCAAGATTTTTCTTGACGTTTGAACAATGATCCATTCGTCTCCTGTATTAGGATTTTAAACGTGGGACGCGCCCACGAGTCGTTCGAATTTAAAGTTGCTTCAATAAGGGCTGAAATAAGGGGAGGGATGTGAAGGCCAAATTTTCTGGAAGTAATTCAGACGAGGGCTTAACACGGAGTTCCTTTTATAGATTTATCTCTATAAATAGCTATACAAAAGCCACTTGAAGTACGCCTCGTCCGCCGCGAACTGCGCATCGTTTCCTCTTACATCTTCGCCCCTCTTCGCCTGTTCGTTCGGCTTCTCAAGAATTGCACTTTCGGAAGCTCGATAAATACAACAGTCATTGGCAGTTCTGCAATCGTCTATGCAATCGCTTCGATCGAATTATTGGAAATGATTACTTTATTTCATGGTGGTCAACTCATTTCATCATATTTATTACACAAGAAAACAGCTTTTGAATTTTCCAATTTTTCCTCATTGTACTTATAAACAGCTTTATGCGTGGGTAGCAAAAAGTGATGCACGCCGAATTATACTTCGTTTTATTTTCGAGTCTTATTCATCGTGTCAGACTAGCACTTACTCATAAGTGGAAATGTACTGTAAATCACAAATTTTCACAACAAGCATAGTAAATTCTATGATAAATAGACGAATATACACCTGAAATTTTACCATAGTTTTTCATGCTTGCCCGAGCATACTTTACAATATAAACATTTGAAGTGACTGAAAAGATTTTTTACTATGCTTATAGAGATAAAACTCTTGAGATTTTTAAATAAAAGGTATTGGGTATTGGTTTTTATACCATGGTGGATAGAACAATTCTCATTACTGCTCTTCTAATAAATGCTGCAATCTCGATACTATATTCCTAGTACTTTCCTCTAGAATTTTCGGCCTCGTTTTCTCCGTGTAGTTTGGATGAAAAAAGTTCATTTCAAAGTTGAAAATATTCCTAATGGCCAGCCTACCTATAGGAACGCTATATTTTCCATAATAAATGAACTAAAATAAAAACGGTGATGAATTATGCGAGATTGTCGAAAATATCGAGCCCCAAGGAATGTGAACGAGGAAAAAAGCTTTTCGAAAAGGCAATGACTGTGGTCCAGTCTGCTTTTGGGTTTCTACATTCCTGGATGCGTTGTTGTCCACGGTCAGACACCGACACATGCAAAAAGCCGCGCACGGGCGCCCACGTATACGCGCAGTTGCGGAGCAAACAAGAAGAGAGAAGGGCAAAAGAGGCAATTTTCATCTCCTGCGCGCGACGCACCTTCTCCTCGCGTCAATTCGCATCCCCCTTTGCGTCGTCAACGCGACCTAATTGTAACGCACGTTGCTCATTTTCTCTTGTTCCTGCTGCCTCCACCGGGCGGTGTATCTCGCTGGATGTCGCCAGAACACGCGGACGACGAACAGACGCGCTGGAATGAACCAGGGAGGGAGAAGTCCTCTGTAATCTTAGATAATAACGAGAGCAGCACACGTTGCGACGAGAGCGAGAGAAAAACGAGTCATTCTGTCTTTCTTTTCCGGGAATAAGAAGCCCTCGTTGATCAAGGACCTTTACAGGGTCTTCTGACTTGGCAAGAACGCTCGTATAAACAGTATTCCACACGGAGAAACGCTCCGGGTAAAACGGCGGTTAACTAATGGAAGACTGCCCTTAAATTCTACAGGATTCGCCAAATATCGCACAGACATTTTTACGAGGCAAATTATCATGCTGTTTATCGCTGGGTTCGTTAATTCTGGACCGTTTCGGCGAGCTCGCTCGACCTTTTCATGGATTTTCACGCGACTCAGGAAACTCGGAGTGCTGAGGATCTTTCAAAGGATTTATTTCAATCTTCTGGAATAGTTTCATAGAACTTTGACTGCTTTTGGGACCGAGCCAGTGGCGCGGAGTGCTGATTCTGTGGGGGATGTTGATTTGACGTCGACCCAACTCGAAGCTCCTGAGCTATCGCGGCGTTTACGTACACTTGTGCGATGGGCGGAAAAATTGAACATTTTTTTACCTACGTATTCTTCGAGTACAATGTCCGAAGAATATTTTGAGCGTATTTCATCTGAAGGATTGACGTCTTCATCGAAAATAAAACGAACGAGGATTTCAGTCCAGGAATATTAAGCGGTTCATCTCGCTCGGTACAAGTTTTGAAACATCCCGTAAGAAGCGCAGCGTCGATGAGCAGTAGGACGAGTTATTTAATCACGCGAAATTTGAGCCACATTGTTTACTGCATTCCGATACGTTCTCCAATTGAAGTCGATCAAACTAGTCGATTTTAATTTTTTTACTTTTTTATTACAGTAGTCGAGAAAAAATGGGGTTTTTTCAATCGCTCATCCGTGAAATTTGCATTTGAAATGTATTCATGTGATTTATGTACATCTCTCCTCATCGGCCAACAAAAAAGTCTGCTCGCGTTCACTCTGTTAGATTCGTATCGTCGTCGTATGCGCTCTGAAAGGAGGGAAAAAACACCGCGTACGCAGGAGCATACGTAAATACGTGTTTGTGTCTAAATAGGACGCGCGCGTATATTCACAACAATATCCTCGAAGAACTTTGAATCCGAAAGGCAAGAGTGCACGCGTGCTTACGATCTTTTAAATTCCTGGCTTCTCGTGTATCGCTTACTCGCGGTGAAACCGCGCGCCGATTCATGCCAACGGCAAAACTATTCGTCCCATTGTGAACGGAATGCAAATTGAACTGTGCACAAGTCTCTGCGGTAGATGCTCATTTCATTATGCATTTTTGACCCTCTTTACTCTCTTCTTCTCTCTCTCTCTCTTTTTCTCTCCTCCGACACTTTCCCCTTTCACATTCAACGATTAAAATCTTCATTCGCGAAACGTCATTTGAATTTAAATAAATATATTTTCGACTTTTACGCGTACTCAATTTCGGAGAAAATGCTTTTCTGGTTTAAAAATTTCATTCGATCAAATGGGCCATATTTGACTTTTCGGTCAACTAAATTTTCCCTCTTTCAATGATTTTTATTAAATATTACTCGCACACAGTAATTGACGATTGAAGCCTGTCTGAGCTGCTGACGATAGAACCATTGTAAGATTATATTTGATTAGCGACACTGTTGAAACGTTCTCACGGTCAGATCCGAGAAATCAAGACGTCACGATTAGTTCTTGACAGGAAAGAAATTCATTCGAATTGAAAGCACTTGGCTATGATGATGTAACTATTTCGCACTAATTATCAGACTTCTTGGTTCACGTGGATACGTATCCTCGCGTGAATATGGCCAGCAAGTTTTAATGATGCTCGGATGAGTGATATTCAAATAGCTTTTACTGATCTCTCATCGTCCATCGTCATGAAAATGACAATGAAACAGCAATTAAAAGTCCTGCTTTAAAAAGTCAAAAAAATCTATTGTTTTCGGGAATGTTTTTGGATAGACGGAAATGACTCACCGTAGCGAACTTTTCGGTAGAGTTTTTCAAGGCCATTTCAAAAGTACAAAAACATTTTTTTAACGCGAGAAATACTGATTTGTACATATAATTTATGCGCAAAGTCCGATTGTCGAAGTTTCTCAGCTGCGTACACAATGCGGAGATCGTAATTATTATATGCAACAAAAATCCCAATTTGTTTTTTCCATTTTCATATATATTTTCATTCCATACGAAACTATTAAAACCCCAAAAAATTGTGAAATTTTATATTTTTCGCGAGTTTGAAAAAAATGATCTTGAAAAAACTCCTCGTAAAAGAGTATTTCTTGTTACAATAAATAATGCATTTTCGTAACCCACGTAGCCAGTCTTTTTCGAATAATTGTATTATGGAAATTTATCGGTTTTTTATTGAATTTATGAATATTTATGAATTTGTGGCTCTCGTACAAAATCTCTTTCTCTCTCTCTTTCTCCCTCCCCCCGGTGGCGAGAGCGCGAGCATTGGCATGTACTCAAAATAGCGCATGCAAGGTTGCGCATTGACTACACGAACATTGCCACGCTGGAATGCGTATCTTACATTCACGATACGTTTGTGCTACGGCGTTTACGCCTCGCCCGGTACGCGAGTTGACTCCGCTATATGATTTTATAATCTATAGTTATAACTCGATCCAACGTATATTAACTCGATATAGGATATATGCATACATGTGTATTATACGGATGTATGTATAATGATAGCGGTTCGCGTTCTCGCTGCCACGCTGTCTAGGCGAGCAAGTCATACGACAAAACCAAACCGCGTACATACACTCGTTGCCTCTTTCTCTCGTTAAGTGCACACACTTGAACAAACATACGAGACATTCCACATTGAAACGACTCGATGTTGACCCTTCCTCGCCACTTGCATTTCGCAGCATCGAGAATTTTCATTCTCCCCATAATCAATGAGAATTCCTTACAATAAATATTTCATTTTATTCTTACATTTTTGTTTTCACGAGATCTAGAAATTAAGGCGGATCGCATGCCCGTAGGATCGTATTTTATGGGTGGCTAAATTGGATGGATTTTTACTTCCTAATTAAATATATTATCACTCTTGATTAATATCAGATTTATTCATTCAAAATTGTGATTCATCGTACTATAGTTTTTTATGTGAAAATAAATCGCTTTAGAGAGCGCAAAGGGAAATGGATAAAGAAAAAAGTGTTAATTAAAAGACAGAAGACTATTGACAGGAATGGACCAAGCCATGAAGAAACGAAATGCCGAAATAAGCAAATGCGTGAGCTTACGAAGTGCTTATTTTACCAATTTCGTGCAATCTTTAACGAAACACATTTTTATTACTGATAAGACAATCGTCTCGAATTTTTTTCCAGATCATCGTTGTGGTGTACTTTTTCATAAACTTCGTAAGAAGCGTTCATTCGTTATACGGAAAGGTAAACGATTTTTTACGCATAGTTCTCTGCGTGTATTTTTCTTCACATTTAAATACGTTTATCTGAATAACCAATAAGACGAACCCTTAAAATTTGATATGCGTGTGAGTCGACTACCCATTTAAACTCTGTGTAAATTTCAAGACTTTCTTAAGAAAATCGTTTCGTGCATGAACTACGTGAAGGTCCACTTAAATAACGGTATTTTGAGTCCGGTTATTTGTTGCTCGAAAAACACCCTGAAAAGGTCAACATTTTAAGGTCTTCGGTCCTCAAAATTTTCATTTTATTCGGTTTTCTTTGTTGAGTGGACTTTTCGCTTCGTTTCGTCCATCGAACACTTGAGAATAATAATAATTGTGGGAAATTTTGAAAGAAGCTATTCGCAATGACTCACCGAAGTATATTCGCGCGTTCGTTCTCCGCGTTTAATCTCCAACGAAGTATCTAAAAAGTCAATCGTTTCCCGTCCTATCGTCCCGCGATTATTCGTTTGCGACATTCTAACGCGACTCGCGCGCACCAGCTCAAACTAATCGAATGGAAAAGCAGTTTGGTGCAACGCTACTGTACTTTATACGCGAAATATAACGTATGCACATATTTGCACCGAGGTTGCACCAGGAATTTGTAATTATTATAAACTTGATATATACGGGTTCACGCCCGAGAATCGTGTTGGCTTTTGATCGCGCGCGCGTACGCGCGGCACCCTCTTACGCTCAGGCTCGCACTTTTCTTCGAGTTCATATGCTATACGTTCATTCGAACATTGTGAGATGAAAAAATACAGCTTGATGCACAGAACGCAAAGTCCGAGAGGAAAATTCAATGTTTTCCGGAACCACGATACTTTTGGTCAACGTTTTCAGCTTCGAGGAACTTTCGACTACTTTCACTGAAAAAATCATCTCGAATCCGATCATTTTTCCAACTTATTTTCAAGCATTCATTAGTTTTTCAACGTTTCAAGAACTTGGCTCGTTTTTTATCGCGCTTTTCTCATCGCGCTGACGACTGACTGACTATTTTGTATAATTGAGACTTTGTAGGAAACGAAGAAATTCGAAAAGTCTCGAGCAAGCCTCGATTTCATTGATTTTTGAACAGCTCTGTAGTACGCCTGTGCCGGTGTGCTTGCACACGTATTATTGTACATATATTAAAATATACTTGACGCACCGGTTTTCGTTCGATGCCACGCTGTCTAGTCGAGCCCCGAGCCTCTCCACCTCAAACTCGATCCACGTGAAATAGTCTTTCCATCCGTGGCATGTTTCATGCCTCGATCTTTCTCGCTCCAGTGCACCTTCTGCTCATTCATCTATTCATGAATCTCGGCATTTTCTTACTCTCCATAAGTATATTTTCCCCGAGACTCAGACTCCTTCGTAGACTATGAAACATTAATCCTCGCCGAGAGTATCAATCGTATATGGGGGAGACCCGAGAATTCCCTTACATTTTCAAGCTCGTACGGCGTGTGCAGTGGAAGAATAAAAAAGTGTCGAAAGGCTCGTATCAATTCGGAATCGGCTGAAATCCTCTCACAAATTGGTCCCCTCGAGTAAAAGCATTGGTAAATACGAGTTTTTATAATTCCCTGATTTTCGATGCGTCTCTCTCTCTCTCTCTCTCGTTGAATTTTTCAATACAAACTAATTCAAGGTGTATACCGACCCATCGAACTACAATGTTGCTTTTTTATCGTCACCTCTTCGCCATCCTCTTAGTTTTCCGTTCGCTTAAGATGCTGCGGCGTGTCGTCGCACAAATCGAGATTTCTCGCTAAGATTAAAAGGAACGAGAGCCTCTCGAGCGAGGCCTCACCTGCGCGCACGATTATGCACGATATGTGTAAGGGAACGATTGTACACTGCGGCTCGCTCCTTACACACGATATGATAATGCATCCGGTCTATCTCGATATGCCCACATTTGTATACTCCAACCGATAACATCGAAGAACACATTTTTCATATCATCTGCTGGATAAGAATCGTAGTGAATGGAGTCAAGTCATGAACAAGTTTTGAGGACTCTCGCGGAGCTTTCGCTTCCTCGTGGAGAAAGTCATTTGAAAAATCATTTCGTTTTTATTTTTTTTTTTTTTCTTCTTCTTCTTTTTCAATATCTCCAAAGACTTTCGGCAGCAAAAATTCTAGAAGGAAACGATTTATTGGAACTTTCACACTTTCTTCAGTCAAAATGTAGGAAAAACGATTTTTTTTTTGCATTTCAACGAATTCATTGAGTGGTTTGATGAAACGTTTGTTTCCATAAGAACTTTAGTCGCGGAGGAGCGGCGTCGGGCTGTAATTTTTTTTCGAATATTTGTCGGTCCTCGCGGACACTAAACTTCGATCGAGTCCGACGATAATCCAAGGCTGACCGAACGAGTCTTTTACTACTGGTGCGACACGCAGCGTTGGACAAACGCCGACGAAAACTAAGCCAACCGGAACGGGCTTTGAAAATCTGTAGCTATGAAAAAAGTTGCTTTCGTAATCGATGCTAAAATCGCAGCTATTTTTAGTCAATGCATTTCGATTCGGTTCGTCATTTTTTATGAAGGACAGCAATTGAAAGGAAAATTGTATCGAAAACGTCCGCCGCAATAACAGGAGCAATTTTTCGTCGTTTAATCTGGCAGTTACCCAACAATTTTTAATTATTCCTTAGGCCGAGTAAATTTCAAAGAAAATAGCGTGAGAATCACAGTAGCGTTTTAATCGAGGTAGGAATATAGACGAGTACGAGCGTACGCGCGAGATGCATTCGCTCGTGCTGAAGTTGTTAAAATGTAGGCTCTCGTTGGATACGCCGCAGAAAAGAGCGGCGTTACGCGTGAAAGGATATGAGCGGTGGCTGCTCCTCGCGAGAGTGCTCAAGAAAATAGAGATGGAGGGATAGTGCTCGTGTACGAATGCAGCTAACGCGCTTAGTATGTTAGCATCATCATGAGATTAGGTGCCAAGCGGTCTGCCTTTCCCGCGTTCCTATCCCCGCATGTATGAGGCATTTCATGTGAAAGTTTCCTTTCGAAATTCTCCTCCCGTTTCTCCACTGCTGCGAATATTTATCAATTTTTCATGAGAATAACGACGGAAATTTCGATTATTCCTTTCCGAACTTGTCAGCTTACGATTAAAGTGCGTGAATAATCCGGGAATATAAATCGTGGCTTATCTCACTTGACGAATGTTGCAAGATTTTTTATTTATCCTCATTTCACAATCAAATATTCTCCTCTAGTTCGATAAATATAATGCGAGGAACGGGGCGAGATACGAAGATTTTTTTCAATACCGCAGATCGATGAGCCGTTGCGCCGAGCGACTGGGGCCCTCGACCCATTCGGGGCTTCTAATCATATTCCCAAACGCGATTTTTACCAGAGACTCTTACCATCCGTGTATTATTCCTGAATGGCTGCGTGCTATTTTTGTATCTACAGAGACGCTTTGAGAGACACGTGTGATCGTACGCGCATGGATAAAATTAAAAAGAAAAGAAAAAAAAAAAGGCAAAGAAGAAAAAAGAAAACAGCGAAGAGTTCTAAGAAAACGACGAAAGAAAAAGAAATCGAGAGACTAAATCAAGTGGCTGGGCTCCCCCGAGCTCGAGGCACACATCCCGAACGATGAATACGCACACTCACAATCCACTCAGTTGCCATACGTTTGATTAGCCTCGCTGAATACACTTACAGATTGAAATTACTATCATTTCCTGAAGATGAGCTCCGATTTTAGCCTACCAAAGTGTCGCGTCTATGTTTGAGAATAAAAGTAAGGAATAACACAAATTTAGCCAGACCTCCCTTTATTCAGTCAAGACGAATTGATTGGTCCTCACTGACGTCAAATAAAAAATCTGCTTCGAATACGAGCGACACTAAATTCTTATATTCAAATCACTTTATATTGAATGTCAAATCCCACATGCGCCGCACCAATTTTTATTGCTTTCCCTCGGTCGCGATGTCTTCTCGACATACTAATTTTCATCTTACACGCAAGACACCATTTTTTTGCGTCAGACTGACGCCTTCCGCGAAGAACGTTTTTGGCACGAAATACTTCCGGATATAACATTGAATTGTACTCTCGAATTAACAACGCGCGGAATGAAAAAAAAAAAGACCTTCGGTTCTCCGTTTCCTTGAATCTCGTTTTTCCCACGTTCGACGCGACGATAGTTTAACGACTTCTTAGCTGCTCCCATTATTTTGCTTGTTAACAACTCGCTCTCCGGCTCGTTTCAACTTCCTCGTTCACTAACAATTTGCAATCGCGATATTTGTTTCGTAAGATTACGAACTTGTGCCGCTTTGTTTTTAGTTTTTTTTTTTTTTAATTTTTTTTCTTCTTTTCGTCGACGTCCGCAGTTATGACTCGCGAGGAAATAACCAATTTCGCGTACTTTTTCTATTCTCTGGTGCAACGGCGAGCTCATTTTTCATCAGATTATTAAAATAAATTATCATTATTTATGTTGCGATTCAACGTCGATGAGGAAAACAATTTTTCACAAACAGCTCCCAATTTTCACGAGCTTACTGTTGTATAACTATGAGATCTCGATAAGAGTTTATAACGAAATAAATGAAACCGCCTTTTCGCATTCGTACGCGCTCGCGCGCTTACGATCTCGCTCGTAAACGAGTCATTGAAACGTTGCTCCTTTTGCTCCTTTGCACTTTGCCCCGTTTCCAACATTCTCGATCGTTTTCAGTGCGTTCTCTCCGATAATTCTGCCCGATTTACGTCAGTCGTGACTCACCATTACGTCCTATATGCAAACGGACTCGCCAAGACTCGATCATTTTTGCTCCTCGCGAGCCTCTTTTATTTAATTCCGCGAACTAAGATCGTAGATATTTCATCCTGGTGGATAGTTTAACATATTTTAGTCCGAGCAGAGCGATTGCTCACGCCGGTTTCGCGGAGACGACTCCGCCTCTCAAAACAGAATAATTAATTGATGCCAAGTTGAATTGACTGTATATTTACATATCTAACGGCTGATTAAGATCAGCATTATAAATGTTCTTCATTGAATGTCGAGTCTGAATTAATTATGTTTTGATCTAAAGATAGATTTATCATAAGGTAAGGTTTTCGGGCTTCGGCATTGTAATTCAAAATGCTTTTCGAATTTTTATGCCAAATAAATAAAATATGCAATACATTTGAATTTAATTTTCTTACGAAATGTTTTTTTTTCTTCTTCTCTCTTTTTTTTTTTTTTTTTTTTCATTTTCGTTCTGCGCGGTACGTTTATACCTGATAAACGCGCACGTACGTTTTATACTTATTATTCACTAACGTCGTGCTCTCTCAATTGAGCAATGACGTCAAAATATAGCTAAAACGATGTAGTATCTCGATCAATTTCTTATCGTAGTTACGGAAGGGCTGAGCTTCGATTAATAATGTTGTTAGGAATGAAAGAAAAAAAAAAAAACAGACACGATGAGCGACGACGGATACGTATTCCTTGACTCGGCACATTGGCTTCTATATTTGAGCAAGGCGAACAAGTCACTCGTCTAAATGCCATTTTTCAATTACAATTCTCATCGCTACCATTGTTCTCGTATTTTTTTCATCTTGGAAGACGAACGCGATAAAATGAGATGCTAAATGATTCCTACGCAGGAGCGACCTGATTGTTTGTATTACAACGAGGAATCATCGCGACTCGAGAACCGAAATGAGAGTCGAATCAAACTCTGAGAATAAGCGTCTCCCTTAGCTCAACAGGTTTTCCCCCTGAAATCGATTCGTTCCAAAAATAGGCAACGAATCAACGACGATTATTTTTTTTCGAGCTTCTAAAGTTGTGATTCATTATTGAATCGAGATGAGTAACTCGACTCCGACGTTGAAACCGATTACAAAATATTCGTTCTAATTCACGGAAAGCTGACGAGAAGCAACGATGATGATGATGCAATGTTTCCAAAAAACTTTGAATCGAATTGAATTGTTTCGCTCGTCAAGAAAGTCGCGTGGTGTCGGTGCTTGTAACTTTCGAAAAAAAAAATAAAAAAAAAACATAAAAAGTCGCTCGAAGCTTCGAAAAGGACACGCAACAAAATAACGGACAAGGCCAATAATAAACGCGGTTCGAAGAACATTGTGCACATGATTGATAACGTTCTCAATTAGACCGAGGTCACGAGCCTCGTAAAAATTTATTTTTCCTCATGTCGTCCCACCGTTTTATAGACAACGGAAGTAACGAGTTCTACGCGACACAACAAAATTCTGTGTTTTATCTGGAATAATTGACGTTCCTTTATTGATGCTTCGTATTGATTTCTGACAGAATTGGCCCAATAGAAAGCGCGGGGAATGAAACGCACGCTAGAAACTTGCAAGCTTCTCGACATTAGTCATTGGAACTTTCTCAAATTCCTCAATTAATCTATTCCCGGCGAATGTAAATGTTTTAACGCGATTGATCTTTTTATAAATTCGTAGGCTGGCACGAAGCATCGGAGAATATGGACGAGGGAGCAGCGAGCGTTGCTCTTAGCTACGCGAATAATTTCGAGGGGTGCGGGGCCTCGGGATTCAACATCTGCGCTGATTTGATACTGACTCACGGATCTCTGCTTAATGTAAAGGTTACGAGCACTCCGGAAATTGATGATTTTATCGAAAATATGACAGCAGGCGAAGTGAGAAGTGTGCCGATGAGTCTGCGAGAGAATTTAAAAGTTCGCGTTTACCGTCAGCGAGAAGCTGCGAGCAAAATCGATAAAGAAAATAGAAAAATGTCGACGAGGTTTTGCGAAAAATCGGTGGAGAATTCGAGCCTAGAAATCGTCGAGGCTGAAGGTTCCGTTATAGCGGCCTGGAAATGCCCGCTTTTGGATAACACTTTTCGGGAAGTTTTGAGCGGTTGGAGCTTCGATAAAACTCGAAAAAATGAGAGATCGTTACTTCCCATTTTCGTAATTGTACAACTGGATCGAAAAAATCGTCCGAATATTTCCCTTGAAAAAGAGGCCTCGAGGGCTCGAAGAGCTCTCAACCGTTTCGTCGAGCGCATCGACCATCCGCTGATGAATCCACCGCGTGGTGCCAGCCTCGAAATACTATCGACTCCTTTTGGAAATCCCGTTTTTATTAATTCCGCATCACGCGGTGTCGTTAGCAACGTATTTGGAGATGACGGATGTATTATGCTAACAGACGCAAATGCCGTCCCGGGCTCCGAGGGAGCTCCCATCTACGTCATTCAGACCGAGTAAGTCGTTCAAATTATTCATTGACCACCGAACCAGAAACATCGATTCATCATTAAAGACTTTTTTTCAGTCGGACTCTTCGTCGTCAGGATTTTATGGCTCGTGAAATGAATCGATGTTTTCAATTTTTTTTACAATTAAGGCTGGGGGGCGAGGTGGGACACACCTCTGAAGAATCGATAAATCGTTTCACCCACTTTAAAATTGCTGTTAATTTATGATTATTTACGAAAAAATCACTCTCCATACTTCTTTATTGTACATCAAAATTGCTCATTATTTCTGCCACCGGAATTTTCGAGCCACATGTAAAATAATATACGAGTTTATCTCGAGCATGCTATGGATATTTCGATCCGCACTTGGCTATTTATTGAAAGTATTTATTGATTATGTACTCTGTTAAAAAATTTTTTTTCAAACAAGTAACTTTTTTTTAATGCAAATAAATGAATTATTTGTATATTATCTAGTAATTCATTATTGTTTCCATGTAAATATGTTTTTGACATAAATTTAATATTTTTATGAAAACAAATATAAATTTCTTAAAAATAATGGACCGTTAATAGACGAGATTGCACGTTCACTACAAACAATGCGTCAATTTAATTCGGCTGACTAAATAAAAATTTCGACAGAGCTTTCGAATTTTTGCAGCCAAAGTATGTTTTGTTCGAAATGAAAAAAATGTACAATCTTAATTTATAAAGTAATTTCTTTCTTCTTCCTGGAATACAAATTTTTTCGATTAAAGTTTTTTATTTTTATACCGAAGAGTAATGTGATTGCTGGAATAAAAGTCAATTACTTGTTTCAAGTACGTTGCGTTTTTCCAATGGAAAATATTGCATATTTCTCATGAGTAATTTCCATGTATGTCATCAAAATAAAATATTGCCACCAAAAATATTATTTATTTACCACGAAAATATATTATTTGCTATTGGCAGCAATTCTGTATTTAATTTAAATAACGGTATTTAGTTTCAAGAACCTTTATTATAACGACTAATCAATAACTGCCAAAAAAATGATTTATTGGACGTAAAATATTTTTTTATCCAACCCAAATGAAAATATTTTAGTAGCCAATGAATTTCCCTCAAATAATTCGAATTACTTGGAAAAAGAATTTTTTTTTAACAGTGTAACAAGTTTATTTTTTGGTATTTCATCAGGAATAAAAAAAGCTGTATATGCGGAATGGTGATTGCCCCGTTGAGTTGGTGCCGCGGTGAATGGGTCGATTACACATTCGCCGCTAATTTACTTCCTTGCTTACGATCTTTGTTGCGATCAAGATGCCTCGATCGATACGTCGATGAGCCCAAATCGAGAATCGCTGGTACTACTAATTTTTATCACCTACGACGAGCTTTTATCATTTTCATTTTTGAGATAACAATTTAAAAAACAATTGAATAATTTCAACATCGATTAGTAGGCACATAAAAAATTCGCAAACACGCAAACTCGGTGATTTTTTAATTGATCGATCGAAATAAAAAATTAACGTTAACTTGAATCTTTCAATGACCCCGTAAAACGCGATAAGATCGCCAATTAAATTTTTCTACTGATTTTATAGTGAATATATTCAATTGTATTATTTTGATGAAATTCTAATAAAAGTTCACATCAATGACAATAAAATACTTCGTTTAAAAGTTTGAAATGCTTTGTGTGCTTCTCACTCTCAAAACACCAAAAAATTTACTGTAATTTTTAACAACTTTTCGAAAAGAAAAAAAAATTACATGGCAAAACGGGGTACCTCTCGAAAATTTATGAAATATCTTTGTTAATGCAACACTCCAAACCCATTGTTGCACCTTCGATGCTTCTTTTAAGAATTAGTCAAGCTATAAGAGTATAAAAATAGAAAGAACTTTTGGAATAAAATGAAAAAAAGTAAAGATATAAAAAAAGGAAGAAACTGAATAATAATTTAACTTGACAATTTTTGAAAAAATCGAAGGAATTGAAAGAAGGAGAAAAAAGTTTTCGTAATTCTTTCATTACCTCGCTCTGCCTCGGTCTCTCCTACTTGAATTCGACGTTAAATCACGAGCTTTGATTTTGCTAAAGAATTATTGAAAAAGTTAACGCGATAAACAAGGCAAAAGCTGCCCTCGTATAGTTTTATCTTTATCGCGATTTCGATGCAAACTAACAAGGCATTTTCAGATTTGGTAGATCAGAGTTTGGTGTTGGTCAGATGCGGAGGTTCTTGGGGCACCGGTATAATATTCGACGCTGGAACTGGGACGATAATCACATGCTCTCACGTCGTTCGGAAGGTGAGGGTCTTTGGGCGCGACGAGGAAGAGGCTCTCCGCTGAAACTAAATATAGAAGTGATACTTTTGTCACTGAATTCCTCTTAATAAACGGAGCGTTGATATGATATAAACACAAATACACGAGGACATCGGTTTATACGGTTCCAGGCGCCGGAGAGTCGGATCAAGGTCGTCCTTCGTCGTGGCGACGATTCGGTAGCCTCAGGGTCATCACCGACGTCGTCGTCGTCGTCGTCGTCGTCGTCGTGGGCGAAATTGCTTTATCGTACGGCCGAAGAAGAGCCTTACGATGTCGCGGTACTGAAGCTCGATCCACGAGATATCGAACCCATGCTGAGATCCATCAAGATCGCTACACGTCAATCCGCTTTTCGAGGTCAGTGACGAATAGGCTTGAACCATTCGATTCGACTTATAATCCTCTCTTGTAATCGTTCGTTTATAACTTCTATTTTATTGTACTGAATACTTAAAATTATGATTGAAGGGACGATGACAAGCACGAACTCTAAGACAGAAAACCTAAATGTACGTTTTTTTTTCAATTCACTTAAAGCCAAAAAAAACCATTGTCAAAAGCCGGATTTTCAAAATTTTTCGATAGTTTTTTTTTAATTTTTTTTTTTTTAATTTTTATCAAATGTTGCTTTTTTGGGTGCCCAAAGCTTGGATTGAATAATTATTATATCGAAATATAAATTGAAGGAAATATATTTTTTTGCCCAATTTGCGTGAAAATGATATTCAATTTGATGAAAAAAATACAATTTTTTATATCGTTTTTCAAATGGCGAAACATTTTTTGAAATTGGCGGCAACAAATTCTGGTTTCTAATGTTGGAGAATTGAGGATTGAAGAAAGAATAGCCAGTGAATTGTTTCGTTCTTGGTTCTGCCTTATTCAGGTGAATTAGTCGCGAGTGCCGGATTCCCGTTTTTCTCATCGCGTTTTCCAACAATAACGCGCGGCAACGTGTCCGCAATAAGCGATTGTATGTTACGTACAACCTGCTGCGTTCAAAGTGGATCAAGCGGCGGTCCGATAGTCCGATGGTCCAACGGTGAAATGTTGGGAATGGTTGTGTGCAACGCGATCGCGAAAAACGAGACAAAACTCTATCCTCGTCTCAACATGGCCGTTCCCGTCTCCATACTCGAGCCTCCGATTAGCGAATATCTCAGAACTGGCGGTGCGTATAATTGTTGAATTTTTTTTTTTTCACTTTTACACGATTCCAACGTTCTTATCGCTAAACTTGTTCAAATATTTCTCATTTGACGCAGCTTCGTCCAGTGGGAGCTCGCACTTTGCTTGAAATTCTTTTTTTTTTTAGTTCAAGAAAAATGTTAACTCGTAAATTCTTTTGAATTTCTAGGTTCTTTACTTCTGTATCGACACACTTTTTCCTAATGAAAAAAATTTCGTTTACTAAAGTGAACGAATAAAACGAAATTTCATTTTATAACGCGTTTTTGCCACTTTTTAATCCAACCGGCGGAGAGAAAAATTGAGAACACAAGTTTTATTTGTTACAGAAGTCAAAGCTCTGGACGCTCTCGGGAATCAAGATCTCGGAGTTAAAAGAACATGGAATTTTTATCGATTGCCGTCTTCAAAAATCTGAGAGAACAGCAAACATCCCGTCAAAATGAAAAGGACGGAGTATAAAAAAGCTGATTCCTTTATTAAAGTTCTTCAAGTGTACTCGGTCACACAATCAAGAAACAAAAATTCCATTTCTGGGAGGCAGCCCCAAGAGTTGGTCCAAAATAATAATATAAAATTTGATTATCCTCGTTTCGAATCCATTCAAATTCGAATGGCCACACAAACTTTTTTGGTGTAACATTAAAAGATTTTTTAATAGATTGAAAATATATGTGGAATCCTGTCGTCGTCAAAGTAAGTTCAGAATTGCAAATAGACGAGGATACACGAATATTCCATTAGCGTTGGTAAATCAATCATTCGTCATCCGCACAACCGAAAGGTTTTCGCTCGAAAAATCTTTCGTTAAGAATGCGCGAGCATTAGAAGTTCTTTTTAAAAGATAAATCTTGTTCTCTATAAAAGGACAACTTGGAATCCCTGGGTTATCACTAAACGTCGATTGCGCAAGCTTGCGTAAGCTTACCGGCGATTTTGATCGTTCGCATGTATCTAGAATAGAAAGGGTATCGTTAATAATTAAACTCGTTCGCGATTATAAACAAAGCGTCATTTCGTTTATCCCTTTACGTTTTATTTTCGCTTTTCACTATCGAAACTCGACAGTTGCATATCGCGTTATCATATTCGTTAGTGTTTCTCACATTATTGCTATTGACACTGGCAATATTTAAATATTTATTTATAAATTACAAAATTCGCGTTTCAACGACGCCGCTTCTCCCCGTTACGCTTGTGTAAAATATTTCAAATAAGACGTCGATGACAAATGCTTTAGTTTTCTTCGCTCGATTTTTCGATACACTGACAATGAGATTCGATATCGTATACGAAAAATTGTTTTCTTTCCTTTTATATGAAAACTTACGTATTTACAACGTTCTTTTCGGAAGTTTATATCCAAGACGATGCGCTATTACGAATGCAGACTCATTGTCACTTCGACGAACTTTTCAGTCGCGGTTGCGGAGCCAAATAATACACGGAAAAAATGGTACTCCATTTTTTGATTCTCCTCATTCAATCTTTTCGCTTTTTCCCACGAATTGAATGGATAAAAAACAATCAATTTTGTAGATCTTGGCAACGTTCGCTGGGGGACACTTTGAACTGACATTTATTTTCATTGCTTTTTTTAAAACGACATTTCTTTGGCTCAAATTGGTCAATTTTATCTCATCGTCGATGATTTTCAAAGTTTTTATTCTCTCCAATGGATTGCACATCGTTTGAGAACAAACTCACAATTGCGCTTGAAACAAAAACCAGGAAAATGCACGACTGGAGGGGCAAATTCGACAAAAAAATTTGCAGAAAACACAGCCACGAAAGAAGCAGCGGAAATACATGAAAAATGGGCATTCGAGAAGTGGGGCTTGAATATTTTTCAGTAAATCGGCTCCACTTTCACGCTTTATCACAAATTTGACGAAGTAGCAGTAGCCCCATAGACATTGGTACATATAAAGTGTCCCTTTGAGAGCAATACGATTTTTTTTAAGTTAAAAAACGAGTTGTTGATATTTTTTAAAAAACTCTCCATTTTCCTCAAAAATCTGATTTGTTCAATTTTCAAACGAATTAACTTATACTTCTTTCTATGGACGAAAACATGTTTTTTTTTACACTCCAATAAACGCGATGCAAGGTGAGGCAACAACTAGTATAATGCCGAGTGTCTTCAGCATTCAAAAACTTGCAATACTCGTAATATTTCCATACAGTGCTCCATATATTCTAATGCTCCAAGGAAAGTATAATTTTTCATAACGACGAACGAAAACTCAATGAGTTTTGAATACCCGAGGAGTTTTCATAAAAAAAAAAAAAAAAAAAAAAAAATTCTATCAACACGAAAATTTCGAAAATACTCCAACAGCACAAGTTGTTGCACCACCTCTCATTTCAATTTTTGAATGTTTTCGTTTGCTCATTAAGTCAATAGCAGTACGAAAAAAGTCATGGATTTCTCAAGCAATTGCTATTCCATTTTTGCCTTCTTGTCGCCAAACGATTAATTTTAATTACGTGACAATGTATTCTCAAGAGACGTTTGTTGTAAGATAAGTTTCTTTCGATTCTTCTTCTTTGGTGAGCTTTTTTTTCAATTTTATTCTCCGGAATGAAATGCCTACTATTTTCCCACAGTGTATCGCTGTCCTATTGTTTTCTCTTTTCTTTTCAATTCACATTATTTCAAACTTACAGAGTGTTTCGATACATAATTAATGGATAAATATTAATTAACGTGACTGTACATCATCTCGTTACTGTATTATGTACACGGTGGATGGAGTTGAATATTTTTTACTCTGCTTCTTCTATTCTCCTTTGCCGTCCTTCTGCTCCTCCGTAAAGTTTGTTTCACATTTCCAATTTGTCATAGCTTTCGGTAAGATTAATCGAGTTTTTGAAAAACTTGGAATTTTTCATCACTTTTAATTCTTGCATATTCTGCCATCGACCTCGATAACGAAGCGAGCATTTATTTCCTCTTGCTTTGTGATTTATTCCATGGAAAAGTAGGAAAATAACGAGGGATGAAAAATGATGGACAGTTCAGTGATCTATCGTCGATTTTTTTCTTTTCTTTTTTCGATGCTTCAGCCAATACTTCGAACGGTGCAAAAACTTTCGTCTAGGAAATTCTTCTTCCGTTTTATTTTTCGAACCTTAATACTAATCGACGTGTGGTAGTCTCTCGAAGGACGGAAGAATTATTTTATGAGGCACTTCACTATTTTCATTTCGTAACTCTGACCTCCTTTGATTTGGACAAATTTTTAAATTCTGTTCACTCGAAAATTTTGAGTATTGAAAAAATCATTTTTAAATAATCTCCATTGTGTAAGTACTTGAAAATTCTGAGATCCGCATTCGCGACATTTCCTATAAAAAATTCTGCAGCTTTCTTGTGGAGAAAAATCTCAAAATTTACGCTTCTCGTAATCGCCCTTTTGGGATCTTCGTGCACATGTTTTTTTCATAGAGATCACAATTTCAGAGAACAACGATGCACTTCGACTAAAATTAAAGATTTTGGCCTCTTGATTTCAAAGATACACCGATACAAAGTTGAATAACTAGGGAACGAGGAGAATGTTGTTACTCTCCTCAAACTCTAATTTCTGTTTTTCTTCGATAATTGGGTCAAGTATTTACACATTTCAATTGTTTTCATATATAAAAATCTTAAAAATGCTGAAAAACTCCATTTACGTAAATCTTGGAAGAAAATTAAATTTCTCTCGCACGAAAAAGTGAACAATTTTTTACAGATTGGAGTTGCGATTTTTCTTGCTCAGAAAAACATTGAAAAAATTGCACGAATCAAGAGAAGTCAGGCATTGAAAATGAAAATGTCACGCGAAGTGCCATTACGATACGGAGATATCGTCGTAAGTTTCGTGTTCGTAATTTCTATTAAAATATACAAAACGAATGTAGTAAAACAATAATAATGAAAACTCTCAGCACTTGAATTTATTACAAGAAAGAAACTTACGAGTTACCTGAGCCGCGTTCGAACCGCGTTATCGTTCATCGATTTTATTTTTATGTTTATTACATCGATTCTCACATACCCAGTCGCGTTTATCGACTCAACAGACCGCTTTTTTCTCTTTCCATTCGTACTTTTGTAATAATAAATATGAAACGTTCTCACGAGTTGTAATATCCAACCTGCGACGCGTTACGTAATGTAGTGGAATTACAGTCACAGCGTAGCAGCGACTAGAAATCGTTCGATGAAACACCTTATCGAATGCCAATGATCTCTCTCAATCATGAATTATGTATTGATAATATCGATCTTACAATAATATTTTCATGAAAATATTATGCGAAAAGTGCGTTGCTTGAATTAAGTAATGCTCCCAATTCATATTATGATTATAAATTTTGATGGAGTTTCAGGTTTTCATATTTTCATTCCGATTCACTTCGACAGTAATCGATTAGCCAATATATGAGTATTTTCTCTCAAAAAACGAAAAAAATTATTCATGAAATTGGTCTTGAAGTTTGCATCGCATCGAGTAACCAAAATTTCTTGATTATTTTTCACTCAAGTGCCAAAATGCGCACTGACGAGGAGTAAAACGGAAATTCATTTTTGCAATTCAAACAGCCGCAATAAAACAACTTTGTCCACTCAAAAATATTTCGTATCATTGCCTTAAAGGGACAGTTCGATTCCCTGCTTTCCAATGATTCAAACTGAAAATGGAAATCAAAGTTTCGTGCGAAACTTCAAAAGTTACAGTAGCTCGGCCGTTCGATAAAGTACGGTGATCTCTTTACTTTTTTTAGGAGGCGAAATTTTCAATTATTTCATTTACAATTTTGAGTTTTTAACACGGTGGTACCCTATGGGAGAACTCACAATAATATTAATTGTGAAAAAATTGTACAGTGTTCGAGTTTTGGAAAAGTTTACATCGTCAAGAAAATTTATCACAGATTCCGTTTCTTTAAAAAAAAAAACATTACCTCACGGAGCTTTTAAGAAAGAAAACATTAAAAAAATTTAGTTTTTGACGTGTCGAAAGCGGATGTCAGTCATTACGTTGGACTACTGGTAACAGCTGATTGAACTTCGAGAAAATTCGGGAATCACGGGCATTTCATCAAATTTATTTTTGAGACGGATTCACGTGTTTTCATTCGTCTAGTAGCTTCGCCTTTTTTTGAATGCATTGACCATTCCTTTTTTTCGGTGCCATTACGCCGATGTAAACTTTCTTTCGCACAGTAAAAATGTTCACTAGGTCATGTGTATTTGAAGTGTCGGACTCAATCATTAACTAGTCAAGTTGAAGAATAAATTTTATCTTTTATGATATTTTTAAAGCATTTTATTACATTCTTGTGATAAAAATATTCTCAATGCAAGTGTTTATTAATTTTATTAATAATTTAGACTTGAAATTAATCAACATAAAGTAGTTGAAAACTTGATGAGTCATAGAGAGGTCGAACTCAAGAACTCAAGAAACTCAAGTAAAATATCTGCGTTCGGAATAGTGAAAAATACTGAAAACCAAAGAAAACGGTTGTCATTAGGGAATGTTTTATACCAACAATTTTTTCGCGCAACGCACATTTCGAAATATATTTGATACAAAATATTACATCGGGACACTTTCTGTACGAAATTTATCTCGAAGAGTATTTTCGAGGTTTGTTCAGTTGTGTACTGGCAGTTTAGAGACTGAAAAATTGTTTTTTTTTTTTGTTCGAACTGTCGTGTACCGAATCGAACCTGCGACATTGTAAATTTGTGTAACGATCCAACTTCGATCTTATGTCCGACGTTGACCAAACGTTGGAACGAAGGTCATGATAGTGTTAAACACTTTGAATATTTGTGTCTTTTTTTTTTGTTTTTTCATTAATGGACTGGGAAGTACTTTTAAAAAAAGTGATATTCCGCAAATCTTCGGTTCTCTAAATATATACAAATGCACTTATACATTGACATAAAATGTATGCTCGTAACCCGCTGTTCGCGAGTATCGTAAAGCTCTGTTTAATTTTGTTCTCACTCGTCCTTAAAAACGAAAAAAATCGTTTTCACTCTTTGTTTCTTCGATTATCGTAATACTGAGTTTCCTGAGCAAACGAAACTCATGATCGAAGAAAATAAAAAAATGAAGAAAAAATGTAGGAAAACGAAACTGGAACGAATGTTCAAGGAATCGCTTATTGCTGATAGCCATTGGCCTGGGTGTGTGCATCTTGACTGTCTATACTGTAACCAGTAATGCTATCTGGGCTCTGTAGAGAAGCCGCGTAAAGCGGGTTGACCGGTGTTGCATTGGTGTCGAATTGTGTTGAGTCATAGACACTGTGATTCTGGAAAACAAAACATCATTCCGCTTTCGCTTTTCCAACGTAGATCCAAGCAAATCAGAAGTATCATTGATTTTCATTAAAGCCTTCGTTCTTCGTGAGTGTACATGAGTTATTCCATTGGACTCTCAATTTTTCAATTTCGGAAAGAAAAGTGAGCAAACCGTTCGTATGAAAAAATTGAGTACTTTAAAATATAAATATTTTCATTCTTCGTCGATGACATTGAGCTTTTTTCCCAATTTGCGATTAACGTCGTCCCTGAATGGAATATCTCATGTATAGCGGAGAAAAAGCATTTTTCATGGCTGCTACATAAAAATATAAATTTTTGTAAGATATTTGACACGTCACTTTAGTCAATCGCGGGAACAGTCCTAAAAAAATACTTGCAACGTTTGGGGATCTGAGATTGAGGATCCCAAGATAAAGTTTCATTTCGATCAAGTTCGTTTACCTTCCAAAAAAACTGAATTGCATTAATGATTTTTTTAACGATGAAAAAAAACTCCGGATGACTATTTAACAAATGAAATTTCTTGCACTCGTCACTCTCCGTCCGATGATTTTGACCACTTATTTTTTTACGAAAATTCGAATATAGTAATTCTTCGCTAAATATTTTATGTAAAAAAATGATTGAAAAAAAATTTCCACAGTTCGACAGCCATCTATGAGTTGTGATAAATAAGAGGTCAATGTTTTTGACAAGTTCATATTATTCGACGACTAAATTGGCGATATACGACTAAAGTGACGATAAATATCGAACCGATGAGCAAATCGCTGTACAGAAGCACTACACCACGCAACCAAGCGGAATCTCGCGCACGCATAACAAACATTTGATAAAAAATAAAACGGTGCTATACAGATTTACGAGGCTCACGAACAACTTGTTTCTCGAGTACATCGCATATCATCACCGGGGCCGAAGCATCGATCGGGTCTTACCAAAATGGACGAAGGTCAAAGGTGAGGAAGAAGAGGACTTTCGGTATCAGATATTTATAGGTGAATCGTCGTGGAATACGTAAAAATTTGTAAAGTACTTTGATAACTGGTACGTCATTTAGCGAAGGTAGTAAAACGACGTGGAGCAAGAATTTACACGAAGTAAAATAAAAAATATAATGTCGTTGCCTCTCCGATCACTTCAACGCGAGCAAACAACGCATTTGATAAATCTTTTCATCCCTCGTTTCAAACAATAAATAGAACAGGATTCTCGTTAGTAGGTAAACAATAAAAGAAATAATATGAAACCAGTTTAGAAACGTGTGTGAATAAATAAAAACAAAGTGCTTTTCTTAACAATCACCCGTTTTTAATTCGAGAGAGCCACACTAGGCATGCTAATAATATATGTACAGATAAGGATTAAAGCTCGCGCGATGATATTCATACTCTCTTAAGTAATTCAATACGTTTTTTTTTTCTTTTGGTTGTTGCTGTTTTTTCCACTTGTTTTTCAATCATGATTTTTTGAATATTTAATCGATCATAATAAGAGTTCGTGTATATGCGTGTGCGCTACCAGACTAGTTTTCTCGTATCATCGGGTCTATCGTTTGAGAATTGTGACGCTTCATGATCGTTTCTCAACGTATGCCAAACGGTCATTCAGAGATTCAAACTGAGTGAAAAAATTTCACATTACAGAAACATTAATGATTTTTGTTACTAATTTTATTACTCGAAATTAAGAATACGGTACTGACTCGTGTTACTGAGAATATTAAAAGTTCATGCCAAATATGAATCGAGATTTGGTCAAACGTCAAAAAAAAATGTTTGAATTTTCTTTTAACGAACAGTATTTTGTTGGTGTCAATTTTTTGGTTGGAACTTTTGGAATCTTTCAACGACCATGGCACGCAAACAATCTCGAATCAGATTCCTCAAACCTAAGAACCCAATTTTGTTATTTCTTTTCCATCTCGTATTTTCTATGGCTGGAAAAATACGAGAAGAAAACAACGAGAACAAATTCGTATCGGTTTAAAAGCTAGCGGAGACCGAACGAGATTTATACTCGTTTGAAGCAGTTATCGTGCCAATCTAACTTGGAATTAAAAAATTTTCATTGATCAAGCTCAGAGTTAATCGATCGGCCCTAGAGTTAAAACGTTTCGAAACATTTGCCTTCTGCACGAAATCAAATCTATGAATTATTGATTTGGTTATTTCGATATTGTCGGTAACTGGGTCAATTACGGTTTCGGAAATATGAATGTATTAGAAGAAACGATGATCGCTCTTCCCGAAATATTATTGTTGAAGGAGAGACGTTGAACTTGAAAAAATATGCTTACAATGCTTGTTTCGATTTCGAAATAATAAATTCGAGCGTACAAGGTTAAATAAAATTCTGAACAACGTTACGGTGACATTGAAGCACGATAACTACCTTAAGAGGTCTTCCTGATACGTAGAATAAAAGAAAAATGGCTGTCCGCAAACTATGTACGTTTTCGTAAAGTGTTTTTCGTCGTAACGCTCAATTAAGTTATGTATATTTACAATATATCGTAAGAGATGGTTGATAATTAATCAGGGGAGCGGGGAGTTTGAGGATCGTCGTTGCTTGCGTTTTTTTTCAGGGGACTGCGGTAGTTGGGAGATTTGAGGGATTGCAAGTAGTCACCGAGACCGCCCGATTCCGTGAATTTGTCGTCATCGCGTTCACGAGATTTTCGCGGACTATCGCGACTCGTTCCACCGATTTTCGTCTCGACGTCGATCGAGGACGACGCAGCTGCAACGTCGCCTCGATTTTTCGCGGTTCTGATATGTTTCGCGGCGGATAGTTCTATGAAATTTTCCATTTTCAAATCGTACTCGGAGCTCGAAGATCGTTGCGGATCGATGGATTCACGAATATTGGTGTTTAGGATGTTTTCCAAGCAGGACTCGAGCGGCGGTGAAATGCTTTGATCTCTCAAACTTTTTTCACCCGTCGCAACACTGTCTTGCATCGAAGTATTTGCGATTGTGCTTGTTATCTCCGCGCCAATCGTATCGGAGAACAAATTAGCACGACTGTTGTTCTCGTTTGGTTTGTAAATGAAATTACTCGCGGTGTTCGGTGACATGATCAAATTAGCGATACTACCGGAGGCGGAAAATTTAGCGGACTTGGAAACTTCTGCATTCCAGCTCGGTTTTTTGTAACTCAAATCCGGTGTGCTTTTTTGCGAATCGATGAAATTTTCACGTTCGATCATCGCGTTTTTTCCAAGCTCGGGTGTACTTTTTTGCGTTTTTATGCGGATACTCAAAAGATTTCTCGCGTTTGGTGATGTCCCATAAAGCGTCAATTGAGAACTCGAGCGGCTCGTACTCGCGATCTTTGGATCTCGACGGGATGTCAAGGAGTACAAGGACGTTTTTTGCTTCGAGGCGGATGGCTTTGATGCGAACGATTCATAAAGGGGCATGTGAATAGACGGTGTATGGACCTGATAAATGTAATCGCTGTCCGTTCTCAACGATGAAAAACTCTGCTGATGAGGCAGCGACACCGTGTCTTCATCCATCCCGTCGTCCACCTGAGCCTTGTACGAAAATTGTATCGACGGCTGTGAGATTCTGCAATTGTTTTTGTTTATTTTTAGTCAATGCGAAAACACGAATAAACCTGAGCTAACGGTGGGTAGCCGACTTTTAGGCTTTTTGGAAAAATGAAGCTCAACACTCTACGATATTATATTTATTATTTGATTAACTAATTCACTCTCGATTCGTCATAACAATATTTGCAGGAAATGACTTTTGTTGGTATTTCTAAATTTTGAGTTTCCCAAAGTTGTTTGAGGCTAGCCTTCAAGTATTTTTTTGCGAGATAAAGAATTAGCTTTGATAATTGGTTGAACATTGAACACAACTTACCCAAAAAATTCCGATAAGAATGTATGATAAACCAGTGGCGTAAACAGGGTCAAATAAATAGCTGCGGTAAGATCAACGACGCACAATCCTGCAGGATTTTGTGTATAATTGAGAAGGCCAGCGCCGATTGATTGTACAAGATTCAGGCTTGCCAGAGCACCGGCATAAATGTAGAAACTTTTTTTTGCTGAAAAAACCGAAGTTTTGCACAATCTTTGGTTATTTCATCGACATTTCTTGGCATTTTTTTGCTCTAACAACCATGTTAATTTTTAAATAAGTACTTTGCATTTGCTTGAGTATAAAACTTACTCGGGAGAGTTAGTCTGTCTCGCAATCTTGTTCTTGGAAGTATTAATATAAAGATGTATATCTAAAAATTAAAAAAATGTTAGTCGAGCAATTAGCGTTTTCAGTTCGAATTGTCAAACGTTAATTTCATAAGCATGTACGTACCACTGTAAAAACGAGACTGCTGCAAAACCAAAACATCATTCCTCCGTGACCAAAAACATAAAAGTCCCTGCTAGGAATGTGGAATGTGTCATCTGGTAATATCAACTCCAACGTTCCTTGAGTTATTGTAAATACAAGAGCTATGAGCGAAGTTGCCACAAGGACCCTTCTTATACTTGATTGACTATCGAGGTGTCCTGAATACAAATAAAGATTGTTTCATTTGATAAATACTTGATTTAATTTGAAAAATGAAATGTCAATTTGATGTTTTTCAAAAATTATCATGCACTCAAATGGAATAGTATCTCACCAAAGGCTAAGCCAAATATGACAACACTCATTTCCGTTGAGAGAAGAAAAAATCTCACTGTGACCCAAAGCACTTTATCTGCTTTACCACCCACACTCGCTGCTGCGTTTACCGTCATTGCAACAATGCACCTTACCACCGATATCACTACATTACATATTACAAGTCCATAAAATGCTAAAAATATGGGACTACTGGTGGCTCTGAGTTTAAGCCTGGCTCGATTGAATCTTACGATTATGAAGAGTAGAAATAATAAATTGGGCACCAGTATCACTACATCCCATATTCGGACTCTGCAATTAATAAAAATAACATATCATCATTAAAACTCTAATAATCAAATCATATAAACACTAATGGTTGATGTATCAGAAATTCATTTTCACATCGATACTGAATGGAAACTGCCTGTCTAATCAATTGCCTTTGAAAAAATATAAATTGAAACTGTCAAACTAATTGCTCAGACCCAATGTGACCCAAGAGCATGACAGTTAGGTATTATATATATAGTTGTATATTGATATTGATACAAAGAAATTAACTGATGTTGCTGACCTTGAGTCCTGAATTTCTTTGTACAAAACAAGCTTGCAAAAATGATCGTCGTCCTCCATTGTCCAGGTGATATTAGGATTGTCGGTAGTACTGATATCCACAGTTTTCACCCAACCTTCCGACACTGTCTTCAATTCTCCCTCTCCATACATAATTATTTTTTACTGCGATAAAGACAATTCCTCTTCTCAGCCGACTTTCATAGTTTCACATCTTTCCTAAATCGTAATTGAAACAGAATAATAAGAATATAATATTAGAATAATAAAACCAGTGTATGACAACATTTTTGTAAAAAAAAATGTCAGAAATCTCTTTATTGTTTGCGAGAACGATCGAGATACTAAAAAAAGGACAAGTCTTATTGGATATCACTGCATGATTTCAATCAAAACGAATATTATTGTCTGCAGGCCGCAATTCACGAGAATAATGAATCATTTGACACTCGACCGCGTAACGTAATAACAAACATAACCTCTCTATGCTTATAGTGAGAGAAAATAATAAAAATTGAATATAAAGTACGCTCAATCGACAATGTGAATAGATCAACAGCTTCTTTAAGAAAAGACATTGAGGCTATTTTGTTGTATCTGTCAAAACCTGGCTTGCGCAAAATAGGCTTCGAGAATGAGTCCTTACCCCCACCTCCTAGTTGTTTAATGATGTTACCTCAATTAGATTAAATACACTGGTTAATTCACTTACAGAATGCCCACGAAACGAGCATTTCTTTCATTTGCAAAGCTTTTGTATCTTTTCGTTCACGACTTGGCTTCACAAAACTTTGCGTCTCTCTCGTACAACATATACACACGACGCACGCACTTTCCGACTCTTTCTATCCTTTCTACGTTGCGACGTTACGTACTTGCAATAATTCCGAACTTTTGGCGTATTCTGTATTTTCTGTCTCTTTAAAAGTTAACAACACAAAGACAGTCGGGACAGTGGTAAAAGTGAAAGACGCACGCGCGTACTGACAACACAAGAAACTGATGGATTTGACGTCCCGAAATACGGTGTATCATTGTTCATTTCGATTCTCATTCATTTTGACGTTTCCTCCATTGATTTACACTTGTTATTGAAACGCCAAACAAAGTAACTAATCACGGTATATTTCACCGCGATTAACAAGAATCCAACCCGCAAGACGCGAGAGTTTTGCATTCCCGAGTGTTTTTCTTTTTTCTTTATCGTTTCTTCTTTTCTAAGAGGGAGTTTCTACTCCCGATAGTAAATTTTGTAGCTCTCTTTTTTTCCGTACGCACACACGCGCTCACGAGTTAGCTCCAAAAACTGTAGGAGATTCAATGAACGAACGACGAACGACTATCACGGTACGGTGAAGTGACAGGACCGAAGATTTTTTTCCCTTCGTACAAAAGTAAATTTTGACTACGTACGTACACTTCTCATTTATTTTCGCGAAAATTACGCGTTATATTTTTTGACTTGGTAATTACTCTCTTATTTTTATAGTTCACACTCCGCAATAATATTCTCGATTTCGACACATTGTTCGAGCAGCAGTCGGAGCAGTATACTCTGAAATTGTTCTTTTTGTTTATATACGCGTGACGAGACGAGACGAGAATACACTTGCGCAATCTCTTCTCTTTTGCCTCTCGCTCTCGTGTGATATTCCGAGCCGAGCTTCGTGCTCCGACCACGACCTTTCGACGGCACTGGCGGGATCGCCATTTGCTTTTTTTCAGATTCGACTTTGTCGTCGAGAGTGACGCTCGATCTTCACTCTCGTCCGGCCACAATGTTTTATGTTGATTTTACTGTTTTTGATTTCATTATTATACAGAGATATTGAACTTTACCAACATAGAAAAAGATAAAAAATGAGTGAAAAAAAGGGTTATGTTTTTGAGTAATGTTAAACCCCAGTTTTTCGTAGGTTAAAAACAAATGTTTTGAAACATCTTTGCTTGCCAGAAAAACTACCAACACATGGAATTCGATTGGAACACAAGAGTGCATAAAGTCGAGAATCAAATACAAAATTCTAAAAAATTCCAAAAATAAAAGTTGATATAATTGAAATAGAAGTTTCTTGTACAAATTTTTTCAGGATTTATCGTTCCGTATGGGATTATTAGTTTGTTTTCAGTATAAGTTATGTCTGGAAATGAGGATTATTCGATGAGACTGCTCCGGAATGTTCACGTGGGGCTTCCGAGTCCTGAGCCGGGGGAAACCGTCTTGGTTAGGGGTGATTACGAATATTGGCACTACAATTGCGATGGTTTTAAGGATCAGGTACATATGCATCCATGAGTATAGACAAACCGAGATGTCGAACGTCAAGTCTAATAACATGTTTTCACGAGATCTTAACCTGGACAGTTACATTATCGATGTCAACGAAGACGTGTTCTTTTACCAGGAATACGAACGAAACGATTAGAGATAGAGCAAAAATGTATTGGACCAATTTTGTAGAGCATCAAATTTTCTATAAAAAAGTATATGATACGTATTTTTTCTATCTTCCATAGTTAAGCCGCGTGAGCGCCCTGTAAAGACGATTTCCTGCTTTGGCTATTTTTCAAATTAGATTTTACATTTCTACCAAACGACTGAAGCTAGAAAAACGTTTCAGCTGACCTTTGGATAGGAAATTTTGTGCTCTACAAAATTACTCCTGTGCATTTTTGCTCTATATCTCTCACTGTTTCAATCGTACGTCCTTTTCCATTCTGGATACTCGAAAAAATGAACTTTTCGACTCAAAATTCGACCCAGACTTTGAGTCAGCCTCGTTTACTAAGTTTATTAGCAACACACGTTGTCCAACAACAAAACTAACGACTTACGCTTGCAGGGATGGGGATGCGGTTATCGTACACTGCAAACAATTTCGTCCTGGCTTAAGTTTAACAAGAAAAATTCGTCTGATGTACCGAGCTTAAGAGAAATCCAGAAAATCTTAGTCGACATTGAAGACAAAGAAAGTTCTTTCGCAGGATCGAGGATGTGGATCGGGAGTTTCGAAGTAAGTTTTCAAATGTTTACAAAATTTCTAAATCTCCACTTTTCAATGATATTCCATTTAAAATCTCCTTCGCCACAGGTGTGTTTGGTTTTGGATGAGCGATACGAAGTTCAGAGCAAAATAATTCACGTATCGTCGGGCAAAGACCTCAGTTCGCACGTGCCAAGCTTGAAGCTGCACTTTGAAAAATTTGGCAGTCCGGTGATGATGGGCGGTGACAAAGATTGTTCGAGCAAAGGTCTCGTTGGGATTCACGTTGGAGATGAAAACACGTATCTGCTCGTGGTTGATCCACACTTTGTGGGACGTGCCAAGAGTCGAGAACAATTGCAGCAGAATAATTGGACTAAGTGGCAAAACCTAAAAGACTTTATTGACAGTTCGTTCTACAATATTTGTTTACCACAGATCAAAAGTTGCTCTGCCTGATCTAAAGAATTTCGAGCAGGCAAGCTAAGCTTCTTTGAAAATTACTTTAAGCATCAGCCTCATTCGCAGTCATCATCGTTCCTCTTTTTTTTTACACATTCAATTCTCCACTGTTACTGCCATTTTCAAATAATTAATCCGTATTCAATATGAGACAGACTCCTTGAAGTACCCACCAAGAAATGTGCTCCGTCGTTCCCAGATCAGCTTCAAAAACCAAGCCCACGCCCATCGCGTTTCTTCGATTCGAAGTCGTGTAAACTGGCGTCTTTATTGTATTCTGTGAAAAAAAATCAATCATTTTTCAAGACTCTGCCCTCGTTTGCAAGGAGGATGCAAAACTTATTTTTCGTTGCATTTTTTTGTCTTTCGATTCGTTTGTTACTTCTTTTCTCTGGTTTCAACATATTTTTCAAATTGAAGTTTCCCCATTTTTGGGAAACTTTTTCTCACGGTTTACGGTCTTTAGGGTTGCAAAAATCTTTCACAAATATCATCGTTTTGAATGTTGTTTGTAACGTCGCTTTGTTTATGAAAAAAAAAACAGTTCCGTTGATACTTTTAATCGTACCTGGAGTTTTAAACGGTGAGTTTCGATTGGTATCACTGTGACGATTGGTAACTCTTCGATGAGCACCTTCGGATGTGATTTTTCGAGACAACTGTTCATCCAGTCCCATCGGGCACCCTCCAAGAATAAACCTTGTACGTAACAACCCTAATGACCAATGCAAAGAAGGGTACAGCTGAGTGTTTTTAGATGACATTTGGGATAAAAATTCGTTCAATCTTGTTGACAGTTACTAAAAGTTGGATAAACGTTCGCTCGATAAAGGAATGAAATTTTGAAAAGCTCTCGATTGTGTACCTGATCCGGCCTGTCTTCGATTTCCTCGGCTTTCAAGTATTTCGAAACTGAGGTATAAACGAGGGATTTGTCGAGAGGCCAATTGTTCTTCCTACATGACATTTGGACCAGCGCAGCAATGTACGTTTCCGGTATGTGGAGTCCTGAGAGCCAAATAACTATCGGTTCGTTGCAACCAGCCTGTGGGCAATTTGCATTCGTAAAAAAGCTCCTCTTCGTCCTTCCTTTGTGCTTCGTTCGTCGTTTCTAGACCATTACCCAATTCGTGTACTGAGCTATCCTCCTGTCAAAATGCTCCATCCAACTACCAAGATTTTTCTTCGTCGCCGGTGCCAAAGCTGCCCATTCCTGCGGCAATGTTCCGTTGTGAAGAGCGCTTGAAACACTGTCGAGTGTCGCGTCCATCCCAATTTCGCCTGCTATTGCCTGAGCAACGAATAAATTCATGTTATTTTTTCCCCGATAAATCCTTCCGCGTTTTTCTCCGGTTTTGCTATATTTGCAGCAAAAAATTTCAAGTTTGATTTATTGTTTGAAATATTTTCTCATTTCTTGCGCTTCTTTCGTTTGGAATTTCGTAAAATGTTCAGAAATTTGATTCGATACACGAAATAAAACGTGCATTTTCTCGAACTATTTTTTCTACCCAAATATTGTATCGGAAAAAATACTTTTCGCAACTGTGACAGGGTGGTCCTCATTCTTCTTATTAATCTGTTGAACCTCTCGAGTTCTTGAAACAAAACTACTGCAGATGGGGTTACACCGAGACCGAAATTCCTCTTGACTCTTATCATATCGTATTCCGGTGGCATCTTCGCCAGTATTTCGCTCGCCACGTTGTCGATGAAATCTTCTCTGCTCGTTCCTGAGCCGCTAACGGCTGAAATTCCCGTTTTTTTAAACGCATCGAAGTCAAATTTCACGATAAATTTACTGAAAATTCGATAAAAACTCAACCGATACGGGAAACATGAAAATTGGCGTTTCCGATGAAGCCGCTTAAAAAAATAATGATAAAAATTCATCAAATAATCGTGTTCGTACATACGTGTCGGGGCCAAGCCAGCTTTGACGAAAAAACAATTGCCCAAGTCAAATAATCAGAGAGCCCAATTGACAAAGGACATTGAACTATTGAACTACGAAAATTAGCAAACCTGTTTGCGGCTGAAGTTCGATAAGACTCGACCACATTTCTTTCGTTGTTTCGGTGAAATAGCCAATCTCCGCATTAGGATGGAGCCCGAAAACCTCAGGGGAATTAACCAGCGGGAGTTCTTCGATATAATCTATGTAAGCCTCGCGATTTCCTTTTTTTGGAATCACGTAATCAACACTTTGGTCGCGATAAAAATGAAACGGTTGGAACGAGTCGAATAGAAAATCCCCAAAGTATTCGTCCATGTAGATTTTGGACACACGCCTGTCGTAGCTGTCGATTACTCGACCACCGTACATTACCTGAAATTTCGTTCAACTAAAATCAAATTTAAGTAAAATATTTGAAAAAATGCAAACTTTGTAGCTGGGAAAACGCTCAGGTTTTTCTCGTCGTTTTTTTAAATTTTCATTCGCGATAACTCACTTCACCGACCAAATATTTAAGACTGTTCCAGGGAATCCTGTTCGGCTCTTTGCTGACCATAGCTTTCGTCAAATAAGTATCGAGTATCATGACACAAACATTGAAATCGGACTCGTTGAAGTCATAATTTATGTTCCATCCAATTTTTCCATATTTACGACGTTCCTGAAATTCCATTTTTCTTTATATTATTTTCATCGTGCTCGAGCCGATCATGAGACATCGTCGAAGAAACGTTCAGCTCGGTTCATTGCACTTATCAACATTTCGGATGGGGAAAATAGTTCAAGGGCTTATGTGCACTTGTGATGGGCGGAAAAATCGAAAATTATTTTTATTAGATATTCTTCAAGTCTGGAGAATATTTTCATCAAATTTCATAAAATTCGGAGCATTAGATTCGTAGCTATGAATATTTCAACTGACTGTCCGAAGAGCGGACAGTCAGAGCGGACTCTAATACTTGAATCTTCAAACGCCATTATCTTAGAATCGTCTTTTTTTAAAAATACCTTTGCGGTGGACAACACGATTACTAAAAAACTATTAATCCGATCCGTACCAAATTTATACCACTTGTTTATTATAATAATAGCTAGGGCCTGGACCAAGGCTCTCGTATTTTGTTGGAACGAAAAATTGTAACAAAAAAACCGAAAATTTAGCACCTCAAAAAATGAATTTTTTGTTAAAACCGTCGCCAATTCTTTTAAATCGACATTTTTACAAAATCCTTCGTCCAGGCTCGAGCTATTATTATAATAAACAAGTGGTATACGATTCGGTATGGATCGGATTTAATAGCTTTTTAGTTATCATCTCCACCGCAAGTGATGCTCAAAAAAACGGTTCTACTCACATTTTTTCAATAAACATTTATTTTCTTGTCGAAAAAAATCAAGAAAATCACGTTTTTCCGGCTGCTGCAAGCGCATAAAGGCCCTAAGTAAAAGTCTTCAGTGAAAATGAACGTTCTTTCGTGACCTTATTAGATCTAATGGCAAGTAATTTTGATGCGAACGTGGTTCGTTCTTCGACAAATTAATGGAGACGACTTGCGTTAATAAGAATTGTGGTTTCATAGTTCTGAGAAATGAAAATGATTGGGGGGGAAGAAGAAGTTATTTTTTCTCCTTGTAATCGCTCGTTATTAAAGCCATAATAATAATAATGAGCAATGATACCTGAACGACGGCATGATAAAATGCGAGCACGTAAACGAGGTGTTTGTAAATCGGATGATCGCAAGATTCCAGGCTCTGCGGTCGCATTTTAAAGTACGTGTTTCTCAAATTTAGCTTGAGGCCATTGGGTGGTTCAGTCACGACTGTTTTATCAAAATATAATGGATCGTTGAGTGTCGTAAGTAATCGTTGCTCGCAGGAGAAAATTAGTAAAAAGTTTTCGCTGTGATTTAGCAACGATCCTGGTCGCTCGTTCCAAGACGTACCTTTCAGCGACTGTTGCAGTATTCCAATGGGAAAAGTTTTAGTCGGATCGGTTGTTAGCCAGAGCCGAAAATCAGGATGAGGCTTTCCCATGTTTTCTAATCTCTTCTCAAGCTCTCTCGTGAAACCCAACAGCAGGTGACAGTTCTGGAGCATCAACCATTGACCACGCGCAACCGCGTTTTCTAGCAGCTCTATAGCGGCCTAGAAAAATTTATTCATTTTAATGGTAAAACCAGCAGTGGTACGGCCTCAAAAAATACTTTTTTTCGTCAATTTTTTGAGTTCGAGGAAAAATTCAACTGCACAGCAAATAATTATGATCGAAAAATATTTTTGCAGCAGCTCGAACGAATTGTTCGGGAAAAAGTTCGAATCGAAACAAGAAACGTTAACGAGCCTTATTCTACAAAATCTTCCTTCACAAAGATTTTACCTTTTCTTGTCCCTGTCCAAGTGACAAATACCGAAATTTGCCTCCCCCGAAATCGTAACGTTCAGCGAGTTTCATTAGTTCGGAGGTGGGATCAGATCCAGGGCTGAGTATAAAGATAATTGGAATATTTGGTGAGCTGCGTTCGAAAATCATGTCAAAACTGACGTTCGGTGGTGTGATGAATTGCTCGCCCATTACGGTGCTTATGTAATTGATGACACCGCGATAAACCCGATCAACGCGGAAGCATCGGATCAGCATCAATTTTTCGAAGGGTTTCAACGCTTTGGTGTATCCGCATGGGAAATTTTCTGATTCCGGAGTGTCCGAATCGTACCACTGAAACAAGGATTCGAACGATCGATTACGAATCTCAAGAAGCACCCAATCGCACCGACGCGTTGACTAAAAATCGTCTTTTTGTTCAATACTTTTTTCCACTCGTTCTCTCGCTGGTCCAGCTGTTCAGGGAGTTTGGAAAATTTATCCGGAAAGTCGCTCGCCAATTTAAGGACGTCGTTCCACCCGGCGGAGCTCAGCCACTGGGCAGGATTGTTTTTCGTCGTTTTTTCCAGCGTGACGTTACCTTTGATGAAAAAATCGAGCTGCGCCTGGTTCAGGCCCTCGATCGTTTCCTCGATTCTCGTGCAGATTTGGAACGAGTAGAGGAGCTTGTGTTTCTCGAAAATTCCAGTGCAACCGTATTCGTAAACGTTCTTCGTCAGGGTGTTAATTATATTTCGCAATCTTTTGACCAGAGCAGGATCGGGAAGTGATTTTTTCAGTGAATAAATGAAAACTTCGAGGTAACTCGAGAGAGAATATTGGTACATGCTGTTGACAGTTGCCATGTCCGCTAATACGAAGAAAAGTATTGCTCCTCGCTTCGCTGCCGGACGATAACCGTCACGAAGTTTGTTTATGTCGGTCGCCGTTACTCCTGCGAGAAACAACTTCGTCGTCACTTCGCTTGCACTCGACTTCGTGTTCTCGAGGGTCTCTATCAGGTCTATGTTGTCCAGCATGTTTCCCTGATTCGTCGCTATTTCACGCAACAAACTATCTTCCAAATGCTGCAAAAGCTTCTTGTTCTCACTCGTCTCAGCTATCAACGTCTCACGCTGCTCCTCGATGTCCGCTCTCTCCGTTCTCACGACCACCGAAAGCAGTTGATCTTCCAAGCCCTAAAAATTACCAACTCGTTAACACTGACAATAGGACAGAACATTTCGAGAGGAGATAAAACAAAAATTTAGCTAGAAGCAAATATTCAGGGTTCAGGATATTTTCATCGTCAAAAAACGTCGGTTGGGACCGTCTTCGTTGGCTCAAACTCCAATAAATACGGTCCACCCAAAGAAATATTTGAAAAATGGGAAAGACGACAAAAGTTGAACAGAATACCAAAAAAATTTCATCGTGGACGTGATGAAATTAAAATTCTTCCTTGCAGCCGTCTCGTGGCAAATTCCAGATCGTTAAAAACTTGTAAAATCATGACAGAAGAAATATCGTGATTTATTGTTTAGAAAATTTCTTGAGTTCGTCGAATTTCGTGTGATTGAAAACCATTTTTCAGACGACTCTTCCCATGGCAGTAAAGAGGGTTCGTTTGTAAAAATGATGCAAGATTTTCGAATAACTTACGGTAGTCGTGACCATGTAATTTATGACAGTTGCTTTGGCGTAAACGGCAGGATTGAATTTTGGATTTAATAACTTGGTCGTAAGATACATTCGGAATCTAGGATCGTAATCGACTTCTCGATCTCCCAGCATCACGTAATCTCGTCCAGCAACGTCTTTGAGGCAAATAAAATGAAATTAATATGCATCGGTTAAAAAAGATTCCACGCACATGTGTGGTTTGGTTTATTTGGGCCAAAAAATGTTGTTACGTTGGATATTTTTGGCCAAAACGTTGTCAACAACAGGATCGATGTAATCCACGTCTTCGAAGACGATTGGGAAACCATATTTGACTGCCATTTCAACTTGCTTGATAAAATCAGCGTCGTTGAAAGTTATGATTTTAAGATTATTTTTAAATTCTCGTTTTTTTATCCAGTTGAGAGCCTGTTGCTGGGGATCAATGCAAAGAGGGAACCTCGATGCTCGCGTCGTAAGAATGCCATTTTGAACGGATAATTCGTCGGGTGGCAAACCTTCCGAATTCCAACTGTCAAAAAATTCGAGAAAGTTGAAATAATTGAGATTTGTTCTTCTTATTAGTGAATAATTACGATCGCAGCAGTGATTCGTTTACCCGCTGATTTCAACGTCGTTCGTCAGCTGTTGTTCGATGCGATAAGGTACCGAAAGTGGAATATTTTTATCCAATATACTGTTCGTCCAATCGCCGTAAACCATTTCGTTTCGAAATTCGTAAGAAAATGGTCCGTTGTAAGATAAAAAACCAGCCGAAAGCAAACAGTTTCCAATGATTTTCTCCATCTCTTCGTTTAGGCTTTTCAACTCGCTCTGCCATCTTGTATTCTCTGAAGACAGCCCACCAATCAGTTTGTCAGCTGCGATTAAACGTCTTTGCAGCAAATCCGTTTCCTCTTGCAGTCTCTGACGATCCTTCATCGCCGTGTCGTATTTCGCTTTCAATTCTTTCAACTCCTTTTCCAGCTTATTCAATTCGATCTCTTCTTTTTCCAATGCTTTGCGCGCCTTCTCCGCTTCGGCTTCCAGCTCCTTGACTTTTTCGATTTTTGGCTTTACCTGATATCGAGGATGGAAAAGTCGCCTATTTTATCAAAAATTATAACTTTTCTTATTCATTTATTTTACATTTACATTTGCAAACGAAGCTTTGATTAACCTCTCTGAATACGGTACAATAATCCAGTACAGCAAGAAGAAATTTGTAGAGACCGTAGCCAGCTTTGCTGATGCTCTGCATCTGATCCAATTTGTTGGATTTTTTTAAATGCGTCTTCACCATTTGTTGTTGCTTCAACGTTATCTGATCGCAGTCCATTTCCTGAAGAGTCCTCAAAAAACTCGGGTCGCTCATCATTCCCTTTGCACCCTTCCACGAAACGTCCTTAACCCCTCGAATTATTGCGATACATTCGCAAATCGTTTGAACTGGTTCAGGAGGAGTAGCAAAAGATCTGCAATAAAAATAGAAGAAAAAAAATTGTGAGGGTACTTTGGAAAATTATCAGCGAAATTGGAAATTATCACTTTTTTTTTGCCAATACACGTTAGCGAAATTTGAACTTTCGCACCTTATTTCTGTGATGTCACTTTTTTCGAGTTCTCCGAGTGCAATTCTCGCCAAATTAAGGGCAGGTTGAGCCTCAGCGAGGGCCGCTCTCGCTTCAGCCGATTCCCTCGTTATCACCTTATTTTGCTCCTCGATTTCTCCTCTCTTTTCCTCACTGAGTGCCTTTTTTTCCATAGCCACATCCGTACTCGATCCAATCGAGGACAACAATTGCTCGCAGTTTTTCGTCTGCTCAGCGACTTTGACTCGCTGGATAGCAAGAACAGAATTCAATTCCTCGAGCGTCGCGGATGCTTCGGCTATTTTCATCAGACCTGACCAAACAAATTTACACGATGCTTTGAATCATCGTTCACCAGCAATAGAAAAATTTTCCCGCTTCATAATTCCTCGCACTGTTGAGAGCTCAGCTCCGCGTACACATTTTTCGTTAAAAATTATACCATTAAAAATGTTTTATTTCTTTACCTCCCGAGAGACGCACACACTGCATGCTGATGAAATCCTTTTTCTCGATGAGCAGATTCAAATAAAGGTTTATAAAGTCGAGATAATGTTTCGGTGTGACATAATTAAATCGTCGCAATTTTGCTAGAAAATCGGACGTGTAGTGACCGATTGAAACGTGCACGTGTACCATGTGTTTCACTATCGATTCCCGAGTTTCTTCTGGGATTATTGGATTCTGCGGATGCAATAAACTCTCTAATGAAGCGAGTCAGTCAAAAATTTGTTGAAATAATCGTTTGCGTTGATGAACTCACGTCTCTCAAAACTACGTTGGCAACCGCCAAAAGTGCTTGTTCAGGCCACGTGAACATCCAATCGATCGTGGTGCTGTTAACCAGGCCTGGATAGCTGCGACAATGTGTCCGAAGAGTTTCGCCAGCCGGGCTCATCGAAAGTGCAATCCTCAAATTGGCGAGGCTCCTTTTCGCGAAGAAAGACCAAACGTTTTCCCTGCGATTTTCAAATTCCAAATTAACCCAGCGAACGATTAAAATAGTCACGTTTTCCAGGGTATTTTTATATAGAGAAGAAAAACAGATTTGTTCGAGCTCCGGCAGAGCCAAAAAAATCAATTTTCCTTCCTTTTTCCGACTCTCCGAGTCCTTAAATTTACACTAACTTCGTGATCCCGAATCCGGATTGTTTCGCTGCGGTTCTGCACGAACTAACGATCGCGTCCTTTTCTTCATCAGTGAACAAAGACGGCACTACCCCCGTCATCAACATGTTATTAACGAGTTCGAGAAAGCTCTCGTCAGCGATGTGAGCAGCGGTGAATAAAAATACGATTTTTTTGTCCTCAACGCCGACGATGTTGTACAGTCTTTTCATGTCCTCTCGAAAACTATTGTCGTTGTAGCCTCGGCTCAATGAGATTTCGAAAGTTTCGCAATCGGCAGCGAACGCCGCCAGTTTTATTACACTCTGTTTTCCACTGCCCCCGATTCCCACGACGAGCACGTGTCCGCGATGCATTCTCAATGAACGGTGGACTCGAGTCAGATGCTCCAGAGCATCGTTGAACAGGACCATGCTTATTTTCGTATTTCTTTCGTTGTACTCTTCTAAAATCTATGAAAAATCGTTAATCAACTGAAAAAAGTAACTTGACCAAATATTTCTAGTCGCAATCGTTCTGGGCGAAACGTGCATAGTTTTTTTTTTCCCCCCCAATGATCGAAAACTTTCGAATGCAGTGGAATCATTGTTTTGCAATGCAATTAACGTACGTTGGAGGCAGAAAAACTAAATTTTTTACGAACCTCCATAAACAGGCTGTAAACCGCTTCGTAATCGAGCAAATCTTCATAAAATCTTGGCTCACTCTCGTTACAAGCATTTCTAAAGTCACCGAACAGCAGAGGATTTCTCAAACTGTACTCAATTACTTGAGGCTGCTCGTTCCAAACGGCTTGAATTTTCGACTCTAAACTTTTGCTCACGAGATTTTGGTCCTGTAATGATGTTTTATACGACGGAGCACGACATTTTCATTATGTAACTTTAAGAGAAAGACTCGACGTTTTTACTACTTACCGAATCGATTATCAATCGATCGCACATTACTCGAGTGAATTCGTTTCTCCAGAGGCGAACGAATTGTTGAACTGTTGGAAAGTACGATGGATCACTTTGTATAAGACCAGCTGTGATTCTCGAGAGATCGCGCATGTTGAAAACGTAGTGAAATTTCGATGGGGTTGGTGGCAACTCGGTCGTGACGATCTCCAAAAATTAAAACGTTTTTTTCTCTTTAATTCATTCAACAGGACAAATTTGAAGTTTTCATGAGTAATACGTTCGCCTGGTCACTCGAACCACTTTACTGAATAAATTTATCAATTTTTCTCTCCTTCAAGACATTTTTTGCTACCATCGTCTTTTTAACGAAGCAAAGAATTTTTATTGGTTCCTCAATAGTTCGTTTAACCCTTTAATACGGTGAAAAAAAATTTTTTTCAATTTTTTTTGACGCTACAGATAATACAAATTTATTGTGACATCACCATTAATAAATTAATCGAGTTAATCAATAATTAACTCGATGGTAGCAGAGGCACTTTGGAAAAAAGATGCTCACCGGTGAACAATATAGATCGAAATCTACTCGACCGATTCTTTTGAAATTTGACATAATTCCTTACATAATTGACCGAATAACTACGAGAGAAATTTTTTTTTTTAATTTTTTGTGACACTTAGAAGTGGAAACACCAATTTCTCGCCTAAAAACAGCCCATTTGTCATTGTAAAATTATGAATTACGAAAAATTGAAGAAAAACTCTCGTGTCGCAATCAATAAAATAAATTTGTACTGTGCCCTTCCCCCTTAAGAGTACGTTTTATGGTGTACTCAAAAAAATGAAATTCACCTTGTACAGTTCGAGGGTCATTTGGATAAGAATATTTGCGACAACTTGGACCTCTTCAGGGAACAATTGCAAATGGCCTGCGAGTATGCTCGTATAAATGTAATGGAGTGTAGCTTCGTTGGGAAAAGTAACATTGTAAATGGAGAACATGGAAATAAATCGTGGATCGACCTCGTTCCTTCCACCGCCTGCTTTTCCCATTGCTGCTAAAAACACTGTGACAATTTTTGAACATCGAAACCCATTAAATTGGAGCATTTGGTCGGAATCAGTTGAAAGATAGAAAAACAATGGTGCGCTCACAAATGTCTTTGATTTGTTTCCAATTCAGGTCTTTTCCACGATCGTACATTCCGCCTCGCTCGACCAGCAATTTCAGCAACGCTATTGGCTGCTGGGTCCCATAAGTGTCAACCAGCGGCATATTCATGTCGTCCATAAATACAATCAACTTTTTTCCTGGCGGAGGGCCGTACAAGTCACGGGTTTTCCTCTCCACCGCCGATTCGATATTCCTTTGCACGTCCATCGAAGTTGTTCGCGATGAGAAATTGATGAGCAGCTGATTCTAAAATCACGGATTTTTCGAACGTTTGATATTTCGTAGCAAAAGGACTCGAGATGTGAATCGAAATGATCAAATTGCTCTGCTAGAGGGGAATGAATTAGCTTTTTGTTCGTAATGAAAAAAAAAAGAAAAAAATCTTTTTCGTTCTGTTTTTTTTGCAAAACGATTGTCAGCGTGATCACTTTGTTTCGAACGCACGTCAACGAGCAAGAAAGTGAATTCAAATTGAATCTCTTTGGGTACAAGAATTTTCAAAACCCTCCTCCGACACTAACTCTAAAAACTTTTTGTACTTTTTTATCAGTCGATTGCCTCAGCTCGAAAAGCTGATCGGGAAAGAAACATTTTACTTACGAATTTTTCCGGATCTAATGCTCTCAGAAAATCTTGAATAACCGCAGTTTTGGAAGTTCCAGTTTCACCGACTAAAAGTACAGGTCGCTTGAGATCGTTCATTAATTTGACGAACCAATTTGTCCGGAGGGTGTCGATGGTAGGGACGAGGATGTCAGAAAAATGTTTGCTCCTGTCGTGAACGTACGACGGCACGAGCCACTTCCAAGGCATCCAGACTTTTTTCTCGATATCGAGAACGTAATCGAAGAGCGATCGAAAGAAGATCGGTATGTAGCCTTATTGGAAGGAAAAATGAAATTTTTTGAATGCTTTCGTTCGTCAAAACTGCAAAGATTGGTAACAACTCGAAATGGTTTTTTTTTTTTTTTTCCTTACGAACAGTCGCCAATTTTTCAGGCGTTTCTTCGACCATCATGAGACCTGCTATTTTTTTCATAAACTCATCAAAATCGTTTCTCGATTTGAGAACGAGCGAAGCTCCCAAAGAACAATAACACGATTGTATATAAACAGCTTCGAGTAGCTCGTTTCGCTCGCTCGTCGTTTGGCTGATTAAAGTTTCCTCCTCGGGGCTGGAAGCCTCGCCAGTTTGTTTCACAGGAGGCTCGTCTTCCGGCCGCGGCGGATAGAGACCGTCGATCATGTAACACAATTGACTGACCATGTTCAGTGCCGTTTGCGGTATAATCATTTTCAAAGGAAGCACTTGTTGCATTCCCAACATTCCATCGATTATTAGATTCAATGCACCGTGCACATATTTGTCGCACAAGCTACGTAAACATTCTTGTTCCGATTTGCATCTCGTGTTTATCCAACGATCCATGTACGGCTGATAGCCCAAATTTTTTGGATCTATGTAAACCATTCCGGCACGAGATACCGTGGCTGGAGATGCGTGCTGCAAATCCCCTACCTTAATGAACGAAAAAAAGCTCAAAACAAAATAGTGAGCGACCGAGGCGATGATTTTACGGGTTTTTTTTTTTTTCATTTTAACTCCAATGTTGACATTCGATTTTGAAAATTCGATCAATCTTACTTCGAACAGAAGACTGCAGTGGTTTTGCAATTTGATTCTCTCCTGATTGGCCAGTGTCAAAAGTTTATTGTCGTCCATTACCGAGTTCATGTTCTCGATCCACAAAGCATCGACGTCACCATCGAAAAGAATGTACTTCCTTTCGTCGTTTTCGCTCTCGAGAGGCCTATTTATCTCGCGAAAAATACTGCTCAGTAAACCGTCCGTCCAATCTCTCGTCAACGGATCAAGAATTCCGTACAATTCTACCACGGTGCAAGCCTAAAAAATGTGCTTCGATTATTCTCAACTTCATTGATAAAAAATACAACAATAAATTTGGCAATAATTCGTTGGAACCTTGGGGTTGAGAATGTAGAGTTTCGTTGCTTTGTCCAGAAGAGTTTGAGCTTTACAAAGTGTCTCGATAACCACAGTTTTTCCACCCCCAGTTGGTCCAACTATCATCGTCGAGTGCCTCGTCATCATGACTTCGTACAATTGCACGACTTTGTCGACCTGAACGTGAATTTTACAATTTTTCGAATTCAATAATTCAGCTTGTGAAAATAATAGTTGGAAAGAAATTTGCGAAAAAAGAAGGAATTTCGTGAGCGAAAGAACTTTCGAATGAATCGAGAGAGCAGTTGAACCAACATTTTTCTCGAAACGATGAAACTCGATTGCTGAATGAACGTACTTGGTCTCGAAGGATGATGTAACCATCCTGCTGGAGCACACTTTCGACAGCTCCATTAAAATCGGGATAACCGAGTCTCGGACAATCCAAGCCGGGAAACAAGTCCTTGATGAGTCCGAGGAAGAGTGGAACATCATCGTAAATGAATTTGGGAAGATTCATGTCTCTGAGTGCTCTCATGAGGACGACATTTTCGGGGAGCTCGGTGGAGCTTCTTTTCAACTGACCGGCCATATTGAGGACTGATTTTAGAGCTCTCAATCCAAAATCGTAATGTGTCTGTTTGCTCAATTGCTCGCGAGCGAGAGAATAGAGGACGGTCATTTTCTTGGCGAGTACTTTAGCGGTGAGAAACCCCGCGCTGAATAATTTTATTTGACAAATCATTTCGTTGTCAGGGACGATGCAGACGACCGGTCTGAAAAGGGCTTTTACGGATTCCGGAAGCTCCGTACGACCAGCGTACCCGGGGTTCATAGTTATGAATATGCCGACTTTCGTGTCCAGGGCAATGTCTTGATTTTCAAACTGTAATTTTAAAAATTCAACGTTTCATCCGAATTTTAATTGAAATGACAATGAAGAAAAGCTGGAATAATTTTAGTTCGATTGGAATGAGAATAAGCTCACCACGAATCGCTTGGCTTTCATCTGCAAAGCCGAACGTATAGTCTGTAACTGGGTCGATATAACCGATAATACGGAAATGTCGATTCGATTAAACTCATCGAAACAACCCCATGCCCCGCACTGAGCCAAACCACCCAAAGTCCTTCCAATGGCTACGTAATCCATGCCTTCTCCGCAGTTCGTAACGACGCACAAGAGACCAAGCGCTTTTGCCAAATCTTTCACCGTCTCGGTTTTTCCAGTCCCGGCTGGACCAGCTGGCGCACCTCCCATTTGCATCGACAGGGCTTGGGTTATCGTCAAATAAATCCTATCGGTCAATGGCGTTATTACCAAACGACCGTTCAAACCCATGTACTCGTAACCGTATTCGAAACGCCCCGAGCATTGATTCATCCAAATGTTGTCGAGATCGTGGACCCAATAAAATCTGGTTCAATGAAAAGTCCACCGAAAATTCATACGTTTTCATTAATTAATTAACCAATAAAACATTGATTGGTTAATTTACAAGATTTTAATACAATTCCATTCCTCATGATGAATAACCTAACATGAGAACGAAACATGTAAAATGACTCACCGATGTGTTAACTTTATTCCTTAATAACCTTGTAATCTCAAATTTATTTCTCAAGAAACATCTCTCATCGAAAATATGCCTGTTTCAATAATTTGATTCTGAAACACCTTAATTCTTAAATGTGTGCAAAAGCATCTCATTTCTGAAATACTTGTTATCTTTGACATCCCTGAATTGTTTGTCATGAGAGAGGTTTTGGAATATCAAAATTCCAAAATAAAGTCCTTTCAGCATGAAGATATTTCGGAAAAGATTTTTTCGAGTACAATGAAAATGTTTCAAAATAGAATTACGAGAACATTTTTTGTATTGAAGATATTTCTTGAATTAGATATTTTTGTTTGTTTGGGCATAAATATATTCGCCATATAAATTTATTTGAGGAAAGTAGAAATGGAGATGAGCGTTGTTACATCGCCAAAGGATTACCTTAATTGGCTCTCCCACTCAAATTCCATCGCATCCATAATGCTGTCTCGTACGAATCCATCGATTATGTCACGAATGTGAACGTCAACCGTCAACACAGTGTCCAATTTTTTTCTGTCGTTTTTAGTTAAGCTATCTCCAGCTCCGCCCATTAACATCACGACTTCTTCCAATTGAGAATTCAGTTGTTGGAGATACTACGAGCAAACGAATAAAAAAAAATGTTGTCATCATATTTTTACGATTTATTTTGATCGACTTGGAAAAATGTACTTCTTTCATTGCTCGCTTTTTTCCATTCGCTATTCTCTCGAAAACATTTTCGGTTTCAGCTGTCCACCAAATTTGATTGGCAACGAGTATCATCATCCCTTGAAATTCCAGCATCCATTCGGTCCGCGGTCTTCGCACCTTTTCAACGAAATTTCGCATTAGCCGAAGCGAAGAGGAATCGAGTCAGTGTAAAAAGTGTCTTTCGATTTTACCTTTCCGTAACTGTAAATCGCTTTTTTGGAGATAAATCTGTTGGATCTTCTCATTTCGGCGAGTGCCAAAACCATCCAATCTTCGATTTTCCCCTCGGCAATGACGGCTTCGCTGAATTCCATTATTTCTTTTTCGCTCGAAATGAGAGCTGTGGCGATTGATTTATCTTTGCTGTCACGTTCGAGCCGAAATTTGTCCAGATTGTCAAACATTTTTGAGACGTGTTCTTGAATCACTGCAGAATCGGAGCTTCCAAGGATTCCCAACAATTCGTCGTCGCTTATGAAATTGAAGCGGGGAAATACGGCGCGTTTCGTGCTGAGATAGTCGGTCAACGATTTTTGGCATCTTTCGAGACCATCGATGAGCGCTTCGAATTCGTCCCTGCGCCCGGGTGCCATGCAGCACTCGACAACGTTCAAACGTTTTGCGGTGTCGAGCATTATTTTTCTGAACGTCTTGTCAATTTCGTCGAATTTCCTCGCCTCCTCCGGTAGCTGCGATCTTATATCGCTGCCCACAAATATTCCCTCGAGGTACAACCATTTTCTTTGCAACTCCATCCACGCCTCAATCACCCCCGATATCGTTTGCATCGTTTTTTCCCATTTTTGTACGTTTCCGAGAAATGGCCCGATGAATTGGGATGCAGCCATGCTTTGTAAATTTATCGTATTGTCCTCGAGGACCTGAATCAATTCTTCAACTGGACCAAGAATGTATCCACGATCTTCTGTGCCTGCAATACCATTTTTTTAACTCTCGATCGTCCAGTTTATCAATTGAGTTATTTGACTCATCGAAAACTCAATTGTCGAATGCAGAGCTTCCCTCCCAGGTCTCGCTTGTGTTTATGAGATGAGAGAATGGACGAGCAACGATTATAAATCATTATACAGCGATAGAAGCAGCTAAACTCGACTTTGAATTTTTGGGATTTTTAGAGTGCAGAGTGAAAAATTTTATGAAAAACCAATCGAATTTCCTGTACGTCACAACATTTTTTTTCTATTTTGGAAAATTGGCACTTTACACTGCCTTAAAATTTGAAACATTTGATGCGCTCGCTTGTTTCTACTGCTGTAACGGTAATTTGCATCGTCGTACGACGACTTTCTTTGGGAAATGATATTTTGCTGAATATTCAGAGTCATTCTGAATTTTCAAACGCGAAATATCACTTCTAACCATTCGAATGACTGTGAATACGAATATTGGATTTTCCAGCCAAGAGAAAACACGTTTTCAACCTTTAAAATGTCTGACAACTGTGAATTCCATGCTTTTCCAGATCTCCGAGACTTCCTTGACACCTCGCTCGATAGAGAGTTCTTTGATAGCGTTAGTGACGATGGATGAAGCGATGTCTTGAAACTTTGCCAAGTCCATGGCGAACATGTTCTCGAGAGTGAATCTTCAGTGAGAAAAACATAAAACTCTGTCAATGATTTCTAACGAAATTCGTGATAAAACTTTCGTTTCGTCATTCCTCACCGTTGCATTTTTTTAGCCTTCCGTACGAATGTGTTAGTCGATTAAAAGTCCAATTAATAACAATAATAATAATAATAATACAAAAATATTGAACACCGCACAGTTCTAAGCTGCGAACAAAAATCAATTTTTTTTCAATCCTGATATTTACGTCGCGAAGCGAGCGTTGCCTTTTTTCCGATGCCACCGAGGATCGATAGAACAGCAGGACAAAGTCGTCGCTGCTATCGACCCTTCGGCTATTATTTCGTAACGGGAAAACCCTTAAAAAGTAATCTTAGTTAGTGGATCTTAACTGGTCTTAACTGTCCCTACTAAAGTCCGGTTATCACTATTTTTTAAGGCACTAAAAGAAAGTCTGGAAAATGGGGATGGCGATGGTCGCGAGGTTCCATTAATGATCTCCACACCTGCTAGGTTCCATGTCAAAATGAATGCCCGTTCTGTTCATCAGTTCTTCCCAGTGTCTCTCGCGCATCGCCTCGTTCTTCAGTTCAACGAAGAGGGGAACAGAATTTTTAAAAGTTTTCATGGTCGCTTCGAGCGACTGAGCAACGTTCAGTTGTCTAACAGATTTAGGCATGCGACGAAATTCTTTGATGAACTGTTCCATTCCGTCCATCAATTGTTGAGGATTGAGATCGATCCACAAGGTTTTGGACCAGCTGTCGCGCGCGCTCTTCTGGGCCCTGTACAACTTATAAACCATCTCCATGCCCCCGTAGTCCTGCTTGATTTTGAGAAAAGCTGAGTAGTCGGCGGGCTCGAGATCGAAGAGGATTTCGGCGTTCGAAAGGTCCAAACGTTTTGCCTCCATTTTGTCAATGAGTTTTCCGTACTCCTGACACAAATAAAACCCACGCGTGGACGGTTTTTTCAAGGCTCTATATTTGCAAAGGATTCCATAAAGACATTTCCCATTTCTTCTCACCTCCATCTTCTTCAGCCCAGAATCCAGATCACTTCCAACGCTGCCTGGACCACTGTGCTCGAAGAGCTCAGCAAACTCGTAACACTCCAGGCCGAAATTAGCAATTTGATCTCTCGTCATATCGCAGAAACGATCTTTGGTGCTTTCCAGGGTAGTGGCTCGATAGAGTGCCCCGAGATAAAGAGAGTTCCAGTCCTCTTCTAATTTGTAAGCCAATTGCTCATCGTCCTCCGAATAATTAACTCCGTGAATACCGAGAGTTCTGAAGGTTTCCTAATCGACAAAAACATCGAACGAAATTGCGATTGAGCTTGATTTTCATACACGCAGATGTTTATCGAGCAAATTCTCACCTGGTAAAGATAATATTGAACCTCGGATTGGACTGCCAATTTTTTAATATCGGCGATCGCTTGCATGACGACTTTGAACCTGTCCAGTCCGCTGATAACCAGCTCAACATCGCTTCTGAACAACTCGATTTTTGTTTTGAGACTTTCCATCGACTCGCGAGTTTCTGCGAGTAAATAATTGCCGAGAATTTGTTTCCATTCGTTCGCATGATCCTTAATCCCCATGAGCAACGGGACCAAATTGATTCTTCGTCCAATTAAACGTAATCGATCATCAAAATGGGTAAAAAATCTCGGCGATCGGACAAATGGGAATTTCAATTGGGTAATTCAGGCATTACCTAACACTCGATACATCGAAATATGGCAGCATTTCGTCGATCTCTTCGATAATACTCCCGTAGAAAGTAAATTTCTCATCGTAATGCAACAGCGTGGGATTTTCATCTGCGAATTTCTCGCATACCTGAACTTTGTCAAAACGCCAAAGGTTGTGGTATTTTTTCCAACGGTGCAAATATTTCCAGCAGTCGGTCGTTATTTTTTGAATTGTTTCTTGTATCCCGTATACACGATCGTTAATTGTCTAGGAAAGGAAACGAAGAAGCAAAAATCTATTTTATAAAAATTGATCGATTGAGTAATTTCGTGATAAATGAACATGCCCGGAGGCCCAGCCGCGTTAACTTTTCGCTTGACGAACTCTATTGAAGAAATATTATACCTGAATACTGATAATGTCTTCGTAAAAATTGAACGTAACAAACTCCTCGGAATCGAGTTGTTTGACGGGTTTACACTCGTGACACGTGGTTGCCATCCATCTCGGAAACAATTTGAATCTCTCGAGCAAATCTTTGACGTCATGGAGGACGATGGCTCGTATTTCATTGGGGCTGGGCCTTAAAATAACTTCGGACGCCACGAGAATAGCGTCGACTTGAAAAATTGCTTTATCTCCGATCAGCAAAGCATCAAGGGTTTCGAGATTTCGAACGATGCAACGTATGAAAGCCCTGAATATTTTGGCTTCGTAATGCTCGTAAAATGATCGCATTCCAGGACTCCTACCACTCGATGTACCTTCGACTAGGCTCTCCAGTTTGATTAACATCGGACTTATCGATGTGTACGCTTTTGACATGACGCACACAAACTCCGTCCTTTTAGCTTCGATGTCGAGAAAATATGTCTGTCGAATTTATTGATTTTTAGATACGATTTTTCATTCACTATTTTTACAAAAAAATCACACGAATTGTGCGACTATTTCCTTGTGCAATGAAATATTCGACCATGGAATTGTGGATTTTTGGACTGAAAAAATGTGCAGTCTTGTCTTTTATCAATGTTTGGAAAAATATTTGATGAAAAAAATGACCAAATTGATCGACCTTGCAAGGGCTCAATTCTACTTCCGTTTCACTTCGTTCTTCAGTCGGTGTGAACAAATTGTACGACTGAATGTCCCTCTCGATACGCTGATCGAGATCCCTCTTCATTTGATTGATCTGAGTGACGATCGAGCTCAAGCTTTTCAATAATTTCTCACAATCCATCGCGTAGTCTGATATCCCGAGGGAATACCAATTCAACCTTGAGACTCCAGGGTGAATATTTTTCTCGATGTTTCGTAAACTTTTGTTAAGTAATTGTAACTACAGAGACGAAGCAACCGTTTTAATCGAATTGCAACTACAATTGATATGCTTCAAATTCACGAAAAAAATGTGATTTTCCAATGATTCTTCATCAACTCACATCGGCTTCGTCGAACTTGGATACGATTGCGTTGTATCGATCGATCATATTTTTCGTGGCTTCGATATCAGCCCGAAGTCTGTCTTTTTGGATTCCAACGTTCCTGACTATCTCCGGTAGCTCAAATCCCAGTTGCTCCAGCAATTCAGCCTTCGATATGAAAATTCAAACGTCGCGGCACTAAATTTTTTTTAATCGGTTACACGATCTCAAGTTTTTAAAGAAACCTCATGTTCCAGTTAAAGAAACGTATTTGAGCATATTTTTGGGCTCGTACCTCTTGAATTATTTCAAATACATCGAAATTAAAATTGATCTCGAAACGAAGCTGCAGTTCTACGGTTGTACCATCCCGCAATATTTCCTTCCAAGCGACCTTCGGCTTTTCCATCAAGCTCGAAATCGTCGAAGCTTTGTGTTCTCTCAGCAACGTCTCACCACCTTTGCTCCCGCTTCTTATCACTCGCAGACTCGGTAATAAAAACTTTTGTTCGCTGACTGTACTCCCACCTGTTTCTGTTCCCGATAATAAGCAACGAATCAGTTTCTGTACAATTATTGGATTCGTAATGCAGGAAATACCTTCAAAAGAGAACTTTGAATACCTATGCTTTGCTTCGAAATTACACCGTCGGTATGTCGTCCAGTTATGTTTGTAATTGACTCAAGTTCTTTGCTCCGAGATCTTATGATTCTCAACCTCGAACCTGTTCCCACTTTGTTCAGTTGGGTTCTCAGATCTATTCTTCAAAGGAGAAAAACCAAATGATTGATTTTTGAAATTTCCACATTTTCCCTGACTGCTTAATGAACTTGGGAGATTCAAGGAGGGTGGATCGCGACGATACAATGTTGCCATGCTAAACCATGTTAAAAATATTAAGAATTTCATAAAATTTGGTAAATGTATATTATTTAAAAATATATAAGACAATATACATTTTTTTAGATTTTTCTACCACATAACTCTCGAGCAATTGAACACTAAAGTTCACGTGTATAAGCATAGAGTTTACATATATACAGTTATACATCTCGTGCATAAGAACTTCGATTTAACGCTCAATTGTGCGATAACCATGTGGTAAAAAAATTTGATAAAAATTGTATTTGTGTGTACTTGATGCCAAAGAATGTTATCACGAAATTTGATAAAATTCTGATTATTTTGATTTCGTGATCCACCCTCCTTAAGGGGTTTCATTTTGCTCGCAAGGTTTTGTTGATCCAACGAAATTATTGTGGAATCAACAAAATTCCAGTGCCCATGAAATCGGGTTGGCGACTTTTCTTTCAGCGAATACGCACTTATCTCGTGATCCGTAGGCGTCATTTTCAATAAGCTTTTTTTCATGGTAAGAGTCACGACAGGACTGGTAGTTTCGATCCACGAGTTGAACTTGGCCTCTTCAAATTTTTTCATTTGTTTCGCAATATTGAGATACTGTTGAAAAGCAAATAATTTCAATTCGCTATTTTTGAGCTCGGTGACTCGTTGAAATTTCAAAACTGGATCTTTAAGCCTGTGAAATAATTGGCGCTCCCAGAAAATCGCACCGGCGATCGGTGGGTGATGTGGCAGCAGAGGAGGGTTCCGTTTCCCTAAGAACAAGTTTTCGATCGCACGAAACAGTTGATTGGAAGTTCACTCTCGTCAATAAATATTCGTTCAATCAAACTATCGTACCTCGATTAAAAATATTCTCGATCATGCTTATTTCCTTGCTGAACTGTTGCATTATGATGTCAAATTTCATTAAAAGTTGTTCCTGTATAGCTTGGCGGGTTTTGATATTCTTGAATTTGAGCAAAACTTCGAGAGCGTGTTCCGCACTAATGAGAACCGTGAAGCACTCGTCGATGTAAAACTTAGCTTCGTTCTCGAGATTTGCAACCTCGGCGTAGAACCACGACATCGTGGCGTCCCAATTCTCTTTGTTGAACTTCATGAATACGTTGAAATCCGCATTCTCCAAAGGAACGGTCAGTTTTTCGACCCTTTTTATTATCGCGTCGATCTGGGCTGGATCGTTTATTATCGATTTCAATTCCGCTCCGAATATATTGTAAAAATCTTGCAAAACACTCGCAATCTTATTCAAATCGTCGCAAACGTTGGCTATGTATTCCGTTTCTCTGAACAAAGTATCCTGATCGAATTCCCAACGTCGACCCTTCCCCGAGACCTCGATGCTCTCGCGTGTGTTCAAATACGATTCTCTCCAATTTTTCATCATTGCATGAGCGTCCGCTGTTATCGTCAATACTTCGTCCAGTGGTTTTCTGTTAATCGAATATTTCAATGTCACGTCGCAATTGTCGGTTGAATTCATTTGATTCAATGAATTTTTTATTTTAACTCGAATTTACTGTCAGTGAGTAGCTAACGTGGGATTCTCAGATCGAAAAAAATGTTGATAAATGAATTTTTTACTTAAAAAGATCTTCAATCGCCAAATTCTTCATGATGTTTTGGCACAATTGCCACGAGATACGCTCGAGAAGTGGAACCATCTTGTCTTCGGTGCTGTAGTATTTCGAGAGCACCCAAATCATTCTCATGCCTTCGGTGAGTGGTGGAAGGGCTTTAGCAATTGTTTGAAACGATTTGGATTCAGCGATTAACTGTAATGGAATGTTCACAACGTCATAGCCAAGGCTTAAATGTTTCAGAGAGAGAGAGAGAGAGAGAGAGAGGAAGAAAATTTTTCGAACCACCTTAAAGTATCTCAAAACGGTGAAGAGAAACTTGTTGTTGTCTCTGGCTTCGGTGTAGTGTTTCCATAATTCCATTTGAAAGAAGTTGAAAGCCGAGGCAATCGGCGACTCCGATTCCTCGAGCAGAGACAAAATTTCTTTGACGTCTACGGTCTTCAATTGTTCGACCAGCATCGAAAGTCCCGTTTCTCGGTTGTGCCAATACTCGTACTCAGCGAGAGGCCCTTTTCCTTGCGGAACTTTTTTCGTAAAAGTATCCAAAACTTTTTGTATGTGTTTGCCCCAACCACCGACGACTCTCTCCAACTGCTCGAGCACTCGTTTTTTTGTGAGCGACGGAGATGTCGTTCCATCGGACTCCAACAGCTCGGATACCCGAGGCACCGTTAGCAATATATCACCTTCGATGTGCTCGAGCGTCCTGCGCGATTAAATTCGAATAAAATTGAGCAAACTCAACGAAAGTTCTCTCGTGCAACATTCAATAAATCGAAAAGCACTCAAATAACGTTCGTTCCCAAAACCAACCACTGCACACTGGTCGTTAGTTTTTCCAAATATTCCAAGAGATCCTTTTTGCCCGAATCGATTGGCGCTTCTTTCTTTTTCTCAGCAGAAGCGGAGGAAGCAGGGGTGCTTTCCTCCTCTTTAAAAGCACTCGATTTTTCTTCCTTTTCTGATTCCGTCGACGATCTGAGCGCACCGAACTCTGCACTTTTTCTCGCATCTACAGATATCCGGCCAGTTTCTTCCATTTTACTTATCATTACAGAAACTCTGCGATAATTCGATGGTCGTCTGAAAGCTGTCGCCTGATACAAGATTTTTCATTAAAACGGAGAATCCTCGATTTCGAGTCGAACATTCAGCTTCGTTCACAAAGAGGATGTCCAAACTTTGAACTTCGATCTCCTCAATTTTTTCACGACGCAAGTACCCTCGTGTCAAAAATAATGAAAGCGATTCTTTCATGTGCGATTTCAATAATGAAATCGCACATTTCGAGAGGATTTTTTTTTTTAGTAAAATCACTATTATTGTGTCTCTGGAAATGCTGACATTTGATCGAGGAAAAACAATGAAAGGAACGATCGAATTATTACGTAAAAGAGAGATCGAGATCTGGTCAACTGTTTGATGTTTCTGAACGAATAGAATGTGTGATTCAATGACGTGCCATAAATTTTCACTGTTATTGGCAAAGCTGTGGATTGAGGTGAAAAATTAATTTCCAAAATGTAGAGTGAAAACCACGATTGGGAGATTGTAATTAGACCTGGTTATCGATCATTGTGGAAAGCGTGGCGTTAGCTCGGCCCATTGGGGTTTCGTCGCTCTTGGTGCCCGAATGAATTTCTTCAATGTGTTGTTGGGCCACACCGAGTCCTCGATATTGGTTCTCAACCAATGGTTTGAAAGCCTGAAAACATGGCATGCAAAAATCTCAGTTTCGTCGTTAATGTTTCCTCGATTTTGTGGAGAGGAAGGTGAATGTATTTCCATTAACTGACGTGTACGAGGAGCATATTCATCGCGGGCAGCAAATTTCCATTGAGAGAACCGACGATCAAATAATTCGTAATCCTCTTATTACAATCCTCGTAAGACTCGAACGCTGGAATTCCCTCCTCGCTCGTTCTCATGAAATAAAATAAATTTGAATTCTCGATTTCCTTATTGTTCGGATCGATTTCACCGAAAAACATGTGCAACACTGGTATTTCGACTACTTTGTCGACAACTTTCTAAAACAGTAAAAACGAAAAAGCTATAATTTTGGACGAAAACGCGTCGCTCCCGCGCTGCTGCACCGTTTTTAGAAATCACGATTTTCGATGCCTGTTACACACCTTTGTCAAAACGTATTTATCCTCTTCGCCAGGAGGTGGTACGAACGGTACAGTTTTAACTGGAAATATCATTTTTCCTTATTTCATATTCAGTGTAATATTAAAATGAAAGGAATTAAAAAATCAGTGTCGTTACCTCGAACTAAAGAAATTGAATAGCAAAAAAGTACTTTTTTTGTATGAAATTGTAAGACGAAAAAAGTGTCTGTCAATGTCTCTATAAATGTGAATATTCACTTGAAGTTGCGCTTTGAGCTTGAGCCTTCTTTTTCATTTGTAAGAGAGAAGGATCGTCAGAGACTTGCTCTTCTTCTTCTACTTCATCTTCTTCCTCGCTCTCATGCTCTTCGCCAATGTCTTCTTCACTCTCTCCGATCAAAGTGCCATCGGAGCGTAATTGCATGAGGGAGACGCTCGTGAAAATGGAACTCGCAGCGGCGCTGCTCAGTTCGGACTTGTCACCTTTTTTATTCTTCTTCCCCTTTTTCCCTTTTTTCCCCTTCTTTTTTTCCTCCTCGATTTTTTCAACCTTCTCGACTTTTCCTACGATGGTATTTTTATAATTGAACAAAAATTTGAATGCACGAACAATTCCGTGAAGAATTTTAGCCAAAGATGTGACTAAAGTGCTCTGTTTTTTAAGGTGCACAATCAAGCTAGTCAATTTCTCTATGTGACGATCGATTTGCATTTTTACCCGGAGCACTCTTAGTCAACCTTAGCGGTCTGCTCTTCGATGCGAATGCTGCGAGAGTCGTTATTTTGACTCTGTGCCCAGCGCCTCAATCAAACAAAACAAAAAAATTAGCATTCAGCATGTTTTTAGACGAAAGATACATTTTTCAAAAGATTCCACTTCCCCTTTCGACTTACTTTCCTCCCACACTTCTATTTCTTCTTGGACCACTTCGCTTCTTTGCGTCTTGTAAAACCACACCTGTTTTCTCTCCAAATCCATGACACCGTAGATATCGAGAATAAGAAGATTCAACAATTTATCCTCGTAAAAACGATTGTTTTCCTGATGCGAGAGAAAAAAATGTCTCGTAGATTCATTCTTTCAATTTTTTCATTACCAGTGGATCAAGAAATATTCGTTGTGAATTTTAAATACTGCGGAGGATCGTCAAAAAATCATAATTACACTTATCAGAGTATCAAAGAGAAATTTGTAATTGTCCGTGAGGCCAAGGAACTTGACGACTTTATCACGAATCCATCGAATCCTAAGTCCAAAAGATATAAACAACCATTTTTTAAATACTTTCGACTCATCTCAAAACGAATGTAAAATTCTTACCTGTAATCCATCACCATTGATGGCTCCGGTTTTAATGAACTAATCTCACTACTCATTTCTAAATCCGCTTCGCTGCCGTCCTCAGGAGTTTTGAAACTCGAGCTTTCCATTTTAACAACGTCTTCCTCCATCGTACAATTTAATTGTAATTAAAACTTACTAATAGAATATTATCTAATGACGAATAGACGAACTGTGTCGTGTTTATTGCATAACTGCATGACAGCCAGCACTGACTAGGAAGGCGAACATTTTATTGCCCGAAGTTGCCCAATTTTCTTGTCGCCATGGAGAACAAACAATTCTCCACGAGTGGGTGTACGCTGCCCCACATGATTACTCACAATACCTACGTGCCCCACCTCCTCTTGTTGTTGGATAATCGATCGTGCAATAGCACCAGAGAAACGTGCCCCAATCGTACCATTTTAGGAAATGTTCCCACGAATCAATCGGAGATGAAGTTACACATTGGAATTCAATAATTTGTCATGAAATTAAATAAAAATAACAATTAGGTGGCTGATTTGGGTCAGTCGATGACAAACCTCATGAACATTCGAATAGTGAATACGACGTGACGATGCAAGCTTCTTTTATATTTTCATATGAAAAATCTAAGGGCAAAGTCGTTCAATTAAATATCCCAAGAATTCTGATTAAGTTGGAAGAAATATAATTGGACGTAGGCACTGAATTATTTATTCACTAAATACATATCATACATGTTATCATTTACATATATAAAGCCAGCGTATGAGGCCCCTTGAAAAATCTTCAAATCAATCTTTTTACACAATTCTACCAAGTAAACTTTATACTCGCACAACCATGCAGATTACACTGAATTTTTTAAATGTGTGCAAATAAATTGTTGAGAGGATCAGATACAATGACGATTCAACGAACATCGTTCCCCCCCCTCAATCGCAATTGGATACAATGAAGAGGGATGTAACTCACTGAAATGTGAAGAAAATTTGAAGCGTTTGTAACAGAGATTTTTTCATTGTTTTACAACTATTTTTGGTACAATCTTCGTTTTATTTCACTCTCTGGATTTCGTGAGACTTGATTTCAATTTTGTTATTATCGATCACGATCACTCGACATTATCGCCGGAGCAAACTTCCTCCGGTTGCTGTCAACGCCGATAAATATTCTTAAACTTAACAATTATTGCTACGTAATAATACCATATACATTATTCATTACTGAATACCGGGAATCTCACGTGAAAAATTCAATTCGAAATCTTCGCCGTTTTCGTTTAATTCAAATGTCTACTATTCGCAATTTCGTAATTAAAAAAAAATTCTTTCAATAGAGTAAGAAAATAAAGAATGCTGTGAATCAAAAATTATTTCTTAGAAAATGATAAAATAAATTCTTTCAGTCATTTATTTTGGGCTGCCACACTCTGCACCTAGAATCTCTAGGTAAACCGTGACCAGTCCAAATGGATGTAAAAATTGCATCTTTTTATTTCGTCCATGAAGAAAATGTAAAAAATTCTTTCGTTATTGTCAGGATTGGGGAATAAGTAAAGTGTTTTGTACCGTTCGTATCTCGCGATCGATCTAACTCTCAATACTCGTGTTGCTTTCGTGATTGGTCGTGTTGGCCGTTGTTACGTCGTGCAATAAACCTTTGACAACAGCTTCCATGTATTCCTCTCTTTCTTCATCGGTGTTTAAGGAGAATCCTAAAGACGGTATGAATTCAGTTTTAATGACAGTTTCGGTATGAACTTCTTGCGTTTCTTCATTGGTTTCGTTCGATCTCTGAGTGCGATGTTCTTGCTCAATTCGGGGGCTGGATTTTTCGGAATCGTCGAGTGGCAGTCCCGTCTCAAAATTGTAAAGTCTCGTCGATTCTGGCAAATCGAAAACCAATTTGGAATCATCAGTTTTTGGATTTCTTCGACCAAAAATTTGACTCAGCTGGCTGACGGCTCCACTCTTTTCGAGATCCGTGGTCAATCCCGAAGGAGCAGTTTTCAAAGTTTCCAAGTTTTCTTCCGCGTTTAACTCTTCCGTCGATCGATCGGAAGCGTCTGTGATTCCGGAAACCAGCAAATGTTCCGGTGCACCAGAAAAGGATGGGGAACTCGTAGAAATCGTTTTGTCCTCCGCGTTTGAAGAGGCTTTAACGAGTTTCGAGATCACGGTCTGTTCCAAGGAAAACGGTCTCGGTACGTTTGGCCCATTGGCCGAGGAGACGAAACTTTGTAAATATTTCATCGACTCGAACTCGCTTCCCTGGGGAATCCGCAAGTTTCCATTCCCGTTTTGAGTGCTCTCGGTTTTCGAGTTCTGGTTATTAAAACCATCAGATTCGAGGTCGGGAGGCGAGGAATTATGCTCGTCCGATCTCACGATCTCAAAACTCTTGAAATCAGCCGCACCGATCGAGTCACCGATTTCCGGTTGTGCTATTAGCTCACGTATTTCTTCACCGTTCGGATCGATCTTTTGATTTTTATTCACGGACAGGGTGAACTCGATCGGCGAGGAAGAAAGTTCGATCGCGTCACCGATTTTACTCGCGTTCGATGGAACTTCTCGGTCGTGCGAAATCGGTTGCGTTACGAGGACATTCTCACTCGGAGATAACGTCGAGTCTCGTTCGATGGAGGTCAAGTTGTTCGCTCTTCTCGAATCGTTATCCTTAATATTTTCCTGAACGAGTTCGATCGAATCTACGGTTTGGGGAAGCTCGATCTCCCTGCTCGAGTTCTCTGGGCTGAAAGTTGTCGGAAGGAATTCTATCGATTTAGTTAGATTGAAAGAGCTCGCGTCGACAGATTGTACGATTTTTTCCGAGTTTTCGGGAATAACGCTCGTTCCGATAAAAGTCCCTGCGCTGGCAAACGAGTCTGGACTCAAGTCAATAGATTTTACTCTCTCAATGACAATTTTCGGAGTTTTTAGCTCTTCCGAAGATTCCGAGTCGACCGTGTTGTTGCCGATGATAATACGAAATATGCGAGACTCTCGATTTTTATTTCCGTCATTTGGTGATTGAGATTTTTTCGTACTTGCAGGAGCTTTCGTAGACTGAATTTCATGTGTAATATTTTGGCCCGACAGTTCGTCCGGATTTGAGAATAAACTTTCGTTCTTACCGGTCGAAAATTCGTCAGGAATCATGATGCGAAATTCGTCTTGATTTTCTTTGGGTGGGATCAAAAATTCAGCCGGTTTATAAACGTTCCCAGAAATCCCTGAAGCACTGGAATTCGTTGAATCCGGGATGCCGGAGGGCTCAGGGCTGTGTTCGACGTTTCGATCCCGAGAGCGCGCGTCTTCCTCGTGATTATACGAGAAAACATTCGGATCACGATTCTCGTCGCCGATCGTGAGGATAGAAAGTGTTTCAGTGATTTTTTCCGACAGTCGATCGAGATCTTGCGTTATGATTTTTTCCTTGCGATCGAGAGATTCAATGGTTGCGTTGAGGGATTGAACGTCAGTTGAATTCTGAGCAGGGGAATCGATCGGTAATTGAGTAGGTCCGTGAGGAATTTCCGATTTCTCGATGTCATTAACGTCGTTTTTAATATTGGAAAAGGTTGTTGAACTCGAGTCTACCGGTTGGTTATTATTTTTAGTGGAGATGGGAGCCGGCGTCGCCGCTTTCACGATCTCCTCGGAGCGACCGCGCGCTGTATAGAGATGATCGGAGCTCTCGAATTCAAGGTCATATCTGTCGAAAGCGTTTCTGGTCGTTGGAGGTCTGTAGGTCGTTGGTACGGTCGGGGAATAAAATCGTTTGGCAAGCGTCGTGACCGTTGGTACGGTAGGGGCGTAAGAAGCTTGAAATTCGTTTCTGAGCGAGCCTTGTCGATCGTTTTTGCGATCTTGGCCGATAGTGTAAATTTTAATCGACGGATTTTCACCCTCGGAGTTGCGCTCGTCCGTTCCAACGTCTCCGGAGTAATAATCCTTTCCTTGATATTGTTGCCGATTTTTAGTGTTCGTCGTCGCCTTGTATCTCGACGAGTGGCGAGATGGATAATCCGGATAATCGGAATAACTTTCTCGTCCGGTCGGAAGGTGATTGGTTCGCTCGGTCACCGTGTTACCGGTGTACTTAAAAACCCTTTGATTCCTCCGGTCTCCAGGCCGATCCTGCTCCTCGATAACCGTCTCCGCTGGAATTCTCTCGCCAGCTGATCGGACCCTCGACATCTCAAAGGCCTTTCGCAAAATCTCATCGTCGTCAACCTCGCTGACGTGACTCTCGACGTTTATAACGTGGTAATTACGGGTTAACGAACAATCAACCTTGTTCCACCAATCACAGGTCAACAATTTTTGACTGAAGATCGAACCGACCGGGCATAGGAACGAGGAGACGAGAAAACTACCGTCACACACGTGAAATACTTGACACCCGGCCGCCTCGTCAGCATAATAGCCTGGGGAAAATATAAAAAGCGTTTAAACATTTTAAAAAACGAAAATGTTGGTTGCTTCTCCGGGTTTGATTGGCCGATGGCTTTCCTTATGATTTGACCTGCTTATTTTAAGCAAATGTATACGATCTCAATTTACATATTGATTTTCTCAACGCACTATCGTAGAATCATTTTCTCGCAACTGGTTTTAAACCACCGAATCGTCAATCACCGGACTCGTATCATAAAACGTTTTTCGCTCGTTCGACAGATAAAAATAAAAGAAGTCGGGCTCGCGTAAAACCGGGGAATGATATAAATCATGACGATGAATGAAGAATTTTGTAATAATAATACTGATGATCGCGCGCCAACACCGAGACTTGGTAAGTTTTATTTTCGTAATCTCGTTACAAACTAAAATCCACGAAAGCTTCCTCATTCCCAAAGCACGCGGAGCGAGCGAGGTTACGAAGTAAAACTCGTCTGGACGAGTTACTTGCGAAGTTAACGTTCATTAATATCGCAACTCAAAACGCTCGAGATTCCTTCAACGCTCCTGTCATTACGAAAATTGCATAATCAGGACCGAATTAAAATCCGTTCGTGACGCTTGATTTTTAATTTATTAAAGTACTTTGCGGGTGAATCTTGCACGATAGTCCAACTACGTTTATTTTCGATCTAAAAAAAATAACGCTCCGAAATTGCGTAATCGACAAACTCGTTTCTGCTCCAGCGCGTAATTCCGCCCCGGGGAAGCGTTTGTTTCTTTTTCTCCTTTTTTTCTTTTTTTGGCAATCCCTTTTTCTTCTTCACCGATCTATAATTACGAAATAGAGACGCATTTGCTCGTAACCGTTTGCACGATTTTTCAGGCTCAGCTTACACTGAGAAACTTGGAAAATAGTTCGGCACGTGACGTTCTCGCTGAGCGATTTAAAAATCCTTCTATTCCCAACAAAAAATAATAACCGAAGGCTTATAAAAATAGTCGTAAACATTAAAAAATATAACCGCACGAAATCGGCGATGATTTTCATATAATACAATCTCAAACTCCGCTATAAATGTCAGCATTTCTTTCCCTGTCCTTTCATTTTAGTCTCCCAACTTTTATTGTTTCTACGACGAAATGTCAAACGAGAACACAGCAGTACGTGATTCGAAATTTCCTCAGATCTGTACGCCGATTAAACAGTGAATAAATCGAACCTCGTACGCGCCACAAAAATGCCCTCTTTCCGCTTCGATTTCCCATTCACAAGTAGTTCGAACGCGAAGGAACACTCGCGTGACGGAATCGAAGCAAAACCGAGCAAACGTACAGCGTAACTATGATCCTCCGTGCTCATCTCTCTATATACGTATATTTATAGTCGCATCTTCTGTCGCTCGAGCGCTGACCTATTGCGAAACGTAATAAAATGCTAGCGGTGAATTCCACTCTCGATGTACTCTCCCGGTTAACCACTATATTCAACGTGATACAACATCGCGCAGTGCTGGATATTACTAATATAGCCACGAGATATAAACGCCTGTGTACAGCCCGCGAATCATCCTTGACATCGATGCTAAAGGTGACTAAAATCTTACAATGTGCTACGCGGAATCCATGACAAACAGAACGCCCGTCCAATCGTACGGGGCATTTCATTCTTCAGTCAAATAATATTACGTGAATCTTCGATCATTCTTTTTTCTAACGATCCTGACAACCCTGGTTGAGCTTCCGAGTTTTTTCCTCGTTTGAAAAACGCTTTTGCTGTTTTTCAGTTGTTAAAACCGAATAGTTCCTGCGTTTGGGCAGTTTAGCCAAATACACGAGAAAAGTTGATACTGTTTTTGTCCAACTTTTATTCGTTACAATTCGTCGTGCTTCAAATATTTGTCAATATCATTGGAGAACAGAATTTTTTGACGCGGGATCGAAAGTTTTGAAATGTTCTATCGAAGCTGTGAAAATGGATCGGTCCACGGATGAATTGGATGTACCGAAAAAAGCCTCGAGCATAAAATCTAAGAGTTAATGGTAGCCTTCGAAGGAGGAGAAAACCCAAGCACGATGCGGCTCGAGTCATTCATAAGGCTTTATCTCAGCCAGGTCTTTTGTACAGCAATCTCAAATTCTTCGTAAATCATTAGCCATATTTCATCGACGAAGCATATACTATTGCATAATTCTTGAAGACGCTCATTAGAAGAATTAAAAGTAATTTGATATTTCGGCAGACTTGTTTGCCACTCGAATCGATCTCAGCGTCAAGCAAAGTACGTGGATCTACGAGTCCGCTTGAAAAGAGTTGTCGCTGTTGGCATGACTTTAACTCCGACAAAGATTCCACTACGGAATCGAATAATTGTATTTTTCAGAGTTTTCACTGGGGAGCAAGCTTGGAAAATTGGGTCACAGTCCCGAAGCGAGGCTCGGAGTCAACGATCTGATAGTGCCCTTACTTTCTTGTAGAATTATCCTTGAAAATTGATGCTACGGAAAGTAGTAACGGAGGCATCGAGACGGAAGATAAATCAAAGAATAGAAAATGCTTTTTATACTTTTATTTATCACGAAATATTTCTTACCTCTGTAATGAGCTTCGCAGACGAATTCCGTTTGAGGTAATCTCGAATATGCAGGATAATCGACTCCTGGCTCGCCTGGAACGTTGTCCCTGATGTCCGAGAGATCTGAACAATAAATTCGCGCAGGCGAAATCAGTAACCGACCAGCCAATCGGTTGTCTGCGCTTTTTTTTTCGTGGAGTAATTTTTTTTCTGTATTTGAAAAAAGAGTCAGAGTTCGGAGGTCAAACTCACCGGTCTCGTCTTCGTACGGATTGTACCGACCATTCGAGGATCCATAATCGTCGTACGTACTATCCACTTCCGGGTCGTAGTATTTTCTGATTCGTAAAATCAATGAGATTACTATCGTGTAAGCAGAAAACTCAAGCAAGGCCTCGAGCCTCGATCGATCTTGGTAGAGATTCTCATTCGGTAACGCTATAACGGTTAATCCGTCGATACAGCGATTTAATGATGTGACTCATTCGAAATGACATCGAAACGTAACGAAGGTCGCGAGAAAAGTGAATTTTGTCATTTTTCTAGCAGAACTTATGACTGAACTATTTTCTTTTGGAATCGATAATGCAAACGATTTTTTGGGAAAAAAATGAGCGAAATTCCGTATTAAAAGTTTAATTCTTCGATAAAATGCGGAGTAAACACTCCAACGATTTATAATCAGGTAATTTAAGTGAAATTTAGGGAGACGGTGATTCGAGGAAAGTGAGAAACGCTAATAAAATGTTCGTCATTATAATTTTACCTTCCTCGGGTTCCATCGATCGCTCTGCGAATAGGAAAAGTTCTTCTGGGTTCCTCCTCTTCGGCGATCGTACAATTTGTCAAGTTTCGTGAAAACAGTACCGCGAGACCTGATACACGATCGGAGAAATTTGTAAGACAGCGAAAAAATGTGGGAAATAGTGACTCAAACGCAACATAAAAGATTGAGTGAGTTGCTTTATTGCTGTGAGAAAAAAGCTTGAATGGATATTCAATGGGTGTCGTCGTAAATATTTGAATTTTTTATTTTCTTTCTTTCCTCTCGAAGACAAAGCTTCCAATGTTTACCGAGCAATAAATTTAATGCAGAAAAAATCAACAACGTTTTCTTTGCTCAAGGATTTTCAGAAATTCCAAAGCCAACAATAACAACAATTAAACATGAATTTTTTAATACGCTATGCAAATGAAATGCGAGAAGCGTGATGATAGTATCAGCAGGGAAAAGGATAGCATTCCAAATGCTCTTGAATAGCTCTCTCTCTCCCTCTCTCCAATGATCTATGTTCAACACGTTTTTCGTTCGATCTCTCCGCAAGATCGCGGTTAATTGAATTCTGCGCTTAATGACGACAATTTGGTGTCGCCAGTACTGTACACCTTCGATTTATTGCACTCGACAACGTTTTAAGAAACATTATGTCCCACGGATACTAATGAAACTCACGAAGTGTGAAAAATATTTCGCATTTCCTTCATCCATTTATGAATAAATTGGAAAATTAGTGTGAGACCCTTTTTTATGTATTTGTTGAAAGAGCTACCTGACGAATGCAGTATTTACGAGAAAACTGAATCCGCTTCGATTCCATCGAGCGTTCGATTTTCAGTCATTGTTTCCAAAGTCTCAGCTGACTGAGATCAGAGAGTTTGAAAAAAGTTTTCGCAAATTTTTGAAAATAAATTCGATCCAATTCAAAGAAAACGACGATTATTGTGTCAGAAGGATAATTCGTCAAAAAAAAGAAAATATTCAAAGAAGAACGAGAATTATTTGAAAGCATCTTGAATCCGAATGAATTGGGGTCAACGAAAAACGATTTTTGCAGTGAGTTCAATCCTGTATTGACATTAACGCAATCACTATAATTTCGCAATCTCGATCTTAGCGGCTCAATTCACCGGAGGATTTTGGCCTCATGAGAATTCTCACAACGTCGTCCGAGCCGAAGGAATCTCGGTGGAAAAAAAACGTTATCCGACCAGCGATCGCGTAACACTATGCATGAGATTTCGGTAAAATCGAAAATTCGATTTTTCGAGCACTTACACAAACATTGTAGGCAGAAACTTCGCATTTTTGTACCTCCCGATGAGTATACGCGACAATGAACTATCGAATCCTGACGATACTCAAATCTTTCTTTATCTTTACTCAATGAAACAAATAATAATGACGTTTGTCGATGCACTCATGGAGCAAAACGGAACTCATCTGCCGGTCGTCTTGTTCGCGGTTCTCTTGAAAACTTGTCGTCGGCGTAGCGTTGGTATACACACACCTCGCATCGGTATATCTATCTCGCCTCCAGAGTGGGAGATGTATAAATATATATACCAGCTGATCTTACCTTTCCTCTTTTCCCTTTCCACCTCTCACCGCGCGCGTTTCTCATATATTGTACTACAAACGTGCCCCTCTCTTTTTATTTCTTCTACATCTCCCGCGCATGAAAATATTTCTCGATGAATGCTGTGGATATACAATTGTTGAGTGAGCTGGGATGCTGCAGGATGTATCTCATCTCGCCGCGGGGCACATACGTTCGATAATCGAGCGCGCAAGCATGTCGCACACCCTTGAACCGTACCGTGGCCTCAAATTCGTTGCGTAAAGCACCGGTGAAATTTGAGCAATATTGCATTTACGATTTTCCAGACAAAGTCTCCAATTTTATAGCTCCATTACGAGAGAAAGGGACGAACGATTAAGGCTCCCCTCGTCTCTCTTTCTATTTCGTACTAATAATGAGTGTATTACTCGATGAGCGTAATAATGATTTTTTGTTTTGTTGTTGTTGTTGTTGTTATTGTTGTGTTTTTCAGTCGCGATGAGTCTTCCTTTTTTGCTTTGAATATTCCTGCTCCTTTCAGAAGATCTGTTACAGTTGCAGGTTTCGTTAATGTGAAACTTTCAAGTACTAGAGATAATTGTAACGACTCCGTACTTACCTTCACGAATATAAACGTGTATACATGGATTCAGTCGTCAAACTCTCGAGGATTCTTTGTACTATGCTACTCGTTACCATTTTCATCCTCCGCAGTTGCAGAATAGATTCTAGAAAGTTTAAAATTTTTCTCTGAAATTGCCAGCGCGCACCTGCATACTCTCGTGGTTTATCATGCTCGCAATTATTATAAATCGTTAAACAGCAATTGTGAAAAAAAAACTTTAAACGCCTTATTTTCAGGAAGTTCAAACCGTATGCTCCAATCAATTGGGCATGAAATTTTAATGCAGCTTCTAATCCTTTCACTCTTTCTCAATGTACATATATAAAATTCAAATGTGCATTAAAAAAATTCGAATTTTCCTCGTCGGTTTTTATTATCCTCCACGTTACGAATGAACGAAATAAAAAAAAAAAATTCGTGAGGGAGTTAGGAAAATTCTTATCGCGAGCCTCCATACTTTGGAGTTTTGTAGTTTCAAAAATAAATGTTTACCTGTGTCACTGTTAAAATAGTCCTGGGAAATCGGAATTCGAAATAACTATTAATCTCACGAACTTTTCTCACGGATCTTGTGGCTTGTTTGTTTTTTTTTTTCCAAATATACTTAAACCCGAGAAAATAAAATGTAACAGTGAGGAAAAGGATCTCGGATCCTCGCAGATTCCAATGTGTGACTCATCGCTACGTACCGTGGTAGCGCACATGCCAGGCACGTAAGTTATGCAAGCTTGAGGACGGTCCATAACATTTTTAATGTTTGTATCAGTAAGAGCAAATTTTTATAACTATGCAGTTTGAGTATTTATTCTTTTTTTTCTTCTTTTTTTCGATTGTTTTTCTTCGAGAAGTGATAAATTTATAAAATTTATTTTTATTTTGTCGTATTCACGTACCGCGATCGGGCATCGATAATATTTTTTTATTCATCAATCGATTTTTCACTGGTCTGATGAGGAGATCTTGTGTGTCCAAGTATCTCTCAAATCATCGACCCGATCGTATTTCTTCGAAAATAGACACATTGAACGAGACAAATCAGCCGCATCTCTCTTTTCCCTTCTCCTCGTTGATCGTAATGCACATCGGAGACGCGAAATCGGCCCTAATCCTTCGACTCGTGTTCTTTTTCACCCACGAATTCTGTCTTTCTGTGACATACTACGAGCGTCTCATCAGGAATCGGCGCCGACGAACACATCGGACACATTCGGAGGAAGCGAGTCGGTCTTCAACACCAAAGGAAAGGAAGCAACGAAAAGACACGTATAGATGAGACACAATCGCTCATAGGTCAAAATAATTCGTACGTTAATGTTATTAAACACACCGCGAAAGTACATTTTTGCATCGTCTTTTCTTCTGTATTTTGACCAACGACCGACGACCTTGGTCAATTTGTTTTTCGAACTTGGTCGTCCTCAATAAACAAATCTTAAAACGGTCCCAATTTTTCGTTTATGGATCAGCAAAATATGGAGGCACCCTCCGTATTTTCTACTGGGTTCAGATTTCGAAAAAATTAAATTCTGGCTGGAGGCTAGTGATTTTTGTCGCAATGTCGAAAATCGATATTTTTATAATATCGTACATTTTAGCTTAGAAAAAATAATATTTCAACGTTGCTGTGTTACTTCCGGAAAGTTTTTAAGGAGGGTCAAATTTTGGCAGAATCACTCTTCCGTCAAGTATTTTGACGTGCTAACTTGCTACGCTGAGAAAAAAAGGTCGAGTATTATTATACCTTTAACGAAAAATATTTTTGCAAAGATCGGTAGTCTCCAAGGCGATTTCTTCTTCTTTTATTTTATTATTCATATTAAGATGATCATTATTAAAGGTCTCACGTCGCCTTTACGAAGCAATGACTTTAATTGTTTAGTATACAATCTCGTGAGGATCGTCGCATTTTCAGATTGACACGTGCTCGCTCATTTTATCGTTGGTATCAAAGAAGAGGGGTGCACTCTTCGACTAAGCGAAGCGACTCACGTTCATTTTCCACGTGACTACGTGATGTGATACGACGACGACACGTTTTATTAGGTTCTCTTTTCACCACGAGCGATATTAATTGGTTCTCCAAAAGACTTCTTTTCACTGTTGGGTATCATTGACTCGGAGTAAATTATGTTCGCCGCAGATCTCGATCACACATGAATGTAATTTCGTTCTCCCTCGCAATACGCTTGAAAAATCCGATCGTAGTTTACGATCGTCGAGAATCCAGAGCGAAGGATTAATTGAGGAAGTGCGTTAATTTCGAGATACTCGGCGTGGGAATTTGTTGCGCGATGTTCTATGTTAACGTTTTTTGAACGGAATATTTTCGAGAGAAATTGTAGGTCATAGTTGGTGGGATTCTTAAGACCGAATCACTTTTTATCTGTTCACACTTTCGGAGCTTTTTTCTCTGAGGTTACGAAATTAAATATTTTTTAACTACCGAAGGTCGCGATCGAGGGTCTCGTCCCACATTTACGATAAAATCGTCATTGTTGATGCGATGATTTTCGTCATTCGTTCGTACTATTGAAAGTGCACCTGTCAAAAGGCATCGCGATTACCAAATTCATTTCATTGCGATTTAAATGCGTCACAAGGTCGAAAAAATACCGTCGATGACCCCTCGCCATTGTGAAACGTTTGATTCGATATGAAGGAATAAAATCGCTTTTGAAATCGAATTATTCGCCATTCGTTCGTGTGCCACAAACAAACTGGTGTCGATCGTTGATTACTAATTAATGGCAAACAAATGATCGAATTACGTTTCAATGAGAATTATGCGGATTAAAACTCTCATTGTAATTGCAATTATACTCCATCTTAATTCAATTCTGAAACTTTTGCTTTCGCACGATTTTAAATCGTCGTTGCATAACAAATGTGGAAAACGTATCGATTGGAGGTGCACTTGCGTGAAAACAAATTCATTTTCCTTCGTGTTTTGCACAAGAAAAATAAGTATAGATATGGAAAAATGAATCTTTTAGGACGAGCTAACAAAGGCAAGCAAAATGGCATTCGCTGAAGCCCGAAAAAATTGGTTGATCCAATCGCTGAGTTCGCTGGCTCCAATGGCGACATGGCGTTGAATGAGCAAAAGTTCAGTGGCATCGCCAAATTTCATTTTGTCCCTTGCAACTCGATAATCCAACAAAAATTTCGTAAAGCCAACAATTTTATTTTATCAGCCTTTGGACGATTTGACCCATTGTTGCAACGTGTGATCACAGATGCGGCGTTTTCGCGACACGCCTTTCATTCGCACGTCGTTTGAACTTTCTCTCATTTTTGCAGCAGCAGCAGCAGCAGCAGCAGCAGCAGCAGCAGAAGAGCCATCACGTTGAAATATTGGCGATGCACTTGCTCACATTGGAGCGCAAATCAATTATTGTTGTATAAAACAAAAAGCATGGCTTTTGTCATTTGTTATTATTGAATCGGGTCTAGGCCTTTAGTTATGACTTTTTAATTGAATAGCACGTGAAAAGGAGGGCACGCAGGTGATTATATTAACAATAGTGAATCTCTCTTGTGAATGCGATGAAAGAAAAATGTATTTATCACTTTGATTATTGTAATAACCGCGTGCATTTGCGATGTCAAATTAATAGATCGAATATTTATTCACCAGCTGACCACTGGTCATTGGTCAAAGCAGACGGCCTTGTAACACTATTAAACGCTAATATTTATCATTAAGAGAATAAAAAAATAGTGAGAAAAAGTTGAGGGATCCTCGTGTCGATTGGAGCCCGAGTGAAAATAATGATACGGCATCAGCCAACGAGCGAGAGCGACGGACGCGACCTTGTCGAACATTTCTCCGTCAGCTAAACGACTGAGAATCCTTATTAGAACATTTGTCTACCATTATTAAAAATGATCGACCATAATCGCAGCTACGGAGCTTTTTGCTCCAACTTAAACTTGCAAAACTCTGTTTGTATAACGTTTTTTTTTCATTGTCATTTTTTCCTCCAAATTTTTGTACTTTCGTTTTCGTTTAAACACTATAATTTATTGGCTCATTATAGAATTGACTTTTTGTCGGCAACGCTGACCCTAATTAGCGGCTCGATTTTAAGTGAAACCCGAAAAAAAAACGTTTTAGATGAAACACAACGGAAATATTTGATCGCAGGGTCAATTGCACCTGCCAGTGCTGTTGATTAGATGAAAAAATTGATGAGCATGACGGTCTTGGACTCACGATGATCAAACGCTCTTCGACTAAGGTCGTTAACCGTGTAAAAAATGTTTGAAAACCGCTTATTTTTAATCGGCGTCGAAGAACCCTTCAAACGTTACTGGTGCAGCGTGTCAAGGCCGTCAATATTCAATTATCCTGAATTCCAAATTTCCAAATAATTCCAATAAAACTAAACAGTAATATTTCCACTACGAATGTTGGTGCAATATTTTCTATAATTTTTTAACCTGCAGATGTAAATTGCAGGTGCAAATTTGCCCTTTGACTTTTCAAAACTTTTTATTTCATTCATGAATGTATGGAATTAATGAATCTTTACAGTAGTAATCGATAACAATCATTTAAAAAATTGAAAAATCAAGTTTTATTATAGAAAAGTGACCAAATTGAAGAAAGGACATTTTGACCATCGAATATTTTTGGAAATATTTCCTCGAAACTGATTGATTCGTTTCCAGGGTATAATTTTTCAATGTGTGCTTACATCAGATTTACTATTCCAGTTCATTTTATAGACATTGTAAGTTTTATTTGCCTACAAATCTACGCCTGACTTGCACTGCAATAAATGTCAACATGGCACTTAATATTCTCAGTATATTTTTCAATGTTAGCGTTTTCTTGGACTGTTCACTTTTGAATGAAAAGAAGTATCAACTGTAGCATTCGTGAGCCACGAAAGTTTCCACCGCTCTACTTCTTATCGTGTTTTGACACTGAAGTTTTTGGTGATTGAAAATTCGATCGTGTCACAGCGATTTATTGTTCAAGGTTTTGTAACTCGAACTTCTTACGTTCTCGGATTAAGCACAGCGCGCAAGCGGGCTCCGTCTGCGATGATGCTAAATCACTCAATTTGACACTGTCGCATGACCATTCAATCACTCATTGAAATTAATTGTTAAGACACAGCAGTAAAAACTGTTTTTCCAACATTGCATACGAAAATAAAAATTCGTCGATTCAAAAAATCGTGGTGAACTGAACGAAATCCGTTAACTAGAAAATGTCAGCACCCCGATCAACTAATTTTTGGTAAAATGGTGCTTACTGCGTCAGGAAAATTGTTGAAACAACGAAAGTTTTGATGGATCGACGAATTTCATTAGTTTCACCCCGACTTGTTAACGAAATTTCTCTTCTCAGCGCATATGTATCGCAATTTTGGAGATTCTAAAGCCCCCATTTCGATAACCGATTCCATGCTTGGTTTCTAGACCCAGTAAAACTGAAATTTCAACGTAAGTTTCATAGGCTCAAAATAAAAGTCATCGCAATATGAGCTAAAGTTTTCGAAAAACCGCTGGAAAATGCTCATCGATCGTACAGAATCCCTCGCGCGAGTTTCCGGTGCGCACTCGCCCCACTTTTCGCTCAAGAAAATTACCATGTCCTTAACGACTCGCCTTTATTTTATTTCTTAATTATGATGAATAACAAATAAACGAATAATTAGATAAAATGACAGTGTCAGCCGTAGTGTGGAACAAGGTATTGTAACGTACTGAAATCCGCACCGCCCAGTCGACGTAAAAACAGTCCACGTTTCATGCGATAACTCAACGATGGTACGGTATAAGTCGGCTCGTCCTCCCGAAGTTTGTTCATCACCCGATCAATAATTTCGTCCCTCGTTCGTTCGGCCCAGAAGAGGGTGAAGAAATCATTGAGAATTTTGTTGAACGCTGCCGCGATGCTTTCGTTAATTTGTTCACTGAGAAAAAATATTGTTGATTCAATAACAATCGATGTTATTAGAAGAGTTTTCTTCATTAAACCGCAATGTTTTTGGAGAGAATGAATCTGCGGTTTGATTTAAAACTCTTTTTTTCGTTTAATCATATTTGACCTTGCGATGATCGTATGTTTCATTGGCACCCCGCAATGCCACACTTCGTTGTTCCAATGATTTTTTCTTAGTGTTTTCTTAGTGTTGGCAGCGGATTTATGGGGAAGCAAAATGTTTAGATCCTCTTTTTTGTTGACTCGAGGGGAAAAATATTGTGAGATAATCAGAAGTGAGTTTATGATATAAAAAAAGAGACGATGATTATTACATGGGAAGTGTGCGTCTTGCTGTGAGATAAAAGTCTTCTGAAGGATCGTATCGTCGTGGCCAAAACTGAGCTACCACTTTTCCCCAACCTTTTCCGCCCCTTCAAGATAAAAATCGAATTCAAATTAATCCGCATTTCCGTCGAGGTCAACCGGAAAATTCATCGATTATTTAATTAGATTAATAAATATGAATTTATTATTACGTTTCCTTGATATATGGATAAAAGTCCTCCACATTCAGATATTCGCGAGTGCCGTTATCGTGCCTGATGTACGGAGTAATTCTCGACGGAGGACTGTCTCTCGTAGACAACACATTTACCTCTTTGCCTTTGTATGTTTTCGGTATCCCCGGAAACGCGTTCACAAGATCACGATTCCAAAAGAATAAGATTATCCCGATCGAGAATGCTAAAGCTTTGCTCATCATCGTGGGGATAAAAAAAAGATAAAAATACAATTCGTTGCACGAATCCGAGGGAGCACCTCACGAAAATTGAGCGACGCGATTCTACCGAATATTGGCCACGATCTCCTTAATGTATCGAGAACAGTTCGGTTAATTGTTCAACCCTAACGAATTCATTTTTCACGTCCTCTAATATGAATAAAAAAAAAAACAAACAAGTTAAAAACTGCGTTGATATTTATATTCGTGATGATTGATACCGTAGAATTGATTAGCACGGGACGTTTGAAAGCAAACTTATTATTGACGAGCGTGTAATTAAAATTTAAGTTTTCATTATTTTTCAAAGAGACTTTTCTTACGTTCAATTGTTACCTTTTTCCACCGTTTTCATACTACCGTTTCGAGCTTCGTACTGAGATTTGAATAATAAGTTTTTCGTTTAAAAATGGTTGATGATTCATGCTGTTCAAGTTTCATTTATTCAGTGGCTTTTTTTTAAATCTTGGGGAACTCTTCGGATCGCTGCGATTACGAATTTGAGGTCAAAACACTTTGAGGGCAATTGCGTCAAAGCTGTCCTTTAGCTGTCAAACTTCGTCGGATTCGGATTAATTCGAATGCCTTCGATTTGGATCTAGAACGATCGCTTTCACGGCAACCCATCATGCTTCTGGTTAGCAGATCGAACACTCGTCTCCTCAGCGTCGACGACTTAACAAGCGTGTCTCTCTGGGAAGGAATTCTATTCGTTATATTAAGATGGTATTGCCATGATTTTGTGGACTTGACTTTATTCGTGTTTTTCATCAAATTTGAGACTGAAAAGTAATAATGCTCTTATTTTTAGGAGTTGAAGCATGAGGGTTGAAGCCCTGTTTGTGAAATTTTTGTGTCAAGACACAGCGCAGGTCATGCTACTGCCACAATAAATTGTATTTCTTAATATAGCGACGACAAATTTATTTGCTGCGGTAACAAAAGTGACGTATCGCATGAGCAGGAACTTGTGCTCTCGCAGCATACGCATTTGTTGGGCTAGCCGAAGATGTTTGTTGGTTAAAGAAAAAAATCGTCTTTTCTCTAAGACTTTTCATGCAATATCCCTCAACTAATTAATATTCGTGAGTAAAAAAACTTTTTTGTTGGAGAAATAAAAGAAAAAAATTTCATTTCAGTTTTATGTGGAAGAATTATCCATTTTTCGCAAGTATTGGCTCGTGCAGATACATTATTTCGTCGATTAAAATTATCTACCTAACCAGGATTCAAACCTATTCGTGCAACCTTACTACCTATGAACCCTGATAATTACAACTACCGGCCGCTTGTGGAATATCAACAAGCGTTTTGTGGAACATGAATAAATAATTGCATGAATTAATAAAAATGATCCAACGCTTTGAACGGCAACAGAGTATATCCGAACATTAAAAATGAAATATTTTTATACAAAAAAAAATCACACATGGGGATGCATATAATTTTTTCCAAAATACACAAAAACAATGTAAATCGTCATTGCTGAAATGAAAATATGTAACGCATTTTTCAAATGATGATGCATAATGTGTTTTTTATTTGCAAATGTTTTACATAAAAACTTCTCATACGGCTCTCGAGCGAATCACAACACACCACGGTAAATATGTGTGTTTGTGTGTGTGTAAATTATGTTTATGTAATATTTTTCTTGCACGAGTCGCATTAATTATTTTTCTTATTCGGCTCAGATCCGGGCAAGAATCCAGAACCATGAAATCCATTTGCATTCAGTATTTGTTTGTATAAATCAAGATTTGCGTTTCTTGTACGCAGAGCGGCGGTTTCGTAGCTGATGTTCGGATCGTTTTTCATCAATTCGCGGACAATATCGTTGAATTGTTTCGCTAATTCTTTTATTTCTGGTGCCAGTGAAGCAATTGATCTGTTTGGGTTCTCGTAGAAAGATTTGAGTTCCGGTCCCAATTGATACCAAGCTCTGGCAACACTGCCCAAATCTCTAGAACTGTTCGATTCTCCATATAATCGCAAGAACGAAGCGCTAGAAAATCCATTCAAATCCACTATTTGTTTGTATAAATAAGGATTTGCATTTCTTGTACGCAGAGCGGCGGTTTCGTAGCTGATGTTCGGATCGTTTTTCATCAATTCGCGGACAATATCGTTGAATTGTTTCGCTAATTCTTTTGTTTCTGGTGCCAGTGAAACAAATGATCTGTTTGGGTTCTCGTAGAAAGATTTGAGTTCCGGTCCCAATTGATACCATGCTCTGGCAATGGTCGAGTCGCCCGAATCCTGTAAAAATAAATTTATAAGCACTTTCATTTTATCGTTAAATGAAGATGAAAATTATTCAGACTGTGAAATATCGCGATTCTAATTCTGAGCACAAGAATTATCGAGTCGTTCTGAGAGATTCTGGCATTTGGACTCGATACAGTTTCGCTTTTTTTAACATACAATTAAATTCTTCGAATCGACTTTCCTATTTTCGGTATCTCAGCGAAAAGTGACGGTTGCATCGAAATTCCGGCGAATCTATAAATTTTGAGAAACTTATGGCTTCTCCTACGTATAAATCGTGACCCGATATCTTTGACAGTGAACCAATTACTGCCCAAAAAGACTCGAGCACGTTACCAAAAGGTTTCGAAGGCTGCACGAATATAATGATTAAATTCATTTTTCGATGAATTTAAAATGATTATATTTTATTGGAAAGTTCATCGGTTAAACGTTCGTTAAAAAATGTGATGGTGGTAGAAAATGTTAAAATGCTCAATATTATTTAAAACTTACATCAACAAATTGAGAGCGCGAATAAACCCCGATGACTCCGAAAGCAAGGAACAAGATCGCAGCAATATTCCGTCTCTCCATTTTTGGCCTGTAGATTGACTCTCAAGAAACTACTGAAATCCACTGACAAAAGTCGCCATTTATATACTGGTTTGAAAAGACAACATACGCATTATCAACAGCGTTTTTCCTTTTATTGACTTGATTAGCTCTGCCAAAGGTTTCGAAAGATATAGAAAGATAACAGACAAAATAATAGACTCGCCTTGGAAAACGAGTTCACCATATAAAGTTTATGAAAGGTAAACAGAAATCTTCGAAATGAGAAAAATAATCAATTTTTTTAATTAAAAAATTTTTTATTTTTCTTATTCATAATAATTTTTGTCTGAATCATGAACTGTTTATTGGTAACATTTTTCTGATCGGCAATGATCAATAGGATTCCTTCCAATAGAAAGGATTAATGCCAACAGATAATTGGAAACTGTTGTTATTATAATCATTAAAACTATGGTGTACGATAAAAAAATGAAAATTTGACAAAAATCGTATACATTTTTTTTCAATTCTTGGTATCATTTCGCAGAAAAAAACTTTTTTGTATTTTACCCACTGCTAAGTTTTCAGTCCTCTTATACGTGGATGTAAAGTGAGATGCTAGCGGCTCTAAATATTGACACTGCAATAAAATTTCGGATACCCGTGTATGCGTCATGAAAAAATTCCATTTGAAACTGTTTTTTCTTCATAAGTTGTTTTGGATCGCAGGTGCGAATACAATGATATCTTTTCGAATGAGAAATTAACACGGCATCGATCTAAACCGCTGCGTAATAAATTTATCGTTCTAAATGATAAAATTCTAATTCTCTGTTGCTAAGCCATGTTTTGCTGCTTCGCGCGTATCTGTGGCAACTATTATAAGAACAACGAGACAGTCCTTCGTCGAGCTTTTATAATTAACCATGAACGCCAAATTTTTGTACAGGTTTTGTAGTTCAACACCGATCCAGAAACCATCAGAACTCCGATCAACCGCAATAAATAACGATGCACGGTCGGTAATACTAACCAATGCACGCATTAATCGAAAGCTTCTGATTAAGTATTGGCTGCAAGCAATATGGTGACGGTTTATAGATTATTTTTCGGCAAGTTTGATTCATCAATTTGACGAGTAAAAATTTCCCCGTGGGACGAGAATTTTCTTTTCATTTTCATTCCCTTTTTTAACAGTTTCATTTGTTTACTTTATTTGCAATTTATTCTTTTTTTTAATGTTTTGCGAATTAAAGTACGAACTTTTAATCCTTGGCGTAACTTTTACTTTTTGAAAGTTTTAATATATTTTCTTGACAAGTTTTTTCGAATATAAAGTGCAAGTATATGCTTCCTATGTATACAGAAGAAATATTGGCAAAATCCAAGTTAAATGTATTTTTAGTGTATGGTAAATTCAAATCATGCGTAGCTTGTCGATATTTGAAGTTTTCTATTAATTATCACTTAAAAAACCGCTTGAGTCACAAAAGAACCTATAAAAAGAGGCTCTTTTGGCTCCTAAGCTGAAGGTCGAGAGATCGATTCCTGCTTTCGTTATTTATTTTTTCAATTGATTCAATTCGAAATTATCCCAAATTTAAACAAATTATATGCAATTTGATAAGTGGAGTAATTTTTCAAAAAAAACCTTATACATTTAAAAAATGAACAATAGAACAATCATTATGAACTATGAACATGTTTCACGCGATTCTGAGTCGAATGAGACAAAGTGGTAATGACCGAAAAAAAAAAAAATTTCGAAGGCAATAGACTATGAAAATTTTGAAAATTTTCGAAAATTTCAAAAATCGAAAAAATCACCTCCAACGATGGGTTCGAAACATGTTTCACGCGATTCTGAGTCGAATGAGACAAAGTTGTAATGACCGAAAAAAAAAAAAAATTTCGAAGGCAATAGACTATGAACAATGAAATGAACAATCATTACACGGCGTATGAATCTTACCCTTTTACATTTGGATGAAAAATAAAATATCGTCACAATGAATTATTCTGCATTTATTTAAATCGTTTACCATTCTTTACGCCGTTTAAAAAAATATAAAAAAATAAATTTAAAAAATGATTTGCCGCAGGTTCGAATTGTCGAACTTCGGTCTTCCAGATGAGCATGTTACCACGTCACCAATTGACATATTAGTCATATAAGATTAATTAAACGAATGCAATAAAAACGAAACAAAAATATATATATAATTATAAAATCGGGCTAATTTTTCGGAATCATTCAGCATGGTTGTAGAATTCATACGCCGTACTGGGGTACTGGTACGATACAGTCCTTTTCGTGGAACTCGTTCGCAAGGCGATACGAAATAGCATTTAGTACGTCGTTCTGTACCCTACGGTCTTTTCTGTGGAAAAAGTACCAGAAATGGCGGATGCTACTCCATACTGATGGTACTGTAATGGTACGCCGTACCGGGTACCGCAACAGTAACACGGGTACGGCGTATGCTCGTACTTTCGGCGCATTACGGTACCAGGTACCAGTACCATGACTACCATGGTAGTATCTGGTACCTCGTACCTCGTATTTCGCACCCATCAGTACGCTGGCTATCTGGGTATATAAATAATATACCGAAAAGTAGATTTATTATTTATTTTTAATAATTTATTGTGTTGGGATCAAAAATAAAACACTCGATCATTATATCATTGTTATGAATTGAGTCAACACCGTATCTGTTGAGCTAAGAAAACCCACGCACCGGTTAAGTAAAATTACAGAAAAAACAGTAAACAGGTGAATAAAAACTACAAGCTACAAACTTGTAATTGTATTATATTAATTCATTTAGAAGAAATTATGTTTTTTATAAGCTGTTAAATTTTTTACTGCTAAAAAATATGCGTCCGATTGCATAATAGTTTCTAACCTCAAATGATGAACAACATTCAAATGGTTTATATTTCAAGAGAAGCCCATTCATTTCTCTGTATTTTGTATCAACGCAATTCTGATAATTCCTAAACACTTACCCTTTTCACTGCTCTTCATAATTATGCCACTGACATATTATCATGTTCAATATTTCTGAAATTATGTACATTATGTAATCGTTATACAGATGAATGATTCAAATATTTTTATTGCTAAACTATTCCTCGTATATTTCATGTATGAAAACCAGAGTGCCATCTAATTATAATTTCTTGGCAAATGATTTTGTTGCTCGCATGTGTAAAGCGCCATAAAAACTATATTTAGACTACTTGTATGTTGTTATTTTTGAAGCAAATCAGTTTACATTCAAAGCGGTTACATTCAATTTGAATAGTTATTTAGTATATCAATCATTAAAAGATTTTTTCCAAATTTTTATAAGTAAAGTTAGTAGGTTCTTAAATTCACAAATCTATCAATCATGACCATTCAAATTATTCTATGGAAGAATATAAAAACAAGAAAAAATATGCAATCATTTCAAATATTGATAGGGGCAGGAACAGCCTCAACAGAACTTTCCCTGTAACTCAAAATACAGTAAACTCGAGAAGGGCTCAAAAAGTGTTTTTATGACAATGATTCGTACCCTTTTATCAGCCAGTGGTCATTCATCTCAAGTGGATGTGTTTGGCATATATTTAAGAAATGCGGTGTGGAGGTGCAAATGTCTTGCCCTATAATTCATTGCAATGTGTTATTATTGTCCCGTTACAAATTTCTCAACTATTTTTAGCTTCCAAGGTTGTTAGCATTTTCTTGCAAATATTTCTATTGGATGGGCACTTATAAACTGCAGGCCTATTGGCCATTCAGATATCAATCCCACTTGGGTAGAAGCTTCAAAAATTCTGAAGCAAACCCCTAGTTTTTAGTCTACATTAAAACCGCTTTAAACATACACGATTCCACATAGAACAACTTTTAAAAATTTTTATTTCATTCACTTCATGTTGACGGATCCTGAGTTTTTAATAATTTTGACTTAATAGTGTTTATTTAACCTTCTTGTCGCTATTCTTTTTTTTGTGATGAAATTGGTGTACTAAAAACCTTGTCTTTTTTTATTAATACACATATTTTGTTTGACACAGTGCATTTGTTTGGAAAACTTTTTTATTTTAGCTTTCTCAGTTTGTTAATTCATCTTTTCAATAAGAGAAAACATTTTTCCTAGGTAAGTTCAACCCGGAGATAGTTAAAATATCAGTAACATGGACAGGCTTCAAAACAATACGAAAGCAGAAGCAAAAATATACCAGACAATATTTGAATTTTTTGTTGTTCACAACATGTTGGTTCATTTATGATATTTTCTATTTTTATTGCAGAGAATGTCATTCCCAAACAAATCAGATCGCCTGACATGCTGGGGCCATCGAGATGACTACTGGAAATGTTTGGACGATGGAAAGACAGGCGCTGAGTGCAAGGATTTCAGGGAACAGTACGAAAAATTCTGTCCAGCTCAGTGGGTAGGTAGAAATAATTCCAAAGAATTTGAAATATTTCTGTCATTCATAAAAAACCAAATGTAATTTTCCTTTTTAATCGTGTTAATCAGGTAAAGCATTTTGATCGGAAACGTGAATACCTGAAGTTCAAGGAACAAATCGAACGAGAAGGAAATGGGTATGTTCCAGAAGTTCCGAAAAGAGCAGAAGCCTAGTTCAATAAATTTTATAATAAACTAACGGTGCGATTGTGGATTATTGTTAATATGATTTTTTTTCAATTTCAATCTGTTGATAAATAAATAAACTATAATGAAAGCTTCACCCGGGGCCTTGTGAAAAAGGTGTGTACTCCATTTTTTTCCCATTTCCTGTACCCTCTATCCATAGTTGTATGCTTACTAGGAGCTTTACGTCATTGCAGAAAGTGTTTTATCAAATTTCTACTAATTTTGATGAATTTGGTAAAAGTTCTTTATCGCGTTCATTGCAGGAAACAACCTACGGATTTGAGTTGTAAATGTTCAAACAAGTCCGCACTTGCTGTTCAAACGACTTCGCGAAGACGTTTGGTTTCAAGGAACGATCGTAATTATGACTGACAATGAAAATGGAGGAACTGCTATGGGTTTATCAGCTAAAAGTTCCGTAGATGAGGATGATCAATCGATCAATAAAAAAGGAGCTGATATAGATTTACGAAGAATGAGACGTCATCAGCATATCCAGCTGTACAAAGTTCGATCCCATTATTCATTATTTTCTCTTGAATTATTAAAAAAGTTTCTGAAAAGTCAATGAATAATTAATTTTATAATAAGAAATGAAAATTCCAATAGTTGAAAATGTACTTTTTTTCTGGATATTGCAGAAGTTATTGAGTTTGCAGGCTCCAGTTGCAGAAGGTCTTCCTGTCGAAATTCTGCGAGTATTAACATCGAGCGACGAGATTGGTGATGAACGAGTATTGTTGGGATCTCTAACATTAGCGACGAATTTATGTGTCGGAGATTCATCAGAGGAGCTGACAAATTTATTGAAAAACTGTTGGAACTTGAGAACACCAGTTTTGAACGCGTTCCAAGAAAATTTTCAAATCTGTGATCTCGAATGGTTCAAACTCGCGATGACCCATGGATATCTTCAATTAAACGTTGAAAACATTCACTCGCCCGATTTGGTCTTCTTGGCTTTCAAAGTATTGCGTAAAAATTGTCTCACCTACACGAAATATTCGTACATCGCTTACAAAATTTTACAAACATGGATGGAAAAAACTTCGGAGATGAAGTTTTGGCTCGAGTACGATACCAACGAAATTGAAACGAAACTCGAAGCTATAATTTTCTCGAACTGGGATAACTGCATCAACGAAATTTCACGGAGAAACGCGTGCCAAATATTTCCAATATACTTGAAAATCATGTCGAATAAGTACAATGGCTTTTTGGAATATGTTTTTGAAAATTGCATTCAAAACTTTTCCTGGCAAAACGTGACGAAATACACGATCCTCGTGGAAGTCTGTAAAATTTCTTGTAACCTCACATCAATCGTAAACTCTGGCCTTATCGCCTGCATCTTTACGAGCTTAACGAAAAATCATTTGAAACAAGCTGGTACATTGCTGTATTCGACGATTCTAAGAAAAATGAAGGCGAACGAGTGGGAAATCATTTTTGCTGAAGACTTCTTTCGAATCAGCGCCGAATGGGAGACTGAGTACGTTGTCGAATTTTCGAAGCCTACCATTTGTAGCGTTTTTTTTACAAAAAACTATGGTTATTCACATTTTCGACGCTAAGTGATCCAACAAAAATGGAGGAAAAAATTCAACGATTTTTGTACATTTAAAAAAAATCCTTTTTTTTCAAGATACTATTGAACAAAATTCTTAGTAATTTTTGAATCTAATTCTTCTAAACGAATTTGCAGCCATTTGAAAAGACTGAATTTTTCTCGATTTTCGTTCGATCGAGTGCATTGAGACTGACTAATTGAAATGAATGGAAGAATCAGAAACTCACTAATAAATCAATCATTTCTATTGTTTTTCGATAGAAAAGAGCTGGCGGCGATAGATTTACTCTGGCAACAATGGATGAAGCCGACAATCCAGAAATTTCCGAGCATCTTTGAGTATTTATGGAAACACGATTCAATGAAAAAGTTACAGTTGAGTCAAATGTATTTAGCAAGAATGGGCGACCAGCGAGCATTCCAAGCGATTTACAATGACGAAAACTTTTCGAAAATGTTAGGTTCACGTATTGTAGATATTTCTGAAACAACAAGGCTGAACGCCTTTGCGATTATTGCTCGAAACAATGATTGGACCGGCCCGGAACCGTTTGGAGTTGTCAAGAGATTTCTATACTTCAACGTAAACGCTAGTACGATCATTATGAGGAAAGGGATAGTCGAAAAGTTTCAAATATTTTTTGCTAAAATAATCAAACTCGCCAATGGCAGTGAACTTTTGGATGATGCAATTTGCGAATTCATTAACTGGTTGCACAGATTCTTGCTCGATTGCTTTGAAATTGGTTCATCTTATCAACGCAAAATTCTTGGATTGAAATTGTACTCAGTAATAATGAATTTCACGATCGATTCTTCGGTCAATGGTGTGTCAACGAAAGGGACAAAATACGTGGCGACTCTGAAGTCTGCCAACGCCTTGAGACGTCGAATGATTGAGAAAGGAAATTGGACATTTGATGATCGCCAAAGTGCATTTCTACTAATGAGACTCGTATTCGATCCAGCGGACGATGTCAGGGACACAGCAGCTTCAATCCTCATTCGTTATTTCGAGCCTCACATATTTGTAAAATCTGACAAAAAAGTAAGAAATCATTATATTTTTTTTATTAATCCCAGGTTTTTCGGACTTAAACCAAAACAGAATTGCCGGAGTAAAAAAGAACTTATGATACTAACTAAAAGTGCATCCGTTCGTTTAGGTTTTAGCTGAGACATCCTTGAGGTTATGCCAGTCTTCACGAGTTCAGGACATAGCAGGAGGGTCTGCTGTATTGAAAATACTCGAAGTTTGGAAATATGACATCGAGTGGATGGACGGTACTTCAAAATATGTAGATTGGTTTGTGAATTCTGCAATCAGCCAACTGGACCATGTCAAAGGTGACATTTTAAAATCGGCGACGGAAGGCTCATCGTTTTTTGGTGCTTTAACGGTCATTCTCGAAATTGGCTTGACAGAGGATGTAACAAATGATGTGACAAGAACACTCCTCGATCTTATCGAGGAAGCCACAAACTTTTTTCTTTCTGCTTTTTCTCTAGACGACAAAAATAACGGTAAAAAATCGTACCTTTTTATATTTATTTTCGCATTGATTTTTGAAAAAAAAAATCGTCTTGTTCAAAAGATCTTCGGTTTTTCCATAGAATTCTCCTCGTCTTTCGAGGACATGAGCATTGCCGTTGATAGTGCAATTAAAAACAGTGAAATGGACGGAGCCAACGAAGTCGACGATGAATGCAGTTTGTCGCCCGCTCATCAAATCGTTGTTTCCTGTATTTGGATGTCCCTTAAAGTACAAAATTTGTCTCCCAAGTATTGAAAAATTCAAGATTGTTTCCAATAACTTTTTTCTCTTTTTCAATTTTTCTGCCGAGTGTTATTCCGTTAAACATTTATATTCTTTCTCGAGTTTTTCAACGTATTTTGCTAAATATGAAATATTTTTCTTCTCAGGTATCGTGCGATTTGGCTTCCGAAATAGGATGTCGTGCTGAAAATAAAGAAATTGTGGAAAGAGCAGCAAATCTCATAGTTTCCGTTTTGTTGAAATGTCGACACAAAGGAGCAATCGAAGCAGCAGGTTTGGCACTCGCAAAACTGACAAAGTAAGATTCTGCGTAAAGTCAAAAAACTTAAAAAATTACACAACACTAAAAAGTTCATATTACATTTTTTCATAGAAATATTTCTCTCAGAAAGTTGAATTAGCTTTTAAACTACGAGGTAAATTTTCATGAGCTTTTAGAAAAAAGATTTGGACAATTTTAAAATCGGGAGAACAAACTAAAATATAATAACAATGAGAATATTTTACGATTTTGTATCTATGATTTTCAGGGTTGCTTGTACAAAAAATTACGACGGAGTAATACAGAAACACTTGGAAAATTTGTTGAGTATCGACGACAAAAATAACATCAATTTGACACGACGTGGAGCTGGAATGACGATAATGTTTCATCGTATAGTTTCCAGTGATACTAGATACAATCGTCCGTTTGTGCACTTAGCTGCAGCCACCTTATTGAATAACTTGAAAGAAAAACATTTTCAACATAATGAACATTGCCAAAGCGATTCGACATGCGCGAGGCATTTACACTTTTTACGTTCTCTCATCGCTGACAAAGGATTACAAGCTCATTTGGTGCAGTACATGGAACAAGTCTGCTTGCTGTGCTTCGAATATTTGCAAGCGCCTGAGTGGACCGTCCGGTGAGATATTGAAACACCAATATTTTTACAAAATTCTTGTCATCTTAGTACAAAATTCATTCATAGATTTTTATTTTTGAGGAATGACCAAAGTGCCATTCAGTCAGGAATGCAATTAGAGGGCGTAATAATATTGAAAATATTCAGTAATCTTTAGAACTTGCAATGAAGTAAAAAAAGAATAATATGAACGGAATACAAGAATAAAATAGTGTTTCCAGTTCCCGTTAAACATTCAATTTTGTGAATATAAAGAATTTGACATATCGACATTTATTAGACTAACACAGAGCTCAATCATAATCAAATGAAATTTTATACTCACAATGGTATTATCCAAACGCAGGAACGCAAGTCTACAATTATTCGGTGCAATAGTTCCACGGTTGGTGGGTCAGTGCAGTCCGAAAGAGTTGGATTACGGGATCGGTAATTCGATCAATCATTTCGTCACGCATTATCCGAAACTGGCGACGAGTATATTCGACGAGCTGGAAACCTCTACAAGATCTTTTGGAAGCGTTAAGAACGATTTTCCGACGGTCAGTAAAATCGTGCCGCTTTTAACACTGCTGTCCAAAATGGGGACCAGTGGTTGTGATCTTGTCGATTATTCCTGTGAAGATTACATCATTCGAGGGAAAAAAATATTTCTCGTCCTTCTGGCACATCCGGTGTTTCATGTGCGCAATCTGGCGGCAAAGGCATACGCTGCTTTCGTGCCACTCGTTGACACACTTTATGAATTGACGGTGATGAAAATGCGAAAAATCAATTGGCACAGCGATAACTACAATCACGGACAATTGTTGGCCCAATTTTATCTCCGACGCAAGTACGAATACGAGACTAAATGTACGAGTAACAAATTCGTAATTCGCAAGCACAACATTTGTGAGAAACAATTCGATATCGCGATCAGAGTGCAATTGGCAAGAGCTGAATATTTTTGGAAAAAAGAAGCCTACACGTTGTTCGGACCGCCCCGCGAACAGTACACGGTCCATAATTTGTGCTCTTTCCCTATAAGCTCAATGTTACTAAACTGCTTGATCGGCTGTCCCGTTGCATTGTCGATTTTGAAAAACCGAGAAAGTACAGCGAACTGCGAAACTTACGATCATCAATTCATATCCAGTTTATTCGATAAAAAAACTGGCACACCACCAATGCTGGGTTTGTCCGAATTTCTTAAAAATGTTATTGCTTTCAAAAGCCAATTTCTCAGTTGTTCTTACACGAGACAGTTTTATATGAATCATGCGAGAACCGCTAAGCATCATGCGATCGTTGCAGCAAACCTGGAAGATCTAACACCAGATTATCTGCTGAAAAGTCTTGTGGCCGACGCGCTCGAAATGGTGAACGATTCCTCAATAACTTATACTCTGCTCTACGAACTTTCGTCCATTCTCGATATTCTGCAGAACAGACGAGTGAGCAAAGAGGTTGAAAAAAATCTGACAGTTTTAAGCGAATCGTTGAAAAATATCGACGAGAATTCGGGACGCTCTTGCGCCGATAAGCTACGAAATATTGGTCACACGATTGCCATTTACACGGACATCCTCAGCGAAGAATTGTTTCGATCAACGATTTATTATTTATCGAAAGTAATGGAACACGCAAGTGCCAATGTTGAAACGAAATTTCTGGTTATTGATTGTCTCTCACATTTAGTTGGAAAATTATTCAGTCACGATGAAAATGCGTTTGTTTTCAATCTAAAGAACCCAGAGGTTGGAAAATTCCTTTGCATAATAACGACGTTGTTGGTGGACGGAGATGCAGAAACGAGGGATTTTGCAGCGAGTAAATTAAGTCCAATGACGAATAAAATTGTCGGTCGAAGTGATGAATATTTTTGTTCGAGAGCAAGTATTTTTATCATTTTAACTAAATTGACTTTCGTTTGGGCACAAAATACAATAATTTTGCCTTCCGACTGTTTCGAAATATTCAAGTCAATAATCAATTCGATGAGCACCAAAGAGTCGGTTAGAGCGCTGAAGAGTCCTTACGAACAAGACGACACATTTCAACGTGACGATACAGAATTATTGAATATTCTGACTCACTGCGTTAGATTATTCAATAAAAAACAAGAAATGCCCATAAAGTATGACGATTTACAAAACATCAACGGTGTAATCTCTGCGAAACAAGACTTGAGGGATTTCGGCGACCAAATTGAATATTTTACAAATTTAAGTACTCCGTATTATTTAATGCTGAAGAAACAGGATTTAATGGACTTGATAAAGGATTAACGAAAGAAAATTGATTGACCGGACACAGCGAGTGAATCTTAATGATCGTACAATTATTGGTTTTATATTCGTCCGTATGTTTTCTTTCTTCATTATATTAAACTGAGTAAATTGCTTTGAACAAACATGTATATAAGAACTAAAGAATATGAGAAGAATAAAAAAAACAAGTTGATTTATACAATTGAGACACGCTCGTTGGCTCAAAATCGATCATCCGTCATCGGCGCGCTAGTGAATTGCACTGGTGAATTTTTTAATTCACTAGTGCAATCTTTTTTATCGGTTTTTCTTTTATGTTGTGATTAACAAGAAAAAAATACAAAAAATACGTTTAGGTCTTATTCAGTTTACAATATTCGCACGATCTAGGACTGGTCAATCATGAGCAATTCATTTTCCTTGATTTTTGTGATGAAATCAGCACAAGAATCACGAAAATGACATGTGTCTCGCAGGCACGACATTCTTAAATTTGCTATTTACAACTGTTACTTTTTTCTTTCTTCAAGTTGTTGTTTTTTTTCCTAATGCTTGTGCAGCCGAAGTGTTCTCAACGGAGTCACTATTTATGGAGTGCAAAAAAGAAACGAGATTTTGTTCGTCTTCAAGTGAAATTATGACTACTGATACATCTTAAACCAGCGTTAATACAAACTATTCTTTTTTATCAACTTACACACTATTATCGAATGATTCTGCTAGCAAATTTCGTATTTTTCGATATCCCTTGCGTTTTTTTTCAACCCGGACGATATGGAAGATGCTTACAAAGACCCAGAATATATTTTTTCTATGTGCAAAATTCACGTGAAAGCATCTTCTTTTGTCGGAATAAATAATGAATAGATAAACAAAATAATGTATAATTGAATTTCAAACGTACGCTAACTACTGTAATTTAAGATCAATTAGAATTAGTCGACATATTTTAGATTGAATGAAGGTTCTACGAGTCTCATAATTCTATTTACTCAGTTCGCAATGTATATATATATATATATATATATATATGAGGGTGGTCCTTATTTGAGGTTGACATTTTTTTTCATATTACCCCCCTGGTTCGATTCCAAATCATTAAAAAAGACACCACGAAAAAGCTGGAGTCAGTGGGATGATGGGAAATGGTGCCGGCAAGTTCGAATCGATTGAAAAAAAGGCATTTTATATAAAAGTGATGTTTTTCTGCTGGGGCCGGTTATTTATCATTTCATTCGAATCTTTCTTCCTTTTGTAATCTCTGCGTATTTTCCTATTATAGTCTCTGCGGCATAGAGTCCAACTATCACAACTTCCCTGGGAAAGCCGACGCCGTTCCGAATATCATATCTCGTGGCACAACGTCCAGCTAACACGATATTCTTCCTGATATTTTTTAAGTTTTCTCGGCATAGCCCAAGCCACCTTAACTACAAATTCTATCATCAAATATTAATCTTAAATAATCATTATTCTTTAATAACTTTCATATAAAATACTGATATAAATCATCTGATGGTTCAAGAATTGCATCTTATTGCGAATTATTCATCAAAACTCTTTCTGCGTTGCGTTCGACTTTCTTTTGACAAACAAATTCTTAAAACAGTTATTTTATTCCGTTTCTCTCAACATAGCGCCTGACTATCACGTTATAAAAAAATTCCTCAGATGTAAGAATTCACATAAAATCACCGACAAACTGACATAAGCCTACGAAACAAGACTACTTCGTTTCATCGGTCCTCAAAAAAGGCTGTTCTTGAGTAACAGATCCCGAAAACGACAGATATATAAATTCAGTAATAGCATGCAAATAGAACCGTTTACTTCTAGGTCATGAAGAAAATATCAGAGGAAGTAATGATCTAGAAATTTTAGAAAATATAATTCTCTTGACGAATAGAAAAACGATAGAAAACTTGTCTATTATCGAAATTCAGGAGCAAAGAATAAAAAATCATCTAATGATTTATTCCTGGGTATACGGGAAAATATTGTAGTTCGAATTTTCAACGACTATATGTTAAATAAATACTTGAATGGTTGTTCTTAATGACGATTGACAAGGGTTTCGAGTACACTTGGATGGCTCGACGTGATTTATACATAGAAAATGAATAGGAGCCAAAGATAAAGCAAACACAAATTTGACTGAAGTAGAAACAACGACCGGGTTTGCCGGCACCCTTTCCCATCATCCCACTGACCACAGCTTTGTTGTAGTGTCTTTTTTAGTGATTTAGAATCGAACCAGGAGGGGAATTTGAGAAAAAAAAATTTCAACCCCAAATAAGGACCACCCTAATGTATATATAACGCCTGTTTTTCTTATTAAAAATTAAAAATTTACATCAATTTTCCTATGAAATTGTCTTCTCGTTGTAAATTTTTTACTACTACAAGAATTCATTTCTTTTCTTTATCAAGTAATCACAAAATCAAACTCAATAGTGAAGAAATAAAGAGGAGCTTGTTAAGAATAGAAAACGAATTATGAAAATTTCGTCACACCATCGATACGCTCATCGAAAATTGTCTATTATTAATGGCGTTAAAGTCAATAAGTCTACGAATATGTAACATGTACACGAAATTAAACCTAAAAAAAATCGTACGTCTATATATAAATATATATGCTTTCTTGTTCATTTATACGTATTTTTTGTATGCTACATATAATGTGTTATTATGTATATATATATATTTATAAAGATCGTATGATCCAACGAGTGCAGGAGTTACACGGTCTCCGACGTTTTTTCGGATATGATTGAAGAAAAACGTGTACGAATTCGTTTTCCATCATAAACTTTAATAAATTTATTTACGATTATCACGATTTTGGAATCATTCACGTGATGTTCGGAAACTATTGAACATTTTTCTGCAATTTAATATCGGCAAACAATGCAACATTTAATTTCGACGAGATTATTACACACGGTAGTATCTACAAAAATAAATTGATGAAGTCCAGATTGGGAATGAATAACGAGATGAAGTGAAGAAAACTAATGACAGAACGACAGGAAAGACAACAATTTTTTTTTAACAAATCACGATTCAAGATTTGAATGAAACGACATAGCTCTGTTTCTAAATAGCTTTCATAAAATGAATGAAACAATGCTTGAAGAGAGCCTTAAGAATCTCATTCGGTAACTCGGTAGAATTGTCGATCAACTAAAAAAATCGGTTTATAGGTGGTGTTTGCAAAAACAAAGGATAAGCTTGTGTTCATTTTGTACAATTATTTCAGATGAAATAGGAAAGTCGTGTTAGAACAAAAATTTACTTAAGCATGCACGATTATGCCAAAATAAACTTGAATTTAGAAACGTGTACAATCGGTGCGAGTATTGCTTTCATTAACTATGGAGCGCAGCGATGAGAATTACAGAAATTAGTAATTATGGCTTTTTATTGCAACCTGAAAACTAATGTAAAGAAGTATTTTGAACAGTGTAGAAAAAAGCAAATTTTATGATTGCATTGGAATATTATGGTACAAATATGATTGGATAAATAAAAAAATGTAGAATGATTTCGCGTTTGTGTTAATGCTCACATCTGCTGGATCGAATTGACGAATTTTTTTTCAGTAAGATCGATCGATGGAATTTTAATTATTACTTGTGAAAAAAAAATCAGTGTCGATCGTTTTTTCTCCAACCTTGCTACGTACTCTTATGTTTTTTCCTCATTGCGGAATCAAGTATTATTCGAATTTCACACACACACACACACACACACACACACACACACACACACACACACACACACACACACACACACACGCACGCACGCACGCACGCACGCACGCACGCACGCACGCACGCACGCACGCATACACACACGCCCACGCACTCACGCATATCTTTATGAAATTGTATCGAAGGTAAAAAAACCAAGAAACATTTTGTTCAGCTCCGTTTCAACGGCGCAATTGATTGAACATGTATCTCTCGCTGCGAATCTTTAACCACCAAATCTCGGCGTTTCAATCTTCCTGATTTTTTTTCCTTTTTTCACTTATCTTCTATGTTCATTAATATTAATTAATTCCACTATGTACTATGAACATTCATTTTGTTTTTCTTTTTTTTTTAGGTAAAAATTTATCTCGATGGTCTAGTTGAATTTCGGCGCGCTTACTTAATTGCCGTGTTTGTCTGTTATTTTGCTGTTTGCCCAACACTGACCGACGATTTTGTCATTCTTTGCGACGTTTCGGCATTTTCGTTATTCGCTGGTGGATCGACTTCCATCTAAAAATGATTGAAAATTTTGGTAAATTCTTTGAAATCTGATCGATTCTAAATTCATGAATTCAAAAAAACATGGCTATTCGAGAATTTTTGATCAAAGTTTTTTTCAAATCATATTTAATTAAGGAAAAATTTAATGAAAACTTCAACATTTCCGAACAAAATTTATCGATAATTCAACATGTTCAAACGAAATAATGAATTTACTTTACTTTTATTATTTTATGAATTTGGTTTACGCCAAAAAAATGTGTTTAATTAAGCAAAAGGTTTGTTTAGCGTTACCTTTTCTTCTTTCTCGTCGTCGACTAGAACCGGACCAGTTTCAGTCTCATATTCCTTGAGAATCGCGTCAAGGTTGTACCTTCTTCGATAATTGACGAAAAAAGAGCGTAAATGGGCTTCGGTTTTGGTGCCAATGATATCGGCGATGGCGGAAAAGTCCTTCCCATATTTTCTCACTCCTTGTACGGCAAGGAGAAGTTCATCGTTTGTCCAACGTGCGTTAATACGACTGGATACTTCTGGTGGGCGCAGATCGTCGATGCCATCGATAGTTTTCCGCTTAAGTGCACTCACTTGCTGCTTATTCGATTGGATCTTTTTTTTCGAACAAAATTGGAAAGAAATTGTTATCAACGGGTACATTTGAATGGACTAAAAAGATGTTTTTTATGCGAACAATTAGCAGTGTGCATTCATGCATTCAAATGAGCATAAACTTATATCTACGAAGCGTATAAAAATGTATCCACACGATATGAAATATCTAGGCTTCCACTCATCTATTTAAGGCTTTCCTTTATTTGTCTCATTCTTTTTAGTAGTATAATTCATTTGATGGACGTACTTGTCGCTTGAGACTAACAATTTCGGTGTCGATAGCTTGAAGACTGTTGTTCGCTTGGCTCGGTTGGCCAGCCAATGCCGCCAAATCGTCATGATTGACTACCAGACCACGTGGAGGTTTTCGTTTGTTTGAACGACCGGGCATTGAGCTTAAGGGTCTAGCGACACCCGTACGCCTGAATAACCGAACATACTGTCGTTTCGTTTGTTCGTTTTTGTTAAATATATTATTCACTTTTTCATCTCCGTTTCTTCTCGTATTGACCTTCGTGGTGTGTCAGAAGTGTGAAAACATTATGTGTCGCGAATGTTCGTACAGGATTCTTCGACTTGATAAATAAGTGGAACATTGTCGAAGAACCTTCGTGTTTTGCCCATGGAAATTTGGAAAATGGAAGTCAGAAAATGAGGGATTTATATTTCTCGAAAAAAGCGAGAGTGGAAATTGAAGTGTTTCGCCTGTATGAACATTCTCGTTCAACACCAGACGGTCAATCCTCTTCGTTCGTATAACGAATGAGAGGAACAGAAAAGAAAGGGAGAAACGAAAAAGCAAAAGAAGTATTAACGACGACAGAAAATAGTAGGAAAACAATGAGAATATAAAACAAACAAAAAAGAAACAAATGACAAACGTTGATGATGATTATTTTGTCGTCTGAATAATCCACTGACCTCCAGTGCAGATAGCAGCTATGACACGCGTGTCCTTTGGGTGTCGCACGAACACTATGACAAGCAACGCCGCAGTTGCTACAAGAACCCTACAACACATAATGCCCTTTTTTAGATAGACGAAATAAAAAGTAACAAAGAAACGAGAAAGACTGTGGTTAAATATTCTCCAAAACTACGATCCCTTCCCCCTCCGGTACACGTACAAACCCAAAATTTTAGGACGAGACCGAGGTCACTAAAGAATACCGTTTTTTTTAAAGAGATTTTATTTATTCAATTGGGCAACTAAATGTGTTCCGAGCTTGGAGAGACCAAACTTATAATTTACGAGCACACAGAGGTCGCATAATTCATGTCATTCGGGAACATTGAACGACACCACGGACTCCTTCTCATTTTTGTGACAAACTATGGCGTGAGTTGCACTATTCAATGAACTTCGTTGGAATTCAAGTGATGTTGAAACAAAGAACAAACCGGACCACTCAAAACTGTGCTTAAGGGCGAAAAAAAACATTTCTAAACCGATTGAAACCAATGTAACGGGACATTAGTGTGCGACTATAAAAACAAAACCGAGACATTTAGCAAAGACGTTGGTAAAACAGCTTAGAAACTTTTGCACAGATAAAGAGATAGAGAGAAAAAGAGTGGGACAAGGTTTTGGGTGAGGTACCTGAACCTGGGGTATGTTTTCCGAGTCTGACGAGGCTTTAGCGTCGGCGCCTTGGTTTCCTGGTACTGCTTGGTTTTTTCCACGACGTATTCCGCGATGGATCGTCCATTTCTGGAACGTTCCCCACATTCACGATTCATAAACACGATCTTTCACAAGCCCGCTTCTCGTTCAACGAATTTCACAATTTTACCGCGTTATACACTAATTTTTACAGCTCCAAATTTTGCTTTCTTTCAACATTGCAACCACGAAGTGAGTCCAGGAAAAACGGAAAATATTCAGTTATCCGTGAACCGTTTTGGACAATGATTTTCAACGATTGTAACGTTTAATTATTGTTTTAACGAAAAATTGTGTTTTCAGTGAAAAGAACTTTTTTTTGTTCGAGTTAAATGGATTTTCCATTATCCTCTCTTCCAGTAGTTTTGACAAATTTTTCTTCTTCATTTTTCAAATTATGACAAATAAAAAATTGCGAACCTTTTCGAACAGTTCGTAAAAACTTTCCAAACAAATCAAAAGAAATTCTTGAAATTTATGAAGTTAAAAAAGAGGTTTAATGAGAAAAAGTTTCAGAAAAATTAACAAACTCATTTTATTTGACGAATAATTTTGCTCGATGATTTTTCGCATAACTTCCTCGTTGAAACAATAAATGAAGAGTGTTTAATTTTATCGAAAAATGATGATCTCGAAATTTCAAGAGGTCTAATGCTTTTCCAAATGTCTTTTGAATCATTCATTACCAAAATTTCTCGCAATTTCAATATTCGTTCGTAAACATGTCCATAAAACATTCGTAAATGGTAATTATGCAGTTTAGTTACTTTTCCGAAAGTCGATGCAACATTTTTTTTTTTCGAAGTTGTTGATCGGAATATAATAAGTGATATTCCGTCGGGGGAGGCTAACATTTCCCATAAAAACCATAAGTTATGGGATTTTGAAGTTATTGGAAAAATATGATGAAATAGAGAATATTTAAATATTTTAGAGTTTACAACAGGACAGGTGGATACACACACACATGCGCGCTTTGTTTGTTTTCGGAAGCGTGCTATGGTGGTGTTGAATGAAAAGAAGGTAACAAACAATTATCGAATGATAAAGTTTGTATTGATTTTGGCGCTCACATCAGTCTTTCCTTACACGAATATTTTTTGAATAGATGACTGACCTCAGTTTTCGTTCTGTCGTGAACATTATTACACGTAGCTTGAAAATGAATTGCGTTAATTGCTCCTACGGATTACGTCAATTTCATCGGTTGTGCGAGGATTCCGAACAATTATTATAGTTTTTACAAGCACATGGTGCAGTGTTTCGTGATATGAGGTGCTCGAATTGTAGTAATTTGGCTACGTGGAACGCCGAAACTTAAGTTTGGCGATGTCAAAAGAAACGAAAAGTTTCGAAAGGTAAAAAGGTGTTTATTACCAAGTGCGCATTTTTTCGATCAATTCGAGTTAATGAGTTCGGTTTGAGAATATCACTCTTTCTCTGGAGGAAGCCTGCGTCTTTATCGGTTATTTTCTATCATTAAAATCCCCCCGACAAGAATTTCTCGAAAGAGAAATAAATATGGACAGTCACACTGTTGTTGACTGGTCGAATTTTATTCGGGAGGCTTTACTGATATATTATATCGACAATTCCGAAAAGATCGGTGGAGCAGGCATCACGGTTGAAATCGATGCGGTAAAATTCGGCAAGCGAAAACACAACCGTGGTCGAATCATAAATGGCCAGTGGATTTTCGATGGATTCGAACGTGAATCACGGAAGGTATTGATTGTTGCTGTTCCAGACAGGATCGCGACGATGTTACTGAAAATGATAAATGAACATATTTTACCGGGAACCACTGTCATGTCAGATTGCTGGAAGGCCTACAATTGCCTGTCATCGGAGGGTTATAAACACCTTAAAGTGAATCACTCACTAAATTTTGTTGACCCCGACACTGGCGCTCATACCCAAAATATAGAGTGCACGTGGAGGGAAGTCCGAGCAAACGTCCCACGATATGGTCGGCGTGAATATCACATGGACGGATATATTGCCGAGTTTTATTTTAAACGGCAATTTCCAGACCATCGTGATCGATTTCACGCATTTTTTGAAATGATTTCGTGCACGAAATCATCATCGTCAGCTGAATTACCACAGTCGTCGTCATAATCATCATCATGAATGGCCCTTTCAAATACAACGGTCTTTTTCAAGGCCACATGTATTAACGCAGTGCAATTCAGAGCATTTTCGATGTGTGTACGGGATCGTTGGGTGGGTTCAGAGCACTTTCAATGCGTGCTTGCGCGCGCGCGCCCGCGTGTGTGTATGTGTGTGTGTCCACTTGTCCTATCATGAACTCCAAAATATTCAAATATACCGTATTTTATTCCTTTTTTCCAATAACTTGAAAACCCAATAACTTGTGGTTTTTAAGGGTGTCAGCCTCTCCCGATGGAATTTCATTAATAGTGACTAATTGAAGCAATTCATGCTAAAAAAAAATTCGCAGCATCGATTTTCGGAAAAGTAATCAAGCTGCATAATTACCATTTTTTTAAATAACGAAAAAATACTACACACTTTATCGATCTTCGATTCTTACATCGTCGATCGAAATCTTTGAGAGATCTTTGGTGCACAGGAAAGTCGATAATTTGCTAAACTGTGAGCATTTTTATCCTTCGTATGCTCGTACGTCCGAGATTGTCGAATTGACACATTTTCGTTTCACACATGAAATATTGAACGTGTGGATACATTTTTTGAAGAGCATACAACGAATTTTCTTTAACGATGCAGAATTTTATAAAGAGCAAAAACTTGTATTTGCGAATATTTTGTGTCTGCTATCCACCCAAATGCTTTTGTTCAATGCAATTATTTTGTTCCTCGATAACAGGAATTGGTGAGTGCAAAAAAATAGTTCAATGGAATTGACAAACCCGACAATCAGCATGCAACGATTTGATGAATATGTTAGAATAAAAAAGTACTAATAAATGCTTGCGATTAATATCTTACTTTTTCTTCGGACTCACTATCCGTGTTTGAGCCTAATTCGCTGCCATTTTCACTTCCATTTTCACCTTCCTTGCCACCGCTTGTCAATTTTCTGGCTTGTCTATCCATCAGAGACGTTCGAGTTCTCGTTTTCTTCCAACTGTAGTAATATTTCACGAGACTCGCAATCGATTTGTCCGGTAACTGGAATCCAGCAATTTTATGAGTTACTTTTCAGCAAATGACTAAAATTTTCATTAAAAAAGTAACTGGTTGATCAGCTACTCAAAATAATCAAATTCTATTCATTTCTCATCTAGGCAAGACATAAAATTCATGAAAGAAAACATTTACAATAAATGTGCGTCAATGTGGTAAGAAAACTGAAAGTGAGGCTGATTGAATAAAATTAATAATTTTGCTTCAACTGAAAAGCTCGACTCACCATTTGTCGTATTCTGTGGAAGCTTTTACCATGAAATTGGAAGGCTTGTTCAAACAAAACTTTGTCCTCCACTGTCCACTCGTCTGGGAATGGGGTAAAATTTGCCAAGTCCAGGACAGCTCTCTCCAAATTATGTTTATGCCAAAAAAGCATGCCCAATGCTTGTTCTCCGTTATATCCATATTTTTCTTTCGCCAATATAATATATTCGTCCACTGTAGAGCAAAAAAGTTATTGAGAAGTTTGGAAAATCTACATCTTAATCTTCAACTCACTCCTTTGTGGTCCAGTAAAGACTATATGCATTCTCAAGTATTCGTTATATTTAAAATGTTTCAGAGTTAAAAGTACTGAATGTACAATACTAGAAAAACCTGTATGCGACTTTCAGATATTTCTTGTCTAAATAAATGATTTATCAAAAAATATATATAAGGGAAAGTTTTTTTTTTTATCAGATACTGAAATTTGGATGCATTTTGATTTCAATTTCAAAATTTAGTCAATTCTATCGTTTAATTACATTTTTGATCTGGTATATCAACGGTGGGTGACCAGACGAGTAAAGCTCTGTCCGAAAGTTGGTCGAGACGACGTTCTATAAAAAGAAAGGAAAAATATGAGTTCTGTCAAAATTTCATGAATTTCTGACCTTGTTATACAAAGTCAATATTACAAATAGAGATTAGATTGGAAAAAAGCGGCTTACCAGTTATGGGTACAAGATCAGGTATAAGGACCTGATAATCGCGACCAACACGAATTTTTTCCGCTGGAGCTTAAATAAAATGATTCCCATAAGGATTATTAGTGCAAACGTAAAATTTTTTTAACATTGGAGCATAAAATGAGATGTCAATTATAGCTTCATGTTTTTTAATGTGGGTGAATACAACAGAATTGTCTTGCGATTGGAACTGATAAGTGGAAACACAGATGTTTATTGAAAAGTGAAGTTTTTGAAAAAAAAAAAATGATTATATGAAAATGTATAATGGGAGAATGATGGTAATTGAAAAAGAAATTGGGGCGCGCTGTTTGAAGCTCCATTTGGAGGTTTTTTGCACCACGATCGATAAGTCATTACAAGCAATAAATCGAAAATTTTTCGTGAGGTTTGTAAGATTGAATAATGTTTTATTCTCCTGAAGACAATAATATTGAAGAAAAAAGTGAAAGGATAATGAAAATAAGAAAAATACGGAAAAACATGCACTTACCACCGTCTTCCTCACTGGAGGACTCAGTCTGTCCATTCGGGCTGGGACCTCTCGATCTTCTCCCATTTCTAACATTTTCCGAATTTCTTTCAGCCAAAACCATTTTGTTAACGCTTAACAAACTCTTGCAAGTTAATCGGGTTTGTACGAAAAATAATTTTCTCGGGTTTATCCGAAAGAAAGTTAATGTTTGAAAAAAAAACTATAATACATCCAAACCGCACCTTGCGTAGCGTACACGAACTGTGGGCCCCCAAACGCGAGACTCAGATGATGCCGCTTCGTGCGACCGTAGCGAAAGTATATAAAAGATGGCCGAAAGCCTTCAGAGACTTTTCATTGGTCGAACCCTCTGAAGCGTCTAAATAAAAATGGCCTATATATATACACATCTACGGTACATCATTTTTTTCTTATATATTCGAAATTGACGCTTCAGCTATAACAAATCTGCGAACAGGTATGAAACGCGTAGGATATTTTATTTTTCAGTCGACTTAGCAAAATTAAAAGCTGATGTTGAAAAATATGGAATTATATTGTTCAGAAATCTATTACAAAATTTCAATCTACAGAGGAATTTCATATGATGTGCTTAGGAGAGATCGGGATCTCAAGTTTTTTCACCACTTCCCTGCATGCTTCGTTAAACATATATATATAATATATAATGTATAAGTGTGGAAAACCCAGGCGGAGAGAAAATTCGAACGCACAGTGGGGGAAAGGAAGGTTGTTCTATAATTGAAATTTCATTTTTGTAAAGGGTTCGAGGCTATAATCCTCTCATTTACGGGGTTCACGAGTTTCTTTCCAGAAGGGGACAATAAACGGAAAACCTAATTACGTCTAGAAACAGACGAAGAGGCACGATTTAAGCGTGAATTATAACGAAAAATCTGAAAGTCGAGATTTTTTGTGAAATTGATGGGAAGAATTTGAAAAATACGGTTTATGTTTTCACAGCAGACCAAAGATCGCTCTGTATATTCATTATTTTATGTCGTCTTTTTAATCTTTAAATATGTAAATAATATCAATAAGGAAATTGCAAGATTAGCGGCTTATGTACAATACTCTGCGTGCCCTGTCGCCCTGTACAAATGAATGATAAATAAGTAGTCCAGCCTGCGATTGGTTGATCAGTAAAGGTCACGTGATCTATCAAAAATCCGGAAGCCTCGACCCTTTCCAAATAGATTATGAAAATGAATGAAAATCAATTGATAAATTGGGTAATATGGTTAACATTTAAAAAATCGAGACACAATTTTGATTACAGTTACACTTATGCATTTTTAAAACTTTCATTCAGATCCTTAGCGTTGCTAGACACCCTATACATTGATATTTTGGTGACGTCACGTCACACACCAACTACGGTCGCGCGAAGTTGACTCAAGAATCTGTCGACCATATACATTTATGGCTATTTGAGCTATAAAATAAAATAAAAAAAAACAAAAAAATTATTAATAATTTACGATTATTCTTGATTTCATTAAATCTGTCATTATAACGAGCCATGTTCTAGTACAACTGGAATAAAACTCAACAATTTAAGACATAACCTCAAATGTCATGTAGTTGATGATTCGCTTGTTTAGCGGCGCCAGTTGACGGAGTAAATCGCAGTCGCTGATGGACTTTGTCGTGTAGCAGGGGATACTTTCGTCATCACAATTTTAAAGTAAATATTAAAATTATATATCATTTATTCTGAACCGCGAAGTTAAATAACTCATGAGAATTCAGAACGATCTCTTTAATAAATTGCTTATGAGCGTCGATCGCGACAAAACGTATTTTTCTTCATATTTTCACTCATCCGGCAATAACCAACAAAAAAATACCCCTCTCTCTTCTGCTACTTGTTCTACTATTTTGTTACTCGCGTATCACTCGCGAGGTGTATTTTTTTCTCAATGATATTATCTCAAAGTGGAGAAGTATTTCTTGCCAGTGTCACCACCAGTACGTTACGGTATACACGTCTCTGGTATTCCTCTTCTCGGTGAGATGAAACGAAATAATAATTTTTCATTTTGGCATTCTTTGCAGTGATCCGAATTTTTTATTGTTTCTGCCAAAAATATAAAAGTTTTCAGAGTAGATATATAGTTGTTGCAAAAAATGTTGATTACCAATCATTCATTTCTGGATTAATTTTGAATTCAAACCTCATAATTTTACGATAAGAAAATTACCCAAGTGTTTTACTATGTGTACATTTTTTTACGATACTACTGTGTGTTAGTAGACGCATTGGGAAAAATATTTTGAACGTTCCTCTGTATGTTCTTTATATTAGAACGAATAGAATTAAAAGTAGACAAATTACATGATTTCTATAAAATTCAGTAGAATTTTTAGTACTCACTACATTTTGTACTTCATTCTATTTACTGAACAATTACAAAGTACATTGTGCGATAAAAAAATCAGATTGTTCATAGAAATATTTATTTAGATAAAAAATACATTCAAATTTCTTAGGCAACTGGAAAAAAAGTTTCTTATGAACGATTAAAAGACTTTTTGAAGGATTTGAAATTTATGATTTCTATTTTCCACTAATCATCTTTATTTCCCCTGTCATTGATAGATGTTCGTGTGAGAAATAATAGTTTTGACTTGGATCAACTTCACCCCAGGCTTCTCACTAGAGCATCCTTCGATAATAAAAAAAAAATTATAAAGGAAATATATTTGAATCAAAATCATCACAGAAAAATGAGGGTCGTGGCGTTGGTCAGCGGCGGCAAGGACTCTTGTTTCAACATGATGCAATGTGTAGCTGCGGGTCATGATATCGTGGCCCTGGCTAATTTGTACCCTGTTGGAAAGGGTAAACAAAATCACCATTCATTTAAAATCTAGATTTCTCAGCTTTTTCACTCTTTTCTCTAATTCTATTAGAACTTGCTAGTTATTTTTCATTCTTCAATGTAGACTATATACTTGATATTTCATACTTCTTCAGAATGATAAAAATGTTTTTTTTATTTTTGTTTATTCAGATGAGCTGGACTCGTTCATGTATCAAACAGTCGGTCACATGGGAGTCGAATACATTGGCAAAGCAATGGGTTTGCCCATGTATCGTGAGCCTACATTTGGCAGATCTAGTATGAGAGAGAAAAATTATTTGCCCACTGCTGATGACGAGGTGGAAGATCTTTACAGACTGTTGTCAAAAGTTAAGGTAACAATCCGAATGAACATCTAATGAGAGTAAATAATAAACCACTTTTTATTGAATGTTATTTCAGAATGTTGAAAATACTCCTTTGTTCTGTTGCAGGAAAAAGAAAATATTGAAGCTGTTGCCTCGGGAGCCATACTCAGTGATTATCAACGAATTCGCGTCGAAAATGTGTAATTTATGGATTGATTACGTGACAGAGAATTTAATAGTTTTGAAGATGTCATTCGAGCGATGTAATTTCATTTTCATTATTTTATTATTTTTATTTTCAGATGTAGCAGGCTAGGCCTCGTTTCGTTGGCATATCTTTGGCGGCGCGATCAGGACGAATTGCTTAAAGAGATGATCGAATGTTCAGTAAACGCTGTTATAATAAAAGTTGCAGCTCAAGGTTTGGAGCCTAAGCATTTGGGCAAATCGATATCCGAAATGCAGCATCATCTCGGAATTGTGGTAAGTGAATTATTATTATTATTGTTATTATTATTATTGTGAATAATTTAACGAAACGTTAATATGCCAGAAATTAACCGTTTTTCGGATACAAAAAGCCGGGCGAGGAAAGGGGAGGGAGAGGGGTGGGAGGTAAAAATGAGGATGTAGGGTTGCTGAGGAATCGAGGAGTAAAGGGATTGAGAAAACACGTTAACGCGTACCTGAATTGGATTACTTCCAACGATTTAAGGCAACAGCAATGTATATAAATTTCGCAGATTGTATCCAAATTTTCGCCCGATTTATTTTGGGAGATGCCGCGCTATCAGACGATTTCTTGTTTCAAAATTAACGAGGAACGACAGAAGGAAAAAAAAATCTATTTAAGGCAAAACAAGTCAGATGCAATGAAAATTTATGTACACGTAAATAAGCGTTTGCGAAAGAATGATATTTTCGAGGAACCTCGTTGTTCGTTGCCGTGAAAATTTGTGTTCCAACTTCTTAGCCATAGATGAAGGAAAAGTAAACACATTTTGCACTATATTAAAATTATCTGTTGAAACGATAAATTTCGAGCATTGAATTATTCAGCGAAAACTTGTCGTATTCATAATTCCTTGAGTTTACTCCCGACTTCATAGCTTGAACAACCGTCGTTCAATTCTCTATGGCAGATATCAATACAGTCACTAATATTTAACACCGTTATACGAAACCACGTAGTAATAAAAAAAAAGTCGATGATGAAGCAGTAAATCACGAACTAAGAGAAAAATGATTTTTTTCTGTGAAAATACCAAAAGTTGGCCAATATTCACTTAAAAATTTTCATCCACAAAGCACGTGATAGCAACGATAAAAAGAAATCCGAGGTCATACGCACATATGTATATTAGATTTGGATAACAGAAACATAAGACTCGAATGTAACGCACAGAAAGAAAAGTTCGAGCGGTGTCAGGGGGTTTATCACGGGTTATTCGTTTTATCTGCAGAGTGACATGTACGGGGTGAACGTGTGCGGAGAGGGAGGGGAATATGAAACTTTTACATTAGACTGCCCGCTGTTCGTTAAAAGCATCATAATGTAAGTTTCCACATATAATGTAGATTAAGAAATTCATAAATTTCTAATAGAGTGATATTGATGAATAGAAAAGATAAGTAATTGTCAAAAATAACAATGATGACGTTAGAAAATGGTTAATTATTGACAGCAATATAACCGACCAATTGTTTTCTCATTTTTTAAGAGACGAGTACGAGAGTGTGGTCTCGAATGATAAGATTGCACCGGTTGGATACCTCAATTTTAAGAAGATACATTTGCAAGACAAGAATGTGAGTATCTCTCAGATAACGATATCGTACGAAGCCAGCTTTGTTCGAACCAGATTAAGGAATTAATCACGAGCGTATGTAAAGTATAGCTAGAGATTAAACGGAAAAAAATATAAAACTCGTGATGTTTACTTTTAGAACGGTATTGAGAATATGACGCTTCAGGAACGATTAAAAAAAGTCTCTATAAAAGGCCCTTACGATTACATTGCCGAAATTGTCGGGCCCGAACTTCAGGATGGATGCAATTTGTCGGACGATGATAATGACGAACGCGAGATCGACAACATAAGCTTGAAAACCTCGAATTCCGGTAAAGAGATTTTCTCTTTTTTTTTTTAATTAATTTTTCTACACAAATTCTTATTTTTTTATTTCTACGAACCATAAAAACAAAATTTCGACAGAAAAACGATTTTTTTTTTGCAATTACTATTACCATGGAATTAAATGAAGGCAATAATTCGGAAAAAAATTATGTCAAAAAGCCTTGAACCGCAAATCGACATTAATCACGTGTCGATTTGATCTTTTCGTGTACGAAATGAGTTTCACATTCTTGACAACCGCTTGTTTACGTTTCTAGGTCCTTTCCATCCGCCAAGCCCGTTGGAGATAAAATATGACGATGAAGATTATCCGGATGTACCGGTATCGAACAAAAATAAAACTGGATGGTATTGGTTTGGTGGTATAGCCGGAAAAAATCCAGATTCAAAGCTCGCGATGGAGGAGGCGCTCGACAAACTAAGCAGTAGGTAAAATTTTTCTTTGTTATTTCTATTCAACCGATAATCAGAGTTTTTTTTTAACATGACAGTGATCAACCATTTCTATTTGCATTAATTTTATCTTAATTCAATCGAAGGGATTTTTGTACGTAAGAAATAAAAAAAAGAAGAATAATTTTCTTATTTTTTCGTCAGATCTCGTTAAAAGAGAAAATCTTCAAACGACGAACATCGTTGGGGTAACGTTATACGTTAAGAACATGTCGAATTATGCCTCGATAAATGAAGTTTACGTTTCGAGGCTTGGTCAGCCAAATCCACCGGTTCGTGTATGCATTGAGTGCCCTTTGAACGTTCACGTCGTTCTTGACGCGCTTGCTTACAAGGAGATGAAAGTGAACGAGACTGAAAAAGTTTTAAAAAGGCACACAATGCATGTACAGAGTATAAGTAATTGGTCGCCTGCCAGTATTGGTCCTTATTCTCAAGCCATTCGAGTAAGTAAACGATTATCATAAATTAGATTTAAAAGTGCCGAGTAAAAATTATGGAAATCGGTCTCATCGTTTTAATAATAATTCCAACCAATATATATTCATGAAAATTTATGGAAATTTTCATTTCTAAGGTAGGCCACATCATTGCAGTTGCCGGTCAAATTCCTTTCGTACCCGGCACAATGCAACTTCTTGACCTAAATATCAAGAGACAGTGTCGTTTAACGTTGAGACACATAAATCGTATCGTAAACGCAATGGACTCGAACACACAACTTAGGGACATAGTTCAGGGTATATGTTTTCTTACGCATCCGAGTTACATACCCGAGGCGAGAAAAGAGTGGGAAAAACGGACGAACAACGCAATTGTCGATTACGTTGTTGTGCCGAGACTTCCGCGTGGTGCACAGGTCGAGTGGTGTGTTTGGGCGCACAGAGACAACAACAGGTTCGAATGTGAGTGCGATTATTGTGTTTCACTTAACAAGAATAGAGGGTTTCATAACAGTCTCCATTTTGCACGTTTTATTTTTTATTTTTATAGATGAGGAGACCGGCAAGTGCGTCGGTAATTTCAAAGTTGCCATAAGAAGAAGATGGAACTATGAAAACGATGTTTCCGCTATAGTATGTTACCTGTCGACAGGTGAGTGTTCAACAGGAATATACAAAAATAATATCAAAAATCCTGAGAAATGTTTAGAGTTTTGGAAATTGTTATTTACATTGCTGATTTCACAATTAAATAGTATCCGAGCAAACTTGATAATCTTTTAAATATATTTGAGGTTCAAAAATGCTCCATGTAAGACTTAAGGGAATATTACAAATTGATATAAAAAATTTCGAATATTATTACTTTCAACTCGGCGGAAAGACATAAATATATTACTACGAGGAAGAGGATATTTTAAGGACTTTTTATTTTCGGGCGTTTAATTCTGACTAATTCGATTAATTTTTATAACTGGAAAGTAGGTTCGTCGAATTCAACGGGAAATTTGGCAATGGAGACGACGCTGACCTCGCCGGAATTGACAGCTGCCGAATTGACGGAGGCGTTTGAGTACCTGATAGCAAAGCTAACGAAGCAATCACGCACGGAGAACCCAACATGTAGCTTGAGAATTTTTTACAAAGTTGGCAGTTCACCGAGCCCGAGATTTATTCAGGACGTATTGGATGCTTTTTCGTCGAGGAATTTGGTTACGACGATAATACCGACGATGCATCTGCATAATTTCAGTACCTTTCTATCTGTGTGTGGTATAAGACACGAATAGAGAAAGAAAGAAGGATGAGAGTGCGGAGAGCGAACGAAATTGACGTATCGAAGGAGAGAATGAACAAAACAAAAGCACGTGCTTCAACGACTCGGCGTACTTTATCACACGGGGGTCAATCGAAGACGACGCGAAGGAGGAGGCGGAAAATGAGACGATCGAAAAAAGAGAAGCTATTTGAAGCGAATGGAAAAACAATTCAATTTGTTGAAATGGGGATAAACGAAAGCTAGAAAAGGAACGGGCAGAGTCGAATAACATGAAATGCAATTGTAAACAGTGAGTAAAGCGCGCGTGCATTGGAAGATAATAACAGATTATAACGAAATAAAACAAAATTTATCGCGAACGACCTATATATCGCTGATGATAGAAGAATGATGGGACACGAATCCAAAGAAACATTGAGAGAACAAATTCTCATGGTGCTCTGAGCGATATGAGTGTAGACAAAAGGAACTGTTTCGCTTTTTTAAAAAATAGCGAATCAAACGAAAAAAAGCCAGACATTTTTTCGCTTCCAATCGCTGAATGTGCTTTATTTTTACATGTTTATTCAATTCCCAAATTAACTGAGCATTGACTGGCCATTTTATTGATACCATTCGATCCTCTCCTCCTTTTCTGAGTTTCGAATTCGTAATATTATCTTCATGTTACGTTTCTTTTGGCTAGTCAACAACCGGGGAGTTTCGAGATCATTTCATGATTTTTCAAGGTTAAGAAAAAAATTCTCGATATCCCGTGCTTAGCAGTAAGTAAAAAAGAAAAATTTTACAATGAATTAACATGGAAGAAAAAAAGAATGGAAAAGAAACGCATTCACGGATTGATTTGTACGTGTAAATTTGTATCTCATTTCGTAAATTGTAATTCGTCGTCAACGAAGTCTCGTTTCTTTGCTCAAGGAGTTTCTTATTTTCTAAAATAATATATATAAATATAGATATATCTTGGTGTCTCGCGCGAATATGAACAACACACACATACTCATCAACACATTGCGAACCGTTGAATCTATTGAAAATCTTATTTATATCAACGTGAACGTTGATCGAGACACCCGCAAAACATGAATGAAATATTCTTTCATTATTGTATATTAGGGCTCGAAATGTAGTGTCCTATAACAAGAAAGAAAACAAAAAATCAACGGAGGAGAGACATAGGAGAAGGGAGAAACTTATTGAATCGTTATAGACCATTTTGACATTTGCTTCTTATTTTTCTTCCGCGTTCTTGTTTTTACGAAGAATACGTAACCGTCTCGACGAAAAAAAAATGGAGAAATAGAGAATAAGCTTTCTAAAATGCATTTCGTCGTGATTCGTAATGCGTTCGATGTTGTCGAATTTTGGAAGTTATAACGAGTATTTCTTCCTGCCTGAACTCCTAAAAAATCAAACGCAGAACACACACACACACCAACACAAACTCAATGTCCATCTTACTTCATCAACAAATAACTTGATTTCTCACTGTATAAAACAATGATTAACGTAACTTTCATCATTCAACAATCTTCATTAGGTGAAAAAAAGAACCGAAAAAAAAATCAAGAATAAAACACGGTGGACTTGTATCGATTCTGATGCAGCGTTACAGGCTCGAGTCGACGAGTGATTTTTTTAAAATTCGTTGCTATTTAACGAACTTTACTGTTATTCGAACAATATGAAGAAAAACAAAACCGCATTAAAATACTCTTGTTCGAATGAAAAATGTGTCGCTAAATAGGCATGAGATTTCTTACTTATATTAACTGAAAGAAAGAACAAACCAAAATATGCAGAATGTTAAAAATATTGCAGTTGATCCAACGAGTCATAAAAGTCGAGGAAATATTAAAGGATTCGAGATTGTATCGTAGCTGAAACAAACAAACAAAAAAAAGAGTAACGAAACTCGAAAAACAAATCCACGCTGATTCAAGAATTATTGCGAAAAAACAAACGGAAATAAATAAAAAAAAACGGTATATATTTTTAAGAAACGTCTTCGTCAATCTTCGAAGCCTTGTTCTCCTTCCTTTTCTACATATCTCTATATATTTCTATGTTACAACATTGATCGATTCTTTTCCTTACCCACGAATATATTCGTACATAAAAATCCTTAACAAATTATATATATATAGAGAGAGAGGGAGAGAGAAAGATAAAGACAATCAAATCGAGAAGTACAAGAAGAACGTGTTGTTCGGTGACTGTACGGGACGTGATCATGACGTCTTTTTGTTTTCTCTTTATTGAATTGCTACTACGAAAACCTTGGAAAACATTCTCAACAAATGATGTAGAGTCTGATTAATTTTTGTCTCACTGTCAAAATAATGTCATATTTGTACAAAAAGGAAAACAAATTTGAAGAATTTGACGAAACTCCTATTTTTTCTTTCATTTTTTTTCTTCATAAATAGAACGATGGTCAACGATGATAATACTGAATGAGCACCAACCGTGCTAGTCAGATCGGCAAGATGAATTAATATAATTTTTTTTTCCTTTTTTCTCCTTTTTCTCTCGGCGATAATAGCAAATATGACTCTTAATGATATTTTTTGTTCCATCTATCCGAAAGCGTAGCAGAAAATAGCAACGTTCGTCGTATTCGAGTCAGTTTTATAGGGAAAAAATAACACATTTTTCGTTACAAACGCACCGTATATAAAGAGTTGGAAAAAAAAACAATTGAATTCGCTTTTCAATATTTCTTTACACAATAATTAGTCTTAGACTTGTGGAACGAACGGAAGTTTCATTCGGTATTTCGTCTCATTACGTTCTAAAGACTTTGGATACCAAAGGTTTTACCATGTGATGTCTTAACGGCTGGCAAAAGTCACACCGATAATTTTTCCGGTCTACTGTCAGATCCTTGCTCTCCACACAGCCTGCGAATTGAAAATAACACGTGTTCATATAAAACGAACGAACGGTTTTTTTTAAATACGCTAACGTTCAGAAGTATGGAAGTATACAAAATTTTAGTTAAAAATTTTCATTTAAACATAACTTGATTACGAGACTTTTCAGTATATAGAAATTCATTGTTCAAATCCTGACATCTCTGGAAAGCAACTTCATAAATCGAATTAAAAATGTTCAATAACAATTGCAAATGATGGAATTCTCAAAATTTTGAGAGGAATTTAAAAATTGAAGAAAATTATAGAAAAAATCCTTTGGCGGGACTGCTACCTTAAAAAATTTCAAGTCACACAATCGAGTAATTCGAAAATAATATAAGTAAATGTAATAATTTATATTTATTCAAACTTACTTATTTTTCATTTTTTTATTTAATTTTCGAAGTAAAAATGTATAAAAACCTTCAAATTTATAGTAAATGGAAGCGTTGAACGAAATTTACGAAGTATCCAAACTTTTTGATGGTAGGATATACGTAAATATTTTATTCAGTACTCGAATATGAAAGTTCTGGGATGCAAATGGATTACGCAACGCCGTAATCGATAAAAAAATAGTTAGTAAAAAAACTTGGTAGTGTAAAAGCGCTACTTTTTTCAAATTGCTGTTAAATGTCAAGGTCATGATAGAAAAAACGACGTGTTTTTGATTAGTAAAAGCTTGAATGATCGTGCAAAAATGTGCAGAAAAAAAGGGGGGGGGGGGAAGAACGGGGCGAATCCGCAAAACGTAGGAAAAAAGAAAAAAAGAATCGAAGATAAATGATGACTGTAATCAGTACCTAAGTGCAGATACTTGTCGCATGCGCTGCAATGCACTAGATTCACTTCCAGGTCGAGTCGCTGTACAGTATGACATCGACTGCAATGAGGGCAATAACGACCCTTCCGCCACAGCCTTGTTAATGAATCACAAATGACAAAAGACGTTAGTGAAACGAACCACTGGTAGAATTAATATCATTCCTTTTCCTTTTACGCTTGTCCAGTGGTTAAAGAAATTTTGAAAAATTCAGAAATTTTTCATTTCAACCTCCACTCTGCTGAGTTAGCCAAAAGTTTTCGAAACCGTGGGTAATTAAGAGTGTTGTCCAAAAGTGTTAGTGATGAAGAAATCACGCTTTAAGAATTTTTTATGCGTAAGATTTCAACCAAAATTCTAATTCGATGCACCTTTCTGTACGGGGTTATTCGAAAGGATTCCGAAAGGATGAAAGATTTTTACAGAAGTTTTAAAACCTACATTCAATGGAAATATTACGGAAATTTTTACTAACTAATCGATAAAACGGATTTGATCTAGTTTTTTTTTCGAAATTTTTCGAAATTAATTGAAAATGGGTAAGGACGTAAGAGTATTTTGCATTGAACGTAAATTTAGGCTTACGACGTATGCATAAAACGTTTGGATGCGAGAATATCTCATTGAATCGGGGCAAAAAAACAAATTCGGGTTGAAATCAGGGCTTAAGCGAATGGGATTACACCCTGTCCATGAAGTGCAATTGAATAAATGACTCGGAGAAATATCGAATCCAAAACCTCCGTTGTACGTTAAGTTTAGAGCGAACAGAAGCAAAAATTAAGCCCCGATTTTTTGGTGTAAATTCGTTACGAGCAGATACAATGGAAACAGGTTTAGCCCTTTCGTAAATGTGTAATAAGCCACTCTTAAGAAAAAAACAAAGGTGTCTGTGGTTTTGAATGGGACTTACTTGGAACAAGGAACACAAAGAGTAGAGACGTAAACGCGCGTATTTTTATCGCCTTTTTTGTACTCATGTTGCCACTGAGCAACACTGTTTCGGTCGGAATTCGTGCCTCCAGCTTCTCGAGAACCACAACTCGCGCACACAGCGCATTCTTGACAGTGCCATCGGCCTTGAGGAACCCTCCTTAAGCCGACGCAATATATATGGTACCTGTAAAAAAATTAACACAGCCATAAAACAAATTGTTTAAAAAATGAAAAAAATATCAAATGCTTTCCTATTTTTCATATTTTTTTTCAACAATCCCATTGCGATCTCAAAATACCCGTAACGACACTCTTCTGTGTGCATTCGAACTTCCGTGAGGGAACTTAAGAAATTCTCATTCAATTGAGAACCTCCTAAAATGCCAAATCGATAACTAGAAGTAATTTAAAAAAAAAAGTCGAGAAACGAGGTTTTGTGAAAAATTCTACAAAGTCCGTCGAGGGTGAAGAAAATAATTTATAACTTAAGCCGATATTTTAGTACTAGATAAAAATCTGACATATTCAAGAATATGAGGTAAAGAAGAAATAAACTTTGAAAACAAAAAAATTACCCTCGATCGCACATATCGCAGAAGAGCATTTTATCTTCATCCGCAGGATCGTGGCATTGGGCGCAAGTTTTGCAGTCAGTGCATTGCCAGGCGTAGGCCTGAATGTGGGGAACCATGTCCAATGTCAAATCTATACACGATGGGTGTACTGAAGAAAAAACAAGCCAGTGAAAAAACAAACGAAAGCCTACTCCTCCTCATGATTTTGAATATTTTTTTGATTTTTGAAAATTCGTATCTTACCATAACCGTTGCATGTGCCACACTGAATGAGTACTTCGGGTCTGCTGAATTTGTTGAGGTGTTTCAGACACATTTTGCACTTGATAGATTTTATGTCTTCTTTCTGACGCGATAATTCTGCATCTACGTCGTCCATCGTCGATTGCGAGGCTTCGGTGTCCTGTGTACCTTCGCTCGAGGTTGAGCTGAAACGAGGTTATTCATTATTGAATTTGAAAAACCAAGAAATGAGGTTGAACCAAGCAAAATTTCTTGCATCTTTTTTCACCATGCTCGAAAATATTTGTTTAAAACCATTTTTATGATAATCGATTCAGTCAGATCAGAAATGAATGTTGAGTGGTGATATGTTGAAAGATAAACTGAATTTCAAACCTTGAATCATCTGATGAGGAATCACTGTCGCTGTCACTTTGCGAACCTTCGGATTGGCTATCAAATTTTCTCTCATTTGGTCTCATGGGTCCATAGAGCACGGTATTTAACGGATAATACCTGAGTTCAGCTGGCGTATATTCCCGATAATAATCGGTGTATTGTCCAGGTATGAGCGCAACCGGATAATGATTCGAGCCACTTTCTTCTTCGACTTTTTGCTGTTTTTTGGGTACGTGTATCGTGAAAGTTTGCAAATCGAGACTGCACTTTCGTGATTCACGACGAGCTTTGTTCAAACCTATGTTCCACGAGAGTGCCGATTGTACCGCCATCTCAGCAAGGTCAATACGATTTTTCTCAGCGTTCGCTGCCGCCGTTAATTCCTTCTGTTTTTTCAAATGCTCCTTCATTTGTTTTTCACGTATATGTTTCCGATACTCCTCGTACTGATCCGGAAAATCGCTGCACATTACATCTAATACTTCAGAACTCAGGACTGCTGTGAGGCCTGTGAGAAAAAGAAAATTTCGATGAATAATGTAAAATTATCAGGACAAACAATCACGGAGTTCGGAGATTTTGATTTTTGTGCTTGAAAATATATTTAAAGTAACTGTCCGTCGATTAATGTTTTGTCAGAAGGATTTGCGAACAATTTACTGCTGTAAAGTTTTTCAACGGAAATCCCATCTCCTGGGACGTTGAATTGGTTAAATAAATATGATCGAACAGTTACTACCAACATGTCGAACAAATCTAATTCACAAGACTCAAAATCATTTCAAAATAAAATTTTTTCTCTCCCGATATTTTCTTTTTTTTTCTTTTTTTCATAACTCACCCATGTCGCACATAGCTTCGCTGACAAGACCATTTTCTCGGAGAAAATTTCTCTCTTCCATTTCGACCATACGTCTCTTCAAATCAGGATATTTCCTCTTGAACGATTTGACACCGAGATAATGTGATATTTGTTCCTGTATCATGAAAGTTTCGTTTTTCTTGGTAGGATCAAGAGGCCAATCGTATTCGGCGACTTTATCGACGGTGAATGGTCCTTCGTCAGGATCAAAGTTAATTTCCATTCTACGAATTTTAACCTTGACCTTCTCGGACTCGGTGGTCGCGGTGCTCAGAACGCTGCCCTGCGATTCCTCATTTACGATTGTTTCTGGGGCTGAAAAAAATGTCGTCGATACCAATTGATTAACTCATAGTTCATCGTTCGAATTGTAAACCAGGATCTTTTAATCAATTTTCTTTATTTACAAGAAAAAAAAAACGAAAAAAATAATGCCAAATATTCTAGTGTCGCATTTGGGTCGCGACTAACGATTCTCCCAGCTGCGTGTGTCTCTCGCCTTTATACACTTCCCACGAATACCTACCATGACGAGCTATTATAACACTTGAAAACTTTGAGACTTAAGGACGCTCGGAAAAGTTTCTATTTTTGGATCACTCGGTTGGAGGTCTAAACTCACGTTTTATGTTCTCATCTCGTCCAGGACACATTTGAAATTGGAATGGTACAACCTCTTTTTTTTAATAAATTTTTTAATTAAAATTAATGCGGGAGTGTTAAGAATATTCGAAATTCATTGATACGTGATAATGTCTTGTTCTCTTTTTTTGCTTTGATCGAAAATGTCGCCACAAAGATAGAAGTACTTAAAAATAGTAAAAATGTGATAAAAATCAGTGTTATTCTTTGCAATAAAATTGATGTTCATACGGAAGAAATGATCTGAGAAAATTCATCGATTAATGTGCAAATTTAAGAATAAATCTTGACAGTAAAACAGTGTGAATGGTCTCAATTGCCACTTTTTCTTACCTTGTAGTGACATATTTTTGGCCGGTGTTTGTGATCTCGAGCCAGATTCAGCGCTCATTCTAGTTTCTTCATCGATCACTTGAACGTTCGATATATTTCCCTCGTTACGTCCCGTGTCACAAAGTTTTTTCGCGGAAGGTGTGAGCCAGTTTTCATGATCGATTGTACCCGAGGTATTTTTGTTATTTTTTGCATCGTCGACCATTGTTCCCATGATTTTGTCGTTGATGGTGGAGATTCCGGAATTTTGCAACGCTTCGGGGATCAAGTTCGAGACCGTTTGATTTTCAGAGCTCGAAATATCGACGAGCAGCATTTTGCGGTCTTTCTCGAAAGTTTCTTCTGAGGCGGTTTTGTTGATTGACGTATTGATAACGCCATCGAGATGCGACATTATTCTAACGTCCATCAGAGATTCGAGATGATTTTTCTTCATTAAGCCAGGATTGTTGCAAGATTCACTAACAGCTTGTTCGACCTCGTTGCGCGCAAGAGCGTTTGGCATTTTACGATCCATCGTTGGTTGTCTCAAAGCTTTGTACAATTCAGAGGTGTTGCGTGCAGCTTCGGAGGATGGGTCGATTAGATTTTGTGGTCGAATGGATGGTGGATCGTGTATCGTGATCAAAGCTGTTGTCGACCTTTCGATCATGTCCAAATCCTGCTCTATTCGCGGCCTTTTTGCCAACTCCCGATTCATTTCCATTTTTCTTTTGCCGCGACCTGAAACGAAAAAAAAAACAAAACAAAAACCTTGCGATTTGTTTTATAAATTACACTTTCATTTTGAAATCGCATATCTAAAAATAACGATATTTTGTTTGGGTTTGTTTGGTTACCACGCAGCATGTAGTGTTCTGATCTCATTGAATTGAAATTCAATTTAGAATTCCAGTTTTCTTAGAGAATAAATATTTTATCGACTCCATTCATCACTAGATTTATTCTCGTTCTTTTTTCACTGTACGCTTAAATCTGTTTTTTTTTTTACCAAATAAAAAATGAGTGGTGGGTCGGGTGAGAAATTGATAAAGTTGAAAAACGTACCTCCGCGTCCGCGTCCGCGTCTCGGCGGTGCGTAGCTTTTCTGATTCCTGCAAGTTCTCTTGGGTCTGCCATGAACCTCGCTTTCGACAGGCGGAAACATTTGTTGGTCGATATGCGAGCCCATGTGACTGATATCGTCGAGAGCCAGGGGGTCTTTTTGCCCAATGGGCTCAATCACTGCACCAGGAGGCAATGGAGCTGGTTTTGCTAGAATTATTGGCAAAGGATTTCTTCGAGGTCTGCCCCGTTTTTTGGGAACTTTAACTTCCGGGGGACGAATCGCTGGCACCTCCTCGATGATCATGACATCCTGACTGGAGTTTGAATTCTCATTGACAATTATCAACTCAGGACGATGCTCGATAATCTCGCAATCAGCGCCCGGTGGCGGCGCGTTCTGCGTGAGAATGGACTTGAATTTTTCGGTCATCGAAAGATCCATTGGCTTACTCGGCCTCACTTGGGTTATACTGATCTCTTGGCTTATGACGTTCATCTGCTGTCGACTTATCGAGCCAGATTTCGTCTCGAACAACATTTGTTGCTGTGGTTCGCGTGGAACGATCGGTTGGATCGTAACTTCCGGTAAAATGTGCGACAATTTTGCCTCGAGTTTGGCTTTCTTCGACTCGACCGGAGAAATCGTTATGTCTTTACGTTTCGACACCGAATCATCCGGCAGTTCGCTCTTTCTCGCTTGCAGCTGCACCGGCTCTATCGTCAATTCGGATCTGGCACCGTGCAAATTTCCTCCTTGCATGCTTTTCAATAATTTCATTCCCGCAGTATCCTGAGGCGACAATGATTGCTTGCTTGGACCAACGTGACCTGGATTTTCCAGGTTAACTTCTCTGCTGCGCTGCGGGGATTCGCTGTAATTTTCACAGGCTACTATCGTCGGATGACCCGTTTTCGAAAGCTTTATTTTCATTTCTAACGGCGTTTCCGAGTCTTTTCTTCTCAATGATTTATCCTTTTTGTCCGCATCGATACTCGGAGCGTCGCCAACTTTGGGAACTTTTGTTTTTACAGCCGTTTCTATAATTTTCGATTTTTCCGATTCTGGAATCACGTCTTCAGTTTTTTTTGCAGACGCTGATGGTATTATCGAAGCATCACCGGTTTTCGAAAGTTTTATTTTCATTCCGATCGGAGTATCGATTTTTAGAGTGTTTTCTTGAAGAACCTCCGATTTTTCCTTATCTCGGGTTTCTTCAGAATTATCCTCTTTTTCGGTATGAACGATCGAGGCGTCACCGCTTTTTGATAGTTTGATTTTCATACCGATCGATGGATCAACTCGTTTCGACGTTTCCGTCACAGACTCCGATTCTACGGTAGCTTCCACTTGGAGAGTTGCTTTTCCTGCTTTTATTTTCGAAACTCCATCTGAAGTCGTTTCTTGGGCGACTTCAGGTTTTTGTTTCAGTGCTTCTCGCGTCTCTTCGTTGAGGATTATCGAAGGGTCGCCGCGCTTCGAAAGTTTTATCTTCATTCCCAACGGCGATTCCGTACGTCGCGGAGCCTCTATTTCTAATTTTTCTTTCGATTCTTCCTCAAGCTCGGAACTTATGAGGGGAGTTCGAGATTTCTGCTGTTTTGACTTTTTACCAACCGGTGAATCGGTTCGCTGAATTTCTTGCTGATTTTCCTCTGGCGATTCTGTTTGGACGATCGAAGCATCGCCCGTTTTGAACAGTTTGAATTTCATACCCAGTGGAGATTCCGTGCGGCGAGGTGTTTCCTGTATTGTTGAAAAAAAAAAACGTAAAATGGATTAAGAAGATGCTTGATAAAAATTATTAAAATATTGTTTCTGTTTCCATTTTTTTAACAAGATTTTCGTGAAAAAAGCCTCAACTATTTGAAAGTTCCTCTCAAATTTCTTCAAATTCTATTAACCGATTTTGTGCCTTGGAAAATGTTCTTTCAAATGGAAACAAAAGACTTACAGTTTTTTCATGGTGTGGTGAGTTCTCAAGTTTATCCTTGACCCTGGAGCTCCCGTCTTTATGTTCTTCCGAAGTGTCTTGTTTATCTGGCTGGATAATCGAAGCGTCACCGGATTTCGATAATTTTATTTTCATACCAATCGATGATTCCGCTCTTTTCGGGGAATCTTGTTGTATATCAAATTTATCTTTATGCTTCGTACCGGGGTCTTTAGTTTCATGTTGAACGATAGTTGGTTCTCCGGTTTTCGACAATTTAATTTTCATGCCCAACGGCGAATCGGTTCGTTTAGCTTCTTCAAATTTGTGTTTTGAAGACTGTTCTCTCGTTTCATCGGTTTCGTGTTTATCAGTTTGGTGGCTGGGGCTGTCGGGTATTTTGGAAAATTTGATTTTCATTCCCAAAGGTGATAACGAGGAAGAGCCTTCGGTGTGCCACTGTCCACATTGTTCTTCGACATTTTCGTTCGAAATAATCGACGGATGTCCACCTTTTGATAATTTCAACTTGATCTTTCCGAGTTTTTGTCCCGGACTGTCGTCAGGATTCGGGGAATTCGTGGCTGATCTTATTTTTGGACTTTTTGGTGAACGTGGCTCCGAACAATCGGCGATTGCTGACTTGGCAATTTTAAGAATAATCCTTGGTGAACCAACGTTTTCAAAATCGTGCTTTTCACTGTCTTTGCGCGGCGTATCGACGATTTTCAAATCACTTTTTTCCGTAGCCTTCGGAGATTCCAACTGCTTCATCAGATTGCTCGCTCTGGCGTCACGCTGTATTAACAAGCTCGTTTTCGGCGTTGATGGTGATTCGCACATTCGAGTAACTTCTCCAACAGGAATTTCGATTTTTGGCGGTATTTTCAGTCGCTCTTCGAGGATGGAGGTTTTAGGGATCGGAACCGATTTCTTTAACGGTTCGTGCTCGATTATTTCCATTCCCCTTGTTTTTTCGATTTCTTGAGATTCCGAAGAGGTTTCCGGGATCTTTTGTTCTTTGGCGATTCCCGAAGTTTCTTGAATTTTGTTTTGTAATATTTCCTCTTCAATGTCATTTCCTTTTGGAAAAGCTGGCGATAACAATTTCGCACTTCCAGACAATTGCGTTTTTCTCTCAATCTCGAGCTTCGCTGCTTCGTTTATTATTTCCGCCTCTGATATCGCTATCGGATCCGGTATTATGCTCTCGAGTTCAGCCACGAGTTCTGATGGATCTTCGCAAATGTCTGCCTCGTTCGCGAATATGCCAACGTCGGCATTTTCCACTATTTCATCGACAACATCTTCCACCAATTTTGGGGACAGGACCAACGACGATTCGATATCTTGTTCTTCGGACTCTTGCAAAAATTTTACTGCTGATTCGAGCTCCGAGATTTCTGAACTTGCTGGTAAATTCTCGATCTCTGCTGCAACGTCGTTCAACACTTGATCCGGTACGGCCATGTCTATGGAAATATCCTCTGCCAATTCTATGTCGCGCCCGGCTTCCACTGGAAGGAATACTCCATCGGACATTTCCATTTTCGTTGGTTGTTCGATCGATGCCGAGAGCAAAAGGTCTTTAGAAAGAAAAGGTCAAATTAGTATTTTTCAAAGACAATAATTTTCAGCTAGGAATACTGAAAAGATTTTTGAGTGACAAAAAAGGGAAAAAAATTATTTTACCTTGTTCCTGAATATCGTCGTCCAACAAGAGCTTTTCAGTGAGTGTAATTTTTCGCTCCCCATCGACAGCAATTTGCCGCAGCAAATCTTCAGCCAAATTGATTTTAGTATCTTCAGAAGGATCGACGTTGTCGAGAGGATTAGTAACGACACTGGCAAGGTCAAAGGCCTCGAGATCTTTATCCGTGAGATGAGAATTGTCCTGTGAATCCTGATCGACTTGAAGGTTGGATTTGCTCATTAAATCGTCAACGGACGATCCGATCACTTTGGAATCGTTGTCCAAAGTTTTGGTGCTAATCGTCGACTCGTAATTTTCGTTCTGAACCGGATTTTCAATCGTGTCATTCTCTTCCATGAGTAAACCAACGTCGACGCTCTTTTCAATAGTTTCGATATCGTCGCAGCCCTCTTGCATAACTTTATGGACGATTGGCTCAACGGATTTGAGATTGGACTCGTCGTTCTCGGGCATTAAATCAAGATCGAGGAGACCTTCGAGGGAATCGATGTTCTGAGTGCCCATAGGATCTGCGAGTGCTTTGTTAAGCATGTCTTCTGATTCTTCTGGCAATTTTTCCACGTTATTCAGCGCTGCTGTTTCAAAATCGCTAGCTTCTTGATCGTCCAAAATTTTATTTATGTTTCCTTTGTTCGTTTCCAGTATGCTTTCCATCATTTCTTGAGTGCTTTGCGATTGCTCGTCGTCGTTGAATATTTGTCCTACGCAGACTGAGCTCGAGGAAGACAGCATGTCCTTCAAATTTTCGTCCAACGATTTTTCCTGAATTGCTTCAGTGTTTTCTTCGCTCTGCTCCAGACGGTTTTCTACTCGTACGAGATCCTCGCTCTTCTTTTCAGTATCACCCGATAAATTTGTTTCAATTTTTTCCACAGTCCCCATTGCCTGTTCGGTAAACATTCTTTCTGGAGATTGTCTCGTACGAGAATTATCCTCCATAAAATTTTCTCCGGTTTCGAACATCTCAGGATCGTTCACGCTCAACGTCATTTCATTCTCTATTTCGTCTTCCTTTGCTTCAAATTCTTCTAAATTTTCGCTCGTACTCGACACCTCTGAGGGAAGTTTTGGTCTCGAAAGTTTTTTTTCTTCTTCCATGCTCGACGTTTCCGTGGCGTTTTTTTCATGGCACAAAACCGTAGATTTAATTTCTGTTTTATTTGATTCTTCGTTTTCGTTAGCTGTAAGTTTTTCTTCGACTGATTTTTCTATGTCGTTTTTTTTCGAGATTTCGCTTGAGAATTCAACACTTATTGACGCAACTAAATCGTTGTTTTCGTTCTTGTTGATCGATTCAACATTTTCAAAATTACTTGATTCGCCCTCATTCGTTTCAGTTTTTACGCTTTCAGAAATATTTTCCCCTCCTTCGTTGCCCGTGGCGTCAAATTTTTCAGAATTTTCACTTTCCTCTTCGGTCACAATGTTAATCAGATTTGAGTCTTCTTTTTCTTCCTCCTTAGGCGATGCGTCATTTTTATTCTCATCCGTATTCAAGGACTCGTAAGAAGATTCGGGAGTTTCTGAATCAATCACGTCTGCTTTCTCCTCTTCGGTTGAAGTTTCCATGCCAATTTCGACCTCAGGCTTTCGTGGGCAAATTGAATCTTTCAATTCATCTTCATTCTCAGTCTTTTCGAAAATCATTTCGGTGGGTTCGAGACAACTTGAACTCTCTTTTTTCTCTTCGATTAAAGATTCAGTATTCATTACAATATTCAATCCTGAAACCTCAACTAATTTTGGATCTTCAGTTTCCTTTTTTCCTTGATCAGGACATTTGACGCTTTGGGTTGATTCTGAAATCTCTTTCCCTTCTATCCTTTCAGTATCATCAATTTTTTCAGTCTTGCTAGAAGTCTCCATATTTTCTACATAATTTGAAGTGTCCTCATTTTCTTTCGACTCAATTTTTTCAATCTCAGAATTTTCTTTCGGTATATCACTTGTTTCTTGTACGATCACTTCTGCCTCAACTTTTGTAGTACTCACATCCGAGGACTCTGGAACTTGAATCTCGTTAAAAATTTTCTCCATTTCCTCTGGTGATTCATTAGCCGGATTGATACTTTCGATTTCATGGATTTGGTTCGTGGTATTTGCATTATTTTCTGGCAATTTTTTGTTTGGATTTTTTTCAATAATTTCATTTCTACTTTTCTGTATTTGATCGACTTGGTTCTTGATTTCTTCGTTTCCTTTTGATTGAGTACTGTTGTCTCCATTTCCAGTAGTCTCATTTTTGTTTTCCTTCGTCAGATCGACTTGATTTCTCTGTTCTTCGGTTTTATCAATCTCATTTTTGTTCCCTTCATTTTCATCAACCCGAGTAATATTTTTTTCATCTTTATCAACTTTATTTTCATTTTCTTGCCTTTCTTCAACTCGGTCGACCTCTGTATTGATGTTGTCGCTTTTATTTTCGTTATTTCCCGTCTTCTCGATTGATTCAGCCAGCTGTTCATCGGGAGCAATTCCAAGAATATTGCTCTCGCTCGCTATTTCTACGATTTCTTCTAATTTCAGTGGCGCAATTTTCGTATCGTCGACCGTATCGATACCACATTGATTTTCAGTCATTTTTTTGCTTATCTCTTTCTCTAGAGAAACAGTTTTAGTGATTTCTGGCAAACAATCGCTTTCCAAGGCTTTTATGTTTTTTTCGTTTGAGGTCTTCTTCACCGTTCCATCAACTTCCATTTTCTCGTCTTCGGTGACGCGATCGAACGTTTCGTTTGGCGTAGTAACATCGGATGGCACTGGAACGACCTCAACGATTTCTGAAGATTTCGATTCCTTTTGAATGGACTGAGAATCGTTGAGAATTTTTTCTTTCTCATTGTCTAAGGTTTTGTCCCTTTTCATGGGTTCATTAATTTCTGAAGTTTCCGCTCTCGTTTCCTGAGCTTTTTCAACAGCCTCTTCGTTCAATTGATTCTCAACCGTTTGCTTTGAAGTTAGTTCAACTTTTACCGGAGATTTTTCGATCGTAAACGTTCCTATGGGCTTTTCAATTTCTTCTTGTTCAGGATGATCGATTTCCATTGGCTCTGTCGCTCCTTTTGAATCTTCCAGCAAATTTTTTACTGAATGGACTTCTTCGATATTTGTCGAGCTCTGTAAAGGCCTTCCCATTTCTCTGATTTGTTTTTCCATAACAACCTCAGGGTCTTTACCTTCCAAAGTTTTTTCTTTGATAACATCTCCAGATGATTCTCCCGGCGTCATTTTTTCCGATTCTCCAACTTCAAATTTACCACTTTTATCTTTTTGTGGCTCGGATTCAACTTCTACAGAATCAAGCAATTTTTCCTCCTCTACATTCGACTCCTCTCTGATAGTTTCAAGACCTAAGGAGAATTTAACGTCCACAATGTCTTCGCTTAGTTTTTCGTTCACCTCCGCACGAATATCACTGGTTTCTTGAGGCGCTGTCGATTCTATCTTTTCACTGGAATGCCCAGCTTCCGAAATAATTTTTGCAATTTTTTCAGGACCAGGATCACTGGAAGAAATCGTAAGAATTTCAGTAGGTTCATCAACTTCCATTGGTTCCTCCAAATCTCTACTTCCTTCAGCAGCATTCATTTTGGGAAGACAATCCTCTTCCGGAAGAACGTTTTTGACTTGATCATTCCCATCTTCTGGTTCTGTGTGACTTTCAGCCTCTTTAATTGGTGTCTTGGGCTCCTCGCTTGGTATTATTGAATCAATGTCCATTTTTTCAGTGTCACTATCTTTAGTTGTCGTTTTTGGTTCTTTTATAACAGCTGCGTCTATCGAATCAATAGATTTTATTATTTCTGTGCTTGATGATGGTTCAGAAGGTGTTTCAGAATTCTTGGGTCTTGCTATTTCTGTTTTGAGTTCTTTTTTTTCTATACTTATTTTTCCTTCTACAGAAACTTCCTCCAAAGGATCAAGGACGTTATCGGTCGATTCTTTTTCTTTACTTCCAATATCGGGTTCCAAAAGTTTACTCGGACTGAGAGAAACTTTGACATTCTCACTTGGAACGCTACTTTCTTTTGGAGTTTTCTCTTCTGCAATATCAGAGTCTGCTTCTTGAGACTCCTCGGATATGTACGCTTCCCCTATGAGCTGCAGACTTTTGCTCATACTCTGTAAACTCGTAGAATTTTGTGTTCCTTTCGGACAGCTCACTTCAACCTCACTTTTGTCTGTAAATTTATGAAAAAATTAAATCAACAGAACAACGAATTCAAAAAAACTATCTATCGGCAACATGATTTCATATCGGGATTTGAATGATATTTTCCTCAACAATGTCTAGAAAATATTTTATAATTCAAAACATTTTTTTTTCCAGAAATTGAATTATCCTTTTTTAGACTTTTAGATTCACATAAAAAATTGAAATGTTTAACTGCAGAATGCTAAGATTCTAAAATAGTGGAAGATAAATTTTCCAGCAGTCAACTGGAAATTTTTTGAATATCAGTTAACCAAAATCTTTAGACAGAAAAGCATGTTTGGAAAATTATTTAGTAATACGATATGAAGCATAGAAATATAAATGATCTCTACCTTTGCTACAATGCTGATCATTCCTAGAACTTGGATTATCCTTGGAGTCCCCAGATTTATCAAGTTGTAGTACAAAATCATCCTTAGAATCAGTAATAACTTCTGACAATGCAGCAAATTCACTCTCAAGTGTAGAATCTTCAGGAGTATCAGTCTGAACCCCGATAATATCGTTTATATCCATAATGCTAAGAGCTTCTGTGTCGTAAGTCTCAGAGTCGCTGTCAATGTTGTATGGAGCAAAGCGTTCAGATGAGTTTTCCTGTGATTTGGCGGTAGTATTGTTGTCTTCAGGGTTTTCCTCGTTATTTTCGTCCTTGGAGCCGAACAGGCCCATTTTGTCACCCTCAGACATCCTTCAATTCGCGTTACAGCGAGGAGACTCCAACTTGTCAAAAATTTCGAATTTGTTTCAATCCCGATGCAACAGAACTTCTGAAATTCGCGTCATCTCGGGATAAATAGCTGGTCGGTTGTCCTTACGCGGGGATTTCACGATTTTTCCAGCCAATTCCCGTTTAAACACTAGTTTCAGTTTGTTTTTGCACTTTAAGTTTAATTAACGCCTCTTCTTCCGAACGAATTCCGTACTAGGCCAGTCAGAAGTCTAAAACGCTCGATAAGTTTTTTTACAATTCATTTATAATATATATGGATTGCAGTCTTTACGCGCTGAGTCTCATTGTTTTTGGGGGCACAAAAAAACTCGTTCTCGTAACCGCAACTTTTGGGCTCACCGACGCCAAACTTCTGTTCTGTATTTTTTCTGTCGAGACAATCGGAGACGGAGCAGAGGTTATGTTGGTTCGATTGTGCGATAATCGATGTTTGTTTTTTAATTTTTTTTTTTATTTCAAATGTACGAATGCGCGATCGTCTGACCAGAATTTTTGTACTAAGTTTTCACTCACTAGCAGACATTAGTGTAGTTTTTCATTCGCGCTATAATTAATTACATAAAATTACAACGGATGAAAAATCTGGTTTCTACAAAACCAGAACAATTCTGAGCAAAAAACAATAAATCATAAACTGTTTTAGCGCCGAAAAATAAAAATATTGCGACATCTGGCCGCCTTCGCGTCTCTGAAATCGCTTGCCGCAAGGGGTAGGGCGCATAGTACCCACCGTGGATATTCCCCATTGAAATTTTGTATTGGCATCACTGGGTTTGAACACGAAAATTCATAGAGAGGCATGATACTAATAGAAAATATTTTTCTGTTTTATCATTCGTTATAAGTATTAATGAATATGTAGTATACAGATAGAGCGTCGGGTTGTATTTTTTGGAGTCAGCAGCGCTGATCACTCGTTAATTCAAATAATGAAGTGCTGCATGAGCACTTGAAGAAAAAAGATACGACGACAGAGATTCTCAACTTTGTTGACAGTCGAGTAGACACATTTACATCTTTACCAGAAACATTTCAACGAAAATTTACACAACTACCACCATATATCAACTCTGCAAAACATTCTATTCGTAAATCTATAAATCGCAACGACTGTATCATGAAAATAAATAATATGAAAATATTATATCTAACGGTTCATTATTTGAAAAAAATACTTCCATGAAATATCCAAACGTCATCCTGACATTCAGGTGTTTTGACCATTCAATCGGCAGAATGTCTACCTTTGTAACATGAAAATCATTTTTCATATTTCGCGCACTCGTATTAAAAAAAAAAATCGTTGGTGTAGTTACTCACGGTTACAGGAACGGGCCTCGATCTTCTTCCTACCTTTTTCTCCCGCGATCCTTGCGATCTCCGTTTTCCTCGACGATCCTCTCCCTCTCCGTCTTCCTCCACGATCCTTTCGCTTTCCCTCTGCCTCTACGATTCTCTTATCCTGCTCCATGGTTCTGATCATAAAGAACTTTCCACATATTTTCAATACACTTTTCTTCCAATGTTTTTTCGTCCTCCCATGTTTGGAATTTATCATTTCACCTTTAACTTTTGTTATTATCACTTCACCATATCGCAGAAAATCGTAATCGCGATTCATTATCACAAAGTTATATTTCCGCTGGTCTTTTTTTCGAGAACGAACTTGGGTTTTTATTCACCAAAAATTTAACTTTATACCGACGCGAGGAGAAAAAATTCGTTATTTGATTGTACGACCGATTGAATACGAAAATTAACATAAACGAAAAAAAAATCCCCATTTTCAGGGAGGAGGGCTCTTCTTTACCTACTCTTCCCTAGGTTTTTCCCCAGAAAACCGTTTTTGCGCAAATGGATAAGCCAATATGTCGAGTAACAGAAACAATTGTAGTGACAAAACCTGTACCACCGTTTCATAGAGAATCGAGTGTGCCCGCGTGCGTGCACGCGTGGTCGGTTGCTCGCGTCCTATTGTTAGCATTTGACTAGTAAAAACTATTCGTAATGCTGTACATAGCTGCGGTTATACGCGTTGCGTGCGTTGCTTAGCGTGCAGCGTTTGCAACTCCGACTTATCTGCATGGAATCTTGCCTGCGCGACTTCAAAGTGATACAGAAACTGTATCGAGCTCGGATCTGTGTCAAACTATCCGCTATGGAGTAGATTTACTGACTGTCCGTCTTCGCTTGCCGACAACCCCATGGCTTTAGGACCGTGCGTTAGGTGCTTTGCTTTGCGTTGCGTTGCTCGGGGTATGCTTGCATCTTAGCTCGCTTGCGGACACGCGCGCGTGCGAGCATACACAAGACTCTCGAAGCTATATTACAGGCGTCACAAAATTCTTTCTGTTACTGGCCCTTGCTTCGATACTATTTTTCACGAATTACCAAAATTTTATAAATACTCATTCATGTGCAAATTTTGTAATAATAATAACATCGAGTGCGAGGACTTCCCTATCGGCTTATCTATATCTATCTTATATCTATTATCTATCTTAAGTTCTTTTATTTTGTAATTCAGATGACCGATCAGTTGCTTCAGTGAGATTGAATTTACTGTTAAAATTATGAAATAACTGTTAAAGCTACAATAATTGATAAAATTATGACCGCTACCAATTTTTATTGGTTTCTATTTTATTTGTTTAGCGATTGATTGAAAAAAATTAAATCGTAAAAAAAGATTATTTTAGTCATTCAGGATAAAGTAGGATTCCACGTATCGTATTTCGTGCCCCGTTTTTTCAATGCACTGGAATGTACAATGTGCAGCGATAACGGCACGCTCACGTTCCGCGCCAGTCCTCACCCTATGCCCGCCGGGCGGTGAGTGAAGCGAAAAGCGAAACGTGTTCTCCCCCTCCCTGTGCGCGCCGAGCGGGCCGAGCGACGTGAGTGAAGCGAATCATGTTGCGCCTGCGCCTCTCCCCTGTCTCGAGCTCCGCCCGGTGTCCGCCCGTCTCCCCTCTCTCCCGCTAGCTGACCGAACGCCTCTATCCCCACTCTGCTCTGCTACTACGCTATAGCGAATGTCCAAACACGACCAAGCGTAAACGCGTGAAAACGTAAACACGTGAAGAACGAAAACAAACTGAACGAATTATCCAAAATCCATTCGTAAATATTCACCGATTAATTGCCATAATTATCAATACACAAAATTGTATGTACCGAACCGTTGAATAAATCGTACTAATTCATATTCAAGTGCTCATGTAGCACTTCAATTATTTGAATTAGCGAGTGATCAGCACTGCTGATTCCAAAAAATACAACCCGATGCTCTATCTGTACTAAATTCATTAATACTTATAACGAATGGTAAAACAGAAACATATTTTCTATCAGTATCATGCCTCATCTCTATGAATCTTCGTGTTCAAGCCCAGTGATGCCAATGCAAAACTTCAATGGGGAATATGCACGGTGGGTAATATGCGCCATACCCGCCGCAAGACGTCGCCTTGAACAAAATGGCGCCTGAGCTCTGAAATTGTAAGCTGACCGGGTGTCATGAAATATATACGATACTCCGATTGACTCCGATAAATCTTAAAAAAAACCGACGCGTTACTTGAAATATCAGTATTTTCGGTCGCACAAAAAGCTAGCCAAATATTGCGAACTCGGATAAAGTTTCAAGTGGCTGATAATAATGACTGAAATATTAGTCTATTGATGTGTTAACGATGACCCGTAAAAAAAAGTGAAAGAATAATCGGGCCTTTGTGGGACCGAATAAAGAACCTCAAGGAAGATCAGGGCGAATTGGTGAATTTGTCGTTTCAATTAAATATCGTTCGAGCTGAATCACTTAATTAAACGAAAACATATCTATGTACCATCATGTACTTCGATCGATCCTACTCAAGAGAAAACAACCTCTCTACTGAAATGCTTTCATCTTTACGAACATTTTTTAACGTCCTCTGTCAGATCTAACTTTTTTCTTTTTTTCGAATTTCAAAACTAAATTACCACGTAAATGTAAAGAATATTATTATTTCGCGATTGTTAGTTTATTCTTAGCATAATAGTTTTGCTATAAATTAAGAAATAAACAATGAGCGACGTTAAACAAAAGGTAGGAGAAAGTTCCAGTGGAGAGGTTGATAACGGGTTTTGGAGCTGTAGGGATCTCACCGACGTTGTACCCCTTCACCCACCGAAGGGCTTATATTTAAAACCAATCGCAAAAATTAATGTGTCCGTTAATCTTCCACGACTGAAAACCCCAGGTAAATTCTAAATGGCAGAGAAATGTGATTCGAAAAAAAATATGTAATTCTTAATACTTGAGATAATGAGTAAAATTTCTAGCAATTTTTAGTTTAATGTTCTTGCTGCTAATGTAAAAAACTTAACAACAGAACCGACTTTAAGTAACTGAGATACAATTTGCAATTGAATAAATTTCAAGATCAATGAATTCTTTCAATCAATATTTTTAATTGTTTCCAAAACTCAACAATCTAAGTATGTTAAATATATCCTGAAATTGTAATCAATTCACAGACATAATTTCTTGATTCAAAATTTCACTAACGATTTTTTGGCTGTGATTTCAATTTTTGAATCTGCAAGCAAGGAAATTGACAAATATTCAAGTCTCGTGCACTAAATTTTATCCAAAATTTCTTCCACACAGAATCTCCATAAAAATTCAGAAATATATCGGCAATCATTTTGTTGAAATTAAAGGAACTCTTATATGGATTACAAAGCCATGAGCATATTTTTTCTCTTTGAGTATGTCAATGACGGAAGGATAGTTGTATCGAAGAACACTCAATCGGAAACTCTCATCTTTCTTCACACAGAAATTGTGGAAGAAAAATTTTGGTCTCCTGTTTTTCATAGAAAACAGTTTCTTCCAATTGCTCAAAAAGAGTTTTAGACTACAAAAAAACTTGACTGATTTGTTATCTCGTTCATGTGAATATTTTTCCATAACTATAGGAAGCAGAATCTCCATCAAGAATTACAATGGAATATGCAGTATTCGATTTAATATAATTTCAGGGAATTGTATATTTTTTCACTGAAACATTTTATCAAACCAAATGGGCAGATTAGGGCTTAATGTTTTAACTTGTTTATGATCCAGTTATTTCAGCCTCTCTGTGTTTCAGGTTTTGAAACAACATTCAGATGACAAGCTCTGAATTATTGACTAAAATGACTAAAATTATTCTGTTTTTGCTTCTCAAAAAAATCTCAAATAAATTATCTGAAATGAAACAAAGTGTATAAATCCCTAGAATTTGTTTCAGACGATTTATCAGACATTATGGGTTGTACAAGAAAAATTTTTGACTTTAGAATCATGAAATGTTTCTCAAGCTTCATTAAAGAAAAACTATCAGCGAGAATTATTAATAATTGCACCAATTTTGTGTGATGTTAAAGAATGTATCATCGATCTGGAAGATTCTTTCAATTCTGGAAGTTTCTGTGCTTCAAATTTTATTCTGATATCTTTTCACACTCTTTTGCATACTTGTAACTTCTTCCTTCCGGTTAACACGAATTTATCTTATTCATTGTGTCGATGTTCGACATTCGTAGCTTGGTGTTTTGACAGCAAATTACTACCAATATGAACAGGAAAAACAATATCAATATGGGAAGTAATGGAGAAGATAAGAGGACTCATACAACCGGACGAATTCACGTCGCTCAAAGTAGCCAAAAGTACCTTGGAATTCATCAGGCTGGAAGGAGATTTGAGCGACAGATGCAGGCTTCAAAGAGTGCTCGCAAGATTGGATTCTCAGCACTTGAATTTAGCCGGATTTCCAAACGTACTGAAAGTCCGAGTCGCAGAGGCCAAGGATGACTTTCCAACAAGACACTCATGGGACTCTTACTTCAGAGATGCCAAACATATGAACGAACTAAAGCCTGGGGAAAGACCAGACACTGTACACATTATGGGTCTCCCTGTCAAATGGTTTAGCGAAGACGGAGGTAATACACCAAGTGAGTCTGTCGTAAGCAGAGTTTTTAAAAGATGGGGCCCACTCAGAAGAGTTGATGTTCCTGCTGCCGATGTCTACAGACCGAGAATGAGACTGGGCACAAATATACAGAAATTCAGCTTCGGCGATGGTGTTTTCTTCGATGCTTATATTCAGTACATTGAGTACATGGATTTTGTAAAAGCTATGGATGCTTTGCGAGGCATGAAATTACTGAAAAAAGAGGCCAAAACGTGTCTCACCGCTCTTTTGAAGGTATTTTTGTTACTCTATTCTGCAGATCAATCATTTTAACTGATGTTTATACTAAAGCAACATTTTTTTCATTCTAAAGTGTTATAGACGTTGAAAATACTGTATATTTTTGAAAAAATAACAAGCAGATAAAGAAATTTGTTCTGGTTTAAAAAAAAATATGTAATGTTTCATGAATTACTTGACCTTTAGATTAATGAAATAATCATTTATTAAATTTATGAGATATTTTTGGAGTCAAATGCTTCGGATTGGTTTGTGTAATTAAAAAATTCCAGAGGACTAAGATTATTTGAAAGTAACTTACTTCATTTCATGTTTTCACTTATTTGCATTCCGCTAGGTCGACTTTGACAAAACTAAACATATGAGTGACAGCACGGTCTCTCATCGTGCATTCGAGAGGAAACGTCTAATAGCTCAAGACAGTTTAGCCGCTGAAAAATTACGCAAGAAGGAAGAGATCGAGGCACAAAAAAAAGAAGAGACAAAGTAAGATGTTTGCATTTTGTCACAGAGAAATAAATGATGTATGAAAAAGAAAGAAATTTGAAGTTTTCAAAGTCGTAATGCAACAAGTTTTATCATTGTTTTTTTCGAAAATTTTTATTTTTTCAAACAACAAAAGACTCTGTTCTGTTCTGCTTGAAAGTTCGTGAACGCAAATATTGGAAAATTGTAAAATTAGTGAAGTGAAAACCAAAGAGTAAGAGGTTGTGCTGTTCCAACAACGATGTCAGCCAACTGTACGTATAATATGGGATTTTTTTTATCAAAGGAAAAAAGAGGCGGCCGACATTGAAGCAAAAGAAGCAAAAAGACAAACGAGAGAAGAAAAGAGAAAAATCCGAGTATTCCGTAAACAGGAAGAGGACAAAGTCTCAGTTAAAATTGCTAGAGAAGAACAGAAGCTGATGAAAGCACAGCGGCAGTTGGAGAGCATAAGATTGTTAGACGAGCTTTTCGATAGAATAAAGGTGACAAAAATTTCTTCTTATTTCCTCGAAAAACGAGTAAAACTCAAAAACTCTAAATTTCGATAACGTTAATCTATTTTTCGTGCTTTCTAGATCAAGGTTGAGAAAAAGGAGTTAATAATAGGCGAAAAAAACGAGACTGGCGGAAAAAGTGGTCACAAAAAAACGGATAAGACAAACAACGATCAGGGATCGCACAAATCAAGTGAGAGAGAAAGCGAAAAAAAGAGTGACAAGAAGAGCAAGAAATTGAAGAAAAAGAAATTGAAAAAAGAAAAAAAGAAAAAGGTGCGTGGTTATCGAATGAATTTTGAATCACTTTCATATTAGATTTGAAGAATCTTTAACATGTTTTTTCTAACAACCAACAGGAAAAGAATTCAAAGTCAGGAAGTTCTTCCGACAACTCGGACAGTGAGAGTACAAAGAAGAGGATGAAAAGTGTTTTGACGATGAACAACATTCAATCGTCTTCCGCAGGTGAAAACAATAATCAAATGCATACATTTTTGGTCTCAGAGTATCAAGTCAAAACGATTCGGCCCAAAATCATGTTCTATTTCATATTGAAACGATAATTCTTCTCATATATTTTTATAACCGATCATAAGTTTGCTCTAATAATTTCTCATGATTCGAGGTTCACGAAGAACACGAAACAATAATTTTAATATGAAAATTTTGCATACGAAAATCCTCTCAGGTAAATTTATTTGTTCTTCTATACAGGTTCGATACCAGTGGATCCGAGTATGAATTTTTCTCAGATGTATTCAAGGTTTCCTCAAGCATGGTATTACGAAGCAGCGTTGCCGATGTTATATCCGGCCATGGGACGTGGAGGGCCCCGAGGGGGATTACCCAATCGGTTCCAGCGTGGACGAGGCAGAGGAGGATACGGTTTCCGTCGGGGCAATAACCGAGGCGCAATGAGAACGTTCAACCCTCACATTTACAACGAGCAATATTACAAATATTTCGCTAATCTTGCTGGCCAAGACTATTTGGACTTTGAGAGTGATTACGATGACAGAAGATCGAATTCGCGATCACGTACGCGAGGTAGATCGGAATCGCGTTCGCGTACGCGAGGCAGAACGAAATCGCGTTCGCGTACGCGAGGTAGAACGAAATCGCGTTCGCGATCGCGCGGGAGGTCGAAATCGCGTTCCCGGACGCGTGGAAGATCAAAATCGCGCTCGCGCTCGTGCTCGCGTGGTAGAACGAAATCACGTTCGCGCAGTAGGTCAAGGTCACGCTCGAGGAGACGCTCCCGCAGGCGCCGCCGCAGCAGCGATACTTCCAGCGCCAGTCGGTCCCGCTCTAGAAGAACCCGTGGAAGATCATCCTCCTCCTCGCGCAGTAGTTCGCGTTCGAAGCGATGGCGATCGAACAAGAGGTCGCGTACGAAATCACCAGAGTCATCGAGGAATCGCAAAAGCAGACGGAAACGAAGCAGATCGAAGGTCATGATAACGCGAGCTAAATCTCGCTCAATTTCCGGAAAAAGACGCTCCCACAGCAGCTCTTGGTCCATGCCAAAATCGTCACGCCAGCGTAGCTGTTCTTGGTAAAAAAAAAAGTTCAACAAAAACGAGCCAACGAATCGTCGATCTGACAGAAAATTACAATAACGTCTGCTATCGACTGAATCTGTCGCTTGGGACTGATCTCTACGAAATGAACAAAAAACAAACGGTTATAAATTATTAAGGCGGAAGTTTGAAAACCCGGTCAACAATTTTCTTCGACATTTCTTGCTTCCAGTTTCTTTATACATCGACATCTTCATACTTTGCTCGTTCTCAATAAAACTTGAACGATTAAGAACAGAAAAAGAAACACGAAAATAAACAAAATATTCCACTGTAATTAGTTTTCAATAATTTACCCAATAAAAACCTGTGCTTTTCTTTCCATTCGAATTTTTGTCATTATTTCTACTTACCTCGATTTCCTTTCAAAAATCCTCGAAAAAGAAATTAACCATTCCCAGGATCACTTTGTTTTCCGATTATGCGAATTAAAAAAAAAAACCTTACCGTTTCTAAAGCGACCTTAAAGTTTTGTTCTTCCGGCAGCTTACGACGTTAGCGATATTTTATTCCGTCAATTTTAATGCTACGAACGCCATTGTTATTCGGACAAGTCATGAAAGCCGAAAAGCTTCGAACGTGACACCATATTTTAGGATGAAACGACTCGGTCATTTTATAAGAGTTTTACTCATTTTCTTATCCCCTCGATTACATGGAGTAAGTACTTTCGTAATGTACAAAAAAATGTTGAAGCGCAAATTTTCGGCATAGATTGATCGAAAAAAGTGAAAGTAAATTCACCGAATTTTGACCGATGGATAATTTATAAATATTTGTATCTGCGATCATAAATTATTGGAGTGTGAGTTTAACAATTTGCAATAAATATAATATACGTCGACGAGAGCACGAAGCTCAGCTTGAAACACGATTTCAATCACACAAATTTGCGAGCTATTCGCTGGCATTTTTTTTCACTTTTTTGCACAATATTTCATTTAAATGATTCATGCTAAAATGAATGGAAAATAAATAATCAACGAGTTACATGGATGTATACACAAACAAATAGAAATGCAGCGGGTCCATGTTTTTGTAGAATTATTTACCTTTTTTCACTGTCTATATACGTTTGTCTGCTATTCGAGTCGATATCTACGCAGCGAGAAAATGAGTATCAAATCCTTTTTTGTTAATCGTGTTAATTTAACGTTTATTACATTGTATTTTGTTTGTTTTTGTAATTTTTTATTGTTTTTTTTTATGCGTCACTTAAAACTACTTAACAAATATATACAAACATAATATGTTTTACATCAACGCTTATTTACAAGATTATACTTCTTTGAGAAGGCATAGGACTAGAAGAGGTTATGTAATGATTTATTAAATAACAGACTAGAGTTTATTCATTGGTTTTCTCTTTCTTCTTTTTTCTTGTTGTTGCTTTGTTTAATTTCCAATTTAGGTATCTCGCGTCTAGTGCTATAATTAAATTTAATGTGTGTTCTTTTTTTTTCTTTATAATTTTCTTGTTTGTTTTTTTTTCCTTCGTTCGTTTTTAAGAGCTTACAAACATTAGGTTATGAATTTTAAGATCGCAACGCTTTATGATCTCGAGACATTTTGTATAAATCTATATTCTATGTATATTTCATTTATTTTAATTTTTATTTATTGATTTATTCATGTTTTAAATTTATTTATTTATTTATTTATTTATATATATCCTGATTCGTGGGAGCGTGTGAGAAATTGAATCTTAATCGTTTTTTTTTTTAATTATATTTTTATTACGCTAAAGTAGACCGTAGCGGGAAAAACTGTTTCTTGGTTTTTTTCCCTTGATTCTTGTTTTTAGGGAGGGGGGGGGGGATCCTCTTGAAAAAGTCACTAAACACCCAACATATGAAAATAATAAGTAGCTACTGTATTTTCGGCTTATTTTTCTTTACGTGATTGAAAATCCACGTTTGTATTAACAGTTCTCGCAATCAATTTCTCACTCGGCTTATTCACTTTGCAATGAAAAAATGTAATAGGTAATGTCTTTGTTTTCATACCGATTGCACTATAATCTATAGATATAGTATAGTTCGTATAGGAATTCTTTTTTCAATTTTTCTCGATTCTGGTTGATTTTATTATGTTACGATTCTTTGTTACTTTTGTGCGGAATGAGTGCTCTTTTCAAATATCTGCATTCGAATTTTTGCAAGATTAATTGAATCGGTATAAATGCTTCACTGTGTTAATATATAATATGTGACCACTTTCGGAATTCCGATGATCCACGGGCTCGGTTTTATTCTACAGATGAGTCGGATATATAGGCTCGTTTGAAAAATTGCACTCTTTTTATATTAAGAGACGCGGTAGTGGCTCGACGCCATTTCAAACCAACACTGCGTGTTATTGTAATATCAAGTTCGTATTTCGGCGTTTTGGAATTTTTTCCAAAGGTTAAAGCCATCTCTGAATATCGATACGCGCTACGACGTGCATGGCTTTGACGGTTACACTCCTAGTTTTGAACTCCTAGCGGCGAAACGCCGCAACACTTACTGTTGCTTTTGGAGATAGGGTTGTATCGCGAAAAAAGAAATATCGCCATTTTGCATCATCAACAACACAAGCAATAACGATTGGGAATGAAATCATTAATTCTCGTTTTTTTTGAGCTACATAGAATGGAAGAAACGAAATTCGCACCTCCTAAATTTCAAAATTTCCGAAGTATTCATAGAGCAGATTAAACTTTTTACGGTTGCTGGTTATTCTTGTGAATTAGTTTTGAATAAAAAAAATAAAATAAAAATGATACAACCCTAGTGAAATTATCGTGCTTTGTTTATCCGAAAAAAGAATCCCAATCTGTGTGAGACGTGCTTGAACGACAAGCTCGTATAATTACTCGATCGGTTTTGGTGTGCATCTCTATATTAAAATATATAGCGAGCGTCGCAATAACAACACACGGTTTACGATAGAGGGGAACGATTTTGTATTTCGGTTCGTAACCGCGACAAGTGAAAAACATTGGCATAGTCCGCAAAGTGGCAACAATGGGGTGAGAGGTTGTTATTGTGGCTCGTTCGTCGTTTGTTTATGATTATATATGTTGAACGTGTTCTACTCGCGCCGCGCCGCGCCGGCATAACGGCACGATCGTGAGTTCATCAGTTGTTTACCGTGCTCCGCGAGCGTCAGTCGTCAGTCACAAATCTGGGTTTTGCGCTCAACATGTTCAATTGTTCTAGGTTGCGAATCATGTCGAGTGAATTTGTGAAACGAGTGTTTTATTGCCGCGTTTATTATGGGAGGGGCGAAATATCGAGTGTCTATTTGTGCGTGATGTTAAAGGCTGAAAATCACGAAAGCAATGTGTTCTTCGTCGAGGGTGCAGCAGGTGATCTGCTCGGGACGATCGAAAGACACGCGCATTATGAAATTGGAAAAAAAAATTAGAACGGTAAGTCGAAATATCAGACAATTAAATCGCGAGTCGAAAATTCTCACTCTGTTTTTTTCTCAGCCTCTTTGGGATGATTCATTATAATTATTATTAAGATCTATGAATTTCCGTTGTGTGGACTGTCAAAATGGTCGAAGATAGAGCAAAAATCCACAAGACCGATTTTTTTAGAGCATTTAATTTCTAATCGAAAACTCGGGCCAACTGAATAATCAAGTTTTTTTCCACTCTTACGTCCTATGTTCTTCTGCAGTGCATACAAAATTCAACATGGCGGCTCTGACAAATCGTGAGTGTCAATCCTACCAAACGACACCGAACACCCAAAAACCAGGGTGTTACAGTTTGTCAGGGCAGTCTCTGATTACCCAATTTCGTTGAAGTAATATATCTATGCTTTTTTTTTCTCAAACTTCGCAGGATTCGATATATGTTGCGTACTAAATACAATGAATGTATTTGGTGCAAAGCGAGATTCACACGCATTCTCGCGCCCGAAAAAATTGACGAAACGAACGGGGGGTGAGGGAAATTAATGTTTTCGATAGCCCTTGAAATATTCGTTACGTAACTGGTCCCGGTACAGTAAGCCTTCTCGAAATTCAATCTTATGAAAAAATTGTCGTCGTTCTTTTGTCCCTCCATCGTTATTATCTGTAGAGTCTCGGTAGCGATTCGGAGACACGTACATTTGTGAGAGTTCGCTGCCAGAGACTCTTTACAGGAGTCGTCGCGTTTTGCAATTGTTTTTCTTTTTTCTCGACAATTTTCGTATGAGAAAATTTTATTTTTTCAGTTTTTTTGTTTCTAAATATTCAGAATGATCGTGAGAAATGTTCGTTTTTTTGTTTTGTTTTTTATACGAGAATCTAGTCAGTACGATGCGATTATTTTAGGTATGGACGTAAACTGTCATTCTTTAAGATTGCTATTCTCAACTCCAATATATTGACGAACATTTTTAAGGTTCGAAATGTTGGAAGATTAATTGAGTAATTAAGTTCAAATATGATTGTGTACTTGAGACTGAAAATCTTGAGTCGTCGAAAATGAATGAGCGTTCAAGAATAATCGTTTTTTTTTTCTAGATAAAGGTTAGGAGATGTTTGAGTTGGCAAAAGAGTCGTATTGTTCAAGGTTAACGAATGAACACGGGGACCAACGTCCGAACGTTTTGTTATTATTTTGGAAATTTGACGTTTTTCTTGTCTCCTAACTTCTCGTGACGAGACGTTTATTTATTTTTTTTGTAATACTGTGAAGAGAAAAAAAACGAGTTTCTTCAATAATTGATATATTGGCTTTCCTCCGATTCACAGCTGCATGATACCGATCGTTTTTTTTTGAGATTTTTCTCTCCCCTCTTTCATAGGAGATCGATCAGATATATTGACTACTTTCAATATTCGTTGCGTGTGAGAATGATTTATTCTTAAATAGCCAAGCGACAGCGTTCTCTCTCGATTCAAGACGTCACGTTTATTAATAATTTTCATTTCCTCAGAGATTATTTCTCATTCCCGAATACATTTTTTCCCCGTTTCTCTAACCTTTTTGTTTTTCTCTTGCATTCCGTATTTCGTAATAAGATAATTTTCCATACGGCAGACTATGGTATAATAATCGTAAGAACAATTGGCACAACGATATGGCCCGAGATAACTTATATCATAAAATTTGTCGACCTTTATTTTTTTCTGTTTTATTCATTTTAATTGTTATTTTTCTCTTTTTATGTTTTTTTTTTTTTTTATCATTTCGCCAAAAACATTTCTATTTCCTTTTCTTTCTTTCGTCGTATCGTTTTGCTATCGAGTATTCCGTCTTTCGATCACAAAACGCTGTCCCCGTTAAAAGTATTTTAAACACCGTCGTTTCTCGTTTTAATTTTTCACCTTTTAAATCTTTTTGTTTTTCTTTCTTCCTCGTTTCTTTTCTTTTTTAATCGAATAACCTCTTCGAGCCTATATTTAATATTTTCTCCGCCCCCGCTGTCTTTTACAATGAAATAATATACATTTTACAGTTTCACCCGTAGTGTGCGCACACTCCTGTGGTGCCTGTATTATCATTGTGTTGACCAGATTCTCACGCTCGTCCCCTGACGAATGCGAGGCGCGATCGCGACAAGCATATTCGTCGCATTTTTCCCCACGTGTCCCATTTCGCAACTAGTCCAAAAGTCTACATACGAATTTTTTTCTCTCTATATCTTTCATCTCCACGCAGGCGAGACTATAGTTGTGTGCATCTCGCTCATTCTTATATAAGCTTCAAGTAAAAATTACGGTAAACTTATTATTATTTTCTCTTCGATTCGTTTGAAAACTCGCTTCGATCCCAGCGATTATGAACGGGCCATTCGAAAAATACGAATAAACGAAAAGGAAAGGAAAAAAAAAAAAAAAGAAAAAAACCAAAGACGAACAAAAAAACAAGCAATCGCTTCACTAAAAGAGGAGAAACTAGATTATTACCGGTTACGCCCCGTGCGCTTTTTATGCTTCTCGTCAACATCATTGAGTCGTGACACTTTATTTTCTTTTTCTTTTCTCGCTTATTTCAAACTCTGGTTTCCTTAACTGTTTTTTTTCTTCTCACTCCACTATTTATAATTATACATACGTATATATATATATATAAATGCATATTTATTGGAATATACATAATTATATATATATATGTATATATGTATACATATCTAAATCGGTACATATATCAATTGGTAATTTTTCTTGGTCATTTTACGTAACAATAAGACGAGCGATAATCGCACGAATAATTTATATACATGTATATATATATATATATATTTATATATACGTACTTTCTGTCCATGCGTACACGTTTTGCATACACACACACACACACATACACAAATATATACGGATATACACATATATGTATATATATATATATAAGTTGATTTATAGTCGGTAAAGTTTTTTAAAATTTATGGTTTGTTTGGGTTTTTTTAAATTCTTGTTCGTTTTGTTTTTATTAAAGTGTTTAGGAGTTAAAACTGTAAAACTCTACGATTCGTTTTTAATAATAGTAACAATAATAATAAATGGTTATACAGAGTGTAGTAATAACCGTTAAGTTCGTATAAATCGTGTTATTTCAATTTACCATTTTATCCTTGCGGTTAACTTTTTCGTTTGATTTTTTCATTAGCTTCGCTTCTTCGTCTTTTTCTTCGATTTCTCGCGATTTTTGAAGTTTTTAAATATGGAAATTCTTGTGGTTTTCCTCGCCTTCGGTACCTACGACTTTTATCTTTTTTTTGTATTCGCATGGATACACTCACAGTCCTCGCATACACACGCACGCACACGCTTTCGAACGTAGACGCTCAATTCTCGATGTTTGTACACTAATTTATATTGGCTTTATTTTTTTTCCTTTATCGGCCTTTTTTGTGTGCGGGCGTGTCTCTGTGTGTGTGTGTGTGTTTATTAACTTATGGCTCAGAGACAGAGGAAGATAGAGCTTATTATTAGTGAGAAAAAGAAATGGAAAAAGTTTTTGTTTTTTCACAACGCGAGGACGACGACAGTTTTGGAAGATTTTTTTTCCAATCACTCCTGTTTTTTTGGTCTTCGTCTCTTTTCGTCGTTCGCGCATTCGGTGTGTTGAAGTTCGTGTTGTTGGAATTCTTTGAAAGTTTATGTTTCCTAAAGTACTCATTTTTTTTTGTCGAGCGTTTCACTATTTTCACGTATAACAATCTGTCGTTAGAAAAGTTGAAATGAAATTTTTTGTGGAATTGGATTCTTCAGTGCATTCCCAACACACACTCTGCACATTTCAACACCGCATTTTACGCGGACTCTTGTTGTTCCCTACCGACGCCGCTTCGTATGCATACGGATTACTTTTCGTTTTCGTGTCTTTCCCCCTATTCCTCGATTTCTACGTTTCACTCGTTTTTTTTTTTTTTAAGCGTCTACTCGTTCCAATGAAACGTTTATTTTCTTGAGTTATTTCTTTCGAGTCGCGCACTACTGTCAGTTATTTTGGAATGAAAGATTAGGAACGTGGCGCTTGCATCGTTGAATCTGCTTGTTACATCTTATAAGTACGTAGGACCCGCTGGGATTTATTTTCAAGTCGTCTAAGCGTTGTTGTTCCGAGTCTGACGATTGGATTCATGTTCCTTACTCGATTCAAATGAAAAATAAAATAATGAAAAACAATTCGGATCTCGACTGAAAAATAATCGGGCAACCGAGAAGAAAAATTCATCGCGGCTGTACGTATAATTTTCGCTGCACGCTCGAATGATTCTTCGCTCGTTTTGCGCGGTGAAAATTTCTATCTCGCATGGCTGTTCAACTTCATTAGGCTTTTTCGGAAAGATTCTCATCATTTTTTTTTTTTTCATAAAAACGTTGGAAATTAAATCAGCTTGAAATATTCGGATTTTCGGATCCTCTCGATCATCAAAACCGTTCAATAGTTTCTGAAAACGACAGCACGTTTATTTGACCTTTGAAAGCTCCCACTTTTCGAAAATATACATTTTGCGCCAGAACGAGGGGGGGGGGGGGGGGGGGGGGGGAGGGACGTCAATCAAATTAGTGAAAAATAACGAACGTTCGACCAGAGCGAAACTGATAAATGCAACAAAAATTATGAATCGACGAAGGTCACAGTAATCGAGACTTTTTTGCGGTCAAAGAAGTAGAAAAACTCGAATGCAGCACCCGAGGATGATGAAAATTCATTATTTTTATCCGAAACCGCATTTTTCCAAAATCATTCATCAACGTTTTGAGAAGAACGTGAACTGCGTAGCGAATAACGATTCTACTACCGTAAAATATCGGGGCTCGAGTAAGCTCATCCATTCGTATTTGCGAATTGTGATTATTCTTAAAGAACTGAAAAAAGATATTTCATTCGCAAAGTCTCCCAAACCCTTAATCTTTCACACTCAAAAATTTCGTTCTTCGCTGTGTCGCAAGCGACTTGTTATTCCAAAGCATTGTTCAAGCTGATGTTTTCGTCCGGCGCTGTTATTTACTTTCAACAATTCTGTATAAAAATATAGTGTGTCAATAGTCGTGTCCAGTGGATCGAGTGTCAAGAGAGTCAGAGGTGAAGGTGGGTGGGGAGTAGTCAGAAACGAAAGAAAAGGGGCAGGGTTGTGAGTCGGAGGATAAGAGAGAGGGGATGTCAGTGACATGTTTGTTTTTTTTTGGTCCCGTTTCGCGCGATGTCAGACACTGGCGAAACAAATTGTAGTAAGAAATGAAGGGGCGGGGGAGGGAGGGTAAGACAACAACGAGTAGGTCCCAAGGCTACCATTTCAAAACATCTCATTTCACGTTTTTGACGTCGATTTATTTGTATAAACCCTCTCATTCGCTGTCGATATAGTGAAAAATATTCTACAAAAAAAGCAAAATATAGAGAAAAAAACAAAACTTAATGGCTTAAATTATATGGAGCAGAAAAAATTAATCTCGTGTCTAATAAAAATTCTTAAAAATTTCTCATTTTTTATACTCTTTCGAACGAACGATATTACAATCGATGCTTAATCTATCTCGTTTCTAAATACATCCTGGCTACCCAGCATATGTTTAATTCACTGTTCCGTTACTTCGTATTAATCCATTTTTTTTTGTTTTTTTTTTTTTATTATTTTCCTTTAGCTCGATAAAAAACGTATCTCTCTCTCTCTCTCTCTCTTTCTCGTGTGGAATCCACGATTCCCCCCACTTTTTTCCCCCAATTCCATCGTTACACGTGCGTTATATATATATATTTATACAGTACTTATACGCGCGCGCACACAAACACACGCAGGCACGCAGCCGCACACACTCTAATAAAGTGATATCCTATAATAACCTACGGACGTAAAGCGGATAAGATCACTTGACGCTCTTTTATTTATTTTTCGCAAATTTCCCTTTCCTCTCCCCCCCCCCCCCCCCCCCCCCGCCACCCTTTTTTCTTCCTCTTTTGCATTCTCTCATCTCGAAAAGTTTTTTCTGACCCTCCTCCTTTTCCCTTTTAACCTTTAGACGACCGGGATTTGAGAGTTGAAATCGCCCTTGAAAAGTGCCAAAATTAGTGTCTGGTATCACCTATCAACTATATATAAAGTTTATATCACAGGGCGAGCCGATATATCGGCTTTCCGGTCCTCTACAGGTTAAGGCTCTTTGAGTTCGCGGCGTAATTGGGCGTTCGTACATGTCGGTGTGTGTAAATATGTGATCGTCAGCCCCATTATTTTTCTGTGTGCATGTACGCGTTTTTAAAAATCTCTGCCGAAGGGGAGTGGATTCGTCAAATCGTGACGAACGACACTGTCGTATTTTTTTTTTCATTTACTTTTCATTTATTATTTCTAGTGCCAGAGTTCAAGCGAGCACCGGTGATGCAGTACGATTATATCCTATTTTTATTGCACTTTGGTCGATTCATCGTTTATTATCTTTTGTTTTTTTAGTTCGCAACAAAAGAAAAAAAAAAAAAACAAAGAAACGAACGAAAGCTCATCGATATCCCTGCGAATTCGATTATTTCGAAATAAAATCGAATCCGAGTGTCGAGTGAGTCCTGAGAAAAATAATATTCTACTGAACTCGATATAATTATAACCGAATTCGAGTGTGCTCGGTTGACGCTGATTCGGTGTTAACGTCACTGGCCATGATCGATTTTCCCATTTAATTTAATCGCATTGAAAAAAGAAACAAAATATATGAGATGAGGTTAATTATCATCGATTTTCCGGCGACATATTATCCAAAACGAAGCTATACGCGGTGTGTTAAGGGGGAACGGTGTTTCTGTAATCCAGATTAGAATGCGGCACACATAACGACGATTAATATTGAATCAAAGCGAGGGCGCATGTTGGGGACGTTTAATTATTAATTGCTTCGGTGGCCAAGCTTTTTTTTTTATCGGCCTCTCACGCGGTTGTGAAAAATGATAAAATACAAGCGGCTAAACGAGCGTGGTTAAAGTGATATTATTCCAATCGAAAGCGTATAAGTCATCGATTTAATTTCATTTTTATCAAACCGTACTGCATCGCAAATGATCGTATTTAACGGGGACCGCGTAATACACATTTGTCGTCGTTTTTTTTTGTTTTTGCTTTGTTTTTTTTTTTTTTTTTTTTCATTCTAATCATTTTATTCGTTTTTTGTAATGTTTTTCCTTCTCTTTCGTGTTTTATTAATGTTTGTTTCTTTATTAAATCGTTTTTGATCGTACGGCGGATCAATGAAAATTTCGCCAACACCCCTTTTTTTAAGGCCATCTTGTTTTTCTTAAGTCACACTGCGCGCGTTATTCATTCGCGATAATTACTAAAAATCACTAGATCCCATGATTTACAATTGTACCTGTTTGTACGGTGTGGGATGCGGATATTCGCTCGGTCGGGATATTATATATTCAGGATGAGAGAGAATTAGAAATAGAAAGAGAAAGATCGAGGGAGAGAGAGAGAGAGAGAGAGAGAGAGAGAGGAAGGAGTAGAGATGGAGCAAGAGAGAAAAAGTTTTTGGGAAATGAAGGGAATAGGAGATAACTTTTATCGAATATGTTTTCTGATTTTATTTGTTTTTTTTTTATTCCTTTTTTTTGTTATTTATTGTTAACTTTTTTCTTTCATCACTCGAGACTCGTTTGAGTTTGACTTCGATATGAAGACGAACAAGTTGATAGATTTGTTGCTTACGTGTATTGTTGTTATCGAGAATCGTAGTAGAGATGATTACGTCGCTCATCGCGCGTGTGTGTGTGTGTGTTTTCAATAATTCGTAGAAAAGTTTCTTTATATCGAGAAAATAATTTTTTTTTTTTTCATATTTTCATATTTTTTTTTTTTTTTTTTTCAATTATTCTTCAAATTTCTTCTCTTCGGTATAATTTTTCATCGATATTTGTGTGTCGTCGAAATCTCGAATGCTCATTTGGAGAAGTTTCGTCGTAATGAACGCTTACGATTGTTTTTTTTTTTTTTTTTTTTTCCCCCCCGTAAATGTTTCATCACGCCTGCTTTTGGCGCACTATTGTTTCTTTCAGTTTCTCGGGCGCTCGTAAACGCGGAACGCAGAGAAAAAGTTATTGTTTGTGAGATTTTTCTTCTATACGGATATAATATATTTATGTAAATTCACACGATATAACTGTGTGAATTGACATATTTATTTATATGCATATGAGTAGAGAAGGGACTTCAAATACAGTATTTTTATATTAATATAAGAAAAAATGGTTTTGAGGCACGCAATTTGGGCAAGAGCAGTCCGCAGCGAGTTTCTAAAATCTTAATCTTCTTAATGTTTTTATCTCGAATTCGTTAAACGCGGTTTCCGCGTGCAGATTTTGCAAAGACTTAATATCCAGGCCGAGATCAGGCCGCGCTCGTACAATACAAATATAATATTCCATTCCCTCGTTTCTCCTTAATTCTCATTCGTCTACCGATATTTATTTACACGCGCATGAGAATTCTTCGTTTGCAACCGCGAGCAGTAACTCTTCGGTGGGTTTGAAACGAGAGAGCGATTTTGTTGTGATTTCTCGTATTTGAATTGCTCCTAGAAATAAATAAACAACTGAAATGATTGTTCAAGTTAACTTGAATAATCGTCACGCGAGTAATCGGATCCTCGGGTATTCGTTAGCGAACGTAGATACTTTTTGGAGGATGGTTTATTCGCGTGAACCGAGGTCAAATACCCTGCTCCGGGTGCGTCCTTGAACTCGAGTAACTCGGGCGCATCGGAGTAGAAAAGAAAAAATGCGGCTGCCAGGAGGAGCCTCGTGAGGGGAGAAAATATAGTAGAATTTTGATAGATCGGGCACGAGCTTGGGATCTCGATAACGGAAGTCTTGGTTCTCGTGACAACGCGCGGCGCGCGATAACGAACGCGATGAAACGCTCTTTCCCCGAGGGAAAATCAGCGGAACGAGGAGTTGTTCGGCGACGTTGCTATTGTTGCTGTTGTTATTCCGGCTACGGAGAAGCCACCCTCGCTCGTATTACGTCGGGCTTTTGTTCCCATTACCCATGAGAAAAAAGAGCTCGCGGCGGAGGGGGAGCGGCACGGTTGATCCGCCAACGGGGATGGTCCCGGAGGTTAAGGTTGGCGGATTGAAAATAGCCAGGAGGAAAGAAGCAACGGCAAGGTAAGTGGGATCGGAAATGAGGGAGTACGACGAAGAGGTTTGTCGCGATGGCGCTAACGAGTTGCGCGCGTCAACTTCATCGACGGCCCACTCTTTCCCGCCTCTCTTTCAAGTCCTTGTTGCTCGTATCTCTCTTGTAATTGTCAGCTGGTTGTACCTCGATGTTCCGGTTTCAATACGAGTGCTGCGGCTGCAGAGACGCGACTCAGCTGTGCGCCGAGGTGTCCGAACCCTGACTGTTGCCGAGGCCTCCCATTCCCGCCTGGGACGTTAATCTTGTCGCGGATTGCGTCGTCGTCGGGACCGTCGTTGCGTGCTGCAAAATTCCATGGTGTTGCTGCTGTGGCTGTTCCTGCTGCCGTTGCTGCTGCTGCTGCTGCTGCTGCTGCGGCTGCGTCTGCTGCTTACCCGTCTCCGGCACCAGGTGCGGCGTTCTACTCGATACCGGTGGCAACACCGGGCTCGCCGGCCACGGATGAAGCGACATTGTGCTCGGCGCGTTTGGTACGCTCCGCGAATGAGGCAGTAATGGCGAATTGGATAGGCTCGCTATTGGATGATGAGCCGATACTAAACTGCTTCCTGAAATTCCAATTCCTAGGCTATTACCAACATTAATCGCTCCAAGACCACTCGATATTCCACCGACACCACCGATCCCCCCGCCTCCTCCTCCCCCGGCCCCCAAACCACCCAAGCCACTCGGGGCTGGCGTTCCTAACGCCACCGCCGTATCAGGGTGCAAGAAATTTCGTCTTTGCTCCAGACGCTCCGCGTGCTGAGCCATGCATCTTGTTAACGCTTCCGGCAGCATGTCCAATTGCTCCTGCAACGACGTCAACTTGTCGTCCAAACTGACCAAACGCTCCTCCAGTGTATCCTGCCGCGTCGACATGTCCGACACGATCTCGTACATCGTGTTTTGAGTCTGTCACAAAGAATATTTATTTTCATTACTTTTTCGCCAATCCTTCTTTCAGGGGACTTTAATATTTTTCTACAGATCACCTCCAGCGCGATCTAATCATTCGGCTGTACTGAGCTGCCAATTTTCATCAAAGCATCCGTGGCCGATCAAAGTCGAATGATTTAGAAGAGAAATTTGAAAAAAAAAACGTGTTTGGAAATAGCCCGTGAAGATTTGTGTACGGCCGAAGGGCTGATCGAAGGTTGCGTTTTTCGAAATCGGCACGGAAGCTTGCAATTGGGCGACACATTTTATTATTTATTATCGAATAGACCGATCCTAGCTCATGACTGATGGGTGTTTGACGAAACTTCATTTCTGAAGTTACGATCAATGTAAAATACCGTGAAAAGGTCAGCGTGAGTGGAATTTTCAGGATTTATAGTGACGAATATTGTCAAATATTGAATAAATTAGGCATTGGTTTGAAAAAAGTTGGAAATATTAAAAAGTTTCAAATATGAAAAGCTCCTCGTCACAGGAGCAAATGCCCGTTTATGTTAAATTTTATATTCACAGTACGTTGAAGTGATATATTTCTTCTTTATAGAAGCGTTTTTGCAGACAAAAATTACGAAAGTCTCCGCGTTGTACGCAGATAAGAAACTTCGACAATCGGACTTTGCACATAAAGCATGTAAAAATTAGTATTTCTCACATTAAGAAAATGTTTTTGTACTTTTGAAATATTCTTGAAATTATAGCGAAATTTTTTTTGCCTTTTTCAAGCAGGACCCCTCCTTTAACAATTTATCTCAAATGCAGGCAGTTTCTACTCCGCGGTTAGAAAAAATCTTAAATCCGGGGCTCTGACATTTGGTCAAACATTTTCATCGACACACATTGAGATCAAATTTTTAGTATGATAATGGCCTGAAATCAAATTTTATATAACAATTCGGTGTTTGCAGTGTAGTTAAGAATCCTTGAGAAATACAATAGGATCGGAGCTTTATGCTTATTTTATGAGGACGTAAATCTACCTGTGAAACAAGATTCTTCGAGGCTCCTTCGTTTCCCGAGATCTCGAATGTATATTTTGTTTTTTATGTGTGACTATATACATTTGTCACGAGTATTCGAGGGATTCTGGCTCTTTATTTTCTGCACATTCGTCTATTCTGAAGCATCTTTTGTACTGCTTTAAATCTCGAAGCTCTTTTTTTTGGTTTCTCAGGTCGTTTCGTCCCCATTTCATTTTTAGTCCTCCTTCGGTCGTTGACAACGCGGAATGATGCGGGCTAAAGATTATTTATCGTAAGGTGATTCAAGGCTCTCTCGTAAACGCGGAAATTGTACGTCGCATCGTTAGAACGGAAAAGGGAACGCGGACTTCGAATCCCCCCTTTTTCCTCTTTCTTCGCGCATAAACATTCTTGGACGTGTACTTTGTCACATTTGTTCTCACGAGTAGCGTGTTAGGCTTATTCTCAAAGACTCTCGACTAATGCTATGATATACTAATGCACACGAACTTCTCGCCTTCCTCTTCTCTCGCAGACTTTATGGGTTCGGCTTAAGAAGCCCCATCTCGAACGAGCTTCTACTTTCACAGCTTTCTATTCTTATTACAGTAATGTGCCAAAGCAGAAATGCATCCTTTCGAAAATCACTTGGTTACGGAGAAAACGTTGCTTTTATAAACTGACAGAAAAACGTTTTTGACTGAAAAATATTTACGTTCCGCGTCAACCAATTAAAAGTTCGTTCAATTAAAGATCGACCGGTCTGCAAACTCTGACAATCGTTTTTAGTCTCGGGATAACTGCGAAAGAAATTTGAAGTAGTTTACAAAATTTTTCATACCGCGAACACGCCATTCTTTCATTTCGATATTTCGCCGACCCGTTTTTTCTTACTTAAAGTTCTGAAACTCCGAAGTCGAAAATAATGAAACCTACGGGCAGCTTATTTAAAAAAATATTCAGATTCGTCAACGTATTTTTACGAAAACGAAGTTCGATAATTCTCGAGCTCACCTTCGCCATGTCCGTTATCGTGTTCGCGTTGTCCATCAACTTTCGTTGGTCCATTTTAACTTTCCTGAGGCTGCGTGCAAACAATTTTTTTATCATTTCGATAAAACTTAAAAATCATAGGCTACGATGGACACGAACTCAATGGACTCACGCGTAAATGGCGAGCAGGAATTTGCGCTGATGGGTCCTCACGCGGCCGGAATTCACCCGCTTTACCAGCCTCGTGTGCTTGTAGATCAACCACGTTTCCCTCAGAACGTTTGCAGCTGCATTTTTTAACTGCGACATCAAGACAAACGTCGGATTACAATTATTGGCAATTTCGATAGTCGAATAATTCGTATTATTTTTGAGAATTTTTAGCTTTTCTTTTTCTTCAAATGCACTCGACGGAAGCTTACCCTTTTAGTCAACTGCGTGTCCATCATAAAATTATGAACGTGTTTTTCCGCTCGGGTCAGCTCCAACTTTCTGGAAACGACCGCCACGAGTAAAGCTGTACAGCCTGCACCCTGAAAATCGTAAAACGTTCGATTGAAACTTTGCTATCGTAAAGCTCGTTCCCAATGAATCGGGGCGGAAACAACTGAGAGGGGAAAGGACGAAATAATCGTTTGGAAAATGATATTACGCTGGAATCTTCTAACGCGTTTTATTGTACCATCATTCCTGTTGACACGGCGATCCCTCGACCGCAATAAGTGTTCGGCACTATGTCGCCAAACCCGACACTAAGAAACGTGATCGCTACGAGCCACATCGCGTTTAGAAGATTGGCATGTTCCTCGTCGTGAAACCTAAAAAATAAAATTATTCGTTACAGAAGCGATTGTTGGATCGGTAAAAAACGTGTTTCCTCCGATCAGCTAGGAAAATGCATTTTACGAAGGCTCCATGGGAACTTGTACTTCCAACGAACCATGTGTTTGATATTAATGATCGACGGAAAAATTATCGAACGGTATTAGAATAAATTGAAAGTTCGATTTATTGAAAATTGAGAAAAAACATTTGTGCGCCTCTCCGGTGCATGATGTTGCCAAAAAGAAGGAGAATTCAACATTTTTTTCACCTTTTCCTGTGAATTTCAACGTTTTTCCTGAGAATTTCAATTACGGGGGTAAAAAACGTTTGGCACATGAAAATCACTCAACACACGCCAATCAGGCTTTCTGTGCTGTCAATTAATATTTCGAAAGCGCGTCAAACTAGCAGAGTCGTCGAACGAGACCCGCCTGCTGCCCTCGCACCGGAAACGGTGTGCTCGAGGTCTCTTCCGTGGAATTACACTTTAAAATTGCAAATCAAATGGAACACGGTCACCGAAATTTCAACAAAACAGCTTTCGTCGACACCGAAGCGACAGCATTGACCAAACGATTTATAAGCTCAACGCACACCCTCGATTCACTACAATTGAGTGGCTCGAAACAGGCCCATTATTTTTATTTTCATGTTCCACGCGGAAGCGTGGCAGTTGTACTGGGATTAACGTCGAGGGTATGTAGAACGAGGAAAAAGAGAGTGAAAGGATCTCGATTCCTCGGATGTTCAAGCTACGAGCGCGCACGTCGACACGATGTGCGCAAATGCAGGTTTTTCAGATACAAGAAAAGCGGGGTCTTATCGTCAGAAGGAGAAAACGAGGCTTTGGAATAAATTAACACCGAAACAAATTTTTCTTTCGACTGCTTTTTCTCAAAATCGACATTCCCATTTTTCCAGGTTCTTCCTCTCCGAACCTGGATTAGAGGCACGTCAATCATTCTTCCGATAAAAAACTGGGTCACAATCTCAACTTTTGATCTTGGAATTTCCAAAATATTCACTTGGAACCACTTTGTTGTGCTCTATATTTTGACGTCGAATTTATTTTCTTAGAATCGTTATGCAGACCAGGCTGCCCCCGTTATCACGTCGATAACCCACAAAAGTGTGAGCAACTATTCGGATTATGCTCGGAACTCCGTTTCAAGAGCTACAGCATATATTACGGCAGGAAAGTCGAAAAGTTTGGATGGTTGAAAACGAACTGAAGGAAGTCAATGAGAGTCGCTATTGAAACCAAACTCGTTACTGTTAATAAGAATTTAATCGCAGGAGCGAACTTTCGTCTTCCCCTTTTGGTAAAGTTGCAGCGCCGAAAGATTTTTATATATAAAATGAGCGAGTCGTGAAACTTACCTCTCGCACTGTCGCAGTGTCCACGAGGCAATGATCCAAAGTGAGACCATAAAAACGAGCAAAACGGTACCCGGACAGATGGTCATCAGTGTTTTGAGAACGAATCTCGTGTTGAAATTAATACGATTCAAGGCCCCTATACTCCGAGACGATGCGTCCGTGAATAACTTTGAGTGCAACAGCATCACACGACAGATAAGATACAGCCTGAAAAACATAGGAAGCGAGAGGGTTACGTCGTACGGAACCCATTGAGACCCCATGTCGCCACCCTTGTTCGCCAATTTGGTCGTCCATAGGAAATAATATTCTCCGGGTATTGGGTGAAGTGCGCAAATTGCCAGTTCCACGGATATTTGAGATATTCGTTGCCAGGTCATTGCTATTCGCCAGTCATCCGCACAGTTATCGATCATGAATAACTGCAATGAGAAAATGGAAAAAAAAAAAAAAACAATATTTTAAAGAAAATCCCATTAATTCGTCTCTGGTGCGACCATCAAATCTCATTTTATATTCACATCGATTCCATTTCTTTCCCATCATATATCAGCACCGGGTGGAATCTCTCGATCGTAAAATCATTACAAAAAAGGTAAAAAAAGGCTCATTACAGTGCCTCGAGGATGTAGAATAAGGAGGGTTATTGATATTTATTGAAAAAGAACTTTACGAAAGGCTACAGGATGCGGACGCGTTCGCTCGGTTTGGCAATCTGATCAACTGCAACTTATTTTTTAACATTAGATTCTTTGCAGGCTACGCGACATCTGCTTTTCGTCCGTCCGTTCCCCTTTTTTCAATATTCTAATCCTTAATTTACCACTTCGCTCAAGTACCAGAGCACGCTCACTCATGTGTTTTCTCAAAAAGAACTTTGTCTCTCGATTTTATTATACATAATATCTTTGAATTCGTAATGGATTGATGAATTTATTGCTTTTTTTTTTCATATTTTATTGTTGATTAATCGCTGACGTGGTCAAGTGATCGTTTTATTGAATAAGTTGATCGAATCGAATGTTTATGGTGTTGGTTATTCGTCAACAACTTTGATAGAGTTTTAACCAAGTTTTTCAGCATTCGAATTGCTGAATGGCGGTGACATTCTTGGGAGACTGAACGGATAGGATGGAAAGAAAGTACGACAGGCATAAAATTCTTTATTATGGGATATTAATTTAATGGGGCAGTAGCAGTGATTTACGTTGATAGGATAAATCATATTTTCTCAATTACGAACTTTAGTTTTGAGGGGGGAGCAAAAAAAGGAGAAATATTCGAAGAAATAGCGTTGTGGCTGGCTGAATCGATTTTCCACTTCTAGCTCTCGGAGAACATAGAAAAAGTGTAAATCGCACGGATTTATCATGTTACACGCGGAAAAATATAATTTACGAGAAAACTTTTCTTAATCTACTTTGGCCATTGTCGATGTCCGTTCGCTCCTCGAACTGTGGGAGAGAGAGAGAGATAGAGAGAGATTGCTAAAGGAAATTTCGAGCGACCTGGGTGCCGGCGGAGCTCTGTTGGGGTAAAATTTAGTGACACCGATGAACATGAAAAATTTTCATCGCTCCGGAGTCATGAAAGCGGAAGGAAAGAACGGAATAAACGCTCGATTTTTCAACCCTAATGAGATAATATCTCTGTCGGCGCGATTTTCTCTCATGTACACGCTTATATTATTCTCTTTTCATCCTGCTTTTTTAAGCACATCCGAGGAAAGGTGGCAACTAAGTTTCCATGCGCCCTTACCTCCTGGCTTTTTGTACTTATTTTTTCCTCTTTATTCAGATTCCGTTTTCCCTTCGCCCTCCCTTTTCCTCTTCCTCTTAGCATCCCATGGAAAGCCCCCTCGCTTTGATTTTAAGGAGTCGCCGCGTACTCCCGCGGCTTTCTCAAGGATTTACAGTTATATACGCCCTCGTTCCTACTCCGGCGTTATCGTGACGGATGATAAGGGCTACATAAATCATTGGGTCGTTTCTCTTCTCGCGATAGCGCCAAACTCGACAACCGGAGAGAAGTTATTCTCCTCTCACGTCGTATTTCATGCGTGTTTCTTTGCGCCCTCTCCCCCATCGCGATATGACGATTCTTATCATATCATTTGTACGTCTGTACCGCTCAAATGAATTTTTTATTGGTCCATTATGATCAATATAGAAGGGAGTTGCGCGCAATCCCGGGGCCTTTTGCGTTCACCCTTTCCGTGCGGTTATTCAATTAAAATTTCACATCCCCATTTATTGCGGGGGAGGAGAGGAAAATATTTCACTCCCGAGTTCTCGGAGGATGAGAGGCCCGAAGAAAAGTTAAACTTTGGCGAAAACTCTCGAAAGTCGTTAAGCGACCTGGAAGCACGCACATTGTTTTTATCAAAAACAAAGAATATCCATGCACGAGACTCCCAAGACGTTTAATTCAAAATTTCAGTTTGCTCCGAGCAGAATTTAATTTCTCCGCAGAACAGCAGTGCTGCGGAAAGACGAAAAAACGAGCGCTCGAGTTTCCAACTTTCTGTTTTTTATTTTTTTATTTATTTCACTCGCCGCCAGAAATTTAATTGAATAATTTGCAAGATTGAGATAGCCGAGTGTATCATTTTGAATAACCCCGCAACGCGTCCAACAAACTGCAGCACTCTCTCCCAAATGAGACTTGGCACTGGCGCAGTAATCTCTTTAATAACCCATAGAGCTGGGCAAGAGAACGAACGACGAAACCAGAGGGAAAAGGAAGTCGGCTGAATGGAGTCGCACTCAACTCGCAGCGAATTCTCCCGATAACTTTGATTCGCTCGTGGCCCTTTCGAGCCACGAAATTGATGATAATCATCTAATAATTCCAAAAGCTTGTTCGATCATCCAGGAACAAAAAGTATCCTCGCTGCTCCTCGCGGAGCTCGCTGTCTCTAGAATAAAGATCGCACGAACAAATCGATTTTTCAGGCTCGAGTCGAAACCGTGAACCAGTGAAATGAAGCTTCTCAAAAATAATGTCTAACGAGCGGAGCATTGGGTTCTTTAGAATTCATAAAATAAAAAACTTCCCTTCACGTCGCTCGTCGTTATTTCGAGATAAAATCGTACTGTGTAAAGTACAGTTCTTTCATTCTCAGAGACGGCAGACAATAACGGATAATCCACAATACGAAATAGTCCGCCCGAAAAAGGGTTTGGTCCAAGTATGTTCATCGAAGCCATATACGCCGCGGCCTCATCCATTTCCACGTAACATTGTACGCGGCGCCGCGGTTATCTCGTACCTCTTTCAGTCATTTCGTAATCCGCTGCGATTAGCTAATCCTCCGCATCATTCTGACGTCGCATCTGGAACCTTCGTTTTTTTCCCATCGCTCTCGATGTGCTTTTAAACAAAATGCTGAATTTCCGCTTTATTTTTTGTCATGCTCGAAGATACGATTGAGGGGGAATCGAGAGGGAAGAGGTTGACATTGAGGACTGACGGGTCGGGTCTGCGGTTGTTTCATGGTTCCGATGACCCCCGAAGTCGAGAATAAGCTTCGCGGACGAGCGGCCAATACTTGGGAGGGTGACCGCTCAATGTTTTCCGAGTTGCTGGCAGCCTCGATCGGCTGGAAGTCGGTAAAAGTATAACCCGCTCGGTTTCCCACGCAGTTTCCCGAGGCCCTCGTGCGAACGCGATACGAAAGCGCGCGCGAAGAAAGCGTGGCCATGCGGCGCCACTCGGGGCTGGGGTTCGCCCAGGAACGGGAATGCTCCGGTGAAACGAGGAAAAAGTGAGATTGCACAGCGATCGGGCTCGTAAAAACTCGGGAGGCCATACTCAGGAACAATAAAAATAAAGATAAAAATACGTTACGATATCGAGGTTCGAGATTGTTGGAAAAAACTGTAGTTTTCTCGTTTGAAAGAACGAAGAAACGTGCATTGTTTTGTGCACATTTCCTACGCCCTTTTCCCCACGTTTTCGACACTCGAATCGATCGTTTCGCGCAACGAAACAATACCATCGAGCAATATTTCGATGATCGAGGGATCTTCGGAGCGTTCGGTAACGAGTGGGCTCGGAGGGATGAGTTGAGAGAACCCGGAACAAAAGCAAGCCTAAGAATGCAAAAAAACTGTTCTCCAGACTTCTATCTCCGCCTCGAGCAATTTTCATTATAGTTGTGAGGAATTCCGTGAGCTTATAAGAGAATGTGGAATAAAAAGGAGGAAAGAAAAAAAGAAAAGTAATGATAAAAAACAAGGGAGGAATACAAAAGCACGTCGGTCGTTGGTGCGCGTGCGAGTTGTTGAATGGGGGACGTTAAAAAATTCACGTCCTGTATAAAAGCCAGTCGCACGTACACGAGAGAGACACACATTAACGCAGTCGCTTCTCTCCTAAGTGTAAAAACTATTAATTTCGCCGCAATCGCAAATTCGCAGACAGCGAGCGAGACCCACTTCCGAAAAAGTGGCCGCACGAACTGTACGTACTATTTCGACCCTTAATCTCAAACGCATATACACGGCATACTTACAACTACTAAATTCCGGATTATATAGCCTCGTAAAGCGCGATCCTTGGGTATATCTTTCGACCAATAAAAACTTCGTCGTTATGCGCTTCCTCGTTTCTGTCTCCTTAGACTTCATTCAACAGATTGTCTCTGCAGTTTTAGTCTCAGATTTGCTCTGTAAATAGATCACTAAATCTCTCCAAAGATTCAAGTTTTCATTAATTTATCCCTGTGACATGCAGACTATGAGATACTGATTCATCACTGCGGACGAATTATGACACAGTTTGAGAAGGAAAAGCTTGCTCTCGTGTCCTTCGAATTCGGAGAGCAGCCAAATTATTATCAGTTCTGAGCTCGTCGTCGGACTGGACGATAAAAAAAGGTTTTTTCGTTGAAATTAGCCGTTCACATGACTCCCGGTTTATCCTCTATCCCCTGTACACCGAAATATGATATTATGCTACGTGCCCGTTTATAAATTAAGCAGCGCACGAGAGAATTGTGCACACGCGGACAAAGTTGCGTGGTTCAAGCCCGTCGACGCGCATTCATCACGCACCTTGAATATAAAGCGCAGAATTCGCTTTCCCGACCACACGTGCCTCACTCCCCATCCCCATTTTCCGGCGTGTTACTCCCCCCGTCGACGCTCCACGAGACGATGTTGATTGGAAAAAAGTCGAATGAAAATCGTTCAATAATGGGCAGCCATTTTTTGATGGACTCTCGTCACTTTTCATCATCCGCGCGCCACGTGCGATTTAACTCGGCAAATTTCATTGGCCCACCGGAAATGAATATTCGTTGTCAACTCTCGTCAGGAATGCTCGATCGTTCGGACAAATTAAATATGCTCGAAAAATCCTAGGGAGTGAGTGATTTTTTGAGGTATTTCAATCCTTCTCATTATTCGATTAATTACTCGTGCGCTCCAATGACTTTAACCTCACGATTTTTATGCCATTTTCAGAAATTTATTGACGTCTCATTGTGTGGCTAGAAACAAAAATTTCTCATGCTTTTCCAGTCGAATCTTTTGAGGAATGAGACATTCAACAAAACATTTTTATATTCCAACTATTCAAACTTCATGTAACTCGAGTAATGAGTCGTAAAAGTCAAGTGTGCTTCATCCCAACGCGTTCCAAATAGATAGCATGCAACACCTTTAGATTAAACTCGCATGTCGTGTGCTTCGAGCGACAAGTTTTACTGGATTACGTATGCCAGTCGATATATTGACGTATGTGCAATGAGGAAAGTACGCTTCCGGGTTAACGACGATATTGATTCGGATGTCGTTCGAAAAAAAGGCTTGGGGCTACCGCATCGAGCCACAGGAAAGGGACATTATTGTAAACGATACACCGAATGTGCACACGGAACGAGAGAAATAGAAAACGGGAGAGAGGCAGAGGCGGACATAGAAATAGGCAGAAACAGTAATCGAGCAATCAAATAACGCGTTTACGGTCGCGTATGGAATTCCGAAGAACATTTAAAAGGTACTTCATCTGGTAGCGAGTTAGCCAAAAGAAAAATTATTGCGATTGTAGCGTTGTCGTCGGTCCAGTGAGTTTGGCTACGCCGCGACCCCGTAACCTCGCTGTACTGTCTGTACAGCTGTTATTGACAGAATTTTTCATGCGAGTTCACGCCATAATCAGTGTTCAAACTTTTGGCATTATTAAAACACGTCAAAAACGTCTAAAAAAACAAGTTTTTCTGAATCACGTCAATATCTTCTCACCCGTCCTACATATTTTATTGCAAGTTCCTAGTGCGCGTTGCGTCGATCGGAAAACGTAGTCTCCGCGGTTTCAAAAAGCGCGCGGTTATTGCAACGTTGCCATCGTGAAAGTAACACAAGCGGCATAACCTCCCAATAATCAGCACTTTCCGAAAAAAAATCATTAATTGCGAACTTTGTAAGTATTTAATGGATTTTACGAATATTCTACATACATTATTCTATCACTTATGAATGACGCTGAAGTTTCCAACGTTGGAGTCCAACGAAATGATCGAAAAAAACTCTCCAATAATTCCAGTAACTCTCCTATTTTGTTCCCTGCCAAATTTCCGATTCGTAGTTTTTCAAGCTGCACCAACGATTCGTGAAATAAAAAATTGGTGAATTACAAACGTTTTTTTCGTTCATTTCGTTGGACTCCAACGTTGGAAACTTCAGCGTCGTACTTATGAAAGTGTAGGATTATTAGCGGTTATCGTGTAGTTTCGGAACGCTTCTAGTCGAGTGCGGAGCGAGTTGTTTTGAGTTGAAAAAAGTGTTTTGTTTTGCGGAAGAAGTTGAATGTCAGCTTGAATATGACGAAATTCTTTTAATATTCGGAAGTTAATAAAGAACGATTCTTTTCTCATCATTCACCCTCTTTCTCGCAATTCAATAACACAACGATATCAATAAATTTATAAAAGTTACGGCAAGAACTGTTTGTCAGTGCCTCCAAATGTCATATATAAAGACGGGAAAAGCACTGAAGCTCGTTCGAGACCGTGTTAATTTGGAGAATCCGTTTTAATTGTGTTTCTCACGAAAAAATGATCCTCGGGCCTTGAAATTTTGACAGAGCATATTTTTTATCGTTATCATTACTGCATTAGAATGTTTAAAATCGAAATCTTATTGTTAATTCGATTAACTGTACGCAAGAGAAGTAGCCCCGCGCAGCATGACGGAAAAGTAGCAACAGCCCGGTGTCGCACGCAGGCCGTCAAAAATGGTGCACTGGCTGCACACTAAAGTCGCGTTGATGCGGAGGACGTCATAACTTTGGCAACGGATGCAGGACGACATGATTTTCTATTTACGTATGTTTGTATATGTAGGTGCAACGTACGTGTACATTATAGACGAGCTATTTGAAAAATCGATGTGACGTATATTGGAAGAAGGCTGAATTGTGGGGGGGATAAATGTGTGGGAGGTCAGAAGTACCAGGAAATGGTGGGTACGAAGGACAACTTCGCTGCATCCGCGTGCATGGCCCGCGCGACCCAATCTTCTCATCGTTACACATATGTTTTGAGCAGTTGCCCGTTCTCGGCTTCGCCCCCAAATCACCCAGAGCCATCGCCAGTTACTATCTTTCCGGGCTATCCGGGTCAGCCAGAAAAACGAAACAAAGCTTCCCGCGCGTATAGGCATACACGGATCTCCTCTCTAATATCAAAACCCAAGAGCATACACTTTGTCCTCGCGACGATATTGAGACGCTACTCTTCTCGGGGCTTTATTGCTTTGTATGAATAATTTTATTTCGTTCATATCGAACTTCATATTTGCCAAAGTTTTGCGTTCCTTCTAGAGCCACTCTTCTTCACTGTCCATATTCTCGAACTATAATCAATCAATCTTATATGAGACGAAACTCAACAGCGGCGGAGATGCTCCGCGATAGAGGAATCGAAGATCCAATTTAATTCCTCAAAACTTTATTTTTGTCGAGGGAGTTTTATTCAGCTCTAGAGAGTCTCGCTATGAAGAGTTATTGGAAAAGAGAATCAATGTATAGATATAATATCTTGGGGTTTTATTGATATAATTGCAGCTAGACATGAGGTGAATTACATTTTATTCAAGCCCGCTTCACCTCTTCGTTTCCTCCTCCTCCTCTTTCATCTTGCGGAGGTGAAGTGCTGGCCAATAAACTTTTTCGCATAAACCCGTCGATCTAGTGTTCGATTTTCTCTCTCTCTCTCTCTCTAAAATTCTCTTTCTCTAAATTGCTTTACGGATCTTAGTGTCATTCAACAGATTCGTAGAAACATTGAAAATAAAATATTCAGGTGAAAATGAATGCTACCGAGTTGCTGACCAGTCCGCGAGAGAATTTTAATTATTTTTTTTCCAAAATATGCGAAGCAGCAGGTTTCCATCAACGGGGTTTGTCTCCTGGTTAAACTCGTTCCTTTAGTTAGAGTCGCACTTGTGAGTTTTTAATAAAAGTGTACGATTTTACGAGGGCATTTTGATAGAAGACGTTGGAACAGTCTTTTTTACAACTCTGGAAATGCGACGGGTTCCGTAATAGGGTATATGTGGAGTTTCAGTCTGTTCGTCCCCTTCATTCATCACCTTTCGTCCCGTAGGCAACTATCCGAAGTGGAAGGTGGTAAAAGTCAGTGCGCGAAATGACTTTTTTCTCTTTTGCTTTCTTTCTTTCTTTTTTTTTAATGTTTCTATTCGTATTCGTGTGTCTGGTTTTCCGTGCACTGGTCGTGGTGGGTGCGCGTGAGAATGAACGATTGTGAAAAGCTCGGCATGCTTTTGCTGGCGCGCCTGTTTTTTTTTTTTTTTTTTTTTTTTCTTTCGACGACGTACCGGGATATTTTGCGATGCGGTAGTAAAACCCGCGCGGCGAGAGACTATCAAGGGTCGTGTGGACATTCGAAAAAAGGTAGCTCCATAAAGCGCCGCGCATCCTTGCAATCGCGGTTTCATAGTACCGCAAGAAGCACACAGGGGAAAAACGAGAAAAATAATGTACGATTAAAAAGGAAAAGAGAAATAAGAGATGAACAGCAAAAAAGAGACGCGCGAGCGGGAACCGGAGCTAGAAACAAAGTAAACGGAAGTCGAAAGACAAGTACTGGAAAGGAGAATGACAAAAAAGCAGGAGTCAACGCAGCCCGAGGAGCCCCGTCCCAGCACTTATTTGTCGCCCCGACTTTGTATATCCCTCGAGAATGAAGGCAATATACAGAAGAAGAGGAGTCGACATCAGAACCAGACATCGCATTACCTTCCACCCTTTTCCCTACGCCATCCTCGCACATTCTCTTTTTCGCCATTCAACTCCGGAAACCGTAACCTCGTATAAGTACGGGAGATCCGCCCCCCACCCCTCCCCCTTTCTCCAGGCTCTTCTCACTCCCATGTGAGCAACTACAACAAACAGGATCCCCTTGTGTGCCTTGTGCTACATCGCATATGTATGGAAACGGTGCTTTTCTCCGTGAACCACTTTTGCTTATTGTACACGAGCCATCGAGTGTGAACTCCGTTGGACTCGCGCGCGCGCGCACGGCGCGTAGTTGAAGCCTGGCCTGCGCTCACCCTCGAGAAAATCGTTGAGGGTGAATCGCGAAGTTGAGAAGCCAACAATTAACACGAGACCGTATGTAGGTGGAGGGTCTTGGCACCAACGAATCAATTACGCTTTGGCTTGGAGCAATCGCCTCGAATGAGGCTCAACAAGTCATCCGAGCCAGATGCGTCGGAGCTGCGACACAGGGCATGACGGATGCAGATAAATCGATGGGTAATCGAGTATTTACAGAACAGGATAATTCACTGTGAGATCTTCATCGTGATCCGGATCGAGCCACGATGTCACGGAACAAGTTGCTGTTCAACAACGTTTCATCTCCTGATTAAAGTCCATCGTTAATGATTCTTTAATCCGCATTGTTTGCTCGATCACTGTGAAATAATGCGAAGGCGAATGGTGGAAGGGCGATCGCGCAAGTGTTGCAGAGACTGGAAAAACTTCTTGGGACCTCTATTATCCAGTTATCCGGTTGAAAAGTACTCGAAATGGGAGTTGTATGTACGGAACTATCCTTGAAATGGCCCGACAACTTTCCAGATCTCTCCCCGCGGTGGAGTTTCGCGCTCTAGGATATTACACCGATACGAGACTGCCGCTGCTAACAACGAGCAGGAGTTTTCAGCACGTGTGTGATCGTCGGTGTGCGCGCGCGCGCGTCCGAGAGACGGCAAAGTTTAGCCTGGTCACTTGGTTCTTCCGGAAAATGAACTCGGTGAGACACATCAATGAGCAAAAAAAGGGAGACGCGATACAGAGTTAGTTGTACGAGGGAGTCGCTCGTTGGGAAGAAAAAAGACAAGGATTGTTGGCGTATGCGAAAACTTTTGGGCTATTCAGTGCACAAGGACGAACAATATCGCGCTTAACACTAAGAGGGAAACGCCGATGAAAATGATTCTCGAACGTTTCCGCCTTATAAAATTTACAACTTTGAACGAACCGCTGACGAAGGAAATTATATCGATACTCGCGAGGAACGCAAACGATTACAACATCAGGCCAATTTCTTATCCTCAGGATACTCCGAGCAGTGAAGTTACAGAACGATTGAATTTTAGATGCGCCGCCGAGCCGAATTCCGGGCACGAGTGATAATAAACTTGAGAATGATGCCCCGCCAGTTAGGAAGCTCGAGCGTTAAAACGGATTTAAGCGTGATATGGAAATTGAGAAGGCTGGACAGAAGCCTGGCGTGCTGGTATGCGACGTTTGAAACGACCAGAGACTTTATTTAATGGGTTTCTCACTCGAGTTGGAAAACTCATTGACCAATCGTGTTGGCGTGTTCGTATATACGCGTTGGGATACAGAGAACATAATACAGAGATAGCCAAGTGTAGAGAGTTTGAGTACGGTTGATGCAGTCATGTGATAAACCGAATGGTAAATTGACCGGAGGATCTCGTAGACAAGGGAGAGGGCGGTGGGCAATGTGTGCAAAGGCGCTGGTAGCTGCGATTCTTGCAAGAAGATGGCCCTCTTGCGGTGGCGTCTATTAGGCTGTGTATCCCGAGGCTTTGCAGCTCGCTCCTGCCGTTCGTGGTAGCGCGTATATGCATTCGCAAGCCCTCGAGGCAGCGCATACCACGATATTATACACAGTTTGTCACATAGGAAAATAGGAGTCTCGAGGCCGGAGACAAAATGGAGGAGGCTATGTAGCACGCCAACAAACGAAGGCACGAATAAGTTGTTCTGACAGATATATTAAGCTGGAAACAGGAGCTCGGCGGGATGATATTTCGAAGGTTGCAAAGAACCGCCCTGTCTCCGATGCCAAAGGGAATCTCTATCCGGAACTACCGCAAACGACTGTCTGCGTAAGTCGGACTAACTGACGCAGCGTGCGCTCTACCCGCGTCCTTGACGTTCGCCTGAATCTCTTGTTTAGCGTTGCTCGTACAATTTTAAGCCAACACTGGTGGATGAGTCTGGAAAACGAGAGTGAATTTCTCGTATAGCAAATTGAACGTGTTGCCTGCAACGACGTCCATTCGTCTAAGAGCAGCACTAACAACAACAATAACAACCGGTGACTGGTATCTTGCTCAAAATGCCAATAACCACTGTCGTTTAATCTTGTTTTCATAGTAGCCTGGACCGATAGTATAACGGAGAGCGTTCGACTTTACTTGACTCGCCGAATAGATACATACACACGTACGAGACCTGCCGAATAGAGTGTAGGAATGATATAAATTTTCGTTTCTTCCGAGTATATACAACAGCAAAAGCGAGTCGCATTCTCAGGCTACGTGCGATTTACGAGTGCCAGAAGTTCGTGGCAGACGATTGCGAGCACGCTTTGCTTAGGTCGTTCCTATATTCCGCATGTGCTACACTCTCCGCTCTTCTTCCTCTTTCTCTTCTCCTCCCTCCGCCCCTTTCTTCCTCTTTCTCCATTGCGGTGTCATTCAAGTATTCCAAGAGTGAAAACGTACCTTCGGAATGTTCATAAATCCGCACACATGCACACGAGTATCCGGACTTGCCTTGCGGACTCCAATAACGCAGCGTCGTCGTTTGGAATCGTTGGTCGAGACAAGTTGTTGAATTAATTCGAGTCACGTTTATTGCTTAATTAAATCTTTATTTGTAGGATCGCGTTAACCGTCGGAGAAACGTAAAAGGTGGAATATGCTCGTGGAGTTTGTCATTTGAGTAGCTATTTGGCCCGGTGCTTTGTACGCTCTTCGTATTTTGCTGCGGATATATTTTGCTACGATGTAATACGCTACGATACAAAAGAGCACATTTTTAGCTCTCCAAGAATATTCGTGCTTTACGGCATTCGAGAGTTGGCAATGGCGGAACGTTACGGCTGTTTCGGACTATAAAAAAATGTTGTCGGCTCCAAACGATTTCGCTGCATTCTGCAGCTCCCGGAAAGACTTTTCGGCATTTATTTGAGAGGCTCTGTACGCGCGCCGCGCGCCTCGCGACGATGAGGGAGAAACGTACAAATATTCGTTAACAAATCACTCGGTCGAGGGCACTCGATTGAAATGGGTGTATTGAAACAGTCAACTGGCAAGGTCGACCAAGTGTTTATCTCTCACGTGCAGCAGCATATCGCTGATGACAAAATGGCAGAATCGTATGGTCCGCGATATTCGAGGCTAGGTCAGGTGGCGGGTCGCGCGAACGAGAGAGAATGCCCATAAGGATGTGTGGTACAAAGGCATTTGTTGGCAAACTGTGCAGAGGTTGTACCTATCGGCCAAGTTAGAGCTGTCCGGAGACTTTGCAAACGAGCTTCAGTCAGCACCCGCTGGCACATTTCCGATACAGAGAGAAGAGTAACGATTCCTCTGTGCTGGTGCACAGGAACCCCTCCTTCGCTCGCCCTTTAACCCAGCCTCTCGGTCGCTCTTTCCCTCTGTAACATTCAGCCGCCGAACGTCTGCTTTGGAAAACCGAGAGCAAAACGCTATCAAGCTCGACAGGAGAAGAGACGAGGACGCTAAAAACATGCCACGTACCATCGAAATTTTCCGAGTGTAACGTTGCGTTATACGAAGCTTTAAAAACGCTGTACGGATACGAGTATACACTCGCACACATCCGCGTACAAACCGTGTGGCAGTTTCATCAGTTTGAGAACAAGCGAAGAGCAAAGAGGCGTGCACACAGCGGGAAAAGGGAAGCACGAACACAAAAAAAATATTGCTAGACGAGAATTTAATTGCTTTGCTTGACAATCGCGATCGGGCACGATCGCGTCGGGCAGAGCTTGCCTCACGTTCTCGCGACAAAATAAAAAGTCGACGATTCGCCAAGAGCCCGGCTGAACGAGTCGAGAATACGAAGACGGATGCGATACCCTAGATGCGGAATCAGCGAGAACAGAGCAATAGTATACAAAATAACAAAACAACGACAAAAAGAAACGAACAGATAGAAGTTGATGAGAGAAGGGAGCTTCCCCAGGCAAAAACGAGTTGGCGTATTTCGCAAGGATAAATTTATCTCCGAGCCAAAATATATAACACTCCGCTTCCCCGTACATAGTTATATTTCCGTATATATATAAATACTAACAAATCGCTGCCAAAGCAAACTTTGCACTTTCAGCTCATGCGTTTCGCCTTACAGAATCTCGCGAGGTTGTGCCTTCTTACATATTTTTGTCCACGTGCAGCGTACACCAGCAGCGATAGAAATATCACGAGGACAGTTCCGTCTCGACCGAGTGAAGATAGAAACCGAAGATACGTGTTTACCATTCTCGATATAATCATCGCCCTGGAGGCTCACCGCGCCCCTCAAATAAAATGCGCGTGGAGAGCTCGTGGTTTATGTAGCTTGGAATACGAGACCGAAAAATCGTAATCTCCCTACGTCGCTAGACCACGTATGCCCTTTCCCTTTGTGTACGTACGTGTGTAGAGAGGAAGCGAGTACTCGCTCGCTGAAAGACGGATGATATCGCGAACAAGTAAATCCCGCTGATGCTGATGTTGGCCCACAAGGATTTGGAAGGAGAATATATCGTGGATTGTGCACACTTGCCGAGACATTTATCTCTGCGATTCGAGGCTGATAATACTCGAAAGTATAGCATTGTACTCGCACGTGGAAGCTCGAACTTCAACAATGTTCGGTGGCCAGCGAGCTGTTAATAACGAAGGGGAATTAGACTCGTGGGAAAACAGAGTCGTACTTAGTAAGCAGGGAGGTGGGTGGGAAGGAGAGTACGAAACGAAGAATAGTTTGCGGCCTCGTTGTTTCTGGACTCCTGTTGGCATATTCTCCGAGTTATTCGTTCACATCGATCCGGGATGTTTGAATCTGTCGATGGAAAAATAAATCCTTTCGTGCGATCCGAACGCGGGGGATATCGTAAAAGGCCATCAAAATTGATCTTGTGCGAGTCAGGATTTAAGAGGCGTGTTCGAGTGTCTCCAGTCGTTTTCCAGGCCAATCGTCAGCCCTCGGGGCCAGGCGATGAAACACTCGAGTGCGAGAGCACACAGTGAGTGCTCGGGTCATTGAGCCATCGCGCGCGTCCAACGGGAGATTATCTCGATCGGGCTCTCCAATCCACCGAGATGAATGAGGTCCGGATGTGCGGCTGTACAGCCCGGGCAGATCGAAAGAGGAACTTGGCCGAAAGGCTAAAGATAAAAGGAACGAATTTATGTCCGTTTGTGTGAATGTGTGCGTTGAGCCTTGTGAGAATCCACGGGAAGTCGAGCCCGGTCCTCTGCTGCAGGCAGCCGGAGACCGCTGCTCGTGGTTGCTTCAGCGGCATCACACAGATCCGTCGGAAAAGAGAGAAGAATCGGAAGAGCATTTTCTCTCGAGGGGGTTTGACTGTGTTGAGGGGAAGAGAGAGAGAGAGAGAGAGAGAGAGAGAGCGAGGGAATGGGGCAAAGGAGATTGAGAGTACAATGCCATGAGGCATTGAGAGTATAACATGACGAAGGTCATATACTTGTATGTTGCTTCAGAGAGGGTAGATTCCCAGTGATGGTCTGCTCGCTACAGATTGGCATCTGGAGTGTTTGTTGGTCCGCCGTGGAATAGGTGGAATCCTGACGAGCCAAGGGAGGGCTTAAACCCATCCCCAAAAGCTTACCCCTTTCGGAGCTCTTCGCTCTTCTTCTCATAGTCCTCGCGGTGCCGAGGGTCGCTCGGGGATATCGGGCGATGGGTACTGGCTTCTACGACGAAGCTTGTTACCTACCAGCCCCAGCCTGGCCACCCAGGATATAGATGTAGACGGATGTTTTACTAGCCTCTCGTGTCTGGTACCTCGGTCTCTCTCGATCCTCGCTGGCCCCGTGCCAAAAAACAGAGAGAGGCCTACGCTGACCTTTATCTTCTCCTTGCGTGTTGTTTTTTGAGAGACGAGTATGAAGTTGAGTGAGGATGATGGCTCTCCCCGAATGCGGGGGAGAATATCGAGAGACATCACTGTTAAAGGTGCCAGGAATTTAAGGTGGCTGACAAATCCCTGATCAGGGACTGAGAATCCTCGATTCAGAACATTTCCAAGTTAAACATCCAAGAATGGAACAGTTGGCTTGTCAAGAAACTAGAAAAAAAATCGCGTCATCAGTTCGAATCCTAAGGAGCTCTGTACAAGGCTCGAGCTTAGCCTCGCACTCCTCTCGATTCCAATGCTTTATACATTCATTCTCGAGGGAAAACAAAAGGCTGCTGAAGAGGCGAGTCTTTGCACGAATTCGACATCGGTCAAATGGCTCGGTCTTTCCCTTTCTGCCAATTGGGTTTTAGTCCCCCGGTGTGTGCGTGTCACCCTTCGCATTTCTTTTTTCCTTCTGATATGAGATCAAAGTTATTCGCACCTTGTCCTCCAAAGTGTAGATACAACCGAAAGTGTCAGATAACAATCGACAGCAGGCATGGGTATGGATGGCAGATGGAGTGAAAAATCGTTTAGGCCAGCTATTATTAGGCAAGAGATCAAGACAAAAACGTTCCAAACCCAACATCGTATTTTACTGCTGTCTCGACTCTGGATTTTTCTTTTGCGCTCCAAAGACCTTTGCGCACCCATCGGTTTATCGATTCGCAGTTTCATCGAGCTCGTGAAGCGAAATATTCGGAAGTAATCGAATTTGCATCGAGGTGAGGTTTTTTTGAGTCGAAATTATGAAAATTTATTTGGTCGCTCGCTACAGCAAATTAAAGATTTAGGATGAGAAATTCCTCACAGAGGATTCTCATGAAAATTTTGTCAGGCTCGCTCCGGCATGCTGGAAAGGAAGTTACGAAAATGCGAGTCACGCTAAGGGCTCAATCTCCATTTCTCAGTTTCACTTTGCCGTTCCCTCGCAGAGTTTTACTTTTTTCTCTACCGCGCACCGAGCGCGTCTCCGTCGATCTCTCGAGCTTTTCCCACTCCGTAAAAGAGAAAAGGGGCAAAAATTCTGCAACGCGCGACGGGAAACCCCGTCAGAAGTGAATTTCAAGTTCCCTCGAGGCTTTCCGAGCGGTGCCAGCGAGCTACGGTTTGCCCGCAAAAGCGGAGGCGAACCCGAAAAGACAGAGGGAAAGAGAAGTGAGAAAAAGTGCTCGCTTTACGTGTGGCTTTGCTCTGCGTGCGAATTTTCCAACGAGGCTTCCTTTGCTCCGAGCGAACGCACCGAGAAAGGAGGACCGAGCTCCATCGTTCGAGTCTGTGGCAAAGAAACGAGGATTCTCATCGGTCGATTTTCGCGGTGGGCCGAACGAAGAGCAGTGGCAACCTTTAAAGTCCAATCTTCGACGTTACTTCACCCTCGTTCCTGCAAAGCGATTTATTTTACAGACTCGTTTAACGAGATACGAGCCGACGCTCCAAAACCGTTTGGTGATTTTAAATCCCCAATAATATTCGAGCGTCAATAAAATAATAAACGCGCGGAAAGATAGAAAGACTGCGGCAAAAAGAGCGCGCTGGATTCGCAAACTCACGGAAAAATAGTGCACCGTCATACGAAATATGTGAATTATCACCGCGATAACTCGCTCCGCATGCTCAATGGAGTTTGGCGGTCACGCGGGCGAGAGTCTCGTCCATCTAAACGCGACTCATCTCCGGCTGGTGCTGGAATAATGTAGCCTTCGAACCGGTCATTTTTATCGGTGAGTAGACACGAGCAGGCAAAAAAATAACGTGAAAATGTCCGTGGCGACTGCGGCCATGTATGACACACTCGCTATATATAGAAGACAGGAATATTTACGAGATGAAAGATGAGCCCGAGTGACGTGAAAAAGTTGGCTGGGGGGACGAATACCGAAGTATATTCGATTATGCTCGGACATTTTCGCGGAGCACAACTCCCTGAGAAACGGGAGCGTCGAGATTGTATTCGCTCTGGGAGCGAGAAACCTCCGACTTTTTGGCCATGCCAGTTTCATATTTTCCTATATATACGCATAATCCATGTAAAGGTCGGTTATTGCATATGTATGTGCACAAGCAATGTGGAAGGGAAAAAAGGAGTTCTCGGTAGAGAATATCGCTCCATTTATTCGCCGGGCGAGAAGAAAGAAAACAAGATTACAAGGACACTTTGTATATATACGCGTGGAAAAAACGGCGGAGGGAGTTCCGCGAGCGTCTAGAGAACGTGTCAAGCGAAGGAAAAACGAGAAACAAAAAAATTGTTGGATAAGCGAAATCACGTGTTTGTTACATGCTTCTTCTCATTCCATCGGCGCACACATACGTGTTCAAGAAAATATCGATCAATTTCGACGCGACGATACGCTGCTGGAATAATTCGTTGAAGTAGTTTGTGTCAAATGATCTGGCGCAGCTTGCTGAAATTCGTATTTCCAAAGTCCTTTCAATTTTTATTGAAAAACCATTGTTTTTCGTTCGTACCGGGGAACGCGGGCGGGGCTGCACCGATGTCAGTGAGTCTTTGGGTTTCGACGAGAACATTTTGCTTCTGGAACTGCAAGCTGCCACACGCACACGAAGTTTCCTCAAGATGACCAGCGTCTCAAAGTATTTTTTCTTTACTTTGTAATCTGCTACTTTGTCTCCGGACTTCTCGAGAGATTTTTTTTATCATTGTTCGACGAGGTTGGTTGGCAAAAGTTATTGTACCACGGAGCAGATAAGTTTTCGTCGCGACTTTAACCTCGACTCGGTCAGACTTTTCGTCTTTTTTCTCCCCTTTCGCTGTCGCTACGACTTTCGCAGCTTTTCGCGGGTGAAAAGGTCTCTCTTGGATGAAATTGCGAGAAAGCCCCGTCGGGTGAGTCTCTCGTTTCCTATCTTACTCCTTCTGCTCTTCCCCCGGCCCTCTTAGACACGAATTCCCGGCGCACGCAGAGGCAGAAAAAAGTGTAGCGAGAAGCCAGAGAAAAAAATGGTCGCGTGTCGAACGTGTCGCGAGGGACCGCGTGTGCGCGGACAAGGATCATCTGGGAGGGATTTGAGGCAGGGTGGTGAAGCGAAAACGAATAAGGGACACTCGGATTTTTATCTGCCGAGATAGCGACCACGACGAACTTTGCGTGGACGAGGCTCACGTGGGCAAGCCTGCTGATTATAGTGTTTTACTCTACCCCCGCATTCGCACTTTGATGCCGATCGGGAAAAATAAAATAAAATAAAAAGCCAACTATTTTCTACTCGTTCGACCACAAATTCGTCGATCACCATTACGAATACTTTGCTCATCATTTTTCCAGCAACGATGCTTTTTTTCTCGTGGCGCAGACTCGTGGACCAGAAATTTTCGAAATTTAGACGGATTCGACGGTTTCGACGGAGTTAATAACATTCCGGTGCATGTTCCCATCGAAGCGATCGATTGTAAGCGAAACGTGCAATGTCAGTGGATTGAAAAAAAAACAAATTTTCAGCCGACAAAATCCACATCCCTGGACGAATTTTTTCGTTAATTCAACTCCTGTTTCGTCGAACGAACAAAATCGCATTTGCCTTTTTCCAAAGAAATAAAGTCGAGTCCGCTACATGTCTGTTCTACTAAACGGATTTTGTTCGACAAACATTTTTTTTTCTCCTCCTCCATGCTGCTTGTTTGCAGCTTTTCCGCACCAACAATACACTTTTCAATGAATCGCCCATGGTGCGTCTGCGCACATGCACAAATGGTCTTACGACAGGAAGAAAATCGCATTAAGGTCGTAGTCCATTGGGACGCTTTTCTACGGAGTAAATCGGAACTTGAAGCGGATATATTTTCGTTTCCATTGGAGTAAAGATACATGCGCATGTACATTTGTACAGGCGAGGTGTGTACTTTATATCCAAACATGAAAAGTGCCCGTGTCGAGTACCTAAGTGAAAGATACACTTACAAGAGTGAAATCGTTGCGTGCGCGTTCGTGTGCGAGTGTGAGACTGTTTGTCACGCGTTTGCTCTATAAACGTTCTGGCACACTCGTCCGTACGCAAGCTCAGGGGTGTTTCTAGTCACTGGGATAAAACCCAAGGGATTCTGCACTTCCTGAGCATGCATATTTATCTTCTGCTCCCTCCCGCGCCCCTCCTTTCTTGCCATCTTTCCCGAAACCTTAAGAGCTGGAATGGGGCTTGGCGAAAGAAATCGACGAGGATTATAAGCAAGCTTCTGCGTGTATCTCGTTCGATACTTTCCGTGTGCGATTCGACTTTCTCGTCAGTCCGATCGAACGAATACCGCCAATTTATCTGGTCACCCTTACATAATAGTGTTTCTTCGTGACGCCCCGCAAAAATAAGGAGAAACGATTTTATTTGTTAGCGAACAAATGATTTTTTCGTTTGTTTTTATGTTTTGCTTGATACGGCGGGTTTGGCGAATCGGAATATTCGAGGCTCGAATGCCTACCGTTTCCGGAATTCGTTGCTGTTTGCACGGGGCCAAAAAGGTGCGATGCCATGCTCTACTCGCGTGAGGGCTTTCGTACCAATGAAACATTCAGCTTACGCAAATTTAGTGGGACCAACAAATGCGGGGGGGTTGGTAGATATATGAATACCCTGCGCGATCGTTATATAAGCATTGGCTGAATTTTCTGGGATATCCCGGAAATGCTCATCACGCAGCCCATACCCGTTAGTCAACTTATCATACGCACGAATTCCGGAAATACTGTACCTCTTCCCAGCTCGATACACACGCTACTCTTTCGTTGTTATTTCGAGGTCATGAACTCGCGCGCTTCGCAGTTGTACTAAATCTCGACGAATTCTTCGATCTCGCGGCTCATCGTGCTCTCATTAAACAATAATACGCTCCACCCAATCACAATTCGAGCGAATTATTCGCCACCATGATTTATCGCTTATTGAATAATGATTCAGTAATTATGATCGACTTTTTTTGCGCCATCGATGCCAGCGAGGGACATTCAGTCTCCGGCCATTTCGCGAGCAGCCCAACAACAAACGCACTCTGATTTTTTCCACCACTTTTTCGTAACTTACACGCAAATTCCTAACAGCTACATCACCGTTTTACGATAATTCGTAATAACGCAATTAAAAATAAGTTTTTTTTGCAAAATTTCTTCTCGTGGTAGATTTTTGGAAAAAAGGGTTTATCAATTTTCCGTATTTTTCCAGAGCTCCGTTGCAATTGTGTTCCAGGGGTGCGAAACTGAGGCTTTTCAACATTGACAACTGTGCATGAACTCAAATTCTACGACGAGACAAAAAAAGTCTTTTTATTCCCCGATAAAAAGGAAGCTTTTTCACAGTAAAAGTGTGATGATGATCAATACTTGATGAATGTACACAAAATATAAAAAGTTCCATTATATTGCCTTATTTTTCCATGAATTTCAATTACGAAATGCAGCCATACAATTTTTATTAGAGAATCATGACGAGGAATCTGGTCGTTAAAAAAATGGCACCACTCAGCGTGACACTTTCCACCGTTTGACGTATTCGTGCGAGTGCGAATATGCACAGACCGCGAGAGAAAGAAAGGGTGTGAAAGAATGGAGAAAAGTAAGAGCCGTTCTGACACTGTCTCGTATTGCGATCACGTTTTTGGCTCGAACAATCTACGAAAGGCTGAATTTTACTATTGCACGAAAGAGGAAGGGAAAGAGATAAGGATCTTAATAAAATTTGTAACCCTCTTTGCCGCAAGCTCTATCCGCGTGTCTCCGTATGAGCTGCTTTTTGCCACCGCCCCGAGGTTATATGCGAAAATAACGTGTCCCACGTACGGTCACGAGTTGAACTCTCGGTGCATAATACATGCGCGTGCTTCTGACTACCAACACACAACTCGCGGTAGTAAAATGAGAAATGAGAAATGAAAGGAAATATTACATGGATCACATTTGCGAGTACATGAAAGCGTAGTTTTTTAATTCAATCGGACAGTTTTCATTTACGATTAATTGAGACTGAAACTTTGAAACTATACATTGAAAACTAAAATATTGACGTTGAATCGAGTCCCGGCGATTGTTTCGCGATAAAATTTACCCCTTTTCCGTAAGCATTTTATTCCGTAACCATTTTTACGAAAATTTTGTGTGAAAAAAGGTTTGAACGAGGAATGTTGCGACGAGGTTACAGCTCCATCGATCATCGGCTGCGCGATACCTAATCTGAAAAACTGTCGTGTCTGTCTCTGGATTCTCGGACACATTTAGATTTTTTTTCTATAACAAGCGAATAACGGACTTTGCATTTGTCGAGAGAGAGAGAGAGAGAGATATGAAAAAAGGGGAAAAATACACGAACCGCTTCCTGGTGCCGTCGCGTTTGCTCGCATCGGGGTATATCAGAGTCACATATTTTTCGAGGACAGGAAGGAAAGAGAGTGAGAGTAGAAGCGAAGCGAGGAAACGCGGAGTTGAGATTTACTCCGATATATAAAAACGTAGGAATAGGCGGCAAACATAAAACGAGGAAAACATTTATTGGCTTGTGTGTCCCCGTGCACACGAAGGTAGTCACAGACTTGGCTACGACGCTCCCTTTTTTTACGAGCTTCTCCTCCCATTCGCCTCAGAACGAGGGAAATGCCTCGCGAAAAGTAAAGAAGAGGGAAGAAAAAAAATGTATGCGACAAGAATAAAAGGAAAAAACAAAATTGCGACGATGAATTCTTAGGGAGGACCAAACGGAACGCTCCCAAAGCGTCGGTTTCTCGTGCAACCAAGTTTTAATCCTCCACCTGCTTCTCTCAACCACCTAACGCTTTTTTAACATTTGAACTCAACGAATCTCCGTTTAAATCGAATTTATTTTCTACACCTATTCCCCAATCCCCCATGACTTTTATCGAATCCCACCAATTTATTGCTACCTGCTATGCTCGATGTTCTGCCCAACCACCGCATTCCTGTTTATCGCTTGTCAGATTTACGCGACGCTTCTTCCCACACGCAGTGTTTACCCAATTTCGACGTCGACATTGTAATCGTTTGGGTATCCGGCTTTGCTCAATTTGACAATTTATCAGAGAATTTCGTGTTTGACGAAAAGAATTGACTTTTTTCACAGAAACAATGCTCTCATGTAGTTGCGAATCCGCTTTCACTTTTTATTAAGGCTTTATATACACTTGCAGCGGGCGAAAAAACGTGATTTTCTCGATTTTTTTTCGACAAGAAAATAAATGGTTATTGAAAAACTGTGAACGACGTTCATTAGTACATATGCTCATGTACTCGTGCAATTTTTTCCATCAAAAAATTTCCCAAAGTGGCGCAACTCCAGCTGTATTTCAGTAGCACCTTTTTTTCAGCATCAGTTGCGGTGGACGTGATTAAAAAACTATTCATCCGATTCATACCAAATTTGTACCACTTATTTATTATAAAAATAGCTTGGGCCTGGACGGAGGATTTGTAAAAATTTTGATTTAACAAAAATGGCGACTGTTTTCACAAAAAATTCATTTTTGAGCTGCTAAGTTTGCGGTTTTTTTGTTACAATTTTTTTTTTTTCAAAAAGACGATTCTGAGATAATCGCGTTTAAAGATTCAAGCGTAGGACGATCGCGCGCACGGGGCGGTCGGCTGAAATAACCACAGCTGTTAATGTAATGCTCCGATCTTTATGAAATTTGGTGAGAATATTCTACTTGAAGAATATCTAATAAAAAAATTTTCGATTTTTCTGCCCATTGCAAGTGTATATAAGGCCGTGAAACGAGAAAAATTCGTCGAAATATTGCAAACGTACAAGAACTTGATGGGAATAATTGGAAGCCATTGATTGTTAAATTTGAGCACATGATTGCAAAAATCTTCATTCGATGGAGATTTCCGTTGTATACGCACCTGAACTTCTAAGGCATGATAAGCAAATATGAGGCCAAGCAGTATCACAGTCGACACGGAGATCAGGGTTTTCAGTGCAGTCGAGTAAAACGAGGCCTGAAACAAGAACAGTGAAAAAATTGAATGTCACATTAATATAACTTTGTTGGATTGAGAATTTCGATGAACAAATTCAAATATTTCGACGAAGTCAGAAGCTGAATAAAAAAATAGAGCTTTTCATAATGTGCTTGGAAATCAATGAGACAAGAGAGGAAACGTCGATGTGCAGAAAAATTCCAGGAATAATAAAAAAAAAAAAGTTTTTTCTCATCGCAACGACTGAAACTTGGCAGTTTTTCGTACATTCGTCGTTTTCCATTTGGTTGAACTTTGTTCAGATTTCTAAGTTATCATATTATTATACGCACACCCTCGACTGTCGTACACTCCAGCAGAATATGAACACAGATAAACGGAAGAAAGGATTCTCGTCGCGAGCAAATGGAAAGTTTCAAAGAAAACTGAAGAAGTCCCCGAGGGAAGAAGGATATTTTCAATTGACATTGCAAATGTTTGGAATTTTCTCGAGATTAGAATATCCCGTAACAGGGAGTTCTTCTTGCCCTGAAAGGGCTTTCGATTGTTTGAGAAATCTTTGGCTCCGACATTGCGGTAAAAAGAATTTGAGGTTTTATCTCCTCTTCGAAAAAATCGTTTGGAAATATCTCGTGAATTAACTCGGCAGCACTCAAATCGAATATACGGAGAGGAAGCCTCACGCAACAATATAGTGAAGTTTCCATTGGGGATTGAAATTTTCATTATGTCGGAAACGATGTTGGAGTGGGTACTAAATGAGCTCCGGTGAACATCAGAGAGACCGTGCATCGTTCGAAGGTTCGAGTGCATCTGCGCGTGCATCCCTGTGTTGTACACCGTGCATTGTTTCACTTTCTGCGGAAGTCAATGGAGAACGGGGCTACAAATAAGATAGATTTGATTGATTTCCGCCGAGCGAGTGAAAAAATCAACGTGTATTTACGGGGGTTCCTAAGCATTCGACCTTCATTCCTTTCGACTGGAGTAAAATCGCATTTTGCTTTGCAGCATTCCATTCTCGGCCATACACGAAAAAATGATGCATTCATATAGTTTTCAGGTGGAACAATATATTCGACGCGGAGGGGACGGAGCGTCATCGCGACGCAAAAATTTGCTGCGCACACAAATCCTTGACCAGCAACGGGGCTCTTCGTTTTCTCATTTTATCGAACAAATAATTTTAATATATATAAGACTTAAAATAGTGCACGCATAACTCATGATATGCGGTGCACAACAGAGCCGTATTTTCTCGGGTTACCACGACGATTCGATGTGGTCCTGCGCATGTCAGATTCGACCAGCAGGCATCCTCGACACGAGTGTAAACCCGAGTGAGCGAGAAAATCTAACGGAACAGTTGGTCACGCCCTGTACAATAAAAATTCGTCGTAATGATCGCCTCGGATTCCAACAAGGCTTGCTAATGCGCTCCAATTATGTTGCGCGCGACGTCACTTTTCTGTGCGAGGGTCGAGATAAAAATGCATAAAGTGTCGAAAAAGCATTAATTCATTAATTATTTCATAAACTTGAGAATTTTTTTCATAATCGTATATATTCGATGGTAACTTAGTTTCAGAGTGTATAATAAAAATAAAAAACCGTGAGTTTGCGTGTCGCCTAGGACCCGTAACATGAGACACGGAGACGGAGTAAAAAGAGTGGGTCGAAACGAAGAAATGTACGCTCGGAGCCGAGTCCAATTGCGCTCTTAATGAGTTTCCTTTTTCTCCATCTGCCGCCGCTGCTGCTGCTGCTGCTGCACGAGTATATTTTCTCAATTTGTTTCTCAATGAAAACGCGAAGCTTAGCTCATATTTCCGCTCCATCAAGTTGAGCGACAATTTGCAATAGTGAATTGCAGCACGATGATTCATCATCGTGCTGTTCCCATGCCCGAATCGGCCTGGTTCTTCGCTCGGTTGCATATAGATACGAATCATAAAATGTCATTCGTCATGAAGACGCTATGAGGAATCCTAGGGATTTTCAAGCTGTCCGAGCTCTTCATTCGTACACGATATTAATGGTCGTTGAAATTGATTACCTTGATGAATCTTAACTGCGTGTATACCTTGGTAAACGGACGGACAAGCGACTCTTTCTCCCAGTGCAGTTGAGCAGCGTTTTAAGGGCTTCTCTTTACAAATACCTTCATTTCTCTGCGGGAGCATATTCCTCTCGATCTTCCTTCGCTCGTGCCATCTTTCCAGCCTCGCTCGAGATCCGTGCATCCCTCCTCGCTCGTCTCTCCCCGCCGATTTCTCACGCGGTGTTGGAAACCGCGGAACCGGATCCTCCTCAGTACCATCAAGCTCGAAATTCATATCCTTGGACTTTGGCTCGTTTGCGTTTCACTCGTTAACAGCTCGTCGAGAACGTTCGGAACGTCGAGCACGTTGATCGAATCACCTATTTGCACTGACTTGTCTCTTTTGTTTCGACGTTGGAAATTCGACGACCGCGACGTTTGTAGCCTTATTTTCGTGTATCGATGTGAGTTTCTTTGTTTCAATTGACATGTGGTTATGTTGGAATCTCCTTAAGCTGCTGTTTAAATTTTAATTATTTATTAAGGGCGGGGCGACGTCAATTCGGTGAAAATTTTTTTAAGAATTTCTTTGGACGCTGCAGATAATATAAATCTATTTCGTCGATTGTGACATCATAGTACAACAATATGAACAAGATTTCCTGAATTTTGAAAACTCGAATATTCATAATTAACTCGATGGTAGCAGAGGCACTTCGGAAAAAGTTGTTCACCCGTTAACGGTGTAAACCGAAATCTACTCGATTGATCCTCTTGAAATTTGGCATGGTACCTTCTTACACAATTGACCAGGTATCTACGATAGCTTTTTTCCAATTTTTCATAATTATTAGTTTTACAATAACAAATAGGCTTATTTTTTAGGCGAAAATCAGTGCTCTCACTTCCAAGTGTCATAAAGAATCGAAAAAAAAAGTCTCGTACTTAATCAATTGTGTAAAGAAGTGCGATGCCAAATTTCAAAAGAATTGGTTGAGTAGATTTTGTTTTATGCTGTTCACCGATGGACAACTTTTTTCTGAGTGCCTCTGAAGATTTGCTACCATCTCGAGTTAATTATTGATGTTCAGGTTTTAAAAATTCCGCAAATATTGTTCATATATTGTAACATGAAGTCACAATCAATAATAGAGGACCCGCCGCCCTTAAATTTTCGATAATCTGACCTGAAATTTCGCCAATCTATTCGCGTCCACTTTTACTTTCCTGCGGCTAAACGAAAACCTGTTATTTGTAGAAAATTCGAGTTCGTCAAAGTTAAAAACACATTTTGTATTGAGATTATTGAATTCGGGATCATGCGAGCTGATTCGGAGTACTTTACGTGGAATCGTAAGTTCGACGAAAAATCTTTGACATTTATGAACTCGCATAGAATTTATAGCCACAAGTTTTTATTTTATCGTTGTAGTTATTTATCTCAAGTTTTTGCTCTTTTGGATCGAAGGGTAGGTAAATTTGTTCGTAGATAGGATCGATCTTTCAATATTTGCAATTCAGCTCTTGCAGCATTTCTATGAGGGTAGTTTAGTGAAGTCTTATATAGGTGTGTCTGTGTGTGTGTGTGTGTGTGTGTTTATGCTCAGGAAGATCCAATTTTTCTTGTAATTCTCTTGGAGTGTAGATTTAGCTCATGCATCGATGCATGTTGATAGAGCACTAGAGAATACACGGGCTTTTCCCCAGCTTTATATTCTTGTTGGTGTGTGTGTGTGTGTGTGTGTGTGTGTGTGTGTGTGTGTGTGTGTGTGTGTGTGTGTGTGTGTGTGTGTGTGTGTGTGTGTGTGTGTGTGTGTGTGTGTGTGTGTGTGTGTGTGTGTGTGTGTGTGTGTGTGTGTGTGTGTGTGTGTGTGTGGGCGTATCTGAAACTCGGTCGATTGGTCCACGTCGCCGAAGTTAATTAAGCTGGACCCTTCGTCTTTGCACACAAGTTCACACACATACGTTCGCACGCGGGATAGATACACACAGACGCGCACACACACACACACACACACACTTTTGCTGCTGCACTGTCTTCTCTCCTTTCTCTTTTCATCGTCGAGAACGTGGCCACTTTATCGTCTGATCCTCTCCCCTCCCTTCGGCAAAAACTTAAGTGATTAATCGTTTGTCGAATTAAATCTTCAACATGCTTAATTAACGAGTGAATATCGCCTTTATATTTTCATTATTTGAATATATGAGGGATCGAGAGCAGTGCATTTAAGGGGTGGGCACTCGTCCGACACTCCCGAGTTCCCCAACGTCGCATTTTTCTCGCGTATTCATCTTCATTTTTATTTATTCTCATGAAATATCGTAACGGATATATATTTTCCATCAATTGTCAACATTCCAAGCTTCCGATATGAGGCAAATAATAGATCGCGCTTCGTCCTTGACCCCCTTACAATTATTCGGGGATTTTCGTCGACGGACACATTCCTCGTGCGCTCATCGAATATTTATAGAATTTACAGTAGAAGATCAAAACGAATAGAGCTCGAAGGGACCGGGAGGCGGTGCGGGCGGTCGGGGAGGCAGCGAGAGAGGAGGGCGAGTCGTTAATAACGAAATGCGTGTCTCTCGATGGCACGATCGTTTGTCCTTGATTATTCAGTTTTATTGGACGTTGTTTTACAATCGTTTTTTTTCCTTGGTCGGGAGAGAATCATTCTCAACATGGATTTATCGTTGTTGGTTGAAATTACAGGATAATAATTGAGTCGAGAGTGAGAGCTCATTCGTTATATATCAATGGCCTTGGAGCACCGTCCGGACTCCAATAAAATCTGTTCCGGAAATGAAAAGTTCAATATACATGCGCGCGGGCGGGCGCGCGCGTGCGAGAGACAGATTGAATCGCTCGATTGTCAAACATTCGATCCACTCGATTTTGTTATACTCCTGAATATTTTCCCCTTCGTGTGGCCCACCCGAATGCAAATTGCTATTTCGATGAATATACACATTCAATATTTTGGGAGATTCGAAAAAAAATGGCTCACAGGCGAACCAATTCTTCACAATCGATCAAGTGTCGAGGTTGATCTTTGGCTGCGCCGAGCATCGACCTCCAACATCTTTTACAGACTCCTCGAGGGTCTTGATTACATTTTAATTTAAATTTGTAATTAAGGGCTCGGCAAAGTTTGGCTTGCACGGGGTCATACGCCGGGAGGACACGTTCTCCCACATTATTAATCGGTAAGAAGGTTAATCGATAATCCACATTCTTACACATGTCTACAATGCAGTCGTTGTACACCGACAAGCGGGTGATCGATAAGCTCTCAGCACACCGTTCCAACATTTTCGGTAAATACTCTCCGACATCAGTTATTTCCTCAGTCGATCCGCTCATGTCTTCTAAGAAGCACTTAAACTTTTTTACAATGTGTTTAACCTTGTGCGAATGAAGATATTTTAGCTGCGGGGAAGACTGCAACGACGTTTCCGTGAGTCGAAGCATTCGGGCTGTAAGTTTTTGCACTTTTTTGGAAATTCTGGCAAAACGCTTAGAAGTGGAGCGAAAATGTATAGAAACGATTTTCTTGAGCAGTTTCCTATGAGAAAGTTCCCGCGGAGGGAATGTTCCAGCTGCAGCCGTTCCGTTTCGAGAAGCCTCGAAACAAATTCGGTTCTGCTGAGATCTACTTTCGAACTGAATCACCAAACCGTTTAACGTTATCGTTTATCATCGATCGTGAATAACTGAAATACTTGTAATTCGAATTCAGGCCTTGCGCACGAGAAAAGTGGAAAGTGCACTTTGCCAAGTCTTCTGACGGGGGATCGAAGCGACTTGGAATAACGTACAACGCAACACGCTCATTCGTACACATAAAGTACATAAAGCCTCGTGAAAGCGCAGCTAAAAACTTTTAAGGCCGTTGAATTAATTACAAAGACACAATATCGACGCTTGAGCGTTGTGCGCTTCCGTCGATTGAGTTTTCCGCGATTAATCGCATCAACGTCATTCAATTATTGCGGCGTCAATGAGCGAGAGACTACAAAACAGGATAAATTGTTGGAAAATTCAGAAAAGTCAATTTTTCAAGAGCCTCGTCGTCCTCGTCGTCGTCGTCGTTGCGAGAAGCAGCGCGGAGCCTTGAAATTCTTTAGTTTCATTCAACGGCGTAATGTTACACTCACTATTCGTTTGAAAGAGAGACGCAGAAGTTGACAAAGTGGAGACAGAGCACTCTTTTCTCACCCCGAGGACTATTCAAATTTATTTTATAGAGAGTCCCTCCGAGAGCAGAAGTATTTTGTGACAATAGCTGAGAAAGATAAAGAGGGCGAGAGAGAAAGAGGGAGGAGAAGAGAGCCCATAGAAAATTCGAACAAAGCACGCGGAGGGACGAGTGTCGTCACTCGATGCTTTAAGAGCAAAAGCTTGTCGAAGAAGAATGAATTACATAAGCCCTGCTCCTTGGGTCCCATCGCTCCTCAATTATCTAACATCATTTACCATCACTGATCCTCCGAACTCGTCGCGAGTTTACGTTATTCTCGAGGTACATTCTTCTCGTCTCGCCTTTCCCCTTTTTTTTTACGTCTTCACCCTAAAAGCTCAAAAATAAGCTCCGTTTAGTCCACAAACTATACGCATATGGAGAACGCAACCGTTTTTTTTACTCAGCAATACCTTTCAAAATGGAAATATAGATTGGAAGCGAAAAATGTATTTTTTGGCCAGGGAAGTTCGCGGAGGAGAAGCAGCATCGATCCGACAGCGGTGAGGCCTTATTCGATATCATCTGTTTCTCAATGAAACAAACAAATTCCTAAAAAGTTTCATCATATCTGTTAAATTCTTATTCTAAGATTTCGATATTCTGCATGAAAAATCCTCGGCACTGCAATCTTCGGTACTCAAAATATCATTTAATCTTCCCTTCATTGGAATTTCTAGAGATAGCTGATCATGCTACACGTTTAATAAACTACTTTGAAGTACGGAAGTTAAGGCTACGAAGTTTCCAAGGGAACGAAACTCGTCACTCATTCTTCCGCTCTTCCATTGCAATTTTTTTCTTCTCTTTGACAAACGGAAAGAAAATTTCCGAGCCCACGCGGATCGATTCTGGCAGAACTTTTGTTGGAACTACAGAAAATAGCAAAGTCTCTCTTACTCTCTTTCTCTGCTATATAAATACAGCAGAGAAAGGGACTAAAACTCATTAATATTTTCTTCCATCCGTTGATACACGAATACATAGCTATGTATATTCCGTATATCGGGCTTTTTCGCGATGGGATAGAGCGGAAGTTATACAGACTCAAAGGGAATAAGTTTATGTTGGAAAACGCCTGTACACGAGAGCGTGGAGGGTTTATTACGTAAGATGTCAATATCGAAGGGGAAAGATAAATAAAAAAGTGGAAAGATGGCAGCCCGGATTATTTTTTTCCACAGGGATCCATGTGGGTTCACAATCTTCTCTACTCACGGAGAGGAAGACAACTGCGTCGAGGAGAGGAAGGGAGAGAGAGCGAAAAAGATAAAAAAGTAGGTAAACATATTTTGGAGATACTCGGCTTTCTCTGGGGCTCCCCTTTAGTCTCGACTTCTTAGCAGGATTATAAATCCGTCATTGATATAAATGTAGCTCATGACAGGCCCGATATATATCTCGGCATCGATACACGCGTATATATGTTTAGAGCCGATATTAGTGCGGCGGGAATTCTCAGCCCCAAAAAGCTTTTTTACCAAAGCTTCAGGAGCCAAGTCAAGCGTCGTGAGGGCTTCTTCCCGGTTTGGCCCTGCTTCGAGCGGGAGAAAAAGGGCAGCTAAGGGGCAGCGAAAGCGGGGAAAAAAGTCGGAACCGTCTCTCGTTTTCACCCCTCGCATTTCTCTCTCTCTCCTTCCCTGGGAGAAGAGAAACCTCGGAGCACGCGATATCCTCTCGATTCTTCACGTTTCACGGTCCAGCAACGAAAGACACCGACAAAATATCGCGTTGAAAGGCTCCGCAGACCAGACGCGAGAGACGTCGCTACTCGTTGAACACGTTACAAACGCCTTTAGGACGCTTTCCTCCCTTTTTGTTTTCTTTTTTCTGCTTCACGCTCCTTTTCCTTGCAACGTTATTCTCGAGTAACCCGTTCAAGGAACATAAGTATTGGGTGCGTCCACCCACGCGGTACACTCGAAATATTTTCTTCTTTTCAAATTCTTGCCTCCTGGAATGAGGAGCTTAATGTTCGGGCTCCCCGGCACCGCCTCGTTACGTAATTCCTCATTAATTATGCAACGGTTTACAACGTTACATTTAATACTCAATCATCCGATCAATTTGTTGTGTAATATCTTCTTGTTCAAATTACGTAACAATCCCGAGTGACGCAGTACAAAACTAATGATGCCGGAGTCACGTGCAGATATCTCAAATACTATCATCCCCTCATCTCGACATTTGAAAATGTTTTTGACAGCTTCACCCTCGTCTGCCTCTTTATATCTTTTGTGATCGACGTACTCGTCCTGTGCGCTGCTTGCATCGCGAATTTCTCTCCGTGTACCTCTTGCATAATCGTTCCATTTTATCTACGCACGGGGCACACATCAGAAAAAAACAGTCGAATTTCGAGAACAAACGGTTTTTCACATAAACTTGTAAATGCCTCAATGAACTTTGAACTTTGTCTGTATACCCTCTGTTAAAAGGTATTGGGAAAAATGTGAATTCTTCGTCACTTCGAGGACCCGCAAAGATGTCACACTTATTATGCGAAATCCTCGGTAATTCCTCAGCATTTATCAAAAGGTATTTTCAAAAAACCAGTCATTTCCGATTAATTATTCTCGCGATTCTCGCAATATACTTGCCCTTCGTTCACTGCATTGAGGAGAATCGAACACGAGCTCCCTCTCTCTCTCTCCCTACCCTTATTGAATTCAACTTGAGCAATGAAGGGCACAGGAATGAAGAGCACTCAGGCACACCTATATACATTGATGGGTATATGCACATCTGTATACAATATTCATTAGATATATATAGAGTTAAACATCGACTATACGTGGGGGCTGGCGGCTTCTTGACCGCTTTAACAAGGGCTTGTAAAGTAACTCGAACTACATTGGTGCAAGCGAGAGACACTGAAAGTGTGGGGGGACGAGGAGCAGAGCACGTGTCTGATATATTCCTACGTAACATTGTTTACAGGCATTACATATTCCGGTTTATGCACATATCCTGTGCATCTCGTGTGACGTCTAATATACGTAATTTTATTGTTTATTTATGCGAGAACGGTATCGTTGAATTAACGTCGTCGCGAAAATACTCGCGTCTTTCAAGTACTTTTTTCACAATTAGCTACTTTCTTTTTCTATTTCTTCTTATATTTTTGGTGCACTTTGAGGCTTTTACTTCGTCCAATGCGCAATTTTCCAACTTCTTCATGCAGTTTAATTTGTTTTTTGTCTTTATCGAGCAATGCGTGGACACGTTTTTCAATTATATTTGGTTTCTTCATCTTCTTTCTGTTCTGTCAATGAGATTGCGCTTCGTTTAGATTCTTTTGATTAATGATTATTCGCCCTTTTCAGACTGTTAAAAAATGAGTTTCATCGAGCTTGCGAAACACCCGGTTCCTCAAGGGGTTTCGGTTCTCTCAATCGAATAATATTCGGTTTCGGATGAGTATTAATGTGCTCTTGAAATTAGACGAAATTATTTGTAAATGCTGAAATGATGTTACGGTCGATCCAGCGAAGCTGCGGTGCAGCTGGACGAGTTCGCGCTGAGGCCACGAAATATCATCGTTTCGTCAATTTCACAATTGCTATCATTCGCAGTTGGAAAGATCAAATCAGCTCGAAACCGAATTTCCGTCGAGCTGATTGAATTTCGAGCAACGAACAAGATTTTTTTGGTCCTCCGTGGCTGAGGAAAATTAGTCGAAAATTCGAACTCTATTCACTGGCTTTTAGCTCGGTCTTCAAAAACTCAGCAAAACTGCCTCCCGCTTGATGATTGATGCGAGAGCCGGTGCCTGACAAGCGGTCGCCAGCCAAGTTCCCAGCGCGCATCGTTCCCAGTCTCAATCGGCTTTTATTTCCGTCCAAACATTCCGTCATACTTTTTGTATTCCCCAAGTGCGTAATCACGTTTTCAATTTTTTTCTCCCTCGACAATCCCGTCGTCCCCGTACGATCCCGTTGTACTCGCGATTCGTCATTATTTTCGTAAAAAAAGTCCCGAGCGTAACAGAATGAACGGCGTGTTTCGCGCACGAGTTATTCCTGGCAAAGTATTACTCAGCATTGCGATCCTCGCGGAGCGAGATTCGATAGAAAAGAAAATGGAACATTTTTCACCGGGAATGTGTCCACGCTGAGTTGCCCAGCACGTCGCAGTCGTCTGGGAAAAATACACTTTTTCAATAACACTGCAACCACCGATTCCTGCAATTATTCACTCTGATTAATTGGAATTTCATTATCAATGAGGCGCAAGCCTCCTCGTTTCTCAAACCGTCGAGTCAAACCTGACCTGCTGAGAATCTAAATAATCCACCGCAGCCTGACGTTAATAACGAACTAATAAACATATTTTTGTCGATGCATGTGAATATCGGAGGTGCATAAACAGGAGAAGCAACCGGAGAGGTGATTATGCTCCGTCGCGGAGAAGCTTTTCTCCTGAGCAGGTGTGCGTCGAGCCTCCTCACGTTTGTATACGTTTATGCTTCGACTGAGCCTTGGAGTGTGCGCGAGTGTGTATTTTCTGTTCCTGCATCGCTGTGTATCGGAATGCAGAGTCAGCCGAGCGCGTAATTAGCCCTCGCTCGCGTCTTGCAATGTGTCCCTTGGTGTATATACGTCGCGGGAAGCAGAACCCTTTTGCGAGCGAGGAAGGATGCGAGACGGGGTGCGTCTCGCGTATCGTTAATGCCCGGGCTTCGTCTCGAGGCTCTCCCGAGTTAATAATCCAATACGAAAATTCGATGCCTGAATTCGTCAGACATCTGTGAGAATTGGGTCAGACGAATTCGCACTGCACGCTCTGCTTTAAATTCCTCGATCTCTTTTCCTTTGCTCGAAAAAGACTAAAGATTCGACTATGGGGAACGTTTTTTTTTCGTACTTTGCGCACGCGGAAGCCAATCTACGGGATGAAAATGAATAATTCGAGCGATGCTTCGTCCTGGATTTTCCTATTTTCTTCAATATTTGGGGAATTCGATTTCGATGAAATACTTTTTTCTCCCGATCAGACCGACGCCTCATAATTATGACGTTGAAATTAGCGTTGCTTCGAATACAACGAACATTTCTACTGTTCGCTCTCCCTCTCGTTCGTTTAAGTATTTAAATTATTTGGAGATTTTATCTCAAAATTAGAATGATGGTCGTTAAAAAAAGCTCTGCCAATTTTCATACTGCTGGATAGAACATTGTGAGGATGGAAAAATGAAGTTTCGTTGCAGCCGAACGATGCAAACTTCAGCTCCATAAATAACTGACCATCGTAAAAACGGATACATTTAGAGATTCTTCTCGTCGTACCTGGTCATGGCATATCTTTTCATTATCTTCCTCTGCTCGTCCTACTTTTTTCACATGGACAGCTAAATTGTCTGCAGCAAAATGGACGCCTGCTTTTTCAGGATGAGATAAGCTTTCGAAAAAATTCCATTCGTGCCCTCCAATCTTCGCGTAATTCAATTGTATTGGACCAGCATTTGCTGGTGAAACAAGCTTTTTACGTTGTTTTTTTTCTCTTCAATTCACCGGGAGGAAACATAAATATTTATTGTTGCAGCAGACACCCTTCGAGAATGTAAAGCAAATCTACTCTTTGGCTCGTTTTTAAACGAAATTTATCATATGCAACTTGCAAAGGTTGCGATTTGATATTATAAATGTTAAGAATCGCAGAGGGAATTGAATGTAGAAAGAAATGTAGGGACAAACCTTCGTATAAACTCCAGCGCTGGAGAGCTCGTTCTCGATTACCATGACGATGATCCCGAACATTCCCATGACGAGGGCGTAGTCGCTAATGCGTTTTCGCTTCTCGAAAAGTGCCTTTCGGCGTCCTAGTCGATAGCCAACGTTTGGCTTGTGTTTCGATGCGGGTCCTATGCTACCGGACGGACCCTTCATCGGACCACCACCGAGACCTCTCTCGTCCATGTACCTCGGATATTCCGAGTGTACCCCGACCAGGGCAATACCGGCTTCGTCGCCACCACCCCCACCGATAACAGCCCCGACGTTGCTCCCACATCCACCACCGACACCACCGGGCATTCCCGCTCCACCCCCGCTGCTGCTCTTCATCGCACCGGGAATCGAGAGAGTCGAGACTGGCTTCCGCAGCTGTAACATTACATCATTTACACGTTCCTCTTCCAATTCCATTTCACAATCACCAGCGACCTTTCTTTCACACACTAAATCTCCTTCAAACTCCCTTTTTCCCTGATCGAACGCTCCTTTTTTCTTCGCAATCGAGCGACCGCTTCAATTTCAACTTATTCATTATTCCAGCCGCAATGTTCGTGGGTAACGCATGCTATTTTTCGCTGCTTTTATTTTTCTCCCGTCAAAACAGTCCAGGCAATAATACTAAAAGGCTGCATTTTCAATTCGATTATATTTAGCCATTCGAAATAACGTGCTCATCTATTCTACTGCGTGCCGCATATTTTCATGCACTGAAGCGGATGCAAATTACACTTTCCATGTGCTAAAATTACTAAAAAAAACGTGAAAGAAAAGAAGCGTAAGAAGAAGCTTCGTTAAATACGTCGAATGAAAATTTTTTACTTTCGTTCAAAAAAATCGTGCAGTTGCACCAATTATTTGCTCTATTACACCAACCGAAGACAGACATTGAATCGACTGAACGAATTTTGGTGCATTTTTTGTTGAGTGAACACGAAATCTGCTTCATCAAATATGGAACAGATATTTGGTGTAACTTGATATTTTGCTATCGGCATATTTTACAAAGCCATTTGTTTCGATCAACTTTTCTTTCATCCGAAAATACATTTTTAGGGAATAACGTGCACTAACGATGCTGGGATGGGTCGATTACGTCGTTCCATGATCATGAATCCGGTGAACGAGTCTTCGGATGAAAATTTGCATGGTAAATATTTGTCGAGTATTTTCATTCATTTATTATTTGTTTTTTGTTGGACGAAGTGGACCCGACGCTCTCGTTGATTGATCGCTTTCCAAATGTCCACGTTCGGCTTGCCTTATTTTCCTTCCTTCCGAAATCTATGAATAATTATTGAGGGGATTCGGGCGCTCTCGGGAGATAAATCGAGAGGCTCGCGCGATGTGCGAATGATCGATGCACTAAATACGGAGTCATTGGGGTGAAAAATGAGGAACAAATATGCTTTTTGTTTGGCTATGCTCGCGTCCGCAAGCTTCATACAACTTTGAGCGCCGTCTCGCTCAAATCGCTTGCGCACCTACGGCATTTAATGTCCTTTTGATACTCCCTTCCGAAGCGTCCGCGTCGCTCGGGTAAAGCTATTGTAAAATCAGAAAATAGTACTCACAAATTTATTCACAAATGAAATGCCGATTATATTCGGCGATGAGTTTACGCTGCGGAGAAGTTGAGAGGAAAATTTTTTCTTTCAATCCTCTTATACAATAATGAAGTTCATTTCACTGCAGGAAATCGCAGCCCATTAAAGGAGCGTTAGACTCCGACGTGGCTATTATTGATAGATGAAACTCGAGCAGATGTGCCTGAACAGAGAGAAAGAAAAGAAGAAGAAGCAAGCAGCATTCGAGCAGCTGACGAAATTCGCGATAATTAAATCATCGTAGATTCTCGTAGTTCTTGAAACTTGGTGTGTTAATTAATGAATGAGTATGAATGCTGCAGGCTCCTTGGAATACGGAGACATTCGATCGACGCGGTTCAATTTGCATGAACGAAAATTGGCGCGACGAGGAAGTAATTTCTTAACTCTTTCGAATTGTCGTCGTATATACGTCGAAATAAGGCGCTGGAGATAAAGAAATTCAGTGGTTACAGCGCCTGCTGTGAATGGCGCATGAAAAAAGGACGTTGGAAAATGGCTCTTTGAGGCAAACTAGATTTAGAATATTTGAATGAATCAGGAACGGGTTAAAGGATTGGAAAATGAATGAATCAGAGCTAGTCCCCGAAATGAAGGTTCGTCAAAGTGAATGGAATTAAGGCTTCACGCATATTTAAGGCCAATCTTAGAGAGCGACGGGAAGAATATAAAATTGGTAAAGTCCTCGGGTTTATCAGGCGAACTTGGAGTAAATTTCCATTAGGGGCCAAGAGGCGGGAAAGAGAGAAAGTACAGCGAAACGTTCGCGTCTCCTTTGCTCCACTCTCGCATCGTTCTCTTCAACCTCGAGCCCCAACGTCGCGTAGTTTTTTTTCCTCTTTTTCGTCCGTTTTTTCCTCATCTCATCTCATCATCTCCGCTGTACTTTGGCGATGAAAAATTGATTTTCCCTTTGAATATTGACCGTACGACCGATCGTGCGCTGGCACAAAGTCGTGGACGCCTCCGACACCTGCTCGTTTTTGCGCCTCTCTTTCTCCGTCGCGTCGCCAAACGAACAATGAGAGAGCAGAAAAACTTGGTCGAGCACCAGGATGCAGGCGCCGGAATATCACAAAAAATGACTCCGGTTTTACGAGAGAATTTGAAGGGACGCAAAAGAGAGTGATAAAGGCGGAGACTTTATCATTTTTCCCTGTTTTCCTTCGATGCACCTCAGGAACGAGTGAGTTTTTCATTTACCTACAAAAATCAGGGGTCCCAAACGACAAAAATTCAGCTGCATTCGGCCTTCGAGTCTTCGAGACTGAGCTCGTTATTCCGTAAATCTATCCGGACGCGAGCAAACGCCGTCGAGAGAGCGTGGCAAAGTTCAAGCATCGCCGAGACAATTCGCGTTCGTTTGCACAAGCGTTGAGCGTACTTTTTATATTTCGACCAAACACAAAAATGATCATCGAACGGTCTCTAGTCGCGTGAATTCTCTCAATTCTGGAAGTCAACAAACGTTCCGAATGAGAGCCCGAAGCCCCGAACGTTCCCTCATCTTGAAATTCAACTCGAAAAAAAACATTTGCTCTTCCCACTGTTGCCTCTCGGTCCATCGCGCGATCACAGATCGTTTCTCGTACACACGCTGAGTGTATCAGTTACGCCGACAGTTGTGGTCAATAACTCGATGCAAAATTGAACTGCTTCCCGAAATTCGATATTTCACAGTAAAAACAACCTCGACAAGCCCTATGTACAGAGAGCTCCGTAACAAATGGGATCGTAAGGTTATGATTGATACACGAGAAATTCGCTGATACGGGATTCCTATCGCGTTCCTGATGCACACGTGTAACCCACTTCCTCCCGCGTCTCTCCATAACTCCCGAACCGGCCAATACAAGCGTCGGACGCACGTAGGTGCAGAGATCTTCCTCGCGTCAATTTACGAGGCACGTTCGATCGAAGCTTTCATTGAACCTCAGTTTTTCCGCCACTTTTATAACGACTGGCTTATACCACAGTTTCGGTCTTCTTCGCGCGGTTATTTACAGGTAAAAACCTTTCGATCGTACTCGATGCTTCAGACTCGATCGTATATGCTAGGAAGCACTTTTACTCTCGTACTGCTTTCCATGCTTTCTTTTCATTTCGCACTGAACGAGGGGAAGCTTTGATTCTTCTGTTTTTCGCATCGACACTCGGCTTTTTTTCATTTTTATGAGCATCGATTCGCAGTATGAGCTCGTATCGGGCTGTCTCGTCGTTGAAACGCGTGTGGGAAAATGAAACGCGTTCACTTTTCTTAAGGTTACTCAACGGGCTTTCGGGAATCGATATCGACCGGGCACTCGTGTGCATCGCTGTCCGTTCGTGTACTTACGAATTTCTTAACTTTCGTGGTCTCGTGTTTCTACACACCGGTCGTCTCATTTCTGAAGGAGTTTGTTTCAATTTTTTACTTTAACGCCCCCGTTGCCTCTGGGCCGAGTGTCAGCAAAAGGTGTTTTGTGGCATTCGAACGAGATGAGGACTTGAAAATTGTATGTCGAAGTACGAGAATGCGTTTCGGTTCCTCGCTGTACGCCCGGAAGCAATAATACTTCAGGAAGTTTCGGAATGATCGTTGCCCGGAACTCTGCAATTTTTCGAATCGAACTTGCGATCGTTTCAACAAACTCGCTATGAAAACAGGCAGAAAGTGCCACATTTTTTGGCGCAACGTCAACAAAACTCTTAACATTTCAAATTTGAAACTACCCGCACGCATATAGTTTGACATGGTCAAAATAAATAAAACAGAAAATTCACTCTTACTCGACGCGATACAGCTGTAGAAACGATCAAACGTTCACAGAACAATTTCTGAATATTTAATCGATCGAAAAGTGCCAACTTTTATCCGCGAGAACCTTCGATACTTCGCATATTTGAAAGCGAACTTTCCAGCAGTACCGTTTCCATATTCTCTCCATAAAATTCAGCGCGGAACGTGACATCTTTCGGTGTAACAGCAATTCGATACCATTTTATTGGCGGATCACCTCGGTGTTTGAAAAATTTTCATAAAAAATGATCTCGTTTTTCGTGTGCGAAACTTTTGATGACCTTTGAGCTTTGAAAATATGAGACTTTTGTCAAAGTCAAAGGTGAAACGACCCACGATTTGGGGGTCTCTTTCCATTCGACGATCTTCCAAGTGCTGAAAGGCTCACGATTTCGAGGAATCTCGAATGGCCAATTTCGAATTAAATTCTTCGATAAAATAGTCGTATAGAAAGTGCTCAAACACTGGGAGATCAGTGAGTGCTCATTTGGAGCAAGTTTTCGAGTCTTTGGCTCCTGCAAACGGTGAGTAAATTCACTATTTTTTAATCGGAGAACAATGAGGAGGAGGATTATGTTCTTACGTGATCGGGGCGAAAGCAATGGGGCGTAGTTCGCACGTGCGGAGACAATTAAACTTAACGCGTGTAGGAGGAAGCTCGCTGATCGTCTCAGCCGCCCTCTCACGAGTGTACAGAAACTCGCGAGACTAACAAATACGGTTGAAGGAAAATTGAACGTGCCGAAAGTTAGGGCGGGCACGTGTTTCTCGAGAGGCCTTTGTACGGACAACCGGAAGTCCTATTCCCTGTGTACCTCGAGTTCTATACCGGAAACAAAACTTTTGTCGAAAATAGGGGCTAAACTGAGGCTCGATTGTTCCTCAATTCGTGACTCGAACTTTGAGAGGAAACGATCTCGAGGCGAGTGAGTATTTCGATAGCAGAATCGTCATTGAATAAATTTAGGAGAATAAACACAAATTTTCATCAACATTATTCACGATTTTGTGGAATTATCATTTTCATGTTTCAAACGTGTATCTTTTTCGGTTTTCTATCGCTGCAACTCGCCACTCGTCGCATCCAGCTGGTTCAAGCCATGAGAAATACCGCCATAAAAACTGCCTTGCCGCGTTGAGTGATCGATGCACGAGCCTCTGTCGATCTCGATTAGAAAATGGATGAAATCGAACACGTATTATGCCGAGTTTGGAGTCACGAAGCAGGGAGTCTCGTCGAGGACGAATTTTCAAATCGTCTCGGTGAGAATTCGTTCGGACATTTTTCTCGTGCGGATAAATCAAATGGCCCAACGCCAAAAATGAGAGTGAGGCGAAAATGCTGCTATTCCTGAAACGTCCTTCGTCGTTCTTATCCCCAGCAGCATATTCGTGTGTGCCATCAACGCGGAAAAGAGAGACGGGAGCCTTCGCATCTTTATATATCTATAAATATTCACGGCTGAGAAGTTTTACAGCTTACGGCGTTTGCGCGATAATACCTGACCGGGTACTCTCCTTAACCGGGTGAAAAGTTTCGGCGCCTGGTGCACCGAAAATATTCTGATAAGTCGGGTCAGGGGAAGCGAACAGAGGGAGGGGGGGCTTTCGGCTCTCCTTTTTTAGCTTCCTCTCTGCAGTTGTAACTCGCCGGAAACGATCAAGTCGTAAAATCCGCGGGAAGAGGAGCGCGGCAGGCAGGGGTAGGGCAAGTTCAACAGTCCGCGATGATGTAGTGGCGATCCATGGCGCCGGCTGACCGGAATATTACATATAATAATGGATAATCCTCGTACTAGTAAAAATATAACATCGCTCGCCCGTTATACGTCCTAAAATTCACATAAAATACCGATAAAAAACGCTTCCCGAGTTCGTACGTACATAGCCACTTATCAATACGAATTCGTTTGCTGGTGCCATGACGCGAAAGGGCGTAAATGGTGCTCTCCTGGTGCTCTCTTCCCTAGACGAGATATAAATTCACGAAAATTCATTTAACGATGAATTTATATGCTGATTTACGAGGCTGAAGAAAACACTTGATCAAAAGGCGCCGTCAATGGTGACAGTTATTTTTTTAACGCGCTTTTTCCATCCGAGTTTTTTGTTATTTTATCACATACGTTTGAATCGATTGCATGGGAAAACCGCCTCAATTCATCGTCCTTTATTCTCCGAGCGATCTCTCTCGTAAAAGCTCCGGGATGAATTTAGTAACGCGCTAATTAATCGATCTTCGATATCGCGCCACTTTGTCTCATTTTATAATCGAATCGGGAAACACGATTCATAAGTTTGTTATCGCAGCACTCTCGTTACTTCGGTTTGAAAAATTAATAGATTTTGTTATCGGGCTGCTCGCTTCAACATCGTAAATGAGATTTCCGGGGGGCCCACGCATTCGTTGGAGAGTCTTTCGCGTCGTGGAGGCTTCAGGAATCTCGTCGAAAAGGGAGGAGAGTCGGTGTACGTTTATCCTTCCACTTTTTGTCGGGAACAAAGGGCTTGGGAATCCTCGAGCTCATGCGTGAGTGAGTGTGACACGATGGGGGCACTTCACGAGAACTTGCTCGTTGGACGAGGCAAAAAATACGGCAGAGCTTTCGTGAGCTTGAGCGGAAAATGCATTCGAAGAAACGAGGCTCTCCCGTTTACTGTGAATATATTCACGAAGCTTGATGGACTCGTTTGGACATTTTTTAAGGTCGATCGTCAAGCGGGCGTTCAAAGGACGCTCCAAATCTCCGGCTCACGCGCAGCGTTGCCCCTTCTTTATCTCCATACACTTTACGATTCAATAAAAAAGCGGCGGTGACTGCAGCCACCGCAAGTCCCAGCAAGCTCGCCGTCACCTGCTCTTCCGCGGTGTATAAAACTTGAAACTGTCCCATCCCGCAGGACTGTCGTCCTGGAGATGATCGCGTCCGGGCGCGAAAGGCACGCGGAACAAGTATTCGGTCAAGAGGGAAAGACTGGAATAATACGCGAGGCTCCTGATAAGAGACTTTTATATGAAAAGTAATTTGAGCCCGAGGGAGAGATAAAGGGGCTGTTTCATTCGCTGAGATAAAATGTTTGGATCCGACGCAGGGCGAGGTGAGGCAAGAAGAGGGAACGAAGGCGGGCGAGGGGGCAGAATTATAGTGCCTGCTCATTGAGACGGTTCATAATAGCGTGTCCATTGAAACACTATGAGAATGATACGAGCTCGGAGAGGAGAAACCTGTATCAATATGAACTTTATTATTCGTAATTTCGCGCGAGGACAATGAGACGAGCCGAGCCGTGTACGGCATGTAAAAGATGGCAAAGGTTCATCTCGCCAGGGGAGGCTCTGATGCTGCATCAGGACTTTTTTTTAGCTGTGCGCGTTGCGACCCAGCGACCTTTATATCGGAGGGTGGCAGGGCCAAGATGGATAAGAAATGCGAGTGGAAACGATACGCACGCGTCGAATGCAAACACGTACTTTCGGTTATTGGTTTTCTAGAATCCATTTAATGGGTATGCCAGCCGCGGCAGTAGAGCGAATCAATTTAATCATAAAAACACCGAGTCCAGGGCCCAGGGCGCTAATGACACCTCGAAATTAAGTGTAAAAAAGAAAGCGTATTTACACGTAGGAAAGTATAGAAATAGAATGAAACGTTAGCCTAATGTACTTTGATGAAAGCCTCTGGTAATCGTGGGGCCGGAAATACATGTCTAATGACCTTTGCGAAGGGACGACCGGGAGAGACGCTCCTGGATAAAGTCAAGGACGCAAATGGTGCTGAGGGGAACGAATACGGGAATACGGGAAAGAAAAAGCGAGAATTAGAAAAGAGAGTGAGTGAGAATGAGCTTAATGAAAGAAAAGAAAGGGAGAAATGAGGCCTGTAGTCATGGCAACCTCTTTCGCTCAGACGGATTCTGTCTTTGTTTAATCCAAACCCTCATTGACCGCGGAGACCTCGCCCTTAGATTATAAGTCGATATGGCCGAGATGCTGGTAAATCGGCCCCGTTGGGGGAAGGTTGATGACTGAGAACGAGGCTTTTACAGATATATTTTGGCTTCGTGACGTCTTACAAAGCTCCCTTCGGATATATAGCACTCCAACGACTGCTCATATCCCGAGCTTTAATCAATAAAATCGTAACAAGGTAGTAGAATGAAGTAAACTCACCGGTTGTGAAAACCTAAGACAGGCGAAGAAATAGTTTCAGCCATGCAAATAATGAGCGTCGTGCTGATAAGGCGAGGGAACGTTTTCTCTGCGCGTTCCATAAATTCTCGTCGCGACGTATAAACGTTTTATCGAAATCCAACAAATTCGGTATTGTCGGTTAAAAAAAGAGATGGAGAAAGAAAATAAGGGAGTTTCGGCGCTTCGTGCATCCGGAAAACGGTCCAGTTGTACTGTTCGTCGCGTACGCAGCAGGAGAGAGTTTCCGTAACACTCCGGATTGGCGAAAATGCTGATGCTTCGAGAATCTTGCGTGTCTATCTCGTGTGACAGTGTGCAGGGGAGGGGGGAGGCTTTGAATTCATACGTGACACGAATTTGAGCTTCTTCATGGAATTTAACATTTTATTCCTCGCCAGTTCTCCCTCTCTCCTCGTGTACGCGATGACGAATGAAATGGTTGTTCGTATGTGAGTCGATGTGGTCTGCATTTGCGATCGCGATAGTGGTCATTATCGCACGGCAGAGTGCGAATGTCCTCGTCGTTTCGTTCTTATTCCCATCAAAATCCTTCATGCAGTGCCGAATGTACATAAAAAAAGCAACGATTTTGAGTGCAGTTTTCGAATTCCGACGAATTTATCGTCTCTCACTAAATCAAAAGTCGATGCGCGGATGCATATAAATTTCTCAGCATTTCGACACTCCGTAATTCCCACTTTTTCTGCGCCGTTCGAACATTTTTCAACACCGCGAATATTTCACTGTAAACGAGCCAACGAACTCGATATTTTGAAACTCGCTCAAATTCCCGGATTCGCCGTCCGAACACGGAGAATGCGGGGAACAATCGATCCTGAAGTAATCACTAACTTGTATGGGAATTTTTTATTGTGCGACTTTGTTCATCTCGCGGAAAAAGGGAATCAAAAATAAAGTAGCCCCGGCAAAGGGGCTGGGCGAGGGAAGGCCGGGGGAGGCAGGATGGATCAATAATTCTGGGAAAAATACTGTGAGATGAAAAAAAAAAAAAAAATGTTAAACCAGAAAAATCGGCATACAAAGCTGGAATTTCACGATGAGATACGGACAAATTTTTAATCTCTCATGAGGCGATACGGAAAAGAGGGCTGGCGCGGGCGGGGGGGCAGGAAAAATCGCATCATATTTTGACCAGTTTGTCCGCTGAAGGCGAGTCCCCTCGAGGCGATTCTAGCCGATGCAGCAGGCGAATGTTTTTTCCCCGTTCCATGTGCTTCCATCCCATTGACTTTGCATTGAATAACATGAAAACTCACGTCGCCAAGACTCTGATTTATTTTTTCTTCTCTCCAGCCACTTTAGTCCTCGCATCTTCATCCATTTTCTTACTTGCTCGTAGACATGCGTGCTTTGCAAAAATGAATAAGTTCATGCAATTCTGATCGCCAGTGGCGGCATCCGATGAAAAATTCATGCCGTAATTCGCACTCCGTTTTATGCCTTTCTTCGATTATACACCCCGAGCGCAGATTAAAGTTTTTTCCCTCTTTGTTTTGTTCCAAACACTTCGAATGGGGCCAGACTTTGCGCTCCTCACTCCCTCCATCGAGAATACGTTGCTATAAGTTTCATAGCTAATGTACTCCGTTCCCGAGCACTGTTTCCCAGTACATATTATGTTTTGTGTTCAATTCCACCGTATCATTTATTCATCCTCGTTTTAAAACACTCTCGTTTTTTTTAAGGAATAAAAAAGCACTAGATTGATAGTGATTTTTTAAATTTCGAGTTTTTCGGCTTCAGTCGAATGAAATCGATTTCCTCGACGTATTTTTTTTTCTGATCGCACTGCATGAAAAATGCGCGAATGATACGCAATTGTTTCGTAAAGTTTTTGGAGCTCTTTAAAAAGCCGAGTATCCTTCGAGTGCACAGCGAGGACGTGCATGCTCACGCTCAAAAATGCATGGCGTGCTCTGAACTCATAGAAAAGTCGATCGAGCACGACGGGGCAGAGTAAATGTTAAGGTGGGAATACAGAAACGCCATAATAATGCATTAAACATGATATTTTCGTGGAACAGAGTAACCAGAAGTTTCCTGGCTGGGGAACATCTTTTTATTGTGAGGTGCAGCAACACTGGTACGTTGATGCAAATTCGGTCCAATTGAGTTCGCCGCGAGTTTTTTATTCACCATTCTCGAAACTCGACGCGCAGCTGTGCATTTAATGGGGTATGCAGAAAGAGCGTTTTTCCTCATTCCGATCTACACTTCCGCATTCAATTGAATTAGTCAGAAATGAAGCTTTTTTTCTAGATTAAAAAATTCATTGAATTTCGTCTCCTAACGATGTTTCTTAATTTACCACTCTTATACGTCATGCAGTCCATTTCCGGCTTCTTAGACAGAAAAATAAATTTTCACGTAGCAAAATGACGAAAGAAATTCGTTCCAACTGTTTCTCCGTACGAAATATAATGCAATTTAATCTCTCCCACTCGAAAACTTGACTCAATTATGAGGGACGAATATCACAGAGATAAAATAACGAGGAGACGACTAATGCTCGCCGAAACATTTTCATAAACCTTTATGTACCTGGGACAGAGACGGAGAGATTCGTGCGCAAGAGCTGCTTTCCTCTGTCCCTTTGCTCGTTCCCATTTTCTTATGTTATATGCCCCGGCGTGACACGTGACATATAACGAACACTTGAAAATGGATAGAATTCCCATGAGATTGGAACGGAGAGGGCTTTGCCTCCTTGAATATGAAAATATCCTTGAAAATTTGACGCTTCAACAAAGCGTAGCCTTTTTCCCAACGAAAACTGCTTTACCCCTCACCAACACCTATGAATATACACGCTCGCTCATTAATGAAGGAAACAATGAATGTCAAAAAAAGTAGAGCAATTGTAGCTCAAACTCCAGCGTTACTTATATTATATTTTATTCATGAAAAACGACTCGATGTTTCTGTCTTCGGAGCTCAATTTTTCCCAACATTTTTTACATACCCTTACACTGAGAGAACTTTTTTTATTTTTTAAATAAAATGCAGTTTAACGGTCGATTATTTGGTAAATACAACAATTTTTCTGTCGTATCTGACAATGAAGCCAAACGATTTTGTTGTTTCAACAAATACTTCATTGGATCCCAATAATGAAAATTTTGATGGAAACTGTGTCAAGTTGCATCGAAGCTTCGTGGGTTCAGCCACTAACGATTGTCAGAATAATTTATAAATAATTTTGTCAATCTCAATGAGCCAAAATTCTTTTTTTTTTTTTTTTTTTATCATAAATCGTCACTAATAATTTGTCATTTTCTTCAGCAGTGTGTCTCTCGCACTCATTTCCAACGTTATTCCGTTCTCCATACGAGGAAGATTTGATTCATAGATTCACTCGCTCTTCCTGCGTGGCCCTGACAATTGACAATCGCAACTTTTGAGCTTGGCACTTTTCACTGGTTTCACTGCTCCTCGCACTCGCCCACGCGCGTACATATTCGTGCACATATGCTTAATAAATATGAATGCACACGCGTGATAGTGTCGTAATCCCCTTACGTACAGAGCATGGCGTTTTGTATCTTTCGCCATGCGGATTTGGGTCAATGGAAGCGCGCGTCTCACTCGTGGTGATATCGCGTGAGCTTGAATATCACCGATACTTAGCGTGAGCTCAACGGAGCGATGCAATCATCACACTAGCACGATTTTATGCGTATATAGAAATACCAGAGTAGACCATACTTTTCCTGTACACGAGTGTACTTTTCCTTCTTTTCTTTTATCTGCTTTTTCGCTTTTTCTTTTTCCAGTGGGCAAGCGCACTTTGTTTTGGCTAGTTTTCGAAACGATTTTCTCAAGAAAGTCTTGAAATTTTCACAGAATTGCAATCGCTGGTCGACTGACGCGCGTTTATTATTTTAAGGGGAACGTATTATTGGTTATTTAGACAAACGTGTTTAAATATGAAGAAAAACACACAGGGTTATGGGAACGAAGTTTATGAAAAAGTACACAATAACAGTGAAGTACACAACGAAGGTCTGGGAAAAAACTCGAGATGATTGTCTGACTAGTCTTGAAGATATATTACGTTAAAGATTGAACGAAATCGGTAAAATGAGCAATCGTAACCTCACATTTGCTTATTTCGGCATTTTGTTTCTCCTTGGCTTGGCCCATTCCTGTCATAGCCATCTGTCTTTTTATTATTAACACTTTTTTCTTTATCCATTTCCCCTTGTGTTTTTTCTTTGCCATCTCTAATGCGATTTTTTACATGAAAAACTACAGTATTTTAGCCAGGGACGAATGAAATTTGGGGTTCAGTCAGTGATTAATGGCTAGTAATTTAATTCGTCAAAAAACAAGTTGAAAAAATTTATTTACAATTTCGAATAAACAAGTCTGACATGAATTTAGAGTGATCGTATCTTTTAATTAGGAAGTAAAAATCGGGCCAATTTAGACACCCGTAAAATACGATCCTACGGGCATGATCTACCTTAATCGAGATCCCGTGTTTCATTCTGTGCCCTCTTTCCTATTCTTCATTCTCCTTATTTTGTGTCGGAAAATAAAAATGAAACCTGAGCATGAAACGCAGCAACGTTCATTAGGGGAAAATCACTTTTTTCTTCGTCCATGCGCGACGCTCGCTCCAAGTCAACGCCGATGAAAACGAGCGATTCGGAAATTTTTTCCCGGCCGTTGCTCGCCCATTTTTCTCATCAGTTTATCGCGGAACCCTCGATACACCGGCACACGATAAGAATCGGAGCTTTCTCTTTCGTCACGCTTTCAACCACTTCCCGTCGTCCTTCGCCTCTCGCTCTGTTCAGCCCCAGTTTTTTGAGCACCGATCGATTATAACTTCGATCAATGATGCGCTATTGGATTTTTCAAATTCCTTATGGAATGTTAACTATTGTCTTGCTCCAGAGACAAACGTTTTATCGTTTCGCGATCCTCCCGCGGCGGATCACACACGCAAACGTATCCTCGTTCTTGACCTACATCGCAACTCGTGTGCATGGTTATAGAGCGTTTGGAAAATGAAATCGCCGTGCTCCTCGGGCTCCTCTTTTTATATTTTTCTTCTTCTTCTTCTCTAGCTTTCCTTTATTCTCGCCATCTATGTCGATATACAAATATATATTTATATGAATTTCTGTCTATGAAAAGGCGCACGTGGATCGGTAAGGTTCAAGTGGCCGAGCATGTTTCTCGGATCGCGGAGCACACTTATTCCTACAAACAAACTTGTCTACGCGTCACTTCCGTTCCATCTTATGTTGAAGGACGAAATTTTCTCGATCCATGAGAAAAGCTGCGAGCATTCCGCACATCGGAGCATCTGAAATACTCTTTTGCTCAGGGTCTCACGTGCTCTTGCCATGAATCCGGGAATCTACGAAATGGCTACGGAGAAACGATTCTCATCGACATACTTATATGGAAGACGACGGATTTATCGAAAATTTTTCCTCCTCGGAAAATAAGCGTCCGCTAAATTCGTGCCGTTGGACGACAGTTTGCTGGATCGTTGAAAGGCAAATTTCGATGAAATCATGAAAATTTATGCGCACGAGTATAACGAAACGGCGAATGCAAATGATTTTTTTTCGAACAAATGGCATTGTGAGCTTGCTCAGGCATACTCGAGAGACGCTTTAACGATTAACTAAAACGAAATTATGAGGATAAACACATAATTTGCGCATTTCAATGATATTTCGTTGCCTCAGCACAGCGCCATATTCAGCTGCACCAAAGTTTCGTTAGTTTCAATATTTTCGTTGAGTGAAGTATGAAGTTTGTTTGGATTATCAAAAATGTTTTGTGGGTGTGAAAGGAATTGAGTTTAGTGCTCTGTTATTGATATTATTTTCCAATGGAAAATAAAGGTGACCGAATTGCTGTTGATTTCCTGTTTTATTTGTCCAGCACGACCGGTTATTATTCGTCATGCGTCGAAGAAGAGTTTGATTCCGCTTCGCTGTTGCGGGCGTGCTGCAATCATGTTGTTGTTCATCCCAGTCGGATAATCAATGCCTTCGATTACTTTTGGTGCTCGGAGTACCGACAGCCGATGATGAATGCGCGTCTGGCTCGGGAGCCCAGGAACTTTCGAAAGAACGGTAGCTCCCCTTAACCGGGTGCACGGTTATTTAAGCGAGATAGATGGCATTCTCGGACAGGAGAAAAGTGACGTTCGGAATTTTGGCGACGAAAAGTTTTCGCACCGGAAAAAAGCAGAAGAAGACGAGAAAAGGTTAGAAAGTGTGAGAAACGAGAGAGGGAGGGAACGAGCCACCGGAAATCTTGGCAAAGTGAGGGCTTGTACGAAGGGCTGCAGTTTGAATAGGGAAGCGAAGAAGAAAGCCGAGGCCGAGGGAGAGCAGAGAGTCGAAGCTGTGTTCACCTACTCGATCCAAAGGCGATGAGCAACCTTTTGAATTTAACTTCGAGACGGTGTCGAATAACATGACGATTTGAAGGACTTTTCCAGCGGGGATGCGAGCTGCGTACGAAGGAACGAGAAATTTCGAAAAACTTTTTTTTCAATTTTATTCCAAATATGGCTTCGTAGCTGTACATTTATTTTTTTACACTCCAATGAAACGTCCTCGTACCGTGACTGCACTTCAAAGAAACATGGAAAATTACTCGCCAATTTGTTTGGCCCTTTTCAACGCAGATTCCTTCCACAAAGATCGGGAACGTTTTTGCCATTTCATGTTTTCTCATAAACATTTCAATGAGGACTGCGACGAGAAGTCAGAAAATAATAACGCAAGATCGACATTCGAGGACGAGAAAAGTTGAAAAAACAAATTTGTACTGCCAAGATATCTTTCGGTTCCATCCGGATAACAGAAAAAAAAACCGCCTCCGCACATGCGTCTTTTTCATTCCTCCGATGCATTGTTGAATGTTCGCTGCATCGGAAAGATTCCGCGGATCCTTTTCTCACGCTATTGCACACAATTTCGAGCTGGCCTTATTCTCATGCATTTTTTCTTTCCTTTTTGCACACACATACATATTCCAGCGACGATCGCGATGGAAAATCCTCGAGTTGTCGCCGGGGCATTTGAGTATTCGCATAACGAACGGATAAAGTGGATCAGAAAAAAAAAGGTGATTCAGAGATGACATTTCCATAAGGCCTGCCTCATTCGAGAGAAAACATACAGACGAGCTGCGTACAATATAGCGACAAAAGATTAATTTATAAGTCTCGAAAGTATGAATTCGTGCAAGGGTTGAGTTTTCTCAAAAAAAGTTGTTTCCCATGCCCTTTTCATCGGGTTCGAATACGATTGGACGATTGATTTGAAAAACTCGTTTACATTCGCATCTTCGAGCAGCGATCAATAATGTTGCAGGCACATCGGATCGATTCATTATTTTCTGTCAATGCTCCCACGAATTTCGTGTATTAAAGAAATTTCGATGGAACTGAGCCCAAAGAAAATCGAATGATCCATCAAAGCGAGCATTCACTCTCGTTAATTGCAAACCTCCAAACTGCGTTGAAACACCAAAATCATCCAAATTTTGAATATTCACGTTATTATCACTAGTGGAAAATGAAAAATTTACGTTTTGACGAACTCAAACACATGTTTCCGCTGTAACAATAACCGCTAAGCGCTCGAATATCGTTTATTTATTTGTCGTCCCGCCATCCGGTGGTGTGTTTGACAAGGATACTCGAAACGCATTCGTGTGACAAACGTCGCTCCGCCCTCGACTCACTCTCGACGTCTACGCAATTCGTTTAATCCACGTTTTTGATTTTCGCAACCTCGTGTAAACTCCTCGATAATTTGGAGCTTCGAATTGCAATCCAATTAGCATTTCGCCGGATTTGTATGTTATGCTTGGCTCACCGTACCGTCATTAACGAATCAATAATACCCAACGATTTGAAACTCTGTGTTCTAACGAACAAATAAACCCCCTTAATATCAATAACACATTTTTATGAAATTGATTTTCAGAGATTGAAATCATTGTGGCTGCTTCGTCGCTTCCTCGTTGATTGATGTTTCGAAAATCAATCGGAGGGCCTTGTTCCTGATGACGATTAATCTTCCTCATGAGATTGGTCGTTTCGATATATGAATTCCAGTCGAAATTCATACTGAAATTGAAGTTTTGGAAAAAATTTACTAAAGATTGCCAAAATTACGAGCAATTTTTTCTCGAATCCAAAAATCATTCTCCCGGAAAATCTGAGCCTCCGTACGATCTTCTATGATCGTGGCTAATGAAACTGAAGAGATCGACTCGATTAGAGGCAATTAGAGAAAACGAAAAAACTTCCAGGAAACGCGTGATTCGATTCTGAAGAGATTGGTTTCATGCCACGTTACTAAAGTTCGTTCCTTTCTTTTGCTCATACGACGCAAGATTCACACTTTTTCATCGCGTTCGACCGGAAGATCGATCGAGAAATAAAAAAAAAAAAGTTTCGGCCATCGAGACCGTAATATCGATGACTAATTTTTTGATTAATGTATTCCACGGTGTTCGAGAAAGAGTTTGAAAAAAATAAAGACCACGTTCGAAATGCTCCCTGGAAGAATGGCCGATTGACGATGACAAAAAAAATAAATAAAAAGTAAGCGTACTACAACTGCAATGAAACGAAGCAAGCCATTGAAGGAGTTTCGTTACAATTCCATTATTTTAAAGCACAGAGCCAACTTTGCGCGTAGTAATATTCAGTCGGACATCTAAAAAAAGCTGTGTAGGTTCGGTCGATCGGAGAAAAACACAGTTTTCATCAACGAATGATGGCATATAATTAATAAAAGTTCTTACTGAATTATTCAATCAATTGCAACAATGAATCGTTGTTCGATGAATTTTTATTTTTTTGCACGATTTCCGTCCCAAAAGTCTCGTTCACCAACGAGCATGGGCAAAAAAGTTTGTCGAAAGTGTTACTTTGATTTTTCATTTTACAAAAAGTTCACTGACGCAATTGATTAACAGAAAAGCGAAATTTTGACAAGTGCCCTGAAACTCCTCGACTCGAGCCAACACTAAGTTTCTGGTGCAACGATACAAACACTAAAAAATATGAAATGGGTTTCTATGTGGATTTTCAATGAAAAGGAATTTGTAAGTAAAGTCCTTAAGAGGAAAAATTCTCATGATTACCTTATGCGTAACATCTAGGTCTATTGGACTCTTTTCAGGTGAAATCGGCGTAATTAGGCGAACCGTTGCCATTGCTAGTTATTATAATCAATTGTTTATTCGATCGATTATTAACTTCACTATGTAATACACATTTGTTTAAATTTTTGGTTATCAATTGTTCGATGAGCGTGTACTTGGTTGTTTTATCCATTTTTAACAAATGTCAATCACTCTAAATGATTGTTTTTATTTTTTGATTTCTTTCTTTTAAGTGATTTCGTTCAATAATCGTTGCAGCACACACGTGCATTTGCACCGATATGACTTTATTTTTCGTTTTTTTTTCACACCGATCACACTCTCTGTTGCACACTACTGGCAAATTTATTTATTATTCAACCGAGTATGAATTGAGAAATCCTTGAATTTATCCGTCCTCGATGGTGTGTTCTTTTTAAATATTATTAGGAATCACAATTTCGTGGCTTGTCATTATTTTCTTTTCGTTTATTATTATTATTATTATTAGTATTATTATTAGTATTATTATTATTAAATTCACTCTGCAGTCGATCAGAAACTTTCACGCGGTGAACGTGCCTGTTTTTACCTGAAATTACTTTTGTTTTTTTAAATCAGAATTTTTAAACGACGCGAATGAATTTCCGGGAGTTTTTCCCACCGGTTTTCGTTCGAATTGTCAACTTTATTTTTCTATCGTTGATTATCCATTTTTTGGGAGAAAAAACAAACACAAAGGAACGAAATTTTGCTCGATTGAATCTCCAATTACGATTTTTTTTTCTTTCAATTTGGCGTATCAACAATACAAACGAATCCGAATATAGTTCAATTAAATTTTCAATGGAGGCCTTGTATTTTCCATGAGAGTGTGAGTGATAAAAAGGCCTGCTCGAATAATTATGAACTTTTCATTTAATCAGTCAATTAATATCAGTCGATAAAATAAATGATATTCTTGACTATTTTCGCTTTATTTAATGCGAAGATAAAGTCCGTTAAATCGAATAATTTCACGGTTCTCCCCGCCGGGTGATCAGCGTGCTCCATTCTTCATGATCGAATAATCTTTTTCTCCACTTTTCGTACATGTTAACAGACAATTATTTCGATAACCTTCCTAACGGAATTCCAATAACGTCTGTTCGATTTAGTATTATTTTTATCGATATCGCCCGTTTTCGAGGTCTTCAATCTGAAGGCGCAAGTAATAAACAGAGATGTACGTTTTTCGAAGGGAAGCCAAAGTTCAATTTCGATCTGGGTACCTATATATTTCGAAGGCTTTCCTCCCTCCGATCTAAAATACCGTGTTTCCTTTTTATGAATTTCGTTTCGGCTACGAGAGACAGAAATTGAATGTTCTGGGAGAAATGTAGGTCAATGGAAATCAGGGAAGAATATCGCGCCCGGTTCGAATTTTGTTTGACTATTCGATATTGTTGAGTATTTCGATATCGATCAAAAGTGGGCGCTGTAAACTTACACCACTAAGATCAGGAGTGCAGCGTTAACGAATACACTCGGAAATCAAACGACAAACAATTCATTAATTAAAAATACACGCTCACCGTTTATTCGGTATAAATTGTTTATCGTTCCTCTAATTGAACTCTTTCTTGTATACTTGTAAATTTCGAGTCGCAACAAACACGATTTCATCGGCAATTAAAACGGCTTGTTCCTTTCTAATTGATTTTCCCTATCTGATCATTTCTTCGTGCGTTCAATGATAGAAAGATTGCACGAGTGTCAAGTGTATTGGACAATGAACGAGATTGAATCTATGGTCGAGATCGTACACAATTTTTATTTTCTCATTAAAGCGACGCCTGCGATTTTGGTTATTTCATTATTAGATGCCAAAGATAAGAAAACATTTCGTGAGCTTTACCTATATAAATTTGTTTCTCATAAAAGTAGAGCTTATTTTCGACCATTTTGTCACTGAATATGAAAAACGTTAAAAAGGGTTTGCGCTGTCGAGCCTTTTCGTGGGAGTTTCGACTCGAAAAGTCTCGTGGCCATGGGACACTATCGATTTTCGTATAGCAATCGTTTTTATTTTCGTCTCGGACCTGAAACGATAATTCATATTATGGCTGGTAAAGGTCTTTGGGGGAGAAGCCATAGGTTTGGGATGCTGCATAATTGAATGGGGATCCTCGCACGTACGGCATTCTCGTTCATCACTCTTTCTCTCTCTCTCTCTCTTTATTTTCCTCGGTTTTCCGTTCCTTTTTCATTTCTGTGCTCCTTAACGTCTGAGCATCAAGTGAAAAAGTGCTTATTTATCTCGCTGCTCTTTCTCCCGGCTCCTCGTGTACGTATATTCAAATGAATTTTGAGAAAAATCGTCCTCCGCGAAGTGGAGTTACGTGCACAGATATTTTCATAAAATTATTAACAGCCCGAAGAATTCGCGAATTAATTTCCTCCGACCCCCCTCCGAGGGGACGTATTACGATCTTTCTTCGAGGTAATTTTGCCCCAAGCTTTTGAGCTCACCCGGACGAAAAATCATAAAGTTATCCGTCACGCCAAGCAAGATTTTCACGTACAGCCGATAAATAAAACAAACTTTCCTCCCCATTTCATCGCCCCCTTTTTTCCTCCGCTTACCGACGAAACTTCTTGAGGATTGTTCCACAGATAAATACCCTCTGCCCCGCAAAGTTTTCACGAATATACAAGGAATTATGCGCATGTACGTAACAAACGTAATAAAAAAATTTCCTCCGACTCTAGCCGCGTTCGAGTGGATCTGAGAAAATTCAAATTAGTTTCTCCTGGGCTCAAGATAATTATGTAAAGCAGGGAGCGTCGAAATTTTTAATGTCAAGGCTCACCCCCACCACTGCGCCTTTCAAATGCCAACACTTTTGTAGTTTTTAGAAAAACACACGTGTCGCTTGTGCCGCGGAAACGGTTGTCAATAATTGTATCGCTAATTGGTCGAGAACTGACCCAAGACACGCACTTCGTTCCAAGTAGCAGCAAGTAGCAAGAATTTGTGAATGAGATTCTGAACAGATGTTGAGGCATTTTAATATCCCTGGCCCCGTGAATTTCATTACAATCTCAACTTTTTAAGCAATTACTAAATTCCTGGTCAAATATTTCGAATTACTCGCCCCTTCCTCAGCACCGTTATTACCTCCGATAAACATTCCACGGTCATGGGTGAGATGCTTTGATAACGTGTCATACCCGAGATTGAGGCGCCAAGAATTTGACGACGGACCCTTTCACGGTCTTGGTTGAAACTTCGAAATGGTTAATCAGCTAGTGACTTTTTGGATTCAAGTATGCTCGAGAAAATTTCCTGGATACTATGGAATACCGATTGAAGGTGGTCGCTCGAACAGTCGCATATGCTTTTTACTTTTTCATTAATTTAAGGGCTACGAACAGTGTAAACGTTTGAATTTTGGGTATTTTTTGTTTATTTTATAAATAAAAATTTTTCAGTACAATGGCGTGTCGAAAATGCCAACCCTCGAATCGGGCGTTGACAGCTAATCTCAAAAATTTACAATTTTTGTGGATTTCTCAGAAGAAAATTCTTTACAAAGGAAAAACAAAATAGTTATCGAAAAACGGCTACGCCTGGGATAAAACTCTTTCCGTTTCGCTGTCAACGGCGATGCAAGGGCGCCATTTTCAACACACCATTGTACAAAAACATACGATTAAAAAAATAAATAATAAAATTTGCCAGTACTTCTGAGTATGTGAATGACGCGTACGAGGTGTTATGTAAATTAAACCAATTTTCAAACTGTTAATCGCCCTCGCAATCGAAATTTGGAAGAACCTCCGATAAATTCGGAACAAAAGTAACAATAAAATCGGGTTTTCCATCGTTGAATCAACGACGGAGGCTCCCCGGATTTCTCAAAGCCTCGTGGCTCGTTTTTCCCGGCGAATATTCGTTATATTCGATTTTGAAATATTGTTCGTTCGACACGGGAGGAGTGGATTCGATGAAAAATGAAAGTAAAGATATGTATAAAAATGGTCCATTGCGAAGGGAAACATTGGTACGACGAATTAGTAAATGTTTCGCGAATAAATGGTTTGTAGGTAGCCGGAGCGGAGGACAAATCATAAATATGAAATGATGATTTATTTAACAACTGGGTCTGAAAACGAGAGTCACGTCATTGTAGTAATGGCGATAATTTTCTTTCTCGCGGTGGCGTTCCGGGGGAGTACGTGGCTCGCGAGCATTATTCTGGTCTTTCTGCTCCCGCAGCAGCCTCAACAAGGGCTCTCAACGAGTTCGGCTCTTCATGAATATAATTTTGCACAAGAGGCAATCGGATTTGCATGGAAATCACGTCAAATTCTCTACACGAACCGCCCCCTTTTCTCTCTCCACTTTTTTCCTCTTTTTAAATGTACACGCAAACACCAGCAGAAGTGATGAATGCGAAAGAATGAGCAGGAGTGAGAAAGAGGAAAGGAAACGTGATCCTCTTATAAAAGGAGTTTCCCCGAAAGCTTGAGTCACTAAACTAACCGCATATAGTTGGTTTGCCTTGAAGAGAAGTCAGACGCGAAAAAGTTGGGCATAAATTTGAAAAGTGCTCATTCTACCGCGATCTTTAACCATGTCATGCTCCAGGTGCAAAAGGGAATTGTACAAAATGTCTTCGCTGCAAAGGCTCTTCGAGAATGGATCGCTTTATGCACATAAAAAAACGTCGCAAACATCTTTATCCGCATTGGAAGTCGTTCAAAAATGTGATTACTCCTCAAAGAGTGATTTTATTCATAGATTTGCACGAGCTGTACCAGGATAGTGGGGGAAAAAAAAAAAAAAAACGTATTTTCGTTCTTCAGTCATCGCCGTTATCGCGAGGAACAAAAAATAGAGTTTTCTCGTACTTCATGCACCGCCATTATCGAGCTCGTGTACCGTACACAGCCCTATGCCCGAGTGTTTTTCATTTTTACGTTCTTAGCGCCATCTCGGCGAGCATTGAACAGTGGAAAAGCTCGGGGTAGTGCATTACTCCTGGGAGCTTAAAATCTGCTCCTCCGTCTGAGCGTTACTATAAAAATCTTTTTACGGCAATTCGTGTATTACAGAATGTCGTGATACGAAATACATTTCCCGTGGGAAAATAATTAGAGATACGAGCATTACCGTCACGCTTTTCCTATCGTATTTGATGCTTCCGACCCTAATTACCGTCAAATAGATTATGAAATTCTGCTTTTCATCATTTTTTCATTACTCTCAGCTTTCCTCGGATAATTAAAATGTGATGAAAACTTTCTCAATTATCTGCGCTCGTATCTTCGAAATGTTATCGCGAATGAGACTTTTTATTTGTGAGTTGAAAAAATTAGTGAGATTTTATTCTCCTTTTAAATGCCGAAGTGCGCAAGGATACGAAATTATCGGGTTATCTGACAGTGCAATTAGAATCTCTCCAATTTTCTTGTCCTGGCATAACACAAACGAGGTAAGAGCAGTATTTCGACAGAGAATACGAGCACGCTCATCAGATTTTTCTCGTGTCGAGTTGTAAAATCGTGGGGATGAGAGTCTCGCGGCTGGCCGCAGAGTGCTGTTAATAAAAGCACTCGAGGCAACGAGTTGTTTTGAGACGAGGGAAGTTAAATCCGCGCTCCAAATCTTGTTACGTGTACGAACGACGATTTACGAAGATCGCTTGCATACGCACACGTGCTCGAGTATTGGAAAGGATTTCGAATGTGACAAAAGGTGAAAACTGTTTTTCACAACGTCCCTCGTCTCATTGCGATCGCGCGTTTTCCTTAATAATTATTCTTTCCATTACGTTGTTCGATTCAGTTTCGAGTCTTCAACTCGAGACGTGAAATGGTCGGAGTAACGATCGTTATGTCAACGAAGCGAAATGACCGTACGGGAAAAGTTGATCCTCGTCGTTTTCACCGACGGATTGATCGATCGATGTGAATTTAAAGGGCACGTTACAATCTGCACTTTCTTCATTTCGACGTGGCACTAAATTTGTCTCTTTTTCATTTCGTTGGTCGACCCCGTCGCCGACTATTGGGCCGTGTCGACGGCTCGTCTCGTCGCCGATGCCGATCGCGCTTATCGTCACTATTATATCTTTTCTACCCTCCGAAAAATCAACGTTTCGGGAATCGCACTCAACGACGAGCCGTCTCGTGCTCGTCAACGGAGTCGGTGCTCGAAATTTAACGATCGACGATTGCGCAAACGCGCACCGATGATCGTTCAGTACGATGTCCTCTTCGGCGTGCCAACGATCCGATGACTTCGGGGATCTTATCATCGACGATAATTGTCTCTCGATTTTCCAAAGATTATCATCGACTTTGTTATTAACGTTGCGGAACTCGTCCTCGTCGTCCTCGTCGTCGATCGGTGAGGTACGTTCCTCCGATCGTACCTCCTTACGCCGGCACATTTTTTCAACGATTTTCCTATTTTTTACGATCGTCGAGGCGATCGATTTTTATTGTTTGCCGTCTTTCTCCCACCGCAGCTATTCTTTCCGGAACTTCCCTTCTCGCGATCCTCTTTCTCCTGATCATACACGCTGTTCACGGATTATTCGAGGATTCGAATTTCGTCGTAGCGCTCGGAGATTTTCTTCCGAGCTTTTCTACCGCTCGAAACCGCTACCTTTTCCACCGAGCCGATCCAGCGCACTCCGGAAGTTGAGCAGACTCGCGGTGTGGACCACTAAAAGTAATGGAACGCGCCACTCAAAAAATTCGGCAAAGTAACACGCGAGGAAAGCACTCGTAACCCCCATCGCGGCCGCTCTGCCCCGGCAGCTTTTTCGTCCGCGCGACGCACATCGGAAACGCACTGTGTCAGAAATAAAAAAAGTGGCAAATTGAGGAAACGCGATAAGGGAGCCTTCGGTTTGTGTAAGAATTCTTGATACGTACGATCCGGAAGATAAATCCCGAGGAGGGAGCCGAGCACTGTTTCATTGGCTGCTATTTGGGCCGTCGGTGCACGCACGCATGTATCCCGATGGTCTCATCGGTGTAAAAAGCTCTGTCGTTATGACTTTATCATTATTTTAATCATGATAATAATGCAATTGTCGATTCGACTGGATAAAATAATAATTGTTATTTATTCCGGAAACGTCGGAGGAACGTAGCACGTAAAATACAATCGAGACGGCGTCGGAGTTCCCTTCGACGACACTGATGACGGGCTAATCGATAAAATCGGCATTTTACACTCGTTTACCTCAAATCATTGTAATCATGCATATCTGCACGAATGAGCCTTTGTTTTCGAAGATGAGAGCGAGCGTTCGTTCGAGTGGCGAGAGTTTTCCCGAGCAGAGTCGCTACCACCGTCGATATCTTCGTTGACAAGCGCAACTCTTATCCGCTCTCTTAAATTTCCAGCGTGTCCTTCGAGTTGTTAATTTTCCGACAGGTGTTGTTCACAGTAATTATTCGCTCTCGCGAACGCGCGAGGACGAGGTGAACGATCGTGTGTTGAGTGCGACAAGGACGGGAGCGCTCGGCCGATACGCTCTCGCGCGCGCGTGAGTGGGGAGATAGTGCAAAGAGAGCTCAGGAAAGAGAGAGCCTTTGCGAGCGACCGCAGGCTGCGACGCTCCCGACAGGACTGCCCGAATGTCACTTTTCTTCCTCTCGTTTCACCCTTCGAGAGAGCTCGGCTCTTTCTCGCTCTACGCCGTGTGTTCGCCGCGCTCGCGCCGATCTCCCATCCCCACCCCCTCCCTTCCAGCGGGAGCGAACACAAGAGGGAGATAGACCAATAGATAAGGGATATGCCGATATAGGAGAGTGGGAGAGAGCGAGACAGGGAGCGAGCGAGTGAGCGAAGGGTGGTCGACGCCGCCGCCGCCACTATCGGCGCGCGCGGCCACCCCCTCGAGAGGCTTCCCTCTCTCTTTCTCTCTCTCTCACTCTTTCTCTTACACTCTTCATCGGCGACGTTCCCCTCTCCTCGTGTCCCTCCAGTCAGTGCTTTTCCTCTGGAGCTGCTTCTTTGCCACTGTCTCTCCTCATCTCCTCTCCCGCTCTCTTTTTCCTCCAAGAGATTTCGCAGTGCTCGCAATGGGGTAATGGGGGTCTCGCTTGATGGCGTGCAGTTTCATCTTGTTCGGGAGACCCGGTACTTGTGCAGCTTCCATATGGATTAGTGTCTAAACGAGGGATTTACTAAATTTGTCAATCTCCTGACCTTTTCCTTATTCATTTGATGCATTATTTCGACCTTTTGGAGAGCTTGCCCAGTGACAAGCCCACGTAACCTAGACAATCTCGCATTCACCACAAATTCATTTTCAAAACTCCCATACGATTATCCCGCTCCACCGCGAGCCTAATCTCCCTAAATTTCGCTTAATATGATTGAATATTCATGCGCAAACCATGCATGATCTCCGCTGCAAATAGCAGCGCAGCAGCTGCGTATATCTATCGACTTTATCCTTCTCCCGGTGCACCTCGGTGTCCAACTTAATTGCGGTACGATTGTAACTCTAACGAATTGCGGAAGCTGCGCTTTTCATTCCCGTCCATTGCCAAGTCGTCTGAAACGCTGCGTAGATTCGCGACTTTTGGCTGACCCCCATTACCCCCAAACGCTCCAAGATATTCACCTTCCTCGTTCTCTTGCGAGCAACCTCCGCTACACCGAAACCACGGAAGAGCTGCCATCTTTCCTCCTCCTCCCGACGCTCCGCACTCTGCTTAACCGTACGCAATCACGCCCTCGACTCGCCGCTGTACGCGCTCCGCTCATCCACATATAAAATACCGGCCACAGTGAGATGGGCACAAACGGTAAGTTTATCCCTGTTGCTATACGAGATTTTTTTTAAGGTATTACTAAACTCTTGGCTTTTTTTTATGAATCGAATGTGCGCATTTTTCTTAATGCTCATGATTTTTTTCAGAATTTTCGTGATTTTATGAAATTCCCTTTTTTAAATTTTTTATGTGGCTCTATTTGAGACTTTTCAAAACTGATGGTAAATATGTCTTCTAAAACATATGCAAAATTCAAATTTTTAAAAATTTTTTTTCAAAATTTTATCAAGAAATTTCAAAAATCTACGAAAATTCTGAAAAAATTCATGAGCATTCGGAAAAATACGCACATTTGATTCGTAAAAAAAAAACAATGGGTCACCGCAAAATTATTGAATAATTAATTGTTTAAACAATTTTTTATTAACTTTTGGGCAATATTATTATTGATAATTGTTGCTCATAGCTTTCTAAATGTCGTTGAATTTTTTTGGATTTTTATTGCATCACGAAGTACGGGAATAGGTTATAATCGCTGGAGGGCGCAGCGCTCGTCGAAAGGTGCTGGATTGAACCTTCGGCAAACATATTTTTAATCTCGATTGTTCTTTCCCTTTTTGCAATGCCACGCGTCATCATGGCTCAGCCTCGAGCTTCCGAGGATCGCATTAATTTTATGTAACGCGACGATATTTCAAAAGGATTGAAATTCGCGTAAACTTTCGTTTCGATTTCTCGGGAAACTCGTTGTTCGTTTAAACTTTATGGTCGTCCATATAGATCGTGACTTTTCTCGAGAATTTGTCGTCCCCTCATCGAATCGTGGTTTCGTTTGTTTGAAAACTCGGACGAGAGAATTCCTCTTTTCTTGTGAAGCTCCCCATCATCTCTACGAAGATTGGCATTTCATTTTGATCCTTTCGAGGTTAATCTCCGAAGTGTGAGGAGAAAAAGATTTGTTGCTGACTCCAAAGCGTAATATTCATTAGGTCGCTGCACGGTTTCTCGTACGTTGCAGAAGGTTTAACTCGATCACGTGCTCGTGTGATGAACATAGAAGAGATGGAATTAGGGACAGCCTGGCTGGAGAGGCTGATTGTTCTTTTGGATCGAGTTCAATTTTGCACGTACGTCAAACGGAGGCAAATTCACTTCGACAGAATTACTCCCGAACCAATCACGTTACAGAATCTCGTCTCTATACTTTGATTCCCATAACGATTTCGCGCTCACGTTGCCAGCGATCGTGTGCGATATATGAAGAATGGTAGCGTCGCTGTATTTATGTAATATATTTGTTCTTCAGCGAGAAGTTCAACACGCGCTCGCAGTTTTCGTTCGATTCTCCGCTGGCTTTGAAGTCCCATCGATTATTTTCAAACATTTTCGTTTTCCCGATTCAAAATCGATCCGATTACTCTCACTATTCTCCGTGCCAAACGTCCAATTCCAACAGCTTTATATCCCCATACGTTTCAAAGGTAGAATTTCTAAAAGTAAATTCCGTAACTGGCCACGTAATTGGAACTGTGGATAAAAATATTTCACCGCCAAAGTGGATTTTTCTTTTGCGTTTCTCATATTTCCGAATGCATCGTCGTATCGTCGGTGTGCGCGCTCGTAACGCGCAAAAACGTAGCCCAAAAATAAAACGGCGCGCGCGCGCGCGCGCGGCAGAATCGAAATGAAAAATAATCGCCCGGCGCTCGGATTCGTGGCGAATCTCTCAATGCGGATTGGGGCAGAGAATATTAACGCACTTTTCTCTCCACGTAGCGGTGCACATTCACGCGAAAAACCGCGTGAATTTCACGTGGAATTCTTCAACAAGCTTTTATCGAACATCTCAGCCCTTTTGTTTCAACGATTTTGATTTTACGATGCCGCCGCGCAGTATATAAATAACTCGAGGAGATTGAGAAGCCTCCTGCTGGGAGGTTTCAATATTCGTGCGTTGTAACGTTCCCTCGCATGGCCCACCCGTATTTGGTTAATACGAAGCACGCTGCCCAAACCCTGTATGCGATGGATTCACTCGACAATTCGCCTAATTTAGCATTCCGTGGTTTAACTGTGCGGGGTCACGAATACTGTAAGAGAAAGGGAAAGGACAGGGGTTGAGCGTCCGCGTTATCGCTATTCGACCGAGCGTATTATGCTACACGCGTAATCAGCACGTAATCGATTCTACATCGTTGACACATCCATTGAAATCCCTCAAATCTTCCTATTCCCGAAACATTATCGATTCATCGCTGTTCAAGGCTCCTAATCTCGTCCGTACACCGCGATCACAGTTTTTCAATGATCGAGGACGGCAAGCACGAAGAGCACTTTTGTGTCTCGGGACTCTTCAGTGGCCGGAGACCTTTAAAATTGCTCTTGAACTTGTGACATTCGAATTTTTAAACATACGTGTCGAGTGCTTCGTCATTGTTCGACGATTAGCAACTCAATTTTTGGTAACTTCGTCGGAAAGATTGTTAAAATATTACACAAAATAAAAACGAATCGAGCTGCTGCCATTTTTGGACCATTTCGCCCGCGGATGGCTAGTTTCTAAAACGAAATATACGGGATGAAAAATTTCATCGAAATAAAAAAAAAAAAAAATAAAAAAAAAAAAGAGTAAAAGTGTTACGAGTTTGCATGCACTTCGGTGGATTCGACAAACAGTAAAAATCCATATTTCCAGAATGCACCCTTTCGAAAGAGGGTGTTTATTTTATTTCTCCGGAATTTGTTACGTTTCCGTGAAACTTAAAAAGTGTATTATTTGAATAATAAAAAAGAAATATTGCGTGCGGAATTGCGCGAACGCGACCGAAATAACAAGTCGCTGTTACAGCCAGACACAAATCGATGTATCGGTAATCGATGCGAAATAAACTGAGATAGAGTCGGACAGTGGAAAATTCAATTTACGTATATCATCGCGGAGAGAGTTACGGTATAGGGCGATTCGGTAGAATTTGTCTGACCGCATCAGGCTTGTAACTACTGCTGCGATCGTTTCGACCCGATAAAACGAAAGATACGACAAATTCGTTGGAATTGGAAAAAACTTATCGATTGAAAAACTTCCACATTTTTAAGAAAAGATAATAAAATTTGTCGGATTATCAACGACCGGATTTCGTTCCACCGAATCTACCGAGGAGTCCGAGGCATCGAACGAAAGCAGTTTTCCCCGTTAATTTTTTCACTCCGAGCCCGAAACCGCTTAGCAAAGTACGTTCGTTCGGTGCATATGTGTTAAGGGGGAGGGGAAGGGGAGGGGGGGGGGATTTATTAGATCGAAGGAACGCACGGGGAATGGCACACAGAGGATTTGGCTCCTCGCAAATTGAGGCGGATGACGGGTATAGTGGCCACCGAGGTCCGCTTCGCTGCTAATGAACGACTAACGTCTGACCGAACCCGGTCCACGACCACTGGACCCCCACTGTCTCTAATGGTAGACAAATCACGGATCGTACTCGTATATCTCGACACTAAAGTCTCGGTGTACGCGTTCATACGAAATGTGATACTCCATTTGTTCCATTGTGACTAACTTCCTGTTTCGCAATGAATTATTTGCGGTAGACCAGCATCATACCTCCAATTATATCGAGGACTATGTTTTCATTGATTTTTAAACGCAGCGATAAATTTCCTCTTCGAATACGAATAAATCCTCGAATCCATTCACGAAACGTGCAAATTTACCGCTGGCCTCGCTGAGCAGGCGACTCTGATCGTGCTTCAGTAAATCGATTAATTTAATAGTTGAAAATAATAAATTTCATCCTCTGCTGAAATTTTTGTTTTCCCCACCGGATAATTGAACTAAAACGGTGCAGAGAACGTCCGAAAATGGACTAAACGCACACCTCCATTTTTTCCTTTCCTGCTAGTTTCGAAAGTAGTTTCTTTTAAAAATGCAGACGCACCAACTGAAGAGGTAAAGGAAAAGGCGGAAATGGATCGCATCCAAAAGCTGGTACCGCGGCTGCAGAGAAGAATCGCCGAGGAAATAATAAGCTATGAAAAATCGTATCAAACCTGGTGAATTCCACTCTTGAAATGCCGTTCGTCAAACGTATTTACCGTCCGGAAAATCGCGGGGAGAATGACTCCGAAACCTCTTCGAAAATTCCGGAAACTTTTCGCTTCGTGTCGATGTAAAAAAACGAAAAGGTGCTCGATATATTGTTTACAAGTTTTGGACAAAGTAGCAGTTTCATATTTCGTTCGATAAGATATTTGATAATTCGAATAATCTCGTACGATTAAATAAAAATAATGAAGAAGTTGAAAGTTGTGACGTTAACGCATTTAATTGACAATTTCTTCGCTGGAGTGCTCGATTGAGGGTTAATTGAGTTGAAAACCGCTTGTGAGTCTGTCAAGGACTGTACACACAGCGGTACAATACCATACAGCTTGAATTATACTCGCATTTATGTACCGAGTGTCGGGGTACGTGTGTGAGTGGTGTGTGAGTGAAAAAGCGGCGATTATTATAACAATGACACACTCTTGTAAAGCTCGAGTGCACCAAGTGAGTCTAGTTCTCACGGTGAATGGACGTCGACGTGCTCACTCATACGTTTACACGCTTTGCGAGCTTTCCGGTCGCGTTAATGCGCCTCCAATCCTCACCTCGTTGAATTAGCTGAATAAAAAGAGAGAAGAATTTTGGGAAAAGCTCTTCCTCGCGTAGCGGAGCGTTCTGTTCGCTGCTGCGGGTGTTCGACTGTGATATCAGCACGTGTTTCCCTCTCGAAATGTCTCTCCATTTCGAGTTGAAATTTCGGCACAATTTTCCGCTCAGCTAATCGGCAAGTAAAAACATTTTCATGTTCCCGAGCTGCCAGCGAGGGTTATCAATGAAACAAAAATTCATTCCAGCGGAGACGATTTTTTGTGGCGCATAATCTTAATGAGATTTGAAGATAAAAAAGTGAATGGGTGGTTTGAGAAAGCGATTTTCCTCCAGGTGCTCGCGCAGGGAGAGAGGACGAGCGCTTTTTCCCCGAGCAAATCCGAGGCTCATTCTAATTGAGAAAAGAACAAACATTCCCTCGTACAGACTTAATTGCACCGAGTGTTGCCCTTCGCATTCATAACTACAAGCACAGGCGCTCGGAAAATTTGACGGTTTCATTCGAAAACAGAGTTTGTGGCAAGGCGTTTCTCCGGCGCCCATTCCCCCCTAATTTTTGTACGCGATATTAGCCCCCTTCGAATCTTGAACGACTTTGCGCGCCTCTACTTTTTCTCTTCTCTCTTATACGCTCCTGCTCGAGTAATTGGAGCACGACGCAGTGAATTTTTCGACACGAGCTCTCCATAATTGTTCCAAGCGTTGTACCGTTATTCTTGTTCTCACACAACCAAAATGGCACCTGCTGCTACCGCCACTAGCCGCACGAGGAAACGAGGTCGTTTACCATTTAAAAGCTCAACCCTTCCAAGCACGTTTCTCCTCCTCGGAATATCCGATATATGCGCATATTCCCTGTATTTTTGATGCTCTAATGAAAGCCCTTTTCGAGACTCCACTTGATGAAGAATTCGCAGCATCCTCTCGCAGGATCGTATGCAGGGATTCCTGGAAGGCTCAAGGCGAACCGTGTAATTCAATGTCAGCTGTTTCGCTCCAGCCCATCGCCGGGCTGATCCCGAAAATCATTTAATAAATTGCTCAACCGTTAGAATATTTTTGCATTTAGTTACTTTTTTAATCATCTCGTTCCATCACAAAAAAAAAGCAGAATTCTCAACTCGCAGTTGGCAATATTTGATGTTTTATTTCGAACACTCCGGAGTTAAGTGACCAGAATTTTCTCCATGAATGATCATCGCGAGCCTCAATTTATTCAACATTTTATTCCTCACCGACGAATTAAGATATGAGAAACGCTTTTTTACCATTTCCTTTATCGAATCGTCGTCCAAGATTTGTCCTCGAACTATTTCCATAGAAATACGACTTTGGAATAAAACCCGCGAATTTTCTCCGCAGGTAAAACGTTACGCGCCTTCCTCTCTGGACGATACAGCCACGACGTATGTATCCGCATTACATATTCATCCATTCATTCATTCGTATCGTGCATACATTTATAGTACGTTTGCAGAATTTACGTGTATATACTTCGGTAGTTATTCGCCAGGTACGTGAATACCGGGTGTAAAGTATATTATTTTCATGCTCCCCTCGACACTTTGAGCTTCAAATATTCTAGAACTTGCAGTCGAATATAAATCATAAGCGAATCTCTAAATTTTCGTTTTTCTCATTTTTCGACTCGACCCTCGACTTCTTCGGCTCAAATATTTCGCACATATTCATGCTCAATCGAATGAGCAAAACTGAATAGACAAGCACAATTGATTTTGAATTCTCATTAGTTGCAGCGACTCAAGGGCTGAAGGTTCGATTAATGAAGTATAAAAAAATATTCGCGATCATTGCAACGATTCGGAGAAAAAACATTTTCGAGATGAATTTTGGGAGTACGACGATGCCGTTTCACCGCGGCGCGGATAGCTGAGCAACTCGGCGGAAGTTCGCTAATTACACGGTTGAGAGAAAGTGAAAAGTTGTTACTTGGTTTGTTCAGGAGAAAAAGCTCGAGCGTTTTTATCGGTCTCCGCAACGAGACGAGTAGCGCGAGGAACTTTTTGTTTCCCTTTTCACTTTCCCTCGGCAAATATCCGTTTTTTTGTCACCACTCGCGCGTGTATTACGAAGCCTGTTAGTGTATTTTTTCCTCTCGAGGCCTCTCACTCCGAAGATTAATGTGCTTTCATGAGAGCCTTTGTAAAGATTACGCGAAATCGTCGTCACTACCAGCCCCGGAACGTACTGCCAACGAGCACTCGTCTATGGACAAGCGAGCGTACGTTTGTACGTAACACAGGAGTGTGTAGTTGATATAAATCCGGAGTGTATAGAACGAGAAGAGTGGCCGTGCTTTCGTATCGAAAAGCTCGTTGGCGTTGCAGGATATCTCGGGGCGCGAGCTAACGATCGAGCCGCCCGATTAGCTGGCAATTCCTTTTTTCCTGTGTTTTTTTTTTTTTTATTTAATTCTCCACCTCCCTTAATTGAATCACCGCATGAGTGAGCTCAGCCAGAAAGCTTGCACGCCTTGTTGATCATCCTCAATATCGCTATACGAATCCGCATAGGAAAACCCTCTTCGTTTTCCTAAACCCCCGTTTTAAGTGTTACATCAACGCACGTGCACTTGGCGGATTTATTTTCGTCCGGAGTGCTCTTAAGAAGTGGATATTCGCGTCCTCGTGCTCCCCCTTCGGCTCACGAAGAAACTCGGCTTTTCAAAAACTTCATTTTTCCGAAGTTTTCACCCCTCCGATATATCTGCGGGGAATAAATTTTCAAAAATTTTCATCCGACTTTTGAGTCTGACAGAGTTGCGGGGGTGAGAAACACGAAAATTGCAAGAATTTTTCAATTCTCAGGCTTCCCTCCGTGTCTAACTCCATCGAAACAAAGTCGAAATCAATAGCGAGCATCTTTTAAGCGCACATTAGCGCTCGCCCATTATCGTTCGAGCTAGTTAGCACGTCCTCTACGAGAGGTTTACACGCCGCAGTCTGCTTAACTACACGAACGTTGCATTGCTATAGATCCGCAGCTTTAATGGTGTCCGCGAATTTTCATTGTGTTTGCGCGAATCCACGAGTGAACAGGGCCGCTTACAAAGTGATCCTTCGACTATTATAATTCAGCATGACGATAATTCGATCGATCGAAGCTGGTTAGGAGTCGCCGAGTTTGCTAACAAGCTCCACATTTTTTCGCAGTCTCCGTTCAATTTTTTGTTTCCTCCGCTTATATCCGACAAAGCATGAGGTGAAATGTGGATAAATTGCGGGACTTTCTAGTCAGATGAGAACCAACTAATATTTTTAGCCTCCATCCACCTCGTCAGGGCCGTCCAAAGCTCCTCGCGATCGTTTATTTTTCACGTTACAATATCCACACTTTTTCTCAACTTACCACACAACTTTTCTCCTTTTTATTTCTTTCCAAGATTACGTTCCAATGAACCGATCGATCCGCACGGAAATGTGCGCTTTCTTACTCCAACAAACTCATTAACAAGGCCGCGCACACTCGTCGGGGATAAAAACTAAAAATTTCCATGTCCAGACTTCGTCGTGGGAATAAAAAAATTGCAGGATTAATTCAACGATATAAAGTTGACGAATTTAGAGGGATTTTGTTCGGGAATTTTCTCAGAAGTTCCTGGCGAATGTGATGCAAGAAACGAAGAATAGTTTTTCATTGAAACAGACGAGCAGCTTCTAAACAACTCATTTTGTTGATTTTTTCCATCGAACCAGACAGCATAATTGTTTTTCCATCTCTAGAATCGTTTTGGGAGGATAAAAAATGCGATAAAAACTGTACTTGAGTTAATGCAAACGTTCCGCCTGGAATTCCGTTGGCCGACGCTCCTGTCCAAGGGTTTCGGGTGATTTCCCGTAATAATATTAAATCCAGGCTAATCCAGCCATTCGTTTAACCGCAAAAAGATCCTAAAAGTCTGGAGTTTCTCTCTGAGAGGGTTCGCACATTCTGCTTTGGAGAAAAGCATCGATCCTTCCCTCGCTCCTTACAACGTTTCCTTTTTTTTTTTCTTTTTTTTTTATCGTCGATGCATAAAGCTGAGATTGAAACTGTGGCAAGTGGAGTGCAAAGAAAAAGCAAATGATTGAATGAGCTGCCTCCTCGCAGCGGTTAAATACAATTTATCTCGTTTGCAGAAGTTCTCTCGGTGTGACGAAGAATTCAAACGGGGTCTACTGAGAGGTCAGTATCGCGATGACGATGATACTCCAGAGGAGATATAGCTGCTCGCGCCCCTTATTTTCCGTATTTCGTAATCCCCAGTCGTCGTTTGTTACAACTTCCTGAGCTCGGCTTATGCGAGTTTTTTTGTTTTCACAGCTTTAACAGCTTCTAAAAATCCACGATCTTGTTTGATAAATTTGAATAATGTTGAAACTTTGAATATCAACCTTGAAGTTTTGTTGTCTTCGTTTTTATCTTAAATTCCCCAACTAGCAATCGCCACACGTACAAAAACAATTTCGTAACGAGTACTGAAAATAACAATGAAGATAGACATCAACGAAGCCAGATGGATTCGCCATCTCAGAAACCCATTAAGCAGCATTCGGCTGAATAAGTAATTTCAATTTAGCGAGCAACTGCGTACCCAGCTTTGGTTATGGTTTTTGTATATTATTCATCAACACGTCCGAAATTCGGACATTAAATATAACGCCCTGCTCGTAAGGTTTGATATCTCTCGGTCGTGGATAGGCGAGAGAAATAGTTTGGAATTTAGTGAGCCCTGAAACAGGCTTGTGGTTGAGAGCGATACGCGCGCGATGTGTAGATGAAAGTCTCAACGATTTCGGCTCCTCGACCGATATTAACTCAATCCTTAATCCAACCATCCGTTATCAAGGTTTCGAAACTCGGCTTAAGGCAGCCAATTCTCACGTTCGAACGCTCGCTTATACCAGCTTATTCCGTATACACCGTTACATATATCTGTTTAATAAATATATATCGCAGCTGCATCTACATATATTTCCGGTCACAAGTCGCTAAACTCGGGCTGTAGCGCTCACAAAATCCCTCGAACTTTGATATTTCGATCGCACACGATATATATTCTCCGCGGAGCTTTTAAGCAAGACCGATTGATACCCCGAGTAATGGAGAACAAGCTGACGTGACCGGAGTGACGAAGCGCATCGTACTTACAGCCCCTTTTATCTTTATACATATATTCATATCAGATCCTCTCGTCTATACAAAATAATGTGCATTTTTAAAGCCGAATTTTGACCTCTGCATCCATCAACCATCATCAACATAGGAAGGATCCATCAAGACAATTTGACAGCAGCACAGATGAGCCTCGAAGTCCGAACATTCAGAAATTCTTTCATACGTTTAGTTGACTGACGATGTCAAGTGTGCAGATTATTTTCCTTTTCCATAAATGAATCGAAAAAGTTGGTTATTAGGGAAATTAGCCTGCGAGGTTTCATCCATCGCGGTGGCCAAAATTTGAGTCACATTTTTTTGGGGGAATTTTTTTTACACTCTCATTTTTCATGCACTCAGAAGAAAAAGTCATTGGAACAACGAAATGTGGCATTACGGGGTGCCAATGAAATATATGATCGTCACAAGATTAAACATGATTAAAGGAATAAAATAGTTTTAGATCGCACTGCAGATCCATTCTCCCCAAAAACATTGCAGTTGAATGAAGAAAACTCTTCCAATAACATCAACTGCTATTGAATCCACAATTTTTTTTTTCAGTCCGAGGTTCTAAATTGCGGAATGATTTCATTGGGATTGCGAGGTTTCATTAGTTTCATTTGAATTTCGGGGGGGGGGGGGGGGGGATTTGATTGGAAAAATTTCAATTGAAGAAGCGGCTCCTTTGTTTAGCTGGGAAGCGATAGTCCCTTTCAAGACTATTGCTTTGCCCGGGGCATTAGCATTTTGGGTGAGTGCCACGATTGAAATTTGTTTTTACGGTCTGTAACTCGAAGAGGGAGGGAGAGAGACCGGTGACGGTAATTTTCTTCTTCTTATTCTTCTTATCTAACGCGTCATTCCACTTTCGAGGCGATCGATGCTTTTATTGGGAACAAAACTGACAAGAGAGACAGGACTCGCATCGTCAAGAGTAGAGCCCATGCTGGTGTTGTTAGTGTAAAGGAAAGTGGGGAAAAAAGGGTCTTCGCGCGAAGCAGCATCGAGAGAGGCTCAACTTCGACTAGGGAGAAAATAATGTAGGAGAGTGGGAAAGAAAGAACGAGCGCGAGGGGCGTACGTGGGGATTGGTTGGAAGTTGACTGGACGATGGACAGGGGAATAAAGTGGCTCGAAATGCCTCGGAGGGAGCGAGAGAGAGCTCGGGTAAGCCCAAGGCTTCGCCGTGCACATATAGAAGGTCTGCTGTCTGCGTGGATGCTCCCCCATCCCCATCCCCGAACGACCCTAGACGAGCATTTACACTCGAATGTACTTGGTCGACAAACTTTTCGAAACAAGACCGATAGGAAGGATCCGTGAGATCATGTGAGCCAACTCGCACACGGTTCTATACATTTTTTCTGTTGGGCTGCCTCGTCTTTTATTTCTTCGACAGTGCACTTTCGTGTTCGATCCCAATAGTTTCCAAATACTTAGCCTCCGCCTGCTTAACCCAAAATTCACCCAAAATTCAACTTTCATCACCGATGAAAACATTTTTTCAGTCTCGCAATCGATCGATTGTTATGAGAGCTCCTCGGAGACACTCGTTGAATACTGGTTAACACATTCAGAGTTCTTTTCACTCTCATACTTTGAGAAAGCGCCTCACGGATATCTCGATTGACTCCGAGGAATGTTTACCGATTGGAAAGTATAGAACGTCGTTCGAGCTGGGTATCGCGCAGAGTTCAAGCGTGAGATATCGTTCGTGTGGGTTGTCCTCGAGAGAAAAACGTTTTATGTTTTTATCGGGACCTTCGGGGGAGGCATCGTCGTATCTATTATTCCTCAGTTACATCGATCGATCTTGACACTCGACGACATATTATCTTCATATATCAATACATTTTTTCTTATGTATATGCCCTCAAACTTCGCGACGTGTATTGCAACGAAACAAAATGGAGGCATCGATGAACTCGTTAATTGAATTTTGCTATGGGTCGGCCGATGAAGAAACGCGGTTAAAGACAACAACAGAGTGCACGAGCCGCACTTGATGCTGTCTGCGTAAATACTTGGTGGTCGCGAAGTTGACTCTCGTGTTTATATATGCGAGCCTCGTTAAATACCCCAAACGCAAACACACGATTATGAGAGCATTTAGAGGGAGACTCTGGAAAATCATTATCACCAAAATCGTACAATGAAAGCCGCAGCATGTGGCGGCCGAGTGGAAACACGAATGCGAGTTTTGCGCCAGCGAGAGCGAGCGAGAGGGGGCGGCCATTCCGATGAAAAATCAATGTCGAAGCGCGTTACTACACTTTAATTACACACGTAAGCCCCCCGGTGAAGCGTCATGAAAACCTCAATATTTCATGTTCCGCCTCTGGCTCGGTCCCCTGCGAATAATTACTCACGAGGAATACACCGGGGTGCAAAACGCCTCGTCGATCATCATCATCGTCGATATGAGTGTATTTTTTCACATTATTATAACGATTTTCTTACCTTATTTCAGGTGAGATTTGACACACCGCGTTGGAATAATTCGTATACCATTAAGCACGAGGGCCGGTGGTGACATTTAAGGCTCAAGTCTGCAGTAACCAGGTATTTGAGATGGGCGTGCCTGCCTGCGAGCCGCTACATTCTTTATATTTTTATATTACGTTTTTTGCGTGCTCAAGAAACTCTTTCAGTCACGAGAAGCAACGATAAGTGCGAGTTATCCAGTATTTATAACTGATAATGTCATTCCGTCTGGCCTGCCTTTGGGGAGGGTTATAATTTCAGTAGTTTTCTCAATTTTCTATTTTTTTTTATCACCCAATTAATCATTAGGTAAGAAAATCGACGGTTATTCCAGACGTTTATGCAAATTTCGTTGTTCTCGCTCTTCTCATTCTCGCTCTCTGCCTCCTGCACGTTTTTGAACATTTTTTCCCATACATGCATACTTTTCGTACATAAATATAGAGTAGAACGTGTATACACACGCATTGGAAATAAAACAGAATGTCAGAGCGAGTTGCCGTTTCGCCCCATTCTCCTTCCGCCAGCGTCGCTGGTTATTTAGAACCCGGTACTTTATACATAAGTTAGTGCGAGGCTTCCTCGTGTGTCAATCGATTATCATCCGTTCTCGAGGTCACTTGGCCGCGAGTTGCGGTTGCAAAATGCTCTTTCTATCTATACGTTTGTGTATATCTATGTATATACGCACAATGGATCGCGCCCAATAACAGGAGACGCCATGCGATGCTCGTAAAACAATAGGAAATAACACAAAACGGAAAGGAAACTACGAGCCATTACCGGAAGCGGATCATTGAGCCTTTAGCTACCTCGCTCTCGTTATTTTCAGGCCCCATTTTTATTCTCGCCGCGTGCACTTTCCCTCGCGGGAATGATCGCTCACCGGGAAGCTTCATCATCCGCCGGTGCGTTCGCGACTCGGCCAAATTTAATCGATCGCCAAGTGCGTATCGAGGGGGCCAAAATAGGAGAATATTTATTCGATTAATATCAGACAATCCTGCCACGTGTCGGACCAAAACGCGATTTCTCTCATTCCAAAGCATTCACGCGTGCCCAGCTGAGATTTCGATTATCACAGAATCCATCTTCCATAGTGAAAGAGACGAAACGCTGATGATCGATCAAGATTTTCCTGCTCGTTATCGCTACTAGCTGTTATCGATCGAGCATTGTCAATGTTTGTCACTAAATTTTTTCAAAATGCACTAAAATTACGGTTTTTCATTAATTTAAATTTCATCTGCTATTTCCTGGGCTTTCGCATTTTCCGCTTCCCGGAAATTATCCTCAGTCTATCCGGAGAGCGAAACGGAATGTTCGTCTCCGCGTTTTTTTACTCACGCACGTTTCATTGAGGAGAAGAATTTCGTCTGATCGAACACAGACCGTAACTACTTCGAAGTCGTGGTCTTGGGGTCGTTGCAGAGATTTGGGGGAGGGGGGCAAAGAAGCGTCGAACGACACGTATTTACTCGTCGGTAAATTCGTGGTGGATAATCCGCATAATCGAAGCACATCGATTTCGAATAGCCCTCGAAAATAATTTCATATCTTCGCGTAGAATGGGAGAAGTAATAAAAGCAAACGACGAGATCCTCGGCGATTGGGTCGCAGAGTGAAGAATAAAAAGACGGATGAAAAGAGCCGGCAAATCGGAGCGTCTATTTACTCTCGTTTTCTTTTATGTCGAATCGATGATCAAACACGTGATTGTATTTACGGACATGTATGTAGTCCGTGTGTATATCGCGGCGCGCCTCTGTATGGGCATCACCTGCGGCCAGAGCGATATCGTGGAAGGAGAAACGGGGGAAACGCGTTTGGCTATACGAAACTTTTATCTCCACGGAGGAGTGAAACACGGCGTATCTCGTGGATAACGCGCGGCGGGCTACGAAAAAACCCACGATACCAGGCATCTGGCGAGTGTAACTGCGGTAGAGCAAACACTCCAGAGTTGAGTTGTCGATAATTTGAGACTTTTCAGAACGTATCTCAATGCCTTGACTCTCATTCCACGTGACTGAATAAGTTGCCAAAAACCGTCTCGAATTGGAGGTTTTCTCGAGACTGTCACTTCGCGGCTGACCGAATTTCATGAAAAAATAAACAAAAAATCAAACTATCTGCAGTAATCAATGCGAAATATCGATCGAGTCAAATCGATCAAAGTATATCAACGAAAAATAGTAACAAACGTAATCAGATGCTTGGGTACTTACGTTTAATGAAAAAAAAGAAGGATAAAAAAACAAACGAACAAACACGCCGAAGAGTGTACTCTACACATAATATTTACGAAAGCAAATTAACGGGTCGAACAACTGTGACTGCAAGTGTAACTACTCAGAATGCTTAGGATGATTGAACTATTTAAAAAAATGCTCTTCTACTCTCTATAAAAGCACTATTGATAATGTGGACGAAAGGTGTTTTCGTGGTGGTGGTGGTGGTGGTGGTGGTTGTGAGGGTTGTGGGGGTCGTGAGGGTTTCGTTCTCTCTACCTCGGCCACGAAAAAAGTGTGGATTCTCGATCGTGAGATCGTAATCAGTGATCGTTCAATCTAACATGAGACGAAGGTTTCGGATCAGGGTCAAACGTGAAGGACCAAACTACTCAACGTTTTTGTTACACCAATGGATATATTTGCATATTTTCATATAAAATTAGAGTTAGAGTCCCCACCGTCTTTACGTAGGTGACGGTCTCGGCGGTTGCCTCGGTGAGAGCGCGTCGCAATCTCGAGCGTCGAACCTGCGACAGCGTGCGTGGACAAAGAACGACACCCTGAGCACCGGAAGCCGAGCCGGAGCCTGAAGCTGACCCGGAACTTGCGATCGGCGGAGGCGGCGTAGTCGCCGTCGTAGTCGGCGAAGATTTGCACCACCACGGAAACTGAGTGCGGTTTTTACTCGGGATTATTTATCTCATTTAGCACAAACAAAATAGTTACACAAATAATACCACAATTTCCTAATTTTCAACAGAAATGGCCACCTATTTTTCATCCTCGCTTCAATAAAAATTCTCATTAGCACGATTAAACACGAATTTACCTTTTTCGCATCAACGCAACCAACGAAACGTCGACCAATGTACAATTAACTCGATTCTCGTACTCCCTCTCCAACCAATTATTTACAAAGATCCAAAACACGAGAATCTTGTCGAGAAATATTGTATAACTCGGACAAGAAACGCTCACTTTTTAAAAAATTTGAGATCGAACTTCCTTTAGAACCTTCCACCGATGTTCATGACCAAATAATTTCTTTACAATCGTTTTTAATTTTCATTATTCACATCGAATATGAATATTGAACAAAAAGAGAAGCATAGATGACCAGTTCTTCGAACTACGATTCATTACGATTATTAAAACGCAATAATTAATGGAATTTATTGAAGTAAAACGAATTTTGGTATAGTGAGATATTGAGTGTATGCAGGATCATCGGATCTAGGGTTAGATACCTCTATTCAATGTCGTAGTAACGATATTACTCTCACTGCTATTGTTATTTTGATAATTACCCAAATATTATTATGATCTCGTATAAGAGAAGGACATCGTAAATGTATACCGAAGGATGTTTGGCACACGTGGATTATAGAGAGTGCGCTTGATCGAAACGCGGTGGAGCCGCATGGGCGAATAGTTCGTACAGCCTCGATCAACGTACTTTGATCTAATTCATCGTTGGTGGTGTCCACCAACGATGAATTCTATTGGCCATGGTTTCCGGCTTTTGCGGCACATCAAATTGGTATTAATTATCGGACGGTTCTCTCGTAGCCAATCTCTCTCTCTCTCCCTCGCTCTTTCTCTTTCTCTTCGACCTTCCCTATACTCCCATTCGGAGCACTCAGAGGCTCCCATCAGACGAGAAATTCAACGCTCTGAGATTCACGCTAAAGCATCGCAGCTCGAATAAAATGGTTTCTCGAGAGATTGCTCGAAACCGAGCCTATGAGAATGTCCTTCGTATCACAGGCCTGCAATTAAGGCCGCTTGAGACAAACCTTCGCCTTGTTTCCTCTCTGCTCTTGTTTTTTTTTCTAAATACACATTCGAATTTTTGTTTACACGAATAGAAGCAAATATTGATACGGAATAAGACGAGATTATTTTGTCCAAGATTTGAGAGAAAATAACATTTTCGTATCTAATTTACAAACGTTATTAAATACGAACACCAATATCAAGATATTCTAATTAAAACGAAAGAAATTCAGTGACTCGTAAAATTTTGATATTCGCACGGTTCATGGGGAGAATACTGAATTAACCCGAGATTATAAAAATGGCGATCTTTTGCTTTTTCATTGTTAAAAAAGTTTAAGTACCCAAGTTTAAGTTGCCCAATTATTAAATGCGTTACAATGCACGATGAAAAAAAATAGTACACAAAATAATTTCATCTCGATGCACCAGGTGTCTCATTTTCTGCGGACGAGGAACCATTTTCATTTAGTCGGTGCCAAAGCAATTTGGCTTTTATTCGAGAAATAATATCTTGAAAGGAAAATTGAAGAAAAAAATGATGCGATAAAAGGGAGGATCGAATTAGCGAAAGAAAAAATTCGCGAATTCATAGGCAATGTGTCTTACTTTGTTCGAAGCGACTGCAAGAGAGCTCTCCTCGCTTGTGGGAGTTAGGGCTTGAAAACATGTACTGGAAGTTTGCCAAAAAGCTGACAGGAAGGCTTTTTCCTATCTCGGTTTGGGAGAGTGTCTCGTACGAGTGGCCACAAAGGGATAGGAGTTATCCGCGTATTGTGTCTCATCATTTTCAACCCTGGTGCACTAATGACTGAGCCAGCCCTCGGAGCGCTCTTCACCAACTCCTTTTTTTTCTTTCTTGGGTTTTTTTTTTTTTTTTCAATCCTCCTACAATCCGGTCTCTTCATCCTCGTGTTCCGACATTCTCGCGGGTATAAAGATAACCGAACTACGAGAGACAGCCGTTGCTTTTTTTTTTCTTGCAACGTATGGATATAACGACGCTAGGAAAAAAGGAGCTCGGGAAATAGCTAGAGAATTTAGAGAGAAATAAAAAAATAGAGAAAACTCGAATAAAATATGTGGCAAGCAAATATTACCATGCTCGATGGTCAATTATGTCTGTCAAGGACGACGATACAAATCACCCCCGAAAAGCAGTGCATTTTTTTTTCGACACCCCCAAAAAGGGTGACTGGCTGGCTTTTTTATCTCGGTCATTCGGTCGAATGAATTTTTTTTCTCTCCTCAAGCCCCCTCGGCAAATGAGCTAATGTTATTGATTTTGGCCTCATCAAAAAAGAAACCGAGAAGGGTAGACTTTACCGTTTTTTATTTGCTTGTTCGCTCTTTCTTTTGGCTCAGATATCGCGACTTGTAAGCGCTGTTACTCCGGAGAGCAATTTATCCCTGCGAATTATGAGACAAATCGGGACTCAAAAGGGAGCAAATTTTCACCACAGTTTTCTCACGAGGCATGAGCTTTTTCGTGAGCTTTTTGAGCCTGCGTCCCTCTCCCTACATCCTTTTATTGTCTAGACGAATATGAACCGATGGTTTATCGATCGCTCCCTTATCTTCGGTGTAACCGGCTCGCCGGACGGAGATATTTCGCGGGAAATATTCGGCGGAATCACGACTGTGTAATGGACGTTCATTCAGCCGACCGATAAACCCCTCGGGATTCCGGACTGTTGCGTTTCCTCTGTATTAGTGCACCAGGGTCGGGGCGAAAGGTCGGCCGAACGCCGGGCCAAAGGGCGTCAAGGGACAGGGGTTACGAACCGGTGAACCACACATCGTTCCAAAACGTGTGCACGCGATCGAAAATCGTTGCGGTGAATTATAATACCGCATTGATTCGTGCCCTCGGCTGTGTGTGTGCACGGAAAAATGAAATTACTTTGGACACCCGACTATCGCTGGGCGTACGTTTATTCAGAGCGTTTCGTGGGCTTGAAAAATATTTCCAACTGCTATTTTTTAGGGTTTCATATTTTCGGAGGGAATTTTCACTCTTGGAAATCGGAAGAGAAATTATCTGATTTTTCGTCAATCGCACCCACTCGGGAGGATTCACATGTTCCGGGAATTACTTTGTCAACACTTGTTTAAAGCTCGTACACGCGCAGTGCTGCCGTGTAAAAAGTGAAGAAAACACGTACTTTGGCGAACAATATGTTGATGGTTTTTTAGTGTCTTTTTAGCATGTGAATCCACGAGAGTTTCCTCAGAGTGCGGATCTGTCACAGTTACTTTTTGTATACTCTCGAACTCAAAAACTTGTTTTGCTTTCTCTTCCGTCTCGTATTCATCGTTGAGTCTCAGCGACAACGTCGTCGACGACGATATAAGCTCTAATGCACCTATTCTTCCCGTCAGCCCGGGCGGTCCCTCCCTTATTTATACATCCGTTTGGCTGCTATATCTGTGTACGGTTCTTGATATTCTTTCGTGGAAAACTTGTAGAAACGTTGCGCTCGCGTTGTAAAGCTGTCGTGCGATGAGAGCACGAGGATAAATCATGGCGTTTTTCGCGTGATGCTAGTTGTGCTGCCCCCCCTTATATTTTGCCAAATTCACTCCTTAAAAATGTACTCGTCGAATGTTCATTCCGTAGCAAACTAAAAGAAATTTTGTTAGGGTTAATTTATTGGATCTGTTGTGTCGAAGATTACAACATAAATTAGAGTTTCGAAAGGCAAAAAAAGAGAGAGAGAGAGTTTAAGGCATCGGTGAGAATTCCAGCTGAGAACAGATGAGTTTCGAAAGATAAATTAATTTGTTTCTGCGATGAAGAATCGTTGTATCGCGATCGGAAGAAGCTTTTCATCTCGATTTTTCAAAATCCACGAACCCCTGCAGACCGAATGAGATTTCTGTCTCTGCAAAGAAATAAATTTGCCGTTTAATTGGAAAGCGGCGTACATAAATCGAAGAATTCACGCAAGGAAGATCGGCATGTAAATTCGAATTGCTGACTCGCGCCCCGGTTCGTTTAATCGCGCGTAATATAAGCGTTCCGACCCGCCCCTGTATGCCGCGTTTCTGACGCGAGTTTATGCACATACGGCTAAATAGAAATGCCGTCGGGTGTACGCTGCTCGCAGAGAGAGGGTGTCCCCTGCCGTAAATCAGCGCTCGGAAACAACACAACAACGTGAAAACCCAAGCACGATTCCGGGGCGTCCTCTTTTCACGAAAAAATCAACCACCGAAGCATTTCATCGCGGGACCGAGTCTTCGCTGGTCCTCTTCGACGGGGCGCTTCGAAGGGTTGCTTTTTGCCGACCGTTGGAGGGTTGGTCGGTAAAGCGTAGCTCTACTTACGTGCCTGATGGAAACACAGGGATTCGCACCCCCGAGAAAATGCTGCAGGGAGCCAAAAGCACGATTCGACTCCCAATACCCCGCTGCCGCTTTCAACGAGTCAAAGTTTTTGATGCTCTTCGTAAATTGACATGTGGGTGATTTTCCTCCGCGTATATATATACGACGTTTATTATGCATGCACCGCCGCGATCCCTCACTGAGAAACGAAAGAGCGTTGTATCCGAACGCCCTCGATGTTTAATCGACCGAGGTCAGGCCCTTTTCTTTCGTACCAGTCGATACAGACGGAAATTCGATTATATGGCGCTTTGCACGCAGCCCGATGATAAATTTTCTACCCCTTTCGATATGACTGTATCGTCTGAAGTATGCATATCGTATAGTACACTTTAGCAGTAAACGAGAATTACGGGAGCTCTCGACCAGCTTATAGTCTCGCGACAGCACACGATCTTCTTCGTGCAGAGCCTTCTTCGTTTTCTATTTTATTTTATTTTTTTCTTTCAGAGCAGCGTTTTCAAATTCAACGAACTTTTGGTGCTCATCATTCTCAATATTTTACCACGAAATTGACGATAAATTTGTAAGTTTTGACTCGAGGGAACTTGAAAAAATATTTACAAAATCTTCGTTCCTTTTAGCTTTGCTCGGCTTTCAAACGATTTGGGAAAAAATTGACCGAGTGCCTCGTCCACTCGCCATTGGACAGTGCTGTTTCCTATGACTCCCGGACTGTTTGTTAGTTCGAAATAAAACCATGGAATGGTGAGGAAAAATACTTTTGTTTTCAGTAAAATCGTTCTTGTTCGCCTCCGAAAATGATTTGGCTTTAAGCAAAATAATTCGTGTACCTTCCTCGTGGTGTGATCGTCTAACTGGAGTGGAAACGCATGGAAAATGTATGTAGGTTACATTGGCCGTTCAGCTGATGAGATTGTCTGACATAACGAAGAGCGACAGCGCGATTAAACGTGAAATCTCACTGCTCGACACGAGGCTCGTCCGTTCGTATGCCTCTTAAATTTTCTCGTCCATTAAATCAAGCTGTGTATAGCGTTTGAGTACAAGAGCAATGGTCTGTCAATCCGATTGGAAAATCTTTACAAGTTTTGGTTCGCGTGTAACTCGAATGGATTGAAATTTGTGTGGGTATAGTAAGGAGGGTAAAATACAAGGATGTTGAGCTCGTGTGCTCGCATCGATGCGCGTACGTGTTTACGTTGTCTCTTCCAAGTCATTTCCAACAGTTTCGTTATGCTCGCGTCTCTTCTACCGTATAATCGAATCATACGAAGCCTCTTATACGCGTGCTGGAGTATAAAAGGCTTATTCGTTCGAGCTCATTTATCCCCCAAATCCTCAGTTTCGACGATGGATCGTCGTTCCTCTTTCGCTTGACAGCTTAATTTCAGCCAGGCTCGTGTGTATCATTCCGCATGAAAGAGGAATCCACAGGAAGAAAAACACTTTTACACTCCCGGAAGCAAAGGAATGCTCTCGCGCGTAAATATGCAAATAAAAGTGTCTTTCTCGTTGGTGGATTTAATGAGTATTTCTTATTCTTACTTTTACACCAAGTTGAGAATAATGCGCGCGACTAAGAACTGCACGACAACTCAATTATGTTGAGTGAGTTACCGGAGCTCCAAGCTCAAGTGGATTCTCGGTTTTCATCGCGCTCTCTTCGTTCCTCGACCTATTAATATCCTGTAAGCGAGATCCTTTCTCATTTATCGTCTTTTCGAAGATCTTCGATAATGGACGACGCGAAGAGCCTGGTGGAAAAGTTTAGTCTCGTTCAATGAATCGGATAATATTATTTCATTTTTTCAAACGAGTGCAAATCCTTCGTTCGAATTTCGAAAGTTATTCCGGTTTTTTTTTCGATTATTGAAACTTAAAAATTGTTTGAGCCTACCAACTTTCGTTGGAATTTAATAAAAAAAGGTTTCCTATCTCCCTCCGACTTTCATCCCACAATGAAATTTGCTCTTATTTATAGACACAATTGTAAAATATGGATTCACGTAGAAAGTATAATAATAGTAAAATGTGTTAGCTTTGAAAGTGCACAAACAGCCCACTCTTCGGAAGCTCCACCTTTGCTCAACGTAATTCGATTATAACGCCGGAGAGTTCAAAGGGTCAAAGAAAAGACGAAGGTCCATCGCGTGGCCCCAGCTTTTTACGTTGAGCTCGTGAACCAGCGACTCCTCTTCACGGATTTTGCCTGGAGCCACCGAGTTTGTCATTCAAACGCCTTTTCACAATGTGTGGTCACTTTTTATTTGACAAAACGTGAAAAATCTGTCTCGGCATTTTGGAAATCAACACGAACCGAGAATCTTGACAATGTTCGTTGCGCCAGCACCATGGAAAAGGGTCTGCGAAATTTTTTTCTCGTTCGCAATCCTCGATTCGAAATTTCTGCCACAGAACGCTTGACGCATGTTCGTTATCAAATACCCAGCGTTTCGGGAGGAGCGAAAACTTTCTAAGTATCCTAAAAATACATTTAGTTGTACCAACAATCAGACATCATTTGAACAGAGCAGGGAGTTACTGATCCATCAACAATTTTTAGTCATAAATCAACCGATTATTCAACCAAAGTTACCCACAAAAAGATGCGAAAGTTTAAAAACATTTATTTGTGGTCATCAATTGTGACGTTTTTATAAAAAAAAAGCTCCGAAAAAACAGGCCGGAAGGGAAGGAAAATTAGTAGGTTTTCTAGAGTGGAAACAAAGCGAGGGTTTTTGGTGACAAAAATATTGAAAAAAGCGTGTTTTTCATTACCTGTCGAAATTGCCGAATGCCGCCATTGATTCGTAACGAATCCGCAGCAATGCCGGCTATTCCATCGCCCGGTTCGCGGAGTTGCCTCAGGGAGGCTGCACTGGGTGCTGCACCCGAGTGAAGGGGACAGCAGCATCCTGAACAACAGCAAGCCGAGGCCTCGGGTTGAGAACTCTGACGTATGATCCGCGTGCTTGGCGAAGTTGTCACGAGTACGGGTGGCGGTGCTGGTGCTTGACACGGACAGCAGTGGTGGCCTCCGCTCTTAACGCTTTCCCTTTTGTAATATGGAAAACAAAAAACAAACAGAGACCGAGAGTCGTAGGCAGTGAAGAAGGAGAGGGATCGAGAGAACGAGGCATTCATTGCGGTTGCTTTTTTTTCGAGCCTCTTTCCCGCGCCCCTTTTTTTGTCTCTGCATTCAAAATGGTCTACAAAGGCGACTTTATTTTGAGGTTGTGAAAGGTGTCAGTGTCGTCACGATCGATGGAAAAGGAGATTCCTGTGCTCCGGAGGAAAAACGATCGTTAATAATTATCAAACGGCGATTAGTATTCGGGATTAGGGAATTTGTGTTTCGCAATTCGCTGCTTTTCTGCTCTCTCCGTTCCTAAGCCTGTTCACCACTGCTTCATTTGAAATTCCATTCAGGCAATGCTTCGCCGAAGTTGCAGACAATTTTCTACGTGGCTCGATTTTCAATCGAAAGAGTGTCCGAGGCCTGAAGTTGCGAGAAAAACAAACAACGACTCAGCACCGTGTATCCTTGCGTGGATTGGAGTTCTCGTTGCGATTGGAAACTGACTTTTGTTACGGATAAAGCGGCTTCCGCGTTATTCCACGATGACGGACTCTCCCGTCGTGATTCCTGGCAAAAACACTTTTCTTCTTCCCGTTGATAGAAACACACGATATCGATCCTCGTAGCATGGGAAGGTACTTCTTTTCCTTCGACTTTCGATCACTCGCTAATCGATTTTTTTGCTGTGCCGTATCCAATCGAGCCTGCAAGATCACTTCACCTGTTCTCATCTAATCATGCAAATATCTTTGGAGCTAAGTCGTATCGATCTTGAAAACTCGAGAAATAAAATTGATTTCCCCGTGGAACTCCGAATACTGCGCGCTACAAAATCTACATATATCCGTCACGTCGTATGGCTTCCCCTGGGAAACGTTGCGCGCATCCGTTCCTGCCCCCGAATACCTGCAGAAACGAATGATATCGAATCCTAGTTGTGGAAAAATGATATCGAAGTTACGTACGAGTACCGAGAGGAGAGAAAAAAGCTCCTACGCGCTGCTCAACCCTCCGTGGCAATATCTGCAAGCGAACCAAGTCGAATCTCCTGAAAAATAAGACGAAAACGGCGTGTGTGAAGAATCAAAGATGGAACTCCCTAAAAACTGGATTTCTCTGACAGCTCCAATTCACCATTCCGCAGGCTTAAAAAATAGTCCTCCGAAGATCCACCGAAACAACGGGGGACCCCTCGCGAATGTGTTGTTTCGTCAAAAAAAAACTTGACTGCTGGTGAAAAGAAAGGTGAGACTAGACCTTGCTGGAGGCTGAAGTGCCTTTCACAAGTGTAAACCCTCGAGGCTGCGTTGGCGTTCCAATTTCATAGTCGAGAAGCTGATTCACAAACTCTCTGACCCTCTTGCCCCGTGCTCTAGACCTAGAGCACACCCACTGCCTACTCAAGTATGCACAGGCTATTTGGTCAAGGTTTTGTTTATGAATGCAATTGTGAAAATAGCCAAGTTTCTCACTCTTGTCATAAATCTCAGTTGTTTCGTGAGCACTCATCCAACTTCTGGGTACGTTATTCGCGATGCTTGTATAGTACCGAGTATTACGAATTCTTGGTCAAATTAAATTTGATCTGCACTGATCCAGTCAAACTCTTGGTGCTTGTGGAACATCAGCTCTGACAGATCTTCTCGAAACCCTGTTCCTTCTCCGGCTTGGATATGGATAGATCAATAATCCTAAATCCTGCAACATCTATCATCGAAGTTAATCCGCCTTGAGATTGAAATCGATATTGAAGCTTTTGGCCAAAAGCTGTATTCTCTGATGAATAAGAAACAAACTGCTGGATCTGATCTTCCATTTTTTCACTTTAAAGTGACTCGTCGCGAAGGTAACTTTTTCTTTGGTTAACGCGAATGAAAAGTTGTCCGATTGTAACAAAGCAGAAGTTTCAGGGTTCATCGGAGCTCGAGAAAAGTTCGAAGGTTAACAGACAATTCGTTTTATCCCCAACCGACTTTCCCGTTGGTTCGCTAACTCGCATTTAGCTTGTGCGGTTATAACAACAGGCTCGTTATACGTGTTTTGGGAGGTTGTGGATACCAAGGTGCCAAAGTCACGACACACCGAAAGGTTGTAAACCTCGTGGCGTATAGCCATGGGAAATCCGTTTGGTCACGCACAGCTTTTGCGAAGCTCGTTACCTCTCGCAAGTTCGGACTCCCCATCGGTGGTCGTCGGACTTTCACAAATTAACGCAAAACTCCGACGTCCACCACGAAGCGTTTAACAAATTTTCGTTTGTTCGCTAATTCGTGAAATTTTAAAGGGGTTAACTGAGGAATTAACGAAAAATTATTGTGTGCGAGGCCTCGAACTAGGTCATCGGAGATTCGAGTTATCCTCACGAATAGCGCCACAGAGTTGTCAAAATTACTTGAATTATTTGTAGCGAGTGGAAATAAATGGATTTTTTATGAACGCCAAACGAAATGTGATCGACGAGCTTCCGTATTTGGAGCGCTTAAAGTAGTTCGGTCGTTCTATGCCTAGTCAATTTTGCGACTACTTTACGTTGATTAATTTTAAGTTTAAATTATTAATAAAATTAATAAACACTTGCATTCAGAATATTTTTATCATAAGAATGTAATAAAATGCTTTAAAAATATCGTAAAAGATGAAATTTATACTCCAACTTGACTTGAGTTAATGATTGTCTCGGTACCGGTGACATTTGAAATAAACATAGCCTAAGGAACATTTTTATTGTTCGAAAGAAAGTTTATATCGGTGTAATCGCACCGAGGAAAAGGAATGGTCAATTCATTAAAGAAAAGCAAAACTATTGGACGAATGAAAACACGTGAGTCAGTCTCAAAAATGAATTTGATGAAATTCCCGCGATTACCGAATTTGCTCGAAGTTCAATCAGCCGTTACCAGCAGTCCAACGTAATGACGGACATCCGCTTTCGACGCGTCAAAAACTCAAGTTTTTTCATGTTTTCTTTCTTAAAAGCCCCGTGAGCTAATGTTTTTTAAAAAGAAACGGACTCTGATAAATTTTCTTTGCGATGTAACTTTTTCGAAGCTCGAACACCGTAAAATTTTTTCACAATTAACATTATTGTGAGTTCTCCCATAGGGTACCGTGTTAAAAACTCAAAATTGTAAATGATGAAATGATTCCAAAATTTGGCCTCCAAGAGGCTCCGGAACTGTGCTTATCGTTCTTTGCTCACCGTACTTTATCGAAAGGCCGAGCTACTTTAAAAAAACTCGAACGAGTTGTACGCAGGCTTTAGAAGCGGTTAATGAAAATTACCTTGATATACTGCGAGCCAAGTGAAGTGCTGATGAAGGTGCGAGAGATTCTCTCCGGTCGCAACGACAACGATTGTACGGATGGGCACCCGCCGTTGATAGTTGTCTCATGCGCTGAGCTCCGTAAATCGTCGAGGCAGTAGGATTAACGGGTGAGACGTGCGAGTGTTGTTGGACCAAAGCTTGTTGCGGTTCGTTTCCATCGAGTCGACAATGTAACTCGATGTCGGGTACCGATCTGGTCGAGGTGTCTTCATTGGTCGCGCTTTCCTCGGATCCGCCGAGTCCCGAGACCGACAGCTGGGGCGAGGCTACGAGAAAGGTTGCACGATCTTGCCGCGTTAAAACGGGCTTCCCCTGGGGCACGCTTGTCGTACTTCCGACCACAACCGGGGGCGGTGCTCCACGAGTAAGCAACGCTGCAGTTTCTTCGCTGCTGCCGTATTCCCCGTTGTTTCCAACGTCCTCGGAGCCGGCATTTCCATTCGAGTTCATCATCTCGGATGAGCTTCAACGAGCAATCGCCGCGCGCCCGGGCTCCGCTCTTTTACCTCTCAATCAGCCTCGTAACCACGCCATTTCCTGAAATCCAGCAATCAGAAAAGACGCACGTTAGATCCGACGGATGCCTCGGTATCATATGTGCTCGTTGTTTTCATTTTACTATTTTCTTTTTATTTCAATCAACGCTTTCATAGTTGACCGATTCTCGACTCTCGTTACCTCGCTTCCGTCATTTTTACTCGACATTTTCAACACTTTCTCGAATATTTTCCTACTGAATATTCATTCCTGATTGATTTTACGACTGGTGAATAAATTTACATTTTTTTTTGGTTTTCTATGAATATATCCAGGACGCGAAAAATGTTTCGTGCTCTTGATCCTGACGTGTAGAAACATATAAATCTACCGAGGCCACACGTGTCCCTTCGAATTTTCCGTCTGCTCGCGCGATTCGTTGACGGGTCAGAAGATTAATGAAATTTAGACAAAAATATTCATTTTCTCCGCTCCACGAGGTTTCCATGTTTGACGGAAGCGCCGGTAAAAGCAGTTAGTAAATTGATATAAGCGCAACGCATAAGCACGTGCGCATGAGGAGGTTTCTTCAAAGGAAAAGAGAGTACAGCCTTAAGGTATTCCTTGAGGGGAGGGGGAAGGTGGAAAAAAAAGAAAAAAACATGCAAAGAGGGATGAGCGACCGGAGAATAATGGCAGGGAGAAGCGGAAATTGCCAGGTGAGTGAAAACGAGAACGGGGAGAGTAGTATGATGAAGGAATGAGAAAAACAATAATAACGACGATGCGCTCGTATCACGAACGTTTGGCTCGACAAATGTATCTGCGCATCCAGCCTCACATGCGGTATGCAAATTCTCGTTAGCTCGACAAACACAAAATGCCGCATATACGCGGTAATGTATTCGCATATATTTATAGGCATATGCGAGGATGGAAGAGAGGGAGAGAGAGAAAGAGATGTAGAGAAAACGACAGAAGATTCTCTGAAGCGCCATAAAATTAGATTTACATGGCGCTCCGTTGGGAAGCGGGCACGTGGAACGAGCGAGCACGAGGTAAAGGGTGAATGAGTTAGACACTCGTATGTATGCCGAGTGTGCTGAGGGCTCACATGACAAAACCCTTTTTCATATTCGCTTGACAAGCACCAGAGCTGGCAGGTGCACCGAAAGCTGCTGCTCCCAAGTTTTTTTCGTTCATTCATTTCTCCCGGTCTCGTTTTAGGTTTTCCCTTTTCCTCCATTGTGCCTGCGCAGTTTTGTCAGGACGCTCGGGCACGTAATTCGCGTGCATAAATAGCTCCACCTCCGATGCTGGTTTCCACGTGACTCAAAAACGAAAACACGCTACGGTAAGCCCTTTCGAAATTTCGAGAGTCGCCCTGCATGCACCTGCGAGCCTCCGGTCGAGAACTTCTCGAGCCCGCGCCGGTGAATAATTCTTTATTTAAATCTCGGTTAAAAGTGCACGAGGAAAAGTCTCGTGGGCCGAGAGATAACGTTCTCTCTTCCTTATGCACTTCCGGCTCCGGAAAGATGTGAGACGGAAGCCCCGGCGCCCAGTTCGGAGGGAGCGAAAGATATGAACATACGCAGCGAGTGAACGAGCTTAAAGCTGCTGGCAGCCAGGTAGAAAGAGCGATTGAAAAAGCGACGGAGACGAAGGAGAAATTTGTGGGGAGAGAGAGAGAGAGAAAAAAAAAGAAAAAAAGAAAAATAAAACGGCGAGTTGTGAGAGTAAGAAATGCTGCTGGGAAATGTGGAGTGTGCACACCCGCTACTTTGAGTTTACGTCTGGAAAACTACAGCCTTAGAAACTATTCCGTATTTATGTAAATTACCGAAGCGAACTCCCTCGAAAAAAGCCTGTTTCAAAGTTCTTGATGCGAGGTCCGGAATTACGCAGCGTTGCCTGCTTATTCGACTCCGATTTTGTGCTGGTGCGAACGAACGTTCTGCTTTAAAACATGAGAGCGCAAATTTTCCGGCACCCAATGAAATCGAGTCCTGGGAAATCTGCAGATTTTGATTGAACAGGGATATTTTCATTATTCATGTTAACGATAACGTCGAGAGACATGCTCGAGGAAGATTGAATGAAACACGGAGATGCCAAATATTGGGTTGCCTCAATGGCTCGTTCGCTTCGCTCTTGGCTCCGAAATGTAGTTTGCTCAACTGCTTCTGTTTCTCCAACGACTAAAGTTTTTTCGAATTCTCTCAAAATCACTCGAATATATCTCGAAGTTACTGGAGAATTTCATTCTGGAATTAGCAGGAAAATCGACATTTCGAGCTTTCCCAATTGCCGAGCATCGTTGCCAGGTTTTTGCAGGACGGTCGATGATTTTTTCCACTGTTCCAGACTGTTTCATTCTCGCTATTCGTTTTTAATGGCCTGTCGCCTTTGCCATGATACCACGACGGCCATCATTTTAATTACACCCATGCGACCGCAGTGTGAGGAAATCATTATTGTTATTATTGAGCTTTTACGAGGGTGATGGCAGTACTACGATGACAAACAAACGAACGAAGCGTGCTTTTAATGACTGTTAGGCATAAATAAACTGGACGGGGCACAAACACAGCATTTATATAATGCATTGAAAGGTGGAAGTACAAATATAGAGAGCGAGGCGACGTATCCGTCGGAGAGCTTGCGAGAGAGCTTGGTTTGTGAAACCACGAGCCAAAGGCGTAGCTTAGGGTGACCGAAGTATGCGTGCTTTACCAATAAAAATAGAGACACATGCGCGCGCGTGTGTGTGGTTGAACGCAGGCCTCGAGGCTGACAACAATTGTTTTATCGATCGAAAAGTATTTGTAACAAAAGTATGAAACTTTGCATGAACGTGATTCAATTGGCGAAATATCATCGCGAGATAAATCTCTACTTCTCAAAATAATTCGACGATTATTTAGCAATTATTTTGTAATTAGAGTTCGAAGGCGAATGGCATTGCCTTCGTTAGTTCACTAGTATTCAGTGAACGCTAACGAATTAATCGACTATTGAAATTTATCAGCGCACATGCGGTTGGCAGATTCGAACCTCCATTATGCAGTATCGACGGGAATGATATCATTAGTTATCGCGCCGGTGGGAACATAAAAAACTCGTACTTAATGGTATCAGCGAGTTGAGTGATTTCGCGCTACGCTGGTGTTTAACGTTTGATGACGACACCGCATCGTAATGAACAGTAAAATGGTTATGCGGCGCTGCCAACTCGTCGATTCCCTGTTTGCAGTTTTGAAAATACACTCGCAGTCGATGAGTTTTCCTATGCACATTCATCAATTGCGTCGCTATCGTTAAAGTGTGGTCTAGATTTTATGCTGTTGGGAAAAGGGAACGAGAGAGAGAGAGAGAGAAAATAGAGTGAATGTGAACAGCATCGGGGTTCAGGTGACACAAATTGCTTGTGATATTAAAGCCGTCTATCCAAAGCAGAGGAACATGTGATGAGATACAGTGTTCGTATAAACGAGATCAAGTCTCTTGCTGCCATTATGAAAGACGAAACGTCAAAGCTATCGAGAGACTTTGAAACTGTTTTTCCTCGGAAAACCAGTAGAGCGATCGTTCATGATATTTTATCTTATTTTGTGCTGCCTCGTGGTCTTTCTCTTCGCTTTGTAGCGGTGATTGCTTCTGCGGACTGTTACGTTCTCTGCGTATCTACGTGACCAACGTCGACAGTGTCCAGACCGCTCTGTCGTGTCAGTAAAGACTTTCAGCAATTCAAACTTTTCCAGTTCAAACAAAATGGCGAAAAGTTTGTTAAAAAATCTCAAAGCTCCGCGTCAAGTAGAATGATTTTTTGGAATAATAACATCGGGAAAGAAGATCCAATAGCAAAGAAAAGAAAAAAAAAGAGAGAAAAAACGAGCCTGCATCTATCAAGCTTTCATGGCTTAACGCAGGATAAGTTTTATTACAGTTCCTTTTCCACAACCCCCTTAAACTCTCCCCAACCGGTTCTTCTTTCCCTCCAAGATGATCTTCACCCCACAAACTTTTTCCTCCCCGTTCTTTTCTCTTTCCCCCCCCATTTTATGTTATTCCACTCAAGCGGCTTGCGTGTGCACGATTTACAGTAGGATTTCGTCGTACCCTGCAGTTAAATGGATTTTATGAGTTTACGAGCATCCACAAGGCGCCAATAGGGCATCGCGCAGGATAAAACTCCCTCGTTTTCTCACTCCCTCCCTCAATCTCTCATTCTCCATCGAGCTGATTGAGAACCTTAATTTGTTTCCCCACGCGTTTGCTTTCTCCGTTTATAATAATCTCACGAATCAATTAAAGCCAAAACCAGCATCAATCTCACTCGTTGATCTCAGCATCGATACTTCATCAGCCGTCTCATCGCCTCCATTTTCATATCGAATTCCATCGACCTCAACGCTTTTGACGATCAATCAAACAAATGATCGTAATAATCAAGCACCAGATAAATCGTGAACGATCAAAAGACCTCGACGATTCCGAGCCTTCGTCACCTTCACAGCACGCACGGTGAAGCCCAATACAAAGGACCGAGTGTAGCTGAAGACACTACAAAAGGGCATCCGTAGTCCAACATTTAATTAACGCATCCAGGACAGCGGAAGGAACAACGACGTCCGAGGAGTTGGATTCCGTTTGGGGGAGACAAGTCCGCTCTCTTCATCAAGGCGATGTGTTCTCCGCTTTCGAGACTCGAGAGTGTATAATCATATTTGTGTAGTCATGCACACACCCGCATGTATGTAAGAGCTGTGCGGACACGGTTCGGGTTCGGACAGTGGTGGCTGCGCCACCACTATATCTCACTTTCCGCACAGCTCTCAACGCTTATATCCATATGTCGGGGGATATCTATAGAACGAACTGTAATCACCCGTGTTTCCCCAAAGTCCTGCACCGGCAAGATATAAATCATTGGAGCTCTCCGCTCCCTCCGCTTGTACGAGCTCGGCGCGTGTGCGCAAAATAAATGCGAACAGAATGCACATGCACAACTGTAAAGGATGGAGGTGAAAAGAACGCACACGAAGGAATCGTCGTATACGAGAGAATTAACGCGATTCGGGCTCGCCCCGCGCCTCGTTTTTACTCGGTTCTCAATATTTACGCTTACAAGTGATTGTGTGGACTCGCGCACACACTCTGTCACGAATATCGGTCGAAAGTACGCGCTGCTTCATCACAGTCTACGATGGCCAATGAACGGGCGTCGCTGCAATGATCCGCGTGAAATGGAGGACTCGCGAGATCGCAGTTCGAGTGGGAGCAGCCAGAATCGGGTGTTTAGTTATTTTCGGGATAATTTGGAGGTCGTTTATTTCGTTATGGCGTTTTCGATGTGAAATCGGAGCACGAATATGTAAGCAACTTTCCTCTCAAATTTTCATGGCTCGTTTGTAACTTCGGCGCGCACTTAACCTGCGGGAAGGTCGTAACTTCGAGTGAATAACCCTCGATGATCGTATCGAGGGCTCGTTAGGGACGCGCGTTACGTTTCGATTTTAAGGGCAATAAACGGTACTCTGGATTGCCATTTGTTCATGGGGGAGTGGTGTTTCATGGGCCAGAATCTTATTCGAATACTCATAGCCTCTCTCCTCGTGTACTGGTTCGAGTTGGTCCTCCGAGTCGTTCGCCCAACTTTCATTGATACGTTCCGATGCACAGATTCACGTTAAGTGCCCTGCCATTTGGGAGCTAGTGGAAATTTACGGAATTTCAATAGTCCACGGAGCCCGAGTTAATTATCGATTTGTCGAGGTCTCAAAAAAGTTGGAACTTTGCGTGCAAGGATTTGGAAACTGTAAAACAACCGTACAGCGATAGAATCAGAAAACAACCTTCAAATTTTCTTCCATTTGACACTAACTTGAGCCTCGAGAAATCCTTGAAAGTCAGTATAAAATTGTAGATATTCCTCTAAAGTTTCGAGACACGTTTAGGTGGCGCTCGAACCCGGAGATCGTTCTCCATCCCAATTTCTCAGTCACGAATAACCAAGTATCGGCTCTTCTAAAATAAAACTGGAGAATTCAACAGCGCATTTAGAATATAAACCTCGATATTGATGTATCCGCATCGATCGATGTTCCACCGTCGAAGGGGATGACGATGAACTATGCCTCGATAGAAAATATTTATTGGTCGTGCAGGACAAAGTGACACTATAGCAGAGAGCCCATGCCTTGACATGGAAACGCGATGTTATCGAGGCTTCTGCCCAACTTGACCATCCACGTAGTACACCAGGGCATATAATATTCGCAAAACTATGAGGAAAATCGCAAGGGAATCGCGTGAGTACGGCTCTCATGTATTATGTACATGCGTATTAGACGTCCAGTATACTAAGAAAAGCATTTTAGGATCATCGTGACCGAGGAGAGCTTTTCGTTTCTCGTCCCGCTGATTTCTATTCGGTTACATCATCGACATGATTGCTATAATAATTCGCATGAATTCTAGACTCGAATAAATACTTTCTTGCAATCTCCATAGAAGCTATTGCAGCTTATTGATTTTGAGGTAGATTATGCCCGAGGGATCGTATTTTATAAGGTGTTTAAATTGGATCGATTTTTTACTTCCTAATTAAAAATGTTATCACTCTGAATTAATGTCAAAGTTATTTATTCGAAATTGTAAATAAATTTTTTCAACTTTTGGCGAATTAAATTACGAGCCATTAATTAAACGGGGATCCATCACTGACTGAACTCGAAATTTCATTCAGTCAAACACGTTTATCTCAATAACCAATAAGACAAGCCCTTTAAAATTGGATATGCGTGTCAGTCCTTTCTTAAGAAAATCGTTTCGTGCATGAACTGCCTTAAAGCACGCTTTAGTCTTGGGACGCAATCAAAGTTGATTCAAGTTGGGATGCAATAAAAAAGTCGTCGATTGATTCATTATCGTAAATCGATTGTGCGAGGCTTATTTCTGTTTGCCAGAATTCCGTGAGAAATATTGTTTTTCCCTGATTCGGTGAGATCGATAAAATTCACTTTCTCTCCGTTCGTGTAAACACGACGATAAATAATCGATTGAATAATGAAGCGGAATCGTGATGTTTGTTCATCAAAAGAATCAAATTTCGTCTCGAAGAAACTCTGCACTTTGGATAGTCTAAGTAAGTTTGTGTGTATATATAGTGAAACAGCCGGTGAAATGTTCTCGGGAATATATTCCCGTGCTCATAATATATATATATATATAATATATTAGGTTATGCGCTCCGATGAACGCTCTGGATACAAGCGAGTTTCCAAGCGACGCAGAGGAACTGCTATCTATGCTGCTCAGAGTCTAATAAATAAACCGTAGAAGCCTCTTCGTCTTCGGCCTACTATATCTGCCAAACTCTCGTCGCTGTTCTCTCTCTGTGCTTCGTCTTTCCTACCAATCTCTCACGGCCATTAATTTATATTTATTCTCACCGTTCTACACTCCCGACGGGAGGAGATCCGAGAACGAGATAAAAACATCTTTTAATATGCGATTCGTGAGATTTTTTAAATATTCGGATCGAGGACAAACGAACTGAGATGTTTGGGGAATTGCAATGACTAATAAAAAAAGCTCTGACCTATTTTTTCCCCGGAATTGAGAGCATTGATTGACGCATTGGGAAAATTCCACCTCGAATCTTCGCGTCGTGACATCTATTCTGAATTATCGAAATCCGTGAACGCCGCGGGGCTTCCGATTTTAATGCAGAATATTCGATGGGATCATTAACCATTAATTTTGGCTTAATTAGCCGTTCTTTTTCTCAATAATCCACTTCGACGGTTGGAATAATCCGTTAACGAGACTAGAGGAAATAAAAGATAAGCGAAATAGGAAAAAGGGAGGGGGAGGAGAGGCTGCAATAACGTCGGTAATCCCAGGAATGCCTGTGTATACAGTTATAGCGAGGTTGCGGGGTCATCATTCACCGTCGGTTGCTCGTTAAACGTCTTGGTCCTTCCCAAACCCCTTTGATAACAGATGCGACCCCGGGATTAGCGGATATCTCGTGCAAACCGTCGGATCGTTTGGACGGGTAAAAGGTTCGAAGGCAAGAGAAACGAAGTGGATAAAAGAAAGGCAGAAAGAGTGGGTAGAGGGGGAATTCAATATTAAGGTAAGTGGGGGAGTTGGAAATGGCGTCGAATTTATGGCACCGAGGCAGAGGATGCAAGGGTGAAGAGGCCTGGTTTATTCCGCCTTTTTAAGACTGTTTTTTTCCTTCCGTATCTTATTCATTATTTGTCTGACAATCCGTAACGTCCTCTCTCATTGTAGGATAAGAACTTTCTGACGTGTTTACTTATTAATTACACGACATTGGGAAAACTCATTTTTTATTGAACGCAAACACACGTACGAGGGAATGAGGCGATTAACCTCCGTTCTTTTCGTATAATTGAACTTGATTTCGGGCACAGGTGCTCCCCAGCTGCGCTTCTTCCACAGTAATCTTTAACTAATCATTTTGATTCTCCTTAAAAAGAGTCCGAAAAACCTGTACGCCTGAGTAATAGACTTCGTTGATAATTAATCCACCCCTTCGGAAGGTCGATTGTACGGAAGTGGATCAGTGAACATGAGACAAGGTTAGAATACGGAGAGGGGAGACGGGATGGCGGAAATCGGAGACGGTGGTAGCTCCGCCAACGCCGCAAAAGAGGGTAGAAATGACGAGGCACTTTATCTCCGAGTTTGACGCCTCTAACGAACGCCCTCTTTCGGACCCTCGCACAGTGTTCTTCATCTGCCCTCTTTTTCACTCTTCTTACGGATACGGATCAGTTCCTTTTCTCAAGCGCGGAGGTAAACGCGGAAGAACACGAGGCCACTGACTGCGGTAATACACTAATGTGGCAGCTAATATATCTTCTTTTTTTACACTTTTCTCACTTCCTCATCCTTTTCGTACAGCTACGAGCTTATAGCTGTCGGATCGTGCATTAGGGCCTGAAAAAAGCCGTTAAAGTGCCCTTACCCGCGCGCGTCACGCGGACACTGTGGAAAGAAAAAAATTCAATCTCCGCCTCTTGAAAAGACCCTAATCACGATAAGAAGATTATACATTTTTTACTGTCACTGAATGACCGATTATTTCAAACACACTTTCGGCTTCCTCCCCTCCCCCCGGTCCGTTTGTTATTCCTAATTTCATCCCCTGCTTCTCTAGTGATTACATTTGAATGTAAAATCGATGAAACCACTCATTCTTTAATGCATTTCTTCGCCCTGTTTTTTGTCGACACCGCAGCACTTTCAACGCTTTCTTATCCTCGCGTCAAAAGCTCTTTGCCTCACTCTCTTATTAGCTTTTGATTTTTTTTCCTTACTTTTTCAACCGCAATTCGCAGTCTTCGTATACCGCACGTATTCGAGCTCTCGAAAAATGTGTTGCTCGATTTTTTTGTACTCCCTTTTGCCTCGCCCGAAAACGACCCCGAGGCTACTCTCCACTCTAGCTTACACCAAAGTGTGAGTTACATCCCACATTCTCGAAGATACCTTCTCACCTGATATACTCGGAGATATTTCTTACTCTGTATCTATAGAGCCACGTGCTATAAAGCAGCTCTCCAGGTAACACACTCGTTCGACGATGCTAATGCTTTTTTAGAGCACTCATGAGAGCATAATTCCTGCTGGCTTTCGACCCACTTTTTCAAGCCTCCCGTGCTGTGTAAACGAGAATTTCATCATCGTATTGTCTCGACTTTTGCCTTCGTTGACACTCTCTCACACACCAAAATTCACCACTTCCTTTGTCAACCACTCTTGCTGGCGATAGAGTGAAGATGGCTGCGATGCTTTGCGAATGATTTGCACAGTTTTTACGAGCACGAGGATGAATCACCTGTTTTTGCTTCGTAAATAACCACAACAGATTTTCAATTCAACTCTCCAACCCACGATCTCTGTTTCATCATTATTTTTATTTTTCGACACGCAGTCTCTGTGAGCAAACGTTTCGAAAACGTGCCTCGATCTTCGCGGTTTGACAGGTAGCGTTAAATTTTTGGTGTACTCACGTGTACCGCCGCGCTTCAAAGGGCCTCGACATTGTTTGCTCTGCAGGCACAAATTTGCAACGTAAATCCGGCATGCTATCAATCAATTCCCACTGCGAGGACCCACCATTCGATATTCTCTTTTCTTACTTTTTCCCCCGCGCATTCATTCGCTCTTTCAGGCTCCATTGCTCGTGTCAATAAATCCCCGAGGTGATGTGTATATATGAGAAAATTTATCAAAACGAGAAACAAGCTGATTGATCAATCATCGAAAAGAAACGCAACAGAGCTCACGCCTTCGTGTTTTTCGGACGGAAAAAGCAGAGTTGAGGTAACAGTCGCTGGAATTCTGTTTTCAAAGATTTTTTTTCCTCATCGACGAATCTTCGATCGTTCAAATTTTCTCACTTTGAAAAAAATACTTTCTCAAACTTAAATCCGAAAATCTTGTCCACGTTTTTACGGGGGCTACAAACACGTAGGCGAAATGCTGATTGCTACTACAAATACATTTTTCGTCGTTCGTGTCAATGATTTTCATCCGACGCTCAAGGACTGGGTACAAAAATTAGAGGGAAAAAAATCGAAAAGTTCGATGCGTTTCCAGTCTTGCCAAATTAAAGCTCGAGAGCAAAGCGCACAGGCGACGACAATAAAAATGGAAATTCGCACAATAACGCAGTCTCCTTCTCGTACTGTAACACGAACGCGCAAAAATCGTTTCGACACTGCGAGCTCAAAAGAAGTAATTGAATTTCGTTTTCCATTATACGAAACTATATTGATACATCGTTGCTAATGCTTTCCTCTTTTTTCTCCGGAAATATTTAAAACCCAAAACTCATCAAACGAAACCCCACGGTAGTAAAAAATGATGTTTTTATCGCTACAAAATAGTGATTCGTTATTTTAATTGCGAATTTAATTATATTCAGACCCTTGGACGAGTATTGATCTCGTTTCGGATGTAAGTCGAGCCTGTATTTCAATCAGTAAATTTATCATACTCCCTTCTGACACCTATTTACATACGTATCTATACACAGCGACATTATATGTTTGAATATGACTGCGTTTACGGAGTCAGTCTTGTGCCAAGTGCATTCCCAGTGGCATGGAAATCAGCTGATGCATTCTTAATTCATCGTTAACGATGGTACGTGAGTCGTGAGAAATTGGATGAGAAACTAAGAGAAATGGGAGGCAGAGTTTCGGGCCTGGTGATGAAAATATTTCCGTCGAACTGGATCAATCGCTGTCGACGCAGAATCGTGCTTCGAATTTGCATTATTTCTTCACTGTTTTTTTAGTAAAATGCAAAATAATTTGATCAAATATATGAACGAAGTAATTAGCCCGGTAGCTTGTGGGGTGTCGCGAAGCCCCGAAATTTCTGGTTCACGGAACAAAAGATTTTCGGCAGTGCGAGAATTCGAGCCCGTAATTGGGTGTAACGTAACGTCACAGTAGGAAATTTGAACGCGCTTTCCATCGTGCTCCATCCGGCCGCAGTGTGCAGCCCCGTGCGTTACGTTGCCTGCCCTTTCGGGGATAAAATCTCTTCGGTGCATGCGGGAATGAAACCGGAACAATAGAGGAGCAGCCAAGAGGCTCCGCGAGAATTTCGAATAATGAGATTTTGCCTCGAGTATCCCCTTCGTGAAAGCTCCAACGAAATACAGGATACTCCGGTCCGAATTATCTCTGCTTATGTTTTTCCATTCGTCACGAAGATGAATAAAAAAAGCAGGGTCGATGCGGGGAAGCTTGGAAAAATGCATGCAGAAATTTCTCGTTGGAGAAACTCGCTTCCACGTCGATCAACGATCCTTTGATGGAACCAAAAAAACATAAAATAACTGCTCGTCGAAAATAATGCATGCGATTCGTTTTTTTCCCACAAGGAATTGACGGTTTCTTTAGGGTTCCTTTTTCTATATCTTTTATGACTATGAACAAGATTGTATTATTGATTTGACGTTTATTCGTAGATTCAGTGGGACTCCCTCCAAAACACCGCGGTTTATCTATCATCTCGAAAATCCATGGGATTTTAAGTTATTTACGAGCGACAATGAGGTCTCGAACTAAAATGATAAAATCCAATAACCTCGCAGTTCTCCCTATTTTCGTTTCCCGTAACGTACAATCTCCTTGGAAATCATCTATTTTCTCAACTCCCAAAGGAAAACGAGAATTTAGGAGGTTGCGCGTATTTGGGTTTGAGAGAAATCAGTGGAAGAGGGGAAAAAAAGTAGCGAGAAGAGAGGAAGAGAGATTCAGAGAAGGCCAGGGGCGTTTTCAGCGTTCCAGAAATGTCAGCAATCGCTGGATAGCTCTATCGCTGCAGGCCACGAAAACTGACACGTCTACTCGCGTACACTCGACCCCTCCCCTTCTTTATTCCTCTCGACACAGCATCCGAAATAAAAATTCGCACAGCTTCCTGGAAATTCGCTTCACCGCGCGCGAGCCATGAAATCTAAAACGTAGGCCGAATAGAAATATTCGTGGATAGCGAGCACGTCGATATGCTTCGTGAAATTGAAAAAAAATCTGTAGAAAATCGTGTCAATTAAATGACGAGGGTGTCGAGATAAAAAAATATTCATCGCGCTGGGAGGTCGTGGGCTCAACGAAATATTTCATAAGGCCAAAGTGCCAAGGTGTTCAATGGAGCGCGCGTGCTGATTTTAGCCTCTTCAGTTTTATTCATTCGCTTTTTTTCTTAAGCTCGAAACCGAGGAAAGATTCCGAGTGTCTGCGAGATTTTTTTCATCCATTCCTTGTCCGACGACGATGTTCTGTCCACTTTTTAATCAAGGCCCCACTGGAGTGAGGTTATGATACTCAAGAGCGTGTTAGGTTCGGCAAAGTACGAGGACTCGCGAACACCGAGGGTGTAAATGAATTTCTCGAGTGCCTGCTGGAGTGTGTTTTCATAGTGAGAGTTTCGCGGTGCGGAATTCCAATTCAACACCGTAGAATGCATAATCTGCGAGCTTTTTCTCCGGTTTCGGATTAGTGCAGGCTTTTACGTTGTAAGTTTCATATCGCACAGAAGTTTTTCCTGCCGCGATTTCAAGCCCCGGAAGAATTCGCAAGGCTTAAATATTCACAGATCTACGGTACAATGCAGATCGCTCGCGCCCAGCACTGCGCCTCGTAAAAAGACACCCTCGCCCTTGCTCCATTCGCGCATCAACGAACGCAACGTGAAATAATGCATCAAAAGATCGGAGAATAAAGTTTCATCCTCGTCATATTCCGCATACAAAGTTTGGCTCGAGCTTTCCTGAGAAGCAAAAAAGTTTCATTAAACGTAGCCACACGTTTCGTATGAAAAATATTTCAAGATTTGCTTCATCACGATTCCCTTTGTAAACTCATTTTCACGTATAACAACAAGTATTTTGTATACGCGGGACGAGCTCGCTACGACAAATTGCCTCGTCATAAAATCGTCCCCATTTTCTCGTAGCTCCTTTCTAAATATTTATTTACTCCGCAAAACGCCAAACCCGGCTTTTTGTGCCTCTTTGTACGTCTCTTTTAGGCGCTCCAGAGATAATTCAGTGGCAAATAATTTACATCGTGGAATTGTACAATATACATAAACAGGACGTATGATAACGAAAGAGGGAGGCAACTTTTTTATTCGAAACACACTTGACCCGCCGCCGCTTCGCCCAAACCCAGGAGGTTCCTCTATTCGAGAGTCCTCCCGCACATATTCGAAACTCCCGTGCTTACGACTCCTCGCGATAAACTCGTTATGAAAAACGCAAATATATTTTCGTACAGCGGTGTACTCTCTCGTGAGGCTTTTTCAATGTCATATGAAATACCTCCATTTTTATGCGTAAAAAAAAACATGCCTGATCGGCTAAACTCCAGGGTTTGAAGAAGCAAAATAAATTTCCTTTCCCTTATCCTCTGAATCGAAGACCATTTTTTTTATTAAAATAGTTCGGTCGTTCGGTAAAGTACGGTGAAGATTCACTTTTTTTTGCGGTACATGATAGTTTAAAGTCCCTCATAAACAATAAGCAGAGTTCCAGGGCTTCTTACGAGACAAAATGTCGAATTATTTAATTTACAACTTTGAGTCCTTAACACGGTACCTTACGGGAGAACTCACAACAATATTAATTGTGAAAAAATTGTACGGTGTTCGAGCTTCGAAAAAGTTCACATCGCGAAGAAAATTTATCACAGACTCCGTTTTAGTTTTTGACGTATCGAAACCGAATGTCAGTCATTACGTTGGACTGCTGGCAACAGCTGATTGAACTTCGAGCAAATTCGGGAATCGCGGGAATTTCATCAAATTTATTTTTGAGACTTACTCACGTGCTTCCATTCGTCTAGTAGCTTCGCTTTTCTTTAATGAATTGGCCATTCCTTTTTCTCGGTGCGATTACACCGATATATACTTTCTTCCGAACAATAAAAATGTTCCCTAGGCTATGTCTATTTCAAATGTCACCGGTACCGAGTCAATCATTAACTAGTCAAGTTGAAGCATAAATTTTATCTTTTATGATATTTTTAAAGCATTTTATTACATTTTTATGATAAAAATATTCTGAATGCAAGTGTTTATTAATTTTATTAATAATTTAAACTTGAAATTAATCAACGTAAAGTAGTCGCAAAATTGATTAGGCATAGAATGGCCGAAATACTTTAATGCGTCGTCCATCTTCATGAAATTCGCCATGTAAAATTCCTTGAATTTGGTAAACCGTTTAAAAAAGATGCGAATTTCAGTGTGTTTAATATGTTTTCTGTCATTTTCCCTCTGCACCTCTGATGATTAACCGTTTAGGTTGAAAAGTGTGGTCGAATGTTATCGATAAGATGATAACAGAATTCGCAGCACACAGGCCTTCCGGGCGAATCGTACGAGGATCTTCGTTTTGTCGAGGTTCGATCGCCGTTACAAAGGCGAGGGGAAGTTGCGAAGCGAAGCGCAGCACGAGTCGGCGAGGTATAATATGAAAGGTAAAGTTTGAGCAACGGTATATTTATGGACGTGTACACGTTGGACGTTGAAGAAAAAACTTCATCGCGCGCGAGTACTTCGTTGAACTCGTAAAAGTGATGTGAGCTCGGTCTTTTTGTTTATTAGTTATTTTCGTGAGTATGTACAATCCGTGCTGATTCTATATTCAGTAAATTTATGTCATCATATAAAAGCACATACGACGAATTGCGTTTGTATTACAGTTCGTGAGCTCCAATGGCTTTTCGTTGAATAATATACTAGCAACATTAGCTGTCGTTGCTTAACAATAACAATTATATTTCATGAACAAATCATTAAAATACTACCGAGAAGGGTAAAAACACAAACTCTCAGATTTTATTACTCCTTCGCTCTTGCAAAATAATCCTCGTATATTCGTGCTCAAACTCATAAAGATAGGGAGGAAAAATAAATCAGAGACATTTGTGATACCAAAAGAGAATGGCCTTCAATTGATTCACGATGACTTGCACATTTTCTTAATCTGTCAGCTCCTCAGCTCGCTTCTCTATGTACATATGCCTCGGTGTAAGTATTAATCACTATACGTATATGAGGGCACAGGTTGTTTCTTCGCTATAGTTCTATTATTAGCCGGAGAGCATGGTCTCGGGTCTCCAGCACTTCCACTGTATTTGTGTTTGCTTCTCTACTCCACGAACAAAATAGTACTCTGGCTCCTTTGATATATCTGAAAGTTTACGTGCTAGTTGCTTCTTGGCGTGTTCTCCCACAGACAAAAGCTCGGTGATATTAAGGACTGTGCGAGGCACAGAAAAATAAGGAGGAAATAACGTTAAGGAGCTGTTTGAAAAGGATTACGATTAAGGGACGTGAGACGAAACGATACAATCTCGAATTCGATGTCTCTTTTTTCTTCTCCACTCACCTCTCTTACGGCTCAATATTTTTGTGCTTCTCCAGACACACGTTACTTTTACACATTTATTTATAGATGTGTGCATGACTTTTATCCCTGTATAGCGTATACTTACTTATGTATACCGAGCAATAGAGAGAAAGTCGGGCACAAAAAGAGCATCGATGGTCGAGCAGCACGTATCGTGCTTCGATATATTAAAACGAGCATGTGCCTCCGCGCAGGAAATAACGATTCATACTATTTGGATTTTAAACATTTTGTAATTTAATGAAATTGCCTCTGCTCTTCAATATTGAACATTATACGTTTCGTTTCATTTTACTTGTGCAATCAAATAAACATGTCTGATTTGCTCTGAACGAACTTCGGAATTACATGTGTCGCTTGCAATGCGAAATTCATTTATTTACTGTGCCCCTCGATGCGAATTGCTTCCGTAATGTAGTTCGTCGTCTCACAAAATCGCGAGCGATGTTTTTTCGGTTTATTGACAGCGACCCACACAACGTTTTTCAATGATTTTTTCCTATCTTCACTCAGAGGAGCTATTGCCTCGCTATTTTTACAGCATTGATGACCTATAGTCGGATTCTAATTTTACGACGTCACCGGCGGCGCTGCTGGACGATGAAAGTAAGCGTTTCGACGAGCGGGGGGCACGTGATAAAAGTTATATCCTCTAATGGCTCGCTGTCACACTGACAGACTTTTCTTTCTACGACTATAGCCGCGACGCGTAAGTGGCGGTTATAAGACCTGAAGCTAAATATTCTTGTTTGCCTATATAAGGCCTGGGATAGCACCACTCATATTTCTACCTCACTCTCTGTGGCATCTCGTCCCTTGACAATTTCGCGACGTTAAAAGACACTATTTTTAAAGGTCTCGAGCGCCACTTTAACCTGAGAAATTCGATTTCCCACGCCCTTTTGCTCGTTCAAATTCATTTCATGTGGATCTACCTCGACTGCGCGACATCAACGGCGAGAAAAAGAGAAGGAAATATGGACACAAAAGTGTACCAATGCGTTACCTCGCTCCGTGTGCAATATCGCGATCCTCGACTATAGCGCAACTCGAGGGCAATAATGCCATACGTCCGTGACATCTTTATCCACGTGCTCTATATTGCTCTCCATTTTTTTCAACTACCCTTATTCTCATCTAGTTATAACCCTACACGAATATACTTTTCAACGCGCCCTCTCATAAAGAGAATATTTCGAGCTCTGATGACGTTTGGTGAAAGTGTTTCATTGTTGAACCGAAGAATAATGTGTCGCTGGAAAACCGACGGGGTTCGAGCATAAACAAATCTCTTACCGACTACGGCACGAGTCAATATTTCAAGATTTTTCCAACGGACGCTCACACTCGGTTCGCTACGCGAAAGATCGCTCGTGAAACACTCAAATTCTCGACCACGGAGCCTTCGCTACTCGAATTTTATTAGTGGAATTTATATTTCGTGTGAGAATATGTCTTCGATTAAACTTGACCTTTCGGCTGTCAATATTCTGACAAAAATAAGCAAATTTGACATTTGGGTCGAATCGCCACAAAATGTGAATTTCATTAGAAATTATCCGGTGTGCTTGAGCCATTAGATTAATTGGTAGCTTCTGCGTGTTTTCTGCCTCCGTGAGATCAAAACACACTAAAGAAGTACTCTCATCGAATCGACATTTACTGAGCGACAATTGCTTCAGAGTCGATCGTTCGTCTGAACCCATTTTCCTTTCACAATCGTCCATTTTGACTAGTCAATGTTTTATGCCCTTGTCAAAGACGAGCTTGACCCGCTGCTGTTGCCAAACGACAATTTGCGAATGGAACTGCGTGTGTTTTCAAAATAACCAATGGCAACACTTGCCAAACACTTTCTGTTTGCTTTCTATTCTATCGAAAACCCATTACTTTGATGCACGGAACGAATCGAATGGTAAAAACCCACCCTCGACCCGACGGAGGTCAGGAAGGAGCGCGAATCCTTTGAAATATTTTTCCTTCAAATGAGACTCGATATTTTGCACTGTAAAAATGTTCAAACTCGGTTTTTACTTCTCAATTTTCCCTGTGTGGAAATGACGTAAAGAAGATGGGACCGATCGATGCGTGGGGACCGCAACAATTAGTGGAGTGTAAATCGCTAATTACAGAGTGCATAGTATCGGGTTACAACACAGTTATAACACAGCATGAATTTCTTATCACGCGAGTGTAGCCGACCCGTGGCTTTATTGTCCATCATCACGAAATTCCCAATTACAGCAAGCGACGTTCGTACTCGCATTTGGGGCTGCGCTCCGGCCACATACGATTCTTTCCTAACAAGTTACACCCTATTTCCCGTGTTGCGGTGGCGAAGGGGCGAGAGGAAGCGAGGGGGAATGGGAGTAGGCGGTGAGAGTAGGAAAAGCGCAGTCCCACCACGCGACTAACAATAATAATTCATTGTATACCAACCTGGCGTAGATCTCATTACGGCCCCGAAGCTTTTGAGGGAGCTTTTTGTTTCCTCGACGAACACGATTGTACGTATAAATTGTATTTTCTACAAAATGTCGCATGGTATCGTAAACATCATAAAATACGCTCGATGCCTTGAACGAAAAAATATTTCTCAAAAAACTCTCGTTTTCCCATCAACAGCGAACCTTCGAATTCTGCGAGCCGTAATTTCGCTTGATTCGATAAAAACACCAGTGAAGAATGACACTTGTCTGCTGAAAGCTCGTTTGGGTTGCCCGAAAAAACAATACACATCGCAGCGGACCCGGCGGACGTGAAATTTTGACAGAGCGTATATTCGATCGGTAAACAGCAGAGATCCCCCGATCACGTATCCGTGAAATAGTCAAAACACAAGCTGTTTAATAGCCCAGTTTGTCAATGGATGTTTCGCTGTACATTTGCGTTGGCAATCGATTGCGCGACGGGTGTGCTTTTTGCCTCTCACTCGCGATGCAAACTCCGCATCGCAAGCTTTGATCTATACCCCCTCGATTCAGCCGTGCACCACTGACCGCTCCTGCTCGCGTTGACTCTCTCGCTCCGGCTGCACATGCCATCTATACCCACACGTTCCAGCTTGCCTCTCCCAGCATGCCTCGTCGTATATCGCGATTCATAAGATCGCTATATATGCTCGCCGCATGTCGTACACGTTCGAATGAATGCTACGTTAAAGGGGAGTTCATGCTCCTCGTCAATGGATTTTCGTTCTCTGGACCTCGGACTTGAAAGTACGAACTTTGGAAGCTTCACATCCCTCGTTGCTTCTTCGGCTCTCAATTCTTAGGTTTTTTCAAAGAAATCTACTTGACCTGTGATTTTGGCGAAGGGGAAACCAACTGGGGGCTGGCATGGATCCGAATTTTCGAATAATTATCGATAAATATAATTTACAAGATGAAAAAAAGGTGAGTGGTCAATTAAAGTGAATCGCGAGGAGGTAGAGCGTTTGCAAAAATGATTCTTTATCCGTAAACTTCTAATTTTCTTGGTTGTTTTCCCTTAAGAATACGAATCAGTTGACTAGCCTTGCTTGGAATTTTCGAAATCGAAATTCCTCGATATGGTTTGTCCGATTAAAAAAAGACTCTGTCAGCCTACGCAGGGCGATGGCAAAAATCGACTGACAGAGTCTTTTTTAATCGGTCAAACCATGTCAAAGAATGGGTCGCAGTGTAAGAAGAAATGAACGTCACGACATTGAAACTCGGAGCTTAAAAATAATTCTGAGAATTCGGAACGTCGGAGAAAAACATCTGCTTTGATGCGGAATTAACTGGATTAGAGAGACTCGAGGAGGCAGCCTTGAGAGCAAGAATAATTCGCAGTGAAATTTTCCAAGAGAGGAAAGAGAGACGGAGAGAGAGAGAGCATAAAAAATAACGACCGTCGCGAGGACAATTGGTAGGATGAAAAGCAACAACATGGAGAGTTTCCGGTCACCGGGGAAAGCTCGGTACCGCGGGGAGCACGAGAAAAGAAGATTCGTCGACCGGATGCTTTTAACCCGTTCCCTCGTACTCATTAGTTCATGCCGCTCGCGTTATTCGCACACAATCTCTGGGCCCTTGGCTCAGCGTTTCGTGCATGGCACAAGGGGATACTGTGAGTGAGGCCACACATGAGTTTTCCGGCAGCGGGATCTCTCCTTCTTGAAATCCTCGTTCCGCATATCCATCAAAAAAACAAATATAAACATACGTAGAACGAGGAGCCTTTTTACGAAGAGCACACAGAACTTCAGGTGTAAATTTTTTGTTGTCATGCTCGAGAGTGAGAATGGAAAGGTTGGCAAAATAAAAGAAGAAAAATCAGGAACGATCTTTCTCATCTGTGTTTCTCTCGTTCGTGCAAACTTCGAATTTCCGTTTGTCGCTGAGCACTGCGGATTGACACGAAACTCAGTTATTTGACAAATTTCTGACATTCTTTTGAGATAATCTCAATCAACAAAATGAGAATAAGCTACAAATGGATTTTAAGTGTCTTGACAGTAAAAAACACGGAGACGTCTCAGCGGCCAGAGACCGACGAATAAATGTTGTCTGTCAAACGTTTTTTCTTTACACCTCGGTCGAAAGTACGCAGTTTTTGCACCAATTTCAGTATCGAAAGTATAACATTTCTGCACTGTCAAAACTGCACACGCGTCATTTGTCTCGGCGGGAGCAAACAATTTTTTGTGCACTCCGAAAGGTTTGACATAATTTTATTGACGTGATTATTTTTTTGACGTTTGACGTTTGAATCGATATTGCCCACACAGTTTCTCAAAAAGTCTGTGTGTCTAGTCGACTGGAGACCGTACGAATAAGGTTATGTTATCAAAACAGTGTTAAACTGCTACTAGTCCGGACGAATAACATGCATTTATTCTTCCAGATGAAATCGATGCGACGGCAAAAAATAATGTAATCGGAATGATGAAATGAATATAGTCGTCCGGAACAATGATCTATTTTCAGGTGCATAGGAAAGCAAGTATTCATATAAACAATCAAGTTATATATTATCAAGAATAAACGTATGTTATTCGTTTGGACCGTCCGGACTTGTAGCAGTTGAGCGCTGTTTTGATAACATAACCTTATTCGAACGGTTTCCAGACGACTAGACATAGCTTTCTTTAAACTATAATAATTGTATCGTTCGATTATTTATACACGTTCCGTTATTTATAACCTGAAATGAAAAAATGGCACAATAGTCTGAACTCATTATTGTTCTTTTTTCACTCTAATCATATTTGCTTTTTCTTGTATTGATGCCTGCCCCCCCGACCAGCCGGCACTAGCTTCGCTCGTGCCGCAAATGTCGGGGCAGGCATCGAGACATCTTCTATCGATAGATGCACATTTCGGAAAAAACGTACTTTCGACCGGCTGTAAAGAAAAATACACCACACGGGCAGACGTTTGAAAGCAGAATTTCAAACTTTCTGCACTTGTAGTGTAATATACTATTTCCCCCAGCGCATTTTCCGTTCCGTTTATTTTATTTTTTCTTTCTTTTCCATGTTACTTCCTAAAAGAGAAAGGTCGTAAATATACCCATTGAAAACATCGTCGTCGTGCCTAGATGGGGGGCTGAAGCTTTTGACGACTACCAGCATTGTCAAGCCATGCGGAATCCCACTCACTTTCATTAATGAGGCGTCCACACATCCCCCCAAGATCAAGGTTTATGAATAGAAAATTCTTTGTGAGTAAGAACGAGCTGTATACATACGCACCTCCCCCGTTCCTCGACATTCTCGGTTCAGGAAAGCTTTTTGTCCCCAAGGGTGTGATAATGTCACGCCCGAGTGGATTACACTGTTTCAAACCGGAGCACACTCCCCGTGAAATTGTGTAATGTTACACGAAATTATCTACTCTTCATTTCACCATTTACACACACCGATGTTCGATCCTCCCTCACTGCCGATTTCCCCCCGATTACGCGCGGGCTATTTCGTCCGTGTAAATTCAATTGAAATCTACATTAAAATCCCTTCAATCTGCCACTAAACATCATTTTTTTTCTTCACGCTTTCCTTCTTGCCGAGATTTTTCGTGGACACCGAGGCTTTTCCTGTTCACTTTTCTGGCACGTCAGGCCAAACTCACGCTCGACGTTTGCCAATGGACGAGTTATATTCTTCATATGTTTATCCAAGTCATAGATCATATATATAGAATCACGAAATACACGGGGCTTGATGGGTTTAAAAATAAACCGGTGAGCATTTTTGGAGCGGCGCCAAAGCATTTATTTTCATAGGCTTTATTAATAGCGTCATAATGACGATGACTTATGGAGAATTTCGGCTTTTTCTTTGTCGTCCGAGCCCCTTTTTTCGCTCAATGCCAAGTTGAGGAATGAGTTTGTTAAATGAACGGTGAATTGGTGGGTAAAAGTTCGCAACAACGAGACACGAAGCTACCGACTCGAGCGTCATTTTCTCCAAGAGAATTTTCAGCTGCTGGTGTCTCTGATCAGGAGTAATGCACGGTCGAAATGAAGATTGATTTTTTCTGTTAAATTTATTCTCAAGCGAGTCACGCACATGTACGAGGTGAAAGAACACCGTCGAATTTGAGAGGAGGCAAGGAAGCAAGGGGAACGACGAATCGACTTTACAATTATTATTTCCACATGTTCGATCACGAAAAATAGTTGCCAGAGCGATATGGACGCTCGGGCTTGTGGGAACGTCACGGTTGACTCTTGACCGAGTTTTGCTTATCACTTCTCCATTTACTGGGCATACAAGCCCACGCGTCGTTGAATGAATGGGGAAAATGCGACAATTCTGGGAATTCAGTGGTAGAATTTGAAGAATTGGAACTCGAACGATCGAGATACGAAGCCCCAATGTCAAAAGCGATGCGGTCGTACATCTCGTACTTCACTGTTTCCTCTGCCAATTTAGCCAGCAAGGATGCTACAATTACCTTTCGAGCAGAGCTCTCTATCGCAGCCTCTTTCTCTCTCGACTTTGCCCCTCATTTGTACCACTCTCCACTCCTTTCCATCGTAATTGCCTATCGAGAGTTGTATCTTCTCTTTAAAGCCCACTCTAATCCGAAGATATAGCCGCATGGTTATCCCCGAACGCAAACCTCCAGTTATTTTCATCTTCGTTTGTTCAAAACTGCCTCTTGTGCTACTTTCCAAGAATATTCGAGTCAAGGTGGATCTTGCGGAGCGTTCAATAGCCCGATTATCCGAACACCTTTCATCATAAATTGAGCCAACGCCTCGAATTTGCGATTAGAATTTATGACGGTCGTGCTCGTCTTGGGAGAAAATACTGAGAATTTTATTCACAATGTTCGTTCCCACGTATGTTCTTATACGAGAGCGAGCCTCGTTGGTATTCCGAGATCGTACTCGTTCATTCATCAATTTATAAAAACTCCTGCAGCCAGAAAAACTCGCCTCGACGTTTGCCGAAGCTTTCTCGGGGCCGAAAACATTATAAAGGCGTCAGAAGTTTCCATTTACTTCGTTTTCATGCTGCAGCAAAAAAGTTGATGCTGTGTGCAAGCTATGAATAGAGCCGTCGGGTGCATACAACCCTCTCGGGCATACTACTCTCCCCTAACTTTGTTTTCCCAGCAAACCGGCCCAAATGGCATGGATGCAAGGAGAGCTCGCACCGCTGATCGATTCGGGGTCGGGGTTCCGTGTATCGGTATTCCACACTCGTCGGATGATGCATGTGCTCGCAAACGCATAATAAAAATACGTTCCGGTGCTTGTATGAGACTGCAGCCGATTGTGACGAATGCAAATTTACTTTTTTTCACTATTTTTTACTCGAGAGAATGATACATGGACCGTTGGCACGAGAGTAACGCCGCTGGATCCCGCTCCATTGGCCAACGCGGCATGAAAATCCAGCGCGGACGCTAACGATCGACTCTCAGCGAGTCTTCGCGAGTCAACTGGATTTATTTGTTTCCGAAGGATCAACGAATAAGTGGCATCCAATCAAGTTCAATCGATCATCAAGTTTTCGAGCCAAGATATCGCCGCTTTTTTTATTTTCATCGAATCCAATCAACGGCTGAAAAAAGACCGAAATTTTTTTTTCCCCCAACGAGTTTCGCGTCATATAAAAAGTCGATTCTGCTTTTACAACGCCCAGGAGAAAAACACTGCAAAAAGAACTAATTGGATCAGCGAGTCAACGGATCTGAAAAATTCTTTGTTAAAATGTTGCAGCAGGCCTCTGGACCTCCACGTTCCTTTTTTTATTCCAGAGAGCTTTTGTTAAGTTTATCGAGCTTTCATGAATGAATAGATGAATATTTGCCTGCATTACCGGAGGCTCCGATACACTTCTTCCTGTATTTTGTAGGCTTTCATACTTTTTCGAGTCGAGCGAGCGAGTGTCAGCGCGAAAAAAGGAAAAATGCTCGAGTGCACACAGATTGAAAGTATATAATCAAACGGAAAGTGTCGACTTTTTCATTGGTCGGTGTGAATGATAAGGCGCCCGAAGAGAGAGAGAGAGAGCGGGATGAAAGATTGCTTTCCTGTGTTCATGAACTTTTAAATGCTTTTATCAATCAGTCCTGCATTCTCCGGTTTTACCTTCTGAAATAACGTTTCTGGCTCTCTGTATAAATACCCGAGCCGTTCTCCAATGCTTCACTCCTGAAAGATTCCAAGTTGAGTTCTAATACGCCTACGCGATCCACAGGTTTTGTCTGTACGTAAATTCACCATTTTATTGCTCGTTATTCCATCTTCCGATGTCAGTGTGAGGCACACGGATTGCGTGTTTTCCTCGTAAAGAGATTTTTCATTATCGGGCCGAAAAACTTTGCCCATGCATATTACGCGATGCGCTTTCAACAGAAATTTTCACGTGGCTCTAAAGCCTCAATAAAACACTCCTCCAACTTCCTTTATACACCAATTTCTCATCGTATTCGTTGCGTACAGAATTTCCCCTTGAAATACAAATAAAAGATAATGTTTCCACAAATAGAAAATCGTCTTAATCTCTTGAGAAAGTAAAATTTTCATAACAAATTTCATTAACGAACTCCAAGTTTTGATACATTCTTGCCAGTTGAATAATCACTTTCGCTCCAAACTTTCTAATTAACCTCGCTTCTCTCAACCATAATTCACATTATTTTATTGCGGCATTGTTGCCCTATTTCAAGTCTGTGAGTGTTCGAACGATAAAAGTGATGTTGGTTTGGTGGATCATATAATAATATGTGACAGTTTCCGCCGTAAAAAATTCCTTCGGAAGGCTTGCTAGTGAAATAATCGACCATTGCAAAAAAAAAAACTGATGAAAACAAAGTGCAATTTCATCGCTCTTTGAGCGTCGATAAATTTCGTAAATTTCTCGAGCTCTCACATGCATTTACTTCTCAAATATTCTTAACCGAAACTATGAAATTCGTGTCTGGATAATTCTAACTTTTAGAGTGTCCCCGAGCTGCGCTAACGCGTAATAGCCAAGCGCCATTAAGGATTTCTGCATGTGAAACTCTCGTATCGTATTATAAATCACTGTGAAATACCGCGGCAAGTCGTGCGTTATTCCCGAAGTTCTGCGGCCTCGACTCTCGAGCTTTGAGCTCACCAACATTATATCCCCGAATCTTGACTTTTTCTTCGCATCTGTTCGTGTCGTTTTCATTTAACCTTATTCCTTATATTTCGATTCGGATGCTTGGGAAAATAATGAATCGATGAAGCGTGTGATGAAACGGCTCGGAAAAATTTCGTGGATATATTCGTAGAGGAGACAGAATCGATTTTCGACGAGTTGATTCGGTGCAGCCGGCCCGTCGTTGCATTGCACTCGATAAATTTGTTTATCGAATCGCGATAACGCGACCGATTTTTCGTCCAAAAGTTCGCTCGTTATCGTCGTTTTCTCTAGCCTCATTTTGGGATCGCAGCGAAGACGCTCCGGGTGAAAAATCTTTTTCCATCGCTCGAGCTTCTCAGGGCATCAAATGCGATTTTTTCTTCCGTCCGCATTCCCTGCTCCCGTTCTTGACCTGTAATGTAAGCTATTGTAGGCAGCTAAAGGAGGGCGACGCCAGGAGAGGGTGGAAAAGGGGATGAACTTATGGATCGACGTGTCTATTACAAAACCGCAGAGGGGTTCGTGCCTGACCGACACTTTTTCCATTGCCCCGTCCACTCTCCTCGCTAGCTTTTGCTCTCACCCTCTCCCTCTCTCTCGCACGCTTTCTCTTTCGCTCTTTCCCCTCGTTGTTTTTTTCTGCACTTCACAGCTACATCCACTTCTCTACACTCTCTGTCTCTGAGTATATCGACAACGCGAAAGCTCCGGACACCGGTAGCTTTTTCTTTCTCCCTCTCTCTTCCATCCTGCGTTCGTTCCCATCGCACTTCCATTCGAGAGTATTTGCACGACTCCAGACTACGGAACCAACACTCTACCCCATTTTCCCCGCTTCTGTTTTTCCCCTACGTTCCTATATTTATTATTTCCTCGTGTTTTTTTCCCCCTTTTTTTTTCATTTACTCAATCTCGTGCAGTGACCGAAAAAAATACGAAAGGACAATGTACGAACGATTGAAAAGCGGAATCGTATCTTCAGGCGTTATTTATAGGTATACGAGAAATATAAATTGAACTCGTTTGCAGTTAAGTGAGGGGTTCGGAAACAAAATACTATTTCGTTCTTTTCATTTCCGTTCGATTCGAGGTCCTGATTGTTTCGGTCGTACTAATGGCTCGTCCGTACGGCGCCTCCCCGGCGAATTTTCATCTCTCCCTCGTACCTAATATTGCTCTTGTGTTCTCATACCTGGCGATCATTCTTATCGAAAAAATATTTCGTTTTCTTCGCGTTCATATTTTCGTAGCTATATTATGAGCTCTCGCAACGTAATCGTCGGAGAGTGTGATTGCGTGAATCTCACGCGAGGGTGCAGAGTTTGCATTATTTTTGCCAGCACCCTTGAATGTCGTGGAACTATGCGCTCATTTTTTTCTCGAGTCGTAGACTTGCCAGGAGAAATGAATGCAGAATTTTTCTTCGGGTGCACGAATACCTATGGATTTTTTCTGAATCGTTCAACCCGCATATACACGCGCCTGGGAGATAAAAATCTCGTTAAAAGTTACTGACACACATCGACGCATAGGAGAATGCTGCGAGGCTTCGAAAAAAGTGTAACGCCAGCGTTGTGTTCACGAAGGTTCATTAGCTTTTCGCGTTCACCCCGGTTGCCTCGGAGCCGGCGGGTTGCGTGAGCGGTTAACACCTTCCTTTCTTTCCTTTTTTATGCGCTTTTGCTTTTTCCTCTCACATAAGCTACTGCTGGCAATGAGGAACGACGGAGAGAGAACAAGAGCGTCTGTTGCAAGCGACGCTCATAAATTTCGTTGCTTCAAGCGCCCGAGACTCTATGGAAATTCGCGTCTGCATAGATAACGTTATCGATGCGCGCATCGTCCCTCGTAATTGACGTATTCCTCGTTTTTCCTCATTTCTCATTCTTTTCTCCGTCACGTAGCCAGCACTGTTTCCCGCGAGTACAATGTGCCCTCAATACTTTTTTGCTCTTCCATACCCCATTTTTTTACAGCCCAGTAAAATTTCCTCCCACGTGCTTTTCGAGTCGATCTCAAATTAGATGACGAACTTTTCGCAAGCTCGGATCAAACCCAATGAACGAACGAACGAAAGGATTTAGTTCCGTATTTAGCTGCGGTTTCTGATCGCAGCAGCTCCTGTTTTCGTGAATAAACGCTGCTCGATCACTCTGCATCGAGTTATTCTAACGTCCCCTAGAACCTGAAGCTCCTCTAATACGGCTTGACATTGCTTACGTGCGACAATGGAAAACGAACGGCACTCGCTGTGTCCACTGCGATGAAAGGAAAAAGTGTGGATCTTTACTGTTATAAAAGAACATCACGAAACATCGATGAAATTTATGTACAGAGGACGAAATGCACAAGGTCGATTTTTTCTAATGATTATCATGGCTCGATGGAGAACGATCGATTCGCACACTCTGCGAGGGTTGGCTACGAACAAAGCTTTGAAAACCCTTGTGGCGTCGATGCATTATAGATGGATAGGGTAGTTAGGCATTGGTAAATATGTATACATACTCCGTTAACAAACAGAAGGGCTTCGCTTCAACTCTATCCTCCTTTCCGATCACTTTTTTATACTACCTTCTGCTTTTTAGGCTTTCGTGGATCGTGTTAGGGAGGTTTGGGTTATGTGGGTCACGAGACAATGTAAATCATGGCTGAAAATAAGACGATAAATAAAAAACAGAGTGGAATATAGGACCAGCATTATTTTGAATGGGGTTTTGATGGAAACCATGATTTTTGGGCTGATTTTCATTGAGTATTGGGCATTCGTGGGTTTCGTTCGAATTTTTTTTTGCTCCGCATTCGTACGTGGAGATTTTCCTGTCTGGCAATCGTTTCTTGTTCAGGTCACTCGGAATTTTTGTAGAGTTTTTAAAATTCATTCAATTTTCATGCTTCCTGGTTCTGTGACGTTGTTTTGAAATCAGCGCGTGAGCAAAGGTGGTTACTCCAAGTTGAAAAAACAAACGCTTTTCATGCATCCAAGATTTTCGGTCAAAGTTCGAGGATGGGAACTCGGAACACTCTCTAGAAACTTTGGCCAACTCGTTAAAAACATGCTCATCCGCGTGAGACTCGACCTTATTAGTGCTGGGAAAATATTCGATATTCTCCCGTTGATATTCTTGAAAGAGGGAAAGAGCGATGCGGATAAAGTGGAAAAGGAGAGAACGCACGGCAGTGTCACGGATACGATGATGAAATGGAAGAAAGAAATTTTTCCGACGATTCTCCGTGCCCTCAGAATCAACGCGGCGAGGGATATTTCGACGATTTTAATGAGCCGAACAAGCAAAGCTTCCTGCGGAACTTTTTCATCTTTTTTCTCAAAATAGTCGAGCTGAGGTAGCCAATTGAATGCGGGCATTTTCGCGATCACGAATACGACGAATAGGAAAAAGCGTTGTCACCGTTTTTTCTCGCGGAGTCTGACTAATTTATAATATTTTTTGGAATTTAGGAAAAAATCAATCCCTCGCGATATGTAGAGATAATTCGTTTCGTGAAATTCGAATGGATGAAATAAGAGAATTGTCAAATTGGACACGAATTTTTTCAGTGAGTGTATTTCAATTTTACAGAAAAATTGTTCAATTCTTTTGCGCTTGTATCTCTTGAAAACCGACGAAAAAAATCATCCATAAGCCTTCAACGTGCTCAGTTTTCGTATGAAAGTATGAACACATGATGCAAACCTGGGAGTTCGTTGACACGCGAAGCTCAAAGGTTTTTTTCCCAAGTTTACAGTTTCAAATAGCAAAGGACAGTAGCGAAAGAAGGAGGTGAGACGACGAGAGGAGGGAGCGAGAGTTCATTGGTGTAGCAGAGGAGTCGTTCGCGAGTGCATCGACACGAAGAAGTTTTAGCTTTAGACCCTGCCAAATATCTCGTAGAGCGCAACGCGTTGGCTCTCAGCTCGGGACTTGAATCATCGACACGCAGAATAAAAAAGCACACGTACGTTGTTTTAAAAATAGAATTCTGCTGTCACTGCATGCTCGGATTTTACCGAGAGAAAGTGCGCACGCGGGCCATCCAACAAAAATAAGATTGGAAAGACAGAAGAAGAGTGATTAATGAAAAAAAAAGAAAATGAATATTAAAAAAAGCCTCCGAGAGTCGCGTTGATCGAAGCACACTCGCGTATTCCTCGTGTAAATATTGTATTAACGAATAAATTGCGACGCTGTCTCCGCGTAATTTTAACGCACGTCGTACGCGCGTCCATGAAATATAAATCGAATCGTCCCATTCCGAGAATTTTTTCCCTCCTCATAAATTTATTTTTCTGACAAATACGTTCGGCATTAAATATTGCAATCGACCCCAAACGAATGTTGGTTACGCGCGCACACACACACGCGCGCGTTCCAGGAAAAAAGGGGCCATTATTTTCTCCTCTCTTGGCGTTTCTCTTCGCAATAATTTCTTTTCGCTCTCGTTAAATCTTATTTTTCCTTTGTTTTGTATTTTTGTTCCCCGCTAATGAAAGTTCTGTCACAACTCGGTTCATTATTACTTTTAAGAATGTGGCGTGACGGGTGTCTCGCGTCGGCAGTTCTCGCCGGTGAGTTATATGCACGGCACGGGGGCGCGTCCGACACAACGAGGAGCGTCACTACTACCCGCCACCACTTCCGTCCCCGCCGAGCGGACTACCGCAACTACCGCCATTGTACAGTACCACGTGCTGGGAACAAAACGCACCGATATCGAAGCAGCCGGCGCTCCGAATTATCAATAATACCGGCTTTTAAGAAACGGGAATTCCGTACACATGCCAATATTGCTGGCGAATGGAAAACTCAATTATTCGTCGCACGGACCGGTAGCAGAGGGGATAAAAACAATTCGACGTTCGATCACGGGTTTGCGCGTGACGATATTCGGAGCTGCGTTGCTCTTAACTCAATTCCACCGTGTCGACTCACCTATCAGCAGTCGATTTGCCAGTCTCGTCGGGCGTCATCCACGACGAGAAATCGTAATCTCGAGCCCTCCAGTCTGGTCGAGGCAAAGAGAGGGAGAGATAGAAAGTGAAGAGGGACAGCGATTGGGGGACAGAATAAGGAGATGAAGATAGGAAAGAAGAAAGTGAGAGTGAAAGAAAGGATCGAGGGAGAGAAGATTAATCACGAAAAAAGAGAATCCTCGTGTCCGCCGACGTTGGCGCCGTGTCTAAGCGCATCCTCGGGCATGCCTTCGACGATATTTCTGTTTCACCCTTTGAGCGAAGACGGGAGGGAGTTATCCCATGTTTCAAATTTGTTGCTACGTCGTTGCTTGATCTCCTCTCAACGCATTTCGTATAAAACACGCGAACGATTTATTATAGTAAGTATAAAAATGAATTGTCGCCACTGACACTGAAGCACTCACAGCAGGCACTCACTCGCGCACTCGTACACGCGGCTCTTTAGATTTCGAAAGGATCGTTCGTCACCGCGCGTTATCGCAAATTTAAAGCGCACGCGATTTTATATGCTTACCGTTTATTTATTTATACTCGCAGTCGTTCTCGGTGTGGAAATTTTCGTTACGAACCGTCACGTTACACCGTGAGAGTAAGTTTTAGGCACGAGGGCGCGCGCGACCGAGAACGTCTCCGCGAGTTTCACGACTCAACCCGCGTCCGCACGACAAACTGAGGGTAGTAGTAGGCAGCGGCGAGAAACGTGGTTGCCCTCGCGACGCAATCGCCTCGCTTCGGCAGCGGTCGAGCAACTTCGGCGCCTCGCTCGTCAAGGTGTGCATGCCCTACCGTGTATACACTATTCTCGAGTCCCCTCACCGCCTATAACTGTATTTATTTCTCCTTTCCGTGTATATAACACGCTTGTCTTCTCATAGATATATAAACTTGTGTATGTTCTATATACGGCGGGTGATAACGCGGCGTCTGCCGGCGCTCGGCCTGACGTTCGCCCCTGCGATCGTCCTCTCACTCGCGCCAGTCTCGCATATCATCCTCCTTGATCTTGTGAAATCCCCATCAAATTCTTTTCTCTCGCTCTCTCAGCCGAAGCCCCCCGCGTTCTCGTCCGTCGCTCCACTGCCCTGCATTTTTCTGCCTTTCTTTCTCCTGCGCCCTTCCTTTTTTCCTCCTTTTTGCCTCTTTACCGTCTCCGCGTCGGGGCTCGCCCTCTCTCATTTCTGTAATGACAACCAACGCGTATCGGCCCTCAGCCGAAAGCGCTTTCGTACATTCCCTGGCTAATAAAAGGGCGTGCAATCCCCCCCATTATTAATTTATACCTCAATTCGTACGAATTATGTTTCCTCAGTTTATCTTCGGCTTCATTCTCCTCGCTACATTTGCGTGTTTTTGACCCTCCCCCCGCCGACTTGCGGCTACTCCGACGCTCGGTGAACCACCCGACTCGCCGTCATCGCGTACTCGATCCGTCGTCATGACGACGCACTACGCTTCGAAAATACACTTGCCCGCTCCCGAATAGATCAAGCGACCGACGAGCGCGGAGCACTCCTACTTTCTCAGTCTCTATTTACGGGATTGTCGAATGTTTTTCCTCCCACTGCAGAGGCCTTGAATAATTCTTCACGGCTGCTTTACGCCTGTCGCGATTCTGCGTGCATCAAACTTTGAAATTTTAGAGGATCGTGCCCGGAATAGAGGCGCACTCGAAAGAAAACCACTTTCATCTATTTTTCGTTGGGTTCGTTGTGTGGAAAATGAATTTTTCTCGTATTTTTCTTAACCGTGATGATTATTGGGGAGAATATTGAACGCGCGAACGAATCAAATGCCATTCCTCGGTGAGAAAAACCACGTTCAAGTACTAGTCGATTTCGGAATAACAATTTTGACTTTTCGTCTCGAAGAGTTAATGCGCGCGATAAGCGCGATGAAAATAGCTCGAAATTTAACGAGACCGGGAGAGTGACGGGTTTTTAAATAATCCTAGCTCATTCGGTTTAACAGCTTTAGGAACGAGCTCAGCAACAGCCGCCGATCGTAGTTGCTTTAATTGCCATTCAGAGATGACAATTGAAACTACGAATTCGAGCGAATCAAGACGCGCAAAAGTGTATAAATACATATCAGAAATAGTGCGATGAAGCCGTTCAAGCGATTTCTCTCGTTTCTGCAGTTTCCCGGCAGCTCGCCACCGAGCTGCTCTGTCAAAGGGTCGATGAACCTGGGAGTGCACGTACACATCGACCCTCCTCAGTAGGTGCTGTTTCGTCTCCCTCCACCTGTTCGTCTACCCGCTGCAGTTTTCCTTCCTCGTGCAGTCTCCCGCTCGCCCCCTGGCCGCCCTTCGCCGTCTTTCTATACACGTATATATTCCGTTGATCCCCTTCGCATTGAAAACTATAATGCACCACTGTTCTCTCCAATTCTCGTTCAATACTTATCGCCACTCGAGGGTAGAATCGATTTTTAAAATGTCGGACAATTCTCAGCCATGGAAATTCGTCGGCATTGTGTTGCTAAGCGTTTTAATCGGTGATCCGCGTCTTTGGAATTGCTTGTGTGCAGCGAAGGATCCGCGACGATGAAACGTACGCCTGGAAAATGCCTTCGGTACGGTGGAATTGATATCCCGCTGTGTATATTGCTTCCTTCGCAATGAAGCATCGTAAGTCATCCAATATTTCATGCTAATTCGTCGGACTTGCGCCCTTTTTATTGTCACCGGATTACAAGGTACGTCTGGGTGTTTACACACAGTGATTCTCATGCACACCGCCGTTGGTAACGTTTGGCGAATTCATCGAGCTCATTTATCTGAAATATTCAACGTGCTGAATAACTTCGCGAGTGCAGACGCCAGACTGGCCTTCCATCCTTTCAATGCATCACCTGCAGCAGCAGCAGCAGCAGGAACAGCGCCAGCAGCAAAATCGATTGACTTTTGAAACGGAGGAAACGGTAGCAGCACTCCTGCTGTTCAAAATAATTCAACAAAACATTAATATTATTACGAAGAATCGAAGGACACGGTTGTCCACGTTCAGCTTTTTATAAATCACTCGTGCAGCGCAACGAATTTTAGTATTCGTATGCTCGAGAGCCAACGAAACTTTTAAAGGATGAACTACGATTTCGGTGAACAATGAAAAACTCGTTAAAATCGAAGTCGGATGTTCGCTTCCAGGAGCAGGCTTCGGGAGAGACGAATGACGAAAAAGTGCGAGATCGTTACGAGGACAATGACAATAACGAGAATGCGATTCCGGTGTGATGTGTCCGAAATCAATCGACCCCGGAGCTTCTTTTTTCTCTCTCCCTTGCTGATGGAAACCAAAGATTGGAATTCTTTCCTTCAGGATTCGGAGTGACCGCGGAAAGCTCGAGTCGAGCGGTGAGAGACTCTGAGAAAAAATTCTCGATTATTCGAAGCAAACGGCCCGTTATAACGTCCGATTTTTATCTCTATTTATATTAATGAATCTCAGGAACAAGATAAATGCGGCCGGAAAAGCCATGCGTACGGCCAACACGAAAGTGCGTATCGCCATTCAACTCCCACGCATTTGCGTGAAGATTTTTCCAGTGCAGCGATCAACGATACGCTCACTAATTCAAATTCAACGAATCGTTCACTCGCGTTCAATCAATAACCCACGAGCCTTATCAGGCGGCTGGAACTCATGAATATTTTAATTCCGGTCTGATTGCTCCATTTTACGCAATTTTTCAAACTCTCGAATTTCCGGACTCTGATTTTTATGACATCGAAATTTCTATTCCACTGGCGAATACATTTTCGCAAATCTCAGTCACAAACGCCTTCGAATATCCGATAAAACGTGGATGTGAAAAAAAATAGTGTTGGAAAAAGCGTTATTGGGCGATAGAAAAAATATAGAGAATAAAACGTTTTTATTTTTTATCTATGGCTGCAATCATGATCTACTCAACGATCGATAAGAAATGAGTCTGATTGAATCGACTGAGCTCTGAGTGAGGCGAAAATATTCTCGGCGACCAACTGTGTAACACAGAAAACGCCATTGAACGAAGCGAAATTGGTAATTGAACTGATTGAAGGGGTAAAAGAATTAGCCCATTCATAGGATACTCGTGGGGTCATTGTCCTCCGCAGAATTCGATCTATTTCTACTCTCTCTTACTCCCTGTAAAATCCTTTTGCAAGTAATCTTCTCAAATGCCTTAATTTTATCGAGTTTTCCTCGAGTATTCAACGGAAATGGATGATCTCGGTGGGAGATAATTCTATGTATAGATCCAGGGAGAAGAGATAATCGGAGGATACTGAAAGAGGATTGAAAAAAAAATTATTTTGATGAAGGAAGGTCGGTACTGTTGATTAGGGCGATAATGGGCACTGCAGCTTTAGAGAATCTCGTTAATATCAATGAAAATAATTCGTAAATATTTTTCTTCCGAATGAAGTTATAAACGCTTTTTCATAAATATGCAATAAATCGACTGTGAAAAGTGAAAATTGAGCTGCGAAAAAAATTCGACTTGCATGCAAAGTGATGGGTGAACACACGAGACGTCGGTTTTTAAATTTACCAACAAATATCCGATCGAACACTTATTCCTCGACAACATTTTATGGCAAGTGATCTTCGAATATAAACAGTAATTTTATCCTCTAGTAAGATTTCCACCCCGCGGTTCAATGCAGTAACAGTTTGATGTTTGCGACCGTCGAGAAAATCCATTTTGTACAGACACTCGAGACGAGGATCGAGCAGGAAATGTTTGCACGAATAGGAAAAATGTGCTAGAACAAAAATACAAGGGCGGTAAAATCACACGGAAAATAGGCGGAGAGGGAGAGAGAGAAAGAGGATTTTCTAAGAATTATTAAAATGAAATAAGAGTTTTAAGTTCAGCTGTTGGCAAGCTTTCCGCTCTTTTATCGCACGAGTGTATACAAGGGAGCAGCGATAGTTGCAGCACGAGATAAATTATAAGATGGCTCGAGTGTAGCGCGCGTGGGGAAAGGAAATTAATAGCAGCTTTAAGGGATTCCGTTTTCGTAACTCCGGAAGCCAGAGGAGGACGTGTGAGATTAACATTTTAGTGTGACGAGAAATCGAGTATGCTGTGTGTATAATGTAGCTCGAAACAAGCGGAGGATTTCGGAGCTTGTCGTCCGCAATCAGGGCCTGCGGATCGCTTCGGTTCGAGCAGCATAGAATTCTCATCGTTGTCTGCATCCAGAGACGTTATAATATGACGGTGACCGTGTGTATTTCTATATTCAGACGTTCAGCTCTGACTGTATTTGCACAGAGTTCAACGATCTCGAATGAAAATCCCTGAGTTAGTCAGCGGCTCGTTGGGGATAACAAGCGCAGCTCCCGACCCCACTGTGCATTTGTAGCCTTTCGTGCTAGTTTAGATTGCGTTTGTACATTTCGCACTGGTGTGTATATATTACGTAACGGTGGACATCCGCAGCACTGAAACGTTCCTATTTCAACGAGGACACATAACTTTGACGAGCAGGACCTCCGCGCGACTCGGACAACAACAAAAGCTTCGTGAGGAATGCTCGCTTGTGCATAAAGTCCACACGTGCATGTGCATCTTCGCATACTCAGGCGCGCGCGAGAACCCCTCGTGAGTGACTGCAGGAAAGCCTGAAACGATCGACCGTAGGTTTACGGAGTACACGAAGAGCTTTGGGATTTCTTCGAGAGTGGCATATCAGGCGAGCAGAAATGGCGATCGTAAAACAACGGCGACCCGATGTCCTCCGTCCTAAATCCTGCTGCTTGTCTCCTGCCCCCTCGCACTCGCTGCTACGTCGTTTCCTATCGCTATCACGTCCTTTCGTTTGCTCTCATCGCGTGCTCGACGAGCCGGAAGACCGATCGATTATGTGCCACACAACGAGAAAGAGCCGATCACCCTTTTCGTGGTAGAATTCATTCGAGTATCGCTGAGCAAAAACAGTTGATTCCTCTTTTGCATCGAGTAATCCTGGTCACCAGTGCCTTCATGGAAAACGGTCGATTTTAATTTTCGTATTAATCGGAGTGTAATTGGACGTAGGATGTGGAACGACGGGAGAACGATTCTGGCATTTGGATCAATCGTTATTTTGGTATTTTTGTAAACTGTTGGAGACGAAAATGGATGCGACGGTCGAGAAGCCTGGAGGAGGAGCGTCCGAGATGAAATTGTTGTTTCATAAACTTTTCGTGCCCTCGCGCATTCGTATACACTCATCCACAACGCCGCTTTTATAAATTACTTGAGCAAAGTTGAAAGAACTTTATAACGCCTCGCACAAGTTGGACTTTGCGTTCCAGAGGAGCGTCAAAACCACAACTTTTAGTGTTTTGTGTATGAGTAGCCTGGTTCGGTGGCTCGTAAAGCCGGCGGAATTTTCGAGCAAGTCCATTAAATTTTCTACCTCGCTTCCCTCCCAAGCTCTTCCGGCTGCAATTTGATGGCCGAAACGAAAGACCTCTCTTCTGCCACTAGGAATGATGCATCCCTTCCAATAAGGGATGCCTTCGTGTTCTATGAAATGCGAACGGACATGGGACGGTCCGCTCGCGGTAGATCCTTGTCGCAAAAGATGTTCGAATAGTTTTGCAGCGAGAGATAGAAGGAGAGAGCGGCAAGACGGGGCAAGAGAAATGAAAAAAATAAAAAAACGAATCACAGTGGCCCGGATTCCAGTCTGCTACTGTCGCGGCAGGCCGTAATTGGAATCGTGCCAGGCCATCCACCTCTTGCCGTACTATGACCGAAACACACACGTTGGCTACTCCCTACTTTTGTTCATCCATTTGCTGTCGAATATATATACCTGTATGTATAATTGCAACGAGAGTTGCATACCACAGGGTTAGATATATACGAAGAAAGGTGGATATATGTGCTGACAGAATGTTGCATGCGATCCTCATGAACGTTACATTGCTCTCCAAAACATACGTTCAAAGTTCCTACACGTAAGTGTCTTTCCTTCTCTTTTTCTCTCTCTAGAAAAGCAGATGGGGTGGAATGAATAGGCGGAGAAAGCGAACGATCAGATTCGTGATTTAGTGCCGGTAACCCAGTCACGTCTTACGGGAAAGGAGTCACGAGGCCAAAGCAGCAGTTCAGCCTTTGTGTTAAACTGCTGGATAGTCCTCGTTTCATTGTACGACAACGAGGCATACGATTAACAAAGCCTTTATAGCCCGATATATTGTTCCACGGAGTTATCATTCACCCATTTGCATTGATATCGAAAAGTTTTCTTTTCGTTTGAGATTAGCCGGCATTGTGTCAAGCTCCCTCGATCAAAAAGCCACACTATCTTTCTTCAACATCGCGACGTTGATACTAAAAGATAAGGGACGAAAAAGGTGCTAAATATATTCAAACGACATCAAGCCTTCGGTTTATCACGAGGAAAATTCTCGCTTGTGGAATATTCAAATGAGATATTTGACATCAATGGAAGCTTCGAGCTAAATATTACCCTCATAAACGCACAATGCTAATAATCGTGGAAATTAACAGGCAGATATGAAATACGTCCGAAAATCACATTAATCTTGTTATCTTAATCATGATTTAATACTCCGGCTGTTATTTTATCACAAAAAACTGGTTCATCTCTGTAAAGATTTTATTCTCAACTTCTCAAAGGACGAAGGCCGACGTAGCGTTTCGCAGGAATGCTTCTCGCATTTCCTTTTTTTTCCTGTGTCAAGGAACTTTTTCTTTTTGCATTTTTATTATACTGGAAGAACTTTGATAAGCGACATGTCCAATCCCCAAACGTTTGTGTCGTTCGTTTTCAATGAACCGGCGGAAAAGAGCCAGGAAAAGTCAAACTTTCGTGCTCTTTCTCTCTCTCTCTCTCTCTCTCTCTCTCTCTATCCGTCCGTCTCTCTTTAACTTTTTCTTTCCCGTTTTTTTATCTGTTTCCAGCGGCCTGGTCGTTCCAGGTACAAGCCAACTGGCAACAGTTACCAGGCTATGAGGAATCTAGCGTATAAAACTTCGATGGAATATAAAATCAAGGGTAAGAGGCAACGCTCCTCAGCGCTTTGTTGAGTAAGTTTGCTCTATTTTTTTTTCACCTTTTTTCTTTGAAAATTCATCGTTTTCTTCTCTAATGCAACGTCGGCCAGTAATATAGACTCACTAGTAATTACTACAGCCAAAAGTTTTGGAACTCATCAGAATTGGCAGAGCCGGATGTTCCATCTCATAGAAATAAAAACAAGTAGAAATCCAATGGATCAAGAACTATAGTCAAATTTTTTAGACTAAATGAGACTGGCTCAGACAAAATTGCAATTCACGATCCTACAAGCGTATTTTTTGCCAGTCAGCATCAAAACGCATACGCATCGTGACAATCTTTTCTCATCCTGTAATTGTATTGCTCCCTTAAAAGGCAATTCTTTCATCGTTCAACCTACAAACGACCGGTCGATCATACGGCCTAGCTTGAGGCGATCCTCAGTCACTTATTTCAGGAGCTTCATCACTCTTTCATCTGTTCATCCTTCGAATGTTCGGCCTCGCCCATTGGATGAGATTTGGTAAAAATATAACTGCAAATCCACGAACCTAATAATGCGCTCAGAGAGGTGGATTATCGTAGCCTCCTCAGGTGTAAAACGTTGGGTTATTGATTTCTTGGTTGGGTCACGTTACCGCCCCTGCCCGACTGACTCGCGGGTCGCTGCTCTGCACACCTGCAAACCTGGCGCTGCTGCTTCAGCGTGTAAAGCTGGGTTCTTCGCCCTGAGGAATGTATTCGTCGCACTGAAAATGCAAATTTTTCAAAATTATTCCAGCCGCTCTATTCCGGACGAAGGGGATCAATTTAAAATCGCAGCACAACTCGAGATTTACAATCCCGTGTCTCGGTCCAGAAAATATTAAATTACGTGAGAATTAATTTGTTCAGATTAATTGGAGCGAAAAAAATTAATTGATACGTAACTATAATTCATTTTCGTTGCCACCGTCGAGACAGATTTTCACGAGAACAATTTTTTTCCATCCTTCAATCTTGAGCCATTTTGCAATATTAACTTCCAGAGTTTCTCTCACAGAACGGGGAAAAGTGTACAACGTTCCCGAAGTAGTAACCACCGACTTTATGCAGACAGTCCGAAAACTTTGAAGATCTGACGCTGAGAAGATCTTAATCCGTAAAGTTATTCTGGTGAAATTCGATTATAAAGTCCACTCGGAGTTAACGGCGAAGAACGGATTACGAAGTATTCGAATTTTATAGGACACCCGTTCTCGTTTTCAAAACGTCTCATTAAACTCGGCAATAATAATAAGGAATTCTTACTGCACGCTCTTAGCTAATTGAAAAAATGACGCGCCTGCCCCAGTGCTGTGCTTTAACAACGCCACGAACGTTGCACAATTTTTTAATTAACGCAGAGCCAGTCAAATATCGACCTCCGACGCGTTCGCAACGCGAAACAATAGTTTTTCGCCAGAATCAATGCGTTCACCCTTCAAGTTCACGGAATTGAGACGATACGATTGAGCACGTAAAAAGTAGGAAGACATATGTGTGACGAAGTACACACTGCGAGATACGACTATCGACCTCAACATTTCCGGTACAGTTGGAAAATCCTTTTTCATCCGTACTCTCGTGAGTGAACTTTCGAAATATTCAAGAATCTCTATATAGCGATGGGAACGTAAAACTCGGTCTGAGGTTTCTCCCGATATCCCAGGATAGCTCCGGGGGAAAAAGGATCTGCGGAGGATGACCTCGTAAAATTCTTTGGAGTGTTATTGCCAGGATTTTCCTCGGGAAAGGACACGTATTCGTTTTGCATCTCGGTACAGAAGATTCGTTCGAAATCATTTATGAACGACTGGAGGGAAGTTTTTTTTTTATATTTCCTTTATTTTTATTTGCACACGAGTTGATTGTTCATTATGTGATAATGCGAAAGCATGCAGCGCGGAGGAATCATAAGATTTTATCGGAACGTTCATGGCCACTAATTACGCGGCTACTCAAATGAATTGAGCGAATTAATTACGCGAGTTCACTTTATTTTTGCGCTGCCACTCTTTTTCCCGAGGGTGCAAAAAAAAAAAAAACAAGTCTCGTTACATCATGCCAACGCGGCCAGTCGTGTCTCGTCTCCACAATAATTAAGCTCCCAACAAACGCTTGACGAAGTATCCAGGAAATGCGTAGATCGCACATCCGACCAACATCACCAAGAGAAACATGAAACAGCAGCAAAATATTCGCCATCTGTAATAACGGCAAACTACGAAGCAACAGGCCTTCCATGGATTACGAAACCAAGAGAACGATGTGTCGGGACGTCTGAAAAAAAAAAAAAACGGTAAATGAGATTAAACTCATAACTCAATTTCTCTACGTTGTAACTTGCCTCTTTATAGACCTTAGTGGTCGGTTAACGTACACACCAAGAGAGAAAATATGGACGAACCGATTGAATTCGTAATAATGAAACAAAATTTCGTTTCTCTATTTCAATTCATATAAAAACAATGCGACAGGGAAGTTTACGAGGAATGAAAAAGGAGAAAATGCTTCGAAACGATATTCCTTTGAATAGGAGAAAAAACGGCTCGTATTCGAACGGAAAATTATCTGCGCGTTAAAAGAAATACTTTTTAATGGATAATGCATTTAAAAATGAATGTATAAATGCGATTGTTGTACGGTCGATAGTCTCTTATCATGATTCGTTGCACAATGCAACAACGACTGCTGCATGTGCCACATGCATGGGTGCAATAATGGGAGGCTCTGTAATGACTTCCCCTCCCCTGCGACAGGAGCGTCGTGTCCGTAACGGCGAAAAGAAAATGTACAAATCAATAATTAAAGGATGAACTTTGATCCAAGGGTGATGAACTTGGACGAAGATAACAGAATTTTTCTCAAGCCGAGAATTCTTTATTTTTCGACGTTGAGAAAAATCGCGTGCTATTTTCTTCGCAAAATTTAGCAGAGAAAGAGATGAGGAGTGAGAGCCGAGAGGGCAAACACACGTGAGTTGGAGGTGAACTCAAATAATAACGAGATCTCTGAGGCTCGAGCGAGCCCGAAAATTGCGGAGAGACCTCGCATATCCCAGAGCCTGTTGCCTCTTCTCATATCACATTTATTGTAAATTTCAAAGCAAGAAAAAAAAGTGCAGTCTGAGGCTTTTACGGGGGGAAAAATGACGTGCGTTTTTGGAAGGAAAGTTTGATTTTCTTCGTGCCCTGATGCATTCATTTCATCCGGTTTGGAGACAATTCAATCGAAGGCTGGAGCATTATCCAAGGTCGTTGGTACTTTTGTCAAGTGATGATAAAAAGCGACGTTTATCTATTGAAAATACAACGAAGCCATTTGTCAGTATGATCCGCGAACGACAAGCAGGTTAATGCTATTTCTGAAAGAGTATTTTCAGTCGCACGGCGTAAAGTCACGCTGAAATAAAGTCATAAAAATATTTTTTCCCCGCTCCCTCGAGCCACGATAATATTCGCAGTTGAACACTCTCGCGGATACAGAGAAGGGGACCAGTGACATCCGAATGACATGAAAAATCCTCTCGGCACAATCTTTGTATTTCGTTCACCCCCCGCTTTGCCTAAACCCGTCCATCTCCGGCATCCGGTTACGGCGAATTTTATGTTCGCCAGACGGGAAATATCTCAGTATGAAATAAAGCAATCCTAAAGGCACGAACGAAAAACGTTTGTGGGTGTGTGTGTGTGTGTGTGTGTGTGTGTGTGTGTGTGTTTGTGTAACGTTACGACGGTGAAACTAGAAATAAAATGAAGCGTGTATGCTCGGCTCGTTTCCTTTCAGTCTTAAAATCGCAAAGTGTCTCAGGAAACCAAGTGACGTTTTCCGGAAGAGAAAACCAGCCGGAGTACGAAAAAAGAATGGAAAAAAGCTTAGACCAGGTGCAACGTCATCTGCTTGAGAGCGGTATAGAAGTTGAGTTTTTAAAAGGTGCGAGTCATGCGTGCTCGTGCCTCGCCTTGTAAAAGGTTTTTACTTTTTTATTCTATCTCTCTTTCCCATCATTTCCTTTTTCTTCTTTCACTCCGTTACAAATTACGTCCACGATGGATATGTTACCGAATATAAACACACGAAGCATTCGAAATGTCGAAGCAATTTTTAATTCTGCAGTTCGATGAAAACCACCATGAACTTTTTACCCACAGATTTTTACTACAAGACCTTTATCTTCAGCATCACAAAACGTACTGAAAAGCATAAAAAAGATGAAAGAAAGAGGAAAATGAAAGATTCGAAGAGGGCGTTTGAGAAGGAAAAGAAGTAGCAGAGTGTCTAGGAAGTTTCCACTTGTCTCTGTGAATAATGGAATCGAATGTTAGTTTCGAGCGAGTCTGACATTTTTGACACTTCGCGACGACGGTGAAAATGTTTGTGTAAAAAAAAAATTGCTGTCGCTCGTCGCCGGAGACAGGAAACTGTAAAATGAAACTCGTGTTTCCCTTCCGGCTATGTAGAAGCGAAAACGTTTGAAAAGCGACAACTATCACGCACCTGCGTAACGATTTTAGCCTTAGCAAGATGTCAAGCTCAAGCATTAGTTTGGGGCGTAAGTCTCGAGGCGCATGACTGTGTTCATCGAGGTAACGACGTGCGTGTGGGTGTTAGTGACTTTCCGCAGTCCGTAATTTTCAACGACTATAGCCGAGTCAGACACGCGCTTCCGCAGAGGATAAAATAACGAAAAGGAGGATAAAGCTCTCACGCGAGTTTACGTTATCCGATAAATAGTATCACGATATGTAACGGGCACGTATAAAAAGCATAGCGTGGTGTATCAAAATTGCGGTACATCGTCTTATCGTGATCAAAGCTCGTTGTCTGTCTCGACCTGTGCGAGCGTCTAGTTCGACCAGGTCGAGTTTTTGAGCCGCAGTTATATCTCCGTTTATGTTACGATCGTAGAGCGATATCGCGCAGGAAGTTCCAGGAAGAAGGAGCGACTTTATCAAAATTTATGTTCGAATAGTTAGCGGACTATTAGCTCGGAGAAGGAGGGAGCGAAGGGGCAGTTACGAAAAATGGGGACACTAATTTGCGTTATCATTTTCGAGTGCGGAAGCAAGGAAGCATTCAACAGTATTAATTGTTTCGAACGAATAAAGGCTGATGAAATAAACAAAATTGAAAAATTTCGGTCGACTCTCGATCGCAGAATATTGCCATGAAAATTGATCGACATTACTCACTTGGGTGGTTCAAGAGGTTCGGGAGAATTGCGACCCTTGCCGACCGGATGTTCTTTAGCCTGGGAAGCCGGAACAACGATCATCTCCATTTCCACTTTGCCCTAAAAATAACGAGGATACATCATCATATATATACAGCTGCGTACGTAAACACGGATCTTGGGGGTAGGAAATAGGTTCGGGCGAGACACGTGTGTGCTGCAGGAAGGCTTTCTCGCTGCGTCCAATATCCCCGCGGCTCGTGAATTTTTTACATCCCTAACGTGCCCACACTTCGAAAGCCCCGGTAGAGAACGAAGCCCGCAGATCCCACGGGGTTGGGACTCTCCAGCGAACAATCTTACTTACGACCCACGTCTCTTTGAGAGGACCAAGGTCGTCGAAAAAAAATCTTATCGCCGCTCGTAACACGTGGGAATAAAATTTTTCCGACTTGGAAGTTGTCAGTAAGGAAACGCCTGCGGGTGACGATGTAAAAAGAAATTGCCACTATTTTTTCATCGTCCTTACTATCCCGATCATAATCCAACAATAGTTAACTACCCTTCGCGTCCAATGAAAAACCTGTAACATTCGACATTCCGTAATAGATGAATCCTGACACAGGCGATCGGGGATTCAATTATTTAGGAAGGAACGATCGAATCCCTAAGCAGAAGCGTCGTGGATGAATTTTCTCTGGAATTAATTGATGGATCAATAAAAAGATAAAATGGGAGTAATTTGCTCGCGGATCTCGCACGAGCTGAAACGACTTGTTCGAGGCTCGCGCATCCGCGCCCTTCCGATTCCCTCCTTTTTTACACGAGCCATCGATGCGATACGGTTGGAATCGGATTACGTAAGTGTTTTTCTTTCCTGCCCTTACCAACGATCCCGCAAGGGCATGTAGGGACTATTAGTGTATTTTATTGCTGCGCGATTGACCCTCGGTTGGGCTACCTGAATCTACGGACACTCCACACGATGCGTATCTATGTGTACACATAATACGTTTACTCTTGTTAACGAAAAGGTTGAGTTCCGCGTAGAAGATTCCAAGTGGCTCAGATACTGGAATGAGAGTTCGTTTATTGGGGGGCGCGCGCGCTAACGATCGATCTTTGGTGCCTGATGGAGGCGTCGTGAAAAAAGGCCGATCCGGCTAGGATAGTGAAGAAGAGACTGGGAGGGGGAGAGAAAGTGGAAAAAACGAGGACGGGAGCAGGGTCGAGCTTGTCTCTATAGTTCGTACCTACGAACAAACGGCGGTACAAATAAAGTCTGACAATCTATGAATCAACCGGTCAGACATTCGTCCATCCGAGCAGATCCCTATCAGCTTTTAGCTGCAAAACTCGGTCACGTTTACACTCCGTTATTGACATTAACATTTATCTCGATGATCTCGAAGTGGTGTAGATGGCTCGAGTCTGCAATGTGCTCGAATAATTATAAGTTGCGGTTACTTCGCTGATGATGCTCGTTACAAAGTAACGACAAAAAACAACGCTCCGAGCCTCCTGCCTGCGCTCAAGTGTCCTGGCATAACTGTACTTTCGCAGCTCTAGCCAACATTGCGGGTATTTGAGGAACGTCCGATCGTTGATCGCGCGCGGTGCTGGTCATCAAGCGTGTTGAAAGCGCCAGAGGCTCTGATCGATAAGAGCACGATAGAAGGACCGTCGAGCTTATCGTGTTGATAAACTATAGAAGGAACCGGGAGAGTTCGTAGAGGTTATAATCACTCTGGCTCGAGGGATCACGAGGGGGCTAGGTACGTTACAAACTTGACGTGGATCGCAACCTCGATCGACTGCCAATAACTGAATTTTCTTGACGGCGTACGAGCACGGGTCAATCTCAGTGCTCTCGGGGCCATCATCAATCCTGGTGAGAATTGATGCGCCATTATCTGGTTTGTTATTCAAATTTTTCCTCCTTATGCAACAATAAATCTTTTCGTTATTTGAAAAGCTTGAGCGCGAAAAATAGGCTGCTTTTTGTCGAGACCTGGGCGAATTTCCCATGCCAATTCTCCAGAATCCGAAGGAAGGGCTCCCACATTTTCAACCCCCATTTGAAGCCTCTTATCGTTCAATATCCCCTTGTGCTTGAGCAGAGCTTCCGCGCCTCATTGCATCCGTCGTTGGCCATAAAGATCGTAGACTCGGATCAAGTTTGCTTACAGCCAGCTCAGCTACTTAATCCGCTCCCGCGATTATCGACTAATCTCGTTCGATTCGGTGCACCAAATAATGTATATATACAGTTACGTTCCTGCGGCCTTTGCCCGAGCCCCGACGCGAGCAGCAGACTCCATTTCTCAACGAATTTCCGTCGTCTGTATAACGAGGTGAGAGCCGACCGAACTCTGAAACACTGCCAAGGCAAAGCATGTGAGAAAGATCTGGATGCGGAGCGCTGTCCCTCCTCGTTCTCCTTCGCAGTTCATATACGAGACCAACCTAATCAAAGCTAGCGTGATATTACATTAGGTACCGAGGAAAAGCTTCCCTCCCTTCCCTCTTCGTAGGATGCGCCCAGTCGAGCTTGTTCCTAACGAAGTTAATCGTATCAGCCTGTAAAGGTCGGCGGCTAATGTTCTTAGCTCTATCTAATGTAACGGGGAGGGTTCTCGCGCCAGCTACGAAAGGATTAGTTGATAAACGGGTTCAACCTGCTGCGATGACTGGATAATCTCAGAACTACAATACGAATGGCCGGGCTCGACGGATCGACGCTACTTTTATCAACCGGATTGCCAATCGTTCATACGACATAAGAAATTTATTATCGTTCATGAGCAAGGAGGAAAAGCAGAGTATAAACGGGAGCTCTGCAGCCGTAAACGTGATCAGCAAACCCATAATTGGAACTTTCGATCATAAAACGTGTCTTGACGAAACGCCTCAATAATACAACTCGCTTAAACTCGATACAATTACCATCGACTTCTGCTATAACTCTCGCACAGTGCTCACAGACCTATGCATGTATGCGTCAAAGCCTCCCTCATACCTCGGGGCTCATGTTTGTTCGTTATGCATCTTACTCGTGCAGTGTATATGATAGCGATCACGTGCAACAGTGGGAACAGTTACCAATTGCTATGTATCACGGGTCTCGATTCGCTTTCCCCCTTTGCCACCCCCACATCGCAAGGGGTTGGAGAAACACGTGCCAATTCGGGTCTCGTATTGTCGCGTTATGATTGCTTACTGTTTGTCTCGAACAATCTTGACGAGCCCCCCACCCCCGACCTCGGCCCCCACCGCAATTGTAATGCAAAACGATTCCTGGATGCATCCGTCCCAACTACGCTATCAGCGTCAATAGAAGTTCTAATTGTATCCGTTGGAGCAATCGGTTTGATTTATTGTCCCTTTATAATCGAAACTGTGGATACGCGAGGCATGGTGTTTGGGCGCTGCATTTGAATTGCATACTGTGCGCCTTGGCACGGTGAATGAATCATTAATTAAAGGAATCTTTGACTTTTGGGAATTGGGAATTTCGATGATTCTTCGAAGCTTAAATGTGCCGAGGGACTTTCCGAGGTGGAATCGTTATTTGACGAAGCCGGTCGTCCAGTTACAAAGGTTTTTGTAACGCACTAATAATAGGTCAGTTTTATCAACAAGCATCTTTCTCACCGCTTGAACTTCTTTACCCGTACTCGTGACGCAAGCAAACGGCCACCACGCCTTGGTGCGCATAACTTTAAATAGATTGACCGTCGGTGACTTCGGGTGGATGACCTTAAGCGTGCAATTTTTCGAGTTCGCACTTCCCTTTGGCATTCTCGAGAGGTCCATAGTTAATGAGCCTGCGAATGACAGCATCAAAGAGTCACCTCGATGACATTCGAATGGATGGACTGTAAACTTTAATTATGAGACGGGGTACGCTCGTTCGGGGTAGAGCACGCTGGAATTGCAAATGAAAATTACACTTTACGCCTCGACAAGGTTGCAGCCCGAGCATATATATCCCCCTTCGAGCATCAATCCCGATCCGGCGAACGCGAGCCATTCGTCTCAACTTCGAATTACAGACTGCGACGTACGCGTAATTACAGACGGAGACGCTTTATACTGATTAGACTTTCTATTACGCGTCGAATTCAGGGTTATAGTTTCTTTAGGGTTAGTCATTGAAGAAAATAAGGGGAAAGCGTCTCCGGATGTTCTGTTATTTATAGTGTCGGAGAAACAAGCTGATTACCGTGACTTTTCATTAAAACGCGTGGCGTTAAATTGCTTCTCGAATGATTCGTCTCGTAGGTTTATTAGAATCTAATAGTTTGCGACTCTCGCGTGGATCCAACAATTTTTCGAGTTTACGAATCCAACGAGCGACACGCACTACGAGGGAAACGAGCTGCTTTGTCAGCGGACGAAATGACACCCCCGAACCCTTCCCCTGTCACATTGGCAGTGAAACTCTGATACGTTGAAGAGGTCGGAATCGGATAAAGCTTGACGAGATAAATGCTGGCTGTTAGGGCACTGGGAAAAAAGTCCAAGTAAGCAGGTGAGAACTCTGCTAATGATAACGCGTTATCTTTTGTCAGTTCTTGTTTCTCCGTCACAAGTTTTCTACAGTATTCGGAATAACGACGAGCTACCCCTTGGAGAAGAGAGATGGAGAAACTTAAGCAAAATGAGGGGAAAATAATTCATCGATTTCGCGAGAGTTCGATGAGACAGGAGGCTCTGTAACTCACCTAGAAAATCGTCCGGAGAAAAATGATCGCTGTCCCAGACTTGAAGGTTCAATTTACAAGGCATTTTCTGCTCGGTGTGGTCCTTGGCAAGAACAGAAAGTTTCTTTCGTACGATCATGAGATTTTCACCCCTTGCGTATGTCACCCGAAATATAAAACGCCAATTGAAGTTTCCCTCGCCGTTCAACGAGTTGTAGTGAACATCTGTTTTCTGGTGGTCCTCGTAAAGGATCCATCTGGCTCGTCGACAGTTTTTTTTTTTCAGGAATGGAAAAATGAGAAATTTACTTGAAAGGTATCGAAATATTTTCAAACGGGATTTACGTTTCTCGAACTTTCAATACGATCCCGTTTTTTTATACGAAATTTCATTACCCTTTGATATAAATATCCGAACATTTCTCCCCTGTGAGAAATTGATTATCAACGAGAGGTACGTCCTCGACGTTCCAAATGATCACGCGAATTTCATAGTCCTCAGGCACTTGGGGAGTAATATCGATCGGAAGTTTTGGTGGTAATTCATCAATGTTGAACATATCGATCCAAAGCTCCAATTTACCCTGGCACAACAAAGTACCAATTTTCGTGTGTACATTGCGATATTAAAGTTGCGCTCGCTCCTCCGTTTATCGAACTTTATGGATTTTTCCTTTTTCTTTTCTCTCACGAAACAACACCAGGGACGATAAAAAGTATACGATTCACTGTTTCATCACAGCACGAGAGGATTGATTGAATTTGTAATACTTTTACGACAGTGAGTTGTAAAAATTTACTATCGAAATTCCATTTGTTATTTGAGTTTTAATAAGACAAATGAAAATGTGCCGATTGCAATGAATAAACGATTATCGCATTCGTATCGTCGCTTTCTCGACAGAAATTTCCGAAGATCATGGAGAGTTAAAAATTCGGATAACTGAACCTTCTCTATGGGCAAATGGGCTTATTTTTTACTGGTTGAGGTAGAAAAATGTAGAAAATGTGTTTATTCTCCTTTGTTAATAGCAACCTGTTCGAGACCGGGTCTGCTGGCATTGAAGAGCGGTCGCCGTTCAACGTGCTCGGGGACAAGAGCCGTGCCGCAAATTGGAAACTGCTGCCATTGATGGAGCACGTTCAGTGCCATGCACTCATCTCTCTCTGAAAATTTCGATCGATCATGCGCGCTCCGACACCCCGACCAATTTTAGTTCCATGTCGAGAAGAAACAAAAGGAGAAAAGGCTTGGAGTGGGAGCGAGTCAAACGGGAATTACGAACCTTCTTCGTCGGAGCAGATACCGATTGATGCCTCAAATGGGAATCTTTGTTTGCCGATTTTGACACAATCTTCGAGGTACTCTGGCAACGGTAAGTTATTTTTGTTGCAAAGATAACCCAGAATCTGCGTGGGTCTTTCACGATCCCGCCAGGCGTTGTAACCCGAAGAGTTGTAAGTTTTTGCGATCCCGCAGTGAGCTCTGTGGGTGCTGTAAAAACGGTTTTCGATGTCGATCTTTGTCTCGCCGATGAGATCGTCCGAGCTCGCGATGTCGTAATCCCAAACTTGGATCGTGAGCATGTGATCCTTCGGGAATTGTGCATCCAATTCGAAAAGCCTTAAAAACGTCAAGGCACTCGGGATCAAGCATGCGGGAATGATAATTCCTGAGATTCCCACGACAAGAGCGTTCCTGTTTTTACTGAGTCGAGAAATTTTACTCACTTTCCAAATACCGGATTCAGTTGATTAGGAATGTAATGTTTCTTGTCGTTGATATCACTTTTGCCAAGTTTAATCCGCAAGTACGGATCGGATTTTCCACTCAGTGGATCGGTCGGCTGCAAATTTGTCGCTTGAAATGATAAACATTTACGTCAGCACGCGTGCCTCATTATAGGGACGCGATTCACTAACCCAAATTCCGATCGGCGTATCAACCCGAATCGTATTAATATTTAATACACGGCTCTAATCAGAATCGCGGTGAGAAACTCGTACATTAGTGCCGCATTCATGCGACCCGTCAATTCATCGTCGTGCTGACGCGGAGTGCAAAGCGCGTAATTTAGTGCGACACGACAAAATCGAATGAATGGATTTTGTCCCATCTGCATGACAATAACGTCCGTAAAATCGGTAACACGAGTTTTGACCCGACGACAAAATATCCGTAAGACAAAATGATCACGCACGCCCTTCGATCAACGTGGGATCAGTACTAAATATTATTTTTAAATATCGATTCAGAGACAGGCGTTATTCGTGAGGATAATGAAACGTGGTTTGCGCTGGTGAATCAAAAACACTTGAACAATTATCGTTGACTTGGATCACACGGAACACGCGGATACGCGGGTTACGTGTCTTCTTTAATGGTTTAATCGTAACTTGGCCGTAAACGCAAGAAACGGAAATTGAATTGATTTGGTTGATATGAAAACGAGATCGAGCAGCGCGAGATTATCGTTATACTGGTCGACTCTCAAAGGATTACTCAATATACGAATTCTTATTCGTTCTTACGAAATGTCTCGGTCCGAGGAGAGCGCGAGCCGAAGGGAAATTCGGGCGTACGAAATCGCGCTTGTTTGCCCACGTACATAATCCATTGCCGAAGAACGAAGGCTTCGATAGCGCGAGTAATAATAAAGGAATTCTGATATTATTTTGAATCGGATGAAAACTCGTACACCAAATATTTGCTGACATTATATCCTCTGCCGGTAATTAAATGTTGAGGTGTATTCTTGGTCTATGATTGATGCACTAAGAAAAAAAAGTTATTGGAACAACGAAATGTGGCATTACGGGGTGCCAATAAAATATATTATCATCGCAAGGTTAAACATGATTAAACGAACAAAATAGTTTTGGATCAAGCTGCAGATTCATTCTCTCAATAACATCAATAGCTGTTGAATCAAACATTTTTTTTCTCACAGTGTATCGTTACTTTTAAACTAATAAAACAACTTGCTTCATGAGACAGTCAATATTTTCCTCTCTGTTGTGTATGCGTAGTACTACAGTTTAAAGTGCATTGGCGGGGTGCGCGGCAGCGACATTAAATCGTGCTCAGTCTCCACGAATATGCGGTAGAGGCGTAAGAGAAGTGAATTAAATACGAGCATGATTTAACGAAATTTTGATCACCGCGATCGCTGCGATTGATTCAGTCGCTCCCACTCCCAATAGTCACGCCGTTGAAATTCATTCCGTCACAAAAAGGAAGAAAATTATTAATATGTCTCTTTTTATTAAAGAAATGAGTGCATAGTGAAGAAATTTGTATTGTGCACCCCCCACCCCACTATCCAACATGCCCGATGAAGACGTTTTGCACGTGGACGAGATTTAGGCTATATTGTCTCTCGGATTTTATCGTCGAGCCAGCAGATGTCGCGCAGCCGTAAAATCGTTACTAGCGATAATTTTCCCGATATTTAAATCAAACAGCAAAATAGGCAGATCACTTTAAACCAGAAAGCTGATGAGGCGAAGCCAATGGAAGAGAATTCATCAGCATCCCAGAAAAATTTCCAATCGTCTCATATTTTGAGCCACCGATAATCACTTCAATCCGATTTTGATGAAAAAACGTTTTGTCACTCGAAGTTTAGAAAAGGTGATAAAAAATGAGTAATTCACTGATTGACTTTCCGAAATGAGTCCGCGGTAATTTTATGCAAATGGTTGGCGTACTCGGGGCAAAGGATTACGGAGGATATCGGTTGAAATGTTTCGTGCACTCAAGGCAAATACCTTTTACAACGTAAAGCCGGACTATTACTTTAAGGGGCTCTTGCGAGGGATAGTCGTCGCAAAGGCCATCAGCAACATTTCTACCGGTCTTCGTTTTGCATCGAAAGTGCTCGGGATGAGGCCACCGGTATATGGCTATGTGACCCTGCGATAATATTCCATTTTTATCTTTCATTTATATTCACAGCAGGTTTCGTTAATAAAAGGATAAAAGATGGTGAGACAGTGATCGGGAAAATTAAATTCTAAAGCCAAAAATTAAAAGTTTGGCCCACGAGTTCAAGTGGTATCCTTTTTCATTTGTAGGGTGAAAATTCACCTCAAAATTCTAGGAAAAAACGAGCATGTTAACTTTTAATTATTGCATTTTATGGAGGCGACTCGTGACTGTCATAATTCAAGCAATGTCAGATAACGCCACTTTATGCCTGAGATATTATCTACGATCGATCGTACAGCTCGAAAATTTAGCTGGCGATATTCCAAACTTTCGTGTATGAAGAGTCATTAAATTATTACTGATACCCTGTGAAAGAGGGGGTCGTTAATATAAAATAAACGGGAGGATAAAAAACTGCGAAATGCGAAAAGTGATTATGATTGATGCACAAACTTTGAATCTGCCGGAAAAATTTTTATCGTCCGCATCCGGATCGCCAGTGCGTTTTCCTCTCCACAATTCGAAGGTTGTCAGGCGATCGTTAAATCCGTCGAATTCCGGCTGCATCTCTAATTCCATAGGATAAATCTGATTCAATTAACTACGAAGACGCAGCTGATTGGAAAGTTTTTCTCTCAGGAATACCTTGAACGTTGCTATTGGCTTTTGACGTGGCAAAAGCGTCTTCGTGACTCCGAGCTCAAGATTTTTTTCCTCCTGCGGCAAAAAATTTCATCCACTTTGCAGATTCGTCGCCGGGTGAAAATTGCATAATTTTATAGGCAAATTCTCGCGTTTATCTCTACGGAGGAATAAAACGGCGACGGAGCGTTGCATCGAACGTGGCTTTTCAACTTTCCTTCCCGATTTTAGATCAGTTTTCCGTTGAAAACTCACGAGAGAATCGGTAAACACATTACCATCCATTACCTTTTTTCTATACTTTTCTTTAACAACAAGACTCTCGTCGTTGATAAAATAAGGATGGAAAATGCCAACTCGAATCTCTGCCAACACGTTTATACAAAACGCCGTCACTGTATTTCCATAAATATAAGTTCACTCCACTGTACTTCGAGTGAAGCGAAGTATCTCGTCCACCAATCGTGACTCTCGTCCTCGCCATGAGCGTATTCTTCCTTTTTCTTTTTTTTCCGAAACGATTTGAAGTTTCTCATGGTTTCTTTGAACTTTCCAAACAGTTTGGTGAGTCTTGATCGTGAATCGACGCTTCCTAATCTCTTGTAGCTTATCAAGCCTTTGCTCTCTTCGCTCTCAGGATCATACTCGTTGGGCAAAGGCACTGGAGACGTTAGGTTCACTGTCATTTTATTTCATTTGACAAAAATATACTTTGACAGATAACAACATTTACGAATGACAGTTGAGTCGAGTTTTTGGCAGCCGAATTTAGTACAGTTGCGCTCGTAAATGGTGCTTTCGTATTCCTCATCGGTTATGAGCTTTTGCAAAAACGCGTGTGCTGTAGGAACAACGCAAACTCCGACGTACTTGAAGCACCCGAATCCTCGAGAGTCGTAAACTTTTATAACAACAGATGGGAAGTAAACGTCGAGTTCTGGCATGTCCTACAAGAGTGAACGGTCTCGTTGCAGCTCGAGCATTCGGCTTCGTTACTTTATTATAGAAATCAACCCGAATGTCCTTCTACCAGATCGACGATGATGTGATTTTCCTCAAAATTGGAAAATTTCTTGGCGTTTTCCATGACCTCGGACTTGACATGGACTCCGGAGCACTCGAGAACGACTCTCGGTTTGGTGACAGGCACGTAATTTATTTTCCGCATGTCTCGAACTCCCCAAAAAATAACTTCCATGCGATGGCTTCTCATTGCTGGTCTTATGTCGTCGGGCAGGTTGTAGATTTTGCCTTCCGTTGACGTATTAACCGAAGGGAAATCGACCAGATCGTTTTCACCTATCTTCGAGGAAGAAACGAAACGGAAGAGTAGAAACGTTGAGACACACACACACATGCGGCCGAGATTCGTTTTATCCCCGTTTTCCTAAACGCGTGCCAGAAACGGCTATGAAGGGGCGCCGAGGGATTTACGAACGTGCGCCTGAATTTATTTCGAAACTGCGCCGTTGACAAACTTTATCGAAAGCAACTTCCCTCAAAGCTTTTCCTTCGTTTACGATTCGTTTAACATTTCATCGTATTACGAGTTAAATAAACGGCCAAACGGGATAAACGTTTCAACGGGGCTTCTCTACCAATTATCAGTTTACTTTCGTACGAAAAGTTATTCGAGAAAATAAATGGATTTACCGAGTTCATCGGCTCACGTGGCATTGCACTCTTTCCTCATAAATTACACCAAGTAACCCTTCGTATTCTATGAGAAAGAAAAGCTTTATGAAATTCAATAAATTTTCATTTTCTCGAATAATCTTGCCATGTTTTTTTTTTTATTACTCTCTCCCGCATCTTTCATACTTAAAGTGAATGAAATTTACAGGCGGATTAAAACGTACTTCTATAAGCTCAAAAGCTGCAAGGACACTGCCACTGTAATCCTTCTGCGACTGAAATTTGTGCCACTCGAGCCTGGGCGGAAATTCCGGGGCCGTATAAGTCTCAGTGGTGAGTTTTACTACCGGAGTCACGATGCACCGTCCAAAGAATTCTTTTGTATCCTGTGCTAGGAAATCGCGAGCTCGGTTCAAAACGCCGCAAATATTTATTCGAGTATTCTCCGAAGAAACGGTGATTTAACGAGTTTTTATAGCCAACTTTTCACAACCCCTAAACCGACTTTTATTATCATTTTTTTATTCGTATAAGAATAAAGTATTTTATGCAACTCACACACATGTCCAAATCAAAAGCTTCGATCACCACCTTCGGTGGCAGCTCTTTTATGTTTTCTCGTGTACCGTGCAACTCGATCGGTGGAAATATCAGCGTTTGATCCCAAAAAGGATCCAAACTCTCTTTGATGGTCTATGAAAAAGGCAAAAGCGAGAAAACTCAGGCATAATGGATTTAAAGAAATCGAGATTATATTCCATTTTCATCAAATAATGCGAATGACTGTAACCGGACATGAGAATAGAAACTCGATTCTTTGTCGAACTTCTTCAACGCGAGTAATCAGTTTCGTACATAAAAATTGAATTGCAATCACTTTTACCTCCGTCGTCGAGGTGTAGCCACGGAAAATCACTCTGAGGAAAGGATCCATTAAGCCTGATGAGTCCATGCCTGGGTCGAAGCGGCCTTGGAAGATGTGAGCCCGTAATTGAAATTTCTATGATTTCAAATGAAACGTAAATTAATGATTTTTAACTTTTCACCGGCGGAAAGACGGAAAAATTTCATTCTAACGAAATAAAACATTGAAAACGTTGTTCATTGTTACGAGACGAATTTTTTCGTTTTTCGATAGCTCGAGTACAAAATTCCATTTTCATTTACCCAATTTTCGGTGTACGTAAAAACGCGTGGGAATACGTCGAGACTCGAATGATGATCAACTTCGTAGCCCGAAGGGATGGAGCTCCAGCAGGCATTAGCAAATTTGGCGTTACCAAGCCACATGAATATCTCGAGTTTACAAGCGCTGTAATCTTGCATTTCGCGCTCGTTCTCGTCCTCGGGATTTTTAAAAAACAAATTCATCCTTTCGCCACAATTTTGACCACGCGAACTTTCTTCCTCGGCATATATAATCTGAGCAGCTGGTAAACGAGCGTATGCGACGCGCTTCGACCCGGCGATCATCCACACAAACACGTCGGGAAAATCGTCTTGCGGCTAATGCGCGGAGAAGGTTCAAGTCAAAACGTAACGTTTTTATTCGTTCGAATTTTCAGTGATGAAAAGGGGCAAAAAAAATCGTGAATTTCATTTTTATGGATCTGGTTCCACTATAAATTTTCAGATTTCGATAAATTTCCTTTGTCTCTTGAAATTTCCCTTGAAAAATTGTCGCTCATCGAACAATGAAATTCATCGATCTTCCTACCACTTAAAGTAGCTCACTCGTTCTACGACTAGTCAAGAAATCAACTATACTTTATGTTGATTAAATAGAAATCTGAATTGTTAATAAAATTAATAAACACTTGCATTCAGAATATTTGTATCACAAGAATGTAATAAAATGCTATAAAAATATCATAAAAGACAAAATTTATACTTCAACTTGACTAGTTAATGATTGAGACGGACACTTTAAATGCACATAACTTAGAGAACATTTTTATTGTACGAAAGAAAGAATGGTCAATTCATTAAAAAAAAAAAAGCGAAGCTACTGGACGAATGAAAGCACGTGAGTCAGCCTCAAAAATAAATTTGGCGAAATTCCCGCGATTCCCGATTTTGCCCGAAGCTCAATCGGCTGTTTACCAGCAGTCCAACGTAATGACTGACATCTGCTTTCGACGCGTCAAAAACTAAAGTTTTTTCATATTTCCTTTCTTAAAAGCCCCGTAAGGTAATGTTTTTTTTTTTTTTTTTTTTTTTTCAAGAAACGGAATCTGTGATAAATTTTCTTCACGATATAAACTTTTCCAAAGCTCGAACACCGTACAATTTTTTCACAATAAATATTATTGTGAGCTCTCCTATACAGGGACTGTGTTAAAAACTCAAAATTGTAAATGAAATAATTCCAAATTTTAACCCGTAAGAGACTCCGGAACTGTGCTTGTCGTTATCAGGGGGCCTTGAACTGTCATTTACCGAAAAAAGTGAACCTTCACCGAACTTTATCGAACGGCCGAACTACTTAAACTGTAGAAGGAAACTTACGTCGTCGCAGAGTTCGCGAATTCTGTGGAGGTACTTATAAGCATGAACCATCGCAATTTTGATGTAATGATTATTCTGAAGGTAGCCATTGACTTTGATCATTTTGAGAACAGCTTCAATATTTTCACGACAAAGATTGACCCTGTGTCGATCGAGTTTCGTCGTCCCGCCTTCGTCGTCGTACCGGCCGGTGTCCAGTATGTGAAGATAGTGGGTGCAGTAATTTTTCAGTGAAGTTATGATTTCGTTGTATGCAGTGAACGTCGCACGATTTTGAACGACGATGAAACCTTCCAGTTTCTCGAGTTCTTTTTCCTGGTTTTTAGCCCCAAGAAATTTCGACTAATTAGTACTCTTCGATGAAAAAAAATGCGTCTAATAGTGAAGCGAATATAAGACGATACGAGTGCCTCGCGGCGATGGTTGGCTCCGGGGAAAAAGGCGCCGGAACGAAAAAAGTGTACTTAGGGCGTGTAACCTCGTGCGAGGGAGGAGAAAGTTGTCGGATGGCGAGTTAAACCGGTGCTTCAATCGCATATCAGGCTCTCTCGCGATCCAATATAAGGTCATGGGGGTGAAGCGAGCAATTTTGTTATTCGTGATAATTGGGTCGAAACGACTCTCATTCCTACTGGGATATCGGAAAGCGAGACTGATCGTACGTACATTCTTCGACAGGTTTAAAACGCGTTTTTCACCCGACGAGAAAAGCAGAATGAGGAAAGGGCGGAGAGAAAATTCAGAGAAAAAGGTAAAAGAGTTTCTTCGCCTCGGCTCTCGAACGCCCACTTAAATCTTTCACTATGTCGCCAAAGTCGAGGACCAGCGAGAACGACGCGAGAGGAGAAACGACCTGGCGCATATTATCACGGAGGCAGATCTCCAAAGAGAGATATCTTTGCCTTGCTTCTTCTCTCGATCTTCTTCTGCATAACTCTAGCAATTTCTTATTCTCGCACAAAGTACAATCGAGACGGAGTCTGTGAAGCCACAGCAACGGCATAGGTTCGCAGGTTGGGGGGGCGTTCAAATTTTTACGATTGCGAAGAGACGTCAAATATGTATGAGAACATTTTCTCCCTCACAAAAGTCGAAGCCTTTGTCTTCCCTCATCCTTTTTTCATACTTTTCAATCTTTTTATTTCATTCTCTCGCATTTCCTTGAAAGATGCTCTGAGGAATAATTCGATAGACACCGTTTGCAGTGCCCCACTTTCCGGGACCACGAGACCGCAAAAGTGCACTTTTATTTGTCCTCAAAGGAATTTTCATGCCCTCACCAAATCTAATTAATTCTTTCCTTTTTTCATAGACAATAATCCATCGTACGATTGCGATTTCGTCATCAGTACGATTGAATCGTTGTTTCATGCTTTGAAAATTTTTTTTTTTGAACTCAAAATACTCAAAAACTTCAATAAACGAAAGTAGTGCTGTCTCACCAGAAAGTTTGCGATGAACCGCAAGCTATTGGTATTCGTAACTCTCCACTCGAGGTTAGGCCACCAGGATTTGACGAATACGCAAGGTTTGTTTGATTCGAGTGGAATATAATTGTACTTTCCGTCCGTGCTGCCGGTTGATCTGGGCGAAGTCTGGCTCTCGAAAACCGAGCGTTGTTCCGAAATACTTTCGTCTGTGCAGAAAAATGTTTTTTCTAATTCAAGTGAATTTCGTGGGTTCTTGAAATAAAATGAAAAATCACAGTGCGTCGACATTTTGATCGAGTTTTACACCTAAAGTGATGAAATTTACAGTAACTTCATTTTTTTAAAGCCGCACCCTCAAATGTCTGTATATAAGATGTGTTATGACACATCAGAAGTGCTCGAGGTGCTCCAGGAGTGAAACAGCTTGTGAAGTTCGCGTTGATAAGTATTGACGGAAATTTTGTACGTGCAGCCGTCGATATAAAATTCACATTGACAGCAAATTTATAGACATTTGTGTGGGCGTGTGCGCACACGAATAGTGTGATATATAAAAATATCATTGGCACACTGCTCGCAAGAGTCGCTATAAACTTCAATTGCACAGGGCCACACGTCGCCCAAGAGGAAATAATATGTGTCAGAGGATTTCACCGAAAGTTTTCTCTCATGCGAGGCGAGAAGGCCCGGGCACGAGTCCTCGTACTCGTCGATGTTTCTGCGCAAACTGTACCAACTGTTCGAGAGTGGTGTACGCGGATGAGGGTTGGCCTGTCTGTGTCATGAATATACGGAAATGAGAAATCACTTGAAAACTTGATTAATTAACACTCGACGCGACGCAATGTTGGCGTTAAAATTGCGATTTTGATGCGCTCTCGAAGCTTATTAAGCATCATAGGAGACTCGGAGCTCTTGGTTCAGCGGATTTTCTGCGTGGGTCGCAATATTTTGTTGGTGTTTTTGAAAATATGCTCGCTTTGCGATTATCGGACACACAAGAATCGGTGGGGAGGCCTCGATTCTTGGTCGTAATCGTTAAATTGCACGAAAGTTAGCTCGCTCGATTTTTAGTAGATAAAAAAAGTCTCACTCACCAAAAAGCCCGTCGTCGTTCTCAACACACTGACTGTGCGGGTACATTCGATTGCCGCTGTTTCCCAAACTCATCTCGAAGTGAATCGGCTTCGTTTTATAACGCGAACGATCGATCATGCAGGCGTCGAAAATAATGCCGACGAGAATATACTCCTCGGTGTCCCACAAACTTTTCTGAAAAGCACAGAACGGATTGTTCCAGTCAGAAGAAGGATCTCGGTGGTACGATCGCGCCAAGTTTTCAGCGCTAACTCATTCCGCTCATGCAGGAAACTCGTGAATCTTTGCAGACGTTTTTTTTACACCGGCCTCGTTCGTATTGATTGATTGCACGAGGCTGAGAAAAGCATTATTACGATGATGATAGCCCGGTGATCGACAGAATGTCGCGCACAACGAGGCCTCATCGCGTGCAACTTTGCATCAGATGGCATACAGCGAGCGTAAAAATGTCGTTTATTTTTAGTGATATTTACTTCGATAATGGGGGCTGCAGGCTCTGTTTCAACTCCGCTCCCGGGAAATCCAGACTGATCATCAATTTCCGTCTTGAGAGAAAGAAGCACTCTGCCTCGGTAAATGGGTCGCGTCGTCGAACACTTTCCAACGCAACGACATCCGCACCACTTTTCTCCGCTGGGCTTACCGTAGAGATGAATGAACGATGGACCGTACGTTGGAAGGAATCCTGCGGGGCTCGGGTTACGCGAAAATTATCATTAGATGAAACCCTCGATATGAATCAGTACTGCGCTCCGGAGGATCGAAGCGAAGTAGAATTAACGGGGAAGTCATGGCTCCGCTAATTATTTATATTCGCTCGAATATGCGAGCCACAAATTGAATCGCGATCGATGCGGCAACGCTCGATCGGAACAATCACTCAAATATTCTTCGTCGGAGGACTCTCACCGTATTCACCGGAATTAGAAATTTTCGTTAAGTTCAAAGTGCGACTGGCCAATATTAAACTTCCGCAAGAAGCCGAACAGCAAAGGGCACCGTGAACTTTCGCCTTCACCGCGATTCTCACACGAGGTGATAGCGCAGGAAACATTTCCGTAAATAATATTCTCTCGTTGAAGTGAGCTGCCGAGGTTGGTGCGAACTGCACGCTCGTCGATGCCTGCATATCGTACAACGAAATTTCATTTTTCATTTACGAGACATCGAACATTGTTGAACATTCGTTCAACTTCGATCGCATGCTTTGCATGCGAATCGAAAAGATTTTATTGAATTTCAGAAAGAATAATAAAGGTTTCTCAATGCTAGTGAGACTTCCAGCAAATTTTTCGTCCCCCTTTTTTTCAGAGGAAGATAAAAAATGAAATAAATCCGATAACAAAAGCTAGTTGGCACATTAAGCAGTGATCGATAAAGTTGAAAACGAGGTCTGGCATTTGACATCCAGGTATAGAGAAAAGAGAGTCTATCGAGCGAACAAGTTCACAGTTGACCGAATAGGAGGGCACAATAAAACATTATATATCTATCTTGTATGGCGAAGCAATGGAGTATCGATCATTAAATGTAATTACCTCTCCCTGCAATATTAATGGGGGCCTAAAGAAAAAGAATAAAACAAGAATAAAGTCGAAGGACAAGTGGCGCAGTATAGCAGCTAAAAAGGGTTATTTCCGAAGTGCCCCACGAGAGTTTTGAGCATTGTGCGAGCTAAAAGCTCTCTGCTATTTTCTCTTAAGCGTTGCGCGCTGACCGAAAAACTTCTTATCTCTCTTTAAGGCTAAAGAAGATGTGCTATAAAACTAATCGAAACGTTGTCGGTCTGAAAATCCCATTACGAAATTTTCTCATTTAAAATCGCAACGAATTCTCGAAAAAAGGTACCAAAAGCTTGAGAATTTTCGATCAAACTCGCTCCGCAACTTTTAACTCTACTCTTCTCTCACTAATAAAAATGCCAATTTACCTTCATACCGGCGAACGATATCTCGATGTAGGGCTTCACGTAATTCACGTTGCCCGTACAAGCGATGCTTTTCTCAACTGTTGGTAAACCGTCGACTCGATAAACCGAGAAAACGTACCGTGCCCGCTGCCTCGTCGAAATGCTCGGATCCACGATAGGAAGCAATAAATTTCTGCAAGCACGGTTTTCGGGCGATCGCCCCTTTAAGATAATGCCAACATTTCGTGTGAATGCACCAGATAAGAAATCTACTTATAAATAGCCGATGCATGCTAACTTTATATTATCTTTCATTTATTTTTGTCTTTCCACGAAAATAGATATTAATTGAATCGTTTCGAAGAAAAGTATAGCTTTCGCCATTCAACTTTTTCAAGGCACGATCTCGTGGCTTCTTGAGCCATTCTATGCACGACTGCGAACTCGTTTTCAGTCCCACGTTATTATTGCTCGTGAAATTTTTGCTCGCGGAGGTTAAGGGACTCGGAGCTGAACGTATTTATTCGATTTTTTCATAAAGAATAATATCCGGGAAAGGCAAATTGAAGGAAAGCACATTTGAATACTAATAAATGCAGAAAATTAACAAAAAGCACATGTTCCCGTTCATCCATTTACGGTGGAAATCAACTCCGGGCGTAAATTCTGTTCTCGAATATGACGAATAAAAAATAGAAATTTATTTTTGAGGAATGAAGTTTTTTTCTCACGAATAATCACCGAGTCACCAATTATCATAACGAAATGAGATTACTGTTGAATTATGCATTATCAGAAAAGCTGAATATTTATCTTCAAATTCCCATGCGAGTATATAATTGCACATTGATGACCAACCCTTCGATATCTTCGTCGTCGTCCGTTTCCGGATGAGCTTTTATTTTTTCTCCTTTCGTTACTATCGTCACGTTACACTTGACATATCCCTTGGGTCCACCCGATTGGTCTTTCGGATTCATAAGCATTGCCCATTTATGATAGTATTCGTGATCTGAACGTTTCCAATATTTCATGGAAAAAATTGTTCAAATATTGATTTTTTAATGAACAAGAGATCAGAAATATTAAAAAAAGTTGCGATCGAAATTTGGATTCGAATGGATTATCAAAAAATGCAATGAAACATCTCCCCTAAGGGCAGGAAGTCGATCAGGATGAATTCTGTTTTACCCACGATCGATAAAATTAACGAACGTCAGGTTCTGTATCACCAGAAGATGGTACTGTTCCCGACAACATCTCATCAGGATAAACCAACTCCAATGGTCGTTGTTTCCTGTTTCTCATGCCAGAGGGCAGTGTCAACATCTTTTGATAATCGATAATTCTGAATTGTGAGGAGTTTAAGTCTCGCAGGAATGAAAAGGGTCTTTTACATGGCTGGTCCCAAACTGTTCCAGCTTCGAAATGTATTCCCCCATGGAACTTTAGTCGTCTCAATCTATTTCTCAGGTAAGCTGATATGGTGATTCTCGTTCTCATCAGTTCCTCAAGTTCGCACGTGAAAGTAAACACGAAATACTGCGCACAGAGCAAAATATTTTAATCAAAATCAAACTCCAAACTTGATGAACTTTCGAATGAAGCGAAAATCAGGATTTTTCATCGCATTTATGAAGTAATGAAAAGGTAACAAACACTAACCTCATTATAAAAGGGACAATCAGTTCTGTCACGAACACTCGTTTTTTTCTTGTGATTTCCCACTTTTACCACTATCATGGGATTCCCATTCTGTGGAAGATGCCTGGCTTCGATAATCGTGATGCCAATTTGGTAGCAACCGTATTTCGATGAATGTTTTCCTCTACGGTAAGCCATCACGGATTCATGGGATTCACGTTTGAAATCCTGTCAAAATTAGCCTTCAGAACCTGCGACCGAAATTCATTTGTTTCTGGCATTGAAATTTATTTTGCAGTGAGATTTCTGCTGGCTGATATTCTACATGGGAGTGACTGGACACTGCACTGATGAAGATCTAAAAAATGTAGTTTTTTTTTCAAGATTCAGAAGGCAAAATGATTCCGAAAGAAGAATCATTTTTTAGCCATAAAATCTCGACTACAAATTTAAATGTTGAAAAAAAGAAATCCTTTTTTTTAGTGATCGATTTTCAACGAGCGTTTCAGAAAGTCTAAAGTTTCGTCTCACCCTTATCTCCGGAGCGCAGCCTCCGCAAGCGTTGCGAGCGAAAAAAAGCTGTTAATATATTGATCGACGGTATCGAGGTTCCGACGGTTGTACCAGGTTCCGAAAGAATCGTACGAGCTCTCGATGGTGAGTGTGCGTCCGTGTGTCTGGACCACGAAACAGCAGCAGCTTACATTGAGAAAGAAGAGAGAATAAAAAGAAGGTTGTTGCGAAAATTGGATTTATTTCACCAATTTGTTGGTCGACAGAGCGACGCAGGTGCGATTTCGAATGACCGGCCTCGTAGAGAGCGCGAATTCGACTTGTGCGGATCGATTTTCGGTGGTATGTCTAAATTGTTTTCTCTCTTTACCTCTTTTTCTCTCTTCCACCGGTTCGAGAATAACGGCGAGGCGAAGAGACGTTTGCCACTGCATCTAGATCCGAGAAAAGGAACCTCAGCGTTTGCTTCGAAAAAAGAAAAGGACTTTAGATCCAGAGGGAAGCACGGGAGAGAGCGAAAGAGAGATAGAACGAGGGACAGGAACAAAGATAGAAGGAATTACTTGAGAAGCGACGACCCAATCGCCTCCAGACGACAAACTATTTTAATAAGGCAAAGGACGTTTCCCAATTTCGTACCAAGACCCCAATCCCTCGAAATCCTCGCGTCGAATCTGTACGAAGCCTCTTCTCGAGTTATGTATATTTCAAGGCTTCGATGCGAATCGGAAGGAATCGAAGGGAGAGAATTCACCGCCGCCTACCGATGTACGAACCAATGCAAATTGTACGAAACAAATTGTGCATGGATCGAGGTAAAATTCGTCGCAGTATTTCAATAATTATTCAATCAAATTTAATGATAAATAAATTATTCTTGGACTCGTTAATCCAAATGGAAATTCAACTCTAGCAATTTATTCAAGAATAATTCATCCCATTTATCCACCGGTCAGGGGATCAAATTTGGGACGAAATAAAAAAAAATAAAATAAAACAACGTTGAGGTCAACCTCTCGCGTTGACTAACAACTCCCGATTAGCGAGTCTTGCAATGAAATTCATTATGTTTTATCGTCCTGTGAAAACAATTATCACACCATTATCAGGATAACCAATTAGTTAAATATGATACGAGCGACACGCTCTTCCGAGGGCCCCCCGCCTCCGTTCATTGGGCGTCGCGTTGCACCGGTGTGCGGGACCGCAATTTTTTCGCCATCAGACTGACAGCTAATAACCAATTATATTTCATTCCGCAACTCCATCAAATAGCATTCAATTAGAGAAAAAAAATGCTCCGATTATTAAGGGACTTTTACGCGACGAAGAGCACCAATGGAATCGTAACTTGATGGAATCAGCGAACAGACTCGTCCAGAAAGTAGGGAAATATTTCTAATCAGCGAATAATATGAACGTGGAAAAATAAACGTCACTCATTCTGCATTTATGAACGCTGCATTTACATAAACAGGATTTTATATTAGACAGCTATGAAACGGGTGAACCGAGGAGTCTCGAGTATTTTATGTCAGCCCGGAAAACAAGGAAGGGAGACCTTAACTGACAGGCACAAGTGTGAACTTCTCATGTCAATCGTTTCCGAGCCCTTCGGCCTTTCTGGTACAATGCAAACATCGAAAACACACGATGTTACGGAGCAATACTATCGAGCACTGTGCTAACACGGGGGAAAAAAAACTCGTCATTGCTCTCCACGCCTGTGCTCCGCAGCTCATTGCGTTCCGTACACTATTTTTGACGTTCTTATCACAACATCGACTTGCAAGCGCATCGCAAGACTGGAGGATTATTATATTCAACGTCAATTTGTGAATTGACCAACAAACGTAAATGGTTTTGACATCATGAAATCCAGTGTAGCTCCAGTCGGAGGAGCTCTCAGGAAATAGCAAAACCTCTGAAAAGTGAGGTACAGAAAAGTTGGCAGAAATCGCGATGATAACTTTTCAGAAAATTCGTAAAAAAAATGGAAAAAGAATGCTGCGGACCCCGTCGTTTCTGTCGCTCCACGAATGCGTAACTACCGAAGTGAAGTTCTTCAAATATTCGAACAAAACATGTCAATTGGTCTCGGATTTTTTCATAGATTGAACGACCGTTCGATTGACTGTTCAATTGACACATGCTCCTTGAAAGCTTTCGTGCTAGTGACCGAAATTTCGAAATATTTCGAAACAGTATCGAAGGATTTTTCGTCCAACAAAAAGTGTCTGAGCGAGAGATAAACTCTTGAAGTAAAAAAAGGCGGGATGGTTTTTCAGAAAAAAAATGTTCAACATCGTTTTTTGTCTCCTGTAAAAACGGCAGAGAGAGAGAGTGCCACGAGTGAGAGAGAAAGAGAGAAGATTTTATTCGTGAAAGAGATCCGCTATCTTTCTCGTTCTATCATCGGACCTGAAGTATGCGATTCTCGGTTTAGCGATTCGAGTCCTGATTCGCAACGAATCTCCTCGCTGTCTCATGCGTGTTTAAACGCCGGTGTGTATACATGTGTATACGCGATAGCCTCGGAACAAAATGTGCGGCGGAATGTCGCGGTAGTCCGGGAGCATTTTCTCATTTACTCGTTCCATCCCCGTGTATTTATGTATACGGTTTTAATAAATTGGCGCATTAAAGAATTTACGAAGTAGTAATGCGTATAACGTGGCGGCAAACTATTCATATTTTTTTCTCTCATTTTTTCCACTGACAGATCTATACACATATGGACGAGTGAGCGTTTTTATGCTTGTACGTATATAGAGTTGACCCGCACGAATGAAGTTGGTCCAACTCCACGCGCGTTCTCGTACCTTCAGCATATACTCGTCCTCAGATTGATATTCATGTCTCTCGAACATCGAGCTCCGCGTATATTTTCACCTTTACGAACCGCCACCGCGCGATGCGGCAAATATGCTACTACAGCAGCAGCAACACAGCAGCAGCAGCAGCAGCAGCTTTGAAAAAATTAACTTTATTGCAGAAAGTTCGCGATCGGTGTGCTCCTCAAAGTTTCTCGTTTAACTTACGACCGGCGATACCGGTCCCCGGCACATATTTCATTGCGGCATCACCAGCGGCTGCATTTGTGAAGAGAATGTCTTTCGAACTCGATTTTTTTGGGACTCTGACCACACCGTATTTGGAACATTTGTTTTTCGAATTTTTCTGAATTCACGGTTTTTTGCGAAAACATTTCGTAAGGTCTGGGACGAGAGTTTGCCGTGGAAAATTATTTCGAAGATAGGAAGCCTTAACCGGCGGTTTTTCGATCTATTAAAGTCATTTGGAAATCATTCGTGTAAAAGTTTGTATTTTTGGGAAAAAAGCGCGCGTAGAGTCAGTATCTTGAGTAACAATCGCATGGGAACAGTTTTTCATTCCTGCGTGATTTTTTTCCCTCTAGTCACCGGGTGTAATGGAGAAAAGCCATAAATTAACCGCTCCGGATTCTCCGGTTTACCTAAATTTTCCATAAAAATGGATCCCGCAAGGACGGCTTGGGTTCACACTTTTTTTCCCTCAAATTCTGTCGGACATTGACAGCCCCCGGGATCCGGACTTGATATGTGTATTACATAAAATGGTAGTCGGTTTTTCGGTCGTTTACGACATAGCAGGGAGCAGCAATGAAAGAAGTCTCAGTCGTCATTAATAGCGTGTCAACGCACCCCACATGTTTTTCATTGAAGGGCGGGTAGGCGCGCGGAGGGTTACGTGTCCTGTGGCAAGTTCGTCCACCGGGGCTGAGCGGGGGGTTGCTGTAGTAGCACCAGAAAGGATCGGGAGAAGGAGGTCGTGCGAGGGCGTGTATATACAATCCATAAACTATTATAGCGCACGAGTATTCTCTCGTTCGGTCACGTGTCCTTACAAGTGGTAAATTGCCATCATTTGGTGTGTAGTCCGATGATAAAAAGTTTTTCGCATCGACTCCGTGGAATACGTTCTGCGAGGTATTTGCGTATAATCCTCTTCTTTATTGTTTGATTTGACAAAAAAATGCTAAAGTACAAAAAAATGTGGCGTGTGGGGAGACCAAAAGCCGTCGATCGAACCATCGTTTCGAGTCACCCGAGTTAAGTGCTGCTGCAAATACTCAATGGAAAATTCGCTCTCCGATTTGTAAATTTCCATAAAATCAAACTGAAATGCTCAACAGAACGAATCGAACTCGCGTTACTTTAGAGTTTCAAAATTCTGTCGCGAATGGATCGTGGAACCGCGCGGTAAAGGTTCATCGAATATTGTGAATATCCGGTAAACGCCGCAGTCACTATGCTCCTGTTCTTCATATATCGCGCGTTAACATTTTTTTTATCTTTCCCACGTGATTCAACGAAACACGTAACTTCGTTAGTCCGTGCTCTCGTGTTTCCGATTCTCTGATCCATACGCATATAAATATATTAGTGCATGTATCGCGAGTGCGCCCATTGTTTCTTCTCATAATACATCTCATAGGTCGCTACGTGCCACGAGTCATATCTATATACAAACATGTAAAATGGAGAGAGTAAGAGAGAAACGTGTGCGGTGTACAAAAGAGAGAGAGAGAGAGAAATGTGCACGTCGATAGTTGGAAAGAAAGCGCAAAACACGCAAACAACGGGACTGCAATAATGGACGTGAGTGTTGTACAAATACGATATGGGTTTAGGGGGTGGGGATAAAAGAGGCGGGTGGGGTTAAAGGAGTCGGAGGCAAGAGCCGACGAGCACGTGACCCATTGAAAAGATTCACTTGGAACATAACGAACACCCCTAGCGGCGGTGAACCCCTGAGGCGCGTATCTCACCCCCTGCCTTCACCACCCCCACTTCCATTTTTATACACATTTTCAACGGAGTTAGCAGGCTTAACGTATACGCACGACTAATACGACGTGGAGCACACGTTTTTCGTTGTTTTTCCCCCTGCACGTTTTTTTTACTTTCTTCTTTTAGTTGTTTTTCGTGCCCCTTGTCCATTGCTTTTGGTTTTGAGTCGATTTTCTTGTAATCGACGACAAAAGGGTGGGAAAGGATTGAAGGGGGGCGGGGGGAGGGAATTTTGTTCATTTTTTTTGACACTTCAGAAAGTTTTTTTCGTTGGATCTATTCGAAGTGCGATAATGCGTTGATACATTTATACACAATGCTCGCTGACAGTGCTGGGCATACGCAGCGATTGTGTTCTCTCGCTTTCAGCGATAGAGACAAAAGGGAGAATAATAGAAAGGGGAAATGGAGAAAAAAGCGTACTGGCAGGTCCGCGTGGTGCGATCGGAAACGTATACGAACTGCAAGACTCCGCTTTTCGCTTTGCTTTTGTTTCGCCTGTTTTTTTTTTTTCTCTTTTTCCTTTCGCCGATGAGAGAATCTTCCATCATTGTACACGCCCCCACCTCGCAGAATCGTGGGAGGAATCTTGCGTGGGAACTACACTTGGTCGTCTCGCGTATATGAGTGTAGAGTTCGGTGACGCTGGCTACGCTCGTCCGCTGCTCCTCGGTCCTCTCTCGATCCTTATTTCCACTCGGTGCTTTCGCGTCCTCTGATTTCTCACTGCTTTTTACCAGCGTAAGTGCTCCTGCGTGCTCGGGTACACGAACACGCGAAACATATGAGCGCACGTGAATCTCTTGTCAATTTTTTTATTTCTCATTGTCACGCCCCGCAACTTTAATAGTCCGAACGAATTTTTTAATCCCTCCAGATAATCAAGGATTCGGATTTCATAATCCGAACAATTGGAATAAAGTAATTTCAGTTTTTGCTGACGTTAATCAACATTTCGGCTCGACCATCGTCCAAGCTGGAATATGCTGAAGTCGCAATCCAAGAGCTGCTGCTCGAGCTTTTCAGAAAATCTGGAAGCTACAACACGCGAAATTCTGTGGAAATAAATGATGGAGTTTTGCAAAGAAATGGCAAGGTACGAGGTGCCATGTACGGATGAATTAAGTATCGTGGCTGGAAGAAAAGAAGAAGAAACTCTGTCGGGACTTGGGATCCGGCGAGAAGGAGGACGAAAAACTATCATGCGTATGTTTGATGCCCCCCGATGCTGAGTCAGAATGCCGCTTTGCGAGAGGCTTTGTATCGGTCACCATATGAAATCATGTCGAGTGGCGAACGGTTCCCGTACTCGCGGCTTTACAACAAAGAAGTATCTCGCTACAGAGAGTGTGCAGCAGTGTTCGAAGCGTATTTCTATAGGAATTCTCAAGTGTGCATGTTTCAGTATAGTGGCTTCTGAAACATAATAAGGGTGTAATAAAGTTAAGAGTCACGTGTGGGAGAGGCGTACTCTCGTGACGTCTCTCGCGAAGCTTCCTATGTGTTCCTCGATGTAAACCCTCCACGGAGGCATCGAACGTCACTCGAATTGATACAAAGCATACGGTCAGCAATCCCTGCAAAAATAGCTCGAGTACGAGACACGCGAAATTGACTGCTCTCGAACCGCTCGTTAGAGAGCTCCGGTAGGAAAGTATAACGAGGCAATGACACTTGAAAACGTCTATTTGCACTCGAAAAACTCTCGAAATTTTCCAACAAACATTGAGACGGTGGCACGGATCTGGAACTGAGTTTTTCAGCGCAGAAAATGTGGAAAAAAGGATTTCGTGCACTTTTCAAATTCGTAAACAAAAGTTTTCTCAGAATATTTGTTAGGAAGTAACCCCGATTATTTTGAATATTTTTCCCAATAATTTGCCAATCAGTTTTGTAAAATGCTGAACGTCAGTTAACAGTTTTATTGCTCAATTATACGGTTGTAATAATCACGTTAAATAAGATAATCGATCAATTAATGATTCGAGGATAATTACGTCGTCACGTTTGCAGCAATTTAGACACCTGGTGAGACGTTTTCTCTCATATGAGATCCAGACAAATCTCATACTGGCGCATTACATCTTAGTTTGTCGGCGTGTCTTTCTTTCGAATAGATCCTCGCAGGCAGCAGCAAAGATCAATGTTAATCACGGTTGCATGCTGAATTCCGATCAATTACTGCAGGGATAATTGATTGCTTCTCGACTATGTTAACCCCTCGGTTATATGTGTATAGAGACGAATGTGCTAACGCGTCTGTATATGTACAAAGTTGTAAGCCGTTGGTGGGTAGAGAAGGACTCGATTACGAAGATCGACGATCACTTTATGAAAGACTCTCAATAATGTATGTACACCGACGAGTTCCCGGTACCCCTTAATGAATTGTCTCGGCATCGCAACGTGTGCTTCGTCGTAAATTAATATAGCAACGATTCGCACTACTTTTCCTTCGAGTCTCATCCTCTTATTTTTCATTTCAATAAACACATATTTACGAATAATAAATTGCGCTCGGTGCTATGCAAATGCAATGTGCTTCCAGCAACGTTTCGATCGATCTAGGCTATGAGATACGATTCATCTTTGTGCTGTACACTATTCCCGTAACAACGGCGGTCTAATACACGCGAAACGCAGCGCATATGCATGTGTCTACCATTGATTTGCATGTAGTATCGAGCCCTAACTGACTTGAAACACTGAAAAAGTGACTTTTCAAGCGAGTTACAAGCGAGTTAAACTCTCAATTTATATTCCTACATTCATCACCGCGTGTCCGAAGCAGCAATCTTCCAGAGAAACGTCGATGACAATATCGACGTAATAACTTAGCGTCGTTTCAACACCGCATGAAAATCAATTTTACAAAAGTGTCGGAATCAACGGTTTGGTGAACGCGCGGTTGCCCCGCTCTCCGCGCGCAGTCACTTTTCAATCAGTCACTATTTCAAGATCGATTCATTTTGCCAACTCCCTCTCAGCTTTCCCGAGTCCGTTGACGCGATCACTCGTTCGATTTCTGCATATCTATCGAGGCTCCGAAACGATAAATTACTTACTCCGTGCTATCGATGCCACGCTCGAGATAATTCAGCCGCATATAAATTCACCATTCTCACGTTATCAATCCTCAAATCAAACCTCATGAGTTTTACAGTAACCAGAAGCGACGCCAAACGCCCACTAATCCTTTAATTACCTTAATCGTTGATTGTTTCAAGTGAAATGTTAATTTATCATTCATTTACAGCGCCGGTGAATAATTCTAAATACTTTGTTCGTGGACGCGGCTGCATCAACGCGTCCTCGAACGTTCCTCATTGGTACACGCATTTTCCTTTCTTCACCGTTAAACACAACGAATTCATAAAACATTTTTTCAATGTTCCCGTTTTAGTGGAGCCATCTGGAATGAGATTTTCATAAGCTTTGTAAAGGTTCATTGAAATTTACGATAAAATCGAAGAAACAAATAAGTCCGAGGCATCAGTTCGGATTTTGGTATTGGAATTTTCGAATTTTGAAATATATTTATGCGCGCAGCTTCGATGCGTCATTTATTGACGTACATATAAACATACGTGTATGGATATTTGCCGCGTGCTGAGAATCGATGGAGCTATGGGACCCCCGTTACTTTCTTGGCCCCTCGATGTCTGGCCTAACAAGTCGACCTCGCGGCCCCTCGAGGGTGGTCGGTCCCCGGGAGGTCTTCCGATCACGTGCCCCCCTCTCGCCCTTTGCCTCTCGGTATATCGGCTACTCTCTCGGACACGCCCGCGGTCCGTCATCCCATCATCCGATGCGCTTCTCGCCCGCGCGCGATCTCCTTTCGACTTTCTTGAGTCTGGGCACGACACCGCGTGCCGAGTCCATTGCTCGACTCTTCTCTCTTGTCTTGAAAGAGACGAAACGTCGGATCCACATATCGAGAACGTGTGGATATGTTCGGTCTTTGATACACGTCGAACCACCCATGAAGTATAAAAATCACAATGACGAGAGCGGCAGTACGATTTCAATGGGAAATGAGCGGATGAAAATAGCAATATATTTGCGCTCTTGATCCAGCAGCAACTTGCTCGATTACGTGTCGTTTGAAAAATACATGAAATAAGACAGCCTTCGTCTCGGTAGATCTCTCTCCATTTCTTTTTCACCTTGAACGCACATCTCGCGAGCAAACCTGAATTTTTATCAGCTGGCGAGAAGAGGGAGAGGCTGTAAAAAGGCTGCGAAAGAGGATAAAAAAGGGTCAACCCTGAAGAAAACAGAGAGGGAGAGAGAGAGAGGGAAAGTGTAAGGATCACGAGGGCGAGTTAAGGAGAGGCACGAGGAGAGTCGTGTGGTAAGAAGAGAAGGAGAGTTAGTTCTCTGACGCAGAATGAGAAGAAAATGAGAGTATTCGCTCGCTTGGTTAATTAGCGAAGAGCGAGTAAGAGCCAGAAAGAAGAGGAGGCGCGAGAGATGAAACGAGTAAGAAATGTGGGTGAGAGAAAAGGATGGATAGAGCACGGGGCTACCGACCTTTCTCAGGACGTTGGCAAGGTTCCTCGTTAGCGGTACCCCATCACTGGTCGCCGACGCGTAAGAGAGCTGCTGCTAAACCCAATTCGACTTGTTACCGTAACAGGTGTCGATTGAACGTTCCAACATCGTCTCTCGCTCCTTCGTTCTCTATCTCTCCTGTCCCGATTCCCTCACTGGCACAGTTGTATACTCGTGTATTCAACGGCATTAAATTTCTACTTGCTAAAGTGAATAACCTTAGGAATAACGTTGCCATTTTCGATGCCGGTTTTAAAGGGAATCGACGTTTTCGTTACACGAATACCTAAGCCCGCAGCAGCACACGGCACGAATAATAACAATGATATTTCCGTTCGATTAATTTGGCTATTAGCGATCGGAATTTACGAGCGATCTTTCCCCCGGGGGGAAGAGAGAAGGCTTTTTGATACAAAAATATTCCAATTAAGAGCGGCGGATTGAGCATCACAGAAGGATTCCCATTGTCCCGTTGACCTGATTTCTCCGCGATCTTTTCCCACCCTTCGAGCCACCCTCGCTGGCCGCGAACCCGAGGAATCTCAGCCTCGTTCGACCGCGAATGTATATTTACGTTCGAAGTTTCGATACTCTCCCGAGGCGTCCGTCGCGTCTTCTCCACGAGGAAGCCCACAGACTCCGAACTTCTTCTTCTTCTTCTTCTTCTTCGTGCGAGCCATCATCAAGCGAGATTCGTTCTCTCCGCACATTCAGCAGGGGCGCTTAACACAGCAGCGACGTAGCGATCTCCTCTCAACGCGCCGCGCTTCTTACTCGCTCTTTCTTAACGCGCGCGCACGCGGGCGCGTTCCTTCAGAAAAAAAGGTTTAAACTCGTTTTCGTTTTCGTCGCTAATTAGACTCGTTAACCGTGGGGCGCGCGCGCGCGCGCGCACACAAAGCGGCGATATGCTGTATAGCCATAACCGGGCAACATCACAAGAGTCACCGGAGCAACAGAGAAAGATAGAACCAGAGAAAAAAACAAGCCAACAAACGGGAGAGACTGAGAGAAATGAGGGGAAAAAAAAACAACAACAACGAAACGAGAACGAACGAAAAGGAACGAGAACGTGAACGAGAAACCAGTGCTCACTTGGTGAGGAGCTAGTTTCTTCTCGTCGAGCAGTCCTCCAGGGTGCGTTTTCGTGATCGGTTGCCCCACGCTTCCCTTTCTTCATCAAATTATAACTCATTTTTATCCTCCAACTAAAGTACACGAAGAAACACAATCAATCCTCTATTCGTTCCGTTACGATGTAACGAGACTCAGAATACACGTGATCGAGCTGTCTCCTTATACGTTCCATCGATACAAATACACTTTTCAATGGACCTGAGGAAAATTGTGAACAGTGGAACTTTCAAATTGACGACTAACGTTGAGAAAGCTGCTCTCGAGGTCTCGGGGTTCGAACGAATCGAGAAATAAATCAATCCTCCTATGATTTTACTGTCGAATGCAGTCGTACGTTTGACCACGTGACTTTTAAATCCAGCACACACGTGCTCTACGTAACTTTGAACGAAACGTGGGCATCGTGAGGCTTTTAACGCGGTCAGTCGTTCCGGATAATATCGATACTATGATTAATCGAATGATAAGAATAATAGGATGGGGAATCGTAATTAATTTAATGGCTAAACTTGACGGGGCTCATTAAAACTCAGTGACTTTTGGAGCGACACAAATGGACGATGACCAATCCATTTTCTCGTCGCTGTGTCGCCTTTCACGTGAGATTGTCCAATAACCGTCGTTGCGAAGACGAGAGTAAACAAATAAATCGAAGAATCAGCGTTTTAAGGGTTGGCAGTGGTCACAGGGAGCCTGGCAAAAATGACAGTCACTGCTTCGTTTTTTACTCTCCCAGAGAATTGGGCAGCCTTCCCGAGACTGCGGAAGCAAATAATGCCAGTTCAAGACGATCCGAGGCACTCGTCAGAATTCACTTTTCGAAGCTTCTTCGGGAATAACGACTTTGTCACGTAGCGATGACCACCGATGCGATCCTTTCGGCCCCTCGGATGTTCCAGGGCTAAGCAAACTGTGACGAAAAACAAAAGATGCGAACGTCATGAGGAGCGCAAAGTGAGAAAGACGATGTGAAAAGCTTGGAATGCTTTAACGGACGGTGGAAAAACCGTTTTCAAGAGCATTGTGATCGTGAGAATGAAGCAGTGCAATCGTGATATAGAAACAACCGTGTGCCCCATGTGTATATGTAAATACCGAAGGATTTTAATCGTGCGAGTGAATGTATATGCATACACTTATATTTTTCTACGATGCCCTCGTACTTGCCAGTCCGCTCCGGGTCCCGCCGAGGAGTGCGAGATCGAATAATAAGAAAGTAAAGTAAAGAGGATAGAAGATTCCGCACACAAACGAGACTCCGATCTACGAATCGAGGGTTAGTAAACAAAGGGGAGTGAATTATAAGATCGGTCACGTAGTAAAATGGGAACTGAGCCCTTCTGCTTGCACGTGATCAGTGGATTGCGCGCTGTATATATACGAGAGAGCGAGACTCCTAAAAGGCTTCGTTCCTCTACTATTTCTCTCGCACTCGCACACTCTTTCGTTTGTTGGCTCCTCTTCGCGATATCGCGTATATACACAGTACGCTTGGTGGGCGGCCATATTGAATCGTGATATGGGCCCGCAATTAAGGCCGAGTAGGCCACCCGGACGAGAAAGAGAGGCGCAAAGCGCGATAAGGTGAGTTACCCGGGGTCCCGGTCGAAGCGGAGAGCCCGCTTCTCTACCAGAGTTAAGCTTGACCCTGTGGACCCCAGCGAGACTGTGCCCTCACTCTCTTGCTCTTCTTTTCCTTCCTTCCTCGTGTACTCGGGCGCTCCTCAAAGTATCAGCGTTATCTGCGTCTTTCTCTCCCTTTGCTGCACACTGCCTCTATGAGCCGAGCCCTGAGCTCATCGCTGAACCTTCGAATATGGCAGTGTATTATGCATGTGCAAACCGCATCGGAGCCTCATCCCCTCAGCTCACATCTCTTCTCCCCGTTTCATCGCGGGGTCCTCCTCGTCGCGCTGCAGAGGGTCACGCTCAAGGACCGAGATCTTTCGTACTTCTCTCTCCTCCTCCTCCTCCTCCTCAACCTTCTCCACGTCGAAAGAGGACCTAATAACTGGGAACTTGGCGTTAACCTACCCATGTGCGCCGTGTTAACGTGCAACTTCTATAACCTTTGCAGATCTGTTCTCCCTCATACGTGGACACGGGCCAGTGAAAATTTTTTATCGCACCTCGCACCATTTTTCTAATCCTTTCCCTTCACAATCTTCTGGCTCGGTTAACGAAAATTCGTTCCCGAACGACAGTTAACGAATAATCGATCCCGAAGGGCTGTTTCTGAGAAGATTTTCAAAAACCAGTGCCCCGAGTATCTTTCAGTGTTTTCAAGCGATTAAAATTCTTCCTTTTGGCGAGTCTCTCCATCGGAGATCGACAAGTCACTTGTGAGTCAGAGCACCGGGTATTTTATTTTTTCCCACGTAATGACGTCACGATGCGCGGCCATGCAGAGATCGGTGTATCAAATTAGTGGAATATAAAGACGTCAGCGGATCCTTCTTTGTTCGTTGGATAAATATGTGGGCATATTATATTCTCTCGGTAGCAGAAGAATCTTTTGTTTTTGTTTTTTCAACGTTTTTTTTTCACTGGTAGCCGCCAGGTATAATCGCGTAAAATACCCGAAGCCATCATCACTTTGTCGCTATCGCATGATTCACAAATAAACAGAAACGATGGTACAGCAGGCCAGAGAGAGAGAGAGAGAGAGAGAGAGAGAGAGAGAGAGAGAGAGAGAGAGGGAGAGAGAGAGAGAGAGAGAGAGAGAGAGAGAGAAGGAGAGAGATTTTTGTGTATCCCGGATCAAATGTGACCGCACGTATGGAGCCAGGGAAAAAGAAGGATGAACCGGGCGTCTATATACCTATATTATTTCACCTGCTGTTGTCCCTATAAGTTGAGCTCCTGGGGTACGATCAGATAAACGACCGCGTGGCTTCGCTGGTATGCAAATCCCGATGGAACTAATGAAGATTAAGAATCCAACGGAATAACAGAAAAGGAAGAATAAAATGGATTCAACACGAGCACGCACACACACATACACACACACACATTCATGCACATGCACAAAGGGCTGTCCCAATGAACACTAGAATCTTACGATGAGAAAAATAAGACGGGAAACCGTACGAGAGAGAGGAGGAGGAGAGAGGAAGATTGTGAGGATTTGCCTCATTTCTAAAACATCTTCCTAACGAGTCGCGATGCCAAGAATTCCTGAAAAAAATGTATATCTCGGTCTCTCGCGCCCACGGGATTTTCTCGTGATCACAGTAGCATGTCCATTTATATACATTTAAATGGAAAGGCACATCTATATTTATATATCTATGTATGCACTAAAACGTAGAAGTTGTTGATTCTATTGTTGAATCGTCGTCGAGTGTCCATCGGGAGAGCAGAAAGTCTCTTGGTCCGTGGCGGTGCGGTGGCATCGCTGATGCCCGCGTGGACCTCCAACGGAGAATTTCATTCACTATGCGCGCGCGCGGTCAATTTATTCTCGTGAAGGAATTAAGTCCGGTCGAGAGTCCGGAGATGAAGACCGCGCTCTCGGGGTCTCGCGGTCGCGCGCGCGATCGCGAGCCCGCCGGTGTAAATGTAAAAAGGTTGGCTCGCGCGCGCGCGCGTACGGTAGCATCGATAACACACGCGGTTCTGCCTCTCCGAATATCGAAAATGAGAATCGATGATGGAAGCTGTGAGAGCGATTTCATTTTCAACGGTAGCCCCGCGCGCACTCATGAGAAGGGAATCAACTCTCGCTAACGCCGAAATCGCGATGATGAAAGCCCGGACCTTTTTAACCTTTCGCCGCCTCCTTTCGATACACCGCCGCATATTTCGAGAATTGCCTGTACAATTATGCCAAGCTACCTGTCTCACTGCTCCTCGCCCTTAACGAATGTATCGCGCTTCTGCCTTCTTCCTCTCTGGCACCTTCCAGTTTTACCTGATCCTCGAGCATGCGTGGGTTCCGATCGAATATAATCCCCGCATCGATATCTATATACATTCACCGATATTTATTTATATGGAACCAGCAGAAACGAGGATAGACTCAATACATATTTCTCAGGCTTTGGAATTTTCGTGCTCCCAACGAAAGCGAGACGCTCGCGCCACTTAAAAATAGCCCACGTCCCCACAAATCATTGCACCCCCTTCGACAGTCTTATTAGCTAGATCGAAAAACACACGCCGCACCCATACAACAGCTCGTCCGGACTCTACCGTAATCCGTGATCTAACCTCCGTGAGAAATCGGCGAGATTCCCCGGGCGTTGACGGCTTCGAATCCCAAAACTGACACTCGTCGATGAAGAATTTTCGTCGTGACTCTGGAGCAGTTTATATGCCTTTTGACAATTGTGATTAATCAACTTTTGCGTAATGTTGATCAGTGCTTTATCAACGTTACTATTCACGCTGCGATATCGCCATATCCCGGTCCGATTCACAAGCAAAGCACTGACTCAGCCGAATTCACTGCTGTACGCATAACTCAAATTTAATTGAAACGCAAGGATTTATCCACTCGCTCGGACCATCGAACGCTTCCATTCTAATTTTTATTTATTTTCCCTCCCTCCTCCTCCTCCTCGCCTCTCCGTTGTCATTTTGAGAAGGGTATAGATCAGGCAGGGCCAGCGGGCAAGAACAATACTGCTTCATGCATATAATGCGAACGAAAAGAAGATTAAAAAGCGAGGGACCCGAGCAGGCGGCGGCGAGAGGGGGGAGTCGGGAAGGAAATGAGGAAATGAGAAGGAACTGGCGAATGCCTCACCTGAACTTATTTCGCTTATCCCATTCCGTTGCTCATCTTCCTGTGAGCCCATATTCACCGCACTGCACTGTAAGCTGCTTCGTCCCATTTGGTTCGGTCCATTCTGCACTCCCTCTCTCTCTCTCTTATTCTCTCTTAGCGCGAGGTGATAAATCACCGTGCCATAAACAACCGATATTTCTCTCCGAATGTTTACCGAGTACGCTTTAAATGCCTTGTTAAAACAAACCTACGCTCTCTCTCCTCTCGCGTGTGTGCCGGGGGTTAAACACTTTTTTGCCAGCACAAGAGACTTCTACGTTCGTTCAGACTTTTTCTTCCTCCCTTCCTTCCTTTCTTTCTTTCTTTCTTTCTCTTCGCCTCTTTCTCCACTCTTATCTCTTTCTAACTCCCTTATTCACTCGATATTACCTTCCCGGAGAAGATGAAGAGACGATGAAGAAAGATGAACGCGAAGGAGAAGAAGAAGGGGAGGGGAGCAGAGAAACGATGTGCGTCCGGTTACCTTTCACGTGACTTCTCTCCCCATTACCCTTAACTGTATTTGTCTTTCTCTCTCTTCTTTACCACGCATCAGTCCTTTTACAAATGAACCCAGGGACCCGAAGATCTTCTCTCAAACGAAAAAACAAATATCCTCGTGGCTATCGCACAGATTAACCAGACTTGCAAGACTCTTCGACACCGTAATATTCAACATTACGTCGAGTAACAAGACTTCGCGCTTGCATACAAATCGCGAGGGGCTCGAGTTTTTGTGCTGCGAAGAGCTGAGTGAACTTTCGTCATTTTTTCAAAATCTAATAAAACCAGCGTCTTCATTAAACTGTACTCAAACCTGTAAAAACCTTTCAACATCCACTTCGTCCCAAGCCTTCCCAGATGTTGGAAAAGCGATAAGAAAATGGAGGCTGCATTCCGAAACTGCTTCCCAAAATCGTTTTCTTTCAAATCACAATAAATCTCATTGAAACATTTTATACTGCAGGATTTCGAACGAAATTTCGAGAAAATATTTCAAACATCTTCGAATTGAGTGCCCAAGAGAAGGGACAATTATTGAAGTTTCGAAAAAATGATTATCGACGCAACAAATACAGATTCCAGAATGAATGGAACGAGGATATTCACTGTAATCGGCCAGGGGTCAGTACTTACGTTATTCGGTCAGTGATCGGGGTGAAGGCCTTTTATTTCTTTCGCTATTTACATCTCCCTCGCTCCACTTGCTCTCTCCCTCTCTCTCTCCTTCTCTTCCATTTTCTCGATCGTCTCACTCCTGCTCTCGGACTTAAAAGTTATAGGAAAAGGCGTGGAGTAGGCGGGTCTCGTATCTCATCGTCCGATTGAGTTATAGCGCTTTAAACCAAAAACCGTAGCTAAGTCCAGCGCTACAAAACTGACTAAACAGCAGTTCCAGGCGTATTATACATCCCCAAGACCTATATTATCTTCTCTCGTATGTATATGAATATATACTCATAGATATCTAAATGTGCTTCGTAAAAGAATGAGGAAAAAGAGAGAGAAAAAAAGAAGAGAGATGTTGGAGTATGAAATTTTTGATAGATAGCTCAGGCCATCGATCGTCTGGCTTATCGTCCATAAAAGGTTTGCTAAAGCGTTTTCAAATCACTATTCTCATAAATTTATGACTATGGTAATATATAGCACTGGACAGAGCATGCTTCATTGCTTTTCTACGGACTCTCGGAGTGTCTAGACACGCTAGAAAATGGCTCACGTAAAAGGGTTGAGTCATCTGAAATGTATGTGAAATAGAATGCAAAAAGATTTTAGTGCTCGAAATGTTTGCACAAGAAAAAGGCACGCAAAAATTAGGAAGACGTATAATTATCATTGATTTTTTGGATTTTCGTGCTTTAAAATTGTCATCAATTCCTTCGGACCTTGCCACGTTTCACAAAACTTTTGTTTTGTAACGCGAATGATTAAAAAAACTTTCTTATTGTACGATATGGGCGTGAGAGATCTAGAAGGTAAGAACCATGGCCACTGTGCGCCTCAGTTTATCGGCGCGATCGAAGTCGAGACGTAAAGCAAGGTAAAAAATAAGAAAATCCCCCATATTGCGCTTGCGAGCGGACTCCGAAGAAGGGTTCTTATAGTTCTTACGTGGCCTGTCTCCCATGCAACGCGGCTCGATTCGACAGTTTTTCGATGCCAAATTAACTTTCGATAAAAATAACTCCGAGAAACTTTTCTTCGAACAAGTTCTGCATCTGCGATCGATACGGAAGGAAAAAAAATTCAGTCACTTTTCGTTGGATATCCAGATTCAAATCGACGATGGGACGAATCGATTTGTTTTTAAATTGCAACAAACATTGAGATGGAAAAAGAATTTTTTCGTTAAGCCAGATTGGAATTGATGTTGATCGTCGTCCTCGATGAGTTAGATTCAAATTTGTTTTTAACGAAAGTACGTTTTGCAAGAGTAACGAAATGAATAATCTTAAAATTGAAATAAACTCGGTGGAAAAAAGGCGGGACTGAATTTCTTTGAAATTGTTGCGTCCCCTAAAACGTAAGAGCGCACATTTTTCAAGTTTCTCTTGATTTTTTCGCCCTTTTTCCTATCCGTTAATCTTTTACAGTGCCAGGAACAGTGCTCGTGCAAGCGAGAGAGGGCGAGAGCGAACGCGTAACGGACTTGAATTTGCATAAATCGCCATTTTCGTGTCCCCTTTGAATTCCGTCGCTATGGCGACCTTTGTCCAGATCGTGCTACAATGGCCACTATCTTCCCGGAGGCCCAGCAGAAAGGGTGGGAGGGGAAAGCCGCGCGTTCTCGCATCGCGAGGACCACGCGGCGTATATACGCCTCTCCACCTTCGCCAACTTCTCTTCTTCTGCTGCTGCTTCTTCTTCTTCTTCTTCTTCTTCTTCTTCTTCTTTTTCGTGCTCTTCCTTCGGAGAGGAGAAACGATCGCAAACAAAGAATCTCGTGGTCGCGAAGGGGCGCGAGTTCTCGTCGAAGAAAACGGCACGAAAAGGGTAAAAAAAGTTCTATACACGAATAAGCGATGCGCCGGTTGGATAATCCAAGAGAGAAAGACAGGGACGGAGAGAAAGCAAGTGAAAAAGGAAAAGACGAAACAAAACAAAAGCTCGCTGCAGCAGGGAGAACGCGACTTTCGTTTCAGCGCCCCGAGCAGCTCCACGCGGAATATTCGCCTCCGCAACAAAGACAGCGAGAAAAAGAGAGGAAGCTCGCCACACTACACGCGTGTACTCACGTATATAGCATAACCGAATCTCGTGTTATACCGTGGGGTTGCTTCAGCGAAAACGTATCGGGGAGCGCGCGTGAACGCGACTACGAGCGCGATTAAAGCTCTCGACTTTAACGATCGCATAAAACTTACGTACCCATAAATCCCATCGGGATTTCACCTCATCCATGGGCTCCTCGACGGTTTCGCACTTGCACTCTCTCCTGCATCACTATGTATGCCTTTTTTCACTATGTTTGTATACATTCGTGGGACACATCGATTTAACGAGGCGAGAGTTGCCCATTTTTTATTCAAGTCTCTAGCAAATTTTCGGTTCGGAGGTTGCCTCAACGTTTTATCTTCTGCGTTATACGCATTTGCCTCGATCGACAGTTCGACGAGGAACAAGCTCCATAAATATTGTCTCTATTCGTATTTTCCGGCGAGTATAATTTAAGCGTATAAGCGCTACTTCCAAAACACTCCGTTCCACACCGGTAAAGGCTGCGGAGTAAATTTTAAATAGTACCATTCCAAGAATAACATGGAAGTAGTTCTTCTCAGATACAAATACAAACGCGCATGGATCACTCTACTCGTTGCTTTACCGCGCGGATTGTGCCGTTTCGCGAAGCAGCGTCTAAGCGTTAGATTCGCTCTTATACATTATATCAGGCACTTTGGTCGAAGGGCATGTGAGAAGCTGGACAAGTTTTGCTCGAGAGACATTATTTATAAGAGAGTCCGCGGTAGACAATGCGGTGGACCGTTGCCGCGAAGCACGGAAGAAAAGGGAGAAGATAGAGAAGACGAGAGCAGGGCGGGGGAGGGAGGGGGAAACACAGGGAGCAAAACTGCGAGCAGCCATCTTTCGTCGTTCCTTTTCTGTTCTCCATATGCAACAGCATCTGCTCACTGACCGCGAGGAGTCTCGAAGCGAGGGAGGGAGCAAGGCCGATTCTCTTTCGAGGCTCTGCGCGCATCGCCATGCAGAAAGACGAGAAAAGGGTTGCTTCTATATACACATAAAACTCAAAGAAACACTGGAAGAGACAGAGAGGGAGATAGCGGGGACGAAAGAATAGGGAGAAAAGAGTGTTCCGTACACGTTGAACCTCGAAGGTAGCGCAAGAATATGCAAACGCAAAATGCTGAAAACAGAGAGAAGAATAGAAAGCTCTGTGGTCCAAGATCAAAGCGCTATATCTCCAGAGGGACGTTGAACGAATCGGTGGTTCTGCAAGCATGCACCAGCGATGGAGAACGGTATAGGTATTTCCCTATCGTTATCATAAAGTCGTGGAGAACACGGAATTGGGCTTGGTACCAGACGCGTGAGCGCGTATACAAGGTGTTTCCAACGTCGGTTTCAGTTTGGACCCGGAAAAGTTGAATGCGAAGTTCTGAGAGAGGAAAATTCTCATTACTCGGAATGAGAATCGATCCGAATCGTTGAAATACAACGGGCTGCAATTTTCCAACGAATCGATAGACCAAACTGCGTTGAAGATAAAAGCTGCGCGATGAGGATTTTTTCGGCGTTTCGAGATCTCGACGCAAATTTGTACGCGATCCCGGGGACACTTTGTATAAGCTGGTCCTCGTATTATCGCAGTAAGTGCCGCCCTTTATAGCGAGAAATACACATTCTGGTGCACGTGCGGTCTCGCGATACGCGTTCGACACCCAGTGCAGCGCGAGGAGAGAAACTTATTTATTCGTGTGCGCGCATGTGTGTGTGTCCGCGCTACACCTTTTTCAATGTTGCAATCCGCGCGCGCGGTAACTCCCGCAGATATTTGCCACGTTTTCTCCCTCCCCCGGCGTTTCCCCATTCAGCCTCCTTCTTCAGCAAACATTCCACCAGTGCATTCTTCACCCAGCAACCACCATCTTACCGGGAATCGTTCGCGAGCCAGCTCCGAGTTTACGACCACTATTTTTCGGCGAATGAAATCTTTGCTCGCGCAATAACGGTGCTGGAAAAATCGAACAAATTCGCATCGTTCCAGCCTAATGAAACTCTCCGAGATTTTCATTGAGTTCACGCTGCTTCGAGGCTTCTTATATGAATCCTGAATTATTCGCTTGAACTCGGAGGAAAATCGAATCGAAAAAATCTTAGGAGCCAGCCGCATGAATTTTCACTCCATCGGGTCCCGCCTCCGAAATCTGGTGATCGAAAAACTCTGACGCGCTCCTTCCCCTGCGCACTTATACCCTCGCTGCATCATCCAGACGCGCGCACAAGTCCCCATTTCGAGTGTAGAAACTAGGAAAGACCGAGTAAAACTTAGCGACGATACAATCTCAGCTGCGGCGACTGTAAATTTCATTCATACATAATATACATTGTACACGTATATATTTACCGAGTTTATGTACGGCGCGGACTGTGGCAAGTACATTTGAATAAAAAGCCTGAAAGTTAAGCAGCAGCAGCAGCATCGAGAGGCAGCAGTCGCGAGGGACAAGGCAAGAGAATTTATTTGAAAATGTCGACGAGGAGGACAGCACAGTGCAGTCTGGCATTCGGAATAAAGTGTGTACACGTGTAAATATACATATATACGCTGACTGGAGAGCGCACAGAGGGATGAGAGAGCGGTAGAACAAGCTTGATAGTCACGTACGTACGCGTACGTATGAAACAGGTGAGCCACCGCTGTTACGCGACGACGTGATATACGTATATATCAACAGTTTGTAAGCAAAAGGACGTAACTCGTCCGATCGAGCACTCGAAGTGAGAGAAAATTCGCCATTTTGTGCTGGTGCTTCGGTGGGTATCGGTCGCACGAGAACGAGGAAGAGCAGGGAATGAGACAGCAGGCCACATTTTTGCTTCGTTATCATTGAATTCACATAGCGAGCGTTTGCGATCGCGTTGATAAGTGATCACTTCAGAATGGCCGATCTCACTATCAGGTGCAATATTTGTAAGGAAAAGATGGAGAATGAAGGAAAATAAAAATATCAAAGTTCCTAGCGGTCTGCTCCTACTTTTTCCTATTCGCAAGGAGTGCTGGCTCGAAGACGGAGAATTGATTCGAGAAGCGATTTCTACGAAACTTTTCTACACGAAAGTTATAGAAGCTCGAACCCTGATAAACGTTTCCATTTGCTCGACGCGACGTCCCAGTGCAGATATTTTAACGGAGAAAATAAGCCGCTCCATTTATGAATGTGGAACAATAAACAAGGAGAAAAGGTTGAGACATAAATATACCAGGGAAGAATAATAAATGGAGGAGCAGGAAAGAGAATTGAAAAAGACAAAGAATGGATCTGAACGTTTGTGGTTCGAAATGGCGGTAGGTCTTCCCATCCGTGTATTTCTATATACGCGCCTTGTCCGAGCAGCTGGATCGTACGAATAGCCAACTACCCTCTCGCTCGAGCGCAACGATCCTCGAGGAATACGCACACACACACACACACAAGAACGATTTGCAGAAAAATTCGTGCGAATATGGAGCCTGCTCGCGGTCTGAACGATCGCGCGGATCCAATTTTTTAATGAAATCGATAAAATTCTCATTTTCGACAACTTTATACCGAAAATTTCGTTAACTCAACATGAGCGGCGAGATTCATTGGGCAGAATCGTCGCAAAAGAAAGAGCAAATTTTTCAAACTCCACCCACGAGATGCAACGAGCTCTTGGTTAAATTTGAGAGTTTTTTCAAGCTCCTTAATAATAAAACCGGCAAGAATACACATGCCAAGAATGGCTGTTCTCCATCATGGAGAATTAGACATCGGTCCGAATTGCCACCAAGTTTATCTACATCGTGAAAATACAGTGCACAGTGAAGAGTCGCACGAGTGTGTCTCGTGGGGCGGCACGAAGCATAAGCGAAGAAGCAAGCCAGCGACGAGATCGAGAACGACGACGACGAAGATCGTCCAGGGCCTGGAGAGGAAGAAGAAGAAGAAGAAGGAAAAGAAGTAGAACCGCGCGCAGCCGCCCCAATAAAAACTCATGGATTCTCGTCTCCATCGTACACGCTTATATAACACACATATACAAAGGTATATATTCGTTGTCGCAGACAAAGAAAGAGAGCTCGGTTCTCGAGCTACCGATGCTTTCCACTAGAAGCCGCTCTTAAAGCCCGCGCAAAGAGAAACGACCAAGATATAAAGAGAAAGGAAGAAAAGGGATGGGGAATGGTTATATCGTCTCCGGGCAGTGATAGTCAAAAGAAACGCGACATGCACTGTATCGCTGAGGACGCGAGAGAGGACGAAATCGAATGGAACAAAGGGAGAAAGAAGTATATAAAGAGAGCAAGAGAGAGTGAGCGAGGGATAGAGAAGAAAGAAAGAAGCCTGAAGTACATGGATATAAGAGTAGAAACAGAGAGCTGAGAGGGAATGGAAAAAAGGAGAGAGGTCTGTGCGCTGCGACGAAACTCACAATTGTGTCGGGGGACAACGAAGACGGAGAGAAAAACGTTAAAGAAAAGAGAGGGGAAGGGAGACGGCAAGAGTAATCCCGAGTGGGAGGCGCGGTCTCTCTGCACATTTCGCGACGTTTGACAGAACAAAAGACTATCGACCGTGTCGAGCCGTGGAAGGTGGAAAGACTCGATCTCTCGCTCCCCCCGGGTGGAGAAACGCTTCCTTGCTGCGCCCGCCTCCCAAAATCCCAGACTCCCCGAGACTCATTCGCTGTACGGAATGGAGTATTCGTACAGTTATTCCGCTCGCCATTCCTCAACGAAAGAACTCCTTGACCGCCATTTCGAATCGGATCAAAAGTTCCTCTTTCTTCCTTCATTTTATTACGTAACACCGCGGCAACACTACTTCTGCGATAGCTCGAGTATGTTGATCGTCAAATGCTCCGATTTCCGGTGAAATTCTTGCCTCGAATCGTTTCATTTGATTTTTTTACTTCCACTGCGATCTCAGCACCCCTGGGCCCGAGCCAATAATCTTTTTCCATCTTTTCTTTCATTTTTTTTCTATGAAAATCATGTTGCTCGGCAAATTCCAAAATGCAAGTACATCCACATACATTATTCACGGGAGCTTACTCATAAATGCATGTAAGATTCATTCGGTGCGTTGCTCGATCGTCAACTCGCCGTGGACCATTGGTGGCCATGATCTTCCTCCGTTCTCTGCCTCGCCGGAGCATTTCCCGTCCCGTTCTCAACTCACTCGTAAACGTACAAACGGTCGTAACCTGTTCTGCTTTCAACCACGTTCCCTAGGCCAGTCAAGACCCTTTGCTTGTTGGCCAGCGACGTGGACGCGATCCAGACATCACCGTACAGTACTTCACTTACAGTCCAGTACGCTTTCTCGGCTCTGTATATGCTCACAGCCGCGCGCGGTCTCCTTGTTTATATGTGCGTCACACGATTGCCCCACGTTCGTGTGACGGGAACTCACTCCGTTGTTTATGGACGTCACGTCGGAAGCTCCTCCGCTTCGCTACTCTTGGAGATGAACTCGCTGAATCTTCACCGTATACACGAAGGTGCATGCACGAGGAAGGTTGAATCTTTGGGACTCATTGGAAGAGGATCAATGAGAAAAGTTTCTGGTCTTTCGATCGAACTCTCAGGAATAATTATTGGGTTTTTTGAAGAGCGATTGCCATCGATATTCTGGTTTTTAAGGCCTCGGGAGCGAGGAGAAAAGCTTGAAAGTTCATGGAATTGTTGTTTTTCTTTTCATCCTCCTCTTCCTCCTCCTCCTCGCGTCCAGCGTTTGATTCGAGGGTGTCCGAAACAAGGAGAGAAAAAGAAAGAGGGAGTAGAGACGAGTGCGTGTGTTGAACCGCCGATACACATGCGCTGAGTATTTGCGCCGAGGAGCGACCCCTGGCGTACAAATTACTGAAAATTGGTCCACTTTTTTCGACAAACTCGGCGAGCGAATGAACCACGGTAGCGCAGCATCCCAAAGCAGCGTGTATTTATGGGTTGCAGTGCTATATATACGTATACGTAGGATATAAAAGAGAGGAAATACCGATGCGAAGTTTCTTGCCGGTACATCAAAGTGCAACTGACGGATCGATCTGCCCGAGCGCTTTCGGGTGCACGAAATGGCGAGCAGGGATTCGTCCTTTCGGGATCTCAAAACCCAACACGCGATTTATGATTCCGCGAGCTAGGCGCTCTCTTTCTCTCTCTCTCCTGTTCCTCCGTTTTTCTTCCTGTCTTTCCGTCCTCTTTCCCTCTCTCTCTCTCTCTCGCCGGTGGTACAATGCCTTTCATTTGCCGGACATGGAGCTCGTCAGGATTCCCGAGAATTTCGATCGCCTCCCGTGGGAAAATCTTCCTGGATGATATATATATATATATATATTTCATCTTTTTCTTCCCTTTTTTCATTAGTTCAACCTCGTGTCTGCAATCCTCAGGTTTTTCGACGAACGATCATCATTTGCCAAAAATCCTTTTTTTCGCAGCTATGCAACGTGTGCTGGCTGGCCGTTTAAAGGAATCGAGCAGGAAACGAAGGATAACAATAATTCACGTTGAGGGTAAGTCAGAGAGTACGTCAAGTATACGAATTCGGATCGCACAATCGCTCGTTTTTCGGAAAATGAAAAAAAAAAACAACAACAACAACAACTTTTTTTTATCTCCACGACAACTTTAATTCCGCGTCGAGTGCATATCGAGGATGAAATTGAATTGATAATTATTCGTGCTCTCAGGATTGCACGAGACTTCCGAATAAAGTGGCCTTGAACACCAGTTTATTACGAGTGCAAACTCACGATTAGCGAATTTCGTTCCATATGCATTTTTCATTTGGCGTATCATGGTCCTTCTCTCGTTATAACTAACCAGCCGTTCATTCAACTATATTTATATACGTCTCGTGTCCGTGGACTTTGCGTGCAGCTCAACGACCCTTGGCTAATTAACGTAAAATTCAATCAGTCACGGGACTGAGTTTCTTAGCACATTTACAGCGCACTATTATCAAAGGAGTTCAACTCTATTCCATCATTCTTGCGGGAGATGCACGTAAGCAAATAACGCATTACAGTGTGACTCTGGAAAAGTAAATTTGTAGAAAACAAATAATATTCAAACCTTGTCAAATAAATCCACGTCGGTGGAATGCAGAAGGGAGAAACGTTCGAAAAACAGCAGGGATAATAAAATCAAATCATCTGGCTAAAGAAAGCTCGAATCGATAAAACGAATTTCTCTTCGGAATTGTAAAGCGAAGAGGGTAGATCCGGGTTTATCGAATCTCGCGATTCGATTTTAAGAACGCTCGCGGAAAATGTCGTTAAAATTGCGTCATTTTTATCGAGTCAGAATTCTCGTCGCATTGGGACGATCCAGAACGTTAAAAGCGTCCTGAAAAACTGCAAATATCCCGAGCACTTTGCACCTCCCGTTTGTACTTTTATTAACACACATCATTACGAGTGTATGTATAGTCAGAGATACGGATATGGGTGCGCGTGCAGATGTAGAAAATACACGTGAATATGGTTCCCGAAGATCTCTAGACGCCGGCATTGTATCTCAAGTTCATTAAATATTAACGAGAGTCTCAATTTCTTCATTTCGCTGATGAGTCGCCAGTGAGCTCGCATATAGATTGAAAATTAACTTATATGAGCCCCGAGAAAATATATATAAGCAGTGCGGCCTTCGCCTTCTCTCTTTCCCTCGCCAAAAAGTTCGGCATATCTATGTATATCGCACGAGAGCTTCGAACCTTCGCGCACTTCTCATATGCACTTATATACGACGCGAGATTCTCCACCGGCCTACTATTTACACGATACAACCCACACCGAGGCACTCTCTCTGCCTCTCTCGCTCTATGTTGGCACAAGCTAAGTAGACTCTTCACGAGCTGCCCGACGGCCTTTCCTCGTTTCTTCTTTTTGCTTTCTTTCACCGCATCCCCACCGACGACTCACCGACTGACTCCGCGCCGAGCCAACACACGTGAAATCTTTAAATACCCAATTTTATGCTAATTTACACACTTTTCACTCCTACGCCGCGGTTCCCTTCGTGCGCTCAGACAACTCCGATTGAATTATACTCCCAAATCGTTTTCGGCTGGTAGATTTTAGTGGAAATCGAAATTTTCTATACTTTTTCTTGTTTTTTCAAGTAAACGGTTTTCGAATGAGAAACCAACAGCGAGGGGTACATAGGCGATCCGATACTTTGGTGATCTTCCGAATGAAGCTGCGCCGGAAAAATCCCGTACTTGGACACCGCTTGGGTCTGGACCGAGTCCCTCATCGATCGTTGAGGTCAGTTCTTCTGGATTTTTTATAATATTATGTACCTTAAAATCTGCAAAGCGTATCTGGACACTGATTATTATTTAAAGGTCCGAAAAATGAAAGCAAGTAAAATGGAAGCAAAGCGGAGTCGATTCCGGTCGGGAATCCCTCCAAAAGGCGTTACTTTAAAACAATTCTTGAATAAGACCAAAAATGTATGATCGTCGATGTACAATAAACCAGGAATAGGAATGAGCAAGGATTTATTCTGCAGCAGGAAAGTAAATATAAAAGATTATTCAATTTTCGGAGACTCGTCATCTCCCCAAACAAATATCTTTTTCTGCATTCTTAATCCCATAGACAATAATATAATTTCATTCGAAATAGTAGCACAATCATTTTTATCTATACACAAAGATATTACATCATTGCCTACGGCCCGATACGTTTGTTCGTTTCCTTCTTTTTCATTCGCTTTTGTAAATCAATCAACTCGTACGCTGCTCACATGTTCAGATCCTGGTAGCAGTGCGAGCTCAACACACAAGCTTTATGCGTATTTATGACCACTTTTCTGGTTTGGTGTCAAAGGATTTTTGACTCTTGAGAAAAGTTCGTGGCTTTGCCACTGTTAAACTTTTGATCCGTTCTCTTTATTAGCAAATGGAATAGTTCTGTTGGCGGGCTACAATTCTTTCTTTCTCAAAATAATTCAAATACTTGGCACCAAGGAGTTTTTCTCACATTTCAAATGGAATTATAATGTTTCGTCGTTGTTTTCTCAATACTTTCATCGCGCGTAACATTAATCCGAGGTAAATCGTCGCTTTCAATTTTCTCTCAATGAATTATATGTACAATCTAATTTGTTTCGTATACCCCTTAACGCGTATTCACATAATATATAGAAACTATTAGTCTATATAATACTTTGGTAATTCGGATGTGCATGGAACTATGGTTATTATCACTGATTTACGCTTAGTCCTAACGAATTATAAATTCGCATTCTGATAATAAATAAATCTTTTGTATTCCCGAGACTGTTTTTCCGCTGTTATCTTTTTCGTTTTTCAGTACAAAGCGATTCGTTTGCGACCACAGTTTTTCGAGTGAACTGCTTCCTGCTCACTTCGGTGACTAGTTGAAGGAAAAATATTCGTTCTTTTTACACGACGAAGGGAGGTTTTTCGTCGTCGATTAAACGAGGGAGAAAAGTAAGTATAAAAACGGAATGGTAATACTTTCGGTAGGAAACACTCGATAAATAATCGTAACAAACAAGTATATGCTCTGTAATATGAATTCTGTGAGAATTTCGGTAAATAAATATTTGTATAAACAAAAAAATATAAAAAAATATGAATGTAAATGGTAAACGTTTCTTGTTTTTTTTTTTTTTTCTTAAAATTCGTGCCCATCGAATAGCTTAAATTTCATTCTCTCATTGCTAACTAAGTTCGAAGATATTCATCGTATTTCTATATCACTTTTTTTGACAATGTTCTCGGAGAATTTTCTCAATTTCGAGAACTCTTGGAATCCAGGACAAAAGTAATGTTCTCGTGGTGGAGACGAGAAAACAAAGTAAAGAAAAGAGTTTCATGGGCACTTTTGTCCAACGAACGCGCACGCGGCCATATCAGTGTCTTATTTTTCAAGCGAGATTATTCGAGAGAGAGGAATAATTTTCTTCCTCCATCTCGAACCGTCGTCAGTAAAGATCGGAGAACGATACCTGCGACGATACACCCGAGTGTAGATGATGAAGAGCATGTAGCTCCTCCATCGAGGTCGATGGCATGCTGTTGCTGTCGCCGAGCGTCGCTGAATTTGGACCTATGCTCGGTGAGCCAACCGAGCTCGATGGTATCGGAGTTCCAGGACAACCTATGCCGTTCCCTCCGCTGCTTCCCTCTTGCCTCATCATGTTTCGTCGCCATTTGGCTCGAGCGTTTTGAAACCACACCTAGAATTCAGCGGACAACAAATTTGCATGCTTCTCCGAGTCGATCGCTTCGAAAAAATCAGTTAAAAAGGTTGGATTTGGTGATGGGGGCGTATTGGTAGCCAATTTTTTCTAGAGTTCAATTGGATCGTTAATGGCCGCAGGGATTCTCTGAATTTAGCGGTACGCAGCTACTCCGCCATCGATGGGCAAAGTTCGATAAATTTCAAGGACTTTTGGTGCTGGGAAGCGAATGCAACGTTTTCGCTGTAAATAGTCGTGTGTCTGGAGTTTTCCCATTTTTCCTGTAAAAGTTGATGCCAAAATGTGTGCACGAGAGTAGTCAATACCTGAAGCACTCTTTTGGAGAGTCCCGTCTTCTGGGCCAACTGTTTGAGGTCTTTGGCGTCTGGATTTTGATTTACGCCGAAGTAACTCTTCATCGTTCTGAGCTGATGATGCTTGAAGCTCGTTCGCATACGCTTCGTTCGCTGACTCTGATGGACGGGTCCGGGGGAGCCGACTGACGCGTCGTAAGCGGCGAGTGACTCCATCGACGACGATAATTCGTTCGGATGAAGCAACTCTGAAATAGAAATCAATATTTCGACTTGGTGGTGCGTCGAAAGAGAAATATTGCGTGAATTATGCCTCGAGCAACAACCTCGAACTTTGAATTCTAATAAAAATAATGGAAGATGGCGCAGAACGCTTGACGAGAACGGAGAAACCTCTGCGCCGATTCTCCATCAACATAATTCGGCCAAAACGAGGCGCATCATCGCGAGCAATTGATACGTGAAATTCCAAACATTGTATCATATAAATTTAAACGAATTTATTGATAATTGGATCGTATACGCGCGCGATCGTCGATGCGCGTTTCGCTCAATAATATTAAAGTGGAGTGAGCACGTGCCCCCGTAAATTGTGAAGGGACAAACGTGTTTTATGTATTTGGGAAGCGAGATGCGCGACAAAAAAGGTATCGGTTCACTCGAAGTTTGGCAGCTGCGTTTGTGCCGATTGACCACAAACTTTTATGTACGTATAACTATGTTAAGAAAAACACGAAACCGCCTGCGAGCCTTGTATACACGAATATGTATGTACACACCGACGAGGAGAGCTCCGAAGCAGTAATTTTATAACGGAAAACATCGCCATAATGGAGAACGCGAAGGATAGTACGGCAGAAATTCTCGTAACGTGTACGTCGAAAATGAAATGCTTGAAAAAAAAAAAAAAAAAAAAAAACAGGAGAAAACGTTAAAAATTAATGAGTTTTCCTAAAAAATGACATGGACAAAGTTACGTCAAAATGAAGAGAGTGAACACTCGCTCAATCTACACCGTGGCCCATTAAACTCACGGGATACTACTTTCCTCTCTTACGCAATTTCGTATTATACCTCATACTAATTTGGCCAATCAATTATTCGGAACGATAAATTAACGAAATTGCGTTCTCGTGGCAATTCGAGAACGAGCGATTCCGGCGTTCTCTCCTCGGCGCGCCTCGCCGGCAAACGCTAAATCAGTCTTTCCACACCTGCGAGTTTGCAATTTATAAGCTCGCGGTGTGTTTATAGAGGTCGAACGCTTAAGAGATCATTCTTTCACTCGATGAGCCGGTGTGTTGTGTCTATCAAAGCCTCGTTTATAATCATCACTCGCAAACAGTTACGAGGATATATTGGCCATTGCACGCTTAGCGTTATACTTTCACTCTCGCCTATACTTAGTCCGAAGTTTTTAATTACTTAGGAGAAGTTAAAACCGTTCAATTCCCATAAATTGTCAGAGGCACTTTTCGAGATTTCACTCGGAGAGCGATAGCTTTTGTTTTCTGTCAAAACGAATGAAAATCATTGTAAGCCAAATGGAACTTGGAGCTTTTTTGAATCCCTGAATCCATCGAAAATCTTCGGAATGAAAAAAACCCTTGAAATTCGTTGGAAATCAGAAATAGGAACTGTCCCGAATCAGTCTTCGTAGGACAACGAATAAGAATTCGAATCGAATTTACTCGTACGAGGCTCGCTCGCGCTCGGCATATTCGCGCGTTCGCGCACAAACCGAGGAAAAAAACGATCGGAATTCGTTCGTCTCAAAACTAAATATTATTCCGAATTCTCGTTCTCGACTGTGCAATTCAACGAATAAAAAAGTAACCTCAACAATATCGGTTGATCGGTTGGAAAGTAGGAATGAAAAAACTGCATAAATCAGACGTTTGAAACGAGGATAATAAATACGAGAATTTTCGATGATGAGTAAGTGGAATACGATTTCCGGCAAGTGGAAAAACTTTTTCGTCATCTCGGGGTGCTTGTACGCCGGGTAGTTCTCGTGTGATTTTTTGTCAGGCATCGCGAGGCGATGCTGGCGCTTTAGTTTCATCGGGCGCGCGCGCGCGCGCGCGCGCGATGAACGTTTTATCGGCAAACTTTTCAGTTCCTCGTGATGCGTTACATACCTCGAGAGGATTTCTTTTGTCGTCGCGGATATTGTCGGAAGGTGGAGCGGAGTACAAAACGAGGGATAAGTAAAAACCCGTATATCGTCAAGCTAGCTAATTAAGCCGGGAAGCGATCGGGTATTTTTGTGCGTTGCGCGGTGAGCGACAGCGATCCGATGCGTGTAGTTCGCACAGCTTCTACAAATATATCGATATAGACGCGGCCTCCTTATACGCGTATGGGTATACACGTATAGAAGAGTGCACGCGTGGTTCAGGTGCGGATGCTCCGAGGCCTTAAGAATGAGGTCACAATTTGTCACGCCAAGGACAAAAATTGGGAAGGAACGAGGAAGGCCGGGGGGGGGGGGGGGGAGAGAGGTTTGTGTGGTAATGAGGATGCAACCTTTTCTATCTCTCTTCGAGTCTCTTATTTCAGCATTTTTTATAGCATCTTCGTTTTTCGTCGCATGAATATCAACTTTTGCTGATAGATATATCTGTGGCTTTGAAAAATAAATATCAGCGTGTGTCTCTGTGTGCATGTGTGTGTGTGTGTGTGTTTTTGTGCAGAAGTGTACGTAAGAGGATGAAGCACCGAGGGATTGTATATTTCTATAGATATTACGCGTTCTCGCGGCCATTCTGAACGCGAAGAGCACGTATTGGTCGTGGCTGCATTCTTTTCCGGTAGGGAGCGGCCAATCGATGCATCTCAGCCTCGATACCCATCTGTCACTGTCCCCGCAGGGACCACGGAACGCGCGACTCCGTTCTCCGCAGCTTCCCTGCTCTCGGTCCCGCGCGCAATCTCTTCTTATTTCTCTTGTTATGCTATCTCTCGAGTATTCTTTCTTATTCTCCGTTTGCGGATTAAAGAGAAAGCTCGAGTTCTCTTCTTCCGTCTTCTTCTCCCTCTCTCTCCCCCGGACCGCACTCTTTCCCTCGTCTCACATCCTCGCAACCTTTTTCTCTCGGCTCTCTCGTGCGCTCGGGGGGATGAGGAAATGCATTCGTACATATCGCTCCGCGATGCACTTGCACGTATACATCCATTCATGTATATATATCTCCCCCGTGATACCGCAAGATCAATTGCTTAGATGAGCATCCAGACACGCTCTCGAGATGCACGCCTCAAATAGTGTGATTGCTCAATCAACCGATTCAACTTACACCTCTAATTGCTCTTCATTCAATTCCGAAAGATCTTCCATTTTTTCATCGTTACGCAATTGCTTCGAAACCCTTATAAATAATTTAGCACCCTTTTTTCAATCATTTTCAAATTTAGCCATCGAATTTCATTTTCGTCTTCAAAAATTCCGAATTTCTACAACTGATAACAAAATATTGTTCTCCAATAATCGGATGCAGCGAATTCTAGAAATTATTTCAAATCATTTCAAATCAGTTTGCTCCGTTCCGTTTTATAAATGTTGGTTCGACCGTTACAGAGCCTCGACGACAAGTGCATGGACCGTTCAATATGGCGGTCGTACTCGTAAATTATATGACCCACCGGCGATTTCGTCGGTCTCCTAAAACAAGCTGCGCATGTGTGTGTGGCATATACGAATGCGGACAGATCTCTTGACTCATACGAATAAAAAAGGTTTGGTCGAGCCAAAATGTCCCTGTGGACCTTTGCCGTTGACCGCACTATCGCACAAAAAGTAGCGCAATTATATGGGCCTATATATATAAATATAGGAGTGCGCGTATACGGTATATAGCACTATCGAGAACTCCTCGATGCTCTCCCGGAGAACGGGAAATAATAAAAACAAAAAACAAAAAAAGGAAGCGATAAAAAAAACAGTAGCGGTCAGAGTGAAAGAACGAGAACGCGAGACGACGCGATAGGGAAAAGACGCGGCGCGGCTCACTTGTTTCTTTCGAAACAATAAAATCGCTATATACAACGTACGGGCTCTCGAACGTGAAGCGAAACGACTCCCGATGGTAATTCGTATATTTTGAAATAGTGCGAAGAAAAGAAGAGGAGATATTCGAATGGGCAATGTTTCGATGAATTTTATATATTGATTTTTTGATCTTCGCAATTTGGAAGATTTTTCTCCGGCAATTCGATCTTAAATGGTCCATGCACGATGCTCTTCCTCATTCCATCCGCAGAATCGATGAGACACGCGATACAAAGAAAGAAATAACGATGTTCGGAGGAGCAGAGCGGGATGATGATCTTCTTTCGCTCTTTCTCTCTCCCCCTTTCTTCCCTCCTTCTCGATGCCATTGCAGGGCATCTCATCGCTCTGACGAAGGTCTGTGTCTCTTTATAGAGAATATCGTTTTGGCGTGACGTCTGCTCTCGACGATTTTATAGCCGACGCGTCCCGGTCTGTGCGCCTCCGTGGGTGCCTCCACACCGCGGCACTCTCGCCGCCGCGTCGCTCTTTTCTCTAATTGTCCGACGATTATAAAATAACCGAGAAATCACATGATGCCGAGAATAAACAAAGAGAGCAGATCGAGGGATACGGCGAGAGAATGAGCTAGAGAGCAAAGGTCGATTATGAGTGAGGGAATATTCATAAGACTTTGTGGAATTTCTGGTACCGCGATGCACACGAGGAACGTTGGCTCCAATTAAAAAGGTGAAATGCCAAAAATACAAATTCATCAATGTTTCTCAACTTTGAGCGAAACAATGTGTTTCAACGTTTTATTACAAAAAGGCACTTTATGAAGAAGCGAATAAATCGAGGGAGCGTATACACGGGCGCGATGCGAAAATGACGGTTCGAATGCCGCCGCCGCGGGCGTAAGTAAGCATGAAAACTTCATCCTTTCGTAAATCAAATAAAACGAATAAAAATGCATGTTTTGGTGGTGGTTTCGCGAGCGAGATTCTCTCAGTGGACGAATGTAAATACGAGTAATTGGCAAGACGCGCGATGAGAGCGGAGCCGACGTTCGCGAAATATGGAGGAAGTTTAGCGAGTCGACGAGGCGCCGGGTATGAGGCAAGGAAATCAGTGTGTACCCTCATTTCTCTCTTTCCCTGAGCCCTCTGTCGTTATGTACATAACTACCCCGAGTTGTACTACGTACTCGTGGCGAGCACGAGCAGGGGGTGGTCGTAGCCAAAGTGTAATTGCCCGGCTGGCGAATGGAAAATATTGGAGGGAGAATGGCTTGAGAGAAAAAAAAAATAATAAAAAAAAACAGGGAAATTTATATTCGTTCACAAACCGGAAGAAAAGCTCGCAGTGCTTCTTGCAATATCGTGTGTTCCGGCTGCAGGTTTCGCTTAGCCCGGTTGGTTATTAAATTAATACGAAAAGCTGAGGCTCAAACGGGCGCAATTTGCCGTGCTTGATCGCCGTTGAGCTCTTCTTCCCGAGCCCTTCTTCTTCTCACCGGCGTATTTACGCTCTTACGTGTACGAGTATCCCTGCAAACTTCTATATGGATATGCACACCTCGCGGAGTGTGAGAGACGATTTGTTTTCACTCGACAGGTTGGGGGCGCGACGCGAGCGTATTATTTGCCAAGCATTATAGTAGTCAGTACACACTTAACTAATACACGTATGTACACTCCTCCGCGGTCCTTTGCTTTTTTGCCCCCTTGCGTTCTTCGTTCTTTCTCGCATCCCTCACACCGTTTTGCAAGGCAAATATATACTCGACCAACATCGATTGTATTTGTCGTACTCGTGCGGGCATTGTGAATCGAAGGTGGACGTCACAAATCGTACTTTTTTTGTTCGTTCTGTATGACGACTCGGTTGTTTGATTTTTCGGGTTTTTTGTTCTAGTAATTACTGGGATGTTTGCACTGAGGGAAATTTGGTGGAACGGAACGGTTATGGTCGCTGTTGAACGAAGAGGGGCAAAAAATTGAGTTTTTTTTTAATTGGCGGGCTGTTTTTTCTTTTCTCTCGTTTCGTGCTAAAAAATATCGATGTTCGACACATAAAATATGCGCTAAAACTCACCCAAAGCTCCCGCGGCCAGCCTCATCGTAACCGGAAGCTCGGATCCTGTCACTTCCGAAAGTTTCCTCTTCCGCGGACGTCCCTTCTGGACCCCGCCGCCGCCGCCGCCGCCGCCGCCGGAAGCTGGACTCTGCTCCGCGGCGCTGTAGTAAGTCGGAAGCGGCGACACTCCCGGTGAACCAATGTCGTCGATACTCCCCGAAGTGTTCCCGTAATCGGCCGCGCAACAAATGATCTCGTAATGCGGCCTTTTTCACGCCCAACAAAATCATCAAAGCTCACAGTTACTTTCTACTACTCCTCTCTCTCTCTCTCTCTATCTCTTTCCATTCTTATCTGTTTTGCACACGCATTTTTCAGGTTCGATATCTTGAGGAATAAATGTCTCACCTACAATAAACAAGGCCGTCTCTCTGGCCAAAGTGATCACCCTTATTGAGAGGCACGCCACACGAGGCGCAGGTAAAACACGCGACGTGGTATACGAGATCTCGAGCTCGCATCACGAGCTCCGAGGCTGATATACCAGCCCGACATCGAGAACACCTTGACACAGCAAACAGTCTGAATAATTGTAAAAAGTATTTGTACTCATTTATAAATAATTTCGAAATGAAAATTTAAGATAGATCATGCTCGTAGGATCGTATTTTATGGGTGTCCAAATTGAGTCGATTTTTACTTCGTAATTAAAGATATTATCACTCTAAATTCATATCAGAGTTATTAATTCAAAATTGTAAATACATTTTTTCAATTTATTTTTTGGCGAATGAAATTACAAGTCGTTCATTGAACGGGGATCGATCACTGACTGAAACCGAAATTCCATTAGTCCCTGGCTAAAATACTATAGTTTTTTTATGTAAAAAATCACTTTAGAGAGCGCAAAGGGAAAACACAGAGGGAAATGAATCAAGAAAAAAGTTTTAATAAAAAGACAGAAGGCTATGACAGGAATGGGCCGAGCCAAGAAAAAACAAAATGCCGAAATAAAAGCAAATGCGATATTACGAGTGCTCATTTTACTAATTTCGTTTAATCTTTAACGTAACATGTCTTTATTACTAGTAAGACAATCGTCTCGAATTTTTTCCCAGACCTTCATTATATTCTTCACTGTATTGTGTACTTTTTCATAAACTTTGAAAGAAGCGCTCATTCGTTATGTGGAAAGATAAACGATTTTTTACGCTTAGACGAACCCTTTAAAATTTGACATGCGTGTCATTCGACTACCCACTTAAACTCTGTGTAAATTTCAAGTTTTTCTTAAGAAAATCGTTTCGTGCATAAACTACATTAAGAATTTTAATCGTTATCTAAAAATTTGTTTTCTTCGAACGTCAACTTCACAATGTTCCATTTTTTTTCATCAATTTTTAACGCACTTCGACACGTCCTTGGCCTTTTGTGATTTCGTACGAAATTCACGTTTTTTTTTTTTTGTAAATTTAATGAATAAAGTGTTTGCCAGGAATAATAGTATGCATAAACACATTATTATTTCAAACATTTTTACATTCACGTTTACTTCCATATACGCAATCTCCATGCATCCTCATCGAAAGCTCAAAAGCCCTCCCAGATTTCAATGGGGAAGCACACGACGAGAGTGCACTCGCGTCCTCCACAAATGGCAGACAATGGCCGGCTTTCTCCGCGCGGTGCACAGAAAATGAACCTCTTCTCGTATTGTGCCTGTGCTGACTATATTTTCAAACGTGCGACCCGTATATATATATATATATAAATGCATGACACAAAACAGAGTTTTGTAATATCCAAACAACATTACGAATGGAAGTAATTTTTCTTCTTGCTTTTATAAATGAAAGTTTCCTTGGTTAACAAACTCGAATTTCCTTAATCACATAACTTGCTACATTGTTTCACATTAAAAGTGCAAAAAGAGAGGTTCGCGAGGAACAATGAGGCAACGAATTAATGCAAAAGTGGAAATTCGAGGTTTTTAACTCGTTTGAATATCATTTTTACTGAGCATTCTCGATTCTCTGAAATCTAACTGCGTGCCATTTATTCCCGGCGGAGTGTAGAATATGTGAGCCGGCAAAAGAGATCAACAAAGAGTTCCGCCTTCGGTCCTGTCTACGAAACAAGATTGACTGTTGCACAGCGTGCGAAAACAATGGTACAATCAAAAACGTTTCGCGCTGAGAAATACACAGCTATATAGCGACACGATGTGCATTAAGGAGTATTAGTATAACCGAAGAGACTTTCACTCGTGTACGTGCGAGATAAAGAAAAATCAAAGCGACGGTGAGTATTACGACGATCTAAAAGTTGATGACTAACACGTCCCGATTGCACTACGACGCGAGGTTGCGCTACGGCGATAAGATAGAAACGTTTTTTTTTCAGAGCCTATCGAGACCGCGCGATCGTCTGAAGAATCGTTGTGTGCATTTAACATAAGTGGAGTATTAAAAAAACTTTATTTCAGGTTGATGAATGCATTGAATCCCGTGAGATACGCCCGTTTGTTAACAAACTTTCGAAATGAAGGTAGCAACTGAGCTAAAAGGGACCGCGATTGTGCCACGAGATCGTCATAATAAATCAAGCTCCCGGCTAAAAGAGAGATAGCGATTTCCACGCGCCTTGAATTCTACATCAACGTTCCGAGGTCTCCGTCCTTCGTCGCGAATTTCTTATGGGAGCGTGAACGAAAATCTCATTTTGTTTTTCACTTTTCTTTTTACGAGCGAACCGTTTTATCCTCATTCGACCGTAATTTCTTCTACATTCCTTCTCAGATTATTGCGATCGCATTTTCTACTTGCAGCTTCGTTTTTGCGATCCTTCGCTCTGTAGGAATTGATATATTTTCAGGAAATCGCTAGGGCTTGTTTCTGCCTCGCTTCCAAACACCGATAACCGGTACTTCGCACTCGTTCGCCACCGCAAGGGGTCTCTTCGCGTATATTTACACTACAGAGACACGAACAACGCCCCCTGGTGTCTTCTCTTCTCGTCCCTTCTCTCTCTCGCTCTCTCTCTCTCTCTTTCTTTCACTCTCCGGATAACTCATCTCCAATAAAAATATAACACTCTCATGGGCTACCGAGATCTTACCGCAGTGCTTTTTCCCGACGCCGAGAGACGGGGCCAACACTTAATGGCCGATGATAAGGAGCGATGACGCACGAGATATATCGCCCAAGAGCGGTCATAATTTCTCAGCGTTGATATAATCCACATTTCTCTGTTTTGTATATGGATGCACGAGCGAGAGACGTTAAATGTAATCCAATTGTTTTATCGACAAACGCATCATTATTTCACGCAACGCTTCTATTTGAGACACTAAAATTGGAATTGAGGGAATGGCAATTTTTGCATTTTCGAAGGAGCTCCTCAGGGAAAGTTTCGAAAAATACTTTCGGGCGTGCCCAACGGCAATGGACACGTTCCGATGTCAGGAAACATTTGTAATCGAATATTTGCTAAAAAATGATTATTGATTCCCTCTGGATTGAGATTTCTTGAACGGAAGTTGTGTCGAAGGCGAAAGATCGTCTCTCAGAAACTGGTATTCGAGTTGAAGAGAATGGCGGTATGCAAAAATGTTCGTATTTGTGCGTTTGAGAGCAAGCGAGAGCAAGAGACCGAGAGAAAATGGGAGAGAGATTGTATATTCACGAATCAGACTCTCGAGAGTCGGTATCGACGCCCATTAGTAAGCATTTTGTGTGGTCCAAGAAGCGTATAAGTGACGCTCCTATGCAAATTCGCCCCTACCCCAATAAATACCAATATCACCAAGTTCGGTAGTATAGATCTCGCGCCAGGTCTGGCATGCCAACGCCGACTTTGGATAATAAATCAAGAATTATATATATACGCGCGCGAATACAGAAAAAGGGAGAGAAGAGTTCAAAACAGGAGCATGGATTTCGCATTAAGGAGTAACATACACCTGAAAAGATCGCGAATAACAAAACCTTCATAATGGAAAGCTCACCAAAACAGTACTGGGAGGCTCTAAAAATTATGATCGAATAATCCACATCCAAACATACGAAAAATAAAGTACACGAAAATGATAGAAATGTTTCTGCCACGAGATTTATCGTAAATTCTCGAACAAGATCCCCCCCCCCCCCATACAATAAGCACAATAAAGCCGCAACTGTGCACGTGTTTGTTCTCATTGAAAAAAAAAAACAAAAAAAAAAACAATAAAAAAAATACTCGTATTTGTATATATGATTCATCGATGTGAATCAAGTATATGTACGAACCGATAGTAATCCTCCTTGCAGTAAATATTGCCATCCCGCGCGAAACAAGTCAACTCAGTGGCAAGGGGTAGCCGACAATGGCAGCATCGTAAACAGCCGCAGTGCCATGCACGATCAGCGGCTTTAAGGTACCATCGTTCTGCTATCTCCCTGCCGCATCCACCGCAAGCAAGTGCTGCATCGTTATTGGTACCTCCTTCTTCGGTGGCAATTTGGCGTCCGGTGAGCGTGCCATCCCCCGGTGGGGGTGTGCTGCTGCCGCAGCCGACTTCCTTCAGCATTCTGTCCTGCTACCTCGCCAATTCCACATTCTGTGTGCAATAAATCGTGAACAATCGTTTTATACCGGGATGACAAGGAAGAGAGCGATCAATTACTAATAATGGGACGTGTCGGGTAGTGAGTGTTATTTGATGGGGTGTAAGAACGCGCGGTGGGAGCAGCCCGCTCGCGTTCTATGGCTCGAAATTCTCATTTATTCAGTTTCGCCATGTTCGTAATGAAATTGGCTCGGAGTCAGGCATCTCGTCGTATCAGTGAAATCGAATCAGGTACATAATTTGCTCTCTCGCAAGTGGCGAAAGAGAAGAGAAGAGCGCTCGCCCGAGGCGGAGTAGGCTAATGATGCCGATATCCTGGTGTGTGAGGGAACGCTGGTTAGCCAACGACTTCTTTACGTTCATTCACGAGTCAGGACACGCTCGTAGTCGTCTCCGCGTCGTTGTCGGGGTGGGCATCAAAGTGAGCCGGAGAGCTCCGTTTATGCTACGCACGAGAATCCATGAATGAAAACAATTCGTGACCGGCGTCCCGTTAATGAATGGATTCCGTAGTAGTAGAGCTCTGAGTTTCGAATTCGCCGAGAGCGTTGGAGGAGAGAGAAAGAGAGAGATGGCAAACTAATTGGTAGAGCGCGAGCGCGCGAAGGTAAAGGCGCGCGGGCGCCCGAGAGGCGTTCACCCAAGCACACCGCCAGTAAACACGATAACTCAACGTCCCCGGGTGAACGAGCGATGCCCACGTGGTGGCCCCTCTCGCACCGGGCTCCTCCACTTTTGAAGATCAGCTTCGGTCTCTCTGTCACCTTGCCTTAATCGCAACGATCCTTTGATATGAATATTATCTACGAGAAACTATGGTACAGAGATGGAAAACGGTAACAGCGAACGACCTATACAAACGTGGACGAACCCAGCGCTTGAGGTCATCGTTACAAGGGAAAATGCTATGATAGCATAATTAGAAGATTAATAAAAGACTTTTTGACAGCCGAAGGAAGATAACTCCAAGCTAGCATGGCTTCAACCAACGATAAGCCTTGAGACCTCGAGGGGCCAGTCTTTGCCGAGGACATGCGGTAGGATTTCTCAGAAATCAAGTATTTACAGTAACAAAAAGCCTGATCCAGGGCAGGCCAAGAGCGCCTGAAATTTCGAGTATTTAGACCGGAAGAAGCGAAGTTTAGCCACGGACTGAGACAGTCGAAAGGCGAGAAGAGGGCGTAAGGGTCCCAGGAAGCGAGTCCACCGCGAGTAAAGAGAAAGGAATAAATTCCACGAAGAATAAAAAAGAAGTGGATGATGCGGAGTTACCGCAAAGCCCAAGGACACTTAGCTACAGAGCAATCGGTGCAGAAATAGAAGCGAAGAAAAAGGGTGCTCGCGGGAGCTTGGAAACAAAGATGAAATTCAGGGAGGTATGAATTCAGCAAAAGAGGCGACTAGCATGAGAGGAGAGAAGTAGGACGACGAGTCCCGGGTGTTCTTTCGGTCGGCTGTCATCTGGGGAACTACGACTATCCACGACTCGCTGTTTTCACACACAACCCTATTTCTTTCTCAACAACCCTTCTTTTGTGTATATATGTAAATATATATATATATAGTGGAACACACACGGGTGTTGAGTACAACTTGGCTGCTGTTACAAGAGAGGAACAGCCAGTGCACACAGCTTTGAGCGTCCGAGAAATTTTAATGATCACCTTCTCGTGACTCTTGTGTTCTTACCTACCTGGAGCTCGTCGGTTAACCAGCTGGAATAGTAGCGGCGAATTCCGTTGATCCCAACGCTTCCACAACACACGCCTCTTTCTTTCTTTCTAACTCTCTCTTTCTCTCCCTTTCATACCGTTCCTCTGTTCACCTCCACTCGTATACAACACACGGCGGCCTTCTATCTTTCGCTTTTACGCTATACATACGACTCCCCCATGCAGATCTCTATTCTACCGCCTCAACTTTTCTCCCTTTCGTTTCTTTCCGGCAGGATTGCGGGCTTATGGGTATGACACCAGCCCCAATCAGAATTCGACCACCCTCCGCGAGGTCGCGATCTTCGAAAACCTCGGATCGGACTCCAACTTTGTGGTGACCGGGTCCCTTCGCGTGGATTCCGCACCAGCCCCAACCGTCGTAATTATCATTCATCGGGGATTTTCGATTCCGCCTGGGAGACTGCATCGAGTCTCCTTGCTACCGGGGGTCTCCAGGACCCGGACAACTCCGCGGGCTCATAATTTATGCCTAGTGGATTGTCCCTCGAGCCACTATTCTCTGTGACAGAGAATCGTTTTTCATTGGCGAATGCTCCGGGGCTTTTAAAACCAAGTGTATTGAAATTTAGTGACGAATTACAGAGTTTCGAGCCGCTCGAAAAGGTCGCAAGTGCGAGATTGTATTGAAACACAGTTGAACGTGGTTGTTGTTACAGGTAGAATTTCTTATCATAACCGTTTGAGAATACCCCGAGAGATTTGAATTCAATGAAAAACGGAAAAATAAATTGTTCGAATAAAAATTCCCGGCGTGTGTATGAGCGCGCGGCAGTTTTATTTCTCCCGTCGAAACTGCCCGAGGAGAGAATTCTCGCGTTTCTTTTAGCCTGCGAATGAAGAATAATGGCGGGAGGGTCGTTGAATTAAAAATACGATCGTGACTCAAGGAACAAGGAGCCCAGGAGGCTCGGCAACTAAAGGAAACGCAAATGGCGTGTAAGATAAGAGTTTGATATCAAATGGTATTTTAAAAAGTGAATGCACGAAGAAAAAAGGAAGCTAAAAAAGGAATAAAAAACGATGAAGAAGAAAAATAAGATACGCGAGAGTAGAGCGCGTACGGTGCGAAACGGTAGCTGCACTTTGATAGACCTCGCTGTACGAAATCTCGATCTTTCACTGCGTGTACAAAGAGCGAAATTGCGTCCGAGCGAAAGATGGTATTCTCACGATACATATGTACAGCATACGTGCACGTATAGACTCGAGTATAGAAGTGGTGGGTACTCAGACGCTGTAAAATTATGTAAGCGTATAATTTTATCACTTATTCTTCCTCCCGCGATTGCCGATGATAAGACTTTTATAACGTGAGTTACTTTCTGACGTTCCGTGTGTATATATTTATACATTACGATCCTCGCTCCTCCTCATTATCCTTGGGTTTGAGTTTTGCCAACGGAGATATGATTTTTATTATTTATAACGGTGATTTACACACGCGTTATAAATAAATCATTAATGAGGTTGCGTAAAGGATTAGTGAATTTGTAATTGAGTTATTGCTTTTATGATGAGGAAACGATCAATGGTTTAGTGAGGTAAGAATGAAAGGTCGAATGACTTTAAAGCAAAGTTTCTATTCGTTGAATGAATTATAACAAAAAAAAAGCACTTTATTTCGAGTGAATGAAAAGGTGGAAGAGTATATACGAATAAAAAGTATGATCAATAAAATGCGTGTTTCTCATTTCTTTCATCGCGATAAATATCGGTTCAGCGAAGAGGGAGCATCGATCTCGCAGGATCACGTGCTCGGTCATCAATGAAGCTCGCCCCATTCGCCTCGTAGTCCTGTCTCGTCGAACTTGCCGGCAAAAAAATATTCCCGATCGCGAATCGACGAGTTTCAACGTCGGGGGGAGGCGCAAACGTGCCGTGGAGCGAGCAATTATTTAGTCACGTATTGCTACGAATCGGAGAAATCGTAGGCACGGAATAAACGTTAAATCTCGGGGAAGAAAAAAGACTTGATGAACAACGATAATAAAAGAAAAGAGAAAAGGGAGGAAAGCGCCCATTGAGCTAAAGGACTCTGATCGGGTACGAAGAATGAAGGCTGCTGCGATCGTCAATCGACGCGAGATCCGGCTCACAATTATCGACGATTGTTCGTACTTTCCTACTCTCATACCGTCAACCACGTACATATCTACGATTCTTCTTCGCGTTTATTAATAGTTCGAAGAATTAACAAGAGTCATACGCCCAGGGATGCGTTAAGCTGCTCCCGTGCCAGCTCGATATACCCGAGCAGCGAGCATATCTGTATTCACATAACAGAACATCCCGGAGACACGTGAGGATCGGAGTCATCGACTCGAAAATCGTAAGTCGTACGAACGTCACAAAGTTCGGGAGAATCGGCTATCGCATGTGAGCGCTCGTTGCAGTGGGGAACGGATCGAGCAAGACGACATTTTATCGCGTATCACGCGCACGATGTGGCCAACCGGGAGACCGGGATAAATGACGGGAGTTCGTTGACCAGGAGTCACGACGTATAGATACTAAATTACAGACACATACGCGCATAAATCCCTCTATATATTCATCAACAATACGGCGACAGACAAAATGGCAGATTATCCGAACAATCGAGCACGTGAGGCAATGCCCGGTTACGCCCTTTCGCTGTGCGGCAGGGCCCAATAAACAAATACATTGAACGGTTAAAGGGCGGTATTCGCAAGGTAGGGTGAGCCAAGCGAGATAAAACGAAAGAGAACAACCTCGAAGAAGAGATGGCGAACTTGGTCCTGGCTCACGTAGCAAAAGGAGAGATGCTGCTGCACTTCCTTTTTATTGGCCTCGCTCGCTCTCCCTCTTTCTTTTTCTTCTTCTTCTTCTTCTTCTTCTCTCCTCTTTGCCTCCTGCTCGGTTTGTGAAACGTTTCGCGTCGTTCACCGCGTGTCCTCTGTCGGACAGTTTTGATGCGTTCTCCCTCGCCCGATCGCAGCAGTCTCCCTCCGCGATGTTCCCTGTTTGTCGTCCCCTGATCCTTTCTCCCTCGGCGCTCCTTCCTCTTTTCCTCTTTATTCTCCTCTCGCGATATCTCTCTCCGCTTCGCTCCTATCCGCGGCGCGGATGATGACGGCGAATGTTATGCGGCTTACGGACACCGGTACCGTCGGACGTGATCGCGTTTATTCACTTGTTCGTGGGAGCCGAGTGATATACCCGTGCTCAACCGCGAACAACTTGCCGCAGCCACATTTTTATCGAATACCCGCAGCACCCTCGTGCTGGTTACACAAATGGATGAAATGCGATTGAATTTTATCTCACAAATTCCCGTTCCCACTGGAGTCCATCGAAATATTTTCAAACGTTCGAACATGGATTTTCCACTGACGATAAAAGGTCGTCGAGTGTGTTCCGGCTCGTATTTTTGCCTCAGGAAAAAAGCGTCGGGATATTACTTTTTGGAGGGAATTTGAAGACTCGTAAATTCGGCGGTCCGCACATGGGTCGTTCTCGCAGCAGCTCCCCTTGAGGATTGCTCCCGAGCGTTGTGCACGTTGCCAATTTCTCGTAGCCCGTTAAAGCTCGATATCAACAAACGCACAGGTAGACGCACAGACACGTGATCACATTGACGACGCACCGTTCACAAAATGAAGTATAAATACCTCCGGATAATTCTTGACCGAGTGAAAAAAATGGCTCGTAAAGTGTCTCCTCGTCGAACAACGACAATGAGAACGAGGACAACAGGCCTAAGAGATGGAAGAGAAAAATCACGCGCACACTCGGCTGTTTTGTAGCTAAAGATCTGCCGCCGGAGGCTCGCCGTCGACACGGAGAGACGTCAGAAAACGAAGGAAAAGAGTAAGAGGGGTTGTGAAGCCAACGGCAAGCGCACGGACCAACTACATAGAGCATATAGAAACTGCCGACGGCACAACGTTATCCCCCAAAGGGGAGGGGTTTTTGAACGCGCGCCCGATGTTCGAGCTTCGCTGTGTATAGATACGCAAACTACTACCGATGTGCGTTACTCTCTTCCCTCCAGACGAATATTATCACAGACACGACCCCTATAACGTTATTTCACCGTGCGAATGGATGAGCTTTTTTTGGGGCTGTGTGCGCGCACACCGACGCATACGAACGAAGGGTGAGAGACGAAGAGGGAGGCGCGTCGGAGCCGCGGCGTTGAACGACGCCGACGCCGCCCGGCGTTTGCGCCCTCCGTTTCGCCGTCACGTCGACGCAACTCGAGCATCGCCATTTAATGTTATTCAACATCGTGGCTACGCACCGGATTCAGCGCCAATTTTCATTATTCCGCATTTCTCAGCTCATTCAACGTTCGCTACAATTGTTTCGTTGAGAATGTTATTTATTTTTCATTTTATCAGTAAGGATAAGTCGGCTGTGTGAGTTCGTTGCTCGAATTTCGATAATTCGATTGACAAAAATCTTTTGGGAGTATATCGCAGAGGTCCTGGTTCATCCGGAAACCGGTTTTTTCGTAGTCCCAGTACACAGTCGCGAATGCAAATTGCTCTTTGACCTGGTCTCGTGTGCAACTCGAGCGTTCGGACATTTGAAAATGATTAAATAGAAAACGAATCGATGGGGAATCTTTTCTGAATGAAAATAATATGCTGAAACTTGGAGCGTTCAAGTTGGAAAAAAAACTCGCAAACGCGACGCGCACGCAGGACCTCAGAAAATCGAGGACGCAAACTTTGCTCTGGCGAACTTTGTTTATCTCGAGGAACATCTCGCGAGAGGCCAAAGCGTTGAAATAAAAGGTACACGACACGCAGGATCCATGTAGACACGTTCGAACGACTATTCGCCGAACGAAGATTGAGCTTCGAGAGAGTTTCGCTGCATCGATCTGCTGCTTGGCAGGAGGAAAAGTGATCTGTGAGAATGTTCGTTTGTCTATGTGGGTAGGAAAGACACACTGAGAGAGAATGGCTGATGCGCGGAACGAAGCGAAGAAGAAGAAGAATATTGTGTCGGTGGGGAAGTAGCTGCTGCAGGTGAAGTAGAAACCTCCGATTGAGAGCAAATGTGTATAGGCTTAGCGTCGATATACACGTATATATGAACATCTATACTCTCAAGTTCACATGTACATATATAGGAAGAAAGGAGCGTGTGTCAGAGAGCGCAGCCTCCGAGGGGTCCACGAGGCGCGGCTTCACAGCGGCCGCTCGATAGTATTCCCTCTCCCGGCCAATGAAACATCTCAGCCGCGATAAAGCCACATCCCGATTGGCTGTTGGAATATTCCCCGCCGTTACGCGACAAAGACGCCCGGCTTGGGCCACCCGAGGGGATCTCTCGTGGACCGCCGATCGGGGAGACTTCCTATGAGAGAAAGAGAGAGAGAGAGAGAGAGAGAAATCGAGTCGAAGAAGTATGGGCTACATCACACTCGGCCAGTCTTCCACACACAGCATCCGTGCACGTCTCGGACCATCTCGACAGCAGGGGACCTCTCGCGGTATTCGGCTTTAACTAAATTTATTCCAGGATCACTCGGAGAAAAAATCATGTCATTTCGATCGAACTAATTTTACGAAGAATTCGTTTTTTTCAGTGTGTTACAACTTGTAGTTCTTTCTCAGCTTGTAACGCTTGTTATTGATCTCTTGAGTTACTTCAAGAACTGTATTGCGACGATAACAGTATTTTTCATTTTTATTTTCATAACGTTTTAGTCGGAGAGAGAAAGAAATGTTTGTACTAAAGTCAGTTGAAAAATGAATAATTGCTCTCTTCATTTTTTGGACTGCTTTCGTCCATGAATTTTTCTATATATCAAATGCACTTGTTACGCAGACCAATCTAAATGAGCTCAAAAGATATAACGGTTCATTTCCATACGGTGCGTTAAACCACCGGTGTAACAGTGTTATCGCTCGGTCTATCCGAACTCAACGGCACCAGGAGCCACGTCGTTGTCTGCAGAATGCAACTCACAAGGTCCTGCTTGCTCTTCTATTTCCTCGCTAATATACAACCGTTCTTACCCCTTCCTCTCTCTCGCTCTCTCACTCTATCTGTTCAACTGGTTTTCTTAAGGGTTTTCCCACCAACTGGTGCAAATTTACACTTGAACTTTTCAAAACTTTTCATTTTATCCATGAATCTATGGAATTAATCTTACAACGAGACTTTTTAGGGGTAACGATTGAGATTGAGACTTGAAATTTTCGTGCTGGGTGCAATTTTGCACCAGAGCGGGATCTACGGGTTAATTCACACAAAATTTGAACAGCCTTTGGCTAATAGGAGTGCTTTGAAGCTCGAAGAGTTTCCAAATAAACTTCGTTACAAATTCAGCATAATCTTTTTTTTTCCTCATTTTCGGAATTATCCAGATTTTTTAAACACGTTGGTTCTCCATGCTCCGTAAAACCTCATAAAAAACGGTTGAACTTCCACAATCTGGGATTTCAGGGATCGATAATGAGGAAAAAAAGAAAAACGTCGTCAATAGGAGGACTGCGAGATCGTACCTTCAATCAAGTCTATCCTTAGAGGCAGCACGGGGTTTGAGGTTTTCTCCCACAGCTCTACGCGTATCCGGGTCGAAACGTTGAAATTCATGTGGAGCGCGTAAACGCGAAATCTTGATGGACCATCGAGCGGATCGCCGTCAGTCTGCGCTGCAATTAAATTCATCGTGAGGGGAAAAGGGAACGGAGATGAATCTGAAAGAGAGAAAAAACGAAGAAACGCATTGATGTTCGTGTATTTCTGAATTCCTCCTGAAACTGCGGGTTCACGCAGCTGAACGCGACGGAATAATCTCTTGCTTATTTTTTCATTCGCTTCACTTCGCTGCTCTCTTTTTTCTTCATTCGCGTTTGCTTCTCACCTGAGCGAAGCTCGCGCGCTGGCTTAACGTGTGTTCAAAAGTGCCTGCTCGCACGGTAATGCCGTATGATACGGCGCTGCTAGTGCACGCTGCTGCATATCACTTTGGGAACGTCGGACGGAGAAAGAGAGAGAGAGAGAGAGAGAAGAACGTCGACGCAGAGACGACGCCTCGCGCGGTGTCGGAGAACGAGGTTGACGTGGATAAATGGTACGTCTCACCGCGGGAGACGCACGCCCGATGATCTTCCGGGACTTTTGCCGACGCCACACTCAATCTATGACTGTACATTTGTATAATGCTAAAACTTATATAGGCAGGAGTTAGTAGGATACAAGAGAAGCCGCAGCTGAACGCGTCAACGCGTTCTCGATTTCGCTTCTTTCCTGCATCATTCCATTTTATTCCTGCTGCTGTTATAGAAATAGCAACGAAAAACTACCTGGCACAAGCTGTTTTTTATTTGACCCCCCTCGCATCGGGTCGTCTCTCAATTTAAAAAGAGCCCAACAAAATACGAGGAGCGAGCAAACTCGATTCGAATTAATCTTCGTTTTGGAACAGGCTGCAACGAGGATTCAAGTCGCAACTTGTGATCGTTGCTCGATCCTCCTGGTATCGGAGTTTCGAGGAGCATTGAAAATTGAAATAACCGGCTGAGCGTTCGCGACGTTGTACCGGTATCCACGAAAACACTTCGAGTGTGTTTTCTTATTCGTCGGCATGCTGAGACGTCTCTTTTTTTATTTGTATTTGTGGATGTCCGTGTAACTGTAGATCACGCGGAGCCACGTGGACTCGTGCACGCGAGTTTTTGGTGGTCGCGCGTCCATTCCTCTGCTTCCGCTTTTTCCGCGATCGGGCCTGTTACCGTTTTGGAAAAACGTGGCGTTCTCGGTGGTTGTAATCGGATTTGGTGAGTCAGGAAAGACACGGTTTCAGGGGAGGAGAAACAAAATCATTTTTATTCTGAAACGCTTGGTACTCGATTCGCGTATAAATTCTCCGGATTGCCCTAATTCCTGTTCTTTTTTTCTCTCAGCAACGAACGTAATCCGCGGTCATGAAACCCTTTAAACGTATGCGAGTTATCTGATGCGCCAGACGAAATATCTCACCATCGCACTTCCGGCGCCCAATGACGGTCTATGAGTCTCGAACGGAAGTTAAAAAAGCGCACTCCTTGCGAACGGGCAAATTAAATTTAAACGTTATAATATTAACCGCGGAGGATATACCTCTCGAAACGTAATTTATCAAAAGATAATTTATTCGTTTAGTAAAACGGTAATTTGAGGCAAAGATTGCGGTGATTAATGATGAAAGCATTTTTTCCGGTGGTTTACTCGATTTTTTCCTGTTTACCGAGAAGATAGTGCTGATTAAATAACGTGGATAAAATTTGAAATTTCATGCGAGGCTGACCTGGAAAATATTTATAATTTTCGATGCTGATTCCGATCGTTGCGCACAGAATTTTCGAAAACAGTAACTTCCAGAGGATTTTGATAAATTATTCTTCATCGCCGTCGCTTCCTCAAAGTTCAAAATAATTCGGAATAAACATGCCGCACAGTACGCAGCGACTCGTCTGAGCGATTAATTACGATACTTTGCTGAGCTTGCACTCCTCTTGAAAGGGAAGGATGAGAGGAGATTTGAGTTAGCAAAACAGAGAATTTGCATTGATATTTCGCGTTTGAGCGTCAGGTTTACGAAAGCCGATTTCAAAGCTTTCTCGCTCCCTTTGCGCTCGGCTCTCTTTCCTCCTCCTTGCACATACCCCCTTGTTTATTTTTGAGGGGCTGATGCGCACCCCTTCCGCGAGTTCTGCACCACGAGCATAAGCGGCGGGACGGCGAGAGGGGGGGGGGGGGGGGGGGGGAGAGAAAAGGAGAGCGAAAAAGAGGGAATTTTCGGGCTGACTCTCATGGTAAAGCGATCCGTCAATAAATTGGCCAAAGTGTTTGTACAACCGGGTAAATAATGCTGTGGATTCAAAAGATTAAAAAAAAAAAAAAACCATTCGTTACCAGAGACGCTGCTCAGGGTACCCCCGGCGAGAGTCAACCCGACACAAAATTCAAGTGGAGTCGGAGCGAAAAAGTAGCTCGATTAAAACAAGATCTTTTTTCTTATACGAGTCCAAATAAAGCAAAGTGGAAAATGTGACTTGGGCGAATAAAAAGCCTGGAAAACGTGATCCTCGTAGTAAATCGTGCGGGAGCATGGGGCAAGACGACGCAGAAGATTTTCCACTCGGAAACGTATGTATAGGCGAATCCTGACGCAAAGACGAAGAAGAAGACGACCGCGAAGACATTTCGCTTGCTTCGTCGAGGAAGAAACGTCACGATAGGATCTCCGAGCTCCTGCGCCGAGTCTCTCGCATCTTTCGCTTCCTTCCTCTTCGCGTTCTCGCATCTTTAACCACACGTATACTTATAGAATTTATAAATATATAAGTGCATATACGTGTACACGAATAGTTAGTACTCGAGCGAGAGATCTTTATCGTTGACTCATCAAGTTGAGTTCACTCTTTGAGCTCGCACACACATGCGTTCGATCGAGCTTCGATCTTCACCCCCCTCGCTCTCTTTCAGCCCCTTTTATTTTTCACTATTTCCTTTTATTATTTAATCCCCGACAATATCGTCCAAGACATCTGCTGCGGCCGCTTTTGCTCTTCCCGCAGCAGCGCCACAAGAAAAAACAATCCCCACCCTGTGGATCAATAAAGTTTATCGGTTTCGTTGGACTTGAAAGATGAGCCAGTCCCTGCTATTAATTTTTGTTACGTTCACTCGCGCTGTTTCACGCGCAATAAAATAACTATTTCATGAAATTTTGATAAGCCTCGTCGTGAGATTTAGATTCAGAAATATTCTAGGCGAATAAATGCTCCAATTGTGTAATTACAAAAGTGTCATAAACGCGCGTGTGTTTTATACGAGGATTGTACACGCTGTAATAAAATAGGATACTGAATGTCGGTATAGCGTGACACATAAATCGGAGAGAAATCACGTGAAAGCGAGTGATATATATGTCCGCGTTTCTGTATACGTGTATGTATATATTCGTACGAATGTATACACAGTTAATATACCATAATAATACGAGACGTTCGCTTTTTCAACGTCTCCCGGCGAGGATTTTTCTCTTAATTTTTCTTATTTTTCGTTTTTTTTTTTTTTTTTTTTCACTAATGGATAATATTGCAGAATTTTATGGGTTCCACTGAGACACGTAGTAAGAAACGGAGGAAAAAATCTGCGAGCCGGATAATTCAGACTCGAGGGATGACGCAATAAATCATGAAAATAACCCGAGAACAGGAGGATCGAGAAAGGCTGGGCGCGCAGGAAAAAAACGACGGGAGGGGGCTCCCCGGCCCATCTTTTTCCTCCTCCTCCCATCTCTCCCGTGGGCTGTGATCATATTTACGATAGAGCGAAAATTGTATAATCCAGGTGCGGGGGAGCCGCGAGGACGAACGACGCACATAACCTGGCAACTCTAACCAGAGGAATAAGAAATCCTCATTATTCTCGTGAGTAAGTTAGCAGCGTGTTGAACATCCGGCGGCAGAGCGATTTATTTGAGCTTCCGTCTCTATCGTAAGCCGAGATCGCAATGAGAAGAGTGTATAGACCATAACCAGTTTGCACTGTCTACTTTACCACCACCACCCCGCGTTCACTGCTTCGCTAAACGGAGTTTTCACTCCCGCGGAGCAGATTCGCGGCTCACCGTATTTGACCACATTTTTATTCACATCCGAGGATCGAGCACTGTTTCTATGCCTTCGTCGACAGCTGAATGCGAGCATTACTGCCATTTTTGACTCGTCAAATCTTGAAACCGTGGGCAGTTATTTAACTGGACAGTCGCGAGTCGCAGTGACTAGAAAATATGGTGACTGTGTGCTTTTGAAAAGTCGATAGAACGCTCACTGAATCTAGGAAACTCGTGCGCCACGAATACCCAGAAACAACGAATTCTATGGAGCGTGAAGCTGCCGCGGGAGCCGAAGGCGCACGGCGAATTTCACACGGGCGTGAGTCCGATCGCCACCGCGAACATGCACCATAAGTCGAGACGAATGTACCGATTCACGCTCCATTTCGATCCTTTTTCTTTCGCACGTAACCCGTACATTCATTTTTTCCAATGTCTATACACCCTGAATTCGAATGGAGATTTCACGCGTGGATCTCCAAATTGAGGAGGAAATCAATTTTCTCAGTTCCTGTCGCTGATAATGCTAAATTTTTTTCTTTTTTCTTTGCTGAGTAGACCACGAACAGGATCGAATCGTTTGAATCATTGACAAAAGTAAAAATATAAACCGTAAAAACATCATTGGAGGAGAGCTAATTGGAAAGGTTTCGAAAAAATTGAAGTTGTGACGAAACTTTTTGTTCTAAACTTGATACTCGCAGCCTCTGAGAAGAGACTATTTTTCTTGTAATACTATCCGCTCCATATCTTATCCCGTGATCTTGGCGGTAGTAGAGTTACCAGAGAGTCGTAGATGGGGATTCGTTGCAGCACCGGGTGTGTACGCGCGTCTTCTTCCCTGCTCCCGGCTCCTCCGGAAATAAAACTTTTCTTTTTGTTTACCAAGGTGTAAAATGTGAAACGCGCGACTTATTGGCCTCGCGTTCTTTAATGCTGGGCGACGAGAGATCACAGAGAAAGAGCCGCGGCACATGCCGAAGGCGACTCCTCTCCTTCGAGTGGCGCAGTAAGGGCGAAGGGCGCGAGCGAGGACTTCGTCGAACAGCATATCTACCGGTACTCAACGCGGCGGGGAAGTACGAGCGTGCAAGCTCAACGACTCATGAAGAAAAATGGGTGGATTTCAAAAAAAGATCAAACATTCTCGACGAATCCCTCACTTCTTTCATCTGCTTTACAAACCTTGAGTTGGAAGCGTTGATTTTATAAACTATCATTGATCTGACGATATTCTCTGGAAACCTTAAAAACGACTTTCAAACGAAAATTTGTGAAGAAAATAAAATTTGAAGAAGTTCAAACATTTAAAAAACGTCTCGTAATAAAGAAGAACTTTAAAACTCGTTTACGAGATATTGAAAGAGAGCAAATAATATTGATAAAATCGTCTTCCAAATAATCGAACCTCTCAAATAAAGTCGCTCGTTTTATCCCTGCGAAGCAAACAATAACTTGCAGCCCGAGGCAGAAGAATTTTTTCCTCCTCGCAATAGACAATATCCACGTAGAGACGTGCTTCGGATGTCTCATTTTTTTATCTTCAAACATTCAATAAAACATGAGATAGAACTCGGCCAATGTTAATTTTCAATGAACTTAGAGAGACAGGACAAATGCGTATATATCTATAGAGGAAGATGTACGTATAAATAGAACGAAGCACAGACGAGGTCCTCGGGAAAAGGGGTCGATTAAAATGCAACATTGCGTATCAGTTGCTTGTATACAAGCGGACCGATTCCAAGAGTGGGTGACTATTGTATGAATATATACATGTATTCTTGAAAGTATATATAATGCATAGTTAACGGACTTGGTGCACTAAGTACGCTGACCAGTGAGGTATAGAGAAAATAACTGAGAGAGCGAGAGAGAGAGAGAGAGAGAAGGAAAAAGATGGAGAGCATTGCACAAAAAGGCTAGCTCGTCGCTGTTATACGTACATATATACATATAAATGAATACACACATTTATGTATACGTATACAAGAGACTGGTTAGTGGCTGCTGCCTAATGACTCTATCTCTGATAATTAACTGCTTGCTATGTATACCCTGCGATCTGTTCTCTCTCTCTCTTTCTCTATCTCCCTTCCTTCCTCCATTCTTCCTTTTCCTCGCAAACTCTCCATCCTCCTGTTTCCCTCCCACACCTAAGGCGACTTCCCATTCATGCTGTTAAGCGAGTCCGGGCGTTTTACTCGCTCGTACACCGGCGTACGTGCGCGCAAGTTGCCCCCATTGCTTTCTTTCTTTATGGATCCGGCGTGACGTGCCGGACGTGCGGTTGGACCTTATCCTGGGGCGAAATTAATGTTATGCTTGTCTCGATACTTTCGAGCATTGTATTTGGCTGCAGATTCTATTCGTTCACTCGAAAAGTCTGACGGGGGTTTGTTTGTTTTGACGAACGGTAGGATCCAAGTTATGAAAATTCGATGAAAAACTGGCCTGGGGATATCGAGGCTTTTGGTGATAAGAATAAACGGAGTTGCTGAGCACACGCTTTTAAGGGGGTGAACGAAACTGATTTTTTTGCTGGGTATAACGAACAACTCCGAAGTTCGTTAGATCGATTACGATCAATGCTGAATTTCTGCTCGATGCGAAAGAGGGGCATGAAAAAAGCGACGAAACACGCGAGAATGAAGCTTTTGTGACGGAATTTTGATAACGACGTGAAACTCGACGGGGAGTCCATGAATTGGTAACCATCTGACAGGATTTCGGCCGGATTTGTACAATAAAAAAACAAAAGTAAGAAAAAAATATAATAAAATTGCCTGCTCCTTCCGCCCGTTGCTTCGATTCCCCGGTGATTTTTTTTGCTTCGAACTTATGAGAAAACGGACGCGCCCGCACTTGTCGTAAAGTCGATGGCTTTATGGTAATGCTCCTCTTTCGACGGCGCTTACAACGTGTCCCCCGGTGTCAGTTCTCTGCCGCCGTCTCGCCTGCGCGCTGCGGTTTTCGGCAAAATTCAAATTTCTCTCCTCTCCCACGTGCATTATATGCGAACACACATACACACGCGCCTCCGTGTGTATACGAGGAGCGTGTGTCTACACACAGCACATTTCGCATCAAGTGAAACGATTCTTCGGCAAAGGCATTTTTTGCCACTCGTCTCCTCGCCGTGCGCGGACGCGAAAGAGAATGAAAAAACACGACGACGAAAAAACGAGGAGCAATCTTCGAAACAGGATTCGAGAAGCCTGTTTCCCCACTGAGCCCGTCGCATATCTTGTTGGATCAAAAAAATCCATGTTTTGTTAGAAACAACTGGAAATCCGTTTAACGCGTGCGCCTTTGATACGTCATTATTTTCGGTATTCTCGAAAATTCGACTGTCAGACGTCACCGAATAATTTCGTCGCTTTGAAACTATATTCAATTAATTCATTAATCAATTCAACTTTCATGTTTTTCGGACGAAAATCCAGATCGAATAACTGCATCGCAAATGCACTTTTCCCATCGGAATCACTAACGTCCTCGCGCGTTTAAACGAATCTGCGAATTCCCCGATCCCAGATCTACTCGCGTGTCGAGGCGAAGCCTCGTTTATTTATTTCTCACCGCGCAGGAAGGAAGGATTCAAATCGCGGGTCAATGTACTCAAACACTCTGACCTACCCAATGCATACAGACATTAAGTATTTTAATGTATGTACATGAAATAATAAGCACAGGCGCGTTCCTCTTGATGTATGAGAATTAAAGTGCTCGTGACTCGACTCTATCTCGATGGAATCTTCCTCTCTAAAAAACACTAAAATTCAAGTGTAGCGAAGACTTCACACAAATGTCTGCAGGCCCGGGTGAAGACTCGGAGTCACTCGCGGTTGAGGCAACCGAAGATCGCTTCGAATCCTCGTCGAAAGCATTCATCCAAGTTTTCACTTTCTCTGGAGATGAATATAATTTACCGATAGGAATAATTCGGCAGAATGATAAGAATTACAAACACGTGATGCGGATGAAAAGAAAAAATGGACGAATATCGTCTAGCTTAAGAGTGCATGATTAACAACCGAGCGGAAGTAATCAGTTGGCTTGTTTTACGATTCGTGGCTCCACGGAGGCTTAGTTTTAATGTTCCACGGAGAGGCGCCAAGTTTTTTAACCACACTTTTTTCTCGGCGAAGGGAGGAGGAAGAAGGAGAGAGAACGAGGTCTATGGAAAAGTGATGTCCTTCGGAGCTCTGCAACGGATCGCGCCAACCCTCGAGGTCAGGGTGGCGGAGAGGTCATTGATAAATAGGCCCCTCTCCCTTCACAATCTTCTCGCGTCTTCCGGTGAAGAAAAACCGCTAGCGCCGCGGTCCATTCATGCCCATCGCGCGAGCTCCCCGACCCATGTGTGCTCCGCTATCCTCCTCCTTCGCCATTCGCTTCTCATCCTTCCTGCTCTTCCTCTCTCTCCTCACACTTTTTCATTCCTACGCCTCACACCATTAGATCTCATTTCTATCCGGAGGGCGGAGACGGAGGGCCCAACAGCTTGTACGTGTGGTGGCTGCTTCGTATGACGATTCTTTCTCTCCCTCTTTCTCGTTCCTTTGGGCTTCTCTTTCTCGGGCGCCCCATATATCGTGCAATCTAATACGTATCGTTAAGAAACCAAGTCGCACGTTTCCGAGACGTTATTTATGTTTTGACGCGCGCGCCTTCGGTAGATTCTCATTCGAGCCGGCCGTATATGCACCACCACCTACCATAACCGCACCAGACACCGGTTCATCCCCTTCTGACCTTGAAATTCGAGAATTTACTGGATGCATAATTTACGGATATATTTCATATTGATTCTCAAATATTTTACTTTTTACATTCTCTTTTTTCGAAGTGCATATACGCGCATGCAAGAGTTTTGCTGCCGTCGAAGCTCCGGATCAAGTTTTTCTCCGTCGAGTTGTGTCGGTTGGGTCGTTGCAATTTGCGAACTTATTCTCAAATATGTTTTTTCTTTAAATCACTGTTGCCACGGGGTTTTGAGCTTTTCTTACTTTTCGTACCGAAGACGCTGAAGGACAATTTAATTCGTCGAGGAGACTCGTGCACGCCGAGTTTTAACTGTCAAAGTTGTAAATGAGTTTTCGACGTTTTCGGGGATGTTGATTTTCACTTTGGCTAATCGTTTCCTCGGAACTTCTTGGGAGATCGCGCGGGCGCGCAGTGACACGACTCAAAATTGATTTTGGGATATTGTTTTTCAAGCGTTGTTTTTTGCTCGCGGGCTCGTTGAGAATTCTCGACGAGACGAGCACAGAGCGCGTATAAATATACATGTGCACACGGAAAAAGAGGATGGTCTCTTGTGTTCCCGTCCGAGGTCGCGTCCAGACTGATAATTAAAATGCATTCAAGCGTGTTGTAAAGTTTTAACAGTTTCTCTATCTTCAGCGTGCGTTATTCCTTTTTTTGCTCGTGTAAGTTTCTCATCTCACTTCTGCTCTCGGCTACTTAGCGACTTCGTTTCTTTTTCCTACCCTCGTTTTATGGCGCACGACCCATTTTTTGCAGCGTCCTCGCGTTTCTTCCGTTCGTTCTCCTTCTTGCGTTTACGATACGATTTACTGCTTATTTAATTCCACCTTTAGCTCATTGATTTATTCTTCGACAGACTCTCTTGATCGAGCTCGCACCCTCGAGATTATCACCGCTTGAACATCGCCTCGTTTTTATTGCCTGGGCATCGAGAGCTCGAAAATCGACCCTAAAAATCAGTCCCTTAAAGAAAAACTGTCCAACATTATTTTTTTCTCGCCGTCAGACTGCGATCCTCCTTCTTCAGCTATTCCAGAATTGCACGAAGGGATGGTGTCGCAACCCCCTCATATTCGGCCCGAAACAGAGAGCGCGGTCCGGTCTCTGCGAACTTGATTCGCATAAACGTGACAACCATTCCAGGGCTCTATGGACCACCGCGGTTATGGTTCGCATTCTTCGAACATTCGGCTCGAGGAGCAGCACGTGAATATAAATATATACACATACGAGAAAGAAGCAACGTTCTGCATTGGCTTCGTCCGTGCGAATAAAATCCCTGCGTCGCGAATCGCCAAGGAATATGATCAAAGGTCCCGACGTGCGAGTGGCCAGACTTTCGGGTTCGCCGTTGAGATCAATCATCGCGAGAAACGGAAGGTCTCAACTTGCTCGAGTTTCTGGCACATGTGTGCCCCTTTTTCATTTGTACTTTGGGCTCATGCGTATATCACACCTATAACCGTGCTTTTTTCTCTTTCGTCGAGGCGAGGATGGTGTTACAGAAATTTGCCACGAGGGGTGACGCGGTCGAAACTACAAAAAAATGATCGCGTCCTCAGACTTCGGGCGGGCGCATTTCCAGCGCATGATCCTCGCAATTTTCATCAAGAAAGAGGGGCAAAGAGCAAAGCATGGCGGCGGCACAGCACACACGTTTCTTTTTTGTTGTAATGTTATTTTACCGCGAACACGCGACAGCTATTACGCAATTTTTTCACTCCGTCGAATCCTGCAGTACCACCGACAATAATAATCCTTGTTAACAATATGAGGTTTTTGAGGAATTGAAAAAAAAAATTATTCCTCAAGTGCCAAAACTGCGCGCTCTCAAACTCTCCCGATCTCGTTGAGACGCCTGCTTTCGCTCTCTTTCTCTCGTTAAAACTCACGCCACGTGTCGTTCCACTCTGTCAAATCTCGACAATGAGCCTCGACGCCTTTACCACAAAGATTTTTTTTCCAACTGCGCATGCCTCTCTGGATAAACGAGCCAATATTTAAAACTTTTTATACAATATTGGCGACACTGGAATAAGATTCGCATAAACATTTGGGATGAAAAATCGTAAAAAAAGCTCTATTGAGAGTGAGCAGGAGGAATCTTCGATCCCAAAAAGTTTAGAGTCCGTTTTTCGAAACTTTGACTTCGTTGGTTCTAACGAATCCTTAAAAACGGTGAAATATCACGATTTTCTTGACTGCGAAATAATTTAAACATCGAATCAATGGGTTCGCACAGGGGTGTTGAAAAAACGCACTCGTTTAAAAGCCGCTGCTTGGGTTTGGAGAGCGCGAAAAATGCATCGCAAAAGGGCGTCAGTCCGTACGGTCGAGCGTCCCTTATTTTTCACGTATAGAAAACATTTATTTAACGGTGGATGTATGCGTATGTACATATTTACATCTCGAGCACATTTTAATTAACGAAACGCTCGAGCACGCTCGACGGAAAAGGCAGAGCAATAATTAATACCGGCGGCTCGCGAAGTTTCCAGACCTAAAATGCCGCCGGGCATTCATGCAAGAAATTCTCGCTCGCGAGACGCCACCCACGCCGACGATTTGCCACATTGCCATTCGTCTCTCTCCCTCTCCCTCCAACTCTCTTTTTCTTTCGTCTAGCATCTCACTAACTCGCGTACGTGTATATCGCGAAGGGGCCAAAGGTTAGTTATTCATGCGTCAAGGCGCCACCGCATCGGTGCGGCGTTGTTCGTACAAACGTCATTTGAGAACGTCAGCAAGTTGGTTATTTGCACCATTGGCCATGCATGCGTCTTTAATTCGAGAAAAAGGACAGCGAGCATGGGATAAACAGAGACAAAAAAAGCCTTAAATGATACCGCGTTTAACTTTTCTCGCCTTTTTCATTCCTCTCGACGATTCCTTATTTTTCTCCCTGCACCGCGCGCGCCTCGCGCTCCAGCTCTCCGGTTGACAGGTATTGTGTGTGACTGTATGCGCAGGCATCGCCGAAGAAATCCCGTTTGAAATAACACCCGAAAGAAATCTCGCGTCGATTAACATGCTAATCGCGGCCACGTTGGCGATGACTTGTAAATTATCTACCTCATAGCGTTTTTAATTTATGAATGAATTAATACGCGATAAATCATTGTTTCTCTTCGGCCAACGGATATTCGGTGTTTTTTCTCTTGTTCGTCCACCGCGCGTACAAAACGGAGGGTCCGAACTTTCTAAAATTAGTTTTAGAAATTAGTCGTAGAGTTAGATTATCACTTTTTTTTTAAATATCAAATGAAAAAATAATCGCTGCTTATTGAGTTACCAAACAGGCGCCTGCTTTTCTTATTTGTCATAAATATATCTTTATTCCTTGTTTAATCCCTTAATTACTTGTCAGTGTGGATTAAGCGCGTCTGTGTGTTTTTTTTTTTTTTTTCATGATCCGACTACCTTTAGAGTTTGAGTTAACAAAAATCATTTGTATTTCATATCGATCTCTGCACATAACGAGAATGCATGAGGGATACACGTACTAAAATTACGAACGTAAATAAATTTATGTGAGAGAATTTTATCCGCTTAACGGTACCTCCGTCAGGCGTTCCCATTCCAATTTATCCCTATGTTTAATAACATGCATTCGTTTTCCTCTTTGCATCGTTGTGTCAGTAAGATCTGTCACAATTGTATCTCACGCTTTCAACGAATATTTTAATATCGATAGACCGCGCGTGAACCACGGACTTGGGGAGTTTCAACGGGAAGATTTTGTGTATTAATTAGAGGCGAGCGATCGTGAGAAAAGCGTTAGGTGATGACCACTTTATTTCGAGCCCGATGATTTTTCCTAGATTTTTCACCAGAAATAGGACTCGAAGAGTAAACACACGAAGGTTGAATATGTATCAATTCTGAGGGTATACGAGAAAGCCAATAATTTTTGTATCGTTGAGCTCCGAGCGGTTTTCTCATTTCTTTAACTGCGCCCCCCGTCTTAAAATTCTCAATTCCAATTCATTAGTTCGTGAATATAATTTATGTATTTGTTCAACGAATTGTAAATCGCTTGGCTCTCTGTTTCTCAGTCGAAAAATCCGCTGGCAGAAAGAGCGAGAAGAAAATCGCACTCTCTCGTTCTTTCATCTCGCGAAACATCATCGAACTATACTTATATACACACGTATTTACATACATGGATATATATATATTTATATACATTAGCATTGGGCGCCGAAGGTGCTCGCGCTAGTCGCGCACGAGAGCGAAGAGCCAATATGGATAGGAATGCGTGACGTTACCATAATATTAATAGTTTATTTACCGAGGCCCATACGTCACGGACTCCAATGGGGAAGCTGTGTGTTGGTTAGCGCGTTAAATGCCCGAGAGAACGAGATTTACACACGAACACATCGCTTTCGCTACTACACCGACTACAACCCTTCGCGCTAACACAAATACACGAATACATGTGCGTATATCGTTTCAGCTATCTACGTACACAGAGCCTCGTGTAACTAAACTATTCTGTGTTATACCTGCACCTTTGCGCGTCGAAGCATTCGTTGCAAGTTGAAGCAAAACTCCAGTTTTTTAGATCGTTCTCGAAGAAGATCGTCAACGAGTAAACTATTTTCCAGACGATTTTTGGTACTGAACATCAAAAAAAAAAAACAAATTTAACAAACGAAGGCGAGAGTTCGAAAAATAGTTTTTCCCAGGTATCGTGCAATCGAGTCTTTTTCGACGAGAAGGAAAAATGTTGTTATTTTAAAAAATTTGGGAAAAAAAATCTTGACACAAGCGCGGTGTCGCGTTTGTTTAAAAAAAAGGTGCCCTGATATAGAGTAAAAAGCGTCGTGAAAAAAACGGTTCGAACTCACTGGCTGGTCCATATTGCCCCGGCTCGTCGATACATAAGCAGACTCTTGTTCGCTTCTTCGTCTCTGCTGCCTCGTGTGTAGATATGCTCCGGGCAAGTATCACTAAATATTCCTTTGCTCACGAACGAAAAATAAGATAAAAGGAGAATGAGGAGGGGAGAAGGAGAGAAGCGATACGCTGACAAGGTTGAGAGGCACGGTTTCTAGCACCGGGGACTTGTCAACAGCCAATATTGATGGCAGGATGTGTAAGCTCGAACCAGCACTGCAAAGCCATAGGCACCGGGCAGCAACTTTTGCGATGAACCGAACGTCCGTAAACCTATACACCGTATGAAAAGTGCACAAACTATATCTATACACATGAGAGACCCTCGGGCGTTCCATTATTTGAGAGTTAACGAGAAATCGAAAGTCTCTCAATAACAGTCTCTATGCGCTGTACGTTTGATACGTGCACTCTTGCGCCCCGCTCGCTCGAGATATTCGTTCTTCAATAATTTTTCATTTCGAGCACATTTTGTAATCCCGTTGTTTTCCTGCGAAAAGGGATTTACGCTCTTGATGAGTCTCGACCAACCAATTTGTGCGAGTTCTTCAAAGTACTTTCATCCCCGAGCTGTTTTTGTTTACGAAACAATATTTTTGTTTACAAAAAAGGTTTTTTTTATTCGTGTGTGTGTGTGTACTTTTATTTCGTAAGCGTGTTTCGGTGAATTCGGTATCCGGATGATACACCGAGGCACGCGGATTGGTCCAGCCGCGCGCTCAAGAGCCCCAAATTGTTCTCGCGTGTGATTCCGTTCTCAACGACACACGCAGCGCTGTCGACAATTGTCGTTTCCACTGAAAACTCGTGAGGCCCCATCGCTCTATGCCTCTTTTACCCTCGGAATCCGAGAGCATTTCCCGGAACCCACCATCCCATAATAATGGCGCGCTCGCCCGACTTCAGGGTAAAAGGAGCAATCGAAAAAATCACCAAAGTTGTAATAATGATGGCTCGCCGTCCTATTCTAAATGCGTATACACATATATTACCTTTTTTCAGTGAGCAAACACTCTCGGGGGACTTGTTCGTTTCCGTTTAGTTGCGTGCTTCATTCGTCCATGTGTCGCGCACTTTGCGTGGTCAACGATATCCCTTTCAGTGCCTTTTTTATTGTAATTTTCACCCGAAAGTAGCCACAATCGTTTTTACCCGTTTGACGAAATTTTTCTCATTCTTTCGTTACAATAATTCTCCAGCAACATGTATTTTCTGAAATCAATTTTTTCGGTGCTCCGGAGCTCCACCCACGTCGCGTGCTCTCACTCATTTCTCTTCGGATTCCATTCGCATTGACCCTTTGCTTCGCAGCTTCCGAAAAATCCAGCGTCGCGCTCCCGAAAGTGAGAAAATCCAGAAAAACCTTTTCCCCAATACACTTGACACGAATCGAGGGCAAATGAAGTGTATTTTGCAATCGAGTGAAGATGACCCGATGAAGTGAAGACGTTGAAAGGGCTGTCGAAGGAGAAGAGCGAGAGAAGGAGAAAGAGCGCAAGCGGTAAAGCACACTTACGGATGACTGTGATTTTCAAGCCCCGATGGAAAAGAGACAGAGAAAATACGAACGGATATCAAAGGATGGTAGATATTCCGGATGAAAGAATTTGCCGAGTAATAGAGGTACGGAGGCGGTTCGCCGCTATTAAATGCTGTACGCCGCGCGCGGTCGAGAAGCGGCGCTCTTTCGAGATATTTCAGAGAGCTGCTGCGGTGGCTTGTTCCATCGTGGATCGTCGTCACGTTATAACTCTTTGATATATACAAGTATACACTGGTATCTTGGCTGCATAGCCCAGGTAGTCCTTTCAACGATCGGGCCTGCTCCTCGTGTCAACTCCGTCGCCTTGCACATATACACAGCCCCGACTCGTTGGATATTTCTTATTTTTCTTTCTTTATCTTCTCAGCCTGCCGCTCCGTAGGAGAAGATATTAAAAAGAAGTTTTTAAGATGACTGTGCATCGAGTGATTCAGAGCCAAAAGCCGATGACGATACGGCTTTAAATTTCAACAGACTGCTCGTAACTAACGAAAAACCACCGAATATTTAGTATAATTCGAGTTGCGCGCTTCCGACATGCCTCCGATGACATGTACCTTGACAACTAGCTATTTGTCGCGTCATTCTCGACGACTGCGTCGGCACATTCGATCTTCCACCTACGAGAGAAAGAGAGAGAGAGCGTATGACGTTAATTTCGTTGGAATTTTCACAGGTGGAAAGGTTCCCAGAGCGCTCTTTGTACACTCGGAGTCTCGGGTCTCGTATGTGTACCAAAACAACCCTGACATATCGGGTAGAATTTTCTACACCTCACTGTCCTCACGCGGATATTACAGTGATTATTTTATCAATCAATGTCGTGCCTTAATTCCATACCGCGAGAGAGTCGCTTTGGAACGTGAGTATAACAATTTTATGTGACGGACCAATGGAAATCATTGATGAAACAATTAATTTGAACTTGTTCCACAGAGACGTCGAAGGGGATTCGGGTAAATATCACTGTGCAAGAATGGATGACGCTTGTTAATGATTCGAAGGTTTCGTGCCGCGGCTGCCGGCCTGTCATTTTCACAATGATTTTTCTTATCCCATGATTCTCCGTTACGGATTACACATGTGATTCTGAATAAGCAAAAGTTGCTGTAAAATTTTGAATTCAATTCGAACATCGTTTGACAAAAGGTCAATAAAAATTGAAGCCTCAATGTGAGCTACCCGCGGGTTCACGATCCTCCCACTCCAACCTATCAACAAATTCATCGTTCAGGTTCGAAAAAGTTCCATCCGTCAATATCGATATCAATGGTGATGACAGGAATGCTTGGGAACGATCGAGATTCGAAACGTAACTTCCGACGCTGTCAGCGCACGCCGCGAGCGATGACGTTTGGCTCTCTTCTCTCTTCGCTCCAAGCCAAACACACTACTGACTCGCTCGGGCGGTATCGCCACCAGCAATCCCCGATGCATGCAATGACCAAAGCCATATTTATTTCTTTATTTTGCCACCCGCTGCGGGAACACAGCGATGCATGGTAAGATCGAATCGGACCGCCTTAGCGATGAAATCCGATCGAGTCGCTTAGGCAGACCCAGGCCAGAGCTTCGGACCATCGTCAGGCCAGTCTGTGGAGACTTGCTCGAGTTTCGATGATCTTACAATCGGTATGAAAGCAACCGGAGTCAAAGACACCGGCTTCACCGAGTATCTTCACCCTCGAACTTGTCCTCTCTTATCTCCTTCCGATACTCGCCACGGGATGTCTCTCCAACGGGCGCCACGGAGGCTCATCATCGCGCACGATATTATCACCAGCTGCGAGAAGGAACGATTATTGCCCGAACAAAACGGATCACTGTGCCTTTGTCCTTTGTTCCCATGCCAGCCTAATATCCATGCACTTTCGTCTGCATCCATAAATATATGTTTACATCTTTTTAGAAAGGCGAGAAAATACTGGAGACGAGTGTATCAGTTCCATTGAACGATTCGAGTGATTCATCGGACGGAATTGGACTGGGTATAAACTTGTTTTAATATAAGAAGGCTTTCATAGCATAAGAAAGCGACGGAAATTCGAATTAACGGAAGAAATCACATTTGGATGATTCTGCAGTAAATCGGAGTGCTGGTTCCCCAGAAACGATAGAAACTTTTGGTAGCACGGGCAAGACGCTCGTAAAAATATGAGAAAATTTCGTTTCTCGTAAGGATTCCAAAACTCGAGAAACATTAAGATGAAAAATCCGAGTCCTCTTGATACTTCATCTTGTGTGTCGTGTGCGGTGATGCAGGCAGGATCGCAACGCGACTTCTTTCCCTTAGCCAAGGGCCGGAGGGACACTATTTATGGTGGAAAGGAGCGCATTACAGCGTGGAATGTAAAGTCGTACCCTTTTTCCTGCTGGGGAGACACCGCGGCAGCTAAGGCACGATACAAAATGGGAATTCCCCGAGTTTTGCCGAGGAGCTACTCCAAACACTTTGAGGAGATTTATACAGACGCGGAATATAACTGTATATATCCGTATTCGTGCGAGTGTTGGTTTATTCGAAGTGCGCGGACTCGTCTCTTATCGCGTCTCGAAAATCAGAAATCTTCAAGATTGAGATGAGAGACAGGGGCAGGGGGGGGGAGAGAGAAAGAGAGAGAGAGAGAGACTAGTGTTGCTCCGCGCGCTCATTATTATCTTCTCGAGATCTGGCGCGACGAGAACGGTCCAAGCACAACTTCAACTTCCACGCGAGGCTGCAAACTCCTCGTCCGTAGTTCATATAATAAATGTTCGTATTTATGTGAGAAGGTTCGGTGAACTTGGCGAATCTCTGACAGATTGCCCATCTCGCGAGAACTTTACCAAAAGATACAAGTCCTTCGTTTACTCAAATAAGTTTAAACTTCCTGAAGTATCATTTGTACCAAGATCAAAGTAATTAATTGCGTGTAACGTGATTGCTTGGCCTTCTGACGCTTTCATGATGGAATTTGTGTTTCAATCGTCCGCTGCTGTCATCTTTGTGGAGCTGGAAGCTGCAATATTTCTGAAGAACATTGATCAATTGAATCTACTCCAACGATGAGAATCAAGTTTTTGTTTCACAAGACCGATAAGTCCCGCGGTATGCTTGTTATTATACGTGCCATATTCTCAGCCATATAGTAACTGTACTAAGAATTAACGAAATGAGATAAAAAAAAAAGAAACTTGAAGAAAAGAAAAAATGAATGAGAATGAACGATGCTCGTTGGTCTTCGTGCGAGCTGACCCACTTTTCTGCAATCGTTGCGTTCCCGGTGCGTGCGAGTTCTCGGAGGACAACGAATCGAACGTCACGTGACTCTCGCGAGATGAGACTCCAGCGACATATATGCGATGGTGGTCGCGAAGGTTTCTCTCAGCGCGCAAATAAGCGCGATCTCGTTCGTCTCCTTGTCCAACGATTTCTGTATCGATTTAAAAACATCGCGAAGGAGAGGCGCGCGTGCGATGAAAAAATAAATGGCAACTCGACTTTCTTGGTACGAACGCATTTCGAATCGCCAATTGACAAGTTTTAGCAATGAAAGTTCAAGAGCGATGAAAACTTTACGACGAAGGGAATGATTCGTGAGAAAGTTTCTCGAGCTCCCGTCCCCCATCAATTGTTCCCTTTAATCCCCTCCCGGTGACTTTACGTTTTATTTTATTTCCGCTTCGCGAGCACAGATTATTGCTCATCTTTGGATTGAAAACGTTTGTGTGCCAGCACTGCCAGCTACGTCTTAATTCCCAGGAATAATGTCGATTTAACGACCGCTTGTCTATCTTTCTCTCCCGTACATTCCAGCATCCCCGTTTTATTCCTCTGCACGACAAAGATTTCCGCGATTCGTATGCGGGAGTGAGATAGCGAATATCGCCGAACATGTCAACGCTCGGGCGTTTCTGACTTGCGGTAGCTGAGACAGTCCCGCCGCCGATAAAGAACGTAAAATCTCTACTAGTCTCTTCGTTAGCTTCTCTTGTTGAGATATGCTACGCGAGAGTGTGGATCCCCTTTTATCGTATGTGAATGGTGCACACACGATTCGTGGCTACTCCGAAAGAATAGCTCGCGAGCTCGGAGCTCAATCCATCGCGAACAGTCACTAAGTGACTTGTGCTAACCGGCATAAAAAACCGACGACTTTTGTACTCTATTTATATGTGTATGTAGCATCAACACAATGTACATTTTTATCCTTTCTAATCCATCGAGTTATTATTTATCTTGTCCCCGTAGCCTGTTTATTCAAAGTTTTGCTTTGCAATGCTTGCAATTGGCACGATCACTGAATGTTGAAGATTAATAAACATTTGCAAAAATTTTTATTGCTCCCCTAACTCTCTGCGTTTCGAATATTCTCTCAATTCTACTTTTTCGTCAAAGTTTTACTCGTCAAATAATCCCGCGGCAGTACGCGCTACTAAATCCGTGGACGGAGTAACGCGATGGCATTGTGTGTACCGCACATCAGAAATTCTTAGAGTGAGCTGATTTATAGCGAGGCAATGATTAGGCAACGCGCCTTCGGTAAACGGTCCCTTTATGATCGACTCTTCAGCCGAAACTTTTGTCCATACAGATAAATATCTATAGATATCCATCCGTGAATATACCACCGGCTTTGATTTTCGCTTTCATCATTAATCAGATACACGAGCGTGTTGCCTCCGCTTCCCTTTCGCGCTACCTCACACGTATGTGTATATATATATACGTGCTTCAAAGAGAAAACGAGACGAAGAGTCAAACGAAAACTCACCGAATCGAGGCCTTTGTTGTCATAACAACATCTTCACGGGACCAGTGAACTGCAACCGATGGTACTACACATAGCAATATATGTGCCGAGGCGCATTAGCTTGTTCCGTTCCTCAAAAGGTGGACACGGAGAAACAAGAATATTGAAAAAAACTTGCAACTATTTCTTCGATTTCGATGCTTCACGAAAGAAATATCGTTTCCACAAGTTTTTACTCTTCAAATACCGATTAGAAGCCCACTTTCAATCTATTTCTTTGGCTGATCAAATGACTTTGATGAGCCTGGAAGGAAAAACGAATTCCAAAAACATCTGTAGTTCGTGAAAAATGTAAATTTCTTCGAATTATCGCTTCGTTATTTTTGTGGGATACGTGATCAAGTGATTCTTGGCGATCGAAAACAGTTATGCCAACATCGCACCTGATGGGTTTCGCATAGCTCGTCGAGGCGTGAACTCGTCGATGTGGGCTTGCGGAGAAGCGGAGCCCGGGGAGCTCTTCGGGGACTGAGGGAAGGTTCCCCAGTGCAAACACAAAAGATTAAAATGTGTTTGATCTAAAACTTAGTTGCACACGACTTGTGACTACCGATTGTGTGCATTGGTCGTACCTTCGAAAGTGTGATCCACATTTGTCAGCGTCCTCCCGCCCTGCTCAGCCCTTTATTTGCACTATCACTTACCAGATTTTCGGGGATGATCGCTCTTCTTGTGTTTACTGTTATGTACATGACTTCGTGCCTCTTTCGCGAGGCTGCGAATGGGCTTTTGTCGCGCATCTGAGCCACGGGGATGAGCAGGGACAAATTTCCGAGTTGAGACGCTCACTGACGAAAAAATTAACAAACCTCGTCGCTTGGCCGATGATTAACTCATCCGTAATGGATAAACGAAACGACGAAAAAACTGATGCTGAGCTGGTTGTACATTTTTCAAGTATTTTGAAAACTTAATTGATCGATAAAATAGAAGAAAAGTACTGAGATAATGACGGCTTCACGACACCTGAAGCCTTTCGAATCCTTTTCATTTCGGCATTCAGGTATCCACATAAAAGTGCAACCAAGCAGACATTCCATCTCCCAATTTCGTTTCCCCAAGCAAAAGTGACATATTTTCGGTCAGTATTTCCTCCGCTCGGATGATCTTCAATATCTCGAGAGTCTCATTCAAAGCGCAGACTGCGTAGAAGTTTTCCTGAAATAATCTCGTACATCAGAAGGCCACTTTGCAGAAGCTCAGGGTCATTGAGACCACTCTGGAGTGTCCTCTTTTCATCGGGGGTTCATCGAGGCGTCATTTCGACCCCCCTTGGCTCGTAGTTCATCACAACCTCGACGCAATCCCACATGAATGTTACGAGCGTACATAAGCGCAGGTATATACGCCTACGGACGTACATAGAGCTTGTCTAGGGAATAAAACGTCTGATCACTCCCGAGATTCATACCGGAGCAGGTGTTGCTAGCGCGCAAATATGAGGAAGCACACACAATTCTGCGAATCTGTCGATGTCGATGATCGTACACGGCAGATAATTCGGTCGACCATGGTCTTGGAAGCGTGATGATGATGTCAGTCCCCAGAAGGGTGGAACACAATCCATGTGTACGATACTTACGGTTGAATGGTACGAGACACAGAGCGAGAGAGTCTGAGGGAGAAAGAGAGAGAGCAAAAGCGGGAGAAGGAAGTGGCATTGAAGAGCACCAGCAGCAAAAGGGAACGTTGAAAGCGCAAGCGATTCGTCACAGATATTATTTGGAGGGTCTGAAGATACACTCTCCGTGTATTGGTGCACGCACCGTGTTTTCATAGCATCTTTTTTTACTCCGCATTACTTTTGTCTCCTTCTGCTTAGCTCCATCCTCTTCCATCATCTCCATTTCTAGTCTCCCCTCCCCCCTTTATACTTTGCCCTCTCTAAGCTCAGTTGCACAATACAAGTCAACACGGCTGTCTGCGTAATGAAGTAGTTTCCGAGGGTACATGAATGGGCACAGGGGCCGAATCGGGGCGGAAGGCTCCACTTGTGTAGCTGCGCTCGCTGGTGCTTCTCTACTGCCCTTCCTCTCGGCTATAACCAACATACACGTTCACATCTATCGAACGTGTTATCGGGCTCTGTGTGTTGTTAGACAGTTCGAGAGAGCGATGTATGTACGTCGAAGGGTGCCTCTAATTGGGGGGTAGCCCACTCTTCCCACAACCCCCAGTGGGCTCGCGCGAATCTCTAACATATGCTGCCCGTAATCCCTCCGATTCGATTCGGCCTGGCGTGTAATAGATAAATAAAGCTCGTGTTTCTATGCCAATTGATGAATACTCTTGAGATTTAACTCGTGGCATTTTCGAGATTGCCATAAATATTCATTCGAGTTTGATCTTTCGATGACTTATCGCTCTATCGAGTGATTCCGAGTCTCGGTAGCATCATCCGAAACACACTTTTTATTCAGATAAACTTACAATTTGCTTATAACTTTGAGAAGTGTTTTTTTCTTTTTTTTTTCTTTTTTTTTTTTTTTTAATTTTTATCGCGCATCTTCCGCAAACCCCTTTGCGATTTTAATTTTACATAAAATCACCATCACGTTTAATTTTGTGTCTCATTAAAATTTAGCTTCGAGCGTAGTTCACACTCTCCCTCTATCATTCATCGTTTACCCTTCCTCGATATCTCTCATCGCTGGAAAAAATGGGCACATAAAGCGAATTTATCGTCACCGCAATTAGGCAGCGCGTATGAAATATTCTGTGACGTTTTTTTTCGCTGCTTTTTAACACTCTATACAATAAACGGGTTTTGGGGTGATTCTTGATTGCGACATTAATTTTCTATTGTGTTTCGTGCCACGACGTTTTTCTGCTGCTTTGCCCGCAGCCGGTTTTTCATTGTTCAATTTTTCGTGGTTTTTTTACATCGCTCGATACGTTTTTATCGCGTCTATGGGCTTGACGTCGCGACTCGACGTCTGCCGACTCGCTTGCTCAACTGCTGTGTTGAAAATATTTTTTCTGAATAGTTTATGTGAAAGGTCACCTTGAAATGTTCTGAAAAATATTTGACTCGGTGCTCGAGATGATTCATATCTTCAACGAAAAAACATGCTGCTCGAGCCAATGATATTTGGAACTGAAAAATACAGATGTTCGTATAAGATCGAATTGGAATTCTATCGAAAATGATTAAATACGTTGAAACTTGTATAATGTCAACTCAGATGGTTGCAAAAATACCATTAAAGAATGTCTTGAACACATTGACATAGCTACGTTATTTTTTCTGGATGATAATTTTTTTCATATTTCCAGTCGAAATTGCCGATGGAAGAGAAAAAAAATGTTGAAAAATGTGAAAGGTGTAAACATGGCGAAAAGCAACGAAGGCAAAAAAAAAAGGTAAAGTTTATTCTGTCCTCGCTGAAGCTGATCTACGAACTGTCATATCCACGTGACTCGGGGAAAACGAACGTTTAGCAGACCTCGACATCGTTCGTCATGCAGCCTCACACCACGAATTTCTCTTTTTCTCTATTCCTCTCTTTCCTTCGTTGTCGTCCGCCTGTAGCTCTCTTCCGCTCTTCTACTCCGCTTCTGGAGCGAACGGTTTGTAGCTCCAGCCGTGTCTTCCACGTGACTTCCATGCGCCCTCGTTAGCGTCGGCTTTGGCGTTTTCCGAGAGCGCGAGAGGAGATCGAGAGCGAATACTGACGTCATGAAATAACCGAGTGCGAGGCCGAATAACCGGCATGCGAAGGTTCGAGGTAGCCAGAAATGCTGAAGGGTCGCGCGGGGGGTGAAGGACGTGGCGGGAGAAGAGGGAAAAACGGTGAGGTACAGCCGTGACACAAGGGGATGAGGATTGCGTGGGTTCGATACGCTGTAAGTTCTCGCTAATTGGGGTGGAGCTGCCACCGTTCGTCGTGCACGACGGCAATACTGCAGGCGGGGGATGCCTCTGCAAAATCGAACTTCTCTCGCGCGCTCGCAATCGTCGAGCAGCCATCAGCATCTTCAGCCGAGTATTGCTCGAAAGCATCCGCACCGACCCTTCGTCCGGTCCTTCGCTTCGTCTATTTCCCTTCGAGTATCTCACCCTCGAGTGCAAAATTATTCAGCCACACATTTATTGTCTGCTCTTCGAATGTTCGATACTAAAAAGTAAAACGAAATCAAATTTTATTTTGAACGAAAGCCATTTTCAATGAGAGCTATCAAAGTTATGACATTTTCAGGCTTCCAGCATCGGAATAATCTGAAATGGCGAAGTCTCCTTTTAGAAAATTTACTGCTGGATGATAGTGGCACGCTGTCATTAATATGACAACATGATTTGCCGGATCACAGTTCAGCGAAACGGTAATATAGAAGCCATTCGCGGAGGCTAACTTTTGTCCACGCATATACGAACGGTGCGTACATAACATGCCAGCGTAACGTAATCAATCAATTATCGCGTGCAGTGATCGATGTGCATTTGTTTGTCACGCCAGTTAGCCACCCCTGTCGGTCAATCAAGCAAATAACCCGTTTGGAGTCTGACCCAGCGTGTGTGATACGCCGGTTATTTGTTGAGTGTTACAATCCGATGAGCACATACACATTCATCAATGATTCGCAGTCTATGAAGAATCCACAGGGATTTAGATGAGGCCATTGCACGGGAGTTTAATTTCCACGAAAAAAGGACAAAACACTCGTGTTTATCGAGGAAATAAAAACGATCTTCGATGTCCGAAAACTTGTTAACTGGCACGAATGAGTCGTTAAAAAATCTGAAACGGACCTCGGGCGAAATTCAGTTGTTAAATACATCACACTTGTGCGAGGAGAGCGAACAATTAGCATAAACGAGCGCTCGAACGTGCACATATAATCGCGTTGGGTCACGCAATGTCTGCCACAATCCCCGCTGATTTTAGTGTCCTTTGAATAAGTTTCGGATCTCTTTCCCCGCCGTTCCCTCTTTTTATTCTCTCCTCGTGGATGTATCGAAAGCGAATGTAAAATACCGCGAGCGAACGTATACCGAGCACTATAATAAGCTTCTCGCTCTAGCTCACGTGACAAAAGGTACGCCACCGGTTAATGTAGGGTGACGTGTGTTTATAAACACATCGAGCAAATGGGCCGGTAGGGTCGAGCATAGGCGGGGTCGTATGAAGTGTATCAACAGCGATACATCCTTGTATATGCGCACCTATAACAGCCAGCCATTTAATTTCATACGCAGAGCGTTTACACCGATGAGCGATTCAGCGAGACAACGAATTTCTAAGCCGTTTCCTATTGTAACGCACACCTCGTCCAACCGTCCATGAAGGTACGAGCGATAACTATTCCCTCAGGAAATCCATGGACATGAGCTGCAACGGGGTTGAATTTTCCTGGGGGAAATGTAGCTTCGTAATGGCAACAAAATAACACCCTCTTCCTTCTTACGTTTCTTCGTCTTCTTCTGCTCCTTTACTATGTTCCAACAGTTTGTTATTTTCAAAATCTCTTTTTCCGCCCATGAAACTCGACACTGACGTTATCGGAATAGCCTCTTTTCTCCTCATCATAGCGGCCTGCTCGATGCTATAGAATTGGATCAGACCTCCCCCTCCTCGTCTCCGCCATCGCCATTCATTCCTACTCAGCTTCCACCCCTCACCGTGTTCACCGCTACAGGGCGTTTAATAAAATGTTGAGCAGCTTATCGTCCTCGATAACTTTGACTGGATAATAATGCAAAACCTACGGAATGGAAGCGGAATAAAAAATATTCTGAAAATATGACGAGTAGCGACGACAGTCGATGAATATGGAAGGCAATTTTAACAAGTCAAAGTCTCCAGAATCGATTCCATAGCAGCAGAACATTCATGAGCTTTCGTCAACTTCTGATCGTGGGATAATCATCGCACGTATCATTATCAGAAGAAATATTCGCTGCCATTCAGGGAGCTCGTCTATTTAGAGAAACTCCAGCTCCTTTTGTCAAACGCTCGAAAAAACCAGGCAGGTATTTAGACGATTTCACTCACCTGGTGCGTTTTTGACATGGTGGTACAAAAATTGTGAATTTCTATCAAGCGTGAAGCAGCCGCTTGAGCCGCGTGAGTAGAGGAAAATTACTGGGCGATTTCTTTACTTCAGTTGTCACAGGTGTGGCATAAATTATTTTTTACAATGTCTGTCTAAAAAGTTTGGTTCGAGGTTCAATCACCTATCGGTAGCGCATCGCGCAGGTCAACAAACGTATTATAACGGTTGACTTAACGTTTCGTGTCGCATGAATTCGGGCACATTCAGGTTTGTCATATTCGTTCAAAATAGGAGAACAAAAAACGCTCAAACGTGTGAAAAAAGCTTGTTCTTTTTTTCTCTCTCATACAGTACGATAAAGTCAGGTATAAATAGAGTTTTTTCCGTGAACCAACGCGGTAACACGTGAGCTATGAACGAAGTGTTTTTTCCCTTCGTACAACGAATAAAGGCTCATTGAGTAAAGATCGATTGCCGTGCACTATGAAACAATCGAAAATCGTTTTTATTCAGAGCAGGTTTTTAAACAACGTTCTCCAAAACAAGAATGTGAAAAATTAGAAGAAATAAAATAAAAACAAAAAAAAAATCAAAATTACCAGTTTGAATTTACAAAAAGAAACATTCCACGCGTCCAACTAAAATAATTCTGACATCCACATTATATTTTGCAGAACAGATAATTTGTTGGATCACTAGTCTTCGTGTTCTCAATGAGAACGAATTGAAATTCGCACATCGACCAATATTACAAAAATTTTTAGCCATTATTCTAACGTGAGATATTTTCTTAATCATTTCAATCCAAAGCTACCTTGTTTCGAGCTTCTGTGATCGACTGTCCAAAACCTTGGTAGTTTGACAGACATTTTCAAAAATGATCGTTCACCCTCCAACCTTTAGAACACCCTATATATGGATATACGTATTTACAAATATATATTATACATATCTATATACGAATATATGTACCCTCCTCCTCTTGCACCCTTCCACAAGCGCGAAGAACGAAATTACCTTCGTTACTCGAAACGTGCCTATTCCCAAGCCTCCGCTTGTATACGGCTCGAGACTCTCACTCCAGTTCACTCCGTTTTTCTCTTCACTCTTTCCCTTCGTTTTTTTTATCTCCTTGCCTCTCGCTCTCGCTGCTCCTATGCCTTTACTACGATTCTGTCTCTTTCTCTTTCAACCCACATATATCTGTCTTTGTACACCATCGCGATTGTTGTTTTTTTCTCTCCTCCGTGTCTGTACAAAAGTATACACTCTGAGATATTTCATGTAGCAAATTTGATGTATATTTGTACAACACTATAGCTTCACCCAGAGGTCAATCCTCCAACAGAGAAAAAGACAGAGAGAAAGAGGGGCTCGGGAGAAAAACAGTTTGTGGTTATTCCCGGATTATACTTTCTGTAACAAGGTCCAGTTTATTCGACCACGGAAATATATACAATCTTTATCGTCCTGACACGTGACCCGGCGGCCACAGCATCTTCTCGTTCGTGCTCGACTCAATATTTCATTGAACGTCGAGGCAAAAACAAATTGCTCTGGTTGTTGTCGGGTAAAAAATGGTGGAGCCGCGCGAAGCGGTTTGAGGAAAATCTGACGTACAGTACATTGTGAAATTGCAATTATGGAACGCACGGAAAAAATGATCGACGGCAACAGAACGAATTTGTGTGTAATGCACGATCACACACTTGTGGATACTCGATCAAAGTAGCCTCTTTATTCTCCTATATACTGCACACGTATATAATGAACTTGGGCATTGTCCTCAAAGAGGGGACCCTGTCAAAACTGCTACTGCAGATTTGTTACGCGACCCCGAAGCCAAAGCCCTTGAGAGTGTTCACGAAAACGAGGGGCGAACCGGTAGCAGGGAGACCCGATAATCTTCGTCGTTTCGGTGAAATTGAATAGCTTTATTATCCCGTTAGGAAGTGCGCGCTTGGAACTCGGCTGGAGCGTGTAGCTTCAATTTATACGTATGATAAACCCCCGGGACGCGGAGTCGACGACTCGTATGATGTCTTTTTCATCTTCGAGCACGGTGTCGAACATCGGGCGAAATGAAAAATGATGAACGGCACGAATGTTTTTTTTTTTTTTTTTTTTTTTTTCCGGTATAACTCGAAGATCTGAGATCGCAGAAGTCGAAGGGATTTTCCCCCATTTTTTCCCCATAATAAGTGTCCACGAGAGACAGCCCTGCTGACCACATTTGATGAATGTCCTACGAGCTTCAGGCTCGCGGAAACGACTCGAATTCTCTGACACGCCCGCCTTCCCACTTCTACACACCATTATGTAGGCCAACTCGTGTATCGGGAGCTTCCAGTTGGAGCTTTGAATATTTCCATGCACTCGCAGAGTCTTCCCACATGCGTCGGTAGCTTCTCGGAGGCTTCGAATACATGCGTTGTTGCCGATCGCAGCCCTTCTCTCTATAGAAAAAGGAAAAAGAGCTAGCCCTCACAACCGAAAAAAGGTTCGCTCAAGGTGGCGCGAGTTCCCTTTGCGGTAACACCCCCACAGACGTATCGCGTGTCAAAAACACAAGGGCCCCTGGCGCCATCATATCGTGTTCTCTTCCTTCCTTCTTGTAAGGATCTTGCCGACGCTAGAGCTTCGGCCCTTTTTTGGCGGATATAAAAGACCGGGGAAAACGAGTTGGACGACGATTGTCCCTTATCCTCGATTGTTTATTTTGCAGACTGTTTACTTTGCCTCCGTTAATATTGGAGCCACAAGTAAACGGATTTAATTTCTCATCAACTCCTGAGCCAGCAGATCCTCCGTTCCAGGATTGTCCGAGCTCGAAGCTTCGCGTTAATTCCACTTAAAAGACACTGGAAACTCGTAAACCAGGCGAACAAACTGATTATTCAAAAATAACTATACGTCACGGACGTTACGAGGTCGGCTCCTTTAACTCTATCGTTTCTGCGGAAGGAGGTGTTGCCGTACGTCACTCTTTCATAAAAGGGCTTTCCGATCGACCACCCGTCGGTAGATTTATACTTCCGAGAGGTGTGCTCAAACGCCCCGAACCGAAAGCTATCTCACGGACGCTCCACGATCCGAGACCGCCGGGGTTAACCAGTTTTATAGACCCAAACATCACACGCACTCTTCCTGTATGCAAATTTCGTGAAATTTCATTTACCGATAGATATTACAACTTCCATCAGAATCGACGGTCGATAATCGTACGTAAGTGGATAAACAGCTTTGAGAAAAAATTGGAAAACTCCGTTCCTCGAGCTACTCGTGGGACGGCGACTAAAGAAGGGGATTTTCTCGACTTTTAACCAAATATTTAAAATTCAAAATGATCGATATTCACAAACCCTCACGAATGAGGCCGATTGATCAACTGGTATGAGTGGCTCCCAAGATCCCAACATATCCGAATATTATCGTCATCGTTGATATTCATGCAGTCCATTTTCTTGCTTGCTACCACATTTTCAAACAGTGAACGATTAAAAAAAAAAAAAAAAAAACACACCTCAAAGCATTGTTGTTCGATAAAGACCAATGGAAGACACAAACCCTGTCAGTGGTCAACTTCTTCGCGATGTGCGTGTAGCAACTCCCATAAGCAGGATCCATAATTCAGGGTGCGAAGGAGAGCTAATGGATGCGCGGATGCTCGTGTGTAATGTAACCCCGCACGTCGTTCGTTTCCCGATCCCGAGCTCCTCTCCGATTTTCTTTTTCCAGCAAGGCCGAGGCACACATCCACCAACTTGACCCCTGAACCCTTGCCTTCTTTTCCATCTGCTCGCATCGAGGGTGGCATAAACGAGAGTTTGAATTATGATTCGTAGCAACAAACGAAGCTTGTTCCACTCGACTCATGGGTCCAGGACGTCGTCAGATTGAACACTTTTTCAAATTACGATTTCATTTTGAAGGCCTGCTTTCGAAGATTCGCAGACTGAAATCTGCTGCCATCGCGAGCTGATAAATATTCTTCCGGCCATTCGTTACCGAAGTATCATCCTGCCGCGCGTGCGTATTTGGACTTGGCCATAACGCATCCATGTAAAAATCCATGAGTAGAGATATATCGAATGTGTGCGCACGGAGGAGAGTCAGTCCGGATACGGGGGATGAATGGGTTCTATTGATTCGAGTTATTAATTCCTCGTTGAAATATGGTGGCCCGAGGGTGTTTGTGGCTCTCAAGTATAACAAGATGGAAGAGCCCTCTCAGTCTCGTGCGCCCATGAGGATAAAAACATGTTGTTTTTTCTACATTACACGCTCACTACTCGTGATCACGCGATATTAATTCCGTAGTATTGATGTCGTTCTGAAACCTGGCAACATTTCCAAAACTCTTTAGTCGCACAAATCGAATAACTCTTGAGAAGGAAACTCAACGACTCCCATCGCATATCGGTTGACGATAAAAATATGGTTATTCTATTTGGCGAAGAGATTTTATCGAAGAAACCCATTTCATAGTCGATAAAGCCAAGTTCCCATGTGCACTGGAAGTTGCTGATTTTATTTTACGATTTTTCGAGCTTCTCGACCCCCCTAAATCACCTTGACACCTCGGATACTACCAGCGAGGAAGGCTTCGAACGTTCCTTCGATGTTGGTAGGAACACGATGTACGTAAATACCTGAGTCTCCATCTTCTGTCTATTCGAAGCTGTATACGAGATGCACGAACTATATTTGCAAGGAAGAACATCTTCGAGAGCTAGAGAGAGAGAGAGAAACTGAGAGTGTACGGATCACTCGCTTCGGTGTTTGTCGATCGTCCGTCGTACTCAGCAGGTGCTCGCTTTAATATTTACTGTGACCCATGAACTTAGAGCCCCGCTTCAAGATACGTTTTACCCCCGTTATGTTCCTACGAGAGAGCTTAGCGCGGATATAAAGAATGAAGCCTACATGAGAAATGTCGGAGAGACGCTATCGACACGGGCTAAAGTTTCGTGGACAACGCGAGTTCAACTCGCATGCTATACGTCCTGATATTTCCCTAGGACCGATTTACGAGTCGCCCGCATCACAGCTGTGAACGAGAAGTAACGATCTGTAAAGAGGTTTGTAAAGTTGGCGGTTAGCAAAAACCCCCCGCTGTGGGGCCTCCTTGGGTGCTCACAACACTGTCGAGAATTCACTGACCCAGGCTTTGAATACTCTGCGAACATCGATAACCCTCCATCTATAACACACCCAGCGGTTTCTTCGGGTTTCACGCCTCGGCAAACCCTCCTGCCGCAGTTTCTTTTTCTCTTTAGTTAACATCATTCGCTTCCTCCATCGCTTCATACTTTTTTCTTTATCTCGTAATGTCCGAAACAAAAATTATCAGGGAACGAATGAACGTGAACATTTACGGAAGTTCTGTTCTGGAGTCACGTTTCACGAGGATCCAATTTTAACGCCAATTTGATAACGAGATTTGGGCTTCGATACTTCGTGTTTATACCTGAAGCGGAGAAATTGTTCAGATCTTAAGTACAACGACTGCATTTTTTGATGTCGAGTAAACCTTTAATTGACGCTTTTTTTTAATTTTGTAAGATTTTTCAATCGTTTTGACAATTTTGACAAAATTGCTCCAGTACCATTTCATACGTTTATTTGTTGTTTTTTTTTCCCCCCGGAAGACCGGAGAAGCAGAAAAACTTTCACGAACGCCTACAAAAGCTGGGAGTTTAACTTATCGATAATCGGGCTGAAGATAACAGGAGAATATTCATCGAGCCAGTCAACCGTTTTATTTCTTGGCGCGATGTTCGATTGGTCGTTCGATCAATCATAATTCTCGAAAAACCGGTCGTCGGCGATTGAGACGAAGAGCGAGGTTCTCGTGAATGAATCTTCAATCAACACTTCGATCTCGATTATTCCAAAGCAAAAAAATGTCTGTGAAATTGATCCAAAACGTCGCGATTGTCGTAGCTCGAAATATTTATTTTTATCTATCCGGTCGAATCAAGAATGTACGAGACGAGAATATTTCTGCGAAGAAGAGTAGACGATTCATTTTGTGCGATGACTGCGAGATGAGCTCGTAATCAGAGACAGGAAGGAAATGAATCTCGGCGAAATGTGCGCGAGTCCCGGGAAAGGCGCGCGTTTGCTAACGCGTCTGGTTTGTCCTTCCTGTGCGAGAACACACATCCACCAGCAGGATCATCGATCATCTCGGAAAGTTGAGAAAGCGAAATCTCGTCTCTCCCACGCAACAACAGCCTCGTGTTGTGTTCCTATACAGATATCTGTATACGCGTATGCATTTATATACGAAAATTCTTTTGCTTGAGCTACATGACGAAACGGTCGAATATCGCTTGAGGGAGAATGAGCAAGGAAAATAGTGATAAGCTTCAAGACAAGAGTAAAGTAACGTTGGTCTGCGTTATAAAACATTTTTCCCTGGCCAGTGGCAGTAACTCACATCGAGGATCGTTGGATCGAAAACCCTCGAGGAGGGTCAGAAATTGTTGAGGAAAAATCATTTTGAAAATTCTTCGGCCTGATTTTTCCTGGCGCAGAGATAGAGAGCACGTAAAAACTAGTGCACCCACTCGAGCGTTAATCGTGAAAGAATCTCGAAAGACATCGTTGCTGATTGGAAGGAAAGGAGAACGAAGGAAAAGAAGAAGCCTGACAGAAAGCTACGGCGAAGTGAAAGGCAAAAGAGAATGAGTGAAGAAGCAGAGGCCCGAACGAAGGAGTAAAAGGAGGATAAAGAAGAGGTGAGTGCAGCGTAGCAGGTCTCGTCCATTGAGACCACACGCAAACGCAGAGGAATCCGCTGTTGCTTCTGCTGTTTCTGCTCTGTAGAATGGCAAAGAGGGTTTGTGCCATTGTACCATTACCGCAACACGAGCGCCGCGCGCGCTTATTTCATTCCGTGTGTCGAGCCGCCCCCTCGCCACTCTGACTTTTCTCTCTGGCTACTGCGCGGAAGACGGAAACAAAAATAAAACAACATCGAACAAAAAGGATGAAAAACGACGAGAGAGAGAGAGGAGCGAACGGCATCCATGGACCCTTCTATCGGGGTACACGCGCTATAACGTATGAATGTAACATCAGCACGCATCGCCACCAACATTTTTCATTTTGCCCAACACACAACCTCTCTCGACGAATAAAACTCTCCAACTGTAAGAAATCTCACCTCGGTATAAGCTCCCCGCAGCACCATAAAACCTACAGACATACCAACAAATATTGAACAAAAAAACATCGCTGGCTGCAAGGAAACTTTTGTCCGTTGCGCTAGCCAGCATCTTTAATCTCAGACTTTACATGCCTCGTTGCTAAAGAGTCGTTTTTGCGATTATTGGAACTCTCCCATACTAGGCATCAATAACAACCCCCGAGATTTGTGGGAGATCTCATTGTTCCGGCTTTTTGTGGTTGTGCAGACTCGCCTCCTCGCTCCTCCCTTTTTACTGGGAGATTTACAATACCGTATATTGATATCCAGTAGAGCGAATTGTTTATAAAACAGCAGTCCACGAGCAACCAAAGTTATCGCGACAGCAAAACTGAGAGGTGAAAATAAAAAATTTAACTGTTCTCAGAGACGTGACAACAACGTTTTTACAGATCGAGTTATTCAAGGATGCAAACAAAAAGTTTAGAAAAAGCATCGAATCCCAATAATGAAGGTTTACGCGATCGATTCCTAAAAAAGCCAGTTACAGATCGAATGAAGCGATCGAAATCGGAAATGCTGTAATTTCCAAAAATTTTCATAATTCTTTCTTCACGACGAGCCAAGTGACAATAATTGAATACCGAAATGGAATTTTTCTTGATATTTTTTCATGAAAATTCGTAACGGAAAGAAGCTTCCGGACTGGGACTCCTTGTGAAAAGTACAACTCAATGAACTCGGTCAAAAACTAGAATCAATAATGCCTCGCATCATCTGACAACTGAATCGAGGCAGCTGAACTTGAAAGTGCTTGGCAAACTCGCATTTACTGTTTTATCGCTTCTTCTATCAGGCACACAAGATTCATGATACTCTCTTGGACGTGTGTAATGCGTTAACATATATCTGCAGTGTCTGACAAAAACCCGGTATAATAGTTGCGAATTGCGTCAAGACAGCGAGACGAGAATCAACGATAAAGCGAGCTCATCGCTCCAGGGACTTACGGGACTCCGCGACGTACTTCCGTTTCACAGTGAAACAGTGTAACAAACGGTACTAGGAATTGCGAACGTACCACCCGCCATGGACTATATGTAAATTTCGATTGTTACCAAGGTCAGATAGTAACTCTAGTCGCAAACCGGCAAATACACGTGCGGCTATCTATAGATGTAGATGAATAAGTGGGTATATTTATACACATGGAAGGCACATAAAGAGGCAGGAGAGTTTGTTGGGCGAGCTTTGCTGAACTTGGAGTTGTGGCAGCAGGGATATTCCAGACAATCCGTGACTTCCGCAAGCGATTTTTCTGCATCTTTCGTCCTCGGTTATATCGTGAGCTAAATCTGTTTAGAGCAGCATGAATCGTATCGTTGGGTTCAAGACGAACGAATCGATGAATCGAGTCTTCTTATCCTTGGACTTGCATGCTTTTATTGATTTGGAATTTCCCTCTCTTCGATAGTGAAAAATAAAATAGAATTGGCAAACGCCTTTGGCTGGGTTAAGTTTTTTCACGTAACTGGGAATACGATGAGAAGGTTTTCGATTTTAAAAATCGATTTGTGCTCGCATCGCTAGACTCTGACTCACCTCGACTTCCAGTCGCATTATCCTTTCGTCAATCTTTCGACTTTTGACTTACATCGAGCCGAACGCAAGAAAGGATTCGAGAGAGGAAGGTAAACGGGAAGAAGGGCTTCCTGATGTTCCTCAACGTAAAATACTCTCGTCGATACTCCCACGAGGTACCGAGCGTGGGCTACGAGACAATCGCCACCTACAACATTCTCATTCCAGTCTGCGCCGAAGGGCCTGGGTATTCTTATATTTATGCAGTTCGTATGTGAACTATACCAGGAACGATAATATAGTAGCTGATGTGGGGTCCACTTGGGAGATCGAAGATTTACGATTTTTTTGAATCATTGCCAATTAATTAAGTTCACGGAGATGAGGAGTGTTGGCAGGCACGGGGATGGGGATGCTGATCATAACGAGAGGCTGAGCGTGCCCTTTTCCGGTCCTTGGGCTGCATCAAATTTCAGGCCCGAAGAGCTGCAGGAAGAAAGCTAAAAAACAATTGCTAGATCAATCAATCCATCAAGATGGCGTGGGCGGAAAAAATGCGTCAAAAGACTGCTCGTTCGAGGAGAAGCCTCGTGAACGAGAATAATGAACAAACTAATTTTTGGCTGCTCCGAAATAAAACTTGAGAAAAAACTGCGGCTAATTATCATCGACACGAAGAACGTCAGTTGCCAAGCTTATTGACGCTGGCAAAGGGGCGGGAAGAGTCAACATACTTGCGTGACGTCAGAGCCATTGAGCCACAGAAAAAATAAGTCGAGAATTACTCGGCGATACGGGGCGAGTTTCTTACTCGCCTGCGCGTCATGGGTGGCCCTTTCTCGGTCTATTTTTTCCTCGTTGCTGCCTCCCCACCAACAAGGATACTTTCTCGTTGCTACAACGAGATGAGAAGGAAAAAAATGAAAGCCGGATGATATTTGGTTGGAAGGGCTCGTGATTCCTCATTGATCCACTGAATCGTGTCGAAATTTTCAACTTTTACACCCGGCTCAGTGGCCCATCAGCTGAGACCAAGTGGATCTCGACGATCTCCATTCGCGATAGATATTTTCATCCGTAACGATCGAAGAGGTTCTGGAAGAAAAGTTAAGAAACTGGTAAAAGGGAGAATCTTCAAATTTTTATGAGCCGTGTACGCATTCGATATATCAAGAAAGCATTTTGCCATGTGGCCAACAGCTTTTTGGACAACGCCTGACCCGAAGAATCGTCATTTGAGGCACGCCGGTCGAGGAAAAAAGGGAAAGACATGACTCCGTTCTCGGTAACAGGAAATTAATGTACTTTGAAAATTAATGATCATGCGGTGTTTTGTCCCTGATATGTCTGGCTCTTTCTCTTCCTTTCACATACTCTCTCCGCTCCCGAATCCTCTCTTTCCGCTCCAATTGCGACGAGGATCTTCGACGACCTAAGAAGGGGGCGCTCCTAGTCCTAACCTCGGCTGCTTCAACGTGACGACTCTCACGGTCCATCTAAATTTAGGTATGTTTTTCACGCAGATCCGTGGCCTCCTTTCTATGTGCGGTCTCTTCGATTTGTTGAAATCATTTTTTTTCGTGTGTGAGGTTCATCCGGTGGCAAATAAATATTTTTTCTCGTTCAACCCTTTCTTCGAAATTCCGGCAACAGTCTCGAGGGCCAACGAATCAAAAGGGCATAAAAATGTAAGCGGAGCGAAGGAACACATGGAGAAATTTGAGAGCCAAATTTGAATATGATTTATCGATGAGCTCTTACAAAATAAAGCACTAAAAACGAGCTAATTTCATTCGCTTCAAACCTGCGACTAGTTTGAAGTTTGAAAGCCTCACGGTCGCAACGAACTCTCGGAGTCTCGGGATGTTTTCTTCTTCTTCTTATTTTTTTAATTTTTTTAATTTTTTTTTTTAAATTTGTTTTATTTTTTTCGAGAAAGACAGAACGAGTAGACACACACGGGCGTTGCAATAAATTCAGACGATACGGCAAACACACTCGTGGCGAGTGGCGAGTGTATCGAAATCTCGAAACCCTAAATCAAGATGAGAGCAACGGGGCAACAAAACGGATGAGAGAGCAGAGAACGAGGAACGAGAGAGCGAGACATAGAAGGCTCATTCCTCGCTGCCTCGCGCCGCACTCCGCGTATATTTATTCTTTTCGTTCGCCGCTTTTCTCTCACTCGAAAACGATCACGCGCCCCTTCATATACTGTGTCTGGATAAATAAACAAACACAGATTAGTTTCTCGAGCGAGAGGGTAGAGCGTAAATCATCGAGAGAGAGACTCGTTACCGGCATGCATCTAGACAGAGGTAAAGCACGTAGATAATATCCATATATGTTTTTATAGATACAAATATAAATATAAACACGTGTATTCGATGGGAGATCATTGGCGATTTGTTGCATCTACGATGTATAGAAAAAAAGATAAAAGAGAGAGAGAGAGAGAGAAAGGATCGAAGATAAACTTCTTATATGGAGTTGCGGAGGAGAGTGAGCCTATCGAAGCCTCCATATCTATGATATCATATATAAACACAAAACTTAATTTATCTCAGGATATTCTTAGACTCGACTGGCTTTTGCATCATCCTTGCAATTATTACCTTTGAGAATCGGCTAATCAATTTCTTTTTTCTTCTCCCGCGCACTGATGCATCGCTTCCACATTTTGCCCTCGAGAAAACATGATAACGGTTGTGCTGTGGAATTCTGTGTGCACGCATAGATCGGGCAATATGTAGTTAAGTTATAACCGTGAGTCATGAAACTCCATTATTTTTAAATAGTATATAACGTAACGAAAATAACATTTTACCTATATAATTGCAACGAGGATTTATCATTCATTGAGAGTTCGTGAACTCTGATCTTCTTCGAGGGGAGCGAAACAAGTTTCGTCGTAATTTTCACGAATCTCTGAGAAATTCGTGATAATTCGATATATAAATTTATTCGCTCGTTGTCCCTGGAGATGAAATTCTGTTAAAATTCAACGAAGAGCCAAGATTTTATGAAAGCATATTGATATAAGCGGATGAACATAAAGTTGAAAAAAGTTAATTGGAAGCTAATTTCGATTAACAGGATCATCAGAAAATTGCGTTCAAGTGAGGTTCATCACGACGTGCCTCGTCAGACCAAGCATTCTTTTAATTTGTGCGTGGACCGTGCGCCACTATCGCTTCGAGTTACGTGATTAAGCCGTAAAACGCTCTCGTTAAACAAGTCTACAATAATCGAACGGTTCGCGGTTCAGTAGGAAAACACACGTTCGCTTTCGCCAATGAACGTAAACGCGGTGGCATATATAATCGATGGAATCACCACGTGGAAGGGCGCTTCGCTTCGTCGTATGATCGGACGAGACGCCGCGAAGCGCGAGTTACGTGGATTGTGTGCACCTGTGCGTTAATGGGTGGACTTCGATGATGGAACGAGGCCACAGATATTCTAGCATAGACCACTCGCACGAAAATGTACACGCGAAGGCACACATATTGGGATTTAATCTACATGCGCGCGTACAATGAAGTTTGCGTTGTTTCGATGTTGCAGTATCAAAGTGCAGACGAGGCAGGTACAAAATTCACGCATATACAAATACGCTGAATAACTAACGAGAATCTATCTCTTGCTTTCTCTCTCTTGCCTATAAGCTGCCAATTAACAAGCTCCGAGTCTTACACGAGATCGGTCATCAATTAATTTAAATTCGTTGCTTGGCAGCCCGCTTGCCGCTCCTCCACAACGTCGCTTGTCCGTCGCGCAACGTGATTCGTCGTTATAACTACCCTGGAGAGACAGATTTTCATCCCCGTATTCATTTTGACATCATCCACCCTATTTCATCGTCGAGCCTGGACGCGATCTATCGCTTGTGTACATCGAAAATCCTCGCTCGTCCTGGTCCGCTGGTTCGCAGGTGGCTAAACGTTCGCTGATCCACCTGACGGCCCTCCGCTCTTCGCTCATAGCATCGTCCACCCAAACCATCTGCCTCCGCGTGGGCATTAAACCGTCCTTTGATGTTTTTCATGAGATTCTAGATTGTTGAATAATGCACGGACCTCGAAATGTAAAATGAAATGATGCATATTTGGATCGCCGTATAATAATGCATCAGTTGCTCCCTTTTTAACGCAATTTGCTGCGAGTACAAAGATGCGATTTATTCTTATGACGTACGATAAACTGATTAAGTTTTTCTTTCCATTTACTTTAATTGCTTTAACAATGTACGATTAATTAAACGCTGTTGGATTTTCGAGTTGGTATTATTTTTTTGTATTTTATCACGATTAAGCAACGTCGTAAAGCACAGTTTTAAGGGCAATTAATTTTCCTTCTTCCACGTATGAGACTGTTGAAATATCGCCATTCCTTTTTCAGACTCTTTGCAGCAAATGTAAAAGGCGAGAAGATAGAGAATAAGTAAGCAATAATCGTGGACGTGACTATCACTTGAACATTTCTTACCGAACGCACCCAACTGCTACCGCATATTTTATCCATTTTAAAAATGAACTATCGCTCCGCGTACTCAGAGAAATCGGCTCTTTCCCATCTGCCGTCAACTTAAAAAGCCTCCGCTCGAGTTTCACACTCTTCGAATGGTCATTTTAACTCGTTGGGCGAAAACACTCAACGAGCATAGCCGCTGCACCAGCATGCGCGTCTTCAAAACCTTTGATGTTTCGTTTTCTAAGATTTCGTAACGAAGCAGTCATTGCTCCTCCGTTTGGACTCTCGCGCGTGTGCGAAATGCGACGAAAACGGTCAAATAAAATGAATAAAAATGGCTTTTTTCACGCTTCTCTTCAAAGAGCACTTTTTCAGTGCGTGTCACGGGAAATTTATTGAAAGGCGTTCTCACCCGTAACATTTTCATACTTACGTGTACGCACCTAAAAACCTGAGTATTCACGAACCGAAAAAGTTTATCTACAAATTCACCGAGTTGCATTTCAACCTGAAAAAATCATTTGTGCACATATTTCTATGAAAATACACAATTGCTGAAAGTAAATGCACAAAACTGGCTCATCGAATCCAGATGAATAAAAAAAAATCTACAACCGCTGAAGACGAGCAGAAATTAGCAGACACGCTCGTAGAGTATTTGGAATCCGAATGCAGAGAAAACACGAAGGCGATCTTTGACAACGAAGAATTACGTCAAAATTAATCGTGCGCGCAGTCCCAACGATTAAGACACGACGGTGTAAAACTCTCAGTCTGAAAAAGCATTAATGAACATAAATATCGATGTACGCCAGTGTATCAGTATTTATATACGAATAGATTGAAACACGTGAGATCATTACAGTTGTTAATACGGTGTTATTCTATTGGTGCGTCCGGGGAAAACGAGCTGGCACCAGCGGAGCGTAGAGAGCGCCACCGATAAACGATTCCCCGTAATAATTAATTTCAATTAATTAGCCGATGATCAGGTCGACGTTGGAGGCGATAAATGCGAAGAGAGTACACCGCGGAGCGGTGCAGCGTTGGTGGGCATCGAGTAATTCTTGCGTCACTCTCTCCCATCACGGACGATTTGTTACGTATCAACGAACTAATACTTTATGTGCCTACATAATAAATAAATATCCAAGTATACGGATGGAGATGTGAGTATCGTAAAGCCGGTGTACAGCAGCTGTGAGATTGGAAGCTATCAGAAGAGCCGATGTCTCCCGATGCGGATCCTTGACCCGGCGTTTTGCTGTTCCGAACGCTGGCCCCCTGCTGCTTTCTTTTTCATCGCGGGTGTGTTTATGTGTGTTACGTGTGAGTGTTAAATCAGGAGAAACTGGTGTGAAACATAGTCGAGATATTGACACACCTTGAGTGGCTTCGAGGCACGTACGAGAATGATGAACTTGAATTATGTAAATCGATAGAAATAGGGAGATACGATCGACAAATAGAGGCTCTGATAAACGTTCTATTTATACACTAAGTCGATCATCGAGGTGTTTGGAAGCTTTTATTAGCACTGCTGCATCCAGGTGCGACTGTTGCATGAAAAAATAATGTTTGATCGTTCTTTTTTCTTTTTCAACGTCAATGACTCGTTCATTCACTCGCTTTTTTCCGGTTTTTAATCTCAATTCCTCAAGAATTGTACTAACGACACATTTTTCTTCACCGTTTGTCTGCTACGTGTGCGATCGTTTTTTGATAAATATGCAAATGAGCGCATTACAGCGAGCCGTGTCTCCTGCACTTGTCGCTCTTTTTACCCACTTTTTATCTCCGCCTACCGAGTTAGTTTTGAGCGGTGGTGCGTGCGGTCACGTCGTATCGCTCGGAGATACAACACTCGGCGTCTCGCACCCGTGTGTGTCTGTACATCAATCCGCAAAAATCCTCGGGACCAGAAGCAGCCAAGAGATGGGCGAGACACAGTGAGAATAACGAGAAGAAAGAAAGTTCAGGGTTAAGCATCCCTGAAACTTGAGAATGAAACAGAGAGAGGAGAGAGTGAGAAGGAGAAGCCTTCGTGTCAAGATCTGCTTGTAGAAAGCAATAGCTCTAATTACTCACGAGTTACAATATCGTTTGTTTTATTCTTGTGAGAAAAAACGACTGGATTTATCATTAGCCACATTCCGTCGACACTCCCCCAAGCATTTGTCTTTTCTCTCGTAAAAATGATCGCTGCCAATGAGTATAATGTTCGTGCGACGTGTTCCAGGATTAGTTCGAGTTGTACGAATCCTCGGAAATTTGAAAAATGTCAATCGACAAAACCTCGTTTCTTGTCCTCATATTTTGCTCCACTTTGCTCGAAATAAGAGGCAAGTAGAACAAGCCCATTTGCAAAATATAAGTCGAGAGCAAATCGCGTTCCGAGTAGTGCCAGTTGGTAGCGAGCCTTGTAATCGTACGTTAGAATTGTCGAAGAGGCAAAAGCCAGTGTTTCGCATCAAATATTGGCACGAGAAAAATCTCTCACGGTTTCTCTATAACTAAGTATTTCGTGAAGTGTGGTGAAACAAAAAATTTGTATGACAATTTTAGGCGGACTTGTACACCCTGTGACATCTCGCTAGCTATTAGGGTGACTCGCCGCGGCAGGTGCAACATCGCTCACTGTCCTCCGTCCATATATTCAAATACAAACGTCTCTCTCTCTCTCTCTCTCTCTCTCTCTTTCTTTCTTTCTCTCTCCTACCGGAGACAATTCACTTTTTCGCTCTCAGTCTCTCAGCCTTTTCTTCCCTGGCTCTCTTGGAATCCTCTACAACCCCTTAGCAGGGCGTTACGCGCGCGCGCCACCCGGTTGTAGCTTCTCGAGATGCGTTTTCCTTCTGTTTTTTTTTCGTGTTGTTTCTCCTTTCTTTTTTTATATTTTTACTTTTATTTTATTTTATTTGATCGCACGCGCGCCCTGCCGGCCCGACGCTGCGGCGACACACAGAGAGAAACCGCCGCGAAGTGCACTGCGTGAACCGCTAATTAGCCCCGGAGTTTGCGAGAAAGGGAGACAGAGCGATAGAGCTTATACTGTGTGTACAGCGGGGATCCGTGGAATCCACGGTTGTTTGTCACCCGCTTGTGGCCACACTGCCGCGCTTCTCGCGCGCGTGCGAAAAGACACGCCAAGCAAGAGGGAAGGAGAAAAAGCGAGGAGGAAGATTGGAGAAAAAGGAAATGGGAAAGGGAACTCTGGAGAGAGAGAGAGAGAAGGACGTTACTCAACCCTTTTTCATCTTCAGCTGCGCAGCACCGGTTGCACTTCTTTTCGTGTCTTTTGATTCTTCGATTCTGCCGAATATCCCAGGAACTCCTGACAATTTTGGATGACTCGAGGCGCTGCGCCTTGAAGTCTGCGACTCCCTGTTGAAGCCAAGTCGAGCAAGAGCGAAAGATCCAACACGAGAATGAATTTGAATACGCGGCCGCATTGTCCGGAGGCATCGGTCCGTAGGGAGCTTTGAACACCACGAAATAGAGGGCGCTTTGAAGGTGACGCTTATATAAGCACGCACGCGAAAGAGGCCACGGTGCGGCTTCCTTCGACCAAACGATCTCAGCTTCCTGTCTTGACGCCTCATCGCGAGCGCTCCTTTCCTTTTTTAGCATCTTCGATCAAGCCGAAGGCTCCCGTCGTCATTTCATAACAACAACCCTAACTTCGTTCCTCGGCCTCTGGACTTTTGGTAAAAATCCTCGCTATCGAATTATGGATTCCATCGCCGGAGGTTCTTGGGCTTTATAAAAATCGTTGTAAAACGTTTTCGCAGCTCCATCTTCATTCACCTCAGCCCTCGAAGATCCACCGAGTGGCGATTTGTTTTTTGTCTCTCTGCCCCCACTGATCGTCATATACAAATATTCGAGAGTTCAATCCGAGGACATGATCGTTTGGGGAGGAGAAAGAGAGAGAGAGAGAGAGAGAGACAAAATAAAAGTGAAACGAAGAGCGATCGTTTTCTTGACGTGTTAAACGTTGTTCTCAATCCTGTCGACGATGAATGAGAGAGTGAAAAGGCCCGAGAGGGGGGGGGGGGGGCGAAACGACGACGAGGAAGGATCGGTCCGTTCCTATACGATGAACGCTCATTCTTGAAATCGATGAGGCGTGAGCCGGGGACACCCGACGAGGAAGAGTGACAGGGCGAGAGAGAGAGAGAGAGAGAGAGAAAAAAAATGGTGAATCAGATGAGAAGAAAAGAACGCGAGGTCCCTAGCAGATCGTCAACTCTGTCGAGAGATCTTTCTTTGCGATGTCCCATCCGCGTTCTTCGTCTCTCAGCGTCCCCGTGGATCTCGCGCTGTCGATAACGGCGATGATCGATGCCCTTCCCAGCTCGACGGAACGATCGCGTCATGCGCTCGAAATACCGGATAAGAGAAAGAGAAAGCGAAATAAAAAAGCGGGCAACTGCGGGGACACTCGATATCTCGGGGACGATGCGACAAAGAGGGCGAGCTCACGATCGCTGAAACCGATCGCGACTCTCACTCGTCGTTTATCCGTACAGTCGGCCGAGTGAAAAGAGACATTATCGATTCACGGCTCAATTTCATAGATGCATCATAATTTATGAGTCCTCGAGTCGATGATCCTGCGCCTCCTACACTTTTTCCCAGTCTCAAGTAAGAAAACCTGGGACGTTACATTGTCGCTGTTATCAAAATACGAATAAAAAAAAATCGCAGTTTATCGTCGATTCTAGCATCAGCGATTCCGCGTTTGAGAGCGATCGACCAATTAAGCATCGAAGCCGACTGTGCAATAAACTCAGCCTAATAGCCTCCTGCCTATAATTACGAGAGTGCGGGGCTAAAAAACCATTGTCCAGAAACACCTAATCAGCGATCAAAGTTCTGGGTGCAATCCGGCTGGAAACAACGAGCCTGGAGAATGGATGGCTTAAGAAAAATGGGAAAAAAGCGTCTTCCGCCCCTCGATTATCCCGTAATCCAAATATGACCACCGCCTCGTTGCCTACAATGCATCGATTAGGAAACAAAAAAGAAAAACAATTGTATTGGCTCCGAAAGGAAAAACTCTCGTGCCCGTTCTCCATTGTGATCGCGATCGTCCTGATCAATTCGCTGGCGGTTTATCACGTGGACTTATGCAACTAATTTATAAGCAGTAAAAGTGGCAAGCGAGCGCGGCGGCACGAGATTGCTTTCTCGCTGAGTGTGCACCTCGTCCGATACTTGGAAGCTCATTCGCGCTGCATGTGTGTGAGCGCCGGGGCTCGTCCTGTCGATCTGGGACGATTGCAGTGGGCGTGGTGGAACCGCGATCTTGTCGTGTTGTTGCACGTACCACCACGTACAGATGCCAATATCTGCATTGATCTATAAAGGTATATAAGATACTTATTTGTAAGGTCGAGTATAGCGCAGCAACAAATGCGCGAGCTCTTCTCTCGCGGATCAGCAAGGAATCTAAAGATCCTCCATTCACGGAGGCTTCCCTTAGCAGCTACTTTGGCGGCAATGCAACAAATGCCCGGTGGCTAATTAAGATCGTTGGAATTGAACAACGTTCGTTCGTGGGAAACACGTTACGTGGAAAGCATCTTATAAGCATCTCTCTCTTGCCTGGCCGCCTGCCTCCCTCCCTTTTTCTCTCTCTCTCTTTTCACTGTGTTCAAAGACGTCTTGTATGCCGCTTATTTCCCTCCCTCTCTTGCAGCCTCACCAACGAGCGTAGCGAAGCAAATTGTACAACATAAATATCGCAGGTACTCGTACCTCCGCAAGTACGAACCTCCCGAGTGTATATCCCGATATATATCTATAGGAAGAAATATCTGCGCTGACTCCGCCGCCTGATACAACGTAAGTGAGTCCGCGATAATCGTACCTATATACCGCGGAGCCTCTGCGTAGGAATCCCGAGCTCTGCGTGGCTCTTCCGAACATCATCCGAGAATCCACGTCCAAACATTCTCCATCGACGCATCCAACGGTCTCTGGAGACTTCCCGATCGCGGCGCGTCTTTTTTACACCTCCCCGCGCACTCGTATCCCAAACGGCCTTCGTCGTTATGTTTCCGCTCTCGTTTATTTGATATCGTGTAAAGTCGACTCCTGTTCCAAGGAGAATTTTCAGCAGCGATGTAAAGAAAGTACGCGTTGCCAAGTTTCTTCGTTTGCTGCACCTATTATTTCTTTGGGCTTTCAAACTAAAGTGTTACCAGCCTCGAACTGTCGTACGTTGCCATTCGAATTTTCTTAAGCCCTTAATCGAAGAATACTTCGGGGGGACTTTAGGGAATGCTTCAAAAAACAAACGAAATGAGGACATTTTTTAACTTCGTATCCAACACAGGATTTAATCGCGTGGATGAGGAGGAAGGAGGCAAGAAAAAAATTAATATCCAGAGCGAATATTGTCAAAATATATTCAATGCAAAAAGGTCATCTTGTAAAATTAGACAATCGTTTCGTTCCGTTGTTACACTTTAATAGTTTTACCATAGTACTTTTATAATAACGATGAAACGTTATTACCATTTTGTTTTTAACTATTACGACCGCTACCTAATGCAATTATTAATTTCGTCCCTAAAAAAAAACCTAGCGGTGTGTTGTTTCTTTGTATATATACGTGTGTTGAGTGTAAGTTAATTCGTTTTTTTTTTTTCGTTTTTTATTATTATTTTTTTTTTGTTTTTATGTTCTTAACAAGTTGGAGGAACGTATTTTTTATTTACAGATTTATATTCATGTTTATATATATATATATTTATTCTTTATTTATATTTATAGGTTCTATACGCAGTGAAATTGTCGCGCGGCCCATGCTCCTTCGGTTGACTGGATTCGAATATAACTTTTTACTACTATAATTACAGTGTTGACGGTCGCGCGTTATTTTCTCATTACTTTTAATCCTCTTCGCTTATTTTCGTACCTTTGAATTTTTCACATATATTCTATATATCTTTAAAATACATTTAATAAATATTTATCGTACCACATCGATCGAGAACACCGGCTAAATTGTACTGCTGAAATTTTCAATATCCACTGCAACGAGATTTAAATCGATTGGTCGAAAAGCAGCTTTATCGATAATTTTCAATCGCAAGTGCCGGAGCGAAGCGACACACGAATGACGTACGGGGATGTAAAACATTGAAATACTTCGGATGATGAATAAATATTAATAATAAATATTGAAAATGTATTTCAACAATAAAAACGAGTCGTTGAATTCGATCGAAAAAATACGAAAGATGGATCTTTCCTTCATTTTTTTCATTCGCAACCAATTGTATCACACGCTCTCTTTCAGAATCAACAAAACAATAAATATTCATCGTTCGCGCACACACACACATACGTTTGTTCCTGCAGACGGTCATAGCCTTTCGCGGGATTTCATTATTTTTCGTCGAGGAATCATTCCTTTTATCCGATTTCATTTCTCATCGCATATTATTCAAGGAAATTCATTACGTCTCGGGGGTAGACTCGATTAAAAGTAAAAAACAAAAAATCTCTGGCCTGCTGAAACGGGCTTGATACGTCCGAGACCACGTTCCCGTGTCTCGTTCTACAATAAATATATATGCATATATATTTATATTCATATGTATAAGAGTCTATCGCTCGCTATGTTATTTTTATTCATATACATAATATAGTACAGCGTGATGTCTGAAGTTTGTTTGTTTGCTTTTTTTTTTTATCATTTTTTTTATTTTTTTTTTTTTATTTTATTTTATATGATCCTCAGGCAGTCCATTAAAGTTCTATTTCAAGATATTTCTCACCGAAAAACCTTGGAATTTTTCAATAAATATTCACAGCGACAATTGAAACACGTGGACTACGAATAAACGATCATTATAAGGGTCCGTGTTTCTCTCACCTTGTTCTCGACGAATAAACGTCGTTTTCTTTCCGTAACGGCGACTGAGAGTCGGACTTGAGTACAAATTTATTTGTACAAAGACCCATCTTTTTAAGGGGCACAACGAAATTGTTCGTTTCGAGTCAACTTTTCGGTAGCCACCAGTTCGAAAAAGAGGGAAAACCTCCGAGTCCCGATGCGCGAAGGTCCAGAATGGGAGCGGCTGATCGGCTCGCGGTGTGGATTCGAATGTGGAGGCAAAAAATTCATTTTCGATTCGCGTACTTTCGTGATATTCTTATTTTCATGAGGCCCTTGAACGTGTTAAACCCGCTTAAGAAGAACATCACGGCCATCACGCGCAGTCCAAGGAGGCGAGGGACGCAGGGCTGTGAGATCCGCCGAGCATGAATGGCGGACTCATCGGTGGTCCACCGCTGCCGGCGCTGTTCCCGTAAAGCTCAAGGTCGCCGATCGAACCGCCGTCGACACCGCCGCACTTGTCCGATTTGCCTTCTTGCTTGAGCACCATTCGCCGCCATTTTGCCCGAGCGTTTTGAAACCACACCTGTAACAGAGGCGAAACCAAAAAAATTGCAGGGTCAAGAAAGCCAGAGATCATTGAATTTTTTCATTGGAAAAAGCGATGGAAACTCCCTCCGAGTTGTTTGTTTAAATCAGGAACGGCGAGGCAGCAAATCAACTGAATTTTCGTTGCCGCCGCCCACATGGACTTTTCGACCTTCAAAAGCGTGAAGAGCAACAGAGCGGCGCGTCCGTTTCACGGATATAAAGAGCTGTCGAGATAAACGCACAATCGGTTTCCGGTGGCCGTTTGATTTCGCGACTGCGCTCTTATCATCATAGTAACACACTGTTAGAAAGATTTATTCCGAGGTCCGCTCGAATGAAGCAGCGTGTGCAATGGGGCCAGCGAGAAGCACCGGGTTTCTCTGTAGACGGGAGAAATGTCGATATTCGCGTTGCCAGAGCAAAGAACAATCGGGAGGCAGAGGCGAGTCGCCATTTTCATCGGGGGGGGCTAACATCGCCTCTCGTCTTATATACATCCGCGCGCGCGGTGAGCAATGGCTAAAACGTGTGCGGCGGTAAGAGTTACCGCACATTGAAACGAGGCTATCGCCGCACGAGAGCAGATGGACGCGAAGAAACGCGGGCGACGAGGAAACAAACGAAGGAACGAGAGAAGAAAGAGAAAAAGAGAGCGAGTTAACCAATAGGGACGGTCGCGATGGTGAATGTCCTACACATTAACGTATATATACGTGCATATGGATATGTATCAAATAAAGCCGTATATACATGGCCGTATATATGAGTGTATAAAGGGAGAAAGAAGAAGGAAAACGGGCGCGAAAGCCACAACGAAGAAGGAACAACTCCCTCGCGTTGCGGCTGCTGGTGTATCATACGATAGTATGGGTTTAAGGTAGGTGAGCCACCGAGTATTCGCGCGTCTCGCCGATCAATATCAACCAAGATGGCGGTAGCTCAAGACCCCTTGGCTCCGCCGAATACAATAGCTGTGGTCCTCTCTCGTTCTTTCCCTTTTTTCCTCCTACTGTATTCCCTTCTTGTGCCAACGTCTCTTTCTCTCTCTCTCTCTCGATCTCTTTTACCTTGTTTTTTCACCGCATCCCCTCCACCGCCCTTTTTTCACCCATTCCTTTTATATTTCCTCCCTTTCCAACGTTCTCGTTGCCCTCACAGACACTCCCACCTCGAAAAACCCCCTCTTATATATACTCCTCTTATTCACCCTTGTATATATTCGCGCCCGAGTGCTCAAGCTCTTCGAGCTTTTCTACGTGTTCTCGCTCGCTGCGTCTCCCTTTCTTTCTTTCTTTCTTTCTTTCTTTCTTTCTTTCTTTCTTTCTTTCTTTCTTTCTTTCTTTCTTTCTTTCTTTCTTCTCTTCTTATTTCATCCTTTTCCTTGGGCAACCTTTTCTCGTGTTTCTTTCACGTTTTTTTTTTTGCGAAAAATGAAGAAAAAAAATCATTTTTCAACGCACATGCTTTATGTGGGGTACATAAGTCGGGTACGTACTCACTTCCCAGCCACGTAATCCAACGCTACTATCTTTTCTCGTCTATCCACTGCATCTATAGAGCCACGGTGTGTGCCCTTCCCAACCCTCGATGTCGAGGCCTCGAAATAAATATCCGAAGAACCCTTCAACGGAGAATAATGAAATACTCATTCTTCGAGCTCCCGAGAGAAAATGCGGAATGGAGAGAGACCGCTGAGCCCGAGACACGGCGGATGCCTCGTCGCCTCCTCTACAATCGCTGGCTTTCACAGTCTTATTTGGATTCGTTTTTAAACGCATGAAGAAATAATGCTGAGAAAGAGTAAAAATCGAATTTTCTCGACGTTTTCTCTAATTTAGGAACGCGATTCATTTTTGTAAACTCGATTTTTGATTTTATCGTTTCTTAAATCGAATTGAAAAATAATGAAAAATGAGAATCAACTGCGCCAGTTTGAAAAAGACTTGAATTTTTTTGACGATTCCAGTGAACACGGAAGCATAAACCGGTGGACGTATCGCGAAGTGCGCGAATGTGGAAGCTGGAAAGATTTGATAGGAAAGCAACGACTCGGAAAGCGAGCGAGGATTGGCCATTCGAATGTAAAGCGACTAAAAATATGGTAAAAAAATGATTAAAACAATAATGTAACGCGATGCTTCGAGCGTTTATATACGTATGTGGTTTTCGAGCAGCGGCGGAAGGAAGTGGAGAAGATGGCGGCTTCCCTCTCCATTTAATACGTTCGTGAGTTTCGTATTTGCATGCTTTTATCTCTTGACAGATAACTGATAACGCCGGGGCGCTCCGCGACACTTGATACTCCAATTGCTCGACAAAATGTATTATTTATAACGGCCACGAGATCTGAGCCCAGGAAAAACAAAATGGAGGCGCCTGGTCGCGCGATCAAAATTGCGAATGCAATTTTCGAGAAGCGAGCTCCGGCGAGTCTTCAGTCTCCTCAAAAAGTTCATCGAATCAATGAGAATGCAGAACAAAAGTTACGAGCAGCCCACGCGCAGTAGAATCATCCTCGCCAAAAGTAGCAAAATCGTTAAGAGCCCAAATTTCTGTTGAATCTGTCGCGGTGCCGACCCAAACGGCTGTACCAGCCGGAAGTGTAACGGCCACGTTGCTCGAGTTCGTTCGAGTAAGAAAAGAGAGAACGAGTCATAAGAGATGTGACGGTGTCATTGCAGCAGAGAGCAACACAGCTAATCCAATGAAGCGTGTGTATCAGGTGGCGAGTAAACTGAGCGTACAATTATACAGAGACAGATGTGGAACAAAGAGAGAGAATAGAAAATATTACGGGCATCGGACTCTGTTAAGAAGAAATATAAAAAGTGATAAAAATAAGAAACAAAAAGAAAAATATTGTTTCGTGGGTGTACGTGTGCGAGTCATTTTAACGAGGTCTCTCGTCATAAGCCAACGCCGCGCGGCGCGTTGTTACAAGCTTTTTCGTATATAGTTGCTCGGCAGTTTGGAGATTCGAGCGTAGAGTCAGGTTGACGGAGTAACGCGCAGCAACATCGAAAAGTAGAGAGTTAACATGACTCCATACATACATGTATTATTATACGTCGTACTTTTCTTTCTCTTTCTCTTTCTCTTTCTCCGTCTGTCTGTATCACGATAGCCGAGATGATTTTTGGGACGACGACGACGACGACGACGAGAGTTCTCGCGTCGACGGAAATATCACACATGTAAGAGAGAAAGAGCAGAGTGCCAGGGGGAGGAAGGAAAGGAATTGAAGAGAGAAAGAGTCTTCTCTTATTCTGTGATGCCTACGGCATTCAGTTATTCAGACCCGGCAGCGAGAGCACAGCCGTTAGTTCCCGTAGTAGACACTCTCTGGGACCCACTAATTGGAATAGCCTATATGGGTGTAGTACAAAAAGAGAGAGAGAAAGAGAGAGAGAGAGAAGGAGAGAGACAAACTTTACTGAGGGAAGTGTCGCGCCCGTGAATATTTTTATAGGGTCGCCCGAGCGCCCGCGCTTCACAAAAAGACGAGCACAGAGTCGATCCGTCTTCCAAGAGTGTGTTACGGTTCGTCTCCATTGAAGTCGTAGTTTATAAGCTTGTGGCACCCACCAAATGTTCTGAGATTCACCACATACGTGTGTGAATACGACCTCTTATTATTCATTCACTTTTCCTTCGTATTTAATGTTTCTTTTTATTTCAACTTTCATTTTCACGCATCTATTTTTTCCGCTTCACAAAATTCGCTGTGAATTAACCGAATAAGTGTGACTCAATTCGTCGGGGATTTTGAGAATTGACATTTGAGTGGAGCGAGACTACCACGTGCGATTATATATCTTAAATTGAATTCCAACTTGCGAAGCCAGAACAACGAGAACAAACAGAATTTCGTGTTTATGCATAAATATCCAGCGGGTTGATGGATTTTTGTCGAAATATATTTCGTTGATGCATTCCAAATGAATTTCTCATCGCCAGATAGTAAAAAAACATGGAGATCAAAAAAATGATTGTGGCGTTTGAAAACGTTGAAGAAAGTCAGACCGAGAGATTGTAATTGTAAAAAACAACGATCGTTACCTGCAACACCCTCTTTGGTAATCCAGTCTTCTGTGACAACTGTTTGAGATCTTTCGCGTCAGGATTGTGATTGATAGCGAAGTAGCTCTTCATGGTTCTGAGCTGATGATGTTTGAAACTCGTTCTCATGCGTTTAGTCCGGCTGTTAGAGCCGGGCATGCCAGGAGTGCCTGGTCCGCCTCTGCCAAAAGGCATGTCGATGTAGTCCGAGTTTAGATCTGTAACGTCGAAACGACACAAAATATTCAAACTTCAATTCTCCCAAAATCGTATCTCATTAATCTTACGTCCTGAAAAAAAAAAAAAAAAAAAAAAACACCCCAGAAAATACAAAACTTCGAATCATCGCAGGTCTTCCCCACTCAACGAAACTGCACGATTCGAACGTCGCTACAAATCCAAAAAGATTTGATAACCCTTTTCACAGGGGGAGACGCAACCCAACGTTTTTCGAGCACGCCTTCGTGCAGCAAGCTCGGAATAATGTTCGACATTCAAGATGTATCTTGTACTTGGTAGAGCCACCATTATCAGCAGCATAGAGTTGTAATTGCTCGTGTATATACTCGAGTCTTTTGTCTCTTCCATTACCTTATCACTCTCCGACTATATTCCTCCGTTTCTCTTTCATCCCTTTCTCTCTCTCTCTCTCTCTCTCTCTGTCTCATTCTTATTTTTCTTTCTTCGTTCGCATCAATGCCTCCTTCCTCTCTCATTCCATGGTTTGCACTTTCGCGAAGCTAATGAGCTGTGATACGCATCAAACAGTTAGCTACTAGTCGTCATCGTGTATATATCTGTAGACGATTGTATGGTATGCATGTATAGAAATACACGGGGAAGTCTGCGGGGTAGTCTAGGTACTGAGAAGGCGCGATCGCGAGCGCGCTTCCGACGGTTCTTCGCTTCGTCTCAAGCCATAATTACCTGTGGTTCGCTCTATCTCCCTATCTCACTTTTCTCCCCCTCCCCACTTCTCTCTTTCTTCCTCTCATTCGTCGTCGTCTTATTCGTAACACGATGCTCCATCGAACCGAATACGAGATATAGCATCGCGCAGCCACCCGGTAAACTCCCCGATGCTTAATGTGTGTATACATTTATTTCGATATCAGGGTGGCCCGAGAGAGCCAGAGATAATAAGGCACGTCAATCCACCTCACGTTGATCCAGAATAAACGATCGCAACTTCACTGGAGGAGTCATAAATTTGCGAATATTCGTGGCATTCGATACGCTGGGATCTTTGACGTTTGATCGATACTTTGGCCGTTGCAGCTACAAATCCCGAGTGTTTTGCTTCTACTTATTTAGTGACTCGTCCATTTTGACAGCTTCGTTGCTCTAATCGATGAGCACAAATACGAAAAAGCGGATGACAGCAAAAATACGATCGTTTTTCCCAAGCAAAATGAATAAATGAAAATACTTTTGGGTTTTACTAAGCGCAGCATCATCTTCGATTGACGGATATTGAAAAATCGAAACGAATGCAAATATGACCGGGAAAGTGTGAAACTTTGAACGGAATATATATCGTGTTTGAATATTCGGGTTATGATCAGCTGAAATTTAAGCAGCTGCACCAGAGTTATTGTTCTTTGAAACAGCCTGTGCAGATGAAGTTCGGTATAAGCACAAGAGCCCGTGTACGATTTATGCAGTGTGTACACCGACTTAATACGCGCGGTGCTTTCCAGCACGAAAGGATATATAACGAAATTCATAGGAAGTTTATGCAAAACGGAGCAGCAGATTTATCGAAAGTGTATGTGTGTGTGTGTGTGTATGTGCATATAAATGTATTCGTGTATGCATTTGTGAAAAGAGCGCTAAGGAACTGCTGATAAAACATTAATACATCAGACGCTATCCAGGACGGAGATAAAACCGAGTAAATATAACTCGCAGCCTGAAACGTAAATCTCACGATAACTCAACACCCGATGTTACAAACTTTGTTACAAAATTAAACGCGAGGAAAAAAAGTTTTGAAAAGCAGGGAGAATTGCAGTGCAGCGATTGCGACCAGCGAGAACAATTTAATCGAAAACTTTGTATTTCACGAAGCCTGAAGATCATCTGCGCTCCGAAGATCATGAAAAACTGACGTGACTTCACAGGAGTGAGTTTTCTGGATGGAAAAACAAATGATGGAAAAAATGGGTCGTTTTTGTTTGAGGCATAAATGACTTTATCTGAAAATGGTGTGAAGAATGTTTTCTCGCGCGAACTCTATAAATGAAGAATAAGTGACGAAATGAGCTCCGGTATAAGCAGAGAGCTCGGGGCTCATGGTTCCCATGGAATGTCCCAACGATCGCGGTGGCGAATCGTGTGTATCGATATCCACGCGAGTGTGCACACTTTCTCGTCCCACTGGGGGTCTTCTAAAAAGTCGCGTGTCTTTAGGTTCCCCTGTTGAATGGAGCAACGCGGAGAGCGATGCGCGTTTACGATCGTCGCCATTATCGGCGCTGCGCGCGAGCGAGCGTCGAATTTACAAGCGCGTTTTCGCAGTCTCTCCAAATGGGGAATTCTCGGGAGTTTGAAATGCGATGTTTCCACGCATTCGCAGCTTACGCACGTATCGATATTTATGTGTGCGTGGATACGGAGAGCGAGTGCATCGATGAATCAATGTATTGAAAGCAAACGATTCGCTTTCGGCACAAATCGGTAAGTTTGGTGTGATCGAACGTCGTGGCTCGCTCGCGCGTTGAGAGAAAAAATCTCGTACGAACGTCGTGCGTAAGTCGCGATCCAATCGTCGCTCTTCTTTCTCCGCGCGCGGCGCGACGACGCAAGAGCAGCTTCGTGCTTCTCGTAAATCGACGTACGCTCGAGCGTTACAATTTCCCACGGTTTCATTCAATTTCACCTTATACGTACGGAGAGAAAGAGAGAGAAAGAGAGAGAGAGAGCGAGAGAAAAAAGAAGAAAAAAATGAAAATTTTCTAATATTCGATGCAGTGCTCAACGGTTCCGTTGCTTTTCGGAGAGTCGAATAAAAAACGTGAATTTCGTGTTGTACTCAACAGTCTGCGATGATAGCCACGCCCACGCTCGATTCTTTCTATCTTTCGGCGCACTCGTTCACTCGGTGTCTTCCCGCCTATTTGTTACTTCCTCTCGGTACTTTCAATTGTTTTTCTTCGTTTTTTTATTTTTCTTCATACTTCAGCTGTTCTCGGCTCCCAAGCTCTGTCCCGAGCGCGCGCGCGAGAGAGAGAGAGAGGCCGCGAACGCTTTGTTGCACTTCGGTACAGCCGCGTGGATTTATGTCGGTAGGACAAATTTTATCAGGCTTCGGTGGCAAACGGGCAACGCCCACGCTTGCCTCCCCATAAATCACCGGGTGGGTCAGTGGCAAAAGTTCTCGAGAGTGAAACCCGCACTCTGTGGAAGCGTACGTAGATGTGTACACACATCGCGAAGGGTCAGAGCTAAAAGGGCGGATTGACAAGGCGCTCCGGAGCTCCGGGAGGGTTGGAAAAGATTGTTTTCGCGCTGGCAAGGGGGCACACGAAGATCGGAACTTTGAATCTGTAACGCGAACGTGCAAACGTTCACGGTCCCTCTCGGAACTATGTGTCCAAGAATGTTGCTCGTTCTATACAAGCTTTTATAAAGTTGATGGCGGAAAAGCAATAAAATAAAAAGGTCCACGAAAACGAGCATCACTTCGCAGCTCTGCCTCATCTCATCCCGCGCTCGCTTTTAAGGCCCCCGCTTTCCGTCGCACACATTCAACGGTTTTCGTCTTCGTCTCGTTGCGTCCACGAGAGACCACTGCGAAGAGTGTTCTTCTCTCTAACGTATAAAATCTTGAGCAACGTGTTAATATGTATATATATGGAGAGTATCTTGACTCTGTTACAAGTGGTCCTGCGGGGTTCTCTCTTCTTGTACCACAACGTGATTGCGATCGGCTACGATCCTCTCGCGCCATGCCAGAGAAAGAGAGAGAGAAAGAGGAGTCTCCGTGAGAAGCGAGTCCGCCATAAGACTCCCCGGATCTTTCTTCGACTCGCTCCGTCTCGCTTCTTTTCCTCTATTTTTATTCTTCTTCTCTCTACCGTTTATGGTTCAAGAGTGCGACCAAGTCCAGGTCCTGATAGTCGCCTAGGGTAGGACATCGAGCGAATACGAGCCGGGAGACCGAAGGATCTGGCGAGCCTCGGGCTTATGCGGTATAAACCCGAGCATCTCTTTGTTTTCTTTCCTTTTGTTTATTTGACTTTTTGTTTGATTTTTTTTATAAAACTCGCATCGAGACTTCTACCTCATTCAACCCGTTTTCTCCCCCCTTTCTTTCCTCCAATCCTTGCAAACACTGCGAAAAAACTACTCTCTACAAATCGGATCCACGTTCGGGACGTGCCTGTAACGTTTTATCGAATGTCGAACCGGAAAAAAAACGCCACTTCGAACACTTGGACGCTTCATAAATTGTTTGCTCGAGTTTCACGCGGGATTGAGAAATAAAAGTTTCTTCGTTCTTGGACATCGACGCGGTCGTTTCTCAAGTAAAAGACTCCCCCAAATGAGCCGGGGAAGAAAAAAAATGTTTTTCTCCACCGCTTCGAAATATTTTGATTGAAAGAACAAAAAACATTTTGTTTGAATCAACAAAATTCCTCTCCTCGGTGCAGAAGTTTGATATGAAATTGCTTTTTTTCATTCGTTTTGCCCGATTTTGACGATCCTACGAATCACCCCTCCAGTAAAGCCACAAAAAAATGCACCGATGAGCCTCATAAAGGCGAAAAAAATCGGGGGGAGGAACGAAAGTACGTTGCTCGAAATACACCGAGCAATTTTACGGGTTGCGCCGCGAGTCAGTTCGCGGTTCACGAAATGCGTTTTCTACATGTGCGTGCAGTATAAAAAGACACGCTCGCGAGACTTTTTAGACCCCGCGGGTGTCATGCCCCAATCCGCGTGGCACGCAACCCGTTACGCTTTGTCTCCGACTGTATGCTCAGATTCACGGTCTGCGTCCTCGTAATGGGCCGGATAATTTTCGTATTTTTATCACGACGGTAAACCTTCTCGATTATCATTCCAATCATGGCACTGTTGGCACTAATAATTACAGTGAAATTTCTCTGCACAAAGTTTAACGAGGGGCCGTGATTTTGTTTTCTCAATCTCAAAAAAATAGTTCGACTTTTATGATTTTTATTAGGACACAAAAAAATTAATGTCAGCCAAATGTGGGCTGAGGTAAAACGACTAGAAATCGATGAGCGTTGAAAGTTCATTTTTCTCCATTTTCTAGTAGAGTTTTTACGCCTCGTTACGTCTTATAACCGATTGAACAAATAGTTTATGAGTCGAAGGCATAAGAAATGTTCTTTCATTCCAAAGTTGCATATTCCCAAAATTCAATTAAAATCTCTCGCAATTAATCATTCGACTACAAATCTAATTCCAACTCTCATTTCCCAGCGCTTGTTCCTCCGACCCAAATGACCCGATTCAAGTAAATTACGAAGGGTTCGAAAACTTCGAAAACTTTCCAAACGAAAGTTAAAAGATGTTGCAGCAACGAAAATAATAAAAAGATGAAAAAAAAAACACTCACCGAGACTGGCAGTCATAGCTTCGAGATCTTTGGGTTTCCTTTTCCTCGGTCGTCCTTTTTGTCTAGGCGGTGGAACCGCGTTATTAGCGGCAGCGCCATTGAAATACGGTACTTTGGGTGGTGATCCGCCGTCAGGTCCGGAGGGTGTTGAAGGTTGAAGAGGGACAGGACTGGCGTGGGTGAGTTGATGAGGATGTTGAGGATGCATCGAGTGATGGGGATGGCTTGGCACGGTGGGATGTTGAGCAGGCCCGTGAGGATGGTGATGTAAGAATTCGGGCGAGGGGAAAGGTTGACCGGGGTAATGTTGGGGTCCAGGCGGATAGACGGGCACGGGTGGACTTTGGGAGGGATGAAGCTCGGCGCCCATCTCATAATGCAAACGACAGAGTACGGCACCGTCCCTCATTCCAAAATGATCGCCCTTAGTGAGGGGCACCGCGCAAGCCGCGCACGAGAAGCATCTTACGTGGAAAACGAGCTCTCTTGCTCGCATCACCAACTCCGAGGCGAGAATCGCTGCTTGACATCTGGCGCATCTTTTCATACTTCCGAACATTCTGAAAAACCGAACGGAAAGGAATCCTTTGAGTTTCTATTGGTTTTAAAGTTATGGGGGACAGCCGTGTTTTTAAACTCTTACGACGATTAGAAGCGCAACTATAAAATCATTCGAATCGAAGGAGGCTTCGATGAGATGCGGAGCCTCTCGGTAATGGATTTCCAAAACCCAGGAAAGTATCAGAATTACATGAAAACGAATAACCGGAAGACACGGTACCAAAAATATTGTTTCCGGAGTGCCAAAGTCGCGATTGAATATGCGTCGATATAAAATTTGTCGATTCTACTCAAAAGGCAACATCATCGTGATAGTTTACGGTCGATTCGTTTACGTGTTTTTGAGGCGAGTCCCCTCTGGCGCGTCGACATATTCATAAAAGGTATAAAGACCCACCGAAGAATTTTCACGCAGTCGGTCCACGTCCGCGATACGTAAATGGCTCCAATAAATTCAGGACTTTCTATAAATAATAGCAATTAATGGCTTTTCGATGATGGGGCGACTGGGAATAAGAAGGATGGAATAAAAGGGATATAAAAACGCTCTGAGAGATTGGATCTCGTGGCGTAGGAGTCGGGGAATAGCCACGAAAGACAACACGTGTAGAAAATCCAAGTATAGATATTGCCAAGTAGATGCTACTGCTTTGCAACAGGGAGCGAAGTACGATAAGAGAGTTGTGAGGTGCGCGTTCGATAAGGCACGTCCGAGAGCGAGCATTTCCCACAGGTTCTCGCGTGGACCACTGGGATTCAGCTGTTGCAGCTTCTTTTATGTATTCTTGTGTGTTTTTTCTTCTCTTTTTGTCCCTCCGGGAGCTCGATCAGTTCGATAGAAAAGAGGGAAAAAAGGCAGGAGGATCTGCTGTGTGTATGTGTGTGTGTGCGCGCGCGCGCGTACGAGAGCGATATCGAGAGCGGTCGAGGAGCGATCGAGGCGTACAAAGAGGGAAAAGAGTGGCGCGGAAGAAGAAAGGTGAAAAATATTCCGATACACGTTAGACCGCTGTGACATCGCTACTGCATTAGCGCGGCAACCCTACAGTCTCCATTACGAGGCGACCGCGACGGCAGCACCGACTTGTACTATCTCGAGAACGATATCGTCCGCTCGTAGCAACCTTTGAATGCATATACAGATATAGACATTTTATTTAATGCCTATATCTGGCTCGGCGCAGTCAGAGGACCAAATATATTGCATCCTTCGGGCGGCGCACTGCGCGAACGTTGGAAAAACGAGAGCTAGATAGAGACCTCGCCGATCTTATAGCGGAAGCAGCAGGAGCAGCAGCAGAAAAAGCGACATTATGTACAACACCTTGCACAGGAATCTCGTTTGTTTCTCGCGAACGCGCTCGATATTTTTCCTCCTTTTTGGCTTCGCGTCTTGTCAAAACTCGAGTATCCCTCGGTCCTATTTTTCTCCGGACCACTGAAAAAGTGCCGGCACATTTATTTGTGAAAGTTTCGCAGGATTTTTAGTGCTTTTTCATGGAAAAAGTTTCTTACTCCCGGCGTTGAGTATTTCGTGTTCCTACGGTGGGATTCCGTCCCGAATTTAAGGCTGCTGAAGAGTGTGTGCTGAGGCATTTTTTCACGTCGAGATTTTACGCAAAATGGACATTTCCGTGGGCCGCGGTATACACGGCTTCCCGCAGCGACGTCCTATCCGATTAGCGAAATAAACCAGGTCGAGTAGGAAAAAGATAAAAAGAAACGCACACACAAAATATATGCACCCTTAACCTCGCATTTGCGCTTCGACAAATACCCTCACCGGTAAAGAGAGAGCCCCGAATCTGTACCTATATGCGCCTAACAACAATAAGGGCCAACATAGGATCACCCCTGAACCTCCTGACAATGTGTCTCGAGTCAAGAGACCCTTCGAAAAGATTTAACGCAACAATTTAATACCGGGCAACGCTCGCATTCTCCTTCCCCGTGTGTATAATCTCCCCTCGCGTTTTAGATTAAGCTTTTGCGGTGTGTCGTGTGACCAAACGTGTCGAGAATATATTTGACAGCTGTATACTTCCTCTCATCTCAGTCGTGAATAATTTTATGAACGGATGAACATAAAAACAACAAGAGCAACAAAAAAAAAATAAAACAACCGTGAAATTCATGATTTTTTCGTTATTTTTCTCCACCCGAAAATCGTCATTCGTTCAGCAGCTGAAAACGAAAAAATTCTATAGCAATCCAACCGGGAAAAAACCTTCAGCACAAAATCCCGTGCGATTCTTTGCGAACCGCACAAACGATGAAAAAATCGAGCAAAAAAATCTTCCTAATCACGTGATTGTGGCAACGTAAATCATTATTTAAAAAAGGCAAACTTATGTACGCTCAAATTGCTAGTTTCATCTATCCCAGAATTCGTGAGATTCGACTCGTAACGTACGAAGGCCATTGAGTCCATGGAGTAGTGAGAACATTCGAAGATGCGAAATGTATCTTGGATGCATTTCTGAGTGTGTATGCTGTTTGAACACACGGTACGTGCGAGAGAGAGAGAGAGAGAGAGAGAGAGAGAGAGAGAGAAAAAGGAGAGAGAGAGACAGACAGACAGAGAGAGACAGAGACAGAGACAGAGAGAGCGAGAAATGGAGAAAAACGTCGACGAATCCTACGTCGTGGAGGACAACCCGCAGAGTTTTACAAGTAGCCCCATACGCGTAACATTATTATATACAAGGCGTGTTCTAAGCGAGGCATGTTGGTCCCGGAGTTTCTCTCAGTGGCCCTCACCTTTATCCACATCCTGGGTATACGTATAGACATGGATATTCCAGCATGATGTGCGTGTACATATAAACTGGTAAAAGTAACATTCCCTATCGATCTCGATTGCCGAGTAGCATAAGGGAGAGAGAGAGAGAGAGAGAGAGAGAGAGAGAGCGATCCAGAACACCACAAATCTTTACAAAGAGTCGGAAATCTTTTATGCCACGATGGAATAGACCACTTGCCGTGCGTTCGCACACTGGATGCTTCGCTATTATGTATATTAAACACAATATATATTTATGCCGCACGAAATCATTCGAGGCGATGTATATATGGATATAGAGACGCCCGTTGAATCCGATCGGGGAGTAGCGCGTGGATTTTCTTTTGAAAATGTGCAACTTCGTCGTCACCGCGATCAATGGAGGTGCACACATGAGAATCACAGGTTTTTGTGCACATCGGGCATATCCCAGGGATTTTCGTATAGCGTAGTGTTTTCGGTTTCAGGCTCGATCGAAGGTAAATCCGATCAGAGAATATCGGGATCGATAATCCTCGAGGTGTAGTCCGCGATTCAACGGTGCTCGCCATTCTCAGGTTAGAATATTTTCGTGCCGGAGAGAAAATCGAGCTGTGCGCGAAGGAGAAATCGTAGCGCCTGAAAGCAACGCGCCTCGCGTTTTGATAAATAAATGTTTTTTTCGAAAGCCACCTGCAATTGCAGGCAAGCTATAAATAAATATTCGCCACATTGCGAGAGACTCGGGGGGGAGGGGACGAAAATCATTTTCATACTCCGAATAAATAATAGCGTTTTGTGCTTTTATTTTATTCAACAATGAACTGATTTATATGACACGAAATTTATGCAGCACGGGAATATCGCGGCGTAAACAGTGGCTCCGTTGCATTTTCAAAGTGTCTCCAGTTCCCTCGCGTTCTCGCAGTATGCACACGCACGTAAATACACGCGCGTACGCCCGATTCGTGTGCGAACGAGTGGACGTACGTACACGCAGAATCGAGGCAGAATACAGAGATCCGAAACGCACTTTACGATGTCGTGTTCTCGTCGCATTAGTCAGAGGAGCGAACGCGGTGTCCGGAGCGCTTGGACAACAGGACGGTGCTATTCGCCTGTACGCAGCAAACTCCTCGCACGTCTATATGTAAATCCATATAGAAATGCACATATGGATGCGACAGTCGTACGTAGAAAAAATATATTAATTCTCACACGTATGTGCGCGCCGCGTATGCAAAAATATGAAGCGATATTGATGCGAGTGTGTGCGTACAAATAAACGGTAATCCTCGCTCTCCTTTTGCCCTGGGATGATGCATTTGTTCCTCTTTCGCGTATCCGAGGCTGTAAATTATTATATTTCTTCGATAAAACGGTCCAGGGAGGCTCGCGCGGTAGCTGGCCAGTTATCCAAGCTGCAGCATACATATGCCCGCGTCGCCGCGCGCTCTATAGGGAAGCACAGAGAGAGCCGCGCGTGGACACTGCAAGAGAGGGAGTCCCGTAATTAAAATACGACGGGTTTGTGTGCTACTCGAATATCGGCTCGGCGTATACCTCTCTCAGGACGCACCTCGACGTCTTGAGCGATAGCTTTCGATAAGAAGATCTCCGCGTGGCTCTCCCTCTCTCTCTCACTCTCTCTCCCGAGCCAAGCATTTTTTCCCCGCAACTCCGCGCTCCCTGTCGAGCAAGCAACTTGAGAATTCGAAAAAACTATACGCCGCGAAGAAAAAAACGAAAAAGAGAACGCGGCAGCGCTCGCGGCCGGGGATCCTCGCGCGTAAATGTTCGCGCAGCCTTCGAGAAATCCCGGGCGCTCTCTCTCGCTCTTTCTCTCTGGAAATACGGGGATATTTACATTCCGGAAACCTGTTATCGGGAGGAGACAATAGCCCGGAAAAAATGCGGTTATATTTTCGCGGTATTCAACCAACGGCACCGATAACTGGTTAAATGAATGAGCGCGGATTAATAAATCCGTGGAATATTCCCGAACGTATAGCGCCAAAAAGTCAACAGAATCGAGACAAAATAATGACAATTTTTGAAAATTGTGTCCTTTCCTCTCTCTCGATTCATTTATCGTCCACCGAAACGAAAAACGAGACAAATTCGATGCCGAATCAAAGTCTCCAACTTCTGCAGACCCGAGACAAATGAGAAATCAGTTTTTCAAGGTGCCTCGATCCTTGTAGTCGCGATCAATTTTGAGAGTGCCCGATATGCCAATAAGGGGGTGCGTCTTCTGTTCCTCTCTCTCTCTCTTACTCTCATTTCCGTGGGCCCGTTCGCTGCTGGTAATATATAATGCTATGATCTAGATTAATGCGGTGTACGAAAAAGGCCCGGCAGCAGTCACGTATAGAACTCGTCCCACGTAAACCGCGACATTGGTGTCTCCCACCCAGAGCATGTGGCGAGATCATTTTTTTCTCTTTATATAAACACGCTCTACATATCATTCGTTTCTGCGAGGATTCGCAGTTTCTATTTTCATTGGGGACAAGCTCAGTGGGAAAAAAAGCGGAGGGTTGAAAACCGGGTGCGAGAAAACGCTCCAACGAGCGCGGGAATTCAAGTTCGAAGGGTTGCAATGAAATAAAAATTGGAAAATCGAAAAATACGGATTTGGAAGCTTGTTTTTTGAACATATGCGGATTCTGGAAATGGTTTTATCGATTCTTACGATATTTTACGCGATTCGATGTGAAACGCGACGAGGAAAATGACAAAAGCGAGCGAAAGGATGCTGGGCATTGCGGTACGACGAGCACCCTCGAAAATCCGAATCTAGGGCACGCGAAATATCGCTGGCATTTTTGGTCCACATAACGAAAGAAAAAGGGAGAGGGAGTTTGCGACACACAGAAGAGAAAAATCAACGAGAAGGAGGACTCGTGTCGGGGGGAGAGGTACGCGAGATTTAAACGTTGCTCGTTTCCTTGTTAAACACACGCCGCAAAAGCAGCACGCCCGCCGCCACGTGGTAACCCGATACTTTTGTAAGAATGGTTTATGTGGTGACACTCGCGATTCCGTAGCGGTGGACACACGAGCTCCTTCTCCACTGCTCACGCGTTTACACAGGCGGTTAAATATATTTATATATAAATATATATAAATACAAATATACACGCGTGATAACCCCAGCAAGAAATCCCTGTGCGAGAAGAAACCCCCGCAGCGATACGCCGAATCCTCTTACAATCGTTACGGGAGAAGGAAAAAAGAATTTGTGCACGGAGATGAGTTACGATCTGCTGCCTCGCGCGAAAATTTTCAAACCTTCAAAACGTCGATGAAAAAAAACTTCTTTTTAACCAAACCCAAAAAACGGGCAAAAGGAATCGAAAAAGAGATGAGAAAAGTCTTCTCAATAAAATTCGAAACTCACGAAGCCATTTTTAAGGCCACTTGCAGGGGGTGAAAAAACGTGATTTTCTTGATTTTTTTCAACAAGAAAATAAATGTTTATTGAAAAAGTGTGAGCAACGTTCATTAGTACATATATTCGTGCACTCGTACGATTTTTTTCATCAAAAAATTTCCCAAAATGGCGCAACTCCAGCTCTATTCCAGTAGCACGTATTTTTGAGCATCAGTTCCGGTGGACATTGATAACTAAAAAACTGTTAATCCGATCCATACCAAATTTGTACTACTTATTAATTATATTAAAAGCTTGGGCCTGGACGAAGGATTTGTAAAAATGTTGATTTAAAAAAAAAACGGCGGCTGTTTAAACAAAAAATTCATTTTTCGAGGTGCTAAATTTTCGGTTTTTTCGTTACGATTTGGTTTTCAACAAAATACAAAATCCTTCGTCCAGACCCTACCAATTATTATATTAAATAAGTGGTATAAACTTCGTATGGATCGGATTAATAGCTTTTTAGTAACGTGTCCACGTCAAATAAGGTATTTTTCAAAAAAACAATTCTATAAGCTAATCGCATTTAAAGATTCAAGTACTACACAACCACGCGCACCGGGCGGTCTCTTTAAATACCCGTAGTTACGAATCTAATTCTCCCATCTTTATGAAGTTTGGTGAAAATATTCCTCAGACATTGTACTTGAAGAATATCTAATGAAAAAATTATTGATTTTTATCCGCCCATCACAAGTGTACACAACCCCTTAAGGATATTCGGTACAGGTGATACAATGTTGCCATGCTAAACCATGCTAAAGACATAAAAAATTTCAAAAAGTTCAGAATTTTATAAAATTTGGTCAACATATTCTTTAGTGCCAAATTTGACAATACAAATTTTTTAAGATTTTTCTTCTACACAGTTATTTATCGAGTAATTGATCACTAAAGTTCACGTGTATGAGCATAGCGTTTCCATATGTACAGGTCTACATATTCCGGACATAAGAAATCTGCTTTAATGCGTAATTACTCGACAACTATAAGTAGAAGAAAATTTTGAAAAAATTTGTGTATTCGTACTCGATGTTGAAGAACATTATCACCAAATTTGATAAATTTCTTATTATTTAGACTTCTGTACCGAAACTCCTTAAGGCAACGGGCCTCACGAAAAGTCCAATAACGACTACCTTGACGATGAAAATCTCTTAACGACCTACGTTTGAAGATAAGAGAATTAATACGTGTCCCCAATGATTTATAATCTCATGGGATAAGCGCACGTATGCCTTGATATATTCTTGGGAACTGTATCATGTTAGAAGAGTACTCCATTAATATATTATCCTATACGGTACGAAGCGCGTACGCGGTATTTAATATCCTGTGTCTGACGTACTTTGGGTACTTTGTCTTTGCTCGCTCTACAAAGAGAGAGAGAGAGAGAGAGTGAAAGACAAAGAAACGAGCAAGTTCGTACTATAAATATATGCGGCTGGGAGCCTCCGGTCTCTCTTCCTCGGCGGCGATCGCCCTTGTCCTGTTCCTGTTCTTGTACCCCCGAGTCGTCGGGTTTCCGTCGCGCCCACGTTATAACATAGAACAAGTTACCCGTTTTACGCGCGAGTGCAGCGCGCATTTTCTGCGTTACACACCGCGCACATGTTCAATTTCAACATCGTGTCTACGCTCGTAAGTTACAACGTTTACGAATAAAACTGCTACCAAGTACTTCAGGCGTCTCCGACGGTTTGTCATAAAAACAGTTAAAAAAAGAAAATTCCAATGAGCCCGAGATGAAAATGACATTTCGTTTTAGTAATTCAAAATTACGATACCCCCCGAGGGGGAACGACTTGCGTCACCGTTATTCTTATAGCGTCGCGAGTCCCCGCAGCGACGTATTCTCCCGACGCGAAAGATTCCCATCGCAAAAACTCTTCGTTCAATATGATCGCAAGCAGAATTTCCGATTCGAATGAAACTCCATATTAAACGTGAATAAATCTAGTGAGCAGGCTACCACGTACACGAAATGAAAATAGAAGCAGGGATTGTAAAAGATACGAAGAAAAATTTTATGTACACGCGCAACAGTAGCGAGATGCAAGATCCAAGTGTACCCCGAGCCCGTACCAGTTATGGTGTAAACAGCAAAAAAATAAATGAGAAAAATTTTATGTCGAGAGTAACGTATACATAATGATATGCGAGAGCGAGAATATGCATCGAACGTGAGCGAGTGTAGGAGCAGAGCTTTCGATGTGTTGTACTTAATATGAGGTCGTTCTCGCGAGTCCCTGCGAGCGGACCGCGCGCCAGAAGCAGAAGCACATCGTCTCTCGCGATGATACATGGTGGCTCGTTCGCAGGTGTCGCGGTACAAATGCGTTCATCGACTATCTCCACGAGATCTACTAACATTGCGATATCATATGGTTTATTATATATATATACGCATGTTAATGGTGCATGTGTATGTATATACATTTAAAATATCCTCGCCCGGGCCACTAACCTCCCGTCGCTATCTATCTATATTCCAGTAACCCGGTATTAATCAAGCGCCAGAGCGTATCCCGCGTCCCAGCGAGGCTGGGCGGAATATTCGAAGTAATAACTTCTCGAAGTTAACTCTCTCTCTCTCTCTCTGTTTCTCTCTCTTGTTTCTGTAACTATGGACCAAATATCTTTCTCGTCGCGGTTATACTCCGCGGCGAGAGACTCATTCTCTAAGTATAGTTCCATCGGTGGTTACAACCTTGGCGTATGCACTAAATAGAACTATATGTCGACCTCATTCTCGTTCCGGAGCTCCGACTACGAATAATATTAATTCAAATGATAAATACGAGCAATTAAGCATGCTCCGGGTGTTGTAACTGCGTCCGCATTTTATTATGGGGAGTAGGCAAGTGGTGCACGGTTTTAAGGTACTCTCGTCTCTCTGTTTTCGAGTCGGCTCAAGACGAATGCAAATGTTTCGTGGGACACTCGCTGGGCTATATAATTTCCGGGCTCTCCGCGGAGTGGAGCCAAAGTTTCGTAGCAGATCGTTGGAGGAATTGAGCAACGATCTCTCGTTCGATCGTTCGGGGATCGTTCTCCAGTAGGATATTTGAAAAATTTCGTCACATCGAATCCCTCGAACTTGACTAGCTTGATAGCCAATTGGTCCTCTCTTGAATACGAGCACGATATGATGACAAAGTTATCGAGATAGCGAGAAACCTGGTCTACAACGTGCCGTTTGTACGTCATACATTATACAGCGGACGTGTGCTTATTTAACTATCGTGCATGTATGGAGAGCATGCGAGATACACGAGAGCTTGCAGCAAGCGTGTTACGATGTCGGAATGAAAGGGGCGGAGAAATATACTGCGACATCGTCCTGGCTACCGATGATGCATGCTCGGAGTGTCACGCTGTCAGAAGAGCTCCATACTCGTGCTTCTCTCTTTCTTCTTCCTTCTTCTTCTCCCTTTTCCTGCCTGCTCTTTTACTTTCTCCCTCGCGCTCTCTCTCTCTCTCTCTCCTTCTCTGCTTTTTTGTTTCTCTTGGTATTATGTTACGTTTAGAACCGCCACCGCATCTCGCACACACTTTACCGAGAGGAGGATACCTGCCAAGTACACCCGGGTCGTGACTCCATCATATTTATGCCCCCGGCTGTTTTTCCCACCGAAAAATCTCACCAGGACGCCGCCGCTCAACCCTCTCCCCGGCGAGAGAAATCGTAAAACAGTCACCAGACACTCGTACAACAACAAAAAACAAACCAATCCAGAAACTCGCACGAATATGTTTATTCTCGGTGTCAAATTTGATTTTCTCGTTTTACGTGACAAATTTTGATTTATTGATCAATCTTTCACTATTTTTGGTTTTACGGTCATTGACATTTTCAAATGCTACAAATAAAAATCATTGATTTTGTAATAAATTTATGATAATTGTCCATTAATAATGCCCAGCACGAAAGATCGAGTCAAAATGGGGATTTCATTGACTCGAAGATTCCAGTCATAAATCTTTTCTTTCGTTCCAATATTTCTATCAAATCGAAATAGAAAGCTTCCAAAATAAGGTGATTAAAAAAATATTTTTTGTCAACCAAATTTTTCGTTACTTTGGTGAAATTTCACTCACTTTTTCTTGCTGAGTGCTCGCGTTTATTGGATACTTTTTATTATCCAATAAAGTTAAGTAATAAAATAAATGAAAATTTTTTAATTATCCTTTCGGATGGATTTCAATGGCTAAACTTTGATTCAATCTACGTGAGCGACGCTCACCGTTGATCAGAAATTATTTAGAAAAAAATTTAGTAGCTAAAAAGATTTATAATTAATGAAATGGCATTCGAATTGGAAATGAGATATCACAATGCGAAACATAATTGTTGAGAAAAAATGAATTTAATTATCGAGTCGACATGACATATTTTCCTGTTGTTTAATTCAGTAATGCAGCATCGAAAAATGTGGCTCGAAAGAGTGGTACAAAGTTCAAAGTTTTATGGAGTCGCGTTGGTGGGATGGGGGAAAAAATGAAAGAGCGATTCGTGTGAAATGACAAAAGTGACATGGGTAAGCGAAAAGAACAGGCGTTTGTGGGCCCGGGAGACGTGGAATCAGGACCGCACGGCAGCGCAAAGAGGCGACCAGCACAAAACGATGTGCACAGCGAGAGAGCGCGCATCTTAATTATGAGCTTTAAATTACGAGCCCGAGTAGGTGCTCGCAGCGCTGAAATATTTGTGTTTGCCACCGAGCGAGGGTTATGGCTCAATTACCACTGACTGTTTCCTTTGCGAGGCGTTGATTTAGAGCAGCTCGAAAAGCACGAGCGAAGCGGAGAGATAAGGGTGAAGGGCACGGGCATAAAAGTCGCTTTTCATTCTCGCCAAATATTTTTCGCGCAATATTATATTTTATTGAGTTCAGAAGGGGAGAAGTGTACGGAAAGAAAGGAACGAAAAACTCCGGAGACTCGAGGGCTCTCCGCTTCCATCGACTTTTCGTCTTTCTTTCAATTTTATCGTAAACGCTGAAAATCTTCGCTTTTCAACCGGAATAAAACAACCGTCGAAAAAAAATCCGCGAATCAAAAAAATTCACGCATTTGTGGGCTGTGAAAAAGCTTCCCTCGCGCAAAAGGGCAGCGTCAGGCACTAGAATTATTTACATGCTTTGATAATCAGTGGCGTGCCCATATGCGGGATAAACATATCCGCAAAAAAGGCGAGCTCCAAGTTCGCCTGAGAAAAGTTAGTCGAGCGCTCGCGCTTGTCCATCAAGATGTATGCGAAGATTGAGTTGATAGATAGAAATATTCTCGGAGTGTATATCATAAGACACGTACGAGAAGGTCCCGCGCGGTCGAGCTCAGTCATTGAGAAGTAACACGCGATATTTTTCCTCTCTCGAGTTCCTTTTTTTCTCCTTTTCGTTTTCGTTCCGTTTTTTTTTCTTCACTCGCGAATTTATCTGTGTGCGTTTATCACTCGAATACGTTACGATGATGAGACTCACGAGTATATACACAACAAAAGAGAACGAAAGAAAAGGGCGCACAAATGCAGAAATTACCATCGAGTGTCCATATGGGCGACGAACTATAACACGGAAGAGAGCGCGAGAGTTTTGCAGTCCCGGTGAAAGACTTCATCACGGAGTTTGTGCATGGGTCAGTCCACGCGAAGTTGCTATTCTCATTCAATGCTTACCGCAGTCATGTTTTTATACAATTTTTTTTCAATTTCATGGTCAATTGATCGTCGTACATTGATTTTTATATTGCGTCTACAATATTTACAATATTTATGCTTTTTCATAAAAACAATTTTATTCTTTCGATCGTTCGAGGGACTTGGGAGGGAATTGTTTTTAGAAGATCAATAAAAAAATATTTTTGTAGAGAATAAAACTCTAACGCGGTCGATATGCTGTCGGCATTCAATTGCTGGTAGAATTTTAGCTTGAAACGACATTTGCGCGGGATCGAGTTTCATTTAATAAAGTAGCCATTTCGACATAAGAAAAGCCTATGGATATATTTATATGCGAAAGTACGCTTCACAATATAACCAGATTGCGGAGATGCGCTCTACGTGTGTACAACAACCTCCCCGTCTTTTACCTCGGACTCTCATCGCGCGAACGTCAAACACGCCAACATCGCGCGCGGTGCGTGACCATTGCCACCGTCTCTGGCGCGTTTCATTTTTTCGCCTTTTTCTCCAGGAGGCTTTTATAAAAAACGAAATTTCATGAGAGTAATTTCTAGGTTTGTTTATTTTTTACTGAGCGTCAAAAGCATCTGAAAGTTTCTACGTGCAGACGAAAAAAAAAAAACAAAGATGAAACAATATTTTTGTGAAAAAGTGCGTTTGTTTTCTGAAAAGTTGCTCATCATGCGAAATAAAAGTTTAATAAATATATAGAAGTGCGGCTTTTCCGAAAATCGATGAAACATTTCTTTTCTTGCATAAAATCCTTCGATTAGACACTGCTAATGAGATATTTCGTCGGGGAACATTTCCCATAGAAACCATAAACTATGGGGTTTCAAAGTTGTTGGAAAAACATGATGAAATATATAGTATAATTGAGTGTTTTGAAGTTCGCAAATTTTCCAACAACTACAAAACCCCATAGCTTATGGTTTTTATGAAGAATGTCAGCCTCCCCCGACGGAATGTCACTTATTATTATAATCCAATCAACAACACGACGCTGAAGTTTCCAACGTTGGAGTCCAACGAAATGAATGAAAATAAAATGATTTATCCATCAGTTTTTTATTTCACGAATCATAATTGTGTAGATTAAAAAAATACAAAGTACAAATTCGACTGGAAATAAATTGGAGAATTACTGGAATTATTGAGCAGTTTTTTAGATCATTTCGTTGGATTCCAACGTTGGAAACTTCAGCATCGTTCAACAACTTCAAGAAGAAGAAATTCCAGCATCGATTTTCGGAAAAGTCGCACATCAAAGTTTCTACCAAATTTGTGCGTATGTGCCCGAAACTGTTTTCCGCAGTGATTCATCGCTGTTCCATGTCCTGACATTTATCACAGTCCTGTCGCCAGTACCACAGAGATCTTGACACACCCCCAACAGAGCAATGATTATCTCCATCGAATGATCTTTTCTTACAAGCTAAAGGCCATCTTCTTTCAACCATCATCCAGATCCGCGAGTAAAGAGTAAATTCTCTGACTATAAGATACGCGAACGAGGGAGGGAGGGGGAAGAGAGTAAGATAAACTAACGCAGGCGAACGCGTGCCTTCAAACCATTCGCATCGGAAATCGCGCGCAAACGATTTTAATGTATCTGTTATGTGCCCCTCTCCCCCTCCACCCCTTTCTCTCTCTCTCTCTCTCTCTGGTACTCGCGCACTTAATGACCAGAGAGCGATCTCTCGGCAAGATTGAAAGGAGCGAACGACTTAACTTCGAGAGTTTTATTGCCACTGATATCCATCGGACGAGGTGGTTTACACACGGTATAAGTCTCTATGTAAAACTACTTATATACGAACATACATTCGTCCCTATGTTGCAAAAACAAACAATTACAAATACACGCCCACGCATGTGGATTACTGCGAAGGATGAGCATGATATGAGAAGGAATTAGGCGAATTCTCAGCATCGAATGTCAAATGAGCTACCAAATTACAAATGTAAATAGTAAATTTGGGCAAAATGAAAATGAAAAAAAAAAAAAAAAAACGAGGAAACGTGCCCACATTTTTCAAAATACGAAGTCCAATCTCTTAAGGTCGTTCATACGCGAAACGATTTACTTAAGAATGTCGTGAAATTAACACAGAGTTTCAATAGGTAATCGATTGACACGCATATCAAATTTTAAAGGGTTCGTCTTATTGGTTATTTAGATAAACGTGTTTAAATATGAAGAAAAATGCACAAGGGTATACGGACTATGCGTAAAAAATCGTTTACCTTTATCATATGACGAATCAACGCTTATTACGAAGTTTATCAAAAAGTATGCAATAATAACAATGAAGCATATTATGAAGGTCTGGGGAAAAATTCGGGACAATTGTCTTACTAGTAATAAAGATTATATTACGTTAAAGATTGACGGGAATCGGTAAAATGAGCACTCGTAACTGCACATTTGCTTATTTCGGCATTTCGTTTCTTCTGACTTGGGCCATTCCTGTCATAGCCTTCTGTCTTTTCATTAACACTTTTTCCTTGATCCATTTCCCTTTCTCTTTGCCCCCTCTCTAATGCGATTTTTATCATAAAAAAACTACAGCATTTTAGCCAGGGACGAATGAAATTTTGGGTTCAGTCAGTGATGGATCCCCGTTTAATTGATGACATGTAATTTCATTCGTCAAAAAATAAGTTGAAAAAATTTATTTACAATTTCGAATAAATGGCTCTGACATTAATTTAGAGTAATAATATCTTAAATTAGGAAGTAAAAATAAAACCAATTTAGGAACCGATAAAATACGATCCTACGGACATGATATACCTTAACTTGAGAAATGAGTGTCAAAACAGATCGATGGATGCGATGTCAGAAGTAATGAATCGTATCGACGTTTGAGGAAAACCGTCAGTAAATTTGTCAAATAAAAATGAATATAAAAATGACAGTTGGAAATTTTGAAGTGTCGAATAAAGACGATTTCGTTGGAACAAAGATCAGCGAGTAATATAATTGAGTCACTAAACGTCCAAGATAATAAATCACTGGAGCGCCTCTCGTCGATATTAATCGTTCTTTTATATCGAGCGAAGTAATAATTTATGTGCTTCATTAGACTAAATACCGATCGAGTTTCCTGGAGAAATAAATATTTTTTTTTAACAGCGCGTTTTCCCCGCCGTTTTCTTTTCTTTCACCTCTGCGGTACGCGTCTGATGAGGATTTACCAATAAAATGAAAGATACGTTTGAACGCGGTGGAAGAGGCACTAGCTCACCTCGCGTCGTTCCACGCGAGAAAGGCCCTTAAACCGGTCGAGGGGTTTGAGCGGAGCCGGTAAAAGCGTGTGCACGCGTGGAATAAAGAGAGTTTTTGAAAGTTACCGATGAATGAGTGAAATACGCGTGTAGACGCATTAAACTCTCGGGAGAGTCGTTAATAAAATCGAAAAGTCTGCCTCGCTTCCTCGTTCGCTATTTTATAAGGAATAAATCAAGCGAACGTCAGAAACAGCTTCGTTAGAAATATAATATGTTACTTATAAAATTGAAAGCGTGTGGGACATACGTCAAATGGAATTCCTTGCGGTCGCCGCGCGCGAGCTGGGGTTGGAGGAGAAAAGGAGAATTTGTCAGGAAGGTAATTTCCAATGCGTTCATTCCTCGGCTCTTATATTATTCCCTCAACATTTATATTCTTTCCGTCATTATTCCGAGGATACTTTCAGCTGCATGCGCGAGCGCGCGCCCGCGCGCGCGCGTTTTGTGCGACGTATTAGCATGAAAAATGAATTTAACGATTCATAAGACGCCAAACGGTCCAAATACTTCATGCGTTTATACGCTCAGGATCTCCTCGCGGATGATGAGGCCTCGCGCGGCAGCGAATCTTGATCGACGATCTTCAGTCATATACGCACAAACCGCGATCCCGGCCACGCTTCGATCGGCCTCTCCCGCCCCCTTCTTCCCTCCTCGTGGCTTTCTTTTCCTCAACTGACCTGCGACTCTTTCACGGGAGAAGAACCGACGATTAATTCAGGAAGTTCTACGCCAAATACATGCGTGTGGCTCTCTACGCTTGTGGTAACATTCGCACGAAGCCTCATACATTTATACGAAGCCCGAGTAACGATCTCTTTACGCGCAAGCAATTTTTACAGCACGATGAGACTAGCCGGCCGGCCCGAGACGGCACGCAAGGTGACGCAGGCAAAATATGCCTATCGGCTTCATATTATAAGACTACGCACTCGTGTATACTTAGGAATTTATGCATGCGGCACACACACACACACACACACACGCGCGCGCACTCGTCGCACACCGCATTCGAGCCTAATTCTCAAAGTTATCGCGACTGAATATTAATGCTGCTGACCTTTTGCTTATTTTTTCAAATTTTTTCATTCTTCACATCACATTTGAATGATGAAGATGCGAGATAAGGGCACTTCATTTCAAGCGTTACGATCGCGAAACGACGACACACGGAAAGGTCAGAATCGAATGATTAGTTTTCCGATGATAAATCGAGTGCTGCTGCTACTGATGAGAAACGTTCGACTGGAAAGTGTTTGAAGAAAAAATATGTGATCAAGCAATGCGCATGTTTTCTTTCGGTTCTACGAGAACGAAGGGTCGCAGGAATATTGAGGCGTCTTGGAGAGTGAAAAAATGACGTAATTAAGAGCAACGAGAATTCCATTGAATTTCCTCCGTCATAAATTTCCATTATTTTAGTCGCCGCGCAGCGTGTTCCGTCACTCACGCGACCATACAATAGTGACTAAAAGTGCACAAGGCTGTCTCGGAGATTTCGCGATTTCACGGAAGAAAATAAAGAGATCAAAACGGCAAGAAAAAATAAGAGGCGGGGGAGAGGCGAGGGGGTCGTGAAAAAGTGTCTCGGAGCGTGCGAGACTCGGTCCGTCGAGTCCGACGAGGACGCGCGGAGCACCGCGGGTATATTCACGAATGCACTGTCGTACGGTCTCGCGGGGAAACGCCGGGCTCTCAGGAGACAGATAGATTTCGTTGATGGCTCGCGCGAGAGATGCCAGTCGCAGATGGGACAATAATAACGGAGTTGGGTGGTACGAGAGAATTTCTCAACCACGCGGGCTAGAGTAAAAAGGGAAATTAAAGAAGCCAGCAGTGAGCAAAAAAAAACAGGATGAAATTCGTCGAATGATAGATGCTCGAGTGGAGGAGACGGGAGTGCAGATCGCGATCGGATAGCGAGTCCCATAAATAGAAATGGGCGCACGTGAGCAAAGACTCGAAAAGTATCTTTCTCATCTTCAAAAAAAGACAGCACACACGCCACATCCGCCCTTTTGATTTAGCACCGAGATAAAATCGATATTAAATTATCACCGAATGAAGATCGCGCGGGGCGCGGTAGAAAATACATTTTTTCAGCCTCTCGAGAAAGCGACGTGCTTCCGATATTACGCCGGGCTCGATAAATCCAATAATTCCAAGGACCCGATAAACATGAAAATGTGAGCGTTATAAATATGCATCGAATACGAAGCGCTCGTGCGGAGACGCGTTTTGTACTTTAAAAGCAGTAAGATAAGGAGCGCTGGCTGTTTTAGGGGTCGCGCGCCGTACGCTCTCGTTACGAAGGATGCGCCGATCAGCATCTGAGTGCGTTGAAAAAGCCACCGGAGCGCGTCGGGGCTTATGTCAAAATGGCTTCCTCGAGTGACGTTCTTACGCCTCGAGCGACACAAAATACGACGTTTTCGTATTGAACATTCGATATGCGGATTCGCATGTGTTTATTTAGCGTCTGCATATTATATATTCCTACATAAGAAAGTATATAACGCGCTTGCACATTTAAGGTGGCCCGTACGAGGCGCGGCGGGACGACGCGAACACGCGATGTCCCTGCCTAATAACGGGGACGCGCGAGGCGTGTGCGAGCTCCGAAGTCTCGGATCACACAACGTGAAATGCATATATACTACGGGGGCCCGTACTCGAGATCGCACATGCAAGCCCGACAGATAAGTACGACGTGTCGTTGGTGCAACTGTGCGGTCTCGCGGATATGCTCTCTGGGCCAAAACCGTGCGGTGTGTCGTGACGGGATGTCCGCGAGATCCTTTCTCTCCCCCGCCCTCGAGCGCGATCTCTTTCTTCCTCTCTCTTTCGCTTTCTGGCTCTCGGTATCCCGTCAAGTAATCTTCTGATTATTTCGTGTGGATATAAGACGAACTTTGTACTGACGATAGCACGCTGATGAGAACAGGTTGTCTGTGCCTGTTTCTTTACTTTTTTTCCTCGCGCCTTTCTCTAGACACGTAACATTATCACGGTATGCACACGTCTGTCAAGTCAACGACGCACACAATACCCCATACATTTTAGTAAGATTCTCCTTAGAATAATGTCTTTTTAATTGCTTTTTCGTGGAACAATTATGCTTGGTGGGTATACTTGTTAGGTTGAGGTGAATTTTCATGGGATTCGGCATTGAATTGTTGTGTGCAATTTTCATCGAGTTTCGTGACAACTTTTCTACTCTGTTTTTTTCTCCCGCTTCGGTGAAGAATCCTCAAACGCCGACGATATTTATACGCGCCGGGGAGAAAATTATTTGTATTTTTCAATGTATGCTATTTCGTTGATTTTCTCTTTTTTATCGTGTCGTCGTCGTCGTCGTCGTCGTCGTCGTCGTCGTCGTGTTTAATCGTCCGAATCGTGCTGATGCTCGAACGACTCGAACTTGAGAACTCGAGCGTGGAAGTTTGGTGGGTGTCCCCGCCGGTGCACGAACGTATGCACGTGTCCCTGATTTAGCAGCTCGAAAAAGCCTTTTTATTTGTCTTCCTTAAGGGAGCCTTTCGGTAGCTTATATACTCGGGCGGACTCGTACAGCGCTTGGGGATTCTTGTGAAAACGATTTATTTACGGTGAGACGAGATCCAGGCGGAGCAAGTGCGACTCGGAAGGGGACCAGGATACTCGAACGATTTTCAGCGATCGAATAGCTTTCGCAATCGGATGGAGAATTTTTTACGGATACGCAGCTCGAGAATGGAACGGCGCGTGGAGAGTGAAATTCTGTTGAATAAGCGATGTTGCGTCTGCGTATTATTGCGGGGGACGTCAAAAATGTTTAATATTCACGAGCGAAGCGCAATGTCCGACATCGAAGCGAAAGAATGCAGCGAAACTCGAGCGTTCGAATAACTCTCGTCTTGGGCAACGATCGTTTTATATTCTTGAAGAATGGAGATACTATTTCTAATGGCGAAAAATTTCGAGAGAAACTTCGGCGCATGCGGTTTAGCAGAAACACTTGAGTGGAGCGCGGAGATCTTCAGCAACGAAGCGTAACTCCCGTGGTACCAAGGAAAAAGCGGGGAAGAACGAGTGAAAAAAAAACGGGAAAAAATTCCAATGAAATAAATAAACAGAGAAAAGAGACCTCGAAGGATTACCATTGACACCGAAAACGAGGCGAGATATCTCCTCCCGTTTCAAGGGCTCGTTCGCGCTCGATCGAATTCACGAAATCGTTGTGTACCCGAAGCGCTGAGGCCTTCGTCGTCAATGCATAACGGAAAACCCCCGGCACTCATTCGATTTGTACCGGAATTTCTATTCGGACAAAGACTCTTGTAATTCTTGCTGCCTAATCCTACCGAGCGACGCTCTTAATCCCAAAACCATTTTGACATTTGGGTCGTACACGAATCCGTCGAGCTCACCTTACCAAAAACTAGCAAAATCAGTCACGAAGCTGCTTCGTAAAAATTGACATATTTTTCAATTGATCGCACCGATATCAATGGAACCTTTTACTCTCCTTTCGTAATCAGCCTGTACCAAAATCACTCGTGAAATTCAAATCCTGGTCGATTACCCCGCGAAACTCCCGATTTTCGCACGCCAAAAATCACTTTTCCAATTTCTTTCTCCGTATGTCAACATAAAATTTCATTAAACAAAGAAAATTTTCATCGGATCATGATGAAAAAAATGAAATTCGTCAACTCGACTATTTGGTTGTTCCTCGATTCGCAGGCTCGAACCAATTGTCAAGAAAAATCCTGCCGAATTTTCGACTTCTTCTTATTCCATCAAAAGTTGCCCGCGGGTCCCTGCGACCCGGGTCCGAGCACTCCGATTGTTTTTCCACACCCTGCAAAAGTGTTTATCATCATCGATTCGCCTCGATGAACTTCCGAGTCGAAAAAATTCCGAAGATCTCATGATATAATTTGCGGAGCTTGGCGCATGCTCCCTGTTAGACGGCGGCGGCGGTGGCGGCGGCGGCAGCTTCTACATTTAACCGGGAAAGCGAGCGGATTCTCGAGTCCATAAAGAAAAGTATACGTCGGTGTGTACATATAAATGAACACGAATGCGTCCATATGCGAGAACGAATGTGTGTATAAAACGTACACAGGTTTGCTGGGCACGCCGTGCGGTCGGGCATCGCACCGACTCGACGCGTTCACCAGGCCGACTCTCCCGGGGTGTATCATCCGTCCGCGTGATGAAATGTAGATCGACGGTGATTTACTTATCGCGAATCGACGCTTCGCCGGAGGTAAATGGCCGAGTCGTGACCATTAGTCCGTGAACGCGAGTCTGGATGCGAACTTATATAGCATCGCTTTTATATACACATATGTAGAGACATATACGGAGAGAAAGAGAGAGAGAGAGAGAGAGAGAGAAGCGACGGAATAATACGGAGGTGTATGCGGGTGTGTGGGAAAGGGCTTGTTCAAGCATGTGAGCTCAGGACGACGAGGGAGGGAGGGAGGGAGGGAGGGGGGAGTGGTAGCGATACTAAGTTGACTCCGTGTGGGGCCTTGAGGCCAAATTGATTCCGCAAACGTACGTAGGCCAAAGTAGGATTGAGAAAATGTTGAATCCGTTGGCCGAAGCCCGGAGCTTGGCGCGCGACTGGAATTTACTAAATTTCAGTAGAAAGCTGGGGCGACAAGCCCGTCTTAGGAAGTACGTGGACACACTTCAACCAGATTTCGAGGTAGCAAGTTCCGCAATGGGATCTTTAATAAGGATTTGCTCTCTTAAGCCTCGCATTAGGAAGAGACGGAGAGGGAGGGAGGGAGGGGGGATGGATGAGGAAATACAGTAATAGAGCATACGGTAAGACAGGTGAATTCCGAGTATTCCAACTCTCCAACTGACACAGAGCGGGGCAAAAGCATTGCGATTGTTTCCTGGAATGGAAACTAACTGCTACACCTCTCGCTTGGAGAAAGTGAGAGGCATGCGTCGTCGTTTTTTATTCTTCTGTGTGTGTGTGTGTGTTTTGTTTTTTCTAGCCCCTCGTCTTACGGTGAGAGTGCAAACTCACCAGTCCCGTACACACGTATATTCTTTATTCACGAGATTGAGGAATTTTCTAGTGCAAGTATTGCACAAAAGCGGCGTGGAATTTAGCGGAAATGTTTTAGATATCTGGCGTATCTCATTCAGAATATTTCCACGATGTGTATGGCTCGATTGGGAGGGCCTGATAAGCCATGAAGAATGAGTGAGGTGCTTCGAAGAAAAGTGAGAGCGGTGATCGACCGTCTGTTCCATTGAAAATGGAAGTAGTCTGAATTTCGAGAAAAAATTGTGTTTTCGGTCTGCTAACAAAGACCGGACTGGCTCCGGTGATCAAAAATCTTTCTGCTCTTCCCGTCGCTTTGGTTGAAGTTAATAGTTGATAAAAGTGTTTGGAGAGATGCGATAAGGCTTTTCCGCGATGGAGAAAATCCATTTTTCAGGCAAACCGAGTGCGAACGAGTTTGTTGGATGGCGAACCGGAGTTCTCCAGCGCCATATAATGGTTCGTGCGTGGACAAACGAGAGGAAAACATGTTGCACAATAAAGTAAAACGACGCAGTTTCATATTTCCATTTACAAACGAGATTTTTCTCGAGCTCACAATATTCTCGAGTGAAATTCAATCTCGCGTTGTCCGTGTGCGGGCTGCTGTCGGATATCGTGCGTTCGATTTTCACGATTATCAAGAAACCTCCGCTGCGAGAAGCCGCGCTGCCGCTCGTGTTCTTCGACTAGCGAGAAATGAAATCTCGTGACGGAACAAGCGTTCTACGTCCAACAGGTTACGTCACTCGGCTATTTTTTTATCGAACATCTCGCATGGCAATTTATTGGCTTTGAGATTTCATGTTGCAAGCAAATTGGAATAAATTGACGTAATTGAGAAGTCGATCGAATCTCAGTTCCATGGAAGAGTCCTAATTAAGAGTTTGGATGCATATTGCGATTTGACGTTGGCGAGGAGCCGCGCGCGAGAGCCCGACGCGTGCAGACGAGCATTAGAATTCCAATGATTTTGACAATTTGAGATAGTTGAGAGATCCATAAGGGGGCCAGAAAGCGAAAATACGAAAGGGCAAAAAGGAAATAATAGAAAAAAATCAAACGAGATACACAAATGCAAAGAAAGATCGTGGCGCCGTTTCTCGTGTGGACGAGTTCCGTACCGTATTCGTGACTGATCTCAGACAATTTATGGTCTGTACAAGCGCGGGGTAAACGTACGGGCGCGGGCATCGCACGTGTTCCTCGTAACACGTCCGCTTCTCTCTTCCCTTCTTTTCTCTCGTGTTGAGGAACACGACGCGCGAGTTCTCTATCCCGGCCTCTTCTCTGTGTGACCTGACGCCAGATCTTACAAGCGCGAACCGCACCGCGAGAGAGGAAGAATCACACGGAACACATGAACGTCGTTCAACCAAGTCGCTCGAAGGAATGACAGAAACGCGAGGCTGACTTTGAAAAATTGTACGGCATCGCGCGAGACGTCGCTGCGTTGCGTAGGGGCTTGACGTCTTCCGCGACAACACCGATACGACTCTTCTCTTCACTTTCTTTCGAAAACCGACTGACGCGCGTGTATGCGCGTGTCAGTATCGCCGAACTTCAGGCTCTCGGGCCACGCGATACCGCGAGCATTTTTTCCATCCTCGTAGCTCGTGTATATTTTCGGATAAGCAAGGCCCAGCTTGATAAAACGATCCGTTTCAATCTCAACAACACCAGAAACTTTGCGCAGCTTGCGTCAGGACGGCTCGCCCGCGCGGACCTCCAAGAAGATTCGAACATTCCTTCGGGTAGCTTTCCGCGATTCATTATGAGACACTTCAACGCGTTTCAATCGATTTTTTCTGCTCTATCATCTCAAGCAGACGAAAATGCACCCAAACTTTCGAGTTCTTTCCCGCATTGACAAATGAATTTTTGCACTTGGACTGCGAGCATTGAATTGAGAGAAGAGAAAATATTTTTCACTACAGCAAAACACTAAACTGACTGAAGTGAGTCCGCAACTGCAGTTTCAATAATTCATGCACTCGGGCGTGGACCTTAAAGGGGTCTGTGCCGATCGCCCGCGGCTGTTAGAGTATGAGCAAAAAATTGATAATAAACAAAACTCACCGATAGTAGTCCTTCTTGCAGTAGATGTTACCGTCCCTGCTGAAGCAAGTGACTTCACCATCGAGGCCTTGTCGACAGTGGGAGCACTGTAGGCATGAGGCATGCCACCGCCTATCGACAGCCTGCAAGTAAAACCTGTCGGCTATTCTGAGTCCGCAGCCAGCGCAAACGACCCCGGGAACGTCTTCCGATTGGGCTGGTGGGGTTGGGGGTGGTTCGAGTTTTGGTACGGGATGTGAATCGTCGTTGTTCGTGCATCGCTCCGTTTGTTGATGAATCTGTGTCTGGTGATGGAGATGGTGATTTTGTTGGGGCTCGTTGTGGTGGTGATGGTGATGGTGATGGTGGTGGGGCGTCGTTTGGGCTGGTGCGCTGAGATCACTGGCGTTGTCGTAGTTTCCGCTGTTCCGGAACTCCGGCGCACCTGAAGAACAACCAAGAGGAAGCTTATAAAATGTCTGTCCGCGCCGATTAGCGCCGATTATGGGTCGATTAAAATGTTGGAACTTGCTCGTATTTTGATGTCAAGACTCCCGATGAAACAAGTTAGTGGATTGATCCAAACTCTGTTCTCGAATGCTACTAATTGTTATTTCCAATTTAGGCTCGTAATTCGCTTAAGAAAACTCAAAGTATGGGCTTGAAAAACGTTCTCAGTGATTCGAAATGAAGTAAGCCAACTCTGCAGCTTTCAACTTAGCATTCCCGTTATTTGACAGGCGCGCATATACACGCAACCCCAAAAGCCTACTGCACAAGGATAACGATCGAGGAGACACCGTGGAATGAAAATAGTGCTTTCGCTCGGCATTGAACTAGCTCAACGTGCAGTAAGAGTTTCATAAATACCTCCTGGTGAACCATAATCCCTGGAGTCGTAGGGGGTGGTCGATCCATCATAGCAATTGTTGTTCGTGCCGCAATGGGTTTGATGAAGCGGTGTTCGATGAGACGGATGATGGTGATGATGATGGTGGTGGTGGTGGGCCGCGGGAGGGCTGCACGGAAGGGTCGTCGGTCGTGCGGCGTCGCCCATCGACGCGGGGAGGCATGGGCTTAGGTCTCTTGCCTGGTCCACTGCTCCGGGCCCCCCCGCGCTACCTGGCCCACCTTGACAGCCCAAAGCCAAGCCGCTGCCACGCTCCTGTGAGCTCGGCGGCTGCTGGAACAAAGCACCCTTCGTCACTTATCAACATTCTCAGTGCTACGAATACATTTTTTTCAGCGGCTCAATGAATCAGCTTGGAAAGCAACGGTGAAAGAAAATTGTCTGGTTTTACGTGGTTTTCTCTAATCCTGACGGGGTTCGCGGTCGTGTTTTTTTTTTTTTTTTTCGATTAATTCTTACAGCGTGACGCCTTATTCCGATTGGGCCACACGAAATATGTGCAGATCCGCGATATCCAAGTGCAAAAAGCATGGCTATGCTTTGCCCGAGAGTCCGAGAAATCGGAAGTCGCCGGATGTGCCGATACTACAAGGCGGTCATACAACGCTTGGACATCTCGATCGGAGCTTCTCGCCGCGTCTCAAAATGCAGGAGGAAACCTCGCGGTCGATTCAATGGCCGGGACAAGCGGCGAGCCGCGGGGTACGAAGGGGGGACACGCATCCTGGGGAGTTTAACCGGCCCGCGAGCTCTTCGACGCCAACAAAAAGCTCGTGCGCGTTGAATAATTGTGTAACCGCGAACGAGAGAAACCCGGCGAAAGCACGGATCGCTGGAAGCGACTAGAAAAGAAAAAACGACCGAGCCCTTGGTAGGGGAAAGGACGGAGGGCAGTACTCGTAGAGAGAGAGAGAGAGAGAGAGAGAGAGAGAAAACGTTTGCCAGAGCAGAGGTCGCTCTGTGCCACAGGCAGGACTGAGAGAATAAGATACGATAGGGCACTGTTGCGAGAATGAGAGTCTGCGAAGGAGAATGGAGGCGAGACAGAGAGGCGAGTATAGAAACTCAAAGAATCGTGTTACAGTGAACCCGAAGGAAAAAGGGGAAGCGAGGGGCTGGAAGAGAGAAAGAAGAAGAACGAGGCAAGGTGGATGCGAGGATCGAGCTACGAGTGGCGAACTCGGACCCAGCGTATTATACATCCACGTATACCTTTATCTAGAGAATATAAGCGTACGAAGAATGGCGAAGTGACGGCGGGTTACGCCGTGTGACAGGAGCGCGGCACGCCAGTAGACGCTGATGGATGTCGCGAGCGAGAGCGCATGCGCGCTCACCCTATAAGGCGCCTACTTCGGCCAATCGTAGCAACCGCCGTGTTTCAACTGTCAGCGCGCGGTACCCTCTCAGTCGCGACATAAATTATCGTTTTCTCTCTCTCTCTCTCTCTTTCTCTTTCCCGGCCTTACATCCCCCATCGCCCTTTTCCATTGCCTCGTTCTGTGAGCACTCGTCGCTTCGTATAGTCCGTACGCCAAACGGCTATAGTAGTAGAAAACCAATGCCGGACTTTACGACAGGAGATACCGGTATTTACTGCGCTCGGAGGACCGAGACAGAGGAATATACCGCGTGCGAGGCTCTCTCCTCTAGCGCGCGGCACGTTTGCCACACGACGCGACTATGGCAGACGTTATGGCTGCCCCGTCGTCATAAACAGTTTTCCAGCGAGGAGCCAACTCCAAATGCTTCTCTTTATGTATCCTATATACTTTATATGTGCTGCGTTATATCCACCGCGTATGTGTGCTTTACGATATCGAATCTCATTTTCCTCTCCCTCGAATCCCCACCAATATCTCTATTTATATGCGCTTCCGTGCGAAAACTCTTGAGCGTTGACATTAATACAGTGAAACAAGACTTTGGAGGAAACGAATCACGGCGACGGGGTCTTTTTTCTCGCCCCCGACCGAATTAAGGCAGTTCTCTCATAGCAAGGATCGTTTACGTGGTTCGGGAGGGTGCATCCTTGCACGCTTCCTGACTCTTTCGTTCGCTCGCTCATTTTTTACGAGTCTCTTCCACTTTTGTTATTCCCATTGCCTCGCGGAGTCCGCAGAACTGAAAAAGGAAGGGCCGACGTAATTTCGCAGCTGCCGAACGTGAATCCGTCGATACAAACATTCATCGGGAATCGGGCGCTCGAGCATTAGTATTCCCGGTTGATTCGCAACGCGAAATTATAACGAAACGCATGCACTCTCTCGTTCGAAGCACAAATTATATGTTCGAGGGCCTGGGGATGCGAGGAGGCATCGATGCGCGCGTCCTTATTGCATCGGTCACTACCCTCCGATCACGTACAGACCACGTGCTCGCGCACTTGTATCTCGATCGAATCGGGACTGCTGCGAGTTCGATCGACGATCAAAGTGAGTTAAGAGAAACACGATTATATCGTTTTGTTTCTCTGTCTTCTACCGCGGGGTTGATGGCACGGCTTTCAAATCGCTCCGTACATAAAAGTGCCTTTTTCCAGTTACTCGATATCCAATTGTTAACTTTGTTTAATCGATGATCGAATTTGCTTGATGGAAAGGCGTGCGCTGTTACGGAATTCATTTCGGTGGTAAATGCCAAACGCGCCCATCGTCGACCAAGCAACTTTCGAGCGCAATAATTTTTCTTCGAATTAATACCAGTCCTTCGGTCCTATGAAACTCATTCGAAATTAATCAACGAGCCGGAGAGTTAAACACTTTTCAAGGAATAGCTGCTAAAGTAGTTACGTCAACGAACGCAATCGCATCTTTCTGCAACGTCAAAGAATCCCTGCCAACTCCTGAAGTCTCAATACAACAACGATCCAAGTGTCAGAAATCATTCCATATTTGGAGTGAGAATGTGAAATAACAAAATGCCATTCACCAGCTCCGTATGTAAAAACCTCTCAATTCTTAGAACGACTAAGCCTATCTTCATCTTGTATACGAATATTTGAATAACTTGTATACAAATTATCAGCTTTTTCTCGCCGGTTGTTTATTCGCCAACATGTTATTTTTTCAGGATACGTCGTACGAGGTTTTGTATTAAAAAAAAAAAAAGAAAAAAAAAGAAAAAAAAAAGAACCCCCAAATAAAAATCAAAACAAAATGTATGAAAAAAGTATTCGAAACGGCAAAGATGGGCGTGGGAGCGAATTCGTAACGAACATATAGAATCCGTGACCTCGGTGTAGTGTACGCTCGCGTATGGTAAAAAGAATAAAAAAGAAAAAAAAAACGAGATAACGAATGGGCCACAACGAACGATCGCTCTCGGCCGCTGGTAAAATGGATGGTCGCGGTGGTTTTCTCTACATTTATATATAAATATATACATACTTGATTCTCGTATAAAATAAGCGTGGGCGTAGGCGGTGGTTAACACCGGGCGAAGCGATATCGTCCCTATCTGCATTTTCCACACGCGTCAGCCACTGTACGAGCTGCTGGCCGAATTTCTAGTAACTGTACAAACAGCTCGGTATAGCCGAATTGTGCCGAGATTCGAGAGCGTTTTTCTCTCAAATACGGAAGGCAGAATGTTTTTTTTTTTTTTTTTTTCAAATTTCTTAAACCGTCAAAAAAAGTCTGATAAATTAAATTTTAATCGACGAAAAAGTTTCCTCGAGCCCGAGCAATCGCTTTGACGGATGTTTCGTTAATGTTAAAATTCGTTGCAGTATTTCTCACGAATATCCACAGATTCGAGCGTTTATAATACACTCATTTTCATTCGAAAGCCCACACGTGTGATCACCGTGTTTGAACAAAGTTCACGGCTAATCTGCGGCATAGCCGCAGATTGTTTCTTTACGCGACCACGCGCCCGAAGAAGCTCGAGCCGTAACATAACCGCACAATTGTTAATTCAAAGGTCAATAGACGAGAGAGGCGTGGGGAACGCTCGTGTTTCGCATTCATCACGAGCTCGTAAACCAATATCTCAAGACAAATGAGCACGGAATTATTTATAATTATTTATCGTAAGACGTTTATCAACGAATCGAGGCATCGTACAAATATCGCAGCTTCGCAGTGCAGCAGGTAGCGTTTTACTGTTGGAATAGAAAAACAATGAATGTGGAACGAAAACGATGGTGGAACTTCGAATGGATCGTAGTGGACAATTTTTTTGAAATATTTCGTATTCAATTGAAAAACGTTTAATTAAAAACGATACTCGGCGACCTGAGAACGTATAATCTGCGATGGAATGATGACAAATAACGGAGAACCGAACGAATGTTGATTGCTAATACGATAGAAAAAGTTTATTATTAAGTGAATTAGAATCTCGTTTTGCCGTTCGTTATCAACGATAGGTCTGAGCGTACAATAATAAATAATTTTTTTTTCCAAGTACTTCCAGCGCGAACACATACGGCCGTTAGATCGTGCCACAAGAATTCTTGGATTGGGTTATCGTGACGGAGGGTCAAACTATTTCCACCGTAATCGTAAAAATATTTGTGAGAGAAATAAAAATGGCGATATCACTGAACCAGATGTTGGTGGATTCGCGTCATCTCTGGCGTATCGTTGCTTCGGCTTCAACGAATTTTTTCGATTACATTGGATGAGCTTGTGATTATACGATAACCGCAGTAAAACTGATCAAAAGAGTCGGCAGAGTGGAGTATAACGAATGATGATGATCGACGGTCTGCAGTGCGGCCTGACGCGTTGTCAATGAGAACGATCGACGATTGTTTCAGCGTTATTAAGTTCCCAAGAATAACCCGAGTCCGACGGAAAGCAAACTCGAGATCGCGAGAGGGTTCCAACATTCTCGAAAGGTTCGCTCCACGAGGAGCCTACATCAGAAAATGATGCATCTCGTCGACGGTTCAATGGTCATAAAATTCCGAAATAAATTTCGTAAGTACAAAAAATCCAAATAAAACTCAATAGCACAAAAAGCTTGGAACTCGACGAGCAAAAAAGATTGAAAATTAATAAAACTCTCTCAAATTGGATGCTCATGCATCGTCCCCTAATTACAAAAAATCTTGGGTCGTTCGCTCACTCCCCCCAAAAAGCTCGAAAAACAAAAATCATCTTGTTTTGAGAAATCAATTGAAAATCATGGCTTTGAATATGAATAAAGACCCTCCTCGAGATGAGTCATCGTTTATAAAATAAATTTAACACAAATCGAGGAATGTTTGCGAATTTCGGACTTTCATAATTCTTCGCTCTTGGCGTTAATTCTAGACTGTCATACAAACACAAACACACACACGCGCGCGCGCGCGCAGTTCTTTTAATGCACGCGCGAATACAGAAGGAGCTATACGTACGGAGGTTTATATCATAAGCAGAGGCGGATATAATCTCGCGGTAGCGTTAATAAATTATGAGTCGAGCTGGACAAGACGCGCCAGGGTTTGCTATCGCTGCCAGACACGACGGGCGAAGATGCGCTTATCTCATATCTCACTCTCTCTCTCTCTCTCTCCGGCGCGTTGCCCGGGAGAGATCGAGAGAGAGAGAGAGAGAGAGAGCTCAAATAATCGCTCTTCCACTATCCCATCACGTAGCCTGCTCCCGGTTTTCAAGAGTATATTCAAATCAGCTGCTTCGTTTGTTCGAATGTTTACGAAAATCGAGAGCCAAGCATTTCGCGTGTATGAGTATGTGTTTTTCCGAGGGAGAGGGACGATGCTCGTTTTACGAGACAAATGGACGCCGAATGAGGCCTCACCGTTCGATCTGCCGAACGTTTTCGTCAAACTCCTTCATCGATTGGGAGACCGCACTGTCATTTAAGCGGGTGATTCGATCAAAGAATTCGATTGTTGCGCAGCCTCATTTTCATCACTTTTCGTCTTCGCATCTTCGACTGTAAATTTTGGCAAGCATTGCCACTCGATAATTTGCAACATTTTAACAAGACGGCTCTAAAAATTCATTTGGCTAAATTCACGAGCATTTTCGAGCTTTTCAAAGCAAAATATTTATTGCTGCGAATATAAATCTCGACGATAAAAGTTCGTGAAATATTGAGCCAAACTCGTTGCTCGATCCGAAAAATAAAGCAAAAGTAAAACGAGAAAAACTTGATCCCGAGGTTCGGAGGGTTGATCCAAGAATTTAGTGAAAAGCCACAGAATTCATTTGATCACGCGTTGGAAAAAGTATGAACGGTGAATGAAAGAAGACTCGATGAATATTTATGCTCGCGCAGCTCAGCATGCGATTCAACCGCTGCGCTGAGGAAAAACGTAACAGAACATGCATTTCATATTAAATAATAATTATACGTGTCGAGAGGTCTAAACAACGCGGAATAGAGAGGGAAAGAGAGCGGCGGCGGTGGCGGCGACGGAGGAGGGTGCGAGTTATAAATGGTCGGCAGTGCTACTTCTCGCGGCATATTTCAACGAGCACAATGTTGCACCTCGTATATATTTTATAATTCAATGCAAATTATTGAAAAAAGTATTATTTACGCACAAGAGACTTACGCACTTCTCGTTTTTATCCTGCTCGCATGTAGTACTATTATGTGATTTTACGAACAGCGGATATACGGTTACGCTTTGAGCATATGCGAATGTATAATTATCGCTCTCTCGCGGTAACGCCTTTACACGCAGTTACCGGAGTGATAGACGTTTTGAGGGTTGCTTCGTGTTTCTCAGGCCATCCAAAAAGACTATGACAGAATAAATTCTCTGCATTTGCAACGATTCCGAATCCCCCATTTTTTTTTCTCTTTTACGCCATTTTTTTCGCACCGTTTCGCAATTTTTCTTATTAAAACAAAGAATAACAGTGAATCTTCGTGAGGACTGAAAAGTTGACAGTTGATTTTAAACGCAGTGAAATCTTGAGGAAAAGATCAACGATTAAGCCGTCAGTGATAAATTGAATGGCACGATTAACGTCAAATTAAGTAATATTTTGAATCCCTGACATTTTTTTCTTCGTTGCCCGCGTGCTCCCATCGAGATATCTTTCAACGAATAAGTCATTCACTAATCCAAAGTGGCTATTTTTCAGGCTTACAATGATCTCTTTCGTCACACCTGTTTCATCTTTTCATTGAAATTCATGAATCGAGAATCCCACATGAAAAAAGGACGTTGGTGCCACAAATATGTAAGATGTATCCGACACTGTCGTTTTCGTCGCAATTAATAAAAATCAAAGGTTTCCGAGTGAGCGAGAGTGAGCGCCGAGGCAACATTGAAACGAAACGTATCAGAGTGTGAATAACTGAAATTTCAATTGAAAATTAGCCGGCTGTTGGATAATTGGGCTTATCGGATTTATCGCTTGTTGTAATGCCACTTACATAATTGCGAACGGATGCATCGATCTGTACCTTACCAGAGAGGCTTGTCTACATAAACTCGTCGTACGAGAGCTTGGAAAAGGTGTCGATAGCACGAATGCATACACGCCGCGCGCATACACTTTCATTTCTATATATGCACGCGCATACACACATTTTTCTCTGTGTAGAGAAATACGTACGTATATCTCAGTATTTACGCTCATCTGTATATAAATACTTTGGGTATGTGACGATAGGACGAAACAACAACAACGGCAGCAGCAGCAGCAGCAGCAACAACAACAACAAGAGCAACAAAAAGGTCTAATTGATCCTATCGGGTAAGCAACCGGCTGAGGAGACGCTGCAATCTCGGTACACGCGTATACACTTTTAGTTTGCGATGCAAAGCAGTAATCGTATATAGCCCGGTACGCGATCGCGGCTTCTCTCTGTGGATATAAAGCCGGTTCTGTTTATCCTTTTCCCCCCGTTCTGCCGAGGAGAAACCCCCTGCTCGTATAGTTGTTCGCCTCCTGCTGCCACCCTCGTACTCGCTAAACGATAAACCAATCGAGGCATTCGTTGCTATCACTTTCTCGCTCTTCTTTTTATCACTCACATATTCTCTGTCACATATTGCCCGATACGATTTTCACTCTTTCTAACGTTTTTCTCAGTCTCTTTCGCTCTCTCAGTGACTCGGATCGTCGCATTTTTGGAGTATATCGCAAATGGACTTTAACACACAAGCGACCTAATCTCTGAATAATTTATTGGCGTTAACGCACTTTCTTCGTCTCCCTCTCTCGGCCCACAGCAATTGTACGTTATTGAAATAAGCGAAAGAAACGTTCGAGTGTTGGCAGCTTTATAAATTTTGGCTTTTCAAGTCGTTTTTATTTTCGTCGGCAATACGAAGTTCGAATTAAAGAATTTTTCATGCACTCGCTTCGATTGTACAAATTTTTCATGTTTCTCTTTTCAAGTTTTGTTTTTAATATAAATCGAGTCGCACCTATCTTCTGCGATCTTAAATTCTCTCTATGAATAGTTCCCCGAACTCGAGAGTCTCGCGGAGAGAAGACACAAGGCGAGGACGTAGCCTGTGCTCGTGTTCTCGTCGCATACACACGTATGTGCATGGCCCAGTTCGTAAGCCAGCAAAACGTAGACTGATCGGGCGATATGTACGTACCGACTCGTGAATATACCGAGTCTATTTACGTAATTGGCACTTTGGCGTTAACACCCTGGGCCCCTATGAGAAATTTGCCTTCGTGTGGTCGAATCACAAGTCGGTCCACGGAGCAAGACCTCTTCGCGAGCTGCTCAGAGATCTTTCTCTCACTCTCTCTCTCTCTCTCTCTCTCTCTCTCGTTCGCTTTCTTGGACTCTCGACACTCAACTTATAGAGTACCAATGTCCCCGACGTTTCCAAGGAGTCTGCGAAATCTCACCGAGCACCGGCAAGCATTGCCGCGGTATCTATGACACGCGATTTGTAGCGAAAAGTGAGTCGGCCAATTAGAGGCATTTTGGTTCGACACCCGGAGATTAATTTCCCGGGTTCTGTGAAAGACTCTCAGGGAATTGGCTCGTGCGAACGAACCTCGGTGTATTGAAATTATTATTTGTTTGTCCAACATCGTTTCTTTTGAACTCCGAAATGGAAGCTTAATAGAGAGAGAGAGAGAGCACAAAGGTGAAGTCTCATTTCGATATTTCGAGTCCCCGATTTTCGTCCCCTTTTCATGAGCCATTTGGCCTTTTCCCTTTTTTCACCACTTGTCATCGACTTCAAGATCTCAAGGGAGTCAGAGCCAAGCGTGCACGCAGGAAAGCAGGTATATAAAGAGGCTTATACGTATGTAAGTGTGTACGTATTTATGGAGAGGCGCTCTGCTAGGCCTGGAGGCAGGTGGGATCCTCGAGTGCCAGCGGTCAGCGCCGTTCGGAAAACCGGCGCCGAGACTCTCGCGGTGTGCAGCGCCCGGGAATTTCTTTCTCTCTTACTACTAATGAGAAAAATTACGAGGAGACCCTCGAGCCGGCGGTGTGCCAGTTTTTCACTCTTTTTCTCTTTTCTAATCAGCCAATCTACCGGATACTTGTTGCAGTTGGAACGGACAAGGTGTGATACGAAATTGCAACAATTTTTAAATTGACGACTCTTTGAAATCGCTGAGACGCGGACGCTGCTCCAGTATTTTGTGATTGAACAATTTACAGAACCCATGCGGAAAGACTCCATGCTCGCTCAGAGCAAAGGATTTTCAAAGAGTTCTGTCAATATGAAAGATCGACTGTAAAAATGTTCACTCGCGTCGCTCAAACGTTCAAAACTTTTGGCATCTCACCGGATATCTTAAGTTTTTCAAACAACCATGGAATCGGTAGAAATTTCCGGCCGTCGCCTCGATCCGCGAGGAGGAAAAACGAGGAGGTCGAAAAATGCCTCGCAGAAACGGAAGTGTCTCGTTCCAAGTGTTTCACTACTCCTCCGCATCTCTCTCTCTCTCTCTCTCTCTCTCTCTACTTTCTGTCAGTCTTCGACACTCGGACAGTTTATTTTTGCTCGAATGTCGCTAGGTAGCACTCGAGAAAATTAATCATTGGTGCGCCCAGCTTTTTCGAGCCTGTGACGGATATGTCTGATTTAATTTTAAATATTTTCGTCCCCGTGTGTATGATCGATTGCGCGGTTGGTCGTTAATCAATTGCCGCGTGGAACGTCCCTGTTTCTAACTTAATACGTTAAGCGTCAAATGTTTCGTATTATTTTTAACTTGCGTCTACATAATTTTGGGTGTCACGCGTGTGCCCTTGAACACTAGAACACAATGCGGACCGGGATATAACGTAACGCCTCGTGTATGTCGGGCAGATATGGGAGTTATCATTCCACTCTCGCCGATATAAATTTAGTATTCCTGATTCGCCGATAAGACGTTTTTGCGATAAGTATATTAATGGCACGTGGTAAAACGGCTTTGTTAGCTGTTGCCCACCGGTTTTCATGATTACATGTGACTCATGAGAGACGGTGTCCAGTTGACGACAAAATAATTCGGCATTAAAAACGCCTTTTTTATTTGGCTCATTTAAATGGGCCATTTGGCAAAAAGATGCCAAGTTATTCCGACAGTTTATATGCGCGGAGATTAAAATAACGTAATTATCGCAGCAACAGTTCAACGATTTCATTAACCTGACAAACCTTGAAATTGTTTTCATTCGAATCTAAGACTTTCTCAGATGTCTGGACGATTGGCGTGAAATTCAGGACTCTCCGACTTTGTACTCGCCGATCGATATCATTATCGTATATCGATGCTTATTTATTTTCGATCTCGAATTAGCTATGCTCAATCGCAATTTCTCATCGAAATGGTAGTTCTCGGCAAGCATAGAGCGAGGAAAAATGACTAATTGTTTGTTCGTTCTCATAACGGATTTACCGACGAACAATAGCTGCATTCGACGAAGTGGCAATTGAATTCGCCTCGTTGGAAGAGCGGAGGCGTGTTTCAAACTTTTATCAAAATCGTACGCGTTTTGAGCCAGAGAAAAAATTCGTTAAACTTTGTTGTGCCAAGTCAGTCAATAATTGGCGGACGGAAGTACCGAAATTCCTGTTGTTTAAGATGTCCCGAAAAAATGTCGAAGTGAGAAGAAAATTTCATTTATGAGTAAAGAATAAACGCTAAAAAACTGCGAATGTTTGTGAATCAGAGTAAAGTTGTTTGCGCTAAAAATGAGAGATAATCTTATCGCAAACGGATCGAGCAGTTTGAAAAATGAAAAACCGATTATGTCAGAATGCGATGGGGGACGATGAGAGACAAAATAAAGATAAAGAAGGGGCGCGAGGGGGTGATTCGACGAAGGAGACTCACCCAGTGCATGCCGGTGGTAGGAGGGGCGCGTTCCTCATACACTCCCATCAGGGTGGCTGCTTTCGCGGGGTGGTTCCCGCTGAGGGTGCGAGACGCCGAAGTGGTTAGGGGGGGACCGGGGGACCTGGATACTGCCGGTAACGCGGAGATGGCGTCCGACGCTACAAGCACAGCCTCTCGTTTTTAGCTTGATTTTCGAATGATGAATATATTTTATTCAGCACGAAAGAAACACTCAGCTCGGTGGATGATGAGTCGCGAATCACGAAGCGAAAGCTTTAGACACTTGCACTGAATTTCATTTAACGGGAGCTTCAAATCCCTCGGAAAATTGAGGGTTAAAAAGGGAGTTTGACAGCGGGTTTCCGCGAAGGGATCAGACGAACAAGCACCACTAGAAAGATACTTTTAAGGTCCCCGTTGAGGTCAACTGCACGGTTATCCTGCTCTCCGAGTCGTAGCAACGAGACAACGACGATAGTGTCCTTCTCTGGCCACCAGCAATCTTCCCACGGTCATCCCGCGGTAAAACATGGACAGTCCGAGTCTCGGCGGAGAGTGTTTCACCGGCGGGGAGGGTAAAGAGGAGCCAAGCCAGTAATGCTCCACGTCCTGGTTGGTTGCCACTCTTTCACGATCGTCGGGACCAGATAAACGCGACTTGTTAGCTCCGCAAGAGGCTTCTTTCGGCCGCGTTGTAAATTTCAGCTGCGACAATCTTCTTGTATTCCTTGTTCCTTAACACGCTCTGTCTCGAACGAGCTTTTCTCCGGATCCTCCAATTTCACAATAACATTGGAGTTTCTTTCTTGCACGTTGTGTTTTTACTGTTCAACTACTCGGCGGACAAACATTTTCCAGATAAATGTCGGAACAGAAAAACGCGAGTGGCTCAAAGTTCATAACCGGTTGAGCACGTTTTCCGTTCATCAAACGATACTCGTTCGACCTCAACGTTCTTCACGATTGTCCAAATCGTCGCGGAGGGTCATTGCGAACGGTTCATTTGTCCGCTCAATTGACCAGCGATGTCAAGCAGCAGTGTCATCGCAAACCATCGCGTTTGACAACGAAATAATGACACTGACACCACACCCGGACTTTGAGGTTTCAGACCTTTTGGTACATGAGCAGGCACGTGGATGGAACACCCTCAATAATTTCTAGCCACAATCGTAATAATGAGCTGGCACGTGGACACATGGTCTGTAAAGCAAACCGTCGGCTGGGCACACGAAGAAATTGGATCTTCGTATGGCAACACTGGGACACAAGAGTCGAGCGAAGACAGGAAAAACAGGAGAAAATTTAAAAAAAAAAAGAAAAAAAAACAAAGGAAAAACAATAACAGCTCTTAGGCACAGAGTACACTGGGAATCACGGATGTTTATCGACCGAAGTTTATTATATTCCACGCTCGTAGGCTTTCAATGGGCAAAACTAATTTGACATTTGTCAGAGGATAAGAGAGCACGAACTCGTATCGCGTTCGTCGAGGTTACAGGCGATGAAAGATTCACGTGGATTCAACTGGAAGGTCCAGCCGGCGGTAGTTCGGGACTCAGAATTTTGGGGAGGATAAAATACACGAATACACATAGATAGACGAAAGAACACATGCACAGAGACGCGGGCTCGAATGTTGTTCGAGGGGGTTGTTTAATCTCGCGGGTTTTATTATCGTTTTGTTCTTTATTCTCGTAGTGGAGGATGTTTTTTTTTGGTTACGTTTTTTTCCCCGGAGTAACTTGGTACGACGGAAAAAGGATTTATTCTCGAGTATCGCGTTGTAGTATGTGGTCAGATGAGATACGCGCATGTGCTCGAACGTGGGGGAGAACACTCTCGGGAACTGCGCGCGTCTCTCGCAGTGTGAATTCTCGCGGCGCGTCTCTCGTCTGACTGTCGGCCGGGAACGGTGACTCTCTCTCGTCTCAGCGGCGCGCGTTGTGGAGTATGCGGGGAGAGGCTCTCGGGTATCAGCCTGTACGGGCAGCTCTCTTGGTCCACATGGACACTCCGGCTGCAGCCGGAGAGCGAGAGAGGGGGGGAGAGAGAGACGCGACTCGAGCGCTATCTGGCGCCTCCAAGTACAAACTTGCGGGAGTGGGGCGCGCCCACGTTTCCAATAGGACGGCCCACTCTTCGGCCCCACTCCTTAAAAACCAACGAACTCCGACTCCGCCTACCTTCGTCGGAGGATCCCAGATTCCAAAGGAACGAGAGGCAAAAGTTAACCACCCTGCCGCCGCGGCGCGTCGCGCCGGGCGGCAACCCCGGTGCCCCTCCAACCTGCTCTTTCGCTCTCCTTCTACCTTAAGCCAAAGCAAATCTGTCCGCCGCGCGTGTGTATATGCGTACTCTGGAGGTGGCAAGGCACCGATGAATCTCTCTCTCTCTCTCTCTCTCTCTCTCTCTCGTGGAGGGGACCGCGCGCAGCTACTTCGTTCTCTAACGTTTCGAGATGTGCGTGTACACTCGATCTCCCTTCGGGATGAGAGCTTGTGCTCGTGGATCGCTTCACTCCTTCGAGCGCGTTCGCCTGTGCAACCATCATCGAGAAGGCGTGTAGATCGCGGCTCATGCACCCAAGAATCACGATTTTATTCACTCTTATTCTCTTCCTTACAGGATCAGTCTATCAGCCGAGCTTTGGATTTGTATTTAGCGAGGACACCTTAAGAGAACGGTCCTGGCGGGTCAGGTGAGGAAAAAATTGTGCATAGTTTCAGGAAGCTTTCAATTGTGTCAGAGAGCCGAAAGTTCCCATTGAATTTGGTGCTCGTGACGATGCTTCCCGGTCCTGATTGTTCGTCGACGGAGCAACTCTATCAACAAATTTTCAGACGAATGCATCGTGCCGATTATAGCCGCATGAGTGAGCAACGGCGAGCAACGAGAAAAGTGTGAAAAATAATGCGCTTTCGTGCGTCGCGCCTCGTGAAATAGAGGAGAGAGAAAAAAGGAGCGAGAGGTTCGACGGCAAGTTCAGGAATATCCATTCGGATCGAGGCTCACTCGAGCGAATAGCAACATCCGGCCACGCTTTCTGCGGTTCACCCGAGAGACGAGGATCCTCTCTGCGCGCTCCTTCGGGCTTATCTTTTTTACTCGTTTCCAGTGTTTCTTCCTTCGGTTCTTATCACTACGGAAGAGAAATTCAATTCAGTGGATTTCGGATGCCTCCAGTGACACTTCAACGTTCATTTGCGGTTATTTTATTTGGATGCATCGAGAATTAATAACGCGACAGCTCAAACGTAACTGGCCAGCGTGGGTTTTTTTTCCGCATTTATTTGCAAAATGGGCTGAAGGAAATCTCGATTTAATGCGCGTCGAACAACGAATAATAGCGCTGATTGATAATGGAACGAGAAGCGGATGTGTACGAAGGAAAATCAATTGAGAAATCGATCGGGCGGATAGCGAATCGAATCTCCGGCCAAACAAAGATTCAATGTTTTTATTTGTTTTTCCACGACTGACTTTTTGTCGATGTTGCGACTCGGAGACTCGCGGGAAAAAGAAACGAAGGAGCCAGGGAGAGAGAAGAATGAACGTCACGCGCCTTGGATTTTCTCAATGCTGACATATCCAGCGGGCCCTGATCAGCATCGTTGAATTTATATCTGTCAAGTTCACCGCAAAAGCCGCGGTGACTGTCGACTGGTAACCCTGATCGAGAGGATGATGCGCGCGGAGAAGAGAGACACGAAAAATAAAACGAGCCGAGAGTCCCATCGCTGCCTCTCTTTTTATACTATCGCGCGAAATGATGCTGCTCTCTCGCGCGTAAGCAAGCGAACGCTTTGGAGAAGAGAGAGAGCGCGGAAGGAACCCGCTCACCGAAAAACCGGTTCTGCGGTAAAATACGGAAACCGTTGAAAAGACAAGAAACCGCACACCGCTTTTTTGCTTCGCGAGAAACGATCGAACCAACGTGTACGAATCCTGAGCCCTCGGCTGCCTGGCTGCCTCCCTCCAACCTCCGCCTTTCCGCTTCTCTCTTACGGCGTTTTTCGTGCCGAAAAGCATTGACGACGTTGCACTCTGACGACTCTGACGCGACGATGAGGAAGTGTAAGACAAGCTTGACAAAGTCAATAAGAATTGTGCAGCAACTTATTAAAATTTCTCAAAACGTAAACTTAATCATTGTGTATAGTTCGAAAGATCGAGAATTTCCAAGTTGACCCAGCACAAAAATGTCATCAGCGAGGAACAGCTTCGAGAATCATTGTTCCGTCGCTATTTTTCAATTCGTCAATTCGTCAGAAAATATCAAATATAAATTGTCTCGTGTCCTCGAAAGTGGAACGAGGCGTTACGAGGGCAGATCACTTCCAAATAGCGGCTAAAAGACCCTAAAAGAATGACGCACCAGGCAGACGAGAATACACGCGTTTTTAGTGAAAGAAAAATTGGACCGCAGTGCGCGGTGCACGAGGAAAAGTTAAGGGGACAAACTCCGGAGGGAGAGAAAGATCCCTTCTGCGTATTTAGTTCACAACGCTTTGCGCGTTGGTTATATTCGTGTTATGTGCGTTTAGTACGAAGCAAAAGAAGACTGGCAGAGAGAGGGATGCTGGTAACGTTGACGCGTGAATACTAAACAAGCAGAAACGGTACAATGAACTCGGACGTCCCGCAGGGAACGGGACCCCGCCCGGTGAGAACTCCTGAGAACCCCCCACGAGACTCGATCTCGCAAGACCAGGATCGAAACTTGGTAGTTTTTTACATTTATAAATGTCTCGAAAAATGGTATTGAATTCGTGAAAACTTGTAGAGAGAAAACGAGCTAAATTTTGAGAGAAATAGAATTCTTTCGCGAGAGCTTGAGACGATTCGATGATCGCGTTGAATCGCGTTTGACAAAATTGTTAGCCCCCGCATCGGAGCGACTTGTTTCGTTCTTACTTTGATGAAAATTTAAATTCGTTACTACAACTCGAAATGTGCTGAAAAATACGCTCGAAAATTAACCGATTAGATGATTTGGCATTTTTGTTTATTTTTTCCTCTCTTTCGCGGCGACCGTTAAAGTCTCAAGATTAATTCGCCATAGCAGAGAGAGAGAGAGTGCGCTGAGAGAAGCTTGCGGTGCGGTGTGTTTAACGCGCGCGATAGCTTCTCGTTCTCGTTCGGTGTACCGGCCGGCTCTCGCGATGAAACACACGCGAGAGCAACTGATGTATTGAGAATTTGTTGTGACTTTTATTGGAAATTCTCACAGCATCCTGGCCACGGTATAACACACAGCAAAGAAACTCCATTATCTCTCGGCTCCCCCAAAGAGCCATAAAATCTTCGTGAAAACTCGTAAATATCGTTGGCGAACGATAAGACGATGAACAACCGCGAAGGGAGGATTTGAGAGTGAAGAAAAAAATAAAGGAGGCGAGCGAGGTCTCTAAACGTGACTTTTATGGATCGTCGGGTCTCGTTCGTTGTGTCCGCGGCAATCAACGTCGCGCCCAGCAGATTCGAGTATATGTTCCGAGGAAAATGGAGTCAATTATTTCGTCCGTGTGCGTGAATTTCATTGAAAAAACCATTGACTCATTCACACGTTTTTATTTCCTCATCGGTATATATTCCTCAGCGATCTTATATTGAAGCAAACTATATTATTGAATAAGGGTGAGCTTGAAAGCCTCGGGAAATAGAATCGAAACGGGAAAGTGGAGCTCGTTTCCTCTGCGACTCAGTCGAGTTCCGGTCTCAACGAAAGAAAAAGAAAGCATCAAACGCCGCGTTTCGTTCCCTCTCCGTTGCGAGTGAGAAAGGAGAAGACGCGAGGGCAGCAAAGAAAAAAGGAAGCAAAGGTGCGCGCGGCGCCCGTGAATGTGCGATAGAAATCCAAGTCTGCTAAACGAGAGCCACCCCGCTGGATATTGTCCCTCATTGTCGACGGTTTCCGCACGCGAGGCACGCCCGCAAAGCCCTGCTCCTCGAGAACGTCCGAAACGAGAACATCCGCCTTTTTACTTGGCTGCTCCGTCGAGCGACTAAAGAGCACGAGAAAAGGCTCGCGGATCTCTATATACGCTCGAGGTTTCTTTTTATTTTTGGCAAATGCTTGACCATTCTTACCGGTGACAAAAGAGAGTGCGGACACGGACCGGTTGCACACTCGCCAGAAGAAGGGGCCTTCTTCCTGGCGCTCGCGCCTCAACCGGCGTATCACAATTGCTTACGGTCAAATCGTTTCTACCACCCTGACCATTCAATTACACGCTAAGAAAATATTTTTCATTGTATATACCGAAAGGTGGATGAAAAAAAATGCAAGAGCGAGAGCGAGAGAGAAAGGGAGAAGGGCAGCAAAGGGAGAAAATGAAGTGGGATTTGGCAACTGTGTTGGCGAATCCTGCCATCCTTCTCCGCTTCACTCTCTTTCATCCCTCATCTCTATTTCCTCAAGTACGTGTTGTCCGTCCGACTGCTGAACCGGACAACCGACCACTGGACACGAGGAGCGCGTGCTGATGAATGGACCAGAGGATTACAAGAATTTAACGTTCTCGTATTTACACGTATATACGGACGGGGACGTGCGAGAGGCTTCGACAAGCAAAAGGGCGCATGTCACTCTCGATTTCGCGGGCTGAACGAATGCGGCACGGCCCTGTTGACTTTCGTCGACTGGCATATGTGGATCTACGTATATAAACACAGGAAAATAATCGAGTTCACGTGCCAAACCTGGAAATCCTTCGAGCTTTTCAATCGCATTTCACTACGGGAATGGTACTTGGAATAAATCCTATGCGTGCCAACGAACGAGAGAGGGCCACAAATTGGTTCGAAGCTCGTTATTTTTGGGTATCGAGATACATCGACGTTTATTATTGGAAATCGGATTTCGAGGTTGAAAACCCGCGTAATCAGAAGCTACGCGCATTCGCTGCCACGAATAATCGCTTTCATCGACGATGCTCATTCTCCGAAGCCCCTCTTAACGAGCCAAATAATATGACGGTGATATTCAAAATTGGAGTAAATACGAAAGAAAATGGCTTCTTTTTAAAAATCATTTATAATAGAAGCCCCTTGATAATCGTCACACCAAAACGTAAGGTTACAACTTTCTAGAAACCATTTTATTTCAGATAAAAATAATAGTTTTTCAAATAACTCAAGCATAGGTCAATGGCTTTTTAAGATTTTCATAAGTGGACAATCGATTTTGAATATTCTTACAGATAAATGAACTCAATTTTTGTTGTTCGCTCGAAGTTGCGTTTGGCCTTTTTTCAATAATGCTTGGTCTCACTTACCGATAAACTGGCATCGGCCTCGGTGATGCGGCCACGGCTGGTCTGCAAGGGGAAGAGTTTCCTTCTTTCGAAAAGATGATCCCTGCTGTTGCGTCTTCATAGCTGGCTCTTAAAATCACGAAATTAAGTACGGCCAAGTCGGAGAGAAGAGACCGCGCGAGGATGCGAGATTGGCGAGAAAACATACACGCGGAGAAGCAGAGGGGTGAGGAAAGAGGGGATTAACCTCGATCGCTTCAAGACCCATGGAAGATTGTGCTGCTCCTCGCGGATGGGCCATTTTTCCATCGACGATCCGGCTCCAAGTAAAATTTCTCATCCACTCGAACATCAGTGCTTTCGCGCGCGCTTGTGTGCGCTTGAATCTTTCGAGATCTCCTCCTTTGGCGGATCTTATAATATCCGCGATTACTATGCGCACTCAGCGTCGTATAAAACCGGGAAAACGTGCGTAAAAGGCATTCGGTATATGCACGCAACGGCGATCGAAATATCGCGGATTTCTCGCGCGCGCGAGCGCGATCAACGAAGGAAAAAGCCAAGAAAGAAAGAAAGAAGGAGAGAGAGATGAAAAGATTAAGAAAAAGAGAGACAAAGTTACGGAAAGGGTTTCGCGCGACTGTCTTTCCTTCACGAGCGAGCAAACACATTATTATACGAGCGAGATCGAGCTCGCCAGTTTCATCGCTGCGTGACTCCAACATTCTTCGATTATAGGTTTCCTGTATCCACGCAATGGACATTTTTTTCCCCACAGAATATATTCTCCGATATTTCTCTCCTCTCGCGATCTGAAAGAAAAAAACGAACGAATCAAGGAAGAAGAAAAAATAACACAATAAAATATGAACATAAACGAAAAGGATTAGATAAAATGTCGAGTGAATCCATGATCTTGGCTGGCGCCTAATGGATCAGGATATTCGAGCGACACATCGCGATTGCATTAGATATGCTTAGCAGTAATCGAATAATCGATTAATCCGCGATGCTTGCCCCATTTCAATAAATAATCCTTTTCTCGATGCAGTTGCGATGCCTCTTCGAGATCATTTCAATTTCTACTCCTCCATAGAGAACGAGCGTTCGAAAATTTCATGAAATATATTTCCCGATACCAGCATTTGGACGATAAATTATCGAGCGCCTTCCCAAAGAGCTGCGCGCGCCAGACAATTTATCTCCAAGAATCTTTCTCATCTTCACGAATATATATATATATAACAAACAAGGAGAAAAGAAAGCAGGAGAAAGCCTGAGCAATCCAAGTGCAGCCCTCCAGAGCCCCCCATTTTCAACGGGATTACAGAGAGACGAGAGAGTTTAAAGTCTCTTGCTGATGTCGGAGACTCAAAGCCGTCGTAGGAAAGACGAGGACTCTAAGTACACGAGGCACCTGAGTCCGTCACCCTCTTCCCTCAGTCTCGTTGAATTTTTATCCCTCCGCTACTTAACGCAGCCGAGAAAGAAGGGAGAAAAGCAGGGAATAAGGAGATGGAGAAAAATCTCGGTAGCTCAGCGAGGGCTGCGGGTGCGTTTCGGGTTCTCTTGTGACTGCAGAAACTTAGTCGGGGCGAAACGCAGCCTCGGGTCGGACGGATATCCTCTTACCGACACGTGTCTCGCACGTGCCCTTTGCAACGAGTCGTTCTTCGGGACAAAATCCCTCCCCCCGTCTCCGTGTACGTATAGATGCACCGCGCGTAGCTCAGTATTACACCCACAAACACAGGGCGCTCTTGTTCTCGCTATTAGCGACGTGCCCCGTGAAAAAGGAGCGAGCGGCCGGTTAAAAAAAATTGAACGCGACGCTGCACTCGATTCTATGAGGCTATTAATTAACCGAGAGATTCGAGACGCCGAGGATTTTCGTTCGTGCGCTCTTGAGCCCCGATTTTGCCTTTTTTAGAAGCGCAACAATGAGAGGGTGCCGAATAAGGGCGATGCGAGCCAAATTCTCTGCGTTGTTCATTCACTTTGAACTTTTTGCTACGAAAATCTCGTGCGGCAGCGGGACGACTTTTCACTTTATTCCGTCGCACATTCCTACGATCCTTCCGATCGAGGTTCATCCAGTTTCCGTTGTCGCGTTCGTCGCTACCGCCCACAAAAACTGTTTTAATAATTGTCCCTATTAGCAGGATTAGCGTAAGATTTCATCGATGATAAAAGAAAAAATAGTAGTAGAGTCTTATCAATTAGAATTTGGCTAAGCTTACAAAGGGTGGAGGTCCGAAAGGCTCCGAGGGCTGAGATTGACGACGAGAAAAAAGCGCTTTCCCTTTCCCTCTTTCTCTCTCTCTCTCTCTCTTTGCTGCGGTAATACGTACACGCTTTACTGACGGCTTAATCCGGCATGTAAAGCGATACTTGCCTCTGACGAGAGACGATCCGACGGAGCTGGGGAGCGTACGACCTCCGTAGAGAAAAGGAAACAAAAAAACTGTTACACGCCCAGCAGAGTGCGTACGCGTTACGCGAAACCACTCACGTGCCTTTTTTATTGTGAGAAAATAGGATTCCACGTGATTTTTTTACTCCCCTCGCAGCCTCAGTGCTCCTGGCCCATTAGCCGGAGCTTTTTCTTGGCCTAACGATCGCACCAGACTCGATCGACTCTCCGGATAGTTTTGTCTTTTCGTTACACAACGTTAAGCGGATCGAAAAAAAAACTACTTTCCCTTGCAATAATGAATTTCTGATCCAGCACCTTTGATCTTCGCGGCTACTATCAACGGCATCACTAATTGTTCCTGTTATACATACTAATTTTCAAGGCTCTCACTAATTGCGAGTGGGAACGATCAAAATATGTAATCGAATGGATATTTGATTAGTCGAGCAGGCACGAAAAATAACGCGTGTCTAAACGGCTTCACTTTCGCGACATTAAATCACCATAAAAATTCAATAAACGATAACGATTTTCTACTATTAAGTGGAAAGGGAGAGAGGGCGGGGGGGAAGGTGACAGGGTGGGCACGCGTGTCGCGTTACGGCGCCCACGCGGCACGCGAGTTCATCCATCACTCGGTATATTCTCGGGGACATGGCAGCTTGTTCGCTAGCCCCGAGGCAACAACCGCAACCTTTATACGTACGGTACGTGTATCTATATATTGATATGTGTATATAAAAGTATACGTTGAGGCCACAACCGCACGACGCGTGATTGATAAAACGTCAAATTAGCCTGGTCGGATTTTTGTGGCGTTGAGTGACTGCGATGGAGCGAGCATGAGCTCTTTGTTTCTCATTCGAGAGAATTCTATTCCCATCACTGGATCGATGCTTCTGTTTTGATGTGTGTGCGTGTGTGTGTGTGTGCGCGCGCGCGCGCGTGTGCCGAGTTTTAACGTCGATGAAAAATCTGAAGGTTGATTTTCGGTTTTGAATTTCGTCGAAATTGAAGCACTTTAGGAAAATGAAAAGGACGAGCTCGGATACGACTCCAGCGACACCTGGAATATTCCGTGGGCATCGTGTGCCCCCAACGCGCACGTCACACGCAGGTGCGTACAGCCTCAACCCCGGTGGAGACCTCCCTGGAAATCCTGCAGGGTAACTCAGAGCGACCCAGAGAGGAGGGCGAGTCAGGGGGAAAATGAAAGATGAAAAAAAAGAGAGGAGAGGACTTTGAAAGCTCGAGCAAAGCGTCGTACAAAGAGCGTGACGGCACGCTGAGCCAAGGGTAACCTGGCGATTTCACACGAATTAACCAAAGCGCCTCCGCTCTTTCTTGCCCTCTCGTTCTCTCTTTCATTTCATCTCTTGCTCTCAGTACTCTTACAAACACCGCGGGGCTCGTTACCACCTAATAATGAGAAGAGGCGCTGGCTTGTTGTACTCTTTATAATGCTCGTGTATACCGGGGGGACAATGATGACAGCGAAAACTACTGTATTTACCAGCATTTTTCGTTTTTCTTCCATTGTGCTGGAAAATGTAGCAAGGAATAATGTCTAAAGCGTCGTTAAACGGCCTTCTACTGCGGGAAGCTAAAGAGATCGAATAGATTCGTAAACTGTCGTTTTACTGCCTCCACGTTTCGTGTTGGATTCAAATAACTGAAACTTTGCAAAAAAAAGAAAAGAAAAAAAAATGTATCATGATCATATTTGTGGAGCTCCCAGCCTGTCCTGCTTCGTCGTCCTGCGAAATATTCTCTTCTGAAAGGAAAGTGCGAAGCCAACTAATATTTTCGCTCCCACTTGCTGGTCACGCGGGGCAGCCTCGTCCGCCACCGGGACGATCAACGTACGACAAAGCGTCGAAAAAAGGGTGAACGAGTAGAAATCGTGTGAAATTTGTCAAAGGGCTTTTTCACGGATGATCGTGTGCGCGAGGAAACGGGCGCGCACACGATCCAAATGGTCAACGAGACAAATGAGCACAGGACGAATTGGCTGGATCGCCAAGGCACTCGGGGAAAGAGAGAGGATCAAACGTCATAATTCACAAGATTTTCGAGCCGGTGATGAAGAGACTCCTTCGCTCGCCTCTCACCACACTCTTTTGTCGCTCTGTTGACAAATGTTTGCTGTTTCTTTGGATCGAGGACGATTAGGGAGCTTATTTTTCACGCTTGTCCACTAATGCTGCCCCGTCCATTGTGCACGCGGGAATTATTTGCAAAATATCGACACAGCTCAGTTATTTTTATCGTATTGGAAACGCCGACGAATTGAGTTTCGAAAGTTTCGATAAAAATTCTTTTTGTTTTTTTTTTTTCTTTTGCAAATTTCTTTATTTTTTCCTCTCCTGGCACGACGCCAGGGATCCAGAATTTCTCGTTCTTTTCTCCGATCTCGTGGAACGCTCCGTGCATCAGCCACGTGCGATGCGTAATCCACGTTGGCAGAGACACGCGCGCAATATTCTTTTCGTCTTCGTCAATGCCGAATCATTCACGCTTCGAAAGCCAATCAACATCGAACGAGAAACCACACGCTAGATGATCGCACTCAAAGCTTCGTTTCAATGCTATTAAATCCTCGGCTCTTTCCCCGCGTGCGCGCACGCACCCCACGTACTATGTCAAAAGTGCTCTTCATGTTGCAGAGTGCGATGAACCGGACACCACGTGTACCTTACCGGTGAAAAATAAAACACGACTGGCCCTGAAAAAAACGCACACTTTGAATTTGTCGTTTTGACGACCTTCCAAGTGATACCGCGTCAATGAAAATTCATTTTTTCCGCAGAAAAGCAGACCAAAATCTTCATTTTTTTCGTTTCTTTCTCCTCTTTCATTTCAATCTCCTGTGAGAATAATTTTTCCAACAGATCAGACAAAAAATCGCAATTTTCTTGTTCAGCAGAAACTCGGGGAGAACCTTTTGGCCCTTGCAGCTTGACAAGCACGAGAAAATTTTCTACACAAGTTCCAGGCGATCGTTTCTGACTCCGATTGATAGTCGTTTGCTCGTTATCCCGTTGCTGATCAAAAATTTTCGAGTTCCTCACAACAATGAGGTTTTCCTACTGCGATTGTTGTTCATTATATCTGATTCGACAATTCCGTAGCTACCGGTTGAAAAATGTCAATGGGGCGAGAGACTTTGGTGGGATCAGATAAGAGGTCCGAACACGCAGAGACAGAAATTGCTTGGGGACTTTCACTATTTGCAGTGTCATTCTTGGATGGCCCACGGAAAGTGAAATGTTGGGAAGGATGCGCATCGCCGGCGATGACGAAGAATAATAATAGAGAAAAAGAAACAGTGCGCGTCTGTATATCTGTAGATCGTTAGAAAACGACTTTTTAAACGTCGTTGTAGCGAGATGATCCATTTGTTAAGCCAAGTTTTTTGTGACCTTCTGAAAGACGAGCGAGAGAGATTCAAAATCTCGATATCCTGCTCCCACTGGATTGTCATGTCCAAGAGCTTCTGGTCGAATCGTTTGAGCTGCAATTATTAATGAATTGTCTCGTCGGTTGGTTCTTCTTATCTGACAGAAAAACGGTCGCTCGCCTTCGAGGCAGCCCCGGACGTACTCGAACATATTTTTCGGTTCCTCGCCATCGATCATGTTTTTTTATTCGCTTGAAGAAATAAATATTCAAGAGAAAACGATTTTCAACGATCGTGAGTGCGAGGCGACTCGGGGCCGTTGAGTTTTCAAAAAGCGTCGGACAAGAAGTCAGCTCTCCGATAATGAAGAAAATGAATACATTTTTTAGAAACAACGGTGAGAAACATTTTCCACGTTCTCGACGAATAACAAAAAAAACGGTAAATTTTTATTGAGCAGACGAAAGTGCAATCTGACAAATGGTCATCGTCGTTCGTGGGAGTATTTCGAGGTAAGAGAAAGAGAGAGAGAGAGAGAGAGAAAATGATTACTCAGCAAGATGTTGATAGAATAATAATGCCCGGTCCATTTGTGGCGAGAAGAGACACATTCTCTCGTCTGACGAGTCTGTCGTCGCATATATCTTGAGCAACGAGTAGGACTCAGCATCGAGATATGCACACGAGATCCGATCTTCAAACCGTCCGTCTCCTTTTATTTCCTCCTCTCACTCTCTTTCTCCTGTGCTCTTTCGCCTGCGTAGCTTCTGCGGTCAAAATCGTTTAGAGCGAGTCATTAATGAATTGTGGTTTGCTGAAATTGTTTTTTCTCTCTTTTCTTAGTCCTTTTTTATTGTCTTATTTTTTTTATGTGCGCTATTCACCACGTCAGATCACGAAAGACTCTGTCTCGAAACGATTTAATCGATGAGCCGAAATCTCGCTGCGTTTTGTTGCCACTTCAACAATAAAACGATCGCGACGAGAACTAAAATGTGAAACGATTAAAACTCAAGAAGAATAAAACGAGCTCGAAAAATCTGTCGCTCCTCGCCGGGGCCTCTCGATCGTAAAAAAAACAATTTGAACAACTATCACAAACTGTATATATTGTACGTGCCTACGGTTTGTATAAGAAGAATTTATATTCGTTGAACTCGAACTCCCCGGAGAATTCTAGGGCCAGAAACTTATTCGTCTTTTACAACGAGGTGCGATATACGCACGCTCGAAAAGAATCTCTCGTCTCGTGTGTTGTCGGAGGGGGCGGGGGCGGGGGGGGGGGGGGGAGCTTCGTGAGAAAGAGATATTTCTGACACACCCCGGGCGGTACGCGCCATAAAATCTGACCGATCGATGCCACACGCGAATGTTGAAAATGCTGTTGTTTCTTCGGCGTTCGCATCCTTCTCGATCCTTCGTATTTCATCATCAACGCAGGTAAAACCTCGATCGAGCACGAGCTCGATTGAATAATCATAAGAAGCTTCCAATTAATCCAAACCACAAGATAAAAGCTCGGAGACGAGCGCTCCGGAATCGTTGTTTCGAGAGGAAAAGTAACCCGATGAGGAACACCATTTTTTGCCTCCTCCAAAAGTTATAAAGCCTGCAACATTATGCTCGTCCCGTGTAAATAGCTAACCGTTAGCCGGCGCACACAGTTTCTAGAATATCGTTGGTGTAAGGAGCCTTATTTATAGCTTAAAGTATTGAAGGCAGATGTAAATGTCAGTATTGCAAACACTTAACAGTCCGTATATCAATCAGACGCCACAGAGGCTGGGCCAACTCTGGTCCAGCACGAGTGCATCAACTCTCAGCTTGTACAGAGTCTTCCAAAGGCGGATTTCAGTGCGATTATTAAACGGACGCAGGGAATGCTGGAGAAGAAGGACGTCGTTGGGAATTTTCGTCGGCGATGCTCGCGGCTCTGCACAAAAATGTCAAAGAGCTTCGATCTCCGGAGTTCTGAAGCTTTATATCTGCCAAGAGCGCTCGAGCCCGTTTCGTTTGAAGCGTCTTCTACAAACGAGTCGCGGAGCCTTCGTATAATGCACTCCCGCATCGCGACATCCTGCTGAGTCCACAGTATCTCGACGATGACTCTGCCAATCTGTCGAAACGTGCTATTATCATCGTCCTGGTGCGAATTCTCCCGGAGTTTTACGTCATCCGACTTAACATATGCGCGAGCCTAAATCATATATCAGAGGTGCGTGGACACTGCCACGGCAGTGGAGAGCTCTGCACCCCTCCGCGGATTCGTTTAAATCTAGCAGGCTTCAAACAAATAACCGGAATCTCGTGGGTGCTTCGTGTCTTTCCTGAGTCGTCGATGACAGTTTTTTTCTTTGTGTTAAAAAAAACTCGTCGCCGTCAACGAGGAGCGTACCGATCGACGATTTTCGGGATCGTATTTCAACGCGCTTTTTTCTGAAAATTTTCAGGGTCAGCGTTATCGCGAAGCTCCCAAAAGTAATCGGAGGCTCTTTATCGTTTGGAAACTTCAAGCAGAGCAGGACTGAAAATTTGTAAGCGGTTGCGCGTGAAACGAGGACGACGAGTAGATCGAGATATTTCCGACGCCCGATCGCCGCTCCCGGAAGAAGCCTCGCCTCATATCGAACCGCGTGAGCTTCTTTTTTCGACGTTCAAGCCGGTGGCATTGCCGGTGAAATTCATAAATTAAGAGTAGGGTAGCGCTGAACGTTCACGACTTCTTAGCAGGTTTGATCATTGCTTTATAAGAAGCGAGAAATTGTCCGGCATGATAAGGCCGATAAGTTGAGGATATAAAGAACGTCGGACGTTTCACTCCTTTCTCGCTGCTTCTGGCTGTTCCTTCCACGCTAGCTTTTTTTCTCTCGTTTATTCTTCTTTTCCCATTCGAGAACTCGAACGAAAGGCAACAGTTCAAATCTCTTAACGTGTTAATACTCTCGTGTTACGCCCTTTCATTTGGTAACGAACGACATACACACAAATCCCTCTTTTCATGGTCATTCGTGAGGCGGCAGCAGCAGCAGCACCAGCACCAGCAGCAGCAGCAACTCGAGTGTCGGTATCTTAATGTTCACCCCTGATGCTATAAATTACGGGACTCACACATCGCGCTCCACACGCAGCTGCGACCCGTCCGGACTTTCGTGACATTTTCTCCAACGACGATCCTCTTTTTCATCTTTTTTATTTCCCTCCTTTTTCTCCCTTATTTCTTCTCATTCTACGCTTCTTTTCCTCCTTTTATTCTCTTTATTCCTTTCTCAATGCCTGCCAACCGCGATCCGTGTCGGTCATAACGCGAGACAAAATTGTTCCGCGTACGAGAACGATAATGATAACGAATTTTATATATCGAAATAAGATTTTCTCCCGGGTATTTACCGGCCGGTAAATTCTGTGTGTTCTTCGTCCTCCGCGACTACCAGCGTCACATTCGCGATTCATTGACAACGATTCCGCGACCGGTTCAAGCGACTTCTAATGTTAAGAACAGCAAAACCGAGATGAGCAATTGTTATAAAAATTCCTCACTATTGGAACACAATGAGCAACATCGTCAGCAAATGGCATGAGAATCCATTCGATAAAAAATGCTTTACCCTCATGAGCGAAAGCTTTGTGAATTTGTTTCTGAAATGTAGAATCTAAAAATGATTAAAGTAACGAGGGATGAAGGCAAATTCATTTTAATCTTTGAGCCCGAGTCGCTTTTCTTATCACTGCATCGATGCTTTCATTCGTTAAGAGCATTGATCACTCACTTGGAATTTTCGAAATCGAAATTCTTTGATACAGTTTGGCCGATTAAAAAAAGGCTTTCTACGCAAGGCGATGGCAAAAACGGGCCGACGGTTTTTTAATCGGTCAAACTGCGTCAAACTGCGTCAAAGAATTTCGATATCGAAATTTGCAGCTATCTTTCTCGCACTCACAGTTGCGATATACTGACTCTGTCATGCTCTTAAAGATACAGGAATATTAAAACAATTTCTGTGCTGAGAATGCGTCGACTTTGTTTAAATTCTTGCTTCACGTGAGTAGAAAAAACCGTCCACGTGAGTAGAATGATCGGTAATCAATGGATCAGTTGAACACGGTCCTTTCAAATAATCGACTTGCCTCGCGGCTGATTGTCGGGGCGATTCCAAGTGAAAAAACTTATAATCGTTTCATTAGTAGAAATGAATTGTGAATGATTTTTCGATTCCCAAGAGAACAAAGCGAATGGAAAATATGAATAAGGCAAAATAGGTATCTGCTGGCGGAAAGAAAAACACGAGCGCGTTGCTGCTCGGCTTTGAGCGCGGCGATAGGGAACGTGTCGGTGTCGAAAAAGTGCGAATAAACGAGCGAAGAATGCTGGTGTCTCTTTTTGTGAATCTTACGCGCTCCTCTCCCTGTGATGAGAATACAATAGAAATTAGAGGCTGGTTCGTTCAGTCGTCACGGTTCCGTTCATGCTCTATCTCGTGACTCGATTCGACTGATCTTGGAAAAACATTGAAGCTTGGTGCAGTAGAGCGAAGCCGAAGAAAAGGGAATGACGAAAAGGCAGAACATCGGGCCCTGTGATTAGCGGTGAAGCAGCGACCCGCCCACTTTTTTCGTCTCTTCCCTGCTTCACGAGGCAAAACTCTGCACACTTTGCGCGATGTGTCGGGGAGCATCGTCGGCTCATCCTGTCGAAAGGACTTTTGACGCCGTCCTCGAAAAATGCGTTCGAATCTCGGAGCCACAAGGGTCTTTCGAGAGGCCACAATCGAGTCAATATTTTCTTAGGCGGCGAGAAAATCTCGGCGGGTCTTGAACGGTGGCCAACGAGAAAGGAAAGAGGCCCAAGCCACTCGAGAATCGTAATCGAGACAATGACACGAAGTAAATATTGAATTATATCGATTTACCTTGCGGCTTTCTGTCACACCCACTCACTAAATCGCCACTTTCGAACGCGCCACTGACCGCGCACGAGAAATCCATGCCATTTTTAAAATCATTTGTTTTCCTATCCCCCCAACTATAAAAGCAACCGACTCCATTTTTGGGGCACGTCGAGTTCCGAGAAAACGGACAAATTTCTCGGGGAGCAATAACGATAAAAAGAGCGACAAATTTAGGAATTCGTTTTATTAATCCCTCGACCCATACCCAGAGTACGTCACGAAATGTTGGAACCGAGAAATTAAAGTACGGAAATTAGATTAGCCAAACGAGTGTTCAATTTGAAAGAAACGTGTCATCGCGATTAGATAACGTGAAATAGAAATTCGTTCGCATTTCTCACAGTCTCGTGAAATAAACCATTCGAAATAGATAAAATCTACCGCGCGAGTTCGCGTGACAAAAAAAAAAAAAGATAAAGTTTTACGATTGCAAGTCGAGCAATAAATTCAATTTTTTTCGTATTTACAATACAAGTCACGAACGACCTTGACCCGCCGTGTGTACGAGAGCCGGTATCAAAGATGCGTCTGTGTGTCATCAGCCTCCTCATCTTACTATCTTGATCTGGCTCTCGAGGAAGAAAAAGAGAGGCGGCGAAGGAAGGCAGTAAAGAGACGCAGGAAAAAAAATGGTAACGACACGAATATGATTTCTCCACGCTGTTTTACGAGCGAGCCGAATGTAAAATCTCAAATATATTCGTATCCATGGCCCATCTCTTTTCTTTGCCCTCTCTCGCTCCCTCTGAATTTTGTGTCTCTCGCGACACTCGGACTATTACCTTCGAGAGAAATTCTAGGAGAAGAGGAGTGTGCGCGCGTGAATGACTCTGTGATTTTCTGTTTCACACGAGAACGCCATATTTGGATTTTACTCTTTTCATCTCGCTCGCCCCGTTTCATCTGTATTTCATATACTCTTTCCACTCTTTTATTTCCCCACGAGTTGTCGCATGTTCTCCAGATGTAAAGGTGAATCAAACCGAAAACATCGGAACCCTCCCAAATCCATTTCTCCATATTTCTTCATCACTGCAAACCCGAGAAAGCGCACGTTTCTTGCAGATTTTTCGAGGGTTGTCTGCGAACCTTCGATCGCATTAAAATTGAAAAATGCCCGTCTCCGATCTCCTCAACTTCATCCGAAATGATCGAATCCAAACGAAGTAATAAAAATCAAAATATTCTTTGATTTTCCATAAAAAATATTTTATTTCCCCCCCCCCCCCCCCCCAGCCCCTAATTCGAAGGTTTACATACTGAAAGTTGGGCAAGATAATAAAAACTAGAAATTTCGTGTACGATTATGGAACAAAGTGACTTGAGTTCGCTACCAAAGTCCCGTAGAATCGTCGTACGAAAACGAGCAGTGCCGTGGCCTCGTCCAAGTTCATTTGGATTCGGGCGATAATCCGAGATGAATAACTTGTCCGTGAGATGAAACAATACAAGCTGACAGGACCAGAAGACGAGTTGAAAAAGAAAAGCGCTCATTTGTTCGTGTAAGCGTGAGAATATTTATAAAATACACAGGAAAGCTCATGCGTGTCGTGTCTTTTTAAACTCTCCAAGTTGTTGGTGATGTTACGATGATGATCATCTCGTGTGGCGGTTGCGAGCACACATTATGGAGTGGCGTCCAGCGAGGTTGAGCGAGATACAGCGAGAGAGGGAGAGAAGATGAATAAAAAAGATGACGAAAAGCGATAGCCACAAAGTCAGAAAAATAGAATAATAAAACACAGTATTTGTTACACCCTCGAGTAATCTTGATATCTTATAGTGCCTTACGTAATACTCACATATATTCACTTGTGACGGCGGGCGGTAGCGTCGGGTCTTCCTGCATTCTTTAAAAGCTGCTCGAATCTAATGATTTACCTCGCAGGCTGAACAGGATTTTGAATATTCTAAAACACAGGCGTGTCTGCAGGCTCCAAGTATGAACACGCTCCCCGCGTTAATAATTATTCTACTATTCGCCGAGCTGAACGATTTCGAGGATGAAGCGCAAGAGGCTCGTCGAGGGGCATGGAGCGATCGAATGTCAGAGATATCGGGAGAAATGGCCTTCTATTAATCTGGGACCTTAATTTATACGAATCGCTCCATTTTCCGAGGAGTAGCAACACGAAGCTTCCGCTTTTCCATCGGCATTTCCTTCGTTGTGTAAACATAGCGGATTCGTGTCTCGAGAATTTGTACAGGAAACTGTTAACAAGTGTGTTCTTCACCCCGAACGCTTGGCGGAGCGTTTGCTCGAAGATAAAAATGAAAAATCGTGGATGCCACAGTGATTTTCTCGTGATTTATTCGTCATACGTAACTCCCGGCGATTTTAATGTCCACAAACCACTCGAATAATGTACAATGCGCGTTAGTACATAAAAAAATGTTTAGTGATTGAGAAAAATGAGCGGAGCGCGCTTGTGTATGCGGCGAAAAAACGAGGGTGATAAACATGTCAGGTAGCTCTCTCTCTGGACCCCCGCAGTGCCTTTGGTGTACAGACCCTCTGGGAATCTGATGCTCCACCTTATACTTTTCAAGCCTCCCGGCAGAATACATACTTATTTTTAGAGAGAGAGAGAGAGAGCGGGGCGGAGTGTGCCAGTGACATTACAGATGTATGCTTGATTTGAGAGGGCAGCTATACATTTTCTGGTCGAATGACGTAAACCAAGGTGATTAAGGAGTTTCGGTACAAAAGTCAAAATATCAAGAAATTGATCAAATTTGGTGATAATGTTCTTCAACATCAAGTGCGAAAACACAAATTTTTTCAAAATTTTCTTCTACTTAGTTATCGAGTAATTACGCATTAAAGCAGATTTCTTATGCCCGGAATGTATACCTATATATATGGAAACGCTATGCTTATACACGTAAACTTTAGTGATCAATTACTCGATAACTGTGTAGAAGAAAAATCTTAAAAAATTTGTATTGCCAAATTTGGCACTAAAGAATATGTTCACCAAATTTTATAAAATTCTAAACTTTTTGAATTTTTTTATGTTTTTAGCATGGTTTAGCATGGCAACATTGTATCGCCTGTACCGAAACTCCTTAAATTGGTGAATCTTTTGGGCTCTGAATTCGAGTTTCGTAGAGTTGGAATCGTAGCAATATTATTTTCGTGTTTTCATTGCTGTCGTGGGTTCATTTCCCGAGTCGCTGAGAAGCAGATATATGCGTCGATGTTGAAGTGTTAATTCTGGCAAAAAATAGTAATACGAAAGAAAAAAAGGAATTCGGTAAATTTGGCACAAAATGGTGGATCGTACGGAGAGCTCTGAGAATCGACAAACTCTGCTCGTGCATGGTTCCTGTTGTTTTAATATTCACTTTTGTTCTCTAAAGACTCTCCTGGCTGCTCGACGCCTCTCTCGTCATCCTGCCAGCTCTAATTTTTCTTTCGACTCCCGCACCCAGGTATCCCAAAATAGTTGGAGAGCTTAGCTAAGCGCTCAAGCTTTTACAGGTGAGAAGCCACGAGTCCTTAATTTGGCAGGTACAAGTCAGACAGGGAGGCGAATTCGAGTGTTGGCTCTTTCACCCCGACTATTAGCAGACTTTGCTTTTGCCCTGTGTCTTACTTTACTTTTCGTCTATATTCTCTGCGGCTCCGAGTCGCGCATACATCCAACCTCTAATTTGTCTTTAGGTGGATGATGCTGCTGCCTTAAAACAGGTGGCGTATTGCTTCGTTCACGCCTTTTTCTCGCTAACAAGACTTTCCTGTCGAAATGACGATTCGAGTTTTTCTTTCAACGTGCAAGTGTGAAATTTCGCATTTTTCTGTTTTTCACCGCGCGCGCGCGCGCGCGCGGTTTATCGAGAGCCTCGTATCGCGCTCCCTCGATCCATTTGGCTCCCGAACGGGTCTTCGGTTGTTACCCTTTTCAAAAATTATATTTATTTAAGATAGTCAGAGCTCGATTCTCGTCGTAAATGAAGCAAAAGTACAGTTTTGTATCGCCAGCTCCGCAGCGTGGATCTTCTTCAAGAATCTTTCGATGTGATTTTAACAGCACGAGAAATATCCTTCGGCTTTTATCTCATCTTTTACGATTACGATTAATAAAAGAAGAAGCCGAACCCGTTGAGATTTAGAGCGTCGAACTCATCACGAACTGAAGGATCTCATTATGCTCGTTGACGAGTTTTTCAATAATTTTTATTTTTTTTCTCTTCTTCTTGCATTCGCGGTACAATCAGAAAAATGGGAAGGGATAAAAGTCGGCACTTTGTATACACAGTCAGCGAGATTCCGAGTTCTTATCAGTTCAAAAACTTCTTTTTATAAGCCCATCGCTGGCGCATCCCGTCGTTCGTAATCTGTGAGCGGCTAAAAAATTCGCGTGTGTGACGAGCTCTTGACGTCGTTTCGTTGTCGAATTATTTCAACGTTTCACTTCTCTGTTGCAAGCGCTCCGGGTATATCGATTTTTATTTCTTTAATTCGACGATTCGAGACTTTATGACGAAACGCTTTCAGCGTTTCTCTCTTCTTTCGTTTCGTTTTTTGTTTTCGTAAATAGGCGCTCCGGGGAACGTCAGGACGTTCGAAATTTCGCATTTTATTCTCATAATCCCGAACGAAAATCTGCTGCTCAGTATCGATTCTCTCTCCTCCGGCTATCAACGCTTCCAAACTGCGAGCCTCTTCACCACAAGATAATATCGTGAAATCGCATAATTATTGCGATATCTCTCAATACATTATCAGCGACAAAGTAGCAACTTGTGGAAAGACATTCTTAATCCTTGCAACCGGGTCCAATTATCTTAAACAAATTGTACGAACGCCCGAGATCAAGTTTTTGCTGATTTATTCCAATGTTTCTCGTTGAAATTCGAAACACCGTTCCTCCCCATTATTACAAGCCCCTGAACGCGACGAATTATCCGAGCAAAGAGCAAACTCCTCTGCGAGCATCTTCAAACTTTCTTATCAAATATTAAAGCATTATTTATCGATCGTTTGAACAAATAGCTGTTAAATTTCGGTCGAGCAAGCGCCTCGATTTTTCTCAAGGTTTTTGTTATTCGAGCGGGGATGTCTCCAAACGCTGAAAATTTTCTCAGGAATTTTAACTTTGTAACGTGAACGAGACGCGGAGATTGGTTTGCAGAACCGTTCTACAGACCCGGGCGTTACAACAAATCAAGCATTTTATTCGGCGGACCGCGCGTGTATGCGGTGTAAGCGAGAGCCAAGGAGCTTCGAACGACAGCTCTTCATAAAGGTTATCTCGTTGCGTAGCCGCATGCGACTTGGCGTTCCGAATGCAGTCCTCAAACGCCGCGCGCGATCAGCGTTTGCACACACAGAAAGCAGGGAAGCTTCGAATAGGCCAGCAGTGCAACTCGAGCCAACATATTTTCCACGGGTAAAAACAACAACAACGTTAATTGCGCTATTCACTTCCAACGAGAGTATGATGCTTCAAAGTTAATTATTTTTTTATGCTACGAAACGATACCGACCGATCGAAATCGAGTAAAACTAGCATCGAATAATTTTAACATGCCAATTCTCGTCAGTGATTTCACTAAAAGGCTAATTCCGTACAAATTGCCATGTTAATCTGCCTGTTAAGTGCTATCATTTTCCTCGGCGAATAGAAGCCGCGTTCGAGCATCATTTCAACAATTTTAATTAGTGAGAAGATGAAAAAAAAAAAAAAAAAAAAAAAATACTCGTTGCCAACTGAATATCCGAAAGTGACTTCGATTGCGCATGACCAAAAAAAAGAATTCGATTCCCAATTTTTAGTGCATGCTCCTCAAAGTTTTTCATTATCTCTCGCGAATATCCCACGAATATTTATTTCATCCCTTCACGTATCAGGCTCAGAGATAAAGTCAGCGTACCACGAGAACGCCGTACTTTAAGCTCTTATCCACCGTCTATATGTTTCCTCATACAACTCTATATGCGCGAATGCACATTGTGTACCTATCCTTGCAGGTATGTGAGAGTATCATGAAATCTGAAGCCACGCAGTCTCAGGAGTGACCAAGATCTCGTAAATAACTAAACTGTCTCCAGTAACACACAAGCTCTCGTACAAACTGTGTATGTATTAAGCGGTATGGCATGAGAGAACGGTTGGCGATTGAAGCGCAAGCTTTTCTTCGCTACAGGCAGTCCCTAAAGTTGCCAAAGTGGGCATTGGGGATTTTCGAGCATTTTTAAAAACGCTTTACAATCTAAGAGCTCTGTGATTACGAGGTTTTTTGGTACATTTCGAGCTTGGAAGAATCCCACCGATGGAAGAGGATCATTTCTATTTTGCGATCTTCCATTTTCGAATGGTACTATCGGCGAAATTATCGAAGTTCCTGATTCCCTGAAAAGGGGGGGGATCGAAGTAGCGGAAAACGGGAAGATGGATTTTTGCGTGAATTCGAAGCCTGAAAAATGCGGGGCCGATGTTGTTTGATTAAAATAAATTAAAAAATGTTTCTGGTACCCAAAACTGAGAAAGTCTTGAAAAATTCGGTCCTGAAAGTAGGAAAAAGTCCGAAGGTTTTTCTTAGCTTTTTCTTTGGCTTTTTTCTTGGTACCGAGCAATTGCCGCGAGTCTTGATAATGTTGTAACAAAAAAGATGTAACATTTGAAAAAAATCAAGCGAAGCTACCAGGACGAACGTTGCGTGAGGAATATTTTTTCCCGAATCTCGCTTTGGAGCTTGGTCTGTAAAACGTTTGCTTGACTTTTGGGACACGGGATAGAGTAGAATCAATGGGAGTTATGTAATCCGTTAGACGCGAAGGAGCCCGAGCGTTTGTGTTGAGAGACGGCGCGGGGGCGTCGGAATAGAGCTCGCAATTAATTATCTAGGCTTTAAATCTCCGATCTAGATCTGGAGGAACCGCTAGCTCGCGGCCTTTATTCCGTTGTCCGGTCTGTCTTTCTCGTTCTCTTTCTCCCCCTCTTTTTTATTCTCTCCCTCAGATTCATCGCAGTGTGTTTAGTGCAGCGTTAGATCCACGCGGTCTATGCACTCGGGATTAAACAAACTGAGAGAGTCGGTTATTCTCATGATACGGTTATTGGCCTCCTCGACTATTTGAGTATCCATTTTTTTCAAGGACGCGATCTTTTGAGGCTTTACAAAACTGTTGGCACTCCACGATTCGAGAAAGAAAATAATATAGAACCGAAGACTCGATCAAACTTCCTTAAAAACCTAATAATCGGACGATTTTCCATCGAGAGGCCTGGGCTTTTCCAGTGTTTTTCCAAACGAAATTTCATTTGGTTTAAACTATTGATTTATTGGGTCGGCTGAATCAATAAATCCGGCAATTCCATTCATTCTGACAATTCTATTCAACTAAGTTTTTTTATTTACACATACATAAATATAAATTGAAATGTCCGTGCTACTTGATGGAACATTTAGCTCATTGAGGTTCCACTGATACAAGCCCGTTGCACGCGCATTCGTTAGCGATGTTCCAGCTCGTTGATTTCGCCAAGTTTTTTTTCCATCCTACCGGCTATGGATCTCCCATTTTCATTCATTTCCCTTCCCATTCATTTTGCTTTGTGCTCTACAGGAACCGCTTGATGAAATGAAACAATGTAAGGTGCATTTATAGGGAAGTTTATACTCGGAATAGTTTTTTTTTTTTTTTGTGTGTGTGTGTGTGTACGAAATTATAATGCAGAAACTCTCCGAGTGTATAATCCGGTAGCTCGCGGTAGAAAAGATATTAACATTGTTCGACGTAACCGAAAGAGTGATTTTCCAGTGAGTAAGCTTTTTCGACGTGGATAAGGGTGATCTTTTATGCTCACTTCGTAAAAATTGTTCGCTGAACGTAAGTAAGTCCAAGAAAATTCTACGTTCATGGCGTTTTCAATGACGCAAGAGTACATCGATTTTGACTTCCCCAAGACGCGATCGTCGATTACAACTTTTCAATCTGGAATCTTTTGCATCGATTGTTATTGAGAATCGGGAGAAAAGAAAGTATCGTGGCAAATTTTGCGTTACGATAGATTCCAGGAATTTTAGATGCACGGGAACCGGGGCAAAACGGGGTCCTTAAAAAATTGGGAAAATCATTTTTTTCATTCTAGCAATTGGATATATTCTTCGAAAAAATTGGAAAACAACAATTTTGGGGGAATTCTCTTTTAGCAACTGCTTTTTAAAAGACTCAGTCAAAGTGCACTGAATTGACATCGCAGTAAAAAAAGAATCCAACATTTTTCAAGGGTCACGCCATTGTAGTTGAAGAACTTTTGTTCCTTATCGTTTCTTGCTCTTTGAGAATAAGGAATACACGAAGCTGCTTTTGAAACTTCTGGAACTCACGATATTTCCTTAGGTACCCCATTTTGCCCCGGTCTCCCCTCCGTGCATAAAAAGTATGCGAATATATACAAGTGCGCATAGCATAAGAGAGCAACCGTGCTCGATGAGCATAGAATGAGAATAATATCACGAGCTGTTTCTGCCCATGTCCAGAACCGATCTACCTACACGCGTTCCATGCGTCTGCGTGTTTTTTTCATTTGCCACTGCGTATGTCTTGAGTACGCAAAGAATGTATTTGCGAGCGCGCAGGAAGTTCCGGCCTTTCCGTGCCCCGACAGAGTCGTGCCTCCCTCGAGGAGGAATCGACCGAGGCGTTGTAGAAAACGGATGGTTAGTTATTCGAGCATTTTATTTATATTTACACGCACACGCAGGCACACGCGCACACACACACGCACACACACACAAATGTGTGCAGCTCTCGATGCAGGTTCATGCGGGTGGATCGAGCTACTGACAGTGCGGAGGCCGGTCCTAGCGTCTCTGATTGGTAATTAAACGCATGACAGCAACCCGCCCTTCAGCCGGTAGCTCATCTCCTCTCTCTAACGACTCTCAAGCACGAGATGATGATGCTTAACATCGTGATCCGAAACGGGAGCTAACTCGAATCGACTGAAATAGGCTTGAACTTCCGGCTGAGAGTTTATCGTTTATTAGCAAATTTTCATAGTCAATTATAGCGCGATCAGTTTCAAAGTTCGCAATGACAAATTAGTTGGATGAGAAATCAATATAAATATTATTTTTCTTGAAAAATTATTGTTGGGGATTTAAATATTTGAGGCAAAATAGAGCATATCGATGGTTCGGCCTCTTCTAAAATCCGTCCAACTCTCGAGTATCGTTTGAGGAAAACGAGTTGAACGGAATCGCAAGATGAAAAAAACTCCGGAGGAGCCGCACGGAGGGAAAGAACGTGTCTGGCTGTAAAGAAAGAAGAGCGGAAGTCGTCGGTGTAGCGGTTTTACGCAAAGCGGACGGATCTGTGCACTCGCTTCCGCTCGCTCGTAGATTTCATTCCGCGAGCTCGCTCGATGGGACAATCCTCATAGAGGGGGAAAGCCGAGGGAGAGAGAAGGATCTCAAACGTAATGCATTTTTTTAATATGAAAATTTCGAACGCACCTTTCCATGAAACGCCGGAGCACAATCTCCGAGTATTTCTCTCCTCTAGCGTACAAGCAATAACAATTAAGCTTGCTTTATCGCTAATTTCATGCGCGAGCCATCCTTCATTTTAACTTACAACAATAAATATGTTAGCCATTTAAAGTTATTTACGTTTTCTGTGTTGAAAATACATACGATGTTTACTTGCACAAAACGTTTCCCGGATAATTAAGATTGAATTTATAGTTGCTAACCTCTCACTAAGTTTCCACTTGTTCGAGTATACAAGATCTTTGAAAGTTTGCTTCATAATGATCGTGCGTTTAATTTTACAACCGCAAATGATCACTACGAATTAATCAACGAATGCGATAATTTGGAAAAAAAAAATAAAAAAAAATAAACGTATTTTTCGATTTAAATCCAAGAGAAAATTTCTCATTTTCGTCGCTCATTCGATCGTCCGGTAAGCAAAAAAACTGGCGAACCGAACAAAAAGTACTGCGTTCCAAAATTCTGAATAACAACACCGCTGAATCCGAGGAATGTACGTTTTGCCGCAGTAAAGAGATCGGCAACGATACGGGGCTGGAAAAAAGTGGCGTTCATTGAAAAAAAAAGAATGATAGTTGTGCGTTGCGCGCGCGGTACATATATCTGAATAAAATAAAAGTGAGGTTCGCGACGAGAGGGTAAAGTAACCGATCTAGTTCGCGGCTTCGCCTTACAGCCATTAAACGGCAGTGTGAACCGTATCCTTTGTGTATCCTCTGTGCTGTGGAGGATGCGCGCGCGGTTATATGGCTAACACCCAACGATTCGCTTGTGATGTTTACCGCGCTTAATACGCGCATCAAAGAGACACTTTACCGGTACAGTCTGCTTATAATGGTGTACCGGCATTCGCAACAGCCAAATTTTCTAGGTGTATTTTAGTCGAGAAAAAAAGAGAATCTCTAGAGACTCGAAGAGGGAGATTCGAATTTCGTTAATTCGATCGAATTGGCGGCGGCCATAATTTTGGGAGCATCGTCGCGAGCGTCGAATCACGAGATTCAGCGAAAATTATTTGTCACGCCTGTCACATTTTAATGATAAAATATAAATCATTATTCCTCGCTGTTGTTTTTCCCATTTTATTTGGAGGAGGATTCGTCAGAAACGATAATTTGCCGCAGGCCTGTGAAGGAGCAGTCGTGACGTGTGCGAGAGCAGACGCGGAATAACTTGAGAGTCGTAATTCGAGAAAAACATTCTCAAGCTAGATGAGTTTGTTTGGTTAATTGAGTTGAATGAATTGTAAAACGTTTAGCGTTGGATCTACGATACAAGCTTGATAAATTAAGTCGCTCGGGAATATGACTCGACTGTACGAGAGTGAAGTTTCCTCGTCGGGGTTAATATAAACACGAGCGAAAAAGCCATGGGATACGGGCTCGCTATCTTGGCCTATCGTAATAAGCGAGTCTGATGCACGAGTATTACAATGCAAGCTCGTTTCCTCCGCCGCGCCGCGACCGGTGAATCGCGGTAGAGCCGCGAAGCTGTCTCGTTCGCTCTTCATATTCTCGGGCGCGCGATATTATTTTTTTTCTCCCCGTGCACCGCACGGCGAGAGTCTTGAATTGCTGGAGGGCACGCACGCAGCAATTGCCCATGTAATGTACAGTGCGAAGGAGCCAGTAAATTTCTGTATGCGCGCACACACGAGTGCGTGTATAAACATGAATAAATACGTGGAGAGGAAGACGCTCCACAAATCTGTCGTGGTGCATGTGCGGGTGAGGGTTGCTCTGCTCCACAAAAGTCTGAACGTTGGCACTCTCGTCTAGACGATAAACGAACGAGGTTGCGAAAGTGTATCAAAACAATTGATTAGCCTATGCGAGGGGAGGGAAAGGGGAAAAAATTTTCCTCTGAATTTGTTTTTCATTGAATATCCTGATGCAATAGCGGGCGCTCAGGGGGACTACGCGGAAATGCGCAAACTTCAACGCTCGAACGACGATTCGGTAAAGCCCAAAGGAAATCAGACTCTCACAGTTTCGTAGTCACTCTCGACTCGCGATTCTCGTCTTAATCGTTTAACCAAAGTGTATTAGTGTTTTCTCCGTCTCAAGCCTTCGGAAGGTTCGCATTACGAAGAAGCGGATAAAAGTAGTGGCACGACTCGCGGGGTTCAATAGCCGGCAAGCTGGAAATTTGATCGCCGGGTAGATGTCGCGAGGCCTTATGCTAGACTCGGTGCACAGGCAAATGGGAGAATAGGTTTGCCGGTGCTGCGGAGCAGACGATGGTCGTCGGAGTTGTCACCGTTTTTAGCAAATAAAATGCACGAAATGTCGGACGTCAGAGAGTGGAATCAATTCAACGAATTATTGGATGGTAGCTGAACGGGCGATGGAGAATTTGACACCAGATACTAGCAATAACATCGTGCAGCATGGACGTATGAGTAAAATACATATTTTTATGTATGCACAGCCGTAATGTGGAGCCGCAGTGTCAAGGGAAACCTCATAAGCCACATCACTGGACACTTTACATCCCGGACGAGTGAAGGTTCTTTTGTCCAGCGGAAGATCATCATATTCCGGGCAGAATTCAGCGTAAACTTTCATTCTGACGAGGAGGAGGAAGGAGAACAAGATTTTTCCTCGGCGCGCGAGAGAGATCATGAGCGAGTGAAGCCTCTGGAAAGGAGTGACCATAATCCTCGAAGCTCACAATCCCCGGGACGCTGCTTTAACGGAATGGCGATTTTTCGAGCCACGAGCTTGCCCCCTCGCGCATTCTCGACTGTCAAGTTGACCCGTTCGTTACGACGAAGAGAGAGAGAGAGAGAGAGAAAAAGAGAGCGAATGGGATTCGTCGCGGAAGCAGCGCGCGCACTTGACAACGCGAAACAAGTAAAAAAACTAAAAATAAAAATAATAAACGAATGCAGCCTAAATTAAGCTCCATTTCAACATCGGACCCAAAGTACGATGAGTTTTACCGTCCAAAGGATTTCTTCGTGCGCGGAGGGCGCCAATATAACCATGTGAAAAAGTTCTCCTCGCAGCACCACCGTCTGTATATCCTTCGGCCAAAGTGTTCGCCGGTATAGCTCGAGCTCGTAAGCTTTCATATTTATACCACGCTCCGGCGTATAAAACTGTTAGCTTATGTTTTTCGGTATAATACGAAAGAAATATACATGCATGTGTATCTATGCGTGTACATGTGGCATATACGAGTGTACCTGGTGGAGAGCAGGGGCAGGCAAAAATTACAAGATATTGTATACAGTCAAAGCTTCCACAATTCAACATTTTTTTTCCTTTGACGCGAGCAGTTAGACGTTGCAACAGTTGTACGTTTCGATAGGTTTAATAATGAATTTTCAGGCCGTACCGCGTGCGGTGCCATCTGCTCGAGCCCCGTCACTGCTACGCGATCCTTGTATTTATGCAATGTGACATCGACGTCACATTAGACAGAGTTTACGCTCATTTGCTTCATCGAATTCCACAATTGTTCATTCCTTGCAAAACATCATAAAAGTGGCGATAGAACACAACAAAATTAGCAGAATATTTACGTTTAATTGCTCTCGCAGCTATTTTGGCGGAAGGGAGAAAAAGTTAAGAAAAATCTCGACCACTTCGGGATGCTGGCTGTGGTTAAATCGCAGGGAATTCAACTGTTGCTCGTATATTGTCCGCGCAGCGCTCAACATTGTAACGAAATTCCGTGTATATACAAGCCCGTCAGCAATGAGAAACGCGGAGATGACGAGAGCCGCGAGAGGCGCGGGGGGGGGGGGGGGAGTCTGCGTGCGCGCGAGAAAATCTGTGGCCACATCCGAGTGTGTTCCAGAGCGTGGTGTCTTTAGCACCTGGTTTACCGAGCTATTCTCGCTCTCGATCGTTATGGAAGCAACCAACATAATTTCGTCGGACCTTCGAGAATATAACGGTCAAGAGATCTCGGCGGAGTGATTTAATTATATGATACATTCGCGAGAGATGAGATTCGGAGTTAAATCTCCCGTAAAATAAAGAAATCAAATGTGTTGTCGCTGCCATTCGCTCCTTTCTAAATCTCACCGTCCGCGTGAGTGAATTCCTCGAACTGCTTATTCAAAGCACCCGCGTTGTTAATTTTTAATTGTTTTACCTTGTTTTTTCTTTTTTTTTTTTTTTCTTCTTTTTTTGTTACTTTTCAAATGCTTTTCAAATATGCTGAGGTAACGCAGCAACAGTGAGTTGGAAGACGAGAAAGAAGCTGATTCTCTTCTCATAGTTTTTCTTCGTATCAAAATATAAATCTGATAAGCTCGCTGGGCATGCCTAGAGCGAACGCGTCCTCGTGCGATACCCCACCGGCTTGACGGGGTACCTGCGTGCGCGAGCCGTTTCATCGCGATTTTTCTTCCTTTTTTCACGCGATTATACGCATATATATCCAGTACTTACCCCAACCGAATAAACGCACGCGGACGATTCTTAACAGAGGTCAGAGCCGTGAGATCTATGCAAGATTTTCGTGATATGCCAGCTTGTCGTATAAGAATGATGAGCGGAGATAGCCGAGTCGTGGTGGCGGAGCAGCAGATTCACGCGGAAACGCGCGGCGCTGAAAGCCAAGCGTGTCGGTGTACTGCATCGCTCACATTTTATTTCCGTCCTGCATAATATAAGGTCGAATCATATGGATCGCCTTGGTTTTCTTCACTGATTCTACAAGCGCGCGCACTCCAAAAGCACAATCGCATTTGTTCTCGTTCGTCGTGCAGCCAGGATATATGAATATTCAATAAACAATTTCATTAAAACTGCGGAACGTCTCGGGGAACGAAAAAGGTTCCCACTGATGTGGCCATTTGAATAAATGTTAATCCAAAATTAGCTTGGCGCAGCATTAGCTTTGACTAATATTTCTTCAATTTATCGACATAATTAAAGCTTTTCTCACGATTTCTCATATTCCAGAAATGAGTTTTTCTAATGAGACTATCTCGATGGAAAAAAAAGCGACGAGCATTTCAATTGGTTTCACAATTGATAGGGAGAGGCTCGAGATAATGATGAATAAATGATGATTATAAACCAAATATATTTTCGGTGGTATGAAGTGTTGTTTTTTTTTTTTTTTCCCCCGTAACGCCTCGTAACTAATGGGCTTCCTTTTTTAATCGCGTCGATACGATGAAAACTTACAGCGCTACTTTCCATTCGTTCCATCAACCACACTCTTCTTGCTTCTTATTTTGATAATTGAATCAAAGATTACCGTTCATTAAATGCTGGCTGGACCGGCCGGGCTGCTCGCACTCCTCGATATGTTATTTTACCGATGGGCCAACACTCCTGACCTAATGTGTGCTCGCGTCTCTCTTTTTAACCATAACAACAAGCGCGCGCGTCCTCGTTAAGAACAAATTGCCCGTACAAAGTGGCCCATAAAGGCTTCGGCTCTTATTAACGCAGAGGCGCTTGCATCGAAGCAAAAGTGCCCGAGATAAATGTACGTGTATGTATAGGGCTGGATAGCCAACGAGGAAAAAGGACAGAGAGAGACAAATAAGGACGAAAAACTCGACGCAAGCCTGGCCAGCATCAAGAAATTGTGCTACAGACGAAACGCCGCGCACCTGCTCTATGGAGTGTATAGAACCTGCTGCTTCTTCAACTCCTCTCTCGCATTTAAAGTCTCAGGCATCTATTTGCCACTCAATATCTTGTCGAAAAAGCCTCCAATATTTTCTTACCCGGATATTAATCGAACGAGCCGAGTCACCTGAGAGCTACCGACGTGTCTGCAACGAAGGGTGGACGTCCACGCGCAGGAATCTTGAAAATTCGATTTCGACTATTTTTTCTCTAAAGTGGCTTGAGGGAATAGCAGATTTTCGGGAAAAGTGGAGTTTCGAGCGGGAACGTTGAAGACGCAGCTACTTTGATATCGAGCTCCATATGAGACGAATGAAAATCAATTTTTGTCAAATAACGTTGCAGTGCGATAAACATTTTTGCGCATCATTTCAGTTTCCAACGAACGTTTCAACGTGGCAAGCTCCGATCTGTCGTTTGGCACGACCCGTGCAATTAGAGTTAACAGCAATTCGTATTTTTAAGGGCAATTCATTAAGCGAGCGCCTCAATCGCGTTTAAAGATTCAGCAACGAACTGCTATGTCGTTTCTTCAAAAATGATAATAAGCAATAATGTATGCAAAACACATGTTACGAAGTGGAGGGTTACGCGCACTGGCTGAAAACGCGTCGTCGCAAGGTGGCCGTGCACAAGCCTTAAGCTGCTTGTTTAAACGTCCCGGCGATAATGGAATTTGTGTATTAACAACGCGCGAGAGTCTCTCTCGTTCTTTGTATCCGGGTAAATTGCACCGGGGATTACCATACTTGAATCGCGGCCCTCGAAAACGGGAGTGTGTCTGAAAAAAGCTATGTTTCGATGCACCCGACTACTCTCAAACCACTCGAATTTGAATGATTAAAAAATTGGTAAACGAACGAAAAAACAAAGCCACAAAAATATGCGAGAATCGATTCCATGATCGATCAATCGATTCCGAATGACGACGACGACGACGACGATGAATCTCGAGGTACTAAAATTGATCCGCGAAGGACGTTCCTCGTCCGATAGAGCAATTCAATTTTATCGGTGAATCGAGCGATCCGTGGAGAAAAAAATATGCAATAATACACGGCGAAGAGTGAGCGTAAGGAAGGAGCGCGAGAATAAGTGTCCAAGCTTCTCGAGTGCGCGCGAGCACACGCGATATTATTGCGGTAGCTCGCCATCTCCGATGCAGAGGACGCATGCACAGATGCGAGTGCATGCGCGTGTGCGGAGTCGCCGAGCGAGAGAAAAGTGCGCGACGAGCTCGCCGAATACATTTGTGATAACGCGTGAAATAATGACAATTTATAAGTCGGTGCGGAGACGATTGAATCAGGTAAATACGAGAGATGCAGAGGGATTATCGTGGCGTAAGGACGAAATATATGGAGCGCGCGATGGCAACGCGTCGATGATTATATCGGGCCAGGGCGAATACGCTTCGCGCATAATCGCTCATAAAAAATATCGGCACTTCTGCCACTGGGATTACGCAGATTAAAAATAGTATTTGCATTTTTGTGAGCGCGGTTTATCCACCGGAACCGTCAAAAACGTTATTTAGACATCCAGAGATGATATCCACGATTGTAAAATTATTGGGAAATAAAAATTGAGCAATTGGCATAAAATCGGAGCTCGTGTTTACCGTCAACAAAATTCGTGCGTACAAACACGGAGAGAGAATGAAATTTGAAAAATTATCGTCTAGTAACGATAGTGCGGTGAATAATATTCATTGTTCGAAGTAGGAACTTTTGCCGGATAATGTCTAAAAGTATCTCTAAGATAAATCTCCGAAATAAACGTTGCAAGATTATATTTTAATATTTATTTCGAAACATTACATGAGCGTGACGGTGAATTTTACTGCGCTGCACCGTTAACCATTTTTGTACGAATGTTTATGCCAGGATGCGGCGATAATAGAGGGGCATCGCAGCGATACGTTGTCGCTACATCGGCCAATTTCCCCATTGTTTTAATATGCTCAGCCCTTTGTTGAAGTGTCGTTGAATCACGGATTTAGCGCGCTACGGAATTCGGAAGCGTGTGATCGATACCTACGTTGGGACAAAGTCATTCAACCGTGATGCACCGTAAAATGGACTAAACATTTTTTAAATTTAAGTATACGTAGCGTAAATTTAACAAATTGCAATATTAACAATAACAAAACTAAAAATTCCGGAAAATATTGAAAATTTAACAGTGCTTTAGAGGAATGAATTTTTTTTTCGTTAACTTTTGTCCCAGCAGTCGAAAGACATTCGGTAAATAAAACAGTGAATTTAACGCTAAATATAATCAACTTAAATTATCATTATTGCGTACTCGCTCGCGGCCTCGAATCGTGTAATTGAAGATCGCGATTTTCATGGATCTGTGTGTCATAGCTTTGCATAAATATATATCTTCAGGACACGTACGTTTCCGAGGAATCGCGTCGTTTGTCCAATGCTTTCTCGCGATATGTTTCGAAAGATTAATCGCGCACCGTAGCACCATCTTAATGTGTCTATATTATAAAAGATCGAGCACAAAATCGATGTAGCGAAGCGCATACACGAAGCGCCATACACACGAAGCGCTCTCGCGAGAACACGAGTTGCAAAATATATGCAGTTCGTTATAACGCGGTAGTTAATAATTATTCATCATCCAGGGTGATGATACAGGTTCCGGTTACTGAGTGGAAATGTACATCAGATATGGTAGGCGGCCACCTGCCAAAACCGATATGCAATTAATGCTAAATGCTCGGAGAGCACGCGATCTTTACGCTCGTGCTTTCGCCCAACGCAAATCGAACGCGATCGAGCCTCAGCGATTGCCTCGATTCAGCGCTTCTCGCTTTCGGTCACACTGTCTCGAGGGTTTCTAGAGACTTGGGTCATTCCTTGGGGCAACATTTTTTCCGGAGGCAACAAAAAAATCTGGGATGCTGCTGCTTCCTTTATTAGTGCACAATCGCGTTTTAGTGTGTTCCTCAAATGTTACAACCGCGATTCTGGAAGCTTTCCAGTGTCTTCGTGCGCCTTGAATTTCCTCAGAAACTATTTGAACGTTAAAACTTTCATGAGGTTTTCACAACGGTCCTGGTGCGAGAGCTCTGAAATATATTTTTCCTCTTTTTTTATTGCGTTTTTGAGATGAGGCGCTGCGCATGTAATAGGAGAAAAATACTGAGGATATAAATAATGAGAAGAATCGATGGAACGAGCTGGTTCGAGCCGCGAATCGATTTGCAGAGAAAACACCGAACGAAACTACGTAAAAAAAGAGGCTCGCTAGAGCGACGGAGCAATATGTACCCTCGAACGCGCGCGGGAACGTAATGAGATATCCTGGATTTAATTAAAGCAATTTGCGCATCGAGAGCTGGGAACGAGAAAACTGATTGTCTTGAGAACCACGAAATAATGCACCCGGGGCCTGTGCATATATAAAACGTACACGAACGCGTACAGACGAACGTGTATGCTCATCCGTTTTACGAGAATAAGCAGAGAAATGCCCAAGAACGCACGTGCATCGGTTGACTTACGTGCGAATCGATAGAATCGACTTTCCATTCAATTTTTTTCTCATATATCCTTTCTCGCAGTTATTCTCGCAAGAAGAGCGCGCGGTGAATGATAAATGTATCGGAAAGGGAAACAATAAAAAAAGAGAATTGAGATAGAAAAATTTGTCGTAAAATGAGATAAAAAAACATTTTTCGAGAGAAAATTTCGAGATAAAGGAAACAAGAGTTTAAAGATCATTTTCATTTTTCATTTCGAGATCGTTCTTCATTCACCTGGCCAACGATTCGAGGCTGAATTTATGGCATCGAAACGCATTGGTGAAGAAGATAAGAAAAGGGGTTTGTCCAGAGGCGAAAAGCCCCGTAAACTGGCTTCGGGAATGTGCCGAAGAAACGAATGAGTGACACATTCAATTAAAGTTTGTAAACGTGTGATCGTTTAATGTCGTAATAAATTACTGTTTTCCGTGGATGCGCTGCTTTTCGGTCGGTAATTGATGCCCCGCGCGATCCCGGGATATTTTATTATACGGTGAAAAAGATCGGAGGGAGCGATGAGAAGAAGAAAAACGTGGACGGAGGAGAACGTGGCTCTTTGCACACCCGGCTGGGCGCGAGGGAGAATTCGTCGCCCATTTTTGCCAGGTTATTACAACGAAATGATCGAAATTGAAAACAGTGAGGATAAAAAATGGGAAAAGACATCGAGGAAAAGCTCCTTTTCCGGTGGTTTCCTCGCGAGCCCCCGAATTCCTGTTTCGATTCGATTCGAGGGCGAGTCCGCGCTTCGCAGTAAAATTATTGAGTACTCTGGAAGCGGAGGAGCAGGCTCGAACGAAAGGGCTGGAAAAGGGTCTTTCAACCGGATGTGCTGTTTCGAGTTTCGCCTCTTCACCGATCTCCGCTCACGCACAAAACATCGAGTTCGAACGTCTTCAATAAAAGCTTGTGAATTCCCATCGGTGGTTGTGATCTCATTGGCAGCTATCGAGAGAGCTCGTGGCTTAAAAACGTAGCTTTGAAAGGCATAAAAACGGTTTGGAGTACGGACGGGAGCCTCGGAGGTTCGAAAAAGTGCGGTGAAAACGTGTCCAAGCTTACGGGCATACCGAGATCGCACCTGGTGCACTCGGAATACTCTCGTTTTTGTAGCGTCTCTTACGAGACTTTTCTTCCTCTCTCGCTCTCTCTCTCTTTTATTTCGAGCTAATCGCTTTCCGCTTCTACTTTCGATAAGCACCGTTCCATCACAAGAGAGAAAAGATCACTAAAAGAACATTTATATTACACCTTTATGCGGAAGATCGGTGCGCGCGCATCGAGTAACCGTAGATTTGTGTGCTGCCAAAAGGTCTGTCGAGCAAATCGCTACAAATAGGCAACGCGTGTTTCCTATTTTCTTCAAAGATAATCCAGCTCGCGCCGACAAAAGCCGGCGTCGCTACGAGCCTTTAGCTGCATTACCTTTTCTCAACAATCTTTCCACTTTTTACTCTTTCTCTCTTCATTCATTTCCATATACAGCAGCACGCTGCACTGCACTTTTTCTGTCTCCTTTGCACTCGAGTCCAGCCAGCAAAGTATATTTACCGGTTAATGATATTTAAGAGGGACACATTTCACGGCTCGGCTTACAAATGGCCGGATTACCGGATTCATCGACGAGTCCGACGACTGTGCAGCGCTCCTCGGGGTACTGTACGCGTACCGATCCAGCGAATCGGTATGCATTTTCATTTCTAGCAAACCGAAGGACGCAACTCGGACTATTTCCATTCAGCGCTAATGGAAATAACGCCCTTTTAATTGACAGGGGAACATTTAACTCCGCAGATGTATACAGACATGCACGAGTGCGCTGTGGCTTGCCAGCACATTTAACTCGAATTTACAGTACTGCTGTAAATATATTTTAAGTGCTGTGACAAAAAGCGAAACCGCTCTTCATTCTTCACTTCGTCTCTCTCTCTCTCTCGCTCTCTTCGGAGTGTGAGCAAGCTCGAGCGATTATTGCAATTTCAGGTATCCCGGTGAGCATCGACGAGCAGCGCATTTTCATGAAAATGTCTCAATCTTTATTGTCGCCGCAAATGCGAAACTCTTGGCCCCGATCTCTTGCCCAGCGGCAGAGAGACCGTAATAGAATCGCATCCGTTTTCATTCTTCCATCACTTTCCTGCTCGCAGCGCCTTAACGTTTATTCGACTCTTCGTTACTCGCCGTTATTTTAATTGCGCCGTACAATGTTTCGAATTTATTCATATTGTTAGCATAAATAGAAAAACAAGAGAAAATTCAGGTTTAAATGCGCATTAGGATATGAATAATATCAGGATTTTTCTGAGCGAACGATTTTTCATGCTTGCGGAGTGAGACTAAAATTTTGTTGAACGAATCAAACGTCCTTTAGGACAACCAAAAATATTTCGTTGCGTACAACAAATACCAAAAATCCGAATAAACTATTTATTAACGACAAACCAATTGTAATTTAGCAAAAAATAATTGCCGGATCCAGCACCGAGTTGTCGTACAAAAAAGTGAGTTTAGTTCGATAAATAATTATGTTTTCAGTACACACTGGAGAGTCCGTTTCTGCAGTTCGTCTATACGATTAAAAATCGTAGAAAACAGTTTTTCAACAGGAGCTCGTCGTATCGAAATCTGCTTTGAGCCAAAAGGGCTCAATCTTCGATATTAAATACAGAAAATGTATTATTTAACGGCTTTTTATGCGGGTGAAAACTTGGAGATGCGTTTTAAAGGGGCGAGTCTTTAATACCCTTTTTGCGGGTTCGGAGCCGGCTGAAGCTTATGAACAGAGACGGCTCATCAGATAGCATTTAGTCGTTGAATGTCCCCCGTTAAGCGAGGGTAGAAGAGTTTTACGTGTAGAGAGAACAACACTCTGCAGTTGAAATCGTCGTCGCGGACACGACGAGGATAGAAAATAAAAAGAGGGATAAAAAGGTTTAGAAAAATGGCCCGAAAATGGAGGTCGAAAGAATGCTCAGGCATATCCATTTAGTACGAAACGCCACGCGACCAGCACGACCTAAAATCTATGGTCTCGTGTACTACCTTCGACCAAGACCTGTCGAGTCTGGAAATAAGAGAGTACGAGATACAGAGCGAGGCAGGCCCATATGTATACGTATATAAACGTGGCTTTGGGTTCGCACTACAAGCAGATGTCCGACAGATAAACTGACAACTTGAATTATACTCATCAGTTGAACCTACACCCGGATAAAGTATACACTACTCCCTAGAGAGAGAGTCCGAGATACGTAAGATACCGAGATATTGGCCCCAGATCAAGAGAGAAACAAGGACGAAAAGATAAAAGTTAATAGGTTTATTAAGTGTGGGAATTGCTTCGAGCTAAATACTCGTGCTAGCGCCTTATGTGCTCAAACGTTGAAAATAACGAATATCCGAAAACGGAGAGGCGTTGCTGAAGAGGCTGATTAACTAAATTTCAATAAGTTTCGAATCAGTTAAAAATTTTGTATAAATTGCTTTGGATTTCCAGTAAAATTTAATCGAAAATAGAAAATGCGATGTTTGAGTTTTCGAAATATTTGAATTCGTAGTGGCTTAATACACCGAACGCTCGCTAGGATTTTTATGAATTTTTCCTAATGATTTATTCGTTGAGAAAAATATTTCCAAGAAATCCGTGTATTTTTCCTTTTTATTGCTACAAATTAGTGGCTGCTCTTGGGACATTTATTTTTTTCAAATTAGGAGAAAAGGTAACAACTCTTTATATTTTGTCACCGTAGATTTTATTGCTCCTAATTACTCTCGCACGTCCTTCCCGCGAGAATGAAAGGAAAAATAGAAGGGGGCTTGTGCTTTGCGTGTCGCGCGTTCGCGCATCGCGGTGAGGCCAGTTTCCGCCACGATAACGGACGTCAGACCAGCGAGCACACATTTCTTTTTTTTCACTCTACAACTCTTTCTCTCCTTTTCTCTCTCTCTCTCTCTTCATCTCTCGTTCTCTTTTGTTTCCCCCATGTTCACCGTATAATCTCATCGCTTTTGCAATTAGCGCAATTATCGTTTTATCCTTAACCCGGCACGTTGTTTTATATGCTGCCGTTGATTCTCGAATTCGAGTAATCAAGAGATCGCGGCTAGCGATATGTCTTTGAAAAATATCACGTGTTCAGTAATGCTCGCCTCGAAATGATCTTTCTTCTTGTTAGCATCACCATTTTTTCCTCGCAGAAAACTCAATTTAGTGTCGAATTCGTTTCTACATTTTCGGAGGCAAGATTCAAGCCGATTCTTGCATCGGGAATATTTCAAATTTAAATCAAATGAAAATTGAAGCAGATAAACTTTGGACACTTGTTCGCTCCCAAGATTCAGGGTTATCCGACGATTTTTTCTCATTTTTCTTACAATTGTATCAATCGAACGTTCGAAAGCGATCAGATTGTAAAAACAAACATCCGTTGGACCGTCGGACTTTCCGGATGTGATTCTTCGACATGTTTTTTCTCCGATCGAGTCAATCGATCGAGGGGACTTTCCGAAAGTGAGACGTTACAAGAACCCTTGGCAGGGGATGAAACACGACGAGGTAACATTCCACCGGGGAAAAAGGACTCATTCAGGTGCGCTCCTTTTTCCGTTTCTTTTTTTCTCCAGCAATGCCGACGCGACGTTGAGACATCTCAGCAGGAATCGCTTGAAAATTTGGGCTGCATACCCCTGGAGAAAGCATCTGCAACGGCACGTCGCCCTCGGGGGCAGAGAAAAACGTCTCGGCAAGTTGCGAGAAAGTCTCGTAAGAGCGAAGACTCGATTCGAGGCAGAGTTTTCCGGGTTCACGAAATAACGTTTTTCTCTCGGTAGCCAATGACCACATTTCCGGTCGGAAAAGGTGCTGTCGAGGCACGATTTGATCGATCGTATTTTAAAAATGTGAATTTCGACTCAATTGATTCGAAAAATTGATCGTTCTGCGATGACGAATGGATTTTAATCTCGATGGGCTCATCATTTTGGCAATAAATCATTCGAGATTCATGGCAAAACTCCACACTTCGGAAGATCGGATGTCAAAACTCAAATTATTTTTATTTCCACCCCAAAATCTGAGCCATCTGTTTTCCCAATCATTGCCGATTCGGTGCTCGTTAAAAAGCATTCAAAAGGGTTGGAATTGCTATTTTCAAAATATAATGAAAGCCTCGAACGAAAGGAAAGTTATCGCGATAAAAAGGAGAGTCACGACGACCCTTATCGAGTATCGTGCAGAGAAATCAGTCGCTGCTCGTGTACGCCAATTGCTGAGTAGTTTTTATTGGGCCTCTTAAATCTTTGTACATCTCCGTCACCATATTTTCATTCAATCGCGCTAACAAACTCGTCATAATCTTTTGAATGAAAAACATTTCGTCATTCCCGAACCCCTTTTCATTCTCCGTTCCAGCGTCTTTCAGCACGAGAAGTCCCAATCAAGCGGATTTCGTGAGAGAAGGAAAGAGAAGAGACGGGCGAACGTCGATGCATCGATACGGCACACCGCACAAGCCTCGAGAAGGGTTGATCATCATGATAAAGGCCGGATCGATTCTATCAGTTTTGCGCGTAATTACGCGTGTTGGGACACAAACGTCGGGTCCTTCGATTCGTCGCTATAGTGCTACTCCGGGTCAACATAAAATTCTGTGTATAGCTGTAAATCTGATAACGAAGTAAAAAATCCTGTCAAAAATCCGTGGAACGATTCTTCAGAAAAAAATCACGCATTTTTTCGACTTTGTGTCGAAACGTTTGCAATTCCAAAAACTGCTTTCTCTCCTTCATTTAAAAACTACAATTTCACCAAAGAAAGGGCCTAAAAATCTTGCAAGTATTTGAAACTCTGATTCTATCAGGAATCAAAACATTCCAATCACCCCGATAAATTTTCGGATCCTCACCAATAAATGTGATTTTATTTGCGTGTGTAATTGAAATTTCAAAAAATTTTCTAAAATCTTCTTTCCTCAATCTCTCTCTCTCTCTCTCTCTCTCTATTTTCTGCGACACTTGAAACTCACTAGCAATTACTATTACTTATCACATTATTTTAAGTTATTACTTCATACTTTTTGAATCAAATTATACTGTTATATTGTAAAATTGTTTCGTTGCCTCAAAGACCTAGTCTAAGGCATAAATATATCAAATCAATCAATCAATCAATCTATTGTTACAGATTTCTTAGTGAAAAAATCGATTTTATTTTGTCGAAATTTTATTTCACTAAGCTGTGCTTTCAAAACGACCATTTTTTATCCAGCATTATTCTCCCGGTACAGTTTTGCCATGAAAAAACCATTGAAAGCAGGACTACGGTAGAGAAATCTGTTTCGATTGTTCGTAATCTGAATAAAATACGTCAATTGGAACGTCATTTTGGGAGTAGAATGAAGGACGTGTGGGAAGCTGCGGTACACAGGCGCATAGGACAGGGTGAAGGGTTGATACGAAAATGGTTGAACAACGGGAGGTGCACGCTCTATTTTGAGTTTTATCCGTGGCGTTATCTGAAGCGAGAACCGTGGGAGTTTGTCGGTAGCCGCAGAATTGCACGTACTGAAAAACGCACGCGTACACAAGCGAGCCGGTAGGTTCTTTTGTCGCGCCCTTCGAGAGGGCTTCGATCGATCGCGGCTTGTCGGCAGTCGGCCGTTCGAGTGCACTCAGCCATTGCGCATTTTCGAATATTTTTTTGTCGAGCCAATAACACGTCATTTATTCTTCTCTCTTTTTCTCCCGCGATCGATATTCCTTTCAGTCGAAAACATGCGTGTCATCGATCGGGAGGTGCGAGTACCGGAAAAAGTGATTCACGATGCTTTTGGACAGCGATGAGAAATCGAGAGAAGCAAAATAACGAAAATAAAGTAAATCAAATAACAAAACGAGCAGCTCTCGCCATTGTTCTCTCGGCAATCATAAAGAGCGCGGACCCAAGAAATCACTGTAAATCCAAGTGTGTTATTGCCAACACACGTAAAGTGTGTTCTGTACTTAATGCCGTAAGCAAATTGTAGATTTCTTGTGGTCACTTTTTACACGTTTTATGGTGTGTTAAAAATCTATAGTTTCCTTATGGCGCTAAGTACACAACACACTTAACGTGTGTTAGCAATAACACACTTGGATTTAGAGTGATCGTGTCACCGATTCGAGTATAATGGCGAGCGCGATAACCGCGAGACAGTGAGACCCTAAAAAGTGCACTCGCACTTGAGCTTCCTCAGGACTCTCATTTTTCAGAGTTGACCAGCATCAATTTTCAAGTCGCACAGTCAAAAATAATCTTTTCCCTCGTTTCCTCGCACCTACCGACAATGAGGCGCTATTAAACCCACTCGACTTGAGCTCGAGCACCTCTCCACAATTTTTAAACGGCCCCTCAGAACTTGTTTTTTCTTTCTGCAACGAAATTTCACTCGAGTAATGGAAAAAAAAAAAAAAACAAAAAAAAAACAGTATTAATCAGATTTACTTGGACTCCTTGTTTGGAGTGTTCAAACAAATGAATTCTCAGAGTTATTCTGGCTCGTGTAGCATTCGCTTCCCGCTCTTTCGAATCGTTCTCGCACATATATAATAGTGTGAAAATTCAAACTTCTACTTGAAACTCCAGGTCCCACGAAACATTCGATTTTCATGAAATTCGTCAACCGGGTCGAACCTACTGACAATCGGATTTACGAGTGCTTGTGATATTCCAAAAGCACAACATTTTTGCCACGAGACATTTAATGGCATTTCGGAGGTTCCGAAAATTCAAGTGACGATTAGCGTCGTGGGACGAACGCTCGATAATTCCGGCCCTGGTACCTGCAGCAGAGCAGCCTGCAGTCGCTGCACAAGCGTGTAAAATATTCGTCCGGGTGGGCACGATGCACAAACCCCTCGCTGTGGTTGCGGGCGCACTCGCACGTACTACACACGGATCCAAACATCGGACTCAGCATCAGCCGCGCAGCATATTCTCTCGCCCCAATGCAGTGGAGGAAGAGAAAGAGGCCAAGAGCTCAAGGGGTTGGTTTAACAGTGTACGTATAATCACGGGGTGTCTATTGTTCGTGTTCGCAATGCGAGAGCGATGGGGGTTCCCTCGTCTAGTGTATCTTCTCGGTTGGGAGAGAGCATCCGAGCATCAAATTGGCTTAGGTTCGCGGTGGTGGACCGTCAAGAACCGCAGCACCAACTTTCCTCCGTGCTGATACAGACATGAGCTATGCTCTGTGCTGTGCTGAGTGTGTTTTGAGCGTTTGCGAGTGTGCGTGTGAGTAATATTCCGCAGACGGGATATTGTTTGCGATGGCTGGTCAAGAAGAAGAAGAAGAAGAAGAAGAAGAAGAAGAAGAAGAAGAAATGTTGTATGGACTCGTACATGGGTGCTCGCGACTTATTGAAGGAGTATCCTAGAGCCGGAAGTAACTGGGACCTTCTGAAAGTTTCATTTCCGCGATATCGAGGGAGGAATGAAGTTCCAGAGCGGTCAAGGATACCGGCTCGAAGTTTCGGAGCGCGGAAGAAACGCGCGGGGATTCCGCGTGCGTGTTCGGACGCACTACTTTTCAATATATGCGGGAATGAGGAGGAAAAAAGAGAGAGAGCGAGAAACCAGTTAAAATCTTGGAGAGAATCGCGGACGCGCGGTTGGATTTCGACGAAGACATTTGCATCGGTAATTCGTGGTCTGGCAAGCCGGGGGTAAGATTTGAATAAATGAAAAGAAGCAGGTACACGTCGATGGGTCTCGTATTAAGTGCGGGGCTCTTATATCCCGGGCGGCAGAGAGGAGCGGAGTTCGAGATAAATAAAGTGACGTTTCTCGGTGCGCGGACATGGGCCGCGCACGAGTCCTGACGAGAGAAAGAGACTCGCGCGAGTTATGCCTTTCTTTTCATCCCCCCCCCCCCCCCACCCCACCCCGCGCGGCCCCCGTCCTCCCTATAATTTAGCGGAAGATTAAGCAGAGCCGTTGGCGTTGCAGAATATTCGTGACAAGCCATCGTATCCGGTGCGGTGCTGCTGCGCCTGGTAAAAAGATAATCGGGTGAACGCGCGGCGCGAGAGAGGCCGTACCTTAAACTATGTAATACGAGAGTCAAGAGCAGCGCGCGCTTCTTGAATTAAAACACATCGAGTGCGAGAGAGCCCTCGCTTATCGTGATTATCAAAATGTGTGTATGTGCTCGTTTTTATTCCTGCTGGATATGTGGGGGGGGGGAGGGAGGGATCTCCGGAGAGCATCTGGGAACGAGCAGACGAGCGATTACTATACTTGGCAATTTCACGGCGGACAAACGGTGTATTTATTATCCATTGAGTCGCAAATAAACGACGACATTTCATCGCCCTATAGATATATATGTGTATTTAGGGAAATTATAGTGGGAAGTAAGAGGCACTCCGTCTGGGAATGGGGCATGTGCGCTGCCGAGCATATATATTTCTTGTGGCCCGGCGAAGCAGGTGATTTTCCCTTCATTTCATACTGATTTCACGCGCAAACTTTGTATCTTCTCTCGCATCAGTCAATAACCGGAGAAATTTTACTAGGAGCGAGTGTTTACATTAGTTTTTATCGATTTCTCTGATCGGGAGCCGAGTCGTGCGGGAGGTGCATTGCGCTTCCGACGTTTCTACTGTTACATCGAGTTAACGAGGTGCGAGCTGCTCCCGAGAAAATCAATAGCATCGAAACGAATGACTGACAGCACTCGCCGCCGGGTGCTCGGTCGAAGCAACTCTTTCGAAGTTTCTCGAGATTTTTCGAGTTTTCCGCGGTTCATTTCGTTCTTGGGAAGTTCAGGGGAAACATGGAATTTCATTGGATCGAGATGAAACTCGAACCGAAGCGATCGGGTGTGGGCTCGTAAAAACTCATTATTCATTGAGTTTCCATAGATCCGAGCAAAAACTCATCCGAATTTTCGAACCAGAATATGTTTTGTTTATGAGAAACATGTACGATTAAAAACGGTGACTTTGATGAGTCGTAACGAGAACTTATCGCTTACTAATATCATTATTGATTCTCCCTCAACGAGCGGCTTCAGTGTCGTTTACTTTGTCATTCGAGACTTGAAGAGTGTTGTTTTTTGCTTTTTCATTTTTCGTGTGTGCTGCTTAAAAATAGTAAATCTCGGTGAGAAGGCGTGCGTGAGACGAGACGAAAGACGAGCTTCTGCTCTGCTCTTCCTTTCGCTCGCGCTCTCATCTGGCCGCAGTTGACAGATCTGTCGGCGTCGGTGGTGTCCGCCCAAAGGAAATTTATCTTGGTACATCGTCGAATATCCACGAAAACGACGGCGACGATACTTGCTCTCGTCATACGATGATAGAGACCAACCGTCGCATCTCAACTCGCAACGCTCTTTATGCAAACACATCCATTTACACATTTCAAGTAAGTAACGCGGGGTCCTTTTGATTGTAAAATGAAAACTGGAAGGTCTCAGCCCCCGCCAATGCTCAGGGAGAATGAGCCTCAACAGTGGAGTCGTTAGAAAAGCTTAGCGACTTTATCTTTTATTGTAAATTCGACGAAATTCGTGAATAATAAAAATAACAAAACCTCAGCGATTTATCCCCGAGGGAGAAACTCGATTGCAAAAAAAGCGATTGCTCCAACGAAGGAGCTTGCAATTAGATTTTTTTGCCGAGTGCACACACGCACGCGCGCGCGAGCCGAAGTTCATCGCTGAAATAGCAGGGCTGCTCTCTTTTTTTCTCATATTAGCAAACTTGATTGTGAAAGAAAAGGCGAGGATAAAGTAAGAGGAAATCTATCAATTTCGAGGCACAGAGTGATGGAGAGTTCGATAAAGTAGGATCGCGGTGGAAGTAGGTGCGAAAGAAGAAATCACGCTCGTATCTCCGTAAGAGAGCGAGTAACACCCAGGACAGAGAGGACGGCTAATAGGGTCATCGAGGAAAACACGGTCAACGTCCGGTTATGGGCGGGCTATGGACGCTTCTTTTTTCTCATCATCTTTTTACGTTCAGCCGTAACACTGTTTTACGGGCTCGTGCGCGCGGTGATTGAGCGAGAGAGCGATAGGTCCGTACGAGTAAGAGCAAAAGAGTTTACGAAAAAAGGAAGAGAGAGAGAGAGAAAGATCGAGGTCTACTTCGACGCTTCGGGGCATCATTAGCGGCCGCGAATAGCCCCGCCCGTCGTCCTACTGCGGCAGTATATACGCGCCCTTTGAGACGACTATACGCCACCGAGAGAGGCGAGCAACAAGACGGGATGCTGTGTGTATATCGGCTCGGCGCTCGTGCCGAGAGAACGCACGTGGCACTTTGCCCGTCGTTCATCGCTATAGAAGACCGTGGAGAGAGAGAGAGAGAGAGAGGGGACGAAAAATGAAAATAAAAAAAAGCAAAAGAGGGAGAGAGAGAGAGAGAGAGAGAGGGATGCGCACTTCGCTCTCTTGCTCTTGGGGCACGCGGCAAAACCGCGAAAGCGTTCGCGCGAGACCGCGACGTGACAAATCTCCCAGCTTCCCGTATTTATAAACACTCTCACGCTACATGAATCTAAAATCCCCTCGGAGAGATTCCACGGAAGCTGCCTCTGTATCCGCGAACACATACACACACGTCGCTCTATGCGGCTAACTACTTTTTTGGCTTCAAGTCTTTTACGTTACATTAGTTTCTGATGCACTGGGATTCAGACGCCATACATTTCCTCGCGCGCACATGCTTCTCCTCTTTATTTTCCATCCACTTTCCCGAACAGCGTCATACCGCATTTGACAGAACCGAAGAATAAGCTTTCGACATAATCCGACGATATCAGAATTATTCGTGCTTTTCAACATTTTTTTTCTTCTTTGTGAATCTTCGTTCACCGTATGAATACGTGCTCGCGCGTGAGTGCCGGCAAAACCACCGAGAATTCAGCAGTAAACGTTGCTTCATTTTCATCGATTTGCAGTCGCCCACGCAGCGACACAGCGAAACTCTGAACCAATGTTTTTCGCTTCCGCTCGAGGCACGTATTCGTGGACGGTTAAACGCACGGTCACCCATCACGGTACCGGCTTCGCCGCACAAGCAGTTGAACCAGCAGTATGGCTGGGCGCTTGTTTCCATTTTTCAATAGTTTTTCAATCAATTCCATAGAAAAATTGATCTTTTAAAGTCATAAATTTGGCAGATACCAGGGGCGTGTCAGTTCCGAACGAATTTCATTAACAATCGATACTTTTTAGCTTCCAGTGTTTCGTGTGTTCCGGAGCGATTGTATTCCGCGAGCAAATGTGCGCAGGAGCTCGAGAAAACCGCGCGAGATAGCCGCGTCTCTTGCTCGATTCTCTGATGCTGCACACACATCTCAGCTGTTTTTACGACTCTTTGAGTCGCGGGCGTCGCACCGGAATGCGCTAATGAGGACTTGGCTAACGTCGCTACACTTCCAGCCGCGGTATATACTACACCGAGTGTTCTACACCCCTCTTAGCGCGAAAATGAGAAAAGTCTCTCCACCAAGTTCCCCTCGGCTGTCCCTCTCGCTCCCTCCCGGCTCCTATTTTCCTCTCGCTTTTCGCTGCCGATCCTTTTTCCCCGGCAGCATCCCCTACTCTCACCACTTTTTTGCTCACCCTCGTGCTGACTATCTCGTGTCGCGAGAGAGCCTCGTGACATTATCCAGCGTGGTGCGTTACTAGAATAAATATATATCCTCTCTCATTCGACGACTCGCGACTCTCATCTTCAACCAAATACGATGCGAGTTTCACTGGAAACGAAATTCATTGCGGCGCGGAGCTCATTATAAATAACAAAAAAAAAAAAAAAACAATAAAGGAAGAGAGAAAAAAACGCGAATGCGTCGTTAAATCACGTGCGTGGAAGGCTACGATTTTACGTGCTTTTTCATTGTCATTGATGCTGTTGTTATTATCGATAATTATTGATTCGAAATTCTGGTGAAACAGGCGCTGTTTCTTTTGGTTTTTTGTAAATGTGCGTTTCCTGAATCGTCGTTTAAATCTTTGTTTCTGGGATTATAATATTATAAAAAATGAATTGAACGATTATTGCGAGTGATTTTTCGAATTGCTTTTTTGTTTTTGTTTAAATTTCAGGGCTTTTATCGATGTCATGACAATTTTTCTCCTTTTTTCGCTTAGATTTAGGAAAATATTCTTCAGTTGCTGCGGATACGCGAAAGGGAAACCGAGTTGGATGCGTACTCGCTTCGGTTATTCCATTCTGCATAATTCGTGAGATTAGGCAGGTTCGATGTTATTCAGAGCGCTCTCTCCCTTTCTCTCTTCCAAAATGCTCTACTCAGCCACAATTACTCGAATAATAAAGCGTACAGAATGTTTTTTTTTTTATTTTTTTTTTTTTTTTTTTTTATTGCCGGTGAGAGAGGAGCACTCAAGAATATTACGCGTAATTTTGTTATTCGAGCACGAGTGCGAGCACGCCAAGCGAAAAAGAACTTGGTCGTTACTGAAGTTGCGAGCGTAAAACATTCTTTCGGCACAACGAACGAGAAAAATATGAAGGAAATCATTTGGGAAAATGTTGAAAGCGATTTTTTGTTATCGCTGTTTTTTACGGATCGACGTTTATTTGAGAATTTTCGGTTGCTTCAAAGTTTCCTGGATCGGTTTTATTTTGATTATGAAACTTCGCGGTTGAGTCAATCGGCTCGAAAATTGTCATTTCATTATCTACTACACCATGCATCAATACCTTGCGTAACTGACAACGTAATAATTTCCATAACGATGTTATAAGGACGCGGCTGCGAGAAAATTTTTGACGAAAAGAGTATTTTGCAGGAGGAAAAAATAAAAATATTAACGTTAAGATCGACGCAGCGGTATTTTATATTTTTTTTCAACAACAGCAACAAATTAACAAGCGCCGAAATATTGAGCTGTCGTTATTTTTTATTTTCAAAGATGGGGAGAAACATTTTTTTTTACTCATTTTTGTAAGTTAAATGTATTTTTCTCAATTTATTCGAAAATGACGTTAAAAATTGAGGTTCGTTTGTCCGTCATCTTGGAAACAGTATCGAAATTATTCAAAATTCTCCCTCGTCACACCATCTCGTCAAATTTCTTTATTATCGCGTCCTTGAGAGCTCAATCCACAAAAACCCAAAACACTGCAATCCATGATTCTCTAGATTAAACCTAAATCTTAGCTAATTTGAGAGGATTTGACAATTTGATAAAAAAATATTGTAAATTGAAGTTAAAACTAGCAGATGAGTGAAAAGATTCCATGTTTTTTCGTCGAAAACTTTTCTCTCTGCAATAAACTGGAGAATTCAAAATCCAGAGAAATCTCAATTTCAGTCTGGGGAGCGCGAAAGCATCTCCGTATTTCCGTATTCCTTGCTCACCCAATTTTATTCCCTTGTACGCAAAGTCTCGTCGCGAGGGTGCCGACCGCACGCCCGGCACCGTGCTACCTCAATCCACCTGCTACTTCGGCCCCGCGTGCTGCAACAACGGTCAACGCGTTGTACGCAAACTTCATAGTTACGTGCAATACAGCAGAAAAACTTTGCTGTACGTAGAATTTTTACTCACTTTACGAAATAATTGAAATATCCAAAAAAATAATGAAATTTGTGAATTAGTTGAGTGAGCATCGACCTCGTACCTTCGAGTGCGTAATTTGGAGGAAAAATGATTTTTAATAAACCCGTAACAGGTGTCAAGTACCGATGAACGTTCTTCATTCTTCGGTTAAATGTTCCTCCGCGCGTAGCCAATAAATTTCACCATTTTTGTTCTAGGAAAACGATGCACGTACAAAACTATGAGTTAGCGTTTCATTTCTTTCCGCATCTCGGATTTTTCGTTCGATTGGCTCTTAGCCACAATTCCCGTTGTACGTGCACGGTAACTCGACGATCTTTCACTTTAGTGATCGATGATATCATTATAAATATACGATTCCGAATACGAAGAGTCTTCTATATTCTCCGAAAATTGGCGACCGAGAGCCGCCACCGCAGCTCGGGGCCAAATTGAAATTATTTATCGTACCTCCAAAGATCATTGCTGTCCGTTTGGCAAGGCTTCTGTTCCCTGTCGTTATTCGAAATATTTCATTTATTTATTCGCTCCTCGAAGCAGAATTGAGCGAGGGTTTGAGAACAATTCAAAGCTCATCCGGAGGACTTCACAGTTTTTTAAATATTCTCTTCCAAGGTGTAATCATGACCGAAGAAAATTCACGATGACCGACGACAAAAAAAGTCTTCATTTTTCCTCGTTTTTTCCCCCCATCATCGTTTGAATTAATCGCTGCATTTTATTAAAATTTCCCAAATTACTTCAATCACCATGAAACGTCAATTTTTTCGATCGCCTATTTCTAGTCTGATGCAGATCGACGATTAATTTAATTCGAAATCATCTCGTCCGCGCATATCTTATTCAAAGAAGAGCCGCCGGAACTGTCGGTGGGAAAATATTCGTTTCTCGACCACCTTCCCGGCGCACATGCACACCGTACGAGCACACCGACGTGGTACGAGCTCTTATGGATGAGATTGAACTTCGCAGCGCACTCGCACACTCGCGGCCAAGAGAACGATTTTGTCTACGTCGGAGTTTTCGCAAGCCTGTGTACCCTAACGATGTATTCGTTCGCACATGCACTCTATTCATCATTGCAGTATCCTACGATACAAAAATTCGTGGCAATATGAGCCGCGCTTCAGTTTAACGAAACTTTCAATATGCGTGAGGAAGAGAAGAAACGGATTCCCCGCTTCAAAATTCACTGGAGCGAAGCCATCGTTTTCTTACCGTAGTTTAAAATCGATCAATAAATTTCCACGCTGATAAAAAGGTGTTTGGAAAACAACTTTTTTCAAAGAGTTAAATTTCAGTGGGAAAATTTCGACGATTGAACAGTCGATTCGACCATTTTTGGGCCCAACTGCGAATGAATTTTCTTCAATAAAAATGATTTCCTCAGTGCACCAAGTAGTTGAGAATTCATTTGCATCTCATTCGGGAAGAAAGTTGGAAAGTTTTCTGTAGTTTCTGTAAAAAATAGACGCACCATGACATTTTCTGGACGAAGGATTCCATAAAAATGCAAGTTCCCGAGGAAGATTGTCACAAGAATAAATGAAAACGAAGTTGGCGAAGGGTTCATATTTCCACCACTTATTTTCTGTGAGCACATACGAGTGAGAGATCTCGTTGTCGGGGGAGGTCTCGTTGGTCTCACGCGTGCTACGCTTCTCGGCTCTGTGCACGCGAGCTTGCCGTGTGACGCGCATTACGTACCTACGCATTACGATAACTAGTGGCTTCGTGCCGGTACGAGCGCGAAGCCAAGACTTTCTGACAGAAAGGTCTCGCCGCACTTCTCCGGTATCCTCGGAGCATAGCCCTTTCTTTGCGATCAAATTCTCGTTGGCGGTTCAACGAGAAATCGGCTATGCTCTCGCGCAATTGCAGAATAACTCTAGTTGGAAATCCGAGTCCGAGGATCATTTTGGACTTTAAAATACAAAAATTACCAATGGAATAACCGAGAAATTGGATTCATTCCATTTTCTCATAGCAATTCTCGTGCACGAGCACATTCGTGCCCGAACGACAACGAAGCGTATATCATGAACTGTATTACAGCATAAATCGGAGCGAAAAGATGTTTTTTCAGATATCAAATGTGAGTAGTTACTAAAAATAATATCTTCTTACGAATTCTATTGATAAAAAACACGCGTTTCCACCGAGTGAATTATATTTTAGTACAATTGATTCATATACTCGTTCTTTTTTTTTTCTTGAAATTATGAGTAACGCAACGAGTCCGGATGATATATCGTGAACGAGAGAATAACTAATTCGGGGTGGATAAGAAAACACGCTATTTGCGCGAGTCGCTAAAAATAAGGAGAGCGAGACAGAGAGAGAGAGAGAGAGAGAGAGAGAGAGAGAGAGAGAGAGAGAGAGAGAGAGAAAGGAGGGGAGGGGTAACAATTCGAGATGTTAATTCAAATGGAAGTCGTTAATTGCAATGGCAACGTGTATTTATCTAAATGGAGATCGTATAAGTGCAAAAGAGTGCGGGCGCGCGCGCGCGCGCGCACATTCGCGAATTAATGTTCCTCTCCCTTTTCTCTTTCTCTCTCTCCCCCCCACATTCTCCATATTTTTTCTTCTCGCTGCGGAAGTACCCACACAGATAATAATCCTGATACGATTCCACCTCGGTTAGGAGCGATAGAAAAAAGTGTGCAAGGGCTCGAGCAGACACACACGCAAGCGAGGACGGTACTCGACACGGAATTATTACGTTGCCGCTTGAGGATGTGTAGAAGCGTGTGTCCTGTGCGCGCCCCGCGCGGTAAGTTTATATCGGAAAATTCTTCATTTACATTTTCCGGCGGACACATTCGCCTTGCGACCCCCCTCGCTCTGTTTCCCCAGGCCCCGAGTCCTTTCGTCACTCGCGTTAACACGCGCTCTGTGAAAATGTTTGTCTCCGTTGCGGAGGGACTCGCATCGCCTGTGCGATTCCCTGTTTTTATTCTTTCCAAAATTATAAAAATCCTCTCGTACTTTTCAAGCTTCGCTTTCGCTTTCCGAGCAAATTGAAAATTATGTGACTATATACACGAAATAAGATGAAAATTTTCATTCGCGGGTGCGTTCACAGCCGTGGAGCGGAGGAAAACAGATTTGTAGAAATGAACGAGCTCGAAAGATGCCAATCTCTCATATTCCGACACAATAAACGTCGCGTGCCCCCTTCAATTTGAATAACTTTTTAATTACACTCTGCGTTGTATGCACTTCGAACGTTACACGCGCTAGTCACGCATCTCGCTCAATGTCCTCGCGGTAGCCGAATCTCTTCATCATCAACGTCACACGCGTGAATATATGCTATAAAGTATAATATTTACAGGGATAATATAGTTCGGGTGAGAGACAAAAAGGAGGCTTCGTGCGGTATTGAGACATTTTCTTTTCACATTAGAGAGGAGCCTCGAATTACACACACACACACACGCACGCACACACGCACACACACACACACCTTTTGCCCGCGATGTGCCAAGCTCGTATATATCCGTTCAACGAGAAGCGACTGTGTCGTACGCGCACGCCGGTCTCGAGAACACAAGGTCTCCGAGTCGTGAGTTACGGTCCTTCAAGTTCGCGGTGGAGAGCACACTTAAGCAGATTCAAGCGCCACCGACGATCACGCCATCGTCGCAATCTTTATTACTCCATGCACGCTGCGCGCACTGTCATTTATATGCTGCGCACGTAACTCTTTCGAATATAAAATAATAAAAAATGATAAACTTTTGTCTGACTGCTCTTGGCTATTCGGTGAACAAAATATATTGGGAGAATTGTGAAGGGGCGCCAATTCTTCATCGAAAAATGCCCCCGGTTCACCGTTCGAATGCCACTTCGGAGTAATCAGAGATCGAGCGAGTGACGCTGCTGAGGTAGATGAAGCAGAAAAAAACGAGGGAAAATCGAATCCCCGCAAAGAGGAACGAGAGAGCCAAATAAAAACGCGTTGCTCCCCCACGGCCAACTGTGCGCTTTCGACTCGAGTGCATGCGGCGCTCGATGCACACAATATTTTTTTACCGCATCCGAGTACAATGTACGAGCGCCTAGTAACAGAAAAGAGATAACTCAAGTTTTCAGCGGAGAAGAGAAAAGAGAGCGAGAATGAGAGAGGGCGAAAAAGAACAACACCCGCTGCCCAAAGATACGAATCTGGCTTATTCGCAACGCTAAGTACTTCCATTTCGCAATTAAGAGGAAATAAAACGATCGCGAGTGCTCAGAAGCGTTAATTAATAACGAAATTAAATTCGAGATTGGAAAAAAATGTCCATCACCGGGCGGTAGATAAGCTAGAAAAACGATGAAATTAAACGAGATAAAAAAATATATTGAGTTTTTAATTTCGCATCGATTCGAGGGGAATTGCAAAATTTTTTTTAATTTTAGCCTCTCAATGGAGAATATTTGCTCTATCGAAAAAGTTGAACCCCGCGCGAAGACGCAGAGCGTGCACCTCGTTTTTCCCACAAGATAGAGGAGCGCGCGGGCGTACGCACTCAAAAGCCTCTCTTGCGAGCAGCAAAAGGTCCTCTGTCACAAATCTTAGCGGAGATACCCGCACACACACACACACACACAGGCACACACACACACACACATATAGGAAGAGCTGAAACACGAGGGAACATAAGCCGAAGCTAGAACGATTCTTTCCGGCCAATGACGGTTTTATCCCTCTCGAATGTCCGCTCCTCTCTCGCACAGCCACCGAGATCTCATGCAGATAATACGAGTACGAGGATCGAGCTGAGCAACGGATATACACACGGGCATGAAAACGTCTGTGTTTAGGCTCTATACGGGGCTCGAATGATCGAAAAAAAAAAGGAAGAAGATAAAGAAGAAGGAGAAGAGGCTGAGCGAAGGAGAAAAAGAATGAAAGAGATGAGTGCGCGCGAGCGGGACCTGTTTTCCGTGTTAACAACCGAAACTCATAAAGACGTTTAAGTGGCCTATGGAAAAGGAGAGAAAGAGAGAGAGAGAGAGAGAGAGAGAGAGAGAGAGAGAGAGGCGAGTCGACGGCTCTCTCTCTCTCTCTTTCTCTCTTTTTCCCTCCGTTTTAATCTCTTTTCTCTCTTTGCTGAGAGATTTCGAAGCGAAGATGCCGCCGACGCGACTTCACAGTCAAGGACGAGGATGAATAGGGTTGTTCACCGAAAAGCATACATCGCGGGTATAAAGTCGTGCACGAGAGAGAGAGAGAGAGTGCGGAGCGTGCGAGGATCGATCGTTGAGAACGAGAAGGGCGAGATCGGCAGGATTTATTCGACGGAACTCGAGTCCTTCGGATCCTTTACTTCGAGCGGAGTGGAAGGGCGAGTTCCGTAAATGTGGGACCGCCTACCCTCGGACGCTCGCAGTTTTTCGTGCCGGGGTTGATTCGAACCTGAATGGAAGAGCGTCTGAGATTCTAACCCACCGAATCCTAGCGAGGGTAAAAGAAACGGAGAGAGCAAAACTGGGATAAAGATAGAGTTGTAAATTGGACGATCCCATGGACCAGAATGAAGTCATCTCGGAGCGAGGCCTCGTCGAAACGATTCTTCGAGTCACTACTTATGTTTCCTTCTTCCATGTGCGTGGATGCACTTCGTGCTCGTGTCTCTGTCCACTTTCGTGTTCTTTCCCTCCCTCTCTCTCTCTCTTTCTCTCTCTCTCTCTCTCTCTGACTTACAGCTCGTACGATCGCCGGCGCATATGATGTACGTAACGATACCGCTTTAACGATTCTAGTTGCTTAAACCCGTCGAGTATCCTCGTATTCTTTCTGATATATACGTAAAAACTAATCTATGACGAATAAAAACCAACAATTTATTCTCGATCTCCAGCTTTTTTTAATTTCGCATCTCAAAGCGTGCGTATACGCAACTTTCATTCCGAGTTTCATTAGATTGTAGCGCAGTATAATGAAGCCGGGTTATTACGATCGATTATTTTATTAAATCGAAATCGTATATCTGAAAATGTGTTCGTTAATAAGCGTGCGACGTTATACGAAGTCTCCTTTTTCTCGTATGTAGAAAGAGAGAGATATTTGATATTTGATATTTATTATTCTTTGCCTCAGTTTTACTTTTAGGCAATGCGCAGATTACAATAGAAATTTTAAACTAATATATAGAGTAGCGATATCGAGAGAGAGAGAGAGAGAGAGAGAGAGAGAGAGAGAGAGAGAAAACTCGTTTTTCCATATTTCGATCATCGCCGTCTCGAACGCCCGGGCCTCCTCAAAATTTCTTTATTCCTCCAATAAATAACAAGTTTTAAAAACAATGTTGATTTGCTATCGCGTCCGAGCGTGAATTGGGCGCACGCTCCGACGACACAGCCGGGACGAGAGAACGTGGAAAAAGTGGAAAAAGAATGCGAGAAATATATTTTTTTTCGGAGGCCGGCGAGAGATCAAACGATCAGGGAGGAGACATTGATAGCGAGCTGGGGCCGGGTGTCATCCGTTTTCCCTGACAGCTTCACTAGATCGGGCGCGTGTAGATACCCGCACGTATATATACACACACGCCGTCCTCCGAGGTGTATCTGTAGCTAGATATATAAAACGTGGGACAGTACACGAAAGCAATTCCAACCGATCACTGCTTTCTATCTCTCTCTCTCTCTCTCTCGAAAAACTGACCTGTCGACATGAAACACAGTGAAACATAGTGCGCGGTCGTGAGGTTGTACAGGAAGCCGGTACATTTTTAACTCGACGAATTCCCGTCTATGCTTTAAACTGAAAGAATTCGAAGTGAAAAAATAAAAATAAAATGAAGAGAAAAAGAAAACAATAGCCACTCAGCACGACCGATGAAACGAATTTTCATTGAAATCCTCCGCATCGATTAATATCTTCACGCGAAAAAAGGGGTTTGAAGCATCTTCTAACTCTGCGGAACGAAGATTTTTAAAAATATTGTTAAAAGGACAAAGAGTCGAGGAGCATCGAATCGAGGCTTCGAAGCTGCGGACGTAAACGATAATCGCAATAAATCGCAGTCGAAGGAGTATTTTCTATAGACTCGTAAATTTTGGTATACACGCCACGCGGTAAAAGAGGGAACAGAAATTTCAACGTTGCGTGGTAAGAGTGAAGCTCGATCTGGCGCATCAATGACTTTTGATTAAGGAGGGTGGCTACACTCGTCAAAATGATAAGAAATTGATCAAATTTGGTGACAATGTTCTTCAACGTCAAGTGCGAAGACACCGTTTTTTTCAAAATTTTCTTCTGCTTAGTTATCGAGTAATTACGCATTAAAGCAAATTTCTTATCCCCGAAATGTATACCTGTATATATGGAAACGCTGTGCTTATACACTTGAACTTTAGTGATCAATTACTCGATAACTGTACAGAAGAAAAATCTTTAAAAATTTGTATTGCCAAATTTGGCCCTAAAGAATATGTTCACCAAATTTTATTAAATTCTTATCATTTTGAAATTTTAAATGTATTTAACATGGTTTAGCAGCATGGCAACATTGTATCGTCGGTAGCCACCCTCCTTAAGGAGTTTCGGTACAGGCGATACAATGTTGCCATGCTAATCCATGCTAAAAAAATTAAAAAATTCAAAAAGTTCAGAATTTTATAAAATTTGGTGAACATATTCTTTAGTGCCAAATTTGACGACACAAATTTTTTAAGATTTTTCTTCTACACAGTTATCGAGTAATCGATCACTAAAGTTTACGTGTATAAGCATAGCGTTTCCATATATATAGGCATACATTCCGGGCATGAGAAATCTGCTTTAATGCGTAATTACTCGATAACTAAGTAGAAGAAAATTTTGAAAAAATTTGAGTTTTCGCACTTGATGTTGAAGAACATTATCACCAAATTTGATCAATTTCTTAATATTTTGACTTCTGTACCGAAACTCCTTAATCGCAACGCCTCGATACGTTCGATGTTTTGTATGAGAGTTCGAATGTGTCTATTAGCTTGGCCGCATTTTCGTGAAAATTCCCACAAGCTTGTCACAGGCATGGGGATAACCCGATACTCGAATTTTCACGTGCCTTCGACCGAAAAATTCCAGTATAGATTAATAAGAAAAAGTTCTTAAGCTCGTTCCCACGTTCGAGTTTGTCATGAGAATGTTAATTAGATTAGAAGTTGTTGGATGGTTTCACGAGTCGTTTGAGCGGGGAGAGACAGAGAAATGTTTTATGTGATAATGTGACGGGTGAATAAAACCGTGAAAAAAGTACGTCAACAGAAATATTTCAACGTCACAGTAGCCATTTTGCTTGCGTCCGAAAGCTCTCGCCAAACACTCGGAGGTTTAGGTGTCAAATGGATTCGTGGTTCCCATACACGAGAGGAGCAAAGAAGTGCGATACGCCGGTGTTTAACTCTGTGGGACACTGGCCAGCCCACTGCAAAAGCAGTTTACGCTCGATATTTCTCTGCGAGCTTTGAGGGACGAAAAAACCCCTTGGGGTTTCCTATATTAAACGGAGAATATGTTTCCATCCCCAGAGGCGATGGAAACTCAATTTAGCAAGAAAATATCATCAAGTTAAGCCCTTGCGCTGGCTCGACTCCGATCTGTGAAATTATACAGCTCACACACCCTGCGTGAATCCTGCCCGGGACAACCCGCCGATCCTCTCATTGTATCGACTCCAAAAAGCCTGCTGGGACTCGCCCATTTCTTACTCGCATACGCTCGTTACAATGTGAACTTGGAGCAAAAGAAAAGAAACGTTCTCTCGGCGAATCGTTGCCGTGATTATTCGACTGCGATATGTGCGAAAAGTTTCAGCTGAATCTCATGATAGGAGCAGTCTCGATGGGCGCACAATTTTTTTTACCTACCATTTGATATTTGGGTTAGTTTTATAATGGATTATTCGACTTGATTATTGTTTGGAGCGTTAACCCCGAATTTCAACGATAATTTTGCAAATTATTTCGTATTTTTTGCCTCCCAAAAGCGTTGACGCATCAATTGAAATTGTAAGTAACTGAAGATTCGATTCTCGCTGTCATTGGTTCAATCAATTCAATATTAAATTCACCCAGTTGCTCAATTAGTTAAATATCAATTCGTACTTTCACTCTCAAATGTCAAACTCCAAAATTGAGGAACGTTATTTCTCAATGTCTCTCGATTCAAAATTTCGTGGTTAATTAAACCAATTTCTTTCAATCATTAACGTAATATATCTTCATGTTACTAGTAAGACGATCGTCTCAATTTTTTCCCAGATCTCCGTTATATACTCGATAATTACTGTGTAATTTTTCTCAAGAAAATCGTTTCGTAGACGAACTCCCTTAAAATCCTCTTCGTATTAATGTGAGTGGAGATTTGACTCAATTTATTCCAATTTAATTACAATTCGTGCTTCTTTTCCGCGTCGTTGAATAAACAAATTTCGTTTCGTTCGCTACGATCGGTTGATCCACCGATCGAAATATCGTTGACTCCAAATTTTCGTCTTTTCCTACTCAAATGTATCGATGCTCTCGAATGATATTAAAAAACGACGTAGGAAGTGGCTTAATGATCGTGCGCCGTATATTTCGAGACTCATTTAAACGGGGCGTTGATAGAGCAAAGGAACGATGAGAAGAAAAAAGCAAGAGAGAAGACGAGAAAGGAAAAAGCCCCGACGTTAGCCAGGTATTATCGACTGGAATCAACAAAAGGCAGCGCGTCCGATCTCTTTATTTTCTCTCACAGAAGGACAGTGCTGTAGTATATACATATTCGGATGCGACTGGGGAAAGGGGAAGAGCGAAATGGGGGTGGGGCGAGGGGGGTCCTTAATAGCGGGTCTCGGCTTAATGACCGTGGAGCAGGCCTTTTCGAGGCGTTCGAACGAAATGTCATTGCAGTAGATTCGATAACGTGACTCTTCCTTCTTTCAACGGTGCATCGAGTAAAAATTATTTCGAATCCTGTTAGAGCCAATGGACGCAAGAATCAACGAAAAGGAAGAACAAAACGAATGAGAGTCGAGCTGGTTGCGTAGCAGTGGTAAAAATCTGACCAATATTACCGCTAGCGAATCGTGCACGTCGTCAGCTTTTCATGTGACGATTTGTGAAAATAATTATGAGAGAATTGCTGAAATTGACAGTTCACCGTTATTTTTCCGTTCATCGTATTCTTATCCGCGATAATTTCGTGAAAAAAATTGATGAAAAGTAATAACGGTGGAATGTCATTCTAAGTTTGCTGAAAAATATGGAACTCGTTGGGGCTCGAACAAAGATTCAGTCAATGGTATCACTCGATTTGTTAGCTCAAATGATGATTTCTGACCCTGAGCAAAACTAGTGTAATCTGATGGATTATTTATAGTTACATCTCAATATGGTTGAATGTCGTAATTTTCGATTGTTCGGAATCGTCCATATTTGAATGAACCTTTTTTCGATGAATTTCCAACATCGATAACGAAATAGCATCTATTAATATTTCATTTTTTTTTATCCTCACTCTTTTTATTGGAGCACGATGATGCTGAATCGAAAACGGGTCACTACCATTCTCCCGGTTCGATAATTATATTCATTATTGAAAAAAAGCGCGGAAGCCTCGGTGTTTGGGGGTTATGGGTCGTAAAATGGACCCATAATTCGAGACCGAGCATCGCACGGTTCGGGCCTTTTGTAGTCTCGATTTATACACACGTTCGGTTCACATCAGGTCCTTCAGTATTGCCCTGTTATTATTTCTATCACTGATCAAATCCTCAACGACAACAGGAAGACACTTTTCACTAAACTCTGTACCATGAACACTTGTGAGGAACTACGAAAAAATGTCGGACTCAGTTTTCTTCAATTAACCCGAGTTGATCGTTGAATAAAAAAATGATTTTTCATGATAATTTGACATTGATCTACTTGTCACAATTCACTTGTTAACAATTTTGTTTATACACGATAAAAAATGATTTTCCCTTCGATATTTCAGAGGCGTTTTGATTTAGTCGGTTTTGCACTTTGGGTGCCATTTGCCGATACATCTGGAGCCCTCTGGCGAGTGTCGGCGACATTTCCTCACAAGGATTTCACGTTTGATATTACATCGATCGTCGATTATGATGGATTCTTCTAGACCATCAATCTTAAGTGAATTATTTCTATTTTCAATTACATTTTATGTAAGATTTTACTAAAAATTACCGATTTCTAACATGGATAAAAAATAGTGGACAGAAAAAGTACGAAGATTTTTGTTGCAAGTCCGTATTAGTAACACGGCGCTTTTTCGTAGCGGTTGACTCAAGAAATAAATCTTTACCCAACACAACTCGGCCGGTCCAGCAGATTCTCATCCTACTAATATACTAGCCATACTGAACGCAACCAATACGACACATTTACATTTCTGGCAGAAATGACGGACTCATATTTTTGAGAAAAATCGTTGGCTTAGTTACTCACGTTTACAGCGGTGCAGTCGTCGATCTTCTCGCTCTGCTCTCATCCCTGCTTCCTTCACCATTCTACTCCACGGTTCCGATCACAAAAACTTTCCACACATCTTCAACGGTTGTCAACGCACTTTTCTTCCAATGTTCTTTTCGTGCTCCCGTGTTTTTTAACTTGTCATCACTTTACCTTTGAAACTCGATGTCACTTCACTACTTAACACAAATAATCAATTCGTTATCGGAAATTTTAATTTTTTGGCTTCTTTTTCAAGAACACACCTGGGACTTTCCGCCACAAATCCAACTTTACCGACGCGAGAATGAAAACTCGTTATCTAATTTTATTTTTGAAACATAAGGAAGACTGGGGCAAAGTGGAGCAGCCCCCGGCAAAGTAACAATTTTTCCTTCCGCTGGAAACCGTTTTTGCGCAAATGGATAATATCCAATGTCGAGTAACCGAAACATTTTTAGTGACAACCTGTACCACCGTTTCGTAGAGAATCGAGCGTGCCCGCGTGTGTGCCCACGTGGTCGGTTGCTCGCGTCCTATCGTTAGCATTTGACTAGTAAAAACTATTCGTAATGCTGTACATAGCTGCGGTTATACGCGTTGCGTGCGTTGCTTAGCGTGCAGCGTTTGCAACTCCGACTTATCTGCATGGAATCTTGCCTGCGCGACTTCAAAGTGATACAGAAACTGTATCGAGCTCGGAACTGTGTCAAACTATCCGCTATGGAGTAGATTTACTGACTGTCCGTCTTCGCTTGCCGACAACCCCATGGCTTTAGGACCGTGCGTTAGGTGCTTTGCTTTGCGTTGCGTTGCTCGGGGCATGGTTGCATCTTAGCTCGCTTGCGAACACGCGCGCGTGCGAGCATACACACGACTCTCGAAGCTGTGTTACAGGTGTCACTTAAATGTTTCTGTTACTAGCCCTTGCCTCGATACTATTTTCGAATCGCCAAAATTTTGGAAATATTTATTCACGAGCTAATTTTGTGACGACAATAACGTCGAGGGCGAAGACTCCATATCGACTTATCCATTTAATTGCGTCGAAAAACGAGAATCTCAGAAATGAAAGGAACGAAAATTGTACATTCATAACGAACGACAAAACCGAACGAATCGTTATTTTTCATGCAATTGTAATAAATTAAATTGATACTCATTTCACTGTGTCTTTTATCAATTTACTCACGATCATACTTTTTTTTCGATCTTTTGCTTTGTAATTTAGGTGATCGTTCGATCACTTGCCTGAGTGGGAGTGAAAGAACTGTTTCTATAATAATTATGACCATTATCAATTTTCATTAGTTTTATTTTTATTATTTTTTTAACCGTTTATTATTCATAATTCCATTAATTCTTCGATCGATTCAAAAAAATTAAATCGTAGAATTATTTTAGTTACTAAGACTAAAGTAGAATTCCACGTGTCATATTTTATGCTCCGGTTTCTCAATTTCTATGGAATCTACAAACGATAATGCGTTGCGTTAACCACACGAACCGGCCGTTCACGCTCCGCGCTAGTCCTCACGCCACGCCCGCCGGGCGGTGAGTGCAGAGCGAAACGAAAGCGAAATGTGTTGCGCTCTCTGTCCCGCACTCGGACCCGAGTCTCCCCCTCTCCACTCTCCACGCGTGACGAGGCCGGCGGCGAGCGCTGAGCGTTCCCCCCACTCTGCCGTTGGCTGACGACTGACCGAACGCCTCTATCCCCATTCCACTACGACTACCACGCTATACGCGAAGCAAATTCACCGGCCAAAACAATTCGAACACGACCGTGAAACATAAACACGTAATAAACGTAAACAAACCGAACAAATTATCCTATATTTATTCAGAATTATTTATCACACAATTTCCCTCACTGACCGATTGCCATAATTTTATCAGTGCACAAAAATGTATGCACTGAACCAAAAAAAAATTTACTATCATCCAATAAAATTATATTCTATTAATGGCGTTCTGATTTTTCTTTTTATTTATTCTTTGATAAAAGTTGCTAATCTGGAAAACCTACCTTACCAACGGAAGTGAGGTAGAGTCGAGTAGAGACGTAATACGATAGAAAATTTATGTAATAGAAATGTTTTCTATAGGAATATTCGATTATAGTATAAATGTTACGAATGTATTATTTTTTGGATATAATTGAATTTTGATATGTTTTCTGGTAGAAAGGAATTTCGATAAAAATATTTCTGGAAGAAATGTAAAAGTGCCACCGATATTTCAGATTTACCGAGCAAACTTCACATTAAAAATTTTTGCTCGTCTTGTCTTTTTTATCTTCGCGCAACACGAAATAGAAACACTCGTGTCGTTCTTCCTCTCTTACTCCCCTCCCTCCACCGGCTTTTAAGAAGAGCGAGTTGCATCTTCTGCTTTTGTGGTGCGACCAGCAGGCTTTTTTTCCGAAACTTTGGCAATTTGTTGCATAATTCTTGACTAGAAATCTTAACGAAAATAACAAAAACATCACAATGTTGTCGCGAACTGCGTTGTGCATTAATCATCAAGCTTTGTCGCATGTCAACGCGGTCTCGCAGGTAAAATTATGTTTTTTTTATAATCCGAGGTTATGTTGGCCGGTCTTAAATTATTAAGGAATTCACTACAAATATTTTTTTCTTCCTCAAAGTCGCAGAGAATCCTGCTCAGACATATGCACATCACGTGTCAAATACGAAATGTCGGAATTAAATGCAATTCTTCAGTCAAACTATCAAAATACACTCCTGTTTTGGGAACCTGTACAAAGAGGTATTCCAGCACCGCTAAAGTCACCAATGAAGCTATTTCGTCAACAACCAACAACGTTTCCACCTCAGCCGTCGCTGATGGTCTAACATCGAAATTAATCGAAAATATACCAGGTAACATACTTATTTATGATACTCCAAAATATACTATGAAAAATTTGCAGTCTTGACACCCAAAATCTACGATTTTTTTTTAGTATTATACAAAATTTTCATTAAAAAACTGTAAGTTATTTGAGAGCTTTGAAATCTAACAAAAACAGATATTTTCTATGTAACAATGGAATTCTTTCGTATTCCAACAATGCAAATTCCAATGAGGTTAAAATTCTATATTCAATTAAGCGTATAATCTGAAAATTTCCTCACACAAGCTGACAATGTGGTATCAATTTCCTTTAATGATGTGCCAGGTGAGTCAAATATTTGTTGTCAATTACATTGTTTGTTTAAACTGCTGATAACCTGTAAAATTTAATTTAACAAGCTGAATCCCCGATGACACAATCATTCAACAATGTCAACAATGTAACAAGTGAGTCATAACTTTGTCAATATTGTGACAGCAAAAAATTCAAATAATTTAAAACCCCTAAAATTTCTTCTAAAAAGCTGAAACAATTATGCCGGCAACGATTGATAACATATCAGGTGAGCTGAAAGATTTTCAGTATTTGGGCCTCTCGTTACTACAGCTAACAATACATAAAATTTTTATTAAAAAGCTGAATCAGTTGAGCAAAATCTAGCGGATGACACTTTATCTGGTGAGCAAAATTTTTCAAGATATTCTGATATCTCATTCAATTCAAATTAATAAACAATTAACTGGCCCAGTAAAAAATTAATCAACATTTTAACGATTACTTGAAAAAACCAATAATCCCATGAATTTTCCTTTCGAAAGCTGAAGAGCCCATGACAAATTCTATTGAGACTTTACCAAGTGAGTTTACAATTTGTCAAAACACACTAAACTTTATAGCGTTTTACTATGATTAATGATTGCTAAATTTAATCCGGTAAGCCACTACTTTGGATGTAATCAGCAACGTACCAAGTGAGTCAAAGTCAGTCTTCTTGTCAGTGCACAATTTTGAAGTATTTGGTAACGACTAACGGCGTATAAATTTTTATGACAAAAGCTGGAGCCTCAACTCCACAATCATTCCTTGATCTACCGGGTGAGTCAACGATTAGAAGTTCAATTCCAAACAAAGCCAACACACAAAATTTCACTAAGAGAAAAGCTTCCGATATTCTTAGACTTTCCATTAGAAGAAAGGCTGTATAAATAATGGATAAAGAATTAAATAGGATATGAAAAATCTACATATCAATTAGTCAAACGAGAAGAGAACAAATTTTCATTCATTATAGTATCAATTTTAAAATATTTTCCATGCAATTCAATTCAGAGTCCACATCACATCTATGATCAACAATATTTGCTACTATAATTACTAAATTATTTCAAAATCATTTATGAGTAGATGCACCTGTGCCCCCGGTAGTGGAAGCAATATCATATGTTGGGGAACCATCTCTCGTATCTCTTGGGCTAGGCAGCTGGTGGCCATCAGGAATAGTTCAACAAAGCTTGGAATGGCTGCACATATCATGCGGCTTACCTTGGTGGGAATCCATAATGATCGGTATATTTATCAATTATTTATTTTAAAAGTAAATTGACTGCTTCAAACTGAACGGATGAGTGCTGGAGATTAAACGGTTGGCTGTAACGGTCGATAAAATGAATCTCAAATAAGTGAACTCTTTTAAGTGGACAGACATAATCTTATACAAATACACTGCTAATTCGTCTAACTGATTTATGAATCCGTGCACGAATTGATAGTGTAATTTTAAATTTATGCGACTTTGGTAGAACAATCAATTCACCCTCAAAATGCAATAGCGAAAAAAAAACTAAAATGAACGATAGAACGTTTAGAATTTTGAATAATTGAACGAAAATGATGTGCGTTTTCAGGTACACTAGCCCTGAGGCTTGCACTTTTTCCTCTGGTTATATTTGCCCAAAAGAACAATGCTGCATTATCAAACAATATGCCGGAATTAGCGCGCATACAAGCAGAAATGACAGATGCGCGACTAGAAGGTGATCAGTTGGGAGGTCCGTATTTTCGTTATTTTTACAAAGTTATATTTATCAAAAATTCATCAACAATCACGTTGAAATGGATATGAAATAAAAAATTGTATCCTGATTTTTGTATTCTGATCTGATTTTTTTCGTATATTACAGCGGCTAGAAAAGCACAAGAGTTGATGAAATTCATGAAAGGGAAAAATTGCAATCCTGCCAAAGGTTTGATTGTGCCACTCTGTCAGGTAAGTTCACAACATGGAAGGACGTGAGTTCCCCTACTCAATTCTACATTCATTCTGTTTTCAGGCTCCTATTTTTATCTCCGTTTTCTTCGGAATCAGACAAATGGCTAATTTACCGGTTGAAAGTATGGCACAAGGAGGACTTTGGTGGTTCACCGACCTCACCTGTGCCGATCCGTACTACCTATTGCCTATTCTCACAACCCTCACTCTCTCAGCAACTATCGAGCTTGGAACAGATGGCACTAATCCCCAATCCCTTGGAATGATGCGATACGTTCTTCGAGCTATGCCTTTCGTGTTCCTTCCTTTCACTTTAAACTTCCCTGCGGTACGTAAAAAAGTAAATTTATACATTTCGTAGAACATGATGAAAGATTTGCTACGGTTGTCTCAATCCAAATAATTTTCTTGTATACTTTGCTTGCATAGTTATGATCTTGCTAGTTAAATCGAGAAAAAAACATATTTGACTCCATAAACCCTGTTTAATCACCTTAGAATTGAATGTTTTTTGAGGTATTTTATGTTTTTAACATCTGCGAAACTTCTATCAGATTTTCCTGTTACAGTGTTCAAACGTGCTGTAATCAATAATTCCATTGAAATTTCATTTCCTTTATTTCAGGCCATTCTATGCTACTGGTGCTCGTCAAATTTCTTCTCGCTCATTCAAGTCGGTCTTCTGAAGATACCCAAAGTTCGCACATTTTTCAATATTCCAGCCATCGTAAAACATCCGCAGAACAAACAAGTCCAGAAGAAGGGTTTTGTTGAGAGTGCTAAAACCTGTTAGTATATACTTAAAAAAAAAAAAACAAATTCTTTAACAATGTCTTGAACATTATCGACTAGACTGTTCTGGCCAAACAAAAATCTGAAAAAAAATAATATTTATTACAATGCAAAAAAATTACAATATTTCTGTTTCCAGCCATGTCAAACATCAGAACAACCCGGGAAATGAGAGCGAGATACGTCGCAGATGAAGTACAGTTTCATAGGGCAGGAAGAGGTCCAGTTCAGCAAACCTTTTCATACGATCCTACAAAGCAATTTCATCGATCCGATGCCGTTCAAGCAAAGAAGAGATAATTAGTTTTTTCCAGCACCGTTTTTGATTTTGTAAATACACGAAATTATAGACGATAGAAAAATAAGAGACCAAAATGAATCTGGCAGTTTGAAAATCTCTCTCCATCGATCCTCTATCGCTTTTCTCCAGTGATATGTTATAGGCGAATGTGAGATTTGGAAAAATTAAAAATAGCTTTAAAACCAACATGTTTGCTCTTCAATTCCGTTCTGCTGATTACGTTTTTTTTATAAACTTTGCTGTTATTGTTCATCATTTTTAACATGCTGTAACTCTAAGCAACGTTGCTTGAATTTTTATTTATTTTTTAATAACAGATGTAATTGATTTCAAACAAAAGGCAAAAGAATCTTTTCTGAAGCTGAAAGTATGAGGAAAGATGCCGCACAATGTGTCCATCATTCTCAAATATTTTTTTTTAGTAAAAATAATGTTTATTCAGGAAAAATTTAAGGGAAATAAATAAATGTAGGCTTTTGGTCTGTAGTATTGCGAACTCTCTTTGCAGTATTTCTTCATTTACACTTTATTTACACAATTCCTCAAAATATAAACTATTCCATTTCACCCTTTGATGCTCACACACTGATTTATAACGCCGATCAGATGACTATTTTCTGTAGCGGCAGCAACTCTTTCCTTATCAGCCAATTGTTTATTCACTGCGTGTTCTGCATTGTGAGTTCCTGGTGTTATGGAAACTTGGACTTTGAATCTTTTTGGCAAAGCCCGCAATAATTGAACTCTTATGGAAAGACCAATTAGTGTGGCCATGCTGCAGTGCGGTATTGTTGGTGTGAACCTAATTTGAACCGTGTTCTTTTTGTTGTCAACCTGAAATGTTATATAAATTAATTAGGTAGTTCAACATGGAGATTGCTACTGACTTCATCTTTCTTCCTTAAAAATTCCAACTTACTTCGATGAGGCTCTGTTCAACAACATGAAGTTCTTCGAGAGTCAATGGATGTTCGGGATCGTTAATGTTTCTGATAAGATCTAAATACAACAGAGATGAATTAAATTAAAACGACAACTTTTATGTTGACATAACCAAAATAAAAGTACTTTACGAATTTTTAATTGAAATTCCTTTGAATCATATTTTACCAAATATTTCTCTGGCATCGAACTCATCCACAACATTCTCGTTTTCATCGTCTGCTGTTATGTCTCTATCGTCGATTTTTTGATACAATTTCGGATTCAAGTTTTCGACATTTTCACCCATCGCCATTATGACAGAATAGTGAAAACGGTGAAAACCGAGATAACATAAAAATATACCGCAGAAGTAAACAAACGCATACACATTCAAATAAAGTTCTGTGATGTTTCGATCGATCTGATCACAAGCAATGAGCAATTTTTAGCGGGGTTTTTAAAAACACGACAAGAAAATTCAGCAATTTTGTAAGTAGAGTTTATTTTTCACTTCTTACGAAAATCCAGCATGGGAAAATAAATGGTTTTCCATTATCGTTTATTCTTTTTTCGATCTTCATTCTGATTGGTTCTTTCGATTGAAGAAGAGCGCTTCATCAGTTATAAAAACCGGAATAAGAGCGCCGTGAACGCAGTCATTGTGTACGTGTCTTTACTGCGATGCATTGCATGTGAACAAGACCTGAGTGACGAAAATTGACGCGGCTGATGCACACCTCCTCGTTCGATACACACCATGGTGTAAAATGTAACTCGCGGGAAAGGTTCTATCTTTTTTTTAATCTTCTCTTGCTGTCTCCGTCACACTCGGGGTGGACGCAAGAATTGATCGTCCGTGAATCCTCGGGATCGATATTAAGTAGACGAATAAAAATAATGAATAACATTAGAGTTGTATCATTTGTGGTAAGGGTTTAGACACACATCAAATCGATAGAGTTGGAGTGATCGTAAGGTGGATAAAAGTGGCTGAATAAATAAGTGTTTCCAAATAGACTCGTGTTTGATGGTCGGCGATATGGCGGATATAGCGAACACGACAGTGTTTACAAACGGTTCGTCGGTCTCGTGTGGAACTTCGGATCTTCTTCGTCAAGCATTCCAGGAGGTAGTGGATGAAGACGATCAAGAGAATGAGTTTGTTGCATTTTTGCAAGGTGACGGTGAGGACTCGCCGACGATACATTTAACGCAAGCGCAAGCATCAGCTTTGAGGTTAACTTTTGAAGTTGATACCGTGGACGATAGGAACCACGACATAACCTACGAAACTGAGGAAAACACATTACTCGATGAAATAACAAGAACGACGAACCTCGAAAATTCACAAAATCCATCGTGTACCAGCGTACCATTGGAAAATCTTCATTTCCAAAATGACAATCAACACATTAAGGTCGAATGTTCAGATTTCGAATGGACGGACGATAAATCGTCCATTCAATCATTAGCAAACAATCATGATAACGAAACCATATCTATGAACGATCTTGATCTCTCACAAAACAACGATTCTGCTCGTCGTCAATTGCTTGAACAACTTACCGAAGGAGATGAACCTCAGAAAATTTACTTAACTACCCAAAATTCCCTCAAACCTGCAGGACCTCCGAATCGCAGTGAAGAAATTCGTTTTCCTCAAGAAACTTCCCAAAATTATCAAAAAACTGATTTGCGCGATTCACAGGCTCAAATTTTACAAAGATTACCCATAATTTTGCCATCCTCTCAATTTATTGTCAAACCAACTCAAACTCTCTTGAAAAATGCCAAAACTGTTCGAATTTTACCTGGCACTAGTAAAATCAATACCATTCATACAAACGCTGCTAATGGTTTGCACCAAAACACTCAGAATGGCAATATCACCAGTCAAAATTCAATCTTATTGCCGAAAGGAACGCTTTTGAATACAATTGCCCCACGTTTGATCAATGCCACTCCTATAACAACGCAATTAATCAACGGAGGAACAATATCGACTCAGTTGCTGAATGCTTCACAAGTTTTGACAACTTCCTGTGACTTTTCTAATCAGAATATTAGCACAAGTAATGGAAATACCAGTGGCGTTACAAGGTCGGTTCAAAGAATTGGTAATCCCAGTCTTCCTATTGTGGGAGGTTTGAAAATGACACCAGGGATCATTCGAACTGGTAACAACCAACAGTTTGTGTTGCCAGCCCTCAAATCGAATCTGGAAACGGGTAACATTGTAAAAACAATTCAAACGATCAATGGGAATGGAAAACCTGGGATTGGCGGTTCATTCCTAAAATCTGTACAGATACCTGCACAATTCTTGCGAAATGCAGCAACAGCTTTTGTTAAAACTGTGCCCGCAAATACAACTAAAATCACGACGTCTACGAACTCACCGATAATTCTGAGAACAGCTTCTATTCTCAAAGCTCAAGATGCTAAACCCGTCACCACTTCCGCTTCTATTTTACGTCCCACTACTCAGAGTCCCTCGAACCCAATTTCCATCCTCAAACCACAGACAAAGTTAGTTTCTCATATGAAAAACAAACCAAGTTTAATGAACAGTCAAAATGTTGTCACAAGCATCGCTAATAATTTACCTAATCCACGTGTCGTTCAAAAAACCACAAACTGTGTACAAAATGATACAGCAGAACGTACGAAATTGCTGCAAAATGGCAATAAGGAAAAAAGGAATGAAGCCACTTTGGCTACTGCTCGAGTCCTCAAACGGGCCAAAGTCGCTGGACTACACAGTCCTGTTGCCCTAACCGCTGAACAAACGGACACTACCAAACCCCTCGGCTCCAGTGAAAATCCCATTCAAATTGTTCAACAGGGCCACACTTTCCACAGTATGCAGAGACTTACCCAATCGCAGCTGAAGCAAATTGCACATGTTTTACAACAGAGGAGTCAAGAGGCTGCCATGCCCAATGAAAGAATCGTTTATAGGTTTGCAATCAAAATAATCTTTGTTTTCTCGTTTGTTGACTTATCGAATCAACTTTGGCCAATCGTGAAGGTTTTGTTATGCTGCAAAATCTTTTAAAGGAGTCCTGCAATAAAATTTGTTGATGTACAATTGGAGAATCGTGAAAAATCAATTAAAAAAATCAGAGTATAAGTCACTTTCGTAGCTTGGTAAACAATCAATTTTCATTGCAGAGTCGTTTTTCCCGAAGAGCTTGATCTTCGGATGAGAAATCCAGCCAACTTATTGAAAGGCAGGGGAGCAAAACGTGGCAGACCAAAGAAAACGGCAGTAAGGCCACCAGTACCAGCTCCAAAAATGCCAACTACTTTGGAGGAGGAACACGAAGATACAAAGGTTTGTATTTTGATGCACAACAAATGCATAATTGAAGGCGAAACTGTTTTGTAACCTGGGTTTTTCAAATTTTTCAAATCCATTTATATCCATCATAATATTTCATCAAAATTTTGATTAAAAATTTATTATTGTAACACTTGACGTAACAAGTCCCGAAATTCTCATGAAGTGAATAATTCAGATCATTCCGAACATCAATCCCTATTTTTATTACACAAGTCTTCATATGCCGTTGGATTAACGATGTTTCGACTCTACAGGATGATCGGAAAAAAGTAATAGCGCGAACGAGGTCGGGAAGACTATCGCGACCTCCGCGTCACATGGTGAGGGATTACAAGCACCTTCACCACTTGGATTTCATGCAGCCGGATTTGGACGATTCGGACGGTGGTTACAGCGATTACAACACGAACGCGGATAAGTTGGAGAGCGATCCAACGTCGAAGGAGTTACTGAGCGGACTCGAAGTACCGAAGCGAAAAATATCCGATCACTTCCGTTGTCCGACGTGTAACAAAATTTATTTAGGTAGAACGCGTATGGCGAGGCATTTCGAGATGCATCCGGATCACGGGAGCCCGGAGCAGCTTCCGCCTCCGACGCCGGATCCTGAATTGAAAAGAGCAATCGTGCAAGATCCGCTGAAAAGAAAAGGGAAGAAACGAGGGCCTTGGGCTTACGTGACACCGGAAGCGAAATCGGAACGTCGCCAGTCGAAGCTCAAAGAGGCGATTTCCGTCTGTGAGAATCTCGAAATAGTTAAAATCGCAGCAAAACCAGTTCTGAACGCCCAATCGATGTTCGATCTGTTGATTCTCAAATCGGATCACAACGTCAGAAACTTTCTCACCGAACTGAAGAATCTTATGAACAAAATACGTCAACAAGTGGGCACGATGTTGAGTACGGCGAATGAGATCGACAGCGACAATTACGATCTCGTCAACCTCGACGAGGACGTTCTCTGCGACGCACTGGGCCTCGATCCGGGTCTTTACCGCATTAATAACGAAGCTTTCAATAAATCGGAAGAAATATTCGATGAGTTGAACACGTCGATCGAAGAGCCTCCAATGAAGCTACAAAAAACTCACAATTCAGAAGAATCCAAGGAACACTTTGAGGAGAGGATGTCGAGCGGGTTTTCCGAAAGTTCCGATTTAAGCGTTTCCGACTTTCTGAACGACAGAAAAAGCGATTCTCACGCTAATACTAATTGCCCCGAAGTTTTGATGGCGTTGACTCTAATGCCGAGAAATCACAGTCCCGACGAGAATCCCGAGCTCACCAAATCATCCAGTATGTCGAAATTGTTGATTTCAAATCCGGAAATACAAAATCAATTATCCGAGAATCAAGGCTTCCAAAAAATCGATATCGGCTCAACGAAATCTCAATCTTATCGAAAATTGAACAATCTCAAGGATGGTTTTACCAAATTAGCTGAAGGCCTCGAACTTTCCGGATGCTCAAGTGTTTTTGACAAACTGAACGTAAATTACGAGCAAACGAAACAATCTTTGCCAACGATCGACACGTTGCAGCAAGCTTTCATTAAGCTCGAGCCCATGGAGCAGGGTTTCAAACTCGAAAACACAGCCGTCAGTAGTTACGCAAAGGAAACTTCCCAGAATTACGAGAAAATTGATAACAGCTATGAAAACCTTGAAACGAGTTCCCAGAGCTTTGTCAAAGGTTTCCACAAGCTCATCACCAAAGTCGAGCCCCTGAATGTGAGCGAGATTTCTGTCAAGAACGTTGCAGAATCAAGGCTTGGGGTCAGCGAAGAAAAAATGTTGGTCGATTCCCCGATCTGCAAAATTCCAGACGCTCTCCCCATTCTCCAAGACTCCGTTCCAATAATGAGCAATTCTTGCGACACCAGTATTTTTGGTAGCAACGATAATCTCGACATTACCAAAATTACAGGCTACGATCACATACCGCATTTGGATATTTTGACTTCCGGCGGTGTAATGGACAAGCACATGATGATGGATGAAAAATTAGTGGAACAGTTGCACCTCGTAGACCAAACCAATCTCGTTGACGAACTCGTTTCCGAAAGACTCAAAAACATCATGCCGGACAATATTCTTGACAGCAATTTAATCACAAACGGTGCTAATTTGGATGCTGATCTTGATTTTGAAGCGTTGAGCGAAGAGTTTAACAGAAATACCAGGAGTTGATTACCGTATGAAAAACTATATTATTTCACTCATATTTTTATACAAATGGGAACAGAAAAATTCAGCATTTCCTCCGAATTCGTCATCCCTATCATCATCCATACTTTAATTATCCACAATATAAGAATCAGTGTATTGTTAGAGTGCAGCGAATTTCCATTTTATCAAGTTTTCCACTCTTCCCAACCTTTTTCTTTTTATCATTGTCGAGAACTTGGTGAATGAATGAATAAACATTCGTTGCATTCGAACGCACTCACTTTCCATACCACGATAATCTATCGATTAATTGCTCTTTTATTTCCTGACATAACGCCAAGAATCTTTTAAGGAGTCGCATACTTTCCCATCTATTTTACACTGGAAGTGCAAATTAAGACGGGCAACTCCATTTTCCTTATATTTTTCTCTTTTCCTCATGAATTTTTCTACACTTTTGTAAAATATAACTTCCTCGCATAACTCTTGTAAAAGGCTGATGATGAAAAGCTCAGTCTTGACGATGAATTTTGCCAAGTTGGAGCAGAGCAGATTATTTTTCTTAGAACACACACACACACACACACACACACACACACAACTGGGACGAATGATTTTTTTTGATCAATTCTTTTAAATCGGCCAGCTATGACGATTGATTCGATCGTTGTATCGCTTCAGAATATATAGAATTTGTGCAAGTTGTAAAAAAAACAAACAGTAAGAAGAAAAAAAACAATTCAAGTACGCTAGTCTGCGAGTGTTGGAAATGAAAAATTCCAATGTTACTCTTGGGATCTCTTATGTATTGATTAGTATGAAATTGTTAGATTTTTTTTTTTTATTGTGTGAACGTAAAAAAAGCGATAGGGAGGACGGAAAATTAAGTTATTTCTGTAAATAATACGAAAAAATAAGATAATAACTGTGTACAGCATACGTTTAAAGTACATTTATCTTAATTCCAATTAGAAAGAAGTATTTTTTAAGACTAGATCATAGAACGGTTCGAGCCAACTTATAACGGCGGCTATAACAATCCGAAAAAAACATGTAAATTGTGTAATACGTAAAATGGCAATTTCTTTTGTTTTCAATGACTGTTTTATCGTTAAATACGTTTTCGTTCTTCTGAACGTTGAATATTACTTTGACCCAAAAGAACTTAGAATTTAAATATCAATGTTAGAATCCGTCAATTTCGTCAGAGCTCGTTCCCATTTTCGTTTTTTTCACACGACCAAAAAAAAACTTTCCATATTTTTTCTATCGTTGTAAAACGCTCATTTTTTAATAGAATTTTTCTTTTTTGTTTACGTAACTTTATGACATTTCTCATAACCGTGAAAGCAAAATTTTTCATGCAAATCGAATTTTTGACTTTCCAACTTTTGAAGCAGTAGTTTTTGCAAAATTGTTTTGTTTTCTGTCGAAAATATTGAGACTCCCACGTGGAAAAATCGACCTTAAGGCTCAGTGACCATTTCATCTGACACGAACATTTTTTTCCTCACTTTTATCCATGAAATGAAACTTCGGGCACTTACTTTTCAGTGATATTTCATTATTTATAAATTTATTGTTTAGAATAATTGTGATACTTATTTCGAACGTAAAAGGCTTAATAAAATCTATCTTAAGAGCTGAAAAATAGAAAAATGTCTAATTAATCGAACGAGCTCTGACGTAACGATTTTGAAAAATTGCACGAGACATCTAATGGGCTCAACGATTTCCAAAGGCCTATTTAGCAGGATATTTGTCAAGGTCGAAACTCGCGAAGCCTTCACACTACTCAAAAGCGGTATGACGAAGGTTACGCGGGGCTCGAATAACCGAGCGTTTAAGAGCTGTTGCCAAGTTTAAAGTAATTTATGAAGAGGCTCGAAAAATGTATCATTTTCAAGTGTATACCTCAACGAGACAAAAGCGTTCGATTATCGAGGTATTTCAGTTCTCAAGTGTCAAATACACGAGTGTTAAATAATTGAAATAACAAAATCGAAGCGTCGAATGATTGGACGTTTCATTAGAAAATTAAATAATTCAACACTTACCGGCAACCTTTCGTATAATTTACTGGCACCTAGGATAACCTTAAAAACATTTGGCAAATTTGAAATAGAAAATTGGTAAAAGGCAACAAAACGATTAATCGAAAGGGAAAAAATGAATCGAGTCAATAAAATTCCTAAATTCATATCTTGATCCACGCGAGTGCAGACGTCACGAAGAAATTCAAAATTCGTATAGAGTTTTCGAAAGATGTAACGGCACATTCTTATTAATTGATACGAAATGGAGTTTGTGGAGACTTAAATGGGAAAATGAAAAAAAAAAAAAAAAAAAAAAACAATATTTGCAACCTCGATTCTGTCTACAGAATCAAGCATTTACGGGAATAGACCTTTATTCGTGTGTAAATATGGCAATACATTTTTTTTTATTATTCCACGAATTTTTTGTATGAATAATTGACAAGGAGCAGTGCTTCCAAAGCGATTTCACCTGATAATTAGACGAGAAAAATACGCGCTCAAAAATAATAAAAAAATTATGTTTATTCCAACGTTGCATCGGTTGCTCCCCACCGCGTAGAATAGTTTTTGCTTAATTATCGAAAAATTATATCCTCTGGTAACGTAAGAACGGAGTGAAAAAAAAATTGAAGAAATTTATAATAAAAAATATAAAAACGTTTTATTTGTCACAGTTTTCTTTCAATAGAGGTCGCGAGAAGCCTGTCGCACAGAAAAAAAATTGACAGTTTTATTTACATTTTACAGGAACACGATGGTAAAGAAAAAATCGTTTTTCATCAAAATTTTTTCTCTGTGTTAAAGCGATTATATCAATGCCTCCAAATCCACTGATGAATGACTTTCACTGACAAGAAAAAATGTAAAATAATCCGAAAATATTTTTTTTTTGTTCAATTTTTCCGAGAAAATTTAAAAATAATGGAAAAATTCTCAATGAAACCCGATGTTTTCAGAAAATCGTTCAACTCATTTTTCAGTACAATTTTTATTCTAAAGAAACAATTATCTATGGCCAGTTTCTAACAGCATGGATTCCAGAGCCATCGTTACATCATCGTGTATTCTTATTTGATGAACCCAAGCTGCAAGGTGCAACATTTTCCAGGAATCGCGATGATCGTGAGCAACATTTTCCAAAATTTTACGTCTTATTTCCACCTCGTTCCTGTACGCTTCGTAAATTAATTCTGCAGTTTGTGCTAAAATCGCATTTTTTTTCCATTCGTTTTAGTTTTTCGATAAATTCATTTTTTTTTCATTGCTGCACACCCAGTCTTACCGAAGCGTTCGACAGGCCAAGTTTGAAATATTATGCCATTCCCTTTCTGCAACGATTTCACAGCGCTCATTTGAACGGCCGATTGCTTCAAATTGCAGACAACTTCGTCCTTATGGAAAAATTCAAGAATTTTGAGCAAATGTAGGAAGTACTCGTTTCAATGTTTCATTAAACAGACGTGAATCGATTTTTTTTACCAATTTATCACAATCCCTCGATAAATCATCGCACAGGTCTTGCAGGCCGTCAGGAAAAGTTTCGTCGTTTTTAATTTGCGTTATATTTTTCAAAACTGACAGCCCGTGTAGGTGAATGTTGTTCCATTGTTGAACACTCGAGTGTATCGTTGCTGCCAAATCTCTCACAATTCTAGGATTACCTGTCAAATTTTTGTGTTGCGATCCTTTCGTCACCGGAGATTCTGCAATTGTTTTCCATTTTCAATAAAGATTCACTCGATTTTTCACTTCGAATCTTCTTTTCATGTTTTCGTTATTTTCATGAACTTTTCTTACTGGCAATCGGCGAAAACTGAGCCATTTTCCGGCGCAAAATAACTGCAATCCTGGAGGATTGAATATCTTCGCAATTTTGGAATTTAAAGGAAAAAATAAACGAATAGATTCATTTGTCGAAATATCAGAACATCCAAAACTTCTAACAGTGTCATGAGGAAGCGGTGTGTTTACTGTGTTTGTTCAACATAACCTCAAATACTATACATAACCTCCAAGTTTCCTTTATTCTTCCGATGACTCTTCGTACCGCGACCTTGAGAATGGTCGCGGTACGAATGGAAAAAGATAGCTCTGGAATGAATTTTTGAATGGAACTTGTGCATGAAAACAAGAAATCTCATTCAATCATGGGATTTTTCTCACATTCCATTTTCTGATATGCATTTCAATAAACCAAGATATAAGTGTATACACCTAATATATCAGATGACAAATTCTTTTCTGTTCCAGGAATTAAAATAGTTTTTTTCTGTGAACAGTTCTTTGTACAGCTTTAAAAAAAATTGGCCCATTCGTTTCAATAAGTGAATCGCTACTGAAATATGTGCACGATCTTACTATCGTCCGCACGTCGAAAAGAAATTTTCAACGCAAACTATCTTTTCCAAGAGTGATAAATTCGAAGTATAAAATAAATTGATTTCTTCAAATATGTTTGAACCCAGTCTTCGATTATATTTGTTGGTTAAATACGTCTGAAATTTTTATTTCAAACAAACCCCTTGTTCAATTACAACAATTCTTTCTAAAAAATATCAAGTGAAATTATTTCTCATCGAATCTGTCAGTTTTTTTCAACAGTATAGAATTTTTAGAATTGTTTCGGAGTGTAACGTATTTTTCCCAACTCCCACTCGTTGGCTGGTTAATTTTACTCTACAATATTATTGTCATAAAAATCGTATTAAAAGGGAAGAAATATGAGGATCAAGAAAACTCGTAAAATTGTATAATCTTCATTTCGTGAATCACGTGCATAAGAGCAAAGAATCTTGAGGCGCGTATGTATTCTGCAATGTAGATAATGATGAAGACTCGAGGCGGTGCCCCAGCGTTACGAGTACAGTCGAGTACTCCCGAGAGTCAGGAGTCACCTGTGAAAAAAGTCGACTATATAGAGCGAACCTGCGAGAATGCTAGAGGGCGTTCCGAGTGGAGAGGAAGCTCGCTCGACTTTCTTATACAGTTTCCATTTCTCCGGACCAAAAAATCGGAAAACTCATCAAATTCCTTTATTTTCTGAAAACATCATAACTTCCCAGGACAAGGGAAGCGAAAATGCACGATCGACGAATATCGAATGACGATGATTCGTGAACAAAAATTTGGCAAAACTACGCATAATTACCATCATAAAAAGTGACAAGAAAATCATCTTTAGAACAAACTTTCGTTTTTCAATAAGCCAAAAAAATAACAATTAAAATAACCTAAATGCGAAAATAAAAATTTTGCTTAAAAAAATTTAAAATATCCTTAACTCATCGACCTTGCACCGTGACGTTGATCATGACGTTGTTTCCGGCGGAATTACTATTTCTACGTTATATCAGTGATAAAAAGTGCAATAAAATAATCAAACGGTTTAAAAAATGTGGGAAAAGTTGATTTAACTGGAAATGACGTATACTGCGATGAATATACGTATATTGAGAGAGGGTCGTGCCATATACCTCATCTCGTTGCTTTTGTTTGGAGAACGGTAGGAGAACAAGGTCACGCACCAGGTAAAATGGCAGTAGTTGTTGGTGCACCAGCAGCGTACGAAGTAAAACGCTGCGTTTTACACAAATGTATACGTCACAGCGTAAGCCACACGTACGAGTGGGAATGTGCATGTGTGACGTAGCTCGTGTTGAAGTTTCGTATTATTATTTTTCTAACCTGTCACAGAGCGGAAAATAGACAAGTTGCATTAACGGAGAGAGTTGCTTACGAGCCTGCGCGATCGTATAATACGAGCATCTCGTGCGGTAAGAGAAAAAACAGCAAAAAAACGTACACACAGAACGAAAATAAAGAGACGAGGAAAACGATCTTTGCGGTGAAGCGGAGTGTGCCCGCGCGGAGTCGTGCAAATCGGAAGTGAAAAATAGGCGCGTCTCGGTCAGGCGAATCTCCAGGTCCTGTGGAATTCGATTCGACGATAAATCTCGTATTCCAGTGATATCCATGAAAATTCATCGCCCCCTTTTTTCCATACACAAAATCGTAGCGCACGCGTGTGACTAAACGGAATATTCAGAAAGAAAATTTCTGTTCCGCGAAGACTCTTCGGGGCTTCGACCTTCGTTAACGACGCCAAAATAATGTTTTCACTTTTATTAGCGAAAGTTCGGAATAAAAAATTCGGACGTTCATTTTGATCCGTCGAATCGTCGTCAGAATCATTCGCCATGCCGTTTATCGTCTATTGTTCCATTGGCTAAAGAATTTTAGAAAGAACTCAAAATTCATCAAGGCATCGGCCTTAATTTCACAGTGAAAAAATCACTTCAACGTCGCTTCGAGTTCCCCCACTTTTGCACGCTCACGACAAAGTGCTGGCGGATTCCTCGAAACAGAATTGTAATAATCATATTTACGGACACGAGTTGTTAAGTGAAAGAAAATGAAAAAATAATATACGGAGGCGGTTCTCAACGTACTTTTCCCTAAGCGAGCCGACAAATTTACCGTTTTCGAGAAGTGACATAAGCCCGTAATAAGACTTTACATCTTGATAATAACAATATTAAAGTAAAGTGACGATAATCATAGCCCTCGCGCGCGCGTCGTTCGCAATCAGATAAACCGAGCGAAGTATTACACACTTTTATATTTATTTCGTATCCACGCAGGCTCGCTCGTAAAGCTACATAAATATAAATACATGTGTATGATACAAATGCTTGTACGTGTATGTATATATTTCCTATCTAAAGTGCGCTATCGTAGAGGTAGTCTGATAAGGGCACACGTTGATTTGAGCCAGTTGAAATTTGACGGAAACGCGAGCGAAGCAGTGGCAACCATGAAAATGGAGGTAAGTTGAGTGAAATTCTACGTCACGTAGCATCTCCGCACTCGTTTGACTGTTATTTCTAACCTCTTTGTGGCGAGCGAGTTAAAAAATCGAATATCAACTACTTACGGCGTGTACTGGTCGAAACGGCTTTGTATTTTGTACTTACGGGATCGTTCACTGGCTCGAGATTGGATAAACAGAACAACGAAATGGCGACCGTTGATGTTTCGAGCTTACTGCTTTTGACGTTTTCATGACTCGAGACGTTGACTTATTTGGTGATTCACTTTTCCACGATTTTAGCACGAGGAAATCGATGGATTATGAAGTCAAACTCGAAGACATACACGATACGAGTTTTATCGGGGCTTTTAGGATGTAGCAAAAAACGACGATGAAGATGCGACGGTTATTGTGTGCGAGTGTATTTGAGGTTAGGGGAATTCTCAGTTGTTCCATATTGGAATTGATCCTTTTTCGCAAGAATAAATTCACGTGTACTTGAATTTATGCAAAGTAGTTTAATAATGGGGTTGAAAGAAAATATGACGAGCCGATGACCTTAAAAAGAGAAGCAGTCGAACCGCTATTTAAATCGGTCGAGATCCATATATTTTTTATTCGCCACACACGCGCTTGGCTTGAGCCGGCACGCACGATTTCTCGATTTTCGTCGTCGTCTGGTACAGGGTTATGAATTTTTTAAATGTAAGTTGTAAGAAAAAAAATCAAGCGTGAAATAGAACTTTATAGCTCGGTAAAAAGTTTCTGGAAGTGGGGACGTTCGTAATGAAGCCAAGGAGAGATAAAGAAAAAACTGATTTTATCTGAAAATTCGACTCGAAGAGTCGTCACGAGAGTTTAGTATGCGAAAATAAACGAAATTATTCCGTGGGAAAGTATTCTGCTTCTCTGCATTTCGTTCCCATACATTAATTTTCAAAAAAGTAGAGCTCCCACAGCAATCAAAATGGAACGGCTTTTTTCGAAAAATGTCTGACCTTCCAAAAAATATCCGCGACGATGCTGCACGTGACCTCAAAACAATGGCCGCTGCTTGCACGAGAAATCTCGAAATCTGCAATTTCGTACTATCTCAGGACCCTCAGGACACATTAATGCAAACAATAAATTGGGGAAATGTAACATCCTCTCATTCTCAACCGTTCGAGCTCAAGATAAATATAAAAGCAGAGAAACTTTCACCGTTTTGTCAAAACTTACACCCCGTTCGATGTGTCCGTTTATCGCACTTTCGCGAAGGACGCGAAGTGAAAAATTTGTCCTTTCGCGTTGGTGCGTGTGCGCAGCTCGTCGGGCCGAAGATCGCAAGATATTTTACGCGACAGATGCGTGGATTTTGTGCGAAAGATTCCAACAGTAGCTCCTGAGAGTATAGGAAGATCGGTATGGCCCATTTTTTTTTTTTAGAAAGGAAACATGCGATGGGTACAGTTAACTCGCTCTCCGCCGCAGAGGACTCTTCTCTCCCTCTTTCTCTTGTTTTCTCTCCGCTCTGCCCATCCTTCTCCCACCCACTCGTTCTATCTCTCTCGCCGAGCGATCGTCTCGAACGCCGACATTCTTGCCCGGCAGTTGAGAGAGACCGTGCTGGTCGAGCAACGCGCAAGCACACGCTCGTGGTAATCCTTACGATTCTCGTCACCTCTTTCACCGAAGAAATTCTGTTTTTTTTTTCCCGAAACAACAACGATCGCTAACCTTCGAATAGAAAAGTCGAGTCCATTGATAACACAACGGATTACTTAGAAAAAAACTGTCCGAATTCCCACACCGGATTGTTGTTGATAAATCATTAATCCGCGACTCTCGTTGAAGAATCGTTATAAGTGCGTGCGTGCCTACTTATTTAACCGATTTTTAGCGTGATCACAGACTGGAGCAGTTGAAGAAAGCTACTGATAGGATACAGAAGGAAATTGAGGAAGTTACCGAACGAGAACTCGAGCTCAGGAACGTTGGTAGCATTAAAACGACTTCGGACGAAAACGTCGATTCCAAGGTACATTTATTATTTCAATTATTATTAATAACACTTTTATTAACCGAGAATGAAATTGCTTCGTTAAAAATAATGAACCAGGCCGTAGATACTTTAGATTTTATCGACAACTACAGATTCATTAAGAATTCGAAAGTGCACATAAAAATAAGTTGCAAAATTTGATCAACCGAGTTTTCTTCATTTACGATGATTAATGAGATTTTTGAGACAAGGCGAACGAGAAATTTTACGAGTGATCGAAGAGTCGTACGTAAAGCAATTAAATACGCTTGGCAATGAAACGCATGGTATACGATGTACTACCAGAGAAGTGAAAAGCTTTCGGTTGTAGTGGGATATTTGGGTCGTTAGCCATAAAAACGTGGATTAAATTTGTTTAGGAACACCTGTCAAAATTTCCTATCATTCTGAATGAACGTGACTCGTGTCGTATTCTGAGCTGATGAGTATTGAAAAAAGTGTTCTTCATCCGGAGATGGGGGGGAGAAAACGTTTACGAAAATTTAATCTCCAGGAATGGCAAAGAGACCAATCGGCTGATTAAAAATGAAGAGAAACATTCGAAAACAGTTTGATCGAGTAGATTTTGAGAAGAATTCACTTTTATAAATAATGGCGTTTCCATATTTTTCCAAGTTTCTCGGTTATTGGACGAAAAATATGGAGAAATTCTCCAACTAAACTCCGGGGCAAGGGCTTTGAAAAAAAAGTAAAACGTCACGTAAATTCGTTGACCAAACACAAGGCCAATCGTCTGTTTACTCACGCGGTCACGTCCCGATTCTCCATAACAATTCTATTCACGTAATATGACGAGGGGCTTATTTGTGTTCTGTTTTAGAATAGCCAGAATTACATAAAAACTCTTTTCGTGTAGCGCCTCGTTCGTTTCTTTCACTCTTAATTCCTCTTATTCGTTGAAGTTTGTCAACTTTCCAGAAAGTCGGTGTCGCCACTTTTTATTGGTTAAGTGGATATTTCGTTAGTGCATTCTTCTTCGAAAGACTTGCTCGGTTTATAAATCCGCGGAGCAGCGAAGTTTCACTCGGAAATCGACAGAATAATTTCTCAATTGACATGCTAATAAAATCGAACTAACGAATCGAATTAATACGATCGAAAATGTTGTAATTTGACAAAAAAATTGTATTTTTTTTTTTTTTTTTTTTTCAACTGACAGGTTCGACGAATGCCACAGGCTTTAGTGTCCGGTAGACTGAAAAGAACAACCTCGACCCCCCAAATTCTCGAGCCGGTGACCTTGAGCCCGTCGACACCGAGTTTAACGCCAAAAATGACGAACGGTGTGATTTCGGCACGCACGACACCGACGCCATTGCGCTTCGCCACGACTCCGAGCCAGAAGGGTCTCATGCACAGGTTCCTCGCGACTCGAGGTAAAATATTCAGATCGAAAACCGTCGACGGTGACCCTTTAACGCCACCGCCCACGCCAACGATCTCACTCAATCCTTTGAGTCTCAAAGCTTTTGGAAAAACTTTGGACATGAAAATCGAGCAGGACGACGAGCCGAAAAAACCGCCGGTGCGCAAGGGCTACGTTCCCGTCGAAGAAAAAATTCAAAAAGAACTGAACGAGATGAAAGAGCGAGAAAACGAATTGAGGTTCGTATTTTTGAATCAATTTTTTTAATTTTCTTCATTTTTTTCTTAATTTCTTAATATTTCTTCGTTTCAGATTAATGAGATCGCGAATGCTGGCTAAATCCCAGCCGAATTTACTAGACATCGGTAACGATAACGATTCCGATATCTACGACGGTGCCAATTCGCTGCGAAGTGGGACGTCTTCGAATACTTTGGACGAGGACGAGTTGGAGCGAGAAAACAAAGGGAAACACAAGGTACCGGAGAATGTCGATAGAATGGGGATGTTACAAGAAGAAAATATTAATAGATTCACGAATAGTATAATGAGAAAATCGATGGAATTAAAAGTTTCGATCGAATGAATGAAAAAAATGTGATTTTCCGATCTTCAAATTCCAAACGGCTGGATTGAATAAATTTTTTTTTTTCAGCCGAATCCAAGAAGACGAAGCACGTTGATTGCTCAGTGGGAAAATCTAATAGCAGCGACGAAAAAAAGCGTGGAGAATGGCAACGAGAGCGAGAATCATTTTTAATTACCGCATCTATTGAAAGACTCGTTGTTTTTCTCTCCTTCGCGTTAATACGGTCGACGCTCCGAGCGAAAGCGATTATTTAAGAAAAAAAGAAAAAACATTTTTCCTTCGTGTGCTCAGCCGAGCGTTGGAAACTGTCGCGGAGTCGCGAACGGTGCCTATTTAAGAAAGAAAAGAAAAAACAGACGACTAAGTTTCGTACTAAATTAATATGCACATACATAATTTATATGTATTCAATCCGAATGATTTATCAGCGTTGCTAATAGTCAGTATTATATTCGATTTGTAAATTCGAGACTTCGTGGACGAAGCCAGTTTAGGGTAGGAAACAATTGCGATTGTATTACGTTTTTTTTTGTTGCTCGATCAAAAAGCATTTGCACTCGTTGGCAAAAGTTTTGATCGAAAGGTGTCCGATCAATTATTTATTACAAATTCCTCAAAATTACTGAGCGATTTGACGAATTTCAATTGTAAAATAGACTCTCGAAATTGCAAAACGAACTGCTCACACACGTATTGTTTTTAAAAAACTTGTGAACCGTTTTCCTTGTGTAAAATGAAATTCAGGCTTATTTCGTCATTGCTGATTTGTTTCTGGGATTTCTGCCGATTCCAAATTTTTGTCTAACAACGAGGTGTAAAACACAAACAAACCCAAACAAATAATGTTATCGACGAATTGAAAAAACGCCCGGAAAGATTGTTTTCTGAATGCTAATCGATTTTGAGTGAGAGCAATTATTTTTTCACTCGAATTCATCGATTGGATGTGAAAAATAGTGGTAATTTGAGAATTCGTGATACGAATAATATTTTAAACGAAAAAAAAATGATTTTTCTTTCCAACGTCTCCGAGTGTGATACGAGATGATTGTACGCCGAATGGGCTCCTTGTACTTACGATACAATATGTTTGAATGCGAGCTGGTGATTGAGAAAATGGATTTGAAGAAGATTAAAAACTAGGAGAAAATGGGCGGAATAGTTTTCGAGTATTTTTACAGCTGGTGCATATTTAAGGAAATCGTCCTATTCGTAGGAAATGACCGCAATCAAAAGACATGTGCAATTTTTTTTTTACCTAAGTATAAAAATTGAATGAAAATGGTGCCGCGAATAATGTCAAATCATTATTTTCTTTCTCTTTTCGTTGAAGAGATTTCGTACTATTTGCCATTAAACCTCGCAACGAAACGGTCTTTTGATGTGTCGCGCGCACGCGTGAAACTTATTTCTCGAGTTTTCATCTTTGAAATTATACACAATTATATACGTTTACAATGCTTCTGATGGAGATTTTGGTGTGATGTTGTTATACATGTAGAATTATATATATTTATATACGATATCGAATAAATTATTTCTCGTATTTAAATTGATTTGATGTTTCGAAGGATTTCTTATTATTCTTACTCAAAACCCTACAGCAAAGTTGAAATTCATCACGATTTAAATATAAACAATTTTTCTGAACGAAAAATTCATTTTTTGAACTTATTTTTGGGAATTAACACACCGCTCTACGAAAGTTCCGATTAAATATATCGAATTTTTTACTACAGATGTCGTATCGCGATGGTGGAGCCTCTTGCGAACGTATCGAGTATTTTCCTACATATATATACCTTTATATGTACTCCAGTTACATTTCAACGTGACATTTCTCGATTGTTGGTATCGACAGTTAGCTAGTTTTTTCATATTTTACCTTTAAATATCGTACTCGTAAGTACAAATATCTGTTTACATGAATATTATGAAATAAAAACGACGTTTGTGCCATTGAAATATCTTAATGGTCTGTAGTTATGCGCGAAATGCTTTTTACATGCCGGCCGGTAATTTTGTGTACGTGGTCGAAATGTGGACAAGGAAGCTTCGCTTCAATCTTTATTTTTGTCTGAATCAAGCACACTAATAATCAAAATAAACGATATTTTTTAGTTTTCACTTATCGTGCTTCCGTTTTTCCGTTATTTCATGTACTTTTGAGAACTCATGGAATTTCTAACCTCACTCTTAAAGTCAAGCTACTGCACAATCAAATTGATGAACATTTTCTAATTTTTAACGGCGTGCAATGCATAACACAGCAGATTTTTGCTACTTAGAATTTTTGTCGTTGATGAAAAATTCCTTCAATTTTCAATGTAATTATTCAATGATTAGTACGACTGACAAATAATTCATTATTTTGAATTTAAGGCCGATCATGGTGACCCTTTCTAAAGTTAGGGGCCTGCGAATGTCGGCTCAAAAGCAAGAAACGCTTTTGAAGCTGACGATACTTTCTCTAGCTGCAGTCTTGTGTAAGTTCATCAATATTGAAAACTTGGTAAATAATCAGTAAAACAAAATGCCAGAAAACAATTCACTCATCTTCCAATTGTTATATTTTTTTCAGCTTTTGCCACTCGTCTTTTTTCGGTTCTGAGATACGAAAGTGTTATTCACGAATTTGATCCTTATTTCAACTATCGAACAACCAAGTTTCTGGCTGAAGAAGGTTTCTACAATTTTCACAACTGGTTCGATGATAGAGTTTGGTATCCGCTTGGAAGGATTATCGGAGGTTTGTTACACATTTCCAAGAACTTTTATCACAAAAGAAAAAGTAGATTTTCAATGTCTGTTGAACAATGATTGGGATAATTTTGTTTGTTTTTACTATAATGTTTGTCTTTACTTAAGGAACGATATATCCTGGACTCATGGTAACATCGGCAACGCTTTATCATGTGGCCCGATGGTTAAACATTGCCATAGACATACGCAATGTGTGCATTTTCCTAGCACCGCTGTTCTCGAGTTTCACGACCATAGTCACATACTTACTGACTAAAGAACTGAAGGTTGGTAATCATATATTAATTATAAATTAACAGATAAAAAAAATTTATAAATTTTGAAATTGGTAGAAAGATGTAGATAAAAATAAGGTGGAAGTATTCTACGTTTCTTTTGAATGGACGTAAATTTGCGATAATCTGAAAATTGAAATTTCTGAAAAAAAAAAAAACGGTTTTTTAGGATTCCGCTTCAGGGTTGATTGCGGCAGCGATGATTGCCATAGTTCCTGGATATATATCGAGATCTGTAGCTGGATCTTACGATAACGAAGGAATAGCAATATTTTGCATGTTGTTCACGTATTACATGTGGATCAAAGCGGTTAAAACCGGTGCTATTTTTTGGTCAACCTGTGCTGCGCTGGCCTATTTTTATATGGTGTCTTCGTGGGGTGGATACGTTTTCCTCATAAATCTCATACCCCTTCACGTGCTCACACTCATGGTTACCGGGCGTTTTTCACACAGAATTTACATCGCTTACAGCATACTTTACTGCATCGGCACAGTTTTGTCGATGCAAATAGCGTTCGTCGGTTTTCAACCGGTCCAGAGCTCCGAACACATGCTCGTGAGTGAATCATCGATATTTTATCAGATTATCGATTTCATAGTTTTTAAATAATTCTGTTTATTTTCTTTTCAAGGCTTTGGGAGTTTTCGGCTTGTGCCAAATTCATGCATTGGTAGATTATCTGAGAAGCAAAGTTTCCGAAAATGATTTCGATCTCCTTTTCCGGGGATTGATAGGCTCTATGCTTATGGCTTCGTTTGCCGTTGGTGGTGTTTTGACAATTACAGGTAGAAACTTCATTTCTTAATTCCCTACTTTGTATGTTTCCATTTTATCATTTGTAACACTTTTTTTTAAACCTGCTCCCTAGGCGTAAATAATGTTAAAATGCTTACTCTTCAATTGGTATTTTCTAGGTAAAATATCGCCATGGACCGGAAGATTTTATTCCCTCTTGGATCCTTCGTACGCAAAAAATCACATTCCAATAATCGCCTCCGTCTCGGAACATCAGCCGACCTCGTGGAGCTCTTTCTACTTCGATCTTCAAATACTTGTCTTCCTCTTTCCCGCTGGATTGTACTTTTGCTTTTCAAAACTCACGGATTCCAACATTTTTCTCATTCTTTACGGTGTTACGAGCCTCTACTTTGCAGTGAGTTAAAACATTTGTTCTCTACGTTATTAAAATCGAAGTGAACAAATGAACACAAATGAATGGAATGAATTTTTTTTTTTCAATTTCAGGCTGTCATGGTGCGTTTGATGCTCGTATTGGCACCTGTGATGTGTATCCTCGGTGGCATTGGTGCATCGTCGCTGTTGCTGACTTACATGAAACAAGTCGAGAGTGGAAAAGTGATTGACAAGAAATCACGCAAATTTGAAAATAATTACGTGTTGAGGAGCGAGGTAAGCGGTTTAACAGAAGTCGAACACTGTTTTTTCACGTGACAAATAAAGTAGAAGAAAATTTTTAAATAATCCCGAAAACTGTGAATAATTATTTCGGATTTTGGTATTTTTCAGATTGCCACCCTGTTCGTAGTCGTGATGTGCATTCTATTTTTCTCGTACACGTTGCATTGCACATGGGTAACAGCGGAGGCGTACAGTTCACCGAGTATCGTACTTTCGGCGCGTTCGCCGGACGGTGGTCGAATGATTTTCGATGATTTTCGAGAAGCTTATTACTGGCTGCGAATGAATACTCCGGAAGATTCGAAAGTGATGTCTTGGTGGGATTATGGTTACCAAATAACGGCGATGGCGAATCGCACTATCCTCGTGGATAATAACACGTGGAACAATACTCATATCTCTCGAGTTGGCCAAGCAATGGCAAGCACCGAAGAACGAGCTTACGAGATTATGAGAGAACTTGACGTCAATTACGTTCTTGTGATTTTCGGAGGTCTTACTGGATACTCGTCGGATGGTAAATATTCAAGTGAAATAACGGACGTGCTGTACTTTCAAAAAGCAAGAAATGAATATGATTTTATTTGCCCATTGGAAAAAAATGTTGAAAAATATATTTACTTTGCTCTCTATCGGCTTATCTAGACATTAACAAGTTCCTATGGATGGTGCGCATTGGTGGATCCACGGAAAAAGGAAAAACCATTACCGAGTGGGATTATTACAACCCCACCGGCGAATTCCGCGTCGATAAAGAAGGATCATCGACTCTGCTCAATTGTCTAATGTACAAACTGTGCTATTATAAATTCGGTCAAGTTTACACCGAAGGAGGTAAGAAAAACGCAATTTCCATGCTCTCAAAATTTGATATTTGTATATTTCCGGTGATTACGAATCGACTTATTTTCAGGCAAGCCAACGGGATACGACAGGGTAAGAAACATGGAAATAGGGCACAAAGATTTCGAGTTGGAAACGCTGGAAGAAGCGTACACTACGGAGCACTGGTTGGTGCGAATTTACAAAGTCAATGATCTACGAAATCGTGGAAACTAAAAAATCGTGAAAACGAAGAACAAGAAGACAGGAGCAACGAAGAGTGAATTATCGTGAGATTATTCTGTGGACTTCCAGCGGGTTCGAGGTGCGAGTGCTCATCCCAAAAATCATTCGATCAACACTCGTAATTCAGCCTTGACAGATCTGACCGATATTTTTCCCTAATAATTAATGAGATTATCGTGATCACACTTTGAAATATCATGGTAAAGCGATCGATTCCAAATAATTCAATACGTACCACAGTATCATTGACGAAAATTTTCCTTCTTACGAATAAAAAGATAAGCGAGTTTTATAAACGTGGCTTAATAATTATAAGATCCATTTCGTTGTATCGATCTCGCACATTAAAATAGAGCAAAATTGGTTCAATTTTTAAATATCGCTTTATATACACGGAACTTCAGAAAACTTTTTAGCCAATATTCATGAAATAAGAGAAATTCAATGAGTTTTTTCGATTTTTATATGTATGACTAACGCAAAACATGATTAAACGAAAATGCACACACGATATCAAGACTGTAAGGAAACGACATAAGAAATATGAGTATTTATGTGGTATATTAACAATATACAGTTTGTAGGTACAAGATACGAAGATATTTTTCACTTAATATTAATCCCATTCGCCGATGTACATCGCACGGGGTGCTGGTGGAATTACGCCTCTCGTCGGGATGGGTAACCTTCCATAAATGTGGTTGTACGGAGAATCAATTCTGTCGTCCGAATCTGAAAAAATTCAAATAAAACAGGAACTTTTTATTAGGTTGATTAAAATAACGAAAACGATCGCTTCATTTTATATTCGCCACTTTTAAGATTCTTTATACTCGAAACATTCTTTCACAGATTTTCAATCGAAAAGAAGAAATGGGTGAGAAAGTTATTAGTTTCCATTCGAAAAAAATAAACAATTTTTTCTTCAGCGGTGTGCACAACTTTGAGTTCCGTTAAAAAAAACCTGAATCACGATTTTATTGAGTTAGACCTCATCAAATTTGAATAAGTAGAAAAGTTTTTTGGAGTTTGTTTCAAAATATGGTTCACTCAATGCGGTAATCATTTACATGGTTTTTCATTGTTTATAAAAATACCAATTTACGTTGTTGGACTTTAGTGAGGAAATCATGAAACCCCGAGGAGAGAAAGGAAAAATGCTTTTCCTGGGAGTTTCCAACTGTACATTTATTCATGATTTTTATTTCGTCAACGCATTTCAATTCCGTTATCTCCACTCACATTTTACTTCATATATTAAAATTCAATTGAAACGAAGAGCGAAGAAGCTCGAAAAGCTTTTGATTTCACACCTCTCGATCACTTCGATTTAGTCTAACCTCTGAAATCATATTTTCCATTCAAACAAATGAATTCTAATTGAAAAGAAAAACATTCATCAACTCCGAAAAGGTTTTTACGAATGAAAATTTTCGTTGCTCGGCCACTTTTGAGTCTCTTAGATACGCACAAAGAATTACGTACAAATTTCTAAGCCACATAAAAAATGTGACAATACAAAAAAACCGACGAGACCAAAGTATTGAAGGATCAAAGAAGATTTCCATCCATTTCGACTCTGATTTGCCAGAACCTCGGAACTCTGCACGTTTTTTAGAAGTCATAAAATAAACTGTCCATAAACTTTGAAGTGAAACGAACAAAAAGATAGGGCTAAAGAGAAGCGAGGAAAGTAGAGAGAGAGAGAAATAGTTACGTACGTACCGAGTCCGCTCTCGAAGCTTCTCGCGTGATAGACAATGGGTGGTCGCTTGGTTTGCACGTGATGACCATAAATTTGTGACGATTGACTACTGACGTATCCGCCGTTGCCGTTGCTCACGTAGGAAGGCGCAGGTTGCGGTCGAACGTATCCATGAGGCGACATTATTTTCGTGTGACCGTTTTTCGCCATTTTCACGAAATTCGGTACTCTCGCTCTCAGACCGCAGTAATAAGGATCGTCTGTACAAATGGAAATTTATTCTCAAACCAAAGTCTTTTTACCACCTGACCAAACTCCAATATTTATCTTCTATTCTCATTTTGAATATTTCTTTTCTAAAACGCACCATATTTTTTACTATCGTTCTTTTTACTCTTCTTCTCCTCGTTCACTATCACAGCTTGTCGGTGATTCGTTCCATAATCGTCCTCAATGTCGTCGTAGTCGGGCTGCAAATGTCAAAACAAAAATGTCCTCCTCAATTTTTCTTCCAATCAAAAGAGGAACGAATCCCTCCGAAGATCCATTGAATAAAAATGGGACAAAAATGAACATTTCCACTGTTCCCAAATAACAAGAGAGTCGAAAAAAAATTACTCGAAAAGAGTTCGCAAGTCAAACGAGCTCGAAAATGTAAAAGTAATAAAAATTTGAAACAAAAATCTTCACAATTGTGAGCAAATAATTTTAAAAATGGGAGTTTCGAGTGAAAATGATTTATTGCGAATATTGGATCAAATATTTTAAATATATTTGAGAAAAAACTACCTTAGGAATGTGAGAGATGTCGTGGCCATAGAGATTTTCACGCGGTGGTAATTTGGGCGGTCTCTCGCCTCTTCGCGGCTGATAAGTGCCGGACTGGACGTATATTTGCTCGCGCGGATCTCTGGCCGCGTTCAAAGCTTCGCTGGGGCCCGAGGACGAAGAGACACCAGCAACGCTGTAGGGATCCTCGTCAGGGATCGGGATTCGTGGACGATTTTTAATGTCGACAGGCCTTTGGAGGGCGAGTACTGGTGGTAACTTCGATTTGAGCATGTCAAGACCAACGACGTTTACGATTAAAACCCAAACTGGACATTGAAGCAAGTCCGCTTCGGTGCGAACGAATACGATTGCGCTCAGGCACTGAGTCTCCAATCTCCGCCTGTCAGGATACGCCCTTCTCGTTTCTCTCGATAAATTAGTCTGATATTTGTTCATATCAAACAGCTGGAATAAGACCAAAATTTTCTTATCGTCTTCTGACTAAAAAGTAACACATTTTTCGGTAATAATGTTTTTAACATTGATACAAAACCGTTAAAATATTTGCAACTTGTGAAAAAAAATCGATGAAAACTTACGCTTTTTGGCCGTACGGAATAAATTTAATTACGTTAAAATATTAGAAAATAATTGAAATCGAAATTTTTCAGTTCGCCGAAAAAATGGTCCGATTTCATTTGCGGATGAATTTCGTTTAAATCATTTTTCATAAACTAAGAAAAATTGGAATTCATTCTGCGCGTGGGACTCACTTTTCCAGGTTTCTCGAGCTCGAGTGCTCCTTGCGAATTCCGTAGGATCTCGCCACCGATCGCATTGTCTTCTTGATTCGTTGTTTTGATGTAGACGTTGCTTTTGCACAACCTCTTGATCAAAATGTTGCCTTGGTCGTCCATTTTTATTTTGACGCCTTGGTTGATGTGACGCTTCGCTTCCTCAGTTTTGGGATCGCGCATCGGATTGTCGAAGCCGCAAAGCCCTATTCTGTAAGTTCGATAAAATTGCCAAATTAAAATGACGTTTTTGACATTTGTGTCGCCACAGTTTCTTTCCTTCCTCAAAGAAAGTACCCACAAACGTTATTATTATTCGGTGGAATTATAAATGAAAATAAGGAATGCTCACTGAATGAAAAAAAAGGGGAAGGAGCGCAACGAACCGCTGAATTTGCAACACGCGATTCCCGAAGGGAAAAATATTATTGTGTGGCGTGATTTATCTCGCGGGGAAATTACACAGCTACGAGAAGCCGAGAGATTGGGGTGAGCTTCGAGGAATCGAAGGGGTAATTATTAATAAAATCGCTATTAGATATCCGAAGCTCGAATAAGTATTGTGCATGAGAAAAGTTATACGAGGTTCGCGTGTCTCGCGTGACGGGGAAACGTTGCATTTTGTTGCGCGAATTTCACTGACAGGATTCCTCTGTTTCTCGCGCTTTGGAGCTCAGTCTCGAACGACTTAATTTCTACCAATGCCCCGGAAACCAATTCGATGTAATTGCAAGATTGGCAGAGAGAGAGAGAGAGAGAGAGAGAGGTTCGGTTCGCACTCGGACACATTGCGGGAATGAGTTTGAATCGCGGAGTGAAAAGTAGCGAAAATTATCAACCGAATGATATTTTTTTGAATTTTTATTCAATTTTTCAATTAAAAATATGTTTTCGGATGTTTTTTTCCTAATATTAAGTCCATCTGAATTTTTGAAAGGTCAACATAAAACAGAGCCTTAAAGAAAATCACTCTCCGTTGTACAAATTCAATGGCAATTCTCACGATCTGTCGCCCCTTTCAATTTCCTTCGTGCGAACGCGCGACATTTCTATGAATCCTTATTACCGAGAATTAGTCGGGTGACGTCGAGGACATTTTTTTTTACTGCTAATTAATTGTTATTTGTTATCGTTTGTAACGAACAAGCTTACCTAAACCCATCGAAACCATCGTTCGAACCGTTTACCGTGAGAACCGGAGCTCTCGCGTATGCCTTGGCGACTCGTCTGTTTCGCTCAAAGACTATCACTTTAGCCCAGATCTCGTCATCGATCTGATTCCATTTGTCGAGGACCTCTTGTATGTGATCCTAAGATATTGAAAAAAAATGATACCGTAAGACACGTTCGTTCCCACCGAGTGAGAATGATTCGATCTTAAACCTTGATGAAAAGGTTATAAAAGGGAATTATTACACCGAACTACCGAACTGCGTGTAAAGAATAAGCAAAAACTTCGTCTTGAGAAACTAGGCTCATGACGTCATGGGCTAGGCCACAGTGAACAGAATTTTCGAGTAACAGAACTTTCGTAAATTAGCCATAATATAATAGATATCGTAAAAAAATGGAAAAGTAGAATCGCAGTGTGTACATCGATCACTAGAATGTTACGCGAAAATTTCAATTTCCGGCCAAAGAGGGAGGGAGCAGCACCAACGCATTTGGCATGGTCGCAGTGGCGCGTAACAGCTGATGCGATCGGCAAACGTAACCTCAGTTCAGTTTATTTCGACTCACGAGTCGTTGAGAATCTAATTTTTCCATCGAACAATTGAAATGGAAAGTTTGGATATGAAATATTTTTCATATTTTTTGACCACTTAAAAATGACGAGTGTTCAAATTTATTCATGATAATTTACCTTGTAAAGTTTGTCCAAATTATACCAGACGTCTTCCTCTTCTTGTTCCTCGTATTGAGCCTCGGCGAGGTTGTCCCTCGAGCGGGATAAAATTTTTCGCCTCGACACCATGGCTCAAGCTCGCGTTGATTTCAATCGTAAATCTGTAATGAGAAAATCAAAGTGCTATTGATGGATGCGTTAAGACATTGAAAATATGTGAAGATGTGAAAAGTGTAATACTTAAAAACTGGCGGCAAAAAAAGGAAGAAATTTCTGTGCGTTGACGTGTTGATGAAATGTTTGGAAAATATTAATCCCGCGCGTTAAGTACCGGATGAATAAACTGTGATCTTGACTGGCAATAGATAGCCAAGCTTCGTAAGGCTTGCCTTTGCGTCAAAGAACGCGCGGAGAATGTGATTTGTGCGTAGAGTTTTTAAAAGTTATTTCACAAACGAAAAAAAAACTGTCAAGGGCAACGGAAGTGTTCAGGGAGTTGATTAAATCCATTCTTGCAATGCTTCTGTGCTCTATGATTTATATACGCATGTTGCAACGTAACGCGAGAACGATTTTATCGTATCGCGCAGTGTGGGATAACGAGATTGAGCAGCTCGATGATTGATTAAACGGTCTTTTAACCCAAAGCTTCTGGTTTAAATCATATCCACGAATAAAACGAAGATTGTACTCTTGATCTTTGTGTTTTTACGACAACCAATTTACTCAAGGATTCGTTAAACCTCGGCTGTTTCGGGTGGCATTGTAACCTTTTTTCAATCACGTCCGCGCGTTTTACTAACGAGGTTATGTATAATTATGTTATTTCTTCTTATTAATTTCGCCATCTTGAAATTCAATATCGAGTTGTTGTTCACGGCTATGAAAATGGTGATAAACAAAACTCGGAATTACAAAGATTTTCGAAAGAATATTGACATTTGAGGATATTCAAAGGTCAACGAAGTGCTGTAGATTTTGTTCCCCGTCATTTTCGCAGACTGACAATTCCAATTCTCGAATTATCGATTAACCGATTAATCATCTTTTGAGAGGTTTCCCGTGTTCCGAACTCTCGATCGCTTTGTGCCCAATTGTGTCCTAATGACGGCTTTTCGAGTGGCCCAAAGTTGCTCGTGAAATTACATGCGTCACGGTTTGCCAATTCGGAAATGCTCAAGTGTGTGGGATCGTGAATCGTGCAAAAGTTGTTATATGCCAAGACGTGCAGTCTCTCGTGATCGAGAGCAATAAAAGCAGCCTCGAGAGAATTACGGGGCATCGGTAAATCAGTATATTGAGATTGACGCTAACCGGTGCCCCGTATTATTAATTTCGAAAGAAAGTGAACTCGTACATTTTACTCTAGGCTATTTCATTATTCGATTATCTCTGATAACTGAACTTCGAGCTATGAAAATAAATCGTTCCATAGGACGCTGTCGAGTAAAATCTTCGAGCCCACAATTGACAGTTGTCAAGCAACAAAATACGAGGACGAATTTATCTTGTTTTCATCGTCCCAAGTGACGACAGATCGAACCTGGAAATCCGTTGAAAATCGAAAAAACAGCTTTTGTTTGACAGCTCCTCACAATTTTACCATCGCTCGTCCAATTCATCGAAAAAATTCCGTCAACGAATATTGCCAACGGTTTCGACACCGTTACAAAGCAATAACGCGGCGAAAGGATTCTCCCACGCATGGATTGAGTTGCCCCGGAGTACGAGAACGTTTCGAAAATACGGTTTCTGCTTTTTTCACGACTTTTGGCGTTTCACGAATACGGCACAGGCGGGTGTGGATACCGAAAGGTTGATTTCGCAACGATAACCGTTGACAGGACTACACGAAAACAATTAAATTATTCAACGATCGTATAAATCACGATCCGTGAAACTTTCGGTCTTTTAAGACAATCGACCATATCAACGAACGTTTTAACTCGCTTGTGTATCGCTCCCGGCTTTTAATCTCTCTCCCTCTGTCTCTCTTTTTTTCATTTGCCGTATATACTCAACTATATTTGCATAGTAACGGTCAGCTGAATAGTTCCTCGGTGCTCTATATCTATAGATATACAAACATGTTTGTTCTCACCGCGCCACCACGTGCAAAGGAACGTATTGTTGCGCAACGCTTAACAAAACTCTGGCGAGAGCTTTTACAGCCGACAATATAATGGGAAACCCTTTTTATTTATTATTCTCGTCTTCAATTACGACTTTCAGCTTCCGCACGAGACACAACGACACGCGGCGCTTTGTCTTATAAACACTGGCTAATATTCGATCATTTGTGCACCGAGAAAAGAAATTCGTGGATTTGCCAACGTTTTTTTTCGGCTGAACAAATCGCGTGGCGAACTCTTAAGAGGATGGATCAGTTGGTATATCGCAACCGTGAGTGCGAGAGAGACAGCCGCAAATTTCGAAATCGAAATTCTTTGACACAGTTTAACCGATTAAAAAAAGGCTCTGTCAGTCGATTTTTGCCATCGTTCTGCGTAGGCTGACAGAGCCTTTTTTCAATCGATCAAACTGTGTCAGAGAATTTAAATTTCGAAAATTCCAAGTGAGGTTAGTCGACTGATCCATACTCTTAAGATGATGGATCAGTTGGTAATCACACCTCGAATTTTTGAAATTGAAACTCTTTGACATCGTTCGTCCGATTAAAATAATAAAAATGTCATCGTACGCAGCACGATCACAAAAATCCGATGACATTTTTATTTTTTCGATCAGACAAACTCTATGTGGAAAAATTTCCTTTTCAAAATTTGCAGCTATCTCTCTCGCACTCACGGTTGTGATTACCGACTGATCCATCATCTTAAGGAGTTTCGGTACAGGCGATACAATATTGCCATGCTAAACCATGCTAAAAACATAAAAAATTCAAAAAGCTCAGAATTTTATAAAATTTGGTCAACATATTATTTAGTGCCAAATTTGACAATACAAATTTTTAAAGATTTTTCTTTTACACAGTTATCGAGTAATTGATCACTAAAGTTCACGTTTATGAGCATAGCGTTTCCGGGCATAAGAAATCTGCTTTAATGCGTAATTACTCGATAACTGAGTAGAAGAAAATTTTGAAGAAATTTGTCTTTTCGCACTCGATGTTGAAGAACATTATCACCAAATTTGATCAATTTCTTAATGTTTAGACTTCTGTACCGAAACTCTTTAAATTTCGTTGGTTGTCAACCAAACTTTTGTTTATTAAACGATGCTTTCGCGGTGTTGCGAGATCCATTCGAGCCGACGAATCGAGTTTTCAATTAATTTCAATTGACATTAATATTTCATTGAATATTATTGACGACTATGATTTGTCAATAAATAATAATTAATAATTAAATGTTGACAATTAAAATTGATGATTCAGTTGGAAAATCCAACAAATTCTTGTTTCGATAAACGAATTTTTTTTTCCAGTATTTATTCAAAAATTCATCGATTCGCGGAGCCGCATAATGTCGATGAAAATGACATTATTTTTTCACTCTCTTTTCATCGTGTAGAGACTCATGAATTTACGTTTGAAAAGTATTTTATTGGTGCTTTTTAAAAAACGACAATACTGAAGTTCGCAACGTTGGAGTCCAACGAAATGACGGAAAAAACATTATTTTTAATTCACCAATTTTTCATTTCACAAAGTATCAGCGCAGCTTGAAAAACTACGAATTGCAAATTCGCCAGGAAACGAAATTGGAGAATTTTTTTGGATCATTTCGTTGGACTCCAACGTTGCAAACTTCAGCCTCATCGAAAACGATAATCGTCATGTTACGAAAGAAATCAAAGTTGGTCGCGATGAAAAGTCCCATGATCACTTTCGGACAAGTGTGAAAAATGGGTCGGCTCCCGAATGGGGAACGTCCGGCGAACGAGTTTTCGTTAGCCCATTTAAAGTTTTGACAATAAAATGCGCTGGAGTTCTCTGCTCATATCGATTGGTGAAGTCGTACTTCGTTCCTTTCTCTCCTCAGCACATTCGGTCTCGCTAAATGTCAGGACAGGATATTTAAATGAAATGTCAAACGCGCTTCGTCGGTGGATTCGAGGGAAAAAAGTCGCAAAGTTTATGAAAATAGGAATGAATATTGATCGAGTTTGACGAGAATCCGGTTATCGAGTTTTCCATAAACGCCGTTTAAAAATCTCCCCATTTCCGAAAGAGTTCTCGCAACAGTTTCGTAAGACTCGTGGCTTGTTTAATTATTGGCTGAGCAGTTTTATAATCGAATCTTTTTTTTGGAAGCCGACCGCGCCAATTTATTCGAGCGGTGACAAGAAAGCCTTGAAAACAACTCGAAACCGGGTGTTCGAAAAGTCGAATATTGCTGAAGAATTTGTGAAAAAAATATGATTTTTATAACTTCAGAAAATAAACCGTTTTCGAAGGCCTCAGCTGTTACCGATCAGGCGATTAAAAAATGAGAGATGAGAACCTTTAAAGCAATAACGGAGTCGCGAAACCATCGATAAATTACCATTCAAATTGATAATCCTCCTACAGAAGAGAGAAAAAAAAGTAACAAAGGTCGATACGAAAATTACAGCGGTGTATAATTCCAGTAGATTTTAGAATGGAAAGGTCATTGAGAAATTTAAATACGATTCGTGGAGCATCCGTCGCAGTTGGTCAACGATGATCGAACCATTCGACGAAAATCCGAGAATTTCCATATATTCCAATAAACTTATCGAGTTTATTATGATTTTTCGTTAATTATAGCAGAGGCGAAAGTGAGGATCCACCGGAGAACGAATCGTCGCTGGCTCAGTTATTTCCTGTAGACGTGGACCAAATGTCGCTTCGGGTGATACGACCTTGCGAATGCTGGAAGTTTTCGTCGAGACTCTCACTTTCGAAACGTTACGAGAGGGACTTGGAGGAGCAGGCGATAGAAAGCGCGATGGATATGGGAAGAAAAATAGCTCGGCCTACAAGAAAGATGGGAATTTTTCGGGCATTTCGACTTTGTTGATGCGAGCCTGAGACTCCGGATGTTCGAGTTGTTCGATCGAGGTAAGATGACGGAAGATTTCGATCTTTGACCCAAATGTATGTACGAAGATATTTATCTCTTCGTTTATCTGGATGAATCTTTCATTTTTTCATTCATTTTTTAGGAGCGTTACGAGAGGCCACCTGAAGGTACAAACGTATGGATTTACGTTGGCCCAGCAGAAGAAACATCGGGAGTCCTCGTCGAGAGCCGTGAGAAGCCAAATGAACTGCTTCGCTTCCGGGAAGGTTAATCGAAAGGTGCTGCTCGCTCGTTTTATCTCGCAGCATCCTCCTCGAGGATCACGACTGCTATGTATATAATTAAATAGCACGAGAGGGACTCATCACAATCTCATTCTCTCGTCCCGGATGTCACCGAATGCCACACGTAGAAAAGGACGGTCGAGGCAACAGTAGCTCTCGGGGTCTATAAATGGACATACGCACAACGAAAGATCGGATGGACCTCTAATTTCTCGGCTCGGAGCTTGTACATCATTAAAGAATTTCACACCTGACCTTCCACCTTTTTATCGCGCGGAGGTTTTTTCGCCTCCTTCTCGTCCGATGTGTCGCAAGACTTCTCTCCGGATCGAACTACGGTTTACCGTAGCCTCGGGTCGAACGGTCAATTCTATCGGAGCTGCTGATGCCCCTGCGCTTCCTCCTTTACGGAGAGGTACTCGGCTAGACCTTTTTTTCTGAGCAGGAAGCAGTGAATATTTTCTGGATTTCTTCATTCAGGTTGAATCTTTTTTTCTGCTGAAAGAAAATGGAAAAGTTTGCTCCTCGCGTTGCGACTCATTTCCGGAGGTACGAAGAGAGCCAACTGGAAAGTTTGTTTTTCGCGCAGCTCTTTGAGAAACACAAAGTTGGGAATGTTCACCCCCGGGGGCTCGATTAGTTGGCCAGCACCAGGAGACGTAAAGTGTACAGATTTTACGAGCGTTTCGGTCTTGCTAGAAATTTTATGGCAAAAATAATCATCCGAGGGAATAGACACAGAAGCGATCGTTTCAAAATTGATGACAAATTGACAGAAAATCTTGTCTCTAACGAGACGCTGCCACTGCTTCAAAGATCGAGGTCGTACATAAAGAGTCACATTAAATTGAGCCACGACTCGCGCTCTAAGTGCGTGTGCGCGTCTTTGTAAATATAATTTACACGTACAAAGAGGCACGAATGCAGATGTGAGTTCGCTGCCTCGGAGAGTGTGGGTGTGTCTCCCCATCGTATATATTCGAGCACGAAGAGGCTTGGAAGGAGAATATTCCTCGGCTCGTCGCCCTTGACGAGGAAACTTGGAATCGACAATCTCGAAAGTAAGAACCTCGAGTACTTTCCAACTGTATATTCCCCGTGCACAATACAAACTCCTTTGGCAAAGATGTTGAGAGTGATATATAGGACACGTTAAACGATCGCGAACGAACGAAAGGAAGTGGACCAATGCGATCGAGCCTCTCCAGAGGGATGCTGCTTACGTCCTTTTCATTCTACGCCTATTTATATCTCGCCCCGGCACCAGGATACCCCATAAAATAAAGCACGAGCCACCTTTGGGAGGGACTCAATCTTCTCAACGAGAGGCCTTCTCGCCTTGCACACGCCACCGATATATTGGTCAACGGAGAATTCCTTGAGGAAGGTTCATATTAATTCTCGAGCGAGTTGACGCGAGCGTCATTCCGGAGAAATATTATCTTGTCACATTCGATCTCTGACTCGACCTCCGAAGAAACTTCATTTTTCATTGAATTTTACAAAATATCGTATACGAAATGTCTCTCGGCCTGAGTCTGGACGGAAATCATCGAGAAGAACAAGCGAAAACAAAAACGAACGAAATTCGAGGAGTTTCTCTCAAGGAGCCCCCTTTTCGAGTCTCCATCGCACGGAACCAGACCGAAACCTCCTCAACAATCGGAGACCAACGACAATGCGAATAATAACAATTGTAATAATCGTTTTAACAGCACACAATGGACACTTCCCGAAGATAAATACCGAGAGAACGAATGAAATGACTGGAATAAAGTATCGATCCGGATAAGAATGATTTTTCGTTTGTACGAGCATATCTCTGGCGTATCCTGTGGACATTTGAACAGTGTTTCAATAGCGATATATTTAGGTTTCGAGGCGCCCCGGTAACAGCGGCGGCACAGCCTCGCAATCGCGCATAGCTCGAGCTCGCTCTCGTAGTACGGCATATTTTATACGTAGCCAACCTAAAACCGGCGACTTTCACTTCTAATAAAATGCGAAGGCCTGCTTTTTGCCGCTGCCGCGCTACCGCCGGTGCGCGCGCTCGCCTCTCGTACTGCCGTGCACCACACGCGCCGTCAAACGCTCCGCAACGCTGCTTACCACTTTTCCACGTCTCTCACTTTTCTTTGAATGTCGATCCCTTTTCTTTCTTTTCCGCGCTCGTAAAACTCTCAAATACTCAACTCAAGAGCTGACGCTTACGTTTTGCCATGACTAATTGACACCGTCTCATTTTTTCAGAAGGAAGCACACTCGAACGGTGGGAATTTGACGAAATTGCACAGTAATTCGAATCCGGGCCGACCCACTTCTACTGCTATTACAAACACTTCGAATTTCATCTGCGTTCAAGTACTCTCGGGAACTGCGATCCATCGCTGTCAAACTCAATTCCGTTGCAGATCGAGTCGACCCAATAAGGGACGTCCGTTTCGTTTTGGAAACTCGCCAATTTAGAGGATTCCTTCGTTGATTCGCTCCTTCGTGAATCTCCCCATCTTCGGAGTCCGAATCCTCGTATAAAATTTCCTCGAAATGGTTTTTTTCATGAATTTCGCAATTTGTTTGCAGGAGGAAGAACGATCGACGCGGGGATCAAAAAATTTGGGGCGAATGAACCCTCCACCGATGACTGGATTCTTGAAAAATTAATTCTCGAGTAAGCTTTGCTCGTGGCTGAGCTACGGAAGCTTCAAACGTCACTTGCGCGACAGGCTTTTCTCAATTGGTGCGAGACAATCACGGAATTTCTACGGCCGTTCTCCTTCCAGATAGAAGGAAAGTGATCCCGTTCGTAAACATTGGAAATCTCTTACGACAGTGGATCGATGACACCGTAAATCGAGAGCATTTCAATGGGACAACCGAGGGAATCGTAAAGTTCAAAAAATAAACGGTAATTACGTATCTCGCGGTGGCATAACTGATTATTAAGAACAATTGTTTCTCCTCCAGGTGACCGGGTGATTCGGGTGAGCTCGACGACTGCAATTATCCTTTCAGTCATTGTTGAGTAAATGTTTTAATTTTTTAATCACTCGAGTCCGAGGGGACATAAAAATAGACGATTGGTAAATAGAATTCTTGAGAAAATGAGGCTTTTTCAGGTTTCTCTAATAAAATGAACAGAAGAGTAGTCTGACCGGCGTAATATTCCGTGTCAACAAAGCTCTTTGCGTTCGTTACGTCGCTGACTGGGATATTCAAAGTTTTTCTCTCGGTTGAACCATTTTTATGAATTTTTTCTCCAAGGGCTGACTCTCATTGCCCCAAAGCTCCGGTGAATTGAACTTTCCTCACACTCTGACGACTGAATGTGATATCCGTCGTGTCATGAGAGTAGAACAGTACAAAACTGGTGGTACATAAAGTCACGAGAAGGCGAGTAGAAATTACGGTTGGTCTTGCGCGCGCGCGCGCGTTGTATAACGTAAGCAAAGCAGCGTTGAGGAAAGGCACCCCGGAGCTCCGAGGACAGCGGTTCTCATTCGCAAGGTGCTCCAGATTGATCGGGAATCGCGATCAGGCTTCATTTCGAGTTTGAAAAATTTCGTGGCTCGAAGGTTTTACTGGTTTTTAACAATTTCGAAACGCGCACGTGTCCCTTTCACTTTGTAGTTGTAGCGGATTAAATATTGTCGATTTACCGGCGAATCAATATTTAGAACTGGATTCGAACGTGAGATATGGGAGGAGCGTTCTGGTCGCGCGGCTGTTCGAGTTTTTCTGGTTTCCTTATTTTTCCCCCATTTTAATTCCGCTCCGAAGAACTTTTCGCAACGAGCGAACCGGAAATTTGCAATTCGTTCCATTTGCCTTCACTTCTCCGTTCGGTTTTTTATCGAATAATTAATTTTCATATTTTTCTTGCTCTCTCCCCAGATCTGGCCACTCTCATCGGTACTTTTTCGCTTGCATCGCGCGACAGAACGAGCTACTGGTTTTCAGAGGTGCGTCGAAGATTCCGCACAGCGAGCGTCGAAGAAAATAGAAATTCACGATGTTCGAGGCCCTCGAAAAAGTGTCACGTACTCGAGGTGTACGAAAGTGGCCCATCGAGCACTTCTCGTGCATTCTTCGTCGTACGAGACTCCGCTGGAATACGTTCATGAGGCCTTTGAATCAAGAGATCCCCGAATTCAATGTCCGTCGGTACGCTCGATACTGAAAAATCTAATACAAAACGAAAAAAAGTACCGATTTCTCGATCGAGAACGTGATCGAAATTCTCAATTTCTCTTTTCCTCGTCGATTCGTTCGAGCCCTGCGGCGTGAAAATTAAAAAATAGGTGAAAAACTCTAGTGCGTTTTCCGGGAACTCAAATTTCTAAATTCGTTTCAAAATTCCGTGAAAAACTTCTGAATCGCGGTGAGTGTTGAGTAACGTTGGAAAACGAAATTTTTATTCTCGAAATATGAAAGGCCTGAGCCGAACAGTCCTCTCCTTGTATGTGGAGCACAGGCATGTCCTCATGCTCGGAGAAGCACGTACATCACGACGGGCAATACGTAAGAAATAAAAATATATATGGAGTCTCTCTATGAATGGGTATTAAATGTAGTCTAAGTATAATCCCGGGCAGTGATCCTCGAGCGTCGGGCTCTCGTATCCGGAATATTACGATGACAATAAAAAGCAGCAGCAGCAGCGCCAGCAGTGAAGTAAACTCTTTCGAGTGCATTAATTAAATGCAGCTCGATAAAAGCAGAGAAATAAAAGAGAAAATGAGCGGAGGATAGACCGTTATTCTTCTTATGTGATTTTGCACCACGCTTCGATGCTCCATTACAAAACAATTACCATACCAATTTTCTTGCTTACGTGAACCGGTAGGAAAACGGAGACGAGCGTGTCGTCCCTCGTCGCAGCCTCAGACGACGCGTCAACTTTGTGTCGCGCGTCCACACAAAGTACACACACACACAGACTAAGTAGAGTGTGCATATAACGTCATTAAGGCTCTCCCGAGAGAAAGAATGCTCGACACGTGCCTCTCGTAGCTCTTTTATCTCTGTGCATTATAAATCCTCGAGTTGTAATTATTTCGCGACGATTTATTCCGTAATATGAGGATTAATGAGAAGGCAGACACAGTTAAATGGGCAGGCTGAAATCGAACAAGTTTCGTATAATGTTTTCTGTGTTTTATTGATACCCGCGAAGGTATGTGTTGCCGAGAAAAATGAAAATGAGAATAAACGCTGAGGTTTTTACGGCTGCTTTTCTCCCTGGGAATATTCGACGCGCGAGATAATTTATCTTCGATAAAAAGAGTGTGAGAAAAAGCGAAATTGCGTTATCATTAGTTTTTTCGACGAGTCGAAAATCGTGTGGAATAAGTGAAATGTCGTGAAAGTCGGATTCCTCCTTAGCGTTGTCCATCATTCATTCTCCTTTTATTTATTACCAGTTGTCAATGTCGAATTCGATAATAATTAATGGAAAAAAATGTTACGTCGAATGCGGGTCTCGATGACCAAAGATCAAACGGCCAATAGATCGCGACCCCGGCATACGCGGCGAAACTTTCTCGGCCGACATCGCGCGCCGCAATTATATGTACACACGCTCGCTCAACGCGCTTATTCACCGACGTGCATTATGTGTGGCGAGTTTTTTGTGCGCGTAAAGCCTGTAGGCGATCCTGATCGATGCTCGCAACCGCCCGGTCCCTGCGCGCAGCTGTGCCGTGCTTATATTCGTACGTAAGTTCTTACGAAATCGTTAATCGGATGCCAGGAGCCTCGTATCGTATGCTTGTCCGATGCTTCATGTCCCGGGGGTTGAGTCACCCTGGAGATATTCGCACCTCGAAGTTCAGGCTCTCGAGAGAAAAACCGATTCGCGAGTCCCTGAGACAACGGATCTTATTCATTTCTCCCCGCGATATTCGAAGCCGAAGAAAATATTGGGGTCTCTTCCACACGTTTTTTCTCGCCGTACGATAATCGCGGGGAAAAAAGGAGAAGAGCCGGCCCCCTGAGCCACCCGACAATCATCCCGCGCGAGTCTGCCCTTGACTGTGCAAATCGCAGTCACTACTTTTTTCCTCCTGCGCTGTTGCTTAGCAACTCCGTTGCGAAGATTCGAAGAAATCTGCATCGGAAGCTGCACGCACGGGGCGCGTGAATAAGTATCGCATCGGAAGAGGTTTCTCTTCCCCGCGAAAAACGATCAAACGATTGGGCGCAGCTCTCGAAATTCCCACCGCTTTTTCCTCCGTGTCCCATTCCCGAACGAACCGATTCGAGTCGTGCATTTCGTCGACTCGCAATGAACTTACGAGACACGATGGTTGGACAAGAAATTGAATAACGACAGGAAAGAGGAGGCCACGCGTTTGTCGGCGCAGCGTCTGATTTTTCTTCGCCAGCCACGTTTCATCGGATTTTTTATCCGCCCCCCTCGGATTGAAGTCGGATGTTGTAAATTACTGAATGGAAGCCGAGCTGCTCGGCCTATTCCCCGGGCTCGCGTCGCTTCGAGCGCGACTCGTGTGCGGCCAAAAGGTACCGTTACGAGCACTCGAATGTTCGAAACTTAACAATTCTTTCGGACTTATACGTATTCAAAGTGCATTGCATTCTTCGATGCAACTTCTCATTATATTTCGTATCGATGAGACCCTCAAAACCGACGCTCGCCTACGATCGCAACATTCTTCTCGCTCTTTCTCCAACGCGAGCGTGTTTTCTCTCCTTTTGTCTCTCTCCATCGCACTGGCCCCTCGAATATCATTATCGCCCCTTCTCCATCCCGCGCGTCTATGTCAAACGTACGTGCCTGCTCAGCCTTTATGAGAATATAAAAGAAGAATGAGAGGAAAAAAGTACCGCTAATGCTATGACCGTTCTTAGGCATCGGTTCATATGAGAAACTCATACGAGCACTCGAGAAGTTCGAAACCTTCTTTGCAGCTGCCTCGTAACGCGCGATCGAGCATTCGCTCTCGGACTACCGCTTAGTTCGCTCTAATGGAAGAAAAATAGAGTTGGATTTTACGCAGAGAGGGCGCGCTGTACGCGCGTATTAAAATGTGAATATTTATGGGTTTTCAATTCGTTTTCACGGGGCTGATAGGCTTCGCTAATCGACGAGAAGGGATTAAGGCTTTCTATATCGATTTTAATGACTTTCGATAATTCGTATCTCCGGATTTTGTCGAAGAAGAAACTTTTCCCTGTGCCGAGGGTCACGGGGGAGGTAAAGAACGTCGGAACTTACGCAAGCCCACGAAATTACACGTTTTTGCGTGAAACTTTGAGCTGCGAAGGTGAGAATTGCGCAGAGCTAAGTACACCCGTTGATTGGAAAATGCCGAGCAGGCTCGAGCCCTGCTCGCTGATTACGAGACAAGCTCGCGCGCCTCTTCCAACCGACGACTCTTTCCCACCACCGCCTCGAGCAAATTGTTTTATTGTTTTTACTTGTGCTTCAGATGCGCCATCCCGGCTTCTCGTATCGCACGGGTAATAATAGAACCTGAGCGTGTATACACGCCGCTAGAAAATTGTAACGTGGGAACGTGAGTCAAGAGTCGTCCTTGGTCAAGAATCAATTAACGATGAGCTCGACGTGCGTAACCAGCTCGTCTCTCTACCTTCAAATTCGTGCAGCGGGAGATTCCATGTCGCATTCTCCGAACCGGAGTGCATCGATCACGTGAGCCAAGAATCTTTGCTTCACTCTGAGAATCGCTTTGGTCCATTTCCGTTGGGATTTCCCAAACGAAAACAGACTTTGGAACGAATCTTCCGTCAGATTTTTCTTCACCCAAGATCGGACTGAGGAAAAAAAACGTATTTGGGCAAAGAAATGAAGAATATAAATTATCTGCACTTTGACGAAAACGGAGTAAAAACGAGTGACGAGAAAACAGAAGAATGAAAATCGCTTCGGTGACTCGAAAATTTGTCAGAAAACGGAACTCGGTGAAAAACTTTGATATTTTACGGTCCATACATCCGCGGTAGAAAGTCTTATGGGTAATTACCTATCGAAGGAAAACAATACACGCGTAAGCAGTCGTATTGTGCAGGATATAAAGCCTCCTCGATGCGGTCTTTAATAATGATCATTGCTGTACACGAGCCCGGAAAATGTAATAAATAGTTGTAACCCCATAAATTCGCGCACACGCGCGAGCGTTAGCTCGGCCGATTACTCATTTAATGCGAGCGCGTGCGAGGTTGTTGTATGGGAATTGCGAAAAAAGTGCTTCAAGGCTCGTGGTCCATCCGCTGCAGACTCGTCTTTTTAGTCTGCACTTTCGTGCACATAAATAAATAATTATAGACGGATATACGACGTTGATGTGTGTGTGTACGTTGTATATTGCATTGTGCGATTTTCTCGCGCACTCCGGCTCTCAAGAGATCGATGATCGTTCGAGCATGAATGGAAACTTTCTATCCGACTTTACAGACACGTAACCAGCACCGAGAATTTCTAGTGGTTCTCTAGTTTTTTTTATTGCTTCTCGATCTCGTGTGGTCATTGCATCTTTTGTAATATCCCATTTTTTCTCCTCTCTTCACTGCCTCCTTTAATGCTTTTCTACTTGCATTCGTCAGCCAGCTGTTCCTGCTCGACTTTATTACTCTGCTTTCTCGCCCATTGTGTCTCCGACCACCGCATATACTATGTCCTCGGACTTGTCGTGACCAACCAAAAGTCCGGCTTTTCACTAACGCGGAAATACTCGATCTTATTGTTCACGTAATCCATAATCGTTGCCTTTTCTTCACACTTTTTTCATTACTTTGGGAATAAAGTTTAACGCTGTTCCGAGCTTACAGGAAATCCTTTCACTACGCGATAACAGATTCGACCTAATTCCAATGGGTTTTACGAATTGTACGATGAAAACTAAATTTTTGCTCCATTTTTGTTCGAATTTTTAACTCAACGTATTCACCGATTAAATATTTCATCTAAATTCCACGCTCAGCTATTTTAGTTTCAAACTTTTATCGTTTCCATACGATAAATTCTCTTGCGGAGTGCATCAGACCGTTTGAAATCTTAAATGTCGACGTCAATTATTCGACGTTTATTATCCAGTGTGAATATTGCCGATTTATAATTGACGATTTACTGAAACATAAGAAACTAGAAATGAGTGAAAAAAAAAAATAGTTTTGATACGGCTTTTGTTGTTTGGTTGCTCAATGATTTTTCAATCGACAAATCTCGACGAAATAAGATCACGACATACGAACGTATTCAACCGTTGGTTTTAACATCAATTTGTTTATCGTTGATTTGACTGTCAACGGATATTTCACGGTGAAACAATTTCGCTCATTGAATTTGATCACATTTAAGGCAAAATCGTGTCTGATTTAATGACTTACATTAGTGATCAGTTAAACAAAATTCTAGTTGGACTTTATTTGTCGATTTTGTGGTGAGACCTTGTTGGATTCATAATTTAAAATACTCGTTTTTATAAATCTATGATTTATTCAAAATGAACAACTATTTATTGTGAGTTCTGGTTTTACTTTTAATATATCCAATTAACTTGAATTTCAATATTCTCAGATGAAAGAACCAATAAATAGTTTTCATCAAGATAAATGACTATTCGAATCTATCTCCATGTTTAAAATCTTTGTTAAAATCGATTTTGAGTTATTTGCATACAAATATCCATAGTCGAATGTGACGGATGCTTCGCGATCAGTGTTTGCAGGGCTAAACAATTTCCCTACGCGTGCTTTTCTCGTGAGAATCGTGGCGGTGTCGGGGCGGTTGTGTCTACATTTGCAGTGGTCCACTTGGGCGACCACACGGAACTTAAACACGAACGCGGTATTCCCACATGTGTGTAATGCAGCACGTGCGTATGGATCGTTGAAATGATTGGTTTGCGGTTTTCGTACGCAGAGCCTTGCGTCTCGTTTGAGCCGCAAGTGTAGATACGACCTTTTGAATATTGAAATTCGAGTGCGGTTGATCACGATGACGAGTTATCTCCGGACTGCTGAATTAATTTGATTTCATTAGTGTGTGTATAAAATGTGAAAGAACCTGATGGAATGGCAGTTAAAAATACGAGAAAAGAGAGAGAGAGAGAGAGAGAGAGGAAGAAAAAAGCATAAAAACAGTGACGGATTCGCATAAACGAGAGATCATTCATTTGGGAGAGGAGAACGAGGATAAAAAGTTATTTTTATCCTCGGATCTCCGATCGTCTATACATATTTATATTTATACATATATCACGATTTTCATTGATTTTATAATCCGCATAACACGAGAATCCTCGCGGAAGACTTGAAATCGCGATTCCACGTAATGAACCAGTACTGTTGAATAATATATACAGGATTACATACGAAAATACAAAAACGTGGGTACATACTCATGCAATAAATATATGTGCCAACTGCCCGTGTCATCGTACTCGGACTTGAAGAAAAAAGGTTAAAAATTGCCTGCATTTATGTGCCCAACGTGGCGTTTCTCTTCCTCTTCTGTGCTTCGTTTTTTCCCCTCTTTCTCTCTTTTTTCTTTCTGTTTTGCTGCATAATATTTACATTCATGTATCGGACAAATACGAGAGGAAGCAGAGGAATCTTACGAAGAGAATCTCCGCGGAGCGTTATATTCATGAATCTTTTTATCCAACATCTGAATCTCTGGAATTTCGTGCCCCCTCTTCCATTCTCGTTGTTCAAGTTCTCATCTTTCATCTTGCCTCGCGCTTGCCCCCTTCGTATTCCCTGGCACGTCAGCCCCGAGGAGTTTTCGTTGGCGAAAAGAAATCGAGTTCACTTACTGGGAGTCCTCGCGGTGTCAGGCACTCCCCGTGTCACCGAACACTCCGTTCCTTGGTGGTCCTAGTGCGAAGTTAGTTTATTTGGAATTCACGCGAATTCGGCACTTGCTTCTGGGGCAAAATGATCCAATCCAATAATCTAGCCGATTCGAACTGGGTCGAATTGAGCCGAAATGTCTCAATCGCGTATCGAGCTGAATTCGAATGAGCTAATCGTATCGAGCTGAATCGAAATGAGCGAACCGCACCGAATCGAGTTAAGGACCGCGCACCGCCGCGTATTGAGCCGAGTCAAAATGAGCCAAAGCCAGGCAACCGGAGGTCAAAAGAAAGGTCTCGAAACATTATTGGGAATGGATTAGTCGATAAATATTGAGAGCTTGTAGAGCAGGCTCGCTCCGATGAACGAGAGACCGAGAGAGCGATATCGCGCATTCGTTCTTTCTGAACTTTCACTGAGGCGGCAGAATGGGAGAGAGAAGGAGAGTGCCACAAGCCAGGTAATCCTTTCTCATTGCATATTGTAGCGAATTAGCATGGGCGCGGCTGAGTGGCCGCGTTACGCTGTGAAAAGTCGATCATGTCTGGTGCGAGGCGGTTCGTTGATCATCGAAACCACGACGAACGGAAAGGCGTAAGTGGAATGAGCGCTGCAAGTAAATTCTTTCGAACGAGCAGCCTGTCTGTTGGTCAACACAAATCGTACGTCCATTTTTTCTCTCTTCAAAGTTAGTAAAACTCTCATATATGCAGAAAACAACACTCGTACGAAACGGAAATTGAGCTCAGCTGATCTGGAATAACGATACCACAAATACAGCGCAGTTTTCACCGCGCTTGAGCTATTTTTCGTTCTATAAAATGCTCGATCGATTCACGGGAAACTCATTTAAACGTCCTGGCAATTGATCCGATACATTTTTCCTTTGTCCTCTTTCCTCTGCGTAAATACTTCGCCAAGAGATCACGACGAAGCGAGGAGAGCCGTTGATCGCAACTAATTTTTCGTCAAACATTTACGAAATAATTAATAATTGCAGTAATTATCGTGAAACTTTATTACAAAACTTCGATCGAGGAGAATACCATTTTTAATGGTGTTAATCAAACTAAATAGAGAACTGCTAATTATTGAACGAATCTTAATTGGCTTTTGCCATTTCGTAATTACAACTCGATACTCACGTCGACCAAAGATTCCTCACTAGAACGGGCAGGCTTTACAGTTGTTTCGTTATCGGTACAACTTTCGGAAAAGTATTTCGATAAATGGGCCAAAAAAAATATCGATAAGCAATCAAAGTTTTTACCTTTAGTTTTTCACACATTTTAACCCAAAAATGAACGTTCACTATATAATCGAAATGTGGTTCGGTCGATCGTTTCCTCAGGAATATTATTTATTATTATTCCTCGTTACCGTTGCTGCTTTTTTCCTCGACGATAAACATTCGTGCATAATCTCGTACCTCAAAAAATCAGACCCCAATCACAGGCCGTTCCATGCACTATTCCGATTCGTTTATTTCGAACCAGCATATTTTGCCCTCGAGGTAAAAAATAACTGAAGCGATACGTATTTATCGAGGTATGGGGCAAAAGGAGAGTGAAAGAGTCTTTCGTAAAGGAGAAAAAAATTCGTTCTGTGCCATAATATGTCGACTCTCTCTCTCCCTCACACTTATGAAATTCTTTTCCAAACTCGTATAATGCTCGACGTCGTCTCATTGTGTTGCTGCAAAACTCGGGCTAGTTCGGTACGGATTCTCGACATACGTTTCCTACACACGCATTCAGAACACACATAATTGACGAGCGCACATAGTATAAGAAACGAGCTTCCATAATTCATTCGCTTTCGAATTATGACCTAAAACGCCATGTCCCACACACACACTCGTCGGAATTCCAATCGCGTTTCATTGCGTTACTACAATTCATTCGGAATGCATGTTTTCTATCGAATATCGCTACGCCGCTACTCGGCTTGTCCTCTAGGCCAAAACGGTCCATGGAACGTGGACGAACAAAAGTGACGGTTCAATAAGAACTGAGAGGCCGAAGGGCGGGAAGATATTTTTCAACGTACGAAAACAGGTAAATCAGAAACCGTTTTTCTGCTGTAAAGGTCTCGACAACTTTTTCCATCTCATGAATGATTAATTTGCTTTATAAAAGTCTCCAGGAAACGGCGCGACCGTCTGTTTATTTCTGACTGACAAATAAAGAGCCTGGAAGTAAAAGTGTAGAATAGCAACTTCGTTTAGCATTCGCACAAACAAAAAATAATGAAATCGTTCGATCATAAAAATAAATCTGCTCGAAAACGAGGGTTCTCAGGGGACTGGTATAATCGTTCATCGATTCATTTTAATGTGTACGAATGAAATTGAAAGTTGCCGAGCGGTACCTCGCATAGTAGCAAAGGTGCTAGAAACTTGTAATTACGAAACGTGTACAGTGAACATAGTTTCTCACTGAAAAAGGCGGCTAAGTACATTCCTGTGGTTGCCTGTTTAAAATCCTTCTCTAAAGTGGGATAAATAATTGAAGTGCGAGCAGCTCAATTAACAGGCCGCTTTGCCGATCATCGAAAGGTCGCGAGCCTCCTCTTATTTTATATTTCACGATCATAAATTCGTCGTTTGAAAATTTATGGCAATTAGCCTTGTTTCTGAAAGTTTTCAAACTTCTTATTAGCTCGATGAATTTCGATATTAAAATTTCTTTACAATCAGTTAACTCACTTTCTTTAAATTCGTACTCTATTAAGGCAGTTCATGCACGAAACTAATTTATTAAGACAGTCTTGAAATTTACACAGAGTTTAAATCGGTGGTCGACTGACACGCATATTAAATCTTAAAGGGTTCGTCTTATTGGTTATTTGGATAAATGTGTTTAAATATGAAGAAGGGATTGTGCGTAAAAAATTGTTTATTTTTCCATATAACGAATGAACGCTTCTTACCAAGTTTATGAAAAAGTACACAATAACAAAGAAGTATATAATATAAGATATATTACGTTAAAGATTGAACGAAATTAGTAAAATGAGCACTTGTCTATTTCCTCACATTTGTCTATTTCAGAATTTTGTTTCTTCTTGGCTTGGTCCACTCGTGTCACAGCCTTCTGTCTTTTTAACACTTTTTTCTTGATCCATTTCCCTTTGCGCTCTCTAAAGCGATTTTTTACATAAAAACTATGGTATTTTGGCCAGGGACGAATAAAATTTTGGTTTCAGTCAGTGATGGATCCCCGTCTAATTAATGGCTTGTAATTTAATTCGCTGAAAAATAAGTTTATTTATAAATTTATTAAATTCAAAAATTTATTTAAATTCCTTCCAACAAATTGATTCACCAATCCATTCGAACGATTATCAATTTATTTTCAGTGAATTGACTAGCTGTGTTCAGAAGTTCGAAATCCCTTTATTCTTATTCCAAACAATAACAAACGTTATGAAATAATATTTATCAGTGCTAAGCCGTCTCGAACGCATCATTGCTCACTGGCTGCTATCGTCACTAATCATATTTGTCTAGAAAGGAAGAAAAACTTGACGATTAGCGAGAAAAGACGATAAAATAATAGTGAGAATGATTGGTTTACATAGAAAATGACGTGACAGTACCGTTAAGCGGCATTGACGAGTCCGGGCACAGCAGCGCGGCGCGCGTACACACGAAGGAGCGTTACCGCATGTGTGCTTATCGTCGTTTGCCTTGAACTTCTACGAGAGGATAGTTAATTTACCGTACACATGTTAATAGGTATGATAGAGCGTGATAAGCGTGGAGATGAGAAATTGTGCATAACGAACAAGCGAGAGATTAGCATAAACGAGAGTGTGCGAAAGGGAGAACGAAACAAAGTAAAGGAATGAAAAAAGTGGGATTTGTGAAGAGACTTTTATGAGAGGAAGATCGCGCTTCGAGTGCGTTATGTAAAGTGTCATCGGTAGGCTCATGGCTCGAGGGCAAAGTGCGTCGAGGCATAACGGAGAGCGAAGAGGAACTTGAGCGATACGCATCTCGTGTAAATACTCGCTTTACTGTGTTGAATTAATTTTAGGCTCGCCAGTTGATCTCTCGTCGTTTTTCGTTTACCGGGGGATCAATCAATTTTGACTTTCTCGATATAATCATGACTGTGGGATGCGGACGCGAAAAGTGAATAAGCGAGAAAGTCGAGAGAGAAAGTGTAATCTTCCGCGGGGCTACCGAGAGGCAAACGTTTGATTGGTATTTAATCGAGAGCTCGATCGATTTCGTCTGTAATTAGATCGATTTTATTTCAAATTTTCGACACTCGCGATCCGGAACGAAAGGATCATTCGTTTTTGTCAAACGTCTACGCGCAGGAAAATGTAGCTCGCGCGATAAGATCGATCGTCTTCTGGGGGCTAAAAAACAATTCGGCAAATTCATTGTTGCATTGTAAGGACGAATTTCGTCATTCTTTTGAGTCTGTAAGAACTAAACAATGGCGATTGTACAGGGTCTCTCCGGGGCTCTCTCGTTGTCCCTCGCTCTCCGCGTTTCGTGTGGGTCTCTCTCGAGACTCCCAAAAGCAAAAGTCCAAAGAGTGCTCGCGCTAAAAGCATGCTAATCTCAATTTCTCGGGTGGACGGGCAAGAATGGATCTCGCTCTCTCGTGCGTATGTACATTCGGTACAGACACACGCGGTGCGTGTATTGTGAAGTAGCGAAAAGAGCGATCGGAAAGAAAAGGCACACTCTCGATTGCTCGTCGAACAAAAGGGCGAGGCAAGAAAAAGAAGGATAAACGAGGATGAATCGCGAACGCGAAGCGACCGCGAAGAAAAAACGGATAAAAAGGAACGAAGAAGGACTGGCGAATAAAGAGACGAAATAAAAAGAAGGAAACGTAACAGTCCGTTTGTGCGGACCGACTTCGAGTTCTTCATAAGATCATACATTTGCTTCTTTTTATCTTGCGAACGCTTGAAAAAACGAAATACAATTATTTAAACACCTATTTATATGGGATATTTGTTCGCTCGATGACAAATCATAGTTCGTTTCAGTTACGCTCAATTAAAATATATTTCGTGAGGTTTTACCAAAGTTTTATTTTCACGCGAGGAGAGAGAGAGATCATTAAAAACAGTTTACCGAATCGTTCGAGAGCTCATTTTTTCCACTCATAATTACCGCCTAATTGCTCCTGCAAAGTTCATCTCAGTTTTGCTCAACTTTGTTTTCTTTCATACATGATTTTTTTCATCTTTTTATTCGCTTCACTGCATCGCGCTGACGCATCTTTGGAAACGATTTATTTTTTTTTCCGCGAAACACGAGGCCGCGCACTCATTCTGCGCGATTTTTTATTTTTCTCGCATTCTTAACTCCCGTCAGTTTTGGGAGTCTCGTGCTCCGAATACCAAGAGCCTGAGGAGCAGCCCAGAAACGCTCGTTCGTGTCCCGTTGAAAAACAAACGCCGATTGCTGTTTGTTGACCTCGCCAATTTACCGCGGATGAATCTAAATTCGCCACTTTATTTCATCTCATTCTCGTGTCCTCTATCATTTTCTGAACCCGCTCACTTTTTTCCCTCTTCACATTTTTTATTCTTCATTCTCATATACGAAGGGTGTCCGGGTTACTGCACTTCGCGAATTTGCCGCCTCGAGCCGATCGGCTGGAAAGGAATCGCAGCTCTTTCGCCGCTGCAAACTTGAGATTGAGTAAAGATGATCGAGTCTTTGAGACTGCGTAGCGAGAGGTTTGCGACTGTAGAAAGAAATTCGATCCTCCGTTGCACAGGGCAGCAGCGGCGAGGCTCCGCGCGCCGAAAATCTCGGAATCCCATTCCGATGCCACGTGGATTATATCAACGTTCAGAGATTCTGAGAATCATTTCTAATCGTCAGAGTGGAAGCCTCCATTTTCGACGCCTTTTTTCAAATATTTCTTCTTTTTATTTTCCAAAGGGCGATCTCTCTTCCGTCGAAGCGAGCGCTGCGATTTGACACCGGCGCGGCTGTACGAGGAATCTTCCGAGCATCGTTTGCCGGATGAGTTACGAGCGTGGCTGGAATTTATGCTGCGACCCGCACTCGGAAAGAGCATCATGCTCAAACTGCACGGTTCAAGAGACAAGGATGAGGAACGAAACAATTTTATTTTCTTCACGCAGCCTCGGAATTGCCCCACGATCCCGGGGCGTTATGCTAAAATATCTTTTCACATTGGAATCAATTTAGCTTTCCTCGTTTCTCAATGAGAACGATTTTTAAGCGATTTCAATGCGATCGCTGAATAATCGTCGGCTCAGTGAGGCCCGCAGGCGAATTCATTTGATGAATTACCCGCCGATCGGGTGCGCGTTACTCGAATAAGTAGGTCGACAGATCTTCGCACTAGATCCGGGCATAAAAACTAGAAAAAAATTCCTTCCGAGCTCCGTGACGCAACGAGTCGTCAATGAGTCCTCTAACCGATGACTGAGCATCTCGAAAAATGTGCGCTAAAAAGTTGCATCGCGATTCTCCCATGAATAAAGTCTGCGAGCACGATTTCATTCGAGTAATTCCTATTCCCGACCCACCTGAACAATAATGTTATCCAATTCCAGTGAAAAAATGCCTCCCAACAAAACTTACATATCGCACGAGTTCATTTTCGATCGAACAACGATCGTTCATCGCTTAGCATAATTATCCCATGAGTATGCATACCGCATAACATTTCGATGTGCGAGCCAAGTGCAATGTTGCGAAGTTACGTGGCGACCGATGAAAATAAATAAATAACGACAATGGATGGGTCAGCGATTACATATTTTATTTCTCTCGACAAACCCAAGCCCTTTGGGGCCTGGCAAAATAATCGCCGTACCTGGAACTCGTAACGAGAAACAGTTTTTTACTCGTCCCACCGAAGCAACGTATTCGTGCAATCCTCATGCACACGTCGATAATATTCGCATGCTCAAGATCCAGCGAGATGAGTCTCGGAGCAGGCCAAGAATTGCATCTCGAAGCTCTTGTAACCAGCGAGAGTTTGCGAGTCGCTCTCGATCCACTTGCACTTTCTGCCACGATCCTTTCAGCTTCGTGTGTACAAATACTCGTCCAACGAGTACCGGAATACCCTTCCTGATGCGCTTAATACATCCGAAAGTTGCACGTATATGGGCAGACCTCAATACTGAGATGTCTTCGTCCTCTGTCCTCTAGAACTTTTTCCAACCATTCCAACATCCTCCTCACAAACTGGTATATAGAACACTCCCAACGACTACACTCGATACCATTCGGTGCATAGAGGTCCGTTCAAAACGAGAAGTGGAACAAATCTTCACTCATTTTCGGTCCTGATCGGCATCGCGATCGCAAACGTTCGATTTCCTATAATTTTATCATCTGCTCCAAGCTTTCTTCAAATTCATTTTTCCCAAAATTCGCGTCAGGAGAAAAACTGTCCGGGGCAACGAGTCAATTTTTTTCGTGTTGCGTAAAAACAGGGATTTGTACAGAAACCTCGAAACAGTGATCGAAGGATATTTTTGTGGAGCGCAGAATTTCCCTGGTAAATTTACGACGAGACTGAATGCCTGCAATAATAAAATCTGCAATTTGCACTCTCCGCGTTTTCTCCTTTACGTTTTAATCAACTTCGCTAGTTTCGAATCGAGTCGTGATTAAATCCCAGTTATTTGAACAGCACGATACACCTCGCCCCCGGAGAACTTGTGCTCGAACACATTTTTTCCAGTGATTCCGAGCCTAAATTAGTAACTAACTGAACAAATATGATTCTGAATGGATCTGTATATACACAGCGGAGGAGAAGAGGATCGACAAATGTTTACGAGGTATCGAGTTTCGTTAAAAACCAATAGCGCGCGGTGTACACGATCCTCCAAGTAGAGAAGTACATCGATGAGGCAGACTCGCTTGCTCGCTTGTCTACATAAATATTGAAATATATTATGTGCCGTACAGAGATCTCTCGGGGTCCAATACTCGGAGGAGCGCTTGCAGTTTAGCTCCTTATTTCCGGTTTCGCGTAGGCTAAGCTCCGAGTGCGAGAGGCCAGCTTATAGTTTCGTGTCAGTTTATGTACGCGTTTATACATGCTCATGCGCGCATGTAAGTCTATTGGATGAGTACATACATGTAGCTATAGCCACGTGAGTCTCGTGTATGTAAATGTTTGGACAGGAGAACAGCAGCAGTGCGGAGAACTTTGCGTCACATATTCGTATTTTTACGAGGGCGTATGGGGCTTTTCGAATTGGTTGAAGGAGCGGGCTGGACCTTTGGTAAAGAAGGTCCGAAAAAGTGTGAGTTTTCGATCGTAAATTAACGAGGATTCTGGTTGGTTTGGTACGACTGAAAATTCATTGGTCGGCTCCCATCCGTTTTGGGTTCGAGTCGAAATGGAAGATTTAAAATCTGGCCGGTTTGAGACGGAGCAACCTTTGTTAGCTCTGCGTCGTTATGCTCTCGTACCCAGGCTCTAAGAAGCTTGGATATTTGCGGGTGAATATGAAGAGAAAAGCCCGACGTGTGGGCACTTACTTCTGCGGTTTAAAAGCGTGATTGTTCGAACCGCACATGACTACGTATAAATATATCGAGATCCATATCCACGTGATTCTTATATACTATTCCAGTGGATACAGACATAGAAATACGTAGGTATGCCTCCCTATGGGAATTTCTGAGTTTCATTTATTACATTGTTGTATTAGATATCTCGGAATACCTCGGGTACCCTCATTACTGCAATTTTCCTCAATCTTTTTTTCACTTTCATGACGAAACGGGGAGCAGCGTACGAGTATTGGATCGAGCCCGGCTCAAAAAGCAAAAGTTTAACGAAACAGTCGTTTTTCCTTGCCCCATTCAATGACCGTGAGAAAACGAGCGTTCCGGCTCTTTTCACGAACTTTGAATCTAAGAGTAGAAAAAATGAATTGAGCTCAGTTTAAAAAGCTGCGAGGTCCGACGCCACGGGCGAGTCGCTTTTCCTCCCCTCATTGAACGGCTGTAAAAAACCAAATTTGCAAACAGCTTCGTTTGCTTCAATTGTTTTTACTGTTTTATTTTTATCATTTTTCTAATGGACTTTGCAAACTTTCAGAAGACAAATTTTCAAAAAAATGATACACTTTTTGCAATTGTTTTGCAAACGATGAAATTTGACGAATCTCGTGTTTGAATTTGACTGAAGTCGTTTCTCAATGTTGGTTCGACATTTTCTTTCGTTTCTCCAGAAATACGTGTGCGGTGAATGGGGCATACGAAACACGCGCGCGCGCGTGTGTGTGTGTGTGTGTGTGCGTGTGCGCGTGCTCAGAGAATGTTGTCCCCGACGCCCGTTCGCCACTGCACAGTGGCTGTGGATGCATATAAAACGAGTGAGTTGGAGGATAGCTGGTAACTGCGTATGCAGCATCCTGTGCACCTGTACGTATAAATATACACATAAACCCTCGTTTATAAATATATACATAGCAGGGAGAGCGCTCGAAGTGCAATTTTTTAAAGCCGCTTGTCGTTAACCCAAATTCGTCGTGTATTACTCGCCTGGTGGAGTTAACACACATTGAGGAGACGGTAAAGCATCGCAATTCCAGTGTGTCCTCTATTAGGGCTCATCAAATGCCACGACGAGGAGTGGCCTACCAACCGGTAATTTATAACGTCGCGGCGCAGACCGCCACACAGTGATCAACCTCGAGAAACGATCGGGGAGATTGTAAATGCGCTTGGATATCGCAAATTGCTCGTATACGTACACAGAAAATATCGTTTTTTGATACGAAAACGATGCAATTGCTGCACTAAACATTCTGCTTTTCCACGTGCCACTGACGCGCCGAACGCGCCGTTTTCTAAACTCGCATTCGTCACGAAATAAAACGTCGTTTATAAAAGTGAAAATAAAAATAAAAAACGTTGTTTTAAATGACAAATCATTTTCTCGCTCAACAAAAAATCCGAATCCGGCACACTTTTGATCGCAGCTGGATTTTGTGCGCGGACAAAGTATCTTTTCGCAGTACACGCGGCCGTTGATGGCAATTTCCATTGAATTTGACAAAAAAGAATTTCACCGTAGAGCGGCGATAGGCTGAACGTCTCGGTATCGTTGAAACACATATTTGAAAATACTTCAAATACTCGTGACTTCGACGTAAGTGATATTTTTACTTCGAGTTGCAACTTCAAATGTTACTTTGGCGGAAGATTCTTCAAAAAAGTATAACGAAAATTCGTTCGTGTTATACAAAAATGTGAAGAAGTTTCATAACGTCGAATCGTATTTACATAAATATATATAACGCATTTAATTACGTTGTGCAAGACGGTAGAGCTCGAAGAATATCGCGATTGAGTCGCACTCGTGTCATGAACGGAGGAAAGTAAGCTTGTAATAAATAGTTGTTAAAGCTGGTCGGTGGGCGTTTTGATTTTAAAGCTCGACGAAACGCGATGATAATGGGGGAGGGAGGTTTAAATTGCGAGGGATCCTCATTTTATGTTCATAAAAATGCTCGTTGCTCTTGCTGCGCGCGGCTTCGGTACATATGTACTTGGTAGGCATGTATATACATACAGACACTGTATGAAGACGCTACTCAACGCCTTCACGCGTTGTCAAATGCATCGGATGCTCGGATAACAAAAATAAAGGATATTTGCAGTTTGTGTACATGTGTGCGTACGTACGTGGCGCGAGTGTACCGGTTGAATGTATATAATCACGTTGTGGGGCCGTTGCTATTTATAGCGAGTGGTGCTTTCACCTCGTGGGTCCATCCTTGTCCTTTTCACTCGCTTCGTCTTCGTTTTGCCTGCTTCTGCTTCTTCTTCTTCTTCTTCTTCTTCTTGGTCTCCTCGAGAAAATTAGAAGGATTTCGCGTGAGAGGCCTTTTGAGTGTTACACCTTGCGGGTTTTTATAGCGTCTCTTGTTACCGCTGGACCCTCGGGATCCTCTTGGCCCACGCACGCCATTATCCTCCCCCCCCCCCCCCCCCCGCGCAACCAAACTTTCAGCCCGATCCTTCCATTAAAAACTTTTGTATGACTAAAAAATAATAATGACCACTTATCGAGTATATTTACACATGAGAGACCGCGTATAAATTTGTAAAATTATGCGCAACGCCGTTTTTTTGGGATTTTACTCGGTGGCTAACGACGCCGGGTATAAGACAATTAAAAATGCTCTGACAACGGAATCTGCGGAGCGGAGCTACTTTTCCCTTCATTTCTCAATCGGGATATGGACTTTGGATCGAAAGAAACTGTGAAATGGTCGGATTCACGATATGGAATTCCCGGCGTGCACACGGGGTTGATTCGACGAAGTATTCGTTCGATCGAGGATCGTGGCGAAGGAAACGGAGTTTGTTGACTCGACTGATCTTTCGTTGAATCTTGCGTTTTCGAGGCGGTGAGCAAAGTTTATTTGAGGACGCTATAAGTCGAGGGATTGAATTCAACGGAATTTGGGTTTTTTCAGAAATTTCATCGCCTTCCCGACGCGATTAGTTATTGGTTCAGCAAAACTCAATCGACACATTTTTACTTAGCTCGTGCACGTTTTTTCCTGAGCTTAATCGACGTGCGCATTTAAGGCGAAGCAGGAACGATCTCCTTAGCGATCGTACTAGTCGGACCGGTACCGGACGCAACCACTATTTTTCCACTTGCCCATACGTGATTTACGGCTGCGTGCTTTTTTGCGAGAAAAATCGTTTGAGGAACTCAGCCATTCCGGGGACGAGGGAAGGGAAGGAAAAAAATTCCGGAGAGTTCTCGACGTTGGAAAGTCGTAAACGAAAATTGGCGTGAAATTCATATATCGAGGGCCACATGTGGAAGCCTGATATTTCGAGGTTTAAAGAGGTCTCAAGTACGCCAAGATTTTTTACCGCTCACCAGACACCGAGGGGATCTTGCTTGCGAGCGTGTAAGACGATTTCAGAGCAAGTTAAATGCGCAAACGAGATTATGCCAAGGAAAAGTATGCGTGCGCGTGCTGAGATTGTGCGCTGCATTTCTACTGCGTGCATGTACATATATTTGTGGGTGAACGCGAGGTAATGGGCGCAGAACCGGGGGAAGATAAGAGCGGAGGACAGACCGAGAAAAGAGGGGAAAAAATTAAAAAAAAAAAAAAAAAAAAAAAACATGAAAATGGGAGTCCTTCGAGAGTTTCCGAGACAAAAGGACTTTATTGCTTGGTAGTTATATTCATACATATATTGTATATTTATATATACACGAAACAAGGGCTGGGTTGACCACTTCGTGGACAGGACCGCGTTCACCACTATTTCTCGGTCGCTCGAGGGAATCGAGAATATGGAACTCAAGGCTGAGATCCGGACACCGCAAAGGAGAAAGGCAGATCCAACAGGAGGAGTAGAAAATAAAAAAAAAAAAAAAAAAAAAAAAAAAACGAGGAAAGAAAAAAATGGAAAAGAAAAAAGAAGAAAATGAACTCGAGTGACCTTCAACGGCCTTGGGCTCTAGGCGACTCGACGACTCTCACAGCCTCCGCGAGATCAGGAACCGACTGCGCGAGCGAGAGGGGCCACGAGAGGGAGAAGAGCGAGACGCAAGGATTTCCCTTTCGTCTTATGCGGTTTTTAACCCTGAAACGCATTTCTGCGAGCCTCCCGTATGGCGGCTCTCGCAGCGCGTGATGCACCAATCCTCCCGGATCTTCCAAGTTTCTTTGTCAAGCCAATTTCACCCTCCCCCCGCGCGCTGAATTTTACTCTTTTCTCTCTCATCCGCGATATTAATGTGCTTGCACTTTTCATTTTCTCATGATTTGCTATTCCTGCGACGCTGGGCACGGCTTTCAATGAACGTGTTTCCAACCGAGTGCTCAGGATCTCAAGAGACGATGCTAAATTTCAAGGAACGTTGAAGCGACTTTGCTTCGCCGAGTTTCGACGCGTCTCATCTTTGCGACTGTCCCCATCGGTCCTCACGTTTCCTTCACCAAAGCGAATGAGTTTACGTAAAAAATGAAAATATTATAGAAATAACGTTTTTTCAGCAGGAAACGTTGTACTTTTTGCTCTTATACTCCGTCGTCTCACTTCTCTCGTTATGATTATCATTGTAACGATTATTATTATTGTTACATTACGTCTGACTTATCATCACGATCGTTAGAGAGTGGAAAAGTTGGCCGACTTTTTTTTCTCACGCGGCATACATACGCGGGCGGGAGAGAGCTCGTGAAAAAAACTTTTCACCGACGTACGCGGCTACACCTCTGGAACAGTATACGCGCGAGAATATATCTCCCCGCTGACGGCAAACCACGGTAGCGAGTACCCCGAGTTTCTGCAGCTCTCGCGCGCGTTCCCTCCGAAATCCCATTAACTTAATTGTTCCCGGTCAGAGGGAACATTAGCAAACAATGATACAGCGAGTAAACTCGCGAGAGTCATTCGCGCGCTTGCAAACGAAAGTTTCCAATCCTCTCGCGTTTCGTTTCTTTCGACTATTGTCACTGAGACTTGACTGTTGGATGGGACGCGGGGGCGGGACATTGGAAAATGGAAAAAAATGGGTCTTGGTGCCCGAACGCATGTGCGACAAAACGTTCTTCAATATAACAAAAGTCCGAAGAAACAAAGTCAGTTAACGTTTCATTGCAAAATCCGTCACCGTAAAATTCGCTTCCCACGGAGCTTCGCGAGCCTTTTCAATAAAGATAAAATAACAATAGCAATTACTTAAAAATCTCGTGTCTTTCGCAAGTGCCTCGTAATCTTATCTCCAGGGAATAACGTGACGCGGACTCTTTTTGTAACGCAGCATGCACGTCTGGGTCCAGCCAGCGGGCGGAGTGGAAAAATCCTCGAGTTATCTCGATCTTGTGGGGTTTATATTATTTAAGTGGACGTCCGGAAGTTACGATTCGGCGATAACGTCCGGCTCGTGTGTGTCCGTGCATGCTGTCAAAGCGTTCTCTCTCCCTTTCCGCGTATTTCTTTCTCCCTCCGCGTACACACGTACGTGAATATTTTCATATCTGTAGGTACACGATTGCGAATGGTGAAGCCGGTATAAATCGGGATTGAGGCAACGGAAGGGCAGCCCGCGAGGTAATTTAGTGCCCGGAGGGCCCTCGGTTACGCCCTTTTCGTGCGCGACAACGCGCCCACACATGCTCAAGTGCCTGTACGTATTAAAAGCTGCGAGTTAACCGGTCTTTCGTGTATGGTTACTCGTCGGTAACACACCAGAATCTGAGGATGGCCATCATCGCCAATATAGCAGGCTTTTAATCCGCGGCGGCTCGCGCGCGCGAGCTAACGCTGCCGTGTATAACTCTCGCCGCGGGAGTTACGCCGAATCGGCTGTACACAGGCGGGAAGAGAAAGGAATATACTGCAATTCGCGCATATACGTGGCTCCGATCCGACACTCGGCGCGAGCACATATAAAATCCAAGTATTAGGTGTACCTCTCGACGTGTACGTACGTTTACGTACCGCGGCGCGCATCTGTACTCGTGTGTATTTGCAGGCAACATATGCCACGGAGAAAAAGTGCAAAGCTCTCGCACGTGCGTTGTATCCCCTTCGCATAAGATTTTATAATAATATTCCTCGTACGCGTATATATCCCTCGGTGCAATTCCTCGAGAGCAATATCTTCCCTCCGAGGCTTTATAGCACAGTCATATAAAGTATCCGAGTATATGCTACGAACGCTTCTCCCGTACGTGTGTGTATATGCGCGCCGGGCATACGCCGTCGAAAGATTTAACGCCAAGTATTCGCGCGAGGGCGCGCGCGGAGACGATCCCCTCGAATTCTTCGCCGGGCGCAACGCGCGCCCGATCATTGTTCCGAGCAAATACTCGACGCCGGCAACAAGCTCATTACTGCTTTGTGCGTCACACTCCAACCGACTCTAATGATACCTTAAGCCTCGCAATTATAAACTTGAGAATTTGGCACGAAACGAGTCATTCTCCGGCGAGAATACGCACGCCCCCGGAGCTCCGCGCTTCGTCTAATAACTCGACGACTCTCCGACGCGCTGAACTACTGCACTTTGGACTGTTAAAAGTTACGCTCGAATTTACGATCGTACGATACCCTCTCGCAGGCTTGACGGGGGCGAATATCGTACAAGTGTAAGGAAGTCTCGTGAAATTTTATATTCCGGACAATAAATTATCGCCATTTGCCTTAAATTTGCAACGCTCGTTCCTCGATTCTTCTTTCCTGATGAAATTAGGCTCGTTTTTACTAGTTTTTTTTTTTTTTTTTTTTTTTTTCACGTACGTGAAAATCTCGTCGAACATTGCCGCTTTGTGTTGCTCTTTGTGTTTATGTTTTTGCGCGAAAAAAAGAAGCGCCAAGCCAGGGGAAAAAAGTTGTCTCGCGGTCGCCGCGACTAAACGCGAGACGACGTCGACGAAAACTCCTTTCATATTTTCACTCTTCAATTACGAGACACCCGTACACCTCCGGGGCTTTTATATAACGCGAGAAGTCGCGGAACGAGCGAACGAGCTCACGGATTTCATAATGTATACTCCCGACGAGGGGTTGCGAGCGAGCGAAAGAGGCCGAAGTTTGCGCCAAACTTCTTGCTCACTTTGCACGAACGCGCTGTAGCACTCGCGTGCTTCCCGGGCTTGCGTGGCTCAACGAATTATCGGTACGAGGCATGCCGTTCGAAAACCCAAATATCAAGGTATACAGACGAAAAAATCTCCGCAACGATCCGGAATTATCGATGAGCGAAGAAGAAACGTCGGAAATTCATTAATTTATGATAATTTTTCTTCGTCGCTTTCCCATTCAACATATCCGAGGAACTAAAGTACCAACGTCACTTTCTATTGTTTTCAAATTACTGTCAATCTTGTCGCAATCACCCATCAATTATCGTCGAGCAACCTTGCTTGTCTGCATTCCAACGGAGTCAAAGTGCAAGTGAAAAACGAATAAATTTAACATCGTTTTAATGGAGTATCAAAATCATTCTTGTGAGTGGGGAAAAAGTTTTGTTAATCGAACAAAATCCATTCAGTTGAACGACAAGGAGGATCCGAAGATTTTATTTTTGAAATATCAAACGATTCAGTTCATTCGACACACGGAAGAGTCGCATCCGCTTCCCTTCCGCCCAACTCAACAGATTTTGTTCGACGTTTTTTTCTCAGTGCCCATTATTCGATATATGTTTAAAGAACGATCCCAAATACGAAATAGAATTGGCCAAGTGGTTACGCGTGTTCATAAATTTATTCAGAGTCTTTCTATTCGTAAAAGTATGAGAAGAAAAATCACGGTGAAATGTAATGTAATGAATAAGGATGAATGGTACGTGACTTTGAAGCACGCACTCGACATCTGCATTCTCGATTTCTCAAATCAATATACATACATTAGACGTATCTTACGTAGCAGCCCTGTACATATGTGGAGCACGATAAAATCCACACCTTTAACGTGTCGAAATGTATAACTCGATCCTGCACGATGACGAGTCGTAAAAAATTCTTGAGCAATTGACAACTCGCGTGGTGCGCGCGCGCGTGTGTGTTACGAATGAAAATCGATTCGATTCCAGCGCTGCGATCTTGAACCGAGCAGGATACCGGAGAAACTCGTCCCCAGCGAGTGCGTTGCCTCGATTCATATCCGGTCGAGGGTATTTGATGACTCAAGAAATCTAGTGGAAAAAACGGCATTTTCTAATGTCACCGCAGCGAGGTGCGATATTAATAACTGATGAAATCTCCGTTCGCTTTGGCATCGAGAGAGAAAAAGCCGGCCACTCTCGTGTCCGGGTGCTTTGCATTTTAGAGGAATTCACTAGCCCCAGCCGGTGTCCCGAGACAACCGGATGTCAGTTGAACGAGCACCGAGTGGGAGACCTTGAAAAAAGGATCCCGGCAAGTGTGAAGTGCGAGACACGATCATCCTCGAGGCCGAAAGGCTACGTCACTTCGACGATCCCCTTTCAACTTCTTCGGGAATCCCGCCTTAATCGTTTGTCATACATTTTCCAGCTACCGAGATCTTCCCAAATTGGCATTCGGCCAATTGCGTCATTTTCACGTCAGCTTGTTAGGTGGAGCAAGGAAAGGTCAAGGCGATTCTTCAAACAATTGTATTCCCTCAAGTTCGTAACAGTTTTCTTCATGTTCTTACACTTCAATTTCACGTCCTCATTTCCGCTGTGATAGCACTCGAAAATTACTGCATTAAATATTAAAAGTGAATACAACGAAACTTTGTGGGAAAAGAATTTTAATGAATCCGCCGATAAATTCACAGCTCAGTACGAAAGAAACCTTTTAATGGGATTAAAACAATCTTGTTGAGCGACCATATCTTAGAGGCATAAATAAGTGAATCATTTTTAATTGACGTTTTTCGGTGGAGATTATTCGCTCGGCGAGTTTCCAGGCGAATTATTTTTCATCGCGAGTGGCCAGCGGCAAGTACGATCTCGATACTTGTTTTTCGGTTGGAATGTGCACCGGGGACGGAAACGATTCGATAAAAAGGGCCGTAAAGGACGAATCTTATCAGCGGGGACTGGAGTATGAAAAGGGATAAACAGTGGGGTGGCGAAAAAAAAGAGAACGAGAGAGAGAGAGAGAAAAAAAGGGAGCCGTTTTCTGACTCGCCAGAAGTTTATTAAGCAGCCGAACGCGTTTCAGATATTTTTAGCGATCTCGAGAGAGCCATCGACCAGGATCATCGGAGGGCATCGTGCTCAACGGAATGAAATTCACCAAAGAAATATCGTTCGGGTTCGGTAGCGCAGGGTCATCGACATTTTACATACGTTCACACTCGTGTGTGTACCACTTTTTTACAACGATAACAAAAAACTCGGAAAGTATAGTAATTACAGAAAAAAACGATATTATGTCATGTTATCCTATCCTCCGAGCTCCGCCGTCGATCTTCATAGCGATTTAATGGACCGAATGAAGTCTGAGGTCACCGGACTTAAGGCTGCCCATTTTGGGGGCCAATCTCGTTGAACGGTAAGCCCAATTTAACGAAACGTTGCAAGATCTTTTTCAACGGGTACTCAAAAGAGGGAATATTCGTTGGACAAAATGCCAGAATTTTTCGTGACTTTTGTTTTTTTCACATGAAAAATTCGAGAATTGAATCCGTCAAAGCAAATCGAATTGGAACTTAGAATTTTTTTAAACAAACAAAAGTTCTTTTTCCCCTCATTATATGAGGCTTCACAATCGTTATGATTATTTTTACGATAATTCTTCGAAACCATGCATATTTGGGGGGAGAAAAAAAATCGACCGAAACGATGAGGAACCCGATGAGGAAGCAAAAACGTAAAATTGCCTTTTTCTAACGTTGAAAAAACGGTTTGCAGGAAAAAATGAATGTTAATGGGAAACAATGGGCCAACAAAGTGAAGATTCGAGCGAGTTCGCGAGAGAAGCAGGCGACTATCGTTACGATACGTAAGTAGGTACATGCAGCGGCTTACAGCGACGGTGCACGGGGCCCGAGCCGAGTTTAACTTTCCCTTTTGACGGATCCTCTCGCGCTGGCTTCTCTCGCGGCATGTTCTGCTGTTTTTGTACGAGAGCAGGCTTCGAGTTCCAGCGGCATCGAGAGGTATGTATAAAGTTTGTCGGAGTAATGACGCGACCTCGAGGACGATTCGCCACCGTTTTCGATGGGATCGCGGGCACTTCAACTGGGTCTTGGATTCGAAGGGGGGGGACGGTGCGGATATACCGATGCGAAGCGATCGATCGGAGGCCACGACGGCAGCCCACATTGTTCGCCGCGTGAAAATCACGTGGGTTACGGTCTTTTGTTCCCTCGCGAGATCGTAGTGAATTGTATCCGGTTATGTACCGGTCCTGGATCGAAAAAATGAGTAAAGGGATAGAAAATGCGTCACGCGAATTAATCGCGCGAGTCGCGAGAGCGATCGGTTCGTTGCAAATCGGCTTTAAGAGGCTGCAAGTTTGTGTAGGAACAGCCGATCGGAAATTTTTCCTCAGACAGGTGGCTTTCACTTGTGCACGAAGGAACTTCCATCAAGAAAGTGCGTGCACTCTTTCTCCTCGTTTTTATCGTTTTATTTTCATTTTTATTTTTTCAGAATATTATAAAAAAGAAGAATTTATAACCTCCTGTTTTCTGAAGGCCGATTCTCTCGCGCGTCTTCCGTTGCGCCATACACGCTTCGGGGCTTCGATCGGCACGTCTTATCCCCTGCACGCTCTCACTTCTCGCGCGCTCTCTCCCTCTCTCCCTCTATCGTTCAGCGTGTGATACGCGCCGGAGGAGCGACGACACCTCGAATCGAGGATCCACACGCGGCTAAAGTTTCAATCGAATATATTCACGAATCGCTTACCGATTCATAACCTTTTCTTTTTCCTCTCTTTTTTACGACTCGAGAATTTCAGTTTAGAAAGTTTCGGATCACTATTTCGCGTCCACTTTGTGTTTTTTCACGAGGCTTTTAGAAACGGTCGCAAGACTCCGTACAGAGCAGCCGATTATCGAGCGTCGCTTCGACTTTGCTTATTCATCTTTGTCGAATGAAAGCTCTGAACATTTCTCCTCCCGATACCGGGATTCGCAATCTTCGCACGGCTATCGCTTTTATATCGGTTAAGGTCGCGGTCCAAGCGAACGGGAATTTTCTCCTGGAAGTGAGCTATTAGTGGCCGCGGCAAAACATTAAACGCAAAAAAATAGGCGTGAAACTACGGATGACAAAAAATCGGCAAAACGAGTCTCTATACAGAAATTGGCCGAAGATTGCTGCGCGCGGGACTCCTCGTGAATATATGTACAGGTAGAAGCGCGCGAGGCTGCTGTGGCAAGCGAATCGCGTCAGAATTTCCCTGAAACAGCTAGCTTTCACTTCTTACGGGGCTCGAGTAGCACGCCGCAGAATGCTACTAAGCTTATACCGTCACTTTGTCTGTGTACATGCACTTGTACAGGCTCTTTCGATCTCAATCATCTTCGCAATTCTTTCTTTTCATATAATCCTTTTTTTTTTATCCATTCGCATTTCCAATCGATGTCAGATTCTCGATAATCGTAACAACATAAAAAATACCAAACTCGTGATCATCCGCTCTCGTCGTGCTTTCTTAAAAGTTCATTTGGTTTTCGACGATTTGTTAAAAGATGAGAAAATTCATATTGCTTTTCATGCAATATTTTTCAAACTTCGGTTACTAAAAACACCGTCGTTACGCCCAATCATACTGATACGAAACGTAAAAACCCGTGGTGTGGAGCGAAACGAGCGCATTCGTACCTGAAAAACGATTTTTCGAAGTCTGAAATCAATATTTTTAGTTAAAAATCAATTTTTCGAGGCGTGCGAGGTATTTCCAGGTGAAAATCGATCGATAATTTTTGTTCGCGATTGAGTTTCGTCGTTTCAGATAATTATTCTTGGCTGGAGGGACCGAAGCGAGCGGAAATTGCGTTGATACTTGGAAGGATTGATCAAGTTCTGATTTTTTTCCTCATTTTTTATTATCGCGTTTCTGCTCCGCGTCGACTCGACTCGGAAGGGCCGATGTAGAGACGGAGATTGCTCTCCTGGCAATATTTATATACGTATATATATATTGTAATAATAGTTAGTGCCGGGAGCGTGAAGTCGACGGTGCGCAACACACATTCAAGAGGTGCGAGAGTGCACATGCACCGACTTACAGACCTACAGAGAGCGGCACGGAGGCAGTATCATTATATACACTCGCTATAATTCTCGGTGGAGTTCTATTACAGCGAAGCTTGTTCGCGCTCATTCTCCAGCTCTTCGGCATGAGAGACGAAAGCGAAAAAAAAGGATCAATTTAAATGAAACGAAAATAATTGAGAAGCTGAATTAACTTGATTAATCATATATTACAGTAATTTTCATTGCAAATTGCTTATCCTCCGTGCATACAATTTTAATTCAAATAAATGGATATTCGTATTATGCAAAAAATAATGAAATTACATTGATTCACAAACGAACACATTTATTTATTTGAATTCGAACAGGACTGGACAGACGAATATGGAAAGCGTCGAGTGAATTTGGATTTTTGTAAACATTCGAAAAACCAAAGTGACCTGTGCAACTTGGATACGCAAAATTTTCAGCACTTTCGTAATTTTTCACTCAAAATAACTGCTGTGTCACGGCTCCCAAGTGCTTCTCGTTCTTTCCGCTAAAAATTGCGCCACCGAAGTTATAATTACGATTGTTTTAATCCGGAGGGAGAAAAACTAAATGGAATTACGACATTTGCGAACTACGTCGAGATAAGCCTCGTACCGATTGTACAGGGTTAATTATAGCACGTCGGATTTAAACTTCGAAATGCGCCCAGCTCGAAGAATCGAAGAGTTGCATGCGAAAAGGAACGAGGAGCGAGCAAGAGAGAGAGAGAGAGAGAGATTTGAACGAGTGGGGACCGCTGATGCTGGGCTTCTCTCGCGGCTCTCTGACCGCCCAGAGATTTCAACGAGTGGAATAAGAAACTGGTTATGCACGGACGCGCCCGTTCCAGTGTAGGCTGTCCTATGGGCCATTCTTATTTATATATATATATATATGTGTGTATATATAACAATGTATATGCAAATACAGATATAGTTGCAAAGAAGAAAACACTTTTGTTTCCATTATTTTTTGTCTCTCTCTCTCCCTCCCCCTGCTCGCGTCGATCCTGGCATTTCTCTTCCATCCTTCTTTTTATCAATTTCTTTTCCTTTTTATTATCTCTCCGTCTCTATAGATACACGCACATACCGCTCGTTTCCATTCCGATCATCGCTCCTTCTTTTATCTTCGCACAAAATCCTCCCCTGCTCATTCTCTCCCTTTTCCCATTCTCTCGTTCCACTCGGTTTCTCTTCATATACATCAAATTAGCATAGACTTTATTTAATAATAAAATTTCAACGAAGCCTCTCCTCACTTTCTCAACGGAATTGTTGCGTCTTCGCCAATTGCTATTTAATCATCGGATTTCATTATTGATTTATAATGCTTCGCTATCGCTTGATTTTATCAGCGTTATTGATAGCAATCGATTCGAGATATTGAAGCTTCGCGCGATTGGACTCGAAAGAAGTCTCATCTGTCGATGATTTATTGTTTCCCGCCGATAACTCAATCTTGAAGTTTACAAACGCACACCGAGAAAACCACTCGTCGAACAAAACCCAGTTGGACATGAATTGGTGCTGCGGATTCGACGGTTATTTTTATTTGAACAAACCGAATGCTTTGACATGGAAAAACAAAAATTTAGTTGAATCCACCAGATTTTTTGTCGATCCAATGAATTTACTACTACGAAAATTTTTTTCTTGCTCAACACGTGAATTTAATTGATAAAATATGAAAATTTTTCAAATATTGAAATAAATGGAATTTATCACGAGGCAGATTCATACCTGCGACGTTAGAGCATCAAAATGACTTCGCAATCGCGGCTTTTACTGCGTGCATAATTAATCGAAGGTTTTATTCTCTATTGCATCTTCTCTCGATTGAGCCACGCTTCCATCAACACAAACGTCGGATTAACGCGAACGTTTTTGAAAACGATTCTCCGCGGGATGGAGTGACCGATGGGTATGTACGCACAGCTTGTTGAATAATAAGCTTCCTTAATATCTAGGGCGAAAGAAATCGAGAGAAATCCAATGTGCTTAGATGCGTTGAGCGAGGAGCCACGAGAATTTCCTCTGGTTACAGCACACACTCGCGCGCGCGCGAGGGAATCTCATTTGATCTTTCTCTCGTCTCGGGCCCGCAGAGAAGTAGACTCAGCGCGTAATTTCACACTCTCTCGTCTTCGTTAACAGAGGACGAGGCTCTTCTTACCCTTAACACGAGAATTTAGTACGTAAAACTCGTTTGTGACACACTCTTAGCTCGCGAGTGCGATTTATCGAGAGAAGGACCAGTGTCCTCGTTTACTTTTCCTCACGTTTCCGTGGAAGCTCGTGCTTCTAATAGTTAATCGGAAGACTATGCAAATATGCGTTAACACACCAACACACGCTCCTCGCGTCTGTCTGGCTGCGTGCGAATGTGTACATTCGAACGCCGCGAGAGAGTCTCGTCATCGTAACTCGTACTCGAGTATTCATAGCGCGAGCAAACGAGCCTCGAGAAAATATGTACCGTTAACGATCGAGCGAGCTCGCTCGTTCTATATCGTGCATTGTACCAGCCATCTATTCGCCACGTCGAATCGTTACATTAAAACCATTAAATCCACAGTTGCATCAGTGCTTCGCCATATTCGTATTCCGGACTAAATATCTGCTCCAATTATTCCCCATTCAATTCTGACATTTATATTTAATTAGCATGCGTTTCCGTTGATCGAACATCCGGACTTTGTCGAAGCCTCTCGACCTTAATTCTTACGTTCTCATTAATGGAACTTTGGCTCCATAGATTGAGCTCATTCGCCAGCTTTCTTGGCCTCGGATCAGACGGAAGATGATCGTGTTCTAATCATGTCCCATAAATCCCCAGAAAAATCATCGTCGACGACAGTCAAAAGTGCTCATCGCTCGGAGAGCGATTTCTTCGGCTCCGATCGGCAATTTCGACTCGTCAGATATTTTGTCCCGAAAAGAGGCTCAAGTTTGGGGGAAAGCAAAATTTCGTGCAAACATCCTGTTCGATACCCAGATTTGAATGACGGTTACGAAACAAATGGATTTCGGAGCCGCGTTGCACTAAAGAGCGACGAAAACGTGGCTTACCGTCTTGAGGGATAGTAAAAAAATGAGCTGTGAACGGTTTTCGTGTTATTCAAATGAGACAAGGTGGAATTGGCTAACCGAAGTGAAGGACGAAATATTAACGGTTATTAAAACGTAGAGCAATTGGCGGCGGCGCGGCGAGGGGTCAGTAACTGGCACCCTCGCCTTATAGAGCGATATTATTGCGGACATGAAGTGTGTGCGTGGTGTGGTTACATACCTTTGCGAGGTGACAGGAGATCTGGACGTAGGCGTCGTAGCGCCTTCACCGCAATATGGTCCCCTCTTAGGGTTCGAAGCGTTCTCTCAAACCTCGTAAGATGTCAAATATTTTCGTGTTTCCTGGTATCACCGATAGCTTCCATAATCTATTGAGCAACGGCGTTGTTCCTCTTCAGGATTCACAGAGCGGCAAAAACGCGAGTAAAACAAAACGGTTGCGTTGGAGCATGAGAAAGGAGAAAACACACAAAAAGTTGGAGCGGAAATTCGGTGGAAACGAGGACTGCGACAGGCTTCGAGAAAGTATCCTGAATTTCGTTCCTCTCAATTCACTGGAAAACTCGGTTGGTATCACTTGACAAAAATTCTATCAACAGCACTATTTCGTATGAGAAACAAAGTAGAATAAACGCGCGAACGGTTCACGTCACTGTTATTCTTAAAAATTCTTCAAAATCTGTGGCACGTTAAACGAGCGCGAGCACTTTGCAGCGACATAAATTTGCGCGAAGGAAATGAAACGCGGGGAAAAGCCGAGAGTCAAATTTCCGCGGGTTCTGTCCCTCCCTTTCGCCCCTCGCAGTTGTGTTTCCTCGTCGTTTTTAATCTATCCGGACATTGAGTGCGGACAAGATCGTCGCGAAGATTCGGAGAGTCTCTCCTCCTTTGAGTCTGGAGCGGGACACGCGCGCGCGCGGAGACAGCTTTGCCGTGAGTGAGAGTTACAAGAGACGTTCACCATGTTGGTGAACGCGGGCGCGCGCGTTCACTCAAACAGCAACGAAAAGTTTGCGCCAATGGTGTGGGTAAGCCCGGAGTGGTGAACGGCCCGCGCATGCGCCGTTATCCGCGGGTAGCCTGTGAGCTCTTTGCCCGGAAAGCCCTCGTAGCTTCAAATATTGCTCGATTATAATGAAAAAGGCGTATACGAGGCTTGGTCGCTAATCGAGGCTCCAGGGAGGTAAAATTTCAAAAATCACGCGCATCGCTTTGTCCGTGAAACAAGAGGGCGTGGGTCAATAGACACCGTTCGTTAGATCATCGTGTAGCCTTTTTTTATTTTCTCGCTGACTATATAATAACTGTCCAAACACAGATATAAACGCGTACAAATAACTGTCGAAGGAATGGGCCGGAAGCGCTAGGATGGAACCGTAATCCAAGGTCGCTCGAGCTCTTTCATCTCTCCATTTACAATGGGACGATTATTTATTTGTATTCGTATATTCTCGTATGTGAGTAGACGTAGGTGTGCAGAAAATTTGATATCCGTAACTACTGGGTGAGAGGAGGGGCTCGAGGCATGTTGTTCGCTGGCTGCTCATGTACGCGCCTTTTTCCCTTTCCTGCTTGGCGCACTCTCGCGGGTTCGGCTCGCGCGGGCTCCGTGACGTCAGAAATAGGACAAGGCGCTAGTGGCCTTTGGCTCTATATATCCTACCTTCTTATCCTACGAAACCGTGGGAGGGATCGCGCACGATGTAAGCAAGCTAGAGAGAGAGAGAGAGAGAGAGAGACGCAGCGGCCGCGGCGAGGGGCGAGAGAATCCCAACACTCCGAGAGCGGAGCTGCACATAAAAGCGACAGAGCCACACAGCTCAACAGAACACACGGTAAAAGTAGCGACGGCTAAACTCGAGAGTCCGGACGCGCGCGGTGAACGGAGAGGAATGAAGAGAGGGGCCACTGAACTGTCTTGATTTTACCTCCCTCTCTCTCTCTCTCTCTCATTCTTTTTTGCTCTCTGCTCGTGGTCGCGACTTCTCGTCCCCTCCGCCTCCGCTCTTCGCCCGACACGTTCCTCGTCTTGTCTGATCTGCACTGGACCTCCACTACTCACTTCTATTATGTATATTTATATATGTCCCCATACAGATATACCCCTCGTGCGATTGAAAAACACCGAGAGACAGTCCCAACGTCCTTCTCGATTTATTCTGCCCTAGGGAGCAGCCTCATATCGATTGGCGTCTCTCTAAGCTTCTTACGAGACTATTTCTGATATGACATTTGTAAACGATACCAATGTCGTTCGCTGTTCAGACGAGATTTTCGTAAGGAATCGAGATTCGTGCTCCGTTATAGCGTCTACAACGATTTTTTCTTATTTAAATAGATCGTATGAGATTTAAATCGCTGAAGAGTTTTCGAAACTTCGATAATATACGAAGCTTGCTTTGGAACGAAGCTCACTGAAGATCGTTGGTAAAGCGACAGAAATAGCGAGAATCGAAATTTCGTAGCTGATTTCGCTGATTTGAATTTCTCGTATTTAGCATACGAGTAAAATCGGAAGATTTATCGAGAGTGAATATGATAAATGAGCTTAGAAATCAGCAGAGCTGGCACTCAATAGAAACATCGTTAGCTCAATGAATTCGAAAAATCTCATTTACATTGGATAATTCAGAGATCGCAGACTCTTCGAATGGTCAATATATGAGAACTATTTATCACCATAAAGGGCTCGCTAATTGCCTCGTTAAGGAGGTCGCAATTAGAACCCTCCGATAAGTTGTCCCGATCGTTATCTCCCCACGGGACAAGGAACTTTGTATCCTGAGACTGTTTTAACTAATGACTTAGCACAGATATAAATTAATGAATTTTTCAGTTTAATTTTCCTTCAACGAGACAAGATTCGGAGAAATTGTACTGCACCGACGATGCAGACAAATTTTCGGTATTTTTCGATCGACCAGCACGCTTCGATGAAGGAATAATTCATTTCACGAATACAAACTGCGTGGAAAAATATTTTTTTCCACTTATTTTCCCTGGACGATTAACAGTAGTCTGTTAATACGACTAATATTGAGTCGGAGAGAACGAGAGGAAAAAGCTCTGCTCGTAATCAACGTGATTGTAAAACGCTCGTAAAAATGGCAGAAAATCCTCGTTTGCGAATAGCAGCGCACCGCTCGGTTTATAATTCGTAATAGTTTAATGAAGAGTGCGCCCATCCTTTTGGCGTAATTGTAATGAGCCCATGAGCTCTCGGTGTCCTTTATTTACGGTTCGACACTTACGAACTCCATGAACCAAACGACGAACACAACATGCTTCTTCTCCCGCTCGATAAACTGACTTTGAGTGCAGCCCATTGCGCCTCTTACCTTTTCACCTCGCACTGTATCCACTGATCTACAGTTTATGTTGTACCATCATCGATGCTCGAAGGAGAATCTTTCATCATCCTTTCGTAATTATGTCGTGATGCGCGAGCGTCATCGCGCTTGGCAGATCTATACGTTACCAAACATGTTATGCCTATAAATAAAAATGAAAAAAAAAATCAATGAAAGCATATTCTTCGTGATGTTCTCATCGATGTAAAAGTTTTTTAAAACTCAAATTTAACGAATTCATAAATTTACTGACTCTTCGAAGCGCAGAGTCAGTAAATTCTTCGACGTCATTGCAAATTTGATTTTAATGTCATAAAAAAATGAGATTACAATCGAAACGTGGGCAGCTTCGAATCGAAATATTTGGGGGAGTAAAGTACTTTTAACGGAGGTCGAAAATTTCGGGATTTTCGGGTTAAAATGTTGGGAAAAATGGTCGTGAAAAGTGGAGATTTTGGTAGGAGTGAAACCACTTTTTTTTCGTCATTTGAGCATTCTTTCAGAGACTTTCCTGGAGGATACGAGGCGTAGAAACTCGAGCGGTATTTCAGGAGCGAAAAATCTTGTTGCTTCGATACGAATTTCGTTTGTCACGTGGGAATGAGCCAGTGGATGTTCCCACATATTTTTATTCAATTGTGGAATTTTCGTCACACAATGAGCACGCCGCTGAAACATTCTCAACGATTGTTCGTTCAGAACGATTGAAAAATGGAATAAATAAATTCGGCACGTTGAAACTGCGCGTCAAGTCCTCGCCTGCCTCGATTCAATTGTTTTGAAATACTTCTCGAGTGCATCATTAATTGGCAGCGGCTTCGAGCAATCGTTGAACCAAGGTGAGGAATGACGTAATCGTAAAACACTCTTCTCCAGCGACTACGATTCCAAAATTCAATATTCGAAGCCTCTACCGGGTGTCTGGACCGCGGTACGTTTTCTTTCCTCTTCTCACTGCTCTTGAATTTCTGAAGAATGCCAATTCAAAAAACAAAGAAAATTCGCGCTCAGTTTAATCGAGAAATTGCGAACGAAAGCAGCACGAAATTTCTTCAATGGAACGCACGAGATTCATTCGTCATTTATTGACATAATTTTGAATTTTGGTCACCCGGTATAAAGGCTGTTGATGCTGCTGGTGCTTCTTCAGTTGGACCGTTATGATCGTATCTGTATATACAGTTGATTTATAAATGTGTGTTATGATCGTAGGCGAGCTGTTTCAACTTCTTATTTAACGTTTTTTTCGTCTCTCGCTCTCTCGGCACAGGAGATGAGTACGTTGGAGGTGAATGCGATAGGCCCCGGCGTGACGCCATGAAACGTCATCGGATCTTTCAGTAGCTACGCTCACTGATGTACCGACACCTCTAATAGTTTCTTTTCATTCAACTCATCTCGATGCGCGGCGTCGAGATTTATCCGGACGTTGAAGAGCCTCGTCGGCGCGTCTTTCTATATTTTCCTCTCATGCCGCAGAAGCTTTATGCGTGTCAGCGGGTATGCTTCATCGAATTGTTCTGTCGAAGAGGAGCCGGAACGCCAGAAATGTCGTTGTCGACAGAAATTACGCGAATATCTTCGGGATGTGCGCGATTAAACGTTTTTTTGTAAATAATCTAACAATTATCTCAAACAATTCAGAAGTCACAAAATCTTGAGGAAAATGCACCGAAAAATCGAACTTGGAGGTCTGAGAAAAGAAATTAGCTGCGATCCGTCAAGTTTTTTCGTTTGACGAGCAAATTAAGTTTGTTGATTCAACAAAACTTTTTTTGCTACCACGACGCTTTTGTTGCGGTGAGAAATCATTATTTGAGTCAACAAATTAAGTATTTTAATGAACTCAATTTCTGTCTTCTACTTCAACGAATTTCGGTTGGTCCCCGGAGACTTGTAGATTCAACAAAATTTTTGTTAAATCGTTGAAAACCTTTTCTCACTGTGTTCGATAAAAAAAAATTTTTGTCAAGAAACGATTGGATTACCTTTGTCTCAGGACGTCGAAACCGTTGATGAAGCACGGCGAAAAAATGAAAAGCATTGAGTCGTTTGTAGGATTGTGGATAGAAAAATGTTGATCTATGCCGACGATGAAGACAAAAGCATAAAACAAGCGCGTCATCGATTGGAATTTAAGATCTCTGAATTGGCTCAAAGCGGCGCACGTAACTTCGTCAATGCAACTCTCTCTCAGGGGCGAAGATATACGGACGTGTTATGTTGACGCCCTGGTAGAATTTCTCGTTCTCTTGCTCTCTCCCATCTTTGGAGGAGATGAAACTACGCGGGGAAAAGAAGAAAACACGAGTGGATCGCGAGGAATTTCATATTCACTCGTTTTCTCTCCTGCTCCATCCTTCCTCCTGTCTCCCCGCCTCGTCTCTCTCTTTCACTCTTGTATTCTCATGGAGATTCGCGAAATGCGTGGGCACGTTATCCACCGCTTACTCATTCTACCTCGGACAAGCTTAACATCGTCTCCTACTTCCCCCATGCATTTATTTCTCATAGTTCAGAATAAATATACAAATAAACATTTATCTACTAAATTTAAGCTCCAACACTTATTCTTTCATTTTCATTCACATTTTTCCAATCATCGGCGCTTAGCCGTTCCCACGCATATTCTCCGCAAGCTATTCAGTTTATTTATATCCAACGATTTTTATTGAATATCTAAATTCCCAGTCTCTGGAATTCCGCGTATTTTCCAACTTTATCCCTCGCTAAATGACGCGCAAACCCTAAAAAGGAGTTCCGTCCCTCGCTCACTTTCCGTATCGCTTTCAAAAGCGATATTTCCCACTTTTAGCTTACAATTTTCCCGAAGAATATCGTAGCCAGAGGCCGATAATGTAGAGTTCGAAATTGCCGGAGCAACACACTCCGTTTCTACTCGCAGAATTTCAAAGCAAAAGTTTTGTCTTCGGTGACTCCAAATCTCGTTGGACTTTGATCGACAAATTTTAATAACGAACTCAAGAATTCGTGCCTCCATTGAAAACCAAAGGATAGCCGCCGATCATCTGGCCTCAAATTTAATTGGATTTATAAATCGTACAGGATTTCGCACGACGTGACCGGCGGACGCGAGTCTTGCTCGATCTCGGCTTAGCATCCACATGCAACTTTCGGCGCTCGTGAGCTTACGCCCTCGAGTTACGAACTATATATATCCTAGAGATAAATATATAATCTGGCAAGAATCCAGCGTGCATGCTCGCTCCTCCTGTCCTCCTACATCGAAGCTTGCTCGTTCTCGCTCTTCCTTCTCTCACAACCCGAGAGATTCCCTTACTTTTGAGCCCAAGTGTGCGATATCATACGCCCCGAAAGCGCGAGAATTTCGTAATAGCAATAAGCCCATAAAAAAACACCTTCGAGTTTCACGGCGCTACGAAAAAATCGAATCGAGTTCTCCAGCACGGACATAACTGGCATGTTGAATAAACGCGTAGAATTTTACGCTTGGGATTCCACATTTTTTAATGCTTCGTGTTCATTTGTAAGCAAACATTTCTAGCACAACATCATTTTTAGATCGACTTTTACGAGTCTCTAAGAATTTTACGGTCTCAAACAGATCGCCCAAGTCCGAGTGGACAGAAATAGGCAAAATAAAAGTTTTCTTTCGACAGGCAAACGATATCGTTATTGGTAGTTGGAGGTGTATAAAAGTTTTGATAACTCGTACGTGAGGAGCCAGAAATTTCATGTAGCAACGTCGAAAAATTGGAAAATACTTAAATCCGAAGATTTCAAATGTTTTCGTGACCCTGCGGAGAGCTGTGGGAACGTCTCGAACGTTGAAAGAGTCTATTTTATTTGCTACGATGAAGCGAGATTGGGGAGATGAAATCGAGAAGATAAGACTCTTGGAAAAATGCGTTGGTTCTCCTGAAATTTTTGTAGCCTGTAAAACTAGTTGAAAAAAGTGAGGATCGCGACGATCGTCGATTCTTTTTTATTCTCGTAGTCTCGTGGCACTAATAAATATAGAAGAGTGAGGAAGAGAGAGCGAGAGAGTAGCTCGAGAAGTGTGGTGGATGAGGGCGCGCAAAGTTGGTGACCGAGACTCGAAGCTCTTGGCCCAACACGCGCTCGTACAATCCCGGGGATAAATTTAATCACGTCGAACGCTGCATTTGGGTTAGAGAACGAAGAGACGCGTTAGTCTGAGAGCCGGCAATGCCAGTAAAGTTCGTCGTCGTCGACGTCGACGCGAACGACGAATTAGAATAGTCCGAGATGAGCTAATTACGTAAGTGAGATTCGAGTTTTCCAAAAAAAAAAAAAAAAAAAAAAAAATAACAATAAATAATTTACCAAACCAGAGGAAAATAGGCGAGAACCGAGTCGACGAATGCGGTGAACTGGCGAGAGGGGTGACTGCGAGAAGTGTCCGTGATGTGATAGAGAAAAAAGTGCACTTTGCCAGCAGTTTTCGTACGCGAGCCGACGCTTTGCCTTTTCGTGTGCGTGTGTTGTTTTTGTGTTTTTTTTTCTTTTTTAATTACATAATAGCGAAGGAATTTTCCAAATTGAATAGTGTCGATTCGTGGTAAAAATTTCATCGTGAGTTATCGTTGAAACCATTGTGAATGCTCGGAAGGTGCAACATCCGGATACGTTGAGTTACTATCGTCATTCAACCGCACTAAATCTTACTATGATTGATCTAAAGATAGATCTCTGAGAGAGCGTCCCAGCGTCGAGAATAAACGTAAGCAATGTTCATCCCGTCGGCGTTTACTACCTTCATAAAAAACATATCGTCATATTTCCGAGTCTCTCTGGCTTCACCTGGCATCATCATTGTGCTCCAATTATTTACTGTCTTCATAAAAAAACGTTCACTCTGTTGAGCGAAACGAATCCATGCAGCTCCCTCGATCCTCGAATCGTGCATCCCCATGCCGATGAAAGTTTCTTAAAAATCGTCGTAAATTTGCTCGAAGTTGCATAGAACGATGCTCAACAAAGTTCAAACGTTGTAACGAAATTTTGGTGTACGAAGAAAAATAAATTGAAAATATAAAAACGTTTAGGATGCACCATAAAGCGTACGGTTCGGTAACGGGCGACACTTTGTGTCCCCTCGGCTTTCATCCTCAGGTGCGATGGCCAACGCGATGTAAACGCTGTTTCAGGTACACATAGACTCCTAAGCTAACCACAAACGAGAAGACTTTTTGCTTCCGTTTTAAAAAAAAAGACTGGGACTTCATAACTTTTAATACTAAAAAGGATGCAAGCGCACTTGGATAAAAGGAGAAAAACGTGCGAGTTAGTGACTTGGAATGTGACAAAAAGAACTTTTTCTCATCGTCAATTGAATTTCCATGAAGGAGAAAAGGCGTGAAGGCTGCACACGTGAATTCGTAGCCTCATAAATAAACGCGACATCCCATTTGCTAGAGCAATTTGCAACGAGGTGTGTTACGAGCAATGCTCTCATTGGGTGAACACACTATTACCGTATATAGAACAGCACGAATTTATTTTCCATTTGGAGTATTTTCTGTACGAAATATGCCATTCGGACGGTGTACGCGATCGTTCGATAAATTGCGAGTTAAACGGCGAGCTTCGCATATAGTTTGCGCTTGTTAACAGCGTGTTCTACTATGCCGTTGTAAATACGCGCGAGTAAAGTGGTAACACCATACTTGGGAGGGGAGCGGAATAAAAGGAAGAAAAATATGCGGAAACGTAGGAGCGAGACTACCCTTTTCTCGGGCTCTCATACATATCTGTGTAACATGTTTCCTCCCTTCATATATCTATACTTTTTAACGACGGAATACAAATCGTCCGTTTATCCAAGGATGTGTTCCACTGATATTTACGAGGGAATTCTCGTATTCAGGACTCCCCTGATATAAACGAGTGGCCACAGCGACTCAGGTGTTAAATTATTGACCTTGAGCTCATTTTTAACGAGCCACTGTACCCAAGATTTCTCACGTTCGCGCGGTGTTCTCTATCACCGCGTGTCATTAAAATCGCAATGTTTTTCTCCTTCATTTCAATTACGAAGAGCAGCCACTTTTATCAAATTCTTGGCAGCTTTTCTTGATGGAAGCGATGCCAATTTCGTACGATTGTTTCACGTATGAGCGTTATGGACGACAATCTTGCTCGATCTCTTTTGAGAAGGGAGTTTTTTGTTTGGTTTTATTTGATCAGGGATTACAAGGATCACGTTGGGAAACGAGGGAGCCTGAAAGACACGACAGCATCGTCGCCGAGCCTCTCGGGAAAAGCATGGGAAGCATCCCCAACACGGTAAACATACGAGTTATTTTGGGCTTCTCAATGATTTTTCCTCGGAGATTGCGATGCTCATTTTCTTTTTGTTTTTCGCTGTAATTGACAAGACGCTCGAGCGAGAGCCCGGAGTCGAGGCGGACGTGGGCTTCGACCTCGAATCTTACGAAGGACGAGAAAAGCCCACAAAAATCTACCACCTCCTTGACCTGGAGCTCGGCATTGGACATCTCTCAAGATCCACAAGAATCCTCCGTTGCCTCGGACGCAAACCCTCCCCCCGGCCAGCGATCGAGGAACTACGCGGGCTCCCAATCCGACAGCTTCAACTACAGACGCCACTCGATCGATGAAACCATGCTCGAAAGACCCCCGAAACTTCAAATAAAAAATGTCATTGACAATAGCAATGGAACCAATTCGGATCATGATGTTGAATTCATTATACAAGTTAGGAAATCGAGGTCGAACGATGTCGCGAGTAAAAACAACGGACCGGGCGACGAGGCACCGCCTGAGATGTCGGAGAAGGGCGGAAAAACTGAAAAAGTAAGATAAAACGCTGATTTTTTTGTTAATGTCAACCCTCCGTGGTCACACGGTCACACGGGGTCGGAATGAGCCCAGCCATGTTTAAACGCTTACCGCGTTGCCAGTATCGTTTCGAACGACACATAAAAATTCAGGGTATTATTTCGAACCTTCCCAAATAAAAATGTCATGGGAAAAATTTTTATGCAATTTTCAAAGCGGCGAAAAAAAATCAGCAACGCGGCGATGTTTAAGAAAAAGCCATTTTTCACTGAAATAATTCTGGAAATGGTTTACCCAGCTTCCTCGGGCGCCAGTAATTTATAATCTCTAGATTAACGTTGCGCTTGAGGTCATTTTGACCCCTGCTGGCCACAGGGGGTTAACGAAACGAATCTCGTTCCTTGTCGCGAATCCCGATAAATATTGGTGAATTTATCGTTTAAGAACGAGATTGAGAAACTGAGGGCACAATTGAGCGACATGAAAGCGAGATGCGAGCGTGTGGAGAGAGAAAAGAGTGATATTTTGCTGCGACGCTTGGCAACGATCGATACAGTGTCCTCCAAAAGCTCCAGCAACGAACTGACCAAACTTCAAAAAACTGTTAAGGAGCTTCAAGCCAAAAACGAGAGTAAGATTATCCTTCGTCTGTTTGCTTTGTACTCGTGGACGTTTTTTCCCGGTATTAATTTTCGTTCTCAATTGAATATGATGTTTTTCGACAGCCTTGTCCGAAGAGAAGACCAGTTTGATGACCAAAATAAGAAACCTTGAGAGAGACACGAATTCTAGACTCGGAAGAAACGAGCGAGAAAAAGCGAGCGAAGAGCTTCGATCGAAGCTCAAGGCAGCCGAGACACTCTGCGAAAGTCTGATGGATGAGAACGAGGACATGAAGAAAGAAATACGAGATCTCGAGGAAGAGATTTACGAGATGCAGGATAATTTTAGGGAGGAACAGGCCGACGAGTATACCAGCTTGAGAAAAAGCCTCGAACAGTCCAACAAAAATTGTCGCATTTTGTCATTCAAACTAAGAAAGATTGAACGCAAGGCTGAACAATTGGAAACGGAGAAAGGTGACATCGAGAAAAAATATGATGAGGTTAAGAGGATAGAAGAAGTGTTGAAAAAGTTTGGCGACGAGTACAAAAATCGCAGTCAGAAAAAATCCAATTCTGATTACTCTACGAGGGTTCAACTGAAGAAAATGGTCGAAGACATGGAGAAAGAAATTGGTGAGTATCGAAACAACGTTTCAAAACTTTATCCAACCAAGCGGAAAGCTCCTTTTCCGACTTTTTTAAATTCACAATTTTCTTCGTTATCGAAAAATCAATGGAAATATGAAAAAAAAGAAGAAACTAAGCCAACGAGACGCTTGGTCTTTCCTTCGACTTGGCTGTAGGGTTTGAGTTCGACAAAAATATCGTAGATTCAGAGTTTATTGAGCCTCGCGAATTTTCTCCTTGCAGGTGACGTTTTTGGTATTTTCGCGAGTATAATTGAAGGCAAAGGATTTGATGCGACGGCAGTGAAGGGTCCCGAAAACAATGCAAAGTACGAGAAACTTCTGAAGGAGCACGAAACAGTGAAATTGAAATTAGAAAACACAATGAAGGAATTAGCGATCGAGAAGGAGAAGAAGAAAGCAGAGGCCAAGTTGGTGGTCGACAACAAAAACGCCGATGCTCAAAGTCGTAAGTTTTTTTTTCTTTTTTCGTGTATACGGAAGGATATTGAAGAATGAATGACACTATTTGCATGCTCGCGATGGCAGTGAAGAAAAAATTGGAGGATTCCATGGCGACGAGAGAATTGGAGAAAAAATCTTGGGATTCCGAGCGAGTGAAGCTTCAGGAGGAAAAAGAAAAATTGAAATTGAAATTGTTGTCACTCTCGGCTGAGAAGCTCAAAACTCACAACGAGGTTACACAACTTAAAAAGGATTTGGGTAAGTTTAACGAGCGTTTTCTCAATCATCAAGCTCTTACTCTCGGCACTTTTTAAAATAATTTCCAATTAATCTTTCCATAACTGTTAATTACACAGAAATGGCAACGTCCACGGAAACGAACACAGCGAAAATGGAGGTCATGGTGAGTGAGCTGAAAAAAGAATTGTCCGTGGAGAGGGACAAGTCTAAAAAGTTCCAAGACGATTTGTACTCGTCGACGGACCGAGAGAGCCGAATGTCCAAGACAATCGCCTCAGTGAGCATTCAGCCAATCATTCGTTTGCTCGCTTGAGTCCCTTTTCACTCCCCTGCCCTCAGTTTTTTTTAATTTTCGCGTTTTTCCTTGACGTCCCCAACTCCCCATCGTTGTTGTTTTTCTTTTTTTTTTTTTCATTTTTCTCTCTTCACTGCAGGTGGAACAAACGAAAGTTCTGCTCGAAGGGGAACTCAAACGCGCGAAACAAGACTTGGAAACATCCAAGTCTTCGACGTCCTTCAAACTCGCTAAAATAACAGCCGAACTAGCAGAAGTCAAGAAGGAACGAGACACTATTAAGGCGCAAGCGGAAGAAGAGAAATTGTCGAAAGACACTGAAATCGGAAGCTTGAAAAAGAAAATGGCCTCCTTGGAAAAGGCTGGACTCAATGCCAAAAAAATGAACGAATTGAAGCAAAGCTACACCGATAGAATATCTCGTGAGTCATTTTTACATAGAAATTATACAAATTCAATTATTTCGAGTAATTTCGAGTATTTTTTTCTTTGGGAATGAAAGAATCATCAGCTCATTATCGAATGATTCCTAAAAATGTTTCGATCGAATTTTCAAACAACTTCGTTCGAGGTCGTTTTTCAATATTTTTTTCTCACTTTCTTAATCCTACGCTGTTATTCCAATTTGTGCAGATCTCGAGGACGAAGTGAAGCGAAACCTCGAGAGGTACGACGAATTGAACGGGAAGCATGGAAAGATGCTCGAATCGCGTGAACGTCTCGAGAACGAGAATCAGACACTAACCAGGTGAAAAGTGAGACTTTGCTTTGGAGGTGTAGAATAACAGTGCGATCGAAAACCGATCCGATTAATCACAATTATCTCTCTATTGCCCTTTTTTTCTGTTCCGTTACGCAGCAAATTATCCGAGCAAAAGGAACGCTTTGTTAGACTCGAGAGCGAATTAAAGACACTCCAAGAAACTCACAATTCGCAAATGAGTGCTTGGACCAAGGAGAAAAGTCGACTCGAGGTAGAAACTCAATTAAACAGGTGAGAAAACGATCGAAAAGTCGAAAGCCAATCGTCTTTATTTTTATTCAGGACAAATTACGAGAGCTGGAAAAATCTCAGAGCAATTTCCAGCTGACCGAAGCTAAGGAGGAAATAAATCGTCTTGTTAAAGAGAACAATTCCCTGACCGATCAATTATCCGATTTGAGGAAAATGGTGAGTGAATTATTGATTCGAAAGTACGAAAGACCAGCAGCAATCTCATTTTGAATAATCTTTAATCATTGAATGTTTAAAATTTTTTTCTGTCAATAATTTAAGCGAATTCATCGATTATTTGTCGTTCGATAATCGATCGAATTCGACCTCAAGCGATTTTTCATTAGCAAATGGAATTTTTTTTCTTTCGCAGAACGAAGATCTCACGAGCAAACTAAAAGATTACAATTCGGTATCGAAAGTCCAACGTAACTTTACAGCTGACACCGATGCTCTTGAGGCCGAACTTCGTCGTACCAAGAACGCGCTTGCCAATGCCGAGAAATCGAAGAAGGCCGATATGGCACAGTGTAAATTGCGCTACGAGCACAGGATTAAGGCGATAAACGATGAGATACAGTCGATACAGAATCAGCTATCGAGATACAAGAGAGAACGTGACACTTACAAGCACATGCTTGAGGGCGCTCAGAAAACTATCGCTGATCTTAAAGTCGTTAGGCAGAGACGACAGTCGACAACATCCACAGGAAAATCCGACGAGGTGAGAATTCATCAGAAAAAATCGAACAGATCGAGGAAAAAAAAATGTTACCAAAGTTTCTAGCTTTGAACCCGAATCGAGTGAAATTTTGTTTCGAACTTTCGAGTTTGCTCTTCGAAAAAATCGCTCGATTTTTCTGTCGAACGATATTTTCGTGCGAGGATAAAAATCGGACCCGAATCAAAACGACGGATTTCATGAATTCCCTTGGCCGTTGAACGATTATCACACAATTTGTGTTTTCACGCAGGACGACGAGAATTCATCAACGACAAATGTCTCGGTTCTCGAGAGACAAATAAGCTGCATGGAGGACGAACTATCCGAGAGCAGGCTCGAGGCATCCAAGCTCAAGACCGAGCTCGTTTCCGAGAAGTCTGGCTGGCAGATCAAACTCGCCGAGATGCAGTCCAGAATCAACGAGGTATGCAAGCCACTGAGGTTTCACAAGAGGGACGAATATTCCATGTTTCAAACGGCGTTATATTATTATTTTCAACTTTAATCCGCTTGCTGTGACGAGATTTGTGAATTCGTTATTACCGAGTTCACAGTAAATTATCAGCCGTAGGGACACGAATTAGAACTTGCTCATTTCCAAAAATGTACGAAAAAATTGGACTAACAAATAGTGTCAACAAAAATTAACGATCCTTTTTCGCTCGCAGGCTCAAAACAGTATTTCGAAGCTTTTCCAGGCTCCTCATACTCGTTGTTCAGTTTCAAAAATAATTACAGCTGGAAGAAGAACGTTTACTCGCAAGTGGAAGAACAAAGATTCCAGGTCTAAAAGTTCGCATGGAGTTGGCCTGGCAGAAAGAACGAGAGGAGCAGCAGAGATTGTTGCAGGAGACTGCAACTCTGGCGAGAGATCTCAGGCAAACTCTGTTCGAGGTATAAAATGGCATATGAATCACCATTCAAAAATAATACTCCTTCCTCATATATATATACAAATATATACACTGTCGATGAACCTGATATTCTCTCAGTACGAAAACTGGCTCTCGACGTAACTTTGTGTGGAATCCATTTGTTTTATTCACGATAAGAGCGAATCCAGGGTGCATACACTATTCGTAATAACATTATGTTACAATGCAATTTATTCGCTCGCACCTCGTGCTTTTCAAAGGTCGAGAGGGAGCGTGACAAGGAGCGTCTTGAGAACAAGAGACGCCAGGATCAATTGAAGAAAGTATTCGACGAGGAGAAAGACGAAAACAAGAAGAAACTGGTGGAAGTTAGTAATCTTGAACTTTTGTCATCTCAAAATCCTTTTTTTTTTTCTTACTGTGTTCTATGAATAGCGATCGTTGCATCGAAACGCAGTATTTACAGTGGCCCATGAAATTCAAGTTTTCGTATTTTCATCGAACTAACGAATCATCGTGATTTTCAATTGTCAAACGCTCGAGAAATGTTTATTGACGAATAGAACAGGAACTCCGGTCGAATAATCGATGCGAAGGGAGACCTTGAGGTTATTTTTAATCGATGAATTTGCAAACGAACTATTCGACGAAATGTAGCTGAATTATGCTCATTAAGGATCTCAACGGATTGTGTAAATAATGAGTCCGTAACGTGTTTTCTCACGTTTAGCTGCAATGCGATCTTCTCGAGCTGAGAGACGCTCATGCAAAGCTGCGAACAAGCAACGAGAAGATGAGGAGAGAAAAGGAGCGTCATGAAAGGGAACGCGAGGAACTTCGCGACGTTATCAGCAACAAGAGACGTCTCGAGCAAGCAGAGGCGAGGAACATTAACGTTTTGCTTCAACAGGTCGACGACTTGATGCGTCTCTTTCCGGAGCTCAGCACCAATAGGACTGACGGAAAAATGCCTGATACTTATACTCCAACACCGCCACGAAGAACCAAGGTATTCACGATTGTAGAATTTTTTTTTATTAACGATCGACTGACATTGACGAATTGGAGAGGTTATTCGATGCTTCGAATCGCGAGAAAAAAAGTCTGGAAATTATTTTTAAAAATATTAAAAAGCACAATTTTTGGAGTATTTTTTTTACATTGTTATTCTTTCGAGGGACCAAAATCGAGGGAATCTTCGCCGATGTTGGAGGGAAAAGACGAAATCAGAGGTGCGTTGTCGAACGATCATTTGTTGCGCCAATATAAAGCACATTTTTCGGTGAAAATACGATTTTTTATTCAACTTTTCTTCAGGTTCGACAACGAACTTGGCAGGAAGGACGGAAAAACTTGAATACACGATTGGCAAGCTCATGGAAGTTGCCAAAGAGCTCCAAGACTCGAAGAAAGCGATTGACGACAGCAATTCTTCGAGATCCAAGAAGTTTGGCAAACGGTAAAAAACGTTCGATAATATAATTATTTCGCGTTGGAAGCTGCAAACGATCGCTGTGCTCATCGCACCACTTTTGCTTACAGGTCGACCTCCATCGATAATGACAGTGGAAGAGGGTCGACCCCGAGTCGAGGCAAGCCGAGCTTGAAACGGAAGAGTTTGTCGTTGGAACAAACTGCTGGGAAGAATGATCAGGTAAAATTCAAACGAATTCGAGTGAAAATCGATGATTTAGAACATGTTTATTTCTCGTTTTCTCGTTGATGGAATTTGCTGTTCGTTCAATTCTTTCTTTCATCGCAGCTAATCTGGGGCACGGACAGTAACGTCTCGAGCATGCAGTCTCTGGATTCCGAGGTCGATTCCCGTCACTTCAGTATGCAGAGGGACTCGAGCGTCGACAGGTGAAAAAAACGAAGGAATTTTACTCGAAATTTCATTGACTTCCACTTCGTTTATTTCAATCACGAAACTCTGATTTTTCAGTCGACTCTCCGGAGGCTCTACGAAGAGCGAAATGCTCCAGAGGGACAAGAAATACAATAAAAACATCATTCGTAAAATCACGACGAAACTAACTAAATCAGCGAGCGTTGACGATCCGAATGCGTCGTTCGATTATTCCATGCAGGTGATTAGCAAAAACCAACTTTTCATTCATTTTCGTCGTACATGTTTATGAAAAATCCTTTTTATCAGACCTCCGGTTCCGAGGCCAGCATCACTGCGGACGAGGCGAAGCACGAGAAGAGAAATTTGAAGAAAAAGTTGACGGACATGTTCAAACGAAGTTCAAGAAGCAACGGGTAAAGAAATAAATCATTCACGAAAATCAATAGCTCGAACACTTGACAAAAACTGTTGATTTTTTTTCACAGTTTGGATAAAAAAATGGACGATGCCAGCAGACCATCTTCGAGGGCGTCGAGCAGATCGAAACAGTAAAAACGACTCCAAATTCAGTCAACAACGACGATAAACAAACGACGAATTCGCAATGATGATTAAACACTGAGCAATGAAGCGCAGACTCCTCATTTTTTCTTCTCCAACAGAAATAAAGACTCTCGATATCCGTAAAGCCGCATTTACCTTTCACCAAACTGTCCCTCTCCTCTCAAACAGACACAAAAGTCTCGCGTACCTTTAATAACGGTGTACTGTAGAAAATTCTTGATCTTTGGCACGCCGGATATTGAATTCCTTTCATTAGTGAAGATGCACTCGGCCTTCTTTGACCCCTTTTCATAGCTGAAAATTCACATTTTCAATAAAACACTCTCGTTTTTTACGATTGTCTAAACTGCTGAGAATATTTTGTACAAAACTCACGTTGCATATTGTCACACTTTTCCGAATAAAGCTCATTCAAAATTGTCCTCTCAAACTCATTCTTTTGCTTTCGTTATTTTGGATGATTGAGGGAAAGTGAAAAAGTGAGTTTCAGGCCAGAACGGATTCTGTCAAAGCGAGGATTCGATGAAATTTTTCCCTTTTTTTTAATACTCGCGTTCGCACGCGAAAACACGATTTTTAGGAGAAAAAATAAATTAACAAAATTTCCAAGGGCCAGCCTCAACTCGAGTAGTAAAAAACGATTTCACCAAAGCGGGAAGCAAATAAAAACGCAACGATCAAACAGTTATACAGACACAGTTTCTTCTCCTTCGTACATTTACTCGAATTCACAGCGATCTCGTTCAACCGATGAGCAAGGTTTCGTCATCGATGAAATGGTACTCGGGTATGTCGAGATTTCTTGGGGCAGGTCCTTTGCGGATTCGTCCCGCCCCATCGTAGTGAGATCCGTGACATGGACAGTAAAATCCTCCGCGTATAATACCTGCACCAGGTATGGGTACACAGCCGAGATGTGTGCATATACCGATAACTACGAGCCACTCGGGTCGCTGAACTCTCGCCTCGTCCGCTTCGGGATCTCTAAGCTCCATCACGTTGGTGGTCCTTTCCTGTTCTATTGTCTCTTGCGATCTGTAACGACCCGACGTTTATTGTATGCGATACATCATTTTGTTGTTTAAAGATTTTAGACTCTCCGCTACTTTTATCTTTCGCGATGACGCACGAGAGTTTCTCCGATTGTTGTTTTAACTCTCTGACTGGCAGAAATGTCGATGGATCGTATTAACTTTTCACTTCTAACGAGATCTTTGAATTGATACGAGGATCTTCTTTTTTCGCTCTCTCAATATAAAAAACATCGAGGATTCGTTTACCTGTGATAAACGAAGACTGGTTTGCCCCGCCATTTGGCCACAACGACCTTCCCCTCGGGGATGTTTTTTATCTTGAATTCTGTCTGCGCAATTGCCAAAACGTCACGTGACGGTGCTATCAACATTGCAAGCTGTACGACGAAAGATTTGTAGGCGTAGAGGCCCATGACACCGGCGGCTGTATCGATCGATCGATGTTCATCAATCGACGTCAAAGAGGCACATTGTTTATGCAGATTTGCAACAAAGTCGCTTGAAATCAAATGTTTTTTAGATGGGAAATTTGTTTCCTCAATTTTCTTACCCAACGACGTCACGTACATGGCAACTTTGCGTTCTTGCGAGCTACATTTGGCCGGAACGTTAGGATTTTTCACAGATTCTCTCCGATAATCGTCGAAATCCGGTGGCGGTATGTCGGTATGAGCTGATCTTTTGAAAGCCGATAATTCTGCGGAGAAAAGGTGTTCTGTCGAACGAGAAGTCGGTTATCGATCGACCAGAATTCCCCGGATATATTTCATGACTCTTCGCAACTCACCGAGCCGTCCATCGATTTGTGCCAACGCTGAAAATTTCTCCATCTGCTTACTCGGAGAAGCGAGTCTCGAGAGCTTTTCCAGTATCCTGAGGCGAAACATTGTCGACAATTGAGAAAATGAGGTCAGGGTTATGCGTCTTTGGACATTAACTTCCTCGTAAACGTCAAATTATTTTTATCGCTCACGGTGAAAAAAATGAATGTCGATCCTCAAAATGCTTCATCGTTTATTCAGATTCTACATTTTAATTACACGTTTGCAAGTTCTTGGCTGACGTCATATGCCAAAAAAAACTCAGCATTGTTCGAATTGTTGGATAGATTAAAAAAAAAACAAAATTATACATACAAAATTAATTTGATCACTCGCTCAAGTTTTGATGAAACTAGCCTCTGCAAAATTTGTCAAAAATAATTATTGAATAATAGAATCGCCAGAAAAGCGCCGTCATTTGCCACTGATAATTATAAAACTCCAATTACGAGTAATTATTGGAGAAAATAACGACGAAGAAAAACTGCATGATTGTTGACCCACTTGGAGTCCAGTAAATTTGAGTCCAGTAAATATTTTGTAATTGGCTTTTTGGAGTGATGAGCTGGTCTCAAACGCTGCTCGAAGAGTATCTGCGTCGCGTATTTTCCTCGTGGTCGTTTACCCAAATGTCCACATTTCTCTGGTACAAATTCTCCGAAGAAATATCTGAGTCATCGTAAACCTGTTTTGCTTTGCAGCGCATTGTGACGCGGTGGAAACAGCATTCGATCGAAAGAACGAAAAATCCTATGAGGATCCCGGCCCCGAGGATCAAGAATATTCCCTGAGTGTCGTCGAGGGCGAGTTGACGTTCTTCTACCGAAACGCGTTGAAGTTTGACTCCGCCGGAAACCTTAATTGGAGAAAGGAATTAATTATACAAAGTCTCATAAACTTTGGTTGCTTCATTGGACGATCGGAAAAATCATTCGTTCCATTCGGTGCTGCGCAAGTTAATTTTTCAGCGGATATTTATCAGTGAAGCAGTGAAAATGGTGGCGTAAACGATAAATAAATATGTGAAAGTTGTACCGATAATAATTTTCCCGTGGACGATCTCTGCACGTCCCACTCAACGTCGCGAACGATTTTTTGCGCAAGTCCCGATTGCCGAGCTCGAATGATCACTTTGTTAAAGGTCTCGGTATAAATCGATTCGATCGGCAGAACCATCGTGACCTCATATCGGACGAAGCATTCGCTGCTTATGTGCATGAGCGATCTCTTCGTGGCCCAACTTTATTTATGATTAAACAATTTTAATGATCTGGGAACTTCGAACTTACTGAAACTGGCTAATTACCGCGTACAGTTGATCGTTGATAAGAAAATTAAAAAAATCACATCGGAAAACTCGATTCAGCTAAATTCTTTCTGACCCCCGAAAATATTGAATTTATCGAGCGAAATCCCGCGGTTAATTGACCAAAAATGTTTACTTGGGTGCGAAATCCGCTTGGACGATGTACTCGAGGAGTATTCGAGAGCCGAGGAAGGCGTAAGGCCAGAAATAAGCTCGACTAGCGTTCCTGACGCCTTCTTTAACCGTGGGCACGTATTCGAGATTTTTCAGCAGTTTTATCGCGAGTGGGTCGTCGAGTCTCGTGTAATTGAACCATTTCTCCCATCCGTCGTGATCTGTGTTACGAAGCAGAATCGTTTCATTCAGAGTATCAACAAAAACGATTTTTCAGTACGATCGTTAAAAAATGCACTGAATGAAATATGCTGAATAAAAATCACGATAAACACGAAAGCACGAAATCTCCACGCCAACATCGGACTCTGCTCTACTCGACTGCCCAACCGAGCCGAAACAACTGCGCGCCAGGCCACGATCGAAGCGACCCCATCAAAGTTTTTATCCCTCATTTTCCACTCGAGCATCCTCCTTTTAACAATCAACAATTTAACAGCGGCACGTTACCAAGTGTTGCAATTTGATAGCGATTCCTATGCAATTGATCGGCGGTCTCCATCGCTGTGGGATAAACGGGAACCGTGATGAAGGCCATGATCGATCCGGTGTAACAAGACGTTATTATAATCGTGAAGACCCAATAGATTCCTGAATTAAATATAATAACAATGAATGACGATAAAATAAAATATGTACGAGAAGAATAGTAATAAAATATTGATCATTATTATTGTTATTATATATCGATGGGCAGCACGTGGTGCGTGGCCTTGAGGCGAGTTATTTCTGATCGGTGTAACAACAACGCCAAGCGTCCCGATGCACTTCATTAACTTTGTAGTAACGAGATACGAGCTTCGCGTCTCTTTCCCCACGCTAGTTTCATGATCAACGCGATATGTGTACGACGATGAGCAAGTTCATTGATGAGTAATAATAATACCGATGAGAATCGAAGTGGCGTTTTGTCCAAGGCCGGAATTCAACATCGGATTCTTCACGTAAAAGCTGTTGGTGAAGGTGCTGAAGACGTACCAGAACATCGACTCCAAATTGCTCGGCTTTGTTAACAGAGACTTCATGCTGTAATGACTGTTCATCGATAATGGGATTATCGCAATTATGTACACTGCGCACAGCAGCAACCACACCGTTGACTGAAATGGCCCCATTACCGCTCGGTACCTTGTAACATGGGGAATTTCAATCAATCGAGTCGAACATCTTTTCCAATCGGTTCTTGCTACTTTATTTATAAAGGTTTCTCAAGTCCCATGATTTTTAGTGGAATCAGAGATTCGAAAGAGAAAATTTACGGTTCCTCGGCTCAAGGGCGTTCAAGTTTTACTTTCTTTTTGAAATTTCAATTTTTTCGAATTCTCAGCGTTTTAAGGTTGTTGCTTAATCTTTTTCGAGGATGGGCGTAAGGGACGAAGCTCCTATGCTAATACATTGAGTGACGTCAGCAATCCCACCTTATATAGATACTCAAAGATTACTATTCGTTCAGATGAAGAATGCGAAAATTTTCAAGTGTGTCAATGATAATATTAATTATTGTTCGGAAATACGCTTATTTTAATCACTCAAGGTCGATAAAATTTATTCTCGGTTATAGAAAATTCGGTTGAAATAAAAACAAAGTTTGACAACGTTGCGTAATTTCTTCGTGCTCAACTGTCGGGTTGGATAAAAGTAGTAAACTCTTCTTTTCAGTAAAATCATTCTACGTATCGTCCTGATCCAAACTGTTGTTTTCAAATGAATTTCTTCATTAAAAAGAATGATATAAGCAAAAAAGTGTGAAGGTAACTTCGTCCCATTCGACCGTCGCAATGCAATGACATTTTGACTAAACTTTGACATGTGATTTCTCCAAAATTAGTTCGGTAACGTCAGTTTTTCTTGAAACAGTGTATTCAGAAGATTTTTATCAACGAATAGAAAAATTTTCATAGACATCTGTTCTCCTCAAAAATGTTAAGCCACAACCTTTTTTTTCAGCTTTGAATTCTCAAAATGCTTGATGCTCGCGCTACCGTTCGGCCAATGGCTCCATCTCGATTAGATTTTTTGTGCTTTTTGCGTAATAGCAAATCATTAAAGTTATTGATTCGGTTATTAGTGGAGAAATGGAATGAACGATTGACAAGCTTTCCGAGAAATCGATCAAGTACTTTGGCACGGCTGTCGACGCCAATGAGATGAACGATGCACAGTCCTGCATGTGAGCCGTCGAAGTATCGAATTCTGTCACGGTTTCCAGATTCTTGTAGATTCCGCCGATCGCAGCTGCGCTCGTTCCGAGCCTCACGTCGTTTTTAGCTGCAGCAATCGGACTGCCAAACAACGTTGATGCTCGTGAAAACCAAAAGGATATTCAGCCACAAGGACGAATGGAAAGAAAGTTTAAACCTCATCGTCGTCGATGATGCATCTCGAAATTCTGCTGTAAAGTTCAAAACTTCTCCCATCAATCTGACCATGCGAACGTCGATTCCGTCCCAGGTCACGTCGGCTCCCGACAGTGGGTCCCTGCAATCCCACTTTTCCAACATTCCCTTCGAACTTAACGAATATTTCTTGTAACTTTGGAAACTTGAGCGACAGAGAGTCGAAATAATCGAGTGGGGAGGAAAGAATATTTTTTTAGCTCGAAATTTGGAATGAAATTTGAAAAATTTATTTCGAATCCCAATTCTTCAGTGAATTAGCCCTTTTTGATATTAAAATTGAGAGTTTTAACGTCAAATTTTGATTTTTTAACGTTCATTGCTTTCCTGCTCGATTTCTTCAATCGAATCTCTCAAGACTCCTGATTTTTCAATGAAATTTTGATCAATCGATATGACCTGCGGATAACGAAAGGAGGCATGTGAGCAGCTGAGATCAAAATCCTATGGCCCCAGAATCCGTCGGTTAATTTCTTTGGGAATAAATTCGTTTCGGGATTCGTCAGGCTATTGTTTATCCAGGATGTCAACAAAAGGGATTCACTTCTGCCACTCCCGTCGGTGTAAAGTTTGTGAGTGTACAACAAGTAAGTTCCTTCCTGCCAGTATTTTGAGGAGGAAAAGAAAATTGAGGAGAAATTTTATTAAAAAGTTCCCAAGGGACTCGTCGAGATGAAACTTCAGTGAGATTTATTTGATCGACTTTTCGCGCGTGTAAATACGTCCGAAAAACACGAGATACGTGCCTTTGTTCTCTGACTGATGGTGTGAGTAACGACGAGCAAATGGACGTAGAATCTGGAGGCGTAACTTTTGAGAAAATCGCGAACGGCCCAGGGCGTTGATTCCGAAACGACCAATATTTTATTTCTCGTCTCTTTTCTCATGATTTTATCGACCGAATAAATATCATCGAGAAAAACCATGTGATTGTAGCATTTGTCTTTTCGTTGATTGCGTAAATTTTGTGAATTCGCAAGCTTCATGTTGGCCGTGAAGAACGAAACGGTTGAAAGGTTTTCGTAGAAATTTGGCAACGCGACAGTCCCACGAGAGTCGTAATTTTCGTCGTGGTATGTCACGATATCGCAGCCCTCGAAATATTCTCTCGTTATATGATGAATCAAGGCTGTCATACTCTTCGATCTCTCGCCCGAATATCCAACTCCCCTCAAAATCTTGTCCTTGTTATTCGACGTTTTTTCGTTCGATATTAAGTGACAGTGATTCGTGTTTATTATTGCTGATAAAACGAACAAAAGCACCATCTTTCGAGCTCTCAACATCGCTCCCTTTGTTTTCATTCTTTTTCACATTTTTATACAGTCAAATTTCACGAGGCTTTATCCCATACTGATGATCGATCGATACGAGCCACTGCCTTTATAGTCTCTCCCCACACAAAGGTCAACTTAAATTTCATATTTATTGGACATTAGTGCCACGGCCAATGTCAATCGTCAATATACCAAGTTGCAATCACACAACAATACACAGGCTTTCCAACGACATTGGAAGTTGATGTAATCATTTGAGAAAATCGATCGTTTGCTAATAACGCCTCGAAGCACGTTTTTGGATTTATTTTAAGTCTATATCAGCTCAATTCATGAGAACAATGAATTTCATAGGAATTTTTCAAACAAACTGTTATCGTTGGTCAGAAGCTGGTTGATTTGTTGCTTGGACGAAATGTTCTAACATTTTTCGTGACATTTTTTCGGCAATAGAAGGCAATAGACAATGAAAAAATGTCAAGATTCGAAAATTTTCGAAAACTTCAAAAATCAAAAAATGACGTCCAACGATGGGTTCGAAACATGTTTCGAACGATTCTGAGTCGAATGAGACAAAGTTGTGATGACCGAAAAAAAACCAAATTTTCGAAGGCAATAGACTATGAAAAAATGCCAAGATTCGAAAATTTTCGAAAACTTCAAAAATCAAAAAATGACGTCCAACGATGGGTTCGAAACATGTTTCGAACGATTCTGAGTCGAATGAGACAAAGTTGTGATGACCGAAAAAAAACCAAATTTTCGAAGGCAATAGACTATGAAAAAATGCCAAGGTTCGAAAATTTTCGAAAACTTCAAAAATCGCAAAATGACGTCCAACGATGGGTTCGAAATATGTTTCACACGATTCTGAGTCGAATGAGACAAAGTTGTGATGACCGAAAAAAAACCAAATTTTCGAAGGCAATAGACTATGAAAAAATGCCAAGGTTCGAAAATTTTCGAAAACTTCAAAAATCAAAAAATGACGTCCAACGATGGGTTCGAAACATGTTTCACACGATTCTGAGTCGAATGAGACAAAGTTGTGATGACCGAAAAAAAACCAAATTTTCGAAGGCAATAGACTATAAAAAAATGCCAAGATTCGAAAATTTTCGAAAACTTCAAAAATCAAAAAATGACGTCCAACGATGGGTTCGAAATATGTTTCACACGATTCTGAGTCGAATGAGACAAAGTTGTGATGACCGAAAAAAAACCAAATTTTCGAAGGCAATAGACTATGAAAAAATGCCAAGATTCAAAAATTTTTGAAAACTTCAAAAATCGAAAAAATGACCTCCAACGATGGGTTCGAAACATGTTTCACGCGATTCTGACTCAAATGAGACAAAGTTGTAATGACCGAAAAAAAACAAAATTTTCGAAGGCAATAGACTATGAAAAAATGCCACGGTTCGAAAATTTTGAAAATTTTCGAAAACTTCAAAAATCAAAAATGACGTCCAACGATGGGTTCGAAACATGTTTCACACGATTCTGAGTCGAATGAGACAAAGTTGTGATGACCGAAAAAAACCCAAATTTTCGAAGGAAATAGACTATGAAAAAATGCCAAAATTCGAAAATTTTCGAAAACTTCAAAAATCAAAAAATGACGTCCAACGATGGGTTCGAAACATGTTTCACACGATTCTGAGTCGAATGAGATAAAGTTGTGATGACCGAAAAAAAACCAAATTTTCGAAGGCAATAGACTGTGAAAAAAGGCCAAGATTAGAAAATTTTCGAAAACTTCAAAAATCACAAAATGACGTCCAACGATGGGTTCGAAATATGTTTCACACGATTCTGAGTCGAATGAGACAAAGTTGTGATGACCGAAAAAAAACCAAATTTTCGAAGGCAATAGACTATGAAAAAATGCCAAGATTCAAAAATTTTTGAACACTTCAAAAATCGAAAAAATGACCTCCAACGATGGGTTCGAAACATGTTTCACGCGATTCTGACTCAAATGAGACAAAGTTGTAATGACCGAAAAAAAACAAAATTTTCGAAGGCAATAGACTATGAAAAAATGCCACGGTTCGAAAATTTTGAAAATTTTCGAAAACTTCAAAAATCAAAAATGACGTCCAACGATGGGTTCGAAACATGTTTCACACGATTCTGAGTCGAATGAGACAAAGTTGTGATGACCGAAAAAAACCCAAATTTTCGAAGGAAATAGACTATGAAAAAATGCCAAAATTCGAAAATTTTCGAAAACTTCAAAAATCAAAAAATGACGTCCAACGATGGGTTCGAAACATGTTTCACACGATTCTGAGTCGAATGAGACAAAGTTGTGATGACCGAAAAAAAACCAAATTTTCGAAGGCAATAGACTATAAAAAAATGCCAAGATTCGAAAATTTTCGAAAACTTCAAAAATCAAAAAATGACGTCCAACGATGGGTTCGAAATATGTTTCACACGATTCTGAGTCGAATGAGACAAAGTTGTGATGACCGAAAAAAAACCAAATTTTCGAAGGCAATAGACTATGAAAAAATGCCAAGATTCAAAAATTTTTGAAAACTTCAAAAATCGAAAAAATGACCTCCAACGATGGGTTCGAAACATGTTTCACGCGATTCTGACTCAAATGAGACAAAGTTGTAATGACCGAAAAAAAACAAAATTTTCGAAGGCAATAGACTATGAAAAAATGCCACGGTTCGAAAATTTTGAAAATTTTCGAAAACTTCAAAAATCAAAAATGACGTCCAACGATGGGTTCGAAACATGTTTCACACGATTCTGAGTCGAATGAGACAAAGTTGTGATGACCGAAAAAAACCCAAATTTTCGAAGGAAATAGACTATGAAAAAATGCCAAAATTCGAAAATTTTCGAAAACTTCAAAAATCAAAAAATGACGTCCAACGATGGGTTCGAAACATGTTTCACACGATTCTGAGTCGAATGAGATAAAGTTGTGATGACCGAAAAAAAACCAAATTTTCGAAGGCAATAGACTGTGAAAAAAGGCCAAGATTAGAAAATTTTCGAAAACTTCAAAAATCACAAAATGACGTCCAACGATGGGTTCGAAATATGTTTCACACGATTCTGAGTCGAATGAGACAAAGTTGTGATGACCGAAAAAAAACCAAATTTTCGAAGGCAATAGACTATGAAAAAATGCCAAGATTCAAAAATTTTTGAACACTTCAAAAATCGAAAAAATGACCTCCAACGATGGGTTCGAAACATGTTTCACGCGATTCTGACTCAAATGAGACAAAGTTGTAATGACCGAAAAAAAACAAAATTTTCGAAGGCAATAGACTATGAAAAAATGCCACGGTTCGAAAATTTTGAAAATTTTCGAAAACTTCAAAAATCAAAAATGACGTCCAACGATGGGTTCGAAACATGTTTCACACGATTCTGAGTCGAATGAGACAAAGTTGTGATGACCGAAAAAAACCCAAATTTTCGAAGGAAATAGACTATGAAAAAATGCCAAAATTCGAAAATTTTCGAAAACTTCAAAAATCAAAAAATGACGTCCAACGATGGGTTCGAAACATGTTTCACACGATTCTGAGTCGAATGAGATAAAGTTGTGATGACCGAAAAAAAACCAAATTTTCGAAGGCAATAGACTATGAAAAAATGCCAAGATTCGAAAATTTTCGAAAACTTCAAAAATCACAAAATGACGTCCAACGATGGGTTCGAAATATGTTTCACACGATTCTGAGTCGAATGAGACAAAGTTGTGATGACCGAAAAAAAACCAAATTTTCGAAGGCAATAGACTATGAAAAAATGCCAAGGTTCGAAAATTTTCGAAAACTTCAAAAATCAAAAAATGACGTCCAACGATGGGTTCGAAACATGTTTCACACGATTCTGAGTCGAATGAGACAAAGTTGTGATGACCGAAAAAAAACCAAATTTTCGAAGGCAATAGACTATAAAAAAATGCCAAGATTCGAAAATTTTCGAAAACTTCAAAAATCAAAAAATGACGTCCAACGATGGGTTCGAAATATGTTTCACACGATTCTGAGTCGAATGAGACAAAGTTGTGATGACCGAAAAAAAACCAAATTTTCGAAGGCAATAGACTATGAAAAAATGCCAAGATTCAAAAATTTTTGAAAACTTCAAAAATCGAAAAAATGACCTCCAACGATGGGTTCGAAACATGTTTCACGCGATTCTGACTCAAATGAGACAAAGTTGTAATGACCGAAAAAAAACAAAATTTTCGAAGGCAATAGACTATGAAAAAATGCCACGGTTCGAAAATTTTGAAAATTTTCGAAAACTTCAAAAATCAAAAATGACGTCCAACGATGGGTTCGAAACATGTTTCACACGATTCTGAGTCGAATGAGACAAAGTTGTGATGACCGAAAAAAACCCAAATTTTCGAAGGAAATAGACTATGAAAAAATGCCAAAATTCGAAAATTTTCGAAAACTTCAAAAATCAAAAAATGACGTCCAACGATGGGTTCGAAACATGTTTCACACGATTCTGAGTCGAATGAGATAAAGTTGTGATGACCGAAAAAAAACCAAATTTTCGAAGGCAATAGACTATGAAAAAATGCCAAGATTCGAAAATTTTCGAAAACTTCAAAAATCACAAAATGACGTCAACGATGGGTTCGAAATATGTTTCACACGATTCTGAGTCGAATGAGACAAAGTTGTGATGACCGAAAAAAAACCAAATTTTCGAAGGCAATAGACTATGAAAAAATGCCAAGATTCAAAAATTTTTGAACACTTCAAAAATCGAAAAATGACGTCCAACGATGGGTTCGAAATATGTTTCACACGATTCTGAGTCGAATGAGACAAAGTTGTGATGACCGAAAAAAAACCAAATTTTCGAAGGTAATAGACTATGAAAAAATGCCAAGATTCAAAAATTTTTGAACACTTCAAAAATCGAAAAAATGACCTCCAACGATGGGTTCGAAACATGTTTCACGCGATTCTGACTCAAATGAGACAAAGTTGTAATGACCGAAAAAAAAACAAAATTTTCGAAGGCAATAGACTATGAAAAAATGCCAAGATTCGAAAATTTTCGAAAACTTCAAAAATCAAAAAATGTCGTCCAACGATGGGTTCGAAATATGTTTCACACGATTCTGAGTCGAATGAGACAAAGTTGTGATGACCGAAAAAAAACCAAATTTTCGAAGGCAATAGACTATGAAAAAATGCCAAGATTCAAAAATTTTTGAAAACTTCAAAAATCGAAAAAATGACCTCCAACGATGGGTTCGAAACATGTTTCACGCGATTCTGACTCAAATGAGACAAAGTTGTAATGACCGAAAAAAAACAAAATTTTCGAAGGCAATAGACTATGAAAAAATGCCACGGTTCGAAAATTTTGAAAATTTTCGAAAACTTCAAAAATCAAAAATGACGTCCAACGATGGGTTCGAAACATGTTTCACACGATTCTGAGTCGAATGAGACAAAGTTGTGATGACCGAAAAAAACCCAAATTTTCGAAGGAAATAGACTATGAAAAAATGCCAAAATTCGAAAATTTTCGAAAACTTCAAAAATCAAAAAATGACGTCCAACGATGGGTTCGAAACATGTTTCACACGATTCTGAGTCGAATGAGATAAAGTTGTGATGACCGAAAAAAAACCAAATTTTCGAAGGCAATAGACTATGAAAAAATGCCAAGATTCGAAAATTTTCGAAAACTTCAAAAATCACAAAATGACGTCCAACGATGGGTTCGAAATATGTTTCACACGATTCTGAGTCGAATGAGACAAAGTTGTGATGACCGAAAAAAAACCAAATTTTCGAAGGCAATAGACTATGAAAAAATGCCAAGATTCAAAAATTTTTGAACACTTCAAAAATCGAAAAAATGACCTCCAACGATGGGTTCGAAACATGTTTCACGCGATTCTGACTCAAATGAGACAAAGTTGTAATGACCGAAAAAAAAACAAAATTTTCGAAGGCAATAGACTATGAAAAAATGCCACGGTTCGAAAATTTTGAAAATTTTCGAAAACTTCAAAAATCAAAAATGACGTCCAACGATGGGTTCGAAACATGTTTCACACGATTCTGAGTCGAATGAGACAAAGTTGTGATGACCGAAAAAAAACCAAATTTTCGAAGGCAATAGACTATGAAAAAATGCCAAGATTCAAAAATTTTCGAAAACTTCAAAAATCGAAAAAATGACCTCCAACGATGGGTTCGAAACATGTTTCACGCGATTCTGACTCAAATGAGACAAAGTTGTAATGACCGAAAAAAAACAAAATTTCCGAAGGCAATAGACTATGAAAAAATGCCAAGGTTCGAAAATTTTGAAAATTTTCGAAAACTTCAAAAATCAAAAAATGACGTCCAACGATGGGTTCGAAACATGTTTCACACGATTCTGAGTCGAATGAGACAAAGTTGTGATGACCGAAAAAAAACCAAATTTTCGAAGGCAATAGACTATAAAAAAATGCCAAGATTCGAAAATTTTCGAAAACTTCAAAAATCAAAAAATGACGTCCAACGATGGGTTCGAAATATGTTTCACACGATTCTGAGTCGAATGAGACAAAGTTGTGATGACCAAAAAAAAACCAAATTTTCGAAGGCAATAGACTATGAAAAAATGCCAAGATTCAAAAATTTTTGAAAACTTCAAAAATCGAAAAAATGACCTCCAACGATGGGTTCGAAACATGTTTCACGCGATTCTGACTCAAATGAGACAAAGTTGTAATGACCGAAAAAAAACAAAATTTTCGAAGGCAATAGACTATGAAAAAATGCCACGGTTCGAAAATTTTGAAAATTTTCGAAAACTTCAAAAATCAAAAATGACGTCCAACGATGGGTTCGAAACATGTTTCACACGATTCTGAGTCGAATGAGACAAAGTTGTGATGACCGAAAAAAACCCAAATTTTCGAAGGAAATAGACTATGAAAAAATGCCAAAATTCGAAAATTTTCGAAAACTTCAAAAATCAAAAAATGACGTCCAACGATGGGTTCGAAACATGTTTCACACGATTCTGAGTCGAATGAGATAAAGTTGTGATGACCGAAAAAAAACCAAATTTTCGAAGGCAATAGACTGTGAAAAAAGGCCAAGATTAGAAAATTTTCGAAAACTTCAAAAATCACAAAATGACGTCCAACGATGGGTTCGAAATATGTTTCACACGATTCTGAGTCGAATGAGACAAAGTTGTGATGACCGAAAAAAAACCAAATTTTCGAAGGCAATAGACTATGAAAAAATGCCAAGATTCAAAAATTTTTGAACACTTCAAAAATCGAAAAAATGACCTCCAACGATGGGTTCGAAACATGTTTCACGCGATTCTGACTCAAATGAGACAAAGTTGTAATGACCGAAAAAAAACAAAATTTTCGAAGGCAATAGACTATGAAAAAATGCCACGGTTCGAAAATTTTGAAAATTTTCGAAAACTTCAAAAATCAAAAATGACGTCCAACGATGGGTTCGAAACATGTTTCACACGATTCTGAGTCGAATGAGACAAAGTTGTGATGACCGAAAAAAACCCAAATTTTCGAAGGAAATAGACTATGAAAAAATGCCAAAATTCGAAAATTTTCGAAAACTTCAAAAATCAAAAAATGACGTCCAACGATGGGTTCGAAACATGTTTCACACGATTCTGAGTCGAATGAGATAAAGTTGTGATGACCGAAAAAAAACCAAATTTTCGAAGGCAATAGACTATGAAAAAATGCCAAGATTCGAAAATTTTCGAAAACTTCAAAAATCACAAAATGACGTCCAACGATGGGTTCGAAATATGTTTCACACGATTCTGAGTCGAATGAGACAAAGTTGTGATGACCGAAAAAAAACCAAATTTTCGAAGGCAATAGACTATGAAAAAATGCCAAGGTTCGAAAATTTTCGAAAACTTCAAAAATCAAAAAATGACGTCCAACGATGGGTTCGAAACATGTTTCACACGATTCTGAGTCGAATGAGACAAAGTTGTGATGACCGAAAAAAAACCAAATTTTCGAAGGCAATAGACTATAAAAAAATGCCAAGATTCGAAAATTTTCGAAAACTTCAAAAATCAAAAAATGACGTCCAACGATGGGTTCGAAATATGTTTCACACGATTCTGAGTCGAATGAGACAAAGTTGTGATGACCGAAAAAAAACCAAATTTTCGAAGGCAATAGACTATGAAAAAATGCCAAGATTCAAAAATTTTTGAAAACTTCAAAAATCGAAAAAATGACCTCCAACGATGGGTTCGAAACATGTTTCACGCGATTCTGACTCAAATGAGACAAAGTTGTAATGACCGAAAAAAAACAAAATTTTCGAAGGCAATAGACTATGAAAAAATGCCACGGTTCGAAAATTTTGAAAATTTTCGAAAACTTCAAAAATCAAAAATGACGTCCAACGATGGGTTCGAAACATGTTTCACACGATTCTGAGTCGAATGAGACAAAGTTGTGATGACCGAAAAAAACCCAAATTTTCGAAGGAAATAGACTATGAAAAAATGCCAAAATTCGAAAATTTTCGAAAACTTCAAAAATCAAAAAATGACGTCCAACGATGGGTTCGAAACATGTTTCACACGATTCTGAGTCGAATGAGATAAAGTTGTGATGACCGAAAAAAAACCAAATTTTCGAAGGCAATAGACTATGAAAAAATGCCAAGATTCGAAAATTTTCGAAAACTTCAAAAATCACAAAATGACGTCAACGATGGGTTCGAAATATGTTTCACACGATTCTGAGTCGAATGAGACAAAGTTGTGATGACCGAAAAAAAACCAAATTTTCGAAGGCAATAGACTATGAAAAAATGCCAAGATTCAAAAATTTTTGAACACTTCAAAAATCGAAAAATGACGTCCAACGATGGGTTCGAAATATGTTTCACACGATTCTGAGTCGAATGAGACAAAGTTGTGATGACCGAAAAAAAACCAAATTTTCGAAGGTAATAGACTATGAAAAAATGCCAAGATTCAAAAATTTTTGAACACTTCAAAAATCGAAAAAATGACCTCCAACGATGGGTTCGAAACATGTTTCACGCGATTCTGACTCAAATGAGACAAAGTTGTAATGACCGAAAAAAAAACAAAATTTTCGAAGGCAATAGACTATGAAAAAATGCCAAGATTCGAAAATTTTCGAAAACTTCAAAAATCAAAAAATGTCGTCCAACGATGGGTTCGAAATATGTTTCACACGATTCTGAGTCGAATGAGACAAAGTTGTGATGACCGAAAAAAAACCAAATTTTCGAAGGCAATAGACTATGAAAAAATGCCAAGATTCAAAAATTTTTGAAAACTTCAAAAATCGAAAAAATGACCTCCAACGATGGGTTCGAAACATGTTTCACGCGATTCTGACTCAAATGAGACAAAGTTGTAATGACCGAAAAAAAACAAAATTTTCGAAGGCAATAGACTATGAAAAAATGCCACGGTTCGAAAATTTTGAAAATTTTCGAAAACTTCAAAAATCAAAAATGACGTCCAACGATGGGTTCGAAACATGTTTCACACGATTCTGAGTCGAATGAGACAAAGTTGTGATGACCGAAAAAAACCCAAATTTTCGAAGGAAATAGACTATGAAAAAATGCCAAAATTCGAAAATTTTCGAAAACTTCAAAAATCAAAAAATGACGTCCAACGATGGGTTCGAAACATGTTTCACACGATTCTGAGTCGAATGAGATAAAGTTGTGATGACCGAAAAAAAACCAAATTTTCGAAGGCAATAGACTATGAAAAAATGCCAAGATTCGAAAATTTTCGAAAACTTCAAAAATCACAAAATGACGTCCAACGATGGGTTCGAAATATGTTTCACACGATTCTGAGTCGAATGAGACAAAGTTGTGATGACCGAAAAAAAACCAAATTTTCGAAGGCAATAGACTATGAAAAAATGCCAAGATTCAAAAATTTTTGAACACTTCAAAAATCGAAAAAATGACCTCCAACGATGGGTTCGAAACATGTTTCACGCGATTCTGACTCAAATGAGACAAAGTTGTAATGACCGAAAAAAAAACAAAATTTTCGAAGGCAATAGACTATGAAAAAATGCCACGGTTCGAAAATTTTGAAAATTTTCGAAAACTTCAAAAATCAAAAATGACGTCCAACGATGGGTTCGAAACATGTTTCACACGATTCTGAGTCGAATGAGACAAAGTTGTGATGACCGAAAAAAAACCAAATTTTCGAAGGCAATAGACTATGAAAAAATGCCAAGATTCAAAAATTTTCGAAAACTTCAAAAATCGAAAAAATGACCTCCAACGATGGGTTCGAAACATGTTTCACGCGATTCTGACTCAAATGAGACAAAGTTGTAATGACCGAAAAAAAACAAAATTTCCGAAGGCAATAGACTATGAAAAAATGCCAAGGTTCGAAAATTTTGAAAATTTTCGAAAACTTCAAAAATCAAAAAATGACGTCCAACGATGGGTTCGAAACATGTTTCACACGATTCTGAGTCGAATGAGACAAAGTTGTGATGACCGAAAAAAAACCAAATTTTCGAAGGCAATAGACTATAAAAAAATGCCAAGATTCGAAAATTTTCGAAAACTTCAAAAATCAAAAAATGACGTCCAACGATGGGTTCGAAATATGTTTCACACGATTCTGAGTCGAATGAGACAAAGTTGTGATGACCGAAAAAAAACCAAATTTTCGAAGGCAATAGACTATGAAAAAATGCCAAGATTCAAAAATTTTTGAAAACTTCAAAAATCGAAAAAATGACCTCCAACGATGGGTTCGAAACATGTTTCACGCGATTCTGACTCAAATGAGACAAAGTTGTAATGACCGAAAAAAAACAAAATTTTCGAAGGCAATAGACTATGAAAAAATGCCACGGTTCGAAAATTTTGAAAATTTTCGAAAACTTCAAAAATCAAAAATGACGTCCAACGATGGGTTCGAAACATGTTTCACACGATTCTGAGTCGAATGAGACAAAGTTGTGATGACCGAAAAAAACCCAAATTTTCGAAGGAAATAGACTATGAAAAAATGCCAAAATTCGAAAATTTTCGAAAACTTCAAAAATCAAAAAATGACGTCCAACGATGGGTTCGAAACATGTTTCACACGATTCTGAGTCGAATGAGATAAAGTTGTGATGACCGAAAAAAAACCAAATTTTCGAAGGCAATAGACTGTGAAAAAAGGCCAAGATTAGAAAATTTTCGAAAACTTCAAAAATCACAAAATGACGTCCAACGATGGGTTCGAAATATGTTTCACACGATTCTGAGTCGAATGAGACAAAGTTGTGATGACCGAAAAAAAACCAAATTTTCGAAGGCAATAGACTATGAAAAAATGCCAAGATTCAAAAATTTTTGAACACTTCAAAAATCGAAAAAATGACCTCCAACGATGGGTTCGAAACATGTTTCACGCGATTCTGACTCAAATGAGACAAAGTTGTAATGACCGAAAAAAAACAAAATTTTCGAAGGCAATAGACTATGAAAAAATGCCACGGTTCGAAAATTTTGAAAATTTTCGAAAACTTCAAAAATCAAAAATGACGTCCAACGATGGGTTCGAAACATGTTTCACACGATTCTGAGTCGAATGAGACAAAGTTGTGATGACCGAAAAAAACCCAAATTTTCGAAGGAAATAGACTATGAAAAAATGCCAAAATTCGAAAATTTTCGAAAACTTCAAAAATCAAAAAATGACGTCCAACGATGGGTTCGAAACATGTTTCACACGATTCTGAGTCGAATGAGACAAAGTTGTGATGACCGAAAAAAAACCAAATTTTCGAAGGCAATAGACTATAAAAAAATGCCAAGATTCGAAAATTTTCGAAAACTTCAAAAATCAAAAAATGACGTCCAACGATGGGTTCGAAATATGTTTCACACGATTCTGAGTCGAATGAGACAAAGTTGTGATGACCGAAAAAAAACCAAATTTTCGAAGGCAATAGACTATGAAAAAATGCCAAGATTCAAAAATTTTTGAAAACTTCAAAAATCGAAAAAATGACCTCCAACGATGGGTTCGAAACATGTTTCACGCGATTCTGACTCAAATGAGACAAAGTTGTAATGACCGAAAAAAAACAAAATTTTCGAAGGCAATAGACTATGAAAAAATGCCACGGTTCGAAAATTTTGAAAATTTTCGAAAACTTCAAAAATCAAAAATGACGTCCAACGATGGGTTCGAAACATGTTTCACACGATTCTGAGTCGAATGAGACAAAGTTGTGATGACCGAAAAAAACCCAAATTTTCGAAGGAAATAGACTATGAAAAAATGCCAAAATTCGAAAATTTTCGAAAACTTCAAAAATCAAAAAATGACGTCCAACGATGGGTTCGAAACATGTTTCACACGATTCTGAGTCGAATGAGATAAAGTTGTGATGACCGAAAAAAAACCAAATTTTCGAAGGCAATAGACTGTGAAAAAAGGCCAAGATTAGAAAATTTTCGAAAACTTCAAAAATCACAAAATGACGTCCAACGATGGGTTCGAAATATGTTTCACACGATTCTGAGTCGAATGAGACAAAGTTGTGATGACCGAAAAAAAACCAAATTTTCGAAGGCAATAGACTATGAAAAAATGCCAAGATTCAAAAATTTTTGAACACTTCAAAAATCGAAAAAATGACCTCCAACGATGGGTTCGAAACATGTTTCACGCGATTCTGACTCAAATGAGACAAAGTTGTAATGACCGAAAAAAAACAAAATTTTCGAAGGCAATAGACTATGAAAAAATGCCACGGTTCGAAAATTTTGAAAATTTTCGAAAACTTCAAAAATCAAAAATGACGTCCAACGATGGGTTCGAAACATGTTTCACACGATTCTGAGTCGAATGAGACAAAGTTGTGATGACCGAAAAAAACCCAAATTTTCGAAGGAAATAGACTATGAAAAAATGCCAAAATTCGAAAATTTTCGAAAACTTCAAAAATCAAAAAATGACGTCCAACGATGGGTTCGAAACATGTTTCACACGATTCTGAGTCGAATGAGATAAAGTTGTGATGACCGAAAAAAAACCAAATTTTCGAAGGCAATAGACTATGAAAAAATGCCAAGATTCGAAAATTTTCGAAAACTTCAAAAATCACAAAATGACGTCCAACGATGGGTTCGAAATATGTTTCACACGATTCTGAGTCGAATGAGACAAAGTTGTGATGACCGAAAAAAAACCAAATTTTCGAAGGCAATAGACTATGAAAAAATGCCAAGGTTCGAAAATTTTCGAAAACTTCAAAAATCAAAAAATGACGTCCAACGATGGGTTCGAAACATGTTTCACACGATTCTGAGTCGAATGAGACAAAGTTGTGATGACCGAAAAAAAACCAAATTTTCGAAGGCAATAGACTATAAAAAAATGCCAAGATTCGAAAATTTTCGAAAACTTCAAAAATCAAAAAATGACGTCCAACGATGGGTTCGAAATATGTTTCACACGATTCTGAGTCGAATGAGACAAAGTTGTGATGACCGAAAAAAAACCAAATTTTCGAAGGCAATAGACTATGAAAAAATGCCAAGATTCAAAAATTTTTGAAAACTTCAAAAATCGAAAAAATGACCTCCAACGATGGGTTCGAAACATGTTTCACGCGATTCTGACTCAAATGAGACAAAGTTGTAATGACCGAAAAAAAACAAAATTTTCGAAGGCAATAGACTATGAAAAAATGCCACGGTTCGAAAATTTTGAAAATTTTCGAAAACTTCAAAAATCAAAAATGACGTCCAACGATGGGTTCGAAACATGTTTCACACGATTCTGAGTCGAATGAGACAAAGTTGTGATGACCGAAAAAAACCCAAATTTTCGAAGGAAATAGACTATGAAAAAATGCCAAAATTCGAAAATTTTCGAAAACTTCAAAAATCAAAAAATGACGTCCAACGATGGGTTCGAAACATGTTTCACACGATTCTGAGTCGAATGAGATAAAGTTGTGATGACCGAAAAAAAACCAAATTTTCGAAGGCAATAGACTATGAAAAAATGCCAAGATTCGAAAATTTTCGAAAACTTCAAAAATCACAAAATGACGTCAACGATGGGTTCGAAATATGTTTCACACGATTCTGAGTCGAATGAGACAAAGTTGTGATGACCGAAAAAAAACCAAATTTTCGAAGGCAATAGACTATGAAAAAATGCCAAGATTCAAAAATTTTTGAACACTTCAAAAATCGAAAAATGACGTCCAACGATGGGTTCGAAATATGTTTCACACGATTCTGAGTCGAATGAGACAAAGTTGTGATGACCGAAAAAAAACCAAATTTTCGAAGGTAATAGACTATGAAAAAATGCCAAGATTCAAAAATTTTTGAACACTTCAAAAATCGAAAAAATGACCTCCAACGATGGGTTCGAAACATGTTTCACGCGATTCTGACTCAAATGAGACAAAGTTGTAATGACCGAAAAAAAAACAAAATTTTCGAAGGCAATAGACTATGAAAAAATGCCAAGATTCGAAAATTTTCGAAAACTTCAAAAATCAAAAAATGTCGTCCAACGATGGGTTCGAAATATGTTTCACACGATTCTGAGTCGAATGAGACAAAGTTGTGATGACCGAAAAAAAACCAAATTTTCGAAGGCAATAGACTATGAAAAAATGCCAAGATTCAAAAATTTTTGAAAACTTCAAAAATCGAAAAAATGACCTCCAACGATGGGTTCGAAACATGTTTCACGCGATTCTGACTCAAATGAGACAAAGTTGTAATGACCGAAAAAAAACAAAATTTTCGAAGGCAATAGACTATGAAAAAATGCCACGGTTCGAAAATTTTGAAAATTTTCGAAAACTTCAAAAATCAAAAATGACGTCCAACGATGGGTTCGAAACATGTTTCACACGATTCTGAGTCGAATGAGACAAAGTTGTGATGACCGAAAAAAACCCAAATTTTCGAAGGAAATAGACTATGAAAAAATGCCAAAATTCGAAAATTTTCGAAAACTTCAAAAATCAAAAAATGACGTCCAACGATGGGTTCGAAACATGTTTCACACGATTCTGAGTCGAATGAGATAAAGTTGTGATGACCGAAAAAAAACCAAATTTTCGAAGGCAATAGACTATGAAAAAATGCCAAGATTCGAAAATTTTCGAAAACTTCAAAAATCACAAAATGACGTCCAACGATGGGTTCGAAATATGTTTCACACGATTCTGAGTCGAATGAGACAAAGTTGTGATGACCGAAAAAAAACCAAATTTTCGAAGGCAATAGACTATGAAAAAATGCCAAGATTCAAAAATTTTTGAACACTTCAAAAATCGAAAAAATGACCTCCAACGATGGGTTCGAAACATGTTTCACGCGATTCTGACTCAAATGAGACAAAGTTGTAATGACCGAAAAAAAAACAAAATTTTCGAAGGCAATAGACTATGAAAAAATGCCACGGTTCGAAAATTTTGAAAATTTTCGAAAACTTCAAAAATCAAAAATGACGTCCAACGATGGGTTCGAAACATGTTTCACACGATTCTGAGTCGAATGAGACAAAGTTGTGATGACCGAAAAAAAACCAAATTTTCGAAGGCAATAGACTATGAAAAAATGCCAAGATTCAAAAATTTTCGAAAACTTCAAAAATCGAAAAAATGACCTCCAACGATGGGTTCGAAACATGTTTCACGCGATTCTGACTCAAATGAGACAAAGTTGTAATGACCGAAAAAAAACAAAATTTCCGAAGGCAATAGACTATGAAAAAATGCCAAGGTTCGAAAATTTTGAAAATTTTCGAAAACTTCAAAAATCAAAAAATGACGTCCAACGATGGGTTCGAAACATGTTTCACACGATTCTGAGTCGAATGAGACAAAGTTGTGATGACCGAAAAAAAACCAAATTTTCGAAGGCAATAGACTATAAAAAAATGCCAAGATTCGAAAATTTTCGAAAACTTCAAAAATCAAAAAATGACGTCCAACGATGGGTTCGAAATATGTTTCACACGATTCTGAGTCGAATGAGACAAAGTTGTGATGACCGAAAAAAAACCAAATTTTCGAAGGCAATAGACTATGAAAAAATGCCAAGATTCAAAAATTTTTGAAAACTTCAAAAATCGAAAAAATGACCTCCAACGATGGGTTCGAAACATGTTTCACGCGATTCTGACTCAAATGAGACAAAGTTGTAATGACCGAAAAAAAACAAAATTTTCGAAGGCAATAGACTATGAAAAAATGCCACGGTTCGAAAATTTTGAAAATTTTCGAAAACTTCAAAAATCAAAAATGACGTCCAACGATGGGTTCGAAACATGTTTCACACGATTCTGAGTCGAATGAGACAAAGTTGTGATGACCGAAAAAAACCCAAATTTTCGAAGGAAATAGACTATGAAAAAATGCCAAAATTCGAAAATTTTCGAAAACTTCAAAAATCAAAAAATGACGTCCAACGATGGGTTCGAAACATGTTTCACACGATTCTGAGTCGAATGAGATAAAGTTGTGATGACCGAAAAAAAACCAAATTTTCGAAGGCAATAGACTGTGAAAAAAGGCCAAGATTAGAAAATTTTCGAAAACTTCAAAAATCACAAAATGACGTCCAACGATGGGTTCGAAATATGTTTCACACGATTCTGAGTCGAATGAGACAAAGTTGTGATGACCGAAAAAAAACCAAATTTTCGAAGGCAATAGACTATGAAAAAATGCCAAGATTCAAAAATTTTTGAACACTTCAAAAATCGAAAAAATGACCTCCAACGATGGGTTCGAAACATGTTTCACGCGATTCTGACTCAAATGAGACAAAGTTGTAATGACCGAAAAAAAACAAAATTTTCGAAGGCAATAGACTATGAAAAAATGCCACGGTTCGAAAATTTTGAAAATTTTCGAAAACTTCAAAAATCAAAAATGACGTCCAACGATGGGTTCGAAACATGTTTCACACGATTCTGAGTCGAATGAGACAAAGTTGTGATGACCGAAAAAAACCCAAATTTTCGAAGGAAATAGACTATGAAAAAATGCCAAAATTCGAAAATTTTCGAAAACTTCAAAAATCAAAAAATGACGTCCAACGATGGGTTCGAAACATGTTTCACACGATTCTGAGTCGAATGAGACAAAGTTGTGATGACCGAAAAAAAACCAAATTTTCGAAGGCAATAGACTATAAAAAAATGCCAAGATTCGAAAATTTTCGAAAACTTCAAAAATCAAAAAATGACGTCCAACGATGGGTTCGAAATATGTTTCACACGATTCTGAGTCGAATGAGACAAAGTTGTGATGACCGAAAAAAAACCAAATTTTCGAAGGCAATAGACTATGAAAAAATGCCAAGATTCAAAAATTTTTGAAAACTTCAAAAATCGAAAAAATGACCTCCAACGATGGGTTCGAAACATGTTTCACGCGATTCTGACTCAAATGAGACAAAGTTGTAATGACCGAAAAAAAACAAAATTTTCGAAGGCAATAGACTATGAAAAAATGCCACGGTTCGAAAATTTTGAAAATTTTCGAAAACTTCAAAAATCAAAAATGACGTCCAACGATGGGTTCGAAACATGTTTCACACGATTCTGAGTCGAATGAGACAAAGTTGTGATGACCGAAAAAAACCCAAATTTTCGAAGGAAATAGACTATGAAAAAATGCCAAAATTCGAAAATTTTCGAAAACTTCAAAAATCAAAAAATGACGTCCAACGATGGGTTCGAAACATGTTTCACACGATTCTGAGTCGAATGAGATAAAGTTGTGATGACCGAAAAAAAACCAAATTTTCGAAGGCAATAGACTGTGAAAAAAGGCCAAGATTAGAAAATTTTCGAAAACTTCAAAAATCACAAAATGACGTCCAACGATGGGTTCGAAATATGTTTCACACGATTCTGAGTCGAATGAGACAAAGTTGTGATGACCGAAAAAAAACCAAATTTTCGAAGGCAATAGACTATGAAAAAATGCCAAGATTCAAAAATTTTTGAACACTTCAAAAATCGAAAAAATGACCTCCAACGATGGGTTCGAAACATGTTTCACGCGATTCTGACTCAAATGAGACAAAGTTGTAATGACCGAAAAAAAACAAAATTTTCGAAGGCAATAGACTATGAAAAAATGCCACGGTTCGAAAATTTTGAAAATTTTCGAAAACTTCAAAAATCAAAAATGACGTCCAACGATGGGTTCGAAACATGTTTCACACGATTCTGAGTCGAATGAGACAAAGTTGTGATGACCGAAAAAAACCCAAATTTTCGAAGGAAATAGACTATGAAAAAATGCCAAAATTCGAAAATTTTCGAAAACTTCAAAAATCAAAAAATGACGTCCAACGATGGGTTCGAAACATGTTTCACACGATTCTGAGTCGAATGAGACAAAGTTGTGATGACCGAAAAAAAACCAAATTTTCGAAGGCAATAGACTATAAAAAAATGCCAAGATTCGAAAATTTTCGAAAACTTCAAAAATCAAAAAATGACGTCCAACGATGGGTTCGAAATATGTTTCACACGATTCTGAGTCGAATGAGACAAAGTTGTGATGACCGAAAAAAAACCAAATTTTCGAAGGCAATAGACTATGAAAAAATGCCAAGATTCAAAAATTTTTGAAAACTTCAAAAATCGAAAAAATGACCTCCAACGATGGGTTCGAAACATGTTTCACGCGATTCTGACTCAAATGAGACAAAGTTGTAATGACCGAAAAAAAACAAAATTTTCGAAGGCAATAGACTATGAAAAAATGCCACGGTTCGAAAATTTTGAAAATTTTCGAAAACTTCAAAAATCAAAAATGACGTCCAACGATGGGTTCGAAACATGTTTCACACGATTCTGAGTCGAATGAGACAAAGTTGTGATGACCGAAAAAAACCCAAATTTTCGAAGGAAATAGACTATGAAAAAATGCCAAAATTCGAAAATTTTCGAAAACTTCAAAAATCAAAAAATGACGTCCAACGATGGGTTCGAAACATGTTTCACACGATTCTGAGTCGAATGAGATAAAGTTGTGATGACCGAAAAAAAACCAAATTTTCGAAGGCAATAGACTGTGAAAAAAGGCCAAGATTAGAAAATTTTCGAAAACTTCAAAAATCACAAAATGACGTCCAACGATGGGTTCGAAATATGTTTCACACGATTCTGAGTCGAATGAGACAAAGTTGTGATGACCGAAAAAAAACCAAATTTTCGAAGGCAATAGACTATGAAAAAATGCCAAGATTCAAAAATTTTTGAACACTTCAAAAATCGAAAAAATGACCTCCAACGATGGGTTCGAAACATGTTTCACGCGATTCTGACTCAAATGAGACAAAGTTGTAATGACCGAAAAAAAACAAAATTTTCGAAGGCAATAGACTATGAAAAAATGCCACGGTTCGAAAATTTTGAAAATTTTCGAAAACTTCAAAAATCAAAAATGACGTCCAACGATGGGTTCGAAACATGTTTCACACGATTCTGAGTCGAATGAGACAAAGTTGTGATGACCGAAAAAAACCCAAATTTTCGAAGGAAATAGACTATGAAAAAATGCCAAAATTCGAAAATTTTCGAAAACTTCAAAAATCAAAAAATGACGTCCAACGATGGGTTCGAAACATGTTTCACACGATTCTGAGTCGAATGAGATAAAGTTGTGATGACCGAAAAAAAACCAAATTTTCGAAGGCAATAGACTATGAAAAAATGCCAAGATTCGAAAATTTTCGAAAACTTCAAAAATCACAAAATGACGTCCAACGATGGGTTCGAAATATGTTTCACACGATTCTGAGTCGAATGAGACAAAGTTGTGATGACCGAAAAAAAACCAAATTTTCGAAGGCAATAGACTATGAAAAAATGCCAAGGTTCGAAAATTTTCGAAAACTTCAAAAATCAAAAAATGACGTCCAACGATGGGTTCGAAACATGTTTCACACGATTCTGAGTCGAATGAGACAAAGTTGTGATGACCGAAAAAAAACCAAATTTTCGAAGGCAATAGACTATAAAAAAATGCCAAGATTCGAAAATTTTCGAAAACTTCAAAAATCAAAAAATGACGTCCAACGATGGGTTCGAAATATGTTTCACACGATTCTGAGTCGAATGAGACAAAGTTGTGATGACCGAAAAAAAACCAAATTTTCGAAGGCAATAGACTATGAAAAAATGCCAAGATTCAAAAATTTTTGAAAACTTCAAAAATCGAAAAAATGACCTCCAACGATGGGTTCGAAACATGTTTCACGCGATTCTGACTCAAATGAGACAAAGTTGTAATGACCGAAAAAAAACAAAATTTTCGAAGGCAATAGACTATGAAAAAATGCCACGGTTCGAAAATTTTGAAAATTTTCGAAAACTTCAAAAATCAAAAATGACGTCCAACGATGGGTTCGAAACATGTTTCACACGATTCTGAGTCGAATGAGACAAAGTTGTGATGACCGAAAAAAACCCAAATTTTCGAAGGAAATAGACTATGAAAAAATGCCAAAATTCGAAAATTTTCGAAAACTTCAAAAATCAAAAAATGACGTCCAACGATGGGTTCGAAACATGTTTCACACGATTCTGAGTCGAATGAGATAAAGTTGTGATGACCGAAAAAAAACCAAATTTTCGAAGGCAATAGACTATGAAAAAATGCCAAGATTCGAAAATTTTCGAAAACTTCAAAAATCACAAAATGACGTCAACGATGGGTTCGAAATATGTTTCACACGATTCTGAGTCGAATGAGACAAAGTTGTGATGACCGAAAAAAAACCAAATTTTCGAAGGCAATAGACTATGAAAAAATGCCAAGATTCAAAAATTTTTGAACACTTCAAAAATCGAAAAATGACGTCCAACGATGGGTTCGAAATATGTTTCACACGATTCTGAGTCGAATGAGACAAAGTTGTGATGACCGAAAAAAAACCAAATTTTCGAAGGTAATAGACTATGAAAAAATGCCAAGATTCAAAAATTTTTGAACACTTCAAAAATCGAAAAAATGACCTCCAACGATGGGTTCGAAACATGTTTCACGCGATTCTGACTCAAATGAGACAAAGTTGTAATGACCGAAAAAAAAACAAAATTTTCGAAGGCAATAGACTATGAAAAAATGCCAAGATTCGAAAATTTTCGAAAACTTCAAAAATCAAAAAATGTCGTCCAACGATGGGTTCGAAATATGTTTCACACGATTCTGAGTCGAATGAGACAAAGTTGTGATGACCGAAAAAAAACCAAATTTTCGAAGGCAATAGACTATGAAAAAATGCCAAGATTCAAAAATTTTTGAAAACTTCAAAAATCGAAAAAATGACCTCCAACGATGGGTTCGAAACATGTTTCACGCGATTCTGACTCAAATGAGACAAAGTTGTAATGACCGAAAAAAAACAAAATTTTCGAAGGCAATAGACTATGAAAAAATGCCACGGTTCGAAAATTTTGAAAATTTTCGAAAACTTCAAAAATCAAAAATGACGTCCAACGATGGGTTCGAAACATGTTTCACACGATTCTGAGTCGAATGAGACAAAGTTGTGATGACCGAAAAAAACCCAAATTTTCGAAGGAAATAGACTATGAAAAAATGCCAAAATTCGAAAATTTTCGAAAACTTCAAAAATCAAAAAATGACGTCCAACGATGGGTTCGAAACATGTTTCACACGATTCTGAGTCGAATGAGATAAAGTTGTGATGACCGAAAAAAAACCAAATTTTCGAAGGCAATAGACTATGAAAAAATGCCAAGATTCGAAAATTTTCGAAAACTTCAAAAATCACAAAATGACGTCCAACGATGGGTTCGAAATATGTTTCACACGATTCTGAGTCGAATGAGACAAAGTTGTGATGACCGAAAAAAAACCAAATTTTCGAAGGCAATAGACTATGAAAAAATGCCAAGATTCAAAAATTTTTGAACACTTCAAAAATCGAAAAAATGACCTCCAACGATGGGTTCGAAACATGTTTCACGCGATTCTGACTCAAATGAGACAAAGTTGTAATGACCGAAAAAAAAACAAAATTTTCGAAGGCAATAGACTATGAAAAAATGCCACGGTTCGAAAATTTTGAAAATTTTCGAAAACTTCAAAAATCAAAAATGACGTCCAACGATGGGTTCGAAACATGTTTCACACGATTCTGAGTCGAATGAGACAAAGTTGTGATGACCGAAAAAAAACCAAATTTTCGAAGGCAATAGACTATGAAAAAATGCCAAGATTCAAAAATTTTCGAAAACTTCAAAAATCGAAAAAATGACCTCCAACGATGGGTTCGAAACATGTTTCACGCGATTCTGACTCAAATGAGACAAAGTTGTAATGACCGAAAAAAAACAAAATTTCCGAAGGCAATAGACTATGAAAAAATGCCAAGGTTCGAAAATTTTGAAAATTTTCGAAAACTTCAAAAATCAAAAAATGACGTCCAACGATGGGTTCGAAACATGTTTCACACGATTCTGAGTCGAATGAGACAAAGTTGTGATGACCGAAAAAAAACCAAATTTTTGAAGGCAATAGACTATGAAAAAATGCCAAGGTTCGAAAATCAAAAAATGACCTCTCACGATGGGTTCGAAACATGTTTCACAGATCTGGGTATAGTTGTCGACATTTTAGAGTAAGTACTGCTCTCTAACTGATCATCCGGGAAGTGATGAGGTGCTTTAGAAATTTGTCACTGCCGACGATTGGCGCTGCAGGACAAACTCCTACTGCAGAACGTACAGAACAAAACCTCTAAAAATTGCTGCAGCAGCACGCACGTAATACGCAAGTTGAAAAATTGTTGACATACCCAACAAACGCTTTAATTACTTGAAAAAATGACTTCCGTGTTAGAATCAATGGTTGTGGACGAAAAACAATTACCAGAAAAGCCTGTAGACAGAGAAAAGGTATTTAATTTTATCCTAAATTATCCATGGGGCCAAAGTTGTTTATCCGCTCCATACACAGTGACAGCATCACGGTTGATATAACCTCAAAAGTCATCGTTGCAATGTACGACTCAAGTTGTTATTTGATAATTAATATTTAAAAAATGTTTCTGTAGACGTGCCCTCTTCTGCTTCGTGTTTTTTGTAATACTGGTCGTCACCACAACATCATGGATTATAGCAGGGGAAACGTTCCTTCCAATGAACTCCAAATTTATACATGGTAAATGAGCTTATTGTTTTCACTCATTGTATACTTGTTCTAATTTCACTTCTGTCTTCTGTCTAAAAAAATAAATAATGATAGTTATTAAATAAACAGGAGAGTAATATTATTGAAAAATTGCTTTGTGTATATTATCCCATCAAAATTATTGCAAAACGATAGAAGAAAATCAACGAATATTCATTTAAAAAATATGATTGATTATTGAGTAAATGAATGGCATTTTTTTTCAAACAATAATTTTCAAGTTTGTACATGAACCTTTGCTAACTTATTACAGGATGGATGCAACCCTCAGGGAAATAACAGGCCTTGTCAAAGAAGTAAATCCTGATGCTCGCAACAAAGGAACGTACTTTGACTTTTCTTTGGTAACGCCAGAATTGAGAAACGCTGGGTATAGAATGCGAGAAATTGGTGTCACGTGTTCAGGACAAAAAGGAGCAGATGATAACAAGACGCTTTCTCAAGCCAGGTAAATATTGATTATGACGCTTTGAATTTTGTTTTATACATAGAGCTCCAAAAATCGATCGTGTCTGATATTCCAATACGAAATTATTATTTATCTGAAAGCAAATACAAAAAATATCTTTTCTGGACACAGTAGAATTTTGGTGTACAATTAATCAAAATACTCTATTACTTTTATGGGTTTGGGAGAATTAGCTAAAAAGCTGGTTTCCATCTACCTCACAAACGCCTGACACATAATCACAGATCAAAATGATTGGACTTTTAATAACGGAATGTTAAATTCCAACTATCTCCGAATTGAACTAATTGAGTTTTTTAATTCTATTGAAGATTCACAATTGGTGACTATTTGGATATTTCCATAACCCCACCAAACCGAATGATGCAACCGGCTATACGACGAGGTGGACTCAGACAATATTAATTGTATTAATGTAGGTTCATAAAGAACATCAATTTTCTATGTATTTGTAATTATGGATGCGAATGAAATTAAACGGAAAAACACTTAAAATACGTTGAAAATTGATTTTGTCAAATAAAACTGTAAAAAAAACGAAATCACAGTCGAAGGAATAAAATTACTATTGATATGAAATTCAAATGAAGGATTCGGCTGGAATAAAATTTCATGTATTTATATAATGGGTGAAGATTTATTACAATATATATGACTCGTTCAAATTTCACAGTACTCTATTATAAACTTCGTTATACTGATTGATTTTTTACATAATTTCGATAAAATAACGAATGAACATTTGTTTTTACAGTTTCGAAGCGAAAAATAAAATCTGAAACTCTATTCTTTTTCCGCGGTAACTTCGAGCTCGCGCAAGCGATGCGCGACTTCCCATCGCGATCTGGGCCAAGATTCATCGAGATCTTGCGTGTTTATCTCTTCGATCAGACTCATCAGGAGAGTGAAAAAATCTCTGATCTTACCAGCCGTACCGTTTCGAAGTTTTTGGAAGTCATCCTTGCCTGAATAATCATAATATGAACAAAATGATAAAATCCATTGGGATTTCTCCTATAATTCTAATTTCAAAATCAGTCTGAAAATTCCTTTTGAGAAAAAATATTGAATAGTTCAAAATAATGAAGAAAATCTGAAGTGAATTTCTCGAACTTATTAAAAATTTCCAATGAATTTTGTTCAAATAATTTTTAGTCATTGAAAATGCTTCGATAAATGTGACAGCGAATAACGAACTGAAGATTCTTTAACCTGATGGCAAGAGGGTATTTTTGATCCAAACTCTCTGGTGAGTGAGGGAAGCAGTGATTCTTTTAATAATCAGAGCCTGCATATCCATTGTCATTGGCCTTAGACGTGACACAAATCGAAGTAAATATTCTAGAAGATATCGATTTGAGGCTTCCAATTTTTGAAGACAATGTCTGGGTTTTGAGCCTCTTATGACAATCTGGCTCAACGCATCAACGTCCAAAACTGGCCTTTTTAAAGTCTCAAGCCAGTCGAAAAGCAAACCCGATAAAACTCGCAGATCTCGTTCCATATCGAGTCTTTGCCACGTTGAAGATTTGTTATTCAAATCGACCTGGTCACCATATGAAATCAAATAAAAATTTTTTTCCATTTTCATCTACAATTTTTTTATGACGAATCAATTGTAACAGAAATTTTCTAAATGTACCTGATATTTTTGTAGTCTTTTTTTCGATTCTTCAGGCAAAGTTTCATGATCGCATAGCAATGCTTTGATGGCCTCTTCAACGTTGAGCACGTCGCAATGATTCTTTCGTGCAGCAACTTTGAGGTTCAGCTGCGATTGTATTTCTTTGTAACAACCGTTTTCGTATATTTCCTGACCAGTGATTCCGTCGCCAAGGACTTCGTCAACGAAGGTGTCGTCCAGGGCTGTCAAAATTTCATTTAAAATACTACCTTGATAAAACCTCGAAGACCAATAAAAATTAGCTCATGAGAGCTAATACTAAGAAATTGTAGAGTTTTAGAAAAAAAAAAACAAAATGAAATTACTGCCAACGAAATTTCCAACCAACGGTTCTGTATGGTCGTGACTAATGAAAATTTTTTTTATCAAAATTTTCGTGAGCATTTGATGCATTAATTTTTCACTTTTCATGCAAATTTTCTTCTCTTTTCCAGTTGATTATAAATCACTACGTAATAAATCTAATGAATTGAATAAAAATTCAAAGGATTGGGGATCGAAGAGCAAAGAAAATGAAATTCAGAGACGTTGATGGATGGCGACCTCACCGGGATAGCTCGTCGAGCAGGAAGGCGATTCGGGTGAAGCACAGAAAACGTCTTCGAGCCTTCGGATGTCCTCGGAAGTATCTCGGGACGAATTACTTTCCGCGCCTATTTTTGAAGCTGCAGAAGAAGCAACGGAGCCTTAGGGAGAAGGGCAAGAACTTGAGTCGTTCAAATGAAAAAAAAAAAAAAAAAAATACAAAATGATTACCAGAACAATCGAGGGATGAGTCTGAGAGCGATTCAGCCCAGGAATACGAGTGCCTCATATTGCTCCCCTTCAAATGGAGCCTTTCCAGAACGTTCGCAATGAATTTCCGCGTGAACGGAATATTTCCGGGCTGGAATTTGATGTCTGCAGGAGAATTGTCGTCGTGACAGTCGCACAGTTTGAGAATCCTCTCGCATATCACGAAAACGATCTGCGAAACAATTAACACGAATTGTTCCAAGTTTCATGGTCTTAAACAGTCAAATAGTGTTGATCGTTCAGTTTATGATTAGACAGAAAGGGTGAGGCGTTTTGTTTCGAGCATTTCGCGTGTGGAAGATGACCTTACGTGTGTATTTTGCTGAGTACACCAACATTTATCTGCGAGATAGTTCAAGGCCAGTGCTCGATTATGTCAAAAATCTGACGAGAAGTTGATGATTATATTTTTATTTAAAAAACAATTTCTCGGTGGCCAAGCAGAGAGCCAATAATCGTAAAAGAAATGTTGATAAAATCGATGACGACAAATCGACAACAAATTCAAATGCAAGGAAACAAAAACTGGTAGCTTTCGCAGTTATAAAATAGAAGAATTTTCGAAAATTTGATATCAGAATCGATTCAACTTTAAAACGAGGAATGTTGAAGGACACACAATTCTTTCGTAATTATGAATATTTTAATGCAGTGTAAATCAATTGAGCATCGATGACTAAAAACTGGGTGGGATGAATACGGAAAGAAAATACGTCGATGCTGAAGGTCTTAGCTGGGGAAAATTGAGTATAGTTAACGAAAGCGTTGCAATGCTACAGTACCTTGGGAATATGTTTGAATGTACGTTGCTCGTAGCCGTGCAGGGCGTTTGATTGTCGCCTGAGATAAGATTGAAGACTGACGGGTTGACGTTTGTCGATATTCGCGGCCATTGGGTAAACGATCATTTGCGGAAGTATAAAATGTTCGAATTCTTGGATGCATTGTATTTGCCCTCGCGTTTGTATCGCACCTGGCCTCTTCATGCGCACAAAACGTATAGCGTCACTGGCCCTAACTCTGAGACTGTAAATGAGGTAGCAAGCAATGAGAACTCCAGTTCTTCCCAGACCTGTTTATAAATTACAAAATTAAACCGATGCTTCAAAAACCGTGAAAAATACGACGAAAGATTTCTCGCATGAATAATTTCTCATTCAAATTAAAAATTTGAGCCAGTAGCAATTTAATTGACTGTCAAGTTTCCACTGGAGGGAGAGAGAGAGAGGCCTCTAGAACCCTCTAATGCTCTTCAGAGCTTTTTCATTCTATTCCTACTCATTTTCGAACTTCAGCGTGACTCATCAAGTTCCATAAAACTGAATAATGCATGCTCAGACCAATTATCATAAGTGGACAAAACCGAATGATTCGTCCCATCGCAAACGGCTCGTCATTCCTTTTACGTGTTTTATCTACCCTCGTATCTGAATGCGGAGCCTCAAAACGACACGATCAACAATTAAGGAGGCTTCGTATCCACGTTTCTGGTGGAAATTGGATTGAAAGTTTGCTCGGTGTCCACGAAGATAAACATGAAAGTGTCAGTACGAAAATAGCTTCGGTAATGCACGTCCCCGAAGTGTTTGCTTCCTAATGATCTCTGAATTTATAAATTGTCCGGGAAATAAGGAACGTCCCGAATAGCAGGTTCTGGAGAATTAATAATTGATAAAGCCTTTCGTTCGATGCCTTTCACTTGATTCCCGTAAATCGATATCATTTTTTATGAAAAAAAAAGCAAAGTAAATCGAATCAAACACTTTTTCTTGATCATCGCGATGACGAGAACTTCCGTAGGCTCAATAAATATTGATTATTCCGGAAAACGAAGCATCGTCACACCGTGTCGTTTCGATTTTCAAATCTTACGCTCTTCCTCTTGTTTCTTATCGAAACATATTTCTGTGTTGAAACATTGCATGATCAGCTACCCAGTCATTTGTTCAATTGCCAGTTTTATTGTGCATTTTCTATTCCTCAAGAGCGTGCTCGCCTCCCGTTATGTTCTCACGTCTAATTCGTATCACTGTACGTACATGAACATCGTCCAAACCTCATGCATATTCGATCTACCAATTATATCATATTTTTTTCATCGCACGAATCTCATGGATTTGAGATTCGCTCCAAATCTCAATCAGAATGCCCGTGACCCTGGAATTCGTTGATCTCGAAGCGACGAATCAACTTTTGAGTTTTCTCTTTTTCGATAAAACGGTAAGAGCCGTACTGCGTAGTTTTTGGGAGATAAGATCTGAAAGGCCAGTTAGAAAATCGTAGCCTAAAAAATGATGCTGTAAGTTTCATTATGTGCTGGCTTCTGTCAGAGCCCCACGAACGTTTTGGTGGAGCTTTTTTTTTAAATTTGTTGGCTATTCGAATCTCATTCGACCAGATTATCTGATGAACAGTTAATTCGTACGATTAGTGAGAAAATCCTGTTTATTCTGTGACATTTGAATCGCTGTAATTGTACGAACGAGATGAAATGCAAACATCGTTTTCCTTTCTATCGTTCACTTCATTTTTTTTTATTTTTCTCAAAGCTAGCGTAGCGCGTATTTTATCTGCATATACTTTGTTGCAACTATAATTTCCGTGCACAGTATAACCGTTAATTTATATACACGTGTTTGCTGAAACGGTCGATATTACGCTCTTATTTAACGTCTTTGACAAAACGCCTCAACTTCCGGCCAATTTGTTTTACTGGCTTGCCTTGAGGTAACTCCTGTACTGCATGCTAGTCAAATAAGTACTAAATTTTCAAAACGCTTTTAGATCAAGTTTAACGTATCGATTAAACGTATTGTTAGTAGATTTGTATTACAGCATATCTTATTAAGATGTAAAAATATTAAAAAAACGCTTTTCATTCTGATGAATGAAAAAGTTTTGAAAAGAAATGATTTTCTGAAGGTATGAGTTTAAAGGAAAATCTACGTGGCGAATTCGTAGAGGATCAGTTGAGGAACAAAATGAGACGTGGTGCAATAAAATCTTTGAAAAATACCTGTGAAAATGTGAGACTAGCATGCAGTACAGGGGTTACCTTAAATTAACTAAAGTTAAACTCGCGTTGCAATATTCCTCGTTGGGCTACATTATTATGCTATTCCCCGCGAGTGCTTGACACAATCGTCGAACGATCGAACCAGTAATTTATGATCGATTATCGAACCGTTGTGAAGTAGCCCCGACAACGAACGTTCCTTTGGCTCGTTTTACTCAGGGGAAAAATTACACTTTCTAAACAGTTGTTACTTTTACTTTTTCTTTTACCTGCGTGACAATGGATTGCCACACGACCTTCTTGCACTGCAAAAGCCACGACCTTGACCATGTCCAGAAGTTTGCTCATCGTAGCATCTCCGTAATCTTTCCATGCGAAATTGTAGTAATAAACTGTAGATGAGAAAAAATTTAACTGCGATTTGACCCGATTTTCCAGCCATTTCATTTAACGATACTCAGTGTTTCTTTTTCAGCTTTTTGTACAATTAATTCAATCGTTTACCAAGTTTTTTGCAATTTTTATACTGAATTTGATATTAAATTTTTATTTTTTATCTCAAAAAACGTTAAACAAGTTAAAATAATGATAAAAAATAGAATGTAACATGAAAAATTGAAGTATTATTCTACTAGTTAATTTTGAATTAAATAAATAATAAAATATTATCAAATCTGAGTTGAATTTTTAAAATGAATCGACTGCAGTGGCTTCTGCATTTTGAATGTCTTTTTGAATTATCAAACAATTTCGACAAAGTTTTTTCATCAGTTTCGAGGTTTGTTTTTGAAGAGATCGTTGAATAATTGAAACTTTTAAAATTGAGGGTTGAAGTGTCAGGTTCAAATGAGGAAGGAGTACGATAAAGGTAGAACGCGTCGGGGTGAAACTCGAGGAATGTAGGTTGGTTGCGGAGTCGAGGCTTGCCAATTACTTTCGCAGGGACAATTCGCGAGCACACGTCACTTTACGGAGGAAATGGACGGGAGGGGAGGAATTTGTTTTGGATGTATAGACATAGCGTATCTAACAGGATCGCATGTTTCCAACTAAAACTTGTTCTTCGATCCTGGTGCATGGTGTGGGAGGCCAGAATGGAGGAAGACCAGGAGAAAGAGAGAAGGAGGAAGCTTTGCATTTAGGGTACATTCGAGGACGAGATAGCACCGTTTTCTCCTTATCGACCTCATCCTTTGGAGGCTTTTCGAGCAAGGTCGAAACTGAACCTTGACTATTGCGGAGACGCAGACGTCAAACGGAAGGGAAATGAGTTTCTTCTTGTTTCATATACTTTTGACTAAAAGTTTTTACGAATGGATACGACTCGGGGGAATCGGTGAGATTGGAGCTTCGATCAGAATGCATGAAAAGTGTATTTTTTGCGGTTTTTCGAACTGCTCGCATCAGTTCTTTCGTCGCGAACTCGTATCTTTGGCTGCAATCCAATTTCAATTTATCGAAATTTATCATCGAGCTCCAAAACTTTCCTTCGTGATCGTTCGCCAATAAAATTAGAAGGGAACAGAGATCTGTGGTTTCGTAGGAACAAAAATTTGGGCTTTGCGAGGATCTCGAAAGGAAAATTCGATTCGTTGGTACGAATTTGCAAAGCCAAAGGGTTGAAACTTAAAGAATTTTCATGATTCGCGTGGATCTTTGCTTCGAATGGAAATTTGGGGAACTTTGTGCACCCTCGAATAATCAATTTCGCGCATCGTGAAAAGACGAAATAATGAAATTTCAGTTTATTAATGAAGACAGTTCGAAACTGCGAAGCCAAATAGCCGGAGCTTCGATTTCGAGTAACTCACTTCCGTTTTTCATGAAGTGATTGGGCTCGTAAGTGAAGCCACTTTCCTCAAGATTTCCCCCGCAACTGGCATGTTCACCCGGCGTCTGTAGATTTACAATAGTCTTTATGCTCCAGTTCTTGAACTGTTCGATGACGTTTTTCTTGATCAGTTGTGCGGTGCTGGGTCGTGCCATCGCCAGGACATCGTCGGTCACCCTGGACAAAACAATATCAGCGAATCGCGTCGTCACTCGTTTGTTTTTCCCACATTTTTTCGAATGAGCAGCGTCTCCGACAATCAATTAGAAAAATTAAATTTAACGTTAAATACTCGGCTCACCAGTGGGAAAAAATGTCCTGAATCGCCATGTGTACCGGACGCCAAGCTTTTGGATTCTCGTACTTGCACCTCGAACCCCCGCAAAAAATAGCGCATTGTATCGCAATTGGCGTCAACTTACGAAGATTCTCCGATAATTTATTGTACCCAGCAGGCACTACGCAGAGATCTAAACCAGGCTGAAGTCCCGCTGGTACCAGCGAGCTCACATCCATTCTGCGCCAAAGCAATTCACCATTTTCTTTTAATATTTTTATTACAATCGTTCTAAAACGAGTCGAGCTTCTTCTTTTGAAATTTTCTTTACACGCTTAGATGGATGATTTTAGAGAACGTAGAAATATTGGATAAAAAACGAAAAAAATTGGTTCGAGCTCGGACCATCAAGGCAACCGTGCTTGGGAACATTTTTTGGTCAGCAGGCAGCGTCCCGCAGACGTTCTGTACATTCGGAATATGAAAAACCGAATGTATTCAAGAGAAATACTAGTTTGTACATGGTTTATACGAGCAAAGTCTGACTGACAAAGTTTCTCAGTTGCGAACAACGTGGAGATCGTAATTATTGTCTGCAACAAAAATTTCAATTACTCTTTCCATTTTCATATCTTTTCCTTTCATATGAACCTAAAAAAACCCGAAAACATTGCAAAAATCCATATTTTTAGAGAGTTTGAAAAAAAAACGCTTCTACAGAAGAAGAATATTACTTGAACGTGCTGTGAAAATTTCTTACATTAAAAAAATGTTTTTGTACTTTTTAAATATTCTTGAAACTATACCAAAAGTTCGCTTTGGTGAGTTATTCCGGTCTATCCTAAAAACATTCCCGAAAACAATCGATTTTTTGACTTCCTAAAGCAGAATCTTCCTTAAAGCTTTTTCACGAATCACCTGTAAGTTACAATTGTACTCGAACTCGCTAATAACAGAACTCAAAAAAAGTTTATATTCGCTCCTTGTGACGTCCAGGACATCGCGATAATATGGACAGTGACATTTTGTGCACATCAATGGAGGTTTTTCAAACACAAAAACTTCAGGATGTCTCGATCCATCACTATTTTTTAACGGCTCGTTTCAAGTCTTCTTCGACTCGAAACTCACTTTTAATGAAAGATTTTTGTGACCGTAATCCATCGCATCACCCGACGAAACGATATTCGCTCTGTTGCAATGAAAAATCACGGTGGAGTTTGTTGATTTTTCGCAGGGAGGTCGCAGTTCGTAATTCGTGGTGTTTCCGAGCGAATGAAGCGCGAGAGCGAAGTTGTTTCGTTGGCAAAACAACGAGACGGACTGAGTCCTGCCAGGCACGGCGATGGGCTCTGCTGGAATAGAATGATCGATGCAAAGAGAGTGGAGAAAAAAAGAAAACACTAAAAATACAACGCGGTGTAGTAAAATCAGGAATTCACCCGCGTGGCATCGCGTGACGTCCGTCTCTTTAAATGTTTTCTCGTGCATCATCGCAGTGCCGAGTCAATTTTATAAATCCATGATGTTCTTTTTCATTCTCATGCAATCTTTTCTGCGACAGCAGGCAACGAGAAATTTATCCCTGTCAACGCGAGATCCTTGATAGAACGTTTTTCCCCGTTTTCTTCTTCCCCTTACGATTTGTGACTGTCACATTACTTTGTGTATTCGAGCTGAACTCTTGCCGGATGGAGTATTTTCATTTTTTTTTTTCGTTAAATCGCACAATTTCGACAGTTTCGAAGAAACTACCGAGTCAAGAAAGTTGAGATTTCTAGAGCAAAGAATTTTTATTCCTCCGAGTACCAATAACGCTGTGACAAATAATAATAAATATGATGAATCCATTCATTAAAATTAAAAGTTCGAATTTACATACATGAAAATCAAAATTAATAAACTAAAAAAAAGAAAAATTTAAAGCTGCTTCGTTGTTGAGCGTATGAAAATAAATAAAAAATCACGTTGAATTCTCGCGGGTTTAACTTTCCTCAATTCCTAGTGAATTCTTATCAGGAATTTTCCCGTTTTTTTATCGACGTTCCGTTGCGATGTTTTCTTTCCCCGGATTGTGCCCTTATCGTAGGAAGGTATGTTGAGTGATGCGGGCACGATTCGTTGTGGTGGCAACGGAGTTTTTGATCTCATTTGTTATTATTCACCGGAAGTTGGCGCTTCGATTATTCCGCTTTCTACATTTTGTTTCTCCCCTTTGGCGATAAAATGCAGTTGTGAAGCTCGCGGCCAACATTCCCAACGCATATTTCCCCCCGGGATAAAACATACGAGGCTGGAAATCGATGGAACGCGAGTAATCCACGTGACCGACTGTCGAGTCGATTTTCATATGTTCAACACTCGAAAAATAATTCTAAATTCAATGAAATTCAGATTAAGGAATTGGATCTGTTAAAAATGTAATATTTTTGAGTTAAAAATTTCTTTTCGTTTACTTTTCCGGAAATTTTTTTCGCTCCACACAAATTTTTCTTATCCAAATTCTTCTAAAATGCCACTTGGTCATATGCTGGTTGGTTCATCATGAAAAAAAACGAAGAGGACACTGCATAATTGAACATATTCTGAGAAACCGTTCATGCTGAAAGAAAACTCGGCGTCATTCTTCCGAGTTCATAAGAAAATAAATCGTTGCACGTGAAAGTGAATAAAGCGAAGTCGAAGTTAAAGAAAAACTCGGAGCCAAAGATTCCCGACAAGAAAAACATCAAATTTAAACGATCGAGCGATCATTGTTTTTCTTTATTATCATCATTTTGGCACTATCAACTTCGTCTAACTGTTCATCGCCTGAGTTCCAACTAGTTGATATGGTCTGACACGTTTTCTTATTTTTTTGACCGGAAATCACATGAACATTGAAATGAATCAGGAACAAAAAATGAGTTTCAACGTCTGCGGCGGATCTGGCGCCCGTGCAATTTGGTGTCATGGGCCAATGAAGAGTCGACGCTACTTTCTTCTTCTCAACTTTCCGTTTCTTCTTCCAAAGAGACATCGTAGATCGACGAAAAAAGGCTCACTCGTGTTAATCGATGCATTGCTTCCTCACTTCGTCGCTCGAGCTCTGAATCGTAAATTCCTCTTCAGCGAGTGATCAATACTCGAAAAATTATGGTGTTTCTGTCGTTCATTTAGCAAATAATGAAAACATCGTTTCTTTATAAATGTTTTTTCTTCATTGAATCAACTATACACGATAAAAACGTAACGGTCGTTGGGATCGAAGGGTCTGTCCACTAGAATAAGATCCGATTAGACATGCAGGTAACACGAGAGCAAAGCACAACGTTAGAAAATGATAAAAAAACAGAAAAAAGCTCGTATCTCGTTCACAAATGTTCGTGTATTCGATAAATTCCTAATGCCACTTCCTCCTTTTTTCCATCATTCCTTCTCACTTCTCTTCGCTTCGTTTTTTCTCTTTACTTCAACTATGTACAGGAGAGTTTTCTATCATAAGTTATATCAAGTCCTTAGTTCATTATACACAATACATAGACTTAAGAGATAGCGATAGTACGTTACAGTGGGAAACGCGAATCGAATGGCACGGGGAGTGACGAAAACTCAAAATTCAAAAACAGCATTTTGTTCAGGGGCTTTTCAATCGAAGTGAGACTCATTTTTTCTCTCGAATTTCTCGATCAAACGAAGCGCAAATAATTACATCAACAACAGATTTTATTCAGCAGGCTTGCATCGAAATTATTATTTTTTCTCTCTTCGTGAAAACAAAGATGAAAAATTGAAAAAAATCGACGAAAATTCCGTGCCATTGAAAATGTTTTATTTTTTTTTTTTGACAATTCGTCATCTCGGTTAAATATTTCATCGTCGAATAATCGTATTCCCGACGTTGATATTCAATCAGTTCTGAAAACTCTCTTCAGCATTTCAATCCTTCCATTTTCTTTTATTATTTAACGATAAGTTTTATTTTAATTTGGATCCTGGCTCTGGGACGAGTGCGGGCCCTTTGTGTGGGACGTATAAATGCGCGGCGACTTTGCCTCGTCACGAGATATACACACACATATATATATATATATCGCGTTTTATTCAAAAGAATTTTTCAGTTTATCCTTCGTTGACGAAACATCTGACAAAAATGTGACGACTCAAACTTATTTTTCATAGCGATTAGATTCCTTTTATCGTATTATCAAATTTATTTAAAAAATTAACTAATTCCTCCAACTATTTCATTCTCTAATTTCCGGAATAAAGCTAATTAACTTCAAATATATTCACTGCGAATTTTTTTTTCTTCGTAGACTTCTCTCAAAAAGTTTTCGGGAAAAAAGTTTGGAAAAACTTGTCGACTCGACAAAATGAAATTTGTAAATTAAACTGTTTTTCGTTCTGGATACTTTTGTTTGGAAATTTATTGAACGAGGGATAAAGGGCCCCGAATAATGGACGACGGAACTGCCATCTAATCGTTATATCCCGATATACGTATATATATGTATATATATGTATAATATATATATATATGCATACACAGTAATTTATTTAGTTGAGTTGATAGCATCAGCTTATTTTGTAAGTTGAAATTTTCCGTTTATTTATAGCAATGTGTAATGGTTTTCTTTGTTTCGACGTGTGATCTCGGATCGGTCAGTGTCCGCATTCAATGAAATGCGTTCGATTGTGTTATCTCAATGAAATTCAGTTCTTTTTCCAGTGACGTGAAATAGTTGCTGGATCGGAAATAATGTAATTAGTGGTTAGTCACTCGAAAGTTTAGTCGATAAAAATTTTCGAATTTCTCAAGCAGTTTTGTACACGACGATTTTTTCCATTGTTTTTTTCGTTCTAATTTCACGACACTGGATTTTTGTTATTTTTTAGGGGTTTTCCGCGATCTTAACCGATCTAACGACATCAAGCGCTTCAATGTTTTCTCTCACTTTCTCTCTCTCTCTCACAACTTCGTTTTTTACACCGCTCACGCACAATTTACAAATTTTACTTCCTGTGTTTTTCCCTCATTTTCTTCTCGTCTTCAATATTTTTCGATTCGAGTAAGAATGCATACGAAACTACTGCTTTGGGACAAACGCTAAATGCTATACAGACGCTAATCCGAAGATTTCGTATTCGCAGTTTTGGCTCGATTTTGGGACGTTTCGAAAAATGAGTAAAGCAATACTTCACGAGAAATCAGTCACTTCTTTTTGAAAATTGGATAATTTTATCAAAATTTCTAGATTTGACGATTAAAATGGTCAGGAATTCAAAAAAAAATATTTTTTGTCTCAGGATATGACGAATTTTTAACAAACATTAAAATACTCGAAAAAATTGAATCGGTCCATACAATTACGAATCAACAGAGAAAAAATATTCTGAAGGGAAAAAAATGCTAAATGATTTTATTTGGTACAAAGAAAAACAGTGATCAATTAATATAATTAACTATTCTTGATCGATTGATCGGATGATTTAAAAAAATATGTCGTTATAATAACTCGAATTTGCCAGATTGACCACAGTTTTTGTCTCCATTGCCGCGAGCATCGAATTTCTTTATTTTCATCGCACTGAAAAATTTCAATATACGTACAAACACATTCAGCCTCGTTCAACCATTTTCTGTCGATAATTCGTTTTCCCATTCACACTCGGTAACTGTCACCTGTTTTCTCACTTGTTCTCTTTTCACTTATTTTCTTTTTTCTCTTTTTCTTTCTCTCCCTTCGACGTTCACGTGGCCCGTTAAACGAACAATCGTAAATTCATATTACTAATAATGTATATTCTACTAAATTCATTCGGCCCAATCGGGCAATTTTATTATCGACTTGACCGATCGAGTATCATCACTATTTTCCTCCTTTCTCCTCTCCTCTTTCTTTTTCTCTCATTTCTATTTCTTCCCTTCTTCTCGTCCACAAGATTCACCTGCTTCGTTAAATTTCCAGCCGACATTTCATCTCCCATTACTTCCGTTTACAATTTCTAAAAAGACAAATACGCCAGACTGAAAACTCGAACGGAATCATTTCTGACTACGATTTACGCTCTCTTCGTTATTATCATTATTATCTACAGCGTGCTTCTTCGTTTCTTACTCTTTCGTATATCATAATACGGGGGTTGACAAGGGCTCGGAGCATCGTTACGAAAAAAACAAAAATTTTCAAAATTTTTATGAAACATTTAAAATTGTCTAACGCTTCACTGGGCATATCCCCAGTGATAATCGATAAATTTTTATTCCCATTCTCATATCTTCAGCTCACTTTTCATTCTCCCATTCAATTATATTCTAATTCCTACAAATTTTTCGTTTTACGAGATATTTCGACGGCGCATCAAAAACCATAAATTCTCCGAGTCAATTTATTTCGCCAGATCAACTGAAATTCTCGATGCTCGGCCAAAGTAAAAATTTACTTGCTCGGAAATGCAATGAAAAAAAAAAAAAAAATACTTTTTCGTTCCTTTTAATATGTATATAGAGAGGGATTGAACATTCGGGGTGAGTCAAATTTTGCAGGGTCTGAAAGTATTTGGTAATACAACGAGAGGGATTACAATCTCGTAGGGCTATATATATTTATATATATATAATAATAATAATAATAATAATATAAATTATTTATATAACACATATGTATAATTATCGATAGTCCGTTAATGTCTATATATATTATTGTATACATAAAATCGTACGAAATATACAAGGAAAAATTGAAATTGCCGCAAAAACGGGAAAACAATAAAAAATCGTTGTTATCATTAAATCATTTATTTTCTCCCCGTCCTGTCGCATAACGTTCCTCTCATTGAATCCTTTTTTTCTTTTTTTTTTGTTATTTTCGTATTTTCATTGAATTACTTGGGATAAAGATATGGATCGATGGATTTGCTAAGCGGTCACAAGTCAACCTACGATATTGACGTGACCGATTAGCGTTTCCGTTGGCGTTTCTACTTTTATTTCTTAACGTTTATTCAACTAATTCTTTTTCACGAATTATTTGCCTCGAACTCTTATTCTCAAATCTCACATTCTTTCTCACTTTTTGACATACTTAAACTCTGGCACTCCGACGCTTAAATTTTCGCGCTCATCTCTCTCTCTCGCTTCCTTAAACATAAGGTTTTTTTTCATTTCTAATTGTTATATAAGCTTTTCAAAGTCTTTGCAACCGCTCACAAAGTTGCGGTTTGGATATGGTGAGTGAGATGATTTTTTATCTTCGTTTTCTTACGCCTCGTACCACTTGTTCCTTCTCTTTTCTTTCTTCGTGACGCTCCTCCTCATCTCGTTCATTGCACTGTCAAAACGGATTTCCCCATTTCTTCGATTCGTTTCTCTTCGTTTTTTCTTCGCTCTTCATTTTAATCCTCGTTTTTGAATAACCCAACGAGACCAACTTCGTTGTCTTACTACGCCTCGATCTGATCATCCGCACTCATTATGTCCGGCGCCATCGACAAATCCTCGGCCATATCCTCGTCTTGGCCCGAATCCTGACCGTGGCTGTCCGGATACTCTCTGTCGTCAACTGCCTCGTCCTCGTGCTCGTGATCCATCGGCGCATCTACCATCTCACGCTTTATTAATCTCGATAATTTACCGCCCTCAGGACTTTGACCTTCTTGTTTTATGTGGACACCAGGTTCATCCAGGTGAGACCTACGAACAAACCATTGGATATTGTTATTTTTAAAATTTTTCTTATTAAATCATCTGATTTTTTAACGATTCGAGATAAACGCCTCGATAAATATTTTGACTTTATCTAGAAAATTTTCAAGGCTCTTCTCCACAAAATTTCGTATAGTGGATCATAAGAATTTCCTTCAATTAGTTTCGTTTTGTTGTTCAGTTTTTTAGCGATTAACCATAAATCAAGAAATTTTGTTGTAAAAATTCAGTAAAAAAACTTTTACGGGCTCGGTTATTCATTGGGTTATTTTTAAATAAATTCGTAATAGAAATAAAGACACGAATAATTACATCAAGTCGTTGTGAGGTAGACCGTGCTCCTTGTCGGGACTCGTGGCGGTCGAGGTGCACATCGAATTATTAAGAAATCCCATGTTCGACTCACCAAGCGCAGCCTGGAAATACTCAAATTGCATTAGATGATTAGTTATCAAAACGTCACGAATTTTTTCCTCCGTTAGATTTTACTGTATTCGAACTTTGTTGACTTAAATATCACAGCATAATTGATATTTGTGTACTAATTGAACCGAGGGCTTCCAATGAATATTTATTTTCACAAATTTTTTCAAGAAATTCAAAACTCAGAGTTGAGCCACAAAATGAAGACAGAAAAAAGTATTTTTTTTTCAAAAAAATTATTCATAAGAAGCTAATTACTAATGAATTCCAAAAATCAAACAGTTCGATCTCAGAATGGTGATGGAATACATTTTTTTTGGAAAACTCTTAAAGAAAAAAGTTATAAATGTAATTTTTGAAAATATTAAGAAAGGACAATTTAAGACCTTTTTTCGTCAAAGTCACGGTGTTGTGATTGGAAATTTTGTGCAACTGTTTATGGATTTACTGACATTCGAGGCAAACTTCAACTCAGCCAACTCGAGAGCACATTTTCGAAAAGTCTTCCCCGAAGTATTTTTTTTTTCATTTTTAAGTTTTTTCAAAAAATTACTCGAATGAAAAATTAAAAAAAAACTCAAACACTTCAAATTCTAATTTTATGCAACGTCATGACCTTGAAATGCAGTGTTAATTCGAATGTTAGATGAGACACTTGAACGAGACGAATTTGATAGGTACCTGGAGATTGGCATTGAGAGCATCACCGTACATCGTCGGACTGTGTGTCAGCGTGGGACTCTTCGATGGCACACCCCTGTTCGAATGGACAGAAAAACGAGAATGAGAAAGCGACGAAATGACAACGATCGACGGATTTATAAGTATAATAATAAATATGAAAAAGTTACTGTTGAAAAAATGTGTTCCCTGAAAAATCGGTTATTATAGACGGTTGAAAATTACATGTAATACATATATGTACAGATGATAGAGAAGAAAGTATTTTCGTCAGAAAGATATAGACAGGGGAAGGAGAAAGATTAGAAAGAATATATATATATATAAATACATATTATTAAAATAACGATTTGTGTACTGGAGCGTATAATTAATAGTAAAGTACATGTAAGAGGATGAGAAGAATTATAGTAAGAAGAAAGATAAAAAATTGTAGATAGAGAGAAAAAAGAGTGTAAAAAGAAGAGAGAGAGAGAGAGAGAGAGAGAGAGAGAGAAGAATAGATGTAAAAACGACGAAGTACAAAAATTTACAAATATTCTACTTATATGTAAAAGTGAAAAAGTTAGAGAAAAAAATGGAAAGATATACGAAAAGAGATTGTAAAAAACCCTTACCAAGGCGTCGTTACACCATGGGAGGAAAATCCAACCAAGAACATTGCTCACTGATCGAGTTTAGATGAAAAGATTGAAAAAATCTACTAATGGACACTCCCGTTTAAATAAATCGTCTCGTAAAAACAACGAAACTGCATGAACAACGAATTGATCGATCAGTGACGTTGTTGTTCGAATAACGTTTTTAAAACGTGTGATATCACTTATACAACGTCCTCGGATCACCTGCTACCCACCTGTCGACGATCACAGTTTTTTCCAATTCCATTGGTGTAAAACGAGTCCGAGCTTTTTCTCACTCTTCGTAAAAATTCGAGTTTCAACGGAATTTCAACGAAGAGTTTTCCGACTCTCCGACGCACGAGTCAACCGACTTTATTTCAGATTGTCGCTCGTCGGAGGACCGGTCAAAATTTCATGCGAGGAATAAAACATTTCCTGGGTACGTTTATCAAGTGATATCGAGCGTCCGTGCAAGCGAGGAATAAAATATGTTGAAAACAGTGAAAGAGAGTTAAAAAGATTTTAAAAAGTGTATTAAAAAGTGTTGGATCGAATAAACACACATAATGAGATGAAAAGTTGTGTCATAATTATTCGTACGTCACATAACTGCAACAATATTTTCATCGCAGTTACATAAATTTTATTGAAACAATTATTATAATCAAGCATTTTGGAAAATATTCATATTTCCACTCCAAAATGATCGATTTTTTATATTTAAATCGTTGAAATTAATTTATAACGAGAAGGTAAAAAATGAAGTAACAATGAGAGTTGAAAAACCTACTAAAAAATATCGACTACCCAAAGATAAATTGGATTGTTCGGGTACCTGAGTGAGACAAACGTCGATGGAACAGCAATGGAGAAGTCTCGTCGATTCTCCAGATGAAAAAATCCGACTTTTCTTTATTCTCATATATATTAACGTAACGACACCACACATAAGACATTAAACTCATGCGCAATTAGCCTCAAAACGCGATCATTCGCTCGATCGACACATTCGCACAGTGGGGAAAATCACAAAAACATAAGCAATCTGAGAGCCAAGAACCAAATAGAAAAACAACCGTGTCAACGGATTTTAGAGAACTGAAAATACGCGTTGAAAATAAACGAATGAAATGAAGAGAAAAAATTCAACTTCGTCGATCGGAAAATAACACTCGTAAATAATTCGATGAGAAAATTATTAAATGGGAGCTTGAGAGGTTCGGTGGGTGTGCATCGGGCTCTTTCGTTCCAAGGAAATAAAACTTAACTCAGTCACACATTGCTATGACAAGACAGTGATTAACTCAAGGAAAACAATAATAAAACAGCGCCACCACATAAGCACGACGTGTAAGCACCACGTAAGCTCGGCGAGTTCGAGGGGATCGAGGGGTCAGGACGCTCTGCTTCTCTTACTTTGTAAATTATTCAAAAAAATTCATTTTTTCCTCATTATTTTTGTTTTTCCCATGCTTTCTGTTAACCCGATCTCTAATACGTATTTACAATCGTCCTGTTGCTGGGCTATTTGCAGGGGATGCCTTATCACGTGCAGCGCATTTTCATCGCTTCCAAGCGTCAAGTAGGATTTTTTAATTTCTTTGTAATTTTCTGCTGCAGGCGATCTACCTCGTGACTGTTTTTCGGAGAGAATCTAGCGTCACTGGAGCTCCCAAACGGACAAGATATTTTTTCTTATTACCGGGAATGAAAAGACTTTTGATTTTACTGATGGAATGTTAAGCGCGAAAGAATTTGACGACCGAATTCGATTGTTTGATAAAAAAACATAAAAATTTCACTTCCGTCGTACGAATTGCAGCGAACATAATTTTTTTTTTTTTTTTATTCCAAGAGAATTTTTTATTCCGACCGTTCGTTACGGTTTTTTTGCTCTAGTGGGATAGATCACCTTAAAAAATACGATAGAAAGGATGCACAAGAAAGAATTCGGAATCCGATAATCCGAAAAGAAAAATATAAATTAAACAAGTTTTTAAAGTTCGATCTTACAAGAGCCATTTTTCTATCAATATTTTTCTTTTTATTCCAGCAGAGAAGGACGGAAATTGCGGTTCTGGGTGTCGAGGGTTGAGGGAGAAAAAAATCTTAACCGAAAGCGAAAGTACATTCTAAGAGTACCAATCGGCCACTACGAGGATATTAACGCTTTCCTTTATGTTGGATAAATCGACTATTTTTTTTTCTTTTCGCTTTAATGGCAAGCATGAATATTTCTCGCACATCGTAAATACTTCTACAAAAAAAAAAAAATATTGGTGATTGGGTTCGGAAATCTACGAGGCGATCGAGGCAGGCATTATGCGTGGAGCAAATCCTTTTTTCTTTCTTAAAGGGCGTTTTCTTTTTTGGAATTGGGGATGAACCGCGGTGAGCGACACTTTGCTGCACGGTAGCGTTTGATATTTCAATCGAAAGGTGTTCCCAAAGGTACTTGAATTTTGAAAAATACTCAGGGGTCGATGGAACGTGTTTTTTTTTTATTTTTTTTTATTTTTTTTTTATTCAGTTGCGTTCGTCCTTGTTACGTGAACTGAAGAAGTCAATAAATTCCGTTATGGTGGAACGAAGTTTAATTATATTGAGAAAAGTAAAATTTCGATAAAAAAAAGACCAAAAAACTCGAATGAGATTAATTTTTATGAAAAGTTCCAGCTATCGATTGCTGTCCAATAGAAATAAAAAAAAAAAAAAAAAAAAAAAATCATTCGAATAAGAGTAAAACGATGATGAAATCCATGGCAAAAGAAAATATTTCCCACGATTGTATAAAACGGAATAGAAGGTACCAAGGATGAACAGCAATGGCAAAGACTCGAATTTCACCGATTAAATTACTTCGAGTTGTCAGCAAGTGTGGCTCGTATGTTCAGCGTTGTAGACAACGACTAAGCGATTCGTTCCTTGTGATTCGTGAGTTCGAGGAAAAATCCTAAACGTTGTTATTCCTTTGTTCTTTCTTCGAATTATTGTTAAATCTGTGATTTTTAAGTATTTGAAAAAAATATTTTCTTCCGAAAATACAATAATGAAAGTGTACACTTGAAACGGTGTACATGAGAATCACGGATCTTAGGAGAGTCTCGCGTCAGCCAGCCAGCCAGAATTCTAAAAAGTGGTAGTGCTTACTGTGCGGAGAGGTGGGGTGGAGTGGGTGATGGGGTTGGGTCAAATTTCCTGGGACGGCCGCGGGAAAGATGCCGCCGCTTTATGAACTCGGCGTCGTCCACCATCCAGAATGACCCAAAGTCGTCCTCAAAGCGCACAAAACACTTGTGCAATGATAGATTGGTGCGGATCGCGTTCTGTATACACAGACAAGACCACCAAGAAATAGAGAAAAGAGAGTAAAAAAGAGTCAAAAAACGTTCGATTGATTTTTTTTTTTCTGTTTTTCGTTTTCTTTTTCCAGTTGTTCTTTTCTTTTCGATTATTTTCGTTCGATAAACCGACGTCGATCTCCGCTAAGCTCGCTTTCGGTGGTAACGTTTTTTTTTTTTTCTTCTTCTTTTCCTTTCGATCGAACTTTACGATATTATTCGCGACGATTCTTCATCGCCGATCACTCACGCGTCTCGTATTTGGCAAATGAATTTTTTTTTCTTCATTTTATACTTTCATTTCGTTATTGACTTTTGTTTTTTTTTTTTTAAATTTTTTTTAAATTATTTTTTTATTTGTTTTGTGCCTCTCTCTTTTTCTCCTGTTGCTGTTCCGTCCATCTGCACACGACGGGGGCCGCATGAACCGCCACCGAAACAAATATACTTTCGTTTCGTTTGGCTTACGCCCGAAAATGCGTAACAAATGGTTGTGGTAAAGTAGTAAATAGTGATGATATATGTGTAGAAAATATTGAATATATGAAAGAGACAGGGATATATATATAATATATATTAATGAAAATGTTGTAGTAAAAAAATCGAATGAACACAACACCATTACTATACAGAGAGAATCGTAAAGAAGTGACGGGTAGTATGGATTAATATTCAGAGAAGAGACGACAATAATAGAAAAAAAAGATCAGTGGCTTTGGTACTTCGTTGCAAAACTTGGTATTGTTTTTTTTTTTCATTTCATTTTTTTTTGTTTTTTTTACACTACCTGAGACGTGCAACACACATATTTTATTATCAATCCGTAAAAGTTTCATTCGTCATTCCCTTTGGTAATTATTTGGGACAGAAGAGAGTAAAAAAAAAAAGCAGAAAAAAAGGTATTCACAAAGAAACCGGTGAATCTCGTCGATCGAAAGGTCTCACACGTTGATTTCTCGTGCAGAGATGCACCCCTGGGGACTCTCGTTGATCGTCGTGTTTATTTGAAAGACCTCAAGGTTTTTTTTTTATTGCTAATATCCTCGATAATATCGAGAAAAGAAACGACGCTACGCAGCCTCGATATTTTGCTCCGGGCCCTCTTTATCCCCATTGCGAGATGCGTCTGTTTTTTCTTTTCGTTTGTTAACTTGTCCCGTTCTGTTCTTTAGTCATTTGTATCGCGATCTCCTCTCTCTCGTTAGTCGCTGCAAAGCCCGCATGCTTGTTAAGCACACACGCACACACACACGCACGCACGCACACACACACACACACAACGCGCGTGCGCGCATACGCACCGCACGCACGCGACGCTCGAATCTTTTGCTACTTTTGCTTTCCTCAGTCGCTCGCTTCTCGATCGCTCGCATTCACCGCACGTACACAAAAAATTTTAAAAAGTATACTTTTATGTAGAGAAAGAGAAATAGGTGAGAGCGTTTCTACGTTAATTCCCCCCTGGCTCAATCATACTCTTGGAAAAATTTCACACTCGCGCACTAATTCACACGAAACACATTCGCACGCTCATGTCAATACGGGGAATGGGCAAAATTCGGTAAGTTCGGTCTCACGCGCACACTAAACGACACTTTGACGACGACCACGGAAACTCGCGGAGCGAAAGGAACGAGCCTCCGGGAGGACGGAAGGTTTTTTAATAATTCTTTAATCTCAGCCGTTACGGTTCACTCCGCCAGTGTCCGGAGCCTCGACGAACACACAAAAACGGACACAACACAAGCGACGTATATAGAGTAGTAGGTAGAAAATACGATTTAAACATTATATTTATCGATACTAGAAGAGAGTATAAATATAGGCGAATATAAAAGGTACGAGTTCAAAGTTTGAGTGTGTATGTACATTTATATATAAATAGTATTTAAAATAGAAGTATGAAAGAGAAGAAGAGAAATAGAGAAAATATAGTGGCAAAGGCATTTCGGAGGCGTTGTCGGGGGAAACACGGGGCCGGCTTTCTAAACAATGAGAATTGTGAATTGCACGTGCATACACGATAAGACGTTAAACTTTGGTGTGTATGAAAATGCAAAAATTCTATAAGACAACGAATTCTCCAATAAAATGCATTTTTTCTTCAGCTTCGTGTGGAGTTCGAGGGCAGCTGCGTGGGCGCGTGGCGGGGGGCGGGGGGCGGGGGGGGGGGCAACCGACGAATAACAATAATATGGCCACGTGCTTGCGTAGCTGGTATCTCACAGATATGAAGACGACGAACGATGACGATGATAAATAACATTGTACTAACACAAAATTAAAATAGCCACCAATAAACACGAAAATTCATATACAGAGAGAGAGAGAGAGAGAGAGAGAGACATGTTGAAATATATTGTAAGGCAATCATTTAATATACTTGACGTATAAATACCTAATGATAATAACAATTATGTGAAACGAAAATTTTTGGAAAAAATTGCAAGGTGTGGAATAAATACACACTGTAAAACACGTAAGTGAAATGTCATTATGCAAATAAGTGGAGCAGAGGTGGCGTGGAGCGTGGGGCCAGAGGGGGGGGGGGGGGAGGGCTACCTACGAATCGTTAAAACGTCTTATTCATCGGAAACATTAAATATATACATGTAATTACGATTATTATAATATACACGAAAGAAATATAGAGATATAAATATATGATAATGGAATATATTAAAAAGAGTAAGAAAAGGTCAAAAACGATCTACGACAATTATTTTGCTTTCGAAGATATTAGGTGTGTCATTGTGTGTGTGTGTTTGGGTGTTCAGAAGAGAAATGCGTGATGTTGACGAAACTGTTCGGGTACGACTGTCGATATGGATAAAGATTGAAAGAGAGTAGAGAGAGAGAGAGTGAGAGAGAGAGAGAGAGAGAGAGAAAATAAGAGAAGTAGAAATAGGAATATACAAAAGTGGCATAAATATAGACGTAAATAGATATAGAAAGATTTAAAAATGTAAATTGAAGCATGAATATACATAAATATATATATTTGTGATAATAAATATATATTTATATATTGGCGTGTTAATCGTGTAGGTAAAATTAGAAGAAATAGAGGAAAAAAACGATAGAGACGCGCGTGTTCGGGGGGTAACGTACCCAGTCGTGCTGCAAGCGCGTTGAGGACGTCTCCTGTAAAACTCCACTTCGTCCACTGTCCATACGGCCCCTTTCACGTTTTCGACTCGCATGAAACATTTGTGGAGAGACAGGTTGTGTCGCACTGCGTTCTATACAAAATAATACACAGACTAAATAAGCAACGCAAAAACGAACGAAGCCAACTCAATCACGGCTTGACGGTCGGGCTGTTAGTAGTTTTTCTCATGTCTTTTCGTTTTTCGGTTTTTTTTTTTTTTTTTTTTTTTTCGTATTTTTAAAACGTTTTTCTCTCGTCAGTCGTCGATGATGTCGTCTGCGATCCTTGGGACCGACGATTTTTCCGTTTGTGTCGCGTGTGTGCGTGTGTGTGTGTGTGTATGTGTGTGTGTGCTCATTATTTTTCTGTCAATGTGGATTATTTTGTGAGTGTCAAGGTTCTTCGAAATACTCAATTTTTCCATTTAAATGTGCGTTCAATTATTGACCATTCTGAAAAAAGTACTCCCGGATATTCGAGGCTGGAAAAGCTCGCAAGAAATTTCTCGTAAGTGCATAAAGATCGAGAATCATCGAAATTTTCATACACAAAAATATGATTCTTCATAGAGACATTTAAAAAATTGTATAAACGATCGAAAAATATTGAAAAATTAAGTAATTCGAGAGTGAAAACTGTGTATTGTCGTCGGTGAATCGTTAAAGAAACAAAACAGTCAGAATATTCGGGTGCAGCTGGTAAATGTATAGTAAATATATATGTATATATATGTACCACTAACGATCAACGGTAACGGTTAATAAAAATAAAAAAAAGAGATGAAAAAATACCAAAAAATAACGAAATAATGAAATGAATATTAAAAAATAGCTGTATCGCGTTAAAGTTAAGAGTCAACTGGAGACGAAACGAAAAAAAAAGGAATCATGAACATTCGTATGCTATTGGTGTTTTCGACGAAACGAAAGGAAAAAAAGAAAATTGTAAAAATAAAAAACGAAGAAAAGTATACTTGTATGATGAATAGAAAACGATTAATCGAGAGACAGAAAGAGAGAGACAGATAGACACGTTATGTGGCATTCCTGTATCTGTTAATGCAAAGAACTAGGTGTACTAAATTCTATGGGAAAAACAACAACAATTATTCATGCCGCAGGGCCGTAGTACAAGTTGGCGATTCGCAGGAGTTTATCGAGTGTTTTTTGTTTGTATTTTTTTTTTTTTTTCAAATTTTTAGTTCCCCGTAGATCGTCTCTTCCCCGAGGCAGCTTGCTGGTTCTGCATTTCCGGTTTTGTTGAAAACGCTCCTTCCGTTGCGTCCCTGTTTCTGGGACTTTGAAACTTGAAAAAAAAATCGTATTCCTTCGAAGTACTCGAAGATGCTGCTCTGGGCTCTGATTCCAACACACTCTTTGTACCTTACATTCAAAATGTTTTCATTTATCTTGAAGATTTTAGAGCACCTTCTAAGGCGGAGGGGGAAACTAATCGCTAAGTTTGTGGCTGCATTTGGATGATTATTAAATTTTTTAAATAATTGTTTTCTCGTTGGTTTGTTGTTTGTTTGTTGTTTTAAACACAGAACCATGCGAGGCGAAGCTTTATGGCAAACGTCGATTACTCACTCGCACTCGCACTCATTCGGCAACACACATCCACGCATACGAGTCCCACATTCTTGACAACAAACAAAAATCGATTGCATCTTCCGATTTGAATCGTTCTAAACCCAGCCTCGATCCACTTCCGGTCTCGTTTGTCTCTTTCGTCATTCCTACTTTCGTTTGCTCTTTTGTCAGCATTCCAATCTATTTTAACGACCGGAAATGCAACGTGAAGAGCCACCTAACACGATCTCATTCAACCCCCTTATTCGAATACTACAGAAAAAAATATTCTGCCTGCTTCGATCCGGAGCAGCCTGTTCGACCCGGAAGTGATGAAGAAAATTTGTCGATTCGACGCTTCGGAGCGAACGAGCACGTTCCAACGAAATCTCTCCGACGATATATACTTCGAGAATAAATAAAACAAAGAAAAATATGAAAATTGCCACGCGATACGACAGTTTTGGTGCAGTTTTTTTTCGTTTCTCTCTAGCAACCGAGCTTTCTTCCTCTTACGAGCGACCTCGATCGATCTCGAAATCTCGTTGATCATTTCTCGTCAGCGAAATATCGATCGTTCGAACTTGTTTCTTTTCTTTCGTTCTCCTGAAAAAAATCTAATGCCTCTGAATCTCGGAGTTTCCCCGAGCCTCCAGTTTTTTCGTATTTCTTTCGTCTTTTCTTTTGCGCTTTTACTTTGATCATGAAATTGTACCTTCCACGTGGCAGCGTTCCGTCGGAAGTAGCAGAAGGTGTTTTGGAACCAGTTGTAAATTTCGTTGAGTGTCAGCTGCTTGTCCGGCGATTCGATGATTGACTGAAATTTATTTGCAATTAAAACAAACGTATGTAAAGTCGATGTGGCGAGGGGGGGGAGGGAGGAAAGTCGATTCTTCGACGAATGAAAACCTTGCGACGATAAAGAGCGAATTTTACTACTTGATTCATTGACCGACCTGACGTATTAAGGAGGCGTACGTGAACGGCGGTCGGATATCGGCGTTCTTGTAGAATTCACGATTCCGCTGAATTTCTAGAAACAGAACAATTCGATCGGTTTATTTGGTCGTTCGGCTCGAATGGATTCACGCGAATTAGAAGAAAATCATCTCTCGAGTCAAAAGTGTCAAATTATTTTCGATTTTGGTGTGAGAAAAATAAAATTCGATCGATCTTTTTGGCCCGAAATCATTCGGAACTATTCACCCTGAAAACCACTATTTTCAGTGTTAGCGACGCGAGCGAAATGGAATCGTGTCAGTGCGACACTCGTTCTCTATCGTTGTCGACTCTCAATAAAATTCTCTCGGGGAGTAGAGGTCATGCTCGTCTCTCGAAACTGGGTAAGTGATTAATCATCATTCGTGCAACGTTATTGATCGACGATAAATCAAGAAAAAACTCGTTTTATTATTCCGAGTTTCGCGTATGTAAAAAAACGACAAAAAAAATGCGTTTAGAACAAATTACGAAGAGATCGTAGAGGAAAAATCTACGTTCGGGGCATGCAAGAGAATAATTACTGAGGAATAATCGTTTCTGGCTCAAAGTGGACTGAAAAGTCAAATTGGGAAAAAAGTGGATGAGTAGGTTTGACAGTACCTTGTTGGACATCAAGGCCAGCGCGCTCCAGCATGTAGGGCAGCCCTACACGATGGAAGAAGGCGGGCAGCACAAGAAACGGAGAAACAACAGAAGCATCGGTAAAAGAATAGAGACAGAAAAGAGAGCGTCGATTTCATAGATTAATTGATGAGAATTATTATTATAATCGGAGCTTTGAATGAAAACGAAAGATTAATATTTTCGATATTGCGAAAGAAAAGCGATAAAATTGTCAATTTACGAGTACATATATTTGAATTATTTTCCTATTCAACAGGTCAATGGTGTTCGTGCATTTCAAATGGTAGGAAAAAAAGTTTAACGAGTTCCCGAAAAATCGTTTTCTCGAGCAGACTTCATTTGAGAAAATACGAAAATTTCATTTTTTGTCGATCTCATCTTATCGGTGAAAGACGCAAATGAAAGATTTTTCATATTCGAAACGTGCGAATTCATCGGGCAGAAATTTGTAACGATAAATCTAAAGGAAAAATGTTCTCCCTTGCACTGATCGATGGCAAAATAGAAAAATACATCTACGACCTCACCTCCTGCCAAAGAATGAGTCGACTTGTCGCTTATTCTCCTTCGTATGGGTCCAGCCATACTGGACATACTTCCAGGCATGTTTGGCATCAATGGCATACCCGGTATATTCGAAATATTTGGGATCGGTGGCATCGGGGCGACCCCCGCTGATGGTGGCAATTGGCCACCGCCTGGTGATCTAACCGCCGAAACGAGGGCTGACATTGATACCGATGAAACTTGTGACACTCCGAAATTCGGCGGCTGCTGGCTCATCAGGCCCGACGACAAACTAAGCTTCGGTAAACTCGAACCCGTCTGTTGATCGCAAACGAATTTTTGACTACCCAAATACTACGATTCTTAATATTAAAAATATCGATTTTAAAATGAAAAAATAAGAAGTAAGAAATAATGAAAAAGGAAAATTGAAATTTCTGATATTTCGATGTTTCATAAAACCTCATGAAAATAAGATAATCGTTGATGTTTCGTTTCTTTTTAGTGAGCCGCGATGTTTCGGAGCTTTAACGACAACTGCGGGAACAAATAGGGGTGAATTATAAGTGACTGCGATAGCGGAGGGGCTTGGGGGAGGGAGGGGGATGGTTGTAAAGAAAAAAGTAAGATGTCCGGAAACGTCGCGGTAATTATTCCCCGGGCTTTTCCGGCGACGATGTCATGAAAGAGAGAAAGAAAGGGAAGAAACGTTTTGTCGTATCGTGGAGTTGTTTTTTCTTTCTTTCTCCAGCTCGGTGCGGGCCGCAAAGTGCGAGGAGCTTTCTCGAGATTGGTAAAAGCAAGGTAATATTGTCCAGGGCTGTGGCTAATGCGATATTGGTATTCTCCGACTGTGGCAACTTGTTAGGGGTTTTAATTAAGGCGATATAAATCGCGAGCCGCGCCGGGCGAAGCAGCGCCGCGAAACGTAGAAACCGAGAGAGCGTCCGCACGATGAATTATTAATTACAACTTGGTGTATAAATTAACGCGACGCGCTTCAACACTGAAATCGCGTACGAATAAATATATAAAGTTGTGTATATAAAGTTATGCAAAGAGAGTCGGACGCGTAAAATCGAAAACTAGCGAGTCGTTGTTTGCGCTACGTTCGAAAAGGGAGAGGCGAACTTTCCCGTTGAATTCAGCGTTCATCGGGACGGCGTTCGCCTCCTGCGGTATTTCCGCTCGTATTTCGTGTTTGCGGTTTTTACAATTTATAGATGACGCGATTTTTTCGAATGGCAGTTTTTCATCGTTCCTCATCCCCGTTGACGATCGCTCCTTTGAAATTTTATTTTTCGGCGGTACGAAAGCAAATAAAACATTAAAATTGTCCCTCGATTTGGAAGTTTGAAGATTCCTAGATTCCGCAATATTCTTAAGGCTCAAGGCTTACCGAGGACTCGGACGACTTGGGCGGCTCGGGTGAAGCCATTTGCTTGGCCACGTGAAGGTGATGCATCATCGCGCCCAGCCGATCGCGTTCCTTCTGCAACTGCAGCTCGAGTTGGGAGACAACTTGCATCTGAACCCTCGCCTGGGCCGTCGATCTGTCGTCCAACGTGTGTTCGGTATTGAGGTGTCTAAAAAACAGCATTCAAATGTTCGAACAATGAATGAACAGTGGCGAGAAGAATTGCGCGATCTGACAGCGGAGAGCCCGCATATTTAGGATGTTTTTTTCAATTTCCACTGTCAGAAAAGAAAGACTGAAACGGCTATGGGGAATGAGGCGATTAAATAAAATTCCGTTCCTCGCAGTGAGGTTACAAAACGGTCTTTGATCTCGCGAGAGAGTTGATTATACGTGAAAAAGCATCATGTACGGTGAATTGCTTCGAAAGGCACGATTATGGATTTGAGAAAATAAAAAAAAAAAAAAAAAAAACGTTACTGAGAGGAGATATGAAGACGAGAAAAGTTAGTTAAGAAGGAGCCTGGAGAGGTTTCTGGCTTGATTTCGTCACAGGAGCGTGGTGTTACGAGTCTGGAGGAGAGAAGCACCAAGGCGAGGGAGGGAGGTGCGATTAAAGCACAAAGAGCGGGAGGGGGGCAAAGAAAGTCCATAACGATGCGGTCGAACGTCGTGAATATTAATGAGACAAAGGTAATTAGCGTTTTTTTTAGTAACGGCTTGTTTGGTTGGTCCGGGAAGGGAGATGAGTTTCGTGGGGTCGAGTTGGCCTCGACGGGGCTACGTGATTACTAGGGATTTCTGGAACGATGCTTCGTATAAAAAAGAAACGAGAGGGACACGAAGCTTTTCGAAGGCAAGCACCGGATGTCAATGAGATACGCTGACGCGAGCGATTCTTCTTCACTTTCTTTCCTTCCAATCTAACCACCCCTTCGCAACCAACACCCCCCACGAATTCAAGCTTTATTCTTCATTTCTTCATTCTTCGTGCCAACCCTCCCCTCGACATCCAACCACCTTTTTTCTCATTTGTTTTCTTTCTTCGTCCGTTTAACCAAAGCGGTGACGCTCCTAATTAATAAATAATGCGGCAGACTTTCCCTCGGTTAGAGAGGCTTCGATTGCCATGCTTTATGAGTAATCGCATGGATCCCTCGCGACAGACTCTACAAACGTTCATCGAACATTCGAACTTCCTTTCGGTGCAACGCTTTAGTGGGTTTTTGAAAATTTATCCGATAAAAAAAGCTTCTCTTTCGTTCGTTTTTTGTTGACGGATGGTACTAAATTGACGAGCACATCGGTAAACTCACTTGAGGAATGCTTGGTAATCTTCGCAGATGACTTCGCACGATGGCCATTTACAGACGCCGTGACCGTAGAGCGGATGCGCTTTGTCGTTGCACGAAACGTCGAGCGGCTTTTCGTCGAGGGTCGTCGTGCCGTTGATATCGCTCCGACGACTCGAGACTATCGAGTTCAAGAGACCTTCGGAAGAAGAATTTAAAATATCACGTTCCCTCATTCCAGACCTCCGATGACTTCTCCCCCTTCCAAGTGGATCAAACGGAATGTTTTGCTGTTGCTTACCGTTGAGACTCGACGCCGATTTTGGCAGATTCGAGCTCTGGAGGTTGTCGGCTCCTTCCGAGGACTCCGATTTCCAGGATGGCAGACCGTCGTTCGGCTGCATACCTGACGAATATCCAATTTTTCATGCATATTAATACACTTTCGATCAATAAGCGAACGTTCCTAAAAGAAAATCCGATCAAAAAGTTGACAAACATGAAACAAACAGTGTGACGTTCTTCAGGGCTACTTACGGGGCTTTTAACACCACCCTAAATAATTCTAAATCGATCAAACAGATCATGATGGCCTGAAATATCGTCGTCTTATGCATCGAACAAAATTCAAAAGTCATAAGATGTCATCGCTTCACTGAGCCGTGCTTTGATTGTCGTAAAGCTTCCGTCAAAGACTCCAAATTCAAATGGCAAATGAAAAGGGTAACAAAAAGTGATTTTCCACCGAATAATCTTAATTTACCTGACGAATGGTTGTGTCCCTGGAGTCCAAGACTCTGCTGGAGAAGGTATTGCCTCTGGGCGATTTGGAGTTGCTGTATAAGTTGTTGTTGCTGTACCGCGAGTTGTTGCAACGGCGCCGAGGTCTTTTTCTTGTCAGCCATTTGCAGGAGGTGCGTTTGCTGGATGACATTGACTTGGAGTTGTTCCTGCAACTGTTGCATTTTTTGCTCGAGTTGTTTTCGACCAAGTTCGGCGAGCTGATGATGCTGTGGGATCAGAGATGAAAGTGAAAAATCGGCAACGTCGTCGCCAGGAGGGAAGGGAACAAGAAAATTTTAGCCAAAAAAATTCGAGGTCAGAAAGGAAAATTGTGGCTCAAGAAAGAAGCAAAAATAGATTCGTCAAGAGTCAAAAATCTCGTGAACGTGGAGCCTCGAAGGGGGGCGAGGAGAGGGAAGAGGGCAGATGCAAAAGAATAACGCCTGTGCGTCTCGACGGTGATGAATAAATCACGAGGGTGCCGCGGTGTCTCCAATGATGACGACGGAGAAGAAGAAGAAAACGAAGAAGGAAAAGAGAGAAGACAGAAAAAAAATAAAGGAAGGGCAAAAGAAGCGGGACACGCTACGAGGTAAGAGCATAAGAAAGAAAGAGACAAAAGAAGGGAGGGAGAGGGGGTTGTAGCATTTTATGGGATACCTCGAAGACAAACAACGAGACACAACGGCTGACGGCGTCGCTTAATTGCCCAACCCCACCCTATCTGACAGACCATCCTTGGAGACTTTCGCTATACACGTAACATTCATCCCTTGGCCCTGACCGAGCCCCCAGCACCTTTTCTCTCTCTCTCTCTCTCTGTCCGTTTTTCTCTTTATCCCGCGAATTCCAACCCTACAATTTTTTCATTCCTCATTCAAGCTCCACCACGAATATTTCAAGACGTTAGAATCCGTGAAAACCTCACGGACCGAACGTTTATCACATCAGCATAAATAATAGAGAGAAAACGAAGGAAAATGAGATACCGAAGTTTGTTGACGAAGTTATAGCGAGCGGGGAGGTGGACCGGACGTTTTCTTCCCGGTTTTCCCCGCATAAGCTCTTTCCACGATAATTCTAAGCCATTCGAAGATCGGCAGAATTCGAAAGTTTCTTTTTTCCCTGATAGTTCTATCGTGTGTGCCTCTGGAGCATTGCGAGTAATGAAATGTGATTGTTTTTAATTCGTGGCCAAAAGAGACCTCATTTAATTAGTTGTACGAGGAAAAGTAACCGAGCGTGTGATGCTGAGGAAGCGGACACTAGGACTATCTAAATATCCGTGGCCGAGAGGACTGACCGCTGAATAAATATTGGATACACTCTCACGACTAACACTGTATATATTCGAGTCCGAAATATCCTTAAGCTGCTCCTTCTCGTTGCCTCGTTCGCTCCCTTGTCGTTGCCTCGCCACTGGCTATTCTCCAATCCGCCCCTAGACACACCAGACCCGAATGTGCCTGGCAGAAATCTTATCGTTTCGTTTTTTTTTCGTCTTCCTGCTTAACCGTAAACACTGCTCGCCTCGAATCCTGCATTAAACCGGACACCCACCCCGCCCTCGATCTCATGATCCAACTAATACGGGATTTGGCGTTTGCCAGATAAATCGTCGAATCCTTCAGGATTTTCACAAAACAGCAAACGCTCCATAACACTACAGGCAACTCAGATATCAATCAAAGTCTTTTCCCTTCTTTACAACTCTGCTTTCTCACTGCTATCATCCCTCGGGTGTGGTCAGCAGGATCTTATCGCGGACCTGAATTTATGGACGTTTCTACGGAGCAGAGCCGACGTTTTCTTTGGCAACAAAATAAACGGACAAAGATACCGAGACGAATGAAACTCCACGCATTTTTAATGCTTCTCTGTTATTTTACTTTTCGTTCGAGTCTTGCGAGCAGTCAAAAAAAAGCTTTACGAACTTAATTTAAAAAAAAGATCGCGTTGGAAGAAGAGTTCGTCGAGTGTTTTCACAGCTGATGCCATTTTAATAGAGTCCAATAATCGCGTTACCCGTTACGACTCAACGTGTTTTATTTTATAATTGTAAGTGATGATTGGACCGTTGAAGACAGCGAAGGAGGTTTCGTTGATAAGGCTGATGGGAAACTGTTAATTTCGATCGTGACAGGAAGAGAGTATACTTTTGTAATTCTTCGCTCGTTCCTTCGGTCAACAGCAGGAGAGAAGCTCGCATTCTGTTTTCATAACCAAGATAAAATAGTACGTCGAGTGTAAAAGAGTAAGTTGAAATTAATTAGCCCAAGAGGGATGGTTACTTACGTTGTTTAAGGATGAAAAGTATCCGAAACGTTCGTGGTTCGCGCCATGATCGGATGCCGATTCCTTCGAGAATTGAACAAACAAAAAATAAAAAAAAAACATGAAAAATCACTCCGGACAGTAGGCAAGAAAATAATTTGCTTTCTCATAGGTTTGAACTCTTGGAGAATAAAAGAGACAAACCTGGTGATGTTGCTGCTGGAGATAAAGCGTCTGCTGCTGCATGAAGGTCTGCAGTTGGGTGGGGCTGAGTATGTGCTGTTGGAGAAGTTGTTGCATTTGATGCAGGCCGCTTGCAGGGCTGAGCATCATCTGCGAAGGTGTCTGAGACGGGGGACCCCCTGGTGGTCCACCCGTCAGTTGACCCTGAGTAGGATTAGGAGGTGAGCCCCGTTGTGGGGCTTGTGGACTATGACGAGGGCTCGTTTGTAAACCCGGTAAACCACCAACACCCGAGCTCGGTTGTTGCGATTGTTGCGAGATTGTCGGTTGCTTTTGCTGGGTCATGGGTGCTGATGTCACTGCTTGGCCAACGGGACTGATCTTCCCATTGCTTCGATACTCGATCGTGAGATCTTGTTGTTGCTGCTGTTGCTGTTGCAGATGTTGTTGTTGGTGTTGCAGCAGTTGATCGTTCTCCGAAATTCCGCCACTCGTTATTCTGTCCCTGCAATGTCTGTCCTGCTGCCTGTCCCTCTCACGATTATCTCGTTCCCACGTTGATTCTCTAGCCTGTTGCTGCTTCAGGGCTGCGAACAGTGTGCTCGCCTGGAACAGCCAACATGGGCAAACGGGGACATTAAATCAGGCTCTTCCAACAGATCTCTATTTGAGGAAACGATGCACGAATATTTGACTTTTTTTTTTTTATGGAGGTTACAGGTTAACGAGAAGCTATCGAAAGGGGTTGGGGTCAGAGGCATCGAGCTTTTGATTATGATTCCACTTTGCAAGTTAATTTCATCTGGCTTATCATAAAAAGGCTACGAAAAATCATGATAAAGAGCGTAAACATTGAATTTACATCGGAAGAGGAGCCTCAATTCCAGAAGAAAATCGTCGTACACTTGGACTCGTACGTATTCGAGGATAAATACAATGCTTGGATGCACGGAGTAGGAGCAGCGGTGCAGAGAGATGGAGATAGAGAGGAAAAAAAGAGGAGAGATAGCATGGTAATGGAAATTGGCTGAATATACATGGAAGAGGTTTAAAAGCGAAAGCAAGCCAAAACCACAAGCTACGAGAAGGGGGCAAGCTCTGCGTGGGAGTGGGGAGGAAGGGTTGCCTGTGAGGGACCCCCGGAGAGCGTAGAATCAGGAGGAGGAGGAGAAGGAAGGAGGGACGAAGCAGCCTCGCGTTAGTAGAATCGCAACGGGTAATAATAGGTCCGTTAATGAATTCGCTTTCGCAGTTATACAACCGCGGGGGCCTTAAACTCTCGGTCCTGTATTTCGAACAATATTGATCTTGTCTAATGGCGTTCGAGCAGCGGTTTCTTCTCTTTCTCTCGCTCCCTTTCTCGCTTCTTCTTCTGCACCGCGTAGAGTCTGCAATGCTCTAGAATTTCGGTTCGCGGCTCCTCCTCAGGGACTTGAAAGCGTCCTTCACGGGAGAAGCATGTGTGCGTGCCAACAGGTCTGTGTGCGAGCGTACGAGCATATAACAACGAATGGAAACTCGCTCTACTCTCGTCCTGTTGTCTGACTTTAATGTTACCGCGGTCTCGTTACAATACCTATCTATATGTGCATAATGTTTACATACCACGAGGAATTTGTTTTATTAAGTTGGTACTATTCCGCAAGTAGATTTTAGAGTGTGTGCATAGCGCTGGAAAGAGAAACCGAACTCGATAGGAAAAGGGAAGAAAGGAGGAAGCAAGAAATGCTTTTGGGGAATGAGAATGCCGCGTGGTAGAGTTAAACGTGAGGGAGGGAGGAAGCGGAGCTTGGATGAACAGTCGAGAACAGGCACTTCATCCCTTTTTTGAGAGGATCCTCGTTTTATCATATCAAAGTTGCTTTTCTCTTAGCGGCAGAAATCTGCCGGAATTTCAGGACCGTGAAATTCGTCGTTAGAGAATTAGAAAGCGTGTGTTTAGGAACGATTAATTCCGCGAGGTTGTACGCGGAGCGTTCTGGATCGACGAGGCGAAATTTTTCGTCCAGTTTGTACTCGAGCGAGTGATTTCGTTCACTCGTATATTTATATGCACCCTCATCTTGCCTGGACTTCAGCTCGCATATAAGGGATAAACTTCATTTTATACGGATCCACATTCGAATGAATTTGTGTGTAGGAAATTTACGATCTAGTGAAGAGAGTTTCTCATCGCGTTTAGCTTACCGTATAGAGAACTTTTGTACTCTTGATACGGGGAAGACGAGTTTTGCATCTCAAATAAGTTCCCTCGTCCAAAGCCCCCGATGTACTTCTGATGTGTTTATATATGCTTATATACGTGCAAGTGCACGAATGTATGTTTTACCGCCTTCGTCCTTTTCCTTCCTGCTCTTGCGTTGCCCGCTCCACAAAATTTACTTCGTATTTCTGTTCTTGCTCGCTGCCGCTGCTGACTCTTTCGGCGAATCCACCGAGCCAAGAGTCCTATGCTAATCTTATTTGTGTACGATTACGTATGTTTATAACATGCAAAGAAATTCGTGGGCGTGCGTTATCAGTGTTTAGTCAGGAGCGTCAGGGCGTACCGTTTTTCTCCCTGTCTATATTCACTTCTGTGTCTTCCAGTTTCTCCATATTTTCTTGCTCTCTTTTCTTTCTTCTGTGTTTATATGCTTATAATTCGCTCTCTGCTCCGTGTCTCTGGCCAGGAGTGACGACAGCGAGGAAGTTCAGCAATTACTTTGTATTTTTGTTTGAATTCATTCGAGACGCGGTTCGAGTAGGATGATTGGTGGTTGATAAAAAACTTAATCGTCATAATAAAAAGAAGAATTCAACGCGCCTTGCGGACTGTTAACGTCTGCGAAAAATATGTCTTGGAACAACTTTCCAGCAACGAGTGAGCCAGAAATGTGTTTCTGGATCTTTTATTGTCTCGCGTCTACGATGAAACGGGAGTGTAATCTCGAATCTTTTAATTTACTAATTAATACGAGGCTCCTGAGAATAATCCAGTCTGTTGAGGTGTATGGGACGAGTTATGGGATATCGTCGGTGTACTCGGAGCAGCTTGGGTCACGTTGGACAAAAAGCCGAATCCAAAGTCGGATGTTCTCGAAGGAAGGTGCTCTCGGGAAGAAGCCTCGTGGGAGGACGAGGCCAAGGGAAATTACGAGATTCTTGTGTTTGCACTGTCGAACGAGACGATGAGAATGAAATGGGGGAGGATTGAAGAGGGAAAGAAATCGAGAAGGTTAGTGGTCGTTTTGAGGACACCCCGAACTTTCGCAGAAGAAACGGAAGAGCTTGAACCCCGACGACGACAAAAAGAGAAAATTCTATAAGAGCGAGATAAAGAGAGGGCGAAAAACGATGCTGAAGGGCCATCGACGAACGGATAAGAAGAGAGGGAGGAGGTTAAGGAGCCCTGAGAATGAGGGCTCGAAGAAGAATAAGTACGAACTCTAAGACTGTCTTAAGAAAAGGTTAAATATAAAGCTCGACGCGACCTCTCTTGTTGTTGGCTGTTCAGATTTCTTCCGTGGTTTTCCTCCTTCCATCATCTCTATAATATGTATACAACCCTCCACTAGCTTATATACATAAAGAGCAAACCTCCAGTGTGGAATGTGAAGGAATAAACTCTTTCCCTACTCGCCTCCCCTCCCCCCCCCCCCCGCCCCGCCCCTTCCTCTCACTCTGCTCTAACGATATTTCGCCCGAGTCCTACTTTCGCCTCATATTTGAATCGCCGAACCAAGAGATCCCGCTTCTGGATTTCCGGAGAGCCCCACCGGAAGGGGGCGACGACGTAAGAACTTAGACTTTCATATCTCTTATATATTAGAAATTCCCAACCTACTTTCTTGCCCCCAGCCTCTGGCCCTCTCCAGAAGGATCTGCGAGCTAACCCCAGGTCGGTGGTGAACCGCTGCCTCACGCTCTTCCAGCCATCTCTGGCTGTTTACTGTTTGGATTTGCTCTCTCGTTTCCGCCTCTCTTGAAAGAGTGCAAAAAAATCAAAGCAGTATATGAAAGCGAAGCTCTTTTTACGCACTCGACTTTGAAACCGCATCCCCGCCGGGGACTCGCCTTAACGAGCCTTCTCCGAGCTTCTCCGAGCATCGAGGCCCTGTCGAAACAATTTCTTTCACTTTTTTCTTCATTGACGAAAGAAAATTTTGATTCTCGATTAAATGAAGTCATAAAATGATGCGAAACTGGATTCTTGAATCTCAATTGCATTTTACTTCCTCAATCGTGTTCGTCACGACTCGTTCATCTCTGTACGTGCGATTGCTCAATTCATTCAAAGTCACGTAACAAAGGCTCGAGTCATTGTGAGACGAAATAAACACGGAATCGAGTGATTACGGAATGGCCTGCTTCGATCTTATTTCGACGAGTTTTGCATGAAATTCATAACAAGCGAGACGTATACAAACGAATCTATACACATCGGTGTACTTGTACGCGTCTAACTCGTTCTCCGCGCTTTGGTATTCACGCGAGTCACGCGGGCCAATCAGTGTATATGCCCACACCTCTGGGAAACTTTACGCTTCAAAACCGCGAGAAATCCATCGTTGAATCTTCCAACACGAAGCACCAGACTCCCATGTGTTTACGTTTGTCATAATATTTTAATATTAAATCGCGTTACCATTCAGTCATGCGCTCGCATAATCAGACGCGTCTCAACTCGGCAGTATACGTGTATCCACACCCCTACAGATATATAAAACAAGGCACGGTCCTCCGGATTGCCCACGAGCAAACTGTGAAAACCAGCAAAGCGGAGGATTTACAAGGACAACGCAGGGGATGGATAAATTTCGAGGGCGCTGCTCCAAGATTTCGAGCTCAAACACACACTCCGGTGTAATGATGAAAAGCGGGAACGTACGATACACAAATTATTTTGAGACTCTGGGAAGGAGTTTTCTGTGGTTTCTCGATTGAATACAAGATGCGATCGAACATTTTGCAGAGTCGTGAAATTGAAGCGACGGTCCGTTGAGTTTTTGTTTTTTAAAAAAATACTTTTTGTTAATTTTTGTTTTTTAACGGAACGCTTTGCTCGTGCACAAAGGGGCATATCCGAAGCATTTTCGATGCCTCAGTTCTAATGGTTTTCCCATGTGGTTTGTAGAACTTTGGGCAAAGTCATGAATAAGCCATGAGTGCGGTTCGAAAAAAGGTAGAAAAGAGAAGTTGACCAGCAGTGCGATTGAAGTTTAAACTTCCAAATCACGTCAACGCGAGTGTCTCGGTTGATGCATCACAGGAGCGGAGGATCGTAGATTGAAAAGCAAGAATCGAAGTGAGCTGGATGTCGTTGTCAAACGATTTGGTTTGAACTATAGAAACAAACGGGCGGCTGCTACCGGGCGCTTCCGAGGAGGATGAGACGTCCGATGGATATACGAGGGAATCCTCTGCTTCTGAAAGGATCTGCAATATTGAAAGGAATTAACGATTCCGGGAGCGTCGGGGATGTTGTCGTTCGAGCTATTCGCCCAGCGCGTCTGGCTCGATCTCTCGTCTCTTGTCTCGCTGCTTTCTCTCGTTTGATAAAGGGAGGGCATCGTGATGTCCAGCGGAGGAAAATGGTTGAAGGACCGCGAGAGCGAGGGCGACGGAGGAGAGTGAAATGCTTCAGGATACTCGAGTGACACGCGGTGCAGCGAAAAAGCTATTCGAAAAAATTCTCGACGGACGTACCTCCGGAGAGTCCGGAATACCTGGGCAACTCACATATTCAAGGGCTTCTCCAACACTGCCTGAAATCTTCCGGAATTAGTAATGTTAATGTTTCCAGTAGCGTTGGAAAGCGACGGAATTCATTTTATTCCGCAGCTGAATTTTTCTTCCTTATTTCATTCACCTTCGATTGCACGTGGCTTGAAAAATGACGAACGAAATTGAAGATTCTGACGAGAAATTATTGCGACAATTAAATATGGAATGTAACGAATATCTCAAATAAATAGACCCTGTTGAGGCATCGAATGTGATGGAGCTTCGATACCGAAAGGGTTGAATTAAAGTTAAACCGATGCCAATTAGCCGGAGGAGAGAAATCGTCCGAGATCTTGAATGTTTAAGTAAGCACGATCGACAGCTCGGGGCAAATGTAATCGCGATTAGCGAAGGCCGAGGGACAGAGAGAGAGAGAGAGAGAGAGAGAGAGAGAGAGAGAGAGAGACGTTCTGACAGTCTGAGAATGACACGTTCGTTAGTGACCACTATGAGTGCGGAGACTTCTTCGATTTTCTTTTGTTCAGGATTGCACACTCGAGCTAATAGATGTCATTGAACATAATGTGCGAAAAGAGCGGATGCATTAATGAATATTGTCAGGGATGAAAATAGTTTGGACCAAGAACAAAACGAAGGGGTTTATAAATGGATGACGACAGGGGCAAATCAACGAAGGGATTTTTTGATTGAAAAAATACTGAATTTTGTCCAAAAACGATGAAAATTTTTCACTATTTCGTCAATTAGAATGTGATTTTCAGAGTTTCGTTTTAGTATATCCTCGATGAGACTCTTCTGAAGTATTTTTTTGTACCCCCACATTGATTCGAAATGATAATTCCTCACTTTTTAATGGCGAATATTAATAATGTTCAAATGAGATTCAACCTCTGTCTGCATTAACGCTCGCATGTTATCGTCAAGTGATTAAAAGAGTGTAGAAAAATGAAAAAAAAGAAGAATAAATGAAAATGTGAAAAGCTCGGAATAAGCTATCCGACTGGAGGGAAAGAATAGAGGGCGAGCGAGAAAAGCATAAGTTGGGGGCGTGAGTAAATTTTTACGTATTTTCAACCGCGCGGTGAATAAACACGTGCGACTATACAGGCAGAGAGTTCGGAATGTACGATCCGAAACAAAAGAGTGGGTGACATTATGCAAGGTAAACCTCCACCACAACCGGGCAAACTCTCACCCTTACGCTCCTTCTCTTTCCTCTCTCGCTCTCTTTCTCTGGCACTTTCTCTCCGTTTGTCCCTCCTCTGTGTATATATACAAGAATTAACGCACAGAGGTGGGATTGTCGCAGCTGGCCAGGCGAGATACAGAAGGTCGCTTGGTTGGAAGCTTACACACATCGTATACCAAATATGGAGAAGAGGTGGGGCAATATGGACCACTTGATATGACTAAAAAATGAGACTGGTCACGAAAACGACGGGGTTAGTAAAAACTGCACTTTCGGAAGCATTGGATGAGCAAAATAGAACAGAATTTATAAATCTCATCGAATTTTTCGCTGGGTGGAACGATCTTGGAGGGGCGGATTGAGCAAACCTTGTGAATGGAACTGAAATCGAGTAAACCGCGCAACTTGCTTAATTGGAGGTAAAATTTGGTGATTCCCGACGATCCAGAAATGATTTGGGATCATTTTGCAAGATCCCCAAAGTTCGCGACACTTTTGACGAGACGTTTGAACGGTTTTTTGCCTGAAAAGTTTCTCAGATGGTCCATATTGCCCCACCTACCCTTATATACGGATCGACACCGAGTATTAAGTGGTTAATGAGCCTGTGTCCGGCTTCAAGTGCGTTTGGTGACGTTGTCAAGCGAGAGGGGATGCGAGAATCGGCGAGTACGTGCTGGATATACGGGGTGGTCGGGTGAGTCTCTCTTCAGCCCTGGGGCACCAGCGGGGGGTTAGGCGAGCGCAAGCTTTTCACGCAACTGGATGAAGGTGAAGCATCGTGGATAGGTGAGATGGGGGTGAAACGGATACAAATGTATAATAGGGGTGGGAGTGCATCGGAGAGAGTAATTTTGGCATTCTGCGGGTTTGCTTACACCCTTCATCCGGCCCCTTCGCCCCCCCCCTGGAAATGCACGGCTCGTCAATTTTCCATGGGAAGTGGAGAGCCGGATGAAATGAAAAGAGAAGAAATGGTCCTCATGAAAAATTCTCAACTAGCTTCCCATGCCTCTTCGATTCGTCGGCAAATAATTATTAACTTATTTTTTTTTCGCGATCTCGGGAGAGACAGAGAGAGACCGAGTTTATATTAGATTGGCTTCATCGAGCGCCACAGGGCAAAATGAGCGTATGTCGTGATAAAAATTTGCCAGATGAATGTGTACGAGGGCGCTCTCGGAGAGAAGGATCAAGAAAAAGTGCGTAATGAAAAAATAATATAAACATGAGAACGAGAAAGTATGTAGTTATGTTTTTACAGCTTTTCCGGGCTCGACTACCCCCCCCCCCCCCCGCCCCTTCGTTTCTTCCAACCCTCATTCTCCTTTCATCATTTTTATACACTCGCCTCGTCGTACCATTTTCTTTGCCCTTTCCTACCACTTTTTTTCTCATTTCTCGTAGGCGCATGAATTCTCGCCTTCGTTTTGTTCCTTCATTTCAGGCCATCGCGTTAGCTCACACCGGAATGGACGAACCTATGTTTATGGTGCTTTCACAATTCGATGTAGGAGTTACAGACGTTCGGCTTTCCAGGCGTTTGAGCAGTCGATGGCAAATACTCGATTGAGGTCCAAGCTCGAGACTCAATTTAGTAGATTTATTTCGTAACGAAAAGCGCTGTTTTCAGCAGCTTTTTTAAACCTCCGATGAGAAGGGGCTTGGAAAAATGGTGTCAAGTAAAATTGCAATTTTCTTAAACTCACTGAAGGTCGAGTGAAAAGCTTCACGGTTATTGATTATTCATAAAACAATGCGAGTATTTTATAATTTAATGCGTATTTATGTACTCGAACTTTTGAATATTCTCCGCGCCAACTGTTTATTCTCTCTCGACGTTGGCTCGTCTACAGCTACAAGTCGTTAATGAAAATCAAACAACGGAAAAATTATACGTTCACTTAGCTTTGCCTGCTTGGTTAGCTCGCCCTTTCTCTCCACTTCGTTTCTTCCCCTTCAAACTCTCTGGCCAGTTATACTTTCCTCCCTTTTTTCTCCCTCTCTTCATCTTTTCACCTTTCCGCCAAGGTCCGTGGGCCGGGAGCACGAAGATTTTCCCTTGGCATTGGAAAATCTTTCGACGTTCATTTCGGGCTTGGTCAGCCCTTCTGGGCTGCGTTGCACATAACGCGTGCTTAGCTCCCTTTTCTTCCTGCTAGGAGCTCATCATCAACTTTCTGATTTCTTGTGGTCAGAACTCGAGAAAAGAACGCCTCGCAGCTTAGTCGGCGCTTCTTCCTGTTCCCACGGATCTTACTTTTCTTTATTTTCCTCCTTCGACTTTCCCCATCAATTTCTCTCATTCTCTCCACCGCGCCCCTTTCTCCCTATTTAACCGCTTTGTTTATTTATTTTATTCTCTTTCATGGCTTTCGTTATCGGTCTCCTCTTCACTTTACTCGGATACTAAATATCCCATGCATCATACACACACCCTTGTGTACACATCCTCGAAATATGCGGCGGTTCTTTGATGTTTGTATTGGAGGGCGTTTCTCGAGCATTATTTGTTTCTCTTATTTCTTTCTTCGGTCCCCGCTTCTATTGTCGGCGTATTGTTTCATCGAGTGGCAAACGATGCTGGATCTTGTATCATCCCACGGTGACTTTATCCCGCAAGTATTTTTCTCATAACTAAGAAAAATAGGATTCGGTAATGAAAAAAAAAATGAATAAAATATGCATAATGGATTCAGCATCGATCGTCGTCAAGTGGGTAAAATTGGATTATAGATGACCAAGTACGATTACTTAAAATTCTATTTGTTTGACAATTTTTGCAATTTGAAAGTTTTTTCACGCGGTTATCGTGAAACTTAACGGTCCCCGGCTCGCGTTGTCTTGGGCTTTGATTCAATGGTTTTTTTTTTAAATTTTAGCATTGATATTAGTGGGGAGAGTGAGTTTTGGTTGGACAGTATTTTCTTAGGATTTGGTGATTGCAACGTTGACAATTCACGATTCGTAGTTACGAAATGAAAAATGAAAAAGTTCGTCTGAACGACTATTTTTTTTCCAATTTTTAGTCTGAATCGCACCAACGATTTGTCTCATGCATAAAATTTCCAAATTCTGCTCGACCAATGACGAATAAATGAGATATTTTCGCCTAACAAAAATGAGGGTTTCTCCAATCGATTCTGATTTTTTCTTCAGTGGGCTCGAGTGGACCATTTCGTAAAGTAGCGACGATGCATCGTGCCTCATCGGATTAAGAAGCAGCGAGTCTTTAATTCTTTAACGAATCAAAAAGTATAGAGCTTTAGAATGCGGGCGATAAAAAGCGTTTCCGATGCAGAATCATCGTCGAGGCGGGAGCTGGGCTCAGATTGTTCTCGCGTATCTCGCCGTTGTGTATGCTCGAGCTCCATTAAAGGTTCGTAAATCCCTTGAAGAGCGTGTGTATACGAATGTTTTCGGTCTGCACAAGCCTCGCGAATGTGTGCCATACACACACATATGTTTACCGTATGTATCCGTACGTCCATAGAAACGAGTGTGTACGGACGGAAAGGACGGATGCTGGCCACTTACCCGCGTCGCAGAATCTCTCTCCGTACACATACAAATGGGCGGTACACGCGTTGGATCATGACCAAGCATACGGGCAGGAATTCGCATCGTTTATTTCTCTCGTTCACTCGCACCAACGCATATTTATTCGCAGTCCATTTTCGTTTGTTTGCACAAACGAGAGAGGTCCGTCAAGCTGACGTTGGAACGGCTGGTCCACGCGACGTGCGTTCTTCACTCGCTCCAGCATCACCCTCCCCCTCCCTCTTTGCCTCTCGAACATCCAGAGCACTCCACTTTGCATTCCTTCGTTCCATCTCTAGTCTCGCTCCTGGCAGCCCCCCTGCTCTCGTTCCCTCGCCTGCACCCTGGACCCTCGAAATTTTCAACCCTCGGACTCTCCCACTTGAATCACCGCGCATTCGAATAAAATTACCATCGATACCCCCGCGAGGAAATAGCACAATGAAAGCGCGCCGAGAAAGAACGTTTGCGGAGTACACCGCTTTCTCGGGGTGTTCGGCGGCGACGAAATTGTAAACTTTTTTTGTGGGTGCTTTTCGGTCATTCGGGACTGACGAGAAGTGACGCGAAAATTTGATTCTTGAACAGTGAAATTTCGTTAAATACTCAATAATTGAAAAGCAGCTGGTTGCTGGTCAGACTTTTCTGAGATTTTGTTGAGTTAAAAATAAAAATTGTGTATTCAGAGATTGGCTCTTAAATTTTTGGCTTTTCCGAACTATTTTTGCTGCATCAATCGATACTTCTCGAGGATTTCTTTTGGAACCGCGGAAGCTCATTGGATATTACATAAGATAGTCAAATATGAATAAAGAACGACGGACTTGCCCAGACGAGGATGATTCGGGGAATGATTAATCGTGATAATAACCGAAGAAAAGGGTAGTTGGAGGATTCTGGAATCTGGTTCACGCGGCACAAGCTATCGGGGCTGTATGTATATAACAAAAGTTTGGGCGCAGAAGGCGAGAAGTTCGCGGAGTTTCAAGACTTCCCCAAAGCTCGAAAATCCGTTCTCTCTCTTTCTCTCCCTCTCGTTTCTTCAGAGAACAGCTCCGAGAATACCGGATGAGATTGCGGTTAAAAATTGTATGGTATTACTTAAAAAACCCCTTTTCCTGGACGATTCGTTGGCCAGAAGGGGGTTGGAAAGCCTAACGCCAACGAATTCTCTTCTTGATGATACAATTAAGCTCTCGAAAGGAAAGGCGGGAAAGAATGGGCCCAGGATTTTCCGAGACGTAAAATTGTCCAATATTTTTCACGCCGTTGCCAAGATGTCGAGAGGGATGAGAGCGCGTCAGAAGGAATGAGAAACCATCCCTCCGAAGGGTCGGCACGAGGAAGGATTGTATAAGAGACTTCGATCCAAATCAGCAACATTGTGATCTTCATACATTTTTGCATGAGGTGAATCGTTAATTCAAGCCGCTGTAATCATTTCCAAAATTCAATATTCAGTCACATGATGACTGAATTAACAAAATTATTAATTATTTCGGATGCAGAAAATCGCGGTTTTCCAATCATCGTCCCCAAAAATCTCGACTGAAAACATTATTTTGCCGATTAATAACGAGAATGTTTGCATCGCAATCCCAAATTTCGAGAAGTTTTTCATCGTTTTTCATTCAGATATTTCGTGAAATTTGCGACGAGTTGGTCTAAGGAGGTCCATACGACGCGGGGTTATTACCGCGCGGATCTAAAGGGGTGAGAAAAAGTATCAGGGGTCGGTGAAGAACAAAAATTAGAAGTGAACGGGAGGGCAGAGATATCAGGGGCGAGGGCATGGGGACCGAAGAGACCCGGAGACGGAAAAATATTGAGCCACCCCGTCATCCCCTGCTTAGGAGAGGCTTGACGAGGGCCACGACTGCTGCTGCTGCTGCCTGATGTAATGAAGTAAATTAGTGTCGAGAACTAAACGAGCATTACTCTGAGGATGAATGTTTGAGTTTATATCAAGTCTTGTATCGGTATATATTTTTGTAGGATAAAAATATAGGCAGCAGTAAGCTTTTCGTGTACCCTTAAATGACAGCGTTGCAACTGGAATGAAATAAAAAGAAATGACGATTTGACAGCGATTATTAAGCGCTTTAAAAAACATTAAAACGAAAAACGATAAATAACATACAAGAAAGTGAGAAAGAACATGATAAATGTCGAAACAAATGGAATGTGATACGCAAACAATTAAGGTATTCCTTTCGTATGACTGTATTTCTTGGTGGCGCAAGTTGAGGCCCTCGAAATTTGGACTGTTTCTTAACCTCTGAGAAGTCGTGGTTATATAAGAAAAGCTTCTGTTTCTGCTCTGTTAAGCATTTGGTGACCTTTTATTTTTATCGTCATTATGGATTCCTTACATTTTTTCTATCTGCGAGAAAGTTTGTATCAGGAATTTAAAATTATTTAGTATATGAATTATTGAGTAGAGATATTGCGATGATGGAATCACCATAAGCTCCCGTATAAATTTTATGACTTTTGAAGTTTTAATTCTTTATCAAATGTTCGATAACCTGACGTGAAATTTCGCCAATCGAATCGCTTGGACTTTTAATTTACTACAATTTAAAATCAGTTATCTATAGAATATTCGAGTTCGTAAAAGGAATACCTTAAAGTGAATAATTCAAATGGTGAGCTTGTATAAAAATCGATATTTGATTGAGCAGAAGCGTTAATTATCGTGAGCATCCGCTGAATTTTTATATTAAAGTGTACGATGATAACGATAACAATAAAAAGGAACAACAGAAAGCTGCAGCAGCTCAGTTTACGTTCCGCCTGCGCAGAGAGTATTGACTTGGTTGAAAATGAGTTGATCCCTTTTAGGACAATTTTTCTCACGATTTATCCGTGCCATCTTTGTCGTTTTAATTTCGTTCGAAGGTGCCTTCATTCTTTCCGTTTCAGTGCGCTCTCCACCCTTGTTTTTGAACGAACCTTTTAATTCTTCAGCCCGCCCCGCCCTTAACGACATCATTTCTTACATTCAATGACAAAACTCGCTCCGGTATCGTGCGTATTTTTGGTCAAAAGATTTGATAAAGTAGGAGAGGAAAAAAATACGATTTTGAACGGCGAAGCCGCGAGCCTGCCGGATGAGAAATATGGCCACTCACCAACGGGACAGAGAAATGTGAATTCACCCTTTCGCCGGACATTCAGCTGTTTAACGAGGCCGAGAGCGAAAGCAAGCGCCCAAAGCAGGGACGGAGGGGTGACTTTCACTAGCCCACAAAAAAAGAAGCGAAAAGAAGAATTAACTCGCTACAATGATATGATCGGGAGGAGAGTAAATCACGCGGGCTGTTGCTTATTACATTCTGTTTTTATTTTGTTCCAGTCCCTTAACGCTAATTCGTGGGGCGTGGAGGGTTCGCGGCGCGCGGCGTAATATCCTCGCGGCATTTTTCAGCGAGGCTTTTATGCTCGAAGCGCAATGAGGAGCTAAAACATTTGTATTCAGCAAGAATATTTCTGGAATCCGGCTCTGCGCGGCGAGATCTCTCCCGAGCTAGTAAGACGAAGAAAAACTGGGTAGCTGCGGATCGGAACTGTGCGAGAATGGAGCGGGTATCCGCGAAAGGCAGGCAAGAGGTGCTTTAAAAAAGGCAAAGAAACGGGCAAAAAGTCTCGACGAAAAGAGGTCCGGAGGGTGGCGGCAAGCATCGTGCCTCCCCCCGGCCCTCGCCCTCCCGATACATCGAGTGGGCTGAGAAAGTGGAAAAACAGAGAAAAAGAGACGCGGGAAGAGAAGAGACTTCGGAAGGAGAGGGTGGTGCTCCGGGTTGCGGGGGCGGCCGGAGCGATCTCGCATATTTCACATGCAGGGTGGCCTGTTTTGCTTGGCCCCGGCAATATTATTACCATATTTTTCACATAATGCGCCCGTGCCCTGTGTGTCTCTCTTATTTCACGTGACACACAACCACCCCGAGTCTCAACCCCTTAACCAAGCCCGTTCCACCGAACCCGCCAAGCTTTCTTCATCCTCCTTCTTTTTCCAGTCAGAGTTGCACGAGCTTCCGGCAGAATTGTAATGCATTTTCACCGTTACGCTCGCCTTATCATTCATTGCTTGTAAAACCCTCCCTCCTTATTTCTTATATATGTTTATGGCCGCAGTCTCGAAGTATAGCTCAGTATTTATTATATTTTATGGATACAACCTTCGAATATGTGTTCATGTACTTCGACGACGATTTATTTGGTCTACACATGTCTCGAGTACGAGACCGGAGGGATAGCAGTGAAATGTAATCAAGCGGTTAACTAATTTTTGCATCTTTCACGTGTGTGCTTGTTACGAAACAGCGAATACGTAGCGACGAGACACCCGTTTATTACTGCAGCGGTTGGCCAGTTCCGTCCAGTACGAGATAAAGCACAACTTTTTATAAATACCCCGCATAAATAACCAATCGTTGGAATGAAGTTATTTTCGAAAATACTATGAATAAACAAAAGATTTTCGTGACATCCGTTCGAAAGTTTCGCTTTCGAGAAAAATCGCTGTCAGGAGCTGCAATGCTCGGTTTAAATTCGTAGGCTTAGAGCTATCGACTCGGAAATACTTTTCCAAACTAATGTTCTCCGTTTGGTTGGTCGAGTGTGAACATTTAAGCTTGTGTCTGAGTTGGGAGCATAGAAGGATTGAAGTATGACGTGAGCGGTGCGTCATCGAGTTCAACGTCTTCGAGTCTTGACGTCACTCTGCGCGGTATTTTCCTTGGGGATGATTCGCTCCATCAAGACGTCACAAATGCTCGTAAATAATTGGAAAACCATCGCTAAGTCCATTGCGTGCTTTACACCGTCACGCTGCCCCTTTACGAATGATGAAGATTTTTTTTCTTTCGCCTTGCGAGTCGGCGCACCCTACCTCGCAGTCTGACCGCAAGAACTACGAGAGTGCGCTGGTCAAAGCTTATACCGTGCCCTCACCTATACGCGACGATTCACCCCCGGCCTACTTCCAGCATCGTCAATAAAGCCGGCAATCGTGACGACGCAAGCAAGCTCCGAGCGTCAACCCGAAGTTACTTATTTTCAAGAGTTCTCTCTCCCTCCGCGATCTTCGAAACAGCAAAACGCCGAATTTCTAAAGGGTATCGAGGCCGATTTGAGTAACCGGAATAAACGCTGATTCGATACATTGGCAAAGTACCGAAAGTAAACAATCTAAACGATTGAAATATTTCAGCATGGCCCCGAGTACAGTACGGAGACATAAAATTTTATTTCATCCATTTGGAGATTCCTTCGATCTCGTTAATGTTGCCGGAGTCAATAAAAAAATAAAAAAGCCAATGCTCTTGGCTTTACTACTTTGAAAAGACTGCGGAGGAGGGAGGATGCTCGCAAAGGGGATGGAGCATTAGATGAAAGTTAGAGAAAACACATCGATGTACCGGCGCACAAAACCGTTGGCCACGTGTGTGTACACACGCATATTATTTATTCAACGAACTATGTTTATCGCGAAGAATAATTCAAGTTTCGATGGAAAATAAAAAGAATCAAGAAACGACCTGTGGAAGATAAAATTTTAGAGTCCTGTGAAATCGAAGTGGAAACGGAGTTTCATCACATGCGATCACGCGTGTGCGTGTGTACACGGACGCTTCCAGGGTTCCGATAGACAAGGCTTTTGGTTGTACTTCTTCGAGAAATACACCGCGATTACCATACACGAATAACTGTTGTAACCAAGTTTCTACTGTAACCCTTAAGCGCGTATGGGAGCTCGAAGACTGTTGAGAGTTTCGGGTAGGGGGAAACCTATTCGAGTGTAGATTCCGTGAAATTATGGCCGATAAAGAAACAAATTTTGAATTCCACGAAGCGCGGGGGGAGCGTTGTAACGTTATTGGAGCCTCGTGAGCGAGCTCGCGAGTGAGTTAGTTCGGGCCGAATTCCTGCGAGCGTCGTTTCTTTCCTTATCCCACGTTTTTCTTCCGTCCATCAACGTGTCTCCGAGAATCGAGTCTTTTCAAATGTTTTTAAAAATATCCAGATTTTTGAGGACTCCTCGACAACTTCCGTGCCGAGGAATCCAAACGACAGGAAATGTGGAACGACGGAATTGAATAATAACGCGAATAACCCTGTCCACGTCTCAGCCAAGTGTTTACTCCTTAAATTTTCATCCCCACAGTCCTCGTAAATTTTCTTATCGATTGAACGTCCCATCGAATGATTCTGATAATAGGTCAAGCCAATAAAAGCGTACTAAAATCATGTGAAAACATGCTTTATGCTTATCCTCGTTCAAGATTGGCGAAGCGAGGGGGGGGGGGGGGGGGGGAGGGACATCTTGCCGGAGTGATGTTATCAGGAAATTCTCTCAAAGTTGCCCATCTTATTCCTGTAGGTTGTAACGCAATATATTGATTCGTATATAAACGGAGGGGGTTTGCGAAAGGTCTCTCCTCGGGTCGTCTGGCCACCGCGAGTCCATCGCTCTGTCTCTTACCCTCGAGAAGGCACACCCTAATAAACCATTTTCCTATGATCCACAAAGCATTGTACGTCCGCGAGGAGTTTAGCCGAGGTTCGGGTAATTGAATATTGATATGTAGGAAAGATGATAAGGTTGTATCAATTCTTGTATAGATATAACGCCTGGCGTATTATCATAGGGGGGAGATTAGGCTATACATAGCCGCACAATGGTCGGACAACCCCTGGAAATGGGCATTTCGCTGCTGCGAGAAGGAGAGAGTCAGAAAAAGACGAAGAGGGAGCGAGGCCTGGGATACAGTTGCTGAGATTCGACGTCGAGTAGCACGCCAGCGTCGATATTCCGAGACGACTCCCTTAAGCTCGTATCACGATACGGATGTACATAGCTCGATCCTACACCCGGACATTTGCGTACTTTGCTTTATTGATACAAGCAATTTCGGATAAACGAAGCGCGCGGAGTATATTCACGTGCGTGTGTGGCGACGAAAAAATCGTCACGGAAAAGCCGGAAGGATTCAGGGGCAAAAGGCGAGGAGATTTTATCGCTGCGTGTACGCGCTTCCTTTTCCCGGAAGTGAGAGCGCGCATCTCCTCGTATCCAGACACTTTATTTGACGGGCCCGAGGCAACGGGTCAACGACTTTTGTCAGAGTTGATTATATTTTTACGAGTTTTTTCATTTCGAGGAAAAATCGCGGCGAACGTTTTTCGATTGTTCATCTCCGAGGGACGAAAGTTTCGGAATTTTGGACGATTTATAAGCCGCGGATACTCGAAATCATTGAATGTGGCTCCGGCATTCATACTCGATTGATGGATTCGTTTTGAAATATTTTTTTCAACTCGAATTTCATTCGTTTCAAAAGAAGAACGCGCTCATTCATTTTCCGCTGTAAAATAACCAGTTGAAAATGATTGTCGAGGATGGATTCGGAGTAATTGAAACAAATTGAATTTTCGATTCTCGTTCAATTATCCTTGCAGTTTGGAACGTTCGATATTAATGCTTGTATGAGGATGAATCCGAAAAAAACAGGACTTTAATACAATCTTTTTTTCCCCCCCGTCTCCCGACATATATTTGGGCTTAACTGTACGGATTCGTGTACCTAAAAATACGTAATTCTCTCACGAAGTATAGAGTTCTTCTATAAATATTATAATTCACGAGATTGAATATGTAAAATTACGTTTTCGGGATAACGCTCGCTGCGACCGCGGACTAATTCGAATAATTTTTTCATGTGGCTTACCGATAAGAGTCCGGGAGAGGGCTACGAAGATCGTGAAACTTTGGCCAAATTCACTCGATTATGCGGATGACGGTATGAGCTCACCTGAAAAATACCCAAAGAAAATAAAAAATAAAAATATTACAAATTTTCTACGAGAGTCAGGCGATTTAAAGGGATCGCAAGAAGAACCAAAATGGCAAAAATAATCGAGTGTTTGTTATACCGTCGATGAGAACGAACTTGGATAAACGTAAATTAAGCAGTAGAGGCGAAAACAACATAATATTTCCTGCAATATCGCGATCAGCGCAAATAGTTTGCATTTGTTTATCTCTCTTTGCATCGGTATCCAGCTAAGTGGTCTGAAAATATCATCGAGTAAACAGAGGCGCGTATCATTTTTTTCATAGAAACGATGAAAAAGGAAACAAACAAAAACGACTCACGTCATCGCCGAAAAACGCTCGCTTCCAGAGCCGAGGTAAAAAGCATGTAAATATATAAAAATATGTGTACTCCTATCGCTATGTGACGTTTGTGTACGAACAATATGGAGGTATACGCGTACAGCGACGGAATTATTTGTACAAACTAGGTGGGTCCCAGCGGGTGCGTTAATGTTCGCTTTTGTATACCCACCAGTTTAGTTTACACGCAACAAAAAGTCTCGCGAGACAAAGAGAGAAAAAAATATATATTTTACGTATTCGTATAAATATCTAGCACGTGGTATAGCTGTATATGAGCCTGGTTATTTTTTATTTTATTTAGTCGCTCGAGAGCGAGGTTCGTTCGCCTTCATCTGAGCGTCGCAAAACTCGAGCTCTCGGTAAATAGTTGTGTAACGCAGAACGAGAGGCATTAAATAAATAATAGCTGTGTGTGTGTGTGTGTGTGTGTCCGTTTCACCGAGCGAGGAGGAAAGACGAAAACAGGAAAAGATAGATACCGAGGAGAGGGAGACGGGAACGCCGGCTCCATGAGATCAAGAGCAACGGATGCATGTTTAAAGAAAAGAGAACAAAAAAAGAAGAAGAAAAAACAGCGAAAAAACGCATGCCGTCGAGTCGTCTTGTCACACAACGTCAACGACAACGTAACCAGGGAGAAGAGATGCGTCAACATTGCTCCTTCGCCATTTTCCTTTGCTTCGATGTTTCACTTTTTTTTTCTTTTTTTTTTTTTTTTAATGTTTCCGTTATTCGAATCGAAAATTTGCTCGAGTCAAACTCGTATATGGATCGAAGCTTTTTTGACGAAATTTTGTTTATTCGTTATCCGACTCAACAAATGGGGATGCAACGACGAAAATAAATAAAAAAATTTGTTCGGTTCTCGACTGATGAATTTATTGACTTTCGACGGTTTTCCATTGGACTGCGTGCTCTCGAAATATTGTTGGATGAATACAAATAAATGTGTTTTTTCCACTTTTCATTATGGTGCCTTTTCGCTCGCGATGGAAGAGTAAATACGGATGGATCGGGAAAATGATATTGTTGAAGCGGGAAAAAGAGCGAGGCTGCAAAAGCGATGGCGAACTCGTTTCGAAATGTGCTCGGCCCGGGCACATCCTGAATGCTCCGTTCTTGCGCTCTCTTACTTCCGCTCACTTCAATTTTGTGCTTCAGCACCCTTGAGGCGCTTCTTGTATTACGGGAACTCGAGAATTTCGGAATTTAAGGCCAGCGACAGATTTTTCGGAGCATTTTGACATAAAAGAACTTGCGAAAGACATTTGTGTCTTTTTTTTCAAAATTTTTGTTTACGAATGAAAATCTTCAGACTCGATGGAACTTCGAAGCAAATTTTGAAACGAAAAATACTGAAATTTCTTGACTCTTGTTTGCCCATGAATTTTAAATGTTGAGAAAACGATAAAAAAATGTTCTGGCGTTTGAATTTTGTCCAGAAGGAAACGCCGCGTTAGGAATTCAGTGCTAAACGCTGAACCCGTTCGAATGCGTAAAACTTTTGGCTACATACTCAGAGACGGAGAGCGAGCGAGCGAGCGAGCGAGAAGAACGAAGGGGAGGGAGCTGCGATGGATGGAAAATTCGCGCAGGTTCCATCGACGAAAAACGGATCCTTAGATGGTCCCTTCTGTAAAGGAGCAGTTTATATGCAACGTACGACCGGTCAGCGGAGGAGTGGAAATATATTTTTCAATATAACTTGGAATGGCCACTTTTAGGGACTGTGAAGAGAAACGGGAGAGTCGACGTTATTTTTTATCTTTATTAGATTGCTCTACGGCAACGTCATCCGTTAACCGTCGGGTTTGGCGATCTTCGGATGAAAGTGTATGAATATAGAAAACGTGAGAATGCTGCGAAGAAAAAAGTTGAGAAACCGACGTGGGATTCGAAATAATTTTTTTTCCCCCTAAGAAATCGAAATCCAGCAAGTTTTCAGTTATTCTTGGGAGCGTGGCTCAAGAATACACAGATATTTTTGCACCCATCCATTTGGGCAGAGCCCCTTAATTCATGCACTCCAAAAGTCATTTGTATTTGAAAAAATTCAGTTGGTTTTCGTCGATTTGAGTAGAGCAAGCTGGCAAAAGAGAACTATCGGCCAAAGGATGTTTGTTTGACGCGGCGCGTTAATACAGCGCACGTATAGATATACGAACATACACATGTACGAAGATGGGAGACAACTCTCGGGAAGAGCATATATACGAGCGATGTAAAACGACGTTCCTTTGTAAAATACGAAGACGTGCAAACAACTCTTGGAACTGGCTTCGTACGAGAGAGAGAGCAAGGGGAAGAGAGAAAGAGCGAGAAAGAGACTTTTTATCGTTGTTAGCCGCGCTTTGACTCATGGCCGTGCACTCACAGCGAGGTTCAACGAGGTCAACCGGCTTTAACGTTCCACTTCTCACGCTCAAAGAATTTCCCATCTCGTATAATCGGTCTCTAAATCTCTGAAAATGCCGCCATGTTTTCTTGCGTGTTTTTCACTTTTCATTTTTCGATAAATTATTTTCACATTAAGAATCAGAGATGAAGTGCAAATTGAAAATTATAAATAAAAAAAAAAAAATCGATTGTGCAACGCAAATGGGAAGATTGCTAATTAATTGTGGCAAATTTTTTCTAGAGCGTTATTATATCAATCGAGGCGCAATGTTCGAACACACTTTTCTCTCCCTCTTCCCTGTCTTTATTGGCTGGACTCTCGTTTTCCGCGCACCGCGCGTACCTCTTACACTCATGCATGCGTGTTCGGTACACTCTCGTCGTACGACTAATGCACGAAATAAATCTGCGGTAATAGTAAGTAATTTGGTCCCTCTATAAGTCGATAACAAATTGGCTTTGCCAACGGCAGGATCTCGCGGCGGGGTGCGAGAGTTGTCGTAATGGCAGGCAACTGACCGGATCCATCGTCCGCATGTACCCTTTCCCGTCCTCTTCGGGCCCCTTCTTTTCCACCCTTTCGCTTGCTCGTATACCTTTCGGTGCGAGCCTTAGCGCGTCTCTCTCTCTTTCTGTCTTTCGTTCTCTTCGCTCGAGAGTCGCTCGCGTTGGAGAATCCGCGTGCGGAAGGCTTCTGCTCTTCCCCAAGCTCCGAGCCCTTCCACCGCCGTGGGAGAGCGAGAGAAAATCTCGAAGCAGCGTTTCTGTTTTCGAGGAGAGAAAGCGCACGTCGCTCTCTCCATCTTTTTCCTGAGGAGGTCGCTCGGGAGGAAGAGGGGGCTTGTATTCATATTTCACGGACTTGTAATATAGGCAAAAGTTTTGTTTAAGCCATAAAGCCCCAAAGGGCTCTCGTGACTTCCACGAGGAGCGTGCAGGGGTGAAACGCGCTTGGTCACCCTCTCCGGTTGGAGTCCGAGCGCGCCACACCGGATGTAGCGCGAAATAATTCACATTTCTGACTACGAATCGCCGGGCGTGCACAGATGGGAGAACACGAATGACGCGTGGGTGAGGCGCGACGATGACTTTTAATCGTTCCGGAAATTCAATCCATCGAGCACACAATTTCCTTCCAAATTATATTTGCCGCTAAAAATATGATTCGTTTGGCTAAAGAGTGCTCGCATTTTTGGCGTTCCAAATCGATATCAATTATCGTCCTCAACTCATCGTGACCTGATCAATTCGGATCCTGGGTGCATTTTTCAAAACGTGATAATAAACCGAAGCCCGTCCGTCTCAAAATTATTGCGCTTTTCTAGCGAGCACGGAGGATCCTTATTGAAAATACCATTTCGGTCAAAGCGAACAATGAATAATGTTGGCATCTGTTGGGGACATTGTACGATCAGTATCATTTATACGAGGGACCCGTGGCTCCAATGTGTTGGGCTAATGTGCCACTCGCTCCGGTTTTCCAAAGTCCATTCCTCCCTCGTTTCTTCCCTCGAGAAGCGATATCTATGCTCCATCGCGTCTCGTTGGCCAGTATATTTCTATGCTGCATATCAAATTATAGCGAGGAAAGAGCGAAGATAACTCGAACGGGGAGTCGGAGGTGTGTTTATATATAAAGGCACAAACACATATATATTTACCGGAGGGAAAAGAAGAGTAGAACGAAATGGGCGATCGTCGCCTGCTGCCGTTGCCTCATGATATATTTGGATATATTAAATTTTTTTCTTCCCCGTTCGGCCACTCAGCTCGCTCTCGCTAGCCTTGCGAGAGGAGAGCAGGGGATCGGACGTTATCGCGTTGAACGATCGGAGCATCGATTGTCTCTTCTCAGCCCATCTTGCGCCGAATCCGGCCTCTGTTCGGAAGGCAAGCTCGAAAGGGCGACGAAAAAAACGCTGGCGGAAAGAAAATAATGGGGAAGAGCAGCGTGGAGCTTTCTCCTGCGTACTCCTCGAAGAATAAACAAACAACGAAATAGTCATGTGGAATTTAAGCACGGGGATTTGTTCCATAGGAGCGTCGAAGGTTCGCGAGCGGCGAGAGTGAAGGCAGCGGGGGGTGGACAGTTTAATCGACGAGGTCGAGGAGGGCCGCGGTAGAAAGAGGGTTGAAAGGTCGCAGCGGCGCACATAGCGTACGCTCTTTTGCATACTGCGCGGACCAACACCTTGCGTGTCCATTAGGACTCTCTGGCTCGAGCTTTTGCAGAATGTGCGATCGTCGACCGAGAGACTCGTCGCGGAGAGGGGGTGCGAAGGCGAGAGAAGAGAAAAATATAAAGCGCGAAAGAGAGAGGAGAGGCCGCTCTCTCTGCTGGGCATACACGCGCAGGGAGGGTAGTTTCGCTAGCTGACAATATTCGGCAGGGAGGCAGCGTAGTAAAGCGTTCAAAAGGGCGATCAAGCGAGGGAGAAAAAGAGTAAGAGAACGTCGAAATATATATGTGCGTATATGTGTATATGGGGGGCCTCGTAAGAGGTGTGAAACGTAAGGGCGCCACGTGCAGCAAATGGAAATGGACCAAATATCGTTGCAAACACACTCGAGTATCGATATACGACGGTCAACTATATTTATATGCATATATATGTGCTCAAATGCCGCGCGCAAAAGCAGCCCTCACCGCGTCGGGGCTCGCGCTTCATCGACGATACTTCGCCCTCCGCTCCCTTGAGTCCGCCATCTCATGCTAACCCCACCCCCCGCGGTATACGTCATGCATACGTGTATGGATGTATACCTGGGTTTTCATAAATATATATACATAAATATACACCGAGAGACTGAGAGCTCTAGCAGCACTTTTCGTCGTCGTCTCGCCCTCGTTTATACTGCAGTCACACGCTCCGAACTCGCTCGACCAGCTACAATATCCACTTGCTAAATCTATCGGTCACTCGCGGATATCCGTCACGAAATCCACGAAATATCATATAAGCCACTTTTCCTACCGGTGGATTTTCCATCCATTGCTCTCCACATTTGTCCCTCGTCATCTATATAGAAAGAGAGAATACTCGCGGATACATTTTTCTATGTACATCGCTATGTACCGCGGACTGGGCTTTTTATGATCGAGAGAAAACCGTCAGCGACCGTTTATGCGGAACGATTTATTCCGTCGACGTACCGAACGAATTTCACGCTGTTAAGGTTAGCCCAAAGCCTCTGCCCCCTCGTTTCCGAGACTTCAAAGACCAAAAGCATCCCGCTCTTTGGCTAGTTGAAAAATCAGAGAGGCTACTCAGACGGAGAGAAAAAGTGGGGTTTATATTTTCATGCGTTGTTCTTCTCAGGCTCGAATTTTTTTCTCTCAGAGTCGATTCGAACGAAAGGAAACAGATTAATTACAAGACTATAAAAAATCCCGATCCACCAAATTGAAATATTTTTGAAAGGAGAGAAACTCGTTATGCACTCAAGCTGATTAATTTCTCCCTTCCGAAAATCGATCCAAGGCAAGATGACAAATTTTCATTCGCGAAATCGTTCAAATTCACTGAAACGATGGCTACGAGACAACGAAATGAATGGGCAAGGCAGGAGTGCGAAAAGAAAAAACAAAAAACAATTGAAAAATTGGGTCACGTTGAGACACTCGGAGAGCGCGGGGGTGTTGATTCAAGCTCATTACAGCTGCCGGCAATTACGAGAAAAAATGTCACATCAGCACGCACGAAATTTACCCGTTCTTCTCGCATAATTCGTGCACAGTACATATTTACTATATAAGTGAAATTTTCGACGAAACTTTTGAGGATCCCGTTGGACTTGCTCTCTCCCGTCTCATGTACGAAAAAAAAAATGTTGAAACCACCAACATATATAAATAGGAATCTCGGCGTTAACGCTTGCCTGTGTCCATTTACTCATTCATCCACCTTTACGGACCCAGACACGGACCGAGGGAAAGAGAGATAAAGGGAAGGAAAAGTAGGAAAGAAGAGGTGCTTCGAATCCAGTAGCTGAAACCGAGGTTCTTCCAGCGCATATCTACTCTCGCATCCACGCATACACACACGTCCGAGCGAGGGCGTATATACGTCGATGTATATGTACGTAGCTTAGGCCAGAGTGAGCACGCGAGTGCTTCTAGCTAAACAAATATGTACTCACATACTCATTCGCCTATCTCTCGGTCCCCGGTCTATCTCGCTTTTTCCCTCTCGTCGTTCCTCGCGAGCCTCCTCCCGTTGTTCCACTCTTTCCTTTTTCCCTCTGTATCCATCCGCCTCTACGGCTCTATGCTTTACGAGGATTGAGGGCAGGGGTCGCCCTTTTAAAGACTTTTCCTGCTGCCCTCACCTCGAAGCTTTCTATATTGTAACGAGTGTCTCTGTACATATGATCTCTACACATATATGCACATATGTACGGAAGCATTCACATACGTGAAACTTTATCCAGGAGAGACGAACTAAATTCTGCACTAACACTCACCGCCGTTTTACCAAACGTTTTTAAATTGTTACACAATCGCAGCCCACCATATTTAACCGCAAAAAAAAAACGGAAAAATCTCAAGTACCCAAGCATTATTCCCACTCAACGGGAATGGGATCACCGTACTGTGAGCGGAGCCGAGGAATTTATAGATGAATGTGGATGTGGATAGCAAAGAGCATGAGAAAAATGTTTGTATAGCGAGAGAGAGAGAGAGGGAGAGAAAAGTAAAGACTGTGATTCAATGCAGGTAATTCGATCGACGCAGTTTGAATAAAATGAGTTAATATCGTAGATACGAAGTCGTCTGACGGATGCGAGTTGTTTGCGCCAAATGATTGTGTAAAACAAGGAATTTGATAAAATTATATAAAAAAAAACGTCTAGACTTTTCGTAGATTTCAAAATTTATATACAAAACGTAATTCCTTACGGGAGGAACTCGAGACAGTTTAATCCCAGGATTTATGGCTCCCCGGGCTACCTGCATTGAATCTTGAAAAAAAAAACAGGAAACGAAGAAATAGAGAAAAAAGGAACGCGGAGAATTATAGTTACGAATGAGTCTCTTATCGAGTTTTTCGCAGCTACTAGAGATTGAGGCACTTCAGGAAATACGTCAAGATTGATTGGCCAATATATCTATATACACGTGTACATATGCACGTGTATAAATGGCAACGAGTGCGTGGCAGATTGAGGAGAAAAAAGGCACACGAATGATTGAGATTCGGTATTCACTTTTGGAACTTATTGCAACGTAGATTCTCGGGAGATGCCGGTGTATTCGTAACGAAATTTCTATCCGACAACTGACCATATTTTTACTTTGTGTGTGCTCACTAACACCAACCGACTTGATATATCGATGTGATATATGCCTTTACGTCGTAGTTGCTGTATTAGCAGCAGCAGCAGCAGCAGTGCCAGAAAGAAGAAGAAGGACTTGTCTCATAAAGTATCGGGCGATTTGTCATGGCTGAGTTTTGTGACGCTTCTGTGCTGCTGCTGCTTTTCTACTTCGCAACTGCCAAAGATATAAGTATAACGGTGGGGATGTTATAAGAAACAAATGGACGTAGGCTTCGCTGTGGACCGTTCAGACTGGACTTGACGCGAGGCCTTTTTGTTTTTCCCAGCTTTCCACATGTGTATTCTAATCCTTTGCGGATATCATAGCCGGGACTCTCGCTTCCAGATCAATCTTCCCTCGACTTCCCTCTTCTCGTGCTCAGCTTTTTCTTTCCACTCTTCGGTACACATGTCGAAGCAGTCGGACAATACGCTCAATACAATTTATTCGATACGTTTTTCTCGTTTCGTCATGTTGCGTGATTCATTAGCTTCAAGTATCGGGAGGTGCAGCAGTTTTTATTTCCTAATCTCCCAAGCTGGTTCATCTCATTTTTTTTTCTAACGTTCAGACTTGCTCGGAGACCTTCGGTTGTTGTTTTCTAATAGGATTCTGTTGGCATTAAATGAAGTTATGACCACTCGTATAAGCGCCAAGTGTACACGGAAACAGAAATTCTTAGCTCGGTTGTTTGAATTATTGAATTTGCAGATTTTTAACGAATTTGGGAACTTTCAACAACTGCACCGTAAGAAGAAAAAGTGATTCTTGAGAATTTTGAAAAAACTGTCATACGCGCGACCCCCTGAATGACACGACTACGAAAAATTGTCTGTTTTTCATTGGATTCTCAGGAAAAAATGTTCTGTTGTCACACAATCGTGTTCGTGTGAGAAAAAAGTGTTGATTCTGAAAGTAGCAAAAACCCAGGAATACTTTTGCCACAGTGAGATTATTTTCTATACGGTCATATCGCAAATATTTCAAAATCCCTTTTGAAAAAGCTTTTGTACGTGGGAGAGCATAATTCTTATGGTTTTCGGCAGTGGCCGAAGTACGGAACCCTTCGTGATTGTTCGCGTGGTGTTTAGAGAAATAATATTTTAATCTCCTCTTAAAAACAACGATGCTACAGTAGCTGGAAGAGAAAAAATCCAGTATGGCTTCCAAGTGTTTTAAGGGGATGAAATAGTACATGAAAATTTGCATAGTTTTGGTAAAAAAACGTAGGGAAGGGAAAAAGAGTTGAGTAAGGCGATAATAATATCGCGTGCAAAAGCTTTGCTTTTCGGTGGGCGTTGGGTCGAGGGTTTTTCGTGCGTACGGCGGCACGTCAGCCACGCGACTGCTGTAGAACAGCTGTGCAACGGGGCTTCTCCATAGGGTGTATATAAACAGGGAGAGAGAAAGAGAGGGAGCCTGGCAGTTTCGACATTTCGAGGCTTTTCCATCTCCCTCGCACTCTCGTCTATTATGGTCCCGTGAGTTTCGAGCTTTCGCGGTTTTAGTACAGGGCTCGAGAGCGAGCGAGGGAGAGAGGCCAAACGAGACGAGCGGATCGGATGCCCTGCAACCCCAGGGGTGGAAATGCCAGACCAGGCAAGCGACGGCGCTCGACGATACACTGAACAACCTCTCTCGTACTTCTCCACTCTCTCATTCTCTCTTGTCCTGTACCAATATATATAGCGTTGAGCATACTACATAACCGAGCTCTATACAACCCCCTTCGGATGCTTTTCGCCGGCAATTCCAGTAGTCACAGCAGTGCGTGCCACGCGCCCGATTCGCGAGCACGCACTTTGTCCAAACGTTCCCCAATTATTTTCATCATTTCTTTCTCGTATTTTTTCATTATTTTCATCGATTTTTTTTTCCCCGATTATTCACTTATTTTTCGATGAACACTTGCTTTCGAAGTTGTTGAAGCAATTTTATATTTACGATTTTTTTTCAATTCACCCGATGGAAGTTGTTTGTTATTGGAGTTGATGGAATGATGATTGTGAATCAGACATTATTTGAAAACAACTTGATCGATTATATTTTTCTTTCCTTCCATCAGATGTCTTTGTCACTGGTTTTTTTCGTAATTTATTATTTTATAGACATGCGTTACGCCGCAACTTTTACGAAGATGGAACATGACTCGCCTGTCACTTTAGAATGTCACCAAATAAAAAACAAAGAAATTTCTCCCTTCGTCCATGTTGACGTATAAAAACGGGAAACGAGTTTCGGCAATGAATATTTTTTAAGAGTGTTCAACGCGGCGTTCGAGAATTCTATTTTTCAATGTTTCAAAGTTGAACGGAAAACTTTTTTCTCACAGATTTTAAATGTAGGTTTTTTTATGCTTCGGAATGATTTCAAATTTTGGAATGTGAACGAATCTGTCATCGCGTCACTGTTACAGGAGCATTAAAAATTGGCGTATGCTCATTCGGAAATTCGTAAAATTTTTTCATTGTCACATCAAAACGCGTCAACTCGAGTTTATAAAGAATTCGCGTTTTCAGTTTGTACACACGTATCCGGGCTTAGTCACTGTGTCAACTTCGGTTTTTCCTTTCACAACTACGAAGCGCACGTGAAAATAGCAGCACAAAAAAAGTCACTGCAAAATGTCCACAATTCATTTTCAATCAAACGATGAATAAATCGCAACAAACACTGTACGCAAGAAACGCGATGAAACCGATTGATCACAGAATGCCACTGGACAAGCACGCTTGAACTTTTTCGCCCTGCTGACAGCCACGAACGTCGCACATTGGTTTAATTCAATTTTTCAATTTTCATCAATTGTCCACTGCACGGTAATCGCATTTGGAGGATTACAGTGAAGAACAGTAATCCGCAGTAACAGAAGCACGATTGTCACAAAGCCAAATGAAATTTCGTTCAATTATTATTTCGTCATTAATTATAAAATGCATGAATGAAGGATCTTCACGTTCGACTAAAGCCAGTGAAGGAGCACGATTGTTTCGTTGCACTTTTCACGTACGCGAAGTTTTCCAGTTCCCCCATTATTAACGAAACGCGTATTCACAGTGAGGAATACAAGAAAATAGATTTTCCTCGATCGACTACGTAAACACGACCCAAAACTCGAAACAACCGTTTAATCTCTTCGAGTTTCGTGAAAAGTGAGAAAACCCAAATAATTAAGTGCATTCGCATGTGACAACGTGTATCGGCGAGCTACGGATCAAAGGGGATGGGGGGAGGGTCAAACTCGGGGTGAAATATCGTGTGTGGGTGGATGTGCGCATAAGCGCATATCTTCGGAGTGTCGAGTGTAGAACGGCGCCTATCTATACACATGGCTGAACGTAAGAATAAGTCTGGGTGTATGTATAGGCGGAGATGGATACGTGAAAAGGTGGGTGAATGTGGAGGGCGTGTGAGTGTGAGGGGGTGAATTGGCAGTTGAGTGGGCTAGTCAGGTGGTGAACGAGAGTTTTGAGAGTGAGTTCGTTTCACTGTACATATGTACGTAACAAAGTATATGTATGAAAAACACATAGATGAGTACATAGATTGAAAATAAGTACATGGCGGTAAGAACAGTAAGATAAAATGATTGGGAAAACGTACCGAGGCGAGCGAGTTGATAAATCGTCGAGGAGGATTGGTCAATCGCGTTACAAAGACAAAAGTACTTTGATAAAAAAGTAACGAGTTGTATGTAACGAGACGCGAGGCCTTGGCTCGTCGGCGTATGTGTGTACGCTAGTGAAAGAGCAATGAATGACGAATGCGAGAGTTTGAGATGGATCAATCACACGTGGTGATGAATGGAGGAGTGAGGAATGCGCGGCGTGCGGTTAAAGTTGGTGACGTGCCGGTTGGTATTGCTCGGTGTGTGATATCGGCTCGGGGAGCCGCGCGGCAAAAAACTGCGCGGTCGAGAACGAAACAAGCCCGGGGCCGCGGGTTCGCGGGTTTATGCACACGCACGCATTCGCACACACGGACGCACGCGAATATATGTCTGTATGGGTGCAGAGACGGAGAGCCGGACGCGGAGAGACCATAGAGAAAAAACGCAAGGGCGTTAGGATGAGATGAGACGCGGCTGACTCGTTGTGTGGGGGTGTCTCGCTTGGAGGTATCCGCGCGTTGTGTGGCGCTGCCTCTGCTTCCTGGGGGTATAACACGCGAGGGGGGTAGCAGTAAAGTGAGAGAGAGAAAGCTCCGTGGAAGGGCGACTTGCTGTGTTGTGTCGGATGCTACCGGGTAGCGAGTACTTGTTGTTGAGATGCCTGTGTTGGGGGGGGGGGGGGGGGGAGGGTGAAGAGGAGAAGCTAAGGGAGAGATAACCGGTGTAGGTTAGAGGCAGCGAGGGAGAGAAGGAAAGATGGCTCGATATATAAGTATAAATATGTATATACGTATACATAAATAGAGATTGAGGAAGAGAGAGGGGTAGTTGTGGCGGTGGCAGCAGCGAGGACGAGCATCCTCTCTCTTTTCCCCCTTGCTTTGGTGCTTTTGCTGCTTCTGGCGCTGTGCATGCTCTGGTGGTGCTGCTGCTGCTACTGCTTTTAGTGCATCGAGGGGGTGGTGACTTCACGAAAATGGCCTTGCGCGCGGCATTTGTAGCGCAGCAGAGCGGGTGGGTAGCGGCGCGCGTCGTGACGACGACGCCGATCCTAGGCGAGGCTAGAGAACCTACCCCTTTGGCAAAATCACTCCCCCCTCCTCCCTCCCGCCCCTTCACCGCCTCTCGCCACCTCCGCAAATCCTCCTTCTTCTCTTAAAACCTGTACGACGATGTTGCAATTCTCTATATATAGATATACATCCCCACTTGCGTGTGGATATGTACAGCAACATCTCACCGGTCTATATACGTATTTATATGTATATGGATGGTGCAACATGCCGTTGGTTGCTTTCCCGATGCGGTGGAGGTGGAGATGCTCCGGGTTACGTGTGTATATATACGTGGAAAAGGTACGTACAAAGTTGGTGCGGTGCACCAACGGAGGTGGGCTTCGAGAGTATCCATAGATCGCCAGGTGGGAGGCGCGCTCTATACGACCTCTCGAGATAACGACAAAGGTGCGAGCGAGTCCGAGAGCCAGATAAAAGGGGTGAGCGGGGCCAGTTTAGAGGTGCATGTATAGAAGCAGCTCCGGGGCGAGAACCAACAAGCGAACGACGACGCCGACGCAGCCTCGCTTGCAAGGCTATAGATACTCCGAGATTCTCTGTATATCTTCAGGAGAGCAAGGCAGCGCGGGAGGGAGGCCGAGGGGGAGGGGGGTGGACGGAGAGAGTCTAAACAGACCGCCCGTGAGATGCGCGCGCGATACACAAGTGGGTCGTGGCCGACTCGGGATTCAACCCTGTACCGCCATCTCAATCGAATCTTTCAAAAAAGAAAGACGAAAAATAGTATATTTTTCTTGACCTCTTGGTGAAAACTCTTGATGACGATGAGGAACGACGATGCCGATTATTATTTATTCGATAATTTACTACTATGAGGATCTACGCGTTTCGAAGATTTTTATATTTTATCCTTCGCAAGCTTACCCCAAAGACGTATTTCACTTTTATCAATAAATCGAAACAATCGTAAGGAAATTAATCGACTCGAAATGCCTCGAACGCTTCTCGTTTAAAATCGTTTCGCGATTGATTATTCAAACGTTTGTTGCGAATACGTGCGTAAATGTACCGTAAATAAACACTGGTTAACGATATTGCATTTAGTTTAATGAAACGGTTATAAAACGTGGATGAAGTACGCGCAAGCAGGGAGCGATCGGCCCACGCGCGAGCACCGAGCTCCGGTTGTGTTCTGTTTTCCTCCTTACAGCCGTTAAAACAATAATGCAATATTTAGCCATATAGTACACACAGCACGGTGGTAGGGGACTCGGCAATAGCGAAAGAGAGTGAGAGAGAGAGAGAGAGAGACAGGAAGAATGAGAAGCAACGAGAGAAGAGGGAGTAAAAGGGGTGCCTATCTGCGAGTAGAACTCGGATGAGTGGGAAATACGTACGAGAGAGAGAAAGAGAGAAGAGAATACCAACATTTATGTACAGCAGAGATAGAGGAGTTATAACTGTGTACAATGAATGCCCGGAGGATCGAAGAGGGGGAAGAAACACGAGGCTTTCGTAAAGTTGGAGGGAGGTTTATCCGTGCCAACTTCCCCTACTTTAATCCCCTTTTCCAAGTACACCCTCTCCTAGCCCCCTCCCACCTCCTCCTCTCCCTCCTCCGACTTCATCGTCGATTATTTGTCTCTCTTTTTCGCCGATGCATTCTCCCATACACATCCTTATATAGGTGTATACGGAGCTTGGATTTTCAACGTCTTTTCTCTCTCGCTCTCTCGCGACGCTCAGGCGCATTGAGTGCTTGCGCCTCCAAACGAGAGACTGTTTTCCGAGCGCGACGGAGAAACGAGCATGTACTGTTGGGGTTGGTTACTCAACGTAGCGGGAAAGGCGGGGGGAGAGAGAGGCGCGATCGTAGAGGGGAGAAAAACACCGGGAGGCGGCGCGCTACGCTTCCTACTCGACAGACTATAAGGAGTAGGGGGGCTTTGTGTATATACGTATATCTATAAATACGTATATAAACATATATTGATGAGGACCGTGACGAAGCCAACCGAAAGCGGGACTCTCTCGGACCTCAGATATCAGGGAAAAGTACGAGAGGGATTCTTCTACCGGCGAGCATTCCATTACTTCGCCGTCTGACTCCATACGGAGCGCATCTACTTGTCACCGACGATGCTCCCGGAACGCTCGAGGGAACCTGCTCCCCTAATCGCTTTAGGTGCAATCATTCTACTCCATTTTTCCTCCCTCACCCAGAGCCTCTTACCCACTTTTTGGCTTCTCACCTACGACCAACACGTACGAGAATTCTATTACTATTGCCTCGTTGAAAAACTTCGGTTCTGGCTAGTGGTCAATGTCACAAATGGTCAGACACGCGGAATTTTATTGCAATAAATTTTCGGACTGAACGATTGCGTATCACACGCATAATTCAATAAATTTTGCACTCGTAGATATTTCAGATTATCCGAAATAATTGGTTTTCTCGAAAACTGAATTTTCGTTCTGGAAGGATGCATTTTTATTGTGTAGGAAATACTCGATTTTACGTGTAATCAATATCTAATGTGCATCGACTCTGCTGGTGCGATTCACAGGGGCTCATATCCGGTATGAAGACGGCGAGGGGGGAGGCTAGCTGCAAAGGTAGTGGTTTCTATCCCTTGGACCGAGTACAGCTCGGAGACACCTCCCTCTCTTCGCAACGTCAGCCTCTCAGTGTCGCGGGGAATCCCCGCGAGGAATCACAATCCCGAGCTTTCCTCTGGCCTGTAGTGTGGCCGCCCGAGGCGTTGGCCAATAAGAAGCCGTCCCCCACTTGCTCAGGGCACCGGGACAATTCGAATGCTGCCCAATAACAAACGTCTATTGTTGTTACGGTAAACTCACCTTTTTTCACGTTTTATTTTCGCATCTTCGCGCTGCTTTTACCGTGCTCCCTTCCACTTGCAGCCTCCCTTTTCTGCCCTTGTACTCAAAGTTACTCTTTTCGCACACCCCACCAAGCTCCGTGTTTTTCGTTCTCGAGTTTTTTCTCTCCTGGTTTCCAGTTTCCTGTTTCACCTTTGGTGAAACTTTTTCCAAAAACGAAATGGTCAAGTTTCAATTGTGTTAATGAAACCAGCCACAACTCGTTGTAATGCTCAACATTTGCTCGATCAATATTTCTTTAGGACCCCTATCGATACAGCTCTCCAGAGTCCAGCCAACTTTTTTATTCTCTGAAAAAAATTGCAGCGACAAGCCCAAAAGCACTTATAATTCCTGTCTGGATTTCGAAAAAGTTTTTACCTCGAAAACCGTAATGCAAAATTGTATTCTTCATGCCACGGTACCTTAATTTGTCTAGAGGAAAATATGCAATCGTTTTTTCAAGAGAATTCTGATCCTCGATGAAACATATTTTTCCTTCGTTTTTTTCGTAAAGTTTTGAGAAAGAATCTTTTATTTTCTGTAATCCTCTTCGGAAGGAATGTGCAAAGTTCTACCCTGGATCACTGAGGGTGCTAGTTGACGCAAAGTGAAAAATGCCAGAGCGTCGTTCCTCTCGATGGAAGAAAAAACTTCACGTTCCTTCGAATACCATTGAATACAAAATTGTTAATTAAAGCTCAACCCATCGCTGATTTATAAGTGCAGAACACAATCTGAAAGTCCCTATAATATCTCATATTGTATTGTTTTTTTTTTTATTCATTTCGATGTTCATTAAGCATCGAGCATCGACTGTTTGAAGTCCTAAGATTACGAAGTCTTCGTTTTTACTGTACACTTTAAACCGTAGATTGCAATCGGTCGGTCGTTAAGCGTCGAGAGCTTTGGAAGAGAAGAAATCGAGGGATGGGGGCGAAGACGAGAATCATCTTTATTTATTAAATTAGTCGGCGATTGTGTCAGCGGGAAATAATAATCGAGTAAAAATGAAAAAAAAGTCATCGGAGAGGAAAAAGACGATGGTGTCGAGTGGGACAGGGGAATTGAGGGTCAGTTCAAATCCGGGACGAGAGAAGATGGCGATGTGACGTTGTGAAGCCTCCGATTTATACAGGTTTTACTTTATATATATATAAAGTAAAAAAAAAACGAAGAGAGAGAGCAAAATCGTCAAAGTTATTTCAGTCAAAATGGAACTGTTTCGCTCTTTGTCTCCCTCCTTCTCTTCTGTGGGCTCTCCAACTTTTTCTCATTGGATGGAATGGATAAATATTCATTGACGTCTTCATCAAGACTTTTATGACTTTCCGTCACGACGCTGAGATCACTTCATGGCGAGGGCCCTCTCTCGAGCAAAACTCTAGATTTTTCTTACGCTTTTTATTTGTATCAGGTATTACCGAGTCAAAAGAACGTAACCTGCTGAATTCAGCCGATGAAATTCTCCATGTTACGCCTTTTTGATCCTCAGCCAATGAAGTGCGCGTGTATGCATGTACTTTGCGTCTGACTTTCCGGCCGTTGAGTTCACCGAGCTCGGCACGATAGTTAGGAATACCTTCATCGGTTGTTCTCCATAAACTCTGAACGCCAAAAGGGAAAGCTATTTTTCGATCTCTTTTTCGCTTCATAGCAAAGTGAGAGGATGAAAAAGTGCGAAAGCTCATTCCCGTTATCGGTTGGGGATGCAACGAAACAATTTTTCGTCTGTAAGCTGTCACAATGAGACTGTATTTATAAAGATCAAGTGAATTTATCACGATGGAAGAAAAAATTCAAATTTGCAATTATTGACATGCTCGATATTCGAAAATTTCTTACTAGACTTCTTAAGAAAATTTGAAACTTTTCAGAAACGTCTTATGAGGCGAGTAGGCGAATTGGGAAAAATAAAAGCAATGGGGGAATTGGAAACCGGTCGCCCTTCATAGCAAAGGGGAAGGGGAAAGGTACCGAGAGAGAGAAAGAGAGAGAGAGAGAGAGCAGTGGCAAAATTGAAATTTCTTCACTCGAGTGGCGACGCAGCAACTCATAAAAAGTTTAAACGTTTCACTCGGTGTGCCCATGTTGCTCTACAGATTTTTCTCTTTTTCCCCCTCGTTTCTTTCGTTTTTTTCCAATATAAACTCGACTCTCTTTTTCTCGCGGCTGGCTTCTTCTCACCCTGCGCCTTGCCGATTGACTCGATTCCCTCGACTATATAAGAGTGTCGAGAAATCCCCCGGCCCTCCGGCTCTTGGCTTTCCGGTCCTATGGAGCAACCTGACTCCGGAATATCCAGCCCGCACCCACCGACTTGCTTCATGGAGATGCTTACGCAACTTTTGGCCCCCCGCAAGAAATTAGGGGCTTACTTTGCCACGTTCAATCTCCCTCCTCGTAGGGACCTCAAAAAAGAAATATATATTTGTATGTGTACCGCGTGCATATAAACCGTGAAAGAAACTGAGGAATAAATAAAAGATAGTGAGAGCGAAGCGAATGAGACAGGCGAAAACCCTCGGAACTCTTCTCGATCGGAGACTTCATTTGACTTCTCAAGAATACAATTATTACGAGATTGGATACCCAATGGATTTGGTGTTTTTATATATTTCCCATAAAATTAAGAGATAAAACGATCAGCCGAATATTTTACTCAAAAATAAAAACATAAAATCATACATTACCCAAGCGAGCACGTGGAAATATGAAAATCGTTGGTTTTTGGTTTTTTATTGACGTGAAACGGAACAACTCGCCGAGGGAATAATTTTTAGTTCACTCACACACTCCAATTATGTGTTTTGCTCTTGAATCGTTGATTTTATAGAACGGTGTTTGAGCATTTATTAAATTTTTTATGATTATTATAATCAACGTAATTTCCATAACACGGTTCGTGATATATGAAACTCGGGTGAAAAAAGCCTGTGTCCACGGTACTTGAATAATGAATAAACGATGAAAATGATGGAAATTTCGATAATTTTTTGTGGAAAAATCCTTTTTGTTTTATGGAGTTTAAAGAAATATTTTTTTTTTCCTGGCGTATCATGCGTATGTTTGATTATTTAAATAACAAGAAATGAATTTGTTTTTTGCTCGAGGTAATATGGATTTTTCAACAAGGCCGGATACTCCCCATGTTTTGTTAAGTTTCCATGCAGATTTGACGGTCTGAACGTAGTATGTATGTATGGATAGATGGGAAGTAGCGAGATTCGGTAGGACGTTAAGAGGAGTGATGGGTATACAATCGTCGGCGAAAAGGGGTATAACGGAGCGATGGAAACAGAGCTGACTTCTGTTTGCCGATATGCTGATGTAATTATTATATTGGCCTGTGCTTCGTCCAGGGGTGGGAGAGGAGAAATATGGGGGAGAGTAATGGAAAGAGGGAGGGAGAGAAGTCGAATGAGGAAAGAGCTTCTTATTATTTGCTACGTTAATGCGCAGCTGTTCGTTAGGTCTGATCTGGCAATCCCGTCTAGACACCGACGCAAGGCTATGTTCTTCAGGGTGCTTTATTTTCTCTGCCCCTAGAGCATCATTACCATTTTCGTGGTAAGACAAAAAAGCTCCGAACGAATGAATTTTTCCGGAATCGCAAAGTTGGAAGGAAAACGCACGCACGCACACACACACACACTTTCGTCGATTAGCGAGGATGGCGGAGGGAACATAATGATGAAGAATTTGGAAGAAGGCATTTTTACCTAGTGAATGGAGCCCGAACGTGGGGAATTTTGGACCTGGATGACCAGAGGTTTCGGGTTGAAATAGAAAACTCCTGGAGTATCTCGATGGACCCGGGCAACAATTTGAGCAGCAGAAGGATGGGGAGCCGGTCGAAAGTATGTACGCGAGGGGCTGAGGTTGTCACAGTCGATATCTTGTCTGCTGCTTCTCGTTTTACGGTGGGCGATGTACGTGGAATATGAGGAAAAGTGGAAAGGGTATAGACGTGCAACGTTGGACGTGCAACGGCACGAAGCTTGAAACGGTACGAGAAACCGGTCGTGGGGGGAAGGAGACGAAGAAGAAGCATCGGGATGACGAGGTGGGGCAAGGGGTCGTCGGTGCCGGAAGTGAAGCAAGACTGAAACGGTGAAACACAGTTGGGGCGAGCAAGAAAAAGAGAGAAGTAGAGCGAGAGAAAGAGAGAGAGAGAGAGAGAGAGAGAGAGAGAGAAAGCTAGAACGGTACAGGGAACTGAGAAGGAGAGCGAGAGAAATTGGGAGAGTAAGAGATGAAGGGTGGATGGGTACATTGCGAGGGGGCATGATTAGCATTACACTCTGAGCCTCGATGATCAATAGTGGAAACGTCTCTCCCTTCATTCTCATTCTCTCGCTGTGTGTTAGCCTTATCTCCCTCCCTCTGGGCAAGCGAACAAACCAGAAGCAAAAGCAGTAGCAGAAGCATACACCCCCATCCGGATCCATCCTTGCGCGTCACCGTCCTCTCCCCCCAACGCCAAGGCGCTATAGCTATCCTCGTTTCACCTATCTCGCTTCCTCTCGTATCAACGAACGCAACGGGAGAGGGTGGGGGGGTGGTTTCTCTCGCAGCATCGGATATGCGCGAATGTCTCATCCCTCTCTCCTTTTCTCATCCTTTCTGCACTATACAGCAGCTCCTTCCTATTGCTCCGCGTCACTATATACTCGCTATCCTTTCTGCTTCACTGTTCCCGTTTTACCAATCCCTCGCATCACCTATCTCCGCCGACTCTTTGCTCTGCTAATCCTCTTTTTCTCTCCGATCCTCCTCCGCACCCTTCTCTCACCGGTCCAGTCTATCTTCATAATTCTGGACTTCTGTCCAGCTTTGCTTTGAATGCAAAAGTCGTCCAAATTTCAGGAGCCTTTGGATCAAAATCACCGGAAGTCCTTCAATGTGTTCAGGCGAAGGCCCGACTCCTCCGCCAGGTCAAATACACACGAGGTAAACCGACCGGACCGAAAAAAAGCCTTCAGACAGAAGCCTAATCTTTCGGGACGCTTTATCGAGCCAGGGGCGCAGCCGAAGAATCGACCCGGAAATGAAACGCACCAGGCGAAAGATCGAGGAACACGAACGCCCGAATAACCGTATAACATCGACAGTAGCTCGAGTAGGCAATTCGGCACAGTATTTATTGCCAACACTTTGAGGGTAAGCGAGAAGAAGAAAAAAGTGCAGAACCAGCGAGATTATGTGCTATCTACGCTCCGTAGACGGCCACGGGGATGTCTGTAGGTTCGTCTTTGAGCCAGGGCTGCAAGTGGGCACGGGGATAACGGTCCTGGGATATGTGCATGGATTCTTAGGTGTATTGTTGGGCAGGAGGGTTGAGAATGAGAATAGAGAGGAGAGAAAAGAAAAGAGTTAGAGAAAGTGATGCCTCTTAGAGCCCCCAAAAGCAACTTTGTCGAGTTTTGTCACTGTACACAGAAGCCATCGCCAGCACGAACGGCCATAGACTCGGACCCGAATCTACATTAATATACGTTCTCGTATACCGTTTTCGAAGGAAAATCTGCAAATGGTACTTCAACTGTAGCTGCGGAGGAACGGAAGCCCAGAAAGACCGAGAATATCGCAAGCCTGTTTTCGATGTCAGCAGACTGGGGATATTATTAAGGGGAGAAGAGCCTTCTGCCCTCTACTGCTACTGTTTCGTATTCACGATTATTTAAATCTGAAATTGTGTAAACAGGCACGGGCATCGCCTGATGAGCGCTCTGCTTATTAGCTCAGGAAAATGACAGAAGATAAATGGCAACGAACATTTGTGTATTAGATTTTATGAACAATGACGATTTTGAGACCATAGCGAATCTGCCAAGAGGTGGAATATGAGCGCTCTTCATTTTATCGAAAACAATGTCCATCCCGGGTATGACGTCCACAGAAAGTTTTCTTTCCTAACTGCAAGGACCTTTTTCTCTAGTCAGTGGAAAGTTTATTCAGGACTTTAATGGAGAAGCGCTGGTCATTGGACGCCGTGATAGACTCTCCTTGTGTATTCGCCTCGAAGAAATAAGGCCGTGAGAAAGAAAACAAAGAGGAGCAGGTTATTTATTATTCTATTAAAGATCCGGGGGCTGGTTAAACTACTATAAGAACACGAGAGTTCTCTGATGCCAGAGATCGGGATGGTCCGTGCTCGCAGGTCAGCAAAAAACAGGACGAAAGCGAGGCTCCCTTTTTTGAATTGAATTTCTCCTGTACCTGTCGGGCTTCTGCGCTTCGACCTTTCGGACAAAGCTGGAATATCCGAGCCTAAAGGGAAGGAAGGAGGTGGAAGTGCGCAGGATCTTTTGGGCCGATAACAGAATAGGAAGAGGAATGAAGTGGTGGAAGGCCATCAAGCAGACGGCTTGTTGACTTTGGCTAAATATTGGATGGCAACGGCAAATATTCGCTTGAACTATGCCGTAGCTCTGCGCTAGGCGGACGAGTGTGAGAACGTTGGAGGGCCATCCTTCGCCGCGCTGTGCTAAGCTATGCGTCTTCCCATTCACCCGTACTCTGCTGCAGGGATCTCTGTATGTCTTGTCGGAGATCGTTTTCATCCCCGACGAATTCCCAGCTGTAAACTAAGCCGCGCGACCTGACGGCGATCCTGACTGGTCTCCTTCGTTCTAATAGTCTTGTCGCATACTCCGTAGCGAATTATAGTGGCCACATAATGGAAGAAGACCGAGAGGGAAAATCGTTGATGCAGCGATGCCCGCGCAGTCAGAGACGAATCAGAAATCCATTTAATACGAAATTCATTTAGCAATCGACTCTGTAGAACGTTGGAGCTAAGGAAGTGGGTTATTCGAAGTTAAGTGCACGAATGCATGAGCTTCGAACGCAATTTATAATAATTGATCGCCCCTCGATTCTCCATTCATCTTCAACGGTTTTACCAAAAGAGTGTACCCATTACTGCGAATGATAATTATCCTGTGACAACCAGCCAAGCTGGAAACGTCGAATAAATTCTCTCATTGGTTAATAAGGTGGAGGAAGAAGGTCATCCATCATTGTGCACTTCCACACCGAGCTTCTCTTCGTCTCCCTTCCTCCGAGTCTCCAACGACTTCCATTTTTTTCAAGTGCGATCTTCTCTCACGCTTCATCGAACGTGTTCGATGAATTGTCTTCTGCATTTTTTCACGCCGCGGAGTCCTACTCCCGTCATTCGTACGCTCTTGACGGCCTGCTCAAAGTGCCGATTCGCCGGGGGTTCCTTTAATGGCTCAAGTCCGGCCCAAGCATCTCGCTCACTTTTCCCGTTTTGTGTTTCGTCCTTTACCGTCTTCGTCTGCTTATATTGCGGGCTTAATTACTGTCTGACTTGGCGAAGTTATAATGGCCAACAAGGGGCACTCCGTCGCTCTTTCTCTCTCGCTCACTCTGTCTTTTTCTAACTAGAACGAGGACCGCGAATACTCCCACTGGCTTTGTCGGCTACCCGCGAATCCGGGGAAAAGAAAAATCGGCGAAATATCCGAGGGAGAGAGAAACTCCCATCATCCGAATCACCCACTCAATCGTCCGGTCACGGAGAAAAGAGTGAGTAAAAAAGGGAACAAAAATTAGCACAAAATTTCGCTCTTTCGTCTGAGAACCGTATAATTGCGTGTACTTTGAATGCTTGATGGAACAATCTTTTCGTAAATCTACCATCTGCAGGACTTCTCTGGCACACATCAATTTTTTTCCATTTCTGACTGCTTTTACACCAGCCCTCAATCCTCGCTCCACTCAAAATTCTTTTTTAACTTTCCTCATGAATTTTATTTCAATCACTCACCTGCTCAAATTAACTGGAACTACCTTCAATTATGGTCCCGAAAACCCTCGCGATTTAAGCATTCTATGACCAAGTACTCGAAGCGGAATTCACAAAATATATATGAGAATCCGGATCTCCGGAGATTCATGCTCAATTTCGTAAATAGTTTCCACAGTCCTCGAGCTTTCGATGACCAAAGTCGAGTGATTTCCTAGAAATATGATATGCTGAGAGCGGACATAAGTTGAGTTTTTATGGTTGACACGTGGCTCGACAGTAGCAAACGTAGACAGAAAAACATAGATGAATGGAAGATAATAATATCGAAGAAGCGGCACGAGATATATTTTGGGCAATGTTGCTCATCGACGGGTGCCAGGATGTAAATCGTTTGTCCTGGGGAATGTAATAACGAAGCTGGTTTCGTAGATGGGCACATTTCTTCTCCACGAGAGAAAAAGCCTCTTCCCTTCTCTTTGATCCTTCGCTTTCGTTTTCTTTTCTATTTGTTTTTTTTTTTTTTTATTGTCGGTGGTTTGTTCGCGATAACGTATATCACGAAACGTTGGGTTGGTGACGTCTTCTTCGCATGGCAACTCATCGGAATATCGAGAGAAAGCGATGAGGCGAGGCGCAGAGGAAGAGAGAAGAAGGCCCGTATTATATCGGTCGTGCGAGTATAATGGTCAAACCTACGTCAGTATCTGGGAAAAAGCTAAGAGCTACGTATATCGGAATGGCTTGGAATGATGGTCGTATGAAGAGAGGAATGGGGAGGGCGAGGGAGGAAATGGGTGGGGTGGTTTTTCCCCGTCGTCGTCGTGCCTAAACAATATCTTGCAGCAATGTTAGGAGCGTCTATTGGGCCATTACCGAAGGTTGCTCTCGCTGACCATTTGGCTTGGACAGTGCTACGTCAGCAGTCTGCAGCCTCGAGACTACCCTTCTTTCCTCCAGCCCCCAACCCCATCCGTAACCTTCTTCTCCGCTCTCCTTCCATTTCTTCGTACTTTCTCTCTGTTTTCCACGTACGTATTAAACACGCTCGGACATACACGAGGAACACGCACACTCTGTAAGCAAACGAGCCCTGCCCCGTACGCTCGACAACGACTACCCTGGAGCTTGGGAGCGTAGTTGCTGCGAGATTTCAACCCTCTTCGCATGCGAAGTCGCTTTTCGTGTCTGTGGATTTTACGCATGTGTATTGTGTCACAGATTTAAACGCTGTGGACAAACCCTCTTTCGTGTCTTCTCGTTAGTCCTGATTTCCATTCAAATTATTGTAAATTCGACTTTTGTACGCTTGAAAGACTGCAAGGAGTTGCAGCTATTCAATCATTTGTGTTTATTTTGTTTCTCGGTCGATTTGAGCTCCGGTTTATGTGTCTATCGATAAAGGGGATTGTCTGCTCGGGCAGGATGGAACTTGGGGAGGTAATTTTACGAAAGGACATTTCCAGAGAGGGGGGGCTAACAGGAAATTGCATTTTATATATCGATCTCGTGAGGAAAACTTTTAAAAGCTGATCTGCGAGCTCGATTTCAAGGACCTTCTTGCAGCTTTTTTTGCCGTTTTCATTTACAAATATACGTGTATATATCGCAACATTTACCGATATCCCTATTGTAGCAGTACACGCGTCTTCTGAACCTTAAGACGGGCGAAAGTTTCGAGATTCCCGAGGCGAGATAGTCGTCGCGAGGAATGATATACGAGCGTCGATAAAGCCGAGACATTGGAAAGAGAGAAAGAGAGAGAAAGTGGGAAAAGAAGGCTCGGGCTCCACCCACTACAGGTTCCCCTCTCCGGAGTCTAAGATCGATTTCTTTCGTCGATGTGCGGTCTATCGTATCCAGCCGATCGTGTGACCAGACCGCCGATGCTTCCAGCGTTTTTTCCTATCGCTTCTTCTCTCCTCCCTGTTCGTCCTCGCACCCGCCGCTCCGTTTTCAACACTTCGAAGAAGCGGATCACGCGATCTCGCGGAAAACAAAAAACGTAAAGAAGCAACACGAAGCCTCGTGAAAGAAGTTCCATCTAATCTCCATTAAACTGCGGCCCGATAAAACTTTCCTTAATCTCAATTTCAAGTTCCCTAACTCGTTACTGATCGCCGTGATTTTTTTTTCTTTCGCAAAATAGTACGATTTACAAAATTTCGATCCATCGACGCTCGAGTTACGGTCTTGGCCCTAACTTTTCGTGGAACAACACGGAGAGCCGCGAAAGCAATCTACACAAAAATTAATTGCAGTAAACACACGAGTGTTTTCGTTATTCGCGTTGACAGGGGGTCCTGGAAGCCCGGAAATCTCGACCGTCGAGATCGACAAATTGAAGGCATAATTCTCGAGACTATAAATTGTCTCAGTCCCCGAAGACGGGGCGTATTTTTTTTCTCCATACAATGTGGTTGTCTTGCTCTGGTAACGAGTACGCAGAAACGCCGGCAAAAGAACAGGCTGAAGTGAAATTTCAATATACGTATACACGTTAAAGTTTCTCCCTAGGTCGGTCTTTCCTCTCGAACGAGCGAAACATTGCGCGAAATAACGTTAAATATTTACCTTCGAAACGATTGTTCCCCGTCGGTATTCTCTCCCCGTTAGCCCAGCGGCACGACGATAAACATCATTATATAATGTCGATAAGCCTCCTCCCTCCCTCCCCCCCCCCCTCGCCCCTCGTCCCACCGCTTTCCCTCCGCCCCTCGCCCAACCCGCACCCTTGAAACGAGACTGGAAGAGAACTTGGAAAAGCGAAAGTGGATCTATCCATTCAAATGTATACAGTTATAGGAAATAATGCTTCGCCCTGTTGGTCCAACTTATATACTTATGCTGGGGCACGTACACGTGCGAGCCTGCCCATGTGGTGAGGATGAAAGACGATGATCCATCTGTCCATCTGTCTGTGGAGACAGACCAATCGAGGAAAAAATATACGTGAACGATATTAGTTGGCGTTTGCTCGCTCATTTTTTCCAGCATTGTTTCATTTCGTTGAATCGAAGCTCATACTTTGGACTCGTTTTTCTGGAGGCTTGAACTGTTGTGCCAATTTCATTGGGCTGAATTTAAACTCGGATATGATAAAGCCTCTCCTTTCACGCTGCTTCGCATAATTTTCGTTCCAATTTTGTTTGTGTGGAAGAAAAAACCTTGTTTACGTCAGATAAGGATTTTTCTTTGACGAAAAATGAATGTTGTTTACACAAAGAAAATGAATTAAACGTTGTTGACAGATGCGAACCGATTGGAGCGATAAAAAACGTTGTTTGCGAGTCATATTTCAAGGACGAGTATCGTCTGCAGAAAGTGTACACACGCCAGTGGACTCGCCAGACTCCTCGAGACTACTCGAGTCTTCGGTGTAGTACTCGAATGAAAATAAAGAAAAAAAACGAAGAAAAAACTGAGAGAGAAAGAGAGAGAGACACTTGACACTGTCTGAGTGTTGCGATAAATGATTAATCGTTTCATTATGTATCGGTGAGATGACCCTTCCTACCTCAATACAAACCGGCTGTGGACCACAGGATAAAGAGAACGAGATGACCCGTCAATGAATCCTCCCTACGGAGGCTCAAATAAAAAACACATGCATAAAATATCCTTAAGTCGTCTGGCATTAGACTTCTGTAGCTCAACATTTTTTCAGGCTCCTTCTTCACTCGATTTTTCAATTTTTTATTTATCAAATTGTTGCAACTACGAGAAAAAATACTATAAAAATATTCATTCGTTCGTGGGATCCCGAGGGGTTGAACAACTGCAATGCTCAGGATACACACACGTGACATGGTAAGAAGATGAAGGGTGGAGACAGAATCCAATCTACGAGACCCTTCGCCTTACATCGTTAATTATTTCGTACTTTTCGTCTACCTGTCTGTTACAATTGAAAACCGAATTCGGGAATTCCTCATTTTTCATTATATTATTTAGCTTCTAATAAGAGCCGTGTGTTTTCGGAAACGAAAAAATTTACTTACGATTCAAGGAGTTTTGACGATGAGACAAAGTGGGTATATGAGATTGATTAGCTCACCTGGAACATAGGATCAGAGAGAAAAAAAAACATTAGCGTTCGTGCAGTTAAATCGATTAGATTGTAAACGATCTTCGGTTTTTCGGGTTTGGATTTTTCATTGATACGCGAGCGAAATACGAGGTTGAGAGTATAGTTTTTAGCGGTCATTTTTAATGCTAAGACGTCGGAACGGGCAAAGTATCCCCACGAGGATCGATAAGTCGGGCTATCAATCGGTTCCATTCGGATAAGACGAAAGTTCGAAAGTCCCGTTTCTATAAAATGTGGGTCCTGGTTCCGTTGTTCATTCGGGTTGGGATTAATGACGGACTATCACACGAGCTTGACAGTTTTCGCTCAGTCTATAAATCACGATACAATTGAGTGGGCGGCTTTTCTGGAAGCTTTTTTCTGCCTGATATCCGGAATTTTGGAGAACGTTGAAGATAAAATGTTGGCGATGCGCACTGCGATATTGCTACGAAGTTTTGAGCGAGAATGCTCGTTTTTTCGTCGTAAAATTCACGAAGGAAGGAACGCCCTTGAGTTCGCAATCACCGTGTACGAAGAAAGGGGTTAAACGCGGTTAAAAGGGAGGGTAGCTTTCCACGGAGACAATATCGCATTTTATAGTTGTAATCGAGGATCATAATCGTACAAGTTTGTATGTCTCTCGTTTCCCTACGTGGCGTAACACACTCCAGCCCTATTCCGGAATGGCCTGCTTCTATGCTTCTTATAAGACACCCTTCCAGGAATGCCCCGGGTGTCGCAGGATTCCTTCCGCTCTTGCGTTTTCTCCACCATATACACAGTCTTATATTCCTTGAGAAAGCTTCGTTCTCCGCTCATCGTTGCAAAGTAATACACCGTGTGCTATATAGAGCGCACACGCTCGTATAACCTTCGGGCTAACAAGATTTCGTGTATGTAATTGGTCGAATATTAAATTGCGTATTCGTAAGATTGTGGAGTGCGTTGGTGGGGGAGGGGTGAATAGTGTTGGAACATTGAGAACAGAAGGTGGGAGAATTTGAGGGTGGTAAATTGGAGGAGAAGAGGGTTTCGAATAATGCTCGTGGGTTGGATCATTTAGTAACATACTGCAGCGCCATGACAGCCAAGTTTCCGTACAGCGATCAAGAGACGACGAGGCAGAGGGAGGCAGAGAAAGACAGTGAAAGAAAAACAAAGCGATTTCGTCGTTCGCCATCACCTTTTTTATTACTTTTCTTTCGATTCAGCTCCCTTGAAACCGAAAAAAAAATCGCAAAATGTAGCCATAACGATGAGAGATGCACCAGGGAGATAAGAGCATGTTTTTGCATAATCATTACTCGGCCCTTCAATGCGGATTGGCCATTTCGTAAACTCGTTAAACTCGACACGCTGCTGCGACGTTAGGTTGAAGGACACGAAGGGCCAAAAGTCTCTGGCTACTTGCTCTAATACAGTTCCAACAAGTTTGGGGCCAAGTGAGCCTTGTAAAAGGGACTCTATCAGGCTGGAACCTCCGGGGTACAAAGATCGGCGGTAGGAGAAGGAACGAGGAAAGGACGAAGGACGCAATGCCACGGAGATATAAGTACATAAGTGGTGCTTGGTCTTATCCAGCCGAGCGGGTTGAACGTCTTTACTTGCCAGTTCTCTATATACGTATGTACCGAGGCTTCTCGAAACACCTCCGGATCGTAGCATCCCCAATGGGCTTATAACAGCTTGAGCCAATCTTCCGGGAGGCGTCGCTCGGTCGACCAATAAACGCCAAAATCACTAAACCAACTACTCTCCATCCCGATTCTCATTCCAGTCTTCCTTCTCTTCAACCACTGTTTCGAAGTATACACGTCTCTTGTACCCTTTGAGGAAGCGTGACGACACTCTTCCGACTGACATCCCTGATCCTTAATGACTTTAAGCAGGCCACTCGGGCCCCATTAATCCCCACTCATTTCGCTGTCGTCCATACATTTAATTAAGTCAAGATTACGACAGTAAACTACCGGAGTGTGGGTGACGATACAATTTCTTGTATGCGAGTTGATTTGATTGCTCCTCTCGAGCTAAGATCTCGTCGAGTGTTTGTCAAATTCGTACAGAAAGAAAAATAACCCCAAGGAAAATCCTATGGCTCCGAGGCATTGCAGTAATCTACAGAAATGAGCAACTGCATCAATTCAAAAGCATTCGACCACCAGAGGGCATGCCCCAGCGAAGGTTATTTTCGCGAAGAAAAGAGACGAGTGTGTCTCTGACCTTTGGTAGGGATGCTGGGAAAGCTTTTGGATTTTCCCATGTATGTGTGTGTGTGTGCGCACTCGACGTTCATGTGCAAGAATAGCTTTTGGATGAAAACTTTTCTCATGCTAACATGGACGTATCGTTCTTGTTTTTCTTTGGGATCACGCACACATTCCGCTTCGTCTTCTTTCGTGTACACTCAGCCAGGCTGATGGAAGCAAACGCTTATTGCTATCGATAACAATATCACTCCGGATATTTCGCGAGCTCTATGGAAACACTTGTACTCGTATGTACGCATCAACATATATACATACACGTATGTACACATGTATGTTTATGGACACATGGATTCAACTGATCCTGACGAATCGTTGCAAAACAACGAACGCTCGTTCCTTATTCTAGGGATAAAAGAAATGTTGTTCCGACGAGATGAGGCATCGATGAAACGTCGAGTGAAAAAAACTCGAGGAAACTTGATGGCTCAAACTTTTCTCCCAAAAGATATACAAGCATAAAGAGAGAGAGAGAGAGAGAGGGAGGCAGCATCGAGGTTGATGTGCGTGGGAGCGATTTGAGATCATCGTAACGATATACCGACCCTGGCAAATAAACCGATCTATTAGCTTAATACTATCGTGAAAAAAGTTTTTTCCCATCTCGCGAATCCATGAAAGTAATCGTCCAGAGGGTTCGAGCCAAATGTCACTGTTTATTCCACCCTTTTCCGCCCCGTTCGCGTAGCACACTACGAGATCCAGCAGCACTACGCTGCCTTACGAGATCTGCTTTTGTTAACAAGTTCAGGGACGTTAATTCCCAAAGTGAAAAGATTCGACGTTGTGGCCCAGCAGATACGAGCGCGGGTATAATCTTCCTGGCTTAAATTGGCGTCGAAGGAACCCCTAATTAATAACAAGTCGGGCTTATCCTCGAAAAATATGTTATTTGCTTCTCATTCTTTGGATACCTTTTAAAAGAGCGTGACGTTTACACACACGTAATTTACATATTTATCACGGTGTTCCTCAAAGGCTACCCCGTATCCTTGGATGTATAAACTGTCCCTCCACTTTGCGGGGCGCCCGAACTCCCGAATCTTCTCTTTTCACTTGCTCCCAACACGAATTTTCGTCTCCTTTACGTATTCTCTCATGCACTCGTCATCCGGGACGCGAGCTTCCAGAGCGTTAACCCACATCGTTGAACGAGATGTTTGTTTCCGCTTTCAGCAGGCTTTTGGGAGACTCCCTGCGTGCTCGGGGGGGATGATGCTCGGGCGAAGGGAGCCGCGACGTCGGTAAGGGCGATTTTTGAGTGGAATTAAGGGCCGATGTTCGCGGAGGGGTTTGATGATCTGCCTACTACAAGGATTCGAGTGCGTTTCGTAAATGTTGGGTTAACGGGCCAGGTAAGCTTTTCGTAAAGCCCGAAATGCGAGACTGGCAACCCGGGCGCGTACTCCCCCCCGGGGCAATACCATACCTCGGTGCCTTGTTTAACTAGCCTTTTAATTAGAAACGCTAAAAAATTTAGCTCTCGAAATACATCCGGCCTCCTCAAAATTGTGTGGCCCGGCCGCGGAGCACTACCGTCCGATGTACAAACCCCAAGAACTCTCCTTTTGTGTTCCTCACCCATTGTAACTCACGGGGGCTTGAAATCTCAAATTTACTCGAGAGAGGGAGCCGGATAGAGAACGAGAGAGAGAGAGAGAGAGAGAGAGAGAGAGAGAGATGACGGGGGGAATTAACTCGCCCGCGCGACGCTATGTTCGTGAGTGCAACTCCCTCGATACAAACTGTACCGGTGTGGAGCAATCGCGGGCATTTGTAAAAAAATCTTCACTCGAGCCTGATTATTGGATCAGACGATTCGCCGAGCTCCCAACCAGATAAAAAATGAAATATTCATTCGAATTTAATCTAACAAATATTGTGGAAGTTTCGAATTCTTGAAAGGACATAAAAAAAATTGCCATTTTCCTACGACAATTGAAGTCATATTTGCCTTCGTAATATTCTTAATTAAGCCTATAAATGTTTAGTCCGTTATCAGGAAAATATTGTTTTACTTTTGCTCTTGTCATCACGATGAGACATCGTTCTTTCAGCTTTTTCTCGCAATGCACCGAGCCGCGTTGTTTCGTACGGAGTAGAAAACTATGAAATTCCGAAGTAGAACAAAGGCTGCGAGATTAAAATGTTCCATACGTTCCTTTCTTTTATTTAGCTTTTTCAATAACTTGCCAGCAGGCTGAAAGCTTCACCGCGGTATATCGAGGGTGAAAGTCTATGAAAACAAATTAATCATAACTTTTTCTCTCTCTTTCTCTCTTTCTCTTGGTGGCTCCGAGAGCTTTTGAGATTCTTTGCGCTCATTTTCTACGCGCTTTCTCGCCTTTCTATAACTTTTTATTCATTTTTTTTTTAACATTTTCAGGTTTTTCAAATAAAAAAATTGTCTGCTTTCATTCGAATACTTGAAAATCAGTCATGCGACTCTTCGCCTTCTACACATAGCCGCGAATAAAAATTCTTCAAATCCCCTGAGATAAAGGAGCAATATTGGATTTATTCAAGCTCGCGGACTCCCACAAAAGTTGCACCCTAAATAAAAAGGGTTGTCACTTGACAGAGCGAGCAGCAGCAGCAGCAGCAGCAGCTCGGGGAAAGAAGCGAACCGTAGCAGTAGGAATTCAGCTTTCATTTTCAACTCCCCTCGATGCGTTTGCCTTGAGGATTCTCATCTGTTTCGGGCAGCGCACTTTTACCCTCTTCCCAAGCACTTTTCACACCAAGTTTTCCATCGCGAGAGCGTGAACATTTGACAGTCGGGGCTAAAAATATCGGGATGCTGTTACATGAGGATACTCGCTGGAGAGCATGAGATATTGGGGGCTTAGAAAAAAACGTTTTTCTTTGTTACTTCATCCATTTTCCAGAGATATTTTTTCGTTTTTCCAATCGAACTCTTAATGCCACGGAGAAAGCATCGAGAAACGTTATTTTCTGGTGTTTGTTACAGAAATATTGAAGCGAGCAAACAACATTTGGTCGCTCTTATATATCTTCCTCCCTGAGTCATGAAGCATTTTTAACCCTTAGTGTGCATCTGGGGTCAGGTTGACCCACAATTTTTTTCTCACAGGAATAGCATTTACAGATGAGCATCTCACAAGTAAAACCCCCAATATTAAGAAATCGTTATCCCCTCTCTAAAAGTAGGGAGCATAGCCACTTCATACTCCAAAATAAATACACTTTTTGGAACGGTTGCAAAGTGGACTATTTTTTTTCCTTAAAGCAAGGACTCTTGTCTGTAAAACTCCGTAAGGATTTTTTTCAAAACTCAAAATTTAATTTTTTACGAGAGATTTAACCGAAAAAGTGCTTTTTACGCGCGCTATCAACTTTGAGCACGTTTTTGAACAATGAAAAAAGTTTTTTTTGGAAATCCGACTTTGCAGCCTTAAAGTTGGATCAATTCACTGCAAAAAGTGACTGAACCTTTTATTCCGAAAAGCGCATAGTTATACCGAGATATTCGATGTCAAAAATTCCCTGGAGTCAAAGTGACCCCATGTCCACGAAATGTCTCGCTGTGAAGGTGTGCACACTAAGGGTTAATTATGATTCGCTCAGGATCAAGAAAAAGTGAAAAATTGGGCGATTCTTCCTACAAACGCTCGCGCATATAAAAAGTCATAAAATATAATCAGTTTCAATGTTCCAATTGATTATTTCCTGCATCAAATTGCACAAAATATGCTACAAAAAAATGTATTGAATCGAAGTTCGAGCGAAAGTTGGAGATTCATGAAAATTGGATATTTACTTTGCGTGCCGCGAGACGAGGACGGGACGAGGAAGTCGAGGAGTGCCTAAGGGTTGGATTTGAAAAAGGGGTAAGTGAAAGAGAAGGAGAGCGATGGCTAGAAACATTGTGGAGTTTCGAGTGGAGAGCGTAGCCGACCATGGCTCTCAAACTTTGATACGATTAAGACGAAACGAATTAATCTTCATCCATCGAGCAACAGTGGATGTAGCCGAGTGGGTTATACCCGCGTGTCCGCCCTTGTGGTCGTTCCTGGTGATCACGACGGCGCGACGAATAAATCCTTTTTTTCCTCCTCCTCGTTTTATATTATTTTTTCTTTTCCTCGGAGGGATGAAGTACGACCACGTCGCTTCGAAGTTCGGAAAGCGAGGAAGTAAAGGAGAGAGACCGGGGGGAGGAACGAGTGGAATGAAAAGATCGGAAGCTTTATGGGAGCTTGGGGGAGAGTGAAAACTCCGAGGCGACTATGCCCATTAGTAGAGAGGGTTAAAAGTTGACGTCAATTAGAAAAGGAAAAAAAAATGTGACGTGACCTCGAGATGAAAAATCGGATCGGGCGAAACGATTTGTCCGATATTTCGAATTTTATTTTATAAAATGAAATTGTCACGCTTAAAATATTATAAAATTAACTTCGAACTTGACCGAGAATAAAATCAACGATCAATGCTCGATAGAATTAATTTAGAGTAAAAACGCATTGTTAACGAGTCGGCGAAATGAATTCAGGACACATTCGTCGATGGGAAAAGGGTTGAAGCCGGAACTCGTAGCTTCTCATCGAACGAGCCGTCCGACGCGAGCCTCAGAAATTCGGTAACTCGAATTTAGAGATAGTCAACTCGAAAAGGGAGGAAGTAAAAGGGAGGTTGGGGGGAAGGAGAAACCTATGTATGTATATCCGCGCATAAGCTCTGCTTGAGAATCGCGCCGTGGGGGTTAGTTCGTTGAACGTAGACCGAACGAGAACGTTGCACGGTCAGCAGCGGTCAACCGATCGTTTTTTAATCCCATTGTGAACATGGCTTAATCGAGAAACCATTATCTCGATTTTCAAGCGCAAAGTTTCACATACTCCGTCTGCCTTCGCTTCGAGACCGTTACCAGTAATACTAAAGAAAAGTAATGGGGCAGGGTTGATTTTTCCCTTTGACCCGTACCGCGTTCGTTCAAATTTTGAGCCATTCCTGTTAATCCAAAGTGAAAACTCGTTTATTAGTGAAATAAAAGTGCAAATTAGCTATTTTTTTATTATCCAGGAATCAAATAAATCGAAAATAGTAATTTTTAAATATAAATTGAAGGTATCTGCTGTTAAATTAGTCAAATCACGAAGTTTTTTTTTCAGGAATCACGAAACTTTTACTATTCACATAATTTTAAGATGAATACCAAAAATTATTCGTATGCCGAAAGGTTTCGAATTGTTTAAAGATTGAAAAGGGTTGAATGGAAGGGGGCTCGTAAAATCTCCATGAGACAGTGCGACTCTGCACGGTGGAGGAGGAAAGAGAGGAAGAGAGTTGGAGAGAGATGAGGAGGGGCCAGTCTGCAATCTCGTTCGTGAGCATTAAATGCCTCAATCTTCCGGTCACGCGGCATGGTCCCTCCGGAGCATTGCTAAGGGTTTTCACCCTCCATCTCTCTCGTTCCATGTACGTTCGTCTGTGCTACGTGTGGTTCTGCTGATCGGATAGTATTTAGCAATAAAGTTTGATTCCCCGACAGCTTTCGCAGCTTTTGCCTTGACTCGGGGTTGGCGATGATGAAAGAAATCACTGATTTCGTCGGGGTTGCGAAAATTACAGTCGACGTCGAATGTCGGACGAGAGACGTTGTCCAGCCACACACCGGAAGGTTCCCCTTCTACACTTTCGCCCGATTTTTGCGCTCTTACGGCCAAGGGGAGGGGGAAGGAAGGCTTATTCGTTTTATTTTTCAATAAATATCATCCGCTAACGCGTGAATTTTTCATTTTTTTGTTATGCAAATAAAGAAAGAACGAAAGGATTGTAATACTCGATTGCGAATGTTTCAGCACACGTTTACGAACTGCAAATATTCGTTCAACGCATGCTGCACAGATTCGAGTAAATGCGACGAAGAGCCGGAACTTGTTCAGAAACAGTAGAATATCAATTTTGTTTCTTGTTCGTTTTGGGAAGTACGCAAACTTATTGAAATAAAAGTCGTTTTAGCCCGGAGGCAAAAGGCGCGTACGGGGGGTAGTGCACGTGTATAAACGAGATTCTGGAACGATGTCGGAAAAATGGTGAAAGGAAGAAGAGGATTGCGGGAGAGGGCGATGGATAACTGTATTTACCCAATCGGAGAATCGTCCTGAATCGACGAGAGGAAGAGAGCGAGAGAAGATTTAAGCGGCGAGAGAGCGCACGGCCGGAGAATAACGACGAGACGAACGAGCGGAGATCGACGGCATTTTCGTTGGTTCACTCGCTCGCTCGCGAGAGACACGCCAAGCAGAAGGAAAAGTATGGAATATTTAGCGTTCAGTGAGCTATAAAAGCAATTATATGAGAGCCATTGTTTGGCGGGTGTGCGTCTCGCCGATACGGCAGAGGTGAACGTTGGCTCGGATAAAACGCGAACGCGAGCGCGACTACTCTGCGCTGTTGGTCTCCCCGAGAGCTCCGAGGAAAACGACGAGAGGGCACACACAACCACCCGGAGAAATAGAAGTGCAAAGAGTTGGTAGGATGAGATCCTCGGCGATTGGGTGCTGATCGGAGCTTCGTGCGACAGGCTTTAAAGAGTCAAAGCTTTTCTCAAACCCGTTCAATGAAAATCAAGGAGTATCGGCACAGCAATAAATACGCTGGTCCATCGACTTTGCTGGAACAATGGCTCATCGGGGAAAGAAACTTTTTCGGATATCAATGTAGGTATAAAGCAAATAAATGAGTTTTATGAAACCTTCTTCAGCCCCCTTAATGCGGAGTCAATAAAAGAGTAAATAAAAACATAGTGTGGCTGGAGGTTGGAAATGCGTAGCTCGGACCCGTACAAATTTCAACGCTGGACGATCGTCTCGTGAGTTGATTATTCGTTCAACTCTATAATGAGCTTCAACCTATTCCATTGGCGTAATTCAGAATATTTTTTGTTCCGGTTGCAGGATGACGATACGATTAAATTCTTTGATGTCCGACTTCTGATTACTTTGGCCATGTCACACTAGGAAGCCCCTTGCTTGGAGGCAGCAGCAGCAGCAGCAGCAGCATCATTCGCCCCTTTTCCAATTATTCTTTCCTCGAGAATGGGCGTCGCGTCGTCATAAATCGCGATTCGGCACACCAGACGTTTTTTCGGGAGCCCTCATTCACGAAATCCTTCTCGACGTCGGATAATTATTATTTAATACGTAATTAGGAATAACAAATTGGAGATTCTGTCAGGGAGGAATCGCGGGGTGGGGGGTGTATGCTAAGAAATTGAAAAGAAAGAAAATATTAAAAAGAGCGATGGGTGTCGTAGGCAGGGGGTTGGATTTAAGTAAAAATCGAGCCAAAGGACCCGGTGCTATAGGTCGGGAGAGTCGAGGGTGGGATCGAAACGTCGTGGAGAGAGCGAGTGACAAGGGAAGTGGATAAGGTTGCGCTTGTTCTAGACAATCTTAAGGGTTGCTGGGAGAGTTGAAGGTGGACGATATGGTAACAAGGCAAGAGAAGGAGGAGAGCGAGGGTCCAGCAGTCGCTGGGAGACTCTAATATAAATGTCCCAGCCGCGCGCGCGGCAAGTGCGGAACCGAGACATTCGCTAATTAAAAAACTTGAAAAATTAAAACACATTTCTCTCGTTGTTCCGCGAACGCGAGTGTTCCGCTAACCTTTCCTCTCTATTTCTCCCTCAACTTTGCCTCTTTTCATCCCTTTTCTTTTTTCGAACATAATCTCTGGTCCTGCAGTTTCTCGTACGCTTGCGAGATATCCTTGGCCCAACATCTCCGCGCGACGTTTTGCTTCCTCCCTTAATTCCTGCTATCTGATCAGCCATCTGTTTCAAGTCAGCTAGAACCGAGCCCGGCTCTCCCGGTGTTTCTTCGACATTCCGCGCCTCCGCTCTCTCTCTCTCTCTCTCTCTCTCTCTCTCTCTCTCTCTCGGCCAGTTGTACTTTTGGACGTTTTTCCATCGTGTGAACCAGACTCTCGTTGGGGTGCGAGGGGGTTAAGAAGCAGCACGTGTTTCAGCGGAGCGTGGAGCCCACCCTGTCGCTGCTACTTGAAACGCTCTGTCTTCCTCCTTGTTTCGGGACGTCGATATTTTTTAACTCCTCGCCTTCCATCCGACACGAACGGTTATAAATTAACATTCGATCCTAAGAGTATCATTCTGGATATCGTCCTTCCGGACGGGTCCCTTTAATCATCCTAATCCCGAAAGTGCAGAATTCATTTTCCTGCACATTATATATAAACAGATACTCGACAGCCCGGGGAGAATACCGCGGAAGCAATGGATCACTGGAAGGCCTGGGGCGTCCATTCGTCATCCTCCGATATTCAGATTTGCTATCCTGTTATTACGAACACCGAATACTGATCCAGGGAAAGGTGAATTTGAAAAATTAAAGTTGATACGAAGACTGCAACGATGCGATTATAATTTTTCAGAAAATTCCTCCGAACTGCTTTGACAGATACCAAAATAATCAGTCAAGTTTTCTGATCAAGTTTCTGAAAGAAAGCACGTCAGTAATGAAATCACGCTCATCCAACGATAATACAAGGGCCACTGAAGTGCGAAAGGGTCGAAACCCCTTTATTTTGGACCATGAAGAAAAAGAAGCACGAGCCTATTGAATAAGAATGAGCCGAAGCTCCTCAGGCAACGACCACCAGCAAGGCTTCAATAGTGTTGAACTTATTTACGATTCGTTGAATGCCTGGGGCTAATTAGATGCAGGCATAAAGATTCTGGTGTCGAAGATTTCCCCGGCGGGATCCTCCGATCGTTTTCTCCGGGTACGCGCACTCGCGCTGCTCGCTCTCGAGGGCTAAAATGGTGAATGCGAGGAGGTGGTTGCATTCGTGGGACTCGAGGAAGATTTCATAGCATTACAGAGCCTCGACGACGCGAGACAATGGCCAAAGAATCACCCCGAAGATTTCTTCGGGTGAATAGGCCTCGAGAAACTGAACGCAGTTACGCGATAGACCGGGTGTGTGCCATTGTCGAGAATGAGCACTTAAGGGCTCCAGTATTCTAACCCCCAAAACGAAGTGGGCTCTCTTCACCGTTGGCTCCACCAAAGTCACCTTCGTACCGTCCTTAATGTCGCTCCTTTGATCCTCAGTTTTTTAGCTTAATCTCAACGGATCCAGATGAAATTACGAGATACTTTCTCACCTGAAATTTCTTCATGAATAGAAAAATTGATCCACCTTTAAAACGACGGTTTCACCATTTTTTCCCCGGTTTAACCCTTTTTTTTTTATTTCTCTCACCGAAAATAGTGATCGAATTATTTCTCCAGGAATGAAAGAGTATTTGAATTTCCTTCTGACCTAATCTTGATGGATTCAGTCAAACCTATACTGAATTCCCTTCAACTTGAGATTGAATTATTGAATTCTGAGCGCAGTGCGAGTTAAAAAATTGTGTTCGGGTTGCTTCACTCTGAATTTTCTTCCTGATTAGTGACATTGTTGAGCTTACAGGACGGAAAAAGGTTGAATTTACTCCTGCTAAATTCAAGAGTGCGAGTTTAAAAAAGCTAAGCGAAGAAAGAAAATAAAGTGGAAGGAGGATCTGGAGGATCGCGAATGCGAGAAAAGTTTAGCCAGACCCGGACGTGCAGTGGTCGGGACAAAAAGAGCTGTCCCTGACCGAGACACGATTCTCGTGGCGAATGATAGATCGTCGTACGAATCTTTTCAACGTGCTCCCTCGTCCGGAAGAGAAAAAAACGAGAGTTTAAGATCCGTCCGCTCTTCGTTTTTTTTTCTTCTTTTTAGTTTTTCCCTCACTCCGACGTTCAATTTATGTATATAGAGCATTGTTATCACTGTTTCATACAGAATATTAAAATATAGAAGTTTTAATTATTCAGGCAAAGGAAAAAAGTAAGAAGCTGATTTTTCAAGCTGTTTGCACAAAATAAAACAAAACTTTTGGAGATTCGAGTCGATCATGAAAATACGACGCATTCGCGTGGATCAAGCGAAGAAAAGAAGGAAGAAACGAGTCGTACCGTTTTGAAATTATAAATAAAAAACAAAGTTCGTAGCAACGATTTTTTAAATACAACAAAATTTAATAATCCTTCGAACTAAAACAATTTCGAGCCTCAATTATAAAACTGTTTCACAATTTTTATCGTCGTTTTCGTCTCTTTCGATGATGTTACATCGTTTTCAGTTTATTTTAAATTTATGTGATTCAATAACACGCTCGCCTTGTTCCTACAATAAATATTTAATCGTTCACGAAACATATGAAGCAGCAATATAATTGTAATGAATACGAGAAAAAGATACTGTTGGGACCTGAGCGAACACACGTCTGGATGGAACTAGAAACTCGATAGCTTTCTTTGTCTTGATGTAACTCGTTCTGCGCTCTTTCTCTTTCTCTCTCTCTCTCTCTTTCTCTCTCTCTCTTCTACTCCGAATCTTTTCCTGTTCTCATCATGACGTTTATCTCGCAGTTGTACGGTATAAGACAAGATAAACAAAACACTTGTATGTTAGCGTGTAAAACACGAAGCCCGCGGGAAAAATCAAGACAACATTTCGCTCTTCTCTCTTTCTCTACTTTTACAAAGTACGCGAACGTGTGCTAAATAAAGTCGTTCTTGGCGTTGGTCGCGTTTTTAATCGTTGGTGGGTGTCGTGTTGAAAAAAGTAAAACAATTCTCGGTATTGCACGTCGGCGTGAGAGACTCGTGAAATTGTCGTCGTGGCGAGGTTGCTGCGGATATTGGATTTCGTTCCCGGTCTCGGGTCGTCGGAGTTCCGCAAAGATTGCGTTACCTGAGCGCTACACGTTTTTCCAACTCTTCATGAGTCATGTCAATCCGAAACCGATCGAAAATAGGATTATCGACTACGGGAGGGGGGAAAAGAGGCTGTACCAAAGATTCTCTATTCACCGAGAAACGAAGAATTCACCTCGATAGAAGCCATTTTTTATCATCCGAAAGCCCCCGGGCGCTCAAGTTCTATACAAACGCGGTAGCGACGCGAGTTTGAAGATCGCGTTTAAAAGAGACTCGCGTTGTGTATTTGTTGAACAAAAATCTGTGTCTCCGGACAGGAATAATGTAGGGGGATTTGTGGAACGAAGTTGCAGCAGGCGAGTCCATTCGGAGTGGCAGTATATGGGGCACTTGTGTAGATCGAGTCAAGTGGAGGAGAATTTTCCACTCGACACTCTTATTTCTCTGCACGGCTCACTTGAAATTCTCAGTCTATACATTTATACGGACACGTAATAATATATATGTTTATTATACGCGGGTATTGTGAGATAGGCGATGGAAAAAATTGCCGCTGATAATACCAGTGAGTAAAAAAGGAGGGCAAGGAAGAAAAAAAACGCAGGTTTGAAAAAGAGTAAAAATTGGAGAGGAGAGACGATGATGAAGCGCCAACGACCGTTCTTGCTGTGTTTATCATTATTATCATTTCGAATGATATATTCTCAAAGCGGCTACGAGTGATAACGCCACGGATAAATGTATATCTCCGTGTGTACCTTACGAACTCGAAAATTAAAGTACTCTCGGAAAATCATACGTGATTGTACCTCAACCGGCAGGGATAAGAGAGTACACATGGTGTGTGTACTGAAAAATCCACACGCGTGAGGGCTACTCAGCCCTTGCTTCGTTTATTCACCTACGATTTTCCTTCCCCAAAGCTTGACTTATTTTCTTCGCTTCTTACTCATCAGCGTCGATTAGGCACACACGGTCGAGTACGCGCGGTGAAAAAAATTCGATCGTGAACCTGCCGATCTCTTTTACATCGTATTCACATTATTTCGTTAGAAAAGCATCTTTGAAAATGAATTATTGTGAGAATGGCGGATGACGGATATAAAAATGAATTTGACGAAGCTTTTTTTCGGTAAGTTTTCGAGATTTTTTCACGGAACGACGTACGAGTCGTAATCTTTTATTTGAAACGAACGGAGGGAATTTGCAGGATTGTTGTTCAAGAAAAAAGCTTCGAAACGATCGCAAGCGTGTATGAGGGACGAAAAGAACTGGCGCGCGAGTCCCAGTCGCTTGCCTCCAGTAAATATTAATTTTCGATGGTTTTTCAAAATTTTAAAACGTATCGTCGAAAATGTATCTCAAACCGAAAATTATTGATCGATGGGTCATAATCTGTAGAAGTTTCTTAGGGTTGCACAAATAGGTCGGAACATGAGTGATTAGTTTCAGCGTTTTATGCGAATACCATGGAAGAATATGCGTTCGAATTTCGTAGGTATAAATAAATGACGTATGGAGGATTTGTTACACGAAGTTATATCGAATTCCAAAGTGCCGGATATGTAAGTAAGAGTTTTCTAAACACAGGAGAGAGAGAGAGAGAGAAGGAGAGAGATATTTCTGATACATACCAGGTCTGTTTTATACGTGCGAATGAATGGAGAGCGTGGAGAGAAGAAGCACGCGAAGTATATATTGTCGAGAGGCGAAATTACCGCACTGTAAAAATATTTAAAATTCGCGAAACAAGCGCGGGTGGGGATCCGAATGCGAGAGAGAGAAGAGCCACGCGGGGGCCTCGTTTTCGAAATGGCCAAGGCCTCAATCGCGACCGTAAGACACTTTTCAGTGTGCCTCCTTCTTAGCTTCTCCCTCGCTCTTTAGCTCGCACTGAAATCCAAAAAATTTCATCTCTTTCTTGCACATGACGTCTTTTAGTTCTTGCCTAGCAACCACCAGATGGCGAAATGACTGATATTTATTTTTGTACAAACAAACGCTTTAATGATGAAGCAACGCTGAGTACGGTGCGCGGCGGCCTCGCTTAACTTTACTATGCGACAAGCAATGGAATATTTTTTCTACCAATTTTCAATTCCGTCCGGCCTGGCAGCACATTTTTTCTCTCTCTCTCTCTCTCTCTCTCTCTCTCTCTCTCTCTCTCTCCGTTATCGATCCTCAGTCAAAAAACTCGTATCAATCATTAGCTCGAAACGAATGAAGCACAACGAACCCCAAAAAAAAAAAATAACAAAAGATAAATAATAATTTCACAAAACGTACCCGATGCGATATTATTGAAAAATCAAATAATTTTAATTGCAACTCCATCGCTAAAAGCTCTTTATTATTTATTTTCCCAGTCAGCCCTTCGCAAACCGTTTGCATCACGGATAAAAATACGTACGCTCGCTTTTTAAAAACATGCTAAAATTCTCACTGAAATATTTTCCCGCATAAACGAGAGATCGGATCCATTTAATTTGTAACAATTTATTTTTCATTTGTCGGAGGATTCACCGCCGAAGCTTGTATAATTGTATACATTTCTTCATACGTATTCATGAGAACCCTCGCGGAGGGGGGGTATGTTATATGTATATTTTACGTGTTATATACAATTCTCGAATATCCGTCAGTTTTACCTTCCAGCTTGGCATACTCTACAGATAAACATGTATACACATCTATACACGTGAATAAATACGCATATGTGTATAGGTTTGGCATCCACATGAGGAGCAGAGACGCGGATAAGCAGCGGTGGCTATGCCATCTGAATAAATACAAGCAAATCAAATTCTCTTCGCGCTCTCTGGCATATCCATTACGATTATGAAGGATGTACACGCTCCTGTCGTCTCTCTTTTTCCTTCTTCTCTTCTCCTCCTCCTCCGGAACGTCGCTCGTCGCTCTTTCCACACACGGCCCTTTCCCATTTTAACACACGTGTAACCATTGTATACGGACGATCTGCGATACAGCGAAACAGTCACGCGAAATAAAAGGAGATGAGAACGTAAAGGATGAGCGGCAATGGAAGAAAAGAGTAAAACCTCGCCGAGAATTAACTCGGGAATATTTTCATAATATCTGCACGTGACACTTGACTAAATCCGCAAAATATGTTACATTCGCGTATCCTAGAAATTAACCGTTTTTCTCGCATCACTCAACCTCGCCCTACGCGAAAAATAGGAATAAAGCTCTACAAAAATTCTGTAATCGATACCGTACGACGGTCAAGTGAACTGTGGAAGTGCACCTCGCTTTTTACGTTGAATTACGTTCAGTGAGTTATTCGGTGGGAAAGTTACTCGACTGCATTTTTCATTATTTTGAAGGAATTATCGAAGAACGATGCCAGTAACTGGAACAGGAAAGTCCCTTTTATTGAGCAGTCTTAACGCCTGGATTAGCTGTCAATTGTCATCGAATTCCTACGATTCTGATTCGCTCGCTGGGACACTCAGTCATGAATTTCGTAAAATGGCAGGCTTTTTTGAAAACTGGAGCAAGTGATCGATAATAAAAAATCTTCGACGAGTCATCGCGTGCTCAAATCATCGAGTCGTATGATAATTGAGAACTTGTGAAAATAAAAAAATTGAATTAAAACGTTTGAATGTTTTTACTGTGAAATAAACTTTTGTAACGAGATGAAATGGAAAAACGGAGTGAAATTTCAAGAGTGCAAAAGCAGGTGTCCTGGCGGACCGTCAGCCCGGCTGTGGTCCTCCTGGGCAAAATGGTTTATTCTCGAATAGCTGTGAGTCTCTACAGAAGGTAGAGACGACGAAGAAGACGACGATGGCGAGGAAACTGGCGACCAAATTGAATTTGGGTTCTGGCCTCTGTTTAGATTCCTCGCTGGTTGTTTAGTTTAGAGGAACAAAGAAAACATCTACGTGTTTATTCTAGCCGACGCTTCGCGTCCCATCTACTCTCTTCGTCCCTCTCTCTCTCTCTTTATTTTCTTCTGTCCTTTATCTTCGTATCTTTCACTCATTTCCCTTGCTGTATACCTACTTTTACTCCATTCTCGTTTTGCCCTCATCTCAAGGCCTTTTCTTCGGTTATCCGCCGCCCTCCTGCCCCTCCGTAGCTCTTTCATTCTCTGTTTTTTTTGTTTTTTGCCTTATCAAGGCTTTCTCTTATCATTTATTCGACTTCGGAATCACGAGCGTTCGAGAATGCGAGATTTCAAAGGCCGTTTAAGTATTTCACTTCGACAAGATCGAATAGCCGGAAATGGATCACCTACGTTTGAGTAAAATTCTCATCTCCTCTCAATTATCATGAGCTCGCTGCGCGATCCGATCTTTTTTCAGTAACTGTAATAATATTTAGGAATCGTGGCCTTCTAGGCTCCGCTTGAGTCAAAGTCGATTAATCATTTTTTAAAATTACTGTCGCACGACGATCAATTTGAGATTTGAAAAGATGTTTTATTGAAAGATTTTTTCAATGGCGGTGCGAACGAGTATTGGCACAACGCTTATTGGACGCATTCGGACAATCGAGCATCCTTTTTCGACGCTCCCCAAAAACGATTTTCTACCGATCTCTTAGAAAAAATGTTTCACCCTCACTTATTGAGTGTGATTTTTTCACTCTTCTCGCTTTCTTCACTCTTCTCTCTCTCTCTCTCTTTCTTTGTTTCTAGAATGTCCATTCGTTATATTTCTAAAACGCTTGCTGCGGAGTGGAGCTTAGAATTTGTTGAAATGTAGTGGAACGAAAGGCGACAGTGGCCAGTTTCCCCGGGTCTGAGCTCCTTCCGAAGAATGAAGAGTATAGAATCGTGTGCGCACGTATATAGATATCCACGCGAATATGTGCGTATATACGTGTGCCTATGTTCGAGAGCAAAGGAAGAGTTTGTCCGTGGGACGCAATTTCCAAAATAAACGGGACGAACGCCCGAGACTCCGCAAATAATCATCTCCTCGCATGCTTTTAATTAAGTTCTCACTGTCTGGGGAAAACCAGGATTTTCGTTCGTTCTTACTCTATACCTTTACGACGATAGTTACGATCGCAACTACACAAAAACGAAGCCCTCCACGATTTCCGGTTCCTTTACTTCTGATCCTGGAAAAAAATCGAGGGGAACGATGCGTATGTAAGTAAATTCCCATCATTTTTTCTGTCCAAGTTTTTTTAGAATCTTTTTCGGTGGTCGTCGTGCCCCGTTTTGCCTTGGGTGTTTGTCAGCGTCGCGACGTAGCGCGGGGAACGTAAAATGTTCGGCCAGACGCATGGGAAAGAGTGACAAGCGTTGAGGAAGTGCTTTATAATTATTGTTCCGAGAAAAAAAACAGTGATAATCCGTCGAGTATACAATAAGCTTGCCTGAATAGAACAAGCCTACGCCCAATCGTATTTTTTTAGACTCAAGCGAACAAAAGCACGCGGGAGAGTGGAGGAAGGAAGAGACGAAAAGCCGCCACGGATGATTTCAACGTTCCACAATAAAAACTCACGGATTTTGAATTACTCGGCGTACATATTCTTGGGCGATCGTAAACAACGCATGAAACACTTTTTAATAACAAATCGTTGCTTCCAAATTGAGTAGAAATTCAGAAATGCAAAATTAAGGAGATGTAAGAAGACTGCGAAATATATTTAGAAGAAAAAAGATTGTAATTGCAAAAGTGTTTCATTTGATCTTCATTTTTTCTTCATTTACAAACTTCGATTTTAACAATCCACCGAGGATCTTTCAATTTTTATGCCCCCCCCTATAATTTTATTTGTTGTAAAATAATCTTTGTGTTCATTCTCGAGTTCGTTGCGCTGCGTTGAAAAATGCCTCGGCGTATATCTGTATATTGACGTATTATCTGTACAACAGTGTGGGTTTGTGCCATGTAGTTGTTTCAGGTGTTCTTTTCCCCCTGCCACTCGTACCCGAGCCGATTCACACATTGAAAGAGAAAAATATAAAAAGGTAGCATATGACTCGCGGAGTTTAACGACGATACTGAGGCACAGACGTGTGTGCGTGTGTGAAATAGAGGGGCAAATGGAAGAGAAGGGAATAAAGAAGAATGGGAGGATTTCACGCGTTTCTGAGACTAACGCCGCACACTGATAATGTTTATTCGCCATGACACGAATGTTTGGTTCCACGAGTTGTTTCAGGTGCTGTGAGAGAGCACTGGAGAAAAGATTATGTTTTCGTCAAGCGATATCTCCTTAAATAGTATTTTTAATGACGCCTCGACGATACGTCAGAAATCGAGTTTTTTTTCCTCCTACGAGGCGAGCCAACGAAAGTCTAAAATCACGTTCGAATCGAGTCTTCGATGAATTTAAAAAAAAATCCGAAAAATCAAACTATTTCAAACGAAACTATTGAATCTGATCCCCAATAAAATCGTATGAACGAAACCTTTGAAAAATCGATCTTGAACGTTTCTTTCGATTCTGAGTTATTTTAAGCCTTCGCCTCAAAGTGCTGAAGACACTGAGCTAAAATAACTAAATTACCAGCAAAATTACAGCGACTGTACTGATTTTTTCATGTTCCAATAAAATCGATTTTTTCCAACCACTTTCCTCTTACTCTCTCGCTTTCGTTTTTTTTCTCATCTCTCCTCTCGCACCGAGCAATTCGAGCTTAATATTTAATCGAGTTCGATGTATAATCAACATTCGATTGAATATCAGGAACTTACAGGCGAAGTATAGTTATCGGAGATTTCATAGTGTTACAAACAATCATGGTGAGTCTTCAATAAATGAATATGCACATGTATTTGCACAGAGCCCGGAGCAGGGGCTTGGGAAAAGGCGATTCTAACTGGTAGCCTGGATATCTGTATCACGCGAGAGTGGAGGTGAAATCATCATTGTATCGCTAAACACTGAAATCGTCTACCATCACGAGATTTCCAAACGGGTGTATCGCACACTCAACGGCACGAAGTTGGAGCGTGAATAATGGAACGTAATCGACCTACACACAGCACTCTCACCAACGGCGTCTTGTTCTTCGTGTGTACAGAATAGTATTATACTTTTGTAGCCATGTGTACTCGCGTATATGGGCGTGTGTTAATGTGTAAGTGAATAGCCCCTAAGTTCTGTAAGGAAAGGGAAATCGAAGCCGGAAGATCGTGTGTAATGCAAGGAGACCAGCATTGGCAAGACGGAGCTCCAGAATTTCTCGATTCGATTTAAGTACACGGTCATGAGGTTTCGAAGCTTTAATTATTCAGACTGAACTCGCAAAGTCCCTTTTCTATCAGTGAAAATTACTGTTTCCTAGGCGAGGCTTGTTACCTGCGATTTCTGCTTGAATTTCCCGATCCCATCGCTCGTGCATTTTGGTCTTTATGCGAATGGTGACTTCTATTTTATAGTGTTTCTTTAAATTTCGTTTGAATTTTTTTTTCGAATATCAATGTGAGATTTTTCAATAATTATTAACCAAAAAATATTTGTTGATTGATCCATGAGACCGAATAGTCGGTCGGGAAATGGGGCAGGATGTTTTGTTTTTTTTCTTTCAAGGAGGCGTTAATTGGTGTTTGCACAGTTGTTTTAGTTTCGTAAAATTCGTACTTCAAAGCGAGTGCGCGGATGTGCCCGTTTGATCGGTTATTGTGACGCTGTCGGGAGCGAAATTTCGGGTATGTTTTCGTTGATTATTCAGACTGATGCCAATCATCTGTACAAAAACGGAATAACGATCAACACATAAATATGGGACGAGCGATAGAGCCTGGCACACAAATGTACGCACGTCGATAATTAGCAAAGCATTGAGTCACGCCACCTTCTGTATTCCTAAAATGTACGTAACAAAATTATTTCAACAGTCGTGTGTATCGTTTTAATTTGAAATAGCTCGTGATCGATGGCGTCAAAGTTTTATTCCTTCGGTGGTGTAAGACGCGCAACGACATGTTACCACAGCTGGGATCTGCTGAACTCAAAAATCTTTTCAAAACTTTCCTGCTTCATTTATTTCCAGTTTTTATTCACCTTCAAACAACAATTATAGGACTGGCTCACTGATGCAAAAGTTCGTATTGCGTGAAACAAAAATTAGGAAAGCAACGAAGGCTGGAAGATTGATTATTATCAATTGGCGTACGAAACCATTCGTTTACCGTCTTTTTAATGACTGAAAAATGAACGAACAGCTTTTTAATCGGAGAAAAAGAGTCGAATGTGTCTCTTGAGCTCACGAACGAATATCGTTGATTATCAATTTCTATCAGTATTTAATGTCGATCGATGAAACACTGCAAAGTTTCGCATTATTTTATTTGATTAATGGAACAGAGGGAGCGAATGTGACACGTGGGATGATCCTATAACTTTTATGTCTCAGGAGTCAACTGCTCGATTTTGTATATATCCAGAGTACAGATTGTTGGCTCTGATTATGGAACATTGAAAAAAATCGTTGGAATTCTTTCAATTACGAAGCCTGATGGCGAGGGATAAATGACTTTGGCGTCGAGAGCGAAGAAGAGAGAGAGGCAGGGTGAGGAAGGGATTAGAAGAGTTTCTCGTAACTTTTTGCCGTTCACGAATGTGCCAGGAGGAATGAGATCCCGCGGAGAGGGCATCGATATTCATAGCGAAGTGTGTTATGCGCGGAGGCGAGAGTGTTTTTTTACCCTCTCTCGTCATATATATATACGAAAGACTTTGGATATTTGAGAGAGAAGGAGATTTCGAAACGAGCAGCCAGAGTTTTCAGGGGTTGAGTAGAACGAAGGGGCTGAGGATGCTTCAAGGGGATGGAGAAAGTGGTTGGGTGATCAAGGAAAGAGAGAGAGAGAGAGAGAGAGAGAAAGGGGAAAGTCGCGCGGATGGACGGTAAAACCATCGTAAGAGAGCTCCTCGGTCGGTTGATTGGAAAGGACATAGACTATCTGCAATTTGCGATTTTGAGGGTGTCGTGAGGGGTGGTGTGGAAGAGGCGCCAAAAGGGCTCGCGAAAAGGTGAGAATTCGCTTGTCTTTTATCCCGAGACTTCATTTTCGTTTCTTCTCTTCTCTATATACAATTCTCTGCTGTTCCTCCTCCTCGCTTATATTACACCCCTTGATGAAGGATCTTCTTTGCATTTTCAAGGGAGAACTCGAACCGTCGATACTTTCGCTCAATTTCGGGCATTCGGCAAAGAGACGCAAGATTTAATCTCTCACGAGAGTACTTTTTAGGCTAAACTTTGCGGCCTTTTTTCTCGATTGAGAGTCGCTGTAAGGAAAATTGTTAAAAACCGAAATTCGGGTTTCACGGCGTGATTGATGACGCTGCGAGATTAATTGATCTTGAAATTCAACCGAGAATTATTTTTTCTCAGCAATTAAAAGTTCTTCGAGGAGATATTCCAAAGTGCGCCGTTTGATTTATTTTGGTGACTACAATTATTCAGAATTTGAAATGATTTTTCACGAAACTGGGACACGTTCGCTGGAAAAATGTGGGTGACTAATGATGCGTTAATTTTTAGGGGTTTTCTCAAGCAAAATTCAAGTTTCTCGTTCCCCCGATTTTCTCTTTCTCTTTTCCCGCGCGCATCAGCATACGTATACAGCTAAAGGAGCGAGTCTGACTTTCGTTTCTCACGTCTCTCGAGGTTTTCTCTCCATGAAACGAGGGTTATATAACCTTTGCGACAGAAGCCTCGGCAGTCACCCTCCGCGGGAGCGAAAAGCGTCGTCGTGCGCGGGAGGAGGAGCGAGAACGGGAGAGATTGGAGTCGAGACACGCGGTGGATCTCCTTAAATTATAAACAGTGTCGGGCCAACGTCGCCGCGGGACTTTGATCGTGTGTTCGCTTCTCGTAACTCTGTTCCAAGACGTGTACTACACACATACACCGATGTACAACGCGGTCCAAGAAACCGAGGAACAACGACGTTGACGATAGCTAGAGAAACTTGGCCTGTACTCTGTGTATGTACACCGGAGGCTCGGGGGCAAGTTTTCACTTCAAGATTGAGAGAATCAGAAGGAAAGAGACAGAGGATGAGGAAGAAAGTGCACTGACAGAGTTGGAAAAACACACTAGAATTTAAGAATTTGAGGTTTCTACCCCGAGCCTCGTCTTTCTTCCTCCATTCATTTTCCCACCCTCTCAATTCCTTTTTATCTCAACGACAGTGATTAAGACAAATATTAAGCGATTGAAGGATCCACGAAAAGTTTCGACAATGAGGAAATGAGGAGGCAGGCACGATTCACCACCAATTGCGACACCGAAAATCGAGCCATTGATTATGAATGTATATTTTGTCCAATCGTTATGTAATTTAATATACTATTTTTCGAGGCATTGTACTCTCATGATATATATTTAAAAAAAAATCAAATGGTATTGAAACTCGTAATAAATTACGAGAAAATGAAGGTTTACCAGACTCGATAGTCGACAAGAATTGATTTACAATAGTCTTTGTGACGTCAGCCAAGTATCGTAGACGTAATTCAAGTGTCAGAATAATTCATATCTCACTAGCCTAATTCATTTGGTTTCAAGATTTTTATATCAATCCAGTAGCCTATTTAGACGGTATCAATGTTTCCAAGAGCTCCGGAGAGCCGTGTTCCAAATAATTGAAGTGCATTCGAAAAGGGTGGTGCGTCCATTTCGGTGGATAAAAAACCCAAGGTCTCGGGAGCTTTAATTCAACATGGAGTTTTTCAGGTCATAACGTCGCTGAAAATCCAAAATTCACTCTTTTATACTTCTCAATGAAAACGTGTGGATACGATACATTGAAGGATCCATTGTTCTATCCAGTCCTCCAAATGTATGCCTCACTAAATCTCCTTTCACTGCTTTATATCCTCACTATTTTGCACGTATACGAGATCTTTGTGACTCCTGACACACGTCAGACAATACTGTGTATTTCGCGTATTGCTTCGCACGCTGTTTCAAATGCAAACTAAACTTTATGTATAAATATACGAAGGGCGGTGTAGGTGTGCACGCGTTCTTAACAAAAGAGCTTCACCCGGTTCTTATTTTCTCACTGCATTCGTCGCCATACGGGAGACTTCAGGCTGAATCCTTCTCCCTTAAAAATCAATCTTTGATCCGTGATTCGATCGATCAGCTAAAGTTTTTTTTTTCATTTGAACACTTCGTTTCCGGACGTTACTTAATAGTCGTCAGGGCATGGATATTTGTTTTTGAGCGACAGGGAATATTCCACGTTGATTCAACGATCGCTGCGTCGTTTTTCGAGCTTTCCTAATTTCTCTTTCATTCTTTTTTGGTGTACCGAATCATGATTACGGATCGGGTTGTTTTACGTCGGAAATATTCTACTTTGAATTGCCACGAGTTTTGCTAAGAGATTGTTCCGATACGGAAGGGCCCATGCATGAATTTAGATGTGCCAGAGCGTGCGGTGGCAAAGTAGTGTACGCATGGTTGCCCTGCTGCGGTGCGGGTAACCTGTGCGCCCGTATAATATACACCTTTTTTTCTATACCTCGGACCGCAGCGAGAGGGTGTTCGAGCCGTCGAAAAGAACGCTTTAAGGGTCATAAAACATTTGTTTCCCTTGCCGCCACTTTTCCTCGACGATTTATGTACACTTCGTCTATAGATATACGGATATTTATGTAATACGTATGTGGAGTCGTATGAAGTCGCCCTTTGAGGCAGGAGACGCGAAGCGTATGGAGCAGCACGAGAAGTTGGTACGCCCACCGGGAGATTTTGGATTGAATTTAAAATCGGAGGGCTCGATTTTATGGTGTATCGGGGGCGCTGGAAATCGGAGTAAAATCGAAAGAGAATGTATGGGAAAAGCTCCACTTTATTCGGTACTTTTTATTCGGTCAGGATCGACAGAGGCGAATCGACGAAAGCGAAAAATGTTGGAGCTCGGTTATCGGCGAGTCATTTTTTCCGCGCGTTTGTTTATTCATTTTTTATCGGTCCTCATACGTTTCTACGCCATTTTCACTTCATTGACATTGGATCAATGAACTTTTTTCTCTAATGCTATTTCCGACGCGTTTGTTCAGCTTGTCGCGATGGGAGAATCGATCGCGCGATAATGTACGTGGCTCCGTGATCGATGCTTCGCTACCCGGAAAAATTGCTGGTGGTCGATGACTTTCGCGAAGGTCGTTTGAGAAAACCTGAGACCAAGGAATGACCCTCCGTCGTCAAAAATCGATTTTCCTCGTTTACTATTTTCTTAAATGCAATAAAACAATACGAACCTGATCGTTGTCCTGCTGGTCTTGGCTGTAGGGGGTGGTCACATCACCGTTCGGGGTGGTCGAGGCGGATGGTCGTTGAGACGTTGACAAGTTGATCGCGCCGTCACCGTCCGTGTCATGATCCATTATGCCATCGTCCTGGAAATCACGCCATCATTTTTCTCTCTCTCTCTCTCTCTCTCACTCCTCTCGTTTCCTCTCTTATATACTTTTTTTTCAAATTAAATTATTTTTCAACTCGATTCAAGCGAGCACGTACACATACACGCACACACATCAAAATGTATCCACAATCCGTCGATAAATCACTGTAATTCCTGGTACTACGGTTCGCCTTTTCTCCAACGTTTTACAAAATCATCTTCTTCCTTTTTTTCGAACGATGATTCGAATCTCCGCGAGAGGGCAAAACCAACGAGTATTTTCTCGTCTATCCAAACTTCACCGAATCACTGAATAAACAAATATTCCGAGAAGCTTCTCCCCGACGATGTTGTTCGAACACGTGAAACAACTCACTTTCGAAGGAAAAAAAAAAAAACAAAAACGTCCACCACGAGAGAATACACCATGTGTTAGAGACGCACGGGCGAGCGAGAATCAGCGTTAGATCCGTGCGAGAACGTAATTACGAAAAATCGTACGAATATCTGGTGGTAAATCGTTTAAAAGAGGCGAAAATTAATCACAATTTTCACTCAACCTGTCGAGGATTGAAAACCTTTATTTCGACAAAACTTCTGAAGACTATCGAAAGCGGAGGAATCGACAAATAAACTGGCACGATTGTACATTAATAAATGTAAATATACGCAATACGTACGAGAAGAATTATGGAGAGTCCACGTGCGTCGGAACACGACTCGCGTATGTACCGCGCGTTCCGTAAATGTGCGATTCGTTTGGTCATGCGACGCGTGGCACGTGACAAGTTAGCGGGAAAGAGCGGTAAAATTCGGAGCAGAATTTTCGAAAATTTGATAAAATGGGCTTTTTTGAACGCTCGAAGGAAGGAACCGACGAGGAGCAGAGTCGAGCGAGTTGATGCGAGCAAGTTGAACGTAACACTAACTAAATGTGCGAGGGGTAAATACGTACGAGTGAAAATAAAAGAGAGAGAGAGAGAGAGCAGCGCGACCGTGCCTTCCCGCTCAACGTTTTCTCTCTCGCTCTCCCGCGCGTTTACTCCATGCGGCAATCTTTGGCTCGTCTCTCTCTCTCTCTCTCTCTCTCACGCATGCACGCAAGCGAGCAAGTCTGTGTTCTTTCTGCGGTGTGTTGCGTTCGGGAGAGAGAGCCCCGCTGTTGCTTATTGTGTAAATATAAACAAATATAGTTGAAACCAACCAACAGGCCTGCTTTTAGTCTTCCCCTCTTTCGCCCCGCGCTTCCCCACCCTCTTTTTTCCTCGACTCCGATTCGATATACGTAGAGACAGAACGGAGGAGCGAGTGAGCGAAAGAGAGAAAGAGAGAGAGAGAGAGAGGAATCCAACAGCTGGCTTTCGCTCTCTCTTTCTCGCTGCTGAGTCAATTCCAGTCCCCCCGCCCTCCTCGTCTCCTCGTTACTTTGCTTCTGTCTCATTCTCGTTTCGGCCCCCTCCCTGCCTCTTTTCTACTCCTGTCTCACGTATATACTTCTTACACGCGTCATAGTCAGCGTCGCGACGTCCTCCTCCTTTTCCCTCCAACAATACTCGTCTGTCTCTCGGCCCCGCCACCCTTTCGAAACGTGCTCTCGGTGCCTCGGGCTTTGTACAGTAACGCGGCAACGAGATCTCAGTTCCTCGACTGATCTTTGCTCCATTTTTTCAATAGACTCCAGCGGAACGGACGAAAATTCCGAGCGGCTTCCCCATTTTTCATAAATACTCCAATTACTCCCGTCGATGTTTTCGTGACTCGCGCAAGACCTCGAATCGTGGGAATTTTCGTCTTCGGATATCTCGAAAGAGCCGAACGCTCGGTGTGATTATTTTCAATAATCACAAGGAAACTTCCCGAAGAAAATGCTCAATGATTTTCGTAATTTTTGTCGTCCTCTTAGCCGGGCCATAAGGCTTATCGAACAAAGTTAAACTGACAAAGTACTCTGAGCCCATTGCCCGGGACCGCTGTCAGCGTGGGTATTGCGTAGGGAGAATCTAACGGAGCGATTGAGTGAGTACAAGATCGAGGCAAATCCTAAGCCTTGCCAGGGATCGCATTGTCCATTTTTTTCGCAGGCTTGCAGCAGGGGTATTCGTCAACGGAGAATGCAGCGTCGTACACACAAGAGAATAAATATGAAGTGAATGGTAGTTATGAAAAAAGTAACGCGGGGCAACAAAACGATGTGAGAATTTCGGTACGACTGTCCGGTATTTTAGTGAAGGGGGAAACCCGATGTTACCTACCAACGGGGCTCGGCCTCGGTCCTATGACAACAAAACCGAACCGTCAAAAATAGAGGCCCAGCCGGCTCTGAATAGGCCCGTACACATGTCCGTAATATACATAACTGTGTACAAATAAATCTACAAACGCGTATGTGTGCGCCCGTGTGAGTGCAGAAGCCGAAGCTACATAGGCGGCTTATACTCACAGAGCTCGCGTACACCCAACGTCTATTTATTTAATAAACAATACTCGCCTCTTTCCGCACTGTGCGGGGACAAGAGGGAGTCGTTGATGTGTATACAACCGCCGTAGGACCAATGTGTTCCCGGCTATCGAGTTTCTTGTGTCCTCGATACATCGCGCGGTATCTCCGGGAGATTACTTCGTTCGACGACGAAACAATGTGTGTGCGCGCGCGATGAAAATACGATGAAAAATGGTCGTTCGATCGATTAAGTTTATGTTGGTTATTCACTTATAATTAATGAACTTTTATTCGTTTCGTTATTCGTACACAAATATCCGGAGCTGATTGCTTAATCAGAGCCGTCATTTTCCTGGCGGCAATATCGCCGGGCTGGTTTACATTATTCATTGTTGTTCATTATTAGTGCTCGGTAGGAGTTGCGACGACAGAGGAAGTTAAAGTGGAAGAAAAGGGTGTACTCAATTCTCGTATAACCGTAAGAAGAGATAATGCCGGGGGTAGATTGAGGGAAAAAAGAGGGCGGTGCGGACACCCGTTTAGAGCCTCACGTACGTTTGAATACACATATAAAAATAGAGGAGTATGCACGTGGAGGTGCATAACATACACTTAATACGAGGAAAAGTAGCTGTGAACGTAAACGCTCGGTGGGAATGGTGCGGGTATATAAATATATGTATGGACACGGCGATAAGAGGAAAAGAAAAAGCCACACGAGCTTTCGGCCCTTTCTAAATAATAAACGAGAGGATTTAGCGAACTGTCCGGTGCGGAGAGCTCCGAGAGTCGTTGGCTCGGATGCTCGCTGGTTGGCGGAGCCAAGCATGCGGGGAGGCGGTCGGGCGATGCTGGGGTGGTACATAAAAATACTTGAATCTGAGAAATTAGCGAGGTAACGGGCTGTCGTGCCTGCCTCGAGGAGAAGCGAGGGACGGGGAGAGGGTTGGTGCCCGGTTGGAATGAATGGTCCGAGAGATGTGCGGGGAGGGGAAGAAAGAAACGTAGAAAAAGGTTATTTGGAAGGAGCGGGAGAAAGAGAGAACGAGGAAGAAAGTCCGAATGAGAGAAAACGAGGATTTCAACCCTATCTTTTGGGGTGAACGTATATATATATATATATAAATATTTTTGTGTTCGCAAAAGAGCGTTGCACGCGAGGTGGGAGTATAACATTTCTAACGAGGAGCCACGGAAGAAAGGTGGGGCACGTAACTCCGCGGGTAAACGGGAGAGAAAAGTGTCCAAGGGGATGAGAAAAAAGCCTCCGAGGTTGCTCCTAAAAGGGTTGAATTAATGTCGCGATAAATATATGATTTAAGGTGGAAACGTTCGCAACTCTACCGGCTAATTTTTTATCTCAGACCGCGCTGAGGACTACGCGGACCTAAGTACATTCGTGTATGTTTGTTCGGAAGGACACAGCTATGATGTCGAGTGAGCAATGGCTCGAGGGAATTAAAAAACGCAAAAAAAAAAACAATCCTTGGCACCCTCTGGATTGTCCTCTTTGTTTCTTGCTCTCTGATGAGATTTGGGAAAGCCAGCACCGAAGCCCTTCGAATGTTCCTCTGTGCGGCCAATCGCTATTCTGAATTAAGCAGTTTTGTTTGTACGCAAACATTTATAAATCAATACATTCGGTAAAAGTTTCTTGGAGGAAACGAGAGCGAAAGCTCCGACATTCCATCCGCGAGGAGTCATTTTGAAACAAAAGTAGGAAACTTTGGCAACCACGACTGCGATGACGGCAACCATCGTCGATAACCTGGCGCATCCAGGTCCACGAAATGTGTGATGCTCGAAGGAGTACCAGACAAAAATACAGCTCCGTAAGTGTGGGGGAGATGAGAAAGAAAAAAGAAAGACTGATCTCGGGCCGTTCCCGGAATGCCACCCTCGGTGCGGAGAGAGAGAGAGAGAGAGAGAGAGAGAGAAGAAAGAGAAAGAGGAGGGTGCAGCCACCAGTGCAATTTACTACACCGAAAATTTGACTAGACGCACGCTTTTTAATAGTTTTTCAAGCCCCCTCTCACCCTTGGAGCCCGAGAGACTTTTGTTTTAACCGTTAAAAAAAGCCTCGCGCATCCCCGAAAGTTCCAAGAGGATAAAAAGGGAGATGGGGATGAAAAGAAGGCATGCGGAAAAAACCTGAGAGATAAACGGGCCATGCGGAGCTCGGGGAGCCAGAAAGATGTGGATTTTCTGGACGATCCCGGCGCACCATGGCTTCGGCAATTATAACTCCAACTTGCTTATATACTCAAATTTTTCTATATATGTGTATATGATGGATTATATGTCTGTATACAAGCCTCGGTGTCCAATCGTCCGAGGATGCATTTTATAATTAATTCAACCTGGCTAACCGCTCTCCAACTTATTATCGGATTAATTTACCTCTTTTTTACTCGGTAATCACTCCCTTCCCTGTCCGCCCCTATTTTTGCCCTCGCCTCGTTGACTCCAACCATTTTTTCTATTTATTCACCATTCCCTAACGTCCACACGCATTGGACGAGCATCGAGCCACGAGGGTGGATAATGTTTCACAAAATTTGGAGATGACGTGAGTGCTTTTCGCCAGGACGAGGATGGGACCAAGGCTCAGTTCTCTTCAACGAAAAACACCACTTATAGTTTGTATTTTTCGACCAAAAAGAAACGGCAACTATTTCCAAAATTCACTTAATCCACGAACTTTTTCGATAAATATACCCCGTGTGGTCACGAGGCTTCCCGGAGCCCTGGACCCAACTACCCTTCCGTTCCCTCCAAGGAAAACTTTTTCTAACCCTTTTGTCCTTTACCCTAAAATTGTATAATGTGTGTACACTTGTCTCAGCCTTTGTGCATGTAGTTTATGGATTTTTTGTTTTGAAGCTCCGGAATCTTCGGAAGGTCAGACACTCGCTCCTACCCCCGTCTAATTGAGGGATTTTTACTATGCCTGCAGGGAATATTTTTTCCCAGGAGCCCAAACCAGCCGTTCTAATCATGTTTTTATGTGGACCAACTCGAGAAAGGTTTTAATCCCCACGAAAGTGGTACTACCAGTTTCGGCTCTTCTACATCCGAGTTTTGATCAAAGAGATTTTTGTTTTACGCTCGGATGATTGGATTCAATAAACTAACTGAACATTGTTTTCAGTATTAATTTTATTATAATTTTTGCAGCAGACCGCCATTTTTTCGTTTACAACTCGTATTGCAATTGCTTACGAAGCCATTGGAGCTTGGGCCGAAAAACCATGACCCGGAATAAGTTGTCATCGGTCCAAAATACCAAGGGAGCGAGTAATAGCAGAATAAGGTACGTCTCTCCACCCATAAACGTTTGGGTTTTCGTTGGGTTAGCACTTTTTGAATATTAACTGCCGGACATTAGAATATACCGAATTGATATATTATGGGCGAGCCAACAAAGTGTGGTCGTATATTTAGCGGAGAGAAACGACGATTCGGATAGTTGACGTGTCGAGGTTTGGGGGAAAGACGAGGAAAATGTGAAAGATCGCAGAGGGCCAGTGTGGACAACGAAAAGGCTTGGATGGTCAGAGCTGAGAATCTGACCTGAGCGGACGCTCGGTTACACGCTCTCTTCGAGCATGGACGAACCGCTTTCGCATCTTTCATCGCATTATCATCGCATTGGAACCTCGTAAAACACACACGCGGGCACACATTTGCAAAATTTCCTTTATATACGGTTCCGCTTAATGTCCGGCCTTCCCTTGTGGTATCCCAAACCACAGACTTATATCATGTCATCCGTTGGATATGCTGCAGCCTTAATCTTACGTTCCTTTTTGCACCACATCTTCCTCTGGGGCGATATCAATTTGTATACTGTGATTAATAAAAAAAAAAAATAAAAAAAAATCATTTTTTCTACACTTACTTTCCTTGAAACAAATATTTCGATACGTCGGAACTTGTTTGTTAGTTGGTTGCGTTCACTCGTTGCCAAACACGCCAGAAATCAAGTGTCCTGTTACGTGCTAAAGTGACAGCGAGGAATCACTCTGACTGGCTTTTGAGGAGGAAAGTTTTTAGTGTCGTTTATAATCAATTAGTGGAGATGAAGAAAAAATATTGGTGACGTTTGGGGGCGAGGGAATAAAAAAAATTGAGTTTATTGAAAATCTACGAATAATACCGGAAGAAAAGAACGTAAAAAAGTTCTGGCACCTCCTCAAAGTTCATTAATCATCACATCTTTGTTTCGTTTAACGCGAGAGATTCGAATTTATCTGTCGGTGGTGGCGCAGAGTTTGGAAAAAGGGGATTGAGAGGGGAATCAGCGGAGTGTGAGTTCTTGACTGCTTAGTGCTTAGATGGCAATCAGGGATGATTTTTCATGCTGCGGAAATGGATGGCTAATGGGCGTCTCGTGCCTGCTGGGACATTACAACATTGACGTTGAGTGTGTTGGTAGTCGTATCACGGGCGCGTATAAGCTGGGCGTTAATTTGGTTTTATGCGGAAGCCATGATCCGAGAAGGAACGCGAAATTGAGGAGGTGAAAGAAGAGGGAATGGGAGTGGAGATAGCGAGAATGGGGGATGAGTGAGTGAGAATTTTTGCATTCTCTCTTGTTAGCATACTGATCATCGAATCAGCCCCTGGAATTAAGAAGGAAAGTCTCGTTGAGTTTGGTCGGGGGCAGGGGCAGGGGCCTGAGAATAGCGATTCCGCGAGGGGCAGAAGCTCTACGAGCTGTGACGAAGACATCGCGACACAGAAAAATGTGTGCATACATGTATACAGTTGTATATACAGAGGCTTGGAAAAATCGGTTAACCCGGAGGGTGACAAAAGGGGAAGAGGCAGTGCCAGACTCACTCTGTTGATAATATCAGATCGCATGGCACCGCGTCTCCTTCCCCTCAACGAGCTCCGAAGAGCATTGGCTGGCGGACTATTGTCGGAGTAATGCTGATTGGATTCAAGACCGAAGGCATTAATCTGCCTCCTTTTATTATCGAGGCGTGGGTAGCCAAGAATTGAGAAAGTAAAAGGAATCGCTGAGAAAAGAGAAAAAAAGTTTATTTGGCTTCTCTTCGATACCTTAGCGATGCGCGCCGCGCCATTCTCGAAACAACGAATACACTTACACTCCTAAATTTCAACCCTGGAACGACGACGCTCATCCAGCTTCTGTTCCAATCCTGTCACTTATCACGGATTTAACATCCCTCAAATCTCGCGGCAGCTTTCACACCGTCTATTGCCGATTGAAATTTATGGGAAGTAACGAATGGAAAATGTGATAAGGACTCCGGGTGAATAATCGACATCGAAAATACTTTGGAAACCGTTGATTTTCGTGGAATCATATTTCGTGGAGATTAGACTTGACACGCAGACGGCGAATCGACACCAATCAGGCTGCTGGTTGATCACATTTTCTCAATGTTTTTGTGACAGGATTTAAAAAGCGCTGTCACAAAAAAAGTAGATCCGTATCAATCGAAGAAAAAGCGAACAACAAAATCTTCCTTCCTTGAAAGTAGCTTCGAAGCTTGGTCATCTGTATCAGCCTTTTAGTACCATCTGAATCGAAGCCCACTATCTTTCAGAGCGGAGTTGATGACATGTCTCATCAAGCGTGCTGTCGGCTCAATCGTCAATAGTCACGGTCGTTCGACTCGTTGCTAAAGCGGGAAAGAAATCCGAATGAATGATCGTACAAGTGGTGGACAGAGGCCGATAAGGGTATGGGTAGAGGCGACCCCTGATCGCACCCTTTGGATTTGAGAGAGGAGTGGTCGGCGTCTCGAAGGGCCTGCTCGTTGATGTTCTCGTAGGCTAGTAAGGAGGGTTTCGGCTTCACTTGGATTTGGATCGTTGTCCAGCGTCCTTGGATTGCCGCCCCATAAAGAATGGACCTCTTTGTTTAGCCGTTTATAGTGGAAGAGATTTGGCGGGATTGTCGTCAAGCGATAGTCGCCCTTCGTGCATTTGGGGCGATCGCCATGAGACAGGGAGGGCGCTTCTTCCGCGGCAATTCTTCGGTGGCTGTTACTATTGTTAGAAGGGAAGGGTGGTTGTTGCGCTGTTTCTGATCTGGAACGTGGTCAGCCGGAGTCCTTTAATACTCGCACATGCCCGGATCGCCTGAGTTCAGTGTTGCTCACTTTTTTCTAGCCCTGCCTTTTTCTCCCTCAGGTTTTTCCTGCGGCTGTTTTCGGGCTTTCCTCTCTCGCCTCCTTCGTTTTTTAGATTCTCATGCGAGCACCCGGGACTCGCTCTTCCACGAGCAGGAGATTTCGACCCTTTGCCCAATGGCCCGGCATTAGCTGACAACAGAGGTGTAGACGTCGGGATCTTCTGCCTCTGAGCAACCCTGACACTCACACGCGACAACGTGGAAGCTGCTCTTTTGCTTGGCTTTTCACCTCGTCCCAATAGGGCGCTCCAATGGCCAGAAGTAAATACACGTAGGCTCGCCTACTGTACGAGAATCGCTTCGCGTTTATGGCTCGCCCTCGATCCTCTACGATCCGAATAAAATCTACGAATGAAACAGATAAGGACTCAATTTCGTGTTGCTATAAAAGCACGTTTATTCGGATACATAGATTGTCTGATCCTTTGCTAAAAACGGTCAAGCATCTGAGGAGAAATCTTTCGGAAGTTCTTTCGAAGGGGGAGAGAAAAGAGTTGGATTGAAATCTTTGTACTCGATCATTCCAGTCCCACTGCTGCATGCCAAGTCTGCGCATACTTGGAACGAATAAATCAGACACTGGCGCTCGTTATTTTATCGATTTTCAGGGATTCGAGGTAAATTAGATGGAATGCCATGAATAATTAAACGGTTTTAATGATCTTATATACACGAGTAAAAAAGACCCACTAATATGGGAGAATCGTATGGAAGCTTAGGAGCTTAAATGAGGAGCCAACGACGTTCGATCCGCGGGTTATTGGAATGTAATCGTAAGTTGAGATGAAAATTTGGGGAATTCGACAGGCCTTTAAAGTGCTGGTACAGGTTCGCGAGTGGCTGCTCTTAGGACGATTCTCGAGGCAAGATTATTGAAGACATACGAGCGAGGAATAAACGCTTGATAAGCTTGAGGCCACATTCATGTAATAATGAGCTAATGTGGATAATAGGATTATTGCGAGAATCTTCTATAATTGGCCGCCGAAAAGGTGCGCTCGGTTTTGCTAATGCTCTCTCGACTCTTATTCTCTTTCTCTATCTCTTTCTACCCCCACCACTTGTCTCTCTTTTCCGCTTGGTCTCTCCGCTAGCTAGCCATAAGGTGACTTTTGGCTGGACGCTTGGATCGTTAAGCTTAAGAGGTTTACGGGGATTTAACGACGCACCGAAGAAAATCTTTACCACGCTGTTAGATTCTCCGTCTGTGAATACATACTTTCGTATGAATAAATAATAAAACTGTACTCGTTAGGAAGCATGCCCAATTTGTTTCGATTGTTCATCACTTTGTCAACGAAAACTCTCCATCTGCTTCGAAATTCGTGACAAACAAAATTTCATACGTGTTGGCATAACTCACTCGTCGTGCTGGATTCAACGGCGAATTTTTTCATGGGACATAATAACTATTCAATTTGTCGACGTACGGGGATTAACAAGACTAACAAAAACGAATGGAGCGAATAAAGCAAAACGCTCGAAATTGCACCAGATCACCGGAGTCACGGTTTGGGGTATTTCGAGTGCATTCAGGATCCACAATGGAGATATCGATACGGGGGTTTGGGTATCGAGGGGAGGGGGTTGCTTTGCGACCGCAGCAACGCTGCACCCAGAGAACGAAGTTATTCCGCGGCCCCTCTCTCTCTCTCTCTCTCTCTCTCGCTGCCTCCCTCTCTCTTTCTCATGCAAATATACATTCTCTTCGTTTTCGATGATATCACAATAGTGTGTGAGTACCGGGTCCGGTATGTGGATAGTATAGAATTATTCATGCGATATCGCCGGGGTTCTGATGTCCACTGCGGAGTACGGGCGAATTGCACCATTGAAAACACGAAGAATGATGTATGACCAACCTGCCAATCATCCCCCTATGGACATTTTACGCCTTTCTCTCTCGGCTTTGCTGCTTAAAAAAACAACGTGAAAATAGGATTACAATAACTCAATAGCAGTCAATTTGCCAATCCATCTATTCGATAGCTTCCCTGCTGCTATTAATTATCCATGACCCGTTCTACAAATCGGTAACATCGACATTTTACTGTCTTGATATTTAATGAGATAAAGTACATCGCCGCTTTATTTTAAATGAGAAAATTCGGAATATTTTTATAACAATTTTCATGATGGATGTAAATAGACAAGCTTTTTTTAAAATCTCGTTATTTTTCAAAAATACATAACCAAGCTCTGATAAATTTTCGATCAAATTTGACATTTCTGTTATCCGAAAAATATTCATTCCCGACGAATGACTCCAAAACGAAAATGGATAAGGGCTTAAGAATGAATAATTCTGCAAGAATAACATGGATTTAAGGTGGTGCACGATGAACGTGCGATAGAGATCAATATCGCTCAACGCGTCTTCATAAATTCCATCGAAATTTATCGTCCCGGTCGCAGGAGAAGAGGCGCGCGTTTCCGTGCAAATACCCAAGGGTGGATTTCGTTCTCTGCGGTACGCAGAAAAGGCGTGAGAGCTTTTGGATTAGGAAAAAAAAGAAAGTTGCAACTCAGCGGACGTATTTACTGTGAGAACGGTCAGCTTCCAGGTTTTCTCCGATATATACATGTATAGTTATCACATTTATCTGTCTATGCACACATATATCTGATACAGGCACACTTGCTCACCACATCAAGTAAATAAAGACGAAAGGACCAGGCGCTTTCCTAACGTGCTACATAGGAACCGAGTTCATTCCTCTCGCCGAGCTCCGAGAGGGGCATAAGTGTCTGAAAAATATAGATGGAGGTTCGGCGCACGTTTCGGGGGAGTTTCACCGGTCAACGGACATGTGTTCGAGAGATGAATACCCTCGGACTCGAAGAAGAGTAAAGCTCGGTGATTTATGAGCTCACCCAAATTTTCGACGTTCTTGGTAACGTCGCGCTCTATTTTTGTATATTTTGTTTTACTGTATCCCGGCGAGTACTACTGTACAGCTCAATCCCTGTCCTGGGAAATGTTTATCAACTACACTAAGAAAAAAAAGTTATTGGAACAACGAAATATGGGATTACGGGGTGCCAATAAAATATATAATAATCACAAGGTTAAAAATGATTAAACGAACAAAATAGTTTTAGATCAAACTGCAGATTCGTTGAAACATTGCAGTTAAATAAAGAAAACTCTTCCAATGACATCAATTGCTGTCGAATCGACAATTTTTTTTATCAGTGTTTCTGGAATACAGCAATTGGTTTCCACTGCCGAACGAAGAACAGTTGGATGGACTGTCTTAGCTAACGTCGTTCAATAAATAATGTAATTCGTCGATAGAATATCATTTGCTTACTGTTATTTGTAAGGCTCTCTATCTGAAGGGCTCCAGAGCGTTATATCGGAGTGAAATAATGAGAACGAAGGGGGATGAAGATCAATGAAGATGAAGAAGATCTCGAAGGCTCGCGCAGCCTTTTTTCCGGACTGCAAAGTTTCCTAGTGAAGGAGACGAGGGTGCTCGAGCGTGTAGTGTGTCAATGAATAAAAATTTGTGGTAGTTATATATATGAATGCAGGGAGGGGTTTTCTGCTCGTGGCCCCGATGTGGCGTTTGATGCCGATTTTAGAGCTCCCCCATTTTCTTCAAGATCTCTTTCTCGCCGTCTCTTTTTTTCCTGCCACGGTCGGAGAGAAATCCCACATCCTTCGTTTCGCTTCTTCGTTCTTGTTTCCAACCATCAGACATTATTTTATACTCCGCAGCCGCAGTCACCTTGTGGACCATGCTGGAGAATTTTACTAGTAAGGAGATAGAGGAAGGAAGTAATAGGAGAGAGAGAGTGAGAGAGAGCAAAAAGAAGCTTCTATTGCGAAGCTCACAATGAGCAGTGGTGGCTCGAAGTCGCACTTATTTTCGCTTGACTGCCTTTGGCAACCCTCCCCTCTCCGCCCTCGTAGACTCTCCTAGCACAATCTATATCTATACTTGAATTCGTATACCCACATATATATTTATATACGTGTATAGAAGTGTCATGGGAACAAAGTGAGAAGACGGTTGAAGAAGGAAACCGCGAATGAGATGGTTTCGTTGAGGCAGCCTGCGAGGATCATTATGGCGCGCCTTAAGTCGAGCTAATATGTCCTCCAACCATTTCGCATTCGAACCAGTCGTATATCCTCGTACTCCCCTCTCCTCGACCTCACAATACGAACAGCTCGCTTGCTCTTCCTTCTTCGCTATACGACTATATACTTTTTTATATACACGTGAATAGAGTAATAGATGGCACGAGCGTAGACTTTAATGCTCTTTTGTAAATTGTACGTCTTGAGACGGTGCGACTCTAAAAAATGTGTGCGAATAGCTCGTTTCGTGTTGTATACGACTTTCTGATATTTTCATAGCGTTCTATTCTCTCCTGAGCGATTGGTCGATATTGAAGAATTTTCGAGTCAAAAGTTGACCGCGAGAGTTTAAAGAGTCGATTAATTTGACTTGAATTCATTGGGATTCGATTTTATCGACGCTCATCTGATCATCTAAATCAGCGTTCAGAATAATCGTCCTTGTCGTTTTCTGACTGCATTCCGAGGCATTCGCGCAGTCAGAGGTACAGAAAAATTGAAATAGTTTAAATAATGTTTAATGTGACGCGAGCAGAAATTTTACAATGTGACAAAGCGTATATCGAGCAGAGGCATTTTCCCGAGAGCGAATAAGCACATTATGAGTAATGGATATGGCAATGGTGGAGTAATATTTATATGCGTATTATAGCAATCTTTAAAACGATGGGGATGGAGAATGGCGCTGCGTATGTGTGCTGGCTCGTCGACGTATCCAATCATTCCCTTATTACGATATCGATACATTATTTTCATAATGCGATGAGACGTAATGGTGGGGAGAAAAGTAAGACTCGAGATATAAGGGTGTGTGAAAAGCAGAGAGGGTTGCTTTTTTACCCCAACGTGAAAAAGGGGGCGCGGGGATTTCGCTGTAACAAGGGTCGGCCTTCTTTTTCTATCTTCTTCTTTTTCTTTCTCCTCTTTTCCCCCTTGGCCAAGGATGATAACCCTCATGGTGAACTAGCACGGTGTGCGTGTGTAGAGAATTCGCGACGACGATTTTTTTTCCATCGCCTTGTTCTCACATACCTTCGAGCTATCGATTCGAGGATTAGGTGGCAATTTTTCAAGCCTATGCTGCTTCTTATGTGCCGCGAATAATTACCGAATCCTTTCTCCTTCCCTGCTCACGCAGAGAGCTATCAGTCGAGCACGACACATCACGTGGCCCCCTTTATTTTGTTCATCCCCCTATACACGTCCTTTTGGCTCGAGCTTCCTCTTCTTTTTTTCCCCTCCCTCTTTTCCAACTCGCACTTGTATTTTTCTGAGGCTCACGAAGGGAAGCAATTTTTTTCTATGACCCAGTTTAAACAGGAGGGGAAGCATTTTTGATGACGCTGCATTTTAGAAAATCCATATTTTTCTGCGCTCCGTAGGTGTATGCATAAATATGGGAATTTCTTCTGAAGTACTCACGGGGGTAAAGCGTCCTCGGGAATTTCGGTGAATCGCAATCGCATCTTATTTCCTCACCTTGACTCTGTACTCGAGCCCAACCACATCGACCACCGAATTACTCCACGAGATTTTTTGTTATCCACCAATTTTCTTGCTCTCTTCTTCCTTCCGTTTGAAAAGTCCCAACCGAAGGATCATACTTGCCTGTGCTCAGAATCTCCCTCGAGAATTCTCTCACCGTTCAAGGAACACTCGGCACAGAGATCACACTTTATTTCCTTCATCCTCCGCTCCTTCAACCTTCCGAGATATTTTATTTTTTTCCTCGCCCGCTCGTTTCTTTCTTTAAATCTCCAATTATCACGTCTCGTCAAACAGAGACCGCGGTCCTTTCAATCCGAAACTCGGTGGATCGCGACTCAAGGGTGCGGCAAGAGCGAGGAGGGTGCGGTGTATCAACGAAATAATTTTCATTGCCTCGACGTCTCTCCGACGAAAATCAACACTCACCGGCTACTCTGAAATCCTTTTTATTTCGAATTTTCGGACAAAAGTAGCTCCGAATGAAACTGCTCATGAAAATTATCTTTAATTCACTGTTTTGTACAAAAATTCTGCTTCAATTTCCCCATTGATTACACTCCGCGTACCGCGGAAGATCCCAAGCTTTTTCCTTCCTCTTCCGAAAATACGCTAAGCACTTAAGATATTCGCTCGAGATCGAGGAAAGTGAGGGCGGGAAAAAATAGCGTCAATTACGGTACTGATTTCAGCTACGAATCCGAGGATTATATAGCCGGCTCAACCACTAACGTTGATCCTTTTCGGTTTATACTGACTGCACAGTAAGACTTTCTGATTTTTTTCTTCCTCCTTATATTCGCTATTGCTCTTTATTTTTTCTCGAGGGGGTCTTAAGCCCACCGAATGGTATCCCGTATATACCGTAACACGATTCTTCTCTGCTCACTCGGCTGATACTTCAAATTTTGTTAGTTTCGAAATTAAAGTAAATTTCAGGATGAAAAATATTTAAAATAAAAGCAGTCAATGAATCATGCGAGCGATGAAAGTGCGGTGACGTAATTGATGAACTAACGAAAAGGGTGTCGGGGTCGCGGGAGACGGCGATAATAATTCGGTAGGTTTGTTCGAAGGCATATTTTCGATTATCGTCCAACGGAGTGTAATCCCAGCACGTAAATGGTGGATTGTCTCTGTATCAGCCGAAAGATGAGGCACTGCGGGTTTGATGGAATGAGAGTGGTACGAATATAACGGAAAGTAGGTGGAGAGGAGGAATTGAGAGCTAGAAAATGCTTCTGAGCTGAGAGGGTTTGGGTCTTGAAGGAGAGAGAAAAAGTTGGAGCGGGGCTCGAACGCCGAGGGGTGATAGGGGCGGTTTCAAGACATTGCAAGAGGCTACGAGCGTAGCGCGCGACTCTTTAAAAAGAAAGCGAGATAAACAGACAGTTTCGAACGTAAGAGCGTGGGTGGAATGAGGGATGGAAGAGGAGGGAACGAGGAAAGGGAGGAAATGTAAATTTTCATCGAGGTGGAAGGAAAGAGAAAAGAATAAGGGCTCGAACGCCGTGGGTATGTTGAGTGAAGAGACTCCCTCCTTGATACTCTTCTCGTTTTATATTTCCAGCATCCATCGGAGCTCGATGGAGAAAAGACTTCTTTAAATTTCATGTGCCAATTGTGAGCGTTTGTCTTCACTTTGTTTCGACTGGTATGCTCCTGAGGAAAAAACGTCTCGAGCAACCAGGCACAGACAGAATGAGGCAAAGGATCAACAAGGAAAGGAACTGCGCACGGGATAAGGAAGTTTTCAAGTGGCGTATTTGCGGAAGGGCCCCGTGAACGCTGCGACCTGCCTCGAAATCGTTCACGAAACAACCAGGGTGAAAGATAAACACGCCGTGAAGAGGAAATAATTAAGAATTTCTTCGTCGATATATAAATAATCGAGGACTTTTCCAAACGCTTTATTCACCGTTGTGAGGAGTCTTGAGCTCGATTTCTGTTTCTCGTTTTTTTTTTTTTTTTTTTCATTTTTTATGATTTCGTCATTTTCGTTAAACCGAGAATTAGAAAAGCAGTCCAAGAATCGAAGAGAGTGCGCGTACGTGAGCAAGTTCTAAAAAAAAAATGTAGTCGCCAAGTGTCGGATTTGGTTAAATCTCGTCGTATAGCAGGTCAAACGTGAGAGACGCAGAGGGGAGAAGCGAGGAAATGTACGGTCAAAAATGGGAAGGAAAAATCACGGTAGGATCTGGAGGAAGAGTGGAGAGAATTCGAAGAGCTTGAATCTCGGGCAGGGTGACGCGTTTGATGTTGGCGAAAACATTCAATGTCCGTATTCGTGGTCACGGAAGGTTCTCGGGCCTCAGAGTGCGGGGACGTAAAAAGACGATAAAACGAATTTGAACTTCGTATCTTAATAGAAGTCACATTGAAATCGTCTTTTGAAAATCTGGAGAAAAAAAATCGTCTCGCTGATAAAACGCCTACGAAAGTTATGATAATTAATTCGCTCGAATCGGCTCGAATGAACTTCGAATATGTTGCCCATCCATGATGACAACTCCACGTCCAATGGTGACTCATCGACCATTCATCGATGGTTGAAAAACCTGATGTTTGAGGCCGGAAAAAAATATTGAATTTAATCTTCATCTCTGAAGCCAATCACTGCAAAGAGTTTGAGTCTCTTTGGAGTGCGAAAGGGAGAAAGTTGAAGAAAAAGTAAAAATAGAAAATAGAGTGACAGGGCACGGGTTTCCGTCACAGTCCCCAGCGAGATTCCGTGGGCGCGTGAACGATATTCGAATAGAAGGGTGGATCGGTGTCCAGGACGGATAAAGTGAAAGATTCCCGGCGTTATACGGCGGGGGTGGATATCATGAGCCGAAGCTGGTGGTCGGTGGAGGGCGACAGGGGTTGAAATTCGGTTGGACTGGGGACAGGCCGGAAGAGCGAGACCTCGGCTCGAGCTTGGCGGAGTGCGGGTATCTCAAAAAGCTTGGGGGAGGGTTGAAAGGGGGTTGGTCACAGTACGTGCTTCGCATACCGAACGAACTTTCGCGATAGAGTGAGGAAAAAAGGCGAGAAAAAGCGAGAACCGACTATGAGTAAAGTGAAAAAAAAAAAAAACGAAAAAACGAAAAAATATAGCGACGGAGAAAAGGTTGGAAAGAGCTTCGAAGGGAACGCGTTTGCGAGGAAGGAATCGCGCGGCGTTCTCTTCCAGGATATACTCGCTGAGGGTGTCTCGTGGTTCTCGTTTCAACGCTAACCGAGAAAGCAACAGTCTCGCTGAATAAACACAAAGTCCGGTTAAAGTCGTAATAAATGTCTCCGGGATTTCCGATCGCTTCGTTTTCATGGCGCCTACGTTGCCGCTCCATCTTTTCTCTTCCTCTTTGTTTCGCCCACTCGATCCTACACGCCTCGCATCCTTGAGGGTGAAAATTGACGGGTTTATCGACGAAATATTCCTCGCTAGCAAGAGATTCCGATACTTCGAGTGGACATGGAAATTCCAGAATAATTTATTGCAATTACCAATCTTCGATTTCATTCGATATTTATTCGGACTTGTATCGAATCATTTTAAACAGAAGAAACTTCAATTGTCATTCTCCCCCGATTATTCGAGTCACCTGACAGTCGCATTACTCCCTCACGAAACATGAACCACACGAGAGGAAATCGATTCCACGTATATCCACAACTGAGGCTTCCCGGGGCTTAAATGTCGCCGATTGAACGATAATCACTGGGTAACAGAGAGTTCGAGATTAATTTATTATCAGCACAGCGTGTGCGTCATACGAAAAGAAACTTTCCGGCTATCCGATCATCGCTATCTCATGCAGAAAAACCTCGAAAAGCATCCAATTATCTGAAAAATTTGGCAGTTTCTGAGAGACAAAAAGTTTGGCGAGTGCTTCGAAAAACTTGTGACCAAAGTCGTTGGCACCCACCAATCGTACCGTGGCTGCAACGTCTCCAAATTTTTCCAACCGAGACCAATGAACAAGTGAAAACCACGATGAAAGTTGCTGCAAGTTGTAGTGCTTTGGAATGTGCTTGGCAGTGTTCACAGGTGGGGACGAAAAGCTTCGTGACAAAGGTGAAGGGAACTCGGTGTGTTCCGTCCTCAGAGTCGTTGAAATAATAAAGATTGCTATTCCACCCAGTCGGACAGTTAGTCTTCGAGAGTAGACAAACCCAAGTATACATGTACCTTTGTATGTACACGGGAGAGAACGAAAAATTTGAATTCCTGGGACGTCCGGTTGGAGTTTAAGCCTCGAGGGATCGAGAAACTTTGGTTTTTGCCTGAGAATTGGAGAACTCGACTGCATCTCTCTTTCCACATCCAATTCCCCCTGGACGATGCGCAACTGATAACACTCCGCGTAATGTCATGCTGACACAACTGCTCCGGAGCGACAAAAAGTTTGAGGGTGTTTGCGTCGATGTCTATGGCGATTTAGATTCAAAAAACCTGCATCACGAAAAATTCAACGTCGCATCGAGATGAATTGCAGCAAATTTATTGGAAAATAAATATCTAAAGAACAAAGATAGGAAGAAAAATTTAGATGAAATGTGAATACAGTGGGGTTGAGTATCCGTGGAAGGTCGCTCGACGTGGTACTCTAGACTCGGATATTATAGCGCTGGTGACGTATTATTGGCAGGGGCTTGTAAAGCATGTGAGGGGCTTGCAGGAGCATGGGAAGAATGGGCAGGAGTTCCAGGAGGAGGAGGAGGAGGAGGGTCGTTTGGCAATCTTTGGGGGATTCCGTGGATACAATGGGATCTCAATACATCACCTCACCTAAACCGTGAAGTCTTGCGATCCGTGTATATAGGTTTGAGCACCTTAAGCAACGACACATATATACGAGGTTGGGCGTTAGTCTCATCCGTTCCCTCCGGTTTTGCCTCTAGAGTCTCGATCTTTCTGCTGCCGGTGCCTCAAAATGTCTCGCTTCCTCTCCCGCGTTCCATTCCACCTCGCAAATGCCGTAATGCCTTAGAAGAGCCGAGGTAATAGCTGCCAGTGCCATCCTCGGAGAGTTATAGTTCAACAAGGCTAAAGACGACGCGTATATATAAGTGTATGTATATGCACAGGCTTGTATATATGCAAGAGAATATGGCGAGCCCCACGGGAATCCTCGTATCTTCTCGGGCTCTTGGCGACATTGTAGCCCGGCGTGCATTGCAGTGCAGCAATATAGCGCAAGCTCAAGCTTCCAAGCCGCCGTTGCAGAAGGATTTCTGCGGGGGACGTAGGAGGGCTTTGGAAGGGGCGGCTTGGGCGGAGGTCGGCATCCAAAATGGCCGACCTGGAGTTGATGGTTGCTTGGGACGAGACGAAGCGTCTCGGCGAGGACGGGGATCTGACTCGGAGACGGGCATCTTGACGTTGTTGATGTCTTTCGTTGGTAAATATATCGTGCTCGCGAGTTGTTTAATTGCACACGAGTTATTCGAGCAGGCTTTATTCGATCCTGCTTCCAGCTTCGGGGACGTAACAATTATTTATCTCGCAAACGAGCACCGGAGAGCATGCAGCGAGTGTGACACATTAGAGGCTTCCCGGGGGTCGTAAGAATCCAGGAATTCCAGAGGCAAGGACACCTATGGAAAACGCGGATGCTGCGAGGGTTGGGAATCGAGGCGGGAGGGGGGCTGTTGCAGGCCGAAGCACAAAGTAAGAACGTTGCAAGTTTGCACGAGCTACAAGGATGAAATGATCCAGCCTCCTGCTGGCATTCCAGGGGGGGACGAGAGGCGTGGGGTTTAAGGAGAAACTTTGTCAGGAAAAGATGTGCATATCCTGTTGGGAGGGAGAGGAAAGGAGAGAAAGATAAAATGGACGTTGAAGCGGAGTCAGGCGAGGAGCTGAAGAACCGTTGGAAGGTATGAAACGAGTACGTTGACTCCGCGTGGAAACGGTGGATGACAGCGGCGAAGGGAGCGCAGGGAAGGGTAGTCGTTGAAGGTACGGAGACGCGAAGAAGGCGCGAGCTTCCGATGGAGGAGGTTGGCAAAGAGGAGAGAGCGAGGGGAGTAAAATAGACGAAGAAGGGGGCAGAGGACACGTAGGCGAGTAGGATCTTTTCTTCGTCGGATCCTGAGGCCGGTTTGCCGCGGCTTCTTCCACGATCCGTGGGAGTCTGTGTTGGTCTCCGGCTGGGTGTCGAGAGTGCCGGAGAACGTGTGTGTGTGAGAGAGAGAGAGAGAGAGAGAGGGGGAAGCGGTGAGAAAGAAGCGAATGGTGTGTGGACCGCGGGTACATGTGGGAACGAGCACGTCAGCGTGTGTGTGCGTGTGTGCATACGGAGAACGGAGACGAAGCGGAGTTGCAGATAGTGCTTGAAGAAGTGAAAGATTCGAGCGGCTTGATTGAGAACGAGAAAGATGGAGAGCGAGTGAGAGGGAGATCGGACGCCGGGGAGGCAGCCTATCGGGATGCTGGGACGTCGTCCGAGGAGATCAGTGGGAGAGGGGCGGGGGTCGCGACGCGCCGGAGAGGCTAAGAGGGAACGGATATCGCTTGTATACGTGTATGAAGAGTATGAAGCGTTTTCCTCGTCTTCTCGCGTCCTAGACGTCGACGACGTTCACCGTGTCTTCTCCCACACACACACACACACACACACACACACACACACGACAATTTCAGTTATTATATTCCACGTAGATATACATAGATATACCCCCTGGTTTTGCTCCGCTACTTGGTAGCTGACGCTGCTCGTCGGCGCACATTTGATCCTACACCGAACACATCCACGTATTCGCACGTATACTAAAGTGTATATACGAAACGTACCTAGAAGGCGTGGTCAGCGAGTACGATACTCTTTCCGGTGAATACAAGCTACTCTACGCGCACCTTCGCACCTGCCACCCGCCACCGCTCCCAGACAGATACCAGAACGGGGAAAGGACACGCCCTCCAACGGAATTTCAGCTCGATCCGCCTACACTCGGCCCTCTCTACTCTCTCATCCTCAATTACCCTCTCTCACTCTATCCCTCTCCCTCTCTCGTAATATACGAGTATGTACTAAGGTACATATGTACAACAGGTACGTACATACATACTTTTTGGTATACGCGTTATGTATATCTTCCTATACATCTTGACGGAACCACACTTTGCTTCTTCTGCGGATATCTATCTATGTATTTTAGTATACGACCCATCCCTTTCTCTGTTTCCTCTTGCGAAGCTTCGCTTCGAACTACAACGCTGCTTCTGACTCAAACTGACTAATTCTATACGTGTGTCAGTGTTTTTTCTGCTTTTTTTTTTCCATCGTGTGGTTACTGATGTACGTACATTTTGTGAACGTCGAGATCGCACGGTGCATCCCCGGATCTCTCCATTTTTTATAGTTTCTTTTCTTTCTTCATCTCTTACGACTTTCGTCGAGTGCACGAGTTCGATCGTAGGTGTATACGCGGAGATACTTTTGCACGAAATATGACGACGTTCGCGCGTTACGATTTTGGGGCATTTCGACGGTTGCACGGGAAATTTAGAATTTTATTGTGCCGCAGGCTGTAAATTGTAATCACGAGAACGGCGAGACTTATTCACGTTACTGTATACAATGATGACGAATTTTTTGAAAAAAAATTAAATTGACGCAGGGATAACAAGTCCGAATGACTCTATTTTGATTCGCGGAAAAAAATTCGATGCCTCGCGCGCTTTTGCAGCGTTGACTGATAACGAGAATGAGAGAAAAAAAGATTAAACACGTACTCAAAGTGGACAACGCGGAGCGATGCGAAATTTATCTTCGGCTGACGTTTTATTGTCTGCAAAAATGTGATATTCAATCAAACTATGAAATTTTTCTTAGACCCTTTTTTCCCTATACTTTACGCAACCTCCGGGGATTTTTTACGAGCTCCGCGTATTCAAATGGTTTATAGAACTGGCCAGATTTACTGCTCTTCGAACATAAACCCCGAAGACGACCGATTATGGACGTCATGTAAGGAAAAAAAAGTCGTTTCGAGCCTTCGATCCACACATCCGCGACAACTACGAACATTTTTTGTCCCGATGTCTCGTACACTGTTTCCGCAGCCTTGGGACGTGAACATACTCACTTAAATGTTTGAAAAAGTATCAAGTACGAGTGGAAGTTCTTACCGTCGCATATTCTCTCCACTGTTTGTCACTATGAAAAATGAAAACGAAACATCATGCAGAAACTCCAATCGCACTACTTAATATGCACTCAGAACACTCGTTTATCACTTCAATAATACTTCACAATTTTTCATCGAACCAAACTTTGAATTTTCGAAATTTTTTATACGCAGTACCTTCCCACCGATGTTTTCGGTGGAAAACCAATTCGAATTTTCCAAAATTCAATAAAAATGCTCAAACGGTCGCAGCTTTTGTTAAACCCATTCGATTGTGCTTTTAAAATAAAAAGAAACGAAGAATGGACGTTTGCCTAAATTGTTAAATTTTTTATTTTTTTTAAACTCTTTATTTTTCAGATGCTTGACAAACGACTGAATCACAATCATTCAAAGATGTTGTTTCAGAATCGTTGACTCCAGGAATAATTATGTAAAGCCGCGTCTTTCCCAAACTATTTACACAATAACAGAGCAGCCACGTGTATTTGAACAACGTGGCTTCATTAACTCCCTAATTATCGACATGCGTGGGTATGCATGTAGGTCTTGTGGAAACAAGACATCGTGTAAGGAATACAACAACGCCCTGAAAGCACGTATAAGACGTAGGGGAAACTCCGAAGATGGCAGGAAGCATATTAGCACACGCTTGTTAGAGTTTAACTCTGCTCCTCTGTATATCTAGCTCATCAGAACAACATGATGACACGCTCGAATTTCTAGTCTGAAAACACCTCGAATATAGTAACTGTGGGCATTACTAATCACCGAATTATTCACTTCAATTATTAATCATTATACTTGTGTGTAATGTTGCGTAGTGCAGTAATTATTGAAGGACGATATTATTTGATGAATCGTTTGTACTTCATACTTGCTAGAATAATGAAATCCCTAATTGTTCGGTTTTCGATCTCCGACGTCATCAACTTTTTGACTCGATTAAGCGTTTTGCCGGTTTTAACAACGTTTCAATAAACCTCCATTGATTTTGTAAGTTCAATTAATATTTTATCCTCTAAAGAAAGTCAAACGATCATTAATATTCGTGAGGACCAGACTGAAATATCAGCAGCCCAAAAGTGAGGTTTGATTGAATTTTGACTAATGTCGAATTGCATGCTCGTTCGTTCCACAATACAAAGGTGTAAATGGAAATGGGAGCAGCGAAAAAATGGGATGACAGGTAACAGAAGCGTGAGTCTACGTATACGGGAGATGAACGAGGACGATTGAAGGAGGGCTCGGACGAAAAGCACGTGGAGCTTCAGCGACGCGCGCTTCTCTCCGCAGTACAGTTTATATACTTGTATATATATTTATCGGGCTTTCCACCCTTCATCCACCACCTTTTCATCCCCCTCCCACTTGTTGTGCTTTAGCCCCGGTGTTGCTATGTTGCCTTGTGTATCGAGAAAGTTCAACGCCAAGCCAGACGATGTTTCCCATCTCGTTTAGCCGCTGCGTGGATGCGCATCAAAACGGTACAACCCCTGAATCAACAGGCTTCTGTGAGGCACGTTCGTAATTTTATTTTCTCGACTTTCTTTCATCCTGTTCCACTGTTTTCAACCGGACGACTTTAGTTTCTATGAAAATTCTTCGAACGGGGGGCTCCTATTGTTACAAGAACGCGTTCAATGTCATCCCTGAATGCACTCGTTCCACGTGGCTCATCCTCACCGATAAGATCGAACGGTCTCGTGGGTTCAACAACTTATTAAAGCTGCCGCGAGACCTTGGACCATTTTGAAGACCGCAATGTCGAGAAAGGGAGATTCGCAGCTGAAACTTGGGATCCTTCAAGGGGATGGATGATTGTCCTCGTAGGGGAGGTTCTCACTGGGATCGCTTGAGAGGGGGATTCGCTCAGGATGTTGAAGAATCTATGAAGAAGGATCGATGATCGTGCCTTGGAGGAGGATTTCCCTCCAATCAATTTAGAATTAATAACGAACTCATTTTTTATAAACTCGAATCAGCCACGTATATTCGAACCGCATAGCCACTTGCTTAGAGAACATTGAAAAATGGCTCATTTTCGATTCAGTGGCAATCGGAGTTTCGACTTTTAGAGCACATATTGGCGTGTAATTCCATTCGGCGATTCAATATGCTCGATAAATTTGGGGATTCGTGGCTAAGCTACGTGACCGTAGAGCACAACTAGAGAGAAGTGCTCGAGGGAAGGAGGAGGAAGATCGGAGAAGAGTTGGAGAGCGGAAAAAGAACTTTGGATAATTCGTTCGCTATTAAAAGGGTGAGAAGGGGATAAAGGGGGCTTTCTGGATCGCCAACACGTCGTTGCCTCGATCGAGGCTTGCTTTTTGCTATGTAATCGTGAAGAAGGATTCACTGGGAAAAGAGGCTAAGGTCTGTGTGTACATGTATGCACAGAGGGGTTGGAAAAGGGGCGCATCACCTTTCCCTTGGGGCGGCTAACATCCCTTCGGATCTTCGAACGTCGACTCTCTATATCGAGCTCTTACTACCTGGCGAGATGTTCTTGATTCGGTCTACATATACATTCATTCACTGGGTGAACATAGTGATAGCAGAGGAGGAAGATCTGACTCGGTTAGGACACGGGCCAATTGGTATGCAAGGAGTAAAGCCATTCATCTCTCGATCTCCGGGAGTCGCGACCTCTGGATATAAATTAGCTTTTGTTTAGCATTCAATGCGAGCTTGTAGAGTGTGAGTGAGAAAGCAGAGGAATGAATAAAATGGAGAATAAAATGAGGTAGGAAATTTGGGCTGAGTTTTTCAGGAGTCATCGAGCGAGGAGCTGAGCCCCTCGAGGTTTCATGCTGAAAAGCAACGGATCGGAGCGCATTGGCGAACACCCGGGATGGTAAATTCATTGCAATTAACGTCATTCCCATAAGCGAACCAGTCAGAGCAGCAACAGCAGCGACGGAGAAAAGCTGAGCCAATTAAGCATCGGCAATTGCCATGAAAAGGAATCCCCTCGCATTGAAAAGAAATTAAATTCTCCAAGCTCTGCTTTTCCTTCTTCTATATATGTATATGCGTGTGTATATAATTACGATTCATATTATATCGGACGTGTCTACGGGTAAATGCGTTTCAGCAGCACGAAACCCCGCCGCGGAGCTCCGATCAAAAGAAGCAAACCGGCAACCATCCCCCCTTTGTGACTCTCACGCGGACCACTAACGATTGTCAGTTTTTCCAATAATACGAGCAAGACCTCGAAATAACTCTTTTGTCAAGCTATAATTCGTTCGTACATTTTTCTTGGATACCGCGCGCGGGAAATAATTTTTATCGAGAGAACATCCGGTATAATTGGATTGTCAGGGTGAAGGACAGCGACGAGGGGAAGGCTGGAAGAAGAAGTGGAGAAAGCAACGTTTCAATTTCCAGTAAGTAGAGTATCGCATATTTCCGTAATAAAAATAAAAAACTCGAACAATCATTATTACGGCCAATCGACTTGGCTTTGTTTCCTTGGATACGATCTCGTATTCTCAGAAAGAAACGTGCCCCGATAACGGCGTAATAAAATAAAAGATTTAGTAAAAATAACTTTAAAGTCTGTGACGATTTTAATACGAAATACGAGATCCGGAGTGATTGGAGAACGTCATATTGTAGCGAGAGCAGACCAAGAGTTTCAAAGGAACAGCGAAGAAAACGTGCGAGTCTACCACGGACGTAAGCACCGGTGAAGGGTACGCGCGAGACTCGTTCGAGACAAGACAGAGGTGCATGTAAGGGTTGAGGAAGAGCTAGTAGAATTAAGGGGTTGAACGCCAAGGAAAGAGAGATGTAGAGAAAGAGAAGGAGTGTACGAAGCGACCGTAAAGACTGCGAGGAGTGAGCTCGAGGCGAGGGGACAGTGCTGGGAGGGTGGAAGGGTGTGAGGTCGAAAAGCCACGGTAACTAGCTCGGAATAATTAATAAATGCGAAAATGCATTAGTATGCGTCGCGCGGGATGAGTTTGAGTACGGATCTCGGTGAGACCGGCTCGTTCATATACGTATATAAATATACGAACAAATGTATGTACATAGCCTTGCGTCAAGGGGGGGGGGGGGGGGAAGGTGGTCTGTGTGTCTCGACCGGGCCGAGGCCGAGTCGAGGAGAGACAAACCCTGGAATGATAAAATAATAAAGAGAAAATTACGTAATGCGAGGATCAGATGAGAATTAGAGGACAATGAGGACGCTTGTAGAGGAGGAGTCTTTCCAACCACCTCAGGTTAGCTGCTAGCGTGATGGCGACGAAGGAATGGGAACGAGACTGGAGCATGAAAAGATGAGAGGTAGAAACTCCCCCCTCCCCTCCCAGCCACTATCTTTTTCTAACAGAAATCGCACAGAATTCTCTGTTGTCTGTTGAAGCAGGGAAGAAAGTTAGTACATTCTATATGTACACGAGCTGCTCCGGTGGCCCATGGGGTAGAGGAGCGGAGGTCGAGGACCAGACGTCTTAATGTCTGCAACGTCTGGGCCTCTCGCTCCCTCCCTCGGCTTTCTTTCTCCCTTCAAAGCGCCATCTCCTTTCGCCTTAATAACTATCCTTGCAACGAGCCCTCATCCCCTCCTCCCGGATCCTCCTCCTCCAAGTTCTGGCGACCTAACGTATTTTCGATAAAATATCCGGCTGTAAATTCTACCTCGGATATAATCGCTCCGGTTGCCACCTCGATCCGGCGACGTCTGTACATAGCTTTTCAATGGGCTATTTTAATTACACTGAATTATTGACGGATTCGATCATCGTTCGTGATCGACACATTTATCAATGTTTTGATTGATTGCTCTCGAAAATTTGATCGTAATCCGCGAAATCGGGTGATTAAAATGTTTTTTCATTTCAAGCGATTGATTCAGTGACAGTGAAAAAGAAAAATAAGGGGAAAAACAGGAAAATTGCATTTCCCAAAGAAACTCACGAATAAAGGAAAAAAGTTTGATACTTTATTCTAATAAAAAGAAGAAAAAAAAAAAAAAACAAGAGAAAACCCGTTCGCGCGTCACTAATCGCAGAGAGATTCCTAATTAGTAGTCGGAAAGGAAAGCGGGATCGTCGCGACTTTGTAAATGGTAACAATGTTACGTAATTAGGTAAAAAGTTCTGTAATCAAGAAGTAGATCTTCTGTGACTCAGTTTCTTCTTCCTTTTCATCCCTCTATTTCCTGCTCTTTCTCTCTTTTCTACTCTTCCCCTTCGAGTCCTATCTCCTTTCTACTTTACCCTTCTCTACGAAAAAGGCCCCTCCGCTCTTCCACCTCACTTTGTATTAAAATAGTCTCGCTAGAAAGCGAGCTTTGCGTCCTGCATATCTTATATTTATAACATCCCCGCATGTAATAAAACTGTAAGGGCTTTGCTTCGAGAATGCGCATTGCCCTTCGCGAATTCTCAGCTCAAATAAAAGTCTACTTCAGTAAGTGTCAACGATTTTTCGCTCTTTGACATTCACATTCAGAAATATAAACGTTGAAATCATCTTTTTTTTAAACTAACGTTCCCCGCAATCGAAAGTGTTTGGAATTTAAATAATGAAAGCGTTTTTCCCTTCCATCCAGCTGTCGTGCCCGTGAAAACCGTCACGAGGGGACGAGTTATCGGGACGAGTATTTAAGGCATTAAGGCCAAGAAGAGTTGAACTCCAACTCGATACTTTTACAACAAGTTAACGATAAGTTTATTTTAGAAGTTACAAATTCGAGGCTTCATTGCCTCGAGACCAATCGCTACAAATTCTCGTCAAAGATTGGCGATTTTCAGTTAATCGGTAATTTTATACACGCGGAAGTTTTCCCCTCCCATGCGAATATAGCCTAAATTCCCTTCTGAAAGTTTCGACCAAAACACTGCTGCAGATGATCAAAATTCGTCTGTATTCATAAAAAATGGAAAAATCCATTAAAATTTCTCGATCATAAATCATTCCATATATAAAATCAGAAAAAATGATACGCCAAGAATAATAAAGCTAACGAATTAGTCATCCGAAATACCAGCAGTCAACGATTAGTACAAATCTGCTGTATGATCTCATCGACGAGTTTGAAGTTGGAGAGAAGTTGTGCATGAAATGGGATAATTTTTGTGTGGGTATACATACCCATTTGATAGTGTGGCACGTATTCGTACGAATAATCGTTCGAGAATGAAATGCTGCGAGAAAAGTGACACGCACCAGAGGTAAGCAGTGTCGATTTATTATTACAATGTGGAGGTAAAAATACATGTGTCATTGTATGAACAGCAGCAGCAGCAGCAGCAGCGGGAGGATGTGGTAGGTAAAATGGAGAAGGGGTAAGGTAACGTTGAGCATTTGTCAGCATCCGAGAAAACCGATCGCAGCATAATGCTAGTTTCTTGACTGTAAGTTTACACCTTTTGCTACTTCGAGCGCTTATTACAATAGACTTGTTTAAACTATTGAATGTGTATACATAAATATTCTGAATGTACGAGCATAGTTTGTCGAAGCATATGCATGTGGTAGTACTTCGATGTATTTACGCGTGCAAAGTTTCCTGAGCGATTGTGCACGCGCTTACGGTTCTAGTAAACAGCATGAGGAATCGATAAATAAACGTGCTAAGGTAACAAACTGAACTGCGTGCATGTTTTTTATATCGTGTGCAAAAAAGAAACGAAACGTATAAGGCTGTTTGAGCGTGATAAAAGTGCGATATTATGCTGCCTGTGGCATTTCTTTTAGTCCATTTATAGACTCGGGAGTTGAGTGCTCGGGCTCGTACGTTGAAGTTGTGAAATTTTCTGTTTTCTTATTTTTTTTCCTCTCGACTTCAAATCGATGGGAACTAGCTCCGTATTTTTTTTTTTTTTTTTTTTTTTTCCATGAACGTGTCCTATAACTTCGATAGCTGTTTCGACTCGGACGATTTTCGGATATAGAAAAAAGTTGAAGGGCGGTGAATTATTTTTTTATGCGATTATGGGAAACGGTCCGGAGGTGTGGGGATTGCAAATTGATTGAATAATCGTGCTTCGTGTCAATTTTTGCATTTGTTTTTTTTTTTTTTTTTTTTTCCATTCATTAATACTTCTCGTTGTTGGTGAGATTTTGTGCAATTTTTTCTCAGTTTTGCGGTGAACATTTTTTTTTTTATTGTCCGAGTATAAAGAAGGAGCGAAAATGGGTTTCTTAGGAGAAAAAATCTACTCGAGTTTTTACGCGAAGAGGCACAGAGATAAAAAGACATGCAAAGTCGACCGGACATTTCTCCTTCTCGTCTCACAATGGGAGGCCGGATTTCTTTTTGTCCCGTCTTACAAGTTGCCCTGCTCTTTCTAGCCACGAAACCAACCCCTTGTTCTTCGCATTGTGCCGGAATTACAAATTTCGGACTCTTTTTTTCGACGTCGTTGGCGTCTTCGACCTTCTTCCTCTTTCCTTTATTCTCTCGCTGCGCTCTTTCTTATACTTTACTGCTGCGCTATGCCCTGCTCGTAACTTTATTGTGTCGAGGGTGATTAAGAGCATCGTTTCCCAGGCTTCACTCCGGCGTGGGGAGAAATCCTTTTAAAGCTCAACTGGATAATGTTTTTCCTCAATTCTTGAAATACAATTTGTCAATTATTTCATTCGGCGATAAGCTATCGAAAGGGAGAATCATGTCGTGTGTGGTAACCTCGGCACAATATTTTTTTCGAAATAGCAAATGTTCGAGTTCATTTAACGACAAACAATAAAAATGAATTTATAACGTAGCGAAGAAAACGGGTGTTTCTCGAAATTTGTATTTAACAAAGATCGACGAAAAAAAAACGAAAAAAAAACTCACAAAATTTCCGAATGTTTATTTTTTCATAAAAATATCATATTTCTCTGAGCGAAGATAAAAGTGTCGAGAACTCGTTAAAAACTGGTAAATAAGGCGTGAATTCAAAGAGCCTTTAAGGATGACGCAAGTACCTGTCAACCGACTGACCAAACGAGAATAAAAAAACATATTTGAGCACAAAAAAACGGTGCTTAAGGAATTTGTAGATGTACTTAAGAGAGTGCTGGATCGGTAAAGTCGTGCTTGGGCAAACCAATCGGGAATAAAACGTCGATTGGTTATATAGAATAGTCAGCACGTGCGAGAAAAGGTTGTGTGTTACGAAAAGAGCGCTGGTACATGAATGGACTCGCTGTGGCTCTGTATGGGCTCTCGCCTACAGACGCGTATAGATGTATAGAAGGAGATTTCCGAGCGTTTAACCTGCGGTTTAATAGACTGTAAACGCGCCACGAATGGGGCTGTTACGACGAAATTTAATGGTCAACAGATAGGAGCCACTTTCTCCCCTTCCCCGGAGCCGTTTTCGGCGTTACGATAGAAGTGGACTTTGAGCTAGCCGTTCTTCGTAGTTGTCTTTTTAACGATCCAAGATATTGTTGGTCTTGCCTAAATTCTGACCTCGACTCGTCAGGCTCCTTCGAACGTATTTTCCCTCATTTCGCTATTTTTTTTATAAAAATTTTTTCCAGGCTCAAGAAAGCAAAACCGAGTCCAGAGTAGTAGGTGGAAGGAACCAATGAAAAATTCTACTTACACTGGGTCGAGCGTGGCCGCGCGGATTAAGCTGCCAGGGTACCGTCGTTGGCTGAAAATGTTCTTTTCCCCAGGAACCGCTGTCGAAGGGGCTCTCACCGATGTGTCCCTGCAACAAATTATTCAATGGCCTTTCAACGATCAGTCGTCAATTTAGTTCTCATCAATTCTTTCATTAAGTACTTTTTTTTCTACTATAACTGCTGTCACTTCCGTTGACGAAATGACCCTCGATGCCCCCCCCCCCCCCCCACCCCGCCCCACCCCACCCCTCTTCCCCAAGGGAGGCAGCCCTCTCGTGAATTTCTCATGGCTTTCTCTCGATGCAGTAAGTTTTTGTTGATTTTATTTTCGTTTTTCATAATATTTCAGTGTTTTTCGTATAAGGGAATATCGCGGATGGAGATTCTCCCAGAGTTATATAACCTGAAGTGGAACCACCCTCGGAGGACTTTACACCCCATAAGCCTTATTTTTCTTTTAACTTCACTTCTAACCTAGAAAGATCTTTTGGAGTGCGAAGAAAAGCTCTCTCCGTGCACGGCGACGGTGGCCCACGCGGACGTAAATCATGCGGTATAATGAGAACGCTTCGTCTTCGGGTTGGACCAGCCGAAGCACCCTCTCCCCCTCCCAGTCTCACGTCCGCTCCGACTTTTCTCGAGTTCTTTTATATATCATATTATTCGTGGGAGCTCACCGTGTATATGTCGTGAGTATCATAACTATGAAGTGGATAAAAATCGTATTTATGCATCTTCCAGATCGCACTGGGAATAAAGGGAGTGAAATTCAATGAATACGAAAAATTATTAGTCACTGGGGCTTGATTCGTCACGAAGAAATGATGAAAATTTCATTTTCAATACAACTCCGCAAATGAAATGATTAATCGATCGACAAGGTCAATCGGACAAAGTCAATGTTCGATGATTCATCAATTCACATAATTATTCGACGTTTTCCTCCGTTTCTTGTGATGCCAACAGTGACTTTTCATCTGCAGTTCAATAATGAATTAAATATCTTGGGAAAAAGAATGCGAATACACAGGAGAAAATAATTGAATATGTTCGCGATTGTTATCAAATTTCGTAAACGATGTGCAGAGGCTCGATCGGTTATTCGTCTAATTAAGGACTGGGAAGAAGGGTGATGGTTTTCGACACTCGAAAATCCATAAATATCCATGTTAGAAACCGTCGTCTCGATTCTAAGCTTCTCCCCGTTGACACATTCGACGGGAGATTCACAACAGAAACGTCATTAGGATCTCGTATGCCGCCTGAAATTTCAGCTAAAATTAAACACCGATGAGGGCGTATTAACGTCGCGAATGTCGAAGCAGTCACATCGTGTTAGCTCGCTACTCGTCAAAGAGATATCACGTTCTGTAATATCAACGTGGCTTATATATCCTTCTCGCGATTATACGAAGGTGCTAGATTGCTTGATAACATAATCTCATTCGTTAACCAGCAAGAAATCGAATAAAATTTTGCGAATTAGAGTTTATACGATAGTGAGGAGAATCCTCGAGGACAGTTTCTAATTCCGTGTATCCAAGGCGATGGGAATATAGCAGGCCGAGTACGCGAGTTCACAAGTATATAAAACATCGTATACGAGCTAGAGTATAGTCAAGTTATCCCGCGTAGGATTGGTCAACTCATTCATTCGTGTTGACACGTTCGCTAAGACGTGAGCAGTCGATCAATCACGAATTCTTAAAGCTCTTTTATAAACACACTTGTTTGGAGTATTGCAGCGAAGGAAAATCTGACCAAACCGAAGCTCGTGTTATCTTTCAATTTTTATTTTACAGTAAGAAGGAGAAGAGAATAAAAACTTATCATTTTAATTTTGACTATTTTAAGTTCGACTGAAAGAACGACAAAGAACGACTTCGTATGACCAAAAGAGTCTCAACTCGTCAAATGGAATACTTTGGACCAACGGTCGAGAAAAACGAATTCCATTAAAACAGAATTGATTGAACTACAGCTACGTCATTACAAGAATGATGCAGTGACACACTTTTAGGAAATGCATTCAGTCAAAAATCTTCAATACTCTTGTTCCCCTCACAGGTCTGTCGATCACACGTATACGCGCTTTGAGTATCGCGTACGCGAACAAACAGACGGAGGAGTAAACATCGAACGGTGCAGCAATCGTGAAAAGCAGCAGGTTCGAAGTCAAAGAGGAAAGCAGAGTGAAGCTGGAGCAACGGTTGTCATTCCATTTTCGTTTTTAAAAGTTTCTTAACTCATCGTGCATCTGCGGACGAAGATCGAAAACTGCTTCGTTTCTGTGAAACTCGTTATTTTTGAGACAGTCTGTACAAATGGGAATTTCGTGAAGAGGAAGACAAGAGAATAAGAAAAATAAAGGGAGAGTAAGAAAATATTGAGCGGATCGTGCCCTCTCGTGTGCAAGTGTCCGGAACCGGTCAGAGGAACTTGACAACCAACAGTTGGACACACACACTCGCGTTACGTGCTTCGTGGGTCTATGAGATGCTGAAGATTGTACGAATATAATGTGTCCACCTAGCTGTGCGCAGAATGCTTTATTCGTACGCGCGACAAAAGAAAACTCGTGAGCAAACAAAACATGCAAACAAGCGTTAAAGACTGCGGATGCTGACATATCTTCGTGTACATCGACTGAAATCTTAACGTGGTCATGGAAATAGTGGAATTGGTGCGGACACACATCGCGGGCAGTTTAAAAACACTTTGGAAGGAAGCAACGTCGAGAGCCAGCGTTTATTTGCTTTCTTTATTTTCCTGGTTGCGATCACGATTATGTTTCGAGTTCCTGGTGAATAAATGCATCCTGACACGCGTGATTTCTGCGTAGATAATGGAAGGGGATGCAGAGGTGTGAGGCTCCGAGAAATTCTCACTCTCGAGGTTCTTTAAGAATTCGCGAGGCAAGCCCAGGCAGTGTATTTGCCAGGCGTACTCGTGGGCTTGTAATTGGCAATATCTATCGAATTTTAAAATAAATCTCTGTGAGCCTCCCGGGGGATGGAGAGAAGGAGAAAGAGGAAGAAGAATACGCGAGGTTCGATAGGGCTGCGCGGAAGGCGGCGAACCAGGGAGGGTGAGTCGTTAGGTCTTCTGGAGGGAGTTTTGTGCTTGGCTCGTGGAGCAATAAAACATGGAGTAGTATCGCAAACCCTCCGAGACAAGGGCCGACGCACCGTGCACTTAAATACGTTATCTTATCGTCGAATTAGGTCGAGCTACACCGCTGCTTCGAGCACACGCGCGAGAGAGTTTCAAACGGAATTAAACAACCCCCGCACGACGTTCTGAGAAGCCTGCCCCATGTACGCATCTTCCACTCACTTTCTATTTTTCGTATTTTCACGGTAATGCGAATGAGTGTACGCGCGGCGAAATTCGCGACCTTTTCTTTGCCGAACTGTGATTTCGTCCCTACAAATATGCACGAAACTCAAACCCCCGAGTTAAGGGCGCAACGGTGAACGGGGTTAAAGATGTCTCGCTATCTCGCGTGCCTCGAAGTAATCGGAGGATTCTTGTATCGCTCGGATTCCATGGATAGGAATAACGGTAACGAAAAATTCTTACAAGTTTCCTGCCTCCTCGTTCAACTCAAACATTCGATGCGCGGAGAAACCTGTTTGCAAGTATTTTGACAAGATGTTTTCGTGCTCCACTTGAGATCGGTCTTTTTCGTCGAACTTTTGTGAAATTATGCTTGAAAAGATAATCCGAATAATTTGTCATTCATAATAAATTGTTTAGAGGCGTGCTGTGTATGCGAAAACCGGAATTGCAATCCCCCCAGGTTCGCGTGACGTTGGCCATCCTTAATAATTCCGTTCTTTTGTTGCAATGTTTAGTTTTACCGCAGCAGACAGTAGCCGCAGGAGACAATAATTGCTTCTCACTTATGTATACGTGTTTTCTCTCGGAGGCAAACAAAACGATGTATAACACGTCCCCATTGTCTCATAACTGCAAAAATAGAATGGGAAAACAGCCGAGTGCAAGCTGTTGAATCGACGCTATTGATTCGTAATAGAAATTAATTGTTTATCGTGCGACAGTCTCTCGAGTCTTTAGCATAACGATAACAATTATTCTGAAACGTATTACAATCGATTAGCCAAGTGGGGAGAGGGGCGAAAATAAAAGCTCTTATTGGCTGTGGCGTTTTAAATGTTTCGCGAACGTTTTATCCGATCGATACACACACGTGGCGCGGTACGTAACGTTTGCTCGAACACTTCGTGTCCACAATTTACATTTTTCATTCCTTGTTTATTGTATTTACTGAATACACACGCTACGATTGCACCCACGGGAACATTTTCTTTCGATATTCCGTAGTTTCTACTTTCAATGCTGCAGTAGGTTCAGGTAACTTGTCAGTTAACGCTGTGCTCAAATTTTCACTCGCTTCGAGACGTGCCCTGAAATATTGTCCGAATACGAGCTTGGATAGCTGATTCGAAAAGAGCTTTTTCAACTCAAATTCCATGAGAAAATTCTCATTTTCTAGAGACTTTTTCAATTATTTAATTTTCTTCATTGTTCGATTAAACAAATAAAGGACAGAGAAGAAAAATCAACGGAAGATGGAACACTCGCGCTTTGTTTCCGTATTCCAAAAGGATCTTTCGCCTCTCAGACTTAACTCAACAGACGTTTTTTCGACCGGAGCGTTGCTCGACATATCTTCGTGTGTGGATAAACTCTTTCACACGTTTGGCCATTGGTAAATAGTCCAGAGTAAAAAAGACGTGAAAAAAACACAAGAAGGAAATACGACGAGGCTAAAGCACGCTGGGTATAGATATAGACACAAACAGCGTCGATGCTTCCCCTCCGAACCCGCGTCTGACGCGTTGTCCGTCCAAAAATAAGCGCGTTGTTTATTCACAATTAAGCCGGATGCTGGTGTTTGCTTTGGAACAAATTGTTTTGTTCGGTTTGGTCGAGGCAACGCGGAAAGTAAGGAGGGACATGAGAAAATGAGACAGAGCTGAAACGTGACAGAGTACTTACGCACGTGAATAACTTATTTTTCTCTCATTGAACACGCATGTGTATTTTCGTGCCTGCTAACTTTCCCCATCCTCGACTCAAGTGTCGAAAGTTTACACCAATTCCAATTTCAGTGGACAGCGATGAAAAAATAAACAGATATCTTTTTCAGAGTATCATAGAAATTGTACGTTAAAAAAGTGAACACGGATTTGGTTATTTAAATTAATTTCGGTTGTCATAGGATCCTTGATCAAGAATCTTACTGAAAAAAGAAAAAAAAAATTATATGACTCATTCATCTCCGTCGATGCTATTCCATTGACACGTTCACTGAATTTTTCATTTGTTTTAAACGTTGAAATTAAATTGATTGGTTCATCGAATCAGTGGAATAGATTCCATGGATTCGTGGATTGATTTGTAATTTTTTTCTCATGATTTTAAGAGTGTGCTCGGTCGATCTTCGTTTTCTTCGGTATTTTTTTTACTTTTCATTTTAGAATTGTCCCAAAGTTTCTGGTCAAACGATTCAGTTATTCTGTTCTTCAAATAAATGTTTTTTCTGTCCACGAACGAGTGTTCACTTCATTTTGAAACTTAATTTTATTTGGGTTTGTTGAATTAAGCATGAGATTTTGACACCGAGCTCTGGTAGCGGAAGATCCATGTTTATCTCTAGAAATTGTTAGGAACCTTAGAAAACATTTAAAATCGACTGAACACTGGCCAACTCTGAGCCTCACTTGGCCGATGTTGAGCCGATTGTGAATGTTTTCTAGGTAAAGTGTTTAGTCCCCATCACCCTCGAAACGTCGTGTTAGTTTCTCCCGGTTCTTCGTACGGATCGTTCTAATTTACTTAAGAGGACAAGGAGTACTTAGGAACGGGAGAAGCGAGCAGACGTTGAGAAAGAGAAAGCGAGAGACGGTAAAGTCTTTCGACGCCGGTAGCTCGTTCGTTTCTCTTCTCAGGAGATTTCCTCGCTATGCCCGAAGGGTGAATCGAGCCAACTCTCACAATTACACGCACGCTTTCACGTGGCTATATGAACGTGCATAGGCACAACGAAGATGAGAACGATCTTACTGTTAATCTTGATTTAATCCTTGACAAGCGCTTAAGCGTCCCTAAACTGGTGTTAAATCGTTCTACGTCTACTACACTCGTCGAGGTACATATCTTCGTACCCTTCCTCCTTCCCTTGCGTCTGCAATGAATGGGACCTCGTCGTTAGCTCGCGTTGATTAAATTATGCTCAAAATCTTTTCCGAATTCTTCCATTATTTCCGTTGCGATTCAATTTTTAAACGGCCGATAGTAATCTTCCTTTTGAATACAGATTTAACCCTCTCGCGTCAAATGAGCCTCGTCAGACTTTCACACTAGCAAGAAAATCGTAGAAAACAATTGAAAGCCTTAGGAAACATCGATTGATTCCATAAAAAGCAGAAACTTCAGAGCGAAAATGAATAAAATATAATAGTGAAGTAAAAAAAAATCGAAGAGGTCGCAATCGAAAGAAAAAAAATAAAAAATACTTCAACTTGCAGTATTCTCCGAACTACTGTAATGAATTCATTATTAAAGAAAGAAATTTTTGAAAATTTTCGAAAATCGCTCAGGTATCGCTGCCGCGACTCTCGATAATGAAAATACTAACAAACATATTAATAATGAACTGCGAAATGAAAATTAAAAATTTAACAGTCAAAATGATCAGGATCTTTGATATGCTCGTTTGAAAATTGCGTGAAATAAATTTAAACGATCGTAACCAAATAAACAGAGGACTCGCGCAGTTTTCGAGGCAATGGACACGAAAGGCCCTGTGGATTCGCACTCCGAAGCTGTTTCTCATTCGCGTAGAAAAAAAAAATTGTTATTCATGCAAGAGGTACGCAATACTGACTCTCCCTCTGGCGGTGCGTCTCTCTTGTTTCCATGAATCTCCAAGAGGGAAGAAAAGAGCAGGATATAGAGGGGTTGAAGTATCATATTTAATTTTTATTATATCAGCCGTTGTATGCATCACCGTCTTCCGCCAAGGAGAGTTGCGTTCTTTTCTCGTACTTTTGGCCACCGGAATTCTGGATCCTGAGAACGAGAGATCGAGGGGGTGGTTTCCAGTAGCCTTACACTGTATATCCAGTCCATACCCGTAACAACAGGACTCGTGGATGGTATATCTATATTCTGTGGAGTAAACGGGCACGGGCTGTATGTAAATATAGCGTGATACATTGGATACTCGCTTATAAACACCCCATTTTTATTCGAGTAACGTTTTCGCAAGCTATACCGACCATCCCGCGTCTCGAAGCATCCCCTCTACGATACAACGACCCTCGACCCACTCCAAAGAAGTATCGTGACCGAGAGAGCGAGAGAGAGAGGGAAACACGAGGACCCACCCCCGAATTTCGACCGTCAAGTTCTTTCGCGAACGCGAAGAAAAAAAGCATCCGCACCAAAAGGCAGGGCTTGCTCCAACCACTCGAGCCTTTCCCACGATATTAAGCCCGGAGACCTCTTTTTCATGCTATTTAGCACCGATAACGATAAGAGAAATGGATGATAAAAATTCCGAAGGAAATATAAATAAAAATAAAAACGGCACGAAAGGGATAAAGGATTTTCCAGTGAGCTCTCGGCTACGGTGTCGACCAGAGAGAAATGCGATTGGCATTCCATGGAAAAAAAAAACAAAATCCAAAGGACTCCAATTGAATTTGGACGGATCCCCCGGTTTACTCTGGCTTACGCAAAAGAAGCCTTTTGCAAGTCGCTCTTTTTTCATTTTTTCCCCTTTTGGCATGGCGTGACACGCTTTGTGCTCGCGCTTCTTCACTGATTGACGCCTGAATTTGACAGAGGGCTAACAATCCCTGTGCCGGTCGTCCTGCTGTTTCTCGATTGCAGAACCTTTTTTTCGCACGAGCTGTATTAGGCGACGGTCATTCCAAACTCGAGCCTCTTCAAATATTCCTGATTTCATATGCTCGCGTTATCCCATTTTGTTTACGTTCGACGCTTTTTTTTGTTTTACGTGTAGAAAAGCTCCATCCGGTGGATGCTTCTCCGTTAGCAAAAAAATCTTTCGATGCAAATTTAGAAAGGAATTTGATCGAATTCGTAGGTTGATTTTTTTTTTCATTTCTCATTCGTTAACTCTATTTGAATATGAAAAATGTTGTTGTAACGATTGTTTTGACTGGTGTTGGACCCTCGAAATAAAGTTTCCAAGGCCGAGGGATGCTGCTGGGTACTGGTGCGAAATTTACGGCAGTGAAAAATTGGTTGTACGACTCCGAGGACGCAACGGACGCAAAGTTAGATGAAGAAGAAAAAAGGAATAAAATAACGGAGAAGAAAAAAGAGTGCCGTTTCCCCGGCAGTCGGCTTAACGCGATTATTTATTATTTCATACGGAGGTTTTTCTTTAGCGTCGATAACGCGGAGGCGTCGGCTGCTGAATTAGCATTTTTTTGTTGTTTAAAAATGAAATATACGAAGCTTCTCGCGAGAGTGTCCCGAAGCCGGAGAAAGTATCTGGTGTATAAAAAAACGTATACACGTGAGAAAAGAGAGTAAGGACAAGTGAGGGGTCGAACGAGGGGGTGGAAGGTTGAAAATCGCATGGAAAACGTGCCTCGCCGTGCAAGGAGTCTCTCCTTCTCTCTGATCTCCAAATAAGTGAGACCATGCTCTTCGGAATACGAAATCACGAGGCCGCAAACGTCGAAGGACATTGAGCTGACTGCAAACCTCCCTTGCCCCCTTTCACAGTGCTCCGGACCAGTCCGACAGTTGCTAATGCTCACATTTTCAACCTAATTTTACCTCGTTCAGCGTGTGGGAACAAAAATTCTCACACAAAAACAATGAAGAACCGAATTTCGTAAATTTAATGAATGAGATTCGGATAAAATACCACAGGAATTTGCGATTCCAACTGTCAACTAATCGTACACTTGAGAAATAAAATATTTTTTCATCCAAAGTATGAACGATGGAAGAAAGGTTCGACAAGATTCGATCAAATGAAAGCTCAAGAATATCCAGTTGGAGAAGTTTTGTTATTATTTAGAGATGAGAACGAGGCGAATATCTAATCGTAGTAACGAGGGCGATACACGTAGCCTCACCATCTGGCTCGACGTTTTATCATCCTCTCTTTGCATTCATCGGTTACAGGGTCGGGATTGTTTCAGACACTCGAGAGATTTCGACTGTGGAGCACACGAACGAAACTTCGTCGGTGATCGTCGGGGTGGGAAAAGCACGCGTACAATCATGTAGAGAAATGGAAGACCAAAAGTGAGGAAGAAAGGGCGAAATAGAGGGAGAGAGAGAGCGAAACGTAGAATCCACGTTTGAACGTGAAGCCATGTAAAATCTGTGAGGTACACAAGCGGCTTTCGTCGCTCCTAAACCCGCACCAATTACAAACACTGGTGGCTTCTCCATTCTCGATGTTAACTAAACACTAAATACTAACGATAGACATTGCAATCGCGAGAGGCCAACTCTCTGATACTATAAAGCCACGCCTGGAATACAGCACTTGGCTTTTCAGCATTGTACATACTCTGTTTATATTACCAAAACCAACTGGTACTGCTGTAAACGCACGTACAGGATCAAGGACGTTTAAGCGTCTCCCTCGTACGCCCTCCACTCTCTCTCTTTCTCTCTCTCTCTCTGCAACTAGAGAAAATTCTCATAATCATGGATATCCAGAGCTGTTCGACCTCCTGTAATACGAGATCCATAAATTGACGAGATTCGCGACTCCGAAATCGAGGTTAATTCTGAGCTCAAACTTTCCAATGGTTTTACCACTGTGTCAGCACGATGGTCGACCACGACAATTTTCGGTTATCTTGAAGTCTCTGCGAGGTTCGAGTGACAATAATCACCGCGCAAATTTCGATCGAACAGAATGACAATAAAATTATAATCAATAAGTATCTGGAATGATGATAAACCAAAGTAATCACAACCACGCCTAAAGCGATTTATTGGAGCTCCGTTGAGGTTTCTCGTACTGCGAAACTCGTGAATTGCAAGATTCCGTGTTTAGTCGATCTAATGGATGGTATTGGTGGTACGCATGCAATACAGCTCGATGCATATGGAATCGAGTCGGAGGATTCTTGGGCCAGGAGATTCAACCATCAATTTGGGAGGATTGAGGGAGTTATAAAATCTTGCACGAGATAAACGGATTGCAGAAAAAGTGAAGATTTTTCGGACTCCTTTTCTCATTGCACTTTCGAAATCTGCTTTTTTTTCGATGAAATACGAAATTTTGAGGCTTCCTGTAGAGTGGGTGAGCGACGATAAAAACACGCTCATTAAAGTAACGATGGCAAAATTCTCGGAGGTGTATTGCACCTTGAAGGGAAGAAGCCAGTAGTTTTAAGGGCATTGTATAGCGCACCGGAGTGTAACCACCCTTTCGCCCCTCGCGACACCCTCGCGTTCGAGAACTCTCGAGGCAACCCTCGAAGCAACAACGCCGCACCCTCGCGATTCTAGTGTTAAATCTGCGGCCTCCTTTCCTATTACTATTACACATGCTCAACTTCTACAACCTGCACCTTTACAATACCTTTGCTCATCGCACTTGCCACATTCCTCTCTCGACCGCTGAACTCTGCTATTACATTATCTTCGAGGCGAACCCGGTCTTCGTTCTTCAATGAGTTCTCTCATTACGGTTCTCCGATCTTTTCAAGGTCGTAAAACCTTCAAGAGGTTCTGCACCAAATTTAGCCCCTTGTAGATGACAGACAATTTTTTTTGGGATTCGTCAAAACCAAAATGGTTTATCGTTCAAATTGAGAACCGAGTCCAGATATTTGGGGTGGCAATTTCGAAAAATTTATTCATCGAGCTGCACGTGATTGGACACACTCGTTTCAACTCGTGCTTTCGTTTCATAGCGAAAGTGCTTGAATGATATTTAAGAAAAGATGCTACGTCGCGAGTGTTAGAAAGGGCAGTTGAGCGTTGGGGGAACCTCGCAATTTTGTTTGGACATCAAAAACATCGATTTCGGTCGGCTGCTCGGGGAGAGTTCACGTTTCTTCGTGGGAGCTTTGACGGGGCGATCGTTTAGCTGGCTTTTAATGAGACTCTTTTCTATACTTGTGTTAGAGGTCGGGGGAGGCAGGGAGATAAGTCTAAATAGTGTTGGCAAAGCTCGTTTCGGCGATACGGATCAGCGGCGTCGATCTACCCAGCCGTGCATTTCACGGACAAGCCCCGTCGACTTCGTTGGATATAGAAGAGAAAGGGATTTGGAATATCGCGCTCTCGGTACCGCCACTCTCCGCGGCTTTGTTCTGGTCCCGTGGGCGCAACGTTTGTTACAAACCTGGGTGCCCAGCAAACCACCTTCGCCTTCCCAAGTTTCGGCTAGACCGGGACGAGCACGGGATCTAAAGTTTCGTACAAGTTTAAGTTTCCCCCGCGCACGAGACCTCGAACGATGAACGTCTCCCTTCGACCGTTTACATCCACGCCATCCTCGTTGTGCTGCTGCTTCGTTGCCTTATTGCATCGCTTTTTCCTTCATTCACTCCCGCGTCGTCATCCTCTTGCCATGATGACCTTCAAAAGATCATCGCTGCGGTAGAGCTTTCAAGGCGGTGCAATAACGTTCCCATCATTTGACAGTCTGAGCCAATTGCTCGTGGCGAGATCCGTTTTACTAAATTTTTACGAAAACCCCGGCTAATGAGGGCGAATCAAAGTCACGGATCAAATGGTTTTTTTTAAATTTCATTACTCCTACATACAAATAACAGAAAAAAATGTCTTTTCCATGCTTCGGTTGTTTTCGGCACAAGCAAATGAAGCTCTTGAGTTGAAACGCTCGAATCCAGTGATGACAAATCTTTGTGCACTCGTTCCGAAGCGGGTAGAAAATAATGAAAAAGTTTGATAGCGATGTGTCGTGAATATTCACGTGATTCTTCTATTTCCGTTAGGAATGAATCTTCGACGTGTATGAAGGAGGAGTAGAAGCAGGGAAGGGGGGAATATAATATAGGGAAGAGAACGAGAAAAGGAAAGAGGAGTGAGTGTCCAAACGAATGTACATGCCGCGTATTATTTATAGGTCGAATGCATTCTGCCTTGGTAAATTCGGCTCAGGTCAACCGACTCGATTCTCCGTGCCTGGGCAAGCGAGAATCTTGCAACAGCGAGGCTGCTGACTTATTCTGGCGCTTTGATGCATAATTCAACCGCGGGTCACCGCAATAATAATACTCCGATTCCGCGCAATTTGTTTCGCCACTAAAGAGAGAGAGAGAGAGAGTGCGAAGAAGTAGCGAAAATTGAGTGAATGCTTGGTCGCGGGGATGGCGATGGTTCACCTGGCGAACGTCGAAACTCTGTGGTGACGAATATACGTTGAACATTAATCTTGTAACCTTTCCAAATAAACTTTTCCCGATGCTCCGTTGAGAAAAGACAAAAGTTATAATTAACGGATCTCTCGTGGCCGCGAGAGGCGTCTCGCGTTTCACTCATTTTTCACTTTCTCTTGTTAACCTACAGAGAATAATTAGCGATAAATAACGTTGATCAACATTGAAAATAGAATCGGGGCTACGCGTTCTCCAGGTCGCAGTTTCACCGCATTTTCAATTGAAATCCGTTCCAATTTACTTGTTGTCCCGCATTCCGTCGTGACACGTAAATCCAAATATAACTCAGTTCACATCAAATAAAAGTCAAACTCGTATTCGTGCGAACGAAATATTTAAAGCGTATACTTTTGACCCGGTAAGGAGATATTTCACGAAGAAATCACAAACGATGCGCCGCGAAGCGATACGCGAGCGTGGAGAGATAAAATAGCCGAGCTAACCCAAAAAATATTGGAAAAGTCGAGGATATACGTGGCGCGAAGATCGAAGAGCGTTTCCACTGACGCGAAGCTTATTTATAATTCAGCAAACGTTGATCAATCGTATATACTGCGTACGCGCGGAAGGAATTTGGCGAAAATTGTTAGCTTGTTTGCCGATAATAGGTGGGTATTGGTTGGCTTTTACATTGATACATGCCTTCTGCATTTATCTTTTAGTACGAATAACAAATGGCACGAGAATAGCAAAACACGAAAAGCAGTTTGGTGAGGAAGTACTCACGCCGGTGGGGCCGGGCTACGAGGGGAATGGAAAGGGAAGAATTATTAACAGACACAAACACACACTCGATCGTTTTGCAGGCGCATTATTACGTGTGGTTTTGAGGCGGTTACCGTTTTAAACCCTCAACCCATAGGAACACCTTGGTTTATCCTTCGGGGCTTCTTCGCCAAGGGAGTATCGTATCCAAGGTATACGAAGCGTGTGCGAGAGAGAGAGAGAGAGAGAGAAAGAGAGATTTCGTAGCCAGCACACAGGTAACCGGTATACCTCTGACTCTCTTTCGACCTTCCCACCCCGAAAACGCGGAGTATACATTCGCTTATAAACGAGGTTGATACGCGGGGAGGATTTCGGGGCCTTCTAATTGTAGGCATATTTGTTGGCAGGCGCTATTACGAGGTACAATTATGCATTTGAGTAATAACGCCACGCCGTAGCTCTGTACACTCGCTTATACAGCTGGGAACACATTTGACAGACGGAAAACTACACACGAGTTCATGTAGGGAGGAAATGAGACAGAGAGCAACGAATAAAAAGCAAGAGAGCTGCGCGGAGAGAATGCTTCACCTAAACATTAACCATCTCATTCGTCGTCTCTGTGTGTTTACACACCTCAGCTATTATTACCTTCGTACCTATAACTCCGGCTGGCTCTGTTCGCGTTTTACGCCTGTACATGTGTACGTGTAACTAGCGGTACACAAAGTATATAATGCAGCATAGACGCGTGAAAGGGATAGACCGAGATGGGAAACAGCGGTGAGAAAGTGAGACGGACTGGCAGAGCGAGGAAGAGAGAATGAGGGAGGGGGAGAAAGTGTACACTCAAACCCCACATTATTTCGTATATTTGTACTCTTATCTATACACACGCGCGTTCATGACAATCGTTTGTCACTGGCACACCCTAATTATCAGGACTTCCCGTGACGCATTCTCACCCGCTATCTCTTCTCTTCTCTCTTTCTCGCTCTTCGTATCTCCTTCTCACTTTCTCCGGCTTTGAAAACAAGCGGCCCTTTCATTCACCATGCCCACGATACTTCCAAGCACATGTATGTAGACACAAGTACGACGCGTTATGCGTTCTCATACGGACTAGTCGACTCTTCGAAAGCGTGTAAAGTACCGAGGAAGATAATTGTCGGAAAACTGTTTCAGGATTAACTACTGCGCAACGAGTTTACTCGGGCCATTGTGGCCGCTGATGCTCTTAAGAGTACTTTGTCAAAGTTTTTTTTTTGCTGACCTTCCGTAAATACTATTAAGCAAGGAACACGTCATTTTAGCACGAGCTCAGAAAAGTTTTTTTTAATATTCTGCACGTCGATGTTTATTGCGGAGAAAATGATCGTAGCCGGGGAGGAAAAATAAAATGGATTTATACCTGGCACTATGAGAATTCACAACCCCCTCGACCAGCGCCCGAACAAACTCGCCTCGTATTTTCTAAATAGAGGAACGAGAGAGACCACCGTCGTTGATGACAAAATAGCGTGATTACGGGCCATCAAATAAACACTAGACTTACGGTTATTCCGCACCGCTGGCTTCTTCGAGCCCTCAAATTCCCTTCAGCTTCGTACACCGGTTGTTCTACAACCTTATAACCCTCTCGTCGTCGCAACCTTCTCTCAACACTGCACCGACGGAATTTTACCCGGTTTTTTACCGCTGTTTTATTTTACCGCTGCTCGGACGATCGTGTTCGGAAGAAATCTTCAACGTAGCTTTTCAAGGTCTTCGAATTACCGGGACTCAGATTTCAATTCGCATTTTCTTGAGCTTTCATTGAATCGCGGGTTCATTTTTTGTTACAGCGTGCACTGCCATGCCTAAAAACACGAGTGCATGCTTCTGAATGTATTTGTCATTCTCGTCCATGTCATTATTCTTAATTGGCTAATAATGAAATTATCGACTCGATAAAGTTTCCGAGCAGTGGTGTAAAATGTTTGGGGGGAGGAAATTTTGTGGCGTTGACGTTGCTGGCTGGCGATATACAAAACGGAGAAGCTTAATACGATTCTGGATAGCTGATGCGGTGAGGTCAAGGGTGAGTTTTCGCGGTGGGGTTACTTCCACGAGTCGTCTCGACGTCGACGTCGTCGTCGTCGTCGTCGTCGAGGGCTTTTAATTGCAAATTGGTGAAATAATTGAAACAACTCTCGTAAAAATAGTTGAAAACTCGTAATTCCCTCGTAAAACTTGAAACCGCAACGCACCATCAGCATCGCAACCATTAAGCTTTAACGCGGCAATCGCCAAAAGGGTGTATAGCTGTGTTTCGTGCGAGCTTTTCGGCTTCTTATTCCCCGGATTTTCTCACTTTCCCTCCCTCCTCCACCACGAGCCTCGATTTTCTCCAAAGGGTTGCCATCTTTTTCGGGGATAAGTCTTATCGTTTTGTGGTTGAGGCGGCGGCGAAATCACGATGAAATTGTACGAGAAAATACCGGATAAACGCTACCTTTACTCCCCTCGGATTGGCCCGAAATAGGATGGGGGAAATATGGATGAGCGCCTGTAGCGGAGATGAAAATGACGACCTTTCGCCACTTTTTCGAAGCTAAAAATATCCCAGAAAACAACTGGAACGATAATAAGCGAAGAGCAGCTCCATATTCAAAAAACGCTGCTCGACTCTCAAGCCATTTTCATTCCGGTAAAACTGAATTATAAATCCCCACTCATTTAATTAATTACTAAGCACTTTGTTCCGCTCCCGTTACGACGTTGGGGCCAAGTTCGAACAGTTATTGATATTTTTCAAAGGCAAAGAGCCATCATCCGGTTTATTATCAAATAGACACAAAAACCCACACACACGCAGCTACCCACGTGTATGTGAATTCATGAATATATAAAACTCGTGAAGGGTTGGATGAAGCTTGACTGTTCCTTCAACTCTCTCTCCCTCATCTTTATCTTTAATCTGCAAATTTCCCGCTATCCTATATGCCGTTTTCTGGGTAGCTCTTGCCCCAGCAGCGAGAGCTTTTCCTCAGGCGTACGCGAGAAAGAGCACACAGAAATCTGGTCCCTTCTTTTTCCCAACATGAGTAGAGCCCCGGAGCCATGTAGAAAACCAGAAAATCTCAGAGCGAGATAATTACGGTCGGAAGCACGCGGATATTATTTAACCAACGTTTCGTTGCAGAACTCTCGGTTAATATATATTTATACGAAGGGGTATATACGTGTATATTTACGAGTGAACGTAGCTCTCGAAAGAGAGAAAGAGTGGCAGAAAGGAGGAAAGGGGGTAAGAGGAGAGGAGTGGGCGGGGGGAGGGGGGGGGGGGGGAGAGAAGAGGAAGCTTGATACGCGGGGGAGCTCGGGGCAGAGAAGCTCGTGTTCTTACACGAACAGCAGAGAGATAGCCCAATCAAATATAACGGCTGGCGAGGGAGAGAAGAGTTTGCAATCCTCTTGCACACTTTCCATCCGCTAATATCGCGCCAAACCCCAGCACCGTCTAAACATCCCTCGCGCGTCTTAACGCGGTACAACATGCTTGCCACCCTCTTTTCACAACGTGAGAAACGCAACCCTTTCGTGAATGAAACATTTTGAGGAATTCTCATCCCGAGGATTACGATCCGCGCGGGGTTGAACGCGTAAAATGAATGTACGACGGATGGAAATGATTTTTTTCCATTATTCGCATGCCAAAATTATGCCTGCATTGTGAGAGATCCCTCGATTTATGTAGCTTACAATCGCGATCGTGTTCGACAAGATTTTTTCATGTCTTTCTCCTCCCATAATATTTCTAGATTCGAAATTCTCACACGAAATATTGAAACATTTTTTTTATGCTCGCTTGAATGAAGAATCGCTGTTTAATCAGAAATGCCGGAGGACTAGGTCGGAAGCTTGTGCCGCGACACCCCCCGCCCCTGCCATGTCCGTTGGTGGTCGGGCGCCTTTCTCGACGTTGTTTCGACGTCTCGTATCCTCGGGCCTATTGCAACCTCCCCCCCTCAACCCCTTTCCAACCTCCCGCGGAACTCTCAGGGATTCGGGAGTTTTTACTATTCGCCTTTCTCTCGCTCAGTCTCTCTCTCTCTCTCTTCTTTCCTTCTTCCTCTAGTACGACACTCTTACGGAACCGTCTTCCAGCCCCTAATGAACCCACCCATGAGCCCGCGCGGAATCCGACTCAATCTACTGCTTTTTTATTCCCTGGCTCTACTTCACTCTCTCTCTCTCTCTCTCTCTCCCTCTCACTTTCTCGCTCGCTTCATCCGTTTACTTCAACTCTTTAACAACGCTCGTTTCTCGCAACAATCGCCAAAGTGGACAAAGTTTTGATACCCGTTTCCTCCATCCTCTCTATTTCGCTCCCGCGCGACCTCCGCTTTTCGTGGCTCTGTCGCTATATTAGTGTTATTGTTATTGCTAGTTAACTCCTTTATCGCGTTTTCTCGACGGAACGCCACTTTTTCCCTCGAACGGCTCGACTCCCAAAAAAACTGTAATAAAAAGATTTATCCAAGGAAACAAATACTCGAATGGGGAACTTCAGTGGCTCTGCTTTTGGAATCTTCTGCCTAAAAGGGCTCGAGACGTGCCTCGTACCTGAAGAAATAGTGGATGCGATGATTAATACATGAATTTAGAAAAAAAAGCATCAGATATACGAACGAATAAGATAATTGAAAAATTTCGTTTTTTTTCCTGCGATATACGGATCCGTGTTTGTACGAACTTCTGTGAAGTGGTGGATAAATATATTAGAGAAATGGCACTCTAGAGAGCAGGAAAAAGCGCGCGAGAGAGAGAGAGAGAGAGAGGAGAAAAAAGTATTGTTATTATGCAATATAGAAAGAATGGGGAGCATGGTGGGGTTGAGGGCAACGGTTCCTATGGCTCTCAGCGAGCTCTCACAATCGATTTTAGATAATTGCAAAGCGTTATAGTATACGAGAGAGGCGCGGCAACACGAAGGGAGAATGGGAAAGAGAACGGGCGAGAGTTTGCCCAACGAGTGGATAGAAGCTTACGAGGAATGGAGAGAAACAGAGAGAGGCAAGAGAGAGAGAGAGAGAGAGAGAGACGTGGGAGTTGGGGAGGAATATGTAAAGTGTTTACGATCGTGCAACATGCCGCAGCCCTCTTGCACCTCCGTTCGATCCCTTCGTTCTACACACGTATGAGGTTATGGTATCTACATAACTGCTGTACATAAACGAATGTACGCTCATGAGCACGATTTCCCTCGCGTATAAAAAAAGCTCCGTTCGTCGCATTGAAAAAAGAAAAGAAAAGAAAACAATAAGAAATTCATTGAATGAAGAAGTTTTGCAATTGGATTCTATTGTCCGCTACGGAATATTCTTTGTTGAAGTGAAATTTTATTCGCTCAGGTTCAAACTCTTCGTAACCGTCTCGATTTCTAATGATTCTTCAATCGATTAATATAATCCATCGAAGATACGCATTGCCGTCAAATACACTGAAACATTCGACGGGAACGGCAAGTACGGGTGACCGCAACGAGATCTTCCGTCGTCCACGAAAATGAGCCGCCAGTATTTTTTTTTACCGGAGGATCGGCGGCCTGCGCGGACTCCCCTACGAAGGGGGCTCCACTTAGAAAAAGAAGGCAATTTGCCTGTAACAATATAACGTAATAAATGTGGGTGGAGAGCAGAGCTCCACTAAGAAAGGTGAATCGAGAGCAGGATCGTTGCGGAGATGAAGAAAACGATGGGGAGGGTGGGGGGCAAGAAGCTCGAAATTTTCCTCTCGTCTCGTCGTTCTAGACGTAAACCCAAGCACCTCCGATTCGCCATTACAGTTTGTAATGTACTTAGGTAACTTCTGTTTATACACCAACTTTTCTTAAGGTTCGCGCGAGCATACCCGCCGATATAACCCCAGCAGGCCGGGGGACGAAAGAAGAGGACCTACAAAACGGAACACAGCTTCCACAACCCCCTCGGGCGCTCATTCTCTCAGCCACGGTTATACGCCTCTCACTGTTTTGCCTCAACTCCCTGCCTGCCTCCCAAGAACAAACCACTCTCAGGCATTTTCATTTCTTGTCCCGCGGCGTTTCGCTCTGATATCATTTTTAATGTCAGGAAATTATCTCTACCACCTTTCACGCTCCGGCTCTCTTTCTCACTCCCTCAATTTCTTCCATTCTTTCTTTCTACTTAGCACTTTTTGAACCGCATGAATTTCGCCTCGTTTTCTAGGCGAAACTCTCTCCGAGCTCTCACCGAGTCGAGCCCTTGCTCGATACAGCAACGACGACGATAACGTCGCTGCTGGGTTCGAGATGATCGCCCAATTCTCGAATGCAAAGGAAAGGGGGATACTTTTTTTAATTGTGAAGCAGAAAATACATTCCGGAATTCGAGTTTTAAATGATCGCAGAATGTGACAAACCTTGGAGGCCAGTGTCCCTGTTCACTCACGTGAGGACGATGCTCCGAAACTCCAACCGGAAAAACTTGTGCTACGGTCGCTGTAAATGTAACGAAAAACGTTTTTTTTCCACTGAAATCTGATCTCATTCGATTCATTTAACGAACGTGGAGCAAAAGGAATTACCAGGCGAGTTTTTCCTCCAGCACTATTTTCATGTACAAAACGAGCCACATTTTTCCTCGACTGTCATTAAAACAAAGCTGCTCAACGGCACATCATATTTTTGCTTCTCCGGTCTCACAAACAGCACTGTAAACTTCGAACAAACTGCTTTACAATGTTGGATGAAAATCAGGCGATCCCCTTCCACAATTGTTCCAACTGGTTATTAAAATATAAACATAAAAGTGGAAAAAAAATGAGAATGCCCCGATAAATGATAATTCGAATGCACGTTTTTTTCTCCTCGACTCCGAGAGCCAGTCTTTCGATCGCAGCACCGTAAGAGCTTCCCTTCGATATACTCCAGTTCATTAACCCACGTACGATTATGCCTGGACTGGAGAGTAAAGCTTTCGCGACTGAGCGAATTATTCCTTCAGCACCGTTTCCACCGGTGTTATTTTCTTGTGGAACGAGATAGGGCTAACAGTGATAATAGCACGTTTGCATGTGAGCAGGGGCGAGAACTTCGAAGGTCGAGACGTGCGAGAGCATTAGTCGGAACCCTCTTGAATTGACAGTCTGGATTACAGGTTGTCCGACTGTCTTCTTTGCCGCGGAAAAATTATAATTTACCTTTACGGGAAATATCGAGTTTTCAAGAGCTCCGGAGGTCGCTCGTCAGCGCAGTGAAATCTGATGACGTTTGAGTCGAAGAAACGTTGTCTCCAGATGATTTTTCCGACTCGAGGAGGACCCAATCGTCATTGAAAGCTGAGTAATTTTCCTTCTTCGAGACAGCCTCCGAGGAGTGTCATTCGTTGGTACGAGGGATGCTCGTTTGCTCCGCTTTCCTTTTGACGCAGTCGATAGTTCGAACTTGACAGAGGAAAGGTCTCCGCGCGTTTATGTACCGACGTTCGTATATAGATAAACACGAGTACACTCATCGGAGCCTCGAAGCTTTGTTTTGCCTTTGTTGGTTGACGCGAAGCTTTAGAAATGGCATGGTTGAGTCACGAGGCGAGAGAGAGAGAGCGGCAGCAAAGGGGGTCGGGGAAACACATTCGGCGAGTACAAACTGCGTGCACATCAGGGCTGCGTCCCTCATAGCATATTCCCGATAACGATGGCACGCTAGTCGAATGCAACGTAAGGTACACAATAATTGGAACGAAACTGTGCAACTGTGCATACGAAGTCTCGATGTACTGTTGTTTTACAGACACGGAATAACTGAGAGGGGAGGGGGATGAAGGAGCGCGAGTCAAAACAAAACTGCAGTTTCTGTTGCTTTACAATACACACAACTATGGCAGAAGCCTGAAGCCTCAAGCTGTTGCACAAAATACACATTTGTGTGTGTGTGTGCGTGTGTTTGTACAGACGTGCACGTACACGGAGGCTCATCACAGTTAACGTTCGTCGAACACACCTCCGCACCCTTCGAGCCACGCTTGCCCTCGACGTTTCCACTGAATTTTCATTCCGACAGTTGCTAACTTTCTCTTTTATATAATACGAGATCAACAATCGCAGCTCGCTCGCGATCGCAGAAGTACAGAAATGCTTCGAGCGTCGAACCGAATGACATTTGCATTGAACGGGGTTCATCGATCATTTATTTGTTTGATGAACCACTCAATCGACAGGGGCGATCTTACGTCAAGCTCCGAGGGACGATTATCATTGGGAATGTCAATCTTCGGTTCCTTAACAGGAAAAACGTGGGCATTTGGTCCTCGGACTCCGCGCAGAGACCCGAAGACGGTTGACCAAGAGTTCTCGAATTCGTCCCGAGACCACGATCAATGGGAACGTGCGTCGAATAACTCGGAACCGTTGTCTCTATCCGGGTCGTTTTGTACAGTAGAAAAGTTGGGTGGAATGGCCGCTGGTAGAAAATTGGGATTGGGGTGAGTTGAGAAATCAAGAGAGAGAGACGAAAATGCCGAGTTACGGTAAACAAGCGATTGGCTGGGGCTTCGGGTTCCTCATCGGGGTTACAATATGCATACACGCAGAGATACGCGTGAAAGCTCGTTGACCATCTCTGATTGCTAATGAAAGCTAACGCTGTTATGCATATGGTAACCAGGATTTGAAAAAAAAAGACTTACCTCCGGCTGGCGGAGAAAGAGTGGCGACGAGGGATGACGAGGATGAGCAGGGTTAAGAGCAGGGATCGAATTAGCGTGGAAAGCCGCCCGCGTGCCTTCGGGTGTGCAACGTCATCGCTCGTCCCAGTGTTTTACCAGGGTCTATATCTCCGCGAGCTTTTTCCGACGATCCAGAATTCGTCCACGTCCAACCATCGCGCGCATACACACAACGTTTTTTCCTGTCTCTGCGTTAAACGGTCTCTATAGATATCCGGAAGTTTAGTTGGAAGCGCGTGGCTGTGCTCTTGGGACAAAGAGTTGTGCAAACACGAGAAAGAGAGAAAGGGTTCGTGGACGTCACAGGTTAAGGGAGGACGTAGCGGTGCTTGGGATGAGCAAGAGAGAGAGAGAGAGAGAGAGAGAGAGAGAGACGCCGGAGGATGACACGGCGACGGCCGCTTGGGCAAGTTAGCCGTCCGACCGTCAGGCACTTCGTTAGCGCTACCGAGGTCCTTTTTTGCTTGTTATATATCTTGCAGCTTACTTCCACGCTTGGCCCAACGGCACCCGCACGAGCTCGATGCTCATACGGAGATCAAGCAAAAACAATATTTCGCTACGAATTAATGACTTTGTTTTGTTGTACATTGAGCTCCGACGGAATTTCAACGGATGTTGATCGATGGTAAATAGCACGTTATTTCCTTCGAACAAAAACAACTTTGAAATTCTATGTCCAACGCGAAATTAACATCCGCGCGTGCATCTTCCACGTGTACAGCTCGTGCTTTAGTTGCAAATTTTGGGAGGCTCGATGCAGATGGCTATGCAGTGAGAAACGTGGGGTTGTATAATATTGGTTTGATAATCGATAGAATCACGTCATCGCGTGTTTCCTTAGCCCCACGCCACAGACATGCAGTTTCTCTCTTCCTTCGTACCTCTCACCCTCCTTTTTCTCTCTCATCGTGAAATATTTCACAAATCTTCCAAAACGGTGTTCAATTACTGTTGAGCGATAGCCGAAGCAAAAAATTGCTAGTCGATTACATGAGAATAGTTGAAGAAAAATTATGAAGAAAATGAAAAAGAACGATATTTTTGAATGAAAATTACTCAAGACGAAGCAGGCTGGAATATCTATTCAACTAAATATCCGATCGTTATCGCGCTCCACGGGATGAAAGACCAGCACGCAGTCATTTGCAATCGCGAAAGCCAAGTCGAGACGATTTTTGTTTGTTTGTTTGTTTGTTTTTTTTTTTTTTTTCCCCCAACAATGGAGAGAACAACGGTGACTGTCGATGCATCGCCAACTTTATCACGAAATACATATACATATTTTGATATCTCTGAGTGTATATATTATATACGTAACATGCGGCATTGCTATAAAGCAAAATGCACAAACAAACAAGGGAATGCCGGAGGCCACGAAAAAGGAGGAAAATATATAAAAGCTCGCGCATTAGTTGCTGCGTGAAAGCATCCGGGCTATGGTTGAAACGTGAAATGGAAAGTCGAACAAAGCGAGAGGGGAAGGGTGGAGTGAACCTTGCGAACATCCCGTATCATGCAGTTATGATTTATATACATGTGCATACACATATTTCGGCTAGTAGATCGATACAATTGTATGTTTAGGTACGCGAATCGATTGATGAGCCAAAAGGGGTGACTTTTTTATCCACACACATTTTCTACCCTTTCACATATCGAAGCCCAGTTTCGAATATACCTGAGACTCGTTAGCCTCGAGAAAATTCAAGGAAATATATTTTTTTCTCTCGTTACAAATCCCTTCATTTGTGCATCATTTGCGTGCATAGTTAAACAAGTATGATTCCCGCATTTAGAGAAGAAAAAAAGCATGGTTCGTTATCAGTTTTCAAAAGCAGTCGAAACTTTGGGTCGAAATTTATTTTTGTGCGATCGAAATTTATGAATTTATCCAGTATCCAAGGAGCTTCTTTCAATTTCTCGAAACGTAAATCATAGTTATAAAAAAATTAACAAAAAAAAATACAAAAAATTTGCGAAAATTGTTTTTATGATATAATGTGAATACGAGCACACGTTCCAGGAGCAGGGGATCCCTTCACCTCGCAAACCCCTTCGCCGGTTACGAGCAACATAGTGTGCTCCGCACACCTCATTCATCTCATTCACAAGCCAAAGAGAAAGCTCGCATTCGCGACCATTGACTTGGATTTTTTTCCCCTCTAAAACCATCCTATTTCTGGCACTCTCGCTCGGCCGCTCGTTCCAACCTGGCCGTTAAACAACAGAACTCGGAATAAACAAAGGGCCGCGCTACAGCAGTGAGCTTTTGCACTGGGAATGGATCGAAGCACATTCTCTTTTTCGTTCCTATACGTTTTCGTGCGTGTATATGAATGCAAATGAGATGACTAAAATGAAGCTGCATCAATGATGCATTAATAACGTTATTAATCCTGGTAATACATCAACAATGGAAATATCGATAAACGAAAAAATTCGATATTGTTTTGAGGGAAGTAACAACACGTCGATATTGATTCTCATGTTTTGCCTTCAACGAGAACCCGAGCGAGAACCCCAGGGCTGAATCTGCACCGTTAAATATTTCATTCATGTTTACTTTGAAACAGAAGATTCCCAGATACGCAACATTGTTGGCCCTTGTACTTCGTTAATTAATCCTTTTGTACCAAGTACAGGGATAATGTATTTGATTTTGGTGCTCGCTCTTCCGACCAAATCAAGTGAAATTTCGTTAAGAAAATATAAAAAAAAACCATTTTTCGAATAATTATTCATAGCCGAATGAGAAAATTTTCCAGAAGGACGATTTTTAGGTCCTCCAAAGTAGCGTTCCTCTCGAATACCGAATAAATTCGATGTACGTTAAATCCCCAAATGTGCATTCGAGTATACGAGTAATTAACACGAAAATTCTGTCACGGAATGCGTAATGAGTTTTGTGAAACCAGGCCAACCGAGTTCATCCGTATGTTCACGGATTTTCGAAGATGCCCTGATTCCACCGGGTATCTAGTGATCTGAAATCTTGGTTTATTATAGACTTTACGTACCATGGTTATAAGTACATAAATAAAATCTAAATTTGTTCGGTTTTCGACGTCATTCCGTTTCGATTGATTGAATTATTGAATGGTATCGTGTCAAGATTCGTATCTATTGTTATTTCATGTAAATCAGCGCACTTGGAAAACCTGGAATACTTTTGGATTTTCGTCCAATTCTCGTCAGTTCGTTCCCCAGTCCAATAAAAGGCTCACGACGTTCTTTTCACTGTAAACTTTTGCAAGCTTTAGCGAATAAAATTTCCTCAAAGTTATCGAAAGCTTTGAATTATAAACTCGCCAGTCCTACGATGACGCTGCGACATAAATATCCATTCGAATAAAATAGTTGGGTTTGTGTGATGATTTGACGAGGGACTGTATGGAGGTTCCCTCGATTGTATCTTCTAGCCTGGGGGGGTTGTCCAAGTGAGAATTCGGTGGTTGAGTGTACCGCATTTTGAAACGCAGTACAGAGAAGTTTTTGGTTGTGTTGGATCGTCTACGGACTTTTCGTCTGGTGGAATGAAACGGTTAGGAAAGAAGTAGAGAGGAGGAGGGTTGGTGAGAGTAAAAGACACGAAATTTCCTCATGGTACGTACGTCATGATATTCCAGAGATCGGTGTGGAAGGTTGGAACTTACGTGTGTCAAATTCTCGAATTTCTTCGCGAGGCAATATTTTTTTTGGTCGTACTCCAGACCGAGTCCTTTTCTCGCGCTCTCGCGTTCGTGTTCACACACGCGCGGGGGGGTATGATGGGGGTTTTAAGCTTTTTCATGGACTTTCTGAAGGCATCGTCGCAGGTTTCCGGTGACACTCGTGGCCGTGGGCAACGCTCGGCTATTATTATTTTCATATTCCTTCTTCGCCCACGCCTCGCGTCTCTCGTTCCCTAACTCTCATATATTTCTCTGTACGAGAATTCCTCGTCTGGGTCCGTCTGTTCTTCGCGGAGTCGGCCCCCTCTCGCGGCCGCGTTCCGTACTCTCAGACTCGCGGGAAAACCAAGAGTCCATCTCGTTCTCAAATATCAGGCCGTCTCTCCTCGGAAAAAGAGAATAAAAAATTCCATCCGCAGCCCCCTTCCTTCCATACACGTAGACGAACCTCCCCCACATCGTTTTTCACAACCCCTTTATCCGCTCTCAACTCTTTTCGGATGTTTTTACACCATTCTCTCGTTTTCGGCTGCGCGCGCTTCTTCCTTCTTCTATCTTGGTACGAATTTCATGCGATCCCTGAGGACATGAACGAATGTAGCCTCCCGCTCTCTTTGCTTCGCGTTACGAGACGATTCATGCACACACACATTTATATATGCCGCGTGAAAGGTACGGCTTGATAGGAACCGTATGAGGGCCGGACAAGCCCCTCTTGGTGCGCGAGCCGCGCGCACAAAACACGTGTGACTAACGTTCGGCGACAGACGACTCTTCTCCTTTGTTGCCCCTCGCGAGATGAGATACCAGAGACATTCACCGCGAAAAGAGACTGCCAAAAAGAAACTTTGGTGTGTATACGAAAAAAAGAAGAAAAGTTGGTGGCGCGGATTGCACAAAAAGTGTGTTTTCATCGTACATCAAGAGTGCGATGAGGAAGAAAAAAAGTAAGGCGACTAAAATTTCGATCATTCCAGTTTTTGGTGTCTCTGGCCTCGCCGCGAGAGATTCTCAGTTACACGCGTTATCCCGAAGTCTTTCCTGGATTGAGTGATAAAAGTATCGAATCGTTACTCTCTCGACGTTCCCATCTGTTCGTTCGACGGAGGAGAGAAAAATACGGATTATCGCGAGGGATTGATAGTTACGAGGATAGAAAATAACGTCTTTGAGATACGGGCTCCCGTCGACGTACGAAATAACGCTATCAATATGGCAGCGAGAAAGACCGGCGGAATGAGAAAAGGAATAGGACTGTAGGGGTGGTGATGGAGAGAGGAATGTTTCGAGAAATGAAAATGATACAGATCGTGGCTAAATCGTAGTGTTTTTTTTTAAATTTCTTTTCATAAGCTCGAATTATCATTCATTTCTTTATGTTCCCTGCACATCTAACGATCTCGAACCTTCCGCAAAGCTTGCGTTGAGAAAAATAAAAGGGGGAAAGAGTGAGAGAAATAGGGAGGAGAATTGCAGGCTCGAGGGAAGGCGAGCTCGTGATAATAGAAATCGATTTGTCAGGAAGCTTTCACATTTCGACGGGTAGTCTCGCCGGTTGGTTTTGTCGCATCCGATAACGGGTCTTATCCCACGGGAGAGAGGTCCGTGTCATCCTCCTTCCCTGTCCCCACGATTCTTCCCGTGGCGTGTCTCTGAGTATTCGTTCCATGACATCGTACAGTGAAACAGAGCGAGCGAGCGAGCGAGAGAGAGGGAAAATGGAACGTGCAGTAGAAAAAGGACGAGGTAGAGAAGGCTCGGAGCATTTTTGTCGCTACATCGGCTTGCTACGGCCACTTCTCATCGTGAAAACTCGAAAAGCGAGACTCACCGACGAGGCAAACCTCCGGCCAAAAGCGACCGAAAAAATACCGCAGCCTTAGCCGATTTTCCTACCACCGTGTTTCACGCACAAATTCCTTTTCCTCTCTCGCTATTTTTCTGTCTCCTCGTGTTCGTTTTTCCTCGCTTTATAAAACTTACTGATAGAGATCTTATAAAATGGCCTGACTGGAAGACAAATATTACGGGGATCAACAGCCTCGCAGACATGATGTGTGTTTGCCGAAATTCCGTAGCAGACAAAAATCCACAGTCTTCTTAGAGCTTGTGAAGAAAGAATAAGTCACCACTTCGCCACCATTAAAATAACGCATTCGCCGCAACTTCTTCATCGCGTGACTCGGAACATTTGGCTTTTGAGTATTTCATGTGCTCACAGATCGCGAGTGGAGCTTCGTACCTCGTCGGACTCGAAAAATCACTCGCAGCAACTCGATCGCATCGACCTGCTGCGTCTCGGCAAATTAACGCAAAAGTTTCAACGACTCGAAGTTCGAAGACGCTCGTGCTCGTTTACTTAAAAAATTGTAAATCAATTCAATCCAATTCCAGTAATTTTGGACCCGGCACCAAAAATCTCCTCGAACATCTTGACCCAGTATTAAAATCAGGGATAGAAAACGCATTGGGGGAAAAATAATAAAGAAAATGATGAAAAAAAAGCATGTCGTTGAAATTCTACTGGAGCCAAAAATCGAAACCAGATATCTGAGCTTTTAAATTAGAGGGCAACTAATAGAGAAGTTCTGGCCCACGATTAAATACCCTGCGCGTGGAATATTCGAAAATATTGAGAGTATAACGATTCTTTGAGAAAAAAAGCCATTACGTTTTAGGCTGGAGGATTACTCATCGTTTTCATAGCCGAGTATATGGTGCAATAGAGTTTGCCTCGTAACCGCTGTGACCGTACGAATTATAATAACGGTTCATCGAGAGAGGTGGGTCAGAGGAGAGAGAAGGTGGGGCGGGAGGGGGAGAGGGCAGATGAAGAGGTGGCTGGAAAGGGTGAAAGAACAGAGGGCGAAAAAAATGCCCAAGCGTGCAGCAGCAGCAGCAGCAGGAATAAAAACTTAAAGCCCCATTCACGCAGATCGAGGATCGAGGAGCGGGAAGAAGGGATTTGTAACTGGTGAAATGTACAGTGAGAAAGGGAGCGGCGGGGCAGCAGAAAGAGAGAAAGCGAGCGGGTTAATTGAAAACTACCGAAAAGCACAATTTCGCGAGAAATTATTTCTATTCATTAGCCACGAGTATTGTGACGGAAAAGGGGTAGGAAAAAGCTCGCGTTCTCTTTCTCTCCCTGGCGAATTAAGGGGTCGAAAAGCGCAGAGTGCAGCCGGTGAATTGGAGGACAAGGGAGCAGGTTTGCATTTGTTTCTGTACGGTTACAGTTGAAACGGAACTGCGTTATATTCATACATAAATATATACACGCGCAGACACACACGATTGTACAAGGCTACAAGATTTTGTTAAACTAGAAATAAAAAATAACCAACAAACTTTTTCTCTTCCTGCGGCGATGCTATTATATTTATTTCTCACTCGAAATGCTGCTGGCCCACTCGGAGTTTAATTATGCAACATAAATACAATCGGCGAGCCTACGCGGGGCTGCGTTAACCAACTGGAAACCTGTGTCTCTCTTTTTTTAGTCGTTGTTTTTTTTTTTTTTTTTTTTCACGACGTAATTTCTGTTCATAAGCACAAAAGCTCGTCCCTCTCTTTCGCTCTCTCTCGCGAGAATAAGCTCTGCGACGATGTTTTGGCCTGCTCAGCCACGCATATGAGTCGACGCCAGAGAAAAGCTTTTTTCATGGACCGCTTCGGCAAATCAATTTATGGCATTGCGAAAACCACCGAGAGTCCACCCCGCTCTCATTGTCCGGCGGCGCGCACTCAAACCCTGATGTGCTTATGTATGAAAAAAAGTTGTGTGGCTACGTGTATACGGTGCGCAATGACTTTCCCTCGCCTTTCAGTACCATCTTCCCAGGCTCCTTTTCACCACTGCCTAAGCCTTTTGTCGACCGGGGACCATTGTTGCGACACAAAATTATGTCCTAATGCTTGTTTACCGTTTCCTCGTGTAAGTAAAAAAGGGCGAATCCTCGGGACAATGGCGAAGCACCAGTATTCGACAGTTGTCTCGTTCGCTGAAAATCGATCGGCGATTTCATTCACGAAAAGTATCCTTTTTATTCCAGTTGGTGAAACATGAGGATGAAAACAATTTTCGATAATGCACGAAAACCAGTGAATAATTGAATAAAAATAATTGATTACAGTGATTGAACAGAGAGACTCGAAGAGAAACATATTTTCCAAGCTGCTATGAAAAACGAGAAATTTGCTGGCTGACGCTGATAAATTTTTTCTCCCCATTTGTCTCTCCCACGTAAATATCTACCCCGTAGGGAATAAAGTGTATAATTCGTCAGTCAATGAATTTACAGCTCTCGGGCTGATCGCGCGTTGGAAGGGGGGATCGCGAAGACAACGCCGCGGCAGAGGGCTTTCTCACGGGAATAACAAGAGAGCGAGGAACAACACCGCTTAACGAGAATGGCTTCGCGGCACGTGAGAAAAAAAGGCCAAACGATCTCGACACGAGGGCGCAACTCTCGTGAGCACACCGAAGGGCCAAATAGTAGAAGCTCACCCACACCCCGTCGCGGGCTTAACCTCGGTCTTGAAAGCTCGAATTAACCCGGTGTATAAGTATGAGGCCACCCTTATAATACTAGAAAAGAATTGTCTTTGTGAGAAATGGTGAGCACGAGTAAACAAGCATGTTCACAATCTTCGGATCATCATTACAATTCTTTTTCCTCGTGCCATGGGAACCAAAGATTATTTATTGGCTCAAATTTATCATCGTACTTAAATTTGAACCGGAAACATTCGAGCATGTAATTTTGACATTGGAACTCCGCACCGAGGGTCATCGATTATATCGAAGAATTTTCTTCGATGATTTAAAAAAAAAAACGATTTTCCATATGTCATTTTTGTAGATTCTATTCCAAGAGTCAACAGCGTAAGGCTACAGTGAAAGATATCGAAGCACGCGGATTTGTGGCGAAAGCTCGAAACCTCCGGTTTCCGAAGGGCTTGGGCACGGCCCCCGCATGGCGAATAATATCGCAGTAATACCGAGCAAGCTCGTGAACGTTTGTGCTGTTGGTCTCGTATCTCTATATATACGTCATACGTACGTATATGCTTCCGTGGGTATTCTGAAACTAGTTTATAGCCAATTGTTATTAAGGCAGACGCTTGGCCGGGTCCTAATATATAGAGCTATAGGCTGAGGCAAATATAATATTGGAATGGTACACATGCATATCTATCGTTTGGCACTAAGTCTCGAGTGTTGGGGGTGGAAGCAAGCCCTCGGCCGCTAGCTCTCGCGCTCGCTATTATGAAAAGGTAGCGCGAACGATAAAAAAGAAGAAAAAAACGAGGAGAATAAAAAACAGAAGAACGAGCGCGAGGTAGAGATATGTTTGGCTAAAAAAAGATACACCGCTGCGGCTCGGTTTCTGCGCGGACGTAAAAGAGGAACATAATAGCGACGTTAAGCGGCTGATATACACGTGGGACAGAGAATATGTGGCGGGCGAAAAAAACGTATGCGAGGAAGTCGGGGAACAGACCGGAGGCAGAGGCTAAAAAAACGGTAGCGGGCGCGAAGACTGGAAAGATAAAGAGTGCGAGGAAAAGAGAATTTGATAAATATTGAAATCGCATGGGAACGTATGCGCCAGGAGCATTCCAAGGTTGATGGAAATTGATTGGAGAGCGTGTTGATGAACTTGGAAAATTAACTTAAAAAGAGACTTCCATAGGCGGAAACACATCGCACAAAATCTTTCAGCTCTCATCTCTCGTTAAATTGTGTGCTGTTAAGAACTCACGTAAATATCAACGTGCCATGCCAGCGTCTGTCTCAGTGGCCGAGGAACAATGCACCACTGACCTGTAACATATAACAATGGAAAAATGGAAAAATTGAAATAATAAAATGCACGTTTGTGGAATAAACTCGAGAGGCCTCATACAGGACTCGTATTATTCCGAAGAAGCTGCTCACTAAAGTACAGGATTTCAAGAGAGGCTTTCGAAGAAGATTCATTTGTACGATTCTTCCGAAAAATTCATCGAGTCCCTGGAACTCGGGAGATTTAATACCTCGACACTGGATCGTATTGAAGCTTTTTAAGGAGATACGACATCTCGACACGGGCGTTGCAAATTACGTGGCGTTATATCGACGAGGTTATTATTCTTGTACTTTGTTCAGAGTTAGCAGGAGAAAAAACAGTAGGAAAAAGCTCTCGACGGGACGATACTCCGGCGTTGAAGCGAAGCCGTTAATTAACGAACTTGAAAAGTAAAATGCATAAGTCCGAAGAGTACGAGAATGACGGATGGAACGCGGGAGGTCGGACGGAAATTCGTACACAAGCATATGCACACTTGTAGAAAAATATATGAATGCGCACACATCGACTGTCTTGTACTAGTAAATGTAAAACATGTAGATACACTACACAGTGTGCGTGCGCGCGTGTGTGTGTGTGTGTGCGCGCGTATACAGAAAGGGTCGGTGTCTGGCCAGACGGGCAGAAATGAAGCAGCAAGGGTTTTGTTTGTCCGGCTGTCCACCCCTTTTCCTTCCTCGTTTTCCACCCTCCTTCCACCTCACCTTCCTAACCCCCAACCCCTATCGTTGCCCCTCGTACCTTCCCGTTGTATGAGCCCTGTTTTCCTACTCTGCCTCTCAATCCTCTGCGAATAATATACATGTATCTTTGTATATTTTCTACCCCCATCTTTTAGCCTGTTCCTTTCTCATCCGCACCGCATTCTCGCATATACATACGTTTAGCCTCGATCCCCGTTGCTGGAAGGAGAGAGAGGGAGCTCTGTCCTCCCGTCATATAACAATGAACTCCTACAAAGTCGTCTATATGTGTATACACAAATGTGACTGTCGATGTATGAACAATGTTTGTCGACATCCTCTCCTGCATGCGGCATCGCATGCTAGTATATTTGGCCAAGTGCGAGACGACAGGGAGAAGAATCGCTGGGATGAAAGGACTACGAATATCGATTCATCTGCAACGAATTGAGAGAGCAAAGTTTAAGCGTAGCAGCAGGTCGAAATATAATCGAGAAAACAGGAGTCCAGTCCTTTGAGAGTCTCGGAATTTCTGATGGACCGCGAGCAGCAGGACTTTTAGTACGAGCTGATAATGAGACGCGATAATAAAAGGATCCGAGGATTGTGGTGCGTATTAATAACAACGGCGTATATAAATTTAGTAACAAGTGAGGAAAATAACGAAGAACGCAGCGGAGACAAGAGAGAACAAAGGGCGCGCGGCTTGATAGAAATAATCTAATTGCTGTTTTACAATCACGATTTCATCACGGGGATATGGGAATCGTATGGGTGCGTGCACGAAAGAGAGAAGCCAAAGGATGTCGAAGTCAAAGCCCAACAATTTAAATGCTCTACGTATACAGGTAGATACGTTGAGATGAAAAAAGTATCAGGAACATAAAGCTTTCAGACTGTCTCTCGCACGATGGTGACCTTCTGCGTGGATTACTGCGGAGCACAATCATCGCAATTCCAGCGAATTCGATATCCCCCGCACGAGCTTCGGTTTGTTGTCGAAGCTTTCGCTATTACACAAATGAGGTTGTTTGCCTCGAGACGAATGTACAAAGCTCCGTAATAGGATTCTCGCTGTCATGATCACCGAGGGGTGACGTTATAGAGATTAAAAAATAATAAAAAGAAAAAAAAATAAAAAAAATAAAAAAACAAAAAGGAGGAAGATTCGAACGAGTTTTTGTCCCTCGGTTCACGGAATCGTTTGTCAAGTACTGCAATAAATATGATAGTTTTAAACCAAGATGAGTGGTTCGTCCTCTCTCCGACCTCGTGGGTTCGCGCGGATAATAAAATATATTGCCTTCACCTTTTTTAGCGATGCTTCACCAACACCTGTACAAGGCCACGCACCGCAGTGGATCGGCCCACCGGAAGTTAGTTAGCTACATTGATGAGCAACGATAGATTCCAAGTTGCGCTCGAACATTTAGCCAAGAGAGTTAAAAGCTCCGATTGTTGAGCGTGTCTGCAGTTATTTGAAGACGAGAGCACGATGAAAAGGCGATGATGGTTCGCAGTGCTCGAAGGTGGGCTGATGATTGTCGGGGCACGGAGGTGGCTGCCACAGTGTGAGTTGTGGAGTGCCAGAGTGAGCGAGCCGGGGCCGGGTAGTCGCTCTTACCGCAAGTGGGGACGCGCTCGGCTATAGTAATTGTATACGCACCGGGAGAATGGCAAGGTAAACAAAACTATGTAAGATTGCCCCATTAATATACATATCTCTTGGTTCAGTTGGGTATAGAACAAGAGCAGCTAGTATTAGCAAACCTACTGCCACCCTTCTCCGCCTCTCCCCTTATTCTCCCCATCGTATAGCCACTTCCTTTCTCGTTCGCCTTGGCTTTCCTATACACTCGGCTTGCTTTCCGACGAGAACGTTTGCCGTCTCTCCACATCTATACCAGGGGGCTACTCTACCCTTCTCGCCGCACGGAGCCGAGGAGTGTGAGTAGTCTTGGCCTCAGACTTCGGGGTTAGCCTTGCCGAGCTCTCCGCCGAAAGAGAGTGCGAGACAGAGAGGCGAAGCTATATTCAGAGAGCAGGGTACACAATGGATATTGAGGCTATAATTTACGGGTGATTGTTAGCGGGACGAGTGCGGGCAATCTATGCATTCCTCCGACCGACGTCGAACAAGCCTCGGTAACCACCCTCTAACTACCTTTTTGAATTTGTATCAGTCTACGTGCGCTAACCGCATGCACTCGCGAGTAGCTTATCGCCTAGCTGAGAAAATTCTAATACACCGACGAGGCAGATACTCGGATTATTAATTTCCCGAAACTCAATACATAAATCAGCATTCTTTAGTACTCGGCTAGATGCGCGGTGTGCGCGGGCTTCCCCGAGAAGTGAAACTGACGGTAGGCGCTATTGACGGACTCCTGCACTACTGCACTTGAGGCTCGAGGCAGAACCGCATCCCCGTTCTCGCTCCTTCATTCTCGATCCCTTGGACCGTGTACTGCACAATTATGAATTTATTAGTGGGGTTGAACTCGTGAATTTTGAAGCAAAAGTTGAAGCGAAATTCGTGAGCCAAAGCTACCACGCGGATGCGCTAAATCGAAATTCGGTGTGGGATTTCTTGCCAGTTTGGTATGTCCGTAAACTTTGGCTCGTGTATTGCCTCGCCCTTGGATATGTTTGGCCCTCTCCTTACAAAGCTGGGGCGGAGGACTGCGGTATACTCGAGGATAGCGATGGATCCAGAACAAACCAAACGGCTACCACTTATCGAGGGATAATAACCCCGTAATCGAGGGATAAATGTCGTTTTATAAATAACATTGTTCGTCTATATGAGCATGCAGTGGGCTCGCTTTTATGAGAACAATGCAGAAAAATATAATTGTAAGATAAAAAAACTTTCACATTTTCCATGCGCTATTGAAACAGTCCGCAAAATGCGCATACCAAAGAGCTGCATCAAAACATCAATTATTCCTGAAATTCCAGCGTTGGCCGGCCAACAATGTTGGGTCGAATGTAAACAGCGAAGAAAGAAAAATTCATATTCTGCTTTTGCTTTGATACACGTGAAATTATTTCGTATATATTCAAACACGGGGAATCCTCCAATTATGGTGGATATTAACACGCAAATATTCTCGAATTCCCAATGAAATTTTGTATCGTTGTGTTCCGTTTGAAAAAATCATGAACAAAAAGCGTATCCGTATTACATGTGACGAGATGGTACGCATGGATCGAGGCATCGTACCGATAACATGTAAAAATTACAGTATCGTAAAACTCATTGAAAGCAGCCTTTTCGTTCAGAGAAAAGCGTACCCATACCGTTTGTACTCATATTTCAACATGAAAATCCGATCGAAAGAACATTTCTCTGTTATCCAGCTCTCGATTACCGTTGAAACCCATTGTCATTCACAACATTTATTACGAAATTTGATACAAAGCCACACGTTCGTTGCGCCGTTCGACGATCACTTTTTTCCGCATCATCGCTGTTTTTTGGGCGTGAGAAATACGGTCGGGGCTCGTTGGCGGCCCGCTGAGGTGAGGAGCACGATTGACTTACAGCCGCCAAGTCTCAATGAGGATATGAGCAAGTGTCTGATTGATGAGACGAACTGGAATGACATTGGTACAGCCAAGTGGACGTTAACAAATGGTCATTGTGCCGATCTGCCAAAAGCCGCGGGTAAGACTGTTCGAACCTACTTGGGATGCGGCGCGAGGATCTATGTTGGCCATTTCTCATGGTGCCGTTCGAGAGGGCAAACAATGCTCCCTTTGGAAACCGCGAGCGTAAGAAATGTCGTCGCCTTCGGGGCCAATGGTGGGACTATGCATGTATGTATTAATAGAAAACGATGGCGAAGGGAGTCGGTGGACGTTGCGCCCTCGGCAGAAGGAACAGGTTGATCAAAGTCACACTGGACTGACTCTCTGCGATCGTATAAACTAACACCAGTTGTAGAAGAAAATCTTATTTCCGTGGCGACGCAAGATGGAAACGTTCCATCATACCGCGAGTCCGTGGAATAAAAAATAATGGCAAAAACACGGTCATTTCTGGCTCTCTATACTGACAAGTTTCTGGATAATTCGACGATAAACTGAAGTATTGTTGGCGAATATGTTGAAATATAAATGTTCATTCGATGACGTAAATGTTGCAACAAGATGTCAAACAGTTCGCCTAACAGCGAGGAGAATCCTCAAACGTTTTTTCTGCCAGTTACTCCCCCGCAGACAGAACAACCAGCAGCATAAATTGTCCTCTGGGACCTTGTTACTTCAATTCGCTCGAACACCCCTGAGAACATTGCCGGAAGGTTGCCACAAGAAAGAAGAAGTTCGTAAAGCCTACGGCAAGTACCCTTGCGCGATATGGCTCGTTGTTGTATATAGCACCCCTAAAACCAACCTCCGATGCCAGTCGGACTCTTCTTTTCCCCCCTCTACCCTCTAGCCCCGTCCGTCTTTCTCCCACCAGCGTTGTATTATATCGTCGTAAGAAGATTATCGCCCAGCGATAAGCGCGAGTCGAGAAAACCGCATCGAAGTTTTGCTGTTGCAGCCCTCGAACTTTCTGGCTGAATATTAAAGGGCGTTTGAGCGCGTTCGCATTGCTAATGAGATATCTGTTTAATATCCTGGCTAATAGTTCTGCTGCTCAGAAGAATCGTCTCCTGCAATTGTTTTTCTTTAAGAAATATTTTGGTTTGTATGAATTTGTCTCAATTGTGGCGCAAAAAGAACGGAAGAAATGGGGAAAATGGGGCGACGACAGCTAAATTTAGCTTTTTGTTGCACTCTTCTCGCACGCTCCGGTGGGTGAGATTCGTTCGTTATTTTACCTTTCGTAACTGGTTCATATGGAAAAGAAAACAAAAGAGTGTGGAGAAAGCGAATCGATGTGAATGTCAGATGGGACATGGATCAGAAGAGAAAAGGGTGAAAAGCGTATCGATTGGAGAGCAAAAGGAAGAGGCCGGTACGACCAAGTATGTCCGGCGGTATCGCCGGGCCACATTGTTCCACGTCCAAAAGCAGAGCTTCGAAATAATCGTCAGGCAAACCTAATGGTGTATAAAGACCTGATATCAAAAACGACTCATCCATAGGCTGGGGCCCACGCGAGTTCGTGGTATGTCCACCACCGTTCAACGAAGATTCCAGACTGAGAAAAAAATCCGGCTACGAAGGATGCAATGTGTGAAAATAAAATGACCGCTTGCCACAGAGAGCGTTAGCACCTGATTTCGTTTCACTTTCTGTCTCAATGAACCACCGATAAGCCAAGTTTCCACGCACTCTCTTGAATTATTAAAATGTTCGACGCTTCGTTCAGTTTCGATCATGAGACATCATGAGCTAGATGAACTCCCAATCAAAAATAACATACAAATAAGAGACACATAAATACGTAAATAGAAATACCAAGCAGAAAGTTTCCCCCCTCGTGGCAAACCCAATTCCTAATTCAGGAATCTTGGAGGGATAATAAAGAAAATTGCTGTGAATAATAATTCGAAGGAATCGAAAATGACGAGTGTACAAGTGTCTTAACTCGAAACTCGAGGTGCACAGTCTGCTGGGTGTAGTAAATTTTGTGAGACATCGATCGAGGTCAGCCTGAAATACAATCTCGGTCAGGAACGACTGTGTATAGCATTGAGTACGTTGTAAGCTGTATATTTGTGTCATATTTTCAGATAACGCTGCCGAATCAAAGGGAAAGAGAGGTCAGAGTAGAGAGCTCCACTTTCGAACAGCAGTGGAAAAAAAGCAACAGGATGTCGGGGGTGATGGGTATGGAAGGGAATTTGCGTGCGATGAAAGCAGACTTGGGAAGAAGGAGAATAAGAAGAATAAGAAGCCGCATTGTTCTCACCCCCGAGGGCAGAGGATGTGAAACAACGGCAGGGCAGAGGGTGGGGGGACAGGGAAACAACTCGAAAGTAGGAACCACGAAGCTGTGCTAACGGCAAAGCTAAGTCTGTCCGGGTGTAATGGGCGGTGTGCACGCGATCCCACACCCGTTTTCGACGGATGCTTCTACGAGGTGCAGGCTGCTATAGAATACGACGGTGGTAGCGTACCCTTTCCGCGAGCGATTCTAACTTTCGGCTCGATCGGCTTCCCCTGGCCAATCGTCAGGGCAAGTATACACGTTTGATATACACGAGGCTGAGCCGAGGCTAATCATTCCAGCGAGCCACCAGCACCAGCAGCAGCAGCAGCAGCACCGTCAATCCGGTGTAGCCTTATTTCTCCATGGAAGAAAACATCGGAGCTGTTGCGTCGTGACTTATCGGTCCTAATTATTCGACCCCTCACCGGGGCACCCCTCATCGGAGGCTACGTAAGAAGTGGGCGAACGGATGGGAAGCGAGACGATCGGACACCCACCATCATCGTGGGGCCAACTTCTTCAACCGCATACCATGCACTTTCTCTCTCACTCTCCTTCTAGCGAACAATCTCCTGCATGAAGAGTTTCGGAGGTTATACGTTGGTTATATAGTGTGCGAATGGTTCGGAAGCTTCGGAGCTTTTACACACTCGACCAAGTGGATCGCACCCTCCGTTGAGAGACTGGAAGTTCTGCTTGGCGCGCGCGCGGCTTAATACGTGCACCCATCGTGCGCATATACGGGCGCGAGCCCTTAGGAAGTTTCTTTAACGTGAACAAGTGAGCGAGCACTCGACGAATTCACGTCAAAAAAGGAAGTATCGCGCAGGGACAAGTACTTGGGAGGAGCGCGGTATACACATAAAGACAGCAACGCTTCCTGCTCCATCCACGCGTGGTCAGGCGCTTTTAACATTCTTTTTTCAACCCTCTTTCTAAACAACAGGAAGAACATCAACAGCCCAGAGAATGTGCTTCAGGGCCACCACGAGCCGGGGAGCTTTGGTGTGATAATTTTTCAATTTGGCCTTCATACATTATCACTGATATGCGATGACACCGAGGGGACTTTATGTGTGAGCTTGGGTACAAGCCTCGCAACTGCACTGCTTGAAACTTGGCGGAAGCAGGATTCAGGCTCGTCCGTAAAAACCGAGGGCGAAGAAGCAGCCTCGAAGCAGGCTGAACGAGAGCGAGATGAGGCCAAACAGACAGGGTGACACGCAGCGCCCCCTTCCCGATGAGAAAGTCTGAGTGGTTGCGAACTGAACTCGGGGTTTCCCCTCAGCACACCGAGATCCGCGTGATCCTCCAAACAACAATACTGAAAGTGAGGGATCGCGCATACGTATACGCTCGCATTCACATTTAAAAAAAAAACCACGTTTGTGTTGTGAACCCCTTTCTATGACGTATCCGCCCACGGGAACATAAGAGACTCGTCTCAAAGTAAGCAACGCTCGCTAGTAGACCAGCCACGACAGAGGGGCAGACTGGACCAGCAGGCCAATGTAGACGCGCACCCTGCTCATGTTTTTTACAGTAGCCAGACGATACTCTCTTCGTCGTCTGGTCAAGTACGCGGAGTTTACTACTAAGTCTGGCTTGGAATGAAGCGGGACGTGGTCATCAGAAGAAATTCAAGGGGACAACAAGTGCAGTATGAACATCAACGTGCGTCTTCAGCGTCCTGAGAATCGTGCCATCAACGATGACTAGGGGACTTTTAGTTCAATACCAAAACGAATTCCATCATCGAAAACTTCGGTGACATGATTAAGGATCCTCAAAACCAGTAACCCGAATTGTGCCAGGCCTGTTAAAAGGTTCTTGTATTTCTTACATACATTTTACTTCGAAAGCTGCCTAAAATCTTTTTTTTCATAACGATTCTTTGGCGTCTGGTTCAGCAATTTTTTCTTTCTTCTCTTTAAACTTTTTCCCCTTCTTTTAGACTACTCTCGTAAATTCCAGCTACATTAGACAGCGCTGGCTCAACGCGATAGACTACGCGCGCGCGCGCGCGCGCGATGGCCATGAGAGAGAAACGACGCCGCAGCTCGCCGCGTTGTTTGTTCCGTCGCTTTATCTCTAACGTAAACAGCGGGCTCGCGGTACAAGAATATACGTATACGGTGAGTACACTGCCTACGCTTCAAGAGTGTAAAAAAAGATGAAGAATATAAAAAGGCTTCGGAATTAAAGAGAAGCAGAGAGAGAGAGAGAGAGAGAGAGAGTGAGTATTATGAAGAGACAAACTGAGATGGAACGACGAAAAAGAAGGAGGCTCGAGCAGATGCCGAGAGTTGGACGCAGACCGAATAAACGATGGAAGACTGATGCGAAAGGGAGGAAGAATCGAAGAGGCAGGAGGAGAGGGACGCCGGGGCAAAAGTGAGGAGGACGGAGCACCTCTGACAGCAAAATATAGAGAGGCAGGGATAACCGGTACATACACAAAACAGCGAAAATAACCCGCGTTTCGAATGAGAGATAAAAAGTAAAAAAAAAAAAAAAAAAAATTGAAAAAAAAACAAGAAAATAAAAGTATGCGCGCGAAAGAAAGATCGTTGAAAAAAGGGAAGAGAAAAAAGTATGCGTGCGCGAAGAATGAGGACAGGCGCAAGTGACAAAGAGAGACATGGCCAAGGGAGAAAGAGAAAAGAAAAGAGTTGCGACGAGAACGATGGATAAACAAATGACAACAAAGCAGAAATAAACAGGGGAATGCGGCGGGAAAATACACGCGGACGCGAGATACGAAAGCGTCGTTTTTTCCAGCTCCCCTTCAGGTTCCGGCTGTCTTTCCATCTTCCTCTGGATCCCTTTGTGCATATACCATTGCAAAACGACGCAATTTTTGTTTCCTCTTTTCCCGTGTTTTTTTCCTTCTCTCGCCGTTTTTTTACGTTGCTCAACGTCGCTCAAGGCAACGCTTTCACACCTCTGTAGATTTTTGTTCTACCACTCTACGCTCTCTGTGTTTATTTCGCAAAGAACTTGGTTCACAGTCAATAGTGCGAGCTATGTGCAAATGAGGAAGCAACAGGATGGTGACATTTTGCGATTAAAGAATTACTCGTCAGATCCATGTCTCGGGATCGTAGCAATTCCGTCATTCATTCGATTACACCACAGTGAAAAATGATGGCGTTCATCATTGGTCCTCTAGAAAATTATTATTTTTCGTACTAATATAGTAACAGCATAAATTAGGTTCCATACGTTTCGGTAAAATCATTACAGATGCGATATCCCTTCGGCAATTTTATTCTCGAGAGCACGATCGAGGATGAGCGTTAGGGAAAGAGATAATTTGCATGCTGGACAACATTGAGATTCGGGCAAGTGGGCGAATTGCTGGGAAAAGTGGACGAAGCTTTTAGCGCATTCGCATATGCAAACTGAGCGTCCGTTTCGTAGGGTAAATACATTCATTCGTGATCCTGCACGGCCAGGGGGAGGGAGGGAAGAGGAATGGAAAATTACAGCATGTCCCAAAACTGCGGGGAATAATGCGGCAAGAAAAACACGAGTAAAAACAAGATTTACCTTGCGGTTGCGATTCAGCCATTCCGGTGGATGAAAAGCGAGAGGGAGATGGAAAACCGTTATTCCGGAAGAAGCTTATAGAACGGGGATAAAAGGTAGGATAAAAGTGAAGGAACCGCGAGGCGAGACGGTAACGCGATTCTCTCTGAGAGCAGCAGAGTGATTGATGCACGCCAGAGAGTTTCCTTCAATTAGCGAGATTCTTCCAGCGTTCAAGGCAATATTAACGATTCGATTAAGGACCGAAAGAGAGAGCGGCGGGGAGGGGAAGGGTCGCAGTTGTAACAAGAAAATATTGAAGAAGCTTACGAGAAAAATTCTCTAATGAAAGTTGGATAACGTGATGTCTTGTCGGTTGAAAATCATTTTTGAAACAATCATTCCAGAATATGCATGAATAATAAAGTTACTCCGATCCCTATACGCGAGCCTACGGAGGATCAGAGGAAAAAGGGAGAGAAAAAAGTATCAATCCAGAGTGGTCAAGAGGGAGATGAGTCGAGGGTTGTCAAAAAAATTCGCGGCTGTCCACGTTTCCGAGGATTATCATCGGGGGATGGTTTCTGGGCGGCTAGTCGTCGCGAGAATTCGATGGAAATGAATAAAAAAAATGGTCTATAGGTATTGAGAATATACAGGTATGCAGAAGAGCTTGAATAAAGTGGATGGCGAGGCAGGTAAGGTATTGGAGGGTCTATGGGAGGCTAGCGAGCCCATCCGAGGGCAGACTATATAATTTCCCTTGAGGGAGATCGGGATGGGCGATACTGAAAGGGGCGCACGGGGAAAGAGGGTGAAAGTGAATGAAGGGCGAGCGGAGGTGTGGAGGAGGTTTCGAGAGATCGACTTGTTGTCCAGCAGGTGGGGACAGGCCAAGCGTTGTAGCATATGCTCATCGGCTGGCCCATCAAGGTATCCATCCTCGAGACCACAATCGATTATTATCTTTCCAATTTACATAGCCCGCTATAACGCTCCTATACAAATCTCCATCAATCCCCCAGCCCCGCGCGAGTCAACTTTTATGTTTAAAATCACGCAACTGGATTTATGGAAAATTCAAGTTTTCTTCGACAACCTTTTTCAGGGGCTGGAGGCTTTCATGTTTTCCTTGAATGTTGAGTTATTCCACCCCTTCGGTGAACTACCTTCGTTCATAATTATTCCATATCCAAATATTATTGCGACAAACTCTTGGGCCGATAATAATCAATACTAACAAAAGAACTCGTTCAAGTTGTCCGGTCGCGCACGCCACTGATGAATTCTTTAAACACAACCGTGAAAACTGTTGATTCATGGAATGGGAAAAAGGTCAAGGAAAGTATGGATTTATTTTCGAAAAAGCTTCGATAATTATTTTTCGAGAGCTCTCGAAAATTCGAAAGCTTTGAAAGAGAAGGTTTGGACGAGCGTCGATGAGCCAAAAATGAATTGATCGATTATCTTAAATGGCATTGAAACGTCGAAAATAAAGTTTGCCGAAGAGAGAAAATCGTCATAACCACGTCTCACTAAAAATCTCACTCGAAACTTTTTTCCCCTTACGTCGTTTCGTTGAAGAAGCTTTAGCCTCGCTGTGCTTTGGGGACCGAGTCGTTCGACGTTTCGACGGAGCCCAAGCAGGCAGTCTCATTTTATAAAATCTTTGACACGTCGGCAGGAAGACTACACCGCGGAGCAAAGGAAGAAAGAAAAAGAGGACGAGAAAACGTCAGTCATTAATAACTTTTAGGTGGCAGATTTGGCGCGTATTAATCCACCATATTATACCGACATTCCGGCAGGGAATGAGAAGGGATCGTCGTCTCACCGTCCTTATTTTCCTCGAGCACTCTTTGGTCACCCTTACCGCGCCATACCAACGTCACGAGACTTCCGCACCCCTGTGACTTTACCTCGTACCCTGAGACTCGTCGGATAGCTGAGTCGACGTCTCCTTAATGAAAAATCTGAATCTCGGGCGCCTCTAACTCTCCCCATTTTTTCTCTCTCCCTCTCTCTCTCTCTCTCTCTCTTGCCATTTTGTGACTTAAGGTACGATCATTCTCATAAATATCTGCTTCTCGTTACCAACTGGAATGCAACATTTTCATATCGAAAAAACATTAATCTGACCAAAAACATTATTCTATCAGCTTTTTCTTCAAACGTCTTCGAGTAATCCAGCGATCGTTCGACGCGAAAATCTCAAGTAGAAAGAGCTTCGTATAACCTTGAAACTTATTGAAATAAATTAGTAGCGAAAATCGTTTTTTTTTTTTTTTTTTTTATCGATAAGAGAATAAAAATTCCAAATATTTTCAAAATATTGATACCGTACGACGAAAACACTCACGGGACATTGTAGCTCTCTACGCGGAAGAGTTCGCACCCTCGGGGCTGATTTTTGGTGAGGGTACTTCACTCGCTTTATCCCCGCTCTCTTCCTCCTTCCCAGAATCAGAGAACACGAAAATCTCTTCCGCCCTCGTAATACGACGACGTTGTGCCGTGTACAGACTTTATATATGCACATACGATACACGAATGCGAACGAAGAAAATAGAAAACGGAGCGCAAAACAGGCCAAGAGAGGGAAATAAAGTGAGCGAGCTTCCATCGGAGCCTGTCGTAGTTCACGAATACGTTCTGCTTATATTTTATCGAGTACATTGCATTATAACGTGGCACGTAGCACGTCTTAATGTGTCAAAATCGATCACGTTTGTACGAGTATCTACAACGACGCGGGAAATTAATCAAATGATCGATAAGCAAGATCGAGCAACGCGTGAAAAATGTTAAGAATGAGGTCGTACAGTGTGATTCGATGAAAATTATTGATAAAAAAGAAAAAAACTTTTTGGTTGTCCTTGCTTTTTTATTCTTTGTACTTCGAGGTTGAAGCAGAGGATTTTTTTCCTCGACGTCTCATTCCGACGCGCGGAGACATTTCCATTTGCTCGAGATGTGTTTTTTCTGTTCATTGTCCCATTTTGGAAGCCTTGGGACGAGCACGAGGAGGGGGCGGGAAATGAGACAGATATACCTCTGAGAATGTGACCCTTGACCCGTTTGGCGCGTTGTTCGAGTTGAAGACGGAACGTCCCTCGAAGCACGAGAGCGACGCACGTCAAGAGGGAAAAAGAGGTGTGAAACTCCCACTGAATTGAGCCCAGCGCTCGTGTAATAGTCGCCGGAGTCGCGAGACTGCCTCGCAACGGAGAATTATATCCGAGAATTGTTTTCATTAAAGAGAATTCTCGAGTACCTTTGCTACAATCGTTCTCGTCGTCAACGCGACAGTGACGTTATGTAGGAACGTCCAGCTACGAATGACTCGCGTATGTATACACTCCGTGAAGGTAAACGGTGCTGAAGGACTACGAGGCTCAGTCGCGTACGTGTGACTGCCCAGGATTAACCTCTTTTCTTTCGAACTTGACTCTTAGTTAAATGGAACCCCGCGACGGCGGTGAGTGTTCGATACACGATTCGATTTCTACGAAGAGTCGTCCGAATTTTGGTGCATAGAAAATGGTGAATTCTCGCAGAAAATTTGTATCCTCGATTAATTATCCAAAATTCGTTGGAGCGGATTTCGAGTACATTTGAGAATATCACACTCTTCCTCAAGATCATCAAGCGAAGATCGACGAAAGGGGTGCAGGTTGAAATATAAGAGCTGAAGGTACTTGGATCTCGAGAGGGTGAGTTGACTCCACGTTATTCCGTTTTTCCTGCCATTCTTTATACCCTACTTTATTCCTTTTTTTTTTTTTTAATTTCAGCACGTTTCCGCAGTCGAGTAGAAATACGACACTCGTTCCCCGTCCGGGTGGTACACTATTTCTTGTTCGTCCCGGAGGGTAGAACGGGAGGGATGGGTTAAAAAAGGGAGAAAAGGTAAATGGCCGTTGGACGAGGCGAGAAAAAATGTACACGGAGGTAAGAAAGTGGGTGATACACAGAGAGCTCGAATAAGATAACCCACATAATCAATTAGGCTGTTTTTCACCCTCGGCTCTAATTGCCAGTAATTCGAGAATCCAGCAATGTATTTAACGCGCGGCCCTGGAACGCCTGTTCTTAGAAATTCGTTGACATAAGCGGAGCGAAAAATTGGGGAAAACAAATCAGCAACATTCCCCGCAATCTGCTTGCCTCGACGCTCAATTTTTTCAGCTCCGACGCGCATCAATTATAAAATTAAACATCGAGAAAATCAGAAAACAGTGGAAACAGATTGTCTCGGGGCGTGAAACGCGAGAGTGATTAATCACAACAGAAGACAGGATGCAGGAGGCTCGATGCTAAAGAAATTAGTGGATCATGAAGCGAGGAGGTGGCAGCAGCACATAAGGGACGAATAATAACGAAATCGCGCGGAGCACAAGCCAGGCAGCGATATCGCGGCTTTCTCTCACGAAATATAATCCACGTACATGCAAAAATATGCACACGGACTATTGGAATACATAACGAAATACATGGACTCACACACGTGCAACGATGTTTCTCTCAATTATCGGTTCCTCGTGGCCCGTCAGAATATCAAGCTACTCGGGCCGTTATAACCATGCTAAATTTCGTATACACAGGTTCAATCCGTACGAATATACTCGATAATACATCTGCGCAGCACACACATTTGGACGCGGAGCAGCTCGTCGTGTTCAAGCATCGAGCTCTGCACGTTCGCGTACCCCTTTCCTGTGTATAAATATATAAATATCCATGCACAAATGTTTACATATGTGCGTCTGAATGACGCTATATATCGATGGACAAAACGATGGAAGGAAGCGAGAGCGAAAGAGAAAAGGATGGAGCAGCTTGGCCGAGCTGAAAGAGAGAGAAAAGAGAAGGAAACGCGTACGTATACACACATGCTCGAGGGAAATGGCTAAGAATAGGTTAGCGTTCAGACGCTCCAATATAGCTAGGACTTAGCACGCCTATGAGCGAGCGGGTCATTGGCATTAGGGGTTGGTGGCGGGGTGCTCCTCCGCGTATACGCTTTCGCAAGAGTATCGAGAAAGCAGCCCGAGATAAACTTTTACCGATGTTCATTGTACGCGAAGCGTTTGTGTCTCCCGGTAATATATCTTTGGCTTCGTGCATCTACTCACTTTCTCCGCTTGCAGTAGATATTTCTTGTTGCACCGAGGAATATTGAAACTGTTTGAAAATGAGTCCGGTGCATTGAGAAAACGAGATGCGGAGTAAGAAATTTTAGCCGCAATCGCATATCCGCCTCAGTAATTTCATCGAGTTTGTACCGGGGATCTCGATAAAACATTGATGAGATCTTGGGATCAAGCAATTCCGGGGATTATTAAGAGTGACACTGCGCCTCAGGAGCATGCACAAAAAATCCACCGGGACGATAAAACCTTGCGACTCTTGACTTCCGGTTTGGAAACAAAATGGCGCTTTTTGCAGACGAATCTGCGATCGAATCTTATTGAGTTTTGAGGTAACGAGGAAAAATTATTTTTGTCCTACGACCTTTCGGAACGATCGAATTTATAGATGAACTCTCAATCGAAACGTTTCGCTGCTTCTGCTGTTTTTTCACGAGACAAATCGTCCATTTTCCGGAGAATCGGCTAACTACATAAGTATGACGATTAGGGGGCTGAATTGATTGTGGGAATTATGGCGGTGAGGTTCCCACTGATAAAAGACGATCGATATTTCTTCCTACGTGTACATATGCTCCGCTATTATCAGCGCTCATATATAGAATTCCTGATCTGTGACAGTTAAACGTACCGTTGCTTCGCGAACGCGTAATTTCATTAAAAATACACGAAGAAACACTTTTTTTTATAGATATTCATTATTGCCGAAATTCCGGTCATTATTCTTGGGCTATTCGCACTTTTTCATACGAATTTGACAATAATTGAGGCATTTCGAATAAAATACTGAACAGTGACACTCCGTGGAAGTGCGTTACCGAAAGTAAGAACAAAAAAAAACTGAACAAATAAAAATTATTTGAAAAACCAAAAAGTTGAATAAACAAAATGTAAAAATTACCCTCAAACTTTGCGATGCGACCGAATTGATTTCGAAAACTGAAAAAATCTAAAAAAATCACGTGGAAAAATGAACACTTAAAAGCTCTAAAAAGCAGGATGGAAAAGTAATTCTCCATCTTTGCCATGTGTCATGAGGGAAAGGAATTTACGAAAACGTGGTGCTCTGTGTAGGTCTACGAAGCAAAAAGTTGTTTGGACTTGCACGGAGAGTCATATGTCCATTTTGTATTTTCGTAATAGCGATTAACGGAGCGTTTTGCAGCTTCAGGCACGTTCTGCAGTGAAACGAAGAAACTCTAATCACGCGTTGCTCATAAGTCTCCACTAATCGTCAGGCAAATTACTATTGTTATTGTTATCAATACTATTTATTGACGTCACTGTGATCATCGTCATACTTGAGTGAGGGTACTAATTCTAGTTTTCGTACGATATTTAACGTCTGCGAAATACAATTAGGTTTAGGTCAAGTGTCCAAACTCCTCGGATACGAGGCCACGGTGATCGTTAAGTTAGAAACTTATGACACGTTTATTATCGAATGAAGCACTCCAGTAAATGGGAATGTACTCAAGCTTCAAATAACTTTTAAACACGAGGAGAATTTATGCTCCCTTTCAATGTGCTTTTTTACTAAAATAACGCTTGAAAAACTAAAGTACGCGTCGCAATATTGATTGCTCATGCGATAGAATACACAAAAATGTACGAAAAGAGATTGCGAGTTTTTCGTTGTGATTTGTAAAAAAAAATGATGCCCGCGATCTCGAGCGTTGGTTTCCGTTCGTTGCCGATCGGCGGTAAGCTCCGTCGTTTCTTCCATTTGAAAAACGACGTACCTGAGATTTCGTTGTTTACAATTTGGTGAACAACACCGCAACGATTGCGCGGTAAATCACGTTAAAAAAAATTTATCATTGTTGACCGCACGGCTGTATCGCGGAGAACGGCAAATTGGAAGAGGAGAAGAAAGAGAGAGAGAGAGAGAGGAAGGAGGACTGAAAAGTGCCTTAAAGTCTGGCAAAAAGGAGAAGGTGAACGCTGCCGCAAGTCGGGTATTGATATCGTCGAGTAAAAGCCACCGCTTCGGTGCAATATCTACGCTAATTTCTCGTTTGTGGTATACGGGAAAGCGAGAGCCGGATGACGAGTGGGAACGAGACCGAGAGAGAGCGTAAAATACTGCCGCGAGAGAGAGAGAGAGAGTCTCGAGAACGTTATCGAAACATGCAATGCAAACGGATTACTCGCGCGTCTCTGCAATATATATTCATATGTAGATCCAATGCAACGAGGAAGAGCGAGATGGACTCACGTATGTGGACTGGTAAAGCGTGGGTGGTTTCGTACGAGAAGCTATCGCTGATGTATGAATGGCATTTAAACACGTGACACAGACACACACGGAAATTATAAGCAAAAAAAAATCAAATAACCAGCAAGCGTATTTAAACGATGGTGCGAGAATGACGAACACGAAGGGACGTTCGACCCTTTTTAGCTAAAAACAATAAAAATCGTTCTTGTTGTTGTTCCCTTCGGCAAGGATGATCGTTATTAGAAAATTTAGCGTGGCGTTAGAACCCTGTGGCTTTTAGCCTAACAAATTGCCGTTCGTATTAACGAAACGGTGAGTGTTTCGGTGTGACCAGATGTTCGGTGGGCTCCGTTAAGTCTAGTTTAAATACTGTTATCGGGCCCAGGCATTGCGAGTCCGGAGAACCACCAGACCACACTACAAACCCTTGCCCTTCGTAACGGAGTGTTTCACGATTTAACGTTACAAGGAAACTCGGGTGAGCCACGCAATGTGGGAAACGGTGATGCTCAACGGAGCTGAAATGGAGTCTTGATCGGTAGTGATCGTCTCCCAGACTTTTCTTTTGTTTACCGATCACTTAATGTTTCCTGCTTCATTCGTTTTGCGTATCGCGGTAGAGCTGACGCAAGCGGAATGTTGCAATTGCGATAAGAAAAGGCGTTGAAATGTTTTTCGTCTCGTTCTCTTGAGACACGGGAATTAAAAGGAACAGGAGCGACGAAGAGTTGCCAAGTTAGTCGCGGCGCTCAGGAGATGAGACAGTAAGTAGGTAAGAAAGTTATTTCCCGGACCGGACACGCTCAACCCTTCTCGTCGACGAGACTTCCCCACCATCCTTTCGACTTCAAATCCACCCTAAGTGACACGAAGATGACGGTTGATTCGATGTTATATTCGAGGGTAAAAGTAGTTCGAAACGTTGCTGATGCGGAAGATTCTTCAATCGAGAACTATGGAAAATCTGATAACGCAGAAAAAATGAAGAAACGTACGAGGAATCCTTCCTTCCCAGTAGCCGAAAAGGCACTGTGTGCGCAGAGGAGAAACTGTCGAGGCTTTTACGTATATAAAAGACCCTTGAAGTGAGGCGCACCAAGAGTTTAAAGGCTAAACGGACCGGGCTGACTCGCCATGCATAACAATTAGCCTGGGAAAATCATGAAAACGTTTTCGCACTCTCACTACTCCGGCCGCATGCCAAGCTCTTTAGACTGTATATTGAGAGAAAAGCAAAAGCAAGAACGCGCGAAAGAGGAGAGAAGAGTGCAGAGGCGGCGGAGGCGACGAGAAAGGACCGCAAAAGGCGCGAGGCGTCCCGACGACCAAGAATCTTCTTCGCACCCCTCGCGGCGTTCCTGAGGCCAAAACCCATTCCGTGCTACGTTCACCCTTTCTCCGTTTTTCCGAGCACGAGGAAGGGGACAGCATCAACGTGCTTCCACCGGAGTCACCCTTTTCGTGTACGAAAGCACGGCGAGATAACGGCCAGAGTTACACGCCCTTTCCTTCGACCCTTTCCCTTCTGATGTCTCACGGCCACCGAAGACCGAAATCTACCGTGTCACAGGGGTGCTCAATCCGAGCGGAGTTGAAGCAAGAAAATTCCATGGTTCGATTGAATTATCTCGATCTTAGACGAGGCTAGTCAAGATTATAGAACCAGCTAAAAAGGGCGGTGCTCCTAAGACTTTTATCCACAGGAATCCAACATTTTCAACCAAACACGACCTACTTCCGCGAGGATCGATGGAGCCAGGAACTTGTCAATGGACATCGAGACTCCACCTGCTAGAGAAAGCCTCCTTCAAAGTATTCATTTCTTCAAAGACATCAAATCAACATTAGCAGCAATTGACTAATGATAGCCATTAAGAAAAGCAACCTGCAGACACGTACGAGAAAGGGGTCTTTGTGCCGGAAATAAGAGTCACGTCGCCCGAAGGAAGGGTTGATTCTTGGACTCAAAAGGGTTAGTAGATCGTGGCTCGTACTATCTTCCAACAAGTACAGTAACCATCATGGACTCTCTACACGCACGTACTCCCATATTAGGAGCGGAATAATATACGAGCCATCGTTCCCTCTCTCTCTCTCTCTCTCTCTTTCTCTCCGTCTCCATCGTCTTCATTCTTCTCCTGATGCTGAAGCAGTGAGAGCATCCGTACAGGCGAATGCACCGTCTAGGAAAGGGTTCACTCGGTTTGGCATGATTTACGTCATCTTACGATACGCTCCGTGCCGGGTCGGATCGGTCACCCGTCATACATTACCGGTTCTCGAGGAAATCCTACGAAATATCTACTTGCTCTCTCCCCTTCGCTCTGTCACTCTCGCACACTTTATCGCGAGGCGGAACAACGTACTGCAGAGCTAAGATGCCGTACTCACTCTGTACAGGGTGGGTAAGCTACGAACAGTATAAAGTGGACGCAGTAAAGACGAACGTTAGTTCAGCTCAAAAGTCCCATGTTGCCTCCAGGAACATTGGATCGTGAAATTTTCCATTTTAAACGATTATGAAAAAGCTTAATTAAGGTAGACCATGCCCGTAGGATCGTATTTTATGGGTGACAATATTGGGTCGATTTTTACTTTCTAATTAAAGATATTATCTAAATTAATGTCAGAGTTATTGATTCAATATGCAAATACATTATTTCCAACTTATTTTTCGGCGAATAAAATTACAAGCCGCATTAATTAATCGGGGATCCGTGACTGACTGAACCCAAAATTTCATTCATTCCTGGCCTAAAATACTCCAGTTTTTTGTGTCAAAAATCGCTTTAGAGAACGCTAAGGGAAAACACTGAGGGAAATGGGTCAAGAAAAAAGTGTTAATAAAAAGACAGAAGGCTATGACGAGAATGGGCCAAGCCAAGAAGAAGCAAAATTCCGAAATAAGCAAATGTGAGGTTACAAGTGCTCATTTTACCAATTTCGTTCAATCTTTAACGCAATATGTCTTTATTACTGGTATAAGACAATCGTCTCGAATTTTCTTCCCAGACCTTCGTCGTATACTTCATTGTTATTGTGTACGTTTTTCATAAACTTCGTAAGAAGCGTTCATTCGTTATATGGAAAGATAAACGATTTTTTACGCAAAGTCCCTATCACCCTGTGTATTTTCTTCATATTTAAACACATTTATCCAAATAACCAGTAAGACGAACCCTTTAAAATTTGATATGCGTGTCAGACTCTTTAAAGAAAATCGTTTCGTGCATGAACTAGCTTAACAATAGCCCATAAACCTTAACTGGTAACTGCATATGCTGAAGAGAACTGATAAAAATGATCATCCTCTTAATTAGCGGAATAATTATCTTCAAGTAATCCTTGAATCTTGCAAAGTAGAAACTTCGTCAACAGTTCAGACACCCTGTATCTGCATGTACATGCAGCCTTTTCTAGATTACATCAGTTGACGTATAAGTAAATTCAAGCACTCCACAGACTTCTAAACGCTGCTTCTTAGTCTCGCATTATTTTCGCGATCTTCCTCTGATGAGCTGTTGTCTTATTGTTGTTTGGTTTGCAAGTGTTCGTGCGTGTTGCAAGTGTGCGTACACGCGATGACGATACTCCTCGGCTCGTTCGATGTCATGCTATTGTTCTCTCGTACCCGTATCGTCTCGGCGTGTGTTTAAGGTTTTTTCAACTCTATCTCTCTCTCTCTCTCTCTCTCTCTCTCTCTCTTCTCCTCCTTCTTATCTTTGTTTTTACGATGACTGGATCTTCAAACAAGCAAGAATGGAGTCATAGCCTACTCAGAGCCGCGGACTCGAGGTGCAGGCGCGCGCTCCGTCCGCGCGTCGAGATAGAAACGCCAATAGAATTTTCTACCAACATTACTTTTGTACACATTGTATCAATTTATATCTTTGCACGGTATTTTTGTTAAGTACAGACGAGAGCGAGTGCGCGCGCGCGCGCGCGAGCACCGGAATATTGCGATTTAGCTCTAAGCGCATAAAACACGCCTCCGTGTGTGTCCCGACTCGTGTGTCTGCGTCCATCTGTGTACTTACTCGACTCTCGACTCTTTCGTTTCATAGACGCCCACTGAAACTCACTCGCCCAACTAAACAGGAAATCCTTCTTTCAGGTAATTGGACACGTGACTCATTTCAATCTGGTTCATAGTTTCTGCGGCAACTAAGATCGTTCAGTTCTTCGCTCGTTCATATTATAAAACGTTTGAACCATCAAGATCCGGGAAGCATATTTTTATAATTGGCACTAAGAAAAATGTCGAATATTAAATGGACACATTTCATCAATCATCGATCAATGGAAGGCGACGGTGTTATTGGTACTCAAGGATGTTTTTTAGTCTGACCGAATCCGTCGAACGATGTTACGACTTGGGCCTCCGCGGCATACATCCGAAGTGAGGGTCTCGATGACATTTCTTCCGCTTCTCAGATCATTTTGTCACTTGTGAAAAGCTTCACCCGGAGTTTTATCAAAGTGAACGGAAGATTGATCATCCATTAAGGTCGTCCCACTGATTTGCCGTTCCGGACCGATTTCCGAGGGAGCGAAAGTGCATAGAATCATTTGGAGAGCGATACGAGAGGAGAGAAAGAACTCGAGATGAGTTTGAATCGGATCGACCGAGTCAACTGAAGCGCCGAGATTATTCAGACCAGCCAGTAAACACGTTGAGCCGGTTCCGAGTGAAGTCTCTCTGTCTTCCTTTCCGTCTTATCGCTCCCCTTCTCGCGCTCTTTCCTTTCAGTGACCGAAGCCGCATGTCGTACTCGTGCCCGACGAGCCGAATGAAACCGCATTTTTTCATTGTTCCCAAACTCTTTTCAGCTGCGATGAAAAGACGAGCCTGATTTTAAGCGACCTTGAAGCCACTAGGCGAACGCGCGTCACGTTATACGAGATTGTGGTTCGTTGGACTGCGCGATTTTTCGAGTCGAGTGTGTTTCCGAGGATTCGGCTGGTTCCAAGGCCAACCGGAAGTCGAGAATTTCCTTTCGTTGTCAGTACTCTTTTTCCGGCTTTCCCTCCTTCAAAATTTTATGTCTTCCGCTGATCGGACTCGTGAAAGTTGAGTGAAGCAATCTAAGCTCGATCTTCGGTGATTGAAAAAAAAAAAAAAACATGAGAAAAGCACACGACCGGAAACTAAAGTTATTCGTACGCGATGTAATGAGAAAATTCCTGGGAAACTGTGAAAATTCTGGAATCGCATTCGTCAAGTCGACTGTAATTTTAGTGTGAATGGCCACGAGATCGTCCCACGTGAACACTGTGGAAAATGCAAATTTCTGGTAGAAAAAAAATAGAATAAAAAAAAAGAAAAAAAAAAACAACAGGAAAAATATGACGATTCCTAGATACTGAGGGAATAATCGCGGAAGTGACTACGGTTGGCAACGGAGCGAGGTGTTACAAATTCCACATGCAAGTTATCCGCAGAGCACGCACCGCTGCTACTGCTGCAATGCCGGAGAACCATGCATGACCATGGGAATGCAAATGAACTAATTTTCAAGAATTCCCGTGGGTCTTTGCGGCCACGTACCCTCGTCATTTTCCGATACCCTCAACGTAACAGATACCGAACAGTACAGTCGTGTTGCTACGTTCAGGCGCTCTTTTTTTATATTCCCTATTTTCTCTTTTCCACGAGACTTGTGCTCTCTTTGTGAAATTCCTGTATACATACGTCAAAGTTTGAGTACGCCAGGGGCTTTAAATCAGAGGATAAAAGAGAAAAACTAATCTGCGGGAGCGTTGTAACACACACGTCCTCGAGGAATGGTTTTACCGAAGAAAAATCTCGAGTTTTGTTACTGATGGACACGAACGAATGTAAAATTAAAAAAATGCGTTCGGTTTTTTGCAGAAATTGCCTCAGGGAAATTCTTCTCGGAATACGAATGTGAATGCGGTGGGATTGACTATGAAAAATTCCAAGCATTTCTATAATATCATGGATGGAATTTGAAAAACTTCAATTTTGTACGGTAATGCAGTTGAACCATTATTTTCACCTGCTGGTTCTATACATGCGAATGACAGCCAAGTTCCTTTCTATCGGATCGACCACAAAAAATTGCATTATTCTGGCCATCGTTTCAGTGGCTAACTCACTCATTGAGATTACGATCGATTTAAACATTTTGAGTAAAAAAAAAATGATGATGCTTCAATCGTACGATGATTCACTCCTCGGAATGACAATCGGTTTTAATATTTGCAGTAAGAGCAGAATTTCATAATTTCGTTCCAATTGACACTCGTCAAGATTTCACGAAAGGTCCAGCAAGCAAAAACAATGCAGTATCGACTCTCAGGGTTCAATGCGATCTTCGAGTAGTCTCTCCCTTGCTCTCTTTCTTGCAGCCTGACCAGAGCAGCAACTGAACGCTGTATTATACATTATTTTGCCATATCGTGGCTTGTTTGCTCGTTACACTTTTGTTTACACTCAGACCGACCGAGCGCGATTGTAATATTGTACAGTTATATGCTTCTCGTTCTTTGTTCAGTTCCCAATAACGGCGGTGGTGTTCGCTTGTGTATCAAACACGACACACGAATGAATATCGTTGAATGCTTACTCACACCGAATGAATGCAGCGAGCGTAACTCGTTTTTGTTTTTTTTTCTCTCTTTTCTTTTTTTTTTGTTTACTCACTTTTATCGATTCATGCACGTCTGTATAGTTGCGGAGAGTAAACAATAATTCTTAACTCTACGATAGGAGTTGCAACGTGAAGTTTGAATATTTGTATCGTTATTGCGATTTGTATTATGAAAAAAAAACGTTGATCGATCGGAAAAGTGTATCGATCCTCGAAAAATCCGTATTTTCCATTCAGTTTGCTTTTCAATAGTAAAAATAGAATTCCCGCGTGATGACGCCTATTTATCAGCTCTCGACGCTATATTTAATCGCCGGAACTGTAACAGAAGGGCCATTGTGCAGCCCGTTATCAAGGACGAAAGGGAGAAAAGAAAGGAAGCGAAACAACGGGTTTGATCTCTCATGGGAAGTGGAGGCACGTGTGCCTCGTCTTTATCGCGGGCGGGTTCAAAATAACCGGAAATTCTCGAGGGACCGAGACGCGGATTTAAAAACTTTTGATTCGTGTGAAAAATAGGATGAAAAAAATTCAAAAGCGGCATGGGCTAGCACACTTTTTCTCGTTTTCCCAGTGCCAAGTGAGCTCCGAATAGGAGCGACTTGGAATGTCGATTTGACGACAAAAGCCGAGCCCGCGAGTCATCGAATTCGCGGATAAACGCCAAGTGGCGTAAACAGTGGGAAAAAAAGTAGGCGAAGGAGTCGAGCAGCGTTGAAAAATGGCGGAGAATCGGACGCGTTGCGCTACGCTGGTGTCACCGTGTATATTTATGGAAATTGTTGACATGTATTATTGATGTGTATAAAAGGTAAAGCGTATACGAGATTCATGAATTTACATACGTCTCCGGGAGCGAGTGACGCGCGCCGTATACCGCATGCACCTGTTGAACGATGCGGCGTGGTTTTGTCCTATATAGAGCACTGTGACGCGTGTTAACCGATCACTACCTTCCGAGTGCTCGCACGTTTGTTATATCTCGTTGTTTAGTTTTGTGCGTATGTGTGTGTCTGTGTGTGTGTGTGTCTCTGTGTTTTTTTCATTTACTTTGTTTTGCCAAAAATTTCGGAGTGAGACACGCGTGTCGAGGCCGATTCTAGTTTCGGTGATCGTTCATCGCGTGCTTAACAAAGTCTCAATCAATTTGTCACACGCGCTCGCGCACACATGCACACGCACGTAACGCACACTCACGTATCCATGCATCGGGGCTCGTACAGCGATGACCGTATAAAAACACTCGTAAATCCGTCACATCACAAATCCGATCGAGCTGAACACAAAGTGATACGAAGAAATTTTCTCCCACCAGAGTTGCCAGCTGCCCATCCAGAGTTCCACTCGTCAGTCATCGTTGAACCACGACCTTGCAAACTGTACCGCGCACAAATATACACACGCACTATCGCCCACTAACGCTCCAGCGTTTATCCTCCTCTCTCTCTCTCTCTCTTCCTCTTCTTACGGTTCGTACAAAACTGTCGTTTTGTTACATCGACGTTTAAATATATTATTGCACTCTGGATTTTTCCCGTTCGCTTAACCGAGCCGGAGAGCACTCGACGACGAGTCGGCGGCTCGAGCGCCTGACACGTGTGCAAACCAATCGGCGGCAGGTCATAAAAACTCATTAAATTCGTCACAAATAATAATCCGCTGTGATGTTTGTTTTCCAACGATTGATCAAAGTCGCACGATCGAGTTTAACGCAATCGCGTGTTACTGGCCATGCCACGAGCGCTATCCAGGAGCTTTTCGAGGTTCTCGAACGGGGACACACAACTCGCACTTTAATCCTGTTATTCCAATAATTCTGTAGAGTCGAAACTCAACGTCACTTTCCGATTCGGCCACGATGTTCCACAATGGGAAAAAAATACTCGAAAATTCGTTGGCCGCTGAATTGGACAGTGGGAGAAAAACAGGTTGAGAGATTAGCGGGCTCGCTCGCGCGTGCGTCTTCGACGTTGCGGCGTGCAAAGAGATTCGAGTCGAGTGAATGAAGAGACAGGAGAATAATCAAACGTACGTAAAGAAGGGGCGGGGCGGGGGGAGGCGGCCGAGGGAGAAGGAAGAGCGTAAGAAAATGGAAAAAAACGCACGGAGAAAAAAGCCGAAGCGTTTGAAATCGCGGAGCGGGACGGCTCGCGGTACGATCGACGGCGGGCTTTTGCCTCTGGGCCAGCGCAGCACCAGAGCGAACTCGACGAGCCGGCACACCAGCGAGTTTTCTCTGTTTTCGTACTCCGAGCCTGTTTTTCTCTGTGCTCGTATACGGACGTGTGTGCACGCGTCTATACCACATTGGCGAGAACGTATGACGCGTGTGTATAGAGGAGAACAGAGAAGCATATGCGCGCGAGCGAAGGACCGAGCCGGAGATTCGATAAATCCGCGCGACACGTCCAATGTTATATATTTAGTGATGTGTGCTGCTCCCCGTCGTGTGAGTGTTTATTCGAACGTGTGTGCAAGAGCGCGAATACGCAAAACAGAAACGCGAGCGAGCGAGGGAACGCGAGACGCGAGGCTCGCTCGGCGAACGCGCAACCCGCGGCCCCCACGTTGTTTGTCTCGCGAGTGGCCTGTTTACATGTTGACTCTGTGTTTACGCGTTTCGTACTCTAGCCCCCCCCCCCCGGCCTCGCCACGATCCGAGCATTCCTCTTCCCCCCCGCAGCGGGTCCCGCGCCCAGTCCTCTCTCTTACTCCCTCCTTCCGTCTCGCTTTCTCGCTCTCTTTGCCCCCCGACCTCTCCGCCCTTCTCCGTCAACGTCATCCCGCGCTCGGAGGCAGCACGCCACCTCCACGTCGTCGTCGTCGTTCGTCGTCGTCGCGTATACCATCGCAAAAGCAATTCTCTCTTTCGCTCACTCCCACGGGCAGTTTCTGTTCACCTTTTTCTCTCTACTCTCAATCTCCCGGCTCTTTACCCGTTCTTCTGGTATTCACGGCTCCACTAGTTTCAACTGCTACCGAAACCGCGACAGAGAACTCATCCTCTCCATGCTCTCAGTCATTTTAGACTCTGAGTCAGTCATTGTTCGCGATCTTCTTCACCCGTGCCAGCTCGTGCTCTCCTCTGTATACTCACCTCCCGAATCCGCGATCCCTCTTTTCCGCGTTTCCTACACTCATTTCCAATAATTCCCATGAATTTTTTACGTCACTCATAAATTATGAGATTTCATAACCCGCTCTGGTCCATCGAGCATCATCGTCCGGGGGGGCACCTTCCGCATCGCAACTATAGGGGACCTTAATTTCAGGGACGGAGGCAGGAAACTCGAAGCGAAAGTTCGACTACGAGAACGTCATGACAACACTGTCGTTGTCCGATTGTCCGCTCTCGTCGGCCAAAGTCCCAGGAACTCGGGACCGAATTGGACATTTTTTTCGCTTCGTCGTGACTGCACCTGGCCAATCATCCGTCATCGTGCCGGCAGTCAGGTGCGGACAATCTCCAGAATAATTCAAACGAATTCAATTCAATCCGGATAATCCGACGTAATAGGCTCGAGCCAGTATTTCCTCGTCCGCAGTCCACACAGCGCGATCTCTTTTTTACCGTCGTATGTAGGATTCAATATCATAAATTATTTCCAAGTGTATGACACTCGTGCGCGCTCCGTCTGACGTCACGTCCCGAGTACATAGGATAATTCGCGATCGTAAGTTTAGTACGTAAGAAAAACGAATCTAACAGCAGATAAGAATAACGAAAAGTGGTGGGTAATATCGACGCCTCTGTGCGATAAGATTACATGCCGAATGCCGAATGTGTTTCGGGGAACAATTTGTGGAGCCGGGATGATGGATAGTCATTATCGAAGGCCATCGACCCTGGCTCAATTGAGTCACTCGAAGGAGACATCGATCCGATTCTTCTCAGCAATTAAACGATTATGCGACATGCGTCTGGCCTCGAGTGGAACGTTTGCAACGACGAAGCTACTTTCTCACGTTATTTTTGCGAGTTATCGTACATGAATTTGGATTATTCTGTTACGCATAATGGAAGGAGGAACTCGCGGACGCACCAATCGCGAGCCCGTTTCTCTCCACGTGACGTACAATTTTTATCGACGCAGGGAGAACACCGCGCGGTATTTCACAGAAGCGTGAGTTCCGCATGAGGCATTCCCGACTGGACAAGTGCGACGCTCATGCCAGCAGTTCGAGATCAACAGCCAACAAAGAGACGAACGTGTAAAAGTGTAAGCCAAAGGTGTATTATGCCGGAGCAGGTGGGGTGCGTTGGTGTGATGTGCGGCCAGAAGTAGATATGGCTGTGCAAACATTCGGAGAGAGAGTGGGATGGAGAACGAGAGGGGGAGGAAACTCCGTTTCATACCAATACTCTCTCGCCCGCGTGAAACGATCGTCTCGGTGATCGTCACCTTTGGTCATTTGTTTATTTTTACCGCACACTCACACAGACGCATACGCGTACCAGTGTCAATAAACGAGCTCGGTTTTCGAACGATTCCATTCACGGAATTGTCGAGTCAGACGACACACGAAAGCTGTACGCGAATCGACCGCTCGTTCCGACATGACCACCAGGACTACGTGACGGAGGAGAGGAGCAAAATAAAAGTAAGCGAATTGAAGGAAAGAGAGAGAGAGAGACGAGGTGAAAAAAGGAGGTAATTGGAGAGGGAAGAGGAAAAGACACGAGGCCAATCGCAATAAATAAAAATAGGAAAAATACGAACCCCGCGCGCGCGAGCAGCAAATAAAGAATGGAGTGGGACAGCTACGCTACGAGACGATGACAAACGTTTGGAACAGTCTTCGTATGTTTATCTACAAGCGGAATATTTTTGACGAACAACGCGTGACGATATGGTTGCTAATGGTGATACCATTTTATATGGAATTACCCACTGCTAGCGCGCAAGCTCGATTGTCTGCGCGGGTCCGGAATAGGGTAGAAAATATCTGGACCAATATTTATCGCGGACCTCGTCACGCGCGGACGTGGGAAAAGTAAATTGTTTTGGTCAGCTCAGGAGCGGAAGTACCAGCTGGCCCGTTGGCAGTTTTCGTATCGTCTGAGATGAGCGGAACTTCAGTATAATCTGAGAATCACACGGAATTGATTTCGCGCCGAAGTTACGCGTCCTGCGAGATCAGTTTGTCGAAGAAAATTGTTGCGTAACTCTCGGGCACACAGGGATTTGGAACGAGCAAGGATTTCAGCGGGGATTTTCGTTTTCGAAATTGCTCGATCCTCGTGCCAAGCGATAGCGAAAGGTATTATATTTTGTGTGTCGTATCGGCCTGCGAGAGGAGGCGAAGGGAAGCGTCGCGCGAACACGGATATGGGCGAAGGTGGTGCGAGCGAGAGCTCGCAGATAAGGTAATCCGAGGGTCTGAAAATTCTCCCGCTTGTCCAGGACGTCGCGGACGAGGACTCGCCCCAGACGGGGCAGAATCTTGCGTGACGCGAGTTCCTTTTTCCCGGAGGACGAAAGCTCGCTTCGATGCAAACTTATCGTCGCACGCTCTAGAGTCCTGTCGCTTCCCCCCGCGCATTTCCATTCTCTTTATGTGAAAGCCTGGAGTTACGGGAGGAGGGGGGGCCTCAACAATAAACACGCGAAAATGCATCGACTTATTTCTTTTCGGTTGCAGCACGGTGTACATCGGACTTTACGACGAGGTAAAAAAAGCAGAGCTCTCAACGTCGAGAATAAATATCGGCTCCTTATCGGAGCAACGAGGGTGAATCGCCGAGGCAATGTTTTTAAAAGGAGAAAACTTTGAGGGCTGCTGAAAAATGAACTGCAGGCTCGAACGATGCCGACGCGACGCGAGCACGAAGAGTTGAGGGGGTGGGCGAGGAACGATCGTGGAAGCCTGTTTGGTTCGTTATTAAGAACTTTTACTGGAATTTCACCGCCGCGGTGCCAGTCTACCGGTTGTGATATATCGGCCCTAAGACCTGTGTGTATACGTGTTTTGGCAAAACGATCGATTAACGCGCCGCTTATTTATCGAAGCGTTGATGGCTAAAATACCGAAGAATCCGGCTTAGTACAAAAACTTCAATCGCATGAGAGAGTTTATTTCAAATGGAATATAAAAAAAGGGGCCAGAGGGTTGGGGGGGGGGGAGGGGGGCGCAGTAATTTCGAGTCGAGATATGAATTTTAACGAATTTTTTCATCTTCGTATTTCCATCAGATAAATTATTAGCCTCTTGCGCCTTGTTTTTCTCGTTTGACCGTTTTTTTCTTTTATTACTCGAGGGATTACGAAATAGAAAAATAAAAATAAAATAGAGAGCTGAAGGAGCGAACGAGGAGCGAGATAATCGACAGATTGATCGACGAACTTCACTATTATATAATGTATAAGTGTATAAAAATACATGAGCGCGTATGAGTATTTATTATACACTTCTTTATTTTCTCACTCCCTCAATCGCATCGAAAGCTCCAACTTTTCCCATTATCCCGGATATCCTTCTCCACTTACGGGGCTGCCTCTCGCGTACACGCGCAGGCACAAATATTGCGAAAATATCGTCGGTGCTTTTTCCTTCCTTTCCCCCCCCCCCCCCCCCCCCACTCTCCAGGCACTTTCTACCTTATAGAATTTCGAGGTTCTTTGGGCTCCTGCACTCGGTACGCCTGTAATAATAAGAAGGTCGAGTGGAAGGGCCGCCGGTTAAATCGTTCGACCTTTATTGCCACCTTAAAGCAGTTAAGTTAATCCGAGTGTCGTTAAGTTAAGAGAGTGAGAGCGCGGATTGGGCGGTGCTTCTCCCTCCTCCTGCTCTTCGCTCTTCTGCTTAGCCTCTCGATATTCCCTTCCCTTTATCTTTGCCCGGCTCACCTCCGCCGTTCGGTTTTAGTGGAGAGAATCGGTTTTTGGTGTATTTCGTCCTGGGACAAAAACATTAACATAAATCAGGAGATAGAAAGCCAAAAGTGTTGGGTTAGGGTTGGCAAAAGAGACCTCGAGAAAACGAGGCTTGTTCCATGGCCTCCGCCACTCCTCCGATGTTTATTCGATTCGTTTCGCGGCCCCCGAGACGAGCCGGAAGTCTCACACTCACCCCTTTCGAGAGCGCGCCTCCCTTGCGGATCGCCCTCTTCCCCTTTTCTGTATCTTTTCGCCCACGGATATTTTACTACTTGGCAATTAGTATTACCGAGAAACTTTCGCAGCCCCCCAATCCGGAGTTTCGCTCTGCGTCAATGCGTGTGCCCGTGTTTTCCACATTTTTCATCGTCCTTCGAGTCGAGTGGCTCACTCACCAGCCTCAAAAACTCATTCGCTGACGATTAATCACGAATTATATTTTCTAGAAATTCCAAACACAAATTATGATAAATCTGATGGCTCACGCGGCGACTTTGCAGCTTCGAAAAAGCACTGCAAATGAGCTCTCGACTCAATTCGACTAATTTCCATGATTCTCTTGTTACGGACTATCCCCCGCCCCCCCCCCTGCCCCCTCGAGTCAAGTCACGAGTAATTCTATTGGAAAAGTTTGCAAGGATTGGACATCCGATTCTTCGGATGTTTCTCATACTACTGTATACATGCTCAGCCCAGCCAGCAACAGCCCTAGACTCCCGAATGGGGTGTTCGCCTTTCCCTCGTGCGCTCTCGCGGACACACGAGGGAAAAAGTGGCTATTATGAATCCCCTCAGTCGTGACAACCCGTTCTTTTAACATTTTCCACACTCCGTATACGTATACGCTCTGGCGATGGACTTGGAGTTGCACGAGTGTTGGCGAACGGTAGCCAAGTGCGTCGGTTTTCCTTTCAGCGCGGCGACTCTTGCTTTTAGCGAAAGATCGATGAATTGGTGAGGAAACTAACGTCGATAAATAATGCATTTGGTGTTTGTTCTCGGTAAAAGGGTTCGCGACCGAGCCTCAGGCGATCGGAGCAGTGACGTATCGCCATGTGTATATAAGCACGTGTACGTTAACAATAATTAAAAAATGTTGAGTACCGAGGATGGGAAGAAAGGGCCAAGAAATAATGGGATCGTGAATAACAGATTAAAAAGTGCTCTTAATTCAAGCGTTTACTCGCCGCCCAGCATTGGTCTGGACTTTCCAAGGCCATTAGTCTCGCGGAAACTTTTGCTTGTCCTTGATCACGATGCAAATAAGTAAAAAAGCGCCTTCTTGTGACAAGCATTCGTCATGTCGCCGTTTGTTTCCACTTTCAAAGAAGATTTAATTGATTTCTGAGAAGCGCGCGAGCGAGGGTGCGGAACACACGTCGCGAGGAAAGGGTCACGCAGAAGAAACTGGAGAGAAGATCGCACCGCGGAAAATTGCCGATTAATAGTCTACTTGACAAGCAATTTTATCAGCCTCTCGACCGACTCAACGGGCCAATGCGGTCTCTGAAAATGTTTCGTTTATTCAGCCTTGAATATTATTTTTTGCGCGGAAACTGCGCTCCTGAAAAGGGTTCGATTGAACGAACCTGAAAGCATCATCCTCAATAAAAACTCGCAATGTTGTTCACCCCGATATCTTAAAATCGTCTTACGTCCATTCCTCTTTATATCAGGAGGAAACCAACGTCTGAGGAGAAACCGAAGAAAGAGAGGGAAAGCGCAAGAGAGAGAGAGAGAGAGCGAGAGCATTCTCGTAGGCCGCGGCAGGGTTTTACGTAACAAACGGTTTTCTTTCGCGTCTCTGGTAATTGGCAAGAGCGATTCGCTCGATAAATCCCAGACAATGCACTCGTTCGCTGCCGCCTGGACTCGACATTACGATACCCATTATATTATAGCCGCAAAGTGCGCGGTAATATATAATTTTCTGCTTTTGCCTATTCGAGCCATCTTTCCTCTTTCGCACGCACCTTTTTCTCTCTTGCCACGCGCGCGCATGATTCTTTAAACGCGCGCGGCTATATTGGAGCCTGAGCGCAAATAGCGACGCTTTCTTTATGCATGATCGGAAGAAAAAAAATGTTCATCTTACCCAACGCGCGAGCAATCGATGCCCGGAAATCAACGTCAAAGTTTTGCAATTTCGTTCTTACCTGAAACATAAAATCGAATAGTTCGTTACAGCGATTAACTGTTCGGGATATTGACAAGCATTTTTTAAGCCTCTTTTTATTGTTATCGCTCTTAACGCTGTTGTCATGATGTAGCTGTTACAGATGGATGTACCAAGGTCGGCTGAACCCGAGCATCAATCACCCCCGAATCAATGGAGATCTCGTGGCTGGTCGATAAAAGCTCGCTCGTCGTTCACAACTTTGCAACTAAATCCAACCACCACCTTGGTACACCCTCTTATCCACACTCAGCTTACGATACGAGACGATGATGAAGAAAAAACCTTCTTAATAACACGATTAATCAAGCCAACTGGCAATTTTTACTTTTTCAGTGTTTTTTAAGCAACGCCACGAGACCGACGACCTCGTCGCGACGGGATTGGGCGGGATGAGAATCGAAATCTTCGAATATTTCGTTCAACAGAGTATTTCGTTCGTGCAACAATTTTTTACCTCTTCAACGAAGCTTCGTTTCAATACGACAAAGATTCTTTGTACCAGAAACTTTTCAATAGAATTTCATAGAATTTCAGATTTTTTTTTCAATAGAGTTTCGTTTCCAGAAATCACAACGTTTAAGGCGAGCGATTCCTTTGAGAGGGTAAAAAAAAGGTATTATTTCGAAAAATTATTTAGAGGGGTTAGAATAATCTGATCATTTTCATATTTGCCACTCTTTTTCTGTTGATTTGAAAATCGTTTACTGACACGTTAAGGGGAAGGATGACCTAAAAAATCATGACAAAGTGCAAAATTGAATATTTGGGAGCTCTTTTACTTAAAAGTTTGAATTTTCGACCATTTTTTCGTCATACTTCACCCCAAAAAAATTATTTATTTACCTGCTACCTTTAGTATACCCTTCCGATAATATTACTAAGAGTAAGCTCCCAAAATTTCATCCATATCATGTCGATAACTTTTCAAGCTACAACACGAGCAGTTTTTGAAAAAGCATATAGTTCCGAGATAATCGCGTTTAAAGTTTCAACATGTGAAACCTATTAATTGCAGTGACTTCCGATTACACGCGATTACTCCGCGAATACCCAATATTTTGAGTTTTCCCCTGGTCTGTATATTCATCAGGTATCATACTTTCGAATGAAGTAAAAAAAAATCGATTTTTTCAAAATTCTAAATACATTGCTCGCCTCAAGTGCTCATTTATTTAGTTATACTTGTCTGCTATTTTAAAAACGTACCGACGATCGACGAAATTATTAAAAGGATGTTGATAGATTTTATAAATGTTTATATCGTTAGATCTCGGCAGCTCCTTTCGAAAATTTACGAGTGAGATGCAGGATTCTATGAGGTTGAATTTCGAGACAAAGTTTCATCAAGTAAACGAACATTTACGAGTGTTTGGCTGTAGAAAAATTGTATTAAACTTATGAATGTTTGGAGAAGGGAAAAAGAGGAAGCAAGAGAGAGAGGGCGACTGATGAGAGCAAAGGGGTAACAGCATGGAGGGTCGAGAAGCAAATCGATACGACAGATCGAGTAGCGATGTTCAGTCTTTCGTACGTTAATTCGTCATCCCTCCCTTCACCTCGGAGGGATGTGGCAGTGAGTGCAGTCACCCCTCAGACAGGGAAGGCCACGCATATATCGCTGCTTCGGATATATTCAATACATATATACACATATATACGCTCTCGTATCTAAATACATATACAGGCTCATGGGAGAGTGCACGCTCCGATGAAATTCACGCAGGAAGACGTTTGCGTCGCGTCTTGAATATTTTATTGTAAATCCAAAAGCCCGCTTGGATACTCGCTGAATTATACGCAAAAGGAATCGCAGAAACAGAATTCACCGAGATGGAGAAGCACGGATTGGCCAAGGAGTGGAAAAGCTCACGGTACATTCTATAGCTTTAAAATATTTCATGTGTTAAATTATAATCAAAATAATCGCGAATTTTAATCGCTTATTCAGGCATCTTTAAAGCGAGTATTCTAAATGAAGCATTTTTCGTACAAGCTTTTTTGGTGATGAATCAACGAGCTCTATTTTTCGACAAGAATCATTGGCCTACTTTTTTAGGATTTAGCACGAATTGGTACACGAAATGATGAGTGCCTCTGAGTAGGTTTTCCGGAGTGTGAAACACGAGAAAAAATTGGCTAGAAAAGATTGACTATAACGTGCAAAATTTTCTACAAGATTTCAAGTGCATCTGTAAATGCTTATTAAGACGAGTTTGCTATTCTCAAGGAGAAAAGAAGGTCGACTTGAGGAGTTGGGCGATGAAAAAATACGCGCGGGTAAAAGAGTTTTTTATTTCTTTATTATTTTAATTGTTTTTTAATTCGTTAACTTCGAAGAGTTATTGCTCGGTGCGTCTTGAGGTCGAAGCCTCGATCCTCGCGAAAAGTCTCGAGTGAAACACAATTGAGCCACGGAAAAGGCGTTTATTGAGAACGAAGCTTTTAATTGTTTACGAAGGAACAAAGAAGAAAAGCTTCCCCTTTTCTCCCTCATAGTTACACAGCGCAATGGAAGAATAAAAAATACTTGAGAGCTAAACCCTTGGCTACCACGGACAAGTTTCTTTGACTCGTACTTTTTCCCTGTTCCTTCAAGAAAAAGTTCAAAGTGGAGCGAGCTACAGCTACCTGATATCCCTCGTATTTATCAAGCTTAATTTCCTTTTTTACTTTCTGTTATTCCACGCATCGTGGGCGAATCGAGAATCATTTATTTTTCAGCACATTTCTACCGGCTCAATAATAATGATGAAACGTCTCCGAGTTTAATGCGAAAAAAAATCAATTTCTGTATTTTTTATAGATTTGAACATTTCTTCAAGTTTATTTGCTTCTTTTGTCAAACGTTTATTAGCTCGAGTTTTAATTTTAGCAATACTCGAAATATTACGTTTTGAAATAATGATCAGATCCATGGATGTTTGTCGGTAGGCGATCCGTGCCAAATGTGAATCCTTCATGATCCGAGAATGGCCTTTAAGCCGTTTCGCTAAAATTTGGCACTCCGCTCGACTGCTCTCCCCTATGCTGGTAATCATTTCTGACAAGTTATGAGTCAAAAGTTTCACTCGCAGTCATAAGTAATTGTATTCAAGGTTACAAATAATTTCAAACTCGAATCATCGAGCCTGCTCTTTTTCCAATGGTTTTAATCAGGAGAAAGCCAAGGAAAAGTATGAGCGAATAGAAAGAAATATAAAAATTGCTTGAGCTCAGTTGAGGGCTCGTTGGAACAACGAATTTCATATCACACCCCTTTAAAAATCCTTGGCGTTAGTCGACTCAACGTGAAATACCAAACTCGAATGATCCGTAATTCGCTAACAATATCGGTCGTATAGCGACGACTTTGACGCCGTCTTTTTACGATTCATTAAATCCCCTCGGCAACTGCTCGCGGAGTTATCGTCGTTAAAACGTTATGCGTACTAATAGTCTTCATCGTACTGAAGTGTTGTTGAACGAGAATTCACGATTCCGTGGGATGCATAATTACCTCGTGAATAAAAATGAATTGAGAAAAAAGTTTGATCAGTACAAAGGATGGCGACTGACCGGAAGAGCATTGGACGAATGGTAGAAAAAAAACGAACAAAAATTGAGTGAGGGATGATCCTCGAAGGAGAAGAAAAGGGCGAAAGCTGTGCGGTGTTCTTGCGCGGCGGAGCAGGAAAAAAATGGCAAAAAATCCAATAGCCCGGAGCTTGAACCGAACGAGAAAAGTAGGCGTGTCGGGATGGGCTTGCAGCATTGTCTTTCGACTTATAGCGCCAACTAATCTTCGCGAAACGAAGAGCGAAAGACAACATTCGGGATTCACGAGGAGCGAATTCGCTGCCTGCTGAATTCAACGCGTTTATTTCTTGTTTCTTGTCACCAGAGTAAATGTATAGAACGAGGCCTGCTCATATTAAAGAAGAGCGCGTTAACGAGAGACAGAACGACGATGGGAAAAATAATCACCATTTTCGTGTGAAATATTGTCTCCGTAACGACCGAGAATAGGGAGCCTTCGAATCGAGAACGCACAATAAATAAATCATTTCAATTGAATATTTCGAAAGCGATGTATTTTCTGGAGGTCGCGCGCGTGCGTGCCTCGCGCTTCTGCTAATTCCATTGACTTATTATAACCGCTTAGTTGACTATTTAATGTGACGTTTGCTCGGAGAGTGTGATAGATGGAATCGTGTAAAATGAAGAAACGGGAATCACGGGCTGCAGAACGAGTTGGAGGAAAATTCGAATACGGAAGGAGGGGGGAGGCCCGGTTTCGTGGATTTTCTCGTTAACGAGATATTCTCCGGGGTGGAAGATGAGGATACCTGAGAATATTGAGTCGGGGATTTTGATGAAACGGGGGCCGGATCTAAATTACGGTTGCGTAAGATTCGAAAGTTTACAGGCCTGTAGCATTCGTTCTTGCCCTCGTGTCTCAGAGCGTGTGTGCGTGTGTGTTTTGTGTGCATGCAAACTCACAAATTGCCGAGGAGATTTACGCGAATGCTATTTCTCGCTAAACACGCACGAGACCCCTAACCAGGGAGGGGATAAGAGCGAAAGAGAGAGAGAGAGAGGGAGAGAAAGGGAAAGGGGAAGAGAGAAATAAAAACAAAGAAAGAAGATGCGAGCGAACAGAGCTAGACTTGGAGTGGTTTCAAAGCAAGCTCCTTTGATGCTTTTAATAAATTTTAACGGTGTACAACGCATCACTTTTCCGTGTACATGTGTGCGTGAAATCGATTGTAAATCACACTGTGCCCCCGAGCGAGAACCGGACAGAGTCGCGAATCGAGTGAACTCGCTCGCCATCACACGACCAATTATAAATACAAAATTGGTTAGCTCGCGACTCTCGCCTGTTGAGCTTCATAAAACTCTTAACATAATACAAATCTCCGATAAGAAAGACGTGATCTGCCTTGATCATCGATAACCACCATTTACAAAGACGCGAAAAGTCACTTTGTTCGATTTTCCGCTTCTCACCGGCGTGAAGACTCATGTCCGAAAAATCGGGTCGTACGAATGTTCTTGACATGTCATTCTTGACGTGTCAAAATATAAAAGTTTAAAGCGCCTTCGCATTGACGAGAAACGACAAGAGACGCGTTCCTTCAGCCCTGCACTCGACTGTTGCAGTGCGCGAGTTACCGGCTCCTCCACATTCTCTCGTCTCGCTTTAGTTTAATTCATTTATTTTCATTCATACACAACCGTCTCATGTACCTGCGGGATAATCTCTTCGGTGAAAGTTCAGTGGGAGGAAAAAAATAATTACAATCGGTCGAGCCGTCCGTAGCAGGTTGCCGGGGTTTATTCAACGTTCGACTCTTGATTTACTTTTCTTTTTCAATATCTCGACCGCGATCTCCTCTCAGTTTCTAGTCCTTCGCCCCGCTCGCTCGGGGCAACGTTACAAATGTGTCGTATGAAAAAGCAAAAGCTCCATAGATATTTAAGCACCGTTTCTCGAGATATTACTGGAAACATACAGACGCTCTTGGTTATTTCATACAATTCCATGTACATATGCGAATCCACGCGTTTATCTTTATATATGTATATTTATAATACATGCATTAATCGAGATCGAGAGCCCCGAACCACTCGACATATTCGCGGTTCGACGAACTCTCACAAAATCCTAGCCCCGGTGGCTTACCATAGTCATTATTATAGTACTTGCTTCTGTTTTATTATTACACTAACGACGACGTCGACGACGACGCGCGCGCTCGAACGCACGTTCGAGCTCTCTTCTTCCGTACAAAGCCCGGCCACATCAGTGGAATATGCACACGCGTATAGAACCACTGCGCGCGGAGAGAGAGAGAGAGATCGAGCTGGCCGCGCGTGCGAAGCCAAAGATCGTTACGATTGAGGAGCATTTGAAAAAATCGAACGACAAACAAAAGCATTTGCTTTGCTCGAATTTTGCAGCTTTTGCATTGGGAGCGTTAAGTTTTCCGGTTTATTGGTTTTTTGTGCGTTGAAACTCGAAATTTTAGCGTCTTCTTTATGAACGCGGTTGGTCCGATTGAGATGAATTTAATCCGGGATTATTTATTTATTTCTTGTTTTTGTAGTAATTCGTGAAAAAATAAGAAAAATTGGCACGAGCATTCTCCATTCAGGCCTTTCTCAGAGTCTGGACAGTTTTTTGTGTGGATTTACTCCCGTCGCATGCTCATGACCTCTGGCATTAGTGAGCAAAGTATTTCCATCTCATTCTCGAGAATCTCTAGTGTGTTTCTACGAGGAAGAGCATGCTGCGGAGTCTCTTTACGTTTTCTATAAATAGGAAAAGCGCCTGGACAGAACGAACGAACGGACGGGTCGGGTCACCAACACCCGGCAATAGTGCACAGTTTGGCCGCGGAATGTTCACCCCATTGGTCATCGTAGCGAGGGGGGGGGGGGGGGGGGGGGGGGGGGGAGTGAGCGAGAGCGAGAGACAGAAAGATAGGCGTCTGCGGGCGCGTTTCACCAAATTTTGCCTGGCTCGGTCCGCACGTTTTCGATTCAATCCCTGACACTTTCGTGTCTCTCAGCGCGGATGCCCACGTGAGAGCAAAGATCATGAATGAGATCTCAGTATCCGATACCGAAGCGTCTCCTCCTCATCCGGCGGATGGCAATTTCACGTTAAAAATTCGCATTTTTCAGCGACTCGTTGGCTACTTTATCTGAATTCATAAGCTTTAAATAATTCCAGTATTTTTTCAATCATCCATTGACCTTAAAAAGCTTGAGTAAAAATCTTCATAGGCAACCAGCCGCGAGAGTAATCATGAATGAATATTTCACGGTCGTACTTCCAGGAGCAGCAGCAGGTTTCGAAGCGTCGAGGATGAGCCAAGAAATCCAGAGATCTCGGACGCTGTCTGCCGCGGCTCTCCGTTCTCTCGCGGTTCCGTCTCATTTATTCTCAACGAAATTGAGTTAACCACACGAGCAAAAGCTCACGTGCGTCTACGCACGCAGAGACCCGAGAGGGGCACTTGCGTTGTTTGACTGGTGCCTGCTTCAACGGGCAAGACATAATTTTTCGTAGGACTAGGTGTCGGCCTGTGTGTGATGGTCGCGCACGAACCGGAGGCAGAAGAAAGCTCGCGAGGACGCATCGTAGCAGTCTCGCTCGCGCGTGCACGCGTGCCAACGCACATCTTTCCCCGAGAGTTAAACGTGAATCGCGGGGCCCTATTCTCCTTCATTTTATTATCCTTTTTCTCTTTCTCCATCGCTCATTATCTCTTTCTCTCACTTTGCCACAAATATATAGGCTGCACAACAAAAGGCCGTAACTCATTCCGTTTCACGTCCAATTTGAAGCGCATCACACCCTTCATCGTTTTCAGCTTTCTCCCTCGGCCCCTTCCACCCTGCCTTTATAACTCTTTCGCTTCCTCCGTCACTTTCATTCTCCGTTCGGTAGCACGAAAGCGCTCTCGAGTCTATTCTAGATTCATAACTATTAATACTAATGTCTCTGTGCTGTGCAGTAAACGAGAAAAGACCAACAGGGCAGTTCTTGGCGCGAGCTCACCTTCCCATTTCGCCCCCCCCTCCCCCCCCCCCCCGCGTCCGTGCCCTCTCCGCGGTTTTTCTTTTTTCATCTTACTTTCTCTCTTTTTGCGTTCCGTCTCCTTCTCTCTGGCTTTCGTTCTCTTTCTGGCCATCCGTACATATATACATTGATATGCACATGTACTCATCAATGGCGCATTCAAGCTCACACCGAAACGGATTTATCAACGAGAACGAGCCACTTTGCAGCCTCGGCTAGAATTGTTCCTCCGCTATATAGAACGCGCGCACCGTATTCTCCAAAGAGGACGCGAACGCATCGGGCAATCACCTTGTCAACTTTTTTCACGCAGAGGCCACTTCCGCACTGGCATTAATCACGATTTCTTCTGTTTAATCGAGTTATTTTAATATAAATATCGACGCAAAGGGAGATCGAGATTGAGAATTGAGCCGGCTCCAAAGTTGTTTGGAGGAATCGCTAGGGCTGCGCTTCTGGAGGGAAGGTTTTTGTCCATCGATGCCAATGAACAGGGCTTTCAGAATCGGTCATTTCTTGATTCCTTAGCCACCGACAATATCGATTGTGCCCACCCGTGACTTTTATCGTATCTTATCGATGACCCACCAGAGCTGGAGATCCGTGCAGATATCGAGTCGATTTATGGAGTTGTAACTCAAGGAAAAAATGTGAATAAGCGAATTTCGAGGACTTGGGAGCAGATTAGTGAGACGAGCGTTTACATCGGAGGATCGTCGTTATTCGTAAATAAGTTTTTCCTCGTTTTCGCTCCGCGATCGATGATACCGAACTCTCGGCTGCGAAGGTCTCGAGTGGAAAGTCAGAGCTACGGGCGCTGGCGTGGGGCTCGTGAATTTAATTTGCAGAAGCGCATCGATCAGCCAATTTTCTAAATTCAGCAACCCGAGAAATAAAAATAATCGGGCCGAGCACCTTCCGCTGTTTTTTCCCCCAGCCCCCCCAAATGTTTGTGTCACGAAGAATGTTGCAATTTCTCTCACGTTGTTCGAGGAACAGCCGCACGGTGTAAATCTATCGCGTCGTTCGGTATGTAAATCGCTTATCGCATCGAGTGGTCCACGCAGTATAATTAGGTAGGAGCAGCGGCAAGTGCGACGACGAGCGTGTGCCCCAAACGTTTGTGTGCGCGCGAACGTCTTATTCGAACAAACTCCGAGGCATGTAACTTCGCGCATTCACATTATTTACACACATGTAAGCAGCCACGTCCGTGGAACAATACATCGTCGGCACATAAATGCGTGTACACAATTAAACGTTCACGGAAACGTGGATCGCAAAGCATCGGAAAAACGAAGCTCCGACTGACGCACTTAAACCGCGAAATTGAACTACTTACGCCCCTTCGAAGCTCAGCTCGCCGAGCCCCCCCCCCCCCCCCCCTACATAAGCGTCCGTGCGAGCCGCGCAAAAGCGAATTCTCAGAGGGCTCTCTCGTGTCTTCCGAAGTGAGACAAGCCTAACGAGAACGAGTGTACGTAATGTCTAATGGCGATGAGTACGACGAGTGCTAGCTACTCTTTAATGTCACTCCTCATGCTAGCCCGTGTATCTGTGTATATAAATACACGTATTGAGAGGCGAGTGCACATGCACAGGAATTCGTGTGGACGCGTACACACGACGATGTGCCCTGGGCTGCTGGTAGTCGCGGAATTAGGCTCTTCCGCCGTTGTTTCTATTACAAAATAGATGGCATGATATTGCAAAGTGACCGCTGCCCTTTATCCCAGTCACAAAGTGTCTATCAAACACTTCCACTTTCCCGACTTTTTTTTTCATCCCGATCAACAACTTTTTCATTCATCCTTCCGTCTTTCGCGAATCTCCGCGGTTTCCGGGCTTTTGTGGAAGGTACGTTCGAAAATTTCGAGAACTATGGGACTCTGCTGGGAATTTTACGTTTCCACCTTCTTACAGAAATTCTACGAGGGGAGCAGGGAATTTGTTGGAAAGAGTTTACGACAGGTTGCGGGTTTTCGTTATTAAGGTACTTCATGCACGAAACGATTTTCTTGAAAAAGTCTTGAAATTTACACAAAGTTTCGATGGGTCGTCGGTTGACACGCATATCAAATTTCAAAGGATTCGTCTTATTGGTCATTCGGACGTGTTTAAATATGAAGAAAAATACACAGGGTTATAAGGACTGTGCGGTAAAAATCGTTTATCTTTCCATATTACGAATGAACGCTTCTTACGAAGCTTATGAAAAAGTAGACAATAACAATGAAGTATATAATGAAGGTTTGGAAAAAATTCGAAACGATTGTCTTACTCGTAATAAAGATATATTAAGTTAAAGATTGAAGGAAATTGGTAAAATGAGCGCTCGTAACCTCACAATTGTGTATTTCAGCATGGCTTGGCCCATTCTTCGCTTTTTATTAACATTTTTTTCTTGATCCATTTCACTATGATTTTTTACATTAAAAACTATAGTATTTTCGCCAGTTTTCGACGTATGAAATTTCGGATTCAGTCGCAGTGTTAAAGTCGCATTATTAAAGTCATTTCGCATTTAAATTTCGTAAAAATTCGAAATCAGAATCCCCCGACCCTTTCGTCCCTTATTTTGAATAAAGCGTCGCTACGATTTGGTGGAAACTGTCAGAGAGACGGTACAGTAGCCAAGAACTGGGGAGCCAAAGAAATTTTCCGAATAGTTATCTGTCCATCCGCGTTTTATTGGTATTAAAGTATGATAATTTGAAAAGTTGTGGCAACAAGTAGATACGAAGTGGGCAATATAAGCGTCCCGTAAATGATGCCCCGTGCAATATCGCGCCATCACAGCGATCGTCGGTGCATCATCATCGTCATGATCATCATGATAATCATCATAATCAGTAGGAACAGTAACAGCTGGTAGTGAGGAAGCGAGGCAGTAAAGCTCGCCCGCAAGCCTACTATTTGCACATGCACGATATAAGTCAGCCTTGTAAATCAAATGGCACGGTATTGGCCTTCTCCTTGGAAGATATGAAAAATGAGCTGTCACCGGGGGGTTATACACGAACTTAATTTCACAATTAGATAGTTCAAGATTGTTCGCGTGATTGGTTGCTCTTCCATGAATTAATTGTTCCTTGAAATCTCGATGATCGAATTATCAATTAATTTATTCGATCGCAACAGTGCCAGGTTGATGGGAATCTGGACCAACGAAATTGCAACAATCCGACGAGGTTTCCATTGCAACGAAGCGAGTTATCGAATGATTTTCCATTGTTTGTGAGAGAGCATAAAAACACGAAATGCCAAACAGCACTAGCGAGGCTTTCCCGTTCCCTCGATGGGAGTGGGATCACCGCAGATTGAATGCCCCGAATATTATTTGTTATTTTGATCAATCACGGAATTTGTGGGACTTGAATCAACGTAATTGAATACTAATGAAATTTAATTGAAAATGAAGATCCTAGCTTTTCATTAATTTTCGAAAACTACAATTTTCCATTTGCTAAGGACGACATTTTTTCCAATCATTCATTACCAAGGCCCTCGAAAATTGAATAACTTTCACAAACGCTTCTCGACACGACTTTCATCGATGCAACGATACAATTCATTGCACTCGCCATATTTTTCGACACATTTTATCCGAGAATAGTTTCATGATTTTTGTTATTTACCGCCGACATACCGTGACGAAAAGAAGTAGCTTTTAAGCCTCTTTTGAAGATAGACGCACGGTGGTTAATGGACAGCATCGTCTAGCTCCATGTGTGGCTGATATATATAGGAGGATCGGAGCCCATACGCGGCCACCGTTCCGCTCTGGATCGGTGGCGGTGCTCACGTGAACGACAGGAAGTTACCAATCGTCTTTGACGATTATCCCTCAGAGTGTGCTCAGTGTAGTGATGCTGGTGATGCCGAGGAGAGATGCCTAACCAGCCTCCTACTACTATGTATCCGTGAACGCATCTCGTTGTGCATCAGGGACAGTGTTAAATAGATTCGGCTCTACCCGAACAGACAACTCGATCCATTAACTCCAGCACTATATTTGTATACACTTTGATAAGGTGACTCTATCTGAACTGGTGCATTCGCAAAAAAGCGCTCGGTACTGGGCTCTCGAGCGTATTGGAGGTAGCAGCAAAATCTTTTGGTCGTTGCATCGAACGGTGTTAATGAGATTTCGTTCATTTATCTAATGGCGAAATGAGAATTTCGCCTGATTGCATTGAAATCGAGGCGTTCTGAGCAATCGCGAACGCCGAAATAAGCGATTTCGAAATTCACATCTCCCTTCGCTTCTCTTACTGTCCATATAACCGTACCGGAGGTTTACAAATTATGCTAAGTTATTTAGCGAATCATAGAGCAAAGAGAGGATATATTATTCCACCGGAGATACCCCGGATTGGTTCACTTTGTGTACGTCCTAGAAATTAAACGTCCTCCTACACGTAGCTACGTAGCAACCTGCTGTTATTGCAGCGACGATGACAGTTATACGAGTACGATGGAGTCCATTCGTGCGTTATCGAGTCGATGAAATTCTAGAAAATTCCATAATTTTCGTACTCTGTCTCCGAATTCTTTTCACAAATGGCGACTTTTTCAGTTCCCGCAACTGCGTTACGTATTCCGAAAATTCGAAATTTCATTGAACCCAATGGAGCGATTCGCTAAAAGCCTTGATCAACCACAAAACTGCTTATTTCGCCATATTCGTTCAGCTCTCGTTCAAAGGTCTCGAGTTCCGTTCCAAAATTCCAGTTGAACCAACGAATCTTCGTGACCAAGAAGATATTTCTTGATCCAACAACGTCGTATTGACCAAAGTTTATTCGAGCCACCGAACCAAGTGGTTGAATAAACCAAATGTTTTCTCAATCCTCCGATTTCATTTCGTACGCCCCCGCCATTCGTTAATCCACCAGGAATTTAGTTGAACCAACGAATTTCTTTCGTCATTGTATACACTAGAAAAATGTTATAATCGAAATTCTCACACCTCGTCTCATACGTGCGTATACATTTATCACATGTGAATCGCAGTCTACATAGGATTGTCTTGCTCTAGTCTGGTCTGCACACTGCGTTACTACTGGACTGACGCACACCCACGCGACGAAAGCGTCCGTGGAGGGTCAGCACAGCAGCGGCCGAGTATCAGTGGCATCAACGAGGCACGGTAAACCGCGCTCTACACATCATTATCATAAATGCCCGCGATACGACCCACGCGTAAATCTGTTTCGCAAATCGCAACTGCGTCCGACCATTCGCCACGATGTTATGTCATCCCTGAACGCACACTGAACTAACGCCATTTATACATCGACGTGTGTACCTATTTATACGTATATGTCAACAGTACATCAACGCGCTGCTGAGCGTACGCTTCATGGATTTCTATGTACATCACATGAAATTGATATACTACGGACCCTCCCAGCAAGCATCCTTCTCGTTTGCCAGATGCAAGTGAAAATAAAGCGCGATAATCGTTTCGTTTTCGTTATTTAACGGGGAGGATCGATCGAATGTTTTTTGGTTTCCAGGATTAGAATTTCTTTTTTTTTAATATGAGAATTTTATCAACGCGGCGCGACTGTCTACTTTTTTCAGGGGGAACCGAGCGGTCGTTCATTCATCGAGTCGAAACCTTTCGATCGATTAGAGCGGAATTCGTTTATCTCGAGCGCGAGGCGTCGAGATAATCATTTTCAAAATGAATGAGAAACCGTGTTTTATTCTGTATTTGTAAGATTCTCTATGAAATTCTGTTGTTTTTTTTATATTTCATTTAATCACGAGTCTCCGATGGAGGATCGCTGCTTTCATGGAGCAAGAAAAATGCACGATTTTTACAGAAGTTATTACGGTTTTGACGCGAATCTACGCCGACAAGGACGACGAACGTCGTAGTATAGCGTGTTCCCACATTTTCCAGTCTGACCGAGATAAAAGCGGTGAAGCAACTCGAATCCTATTGCGGGTGTTTCGAAGTGAGAGCTTTTCGAAGATTTTTATCCTGCATGGTGTGTCGCGGCTTGCACAAGGTGAACATCGCGATGCGCGGAATGAAACGAACAATGACAAAATCGAGGTAAATACGAGGCTACGTAGTAAACAGCAGGAGAGACAATCTGCGTGGAAGGCTCGAGAGATAGAACAGCGAGAAAGTAACGTGCAGCGGCAGGGGAGGGAGGGGGATTTTCTTATCAGTGGTTAAACATGATCGAGCAAACAACAACGGCCCAATGATAACGAAATCAAACTCACAATAATGCGAAAAATGCTGGGATCTCGCTTCGAACACGACTCGAAAGTATTTTTTTAAAAAATTCATTGTTTGGGGACTTTTTAGGGCGAATTGACTTATTTGTAATTGCTTCGAAATTGAAAATTTGATCGATTGTTTTTGTACGATGGACGGAAAACTTTGCGAGATCGTCCAACTTCGTTTCGGGGAAGGAAAACAGTAAATTTGTAAAGTAAATGACTAACCTATTCCGGTTCCGCAGACCGGCGGCTCACAAATCAGGAATTTTTATGCCGCCTTCTCGCCAGCCCATGAAGAAACACATTTCTAACTCTTCCAAAGTCAGTGTAAACGACACGACGAATATTCCGCACACTCGGGTGCCATTAAAAAATCGTGATATCCCCTGCGATTTCGTTCTTGAAGCGGTCGAACTACAGCGCGTACGAAAAAATACGAAATGAGCACTTTCCGAAGCGGCGCGAGGAAGGAAGTTTCTCTTTGGAACTTATCGAGCGTTGGCTATGGCGAAATTAGTCGCGAGGGCTCGTTCCGAAAAGTTCGTCGATCACCGAATCCGAGGTGATCGAATCTCTTCAAGATTTGATGTTTTTCATACGATCTTTGCCGAGTTATTCGCACTCTGAAGGGTCCCGAATGTTCTTGATTTCCTATTTTCGCACTAAGTATTGTTGTGCGTAGTCACGGGAAGCATCGAGCCGTTGAAACGACGCGCGAATCGACTGTCGCGAATGAAATTTTGATATTTCGCTCCCCGTATTATTTTCCTCGCACGATCGAAACTTTTGTCCGAATGGAACCGCAAACTCGGATCGATACTTATCGCCGAACTGTAGAGAGCGCGTGAGATTTAGTACTCTCACGCGAAGATTCGAGGGCAAAGTGAAACAAGCGGAGAGCGCAGCTCGAAACTGCTACTGCGAGTTTCCACAGCGTCTATCAACATTCCCCGCGACGATGAGCAAACGGTGTCGACAAACTGATAAGACGTGTGATACTCGATTCCGCTCGCCGTCAATAATATTTTACACGTGCAACAAAAAAAGTGAACCGCGTTTCTAGCGGGGCGGGCTGAAAGCGATGGAAAAAATGTGGGGCGACGATTTTTTTGAAATTTTGCTCGATCGTGATCGACCTCGAGGTCAACCACGACTGAACAAGCTTTTTTCGACTCCCAACTTTTTATAACGACACTCGATCGTTTCATGTCCACTATTAGAGATTCCTGGGCCTCTATTTGAGATTAGAGAAAAATGATATCGAGAAATTCTATTCCCGAGTAAAATTCTATATCTTTGATGCTTATCTCAATAAACTTTGCACATGAGATTCGGGTTCAAACTTTAATCTTGGCAGAAAGGTAGGCAAGACGTTTAGAAACGAAAAGCAAAGGTCAATGTCGCTGTATTGGTTTAGCACTGAACATGGTATTGTTACAAGACTAGTTAAACGATCATTCGATTGATGTGCTTCGTTATTTTTATCTCGCCCGTTCTAATTGCAAACGATATCTATAGCAACGTGATGGTTGATCAATCGATAAGAAGTGTTTTAGGTCGCAACAGCGACGCTTCTTTTTTCAGTCCCATTGCCAGTGAACTCTTGTTCGTTTATTCCTTTATTTAATATTATTTCTTATCAATTCTCGACCTGTGCTGTTTACGCTGATACACGGCGTTGTCATTTAGTCTGGATCACGTTCACGATCTCGCACACTGTTTTTTTCATTCTACGTACAACATGCGGTTATAGCGATACTGAATATCGACGCGAAATCGTTTTCGTCTACAATCAACAAATCAGCCAAAAAGTATTGGAAAAAGACCACGAGCGTTCTTGGCAGGCTCGATTTCGCATCTTCATCGAAAAATTCGACACTCGAACGAGTAAAAGCCCATCATCGTCACCAGAGACAAGGCCCACGTCGAGTATGCGAGCGCAAGTTTTAAAAACAATGAACTCCCGACCCGAAATACCGAATCTCGAATAATTCGCGAAGATAAAACTCGCGAAAGCTGTCCGCTCGTGACGGCGTGAATGACAATTCGGTCGTAGCCCTCCGGCGAATTTTATTGATTGAAATCTGCTCTGCATGTAACTGTGATAATTTAATAGGACGAGCGTAAATTTCTCGTCACTGTCGATCGCAAATCGACGCTGGTACAGATATAGATGCTCGTGGGACAACCCTCCGCATATGTTACAAGACTACACACATTATATATCGATAGAATCTCCAAATCATCGAACTCGAAACTGGTATTCGACAACGTAACAAGTCAGCGTTGTACCTAAATTCGCTATCGAAGTTTCGTAGCATCGCTCCTATATAATTCTATCCTGCAGGCTTCTCTTTCCATTTGTCCGGTTGCTTCCCAAACCATTATCTGTTCGGTTCACACACACGCGCGCACAGCCGCGACTATGTAAAGCGATATTATACTTGGAGAGGTCGCAGGAATGCTTGTTTCTATTGACAAGTGTACAGGAAAGGGCGTCAATTTCCAATGTATTCGGGCTGATGCATCGCTGCGGATTGAAATCGAAAATTTCGCAGCTTCCAACGTAACTAGACCTTTTCCCTCCCCGTTGTTTTGGAGCCTGGTGACCAGCACGAGCAGGGAACGCGTATCGAGTACGTTTCGTCGTCGTGGTGTCGACTCGGAAATAACGGAGTCATCGCGCGAGCGTCCATTATCGATGAGACCTGCGACTATCGATTATCGTCCTTTCCATTATTTCGTTCTTAGCAGCCGCGAATAAAATTTGTGAATGGAGATAAATAAACTTGGAAATCCGATTATTAGATAAGTGGATCGGAGGTGAAGAAAATGAATTCCGCGATTCAACGAAACGAGGACTGGCTTCGTGGCAGTTCCTAACCCTTCCGTCGGCTCGAAAGATCGTGCATAGTAGGTCATACATTATTTATAATTAACGCGGTGACATCATTGTAAAACTTGGTCAAGTATCGATCACCAAGAAAAAAAAAAAAAAAATAAAAATTTCCCAAGAAACAGAATGTTTGCCCAACTAATTGCAATATTTATAATTCGCTGTATTACGAGGGACGAAATTAAAACTCGTACCAAGGTCAACTATAAACGAAAGCGTATACGCGAAGGAAAATGCGAACGAGCGAACTCTGCGAGCACGTTTTACGGAGATTAAGAAATCATTAAACCTCCGAAGCCGTCAGTGAAGCTCCAACCAAGTATCGTTCGTCCGAACGACCGATCATCCTACTAAAACAAAGAGCTAGGGATGCAGTTCGAAAAAAAAGCCAATCGAAGATAAAACCAAAGTTTTCCGATAGAACGAATTCGTGTACACGAATTGATATACTACACACGCAGATACTACGACGTACAGATAGAGAAACACATAGCTGGAGAGTCATCAAGGATGTATCGATAGAACGGGGTGAGCGATGAACCGGAAGCGTTAAACGATGAGGAACAGAGGGTTGTTTAGTGTATACAGATGTAGACACGTGTGGGATGCATCAACCGATGGGTTGTTTGGCCTCTGTTTGTGCGATAAATAGCCGATCAATATAATCGAACGGATAAATAATCGGGTGAATAATCTTGAAACTGGCTCGTCAATCGCGTAAACAATGTGTGTGCGGTATGTATATTTGCATTGTATACATATTCAAAGGAATGTATGCCGGATGCATAGGGGTTGTAACGATGCAGCAGCAGCAGCAGCAGCAGCAGCAGAATCATCGATAGAAACTGCTAGGAATTTGTTGGCTATTGTCACGTTTGTAAATATGTGTATACACATAGACGTGTACGTAATACATGTGATGATATCAATATAACCGGTTTATGGATAACACGCAGGCATTGAAAGAGTAAGAGAAGGGTTTGAGAGAAGAGAAGGCGAGGAAGGTGGAAACTGGGGTGCGTGACAGGGTGGAAGCGATCGACGAGAGAGCCGTGAATATAGCGCTCTGGCGCCCACAGCATAGTCACCCTTCAAGTGACACGCGATGTCACAAATAGATATATATATATATCAGCTTTCCATTTATATATATATATTCTTGTATATGTATACATGTAAATTGACACAGGTTCGTGTGAAGAGTGATTCGAGATCGAAGGTGTGAATTCGCATCGGTGACTGGTGAATTGCGAGAACAATGCAGTTACGACAATTATTATCGTTTCCTTTCTCGTAATATCGCTCGTTCGTACTCACTTTTAATCTCTTTTATTGCCCTCGAAGCGTGCTGCTTCCACCAGCCTTTGATTGATGCCATAGCATCGAAGGTGTCAATACGAATTCAATGGCAAAGCTCTCGCATCGATGCTAGCGCGGGGAAAAAAAGGAAGAATCGGCAGAGAGCGATTTAGAGGAAGTCTCCTTTCGTCTTCCTCGTGGAAGAGTTAAATGCGACGAGTGTGCCAATGATGCAGGGGCGCCTTTTTGTTTCGTTGTTCATGGGCTTGTACACGCGATATACAAGTCCCATCGAGGGGCTGCTGCATCAGGCTTTTTCTTCCGCCGGGTGGGAACAACGTTGAAAATTTTCCACCCGCGAGGATGTTACTGACAGTTACAAAAGACCCGACGAGCCTGTGAGCGTCGAGACGAAAGGCTCGGTGCTGTATATTTCCTCGAATAATAGCAACAGAATTTTTCCGAAGGTGCGTCATTCGCTTTGAATGTTTTTTTGAGTATCATTCATTTGGAAAAATAAAAACAATAGTAAAACAACTACAAACAAATTCAACCGGTTTGACAGCGTTTCGAGTATTTGAAATAACAGCAAATATAAGCTCGCAGGGAGATTAGATTTTCTGCAAAGCAAATAATATGATGAAAGTATCGTTCGGGAATAAGAGTGTGAATAAAAGCCGGTGGCAGAGGTGTGGTTCGCCCGGGCGGCGTCGCGCGAGCGGCACGACGCTCGGAAGAAATCGTTCACTGGGGAGAGGAAAGATGGAGAACGCGGGTTTGTCCGCCCGGGCTGGTTGAGTCGTGCGAGAGGATAGACGAGAGAGAAACCCTCGGTGGAATGAAGGAACAAGGGGGCGGCGGAGGGGCGGAGGGGGCGTCTGAACGTATATAAAAGACACGTACATACGCGAAGGAGCAGCGCGGAGAAGCGAACCAAGACGTGATTAATATAAAAGTGGGTGGAGCTAGCTCCGGCCGGAAGTGGCCGAGAGGGATGTCGGAGGTTGGTATTACCGAGGAAAACCGAGAACCAAAGAGATGCTTTTCTCTCTATAGCACCGTCCGCGCATTCAACCCTCCAGCATCCCTCGGTCCAAGCAATTTCTCTGCTCCGCGTTGCTGCACTACAGTGCAGGCTCATGCTCCACCATAAAAACCGCTGTAGCAGCCTGTATTCGTTCGTCCCTGTGAACCCTGCGAGTGTACAGGATCACGGGGTATGTCAGGATCCGTGAGGAAAAGAAGGGCCGGAGACCAGGCTGGCCGGGTCGTGGGCTGAAGTAGCGGGGATAATGTCCGCGTAGATCGGCATCAGGTAAGGTAGGTCGAATCGAGAATGTTGTGAAATGTTGACGCATAACCGAAGATCGTTGGAATCCTGAAGGACGTTTGGGATACCAATGTGGCCCGAGTCATCGATCAGCAACTCCAATGAGAAAATAAAAAAGCGCAGGTCCTTTGAAAACTCCAGCCAAAGGACGACTCAATTTCAATGACTCTTCGTCGATACTGTTGGGATTCGATGAGAAATTCCGATTAAAATGAAGATGATGCTCGAACGCGTAGAATGTTGATGGCTGCTCCGAGCAGGGAAGCAGCCGGGCCGGGTAAGGCTTGATTCTACTCTAAGCCAACGGGGGTGCGTGCATGTGTGTGAGATCGCGTTGAAGCGGACTCGAAAGGATGGAATGAGCGGAGTTGGCAGAGGCGGTCGTCGCAGCCGTGGCTGCGTCTCTACCAAGGTATGAGGAAAGGTGGAAGAGTCGATTGGCGAATGTGGGATCGAAGAGGACAGGAGGAAAGGTCCAACTCGCTTCCAGTTTAGGGGTACACCAAACGGCAGATCCACCGAGACCCCGGCGCAACCGAGACGGAGGGTTTACTTGATGCGGGGGTGGCCGGGAACCCCCACCCACTTCTTTAACGCCCACGAAGTAGACTAGGACCGCCTCCGTCTCTGCGCTGTTCCACCTACTAGGTATATCAACTTTTCCCGGGAATAGCGGGCGGTTCTCACGCCACCGTCTTTCTCCCGACCAACGACCTCCTTCTTTTTGAGAAGAAAAGCGCGACTTCTCGCGTCGAAAAGGCCCGGATTTTTCACCAGCGCCAACCGCATCCCACGACGAATTCTACCTCGTTAAATCAATGGCTGATGTATCGCGAATCCATTTTCCTTCGAACACGAAGTATCCGGTAACGGAGGACGACGAAGTCCGGAGAAAATGGCAATTAATCGTGGGAATTTGACTGAATAGCCATCCGTTGCTGTTCCCTCGGGGACCACTTGCATTTTAGCTATTTTCTGTTAGCCTACTACACTCATTGATTTTCGGTGAACGTCTGCCTGCGCGAAGGCATTGGAAAAAAGTATTTCGTATGAAAAAAAATCGATTTGCGTGTGCACTGGTAAAGAGGTCAGAAAATTTCAAATTCCCTTAACACATAATATTCGAGGGGAATACATGATGTTTGGCATGCTCCAGTGCACGACCTAGAGAGCTGTTAAAAAACGAATGAAATCCTCTTATTGTGCTGACTCATTGTTTGCCGTGGAAGCTAACGTTTGATCGGTTGATGGATCGGCATTCGCGGCGGTAGGCATCGATCGAGCAGTTTCAACTTTCAGCACAGTTATTCTAGGACACCCTCCCATTTGAATAGTAACGAAACACACAAAAACAAGAGAACGAAAGAAAATTTATCAGGCGTGTTGCACTCTCGATTTGTGCGAAGCGCAGTTTTCGTGTCAGAGGCCAATTGCTGTGCGTATGTGGGTGGCTTGTGCGTGTGCTGTTGCGTGTATGAAAACAGGGAAGTGAGAGCAAGGTCAGTGAAAGATAGATATACAAGGGGGACTAGAGAGACTGACAGGCGAGCGACGAACGAGGCTATGACCCACGTTGGTTTGTATTGTCGTGTACAAGGTCACGTGGGTGACATCGTTCCGGTCAAGGGGGGTGAAAAAGCGGAAGAGGGAATGGAAGAAGAGCGGAAAAAGTCAAAAGCGAAATGGGAGAAAAAAGCGTTGGATCGACATCGAGATGGCAAGCGGTGGTTCAGTCCGGTGGCATTTCAATGTCAAATTCTGCATGATGCAGAATCATTCCGCGATGTTTTATTGTGTAAATTCAGTCTACGTACTCCTACAAATGAGTTCGGTCCTTAGCCTATTCCACTAGAATTCCATGAGTATAATTCCAAGGGAGGAATCAATGAAAAAACAAGTATTAAGGATGAAAGGGTGAGTGCGGAAGCAGAGGATTGATCACTAGTTTGTAGGTACCTGGACGGGTCTCCAGCGTGGCTCCAGCATGTCCCGCTTCCTCCTCGCCGGCTCGTTCCCTGTGGCTCTGGCTCGTCGCTCCGTACTTTCGTGATATTTTTTCGCGCACGATACCAACGAACGTTTTTGTTTACGACGATACACGGCGATTAAATGAGCCCCATTGACGGGGGAGACGAGCGATGCAATTACTACGATCTTCCACCTTCGATCAAACACGCTTTGTCGTTTCAACCGTTCTTCCGTCTCTTTCAAAGTGTTTTTTTTAAAAAATCCGTTCTCACGCGTTATCGAACCAACTCGTATCCTTGTTCACGTCGAGTGTATCAGCCACCCATTCACATATTTCTCTTCATTTTTTATTTTCTTCCTTCTTCTTTCCTGCTTCATTAGACTTTTCTCCGTACAGACTTTCCGACTCGGCCCGTCAATTTCTCTTTCTCTCCGTTCCCTCTCCTCTTTCTTTTTGCCACCCCCACTCTGTCTCGTCGGAGCAGCGGCGTGTGCTGCGCCGCGCCACGTGTTTACGAGGGTGCAACCCGCGCGGCCCCCCTTTAACGCGAATCTACATATATTTATATATACCCATGTATATATTCAAATCTGTATACATACGTACAAACGCATATATACAACGAAAGTGCCCGGTCGTGCTCGCGCGACTTTTTCTCGTTCTGGAAAAACACGGATGAGGGCCTTGGGGGCGGGGGGGGGGGGGGTGGTGGTCAAGGAGAGGGTGAAAAAGTATAAAAGTGGAGGATCCCGGTGTAAGATTCACCCGATTTTACTGCCGGTTTCCAGCTGTTTTATAGTGTGACATGAGAGCGTTGCAAAAGTATATTAAAATATTAATATTAGCGTTCTCGTTTACTGCTTTTCTTTACTGATTTATTTATCTCGATTATTTATTAGCTTTTAATTATAATGGTGCCGTATTATTTTGCTTTTTATATATAAATACGTGCGTGTTTCTATGTACTTATGTTTATGTATGTAAACTTTACATAAGCCGTATATACATGTGTACACATGCATATGAGTATATAAGTATGCATGTACACGTATATATACGCATGTATATAAAGTTTTTTTGCGTGTTAGTTTTAGTACTTTACGTGAAGAAGTGATAGGGGGTTCGCGCGCCGGTGGCTGCCGTCGCGACTCTGCAGCGCCTTGATTTTCACCGACACGAAACCCTCCGGCTGCCGCGGCCACGCGGCTACTGAGTCGGCGCACTCTATTCCTCTGTTTCAACACCGCCGTTTCTCCTTTAGCTATACTAACGCCCGCGAACGCCTCGCTCGACCGTAGGCCTAACTCACTTCCCTCGATGTTTCTATGTTATTATTTGAGCTTATGTATTCGACTGGGCTCATCTTTGACGCTGGACCCTTTACGATTTTTACTGCAGAGTTTTTCCCCCCAGAAATTCTATTTTCCGGCAATTTTTTTATATTTCGAGATTGCAGGGAGTGAATGCATATTTTCTGGGATTTCATTCGCGTTATTCTCGGACGAATAACTTGGCTGTGTGTGTGTGTGCGTGTGTGTGAGTAGCTTCGCAGATGGGGTCCGGGTATCTTTTACTGAAAGAATTTTTTACGTTCTGGACCGAAACGGTGCGGTCTGCTCGATCGTGGACGAGCAAAATTCTATGATCAGCTGCTCCGGCCTGTGCTCCCCTCCTCGTGCTCTTTCACTCAGTTTTCAAGCGTTCTGAATTTTTTCGGGATCCTCCATCTCGGTGTTGCAAGTTTCAGTTTGGGACTCGACTTCAAATTTGGAAGCGTCGCAAGGGCTGCTGTCTTCGTTCCAGCTTACTTTCGAGCAGGAATAATTCTTTTTCCTTATTTTTCCTCCTTCTACCGGGCTCAAGGAAATCGCTTCAACTCCATTCTGACACGAGTCACTCAAAAATCGGTGCACCAACGATCTTTGCCAAACTTCGGCTCAGCCTTCCATCTCGTGAACGAAATACTGCGATCGCTATTTTAAAACCGCATCTTTCGGAAGAAACTTCTTTCAGAAATGTCTTTTAGCAATTCCACTCATTGTAGCAGGTATAACATCAGAAAGGGAGGAGCGCGAAATACGAGAGAGCTGATCGACTGGATAATTCTTTGATCAAAGTTGACAGTCACCACGATGTAATAATAACAACTAAATTGTTAATAGCTAAATTTGAATTATTATAACCAATAACAACAACAATAATAATAAAAATATCGACCATAATCTGACACGATTGTAAAAAAGGACGAAGGGAGAGAGAGAGAGAGAGAGAGAGAGAGAGAGAGAGAGAGAGAGAGAGAGAGAGAGAGAGAGAGAGGAGAGAGAGAGAGAGAGAGAGAGAGAGAGAGAGAGAGAGAGAGAGAGAGAGGAGAGAGAGAGAGAGAGAGAGGAGAGAGAGAGAGAGAGAGAGAGAGAGAGAGAGAGAGAGAGAGAGAGAGAGAGAGAGAGAGAGAGAGAGAGAGAGTGAGAGAGAGAGCTCTCAACAGAAGTGGATATGCCATGGATATATGGATTTTCATGTAGTCATCGTTATTGATTCGACCTACTGACTGAGAATGTGACGACGAAGAGACGGGAAGAGGGAGCGGGCCTGAAGGGCGGGGGGAGGGGGGGGGGAGGAGGGGGGAGAGAGACGAACACTTTGAAGCTTGACCCAGTCCTGACGTATGCGCTCCTACCAAGGGGAGTTCCCAGGTTTATCAACACACAGAGTCCGCATTCGTAGAGAAAGAGAGAAAGATATACAAAAGGGGTAGGAAGGAAGGGCGGGGGGAGGGGGGAGGGAGGGAGAAACGAAGAGGACCGATTGACGTGCAGCCTCGATATGCATCCCCTACGACAATATTCCACCCCTGTTATAACCCCAAGCAAGTTTCGTGAAACGTCAGAAGTTCGTGATACACGTTTACTTACACACACACACACACACAGACACATATATAAATAGCCAGCCACGGACGTATTTATGAGCACAGTTTTGGCCTGACTAGTCAGCTTCCTGTTGTTCGATACGCTCATTGGTGTATAGCTTTGTAAATTTATCGTTGTACTCCCAAGAGCTCCAGAGGACACGAGAGAAAGATAGTCTTGCGTCATCTCTATGCTGGACTATTAGTTCATATCGCTACTCGCCCGAGAAAACGTCGCCCTACAAACAATGCGCACAGAATTGTTGTCGAAGTGTACAACACCACTGACTCCCTCTCACCCACACCCGCACACACGCCGAGGCATCGATAACGACCCTTCACGAAACACCCTCTCAGCCCTCCCTCTATACCTATACAGTGGCTCGAGAGCTTCGAGAAGACAGGGGTCGCCTGCAAATTCCGTGACCGTACAGATACGACCACGGCCACTTTATGCTCGATCGACTCGCACAAGTTCCCGTGAATGTGGCAAAATACAAACGTCACGCTGAACGCGACAGATGAACAACTATTGCGTGATGAACAAGTTCTTCTGATGCTATACCTTCGTTAATATACAAATATATAAAGATTTTACGACGAATAGATAGGTCAGCGATGCGATGTAACACACGCGATAGATCGCGCTTACGATGCTCCGGTTATTGGAGTCGACTCGAGACAGGAAACGTTCTCATTCGTGCATCACAATGCTTACGTTCGTTTGGTCAAGTTTATGGGACTTTGTAGGGAAGAAAATTTTTTGAAAATTGCTCGAATTTGTTGCGAAATTGTTCCTGTCACTCGTCGTTTAATTCCTGGGGGAAAAAATGTGAAGAAACGCTCTGAAAACCTTAAAATCGGGAGAAAAGACGGCCACGTGTATTACGCGTTTGACTAAGGAAATTTCAGAGACCGCTGCAATGTGGCGAGAAACAATAACGCTCTGCGCGACGGGACGGTTGTTGATTTTTGCATAATTTATCAAGGTTGTTTGGTTAAGCGAACTGGTTATGGGGTGGCCGGTGATGTCGTGGGAGAACTGGCTGTATGTGTGAGAACGAGGCAACAAGGGCTGCCACGACACTCGGGAACTGTTGGGGAGTTTCTCGCACGCACGAGGCGACAATTTCAGACACCCTCCGCCAAGATGATTAACATCCCTCTCAATGTCGCGCACTCCGCTCACAAAAATTCAACCCGAATAATAACCATGGAAAATATTATACACACAGTCCTCCCCCACTACAGTCCTCTTGTTTCAACATCATTTTAATGCGGCGAAAAAACAGGTTCGGAATCTCAGTAAAGAAAAGCTTGCTGGCTCTCCTTTTACAGGGGCATGATTAAAAGAGAACTGATGAATTGTGATCGAGGAGAAGCAGAGTTTTGCTCACGCTTTTTGACCACTCGACCCAACATTCCAGCCTTCGAGTGGGTTCCATAAAAACTATTCAATAAAATCGTGACGACATTCCCTCCGATATACGTTTTTTTTAATCTCATGCAAAATCTTCATTCAAAGTTGTTGAAGAAAGAAATTTCTCTGATTTTTCACTGCACCGTCGCCCTGTCACTCGCGGCTTCCTATCGACTTTATATTCAACGAATTCCGAATATCACGAACGCACAATTACGCTAGCTGGCTTGGGCGCAGGACCTCTCGTTCTCGTGGCAAGAGTGAGATACAGTGAGACTGAAGAAAATCGAAAGGGAGAGAGAGAGAGAGAGAGCTCAGAGGTGGTTGAAGGACAACAGGGAAGGAGGCTTGATACCAAGTCCACGCTATATTCAGACACCATGCTACTCCACAATAGTTGTTTACCAGAGTCATACTGATCGATACTCAGTGTTTGCTATCGGAGAGAAGCAGCATGCACGCTGGGCGCTACTTGCCCAACACGAAAAGTAAACAGCCACCCTTCGCTTCTACAACCCCTACCTTTTGAGGTTACGCATCCCCCGAGTGTCGGGGGTTCCAGTCTTCCCTCTGTCTCTCTTCCCTTTCCTCGCTGGGTTGGTCATCGCTAGCGTCGATGACGGGGCAGTCCTTGATATCCGAACTCTTCGGATTCGGCCGATAAAAATTCGCCTCCTATTCGACTTTTCAAAGTTTTCTGAAACAGGAAATTCCGGGCCCGTTACTAAAAATAACTTCGTGACGGTATCTTTTTCGAACTTTCTCGAAATTGTGTTCATTAACGATCAGGCTCGAGAGCTCAATCGTTTGATTTCCATTCAATAAAGTTGCTCAATTATGACTTTTTAAAATGGTCGAAGAAGTGCCTTTTTGATTCGACATTCAATTGGATTCTATTGAAATGTTTACTCAATCGATTCGGTTGAAAATGACAAGATAAAAAAATTGAATGAATTCAATTGAAAAGAGAAAATCTGTCAAAACACAGCTTTGAAATATTCACGTGAGCGAGCTTCTTTTCCATACGTGTTCGCGTCTCTGCGTGTGCGTTTTTTCAAGTATCACGAAGCGGAAAGACAAAAACGTGCAATTCCGAGGGTGGACACTTGCCACGTCCGTTGAACGAGGAGGCTGACTCTCTTCTCGCGAGGTCTGTACAGAGTCAGGTCATTTCGTAACGGCCATTCCATTGAACGATCATACTCCATGGTCGAGGCACTTTAACCTTTCGCGTACAACACATTTGCATAATAGGAGAGGCTCGCACCGGTGTATATACATCCGGTTGGAACATAACCGTTGGGAATAAGGGTTGTTAAGTTAGGGGTGTTACGTGACGGAATATTGCGCAAAACACGATTACAGGGGGCGCGAGGCGATGATCCTAGTGGTTGTCGAAATCACTGGGATTCTCGCTGCAGCCGTTAAGATTTTCTTGGTGAAGCAGCGCGCAGTGGAAATTGGCGTGTGGAAATTTAATAACGTGTGATTTTTTTTACTGGTCAACGGGGTTGTCAAAAGATCGAACGGAGATAGAATTTGGGTTGTCAGCGCACTCGTGTTCGAACCCTGTACTGTGTGTCGTTCGATGGGCGTAGCTCGTGTTAAAACGAAGAAAAAATGGAACAGAGCTCGACACTTTTTTTTAAGTTCCAAACAACTAATGAACACCGAGGCCAGGGAGACCGAAAGATAAAAAAACGGCTCGATAAGACTTGGGCCAACGAGAGTGCGTGAACAGGGGAAAGGAAACAGTGAATGAACGATATAAAAGCTAGTGAAATTGCTCGAAGGTTGAGCGCATGAAAGCCGTAAAGTCTCCACAAATCCTCTCGACTAGTCGCCGTGAGAGAAGAAAACAGCGATAGGCCCTCGCTCCTTCCTCCTCCGGAGTAGGCTGAATTCCGGTAAACAAACAGTCGAAAATAATATAATTTAGGAGGGATTAGAAAGCTCGGCGAGGGGGGACAAGTGCCGGAGATGGAAACAAGAGTGCGAGAGGAATGGAAAGAGCAGAGACCGAGGGTCGGAGGGAGGGATTTTCAGAAGGAGACGAAGGATTCGGTTCGTGGACTTGCAAGGCAGAGGGTTGAGTTTCGATGCACGCGAAATAACTGTTTCTGGTTATAATTGATATCCTTGCAAAGCTCTATAATCCCTCGGGCTGTTCTCGCGCAACCACCCCTTTCCCTCTACCACCTATTCCAGCTGGAGTCACCCTCGGCAGCGGCGCTGGCCTCCAGAGAAAGCGAGAGAGGCCAAGAGAGAAGAGAGACAGCGGCCTCGACCGTCGCAACCCTTGAAAGTCGAAACCCACTGTATACGATCTACGCTGCAGAGAAAAGAGAAACGAAAGGGGTGGTGCGCACCGCGCGCATGCATGAGCAAAGAGAACCACAAATGTTCGGGTATTTTCACGACATTTGTGCCTTCGCTCTTCCTTCCTTTCCTTCTTTCTCCCTTACGCGCGTGTTATAACGTTTATTATTTTCCTACTTCACACAAAAACAGCCCCGCGCCCGAGCGAACCACCGACGAATTTAATGCGCGCGTTCGCGTATAATATTTCAATTTTCATTGTCGAACAAACCTCGCCTCGCGCGCGGACCTCTAAAAGGGAAATTCATCCGCCCATCGCTCCTGTGACCAAAAACCTTCACTCTCATATTCGTATATAGAAATACACGTATTCGCACTACGAAATTCCGATAAATCTAGCATGACGAGGACGTTTTTTTCTCACTCCTTTTCCTTCGGTAGCTCGCAAATCGGCACGTGAATTATCGATGTGCTTTCTCGAAAAATGAAGAGATTTCATGAAATGTTTAAGCATTTGTACTACTGGTATTCGAATTAAGTTTGCATTTGGCAATGCGACAGAAAGTGATGGCATGAAGAGCATTACGAAGCTGTGCGGTCGAGGAAATTGAAGACCTTTACCTGCAACCATTGTACCGAGAGCCTTTCCTGTACGAATGTTTCGTAACTTTCTCCACGTTCGTGAAAAACAACCCCTTCGAATTCCTCAAGCCGTCCCTTCCGTTCCTTTCCCTCGAAAAATACAAAGATGAGCGACCGAACAATCGTCCGGGTATGCGCGCGGTTTCATATTTATCGAGTTTGAAAAAAGGGTGGAAGATCCTCAATCGGAAGGGACGAAGAAAAAATGAAAGTAGCGCGCTTTGTTCATTGGCGGACCGCTCGAGTTTCGCCGTTTCATTGTCGGACATGGCGTCACGCAATGTCTAATAGTCTCCCTCGTCCCCCTGGGCGTCCGGTCGTTCAATAAGATATGAAAAATAATAAAAAAATATTCTCGAAACTAGCCCGATGTATGAAAAGACGAAAGAAAGAAAAAAGGACCTGGAATAGGCCTGCTAAAGCTTGAACATTGTGAGAACTCTCGCTGCGATAGAAGCCAAGTACGGAACCCCGTTAGTCGTCCCAGCACGTTATTAATACGAGCGACCACCGCCGAACGCTCTCGCCAATTATTTGTGCGAAAAGGGAAAAATTCTTTTCGAACAATGCCAGGGAAACTCGAGAATCCGTGAATGTCTGCATCGCGTTATGTACGTTGGATTTGCAAGAGATACTCTCCGGTAAAGTATATACCCACCGCGACTACAACAAAAGAGAATAGAGGAAACAAAAAAATGAAGCGAGAAATAACTGCGTGCACGACAGAAACGTCTGACATTGAAACTGCTATTATTCGCTAATAATGAAAATGTATTTTCGGTTCTACCAACTCTGCTTTTTTTCAGACTTTGATGGAGAACATTTCAACATCGTTACGGAGTCGCTCAAGCACAAAATTGCTGGTATCATAATCACAAACATTTGAATTATCATCGCATCAACTTTTATAATCAATTTTTCACGCTCCGAATAGTCATAAATTCCAAAAATCGAATGCCCGTTTTTTCACAGGTCTTTGAAGGAAAAAGTCGTAAAGGGATTAGAAATAAAATGACTCTCATCAAGAGACAAGGATGCGAGGAAGAAACGGCGCTGTGAGGAGAGAAGATTAACGAAACGGGCGCGCGGGAGAGCAAAGTGACGAGTGAAGGGGAAAGAAAAAACGGATACTGGTACGGGCTTTACAGATGGTCTGAAGGGTAACGAATGACAAATTAACGATTCGTGGTCGTTTTCCTCGTAGATCCTGACGCGAGGATCATCGGAAGAAAGAAACGTTTTTCGCGCCATCCACGGGAGCGTACAAATCCCTCAGTGCTCGCTTCGTCTTCGTGTTCTCCTCTAATCCTCCCTTCCCGCCCCCTCCCCCTCCTCTTCCTCCTTCTCTATTTTCTTCCCCCATTCCAAAAAATCGAGAGATGTTACGAAGCTGTTAAAAAGAGATTGATAGTCGTTTCGTCAACGACTCAACTCCTCTTCGAGGATCTGTACATTATGATGCGAGCTTTCCTCATGCAGAATTCAGCGGACTCGAGTCCATTTATAAATGCTTTTTCACGCTGAGAAAGAAATTTGATTCATCGAACAATAATCTGTCGGTTTTTCGAGTCGTTTCCAATGGATTTTAATGAATCGTTGACAATGTTTTTCCACTTTTATCAAATGTACGAAATTGTTCAAGAATCTTAGTACGAAAAGAAGTAACGAGATTCTGGGATAATAAAGACTCAACGAGAAAACCACGAGGAACAAGAAAGGACGAAGTCTCCCAATCCTTCTCCTCCCTCGCCCACTCTCGAGATCGTAAATATATCGTGGAAGCAAAGGTACGAGCGAGCTCGAGACATTAGTCAGGCATTTAAATGTAGCTTAGCCAGTGCTAGTGTATTTGGCAGAGAATTAGAGCGATTGTCGTTGGCACTGAAACGCGGCAAGGAGGAAGAACAATCGAACATAGTTTCGTCTCAGTTAAGTAAGTCGTCGAGCGACTTGTCCGTGAATACTTCAACGACGGAAAGTTAAGTCTTGAAAATTAGACGACGCGTGGCCAGGTCAGATCCTTAGACTTCAACAAAAATAAATTAGCCCCCAATCCTCGAGTTTTTATTCCAAATGAATGATTACGAGGGACGAAGAATAAGAAAAGAGTTTCGACGAAGTTAAATCGACGATGAGGGACTTTCCAATCGCGACGCAGTCCTGAATCTTCGAAAATTGGATATTTTTCATTTTGTCCTTCATGGCGAAGAAGAGCGTTTGGAGATGCCACTCAAATTCACCGTACGGAGGATAAACTGCGAGTGCACCGGTGAAAAAGGACGAAAGAGATGATGAAGAAAATAAAACTGAAAAGGGGCAAGGGGATCATTAGGGACTGGGAGGGGTCGCCGGAGTTAGCGGATTCTCCCTCAGAGTCTCAACTCTCCCAAGCCACAAGCTTTCTCTCTCGCCCTACCATCTATATAAGCTCGCATACAGATATACTCGGTATTTCTAACTGATTTACGGGAAAACAAGGCTGTTTAATATTTCCCTACGACCACATTCCCTCCGGCGCCGGTGTTCCGTCGCGTCGGAAAATTCTAATTCCACTAATTTTTGTTGTCGGCCGCAGCATCCAGAAGCTTGTGAGTTCACCAGCCGGCTATCGATCGTTAGAAAAATATGGAAAATTAAGGGAATCGTTTAATTGACAAAAGCTCGAATCACGAAGTGCCGAAATAAATGGAACGATAGATAAAAAAAATCGAGCGAGATTTTTCCCATCACTCAGGACGAAATCGAAAAGTTTAATAAGTTATTTGCCAGGAAGGATTATCGCAAAGTGTTGGCTAATAATTCCTCGATCTCAACACACGCTTACACAGAAATTTATCGAAAGCATCTCGATTGCACGAACCCTCGATTAACGTCGTGACGCGTGCTGGCGGCTGCTGGCTGTATCGTCAGCCCGTATAAATCTCCCACTCGAAATCTACTTAGAGTGAGAGAAGGCACAAGGAGCAGCTCGGGGCTTGAATCGAAAGCTTTACGAACCTCTTCCTCTCCCCTTTCGCCGGTGGGATCGAGGCCGCCGCTCGGTGAAGAGTTTAGCCCTCGCAACGAGCCGTGCGAGGCGTCTTACGGCTCACCCTCTCGAAACACCCTCCCAGAAACTTTGACTCCTCTCTTCCACACAGTACATTTGCCGCGGTCTCCGCGACCTCCCATTTACCGAATAAATAAAAACAGAAAGCTTTTCCTTCCGCCAAATTCTCTTGGCAACTTGAGGGTGTGCCATTCCTTCAGGAGGAACATCCTTTCAAAATGATCGAATAAAAATTAACGATCACAATCCCAATTATTCATTCCGAACGCACGAATAATTGAGAATCATTCAAATTCCTGGAGAATTGAAACACAATTTATTTCCATAAAATACAACCTCAGTGACGAGAAAATCACATTTTTTCGATAATCCAACGAAAAAATTGTATTTTCTTTGGTCATCGAACGTTGTTATTGAACAAAAAATGTTAAAATGGAAATCCAAGCGAAGCGGTGCTACCGTTTCTATTTAATTTTCACTTCAACTAATCGAACATGACGCGCAAAAGAGAATTTGGCTAAAAAATCTGAATCGCAACGCGCGACATGCGTCCCTTTGTGCGCGCGACGATACGCTACGAGCTCGAAGCGTTGTGAAGCTTCTCGTATAATTGCAAATATGACAGTACACTGTATAACGGGGGTACGAACACAAATGTATAAAATACATGCACGTATAGAGATCCAATTATTCAAAGATCGGTGAGTGTCTAGCGCAGTGCTGAATTATTGCGGGATTTATGACGTCGCATCACCACACGAGAGGGGTGAAAAGGGTTGGGTACGAGGTATAACGCGGTAGGTTGGTTGTTCTGTGAAGCTCGTCGGTTAGAGCGTCAACCACCCCGACGCCAACAGTCGACGAATAGTCGAGCATACACAACGGATGACTTTTCTTCCTCCCTCTCTCTCTCTCTCTCTCTGCACTTGTATAAGCAGCGATTTGTACGGGACGAGGCGCGCGTTACGTGTGTGCTTTCCCTCCCTCTGTATTCGCTTCCTTCGACTCCTCGTATTTAATCTATATTTAAGCAATTGCCGGATATTCCGCGAGGAGGAAAGTCACGAGGGTCATTAGTTCGGCGCCTCAGCAGCAATATCTTTCCTCGTACATTCGACGAGAGCAACGCATTCGAGGCTTAATATCAAACTGGCGTGTCTCGCGAAAAGCGTGTTAAGAAAATCGTCGAGGATCCTCGGAGCAGCGAGCATTCCGAAGAGTTAAGACGCCCGAGAGAGAGAGAGAGAGAGGGAGAGAAAGAGCCACGGAAATTTGCGGCTTTTCCTATTTTCCGTAGTGTGTACACGAGGATTGTACGTCTCGCAGGATATATCCTGACTGTATACGCTCCGACTAATGATAATTAGAGTGTTAAGAGGAAATAGTAGAGAGGCACTGTTTCTCGAACTCTGCCGCATTCTACGATCCCGTTTTCCAGTCCCAAAACTGCGGAGCAAGGAAATAAGGATTTCTCGCGATGTAATTTAACCCTCGAGTGCGCCTCAGACTTTATGAAGCTTCCTTCTGGATATTATTTTATTATTCATATACATGCAAAACATCGTTTCATTATGAATTGCAACGAAACGGAATATTGTGAAGGGAGGCTTGAGAAGTTTTTTTTTAAATCTTTGCATCACCGCACGACTCCCCGAGGGCGAAAAGAGGCTGGGAAGGGAGGAAAGAACTTTGGAAATCGCTATTGAGGATTCTTTTTCGCCCGGTAAGGAAAAAAGTAACAGGAAAAGCAGCGAGGCGCGGGGCTTCTCTTTTCGTTCGATGTATAAGAAAAGTGTCGGAAAATTTTGCCCGCTTCTCGCCCCGCGCGTGTATTATGGCTATAGCGAAGAAGGAACTCCTCGCATCCCGCGCCTCCTCGAGGCGAGGGGTTCGAATCAGGAGGGGTGTTGGCTCGGGATTTCGGAGGGTCGTTTGTTTTATAGATGAAGAGACGGTATTTATTATATGGACGATAAAAGGTGTCACATTTATCTCGAAGTTTACCCACTCTACCGAACGGAGCCAACGCCGCGCGACCTTCGCACGGGGCTGGAGCTTGTTCAACAACCTCGCGCAGGGGACACGAATAAGGACTGAGATATTTCGGAAAATGGGAGAGCAGGCAAAAGCGAAATAGTTTTCCTGGCAAAACTGGCCCATCGGAATCGCTTGAAACGCAATTGTTTCGTTGATGAGTAACAGCGCAATGGCGTGTGCGAGGGTAAAAAAGAAAACACATTAACGAACCGTCGATGTCCACGATGGTGCTGCGGTGAACTTTATTGTGCTTTTCTGGCAGCTGCTCGTGACAAATATCGGGGCAGGGGCTCGATAAATAATCCTGACAGACTTAATAATGCTCCGAAAAGAGGAGAGAGAACCGCACAGTCAATTTTGCATATGAACCCGTTGTGCGAAACATCGCAATATGCAGAAGCCACAAATACCAGCAATCGACTAAAAAAAAAAAAAAAATAAAACAAAAAAACTTTCCATCATGTACGAAGGGGCATTGCACATTAAAAAGTTGTCCGATAATTTTCCAACGATGTGCCACCCTGTTGGCAGGTATTTGCGGCGTTACCTTTTTTCCGATATATTTTACTACCGGATTTTATGACGGTGCTTACGTAACCGCGGTGGTGTCAACAAAGGCCAAATATTAAGCGGGAAAATCTGTTTTCGAGTGTCGCAACTTTTTGTCCACACGGAGATGAGTTGTTTCTTTTTCTCGATCAATCATTTGCCAGGAAATAAATAACAAAAAAGGATGTAAGAACGGTGCGAAGGGTTGTGAAAAAAAAAAAAACGATTTCCAATAAACTTCGCATCAGCGCATGAGAAAAGGGTTCGGAGGGTCCGGAAGATCCGAAGAGAAAATCTAAGCACAACGTAGGTGCGGTACAGGGAACATAATGGCGCGAGGTGGAAGATCGAGAGATCGTATAGGGAAAACGATCGAGCCCAACAAGAATGGGATTACGTAGCGTAGAGATAGAAAATGGGAGAGAGCGAGGGGGAGAGAGAAGGGCAAGGAAAATTAGCCCAGAGGGACTTCTTAACAACTATAAGAAGGAGTGCGGGATCTGGAGGTTTTGCAAGCAGCTAACCACCCTAGCGAGACAAAATCTTCCCGCCCTCTTATGCCTCGGTAACTCTGTCGAATTTGTACTTAAGGCTGTAAACGTAAACCTGGGAATTCTCGGGCGCTAGTTCCCGTGCTAGAAATCTCTCGTGCTCTTTCCTCCGAGTCCTCTCTTGTGCCTCGTGCCCTCACACGTACCCTCATCTTTGCATCTTCGAGTTTACGGCTCCTTTTCGTATTTTCCACCCTTTCGTAGGAGAAACATTCGCACGCATGTTAGTATGGGTAGAATACAATAATTCTGAACACCCGAGTACACTAAAATTACAAGCAAAATTAACGACAGTTTCCATCATTCTTTAAGGTAGCTCTATAGCTTCAGTTTAGTCATACCACTGCTAATAGTTGAGACTTGCAATAATCAATATTATTGAGGCATATGGAAAAAAATTATTTCTAACGAGTGAAATTTTCCATATGTAATCCTTTGAATAAATGTTCGCACTGAATTATGAAAATGAAAAAAATTTTAATAATATTCTGAAATCAGGTCGACAATCGACCCTGAAATTTCACACGGCCCTTTATTAAATGTTTAAGTACAGCATACAACATTGTTTTTTTAATCTTATGAACTGAGCCAATCTCTTACGAAGGATTGCGAAGATTTTTATAAAAATTTACTCTTCGAGCGGATCAGTGAAGAGGAAGACTGAAAGAGGAGGATGAAAAAAAGCGTGGAGACACGCGGAAAAAGGGAGCGCGTTGGGACATAAAAAGATCGGCTGCCTCACACCGCGTTGGCCACTCACTTTAACTCTCTTTCTCTCTCTCTCTCTCTCTCAAGTTTTCTTCCTCGCGTCTTGTGTGGCGCACCGCTCGGCCTTTTTTCCTCTGGCTCACCCTCCGATTTATGGAGCATTCGGTACATTCGATATTTTTCTATTGTCGATCGCCCTATTTGTCTTATTTATGTTTCTTTTAGGGAGGATAAGTTAAGGTAGAGGGAGGAAGGGAGGAAGGGAGACTGGTGTATCCAGCGGAACAAGGGCTTCGGGGGAGGATCGTGGCCTCTAACGCTGCTGGTCGCGAAGGCGAGCTACCGTGGAAAATCCACTGTTGAACCGTTCCACCGAAAGTACCCCTTGGCCCAGCCACCCCTTAACTCTCTCTATATACATGCGCTCGACCGGACGGTAGATTTTCCTGCGGGGTGGGCTTTGGGACCGATGCAAACATCCCCGGCACGTCGGGTATATTAAAACGATATATTCGCGAATATATATAACGACCGAGCGAGCGGACATACACCGCGTGACTCGCTTTATAACGCAGGCATTAAAGCGTATACGAAGCTCACCCCCTGCGTCTCTTTTTCTCTCAGTCTCTCGCTAGCGACTTTCGTTTATTCATTACCGACCGCGCTTGTTTTCACTGAGAAAAGCTCAACTTTTCCTCGGGATTAGCCAAACATTGAATATGTTTTTCCTTCACTTTTTTCAAGCAATCTGTGCAAAATCCAGAGAAAAAACATTGCTGTCTGAGCCCGTTATCGAGAGTACTTTGAAACCTTCCAGCACCAAAAGTCCGTAAATCTTCAAATTGATTCCGTTATCCCGATTTTTTTTCACGTTTTACGATACTCCTCCAATCATCGTCGCACCAGCTAATTGAACAGGTAACAGAGATCGGAATCGATCGAGAATGATTGCGTATGAAATTTCCAGGGGTTCGTCCAGTTAGCCAGTTAAGTTAAGACAGCGGGTTACATATACGTCGAATGACACGCTGGACACGACCGTAAGGTCGTTTCAGGCGGTGTGTTAATACGAAAACAATTACCTTTCGAGAAACTCCTCCCCCTTCCAGCCGTAGGACGAAGGAAAGCAGCTGGAACGAGGCCCTCGCTCGCACAAGCTCGTTTCACCTCCCATCTTTCTCTCTTTCTCTCCCTCCCTCTGTCCTGCTCCCTCGTTCTCTTTCCCAAGAGTATTCTTGGTTATAAGCTCATGCTCGACCAGAATCAAGCCCCAATACGTCTGAAAGGGTAAGGAGAAGTGGCCTCTGAGGTTCTCTGAGTTTCGTGATTCAAGGGTCCGCGCGGCTGGCCGGGCGAGCCACCCGGAGGATTTCGCTCCTACGAGCGAGGGCTTTCTAATTAAGATCGTTAAACTGCTATGAAATTCAAATTACTCTCGACGGGAGTATAGCCGTCTTATAATCCAAAACGGGCCACAGTGCACGTATATCTTAGTCCAATTCATCTGTGGACGCACATCATCGCACGTATGCACCTTTGTGGCACCGTAAAAGTATCCGCCATTTTGACGAACTCGCACATCGATCAGTTGAATCGGAATGAAAAAGCAGCCTCCGATCATCAGAATGCATCACGAGTGTCGCTATAATCCCTCATGGATATTCAATAATACCGATGTTCCAAGAAGGAATTATCTTTCGCCTCTGGTATTAGCATAGATTCGTTGGTAAACTGTAGATAAACGAGGCCTGGATCTCGAACGGCTTCGAGGGAAAACCAGCCCGGGTTACTACGTAACGTCTGATAACCAAACCTCCCGCTTCAATATCCGCTTCTATAGCCGCTTGTAAGTTACACGTATCTCTTCCGCAGACCCCGGAGAGCCGCCTCTTCCATAATACTTGGTAGCATCGAGAAGGATGCTTCGCAAGAGCACAAGCGTCCCTTCTATTAAATTAACGCAGGAACGAGTATTTCGCTGAGGGGCTGAAGGAACGAGCCAGCCGCCCAGCTTGCTCCAGACACTGGGTCAAACAGGGTCAAATCCCGCGCGTCTCCGAAGCACCCTCTGCCAGCACTCGGGGCAAACACGCTAAAGCTCAAATCTTGGAACGCACTTATTCCGATGGTCCTCTATATATATTGAGGCAAGCCTGCGAAAACATTCAAAACTTCCAACACGTGGCACGATCCAACTGATATAATTCATCAACCAGCACCCACTCGTCTTCCATTCGCTTTACAACTCGCTGACATTTCACCTCCAATCAGAAATCTTGCAAAAATCATTCTCAGATGAACCCCCGAAAGACGCATCGCGGGTCAAGAACATCCCGCAGTGAATCAACCCGCACGTTTCTTGTCTCCTTGCAATCGCAGCGAACGAGCAAAGCCACTTCGCATATCTGATATTTGTGGAAGCAACGAACATAAAAGCTACCCTCATGACGCACGAACGCGAGTTTCACAGCTTCGATACATTCGAGCGATTATTTTGAACTGCTTCAGCCAATAGCAGAGCTTTCGAGTACGACACGAAGCAGGAATTAAGCAATCAGCGAAACATATGGAGTTTCATCGAACTCAATAAAAAGTTATACAACCAAAGACGAATTTATCCACGTAGAAATCAAAATGATATTCCTTAAAAACGATCGAGTTTCAGAGGAGCCAAGAAGGGCCAACGGTACGGTTTTTTTTTCAATTGACCAACGGTGTGCTGGCCGAAAATTGTCCAGAAGAGCAGACAATACAGACGAACATGCTTAAAGTGGTGGAGGATGATTTCGTGGGGATTTTCTAGTCCACGGCTAGGATCAAGGGAAGCGTCGTACGAGGTTCGAACGAAGAAAGGGTGTGTCGGACGGCCGTGTCCTGTCATGTCCGATAGCGATATACCACGTTCCCGAAGGCTTTTCTCATCGCGTTTCTACTCGTCCCTTAGAATTCCGTTCGGGGAAGGAGATCCGCTCTTCGTTCTCTAATTGCATAATAGGATGCCCGCATGTAGGGGGCGGTGGAAGGAAAAGCTGGAAACTGAAGGAAGAAAGGGGGCGAGGGAGGAAGGTTGAACCGACGACAACGAAAGACAACGACGACCCTGCTCGACGTCTATATTCGCCACATGGGGGACGACGAAATGAGAATCAGCAGGCAACACGCAGCCTCAGCGTTTCGACTCTGGCGACGAGGGTCGCAAAAAAGTATCGCACCGGAAACGCATCGGCAAGGAATCGCTCGTATTGTGCACATCGAGAGTGCCGAATCGACCCTTCGTTTTTTCAGTTCAATTTATTTACGAATAAACAACAAAAACTTGTCACACGAAACATCGAACGTGCTGTTAACGTCGTATTATAAGATACGAGTGCTCTCTTGGCACAACTTTAAAAACTTGAGGATCAAAATTCATTCCAATCATCCTAGTTTTCAAAGTTGGAAGAAAAGTTTAAAAAATATTCGATGAAAATGATATCTCAAAGCATGCCAATCCCTCGCAACTTTTTTTTACGAAATAATTACGTTCGGGTAAACTTCAGCAGCATGCGGAGTGTCTGTGAGGACAAAGAGCGACGATGGAGGTGAAAATTCAGGCGGTATGACAGAACCCCGGGATGAGTAAGATCGCGAGGATCGTTTAGCCTCGAGGGGGCTGTTCTTGCACCTTGGCGAGCAGCGGGAGCAGAGATCGAGGAGGTTGCCGTTTCCGCCGTCTATTTGTCTGTTTGTCATAGCAATTAGACGGAGCAGAAACCCCGAGCTGGTTGAATTGACTCAAGACTCACTTGTAACGTCTTGACATCATTTATGCTGCTACGCTGTTTCGCGCGCGATCAACGAAAGACGAGAGAGAGAGAGAGAGAGCCAGCGAGAGCCGGATTTCTCGGGAGCAGGCCAACATTTCTCGATTCCTTTCTCACGCTCACCGCGCCACCGAAAAGCCTCCCGCGAGATAGCGAATTACAATTACCCGACGAATTATAGAGAGGGTTGGAAAAGTCAAGCGGAAATCGAAACCACAGTCGACAAAATATTTCACATATATACGTATAGTTGGTGCCTGCAATAAAAGCGTGATGGAATTATGAGAAATTCTATCTTCCAAATGAGATTTCGCCACTAATTTATATACGAAGAGGCGGATTAATTGACTTTGAAGTGAACACCCTTCAGATTCCTTCTCGCGTATGTGCTTCTTTTATCAATACATGTATACGAATCCGAGTGTATATTATTTTCAGATATCGTATTGCACGACCTTTTCAAGAGATTTTTCCTTCTTTTATCCCCACCGGGAATGTGAAATATCATCTATCAATTTACTTTTTTTATAACGCTTCTATGTCTCTACTGTATAGGTGAAAACGCTCGAGTGGCCAAGAGGCAGGAAACGCTCCGATTAATTGATGAGGCGGATCCTCATCCGCACGGTGTAATAAGATGACTACGATATATGGCGATACAGCCAATGGAGGGGCTGGACCAGGGAACTCGAGAGGCGTTATTAATCGCTACTTCAGAGCGAACTGAAAAAATATTTTAACGGTCGGCGAAATTCGCAGGGCTCGAAGAGATTTTAATTTCGTTCATGAAATTACTCGCGAATAACAAAATCACTGAAAAGTGGCGATCGACACCGAAACAAAAAGTGATTCTCGGGAGGAAAATTGATTGTGAAAATGTTCTTGGGTCATATTTGATGTTTTGAAAATAAACTGGGCAAAAGTGCAAGTCACAGGGATTGGGTCGATGATAAAAAAAATGGTCTCTCAGGCATGCGGAAATCTCGGGGAGGAATGGTTGCGGGAAAAAATTGTATCGAGACTCCAGTCGCCGGATGATCAATCAAGGAAGGCGTGGAAAGGAAGGCCGTGGCTTCGAAATTCTTGAGCAGGCAGCAGCGAAGGGCTAGGAATTTGAGGCTAAGAATTTTTTCCTTCACTTCCATCCTCACACGTGGGGCATCTCGCGGTTGTTGAGGCACGGAACACGGGACAGGGGGGCGAGGAGGAAAAGAATTTTTCATCGTTACGTAAGGCGATCGTGGAGGTTCGAGGGCGTTCGCGGTTATATTTTACGTAAAAGTGACAAAAAGTCAGGGGGCCTGGAATATAAATACAAATTGCGGGATTACCGGACAAGAATTTCTCCGCACCCCGAGTAAATTCGTGCCCCTCGCATGGCCGGAATCTCTCAATCTACTAAACACTCGTATGAGCGAGAACCCGAGACGAGCTCGCTCTTGTTCTTGGCTATGGTTTCATGCTCGTTAAACAACATAAATTGTTTTACTTTCAGAGCTCACTTTCTTCTCAAGTATTGTGTACGAAAATACGGATCAGAAGTACTTCGATCGAGTATTAAAAATCCTCGTTAATATATCACTCGAGCGTAAGCAGGCTGCAGCAGCCCAGGGAAGAACAAACGAATGCTTGGAAACGCGAGGAGAAAAGTTTCTCTTGGAGAACTTTCGTAACGACGAAATAAAAGACAAACGTATAACGCGGGGATAAAGAGAGCGAGTAAACCCTCAAGAATTTGCATGAGCGAGTTAAGTATTTGTGTATTCATGATAGCCACGAATATGTGTGTGTGCGTGTGTGTGTGTGTGAGAAAGGAACTGAGTGATATTCCGGTTATTATGCAGATTAATCTGTCGCACATTGGTTTACGGATTCAATCGTAAAATCGTGCGCCTCTCCGCCTATTCGCGAATACTTCGCACACGATATTTTTCCATCCTCCTTTCCACCATGCGGATATATACGCGCGAGCGATTATGTATTCCAATGAAATACGATAAAATTCGAGGTTTTTATCAAATTGAACGAGCGAGCGGAAAAAACTTACGATTATCCGCAGAGAAGAGAGACGCTCCAGTTTCCACAAAACTTTAAGATTTCATTGGAGATATATTTAACGATTCCGTTTTTGCGCTCTACGAATCTTTCGGATTTATCGGTTAAATAATTAATAGAAGCTAATTCAAATGCCATGAAGTATGCACGCTCATCCTGAAGAGCTTCCGAGTGCGTTCAACCCGCAGGCCACTTGCAGTTTTCGGATATTTTAACGCGCCCGCTCACTTCGACTATTCGAAACGTTAAGGGTCTAACCACAATTAGACTAATCGAATGAGCGCGAGAGGTGAAGAAATGGGAATTATCCATTAAACTGCGTCCAGATTCCATAGTTATAATAATTATGCATGAGGCAGGAAGAATCTTCGAAGATTTCTCATTTCTAACGTTTCATTAGTTTTCATCAAACGGAGAGTGAGATTTTTCTCATTTATGACATTTTCGCCGGTATATCCGAGCGTCAAAAGCGCGTTAAACCCGTCATTTCAGTTGAAAAGAATTTCTGTCGAAATTTCAAACTCTCCGCGGCCCTAAGAATCTTATTAATTATTAGGGATGCCTCAAAGACACGGAAATAGTGTAACGAGCGTTATCGGACGTTCAAAACTCTCGAAATTGTCGTCTCAAGAGAATCCCATGCGAGTATATTTCCACGCTGGTCAATCGCGTATCGTCTGTATTCGTTGATCGAGCTCCAGCCAACCGGATTCGTTAGACCACGATGAAGCAAAAATTCAGGAGACTTTACGCTTCGATTTCTCACTCTATTGCAAATCGACTGACCTCGTGTGAGGACGGCACGAGAGGGATGAAAATGTAGCGAAAAAAAATGAAAAGTAAAGGAAAAAGGGCGAGACACGCGACCGTTTCGTCGACGTACCTGCGGCCGCGCTGTGGTCGAAGCCACGAATTTTCGGTTTTTACTTTAATTAAATATTTCTCCCGCCCGTATTATTATCACACGGAACAGCCCCTTTCCCTTCAGCCCTTCCTTTTCGGATTTATCCGGCAAGTATTCCCATTAACGAAGCCGCGAGGTGACGAGCGCTACCTTTTTCCCGGAGCCCTCAATTCCCACCTTTTTACGAGCTGCTGTCGCGATACTTTCACTCAATTTTCAAGCCACTATGCCGATAGTTGAACTTCGAAAAAAAAGCTTTGAAGACTTTTTGTTGTTACCGAAAATGGTTTTTATGTATTACATGCCCAGATTACCATGTCGCACTGATGATCGATCGCGCTCGGAGCGCCCTTGCGTGAACAATCATTTGACTCACAAGGCAAATTCAACGTTCCACGACCCCAAGGAAGCTTATTTTATTCCGAAAGAAATACCTTTTTTTTCAAAGCATTAAAGAGCGACAAAAGTCCTTTATGAATATGAATCCATTTATTTGAACTTGTCTCTGACTAAGAATTCATATTAATTAGGTTAACTGCAGTGGAGAAGCTTCCTCGTGCAAATGTGTTTGATCACCCCGTTCATACCGTGAAGCAAAGGGCAAGTCTACATTTTTCTGCAGACTGAGTTGACCCGGTTCGATGTTACAGAAGAGCGAGGAACAATCCTCATTTCCGATAATTCACTCAATTTTTAATTCCCAACGAATATACATGAGACAAAAGTGACTGGCTGTTGTTTCAGGGAAGCTCGAAGGAAAACCTGGCCCTGCTCCCCTTCTCGGTCCGCGCTCAGTTTCCAACTTTCGGCGTGTCTCCTTGGTCCATTAATTAAGTGCATAAATGAATATTTATGGGAAATACGATATTTGTGCAACACGTCGAAAGCCACGACGGAGAAGAAGCTACGAAAAATAGAACTTAAAAGTAGACTTAACATTTCAAAAGTTCAAGAAAAAAAGTAGCCTGCGCTTCCACTGAAAATACTGCAATTTACAAAATTCATCTTTATTTATGTTCGAATGGTTTTTTATGGCATGGAAATACGCGTTATCCTATATACCAAGAATAACATTACTTCGTACGTCATCATAAAGCGCCCGTCTATAGCTCCGGAGTTCTTGCAACTGACGGAAATAGTGCGGGGATATAAAAAGAAAATGCGAAATAGAGGCGATGAAATACAAACCCATCAGACGTTGAACGCCGAGTCCATCAGTCGCCAATTACCCTCATCGGGCTCTGTCAAAAGTTCTCAAGTTATTGTACATCAATGAGAAATAAACGCTTTGTCAAACTTAGAAAAAAATGTGCGCAACTCAATATTGATAAATGTTTGAAAAAACATGTGATTATCTCAGGAAAAATATTGAAATCAGAATCCCAAAAAATTGACGAAATACAAAATAAATGTGCCTCGTTTCCAACTCGGTGCGAATTGGCCTCATTCAGTGTGGAAAAACGTGACAGCGCGTATTTCGTATTTATTTGAGGAGTATTCAAAACATTAGTACAAAAGAGAATAAAACTAAGGCAGAGAGGGGGAGAAAGGGAGAAACGAAAATACATGTAAGTAGTGTAAACGATCATCGAGGGGTTGTTGTGCAAAAGCAGAGGGTTACGCCGCCCTCCGACGTCCAAGTTTGCGGTGGATAGTGTGACCCGAGCCCTATTTTCGTATTCACAAAGGTTTCGTCGATGTAAACGGACGTTTCTTTTTTTTTTGTTCGCCCGTGCTTATACTCGTGTTTTATAGGTTCTCGCGACAATCAACCCTGTCTAGCATTCACGTGCGACTTTCCCCAACAGCACGCGCGCAACAAGACGCTCGTTTCATGCTTTTTTTTCTCTCTACATCTCCCGCACTTCATGATCTTCTCTGTCTCACTCACCACCGTCGTATCTACCATACTCGGGTGTATATTTGTCGAAAGACTTTGTTCAACTCGTGCTTTTATTTTTCTTGCTCCGACGATAATTGCAGTTTCCACGTCCCATGAGCTATACCTAACACTTCACAGGTAACTACCCATTTACACACACACACACACGCACGCACGCACGTACACACGTACAATGTGTACACAGTTTTCCTTTTTTACCTTCCTTTCGCCTTTTTTTTTATGTGCACGCGAACTCGGCTGTATTTCAGTAATAACAGACGCAACAGCCCCCTTGAAGTATCACGAGAAACTCGTGTGTTGTGTCAAACACGAAAAAATACATAATGCGAAATAATATTCTCACGCCGTCTCTCTTCGCCTCGTAAGTGTAACCCTTAAATCGACGTTTCCAATGTTTCAACGGAGTTAAACCCTTTCACTGTACACCGGTGCGAATCCGCAGGAGCGAAATTAAAATTATAGAGGGAGATTCGAAATCACCACTTTTTTAGTGAATTTTCTCGTCGGTCCGCTGTCAACGGTCGGTTTAGTGACGACTGGGCGGTTGGGCAGAAAATTCTTCCCCAAAATCGTCTGCTTATGTCCGCATTTAGGGTTTAATTTCCCCTCGAAAAGGTGAGTTTGAATCATGGAATCGAGTCTTTCATTTCAGATACTAAAAATATTGAAGTTTTGATTAAATCGGGAATGCGGATCATCAAAAATCATTTCGCTCGAGGATCGACCGGAGGAGTCTCAACATTAGAGCTGAAGGATCGAGAAGGGTTGCAGGCTGGTTCGATTAACGAAGAGAAGACAGCCCATTACTGCGCCCAAAGAGGTTCTCCGCTAGTCCTCGTAGCCTCTAAAAAAATGAAGGAACAAACGAGATAGGGGAGAGGGGAGGGAGCCTTCAAAAAAGGCAAAACGAAGGGCGAAAAAGCTCTCCCTCGGACTAAAAGTCGCTGAAAGAAGACTCGGAAGTTCGCATGTCCCATTGCAATCTGCAATATTGAGAATGTTTTTTTCTCCTCTCTCGGCATTATGCGAGAAATCCCCGAAACCAATTGCGATTATCTGTCGGTGAATCTTCCGGTTTCCTTTCTCAGCACTCCTTGAGCCCTTTTTTTTATGTCTATACGCGTCGTAACAGTTGTTACTATTCGACTAAAGTTCTTTAAACCAACCGCAGCGTCGGTTTAAAAGCTTTCACATTGTTTTTTTTTTTTTATTTTTATTTTTTTCAATTTTTTTTACACCCCTCGTTCTCATCGCGCGAAAAAAAGAAATTGGGTAACTGGATCTATCGTCTGCTGAAAATGAGTCTTATTCTCGTGGTGCGGTGGGCCTCGAATTACAACGAGAAAAACATCATTTTTGTGAACGTTAATCGCGTTTCGGTTTTTTCGAAATCCGGGTTCTTATTCGTGTAACTCACGACACATTTTCTGTTTTTTTTTTCTTTTTTTCACAGGTGTTTGAAGTATAATTAAGTACAATTAAGTGAAAATCTAATTTCCGTGCGCGAAAATCGGCATGAATAAATTTGCAGTTTTACGAGGAAGAAATTCGGGGTCAGAGGCAGCAATTTTTCGTTGTACAATTGGTAGCAAAAGGCAGCTCGTTTGTACGTACATAACCAATTTTGAAACGCCCACCTTCGCTCCACCACAAGCAATAACGAGACGAATGAAGAAGAACAATTAAAATATGACAATCGTTAGAATTAATTATCGGTGACAAAGAGCCGACGGGAAAAGGTGATGGCGCGGGAGCGAGGAGAGACGGAGAAAAGAGTACGAAGAAAGAAAATTATTAAGAGGGTGGACGCTACCCTCTTTTTAAGATCAGCCGACGCGCGAAACGTCAAGAATGCCTGAGGACTTGAAGACGTTTAAAAGAGCTGAGAAAAAGGGGTTGAAGTGCTGGTGCGCTCTCTATCTCTCTCCCTCTCCCTCTCTCCTTCGCTAACAGGGAATCCCCGTGTTCGACTTTTCACCCCGTTCATTCGCGGACCAAAAGATTTTCCGGACGATATCACCGGGGCGAGGCCCTCAAACTCGATAAAACTTGATCAAGTTCATATAAACATCGAAAAATCGAGGACAAACTCGAGTCGTTTAACGAATGGAGCAGGACGCAAATTAACTAATTTTCATCATCGAAAACGACGAATTTGGAATTTAAGAAAGGTCTTTTTTATAGATAACCATTGAAACCTCAGAGCTCTACGGTATTCAGAAGACAAACCGATACTCGAAACAAGCAGAGGTATAATACAACTCGAGAGAATAGGCGAGTGAGCTAAACTAGCCCAGTCTCTTGGTTTATACTCCGGTATACAGGACGCAGAGAGTGCGAGGCGGCGGCGCGAGGGGAGGAGAAATTACGCATTTACACCCTCGCGAACAAGCCAGCATAGTTGACGTCCCCATCAAGCCCTCTCTCTCTCTCTCTCTCTCTCTCTCTCTCTCTCTCTCTCTCTCTCTCTCTCTCTCTCTCTCTCTCTCTATACGTATATTTCTCCTTCGTGTTTCTCGTTAACTTCTGGTTTGTGATGTTATGCACCGTGTGCCTGAGAAGACTGAGATACAAACCCGGAGAGACGGAAGAGGCTGGATGGGGGCGAAAGCGAAGATGGATAAAGGGAGATACGCGGAGAGACGAGAAAGGCGGAGGAACGATATATAGATCCGGCTGTACGAAGGAGGTTAGGAGGCTTTTGAGAAAGATATCATTTCGCGTGAGCGCTCGCCTCGTTATTTTCCAGCGTCGCGCAAGGTTAATCATCGAGACGAAGTATAACAGAGTGTATATAGTAACCGAAGAAGCGAGCTCTTTTTCCTTTCTTGGTTGAGACTAAAAATTACATGACTGACGGGCAAACAACGGCTACAATGAAGTTTTGTGCTCACCGCGTACATCAAGAAACGCCGCCGTCTCTCTCTTCCTCATCCCTTTTTCGGCCATTCGGGCCAAAAGTTAGCGCATCTTTTACGTCAAACCAGAAGCCATCCTCGAGGAATCGAGGAAGCAAAGTGAGCCGCGAGACAAGGGCACTTAAAAACTTTTCAAATTTAACCCCATCCCATTCTCACCTGAAGTATCATCGAGCCCCCTCTGACCAACGAGCCACCCACCACAAACACTCGTAGCAAAACCGCCCTCCCCATTCTTCTACGGGGGTGAAGAGCGATCGCAAAATGTGAAAATCCACTTTGATGTGAGACATCGAAGGCGCTAAGATTGACCAACGTACTTGGAGGCTACAAAATTTCTTGGGGACAAGAAACAAGAAAAAAAACGTGTCCAATGAAACTTTGCGCTACAAAAGTGTCACCGATTTGGCTGATTTTCAAACGAAGGAGAAAATCAAGCTCCTGCTATCAGAACTCGTAAGAGTTTTCGTTCGAATGGAGCTCAATCAAGCCAATCAGTGAATTCGATAAGAAGAATCTTCGATTTCATTTTCCCCCGAATGAATTTCGTACTTTAAGCTCATTTATTTTCACCCAATGAAACAACATAATTATTATCCAAAGATTGATAACGGATTGGAACGGATACGGATCTGTACACAGTCGAGCGATGTATTCTTTCGAGGATTGGGTTAGTCACAGGATTACGCGATTCGGTGAGTTGTATCGTCTCGGCTGGGCCCATATCGTTTGCGGAGAGCGTGGAGGAGCGCCGAAAGTTTTCCAATTAAATGCGGATTATGTCGTTTTGTCTCTTGCTTTTCCTATATCGTTTCAACTGCATTCCTTCGAGCCTACATATATCCGCAGCGTATATACAGTTATCTTAAATCTTCTGTCTCGCTTCTGTATTGAAAATAGATTCGATACGAAAAGGCGAGACTTATCGTGACTGGGGTGGATTTTCGATGGTGCAAGCTCTGTGACTCCTCATCCCAGCGTGTAGATCCGATCGTTTCGCATAATCGTTTTCCGCACGTTTCTCTTTCTCGCGCGCCCGATGAATCGTCGAAACTTCGGTCAACATCGATGAACAGAATCACCTCGTGTTCCGCGTCTCTCTCTCTCTCTCTCTTTATCTTTCTCTCACTTTAACACTCTGCGGCGGGGGTGCCTGGCTGCGAGCGGTACAGAGGGCTTTCCAGGTGCCAAGGGTGCGAAAGCGAGGATTATCGTTTCATCGATATACATAGATATTTACATATAAATATATATAAAAACGTAGGTGCGAAATAGCCGGCGCTTCTCCTTTTCGTGCCTCGTTTATTTTGCCTTTGCTCTCGCTCGCGCTTCATCCCCCGAAGCAATTTTTTTTAAATATGTATGTATCTCCGTCCCTCTTTTTCGGTATCCGTATGCATGCTTTATATCGTTTTCTTTTTTCTCCCTCTTCGCCCCCACCCCCGGCCCGCCCCGCCGCCCCTGGCCCTTTCTTTTTGTTTTATTCTTTTCCTCTCGAACGACCAGCGGGCTCCGAGGACCCTCCCTCATCTCGCCCGTCGTTTTCTCTCCGATTCCTCCTCCGCGGCGTATTCCACTCTCTATGCCCGCAACTCCACATCGGGAGAACGCCCGTGTAATCGAATAAACATGAGAATTCTCGTATTGACATTATACCGAAGCAAAAGGGGTGGACGCGGAGCCCGCGGAACGCTCGTCGTGAGCCGAATATACCGCGGCGATAAGTGATTGTAATCCTTTTCGATACAATTGGATTTTTTCACTTTTCTTCTTCCACTTTGCTCGCGCTCTCTCTCTCTCTCTCTCTCTGTCTCTCGCTCCATCAGTATCGATTAATAAAATCGATCCAATTTTCCTCAGCATCCTGGGCAAGATTGGAGTTCTCTTTTTCACTTTGAATCCCATCGCTCTTTTCTTCTGACGACTCCGCAGACTATATACTTTCGATCCTGCTTCATTTCAGGATTCGTGAGGGAATACAACTTTTGTTTTGCTGCCACTGAAATAGCTGATCTTCCCCGAAGGGAGCATGGTCCAGAATTTTCGTCGTTAAATCCTGCGACGATCCAGTCGACGCACTGAAATTTATTCGATGGATTCTGCTCCGGCTCCCGCTCGGAGAGCCCGCTTTCTCCTCAATTTATATATTTCATTGTTTGTATTCTCGCACAACCTCGAAAAACTCTTTGCCAAGTAGCTGATCCCAGCGAGAAATTCATGTGTCGAAGCTACAGATATTCGCGAGAGTGCTGGCCGACTCGGCAATCGAGCAATTTCGATTTCGACATGGCCAAACAAGCAACTCTCGCACACGAGGTATCTAGTGATCTGTAAATATATCGAACTCGATTGGATTGGCCCCTATCCCGGGCTAACTTAGAGCTCCGTATGTCGCTACGTTCTCTTTATCCCCCCTTAATATCCCTGTATATGTATGCTTAATACACATACGTGAGAAAGTCTCTTTATAGTACTTTTGCAAACTGTTTCTCCCTAGTCCCGGGTAAGGAGGTAGAGAAAGCGCAAGGGCCAACGAGAACGAAAGTCCTGGAAGAAGATGAAACGATAGAAACTCTCGGACTTTCATCCTCTACCCGGGAATATCCGGAGCTCTCTCGCAGCTCGCGGAAAATCCGAAAGAAAAAAGCCCTTCGTCGCTCTCCGCTCGCACTTTTGTGTTTTCGTTTCTTCTATTTCAACTTGTGTATCTTCAGCTCCTTCTCCCGAATGATGAAGCAACGTTGACGTCTCTGCTCTCGATCTTCCGCTCCCTTCGTTTCTGCTTCTACTTTCTTTTGTTCTCGGCGCGCCTGCAGGAGAGCTTTTGGGAGAGAATAAATATTGCTCGAACATAAATACTTCGCGGCCAATCACCTAATGAACCGCAACGAAAATATTAGCCAATCGGGGCAGAGTGCTGAGCTCCGATACCTGGCACGTCACTCGCACCAATCTCGGGGATTTAGCAATGCGACCAAATTATTTTGCGACCATTTTTTTTACTGAAAGTCACTAGGATTTACTAGAACTCGATTTCAGACAAGTTTTTTTTAGGAACGAAGTTTCTGCATGACGATTGCCGTCCGAACTTTGATTTTCATGACGAAAATTCTCCTTCATCATTTATTTCTTCATTGTAGAACTCGACTCCAACTTTGCTGGTTTCGAAGATTAATGAAAAAATCGTGATGGAAATTCTCCAGCAATAATGCACGCGTACTTTTAGCGAGGAATATCGATCGTCGAAATTATGGCACTGGGTCAGCCATCCAGGGGCTGTTTTAGGGAGAATTTTTAAGCCTCGGAAAAGGGGAACGATATGTTCGTGTGTATGAAATACGCACAATCGTTTGTACGAACTCACGAAGAGAAATAATGTCTGCGCAGGGGCAGTGCATGCAACCGAATTTCCCGTCATTTCTCTGTTGTCAAACCATTGTATAAAATCTTCATCGACAGAAAGTTCGCTTAAAATTCATTTTTATGACGAATCTCCGAATCGCGATTCGAATAGTTTCAAAGAAAAATTCGTTGCAAATGTTCCTCGACAATTCTTCTCCTAGTCGAGTCCGAAACGGAAATTTTCACAAAATCCAGCAAAAACTGGATTAAAAAACGGGAGTTTAACGTTGGCTTGAATGATGAATCGACTGGAAATTTTCCGCACAACTTAGTCCGTCCGGTCGGCGAAGAGTTAGAACAAATGGATCTTTTTTCGACGCGTGTGCGATAGTAAGTTCGAAACCGTTTAGAGAAGGGATCGGACAACTTGCTTAATATGTAAGCGGGTATATCTATAGGCATGAAAATTCGTAGGAGAATGGGGTGCGAGGGGTGGCGAGAGCATTTCATCGAATATTATAAAATTAAGGCAGACGCCGCGCGGCAAAGTTACTTAGGGCGACTTAACGAAAATAGATTAAAAGTTGTTCGGCCGAACTGACGGTGGACGCGGACGAGAGTTGATGGTGCACCGAGCAGCTCCGGTCTGATCTTGCGGGGGGTTGCCCGAGAGGTTGGAGCGAGGATAGCGTTGGTTTAGTCCGTTGATTTTGAGCTTTTGCTTCTTTTGCCCCGGCCCCGTTCCTCTCGCTCGCTCGCTCGCTCTTTTTCTCGCCGAGCTCTTTCGCTCTCGGAGCGCGCGGTATGGTGTTTGTATTTTAATGAGGGGGAAGCTATGCTAATCCTCGCGGTGCTGTGTCCTTCTATAGACGTATATAAAGGCGACCAGCCTCACGAAAGCTCCGCCGTTTTTCCATTTTCGCAAACGCGCTTCGAGCCCGCAACGCAAAAGGAGTGAACACGCTGCTCTCGCCCGAGAAAAGGCCGCTGGAGGGAAAGCAGTCGCGACAACAGCCCCGCGGTATCAACGCGATCGCGTCGAATAAAAAGTCGGAAAAATGAGTCGAATCGCCCTGAAACTGCGCTGATTAATTCACGCCTCGCGTTTCGCGTCGGTATTTGCAATTTTTAAAAGGGGTAACGGCGGGCTCTACAGCACCGCGTCGTTTTTATTCAAATACCCGCGTTTGTACGAGTTTACGCTCCGGTGTAATTCCCCCCGCACAAAATGCATCGGTCTCCCTAACCCCGGGGGCGCTGCATCCGAATTTCTTGATTTGCGAGCTTTTCTTCCAGAATTCGGGAAACGACTATTCAAAAGAGGAGCACTCGTTCGGAGCAGGAAGAGAGGAAAAACGCGAAGAATATTTCGCCGCGCTCTGTGGAGATGCTCGAAAATGACGCGTCGAATATTCCACTTCTTGCGTAGCATGGAAAAGAGAAAATACACGGGGTAAGGGCTGAAAAGGAAATCGCACGTAACGTCGAAACTCCCGGAAGGCAAAACTACGCTTTCCGCCTCGTCGATCGCCACATGCAAATGCTCGCTTCTCCCTCCCGCATACAGTCAAATGTAACCGCCGAGTTATAAAATGATACTGAGTCTTGTGCGCTGTCTGCGTGTATACGCTCATGCCGACTGAATTTTGCCGGGATTTCGTTGGCTCGCGTGGAAGCTGTTGAAACTTTTCGTCAGTCCACATTTTTGAGACGGAGAAATTCTGAATTAAATAATTACGCATGCAAAGCCGCACGAATTCCCATCTTTTTTCACGCTCTTGCCGCCTCCCCTTAATTTTTCATTCCGTTAACACCTTAATCGTTATCCGATATCGCGAGTGGCCACCATAAACTGGCTTTAAACGATGCAGATCGCACGAAAAGCGAGAATTCGAGTACGGAAACAGCGTCGTTCGCGGTTTCTCACTGCGCGAGGAATGGCGAGAGACGCCCAAATCGAAGGAAATCAGCCGTAAGGAATCGCGATAAACAGCGTATCCTGGAAGCAGCCCAAAGCCATAGTTTTCCCAGGGGGATTGAGGTCATGCACGAGAAGTCTCAACGTCGAATTACGATCATCGGTTTAAGCGTCGCTTTAACGAGCCCCTCGCTTGATGTTTACCGATCACGAGGAATTCCACCCTCGAGAAACAACAGCGCGTGGTCCACAAGATTGGCTTGTATACAGAAACAGGTGGTGTTGATGGTCAGAGAAAGAGAGTGAGAAGGAGGAAGAAAGGGAGGGAGACGAATGTGTTGCGAAGGGATGAAAGGACGAGAGAGCCGGACGATTAAAGGAGACGCGAAGAGGGGGAAGCGAGAGCTGGGAGGACTCGACGAATGATTTACCCTTCGGGAGCAACCCTTAAACGCTTCGTTCGGGGCAAGGAACCCTCGACCCTCCATGGACTCTCGGACATCGATAATTTATTTACTGCCATTATCATCGTTAACGAGAATTTCACGCTTCCGTGAGGAATCCCTTCAGGCTTTCCTCGCCATATCTAATTATCGTTGTGCAATTCTCGACAATGAAGCTTCCGTTGCACTCATATGGCCAGTTTACAAAAAAAAAAAAAATGATTTCCCTCAGGCAACGAAGCTCCGAAGATCGCAACAAAACTCAAACTGACACGAAGCTTTGTCGAAACGACCAAAACTTTGGTCCATCGTTGAAAAATGTTGAAGACGTTGAAAAAAAAGTATTTCAGAACTATCCAGTTTTTAATGCAACAAATTTTCTTTCTGTTTCTCCCAAAAGCTTGAAGCTTCCATGCGACAGAGACTTTTGGTATTCGCCATGAAAATGTGAAAACTCAATGAAGACGGGGGAGCTAAATAGTAATGCGTGAATTCGACCCTTAAAAAGGAAGCCCTGACCCGAGATCCTTTTTTAAGAGGCTCCGGATCGTCCGTTCCATCTAATTACGACGGTGATAAATAATCAAAGGGATGAACACACGCGCGGGGGCGTAAAACTCGCTTGGCATTCTCGGCAAGCTCGTAAAAATATCCAAAGCCTAAATAAATATGTAGAATGATGATAAATTCGAATGGAAGAAAGTTACAGAAGCAGGCGATATGGCTGCTAAACTGGTCAAATAAAAGTCAAATGGTCAGGACGGTAGAGAGGATTTGAGAAGAGTAAACTACCGGATTCTCTCTTCGCTCATCTTCCTCGTTACGCCCGCGGTGTATATTAATGACTCGAGTGTACGAAACGCCCGCGCGTAAAGAGTATTTAGCCTGTTTCTTTGAAGGCCCTTGCCCCTGGAATGGCGAGTGTACGTGCGCGCGTGTCGGAGTCTGTGTTGGCCAGTGTGCTAAATACGCAAAGTCCGAAGGTCCGAAAGCAAGCTCAGCATTATGTAATATACTGCACACGTTTAAGGTGCCTGCGGAGAGCAACATACGCGTGTGACTGTGCGGCGAAGAACGCGAAAGCAGAAAAAGCTTTTATCTCAGAGCGGGCCTCGGCTGTGCCTTGTTGCGCGATGTGCTCTCCGAAGAGTCTGCAGCCCTGGCGCTGCATGCTCGTTGGACGAAAAAGGGGGTAAAAAGCAAGGTAGAACGCGGCTGCGGAGATCTCGTGTACACGCTTCATGCCCATTCGACTCTGTGTTTATCCACGCTTTTTAACACACTTTCCTCGAAAATCCGGTACAGAGAAAGACGTCCTGACTCCGCAGCTTCCGTTTATGGCCCAAAACACAGAACGCTCCGCGCGCGCGCGCGCGCGATATATCGACAAACCTCTGTTATACGCCGAATGAAATGATAAAAAGAACGAAAAGTGCGAGGCATTCAAGTTCGACCAGCTGTTCCTGGCACTCCGTTACGCGGGAAACCACTTCGGGTTTCCTGCTTTTTATCCCCCTCCCTCCCCCCCGCATGCCCTCCTTCTCTCGACTCTCTGCTTTTACTCTTTTTTATTTCAGGCTTCAGCCTCCCGAGGGATCAACAAGATCGAGAAAGAAGAGATCGTCCCGAGTCTTTTCTCCCTCGTTCCCTCCTTCTTCTCATTTCCTTCTTTCCTTTCTCTTCATCCATTCACATCGCGCACCGAAGGCGACACTAGCCGACTTGATACATATGCAGACTCGATATCTTCAGGGTAGTTACTCTCTCGTCGAAGCTTAACGCCGCCACCACCGCGGGGTAGATAAGAATATGGTGCGGATTGTACCTCTACGACGAGAGTACATTCGACCACGAGGATTCTCGCGCACCGAGGGGAATTGCGCCGGCTATAATTTCCTGGCGTATAGACCAAGATAACGGAGAAATCGAAGCTCCTTGTGCTCGCGATCGCGTACACATTAAATCGAATAAATTTTATTTATCTGCGGCTTCGACACGGTGAAAAACCACCAAACAACGATCTTTCGAGTCTTCTAATCCTCAGGATAAACAAAAACTTCCCGCGCGCGCCTGTGTAACTAAAATTGATGAAAATATAATCTCCTTCAGCGCCCTTCGTAGATTTGTGATTCGTTACTTTTCATGGGATTTTGTCTTCTCATGAAAATGTCCATAGAAAATGTTCTCCGACTCGATCGAGTCTGCGAATTCAAGGAAATTAGCGTTCACCGCAGATTTTTATCGAATCGAGCGATTCAGCTTTTGATTTCGGCTTCGAAAATTCGTCGCTGTCGCGCAACGATAACGGATGAGATAAAATGGCCGAAAGGACGAGGCGATTCATACAGACGAAAAGCTGGGAGGTTCGTTACACGGGTGGTGTGGAAAACGGCCGAGTAAATGAAGGTTCGCATTGCGAGTTAATGTTCAGCTGTTACATGTAATTCGACTTAATTACCGAGGAGAGGCGCCGTATAGACGAGAACCGAATGTACGAAAGCGAAGCGCGCGAGAGGGGCGACATTTGGTTCTGGTCGAGCTACGACGTCGACGATTTCAAAAGTGACGTTCGTAACGCGTACCAGAATCTCTATACCCGAACCCTCGATCGTTTTCTTCCATCAACCTTCCTTCGCCGTTATGCTCTCAATTCGAACGATTCCGCACGACATTCGCCCGTTGATTTTCTATAGCATCGTCTCGAATTCCAACTTTTATATTGTTACGACGCTCATTTTGACCATCATTTTAACGAATTTTAACGAATTCACCAAAACAAATGATTTATCGGCTTGTGACTGCGCTTAGGAGCCTGCGAAAACCAAATAAATTCTCACAATCATCGTTGAACCGCAGATTCGCACGATTTTAACGAAACTCAGCAGGCGCGCTCTCTGCCACCGAAAGTACACAAGTTTCGGGCTGAGGTCAAGCCCTGCCCAGGGGGTTTTCTCGATTCGCGAGTTGAACGAGAAAAGCCCCATACGAAGAGCGCCATGGGAATGATGCGCGCTCTATATTCGTGGCAAACGAAGCATTCAACGGAAAAGGGATCCGAAGTTGGTGGTTTTCCGGAACCTCACAAAGTGATAGCCCGAGGACTCGTTCTCGATGCGGAGAAAACACGCCAAAGATATATTTATCACTGGCGCATGCTAGCGCCTTTTCCGCGGGCTCTCGTACAGCGCAGCAGGGCGATGACTAACGGATGTTTTTACAACGAAACTAAATTGAAAATGGCCCGGATAAAATATAACTTGATACTCGAATTATAATAACTGCATGAGCTCAAAGTGACGACAAAAGGGATGGCTCTTAATGCGACTTATAAAAAGTTCATACCACGAGGATTTTCACGATGGTGTTGGAGTCTCCCTCTCGCCCAATTATAATCCAACACACGTGGGAGTTTTTACTCAACCGGTCGCGAACGTTTGTACGGAAGGTTTGCTTCGCAAGAGCTCCCGAGTTCACGTGCGAAAGGCGACGAGGACTGCCGAGGCAAAAGGACATCGGGAAGACCCTCCTCAACATCCATTGCTGGTCAGCACATTATACCAATGGCAAAAAACCTGCTGGACTCAAGCTCCGGAGGTGGTTTTGTCTTGCCCTTGTCCCCCTCTCCTCCCGCGATGCCGATGTAACTGTACAATCAACGCCACTGTGCAATCGTTACTTTAATATGACCACACCCTTGGAGCTCGTCAAGAATCCCGGTTTTAAGCATCGCCTTGCGAGTACCACTTTTTGCTCGCCATTCGCCCTCGCTGTCGCGCAGCCACTCAGAACTGACGTTTGTTTTAAAACCAGAAATTATTTCGCGCGATTATTAAACTAATCAGAAAGAAGCGGAAGTCGAAGGTCTTACGAGCCGTCTAATCGTCCATCTTCAAATGAGTTTTGTGAAGACACGCTTCTCGGATCCTTTTTCTTGAGTCGTATATTCGGTATATTCGTCTATTTTTCCCCTCCGCATATAAGCCAAAGGGGAAGAAATTTATATCGATTCTCTTTGAGAGTCAAGACGCAGGAATATTCTAATGAGGAAAAGGGCTCCGTCGCGGTGAGCGGGAGAAGAAAAAATAAGAATAGTAAATAACGCATTTGAAGAATGAGGGCTCGGAGTATGAGGGTTGTTTCTCGAGCTTTGCCTGCGTCGGCGGCTCACGGATGTGTAACGCTTGGCAAGTTAAGGGCGTAACAGACTCGGAGGGAGTGTTAGAAATGAACGTAATGAAAAAGCGAATGGAATGGGAAAGGGTGCTTAAATAAAATAAAGGTTGTCGGTGTATTATTGGCCCGAAGGCGGCCTTTTTCATCCCTTAAATTCTCGTCTCTCTTTCATTCCTTGGATGTACGTATATATTTGGTGTTTTCATGAACCTTTCTCATTCATCGTCTCCTCAGCTTCTCTCTCTCTCTCTCTCTCTCTCCTTCGTTTTTTACATTTGCCGCAGTTTTCTTCGCGATTGCTCGCTGCGCACACTTCGCTCCTAAGTACGCGCGCGACTGTACTTCACTCTGTGTAATAAGAGAGCGACGAAGCCTCATTCGTAAGACCGTTTGTATACGATTATTTGCTTTTATACAGACACTCCCGAAAACCACAAGGAAAAATAACTCTTCACGACGCTTTACGCCCTCCTTTCTCTCAGCCTCGAGTCATCCGGAATGCCAAGGGCCACGAACCAGACGCCACTTTTTCATAACCCGAGTTATGGCGCTCTAAAACTTTGTCATTGTCCTGAAATAATTTTTTATTCGACACCTCGAAAACTGCACGTGGAAAATTTCACTATAAATTGAACACTCGCCGAGCTTCGTTTTCAACCTTATCAGGTCGAAGGTGGGACGTAAAAATTTTGCCAATTCCACAGACCCAATGAAGTAAAGACGCTCGTCTCATTGAGTCAGAAAATCAACGTTTTCCAACCCTTTGAATTTTCAAAGCCGACACGTCCATTCACCAATAAAATCATTGAAATTTTGCTGCCCCACGAATCATATCCGCTGTGAACTCATCGAGCGAAAAACAACGGCGAATGCAAAGCCTGCGCGACGCTAAACAGAGAGACGATGATGCAGGTGTTGTCGCTGATTTATGACGGGCAATTAGAATCTAGACGCCTTATTTGCCGGTGGGCAAAGTGCCTTTTCCGCAACCCTACGACAGCATAGACAGCAACGCTGCTATACTTCTCTCAGAGAGCCTCGAGTGTCGCTAACATGCGAGCATTAAGGATCCTAATCTACGTCTGAAAACCCCACTGCCGGAGGTACCACTCGACTTCCACCGAGCCACACGAGACTCCCTCTTTGTACATGTGTTCTCAAAGTACACTCCTCGCCTCAATTCAACGTCGTTACAAACAAGCCAAATAACGACTTTGGATTTGAAATCGAGAAACCGAATATTCGTGTTGTTCGCGCGAGTAGATCGAGTCACGTGTTGTCAGACACGAACATTGATAATATTTTCGAGTCTGAACATTTTTTTCGAAAGGTTTTTCAGCATAAACTAAACTGATCAACGAGTTCTTTGGTTATACTTTCAATAAAAATTATTGGATCGGGGTCAACGTGGAAGTTCAACAAACAAATTTCTTTCCTTCGCTCAGAGAGTTTCGCTGTATATTTTTCTACGCATCCCATTAACGCGATTGGAAATTTCAGGCAGAGAAATATTGATCCGGATGAAAACGATAAAATACCGTCTTGCAATTGCACTGTCATTAATTTACAATTAGAACAATTGCAGTTTCATCGGAGTACCCGAAAATTTATTTTTCATTTGACTTAATTGCATTCGTAATATTTTACAACGATTGTAGCAAACGCCACAGATCGAGACATTCGGTATTCATGAGCAATGATTTCCGGTGGAAAGGATGGAAAACCTGGACAACTGGGCTAGTCAGAAGCAGTGAGATCTCTAGCGAATTTATAATTATATGATTATTGATAAAATCTCAACAGCATCTCTCCTCAGGTTAGCTGACTGGCCAATACTTCATTACCTTTCGGTCGGAAGGGTTTTTGAGCTGAATGAGTTTGAAGCTGCTGCTGGATGCTCCGCTGAAATTTCGTGACGAATCGATTATCCGTTCGATCAATTAGACAACCAATAACTGTCTTCACTCGACGCTAATAATCAAGCTCGGTTATCGAATTTTTACAACAGCTGCTCTATTCTGTTTTCGGTGATTTTGGTTAACTTCGTCTTCGTAATAAAGGAAAGAAACGATGAAGGGAGATGCGTTGAAATGCGAACTTTATGTTGGGTCGTTACACTCGATTATGCCGAGCAATTGAGCTCCCAATGTAATAAACTTTGCAACGATTTTTTTCAGCACTAGAAGCTTCAATGTGCGTCTACATAGACACGAGGGGCTCGAAGAACAGGCGCGAGAAAATGAGTCGAAGAGAGGTGGAGAAGCGAACGATTCCACGGAGGATCGCGAGCAAAGAGAATTTCGGCTGTATGAGAATCGAGGGAAAAAGTACATGCGAGAAAAGGAGAGGCTGGGACGTGGTCCATCGTGTGCTCACGTTCATCGGACATTTATCCAATTAACCGCTTCCCCCGAGTGTGTATATATGTCTTAAATTGCAGTCCGCGGATAAGCTGAAAATAAAGAAATCCGGAAAAGCTGCCTGGGGGCTACCGAATTTCGGAAAATTTGGCCACAACCGATTCCTTCGCGGCGACGAAAAAAAATGCGTTAATGCGCAGTAACAACGTTCGGTTCGCGCACTCACACTTTCCGGGAGTTTCAAATTGTCTTCGGCCCCAATAAATGTTTCGTCTCGAAGTGATTTTTATCTCAAAGTGTTGATGTTTTATGTTTAATTAGAGTTGCCGATATTGACGCTTCGGTATGCGAGATCACGGTGAGGGGAGGAGAGTGAACCAGGATTCGATGGGTTTGGGGAGGGATTGGTTGCTCGTTCGTAAAGTCACCCCTTTCTCCGAGAGGGAAAGGGGTCGCCGGTGAGGTCTCGATGGCAGGGAAGGAGGAGACACGGCGGAGCAGGAGGAGGTCGCGGAACGATCGAGGAGGTGCCCGCCACTGTCGAACGAAATGGCCAGCAATATTGTCGCCAGGGTTCTGCCTGGAAGGATTCGCGACAGAGTCGGATGAAGAGAGAAAGAGAAAGAGAGAGAGAGCGAGAGAGAGCCTGGGGTTGAGAATGAAAAGGGGTAGAGAAGGCAGAGAAAGGGAGAAGATACATGGAAAGAGAACGATTGAGGCTTTGGTCGAAGGATCAACGGGGAGGAGAAAACGGAGAAAAGGAAGAGGCACGAGGCACGAGACGGAATAAGCAGGAGAGAGAAAGAGAGAGAGAGAGAGAGAGAGAGTGACACGGGAAATTAATTATACGGTCCTGGGAAAGTCGCGAACTCGCTACAGAGCACCCGATGCCAGGAAGGCTTGCACTCTCATCTCATTCGGAAGAGAGAGAGAGAGAGAGAGGAAGAGAGAAAAACGACTACCACCCACTTCCCAACCCCTCCAGCACCCCCTTTCAATGGTATGCTAGAGGTTGCAAAGTACCACACCCCACGCTTTACTCCCTCTGGCCCCCGATGACGATAATAATTTTCTGCTTCTGCAGCTTCTCTCTCCTCTCACTTTTCTCCCTTCAAAATTCCCTGTTTTCTTCAACATTTTTTTTCAAATTTCACCTTCTCCTTTCCCTCTGTCTCGTCCCGGTGATCGTTTCGTAGACCCAGTAATTGTGCATATATGGGGAATAAAGAAAGAGTGGACACGGTTCCTTGGAAAATCCGCGAAAATTGAACGCCTATGAAAAAATTCTGTTTCGAGTACAACATTCAACCGACTCCGCTCCTCGAACTTTTATTCGACAACAGCCAGCAGGTTACTCGAAAAAGTTAATCGTCCAAATTTCTGCATCAAAGTGCATCGAAGGGATTTCCCCTCGTTTTTTATGATGCAACAGCAGTCAACCAAACGAAAGCAACGTTTGTGAATATCAAAGGAATAATCACGAGTCTGGTACTCAATAAGGAGCTTCATTTGTGTCAAAATCATTCGCAGTCGTCGTTGTTTCTTTTCGGTCCTTCCCGAAAGCTTCGATAATCAGTCGCTGTAAAATTTCATTTCTAAAAGCCCTTTTAGCATGGGCCGAACAATGCGAAGCTTTGTAACGACCGAAATATCGCGTTCCCAGCTCCACTCGCAGTAAAGATTCGCGGAACTTGAGCGGTAACATTGTACCAGAGACAAGCGATGCGTCACAAAAACGATCGAGCTTATCTATGAAAATAAAAGAGAGAGAATTGTTGACAATTTACTAGTAAATTAATCTCTCCATCAATTATTACAAGGCCGTCTACCGACCGAGCTTCCTCCCGCTCCATCCTCGTCTCCTTTATTCTGCTACCCTTTTATAATCATCATTGAAGAAAATATGCGAGGGCGAAGCCCCTGCGCGCGATAAACAAAGGGGCGTTAATGCATTTGCCTAAGTTCGAAGGAGGAAAATAAACCGCAGGGCAAGACAAGCTGCTGGGCAAAACAGAGCAGCGACGAAGAATTTGAATCTCTCTTCTCTTTTTCTTTTGTTTTTTTTTTCTTTTCTTTTTAGTGAAATATCGAGATAAGAGAAATCTGCGCGTGTGTCAGCAAAGTTTCTGCTGTACGTTTAACAAATAAACGTGATGCGCGCGTGGAATTTTCGCTCGTGTTGTAAGGGTGGAAGGACGACGGGAGTGGAAAGGGGCCAAAGGGCAGGGGGCTAAAAAATATCTTCATATTCACCAGCTGTCGGTGTCGCGACCGAACGAAAGGAATACACTTTCTTGGGCGTGAAATCGAATTATGGCTGCTCCGGGAGGGGGCAGAGGAGAATGAAAGGAGGAAAAGAATCAAGGGAAACGAAGTGGTTGAAGATTTTTGACTCTGCGGATCGGAGTGACGTACTACGAGAGACAACTGACGTTTCAAGATTCTTTTCGTCTCTTTTCGTCCTTCCCCGAAACGGGACGAACTACATTCCGCTCCGGCCTTTTTCTCCCTCGCTCATTTCTTCGTCATGCTAAATGAGAAGCAGAAAAATCAAGGGTCCGTCGAAATGAGTCCTCGTGCCCCTGCGCGAATTCACGAGTACATTCGTCGTCGAAGCAACTTTTCAAAAGCTTCACGCTTAGAAATACAATCACGTACTTTCCGGACTGTCTACCAAAAAATATTGAGCGTTATGGATACCCTGCCCCTCCCCCCGCCGAGCCACTCGATATAGCGAAGACGAATTAATACGAAAAAAGAACCTGCGAGGCCCCTCGTGATCAAACACACCGAGAAATTTATGCGACGAAACCGTATTATACGAACATGTGTAAAATTGGCGTGTCAGTTGTCAGGAAATAAAATTTTAATTAGCTTTCTATTCGGATCCCCAACCGGATAGGTGCACGGCTTCTCGTACGTTTCTACAAATGGATCCGGTAATCGGCAAGAGAAAATACTTTTTTAAATGGTCAATGTCCTCCGGAGGAGGATTCGTGCCCCGGTCCGAGAAATAAAGTTTTTTAATCAGACAACTTTTCCGGCGTTCGTTTAGCCCGAGCCGAAAGTGATCTTGAACGAGGTTAATTCATTAAATGAGAAAATGAAATGGGTGAAATTTCATTTGCACTCGATCTATATGCAGTTATATGTAAATCCTGAGGACTCAAAAGCAGGAATCGTCCCGAGGCGGCTCATTTATTTAATAAAAATCATTTCGACTCGCAATAACTCGACTAATTTACAAACGTCGAATATCCGCCCCGGAGATAAATCGTTATCGAAAAATATCCGAGTATACAACAAAGTGCAGGCTCTTCGCTCCTTTTTTCATCCGAGTTAAGTTAAAAGAGAGTACCTAGTACAAAGTGAGATACACACACAAATCTTTGGTTCGGTGCTACGGATGGTTGGACAACGGAACTCGGTAATGGATCCCCGGATGTACTCGGTAAGGGAGTGTTTCCGGGGCACTCGCTCCGCGGGGAAGAGAGCCGCGGAAAAAGTGCACGAAGAAAGAGGGAGAAAGAGGGAGGCCGAGATGAGGCACACAGCATCCTTCAGCCCGCGCTATACACGCGCCATTTCTTCTCTCTTACGATCTACGAGAGAAAACGAACCGCACGGAGTTCGCCGCTCTTTATCTTTTGGTTCGCGCGCGCAACCCCGAAATATATATACGCATTTATATACATAAATGCGAAGCTGCGAAAATGGTGAGCGCGAAAAGTCGAGTCGCGCGGGGCCGGGGCAGGCCAGAAGGAGAAAAAATAGGAGCGCGCTCGGCTAGTACGTATTTCATCTGTTTCCTCTGCCCTCCCCGCGCAGCCAGAGAGAAACCGGAGGAAAAAGTTTGCCGATTTTACTGCTGCGACGCTGCTTTTCCACGTTACTTTACGACTTTGCGCCCTCCCCGTGTACGAGCCCACACGCACAGCCGACCTTTTCACTCTTCGTACATATGCAAAAGTGTGACTTTGCGTATTCCATTCTCTCTCTCTCTCTCTCTCTTCTATATCGTTTTGGTATTCTACGAAAGTGTCGATGATGCTTTACCGATTGTAGTGAGCAGGCTCGCCCTCGAGCACCGGAGGTCGGGGCTTCCAACGAAAAAAGCATGATATAGAAGAGCCCAGTGGGGTTGTAACGGCTCCTGCGACATCTTGAAGAGCCGATTCCAACATTACAGCCCCGGAAGCTCCTCGTATACGCGCATATTCTTTTTGTCCCCACTTCCCCTCGGCATATTTCGTTTTTCTCTCTGCCCTGATGAGCGAGACTGCGCGGCGAATTCTGACCGAGGTAGAAAAAATCTGATTGACAGGTGTGTTAGGCGCGAGTGGGAAATGAGGTTCAACGAAAAATGCGCTTCGAGCGAGTCCCTCGCGGTCCGCGGAGTGTCGAAGAATCGATTGGACTCGCGGCCGCAAGTGCGCGGCGAGCTGAACGCTCACTCGGCGAAGCTATTGTAACATTTTTTTTTTTGTATTCTGTCGTTGATTTATATTTTTGTTAATTTATAAATAATAATCAATGCTTTACGTAGAATAGGAGAAAAAGTATATTTCGATTTCAGATTTTTACAGTTGATACAATGTAATAAAACGGATAGTCATCTTTTATGTGCGTATTCGATGATCGAGTAGAAGGTAGAATGAGGAATCGCCTTATTGAATAATTGGGAGTTCGGACAAATCGACGACGAGGCGATTTTTCCGCTAAATTTTCGGAGATCATTTCTCCTTCCCCTTTCATGTTTTTCCCTCCATATATCGCACTGAGAATCCCTCATAATAATAACATTAAAAATCACACCGTTACACTATATACGATTCTGATACTCGGTCGGCTCGTTACGGCATCGTTGAATCATCGGGCACACGTTTCAGCGAGGATTTTATCGCGCGGCGAATTAACGGAGCTGCTAATGATATGATTCGGGGGAAAATGGCCCGGGGAGTCTGCGGCGAGCGGACGGGAGCTGCTTTTTCCGGAACGAGAATATTCCAAGTTCTTCTGAATAAATAATTGGAGAGAATTTCGCAGGGTCGAGGAGCCGCTAGCCATTCGCAAATCAGAAGACGAAACGTCGCATTTCCGGGAGTTTATCGCTCGTCCGAATGCACGGATGTGCTCGAACGCAAGACAAAAATATATATTCCCCCTTCGAAAATATGTCAGTTTTATATATATCGTAATGGGCGAGAAAAAATATCGCGTATAGAGCTCCGATACGAGGCTGCACGCCCTCGCAGTTCACCCCTTCGCTCCCCCGCATGTGCGCGGATCTCGTGCTTTTCTGTCTTTTTCTCCCGAGGCGCCCTGTCTCTACACTTTTTTCTTCGTGCGAGAGCAGCCCTTTCTCTTCCTCTTTCTCGCAAACGCCCGCACATAAAGCAACTTCCTACCGAGGGCGGGCGCATACACGCGCGCGTGAAACGATCGACGTGTTCCTCGATATTTATTTTTATTGCAGACTCTCCCCATATTCCTGAGTCAACAGATTTCTTGTCACCTATAACCCGAAATCGATTTTAGCGCGAGCGAGTCGCCCGAGCTCGTGACGTCCGTCGAGGACTAAATTATTGGTCCAATATTTTCATACATTTTTACCGCTCGTACCGCACACCACTCCCTTATATTTATTGTATTTGTATTTTTATACTCTCGCAGAAACGATCGAGCCTGAGCGACAGATGCTGCGGAGGAACGAATGAGCAACGAATGTAACGCAGCTCGCCTCGAAACGAGAGGCAGATTTTTCCTCGAATCCGGCGTCAAAGTAGATTTTTATTTTCATAAAAATCGATTTGCGCATCGACGCCTCATGGAAATGACAAATGATCGAAAGACCGGCGGCGATTCCTCGATGATTCAGCCAAAATAAATTTACGATGCGAGACAGATACACGCGAGAGTCGAGTTCTTACGATACCTCTCCTTTGGAAGAATTAAGGTTGATCCTCTGCGACAGCCCCAACCAAAAGTTATGTACCGTCTGCATATTAAAAGGCTTGATAATTCGTTCGGATCGTAATCAATAACTTTGTAAAGACCCTATATACGTACTCGGTGCCAGCAGATATAGTACAAATATCATTTGCTTTCGTAAAATTTATTCTAAAAGTATTTTTGATCCGACATCGTGAGTAAATTTTTTGACGGAACTATCCAGGTTACGCTTCGACACACAGAAAAGGTTGTCTATACAGACGACATTCGCTTGTTCGCTTGCAAAATATATCGTATGCAGCCTAAACCTTCGTACTTCTCGAGGCTATATCTGTCAAACTAGATGGTCAATCACCTTGATTTTTTTTCACAATATCTCTGATATCCTGCTCTAGCTCCTCCTCGTTTTTTATAAACTTCCTAATTTTAGTACTAGCGGTAGAATTAATAATGTGCCGTTTGCTTATGCACGGTCCATATGTTACGTGTTAATTGAGTCAACTTCAATTACATATATCTCGGGTTCGGGATGGTGAAACTTGTTAAAATTTTATAGAGGTGTTGTTCATATGTTAAACAATACGTATGCCAAATTTAAATAATTTCCTAATTTAACTGTCTCGTGGAGGAACCACCTTAAGGAACTCTTGTTTTCCTTCATTGAAGCGAAATAAAAATAGCGCGCGATGCCGTCAAGTCTCGTTGCTCCGCGCGTATTACGTCGGTTTAATGTTTTCGCGAAGCCGAGCTACCCGCCACTTCCTTCCCCCTTGGAAAGTTAGCGGCCACTAGTAGGTCCAGTAAATCTTTTGCTGCACCCTCCTCCCCTCTTGCTCTCGCTCTTTCTCTTGGAGGAGAGCAAGCAACGAGCCTAGAAACGGGGGCTGAGGAAACTCATCCCCTGCTGTACGCCATTCTTATTCCCTCGTTACTCGCAGTTCCTTTCGGCCGTCTTGGACGGCCTCCTCTCGCTCTCAGCAGACTCACTCTCTTTCCCACCGCTTGCTATTCCATTACTTTGCCCTCTCCCTCTCAGCCGCGATCTCCTTATTATATCGTCTTTCCACGCCATAAAATCGGAAAAGAATTTCCACGGCGAGCCAGAAGCATCCAGGGCTCTCAAGACAATAGAAACTAATAAATTTGATTACTGATTACGAAGCTGAATTTTTTCGGGCCTCGATGCTCCCGGCGCTCGCTTGCATGACCGGCCTCATCCTCCTCTTCATTTTGCAGCCCTTAAAAACTTAACGCTCTATACTTCATTCACTCGCCCCGCGACTCGGAACCGAGCAGCGCTTTGCTTTCCAATGTAAAGCTTTAATATATGTGGTTTACGAAAAATATAACTTGTGCGGAGTTTACACTCGAAATTCTCATTAATTTAAGTTTTTTCGACCCAAATTGACAAACTGCCGCGTTTTCTCGTTTGTTTCATTTGTTCTTCTTTATTTCGAGTTTTTACGGCCCAATGATGATCGACCGACGAAATAAACTCTGCCATAAAAAACGAAACTTACTCATGTTAAGTACACACTGCGAACTTAAAGTTTCGTCCATAACCTTCAAATTTCGAGCCTCCCCAGATTCTTCTCCGTGAAATTACAATATCGCTGTTAACGCCAGGATTTTGAGGCTTTTTGAGAAACTCCGCTACGTTTGAATGTAATTAAAGTAAAAGTGCCTTCAAAATAGCCCCAGGTGATTGCGATTACCCTTCCCCTTCCTCAAAACACTTGTTATAACCTAACATCGTAACCGAATCGTCTTCGAGATCTCGTACTTCGTACTATAAATACGAAAGAACCGAGGAGTTTCGGGAAATTTCAGTCCTCAACGTTCAACATGAGCAAAGTCGAATCGTTTTTTTAATTTCCTTCGCTTCGCTCGTCAGTACAGTTGGTTTAGAATGTTTCGTAAAATTTTCCGAGTCTAAACTTTCGAATAATCGTGCTTATTGAGACGATGAAATCTGTCTGCACGATTGTTTTTTTCATGAAGTGTGTTCTTTCGAAACAACTGCGCACGCCTAAATTGTTGTGTTCGAATCTTTCGTTTTTTGTTTATGTCACGATCGTTTACAAATAAAAAATCAAGGTACCGTTCGTAATGTTCGTATACTGCTACGCTGCTACTACTTGTACTAGGCAAAACCAAAAAACTCGAACATATTTTCTTACCTGTCACACGTCCTTCGTACAGTGGATCCCTGGATTTTCGGGTTTCGATAAAATGGAAACAGAATTCGCGTTCATGACCGACGGCTGCATGACGCACACATCCATTCCGAACTGCCGTTTTGCCGTTTATAGTTTGGTTAGCGTCGTTATATAGCGATGATGTTTGGATTGGCAGACGATAAGAAAATGCTCTGTCCGTTGGCACGATATTGCAATTTTTGTCGACGCACGAAAATATTTGCAGTACCAACAGTAAGAAAATTAGCATTCTCATAAACGCGAAGATTATTACGCAAGCTCACATCAGTTTGCAATCGTATGTAGGTACTGCAAGCAAAAGCAACACCACTTTCGAGAAACCTTAACTGCCGACAGTGCCGACATTTTGATATACGCACTGCAGCGCCAGAACGCGCAAGCGGACACTTTTCGCACAGTCTCCATGACCGAGGTATAAATGGCGGACTGTTTTTATGAAAGGGGGTCGATCATGATAATTTGATACTTGTCAAAAGTAGAAAAATAAAATGAGTGTTTTGTTGTGACTGGTCCCAATAGTGTTTCTAAACGTTTCTAATAATCGTTGACAATGTCAGAACACTTTTGGGAACCACTCGCCGAAATTTATATCGCCGAACAGTCCGATGTTCCGGAGCCCGACAGCTATATTTACTGTCTCTGCAGCAGAGTCTTTATTCGGTAAATACATTTCAATTCATCCGTTTACCGTGATGAATTATTTGTAAATTTTATTAAATTCATGTGTTTTCATACATTCTTTGTTTGGAAATGAATGTATTGTTGGTTAAATTTTGTCTTTTGAAGCTTGCTACACAAGGCGTATATTTATCGATCATTTTTGCGTGAAACATGACCTAACCATGACATCCATACGACTATGTTAGGTTCTCGTAATTGATTTTCATTTAAATTCTATTTTTTCCGCAATTATACTACTATTTTTATTGGCGTTTCAACATTCATTTTAAAAAAATTAAAATTAACAAAAGTTGACATCATTTTACACTGAAAACCTCATTATTGTTTGTACAAACAATATTTTGGGGTTAAAAATGAAGTTTGGCAATCCTTTTTTTCATAGAATCGTCCTTTGTTGTTAATTTTTTTTTCGTGATTATTCAATTTTCACGTTTTCAATTCGACATTCATAAGTTTTTTTATTAGACATATAACAATTGCTGTAATATATTGGAAAACTTGTGTTATTATTTCACATGAAAAATGCAATTTTAATATTTTCTGAAAAAGAAAATTATTGAATGTTCTTAATTATAAGACTAAAGTCTTTCGAATGAATGTGCATGATTGTATTGTGTTGTATTATGTACAGCCATATTATAAACTATAAAAAAAGAAATTGGATAAGAGCATATTTTACATTTGTTTACTTCTTATCTAATGTTTAAAAATTAATATATTCTTTTTCTTCTATCAAATCTTTATTATTGATATTTTAAAAGGAATCCAGAAGTTTACACCGTTATTGCCCAAGAAGATCCAAGCGAGGGTGAAGATGCAGAGAGTGATTTAGTCGGTGAAATGCTGGATCTTCACAAAAGAACCTGCATAGAAACTCAATTTGCTGAGAAACACGATGTGAGAAATGAAAAAAAATAGAAGACACTTTGATCATTGAACAAATTTTCAATATTACTTAAAAATAGTGCGCTATAATTGAGGATTTCGAATTCTATGATTGGTATCCGCACTTAAATGCTACAATTTTGATCAAAGCTTGAACATTGAAACCTCAATTTGTTAATTCATTTGCACTGTCATAAATATTAACGATGGATAGAATTAACAGTTCATTATACGAGTCTCGAACTAAAATTAAATTGCTATAATTATTTTATTGAGAGAAACAAGAAATTGATGAAAATAAAAGTTTCGTTGTTGCGTTTGATCGATATCATATTTTTTATTTTACACAAGTGACTTTACACAGCCATAATTAAAGATTTTCAATGGTCATGCTGCCTTAAAATACAAGAAAAAATGTTGATGATTATTTAGCACCGAATGTATCTGTTTTTCCCTTGCAGGAAGAACCATTGAGTTGTTATTGCAGCGCATCTCACACAGACAACAATTATTCGACGGACGAACATGACTCGGTGCGTGATTCTGCAAATCGTCCAGCGAATCAGTCTTTGACACAAAAATTGGGTCTTCATCAGTCAGATTCTGGTGCAGATTTGTCCGAGTATCATGACCATCATGAGGCGAAGAGTATTCACGGGCTTTTGGCGACGTACGAAAAGTCGCTGGACACCGGGGTGGACAAGTTATCGGAGGAGGCAACGAACACGAGAAATTTCACAAATTATCGTGAGACTTGTGACTTGAGTTCGGAGGCGATAGAGTGTGAGTCGATCGACAAATTACTATGCGGTGAATCGGCATCAAATGATCATAATTACCCCGACGAATCAGCAAAACGGCCGTCATTTACCTTAGGCGAAACAAAAAAAACATCCAGTCAAAGTCCACGAAAGAATTTGCCAAAGGAAACAAGGCAAATAAGAGACAGCGGAGAAACGATGAACGAGTCTGCAAATGACGAAAAAATCGAGTACCCGATATTGAGAAAAACATCATTTGAATTAGCTTGGGAAAAATTTTGGTCCGAACACGGTGAACAATTAATTTGGGCGTCATGGATCGAGAAATACGTCGATTATATAAATCCAGGTTATTTACCACAAGACTGTCAAATGACGGAGACTGAGAGACTTAACATCGAAGCTAAAGATCGCAGCAGCGAAAAATTTCCCGAGCAGAACACCTGCTTCCCTAATCAAGCGCATAAGAATTGTGAGCTCGGTCGTTCCAGTTTCGCAGGAATATTTGGTAAAAATGGAGACAAAGAGAGTGAATCAAAGGTTAAAGACACATCGGGGAACACCAATTTCACTTTCGAAAACACACAATCAAGCAGCATTGTCGAAGGGGAGGCCGAAGCCCACCGTACGAAAATGCCGAATCCTGAAATATCACCCGAAGCTGGGGAAGGCTGGAACCCTTTGAGCCCGTTCAGCGCCGAAGAAAGTTTCGCTCAACAATCCTCAAACGGTGGTGAAGACGAGAGGCTTATCGCTATTTCACGCTGCGATTCGTTGAACGGTTCTATCGCCAAAACTAACGCGACTTCCGACTCCATGACCAACGTTACTAAAATGACCCTCACAAGCTCAAGCTTTGATTCTAATTCCGCTCAATCATTCAGTCTCGTAAGTTCGATAACAAGCTCGATCGAAAGCAACGTAACGAGTAGCAGCTCCGATCAGGAACAAGATTTGATATCCGAGGACAACGACAAATATTGGCAGCACCTGTGGAAGGAAAACTTCCAATCGCAATATCAGCTCGAGTACGATAAATTTTTGTTGAGGTATTACAAGGAACACGGTTACTTGATGAACGAATTAGTCAACATTAACGACTCGGAAATCGTTTCTAAAGACAAATCGAAAATTAAAATTTTACGAAAAAATGATACTTCCAAACGCAACTCCGGGACCGGGAACAAAAAAAAGATGATCGTTGAATCCGTTGGCGCTCTCATGCAAAATTTAACTATGCAAAGCGATGAACAGCCAATGGAAAATGATCACGATGATAGTGGTTCACAACAAACTCAGGATATCCGTAGACACGAAGAATTTTCCACCTTGCATAATAGCAACAGCACCGACACCAATGTTCATTCTAATAACGGCAATATCAATCGTAGATCTTCGAGTGGGGGCGACGGTGAGAAACCAAACGATGATAAACCCATCACCCTCAAACGGAGGTAAACTTTCATGAATTGGTCCACTTTATCTATTTGACGTCCGGGGAATCGAGGGAAAATTACGATTTTTCTTGAGATATTCCTCAAAGTAGAATTGAAAATTTAAAAAAAAACTGAATCACTGTTGGATTTGAATATTTTACATAAATTTTCTCAAGACTTTTGTATAAACGCTGTTATCGCAAAATATTTCAGCCACGAAGCGGACTGCGACGGAAACGAAGAGGGTCTCGAAACTGTGAAAAAAGCCTTTTCCTTGATGGGCTATACCTTCAACGAGAATCAAAAGCAAACGAAATTGCAAGGAGAGGTCGTGTACAGGAAGCGTAATATCAGATTACAAAATCGACAGCTCAAAATGAAAGTCAGTAGATCGAAACCCACGAATAAGCACACGTATTTCGATGACAACGGTGTCGAAATAACTGACACGATAGATAAGGTAATACCATTTTAACAATATTCATTTTCATAGAACTTCTAATCGCAATATCAGCTTTTTTAATATTTCATATGAAGGACACACAACAAAATAAAATGAAACTATGAAAATATGGAGTAAATGAAACGATGATTCTTCAGTTATTCATTGACTTAATTACAGGTGAAGCAATATCTTTCTTACTGTCCAATCGCACTTCCAAACGAAACGGAATTAAAGCCGAATGAAAATGGTTCCTACACAAAAGCACAATTTACATCGAGCTCCGACGAGGATTGTGATCCAGGTTTAACGACCAAGTTGCACGCCAAGAGGCTGGTATTTAGTAAACCGAGCACAAGCTCGTCGGAATCCAAGCCAGAAATACTTGGTTTGAATGACACGTGCAATATTCCACTCGAACCCGATGAGGTGTTTGATTCGTCAATCGTCACAACCGAGAATCGAACAGATTTCATAACGAGCCCGCAAAACGAGATGAGAAATCAAGCTGATATGGAAATCGATGCTAAATATAGTAACGAACTTGTCACCACTAAAACATCTGACGAAGATAGCGTCAAAAAAACACTCAAGAAACGTCGTAGAAAGCAAAATAAAAGAAACGTCAGTTTGCCTGCCGAAGTCGATAATGATAAGGAATTGATGAAATATTGGGTAAAAAGATATCGCTTGTTCAGCAAATTCGATCAAGGAATCCAATTGGACCGGGGTAACAATCAACATTGTTTTTTGTAAATTTTGTACTTTATATTTTTGATATTTCATTTTTATAGGTGGTTTCTCGATGAAAAAGATTATTGCCCATTTTTTATCGAATTGGCCCTTAATTTAAAACGAATATTTACATTTCCCATGATAATAAATTTTCTGTCTTCTCCTTTTTCGCAGAAAGTTGGTTTTCCGTGACACCAGAAAAAATAGCAGCGCATATCGCTGAAAGATGTCGATGCGATACTATCGTCGATGGTTTCTGCGGTGCCGGTGGCAACGCAATTCAATTTGCTTTCACGTGCGAAAGAGGTATTTTCCAAGAAAACAAATTGATGCCGCTTCCCTCAGGTTATTATCAATTGTAGAATCTCGTTTTGCAGTTTTCGCAATCGACATCGATCCTAAAAAGATTGAGCTCGCTCGCAACAACGCCAAGGTTTATGGAGTCGAGGATCGAATAGAATTTATCGTCGGTGACTTTTTCGAACTTGCTGAAAAATTGATAGCCGACGTCGTCTTCCTGAGCCCACCTTGGGGCGGCCCAGGATACGCGAAGGACGAAACCTTTGATCTAGGTAACATCATGCATCCGATTGGTGGTCGGCGATTGTTCAAAACGGCAAAGCGTATCTCCGATCACATCGCGTATTTTCTTCCTAGAAACATCGATACTATACAGGTATAAATTCTTTTATCTCTTGCAATTGAAGAATGAAACCCTGACCTGATTTGAATAATGAGCCATCAATAAAACCAGCTGAAGAATGGTTGTAATCGTTTTCAAAATAATTATATATGGCAACCATAAACTTGCTGTATACAAAAATCATCAGAATTTGGAAATTAAATATTTTATTTGATCAATTGGTGCAAATTCGAAAAATAAACATGCGGAACATATGATTTTGAAAACAATTTGATCATAGCCATAACAAAAAAGGTCAGGAATTCTTAATCGCTATGTCGATTATTAAACGAACGAAAAAATGTTTTTTTCGTTCGTTTCATTGGACATTGGACAGTAACGTTGCTAACTTCAGTATTACTGATAAGCGAAGACTTAACGAAAATAACCCGATTGAATTGTTCATAGCTCGCTATGCTAGCTGGCCCTGGATGTGGCGTCGAGGTCGAACAAAACTTTTTAGATCGAAAGCTAATAGCATTGACGGCATACTACGGTGAGCTTCCTCGAGACTGTTGATTTCATTTTTGTAATAGAAACCAGGAGAATAAAAAATCAACGAGGGTATATCGAGCTACGAAGGAGCGTGCGCACTTTCCGTGAGAAAGGAAGTTGAGTATAATCGGACTGGTTTGTACATAAAAATAAAGGAAAAAACGAGAGAACAGAGAACAGCAAAAATGAAGGACCGTATCGATTTTTTGAGGGTGTCATTCGTTAAAATGTCCAAAGCTCGATACTTTATAAATGAGTAGATATTTTGAAGCAGTTACTAAAATTCAGCGAAATCGCAAAGCCGCGAGTAGAATTTCCGCATTGAATAAAAACTTTATTTTTCCGCGAATTTTCCTTTCTTTTTCGTTCCAAACGACGAATCGATACGGTTGCATTGAAACGTTGAATAAAGGTCCCGATTAAAAAATATTTGTTGCATTGCCATCTGCAATCATTTATATTCGAAACTTCTGTCGTAAACGTTGTAAGCATTTAAAGCTCAAAAATCAGGTAAAGAATAACCCGAGAAAAAAGTACGTGTACATGTCAGTTAAGTTCGCTCGGATCTCGAAACTCTTCCCTCTCAACTCTGTAAAATAATTCCTTCTCCATTTGACTCACTTCTGCGATTCTCTCGTAATCCTAAGATCATGGAATTCATAGCATTTCTTCTCTTATTTTCTTTCATTATTTTTTTCACCCGTTTTTATTCGAAACGACGATGAAACTATATTATTTTACAGCTTTTATGTACACTTATTTACTAATTATCGTGAATAAATACATTCGAAACACAAGGAGCATTGTTCATTTGTAAAAAGTATATCACTGTCCCCGAAATATCGTTGATTTTTTTTTACCACAGCCGACACGTTTTAAGCGAAATTTATAACGCATGAATGAAAAAAAAAATACAAAAATTTCAACATCAAAAATTGGCTATTTACATTCGCGCCTGACTAGTTTCTCTCAACATTTCATAATTCGTGATTAAATTTCCTTTATCGAGTGTCATCAAATTTTTTTTACTCCCAATTCATTTGCAATCGCGATGTTATACGTCGCACACTATTTTATACTTATTCGAAACAAAATATTCAACTAAAACAACAAGCCTTTTTGATATATTTTTCCTTCTCGGAAATTAAGGTCGTTTCACCCGTAAATTCACAGCATAAATCTTGATCAACAGTTTCATATTTAGTTCATTGAGGATAATCGACCGTTTTTATACAGTTACAAATATTGAGTTTCGAATATAAAAAATTAGTGAATTATTAACAAAATAATATAATAAAAACTTATCGATTGCGACATAATGGAGATCGTTCAATAATATTCATCAGTGGCTAAACACGATAATTTGATTTAAATAGATCGATTGCTTGTGAGTTTATGTGCCGAACTACCTCAACCCTACAATGGAGTCGCTAATAACTTCAGTTTATCATTTTTTTAATTAATTAATGCATTTTTTTGGAGTTGGTTCGTTCCCAGAAATTTTATATTTTGAATTATGAACGATTTCGTCATACACCGTTCTCTTCGTTATGGACAAACACTGAAAATAGTGAATACATTTCGACTGCAAACGATGAACTCAGAAGATTAAACTCTTGCGACTCCATTGTGAAGTTTACGTCGAGAAAAATAAATCGTACTGGTTTGTGGTTGAAAACAACATTTTGTAATGCAGGTTGGTTCGGTGAAGAAATTGATAGCAAATATCGTTGAATGAAAATTTATGAATCAACTGAAATTCGCGTGGCCGTGTCTACTTCCGGATCAGCAGGTATGGTTATGCCTCCGGTGTCGATATTCTCCTCTTCTTCTCTCGGTATTTTGAGAAAGCAATGCATCGTCTCATCGTCGTCCTGCTCGATTGACGAATTGGTTTTTGTCGTATTGTCGCTTATCGGCAATGAACCTTCAAGATGCTTTGAAGGGATTTGTATCGTTATTGTCTGGGATGTCCCATCAGCCGACGTCGAAGATGACATTAAACTCGCTTCTATTGTTTTCCCAACTTTAGAAAACGCCCCCAAACAACTGTATATCAATTGAGCTGCTGCGATGTTGCCCGGAAAAACTTCCACGTTTTCACCATCTGCATTGAAAAAATTCGAGTTTGTTACGGTATTTCGTTTGCATCTTTGATTTTTTTAGTTTTCATAACTTTTTCATACGTTGGTTTATCATTACTTTCAATTCAATCAGTTTTATTTTATTCTATTCAAACGTTTTATTATCTGTGTAAAATATTTAACCAAATATGAATCTGAACCTTTTTTCGGTGGAGGCGTTTTGATCAATCCTTTTTGATGATCTGCAATGTGCTGCAAATAACTTTCGTTCTTCACTGTCTTGAAGGGGCATAATTCGCAGGTAAATAAACCCGAAAGGAGAGGATGTTTCGCTCGTAAATGATTTTTATAACTGTTACTCTGAATGGCTGAGTATGGACAATGAGGACATTTGTAGGGTCGAACGCCTGAGAACAGAAATATGATAATAATCAATCGTAGGTGATTCGAAAAAAGGCTTTAGAATTTTTTTTCCAATTTTTCAACTCTAAAATTTTTTATTACTTCTGAATTTTTGTTGATTTTTTTTAATCGAATTTAAAAACCTATTTATGCGTTAAGATGATTGTAAACTCACCAGTGTGTCTCATCATGTGACGACGCAAAGAATTGTGATCACCAGTTTTATAGTCGCAAAGTTGGCAATTGAAAGGTTTGTCACCGGTGTGTTGTCGCAAATGGAGTTGCAGCATTGCTTTACGAGCGCTAGAATGGCCACAAACATTGCAAACGTAGGGTCGCAGCTTCGAGTGAACAGCTTGAATGTGATTTTTTAGGCACTTTGAGTCCGCGTAAGTTTTTCCACACAAATCGCACGTTTTCGAAGTGTACCATCTTGGTACATCGCTTGATTTTCGATCGAGATGCATTACTCGATGATTTCTCAATTGACTCGATTGTTTGAAGCGCTTGCCACAATCAGGACATTCGAATTCTCGATTTTCACTATGAACCCTCATGTGAGTGAGGAGCTTTACCATTGTTGCGCTTTTATAAGCCTTGCAAATGTTGCATTGAAACAAATCGACGTCTGAAAAAATAAAAAGACGAAAAATTCATTGGTTCCAATATTTCATATTTTTCATATTTTTTTATCGATTCTTTCACTCAATTCTCACCAATTTGATGCTTTTTCCAAAGATGCAAACTACACGATCGCCATTTAGTGAATTTGACGTCTTTGCATATATTGCATTTAAAAATATTCGAACAATACGGAACGTCTATGTGGCAAACCGCGTGTTGTTGCATAGTTATATCCGTGCTAAATTTGTATGGACATCCGCGGTAGGTACACCTTTATTTTTGCAACGTAACAATGATTGGATTAATTAGTACGATATTCAAAGCACGATGAATCATGAAAAATTTCTGAAATTACGTTACATCAACCAGACCAATTTTTCGGTTCAATCTTTTGTCCCAAGTACGTACTTGACTTCGCGATCTTTCAAATCCAACGCCTTTTTATTTTGTTGAGCAGATTGAGCGGAGGGATTTTTCGAAGCAACGTTTTCCTGCAACGTCGGTGACTTAGGACGTCTGGCTCCCAAAATACTTGGTTTGAAACTGGGCTGATTCGTTTTTTTTGGACTCTCAATCTGCTTTTTGTCGGTCTTGCTACTCACTCGATCGGTCAACTGGTGATCCTGGAATTACAAGATTATTGAATAATTAATATCACAACTAAACCATGAAACGAGTTTTGGGATCATGAGTACACAAAACTCAAATTCCCGTTAGGCTTATATCAAAAACGAATGTTTGAAAAAAACCTTTGTAATTAGATATATCCACAAAGCAAAATTACCTTTATCATGTGCTCTCGACAAGCCTCCATGGAGGGAAAACAATTTGAGCATTCGCCGCACATGTAAACCAGTTTAACTTCTTCCGAGTTTTCATTTTCATCTTGCACCTGCAAAAATTAAATTGCATTTAAACTTCCATGACTAAAAACTGAATGAATATGGATTTTTGGTAAAACAAAAGTCAAAAAACCACAGAGACTTTGAAACTAAACATTTAAATTATATAACGGTTTTAATTAGAATACAAATTTTGGACAAACCTTAGTGACTGGATTAGCATGAATATTCTGAAAATGTTTGAACAGTTGTTTTCTGTCCTGAGTTGTATAAGGGCATATTTTGCATTTGAAAGCAGTTACTACTTCGACAAAGTCGTTGGCGTTGAGATTGTCTTTGGCAACAACATACAATTGTTTATTGTCTTCTTCTATAACCAATTCTTCGTCGCTACATATTTGAGAATCGTCTAGGTTTTCTAATTGCTCAATTTCAACAGGGCTTCCTTCTGGCTCCAGAGACTTTGTCACTTCCATCAAAGATTCTTTATCCTCTTGGATACTCGGTTCATTTTCGTATTCCAATTGACCAATGTCCAGAGCCTGTAGTTCTCCGTTATGTATGGCATAAATTTGACCATCTACACAAACCAGTGGTATCGATTCCTCGTTTTCTTCATTCTTTACTTCTCTGTCAACTAGCTTAAGTATACTCTCTTCACTTTCAATACTCCCTAGTTGAGCTGTCAATTCTTGAGTATTTTCCAACGACTGAACAATAAACTGTGAACCATTGATTTCATAACTCAAAAAGGAAGGATTCAAAATTTCTTGCTGGCCACTCATCTTTTCAAAAATCTTTTGACTATGATGATTGATTAGCAAAGGATCCGCATGGTTCAAATTACTGAAAAGAAAAAAAAAATCAAATGATTCATCATTGGACAATAACACAACGAAATGAATCGTAATTCCAACTCATGGAAGGAAATGAGTTTTAATAAAACAAATTGAATCAATATTCGTGAAGTATAAATAGTATATTTGAACATTAATTTATTTTGAGATGAGTTAAACCATTCCAATTCCAGAAACGGGGCAGTGTTTTGATGCCAAGTATTACAAAGAAACTTGCTTTTGACAAGGCATGCGGCATTCAATACACAGGATTGACGATTTCTTCTCACTTGTGAAGTTGGAGTGATCTTTTATTAATCTCAGTGTAACATTAAATGAAGTCCAATCTTTAAAGCATAAAACTCCAATAATTGCTAATATTTTCAATTATAATGACAATAAGATTGGTCATACTAACTTGATACACTGCTGATTAACATGGAAGGACAAATAAAAGTATACTGAGAATACCGAATAAGGAGTAATTGATTCTCATTATTTTTAGAATTGAAAAATTTGAATACATACGAATTTGTTTCATAGAACCGAATATAATCATAATCATGATAATAATAATAATCTGGCTGAATTCTGAGAAAAGCGTTGAATTAGAAACTTTGAATATCATAATATGAATCGCATAAAGGGAAACTGATCGATTTTTTTGAAAAATTTTATAATCAATCATTATTTTGATTGAATTTCGGTTTTCGGAAAAGTCAATGATGTTCGAATCTTGAGAGGTTATCGTTCAGTTGACCGACCACGTTTTGTAAATCAGCAACAATATCTCGTAAAAAATTACGAAATTATGGACGAAGAATACCCGGAGATACCGAAGAATTTTGCATTCTAGGTACAAAGTTATAAACAAATGTTAAGTTTCAACGATTCGAAAAACATTCTTCAAAAAGCATCGCGCGTGTAGCGGCGTCTGGTTCGAGGTTTCCGCGACCTCTTTGAGTAATTTTTTTGTGAACATTATGAAATGACATGTTTCATGTAATTTGTTCGAAAGTATTCGACTATCATTTTTTTACGTACCTTAATCGTGAAATACCAGAGATCAGAGGAAGAAACTTGGTTACACTTTTAAAATCTAAGATTTGTTTCCTGGATGTATAAAAAACGGTCCTATATGGCGGCCATCTTTATTCCGTGGGCCGCAAAAAACCAAAATGGCGCCTGCTCAACAATTGACCGCAAACGGCGGGAAGAAAAAACGAAAACCAAGTTACCAGACGTTAGTTAAAGTTAGAATACCAGAATTGGAATCTTGAAATAAAAATAAATAATCATTCAAACCAATTTTCTTCATATCTTTTTTGCATTTTATTTACAATAATTGAGAACCAAGTTCCGGAAAAAATTTTCGTATACTGATGAAAACTCTTTGCTCTAATTGCTCTAATTTTATGAACTTTTAGATTGAAAAATTTTAATGCCTACTCGTAGACACTTGGCCTGCGAAACCCGGCTAACTTGGGAATGTCACCGTTTTCGCGATTCTGACTACTTCTTCATCCTCCTCAACGTTTTTCGTTACTGCGTGACGAGGGTTGCGATTTTTTTCTTATCTCACATCCGAGCGCATTTGTACCCAAATTTTTCACAATCACCGTTTCCGTCCTAAACGGTAAGTAAATTTGATTACAGGCAATAAAAATGTTTTTCAAATAAAAATCATGTTCGCGCCTTTCGTTCGACGTTCTGTCTGGCAATTTCTGGGCAGAATTGCGAGTTGTATTTTTGTTTAATTGGTGATTTATGTGATTCCTCTTTCACCGGAGTTGGTAAAGTTTCGCCGTTTAATTTTGCAAGAAGAGTTTTGGTCCTCAACCTTTCTTGCTGTTCTCTCAACAGCCGTGCAGCTCGTAATTTTTCAATGTCATGTCGTTTCTTTTCATTAGGGACATTCGATTCTGGACTTTTTCTTCGTTTTGAGGATTTGTGCTTTTTCGATTTTTTTTTACTCTTCTTGTGTCTTTTCGGAGATCGAGATTTTTCTTCCGATGAATCACGTTTCCGTTTCACACCTTTTTCAACTTTGAGAATTTTGGATTTTGATTCAGTGGACTTTGATGCTGATGAACCCATGAGATTCAAGTACCTTCGTATATCTTTCATAGGATCTGCGTAAGATTTCTTTGCTGTTTGAACTTCAAGGGCGGGCTCTTCGTCCTTCAAACGTTTTGGCAATTCATTATACCAATTTGTTTTACCCGTCGCCTCATTAGTGTCTTGTCCAAGATATGTCAGATACCCAATTTGCTTCTCGTACTTTTCCTGTTCTTCTTTCTTCTCTGCTTCATGCTCTACGTTCGGTTTGTTATGATCAACGATTCCTTCTTCAAGATCAGCAAAAAAGTTCACATGCTCGAGAACCTTTGGCTTTTTTTCATCCTCGGGTTCGCTCGCACGACCATCGTATTTGCTTCTCGCTTTGTTTCGGAGAAAATTGATTCTTGCTTCAGTTTCCTTGAAAATTGGAATAAATATTATTTTTTCTATACCATATTTTGACCTGCCAAAAGATAGGTCCTATTTTAGAAGTCAGAGTCAAAAAATTTGTGCAAGTCTGAAACGAAATGCTCCGAGGTCAAATAGCTGAACAGTAGTTTACCAGAATGAACCTGTTCACATTTCATTTGTAACAAATATAACCAGTTTTCATGAGAGAATACATTCGATTTTACTCTAGGTTTGTTTTTCTGATTTCAATAATTGATGACTTACAGCTTTTTGGATCCGGGCTTTTTTTGCTTTTTCTTCTTCTGCTGCTTTTGCTTCATCTCTCCGTACACGCGCTATATTTTCCTTGGTTCGTACGTGCCATCTAAAGTATTTTTGTAATAAAAATAAAAGTTTTTTAATACAATTGAAACTTGTGTCAAAGTGTCGAAATGACATATACATACCTCTTTTTGGGTAAAATATTCATTTTTATTTTATTCTCCGCCGCACTTTTTGGTTACCAACACTATTTTTTGTTGTTGTTATCAATTATTATTTTTAGTTGTCGAACAAATTGTTGCACTCACACGTAAATAACATTTCAGTCTCATGACATTTCTTTTGATGTGAAGTTGTAGTTATACCGTTATACCCAATTGCTTTTCAGATCATGTCGAGCAAAAAAAAAGTCACTAGATCACAATGGTGGTGGAGGGTGAAGGTAGCAGCACGCGATGCCGCGATGATGAAAAAAAACGATGATGAAAAAAATACGAACACCGTGAAAAAATCTAAAAAAATATCAAATGACCGAACGGTTTACACTAAAAAAAAAGTAAAAAATCCAAAATTAATTGACCACGTTCACGGAGATGTGAAATCCCTATTCGACGATCGAGGTAGCAGTCGTCGTTTAGGCGGCGCTGTATTCCGAGGGACATGACACACAACAAGCACTGAGCACTCGTGCAGTAATCACAGATCACAGTCAGAATACGTTTCTGACGAGGAGTACGTTGATCGTGGCTATCGAAGTTGTATATTTTTTTTTTAAATTTCTTCTTGTATATATAACGGAGATCGGGGTTTAAATAAATATAAACGGAAGAACGGAAAAAACGTATGAAAAACCGGAGTGAGAAACGTAAAACAAGCGAAATAAAGGAGCTAAAAGAAAAAACCGCAAGAAACGCGAGTTGATTAGTGCCGGGAGAAAAAATTTCGAGCTAGTTTACAAAAAGCGTGAAAGGGCGGTCGGCGGGTGTAGTTCCTCCAAAAGTGTGACAGTTCGTCAATTATAAGGCTAGCGGAAATAAGGGGTGTGGGCATTCGCGAAGACGCCAAAGGGCAAATAACAAAAAGAACAACTTTGGGTAAGTACTTTGTTTCTTCTTTAGTGTTTCAAATGCTTTTGTCTCTTTATTCTCTTCTTCCAAATCACAAATATTTTTTGTCCATGTGGATGCGGGATGTATCGCGGGATTTTGTGTGTGTGTCGAACGAGGAGCAAGCGGCGCGCATGAGACTTGCGGAGAGAAAGAGAGGGAGATAGGAGAGAGAGATGAGTATGAGTAAAAAAAAAAAAAACGTAGCTAGAGCTCGAGGATTTCCCGGGCGGTACGGTCGCTCGACTTTCTCGCGCATACTTTTGTGTCCCTCTAACCTGGCTCATCCTCTCGCCGGAAATTTCATTCAATTCCGTTGCAAAAATCACATTGTTTTCTTTCAATCTTTCTCTCTCCCTCTCTCTTTCTTTTTTGTTTGCGTTCCACGCGTTCGCTTCTCGCTGCAATAAAGTAACCGCAGACACAAAAATATTTCTCACTCTTTTTCCATAAACACGATTCAATTGAAGTCCAAAATAAAATTTGACGTTTCTCCCTTTGTCATAAAAAAAAAAACGTCGTTTCCAGTTTCCAACAAATGCTTATGCCACTTGCGCGAAAAAACCGCGCTTTTCTTTCGATCGTCGCTCCTCCCGCGATTGGCGCACGTGATTTTCGACATTTTGCAAATAAAACGATGATTCCGATAGTCTTCCAAGAAAAAACTTGTTTTCACGTATCCCGCGTGGGATCACTCGACAAACGTTATTGAAGCACAGAAAACGTGCGAGCAGCAAAACAAAAATGTGTGCGACGAGTCCCGAAGCGATTCTCTTTATTTTCCGTTGTTTTTTCTCCCATTGTTTATTATCGTAAAAGCAGCAGTTCCTGCTAGCAGGGTGTTTCATAGAATCATGTCAAAATACGGCGTGAATAAGAGGGTGAGGAGCTCTCTGCTGAGAAATTCGTAGGAACCGAGAAAAAGAAACGCCGTACGAAGGAAACGTGAAAATAAAGAAATGAGGAAAAAAGGAGACATAAAAGAAAACGAAATGTCGGAGAATCGCACAAGGTGAATGCCCCACGGGCTTATATACAACAACCCCATTCACCCGTTAAAGGCACCTCTATGTTTTCGAAACCGGTTGCACACACGAAATCCATGGGAAAACGTTCGGGTACCGTGGGATCCTGTAACAAATCTCTCACGGCTGATACTTTTTTTTGCCTTCGCGGTATACGGATTTCTTCGTGTGTGTTGTGAACGAAGTGGAAAAAAAAGAAGAAAAAAAAATAGCCACGATCGTTCGTGTATGTGCGGCTCGCTTCTAGTGATTCAGACGTTTCGTGCGCTCGGTGTATTGAGGGACGATCGAATTCGTTTCTTCCTTCACTTTTTTTATTGAATTTTATTTTTTTTTCTTTCCAACGCTCAAAAGAGAGAACGTAAATTCTCGTCTTATCAAATTATGACGGGAATGATTACTCGTTATGAAATAAATAAAATTCGACGTTCGTAAAAACATTCATCGAAATAATATTCGAGTGTTTGTGACCTTGAAATGCAATTTATTGAAAAGAAGCTTTGCCAAGGGGCTCCAGGCGAAAATGACCTTCGAATTATCTTCTTATTTGTTTACTCATTCGAGTTTCTTTAATTTCAACAATTCGAAGAATTTTTTCCTGCTTTTAACGCGATCTCAATTCCATTTCGTAAATATGTAATGACAAATTTCGATGTTATCGCTACGAGCACCGTGGCATCCGGGATACCCGAGGCGAAATTTCAGGCGAACCACGATCAGCTGATCTCTCGATTCCGATCGCTTTCAGCATTTTTTTTCCGACGAACCAACCGTTCTGCTTTGTTGACCGTTTCTCGGAAATACTCTTTTCGGTGTTTCAATGTCAAGCGCACTTTCGACCGAGAACAACTCGAAGGGGTCATCGGAACCCGGACTCGGGGAAATGAGTTTCTCGAGTCACGCTCGGACGTTTTCCACTTTTTCCTGCAGTTTTTTCGTCCAACTTCCGTCCTCGCGATACCCGAATTCGAGGATTCGACGAAAATTTCGTTCCTCTCCCCTCGGAACTGAAATTTTATCGTTTCGATTCGTCCTTTGACCGTATCCAGCGAGATTTTAACGATTTTCGGCGCTATCAAGGCACCGATCACGGCATCGATACCTTCCAGGAAACATTTCGTAATTGCAGAGTCCCAGAAACCACGATACGCAGGTAGAAAAACAATAAAAATCGATGGAGAGCGTAGGCGCGAGATAAGCGACGACATTCCTTCGAAATTTCTTCATTCTCATTAACTTCGCGCTCGTAATCTCGGACAAACAGTTTACGCGCGCTTATATGTACATTTAATAACGTCGACTCGAAGCTCCGAGAGAATAAGCAGCAGCGACACAGATACGGACCCCCGCACACCTGGTGCGCCTCCGGAGAACTCCCTCTTATTTTTGTTTCTATCGTTTTTCTGGTTTTTTCAATCAATCTACGATACGCCAGCTCGATAAGATATCTGCGGGCATTCTCCGTCAGGCGGCCGTCACTTTTGATAAAAATTCGCTTTATCACACCTTATTGAATATTCCGAGTACGCACGCCGCACACTCGAAATTAAACTTTTAAAACACGGATGAGCTCGGCGTGAAAAAAAATAAAAGACGCTCGGGAAAACACGGGGATTCTCGGTTCCGTAATCTCGATCGGTGTCGTCAAAAGTTCCTCGTAAATCAAGCGCAATCTGATATCGATCAATTGCGACGCTATGGAAGGCGAATGAAAACGAATGTTTTACCGGCGAGTGTTCCAAAATTATTGAATTCCCAGTCCTCGAGCCTCAAACTTTAATAACAACGATTGAGCAGCGACTGCGCGTTCCGGATCAACAGAAATATTCGATTTTTGTCGACCCGCTCGATCAGTAGATTCGTCAAAGGGTTCTGAAACAGCATAAAACTTCAACGAAACTCGTTCTGACAAAAAAGTCAATTTCGGGGCAGTCAACTAGGAAAAATTGTGCACCGGGTAACGTGTTATGAAATTATATTTGAATATATCCTTAAATATACGAAAAAATATAAAAAAAGGTATATATAAATTTTCGCCGATCATGATAGATGATTCAAGATATTTTTTAATATAATTTTTATTGTTTTCATTAATCCAAGACGATCACACCTCATGAGAATCCCGTGGTGCTAGCATGGGGTGTATCACACCCCAAGCACTTTAGAGCGCTGTAGCATTTCGTAGAATTATTTTGGGGGCTCAACAAAAATTGAGAACATATTTCAAACGTTTCTCTATTAGCCTATCCAAGAACGGAACGAAAATTCTAGTTCGAAGTATGTTTAAAAAATTCTTGAAAAAAAATTCTCGAAAAAGCCCTTTTTTACAAAAAATGCTGTATTTTTTTTTTGTTTTTTGACATATCAACAAAATTCGAGCAGGGTCATCTGATTTGTGAAAGCATTCTCTTTCTGGTGAGTATAATAGTTTTTGTGGGTTTTTCAAAAAGTATATTCAGCGGCAAAATGATGTACAAGATGTCAATGATTTTTCACGTAAGATGATAATTCCTTTATTAAAAAATAAAAAAGTAATTTAATAATAATAATAATACAGCGAAATAATGTTATAAAAATCAATTCACTCAATGCCCAGTGCACGTTCGGTGCACAGATGGCCTGGGGTGTGTCACACCCCGTGTGACCGTCTTGGGTTAATATACATACATACAAATATAGATAAAAGTACTGATTTATTTATTTGTTCGTTTATGTAGTATACGATAGATCATCATTCTTTTTCATCGACGTGCGAGTGCTCTCCCAAGATTCTCTCCAACCCATTTCACGAGTCCAAACAATTTTTTTCCTCCACTCATGTTCGCGGTTCTTCAAATACAAATGAAACATCATGATATGAAAATACCAATCTACTTGATGTTAAATTACTTACGGTTTTGAAAATGATGCTTTTTGAATGATTCAGAAATTAACAGATTTACTTAAATAATACGAAAGTCCAACAGCTAGTCGTCGAATCTGTAACGTCTCTCCGAAAAGCTCAATACTCGTTCTTCTTTTTTGTGTCTATGAGAGCCCGGTATAGAGCGCGCGCTGAGTTAACCTTTTCACCCTAGACCTCGAACCGTTACTGTGTCTTTTGATTTATAACGTGAATAAAGCCGGTTGTAAAATTTGTTTATGCCGAATACTGGTTAAGGAGTTTCGGTACAAAAGTCTAAATATTAAGAAATTGATCAAATTTTGTGATAATGTTCTTCAACATCAATTGCGAGAACAGGCATTTTTTCAAAATTTTCTTCTACTTAGTTATCGAGTAATTACGCATTAAAGCAGATTTCTTATGCGCGGAAACTTTAGCGATCAATTACTCGATAACTGTGTAGAAGAGAAATCTTGAAAAATTTGTATTGTCAAAATTTTATAAAATTCTGAACTTTATGAAGTTTTTTATGTTTTTAGCGTGGTTTAGCATGGCAACATTGCATCGCCTGTACCGAAGCTCCTTAAGTAGTCTACTGAAAATTCGAAACATTTTTGCACTTTTTTACCGGAAGCTTGTCATGGGAAGTGCATTATTTAATGTACTCTTGATACACGGTCGGAGCTGCGACTCGAAATATTTATCGTATACATTATCTTATATCGGAAAATATAAATTTTTTAATATACACTGAGAAAAAAAGTCATTGGAATAACGAATTGTGGCGTTATGGGGTGCCAATGAAATATATGAAGTTAAACGAAGAAAACTCTTCCAATAAAACATCAATTGCCATTGGATCAACAGTTTTTTTTCAGTCTCATATCTTTCCTGTATTCGTCAATATATATTTTTCCAATTTTAGGCGAGCGCAGGCTTGCTCGCCTAAAAGCCCCAGAAATAATTTAGCTCTAATAGTTGGATGCGTTTTACTCGTCAATATGCTTCGTTCGCGATACGCTCGCATGAGATATATGCAGAGCGTGTAATACTTTATAGTCCCATAAATAAAACATTTGTTGTACAGTATGAAATCGCGGGGGATATGCGCTCAGAGATCCGTAATGGTTTCATCGCGAGCCGGTACGAGACTGTGCATCGGTGTATTATTATGCGAAGAGTATGTGCACGTGTGCATATAATTTTTATGAAATGCTGGGCTTTCGCGTTTCCATATTCCTCAAGAGGGAGCAGTTTGCTGATCGATTTTTCGCGCCGGTTTGTTTATAAGCCATTGGCCATCTGAATATGTATGTAAAACGGACATAAACGTATGAAAAGGTGGGATCGAATATGTATGAAGAGAGAAGTATACAGAAGAGTGGAGAGTCCGCGTGGACAGTCACGGGAGGGTGAACGAGGCACGATTCGTTCCGCAGCTTTTCCTGCACGCTTTTATCTTCGAGTTCGAAAAATATATAAGTTTCGTCAAGTCGAAGCAGAAAAGTTGCAAGGTTTTTTCGTCCTCGCGGATGCTTGCAGGAAAATGTGCTCGAACGCATAGGCAACATTTTTATGAGGACGAACTGCGAGCTCGCGTGTGCGAAACGCCTCGCGCGGCGGAACGTCCCTATAGCTCTTGCCTCGTAAACTCGAAGGATTTTCTCGCGCATTACGCAAAGTTTCCGAAAGGCTCGGGCTCCCTGTGACACTTTGAATCCGTATCACTATTTTTCTCAGCGCATATTCGCCTCCCTCTGCGGTAAAGTTTCTTTGAGCCTCCCGCTAACTCGACCTACGCCGAGGCACACAGAGAAAAGAGAAAATCCAACTCTCGTGCGCGCGTCCCGGAACACCCGATTCAATTCCCCGAAAGCTTTTACGCAACACGCTCGCTTTACATCCTCTTTTTATACCGCCTTAACTCCTGCGCAAATTTTGATCGATCGCTCTCCGAAAAGTCTTTAAAGTCGCTCTACCGCGAACAAAACCCCTCGCAAGCGCCACGCGGGAACCACCCCCCCAGGTGCACACAATCGACTCGGTCTCCCTTTGTTAAACTTTCTCCGGCGATTACTCACCGGTATAGAGTTTTATTTTTCTTCGCTAATACTCTCTTCGAGTAAGTTTTCGAGCCTTTCTTCCTATTCGCGTTAAATCCTTCAAAAATTTAGCCCTCTTTGCGCGATTCCTCAAAACTCGGAGTCAAAAACTTTTTTTTTTGAAAACTCGACTTTTGGCTCGAAAATGCGCTTAAAAAATCGCGATCCTCCGATTGTCGGAACGCTTTTTTCATCGAAGCTGCTGCTTTTACGTCGCTCCCGGGGAGCTGTCCGTTTGCGGGCTTTCGTAATTTCTTTTCTCCACTGCGAATATATTGCGAAGGTAAACGAAAAATTAGCACTCGGAGCTCGAGGAAGCTTCCGACTCGCGCGAGCTTAGCCTTAATTCATAATTTTCTGCAAAGTTTTGCTTAATGGAAACGAGCAGGTGAGAACCGGTGCTCGGATTTTCTCAAAGTTCCGGGCAGAGTCGTCGCCGAGGACGTGTGTAACACGCGTCGGGATTCGATTGACAAGAATTTATTCGCGGAAATGTTCCTCCAAAACGAGGAATAATTTACAAGTGATAATTACCACGGAGAACTATAAAAAAAAGAACAAAGGCAGGGAAACAATCGAGCAGCTTGTCCGCTTCGTGTTGTTTGCGACTTTTGATGCATTTTCCTCCTGAATAATTCAACGGTGAGTGAGTATAAGACGATCGCGAGGTAAAGCCGCGTGTAAAAGAGTTTATGCTTCGGGTTACGCTTTCCGTGGTGGCTTTGAGCCTGCTTCAAATAACTTGAAGCATTCGCGAAGCTCATCCATGCTCCTGCAAAAATATTCGTTAATTCAAGGAAAAAAGGAGCTCAAAGATGTTAATTAATTTCAATTTTTCGCACCCTTTTTCTACTGAAGAGTCGAAAGCCTTTTACAAGCTTTTTTCTTATTCTTACTCAACGTTTTTTGCTGCAATTATCGTGCGAAGCGAAGAAAAAATTGTGAATTTGGGAGCTCAATTAACAGTGAGACGAACGCGGAGATAAAACGATCCGATTCAATGACGTCGAAGGTTCCGCATCGAGAATTCCGGCTGATTGAGTAGAGCGCGAGCATAAACGCGGGCGCATATAAAAAGTAGCGTACTGCGAATTTGATGCACGAGCATTTTCCTCGCCCAGTGGGAATAACGCAAACCCCGCGAAACGAGGGGCTTGCGTCGTTACTTCGCGAAACAAAGTGAGTGTATCTTTGGTGCGTTATAAAAGAGAGGAATCTCTAGAAAATAATAAAGATACGCGAGTATTCATACGTTGGGATATATGAAAACGTGAGGCATGAAACCGCGAGACCGCGAGATGGAAACGCTTTCGAAGTCGATTCTGCTCGCGGGACTCTCCTCCGGGAATCAACACGCAACTCTCCGATGAAATGAAACGTTCGTGGATAAATAAGAGAGTGCGAAAGATCGACGAAGTTTTATGAAGAAGTCGATGGTCCAACGGGGAATAGGAAAAAAAGCCTCGCCGATCTTTTTTTCATCTCGCGCCCGAGTATTTTTGGGCAGGGAGATAAAAAACTCGTGATAAATGTTTCACTGGATTCCACTCGAGAAGCGACTGGGTTTACGTTTTTTTCGGAAAATAAAAAAACGTTGATTGATCGAGGCACTGCATTTTATTTCTCGCGTTCCATCCCTTAATCGTATCATTATTCGGCTCCGGGAAGCGAGCGCGATAAATAACAATGGAGAAACCACTTTGTTTCCGGGCCCGAGAAATTTCTCCCTTTCGCCTTATAATTATCTCGAAATCTCTGCACCCCATCCCCCCGCATTCGCGCCCAGAGTGTGTATTGCGACGCGCGCCGGAGCAGGATGAGCAATCGGCCAGAGAATAAGAGTTATCTCGCTTCCGAGATTTCATTAGACTTTCGTATGATAAAAATAAATGGGCAGCGAAATGGAGGCGGAGGAGAGCAGAACGCGAAGGGAGAAAAAGGAGTCTCGGCGTAGATACCCCGCGAGCGCGTCGAGAGCGCACCGCCGCGCACGACGCACGGCTTACCTTTTCCCGTCTCGCGCTCACCGTGCGCGAGGAAACGTTGCTCATGCCGTCGTTCTCGTTCGTTTCCTTCGCTCGGAGTCAACAGACCGAACGAGTCCGAGGGCACAGCAATCGTCGATCTTGCCGGAAGTCGATGCAGTCGACCTCCCCGCCGCCGGAAGTCTCTCAAAACCGACGCTCTCTATTAATCCAGACTGTACTCAACGGAACGATATTTAAACCTCGAATGAATAAGTTTTTTTGTTCGAAAAACCTTTCCAGACTCCTTCAAAACAGGACGATTCGGGTGCGCGAAACAACGAAGGGCCAACAAATCCGGCCATCCGGAGACGAGAACTGGGGGGAAAGCCTCAAATTTCTCGGAATTCTTTCACTCGAGAGTGTCATTTTTTAATCAAAGTAAAATGAAATTTCCTCCAAGACGGAGAAAATTTTCATTTCTTTCTACTCAAATTTGCACTCCGCATTTTCTGTTCCCGATTTCCAGTGCTCCGTAACGCCGATTTTCGCACAAAACAAGAATAACGAAGGTTGAAAAGCTGCTTTCTTGAGACACACAAAGAATGAGATTTTGTTGTTTTTTTAAATTCTCACTCACAGACAGTTTCATGCCCGTTTATAGAGTTCCGAGCCCCAGACTTGTTGCGCATATACTGGAGATTTTGACATCCGAAACATTTGAAAAAGTTTCTCTCTCCGCAGGTACGTGTGCACGCACGTAGAAGCTTTTCCGGGCAAGCATAATTGAGGAATTTTCGCGAGAAAAGCATCGCGAGGTTGCATGGAATTCAACAAATTCCGAAGCCATTTGTGGACAAATTTCCCCGGAGGGAAACGACCGACGGGGCACGGGGGGCGGGCAGAATAAAGCACGAGTGCGCTGATAATGAGAAAACATTCTATCGTCGCGTCAGTCGCATAGAAACTTGTACCTCATCAAGGAATATTTTCGTGCACAAACTTTCACCATCGTAAATAAACGCAAAATATAATGAAGGAGCGTTTTTGTTATCTTGAAACTGAAGTGCGAGACCGCAACGGGAAATGAAACTCAATCGGCGAATATTGATGAGAATCTCTCAATTTTTTCGTCGCATTACTCGCCTCGTATCGTGAAACGTTGTCTCAACAACGGCAGAGACAAGCACCCTGATAAAACTTGTTAGTCTTTGCCAGTCAAGACTTCCAATTAGTATGAGCGGAGCGTATTCCCATCGAGCTTTCTCTAATTAAATAAATCAGCAATAGCATTGTATACGGGCACAAAGACGTCATTCCGATCCCCGTAATACCACCCGCGCGAGCTTATGTCTACCGTGCGCACTCTGTGTTACGATCCCAACTCTCCTTGTACTCTCGTAGCCCCGCGGCATCGAACATTCGATACCTCGATACCGAGCTTCCGCGTATTCGGGCATTAAAGCTGCAATCTCTGTACAAGCCTGATCCCTCTTCCGTCGTGGAAACTCTGGCTATTTCCCCTCCGCTTAAAGATTTACAGTTGGCTCGTTAGCGATCGCGGAATCTTTTACTCACCAAAGTCCTCCACTGGCTGCTCTGTTTTCTGAAAACTCTGGGAAACTCGAAGGCTTTATGTGTGCGCACTCGCACTCAACGAGGAGGGTTAATAGGTTTTACGTTTTCTGTGCACTCGTTTATTTCGCTTTTCTATTTAAATTGAAAATTTTATTATTCTTATTCGTTTCTATGAAACTTCTGTAATCAGTTTTATCAATTTTTATTTTTATTCGTTATTAACGACGGAAAGAGGGACCCAGGAACCATGAGAAAAAAAACTTAATTGTTTTTATTATTCACATAAATTATTTCCAATTTGACAATAAGATAATAAAATAAGAAGGAAAATTCCGTGAAATTTGTTCATTTGAATTATTTTTACGCATTTTGATTGGAATTTTTGTGATTTTCGTTGATCTACGTTATTTTTAATTATTATTAAAAAATCAATTTATTCATTTGAAATGAACATTGTGAAACGAAGCGTTTTGTCGTAAAAATGTTTATCATTTTTTCGCTATCGTTTGTGACGAAGGTAGCCAAAAAAAGTACTTTTGACCTCGCAGCTGTGGAAATATTGAAGTGGAAAAAGCGAGGACAACGAAGAGCTGAGAAAGTTGTTTTTTTTTTATCTCATATACAAGATGAAATTGTATTTTTCAAAAACGATTGTGAAAAGTGGCGAAACTCACAATGGATCGCAACTTTTTTCTACGACTCTACAGACTAGTTTCTATATTGAAAAAATATTTCGAATTCAATTTAGGAAACGCAGGGGGGAGAAGGAAAAGATCGCGTCAGCATTCTCCCAGTCACAATTTATCACTCTTCATCGACGAATCCCCAATTTGCCATCGCATCCGAATGTGTTGCTTTTTTTAGCGAGCGTTATGCGAAGAAGGCGTTGTGGTCGAGAAAGAGGGCGAGTGGAGCAAGGAACGGAGGAGGAGAGAAAATTGCGGGGAATCCAGGGCTCGAAATTCCCTTAGCTGAATCGAATTTTCGCCCCGAAGCCATCATCGAGGATTAAATGAACGAGAGCCGTGGCTTAGGGAAGTTATCTCGGTCTGTACTTCATCCCTGAATTTATTTTCGCCGACACTTGGCTCGATCGCACGAAGGAAAACCTTCTCACCTTTTATCCCATTTTTCTTCGCGAAAACCCTTTGCACTTCGATTCTATTACGCGGGGCAGACAGTGGAGAATCCGTGGAAAAAAAATGAGAAAAAAACGGTGCGGATTAGCTTCATCTCTCCGCGGCGACTATCGATCTTCTCGGAGCGATTTCCCATCGGCTGAGAGTTTTTTCTCATGAATGTAATACGCGAAATTACGAAAATAAGCCAAAAGAGTAAGGGCGTCTTGGGAGGAAAATTTTCGGGGATTGACAGTCGAGCAGCGACTCGAAAGTCCGAAGCCAAACTTTCCTGCAAATAATTAATCTCCTCCGCGAGTCCCTGAAAACTTTGGTTTGATTATTTCGTCTCCTCGAGATCGCGTTTCGAACAGTTCGTCCCGTGACGAGGAGATGGAAATGAACGCGTAGCTGCGACGAAAGGAGTGCGAATTTGTGATTTTGTTACGATATCTTTTGTTGTTGGAACGAAATAAATGCGAAGGCTTCGCGCCCTCGATATCATGATTATTCAATTGGTGTCAAGCGTTTGAACAGCAGCGAATTGCACTCGGCCTGCTGCTGCAACGAATATGTTTATTCTCTACGACTCACGAGCTATTTTGTCACCGCTTTTGTTCCTTCTTCCATTCAAAGCGAACGTGCACGCAGCAGCGAAATTCATTCCGTCACACAGACGCAACCGCGCGAGAACGAAACTTTCACGAGCTTCCATTTTCAATGGAAACCCCCCGACGCGCGCACGTGCGCAAAGATTTTTTGGTAGAAGCTCCTGTGAAAAACGCGTCATACCTCATTGCGAGATCGATAGATCGCGGAATCCGTGCGAGTATGTTTATATACATGTAAGCCGCTCGGGAGAGTGGTTTACGATTTGATTTTCTCTCGACCCGATAACAAAGTGGAACACATTGGCACGTGGAGTGTGTGCGTCTCTCCCTGCTGGTTCTCCGTGTGCGCGTTCGGCTTTGTTCGATGTATTAAGTCTCGCACGCCCCTTCGTGCCACTTTAATATCGCGTGTATCGCACCAAACGGAAGAGTCGAGAAGAAAATAGTGTATGCGGAAAAAGGACTTTGGTGAGGTCGACGTTGACGCTTGGAGGAAATGAAATATGAGGACGAGAGTGTGCAGCAGGATCGAAGATGTTTTTGTGATTTTTTTCCTGCTACTGATGCGGCCTCGCGCTCTTCGAAAATTCCGCTGTATTGTCTATTTTGAGATCCAGCGAGTTAATCGAGTTCCACTCGCTCGATATTTCAATTCCCAACGTTAAATTTCATCCCAATGGGAATAAAAAGTAATTAAATCCTAAAGTTGACGGCGGAAGCAGCTCTCAGCAGATGTACACAGAAACACGTATGCGCTGGATTCGAGTTGTCTCTCGCTGAGCCTCCGGACGTCAGTGCTGGGCGCCACAAAACGTGATTGGATTTTGAAGAACGAAGGCCTTCCGCACGCTCCCGCTGCTGGACAACAGCTCTTCGTCCAATTACTCATCCGCGGAGACGCTGCGATGAAATTGCAGGCAACAACAAATTGCCTCGTTTGTAAATAACTGCTCTCGCGACACTTCGGCCGAGCACGCGCAACGGCGGAAGAAGAACTTGGGTTGGGATTCGTTGCGAAGAAAATCGGAGATTCCGGCTTCGTTTTCCGCGGTGGAAAATCTTCACGATTTTTTTGCTAATCTGCCTCGAAGATTGAACCAACTCTGCGAAAACTTTCGTTCACTTTTATAGTTCGCACGGCATTTGCCTGCTGAGCCACGCACGCGGCACGAACAGGATGACGCGGCAGTGCCTCAAGCGTTGCGTGCATTATTAAAATGACTGTTTCGCGAGCTCAAACGCTCTTTCACAACGCAAACACGTTCAAGTTTGCCCAAACGCGTAACTTTGTACGTTCGGAATTTGTAGAGACTTGAAAAATCTTCTTTGAGGCATTCCATCATGAAAACGGAAGTTTGAGGCGGTTTTATATCCGGTTTGCTTTCGCGTTTGCATCGTTTTTTTCATCTCCCAAGTGTGCTCGCAGGCGGAGAATTGCGCAGCCCGTGAACTCCGCGTTTATTCAGGGGTCGTAAAACCCAATGACGTGCATTTTGTTCCCGCAGTATTTCCCAGCGATCTATGCGAAGCCGGAAAAAAAGTTCTCGCGAAATTTCACTTGAAAAATTTTGTGCGCCTCGACATCGCGCCCGGAACGAGAGCGGGACTCGCTTCAGGGATTCACTTGATTGAATCTCCGGAGCACTTTCAACGAGTATGGGAAAACGTAAGACGAAGACAGCGGCAAAGGAGAGAAAAATGTGCCAATAAAGATCGCGGACGCGAGGCGACAGAGGGGGAAACGGACCGAGCTTACATTTATATTACTTCCAAGAGAGAGGAGATAACATCGCCAAGTCCGCTCGGAACATGTACTCCGAACGGAAGTCACTCGGATCCCAAATGGAATGACGTTCGAGTCCTCTTCAGTAGATTTTTCGTCACAGGACTCTCGCATTCGACCAACTTTCGTCAATTAATTTTCCTACATTTCTCGTCAACCCTCTCCCAAATCCTAACTCGATTATTCCTATTTTTACCGGTCGCATTTTCTACGATGCGGCACGATTCCAAGAGCCCTCAAAGTTGATTCAACACGACGCCTTATTTCATCTACCTTGTGTTTAATATCGTCCGAGAGCGAGTCTTATAAATATTTCATTACCCTTTATAGAACATCGTGATAAGATCGATCTTGAGCAAACATTGGCATTGTGCCGACACTTTTGCAGTGGCAGAACGAGGGGAATCGTAAAAAGTCCGCACGAGCACACGAATTTCCTTCGCAACCTCCTCGATAAATTTAGTTCCGTTTGTTTTCAACGGAAGTTTTTCCCAGCACCGAGCAGCATCAAGCCTGAATAAGATTTCTTTCAAATCCGATAAAAGTTGGTCACTTTCATATATGGAGCAATGGAAAAAAGTGAGTGAAACAATCATTTCGCCGCACGTTCCTTCGCATTCTCGTCTGCGGAAATATCGATTCAGTTTTTTCAACACTCGTCTCAGCAAACGTTGATGAACTCCGGCACATGAGAATCAGGACTAAAAGCTCAGATCACACTCGTCTCAATGAAGATACATTATCCATCGAAGCCAGAGAGCCCGAATGTCGATACGTCTGTAGACGTTGACTCGAATCGATACTTCCTCTGAGTCGCACCAGTAGAATTGCTCATCATGCCCGTTGAATGTGACCCTTACTGAGCAAACTATAAGGACGACTGTCACCAGGGTCCCATCAATTGAGCAAACAATAAGAACCGCTATAACAAAACTTGGAATTTTTTCCCTCTTTTTCTAGATCATGCGACTCGCTCGATAATACGAATATTTGTCGATTGAGCAAACAAAAATTCAATTTCGGGATAAACTTCTCTTGAAAATACGGCTTTTCCGGTCGAAATGAAAAGCTTTTTCAGAAATTCTTAAAGTTTTTCTAGCCTCTATCCCCGTCGGTTTTATCCTTGGAATTTGAATTTTCTTTACCCTTAGAAAAATACTTTTCGAAGTCGAAGTTCTCGTGCCAAAATTTGTGAGGAATTCCAGCACGTTTTCATCGAACCAGAAAAAGATTCAGTTGAACGAGTGCGAACTTTATTTCAAAGTTACGCATTGCGAAAAGTTAAAGAATGAAAGAAACTCGAACATATCAACGCAAACGTATTTATTGTATCTCATGCCGTTTTTATTATTTTTATTATTTTTTTATTATTGTAGATCATACGCTCCGGCTCTCCTCTCGATGTGTCGGATCAGTCGACCTCGTGTATCGTATAAACCGATCGTTTCGCCTCACTCTCGCCGTCTACTACCTTATTCCTACACACATCGCAGTTCTAGATAGGGACGTAAGTGCTCGTGTGTACAACGAGAACCGCGGTAGAACGCGCTTCACGTTTATTAGATCTGCTGTCAATGTGTAGAGGCGGATACACGTATATAGACGCGCGTGTATAGATTTTGTGCTGGTTCTTCTCGTACTATGAACCGGTGTAGGAGTAGTTACCGAGCCATGATAAATTTCCCCCTGGTATTGACCCAATTACATCGACGTTCGTGCACTCTTTTCATCCGTTTTACCCTCTTTTTTCTTCTCATTCTTCAGATTTTCTTTTCCGTTTCCTCTTTTCTGTATCGTTGCGCGAATCTGTTTTTCTACGTCTGTGTTTCGGAGCTTTTTTTTTCTTCCGGTTCGTGACACGAGTGAAAGGTCACGTCGAGTGCGAAAGGGTCGGTTTTTCGACTCAATTTTTTCAGTCATTTCGCTCGAGGAGTGTGCAAATTTTTCAAGCACTTTGACCACGAAGCTTATGAACTTTTGCGACCTTAAATTTCCGGGAAAATGATCTCCAATTTCGCTCCCGTTACTTTTTCTTCTACAATTTCTAGCAGTGCCGTTTTGTTTCGGCTGGAATACGTGCGGCGATTTATTCGCGAGGTGCAGAACTGTTGGACGATGAGTCAGAGACTTTTTAGTCGCGACGTCACGCGAGAAAGGCCTCAAGGGAAGGTGCCCGCCCCGACGGAGGGTTGCAAAAACTCTGTTTGATGATAAAATCGGTAGCGCGAGCTCGAATTTTCCACCGGGGCGCATTGAATTGTATGACGCGTTATGTTCGTTCTTCAATTTTGTCTCGTTCCCTCGTTCGTTATTCCAGCGAGAGAGAGAGGAACGTTTTCGTCACTCGATTCCGCGGTATGCGGAGACATCAAGGCGGATTTTCCCCGTTGATTTTTTTTCGCCGTTTTTCCACATTTCTTCGCTCCGCGCGAGCGTATCCCGAAATTGGAGACTTTTAATGGGAGTTTTCGATGCTGGAAATAAACTCAATTTTGCTTCTCACACGCCAAATCGCTTTCGTTATATTCGCCTCGGTTCCTCGCCGTGTTGGCGCGCCTCAAATTTACACTGAATTTTCCATCAATTCTCTTACACAACCTTGGCGCCGCATCGCGCTCATTCAATAATTTTTACATTCGAGCCCCAGTCACAACCTCTTTCCTTATATTTTCATCAAAATTCAAATTCATTTTGTAACAACGACCATAATTCTCGTTGTTCGTCCACCGCCCGTATAATACATAAACTTTCATTATTTTTCTGCCCATAAATGGGAAAACAGAGAGCCGCACGGAATAGCTTTCAGTCCAGCTCCCGCACCGCTCTATCGATCCTCGTTACCCTTTTTTATGTAACCCATTGAATTGTTGGAGAAAATGGAAGAAGTAAGAGAGCGAAAAGAAAGATTGGTGCGACCCTTTTGGCTTGCCAAATACACGCGACGTAATAATGGATACAGCAAAAACGCGGATGAGCAAACCTCACCGTATAGGAAGTTATTCAGGTCCAATGACTCGCCACTTTTTCGACGTTTGACCGCCTCCACGAGCATTACATATTTCATGTTTCACGTATACGTGTGCATTTATATTTTATTATGTCGCCCGGGCTCGAAGCGCGAGCGAGAGAGATGACGAAGAGCACAAAAGAGCGTCGTCGGTAGTGCACGTCGTGTTACGAGCCCCCCTCCCCGGCCCTCCTTCCTTTCCGTTTTGTTCGTAAGCTCAACTTTACCAACTACGCAATATGCCGTGGTCGCCTTTCGAGGTCCATAATGACGTCAAACGGAGTTCAATCGAAGTTATGCGTCCTCTGACGCGTACCAACTGCCGATCGTAGTCATTCCGTATCAGAGGTTCTCATCGAATCTTTATTTAACGTAGCACAGCCATCAATCGAACCGAAAGCGAAATCGAACTCGAGTCATCTCGCTTATCAAAACACGAATATTCCGTTAAATCGGATTAGCTCGTGTGAGCTACCGTCCGAATAGAACTTGTGATGATAAATAGCCATTATGAAATGAAAATTTTAATGGAATTAGCCTAACGATTCTCGCTTCACAATCAAATCGATGGAATTTCAGTCTATCAAAACTACGAAGAATTCTATATTTTTGTGATATTTATTCAATTAAATGCCTCGTGTGAAATAACGTGAAATTAAAAACAACTACGAAAAAAGATAAACAATTGCGTAGCGTTGGGGTTTTCTTATATAGTTGTTTATTTTCCGATTGGACGAAATAGTGGATGTAACGAGTCTTCCAGAAGCGATAAAATGGGCGAGGCTTTAATGGACGAACTCGCATGGGAGCGATTAATTGAAAGAAGCACGAATATCCATAGGATGAAACTGCATTTTTGTGACGCCTTTAGTTTCTGGAACAGTTTCGAAGCTTTCGTGTTCGAAGTACGTATAAACAGGGCGCTTTCAGGAGGCGTGTTGGTGGCCCACCGACGGTCGAGGGTGGATTGTTAAGTAGAGGGAGGAAACGAGGGAGTGGAAGGGAAGAGGGAGCGAGTGGGAAACTCGGTCTTCGCATCACAGAGAGACGAAGCTTTCGTCCAGAGATAACGAGCTTTCGTCACCCATACCCAGCAGGTAGACACTAACCTAACTTTATGGAGCACCGATACAGCTATATAATAGCAACGAATGAATTTTCACCAAAGGGAAACGCGCAGGAGAGAATCAAAGTGCAGCCTCGGGCCTGTAAACGCGAAGTTGGCTAATGTGGAAAGTGATATATCGATTTGTCGCTAACAGAAGGGCTCAGCTCGGCCAATTCGTCGTCTCCGATGACTCCGACAACGGCTTTCTCCTTCTTAGAAGCTGTTGAACCAGCGAAAACATGGGTCAGATGCATCACAGATGCGAGACTATTTCGCGTCAAAATCTTCTTAGCTACGTGCGGATTCGGATTACAGATTTCCTCTTTATGAGCCTTTGCGCCGTTACACTCGAACTGGTGGAGCTGCAGCTCGATAAATTTCCTTTCAAAATATACATACAACGATCCTGTTTCGTATGGAAGCAAACCTCGTGATTGGCAGCATTCGTTGAAGATTCGATCGACTCTTTCGGGCTGACGATCGCGCGCGTTTGCTTTTTAAGTCGAAGGAAAAACGTTTCTTGTCATTACGAGGTTTTTTGTCGGCGAGCATTCACGATCGTTGCAAACATCAACGGACGAATAATCTGTGTTGGGAAATTTTTCTGAGTTTGCGACGAAAATACTACGAGAAATAAAGTTTCCGAGTTTACGTTTTGTTTGCGTGTTTTTTTCTACGATCTGCGGCTTATAAAGTACCAATGACGAGGGAGCACGAACCCGATGAATCGACACGTGAGCACTGAATCGCCAAACCCATAAATATAAAGATCAAATTAGGCAACGTCCGCAAATCCTTATTTTCAATACAGTCAAAATTACGAGGATTAACGAAAATGAAATATTTAAGAGGCCCCATTGATCCCAATCTCCAATAAAAACCCTTCCATGTACTCAGCAAACATGTTTTATTTACATTGTACACATTTTGCTATCAACATGATCATATGCATGCGTCGAACGAAGCGACTCTGCCACGATATGCCCACGAGAATCTCCACTCCCTCGGTATTTTATTCCCTCCAACTCGTGAACCCTCTCTCGTTCATGTCGCTCGCCCGATAGTTCTGTGCGCGCACGTGCTTTTACGAGACGACGATTGCGAAGCTCTCTCGTGCTTTTCCATCTGAGTGCGACCGGGGAGGGATCAAGAGATCCACTCGCAGCATCATGTTTCGCTGTTAATTTTCTATGGCCTACAAAGGACGTACATAACTTAGCTCGAACTCGTCTTTCTGCCTGCTTTTTGAATCATTTTTGCAACCTTGTTGCACTTCATGAGGAAAAAAACGGGGTTTTTTAAAGTTCTTGGCGAGAAGGGGAAGCTGAAAGTAAGTGAGTCTGACGAGTGAATTTTTTTTCACGAATCTTAATGAGTTTCAAGACGTTCGTTGGGAAACGACGACTTGGAATGAGTTCTGGAAGCTCAATCGTTATTTATTCAGACGACTGTTTTTATCGGATAATCATCGATATTGATCGCTATGTAATGAATCATGAAAATTGCATCGTCCCTGCTGATTATACGCGTCTTTTCCTGTAACGAGGATCCTCCCAACGATCAATGACCAAACGAGACCCGAGGGCAGGTTATAATTAACCGTGATTAATATCTAATTGCACTGCTTCATGTCGGGGCATCCCGGAGCTTGCAGTTAACTCCGAGTCTTCGGATTATCGAGACGAAATCCGCAACCGAGTGAAAATTCAAATCGCTCGGGCTTCGATCCTTCTCCAAACGGGAACGAAATTCATCTTCACCTAAATGACCTGCTGCTCGAGTAGTCGTTGCCTCTATGATTTTTGCTGCGATTTTGTGATCGACGTCACTCGATCGAACACTAGTTTATACTCGAATCGTCATTCGCTGCAGGCTCTCGGAATCGAGGGAAAAGAAGGAAAAACATCTGCTCTCCGTGGCAAACAGACCCGCCGCTATTTTCATCATCGTTTGACGTTTCCTTTTACGCAAATTCTTTATGAAAAAGTTTCGAAAAACATTACAGATTGCTGGTTGTTTCTTATCTCCGATGGATCTCTCATGCGCTCGGTTATCTCACGAAGAGAGACGGAGAAAGAGAGAGAGAGAGAGAGAGAGAAACTGAAGATAATTATTCTTTGCTCGTGACGTCAAACGCCGGGAATGGAAGAAACTGGCTTTGAATTATTCCTCTTTCTAATAATTATTCGTGTCTGGTTTCCATGGACGCGGATCATATTTTTATGAGGTTATTTAGCATCGATGAATTTCCTGTTGGTCAAGTGTCACTCGGACATGAAAGGAGACATGGATCGATGGATGAATGAATTAGATTATACATTGTAGAGTCAATTAGATAAAATGAAAGGAGTACGCGGCGGAACAGCTGTGGAATTCAGGAATGTTCGTGCATCGCACCCACTTTAATCGTCCCGTTTGATCTTTATCCCCTGAAAGTCAAACGTCAAATGCAATTGAATCGAATGGAAAAAAATTCTCGTTCTCGTAGGGGGAAGGAAAAATAAAAAGTGTTATTTCATTGAAAATCAATCGCAATGAGCAGCACGAGCGCACTCGAACCGAACGCTCTGCACACGCCCTTTGCAAGGGGGAAGCGATTGAAAAATGCATTTGATCTATCAACACCCACCGGAACTTTGTCAGCTTGAGATTTAATCGAACGAAACGAATCGTGTGCGTGTGTGTCGTTTCAACGAAAGTGTCATCGACATAAAACGATGCGGAAGTTTCCTCGTCAACCGCGGCCAGCAAATGTTGCGTGTGGACCAAAGCAAATGTGAACTGGGTCAACAATGAATTTAGGCGTGACTCGCGATCGAGAAAATTTCACTTTAATCGTGTATAATTGGATTTTGTTTCTTTCTCAATGCGTTTTGAGAGTCAATTGGCTCGGCAATGCGCGTCGAGCGCTCGGCCCATCAAGCTCCTCGCCTCGGACCGCCCGAGTCGGAACGATCACACGAATTTATTACATTGATTTACACACTGATCTCTCTCCCCCTCTGCGTACGTATGTGCTCGTAAACTTACACTGAAACATGCACACCCGAAATTATCGATTGACGAATTACAAAGCCGACATGAAAGGTTACAGCGTGGCAGTAACAGCCACAGTCACCGCCTCCGTCGTCGCCTTACGCCTGAATTGATAGCCGTTAGACGAATTGTCGTCCAGTTCGGTCTCGATTATCGCCGCGGAACAACCGCGAGAAGCGCACGAATATAATCGCCGCATTAGATTCCAAACTACGCCGTACGTTCTCGCCGCGCTTCGCGCTCGTCAACTCCCCATTTTCCTATTTCCGAGGAATTTCATCCTCCGAGGATGTGAAATTCGAGGGATTTTATTCGAATTTAGAATTAGACTCGGCGACAACAGCCGCGCGCAGAATCCGTGCCACGTGTCGCGTCAAATTTCATTCGAAATATAAAAAAAAGAGGCGGAGATCGCAAGCTTATAATAGCATGTACAAGGTGATTATGTCGAGGATTTTAAGTGCTCAAGTCTCGTTTTGTGTTACTCTGCGTTTCAACATTTTTCATAACTCGGCGAGCACATCGCGTTGACGAAGCTTTCGAATTTTTACGAACCCCGAGCTCCGTTCAATCGAATCGCTGCTTCAGTGGAATTTTACCACGTGGAAATTGATTCCCCCCCTTTTTTTTATTGAATTATGCGTTCCTCAATTGAAATCCAATAAACGCGCGGAATGAGCGAGAAATTGAAATTAATAAACACAAGGCAGCGTGAAATCGAAGCGCACGTTTGCGGAGCGCGCTCTCCTTTTACTCCGAACGATCCCACTCTGTTGGAACATTTTCTCACGCTTCAAAGTTCTCATTCGATAAACAGGAAATCGAACAATTTTGCGGCTCGATTGTTTTCCTGCGAGTATCGCCTATAAATAACTCAATAGCTTCGTTACGCGATGCAAAGGAAAGTGCGAAAACGTTACGCGAGTGTTTTTAACGAAAGCACCATGAATACCTTTCGTTCCCGCATGCTTCGCGTGACACGGAAACTTCTGTTTTCGACACTGAACGAGTATCCTTGCAAAATGACGAAAGTCGTTCTCGAAAGCTCGCTCTTTCTTCGCATCAAATTCCTAATTAATTCCACTATTTAACAATTCCCAGTGAGCTCATGACTTTTTCATGAGCAAATAATTCCTCGCGTCCCGCGTTTTCAATTAGCAGAATTGAGCTCTCCAATTGTGCAAAAATACTCACTCGATCGAACGACGAACTCGAAAACGAGACATGCTTTCTCACATTCGTTGCGGATTATCATTTTCAAGTCAATAAAAGTGAAGAAACAAAATCGGAAAAGAAGAATTTCACAAACTTTGTTAAAGTGTTTTTACACTTTAACAATTTGAGTTATTTGGAAACAAGTAACAAAGTTCGATGGGAGTATCGGCCTCTATAAAACCATCATCTCATTAGATCTCGACGACGTGAAACTTCCGCTTCATGCTCGGCGACGAAGTACCGAAGTTTTCATCGCGCGTCGACTCGAGTGAAGTTCGCTGTCACGTTAATTCGCTGATGCGTGAAAGATGCTCGGAAAATCCTGTGAACTCACGACGCAACATTGACAGAATGCGATGGCGCGGTATCCACTCATATAAATATGGATTAAACGTGCATTTGTGTGTATGATTTACTCGTATAGGAATTACTTACGCCGCGTTAGAACGTGACGCACGGAGCTGTATCGAATTGCGAACGTGGAAGAAGATATTTTAGAGGCAAACTCCTTGTGTCACCATTTCCGAGGGGCCCGAGGACTCTCCTCGCAATATAAAATGACAACCCACGCATAAAGATAGTAAAACGTGATGCCAGGTGATGTATGCATTCAACGTGCGTACTCCGACGCTTGCCTTAGGTGCTGGGACCGAGAGACTCGACTTCATGGTCGCACGTATTTCGCGAAAAACTACCATTCGCGCTACATCCAATATAAAACCTACACATCTCCTGTCTCTCCCCATAAAAAACGCGGACGTATCGATGTCATCAATTTTTAAGGATATGAAATTTAACAGAAATGTTGCCACACTTTCTGTGAGTGTTCCAACTTCATTCGTCCCATTTGTTTTGTACGTTTGCCTTTTATTTTATCGAAGTGTTATTCGTTTATTTATGCATTTGAATCCCATCGAAATAATTGAACGAGTACGAGCGTTGGATCAGTGGAGATAAAGTGTTACTGGGACGATCTTTCGGTGGACTGGAAAATGAAAGTTTTTCGATATGAAGCTCGAAGTCAATGAAAATTCATTTTCACAAAAAGCTTTTTGGAGCCTTGGCAAAGTCGCGACTGAATAATTTCTCCTTCGCACGCGGGTTGCGAAAATGTGGATTTTTATTTATTCATCTGATCGAATTCCATCTCGATTATTCAGGGAACATAAACATTATTGCACGGAATTGAGTGCGTAACGTAATTGGAATCGTTCACTCGTGAGAATCACTCCCGACGAGCGATTATTAATTCCGCTTTTCAAAGCTTTTCCTTCTCTCTATGTTGATTGCAGTCGGACAGTTCGGTATCCGACTTCTCGGACGCTGAAGAGGACCACACAAATGAGTTAGGCTCAAACACGGGGTTGAAAAATTTCGCCATGGACGCAGTGGACAGCGTCAGCCGGCGACAGGCGACTCGGGTCTTCAAGAAATCCAGTCAAAATGGTAAAATCACGGTGTATCTTGGAAAAAGGGATTTCGTCGATCACATAACGCACGTCGATCCGATCGGTGAGTCGAAAAAATCATAAATATTATTTTCATCGCGATGCGAGAGTGCAAAAAATCACGTAACAATGTGAATTTACTTCAAGCACGATGAAAAATTTCATAGAAACGGTAAAACCGACTTTATTTTTGAAATAACGAGATTTAAAATTCCATTCTTTGTGTTGGCTTGATGAAAACCAGGATCGAGGGAATTTAACTTAATGAAGGCAACACATTGCAGGCGCGATAGGAGAGTGGAAAGGTTACGGCGACAGGCTGCACTCTCGAGTTGCATAAGCCAATTGCCACGTGGACTTAAGCTTTCCCCTCCCCACGCCACGTGATATAATCCTCCGGAGCATCCGGGAGCATCACTATTCGCTGGATGCTCCTTTTGTTTTTTCATTTTCTTGAATAACGAAGAATTATTATCTTCCTGGGCAAAGCGTTTTTTCTCCTTTGCCGCGGACAACGATTCTTCAAATAATTTCTCTCACGTTTGAAGCAACGAATGAAAATAGGATGTATAATGTATCAATGTTTTGAACAATCTTCGAATCAATTCGACCTTAAAATTTGACGAAAAAACAATCACGAGAGTATAGTTCAAATTAAGAGAAAAAAAAAAACGAGAAAAATAAAATGGAAAAATGAGCCAATTCGAAAGATCATAAGTGCGACATAAATTTTCATTTTTCAACAATTTTTTATTTCTCCTTCTTCAATTCTGTTTTACAATATTCACAGATGGCGTGGTTCTCATCGATCCGGATTATGTGAAGGACAGAAAGGTATTTGGTCATGTTCTGGCGGCCTTCAGGTACGGCCGGGAAGACCTGGACGTTCTCGGCCTAACTTTTAGAAAGGACCTTTATCTCGCTGCCGAGCAGATCTACCCGGTCGTACCCGGGTCCCAGCCACCGAGAGAATTGACCCGTCTGCAAGACAGGTTAGTCAAGAAACTCGGTAGCAACGCGTATCCGTTCTACTTCGAACTTCCGCCGCACTGTCCGGCCTCGGTCACCCTACAACCGGCCCCTGGTGACACGGGCAAACCATGCGGCGTAGATTACGAACTCAAAGCGTTCGTAGGTGAAACGCAAGACGACAAACCTCACAAAAGGTTATTATTTCAATATTTTATCTCCGAAATTTTACAGTTATATCAAGAAAAATACATTTTCCAATAATCACAGAACTTAACATTTTTTTTCATCATTTATTTCTATTAAAAACTCGAATTTTTTTGTGCTCTTGACGATAAGATCGAACTCGTATTTCGGTTGAGAAAATACAAAGTTGCTCACAGAAGCAAAGTATAATCGACAAGTTTTTGAGTCACCGTTCTAACTTCGAGTGCAATAAATCGTTGTTTTGATTTTGAAATTATATCGAATCGTTGCTCTTGATGGTGTGATTATTTTCAGAAATTCCGTAAGATTGGCGATAAGAAAAATAATGTACGCACCCTCAAGACAGGGAGAACAACCCTCCGTTGAAGTGAGCAAGGAATTCATGATGTCCCCGAGCAAACTTCATCTGGAAGCCTCTCTCGACAAAGAGCTCTATCATCATGGTGAAAATATCGCTGTTAACGTTCACATAGCAAATAACTCTAATCGTACAGTGAAGAAGATCAAAGTATCAGTCAGACAATTTGCTGACATTTGTCTGTTCTCGACGGCACAGTACAAATGCACAGTTGCCGAAGCCGAAAGCGAGTGAGTATCAGCTCTCCAATTCCTTTTCTAATCACAGGATTTCGAAATCATGCCAAAAATTCAATTGTTTCGATATCCAAAGACTGGTATCAATTTTAAAAATTGAGAATTCCTTCGACAAACTTTTCCGAAAGAAATGAATGAATTTTTGGCTTTTTCATTTTACTAGTCCTCAGGCAACGATGATTCGACTGTTTAATTCAGTAATCGTTTGAAAAATACCGAATCATTTGGCCCGTATTTTTTTATAAATTTGTAAAAATCTCATAAAATTGTTTGCGCACTTGTTTTCACTGAGAATAATTTTTAATTAAACTTTCTTCTACTCGTTGTTGCCTGGTAAAAATACACGAAATATTTGAATACACAAGCCTCGTTAATAATGTTCACGAACCACCGGACGATGCAACCCGTTTCACGAGATGCGTTTGAACTCGCAGCAAAATAAAGAGAAAAAGAAAATTGCCGAGACTCGCGTTAATTAAAATTGACTGTGGAAGTGACGTGCGCTCGAAGTTCGCGTGATTCATGGAAATAAATTTGTTCCCGTCCGCAGGGACAAAAATAGTATTAGCATTTAACAAAAATATAAAAAAACTTACAAAATTTTTCAAGATACATTCCCGTGAGATTTGTCAACACCGTTCTCCTCCAGGGAATGGGGGGATGAAAATAGATCACGTTGAAAAGTGTGTGTCATACCATGCCCCTGGGATAGTAAACTGTAAAATAAGTTTTTTTTTGGTGGCAATAAAAAGGGCTCGAAACTTTTCAAACTTTTCCAATACCTGAAAGTTTTTCAGTTTCTCTCGCTTCAAATTTGAGCTCCCTTTTCGAGGGTGTTGAAATTTCAAATCTTGTTTTTACGTATTACAATATTTTATCGGCTTTTGTTTAATAAAAGTTTGTCTCGTTGCTCGATTCTCCGGTGGCTCGTGAATTATTTAAATTAGGAAGAATTTTAGAATTAAACGTTTTACTGATAAATCTGGTAAAATAAAGTGGAATCTTCGAAATTCGTGCAAATGAAATTCCACTCGGTAGAACAACAGAAATAACAGAAAAATACGTACGTATGGGAAACAATAAATTTCGTACGACCTTTTTTCGCTCCCGAACTGGCATCGTGGCGTGTCATGGACGACCCCGTTTTCTCTAGATCCCTAGTTTCATTTGAATTTCGTACACGAACCTCTCTCTCTCTCTCTCTCTTTCGCAACTGTTGCAAGTATAATTAATCATCGTGCATAATCGCCGGCGGCTTTGCCGGTGAGGGCCGTTGACTTTCATTGTTGGAAAGACGTTTTTCATCCAGGATCGCGCAGAGACTTTGGAAAAATAAATTGAAAGAACACCTACGAGAAGAGAAGATAAAAACGAGGAAGAAATATGGAAATTGAATGACAATTGAAGAAGATTTATCGAACCACGATGCCGGTGAAGGATCATTGCTTTTCCTTGAGTCATGAAAATCCATCGGACTGCGATAATCGAATAAGTTATAATCACGTGCTCGATTGTTTAAGAACTTGGAATTTTCATGACTCGTTTAATTAGCGTTTAAAATAAATGAAACTAAGGATAACAGCGATTTCAAAATAATTATGAAATGTTCAAAGCCTTGAATGGCTTTAGAAACAAAAAAGCCAAAATTTGTTAAATTTAACTCCAAATTATTCAATATCATTTCACAGTAAAGGATTTCAAAGTGTGAATTTTCACTTCGAATCGAATGAAAATTTGCCTCATTTCCAATCGTAGAAAACAAACTCAATGATTTCAATGACAGGAATGAAAAAATATAAGATTATTGCACTGGCAGTATAGGGGTAGCGCCAGGATTCACCATGAGCAAGGTATTTTTTCTAAAGCCGAGTCTTGCCGACAACAAGGACAAGCGTGGCCTTGCCCTAGATGGGCAACTTAAGCACGAGGACACCAATCTCGCATCTAGTACCATGTGAGCGTTCCAAACAAACAAGAAACAAAAGAAAACCGTCGATGGGCAAGATTTTTCAATGTTTACGATTCGATCGATTTCGAGTGGAGACCGAGCGACGATGATCTCAAAATACCATTCGACCACGAAGAAATTTTTTTCATTTTTACTTCCTTGCAGTACCGTTTTTCTCGATATTTTCGTATGAGAATGTCCGTGCAGTTTTAACGTCGATTGTCGATACGACAATCTACAAAACCTTAAAAAAAGTGAGCATTCCGTTAGCACCGTGTGACTGAATGGAAATGGCTCATCGGACACTAAACTTTTTAAAATTCCGAGAATAAAGCGAAGCACATTCGATTGCATCTAAACTTCCATTGAGTATCTGTGGGCACAAAAATTGCAGAACTTTTGAACGACCGTTGCGATGCGCCAAAAGTTTAAAGCATTCGTTCGTATTTGGGTTAAAAATTGTCTCACGTTCGAAAAATTCGTTCTCCCTTTATCTCGAGAAGCATTGAATTATGATCGCGGCAGCGCCAACTTGCCTACGAATCCCATTCGCAGTCTCCACTCGAAACATTCGATTTCGTTTCGGAAAAAAAACATTGAAAGATTGACAAAAATGCCCACTGCAAAAACAAAACTATTTTTCGTTGGTGGATGGAATGCCCGTTACATTTTGTTTTCTTTCATTTTTGTGGACTTTGTTTTTCGTACTTTTGTTTTTCGTTCTCGTACTTTGTAAACGTTTTTATTTTGTTTGTCGTTACTTTTGTGCTCTGGGATTCCTTCATTCCGTCCGGTACGCAGAGGCCTGTCAACATTATTTATATCCCCTTGGTTGTGGAATAAGAAATTCGTGGTGACAGTCTTCTCTCTTCTTTAACAATAATATTAAAATAATGAATAACCTAACAACAATAATAGTATGAAAGGAAAAAAGAGATTTTCGTCCCTTGAGTTTCTATCAGATTCGTAGGTGATTCCGTCCGGTTTTCATAGTGACCAAAGTTCACATTTATTTGACACTTCGAACACGAAACCAACGAAGACACGAGCTGGTGGCAATTACTTGCGATTCTGGAGAATAAATTTACGAAAATTTGATGAAAACTCGATTTTCTACCTTTGAAAATAGACGGTTCGTTATTCCTGATCTTTTCGTTCAACTGCAATTTCATAAATTACGCATTATGCTGCACCCCTCCGATATGCTAATCGAAATTCTCAGGAATTCCACGAAACTTGCTACCAGCGAAATTTCCTCATTTCCCTAGCCTCGTGCACTCGACAAATCCAAACCTTCCATCCGAATACCGCACACACATCTGTTCACCGAGATATTTAAACGAAATCTCTTTGTACCAGAGGTCATAATTCAGCCTTTTCCTACAAACCCTCGACCTGTTTCGATTCACTATCAAATTTAAATTTTTTTCATTTTTTTTGGTACTTTTGCTTGTGATGAATTTCACAATCTATTTTTGGTGACTAAGAAAAATGAAACGAACAAAAAATTTCTCAATAATTTGACTAGAAAAAATGCGTGTGATTCATACCCAAACAACACGATTGGCATACTTGAAATGATAGTGTCGTTGTTCCAAAATCTAGTCAACTTAAAAAACAAAATAATAATAAAAAAAAAAAAAAAAAAACACTTCCAAGAAACTGACTGCAAAATACTACAAAATTAAAACCACGGTTTGGAATAATTTGATGAAACGATAGTAAATTGAAACACGAATCACGATATCTGACTGAGTATACACGAAAGACGAGAGACGACCTGCTCCGTCTCGATTCGTTTGGCTCTATAATCTTAGTCAGAGCGGAGAGAGCGTCGAAGATGTTGGGATTTAATGATAGAAGTCAGTGCGCAATTACTCCAAGACGAATTCACATGTCGAATTCAAGTGAAATGAGAAGTCGAAAGGGAGCAAAGAAGAAGGAGAAAGAAGATGGTGAGAGGAGGCGCAGAAACGAAATTGGAAGGAAGAAGGGGAGGCCACAAATTTTGGATAAAGGAGGATCAAAATAGCCGGATGGGAAGAACAAAGAAATAAACGAGCACAAAATACCGAAAGAAATGGCCAATCAATCGTCGGGACACGAAACATCGTTGTGGATACATTTTTAGTGCTATCCGCTTCGAAAGTTTGATTTTCGATCAGCCATCGAATGTGACAGGTCACATTTTGACGTTTGACATCTTTTTGAATCTTGAATCAAACTTTCGTGGCGAATATGAGAAAAATTGTAGATGTGACAAGTGCACAAAACGATGGATTCAGTCGAGAGTTTTCCCACCTTCTTTTCTCAACTCGTGATACACATTCGCACTTTTACTTGTGCGAATATTCACGACGAAGCTTAGGCTTGTGCGGCTACTTGAGGCAGGATGTAATTCGTTAATTTCCACACTATTCGTATGCTATTTTGGATCCTGGTCTCGTTCCTTGATATCTATAATCCAGCGGGATAATTAAAAAAAAAAAAAAAAAAAAAAAAAAAACGCCATTTCTGGTCGCAAAATTTCTAACACTGCACATATAAACTGATGTTTTTATATGAGAAATAATGTGAAAGTAAGAAAATGAAAAAATGTTTAAAAAAGAAAGCTAAAATTGCATTTAAGCTCAGTACAAACTAAACACGTGCTTTCACTTGTGACTGTAATGTTTGTGTCAGGGAGGGATGCTCGGTGGGGCCAGGTTTCACGCTGAGCAAAGTCTTTTCATTGACGCCGCTTCTCGCCAACAACAAAGATAAATGGGCCCTAGCCCTAGACGGCCAGCTCAAACACGAGGACACCAATTTGGCGTCGAGCACGCTGTAAGGCCATCGTTCAATGAACAAAAATTTAATTATTTTTTTTTCTCTCGCGATTTTCAAAACAATTGTTTCCCCCCATTTTTCTCTCTTTCTCGATTCAAGTGCCAAGAACGAAACAACGAAATTGAAGTCACTGCGCATTGTTTTTATGTTTTTCTTTTTTTCATTCCGGAGGCTCGACCGTCAGTAGCGTTTTGAAAAAGTGCTTTCACTTCGGAGACTGGTCAAAATAATCGAAATTTTAGTACGAAAATTCAAATGCATCTCCGAAAAATTGCAATCAAAAGTGTTTAAAAATTTTTGGAATTCTAAATTTTCAAATGGCTATGAGGTTTCGCGTAAATTTCACTTTCACGAAGCTAATTTTAAATTATTTCGTACCATTTCATAAGTAGTTGAAAAAAAACTGGCAATCGTCAGAAAAATTTTTAAATTGAACGGTCAAACCTCCTGATCCATTTCACTCACGCTCATCGACGCTCGCAGGATATCCGTGGGAGGGACGACGCGAAGAAAAAACGAACGGATAATAAGTAGAGAGAAATAATAATAAAAATGAAAAGTCAGTAATGATAGTACGAAAGGAAATTTCGATGGTGGATAGTAATTGAATGAAAGAAGGAAACGAAAAGAGACGACTCGTCGTGGCGCCCATCGGATATTCTTGAAATGTTTCATCGAGATATGTCAGTGTACCTTTTACATTTCATTAATTGCGTTCCATCTTCGCTGGTTCTTATTATGCTCATAATATTGCTATTGAACGTTGCGGTTTTATCGGACGACGGTTGATCGTTGTTTACTTTAGCGATGTTCGTTCTTCGTTTATTTTCTCAAAAAAACGTTGAATTCTTCTCGTAATTTGTTACTCATTTATATATCTGCGTGATTATATGTATATGAATGTATGCAATGGGCTCCAAAACGTGTGAGAAAAAATCGATTTGTTCGACTGCCTCGAAAAATGGCTACTCCAAAACATTTTTTTTCCCAAAAGTCAGATTCGAAAATCGAAACTTGTTGCAATTCGATCGATTTTCTTCTTGAAATAGTGGAAACGGTCTTCGCGTTTCGCACTGAAAAAATGTGGCTGAGAAACACGAAAAAAGCCAAATCATTGGTCGAATAAATGAAAATTTGGGACAGCCAAACATTTGAATGTAGACGCAACAAAATATCTGAATTCAAACCAATTACTTTGTTCATTTTCACTATTGCCCCTTGTCAATTCTAACATCATCGAAGCAAGTTACAAGTACGCGTCAGCAAATAATTGGCACGAGTCCATACAAAATCAGTTTGATATTGCTCATTGAGAACAAAAAAATTCTCAATCGCTCGTTTTGGTCCCGACTGCAAATAAATTTATAAATATCGCTGTAATCGGCTCTCGTGATTGTGTCTCGGCCTACGAATAAAAATGCAAAACGAATAAAAAGCAGCATAACTACAGACCAACGTAGCATTAAACTTATATATACTCGTTTAGATTTCGTGGGCGCGTGTTTTAAATATGAAAAGAACAAACAAACAATAAAATCCAATTTACAGTCGGTCGAGAAAGGAACTATGAAACATGAAATGTCACTAGGTATGCCGCTTCTCAAATGCTTCTTATCTCCGACTCCATTTCGTTCATGACTATTGTTTTTTTGTTTCCTATTTTTATTCAACTCTCGACCCATGGATCGTCCTTAAAGATGTGCTGGGATAAGCCGCTATCTTTCGTGGTTCACGAACTTTAGAGGACGGCATTAGTGCCACTTTGTCGCTCCTGCTCGAGGCTACTGCTAAATGGAAAGTCGACGTGGAGCTTGGACTATTTTTCGTTGTAGCTCAATCTACTCAGTTTTAGACTTACAATCGACTTAATCGTCGATTAATTAAACATGAAGATTCATAAAATTGTTAACAAACTGTGAGGGCAAGATTTCGGGGGTTGAAAGATCGTTGATAAATGTCGCCGACCCCATCGATCGACTGGAATATCTGAACAACTTTTTCTGTAATTTCCTCATCAAATTTCAAATTGAATATGAAAATTTTCGACCAAAAACCAATTATTTTTCGGATTCTGTTCATTTACTTTCCAAACGTTTATCAACGGAGGATTGCGAGATTTGTCTGAGAACTACCATCCGACCAAACGTCAGGAACAAGATTTTTGAACGATAGAAAACGATCGAACGACACGAAATATTCCACCGTACGAGAAACCATGCCCCAGAATTCCTCATCCTACATTGTTATTGCATGTTGCTTGTTTTTTATAGCTTTTGATAATTTGCTATGATCGTAGAGAGCTTCGATCCACGTTGTTTTGTTGATTTTTTTTCTTTTTTCCTTTCGTTTCATCTGCTTCTCTCTCTCTCTCTCTCTCTCTTGTTTACTTTCCATTAAAGTATTTTTTTTATGTGTTTTATATACTGGGAAATAATCGTCGTAAGCGCGAAAGCTGACTCGACGCGTTTGTATAATCGAAAGCAAACGATAAAAATGAATATTGTCACGCATTTACTGGAAGGAAGAATAAAAATCGTTTGCTAATATTTGTTCAACGCCTGTGTCAATGCTCTGCTCGATTATCCATCCGATTGAGTCAACATCGCGGACAAAGTGCATGGGGAGGCTTTTAAGCTCGTTACTTCATTAAAATCGATGTTTTCTTCTCTCTTTTGTTTTCTATTGAATCTATTTTTTCTGTCCCTCTTAAACGTATGTTTTTGCAATAATTATTCCATTTTATAGAGTGGCGGATCCGTCGCAACGTGAAAATCTTGGGATCATCGTCCAGTACAAAGTCAAAGTGAAACTTTGTCTCGGAGGCCTTGGAGGGTAACTAACTATTTCTTATCGATCGCCATTTTTCTCAGTATCGGAAAGCCAGAATTCCACTGTCGAGAAACTTTTTTGAATTTCTCTCTTTCTTTCTCTCTCTCTTGCTTCAATTTATTTATTAATGAATTACTCATTGAAATTATACCGGAATTGTCTAGGTCGAATATCTGTTTTGTGGCGTGCTAAATTATCGCTGTGCTATAAAATTGATAAATAATTTAAATGCTAAAAAAATCGTATTGTCCTTTTCGGATGTAGTAAGAAAAATAATCGCACGGATCCTCGACGATTAGTGTGATTCATTCAGTTTTATGTTGAGCAGTGATTTGACGGGTGAGTTGCCGTTTATACTAATGCATCCGAAACCGGAAGAAGAAACGCCAGCACCGTCCACAGCGCGACCAAGCCCAACGCACAAAATGGAAGACGGCGAAGGTCAAACCGACACGAACCTCATACAATTGGATACGTAAGAATCCTTTTTTTTATTAATTTTAATTTTTTTTTTCATTTTTCATGAAAAAATTAATTTTTCCATTAAAATCTTTCATCTTTATGCAGAAACTTGAGTTTTTTGCCTGCTCCATGAAAATCTTCACGAAATTTCGTCAAACTTCTGACCTGAAAAATTGAATGAAGAGTTTTTTTAACTTTCTCATGGACCAATGGACGTGGACAGCTTCGATTTTTTTTTTTAAATTCATACATTTTTGAAAAAAAATGCAAACAATCGCCCAAATCCATCGATGATATTTTGGAGTAATCAGTGATGAATAAGCTTGTTCTACTTTATTATTGTAGGGAAGACGACGTTGGGGACGACGACATTATTTTCGAAGATTTCGCAAGGTTGAGGCTGAAGGGGGAAACTGATGCCTGACCGTTCAACCGGGAGATCGTCAATTGGATAAAAAACACAAAAAACGTCCATACCTTTTCCAAATGCTGCTATTTGATCGATTGAAACGTGTGCTTTCTTCTTGACACTTCTTTACCGCGACCAAATATGCCCTCGAACATTCGCCCGAATGAAGAGAGAACTAACTCATTTTATTTTCTCGTACATTCTGTCGAATTTTAATTATGTATTAACTATAATTAATGTTTCGTTATTATTATCATTATATCGATATTGTTTGTTTGTTTCGAAACTCTTCTGTTTCTTTTTCAACCTGAAGAGAGAGAGAGAGAGAGAGAGAGAGAGAGAAAGAGCCTGAAGTGTGTTCACCTTGAGATGAATCGAATAATCAGTAAAAATCACTCGATCGCAAGTCATATTTTCAATAATTATTTCAAAAGAAAAAAAATTGTAAATAATTATATGAGAGTAATAATCGCAAAAGTGTTCTCCGATCGATTGAAAAGATTCAAACGATGATTTTGCGTGTAGCATTTCGAAATAACTGATTTTTATGGGCTATTTGCATACAATTCGATTTAAATAATCAATGTGAATAAACATTTACAATCGAAAAGTCATAGAAAAGAGAAAAAAGATATTCGCCGGAATGATGTAAAATTTATTCCGACAAAAGCGAAAAATTCATACATTTTGTTCCTTCGGAATGATCGGGCATTAAAACTCTCATCGAAATAATGTTTTTCTACGATTATACTCCGTTATGCGTACCGAGGACGCATCACAAACGGTTGCACAAACTATTTTCTTCGATCAAAGTAACTCTGGCAGTTGAAAATCTATGCAAAAACAATCCCTACGTCTAAGAGCTTGTCGATTTTTTAAAAATTGTTTTTTTATATCATTTTATTCGTTAAAATAATGCTCGTACTTCACACGTGCTGGCACGAGTACGGTCATATTTCTAAAAGAAACAAAAAAAACCGTCGTCATGCGCACACTGAATCTTTTTATATACAAACGTACATAAAAAGTCATGAAATCTAAAAATTCAGGCAAACTGCCGACTTTGAAAAGAAAAAGAAACATTTTCAATTGCCTCTTTTGCCGATAGAAGAACACATTTTCGAACACGAATTTACAATACTTTTTGTTCCTTTTTTAACTAATAATTTTTTTTTCATTCTTTCATTCAACGAAGTCCAAACGAATAACCCAAAAACGCCCAATTTTCACGATACAAACTACTCTCGACCGGCATTTAAACGCGTCAATGTGTAAATACTCAAGTTTTTAGTAATATTTTTTATCGCTTTAGCACTTATTCTCGCACAGGAGAATTAAAACATATACAACCAACATATGAAAATGAAAATCTCCCACCCACGCAACTGTAGATGAACGCGCAATGCCAAAGCAGACAGAAAAGAAATTGTATAAAAAAAATTTCTTCACGAACTCATTACCTGTATTTATGTTACGTGTGTTTTGTGAACAAATTATGATAAAAATAACAAATGAAATCTATCAAATTTGCGGAGTTGGCAATTCTTGCGAAATCGTTGCTTAGCAACGAGTTTTTATTCAGTTTCGGAGGAAAAAACAAAAGGATCGGACGGTGGGGGGGATTACGAGGATGTTTTTTACATGCGTTTCTGGCTAGAAAACGTGATCTCCATCAGAATTTCGGTATTTATCGTTTCTACAAAATCTCAAATGAAATTGGTCCATGTTTCGAAATTTTTTCCATTCGTCTAAACATTTGACGAAATTTCATTCGAGATATTGATAATTTTCCAATGACTATTAGGTATTTTTAAAAAAAAAAAACATAATTTTCAGCATGTTCAAACACATTTTCAATGATCGATAAATTTTTTATTCTACTTTTCAAAATTGTTCGGTTTTTTTCACAATTTTCTCGGGGTTTATTCTTTTAGTCTATTACTTAAACACAAAAGTCGATAAAAAATCGCATATTTTAAAAATGAAATGGTGCCCAATGATGCAGCACCGAAATTCAGATCGAACGATATTTGTTTTTCTTGAAAAGTCACTGTAAAAATGTTTGGAACTGTAAATTCCGTACATCGGGAGAAAAAAGTTGAGTTCCATGGGAAAGGACTCAAGGCGTTTTTCAAGTTTGTACAGGCAATAAAAACAAAGTGTGAAAAAAACGAATGATGATGGATGTGCATAGAAATGATCGAAAATCGGATGACTATTAGAAAGGAAACTGCGAATAATGATGCACGAGAGATTGGGAATAAGATATTGTCCCTCGATACACCTGATGTACGAGAATAATTGTAAGACCGTCTTATGAATGTAATCAATGTTGAAAAACAAAAGAAAAAATGAACACTGTCAACGCTGAAAAAACAATATCCCTTGTTTTCTTTTTGCAAAGGAAAAAAAATTGAATTGTTTGAAAAACACGATTGAGGGAGTGCTCGGTAATTTACAAAAATTTTCAACGCGGGGGACGATTCCTTTTCGTTTTTCTCTCGGAAGTCGATTCGGTGGAATAAGATATAAAATTGGTGAACAAAGCGTTCGGAATGTACATAATAATAATGGGGACAGGAAAAGTGAAGAGTAGAATATTTTCGAGTACGAAAAAACGCAGATCGTCGAACTTTTATATTTTTAAAATCGAAATGCATCGACGGGTGAGCAAAAGTTATATAAACAGCGAGAAAAATGGAATACGAATGAAACGCCAATGTAAATTACGAAGGTTGAAGTGCTTGAGAGAGAGAGAGAGAAAGCAGAGTATTATCGAAACAAAGGAATCAGTATGACTGAAATAAGAAAAAAAAATTCTCTTCGACTTTTGTCGAAAACGAGAGAAAAATAATAATTAAACAAAATGAAACAATTCAATAAAAAAGAAATTTTTAAAATGGGCAAAACGAACAATTAAATGAAACTTTAACAACGAGATTTAACGATATAAGAATAAGATTTATCGAGCTCGAGCATCCCGATGATTTGAAATGTCCACGTCCACTGTACGAGACTTCATGAAACGATCAAAAGAACTTGTCGTATAGGATTCAATATGAGAACAATAGAAAAAGTGTGTGAATCATTGCCGAAAATGTCGATAAACTCTTATATATGTCGAACGCATCGAAAAATGCTTAATTTATTTATCCGCGTGTGTATGAACGATCGAAATAATAAAAAAAAAAAAAAAAAAGTAAGAAGAAAGGTGGAGAGCGTGAAGTTGATGATGATTTTTTTGCTATTGCTGAATGTTTCCGTTTGTCTCGGCAAAATTACGTGTCAAAGAAGAGGAACGTATTTACATGTATAAAAAATAAAAACACAAACAATAGTTAATGATGAAAATATATATAATATATTATATTGTATATGTATAAACTGTGTATTCTCGTATCATAACTGTAATAATTTAATAAAATCATGTATATTGGATTTTTCTGACTCATTTTATATTTCTTTATATCCAAAAATCAAGGTATTCGTGGTTTGAACCAGAGCAGGTTACTCCTACTAAAATGATCACAATTTCGTAAGTTTCTCAACGTTTTATCACTAGCGAGCATCTGAAAAAAGTTAATAATCCGATAAAAATATTTCGATTTTAGAAAGTTGTTTTTGGTCACCATTCACCATTTTTGACAAAATTCGATGTTCATTCTGAGTTAAAGTTTTGTCTCAGTGTTTGTAAATGTAATGAAAAACTAATTACTTAACCGTTGGTGTTGATGAATGTATTAAGAAAATATGTTTCTTATTTTTTGGAGGAACATTAATTCTTGAAAACATCTCGGTAAAATCGTGTCGTAAATTCGAGGTGCGGTTGAGTGACTCATTTATAGTCAACTATATATTTGGGTGATAATTATATTTAATGAAGAACATGTGACAGGAGGATCTGATCTTATGATAACCGTCGTTATAACCATTTAGATAGAACATGTTCCTACAATTAAAATTCGAAGGAAAAATAGATGTGTCCGTCACAAATGACGTCAAGGAGAGCGCGATTATAGTCTAGTGTACGCAAACGCGAAGATAATTTTGTACGAAGAGCGCCAGAGCAAGCGAATAGGCAATTTTCTCAGTTACACACGTGCTCCGAAAACAGCTGATGTGTTTATTCAAGAAAATGTTATCACAGTCGGTCAAGTGAAAATAAAATAGTGAAAAATCTATACTAATATATATATATATATATTATACTAAATAGTCGAAATTGATTTTAACACTTTTTGAATAAATTGCCGACTCCGGTGCAAATTATAGGAAACATGAACACAGATTGGTACAAGAATATGAGTTGGTTACCGGTTACCATGATTTTATGCATGTTTGGATTTCTCAAAGAATTTCGACCCAACGAACCTTTTATTACGGATTACTTGACGAGAGGAGGAAAAAACTTCACCATCGACCAAGTTGGTAACAATTTTTTGTCAATCATTTTTCATTCATTGTTTTTGTTATAAATTTGCGTTCCTGACACTAATTTTACCTTTGAAAAAATCTTTTATTTTTCAAGATAAATTTTAAGAAAAAAATTATATGAAACGCTCTCGATTCAAGAGGAAAATTTCTGTAAATTCTTTAGTATCTATACAATTCAGCAATGGTCAAAGCGTTCTCTAAATTTGAACAACATCTCTCCAGAAATTTATTATTTTTTACTAGAAAATGCAATTTTTGTGATCTAAGGTTTATTTTCCAGGTCATGAAAGAAGTCTATCCCGTTGGAACTTACAGTTATTTAGCCACACTTGTCCTTGTTTTCTTATTGACGGACTTTGTCCGTTACAAACCAGCCATCATTCTTTGCGGCTTGTCTGGAACAATAACTTATATCGTTATTATTTTGGGAAATAGTATTGCATGGATGCAATTTCTAGAATTCACTTACGGACTGTTCATGTCGACTGAAGTTGCTTATTACACATACATATATGCCAAAGTAAGCAAAGACCGTTATCAAGTCGTATCGAGCTATACCCGAGGAGCTTTTCTTTTCGGAAGATTTGCATCTGGCACTGTCGCTCAACTCACAACGAGCTTCCATATCTTGGATTATCATCAGTTGAATTATCTGACTCTTGCAGGTGGATATAACTTATCTGGGTATGCTTGTGACAATATAAAACATCATAGGAATGGGTGGATAATTTTTGCAATTTCATCATTATTTTTTTTCAATAAATATGAATTATAAAGACGATTCATAATACAGATTTCTTATTTATTATAATGAATAACTGATAATATTATTCAATTATTTGTCAAATGAATCATACACTATCGTATAGTAACCTTACGTTATCATAAAATGAACAATATACTTTTGAAATCCAGCTTCATTTTTATAATTGAAAATAATGTGGTAATTGTCATGACAGGAACAACACTGGCGACCTGTTGGGCATTGTTTCTTCCTCCGGTCCAGAAATCCGTTTATTTCCACCGACCTGAGACAGAAAATTTGAACGAAGATAGCAAGCTGAAAAATTTACCAGAATTTTTTTCATTCGACGCTGTTTGCAAACGGTCGAAATTTTCGAAAAATATTAAACGTGCTTACGCTTATCTGTGGAGAGATTTTGTCAGTGCTTTCACGAATTGTCACGTTGTCAAATGGTCTTTATGGTGGGCTTTTGCGACTTGTGGATATTTACAAGTTATCAGCTACATTCAACCTTTGTGGCAAACAGCAGTCGATGCTGATACAGAAATTTATAATGGTGCTGTCGAAGCAGTTTATACGATAATTGGTAAATATTATGCTCGTCAGATGAACTTGAGTTTGTTAATCGTACGTTTATGTCGTGTTGTCCAAATTGGAAACAATTTTTTCCTTCAATCATCATTTTCACACAAATGCAATATTCCATCGTTTGTTAAGAGATTAAATTCGCATCAACTTAGTATCCTTGTTTCGTAATAAAGCCTATCGTGATGAAAACTTTTTCTTTATTTATCGAAGTCTTTTTTCTACAGGAGCACTAGCAGTTTTCATGGTTGGAAAACTCAGATTGAATTGGTCGACAGTCGGAGAAATTTTATTATCGATATTTTCACTGCTCGAAGCTCTTTTACTTTTCGTGAGCTCGATGAACTACAATATTTGGATCCTGTATGCGGTTTACATCGTCTTCGGTGTTATTTATCACACAATGATAACAGTTGCCAGGTTTGAAGATGACCATGAATGAATGATGAATCAAATTTAAAGCACTTATGACTCATGTAACTGAATTTTTCATTTTTCACAACAGTTTCATTCTAATATCGAAAAATCTTGCATTTTAGTTTTGAGGTGGCCAAAAGTTTGTCCGATGATAGTTACGGGCTTGTTTTTGGAATCAACACCCTCTTGGCATTGGCTCTCCAAAGTTTGTTGACTTTCATTGTTGTCGGTGACACCTTTTTCGATTTAGGCGTTCGAACTCAGGTAAAATAACATTAAAGGAATAATATCAAGTCAGTTTGAGATCGAAAATTCGTGTTTTGTTGGTTTTACTATGGTCTTGAAATAGAATTTCTGAAATTTCATTGAAAACGTTTTTCTATTTTCAATTTTTCAGTTCAAAATTTACTCAGGCTATTTTGTAATCCTGGGAGCAGTGTTTATGGTCATGGGAGTATACACGATTGGAAAACTATCTCGAACCGGTAAAAAATTTCGACTATGTCTGCAGAAAGAAGCATCGATAGAAGTCGTCGAGGACCCATCTTACGACAGGCCGAGCTGAAGACTATATTCTACAAGGAAAACGATAGACTAGAAATTCAGCAATAACTGCTCAAATGATCTCTAAGTTAAGGCAGTTTTTAAACACCGGATTCCGCTCGTATTTTTCTTATATTCGGAAAATCGTCCGATAGAAAGACGGAATAATTTCCAACTCTTCTAGAATGTTTTAGAATCCCGAGGCCATAAATATTTTCGTTGCATAGGAATATCCGGTGATGGGATCGAATCGAGCATAAGGATTTTGAATAAAAATCCTGACGGTTTCATTATTTTCTTGGCTAAACTCAAGAAATTCTGCTACGAGTAGAAGAAAGTTCATACAGATTTTGCCGGAATAATGAAACACTGGAATCTTCAAAAACGGTTGACAACGAGAGAGAAAAAGTTACGAATTTATTTTTATATATGATTGAATAATTTTTTCGCTATAAAAAACAATTGTTGTAAATTATCCAGCATGATTATTATGGGAAATCGGTATAACGACATCTCAGAAAGGCTTAACATTTTTTAGATTATTCTCAAGCCTTTACTTTATTTATGGCTGGATAGGTTCAAACCAGCAGACGACAGGGCTGTCAATGTACTTGTCCCGAGACTCTACCGAGTCTCTTGATAAACGTGAATGCAAAAAAAAATTGATTCTTAATCAAAATCGAATCTAGCCAAGTAAGTTGTGCTGTTCGGAAGGTTCTTAAAGTTTGAAAGAACAATATTCTTTCTATTTACACGAATATCGCACAAAATATTGTGGAAAAATTTGAGTTATAGTCTCTCATTGAGACGTAGGGGTTCTTCTGCGTATTGGTAAATATTTTTTATAGACTTTTTGGTGACATTTTAATATTTTATTGATGGAAAAATTGTAAAAACAAAACTGCGATCATTTTTTCTTTCGCTCGAAGCTTCTATTTTCGTCTGAGAAAAAATATCGTAATTACGTTTGAGATATGTTGGTGGATAAAGGATTCTCTGAAAATCATAGATTCCATCGAGTCGGGCAATCGATCTTCGAGGCCAATAACATGTTGAATTTTCTCTTCAGAGATCCTTAAAGATTGATTGTTTGTTTCGTAATAGAATTGTTAACGTTTGGAAAATCCCCTCGTGTTGGTCAATTTTGGTATGTGAGCTACGAGAAAAAGTGGAATAAAGTGAAAAAATCATAGAATAAGAGTTGCTTTTGGTTCTCGTTTGTCGTCTCATTTACATTTTTCACGGTTTGAAGAACTTGAGTGAAAAACCAAACTATGCCAATGAAATGTCTCTCTCTCATGGAATAACCCAAGGTATTTGAGCTCGAGAATGTTTGTAAAACAATTCCGACTCTTCGATTATCTACGTCGTCACAAGCGAACACTTGTCCTTTGGAAACAAACAGATTTCTTTCATTCTGCGTCAAGGGAAATTCATATTCTGTGCTAATGTAATCTTCTTTTTCTTCGAAGTCGAAGTCGGTTGATATGAATTTGTTTTCGTTATTTTCTGCGGATAATTGGGAGGAAATTTTCTCGGACGAAAAAATATGCCAAAGGTTGCGCAAAGAAATAATTTTACATGCAATTCGTTGACCAAAAATTTCCAATAAAAACACAACGTTTTTCCCATGAAATCAAACAAAATGAATTTCTTGGAATCCCCAAAGATGAAAACGTTCCGAAAAGTAGAAAAACTTGGACTCAATTCCATCAAAATATTTCTCACCAATTTCTTTCCCGTCAGTCTACAATGACCTTGGATTTGCGCTTGAGACACCAAGCGAAATAGATACGAAAAGTAAAAGAAAAAGAAAATAACGAAATTCGTCGTGGTTCGTGAGCAGGTCCGTATCTCGTTGAGGAACTTAATGAGCAATTCAGATCTGGGATTTTCCCTCGTCAATGGTACTGCATACATTTACACATTTACACGTGTTTACGCGGTTGAGCTCACAGATTGACACTCACAAGCCTCATCGTTCTCTCATATATTGACTTTGGATGGAAACAGCACGAGGCATTTGATGTACAATCGATCAAATGTTATTTCACCCCAAAAGTATTAAATTCTACATTACAAACATAATTTTAATGTAGTTAGTTAAATTAATTCAATTGAGTTTCATTTCATTTGATTATATAAAAAAAAATTCAATTGATTGAATCAAAATCTTAAATTAATTCACCAAATTCCTTTCCAATTTTTCTTTCATAAGAATTCGTTTGGAAATCCGTACGAAGGGGAATTAAAATTCTGGTTTTCAATTCTTCAATTCAAATTTTATCATTTCGCAGAGACGAAATTTTACGGGAAAATTTATAAATTATAAATTATATTAATTAAAATAAATAGCAAAGAATAAATTATAAAAAAAATGAATCTGCCAAAAAACAGAGTCAAATATTTTCACTTGTGGAAAATATTCAAAATCTACAAATATCTTCGCCAACTTGTCAAATGTTTATCGTCCGTTAGGATGTTTTTAAAAGGATCAGTTTTCTTTTTTTTTTTTATTGAGGAGATTGTCATTGAAATTGTGAAAGATGATGAAGATGTAAAGCGTTCTATCGTGGAATGTCCGGTGTACGATATCTCGTACGAGAAGGGCGACAGAAACCAATCTCTGAACGTGCATTACGAGACTTTGTGGCTTATAAAGCCATCAGCGAGAGCCAATACTCGTGCAGTTGTTGGTGGCAACGCTTGTACGAAGAGTGTGCCTCGTCGGAAAAGAGTGAACGTATATTCATCGATTTGAACGAAAATAAACAATATTTAGCGTTTTGTGAATCAATTTTTAATTGGAAGAGAATTTTTTATTTTTTTGTTTTTTGAAATCGAGTCTTTCATAGAGAAGGAAAAAAAATATTTTCCCAAATAATTGGCGAAGAAATACTAACCAAGAACCGCAGTATCAGCGGAGTTTGTTGTTTCACTTTTGTCTGTGAATCCTCAGATCAAAGTCCAAGGTAAGCCATCGATTGATTACAATCGTCGATACATTTTTTCTCTTCTTACAATCCGTTGGAGGAATCCGATTCGAAAGCACGAAAATTGAGCTTAAAACGTGCCTTTTTTAAACTGAAAAAAAAGTTCTTCAAAATAATATTCCCATGAATTATTCGTCTTTGCGCAGCGTTTCCAATCGAGAAAACGTTTGGAAACGCTCGTTATCGTCAACTGAGCAATTTTATTATCGGCTTTTTGACCTCTTTATCGATGATTACAGAGCATCCAAATAAGAGAAGCTGCATCTTATTCGAGCTGTAGAACCCTTGCCTCACATTTTCTCAGGCTCCAAATCAACGATCCACACCAAGAAAAATATTTTTCATTTATCCCCACACAAAAATGAGCCCTAAAAAAACAATCACGATTTCTCAATGCCAAGAATTCTTCGAATCTTTGATTCCTTCAAATCAAACTTCATTTATCTTTTCAGTTGAGAAGAAGTTCAACTGTTAATTAATTTAATTGGGAAATAATTGATCGACATTTTTTCAAATTAAAAGAATAATCCTTTGATTTGTTTTGTTGAATACAAATCCGCCAAAAGTGGATAAATAACTGTATAAACAGATTCGTTGATATAATCACGACGATGAACTCTTCATTTCTTTTCTCATATTTTTGACAACAAGAAAATCCTTTTTCGGATCGTGTCTCGCATGATTTAAGAATGATTCAAAATTCGAATCGTTCCTTCCTTTGGGATCATAAACTTTATCGTGAGTTATACAACGTGAATTATCGCCGCGCTATTTCGAATGAGCGTGATCAAATTGGAAAATGGTGCTCGGGAATTTCCCAGAGTTCTAACTGCGTTTCATATGCACTCGCGAATGCGAGTAATCAATTTTACGACTCCATGAGAATTCGCATATGCGACCAGCAGTCTCAACTTACACGGTTTTTATTAAAACTCGTGTGAATAACGTTGGAAAAAATACAAAATACCGAGATTATTCTTGAAATCAATTTGAAAAAACTTCGTTGACACTCTCAGCACGAATTTCATAGTATCGAACACAATCCTCAAGCTTATAGCAGAAACGTACGTTTGCATTCTCGAAGGAGCTCTCACTCGGGTCTCGAGACCTACTTTTGACTTGCCACTGATCTTGACCCGACTTTGGCCGGATCTTCAACCATGGGGATACGAAAACGAAGTTACAAAGTTTAAGTTCGGTTCATACTGTGAGAAAAAATGACAATTTTAAAAGAACAAGTAATTTTTTTTAATTTTCCTAATGATCGACAATTTTCGCCAGATTTTACGTGATCGCCAATTGGAGGAGACTCAGTCTCAGCACTTTTCGTTTCTTTCATTTAAAAATAAATTTGTTAGTTTTTTCTCAATATTTGTAAAAAAATTAGTTCCGTCACAAAAATATGAAAATAAAACTTGAAGAAAGTCGCGACGAATGAAGGTTTGGAACGATTCATGAATGACAACGGCTCTCAACGATGCTTCGTCGTTGTTGATGTATAGAAATAAAAGCGAGAGTAACGAACTCACGTGGAATTTAAAATCCTAATAATTATACGTGCTTGCTTTATGGAAGTATGAAAATAACCTTTCTCCGTGGGAAATAATGAATCGTTGTTTACCTACAATGGCCGAAGGTACTTTTATCGTCGGCACCTGGATAATCCAGTTATGAGTCTATCAGTAGCTCGGCATCGCGATGCCCAAGGCTTTTCTCATTTCGCTTTTCGATCTTTGCCAGCGTGGAATTATCGCGCAAGGTTGCTCAAACGGTTTAGAAACTGTCCGTTGACTCACGCGATCGTACCTAATTCATCCGTACAAACGTGAAGAAAATTCGCAACATTCTAACCGAAATGTTACAATGCAAGGGAAACAGTACGCGAAATGATTGCGGCACATTTGCGATTAAAGCAAAACCAGCAGCATATTATGTATTTTTTTCAGTATTTTTACAGCAATAAAAATTAGAACTAAAGTGCGTTAACGATACGAAATAAAAATAACAATGGTCACAGCACAGTCGACACTTGAAAAAATTCATTTGGTGTTCCAACAAATTTTATTGCTCCTTCAAAACAAATGATGACGATAAAAAATCAAATTCTTTAGTTCAGCAAAACTTTTGTTACAACCAACAAATGCGGTGCTGGAATCAAGCGAATAAAAATTTGCTCAATTTTTCAATTAAAATGAATGAAAAAATCAAACGCTCGTTCAGGATGACGAATTTCATTCCGTTCGCTAAGATTTTTCAATCCCACAAAGATTTGGTTGAATCAGCAAATTTCTATTCTCCGTAGACGCGTTGAAAAAAAGCAGGATATTATTGACGTTCACTGACGACCTTTACACGCAATTTTAACACTCCGATAACGAGTATGTCTCAACGCTATAAAAATCTTTCCATTGTGCTTTTTTTTCTATGCTTTGCTCCGTGACATAAAGCACGACCTTGTTTCCATCGCTAGATTTTCCGGACGTTATTATAGGAGCCGAGAGTACCGTGAGTTATTAACGCAACGCTCATTATCCGTCGACCTGTGCGAGCATAGTCATAAAAACCACAATTTACGAGAATCTCGATAGTTACAGCATCTTTTTAACGATCTAATTCTCTCCATTTTTTCCAACAAACAACGCCAAATCACTACCCGACGAACTCTAACCTTGAGGGAAGAATCTTCGGTCACTTATTTCATTACTCGACGTCAAAATAATTGAGCTCGTGACACTCGCGATGAAAACGAGCGAGATTATCGAGGCTTCCACGAATTTCTTCCGAGTATCATGTCCCTGTTTTTAATTAATTCCACCGTTGAGCTATTACGTGAATATAAATACTTTTTCACTTTCGCGACTCAACGTTGCGAATAAGACGAGCAATTCCAACGCAAATTCTCAAGAATAAATTGGGACGAATAAACTCACGTAAATTGACAAATTTCCGGAGTACTTTTCGGAGCAACTCTCTGCGCAATTCCTACAAATAAGCTTTACGGTTAATGTCTGTGAGAATCAAATCATTCCCAGGAGCGATTTTTGTGACCGGTTACGCGTTTATTCTAAAATGATATTTTCAATAATGAATTTTGAAGAATCGATCGATTATGCTAATCGTTTTTGTTCCTCCGTTTCTAATGCGATCTTAAAATGCACTTGATACGTAAAATTCATTTTTCCACCGGCATTTCCATCAAAATCTTTGATTGCTCAATGAAAAAATGAAAAAGTGCGTTCCACCGAGTGATGTCACGCCCGTGCGAAAGTGCGTGGTGCCGGTACTCGGTGACGCGTGTATTATTGTTATTTCCGCGATGGCCAACGGGCTCCTCAAACCTCGTGTAGTGGGGATCTGATATTGCTACGCGAGAGAGTCCTCGTCGCGAAGCAAAAGTCTCGCGGGTTTCCCGAGTCCCTCATTCAGTTTTGTTTAGCCACGGTCACAGAACGTTTCTATTCCGTGTGCCACAACATTTTCATTAAATTTTCGAAAGTAATCAAACGCTGGGAAAATCCGATAAAAGTTGGCTTTGCTGTTCGTACTCGGATCATCTTGGTGAGTCTCATCGATCAATTTCATTGAACAATTTTAAAGGGCCTATGGAAAAAATTCAACTCGTGAAAAATCGTCCTTTCATCGGCATTCGGCCTGATTATTTCGTTCGTTATTTTATCGACCTTCTCCTTCGACCACGGTGTTAGAATTCGATGAAAATCACTGATTTTTGGTCGGTTTATTTGGTAGAGGGAGAAAAAAACTTCGGTAATTAACGTACTCGTGAAACGAGTAAAATTTCGGATTCGCTTCTGTAAATTCGATTAAAGAAGAGTGAATAAATGGGTCAGCCTTCGGACGTATCTGTTTTGTTATCACGGTGGCTCACGAGAAATTTCGTAAATTTCATGTCGTCCGGCCACGTCGAAGGTCCTTTTATTTTAAGGGAATTCAGGCCACTCGTGATAGTGCAAATTTTTTTAGAAAGTCCCGAAAGAGGGTTACGAGCGGTGGAGAAAAATTTCTTTATTTGTTCTCGTTTAGCGTTCAAATTCAAGCCCCATATTTTTATTGCACACTAAATATGCGATTAAATAATTATTTCTTCGCGTGTTATTTCCCGCGGGTTAAGAAAAAAGCTCAATTCGATTCGTCAGCTACTTCAATTTCAAGTAAGAAAGCCGGACCCAGTGACGTCAGCGTGCATTCTGGTTACTTTCACTTCTTCCATCCTCTCCTTGACGAAGACGATGAGACAAAGATTTTTTCCTCTCGCTTGAACCTCGTCGCACGAATACGAGGAATGTACTGACGAAAAAGGTTTTATAATTCACGGTGCCATCTTTCGACGCTACTAGGGAGGAGAATCTTTTCGGAAATTCCGCAATCCTCTATTCGATTCAGAAACAAAACTCGTCGGGACGACGACGTGATCGATTCCTTCGACTATGACCTCGAATTTTTAATGTCTCACGTGGCTCGACTCTCCTGAGCACGATTTCGACGTGTTTATTACTGTTTGATGATTTTCCGTACTCAAGTTTTTTCCGTACTCAAAACTTATAAAATACAGATTTTATAAAACTTCTTACGTTTTGATTTTAGAGGAAAATGTTAAAAAATAGAATTTATCAAAATTGCGTACATTTTCATCTGCTTTTTGATCCCCTGACGTTCCTCCTCGTTGCTAAAACTCTGTTCGAATCTTCCTTGCATCGATTCATCGTCTCTCCTCTCATCGTCAAATTGTTTCCGAACACAATCACACTTTTCTAATCGATATTCAGCTCCTCGATCTCGTGTTGCAACGCAATCGACCAACATGGAATCAAATTACAAATCGATCGTGTGGCAAATTCTTGCCAAAGAAAAAAAACTCGTACGACAACGAATCCTCGAAAGTCGTACACGCAGCCCGATCGAGAAACGCTACTTGCTGTGGACGCGTGTAAAAAGAGAGGAAATGAAAAATGCGTTGTACAACGAGCCGGACTAACACGTAAAATCGAGACGCTTTCTCCAGAGGCGAGAAAGACTTTTTCTTTTTGGAAGAGTTGCCTTCATTCACGAGAGGCTTTTTGTGATCTTAAAATTTATTTGTGCGTTAGCGTTTGTATAGTAACCTAACGAAAGAACGAAATTTCAGAACGAAAACTCGTCAGCTCTCGAAAAATGTTTTGACGGCGAGGAACAACCCGCCGTTTCCTTTACGATCGATTTTATAAAAAATAAAAACTCACCATGGATTACGACCGTTTTGATAATGTCTATAAAGTAGTAATTCGAGCTCGTAGAACAATGATCGGTCGTTGTTATTGTTAATGGCAAAAATCGAAACAAAATTACCGGCCATAAAATAACATCGGAACGACCAACCAATAGGAAAATTCTCTTTTTTCTGCTGACGTTTTCTCTACTTTTCTTTGACGAATGCGGAAAGCGGAAAAAATGGTGGAGCTCGTGCGTAAATTTTTTTCCCCGAGAGCGCATTGCAGACGTAGAAATCTCTCGTGAGAGGGACCATGCGGAAAATGATTACACGTGTCTGTACGTTCTACAATTGCGATATGTTTGCACGTTTGGCACAAAATTGCGCTAAATTTTTCCGCACAGAAATCAGACACAGTGATACGTCGGAACTCGTGTAACTTATTATGCAAATAGCAATTTCAATGGCGAGTAGCTTTTCTCCATCAGTCCAATCGAAAAAGGATATTGGAACAAGTTGCACGCTCGATAATTAAAGGAAATTAAGATTACAAAATGTTGGCTATGAAAGTCTCGAAGTCGAAGTACTATTTTAATGAACGAGTCCAAAAAACAATCTGCAAGAGTGAGACCTTTTTGAAAAAGAATTTTATTCATTTAACGAACAAAAAATCGTCACACTTTCTACTTGTGCGCCGAAACCGATCTTAAAATGCTGCTTTCCTTCATTAATTTCATTTGTTCAATGTTTTCGGTAATGAAAAAATTTGTATTTTGTATCATTGCAGAAAATGTCTCCCCTCACGATCGTCCTACTAGTCGGCTGCTACGTCGCCTCGTCTTCGGCCCAATGTTTGACCGGGAACGATAGTCCGGCGTTGATGAATCCGGATTCAAAGAACATGATGACTAATGCTCGTATCGGTTTCGCCTTGGATGCATTGAGAAAAGCATCCCTCATCGAGCCAGATGACAATTTGTTCTTCAGTCCCCACAGCATTCATCAGGCGATCACACTCGCCTATTTTGGTGCGCGGGGCACGACCGAGTCGTCGTTGAAAAAGGCACTGCACATACCGGAGGAGCTCTCCAAGGTCGATGTCCAGAGATCTTATAGCTTGGAAAAGTCGTTGCATCAACAGAAAAAGGAGCAGGTGAGCTCGTTGTTCAAATTAAAAAAACACTCAAGAGAAATAAAAGGTTAAACGATTGATAAATTTTCGTTTTGTTTCTACAGGGAACAGAGCCGACGAGTTACGAGTACAACAGTGCTAACCGTTTGTGGATTAGCCAGACGAAAAAAGTACGCGAGTGCATGTTGGATTTGTTCAGTAACGAACTTGAGAAAACCGATTTCGCCGCCGATCCACTAGCCGCACGCAATCGCATCAACGAGTGGGTCAGCAATACGACCAAGGGTCACATAAAGGACCTTCTTCCAGTCGATGGGGTGAGCGCCGATACCGATCTCGTACTTGCCAATGCCGTTTATTTCAAAGGACTCTGGACTAGTCGTTTCGACAAAACTAATTCCAAACGTGACATTTTCTACGGAACTACGAGCAATCTCGTAACCTTCATGCGTCAAAAGGGAACCTTCAATCACAGTAAGATATTACGTTGAAATTCATTATTCTGCATAATCAAGTTTGGGAAACTCATTGATCGGCATTGCTCCGCACGGAGAGAATTAAATTTTTTAAATTACCGTCCGGTAACGATAGTGCGGTGACGAGCTGCAATTCGTGATATTATGATGGGGAGAATATTGAATTTTCCTGTACATTAAGGTAACTCTATCGCTTCGGTCTAGTCGAACCACTGCTAATAGTTGAGACTCGTAGTATAATCAATATTACTGATACATGGGAAAAAATTATTTCTATTAAGTCAAATTCCTTTATATTAATGTTCGAACTGAATTATAATAATGAAAAAAAAGTCAGTCCAACGATTCGCGTAGTATCCCAAGATTTACCTTTGGCAACACCGGTTCTCTCCGTCTTTTTCTACTCGACCACTCGTGAGTGTTTAACCTCTTTTCCGTTGATCTGCCAAATTGAGGTTAGGACTACACTCAGCTGCTGCCTTGCTGTCACGTCTCTTTATCGTAGCGAGTTGTAGAAGATCCAATGCCGGAAGTTCAAATTAAGCTTAGTATTCCATAAAAAATAGGCTGAAAAATGCAACTTTTATTAGGAGTATTAGATTACTGCGCAAGGGTTAAGAATTGCAGTTTTTTTCCAGAATTTTATGGACTTTTATGCAAATATACCCTTTTAAAGCAACCGGAAGTTAAGCTTTTGGATGCCGTTTTGAAAAACACCCAATTTTAATAATCAATTTTTCTGAAATCAGGTTGATAACCGACCCTGAAATTTTACACAGTCCTTCATTAAAAGTTTAAATACAGCATATGGAATGTTTTTTTATTTTATTTTATGAACTGAGCCTGGTAATAGAGTTACCTTAAATAATATTCATTTTTCAAAGTATAGGCACTTTTACCGGAGTACTAAAATTACTAAAATTAGTTTAATTATAGTCGTCGCTATATCGGCCAATTTCCCCATTTTTTTAATATACTCAGCCCTTCGTTGGAGTGGGTAAATCACCGATTTAGTGCGTGCTACGGAATGCGGAAGTGAGTGATCGATACCTACATTGGGGCGAAGACATATTTGCAATATTTACTATTATAAAACTGAAAATTCCCCAAAATATTTAAAATTTTACAGTGCGTTACGGGAATTAATTTTTTTTTGTTAACTTGTCCCCGCAGTCAAACACATCCGGTAAATTTTACAGTGAATTTCACGCTAAATATTATCGTTTAATTCTCTCCGTGCAACTACAATTAAAGGAGATTTATTATCGTTGATGAATTAGGGTGGGAATCGATTATTTGTAGACACTGATTGGTCGGTTTCAAGTTTATTTTGAAGCAAAAAAAAATTCAGGTTGATTGGAAAAGCACTGAGTAAAATGAATTTTCTTTCGATCTTCAGTTATTTCGGAGCAGCTCGGAGCCCACATCCTGCAGTTGCCGTACAAGGGTGACGACATTTCCATGTTCATTTTGTTGCCACCATTCGCGATGTCGAGATCTCTCAATGAGTCTGGAAAGCAGCAAAATTCAACGATCGATCGCGACGGTATTCATCAGTTGATCGAAAGAATAACGAAAACGAAGGCAGGAACTGAGGAACTTCTGCAGAATTTGAACGACGGTATGCCACCGAGGGAAGTCGAAGTTTCGTTGCCACGATTCACCATCGAGAAGGAACTTCAACTCGCGCCCCTTCTCCATGCTCTTGGAGCTGGCGACCTCGTCACAGCTGACAAAGCCGATCTCCGCGGTTTCCTCGCTGACGGTGAAGGAAATTTGCATCTCGGCGATGCCGTGCATCGCGCCAAAGTCGACGTTAACGAGGAAGGAACAACGGCAGCCGCCGCAACTGCTCTCTTCAGTTTTCGTTCGAGCAGACCCGCTGAACCTGAAGTTTTCAACGCCAATCATCCCTTCCTCTACATAATCTACGATCGGACCAATCGGGAAATTCTATTCACAGGCGTTTACAGAACTCCGACAACTCCGAGCGAACCTGAGAGTTCGTAATCGGTTACGCGCCGCCTATACGATCCCCTCAATTTGAATTCTCCTCCGTTTGAGCTGGTTCTCGTGCGATTTTCAATTTATGAGAGTGCATTTTCATGCGCATGTTCAAAATTCTATCCAAATCATCGTCTTTTATAAATCTTAATGTTTCTCAAACAAAAACGAAGCTTCTGTGGCGTAACAGTTCTAAAAACATATTTAAAATCACTATTGTCGATTGAAAATGTTTTTCATCAATATTTGTATTATTCAACTGCTCTGTTTCTTATGTGAAAATGATAAAGTACTTTTGAGCAGCACGTAAAAACTTAGTTTTTTTGTATTTTTACTCTCACGATGCAAATTTTAATATAATTTGTGAAAACTCAAGTTGAAAGCCACATTTTTCGTTGAAAAATTGATTTTTATTGTACAAAGTTTACAAAATCACTATCACGAAAGATTATTTTGAAAAATTGGCCCATTCGAACAAATGTAGCCAAGAGTTTTCATGAACGTAGAGCTTAAAAGCTCGATTATCGAATATTGCAGCACGAGAACTAACTTCGCAATTTTTTTATTCAATACTGACTCGCGCCGTCGCCCCTTAGTTCCTCAATTGTTTTTCGTGCTTCGTATCAACCTTTGCACAATCTTCAACTCTCTGAAGTTCTCTTCTTGTGTTCGATATTACGAGTGGGCGATTGAAATTTGTAAGTTTCGAAAAAATCTCATCGAAGAAACGTTGATGTCGATAGCGAATGGAAGTTTTGAACAATTTTCTTACTCTTTCCATGACAAATTTTGAAACATAAACAAATCGAGTTAATCTCATTTTCTCTTGAATGTTATTCGAGGGGGAAAGTTACTCGTGCTATGCACTTAAAAATACTTTAGCCTAGAAATCCTCGTCGGGTTTATTTTATGTTCGACCTTCATAAAAACACACAAACTGTGACAACGGATTTAGAGATACTCGACGTTAAAAAATTTCCCGTCGATCGATCTGGCTAATGCGAGATGAAAAAGATCGATCGATCTGTAAAAATAACCGTCAATTTAGGCCTGAAAACTCAAACTTACCAATAATGTAGTTTTTATTTATTTTGTACGACTATGAATGAGTAAAGCCAGAGTACATTACGTTCTTTATTCATGTTTCTTATATTGCGTTAAAAAAACAAACAATTGGAATGTTGGTCCAAAAGTTCAGTCCAGCGATTTGCTTTTCTAGATTGAAGAAATCTAGAAAAGCCGAAGAGCTTTTCTAGATTTCCCTAGATTGTCCCTAGAACGAACCGAAGAGGTTCTTTTTCTAGGGACAAACTTTCCATGGACAAAAAAATCCCCAAGGAGGACAAAGAAAACTTTCGAACTGAAACTTCGTTGTATTTCTTTGACATTTTTTCCTCCAAAGTGTGAATGGTAAACCACAAGATCAGCCACCAGAGTCACCGCTTTCGTACTTCTCCAGTAGTTTAAAACGCTAGTGCTTATCCGCGTAGTGGAAAAACCACAACTTCAACCTTCCCTCGGGTATATCCGAGAGAAACTTTCACGTTACTGTAAAAACTGTTTTTTTGATATTCAGATATTGAACGAAAAATTCAATCAGACAAGGAAAACATATTTGTAGGTACGAGAGGCTTCAGGAAGGGGAAAACAAAGATGACAAATCTTCGATTGGGTTTTTGTCCATAATTTATGAAAAATTCGTTTCGACTTTTCTCATCGTTCATTTTCTTTTTTTTTCAAGATCTTCAGGAAGTTATGAAGAGATTTTTCTCTGGATCGCATTTGATTCGGTTCTTAAGCATTCTGCACTCCGAAAGAAAACGGTTTTTCCTCCGACACTCAGATAACGCGGCCTTTTGAAGAACCTTTTTATGCGTATTAGTTCTGATGAACGAAAATATGAATTTATGTATGGAAAAAAAAACACAGAATTGTAAAATGAAACGGTGTTGCGTCGCGCCGGGATACCTACTTGCTGCGCATATGAATACGGTATCGTGCTCACTTTAAACATTTTCGGCTCACGGCAGCTTGTCACGCGAATGAATACCTCATCGCCGGGAGAGAATGATAAAGATCGGGGTCAATCGAGATCGCGAATGGAGCTCCTCCTTGTGGCTCCATCCTTGCGCCGGAGTTTTATATTTCACAAAGTGAGGACGAAATGAGTCATGGGATGGGGGAAATGAAATTTACTTGCGGAAGAAAATTCGTAATTTTTCCAACGAAATTAGTAGGAGATTTTGATTTCTCAAGTCGCATTTCTCGAGCTAGCTCAAAACTGAACGAAGCTCTTCTTCTCAACTAAAACACAGTTGCAGAGTTTTTGTTTCTTCGACAAACCAAAAAAAAGTTGGCCGTAAATATTAACGATTTTTGCTGAATCTGCAAAAACTCGTTTCTTCGGTATTCTATCATTGAATTATCCGAGTTGCCCCAATTATCGTCACGTAGATTCGATACTGTCGTTTATTACTATCATTATCTGGTGGTAAAGTCGCGGGTTGTGCTCCAGGAACGAGGAATGATTCCAAAAAAAGTCAGGCATCGTTTCCTCGAGCTGACAAACACGAAAAGAAGGAGAGAGCAGGATTTCCGGGTGGATGCGTTAGACCCTCGAGGGCTCCCCTCAATGCGGTCGAACAATCGCGTCATTTCCGGTAACGTTAAGTATACACTTGAATACCGAATAAATCTAGCTTGAATTTGCTCACAGTTTTTCCAACAAACCAGCCAATAAAGTTGTCCGAACGAGTAAAAACCACATTCATTATTGTTTTTTTTTTCACACAAACGTTTCGCTAGAAAAAAACAAAGCGAATAATCCGCTCGCTCGGTTAAATAAAATTGAATCAAACGGCGAATGCAGGTGATAAAAATGCCTGATAAGATCAGCGATCACCATAATCCCCACTAAAATTCATGTTGTTCAAAAACATAAGTGCGGAGTTAGGAAAACGTTTGATCGTGATCGAACAAAAGTATGAATATTATCGGTGAATATTGACTGGTATATGGGAGTGCAACCGAGTCGAAGGACGATCGTGAGCCAGATATCGCAGGATCGTTTTTTCCGTCTGAATGTTTTTCTCCTTTTTCAAGTTGTTTCTATTTTGTTTTCTTTTTCCACGCAATATCACACGATTCTACGTACGTATGAAGCTGCCGAGTTTAATAGGTGAATGTACCCGTATTGTAAATGAGTTCGCGTCGTGTATATCGCGCGATTATATTTTTCAGCGTCTTGTAACGCGCACACTTTTCCGTCCGTTTCTTTTCGCGTCTCGCGTCGTCTTTCTTTCTCTCGCTTACTCGAGTTATCCATTAATTATAATAATCCGTGTGACGGGTATCGCGATAGTGCTGATACGCGCTTGTACGTATAGTGTCATATCTTCGCAATGCGCCGCGACGCCTTACAAGAGAATATACACGTATGTATCGGTATGTATGACGGACAAGCGCGCGCATATCGAAGACATTGCGAATGCTGCTTGTCCGTGCATAATGGTCTGTGACCCCTTCGAATATGTGTGTTGTCTCGCGCGGCCCGCGGGACCGCTACATTCTCGTAATAATCCAACGACATGAATTCTCGACCACCCACAATCGAACAAAGCGTTCTGAGAGTCATAAGGGGCTGAGAAGCATCGAAATACTTGAGCGAAGGCGACGTTTAATCGGGGAAAAATATGGGCTTGTGCGAGGAAAAAGAACCGGCGAACGGGGGGGCTCTGTTCTGCCAGCGCATAATTGTAGACGTTCGTATATTTTTCAATAGAACATTCATTTTTTCATAGCACGATTATTTCTCACCCACACGATCGAGCGGAGCGGCGAGCCAGCACGGCCGCTGCGCGATCGTATCCGCTCGATAGTATCGCGGATTCCCTCGATTTTTTCCTTCCTCCCGGAATAAGATGCGTCGCTACGAAAAAAATCTCGTGGAGCGCGTACCAGCTGGGGGCGAAAAGAAGTATAAAAAATTGATGGAAAACAACGAAGCGACACCAACGTCATAAGCCTCGGCCCCGCTCCGCGCGACCGTACGACGCGACAACCGCACACGTAAACTCTCGCTAACGGCAATAATAAATCAAATTAACCGTGCGTACAATGAGATTGCGATCTCGCGTGTCCGCGTTCAATGTAATCGAGTTAAAACGCACTTTAAAGGTGACTCTCGCGGCAAACGAGCCGGACAAAATCCTCCCCGAGATCGCGCAATATCAATTCTCCCCGTACACCAAATGTATAAACACGCACCTGACGCGTACACGTTTTTTCACATGAATCTTTGCGCACGCTTTATCGATTACGAATTGACGATACAAACGGTTCCGAGATACAATCCACGGACTCTCTCTCCGAAGGCTGCGCGCACAGATACTTCCACCGTCTCGAAAAGAGTTGCCAATAATTCGTTAAACAGTTATTTTCCAAGCGTGAATGTTGTGTCAGAAAGATAGGATGAAAGAAAAAGAGAGAGAAAAGAGGAAAAAAAGGAGAGACGAGACTGTATTACGTGTACAGTTACGGTAATCGATGTGCACAATTATAACTCACGAGCAAGCTCGGATAAACTTATTATCATGAATTCATAAGATTCGTCCTTGTCGATTGTTAGATACATAAGATCCGAGGATGTGTACAAGTGTGCGTAAAGTTACACGGGAGTGTATGCACGTAATATGCGAATTTTATGCAGAATGCTTACCGCGAATTATTCGATATGTATCTTAAATGGTTTTTTTAACGATTTACAAATTCTTATATTTATATCCGTCGGTGTATATCTCGTACAGTTGCTTCCGCGGATTCGCGATACGTTAAAGGTGGTGCGTACGCGCGCAACGGAAAATAGAGAGCTCTCGCTTGAAAAGTCGCTCCTCATATTCGCGCGCATTCGAATCCTGGAAAGTCATGCGAGCTGCGATGATGATGCTGTGAATCTTCCCCGAGGGGCCTCCCTAACTCTTCTTGCCACACACATACACACACACACACGACGCAAACGCTTCATTATAATCTCTAACGAGAGAATCGGGAGAGAGGAGGAGATGCTTTAAGTACGACGTCAGGCTGCAGCATAAAATACCTACTTGTCGTGGTCGTAGATCGTATTTTATAGCTTATATATTATCGTATTTGGATGTGGAAGCGAGTCGGTGCAAACTCGGAGCGTTCGTTTGACTCGCAATTTGCAGAGGATTTTAAAAAATTTCAGAACGCTTGTTTCTTTCTCCTCTTAATGCGAAGTAACCATTGGTTTCGACAGATTTAACGTTATTGAAGTAGAACTCTCATGGGTATGAAAACAGTCGCTCATATTGCTACTGATATTTCGGTTTTTTGTTGGGGCATAGCATATAAACATGGAAGCGTGCTTTTGTACGTGTGAGTGCGCGCGTGCATTTAGCAAGTGACTTCGGGAGACGGTGAGAGCTGCATCCGCAATCTCGTTAAAAAGTAACCAGCCCAGATTCCTCGAATGGATAGTCCAGGTCAGGCGACGAGCCGCGTCAAAAACAATTATTTTTCAGAAAATGCGTGCGCTGAAAAAAGAAACACACACAAATAAAGAAACGAGGGACAGAGAGAAAGAGCAGAGCCGAGCAATTCGCGTTAGCTTTTTCATCTTGTGCGTGGTACATTTGAGAAGTTGCAGCTTCAGCAAAACACGCATATCGCACCGCTTCCAATCAGCGAGAAAATAAAATTACTGAAATACTTGAAACGTCTTGAATTCGTTATATTCGTAACTGCGGAATCTGTTTTTATTCAATAATTTTATATGATTTGTGGTTTTGACTTTGGAAATAAAAGGATTGAAAAACGTTGGAAATTATGTTTATTCGATTGGAGTGATTTTACACTTATAATGCTAGCTCCGCACCCTCGAATTCTTCGACCGCGTGCAATGCTTTTTTACTTCGCTTACAGAAAGGAAATGATTGAAAAGCGTGGAAAATCGAGCAATTTTTTCTTTCAACTCGAGTAATTCTCACTCTGACCCCGCAAGCTTGAAATCTCCAACTAAGAATTCCTCCTCGTTGTTTTATTCTGTATCCTGCGATCTTACAAATGGAGGCAGCATTGAAAAAACCGAAAAACGTGAGATCATAAAGCTGGAGTTGAAAAGGAGTGATCCCCGCCGCGTTCGCGGCGTGTGTACGCCGAAAAATGGAGAAGAAAGAGTTGAAAGAGAGGAAGAAGCCTTTTGTCATTGTGCATTGCGAGAGTTCACGCTCGTTAATAGCTATTTAACTCATCAGCTATCCTCCAGACGTATTTTTAATGTCCATCACCGTCGTTCTCGGTGTCGTCTTCGTCGTTGAATCGCATGATGTCCGGAGCCACCATAGAAAAAAAAATCAGAAAAAAAACACTAATAATAATAATAATAAAAATTTGCCGAGGCTCGAAAGATCCTCGTGGCGTGCTTCGAATTTTCTGGTAAGCCATAAAGCACACAAGTGCCTTTACGTGTACGTAACATCAGCAGGAATAACGTGTGTACGTGGCTCATACGCTGGTATTAAATGAACGAGAGCCAAAAGCAACAAAAGCTCGCGCGCACAGCATCCGAGAGAGCTCCGTTATTAATTCTTAATTGTTATTAATTGTTGTCCAGCGAATCCTTCCCCGCACACCTTCCTCCTCTCCCTATCATTTTACCTTTTCTGTGTTCAATCCTCTCTCGCCCCTTAAATATATTCTCTGTTTATACACTCTGTATCGAGCATGTTTTATGTACGCGTGTGAGTATATGTATATTTGAAGGGGGCGGAGGTAAGAAGTCGAGAGCCCGATACGAGCAACGCGGAATGCGCGCATCAGTTTCTTTGGGATAAGGAATTCTCTTGACCCTTGCGGGCAACTCGGACCCGTTAACATTTTTATTTTATTCGTCGCGGTTTCTTCTCTATAGACACACGTTTTGTAATTCCACATTGAACGCGAGAGACTCCCTCGTGCTCGCAGGAATTTCGTTTTCACCTAAGAATTCAATCACTCTGCTTAGTTATATGAAGATTTTACCGTTATCACTTTTTCTAGGGCAGCGGCCATCTTTTTTATTTCTTCTACACCTCTCGATATTGAGAATTTCGTGCTCCACCTCCTCCGACTCAACAATTTATTGTATTCTTCGAAAAAGTCTCCGACCATCCGATCGGCAGTGAACCATTTTTTATCTTTCTTCCAGCCGAGACTGATCACTCACTTTTTTCGGATATAATACACGTTACAGTTTATATTTAGCCGTCGTATTCATCAAGAATCGTTGCGGTACAACATTACGCGCAAAACTGCATTTCAACGAGAGAAACTTCTATTGAAAATGATCTCTAGGACTCAGCGGAGCGAGGTTCTTTGAACGTACTCGCGCGAGAGAATCTTAAGCGTGTCTCTTGAAATTTGCGAGAGCATTCTCTCATTGACCTGACTTGGACGATTTATTTTGCTAGCGAAGCGCATGGAATCAACGAGCACCTTAAATTTCTCCACTTGAATTTTATCGACTCACCGAAATTCTGCTCGACAAAATATCCGATGATTTCTCAATCAGTGATAACGACCTGTCACTTGTACGATGATACAAACACTACAAAATAAAATAAGTAATCTACAAGGACCCTCGCAATCCTTGTAGCCTTTCCAGAATTGCTTGAGAAAAATTCGTGAATAATTTAAAAAAACTCTTCTTTGTCATGCGGTGCCAGTATCCAAACATTCTGGGACTCGTGCAAAATTATCACGTCACAACAGCTGACTCCGAATGAACTAATCAGCAGAAACCGAGCTGAAACGTGGCAATTGTTAGGAACGTGATCAGCTTTCCATTGACAGACACGCGAATCTTTAAAAATGAATATCACCTCCCCTCCCCCTCCATCAAGTAGCACACAAATGGTTTGTTCTTCTTTGTTCGATTCGTATATAAAAGTGAAACATAAAAATGGAATCAACAACCGCCGAAATGAACCTTCGTGTGCCAATCGGTTATTACATTTTCAACGTTTATTTCGGTACGTGATAATTATCATAGAAACTTGGAAAATTAATCGGTTAAGGTTTTGAAGAACATCGCCATACATTTTTCTCAGGCTTTTTTGCTAGAAGTGTGATACTTGGTGAAAGAGAATGGGTCCCTAACCACGATGGAGGCCCAAAAGATCAGGTCACTGGAATTGAACATCATGGCGAAATACTTGAAGCACTTGCACTCAAATTAGATCAAAGCGTAAACCGTGCTGACGAAAGGATTTTGTTTTATCTTTACACCAAGCATAATCCAAAAGATCCTCAAGTCCTTAAGTTCAATTCGTTGGAATCTTTCCGGACAAGCTGGTTCGAAGGAGACCATTCTACAGTTTTCATAACTCATGGATTCTTAAATACCGCCAATTCCGAAGCTGTCACGAGTGTTCGCGATGGTAAGTTTTCCTTGTGGATGCCAACCCTTTTTGGATTGTTTACGTTTTGAATTATTGAGGGAGTCAACGCTCGTCGACGAGAAAGATTTTTTAGAGACTTTCCTTTGCGTCGATCTCGAAACTGTTAGGACACAACTTCCGTTCTCTCGTAGACATAAATTTCCCACTTATTAATTTATGTTATTTGGAAGTTATTTTTAGAGCCATATAAAAAGTTGTCGCAAAAGCAACGAAAAAATTGTTGGGACATCCGCGAAGGTAAATCGATTTTCTTGAAAATAATTTCGATGAAATTCTTTCAAAGTAGAATCCGAAAACGTTGTTTAGACAGCTGCATTTCAGTAAAATATTGACAATAGTACAACACCGCCTTTCCCAATGTGTGGAGAATGATTTTTTCGAAAACGCACGATCAAAAAACGTATACTCGATCACAATTTTTGTACCGGTTCCCAACAATCAGAATGTTGAACAAACTGAACGATTATTCCGTCCAAGTGGGACTTAATTTTCTATTGTGATTTTTGATTGTCAGCATACCTAAACGGCACGGAAGAGCTTAACGTGATAACGGTCGATTGGAGCGCGTACAGTATATCTTTTTATAGCAGTGCATGCGGTAAGGTGGAATCGATAGGAAGCGATATTGCACGAATGATCAATTTTATGAAAAGCTATACGGAATTAAAACTTTATTTAACTACGCTCGTTGGTCATTCACTGGGTGCGCATATAATGGGAGTTGCTGGAAGGGAAGTAACCGGCGGCAAGGTCAACCAAATTTTCGGTAAATTATTGCTGAATTATCTTTAGTTTAAGATATTTTTGGAGGATACGAAAACTCGGTTTTATGTATGTTTCGTCAACAGTATTTGATTTTTTAAAATAAAATTCCAATTCAGCTTTAGATCCAGCTGGCCCTGGCTTCGAAGGAAAGAATTCCAGCAGTCAACTGTCACCACGGGATGCGAGAAACGTCCAAGTGATCCATACGTGTGGTAACGCGTTAGGTTATCGAGGACGTCTTGGCGATGCAGACTTTTATCCCAACGGTGGGTTGAGCCAACCGGGTTGTGCTCTCGGTGACAGCATTTTCAATGGAGCTTGCTCTCATGGTCGTTCTTTCTGGTACTTCGCCGAATCACTCAATTCTCCGACAGGCTTCCAAGCCATAAAATGTAGAAGTGGTGAAAACCCTCACAAAGGCCAGTGTAGAGGCAAAGCTCGTTTGATGGGTGGACGCTCCAATACGATCAACGTCACTGGCGTTTCCTACCTCAAAACCCATGACACTCCACCTTACGCAGTTTTATTGCAACCAAAGTAAAATAAAAATTGAAAAAAATGTATCGGCTCGCACCGGTATCGAACTGGATCGACTCAATCACCGGAGACCAACGATTTTGCTCGAGAAACTGGGAACATTCGCTTCCTCTTTATTTCCTCCAATAAAATAATTTTTTTAGCCTCGAGTATGAAATTGTGTGAACTATGATTGTAAGGATGAATAAACGAACTGAATTATGAGAATTATATTGTAGTTGCACGAATTACGTCGGCCGCCCCAACGCTTCGTTCAACAAGTTCATTTCTAAGTTCTCAGTGGTTTCAATAGATTTTTTAAAATGCCTGTATTTCCTATTTCTTTTGTGGTTAACGAACCGTGGATTAAGATTTTTGTTTTTAAGGACATAGAAAATAAGCATGGGGATTCAGTTTTTGGACACAACAGTAGACGAAAGACCATATGTAAACCAATACATGTAGCTTAATCGCTTAGGGTGCCCACTTTGCCCCACATTCCCTTACACGATTCAAAATAATATGGCCAATATTTAGTTGTTTTGAATTCACTCTATTTTTTCTTTCCAACTATTTTTAATGACTATACAGATTAATGAAGAAAAAAATTAAATTGTTAGAAAAAAAGTGAAGAAAAAAAATTAGAATGTGTTCCAAAAAAGTCAATTTCTATATAAAAAAATTTTAAAAATATTATCTTTTAAAAAAATATTATATTCAAAAGAAAATATTATCTTTTGTCGTTGAAAAACTGAAAATTTTGACGATGGCGCGTATCAGATATGTTGAGACTTTACTATTTAACACCTGGAATTGCTGTTGTTTTATTGAGTACACATTATAATCTTGAACGAGATAACGATCCATTCTTTGGTCATTTCGATAACCGTTCGCACTATTCTGCACGCATTCTAACGTGACTTGCCTGGAAACAGAGATAATTTCCAATTTTAGCAGTGAAAAAAATGCTAAAACGTGACGAACAGAATAATTTTATGCAGCAGCCAGAAATGCACAAATGATTACATCGAATGCCACATTTTCTTGCCATCAATTATGCAAACAAATTTTTCTTCTTTTGTTACGTTCCTGTATATAAAAGTGAAACGGAGAAAGCAAATTGCGAACGATGAAAATGTCAATCGTTTGTTTCATTCCCTGCATTTATTCCGGTATGTGAAAATGACTATAAAAATTTAAATAACGAAATTGTTTGCAAATTTTATTGGGAATCATATTTCGATAGCAATTTTTGGCCAAACTTTCGATTTGCCAAGAACCAGCATCTACGTGATTGATAGAAATAACAACAGTAATAATCATCGATACGATTGGATCCCTGATCGTGGGCCACGGCCAGAAGAACTTTCCATGACACTCCAACAAACTGATGGTGTAGTTCAAGCACTCGCACTTACAGGACAACATCACGACAAACGTTCCACGAGCCAGGTTTTATTTCACCTCTACACCAAAAAAAATCCTACTGACGGTCAAGAGCTCAAAATTGGCTCACTGAAATCCGTGCGAAACAGTTTTTTCCAGAGTACTAAACGAACAGTTTTCATAACTCATGGTTTCTTCATCACTGCCAGTTTCTCACCAGTCACTAGTATTCGCGACGGTAAGTTCAAACATTACAAAACAATAACTTTGTAGGATCTTTATTTTTCGTTCTCGAGATGTTTCTAAATGTTTAATTTACATTTCATTAATTAATTATTATTGTTTATCTTATTTATTATCATTATTATTAGTTTATTAATTTATATTAACATTAAAATATTAATTTACTAGTTTATTAATATTTTATTAATATTAGTAGTTATATAGTAGTGTGTATATTAATATTATAGTTTATTAATATTAAATTTAAAAATTAAAAAAGTTCGGTCCTTCTGATCATTGAAAATGGCGAGTCGAGACATCTTTTCACATCAATGAACGGTGGACAGAGCCAAAAAATCATTTGATTCGAAAGGATTTGATTCTATCGAAAAATTTTACCGTTTCCTCGTCTACCGTGCACTTCTATACTAATAAGTAATGAAATATTCCATCTTCGTGACAATGAACCAACAGAATACTTAAAGTCTACGGAAGAAGTGAACGTGATTGCGGTCGATTGGAGTCCGCTGGCCATATCTCTTTATAATATCGCGGCGATAAACGTGGTGACAGCTGGAATCGAAATCGCTCGGATGATCGACTTTTTACGCAAGCAGGCTAAACTGAAACTCTTTGCTACCACGCTCGTTGGGCATTCGTTGGGTGCCCACGTAGTGGGAGTCGCTGGGCGCAGAGTTACCGGGGGAAAGGTCAGCAGAATTTTCGGTAAATATTTGCAGAAAAAACTTTTTCACCAGCATCGCTTCCCAGTGGTTTTGGATGACGGAAGTTGCGTTTCGATCAAACTTATTCGATTTTCGTCAACGTACCGACGTTCTGGCTTAGTTTTTATGCATTTTCATCTTCAATTTTTTTTCGATTTAGGTTTGGATCCAGCTCTTCCATATTTTAGTGAAAAGAACGCGACGGGTCGGTTATCCAGGAGCAGTGCAAGAAACGTGCAAGTTATTCACACGAATGGGGGTCAGTTAGGTTTGCTGGAACCTCTCGGTCACGCAGATTTTTATGTCAATGGTGGAGCGAGTCAACCGGGTTGCACTGTCTTAGATTCCTTCTTTGCTGGATCTTGCTCCCATGGTCGAGCTTTTTGGCTCTTCGCGGAATCGATTAACTCCCCGGTAGGCTTCAAGAGCATAAAATGCAGGCCCAGAGACAACTACTATAAGGGTCCATCCGGAGGGTCCCAGGTCGCTTTGATGGGAGGAGTTTGGAAACGTCATCCACCGGTTGGAATTTATTATTTGCAAACCAGTGACACCGCGCCTTTTGCACTTCGTATGCGACGGAAACGAAATCGAAAATGCACAGGGATGAGACGTACAAAATGAAATTCAATTGGATTCGAGAGTTGATTTTATTCGAGTTGATGATTTTTGCCATAAACGTCGCCATAAAACTTTGTATTTCGGGGCTATACTAGCGACGAATTTCAAGCCACAGTTACTAAAATTGTTATTCGCCACATCTCGACTCGAGTTTCCTTTGTTTTTGGAGTATTCCCGGCGGCATAACGTTTCGCAAGAATCGTTGCGAGTGCGCTTTCGCGATCCGTAAATAATTATCCACGTGTGTGACGCGCTCTCTCGCCGACCTATTCGTGCATGCAACGTTAAGTATAATAAAAGGATCCCATTAGGACGAAGCGTGCTACAATAACACCACACGCTACTACGTGGATACTCACTGACTGTGTAGCAATTTACTCACCGCGCTTTTCAGACTAAGTAAGATACTTTTTACTCAACATTATCAAGAATGCTTGGATTTTTAATTCTTTTAATTACACTCCGAGGATTATATTCCAATTATTTTCTGATCGAGAAAGCATCGGACCGACATTCTGAAAATCGGAGAAATTGAGGCACACTTGGAACGAATGAATTTTCAAATAACGAACGTATAAACTCTGCGATATTTTCTTTTTTAAAGTTTGCCGGGCTCAGTTGATACCACGTCGAAGGGAAGCGTATCAGAGCTCATTAAAATATCGAGCTTTTGTCCAGATATTTAAATCTCCGGAACTTTATTCGAAATAGTTGACAGAATCGATCAACTAATCAGTTTCGCTCGGCTGACTTTGAATAGGGAAAATGTTATTTCGAAGTTTTCCCGCAGCGATCGTATGTTGACACCCTCCAAGTGTAAGACAGTGACGAACTGTCAAGAGGGGTGAAAAAAGATCTCCACGCGTTCTCGCACGTGTCTTGCCTAAAGGAGAGAAAAGAGCGGTTGTTGTAGCCAGCACGAGATATACGAAAGATGCTCCCGGTAGGAAAGGTGTCGTTCATTATTTCGCGTGGAATTTCTCGTTGTTGCTTCCCGTCACTTTTTCTCCTCACGTCAAGTTCGCGGCTTCCACGCGCGTGTGTTTATACATCAACGTGTTCGTGGCTCTCGTGTCTGTGTAGAAGTTTGAAACACCAAGAGACGTTTTGCTTCGCAATTATAAAGCGTGTACGTACAAAAGGTAAAGTGACGGGTGACCCAATTAGATGGAAAATGGATCGTTCAACAGACTTGGCACTATTCGACACGGTTTAAAACGTAAAACGTTATTTCGTCGTTGCGCTCTTGTTGTGCACCGTCTCTGTGTACAAAACGTGATATGCCATTTGCATACCTTCTCGTACGCAGAGCCGGAACGAAAATTCCTTGCAAAACATCCTGCTCTGCATAAAAGAATTTTTTACCCCTTCGGCCCAACCGTTTAAAGCGAATGAGCCTGAGCTTTTAAGGCACTATCGTCTTATGAATTATACTTTAATTGTTGCATCTAGTGCACTTAATTTGTGCAGGGATATGCGCACCGTTGAATAACTTTGCTGTAAATGCATTTCGTCGTTCCAATGAATGATGTACTCAAATATATTTGTCCGCAATCTCCCGCTTTATTTAGACTCAAAAGAGTTCCCAAACATTTCCATTATCCCAGTTATCCAATTATCGATCAATATTCTCGTGAATTTTTCATAGAGAAAAATGAGGAATTGGAACATTGAAAAAGGAATCGAGAACATATCGTATAGGAAAATAGAACAAAAAACTTGATTAACCAACATATAGCGATAAGAAATGAATTTAATTCGTTGTAAATCCATCAATTTTATCATGATAAAACGATCGACAGATTGATTTTTATGTTTATAGTCTACGATGAGAAGTTAAGACAGATTAGAACCGTGATTGAAAGGGGTTGAAAATTCTATTCGCACCGTCGATCGACTGAACCTTTTAGCCTCGGAAACAATAAAAATGAAATGCTGCCTGATGCTGGATTAATCGTAGCTCCATCTTATTTTCACCTGCTTCTTTACGATTATTTATTTTCTTTCGTTAAAAGGTGAAATTCGATTATGATAAGCATACGGGTACTTTAATTATGACAACTTGTTCGAGGCTCGAGGAAATATAAGCGAGATGTGTGTACACACGATGATGTATTGAGAGAAACGAAGCTATTAGTCACGCGGGGAGGAGAATCCTCTCGCGCGATCCTCCGAGTCGTCAGTCTCGGAGCGTCCAGTGAAAAGTGTTGAGAAATCTTTCTTGTCGATCTGTAACTAGCCTCCTCGTCTCTTGAAAATAAAAACAGTGGATATGTATAGCCACGCATACGTAAGTTTCGCTTCACGTCGCTACGAAAACTCCGATGCTTCGAATAATTTTGTCACGCTTCATGAAGATTCCTTTACTCCCTTCAATGCGTGCGTTTCCAACTCCACGAAAATCGCCAACCATATAGTGACGATGCTGTCATTCCGAAGTGAGAATATTTTGCTGAAAAAATGTGTTGAATCATCAACTTGAAAATTTTATTCGAGCTGCTTCTTTTTTCAAGGTACACTTCTCGTGGGTTATTGCCGAAAGTTTTTTCATTTCAGTCACTCTGGAGCTGAATTTTTTCGATGAAGATAAAACTCTTTGTGGATATAAGGAAACATCGAATTGAGAAACCGATTTTTCAGATTTTTGTAATAGCAAAAGAATAAATTAATTTCCAACTTATTATTATGCGTTGAAATAATGGAAATATAAGAATGGAGTGAGTTGATAATTAATAGTATTTCACAATTTCGCCCGGAGCTATAGGCTTCAAGTTCTTAAATATCGATAACCCACGAGCACCTTATATTCTTGCGTATCTGTGTTATTTCTCGAATATTTGAAACACACATAGCTGGAGGCGAAAGATTTTTATGAAGGTCACGCGCACGTGCACGGGGAGCGAGTTAGATTTTCTGCGCAAAAATAGTAGGAAAAATACGTTTTGAAAAACATTATAATTTGCTTTTAAGTCGAATGGCAATAAAGTGTACGGTATAATGAAGCATTGAAAAATGGCGGAGCAAAACGCGCGTAAATATATTCGCGGGCAGGCTGGACGAGAGAGATGCAACCGGCAAAACCAACGTCGCGATATATTTTATGGATAAATCTAAACGTTAGCGTTTGACCCGTTAGCCTGGATTTAGTATCGTAATATCGGAAACAAGAACGACGCTCCTCGGATGAGAGGAAGAAAGAAGCAGGGAGAGCGTTACTTCTTAACGTGTGCAACGTAAAATCCCGACAAATTTCTCAAATCCTCCTACCTATATTTATGTAAATCTGTTCGAATAATACGAATGAGCACTTGTGAAGCGTTTATTTCATCCAGAGATTCGTAAAATCCTTGAACGAGTTTATGGACATTTGCTTGAGTTTCTCAGCAAAGGATAGTCGATGCTTGATTTTTTTCTCTCGTGTATCGTCATGAACTCGCGAGTTTTCCGCATTCTCCAATTGACGACGCGGCGATGCGAAGTTGCGGATCGTTTTGGTGCAAAGAGCTTCCTTCCAGTACACCCTGCACATTTTTCCCCCCAATTGCGAATACGCGAGTGTCTTTGTTCGAGCCTCCAAATTCCGATAGGACTTCGGGTCACTTCAATAAATTCTCAGGTGTCGAGAAATTGTTTTTCTCGCGAGTCTCCCGATAATCCGATCCGTGTTATACTTGTTCCGAGCTCAAATCTGACTCATGTTCTCCAGGGGGTGTCTCTCACATCGTGACTCGTAACTCGTGACAAATGACTTGGACAAAACTGCGTATACCGGCGTAGAACAAATGTATCGGGGATGAAAGCAGCCTGCCAGAATTAATGAACTTCACAGATAAACTCGCGTTGCGCTAACGAAATGTAAACTGCATTGTCGAAAGGTTGAAGTATCGATATTTCAGTGTCGAAGAAAAATCGTTGATAAAGCACACGAGTCACGACTTGCATGGAATAGGAATTCAATAATTCGAGAAGAAAGGGTAAATATCGAGAATATTCAAACGCTCATTCGTCTCGCTAGATATTCCCGTTGTGTATTCGATGTGAAAACGAATGAGAAACTAACAATCGCGAGGCGTTCCTGCAACGATCGTGAATCGTGCGTTCAATAGTCTGCGAGTAAAAACCTTGCGAAGGTTCGAGTACATTTTTTGGCAGTCGAGACTCAATTCGATTATTATTCATCTCTCGCGATAATGTTTTCTTGTTATTTGAAAATTGTTGTGAGCCTCGATAATGGTTGCGCACTTTGTATGAAATGAGAAAAATAAACGCGGTGATGGATCGTTATGGGTTGGGTGGAAATGCGAGGGCGTGCACTCTCGTTACAATAATTTGCCACTTGCTTTTCAACGTGTGTATATTATCCATTGGTTTTTCACGTGCATAATATGAATAGCCGCGCATGTGTGAATGGCTTGGTGTTTCCGCATCGCTAGTTTCTCCATAGCGTCGATACTTAAAGGTTATCACCCGAAACCCGCGGGGTTATCGTCGTCACACTGTTGAACACCATCGATCCTTATATTCACCGCGATTGACACAAAAATGTAAATGTAGTTAGAAATTTGAAACGATCGTGCTTATATGCAGACGAAATTCAGAAGAACGATGCACCGCGTCATTGATCATTCACTAATTCATCAATATATTGTCCGGAGCTCGCGTATATACAAAAAATCATGAGAGTCGATCGATCCTGGTGACAGATCGACGATAAACCTTAATGTGCGAGTGAACGATCAATAACAATTCTGATGAACCGATTACGTGTCCTGCAATTACATGGATCGAGTTTTAATTAATGAGCCGATAAATCACTCCACCAAGGCATTAGTTTTGTCTTATCAATCAAATCGTCGATCGATGTATCGAGGAGTAACAGCGCACTAACGTTTTTCTCGACCCATTGGAAAAAGGAGCATGCGAATTCCACTGCTTTCTTGCTCGCTATGGAATTTCAAATTCATGTTATTCGCTCGTGAAGCAATTGAAACTGGTAGTTTGCCAATAATAAAGTCATAAAAAGAGTCCAAGTTTCAAACTGAAATTAATAATGCAAGGAATTTACTCGAATCTAACGTGCTGTTTTGAATAATTATAAAAATCATGCTTCCATCCAATAATCATATTTCTGTGGGGATTAAAATTTTCTTGTGTTTGCAAAATCGCCGTGTTTATAGATCGTTGATTTTCTCGTGTGCACCAATCCATTGAATGCCTTATATGGTGGGGCTATTTAACATTGCATTCGCACTCCATCAACCCGCTGAACAAAATGGACTGTAATACTTCGAAATAAATTCTCATTATACATACTTATTGCTGTGTATATGTATCAATAAATTTATGTATTTATGATATATATCTGAATCGCAGCAGCCTATCATAGAACGCGTATACGTTTCTTCCATTGATCTTTCGCTGTGATAGGGCACCGGCCAGATTCATGGCGATTGAAAATGACCGATTTTCTTCGTCGATCGTGCGACTGTGTCTGCGCCTATATTCACGTCGACTTCTGTATACACTACTGCACAAAAGTTTGAAAAAACCGTTACTCGATCAATTATTTTGATTTATTCTTTCAGTAATACTCGCGAATCTGCCCTCAGGTACTGCAGCCAGTGTATTGTGAGTGGAGATTTCCAAAAGAAATCCGCATCCAACGACAAAGATTCCGTGCAGATGCATTTTTACAGGAATTAAAATAGCAACGCTCGTGAAGCTTTTTAACCTTTTCCATATAGAATCATCAATCGTAACTCTCGTTGCTCTTTTTGCATTGTTTTTTAATTGGATAAAGTATAAACAGCTTCTCGATCCAATTTTTCGTTTCTTTCGTGTCTAACATTTTGGCTCGATAAAATGACCGAATTTTTGAATCCAATTAAATGAATATGTTTATTCATTCGCTGTTACCTTGATTGGAAAATTTTGTGCTGGTGACCTTTTCATTAAAATTTCATCCACATGGGCCACGAGTAGATCGTAATTTATGTAAAATATTGAGCTGCTTCTAAACTTTTGAACGACATTGTAATAAGTTGTTTCTACACTCCCACACCAAGGCTTCCACTGTACGTTTCACGCATTAACATATAACATTTTATCCATGTACATGCGGCCGTAGAATTGTTAATAACACGGTCTCGACAAGCTTTATCCTTTCGGCGGCCGGTACGGTGTGCATTACTCGGTTGGTGGTGTGTCCTTCGGTCGACCAATGAAGCAAACGTTCACAAGGCGTGTACATTTATGGGTCATTCACTATTCTAATAACGTGGCTTTTTTCTCCGTCAGCCTCTTCGCCGCTGTCGTTCTTTTTATTTACGTCTGAAATCTGTCGACACCACTCTTCAATCAATTATATGGTATCGTCGATCTTATCAACTTGGGCTTCAATATTATACCGAGATTAAAACGTCACCTTTTGATACCTCTGATATTCCACTTTATTAGTAAAAGAATGTTGTATCAATATTTAACGCCTCACTTTTCTGATTAAAATCCTATAAATTCCAACGCGAGTTATCGCACAATTCTCTTCGCTCTTATATATAGTAGGTCTCGGTTCTGCAATGGTTTTTTGACCAATTTTTCATAAAAACAGAGAAAAACTGACATCGATGGGTTCGCGATCGGCGCGGGTCGCTCCCAAGATTTCTTGAGCTCAGCAGAGCCTGTGGCGGGGCCAAGGATTGGTCAAGTGACCACTTAGTCGCATGCAATTTCTCGACACCATGCAAACGCCGAGGAGGAGGGAGGCAGCTTTTGTGAGTTTTCTATTCCACCAGATTGAAATTCAGTAGAAATGAATTCAGTGAAATTTTTTAGTTTCTGTGGAACCTCGTGCGACTGGAATGGAGCAGTGCAACGAGAAAGAAGTTGAAGGAAGAATTGGACTGAAATCCATGACTTTCATTGTAGTATCAATTTTCATGGAGAGAGATTTTTCCGAGTTTTTAACTCGGAGTGATGTACGACTGAATTCTTGAAGAACGAAAAATCGTCGCCTCCTCCTCAAGTGATAAATGCAGAGAAGGGTAAGCAACAATCGTAAATATTGTGTGCTTCGTAACGCGATCGATTTAATAAGCTTTGCGAGAAGCGAGAGCGCATGAATATTAGTAGGCGTATAATAGCATTGATATTGCGAATCGGTGAATACACGCGCAGACGAGATAACACGAAAAGCTAATCATGCGTTTCCCATTATTTTTATGCTTCACTAATTCGTCGAGTTTTCGCGAACGCATGCCTCGATTCCTGAACTCGTATTCGGTCGCAGAATTACACACGCGAGCGTGCGAAGGATTTTTTACACCGCACATCTCGACACACGCTCGCGTTGTTTGAGTCCCGGTGTGTACTAAAATTAACCTCAATGGGATTTAACCACGTACTCGTGTGGGCAGACGGATAAACAACTTGAAATACCTGTAAATCCGGCGGATTATTCCTGCGGGTGAATTTTATGATTTCATTTTCAATGAAAATATCTCAATACTCGTTCACCATTTTTTCTAGTCGTCTCGGCAACGAATTTTAACTTTCTTTTACTACTTTCGTGCATGAGATTCGGGACGAAGCTGGAAGAAAAAATAAAGATTTCGGTCCTCTTTCGCGATCTGCCGATTTCCTGTTACCGTTCTCACTATTGTTCAAATTACTTTTCGCAATGTGGGTGGTTGTTGTTGTCGTTTTTTTTTCAGATTAACGGTACATTGAGATGCCTGGATGCTGCACTTAGATAGCAATAAATAAATGGAGTTACGCGACACGAAGTATCCCAGCATCGCCTCCGCGGGAGAATCTCATCGTATTGCGCTTGGACCATTATACAGCTCGTACAATCAATTACAGAGCCGAGGACGAGCAGCGCAGAGAGCTTTATGTATACGTCCGCGAAAAGAGTTACCGGTGTATCCTGGTGCTTTCTGAACGTATCGAGAGAAGAGTCTCGCTCGTTTTATGCTCCACGAGCGAAGAAGAGGAGCGGCCCTCTCGGACGTCATGTTCGTATACACGGGGGATATATCCATGTATATATATTTATTCAATTATTTAGGTCTCGGGAGCGAGGGAAATGAGATGAAAAAGTGGAAAAAAGATCCTCGAGAGAACGATGCGAAGATGCATCCACGAGTGTCGTTTATTCAACGAACCATTTATTTTTTTATCTTCGTGAAAATTTGTGCTCGTATGGCGGATCGATCGTCAACGTTTTTCTACCAAAAATTTCATTGGTCGAGTAGAAAAAAAACATTGGATTTTAGTTGGAAGATTGAATGATTGAAATTGACGTAAATTTATATTTTTTATTCGACGTTCGAATCGAGTGTGCGAATAATTTTGACGGTAAATTCAGTTCAGCTCGCAGTAAATTGGATCAAATTGAAAAATGCTCTGGAGGATTGGGTGCGATAGTTCCATTAATTTGAAGAATAATTCGAAGATTGCGGTGGATGAACAGAAAAATGGGGAAGGTTGGGATAACGAAGTATCAGAGGGGCTGAATTCAATTTGCAAGAATGAAAACAATTAAATTGAGATTATCGTTGCTCTCAGCGATCGCTCTGTTTTCTCTTCGAAGCGTAACCAATAAGTAATTCACGATATCAACTGTATACGTTGAGCAATAGTAATGGAATATTTTCTAGCCCGCGCGAGCTCGAGGATATTATCAATGCCGTTCGAATGGCACAACCTCTCCCTGGGGTTGAATTAGAGCTGTAAGATCGGAGTGATTCGCTGCAGGGGAATCGCAAATGCGGAGGTGGAGAATCCTCTGCCTGCGGGGAACAATTGCAGGAAATTGGTTGCTACGTATCATCACGAGTAGATTAGAATAATTGTCGATGTGAGTGAACTGGATGAAATTCGACAGCATTTTGTCACCGTTGTCATCGAGGAAACTGTGCTTCCAAGATTCCCGCGTGAGAGTGGATCCTCAGTACCTGAAAATCTGTAACCTTTTAAGGACGGGAATTTATACGTTGAAATCAACCTTTTTTTAATACAAAAATAGTGCATAATATCGATGATTTTTTGAAGTGAAGTGCCCGACCAAACTAGTGGTCGATATTTCGACGAGATCCGTCCTACAAAGGTTAAAAGATTCATCAATATTTGAAAATATACTGAAAGGAAAAGAGAGTCAGAAAACCGTTGGATGCCAAGATACATAAACGCAAAGCGTGACTCATCGTTCAAAAAGGATTCAAATGTTCTGAAACTCCGTTTAATGCTTCAGTTGTTCTCACAATCTTTATTTATCCGTTTGATTGGTTATCAGTTAATCTCTCATTTGTTGTTTTTTTTCCCAATTAGACGATTATAATGAAAGATACATTGAGAATATCACGAGTTCGCAGTTGCCTCGTTCATCAGCGTTGTTTATATAGAAAGCCAATGTATCTACATTCATATACATATCTGGTTAGGGAAGAAGTTGAAATATATATAACTGTCAATGGAGGTCTCAAAGCACCTGCACGTTTCGAGAGATGTGGCTAATACGCTTTAAAGGTCTGTTTCGGTTTAATGCATCAGAAAAGTCCGTGCCCCTCTTTCTCTTTCGCTCCCGCGTCTCTCAGCCACTAACCATGAAGATTCGTATCTGTAATCTGCGTGGCACGAACTCATCCAGATGTAACTAATCTACAATGGGTTATCGAGAGACAGCATCCAACTCTTTATCTCCGTTCTTCTTTTCTTTCACTTGCTACTCTATTTGTTTTTTGACCAGAGCTTCGGGATACAGACGCGGAGTTAACGGCTCACGTCTCGGAGAATGAGATTGTGAGAAAGATGCTGCTGCCAACAAATATGAGAGGAGTGAGATAAACAAGGGGAAAAAACGCAGAGAGCGAGAGGAGGAGCAGGGAAGCGCTGATTTATAAAGATATGATGCTCGAAGGTACGGCAGGAGAGGCCACGATACACATTGGCATCGCATCGCCAATTTTTTCTTCCTCTCTCTTTTTTATTTTACCTTCATTTTCTCCTGGTCCCTTTCTCGATCACTGCGAGATCCTAGATGTCGAGCTTTAATGACAGCATTAATGGAATATCATGAAGAAAGACAACGCTGTAACAGTGCGGAGCCATACCGTATCGCTGGCTTGTTTAATGATTGACCCAACTCGCCTGCTTCCAATGACATTGACAGAGAAAGATCAGGGATATGATGAGGTTTATAGATACGCTTTCAAAGAATTCATTTGTTTCCGCCTGTATATCTATATATATATAAATAAACGTATAAATATATTGCAGACAAGGACCTCCGGCTAATTGGTTGTAGGGGCAAAGGAGCAGCGGCTGGATAGCTCGTAGTAGCGTACAGAATCATCGCTTTCTATCCCACTGTCATAGAGGGCGCACCCGCAAACGAGAATGCGAACGTTCACCGGTACATTTTTTTTTCTTCATCATCGTAAAGATATTCTAACGCTTCGGAGAAATTTTTATTCTTTTCGTTTTTTTTTTTTTAGTTTTTTTTCCTCGATGTTTTTTTTCTGCTCTTTTGGACTCTCTGGAACAAACCATTGAAGCAAAACTGCGGCGTCTTTCTATATACCGCACGAGAAATAATCCTCTTCCAATGTTCCAGATAACGAGGACTATCCTCCAACGATATCTTTATTCCCGTTTCTCTCATGCACGAGCAGAAGGATCGAGAGAAACATTGCTATTTTCCATTCGCTCTTTTGACTGGTGCTCACCTGGAACGAGCCTGATAAGAATGACTCCATTTATTTAACGCGCATTAGCTATGAAATGAACGTTAATTATAGATATTAAACGGATTCGCAGAGTTTCCTTTGAAAATGTCGAATGTACTATTGCACACTGCGATTCATTCTGTACATTAAACAGAAACTCATTCGCGAAAGGAAATGCCATAAAATGGGTTTAAAATATTGAATATTCAGGTGCTAGGAGACGATCGTTTCTCACATTATTAGAAATGTGGCTGCTCTTTCAACACATCATTTTTATCTTTCAATATTATTTTATCACACGACTAAACTTTCGTTAAAATAGCTAAGGAAATATACTGGAATTTTCATATATATTTTAATTCAACTTGTGCGTGCGCACACACTCAACATCGTAACACATTTCGAATAGAGATGTTCGAGCCTATGCGTTGAGATAATTGTGTTTATATACTTCTTCAATCGCATTAATACGTGCATTCTTGCTCGTTTTATTGGTAGCACGATAAAGCCTTTTTTGCGCTCGGCCAACCACGCCTGCGGTGAGATCGCACTCTCCATCACGATGACACGTCATAAATGCTCGTTCTTTGTACATGTTTCTGTACACATTTGTAATAAGAGAAACAGGAGAGAGAAAAAAGGGAGAGAGGGCAATCCTTGGAGCTTTTTCAATAGAGATTCTCTCCGCGTGTCTCGTGAATCGTGCGATTTTCTTCTCCTGTCCCATATACCGTGGAGACATTTAAACTCTTAAATGGTAAACTGCTCGCGCTAAAACCATCTATAAGTATATATAAACAGAGTTCGTTTGGTTAGGATTTTTTTAAATCCATGTGTACATTGTCTATGTACAGTAAATAGACGACGAGCCAAGCGCCCATTGTGAAGTTGCAGCTCCTCGAACGAGCTAAAAAAAAAGCAGCACATATATACACACCTCGCTCGATATATCGAGCACGAATTGGCACGAACAATCGAAACCACTCGCCGGGTACGTTCAGAAAGAAATCCCAATGAGACGAGATCGAGATTCTGAGATCGTGCACGGTCACACTCGCTAATTCGTTTCACAAGATCACCATAAAGCACGAGAATGATTTACTCGATTTATTTTCTATCCCGTCCTAACGTCACTTTCGTCCCAGAAATTCTGGCCCCGAGATTCGATCTTTGATTATCATCGACAGAGACGCTGGTGAAACGAATATTTGCGAAAGACAAAACTTGTCATCTCTGGATTCAATTTTCAACTCTTCCATTGACACTCCATCTTAATTTTCCTTTGCATTTTTTCTATTTTATATGATTCCGTGTCGTTGCTCGTGGCGAGGCTCGTGGCGCCTACTGCGCGAAAAACACACTGAAAATAAAAACGTTGTTGAGCAAACGCGACATAAAAGAGTACAAAAATCCTCAAGGCTGTCGGGAAGGAAGAGCGGACGTTACTGCGAACTTCGCGAACCGAATCGAGAATGTTGCCGCAGAGATAGAGAACTGTACAATATTTTGCGGTAGGTCAGGGAAATTGGAAAGTGATAGCTTTGTGCATATATTCGTGTATTTGCGGACACAGATGCTTGTCTAGTACATCGTCTAATGGGCGAACCGTCCACCCGCCGATCAATGCTGTTGGTCTCTAACCTTTTCTTAAGGTATGTATCATCGTCGTTGCACACGTACATAAGCATATATATTTATATGTTTCAATTGAAGTCGACCGTTGCATGAGCCACTTCGTTTTGAACCCAGCAGTCCTTAAAATCGAATCGCTAGAAACGATCGATCAATTCACGTTGTTGATTCGAAACTCAAGAAACTTTTGTTACACACGTTCACAGAAAAAAAATGTTTGATAAAATAATCTCTCAAGAACGAAGCTCAAACGATGATTCTGATTCTCCGAACGAATGTAAGACGCAATCGAATCGTCCGCTCAATTAGATTTTTTTGTATATCGATAACTTTCTCGTTTACGTAATTTTCGTTTCCTAATATACGACACGATGACATCGAAGTATTGAAACTCTACGATGAGTTGCACAGTGAAATAAAAATGATTAAAACGCGTTGAAGGGAAAATTGGCCATTGAATCCAATCATGATTTTCATTCGCCGATTTAGCATGGAGTGACTCATGCATAAATCGATGAGTTCGAACCTCTTAGAACGCGATTTCTATACATCGCGCGATTCTCACTCTTGTTTCTTTACTATGGTACACGGGTGTTACCTCGTAAGCCATGGGTAGGCTAATGTATACATTACTATTATATGTAGCTACGATACTAACCGTTCGGTCGTCGATCTTACTAGTTTATGCACACTTATCTCTCAAACGAGCCTGCGTATGAAGATATGCATGTGCACGTGTTTATATCGCACTACAAAATTATAAAGTAGGTACATGACAGGGATATGTGCTGAGACAAGCAGCAGGAAAGATGAAAAGAAACGGAAGATGCGCCGTTTTAAACACGTTGCGTGAACGAGACCAAAAATCAATCGCATCGATCAATTTTTTCTTCACTTCTTTAATTTTATGTAATTAAAGGTAATCGAGGAGTCTTGTTGCAACTTTGTAATAATGTAACGAATGTTACAAAATTGTTATACAGTTTATTCAGAGGTGGGATTCACCCAAAACATAATTTTGTGAAAAGTTTTAAGTTTTGGGCAAATTGCAACCTTAATGACCTCCAACAACGAATGATCTTCGCTGGGGTTTCGAATTAAATTTTATATCGAAATTGATTCGAACTTTTGAAAGTACATGAAAAGTTTCTTCGCTCTCGGAGGTGCGGTAGGAAGAATTCATTGTGAGGTGAAAAAGTTGATGAATTTTCGAGTACCACATCGTTACGCATGCACGAGTGCATACCACGAAGATTATTACTCTATCGATAAATTTTCCATAAACGGGTGTAAACTCATGGAGAAACTCATGAATAATGAATGGGACGAAGGGGGGAGATAACGATGACGAAAGTTGTGCGTGGTGACCCAACGAAAACCTGATCGAGGCTGGGCCTAACCAACTTTTCAAGATCGTGAGGATGAGTTACGCACTTTTAATTGAATTTCTTTTTTATTATTATATTTTTAACGCCGCGCGATGCAGACGAATTATTTTTCATTTTGAGGCGCTGATAATCAACGCCTCGTGAAAATAACGAGCTACAATCTTGTCAAATTATCCCACCCTGAAGATGTATGGGATGTAACGTATATGAAACGATTTGATGATCGAGATGAGTGGCCGTTACTCGGTTTCATCCTTAAACTCGTTCGAAGCATTTACCGTCGTTTAGAAAATTTCCCGTTTCTTTCCTACACGCGAACCGCATTCTGCTCTAACCTTCGACCAATCATAGCTGTATTCCTTTTGACAAAATTGTTACTATCAAAGGTTTGTCCAGCAAAATGGTCGAGATAGCCATCGATCACAAGTTTCTACACTTCAAACTTTCTAGTCCACCTTCCGTACGTCTCTGTGTGCCCACACTGCGGTCGCGCCGTAACCACTTGCCATCCTATGTTTATCTGAACTTGAAATTTTCGTGACAAAAGGCTGATTCGCTCGGCCTACATACCCGATCATTTTCATCATTGCCCCGAAGATAACGATCACATTCAGGCGCATTCTGGAGATAAATAAAAAAGAGTTTAGAAAGTCATCAATTTGGACAAACGCCGTTTGGGGATCGGGCGGGGCACACTGTGGCTATCGATCAAGCTAAACTTCACTCAATTTTTTCCGCACCTGCTGCAACCGCTTGTAACTAAGTTGAAAAAAATAGATTTTGCTCCACTCGATTCTTTTCGTCGTCAGTAAACTCCCCGCAGAGTCGTCGGCCACAGCTTAGATTTAATTGGAAAAAAACATCGTGCTTAAGGAAGCGACTGAATATTTCTTTTCCCGAAGCGGGAACATTCAAATAAACCGTATGATGGATGCAATAGAAAGTTAGGGCTCGTGTTCGAGCTTGTGGATGCGTTTTATTTAAATAGTTTCTGTTTAAGCGAAGGCGTTCCGGTGTAATCTCATATATGTTTTATTTATATACATATAATAATATACAGCTACACGAAATGGGATTACACCGCATTAATCATTTCATGAACTTACGGAAAAGTTCACGCATGAGCAAATATGAGTGGAATACTTGTGTGAATACTCGCTAATATTCCGGACTTGAGGTACCAATGCATCTGTGCGTACTTTCGTTATATATTTAAGCATGAAAGTTAGCGCTCCATCCTTCATAAAAGGTATTCCGTTATCGAAATAATATTCACCTTGCATTAGCTTCAATTCCAAATGTTTAATCACAATATATCAAATGATATATTGGATAACAAATCATAATACGCGGATACGCGAACTTTAATTAGACGACACTTTAACAGGCAATCGCCATCGGTCAGTGTGTTTCCCTGTAACCAAATCAATTAAGTTGTAGTTTCGTAATCTCACGTTAACTGGCTAAATTTTCATCGAACGTTATTTACTGACATGGAACAACGTCGAAGATAATTTGAGACTAAATTCTTTCGCAATCCTCGAAGCAAACTATTTTTCAATTTTATCTCAAGGAATTTCTGAGTTGCGAGCTACTCGAAACTCCTGAATTCCCAACAATGCACGGAACACGTTCGATATTCATATTTTCGTATCTCCAACTTCAGGTATTTGTTCTTATATTATAATGGGAAAACGAGGTTCTGAAAAATTCATTTTTATCGAGAAGCTTTAAATTTTTAATCACACATCAATTTGGCACCAAACAATTCATTCTGGTTTACAGTGAATTTCGAAAATGAGAAAGATCCTTTGAGGCTCAAGATAAAAAGATCTCGATCGAGGTTTTGAGTATTTTATTTTTTTCTGGACATAACATTCATACTCAATTTCGATCCAAACGAGCATTACAGCTCTTCAAACATATCAGTCACTTATTAATATTCAATCACTCTAAACTTATTTACCATATTGTGGACTTTCATTATAAGATATTAAGCTTACCCATTAGAAAACTCGTTATACGTCGCATCGAGACGCCATTTTGAAACAGGTTTTCATAATTTTGCTCCAGTAAATTAATGAAAACTCGCTTCTCGATACAAACCTTTTTCAGTCTCGTACGTATGTAGAAGTTTACACTAAACGGGTCGATAAGTGTGACAATTTACAGCCATTTTGTTTCTTTATTAGTTTTTTAGATCATTTCATAAAAGAGGCAAAAATAGATGTATCAAATAAAAATTACAGTTTGAAGATGCCCGCGGAAAAATCCGTTATCTACAAATAGTTTGAGTTTGAAGAAAATGTGATTTCAAAATTCGACCTCCAAAGGTAGAATAAAGTGGTTCATAATGTTCGATGAAGTATGAAATAATTGAAAAATGAATGAAAATTCAAAGGCGCAACATTGTCGTGAGGCAATCGACGCTCCGCCGTTCTCTGACAATTTATATCTGATTACGCGCCATATTTAAGCGATTCTTTCAACGCAATATTCTCGCGAGTGCACGCGCTCGTACGTATTTCATTCTTGTTATATTCATATTTTCTCGTAGGTAACATCACGTCGTCGGGACCCGCGACACGGATGAGATTTCGCGCGCCCACGCTCTAGAAAACCGGGAAGAACGCGGAGGTGTACCAGCCGAATGCCGTCCTTGTTTCTCTCTCGCTTTCAACACACACCTACAATTTTCTACAGACACGCTTGGTAATATAATAAATTTCATTTCGAATGAACGAATTGATGAATTCGGGTTTCAACTGTCACGTGTGCACCCATTTTTAAGTACATCCGAAATGCCCCGGTCCCGTTAAATCAGTTTTGAGCGATCGGACTCAAGGTGGACGGGTCCATTTCCTTCTGCGACTTGCTTCGGTGCTTTTCTGAATAAATTTCGAAAATCAATCTGACCGTCAAGCGCGACCGTCAAACCTTTCGAATTTGATCAGGCTTCGGAGAAATCGCTCGTTAACACACGTTGTTGACTCGAATTACCGAAGTAAAGCACGCCGCTATTTTTGGAAAATCGAACACGCTGGAATTCACTGAACCAAACATTCTCCATAACCAAATAAATTCAAATTTTATTCACTCAAAATACCAACCAAATCGATTGAAACTTTATCCACATATTTCACTCGAAAAATCATTCGATTGCCTAATTCCAGTTTTTTTTTATCTGCAGTCTGCTCCGTAGAAGGTTTTCCATATACTCTAGCAAAGGTCGGAGCTCAATGAAAATGATGTTTCGCCCTCCAACATGTCACAGACACAACAAATCTTAATGCCAGTTGACGATTCGTTCCCCACCGCATTGTCTCAGCTCTTCATAAAGTGTAATCACTTACAAAAAGCTGTTTTTCACTTTAAAACACTATATAGAGAAGGAGCATGAATCATTTGACTGGAAGGCTGCAACGTGCATAAAACTTTCTCTGACCCAAAATAGACTCTCGCTCGGTTGTTCGGATTGAAGATTTTTTTGTGGCAGCTGCCAATAACTCGGTTGAGGGCAACTTTACTTTTGTATGTGCCATGCGATATTGCAGTTTCGTTTGAACATTGAGAAAACGGTTATTTCCTGAATGAACTGAATTCTCGGTGCATACGCGCGGGATCGTTGCACTATTATGTTGACTGGGTATGATACATACACACATGTTTATATCGTCTATAATGCATGTAGGAAATGTGCCTGAAGCATGAGCACGTAGCACATATCCGTGACATTTTAAACGGACGATCGAGCCATTTTTACACTGTCTCGTGTTACATTTATGGTACCGCCACGCCATTTTCAAGCAACACACATCGCCGTGCCAACCAAAACCATCTACGAGAGAGTTCAAGAGCGAAAAGAGATATGATTTGTTTCTTGTGGGTTAACGGGGTGTGTACTTATCGCAGATACACGTAACGCCACTCGTCGCTTCTCAATCTCGCCGATAAAGGGATTCAATTGGTGCGCGCGCCGCATCGTGTGTGTTGCCTTTGAAGTTAACCAAGTCGCCTATAATACGATCTTCGCCGTGTGTCTACTTTCGTTATGAATCACGGGATCATCGAGATTTTCTACGTAATCGCAAAATGCGGGTGTGCGCAGTAAAATAGAATTTAGATTTCTCATGCTGGCAAACGGATTTTTGTAAAACTTGTGATTTCATTCGGAGTCTAATTTTTGGAGTTTCTCTTGAGAATGTGTCGGTTCGTTGAATTTTCCATCACGAATTCGTCCCGCTCGAGTGAGCTCGGGTTCTTTTTCCTCCCAGCCTGGATATTTTTCTCGCGACTTGTTCGCTCTTGTGCCAAAAGATGAAACGCGAAGTAATATCACGTTACGAGCTGCGAAGCGAAAACAAGAAGCCCCGGCGCGATATCGGTGAGATCAGAGTGTGAATTGTCGGAGAGTATGTATGTAAAAAAAGTCGCAGTGACAAGAAAGGAGAAGAAGAAAAAGAAGAAGATAGAGGCGGGAGATGGAGACGAAAGAAAAGAAACAAGAAGCGTGACAGGGGACCGTTGGCAGGTTTTTGTACAGAGGGTTTAATTAACTTCCGCATGAGTCCGCGGATGGTGACGCGAGAGGTTGGGCGCGCGACAGGTCCGCAAAGACCAGTAGCGAATCAAGTGGATCGAAACGAATGAGGCAACGGCGTCGACGAACGGTAGCTGGTCACCGCGACGTCCATTAGTTTGATCAATCGATACTCGCGCCAGGGAAAAAACAAAAATGAGATCAAAAATGATATTAAGACCTGAACAGCCGGAGAAAAATGAGGGGGTCGCAGAATCAGATTGCATTTTGGTCCGAATGCGGTGGTGTTGGCTTACGCACCCGATCATTCGTCATTTCGGAGCTCTCGCTGGACCAAAGGAAGAATAAAAAACTGCACGCACACTCGTTGAACTCGTTCTTGAAATGCGACGCTGGAAAATGGGTCAACGAAATCTGACGAAGCATCATCGCGCGTATCCGATGCAAGTTCTTTTCAAGCCCTCCCAGTTTCGAACGTCATTTGAAAAAAATGCTCGAAAATCCAACAATTCAGCAGGCTTCCTTTCACGACTGAGAAAATCATGATTTTTTTGGTTAATCGATAAAGTCGAAACTTTTCGACGAAGCTTGGACATTCTGCTGCCCACTGACGGTAAATGTGGCTGCGTTTAAAGAGTGACGGGATAATTGCAAGGTGGCTCGATGATCAGACGTGACTGTACCCCCAAGGCGTGAAATTATATCCTCGAGCGAAATACAGATGGACACGTGGAGCTTGACAGACAGGGAAGCCAATGGCGAACCGTTCAAATCGAAAAGTTGCGAATAGCAATGATCATGAATAACTTATAATGTTTTCCAGTTTACGCGTGTACACGTATATTTGAGCGTATATATATACGTATATAAAATACAGTTATGTACCGTAAGCTACGTATTTTTTATTCGTTATTTCGCCTTGAGCGTTGCACTTGAGCGGCCTTGCCTCTCGTCGTCCTTCAGGGCCGTTGCTCGTTTCTCGTATGCTTCGTAAGAAAAGAGAAACATTGTTTTTTTTTTTTTTCTTTTCTTTTCGTTTTATTTCTTTCAATCAAACAAAAACTGTGCAAAGGGAAAGAATAAGAAGAAAGAACAGAGAGCTGCTCCGAGTGAGGCGTGTCTCTCATGTACCGCAATGAATTACGCGACAAAGGAGCCGGAGGTGGAGACAGGAGCAGCGTCGTGACGCAATGGGCTTTGCTCTTGATTGCGATGAAATGCTCAAGAAAAGTGACAATGGAGCGACAAGGTAGGAAAAAGTTTGATCGATTGAAACGACGAATTATATTGGGATTTAATGAGAGTTTGTTCGTCTCCGTGGCGGCGTCATGGCACATTTATTCCGTCGAAATTTCATGAAGACAATTTAAGAGTCCGCGGAACGGTTACTTTTTCATCAATTTAATCAATGAATAAATTGCACCTGACGGTGTTAACTGTGATTAATGATTTGTATCAGGCCAACGGTAAAAGTTCGTGGTGCCTTTTTATTTTTATATTTATATTGTACACACGCATATTTATTCATTTCAATTGAAGAGCAGGATTATAATCCGAGGATAATTGTGTGGCTCTCGACTCGACCCATCTCACCATTTGGATCGCTCGAGGCTCGCGCGCAGCTTCGCGCGCTATCAATTAGGCTACCAGCCAATCCCTAGCCCCGTCTATATATACAAATGGCAAGAGTACGCGATACGGTGGATATACAAAGTACGGGGGCAGGTTAAGCTAGTTTTGTTGTACGGAGAGCCCGCGGTATATGTTTTATCTCTGGAGCGAGCGCGCGAGCGGCCCGTCGGACACATTCATTACGTTTCCTTTCGCAACGCGTGTCCCCCGATTTATGGTCCTTGGGCTGAGCGCACCCGAGAACTCGTACTCGATCAGGTCCTCGCGCGAGAGCCGCGATGAAATTATCACACGGCAAATCTCTACCTCCAGCACACTGAGCAAGAGTACACGAGAGCGTGCTCCATCTTTTATTTGGACGGAAGGATCAAGCCGAGTCGGAGCAGCTATTCGTCAATTTTTTTCGTCCTTGAATCATGGCGGGGGATTCGCTACCGATAGCTTTCGAGCGTTCTTCTTTTATTTAGCAAGATTTTTTTTGTTTCAACGTCCGATAGAATCGAGGTGTTAGCTCGGGAGATTAATATTGCTGGGAGAAAACAAAGTGTTGGAAGTTTGAAACCTGTTATTGAAGGGGAGGCTTTAGCGGTCCACGCTCCATCTCGTTGGTACATCAGCTTCCTGCTTAGCAGGTTCTTCTTCTACAGCATCCTTGCTCTCAGTCTCCGTCTCCTTCTCTCTTTCTCTCCCTCTCCCGGCTCCCTCTGATGTCTCTCGATTGCGAGTACGCTCGCCGTATGTAAAGGTAGGAGCGAGCAGGAGAGGAATCCTGGCTTCGCTGTCCCTCTCAACCGGCCGAAGGATATTTTTACAATTGCTTTAACCCATATTCTTCGTAGACATCGCGAAACGAATCGTAGCAGGTTACATAGAAGAGAGGCGCGTCGCTTCGGGGGCCGATCGCGCGCGGCCCGCTGCGCTTGAGCTAACCACTTCAAAACCACTTCGGACTTGGTCGACTGGCGTTCGAACCAGTTCACATCAGGAAGCACACACTCACACGCACACGCAGACACACGAATGCGTACGTAAGTGTGTGCATGAAACATAAATGCACACGTCACACGTTGAGCAGGTTACTTACGCACACTCGTGAAATCCTGATTTAATACGTTTGTCAATGTGCGCCTATGTTTTTTCTTGTTCCTTATTGCATTCAGATACGTACAGGCCAGCACCGCGCTGTAATTCGAAGAATCGCGGATTCGCTCTCGCTCTCGTACGCCGAGTCGCGATTTCACAGCGTGGAAATTGTCAACGAGGCTCGCGCGCTCCGCCGTCCACACTTATTGAGTCACCGCGCCAACGAAGATGTGACAATGCCGGAAGTCGCGTTACCGAACGATCCAATCGCGCATGAAAATTCAATGAGATTTCGCCATTATTTTTTTTTTTTTTCAGGTCCGCACCATTTGACGAAACGCGCTCGGAGTTTTGGTTTCTTGAGTCCTGGACAAGGCACTTTGTTTACTCTCGAATCATATTTTTCTGGATATTCCCGGAGAGCTCATGAAAAAACTCGGTACCCGGTGCCGTAAGACGTTACATCTCTTTTGGATAAAAAAGCAACTGATCCTATAATTTAGGGCGCCTGAAGATCGACGAAGCCGATGTGAACGGGAAGAAATGTGCAGGACAAAGAGTGCTGGTCCAATAGAGAAAAAGGACGCGTCAGCAGTCGTGAGAGGAACGCGCGCGGTAAAGAAGCTGCTAGGAAAATTCCCGCCCGGGGAATGCTGTTCTGCAGTGAGAATTTGTATCGCATCGAAGCGGAATAGAAACTTGTGCGAGATCGTGCGAAGTTGAAACAAAAAGTTGCCTATCGCTGAATTGAAGCACTTTGATGAAGTTTTCTAAAACATGTTGCGAGGCACTCGACCCTGACGGATTGCAAGAAAAACGAAGCTGAGGTATAATTTCGAAGGAGAGGAAAATATAAAAAATAGACAGCATCCCGCAGGTAACGAATGCCCACGACGCGATACAGTTTCGTTTTTTCTCGTTAATGTTGCGCTATGCAAGCGTCTCGGCCACATGACCCATTGGGATTTGACGCAAAATGTCTGCACTTCCGTAATTCCGCTTATACCCTCTTGAACGATTGGCGAACGAACGCGACAATAAACTTAGATCGAAGCACATATATAGAGAGGGCGTCGTAAGTGTCGACGTGTTCGTACGTACCGAGAGTTCTTTGGCTCGCATATGCTAGTTGCAACACTTGCATATACATCGAGCTCAACGAGAGTTCCATCTCCCGGGTGAATTAATGCCGGCGTAACGGAACTCGTACACGAAGGTAGTAGAAGTGGCGGATGTTCATCGCTCGGCCGTTTGGAGTGCTGCTAGCTTCGATCTCTCTCTCCCTCTCTTTCTCTCTGGCTGTTCGCCGCGGTAAGCGAAGCAGGGCGCAATGTAGGTCTTGCGATTCTATTGGTTGGTTAACGCGGGTAAAACTAGAACTGCGAGCACCAGCGGCGAGTGTCCCTGTGGTGGTAGCGATTGTCGACGAACCTCCGTGGTTCAGCTCCACATTGCGCGTGCCTGTGCGAGTGTCTGTAGACGCATATGAAATCAGTGAGTCCAGCCTATCTGTACAAACGCGCACCTCGACGACTTTGGACTCACCTGTTCTTACCTGATCGGAAACACACATGCAAATCTTTACATATATTTTATCGCAAGTATTGCTGTGTGTCTCGGAGTTGCCGCGGAGCACCGGAACCCTCCGCCGCTTCGGGGGCCTCCAGGACGGAATTTCTCGCTCCGCTGCACCCACTACGACCACCACGACCGAAGCGTTTTTTACCTTCGGTCACATGCACATGCTCCACATTCAACTATACCTTTTCGCTCGCACTATGTACAGTCATCCCCCGTGTCTCTTATAACCTGTGCATGGACGCTACATCGAGATTTATTGTAGCAGTACGATCTAGTGCAAATCTTAACGATATGAATTGCAGGGGCTCGCACCAATACTAACTGAATCTTTGCGCGCCCCCTCCTTCGTCCTTCTCGTCCGTCCCTGTCCGCGTCTCTCTTTTACTCTCTCGCGATACACATTTACGAAGCCGCGGCAACTTCGAAACACGAGAAGATTTTAGTGAGGCTTTACTCCGCGTGCGGATTTCGAAATAATTACGAAACGAGAGCACGCATACATCGCACTTTATATTTATCTTTTTTAATCTTCCACTTTGGAATTTATACTTTGCGTATTCCTCCGCGCGCACGATCTCATATAGATACACTTGCCGTTCCGCGCCGTACTTATAATATCCAATGAACGATCGAAAATTTCTATTTTTCTTCACAAATATCGCGCTCGCACGCGAGTGGGGGAATGCGGAGATTACGCAAAGGTAGCATCACGCGCGAGGGACGATTTATTTAATTTCATTACGTTTTATTAATAATGCGGACGAACGCTGCAGCTTTCGTGTACGATATTATTGGACGAGTGTGTAATTAAATATTGATGACTTTTTTCTCGATTCTTCATCGATCTGCGAGGAGTGCAGACTCCTGAGGAACATCGCGGAGTCTCTCCTTCCTGGAACGCGCATAACAGTTTTACTCGTGTCCATTTATTAATTTGTGCGCTAAAATCGAAGAGCAACGCAGAGAAAGAAAGGGGAGAGGAGCAGGATGCTGGCTACGTACAAGCTTTGCGTCTTGATTTATGACGACAGTCACGAGTTTCGTAGACGTCCGATCGGATTGAACGCCTTGCGAGATGTACAGACGCGCTGTCGTGAGCGGCAATTACTCCGGTTGCGAGTTGATGATGAGTATCGTGCGATTGCTGACCATTGGAAAATCGCTTCGACGATATGCAACGAGTTTTTTGTTTGTTTTTCTTCTTTCATTTTGGATATGGCAACACTCAGAAACTGCCACAGGCCAAGTGCGATAAAGATAATTTGCACCTGGACAGCAAGAAAAAAAGGGGGAAAAAATGAAATAGTTTCAGGTGAGAGAGCACGCAAACATAAAATATACGTGGCTATATGTATATTGATGCGTATCTATGAGCGTCTGTAGCCTCAGGCTCCATTTTATATCGCGTACATGATTTCGTATCGTCTCATCGAGAATGCACCTCGAGGATTTTCCCCCCGAGATAGAGCGCGTCGTCGTCGTCTTCAAATCGAACTAGTGTGCCCGACGACGTCACTGTATATTACTTACGAGTGTGTGTCATTGATGATCATCGTAATGTATCGAAGTACCGGCATCAACACCGTTAAATAATCAATCATAATTATGATCGAGGAACTTGTACAAACGGTCAAACGACGATGCCTCCAGGACTTGAATAACATTTTAATGTCAACCCAATTTTCTATTAAATCGTGTTGGCTTCTCATCGTGTAGCCTTTATAAGCACGATGAGATATCTCCGCGCGGTGCAGCGCGAGACAAGAGCCAAAATCTTTTGAGTTTTATAGCAGCTCTCGTTATCGATATGCTTCACCGGATTGGTCGAATAAACCGGTTGGTTTCGAGATCGCAATTTTGGGCACATCGAAACGGACCTCGGGTCGCAGTGCGCTCTGAAAAATAAAACGAATTTAATAAAGTTATACAAGCTGGATGTGCGCGTGCGCTATATACGTCTGGAAATGCATATTCCGGGCATAATCTTGGGTGATTGGCGGGCGAGTTTCGCTTTGCACTCGCGGGCCCCCATGTCACACGTCATGCGAGCATCCGCACTGACGTTGACGTTGACTCTCGAGGATGAGGAGAAGGAAGAACTCGATGCGCGAACACGCGAGAGAGAAAAGCTCTCAACGCACCTTTCGAGAGATCTGCTGCTTATGCACGTAAGCACCTATACGTGTTTTATAAGCATGCGCAAATGTGTATTAATATGAGAGAATATACTTGCGACTTAATCGACGTACGTCTCGTTGAATAAGAAGAATATAAATAAGTTGTGAACGCTAAGAGGAAACCATAGGCCAAGATGGTAATGCGCCCGGACAGGTAAGCCATGGTAAAAGTGCAATTAGTTGATCAACGGTTAGCAGGAAAAACGTTAACCCCTCGCCGTGATCCTCAATTCCTGGTAAACCATCATTAGTTTAAACGTAAATTCGCAAAAAGGTTATTGGAATGGGCTTATTTTGTGGAAAAATCTTAAACTCCGTTTGTCAAAGTCGTTTATTACGATCATTCATAATTCTTGTTGATATTCGATTCTCTTTACTCATTTCATGAATTCTCTTCGTTCTGAGATGCATCAAATACCCGCAAAATAAATTTAAATCTGATTTATTTGCAACTCCGTTTGGGATTCCTCAACATATTTCGATGGCAATCGAATCAATTGGATTCGAATAATAATGAATTTGGAAAAGCATCCGGACCGCAGGAACCCCGGGCACTTAAATGGTGATCGAGGATCAAGAATCCTCGATCATCTCGCATCGTGACTCTCGCTCGTTGACAAACACTCTTCGTCTCTACTCGTCCCTCAAGCACGCAGGACAACTGTGGAAAAACTTGCGGAGCTCTCGTACCCTACCACGTGTAAGTGTGCTCATGTCAGCCCCTTCTCGCGTTTGCGATCTTACCGTGTGCGAGGAGCAACTCGCTCGTGCACGAGGCAAGCGAAAGAAAGCGAAGTCTTCGGAATTACGTGCACGGAAGCGCGAAACGAACGGGATTGAAAGAGAAATAGGAAGAGAGACCCAGAGACACGGTGACCCGACAATTTTTCCGATTGAAAAACTTGTGATACCGGTGTGTGTAACACATGAAATGGCTGTACGCGAATACGCGCAACTCACTTCAACGCGCTACAAAAACAAATAAAACGGAAATTCTTTATTACAGTTTCGTCTTGGAAGAAAATAAAAGCGCGAATCCGTTTGAAATGCACTTTTTTTTGCAACTCGAAGCGAACAAGGGGGATGCAGAAAGTGGGCTCAAACTCCCAGGGAACTTAAAATCGATTAATAAAGTCAGAGCACTCGTTTTCTCACCTGCGAGCTTCACTGCAGCTTTTCAAAACACAAAATAAAGTAACGAGTTGAGGGTTAACCTGATTTGAGTCCCATTACAGAGTAAAGGATCGTCTCTGGTATGGAAAAAAAGTGTAAAAAACCAATTTAGAAGAGGTATGCAGAGAGGATTTCTGTTGAGAAGGGATCGGACGGTGACCCCATTTTTTGTTGTTCTGGCCAGGGATGCGAGGCTTCGTGAAGATATACGATGATATCGTTCCAGGTAGACGACGCGGGGATTCGATACTCGATCGTTGTAGAAGCTGGGGAAGCAGGCCGAGAGGGAGCGAAGAGAGGCGGATTCGAGCGGGCCCGGCGCGCGCGAGTCTCCGAAAACCGCAGGTGTATTCGATCCTTTCGGGGCAGTCTCGAAGTGTGCTGGTTATCATTGTTATTATGTAGCTCGTTTGTGGGTATTCGCGACACAAAGCGTTGCGTCGATTGACACAAATAAAATTGTTGAGTGTCCTCTGCCGCCAGTTTCGAAGCTTGTCGGTCCGTCAATAAAAATCTTCTGCGTCATCGAATGACGTCATCATCGAAGCCTTATGCTTTACGGACGTATCTCTCTCGCTCCATTGCTGAACACTTACGCGAGAGTGTGAAATAACCGCGTGGGCTAGCCCAGTGCAAAAACACAGATCTCGCTGGTTCCGGCATCGGAGTCTCTTCGTGGCTGAGCGCACAGAGTTCCACTTGGCCAGGCGTTGAAGTCTCTGCGATTCTGGCTGATTTATACGAAGCAATAACTCCAAAAGAGTCCGTTGATCCAGCTAGGAACTCCGGTATTTCAAATTTCCTCGGTAATCCAGTCCACGCGTCTGGCAGACACGCGCGAATAAACCCAGAAAAATGAATCGCCACTAAACTCCGAGATTAAGTAAGCGCTCGAGAGCGGGGAAGATCCGAGCGAAATGCCGAGAGCGTTCTCACCCGCCGAGGATGAAAGATAAAAGGACACGGACGAGCCTCAGATAATTACGTGTACAGAGAGTCCGTGCGTGCTCGTGGAGAAGAGCCACCGGAGCTGAACGAAGGTGTCAGCGAAGTAGCTTGGCTTCGAAATCACAGAATCGTGGAACAAGGACCTCGAAAGCGATCCGCAGTGGTGTCATCGTGGTTCCTGCGACCACGAAGAAAGATTTTACCCGTCGAACGAACGGAGCGCATCTACGCATCGGAAATAGTTAGAGGCATGAAAAAAAAACTATAAATAGAAGTTGAATGATGTTGCTATGGCGTCTGCTGCTGCTCTGCGTGGAGCCGGAGCTACGCGCGATACAAGGACCGCGACGCATCCGTTGCGACGTCATCACGCCCCTTGCCGTAGGATGGAAGAAGTGGCGTGTAAAGCTACGTACATCGAGGTAAAAAGGAAGCAAAGGAAAGAAGGCGAAGAGGAAGAAGAGGCAAGCGCGCGACGGCGGCGAGTAGCGGAGCGTTCCAAGAGAGGAAAAGAACGCGCGGGGAGAGGCCAAGCGCGAGGAGGGATAAAATGGCGGTATTGGGGATGCGGTGGGTGCATGGACTCTCGTGTAGCGGCCCCCTTCGCGTCGTTGTGTATATGATTTTGTATCTGCTCTTGCGTATTTCATACAGATATATATATATATATATACGTACGCGGCGAGAGTGTATAAGACGGCACAAAGGAGACGGATATCGGACACCTCCCGAGAGAACGACGGAGAAGCTGCGAGCCTGGAAGGAGTGGAGAACGAGTCAGAGGGTATTAAGGAGAGGGGGAAACCGAGCAAGCAACCGGCAACTCAGCTACGCGAAGGCACCAACGGTGGTGGAAGAAAAGCCGTGTGCGCTCGCTCGCGCGCGCGCGCGCACCTACGAACGGGGAACGAGACGTAAGAGGGACACAAGTACCGCTATACCTGGAGTAGCCCGAGGCGAAATACATACCTACCTACCTACAGCAACCTCTCCTCGACACACCACAACGTCGCTCCGCCGCGCTGGCGTGTGTACGGCGTGTGGTTTGACTCGAAAGACTCTTCTGCCTCCGCGCGCTGCGTGCTGGCTCTCTGATCCTGGTTCTATGCGCTGCCGGTAACGCTCTTGCTCTCTTCTTGCCGTTGCTCTCCACGGGCTCCGCTCCTCTCTTCCCTCTGCACAACTCCAATACACTTATATCGACGTACTCGCAATATAGCATATTCGCGATCCTCTGTGTTTAACATACGTATATACCTTTTTTACATCCACCAGAGCAGAGGCCTTACGCTCTATACCTTTACCGAGAACAAGACACAAGCGAGCTGCTTGCTTTTATTATCAAGCTACTTTTGCATCTTGTCGAATGTCACCGCAGGATCTTCGTACTTCTCGAGGTTCTTCCAAGTTTTTCACTCCATTGCGCAGTCCGACCTGATCCTTTCGGTCGCTCCTGAGCTTCCAGCTTCCTCTATAGTGGCCGCGCGGTGTGTGTTAATGACCCCCGGACTGTATGTTGCGTCGACGATCCTTCCGTCAGTAGCATTAGACAGACGAGTTTTTAAATACTTTCGAGTTATGTGTCCGTCCTTCCTGCGTGCCTGTCCCTACGGATGGGAAAGTCGATCGACGGCCCTAGCACCATGCCTTCTGGGGGTATGTGGGTCGAAGTCAGCTTCTCAGTCAGCTAAAAATCTATGAAGCTATGAAAGATAAACGGACCAATAGCATTGGTCGTGAATCAATGCGTACATTCAAGCGTTTCTTAATTCCAATCGTAAAATCAATATCTTCGTAGGATCGTTAAAAATCATTGCTCAATCGCACGCTGCGACGGAGCAGGTTAAAATCCTAGTTCTGACATAGTCAACGGTCGGCAAGCGACTAACCGTGCGATCAGTGACGAGATATATACACGAGACCAACACCGAGACGCGGAGCGGATTCAACTACCAACTCTTTCGTACACACGTACGTGTATGCGCGTGCATATATAGATATAAAGAGAGGCTAATGGAAACCCGCGTCCGGAGAGTCTCTCAACCGCGTTCAGGGTAGGACAACAAGCAGCAGCGCGCTACCATCGCGACTCCGACTCTCTCGCGGGACAGTGAGCACCTCACCGCACCGTGGTTATCCCACCGAAGTGGAGGACTTCGACTTTGTTTCTTACGGTACGGGCAGTGTTGCGGGCGGACACTCGAGCGCAAGCCGGCCGACGATACGGATCGCTGAGCCCTTGCCGCAAAGTTTGTGTCTCTCGAAACGCGAGCCAATATTTTTTCAACTCTTACTCACTGGATTAATAAATAAATCAAAGATCCGTAAGTCACCACTTTTCGAGGCGAGGGCTAAGTGCAACGGAACAACGATCAGAGTTGACGAAAATGCAAGAGCGCGCGGGTTCGTGCAGCAACGATTTCCAAGTGTAAACGTAGCGTTAATTATTCCTGACAACGTTCGAACCACGACAGTGTTTCTCGGAATACTCCGTAATAAATTCAACGAGGATATACGCCCAGGAAAACTTGACCCGAAGGATTGAAAATTCCAACGTTGAATTCAGTGATCGCTACCGGTTTAGAATACGTGCTACGGGACAAGTGAAAAATTGGACTGAGCAAGTGCATGAAATCCCAACGTTGAGATTGGCTTGATCGACGACGAGTGACAGAAAACTCAGAGCGTCGATCCTGGAAATGAAGCACTGGGAAACCCCGGTGCGTTTGATCGAGTAAATCGAATTTTCCGTCCACTCGATCTCCATCTGGAACACGTAGGTGCGATCGAAACAGGTTCGTCCAGAGGATATTCGAGTAGAAATCGTGGCGCTGTTGATATAGCGTAGGAATAACGAAGAGCAGGCGAGTGATTCGTTCGATAACGACAGGATTATCTTGGTGTGGATATTCAAGTGCAGTGGGTGGGTGGGGGGCGGGGGGGTGGGTGGGGGGGAGGTGGCGTGCTCGAATGCCGCGTCTGGTGTCAACATCTGTTAGCGGTCCGGAGCCGCGTGGATGCGCGCGGCCATACGTGGCGCCCCGAAACCCAGAAGGTAAATACACGGGATGAGAAAATGTTTGCGTCACCGAAGACCAAAGTGTTTGTTTATTCGTTGATCGATCGCGGATTAAAGTATCAGGAATCAACGAAAAGTGCGGGCGCGCGCTAATGCTGCCAAAATATTTTCAAAAGTGTGCATCAGTCCGTTGGTAAAACAAGGGAGAGCTCGATGACCGGGCGCTGAATGAGTTAACACCGAGTTAAGACGCATACGGGCACGTGAAACGAACGGATGCGATGAAACGAGCCTGACGTCTGCATACATACGCGAAAAAATACGCGTCCACGAACACGGGGAAAATCTCGTTTCTCACCGATCTTTTATTTCGATCTCTCTCTCTCTCTCTCTCTCTCCCTCGTTCCCGCTCATCTTGAGGTTCTTTGTCCATCGGTTGGTCGAGCTCACGCACGCTGTGGACGCGCGAAGATATACCGTGGACCCCAAGTTTCTTCCATCTTATATGTGCGCACGTATGTTCTTACATGCGAGATAGTTATGTATGTGTTGACGCGAGTGTATAGATATTTATATATACTTATATAAATATATCTGTGAGTGTGTGCGAAAGACCGGGTACGGGATGCTGAAACCCAAGTGATATTACCATACCGACGTTTACTGTACCTCACGCTCTCAGCCTCTTCCTCATTTATCCAAATGCAAAACGTACCGAGTCACTCTCGAGTAAACGCATTTTATGCATGTGTATGTGATACACATGTATACTGATGTTATGGTGGCTCTCGTGTGATTTTATTTGTACTCGCGTCGCGTTCAAAGTTTTTCTTTTCACTCTACTTTCCTCCCTTGCCTTCATTCTTATATGCTCTCTTACTGTTTCTTTCTCTGTCTGTCTGTCTGTCTCTCTCTCTCTCCCTCACTGTGTGCTCGCGAGTTTCATTGAAATTGAATTATCATTAGCGAATATCCTGCTGCATCACTGCGAAGAGGATTTTCTTCCTACCTGTGCGTAACCCAAGTGTTGGAAAGGACCAATGTAAAGAGCTCAGAAACTGGGAGTGCAGGATTGCTTTTATTCCTTAACCTACACACGCACGCGAGCAGGCTCGTTTCGTTATTTATGCACTATCGCTTCGACACGGATCTTCACTCTTATTGGATCGACGTAATTTTCCTCAAAGGTCAGTACATGGTTATTGTTATTTTTATCTGCTCTTATATCGCCTTTGACGCTCGACTAAAGGAGAACCCATTAATCGCAGGCTAATCGGTCCAGCGGATCAACATTTTTATTCTCAATTTTAATAGTTAAGAGTGACAGCTTTTGAAGTAACAGCTTTTCGTAAATGGACTTTCTTGTATTTCGTTCTTCAATGTTTCAATTAAAAATTAACGAGTTTACTCGTAATTTGAAGAAACGGAGTAAACGAACGCGAACTCCCTTGAACAGCTGTAGACCTCAAGGAACATGAGACTCTCGCGAACCGTTAGAGAAACGTGACACACGTGGCATTCCTAATAACGAGATTCAAAGCACATTTCTCTGTATGTATCTACGTTGTTGTAACTGTCTTTCGTATGAGTCTTTTAAAAATACGAGCAATGAGCTTGTGGTTACGTATGAGCGGCCGTATATAGATTAAACGTGAAAATATACATTACCGTTGATATCGTCATATTGTAACGATATCAAATGTAAAGAAACTATTGAATATCCTTACTACGAGAAAAGTTCAAATGAAAAATTCTCTGAACCCTGAATTTTTGTCTTCAATTATTCCTCCAAATAAATATTTGCGTATAAAATGTCGATAGCGCAAGCATTATTGGATGTTTTTTTTCTTATTTAAACAATTAAAATCGCTATTTATCAAGATTGATGCGACGACTCAAAATACGTCGAAATTTCCCTCAGCCGGGTAGCGTTGTATTGAAAATTTACTCATCCTCGTGGTCTTCATTTCTATCCTCATCTCGGTATCTCACCGATTTAACGACTTAAAAATGAAGATTCTCCAATTGAATTTTATGGGACGTAAAGAGGAGAAAATGATGTAAAATAAAGTTGTTTTTATCTACAATGTACAGAGATAAATACTCGCGTACACATGAGAGAGTGCGTTGATCCCAGATCGCTAGTTTTGATTTTTCTTCTAGGCGGGGGTAGGGAAAGCCCTCACCATGAGTCTCTAGCGTGACTCGATGTGCCACTTTCACAATCAATGCCAGCCTCCCTCCCTCTTCCCGCCCTCTGCCGGCAGAAAATAACGTGGCTTTTATTCCTGGATTACACACCAGCGTTGTTTCTTTACTCTGCAATTGTATATATTTCCCCCGTATCTTCTTGGTTTTTTTATTTCTTTTTCATTTATTATTTTCTTTTTTTCGTTGCCTAATTACTCGAATTTGAGTGAATCTCTTTGGCCAACATGTAAAAGTGAGACCGATGAATCATTGAATGCGCGCAATAACGGAGATAATCGTGGCAATTTTTGCGATAAAAAAAAAAAAAACGAACGAAGTTTACCGAGTCAGGGTCAAAAACAATCAGCAATTACGGGCTGTAAAAATCTTTTGCTTGAGATGTAGAGTAAAGCGACGTGTCTGCTGCTACAGGAATTTTTCTACATTTTTATTCCCCTAGATAATGATATATATAAAAGCTGGCTGATGAGCGATGATCGATCATTCGCTATGTTTTAAATTCCAATTCTCGCTGTGTGCCAACTACAACGCACATCTGTAACAAAAGTAAGAGGAGATGAAAAATAACAAAAAATAAATAAATAAATAAAAGAAAAAATATATATATAAAAAAAAACAAACAATACACATATCGACACAAAAGAAATCATCGTAGCTTCATGAGATACCGGAACTTGGTTTACACGTGCTCGACAAGGAAGCTTCACGCTCACAATGATGCAGCTCTTCAATGAATCATCACTGCAGGCAATATACATATATTTCAACATCTGTTAGCGATATACATATATTTCTCATGTGCAATTTACCCAGAGCAATTTAGATCCATTCGGTTTAGTGAATCTTAGGTTTGTATCGCGTTCTTGACCCTCTCACATTATTCAGCATATAAAATTTCTCAGACGCTCAGTGACCCTGAAAATGTTTAATTGTTCAACTTATAGATCATAGCTGCTTTATTTCATTCGATGGATTTCCTGATCGTTAGCTTTGCGGCTGCTTCTTTTTTCGCAATAATATAATTATTTCATCACACGGAGGAGCTTGATTTCTTCCATTAGTCTATACATTATGCGCTCCGCTTGTGTTTTTTCTGTGACGATTGTTTTTGCTTATTGAGCCGACAACGGGGAAGAACGATTCGAAACAGTCGTCTTTTGAAATCTAACAAAACTTGCATGTACAAGCGCGCTAATTGCCTGATACTTTTGAGGGTTTTTACTGCTCGATCTTCAAGCTTTGTGAAGAAATATCAAGCGTGTCACTTGAGAAATCATTTTCTGAAATCAGAACAAACAAATCCATCTCCATTAGGGGACGAAGTATGAACTCAGAGGAATGATGAAAAGGCTCTCGTTTGGGAACTGGAATAAATTGGCTCCACAATGACATTTTCTTAAGGCTCATTTTTGACGGTAGATCCAGAGCACACAGTCGTTTTACAGAGTGACCTTTAAAGGGTCAGCAAGTCAACTGATCCTCGGTTGTGTACCAGGACGATGTTCAAGCGTGTGTATATGCGTGCAGGGCAGAAACTGGACCAGTCATCGACCCCGGAGGCTTGGATACAAAAGGTACCTACACCTACTTCAATTTAGTCAGGGGGTCCGTATCGAAAGGGGCTCTCGGTCGGGGTCCATTTTGTGTGAGCATGCCTTCGTCATGATGATGGCTCACCAGGAACCGGAACCGTTCTCTCCTCTTTCTTCCCTCGCTCCTACAACACGCACACATACACACGCGTGCACAGACGCGCGGACGCTACCATAAAACACACAAAAAGGTTGGAACTACGTTGGGCCCCTGAGTGCCTTCGTATTCGGGGCCTTGACCACAATGGAAGGTGAACACGCTCATCTTGCGGTTGCCACACACCATATAAATTGGCTTTTGCTCTTTGGGCTATTTAAAATTCTAAAAATGGAGATCATGTGTCAAAAAAAACACGACGGGACAACGAAGAATGTCTAAATACTCGGGGCCAGAGCGGCCCGTCGAGAACAAAGACGATCCTTGTCTTAAAACTTCTATCGCCGATTGTTCACACAGCCAAAAAGGGAACAAAGAGTTGCATAATTCCAACTGGTCAATACAAGTCAATGCAGACCAGACTCGATTTGACACGAAGAGCATAAGCTCATATCGATGTGTCTAGATTTTCTCGTATACATTTATTTTTTCGTGTGTGTGTGTGTGTTTACGTGTGTGTTTACGTGTGTTCACGGTGCCAGTCTCGTTTGTAACCGACGATGAGATCGGTAATTGCAACTATGGCCTCCGTGAAAGTGGAAAATAATACACGAGTGTCTGTGACGGAACGCCGACGTGTTCCACATCTTCTCTTTCGGCATTTTTTCCAGCACATCCGACACTAAGTGCTCATCATGACGTGTTACAATTTTAATATCCAACGAGGATTTAGCGATATGGTAAATATATGTGCTGAGCCGAAGATAGATTACCAAAGGGCAACCATTCCTGATCCATTGCTACGATCTTCCTCTCCTACCATTGTTCCAAGCGTCACTTTCAAATTGCACTTATGTAAATTGTGAATTAAGTATCGTGAGATTGTAACGGTTTTTTTGAGGATAGTATACTCTTTGCTCTCTTGAGCTTCAAGCTCTGAAATAATGGTTACATGATTATAGCGACCGATGATTAAATGTCTCGGAGATACTATAAATCGTTGAAAATGTCAAGTTAACAGATTTCACGATCGTATCCATGCGCCCTGTTTGATCGATTCGATTTCAGGATTGATCGACGTTTCGACCCAAGATTTCTCTCTTTTTTTTCTCCATTTCGAAAATGAAGTATTGGCTCGGAGTTCGAATTTTTATGTCGATTAACCGTACTTTTTTGATCGGTTTGATTGCGACCGGGTACGCGCGCACTCTGAAAGCAACCGCGACTTCGTGCAATGGCGCACGAATGGAAATCGATTGATTTCCGTCAAAAATCTAGTACTGCCCACAGTCACTCGGATAAAAGCGATGATAAATCGGCTGATCCGGCTCCTGATCGCTTCATCGATAACCCATGAAAACACGTCGGCGTCCCTAGACCTCGAGCTTTTGGTGATACACCGCCTGAAATCCGCATGAACATGGACAAGTGTTAAGCAGTTCTAAGATCGACGAAACGAAATTTCATTGACGGACACACGGGAGGAATTTAAAAAATATCGACAATTTTTTTTCACACTTTAAAGAAAAAAATGTCTTCAATCAAAGTGCCATTGCTTTTCTTTCCTGCATAAGAATATAAAAATCCTGGATACGTTTTTTCATGAATTTTCTCATGTACAACTAATTGAAATTCAAATATCCATTGAGCGTAGCACGGCTATCGAATTTATCGTATCGTATGCAGTTAAAAGTGGAATTTTTTCCTCCACGACGTCAAAGTCGATGCTGTTTTCACACGTAATCATTCCTAAATAAGAGAAGATTTGATACGAATAAATAAAGAAAATTTATCGTGATAAATATCGCGTGTGTTTGTGAATTTTTCTCGCGCTCTGGAAGCAGCCTCGTAGGTATATTCTAATTGGCTACGAAATTCCTGATGTCCACAACTCCGAGACCACGATGTGTCGTATTAATTAACATCGAAAATCATAGTAGTATGGGCAAATATAGCCGATAGACGAGCACGAGGATGTGCATGCAGTCGTTATCGGCGTTGTTTTTTTTTTTTTTTCTTTTTTTTTCAACCTTTATTCGCGGTGTGTGTACAGTGATGTATATAGAAATACGAATGATCGTATAACTACGCAATTTTCTGTGACTCTGCATCCGTATCGGGGTCACACCGAAACCTATGCGTGTCGTCTCCAGCCATGTAGTGATAAAAAACTGAGGGATTTCAATTTTACCATTGTATGTTAAAATTAACGTGTGCCGATGATAAAGACTCGAGTTATCGTACAACAAAATCATCGGTGCAAGTAGTGCAGTATGCGAGATCAACAAGATTCTCGAGTCGAGAATATAACATTGGAAAAATAGAGTTTCTACCTGCTCAAAGGTGAACGACGCTGAAACAAAATCACTCATCTGTCATCGCGGCTTTGATTAGGAGGAAATTCATAGAAAAATGAACTCGATGATTTCGGTTATGATTAGTCGTTATATCGGAACAACTGCCAGTATTGAATTAATTGAGTTCTTGTATGATTAGCCAATTAGTTGACCAGAAAAGTTGAGCGAATGGTGAGGAATAAACCGATAATAAGGATTCGATTAAAGTGCTGAAGAAAATAGAGAATTTCTAAATGCATTGAGCAATCGAGCGAACTTCCATGTGAGATATAAAGTTAGATTCGATCCAGGAGCATCATCCTTGAAGAGAAATTGACTCGCAACATACGAAATTTCCACTTGTGCGTTATCTTTGGGACTCGATCAGACGACTATTGCGGATTTTATGACAAGGGAAGTAGGTGGTCTCGCTTCAATTATTATATGCTTGTATATATTATGTAGGATGAGAGACATGGAAAAAAATGTTGCCGAGCAATTTGCATAGGTATCCAGGCATGCGATCGAAATACGTTGCTTCGGAACTCGGCATTACCTTTCACACATACAAACGCAAACGCACACACGGATATACGTGAATATACATAGAGGTGAATGGAATAAATGCACACCTGTGAAACCCACGGTCCTTATCATCTTAGAGATCGATATCATCGAAGTTAAATCCGAAACTCTTAAGAGGAGAGTAATAAATATAAACAAATGGGCGATGCGTAAACCGGATATATTGCATTTAAAATATCGGTCTGCGTGGATTCTCCACTTTCCCGGTGAAACTGTGATAAGGATTTGTCGTCTCGGCAAAGCGATTTCTCTTACTTATAAGTATATACATATATGCACAGAACGAAGCTCGTTCTTTCTCCCCCCTCGGGAGAGTTAAAAAATTCGAAAAAGTCGAACAAAAAGCATCTGGAGAATTTCGATGTTTTGCAAATTCCTCACACGAAGCTCTCTCTCTCTCTTTCCCATTTGTGAAAACTTGTTATCACAGTTTCTGAATACCAAGAGAACAAATATGCGAGAAAAAAATTTTAAAAAAATCCTCGACCTCTGGCTCGTTCTGGCGAGCTCGTGGCCCGAAGGTTTTTCAACCGAGGAACACGCTTTTTTCCTTGCAGCTCCTTTTTCGAAGATCCCGAAAAACCCAAGTCCGGAATTTTATTCGTCACCATAGACATTTTGCCGAATAACGAGAACGCTGCAAACTCCAAATGGCCGATTGGACACTTAGAACTATCTTTGATCTCTTAATCAACCAATTAATTCGCGAATGCGACATTTACAACTTATTTTGATAGATTCCCATATATTATTGTATATTTACATGCAAACAATCGATAAATCGTTGGAGCATGATTATAAAAGTGTAAAATTTCGTGCTCTCGTCTGCTTAATTCTATAGGTCAACGATTTTATCGTTGCCCATTTTGTCGAAGCAGCGAGCCTGTCACGCATTCGTAATGCCAATGAAAAAAGCAAAAAACGCAAATTGAAAAAACCTGCTTCAGAGAATATCCTGGGGGCCGTGGCCTCCGCAGGAGGTGAGGCCACCATCTTCCTATCAAAGGATGTCTCTCGCGAGACCATAACGGCGGCGGCCACCGACGCGTACATAACTGAAAGTCTCCTCGGGATTTATAGCGCACATTATTTTTGGCATTAAACGAAATCGAGGAAAGTAGTCCCAACGCCCACGCTACGAATCGGCTAACGCGGAATCGCAGCCTATGCGTTTGCAATGACGCTGTGCTGGAAGACTTGAAATTGCTGCGTGATTCATGGATAGAAAAATATTCGAAACGCTCCGTGATTTATCGTTGCCAATACGCATTACTTTTAGTACGATTTCGGAACACCAATCCTTATCAGAATGATCTTGACCGTTATTTTGGATACTTTTTATTCAAAAAGTCAATTTAACAATAACTGAATGTAGCGAGTGCGCAATCGGGATGGGACTCCAGCGATGTTCCAAGATGAGCACTCGTTCCTAGCTTTTTGGGAGATGGTTTTTCCGAGTTTCTAATCGCGTTGGCCAACTGAAATCCCGTGAAAAATATGCTCGTCCGAAGCGGCTGATGCGGTTTTACGGTTTCCCTTGACCGAGTACGCGACAGAGTAGTTTATTGGGCGAAGTGCCGTCAGCATTGTACATATGGGGAGGTCAAACAGGAATATGGGAATCCGAGAAGCAAAGTTCGAGTGACGGGAAAGTGTCGTAAAAGCCTGTAAGCGTATGCGTAGAAGTGGAAAACCTACGAAGTTGAGAGAGCAAAAAGCTGAGTAGATGAAACGACGATGGAGATAAGCCTATATAAGGACGAGGTATATTGAAAAAATCGTCGCGCAGTTGAAGATAAATCAGAACAAAAATGCAAAACGAATCGTTCATCATAATTTATCACGATGGATATTTATGAAAGTCCGTGAATGAAAAATCCGCTCATGAATAACCACGAACGCATGACACCAGCCATTTTGTCCCAGCGGCTAATAAAATCATTCGTTCGTATAACAATGAAAACGATACTGGAATAGGAATCGATAAAAATAAATCTCGATTTCTTCCAAGTGCCAATTTTCATCAAGCCCAAAATCAAGAATTTAAAATGATGAGGAATATCGCTTTGACCCAGTTATCATAGTTCTGAAAGTAATAATCGAGGGTACGTCATGAGGAATGCCAGCGCAGTTTCGAAAAGTTGCAGCCTTATTTTTGAAGGCATTATGCCGTAGTTTTGAAGTAATAATTCATACCGGTGTCCTAGAAACTTCGTTTCGACGTAAGGCGCAGGCAGGTATATATATATGCGAGTAATTTGGGTTGTTGGGAGTCCGACTTGCCTGCGGTTCGGTATAAACACTTAAGTACTCTGTTTCTGGTGGAGGTGCAGGGTAGATTGCATGGTAAACATTATACATACCTCCCATGTATATGCAACTTTTGCTATGTATACGTATATACATGAGTTTTTATACTTTTACGTACACACAGACGGATATATACATATATTTGCATGTGTTTATATCCACGCTTGTATATACGTACGTATATAATATTGTACACTGCTTCGCCGACTATAGGTGAACCACTCTGCTGGCTATCAACCTAGCAAATGTCAGAGTATCTATCTGCGTCAGGACGATATAGCTATGGAAGCCATTGGTACGCGAGTACTTTATAGGGCATATATAATGTGTATACGTGTGTGTCCATTATATAGTGTGTGGAGCGTAGATCGGCCTCTGCGGAGAGAGATCCGAGCCCGAGGAGAGAACCTGTCTTGCTTCATAGGCAGCAGTGTGTTGCACAGACACACTGCCAAGTTCTGCTGAGTAGCCTTCCGAGAGATCACGGAGAAATATTGGACACTAATCCGAGTAGGTGCAGCGTGTGTGCACGAGGATGAACCTGGCCGATGGGATGGACGAAGGAACTCGGGGAGCATCCTGGCCTGTTAAATCCTCGAAGACTTTTGTTGCTGGCCTTTGTTCAATCGTCGCAGGAGCTGTTTTCACTGTTTTTATCTTCAGTGCCACGTTTGCTTGGCTCTCCGATTATTGAGGTGGTTTTGATCGTTACAATCGTTGCTTGAGAATTTACCGAAAAAAGCGAATTTTACAGGGCGCTTGGAAGCCATCGCGGAGCTCGCGTAGCCCGAGACTCGTGTATGTGCGCACGTACTTAAATACACGCCCGTATATTTACAAGGATAGGGTAAAACGAGAACCAGTGTGATATATAAATCGAAACTGGCTTGCACAGAAGTGCGTTACGCAACGCGCACTTTATCGGCCAACTTTGTTACGGTCACTGACTTCGGTTTTCTCGGAGGATCATGCCAAAGTCTCTCCCTATAGCGCCGATTGTAAATAATATATTCATAAATGTGATATACGTGTGCTGCAGACACGAGAGACGGATTATTATATTAGAAATTGGTGCGGAGTTCGCGCGGCACGCGATAAAACGTCCAACTATATATTTATAGACGCGTTATTACGCTAGGGCGTAATACACGGCGTGGTCCTCGACCGAAAATCCAACAAACAACTTTCCGAGACATCAAACGAGGCCTGTAATTATCGAGAGATTTGTTTTTTCTAGCGACAATTAAATAACCATTAGCAAAGCCAGTTGTTCTGATCAAACAAATACGTCAAGTACAATCAACGATATTTTAAAGCGACGCAAGGCTTTTCAACGTTCGCGACGCCAACTCAGCGATCTTTCTGAGGCTATTGACAACAACCGAGTTGAAATTGATTTTTTTTCCAGTGTACCAACGAAATAGAAAGTTGGCTTATTAATCGTGGCTTAAACTCTGCGGATTTCTAATCGATCGATCGATCATCGTAAACGGATATTTATGGTTCGGCGGGAGGAAAAAGAGCAAGAAAGTTCGGAGCAAGCATGACGCGCCGGCTGAGATCACCGAGATCACTTGTGCTGGTAAAATATAAATGCGTTATTATATATGGCAAAATCTCTGTGGTTATATTGTATTTTATAGTTCTTTGGTTATAGATACTCAATGTAAGGTTATAATGTTGCGGTCCCACGCTGTGTGCCGCGGCAGAAATCGAGGATAGAAGACGATTCTTATCTTTGTTCTTTGGTAGTTTGGTAGTTTCCTTTGTTTTGGCGGCGCGCGCGCGCGCGGCGTACCGAGTGCGGCACACCGACCGACTTCCTGCCATTTTCTACTCTTCTTTCTCGCTTCCTCGAGGTCTTACGAGAAACAGCGACGAAGAATATTTTTTTTTCATTCAATCCTTCAAGCAAAAGGGCTCGAACGCGTGCGATTCAGCGTTTGGAAAAATGTAGGCTACGTCCTTCTGCTTGTCACAGCCGCATTGATGGAACACGCGCTTAACGACCCAAACTAAGTCAGGCCTTTCTCAGGAGAAAAAATCACTTGGAAAACGGCACCAAAGGGTCGGGGAAAAAAACTATGGAAAATAATATTTTTTTGACGTCCCGTTCGAGGGACGCGGTCCGTTGTTCGAAGCAGACTCTGCGAGCTGCTTCGAAAGACAGGAAACGGAAACTGCCACAGCGAATTTGCAGAATTGTTCAAGTCTTCGAGGCCGATTTTAAGACTCTTGAAAACAGGGAGGAAGATTGGAAAAAATCTAGAAAATACCGATCAGCTTAGAGGCTTTTTTAAGCCGTTGACTTTCAATGGGATTTTGTCATTCTGTGTAAATGATCAATGCAAAGCGGGCAAATTCGTGTGAAAAAAATTATTCTCCATCTAGGAGGTAAAAAATGATCTCACAATACCTGTATTTACATACACTGTGCGCGAAAACTACTCGGAAATGTATGTGTATGCGTATGCGTAAGACAAACGTTCCAAATAACAACCGGAAGTTTAAATAAACGTGACCGCGAGAATTATGATAATCATGGCCTCTCTCTGGGACCTGCTGCAACACACGAATTATCTCTGTACATCGGTGTGTGTGCCAGATTTCACACAGAATATTGTAATAATTAATAATATAGTAATTAAAGCTTTATCGCGATGGCGTTACTAATGAAATTCCACTGCTTCAAAGAATTTGATAATCAAAATAGCATGAAAAGTTCATCTTTTATTCATCTTTTTCGCGATTATTTCGATGTGGAATATCGAAAAAGTGTTTTCTTTCGATTTTTCAAATATTCAACAAAATTCTCTCATTCTCTCCACAATTATTCCGAGCACTCGAACACAGATTCGAGCACTGAATAACGCTGAGCTGGCTCATTGAGGATTTAGCAATTGGAAAAACAATTTCGAGGCTATTTAATATCTGAAAAGTCATTTAACGTTGCTCCCGCAGTGGCAAATCACCCGAGGAGAAAATTCAAAACCTCAAAAGAGTGTGTATTGTAGTGTTAGAAAAAAATCTAGGACGCGGTTGTGGAATGCAACAAAGTCACTAAAGCAGCGATTTGCTTTATCCCTCATAAACACGACTGGATATGTGCGTGTACTGCTGCTGCTTGTCTACCACAAGAATCCAATGTTCGCTAAGTACTCTGATGTACTCCGCGCGAACTTGGGTTTCGTCACTGGTGAACAGGATTCCGTAATAGATACATTTGACGTCAGCTGTCAGTCAGCTACGAATTTATAGAACTTTTGGAATCGACGTGAAGTAATATGAAGTAGATATTTGACGTATATTGGAATTGTGCTTTATGACTCGAAAAAAATGAGGCCCTTTTTTAAAAACACTCGAGAATGGCAATCCGCCGTTGTGCGTTGGATAACATGAAAATTCGTTGGTTACGAAACGCGTGCTCCGTTTCTATTGCACCTGTTTTCCTTTATGCAGAAAAAAAAACGGATTCGGAGAACATTAATTAGTTTTTATATTCGAGAGATACGATTTTCCTGCGGTCTGACCCGCCTTCTCAGCCTTTTCTACGTAGAAGATGAAAAACGAGGAAAAAAAAGATGCCAGACGAATGTTCACATAAATGCTTTTCCCGTTTTTATGTACGTGCCATTTTTTTTCTCTATACTGCGAAAAGGATACGAAGACGTTACTCCCGTGAAAAGAACTGATTTCTCGTGCAAGATTCTTCCAAGCGTTGCCGCGGAGCGAGGCATAGAGTTGTGAGTGCGAGAGCGTTTCACGAACTGTTGCGCAAGTAAGAATCGAGATCGCCGCTTGTTGCTCCAAGAGCTCTGGCTCGGGCTGCGCGCCAGTGTAATGCACAGCTTCGCGTTCGGTTCGACGAACTCTTTTGATAGTGTCAACGAGAGAGTCACGAAAGGCCTAATGGTGACATTAAATTGTTATGCTCTAAATGCAACGAATTCTGGGCTGGGGGTCAAGACCTCAGGAGAATTTCATTCAAATGATACTGCGCGTTTTCAAAAGACCCCGAGAATAAATTAGAATAAATCTTCAAACCTCGATACAATCGAGTTCATGCTAAATTACGCAATTTATTACCAAATAATCTTCTCTCATTTGTCTTCACGAACTCTCTAATAACCGCCTCGAGAAAGCATCAAAGAAATCACTCGAAAGATCTCCCTGCGACGATAGTTCCGATCGCCCTGATTATTCCATTTCATAATCGCTTCGAACTCTGTACAGACTGTCTCAAAACGAACGCCGCGGATTATCGAGACCGAAAAGCACGCCGCTCCGCGCGAGTGTCGATTGCACATAAACTTTTGTTGTTTTTATTTGTGGCTGCTAACACCGGAGGGCAAATTTACACCGAAGCATTGTGAATTGAGAGAAATTTTGCGGTCGGCAGCTTCCACACGCCGCTCGAGCTCTCCGTATGTAAGAGCAGTGACTATCTGCAGCATCACATTCAACAAATACATGCGTTATGTGTGCATTTGCTGTAAGATTCCACGAGAAGTTTCTTTCGCGAAGAGCCAGGAACCGGACCGGGTGTAATTACCGCCATTGTACGAATGTACATTTAGTGCTGGGCTCGGTTCAACGGCTGAATACGAAGAGTCGAATCTACTGGCGGTGGTACAAACTGCACAGCAAGCACGATTCACGTTGCCGCGGTACTGACCCAGTGTGAGAAACCGCAAAATTCCAAATGCATAAGCCTCGAAGTATCCACACATTTGTTCATTCACATTTCTCGGGTAACGGTCGTGTCCGAATTGAAAATTCCGAGCCATTGCGTCACTTTTCTAAAGGCAAATAAGTTTCCAGTGAAAAAAGTGAAAAAAGCGAAGATTTTCCAAATTGACGTATAACGGCGAATAGGGGATTCGAATTTTTCGCGGCTCAAGAGCTGGGAATTATGAGGAAAGAGCGAACAATTCCAATTCTTCGTTCCATTATTTCAAATTCTATTTCTCGTCTCTATTTAAATATTAATGCTGGGAATCCGATGAGCGCCGCATATTGAAGCTCAACGTTCGATTTATTTCGTTCGATATTAATATAAATCACGGAGCGTGATTATATGCGAAGTCATCAGCCTGTTTGCGAGCAGCCTGACAAGATGTGCTGGCGCGCGAGCACTTTTCCATCGGCCTCGAGCGAAATTCTACTGCGTAGTAAGCGGAAATACGTACATGCATACGAGCGCGCTTTTTGTCCCTGCGCAATGTTATTCTATATCGTTTCGCCGGTAGCAAAAGTTGTGTTATAAAGGCTCGAGGGATTCGTCAGTTCTGTAATGCCCAAGATTTCTCGGGTATTCGTGCAGCTATCGCGGTTAGTGCATGTCTTGATGTCACGTGAATGCCAAGCTCAACCTACGCGCGAATGCGAGGAGAGAGACGCGCCTGGAAGAGTGAACTTTTTTTCTATTCGGTGCGTGGCCTGTTGTCACGTTTCGAATCGCAGAGGGATGGGCATGATCCGAACGGTGAACAATTGTACGTGAAAACGATAGAAAGATTGAGACCGATTCTCGCCTCAAATTTCTCCATATCCCAGGCTCGGTTCTTCCACGTTCGCGTTCGGGTCGCGATCCATTTTTCATTGAACTCTTGAGCTCTCGAGTCTTTTTAAAACTGCTCAAGCATTTCTTGACACGCAATAAAAACAATATGCAATTATAATTTTTTCAAACTCCAATAATTATCTTTCTCGTGTGATATAATAATTATTTATCATAAGAATAATCGTGTTTAGAACTCGCGAGATATCGGGGTCGTTAAAACGTCGATGTACACAATTCGATAACGAGCATTACCGACACCGCACACGGGGTAATTTACTGCTCTCCCGTGCCATTTACGAGGCAATTTCATTCACATTAGACATGTGTGCGAGCGTGTATGTCTATACATGTCCGTATAAACATATACATTGAGTTCGATTATCGCTCAAGTTGAGGGCATATCAGCCAACGAGCGAAATCACACGACGCTGATTTAATTTATACTGAATATACTCGTGCGACTCAATTACACACGTGTCGATTGCCAAGGGCACATTTCACTTGGTGAACGGGATGACGAACGCTTTGCAGGGCGCCAACCGCATCGAAAACGACTTTAACGCGTGGCGAACGCACTCCCGGAGCCTCTGGTGACTTTAATGCCTGGTAAACGCTCGCTAATGTCTCTCGCCCCGTCAACTTGACGAGCGACTGCTCTGTACTGACGGTACCGATGGCGCCACGTTTGAGCAAGTTCGAATGCTCGATTGCAGGGAAGCTAAGAAAAAGTTGCATTTCAAACGGGCATAAATGCGATTGCATCGCGTAAAACTCCTGCGGGTTATAAATTTTCCAAATTCCCCCGGTCGAAGTGGACAAAAATTCTACGGACAGAGAAAAAGTCGATTTAGCTATTCGTCGAATCGCGACTAATCATCGCAGAAGCCATTTTTTTCCTGCGATCTCCTCGGGTCCCGTAACTTGTATTCGAATCTTGACTCTCTATGCGCGTTATATTGTTTTTACACATAAAATTAGCTCTGGAACTGCCGTAAAATTTTACACGGTGTTACGAAAGATCGGTCTGTACAGATATACGAGAGAGTTTTTTTTTCAATTTTTTTTTTTCTCATTTTCAACGATTATCTAAGAATCGTAAAAAGTGAAGCCCGCGCGAGCGTGCTGGAAAATTGTCTCGTTAAATACGGGTGCTCTCATGCGCATGTGACGTGTATCGAACTGGCGATGCCGCTGAATGCAACTTGGCAGTGATGTCTACCAGCAGACGTCAATTCTCTTATACATAGTTGCGTTTTATTCATAAGTACCGATGGAAAGTTGTGAATACAACGGCAATATATGCGCGCGATAATCGTCGCGATTATTATTACACGAAGAATCCTCTCGACGCGTCTATATACCCAACGGTGTGTGTCTTGCCTCAATCGTGCGAGTGGTGTATACGCAAGTGTGAGAAATTTTGCTGATCTTTTCGACACGTGGAATTTCTCAACTGACTCATGAAATTTCTCGAGGATGCAAGACTTCGCACAATGTTGGACGCAGCAGGCTTCGGACACGATGGAAAACATTCCATTAGAACGCGATGGCATTCTGCTGCGGAGCTTTTTTTGCAATATTTAACTTTCATAGGCGGACAAAATCTGATAAGAAAATCGAAAAGTGCGCAGTTTCTCAATAAAAACTGCATTCGGCTTTGTTCGCCCGGAGAATATAAAAAAATAGAAATTGAAAAAAATACACGAGAAGGAGGGAGGAAAGGAAAATAGATAAAAAACGATAATTGGATCGGACACCGGAGTTTCGCAGTATATTTCTATGCAGAGGCTATAGCAGCAACAAAATCACCGGAAATCCCACGCTCGTGTAACGATCGAACGAAAGAAACCGCGACTCGTAGGAAACCTCGAAGCAGGCAGGGGGGTTGGAAACGGGCAGGAGCCTTGGGAGGGGATGAAGTCGAGCGGAGAGCATTGGACGGGCGATCTTTGGGAAGGCGAATGGCCCCGGGGTGTCAAGCAAAGCAGCCACACAGCCGCAACCAACGAGATCGGGTTCGACCTACATTTTTACTTTTTGTCTTGTTTCGAGCTCGAGCAGCGCGCGAGCGCGCACGCGGCCAAACGAGATTGCCGATGATGATTAAACCCGGAGCGCCCTGACTCTCGCCCCGGTTCCAACTCGCCGTTTCAGATTTCGTCGTCGTCGTCGAACGCCTTCAGCTAAAAACAATTCTTCATGCACGATGACGACAACAACGTCATTCACCGCGCTCTCGAGAAATTTAACGCTCTTTTAAAAAACTGATAAAACGACAGATTGTGGAAAAAAAATTATTGAAAATTGTGAAAATCAGGCCAGCGACGTGACTCGAGAGAAAATAAATTTGATGATCGACACTCTTTGTAAAATACGAAGATTTGAACATTTTTAACGATTGAGAGTCCCCCTCTCGACGGTGCTCTCCCTGGACATTCGTGCAGGAAGTGATTTTATTGCAATCGTCAACCAAGGATCGCGAATGAGTTATGATCTTCTTTCGTCCTCCTCGATGGGTAAAATCTTTATTTCTCAATTGTTTTAACATTTGTGAGGAAGACGAACAAACTTTTCTTCGCTCAATCCTCCGCGTTCGAATGCGACTAAAGTAAAGTTTTAAAAGAGCTATTTGGAACAATTGCAATTTTATTGTTTCTCTGACAGTGATATTCCTGGAATCGTCGTTATAATTTCTTCATCATATCCTGCTGCGCGGAGGAAGCTTTCTCGATTTATTTCTCATTCGGTGGAGACTATTATGCGAGCTTCGTTAGCGAGTTCCACCCACGTTGTTTTTTTTTCGTGGTAAACCGTCGGTGATTTCGATCCTTGACTCGCTCCTCGTCGCTCCGGTCATTTGGATAATGGTTGAATTTAACAGCGACGAATAAAATCGTTTCTTCCAATCGTTTTCTCCATTTCGCCCATTAACGATCGTTGCGCCAAGGCTTCGCAATAAATCTGGGTCGCCGGATATACGAGGATCGTTTGAAGCCGGTGATGCGCCATTTTTTCGATCGCGACACGAAACCATAACTCCAAATCCGAAAAGAGAAAAACAAAAAAATTCAACCAAAAACAAAATAACGTTCGCTGTATAGACAGATTCGCTTATTCCGCTTGGATATTCTCGGACGCGTCAAAAACGGAGTTTCTTCTATAAAATTTCATTGCCGAGCTCGTCGAAAGCCGCGCCGTTAAAATATAAATCATTTTCCATCATTCTCCCTTCGCTTTTTTATCCTTTCCATTTCCCCTTTATTTAACCGCCTTCACACAGACTATTTTTATTGCCCAAATTATTCACAGATCCGAAGTAATCCCCCATCAGAAATTCCGGCGCTGAACCCGTCGTCCCCCCCGCCGCCGCGAGAAGTCACTCAACTTCTCTTCGCGGGACAGAAAATTCAGCCTCTGTTCCATTTTTAGTTTCACGACAGCTGCAAAAAAAGTGCGGTAAAAAGAGAAGTAAAAAGTACGATTATAAAAATAAAAACAAAAGGAGTAGGAGAATCGGCCAGGATAACATCGAAGCAGCCGCACGTCTCGTGCGTGTATCAGCGTCTAGACGAAAAAAATCGTCTCTCTCGCGACCGTAAAATGGGTCATGTCTACCTACACCCATTACGAGTTCTCCGTCACTTTACAGACCTCCGCATATTCATATACGCACTATCTTATTCAAGGGGCGAGCGATTGATAGGTTCTCCGTTGAGGAGCATCCATACATGCCGAAAATCATAAAACTATCGATTCACACACAGTCTCATGCGCAAATAAACGTAAGCATGAGCGGTGTGCGAGCGAGGAGTGAAGTTAGCACGCGATTCGGGATGTAAAAATCCGGCGTTTTAACACACAATGCGCCAAACGATCGCAGTGCGAGGATTCTTATGTCTCCGGGGATATGTATATGCACGAGTATATACACACGTAACACGTACGAGAGAGTCGCGAGCCTATGTAGCATAGCGGCAATGATCACGAAACAAGCATCCGAGGAGAGCATTAAGGACTCACTCGGATCTCTTGGTACAAGGGAGCTCACGATTCTCGCTTGGTTCTCTCCCGATCCGCGCGAGATGCAATGGGATGCTGGCGAGCAGCTCGGCGTGCTGCTCCGGGCTATGTAGGCGGGCTGCCGCAGTCGGCTGCCTCGTCGTCTTGCGCAACACACCCCGCCGCTCGCCTATGGATAGACATGAACTGTACTCCTATACAGACATACATTTGCGTATCACTTTATTACCGTATATAACTATACATACGTACGAGGAGCACCCAGAGAATCGTTTCGTTACTCCCGGCCTGTCCGACGTCGAGGTAAATAGGCTAAAGGCATCGAGAGATTTTATATCGCGTTTTACCGCGTGTGTGCAATCCACGCTCCTTTACATACATTTCTATCTCTCCTCATAGCTATACTTTTGTAGCTCTTTTTATATATCGATATACGAATCGATGTATGCCTCTGTCTCCGTGTGTGTGCGCGCGCACGAGTAACGCGGCGGTTTCCCAGTACAGTAGGTATGTACCTGACACGTTATTCTCCCGGCCTGACACATCGTCGACCGCATTTCAATAGCAGCAGCCGCCCCCCCCCCTCCTCCCCTCCTCCCCCGGCCCCTCCGCGTACCGTCGGGATTGAAGAAAGAGAAGCACACTTCTATCGAAACTACGGCGACGCACCGCAGTCCAACGAATCAAATTCATCGACGATCCATCTCCTGTGTAAGATACTCCTTTTTTTTTTGTTGCCACACACTTATTTCGGGCTCTGGTGGGAGGAAAAAAATGACGAAAGATTCTCGACCCAGTCGTTATCTCGGGCAGACCATGCGCCATCCCGCTGATGAGCATCCTGAATTTCAGTTTTATTTCCAGTTGATGCTCCCTTCAAGATCTGTGACTCTACGGTATTGTTGGACTCCGACTTATTGTTGAACGATCGCGGTTATTTATACGCTGATTAGAATTTAAGCACGCGGTTCCTCCTGAGGATTGAAGTTTTCTTTTGACTCTCTTCTTTCTGGTTCTATTTTTCAATGGGTAGTATCAAAGTACGTTTAGATGTAACGCCCTCCGAGGAAGGGACGCGAAGCTGGATGCTGACGATGGGAATTCGTGGATTAAAGTGGTATGGAAATCCTTTATGTGTATGTACACGTCGAATTATCTACCCAATTGTCAGCGAGCTTGCGGAGACTGTATCGAAAGAAGCGTGAAATGAATTTTCGTGGCCAGTGAATCCAGCGGCTCGATTCACCGTTACGCGGCCGAGTTCCTTCGTGCATCTCCATGTATTTTGTATATGTGTTTGCGTGTGTGTGTGCGTGTGTGTCTGTGTGTGTGTGCGTGTGCTTATGTACTTTTATTTATACATAGGGGCTGATCGGAGCTTGTAAACGTATAGGGAAATTATATCTGCCAGAACAAGTCCTGGGTATGGGGGGGAGTGGGGCAAAGAGGAACTTCCCCCCGAAAAAAGTGGAATTTTACTTTTTCGATGGAATGTCGGAGAATTTTTTTGAAATAAAAAAATTGGCTGACTCAGCGGAAGAGATAAGCTTTGAAGAGGTAAATTTTTTGTAAAACTTCGCCGCTTTAGCCTCGGTTTGATAAGCCAATTTTATTGAATGATGGAAAAATGTTTATCTTCAGAAAAATTCTGCGTTTTATTGATCATTATTATTACTATCGTACCTTCTCGCGGATTATTGGAAATCATCAAAACTCCATTTTTCTCTTTCCAACGTATGGAAATCAGTAATACTCGTAATAGAAAATAATTGAAAAATATACCAAATCAGGAATGATTACTCGAATATTTTTCCAACGTTCGAACTGCCAATGGAATGATTGGCTGCAATTGAAATGAAGAAAAATTAGCATGAAAATGGGTTTGTTTTTTGATCGCTCGTACTTTCAAGCTATCCAATCACAAGTGCTTGCGATGCCAGATGGAGAAAAATATTTATCGAAGAGTGTACCCTGCAGGAATGTAAACGAAGTCGTTTCAGTTGGAATTTGATTTTCGATGCAGGGCGCTCTCCTCGTCATCGGACGAGGCGAAGGCATACGTCGAAAAATAACGATTAATACATCGCGACTGAACACACAAGTCTTCCAGATGGGGCTTCACAGAATCCTCCGGATATAACTATATACAACTATATACAGTTGTGCTATCTCGTATGGCGAAAGTGGTAAAAGAACGGCGTGAAGCGATGATCGAAAAACTGAAGAAGATTCTCCATAACAAATTTATCGAGTATTTTATAATAATCATTTCGATACCTGCCAAAATAATGATCGTACTTTCGCAGAGAAACGTGTGACTCTCTTAATTGTACGTACATTCCCATGCTAATATATTCAATTATTGAATAATCACAAAATGGACGCGCTGTCGGGTTAAAACATTTCAATGAGCGATAAACCATCCTCCCATTTATTAACCTCGCTAATTTTTCATTACCAAGCGTTTATTTTTGTACGCGATTTATTATTTTAAGTGAACAGTTAAGTACACGCGATGAAAAAATACGGCGCAACGTATAAAAGGCTCGTTCGATTCAATACCTCAGATTTATATATCTCTACGTGTCATCGATCGCTATCGATCTTATTATTCCCAGTGGAGTTATGATTCAATGACGAGAAGGAATGCCCTCGGCAAAATCGTGATTTCATGCTTTACAGTGCCGGCAAAATGATCGGCACGAGAATTGTGAAATCTCTGACCAGAGACCGTTAGATATATAATACACTTCTCGGAGAGACCTCCCTCGCACTCCGCAATTGCATAAGGGCAATTTTAGTGATATTGGTCACGATAGGCGTGGTCTTGGAAGAATAGTCTCGTTTCGTTTTCATCGCGCGCGCGCGCGCGAGCACCGTATAAACATATTTATTTCTGCGTTTTACGATCGCTTCACAAAAATAGATTTTCTTCGAGAATCACGTCTTTCCTTATCTCATTTATTAGCCTCGTGGGAGGGAGGAAGGGGAAACACACGAAAGATGGAGAATAAATATAAACCGAAATGTATTCTTTATTTCTCTACCTCAGTGTCCCACAAAAACCAGTGAAAAATGATGAAAATTAAAAAATGAAAATATTTGGGAGAGGATAATCGACGAGGATGGAAAATCAAAATTACGTGGTTGATTTATTCCGCATAATCATTAGAAATCCATTTTCGGAGGATACTAGCAACGAAAGAAGAACATCACCAAATAAATAAGTCTTAAGAAATAATAAAAATTTGATGGAACCTGAGACTATTTTTTCCCGTCCATTCGGATCCGAATTTTGTCCAAGGAATTTGAATTCTCCGTTCTTATTAAGGCAGCTCCGATGAATCGAAAATTTGTAAATTAAATGAGATCGCGGTGCGGTGGCGCGCGTGGGCGGTCTGGTTTGGCCCACATAAAAGCCGATATGGTTACACACACACAAAGGCGATCGTGCAGCAGTAGCTTGGGATCGGTGGAGAGTTCCACCTGTTTGCTCGTGTCGCGACTCCGCGCTGTGTCCATGCGGCGGGGTTCCGTTAATTCATTAATTAATTAACGACTAACGAGAGTCCGAATCCGAACGGCAGCCTGCTGTTTGTCCGAATCGTTCATTGTGGATGCGCTGCGCGAGCGCGAAATGCGCGCCGCTCGCATCTCTTCTCTCGGCAATTTCCGCCCAAGCGTATTTTCAGATCGCTGTCTGATATTTCGTCGGACGGATATGAATGAGTCTTTAGTGCTGACAGGTACGCGCGGAGCTAAGGAAAAACGAAGACACAAAAAATATACCGCGCGGCTCCATAGCCGATAAATCTGCTGACGATCATCCCACCAGCGACACAAACTCTCCCATTGCAACGTTGCTTTCCTCGTAACCGTCAAACACCACGACGTTTCTAACGCTTAATCGACATTTTCTTTTCTTTTATGTAGATTTGTGCATTTTAATGTAAGCGTGTGCGTGCTACAGGGCGTCCCGGGTGCTTCACAGTCTCAACTGAAATTCTCAACCGAATTTCCAAAGCCAGTACTGTGGTACGACGAATAATAATAATTAGTCGAACTTTTAGTCTTGAAAATAAATTTAAAAAATTAGAAACGACCCTCGAAACTCGACGATTTTACAAGGAGCTCTCAAGATTCAATGAGTTCAGATAGAAAATTATGGTCGGGGAGTTTTTAAATAAAATTTCGTGCTCCACGATTTTGTTCCTATACATTTTCGCTTTATCTTCAATGGTCAGCGCAGCAGGCGCGATTAAAACCAACATTCTCCGAGTGAATAAATATGTACGACTGCGAAACGGTTCAGAACTATTCCGCCGGAGATTCGGTCGCAAAGTGAGGCCAATTAAATCTGAGGCACCCTGTACATTCGACGTGAAAACGATGATCGTGGTCTTGTCTCGGCTTTACTCTCTTCAAGCGATTTATTGCTCAGACTCCGGAGGGCTGGTTCAGTCTCAACTCACCGTAGCAGGAAGTTGAGCAAAGACGCGCTTTCCCCGTAATAAAGCATCGACGAGGCGACAGTCCGGTCGCGATGGAGGAAACCAGCGCGCGCATGTTGACCACGATGATCCTGCGTACGCAAAGTAATACTGCTTGTTTTTATTCTTCATTTCCTCGCGGTGACTCGTGCTATTCCGGTGTCTTGAAGTTCCGGCAGCTTTCGGATCTTGGATTTCAGGACTGCGATTCCTTCCGAAAGTGCTAAGCAGTGGAGTAATTTCATACTGATTTTCAATGAATTCTAATTAAGTTTCAAACTGGCCCCCGGCGCTTTGGCAAATGGCATTCAGAGGCCCGCCGAATTCCGAAAAATCTATAGACGAGAAAAGCAATTCGAGGATTAATTCTTCTATGAAAGGAAGCCAAAAATTTCTAAAAATAATAAAAACTATAAAACTCAAAGAGACTGTTACGTCAATGGATGTGGGAAAAGCCGGGAGCCATCACGCCCGTCGACGGATGCCCGAAGGGTAAACCAGCATGTGTGCCTCTACAGCGAGAAATCTCCAAAACATCATCAAAACACGCATAATCATTTTTCCCCGGATTTATTGATAGCCGAAATTTGAGTCTCCTCGGAGCGAGGGGGACTCGCAGTGTTTGCGACACGTGTGCGAGCAGAAGAGCGCGTAGACGACCTCGTGGCTGTCGTTCCCGCCGCGCAGGTACACGCGGAAGAACAGGACGCCGCGCGGCGAAGACGAAAATAAACAAAAATCTTTTGGCCAGCGCGGGCGATAAATATTCATGAGGAAGGGTGATTCCGCGAGAGGGAGGGAGGAAGGACGAGGAGGAGAGAAAAACACGCACGAGATATATAGCTGCGCGGAGTTGCGGGGCCGGCGATAAATTGACTACACGTGAAGTCAACGGGTCGTCGTTGTCGTCCCTTCGGCGTCTTCGCTGTCTTTTCATCGACCTGCCATATATAGCAGTTTACATATAAATATACGATCCGCGGTGTGGATCCTTCTGGCTTATTTGAATGCATATATAGCACGAGATCTTGCGACCTGGTGAGCTCGAGTCCGCGAATTTCCAGACTCTCTGTTCTCGCGCGCGATATCCTGACGTTGTTCGAACATTTCCGGACTCCGGGATTCCCCTCACATATCCATATTCGCACGAGTGTCTGCTTGCATATGCAAGTGTGTGTTTAAAAGATAAGAAACTCCTGCGGATACGATCCGAGCGAGCTCATTCGCCGAGCAGGCCCTGCACACGTACTCACTGAAAATGGATTTTTTTTCCTTCTGCTCGCGCGCATATGCGCCCGCGGATGCTGGTGGTTTTTAAAGAGCTGCCGTAAATTCCGTCTCGTCATTAAAAATTCTCTGGTTATCATTTGGATCATTCGAGCATCGGGTTACTCTCATTATACAGCCTCCGAGAGCAGGGAACACGGACAATACGATTCGGTCGTATGTGTGCTTGTCCATTACTCCAGAGAGAATGTTAACTGTAAGCTTCGTTCTTTTAGGATGAGTTGGAAGTTTACCGAATATAGAGAGTCTCCGGACATTATTCCACACATAGAATCGTGCGTATGTAGTCACAACGCAGGTATGAGGGCATTAAACACATTTGTGCAGGCAGATAATAGCCCGCAAAGCAGCCACGGGCCTGATGGACGTCCGGGCAAATAAATAGTTAGAAGTCACGTAAAACTACCTGCACATATACTTATGCTCGTGTATATTTTTCGTGTTGAACCTATATATCGACGGTTACGATTTACTCGCTCCCGGAGGATTAACCGTTAGATCTGCATGGCCACTTTTATTTTTTCTTCCTGCGTTTACGTGTGTTTTTGCCCATGCCTGTGTGTGTGTAAATACAATAAATACAATAAAGTCTGCCCCGCCTCTCTCGAAGAAACTTTCACGAGACGTTAGCTTGCACTTTTATTTTCACAGGCTCGCTTTTGTGGAATGTATAAGTACACACGAATAGCTCGCGTAAAATGCAGCATAATGGAAGTAAAACACAGTGATTGGCAGAGAAACCGATGAATGAAACGTAAATGTATTTATCGAAGGAAAAAACGATCGAACGATGTCAATGACTGAAGTATGCTTGAGTTTTTATGAAACTACCAATCATCACTGATCGTTTATCATACGCGCCGTTTATTCTTCTCCAACGTTGCTCCGCGTTCCGAGGCTTCTCATCAGAAGAATCTAAGAAACTCGCGTCTATGGCTAAATCCGAGGCCTTCAAACATTGTCCTGATTGCGGGACACTTTTATATGATATTTCTATCCAGAGGGCGTCTCAATCATGAACTATGACTGCGCGATCTTTTCCAATGCTTCATCGTGTTCGAATCACTCGAAATAACAGTGGACACTGTGTGCCAGCACCTCGATTCTATAATGAGAATGCTTTTCGACGTTGATTCAGTTCGGAGTGTGTTTATAAACGTGGATTTGTTCGTGTGCGAGGATCAAACGTTTTTGTTATACTCGCTGGATTCTCTTCTCGAGCTGGTTCCACTGCCAGCAACTGTTTCTCCTCGTTACAAGAGCCTCAGCAGTTGAGTTTTTGGTCGATCCTGCTGGCTCCCTGAGTCTAAGTTTGCCAGAAAAAAGCTACGTGAGTTCTTGACTTCCTGAAGGTCCTTAAGGTAGCTGGTGCGACGAGTGGGAGTTCGAGAATGAAACGAGAACTTTATGGGGCCAAGGATCACAGAAACAGGACCAATCAATTCGTGCTCACCAAAATCGAAGACTGCGGTCTTGAACCGCGATACAATCGGGACACGCTGAGCGAATCGAACGTAGAAGTTCAGTTGTCAGAACGAAGGTTGTGAGATTTTGAGATAACAGGGATGAAGATTGATCGAATTAATAGTATAATATGGTGAACATGAGATCGATCATATCGACATTGCCACTGAGGGAAAATCGGTCTGATTGAAATTTTTTGACTCGTGCACCATTCAATAATTGCTGATCGAAGATTAATCGTTTTAACTCGCAGGCACACTAAAATCCTGGAAATGAGACCTGCCTTGTTAACCGCGGGTGCTCGAATATTTCAACGTATTTACGACGCGATGAACAAACGTGACTGATTTACATTGGTTGGTTCTCTCTCACGTTAATTCGAACGTTGTTAAAACTCACCATATCGACAAATATCTTTTCAACAAGCTTTCAAATGCTAATTGGCTCTGCTCGAGAGATAATAAGAGTCTCCGTGAAAACAAATAAGCGTTTACCATTACCAGGATGTATTAACATGGCTATGTATATTCCTGATCATTATTTATTTACCCTATTCGTAAATATTCATCCGCGCATATATTCTTGTTTCGAAAAGTGAAAACTCCTTATTTACCCGCGTGTGTTTATTGATTTATTATTATACCACCGAAAGGCTGTAAATCGAGAATTTCTCAGTAACGATTGCCCTTAAGCGCAGCATCTTCCAACAATTTTCACCACTTTTTCTTTCGTCCAATCAATTCCATAATGCATCACGACCGTTGCTATCGTTTTCACAAATCTTCCACGCACCGAGAAAAAAAAAACATTTTTCCATCCCATAAAATTCTTATGGGGATTCAACTGCTCTTTTGTTGAGCGGGCCAGCAAATCAGTCGCTATTTCTTCTATTTTTATTCTTTTCTATTTTTTATTTTTTTTTAATCTTTTTATTCTTTATAATAATAAAATATATTTATTCTTTTTTATCTCCTTCGAAGTCGTCAGAATCTGATCGAATCGTTGGACTCCCATTCATAAAATCGATTAGTCACAATATTTATATATTTTTTCTCAAATGGGATCATTGGAAAAAGTAATAAAGAAATGGAAGTAGGAAGGAAAAATGTAGCTTCGAGCGGCCCTCATTGACGAGGTCTCCGATAACACACCCAATGCGTGTATAAGGGAGAAGGATTGACGGATATTTTACGATCGGAAAAGTGGCAGCGGCGATCATTTAAACGCGAGTAACATAGGAAGCCTAAATCAATTAAGTAGTTATATATTTATATCCGTATATAGAGAAACATGCAAATTTGAATGTGAGCTTCCGCACACTGCGATAGTAAATCGTAATGCGATAGTATATGAATGCAGCAAAAGAAGGATGATAATTGGTGGGCACACTCGTGTGCGGATTGCGCACTTAACCGTACTCTCCTCGTATATCTTATACATACGTAAGTTCTTCGAATACGCCTGCCGAGTCTCGTATAATAATTGTTATTGTTATTCATGAAGGATACTTTGATTACTCTACTGGTAATTATCCTCGGATAATTAAAAAGTAAAAGAAAAACAGACTGGCAAGATCCCGTAAGCGCGATGTATTGGCGGGTTTGAAAAGAGGCGAGAATCACCGGGGATTTGTGCGAGTGTGTGTACGAGTTTTTTTTAATCCGATGAATCGCTCAACTGATCGATATCCTCGTAAATTTATGCGCGTCCTCACACTTCCGCTTTTGCATATGACGGTTTAATGCGGTAGTTTTTTAGCGTCTTCGAGACACGCTGCGATCGCGCCCCTCGACACACGTTTCTTCCGCGTCGTCCTCCTCCTCTCGTCATAGATCTCGTCGCAGCCGCCGCATCTCGAGGGAACCGACGATCGACTCTCCACTCCGATTATTCGAGCTACGTCTCCGTACAAATGAATATTTATTCATTTATGCTCGCCTTATCTATATTTATATTTGACGAAGAAGTTGAAGAACAAGACGAAGCAGATTTTAAATACACGGAGAACCCGCCGGTTCTCCCGGAAGTGGGTTAATCGAGCACCCCGAGCCCGACTCCGCCGCGGCGTGTCCGCGTCATCCGAGCACCGTTCACGCAGCCGTAAGAAACACTTTGATGTGTGCGTGCTCCAAGCTCACTCTCCTCCGATCGGGCAAAATATCCTGAAATTCATCATTTCAATTGGGTGCCTTTTCCTCCGGGTTTCAAATTGATGAAAAATCACAGTCTCGCGTCTCCTACTGTCATTTTTCAACGAATTCATTTTTCACTGATTTCGTCTTCATTTCTCACGCGGTTTAGAAAAACGATGAAACTTTTTCACCGGATATGCTCATGATTAATTCGTAGAATTTTTTCAATGCCAAATGTCGGAGCTGAAAGAAATATACTAAAAGATTGGAAATAACGAGCTTCTGGAGCACGAGGATTTGACCTGGAATGCCCCACATATATTTTTGTCTCGTGTATGCATACGACATCGTGATAGCCGGGAGCAACGTATGTACGTATATACACGTGGGCGAGACTTCGACGACCGCAAAGCGATGACCACACGAGGGGCGCGAGACACCGAGAAGACTCGCATGTGTGTGCGCGTGCATAAACGACGTCGTTCATTTTTCATCGAAGTCATCAATAAAACTCTCGTGATATAAGAAATAAAAGGATACGATCGTAATACGAACGTAGTGCGGAGACCTCGATGCTCGGAAAATCAGGAATGACGTCATTCAATCAGTTTTTTCTTTTAACTTATTTATGATTATTTATCATCGAATAATCGTAATGACTGGGTGTGTGCGATGAAAATGAGAGTCGGTAATGCTCGGCCCTTCAACTTTTCCAATGAAAAAATACTTGTTTCAATCCCCCATGCAAAGTCATCGACGTCAAGTTGTTTGTTCAGATATTTATTACAGGTTTGAAAAATTTTTATGTCTCTGAACTCGTCTTATGCCTGAGAGAAACAGAAGAGCGGTAAACGAAACGTCATTTTATTGACGTGCGAGTTTGAGAATATTTTAATTGGCGATAAGAATAGTATGAATCACTGAAATTCAATGGAGTCACATTTTTTAATGGAAAAAATAGCATCAGCTTCTTAATCGAAATTCAAAGTTGGAGCGCGCGCGATGACGAAAAGGTATATTGAAAACCCGCTTCCATTCGATGTAGTTTTGCAATTTATTCGAAGAGTAAACGAATTAGTCCAACAAATTGAATCTATTAGCGGACTTGACCTTTGAAAATAAATGCCAGAATCAATCGGATCGAATGAAACGATAAATTAGAGGCATAATGCGGGAGCGCACGAAAAAAATAGTTTTTACGAAACTCTCTGCTGGTCGCTAAGGCGTGCGGATTGAAAATAGAAAAATAGAGGCAGTCTGCGGTCAGAATATCAGTTTAATTATTACATGGACGAGCAGCAGAGACGAATTCCCTAGGAATTACGTAACTTATTGAGCCGTCCGTTCAGAGCCGCGGTCGACCTCGTCCTTGGATCGTTAATAAGATCCGAAATCGATTCGGTGAAGCGATAATCATATCGACGTAGAAACATTGCCGGGGAAACCTTCGCTCTTGCGTTCAATTCTCCCCGTCGCGCGCATATACGCAGATCCCACTCGATTCCTGCTCCAGCAAACTTTTCGCTTGTCTCAAATCCTTCGAGACGGAACAATGCAGCATCCGTAGCGCACTATATTCAATCTCGCGTGTCAGCCCGAACAATTAAGAATCAGTCCTCTAGCCTCATTCGCGTTTGTAAGAGCAGATCAGCATCGAAAGTAATTTCAACTTAATTTATATACGTATATATAACCCTAGACTCTCGTCGACGAAGAGGCGAATAAACAAAAGAGACGCGTGGGAAACTTCGAGTCACGAAGTTTAGATCGCCTTGTATGAATTACACGCCGCTATCCTCGCGATCTTATCCGTAGGGGAGAACAAAGATAACTTTTTGTTCCAATTTTATTAGTATTCGATCATCATAATCAGGCAAATACTCGAGAATAATTCAAAGCCGTTATTATGAATATCAAAGAGAAACTAGAATTCGTTAAAGTCCTTAAAAAATCAAAAACAAATAAAAAATTTCTTTTCCAAACATTAAGGGGGATGCTGCTTTAGGAAGTCAAAAAAATCGATTGTTTTCGGGAATACTTTTAGTTTTTTAAAAAACACTAAATTCTATATTTTTAGCGAGTTTGAAAAAAAAAACGCTTCTAAACAAGAAGAATGCAATTTTTCCATCCTAAAAACATTCCCAACAATCGATTTTATGACTTTCTATAGCAAACTCCCCTTAATGTTTGAAAAAAGGAATAAGAAATCTTGAATTTAATCGTAAGACGTAACAGAATCAAAATGATTCTCGACGTTGTTTCCCTCATTCTCCCAGTCCCTCAAAACCCTCATTTGTGGCATTAAATGTGACGTCACCACATTAGTGCAAACTCGTATCCATGAATACATTTGTATATATTAATAACGACTCGAAAGATTCACGATTTGAGGATAGGAGCCTCGCCTCGTTAATTTCCAAATTAGCTTCTTATCGGCGTTTCTCTCAGCGCCGTGCACAAATGTATCTCCATAAAATGCATTTAATCTGCAGCGTGTTGAACGCCACGTAATTTAAAAACGATGCTTTATCTATGGGAAAGTACATACGATAGTGTTGAAGGATACTAAGTGTGGGTCCAGTAGTGGGTGATCGTAGATCGAGTGCTCTCGAGCAAAAAGGCGCTACTCGTTTGGCTTTTTGCGAGTGGAATGATGGGCTCTGACCCCCTTAAGATCCGTAGGATTCATATTAGATTATAATACGTGTATATACAAACGCGTACGTTCCCTATATAATATAACATGGGTGTGCCAACGATCGTTTCTGCAGTGACTTAAGTTACACACAGATAACTTTTCTCTGCCACGATTGCGCTTAATATATGTTGGATTCGCGTGACTCTCCAGAGAAACGGCACGAGTCCCCTCCTTCAATAAAGTCTCAACAGCATCGAGAGCTCTGCAAGTTATCTTCGCGGGACAAACTCCGAGTTTGTATATATGCGAGGTGGAATAAAAGGCGTCGAGAAATTATACGAAAAAATAATAAATGATCCTACATTTTACGAGACTAATACATTCACTTATTCGTATATGATTTCGTTAATAAAGAAATAAAGTCTCTGGAGTGACTCGATGTGGGGGGAAACCTTAAGAACGTCTAATCCGATTGAGCTGAAAATTTTTCAGGATCATTCGACCGAAAGGGAGCAAGAAACATCGCGATTCCAAGAACGAACCAATCCAGCGATGATGGACCACGAGAAGTCTCATTTTCGTTCCCCAACCTTATTTAATCCTCCGATAATTGATGGGAATTCCTTCCCTCCGCGAGCAATAGACCCAACGATTTTTGTCGTAGCTTCAAACCCTCGTTATTCCACCGACAAAAACATTTGCAATCGCTCTCACCGAGAGTACACATTCCGCATCGTTTTGCCGCACTCTATTAAACGCCGATCTTATATATATCGCACGTATATATCACATCGATATTTATATCTGTGTTGATAAACAGGAGAGAGAATATGAATAGAATAATGTCTGTCAGTACGAACAAAACCGTTGTGATCTCACGAGTGTGAGTAAGACAGAATTCCAGAGTTTCTCCACGCATGTGTAGCTCGTCGTCCGTATACACACGTTCCACGTGTATATACACCAACGTTTATAGGCCTCCGGGATACCACAAGGACGTCAGGCCTCGGAGGCAGACACACTATAGATTTATGGGACTTATCGATCGACTTGTACCAACCGCTGTAGATAGGCATATGTAGATCCCGTGTTCTGTGTGCCACGTATTTTCTATACACGTAGCGATGTGAGTTGAAGAAATGTGTTTCTATGTATAATAAACGTGCAGCTATACCAGCAGATCGTGTATTGAATCGGCACACACACACACACACACATACACACACATGGGGACAAGCTCGGAGAGAACACGGAACTCTTACATCATCGATATTGTGTCTATATAGACGCACGCGTGGATTTTCTTCCACTGGCAAACGCGGCGGCCCTATATGGCTTTTGGTATTCACCCACGCTGCGTGTGTGTTGGGATCCGGCGACGGCAGGATAATGCCTCTAAACGTTCCGTAGCTTTCGTGGGTACAGTTAAATGTGTAGCGAATTGGTGTACGCTGAAATTCCGATTTCGTAATCGCCTGCGCATGCGAGCGCGCATGCAGGCTTGCTGCTTCGCTTGTTCTTCGGTTTAGCGAGGTGACGAGACTTGGCCTGGTGGGGGTTAATTACTCCCCATTCAAACGGGAGTGTTGAAAAATTTCATGAATTTTATAATTGATTCATTACCGCGATGAGATTCAGAATTTTCAGGCTTTTTTATTTATTGCTGCTTTTGAGCGATTGTTCGACGGTGGGTTCTTCCGTTGGAGGCAGACGCAGTTTCGTTGTGATGCGTGCCTGTGCTCGAGCGTCCAACGAGATTCGATAGAGTTTCAGCAAAAACGTACCCGAGTCACGAGGCAATGTTAATTGAACGGAGAGTGGAAAAACAAATAAACGGCTCGGCCGGGACGCGCGAGACCAGTGCTCAATATAATAGCCCGGCAAAGAGCGAAGGAAACTGCGAAAAAAAGCAGTCTGCCAATTATTGCAAAAGTGCGGAAAAGCCTTGAACGTTGGAAAAATATTGCTGTTTAGTGCTTTATCGCTCTCGTCAGAACAATAGAAAAACAAGCATTTTTCGAACGAATCGCAAAGTCGTTTCATCCTCGAGCCTCCGTGTCTGCGGAGTCACGGCGCGCGTTATTTTTTCGAAGATTCGATGTAAAAAAAAAACAGAGCGTCGATATTCAAATGCGCCGGGAGAAATGAGAAAAAAATCAATAAATAACGAGTTATTTGAGCGCAACGAGTTTCTCAAACGCTTTGTGAGAAAAACATGCCGATATAAACGCCTCGCGGATATCGTGTCTCGCTTAACTCGGGCATCCCATCTTTGGATAATGTTGAGCCGTGCACGCAGGAGCCCAAGCGTCAGTTGCTTGTTGCAACGCGGCAGCAGCCGCAGCACCAGCAGTGCCTTTTGCATTTAAGTCTTCATTGTTTCTTGCAAACGATAAATTACAAATCCCTCTCCCGGGCCCTAACCCCTTCCTCGCTTCGCCCTCTTTTGTTCCCTCTCTTCGCTGCGTTGCCGAACTCCATCGCGTATCCACGAGTGTAATTGATGCAGATACGACGAGGAGATATCGGATTTCTATATGGGCATCGAGAGAGCTCCGTTGTCCAATGTCCCGATGTTGGAAAGAAAGAAAAAAACCAATCGCAATGCTCTCTCTAATGGCTAAAAACCGGAAAAATAACTGTCACACTTGATGCATCAAAGTTTCAAAGAAATAATATATCGTGAGTAAAATTGGTGCGACGAAATGGTTGAATCTCTATCAACGTTTTACTTCTCCGGTCTCGAAAAAATTATCACCGAAAAGATGGAATTGAAATGAAATATTTTCGAAAGAAGAGGCAAACTACAACATTTCTTTCATCCTCACACAATCCTCTCCGGTCTCTGACTTTATTTCCAAACATATATAGAAATAGAAAGGGTGAAAAGTAAGCGTGCGTGCACGTACGCGTCGAAAGATGGACGTAAAGTTAATAAAGAAGAGGGAATTTCGTATGCCGAAGGGATGCACTTCCCCCTCTCCTCTTCTGCCGAGAATATTAAAAGGTACGTCACGGTGGGACGGTGCAGTCGTAGCAGCGAAGAAAACTCTTGGAGAGACGCACACGATGAAGCGGACGAGCGGATGTTGAAACTTTTTAAAATGCGAAACGAGTACGAGTCGTCTTCTTAGGTTGATAAATAATAAGTGTCTTTTCGTCCTTTTCTTTTTATTTTTCTCCCTGCACAGTGCGCGACGATCCCTTTCGATGAATCTGGACAAATAACGAATTCGTGAATAGCACACGAGTAAACTCTACCGCAGTTCGTTTTACCTGTGGCACATTACGCTACTGACTTTCCGCAGCTTTTTTGCATGTTACTCAGAATAATATACAAGTCAAGAGTGAAAAATGCGTAGTTGCTTGAATACCAATGAAAAAATAGGCTTTTTAAATTTCGTATCTCTGAACAGCAGAGGCTTTGGCTGCTGCTATAATTCGATCTGACATTTCTGTATTTTTGCTTCTCAATCTTTCATACGAGTCACGTGACCGTAGTAAATTGATCGAGCATTCCGGAGCGTCGACAGGCTCGAGATTCATTGAGGCAGAGGAACGTTTTTACAAACGTAAATTTCATTTTCTCGTCATTTGATGTTTGTTCCAGCAGATTGAATTCCTTCATTTTGCACACAATATCTATGTGGATTCTCGAAATACTTTCGTTAACGAGTTCGAATATTCTTATCTCGCGAATACTAATTGAAATATATCGTGAATAATTTCAAAATTCCATGCATTATCAAATGCCTCGTTATTATCGAATCGAAAGCAAAGAGTTCGATATTCTTCGGTCCCTTCCCGCGCGCACCGAGAAATCGATACGGAAATTAATAATAATTTCTAGCAAAGTATGATAATTATAAGCTCGTTCATTAATTACAGCATATTATTCGAGGTACTCGATAATCGTGCTCAAAGAGGTCACTAACGGGGTCTTTACTAGGCAAATAAAAATGAGGAAGAAAAAAAGGCTTGGAATTTAGGGACTGGTCTCGCTCTCGCTTGCTTTGCGCGCACGAGTTTCTTGAGTTTACCAGGTGCACCGACCGCCTGCATAAGCATATATACGTGCACAGACATTAATACCGGAGGCTCGGAGCTCGTGAGTATCTTACCTGCTCGGCGTCCTCTCTAATTAGCAATTAGGCGTCTGGTCTATATACACGGAGCGGCGAAGAGCCACGAGAAGTTTCAGCGTGCAGCGGAGGGCGAGAACCCGCAAGTCCCGAGACACAAGTTATGGGGTTGTCTTTCTAGGTCAACTAATGCTGCTTTCTCTCTTTCTCTCCCTCGCTCTTTCACTGGAGGAAAAAAAATGAAAAATCTCCATCGTTCCTTCCAGCCATAAATCATCGTACGGGAGAGCAGTGTATATAATCGGAAAAATATCACGCCCGGTTCCCCGCAATCTTGCAACGCTCGACTCAGCCTTCCATTATGTTTGTCAATTTTTTCCAGATCGCTTAATTCCATCATGGAAATAGCACATTTCGGACAAAATGCTTCGCTCCACTTTTGAGCTATCCCGCAAATAAAATTAACAAAGAAAACGACGAATTGAACGATTCGTTGCTTTCCTTAGCTTACGAATTTAATCCACAATATTTTTTCATATTCCCTTGAACCCTGATAAAGAGAATTAAAAAATGACGGTACCGCACCTTCCGAAATCGCGATTCACGTGAAGCAAGGATTTGTAACTGCCGTTACTATACGAAAGCACCCAAATCCCATTGCACATATATGCAATTTCTTCTAGTGCATAACAATATCGAACGAGATTAGAAAAGACATTTACACATTCTATCACTAATCTCAACGAAATCGTGTTGTACATTCCCAACACGTAATGTACAGAGTTTCCTTGGGTTATCCAACTTAAGCCTGAAACTGAAATGTATGTATATACAAAGGAAACGATATCATTCGTATCGCTTATCTACGATTCCCATCCTCCACACCCGGCTTTTACTCTGCGCTCGCGTACCGCACCGGTTATAACATTTTACTCTCTTTTTCAAGCTCGTATTCGTACACTCACAAGCATACGTTTTCAAATACGTATATATCGGTGTACATGTGGGCGGTGAATGCATCCTTGTGCACGGGCGCTCACAGAGAGGGCAGAGATAGATATCCGCACACGCGGTGGAGCAGAGACCGCGGCGCGCTCGCTGAATCTGAGCCGAGAGCTAAAAGTGAGGTCCACAACCTACTTATTTCAGCATCACTTTTCTCATATTCCGTGCGAGTTTCATACGCAAGCTGGTGTAGAATCATGAATCAAGACTTTATTTGAATATAATTAAAAAAATGTTTCTTCGGTTTGATTCCTCCGACTGGCCTTCCTTCCCTAGAATCTCGCAGTATCAACGCTTTGTGCTGTTCGTGCGGAGATTTTTCAACGCACGTAGTTTTACGGCTCGATTTTTTTCGCTTGGATTTTTTTCGCCTGGTTCACCTGGCGAACCGGCTCTAGTATTTTCCATGTCAAAGTACAAGTGGCACGTAACGTTGCCGAGTGTGCGAGTGGCGCGAGCAACTGATATACGCCGTGGAACAAGCCTATCCACGACCAAATCTCGTACATACGTGCGAGGAATACGAGCAATTCGCGCTGTTTCGCTCCAAGTGTATACAACGCGACGCCGAGCGTTCCTAGCTCCGGGAAATTTATTACTTGGCCTGCATTTTATGCGTGTACTCCCTTTGGTGCAAGCGCTGATCGCGGTGCATGCTTGCAAAAAAAATATTCGGCATGGATTTCGAAAAACTAGTGTCAATTATGAAGCGTTTTAGCCTATTTTATATAAGCAATTTGCTCGATCATTTCTCGCACGATATACATACTCCGCGCAATGGATACGAGGTCGAGTTTATCGGGACCTGAGAATTTTTAATGAACTGAGAAAGCATTACGAGAGCTCTTCGAGGCGTCGAAATTCATGAAATTATGAAGGAATCGAGAAAAACCATAGTTCCCAGGAGTTTTTCAGCGAGCCGCGATACAACTCTTTCCAGTTAAAAGCTATCCGCGCAGAAGTATATCGATGCACAAGTGCACGATTTGCCGAGTCGATGTGATCTCGGCTACGTTGTGTTTTATTCTCTTTTTTTCCATATTTCTCGCAGTGGCTTGCAAAGTGCCCCTCGTACCGTTGCACCAGATCTCTGTGCTCGAATAATTGCATAATACTTTGTTAGAATCTCGAGTACACGTTTCGCGCGCTTGTATGGGGAGAGCCGAAGGAAATATCCGTGGCGTTTGGTCTGTTTCAATGTTGCACGAGTGCAAAATAAATTGAAACACGATGTGCTGGTACGTAGCGTGTTTTTATTTTCATTTTTTTCTTCACCGATACAGAACTTTAGTGCTCGCCGCGCAGGTGGAAGACAAAAGGACGTAAGAACTTTGGCTCGAGGGCTTCGAAAAATCGCGTTGTGCCCTTTTCCTCGTTGGCTCTTGATGCACACCCCTTAATGTCGGCGCGCGGTAAATTGCCCAGCTCATGGTGTGTTTTTAACTCCACCTCGGATAAACATTTCATCCGGCAAGCCGCGCGCACCAACGGCATACACCGCGATTTCCATATTCGCGTATGGGAAAACCGTGCGAGCTTCTCTCAAATAGCTATGCCATTGCGCATATATATGTTTACAAATATATGTTTATAGTCCATATCAGCATTTATATACAAGTAAAACACCGGGAATTTTCTTCCTTCGCAAGAGAGGTGAAACTGTCCAATCGTGCAACACAACTCTGCGTCGTACACGTACTTCAGATGCATACATGCATGAGAAGAGAGCAATGTCGCGGTGGGAGGGGAGGCGCGAAGACGAATCGAAGTCGCTCAGTGCAGAGGCGAGATTTTCTTCGATGTTTGTTGCAATGAAAACCAAATTTCCTTCTCAGCAGTGACGAAATTTATGGAGACTCGAATCGATAAAGGTGTGTGTCCAAAGTAGAATTTTCATTGGGTGTACACAAAAAAAAGAGCAGCTAATATTTTTCTGCTCCGCGAACTTCTTCGGACTTGTAGTAGCAAAGAATGGTGAAGGGGATAAGAAAAAAAAAGTGGAATTATGAAGAGGACCAATTGACCGAATTTTTCTCTCACGCTTGTGAACGATGCCGATTCCCCTTCGCTCCTCGCGAGGCTTCGTTTCTGAAAATTCCAGAAATGCTCGTCGAGTTGATATTATTTTTGAGTGAGATGATATTGCGGCGATATTTTTAAGAGGAAAGTCTGCGGAGCTGATTCTCGGCGGGGTATGATATCGAGTGCTAAATTCGTTTCTCTCTTCGCGAAAGGAGTGAAATTCTTTGCGCGTATTTAAGTCGCATTCGTCCTGAGCCGGCTGCTCGCGAGTCGGGAACGGGGTCGATTTTTCTTTCCGGATTATGTGAGCAAGCCGATAAATTCATGTGTTTATTGAGACTCGGATCGTAACGCATCGTTCAGGCGATGCAGATTTGACGGAGTTATAATCGCGGGCTTGTGAAAAATTGCGCATATTCCCGCGTCTCTCCTCACGAGTTGATTGGCCGGTCGGACGCTCACGAAATGCTGGAGGATTCCGCGAGCGAGGAATCTTACGGTCCATCACACCGAACACCGCGCGAATATCATTTTAATATTGAAAAAGTTCACGATAATCCTCTCCTTCGCGTGGCTTATCCCCGGATAAACCGAGCGTGAATGTTCGCAGCGTAAAATACACGCATTTCGTAAGCTCTTTCGCGTGCCTTCTAACTTCAGTAAATCACGAGTGGGTAGGAAATCATTTGGATATTTAGACACAAATATGCGAATACGTACACACGATTTTTTATTTCTTTTATTTATTGTCGTATTTATTGAACTAAACGCATAAGTGCGTTTAGTATAAAATGTTTCAGTGCGTCGTTCGCGTGCACGTGACTTATAGGAATTGGGACGTGCATCCGTTTCCTCCACGTTCGGGCAAGCTGCTAGCCCGCCAGCGGGGCCCGCTGCGTATGCCGGCAACGAGAAATAATTACAATCCTCTTGTTTCATCCAAGCATTGCTCGTGCGCCTCTATATAATCAAGACAATTTTGGGCTTTCGGTTTTAATAATACGCGTATCGACGTATCCGTGAATTAATGTGTCAATATAACGAAACGTTTCCTCGTTCGACGTAATCCATCATCATTTAAAATCGACTCAAAGGCTTGCGAATACCTTTTGCTCGTAGAATTTTCGAAGCGATGAAACTACCTGAAAAAAAGGAAGGGCGGGTGCTGCAAAGATTTTTCTTGAACGTATAGAAAATGAGGACTGAGTCGATTGTCACGAAAATTGAAGAAGCATTATTGATCAAGCGCCCCGTTTGCGCGATCTCTGACTCACCGGATTTTCGATAAAACTTAATTGGATACGAGTTAATGCATCGCCGTACATTTCTGAAGCCTCGTGTACGTACATAAAGAGATAATGGAAAGAACGCAATTTGTCCAAGCCCCGAGATGGGTCCCGAGTCGCGCAATTCGTGATCTCTTTGATGTTCCTCGTTGGACGTTAAATCCACTCGTCTTATAGCCGCACATACGGGTATACATTATTTTCTTTTTTTTTAATAAGAGAAAAGAAAAGATAGCTCGAACGTGAAAGACCCCGAAGTGACCGGGGGCTCCCGAGAGAGCCTTCCGTAAATACACACGCGTCTCTAATTGCACGAGACTTTCAAGTGGGTTAAGGGGTCTGTGCTTCAATTACGAGCAGTTTCATAATTTTTTAATTGGCCCAGCACGGACGAGCGAGAGCCTCGCTCCTTTAGGGTCCTCTTGGCCACAGGATTCTTCTTATTTCACACACGCACACACACACACACACACACCCGTGTGTCTCCAGTGATTTCTTTAATTACAAGATAACAACGCGTGTACCCGGGGACCAGAACCTCGTGTTTTCCTCTCGGCCTCGTAGAACAAAGCACTTTTATTTGCACTCATCGCAAATAAGATGGTCCAGCAAAATATGGACGAGAACATCGAAACGGCATGGAGGAAACTTTTACAAACGCGATAGAATTCGTCACGTCGATATAAAACGACATAAAAATCTTTTCAAGTGCACATAAAGAAGAATTCCATCCTATCATTACCGCGTCTTTAATTCCGCAGATTTTTCATTTCGATAAAATCAACCGAGATTTCAACCAAAGTTTCATAAAAAATCGATTAAATATTGAGCCAACGATCGCCTTTTCCACGGAGCTTTATATCTCGGGCTCGCGAATCTAAATTTTCCAAGGTTACGAATATTCTTAGCCGCAAGAATAACGTTTGCGCGCCGTCGAATGCGATTAGTCAGCCCGCAGATCCTAACCAACGGGTATTCAGGCGCTTCGATCGCACTCCGCTTATGCGAATGTAACGCGAATTATATCTGTATATGCGGGGATTTATATACTGCACTTTGCGTACACGAGCGCGAGTCTAAGCTACGAAGTGAGATCTCGCGCGAGTATAACGGCGATTCCCGAGAGTCCCGGCTCTTTCAGGCTTGAGAGCTCGCAGTCCCTCGACCCTCGGAGAAAGTACCGAACGTCGGGCGAACGGGTTCCCTTCCACTGGGTCAAGGCTGGCTAGCCCCGTGTTCGCGCGCGCGCGCGCGAGCAAAGTACTACCTATAATACGAGTCCCTCCCGACACTTTGCAAACTCGCCATTTCTGGCTCGTATATATAGCGAGGAGCCGAGCGAATGCACTACGACGCGAGATACTCTCGGGGATATAATATACTGAACGCATACACGCGCGGACCTCTCCTGTGAGAGCGAAATGCGCCCTGCAGCGTGCGCTCGCTTAATGAGCGATAACTATACGTCGTTTGCCACGACGACTCGCCACAACGCCCGGATTATTTATTCAACCTTTCGTAAATCGTTTTAAAGAAGAACACGCATTTGTGCGTTTGTGTGTTTACACACGCGGCTCGCTGCTTGCACCGTCGCAAATCCTGCCCACTCTCAATTAACAAATTGGCTATCTTCGGGGGGTCGCCATCCGACTGCTGGTGATCGTTTACCTTTTTCGCATTCGAAATAAAAGTCACTCGCTCTGCGAATCCGTTCGACAAATTGTTATTTATTTATTTGCAGGATTGAATTTAATTTTTTCGATCGAGACCACCGGCTCGGCTCGAGCGATTCTCGGTCCCCCATGTCGGGGGCATTCATCATTTTTTTGGGAAAAAATTCACCGAAATTTCAACTTTTTGGAGTTTTCGCTCAGAAAATTAAAAAAACGTTCAAACTTTCTCTCCGCATAATCAAAATTCTTCCCCTCTTATAGCTTCTCGCAATGTGACGAATAACGATCGAGTTTCTAAGTCAGGGAACAGAAAATACGAAAAAAAAATCGTTCTCGTGTGCTTCTCTCGGGCTCGTCAGGCCGAAATAATTGAAGTGCGAAGACTGAGGCTCACGTATACGAATCATCATCGAGCTTCGCACAGCAGGGACGAGTGAAAAACATCGTTCGTGAAGGAAACACCTTTGGAAGTCAAATGAGGAATCCCATCAATATTCCACGTGTGTATGCAACGCCCAATTTCCGAAAAGGCTGCGTTCCATTTATTGATATTTTTGTAGGTTCGTAAGTCATTACGTGTCAATAATTAGGAGCAAAGTATGAGTCAATGTCGGAGGAGAGAAAAAAAAGATAAATAAAAAAATTGGAACGCACCTTTAAGAAGCCTTGTTTACGCGGAGAAGCTTGCCCTGGACCACGATCACCTCGCCATGGGGCGAGGCTTAATTGGTGAAAATTCCATCGTCCTCTCTGACGAGACGAGAAAAATAAGACAGCGAGCCTCTGTCTCTCGTGTTCTCTTTCTTTTTCGGTTTTTTCCGTTCTCATCTTGTTTCAATACATAATTATATAGACCGAAGTACCGGAAACTCGTTTCGAGAAAGAACGTTCCTCGTCTTTCTTACTCACTCGGACGAAACGCCCGGATACGTATCGTATGACGTTTTTAAATAAGAATCGTATGTGCTCAAAGAGAAAATGTATCACGAATATCAGATGTACGATCGCACGAGGCATCGGAAAGCTACCGCGAGAGTTTCTCGAGCTCTTGGAAGCATCGCTGTCAATTCGAGCTTCGCGGAGAAAATCATCTGAGCAAAATATTCAGAGTTTTAATTCGATGTATTAAAAATGAATGTGAAGAAATGTTTCAAGCGTGAAGTTCGCGAAATTCGTTGAAAATTCAACGTGAATCAAGAGCAAATGGCTTCAAGGCCGTTCGCACGTGAATCTCTCGAGTGTTAACAACGCTTCTCAGGCAGTTGGAACATTTGGAAAAACAGGATTGTAAAGTCAATTCGTTCAGAGAAAGGTAACTACGAGTCAGAAATAAAACACAGTGGCAATGGGTCGATCGGGAAGAATGAGAAATGGAGAAAAATTACGAGTGGACGGAAAATCCTGGAAGAGAAACAGAGAAAGAGAGCGAGAGAGAGAGTCGAGGGCAGGGAGAATACATCTCTGCGGGAGAAGCTCTGAGAAATTATCGTGCAAATGAAGCGATAAAGTCAAGCTGCAACCCATCATTAAGGCTCATAAAGCCGATCGTTAAATTCGACCAATTCCGCGTTCTCTCTTGCGCACATACATAAATTCGCATCCCAGATATTGCTATATATAGATATGACACACAAATACATATCTACGTATGTATATTGATATGAATAAAGTTTTCTCGTTCAAAAAACCACGTACTTCGAAGTGGCCTCGTATTTACGTTCGTACGAGGGAGAATCCTCGATCTCTTGGACCCGCTCACGTATCGAGTCGGCTACACACGTCCAGCTGGTCGAGGGAATACGTCAGAAATAAAAGAAAGAGCGCGATTGCGCGCATGTATACCCTCGAGACTCTCGCTTCGCCGTGGTCATTCGGTTTTCCTTCGCCGAGCCGTGAGATTCTCATTGATTGACTCGAATCATCGACGGACACTGGATAGCTGCCATACGCATAATGTACCCACGTGCTCAATCAGACGGACTTTTTTCTCCCGAGAGCCGCGATCGAATCAAAACATATTGGCAAAAATAGTAGAACGTATGAATCGAATGACGAAAAATTTGCTAAAAATACATGCCAACGAAAAATTTTCTTTCATTTTTTCGTTTGTGTACTTTTGTTTGAAGTCCTCGAAGCTGCTTCCATTTCGATTCCATCAAAAGTATTTTTGGCGCTCCGACGACTGCAAACTCCCAATGAAATGAGCCGAAATTATAGGGGCTTACTAAACCTCATTGCCCTCTTCCTCCTGTGTGAGACCTTCTTCAATCTTTCTTTTGGAGCCGCAGCAGCAGGATGCTCGTGGAACCCTGGACCCGGAGCCCGTTCTTCGTGACCCCTTTAACGACGACTCTTTTTTCTCAGTAATTCTCTCATTGGTAAGCATTGTTTTTCGGTAACTTTGCCAGTGTTTTCGAGCTCAATTGAGCTAGCGGTATCTCGACCCTATTTCGAAGGGTTGAGGTCAGAAATAATGGAAGCGACGTTGGCACCAAGATCGTTCCTTCCAGCGAGTCTATTTCTGGAAGACTCGTTCGCTCTCTTGTCATAAAACGAACAAAAAATAATTCTTCCCTTACTTTCCCTTCGTGCACCTTTGTAACAATCGATTTATCAATATTTCTTCTCAATTTTATCGACGATCGCTCGAACATCAGCGTTTATAGATTTTCTCTACTATCAATCTTCATTTACCCTACGCACGGAATCCTTTAGCGAGATCAAGATGTGGGACGCACGCGGAGACGAAAAGTTTTCTTCTCGGCAGTGGTATTACGGAGGCATGTACCGAAGGGCCACCATAATGGTACCGTATTTTTCATTACGTTACTGATGATTCATCACAATATGTAAATAACAAACAGCGAAGAAAAATCTTGGAGAAATAAAAACTTCTTCTTTTCCTTCTCCGTCCTCTCCTGCTGGTCCATTATTATTACGCCTGCTCCTTTCTTCGCCTACCTTCCTCGGACTCGTTTCTCTCCTGTCGGCTACTGTTTCTCCCTCCCTCGTTTTTTGTGCTCCTCGCGCGGTGTTGAGCCCTCGAGAAAGAACGAGGGAACGATGACCCCGTTCTACAGTGGATCCTCGACGTGCTTCTAGCAATTGGTTTTGGCTCCTCTCCACCAGCACCGACACGGAGCGACCTCTGCTCGAGGTCTTCGGGGACACGCACTCCTCCCAATCCTTTTCTTCCTCCGTCATTATACTCCTCTGTATTTACGTATACATCTAATACATAAATCTACGTCAGCACATCGCCGGGCCCCGGAGGCTTCCCTTTACTCGCTTCAAAGTGATGTATGGAAAAACCACGAATTTTCTCTTTCAATGCTTTGTCAAGTTCTTTGAGATTTGACTTCGCTGAGATGTTGATTTCTCATTGAATAAACGAAATGATTTATTCGAGGTATCATTGAATTTTGACGTTCGAGGTGTTCGATCAATATTTCAGTAAATTTTTGACGCCATTTACAAAAGTTCATTTTCAAGGGGAACCACGCGCAAAGTTTGAAAAACCTTTCCTGCAGCGAGCTTGTTCCTTACCAAACTTCGCATCAATGACTCGCATTTACAATATTTCGTTGTTCATGGGTTGAATGGTATCGCCATAATTGGAAAACAGGAAATGGTCGACTCGTGATTTGAAATAACGAAATAAAGTGGTGTGCGTCGTTAAAACACTTTGGCGATGCTCGAGCTCATTAAATTTTTCGGCCGGTGTATACAGAGACGCCACCGCCCTGGCTGTGACTCCGAGGCTCGCTTCTTTTCCTCGGTCTCTCTTCTCTTTCGTTTTTTCTTGCTCCCTCGCACTCGGTCTCTTTCCGTCTTGCGCTTTCGTTCGGATCGTGACCATTATCCGATCCGGGACGGCGTATAATATTGCTCGTGTTTCTCATCGTGGTCACGCGCGTGCTCGGAGGTAATTCCATTGAGGGGTATCGAGACATTTGGCGCAATCGATTCTCATCGATTTCGTACGAAAACTTGCGGAAGCGTCGCGCTCGTAAAATCGTCCAAGTAAAAACGCTCACGCATCTGTTCGACCAAAAGAATGAACGCGCATAGTTGATAAACTCTATTCGGAGATTACCGTTTTCCATCCAATGGACCATCCGGACTGCGCACTAGCCGGGGGGACTTCAATGCACGATCAAGAGACTCCTAATGGAAGATGGCGGGCTCTGAACTCGGCGGCGTTGTGTATAATGATACTCCGTTAATAATGAGACAAGCGAACGCGGGAGAGAGCAAGAGAGAAGAGAGAATTCCATTCTGTTCGTTCGATTTTGCTTTTATTTCTCGTATTACGTGGGAAAATTCATTAGCAAACACAAAGTCGGTGTAATACATCATTGTCATGGGATCCATCGTGAGTTCGCCGCCGCAGACCAACTTTGTCTAGATCGAGCTAGAGAAGAGAGGAATATAAAAAGCAGGGGGAATAATGAACGATGATAGGAAAAAAAAGGTAATCATCAAAGTGGGAAAAGTTACGACGATCGAATGAACGAAAAATCTTGATTTTCCAAAGAATTTTGAACTTTCGTTGCAATCATTCCCGCCGACACCGATCAAAGGAATTATCATTTTACTCAGTCTCTCATTAACGAGTGCAAGCTCAGACGTCTCATTGATATCGTAAATATCCACCGTTCCGTTAGTCGAACGAGATAGATATCGATCGTGAATAAGTCACTAGAATCGAGGTTACTAATGGGCTCGTTCGAGTATTAAAGCTCCGGGATAGAGATGAAGCGGAGGAGGCAGAGAGAGTCATAAATGAAGTTTAATGGGTACCCTAAAGTACTCATCAGCCGCTGGAGTAATGGACAAGGCGAAGTATCAAATGGCGAATTTGCGAATAGAAATCTTCCTACAGCCCATTCGCCGATGGTTTTGTGTCAAATTCATACGAAAAAACAATCGAGTAGTGATTTCTTATAGCGTTCTTCGTTTTATTAATCATTTGAATGAACAGTCCGGTGGAAGTCACGGCGAGTGAAAAAAAAACTTCGAAGGAATCGTTGGTGGTTTCTAATCCCAGGAGAAACCTATGGCGTTTGCCAATTGTGTGCTTCAATTGAAGACTCGATTCCCCACAAATGGTTTATAGTTAGAAACTTCAACGCGAAGTACGAGAAGGAACGAGAGAGACGGAAGAGAAAAAAGGAAAGGAGAGAGTGGCAGAGAGGAAGGAAAAGAGTTGGATTTATAAGCGTCTAGCTTATACATCGTGCACATGGCCTTAATTTAGTACAGTGCGTTTCAAGATAGCTATATACTACGAGGATCTGCGACGACGAAGACTCCGACTCGGCGCGACTCCCCGAGTTGCTCGTAGGATATTCGTGTTGCGCAATCGAGCGCCCCGAGAGTCTCGCTAGATCCTCGTCGGCGCGGCCCAGCCTCTCCGTGAGCTGGTTCGTTCCTTCATACACAGATATATACGGACACGAGCGTAATATACAAAAGTATATAGAAGAGGCACGGAGTCCGAGACAGAGGCAGAAAACCGTGCCACATGAGCGCCACGCAGCGAGCATGCTTGACTGGCATCGTCGATACTTTTCAGACTCTCCAGAGAGATTTCCAGACTGCAGGGAATCAGAGTTGTACAGAGTGTCCAAGAAATGGTCTTCGACGAGAGGCGCGAGAGGATCGCGGTGTCTCGAAGAGAAAACTTCCCCGCTGCTTTTATAACGATAAACAAAATTTTGTTAATATTTTGACAACTGATTTGGGGGAACGTCGCGAGTTCTTGATTTCTACCGATGACCCTGCGCTCCTGTTCCATTCGATCGACGCACCGAATTGCTCGTATTCGAATCGATGCACGCTTCGTCAGCTGAGGCAAAGAATTTTTCTCTTCGAGACGAGACAATAAAAGTGCACAAATAGCGTGAACGTTGAGACACTTTAGGAGAAAAATTCCGATTTAAAGCGACTCAATGCAACATTTATCATGGCCGTGTTCCCCCGCGGCGAGAAACAACAAGAACGTAACATCGCGCGCATTCGGCATATTCTTTTCTCGTTGTGACCGCAGTGCTTTGAATCCGAGGCGACGTAACACGCGAGGAAAACTCTCTGCCAATAACTCCCACGTGCTGCCAAAGACTCCGCCGGCTCGTGTCGCCTCGACATCGGAGAGCCGAGCTCTCGTGTACGCGCTGAATTTATACGCGGGCACGGTGCGTTCCCACGCCTGCTAGGAGTGCGCCGAGTATCTCGGTCTCCGGCCTAATGCCCGCGCGGTGTACATGTGTGAGGGATTTCCCCGCGTACTCCCGCGCGGTCACCATCCGCGTCAATGTACATGCATACGCGCGTGCTTGCTCTCCGCAACGCCGGCCACCGCGTACAGCCCTCCGCGTCTATCCTATTTCTCCCCCTTCCGACACAGCCGCTTTTCTAGCTGCACACTCACCCGACGCTTGCCGCTGTGAGTACGGAGCCTGCATAAAATATGGAGCACGCTTCTGCGCGAGCGACTGATATCTCGCGGGAGCAGCGTACAAGAAACTCGCGCTTTACCGGACTATCAAGGTTTTCCCGATCCTTTCGACGCTGAAAAATCCAACCGAGAGTCAGCAGAGAAAGACGGAGAACGAGGATTGCAATATTGCGAGGGTTCTTTGCAGAGCCTGCATATATTTTATCTTCAAACGATATACGTTTGCATAGATCTATGTGCTTGTTCCACAACATTACATCTACGTTATTGCTTGAAAAGTACACTCAATTGTATTTAAGTACTCGATAGCCTAACGAGCGAGTTCGAGAAGAAATTCAATTAGATCTCCCTGTTTTGATCTTTGATTTACAAGGAACTCGAGATAAGTGCTCCGCGATGATCATTGTCGTTCGAAATCCCCGATCTTTTGTTTACGTCCGGGTCCCCGTTTCGGTAGGAAATCACTCAATGGCGACCATTCACCGAATCTCAAAGTTGGCTCATTGAAAAATAGTCCTCGTTCGAGAACTCGTGTCGTGCACACGAATCGTGCTCACTCGGCCTTTCGAAACAACGCTATTTGTTCCGAAGGTGTGACATACTTTAGGTGCGCGCTAATTAAGTCTCCAGGATAAATTCGTACGGCTTGAAACGACTCGCTGGAGCTTGTAGACAATGACGACGAACGACGAGCGTGTGAAATCATTCCTGCGAACAATCTCTCGTTGAATGGGGATGGACGTTTGACACGTAAGATCAATCCGGAGGATGCACGTTCGAAAAGCACAATAGCGTGTTTTTTAAATGCTAGAAATATGGGAAGGTTATTATATAAAAATGGATCTCGTCAATGTTGAGAGTCGAGGCGTTTTGTTAAGAGCCTCTTACAAGGGGCTGAGTGGATTATTCCAAAATGTGTACCAGCAGTGGTGTTGGCAAACGCGTTTCACGACCTGTTGCAAAACCGGTTTGATATTTCTCGGCCTTTTCAGGTTTTTTTTTTTCTTTTTTTTTTTGTTCATTTATTTTTCATCCATTCACATACTTATTATCCATAAACCTCATATACGAATTAATGCGTCTTATTGTGCGTCGAGAATTGATCGTGGTTGCGAGCAGCAAGAACACGCCTTTATCATGCATAGATTATGGTAGCTGGATTTACGAGTTTTACATCGATGGAATTCTACGTTTGATTGATAGGATAGATCTGTCGAGATTTTCTCCGGACGGTATTTATAACGCGTATGAAAGAACGCGAAGATTCTCGCGGCGAGAACGCACCGGCGCAAAGTCGAGTTGGAAGAAAAAAAATTAATTCAACAGATGAACAGGACACGTAGGTAGCGATGATAGCGTATGTATGAGAAACTACCAGACAAGTCTGTTGAGTCTTCCGATGTTGCGTTGCTAGCGGCCACGGACTTTTATATCCTCTCTCGTCTCCGAGACTCTTCCTCGTCCTTGTCTTGTAACGACTAACTGTGCAGGCTCCCACTGACTGGAGATAACTGTATCGCGAGCGAGCAAAGCCTTGAAGCAATTCCGTGTTCTTCCTATAGCGTCACATGCATCTGTATGTAAGCTTATACAAATATAATGCGAGGATTGCGCATGCGTTACTCGAGCGAGTATTTATTCATATACTTTTCAATCGATAATCGCAAGCCGGAAGAATGCAAATGCATCCGTTAGCTAATCGATTCTTGAGAGATGAAAAATAAATATACTTTGATTGAACAAAGTAAGGATGCGCGAGAGATCGCGGGACGTTTGGTGATGCCAGGAAATATGAGCTTTGACATTTATGGTAGCCTACGGGCATTCACTTTTCGCTGTAGATCACTTGAAGCGACCAAAAGCACGTGAAGAATCGTCGTCGATCGTCTCGACGAAGCCCATGCAAAGCCGCGAATAAATCTCTGTATTATAATTCTCACAGCTTATGAACTCGCTGCTCGTGTCTGATCCGCCACGTTTTTTCGTTTTGTTTTTTTTTTTACAGACGCGAATACGTCCGAATGAAGGATGCCGTGGCCGATCGGGCGCGAAGATTCCCGTTTCGCTTGAGGAACCACGGGGAATCATCGATCGCGAGAAACCCAAGGACCCGTCATCTTTCCCCTTCGGAATTGGCAGTCGGAGAATAAAAGAAAGACAAAAGAGGCGAGGAGCAAAAGTATTCGGAGGATAAAAAAGAGAATCGCGGAAGTGCAGCGAGCTTGGTGAGTTTGCGGTGTCGAGCGGCCAGAAAAATCGGCCGGCCATTGAATTTCGCGGAAGATCAATAAAATTGAAGGTAGAAACAGAGCACGGTGGACCAAGGGTGGTGGGATCAAGGGGCGGAATAAAATGGACCTCACCGAGGCGTTCGCGCCTGGTGCACCCGGCGAGGATCTCGGGAAGACAGACTTTTTTGACTTCGTAGTATCGCCACCGCCACACTGCGCATCCGGCGGAGCCGGAGGTGTCGTAATAACCGACGACGATAATTTTCTTCATCGTACCTGTGCTCGTGGCATGAGCTTTCTTCATCAGGATCCAAGACACGATGACCACGATAGTCGTGATATTCATACGAGTAGCGGGGTATCTTTTATTAAAGAAACGAACAATAATACGTTGACGGCATTGCCACCAGTATCGACGATAACCGGTTCTCTGAGTCATCACAACGCGGTACGCAATCACGGTTGTCCGGTCACCGGTACGGAACAAGTTCCCATGGATCAATCCGACTGTGATTATTGGGGTGGCAGTGACGGCAAGGAACAAACGTGTAATATATTGCTCGAAGATTTGAACAAGTATTGTTGGTCGGCGCATACCAACAGCCAAGCTCAAAATGACAACGTGGCTGTTGTGCACGGTGGTAACGAAGCTGGGCATAGAACATCGAACAGCGGAGGCTGCACCGGTAACGATCGGCATCAGAATACGGACGGTGCGATTTACACGCTGACAGTATTGAACAACGAAGCAAATTCGATGGACGCGTTGGACTGTTGCAAAAGTCCGGCAGCTCCCTCCAACGATTCATGGTCCCTGCGGCCGAACTTGGATCTCGACGCGATATTGAGTATGGAGCCGAGTCCAGCGGAGCAGGAGCACGATGTACAAAACTCGGTTAACGACGTGACGCGAACGGAGAGGTTCCACGTCATAGCAACCCCGTCCTCGCAATATACGACCGACGACAGTGGCTTCGTCGAGAGCAAAGACTCGTGCGGTCGAGGACAGAACAACTCCCACGTCGACAACAACAACGATTGGAAGCTTTCCGATCAGAATCATCTCCAAGATGCAGTCGCCGCGGCTGCAGCAGCCGCCAACGACTCCGCCGAGTCTCTTCTGCGGAGCGCCCTCCAGGGAAAATTGTATTCGGGTACGACGCAAATCGCCTCGCCCTCGTCCTCGCAGTCCTCGACGATGTCGTTATCCGTGACGAACAGCACGGCGAGCAGTCTCCAACTGCTGCAGGATCAGGGTCAACAACAGCAACAAATGCAACAGGACGAATCGATGCACGGCTGTACGGAAGAGGATCTGCTCCTTTCACAATTGGAAACGACGACTTATAGACCGGGCGATTACGAGAAGCTGAAGAGCATCGCGAACGAGGTCGTCGAATCCTACTGCAATCTTGAACCCGTGTGCAACGTATCTGCTACGACAACGGTCATGTACACGCTGGATCCAACGAGCGGTAGCCTCGGGACGATAACGCTTCCGGCGGATCTTGGCCAAGTGGGTACGGTGACGGTTGTCACTGCGGCTCAACAGGACCAGCTGGTCCAGGCAGCGACAACGACGGACATAACCCCGGTCACGACGACCACCACGAACAATACTCAGATTCCGATAACTCCGTCTCGAGGTGGAGGCACCAAAGCGCCCAAGAAGTACAGCAGAAAGCCCAAGGGCTCAGCTGCCAATTCGGCAAACGCCAACGGCAATTCTGGCACTGCTTCTTGCAGCGGTAACGGTAACACGAGCAACGGACAAGCCACCAGTGGAAACGGTGGATCCCCGGGATCTTTACCCCGCAAGGAAAGGTCCCTTCATTACTGCAGCATATGCAGCAAAGGTTTCAAGGACAAATACAGCGTTAACGTTCACATTAGAACTCACACCGGTGAAAAACCCTTCGCTTGCTCCATATGCGGCAAGAGCTTTCGTCAAAAGGCCCATCTCGCCAAGCACTATCAGACTCACATTACTCAGAAACCAAACGTGGGCAGTGCAGGGAGCAGCGCGAGTAGCAACGCTAGTAACACCAGTCCGACTTGTACGGACGTCGTAACGAGTACCAGAACTCTTCCTGACTCAGCCACTGCGTGCAATCCATCCAGCTAGTTGTTTCATCCAATATATTACTTTCTTATCCATCAATTCTCCCTCCCCGTCTCCGCTCCCTCGTCCCCCTTCGAATGAAGATACACGCGCGCACAACTCGCCCGTCCAACCTCTCCGTCCAGTGTGTCTTTATTTTCTCTTTCTTTATTCATTTTAATGAATTTTATTTTGTATTATCGTAGAGTGTACAGTAAACGCGCCCGCGCGCGCCCGGCAATTTCTCATCTCGACATTGCTCGTTCCACATTCCACGAGTCTGTCTCTGCTTCCCTCGTCACACAACACACACCACACACCCATCGCCCGACTTGCCTCGTTGAAAACGATTTATCCTCTGCGCCTCGTATGCTCCCCGCGCATCCGCATGCATATATCCAGGCACCATTCGCACCTATATCTGTATATAGGCACGCGCGTTATCCAGTACGTATAACTCGTACGTGCGAAGACGGAACCTCGCACGGCGCAGCGAAACGGCAGCGCCACAATCATCATCATCATCATCATCATCATCATCAGCAGCAGCAGCAGCAGCATCGCCATCCAGACTCACACTTCTCGCATCGCGATATTTCACCGCGAGAAATAATAACGCCTCTCAACGCGCGATCAACAGACAGCGGGATTATTCTTCAACGCGTGTGCGTTGCGACACGAATGAACCGTGACTAATAACGATCGCACGTGGTCTCTAAACGCGCGAGTATACACGCGTCAGGTATATTTACGTGGATGTACATTGGTTATTGCATTTATCGAGATCTCGTGGCGAAATCGTTGCCCCGCGATCGAGAACTTTACCATTGTCGTTCGACGCCTTAAACCGTCATTCGGTGTCTCCAAATTCATTGGTTCAAGAAGCCGCTCGCTGTACTACTGCAGCACGCTTCCGGCTCGACGAATCGAAAGTCAAAAATGATGATGAATCAATTCGCAAAATATTTCAAGCCTAACCGTACAATGTCTCGAGGGTTTGCGATTCTACGAGCTACAAAGCTCCGATGCGATTATAGGATTTCTCCATCCGATGATCCAACCTGCCCAATCATCGTACCGATTCAAACGCCACTTTCGTTCAAATCGAAATGATTCTTCATCTTTTCAACCGGAAATCCTCAACTCCGGTTTTACGAACAGTGTCAAAATTCCGATTAACAAGGCTCTTATTGCCGTTGAAGAAAAGAAATTCACGCGGTACGGGAAAAAACGAGGGAGACGAGGTCACGTGGGACACGTTCGAGTTTGATGAGATACTATTATTGCCAATAGCCAATTAATCGTCGGAGTTTCTCGATCAAAGCCAAGTATTTCATTGGAGGCCCTAAGGGGCTCCACCTCGATATTCTATATATATCTCTACGTATGTACAACTCGGTGTGAGTGTGTATGTATATATATACACACACAGAACGGGGGAATATATATTTATACGGGAATGGACGCAACGGTAACAGGAACGAAATTGCCTGTAGCGGAGAGATCGATGTCACGTCTCACTCTCGATACACGTGTATCCCGAAAACTCACTGTTACACATCTTTTATGTATTTTAAAATACTGTACCTATATATACAACGTAGAATATTTATTGGAGGCGAACGTAACATAAACATATATATATATATACACACACATTTTTTTCACAATGTTTTTTTTTGTTTTCGTTTCGTTTTACAAGCTTCCCAGCAGCACAAATTGCTCTCGTTTAATTGTGTATTAATTTAATTGTCGATCGATCAAAGCACATCGACGACGACGACGACGATGGGAAAAAAAAAAAAAAAAAAAAAACTATAAATGGACCGTGGGTGAATGGGACTTGTGAAATTTTGTTCCTACGATGTGTGAGAATGATTACTTTGTTTTTTGTTTTTTTTTTTTGCGATTTTTTGACATGAAATCGCTCAACGACTGCGACATCTGAGAATGAAATAAATAAAAAAACGAGTCGATAAATGGTTTTCGATGAAGAAAAGCAAAAGTTTATGGCACGGTGAAGGAAGGTAACGACTCTTATTGAATCACGAGTGATATGGCCCTCGGGACAACGTCCCATTTCGGATTATCGCTTTTACCAGCAACGTGTTTGTATGTGATTTTGTTCGTTTGTTTTAAATAACTCTACAGAAAGATTGTTCGTCGTTTTTATAATTAATAATGTTTATTTTGTTTGGAGTAAGTAATTAGTAGCATGAGCTGTGATTTAGATACATACTCAATAAGTGATTACATGTGGAATTAAAAATAATAATGCAATTGCTATGTTATTAGTTGACGAAAAAAGAACTGTTCAAATGCTCTCCAATCGCATACTCGGAAAAGACGCGTTGAAACTCCTGTGCTCTCCTGTGTGTTCGCACACTTGTTCGTTGAAATATCAACGGAAAAGAATTGACGAAAAAAAGGTAACGTGAGAAACCGTGACGAAAGAATAACGTCGCTGTGGTTCTTCCGTCCGAACGAAAATACTCTTATACAATTAAACGTCCCTCTATCATTTTATTCTACATCCGTAATTCAATTTTTTCTCTCTCTCTCTCTCTCTCTCGCTTTCTTATCCGGATTAGGCTTTAAAGGATGAAATTGCATCAGAGGTATTTAACCTGCCCTGGAAACAAGCGGAAACCGATTTATGTGTACAAATAATCACGAGTTCAATTATGGCGGTGTTCGGTTTTAAATTGTATCTTGGTTTTTACCAAATTTTGCTTTTTTCGTCAGTCTTTCCAACCTTGATTCCGACAGCCTTATATCGAGCTCCATGTAAAAGAAGGAAATTCTTTCAAATTTAGTGTTTTTCTACTTTTTCAATATTATTATTTCAAAAATATGATTTGAATTGTGTAAACAATTTATAAGTGTATGTATTGATAAATTTACACGAAAATGAGGAACAATTTGAACAGAACTTCTCGGTGTGCATGAACAGCTGGAAACACGATGTATATATAGAAAGACAGAATTACCCAACTATACCGCGATGGAGAGGGAGACAATTTTGACGTGAACCGTAATTTAAGAAAAGGTGGGAAGCACTCGCATCTCTCACACGTGGGAACGAAGCTCGCGTGTCCGCCTTTTATTTTTTCTTTTCATTTTATTATTTATTTTTTCTTTCACGAGCATGACCTTACGGCTGACCGTCGATTGCGGCGATTCTGCTTTTTCCGCGTCTCTCCGGAACCCTGCAACATCGAATTGACGCAGTTTCTGCTTTGCCAAAATTCTTGAAAATAAACCGTTTTTCCTATGGACGGAATTCTAATTAATGAAGTTCGTCGGGAATTTGAACCAACTGACTTCTCGTCACAGCCTTTCAGTTCCTCAAGAAAATTCTATTTTAGAAAAAATCGCTTCTATCATTCTCAACGTTCATGTCACAAAAAAGGTTTCATGAATTTATCAACTATTCAAAGATTTCCAGGCTCAAAATTGTTCCGGTGTCGATTTTTTTAGCTCATCCATTAACTCAATTTAATATTATTTCACAAGTATCTCATCAGAGCACTAAAAATCTACTGAGAATTGGGCTCCTTCCTTGTTTTGTGCGAGGGATGCAACGTTCGTTTTCGATGCATGTTCACGTGTCTGTAAAAGCCATGATAAACTTGTTGAACGTAGAGTATGTAAAAGGGCGAGCGTTGGCTTCGCACGAACGATCGCACAACGGAGGTCAAAAGTTTTCGAAAGAGTTTTTATCTCCTTTTTCTCTCCTCGTCTCTCTCTTTCTCTCTGTCTTGTCGCTGATGTTGCTGTAACGTGCGCGGTATCGAGTGTAATTACACGTTATAGCGTACGACGTTATATTCGTGTTGCGTACGTGCCGGTATCGTGCATTTACGCCCTGCCCGGATTGCGTAGGTATACGATACGTCATACGAAATCACGTGCTTCTAAATTTATACATACGTTCGAGCGAGTACATAAAAGCGGTAAAAACTCGTGCAAAGGTATATTTGAATATATCCGGGAAGATGTCAAATTGTTTCGCTCCTTAATAATTCTCGTTCGAAACGGTTTTCTTCGCGGATTAATCTATCGAGAAAAATGGTCACACGCACGTAAACAGAAATATAAAGTTGAAAAAAAGAAATATATTCGTGCGTGAGTCAGTGCAAAATACGCTTTCAGGAAACCATTAATTTGATTAAATAACTAAAATATATGTTTTCTTTTCTCCTCGTGAAATGCGTCACACGGGATCAAAAATTCAGCCCGAAGCTACGATTAGAAGTAAATTTGTGTCGAAAATTCAGTTTGTGGGACGAATGATAATAATCGAGGTGGATCCTCGCCGGGAATAGCGTCTTAACCGAGAGACCGTTGACCGTAGTCCACCAAATTGGTCCCTATTCTCGTGAGCCGCGTACAATTTCTCATCCAACGCTCGCGTCACGCTATAACATCGACGAACCTCCTCGCATTCGATTCCTATGTACATACATCCACACTTTTTTTCATTCCTTTCCGTGTGTTTCTCTGTGCTCGTGTGCGCGTCTCTGTACGTATGTGTCTCGCTTTACGAGAGATTCACGGTTAAACCGAGAGTTAAGCCCCCGGTGACTTTCTCCAATTTAAAGACGGATTACGGTACACTTACTATATATAGAAAAACTACTGTCTATACGGATATGGACCGTTCGAGATCGAAATCCAGAGCCTATAAACTCAAATACTCCCTTGGAAAACCAGCGTCTTCGTACTTTGGGCAGTCGCGGGTACAAAAATCGTTGAATATTCCATTAATCAGTTTATTGGTATAGTAAATTGAGGCGGGAATCATTGAAAATTATTGACAGCAGACCGACTTCTGAGTCTAAGTCAAAATGATCTGGAGAGCAATCCATAAAATTTCATCTAGCACGCAGGAGTTGACAGGTTCTGAAGTTTCTTACACAATTTTCTTTCGTCTGGAGTGAACCCCAATAATTGTTCGAATAAAAAGATTTAAGTGGTCTTAGAAATCGAAGTTTTGAGTGCAAAGATTCGTGTGGGGACTCTTCTCGGAGGTAAATTGTTAAAAGTTATTTTTCTTCAGTGGCTTATTCACATTTGGATGGAAGCATTTCGATCTCTGGAATTGCCCATAGAAACGTGTAGCTTTTGTGGAAGATAATCTCGTGCTCCGGAGTGGAACTTGTGCTAATGCGAAGAGTTAATCCGCGGCCCATCTCTCGTGAAATCCAATCACGCTGATCTCCCTATCATCCGGCTATTTTATTGTTTCGCGTATTTTTTCGCCCCGTGTTTTTATCCGAATTCGCGGTTCTTCGGTGCACCATAGCGATCGAGTGGGAACGGTATCGAGAGTAATGGAACGATCAACCCCGTCCACCTTTGTAACGAGGCTCACGTAAAATGAGGGTCTCGCTCCCGTTTTAACTTCGCACACGTTTCTGAATCGTTCTCCAATGTTCATCGCGAGTTAAGCGAGTGATCCGGTTACCAATTCGATGCTTTAGAAATCGCTCGGGTATCGCGTTTCGAAAGAGTTCACAGAATTTTTTTTTAAATCCAAGAGCCTCCATTCCTGGGGAGCGAAACTCCCTGAATCTCGTTGTCGATCAGTTTCAAAAATCGAGATCGCGAATCCTGAATCGAAGATAAATCACCGTTCACATCGATCGCTGCAGCACAAATTTATTGGCGCAAAAACGTTGAAGAGCATTATTCTCGGAGTTTGAAAAAATTTAAAGAGAATCGAAATTAATGATTATCCCCCTGAACAATATGTTCCGAGTTCGTTATTGTTCGAGCCGTGTTGAAGCAGCGTTTTTGTACTTAATCCCAGCGGAGGTAGCGCATCGTATATTAACGTATATGCAAAGAAACGTGTATATACTTGTGTGCATGTAAATAGTACATAAATAAATGTGTGTATGTAGCGTTCCTTTCGTGTAGCAGCATAGCCTATTAACCTTCTAAAGGTGGTCTAGGTGCGCCGTACACCCTTCGTTGCGCGGTGTTGTACGGTAAATATCTCGCGAGACCGTGCCTCTCTAGCGCGGGCTCGCACGATAGATCATGCGATTTAAGGCTAGTCGCGCGAGTGAGAGATGCAGGTGAGATAGTGATCGAAAGAAAAGAGAGGAGATAGAGAGAGTGAGAGAGAGAGAAATGGCGGGGAGGGGGGGAGGGAAAAAACATAAAAAGTAAAAAAAAACGAAACGAAACAACATCGTTGTCGAAGATAGCGAAACGCTGTGACCGGAAGTTATATATCTTCGATAAAACCCCCCTACGGTGTGCATAGGTAGTAAAACCCCGAGTGTTACACGGAGCTTCCTTCTTCTCGCGATAAACGAGCCTGAACGCGATAAAACTCCGTCGTATTCAATACTCAACGTGAATTATTGCAATATCATGGTGCCACTGTGGAAAACTCATAGGAAAATTTATCGTCGATCGTTCCACGATCCTCCTCACACGAAATTTACATTCGTGCATCGATCAGCTTGAGCAGACTTACTGTTTATTCGAATCTCAAGTCGGACGTCCGCAAGCAGGTTTAAAGAAAATAGAGAATTTCAGTTTTAAAAAAAAATCAACCGCGTGGTCAAACGAATTCTGAGCTTTCGTTGAACTTTTTCATTCTCACTTGCGACCCTCCAACCATCGATTCATCCATTCTCAATCGATTTTATGCTCGTTCTAAAAAATTCGCCAAGCTTTCTTCAATCGTTTGGCACAATGAAAGGCTTCTCGGAATCAAGAGGGGGGTCAGAAAACTGCAATGAAGCTGCACCGGCCACGATTGTTGTAATAAGAAAAACAGAGGTAAAGAATATTATTATAGAAAACACTCATCGCTCTCTATGTGTTGACGAAAATGAATTAAATACTCAGAGGCCCGAACGATTAACAAGCCGAAAGGCCCGGAACGTGTGTAAACAACTACATATTTATATATGTGCATATAAATTATACAGAAACCCACACGTTCGTTATTGAAAACGAATAATGTGTTTAAAAGTCTCAAATATCTACTGTAATTCGTCGGCCTATCAAGTACAAAAACCAGATCGTTATAATGAAATAGTAGAGCACGGATATTATGTTTTGTGAATAATACTACATTTTATATTGTTGATTACGTCGTAATATACACACATTTGTAAAAACAACGCCCAATAAATGAATTTATACACATTTTTCAATATAAATGTGAATGTATATTTATGAATGCGTATCCATAGATCGGTATATTGAAAAAATAATGGATATCGACACTGAAGTGCAACTCAAAGGTATCGTTTAAACAACGAGCTGAATATACAACATTATTTCATTTGCCTGTTTACATTCGTATAAGAGACTATCGTTGAAAAAGTGAAAAAATTGCAAGCAAAATCCTTCGATGACAGTTCATCAAAGCCAATGAGCAATGCTTCTTTTTTCTGCTACGCACAAATTGATTTATGAATGACTCGAAAATTCTCTAACGCCCAAACCGTCTAAGCGATGCACTCGAAGTGCAAAGTGTGTTAATTTTTTACTTTTCTTGTTGTTCGATCTTATTAACCGTAAAAGTATATTGTTAACGAGGAATTATGTTTTTAGGATAATCAATACTCACCGTAGGTAGAAATTTGTTGAGAGCGATCCTCGGGAAAGCTTCTCGAAAGGAGATTTATTATTCTCGAAGATTTTCGCCAAGTATAATATCTATTTTTAGATAATTCCTAACGGAAGATGAAAAATATTTAATTTTGTTATTATTTTATGATCAACAGTATATGTATAAATATCAAACATATATATAAATATATAAATATAAAAATATAATGCAAATTTGTATGACTCGCGTCGAATACTCGACACGTTGATTCGTGGGAGTAGTTTTTTTTCTTCTAAATAAATAATTCATATTTTATGTACTCCAATTCCAACGGGTTGGAACCGAGCGTGGTTCAAAATTCTTTCGACAACGTAGCCGCAAATCTTGTTTATCCCGGACGTTGTGGAATAAAAAAAGGGAACCACGAACGACAAATTTGTTGGCTTCTGAAAAATTTTCGTACTTTTGTTCGTTTCGTTTCCACGGAACAATGAACGTTGTATAATTCATTTTAAGAGGTCGGGAATAAAGATTATATTATTAATTATAATATTAATTATATTATACTATAAATTATATATTAATTATATTATTTTTATTGTTATTATTATTATTTCTATTATTACCGTTATTATCGATAGGACGTAACAACGAGCCATCGAAAAATGTAATACGTAAACGTGTTTAACGTTAATATATTAAAACTAATTTAACATTTTTCTTGTTCGTTTAAGACGTTTTCATTGCGTCGATTATTATCTCTATTATTTGATTTTTTAGCCCTGATCTCAGGCTCGATAAGAACTCAATCACTTCACATTTTTTTTCTCTTATCTTTTTCTCTATTAGATTTATTATTTCATAAGATTCGCAAAAAAAAAACACCTGAAGTATAACGCGAATTGAGCGCATTGATAATAAACGAAATATACAATATTTAAAAGGATTGAGAAAAAAATAAGAAACATTCGCCACGACGATTGACTAAAAACATGACAATTTATCGATTGTGCTCAAGCGGAGCGTTTCTCATGTATTTTCAAGCGTGATAAATATCGCGTTATTTAAAAGTGATATTTTTTATTCGATTTATAAAATTAGAAAATGTGATATACTTCTGTGGAGTATTCTAAAGCTTGTGTCTAGATTCCTATCGAAGAATTACCACTCTCTTACTCTTCCCCTTCGTATTTATATACGAGATTATTAAAAACGAGAAGAAAAAAATCATAAAAAATATCGGAAATAAACAGTAACGGTTGCAAGTCGAAACGAGGGCCCTTGGCGGCAAAAAACACGATCGGTTCAGCCTTTTTTTCTTCTTTTAACGACGAGCCAGCTGGGATAGAAATACAATTTAGACGAAACGAAATGTACCTACTATTTTTGTACCTAGTTCTAATAAAAGTTTGTATGCTTTTTTATTTAAAACAAACCACCGTTTCTACTCCATTATTTGTTAAACCCAACGTACCTTTTTTTTACTGGTCAGTCAATCGCACGCGATTCTCTCAAAGCTTTGATATCGAATCTCAAATAATTATTCAATAAATTGAGAAACGTTACAAAGCGATTCTATCGGAAATGAAAAAAATTAATAGACGGAAATGAAAATAATCAGGTTTCGAGTTCTAAATCAAACGCTAAATTCCTCTGAGATTTTTATTTCAAATTTGTTGATAGAAAATCGAACTTTTATAAAACAGCTTAAAATTGGAATACTGTGTGGATCGCTCGTTCTTAAATGGCGTTTTCTCATCCGCAACGAACATCTGGCCCTCCCAATGCGTCGCACAATCGTCATTCAATTGGCATGGATGAGCACAAACGGCGCAAGGAAAATCAATGAAACTTTGGGGAGGAGGTAAGATTGGGCGTTCAAGAAACCGTGCTGCCGCACCGTGTCTCAAGTGTTCTACCGACTCTACGTATTTCGAAAAGCCCGACTAAACAAACATGACCTGCTAACGCTCAAGTTTTTATCATTTATGAGATCACGACCTGTCATGCCCAATGCATAATTCACAATTTGCATACGAAATTTATTACGTAATGAAAATCATCATGTTTGTATACATAAGTCGCTTATTTCCTGAATGAGAAATCGAAAATATTCAGGCTATCGACAAAACGACAAATTGACTCAAAAATCAAGTTTACAAATTCGTAACGAAATCCGCAACATTTTTCTGGCTTCGGTTCCCGCGACCATTTTATTAACAGGTGAGTCACCAAATCTCAATCTTCAAATCCAAAATCAAATTTTCAATGAAATTTCTTCGAATTGAATATAAAATGTGAATCTTCAGAGTGGATTCGTCATGCTCAATGATGCAAAACCTAAATTGAAAAATGAATAATCAATCGAAAGGGGAATGAGGAAAACTTATTTTACACTAAAACTCATGTTTTGCGCATACCTTGTACGTAAGTGAAAACAATACGTACGTGCGTAAGTTCAGACCATTTTCCGTGAACTAAAAAATCTTCTTCAAGTGATAATTTTCGAAATTGATGATTAATACGATAAGGACTGGTGAAACGTGGTATTCGTCACGATCAGAGTCGTGTCGCTTGACAGATGGAACCCATATACGAATGTTTGAATATGATTATCATTTTTTTGTCTCGCTTCATTTACACTCAAAGGATTTATCGGTTTTTTACCTTCGGTAGCATGTATATAAGCGCGAAACTAAGAAATCGACATCACAATTGCAAAAATGAAGCTTCGTATGTCGATGGGTTATCACATCTTCGGCATTTGCTCCGGTACGTAAGAATCACTCGAAAAAAGACGTTAAATGATCAATTGGAAAATCAGAATTCGCTCATATAATTATATTTTTGCAGCATTGATCGGCGCTTCGAGTTTCAACTTGCCGAGGGACAGTCCTTACATCATTCATAGAAATAAGACGAGTATTTCTTACAAGTGGGAATGGATTCCTCCGAATATCGAAATTTCAAAAGAAATGAGCGCGTCGCAAGGAAATCAGTCTGAAAAACTGGAAGCACTCGAACGCACGGATGGACAAATCGAAAAACTAGCTCAAGATCATATTTCGTTTTATCTTTACACCAAAAAAAATCCGCTCAATCCACAAGTGCTCACAATCAATTCATTACAATCTTTGCGTAATAGTTACTTCGAAGGTGGCAAATCAACGGTTTTCATAACGCATGGATGGATCAATAATGCCAACGTTGCGTCTTGTACGGCCGTCCGTGACGGTAAGTTTTTATATTACAAAGATAACGATAATTTCGTTTTTCGGCTCTTCTGGTTCTATGCTTTTAGACACTGAATGAATTCATTAACGAGATTTGTTTCTTCCGTCTTGAGCGATAGTGAAAGATTATTTTTTCTTCATTCAAATAACACGTCGTTTGAGCTGATCTTTCATTGCATTGTTTCTACGTCTGTGCCACAAGAAATTAATTGAGGTTTTAATAACTTTTCGGAAATTATTGAGAGCGGTGTGTTTAGTTTGAATTGCAATTGAATTTTATAGGTTCTCAATTTTATTTTGAATCTATTCAATCATCTTTTCATGTCATTCATGCCATTCTTTTCTTCTCTTTTCTTTTAATCGACAGCTTATTTGGCCGGTTCGGAGACGGTAAACGTGATAGTGGTGGATTGGAGCTCGTTCAGTGTATCGCTTTACCACTGGTCGGTGGAAAAGGTGGAAACTGTTGGAACCCAAATAGCACGAATGATCGATTACTTGAGAGTAAATGCTAATTTAAGACTCAGTATGACAACACTCGTCGGTCACTCGCTAGGTGCCCACGTAATGGGAGTTGCTGGGAGAAAAGCAAACGGCGTGATCAACCAAATTTTCGGTAAATTTCGACTCAACTTATTACCATACACGTGGAAGTTTCTTTAAGATAATGAATTCGGATTATTCTACTTTCCATTGAGTACTCCAACGACGATATTTCCCACCATTTTATACATAATTTAATTTTTTTTCAATTCGGATTTCCCATCTCCTAAACGTAACTCTGACATTCGATCGACAAATAAACATTATTCGATTGACCAATCGCAGAACTTTTTGAGACAATTTTATTCGAGCATTCTAACGCTAAAAATTTTTGAAATGCTCTTTTGTTTTCAACCCTTTCTATATTTTGTGATTCGAAAGTTGACGATTCTACAAGTTTCTAATTTTTTTTCCTATTCCGAATTAGGTTTGGATCCGGCTCGTCCAATGTTCGAAGACTCGAACAACAAGATACGGTTATCAAGCAACGCTGCGAGAAACGTGCAAGTTATTCACACGAATGGGAACCAATGCGGTTTATTGGAACCGCTCGGTCACGCGGACTTTTACCCCAATGGAGGTACGAGCCAGCCGGGATGTGCCGTCTTCGATCTTTTATCAAACGGCGCTTGTTCTCATGGGCGAGCTTTTTACTATTTCGCGGAGTCGCTCAATTCTCGAGTGGGTTTTAAAAGCGTGAGATGCAGGCGCGGAGAAAATGTGTACGAAGGTCAATGCCGAGGAAAAGTTGGCATCATGGGAGGCCGCTCGAATCTCATCCCCTATGTTGGACTTTTTTACCTCAAAACCGGTGACGTTTCGCCTTACGCGTACAAGTTGCGATTTAAAAAACAATAAAAAGTTATCTTTAACCAAAAAGGTTTTTCGTTCCAGTTTACGGAAACGCGTGCGAGAATGACAAATATTTAATGGATGAGTGAAAATTTCGTTAATCCTGAACTTTTTCTCAGACGGTAGCAAATTTTATTTTTAAATGTGTGACGTTCCGATGAACAATTAACATGTAGTTAAACGGAAAAATATGAACGATTATAACCTTCATTTTTCATTTCTTAGGAAAAAAATTAAACTACGAAAAGGTTTGAATGAAACTCTTGTTTCGGGCTTTCTTGGAGAAAAAATGTTTTTGATGAAATAATTTATTTACCAATAGAGATCATAAAAAAACGATTTTCGCGATAAATGTCGATCGATTCGTAGTTTATACGACAAAAATGCGACCTCCGATCGAACGAACAATTAAAATCATTCAAGGCAGAACAGAATAAAGTTTCAATGATTATTTTCAAATATTCAACACCACAAATTGAGATCCCGTGATGTCTCACCGGCAATCGAAATTCCCATTTTTATAAATTCTTCTTTCCTTTTTTCTTGTGTGTGCAATTTGACTGAAGCAATTTTCCAAAATAGAAAATACGTTCCCTGAGAGAACGAAAACTGTAAGAATTGCGCATTTGGCCGAGTTTCATGGAAATGCCGCTGCTCAAGCTTCCGAGGATACTGGTCGTAACTTCAGCTGTATTCTTGAAGACTGATTCGGTTTTTTGGAATCTACTATAAATAATAAAATAATTCGAGTGACGTGCGATTGATTGAAATGGAAAATGGAATGTAATTTTGAATTTGAGTTCACCCTAAATGATGATTCGACGTCGATTAAACACAAACTCATGTGCACAATGTGCGAAGCATTGCGTTAACTGACTCTTGCTGCTGGGGTTATAGAACTTTATTCAGCGTGTCTACAACGATGAAATTCTCGATCCCTCAGCAGTAAAAAAAGGAAATTGTTTGGCTCCCTTCTTCCTTTATATTCATGCCTCGTAACAACGAAAAATAAGAAAAATAAACGACGACCTCGTGTACTTGCATAGTCGTTAAAAGTTGAGCACCGGGAAGAAACTCGTGCCACGAGAATTAAATAGTCGACGCGAAATGATTAAGCCGTTCTTTGTTTTACACACATATACTTTACACTCATACATACTTTTTTCTAAAAAATGCTACTGTTTCTCGAGTGTAAGGCCTGAAGCCCATTAGCAGCGTTGTGTGGCGCGAGGCATCCTTACCTGGAAAAAAATTCATATGAATAACGTAAAAAATAAATGTTTGAGAATATCGTTAACGACTGAGAAGAACAAAAGCGGAAACAATTGAAATAATTTCGTTGAAAAATATTTTTAAAATCGCCTTATCGGTGGCACTCAAATCGCAGCATTGACCAGCATAATCCTTAATCGATTATATTGTTTGTTAAAAACGTTGACAACATTGTTGTTTTTGATTTTATAAAGTAAATAATTATTATTTAATTAATTTTTGCGATATAATCTTAAATTCGTACTGCAGCCCTTTGAATTATCAAGAAATTTACAATAATTTACAAATTTTACAAAAATCATTGAATCTGATTCAGGCTTTATTGTTTGCAATAGTCAAAGATTAAAATTGTGTACTTAGAAAAGAAATTTACAAAAATTCCATTTCATGTACAGGAGAAATCTTCCCTGATTCTAGTAAGCAAAAAGAAAAATAAAAAAAAGAGCTTAGGTTAAAGATAACAAAGATTGCGATGATTTTTAATTAACAAAACAAAAAGAATAAAGTTTCGATGTGTGAATTCGACTTTTTAATGGTTGACGTCGCTAGTGTCGCGCGCCGCGGCTTGTTTCGGGCCTTCGTCAACGCCTTTGGTCAGTCGGTCGTTGTGGTCGTTGTACGTGCATCGTGAAAAAAACATCGCGGATTTTTTGGGTTTGTATTCGGTCGCATCAGGTCGGAAAGTGTTACGCCACACAACATTTAGCGATCGTTTTTGCTGCATTGGTCGGCGCTTCGAGTTTCGCTATGTCAAAGAAAAGTCCTCCCTACACTGATATAAATGACCACAGCAATTCTCACACCGAGGAAGAGGTTCTTCCGGATAACGAAATTGCAAGAGAAATAAGCGCGTCCCAAGAAAGTCAGCCCGAAAAAGCTGAAACACTCGAATACACGGATGGACAAATCGAAAACGGTGATGAAGATCATGTTTTGTTTTATCTTTACACCAAAAAAAATCCGCTCAATCCACAAATGCTCGCAATCAATTCATTACAATGCTTGCGGAATAGCAATTTCGAAGGGGGTAAATCAACGGTTTTCATAACTCATGGATGGATGAGGTCTGGCAACGGTGTATCTTGTATGACCATCCGTAATGGTAAGTTTTTAGAAGATAGCAACAATTTCGTTTTTCGGCTCATTCATTACACAAATTCTACGTCTCTACCAAAAGAAATTGATTGAAACTTTGATAATTTTTCGCAAATTATTTGGAGCAACGTGTTTATAGTTCAGATTGCAATTAAATTTCATTTTTCATTGAAGCGTATTTTACTCAAATACTAGCTAATATTCCCGGCGTTGCCCGGATAAAAAAAAAACATTGTCTTATATCAATAGCGGCTGGCAGTGGATTGCAAATTTGAAAAAATGTTAAACAATGATGTTTTTGAATTTTGAGAATATTTCGATGCTAGATAATTCCAATTCTAGAAAATTCCGTCAAGGAACAGTGGATAGGCGTATGGGTGGATGGTGGGGGGAGGGAGATCCCAAGGAACTAATGATAGAACGTTCTCGAACATTGTGCAAACTCTTAAGTATTTGTTGAAAATTTTTCAGAAAAAACTGAATCATTCTCTATGGAGATTACTCATTTTTGCCATTGTTTCCGAACATTCGATCCCACGACGGATCTGCTTTGTGTACTTTTTCTTTTGTATACCTATGTATACAAAAGAAAAAGCTTCGAATGGTCTACAATGTTTCAGTATATTCCACAACACTCCAGAGTGGTTCTGAATATTCCACAATGATCTGGGATGTTCCCGAACATTCCACAACATTCTAGAACATTCTAGACTGTTGTGCTCTTAATGTTGTTGCCCTTAAGGAAGTTGAGGCATTAGAATGAAAATGATGTCACCGCTTTTAAACCGATTGCATCTTATAAAGTGAAGTGTAAAAAAAAATCAGTTAAATTTTCAGACAGTTTAGGAGCGTCGTTGCTGAGAAAAATCAATAACAATTTGGGCCAAATAACATGTAATCTTATGGAAGCCAAGACACATTCAGTGATATCTCCGTTAAAAATGATGCTAAAAATATGAAATTTTTTGGGCAACATGAGCAAAGCTTGCCGAATAATGTCAATTTTTTTCAGATTTATTAGGAGATTTGCTGAGATTATATTAATAATAATCTGTTTTACGTGCAGTTTTTTGAGGCTAGGATCGTCACTGTTCGTGTTTTCGACTGAGCTTTCACCAGTTTTTTCGTCTTTTTTTTCCCAACTTTTCTTTAAAGTGTACGCAACATTGCCAAACTGTAAACTGGCCTAACTTTTGAAAGGTACAGGTCATCACTTTTGGGTAAAAAAAATGACTGTACAGCCTCAACTTCCTTAAAGCAAGCCCTTCAGGTAAAAACGGCAACCTTCTTCATTGACGAAAGATTAATGGTTACCACACCATATAACTCCCTTGATCGTACCGAAACTCATTTCTGAGTTTCAGAGACACGCACATTGTCCACTTTCTTTTATAATTTATATTAATTGACTATCCCTTTGATTGTCGCGCTACCTCGCCAACGTTAGTTAGCCGCGTAATGAGAGATTCTCTCTTAACCAATTCCTATGTCCCCTCGAACCGCACCGAACACTACCGAACCATGCGTGCCCAGCATCAACCGATTTTAGTCGCGCAGTGAAAGTCTCGCACTACGTACTAAAAAAAAATCATTTTTTTAAAATTTTTTTGATTACTATTCTAAAGTATGTTAGTCCTTTGACAAGTAGAGAAAAAATGTAGATTATTCACCGAGTTATTCAAGCATTTTCCAAGGAAGTTCTCTATACCTTGAGAAAAAGTGTGAAAACAAGTCTCACGACGCTGAAGTTTGCAACGTTGGAGTCCAACGAAATTAACGAAAAATTAATTTATTATTCACCAATTTTTTATTTCACGAATCATTGGTATGTAAGTTGAAAAATTAAAAATTGCGAATTCGGTAGGGAACCAGATTCGAGATTACTGGAATTATTCGAGAGTTTTTTAGAACATTTCGTTGGACTCCAACGTTGCAAACTTCAGCGACATCAAGTCTCGTAGCGCGACGATCGAAGGGTTATAAAGGATGTTTTCAAACTCTTCCTTTGTTTTATTCTACACTTAGTAGTTTAATACCTGGAGGATTGGCTAGACGGAAAAAATCTTGTAAAATATTAATTTCAAGAGACTGAGTACTCGTTCTCCAGAATGACTGATTTTTTAGTTAGCTCAGGAGGAATCGAAATTGTTAAAAAAAAGGAGGAAAGATTGGAGCCATTTGTGATTGAGGAACCCGAAATGAATCCACTCTTCGATTATCGACGTTTTTCCAAATGTTGAGACTCACCTTTCGAGTAAAATATATTGTACAAAGTTTCTACAATTCGGATTATTAGGTATTTTTACTTCGATTATCTCGGAACGTCACAGGGGAGAGACAAACTTTACAGATCATGATATAAATCAAACGACGCTCTGCTGAATACTCTTTTCTTTTAATCAACAGCTTATTTAGCCGGTTCGGAGGCGGTAAACGTGATAGTGGTGGATTGGAGCTCGTTCAGTGTATCGCTTTACCACTGGTCGGTGGAAAAGGTGGAAATGGTTGGAACCCAAATAGCTCGGATGATCGATTACTTGCGAGTAAATGCCAATTTAAAACTCAGTATGACAACACTCGTCGGTCACTCGTTAGGTGCCCACGTAATGGGAGTTGCTGGGAGAAAAGCAAACGGCGTGATCAATCAAATTTTCGGTAAATTTCGAATCAACTTATTCCCATACACTTGGAAATTTCTTTACGATAATGAATTAGGATTTTTATACTTTCCATTGAGTACACTCCAACGACGATATTTCTAGCCATTGTATACATAATTTCACTTTTTTTCCATTCCGGATTGCAAACTCAGAACTTTCTGAGACAATTTTATATTCGATGTTGCACTATTCTTACGTTAAACATATTTCAACTGAATTTTTATTTGGAACCCTTTTTATATTTGTAAATCGAAAGTTGGGTTGAAACATTGAACACCCCCATCAGACATTCACAAATTTTACAATTTTTTTTTCCATTCCAAATTAGGTTTGGATCCGGCTCGTCCATGGTTCAAAGACCCGAACAACACGATTCGGTTATCAAGCGACGCTGCGAGAAACGTGCAAGTTATTCACACGAATGGAAACCAATGGGGTTTAATGGAACCGCTCGGTCACGCGGATTTTTACCCCAATGGAGGCAGGAGACAGCCAGGCTGTGCCGCCGCCGATTTTTTTTCACACGGCGCTTGTTCACACAGGCGAGCTTTTCTCCTCTTCGCGGAGTCGCTCAATTCTCCAGTGGGTTTCAAAGGCGTGAGATGCGGGCCGGATGAAAATTCATTGAAAGGCGAATGTCGAGGAAACGTTGGCATCATGGGAGGCCGTTCGAATTGGATACACAAAAACGGACTCTTTTATCTCAAAACGGGTAAAACTCCGCCTTACGCATACACGTTGCAAATTCCAAGAAATTAAAAATCCATCTTAAACCAAAGAGATGAAGGTTTTTCGTTCGAGTTCACGGATTCGCGTGTGAGAATGGCAAATATTTAATGAATTTGTGTGAAAATTTCGTTAATCTTGAACTAGTTCTCAGACGATAACGAATTTTCTTTTCAAATGTGTGACGTGTTCCGATGAACCATTAATCAAGAGACGCGGTAGCGGCTCGACGCCAAGTATTAAAAGTCTCATTTTTTTTTATTTCCAAAATTCAGAATTCCTACAGGAAACGTAATTCATTCACTGTATATGTTACAATAGATCTCATATTTTTTCACAGTTAAACATTTTTTAAAATTTATTTATTGACAATGCGAATATAGAAAATCATTTAAAACGACGGTCACGACCTTTTAATACTTGGCGTGCCTTTTTTACTTTTTGAAGTTATATAATTACACAGAAAAAGATGAACGATTATAATCTTCTTTTTTAATTTCTCATGAAAACATAAAACCACGAAAAGGTTTGAATGAAACTCTTGTTTCGGGCTTTCTTGGAGAAAAAATGGGTTTTAAAAAAATATTAAAAATTGATCACATTTTTACAATAAAGTTTAGAAATGAAACTCGAATATTTGATGAAATAATTTATTTACCAATAGAGAACAAGAAGATTGTTACACAGCGGCAAGCGCGAAATGAAATCGCAAAAATACGATTTTCGCGATAAATATCGATCGATTCGTAGTTTATACGATAAAAATGCGATCTCCGATCTAACGGACAATTAGAATCATTCAAGGCAGGACAGAATAGAGTTTTAATGATTATTTTCAAATATTCAACACCACAAATTTAGATATCGTGATTTCTCACAGACAGTTAAAATTTCCGCTTTTATGGATTCTTCTTCCCTTTTTTCTTGTGTGTGCAACTTGACTGAGGCAATTTTCAAAATTAGAAAATACGATCTTCACCCATTTCATCAAATTGACCTTCGGATCAATTGTTTTACATTACAAATGTAAGTGCTTGTTTTTTCTTGCGCTCTGCGTACAAGTCCGTAATTGTATCCGTGTTTATAAGTAATTTATTTCCCTCCCCCACTTTTGTTTTCTCTATTCTCCAATAATACATAATGCATTACGGATCTTTTTACTTTGTGTTTATTTTACGTGTTTGTGATCGTATCTTTAGAAAGAATATAGTGTTTATGTTTATATTGTCAGAGGACGGGTATACCTCGGCTCTCAGCCAAACATCGCGATTTCATGTTATCTCGAAAAGAAAAAAATGCTCATTTTTCAAAATTATTCAAAAACTCCTGATTCCTGTCAATATCTTCGAGAATTTTTGGCCTTTTCGACATTGGCGATCACAAAGGATGAGCTTCGATCCCTTAATGCAGAGAACCGACGTTTTTTTATTTCGGAAGTTGAAAAAAGTAGAAACAGTTGCGCAGACACGAGAATAATGTTTCGAAATTAAATGCATGATAATTTGATTCCAGCCGTAAAATACGAGCATCAAGAGTACGCGAGTTTTGAAAAAAAATGCACAAAAAAGGTCCTTCAGAAATGAGCATCTTTTTTTTCATTCAACATAATGAGACTTTTCGATGTTTGAGTCAAATTGCCGTGCTCGCAAATTCATGTCCAATAAAAATTCAACGAAGCGACATTGATATTCACATTTTTTTCGTGAAAAATAATGAATGTTGATTTTATAATTTTCTCTTATTTGATCTACATCTTTTCCGGGCACAAGCGCAATTATTAAACCGGTGAATTCATCGGATCATTGGCTATTCGACATTTTCAATATTTTATATTTTTCTCCTTTCCACGACCTTCTGTACGTTTTTGTTAAATCCGTGAGATGTTTGATCTTATACCGGATGTAAGAAATGAAAATTTGTTAGTATTTGGACCCCCTTCCGGTATGCGACAGAGATACGAACAAAGTGCTTTAAGTGGACGATGAAATTCTTTCCATCTCTCGTCGATTCTATCACGTTTAAGTATTCAAGTTTCTCATTCGATTTGTGTTTTCTTTTTTTTCTCCTTCTTTATCGTCCGTGTTTTAATCGTTGTTAGTAAAATAGGTTTTTTGCTTCGTTCAAGCGTTACGTGCATCCTGATGTCTTAACGAGAGCGGAAGAGACAAAACTTCATTTTGGCTTTTCTAAGACAGAAGTTTGTCCTCGGGAATGGTCGGGCTCGTCGCCATTGGTGCTGCTGATGCTCGTCTCGATGCTTCGGCTTCTCGCAACGCTTCGTCGAAACTCTGAGTTGAATTTGACCTTGAGGGCACGACTTTTGTCTATAAGAAAATTTTACTTTATTCAAATGAACAGAAATAGAAGGTTCTCGGTGCGCTTAAAACTCCGAAATGAAATGGTTTCTTCATTCGAAAATGAAGAGAATCGAGAGTTGAACGTTTGTATTAGATACGAACGACTTTTTATATCAAACACAGAATCAAGATTGTTTTCAAGCTTATTGCAGCGTTTACGTTCAGAAAAATATATCGTTATTCGCGTATTAATCGAAAATCGGACTAGATTCTCCATCAAATGGCAAATCGCAGAAAAACAAAATCAAGTTCCCACTTTTTCTGTATGTAATCTATCGAAATTGTAAAGCTAATTTTTCATCAGCAGTATCCAAAAAAATAAAAACTACAAGAATGCTGGATGCTGCGATAATTAGAAATATTCTTAATTTCGATGTTAATTAGAGGGAGGAAACACTCTGGAAAATGAGATCGTGTACCTTGACATTCTCGTAAGCAGAGCCGACACGTTCCTCGAGAGAACGGAAGCTGTCAGAATTGCGCATCTGGCCGAGTTTCATGGAAATGCCGCTGCCCAAGCCTCCGAGAATGCTGGTCGTAACTTCAGCTGTATTCTTGAAGACTGATTCGGTTTTTTGGAATCTACGATAAATAATAAAATAATTTGAGCGACGAGCGATTGATTGACATGGAAAACGGAATGCAATTTTAAATTCGAGTTCATCCTAAATGATGATATGATTCGATGTCGATTAAGCACAAAATCATATGCGCAATGTGCGAAACGTTTGTTATTATAGCTAGCGAAGCATTGCGTTATCTGACCCTTGCTGCTGGCGTTAAAAAACTTTATTCAGCGTGTCTACAACGATGAAATTCTGGATTCCTCAGCATTAAAAAAAGGGAATTGCTTGGCTCCCTTCTTCCTTTCTATTCATGCCTCGTAACAACGAAAAATAACTAAAACAAACGGCGACCTCGTGTACTTGCATAGTCGTTAAAAGTTGAGCACCGGGAAGAAACTCCTGCCACGACAATTAAATAGTCGACGCGAAATAATTAAGCCGTTCTTTGTTTTACATACATATACTTTTGTTTGTGTACTTACAAACTGTTCTCGGAGACTGCCTTGGTGACCCGACCGAGTTTTGCACCCACGTTCTGATAACTGAATGACGACCCGACCAAACAAACAATAAAATAAAGAAAAAAGCACAGGAACTTCATTTCGAATCGTAAAAAAAAAACAAACGGATTGTAGAAAGTGAAAAAAAAAATCAGATTATCAAAATATGGATGAATGAAATCAAGTTTGTTTTTTGATAATTTAACTCTATTCGCATTTTTCAATCAATAAACCGATTAAAAAAATGATTCAATTTCGCCCCGAAATTCGAAAAAAAAAAAATAATTTCAAGCATCAAAGGCAGATTTTTTTTTCAATGAGAAAAATTAATACTCTCGGCGATGGGAATTAATCCGATTTTTGTGGTAGCGAAAAAGTGAGGGAACCGATCAACAAAAGTCTTTCAATGCACTTCTGCGACGTGAACTTAATGGCATCTTTTTCCAACGATCGCGAAGACCCAAAGAACGATTTAATTAATTTAATTGCGCCCAATATACATTTTGCCTAAGGAAACCGCAGAACTCCGGTAAATACTTGACAGCAAAATGAAATGAAAGCACATTCACCAGAAAAAAATAATCGAACATCCCTCATCGATCGATAACTTACGCAATTCATTTCTATTCTAACGATCCTCAGATCCAAAGATATCTGCTCGAGGTACGAAAACTAAATACAGTGTGCTTTCAATTATTCAATGCAATAATCGTGTGTAGGAAATGTTTGCAGGTGCCAGAAACGACAAATTATTTCTAACGTAATACACTACTGATTTTATATAAAGACACGTACACCTGGCTCTCCTTCACTGTACGGAGGCCCTGATTAACGTCGTCTGAAAGCTCTCTCCAAACGGTAATTCCCAATTTCCGTTTGAGAGCGTAAGAAACTCCGACTTTGCTCGCAAGAACGTGTCTCAATGTTTGAATTTCTTCTTCGACCTGATGGCAGAAAGGAGATCACAATGAATTATTTCAACAGACAAAAATTGCGTCACAAAAAAACATCAGTCATTAAAGCTTGAATTGTTTTGGTGAATAAGCAAAGTTTTCATATTGTTTTTACTCATTTTCTTGTCGAAGAAAAATAGAAAAGTGGAAGAGCAAACGAAATTATTCCGGAAGAAGAAGTGCTTGATATTTCATTGGATTTTTTGTACTCGTAAAAGTGCTTGGCATTGAGACTAACCTTGGCAAGTTCGGCAGCCCATTCAGCTTTCTGGCGTTCCTGTTCCTCGAGCGTAAGGCCCTGAAGTTCATTAGCAGCGTTGTCAGCTGATGGCGAGAGGGAGCCACCTGTGTGGAGCGAGGCATCCTCACCTGGAAAGAAATTCATATTAATAATAAAGTGAGGAAAAAAGTTTAACGACTAAGAAAAACAAAAGAGACAATTGAAATAATTTCGTCGAAAAATATTTTTGAAATCGCTTTATCGGTGCCACTCAAATCGCAGTATCGACCAGCGCATTCCTCACTCGATTATAAACGTTGATAAACATTATGAGACTCTGCAATATTCGTGAAAATACAAAACGTTCGTTGTGATACAAGAAATAACGGTCGAAGAGGCTCCAAGACATTGGAGTGGAACAAGAAAATCGAGAAGAGAACGATGCTGAGTACGATGCACCTGCAATTCTCCCTCGAAGGAAGTGAGAACTCGAGACGGTGTAACGGTTGCTGTATAACGTTTTTTTTTTTGCAAGTTACAACAAATCTAACTCAACTTCAATAAAAATATAGCAATCCAATGAAAATACGTATCCCAAAGTGAGTCTTGGAGTATGGCAAAACCATGCTGCGTTACTCGTCAAAATCAGCTGATCGCGGTTCCACCATTCCGTGCTTTTGTTCGCGAGCAAGTTTGGCAATATAAAAAATACGATTCTGAAGATGCTCACTCATTTTAAGAAAATTCTAATTTGGATATAAATAAAAATAGTGCTGAGTAACGAAATTTTTTTCTTCTCTTATCTGATTCGTTGCGCTCAACAGAAACGTCATTTTCGTAACTTTTTATAAATAACAATTGATATTGACGATTGATTTGCCGATCATTACTTTCAAATGTTCGATCGAAGCTGTAAGATTCCTTTGGTGTGATTGAACAACGAAAAATTTCAACTTTCACTACGAAAATAGAGATCGGTTTGCTTCTTACTAAAAGGCGATCCTTTTTTTTTTATATAATCACTGATGGAACAATGAGTGCGTTATTTCAGTGGGACTGAACGTTTGAACGATACTGGAGCGTTGCTCCACCTGGCGGAGATATCAATCAAATTTCCTTTCACTGTCCGCGGTAATTGTGCTTTCGAAGTGGTTCGTTGGAACAAAGAAAAAAGTATAGAGGGGGGAAAAAGTTGGTGAACCTTTCATGAGTTCGACGAATCGTTTGTAATTATTGCTGCTGCTAATTTTCGCGAGATAAGGTTTGGAGAATTCTTGAAAAACTAGACGAATGGACTTCTTTTTTCTTCGGTTATTTTTCGCGTTGCCTCCTTGCGAAGAGGAGTTAAAATCGTCGTCGATACGTAAGTCGGTTTCGTCGACGACGATCTCGTCGAGCTCGCCGTTCGAATCGCGCCAGCAGTGCACTATTATTTCCTCGCTGCCACTGAGCTCGTCGATGTCATCGAAGCTCGGGGTCGCCGCTAAATTCGCGTAGTAAACATCCTCCTCGTACTCGAGGGATTCGAATTCTCGTTCGTTCTCGCTCGGACAGTCCTCACCGTGCTCGTTGCAAATTTTCTTTCGCGTTTCTCTCGTCGGTGACGACGATTTTTCGTGACTCGCATCCTCTTTCATGTTTTATTTATTTTCCTTATCACTCGCGCCCGCGGTTAATCCTTTCGATTATTTGGCCTAAACATTTTCGTATTTTTATTCCCGATCGGTCGAGTCACTGCTTACTGTCGAGAAATCGGAGGGACTCGATTTTTTGGGTGACACGAAAGAAGGAGCGAAACCCTCGGCACTTGGCAGCAGCTCAAAATCTTTAATCGCTGTCAGAATAACGAGCGCACTCGCAGATTAATTTTCAGAAAGTTTCGACTGGAAATTCCCCTCTCGCAGGTAAAAAACTCGGAGTTGAGCACACCGTCGCGATAAGTTTTTTGACAGAAGCACGTGGAGAAGTTTGCGCGAGTCCGAAACGTTTCGCGTCGCGTTTAAACCGATCACCAATCACTGAGTGTCGTGGGATGCAGCTGTGCGGGCCCCGTTCGTCTCAAACGATCGTCAAAGTGACGCGAACGATCGCGCGACCACTCTCCTTCCTCCGAAGGAGTCTGTTTGCCCCGGTAATACACGATTTTCTTCAAAGATGGCGTTCCCTTTGTCGTTCCGGTTCGAAGCCACGTCTCCAGGTACGAGAGACTTGACGATCCACTCGGCGGCTCAAACGAGTGGGAGATCTCGGCTCGGGGGGCCCCGGGGGCACAAACGAGTATTCGAAAGGGGAATTATCGTTCGTGATGCGCGAAAGAAGGGGAAGTTTCCGAGTTCTAACACCGCGCGTACCGCGCGCTCAATTTTTTATTCATGAATAACACTCCTCAATTAAAGTTCGATCGATTTGTGGCAAAACGTGCAAACTGCTTATTTACGAATATCGCGGAATTCATGTTTTTTCTTGCCCTGCTTTGCGTTGGCTTTTCCGCTCCCCCGCGCGCGCCCCTTTCATTCTCATGAAACTTTGTAAAATTCACTGAATACAAGTTTTTCTACTGATTGTATAAACGTTAATGGCACTTACCGAAAAGAACACCTTCGTCTTCGTCTAATCCTGGACAGCATTACAAAAATCATGTCATTAAACTTTCAAAGCTTTTTCTTGTCTTCATGTTATGTTTTAGTGAACAAATCAACGAAATATGGGAAAAATTATAACATAGTTGTAAAGTTTGGCAAAAAACAAATAAAAAATGGAGAAAGTGCCAAGAATATTTTGTAACGAAATTCGGAGGAAATAATAATAAAAAAATAAAATAAAAAAAGCCTCAAGTGTTTTGAAAAGAAAGATTAAAAAATTGAAAATTTGACAACGATGGTGCGATTTAATTTTCACAGCTGTTTGTTCGCATGCAATTTTGTTCTAGTGAAGAAATGAACAGGAAATTATTGATTTGATGAAATTCAAAATTGTATTTAAAAAAACGAATTAATTATTTTGAAAAATTCTATCGTTGCAGTAAATCAAAAAAATTATGATAACGAAAAAAACTTGATTTACAGAGAAAAATTCAGAAGAACGTTTACGGCGAAATAAATGACTGTTAACTCGCTTTGTGGAGTTTAGAATCGTTTGAAAATAATCGATGAAATGCAGATGGTAACGAGTATTGCATTTTTCTATTCCATAAGAAGTAACCAATGAAAAACTTTACTCGTATAATCAATGGGAACGTTCCGAAAAGCGGTTGCATTCGAATAAGCTCGGAAAAGCATCTGGCCTGATATTAAAAGAGAATAAAAATCGAATTAAAAGCTTCGAAGGATTAAAATTTTTGTGGAGAAGCTGAATTTCCGATGTTTCCTAACCTAAACGGTATTTCATCAATCACGGAATTTCTGACGGTGCAGAATCCGAAGGAAATGGGAATAAAATTGAAATTATCGTTGGAAAATATCCCAGGAAGCAGCACTAAATTATTCAACAACCAAAAGTTTTTTTTTTTTTTCAAATCAAAATTTCAATGAAAAACGTATTTTTCATTCTTTGTTTAAACAGACGAATTTCGTCGCTGCGAAAATGAAAAACGAAAATTATTTTCGAACTTTCTCTTAGTGCAAATAATGATCGATTTGTTGCGTTGTACGCGGGGAAAAATGGGAGGAAATCGTCGACTAATCAAAGCGTCCACGTTGCAATTTTTAATATCCAGCTATGCGTTTATTGACCCGACTTTCCCGCGTCTCGTATAACAGTATCCACGAGCTTTTTTATTCCATTTTTTTCCTCCATTTCAACCGAGAATAATACACCTATAGAACCCTGGAGAGTTCTCCTCATCACGAGAACCAGAGGGAGAGACTCGAGTGCGATCGTGCAACTGTGTAAGTGTCGAGAGCACGTAATCGATACGCGGAACCGCACGGTGAAATTGATCGAACGTCGTAGAGCACGTGGAACTCGAGAAAAGAACGTGACTCATTGTTCTCAGAGTATTTTCGAGATTCAATCGTTCATCGAACGTCGCATTTTCTCTTCTGAATTTCACGTTCCAGGTCTAAATTTGTCGATTGATTGCCACTCGTATTCTTTTCAGTTGAATGTGCCATGTCAAAGTGCCATTCGTACGACAATTTTTTGAAATTATGAAAAAAATCGTACTTTTCCCAATGAATTCTTCAAAAGTTTATCAACTATTCACGGAAGTGAGTTTTGTTCGTCTGAATTATTCGATGATATTTGAGTTCGAATCAGTCGAATGCAATCACGAAAGCTAAAAATCTGGGGAAAACGTGTGCTCGAGACGTAGAAACGTTGAAAAGATTTTAAAATAAAAACGGTGAATTGGGAAGATTTTTTGTTGTGGATTTAAGCGGTGCGAGCTTCGATAGTTCAGAATCTTGGGAATCATAATGACAGAATATATTTTCAACGTTTATTCACGAATTTGATTTTGCATTGAATGAAAATCGAGGAAAAATAATTTCAAGGTTCATTGAAAAACTTTTATTCGCAACATTTCTGTGAGCATGGAAAGTTTCATCGGGGGACCAGAATATGAAATTCCTGCAGAATTCAATATCACTAAAAGTTTACGAAAGGTGCTGGTGTAAAGTTCTCGGTCATTTGGGCGATCGATACGACCTCGTTAATCGTCTAAAGTCCTTGATGGAATAGCGATACTACAGCAACAAAATAGTTTTGGTGTAGAAAAAAATATGGCGATGACTGAAAGTTAGAAGACCCACGACAACAAATGAGCATCCGAATAATTCATGTCTAAGGAAGCGTCGAATAAGTGATAACACGATCTGAGAATACGAAAAAAAAAAACAAAAGAGAAATTTGATGACTAAAAAGCTGCAGATTTTTTGACCGATTAATGAACGAAAATATCGTTCGTTCCTCGAGAATTTCCCAATTAAAGTGATTTATATCCTCCCCTTCCCGACCGTTAATTCTGCTTCTCATTTTTCCGACGTAAAACAAAACACCGAGTTCATTAACCCGCAGGCACCACTATGGCGCAATTCGTACCCACAAAAATTTCAAGTGTCTAGGACTTCAAAATGCCTTTCTTCAATTTGGCCGCTTTTCTACAATAAAAATTGATTTTTCAATTTTTTAAATGATTGTAATCGATTACCAAGGAATTGTTTCCCCTAAAAAGTCTCATTGTAAAATTAATTCCACACATTCATGGATGAAATAAAAAGTTTTGAAAAGTCGAAGTGCAAATTTGCACCAGTGTGGTAAGCGTGCAACCTCAGTGGTGTCAACGAGTTAAATATCTGGCCGGTGAATAGAGTTCCCGAAAGTGCGAAAAGAAGAAAATTCAGACCCCTCCGCTGTATCGAATTTCCGCCGAGTTTTCGCAACCCCACTCTCTTCAAATTTTTCATACTCGCTCGACAAATAAATTTTTCATCGCTAATTGTCAAGTCATTTTTTCCGCGGGAACGTGAAAGCGGAATTTTTCTAATTTTGAGAAAACCGTTTGTAAATCTATCAGACGATCCTTCGTCGCGATCAAATCTCGGCGAAAAGGTTTGTTTTTGTGCTGTCCTTATATTTTCCGTCTAGACTTAGTGGCACCATGATTTACGGGACGGAACGACGTCGATACACGCGACGTCAAACGCGATCTGTATCATCACGTTCGAGCCTTCGTTAATGTCACTGAAGTTTCCAACGTTGGACTTCAACGAAATTGAAAAAAAAAAATTTTCGATTCACCTCTTTTTTATTACACGAGAATTATTATCGTGAGGTCAAAAAAGAAAAACATGCCAAGTTTGGTCGAATAATTCGTTCCGAAACACTTCGATATTTTTTTTTATGGTCATTACACTTTTGTCTCATTCGACTCAGAATCGCATGAAACATGTTTCGAACCCATCGTGGGAGATCATTTTTTCGATTTTTGCAATATTCGAAAATTTTCGAATCTTGGCATTTTTTCATAGTCTATAGCCTTCGAAAATTTGGTTTTTTTTCGGTCATCACAACTTTGTCTCATTCGACTCAGAATCGTGTGAAACATGTTTCGAACCCATCGTTGGACGTCATTTTTTGATTTTTGAAGTTTTCGAAAATTTTCGAATCTTGGCATTTTTTCATAGTCTATTGCCTTCGAAAATTTGGTTTTTTTTTCGATCATCACAACTTTGTCTCATTCGACTCAGAATCGTGTGAAACATGTTTCGAACCCATCGTTGGACGTCATTTTTTGATTTTTGAAGTTTTCGAAAATTTTCGAATCTTGGCATTTTTTCATAGTCTATAGCCTTCGAAAATTTGGTTTTTTTTCGGTCATCACAACTTTGTCTCATTCGACTCAGAATCGCGTGAAACGTGTTCGAACCCATCGTGGCAGGTCATTTTTTGATTTTTGAAGTTTTCGAAAATTTTCGAACCTTGGCATTTTTTCATAGTCTATAGCCTTCGAAAATTTGGTTTTTTTTTCGGTCATCACAACTTTGTCTCATTCGACTCAGAATCGCGTGAAACGTGTTCGAACCCATCGTGGCAGGTCATTTTTTGATTTTTGGAAATTTCGAAAATTTTCGAACCTTGGAATTTTTTCATAGTCTATTGCCTTCGAAAATTTGGTTTTTTTTCGGTCATCACAACTGTATCTCATTCGACTCAGAATCGTGTGAAACATATTTCGAACCCATCGTTGGACGTCGTTTTTTGATTTTTGAAGTTTTCGAAAATTTTCGAATCTTGGCATTTTTTCATAGTCTATTGCCTTCGAAAATTTGGTTTTTTTTCGGTCATCACAACTTTATCTCATTCGACTCAGAATCGTGTGAAACATGTTTCGAACCCATCGTTAGACGTCATTTTTTGATTTTTGAAGTTTTCGAAAATTTTCGAATCTTGGCATTTTTTCATAGTCTATAGCCTTCGAAAATTTGGTTTTTTTTCGGTCATCACAACTTTGTCTCATTCGACTCAGAATCGTGTGAAACATGTTTCGAACCCATCGTTGGAGGTCATTTTTTGATTTTTGAAGTTTTCGAAAATTTTCGAATCTTGGCATTTTTTCATAGTCTATTGCCTTCGAAAATTTGGTTTTTTTTCGGTCATCACAACTTTGTCTCATTCGACTCAGAATCGTGTGAAACATGTTTCGAACCCATCGTTGGAGGTCATTTTTTGATTTTTGAAGTTTTCGAAAATTTTCGAATCTTGGCATTTTTTCAGTCTATTGCCTTCGAAAATTTGGTTTTTTTTCGGTGATCACAACTTTGTCTCATTCGACTCAGAATCGTGTGAAACATGTTTCGAACCCATTGTTGGAGGTCATTTTTTGATTTTTGAAGTTTTCGAAAATTTTCGAACCTTGGCATTTTTTCATAGTCTATAGCCTTCGAAAATTTGGTTTTTTTTTCGGTCATCACAACTTTGTCTCATTCGACTCAGAATCGTGTGAAACATGTTTTGAACCCATCGTTGGAGGTCATTTTTTGATTTTTGAAGTTTTCGAAAATTTTCGAATCTTGGCATTTTTTCATAGTCTATAGCCTTCGAAAATTTGGTTTTTTTTTCGGTCATCACAACTTTGTCTCATTCGACTCAGAATCGTGTGAAACATGTTTCAAACCCATCGTTGGAGGTCATTTTTTCGATTTTTGAAGTTTTCGAAAATTTTCGAAACTTGGCATTTTTTCATAGTCTATTGCCTTCGAAAATTTGGTTTTTTTTCGGTCGTCACAACTTTGTCTCATTCGACTCAGAATCGCGTGAAACGTGTTTCGAACCAATCGTGGGAGGTCAGTTTTTCGATTTTTGCAACATTTGAAAATTTCAACCCTCGAGATGGAGGTGTTCCGGAACGAATTTTTCAATCAAACTTGGCACGTCTTTGTTTGATGTTCTGTCGAAGTGATTCGTGAAATAAAAAAAGAGGTGAATGCCCATAGGAAAAATTATACGGAATTTTGGAAAATTTCAACCCTCGAGATGGGGGTGTTCCGGAACGAATTTTCCGACCAAACTTGGCATGTCTTCCTTTTTTGATGTCACGAAATGATTCGTGAAATAAAAAAGAGGTGAATCGAAATTTTTTTTTTCAATTTCGTTGAAGTCAGCGAGGGCGATAGCGATAAATAAGTCAAAAAAGCGGAGATTCTAACAAAAAATTCCCGAGCGTATTACGCGTCATCATTATTTCCTTAATCCACGTTCGACCTTTTATTTTCGTAGCGCGTCGAACTTATTTCCGAATGGAAGCTGTCAGTGGGTGGTACGAACCGCGACTTTTCCTTGTGCGCGGTTATTTAAATCGACTGCAACGACACACAACGAAATTTGAGCTTTCTCTTTTCCTCTTATTAATCTGGGACACTCGTAGAGCCTGTGAATCTCATCCGTCGATCAGGCAGACGCAATGAAAAAACATCGAATTTCCAATGACGATTATTCACCTCATTCAGAGCTACGAAGTCCTTGAACTTTGAGTGTCAAAAAAAAAAATTCTTGAACAAAAGTTTTTTTCAATATGTAAACATGAAAATATGAATTGAAAAAATCACATCCGCCAGTTTTCCCGTCCGGGACCGGTTCACCATTAACTTTTTCAAAAATCGACGTTCGCAGTGACGTTTGCTTATATTTTCCTCCGCGTTATCTACTAAACAATGTTGTTAATACCCTCATGCCGTAATCATCGCCAGCCGCCCCCGTCTGTTGATGTATCTCAACGTCGTAGGTACATGCATATGCGCTTGTGCCTGTTGACACGTATCCCGGAGTTTGATAGTCAATGAGTCACTCGATTACCTGTCGCTAAAGCATGACTTGACAGACCCGAAACCAGCCGTAGTAGGCTAAATTATGCAAATACATTCGCAAAACTCGAAAAAAATATTTATTTTTAGATCTTCAGAGCTCGTCAGTGACGGGAACATCTTTGGATTCGGAATCATTATTTCCAAGTTATTCGAAGCTGAATGTGAATTTAGAATAATAGAAAAGAAGTTAAAACCATTGAAAATCAAAAGGGAAGTGATTTTATATTGATTTTTCAAAATTACTTTGTCGCTACGCTCAATTCAAAATTGTTCATATTATTAGCAATTTATTTGTAGCTCAGTTGAGGCAGGTCGTCAAATTATCGTGGATTGCAACATTAGAATTTCGATGAGAGAAATACGAGTACACGAGAGGCTCGAGGTTCAAACGCAGCGACGATTTCGTGCGAGATAAAATCTGCTTGTGCAAACAACAACAGAATGTTTGCAGTGAAAACAAAGGCGTCAGAGGCGGAGGTTCGCAACGATCGCGGCTTGAAAAAATTCTCAAAGGTCTGAGAGCATCAATTTTTCGTCGGGCTGTCAACGCAGTTTTACAGAATTTTGTTTGATCTCGAAATATCGAGGGGAAGTGAATCTGAAATGAAAAAAAAAGGAAGAGAGAAAAGTAATATTTTTGACAAAATTTCGACAGAGTATCAATTTTTCAAAAAAAACGTTTACATTCGAATATCGACGTTTCTCTTACGTTCTCTATAAAACTGAGGTTACGATTTTATTTGTACATTACTCGTATTTAGATCGCGGGGAGTAACCGCCTTCATAAAGTGACTCGAACGAGAAACGGCGTGGGTGATTCCTAATTACGATAATGTAATTAACGTCCGGCTAATGCTGAGAAAAGGAAGCGAGCGAGACTCTCGATGAGAACGGGCATGAGAAGAACGAACGCTTTGCAAACTATTTGGACGGGAGGTAAACTCGACGTGATTGTTATGGCTCAATGAACCAAGTAATTATTTCGAACTCAATAGACTTCATATTCCACGTAATAATATTCATATATGCACCGTGGCTCACATTGCTTATCATCTTTCAACCTGAATCTACTGAACAGAATCGTTTTTTTCGATTATCGCTTGATAATAATTTAGAGTGATTTTCCCGATCGAATTTCGTAATTCAATCGTTTCCGTGATCATTTTATGTTTTTACAAAATCTAGTATTTTTCCGGCTCAACTTCTACGTTCTAATCGGTTCAACCGTTCACCCGAGAACCCTCAGAAAAAATATTAGAAAACGCTTATAAAAACTCTCTGAATCATTTGTTTCCGCATGGAAATCACAATCGTTTAACAGCTATCAATAATTCGTATCGTGCATCGTCTACTTTACAAAGGAGAGGTCCCAGATAACACGAAGATAACAAACACCGATGCCACACACGTCGTTCTCCTAAAATTCCGTCGTAGATCGTGGAAATGCCAAGTTTCAGCGATCTCTCGAGTTTTTTATAGGTTAACCGAATAAATTACACACGAATTTGTAACGATTCACTGTTCGTTAATCTGCCCTCAAAAATATCATAGTCCGTGTTTGATTGAGAATTGATGCTTTTTTGTATTATCAGGAAAAAAAAATAAAAACACCAGTGACAGAAGAGATCGTTTTGAAAAAAAAAAACATTGGATTGTTCCAGATAGCTCACCTGTTGGTAGGGTACTCATTTTGTTACAAACTCGTGCCAAATTTTCTTATGTCACACGATTTCACGATCAATTCGCCGATCTTCAGTTCTTAACTCACTTTAAGCACATGCACGTTTTCCTCTTAAAACTTCGGTATCTACAGACTCTCTTCCTTTCTTTCTCTATCTTACGCGTTGCCCAAAAAAGTGATCACGAAAACAAAGCTCACGACGTGTTCGCGTCCGAAAGTGAACAGAGATCGATGGCTTCTGATTATTACGTTCCGGAGCTGTTCCGGAGAAACAAGGAAGCCGGCCATCTTGAATCCCCGACAAGAACTAGAGACCACTAGAAACCAGCACGTAGCGGCACCTCGTGAATTTTTCAACACTCAAAATTTAAACATCTTACCCCGCCAAATGATAAATTGTCAACAAATCAAAATTATTCATTATATTTCTTGAAACAGTTAATACAAAAATTAAATGACCAACTATAGAACAGTAATACATTTTTTAATAAATTCGCATATATTTGGTTTATTAAAAACATGCATTACGGATATATGAAATCATTTTCTGACGTCTTTGAGGTTATGGGGAGAGTTTTCTCTCGTTTTTACAATACTATCCCAGAGGAATGGGTCAAATTAAAACAGGACGCTTTGATAATCCAAAGTTTCATTTTTTCGTAAACCAACATTTATTTATTTCTCATAATTAATATAATTTCAACTATGTACAATTACACATAATTTACTTATTTTTCTTTTGAACAAAAGTAATTTCACTGCAATAATTCTCAGGTAACAACGAAATCACTCGATCTTTGTTACCGGTTTTCAGATTTTTGTCTCACATTCGCTAAAAAGTTATCATCGCGAAGCTGTGCGAATTTTGTTGAATTCAATAAACTACACACATACAATTAATATATATTACTTGCTATAATGAACAACATTAAATCGCAGGTACCCAAAATGTCATTCCGCAATGTTCATTTTTTTTTCCTACACATTTCTCATGGTCAACAATTACATTTTAATTATAGAATATATAATCAATAAATAATTGTACAATATATAAAATTATGTGACATATCAATAATCAATATACTTCACTCTTTTTTTTCATCATTTTAAAATTTTTCCTATCATTTTTATAGAGGAATGTCTATTTTTGTTGAATCCTTTAAGGGGTGTTACTTATTGAAATTTCAAACGAAAATAAACCAAGTTGTTAACGTATTTTATTTGTTCAACCAAAAAAGGATCATAAAAAATTCTCCTATGGAAGATCATTTGAAATGATTGTCTGTTTACGGAAGATATTGTTCGTATCATTCAACTAAAGGTGAGAAGTTAAAATTGACCAATCAATTTTCTTGCCCCATGAAAAATGGATCTTTGACAAACTTTTTAGATTTTCATCTAATTGTGAACACAGCCAGCATCATGTCTTTGGGATTTTCATTGCGATTAAGGTTTTTTGACAAATTTAATGACTTTCGAACATCCCCTTGAGTTTTGTACTTGTCGTACAGAAATGACACAAAAAGTGGTAAATTTCTAAAAACTGTTCTGAAAAAGTTTTTTAAAAAATTATGTATAATTCAGCGAGTAGAAAAATTGAACTTTCGCAGCAATTATCATGAATTCCATGGAAAAATGAAAGTGATCGGCTGAAGCTCCTTTACAGAAATCATGACTATTATGATTTACTTTTTCAATGCATTTATTAAAGATTTTATTGTATTTTTCTTGATACACTTTAAGGATCGGTGACTCATACGTATCTGTGCCAACAATTTTACTTCATGAAAATCTTGTTATTCGTCAATTTGGAAAAGATCTGCAAACAATCAACCCCATTCTATTTGAAAAATCATCTTCATTTGAATTTGAACAAACCCACTTCATTTGAAAATGGAAATTGAGTGTTTCTTGAAGATTGTTTCATTTGAATTATGCCATGTCGATCATTTTCCAAAAAATATTGCTACGAAAACTCAGCATTTGCAAAGTTGCAGAGACGAATCAATTATTTCAAATATTTCTCAAATCACAAGGTTTAGAACTTCCGATACAATTAAATTTTTGGCTGAGAGACATGCGTCATTGATCCTCAAGTTGAAAAATAAACAGTCTCTTTGAGAAGCTCGTTTAAGTATTGTTCACGTATGGGGGGACAAAAACAAAGGAAAGAAAAACAGTTTTTCAAAAATATACTACTTTCTCGACTTGACTGTAAGGCCAGTACTCTGATAATTAATGCCCTTAACCTGCTAAGCAAAAATTGAAGTCCCTGTTATATGTTGTGTGTCTGCAATGTGTTTGTGTGTGACAGTTTCATTAATACAATATTGCCCTGTACGCTGTGCACTGACTATTGACGTACTCGTTGCTGGTATTTTTTATCATTAATTCTAGTAGAATTTATTCCCTAATGGAGTTGACGATTCGCTCAACGAATCTTTAATAATCGACGTTCCTTCAAACGCTTTCGTCATAATTCTTCGTATTTTTCTTTGTTTTTCACTACACTTCACTAAATATATCTATATTACTACATGAACTAGTGTCAATTTGACTCGTCTCGAATGAATTCCGAGCTCGACGCATTTTGACGGAGCTGTGATGAGATTCATACGCGTGTGCTTGAGGTTTCGGAGAGCATATACAAATTTCAATTGTGGTTGGACAAGGTCGTTTGTGTCGATAAGAAAAGCTGCTCTACGAAATTGATTTTTTTTTCATTTTCTATAGTTTATCTTCGTTTCTTTCTCTGACTCTCTTTCATTGGCACATGGAGTATCAAACAGGCTTTTTTGCTACGCGAAAATTATAGCAAAAGTTCTTTGTCTTTTTTTTTTGTTTTGTTCTTTTTACTATTCATTTTACTCCGCTAGAATTTCGTCATAAAAAAATATGACGAGAAAGATGAAAATTTTCTCAATGGATCGTTTTCTTTGGGTTTGCAAAATCGATTCAGTCGTCACACATCATTCATACTCTTATGTACACTGAATTTCGACGACATGAAGCTGTCCCTATATGCCGGCATGTTTACATTACTCTATTGTATATGTCGTTGGAATTTCTGTTTTTTGCTTTTCTTCGTGTTTTCTCTTTTATAAAAATAGCGAGAGGAGAAATTTCGTGAGGCAAAACGTGCAAAAAATTCCAGCTCATCGTGTAGGCAAGCGAGAAGAGATTCCGGTGTTGTTTTTTTTCGATAAATCTAGTCAACTGAATATTTTGGAAGAGTCTCGTACGCCGGGTTCTTTCATTAAATTGCTATCGATGGAAATAATATCATCTATAGAGGAGAGATAATTGGAAATATTTGGAAACTCTTCATCGAAATTCCAAGTTACTGCATAATTTCTACGTTGGTTTTATCGTCTCATTTGCGCGTTTATTTACAATTCACTCGATGAAAATAGAGGTTATGCGTATCGTAATGGAAACACCTCAAACCTCTCGATTGTTTTCTCGTGTATAATTTGTGTCTTTGTTTTCATTTCTAAATCGTTTTCATCGCAGTTTCAGATAATTAGGGTTTCCCCTCAATTGTTGGTATGAATTTGTTTGTTTTTTTTTTTATTGTTGTTTTTGCTTTAATAAATAGACACTGATTTATCTAAACGATCGCAGAATCGCTTTTCAAGTTTGCTACGTTGAATGGAATATTTTGAATTTTCCATTGTTGTCAGGAACTCGACACAAATATTTTCATTCGTTGCCTTTTTCATGGCATCGTCCGGACTCGATTGTAGCTTGGCTCTTTCGATTTCATCATTTTTCTTTTCATCGGGGGATGTTCTTCTTCCAGCAGAGTCTCTTTCAAATAACCTCAAAGTTTCTGCACCACTTTGATCCTATTTCTTCCTGCTTACTTTCTCTGTCTATATTTCATTTTTAAATTGAACCTACTTCGATGAAAACTTCCACGTCGATTTAGCAATTGTTCGCTTCTGTCTCTCTTCTCCTGCCTTTGAACCTTTTTACCCCAGAAAATTGGATTCGCTCCCTGGGGAAATTCCATTCGCCTCAATTCTCCTTTGCGCGATCGAGTTCTTATTAAATCCTTCATCAGGATTTACGTATTTATTTACTATATCGAACATCATTTCGTGTCTCGATTAGAGAACATTAAAATATGTCTTCGATCTCAGAATAATTCCGGTCCCAGTAGCCTCCCGTGTAAAGCCAGTCCTCCTGACCCGTGTACGGATTCGTAGCAGCCTGGAACCACCTGATAAACATTTTTTTTATTTAACATTGTTTATCAACGTTCATTTATTTATCAAATATTTATGACAGCTTTAAAAAATGATTTTTAAGGTCGAAGTACATTCGATCGATAAAAATAATTTTCATCTACAGAAATATCAGGTGTCAGATGAAACGTGCTCGTTACGGAAAATCTGCGTTTTATATTCAGCATTTTTTTCGTCTGTCAACGGGAGAAACGTTTCAACGCGAGTGCGGCGGGCCTCGACTTTAGAATTGTGACGAGGAAAGGAGCGCGTTGATTGATGAAAATTTTTGAAGCGTTCAATGCACGAAAATATTTAAAAAAAACAAATGAAAACCTTGGTATCGCATCGGTTCCCTTTTTGTGCTTTTTCGTTTTGCGCGAATCCCGTTGCTTCTCCTCGAGTCTAATTTTCTCGGCTGCCGCACCATCCTGATCACCCATTTCTAATTTCCTGATGTCCGGACGCAATCTCGAATCCGTCGGGCAGAGTGTCTTTCCCATTCCAGGATCCATCTCATTCAGAGACATCGCGAAGCTCGTGAATTGATAATACTGCATCCGATCAAACGTTTCCCATTAATTTAGTTAATCAATGTGTTATCGTACATGACTTTCCACTCATTTGACTGTTTATACGAAGCACTTATCAGTTCGTTCAGTATTTTAAGGAGAGGAAGTAAAATTGTTTTTTTTTTTTTTTCAATTTTTCTAATTTTGATTCTAAAAATATATTTAAATATTGTGGAATTTTGTTCTCGATAGTTGCAATGAGTATTTTGCAGTTTTTTATTCAATTAAATCCTCAGAAAGGGAACAAACTTTGCAAACTCAATTTTGCAAGTATTTATCTTTGCATTGGAATTTCTGTGATTATTTTTCTTCCCAAAATTAAGATCCCAGTCACTCTTCGGTTTTTGTCGTTTGCAAATGATTTTCAAATGAGAAATTCCCTTTTTTCGTTCTTAGATATTTTCCAACTAGTAACGGGTTGAATAAATTTGAGATTGAATGAAATTTTTCAACTTTTCGGTTCCATTTTCGTTGAAGCAAGTATCAAAGCTTTGTAAAACTACGAAGGTGGACCGAAATTATGATTCATCGTGTGGTATGAATTAAATGAAAAATTGAATGAAGTGAACACTCACTTCCGCGCTGTTCGGTGGTCTCGGTGCAGCTTCCCAGAGTGTCGTCGAGTTGGGAATTTCATCGATCGGTGGACAGTCCTCGCCATCAGCGGAGGCCTCGTCGATCGACTCCTGATGCGATGGCTTGAAGGCCGTCACTCTGAGACTGTGAAATCTCGCGAGTACCTTTTTGTGCCCTGGGCTTCCTTGAGGACTTTTCGCCTCGCGCTTTATCCTGTCGATCGTTTCTTCGTACAGAGCTGGATCGCAAGCACGAAGATTCTCCGTCCATTTACCGTAGATAAATACCAATTTTTTCTTGCTGCGACACCAAACAGGATTTATCATGATCGTGCTAATTCACTGGGAAAAAGCTGCTGGCAACGTTTTACTTTTAAAGTTTTATGGAATTTTCTAACACGAGGTTACAAATGAGGTCGTTTTAGGCTAAAAATGGAAAAATTCAATTTTGCGAAAATGATTCGTTGACAGTGAGTTTAACTGAATGCAATCTTCGTTAAAATCTAATAATCTCCGTTGAAAAATGTAATTCCTCAAAAATGGATTGTCGAACTCGACTTCGGGGTTGTTACTTCATTCGTTGATGTCATTGATGAAATGCTCACGAAATTCGAGTGAGGAAATATTTCGCAGAAGAAATATAAATAAAAATAATGAAGGAAAATCGCTCACTCGGGATCCGTGATGAAGCCCTCGACTCGGTGAAGGTCTTTGCCGTTCCATCCAGCACTCTTGAAAGACAACGTGGCTTTTAAATTCGCACCACCATATTGCTTGACCTCGAGGGCTCCGAGTTGTTCTATCCAAAGTTGACCGACGAGCACGTTGTGCAATATGCAATTTACGTTTTGCCAGGTGTAGGCTTCTTTCCATCTAAAAATATTTCAAAGATAAATTGAGAATGGAGAAATGAACGAAAGATCATTGAGAATGGAAAAAAAATCGAAACAAATGAGTTTTCGTTGGACATTTAAACCGAATTATTTTTTTAGGCGTTCTCGTTTTTCAAAACTCTTTCAAAATCGAAGTCAAATGAAAAGTTGTTTGATTTTGGCGTTTTCATAATTACTCTTTTTACGATCGTTTCAGCAGAAAGATTTTTTAAAGAACAATTTAAAAAAACTTCAATTCTCTGATCATCTCTCGCCAACATTTTGTGACACGACGAACGAAATTTTTCTTCCATCACGTGAAAGCTCAAAACTTAGTAAAATTGGAATATTTTAAAATCAGAATTGCTGTTGAACTTGAAGGATTTCAACCGAATGAACACGCGAATTCAGGGTTCAGCTAAAGTAAGAATTTAAAAAACGATAAAAAGCTGCAGATTTAGCGACGTTTAGATATTAAGGAAGTTGAGGCTGTACAGTCATTTTTTTTACCCAAAAGTGATGACCTGTACCTTTCAAAAGTTAGGCCAGTTTACAGTTTGGCAATGTTGCATACACTTTAAAGAAAAGTTGGGAAAAAAAAGACGAAAAAACTGGTGAAAGCTCAGTCGAAAACACGAACAGTGACGATCCTAGCCTCAAAAAACTGCACGGAAAACAGATTATTATTAATATAATCTCAGCAAATCTCCTAATAAATCTGAAAAAAATTGACATTATTCGGCAAGCCTTGCTCATGTTGCCCAAAAAATTTCATATTTTTAGCATCATTTTTAACGGAGATATCACTGAATGTGTCTTGACTTCCATAAGATTACATGTTATTTGGCCCAAATTGTTATTGATTTTTCTCAGCAACGACGCTCCTAAACTGTCTGAAAATTTAACTGATTTTTTTTTACACTTCACTGTATAAGATGCAATCGGTTTAAAAGCGGTGACATCATTTTCATTCTAATGCCTCAACTTCCTTAAGAACGCTGATAACGTGACTTACTTCGGTAATTCGACAGTCACGATTCCTTTGGGATGTACTTCGATCGATTTGCCCCAGAACTTGAGTTTGGGGTGAATACTCCCGTGAAAAACGAAGCCATCGCTGTCGGCATGAAACGCTGAGACGGGAGGATGGTGAGACACCTGTTCGCACACGATGCTGAAAGTCGATAGGAAAAGGCGATTAGGAGAATTCGAGCAATTGTGGTGGTCGTCGTTGGCACTAAATAAACTCAATAAACTCAATAAAAGTGACGAGAGCGTCGTTAAAATTTCCTACCGGAAGTCTTCTCGCTGCAGTTCGTAAGTCTCGCCGAGGAGAGGATTGAAAGGCTTTCCCAGTCGATCCCAATTCGATGCAAGAGCGCTAACCGCGAATGCAGCGACGTACTAGAAGAAAAAATCACGAAGAAAATTGATCTGATCACGATTTAAACGAAAATAAAAAAACAAAGATTTTCAACGAACTCTTTTCATCCGATAAAAAGTGAAAAATTTATCAAATTCGAGTAAAATTAACCGGACGAGAAACTTGATTAAGGTAACTTCTGTACTGCATGCTACTTAAATAAGTGCTAAATTTTCAAAACGCTTTTAGACCAAGTTTAATGTACCGATTAAACTTATTATTAGTAGATATGCATTCAAGCATATTTTATTAACGTGAAAAAACATTAAAAATGACAGTTTTGCAAAACCAACTGATAAATGCAAATTTCCACGATGACACAGATATTTTTTAAAGAATTGTCTGTATTTTTCGACCGATTTTATTGCACCAAGCCTCATTTCGTACCTCAACTGATCCTCTACGAATTCACCGCGTAGATTTTTCTTAAAATTCATTCCTTTAGAAATGACTAACGAAAAAGTTTGTTTCGCTTAACGAACCATTAGCTGTTACATTAGTAAAACGATTAAGTTGAAAAAAACTACATGGTGGATTCGTAGAGGACCATAGTTAAGGAACAAAATGAGACTCGTTTCAATAAAATCGGTCAAAAACCGCAGATAATTCTTTGAACTTTAATTAATTAATTAAACCAGTGAAAATGTGTCATCGTGAAGATTTGCATTTATCAGTTCATGGTTTTGCAAAATTATAGTTTTTAATATTTTTACATATTAATAAGATACGCTGCAATACAAATTCACTAACAATACGTTTAATCGTTACGTTAAACTTGATCTAAAAGCGTTTTGAAAATTGAGCACTCATTTGACCAGCATGCAGTACACTGGTTACCTTAATTCGAGGCTCGCCTCCAGCAGCAAAGATTCTTTCGGATTCTTCAGCTGCGTTCGACGTGAATTTATTACGACGTCAAAGTTTCCGGTTAATAAAAGCATCGGATTAGAATCGTCGAAGGAGATAAAAAGCTGATGGATTTTTATAACGAGTTTCACAACTTCGCGACGGAGGAGTAGAAAAGTTGTATATTTTGTCGCACTTATGTTCGAGAGATTGAAGAAAGTTGAGCGCGCGGGGGGCCGATTGGGATCAAAGTAAAATCTAATTACTTGCAATCTGCTGACGGGATTCTGCTCCATCGCAGCGATTTTAAGTAACTTCGCGTACTCCATGTACTCGGCGACCCGTTGAAGAAACGAGAGTGGCTCGTTGAATACGACAGGCATTGTGATCTTGCTCAGATCTTTGCCCAGCGATAAAACCGAGCACAGATTCACCTCCGAGTGTCCCGGAGCTGGCAGCGTAGTTCTTTTAGCATGGAAAAAAAGGAGGATTATTCCAAGTCACGAAAAAGACGGTATTTCGAGGGAAATTTGCGGTTCATAAAAGCGCAGAATTTCCTGTTCAGAAGAGCGGAAAAGACTTTGTGAAAAAAGTCTTCTGTGCGGCTTGAAAAGCGCTCGAATTCGCCGGCTCCGATATCCTTTTACGTAAAAAATTATCACTCAATACTTTTTGGCACATCGGAAAAGTAAAACACATCGTTCCGTCCCACTTCACCGTGTGTGCGGAGATGAAGAGGAAAAGCTTCGCGCAACTTTTCAACGAATCTTTGCCCACGCATTATGCAGCAGTCATTTTTTTCGTCGAGCTGCTGTGGCCAGTTGCATAACCAAATAAACGTGTAAGCTCGCGAGAATGATTGAGTTACCGCTCGTTCCTCTCCCTTTTCTAGCCCCTTCCCTCTTCCCAACAAATCGTATTTTCTTCAATGTCAATCTTCGACTCGAACAGGATATTCAATTGTATGCCCACACACAAAAGGAAATCAATGAAATTGCGTTACGAGAAGCAGTGCGCTCACGCGATAACAGGGCCAATCTCCAGTTCCAGTTGTGCGATCATAACCTTTCGATTTGTACTCGAATGCCACAACAGCTCCGAGCAGAATGTCACCCGGATTTCAACAGCTGGCAAAGCCCAATTTTTCCCCATGCACCCCAATATCGATGAGTTTTGCGGTTACCAGAGAATCCCGATTTTTCAAAAGGATACTAGAAAATAATCCACGATTTCTCGAGCCCGAAGCTTTGTCGCGTTTGACGTACAGCGACCGTTTGAAAAAACTCTTCAAAAATTAAATTACAAAAAGTTTCAATTCATTTTCCGTATCGGTTGAAGATCGTATAATTGTTTCGACGGTTTGTTGACAGGCGCGAAAACACGGTAAAACTGGAAGCACTGCCGTCGAATCGGAGGTTACGAGAAACGTTGAAAAGGCGATGTTATTCCGATGGTTCCGGGAGAGCGGCCGATGGAGGATTAAATGATAAAAATGGTCGTTATCGAAAACCCGGTGACGCTGCTCGACTCTCGTGTCCGACAACTATTAATACGAGTCGCGAACTGGGCAAATCAGCCGGTTCGAAAATACCTGTTGTGTCGTAAATAAGCGAGGAGAAGCCTCGGCTTTGTACGAAACGCGTTGAATGTAGTACGCAGAACTGAATCATGGCATCGATTATAACCAATATATGGATTTGCAAGCGGTGGAAAAAGAGTTACGAAACGGAGTAGAGAAACGTTGTTTGCGAGGGAGCAGAAGGGGTGGACAGTTTATTCATTCGAAGCGATGTTTTTCCGTCAAACGAGGCCGCGGAGCAAGCCTTTTTATTTTAAATGCGTATCGCGGGAGCTTCAGCGATCAAAATGTCACATTGTTACTTCGGTGAAACGTTAATAAATTTATAATCGTTCGCTGATCGACTGACTGACTCGATGACTCAGAAAGTTATTCGAAAGGGACAAGTGAAATGTCATTCAATCGGGTCGATCGGTCGGCACTGACAAAAGTATTAAAGAAAAATGAAAATTCCATTTTTTCTGTTCAAACGATCCCGAGGTCGCGAGGAGGGGATAAAAGACGAATAAATTTATTTAAAACGAAGTTGGCAGAAAGAGTGAAAAAAACGAATCGAGTTTGCTTGAGTCACGATCGAGCTGTCAATATTGAGAAGGTTACGGTGGATCGAGTAGTACGAAATTAGCGAAAAGAATTGAAAAAAAAAAAAAAAAAAAAAAACAAGCGTATTCCGGGGATGAATTCTCAAGCGTTGTAAATGGTGAAAATGGACGAACCTGTGCTGTAGCTTTTCACTGGCCATTGTACGTAACAATTGTTGATATGAAGATTTTCGAAGAACGTTGACGAGAGCGACGAGGAGAAGGAGGAGGTCGTTGGTTGATTATTGCATACGTGCAACGTGACGTTAAACGTTCTCGTGTCTATGTGACTAATTTTATTAATCCAAAAGCCCAACATTCGTTGGAGGATGAAGGAAAAAAAGAACGAGATCAATGGCTATTAAAAAGTGAAGAAATACATGCTTTTCGTCGCCCTTCGAAAGAGTCACTGTTTCTTCACCGCGAATCCTCGGTCCACAGAACTCTTCTACGTGTCGAAAGTCTCCTTTAAATTCTAAAAGCTGCACTCAAATTTTCTCATAAGGAGCTCGCCCTATCACCGTTTTTTAATCATGTCGCAAAAGTTACTTTTCCCAAACACTTTTTAATCGCGAGCTCCAATTCCGGAGAAAGAGGCAGCAAGGCAGCTCGCTTTCGTATCTATCGATCGGAAAAAGCAAAGGGAAAACCACGAGATATATGCTGTCACTGTGACATCGTCCAGGCTGAGTTTCTCTTTGCGATCAGCTGTAAGCACACGACTGCACGTTCAAAAGCTTTCGGACCGGTCGGAGCAGGAACAGCCCCTGCTTTTACTCGTCAACTCTTTGTCTCTCTTTCTCTCCCTCTCCTTCCCTCCTATTTTGCCCAACTTTATTATCTTCCACCACCTTGTTTAACTTTATCTCGTTATCTCTGTTACACCCACTATCGACCTGGGTTTCCAGTCTTTTACTCGTGGCTCCCCCCCCCCCGCCCCCTCCCTCTCCGAGCTTATTCAGACTCACCCTTGTTTTCTCCCTCCCTCCCTCTCTCTCTCTCTCTCTCCTTCTCCACTTTGCTGCGTCTCTTTCTCCGGTTCTCTCGACGACGCTGAAATGTCGATAAATTCGGGCATGGCTACAAGCCTTGATGACTAAGATTTCCGCTGGGGATCTCGCTCCATTCGGCAAACCGAATGGGACATGCGCCCCTTGACTCGAGCTCCGATTCAAACTCCCACGAGATAACCTACGTCGCCATTTTTTATTTCGAAATTCTTCTCCACATTTTCTTCCTCGCGATCGTTCGATTTCTTATTTTCTTCGAAAATAGACCGGGAGAATCGCGGATTTAAAGGAAAATCGATCAACCGATGTCCCAGATATTTGGGAATATTTGACTGACCCTCGCGTCCAAATGGAAACAATGACGAGAAGTTTCTAATCGAATGAAAAAGCAAGTTCGCTTCCCGTTCTACTATCTTTTTTATTCGTCGGTTTTTCCTTCGCGAAAACAATGGGACGAACGGCAGAGGCTTTTTGTTCAAATCGAGACTCCAATTGGGTTACGTAGGCAATTTGCGAGGGCGGGAAAATCCTCGTGACAATAGACGCGGCTCCACACTCCCACTTATTCACCCATAAAACAAAAGATATTAAATTGTATCTCGTGCAGTTGCGATCACGCTTGACTAGCTGGACGCAAGCACTCGTGTATCTTCGTTAAAGAGCTTAGGGCGAATCAATAATCGCTTGACAAGCATCCTCACAGCGCGATTGGCCTTCAATCGCTGACTAATTCATCGAATTATAATCCTCGGTATTTTTTCCTCTCCCTCTTTTCATGCACACTACGATGTACAACGCTTTACTCATGTTTTTCAAGCAAGTTTCACCTTCAACCGTACCCTGTGGACCGTCCAACAAAATCATGAAAATGCAATGACAAACATTCGAAATTCGTGAATTTACAGACGAAAATCGCCCCCGAGTTCAAAGATATTTGAAAAAATCTGAAAATCAATAAATTGGCCAAAACCAAAATCGACCTCGAAAGTCGTGAGCTGAGCTCAAGAAAATGTTCTCGGTAAAATAAAATCTTTTGATAGCACTAAAAATGAATTAATTAAATTCACCCCATTCGTGTTTAACCGCACGTGAGCCTTTCGTTGACGAACAAAGTTTTTATCTCGGCGCCCTAGTCGATGTAACGAAGAAGAGAGAATAAAAGGAGAAAAGAAAAACATGAAAATCTCGTATATTGATTCACCTGGAAACCAAATCGATATTCGTGCGAGGTACACAGCGGCTCACTTCGTTTTACCGGATTCTCCAACTTTGTTTGGTCAGGTGGTGTACGTGTTTTAGTACGCGAGTGTTGATGCATGTAGAAGATGAAACGTACACAGGTATAAGGGCCTGCCTCCATGTTAATGTTACTATAACATAACTCTCTTGGAATGGTTGTAGACAGCGATGAGAGACGCACGAGTTCCTTAGGGGCGCGCCTTCACCACCCTCAGAACGTCTTTCAAAATCCACCGTGATCGTTCGAGCCCCGGGCTCTCATGAAGCCCGTGCAAACTTTGTTTCAAGATAAATTGAATAAAAGTTCCAAGTGCCACTAAACGTTCGTTGAGATTGTTTTCGTCTCTTTGTTTCGCTCAACGATCTTGATCAATTGTTGCTCAATTGGGTTATTCAGTTTTGTGATTTTCTGCTGAAAAATCGGGACGAGATCGATCATGGATCGAGGCCGGGATAGTGATTCGTCGGAAGGTTCCATCGAATCGGAAGAAACGAAATTTGCCGATGAACCTCAAACCGTTCCAGACAAACCCGTCGACTATTCTAAATATTACAACGAACAAAAGAGCTTGTTTCCGGAGCTCTATCGAAGCGACGTTTCCATTCATCCCAGTTACACCGGCCTGAAGACTTTACCTTTGTAAGAATATTCGAATTTTTTCATCTCATTATTGTTCCTCACATTTGGTGAAGTCATTTATCGCTTTTTTTCTTACACTCTTACACTAGAAAAACTCTAAAATGTGCAATCGAAATGTGACAATTGAGCATTGTTATCACTCGTGTGGAATTTTATCCTGGAAATGATCGTTTTCGATATCGTCGAAAGTGGCTTCTAATTGTCACCAATAAAATCGTATTTTAACGATTTCCCTTCAGTCCGGCACGACGTGAAATCATAATTCCTGAAATTGTTGTTTCCCAAAGTTACGTGATATCTCGACGTCGAGCAGCGAGAAAAAAGAGGCAGATGACGCGTCAACTCAATTGGGAGATACTGCACATGGCCATGATGCAGAGTTACGCACTCGCTGGAGTCAGAGTCGATCGGATCTTCAGTTTAGGTTACCCACCGAAATCGACTAACGTGCCGGATTTCGCGACGAGTGAGGAACGTCTGCGAATCAATCAGCTCATATTCGAAAGATGACTTGAAAAACGACGACCGAATCCAACGGAAGTTGTGAATAAATGAAGAATTTTGAGAATATTCCATTTACACCAGCACCGGGCTGCAGGAATTTTTTCAATGCCTGCTTCGAGTAAATATCTGTCACAAAATAACGAGAAAAAAACAATGAAATATGTCAAATATCGTTGTCACGCAATAAAATATTGTTGGTTATCTCGTGTCGGACTAAAAAGATACTTTTTCCCCTGTTATTTCGAATTATGTTTCGCAATGCTTTGCAAAGTAGTTTACTATCGATTCTGTACAGCTGCGGTGCGGCCCCACTCGAACTATGGGGCATGGAAGTTCGTACAACTTGATTTATCGTTACAAATAACTCTTGAAACTTTTAACTAAATGATCAAACACTTTTGCTGCCACGACTTCGTGGATCGTAAATTTATAAATCAGTAAATTAAAAATTTCAAAAGTGCAGAATTGTTATTGGAAGCACTCGAAAATATATGTACACTGATATCTCGCGACCTTGGTCCCTTCCTCAATTCTTTTACTCCAAATCGATCGATCAAATTCACTCGCGATAGGAAAGTTTTTCCTGGCAGTTGGCCAATATCTCGAGGTGGCACAGATTATCAGCGTTAAAAACATTTGTTAGGTGAAGAATGGCTATATAAGACGCGTCACCGACGAGGAGGTCAAAACATTGGCACTGGAAATCGCTGGTACAAATGTCGCCACTACCTATATATTCGCACCGAAAGATCCGAAAAGCGTTCTCGCCATAGGCCTACCGTTTCTCATAATGGTTATTAAGAACATGAAGAAATATTTCACCTTTGAAATAACGGTAAATCGAAGAATGACTCATTGGATTTCACGACAATCGATAAGAGAGCGATGACGAAATGATGAAAAAGAAACGTCGTTGAACGGCAGTTTTCAATGATGCGTTCCAAAAACCTTCGTCTCCTGATGCATTACTTTTTCCAAAACGATTTTCCCATTTTCAGGTTCTCGATGACAAGCGTATGCACCGAAGATTTCGCATAAGTAATTTTCAATCCACTACCAAAGTCAGACCCTTCTGCACTACTATGCCAATCGGATTGGCCGGTGGCTGGAATCAGATACAATTTAATCTTGCCGACTTCACCAGACGAGCTTATGGCACAAATTATATCGAAACAACGAGAATGCAGATTCATGCCAACTGCCGAATACGCAGAATTTATTTTGCTGACAGGTGAGAAGAATGAGAATTAATTTACTTCCTTTATGAAAAAAAAGGTTCAATTCTTAAACATATTCGAGTCCATTTGATCTTTTCTCTGTGAAATTTCTTTCTCGAACCAATCAACCTCGAACGAAGTATAATCAAAATTTTGGAGTCATCGACTGATGAAAAAGTCATAAATACACGAAACTTTATAATGTAAATGTAATCGCAATAGAAATATTTCGTGTTATGCGTCAACGATTCAAATTCGAATGGAAATCGAAGAAAATTTGAATTTTGGGGCTTTGACTAATCGAACTTGATGAGTAATGAGAAGCAAAAGCTCTCAACGTAAATTGTACTTATGAATTTTTGATCCTGTGCTACCGACTGTCATATCGTTTAATTGAGAAAAAACTGGAAGATTGTACACCGAGGATGAATTGCCAGCCGATTACAAGCTTCTATTCCCGGAGCGTCGAGAGTCCCGAGCCCGCTCGAGTGTAATGCAAGCTAAACAACCGGGAAGAAAATCACAAGGAAGAATATCAGTGGGAGCAGTGCCGCCGGACGAGGCTCCAGGATTCCGGGCTGATTCGGAAAAGTCGGAGGAAAGAGAAGAAAGGCGAACGACACCGGTGGCCTCGGTCGAGCCTTCGAGAACGATCGTCGCGCCGGATCGAGCATCGAGAGTTCAAATCGAGATTGAAGCGCTCGAATCGGAGGGCGAAGAAACAACGGAACATGAAATAGAGCCAGAGTCCGAGCTTGAGGAAGCGACGATCGAGGAACAAACGGATCAACCGGAACAAGCTGAAGTTCAGGAACAAGAAACGGCTTTCGCTGTTGAAGAACAACGAGAAGAACAAGAGGAAGAAAGAGAAGAAAGGGCTGAAGAAGAGAGAGCAGAAGTAGAAGAAAAAGCGGTAGATGAAAGAGAGGAAGAGGAAAGAGAAGAAGAAACCGTTGGCACCGCCACGGAAGACGAGAACGAAGAAGCTTTCGAACAAGACCTTTAGAATAATAAACGATAACTTGACAACAATCATTGAATAAAACTAATGTTATTTCTCATATATTTTAAATATAAATCTCACACAATAATTACTCGATGAAATAAAAACGAAATATTAATTAGTCAGACTCTCCTGAATTTCTAATGGATCCCAATGAATAACGGAGCGTTTCATTACTTATCTCGTCACCGCTTAAATGAAGCGAATTTGCAATTTGTGAATAACGACGATTGTAAATATTTAGTCCCGGAAATTGCTCACTATCTTTTAAATGAACTTTTCTCTTTGCCACAGGAAGTTTTTCTTCTTTGTTTAAGGGACGTCGTAATCGTCGTCTTCCCGCTTTCTTTTGTTTGTCTCGTCCGTTTCCATTTTTATTGCCGGAGCTGGCTGACTCGTGGAAATTTGAATCTTCGGCTTCGTTGCCGGCGTTTTACCAGCTCCGCTGGTTGTTGATCCTGCCAAATAACACATTCGTTATTTCACTAAATTTCTTGACATTGGCAAAGTTTTAGTTTTCTGTGTAAAGGATTATTGGGCATTCCAGGAAAATACATTTTCTTACGGTTCACAGTTTTCATTGTGAGACTGATGACCGGGGTGGGACGCTTCATGGGATTTTGGAATCGTGGATCTAGGAAAGGATGACAATTTTCATATATTCCAAAAAATAAAAACCCCTTTTTTTCGCCTTTCCCAAAATAAATCTTGTAAGAGTTTTGATGATAAAAATCCCTTTAAAAAAATTAAGAAATATGAGGCCAAAATGTGAATTCGAATTTCTGCATTTGAACGTTGTCTTAAATAATGAGTTTAATGAATAAGTGAATTACGAAAAATCAGTTTGTGAAGGGCAACCAAAATATTTTCGATCCTTGCATGTTGAAAAAAATTTAATTGAAGTGAACGAATAAATGACCAAATATAACTATAAATTTATATTCAGAAGTATTTGGCAATATGAAAAAAGTAGAAAACATTTTCTAGTTCCTTCCAACTGTTCCAGTACACACCAGATCATGCAAATGCTGCATTGGATTCAGATTATCTGAGCATGTTTATACTATCACAACACTGAAAGTACTGAATATTAAAATTTTACTGGAATTCGTTGATCAATTCTCTTATTCGATGATTCTTTGATGAAAAGATTATATGAATGTAGGAAGATAATATTTTTTCAAATAAATGTACCTGTTGAAAATTTGAAGACCGGTTTTGGTATAGAAATTGTTTGAGTCCTAGCAACAGTTGCCAAAGTAGCGGGTCGCTTGACAATAGACAAATTTGTTTTGTTTCCTTCTGATTTGACTCTTGCGGTGACACTGCCTCCTCCCATGGTTGAATTACCCATGGTGTGAATGGATTTTCCAGCTGGTTTTTTAACAATGTTTTTAAGCCTATAATTGGTAGCGTTAAGGCAGTAACGATCCGGTGGTAATCTCAAGCCGTTATTAGGTTTTACAAAAGGCAGTGGAATATTGTTTTTTGCACGAGCAACATCCAGAAGAACGTCTCGTGGAGGAGGATTCGTAAATGTTCGGTCCAACTGCATTTTTACTGCCAATCTCACATCATCAAGATCAATGAATTTCTTTTTTGCATGATTAGCGTAAATTTTACTGTCATCCAAAATACATGTTATGTAGCCTGAAATTTAACATTCCTAGTTAGAGGCGTCACAGCTGGCAAATATTCCACACACATTGAAAAGTGCATCGTTATGGTTTCGAGATAATTTCTATTGAAAATTCTGCAGTGTTTTTATGGATTTCTTCTGATGAGGAATCAGAGAATTTAGCATTCCTTACTACTCGTAACCTTCTCTACAAATGATCAGGCTTTCCAAGTTCTTTTTTGTCTAGAAAATTTCCAGTTACAATAATATAAAAATCATTCCTGAACAAGAAATATATTTTTAGCGAATGGGAAAAATTATACGAAAATACTCACGGTAAGTGAATTCAAGCAACTGATTAATAACTTTTGGCTCGTAATCAGCTATTCCCATATCTTTCATTATTGACATTATAACCTGAGCGTCTTTCGGGATGTGCTTTAGACTGCTCATAGTTTTTGCTTTTTCTGCCATAACTGAGATGCTGAAAAGTATGAAAATTAAAAAATAAAATAACGGAAAATCGACGGAATTGTTTGATAATTCCTTTTAACGACGGAAATGTAAATTAAAGTCACATATTTATTCAGAGATCGGAGACAGCAGTAATAAAGCCCCTCTACGACGCGGCTTCTTCACTTGAACCAGAGAACATAGATTATTTACATGGAACAACAGGCCATATGGGCGCATTCTCTGCTTGAACTGCCATCAGCGCTATCACTGAGAACCGCCGAGTTTGGCAAGTAATTGTTCTACATTGCCAACTGTAGGACCAATTGAAAATTGAAGAAAATGTGCATTACCGACTGTACAAAAGCGACTTCCGGTTTATGATCGCACATCGCCGCTCACATGTGTTTCCGAAAATTCTGAATTCTGACAAAAGAACCGCGTGCCGAATGCTCCAACATAGGTTATATTTTCTTCACAACCAGCACATTAGTGCTATTGTTTATAGAGTATTTTTCCTACGACTATGCAAATGATCGTAAGATTAAAGTGATTGAACAAAATGTCTACCTGTAGAATACACAATGTTAGATTTTACAATCTCGAACCAAAGGCTGTCACTTGTTTGTGTTACGAGAAGAAAAACAATAAATTGGCACTTTCCAGGTAAGTTTCATTCTCAGCAAGTTACTCAATCGTATCAAAGTCATTAGTTATTGTTGCAACAGCATTGTTGATTGTATTCTTATATATATATATATATCATCATTAAACAATGAGAGTGAAAAAAAAATGAAACATAATGACTAACTGGAAACTGAAAAGCAAATGAAATTTCTGCTAAAGTTTTAGTCTTTTCAGAGCGTTGCTTCATCACAAATTCCAGTAAAGGAAAACTGTATCAGTATTGTGAACTTTATCCAATCAGTAATGGGATTGATTTTAAATTTTTAACTTAATTAATTTTTAATTTAACTTTAACTCTATACCAAAATATTTGTTTCGCTGTGCTCTTTCAATGCACTATCCCTATGCAGTTTCCAATCATAAATGTCATATAAAATAAAAAAATAAAAATAAAAATTGCTTAATAAATCATCAATTATTGAGGGATTATCATTGACGTAGCTTCTCTGATCTTAATCTACAGAATTTAGCTCATTATAACATTACAGTGATTAATGAGCTCTCACTATCATTTTTCTCATTTCTACAGAAACGATAATTCCATTGAAATATGGAATGTATCAAATGCTCCGTTTCTCGAATCGGTGATCCCAGGACATCCACAAGATTCGGTAGAGTCGATGATCTGGATTGACAATCGGCTTTTTTCAGTAGGCTTAAGAGGAATGGTCTCGGAGTATGATTTAAACGAATTGTCGGTTAAATACGAAGTGGCAGTGACGGGTGGAGCAGCATGGTGCTTAGATGTGAACCAGCAGAAGTCGCGGATAGCAGTAGGAACAGAGGATGGATATATCAATACATTTATAGTGTATTCAGATTCGTTACTGTATGAGAGGATATTTGACAAGCAAAAAGGAAGAATATTATGTATCAAATGGGACAACACAGGAGAAATGATATTCACCGGTTCCACGGACACGGTGAGAGTGTGGAATTCTGTGTCGGGACATGCGGTGCACAAAATGACAACGGCGAGGAAATTCTCAAAGAGAGAAACGATAGTCTGGTGTTTGGCATTAACAGATGACAACCATGTGGTCTCGGGTGATTCTCGAGGAGTTTTATCATTCTGGGATCCTATGACAGGAACGCTGATAGAGAGTCATGAAAGCCACACTGCTGACATCTTGGCGATAGCAATGTCGAGTGAGGAAAATGTTGTCTATTGTGCTGGAGTCGATCCAGTCGTGCGAAGTTTTGCTAAAGTAACTTTGAAGTCCGGCGGTCGACCACAGTGGGTCAAAGGGATAGAGAGACGTTTGCATGCTCATGACGTAAGAGCTCTGGTTGAAGCGAGTGGTAAACTCTGGTCAGCCGGAGTAGATGGTTACCTTGCAGTTTCGAGTTATCCACCAAAATTACTAGTGAAATATCCCCCTTTTCTCAAACCTCCCTGTGTCAAAGTGTGTCGTAGGTCCCGTTGCGTTATGCTACGTTACACGAATTATCTGGAACTTTGGAGACTGGGAAAACCTGTCAAATTGACTAAAGAGTCAGTTATTAGTCCAGGAGCTCTACATCCATTGGACGAGAATCCAATGAAACTACTGGAGCTTAGAACAAAAAATGAAGAGGCTATCGTCGCCTGGGCGATCAGCAAAGATTCCACGCTCATTGTTTATTCCACTGATACTCATTTGAGGGTTTTCAACTTTGACGTCATCGAAGGCGATGCTATGCTCATGAAAAATGACATTGACGTAAACCTCAAAAGCGTTAAAAAGATGCTATTCAGTCCCAATGGAAAACTATTTGCTGCCTTCAGTCGACAGGACGGTGGATGCTTGTTGACCATCTACCGGGTTGAGAAAAAAAGATTCAGTAAAGCTGGAGCTTTCAGAGTGGATGAGCACGGCGTGAGCAATGTTGGACTTGCTTGCTTCTCTCCCGATAACAAATATCTAATTTGCTCTGATATGCGAGGACTCGTTGTCCTTTATCACCTCAACGAGTCATTCGATTTTCAAAATCCCCACTTTTTTTCTCTTCCCAAATACAGCTGCCCACCCACTGCTATGGCTGTACAACAGGGTACTCTGAATCTCGTTATCGTCTACTCCGATCACAAGGTAAAAAAACTTAATATCGATTCTAAATGTTTTATATCGTTCAACTGTATTTTTTCAAATGCTTTCGATGCCGCTCATCTATCAATTTTCAATAATCATGATACCGGCAAATTGTAAACTCGTATTGGAATCAAATAATCCTACAAGAGATGATTCGACAACGATTTTTCAGTTGTAAATGGAATTGATCATTGTTTACGAACATGGAAAAATTCTTCCAGAATTTTTGTTTTCCATCAAAAAATAGAACGAAAATCGTGCATTTTTCCTATAATTCAACAAATGAAACTTTTGATTCGTTCATTGTAACAATTTCATTTATTGTCGAAGATAAATTGTAGAGTAAAATATGAATGAAATCAACGATTTGACACAATGGCAGTTATAACGGGAGAAAAGAAAAATTCAAGTTTTCCTGATAATTAACATGACGGTACAAAAGGAAGAATGGCCGATCAATATTCTGGGTGTAAAAAGACTGGAGCCGAGCAAGCCGGTGCAATTATGTTGGAGTAACGGGGCCGAGTCGTAAAGAGCATTAAATCCGTCTGATGACTAACAGGCAATAAGGAACCGCAATATCTAACCGCGAATCGACGACTTCGCTTCTCTTTTCAAACAAAAAAAAGGCACGGAAGAATGAAAAAAACGAGTTGATGTAGAATATCGTTTATCCGCCTCTTTCTCCCATCAGAAAGATTACACAGTTTTACGTTCTCGGATGTGCAGGTGAAAATGAAGAAAAAGAAGCAACTGGCAGCCCCCTATAAATATAATACTTTACAAGGCACCATAAGGCGATAACTGAGATGAGATGAAATTTTCTCTATTTATCGAGTTTTGCTGCAACGCTCGTTAAGAAATATTAAAACGCGTTACCGCCTGACGAGTCGTGGAATATACAGAAAATTTTACGATCCCCTCGGAGATATCGCCGTTACATTCTCCTCTCTAAACGCTCTTTAAGCATTTTTCATTCCGCGTACTTTACTAATTAAAAATTCTTCTTTTATGCATTTTCACGTAACAGTACGATTTTACGATTCGAAAGGTAAAAATTATGCTCAACCGAGAAGAATTTAATCGTTCAACTCGATCATTAATTAAGGAAACATAAATCAATGTTTAGAAGCGATTTCATGAATGTTTGAAACGAATACATTCGTGTCGTTGGTTCATTAACGTATTTTTCCATAAAAAACAAAAATATAAAATATCAACATAAAATAAATAATCACACTGATTGCTTCATTTTACAGATAATCGAATACAACATACCCAGAAAGCAGTACACCGAGTTTTCGAACAATCTTCAAAGTCGTCTACCTCTACAGTGGCTCTCACGCCCATATCCTGTCACGAACGTCAACTTCGACCCGAAAAACGAAAACATCATTATATTTCATGACGACACGACCGTTTACGTCATCAATAAAAATAAAGAACTTCCAGAGAAACAAGCCAAAATTCCCAGGCGAGAAAATGGAGATTTTGGCGACGATAGCAACTCTGGGTCCAGTTCGAACTCCCAGCATGCTTTTCAAGTTGCCAAAAAGTACAAGGTGAGATTTTCGGTTTTTCTGTCAATCTGTTTTTATAAAATTAGTTATATCAAAGTCCAGAAAATTACATCGCACCAGGAATTTTATCGCTATTTATGAATGAGTTTAAAAAACGAATTGGAGGTTGTATCCGCGAATGAATGAAAAATGGAATTTCGTGTATTGTTGGAATGGTTTTCATACTCTCACTTGTAGATTGTGTTACGTCACGTTCTCATTAAATTTTGTTTTTCTTTTTTCTCAGCATTTGGTGCACCTCGAATGGTTGAACGACGAGGAGATGGTCGCAGTCGAGGTTAATCCAATTTCGCTCACGGAAAAATTGCCGCCGCCCCTCAAACAAAAGTGGTTCGGCATGTAAATTGTTAAAAAAATTGGACAATTAATAAAAAAAAGAAAGAAGAACGACGAAAGTTCGTATTTATTACTTTATCCAAGAAAGATGAATTTCTGATTGGTGACTCGGAACTCTCCTGGAATCATGGGAGGCTCGATCGTGTGTTTCGGAGCTACGTAAAATGGACCAACGAATTCCAAGTTATGTTCTCGCCGAGAAGATCGCCAGCCAACTATAGCTGAACTCGTTTTTGGTACAGGCATTGGCGATGCTTTCAGAGGTATCGGTGATAACGTATCCAAATTTACTGGTGGTTTCGCCTCGAATGTATCAACCGGGATTCCAGCTATCGCGCACTCCTCCGCGAGAATCTTTTTTATGAAATCTCCCCTCAGATAATCGTATTTATCGGCTCGAATCTTCTCCAATTTTCTCTCACGAGTGTTTATCTCTTTTCTGGTATAAACATCAATATACAAAAATAATTTGACAGAGTCTATTTAACAATTGGTTGATATTTCTCGTTTCATAACTTTGTTTATTTTGTCAAAGATTTTTTATAAGTTTTCATAGCATTTATGTCATTTCATACACACCTTTCTCCTCATTTATTCTAATTAAAACTGACTGATCTTGAACCTTTTATACGAAGTGTATAGACTCCAAAACAACTCACCGTATATTGTCAAGAGTGACGAGCCCTTTTGCAAAATCGACGTGTTTCGCTTGCCCGATTCTCGAGGGTTTTTTCACCTCTTCTGAGGTCTCCTTATCCCGTTTTTTCTCGTTTTTCACAGTTTCGCTCATTGGATGAGAGAAAAAGAAAAGAAAATACGAGTCCGAGCTCGACTGGCGTTCGATGACTAAAGTAGCGATGATAAATAAGCGACGCGTATTCAACTCGGGCGCGTTCACCCTTCTCGAACGTTGGTATCCCGAGGAGGAGGAAAACAATCGTCTGTTTGTTCGATAGTAGCGTCTTTCTCGGTCACGAGGATGAGCCGTTTGACGCGAGGCTTTATTCGAATTTATTCATTATTGTCCATCAGTCTAGCGATAAAAACGTTATCAACGAACATCAATAAATTTCTGACGAGACGTAAACGAGAAATTTCCATTTCCGATAGCACCCGACGAATAAACTAGTTCGAAAAATCGAACAACGCGAAAGCAAGAAGAAACTAGACGACGGAGCTTTCGATTGAAAAATTCAATAATCCCAACGTCAAATAAATCGATGCAACATTTAAAAATTTGAAAAGCGATACGCGACGACGGGGGAGTCAACGACAGAAGAAAAATTCTCGGTTTCTTGTTGCTACGTCGAAATAACGTGATTGACGAAACGACGAAAATTTCGTGGTAAGCGTGGAAGCAAAAACAAGCAGAAAAAGCGAGCGATAGAAAAAGTCACATAAATCCAGGAGCTTCGAAGCCACAAGAAAAGCGACTTATTTTTCGTCCTTAATTTTGCACGAGGCAAAAGATCGTATTGGTCGAGAGAAAAAGAGAAAGAGATGCTGATAGGCGAGAGAAGCTCGGCGGTTGTGCACCCGGGGGTAGAGAAAATGCAGTCAAGTTCGAGAATAAGGGTTGGGAGGGAGTTTGAGGCTGTAAATTACAAACGCGAGAGCAACTCTCATTCCACACACCCCCGCAGCACAGACGTTTCTCTCTGCACCTTCCCAAAGCTCCCATCCCTTCTCCGATCCCGTCGTTTTTCAACCCCCTCAAACCCTCTTGTCGCGTTTGCCCATTCTCTTGCCGTCGTTCCTCCCAAACAGAGCAAGAGAGAGAGAGCAGGCAGACCCACGGATGTCTAGACTTGTAGATAATGCGGAGTTTGTTCGAGGCAGCAGACTCGAGGTAGACGGGAGAGCTTGATTCTTCGTTCGTGCGAGCCAACCGACTAGCCACGTCGCCTCCCTCATTCCTGTAATACATGATTTCGGAGATAGGCACCTCTTGTATCTTAATAAACAACAACAAAAAAACCATCGTCGTATCCCCTTTTTCTACTTTCCTCATTATTTTTAACGCGATCTTTCAAACGGATTTTATTTTGTCCACTTTATCAAACATTTTGACGCTCGTTTCCTTCTCACGTTCATTTACTTTGATACTTTTTGCGTATGAAAATTCTCGCACTTTTCGTATTTCATCGTATACTTTTTTCATACGATTTTTTATTTGGTACGACAGACGAAAACCAGCTGACACGAGGGCTGGAAGGGCGAAAAATTTGATTGATTTGCAACGATCCAAATTTCTTGAAACTTTCGACTCAATTGAGCGTTGATTAAGCGAATTTTCTCTTCGAACATTTTCGGGAACCCCAAATGTTTGTAACATTTGATATACCGCCGTCGCGATTTTTTAGCTACAGCTTTTCACCCCTTGCGGCACACTCGAACTTCATCCCCCTTTTCCGGCAGCTCCGGCTGCACCTCTCGCCGTTTTAATCGAGGAAACTGGTGATGCATAAATCTCCGTTAAATAATACGGGAGTTAACATTGCCATTAAGCTCCTCGTTCGAGATACCACAAAACGGTGACAGGAACATAGCGCCCGCGCACACGACGAGGGGGAAAATTCACGTAAAAAACAAAACTACACGCGGTGATCGACCATCCATTTTTAGGGGAACTTCATAAATTTCAAACCCTCGATATTTATCAGCACTCAATTTTGCCTCCTGGAACATTTTTATGCGTCGACGAAAAAATTTATCGTTCAAATAGTAGCAACAAAATTCAGTGTCGGAAGTTTTCCAAAAAGTAATCAATTCGCCTCGTTGTTCCGATCAATCAATTCTGACGGTTTACTTTTTTCTCATTCGTGGATTCGAAACAATTTATTTTAAATATTCCTCCGATTGACTTTCCCCGCGTAACGAATTTCAATACCGGGAATCACATTGGGCACAACGAATGAAAAGAAAAAGTTGAGTAAATATCGGAAGACCAAATTCAAGGGGATATTTGCAAACGATCGATGAAAATTCGCGAAAAATGATGGATCCCGAAACTCATTCGTTTAAGACGAACGAAATGGGGATGAAATTTTGTGAAAAACCAGGCTCACACGAATTTCTAAAGACGACCGTACATTTGGAAGCAAAAAATAATTGTGCTCATATGCAGTGGCTGAGGGAACATCGATAATGGCCAATGTCTGCATTATTTAATCTCTTATGGGATAGGCGACGTAATGCCATGACCTAATACATGCGCATTTTCGTCCGTGTGGTTAGCGTGCTCTCCTGTCAGTATTTTGCCCCGTCGAGGGATCCAACGGTGCGAGAGAAGCTCTCGCGCAAAGTCCCTCTATTTATTGGCGACTGTTCGACCCTTTTATCTTCTATATTTCTCGCTCTCGCTCCTTCTCGCCCGCGCGCATTGCCTATCGCGAAAGCTCGCAGACGGAGAATGGTAGGGCGAACCGGGTCTGTAAAAATATCGTTTGAATCTCTCTCTCTCTCTCTCTCGCGAATGTATTCGCTGAACTCGCCCTTTTACACTCGAGTTATTTACCATTCCGAGACACACCGTTATATCGGCGATGGTGAATCCGTATTACGTGATAACGAAATTAAATTTACATTCGCTAGAGTCCATCATTTCGATATTAAAATAACAAAAATCGCAGGGAGTGTGACGAATTGAAATTGAATTTGGCAAAGCCCTGCGATAGCGTCGAGAACAATTTTTCTAATAAATTTCATATTTTATTTCCTTTTTCGAAAATTTGTTTCATTGCACAATATTTTCATGAATGAATGCAACGTCAATGCAAATTCTCTTCGTTATCAAAAGAGGCAGAAAATAATGTGTGATTGGATCTCAATATCGCGAACGAGGAACGGTTTATGCTGGTGGAAAGTTCGGGGCCGTTTCCGTCCTTGATATACGTTGGGAAAATAAATTGTAAGGAAACTGATATCAATGGGGACAGGCCAAAAGTGCTGTGGAAAACGTAAAACAATTGTGAACGTTTTTCTAAAAAGAAACTGCAACTCAGAAAAAGGACTTTTTCCAAAGACTCTTGTCGACGAATTTCGACTTTTCCTGCAATTCTGATTCTTCGTTTCATCATGCACTTAACAAAAAGTACTGTCTAAACAGTTTCCTCATTATTTTCCAACGACAAAACATCGCTAATTGCAATTATCGTTGTTGTTACGACTGTCGAGCTCGATCACGAGCATAATCGAGTGCTCATTCCACGTGAGTCACAAATAAAATAATCAGCGATCGAGGCTCGCATTTCATATTGCGACGAATACTGCGCACACTTGGCAAGTTGCGTCCTCGACACGTGCACCATCGATGGATGCGCACGTGCATTTACGTGGGTGATTTTAGGCTCAATCGCCAGGGCTTTGACTCTTCATTCTGCATATTCATTCACCGTCCAATATTTATCGTCGAATTTTTGCAAGAAGCAAACAACTCACGAAAAATTATTCAATTTTTCCAGCAAGCCCAACAACCCGGGATTCGGCACTAAATTTTTCGTCGAGCAAGCAAATGAAAAAAGATTATCTTGAGAAATCCTGAAAAGAAAATTCTCGAGCCACAAAATTTGTTTGATTTCACGTTTTGATGTTTTTTTTTCTCTTCTGTAAAATCGATTCGTAGCAGAAAATCCTGTGTCTGTAATTATGCTACGATCCATTGTTGCCTCCGATGCGCAGCTGTGCCTCGAGAGCTGTCGTGATGAGCATCGATATAGAGGAGCACCACGTGTGCGCTTCATAGAGTATCGAACGAACGGTGATCGATTGCAATTTCATGTACACGAACGAGGACGTGCGCATAATCACTTCCGGTTGCTCCATACCAGAAAATTGTACGCATGTAGATCGTGGTGACAAGTGCGAAACAATGAGAAAAAACTTCTCGCTTTATATCCCACAAAGGTTGTCGGTCGGAATAACTTCCGTTGACTTATGCACTTGTTGTCGTTCTGACCAATCAACGGCCGTTTCTATGTTGCTGTTCCCCCGAAATATTGTCCGCCGAGGTTGAGCGGAAACCAATTTCATTGTTACGGATTGAAAAATTGCTTTTTGCCATGAGAAAAGTACCGAAGTTGGAGACTATTTTAATTAAAAGTACAAAAATTTATGCAGCAAATTCTTCTCACGAATTATTTTCAGCAGATATATTCATCAGCGATGTTTTTGGGAGAAAATCTCTCCCTTAATAAAGTACCCTTTGTTGGTCATATTTTTTGAAGTTCGTCTAACTCCAAGCGCCATTGAATTTTCATCACAGCAGGGAGCTCTATAAAAGTGAACGGAAGTCAGATAATGAAAAATAAATCTCGACAAATCTTTGATTTCCATTCAAATGAAATTTTCATTTAAATTCAACAGTTTTTCGGAACGTACTCCGTTTAATCAACGAGATGAATGTCTCGTGATTTCAGTTACTTCTTCAAAGAGTAAAAATCCGGTGTTGATAGATTCGAGTAGCAATTTCACGTTCCATTTGTCCGCAGATAGGGACGAGAAGTGTCGAAGCACTCACGACAGTCTGCTCCTCCTCAAGGGCAAGCTGCACCGCTTCGACGCACATCATCCGTTATTTGGTCCGAAGATGCGGACAGAGAGATAGCTGGGAGCGTCGAATTTCAACCCCTTCGTATATAACGAGAAGGAAAAAAAACAACGTTCCCGTCTCATTTCCAACCCTACATAGCGACTCTCCCTCTGTATCGTTCTCTGACAGGACGCTGGTAATCAGATTGTCGTGTCCCTCCGGCCACAGGAGAACAGATTTTCTGTCCGGCTTTATGAAATTGGAAGGGTGCCCCGATACTGAACAATCCGATGATTCGAGTGAAACGCAACGGCGTATAAGTCCATGGATGTAAAGGCTCTTCCACACGAAGCGACGAGTAATTGTCCAGTTGCATTATTTATTGTTCATTTTCATGGAATTTGTAGGTAGAAAAGTTCGGCGTTCGGATAAACGTGAAAAAAATTGATTTCATCGTCATATCCATCGAGTGATTCGACAATGTTTTTTATTTGTGCATTTGTTTGAGGACCTGGAAGAGTCGGAAATGAAGTTTCATCCGAAACGAGCCCTTCGGCAGAGAATTTGTTAAATTTTTCAATACTCGAAGGCTTTCTTGGAGATTCGTTTGAAATTTTTTAGTGAGGAATTATTGAAGGGATTGAGACGTCAGGTAAGGTCGAACCGCCCATGGATATTTTTGTAAGAGAAATTGTCAAGTAACCCTCTTCGTCACGGGCAACCCCATCGTCCGAACGACAAGGAAATTTGGTTTATCGAGCAAATTTTCGCGACTCCTCGTGTCTGGAGGTCCAAATCGATTTGAAGGCCGAGGGGAGACGACGCGAAGCGTAAATATCGTTGAGTGAATCACCGGGAACGTATCTGGGGCGATAATGATTCGCTTGGAGATGCGACCTGTTGTACAGTAGACTTGGATTTATATTTTTTTTTTCAATCAATTGAACTTGGGTCAACGCGCAGGGGGACGCGAGGCTTCGAGCAATTTGTGAGAAAGGAGAATTCAATTTAAAAAGCGAATCGGTAATTGAGTCTTGTGGACTTTCGTGCGAGGTGATTTTGAAAATCTCAATCATTCGATTCGTTCTGGCGCAAATTCGTGCGGATCCGTACAGCGAATATTTTAGCATCCCAATCGGAAAAATTTTTGGAAAATATTGGAAAAGAGTCGAGGTGCCTCAATATAATTCGACCCGACGAATTCGTGAAGAAATTCAAATAGCAGCAGCTTCGAGTCGAAGGATATCGAGAGAGAAAGGGGCGAGAGGATCCGGGTCAGAGCGTTTGCCCATTTCATGAAGCTGCGTGCGATTACACAGCGTCGGTAATCTTTTTCCCCCCTTCGAGACTACTCACGATCGAATCGGTGGTCATCGAGCCCCGCTGCCTGCCGCCACCGCCACCGCGCCGCACTAGATTCCACAGCCGGGAGATACGCAGTCTTTCCGGTCGGCGAAACGAGGCTGTGAGGTCGAGCATCCGGATCAAGAAATTCACGGCGGCACCGCATGTTTTTTAATCAGTCGGTGTCCTCGTTACCGGCATTGATTGATGAAAAGTACCATAAAAACGTGCTTTTTATGTCGATGCAAATCAACAAGAATTCAATAATTTTTTATTGCAAAGTTATGAAAACGAAAAACAATTTTATTTTTCCACGAAAAATGAACATGAATCTATACATTTGGCTGAACGAAATGGAATCTGCGGACTTAAGAACGCGTCTCTGTAGAAGGAAAAAAATAGTAGGTATTAAAGCAGGAGTCAGAGGTTTATTTTAATCGGTACGAGGCTGGCCCTGCGGGGGCGTGATATTCCTCTACCCGTGACGATCCCCCCCCCCTCGGCGTTAGTCAGACGCTGGGCAGAGGGAAGCGAGAAAAGGGTTAAAAAGTTGCAGAACAAAATAAAATGGTCGCGAAACGTAATCCGAGAGTCGATGGTGGGTCTCGCACGAGCACGAGGCTCGGAGAGCTGTCGGCCGGGCCGGAGGGTCATGCATATTCACGGGTTCCATTCCTACCAACGAAATTAAGCGCTGGAGGAATTAAAGCGTCCAGACCGAAACGTCCGCATACTCTCTGTCCCTTTTCTACTCTATTCTCCCACGGATTTTATTACATAGGAATACATCCCCGCATATAAATCTACGCAGCGCTCTCGGCCTTCCGAAACAACGATAATCAACAAATCATTCTTATTTATTGTTATTTCAATAAGCGCGCATGCTTTGCCAGTGTTGTTCGCACTTTACTGCCGATTCCCTCATGAAAATTGGTATTTTAATAATCACCAGTGGGTAAGGCATATTTGTATTTAAAAGTTCAAAAAAATTGTCGAAATTAATGAATTTTTGGAATAATGATTTTTAAGCGGTTGCGCTTCTCTCATGTTTTCATTTTTATGGTGTTTTATTGTGTAGAATCTCACCGTGTTTGCTCGACGAACAAAATTTTTGAGTTTAGTTTTCATAGGAGACGTACTCAAAAGCGAAGGGTTCAAGTCATTGCAACAACGAAATTTGATCATCTATTTAATCATCGCAAGATTAAAAATGATTGAATGACCGAAATTGTTTTAGATCAAACTACAGATTCATTCTCTCCGAAAGCATTGCAGTTGAATGAAGAAAACTCTTGCAACAGCATCAATTTATATTTAATCAATATTGTTTTTTCCCAGTGCGAAACGGTTCGTTTTTGTGGTTTACAAAAATGCGAATTCGATTCCACAGCTTGGAGACTAATCGCGCAGGTGCCTCCGGACTGCTCGTCGTCCGAAGGTGCCAATTGGAATTTGTACTTGTATATGCGGAGAAAAATAGGGAGAATAAATCTCCGGTGAGAGTCTCTGGACGTGGGATGACCTCAAGACTTTCATCAACAGTCCAGGACACCGATTCGCACAGTTTTTCGATCACCTTTTCATTGCATTGCATTTGAAAGCGCAGCATCGACGCCACGCAATTGCTTCAGCGTAGAACGAAGGAGAAAAAGCAGGGAGATCGAGTCGCGCGGAGGTGGCCGTGACATTGAAACGCCACACCGACGCCCTCCCCATGGAACATCCTCTATGGAGCACCCTCTCCCTCCCTCTCGCCATCCTGCCACCCCTTTATCTCTCACCCCTGCCGAGAAGGGTGCTCCACCACTTTGGTGGGGATTTTACAGTGACGTCACACCACCCCACTATCGCCTTTCCCTATTCTCCTTGCGATCCTCTTTTTTCGTCTCCATTCTCTCTCTTTTTCAGACTCAACGATGCGCAAAGGTTGTGCAAAAAATGCTGTTTCCTTCGGGCAAACGAAGGTTAATGTCAGATTCAAAAACTCTGCGGTTTTTCGACTGAAATCAACCTGCCGCTTTGGGTACTCGATAGAGAATCGAAAAAAGGAGATTATCTCACACGTTAGCGTTGTGATTCTACTTTATGCGCGTAATTCGACTCCAATTTTTGGATTTTGGGACAATCGAAAAGTCGTTGTCTAGTAAATGCTTGAAATCCGATGGAAATTGTCAGCGTTTTTCACACTTTTCTGTCGAAATTCACGGAAAATGAGGAATCTTCGAACCCACAAATTCGTGATACGTCTAAAGAGGGCGAGGACAAAAAGCAAATGCCCATGATTATCCTCCATTTTCGAATCGCATGCGGAAGAAAGAAATTCAGCTGCCACCGATTTCGACGATAAGCACGTATGCGCGATTATGTTTTTTTGTCTTTGGGCTTGTCACGGAAGAATCAGAAATGCGGAGTTTGCTTTATCAGCGATCGTGCTTGTCATGGTTGCACATTCAACAAAATTCTTACCGATTCATCGAATCAACTTCTGTTGATTCAGCGATTAATATTTCATGATCGTGTGGTGAGAAATTTTTCTTTGAGCCAGGATATATCGAATGTTGGAATCAACAAATTTCCGTTTTCAGTGTTACATGCGCTATCCTCTCAAGCACAAAACTTGCCACTGATTAAAACGAATTTCGATCGAAAAACACGGAAAACGTCGAATGTTTTGGTTTCAGCTGAAAATTTCCGTGAGACGAAGCCAAAACCGGAAGCCCCCAAAGTCTCAAGATGAGCACGTATATTCAAATATCATTTTTTACGTTATAAAGACGTCAAACAAGAAACTGCTTCCGTTTCAACGCATATAAAAACCTGTTTCATCGCTTCAGAAAATGCCACTTCCTTTTCCAAACCTGCTCGAATCAATCTTTAATTCGAATAATCACAGTTCCGGGCGAAATCAATCAACGTGAGATGCAGAAATTCCAACTATTCACGGCTCTGCTAGTAGTGCTCGCAGTCGCAAGGACCTTAGCCTACCCGCATGAGATTGAAACCGAGCGTGTAGCGGCTCAAACGAAGCTAGATGAGACTGCGCCCAAGGAAAAAGATGTAAGTTTGAATGTATTTTCCTCTCGAACTTTTTTCATTCGAAACATGCTGAATTTTCATCGAAGTCGACGCGATGGTTTGGCAGAGCAATGCACAGTGATTCCCGGTGCAATCGAATGGATTTTCTCATTTATTTTTATTATTAGAAATGCAATTATAATTCATCGTTAATACGGCGAAGAGAAAACATCGAGAATGAAAAATATTGCCTTCAAATAAGTGATGAGCATTTGTACATTTGCTATTTTAAGAATTTCACGACAATGAAAAGTTTAAGGCCTCGGCACGGATGGCTCGTACGTTTGTTTGCTCAGTTTTTTTATCATTTTCCCTTTTCATCATCATCCCCAGATGGATGGTCCGGCGGTTGATAAGAACCTGCGACTTCCAGAACCTTCGATAGCACGTGCAGAATCCCTGGAAGGAATTTCAATGGAATTAGGAAAAATGGCGAACGGAAGTATCCCTGAACAACGAGAATCCAGTCCTCCGACCACGGAATCATCAGCCATCGCTGTCGGGACTATCTCTGCGAAATAATTATTGATGACGTGATGCGATGCGAGCCACACATGCGCACGTACAAATTTACACGGAAAACTGATAAAATTTCTATTTGATTTCGAATAATAAAAATGATCATTCAAAAGCGAAAAGTCAAACGTTATTCATCAAAGTTACGAATCAAAATTATCAAAACTCAACGAATGAAAAAAGGGATTGAATGCCGATTAAAAAATGTGGAATCTTTTGAAAGAAAGCTCCACGACTAACCAAAATATAAAACGAGTTCTATTCAGAGTTTCAATCGCTCGAAGATAAAGGCTGTACAATCAGCCACGTCCGTGAAATATACAGAATCTTGTTGAATCCCTCATACAGAAAAATTCTTCTAAGCGTCTCATTTTCATGGATTTTGCTCAAAAATCCATAAAAATCTCGCTGACGTTTTCGGAGTTGAAAATTCCTATAAAGTTTTGTTTCCGAAAGCAAGAATATACAGACAAATTTAGAGGATGCTTTTCTCCCTGAGATTGCAATCGAGGCTAATAGAGATCCAACTGTGGGATTGCGGCGTATTCTGGGATCGTGAGGAATATTTGTGTGACGAAACTCGGTCGAAGTGGAGGGCAAAAGCTACGTCGATGCGCGTGCGAATACGGGAGGAAGTTTTTCCTGGAGCGTCGCGCACGACACAACATTTCTTTTAATCCCGAGAACGAGGAGGACGGACATAAATTTGCGAGACTGGGAAAATCCGCAGACTGCACGAAGTGCGAACCACCCTGAGAGAATGGAAGTGGGTGCGGAGTAAATTAAAAACAAAACATGCAGAAAGGGGAGTGTAAAAGGGAGGAAAAAAAGCAAGAAAATGACACCGCCGCGCGAAAAGGAGGAGAAAAAAGAGGGGAAACGAAGGGGGCAAAATAGAGCGAAGAAGAATTGCTTAGACGAGGGGAAGGAGATGATATTGAAGAAATATAGAAAGCTTCCTCTGAGGGAAGATTCAACCCATTCGAACGAAACGACGAGACAAGTTGGAGCACCGGTCGCGAGGTGTGAGGCGAGCGTGTATCGGTGTGCCGGTACACTCGTGCGCGTTTCGTCGCCCGCCATACCTCGCGACTAGACGACACGAAGGAGCATCGAGAGAGAAGCGAGGGGAGAAAAGCACGAAGGTTGAAGACAACCTTACTACACCGTAGAATCCGAGGATCGGGGAAGAAAGAGCGAGAGCGCGGTGGACGCCGAGACTGTGAGAGAAGGCCGAAGAAGCAGGATGAAGAGGGCAAAGGGATGCTGCTGTAGAATGGTAGAGATCCACAGAAAGGAGACGAGCATTCCTTGAATATACAATACGACGGAGATTCGAAGCGTTGAGGACACGAGACTCGGCTATCGATCGGTCGTTACATCTTCTGATTCTGCATCCGACGAACCACTCGACATTTCTATCTCTACGCACACGTTCACAAATATACGAGTACCATGAGCAGCATCCTTCACTTAATCGTCACAAAGTTTCGGCTCCAGAAATTCGCCTCGTTCAAACGAATGCGATGTTTGCGATTCTATGGAAATTAGAGAGAACGCGAATTCTGTCAATTTTCAGAAATTCGTCGACCACAAAAATCCGAAACTGCCAGTGAATCGGGGAAAATCAACGGAAGCTGTACGCGATAACGGAGGAGCGCGAAACAATTCGGTGTTTATGAATCGCGTAATCACGGGGATGTTTGAGACTTGCGTAAAGGCGTCAGTCGGGAGACCGTAATTTTCTGAGAGCGAAGCCGGCTCGAGGGGACAGCGATTCCTCAAATTCCCTAACGCGTTGATTCCGTTGTAGACAAAATATTAGGAAAATTCTCGAGATAACGAAAACGAATCCAATTGATGTTTTCATCCCGATTTAAGTGCGAGGGACTCATTAACGAATGGAAAATATAGGAGAAAAAAGGACAGACAGGTGGAGAGGAAGGTGGAAGGGTTCGGGGGGCTGCTCGTTGCAGCGCGAGTCCTGGCGAACAAAGCTTCTGTGGGTTAAAAAACACACGTGCGCTCATGGGTGCATTCTGTAAATGGGAAAATTATTAGTGGATGGCAGACTCGCAGGATGCACGCACGCGAGGCAGAAACAGAGATCGCACGCGCGAGAAGGACGGACGCGTAGATTGGAAGGCTACTGGTGTGTCTCGTGCAGTCTCGCTAGTCAGCGTAAGGGGAGAAAAAGTAAAAAGGAAGAGAGAGTGAGCGAGGGAGAGAAAAAAAATTGCATCGCAGAGGCGCGATCCTATATGCGCGGGACCTGCATGTGCATCCATCCATTCGTGTACGTATATGCACCCATACGTATATATTATAATGTCCCGGACACGAAACGAGACGACGGGGTCCTTGAGCGCGATTTGTCGGGCCCGCCGAGTCGACGCTCCGGCGAGAGCCTCGATGTGGGCTGCTTCGGAGGGCTTCGCTGCCGGTGCATTCGCTCTCTCGCTCCCGTGCCGCGTCTCATCTGCCCACATGATACGTGTGCGGATGCATTCAACGGAGCTCTTTCACTCCCTCGGGAGTTGGCCCTTTTGTGGTAGCCGCAACGATACGCGAATGTGACGAGGAGCTCACCGCGTTTCACGCCACCGAGAGAGACGGAGAGGATTGGAGAGAATCCACGTCGCCGATTTCGCAACAAGCACTCCAGACACGACGCCGGTGCGCGACCATCTTCCCTTTCTTTCCTCTTCTTTCTTTCATTCTTTCTCCATCTCTCTTCCTCTTGCCGTCCACTTAGGCTGAGCTCGCGAATCAACCACCTGTCCCTCTCTCTCTCTCTCTCTCTCTTTCCCTCTCTGCCGTCGCAACGCCTTCATACGCCTCTGTTACCATATCATCCGTTTGGCAAGCGCCCAGCGGTCGACTCGACTTCCGGGAGAGACGGAAAAGGGAGGCAAAAGTCGCTCGAGGATCCCCGCTACCACAGACAACCGACAAACGGGAAGAAGACGCGACGAGGGGAGAGAAGTGCGTGCGGTTACACGGCCCATGGATTCCCACGTGAAACGAACTACCGTAACCACCCGATCGCTAAACTCGATCGAATACCCAAATATCCCGCATCCGGCTACGCGATATTATTATCCCTTCGAGTCCGATATTATCGCTCGTGTGCATATATTTGACTTCTCTTTCCCCCTTCCGGGGTGCTTCCTCCCTCGCACCTGTATTCGCCACCGTTTCGTTTCACGTAGATTTTATTTTCCCGTCACTCGACCAAGCGAAAAACTCATTTTACCATTCTTGTGCTGAAATTATTTAATCGCCGAAAAATTCAAACAGTTCGATCAAATCGCTATTATATTTTGAGCAAATGAATTTCGCATCATAATTGAATGAATTGCTTGAATTCGGAACAATTAAGACAATTCAATTTTTCGGTTATCTCGAATAAACGAAACATTAGAAAGAAAATGATGTTTTTTCGAATATTCCGAAAAACTGCAAACGCATATTCACCATGAAAATTTCAACTTCGTTGAAACTGAATGGATCGAATTCGAGAAATACTCTGTCAATTACCGATCTCCGGAATTAATTAGCCTCAGGCAAGGCTAATACTCGGTCGGCTCAGCCAGGTACAGCTTGCGCGCTTATCGCAGAGCGGCAGAATTTCCATGCGAAATCGTTAAAAATATGGCGGTCTTGATCGCCATAATAAACGAGTCGTTTTCGGCCACACTTTTGGAGAATCTTCTTCGGGAACAAGAAAGTTTAACGATGTGACGGAAACGCAGCATCGAAGAGACGAATCGGGTCGCAAGATCGCGAGGAATTGAAAAAAACAATGGTTATTACAGTTTGAGTCATTGAATAATTTCAAAGGTACGAATGATTGAGGGGAGTGCGAACGATTTTCATTCATTAGTGTTCGATTGTCTTGAATCCCTCGGATGTAGAGCGACGCTGGTAGAGATCCGTGGCGTCTCGCTTAGACTTGTTATCGTCTGGCTTCTCGCCGGGTTTCGATAATGGCGAAACAATTGAGTGAGATATAAGGGGTCGCACGAGAGAGTGCCAGAGGGTTGGAGAGCGAAAAGGCAGGACGATGGGAAAGGGCGGGGGAGGGTCGTGTCGGGGGAAGGACGAAGAGAATGGAAGTAGCCCCTGCTGTTTCGTGCTAGACTGATGTGTATTGAGAATCGTTCGTGCGAAACAAATCAAGCTTACACGAAACGTCTCGACGATGGAAATGTGGCCAGCGTGCATGATTAATGGGCCGCAGGTTTCGTCTTTTTTTCATCAAATATATACACGATGTACTCTCGTGCGTATGCGGGTTCGTATACGCACGTTTTTGTACACATTTTATGTGAGTGTGGGCTTCGACAAAACGTGATTGTGTAAGCGGACATTCTGCGAAGAAGGGGATGGGAAAAACCCACCGGGGGAGGATGTGGCGCGAACGGATCTTTAGTTTTGTGTCCGTGGACACACGCGAGGGCAGAAAAATTATTTATTGCATTGTAATTCAAATCAGCGGAGAGCCCGTAAAATGAGAGAGTGAGAGACGGAGACGATAATCGATTTGCTTCGTGTGTTCGAATAAAACGCTGCTGGCTAAATAAAAATTTGAAATTACGAGAAAAGTTAGTTCCCTCGTAACGAGAATTCGATTCGTTTTGTTTACTTGGAATATTCCTCGGCTTTTAATGAGATTAAGAAATCAGCTGAACGTAAATCATACGACAAATTAGCTGACGCGAGTTTTGTTGCAAAGCTTCTCCGAAGAATAAGAATTTAACCGTCATGAAAGAAACAAAGAGAGAAAGAGCGAGGGAGGGAGGGAGTTTCACTCATCTCCTCGGGCTTTGGCAAGAAAAGCCAACGAGAAAGCCCGAGAGAGAAAGAGAGAGAGAGAGAGAGACATACGCGGAAGACCAAGAGACGTCGGTGGTGGGTGGCGGTTGTTCTTGTCTTGTCCGTGAAACGGTTTTGTACCTCATCTTCTTCGCCGCCCGGCGAACGCTCACCCAAGGAAGCCAAAGAGCGAGAGAAGGACGCGGGACGCCTTCTCGTCTAGACCGCGCGCTTCGACTCCACCGTTCGACTCGACTCGAGACTCTATACTCAACTCTCGACTCCGCAGTCACTCGATAAAAAAAGAAGAACGAAAAAGTAAAGAGAGCAAAAAATCGGACCACCACCACCATCGCCGCCGCCGCCGCCGCGCTTTCCTCGCTGTCCGAGCCATGAGCGTCGATATCGAGGGATCGATCCTAAAATTTTATCCACTCTGCGCGATTGGACTCCATAAATCAATTGTTTCATTTAAGCCTTAAAAAATCCTCAACAAAATAGAACTTATGATAGAATTCAATATTCTCTTCGATTAAAAAATTATTTTCATTTTACATTTTCATCGATTTTTCCACTCTGCTTCATAGTCGTTGAACCATAAAAAACGTTCCCAAGAAATAAATCAGCGATCGATCACCTCGCAGAATATCTTCGACTCCAGACCGCGTGAGACGCGTTTTAAAATATATTTTATCATAAAATAAATATTGATTGAAGCGCTACGTTGGAAAAACTTTGGGAACAAAATGAAATTAAGAAACCTGGTGGTGCCTGCGAGCCCGTGTTTAAAAGTCCGAGATCTCGTCACAGCAGCTTGAAAAATGAATTTTTGATTACCGTACAAAAAACTGGGCTCCGAGGTCAGTTGCAAAATTTATTAACTGTCTGGACACATTCGCGCACCTGAAACCGGCTTCCGATATGCGTGTGAGAAATGAGAGCGAGCATCAATGGAAATTTGGAGAGAAAAAAAGGGGGAAACAAGTAGTGAGTAAACTATTTAATTTCCACAAGAAAATGTGATTACGATTGAAAGACTCGGAGAGAAAGAGAGAGAGAGAGAGAGAGAGACGGGGCGAGTATGTGGAAAAAGAGCGTGCGCGCGTGGTCTACGCCAATGTGTAAAGTCGCCCCGCTCGGCCCCCTGGACTGTCTGAGCGATGTCTAGCCGGCACCCCCTACCTCGCGGGAGTCGTGCGAGAGGGCGAGAGTTGCCGAGTTCTCCCACCGGCCCCCACCATCCTCGCTTAACCCCCTTCCACTCGTTGTTACGTCTCGCGACACGATGCGCGCTCACTCCCGTGCGCGGCTCTCTCGCTCTCGCTCTATTTCTCTACCCCGTTCTCGCAGCGAGCGGTAGTAGAAACTCTCGTCTCGTCTACCCCCGTTGTGCGCCGGTCGCGACTCGGCGGCCTAGACCGGCGGGGGTGCAGTCTAGCCAGGCGAGAGCGCTATATAGAGTCTCGAAAGTCCTCGTAGTCCTCGAACATTTACGCGTGTGTTTCGCCCTCGAGTATATACACAGCCCGTTTCGGGCGAGGGACTCGCCGGGATCGGCTCGAAATGCGGCCTCGAATTCTCTACTTGTACACACGACTATTTATGTATATGCGCATAGACATTTCGCAGTCGTTAAAAGCCGCATCGAACGTCATTGAAAAATTTGATAATCGTCGTAGTCTTGCCCTTGCGAAATTATTCATTTTCATCCAAGCCTCTAGGAAAGCCATTCACGAAAGCTGCTCCAGGATATCGCCCTTCCGGATAAGCAACGATTCGACGTAGTCAACTTTTTCGTTGGCTCATGAGCCTCTGGCTCTTGAAACATTCGCGATTCTATTCCCCTCCTTAATACGATTCTGACGAGCGCGTCAAGCTGACTCCGGTACGTCAAAAATTAAAAATGATTTTGGACAGTTTTTTATTGGCTGTTACCCCCCCCCCCCCCCCCCGTCGATGTGACCGGAAACAATTGCGCGTTTTTTTCTCCCTCATCAGGATTCCCACGAGCAGTAGGCCTCGAGATTTGTCTCAAAAGATTTTGCCATCCCTGCTGGATGGATCGAGACGGAGTTATAAAGAGAATACGGTAATGGGAGAGGGTCTATCTTCGGGGCCATTCAACGCGGAATGTCTCATGTATATACGCGCCTCGGATGCACATTGCTCGGACTCCCAGCGGGCGTTTCGGTGACGTGATGGCATGGCATGTATTTATCTCTATATGTATATGTATGAACGCGTTGTCGCACAAGAACGACGCGACACTATCGGGATCGAGTCGTTCGAGCGTGATATCGAAACGCGAGCTGCACGCCCTGACGTGCGACAAGGGCCCGCGAGACACCTCCGGACTTCCCGGCTTTTCGGTTACCTATAAGCACTCCCAGCGTTCTATTATTAATTCTAGATCGCCACGAATATATACATTCGACGTTAATTTGGGCGTGAGGAATCGTGAATGATCGCACGACGTCCGAGTTCGTCATATTTTTCATCAAATCGATGACGTTTCGATACCACGACTTTTTATATGCTGCTTTCAATATTTTCTCAAAATTATTCCAATTTTGTTCAATCGAAATGCAAATTTTGTGAGATTTTCCATAGTCGAGCGACGAAAATCTTGTTTTTCGAGTAATTTGTTGCGGAGCATTTTGAGGCGTTTTGTCTTGAGTTTTTTGGTACAAAGGGACAAAGTAGCCGATTGACGGCTCTCTCGATTCGGTGTAGAGTGTCTCAGGTGTCATGATTTTATATCGATTGGATACGATTTGAATCTGAATTCCTCCGAAATCGTGAATTCTACTTCATCGATGATTAATCAATCCACAGGAAAATCATATGTTCAGTGAATCATGACGCGAGGAGTGAATCGTTCCGATGATCGAACTCCCACACCGACGAGTCACTCCGTGCACACAGGATTCGCCAAAGTTTCATTCTCCGTCTCATATTCCGAGTTATTTCTTGTCGGAGTCTCAATAACTAAAAGCGTCTCGTTCATGTGTGTACTTGTGTCAAAGACATAAATAATGCAAGGAGAATTGTAGCGTGACTCGGGACTATTAGCTTGGCGTCTAGAGTCGCGAGGGTTAGCAGGGCTTTATTGGGATAGGTCTTCGACTCTTTCAGGACTATGCATATCTCCGCTATAACAAAACTCGGCGAAGGTCTCGAGTAGAAAAAAAGCACGAAAGAAAAACGGTGAACTGGGAGGAGAATCGATCGAAAGATTCAACAAAACTCAAATATCATTAGCATGTCAAATGAAATTAAGGTTCCTCTCGCGTGATATTTTTATCCCAGACGGCAGAAAATAATAATTTTTAAATGCTTATATAAAAAAGCTGGCTTCGCTCAGGAGGTTGCAATTTTTATTCGAATTTTCATACCGTTTCTACTCGATTGAATGAACAAACGAATCTCATACGAATTCGAATGGAATTCCAACGAAATAGTCTCACGATAAGAATACCATTTTCGTGAACTTTGTCAGCAGCCATTGAATCTCTCGTCGGTTGAACATTTTTTTCGTCCGTATACCCCGAAATAGCTGCATCAGAGAAAAAATTTGAAGAAGTGGAGAGAGGGGAGATGGAATTGACGAGGCCGGCGAGGAGAGCCGTGTTCGTTGATTCCCGGCGGGGCTTGATATGTCGCCCGATTATTGGGTTAACCGTCGCTCGGGTTACTCGGTTCAATTGCATTCGTCTCTCGTTGCCGGAGAGCTCATCTTTGAGTGCGCGAGACTTGCGCTCGGTTCTCTCAAGTACGCCGCAACGACTACCGAGAAATTCTTTCGAGTGCACATGTGCATTACAAGCTGCTCGGTGTAGGTTCTACTCTCGTAACTCTCAGGTCAAGCTCGTCAAACAAAATGAGAGAAAACGGTTGTGAGCGACGGAGAAAAAGAAAATCTATATGTGCACATGCGTGCTGCACGAGTACAGAGAAATCGTACGAGAGAGAAAGATTGTAATAGCCTCGTACTCAAACCGCATGTAAAATGCATTCAACCGTTGCACTCCCAGCAGCAAAGCGGTTATTAGCGCATTAGCAGTTGGCTCTGGGAGTAACGTCGAGCGGTAAGCGACAATCAGATTTTCTCTCAATGAAAAGCCTCTTTCCTTCAGTCTCTTTCTCCTCAATCCCTCACTCCATCCACTTCTGTGCCCTTTTTCTCTCTCCTTCATCTCCCTCTTTTTTACACTGTCTATGGAGCCTGACTCTTGCTCCCCTAGCGGAGGCGTCGCGTACTGAACAACTCTATTCATCGACTTCCATATCGCCAAGGGGCACGATTTTACAGATGGAATAATATTTCGCTCGATCGCAATCGAAATTTCTGTCGGGTTTTTTTTTTTCGATCGAATCTTTCTTTTCTTGGGACAGTTATCAATCGTAATTTTTGTACTCAAATCGATGGATTTTTCTCCATAATATTGGGAGTTTGTATAAGAGCAGAGGATGTTGAGGTGAAAATGATCATTCGGTTGAATTGAAGACACCGAAATGTTGAAATAATTTAACTGTGTTTGCTTGTAACCCCATCGACGAATGAAATTGGATCGGAAGGCGCGACAATTATTTTGAAAACCGGTGAGCCTTCGCAATGTTTTTTTAATTGTACTTCGGGTGCATTAGTATACTGAGCTTTAAGGAAATTCGTAACTCACAATTGCCAGGGTGTAGTAATAGGAGAGGGACTCGACAACGAGGGGTTGAACCACTGACGCTACCATCGAGCCAGATGGTTGTCATAGGTCAGTAATTGCAACGGGGGGAAAAAATAAATTTACTTGGAGCCCTCGGTCGTGCGAGTGGAATGGCAATCCAGGGGTGAAAATACACCGTCGTGGAGCTCTGTGCGGCATGGGAAATGGCATGATTTCAAAGCAGAAGCGAACACCCTTGAGCTTGTGAAACTTTTTCATTATTTTTGTTATTGCCACATGGATGGGCTTGAATCGAAAGTGGAGGCATTAAGAGCAGAATTACGATCGGAAATTGAGTAATTACGGAATCTCCGGTACGCACCGAGAAGCTTTGCATTTTCTTGCAGATTTATTTCCCAAACGGTTGTAATCGATCGACGACAAAAACGACGTTTAAGGACAAAGCGGAAGCTCAGCGTTTGAAAAACCCTTTGAAACCGCCTCGTGAAGATTGAATAATACACAAAAAATCTCTCGTGACCACAAACTTGAGATTTCTCGTTCGAATGATCGTGACTGTATAAGTACATTCGATTGAAAATAACTTCGAGAATAATTTGAGGAATTCGAAGGAGCGAAAACGTGAAAAATGAGGTCTCCGAAAAGCTATTCCAGTCGGAAAGTGAACGATGCATCCACATAGCGAGTTCTCTTGATGTATGACGTAACCCTGCTGCTCCTACCAATGCTAGCGATCCGATGCAGTTTTGCTGCTGCATACTGTAATACATTTATAGGTATATTTATACGCTTCGAGCGTATAGATGCTGCAGCACGAATGAAGATGCGTGGTAACGCACGCTCGCGCTCGGTATGCGCTACGGACGAAAACACGCTGCTCCAAGCCAAAAATATCGCGTATGAGTCAACTGGAGAGTCTAAATAGGAGGTTTGCCGAATTTAGGCCTCGTATCTGGATTATACGCCCGAGTTTGGCAGCTATCTTTCCAGAGATTTTTCTCGATCGGTTCAAACTGGAAAATAAAATCTCGCTGCAGAGTATGAAAGTTAATTATTCGAGGAATTCATCGGGGTGAAGAATTACGAAAGTTCGAATCGACTGCAGTAAAAAGAATGAGGTTTTTCAGTATTTATCCCCCTTTCCAATTGGCTCCAGGATCCAGAAACTTATTTGCTGGTCCCTCGTCAAATTCGACAGTAAGAAAAACAAAAAAGCTGTGATTCTATTGATCGTTTATTTCGATCAATCGATCGTGATTTTCATTATCAATGCTTCTTGACACGATCGAAACGAACTTGGGTTGAACTTAGGTCGACACGTTGCCCTCGGTCGAGGAAAGCGTCACCTGTCATCGCGAATTCAGTAGAACACTTGAGCATCCGTCAAATCTGGCTCTTTTTTGTTCAGGGTGAAAATATGTACGACGAATAGTCGTACACGCGAGGTACTCAACGACTTAAGCGGGCTTAATTTAGTTTTTTGTTTCTGCTACAATGTGTCTGGGGAATTGGGGAATAAAAAGTGTCGCAACTCGGTCAACGTCAGTACGTACTTCCATTATACACGAGGATGAAACGTGAGGGGAAAGAGTAATAAGAGGATAGAAACGAGAGAATAAAAAGAAAAAATGAGAGAGAGAGAGAGAGAGAGAAGGAGTTTTGCTGCACATACGTATGCAGCAAAACAGCAACAGCACCGAAACGACGACGAGAGAGGAAAACTCAATTCGCGGCTACTTTGATGCACTCTCTCTCCCTCTCGCCCTCCCTCTTCTCGCCCAAGGGCGTCTCTCGTCTGGTTTATGTTCCATACGTGTATGCAACGTTGCGTTCGAGGACCGCAAGGTTGCTCATGGCTTTTACTGCAACACACACACACATACACATACCTCGGCCGCGATACCAAAGTATTTCGTATCCTTTATAAATTTTAGCTTCTGCCTCCTAACTCAGTTTCTCTTTTACTCTGCTCTCGCTCTCCCATCTCGTTTATCTCCAAATGCGCTCCCATATCATGCGTCCATTTGGCGATTCCTATGTATTAGGTATTACGTGATACAACGCGACTGCTGAATTCACGTTTACGTACGTCCTGGAGCATCTGTGAGCCAAGAGCTTTCTCCGACAGATATAAACTCGGAGAAAACGAGGCGGAGTCGAGCAGTCTCGATAAAAAAAATTGATTTTCCAAAGAGCCGAGCTCGTGCCACTCTAAGAGCTTTTTTTAACATTACGATTATTCAGACCGAAGAAACCATGACTTGTTACCCGATTCCAACATCAATGGAATCTTTGCTGGGAATACAAAAAATATAAAAGCACAGAAAGGTGCGGAGCTTCACCGTGGACATCGAGACTGCGTTATGGTTATCCTCGGTTATGCAAACATTTTTATCAAACGCACATGAAATCTAGAACAATGAAAATAATATTTCGTAACGCATGGTCCCGAGTTCTGAAAAAAAAATCAGTTATTGGGAGGAAAATCGACAAAATGGTTACGTTACACGAGTAAATACGTTGCAGCCTGGGAATTGTCACAAGCCACAACCCTTAGCACGAGAGTTTTGGGGAGAATGCTAATAACGAAGAACAGGTAAGGCCATCGTATATATTTATATCCCTCGACAAAAGATCTCAGACTGCGGCGAAGCGGACGGAAAAATCCCAGACACACATACTTGGATGTTGGCCGAGGACCGGTAACAATTCCTATAAACCAAAAAGTCGTAGAGTCTCCCTTTTTCACTTTTTCTCAGGCTCTCTCCTTCTACCTCAGCTTCGCTTTCTCTCTTCCTTTTATTCACTCCTTGATTCGGCCCTTATACCAATACTAATCCGCGTTATTCCCGAACGCACACAACGAACGGCTCCGTTTCTTCTTTTTCGCGTCTTTTTCTCCCGAGCGCGCGCGCGCTATTCCTCCCACCAATTTTGAGTGTTTTCTCTCTTCAGCCACCCCCGGTGCACACGCGCCTCATCCGCCCCGAACGTCTGGCTCGGGCGTACGAGGGAGTGAGGCAGCGTCATCGGGGCCACAGGCAGCGGAGGGGAGCGTCCGGAGGACGAGAGTATCTGCGCTTTCGTCTATGTGTGTGTACCCATCCACATAGCGGAGGAAAAGAGAAAGAAAATTTACGGAACGTGGAAGAGCCAGAGAGAAACAGATAATGAATGTGTGTGTGTGTGTGTGTGTGTGTGTGTGTGCAGCGGAGAGAGAAAGAACGAGAGAGAAAGAAGAACTCAGCGAGCCGGTGTACCCAGCGAGAAAGGGGAAAGGGAGAGACTATACGTACTCGTGACGTTGCGTCTAGACGCCCCCTCCAACGTCACCTCACCTCCGACTGCTCTTCCCTGCGTTTTACCTCTTCTCTCATTCTCGTTCCTTCTCTCTCTCTGTCGGTACGTACCGCCAACACCGTCACCTTCGACGCAAACCCTGCAACTCCACTGACGATAACGACGACGACGTCTTCTTTTCGCGGGATATTCCGAATCCAGTAATGTCAGGAAAGGAATGTACGGAAATCACCCTCATTTAGAGAGTGGTCGAAAACACACTCTCGAGTTTACTATGAAATTGAACCTTTTTTAATTGAATTTTTCTCATTCAACGAATATGAGGACAATGTAAATTGCAAGGGATATTAATAGACATGGAGCAATGCAATGGAAATCAATTTTCCAGTGCATTCCGAAAAAGGATGAAAGCTTGATCAATTGTTTAGAAAAAGGAATGCAGATCTGAGGAAAATCTTAGAAGAGGAGAAAACAAAAAAAATTCATTCGGGGAAAAAACCATTTTACAATTTTGCAGCTGATTATAACTTGCCGAGGTTGCAAAAAAAATGGGAAATTTTGAAGAATCGATGATGTTTCGATTAACAAATGTCGATGAACAGTTCAATTGATGTTTCGTTCTTAATTATTGCTCTTCATCCCTTGCACCTCGCCCTGTCAAACAGGGGAATGACAACGGATAAAGAAGATTTTGATATTCAGAGGATTCGCGTCAACTGGTTGACAAACTTGTTTACCGAATCGAACCAAGTGGCGATACAACGGAGTCAAGAGAATAACGAGTTTTACTGGCGCTCGATGCTGGTGACCGGTCGTTAAGCGTTGATTTGCATTTCAGTGTGGATTCACGGGGGCGTCGAGCGAGAAACTTCTGATCCGCCACCAGCAGTCTGACTCCTGTCTGGCCGCTCGTTCGCCATCATTTTTTTACACGTTTTGCCTCTCGCGTCAGACATTCGTCATCGCCGTGCGATCAGCATTTATGTATTTCTTGGTGCTCCGTTTCCAACGAATATGTACAAGTCTGATTCTCAATCAAGGTCTTCAAATCGGAATGAAAATTCCGAGGAAAATGTTTGTCCCAATTCTTTATGACACTAATTTCAATATCAATTATTCGTTCCATTTTCTTGAATGGTGAGACGTGTACGGAATTAAGGATTTGCAGGTCGTTCGAATCAATGTTGAAGCATCAAATTATTTTCCATCCTAAGATCGATGGATTTAACGATTTGCACGATAAATCTTAAAATCCACGCTGATACAAAAATACAACATTTTCAAAGGTCGCTCGCAATCGGCAAATTGATTTCGGGATTACGAATTAAACTTTATGAACAGCAAACGAAGCGTACGCCGTTTTTGGCGACGAGTTTCATCCTCAAATCTATAAATAGCGTGAATTTGCATACCGTCCATTGTTGAGACTCGTTTCGAAAAATCGAATTATACTTTATCATTAAATTCACTCAGTCGTCGCGATAAATAATTCAAACGAACTAAAATCCTCTTAAAAATACGACGAGCAAAGAAAACACGAAGTTAACGAGATACGTGGTTGCGGCGGATTAAGGTCGTCGTTCCAATGTCCTATGCGCTGTCTCTTGAGCACGACCGACGTAATAACAATTGAATCCACCGGAGTACCTACTCGTGTTTATGACGATTCTCGACTCTCGGGAACCAACGAGGCCGGAGCAGTGACACACACCGAGGGACATCGTAAAAGAGCCAACTCGAGCTCTCCTCATATCCATTGGATTTTTCGTCAAGTTGCCCGACTTGACACTCTCCTCGAAAGAAAGAATTTTTGCTCTTCGTATTCATTCGACGACGTTGAAAAAAATTCTCGAATTTCAAGCTTTCCAGGTGAAATTGAGTGTTAAGTAAAAAAAAAAATAATCAATAAATCCTTTGCTGAATTATTGAAAAGCAAATTTTGACAGAATCGTTTCGATTCCGCGTACTCTCTTCAACTTTCGCGTAGCGCAAGAAAATTATGAGATTCTATCCGCCTTAATTGCACCCCAAAAATGTTCCAGGTGCTTCAAGACTTTTTGAGAACAAACGCGTTTGAATTGAAAGATGGAGTCGGCTGTGCCTGAATATTATGTTTTTGGCTCGAGAATTGTTTTCTGAGAATGTTGCCGAGAGGATTTGACGTAAGAGAAGAAATTTGGTATGCCGGTCCCAGGAGAACTAATGGCGAGTCGGTTTCAGTGCGAGGATTTGTCAGTTTCACGAAGAGCCGCAGTGCATCGTGTTTCATGGTATTCGATGTCGTATGCAGAGATACAGAAGGAAACGAGGGAGCGAAAGAGCGAGAGAGAGAGAGAAGGCCAACTTTGCTTCAATAAATAAAGCGACGTTGTTGGATTACGGCGCCGGGGGCGACGAAAAGCTTTGGCGAGCCAGAGGAACGTAGTCATCCTGAGGTGACGTGTCACACGAGACCCCGGAGAGACGGATGGAATGAGACAGAAGAAATTGCCGTGTAGAATGAGATTGTTTTTTCTTTTTTTGGAGCAGTCTCGCACCAGGCTTTTCTCTCTCTTCCCGCTCTCCGTCCCTCTCTTTCTTCTCCGTTCTTTTACATTCGTCCTTTTTCCCCGAGTGCATAAACGGCAAATAGTCTGATTAGCTACTGATTGAATCTACTGCGATTAATAATTCATTTCTGAGCCGTGGCTCGTTCGCACAATTAAAGATTTATGCAGGCGTTGATCTCGGGTGGACGATCAAGACTCGCAATAATCAAGTTGCACCCATTGAAAAATCGGTATCGAGCAATCCGTGATGGATTGAACGAGATTTCAATCTTTTTACGAGCCGCTCATACGCGCTTTTCCTGGCAGACTTTGGAGCTATCAATACCACTCGGACATCGCTCAACAAGAAAACCAATTTTTTTTCTTGCACTCCGAGACTCGAGCCAAATATTTCATCAAGCATTTGTTGACTGCACTCGGTCGATCGTGAGTAGTAAATGATCGATGTTCAACCGAGCAGAGTGTAGCACAGAGTAAATCGAACTTAATGTGGATTTCGCGTGTTTGAGAACTTGTTAAAATTCAAAGGGAAATGCTCGTTACATTGGTAACTGATGGATTGCCACAGCTATCGTGAAATTGGACGTCAAACAATTTCTTATTGCTGTCACAAATATCCTGTTTGCTTTCCGCATCATCATAACGCGATCATTATTTCCAATGATTTATTTTGTCCGTCGAGTATCCGCCGGCCCTCGCTCACGATCAGACTTCTCCAACGGAAAAATCGGTGGGAAGCGGGAAGCGCGCGATGCCTCGATTGTGTTCGAATGCGGAAAGTGGCGCTTCGGAGATCATTGGCACGTGCTAAGAGCGCCGGATGCAGCCGCAAACGAATCAGCGGCGCTGTGGACAGCAAACAAAATAATAAAAGTGCTAATATCTGTTGATCGCGAGGAGGATGGCGGAGACACGCGCGCGCGTGTGTATAACAGGACGCGCGCGTGGTGCTTATCGGACCGGTAGTCATAATATGCCGCGGCTGCTGTGACTGCGGCGTAGGAGTGGCGAGAGCGTTCGAAGCGCGGCGACGAATCAGTGAAAAGAGAGCGAACGGGTAAAGGGGGTACCACGGTAGAAACACACGCGCGCACACTCAACGAGAATTGAAGGCCTCGGAATTAGCCTGAAAGGGTTTCTGGTTACAGCTCATGAAGAAAAAAAGGTAACCAGATGGCTTTTGTTTAGTCTGGTCTGATGGAGCTGCTCTATGCTCACTCCTTCTCCCACTTTTACCTCCACTTCCATCAAGTCGTGGTTATGATAGCGCCATTTCTCCCTTCCTCTTGCTCGCTCTCTTTTTACCCTCGTCCGTTGTATACAAACTTCGTACACAATGTACAATGCCCGGAGATATCAGATAAATGAAACTTTTGCCTCGATTTAATGAATCTCATGTGTTTTCGGGTTAGCTGTAAAAGCTTCTGAATTTCAAAAGTCGCCAACCTGCTTTTTGAACCGGCTCTCGAACAGTACTTGGACCGAAAATATTGCGTTTGATTACTCGCGAGAGAGCTCCATGACAGAAGGAGTAAAAATCTTTTCACTTTAATATTATTCAGAATATGTTTTAGAGCGATCGCGTGCATCGTAAGTTTCTGGATCGCGTCGATCACGTTTTCGTGACACGGGTAACCGTTCGATTGATAGTATTTTACGAGATATTTTATCGTTCATAGGGACGTTTGAAGTTCGATTATTGGAAGAAGGCTCTGATGCTTTGATCTGTAAAGCTGAAGGGAGCTCCAATCAAAAAATGATTCGATTAGCCAAACTTTAGAGTCGAATAAAGTTGAGCTAATAAATCGCAACGGTAAATTGACTCACGTTCTTCAAGCGTTTCCGCACGGTCGATCATCTCGTTGACTCTTTTTCCTTCGCCGCGAGTGCAACGTTCCTCGGGGTTTTATACCAGGGGAAGAGAATCGCACATGGCACAGGCGTAAAACTTGGTAAATATCAACTTTTTTATGCTCTGTTTCAATGTACGAGGGGGGAGGGTTCGCCTTATATATTTTCTGGGAGCGCGGAGACGAACTGATAAATATTCGGGACGTGCGTGAACCGAAGTGTATTACCTTCATCGTGAAGAAAGTTCCCGAGGGAAGGTACGCCGAGTCGGCAAACTTTGTACGGTTGTGAGATCACGGAGCGCGGCAGGCAGGCGGCTCCATACACGAGCGAGTGTGGGGCCATGCGGACTTCATCTTTTTCCTCCCCCGGGACACCCGGAGCTTCACTTGCGAGCGCCGGAACACAAACTCGTCGACAGTCGAGACACTCGTACGAGTCAAACATGACAGTCGCGCGACTTACACAGACGCGCAGAGAGAAAACGTACGAAGACTTCGAGGGAGGAAAACTTGGACTTTGTGTGCCAAATTGTTCGGCGCACCCTCGAGCGATCCGGCAGGGGATGGGGCAGCAAAAATTTTCAACTCCAATTCATGCATCTCGCGGCGTTGTTCCCTCCCGAAAAAATCTTGAGCCCGAATCACGAGGACTTTGAGTTTCCTCCCATTTTCCAATTTCCCTGAACCCCTGCAACTTCAAACAGTAGAAAAAGAGATCGCCGCTTTTAGTAAGCGGACCGAGGGAATTTAATTACCCGCAGCCGGACGTGTTTTGGGTTCCCGTCCGAGAAAATCAACTCGAAGGGAATCGAGTTCTGGGCTTGTTACACACGTGCCCGGTTATGCGAACACTTGGCTCCTCGCTGCTTCTCTACGGAATTCGGTGAAATCGCAATGTTCGTCAAAAGGGACTGAGCAGCCACCTGCTCACATCAAAGGATCTCTCCAAGTTGGTTATGCATAACTGTACTCCCGTCTATTTGTACTCGCGTCTGTACATATTTAAATAACCAGTGCACCCTGGACCAGGGTCTGTATGTGGATTTTTCTCCCTTCGAATGTATTCGATGGAGGAATTTTCCCGAGTCATCCCGTCCCCCGAAAATTCTTCATCTCTTTTATCGTTGTACAAAGGAAAGTAATGCGAAATAGTTGTCACGGAATGCGATTTTTAATATCACCTTCGTCCGAGTGCAGTTTTTCCATCGTTCGCGTCCTCGTTCTCGCGTACCTTCATATATGCAGAGCGTGAATGCGCACGAACCGGTAATGTCGGCTGTGGTCATTGTACCATTGTTTATGCGTATTATATTATCGTTGTTGGAGCGGCGTCGTTTCCTCTTGCGTGCGTATCGCGATGTCACTGAAACAATGGCAGTACTTATGCGCCGCGTTGCACTCCCGGCTCGCGCGCACCACGTGACAGAGACGAACATTCAAGAGGCGAAGAGAGTGCGCTGCAAGGGGGACGGAGAAAGAGGGAGAAGTGGAGAGGAGGAAGCGAAGAAGAACGATGAATATGACGAATGAGCATTTATGCGGGGACGAATTTATCGAGACGTATTTCAGCGAGGAAATGCCTTTGAATGAGAATTTTGAGATTGTTTTCGCGGATGGAATTTACACTGGAGAATGAACGAGAAATTTTGTTTTTTCTTGATTATTTTCAATGCGATCATATGCTCGACACGGAGAGAAATATTTACTCACACTGCGAGGAGGACTTGAATTGCAAGAATTCATAAATATGAGCTACTGATACAAACGTTTTATGTACCTTGGGTAAACCAGCTGGTTAAACTGGTTAAAAATAGTCTAGTAGAGTCCCAACGCGTAGCGAGCATTAATAGCTGCAGAGAGACACACAGATGAAGTCAGCGAAAAGAGACGATTGTTAATATTCAGTGCAATCCCGTGTCTGGTATTTTCAACGAGTGAAAGTGAAAGAGTGCGTATGAATATGCATGCTGCTGCTTGATGTTTATAAACAGGGGAGTGACGAAGTTTACAGGATTTTCGTCGCTACTACTTCAAGCCGGAATACGAGGAGGTTGAAATCGTTTTCGTTATTGTTGCGTTCTCATTGCTCGGACACTGAGAAAAATTGAACGGTTTTTTTTTGAGAATCGACAAGCTTCCCGAAAAACTTGATTTTAGGGAATTTATTTATTTTTTTTTTTTTCTAGGCAAAAGTTAGCTTGAGACGTGCGACAGCGTTGAGGACGGTCGTCCATAAAGAGTAACTGTAAGCAGTGGTAAGAAGAGGTTTGGGGGTGATTAAGAGTTTCATTGGTGACACGATTGATGAGCCATGCTCGTGAAACTTGTTGTTTTTTCGTCCGTAGCAAAGCCCCGATTGTTTTTCGTATTGGGCTGGTATCGTCGTCGTTTTTTCCTTGTCTCCCGGCTGCGCGAAGAAGGACTTGTGGAATATCTCGCTCGCTTCCCTCTTTACCTTTCTTTCGTAATTTGTGTCTGCATCCTTTTCGCCGTTCGCCCGTTCGTACTCCGGGAACATCGACTCGTCGGGGGTCCGCGAGGTGTAGGTGAAGGAGGCGAGGGCGCAGAGAGGCGGGAGGGTGGCCAGCGGAGCCGACGTCTATACGCGACGACATTGGGAAGAGCGGCGGGTTGTAGGTTCAACGAATGAGGGAGAGGGAGAAAGGAGAAGGAGCAGAAGAAAAGAAAGAAGTAGAAAGAGGAGGAGAGGGTGGCACGGAAGGTTAAGAGATTTTGGACGAGTGCATCGGCGTCAGAGGGTGGCTTTTCGGGGAGAAGTGAAGAGGGCTGTTAAAGGGTGCGAGGGGCTGGTGCGGTTCTGATGCTCGCAGTCGGTGCGATGGAAGAGAAACGCGTCGGGAGCCGGGGATGAGCCGCGCTCGCATTCGAAAGGGGATAACCGGGGGTGCGGGCGGAGGTTTTGCCACGACATTGGTTGCAACCTGTCTGCTGGCAGTCTGAGTGGCGTTAGTGATGGTAGTGGTGCTGTGGCGGCGGCGGCGGCGGCGTTGGTGGCGCGACGACGGCGTCGGGGGTGAAAGGGGCGAGCGCCCCGACCGGGCCCGCTCGTGCGGCCCGTGCAGTCGGGGGAGGTTCTCCCCCCGTCTAGACTAAAACACCCCCTAGCCCACCCCCCTCTCGCAGACACAGCCAACCAAACTGTTGGAGTGAACTGCTCTCTGCTTTCTCTCTCCCTTACTGCAGCGAGCATCCTCCTTGTTCCGCCGCTATCCCTTTCGCCCTTTCCTCTTACAGTAATACATACACACCCGCGCTACGCACGCATGCACCATCCTTTCTTCCGTGCACACTCCGTACTACCGCACCGTTTTCTCTTATACCACCTCACCGTCCCCGCGCACTATTACTCTCCGCACCGCTATCCTTTTCTCCTTCGGTTCTACTCGCGCCCACCCGACCACCCTTTTACCCCTTGCGACCTTCCCCTCGGCCCCGGCGCCCTTAAAAAGTTAAAATACTCTATCCTTCGCGTACCGAGACCCGGAGAAGGCTCCGCTGCTCGGTGCGCTACTCTCTAACCTTTCGCCCCACACGCGTATATATATCTGTATGCGCATCGCAGTGGATATGTCCGTGTGCCACTGCACGGCACCATCGCCAACGTCGACTCCTTCAGATTTTATTATTACCATTTCTACTAGACAGCCCACCAGCCGCGCACTCGGAGAGTGCGCGAGAGGAGCACGGAGTGAGAAAAGGATGCTGAAGTGGAGGATAGTGTATGCGCATTATATACATTTCTCATATACGTACGTACACGTGTGCGGATGTGTACGTTTATAAAGGTTTTCGTACGAATGTTTATGTATATTATTCGACCTGCTCCGACTGTTTCCCAGATTTCCTCGGACTCGGGTTTTTCAGGCTCTCTCTTCACTCTTCCTTCTCCGAAGCTCGCTCTTTTTCTTCGCCTCTCGACGACCCTCTCAACGACGATGACGACGACTCACTCCATCCTCCCGCGCCCAACAAAACACCCTTTCACCGGCGTGAAATTTAATCCCAGACGCCAGTCCTGCATTCGCGCTCTCTTCGATCGTTCACTATGGCGTGACTGAGTGCAACACGTCTCGAATTATTTCAGAGGTATTAATGTATCGTACTTTACACCCCCAGCCTCCTTCCGCCCTCTTCTCCTCTGTGACTTCCAAGCCCGTGTGTGTACTGCTACTCATTCGGGCGCACTCGAGCACTCCATCCACCTGATCCACCCACTCACAGTCCATTCGCCAACGTCTAATGCTCCTCCTGAGAAACAAGGATTATGTATACATGGCACGAGATCCACGAGATTCAACTGGCAACGACGCGTGCGTGCTGGAACTTGAGATAGACACGACGCGAAGAGCAAATTTTCTTCGCTTTAGTCCCTGATTGGTGCTGGGATTATGTTTGATCACGATTATTGGGTAATGGAGGGACAATGTTTGCCATGAAAACGAACGATTATGTTGGGCAGACTTTGGTGGGACAGTTTCCCATTATATTGTACAATTTTCGAGCCATCGGGTACAAACAGTGAATTGTCGGAGTTGTGGGATATCGTCTAAGTTCTAAAGCCAGAAGGACCAAGGGAACGAGCCAATACGCACGGTCCAGCCTCGGCTACAGTCCCAACTCCTCTGGGGAAAAACCTTCAAGCTCCATTTAAGGACAATAAGCTAGTTTCCAAGATAGTCGCGTACGTGCAGGACGAAATCCCCCTCGGAGCACGGACGCATCGCGGTAGAAAGTCAATGAAATGCGGATAAAAAAGTGAAAAAGAAGTAGAAAGTCCGGCGATGAAGGCGCCGATGAGGAGGAGGAGGAGGAGGAGAAACGAAAGTGAGGAAAAACAAAAGAACGCACGGCGAAGGTTCGGCAGTGGGTTTTCAAGTAGGGTCAGAATGAAGGGGCAAAGAGGGACGTTCAACGACCCGTTGACAAGCAGACACAACGGACGCGAGCCAGACGTGTGGCGCATCAGCCCGACATCGCGGTATCAACGCGTTATTATCGCCATTGACTTTTATCGCTGGACGATAACTGTCTACGGGTCCCTTCATGCGCGCCGATCCTCTCTCGTCTCCCCCACGTTTTTCATTTCAGTCGGCAATGTCTTCCTCTCGCAGACGGTGAAAAAAGTTGAGCGAGGTGCCATCTACGCCGTTAATTATTTACCGTAATCGTAACCGAACCTAAATCATTTTCGAGCATCCTTCATAGGAAGTGATTTCTTCTCATTAGGCGTCCGAAGTGAAACGAATTCTTTCCTCTGCGCTCTCGCCAAGATCCGTCGTAACGTCCGAAGATATTGCTGCTCGCTGTTTTACGGTTGACTTTACGAAGTAAAAAACACGCGAGACGTAACTCGATCTTTATTGGCAGGGGGCTTACGCTTTAGGCGTTTCGTTGTTCGTAATAGCTCCATCGACGGACGCGTCGTAGATGTTCAAACAAAAGAATGACAAGTTCGGAAGTCCTCGGAGCGGATCGCTTGTTATACGAGTTCAAGGTGGATTTATCAGCTTCTGGTTAACTCATGTTTTTCAGCACGTTCGTATCTCGTTCCTGGAGTTTTATCGAGCTCCGTCATCCGCTCGGATGACCCGCGGAGGAGCTCGTTATCACAGTGTTTGAATTTCTCTCTGCTTTCTATAAGAAACGTCACCGTTTCACGATCTCTACTCAACGAGAGATTACCGATGACGTATCGAGCTCACCCTGAGAATACCGAGCACCTGATAATACGCCGGAGTGGAATAAAAAATTGTTCGTCCTCTTTAAATATTCTTATCCAGCGTCAACCTTAATTCCGATGCTTCGACACGAGGCGCGTTTGAGACTCTTGCGACACCGCGTCCCACGGACCAGTGGCTCCGGGCCACCCCCTCCCCCGGAGCGAATCGACCATGAAGGCCGTATAAAGCGCGATAGCAAAAGCGAGAGGAAGAGAGGAAAAAAGCGGATGAAGCCCTTTCCGAACGATTTGATCGGATTTCGTGTTTGATCGTCGATAATCCAATTTGCTCCCGACGCCTCCGCGGATCGGTAAAGTCTCATCGTGACGAATGAGCTTTTGTCAGGTTTTTTTCGTTCTCTCTGATCATATACGTACACGCAGGGTCGCGCGTCATTAACAGTGTCGCGATCTCTAAACTCGTCCGTTGGACGTGGATCCAGCACGAGGCGATGGCAGGAAGCTAATTCGAAATTACGTCATAGAAAAGGTACGTGCGGTGCGAGTCAGCGGATATGAAAACGAGAAATTCCAGTTCCCAAGATAACTTTGATCTATTCATTGATCAAGTCAGGTGAATAATCTTGAATGAGCATGTCCGCTATAAAGAGCCGCTGATCATTCGCGTTACCTTTACGAAGCTTTCCGTCAGACTCGATCAATTATTCAGGGGCTACGTAACTCTCGGAATATCCTTGGAAAATGTCGGAGATTCGCAGCAGCGTCTCCGCTCTACGAATACGCTGCTCTTTTTCTCTCGCCTACGTGACAGCGTTGGCCAAGTCATTGCTGGATGAAGGAACGAGGAGAGAGATGCACCGGCGATATCCTCGTTGCCCTTTATGGAGCTTGTACGAGGTGACGACGTGGTCGCTGCCGGAGCCAGTTGAAGAGGAGAGCAAAGCCGACTTGCGATCTCGACGACGTGCACCGAGCACTAGAGAGAGAGAGAGAGAGAGAGAGAGAGAGAGAGAGAAAAGAGTTTGCAAACTCGGAACGACTCCTCATTGAATTCGTCCTTTTCCCTCCTCCGGCTCGCGCTTCTTTAGCCTTAGAAACATATCTGCAGACAGAATAAATCACACAAACGCATGTGTGCATATTTTGATGTTTGCTTTGAGCCGCACCCGGCAAGTTGAAAGCGAGGGTTGAGAGTGCCTGAGCAGATAGCTGCGAGACTCGAAAGACTTAATTTATTGATTCAGGATCGTGCTTCACTCGCAGGACTAATCAGTATCACGCGGGATACTTTTTTGAGTGGCATTTCGTGACTCGTTTTCGAAGCAGGCTCTCGATTCGAGCGAAATTCTTTGGTAACATTTGAGCCGCATACATGCAGCTTCGCAATCTCAGGAGAATATACGAAGCTCGGTATATACGAAAGCAGAGATGAGAGAGAGAAACGGAGATAGCAAGAGGCTTGAGGAAGAGACGGAAGAGCAGGAGGAGGAGGAGGAGGAGGAGGCTTGAAGAGGCAAAGTGTCTGAGTCGCTCGTACGTCCTCGCGTCTGTTAGTTGTCTGGTGTGCAACGCAGAGAAGGCCCCCTGCCCTGACTCGGAGCTGGTTTATGCCGGGGCCCCTCTTTTCACACATAAACGAGCGCAAAACTCGCACACGAAGAAACGGGGACGGTGCATCGTACGCGCGGGGACCGCGAAAGAGAGCTTCGTCTGCTACGAGTCTCGGTTAAGGGTCTCTGACCGATTATCACTTGGTCTTTATGGTCTTTGAGGTTCTTTTTAGCAGGCCGTACACACATGACTGTGCATCGTTCGTTCGTTCCTTCTCTCTGTCCGTCTCTTTCGCCTTCTCTTCCTCTCCGTCCTTGCCTCATCGTTCCTCGCATCTCTTTTCATCGTACGTTCTTTTCAACGATTATCTCTCGCTCCGTCCATTTTTCTTTTCGCTCTCGTGCACTTCTCACTTTGGCACTCTCATTGGAATATCTGTCCGTGTGCTCTCCGAGTCCCCTCCGCTCGCCTTTCTCTCCTCCGCCGCCGCGAATCTCTTGCACTTTTTCTCTTCCTTTTCCTTCGCCCTCTTCTTCCCTTCGGCTGCAACCTCCGCCCGCCTCCCCCGCGCCCCGCTCACACTCGAGAGTGTGAACAAGCAAAGAGCCAAGAGAAATTCAACTTTCTGACAAGAGAGACACACCGGACGCGGCTCTTTCGACGATTTTTTCCAAGCTGCGCGAGACGCTAGACGTTGAAAGCGGATGATATCGAGGTCACGTCATTATTTCGCATCAATAATGAGATTGCATTTGAAAATTTCTTCTCCGTACCCCCCCGGAACGATCGAGCCACAAACTGTCAGACGAACAAATCGATTACGTAATCGGACGAAATAATAGATCGTGTATTAAGTAATGGAGGAATTTGAGAACTCAATGGGCGTTTTTATCCTCGTTCACGACGAAAACAGACTGAGGGAGAGTTAGGAGCAGCGAGACGAAAAAAGATAAAGAGAACGACGAAATTGGCCCAGACGGAGCAGCGGGCTGGTTCGAATGGATCGTGACGATGATGGAATAATACTCTTATATGATTATTGACGTTGGCGGGATTCTCAGACGGGTCGCACAACGAGGTCGAGTCTGACTTGCGCAGACGAAAGAGTGAAATATTTAACTCTTTATGGTCGCACGCTAAGATGTTGGCGAAAAAACGTTGAAAAATGAAGAGAGAGAGAGAGAGAGAGAGCTAGACCGACAAACAATCGAAGCTTCTTGAAAGAATTGCAAGCTTTATGACGCTTGCATGAAATAAATCATGGCTCGCGTATCAAATATTTCCCTCGTACATTTGACCTCGTCGGTAAAAACGTTGCAAAGAAGTTCAATGAAAATTTACGACTCGCCGAATAAAGAGAGGAGAATCGCCGGGGATAAAGAGAAAGGTCAATGAAGAGTTGCATCGCATGGAGCGAAGAGGGCGCATAAAAAACGGTATGACAGAAAAAGAAACTCGCAAAGGGGCTTTTCGTTTCTTTAAATAGCGAGTTCTCCGATGACCGTCTCGGTTCCACGAACCTGGTGTCCAGTTCCAAGTAAGTCCGGGGGAATGCTGAGAGAGCACGGCACTCGAGAGAATCTCCTTTCTTTACCTCTTTTTTCGCCCTCCTCGCCATCTGGCCCCGCTCTTTTATCCTGACTCAACATTCGACTTGCTTTCTCCGGCGATTTTTTCCTCTTCCACATTCGGACAAAGATCCGCCGTCGATGCGTTTTCAAACTATCGCGGATTCTTTCCATCCTTTTATTTCCGAGTGAAGAACAAAAAGCAAAGAGCACAAGAGTTTCCACATCTCATAATTCGCAATTATGTTTCCGAACGTTGCAACGACGCGAATTTCTGCTTCCCCGTCCTCTCGTCTCTTCAGAAACCTTGTCGCTTCTCAGAGGAGTTTCGACTTTCGCTGACGAAACCTATGGCTTCAAAGAACTCGCCGGTGACATTCACCGGCGAGTTCTTTCCTCCCCGCTCACCACACTTACCAGTCATTCACTTCGAACTCGGACGAGCTCCTCGGCTTTCGAACACCCAGACACGTATCAAAGCGGGCCAAGAACCTCTTATCTTAACCCCAATGATACAATATATAAATAAAAAAATCCAACGAGCATTTCTAGCTTTCCGATGCGATTCAACACTTTTTTTCTCTGGAATTCGCACCCATAGAAAAACGTTGCTTCAACTTTTAAAATCGCCCACTCAAAGGTTTGGTCAAAGAATCAAACTCCGAGGCATCAAAAACGAATTGCACGACGACCTCGACGAGGTCGAGGACTTGTTCTCGTCGTCTACGTCACCCGCAGCTCGCACGACGAAAGGAACATGACTCGAGGGAAGCGCTGTCTGCATCCTCCTCGAGGCTTTTTCGTGATTGTTTTTTTCGCGCGCCGTACGGTTGTTTAATTCATTCGGAAGATTGCGAGCCTGAAAAGGGCGAAGGAACGAATGTACACATGTTTATTCAGACTCGAGTCATTTCAATCGTCGATCTTTTGAGGTACTCGTGACGGTTGAGCGAGTCACGATGTACCACAAACACCAGTCCCGTATATAAACATATATTCATCGAAAATGCAGAGAGACCAGTGGAAGAGCCAACACACAATATCGATCTTCGATTGTGTGCATATTCACGACAGCTCAAACGTGAGAGTATATTATAGCCGGAGGGCCGATGACCGGCACTCGTCACATGTGCAAGTCTCACCATTAAATAATTTAAAAGCCGCATGAAATCATGAACGATTATTCATGAATAAAATACCGTGACAAACGCGAAACTGTCGCCATGTGCGAGCGATGCATTCCAAAGAGAATTTCGCCGCACATGCGATTCTTCAAAAGCCTGGAAATTCAACTTTTCGTCCTTAAAACACGAAACATTTTATGACTATTGAATTCCTGTTTGGGGCGTTGAGGCCTCCCGGAAATTTGACTCTCGGTCCTTGGAATTCGATTAAACTTTTCATTGAGAAATTCATCTCGGAGCGTTCTCTCCCAGCGAATTTCGAAATTGCGTCATCAAAGTTCTGGGTATTTCTGAAAGCTTTCTGCACACCGGTGTGCAGAGATTCGACCATTCGACGTGGAGTGTCCCATGTTGGACGTTGGAGCTACACGTTATGAATTATTGTTGGCGACCAGTGGGAGTGATATATAGCCCATTGTGTGATACGAGTGTGTTTATACGTAGAAATCGGCATCTAAAATTTACAGGTATTGGAAAAATGTACCAGAATAGTTGATAAATGTACGCGGTGATGGGGGAGGGAGTGAGGGGGCTGCGAAAAATCCAATGTAGCCATTTTTTCAGGGACTTTATTCGCGTGATATTTGTCTGCAAAGTTTCTGTTGATCGTGAGTGACGGCTGTGAATTGTAAGTGCATTTCAAGAATCCAGACTGGCCTAGACATCTCGCTAATTAAAATTGTGGCCAAGGAGACCGGGCTCTTGACTCGCAAAGATTTGCCATCGGATTCCAGCCCCTCGGTTCCTGGTCCCAATAGAGACGAGTCTCTCCCGAGTTTTTTGTGGGTCTCCCATCACCCCATTTCCCTCCGGGGTCCAGGGTTCATTTTCGAAGCTTGAAAGTCTCCTTTCGCGTCTGTTCAGTATCGAAACTGGAAATAAGTGAACGGCCCGAGGTCCGAGGTTGAAACAATCATTGATTTTTGTAGAGCGTTTGAAGAAGCATCATTTCTTATGCTAATTGGCGCTGGTGGGCTGGCAATGGGTTCGCTGTCAAAAAGGCTCAAGTCGGTAGTGAAAACGCAGTGCTGAGAAAGCGCGTGGATCTCAAGACTGAAAAAACGGAGCAACGAGCAAGACGAAGCTGTGCATTTCTCGTGGCGAATAAAATAGTGCGCGAGAGAAGATCGCGTCCGTGATAGCGGGGATGCTGCGGAGTATCTCGAGTCTCGTGAAGAATCAGAAGCCGCGAAGGCAAACCGGGATGCGGCGCGTGTGTCTGTGCGCCGTTGAGTGGAGAGCGCGAGTAGAGAGAGGGGAGAGGGAGAGAGAGAATGCACGAGAGTTGCGTCTGCGCGAGTGTTTGGAAGGAAAAATTAGAAGAGTAGGGGAAATTGGGATATCCGAGATGTGCCGAGATTGGCCGAGGGTGGGCGAATTCGCGCGAGTAGAAGCGATGATGACCGAGGTTTCTCTCGGGACCGCGGCGCTGGCTGTAGCGGCGCTGAATGCAGTGCCATCCGATAGGCAGCACCGCTCGCTCCGCCGCCGCGGCTCTCTCCACTTGGCCGAACGTTCTCCTCGCTACATCCAGCAGCAAGACGAACAAAATACCTTAACAATAATAATAACAACAACTAAATAAAAACCAAAAACCGGAGAAAAATATTCGCATAATCTCTGAAGGTGCGCGCGTCCTGACTTTTTCTTATCTCGAATAGTTTGAAGAACGAGGAAACTACCGCATAAAACCACAACAACAACAACAACACCAACACCAACAACAACAACAACAACAACAACAACAACACGAAAAAGGAAATCAAAACAAGAGCGAGAGGAGTGGGAGCCAGGAGGAGAGAAAAAGGAAAAAAGAAAGCGAGAAAGAGAGAGAAAGGTTGGTTGATGGGTGGAGGACGCGAGTATGAGAAACGGTAACGAGGGAGAGGAGAGAGAGAAAGAGAAAGAGCGAGAGAGAGAGAGAGAGCGAAGGGTGAAGGAGAAAGAATACATGGCCGGTCAGGGGCTGGGAAGGGGGGGGGGGGTAGCGAGAGATTGATATTTCGATAAACAAGAGAGTGAGTGAGTGACCGCGAACAAACGAAAAGGAGAGGGGAGAAGAGAAAGAGAACGAAAGAAAACAGCCGGAGATTGAGAACGATTGCCGATTTCAGAGACGCCAGATTCGAGAGAGCGCAGCATCTCTGAAAAAAACTTGAAATAAATAACGAAAAGTATTTGGAAATAGGCGGGAATGATGATCACACTCGAGTCTGGTGTAGGCAAGCATCCGTTCGATCGGACTCGTGCGATGATAATTGAGCGAGAAGATGAAAAATGTGCAAAACCACCTGGATTACTGAGTTTTACAAAAGAAACAAAGTTTTCTTATTTTTAATATATTTTCAATGTTTCAATCGTGATCGCGGAAAATATCCAGTACGCGTGGTGTACGAATCGACACGGTGCGTGGTTCCCTCTTCTTCGCCGCCGCCGCCGCCGCCGCCCCCCCCCCCCTCCCTCCCGCTTGCCCTCCGTCTCCTCCCCCGAGCCTTCACCCTTTTCAGTTCCTCGATCACGAGCTTCTCCTCGCGCATCGTCGCGGCCTCCCAAAGTTTGCGTCTTGGCTGCGTGGTCACTGCCGTCACTACTTATTCCCTTCTCTCTTCTTTTTTTCGCCTATCGCTCGAGCTCGCAGTCGCTTCGTGCTCCGACTGTCCTCGAGGCTCTCCGAGAAGTCGAGTTTTTTCTCATTACGCACTTGGCTCAAACGTACTTTGTCTTCGGACTTGGGGGGAGGGGGTCGTCTTGGAGAATCGACGACTCGGACAGGCTCGTTTGGCGTTATGTTTTTCTTCATCTCTTTCAACCCTTCGAGTCGGTAGTGTTGTATCCTCGAGATCTTTGTGCGTTGACGTGTTGCTTCATGCTCAACGCAGAATCGGTGGCTATCGTGCTCCAAGAAGGATGCGACGGTCCACGCTTATACATGCACAACGTACGTGAACGAATGGTCGTGTACGCGCGCGCGCGCTTGCGCACTGAAAAAGCCTCCTCTGTAAACGCGGCTTAAAAATATATATAATATAGGCAGACGGAGAGAATGTCGGCAATTCGCCCGGAAAAGTGGCCGGGGTGAACCGAGAAAGTGTGAGTTTTCTTATAAGTTGCTCGGGCGTGCATCAATCGCGCGAGAATGACCCGAAGAGAGAAGGAGAAAGGAAAAAGCGGAGGGACGGAGAGAGCGTAGAAGCGCTTGGCGGCGCGTCGGGGAACAAGCATGGCCGCCGCCGCCGCCGCCGCCGTCGCCGCGGTGACGAGACGAGAGGACGCGCCGGTGTGTTTCTCGTCCGCCAACACTGGCGGTTCTCTATCTTTCTCTTTCCACTTTTCTCTACTTTTCCTTCTCGTTCCCTCCCCACTCCCTGAGGCTCTGCCTTCGTCCCTCTCTCTCTCTCTCTCGCTGACTCTTTCTCTCTGGATCTTCCATCACGATCGCACTCGGAAGAAAAGGAGAAAAAGCAAGAGACTCGCATACGGTCAGACGAGACGATATCCACTGAGAGTGTATATAGTCTCTGTCTCGGTCTCCTCTCTACGCGCATTCACCGCTCTTGCCAAACGTTCCGCTGTCTCCCCTTATTTTCTTCTCGTACGTGTATTTAGTTTTCTGCACGTCCTCCTTACACTCTTTCCTTTTACTAAACAATTTTGTCTTCGTCTCTCTCTCTCTCTCTCTCTTCTCCTTTCCGTCTCTGTTCCTCAACGTTTCCTTTTTCTCTGCTTCTTTCTCCCGTTCCACCTTCCTCTCTCCTGTTCTTCCTCCGCGCCATGAGATTTTCTCTACCCGCACGATCTTTCCTCTCAACATGCTCACTTTATGCACTTTCAGCTCTCGCCTCTTTTGCAGCTTCTCACGACATTTTTCATTCCCCGTTCCTCCGGCTTTCCTTTGTCGCCGCGCGTCTCTGTCCAGCCGTGTTTCTCTCATCTCTGTCAATTCGGACGTAATAATTTGGGCTCGTTGCGAGCCAGCGAGTGGAGCCTGGCGAAAAATGCAATTGGCAGATTCGTCGGCCGCGATTCATTTCTAGCACTTGATTTCGTATTTTTCAGCTTTTCCTGGCCTTCATTCAAATTCGTCGCGAATCTACTCTATTACCTTCTATTTTCTTTGGTACAAACTTTTTGCAGCGTATGAGAAAAGAGAGAATTCGGAGTCCCGCGGTACACGCTCGTACTTCCCATCCCTCTCGCCCACCCCGATCACGCGTTTCATTCTAAAATAGAATGTAAGGGGGCAAGCCGCGCAAACATTTTTACCCGCGTGTTAAAAAAACAAACAAACGTATTGTCTCGGGCTGAACGCGCCCCCGCTACGCGCGTCTCGCCTCCTTTTTTATGCAATATTCGAATCTCCCGCGAAACAGCATCGAGGGAACATTTCAGGGGCAACGGAATCGACTTTAACTCTGAAAATAATGCGAATTGGGTGACGAGCGCATTGAAGACTGTCTTAGAAAACGGAATCGCGAGGGATTACGAGCTCGGTCAACATTTCGAATCGAATCGCAACGAACAGAGCGTAGAAATTTGAGGATGCAAGAGATTTGAGATCCGAGGCAGCCGAATACGCGGCGAAATTTGTCCTGAAATTGTCAAAACACCGGAAAAATTCGCTTCGGAAATTGATTTGGGAGAAAATAGTGGAACAAGTAAAACGAGCAAGAGTTTGTACGAAAGCGATATCAGCGGGTTGTAAAAAGTAGTGAAAAATAATGAGAATCTTACAGCGAGGAGAGGAATCGCGCTTTGTCGTAAAGAGAGAGAGAGAGAGAGAGAGAACGAGAGCCACGCGAACCCACGAATCGAATACAGTGAAGAACTCGCGGTTCCCTCGCGACCATATTCCGAACCTCGAGGCACCAGTAAAAATAGTGCCTTTGCCGTTTCCTTCCGTCGGCTTGGCGTACTATAATTAGCGGGGGCCCGGCGCGTTTGCCCCGTTGTAAACAAATTTCCTACGGGCACTCTCGCCACGCGAGAGAAGTATAGAAACTTTTGGTTAAACGTAGTAACGGTGGCTCGCGGTGAGGCCTCTGTTTCTGCTTGTGTTGCACGACGCGACTACTATTACACTACTACAGCGATTCCTTTGCCTACTGTTCTCTTCGGGTGTAGTTATTCGACGACGACGCGATTGCCCGAATACGCGCTCTTACTCCCGTTCGAGCCGGCGAATCCTGCGTGTGGATTCGAGGGCGACGACACGAGTTTCGCATTACGTGGGAATCCGCGCTCTCGCGGTATGCTCGCGCCTCAAGAAAACGCGATGGAAAGAGAGAGAGAGAGAGAGAGAGAGAGAGAGAGAGAGAGAGAGAGAGAGTGCGCGGGAATAGCAACGTTCTTTTTAATCGTTTCACTCCCTCTTCGTATTTCCATTGCTCCTCTTAGTCTTCTCTCTCCTCCCCTGCTTCTCTTTCCAACCTTCCTATCTTCATCTTCGTCCTCTTGCACTCTTGCCTCTCCGGTTTTTACTACAAACTCTCCTCGCTCTCTCGCGTCTTTCTCCTCCGATTATTCTCGCTTCGTCTCCGGTGTTTTCGGACGTAATAAACACTCCGCGTACTCTCACCACCCTTTCAAACGTTCCTCGCGCTTTCGCGTTCGGTGAGCAAACTTATCGGGTAATAATAGAACGTAAATTTACTGATTGAATTGAAAATAGTTATCGAAAGCAGTGAACTCTCGGTGTCGGCAAGATGGCGAAACTTTTGTCGAAGAAAATTTATTAATTCATCGAATAAATCGATTTTAAATAAAAAATAAATATTTATTTGGGTTTATGTTGCCACGAATTGTAACAATAACGGGCTTCTCCACGCGGAAATTCAAAAATATTGACCGTACGGAGGGAACGTGAAGTAGTAAAAACGCAACAATATACGTATATATCCATAGCGGGGGAAATAAAAAAGAAACGGGGGGAGAGAAATGAGAGTTAAAACGTCTCATAAAAATAGGGTTTTCGCGGCTGAGCGTGTTCTCGTACCCTGTCCTCGCTATATTTAACGCACAGCTCTTTTCGCCTCAGTCTCTCGTAGTAAACAAATTTCAAACGGCCCGCCTTCGCGTAACGAGACGATTGACTCACGCGCATGAGTTTACATTTTTCTTTACTATCTTTTTTCCTCGTACTATTTTCACTGTCTCTTCGTCTCTTTCGGTACAGCAAAATACCGACGAATTGAAATGAATTTTTAGTTGAAAAAGGCTTCTCCGGTCCATCGGGTTGACTTGCACCACGGGTGGGAATCGCTCCATCCTTCGACGCCCCGTTTCATTAGTGTGGAATGTTTCAGACTGACGCGAGTTCCCTCCGTATTAATGCCTGTGCCATTGTTTGTGGTCCCCGTTTTAACCTATTTTTGTACTTTTTCTGTCTCCTCCTTTTTCGCCCTCTGCGTCCCTCGTTCTCTGCCGCTCTTTCTCTGTTCCTGTTTTACCCTTTTCATCCGCTCTCTCTCTCTCTCTTCCCCCGTCGATCGGCACAGCGAGAATTTCTCTCTCGCAGCGCTCACAATCATTTTTCTACGGTACAAAACTTTGTCCCAATTTTCAATCACTCGTTTTCCATACTAATATTTACTCCCAATAAACGTTACGAGCATTGAGAATAAAAGAGACGATTGGTCACGTAACTCGTCGATATCCCAAAATGAATGTCTAAATAGTCTGTGGCCACCGATGGTTCATTGACCCTCTCTAAACCAAAACATAATGCTAAATTTCAAGCGGCTTTCGTTGTCTCGAATGGGAGAAGACAAATGGCGAGTTTCGAGAAACACCCTGTATAGCCCCGCTAGGAAGAGTATGCAAAGGGGGTTGCGCGAGTTACATTGTATGAGATGTGGTGTGGAACAGAACGCGTGACACGAATGGACCAAGGGGAGTGGAAGCTGTCTTTCCATCGTTCGTTCGCACTCTCTCTCTCTCTCTCTCTCTCTCTCTCTCTCTAGATTTACGCTGTTATTCTGTATTGCTGGTGAAGAAAGAGAGGCGCAAAGAGAGACGGAGAGAAAGAAACAAAACGGTAGTGTGTAGTGTACGTGTGGAACAAAACGGAGCTGTATGAGAAGTGCTCGCGAAAGCGTTGAGCGAGAGAGCGAGCGGGCCGATCGCACACTCGACCATTCCGCAGGGGGATCGTATTTTAAGAAATTGTAGGAAGCGCGAGTCCGGCGAACGGGACGAAAGCTGCGTGTGGCTGTTTCTAGTATCTCTCTCTCTCTCTCTCTCTCCTTCTCTTTCTCTCTTGCTTTTTCGCTTCCCGCTGTCTCTTCGCGGATCTTTCTTCGTCGCGTTTCACACCAGTCTCTCGTATAGAAATCGTGCGTGCTCCACGGGCGAGAGAAGCGCGGCTCGCGTGCGTACTCGCCGGTTGCGTGTGCGTCGCTCGCACGACGCGCCAGTGCGACTTGCGATTGCGGTCGAGACTTACCACCCTCAAGCTCGCGCGCAACATCACATCCTCGCGCACGGTTTTACTCTTTCTTTCTCTCTCGACGCACTCTCCCCAACTCGCTCTCCTTTAATCGTTGTCTTTATGAATAATAATCCCAAACACCATACGTGTCCAGTGAAATGAGAATGAACCTTACGAAAGCATCTTTGTCGTGATTATTTTTCAGATTTCTCTGGGAGAAAGCAATTTTGACAATCACGTCACCGGATCATCATCCGACTACCGAGACGACGAAGTTTCTTCACGACCGAAGTGCTTATGAAAGAAAACAAAACGAAAAAAAAAAAAAAACAAACAAAAAAAAACGAAGAAATCATCGAAGAAAGTGGGCCATTTCGATCGATTAGCATTGCAATCGTGAGTGCGTATGTGTGTGCGTGTTCGCGTGGGTGTATGAGTGCCTGGCAAGTGATATAACAACGCAGGAGAACAGTGAAAGAGTCGACGATCTTTGCGCGTTTTTCTTTAAATAGTTTTCATTTTCTTCTTCTGCGTCTTCTTCTACTGGATTCTCGAAATTGACGCCAAGACCGGACTAATTCAGTCAGCATTTCGTTACTTCGAGAGAGTACAAAACACACTACGCCGATGAAGATTTGGACCTTTTGCGAATTCTCGTAACCGTAGTTGCCCGAAATTCCGGGCCGCCCCTCCCCCCCCCCCCCCCCCGCCAAGTTTCCGCTGACCGATACGAGGAAAAGTACCGAGTCGAAGATTCCAAATCCACGCGAGAACGAGGACCAAAGGAAACGAGAAGAAAGAGGGGGGGAAAAAAAAAACGAGCCGAGATACACCCGGTGAGGACGAGAAACGACACACCACCGAAATCGCATCTTTCACCTCCTCCTCCCCCCCCCCCCGCCCTCCTCTCACCCGCCCCCCGCGCTACGGGAAACAAAAAAGAAACACTAGAAAAAATATGCGAAAAGTGGAATCGTGGAGAAGGCACTGGGTTTCGGGTGGGGTTGTGGTGTATTACGCACGATCACGGGGTCCCCGATGATGGCGGAGTCTGCCGATGACGAACCAACTCCGATCACAACTTGGCAAGGTCCCGCAGCGCCTCACGACTCCGTACTCGTAACTACGGAAGTGATTGACGACGCCACCGCTACGAGCAGCATCGTCGTGCACCAGTCACGTGGAGCTCCGGGGTGGTTGAGGCATTCCAACGAAATCATTGAATCTTGGAAGCTCCTCTATCTCGGTACATTAAATTAGCCTGCTGATTTAGATTAAGAAAGAATAGATATATAGGAAAGGAGAGAAAAAAGGAAGAGGTCGAGGCTGAAAAAGAAAGTAAAATTTTCAACGAGAACCTCCGTCAAGTGGGCCATAGCCAGACTCAATGCCCCAATGATATTCACGGTAGACTCTCCATTGGGATCTTATGAAAAGGATCGATCGAGCTGGTTTTCATTGCTGACCGATCGAGTATTATTGAATTTTCAGGGATCTAGATAATTTGTATCGCCCATTGAGAAAAGAATCTCTCGATCTTGATCTGAGGAAAAACGGTGAGCTTTTTCGTGGCTACAAACAGGCCCCGTTTCCATTGGTCGGTCTAGGAAGTTATAGTCCGTAGGCCGGGGGTTGTTGGGTCCACCACGGGGGCGGGGGTGGGTTTGCCCCTGCTTGTCTTCGTCGTCACTCTCCTGGGGCTGTTGGGTTACCGTATTGCCGGGGCGGCGGCGGCAACCGAAAACACGTCGTCGTTGTCGTCGTTGTTGCCGTCGTTCGGACGGTTTACGTCGTCGCCGCCGTCGCCGTCGCGTTATTACACCAATAACAACGACGTTACGAGCGCGACGACGAGAGCAATCGAACCTCGTAACAGCCCTCGTGGCTCTAACAACGCCAGAGCGATTGCCTCGCGCTCGTTGTTCCATGAGAACGGCGAAAGTGCCAGCGGTGCTGATTCATTGTTGGAATATTTGCAACTACGAAAACTGCTGAGGAACACCTCGGTCGGGGATAAAGAAGAGGAAGAAGCCGCGAGGTCGAGTTCTATCTTGAGAACGGGATCGATCGGTGATCCGTTGGTTATCTTTGGTAAGACGTCCTACTCCGCGTCCACGTATCCAGAGAGCACCGAGTATCGGGGCCAGGGTTATACGTCGAGAAGCGTCACAGACGTGACGGAAAACCTCCGGCGTCACAAGTCAAGTAATTCGCGGCGAGGACGACGAAGACGGAGACGAAAGAACGTCGATTGGGAAGGTGACATACGTAGGAAGCGGGAGGACAACGAAATTCGTCGGAACGGTATCGATCCGTCGAGACGCGAATCACTAATCTCCAGTACAGTCTGGAGAAAATCTTTGAACATCCCGCCAACGATTTACGATCCAAGAGACATCGTAAACGAGCCGAATGAGTCGACCAGAGTCGATGTCGATGTTGATGATAGAACCGGCGCTGCGTTGCCAACGAGCAAAGTGGCTATCATCGAGGACCGAGGAGGAAAGAAGACGACGAGGGACACCGAACAAGCCGCATTATCAAACGATAAGGAAAACAGTCCTCGCCTTTCGGAAAGCAATATCGAGAGGCTCGGGGTTGAGGTTTCGGGCTCGGCTAGGGACGCCTCGCTTATCAACGGACAAAACTATTTCACGAGTAAGGTGGCGGCTACGCGGGTCGTGAATAATCACAATAACGATAGTTACACTAATATTATTAATAACGTCAATAATCGTAATCGTAATCACCAGAGAAAGTATAAAAATAAGAACTCCAGCGGTTCCGTTAAGGAGGAAGGATCCTCGGAGACACAGCTAGAGCCCAACGAAGATGTTACGAGTTCTGCGGTAACCCCGTCAAGCCCGAGTGAACCCATTACTACGGAACTATCTTATGGCAACGATGAGAGTGCATTAGAGTGGAGGAAAAGTAGAAAAATTGCCGTGCCCATGACAGCGCGTTCTTATCCCCAAGGAGCGACGACGGGAGTGCCAGGACGTTCGAGAAAATGGCCGGAATTACCGGTCGTTGGTAACAGCACTGAAAAAACTACGGATCCGTTGGAAAGGCGGATCATTACATCCGCTGAAAAAACCAACGAGAGCGTCGTCGAGGCCATCAACGAAGATAAAAACGATACCGAGTCGACGCCAAGTGCCACGACTAATATCAACGCTACTACGGAAGAAACCTCGTCGACCAAGTCGCCATCACCGACTCAAGACACCTCTATGGAAGCACGTAAGTCCCATTATAATCGCTAATTTTCTGTTTCTCTCTATCGATGCTTGTTAGGCTCCTGAATGTACATTGCCAGTGACTCAAGTTGAATATTCGGCGTCAATACTCGGTGGCTTTACCGTTTGTCACGGAATGATGACTGGCATTTTTCAGAATATCGAAATTTCTAGTGCAAATAACAAAACCTCGGCCCGAAATTCAGTCTTTCGTCTCACCACCCGGTCTCACTTTACCCTTTCGTGCAGAACTTGGCGTGGCAGTGTCATTCGAAATGAAAGAAAATATGAAGGAAAGAAGAAAGGCGAGAAATAAAAAAGGAGCAGAGTTTTTCGTTGCTTCTCTTTCATGGTGCCTTTCACCAGGCGTATTTACAAGATCCGCGTTCGCGCCACAGCGTTTGGGCAGCAGGACCCCATAGCTTTAGTACCAAGAGCACGAAACCCGGGCTATTTTTAACTATTCGACGACGCAAAAGCACCTCGCTCCGCGTCCGAACAACGACCGTCACCTTCTCTTTCTTCAATCCTTCGCCTTTCGTCCTCGTCTTTCCCCTCGCACTCTTCCAATTCCTTCTCTCTTTCACTCCTCCCTCTTTCTACCTTTTTTACTTTCTTAGGCTCCCGTACTCCCAGTCGTCGATTTTTTCACTCGATTGCTTTCTCGTCCTTCTCCGAGGCTGCAAGGACGAGATTCTGGCGTGTCGCGATCCTCCAGCCTTTCGCGCGCCAACGTTTTTTTTTACCCAGCAAAAGAAACAAATGCGAGAAGACAGACTTTCGGAGTTTAGAATAATGCGGGGCAAGTTTATGCCTTAAGATATCGACCACGCTCGTCGTTTTCAACGTCAACTAAGACGAGAATGTAACACCGAGTCATTGCAGATCCCTGCAGAAACATTCAACAATTTGAATTAACGCTGATATCGATCGACACTTCTCCGAATCGTGGTCCATAAAAGTGACAACCAACAAAATCCACTTTCAAGCCCAACACTGCCAATTCCAGTTCTAATAGTTAAACTCTACTCACCAGCCTAATGGAAGTCCATGCAGATGCTACAGTGCCTTGACACTGAATATTAAGGAAGTTCATCTGGTATCGAGTTAGTGAAAAGAAAAATTATCGCGACTAGCGTAGTCGGTCCAGTGTTCTCAAGTTTTGCTCAATTACATCAATATTTTCTCACCCGTCCTTCATATTTTATTGCAAGTCCCTAGTGTGAGTTGCGTCGATCGGAAAACGTGGTCTCCGCGGTTTCAAAAAGCGCGCGGTTGCAACGTCGCTAGTCGCTATCGTGAAAGTCACGTATGAGTTAACCTGCCAATAATCAACATCAATTGCGAACTTTATATGGATTTAACGAAGCTGTAAACACATTCGTCACATATTTTTCCAGGACTTGTGGAAATTTCTGCAAGAACTGTTTGTCAATGCCTGCAAATTTTATACATAAAGACAGAAAAATCACTGATACCCGCAAGAGACCGTGTTAATTTGGGGAATCCGTTTTGATTTTTTGAAACGAAATCTTGACAGGACATTTTTTAAATTATTCGTCACTCTATTGAAATTTTTAAATCTAAATCTCTTTGTTCAATTCGACTACTGGACAAACTTCCTTAAAAGCTCCATAAGCTGTACGGGGAAGTTTGTAAAAATGCCCAGCAGCAGAGTTATATCATGCCCGAGATCGAGCGGTTTCCTTCACTTCTGCACGGTCGCATACGTTCCTAGTTCTTCCATGGGGTATGACCATGGCAGAGAAGAAACCGGTGGTTTCGGCCTCGAATAGCGTTTCGTTTGTTTGTCGAAGAAAATGGAGAAATTGGGCGATGAGATTTGGCGAGAAAATGGGGTTTGAGGATCTGTCTATGGAAGGTTAGGCTGCTGCACTCGGGAATTCCCGATGAATTCCCACGCGTGTCGTCAGGCTTCGCTGCAGTACCGATGAAGGGAAGAAGGCGTGGCTAGCGCGCTTAACCTCTGATCTTCGGGGAGGCTATGTCTTTTGGAGTATTTTACCGAAGAACGACCCGGCCGGTGTGTAACTGTAAAAATATAAAAAGTGGCGAGTTGTAAGTGTACAAAGTAACAAATTCCGAGCTTGAAAGTACGCAAACTTATTTCATTCCAAGTAACACGAATATCGAGCTCGGAATGAATGACGGGAATTTTTGTCGTTCCAAAGCCTCGCTCTTCCGTTTTTCGTATTCGTTTTATGTTTCCTGGAGATTCTCTCCGCTGTTTTCATTCCTGATTCCATTGTCTCCAGGATTTCAATAGATTTTTCTATGGTTTCAATAATCCTTCCATAAAATAGTAGATTGAAGATAAAATTGAAGTTGGGAATTTTCATGCGGTCTATCGATAACCAAACTTCTCAGCTCTTAGGAGGATCTCGTTGGTTTAAAATACAGAGGGAGCTCTGCTCGCTTCGTGACTTCGCGTATGATTCAGCCGGCTATTTTTTTCGCACACCGCGCTCTCGTCTCGGCCGGCGAGCTTGTTCGATGCCAGAGCCAGCATATTCTCTCTAGACCGTGAGCAGCGAGCATGCGAACGCGACTTGTACGTATACGCGCAGCACACATGCTCACGTATTCGTGAATTCGAGCTCATCAACCGCGGAGTGTATAACAACATAGAACCCCTCGCGAGAGGCTCATATACCTACGAGTTCTCTCGTCCTCCTTTTGCTTCTCATGACAGTCCTTAGTCAATGTTGCATGCCTCGACTTCTCCACGAGATTTAGTTAGCAGCTAAAAAGATAGGATTCCGAATGAATCAGAAACAAAAGTAGTAAGCGAATATTAATTTGGGATTAAATTCAGAGGAAACGAGAGTGAAGAAAAAGTGACGATGGGAAGCAACTGAGCTTCGAGGATGCGAATCACAGTTTGAAATTCCAATAGCTCGGTGGATACTCGATCGTGAAATTTCATTAGTTGGAATCGAAACCGAAATTCGTTTCGGCGTGATATCGAGAAATTTTACGGGTATTCGGGGGCTTCGAGGGACACGAATTTGCGAGACACCCCGTAGCTCGTGTCTCACGTGTTGAGATCTGGACGGATCCCAAATGAATGCGCGTGTGTATACGTTACCGGGCACAGGCAGGAGAGAGGGAGAGAGAGAGAGAGCGCGCGCGGGTCCGAGAGAGGAATGACTAAATGGCCTGACTAACCGGCCGGGCACTTCGAAACTCGGCCCTATTTTCGCCGTTCTCGAGAAAAGAAGTCACCCTCCCCACTCTCCTGGTGCTCGCTGCTCTGCTTCTCTCTCTCGCGGCAAGAATGAGAGAAAGAGAAAGATGGAAGAGGGATTAAAAAACGAGGAAAAAACAAACAAGAAATAGACGAGAATACGTACGCCTGCGAGACGAAAACGTAGATAAGCGGGGGGAGGGAGAGAGAGAGAGAGAGAGAGATTTTAGACGGATAGGAGGAACCCGAGGGTCGCGTACGCAGCATGCGTGCATGCGAATGTGCTTCTTGGCAGGGGCGGCCGTTGACACGTGCGAGGATCCTCCACGTGCTCTCAAGAATTCTTTTACTCCAAGCTACTTGTGTGCGTATTGGAACCGTCAGGTTCAAACGAGCTGAACGAGCCTTCGATCAAAATGACAAACGCCTTAAACCTCTACGAATCTCCGGAAGTTTGAGATTTCATCTTAACCGTCAAAGTTGAAACGATATCCCACGGTGCTCCTTCCGTTCAGCCCTAAAACTCGCAACAGTTTTATTTCGTAAAATTTATTGTTGTAAGAAAATCAATGAATTCGAACTGTCCTCTGTCGGTATCAAGTTGACACGCATCGTTCGATTTCCAAAGCGTTTCATCCCTGCGTATGAAAATCACGAACAATCTGAATCCCGTACACGTGTCTAATCCCATCACACTGTTCGAAAACAAAAGAGGGGGACGAGAGAGAGAGAGAGAGATGGCAAGTCGTAAAAGCGAGAAAAGGGAAAACAAGCGGGAGGGAAAAGGTGTGCAGAATGATGAAGAAGGGGCAGCTTGAACGAATGCGAATCGTGAGAGTTGTTAAAGGCGGAGGAAAAAAGATGGAGAAAGGGTTAACGTCCTTTCCGCATTTGCTCCTTTGGACGGAGTGTCGACGCGAGTGACGACGTTGATAATCCGCATCAAACATATTTTTCTCATCATCCTCGCCCTCATCGTCGCGCCATCGCTGTTTTCTCCTGCCCAGCATGCGCAGCGAGTTTTTCACTCTCAACGCTCTTCGCCTTCGCCGTTTATTCTCCGCACACTCGTTCGAGTGTCATTTACGAACGATGAGTCACGCTCTTCCAGGTGAATTTTAGTCCGCGTAGATGTTGTCGACACCCAAAGACGCAAGTTCAACCCTCGAATTACAATCCTTCGGGGATCGTCCTTCCTCTTATCAAGATGGCGGTTTAGGCTCCTGCGGATAAACTTACTGACTGGGATTAACGCATGCACAAAACCACACCGAGCACGATATCTCCGCTTCGTATACAAACTTATAACTTAGCTCGATGCTGTGCCACGTTTATTATTCATTCGTGAGTGAAATTTATATGCACCCTCTCCTCTCGTCCAACTTCTTCTTCGCCTCCTTAAGCGTCTTCTGCTTCTTCCCCCCCCCCCCTCTCACTCACTCTTTCTCTCTTTTTATTCTTAGCTTACAGAGAATGTTTATATACCTTTTGCAATTTACGATTCCGCGATAGTACCCGACGATTCCTTCGTTGCTTTCTCGTCTCTCCGAGCCTCCTCTCGAGCCGGCGGGTCCCTCCACCCCCTCGAGCGGGTGTCACACAAGCATTTCTTATTTCCCTCGCATTCAAAGTGCACCGTTCCCTCTCTCTTATCCAAAGAGTCAACATCATCATCGCCACATATCGCGGGGTGTGCGTGTACGAGTCTCTAACGAGCGTACCTTGCGTGGTTAATGCATCGATCGTTTCTTTCGCAGGATATAACCCGAGGTCGATGACCTCTGAGAGGATGACGCGTGGAAGGAAACTCGAGAGTGGTTTGCAGGACCAATTAGCAATGAAATCGTAAAGTTAACGTGAAAAAATGTTTTTAGGACGAGCGCTCGCTCCCAGAAGCGGAGAGACGATGAAACGATGTCTCGAATGTGCAGCGCAAATGGAAATGAAAATAAGATTGTGGAACCTGGTAAAATAATGAATAAGCTATGGGACTGGTGAACGGAGTTTGAAATTTCACTGCGTTTTGTCATGAATGAAATGATCAAGTGAACCCGATTTCCTCGCGTCTAAGGTTTCCCTCGATAATCCATTTGTCATAAAAATCATTTGGAGTATTCGCTCTCTTTTTGCTTCCTCTGAAGAAAGTCCCATTCCGTTTTTGTCCCGTAAGAAATGAAGTATCGAGTGATATTCCCGCTCACATATTTCATTTTCTTCGTAACTGGCTTACGCAGCTTCGGTTTCCGAGTTGACGCGCGGTACGGTTTGCACAAAGGAGTAGCGCGGATCGGGGACAGGCATCGTGAGCGATTGGCGTACGGGCAGGGAGTCAGAGAAGGCATAAAAAAGAGTGTACGAGAGCAGTATAGGTCAATGAGGAACGCGAAAGAGCGACAAAGAAACGGAAGGAGAGAATAAAAGCGAGAGAGAGAGAGAGAGAGAGAGAGCGAGAAGGAGTGAAAAACGTAGAGAAGAGATGAGGAGAAAGGGAGATGCGAAAGGGCGCGGTGACGATGTAGGGAGGAAAGAGAGTGCTGGAGCAATACAGAGGGGGCGCGAGCGAAAGGGCTTGGTCTCCATGGCAACGCCGGGGAATATAACGCTGGTTGACTGGTAGGGTGCCTCGAGTTTTTTCCTTCCTTTATCTTTTTTCTTTTTTTTCACGACTTGGACGATTGCCGTAGGGTCGGAACTCTAAAAATCGTTACACAGACCTAGATACTCTCGGTCTTTTACTTCTACATATATACAATCTGCCTCATTCTCTCTGGCATAAGCGCAACCCCCTCTTGTATTTCTACCATTGGGCTGTGAGTCTCTTTTGCCACTATAGCATCGAGCCATGCGTAGACGTAACCCCTTTTTCCATAAATCGACTATTACACAAGAAAAAGGTCGTAAAAGCTCGAAAAACTCTCGCTCAAATACCATTCCCCGCGCCCTTCTGTGCCCAAGAGCATCGACACATTACACTTTACTTCACTCACAAACCACTTCTTCCACTTCTTGACGCTACACACAGTTTCTCTCGATTTACCAGCAATACTTCGAGCCGACACGCGCTCGAGAGAACCTCCGACTCGTTGCTCTCGTGCATGCCCCTGTCTCTTATTTATTCTCTGTTACCAGAATCAATCCCTCGCTCTCTTCTCCTCCCAGTGAAGAGGCACACTCTTTCGTAGCTGTAACCATGAAGAGAGGAAAAAATGGAGCCCTGGGCCTTTGGAGTTATCGCTTAATAGCTCGAGATTGTGAAAATATGGGAGGAAAGAAAATAGTAGAGAAATGTGACTCCTCCTCGCGCCCACTGGATTTCATTTCGTGTGAATCCAGCAGGATTTCGATCTCGCAATGGTGAAACACAAACGATTATTTTCTTTACCATAAAGTGGGCGGTTTTAGTCGAAACATGTTTCAAAGACACGTTGACCTTTTCGTATTTGAATGAATTTTATTAGCCACCGGAAGCTCAAAAAAAAAAATAAACAAACAAAAGGAAACGCTGAAACTGCAGGGAGATTTTTTTATTTCTCCGAGTGTGAAGAAAGCCTGCGCAAAGGGATCGCGGACTAAAACGTCCGAGAATGCGGTTAAGGAGGTTGCCAGGCACCGTTGAACGGGGGTAGTATTTGCACAGCCCTTGCGAGCTCGTCATCCTCCGCGTCGCCGTAGCCGTCATCGTCAAATTGTGCTGTAGGGACGTTGCGGACTCATCGTGCAGCAACCCCCGTCATCCGCCTTAGGCAGATGAAGCTGCGGGTGAAAGGGGTCGTCGATCCACCCCTCGCATTTATGCGCACACACACGCGCGCCCGGTCTCTCCTCTGCTCCGCGTGCATGTGCGCAAAACCCTTTTTCTTGACTCTCTCGGAACTCACCCCTTCGGCAAAGCTTCTCGGGGGTGTCGAGAGCAGAGTATCGACTGACTGACGCGCAAGTTAACCCTTTGACTCGTGCTGTAAAAAATATCTCTTGCACGTACGCGCGAGGACGTTTTGCCGTTACAAAATCATAAATTACAACGTCACCCCTGTAACGAACCTTCGAGCGTTTTTATTCTCATCTTACAACGACTTACGAGCAATCCATCGACATAAAATTTCGATTTTTTTCAAACGCAGTATTTTATCCCGAAAATACTCTCGTCAAACGATGCTCCGAGACGATGCCCCGCGACGCGCGTTTTTCTTCTTTCCTAGCACAACGAATGTTGCGACTCCGAAGCAGTAAACTAAATAATGTGACGATCTCCCAGTTATTTTTTCACATTTTTTTCTCCCTTTCTCTTCATACGCCACAGAGAAATAATATGGCCGTTTCAGAACAGGATATTTTCTTATTTCACTAATCAAATTATCGACTACCGGTTTTCTCGACGATTGTCAGGGAAGCATTTTGTTCGTGACGGCCGCTCACAAGAAACTGTCGGATCGACAACTCGTTCATCCGAGACTAAACGGAACGGACGTTCCCGACGACGAGTATGGACAAATCCCCTCGGTCTCGTATAAGGGTGTTATCGACGAACTCGAGCCACTGTGTTCTTACACACGGACGCTCTAATAGCAAGACTCTATGTACGTTTCTACATACTCTTAAGGGGCTAATACCTACATATGTACGACTTGTCCATGTACATGCACTCTCCGCGAGTATATTACGTTTCAAATCCGCATGTGCACGGGCTCGTCGAGTCTGAATCGACGAATCCTTGATTCAGCCTCTGCGTGGAAAATAAAATAGAAAATAAATTTTTGTGAAAACATTTTTCTATCTCGGGTCGACTCGTCGTGGTTTCCGAATTTTTTTTAATGTTCCGAGTTATTCGTCTCGAGAATATCGACTCGCAGTTTTTTTTAGGAGCACGAAAATATTTCAGACGATAATAAAAGATTGAAAACTAAAAGCCTCCGATCTTCGTCGGCTCAGAAAATTATCCATTTAGAAAATCAAATGCGAAACGAGTCCCCAACGAAGCAACCGTCTTCGCAAGGTTTCATACAAAATTCTTCGACTTTTGTTTCATCGAAAAATTTCTAAAATGTCAGGGATCCGCGTCCTCGAATCGATTCTCTTCGTCGAGAATATTAGGAGTGAAAAAATGCTTCGTAAGCTCTATAAATCGGTAAAATTGTTAAGTACGATGTTGAAAATCAGACGAGGAATCATGCGAGGAAAAAAAATCATTTGAAAATTGATCGAAGCGTCTACAATCCCATGTTTCTTAGCTATACTCGTAGAAATAATAGTACGAAAAAAAACTACACGGATCCCGAGGTTGTGAGCGAGCGATGAAAAAAAAGTGCGGAATGCCGCATCGAGAGGGACGAACACGTGTTGATTTGGAGTGGACTGACTCATATAGGAATAAAGCGAGAGATATATAAGGCGTGAATAAAAACAAAAAAAAAAGTAGAGGAAGAAATATCGTACGTGAGTGTGCGTCTGTGATGGAGGAACCGAAGGAGATCGGCCAAGAAGCGTGTCGACACGATTTCCCAGACGGGTAGATATTTAGTCCGATTATTGTTTTGCCGATACGGATTCCTCGGTCGGCATTGGCGCGTGAGAGCTCCGTCTGACCTCGTGCGTCTGGAACTCCTTGACGGTCGACATGACACGCGCGGCGTTTTCGCTCTCTCCAATCTCTTCTTCTTTTTCTCCGATCCGAGAGCGATGTGATAGCTCTGTTTTCGGTTTATGCTTCCTCACAATCGTATCTCGCATCAATTCGATTTTCCGTGAAATAAAAATCAAGCGAACCGCGCCAATGGCTTCGTTCGGTACGCGGACTGTCGGAACCGCAATAACCGACGTGCTGCGCGAGGCATTCACGATCACGTTTTTCCTTCGTCGACCCTTAATGAGTGTTAAAACATAAATAATTCTTATGATTATTGCGCCCGGAACGTTCCGGAAAAATCCGCTTTTGTCTTGGCGTTTTCCGATGCGAATTCTTCGGGAGCTTCATTATCGGGTTGAGGAACTCGAAAATCGATTGTTCGCTGTTCATTGAGGCCTGCGGCAAGTACCGCTCCCGTTTCACTCGATTTCTGGTTCGAGCCGAATGCATTGGATGAGCGTAGTTTTCGCGCGTTTGCAATTGATTCGTGTTGTCGATGAGAGCGTCGGTTGACTAAAACGTGCGTGAATTCGGTGATTCCCTCGGAACCTCGGCGCCAAATTTTACTTTCGTTCTCCCAAAATTATAACGATACAAATAAAGAAAAGAAAAGTCTCTCGAATAACGAGTAATCGCAATGCTGGAAATACCGAAATTGCGATATGTTTAAACGCGAACGAACGTCGCTATTACTTATCGCGAGTGTGCAACACAACAAATTCACTTAATTGCTGTATCGTAGCTGAAAAAATAATTGGGCGCACACGCCTATTTTGGCAATGAATCGAGGGAGAAGCAGCAAAATAAAGAAGCCAATTAAACATAAGGAAAATCTCGTGCATTACGTAAATGATGACTGTTCCCTGTGGTGCTAGGATACGTCGATGTGTGCATGTCGGAATCGACATCCACAGGCTCAAGCTGGATTACACACCTGTAACTTCTTAAGCAATTATTCAAACTCCGCAGACAGTCATTATTATTATTAGACTCCTTGTAATTATTCATAGTCTCGCTCTGTCGAGCTCCGACTCCGGCTGCTTCTCTCGGTACATATATTATGGGCTAAGAAACTCTTCCATCTTTATCTTCATCTCGGCTTCTCTCTCTCTCTCTCTCTCTCGTTCTCTTTCTTTGTCTCGGTCGCTCTCTAGCTCTGAAACGTGCTGGAGCGATCGATCCTAAGTTTACTTACGTAGGTCGTTACGTTCGCTCGTTATGTATCCACGTACGTTTTTGCATGTGTGCTTTTCTACGTGTGTGTCACCGTGTGCGCGTACGTGTGTGGAGTAGCTGCAGTAGCAGTGGCTAGGATTGTGGCAAAATGTAGGACACGAGATGGGCGAGTCCCGCAGTGCACTCGGTGCACTCAGGGAGAATTGTTACATAGCTACAACGAGACTCGTCGGCGCACCCCTGTATGTGCTCGACTCTCTTGCCTTTCTACTCCGCGTTCCTCTCCTCTTTTGTCAAAAGCAGAGCGCGGCGAGAGGGAGAGGGAAAATACAGTTGTTATGTACACCCAGGAGACTGGAGCTCTTCGATTTTTCTCTCCCCTCGTTATTGAGGTAGTCTCGCAGGGTTGCTTAAACGAGCAAATCGATGCAGGCGTCGTAGCCATATCGATTTTGATCGCTCATATCAAATCACGTCGATTCATCAAACGTATTCGAGAGGAAAGAAAGCTGCCGCGCGTCAACGTCAGGGATGGGGCGAGTACTTTCATTTTTCTCGATGATCGTCGAATTCACTTTTAACGGCGTTCATTATGAAATATTTCTCGGACGTGATCGGACGCGATCGAATGTTTTTCGGTATCGCTTCAATTGCGCGCGGTCACGACGGAATAACTTGGCTCTCGCATTTTATCCAAAATATTCTCGCGGGCCGACTACGAAACGTTGCTGCCTATCCAGGTACGTTCCTGCTCCAACATATGAATTCAAAAAAACACCTGACACGAGCTAAATTATGCAGACAATTATTTTTCGTTGAGGCAGAATATTCCATGGACGAGTGAATTCTTCACGAGGATTCAAATATGTATTTCAATTTTGGCGAGCCTCGTGTCATTTTCACAAAACGTCACGCGCCGCTCGCAGTTTCTCCTGGCGACCCGTGTCACATGTCACAGGAAAATGACGAAGTGAACTCCCCAATTTCTGTGTGTCGTAAACAAAAAAATAAAAATAAAAAAAAAACCCCGAAAAGAGTAATAAATACAATTTCACACTCTCGTCCCCTGCCTTTCAGTGTTTGTAATTTCGAGAATTATATACCAAAACCTCATCAACTGACGATCCAGAAAATAAACAGTTGAAAAAATACGAAAACGAATGATTTGATGAAATAGAACGGTGTTCTAAGGTCCATGATAATTGGCACACTGCACTGTCAAAAAAAAAAAACTAAAAGCAAGTGCTCCAGCAGCTTAAAACGCAATTGGAACTGTGAGAGCGATGCAAAAGCGTGTAAACAAGGTTCCAAATGAATGAAAAACAAGACTCGTGTCCATTGACACGAAAAAAAGATTGAAAAATGGCAATTGGTCGATTAAAAGGAAAACGAGAAAAAAGGAGTCGACTCGAAGGTAGCTATCGACTCGACAAAAGAACGATAGAAATGTGAAATGAAGCGATTGAACGTTGGTACGAAGAAAGGAAGGAAGGCAGCGAGGCAGCGGGAAAGCCAACATTTATGACGTGTACGTGAAAGCATGGAACACACATTTGTCTATACGAGGTCGTTCGAGTGCTGGTGGTACAGGCAGAGAGGGATGTGCGAGGGATGCTGTGTGGGACGACACTGAGCAACGGAGAGTGCTGGTTGAAAAGAGGAGAAATCCAGGAATGAGGAGAAGCTTAGCATTACCGAGGGCGAGTGCGATGAGAGGGAAGCGAGGCGAAGAGAGAAAAAGAGAGGACGAGGGGAAGGGTGGAGAGAGGGAGGGTAGGCGCATCAGGGTAGGCTCTGGATACAGACGGAGGGAAATGGTGCCAAGTGCACGGGAGTATACTGGGGCATCGACCAGTGGCAACGCGAACGCACACTGCGAGGGAGAGCAGTGCCTCATCGCAAAAACGTATCGCATATCGGGGTGCGTCATCGCCCCACAAAATACCGAAAGACCAGATTTCCCTGACAATTCTGAGGAAAAAGAGTCTTTCCTCGTGGATTCCTTGGCTCATCCGAAGCCCTGTTTACATCATCGTTCGCATCGAGCGCGATCAAAAATATTTAATAACACGAAGAAAAAGGTATTCGAATCAGCGAATTCGAGCTCCCCGCAACAATCAAAGCGCCTCATATTTCTCAAGCCTGACGCACCACCACAAAAAAACAAGACCTCCAATCTCTTTCACATGCCGAAACAACCCCGGACAAGCAAGTCTTTTCAAATCGTGGGCTCGTTCCAGCGGAGGAGGAAAAAAGTAAAAAAATGATGGTCCCGAACGGTCAGACTCGCGGCTATACTTTGTCGAAAATGTTCCGCCCGTTCACCTCCGAAATGCGGATTTATAAAAATATATGTATCGACGCCAAGTACAAAAGTACCGGGTCACAGGTCGCGCACACGCCATCCGGTCACTGAACTCTGTACTTTTGTACGTCTAGCAAATATATATCCGAAAAGCGCTGCGTTCCTGCTCGAAAAAAGAACGCTCCTAATAATATACGGTGAGAACGTATACATTTTTATACACACGCACACACTCGCGTGAGCGATCTCGCGTACGTGTGTACACTTAAATCCACCGTATGTATAACGGTGTGACAGGAGAAAAATAAAAATGAAAATCGTCTGGCAAGAGAGCCTGCGAAACGAGAGAAACACGCGCATATAACTTTTCGACTCACGAAATTCCGGGAGAACACACGAGCCGAGAGGATTTCTTTACGCGCTCAGAATTCTCAAATCAAAAACGAAATTCTTGGCAAGGAACTGACTACGCGAAGACCGCTATCGAATCTGCTCCCTCGCGAGCCCCTCGCGCTATACACCCGCCGCATCTATTTACATCTTTTCGTATATGTATTCGTATGTATTTTTTTAACACACTTTTAATTTGTATATACACGTGTTAAATGTATAATATAATACAGATATTTGTATATGTATAGCGTATAAGCGAGATGAGAAATGTTGGGAATCATAAAAATAACTGTCGCTGAGACTCACGTGTGACATAAGTGGTACATATTTTTGGAATGTCCCTTGCCAACGAGAGTCCGTAAAGTAGTGTCGATCTCGCTTTTTTTCATTTATCTCCGTTTGTTTGTTTCTCCTTCCTCTTCTTCATTCTTCCTTCTTTTTTATCATCCGCTGAATATTGTGGTTGTTTTCAATCGCGCGTCTTTGCGAGCAGACAATAAAAATCGTGAGTGATCGAATTTTGGGAATTCTTTCGCCCCGGCTCTCCCCCGCCAGCTCGCCTTCTCTTCGGCATTCTTTTCGCAATTATAGGCCCTGGCTGTGAGGCTTTTCGTTCACAAACTCACGTACGGTCCTCGAGTGTGGCGAATTCGAATATCGGGGTGAGGCGAACGCGCACATTTTGACGTCACTTTTCTCGGCTTTTCATCATTAAAGTCCATTCAAGTTGATCAAGCTTCGACGGTTACGTACGTCCATCGGACCTCGAACTAGCAATCGAAATGCTTGGCCAAAATAATTGCTCGTCGTCGCGCAGAACGGGATAGAAAATTTGTGAAATCTCGCAGAGAAAAGCGCACGCAGCAACGATCGCATCGGCCATCTCTTTGCCTTGATTTTTATCAAACGACGAGATATTTTCAACCCCAAAATACTATAATAAAGGCAAAAAATCGATAACTCATTTCAGTTCCACTCGTAAATGATTTCCCGAGTATTTTCCTCTGGGCAGGTCCGTTTCGAGTCGGCCTGATTACGATAATAACTGCAAACTTGAATTCAACGTTGACTTTCATTGAATATCGACTAAAATACATCGTTGATCATAAAATTTGTTCTCTAACCTGATTAGATTCCTCATCGAATATTTACAGCCGCACCATTCAGAGCACCGTTGCTCAAGTCAGAAGTAGCGTAAGCGTAACGAAAAACAGTGACTTCAGTTTGGAAATTTCGCTCTGAACTTGAATTTCCGAAAATATAGCGAATTAACTTTATTTACGTTAAAACGATATGTTCTTCGAGCGAATCTCACTATGTCAACGCCCCCAAAAAGTTCGACTCTTCGAAAAAGTCAAAAAAACGCCTAAACTCTTTGCCCCTTGAATCTCGAGGAGTTTTTTTGTCCCGTGAAAAGAATCCTCTCGATGTACTGCGTGAGCGAATAAGCGGGACTCGGCCCGGAAGGAGAATCGCATATATGATTTTCGCCACCGAAAAACCCGACGTGCTGGAGGCCAGAACGACGGAGAGAATAATTGTGGAACAACGTCAGAGTCACGAGCAAATTGAAAAATGTGGAGTTTTGATTTTCGGAAGGCGAGAGAAGGGAGGATCCCGGGGGAGCAGGGGGCGAGTCTCGTTTACCGAGCTGCGCGGAGTGCAATTCTGCGAGTGACCGCCGTTAGACCGTTACTCCCTAATTCACGGACTCGTTGGCGTGCGTGATTCCGCGTGGAATGCGCCAGTACGTGAGCGAATGCGTCAAAACGTGATGTATATGTACGGAGAGTGAGAAGAAGATGCTCTCGTAAGAGTCGAGCGAGAGAGGGAGGGACGAAAAAAGAGACAGAGATAGAGCGAGAAGGAAAGAGAGAAAGTTTAGCAAGATAGTAAGGCGCGTGCGCAACTGAACGCCTATCCGTCGTCTGTATGCATCTTATTCATATACATATGTTCGCTCACAAATACATGTAATTATATGCAAGCACATAGATTTATATTGGTACGTACATGCGCGTATGTTTGTATGGGTAAACTCCGGGTGTGGTGGTATATAAAGTCGGTTCTCGGGTGTCTGCGTCTAGCCTGCGTCTGGCATCGCGAGATCCTTGAATGAACGACTATTTTTAAAGGGTTCAACGGATAAACTACGCCGCTGCCAGTGACGAGAGAGAATAAGAGAGGGAGCGAGCGCAGCAGACGACAACGCGAGAGTTGCTCGGGAAGCGTAAGGGGGGTGGATGAAAGAAGGGAGGAGGAGAAAAAGACCGTGATGGAATTTGGCAGTGAGTGCCAAACTCGAGATTGCACTCGCCAGAGATCCTTTTTTCTTTTCACTGGAAAATATCCCCCTGCGCGGGAGCCTATATACTCTATTTAACGCGCGGTTGAGCTCCAGCTTTTATGGGGAGCTGCGTGCAACGTGATGGAATATTTGACCCTGAAAATCGAGAGATTCGTTTCATTGGCCCTAAATCCTCAGGATTTTAACACATTTTTCAAATTTTTCGTCAAGTATTTACTATTTTTATAAAAAACATTCGGTGCACCTGAAACTTTGGGTGCCCCGTGAAGCCTCTTTTTGCGGGGCTTCGAAACCTGTCGAAAAACTTTTTTTCGAGTCTTCTCTCATCACGGATCTCGACATCGTGTGAAAATGTTTTTTTACTATTCACAAATTTGTTCAACTCACTGCGTATTTCGTTACCACCGTTCCCTTCGTCCTCAATCCCTCAAATTTCGGATCCGCTACCTCGAAAATAAGCCTGTTTGCCACAGCAGGTGCAATTCTCTCGACGACTCGTCCTTTGTGCCGCATAAAAAACCTGAAAAAGCGAGACATTTTTTCGTAAACAGCTTTAAAAATAGAGACGATTATCGCGAAACGCGCATGGTGTCCTTTGTGCCCTCCAAAATCCGCATATTCGCCGGGCATAATTAAGAGAGCAATGCAGTCTCTGATCTCTTGCTCTCTCGCTCGCCCCGCAGCATCGTACGATGCGATATTAAAGGGCGTTTGATAAATCGTCGTTAGAAAGAGCGGACACGATGCTCTGTTGCAGCGAGCTGCACACGTTGCGCGCGGAGCAATGTTGCTGGACTATGTTTAACGTACGTATATGTGACTCTCGAGAGTGCGACTCTCCCCAGGTTCGTTGCGGTGCGTTGCAACAGAGCGGAAGCCTGCAATGTGGCCTGCTCGTAATTCAGCGTTCATTGCGCGCCGATCGTTTCGCTCTCGCGGCTCTCTCTCTCTCTCTGTGGTATGGAACGCGTCGAACAAGACCAAATGCCTGTGGCCTGTGAACACGAGGTATGTATCCCTCGTTTTGCCGTCCGCATTAACGCGGGCTCCTCCACTTCGTTCCGAGCTCTTTCCGACGAGTGGAGAGAGCGGCTGGGCAATCTGCGAAGCGCTATTTTCCAATTTTTGAAATCGTTGCTGCCGCCTTCGTAGCGAGATGTCAAAAAAAGTCGAGGCAGTTTTTTTTCGTTGGAGAAGAGCATCGAGCGATCGTCGACTCAATATAGACGAGCCGAGTTCGGTAGCTAAAAACGGACCGCCGGGTCTTCGAATCCTAGAAAAAATGAAGTTTCCGCCCCCGCGATTCCCAGCAGCCCGCGGCACCGATGCCCGAGCGATCTGCGTATACGAGACTCTAGCCAAACGATGCGTTTAGCACAAGGTGCGAGGAAACCTCGACGACGAGTCGAGCTGCGATGAAAAAGGAGGAAACGCGAAGGAGAAAAGGACGGTGAAGATGATGCGGGTGCGTTGTTTGTCTCGGTGGCTCGCGCGAATGCGCTAAAAGCACGAGCGCTACGAGCAACTTATTCGTCTTATTTGTTGTCCCCGCTTCTCTAGTCTCTTCGTGCTCGTTTCTGGCGCATGCGCACGCCGGACCTTGAGCCACTATTACCAGCTGTTTATACCGTGATGTAATCGTATATCCTAGAGCGTCTGAGCGAACGTGATGCACTCTAGGCCCGTGCAAATGTGCACACCGGCGGAGCGAGCGTGAGAGGAGGGTTCGCGTCGCTGCGACCGCGCGAGAAAAACAAGCGCGCTCGCGCAACACGAGAATGACTCGGGGATGCGTTCGTGTGCGAGAGCTGCAACGATGAGGCTAAAAAGAAAGGTAAACGAGAGATAAAAAGAGAGGGGGCGATGCTGCTGCGGAGCAGGCCATGCGTCGTAAATAATGCTCGCGCATGGAAATTTCTTTGTGTCTATGCGTGTGTGCATGCGCTTTTATACACAAATATGCAATATTGCGTGCAGCCCAGGTACATCCAAATAATTTATTATGAAAAACCCCGTGCGTTGTGCCCTCGATGCTCCCACCGGGACGGAACGAGAGGGCGTGCGACAAACAACGGACACACGCGTGCCCTCGTACACTCAACTGCTGATATTTGTATGTTTAAAAGCCCTTAATTATATCTGCGACTCGCACTGTTTTCTCGCCCGCATGTTCCACGAGGGGCTGGGAACTCCTCGTTACCTGCTTCTCCGTATATTAAAGTCGCGACAAATCACGAGCAACGTTAATTCCCGAGGAAATGGAAGAAAAAACAGTTTTTCTCTCGTGGAATCGAAAGCCTTTTCACCGACTTTTGACTCTTTCTCGAGCCTGGCCAGAATGTATATTGCGAAAGAACTTGTCGCAGCGTATTCGCGCTCGATAAAATATTTCTCGGCATGAAAGCGAATTTTAAAACGGAGAGAAGAAACTCAGCCGAAGTAGCTTCGATTGCGATCGGCCGCGAGAAACCTTTTCTCTTATTTTCAAACGTATATACTTTAATGCACACGCGTATTCTTACATGCATAAAAATGAAGGCGCATATATTCGGATACGTAGACGGGGAACGATTAAATCAAGTTTATATATATGAATACGAGTTGAGAATATCGCCGTGAATATCGCGGGGGTTGACATAGCCATGCTATACTGGATAACTGCATTTGCAAAGGTCTCGAAAACGATCGTGGAACACGAGACGAGAGAGATGTTCGTGCGTCTCCTGGGGTCGGAGAACTGTTCTCGGTGCAGGCTCAACCGAGAGCAGGCATGCAAGCGCAGGGAGACACTTTATATACGTATAATAAAGTACACGTACATGTACGTACAGGGGGCTCCAAAGTTTCTGAGGAAGAACGATCGTCCAATCCCGTTCTATCGTCGAGTCGATTCTTACATTTATTTTATATCTTTTTTCTATTTTTTCAATCGATTATTTCGAGAGTTTCGTTCGATTGCGAGGCGCTTCTCGAAAGATTCACCTGCTCGCGAAAAAATGAAATTTTCATTTCCTCTCGTGCACGTTTTCGTACTCGAATTTTTCGAATAATTTAATGGCGGCTAATTCCAAGGAAATCGATGCATTTCTGGTGCTGGCCTCGCGGGATTCCAACAGCAGCTGAAAATTTATTCGAGATAAATGTACCGGAAGTGCGGAGTTCAGGGAGAGTCGAAAAACTCCGTTGCACGTATTCGGCTGGATTCGAGACTCGACTTTCATGATTCCATGAAATTTTGAACGGTCCTGTACGAGTTTACATTCGTATTGTACGTACCGTGTCTGAAACGCAATGCTCGAAGCGCAATTGGTCCCCCATACAGATCACGAGAGAGGTGAACGTACTCGTAAGATTCGAGCGACATTGTGTTCGTGTTTGGAAACGTCGACGACGTCAATGACGAAGAGGAGAGAAGAAGGAGGAGGCGAGGATGGAGAAGAAGAGAAAGCAAGCGAACTATATTAAACTGGAAGGAAAAAATAATCTCACGACGAATGTTCTCGCGTATTAATCCCACGCGTTCGGGCACTAAAAAAAGTGAGGAGTAAAAGAATCTTGCAAACACTACGTAAACATAGAATTTGTACGTAGCATGAAATTCGTATTCCTCGACCTCGCTCGCTCCTGGCTCCGAATCTCACGTTTCTCCCTTCTCGTACCCACATGCGGATACATCCACGTATACATTTTATACTTTCTCGCATATCGCGCACGCACGCACACGTCGAGTATCAACGAAACGAGGCAGCCCCGAATTTTCATATGGATCAAAAATTCACTCTCCATTCCCACGCCCCCAAATTGGCAATGTTGCGGGTACAAAAAAAGCAAGATCCTTCAACTATATCCAATTTGTTTTGCCAGTCGAAAAGGTTTTAATAAACTTTTTTCCAAGCCAGGCGCCTCTCGCGATTGAATGTAAAAAATGTTACGTGATCTTTTTTTCTGCAATATTTTGTGAGTGTTGGCTCGTTTTTGAGGCGAAATGGCGAAACGATTATAAAAAATTGATTAAAGTTCGATCGATCTCGCCGTCGAAGGTTTGAGCAATTCCGCATCGGTCGCTATACATACACAGTCGAGCGCGCAGACTTATTTTAATATTTTATGAATGCGCTCGTTTGCGTGAAAAGTGGAGCAATGTCAGCAGCACTCACGCGACAGATTGGAATGAAAAAATATATTTCCAGAGCGATAAATAAAAGTGGCGACTGAAGGAGCGACTCCTCGACGGAGAGTCGGTGCTTCGCCTATAAAATAACTAGACGATAATTTCAATGCTCCTTCAGTCCGCGACACACAAGAAACGATCTTTCGAAACGCGACGACGAATGCCACGAGGTCAAAGTCTGGCGCTGCACCGACGCGAGACACCGTCTGATTTATTCGTCGAAGGAAGCGAGAGCGGGGGACGATCCCAGCGAAAGAAAAGGAAAGAGAAACGGTAAAAGAAAAGGATCGAACGAAAAATCCCCTTCTCCGCAAACGATAATCGAAGTTGAGAGACCTTCCTGGCTCACGAATTCACCAAATTTATTTGGCACGTCGAGTGTGCGCTACGAGACGCGAGACGCGCTCGTGTACGTAATAACGGCGCTCCCGCGACGTCCGCTCTTTCCATCCGCGTCTCTGGTTCGTTGGCCCGTCCATTGTTGAACCTTCCCAATGTCCGAACGGTGACGAGAGACTCGCGCTGGGACTTTGATCCAAAACCCATCGACTAAACGCACATAAGTCATTCTCGACGAGTCAATGACACATTTCCTATGCTAGTTTATACGTTTCTCTTATTCAAGGTACGAACCTCGAGTTTGCTCGTCGCCGCACGAGACAAAACGATCGCGATGGCGTTTTTTTTTCACTTTGCTATAGACACAGAGACACCGTTCGAACGAGGATCGTTCGAGCGGCGGGAAAACTGTCGGGGAATCGTAACAACTCGAGAGTTCTGATCCGAAATTCGAGCTTATCGATTAATTTACATTTCAAAATTTCGATTTAACCGAAATTCAGATTTTTCTGGCATTCTAAGTTTCGCCGCCTCGCAGACACTCCGAAATTGATGTTCCTCGCGACTTCGCGAGAGTAAACCAATATTTCTGTTCGAACGAGCCGAGGCGACGTCAAAGATCCATCATCCGCTCGTTGAGCTCGCGAGCTCCGTCGATTATCGCCGGTTAATTTACATTTCCGAATAATTCCGAATAATAATCGTAGCCACGCATCGGCGGGGGACGTAAAAGTAACATGAAATTAAGGCCACGCGAAAGTGTCAATAGATGCGCGAAGGACGCGTCATTCATCAGAAAACGCGTGTGTCTAACCCGCCGCGCGCGCACTCTTTCGTCATAGTTACGTAAATGCCGAGCTCACGCACTCGTCGCGGTATTTGCATTTCCAAATAAACTCAGGAATCGCATTCATTCGAGCGTAGCGAGAGCTTTCTCGAGGCTCGCACTCTGCCGATCGATGAAGCTCCCTCGTTTTCGTCGATCTCATTCCAAATATTGAGAGACAAAAAAGTACAAATCAAACATTTCTTTTGACGACCACCTGATATGATAACGCAGCGAATTTATTTATACTTTATAAATTACACCGACTCCCGTATCACGCTCCGCTTACTCCACGTTTTCCCTCCGCCCTCTCATCGCCTCAACGAGGTCACGAATACTCCAACAAATCATTATTTATTTTCCTCGTTTTACGTAATAATAACAAGAAGCAATTTCGTAAGAGCGACTCCTTCCGAAAAAGTATTGATTCTCGGATCGGCGGTGTTGCATCATTCAAATCGGTGACCGCGCGGCCGGAAACGATTGTAAGATCACGAAATAACGAAAGAATTTTTTGCGGGTTTGTTTTTAGGCAAAATCAGAGTTTGACTCTCGTGCTTCCAGCAATACTTTCCCTGGTGAAAATCAGCGGATTGCTAATTTCGTCTTCACACTTTTCGGACTCGCTTCCAGGCAGGGAACTCGAGCTGTAAAATCCTCGCCGAGAGTCTTAAACCGTGGGTTTTTAGCGTTTTCTTTTCAACAGCGCGCGATGCATCTCCTCGGTATTCAGGCGAAGGTCGTGCAAGCGCCACAGCATCGCACGAAAATGTCAATGCCGGAGAGTGTTATTTCGAATTTCGTGACCCAGGGGACGAGTCGTTCCACACGCTTACGGGAATAATTCGATTGCAAAGTGAGCATCGAATCGATCATGGAGCTGACAGAGCAGGCGAAAGTCTCGAGACTGTTATAGACGCGAAAAACGAGTGTCGATCGAAGTCCTCGTCGTTTGAAACTGCGTATAGAAAGGAAGATGGAAAATCATTTTTTTCAATTATTAAGTTGACACGCGAAAAGTCGAATCGATTTTTAATTATTCCTCCTCTGCTCCCGGGGCGAGCGTGAATCGAGTTTTTATTTATCGCTGGCTTAAATTTATGCCACGTGTAAGAATGCGTGAATAATCCGGTGGCTCAAAATGAATAATACGAAAGATATGAAACGGCGATACGAAGGAAGAAAAATGGCCTCGCGATTTTACGAGATTCCGACACAAAATGTACAACGAAAAGATCGTTACACTTGAGAATCGCGTCCTTCGTCGATGGAGGTTGAGCCCGGAGGCCCGTGCCCGCATGAAGCCTGCGACCGAAATCCACGATCCAAGCTTTTCAACTCGGATTCACTTTCACGGTGCAGCAACAAAAAAAAACGAAATTCGCACGGAGGGCGTGATTGGGAGGACCGAAGCAGCGATCGGATCCGATTTCTGTGCTCGTAATAATCATTCGCCCTCGCGTGCAAGGCGCGTAGGCGTCAAGAGGCAACTCGCCGTGCGAGTCGAGTGCTCGGGAATTAACGGGACGTAACTGAGATCGATTAGTCGCGATCTCGTTCCCGCATTCGCGAGTCTCTTCCGGGCGACGTGTATCACGATTATGAAGAAAACGTGCTCGCCGCAATCTCCCTCGCGCGCGCCTTCGCCCCGTGCATGCGCTCGCTTATTCACTTTATTATTGCGCTCCGTTGTTATTATTATTCGTTTTATTATGACTCGAGACAAAATTGGTGCCGAGTAGGCGCCAGTCTCGCGTACGCGGATTCTCGTTTCAACGATTTCGATGCGACCGAATCCCGCGAATTGGAGAAAAACGGAAATGACGTTCTTTTTTTCTCCAGTTTTGGCATCGAGCGAAACGTGCTGCTTTGTCAAGTCGAGTCACAAGAATGACCGTTCTTTTGGAGAAAAATCGAATTTTCTCTAAACTTTAATGCAATAACCGAAGGTTTTACGTTGCTTCCAAATTTGTAGCTGTCTAATCGTGAATGAGCGAGCGATAAAAAGCCTGCGGCAATCGGAGAAAATCTCCGAGTTTTTTCGGTGCGTACGCGTCGTTGAAGAATTTCTCGATCGTTTTACGAATCCGCGTAAGGGGGCGCCACCACGCCCGCTATTTCGCCGCTGCGTCTCTGCAGACAAGCGGCTATGTGTACTCGTGTGGAAGTGTATTCCCTCTTTGGATCGAGAAAATGCGGGCGGGCGAGCGAGGAAGAGAAAGGCGAGGGAAAGAGAGAGCTTTGCTCCCGGGCATCTCCTGGCACGTGTTTGACCCGCGAGCGGAGCCTGCCACGTATCTCCAAATGGCGCGCGTTATATGTATATATTGGCGACAGTGCCACCCGGTCAGAAGGGGAAGGGCGGCCTGCCGGAGGAGCCGCTCGTGATTTTTTCCTTCCTTCTTTTTCTCTTTCGAAATTCGTTTGTTTTTTTGTTCATCTTCGAGTTTGGAAGGAAATGAAAACCGGATTTCGGAGGCAAGGATTTTTACGGGCGGGTTTTCGCCGCTCGTTTCTTTCGACTGTAATTGTTTTTTGATGTCCAAGTTTTTCTTAAAAGCCCCATTTATTTCGAGCTATGTGAAAGAGAAGGAAGAAAAAATGCATTTCGGAATCACATTAAATGCATAAAATCTCTCAAACTTTCACATTTTTCTCGAATCTTTATTTGAAGCTATAAAATAAACGATAAGCGACGCAAAATATCTGGAAATTCGCGAACATAAAACTACACTCGCCGAGAGCCTCGATTGCGTCTCGCCCGATTGACCGTTTCCGAAAATTCGGTCGCACGCACGTGCGCGGTTTTTTGGCAAAGGCTCCACGTGAAAAACTCGTCTCCCGCGAGGGCCCGCGAAAACGTACGGTACGCGCACATGAAAAAGGAAAAAATGAGGAAAGAAAATGGTCGGAAATTCCATTCGAAACGGCGGCAGGCCTGTGAGCACATACGCGTTAGCTCGGAATAGGCGTGAACGCCAATTAAATTGTACACGCTTCGAAAGCGTCGTTCGTGAATGAATCATTCGCGAAATTCGAACGATCGCGACCTCGTAGGTAAACATATATAAGAACTTCAATTATCGTGATGAAAAAAATCATAAAATTTTATGCCAATGTGGGTAAAACCGTTGCAATAGAAACTCGTTAATCGTACGACAAAATTGAAGCTCTTTCGTATCGATGGAAAGAAGAATAATAAGAAGGAGGCGGAATAAGATAAGCAACGAAGTAAAATTGTCTGAGCGTGAAACATGCGAAATTTGGATTTGTAAAAAGCTGGTTTTTCTCAATCTGTCAAATCGTGTCGAGGGATTGGACTTTTGTAAAATTCGTGAAGAAAATAAAAAAGTGTTGCGCCGCATATCGTTTCTTTCGCAAAATGTTGATTCTCCAGAATTTCTTTCGAGACGAGCCCGAATGAGAGAAGTGAAAGAAAAAGCTTGCAATCCGGAGCGGTACACATAGCGACATAAATATGAGAGCTCGCATGTGCGGGTTTTCGTGTCTGGATCGTTTTGATCGTGAAACGAGACGAGGATGATGCGAGGAGGGGCGAGGGCTCGAACGGTTTTAAGTGCAGTTCGAAAGCGTCATACGTGCATCCGCGCGAGGGAGAGCCGGGGGATAACGATAGAGGAAAGAAGAGCCGAAGAAAGAAAAAGCGAGAGGAGAAATAATATGAGAAAGATCGGCGACTGCATCGTATATATTTATACGAAGTCGCAGTCGGTTGCAGGGCCTGGTGAACGTCGGGGTTTGGGGCCCGTCGGTCGCGTGTTTTTGCCCCCCGTCTGGCCCCCACCGTGGTTCATCGTTTTTTGTCTGCACTCCGTGCACCCTTCGTTCTCCCCCTTCCCTTTGCCGACCCCGCGAGTCTTCTCTCTTTCCACGTCTTGAGCTCTTCTTTTAGCTTTCTTTCTTGTTGTTCTTGACGGCCTTCCTTCGCGCCCGTCCGTGCGCACATGCACGTGCAGTCCGATGCGATGCCCTTCCTCCCCGCTCTGCTCCCCATTCGCCCCTCGTTCTATAGCGTTTCTGCACTCGCCCTTACGCCTGCATGCATTCTCTTCTTAAGCTCCTTTCACAATGCTTCACAATGGAAAGGAATGCGGGATTAAACTGTCAATGAAATTCCTTTGGGATGTCGAATCATTTGGCGCTATCAATACGATTTTTTAAATGTTACAACGAATTTGACGGACTGGATAGGAAGCTTCGGTGGAACCTTTCGTTGCGCGGACCAATAGCGACCCGGGAAGCGGTCCTTCGAGTCCGTCAAGTCTCTTGAACAACGATCGCATCAATTTTTAGTGTGACAAAATAAAAATGTTCGTCACACAACGTTATTTTAAAAGACAGCGGAAAATCAAACACTTGAATTCTCGGGTCCTCGTGAAATTCATAAAATCCTGATGAAAAAATACAAAAAAAGCAGCTCGATTAAATCTGAGACTCCCGCAGTCGCAAGCCTCGACTCACCGAAGCGATAAAAACTCGAAAAAGTGTTGACCGCCGATATTTCTCCGTTGTGAACGGAGCCTGAAGATTTTCTCATTTTTCTCGTCGTCCGGCGCATAAATGCATATGTGCGTATTTATATATATCCAGCGCGATACATCGTCGTCTCGCAACCGGTGGCCAGTGCAACCACTTTGCAAAGCTCGGAGAGCAGGAAAGTGCAGCACCTTGGTGCAGCAGCGTGGCTGCAGTGCGCCCAGTTTACGAGAGAATAAGAGGAGGCGAAAGACGCGAAGAGCAGAGGATAATCCTATCGCGCGAGCCGTCGCCTCTCCGCTGCACCTGCCCGAAACAGCAGTAAAAAAGAGAAAGAAATGAAATAAGTTGTAAAGAGAGTAAAAAAACACATACACAAAAACACACAAAAAGAAAAAATGTGTGTATGGAATAAGAAGAGCGAATAAGCGGCAGCCTGGCGCAGGGTGTGCGTTCTCTCTCTCTCTCTCTCTCTCTCTCTCTCTCTCTCTCTCTCTCGATCGCGTATATATTTTTATTTCCTTGTTGCTTGTACACCGTCTCGTCTCCGAACGATAATATTTCGTTGATAAACTCTCGGCAATAATAAATTGAAAAAGGAAGCGAAAGGAAAAAAGAAAAATGGCGCGCGACGCACTTGAACGAGACGCGGGGAGAATGAAGAGCTGCTGCGCCCGGGTTCTCGCAGGCATTGCGGAACGAGCAGATTTACGAGAACACACGCGTTCTCGTCTTATCGCAGTGTAGCCTTCATTATTATTGTCGTTTAATCCTTATCTCATTAAAGATAATTGGGCACACGTTTACAAAGATGCAAACGACGCGGGAGCGGTTCAATTGCGAGCGGAATAGAAGCGTCGAGAGACAAGTTCAAGCACCCTAATTAACGACAACCGAAAAATAAAAAAGAAGAATAAGAAAATGAAAAAAAGCAAAAGCTGAGATCGATCGGAAATCTCAGGCAAAAACGACGAAACCGACGACCGTAGACTTCCTAATTGTCATCACAAATATCGAACTCGCGTGTACAAATTCTCGCAGAATTCTCGCGAAATAAAAGCACGCGATAAAAGAAAAAAATACGAGGGGAAAAATGCGCGTGTTAGCGAATGGAAATCGCAGGCTCGAATCCTTCTTCGCGTTGTCAGGTCAATGCGTTTCTAAAAGTCGTATGCGACATCCACCCTCTTCGCAGTGCCAAGTAGAAACGGCTGTATGGCATCGTCGTTTCTTCCTTTTTTCTCTCTTGTTCGTTTATTCGACTCTCCAGCTCTCTCTCTCTCTCTCTCTCTCTCTCTCTCTCTTTCTTTCCTTATCTCTCACTTTTGTTCGTCTTTTCATTATTTTTTGTTTCTCCCTCCTTTTATTTAACCCTTTTTGTTTGTGCGCTCGTCGCTTTATTCCTCCTCTTGTCTCTGTCTCTTTCTCTCTCGCGTCTTGGCGCGCCGCGACGCCCGCAAGAGGGTTCTATATGGTCGACGCGTACTCGAAGAGCGTTTAACGAGCGGCCCGATCCGTTGGACCGGCGATGATGAACGTTGATAAGGTTTTATGGCCGTGTCTCATCCTGTGTCTCACCAATCCCGAGATCGCTGCGTGCATCGCAAATGCGAGTGCATGCACCGACCCCACCGCTTTTCGCCTCTTTTTTCCTCTCTTCTTTATCCCGAATAAATATAGAATATTTTTACGTTTCGATTCCTTGAACCTTTAATTCCCGAACTTCGTCACGCTCCAGTCCCATTCGTTTATAAACGTTTATTGTTATTCGCGGACAAAGGAATTGAGCGGAGATCCGTTCAATTATTCCGTCACGCGACTCCTTCGTCAAACTGCAATTTTCATCGTTTCCATGCACTATCCCCGTATCCAGAAGAAGTGCGTTGATCCTTCATTTTAAAAAATCGAGCGCGCGAACTTCATTTCGAGCCAGGAGCGCCCGTTAACCAAACAAGTTTTATTCCATTATTTCATGCACATTTAATCGCTCCGAATATCAACGCAAATTTCCTTATCGAACACCTCGAAATTCCTTCTTCCCCAGCGCCAATCATACCTTCGCACGTGTGACATATCGCGTCAAAGAGAAAAAATGAAGGAACGACTAATCGCTATTAACGACTCAGCACATTTTTGCCCCCTCCCGCGTACTCCTAGTGCACAGTCATTTAGACACAGACAGAGGGACACACGAGTGCAGCGTAATGCACGTACGCGCGCAGGTTCAAATGTGTCTGTCGTATATTTTTGACTATATAGCAAAATAATTTCTAAAGGCACTTGGTGCATATCTTGTTCTGGTGTTGACAGTGAGCGGGAGCGGTTACATAGTGTCAGTGGTGCTCGTTCTGTTGGTCGGTGCGTTAGTCGGTGTACTGGCAACCGTTTCGCATCATCTGCATCATCACCGTCGTCCGTTGACCCACACGATTGGTGGACCAGCCCCGATACTGCGGGATCATCACAGGCATCATCATCGACGTCATCACCATCACCACCACCATCATAGCGAAGAAACGCCGGCGTCCCTACAGCGTCGCTTGTTGCTGCAGGAACATCAGAATTACTCTGACACGCCGGTGAGTTTTCTCTTTTTATCAGCAATTTTTTCGAGGCTTTTCTCGTGGCACGTTTGGGAAGAAAAAATGTAGGGAAACTTCGTTGCTCTTCGACGGGGCGAAGTATTCGGGCTCGGCTGCACTACCGAAGTGCGAAAACACTCGAGGCGTGTGCAAAGTCGAACGAAAATCTCACGTCTGCGGCAAGACATTCCCGCGAATCGGATCCTCCTTGCATCGAACGCAGGGATACGATTAATCGAGATTAACTAACACGCGCCGGCGTCTGATAACATTCGCAAATATTCGGACCTAAGTGCAGAACGAAGCAATGACCTAATTCGAAATTTATTGCTTTTGGATCCGGTCCAAGTACGGTGCATTGGCGCCTCCGTTTAATTCGACGCGCGGTAAATAAAAACGAGCAGGAAAGATAATAAAAAACAGGAACATCGCGTCGAGAACATTATTTGTGGAAGAGAAATTACACAATCTCGTAAAAAAAAACCAAAATTACCCAATCTTATTCCAGTTTTATCGCGATCAATTTCAAGCAGCAACATTTTCCCAAACGTTGAAACGAGCCAAAATTTTGGATCGATCAGCCAATCCCCTGATTTTTTCATATAAATGATAGAAAAAAAATACTTTCGATGAGCTGTCAATTAATTACAAATAAAGACTCGAAGCAGCTGTTTTCGCGAAGGTGATTGATCCCCGGACGAAAACAATCGCAATTTTGAATAAGCGAAACATCGATCAAAGTCTCCGATTAGCTCAGCTCCCCGGAGACGATTTTTCCCAATTATTCAAAAAATTTTTCGCCCGTGTTGCTACGCCATTGGGAAGGAGGAGCACGTGGTCGTGTGTTCGCATCGAGACGAAGAAGCGCGGTCTCTCGTGTGGCGCATCTCACGAGGCGTGACGTCACTCGGGACATACCTAACTCCACTATAAATGTATCTGATTCTCGCGGTGCCTCCGCTGCCCCTCTCGCGTCTGGAGTCTGCAAGCTGTCGGCGCACGGCCGAGAGAAGCATAGACGAGCAGGCAGGAGAGGAGCGAGCGGAAAGAACCGCGGGAGGGAAATCGTAAACAAAGCACACGCAAATAAATGCTGGAACGAGACGAACCGGCACGTATAATTCACGTTACGAACGATTTTCCATTCGATGTGCTTATTGGCTCGGAACGTTGTGGCATTGAATATTGCGCCGTTGAAACTCTGAAAAAAGGCTCGTTCGATTAGTCGGATCTTCGAATCTTCTAGATCGTCGGCTTCGAGTAGTTCGTTCTTGAATCATTTCTTCGCTTATTGTTTTCCGAATGAATATTCAGCGGGTGCGATCGTGTCGGAGCTTCGTGCGAAGCAGCTCGGCGATGGGGCCATTAATTTTATTGTAAAACCCTCAAATTGTTCGATGAGAACTTGAAAGAGAATGAGAAAGAAAATGACGGTTCTGAAAGGAAAAATCCAGAGCACGGGAAGCTACGAGTTCGTCGAACTCCGGAGTGACCTGATTTTGAAAAATGTTCGACTCCCCGAAGCAGCAGGTGGAAAGTCGACGAAAACAGTGATGCGTTGCTCTCCACCTCGAAAACGCCATTATCCGGATCAGATTTTCAGTGGGGGCTGATTTTGAGTAAATTTTCGTGAAAGCTCACTCGGAAGGGTGGAGCGATGAGAATTCATAAATGAAGAAGAACCGAGAGTCCCTCAATAACTCGCGGCTGTGTTCTCTTCGTTTTTTTTTCTCCGCGCACGCCCTTTCAGCCAGGAGAAAGACACGTTTTTTCCGTATCTTCGAGCAAGAGTCCCCCGTCGTTGTCTCTCGGTCGTTGAAAACGTGCGTAGATTCCGGATGGTAATAAAACCGCGCCCGAGGCGAGCCACGCGCTGCTGAAATTTTACCCTTCGCCCGATTCGGCCATGACGAGCGGAGCAGGGAAAGGGCGCGAGCGAAGTCCTCGTGGCTTTTAGAGAGCGAGGGCGAACGAGTTTTTTTAATACGCTTTTTTATTATCTCTCTCGCTCCCTCTCTCTCGTGGGCTTACGTGCGCCCTTCATCCACTTTTTGCCCTGTAAATATACGTATACAGAAATTCTAGTACGCGTGTAGGCTCGTTTTTGGGGAGGAGGGAACGAGGGCGCTGTCTGGGTCGGCCTTAAAGTGGATATAGCACGTGGATATATGCCTTGTGCGAAAAATTACGGTACCCGGAGATAGGGCACGTAACTGAATACCATCGACTTACGCTCCTTCGTTTATTTTTCATTTTTCACGTATTAAGCCCACAAAAACCGGCGTGTGTCGCTCGCCTCTATATGTTCCGCCGAATCAAGCCTTTTGCCGAGAGTTTATCGCGCCCCATCCCACAATCGCGTGAGCACACTTTTGTGCAGGATTTTCATTCCGGGTTGAAAGTTTCTTTCTTTTTCTAGATTCCTCCGTGTACATAGCGAGCCAAATTTTCGATGATTCGTCACTTTTAACCTCCGGCTAAAATTTACTCCCGAAACAGCCCATCATTTTCTCTTTTTCGTGCATAAAAAACGAACCCTAGCGTGGTTGAATCCTGCGCGGACGCTCCAATTTCCACGAGTTCCTCAGGATTTAATTCTCCTTTTATCAGAATTTGGGCATGCTACGAAGTCATTTTGGCAACGCGAGCTTGAACATACGCGGATGCGTGTGTCTATGAGTGTGCAAACAAAGGAGTTTAAAAAATATGAGGGGGAGACGGAAGACGTCGCGACGCGAGGTCAGCTGAGGCGTCGCGCGAGTCATGCGTCCCGTGCGAACGAATGTGGAAAAAACGATTATATAGACGCGTACCCATTGACCGCGAGTCATTTCAACGGGTTGTGCACGTGTCCGCACGGACGAAGGAGCGATAAAAAGGAAAAAGCGGCGTTTATTTATAGAATATTTCGTTGCATCACTCCGCGATTACGTGTGTCGTTAGGCCTGTTCGTTAAACTTCTTATGAAATTCCCTCCGCGATAAATCCAACGAGCGACGCTGTTACTTTTGCAATTAGCGCTCGAAACGAGGCCGAGGAACTTTGCTATCTTTTCTCGACCCTGATCGATATTTTTTCGGTGTTTCTAATCGCCGGGAGATTTAAAATCATTCTCGTCCCCGGACGATTGATTTTTCAAGTTTTATTGGCACTCCGATAAGAAATCGGAGCATGCGCAGAGATTGCCTTTGGAAAAATGATTATTTAACCGAAACATTGTTTCGCACACTCTCCCGCCGCGCGGACCCAAGTCCGAAAGCGTGAAATTCACGGGAATAAAGATTCAAAGTTATGCGATCAAACGTCCATGCATTCATCGGCATTAATAACGCGGGAGAGTGTCGAGAGTCCACTTATTAGTTTCATCACCGCAAGGACGCGTCGCGTCTCGCGACTCTGATAAAAGAAACATCGAGATCGAGAACAAGTTTTTCCTCGTTTCATTATTATCAGACGATGTCTAGACCGCGTATCTATTTTTCGCTTCAATTATTTTATCAAGAAAAAGCAGCGCACGAGGCGGATTGCCGAGGAGAAACTATCATCGATGCAAATCGCGCGGTCGGGGAAACGCAACGACGCGCGCGCGGTTGTCATATTCAGTCGCGACACTTTCTTATAGCGCGTGCATCATCAACATTGTTGCTTATTCCGGCTCGAATTATATTCACAAAGCGCATTGTTCAATCTCTCATCGCGTTGCCAAATCCCTCGTTTATCAAATCTTTCTTCACACTCTTGACCTTCCGTTGCGACTTCAATAAACTCCGACGAAGTGAAGATCGAAACGAGAAATTGTCCCCCGCATTCCGATCATTTCGATTCAATCTTTTCGCATCTTTTTTTAATATAAATTATAATGAGTCAATCGTGCATGAATCGCTGAGGATTTGACCGATTTGAACGACGAAAGCGCACTCGCTCGCCGAGCGATTCCGATCACCCCTGATGTCACGCCAGTAACGCGATACGATTCGGCGCAAGAATAAAGAGGGGTCCTAGAACACGATGATATGTAGAGCGCAAGGTCTCTCGACACTATCACGAGACACGTGTAAGTCCGTCTCGACGATCGTAAGCCCCGACGACCCCTCGTAATCTTAGAAAAATTTTCCTCCCCCCTCGCTTGCTCTGCCTCGTCATCGAGCAGCCAACAGGCGTAAAGCCAACGAGACGGAGGCTAAACAAAGTATATTCAACTAGCGTGTGCTCTCGCGCAAAAACTCCGCAAAAAAACAACATTTTCGTGGCAACATTAAGATGTAGAACTTACATTCGATTATTGTTACAGCATTTTTTTTGGATTTACACGAAGAAACGACAAAGCAGAAAGTGAATTTTTTCGGGATTCCGATCGCGATTCGCGAATCTCGAATCTTGGCGATTCGAGCTCTTCGAAAGAATCATACAAACAAATAAAATAACGGAGCTTCCGAGTTCTCATTCCCACAGCCGTCGATCCCTTTTATCGAATCCTCCGTCAACTTCGCCAACACAGTCGCAGCACTTTTCCTCTCGATACGACGTAGGTGAGTCTTTTAATGGGAGCGAACGTTTTGAGGGGGTTTATAGACCCGCACGACAGAAGCCCAACAGCCTCGACCTAGTCCGGGACGAGGTCGCGACCCGAAACGACTGATAGCCCTTGTGTAACGGGTTTCAACCTCGACCTCCTTCCCCGAGCCACCATTCGGCATCCTGACGACTTTCTTTCTCTCTCTCGTAGTTTTTTTTTCTCTACAAAGTGACGACAATCTGTTACACTCATTGTGTACTTGATGTTTATGCACTCCGGCATTTCTACCCTCCCCGCGCGAAATCACGAAACTCATTCACTCTCGCCCGATCGAGTTCTTACCCCTGCAATCCAATTCGCAGCCCTCCAGCAAAAAGACACTCGTGGGTCCGCGCTCCTTTTTATTTCATTCACTTTTATCGCCTTTCTCGTTCCATCATCTCTCACTCTCGCTTTCTCCCTTCCATACAAATTGGCCGGAGTGGTTTTCAAAGCGAGTGCATAAATAATGGAAGAAAAAGGCCGAGTCGCGATGCGTTCGGGAAGAAGACTCGACGGCTTATTTTTAAGCGGGAAAAATCGTCGGGAGAAAAGCAACTGCCTCGCTGGAGACTTTCTCGTGCACTGATCGATCGATCATACTTTTATCACTTTGCTACCATCGATCGATTATCTACGCGGATTCGCAGACGTCCGGAGTAAGAAAATGGTCAAGCGATTTCAACTTGGCCCGAAATCCTACGGGATAGAAAAACGAGCCTCGAAGAATCGTGGAGATCCAGGCCCGCCGATCTTCGGAAAAATGCGGAATAGAATTTCCCGTTTCTTCGAATTCGGAGTATCATCGCGCGATCGATCCGAAGCGGTTCTTCGGGTTGCAGAATGATTTTGAATCGGAAAAGATCGCTGACGCGGGCTCCGTGCGCTGCTCGGCGACTCTCTTTCGGGCGCTCATTGCAGCCTCACATGCGAATAATTATTCAGCACTCTTATCCCGCCTTCGTACGAGATAAAGAAAAGAAAGAGCGAGAGGGATCAGCCGATGAGTCAGCCTTGGTCGCGAGCGCGCGTGATAAGACCGATTAAATAGTGTGTCGTCTAGTCTAGACGATTACGCAATTTCCTGAAAAATCGCAACGCAGTCTGAAGGATGGTGAGTACCATTTTTCCATTTTCCAGCGCCCAGCGTACGCGCAGCGGCGATGCGCACGGAGGCTAAACATTGCCTGGAAAATTTTCCGATCCCGGCGACACACGCGACGTGGCACGGCGATCGTATATAGGAGGATTATCACGGCGAGGAAATTCGCACTCTGTTCTCCGCTCTCTTCTTTTCGTGAGTCACTCGAGAGCCTCTTTATCATCGTTAGAATCTTACCGCTCGGAATAAAAATCTGTTCAGCACTCTCGTTCGCTCTTTCCCAGCAGCATCACGATGATCCCGCGGGGGGGGGGGGGGGGGGGGGGGGGGGGATTTAAAAAACCGCCGTCGCTCTTTCCCAAGCCTCAAAAGCATGCAGAAAATTGAAAAAACTTCTCGAAAATACCAATCTGAAGTAAAGATCGCCGAGGGATCAAAGAATCCGATAAAAATCATCTCCGGCCTAAATCCATCGATCCACTCACACACTTTAATTCGTTCCCCGGTGCCGTACGAATGAAGAAACGAGCGGGGAACGTAGCCAGTACGTTTGTACGCGGATGCAATATTGTCTTATCGCCCGAAGACTCGTAAGCCGCTGCTGGGTCTCGCGCCTTCCCTTTCTCCCTCTCTAATGACTCATCCGCTTACCGCAATCCTCGTTATAGGTTTACACAAACACACATATAAATATACGAATATATCTGTACATATGTTTATATTATTCGAGGCAAGCCCAGACAGTGGCTAGACGGTGGTCCGATTCATTCCTCTTTCTCTCTGTCTGCCTACGTAAGTCGAGTCGTCGGTGTCACCTCGCCCCTCTTTCTCTCTCTCTCTCTTGCTCTTCCTCCCTCTTCATACTCCGCGACATGCTTCGATATGTAGCACGTCTCGTTCGCGGTTCGTCCTCAACCCTCCGAGGCTCGTGCCTCTCTCGCGGCTTTGCATATAAATATTTGTATTTATATTTATATATTTATGGCTACGTAGGTATATAAGCGCGCATGTTTGTAGGAAAGCTCAAAATACATGTGCGTGTACGTGACCCAACGTCAAATCGCGAGTATGATTTCATTTCTTCTCTTCACACTTTCCTTTCCCAGCTTCGCGTCTTCCTCTCACTTGCAAATCTCTTTCTCTCTAGCTGTCTCGTCACAAATGTATAAAGCTTCTTCGTGTTATCGGTTTTTTGCGCTCCGCGCACGAGGCAGGCACGCTTTCTCTAGTCTACTCTCGTGCGTAGTCGCCTCGATGCAGGAGAAATTTCCTGAAAGACGAACACAGTCGGAAACGGATTCAGAGCGGGCTCGCACCTTTCTCAGGCTCGACTAAAAAACGCGATCGCTAATCGCATGGAGTTCTCGTTCTGAATCCTGTTTTTTTTTTTAAGTTATTTTCCAACATTTTTTTCATATTTTATCCTTCCGCAGAAGCGAGAGACTGTTTGCTGAAATATTGAAAAATCGTCACAGGACGTTCGCATCGTTGAGAACGAAGGAAAAACGAGAATTTTCTCCGGTTGAGGCTTCGGCTGATGAAATTTTGATCGATCTTTCGCGAGATCCTTCGTTGAGTTTCGTTTTCTCTTGTCGCAGCTCCTGAGCAGGCTTTTTATCGGCTTTTTGTTTCGTTTCATGTTGGAAGGTTGAGAAATAAGTGAGACGCTCTCGCGATTAATGGATCGAGTGACGAAGAGTTCAGTAAACCGCGCGACTAGGGTTAATACGATACGATATTATATCCCAACCGGATCTCTCGGGCATGCTTCGTCTTCTCGCTTTCGCCGATCGCACTCTCTTCCTCGAGCTCTCGTCGCGCGCACCAGACGCCACGGTTTGGTGTACGTCCGTGTGCGTGTGCCGCGGTGCACCGACACGCTCACCACGTTCCAGTCGATACAAGGTGAATGCATCCGAGGGTTACGTACCCGCGAGTACATCAACCAGGGAGAGTGCATCGTTCTTCAAGCTCTCGCTCCAACGATGAAGACATCGGTGAATTTTAGCTTCGGCCTGAATTTATCACGCAGCGCTTCGATCATCCATCGGTTTTCTCAGAAACTTTTTTTCTTTCGCTTCTTCATTCCTCTCTCTTCGGGCCTATTTTTCGGCTGATTCGTATACGTTAACAATCACTTGAAAATTCCTTTGGCAACAGACGAGGATGCTTGATCGAAAGGCCGGCCCGCCCGTCGGGGAAAAGGACTCAAAAATTGGGATTTTTGAGAGTTTTCTTATCGTCGTATACGACAAATGATTTTGAGCTTGAACCCAGAACGATTTATTGAACGTGCGTTTGATTATTCGAGTCCGGAAATATCGTTGAAAATATTTAAAGATTCGTGGATATACGCGGATGAGAAAATGATCCGGAATTGATGTTCGTTAATTCCTTTTCCAAATCGCGGTTGAGTTTAGAGAAGTTTCTTAACTCGTGTAGCGAGGATTACGCGCGGCGTAGAATAAGTGCTGGAAGAATCGAGAGGCTGGAGTCTCGAGCTCACGGTCCGGTTCTCGAGTAACGTCCGAGAGGAGCCGTGGACGAGGGAAGCTTCGGGCGCGCGAGAGAGGTCGGTCACCCTGAAGGGGGTAGAGAACGAAAGAGCAGATCGCGGCGTCGCTCTCGGCTCGTGTATACGCGAGAGCGCAGCGAGAATGAAGAAAAAAGGAAGGAAACGAGGATGAGAAAGAGGAGGCGAGGCTGATCGCACGAAAGGAGGAGAAAGAGAGAGAGAGAGAGAGAGAGAAGAGGAGGAGAAAAAAGAAAAGACGCTGAGGAAAGCCAGGATAGAGAAAAAGAAGAGCAAAGACCTGCAGAGATGTGCAAACGGTGTCCAGGGCAGTGGAAGCATCGCTCCGACTGCACTCAGCACTCGCACAAACACTAAAAAATCTATTCAACCGAAACCACAGAATCTCTTCCTCCACTTTGCGAGCCCCTCCGACCCTTATTGCCCCCCAAACCCCGTTCAACCACGAGAGAGCCTCGCGCCGAGATGCGATCGATCATCGGACCATTATTTTTCCCTTTGTTAAATTTTCGTCTTCCAAAGGCTCCTTCGAGAGTGTCAAAAAAATATATTTTTCAACCAGTGAAACAGAAATTTTACTATTTTTCTAGGACTATTGATCCAGTCCCCAGCCAACGTTGTTATTGCTTCGTTTTTTGCGGTAAACGCCGCCGATGTCAGTTTCATTTCGAAGAGAAAAAACGAAGCTAAACACGAGCGACTCAGTACTTTTGTGGATCACGAGAAAAGGATAGAAAACGGTTGTTCGTTTCTAATATTTATACCGCTGTGACACTCGATCTCTATCAGCAGAAACTCGAGAAGTTGCCTATTATATTTATGTGCGAATATAGACAGATATACCTCACGAGTAACGATTTTTTCGTCTCCTCTTGCCTCTCCGTCTCTCTCTCCGTCTCTCTCGTTTCATCATCAACCTCGTTTCCCTTATCTTTTCTCGTATAGACGAATCCATATAGACATACGTTTGTGTATTGACGTCAAGTATTCGTGCGCATGAAAGCACATACTCGACGTCTCCCACAGGAGCCACGGAAATCCTGAAGATAGAGGCCTCTGATAGGGCACACCGAACGAGAACGTGCCCCCGACTCTTGCAACGTAGAATCTTGTTCGTGTACGTAAATAGGGTTGAGACATCGTCAAGACTCCTCGTATAACGTTACGACCTGAGATTGTGGGACGCGAAGAAAAAAACTGGCCCAAATGACCTCGAAAAAGGTCCTCGCAGCTGCGTTAACCGAGTATAATTAAGAAGTTTGTAATAATTCGATGGAGTCTTTCAGGCTAAACATTTGTAAACGACGTTTATGAAAGGATTACACGACACTACAGAAACAAATTTTGTTCCTTGTTGCAAAGTTCATTTAATGATTTTCTGGTTAATTATGCACAAAAACAAAGAAAAAATACATTTACCTCATGTAAAATATGCTTCTGCGATGGTTAAACTGACAACACTCATTTTCATGTTTTCATAAGAATTTTTACATTCATGCAGCAACAATCAGGTGTTTTGCACAAGCAGAGAAATCATTTTCCACTATTTTGTAAGCTACTTTGATCGTTAAAATGAATCAAAATATTGTTTTATTATAAAATAATAAAAATTGAAATCACTGCTTTTCAAAAATATCGTATCATAAAAAAGCAAACTTTTTCATGCCATATAATTTTTTTCCGTTCAAATATGATCCAATCTACCAAAATTTAATACTTAAATGTCAATGTTAAATTTTGTGTTGGCCCATCTTATTGGCTAAAAGAAAATAGAGGGATTTTTTCAGACGCGCAATTCAAAGTCGATGCGGAAGAGTTTATTGAACAAAAAAGCTGGCAGCTCGCTGTTCGAGTGATAACTTTGAGATTTTTTCACGCGGATTCCATTTTCCTGGTTATTTAAACTCTCCATTTTATTATGAATGAAAAGAGGATGACAAATAAGTTGATGAACTAGAAACAGAATGAAGCAGGGAAGGGGCGATCGAAACGACCATTGATTCTCACGAGAAACTGGTACAGAATTGGGTCGAGTCTCAGGTCGTGGCTCAATTAATAAGTACGATCGACCGATAAATGGGAAAGTTGCGAGGGAGCGTGAGAGAAACGTCGACGGTGTAGGATCCTCGACGAGGGTGTGGAAATGCGAGAAGAAATGGAGCAGAGGAGACGAAAAACCGGGGAGGAAAAACTTGACTGAGAATTACACCGATCATCGATACTCCAACTTTATGGAAACGAGTCCTTTTCGTTGGTCGATATACGAAGATGGAATGTAAATTTATAAAAATCATGAATAAATCCAACGATCGTCGAAAGACACTTGAGTTGTCCCGAATCCGTAACAATCACTCGGAAGAGTGAAGAATATTTGAAAAAATATGATGAGAAAAAAACCTCTTGGAATGGATGAGAAGGGAAAAAATACTTTTGCACAGCTCGAAAAATGAATAAGCCATCGAATTTGGCCGATTGAATTTAAGTGGAGATTGAAAATTGATAAGAGTTTCAATGCACATATGCAAGATCGGAATATCGGGGGATCCCAGTTACGAGGGTATAAAATAATCTGTGAAACGTGGTCGGCTCGTTTTCGGGCCTGGCGAATCGCTTGTATAACGTATCAGTCTCGTGGGTGTCGTGAAGCGGGTTGTTGTCGTTCGCGAATTCGTTCGTAGCACGTACGCGAGTGAAACAGGGGCGGAAAGGGGCCGGGGCGAGGGGGAAAGGGATAAAAAGTGGTGGGTGTCTGAAACAAAATCGTCGAGTCGCATCCCTGCCTAGACATTGCGCGAGGGGTGAGGGTCAGTCTCGCGATGGTTACTGGTTAGTTTGAACGGTGCGTTGGGACACCGGCGCGCGCGCGGGGGTGAGGCGACCGCTGCTATATTTCCTGCTCGAAGGGATCCTCGTACCGGTCCATTCAAAAATAGAGTCTTTGTCACTCTTTTGTGCGATCAAGCGTTGCTGAGTTGTTGAGGAAATGAGCCAGGCCCAATCCGGAGCGAGTGGGCTTGGCGAACGGGCGGGGGGAGAGCGCGCTCGACACTGGGATTGGTCGCCGCAGGAAATAAACGGTATCCGGAGAACGGTGGGTCGGAGAAAAAAATGGTAAAGAACTTTTCGCTTCGGAATGTTGGGATCTATCGAGAGACTGAGAGTTTCAAATGATTCCGACGCTACTGACTTTTGGAAATGCCTGTATAGTCAAATGGCGGCTGCCAGTGGAAATGGTCGATGCTAGGGCACTCTCTCCCTCTCTTTCTCTCTCGCTGGCCTCTCTCTCTCTCTACTGCGGATCATGTTTTACTCGAGCCAGACATACCCGAGGCGATTTCTCTCTCTCTCTCTCTCTGTTTCGCTTTCCCCCAACTGCTGTTCCTCGCTCTCTCGCTCTGCCAGCCGTCCTCTCGCTGCATAATCTCCATTTCCGCGTGTTCTCTGTCCTCCCTCAGTCTCTGGTCTGTTCCGCAATGTTGGTCCTCGGTTTAACCAGAAGACAGAGAGAGAGAGAGGAGGGAGGAACGTCTGGTCGATCCGCACGACCTTTTCTTTCCCTCGCGGTCTCTCCTCGCTCTTTCCGTCTTCCGTGAACAAAGCAAATATTCTCCGGGTCAACAAAGCCACGTCATCATTTAATTTGGGTTCATTATTTTCTCAAGTTCAGCCGCATTAGATTAAAATCGTTGCTCAATTGAACGGAAAAAATGGAGGATTTTTGCGCCTCACTTTTCGATTATCGCCTTCGAGTTCTCAACCTTTCGTCACTTTTATTCTCGTTCAAGTAATTCGTTTCGAAGAATGTCGAAATCATGAAATTCTCCATGGCGAAATATCGCAGCCGGCACAATGACGCAGGCTATGAAACATTCATGGTCAATCTCGCGTAGACAGTTTTATCAAGTTTTCGCAGATAGTTTGAGCACACACGCCGGCCCAGACACAAAAAACAAAAACGCGATACGCGAGGCTTTGGTGACGATAACGAGTAAGCATAGTGTGCACTCGGTACACACACGGGTTGTTCACTGATACGAGCCGCGCATTCGCACGTACGTATAAATCGCAGCGAAGCCGAGTACACCGCGCACGAGGATTAAAATCAGTCATCGATAATAAATCTTGGATCCGGTATACTTAGCAAGATAATAAAGTTTGCAATACGTCCAGCCGAGTGCCTCTATCGAGTGATAAGAAAAGGGAGCAAAACGGTCTTTCGAGCCTTCGATTTATCCTCAAAAATTCCAATCCTTTTGGTCGTGGATAATCAAACATTTACTTATTACCATCAATAACGAAGGGAGTTTCATAATCGAACAAACATAAGCGTTCCTCGCGTCAATGAAACAGTCCCTTTTTAATGAACCTCTCGGATAAACAGCTCGATTTCCGGCAGTAAAAATCGCCTCCGCAAATGATTTCTTAACGAGGAAAAGCCGAGGGAAAACCAGCAAGAGGAGAAGCGGCGCGGAGCATTCGAAAGTGTGCTTCAAGAATGAGACACGAGGGCCAGGGGGCGGAGAGTTTAGTGGAAGCTGCGAACCACGAGAGACCGGGAGCTGCAACCCGGCCCTGAGATACGATAGCCGGTTATCACGGCTCCCCCACCACAATTTATTCCCCCGTTTTCATCTCTCTCTTTCTATCGTTCGGAGGCTCTTCGACGCGCGGAGCTCCCAACGCTCGCTTGTATCTCAAGCGAGTGCAATTTCTCGAGGTATTTCGCGCGTCCTTTTCTCCCCGCGTATCCGCGCTAAAATCTTATCACTCTCTCTCCCACACCCGGTTTATTTGCATCTCTGTACACTCGGCGCGATCTCAACGGGTGCTCTTCCCCACCCTCCTCGGGACTCGCTCCCTCTCTCCCCGGCTTTCTCCATATCTTTCGCTCTCGAGTTTCGATCGCATCTCTCTTTTCCTTCCGACACGTATATTTCCTCTCCCCATAAGCGGGCGCGCGCGCGCGTGTGTGTGCGCGCGCGAAGGGTGCCTCGATCGCCACTTCCAAATCCCTGCCTCCCTCCCGCCCCCGGAAGCCTCGAGGTCTCCGCGTCTCGCGCTGTCCTCCTCCGGCGTCCCCGTTCCTCTGCCTCCTCCTCCTCCTCCCGAAGGCTTGCGCGCTCTTTCTTCCTTTCGCCGTCTATTCCCCTCGTCCTATCTTCTTCTCGCTCTCGTGTTCGGGCCCCAACAACCTCCCGTCTAGACGGCGCGCACACAAGCAAGTTCCCGTCGTCGACGTCGACGTCGACGACTGCGACGAGGCTCTGCTGCTCGCGCTCGCTGTCTCTTTTTCTATCTTTGTTGCTCTCGGTCTCGGCCTCTCTCTCTCTCTCTCGAGGCGTGTTACCTTCGGTCCTATCGGGACGAGAGCTCGTCTAATAGTGGAGAAATCTCGGACGGAGATCGGCATCGATCGCGGGCGTTTTCTTCCTGCCGATTCTCACTCCGGGCCCTTTTCTTTTGTTACCTGTTGCCGGTTATCTTTTCGCGTTTCTTACGGGACGTTTAACGCCCAAGTTCGCTCCGCTCGTTCGAGCCACGGAAATCCGACTTTTTATTATTTCTAGTCTGAAAGACGCGAAGAGCGCTCAAACGGTGATAACGTTGTGGGGAGAGCACATTTTACAAGGCTCGAAACTTTTGGGGGGAGGTGAAGAGACGAAATGAACTGACGACGGCAGTGTCTGGTGATGTGCCGATGCGAGATTTAAATACGAGCACGTTAGACGAGAAGCGGCACACACAGTCGACGTTCGACGTGCTCGTGCCTCGGCAGCCCGTCGTCAAAACAGTCTGGCGTCGAAACGATCGCGTGGCCGTTCGACGAGCGACGACCTTGGCCGAGGGAAGGTCAACAGGCGCGTGTGTGCGCGCGCGGAAAGACTGTGCGGTGCGCGGCGCTCACCGTCGTTCCGGGGGCTGGCTCTCGTCGAGGAGGGAACGGGCTCTCGGTGCACTTTTCGAGGCTGCCCAATTGAAATATTAAACTGCTGAAACTCCACTCGATACAGAGTCGGGAAAATCTCCTGGGCACGGTGGAAAAGGACGAAAAGGGTTTGCAAGACTCGGGAAAAATGAGCTGCGAGAGGAATCGCCAGGAAAATCGAGGAGAAAAAAAAAAAAAGAAACACATTCTCAGTCGTTGAAATTTTCAGGAAAAATAGTTAAGTCGATTGTCGAATTTTTAGAGAAAAAAAAGGAAAGTCGAGGATACACAATTGTCTATTCGCCTATTTTTAACGCTCGCAGTCTGAAAACGGTCTCGAGAAAGCATCGATACGAAATCCATTGTTCGAACGGTCGTTCATCATTGATGTGTGCTCATCGCGATTACAGTTGAAGCGAGTGAATCGATTCGCCGATCGCGGAGCGACGCGACGGATGTGAGAGAGAGAGAGAGAGAGAAAAAAGAGAAGAATCAAAAGAAAACGACGAGAAAAAAGAAACGGAAACGTAGGAAAAAACGATCTGCGCAATTCAGGTCCGCATTACAATGAAACGCGATGGCACAATTGAATTACACAAGGCAGAGAGCGAGAGAGAGAACAGCGTTTAATGACGCGTCTCGAAAACTTGCTAATATCCTCATCAGACTAAATAATAATAGCTGGGAACGAATCAGCGAGAAATATAGAGACCGTGGCCATTCTTATAATTGCAGAAGAAAAGGAAGGAAAAAGTAGAGAGAAAGGATAAAAATTGAAGGGAGAAAAAAGCGACGAAACAATCGTATTGTGATGCGGGCACGAGAAATGATTTCCTAGAAACTCCGTGTACATGATAATCATATCGCAGACGCACGTGTTCTTATCGACTTGTTCGTAATTTCCAGCTCTCGAAACACTTGACGAGGAACGACGTTATCGACGATAATTTAAGAGACATTAAAACGAAAAAACTGCAATGTGCGATTAAAATGTCTGAAAATTCGTTGTTTCTTTTATTTTTAATGGCCTCGTTTTGTAAATGGAAACAAATGCACTGTATAATTTCGAATAATTTAGGAAAAGATAATGGAAAGTCAAATTCCCTCAGTTTACACATACATTTTTACTGCTCTACATTTGTGATGAATTCCTTTGTTTATACAAATAAAATCAACGATGATAATAAGAATATTATTTCTACCCATCGATCAATCCCCCTCCGTATTAATCTCGCTCTGATTATTTTGACTGCCGTATTTGCTGCACTTTCCCTCGCTCGACCAACTTTATCTCTGCCTCCGTCATTTTTTCTTTTTATTTATTCTTTTCCGCTCCCTCTCGGTTTTGTTACTGGTGGAAAGTACTTCGAGTTTACAACCGACGTTTGTACGAAATTTTTGGGTCGTTCACGTATTTGCGCACCGAAATACGTCGTTTTATGCATTTTGAGGTTAGGAAAAAACGGAATAGACTCGCAAGAATTGTCAACACTGGACAAAAAGTCGATTTTTCAATCCAATTTTATATTCGTTTATTCGCGTATTCTCAAGCATCGTAAATATCAGATGAACCACGAGGAATAAAGTGCAAAAGGAAAAGGAGGACAAAAATTATAAAAATGTTATATTATACGCGTCAAAAGTTGACGAACACAACAGCGGTCATTGAACGCCGTTCCGCATCTCCGCTTTTCTATTGGATTTACGCAAACAACTCACGGTCCATCCTACTCGTTTATGCCGAGCAACTTCTCGTCCTCCTCTTTTACGCTGGACATTTCGTGCCGGTGCACTCGATCACGAAGATCGAAAGTCTCTCGTCTCTCGTTCACAAATGCAGCCCGGAAAAAGCCCAGAGAGCCAAAGAAAAGCATTACGTGTATCATGTAAACACGCGCAAAAACTACCGACTGCCGGCTGAGGATTCAAACGACTTTATCAACTATTTTATTTAAAATTTATTCCGAGAACAAACAATCTCTTTTTCGTAATATTTTTAAGGAAACACACATCATCAACAGGGAGAAAAAGCATTTACGATTTTTTCAATTGTTCGTTATTCACGAACTCACCCGCGCCACATGAAATTGAAAAATCACCTAAACAAGTGTAAAAAAAAGTAACACGAATGGAAAACAACATTTGATATTCGAAATCGAATCTAACAATTATTTCGTCATAAAATATCGTCATTTTCTAAGGCTAGAGAACTTTTTACTGCCTTTTGTAAATTCACTATTCTCTACTTCACTGCAAAAATATTTCTTAATGCGGCGCGTCGGTCGGGCAGTTTGAAAGTTGACTCGGTGGCCGCCGGAATCGCTAGTATCGCTTGTGGGTGGAGGGGTTCGCCGACAGCGGCGTTAGTAGCAGCTAGCGCTATTGCGGCGGCAAGAAGCATTAGTTCACTTCGCGGCCGGGTACGAGGTGAAGTGGAGCTGCTTCACAAGCAAGAGTGTAGCACAAGAGAGGGAGAGAGACTATCAGTTGCGCAGAAGCAAAGAAAAGAGACAAGAGACGTATCGGCTGCGGTGTGTGCGGTGTCTCGTAGTCACTGTACGATTATCAGTCTGCTACTGGACTTGACGCACGAACAACGCCCCCCCTTAAATCCCCTTGTTATCGTCGTATTGTTTCCGAATCTTTTGATTTACCCCTACCCGAAGATAAACCCTGGTTTGCTTATTTTTGCTTGTGTCGCTCGAGGAGCGAACTAAGTGATGAGACTCGTCGAATCGGCGAGTGCATCGAACTCGATTTATAGCCATTTTATTGTCATTCCACACGCATCATATTTTTGAAATCTCCATAAAAACTGATTTGTCGATTCATCAATAACATTAATTATAAACTCTAAAACTGAGAATATAATCGAGTGTAAAATAAAAATTGTACAAATTGAGAAACGCAAAAGAGAAGGTCGCTCGTGATAATAAATACGAACACTACTAACAGTCGAACAAAACGACGAGGCCACGCGATTACGCGAGTGACAGTTGTTGCAACGCAGCTCGACAGACTTGAGAGAGACAGAATATAAGAACGAGAGAGAAAGAGACGAGGAGACTGAAAGAACGAGGTTGTTGGAGACGGGAGTGTCGCCCGAGACTTCGTAACAGTCGGGACGTTCTCGACGAGACGTAGAGAAACCAACAAAAAAAAAACTCTTAAAAAAAAACAAATACCTCTTTGAACTGTTTTCATTTCCATGACGCGTCATTCAGAGGGTGCCGGGATTGAATTTTGGAAAGTGTCAAAAGGTGTACTCGATGTCTCGTAGGAGGCTAATGCACCTCGGGCAAAAAGTACTCGTCGAAATAAATCATAGCGATATTTTAAGGACGAGTAAATCAATCAGTCGATCTGGAGTGAAACGAAAAAAAGCATGTTCCAATTTTGTTATAACTCAAGTGTTGTAAAAAGTCTTTTAAAAAAATAAATTTTCGATAATCATATTACAGGTTGTCCAAAGTTGAATTTGTGAATTTTTCTCTACGCACGTAGGCATAACGAGTACAAAAAAATAATAGAAAAGAAACAGACTGCAAAAGTTTCAGACCTTGAAGCAGTATTTTGAACAGTGGAGAGAAACTTGCGTCGATCGAAACGTATTCGCCTGTCTATGACTGACGACTGACTCGAACGGCTCGAACCTCGAACGATAGAACATCACGCAGAGCACTGCTGTTCGTTCGTCCTCCGTTCCCCTCCCCCGCGAGCGCATACTGCGCCCCTCGTAATTCAACACGAATGTGAGAGCGAACGAGACCGAGTGCGAGCTTCGCAACGAGAAAGAGGGGGTAAGAAAATCGAAAGAGCGCGAGCATATACGAACGTGCACGAAGGAGAGAGAAGCGGCGAGCAGTAAAGCGAGACAGAACGAACACGAACGAAGGAGAGCGCTGGCATACGAAACGAGTGGGGGATATTGCATTGTGGGGAAGGCAAACGTGGATTCGAGCGTCGCGAGACGCGCGCCGAGGCCTCTCAGTCAAGTAAAACCTGTGCAACAGCACAGAACGCGAACGACACTCCTCGTAACTTCGAAAAACGCCGAATACCAGTTATAGACTTTAAATCACTGTCTCCGTCGTCGTGATTAATATTTTTTTTTTTAAACTAATGTGTTCCAAGTGTCAAGGATAACAAGAATATCTGCGTTATCATCAACTTCGGAAGTTCTTTCGAATCGTTATTAATCCAGTGCAGTGGAGTGCGCCATATTGTTCGAAAAAATAAAGGAAAATTGTAAATATCGACTAACCGAACGGGGGATCAGAGTTCTTTCGAAAAATATAATCGCCTCGACTCGAATTCGTTCTCGTCTCCTCATCCGTTTCACTCGTACCGTGTGATTTCTCGACTTATTTGAATTCATATAATATTAACTATGTAGAAATTTATAGAAAAGTGAAGAATTACGGAAAATTCAAAGAAATTGCTGTGCGCGAGGTGAAGGAACGAGCGAGTGAAAGAGAGAGATAGTCAGCGTTATGCCAGCTTGACAGCTGACGGTCGGTGGTTTTCCAAGTTCGTCGGCAACCTGGCGTCGTCGTCGTTCAAATGAAGCTGCGGCGTCGCTGCATGCAGACGCTCGGCGTCTCCGTGAAACAGTTGAGAAGGAAGCTTCTCGAGTTAGGAGCCCGTATACTCCACGTTCAGGAATCCAAACCCCACGACATGGCCCTTGTGGTACGTTTTCACAAATTTTATTTGTGTACTTACGAACGAAAAAGTGATTCCGGAAAAAATATCACAGACAACGAACCCAATTTTTTCGCGATAATTTCAGGGTATTCTTCGAAATATTTGCGTCGATGTTTCGTCGAAAAATGTTCTCGATTCACACGATCCTAACGATATTCGAGCAGCATATTTACTACTTTTTTCAATATTTGACGTAAGAAAGTGACAGCTCAAAAACATATAGCCAGCGATAGAGAACAAAATGAAAAAAAATAATTCCAAATTTTCCCATCCTCCTAAAATGTAAAACCGAATGAAACAAATAAGTATTTTTGTTTGACTCGTTAAAAAGAGTCTTTAAAATCATCGCGAATTCAGTGGTTCATAGAGAGCTACTGACAGGAAAATCGGAATCATTTCGTGCTGATATTCGAAGCCGCGACGACGAATTATGCAATAAAAGATTCGTTACGGAATACGATTGACGTTCGAAGACGGTATCGCATACGAACGTCGAATTTTTTCATCATTTAAAGTAGGAAAAAACTCACTTCTCAAGGTCGTCGAAAGTCAACGTGAACAATGAAATTGGGAAAGAGTCACGGTGTGTAACGACACCGTGATGAATATATCCACGCGATAAACGACGGAGAATTCAAAGCGTGCGAAATAAAAGTAAGCCACAAAGAAATGTCAAGTGTCATAATAATTTACGATCGCCATAAACGAGAGGAGGCATCCTCTTCCAAAAAATAATGCAGCCTCTGAAAATCTCTCGAAATCAATAGCCCCAGGGCCGCTTCGCCGTTTCGCGTAATTCTTAGATGCAGCATAAGTGAAATGAAAAAAATTTCTCAACACACCTGCGATGAAAAAGGTCGCGCTTGAGAAAAATTCTCGCGCTCGGAGTCTGAGGCGGTTCTCGGCGTGCCTACACGCACTTTGTAGGACGTCAGGTTGACTCGAGTAGGTATATACACGTGTAAGCGTGCGGAAAGGTCGTCCCATATCCGCGAGTGATTTATCGATAGCAATTGAAAGGCGCGGAATAGAAAAATAAGCAAAAAGTAAAACAAAGCGCAAGGGAATGACTTTTTCGCGTTTCTTTTCCTTCTTTTTTGACCCCCGCCCATCTCTCTCGTCTGTCTCTTCCCCTCTGTCGTTTGTTTTTCGTTCCCGGACGTCAGGCACCTGTGCCCACTCCGGTACTACTTTGAGAGAATATTTGCTCGTACAAACCAGTTCGTAGGACGGGCATTTCTATCCCGATTCCTCGCCGACGAGCCTCTCGACTCTTCGCTCCCATTTTTTTTTAATCCCTCAATCCCTTCGACGTCTCCGCCGCACACACCGCGCTTTTTCTTCCTCTCTTTACGAGCACAATAAATTCACTCCACTTCGGAAAGTTTTGACGCCGAGTGTACCCGGCCAGACATACTTGCTGGTCGAGACCGGGGGCGAGGGTGAGCGCTCTCGGCCTCGTAACCACGCATTATATCTCTCCATATATCTATACATACCCCACGTATACGTACTATTTAATGTACGTAATATATAGATCTTTGTAAATGTGTATTAATCCATGGAAATGCACTATACCAAGTTCTGTGCATATGGGTGTGCAACTAACGTACAGGAAGATCCGTCAGCTGCTGCCCCGCTGCTGTCGTTCCACCAAAACGCTATTCTCGATGTCAAAATTCAAAAGCATCACAATAACACGAAACCGTCAGCTGTTATTTTCGAGATTATCGTTTTTTGGCTGCTTTTTCTGAACGACTAATAATTACGCGTGGACAGTGAACATGGACGGAAGTAGTTGAAAATATTCTTTGATATATTTGAAGAAGTTTCGGGACCGAGTGGTCGCTATTTCTCACAATTTTATTCGAAAAATTCGCTTTTTTCGAATCGAACGATTTCGTAACGTTCAATCGTCGATAAATAACGAGCGGGTGTCTCATTTTCGATGATAATAATCATTCGTGTCAATTATTTCCATTCTATTTCTTCAATCTCATTGAATTTCTCTCATTTTATTTCATTTTATCACAATGAAAATGAAAAAAAAAACTTTTCACGATTGGAAAATGGGAGTTTAATAGAAAAATATTTGATTGGTGAGAGAAATTTAGATAAAAGTTGAAATGTTGAAAATTAATCGACCGCGAGACGGAGCGATGGCAAAAATCACCGCGAGCTTTCGTCATTAAAAAATGGAACCGCATTTCGATTAGGAAGCCGATTTTTTACGAAATTTTCTGACGAACCCGGGAGTGGAAACGAACAAGTCGAATCCGATGCTCGACCATCACTTATTAAAAATCGGTTTCTTCTTCGCGGGATATTGATTTTGAAAAACAACGCTCAGCATCGACGACATTATAAATAGAAATGTGGACGTCGTGTGAACGTGTTTGTGTGTCGCAAATCCCTCTCTCTCTCTCGTTATAATTAAAATAGTCACGGACGTCATTCGGGCGCCGATTAATCGTTGGTTCGCTCTTCGAAGACGCGGCAACCGCAGGAGGGGGAGCGGGGGGGGGGGGCGCGCGGAGATACGGAGAGGAAGAGAGCAGAGGAGAAAAAAAAGGAAAGAAACAAAGTATGCGCTCTCGTTGATAAAGATTCGTATCGCCCGCGTATTGTTGCAACGTCCGCATACGCGCGTGTTTATTTATTTATTTGTTTTGTCATTCATTTAAATTGACCGGGAGGTGCAGAGGAGAAAAATAAAGTGAACTCGAGCGCGAGGGAAAAGCTGTTTTATTGAATTTCATGGAAATTTTCTTTCGTTGATGTACTTGGAGGGAGATTATTATCCTCGCGTAAAAATTTTCACGATCCTGCCGCAACTTTCGCACCGAAAACGTTCATTTTTTCTCTGGCTTTCGCAAAGCCTCGGCACGAGTCCTCGGAAATTTTGCGAGCCCGAACCGGGTCACTGTGCGCGTCATCAAAAATATACGGGTTGCCGAAAAAACGGGCGTTCCCTAAATTTTCAGTCAGCTTCGTATAGAATTAATCGCGAATGATGATCTCGCGATTGCTCGTTGCCCGAGAAAAATCGCGGGGAAGTTTGGCCACGATGAGTGTCTGGAAGAGCGAAAGAAAAATTGTTTTTATGCGCGCAAAAAAATGAACTCGCCGCGTACTTTCGAGCGAGCAAACTGCCGGACCGTTTCCTCCGTCACTTTAATCCGTAATTGCCCAAATGAAATTAGAGGATTATGAGATTAAGGGGAATAAATCGATGACATTAACGACAAGGTCGCGCGGGGAGCCAGCAGCGATTAAATGCGGAATAAATGAATCGGAGCGTTGGCTGCTCGCACGATGAAAATATTGTGCTCGATTCTCGCGAGAGCAGCGCGCCCCGGACTTGCGCCCTTTTCGCGCCTTCAAATCACCCAGTATCTCTTTATAAAGCTACGTAAGCGCGCCCGCGTGTGTGTATAGCTGTACGACGAAGAGTTGTACGAGCTGCTGGCGCGCGCGTTTCTTCCGTCTGGCCCAGAATGTCGGCGATCCCCGCGCGAGCTTTCACTGCAGTTTTCTCGTCTGGGTGCCGGCCTCACGAGACCTCGGAGCCACTACGACGCCGCAACCGCAGCGGCCGCGGCCACTCGGTCGATGTATAAACTTCTTTGGTCCTTCTGCCTCGTCGCTGTCGCGTTTTTTCTCTCGTCTCTTGCCTCCGCAATCCTTTTTTCTTTCTCTCTTTCGCTCTCCCTTTTTTCTTTCTCCTTTTTCTTCAACGTCAGCCTTTTAAATGTCACGAATTCGAGGCGTTCGGGGCTCGCACGGTCCTGAGAGCTCCGCGCACTTGCGCCCGGCATAAAAAAAACGGACAAAAACGCTCCGGATCGTCGTCGGAAAAAAACGCGGCGGACTCCAGCCGGAGGAGTTGGTCGCGCCGCGTCTTTACAATCGCGACGATATTCGCCCGCTGGCCACCACGGAATCGGACTTTCGCCCGATTCGTTCCAAGGGAAAAGCCTCTCGCGCGGCGATTTATCCGCGCCACCGACACACGCGTGCGCCCTTCCCGGCCGCGACAGCGTTTGTTGTGGCTATCGAGTGCTGCTCATTATCGTTACGCGAACGAACACGCTTTTCCCCTCTCGCCGCTCGACCTTATCGCGAACGAGTCTGAATATGTTGAAAAACATGAATTGCACAAAGTCTGGTGCACCGAGAGAACAACAGCGCGTCTCGCGGAGTCGCAATTTTCAGAGGAACCCCGCACACGCGTACGCGCCAGCCAACTCCTCAAACAACTCCAAGTCTGCATGTGCGCGTCTGCCGCTGTCTCCGTGCGCTCCTCGTACACGCCGAGAACACACCGCACGCGTCTGTCCGAGCCGCGCTCTTTTTTCGCACACGCGAAACCGTAAATGAGGCGCGGGAGAGGTGAGGAAATGCGGCGGATCGTTAACCGAGTCCGCGACTCCGATAATCGTCGAGTGTGCGTCACCGACTGGAATCCTAAGTGACCACGAGACTCTCGGAGAAACTTTTATTTCTTATCGCAATCTCTCCACATTCATACGCGGCTTTTGCTTCTTTTTTCTGTCTCCGCTCAGCAAAATACGTTCCACTTTTTCTCTTTTTTTCCTTCCAATCAGCGTTTCCCAAATGACTGAAGCGAAGTTCAGTCATTTGGGAAACGGGCATTCTTTTCAGCGGCGAAGCAAAATCTCGACGAGCGTAGCTCTTTTTCCATGCAGTTTCCCTACCTTTTCCTTCACGGCTCATCGAAGCAGCGTTGTGTTTTATAATTTGCTTGTAATTCTTGACTATCCTGATGCAAACACGGAAGAATCTGCCGAGTGCGCTCGGAGAGTCCGAAAGAGTTGATTTTTCTCGTCGGAATTGGATCTTCGAGGAGCTCAAAAATATCCAAGTTTTCGTACAACGGTGGGCTCGCGAGAGGTTTTTTAAATTCTCGTTATTCATGTCAAATCTGAGTCTCGAAAGTGCATTGAAAGGAGCGGGAGATTCTGGCAGGGATCGTGCATGGTTTAAAGTTCGCGTTTAGCGAGACACGCTTCTCAGAAGACTCGCGAAATCTTATCGCCGCCGGCCCCCTCTCCCCTCGCGTTTCCGATACGTCGCGTTGCATCGCATCGAGCGCGCCGCTCGCGGCGAGGCCGCACGAACAATAAAATCGCACTGACTTTTGCCTAGGTGCGTCGAACAAAAGAGAGTTCGATCGCCCAGCATTCGTTCGAGACGAGAAGGAAAAAAGGAGGAAAATAAATCGCGGTGAGATCGAAGTGCCAAAAGATGATTGGTCCGTTGCCCTGACCCAGTTAACGCTTCTCAAATGTCAGCTTTTACGAGCGCCATAAAAGTTAATTGATATTAAATCACCGTCGCATTATCTCGGCAAATGTTTTATCGCAAAGCTTGTATTCGCACGGAATCGCACGAAATTCATTATTTTTTACCAAACTCATTTTTAATGAACGCCGAGAGGTTTTAGCTTCGCGAATTTAGCTTCGTTTTCTGCCGCCATTCAGCATCGTCTCCGCGGATTTTATCCAATCGCTTTTGCCTCTTCGAGTCGTTTCCTCCTCCACCGCGTCACACCTCGATCTCTCCCTTTTTTTCATTATTCTCGATTAAGGTTAAATTTGAACGTGCGTATGCGTATGCGCGCGCGTCCAATCGGTCTCGTGATGCGCGCGGGCAGAGCGTTTTAAAGGACGTCTCTCGCTGCGTAATTAGCTGTCTAGACTACCGACGCTATTATCTGGGTCTCGTTAGCCTTATCTCCGGCAAACGGGAAGCTCTCGCGGTTCTCTCTCTCGCTGCGCTGCAAGTTACGCAAGTGCGTCGTCGTCGTTTCGCTCGCGCGCACACGCCCGACGTCCGCCAGGCTCTATTTTTCTCCTTTTTTTCTCCTTCGGCCCATTTTCAACGACGCTTATTTTCGAGGAGAATGAATACAGTGAGAAATTATCACCTCGGCCGTCGGACGCTTCGAAGGATGATGGCGATCGAGCGAGTCTGAAAAGCAGATAAAAAAGTATCGATTCATTTTTCCCGGTCAGCTGGTGGGGAAAAAAAACGATAGAATTTATCAGTCGAACGAATCAGAGTCGACGCAAGATTTCAACTGGATGCGCTCGACTTTTTTCCTCGTTCCTCGAGGTCGAAGCTCAGCACAGATTTATAAAAGCCTGCACGGAGCTCGCAGATATTTGTGTGTGCGTGTGTGAGCACCGTGAGCGTAGTTGAAGCGTAATTCATCGTCGCAGCAGCGCCTCACTCGAGTCCGTGGCCCCTTTATTATATTTTCTACGTTTTATAAGCTCCCAGCTCCGAGCTTCTCTCTCTTCTCTTTCCCTCTTTGTTCGCGGTGCAAGCGTACCGATAAGCCGCGAGCCAGTAGCGAAACAATCTGCCTTCGCTTATCTACGCCTACCAACGAATGCCCGGGCTTATGCTCGCCTCTTTTCAACGCTCCCCATCGGTCACAACGAGACCTCGTGGTCAGCGACAACTTCTGCACGCACGTGAATCCACGTATACCGACTCGATTATTAAATATATACGCGCTCAAAGTCGTCAATTCGTCCCACCCAAATACCGATTCCCATTAGCCTCCGTCCTCTTTTACTTGCTGCAATCATTCATTTATCCCTCTCACCGAGACTAAACAACGCGTTACACGTTATGCAACTCTGTGCACAACCGCCCACCTGGCTCGAACCTCCGCATCTCATATTTATTCCGATTTTTCGCATAATTTCCGCACTTTTCATGCGAATGAAACTCCGTTCGGCGATTCGACTGCGATTTTTTTTAAAATCGATTTTCAACCTGGAACGAAGCTTCTTTGGATTCGCTCATTTCTCGACGGCATAAAGCGAGAGAGAAATACGCTCTTGGCTTCCTCAAACCGATGCAAACCTCGGCCGATGCGTAACGTCACGTTTTTCAGCTCGTGGGAGCCGAAACGAATGGAGGGGAGCTGAAATTTTCTTGTCGAATGTTCGTCAATCGGGCGACGAGAGCGGAAATCGCGTAAAACGAACGACGCGTTTCTTCACCTACTTCCACTCGCGTTAACTTTGTATCCTCGATGAAGAGCGCTTATACGCGTATACACGAATGGGAGGACGCACGCGAAGTCTACATTTATATAAATGGTTAGAACGTGTTCTCACGATAGGAAAAAAAAAGAAAAAAAAAAAACAAGCAGGAAAAACATTAGTTGGCGCGCCTTTTACTGTTTCCGGGAGATATAACCAGACTTCCGGGTTGCCGTATGGACTCTGAGTCAAGAGAAAAATCTACTTTAAGGAGGCCGAGACGGAGGCGAATCCATAAAAGTCGCGAAACGGAGTTTCCTTCTGTTTTTCTCGAATTTTTTCGCCCCTTTTTTTTTTAGTACCGAGGAAATTCCAATGGACTTTCTTACATCTCTGTTGATACGCGAAAAGTCATCGAATTTGGGGGGAAAAAATGTTTGTTCTAAAAGGTAATTGAGATGGTAGAAAAAGGTCGCAGTTTTAGTTGATCGAAATAGCATTAAATCCGTCAATAATAAAGGAACTCACGAAAAATTGCTTGGCGAGTCGCGAATAACGTTTTCCACGTGTTTCAATACATCGAGGGCTCGTCCCGCGTGCCCGAGGAATCCGCACGAAAGCGTTTCTCTCTCAATGCCGATTGTGGAGTCGCGTGTGGAGCGTAATTATACATTTTGTTTTTATATATATCGACGCTAGTCTAACCTACGTAAATTCCGATAGAAGCGCGTCATAGAACGCTTATTCTTTGATGGGTGAGCGGAGAAAGAGAAACGAGGCAAAAACAGGAAGAGGGGCGACGAGAGAGAAAGAGGGCAGCGAAGAAAGGGACAGTTGAAAATGCACATGCTGCACCTGCTGACGTTTCAGCCAGACGAGTCTTCCTGTCGCGGGGTCGCCACTGTGCAACGTCAGAGAGACCAGCCAGAGAGAGAAGGAGCCTTCGCTCGATTCCTGAAGGTCACGTACCCACCCCTTTCTCGCTCCCTGCCCTCCCTTCATCCCCAGACAATTAGGAAATTTCGGGTCACACACAATCCGCTCGAGTCTCCTCAAAACGAGCCTTTAATTAACAATTCAAACGAACTATTATTTCTCACCTTTTTCCGTCTTTTTCTCTCAATCCTCGTCTTTTTGTCAGAATCGAGAAAGAGGGAGAGAGAGAGAGAGAGAGAGAGAGAGAGAGAGAGAGACAGAGAAGCTTGCATTTTTATCCAATTGTTTCACGCTCCCACGGACTCTTCCGTGCAAACGAAGAATAACTCGGAACAGTAACGCCATTTATAGAGACCAGAGTCTGACTTTCTGTATGAAATACTCGAATGTTTACGCACATATATCTATATATCTATGGATTTTTTTGAACCGCGAGGAGACGCGGCGAGAGTGATGAAAGCGATAAAATAGCAGCGTCGATCGACTCGATTATTGGGAGTGACGAATCCGGAGCATTTTCCAGACTCAAGAATAACACGTGTGTCGTCTATGAAGCCGAGTCTGTTCCGCGAGTATTTATGCATCCATAAATTCGTAACGTATGCAAGTAACGCCCGTTCTTATTGACACAGAGATGCTTATTTTTGTTTTTGCTTTTTTTTTTTTTTTTTTTTTTTTATCTGTCAAACGCTCCTCCGCGATACACTGTTTGGTCGCAAAATTTATTCGAAACGTGTTTCATCATTGATGCCGAAGTCGCAGAAGAACTCGTCGAAATCCTGGCGTTTCGATGTTTTTCGTTCTTTGCCGATTGAGGATTAAAAATCTAGGGATTTGACGGTTCGCAGAACCGCCGTGTTCCTCAGTCGCACACTCCACACCGACGTGTGTTCTGTCAATGACGATTTTAGGGAATCGGCGGACTTTTCAGTTGGGTGGGAAAGAGAGCAGCGAAGTGGGCGCGACTCTGCGGCGTGCGTACAGGCCAAAGGATATATTATAACCGGGAAAAAAATCCGGCCTCATGTAATCCGAGGATCGGCTCTCGGTGCTTCCGTAATTGATACGTCTACCGTGATCGTGCTTCAGAACATACGTGGCGTGGAGGCGTCGAGACTCGAAAGCGAGCAAAACTCTTGGACAAAAGTGTAATTATTTGTTAAAATGGTGATGAAATTTTGAAATGGAATTGTTCGAACGCGAAAAATATCGCTCGGGTCTCCATTTTTTCGGGGTTTTTTCCACCGACCCCCATTGCCTCGGCGCAGCAGCACGGACGCCACGCGCGTCCACGTGTTTTCGACTTATTAAAAGCCACTTTGGTAAATTTATATGGCCATATGTCGAGGTGTAACCGGGCCGCCAACCGTCTGGCTTTCCCCATAGGATTAAATTTTGTTTACGTTCGGCAGCATGTATACGCGCACGAGGAGAAAAGAAAAAGGAGAATAATGAGAAAAGGAGGCCCAGAATCGGCCAGCAACGGTATTTACTCCCCGGAGAGCTCTCGGGCGCACCCCGCCACACCGAGAGAGTCTCTTTCCTTCGTGACGTAAGATCGAGCCCTAGTTTCCGAGGAGGAACATCCATTTTATTCACCTGGCGTCGGTTGCACGTAGTTTTTCCTCGTTTTTTATCTCTCTTTCGTCTTGGAATATGACTTTTGAATATATGTAGTTTTTTTTTTTCGAGGGCTCACCGAAAAGGGTGGATTCGAGTGATGAATCCAAACGATCGACGCGCAGTCTTGCTCCATTTTTCTCTCCAATACTCATGAGTTTAGATAATTCAATGAAATATCTAAATTTACAAGCGTATTAATCGATACTCGTAAAACTCTCGATGAAATATTTATTCACCGCGATGAAGATAAATTCCCCGCGAAATTAATGAGATTCGCACGTCCCAGGAGCGCTGCGCGTGAGTAATGAAATAATTGATTTGTTGGATCGATTTCTCGCTCCTTTTGCGGATGCATAAACGCCATTTTCTTCGGGGATTTTCCTTGATTTAATGGGAATATCGCGGTGCACCGAAGCGCGGCTTGGATCCATTGAATAGTTGAAGAGCTAGCTAACTTGCGCGCTCCACAGTTATATCCACCCCCTTAACATTCGATATATTTGTGCCGAGTGGAAGTGCACCGACCTCGCCAAGGTTTTACACTCCTCGAGTCTTTCCTCAACGCGCTCTGGATAGGATCGATTCTTCGTCTGGCAGACTCCCCAGCAGGGCGCTAGCCCTCCGCTGCGAAAGTCTGCAAAACGCCGCTCCGACTCGTCCTCGCTCTCTCGCGCTCTGCTGCCTTCTCATTTTCTTACTAAATACATTCTCCCATCGTCCTCTCTTCTCGATCGATAGACACATTTTCCAGCACCCAGCGATCAGACGGCACGGAGAGTCTTTATGCGCAGACACTAAATATCCGCTGTTTACTCGTTACATCGGGCCAATGGGGGTCACTTAAGGCAGGCCTGAACCTCGTCCTGAGAAAAGTCATCTTTGCCCGATATTTTTTCCTTTCCATTCGTTCTTCGACCAATTTCCGTGCTGCTGTTCAATTATTTTATATACTTAAAAACTGATGAAACTCGTAATTTCATGTTTTTCTTATTATACAAGGACGATAAGCATGGCAATTTTCGTACAAAAGGTCCCTTCGTTTGCAACGAAAATTGGTAGGAGTTTAAATTTCTTCTCGGTCGTTGCAGTTTGCGAGGTTTTTTTCTCGTTTTTTTACTTCTCAAAGTTTCTCACGACCCCGATTACCCCGGGGGCCCGGTGCAACCCTCGTGCATGTAAAATTGCACTTTTTTCGCTCACTTGCCTGATGAAACGGGGAGAGACGGACGCGGGGGGGCGGGGGCGACAAGTCCGAGATATTTTACAGCCGAACAGTACACAATGAATATTACGTACGTGGTAAAACACACGAGGGGGTCTGGCCTGTCTCGGACGCGTCGGTGTCCATTTGCAACCCTATTCAACCCTCGGTTTGACCGTTGTGTACTGTGAACGGAAAACTACATCCCCGAGCCCCCTCCCCCCTCTGCACCCCTTTAAAGTTTCAACGCTCCCTCGTCTCTCGTTCCTCTTGCAATTTAACTCGGAAATATACTCGATGTTTGTAAAACAGAATGAAAAAAAAAAAAAAAAAAAAAAAAAAAAAAACTGCGCGGAATTTCCTCTGCTTTTTCGTTTCGCTTCTGCATTTCATGCGCGCATTCGCTAATTCACCGAGAATTCTCCCTCTCTCTCTCTCTCTCTCTCTCCATTGTTTCAAAGTTTCGTAAAGGAAATTATTTCTCGAACTATTGAAAGCGAAACAAAGCGCTGCCCTTTGTACATTTTAATTTGTAATGAAAAATAATTTTCAACGAATTACATCGAATCAGAGCTGCTCTTTTAGACCGAATTCATAGTGGAATTTCGGGAAGAATATTTTTTTACTCGCGATTCATGGATATAGGAAACATCCGCGATAGAGGATTGATAAATGGAAAATGCAACGGTGTGCTGAACATAGACGTTAACTGCGACGAAACGAAATGAGAGTCCGAACGATCGTGAAAGAACGTCGTAGATTAAACAACTTGAGTTTTTCGATACGCGCTGCTCTCGGCGGGTTTAAAAGCGTTATGAAAAAAGGAGTATTATCGTGGCGAGACGCGTAGCGGAGTCGTAAAAATGATCAAAGTCGAAAGTCGTAATATCGGAATAACGATCGAGAGAGGCGAGCTCCCGACGCGACGGTGTGATCGATTCGCGGTAAAAAACACTCGCGCAGTTTTCCTGTACGAAGATCACTTTGAGGCGTGTAAGAAAAATGGGTTCCCCCGAGGGCGGCGGTGCCGTTGCCGGAAAAACCGCGGTTTTTCGCGCTCTCCTCGTTCCGACAGTGTTTTTTTTTCATTACAGTACCAATGACGATAAAAATTGAACAAGGATCGACGAGGCTCATGCTTTTATCTTGTTTTTTTCCTGGAAAAATAGATGCTGTCGGTGAGCGCAGGCATGGAGGTCGGCAGCGGAGGTCACGGAGGTCACGGAGGCCTCGGGGGCGGTTTGGTCGAGGCGAGCCCCAACGGCGGCGGCGGCGGTGTTGTCGGTGGTCACGGCAGCGACGGCATGCAACAAGCTATTGTCGCGGCAGCCCGGGATCGAGCCATCCGTGCAGGAAGCGTGCGACAGGATCTTGCCCTCGATCTTCCTCCGCGGCTTCAACTTCCCGATGGCGAGGAAAGGCCTTACGGGGCACACACGACCCTGCATCTTCGCGATCCCGAGCAGGTACTATCCATTCACCATTATTGCACTTAATGTGCTTGGATTTCATCTTTCCAGTCAAAATTCAGGCGCTCGGCACAGTCCGACGCTGAATTGTAGAAATAACGTTAAAATTTACTCGAGCGCACATTTGTCCTGGGCACGCTGTGTTTTTCTTTATACGATACAAAGTCGATTCTAACTTCCCCGATAAATGCTAAACTCGTTCTTCGCTCGCTTCTCGAATGACGCTTCCCTTATACTCGCCTCGATGTCAACAAAACACTTCTAAGAAGAAAACAACAAGAGTGGCGGTGGCGCGGAGGGGGGGGGGGGGGGGGGGGCGGCAAGATCGAATTTTTGAAAAGAACCAAAACAAGGACAGATCTGGGTTTACATTCGCCGCTAGCGCCACATCACGTGCTACTTTTTTTCTCAGGCTTCTGCGTGCTGCCTCGACGTGTTTACCGACAAGTTCTTGAATTTCTGTGTAACCCAATCCCCGATCAGCAGATGCTCTTGTTTTGTTTCATCGCGGGATACTCTCACATCGCAAAGAGCAACAACGTTCCGTAAAGCTCGGTTTTTGTTTTTTTTTTTTTTTCATATGGGACATGCCACGATGAAAAGAGTTTTTTTCGTTTCCCTGTGGTATTTCGGTGGCAAGTTACTCACTCGATTATCATTTTTTCAGTTTATATTTTTGAATCCTCGAACATATGCAAATTTTGGGACTAATAAGTTGAACGATGTCACTGTTGTTATTCAGTGAATGAAACGAGGTGAAAGTTTATGTGAAAAATGTCAATTTAGAAGTTTGAATGCTAAACTTTTGCTATCATTATTTCGATAAGTTTAACAGCTTCGTAAAAGTAGAGTAAAATTTGTAAGATCGATTTCCCTGGCTGTTTTCGAAAAAATGCAAATTTGAACTTAAATTCATTGGTAATTAGAAAAATTTGGAAGAAAAATGGGCGGCAAATGTGAGCGAATAATATTTGAATCGAGATAAATGTCTAATGCGACGTGTGTATATTTTGTTTGTAACAGGAGAGCGAGATATACCAAAAGTGTGTTCGACCACCGCCGAACAGGACGGTATTTGACAGCGAGAGTCCGCCGCCGTACCGGAGCCATTCGGCGTTGTTGGATCCGCCGGATCGTATAGTCAGGTGTCACAGTGCTGGTAGCTCGTTGTTGAGGGTTTTTCGTAAGTTTCCGAGTTCGAGTGGTTCGACACCGGGAGTAGTGGTGCCGCCATCGAGGAGGCCGACGTTATCGAGTTATTCCGAATCGAGTGGGAATTTGAGCAATCTTTCAAGTTTGACGGTGGTACCGTGCGAGGCGGACGAGACGAATCATCACAGGCGGCATGTCTGATGGAACAAGAAGAGGGGATTTCGGGCCCCGAATATTTTCGTTAAGAAAAGAAAAAAGTTTCAATCAGCCAAGACACTGAACGAGAGAATGATTAAACAAGCAAACGAATAAAGATAAATAAATAAGAGTTTTTAAGTAGCCAACGACAACGTGAATTTACGAGATTAAGAAAAACAACGTTAAAGAAAATAAAAGAAAATGATGAAGGAATTCTACGCATGTCGACGCTCCCGTAGCGTCCTCATCCTCGTCGTTATTCTTGTCGTGGAAACTTGTCGCCACCGTCGCACGAAGAGGCTGGTTACTCCGAGATAATGTTGAAAAACAAAATAATCAATGAAGAAGAAGAAGAAATAAATCTTTGAAGGAAGAATATTAAGAGGAAAGACGAAGATTTCGAGCAAAAGGAAGTAAGCAACAATCGAAATGAGAAGGAGAGAAGAAATACGAACGATAAGTGAAAAACGAAAAATATAACTCGGGTGCTACAAGTCCTCAGGGGCACGGGGAATAAAAGGAGATCCTCAAGACTGACTCGCGGGACATAAAACTTCACAATACTATATATACATATATATACATATATGTTGTATTTAACGAAGATGAGGAGAGTAAAAACACGAAGAAGAAGAAGAAGAAGAAGTAAACGAAGAAAGCAAAGAACAAAATTTTGTGTGTGTATATATATATGTATATATAGATATAATATATTATTAGAAAAGGAAGAGTCGACGAGGGCCGCGGCTCCAGGCTCCATTGTCAAATTTTCAGAGAATAAATAAATACACGCGTCTTCTCCGTTCTCTAAAGAAAAAAAAAACAAACAAACAAACAAACAAACAAACAAACAAGCAAACTTGCGAAATTGCGAGGAAAAAGAGAGAGAAAAAGGCTGGAATTTTTCGCCGATTTATTCGATAATGGGCCGTCCGGAAAATTTGGCATTACCAAGACGAATAGGAGAGAAGAGCAGAGAGGATAAACGAAGAAAACGAAAGTATCGAGTACACTGGAAAGGTGTACGAGCTCGCCAAGAGAGAATTTTATAAATATATATATATGCTTCTAAATATATATAACGACAGAACAATGGAGAAATTCAATTAGCAAATGTGAATATTCTCTCTCATTGGCCATTTTCTTTATTCCTCTGTTCGAAGTAACTGAAAAAAAGGGAAAAAAACGAGTTAATGAGAGCCGAGCTGCCAACGGAGTCACAAAATGGAGCACATTTATGTAAACATATGTTTATATATGTATGTATATATTATTAAAACATATATTGACTTTAACATATATGCATATATATATAAAAATATGTATATGTTTATCGCGGAAGTTTGTTCATTGCGAAAAAGACTTAGTAAATTATTTATTGGCAACATTGCGACTCACGCATGTTTGCGAGATTTATTAATAATGAAATGAAGAAAACTAAAACGAAAGACGAGATAGGTAAAGAGAGAGAGAGAGAGAGAGAGATAGAGAGAGAGGAAAATTGATGAGACAGAAATAAGGAATGGAGAATAAAAGATAAATGATGGACACGTGTCATGGATTTTCGCGAGGTTTAGGCCGCCACAACGGGGAAATATTAAGTTCATAAGGGAAAAACGAAGACGGAGAGTCGAAAAGCTGCGAATGAAATCGCGCGTAGATATTTGTGCCTGGGTGTGAAAATGATAGAAGAGAGCAAGAGAGAGAGAGAGAGAGAGAGAGAGAGTGAACTGAAGAGTGAAGATTGAGAGAAGACGAGAAATTTCGTCAAAATTTGCGTCGAAATTTTGACGTTTCTCCGTGTGAGAATTTCGTGTGTCTGTCTTGCTGTTTGTGTAAGCGTTTTTCAAATGAATTCGCCCGCAATCCGAGGCCGAGAAGGAGAGCTCTGAGGCTGGGGGAGAAAAATAAGAAAAAGGAGAGAAAATGAGCGTCGGGAATAAAATGGAAAAATAAACAACAAATAATGAATTTAATTAAACTGAAACAATGAGAAGAAAATTCAAAGAAAACAAAAAACACAGTAGTGCCAAGGCGATTGGAGAAGAGCAGAGATACTGAGTGAGCGACATGAGAAATATGATTAAGGAGAAATCTTTGTAAATATTAGGCTAGGTAGATCAATATCGATATTAAACGATAATGGCTAAACGAAAAAAAAAAACGAAAAACATAAAAACAACACAATGATTATTATGCTACGTAACCGATTACGAAGGATACATGAAAAATACACTCTGAACACACGTACATGAGGATTGTAATGAATAAAACGAAGTCATTATCGATCCGAGAGAACGAGAGTGAACTTTGAGATGTGAGAAAATTTGTATTCTTCTCTCCCTCTCTGTTTAATCCAATTTTTACTCGATTGTATTAGCAAAAATTCAAACACCACGAGTCTCCAGTCCAACTCGTTCAATTCAAATAATACTTGACGAAAATATTTCTTTTTATATTTTCACTAAGAAATTAACTATTTCCATTTGTTTTTGTTTTCTCTGAAGAAATTATTTATCATATCGTCCCGGATTTCTTCGTCGTCACGTTTTAGTGACTTGAGCTGACAGAAATTTCCATAAGATACTGCTCGCTTTTCGAAATCGCAAAAATCTTCTCCACGACCATTCGTCGTTTGTTTTTTTCTCTTTAATTTCGTTATTCACATGAAAAAAAAAAGTTCTCTTTTCGCATTTACTCTCGTTTCTCTCGAACCGATCAGTCATCGACGTCGTTAAAAAGCATCGCAAGCGTTCACCCGTTTCTCGAACGTCCCTCACCAATGTCCGATTGTAAACGCTAATTTTATTATCATACAGATAGATGAGACCTCAGTTTTTTCTTTTTTTTTTTTAAATTTTCAAGTCTAACTGTTTTCGATCAAGGCGACGTACGACCCCAAAAACTCCGCTAACGAGTCCTACGATTCGGAACAGAATCAATCGTTCCGGAAACACTTTGCTCATCCAATTAAGCGAATCGGAAAAAACAAGAGGAGAAAAAACAGCGCCGAGAATTTTGCTGTTTTTTCTGCGGTCGGGGCAGAGCAAGATTGAAGTATATGAAGAAAAAAAAAGAAAAAAATGTACACGAGAAGTCACCAATTATCGCGAAATAATATATTCCACTATTGTCCAACAATATTTTCGTAATTTGGCCATTTTGCTTGTTGCAAATTGTGAATAGGGGAAACCGGGTTTATCGATCGAGATTTCTTTTTCTTTCAACCGCACGATGCATTTTTCTTTCTACTTCCTTCGGATGGCTTTCAAGTTTTTTTTTTTTCTTTTTTTGTTAAAAGATGTTCTAAATTTGCTCGATTGATTGGAATAATCGAGTGATCAATGAGGATCAATTTGTTTTTATAACGCAGCAGTTTCAACGACAATGATTTAATTCAGAATCTCGATCGTAAAATTTCAAACTCCTTAGTAAAGTTCGTGAATTGAAACTCGAAAAAAAGCAATCGAAATTTCAATCCCAAATCAATTGTCCGGCCAGTTATTGACGGAGTGGCGAACGAACAATTGAGTGAGAAGAATCGAAGAGAAAATAGAAGGCGAAATGTAAAACAGTCACGAGTCGAGAGAGAGAGAGAGAGACAGAGAGACGGAGAGAGAGGAACAAAATTTATTAGCGAAAAGTATTTCCTTCGTTGTTTATTTTCATTACGTTTATTTTTGTTTTTATTTTTTCATCGGGGGGGGGGTCCATTAATCTCCATCTTCAAAAGTGTGTTCAAGCGCATGCAATATTAGACGACGAACATAAATGAAAAAAGAAAAAAGGAGGGAAAAGTGAAAATGAGGGCGAGGACGTGGGATGAGAAATTTTTATTAATGATAATGAAACATGTTGTATTTTGAGAGGGCGGAAGAAGTGATCTTACGATTAAGGGCTGCGGTTTAAGAGGGGAGAGTTAACTAGAACGAAAACTTAGTTACAAGAAAAATTATAAGAGAACGATTAGCAGGAGGAAGTGATTGATGAAAGAAGAAAAGAAGTTATACAAATAATAATATTAATTGATGAGAAAAACGGGTCGTTTAATCCAATGGGTCCTGTGCAAACCTCGGTTAAATTTCAATGTTATAACATTTAGTATCGAATTTAAAAAAAAAAATAATAATAATAAATAAATGAAAATAAAAAAAAAACGCGAAAGAAAGAATAAAAAATAACAAAATATAAATATATATACGAATGTATACATATATAAATATATATCGATATATTATATGTGTATAAATTGTATATATAAGTAAGATCAAGTAGTAAAGATTGATATTCGACCATTTATTATAATTACGATTTAGAATTTTTTAGTCTTGCGATCGTTGAACCACTCTTAATATTTTTGTCCTCTTCCTTCTTCCCTCCCCCCCAATGGACTTGGCGCCCCCTCGACTCGCTCATCGAGGGAAGTCTTTCAGTTGTTGTTGCCCTCGATGAGAGAGAGAGAGAGAGAGAGAGAGAGAGAGAGAGAGAGAGAGAGATATCAAAAGAATAAACAAAATCCATAACTAGGCGATCGATCCCGTGCGGAGCTAAGAACCGAAAAAACTTGGAAAAAATTAAACAGAAAGAAACGAACCTCGAATAATTTTTTTTTTTTCTCAATGATTTACGATCGTAATGAATGTGTACGAATTGTTGAATTTTCGAAATGGTAAATATATTATTAGACACGCACTCACACACGTGGGCGCACACACACACACAAAGACGGAAAAGGTGTGACGTCGATTAGCATTTGAAAACAAAAATTCGATTTGTGCCAATCGATCTAGATAAATTATTACTATTATTATTATTATTATTATTATTTTGTTTTTGTTTTATTTATAAATTATTAGTAAACTTAGCGCGGGGTTCTTTGACGAAATTGTTAACCGATGATCGATCGTCGAATATTTATTATTTAAAATGAAAAATAATGGAGTGGAAAAAAAAAAGAAAAAAAAAACGAAAGGAAGAAAAGCTCACGATTTAGAGTTAAAGGAGAAGAAAAAAAACCGTACTTTTAAGGAACGAAAAATCGGTGTGTCTAGTCTCTCACGGAAGAAGGATCCGGGTCGTTTGAGGAAATAATGATAATGATAATGATAATATTAATATTAATCGTAATAATAATGTTGAGAAAACAAATAAAACAGCAATTTCTATTATTTTCCATATTTTTTTCTTTCGTTCATTCCTTCTGATATAAGAGGCCTTGGGCCTTAATTTTTTTTCGGTCTGATACGCCGCAATGGAAACGATTTGTGATCCGGTCATTCCTTCGATCCTTTTACCGTGAAACGTCCATTGTTAATTTTGTCTTTTTTTCTTTTGTTTCCTGCGTTCCTCGCGTTTATTGTCCGCTTTGTTCTTGCGTGCTCTCTCCTTACACGATGGTCATCAACACCAAAAAAGACAAGTCAATGCACGCTCGAACTACGGTCTTATATTTTTTTCTTTAGGCGCAACGACAAATTTACATTCACGTATAAATTTCATTTCCAACCCACATCATTTTGATGGTTATTTTCAAATATCGTTGCACATCACTCGCTCGGCGAATTTCCAACGACCGCGTTGATACACTCACGAATTTAGTTGAAATTCGACTGACAGGCATCGGAACAAAATGGTTAGAATTTTCTCGATTAAGCGAGATGAAAAACGGTCGAATTATAAATTTCTAATATTTTTCCAGCAATAATTCGATCAATTATTTTTATTATTATGGTTGTTATTGATGTTGTAATTATTATTACCATTGCTATTATCATCATTATTATTATTGATACGATTATTATTATTATCACTGTGAATGATGGTCAAAAAAGTTGCCCTCGAATTGAGACTTCGATTCGCATATATGTACTCTTGATTCGAGGACAGACTCACTCAGCCGCACCTCTCGAAAAACAAAAAAACCCCCTTCAATCGGGAGAACACATTATTATTATTATATAATATTATAGAGCGATATATCGAGTGGTATATCGAAGAATGTGATTTATCGATTCTCGATCATTGTCCGAACGCGCAGCTCCTCGATCGGATTGTAAGCCAATTTAAAACAGAAAATTGTAAGCAAGGACAAGAAAAAAAAACATTTTTGTAATGTAGAATTGTATCGTTATTACATAGGATGAGACAGACAGAAAAAGAGAGAGAGAGAGAGAGAGAGAAAGGAAGAAAAAGAAAAAACCATGTTCGTTGTTCACTGCTCTGGCTTGCTAGAAAAACAAAAAATCGGGCCTTTCGGGGATTCGTCAATGTAACGTCAAAGGGAATCGTGTTCATCATTAACCCTTTTGCGTTATAGGAAAAAAAAACAACGACGACAAGGCGACCCCCATTTCCCATCCCTAACGTCCACCTCCCCCAAACTCGTGCCCCGGTTAAATCGGCAAAAATTTCGACATTGCAAGATTATTGGTGTACTTATCACGCAGTTTTCTACAAAATAAAGAAAACGATATTTAAAAAAAGAAAACGTATTAAGGATATTTCATCGGACCTTCTTTCTCCGGTTTCGGAATTACTGCTATGCATATTCCTTTTTTTCAGCTCGAACTTGCTTCCAGTCGGCGTTGATGTTCGACGCTTTGCTTTGGTCTTCAAGTTTTATAGGTTAGGAATCGTAGCTTAAGAATAATGTGACGCTTGCTTTCTTTTTTATTGATACCAATCGGAAACTCAATTCGTAATTTACGTTGAAAAAAACATTCGTTAAAATATAATATTTAATTGATATAATTCGGATTCGTGATAGAAAAATAATAGATGGATGACCAGGATGATGACTCCGTTTTATCATCAACCAGTTTACAGGATAAGATCGATTTGGATATTAGTTGAAAAGATCGACGCACTCTCATCAAGGCGCAACGCTCAAGTTCGCCGGAGAGAAAATGGCTGACATTTTTCCCGAGTCCCGCCCGTCCCGCCAGCCGAATACTGACAAAATAAATGCTACTGCGCATTCACGATCGCGCATTCGCATTACTCTTTCCGGTTAAGCGTTGGACGCGCAGTGAGCGAAGCTACCGCGTTTTGCTCCTAGGGCAACTGACAAAAGTGAAGTGTTCCTCTCGCCATCTCGCTCTGTCGGCTTGGTAAAAACTTGTCGGATACGATCAACTCGCGTGGCTAGAGTAAAATCGCTGCCGCCTCTCTGGTTTAGTAGAGTCCAACACGTATACATATATTGATATATACATATTATGCATATATACATGTTTAAACGGTTAAACGTCTTTTAGTGCGTCACAGTGTGCGTCGGTAGCGTTGATTTTTACATGAAAAATATCGTGAATCCCGCTCTCGGGTATGTAGTAGTGCGTACGTGTGATTCAACAAGTTTGCCACGATGTTCGTATTTTATATATTATTAAATCGCGACTCGGTGGTTGGGTGAATAAAATAAATCATTTGGGCTGCGGAAGTAAAGCGAATGATAATATATTGATAAATATATATATATATAATATATATACGTGTGCGCGCGTGTCTCACCGGCAGGCGTGGGGAGCAGAAAACAAGGCGGCAAAACAGATGAACTCGTTTTTTTTTTTTTATGATGCTACATTACTATAACCTAACAATCATTTTTATAAAATCTTAGCTGTTCCTGCTTCGTGTTTCTTGTTTCTTTTCGGTTTTTCATTTCTGGGTTTGCCAACCAGTTGGGTATCACGAGCAGTCGTAAAAATCGTGAGTGCTCTTGGGACTTATATGTATATAGGCATAGGAATTCACAAGGACGCTAAAAAGCTACTTTTCACCGTTGAAAACGCTCAGTTTTTATCACGTCAGTGCTCCGCTAAACTGTGATTTCGTTTTTTCGTCGCAGAAAAAGCGAAAGTCAGTGAAAAAAGAGAAAAACGACGAATTGAAAGAAAAAATACAGACAATAGCCACGATGGAGTCAACGACGGTTGAGGTGAATGGCGGGAACGCCGAAGTGGCGCGCGACGAACCTAACCTCGAAAACGTTGAAACACCGATGAATGAAACTACCAACAACGATAGCCTCGATGGTAATAATACGAATACGCTGACCAGCATTAAAATGGAGGAAACGCCAACAGAGGTTAACGGCGATGTCAAAACTACCAAGAAAAAACTAACACCCGGAGCCAAAAGAAAATTACGGAAAATCAAAGCCAACTCTACGGGAAACTCCGATACTGATGTTAAACCACATACCAGAGGACAAAAACGCAAAGTTTCCGAACCCGACGATTTGAGCTCCGAGGATTCGGCCGAATTCAATGGTTTCGACACTAAAGTACTCGATAGTACCGAACCTGGTTCTCACGTTCTGCAAAAACTCATTGGTGAGTTGATAATCACAAGCTTTCACTCCATCCCCACACAAATTTGTTTCTTATGCATGAAAAAGAAGTCGGTCAAGTGCCCGAAGCTCAGTTGTCCACTTCGCATGCTCCAGAGGTTTGATTTTTAGCTGAACATTACAAGAATTGAAAAATTTATCAAGTATTCTATGGATATACTGAGTGATCGCACTCTTTATTTGTCGTCGTTGCGATGTGCGTTCACTTTTCAACATCTCTTAATAATTTTGGAATCCGAATCATTGAGATAGAATAATTTGTTTACTAGATTCCAATTGTTTTGAAATTTTTGTATCAAGTTAAAAGTTAAATTCAAGAAAGTTCAACATTACTTTGAAGATTGCATCATTCCAATCGAGAATATTGTGAATTTTATAATATCATAAATTGATATTTTGTTCTACAATAACTTGATAATTTCTATTACAGATTTCATTCTAATTTGACTTTAATGAAATTACATTTCTCAAGTTGAATAAAAATCAAAGTAATAAAACCTTATGAATGGGTATTGAAATTTTTTAATATTGAAAGCAATATTGAAGGAACAAAACGCACAACTGTATAAAATATAATTTTTTTACTACAAAATGATTGCAGTATAATTTTAACAGAAGATCTTGCATGAAATATAATAAAAATCTTTTTGTTTTATTTTTTCTCAATAAGCCGAAGCTGAATCAGCAGACCAAACTCTAATCCTACAGACCAAAAGACTGCGGCGTTCCACAGCAAAAGCACTAGCGAACATGAAAAGCGAAGTCAAAGATGAGGATATGGATTTGGACGAGAGCAAAGATGATATTTCTAACAGAGTAAAGAAAGAAAAAGAATCTGACACGGATTCGATAGGGATACCAAACAGCGTAGACTCAGAAACAGATCCCTTGAAGACGGAAGAGTCTTCTCTCAAATCTGCCAATTCCTCCGCTAACAGTAGCCCTTCAGGCATCAGACCAAAATTAAAAATAGGAAAAATTGTGCGTAACATGAGTCCAGCAGGAGGAGCAAAATCTAAAGTGGTAGACATGAGCAATCCTCTCTTCAGAGAACCTTTCAAATATGGATGGAAGAGAGAATTGGTATTTCGAGCTGGATCCGATCAACATACTGTCAGAAGAATGGCTGATATTTATTATTATACACCAAAGGGCAAGAAAGTTCGGAGTTTTAGAGAAGTTGCTGAATTTTGTAAGTATATGAATAGATTTCTTTTTGTCCTGTATCTAAGATCATTGGAATTTCTGTTGATGTATTTGTATAATGTTTGTTTTTCTTTCATTTCCTTTTTTCAGTACATACAAAAGAGCTCACGATAGACAACTTCACATTTTTCAAAGAGCCCCTGGGCGTTAACAATCCAGATTTTGAAATAATAAGAGATGCAAGAGTTCGTGACTCCACAGGATATACACCGACACCACCAAGGAGAAGTCTCCCGGCGAAGAAATCCCTCACCAAGAGAATCGTAGAAAAACCTTTGACTCCACCATTGCCGGCCAAACCTGCTGCAAAATCGCCCAAAGTTACACCCGCTGCCATCAAAGTCAAACTACCTGGCAAGAAAGGACAAGCCAAGAGTACGTAAACTTTTTTCCTTTCAATCTACGCTGCAGAGTCTTTATTTTATAAGCAAAAGAAATTAATAAAACAATGAATAAACGTCAGAACCCACATAATTTTGTTCTTCTAAAATGACTCATAAAATACTTTCTTTTATGCCCTCATGGCGAAAGCAAAATAACTTTTCCATAGTAGGATTTCTTTCATAGTTGAATTAAGAAGTATAAAAGATTTCGAAAATAAGACAATTCTCGTTTACAATAGAAGAAGTGAAATCTCCAGCGAAACGAGCACCTGAGCCGCCGATGCTACCACCACAATGGAGTTCACCAGCAGCGACGAGAAGGAGTCAACCGATCGTTGAAAAAACTCCACCGGCAAAACTGAAACGCGGTCCAAAGTGAGTGAAAACTTGAAATTATTTTGAGCTTGAATGTTTCTTCTTTCTTCTACTTTCTGTTCTCATTATCGGTATTGAAATTTTCTTTCACAAAGGAAAGTTTGCAACACGCGTCGTATTTGATGAAATAATTTCTCATACGTACGATCGAGAACCGATCGAAACAAAAATTCCTGTAAACGATCATTTTTTTTTTACATTACGTTTTATTCATTTTTTTCGGTTATTTTATCTCTATTTTCCTACGCATTTCCCTTATCCATGAAATCTATACGAAACAAACGCAAACAACATCCAAACGCAACTTTGACATGGCGCAATTTATTGTCCTCTCGATCCTCTCTCCCCTACCTTGACGCACGTCTTACAGGGCCAAACTTCAGGAACCGTGCAGCATTAGATGCTCTTCGAGTATGGGACTCATTCCCAGCTTACAATGCTCACTCTGCTTGTGCTTATATCATCCTGAATGCGTCGGAGCTCCGGATATTTCTCCAACGGACGAATACGTATGCAAGGTAATTTTCGTTGATCCAAAGAAATGGCATGCAATTCTATTCATGGTTTTAAGTTAATAACTTTGAAACGTAACGGAATTAATATTTTTCGAAACAGTATTGAATATTTTCTACTCCTTTGCAAACCCAATCCGTTGATTATTAAAAAAAAAATTAACTTTGAAGCTGCAAAAGAACGTTTTTTTTTTATATAGAATCGACCCTGACCATTGCAATAGATCAGCCTGACCCTTGTAAATTTATTTGTAGAATTGTCATGAGGATTCAGACAAATCTCCACAACCTGGAGCAGGATCTGCACCACCACCACCCGCTCTGATCCCGATAAGCATGATGAGTAGTCAAAACGCAGCAAAAGTTCAACCGAGCGTGGTAACTTCACCTAAACCGACAAAAACCGTGAAAACCGAAAGTTCCAAAAGTGAGCCAAGACGATTAGAAAAAAAACGTAATCTCTCAAGATCTCCGAACGTTTCACCATCAGCGGAGAGAAAAGATACAGCTTGGCTACACACCGGAAATGAGTTTCTTCGTGGGCACGACGGTACGGTTCCAAAACCGGCTCAAAATATCGCTCTTATGGCAGGGAAGCGTTATATCGTCGTGCCCAAAAATAATGCGATGGCTGTACAGCCCGCGATCACAGTTAGACCCGATAAGATCGGTGACAAAGCTCCGACACTTCTGGAAGTTTCGCATTCTGATACGACCGCAGAAAACTCACGATTCTCGTCGAGATCGATAAACGACGATGTCAAATCTAACTCTATGGAAACCGAGACTAACGAAGAAGCTGAAGTATTAACGGAAATTGTCGAAACAGTCGGTAAAATTCACGAAACCTTGGAGAAAGATCAAGAATTGGAGAATCTTCGATTAAACCTCAACACCGAAAATAATTCGAGCGATTCCTCTGAAATTTACAAATCTGACAAATTTGTTAGCGAAAACGAAGAGCAAAAAGAGGAGGAAGATCGAAAAACGCACAAAGAAGATGTCGCTCAATTGATTAACGAATTAACAGACGAATCTCCGATTGCCGACGAAACTCAGCTCATTCCCACGGAAACAGAAACTCCCAAGGAACAATTAGAAACTGCGAACGAACAACAGATTGTTGAGCCCGAAAAAGTAAAAGATGTTCAAGATGAACCTCATTTAGAAATCACCGAATCACAAATAAATCAAGAAAATGTTGACACCGCCATCGATCCTGAAAATTTATTGCGCGAAATTCCAACTTCTCGTTCTGACAGCTTGGAATCAAATAATTTTACGACAAGTGCAGTTTGTGTACAACCAAGCAAAAAGTAAGTTCACGAAATTTCTAGCAGATTTTTCATTTTTCTTTGTTTTCGAATACATTTTTTTTCTCTCTTTTCTGTCCTAATTATTCATACGTTATATGACATGTGAATCTCCTGAGGTTTTGGCAGTTGCTTTGTACATATTGTATTTACAAACAAGAATTTCGCTCGACTGTGTCGCTTTTAGAATTTTTGAATATAGCAATGATTTTTTTTTTTTTTAAACGAAAAATGACAAGGGGAAAAACATCTGCAATGAATTTTCATGTTCCTTTGTCCAGTTGATTTGTACGAGCACAGAAAATAAAGTAGACATTTTGGCATTTGAGACACAACGGTATATTCGAGTCGCGAGAATCTTTATCATTTATTTATTGTAAATGCAATATATACCAACATTCATTATATTTGCAAATATAAAAGCTCGTCGGAGAAAGAAACAAAAATGAATTTGATTTTTACTTATGATCGAAGCACACTGCCTTAGCTTCGAAATGTGGCGAAATTTATTCGAGAACGGAAATTTGAGAAAAAACGAGCAATGAATGAAAAACAAATGAATAACGAACGAAAAAAACAACAATGTGAAACAACGAATATAGTGTGCCGAGGTTATTTCGACATTCCTTAATTGTAGTATCGAAATACCAAGCCAAATATGCACCAAGATTGTCACCCAAATTTCACAAATTAATATTTTTGACTGTCTCCAATATTATCATGCTACAATTACGGATTTTCGATTGATGATTCGATTGAAATTCGAGAAATGAATACAAAAATCTAATTCATTTTTTACTTTTTATATTTACAGATATAAAGGCAATGTGTGAGCCAGAACACAAAAAAAGAAACAATTTAGTGCGTTTTCCTTGAAAAATTTGTCCTTCCCACTGTTCCCAAATATTCTTTCCTCTATCTTTGTTTATTTCGATAATCATTTTTCTTTGTCAAATTAGTGAACTCTCAAGGGTCGATTGATCTATTCAGCGAGCAATTCGTGTATTTTGTTTTAATCGGTAAAATTTATTTTGTCATATTTTCAGGAAAAAGCTCGCTCCTCTCGAAAACGATCAAAGGCACTTCATGGTCTCCGTTTGCGCCGGCTATAATGCTCTATCACGCATTTTTCAATATCTCAAAGTACAAGAATTGTTGCGAGCCGCTCGCGTGTGCAGAATGTGGCGTGACCTCGCGGCACATCCAAATTTATGGAAAACTGTGAGAATGAAAAACAGTCAAGTCACGGATTGGGACGGTCTCGCAGATTCTCTCAAAAGACATGGCACTCAACATTTGGATCTTCGAAAAATGCTGGTCGCCGGTGAATCTGATGGTATATGGAAAAAATTCGTAACCGTTATTCCACGCGTCACCAGCCTCGTCAAACTTGAACTTTGCCGCTGCCCTGTTATGGTCGTCGAAGAAGTTATCAAGAGTTGTCCTCAACTAGAAGTCCTCAGCGCAATGTCCATCAAATGCGACACTCTCAATCTCGAATCTGTCGGAAATTTGAAATCCTGTCAGGAACTTCGACTCAAAGCTATCAGCGGCATGTCCTTGGAAGGAGATTTATCACCCCTTCAAGAACTAACGCAATTGTCGCATCTGGTGAGTGCAAAAATGGAGTACGGCGTATTATTGATAAGGTTATATTTATCCTGAATACTGAAACAATTATAAACGTGTGAATATACGAAAATCAAGAAAATACATTAGTAATATGGAATTTGGTAATCGAAATAGGATTATTTTAAAAAGGATTATTATCTTGAGATTTTATGAATCCTCAATAAGCAAACAAAGACAAATTTGTATTTAAGATAAGAAAAAATGTCATTTTCCGAACTCGTTATTGAAATCCGATTAAACAATTGAAAAAAAAATATTCGTTTCAACTCACGCGATGATTAAGATTTTGGCGTTCTTTCTCATTTTCGTGGGAGCAAAAATTGCAGAAAAAATTAAATTTTCTCTTGCAATATAAAATAATGACCGGATGCTAACGAAAACTTTGATTTTCTATTGCAGAGTTTAACGTCAGTGAAAGATCTGGGAAAGAAAAACATCGACATATTAGGATCGTTGATAAATTTGGAGACGCTAGAGTTGGGAGAGTGTTCCGATTTCCCAGATAAATTCGGTACCTCCGTGCTGTTGAAATTGGAAAAATTAGAACGATTGAGGCTCGAGAAGGGACAAGGAACGTGTTGCACTTTCGACATTCTCGATGGCGTTTCGAAACTCCCGACGTTAAATCAATTGGAATTGGTCAATTTCGACGTCAAAAACGGCTTCGACAAATGTTTGTCGAATTGCAAAAACATCAAGAGGCTTCTCATAATACCGACTTACATTTCCCAATCCGCAACATCGAACAATATGGTTCTGCGTGGTGTCACCGAATTGTCCAACAACTTGACCCACTTCGTGTGGGGTGTCACCCTCGAATTGCTCAGGGTCACCGAACTTTTTGTTGATCAATGCAATCAAATGAGCAAACAAGTCACTGGTGATTCGATACCGGTCCTGAAACCCGTTCCGTGTTTGAAACTCATCAAAGACGTTGAGGAAGACGATGCGACCAAAGGTTCGGGGAAACATTTTTTTCACTTTTTCATTAGATGTACGAGTCAAAAGTTACGTTGTTAATCAACTGACTGAGTAATTCTTACTTCCCTAACTGATCAGATGATTGAATGAGAAAAAAAGTACTTGAATTACAAAAATTTCGAGATAGATTTTTTAGGAAAAGGATGAAAAACTTGATAACTAAATTTTTTGTTGTGCTAAGTATTTCGCCTTTAAAATTGGTTCATTGGTTTTTATAAATTTCAAGAAATTTTGAAATTTTTTTCTCATGAAACTGTGCTGCGTAACTATTTTAGCCATTTAATTGATCTGAACTGAATTCAAAGTTTGCATTCCAAAATGTTATTCGCGCGATAGAAAACGCGGTTTTTTTTTTTAATTCAGAATGAGTCGGATTAAAATTCTAAGGGTAATTTTACAAACCAGTTGTTACATAATTTGGATGGAATATGAATTTTTTTCTTTTCAAATCCGTCTGGGTAGTGGAAGCTCAAAAAATATCTCGTTGAAAAGAAGTTGTCAATAAATATGTGATAATGAATTTCAGGAGACGATAAAGCGCAGCCAAGTTTGACGAATCCTCAGGTCGATATTTTGCCGCTACCACAATTGCAAAAGCTATTGTTAACGGCATTACCAAAGACGCGGGTCAAGATTTTGAAGATACCTTTCCACGCGACGTGGCGCCAGAGCATTTCGGACACGACAACGCAATAAATCAAGACTTGTTTAAGAGTAAAAATAAAAACAAAATGGAAGAAAGAATAAAGAATCGGAATAGATGCACGGAAGTGGGGACGTGAAAAAAAAGTTAAACGTTCTTGAGAGCGAAAAATCTAGAAGGAAATTATGAAAAAGAGAATCCGTCATTGCTGTTCGCACAATCTTTTTCCTGAGTGTTTTGTGAAAAATAAAAACGGACAAACCAAAATGAGGTATCATTACGCGTCGAACAAGATTGTGAGAAGATTTAAGGTTATGAACGTTGTTCGAAAACATCTGACGAAAAAACAAATCGTTGGATCGTAACGAAAAAACTGCAGAGCCATTTTTATCATCAGCCCAATTCCCTTTCTCATGTGCTTTATGAATAATCAGTTATTGGATTCCATCATGAGTTTTTTCTCGAGAGTTTCGAGCGCGCGACTCTGAACACATTATTTGTCCGTTTAATCGTGTGTCCGTGACTTGTGAAGCAAGAAACATGAAGAGAGAAATAAAGCAAAGAAAAAGTGACCACTAAGAATATGACGGAGGCACGTGTCTCATACACGACCAAATTGACACTGAATTTGTAACAAATATGGAAAAAAAATATAGCACGATACGAATCATGTATTGAGAGCATGTTGAATGAAATGGAAAGGAAAGGTGAGAATTAACGCTCTATCTAGACTATAGGCTGTATAAAATATCTTATTATTATTATTATTATTATTATTATTCTACTGTAACTGTATCTTGTATCTTTAGATGACTAAGATAATAGAATTTTTACGCTGCGAATGCGGAGCGAACGAAATAGTGAAGGAAAAACAACCACATGCACACTTACACTTTTTATTTTTATCATTAAAATTTATTAGGATGTACACCAATGTACATATTCGATTGAATAGTCGTTTTCCATACTATTCATTCATATTGTTAAATTCTTCGCTTCTCCAAAAAAATCGCTTCGTTCCGACTCTTAATGAATATGAATAAAAAAATAAATATTATTTCGTTGCGTTCTTTATTTTAAGTGGATAAATTATGAAGTGGCGGTGCGGGATAAATTCTTCGTACTCCTCAACCAAAATTCGAAAGATGAACAAAAGAAATGTAAACATATGTCTATATATATTTTATACAAAAGAAAGAAAAAAAGGGAGAAACGAAGAACAGGTGGGATCGTATGAGCATGTTTCTAGTTTTGCTATTCGGAGCTGAATCGTTTTTTTGGAAATTTGATTTCAACGCGATAATTTTATCGACACAGAATCATCACGAGAATTTTTAATCTCACAAAATTAATTGTACAAATGATTTACTTGGCACACTTTATTCCCCCTTTTCTTTCCTTCACTTCTGTCTATTTTGATTCTGTTAATAACACTCACTTTGCAGCGCAAAGAACATTGTTTTCGTTGAATTTCACATGATTTGTCATTTAAACGTTATTGGTTGCTATTTGCGACTAGAGAAACAAGCGATATTTTCGTTTTCATGTAAAAAAAAATTGCACGCGATCCCACCATTAAAGAAAATAGGAAAAAACTTATAAAAACATTGTCTAACACTCGTGCACATTGAAAAAAACTTCTGGATGTATGAAAAGACGAGAAAGCAGAGAGCGAAGTTTTTAAAAATGTGCTATCGGCGAATGAAACACGATTGATGTAAGTTGTTTGCATCGATTTATGACAAATAAAACAAAATCTAATTATATATATATACATATATAATTATATAAAGTGACGTAGATAATAAAGGGTGATAGCTCATAGTTGTAACTTTAATAGTTGATTTTTAAGTATGTATATGATATATGAAAGAGAAAATGAAATTTTGGCAAGTTGATTTTAGATTAATGAGTATAAATGATTTCTAAAGCAATTCGTTTTTTTTTTCATTTTCTTCGAAAATACGGCTTCGACTTTTCATATCCTCAATTTTTATCTAAAACGAAAATCAAGTGAGTTCCCAAAAAAAGATACTAATATCATTCCTTTATTCGGTATGAAGCATCGATTTCAATTGGTCCTTCGGTTTTTCTCTGCACTAATTTTTAGCACGTTTTCAGTACTACGGCCGAAAATTGATTAAGCAAAAATTAAAATGACGTTTGAAACCCAAACGGCATAGGTACCAATATTTTCTTTCTTGCAATATCTATTTTTGATCGGAGTATTAGCTAGCAAAGCTAATTGGGTAATGTTTCGAAATATAAATATTGGAGGGAGGGGGTGACAAAAAAATCACGTTTCGCAGGCAGTGCGCTCCTCGTATTTTAAAAGGTTCGGGCATTCTTAAATGTTATTCTGTTTGAAGGATATTCCTCCACAAAAACTGAATCAAGCTCCTCTGAATGAAGAGTTTGAAAATTCGGCCACATTCGATTATTTGATGAATTTGTTTTTACTAATTTCGTAACTTATTGCAAATTTAAATTTAAGTATAATCTCTTGAAAAAGATCGCAGAGTTGACGGATTTTCTAGAATAACTTTTATCTGTGAAAAATACAATGCTTTTGCTAGAATATATGGGTATAGTTTGTATTTGAATTATTTGAACATTTTCGCACAGAAAAGTTTATTTTAAATACATGTTTCAAAAATCAATGTCTCACTTTGCCCTAAGGCCCGTTTTCTCCAACGTTAATCTGAGTTTAAACTCGGTTCATCCTATCTCGAAACTATATGGAAAAAATTGAACTGAGTTTGAACCGCGTCGGAGAAAACGGCCATAACCCATTGACCCTATTTTCATCAACATTTTTCTGTACATAGATGGATATAGATGTACAAAGGGGAAAACTATTCAATTTTTCAAACGTACATAATAGATGAAAAAGAAGGTGTAAGAGTGTATCGTTGTAGGACTCGGTACATCGAAAATCAATAAAGCGCAACTCGCGATCAGAGCAGCTGCAGTTCCTAACCGAGGTGTCCATATTTTATTGTGCTAACGCGGGATAAGATCCTGTATTGTCCATCTCGCTCGATCACTTCCTTTCTCGTGTACCCGAGAGAGGTTATGTTACTCGAAATTTCACGATGTTATGTTACAAGAGCGAGAGAAACGAAAATTCCGTTCTATTTATAGTGAAAAGAAAAATCGAGGAGATATTCCTTGAGTAAGAAGAGCGAGCATCTCGCGTGGCTAAAATGAGTCCAGAACTCCTTCAAAAGAACATAATAGTCGCACGATAGCGAGTGTTAAGAACAAAAAGATTCTATAGTGGGCATTAGTGCGATTTAGCTCGGAGGAAAATGGGTAGGAAGAAACCTCATCCTTCGTCGAAAGGTAAACATCATCAAAATCATCAGTCTCAACAAAAAAGAACTGATTCCAATCCGAAAAAGAATGAGAGCAATGTTTTGTGTGAAAAACTTTTTCGACGTAAGTATACAGATTTCCTTTTTACTTCAAAAAAATAATATTAATCATTCAACATCCTTTTTCTCTACTCTAAAATTTGATTTTTCTTTCAAGTCTGCAGCGATCCTGTCGATGTAGCTCGTCTATGGAATAATTATATCGAACTGACACAAGTTCTTGATGATATTAATCGTCTTGCAGAGATGAAGACTCGCGAGACCAAGAGATCTCAAGCTACTGAAAGTTTTCTTCAATGGCTCAAAGAAAACAATGCCAATGTCGATAGCGCTGCATTATCAGAATTTTCAGGCTACGACATGGGCCTCAAAGCCAATAAAGATTTTGCTGCTGGTGAAATCATTCTCGAAATCCCTGGAAGTATTATTCTCAGCACCGAAACAGCTGCTCCAGAATTATCGGCCCTTCAAAATGATCCTTTAATACAACATATGCCTCAAGTTGCTCTTGCCATTGCTCTTCTCGTCGAACGACATAAAGACAATTCAAAGTGGAAACCCTATTTGGATATTTTGCCCAATACTTACTGTACCGTTCTTTACATGAGCGCCCTTGAACTCGGTGAACTTAAGGGCAGTCCAACTCTTGGTAATTATTGCAATTCAACTCTCCTTTGTTTATTTTTAATGAAAATGATACTTGACTAATGTCAACGAATGTTTTCCTCTTTCATGATTGTTGGTTAAATCAGTTTTTCAATTTTTAGAATGAAAAGTAACTTATTACTGTATAGAAAAATTGAAGAAAACATTTGCTCAATTTCATTTTCAAGATACATTCATTCGGGTATTTTAACAGACAAGTCAAATCAAATTCTTTGATAAAAATAAAAAGATGGTGTTTCATAAAGATTGTTTCAGTATCATTATTTTTAATTCATTTTTCTGTCATGACTAAAATATTTTTTGTCACATCTCGTACTTGCGCATGTTTAGGACATGAAAATAAATACGATTGAATTTATCGTACAGAACCAGCATTGAAGCAGAGCCGAAATATCGTGAGACAATTCGCGTATTTCTCGCAGATGTTTTACAACACCCGGAATCCAGTTTCCGACCTACTGAGGCCTTATTTCAATTGGGAAGAATATCGGTAAGCTTCGAACGAATTTAAGTCCAAGATTTCTGCATTACGACCCCAATTAATTCCGTAAAGATCTTTTTTTCTGCTTGAGCGTGTTTCTATCATCAAATCTAGGCTATCGTAGGGTGATAAAAAAACGCAACTAATAAATAATCACAAAGATCTATTATAAAAATGATTATTACACTTTTTTAATACAAAACAAAATCGCATTACAGTGCAGCAATAAATATACGACGATAGTACAAAAATACACATTTACGTTAAAGCCCTAATTCAACAATATTTTGAAATACTTCCTAGTATTGTACAACCGTTCGTCTTCATTCCGGTGCTTTTTTTTTGGTTAGTGTCCCGATCGAAAATTAGAATAAATACCGAACAATTCCTCTCATAATCGGAATTGTTCGAATTGAAAGATCAGCCTTCGATAACGAGTTTTATCTACGATAAAAACCGATGGTCAATTAATACTACAAAATATTGGGATGTCGATCTACTTGTTGTTTTTTCATCCACAAAATTTTTATGTTAAAACTAAAAAATTCTAGCATAATTCAACAATTGGCTCAACAACAAGAAATTGAGCTTTTTTCAAACTACCATTTCTTTTTCAAGGTCTCTTAGGAAAATGATGAAAGTAAAAAATTCTTTAGTTTGCTTTTTTCAGGTCTGATTGTTCTGATAAACAAGTTGTTTCGAACAGCCCAACAAAACTTGATCTGATTGTCAAAGGAAACGTTTTATCTATTTCATAAAATCTGGTATTGTTTCCCAACTGTCATTGGCATCCAAAGAATCATTTTCAATATCGCCCTGCGCTTCGAAGTGTTCAACTTCGTGATTGTCTCGTCGCTCAGGTCTCTTACTCGTCGAAGTCGCGACGACGTTTACCATAATTGTATTTAGACTGCTCGAATTTGATAGTTTTCTCGCTGTCATAGCTGGCCCTTGAAAAACAGATCTCGAAAAGGTGTTCCTGTAAGTGTACTTTTGTTTCTGTTTTATACGACAGACAATGAATATCGCAAGAAATACAACAATTGTGACACCGAGTATAGCCCCGCTGGCAATTATGCTCGGACGTACTTTTGATAAATTTCTTTTTTCACTTGTTTTCTTCGTGATTGTTGAATAATCGGTGCGAATATTTGTTACAGTTATTTCTTTCTCGCTCGGTGTGGATTTTTCAACGATTTCTTCCACTACGCCAATCTCAACGAGATTCGTTGGTGAATCCGGGGATTCAATTTTAGGAACGGTGCTCCCATTCACGATGGATGACGACTCGGTTTTCTCAGATTCCAAGGATTTTTCTGTACTCGCTCCTTCAGGACGGATTGAAAATGGCAGAGAATCGAAGGCCTTCAATAATTCCAGTATATTTTCATTTTTTCCTTCATTTTCCACGGTTGTGGGATCAAATTTCGGTCTTTCTGTACCGATCGATGAAATGTATGTTTCTTCCGACATCCTTTCCGTTTCTGTCGTCTCTCTCGACGCCGAATCGATCTCTATGTCCGAAAGGTCCTCTGTCGTTGGTTCCAGACCTATTTCCTCCGTGACCGTTGTTTCCCTCGGTGATTTAATTGTAGTTACGTCGTTCTGCTTGTAATTTCGCGAATCGGCAGTTTCTCGAGAATGTAAAATTTCCGCGAGGTGCACTCGACTTGAACCTCTTTGTCTCAGTTCGATTAACTCGTCTATGCTCATGTTTCGCGATTTTAATAAACGTTCTAAACGCTTCGCGCTTGAACCTGTGCTGAATAATTCGAAAATTTCTGCACGTGCTTCCGGCTCGATTTCCGATATTACAAGCTCGTAAGGCTTGCTAGTTGTTGAAAATATTAGGTGATTTTTCGGAGAATTAGGATTTTGAATTGAAAGTTCCTCCGTTTTCGTAGTCGATATTTTGTAAGGCTCGTCGCTCATCGTCAGTTCCTTATCTTCGTTCATTTCATCTTTTTTCACATTTTCATTCTTGCTCAATTCACGAGGCTCGTCGCTCTGGTAATCGAGATCCATAATTCGATAAACATCAGGACTCGAGGTGTTTCGATCGCTCGCAACTATATTCACTTTTCCATCCAATATTTTCGTCTCGTTCTCCGATGAAATTCGTGGTGTTTGTTGAGTGCTACTCAAAATATTTTCAATGCTCAAAGTGAACCCGGATTCTTCGTCAAATTTAATCTTGTTCCCTTTTTCTGTACTTTCCTTATCTGGAATTGTCGTAGATTCTATTTTCTTCATGGTGAAATCTGAAAATTCCATTATTTCATCCTCATCGATATTCAGTAACGATAATTTTTCTTGTTTTCCCAAATTTTCAACACTTTGATTGTGACCGTGAGAATTTTCGAACTTTATTTCCTTTTCCGTATCTTCGACGAGCTTTTCTTCGGAGAATCCATTCGAATGTGGCAGAATTATTGGTTTCGTCAATCGAACGATGGCCGAGAGTTTCTCGTTTTCATTGGAATTCCTCTGACCGACTTCGGTCTCGGCCGAATCCATTTGTTCTCCAGATTCTTCCTTCACTGGTTCCCTCGTGCTCGTATCAGTTTCCACGTGATTTTTGTTTCTCAAATTTCTCAGGATTTCATTAGTAGTGGAATTCAGAACGAAGAGACTGCCTGACGCGTTGTTTCCGAAATGTTTATCGGTATCAGCGTAAAACTTTTCCGTTTCGTATATTTTCGGTTTGACATCAATTACTTCGGCACTTTCGTTGTCAGCTGACTTCAAAACGTTCAAAACTTCGGCTTTCCCTTGCAGTAGGTCGTTCAAAGTTAAATTCCGTCTTTGCAAAAGTTCTGAAAGGCTCGAACCTTCGATCTGCTGCATTTTCAGGAGACTTTTGAGCTCCGCGTTTTCGGATTTTCTTTTCGAATTCAAATTACCCGATTTGTTACGTTCTCGGGCGCGAACCACTTTTTTCTCGTGAATTGCACGTCGCGTCGACACTTCCGGTTTCCTCATTGATCTCGTTGACAATTTCTCCGTGTCTCCAGTACCGTCGATATATTTTTCTGTGCTCCAAGTTATGGAATAAGTCGGAGCCCTCGTTTCGCCTCGTGTTTCGACGAATTCGTAATGTTGAGGTGGTCGACGCTTCCTCGGTCTCGGTTTCTGGTATTCTTCGTCAATAAGCTCGTACTCGTTTGGATGAGCTTGAAAAGTGTCGCTGTAACGTGACCTCGAATCATCCGACCCCGTATTATAAGCAAATTGTCGATTCCTTAGTCTTCCGGGTCTTCTTGTTGGTTCGACAGGATTCTTAGTTTCGTCGTTTATTTCATAGAGCATCGAATCGATCAAGCGAGTGCCGGGAATTCTCGCGAATTTTTCACGACGCGAAAAGCCATTATTTCGTCCTCGTAAATCGTCGTGACGTTCATCTTCCTCCACAGATTCTTTTTTCCTCTGAGAAAAAAAACCTCGATTCCCGATAGGAATGGGAATTCTGTCGATGGTTTCTTCATCGTCGAATCGAACCTTCGACGATTCTTCTTCCGAAGTTCCAACAGAGTCACGCACTTTTTTCCCTTCCTCCTCGCTTGCTAACTTCCCGAGTGGCAGTTTCTTTCTTCTCGATGAATCGTCGAATGGAACCCGCGGCAACGCGTCACCGTCTCTCCATTTTGGCTCCAACGCTGAGCCACTGTTTCGCCATTTTCCTATCAACTCCTCGTCCTCGTACTCATCCGAATCGAGCCGGGAATTTTCGTACCTTTCACCACTTTCATCCTCGTATTCTCGCACTTCCGAACGATATCTCTGGAATTTGATAAGCAAAAAAGAAAAGTGTTATATTTTATATACCGATGCTTTGCTTCCGTCAACATTGCGACGACCATAAAATTTGTTCCGATGTTCCTTCAGCTATTGACTCTATTAAACTTCTGCAAATTGTTCGAAATCAAATTTCGTTACGATTAAATTAAGAATCAGCTCTAAATCCTGCATTTTAGTATTCCGTTTCGATAAAATCGAGGAATAAACCGTGGTTTTCAGTGATAAAAAAGTGATCAGAAAAATATGGACTCAAAACTGATCAAAGAAACAATCGAACTATTTTTATCTCGTGTAATGGAAAGAATTTTGGATTTTGTGTGCACATCCAAATGTTTTATTTAGGATTGTCTTTCGTCGTGGAGAGTATTTTGGGAATGCCAAAGAGAATTGAGTCAGGGTATTAAATTTGTTGCAGGCGGAATAAAGTGAAATGGGATGGAACTGTCATTGAGGGAAGTTTTTGAGAATGACATTTAAGAGAAAGTGATTGAGAGGACGAGAGGCTACATTTTTGTCTCAGCTCTGAACGTCGAAATTCTGGTGGAGATAATGTTTTGACTAAAATATGTGAAGCGTCATTAATCCTTGTTGTACGTAACCGATTCTATATAAACTAAAAGGCAGTAAAAGAGAAATTGAGAGAACAAAGAACTTGAGTGCTGGTGATAAAAAAGTTTCGACTCATTGAAGAGCAGTAAAAAAAATGACTCGTGAAGATTGATGCTGTGAAAGCAAATATCATCTTTAATCGAACGAGAATAAATCTCATAGAAAAAATTGAGTCTCTTGTCAGTGGTGCTGGATGTGAAAGAGGCTTTCCCTCGTAAGAATTTCTCATTGAAGCTTGATTAGAGAAAGCAGTAGTGTGCAAATGATTCATAAAATATTTTGTAAATTATTCGCCAAGTTACAACTGTAAAACCAGAAAAAGGGGAAAAGACAAAAAATGTTGGATGTGCAAAGATCCTCGGAGAAGATGCATGTGCAATTTCACCGTCGTGCTTCGCGGAAAAGTGCTCGATTGTGACGCGAGAAACGACAAAGGTCGTGAGAACGAAACTCCAATTATGATTCTCCTCGGCGGAGTCGAAAGTTGTGCATGGAAAGTCGACATAAGAATCTCGCGGCTCCTCTTTCCGAGTTGCGATCAACGATGTAACGCTAAATTTATCCGCTCGATATTCGAGACCTCAAAAACCACCTTCCGGCTTATTAAACGGTCCGGTGCTCCCTCCATTTCGTCGCTTCTTTCTCTGACAGTGAACAATCAATTGTTATTTATTTCCATCGAGGTCGACTGTTCGATGGAAAAATCGCTTCACACTGCCTCGATTTCAAAATCGATAAAATTGCCACTCCGTCACAACTCATTAACTCTTCGTCCAATGGACGAATATTATAACGCTCCACGATCGACAACCACCAACGACCATTCTGTTTTTCAAATGAAACAACAAAAATGAAAGTTTCGCACCAATTGTATTGCACCGTTGCACAATCTCTTTTACCGACGAGCTCGTACCCATTTCAACTGACATTTTTCATTTTCAGTTCGTTCTCATACTTTTAATTAATTGAAGAATTATTTATCCGAGTGTCATTATGACGCAGCTGTGTATCGCAACAAAATTTTCAATTCTCGTCTTCTGATTGGTTTCAGTATAAAATGCAATTGAAAATCAACCGGTCAAGGCGCAAGAAAAACCAAATTCCTATTTTAATTGATTGCTAACAATCAGGTTAATTAGAACCTTCAGTTTTTTATAAAGTTTGATAATTGGAGACTCAATTAATTATGTTTGTTGATGTCAAATTCTGGGATCATCAAATATTTTCATTCCATCTGCTCGAATACTTCTCACGTTGCTTTTAACTCGAGAATTTTTTACGAATTTGACATTTTTAAAGATTCGAGGCGGTATAGTACCGCAAATTTGGTTGAATTTAAGTTTTGGTCGTCTCCAAAAGCGACATTTTTTTACTAAAATTAAATTTTGTCGAATGTTTTCGTTTGTGCGGCTGAATTTCAACTGCAAAATATTTTGAGATAAAAACCAGTCGAAATTTGTTTTCAATTTGGATTTTCGTTGGACTCGAAGACAATTTTTATTTTGCGCGTAAAGTCTGATGAATTGCTTTTCGAATTCTCATTAATCTTACATTTCTCACAAGTCGAACAAAGCACTCTGAGAATGGTAAAAATATTTGTGTTGATCGGGAACACGCATAATTTCCATTAGCATTCTCGATTAATCCTGAGGCCTCACCTGATTCTCATGATTGCGAAAACTGCTAGAAATGTCCGTACTTCCGTGCCGATCCTGTGTTGAGGAATAGCCGATCGTAATCAGCGAGAAAACAATGCACGACAATTTCCACATTGCTTCTTGACGCTTTTCCCGCTCAAATCTTCATTACTCCATGAAAGAAAATATTCCAACGTGAATATTGCAACGTGACGTTCAAAAGAGGAATAATAGCTGAGATAATGACACTTGTGGCTCCATTTTCTCGAATTTTGTTTCAGCAGAAAATCCTCGTGTCAAAAATGCAGTCTTTTGTTAACAATTGGTTTCGGTACTCTATTAAAAAACACATGCACGTAAAACACAATGAAGCACAAAATCAAAAATATGATATTTTTGCGGTTGCACAGACCACGAAGTTCTTCCACATTCATGCAGTTATTTTAATTTATAGCACACTTGTAAAGGTACGAGATTTGTCTAATTATTCACGGATGTCAATTAAAGTATTTTTTTTTTGGAAGAATACACACCATTTCATCAAATTCACATAATTTCATCACGAAATTTCACAAAAACAATCCTTCCGGTTTATCGAGAGGCAAAACAAAATTGAAAAATACGCCACACTGTCGCTGCTCTCTCGTGAAGCGTTCGCTCCGCTCCGTGTAAGTTCTTCTCGCAAACTGATGAACGTTTTCTCTCGGCTACGTGGTAAGTAAGTCGGTGAAACTTGAGGATATTTCTAGAGGTTCATAGATACTCTCGAACTTCTTCCTCCTCAATCCACGCCTCACTTTGCCAATGTCTATAAGAAGATGAATTTCATCTCGGAGTGAGAACTCGGCGATATTTCTCCAGACTATCCAACGATGGGTGAACGTCTTCGCGAATACATTCTAATTCCAATGGTTCCGAGATCTCATTTATTTACGATGGTCTCGCGTCTCACAACGCTGGAGATTTGAATTTGCCTGTTCGTAAATGAGATTGATCTTCTCAGATTGAATCATGAGACCTACTTCTTTAACTCAATCTCAAGAGAATACTGTTTTATTTTCACATTCAAATTATCAGTCCAATGAAGTAACTTGCACTTTAGAAGCTTGCACAGCTACCGCAGACAGCCTTGATGCTTTATTGAAGAAATCGATGAATTTTGACGAAAAATCGAAAACAAGATTTATATTTGTTGAGAATTATCAATAGTGTGGTTCAAGAAATTTCCTCTGTGCGTTTGGTCAAACTAATCGAAAGGAAGTTCACGGAGCAAGGAAACTGCAAAAATTTGATTGTTAAACTCAATTCTGGATAAAATCATTTTTTTCGAGGAACTTGAAAGTGTGTGTGTGTGTGTTTTTTTTCGAATATAATTTCTTTTTGCAATTTCTCTCGTTAGGGTCATGCAAAAAGAATATGTAAATTTGTTGAATTAACGTGATCACACGTCGTTTATATAATCGAAAGGAAATTGGTGATGGTGGTCCGATCGGAGGAGTTTTGACGTGGCATTCAAGAAGGGCATCGAGTTTCGTTGAATTATATTATCGAGTGTAACAGGCTCTGCACTATGTGCGAGTTTCTCGATTAATATCCGAAGCAAAGTTTTATGCACGTATATATATTTGTATATACAGTAATATTATATCCGAGTAAAAACATTAACAGTGGAGAAAGTATGACGAAGATCTCACGATCTTCAATTCTTAGCACGACCTTCCCACATGCAGTCGAGTGTACATCCCCCCCACAAGAATCAAGCATAACAAGTCTCTGCGCCTCCTTTATTCCGTGCTCCTCTATCGATAAATCGTTCTCGCTCTCAGTGAGGTATTGTGAAACGTAAGAAAAAAACATGTTTGTTCCGTCTCTTTCTCTCTTGTTTTTTCTCGTTCACTTCAATCCATTACAGCATTTTACACATTGCCTACTAAGCAACGTTATGTTTTCTTGAAATTTCGAGAGATTTCACTACGAGCTACGAAGTACAAGGGGCTTTTGTTTTCCTTTAGTTTCTCGTTAAACCAACCGAAATGCCGGTGCTTCGTTATAAAAGACGACCACATCGAATACGAGAGCCGGAAGACGCCTTATTGCACTCTTTAACTGGATAAAACACACACGCTGACTCAACGAGTGCTATCATAATTCGACTCTGTTGTTACAATCACGTGTCACATTTCATTGCTTCTTTCTTGTTTTTTGGAACTCGTGTTTTTTTTTTTTTTTTTTTTTTCAATTATTTTCAACCTTGTTGGGAGCCACTTTAAAAGCGTGGCGGTGGTTGCGGACAGTGCTGGAAACTATAGGAATATCCAGGAAACAGTTTTTTGTGCTGTAACGTTTGTTTAATTAAATGCGAATTTTTTGGATGAGGAAGTTACGGATTCTTCCGGTAATCCCGGACTTTTTGTTGTTGTAATAATATTCTCAGACTCGCATGGAATTGTCATTTTACGCACCGTTGAGGAATATCGAAAAAAATGATATTTGAGTTGATCCTATTCGACGCTGAATTGATTGGTTCGTCCACTGATGAAAGAATCGTATCGGAATCGTCAGTCAAACAGGAGCACATGATCTCTCGTTTATTTCATGATTCAGCAATTCGTCGTTGAAGTGTTTTTTCATCCATTATTGTGAGTTAAATTATACGCAAACTGCTGACGTCAAAATAATGTGATTTCACGACACGCAGATGGTCGCATGGAATAGCAACGAATGAGTCTTGCTTCTTTGGCTTGATGTATACTTTCACACGTTCGTACTTTCTTGTTCTCTTACCAAGATGATCGTGAAGCGAAAAGCCACTTCGGCAAAACGGCGAATCTTCTGTTCGGAGTCCATGTCGAATTATGTTTCGTGCGACCGCAACGTTCGAGACAATTATCTCACTAATTTTAGCCAAGCGAAAGTTCGATAATTGGAACTTTTCGATGTTATAAAATTAACCGAGGTCCAATTAACGCTCAATTTAATGTCAGCTACAGCCCGAAAGAGTAATCGTGATGGGCTCTGGAGTTTGCAGAAAATTACAGCTCCAATATCGGTCGATACTTTCGAATTGTCTGTTCTTAACTTAAATCGCCAATTTATAATCGATTATTTTGGATAATCAACTCGTTCTGTCATCAATATAAGTTTGTGAGTAATTCACAAAAAAAGGTCTGTGAAAATACTCGAAAAAAAAAAATGATACTACACTGAGGACAAAAATAGTAGTCCATCGAACTGTTTTTCGTTGAATATAACCTGATTTTGAATTTTTTTTTCGTTCATAATTTAGTATTCAAATGTTTTCATGATCGTTACATCCCAATTCGAGGTTAATTGAGTTCGATTACATATTTAATTGACTCTTAATTTCATCTTATAAAATAATGGTTATTTAATAAGAAAAGAATAAATGAACGTGTGCTATTTTATTATCCGAGGTGTAGTGTAACTGTATTGCGATTCAAATTTGCCCACCACTCGTTTTTTGTCTTATGCGTAAATTTTGTGCTCAAAAAGCATATCGGATTCGACCGTGAATGTCCGTTCGTACGTACGAAGCTCGGCACACAACAAGCAAGTGTTATTCTCCCCGCTCCGCCATTCCTCTCGAGAGAGAAAGTCCTCTCGAGGACGAATAATAACAGCGATCCTTATTATTCACATTTCCGACTTTCTACGACAATCTCGACCGAAAATTGGTGATTTATAAGTGTTATAAATTCGTACGCGTTACTATTACATCGAGCATCATTTTTCTCAGTCACGTAAAATTTTACCGTGCTTATTTTTCAACCGTCATTTATGAATGCACTCATGCAAGCTGCTCCTTTATCGCACTATTAAAGATACCGATAGAAAGTCAACCGCGAGAATTTACGTACGTTCCTTTCCTCTACCCTGGTTTACAAACTCGCTTCCGGCCTATAACATCCTTAATTCTCGCCGATTATAAGCAACGACGATATAATTATGACGAGAACATATGATTTCGTTAACAATTTATTGTACTTTAATCGTGTTCAGAGTCAATTTTATAATCGCACTCTCAATGCATGCAGTGAATTTATATTTATTTATTCTTCAAACGAATGAAATGATTTAGAAAAAATTAAATTTTCAATTAGAACAGAAACGCTCATAATGAATTCAACTTTCTGGTTATTTGAAAAAAAAGTGAAAATTGCTAAGCCATCCTGGTCAAGAGACACGTTCTCCCACGTAGATTCTATGACATCTGGAACGTTGACCTCATTTTCTATCCACCTGATGAACGATTATTTCAGCAGCCTGTTTATTACATTAAAGACGGTGATGTTTTGATTTTCAGCTGGGCAGTATCCACGGTTATGACCAGGCAGAATCTCATACCAAGCAAAAATGGAACACAGATGATACATGCGTTAATCCCTATGTGGGACATGTGCAATCACGAGGAGGGCGAAGTAAGTTTATGCAGCTATTAAGACTATTTTTATTGCGACCAAATGAATCGTGTATTTGTTTTTTTTATGTAATCGTGTATTATGTTTTGGTTTATGTATTACTTCTTCAAGTTGATATATTTTTCTTTTGGGTTCTTAAATTTCACCAATTAAGTTGATTAATACATTGAGAAGCTCGTCAAATTTCCTTTCGCTCGAGCCGAGGCGAGAACCGGATGAGGAGAATTTAATGGGTCATTTTTAACACTCATTTTTTCTTTCGCAGATAACAACCGATTTCAATCTGACTTCAGACACTTGCGTCTGTTACGCTAAGAGATCATTCACGCAGGGCGAGCAAATATTCATAAATTACGGACCACGAACAAATTCTGATTTTTTTGTACACTCGGGCTTTGTTTATCCGGATAATAAGAATGACGGTTTTAAACTACGGCTTGGGATCAGCAAAGCTGATAATTTGTATACGGATCGCATAAACTTGCTCGAGAAACTGGGCTTCACCGCGCCCACCGTTACGTTTTTGTTGATGTCCGGCTCTGAACCTATCACTGAAGAAATGCTCGCTTTTCTCCGTGTCTTCAGCATGAGGAAAGCCGAGCTTGATCATTGGCTACAATCTGACAAAGTTTTTGATCTCAAACATCGCGATTGTGCACTCGACACTGTCGTCGAGGAGAATGTGAGAAAATTCTTGCTCACGCGATTGAAACTCCTCGTTGCTAACTATCCCACGACCCTTGAGGTAATTTTTTGCTCGCTCTTCTTCGTAGATTTTCGACAAAGCGTGAAAAAAATTGTAAATAAATATTATTCTTGATTTATGGACGGAAACAATTAAAAATTCAATTTCAATTCAATTCATTCAATCGAAATTTTTATTTCTAATTTTTCACTCTTCTAATTAATCGACGTGAAGAAAATTCAATAGAATTATTACAAGATTAACTCATATTTTGAGAGTATTCACTAAAACTGACATTTTCTTGAAAGGTTTCCACATGCTTGGATTTACTGGAAAACTCACTCGAAATATGGAAGATATTGGCTTTTTCCTTGATTTTATGATCACATTTCAGCAAAACATTGAAATATAATCAAATCGTATATTTTTAAATTTTTTAATTTTAACATCGTGAGAACTTCTTTTTACCTGAATTTACGATCGATTTTCAGGAGGATCTTGTACTGGTTACGACTCCAATGACTCGGGAAAGAATGATGCCTATACAATTGAGAATACTGGAAAAAAGGATACTTCTCGGTGCTCTCGATTACGTTGAGCAGTGGATGAAAGCCTAAACTCTATGAAAAACTGTGACATAATCGTATGGTACAAAATTTCGGAGTTTCTTTTACCCCCGAGCGCACTAACGTTTGACAATGTCAAAAAAAAAAATCTGAAAGAAGGAAACGGATTATTTATTCGAATAAAGAATGAGAAAGACTTATCAAATTCGCAACCGATGTGATAGTGCGCTCAATCACTGAAAAAAGTTTGTAGGCGACGGAAGAACTTCTCTAACGATTCCATCTTTAGTAGCTTCGAACTTTCGTAACTTACGATTAACGTTTAACGCTTGTATGTTTAGATAAAGCACAGGGTGTTTCGATTCTTTGCCTTGTAAAAACAAAAACAAATTTCATTTTTCAATACTAAATTTTCGCGCGCGATATAGCCTACCACCGTATGTTTGCTGTAAAATACTTAATTGCGTGTCGCATTCGTCAATAACACACTAAAATTCAAAAATATAAGAGTAAAAATAAAAGTTAATGAACATGTGTGTTTAATTATCGTATGATGCAACATGCTTTTGTTGCGTTGCGTTAACTATTAATTGTATTTATGCGAATTTTATGTACTCAAATGTTTTGAAAAAAAATAATAAAAAATGAAAAACGATGAATCACATGACTTTTTTCATTTACTTCCCCAATGTATCGATGCGAATCGTAGAATCCATCGTAAATTGAAACTTATATTTGATAGTATAATTCGTCATTTGGTATGAGGCAATTAAAATGTCAGTCGGAGATCAATTAACGAAGAATGAAATTTGATATAGAATGCTATAGAGAAGAGAGTGCGTGGAGTTTTATAGGTCAAGAGTTATTAATATGTTTACAAAACATGAATATACAAGTGATTGGAGTAATAAGAAACTGAGGCATTGGACCGTTATCGTCTTCGAGTTCGAGTTATTCTTTTGATTATTTTATTGAGCCCTTTAACCAATAGAGGTTCGGGTATGTTTGAAACTATTTATTGCTTCCCAAATAAAGTAGATGAAAAGAAAAAAAAAAATTTCCCGTACCGGGAATCGAACCCGAGCCTCCTGGGTGAAAGCCAGATATCCTAGCCACTAGACCATACGGGAGTGATGTGAGAACTTAATCTTTTATTATTTTTTCGCCACAATGTTTGATTTTAAGTACGTCAACTATTTAAGTTCATCATTTATTGATATATTTGTAACAAAAATTTTTTAATGAAAAACAAGTAATTCATTTTTGAACAGTAAAACGAAGTAAAATTGTAAAAAATAAATCACACCGATGTACCAGCAGTCGGTACATGACTATTTCTCATCTGGACTGGGAGGACTGGAGCGAATATGAATTGATTAATAAAAATCTTAGCATTAGTTAGTTACCCATTTTTTGATAAATGCGTGTTTTGTTTATTACGTACATTTTAGTAGGAAAATGATACAGGAAAAAAAATTTTGCTCCAAAATCAATTTGATCGTAGTTCGCTGGGTTGGTACATATTCCTAGAGAAACCCGGGATCGAATCTAACAATAATTGATGAATTCCGTAGGAATAAAATTGAAATTGAGGGCAAAAGAATTTGTCAGAAGTGGGATTCGAACCCACGCCCTCAGAGAGGACCAGAAATCCCCATCTGAAACCCAGTGTGAACTGAGAAGGAATCATAGAAACCTTGAGTCTGGCGCCTTAGACCGCTCGGCCATCCTGACACTTGAACGGTTCCACCTGAATCATTTAGAAATAGTGACTGGTTAGAATGCATTCAAGATGGGAATAATTTACCAATAATTTATCATATAAAAAGACATTGTGCCAAAAAAGCTATTTTTATCGAGATAGATAACATTCCAAGAGAAAATTGGCTTTCTGCTGGTTCGTCAATGAGTGCACCTCGTTGCGTCCCAGCAAGTTTATCCATGTGCGTGTTTTTGATACGAAAATCGAAATACTGTATGAAAATAAACTCCCCGAAGTGTCATTTTTCGACTCAAGCCCAGTTCGCGTAGATTTGCGAGTGAAATTACCAAAAATAAAGCCATTAATACTCCGATATTTCAAACAAAGATTCATGGGGCGGGGTCGCAACCCCGTCACACAAATATTCCCAGCAAAGTGCACAAAAGACCACACGATGGATACACCCCGGATTACAGCAGGCAAGATAATCTCAAAGAAGCGAGAAAAATCCATAGACTAACTGGAACCACATCCATTGTGAGGGTACACAAAACAAACAACCCAAAAAGTGTCCCCAATCACTCCAGAGCAAGATCCAGATCGTCATCGATCGACGATCCCGAAGACAACGAAGGAAAGAATAAAACACCAGAGACGTCTGGATTTATGGAACCTAAAAAAGTAAGTAGACAGAGAAAGCTGATCGGCAACTCTGAGATCTACGTTAACAACCAATACGAGGCCCTCTCTGACAGCATGAGTGTCACGGAAGAAGAAACGGACCAATCTCCCCAGCGACAGGCAAATAAGCCCAGATATCAGGACACCCAAGCTAGCTCTAGCAAAGCGGGGAAGAACTCCAACTCACCAAAGACTAGAAACAAGCCACCGCCCATGCATACTTACGCGGCTAAACCTAAAGCCATTATAAAAATATTAATAGAAGCAAAAATCCAAGAAGACTTGTGGATGAAACAAGTAGAAGGGGAATTCGTAAGGATAATGCCTCAAAATCTAGAAACCTTTCATACAATTAAAAAAACTCTGGTAATTAACGCAATACAATATTTCACGTTCACCATTCGAAGCGAAAAAAAGAAATTCTTAGTTTTAAAAGGTATGAATGCAGAATTCACCGAAAATGATATCAAAGGATAGCATCATCCGAAAAAATCTTCCCAACGTCAATGTGGAGGAAGTCATGAAACTGAAATACGGTAAAGAAAATGAAAACAAATACCACCGCATCGTACAGCTCTCCCCAAACAGCAAGACTCTCGAGTTAACTTGTAACGAGCCGTTTAGCAGATGCTACATTTTAAAATATAAGAATTTCGCGCGTTAGGAAATCCCTCTCTAAATTTTTGAGGACAGTCGCTTGCGCGCATGATCAATTGATCCCCATCAGCGGTCCTCGCAAATTATCGCTCGAACTCGTTCTCTTTCGTTCCGGGGTCGTCGACGGACCAACACCTCCGATATCGCTCGTTTACATACTTCGATAAACATAACCAGGGCGTTCTGCACAACTCGCAACCTTGCTGTGGACACCTGAGTCAATTGCGTTGCCAAATTGAGAGCTGTGAGGGAACCCCGGAACACATGAAAGAGCCAACGAGGGAGATCCCACCAATTATTAAGATAAGCAACATATTCTCTTTGTTATTTTTCTATTTTCATCTATGCATTCGTAAAACGCGGCTATAAAAACAGTTTTGAGTATATGAGTGAGTGCATGAGTGCGAGATTAGTGTGAAGATGAAGAAAATAAGTTTGAGTGAATAATGCCTTGTAAAGAATCTCGATATGACGAATTTTCGTGTGAAATGAAATTCCAAATTCACGAAGCGAACGAAATAAACTAATAATATGTTACAAACTAAACTCAAGTTCCTACTTTACCAACCTATCAAATGGGAACGAATTAGAAAAAAACAGTTTTCTTGTGCAAAAGATGCCAACGCATTGGACACGCTAGCAAGAACTGCCATTTGCAGTTCAGATGCGTAAAATGCGGCAAAGACCATGGCCCACTAAAAGAAGGCAATGTGTGCGAAATAAAAACAACAGAAGATAAACAAAAAATTAAATGCGCGAACTGCGACGAATACGGACACCCCGCATTGTACATGGGTTGCCCATACCTTTCCACGGCTCAAGACCTCAAAAGGCAAGCACAAAAGATCAGAAATTCCGTAAGAAGGGAAAAAATGAAAAAAATAGAAAAATACGTTAACCCGAAAATCTCGTATTCTTCTATAACAAGCAAAATCGACAACGATTATCCTGCACTCCCCAAAACCAGGGCCCAAGAAGAATACCACAGATCGGAAGATAAATACAAATATCCCACGACGACAAACGGACGTGAAAACATTACACAGGACATTAATCCACACGACAACGTTTACGCATCACCCATCAACTACGACAACGAGGGTGATAACAACACATTCTCAAGAATGTTAGACAATTTCAAAAACAGCATGATCGAAATAATAAAATCTCAACTCTCAGATACCAACAAGAAGATAGCCAATAACTCACGAAGCATTCATTTCACGATGAGCCAATTTGAGTTTTAACATGAACAACGATAACCAAAACGAATATCATCGACAACACATTCGCCACACACACACACGAAATCAAAATTAGCGCTATAAATGTTAATTCTCTGGGAGCTAACAAAAAGAGACACGATCTCCAAGAATTTGTTACTAAAAACGACACCGACATAGCCTTGATCTCAGATATGAAGCTGAATAATGAACACAAACTCAGCTTCAAGGACTATTTTTTCATCCGAGCTGACCGCCCAAATACCAGAATGGGTGCTGGCACATCCATATTAATCAAAAAGAACATAGAATTCACACCAGTATTACATCCAAACTCATCGGCCAATAAAATTATCGAGTACACTGCGATTAATTAAACTGAAGCCCAACTCTACATATTCACCCTGTACGCCGCCTGCAATAACAAGAGAACGTTTATACCTGAACTCAATAAAATATACAGAGATCATAAGCTAAACGCAGCCAAAACATATTTCATCATGGCTGGAGACCTGAATGCAAGGCACCCAAAATGGGGCGACCACAAAATAAACGAACGAGAGGCCCTACTCGAGAACTGGGAAAAAGACCTCGGCAATTCCAACGAAACATCTACACATCCAGCGGATAAACCCACGTTCCCGAAATCAGGTTCATTTCTCGATTACTGCCTCGCCGACTCACGCATCGAGCTCAATTCACTCATTAATAACAAACTCAAAACACTCCCATGCGATAATGATCACAACGCAATCTATTTCACCATAAACTGCAACGAAATCTTCATGAGACTCGCCCCACCTGATCCGCCAAAAACCAGACTCAACTACAGAAGAAGAAACTGAAGAAACTTGACACAATATCTACAAGACAACTACATTGACACTGCCACATGACAGAAATCTCACCATAAATGAAAGCGATAATCAAATTTAAAAAATGAAAGATTCATTAGATGATGCTATAAACACGATAGTACCAAAAACCGATCCAAATACGAACATTGGCCATGTCAAATATGTCAACAATAGAATCAAGAAACTTCACTCATCCAAATCAAAATTAGTGGCATTCCTCTTCAGTAATAATCTGCGTAACGCTCAAGTTAAAAGACACATCGAATTGCTGATAAAAAGACTCAACGAATCTCAAGTTTCGATGCTTTGAATATGGGAAAGATCAAAGATTAAAAATACAGTTCGTTTTATATCCAAAGTAATGTGAATTTTATTTTAAAAACCACCTCCTGCCATGCATCAAATTTACTGGAATTTTCTTCAGCACTATCCACAGAATCAACAATCACCTTCCCAACGAAATTTTTACGTACGGTCAGCACGATTTTAGTTGGCTGCCGGAATTATTGAACCGCGAAGCGTTTCACGACGGCCGAGGGCACATGAAAGCTGAAAGTGAATTTACGCGCGAGGCGAAGCCGCGTTCACGACCAAGTTTCCGGAGGTCCTTGGTCGAGGACGACACTTTCTTTCCAACGATTTTTAATAACCCAATTTACTGTCAATTTATTGATAATGAAATAATCTTTTTATTATGCGAGCTCATTACCAAATCGAAAAGCGGGAAGGAAGGAACTTGAGAGTTTTCGGAAAATCAGGCGACACATCCATCTCGCTCGATACTCAGAAAAAATCTGTAGAAATCGACAGTAGAGCGCAAGACAGTAAGACTACCCTCCTTCCGCTTCCCCGTTACGAACATTTCCTGAATATGATCGACAGGTCCGTCGTGTGAACAACAGATGCGAGCGTGAGACAGGGCCCCGCACGATTTTGATTATCGGGAAAATTTTTCGCAATTACTTTCACGATTATTACCCCTAGCTCGGCTGTCATATTTTCTTTGACAAGGACGGAACTTTAACGTCGATTTCAACTGCGATGTTTAGCCAGGAAAAATTCAATCTGATTGAAAAGATGATAATATTATCGGATTATAATCCTCGAGGCTAGGGAAGGGCGGAGAGATGAGACTTCAATTATCTCGCTGGGCTGTCCAGATTTTTTGAGCCGGAAGCGTAGTCAACGGTATCATCGGTGTTCTCGCGATAGTCGCGATATTCGAAAGCTCTCGAATTTTCTCGTTATTTGAAATTTTTTTATTTCGTGGGTAGGTTATTTACCCATGATTTCTTGAAAAACAACTCCCGTGGCGATTCAAATGAATGAGCATGAGGCAGCCAAATGTATGAGCTTCGCTCGAAATACATCTTAATTCCACGATGATTGGCCACCATTGTCTGTGTCCTTATCACATTTGAATTGCCGCTGAATTCATCGCTCACCATGATTTCTCAAAAACTCTCAATCTCTCCTCGCTTTTCCGGCATTGTAGCTCATTGATTACATGCATAAAAAATTAATGTAATGTGCGAAATGTGAATTAATAATTCGGTCGGAAATTATCGGTTTAGCGAGCCCTGTAAAATTGCTGCATGGCGGAGTATCGTGTAAAAGAGATAAACGCATTTCACCCGTATAGCAAGATACTTTAAAGAAACGGTGTAAAAAAACTGTCATTATACATATAAAAATAAAAAAGTACAATACTGATCGTATCATCTTTTACACTATCGCCGGGGACTTCAATGCTCTCGATACGACTCTGGGTGACTCGATAAGGTCAGAGGCCGCCAAATCTGACTAGGAGTAAACGATTACTTGATCGAATTTAGTCATATGGTACCCTTTGAGAAGACCCAACGGATTACGAACTGGCAGACTGCAGAATAGACATCCTGAACCAAAATAACGACAGATTTCAAATAACCCCATACGACATTCTTTTAACCGACCGGACCGATCAAACGCCCGAATGGGAGGCACAGCCATCTTGATCAACAAAAGTATAAATTATATCCCCGTTTTACATTCAAATGTACCGACCAAACGAAAAAAATCATTGAATACACCGCGATCAAATTGAACCTTAATTCAAACAAATACTCTCTACATACCAAGGTATGCGACAGTGTTTTGTCCAGTATATGCGTCGCCTGCAACAATAAAAGAATAAGAATAGAAGACCTTTATGGGTTTCCTGCATTTGTACCGCTGCGGTCATCACCAGCACATTTTCCGTCCCTTCTATCGAGATTTTGGTGTTTGCTTGCGCTTGGTGTTTGCTGCCTTCCAGGACGGGGTAGAAAAAACGCTAAGGCAAGAATTCAAGTCGCGCACTGTTTTGCAATCGCTGGCTAGAACTGCTCGCCATATTCCTTCATCACGATTGCCGCGGACTACGAAGTCGACAACCCTTCCTTCCGTTATGTCCAGTTTGAATAAATTTATCGTGACAACTTTCTCTAAGAAATAACTCGCCGCTTCTTCAAAGAGTTCTCCCCGAAGCTTGTGTCGTCGGAAATTTGCTTGATCATAGCTGTATCGGCCGGGTTGAACTTCGGTAGAAATTATTTTTAAAACAGTGTCGAATTTTCCACTTTTCACTTTATACGTCTGTGTATCCACTTCCGATCTGTAGGAAAATATTAATTATCCTCAGGAAGCGTTTATAAGTTACATTAATATAGAAAAAATGTTTCACTTAACGATTAATAGACTAGTAGTTGATTTTGTTCAAAATAAAAGGGACTCTGATCAGCAAGAAAGTACGAGACATCCCGAGGGTTTGTCCGGTGTAGCAAGACTGCCATTCGAAGTCCTCACCCGTATTCTCTGACCCCAGAGACCCAAGTCCACTTAAGGACCGCCTATTTTATGGTGATTGGTTTTTCCACGGGGTTTTCCCAGAAAAAACCCTGGAAGAGCTGAAGGCTTAAAAAATTCTATACACGCCGCGAGTTGAAGAAAAAGTAAAAATACATTGTCATTTGGCTGTCATGTGTCTGCCGGTTGTCCTAAGGAATAAGGGATCTTGAAAAAATATTTTTGCTTTGGTGTGTTGACAACCTTCGGGAGAACTGACTGTAATGTTTGCACTCACATTATATTTCTCGCGTAGCATGAGAAGGGGGAAGAATGAATTTATTAAACAGCGCTAGAGACACTACGAGGTAAAAGTTTACCAATTAATATTTCCCTGATTGCCAATACTGATTACAATAATTTTTCAAGAGATACATCACGGTCGAGGGAGTATGATTAGGGCTTCAAAAGTTTGATGTTTTGATGAGAACCGAATCACCGAAAGACGTGAAAAAGGTCCGATAGTTTCTCAGGCTTGCTGGATAGTTTCAAAAATTCTGTTAAAGGTTTGAGGAATGGGACTGCTTTTTCGACTTGAACTGAAGTACATACAACTTGTGTTATCATTTTGGTCGATCAGAGGACAAAGACGCTATTCATTGGACCTGAAAACGCTAGTCGTAGTTTCTTGATGTAGTGGTCGAATGTGGTGCCGCCCGCACTGCAGTTATAAAGAAAAATCTAAGCTCGAAAATAACGTAATAGCGAGTTCATTTACAGGGCTTTAATTTTAAAGTATTTCCTTTTTGTTCGAAAATTACGTATCGATAATATCGGAATGTGAAGTCTCTATTCGTTAGCATGGTTTTGTTTCTTCGTTGCCAAGCATCATTAGTTGCTAGAAGTCTATAAAATATAAAAAATACGTCAACTTGTAGTAGTCTCTAAACTGCTGTAATTATTTAATTATTAAAGAAACAAATTTCGAAAGTTTTCGAAAACAATTGGAAACGCTATGGCTCCTGTAAGGAGTCTCTGGGAGCGACTCGTCTAACATAAATTTACTTGTCTCTGAGTCGCTGCCGCGACTCTAGATAAGCTAGGTGTTCAAATAGCGCATGTCGATTATTTGAACGAAAAATTTAGTACGATGATTAGTGGTTAATATCAGTTCATCCAAGTAGAAGAAAGTAGTTCAGTTACTAAATACACTTTGACACAAATAAACACTTTGATACTTGATTTTTTTGAACTTCGGCCACTACGGTCACACGGGGTTTATTGAATCCCACGAAAAGAGACGTTCGCTCAAATTCGAGTCTGTAGGCTCACTGATACTACGTGAAGCGCTCTCGAGAGGTCATTTGCACTTCGATTTTGCTCTAACTCGATGACGAAGATGATTTATACCTTATTTTAAATACTAAATTATATTCTATTTGCAAGACTTCATGTGTCCGTAACAATTGTTATAATTCAGTGATAAATCTATTCACTACAAGGAATACACTGGGAAAATCATTGACTTCGAATTACATTGGAGTCACACAAGATAAAATAGAACGAAAGATGTAAAAATCATATCCAATCATGGAACTTTCTGCGGTTATGTGGAAAATGAGAAATAGTTGAAAATAAATCGAGATTCGTGACTGTACTTCTACTATTTTATTCGAATACAACTCTGCCTTGGAAAAAAAAAAAATAACCATCGCTACAATTCGAGTGATTTTTATTATAAACTTAATCAAAATAAACGTACGTATGTAATTGTGTACATTCGTTCTAGACAAATCAGTGAATATATGTTATGGAGTCAAAACACGGTTTCATTAGGATAATCTTGATCCTAAATTCTTTCAGGCCCTTTTGAGCAGTCTAGCTCTTCTATACCAAACTAGTCGGAATAACTTTTGATCGAATTCAAGGTTGCAATCAAGATCGACTAGTTTTGGTTCAAGAAACTTTTCGCCCTTGCAATGAAATCTTTTTGCCCCGGGAAAATAAATTCGTTCGAAATTGTCCATTTCGTCAAGAAGTAATTTTCAGTATCGATGAAATCAAACTAGTTTTGCCTGGAATGACTAGTGTTGCTCAACCATTCCAATCTGATTCTCAGATAGAACTAATTCATCGTAAGAAGGGTTAACATTGATCTGCTCAAACCAGCTTATCAAGGGCGAATCTACTTTGTTGAGACCTGAAAGATATGGGCACCGAAACTAGTTTTTTCCTGTAAACCAGCAGGAAATAACTAGCCCTTGAAATTGGGTAAGAAAACCGATAGGCCGAACAACCAGGTCTCGAAAATATTGGTTAGCTATCAACAATATTGTTACATATTTTTGTACGGTACTCATCAGTCCGTTGCGACAGGTTTTCCTTGTTTTGTTAAATGACTACGGATATATTTTTTTTTTTGCAGTGACAACTAACAAAATAATCTCCTGAATTTTGGAAAATTATCTAGTTTTTCATGAATATCAGATCCAATAATAACGTAACGAGGTTTTTTATAATGAGCAGCTGATTTTTGTTGAATTATCTAGTACCGAATTATCAATTCTGTGATATATTTTGTTGTGCGTGTTTTTGTAAAATGTCGCTTTTGAATTTCATATCGATGAACGATTGGATTTCTGCAATACAATTATTGGAACGGGAAAAAATTCTTTCGAATAAAACACATTCGAACAGAATACATGTTTTGATAGGGTGAGTAGTGAGGGCAGAAGGCCGGGGGTGGTTGGGACAATTCACGTCGACTAGAGCAGAAGGTTTTAATGAGCCATCTATGTAAATGAGTGTACATGGTACACAATTTCGGCAACGATAAAAATCATTTTTCATTTATGTATGAAAATACATTAAACGAACAAAAAAGAAACATGCGTCAAAAGATTTAACAATCTTACGTAGAATCGTGCCAACGATCACATTTCTCTTCTCTCTCTCTCTTTCCCTTTTCTCTCGCTCTTTTACTTGTATTAAAAAATATACACTATATATTTCCAAAAAACAATGATAAACGAAAAATAGAGTTATAATTCATATATAAGCTCGAATAAATTTGTCTATCCTACGTCTATCGAATATGTACAGTTCTGAATCTTCTTGGGGCAGATTCACTTGAAAATAATGGGAAAAATAAATTGTGAATCTCGATGATCTGGAAAATTTGTGTAAAAAATATTCAATTCAATATCACGACCGTAGCAAAATATTTCTACGGTAAGAATCTTCACTTTTTATATCAAGCAGCAAATGTTATGTTATTATTCAACTGATCTGGAAATTAGCACAGGAATGAATCTATGAATTCGAGAAATTTTTTTAAAACAATTTGACTTTATAAACATTCATTTGATCATTCACGATTTTACGCTTCGAAAAAAAAAACTCGATAACTTCACTCGGTGCAGCACACCCTTCTTCATTTTTGTACGGTGATACGAAACTGCCTAGGGTATTAATATATTTATATATATTATTTTAAAAAAAATCATCATCTTCGTTTCCTCTCAATCGTATAAACATTATTTTACGGCCGCGCTTATATTTCCATCTCGATAGAGAAAAACGAAAAATGATTTTTATGCACGTTAAGAATTCGTGTCCTCGGTCGATGACATCGAGGGTATTTGCTGAGGAACGAAATTAACGACCTCGTGATAAATAAGCTCTTTCCATTTCTCCACCGGCAGATCCATGTCTTCGAAACTTTGATCGTAGGGTAACGAGACCGGCTCGTCTGTGGGATCTGCGTATTGGGCCAGATAAGGATGAGCCAATGCTTGTTCAGCTGTTATACGTTTTTCTGAATCCAGCTCCAACATCATCTCCAGTAAATTGATAGCTTGAATGAAGATTTATAAAAAAATAATTAAACGAGTGCAATTTCATTAAAAAAATATACTAATTTTCGTCATTATTTCACTCACCGAGTGGATTAGCCCCACGGAAAACATCTTTGAAGTTCTTCTTCTTCAGAGGTGGTAAACTTTGAATGTAATTCCTCGCCTAAAATTTTATCATTTTACTATTTAAAAAGGCTTTTTTCATGGAAATTTTGTTCGTTTGTGGTAATAAGCGCTCATGGTTATTGACAGTTCTATCAAAATTTCTTCACATAATTCTAGCGTCCTGATATAAAAAGAAAAAAACAAAGACTACTGAGCCTTCGATTTACCCGAATGATTTTTCGTTTTCTTTTTTCAATTTACCTCTTGGCTGGTAATTTTGCTTAAAGTCTCTTCTGTGGGCGTACCACAAAGCACTAGAACTCGTGTTAGGTGGTCAATGTCTGCTTGGGGGTTAAGGCTTCTTTTATTAACGAGCAATTTAGAAAATAAGCGATAGAAACCACACTGCTAGAAAGCGTTTAAATTTCGATTGTTTTTCATGATTTACTAATCATAAAGACGTATTTCGTTCACACTAATTATTTCAATCCAAATATAAATCAACCTAGTCGTTTCGTGCTTATTGGTGAATGGAAAAATAGAGGTGAATTAATCATGCGTTTGTTTCGTGGATTTTTGTGTCAAAAGCTACCAAAACCAATATTAGAGATGTTGCATCATGTACGAATCATGCCCTTGCAAGTCATTCAAAGAAAAGTTATCGATAAATCCTTGAAGTATAACATTTATTATTCATATGTACATAATTTTTCTTCCAGATTTAATGATTAGTCGTTGAGTTTTCGAAATTCAATCGTCTTCAAAGATTCAATCGATACGTGTCGTCAAACGCTATATGGAATGAGGGCTGGAAAGGAAAGGGTGACTTACCGATTCTGATGATATTTTCTGCATAAACTCGTCCCGTGGAGTGCCGAGAATTTCCATTATTAGATTCAATTGATGAATATCTGCTCTTGCTAAGGTCTCGACACTATTATTCTCTCTGTTCACCGTTAAAATGGTATTTGTTTTCTTTTTATTTTCAAAAAAATTAAAAATCAGCAATTAATCCATCTGTGGCACGCTACGAGTCTCCAAAAAGTTAACAAATTGCCTGTTCACTCGGACTATGATGAAAACAATGTTTTAGATTTTTCATTTTTGTCAAAAGAATATTTACTCAGAACGCTAAAATGTCAAAGAAAAAAAGACAAAAAAAACGTTTGATTAATGGCAGAATCCATTAAATTTTCGACGATTTTCGGTGACGAAATCGTAAGATTTCGACTTTAAATAGAGCTACTTTTCCTGCTGGAATTATAAGCATTAATCACCTCGAATCGAGAATTGTCATATTACTTTTTCTATAAATTATCCGTGCCATGGTATTAAAGCCGAATATCGCGTTTGAAAGTAATTAATGTAGTAGCTTGCATCGAAGCACAACGCTTGATTCGACATTGCAGAGAAGAAAGTGCTTCAACGTATTCTCAAAAATTAGTGCGAGAGCTGTATTGAGAAAAAAGCGTTAAAAGCATGGATGGCCTTGCAGAACCTTAGCAAAAAGCATTTTTTACAGTTAAGTGGATGCAGGTGTCTTGCGTGAGAAGAGAGGCAAATTGGCCTCTTTACTACGATTAAACAATGTTTAAGTTTTCCATAAAAAATGACGTAAGGAAAAGATGGACTAAAATATTAATTGAATTTTCGATTAAAAAATTAAGTCAGAAATAAATAAGAAGTTCTTCGTTATTCACAATAGTTGTTTGAGATCGGGGTCAAGATTTGTTAATTTTCAACTTTCCAAAAAACCACACTTTTCTGGTCTTTCTTAAATTATAAAATTTATTGTTAACAATAAGAAAACGTGTGATGATTGAAAGGATACGATCGGTGCCAGGGAACAATGTTCTTCCGGTCAGCAATTCAGCCATAATGCAGCCAACGGACCAAATATCGACTGAGAAACAACAACAACCGAATAATCGAATTAACATTTAGTCGCAAGGAATTCCGATTAGAATAAATATTCACATATATTATAATAATAATGATGAAAAAGAAACTAAAAACTTTTCAGAGTAATTTTGGAAAGTGAGATGAATTGGTAAAAACCTGTTTGACTGTAGTGCATCCAATTCAGCATTATTTCCGGTGCTCTGTACCACCTTGTGGCAACATATCCTGTCATTTCATTTTCTGTTGGTCTTGCCAAACCAAAATCCAAAATTTTCAATTCACAGTCTTCGTTAACAGCTATATTGGATGGTTTAAGGTCCTACGAAACAGAGTCAACGATGCCATCAATCATGAGCATATTTAGAGATGGAAAAAGTTAAAATACATTAAAGTAAATTGAAGTGATGGATTTGGATTTTTGTAAGGAATTTAGTCGAATTTTCCAGGCAAAAAAATTGATGATTCATGAAGAATGATTAAAAAAATTGATTCTATGGTCAATTTTGACGTTGAATTAATTACCCTGTGAATTATTCCTGCAGAGTGAATATATTTGAGTCCTCTTAGAATTTGGTAAACCAAAAATTGTACATGATCATCAGAGAGTTTTTGCGTCCTCACAATATTATTGAGATCAGCACCCATTAGATGCGTGACAAGATAGCTGCAATTGAAATATAATATTTTAAAGAATTATCGGAAGCTATCGATTGAGAAAAATTGAAATATTGCACGCAAATTGAAGACTCACACATGTTGGAAATCTTCCAAGGATGACGACGGGTGAAACACATCTAGTAGACCAATTACCTGAGCAAAAAAAGGAATCATGTAAACCAATACTTTTGAATAATCTGACTCCGTTGCGCTTGAGAGAAAAGGGATATTTTTGTCCGACATACATTCTCATGATTCATGTGCTTTAGCATTCTCAGCTCTCTGTATGTTCTCTTAGCGTGAACGTCTGATTGAAAAGGTCTGGCCAGTTTTTTTATTGCCACTTTTTGACTGGTAACAGTATCCTGAGCAGAACTAGAATAATAAGAAAAAAAAGGAAGAATTAAATTATAAGTTTTTTTTGACAAAAAACTGAAACTTCAGCTGGTAGTTCTGAAACTGAGTTGCTTAATTTTCTAATCTATGCTTGAATTTTTTACCAATTCATTCGGTTAATTTGATATGTACAGGAATTATCCAGTAACCTTTGAAGAGTGAAACATTTGATTATTAATAGAATGCTCAATTAATCAATTTTAATTTAGTCATGTTTTTTGATTGAAGATCAAAGAATTGTCTGCGTTAGATGAACGATAGTTTTGCATGGATTTTATTTGAGGACAATAAGAGAAAGTAACACTGCGACTGGATAAATTTATCAAGGTCATTGCACGTTTGATGCACATTCTTTCTGGATGTGATTTAAGATCGTATCGCATGATTAAATTGCGTGACAGTGAAATTATGCGAATAGAATGAGCTAACACAACATATTTGCGATCAAGTTTGTTTTATTTATAAACCCCGAGTTTCAATGACACTAGTACGGGTTCTCGATCGGTAAGGCAGAAAAATGTTAACAATTTCGTTGAATTGTTCGAAGGATCTAATTATAATTCAAAGCCTCAGAGTTCGTGTGACATTTTCGAAATTCAACATTGACGATGTATTGATGTATTTACAGAAAAATACCATGTCAATTATTGGGATGAAAAATTTTTAATAATAAAGATGCAGCCGATGAAAGTCAATCTATACTCTTTCGACTTTTGTCTCTCGTTTTTGCACGTTTGCTGTCAATTTGTTTATCAATTCTGGTTTACGAAAAATTGGATTATTTGAATAAATAACGACGGTTTCTTGACGAGTTCAAATAATACATATTCAAAGGTTATAAATGAGTGGACATAGATCGAATGATTAAATTGTAAAAGTTCGGAAGATCGATACTTCGTGAACCTTTTCTTCAGTGACAATGTATTGCTCTCGAACATTATTGCGATTCTCCTCATTGCTTTTTCTTATGTATTTTTCATGCAAGTGTTAGACGAGAATATATACAACTAGTTGATTGCGGCAAGCTAAAGAATATAAGAGGAGAGACGGGGGAATGTCAAGGTCCTCGATCTTGGCGTGGGATTCATAAAGTTTTCCTCATGTCACCTAAGCAATGATGTTTCATGTTTTTTTCCCATAATCTATGTTCGATTTTTGCAATTACATGGGAAGTAACAAAGATCGTGATGAAGAAAGGAAAAAAAAGCGCGGTAGGGCTTACCAAACTTGACCGTAAGCACCCGAGCCAACTGGCGTTAGCATCTGATAACGATCAGGTACCTCCCATTCCGTTCTGTTTATTTCAATCTTCTGAAATCTCGGCATTGCTAATTTCACAAGAACGTAACACACTATTTACTTAGTTTTAAGCCTTTACTGCACGATCCCCCGAACAACGAGGGACGCCACTCGTTACTTTATCCTCGCGTTTTTACTTTTATCTCTTTACGAGAAGAATAATAATTTATACTAATTTGAAAATATTAAATGAAGTAACAAAAAACACCGGGGAAACTGGCTTGATACACGCACACGCGTGAAAGAGAAACATTAACCACTGAGTGGCGCGAGTTACTCTCAAGAGCCGTCGCGACTATTTCCAAATTAGTCCGGGCTCTTTTGTGTGGGTACTGCTTCGTACGTCGTATGTGTGTTATTGCTCAAGAGGCGCCATCTTTTACGCATGCGCACTATTCTGACGTGTCGCGAGAGAAACGCGCGAAGGCGGGAAATTTGAATCTCAGATTTCAATAAAGATCGTTATAAAATTGTGAAATTTTGGAAACTGTTAAGGGAACTTCATGATTCAATTGAACAGTATCATAATTCGTAAATATAAAAATATTTAATGACTCAATACTAATAATCAGTTTGATATTCCAATCGAAAAATTTCGAAATTGAAGGAAAACCAAACGGTACTAAAAGTGAATTTGGAACATGCGGAGCTCCCGGTAGTAGCCAGTAGACAACTACTCAAGGGCGATCTTCGGCGTCGAAGCTGCACTGTTTGGCACTGTGTAACACAAAGCCAGCCTTGACTGGGTGACCGTTGGTGGACTCATATATCGATCGCTCAACCAGAGGCAGTTTTTTTTTTTGGTGCTGATATGCTGACTCGAGCGGGTTGTTTACACCGGGTAAAGTGTCCCTTGTCTCTTGTTCCTCGTGGAAATGCGATAGTGCAGAGCATTAGAAAATTATGTTTGTCGATAACGTAGGGGTTATTCTCACAGGAATCTGGAATTTCGTGAAGTGAAGAACTTAGTAAAACGTGCGTGAATCTCCAAAATGAAATGAAATTATTCACTTCCACCTTTCTACTGTATCCTGAGTCCCACAGGAATCGAGATCTTCGTCGAATGGGAAATTAAAGTTAACCCTTATGCCCGTTTTCTCCAACGTTAATCTGAGTTTAAACTCGGTTCATCCTCTATCTCGAAACTATATGAAAAAAATTGAACCGCGTCGGAGAAAACGGCCATTAGTGTGCACACCTTCACAGCGAGACATTTCGTGCACATGGGGTCACTTTGACCCCAGGTCATTTTTGACATCGAATATCTCGGTATAACTATGCGCTTTTCGGAATAAAAGGTACAGTCACTTTTTGCAGTGAATTGATCCAACTTTAAGGCTGCAAAGTCGGATTTCCGAAAAAACTTTTTTCAGTGTTCAAAAACGTGCTCAAAGTTGATAGTGCGCGTAAAAAGCACTTTTTCGGTTAAATCTCTCGTAAAAAATTAAATTTTGAGTTTTGAAAAAAATTCTTACAGAGTTTTACAGGCAAGGGTCCATGCTTTAAGGGAAAAATAGTCCACTTTGCAACCGTTCCAAAAAGTGTATTTATTTTGGAGTATGAAGTGGCTATGCTCTCTACTTTTAGAGAGGGGATAATGATATCTTAATATTGGGGGTTTTACTTATGAGATGCTCATCTGTAAATGCTATTCATGTGAGAAAAAAATGTTGGGGTCAATCTGACCCCAGATGCGCACTAAGGGTTGAGCGCCTGACGCTATGACAACATGTGTAACCTCTAAAAGATATCGATATTTTCATTCTGATAATAATTTATATTTTACGATGTGGATGGAAGAAAAAGGGATAATAGGTTATTAAGTAAAATTCCCCAACTGATACAATTATTTCCATATATTTCGTTATGTATTTACAATTTGACAACAAAACGGTTAAAACGTAACACACGCAGCGGCTCGCTGCTCCCGCGATCGTTTCGGAGCGATCAATCGAAAAAAGCGCGTTCGAATAGAGCGCATGAGGAATGGGGAGGGTTTCGGCTAAAATTGTATTTCAATATAATAAATATTAATAATAAATAGGTTTCATAATAAATTTAATGGAATCCAATGATAAACGATCGACGGTCAAAAGGCGGGATCCATCGACATTAATAATCGTATTTGTGTTTGAAATATATGAAATTTCTTCAAATCGCCCAAAAATTGTACATGCATTTAACGTCCTTTCACCCGATTTCACATCGATTATAATAAATCTTCTGGTTTATCTCCTCCCAATAATTCGCGTTCGCCTTTGTTTTTTATAGTTTTTTTTTGTTAATGTTCTTTCGTACAATCCGATTGTCCATATTTATAATAATGATATCGTATTCACACTCACGTGAAGCTGAAATATACATTATCTCGTTCAGTACAATAAAACGAAATTCTATCAAGATTTTTTTGGCTTTGCATAGTGTGTCGATGATTTTTCTTTTCATTTACACTCTCATTCTCTCTTATTCATTTTTACACTCTTCAATCACTGAGCGTCTTTTCCACGTTTGAGCGAAATAATAAATAAAAAATACGCGACACCACGTTTATCATGTTAAAATTTTTGTCATTCTCGTATTTTTAGTTAATTTATTTTTTTAATATTATGTACATAAGTCGATTTACCACGTAATATCTTCGAGTTTTTTGCGAGCTCATTCTCACAGTCGTAAAAGATCTTTCGGTCATTCGCCTCTTTTGACATTTTTTGTTTGCTTCTCACCTTTTCTCACTTTTATTCTTTGAGAGTCATGGCAGTGTGAGTAAAAAATGAGTCTCATGTTGGAATTCGATGCAGGGTGATGAGTGAAAAAATGATCGCTATTGTTCTGTGAATATCTTTTGCTCAATCATTCGTTTCATAAACACTTGTTTGTTGTTCTTCGTACGTATATATATAGAGTTTTTCGTCGATTGAACCACGTCGATTCCTATCGAGGTTAGACGTTGATAGATGCTTTACGAAAATTTTGAAAACCTCATCGAGTAAGTTCATTTTGATTAAGTCTTTCATTTGATTTCACATTCTTACAATGAGAAAATCTTTTTATTCAAATATTTTTTAAGAAACGTCTAAAATTGTCAAATGATCCATTTCTCGATTTCCGTGAAATATCAAAAACTCTGACGAAATTTATAAACTATGAAATTGCGTAAAAAACATTCCTTCCAATGGAGAATAAAAAAAAATGGGATCCTTTATCTCTCTCGAGGAAAAATTCATTCGTTTCAAAAGGAAAAAATTGTTGTACCACAATTGGTGAATTTCGGAGAATCAAGCAGGCTGCTCGATAGAAATCGACCATCATTTCCCGCCATTCGCCTTTTGACCTCGATCCATTGTTCTTTATTTAACGTGATTTTTGTTTCGATTTCTTATCGGGGCCCTCCACAGTTATTATTTCTTTCAACACTTCGTATAATCCTACGATAAAATAGTCATGGTTATCAGTGAGCAGCAAGAGATCGTGACTCGGTTCTTCGTTGCATATTAGTTGTTTTTTTTCCTATCAAGTTCGATTCGTTAGTCCGCGAATTTTATACAAAATCGTAGTAATTCCGACAAGTGTAGTTTCGACACACCGATGGGTAACATTGATAGAAAAAATATTGAAATACACGAAAATGATTTTCAATAAAATTTCCCCGGAATTTTATCTTGAAAATGTAACTTCAATGGAAAATATAATGAATTATTGCCCTTCGTATATTCGCGGAATTCCATATGAAAGATATGATATCAATACAAAATGCGTGCACGTTTGTTTCAATGGTTTGCTCAATTTTCAATAAAACGTTATTTCAAAACTGAACGTATTTTATTTGCGTACGTGAAATCTGGTACGATCTCGAGTTGCTCAAATTCAGAGAAAATATCTCGTCGGTTGTCTGTTTTTTTGTTTTTTTAATTATTTTAATTTTAAATATTAATATTCCTTCGACGAACGACACGAAAATGTCGTTGAATGTAAAAAAGAGAGAAAAGAAAAACGAGAAAACAATAAGCGACGCTGTTAATCGATTGTGATTTTGTGGAAGTAGCAAACGTTTGGCGTTCTTACAGTATAAAGTCTTTTATTCTTTATTTATGTACAAGGAACATCTAACATCGTAGTGAATAATATCTGTTTTTCTTTTCGTCTCATTATTTGTTTATACACGGGTCCTGATCGTCGTTTTTCATTAAATCTTGTCTTGAGCCATGTTCTCGTCGATAACATCTAAAAATTTCTTTGAATTTTCGTTTTTTTTTAACTACCTACATCGTTTCAAATTCTTTTTTATTTTAATGAAATTTCTCTTTTTCTTTCGTTTTATTGAATTTTAGTGACGTTTGGGTGGCACAGTTGACAAAACCGTGAGCCAATTTGATTGAATTTCGAGTGATTGTGAAATATTTTTTTTCCTAGCGTAACCTCTTTTCCTCAGACATTTATTTTCCTGGAATTCGCCACGAACATGCGATCCGCGCATTAATCGATGACAACAACGCCGGGAGTGATCTTCGCGTATGATTATTTGGTATATATTATTTTGGTGGTTTTTTTTTACTGTTTGATTTTTGGCAACTCTCGTCCTTCTCCTGTAACGTAGGCAACATTCGTTCGTTCCCTATTCGTTTTGATGACCTTTATATATTCTATTTAACGATCGATCGTTATTTTTTCACTTGGAACGATCGCCCTCGTGTCTCTCTCGTAAAACCCGACTCCACCACTCTCGAATACACATATAAATTGATGTATATGTATGAATCGCTCGGTTATTCTTTAATATTCGTTCGCTCTACGTATTTTTCTTTGTTTTTAATAGTGTTTTAGCGTCTTCGTGAATTAGTGCGCACGTGTTTATGCTTATTACACCCCCCTCCGTAGTCGCAACTCGCCACTGATAAAGTCCTTCGAGTGATATTATTTTTATTTTCACAAACTTCATCCACGATCCCAATATTTTTCACCAATTTAAACGTTCTCGCTTTCACGCTCGATTTCACTTGTTGTTTTCACTCCTTTTGTTTATTTTCAGCGCTCCTTCCTTTTCTTCTTTATCGAAGTTTGAATTTTTGCATGATGGTCTGCTTCGGGATCGATGGGAATTTGTTATTCCTCCCGAGGTCTTGTACGAGTCCATCTACAGCAACGTCGACGCCGTGAGAACATCCGGGACGACTGGCCTCGGAGGGGAGTCCATACATCACACTCTCATCTCGCTCATACTCGCCTGTGACACGCGGCTCGATACCGTCGCACCCTGGAGAAGCGGCTGATTCTCTGGCGGACTTTTTGCTCTGGGCGGTGGCGGGGCCCGCGGAACTTTCAAATGGATCGATCCATTCGGCGGTCCCTAGAAAACGAAACAAAAGAAATCCAATGTTGACTTAACGCGTATTAAGTTCTTGAGCAAATTCAACTATGATTTTCATTATTTAAATTGAATGAGTCTTCGATGATGAAAAAAGGAGTTGAGGTGCGTTTGGGAAATGAATTTTGACAGAATAAACAACTGGATATCTGTGCTCTGAAATTTTCGCTGAATCAAGTTGATTATTTTTTTCACGTGAAACATTGTTTTTCAATCGACTTTACAGAGTTTTTCTTCACTGAATAAATGTTTGCGCTTGTTCTGAGCTCAATCCGGGCATTCGTATTTCGCGAAATACTGAGTTTGTTGAAACTTTTTTCTCTCGGAATTTTTGTATCCGGAGATAACGATCAGTATTTAGAGAAAAAAGTGGATTTTTGCGTTAAAAAATGTTTGAAATGAATGTCATTTTGACTCATATGGAATGTTGATTACGTAAAAACTCCTCGAAATTCTTGAAAAATTAGAGGGATGATCTAACCGTGAATTTCCAGCCCACCTGCATGCTCATTTCCTGTATTACAGTCGCTCGTGGCAGTGTGGCGTGTTGCTGGCTGTGCTGTTTCTGATGTTGATAATGATGCTGATGGGGTAACGTGTGAGTGCTCTGACCCTGCTGCATCAATATAGGATCGTTCGGGTCTCCCTTCATAACGTTTCTGTCAAAATGGAGTAAAAGTAAAGCATGAAAACAGATCTGGGCTGAGTTTTTTTGTTCATATACATGAATTATTTTTCTTCATTCATTCTCCATGGGAATGTGGATCTGCGGTGGCAGAAAATAAACCGAGGATTGGGAATTCGGGAAAAATCAGTTTGAAGTTGAGCAGTAATCGGTTTTGATCATTTTTTTCTCATCAATTGTTATCGAGAAACATTTATTTTACAAAGGTAACTTTTCAATTTGAATTTTTGTAACAATACTGATCAAGAAAGCCCCAAAACCTGAAACATATTTTTGAGTGTCGATTCACACGTTTCTCGAGGTTATCAAACTTATTTTCCAATGAGATCGAGTAAATGTGATTTCACGTTGAAATTTAGTGACTAAAGTATCTGATTTCGTACTCTGATTTTGATGACAAAAGTGTGAATCGAAAAACGTGAATTTCACCGGGAACAAAATCGCTTCTGTTTACCTTCTCAACATTTCGTTCTCAACGTCGACGATGACTTGACCGCTGCCCGGGAAATGAGAATGAGGCGGTGGAGGTTGTTTCAATTCGGTGAAGCCGCGAGGACCGCATTGTTGATTCATCATTTGTTGTTGCTGAAGACTTTTGACTTCGAGTCTCGTTTTATCGCGCTGGTAGTAAACACCCGCGAATATAAGGACGTTGAGGATGAGGAGACTGCAGCCGATGGCGATCGTGACGCTCAAGGCGGTCGAGTAAGCGGCGTATCTGGAAGACGGATGAATTCACAATTAAAACTGAACGGTGCTTTTCCATCGAAGAGAAATTGAAAGATCAGCAAATACAGAAACGAGAGTTACGGTCGATGTTTTCGAATGAGCGCGAAACTTGATCGCTTCCACGGTTTTTTCGTCAACAAAATTTCGGCCAGTGATCGACACAATATTGAGAAATTTTTTCAATTTTCTATGGCTCATGAAAAATACGATAAAACTGTAGAAATATTCTCAAAGAATGGAGGCTTTTTTGGTTGAACAAGAAAGTCTTCCTGGAGCATAATAATTTCACATAAAAGTTTTCAAGATGTAAACCGTTCGCTTAGTTTATTCGATGTTAAAAATCCACGGAGAAAACTCAAAAGTTAAAATGACAGTTGCAGCAATGGCAACCAGTGACAACCTTGAATGTTTAGCAATTTTTTAAATTTTCATTTCTATACAAATTTGCAAGTTGAAGGAAATTTGGCTCGATTTTCATGAAAATTTACATTTTGCACTATTAAATTATGACGCTCAAACGGAATGTTTTCAGAAACTTTTCAAAGGATTCCAAAATTCAAGTTTTGTCGTTGGAAATTTTAGACCTTTCAATCCTTTCCGCGTACTGGCTCACGTATTCGCGGAGCGATTGATAAAAACTGAGAATACGCGGATGAAAATTACCCAGCAGCGTCAAGACTGGCGAGAGTGTCGGTGCTCGCATTGTGAACGTTTTGAAGGTTGGTGCTCTGAATGTGGCTGACACAAGTGGTGATGCTGTAATCCGTGGTAGTAGGAGTTTCGGTGGTAAGGTTGATTCGTCTGGTGAGATCGTCGGCGGCTCTGCTGAGAGGATCAGGTCTGACAGAGCCATCATAAATATTGGGATCACCGTGAGCACGAAAAAGATTGTGTTTTGGTTCAACGTCCTCCATGCCGGCTCTGTGTAATTCGGGGACGAGCCTGAGCCACACGGAGAGTTGATGAGCCCGGTAGTGATTCTTCATTCTCGGTTTAACACCTGGAAAGAGGATAAAAATAGGTAAAAAATTCATCGGATTTAACGCGAGTACGTAGGTGCGACAGTAAAAGTTTAACGGCGGCTGCATATCCCCTATTTTGGGTGAGGGTTGTTCAAGAGGTCAATTTTCGAAGCGGACTTGATTAAAGAAAAGTGTCGAGTGAAATGGCCAGTGGATTTCAACGGAATATAAAAATCCGTCGTTAAAAATTTCATCAATTTAACTGCATCATTGAATTCAATTAAACTTTCGTTCCAAAACATTCCAAAACTATGCGATATTAAAAAAGTTCAATCTGACGAAAAATTCATCAATTTTTATTGACAATCCGGGTGCATACGGGGCTTTATCGAGATCCAAAAATCCATTGAATTACTCGTTTCACGAGAGAGTCATAAAGGAAGGTTTTTCGATACAACATTCGAAAACAGCGAGGGCAGACATGCAGAGTGGCGCGAGAGGCTGTCGGGGAGTTTTTTCGAAAGTCACGCGAAACAGAGCACGCGTGATTCACCGTTCACAACTTTTTCATTTGCGAGGAATGCGATACCGGGAATTTCGACGATATTTGATTGAGAGTAAGCCGAATATTTAGAACCCTCGAAAGTGTGACTTGCGCGAAAGCCCTGCGACAAGGGACCCGGCGTTCGCTTCCCTCTAGATATTTATTTGCGGGCTCGAAAACTCTGGAAAGCCTGCGAAAAAGAGCACGAAGAAAATCAGTGTGATTATTTCGTGACGAAGTGTCGTTCCGCGGCTCTTTCTCGAGTATTATGGCAGCAGTGGCAGTAGTAACAGCTCGTGCTGTTCAGCCAAGCATCACAGCAGTCAGCAAACCCTTAACGCGCGGGCTCAGCCCTTCGCCCTTTCCTCTCGTCTCTCGAACCACCCCCAGCCTCGTTTTCTCTTAGTCTGGGTGAATTCGGATGCTGTGGCTCTCCCGCGTCCCTGTCCCCGCTGGCATGTGTCTTCGTAACGTGGTTTACGGTCGCCACTCTCTGCCATGGAGAGGCTTCAGATTCATCCTACCTCGAGCCACATATTTTACACTCTCGCTTCCAGAATAACGCCAATTATATATACATGTATATTAATGTTAATGCTTTTGTATATCTGTACGTGTGTATAAATATGTGCAGAGAGAGAGAGAGAGAGAGAGAGAGAGAGAGAGGGAGACGCCACGAAGGCTCGAATCCTAGAGGGAATCGTCGTTGCCTATAAATCATCAGCCACGTCCTAATCAACGTCGAGTTTGCCACAGCGATGCTGCTGGCTCCAGCGCTCTTCCGTGTTCGAGAGACACTGGTTCATCCCTGATGGAGGGCCCAGAGATGGAAAGTACCAGAGAAGGAGATAAAATGTATTTGTATCGCACGTGTGTACGTTGCGGATATGACATAGAGACACGTGCCTTAACATATATCTGTAGATTTGTAGATGCAGCCAATTAGCTTCGAGTTACACGATTGCGAGCGCAAGCCCTTACGTATAACGACCATGTATCCTGTGTGGATTAAGCCAGTCTGGTTATTCCCCGAGTCACCGTCAGAACGATGCCAAATAACGTTTGTACACGCTGCTCGCGTAAGCAGGCGAGAGAACGTTTTATAAGTTCAAGTGAACGTTGCATGAACGGGTCAATAAAGTTTTCTCACGCCCCGAATCTTGTTATCGTTTATTTATTCGGGTGTGCGAAGAACGAAAGGATCGAACGATTTTATGGTAGTTTCTTCCGAAAATGTGCTATGATCGCGGCAAGTTTACGCGGTGGTTTCTCAATTTCGCTCCTTTTTCGTCATGCTCTGGCCTCATTCGTACGACAAAAAGGCTTTCCGCTTCATTTTTTATTACGAAAGACACAGAAAAATGGGGCTAAGCAAAGAAACAAGATTGCAATCGCAGTATCCGTCTCTTTCGAACCTCAGCAGAATTCCTCTTTGGTCTCTTTTAACGCGAAAGAATACGTATCCTCGAATGCTGTTCGACCGGAGAAAAAACGCTTGGAGGATCGAGAATGGGAGCAGGCTCGGAGCTACCATATGGAAGAACTTGACTCCCATTACTCGTCCACAAGACGTATGGGGAAGGCAGACGTCTTTTTTTATGGAAGACGATGAAGGATGTGGTCGCAGGATCGAGCACGAGAGTGGTGCACCGTTGCTAACGCTTCTGCTACCATCAAGCCTCACAAACGGCTGGAATACCTTGCCAAATCATATTTATATATATCAATACATAGGTCTGTCCCACCATATACATACGTATACAGGGATTTTAGACGGGAGACCATGAAAACCAATCTGAACTCTTACCAACGTTGAGTTATTACATCCTGCCTCGCTCGAGTAACCGACACTTTCTGTGGCTATGCGGATGTATCCATGCACGAGGGTCTCGATATGTGTATATTTAATGGGAACGGCTTAGCGAGAGCAGCTCGTACGAAGTTGGAAGCTTGAATTATTGCAAAAATAGCCAACGATCTATCAACCGAATGTCGATAAACAGCGACGTAATTCGGGAACTTCAATTTTCACCGTTCCGAAGATATTTCATGACTCATTTTTCTATCGACGTCATTACTTTGATGTGTCCGTATAGCGAGAACTCGATTTGCCGATTTGTTTCGTCGAGCTCGCTATCGATTCGCGAATTTCCGGGATCGATCGTACGGCAAAGCATTTTTTATTGTAAAGATGTTTCAGAATGGTTTTTTGTCGTTCGGTTCCTCGCCGATGCTCTGTTTTTTCGTTTAGAGATGAAATCGTTACGACAAGCTAATACGAATTACGTTGAATTTAGTTCTGGAGAAATTGAGTTTTCGTGCAGTTATACGCAAGTTAGATGCGGCCTCAAATACTCCGCAGAACTCAATTTCTCTTTGTCTCGCTGTGGACAAATATTTTGCTGAGGTTTCGCCACTCTCACGGAGCTTCGGCTATCGCTGGAGAGCGAGGGGAAGAGGGAGAAACGAAGAACAATTACTTTCCGGATGCTCGGGTAACAACAACGTTTGCTGTTCTCGAAAACTCGTCCTCGTTTACAGCCTCGGGGACTCGAAAGCAGCGCGAAACTGGTGAAGGAGTCGTGCCAGTTCGAGGAGAATGTCCGAAAGCAATTGTTCGAGAATCTGCTCCTCGAGCTTCTTGCCAACGAGATCGACGAATGTTAATAATTTATAAAAAAATCGTCGCAAGAAACTCTCTTCCGTTATTCAAACACCTAAACGTGTGCCCAAATTGATTGTTTCTTTTGAATCGTTCAACAAAAGGTTGAATTTCATGAAAATATTCAAAAGTTTCATTATTTTTCCGGAATATTCTGAACAACTGTGGGATTTGAGTGGGAAGAGAAAGAGGGCTAGGCGGGTAATGCGTTTCCTGGCACTTCTCATCTCTCATTCTCGTTTTGCAGAGAGCACGAGCTTTAAACTGTACGAGAGAGAATTATGAAGGTCTCGCCTCGGTTGGCGTGCGACATGCTCGAGGTTGGTCGTTTGTTCGAGCAGCAGCCGGTTGCGGGTTTTTTAGTTTTATTAAAAGTAACAAAACATACATTTCCGGCGTATCAGAATTTTTGTTTCGTCAGGAGCAGCCGCTTATTGTGCGACGAAAAAAGGAGGAAAATTGGATGTGTATCTAACGAGCCGACGGAGTGCCGGATCGACTGGAGATAGCAAAAAAGTTTCAAATAAGCCATGCAGTCGCGATCGCGCGAGCGAGTGCATTTCGAAAGAATGCAAACATATCGAGATTCTATTTGGAATCCGGTGCAATTTGTTCAGTTCCGTTGATCGGCAAAAAAAAGGGGAAAAAGGCCTGCAGAAAAACGAGGAAGCGCAGTGCAACGAGGAGGAGTAAAAATTCGATCACTCGGATCAGAGATAGAGGCGACGACAACGGAGAGTGACGTTTGTAGTCGTAAGCCGATTTTTTTGCCTGCTCTTCATTCTCGAAACGAAAAAAAAAGGAAAAATAATAGCATCCATCGGAGCGTGGCAGAATGAAATTTCCAATCATCGGAACAAAACAAAGATGGAAATAAAATAGAGCGATTTTCCGCACCTACGCGCTATGAAAAATCGTTAGTCTTGCGGACACGCTGAAAGAATTTTTATATCGTCGAATTTTCACGAATCGCGCCACTTGTTTCGCGCGCCTACAATCTGTTATCGTTTTTCCCGCGCTCGCAAATCCCGTCAAATTTCCATCTCGCAATTTCCGCCCGTAAAACGACTTCGCGATGTTTTCATTAAGGATCAATTATCGCGGCGTGTTCATCCCGCTCTTTCCTAACGGCTTTTTAACCAACTCGCTGAGCCGAAGATTCGTTGATTGCGAAAGGGCGCTATTTTCACATCGACTTTTATTCAAAGATTATGAAAAGAACGGTGCTGGCACCGGAACGATGCTGAAGAGTCGAAGAATCGTAAGGCGATGGAAAAAACATATAATAATAATAACAACAACAACAATTGGAAATTGGCGTTTGGAACCATCGGAAGAGAATGATCCTTCAAATCCCAGCACTGCGAATTCTCAGCGTGTTTATTTGAGACTTCATTGAATCGTGATTCGAGGAGTGAAGCTATAAACTCGCTGGTTTCATTCCCGCATAGCAGAGTCTTTCTTTACGTGTTGGGAGGTTGAAAAAAAGAGTAGACTGACCTATACAAGCTCGCTTGAAAGTCAGCTATAGCGTGAGTCAATGGCCAGCACGCGTTATTGGTCCAGAGTAAAGCTTCGTCCGTACTTGTATTTTTGTTTTCCATCCGTCGGCGTTTTTTCCGCTCCCTTTCGTGAGCTCGACCGCCCGACTGGTGGTGAAGGTATAAGTAGACGGTGGCAAAGGTAAAACCGAGCTGGAACAAACTTCAAGCGACCACCGTGGCAAGCCTCTCGTGCTTTTTCGATTTACTCGGGGGGCATGTGTTTTTTTCCTTAGATTTGAACTCTTTTTTTTTTCTTTTTTTTTTTGCTTTTTTTCGGCCACTTGGGTCGAAGCAAGGGGTCTTTGGCAGAGGCCAAAAGGGACATTCAAGGGGGTTTTAGAATGAGAGAGAAAAAAAACGAGGAGAAGCTTTAACGAGGGCGTATGCACGCCTCGCTCGGCCACTTCCAGCCACTCTCCAGCTGTGGTGAACGAGCGCCCGAGCGTTAACAAAATCGTTCAGTCACGGTGTAATATCGTAACCTTTACACAGTTATACGAGAGGCGCGTGTCTGCATGTATCGTTGGATATTTACTGGTATTACGTACGAACGGGATGATTTAATTTAGCGGAACATGCGGAGCGCGAGCACGGTGCAAAAGCGTTGCATTATTTTTTGAGATAAAAAATTGCGTTGATAATGTAAGTCGATTAATTCTTCGGAGGCATAATTCATCATACGTGTTTATAACGTTTTTCGAAGCCCGATGAACCTAATCAATTATTTCACGAAACTTGAGGCTGACTGCTTCGACGTAGTTACCGCAAGAAACTCTCGCTCTCGTTTCAACAGAAAAAGCCTGTTTTCATTCTTCGACAATCCTAACTTTCGAAGCCCTATTAATCATCGAAAAAAGGCGCTTTTTCTGTAATCGAAAAATAATTGCGGGGCCGAACAGGGGCGAGGATCGGAACGAGCCTCGCGTTTCGAGCTGGCAACATTTTTCCTCGCCCTTTTTCTTCCCTGCCATGCACCTTGACTTTTTCTCCGAGCCCATCTTACACGTTTGATATTTTATTGTTTCGTTGCCGGCGGTCGGCCTCGGCGGCTGTTTTTCGGCGTAAAAAGCCCTATGAGAAAAACGACCCGGGCGCTAGCGAATGGGCTCCTCGGCCGAGCCCCTCGGCGAACCTTTTTTTGGGCTCCCACGGGCCGAGGGTTATAGTTATTGAATTTGAAATACCTTTTTGGGGGATGCTCAAGTTTTAGAGGAAAAATAAAAGCCAACGGAGTATTTACGATCGTCCGATCGCTCCGGGAGCTTCTTCGATGTTGACTCATCAGCTGCTGGACGTTCGTCGGCAAAGCTTTGATAAACTGTAACGACAGTTGTCAAATCACCGCTCACTTTACATTCTCATCGATCAACGCGAACAGAAAAACCAGGAATAATTGGCGAGTCATTTGGGTTGAAATTTTCACATGAATCGGATGTGGATGCGGTGTCGTTTGCCACTTTTACAGATTCACAATAACCGCACTTTTGTACCCGGTGGCCCGAGACCGATTCTACTTCCGTATTTGTGTTTATATGATGGATGTGGATAGAACCCTGGTAGAGCCAGTGACGAAGGGAAAAGAGCGGCTTGGATTGAGATCTCGGGCGCGATCACCGATTCAATTCACTTGGACACGTGTTGTCACGTTTGCACAATTTTATTGAAAATAATGGATACTCGAGCCGCTTTAAAAACGCTCCCCTGGCTTACTGAGAATCCGATCGATATTCATGCTCAATTTCAATTGTGGTGCATCAGCGTGGTGTTACAAATCCTGCTTTACCATCGAATCTACCAAAATTCTCATCAAAACATCGTTAAGCTGACAAAGGTTTGTTAAAACCGGAGACGCAGAGGTCAGGAAACATCGAATTTTTTCAATGTTCCAGAAAAATTCCTGCAGAACTTGGGACGCCTCCTCGTGGTTGGGAACGAGTGATTCGCTTACGGGAGTCGAGGCATTCACGGGCGCGCGAATATTTACCGAATGCTTCGAGAGATTTATCGTTTCGGGGCAGTTCGAGGCTTTCCGGGTCGTGAAAAGATTAGAATACGTGGGAGTTTACGCGCGGAGGGTAGAATTTTAATGTGTACCATTAGCTCATCGAGGGGGAGGATCGCGCCGGATTGTTGGAGCCTCTCAATGAATTCCAGTCCATTTGAGCTGATTATGTTTATGAGTAACTTGTGATCGGGGCTTGGTGAGCGAGTTGCGGGGTTAGTCAAGCTTTTCGTTCCTTTTTTCTTGGAATAATTAAAATGGCGTGTCGAAAGGATGTGAAAAAGGGTAGTTTCCTGCGTAAATAGATGTCTGGGGATTGAGACAGGCGAAGCAAGAGTAAGTCTCGCGTGAGAAAAGAATAAAGGGCAAAGTTAAGACATTGTTTCCAGTAGAGTGGCGAGGCGATCAAAGCACGCTCATATATATCGAATGACTCGTAAACTCCGCCTTTATATCGACCCCATAACGACAACAATGTACGTAACCGTATGTGAGCCTCAATTGCGTGAGTGTAGTCGAGCCCCCGTGTATGAGAATCCGCGTGTGTGCGCGTGGTAACCGTTTTGTTGAACGTTAAGGGAAAATGATGGAGCGTAGGGTGGAAAGCCAATTTGTAGATGGGAGATTCCCCTTTGATCGAGGGAGCAAGGACGCACGAATATATAGACTGCATAAACTGTTATCGAAAATGGGCGAAGGGGGGGGGGGGGGGGAGTGGGAATGCTGAAATATTCGGGTTCGAACGTTCGTTTGCGGAGTTGAATCCGCGAGCGCCAGGCAGCTTGCTGGAACTCACTTTCAAAACTCATATTTGTACGAAGTATTTGTTTAAATTAGAAGCTCTTCCGGCGGAGATCTGGAAGGAAAACGCGTTAATGAGGTCGTTCGAGGGTCGTTTTCGCAGTCGTATGTTTGCCCTTTTCCTAGGACACTACTTATAGAAACTATCGAAAGTTGACCAAAAGTTTTACCTCGTCCGCGCTTGTACCACGTTTCAGGCTGCCTTTGACGACTCCTTACAACTTTGCACTCTCCGCGTGCGCACCGCAACGGCTTTCTTTTCACCAGATTATATATGCATATTTCAGCATCCTCACCGACCTTCCGCGAGCTCCCTTTGTCTTCCTCCTTTTTCCACGAAGCGCGTACAAATGCATTCATAAACTCCATAAACTCCCACCTTCTCGTCACCATTAGACTTTAATGCAGTGCTCCGTTAACGCCAGATCCAACACAACTACCCACTCGACTCTGTTTACTTCGTTCCTCATTCTCTCTTGGACCCTTCGCACATACGTGCGAGGCTGCGGGAGTTATATATTGGGCTCCATACTTACCAACGTATGAGGAACTCGCTCTAGTCACATATGCAAAATACATTTAACTTGTTGAAACCCTATTGTGGATTAGTGTACTGTGGATTTAGGTGCAAACTACTCCGATTCCCTCGGGCCTTCAATCACAGACTCGCCCCCCTCCCATCGAGACTGAAAATCTACAAACTCTGTAGATACGAACACAACCCATGCATTTGTGTGGTTCCTTATGCTTACACGAATCAGTCTCCCTCAACCGAACAATATCTTCTCTTGTTTCAAAGGATTAAGCCACGTCGCGGTGAGAATTTGCAGCTTCGATTATATTTCCTAAAGCTAAAAGGGTTTGCCTCGTACATGAGATTTTATAGGAATCACTGCGCGACGATCCATTGTTAATTGGTCAATGGTATTTAAGCTTAAATTTTCAACGAGTATGCTCGGATTCAGGGTTCGATACGTCAGAATGTTTCTTGATCGATATTGCCTCTGGAGGGCCGAGCTACAACTCGACAGATTCATTTATTTGGTTGATTGGATATTTCAAACACGCCTTTTGCAATATTGGACTCGTTGTTTTATTGTGAATCGTTGGAATATCATTTTCTTTGTTATTCGATGAGGAATTTTCTCAGCACGCCGCCCTGCATGCTTGCTATGATTGAAAGAAAAATGTAATTTTTTTTACGTTCCCTCGCATGAGACGAATCTACCAGAGTGCTGGGAGTCTGTGGAGTTTAATTTTAATTATCTCGAAGGTACTCCGAGTCTCTTGGTCGTTCGAGTGGCGGGATATATAGAAAGAGAAAAGCGCGTTTCTCGTTTTCTCTCTATCGTGCAAGAGGAACACGCCGGTGTGAAAGGAAGTGGAAAAGAGACCCCGAGGATACGGAAGAGAGTCGGAATATATAGTTTGCTGTACGGAAGTCTCGGAAGAGTTTCGGATGAAGAAACTAACCCACCGGGGAGCGCGAATTCCTCTCCTCCTAACACCAACTCCTCTATTTCGGTCTCGTAGAGTTTTTGGGTCGAACTCGACGCTCAGCAGTACGCTCGGCACTCTCCTAATTGAGAGTCAACCTCATTCTCTTTTTGCTTTTTCTCGACCCTCTTATATTCGTTCGAGAATCTCTGTGACGACTTCTCCGCGCCGTCTTCAAGTTCCCTGACGTCGCTGCACGATAATAATCAAGCCCTTTCTCAAGAAAATACCAAAATTCTAACGCTCTTTCATCGCATCGATGCTTTTTGATCTCTCTCTCTCTCTCTCTCTCTCTCTCTTTTCAAAAGCTAAACGAAGAGCGACGAGAGCTTTAATTATCTTGAGTTGTTTTTCCGCCCCCGGAAAAAAGCGCGTGCGCCTCAGAGAACAAGAAATATAACAAGAGCAGCCGTTTTTTTTTCTCTGTACTTTTGTCTTCATCTTCAGCCGAGTTTTCATATTCAACAAGGAAACGCGCTAAATTTTCGTCCAATCTTTCCTCCTGCTATTAATTCTTGATTGTGACCTCATTTGCGGCAATTACGAAGTGAACGCACGGCCGAATATTTCTCCGAGTGCGCCGGTACGCGGTGGACGAACAAGACGAGGGGACGCGGCTCACCGGGCTTGTCCCCCGATGGCGCGGAGTCGTCTCTGGAGATGGTACAACGACCCGGGGAAAGAGATTCGACCCGGGACAGAGCACAGAGAAGATTTAAAGATGGGTAAACGGCGCGAAAACGGCGCTCGCTTGGCCCAATTGGCTCTCTCCTACTGGCGCGCCAGTGTAAACAGATTAATTAATTAACGAGAGCACCCAGTCACGAGCCCATTACTCCTCTGTGTCAGACAGAGTTCGAGGGTGTGTGAGCGGACGCGAGAGAGCGAGTGGAGTGGGGGGAGGGACTGAAAACGAGAGGTCAAGCACCAGAGCTAGTAGGACTCGAAGCCCATTTGGTATAATTGCAAAGTATGTATACAGTGCAGTACAGTGTGGATGAAATTAAGCAGAAAAAGCCACTCCGAGAAAGCTCTAATTCGTCGACATTCCCGCGTAGAAAACTTTCGATAGTGAAAACGTACTTGGGATGTTGTCAAATGGAAAAGCGTTAAATCAGATCGTGTTTAACAGCTTGGAAAAGTTTTCCGATTTATAAAACGTGGCCCCTTTCGTCGTTCTCGCCGAATAAAAGTGTTGTCGCTGAGACGTACATATGCACATTGGAAACTCCGCACGGATTAATTCATAAAATAAAAATTGATAAGTCAATTACGGAATATTCCATGAAAATTCAGGAGCTTGTGAATCACTTGGAACGAGAAATATCGCTGCGAACTAAATAAAGCCGCGACGTCGCCGCAGTGAAATTGTGCCTCTCGATTAGGAGATCACTCGCGGAGGTGCAAATCGAGCATTTGTCGAACGTCTCCAAGCAAAAAAAGAAAAGAAAAAACAGCCGAGACACTGAATTATTCAAGGATGAATCTCGAGGGAGTCTCGCGGGCACGAGAGAGACAAAAAAGGACGAAATATTGGACGTAAAATGCTCCATCGTTTTCGCCTTCGTATTTAGGGAGTAAAAGGGATTCGGTGAAAGGGAACGAGACACTTTGGGGGAGCACGATCGAAATTTGGTAGGATTTCCACCGGGTAGTTTGCTAAAGTAGATAGAGTCTGGATGAGAATTGCGCATACAGATATACGCGTACGTATAAATGGAAGAGATCGGAAGAGCGAGAGAAAGAGAGAGAAAGAGAACAGAAACGAAGAGAAGGTTGGAAGCCATTAGCAACGTCGATTTCGAGCAAACATGTTATTCGAATTCCGTCTTCATATCCGTTTCTAGGCGACAGGGCACACCTTCGTTCTTCACCCTTTCTCTTCGTTTCTCTCGAGGACTTTCGCTCTACCGATCTCTCGGTACGTTCCACAAAGTATATATACATATAGCTTGTTATGTACAGCCGGGGAGGTTGAAATTGCGAGAATGGCGTGCTCATCGAGGTGACAACTGTTCAAGCATATGTACACGTATATATAACGCTAAGGGTCTCTTCTGCACACTTTCCAGGACTCGGCCAACGTCTCTGCACCGAGTTGAGGAAACATCCGAAGAGCGTACTGCGTTATACAGCCGGGTTTAAGAGTCGTCGTCGTCGTCGTCGTCATCGTCGCGTCGTTACACAAACTTTTTGTACTTTGAGCAACACTTGCAAGTTCGGAGGTGAAGTTTCTTTAATCATTTCGATCATTTATTTTGAAATATCGTATTGATGGAGAGAAAAAATTGTTGATCAGGACGGTTGAAAATCCTTTGAAATATTCTGGAATCTTCGGAAGGATTTTCACCCTTTGATCACGGTTTTCGAGACACTCTCTACATTTGTTTGTCGATCCTCTGCTATACCTCTCAAAAGTATATATCCATTTCTGTATACACGGATATCATACCTGCAAACAGAGAGTTGGCAATGGGAGTGAAGGGGACGCGCCTGGAGTAAGGGAACCAAATAAGCGTGCAGTCAGGCAGGCGTGAGCCGTGCTAATTCGTATCGAATTAGTCTTGAGATTACTGCTTGCCCCAGTCAAGGAGGACTCGAGCGAACGATCTTCGAGCTTTTCGTAATGGGTTTCGCACACCTTACAGTTTCAAGCGGCACCGACTGATTACACATCCGTTTATAACGCTGAAAAGTGTGAGCGTTCGAGCTTTATCTTCCACCGTTTCTTATTCCACTCTCTTTTTTCTCCTTCCAATTCGCTGGCCGCAATTCCGCCGCTCGATGGTTTTTCGACTCCTATGCAAATCGCCGACTATCCGATCCTTCCTATCATTTGTTCTCAGTGTAACGACATAGTTTTTGACGAAATTATCAAACACGAATGTTTTCCTCGCGGAATAGAGCTTTCGCGCGACTCCCGCAGCGGGAAAATTTCTGTGAAGCTTACACTCTCGAGCTTTACATCAACATCCACGTTTTTCCTCGCACGAAGTGACGACCCCTCGATCGCTCCTGAATATCTCCGTTTTAACGCCTCTCTCACGTTTTTCTCGTAAAAGGAAAAATGAGTTATCCTGGAAGCGCACACGCTCTCCATACCTCGTAAAAAGGTGTAATGATGATGGGAACAGTTAACGACGCGGTGGAGTACAATTTTGTTACAATGTTTCGCCTCTCGCTGAGTCAGAGTGGAAAGTTCCTCTACGTGTGTTTTATTTTTCCCGTTTTTCTCGCTCCAGTTAGACAAACGTCTTTTTTTATGCAACTACATTTGGAGGCATAAACATGATTTTAATAGGAGAACGTGCGCGATGCTTGCAATTGGTCAAAGAAGTGTGTGCACGAAGGTGGATGAAAAATGACGACGGTAACATTGCATTGCGGTTCAACTTTTGAGATGATTGGATGGGAAACTCGAAAGCTTAAAGAACGATAATTTTGAGGAAGTTTTACAAATGTTGATATTGAAAACAATTTTTCTAACGAAATATTTCAATCGAGAGGAATAAAAAACTGCTCGTACGTGTATTCGTTGCAGTGGGAATTGTGATTGGCTGCGCGGAGAGCGAAGTGAGGGACCGTAGAAAAGTGTGAGGTTAGCCACTTTAGTCCCGAATAGGAGAGACGGAAGTGGAAAGTTCTCGAACCGATCAGACACGCGGATTCTCCGGCATTCACATCGTTTTCTCGCTCGAGAAAACCCTGTTTTCATCCTTTTTCTTCTTTTCATACTTTCCGCATCGCCCTCGCTTCCTCCCCACCCTCCATTCTTCTTCATTATCGTACGAGAAGTAGAAAATCAGCCAAAGAAAGAAAGAAAGGAAGAAAGAGAGATAATCCTTTTTCCCACGCCGCTCGATTCGTTCTCGTTGCCCACAGAAAAGCTCCAAGCTGCTGCTGCTGCTGCTTGTGCTACTGGAGAGCAATCCGATTTATCTGAAAAGTGTGTATGGGTCTGTACGTGTGCTCGCGTCCGTGGACCGGACGCGCCGTTCCGGAGATCCACAAAAGGCAAAATCTTTCGGTCCGTTCGTCCATTGTACTCGTTGTCGTCGTCCGGTTAGAGGAGCGAAGCGTAGATACGCTCGTGGTGAAATGGAGAAAGAGGGGACTAAAAAGAGAGAAAAAGCCCGACGGGAAAGAGACGGAGGAGAAAACAGAGCCGAAGAAAGAGGAGAAACTCTATACCACGACGCTCATGCTCCCGGTGAAATTAAAGGGAAGACCGAGTAGCGCTCAAACAAGTGGAGCTTGAGAAGAGCACAAGACTGGAGATATAGAAAGGAAGAAAAACAAAAACGGAAAATTGGAAGGAGTGGAAATAGAACGAGACAAAAAGGGGAGGCGCGACTCTGTGACGCCAGGGCCTTAGTATTCTCGTACCATTACAAATATATACCTGCACAGAAACGAGAAGCATTCCGTGTGAATTTGACTCCGATTCTCGTCATTCCGTACCAGATTTTTCATAAAATACTACCAATTTTCAACGTATCGAATTTTCGGTAACTCTATAACTCTATAACATGAAAATATAAAAAAAAATCAGCCTCGACTGAATATGGTTTTTGGTAATCAATTGAAGCAACTCGAACGAATAAAAAAAATTTATCATCCTTTTCCGGAAAAGCTGCACTTTCGAATATTCTCCCAATTTTTCGTTCACCCTTCGAACGCAATTATTGGAAGTACTGAGCTCCAATCTGTGAAAAAAATCACTCGAAATAGCGATTTCATCGCAATAACATTCAATCAGGATTAAAAAAAAAAAAAAAAAAAAAAAAAAAAAAAAAAAAAAATGAAAAATCAAGTCACGTCTTCGCAACTGCTTTTGTCAAATCGCATATGGATCATGAATGAAAATTAGGCGTTGGAGAACCTGCAATGAGGTTGATTAGCTCCCACTTGAGAGATACAAGCGAAAAAAAATGGTCGAGAACGAATGATAATAAAAATCATACGAACCGACGCCGAAGCGTCTACGCCAAGTTTCTTATATAGACACAAAAAATCTATATATAATCGATAGCTATGGCATAGGCTCGTTCGATCGAACTTTTGTCGTGGCGATATCGCCGAAGCTTTTCATTCTTCTGACTCGGACTCGAGGCCATTCGCAGAGATGATCATCGCGGTCATCAAGTGCAACGAAGGCGAGAACCAGAACGATTTAAAACGAGGCGATGAACGTTGTAGACTCGAAAAATTGGATCTGGAAGATTCGACGTGTCGCCAGTCGATGTGGCTCAATTGAGCAGAAACTGTCCATGAATCTTCAACGTCACGGCAGTAAATTGTCTCGAAAGAATTTCAATTATGTTTTCTTTTTGTACAGATTCTTTCAATCCTGTGTCGCATACGTTGGTATAAATTGGTTGCTGAGATTCTACAGTTTCAGCCACAACAAAGTCGTTGTATACCTGCTAATTGCGGTCGTTGATAAAATGATGAGAAATTCATTGAATAAATGTATTTTTATAGAGAGATTTTGTTCTCTGAATACAAATTTTAATATTATACGAATTTCAGACAATCTCAGGCTCGAAAAATATTAATTTAAATATGAAGAAGGAAAAAGTTGGCAGGAGGCTTAAAAATTAAAAGCACTTTCGTTTAGTTTTTCTCCTTGTTCACGAGCATAATATAGTTGGAACACTGTATGCGTTTAAGCTTCGTATAAAAAGTTAACAAAGAGAGATTATAACCGTTGAAAAATTGATGCTGCTGCATAAATATCGCGTTATGGAAAAAGTTTTTGTTTTCTTCTCTCTCTCTCTCTCTCTTTTTTTTTTCTTGTTGCGGTTTAGAATAACGGGAGAGAGTTGGTTGATGGAAAAGAGGGAAAAAAGCGTTGACCATTGGTGAAACGCGAAGTCGTTAAACTGCGGAAAGCTTCTTTCCCGGGGAGTTATTATGTTTTAAGTCCTTCTTGAGGTCGATGACGAGCGAAGGATCTCGCAAAGAAACGAAGCTTAAATAGACGCGAGAGGCTGGTGCTGCCACCGCTCCTTCGGAAAGCGAACATTTTTAATCGAGAAAAATATGTTTGTAGACTCTTAATTGTGCGCGATTGTGGTCGAGAGTTTGCTTATTAAAAACACCGCCAACGAAAACAAAAGGCGGAAGTAATGGTCGTAAAGTTTCATGAAAATCTATGCCGTCAAATACAACAGTTTACAACTTGGCTCGATTCATTCTCCCGCTTTAATAGAGCACATGAAAGTTGCCGATAAAAATATATGACTGTTCAAATTTCTCAATATCGTTTTTCACCCGATGGGAGTTTAATAGAAAATAATATTTATTCATAGCCCAACATGGAAGCCTGTACGCCACGCATCTGGCAAGTCTTCGTTATAAAATGTGCTTAAATTAGCAAAAAGATGAACAAGACGAAATACGTTGAAATATATCAGTGCATCGTTGATCTGACTCGAAGTTCTCAAGAATTTTTAACGACCTCGCTCGTGAGATATGGTTATAGGAGGATAAAAAAGGGAAAAATGAGGCGAAGTCTCTCGTTATCATTCTTCTCCTTTAATATCCTTCCAGGTATATACGTAAGGGGCGAGCGAGCGAGCGAGGGAGGTGTATATTTTTAAAAACGATAAGACGAGTACGTTGACAAGACGTTAGCCACTAGAGTACACAGCTCTGTGTATATTAAAATTTTATCACGGCGAGAGTGACTCGAGGGGCGCGCATTTGTCCAACTTTTCATCCCCTTGCACATTTTGGAGATCGCGTAGTAATCACGCCTGTGTGGTTTGAGATGGAATAGAGGGAGACGGAGTTTTGCCACGGCGCCGGAGAGACCTAGAAATTTAAGGACGTGACTAAGGAATCGAGTAAAAAATGGAAGTACAAGGAAAAAGAGCGAGGGGGGGAAATCGCGTTTCTCGAGATATCTCCCGGAAGCGTCGGGCCCTCTGTTACCCCCCGTCGAACAAATGAGGAGATGGCCTCCGGGTGAGATTGCGCGTCATGGATAGTCGCGGAAGATAAGTCGTGTTAAAGGAAGAGGAGCGCCCAAGGAAGCGAGAGGCAGAAGCGCGCGATACCGAGGAATAGCGATAGAAAAGATCCTATGCGGAGGAGGCTGGAACACCGGAAGGAGAAGGGACGCAGGGTCGGGCTGATGCGGAGGAACGGGGAGAATTTGCTCTTGGGTTTCCTCGTGCGCTTCGGCAGAAGCGGGACGGCAAATGCGAGGGCTGATAGAACTTGTATACGGTAAAGCGTTCATAAATATAACTGTATACTGGAGCTGGGAGGAGGAAGGCTCGGGAGGGGAGGTGAGGCATGCCGCTAAGACATCGAGAGACAAATTCGGTCGAGGAAGTGAGTGAGTGAGAGGGTAGCCGACGAGGAGGACGAGAGCGAGCGGGAGACAGAGAGAAAAATAGGGAGGTTTGGCACGCCGGGTCGAGGCTTGAGAAATAGTCGCGAAAGAATTTCTTATTAGATTGGAAATTGAAATCTGGGAGTGGTAGAGAGGCGAATGCCACAATGTGTGGGAGAAGAAGGGTGGAAGGCAAACTGAGCAACTCCAGAAGAGCGAGAGGCAGAGGAATTTTCTTTGGCTCGAGAGCGACTGCTACTGTTTGTAATTCTTCTCCATTTTCTTTCTTATCCTTTATCTTTTTCCCCTCTGTCAAGCTTCCCTTTCTCCTGAAAGGTGCAACTCTCCTGAGACTGGCAAATGTTAGAGTTGATAAACATCCTGATTCAAATTGGAAGAGAGCAGAGTCAGTGTTTGCTTCGTGCACGCGTAAACTTTACACTTGAAAAATTAAACACTTTTTCGTGCTTTGCACCTCGTCGCGAGTATTTTACTCATTATTATCAACGTTTATGCATTTTTCTGTTTCATCGAAAACACTCAGCCTCACCTTGGAAAACGTTCAATGATTCGATGAGAATCGCCTCCATTCATACTCCTACATTCGTATACCTGTGTACTTCCAATATCCTTCATTGAATTATGCCGAGATTACGATGACCTGTGGGAAACAGAGTTGAAGAGTCCGACGCTCTCACCCCACGAAGGGAATGTTGGAAAAAGTGAGCGGGGGCTTTATTGGCCATTAAGGGGCTACTTTATCGCAGATCATTCAGTGGCAGACTCGAGAAGATTCTGTGCGCCTATTGCTCTCGAAAGGAAGCTCGAGGATCAGTCACACTCTCCGGCAGAGCTTTTTTATTGGCTTTTTTACCTCGGAATAAACCTCGTTGACCGCGGGGCTCAAGTTTTCGAGTTTTTCTTAACACGATTCCACTTCTTTCTCTTTTATTCATCTCACACATGTTCTTTTATTGTATTTTCATTCCTCGAACATCCATGCGCATAAATTTGCATCAGTTTTTTTCAAAGTTCCTGAGACCACAATTTTTCGCATCGCGGTCTCGACTCATTACGTCGATCCAAGTTTTTCCCCAACTTTACTAACATTCGCGATCTTGCGTGCTCAAGAGCTTTGTCCACGTTCCCTTCGCGTTCATGCTGCTGCGTATTTGCACGAGGATCAATGACAAACTGTGAAAAACTCTGACGATTCAAGCTGCGTTTAAACTCGGTTTGAGCTGGTCTGCGAGCAGAAGCAGCGAAGGAAAATAAATCAGCGAATCATCATTTGAATGAACGTTTTGAATGTTCGTGCTGCAATTGAATGGCGATTTCGGTGTAACAATCGGTCTGATTACCGGAGGCATTCGAGTGTTCGATAATCACGTTTTTCGTGATTTGTTCAGTCGTAAAGTAACGAAAGTTAGTAGTAACTGCTTGTACTATCACGAACACCGTATTCATATCCGATTTAATGTTGTCGGAGAATTACAATAATTAGATGTTACGTGAACCGAGTAATATTCTACTGTAAATGAATCAGAAGGGAGAATTTTGCGTGTAGGAAAAACCACTCTGAACGGGGGTGGGTTTTGGCTTCATTTGTATTATCGTACGTGTTTCCATTCCAGTGAATGTGTACAAAAACGTAGAGTGATAACGTAAATAGCTGAAAGTTAAATGGCCTCGTTCCGAGTCCCCGTATTACATTGTATTATATTTTGATTGTCATTCCTTAAAAATATTTCAATTCAACGGATGGAGCCTGTAGCTGTTCCGGAAGAAACGAAATATTGCAACGTTCATTATCCTCACAGAAACTCAACGCCACAATCCGTTTTGGTTGCCAGAAGATTCCGCAAAATATTACTCGAGCTTTTCGGACTCTAATAAAGAGCAAAAAAACTATTTTGTTTGCACGTGCAGTAACGCGTTAGGAGACGCCGCAAATATGTGAAATATCGGATGACTATATTCTTTCAGGTTTGAGTAAAGAGGATGTTTATGTAGAAATATATGTTCCGGAGTATCGTACATTGCAAGCGTACCGGCTCGTAGTAAAACATGTCGACCGCAGCACACGCCGCCAAAACATAAGTACAACGCCGGACATAACATCGTGGGCTGTTCTCGTTCGTGTTTCTCTATAGGTTTCGATGTATATGTGTATACCCCCATGACATAAGTCGTGCTGGTGTGGGGTGGAGTTATTTGATAGCTATAACAGCGAGTACAGAGCTTCGTGGAGGGAGAGTCAGCCAGAGGCTTCCGAGTTAATTTGCATCGTTGCAAAATATTCTCTCCTGTGCTCTCTCTTCTCTCTCGCCTCCAGTCTCGCTTCCATCACCGCGGGTGCTCGTCGATGTTTCGCATTAAATATCTTCACCCCGGACCGAGGAGCCGAGAGAAGAGCCGGTGAAAGCAACTGAGTTTTATAGTCGACAACTTGTCCTGACGAGGAAACTTTTTCGTCTGACTTAAACAGCATTTTTCCACTTATCCGACCGCCGAACGTCTGCCAGTTAAACCCTTCCTACCGACAGCCATTTTTCCTTTCATCTACTTATTTCAAACTCAGCGAGGTGTAAATTTGTCTCGTATAACACTTCGGGGCGGTCTATTCGCTGCCCCAGTGCAAGCTAAAAAGAAACTCATTTTTTTCGGAGACTCTTGATGCTTCAGAGGAAACAACTCATTCCCTGGCGATAAAGAACAACGTGATTTCATGATTATTCATAAAAACAAGAGTTTCTATATTAATTTTGAAAATTGTAAAGGATAATACTTTTCATAAACTTCACGATTTTCTCATCTTTTTGTAACAAAGAAAAAAACAAACGTTACTGAACCGTTACGGCGAAGGGAGTTGATGAAGCTACTGTAAGAAAATTGGCGATCGGGTGATTTTGTAAATAAGGTTTAATGGGCAAGATTGAGGATGCTCTCGTGTTGCGAGTAAACTGGATCACAGAAGGTTTGTCTATTGCGCCTTGTAGATCTTCGAAGTAATCAGGCCAAAGTCTTAATCGGAATTTACCTTCTGGTGCACTAACACGTTAGACCTCGTAATGCTGGTAATTCTATGCACCGGGGGTTCCTTGTAGAAACTTTGGCTTCCTCGAATATATACCATCGTGTATATGTGCGTGTAAATAAATAAATGTACACACGTTTACAGACGAGAAAACACACACAGACATTTCTCAAATACCGTTGGCTCCCTCGTGTTAACTCGTCCCTCAGCATCCCCTAGGAGTTGATGCACAACGCTGTAATCAAATGCATTATGCACACGTACACATCGTACACACACCCACACACACGCAGACAAGAGCTACGATCTCTCTCTCTCTCCTCACTCATTTGTTTGTTAGCAAATTGCATTATGCATCGAACATTTAAGTAACGCCGCCGTTCTATTGACGTGCTTCGTTAAAATTTCTGTGGATCCCCTTCCTCCTCGTCCTGTTGATTCCAACAGTGCTCTTGTTTCTTTACATCCCGGGAGAAAGTCATTTGAGACATTGGAGTTACGGAATGTTTCTTACTCAGGAGTCGTTTGTTCTTCTGGTTATCGAAGTGATCGTTGTTCTATTTTTTTTTGGTTAAAGTTGTTCGGCCGTTCTATGATTTCAACTTCAAGTTTGACAAGTTACATTGAGAATATTTTTATCATAAGAATGCAATAAAATGCTTTAAAAATATCATAAAAGATGAAATTTATACTTCAACTTGATTAATTAATGTTTGAGTCGTTACCCGTGATCTTTGAAACTAGGGAACATGTTTATTGAAATAAAGAAAGTTTATATCGGTGTAACGGCACCGAGAAAAAGGAATGGTCGATTCGTTAAAAAAAAGCGAAGCTTCTAGACGAATGAAAATACGCGAGTCAGTCTTAAAAATAAATTTTATAAAATTCCCGCGATTCCCGAATTTGCCAGCAGTCACGTGATGACTGACATCGGCTTTCGACACGTCAAAAACCAAAGTTTTTTCACGTTTTCTTTCATAAAAATTCCGTAAGGTAATGCTTTTTTTTTAGAGGAAGGGAATCTGTGATAAATTTTCTTCGCGATATAAACTTTTCCGAAGCTCAAACACCGTACAATTTTTTCACAATTAATATTATTGTGAGTTCTTTCGTTGGATACCGTGTTAAAAACTCAAAATTGTAAGTGAAATAATTCGAAATTTTGCCCCGTAAGAGGCCCCGGTGCTTATCAGGGGACCTTAAACTATCATTTACCGCAACAAAAGTGGACCTTCATCGTACTTTATTGAACGGCCGAACTACTTAAAAGTTTTAGTTTCACTGGCTGTTACTGAAATCGATTAACTCAATCGATTAATTGCACTGTTCCTCCCTGAAAATACGATGCTCAATATTCACACTCGAAACTTGTCCTTGTTCGAACAATTACAAATAATAGTTATTGAGCCACAGAAATCTCCTAGTGTCTTCTCGAGTTTAAGCATAACTTGCGCAGTCAGAAGACCAGACCCAAGGGGTGAGGAACGAACAGTAATAATTAGATATTAATTAAACCCACTGTAGGGTTCGATGAACCGACTATGATTCATTCGCAGGTCCAGATCCTATTGGTGAACATCGTCGTTTGGAACGTTCACGCTTGAACAAGAAGGTTTGATTTCAACGGATGCAGAGCTGCTACGTGGCATTAGGTGAGAACTCAATTAACGATTTTATTTTCTAGAGAATTAGCTTCACAGAGTAAAATTGGATCGAATCGAATGAAATGGATATCTTCGCGATGTCGATAAAATCCGAGATGATTTTTTGGTAGAAATTGATTTGATAATTTTGGTAAGGAGGCTATAAAATTGACGTTATTTTGATTTGAGAAGGATCAAATTAGTCTCAAAACTTCTTGAAAGCTCGAGGTTCTTTGGGGGATTCGAATTACCGAAATTCTTATTCGAAGGCCTCTTCCGATGTTTCAGCTCTAGTACAACATATTTATCTTCTTGAAGTATAACTAATGAGAGCTTATTTATGTCGTGAGGATAAATGAGCGTGGGATTAGGAGGAAGGAGCGGAGCAGTTGAATTGAGCAGAGGAGATGAGAGTTGATCCAGAAAACAGTGTAAGAAGGTCGAGGAAAAGAGATATCAGGAATTTATGGAGAGAAGGAAGATTTCTCGAGGTTTGCTTAAACGGGTCAGCAGCATTGGATGTGGATGCCGACGAGACTCCGCTGAATCAAGACGACCCTCGACTAAATAATATCCTTAATTTTGGCTCTTTGAATGATCTTAAGTACTGAGTAAACGAAGACTGAATATGCTGACTCGACTTTAAGTACTGGAAACGTCAAGTTGAATGCTTCTTCTATATTGAATTTACATTGCCAGTAATACTAGACACTCTGGGGATTTACAGATATACGAAAATCCACTAAATCTGATGAGGCTTTCAGAAGTCTCGTCGATGACGAGTGGCCCTTGAAAAAGGACGTTGTATGACAAAATCAGACGTCGCTGATAGACGGTGAAGCCTCGCAATCTCGGGGGAGTTCGTCAATTATAAATAAAAAAGCCTGTAAAGTCGCTTTTTGTATTGAAAGGATATTCATCGTTTAGAGCACAAATTCTGTTTTTTTTTCTGTATGCAGAGAAAAGGGAACAGAGAATATCCTCGAAAATAAAAAAACGATCAAGTCCCCTTAATCATCGAGAAAAAGTGGTGGTTTTGCCCCGTGTTTTGCAGCGATTTTGGTTGGACATAGGGACACGGATACACGTGAAAACACATGTATTCGAACGAGGTTCGTTAATCACTCTGGATTAATCTAATATTGGGTAATCGATAAAGGAGAATAAACAGGGATCGGAGGGGGTGGCGGAGGCTTCGTGAAAATCCCTGCCGTACTTTATGCCTGTTAGAATGTAACGTACGGGAGATTGGAATTTGAATGTATGGAAGAGGCAGTGGCAAAATAAACGACGAAAAAATGTATTTTCAGAGCCGGCTAATTGGGCTTGCATAATAAGCAAATTTGTAATCGGACTCCTCGCGACATTTTTGTCCTTCGATCATTCGATTCGACGTAATCGATTCCATCTCCTCTTATTTTCGTGATGGACAATCACTGTGCAAAAAACGAAAGATCTCAATCAAGAAATACTTTTTCTCAGTGATTTTTAGCGACAGGCAAACGGAGCACAATTGTTTCGGGGACTTTCGTCTAATCGTTTAAGTGATAAAATCGTATCACCGCAGCTCATTTAGCACCCATCAGCTTGATAGCTGACGTACATGTATTAATTTGAGTTTATTACCGTGTCTGTCAATGGAGCTGAGACTGGTCGGGGTCTACAAGATTGAACGGCTTTCGCTCGATTATACCAATTAATCAGAGTATTATATTTCAGCACGATTTGCTATAATTGACTGCGTTATCACTCCACGTTCGCATTAGAAGTGCAATAGATGGGCATTGAGACACGAACGGGAAAAGGTTAATAAATCGGGCTCGGAAATAAATTTTTTCGACATTAATATCTTTGGTGGTATCGCGAAAATGGGAGGATTTGTTTATTTTCCCCGGAGGCTATTTAACCGGTGCACATTGAGGCACGTTGTTGCGTATTTGGGCTGTGCGATGTCAAACAAAGAGGTAGCGTACCGCGGGATCGAGCGGGCAAAGTCATGGGGGCTAAGGCCTTTTGCATGTGAGAATTGGGGACACGTGAAAAGCGTCATTGTCAATATTTCAAGCGTTACACCTTTCCCCATTGGATCGCAATATCTCTCGAGTTTATTTTTCCTCTCGCGTTATACTATTTTTATTCGAATCGACGATCGTGAACTCGATTCAGTGGCCACTATCGATATCATAAACCTTTATATAAATCGAAATCGCTCGTCGGTCGATGAGCCGCGGGGGCAGGGGGCGGTGGAAGATCAAAGATAGCGGCATTTATGTGCCAATATTGGAGTTTATTTGCACAGGCTGAGAGAGACAACGAGGGAGTGAGAGGCGAGCGCAAATGTCGACGAGATGTATAGCTCGTGTATGAATCTCATCGTTTCGACAAAACGCGATAGACACTCGACGATTGTCCCCGTGCAAACCCGAGATTATATAACGACTATTAGCGATCAAACGGGCGTAAATCATGCGATTTTCCAACTTGGATTATGTCCTTTACGACCTTTTGTCCGATAGCCAAGCGTTGCATGCATTATAGATTCGCGTAAACTGTGAGATTGGGCTTGTCGTTCCAGCCATATATACGTATATAAAGTCTGTATCCTGAAGAGATTAAAGTATCGATGGTAATAGCGAGGCTGACGAGGGAGGCTCCATCAGCCCTGGTTCGTATCGTTTTTGGACTCTGATCATTGGGCTCGTACAAATCAGTTAATGCGTGCGAGTCCTTCCGCGTGTCATTCGAGAGTCCTTATGAAAATGAGTCTGGAAGTACGGGACTGAAAGGCATGGTCGATTGGAAGTGCGCATAAGCTTGGAAAGCTAGCTCGTCTCTTGACATTCTTTACAACGTAATTTGAAAATATTCGTGCGATCATAAAATTCCACGGAATTTAGTCAAACTCGAATGTCAAACGAGGCAAGAAGACAAAAATGTTCGTTCTCATGGCTTCATTTGACGCGAGTAATTGACCGGTGCATCTTTGAAGAATCATTTTATCCGTGGTCACACATTCCAGGAAAAACGAATGAGAATACCTAATGGAAAAAAAATTAATTCAATTTTCAAAATGGTGAAAATAAATCAACGAGGTCGTGTTCAGGAACCTGGTAACCCTCCGTGGTTACCAGGGGTCAAAATGACCCCGAGAGCAACTTTAACCTAGAATTTCTAAATTGTTGGCGCCCGAGGAGGCTGGTTAAACCATTGCCAGAGTCATGATTCATTTAGTGAAAAATGGTTTTTTTCCTGAACACGACCTCGTTGATTTATTTTCACCGTTTTGAAAATTGAATAAATTTTTTTTCCATCAGGTATTCTCATTCGTTTTTCCTGGAATGGGTGACCACGGATAAAATGATTCTTCAAAGATGCACCGGTCAATTACTCGCGTCAAATGAAGCCATGAGAACGAAACACCGTCAGAAAGTTGACAACCGGCTCGCATTGCCCAGTAATCGTGAAGAGCCTCATATAGGAAACGTAAAATCCTTCGTACAAATCCTCTTCGCTGTACCAACACGCAGAGAATTTCCTCGTCTGAACGACGGGCGTGTATTTCGGTGAGTTTATGTAATGTGCGGTCATTGCGTATTCCGCTTTCATGTGGAGTGTACAAGGCTGAATGTAGTCTGGGCATAAATTAACTGGCTGGACATTGGCGACGAGGTTGAGCTTTCCTCCTGTGCATAGACCAATGCAGAGCTATATTTATCCACGTTTCGCACTGGCATACGTCATTCTATAGACGGAGATGTCTGGCTTAGTCGAGTTTTATGGACTTGTGAAGGAGGGAGCATTGCTAGCAGCCAAAAAGGAATGATTCGCATGCAGCCAGGTGTTTTATTGGCAGAGCTGCCCGTTCGTGTTTTCCAAGTACGTGTGCATCGTGCTCAGTATGCGGCGGTATTACTGTCCACGTAAATGCGTGTGCTCAGTGCACGACGAAACACCTTCCGTTTCCCGTCCGTTCGCGCTCTTCCGTAATCTGCGAGGACTAATGCCCTCTGAAGCTTTCCGGCGAGCGCGGTCAGACAATTCGTAAAGCGATTCAATCGTCTGGGCAACCCAAATCAACAGGGTTTCGAGGTGAAAGGAAAGATTGGATTGGATTCGTACGTTGGCGTGGTATTGGCTCGATCGAATGGATCGTTACAATAAAATTTTGACAGCGAATCAGCTCGCAGTGGAGAAAGGACAGTTGATGGAAAGGCTAGCACCGGACGAGCGTGCGCAGCGATCGGAGAACCAGAAGAACTCAGATTTAGTAGCGACATTCAAAATCTCCGAATCGAAATCAGTAAAAAAAGTCATTCAACGTCACGCTGCTCGGGCGCCCAGAGCCAGCTCTCCACTTTGGTCGTAATTCGATTTATTGACAGACTACACACGGCTCCTATATACACAAATATAATTGTAAGGCAGCTGGATAAACGCGGATGTTCCACGGCTACGTGCTGGACCTAACGTTAGACCGATACACAAACCGGGCGGCTTAACGGAAAACGCAAGATCCGGTAGCTACATAGAGACTGATTTCATGAGAAAGGCAGATGCAGCAGGAGAGAGAAACAGAGAGACTGAGAGATAGAGAGAAAGAGACAAGTTGGAGCAACGTAGAACTTTGTCGTTAACTTTGCTAGCTCGAGGTACATAAAAATAGCGGTAAGCCGGGGCTTTCCGTATCGCTCTCCAGTTCCACCAGGACGTATTCTGCTCGAGTTTGGGCTCGAGCTCTAACCAGGCGGAGGAAACATTGGAAAAGTATATTACAGGGTATAATGCACTTTATATATGTTCACGTCTCTATATAAGCATGTACACGTCCGTAATGTAGCTATGCATATAAATGTACATAATAGATTATATACTTTCATATAAAAGCGGAGAAATAGATGCAGCAGCCTCGTAAGTTCGTACGTAAGTTTTCAGACTACGAATTTGAGGTCTGACCGTTCGAGTATCTGTACTACTTTGGAATAGGAAGTAGCAACTACGTTTTATCTCTTTTTGCTTTCCGCTCTGTTCCGTCTGCAAACATTCGAAGATGAGAATAAAGTGGAATCCAAGACTTTTTCATACGTCCGATGTTTTCTATTACAAACTTGCTACAACCTGAAGGACACTCTCTTTCTTTCGGGAAACTCTCGTCCAGGTCGAGGACTAGACGGACGGGAGCTCGTTGTTCCGCAGAGGCAATTTAATCGTCGTCGTATTTGAGCGCAGGGCGCCAATGAACTTGTAATATATGCATTTTTTTCATATAGACTTTTCAACATACGTATCTTTACTTATTTGATATTTTTCGCGAAATTACGCAATTGATGAAAATTTTATGGAATAAGGCTTTGTACAGATCTATATATCGCTCCGGGGATGGATGCCGATTGGCTTAATTTATCTCGAGGCTCCGAATTTGGGAGAGGGGCGGGGTCGTTATAACCGGTTGGCAGCAGCTATTTGAACTTGAGTAAAAGCCGATTATTTTGTGAAATATTGTTCTCGATGAGGGTGTTTTTGGAGGAACGCGACTCGATTCTGACGCTGGATTAACATGGTTTTTTTGGGACTGAATGCTGGTGAGTTTTGGATCATCATGGAAACCGAGTATCGAGTTCGGTTATTTGGGCTGCTGTGAATGATTGTTTAAAGATACGCCCAAAACTGCTGTCTTTTATAAGCTGAAATTTATTATGAAGGCATTTTGAGTAATTTCAATTGCCGATCGTGTCGTTGACGATTCAAGCTATTTTCGTATGTTTTTCTTCGATTGGTTGATAACACTCTTGAACTTTAACCGCGATCGCGAAAGCGTCGAGGAACGAGGAAATCGTTCAATTGACCTGGGCCACTGACGTTTAAACTTTCAACGTGTTACCGCACCGAGGGAAGCGGAAAGGGGTCGACGCATCGGTAGGCAAGAGGGAAGGAGGGAATCGTCTGACTTTGCATACGAGAAAATAGCGAAGTAATAAAGGCCCTTTCGTGCCAAACAGTCGTACCGTGAACGGGTTTGGTTGGGTGTGAATAATCATTCAAGTTTTTTTTCGTCCGGCTCAAGCATATAATCGAAAACCAATAAATCGATGGACACGACGAATAAACATTATTCCAAATGATCAAACGAACAATGGGCCAGTTTTTTCACAGTATCCAGCGCCGTTTCAAGCGTGTCCATAAATTCGAATGGTCCATCAAAAACGAAGAGGATACAGGGATCATTGAACTGCGCGGGTAGGTGAGAGCACGTTCGTCCAAAGATACCGTTACGAGGGAGGAGCTACGGGAGAAGCGCCCGCAGCGGTGGAAAAGGTCAGAGACGAGGAAGGAGCAAGAGAGCGCATGTTCACTATGCAGCCCTACTCATGTGCGGCTACGAAGATTATCGGCGTAACGAGAGGGATAGTTCGCGCGTTGAACGAGACCGGTGGACCAGGATGAGGTGGAGGAAGCGACAGGAGATGTACCAAAAGTTACATCCCCGTATAGATATTCAGTAGGAGCCTGTCGGGGAGCAGAGTTTCGAGTAGAATATGCGCCCAAGTGTATATAAATATATACAAATGTATGAACGAAGATAGAGCTCCGGGGCGCGACCGGGGGTCAAAAGGCACGTTGGAAAGGTTGGATAAAGCTGGCCAGCACGCGAGCAAGCGCACGTAGTAATTCATGAGTGCGTAGGGCTGGCAAAAGTGAGGCTAACCGGGTGGGGGACGGTCCTTAAGTGATACTACGTGACGATTTATGCCACAGCCACGTGTAACGTAGAACGGTGACATCCGGCGACTAAATGAAGGGACAGGGATGAGGGGTTAAACTTGGCGGCTCGAGGGCGAGCGCGCCACGGGCACCAACACATCCTTCGAGCGCTCGTTACATTGCCATCATCTACAAGCTGCGCGTACCTTCTCTCCATACCGAAACGAGATTTCACGGATACTAAAACGACCAAGAGAAGTACAGAGAGTTACTACCCTCCATACACGCACGCGGACTGTGCGAAAACTCACCGAGAGAACGGGAGAAGCTTTTATGGCGAAGACGAGCACGCAATTGACCTTGCTTTGCGTACAAGTTTTTGAGTTTACTGCCAGCGACCTCTGGACACTCGAGTCTACCTCATTCTCTATTTTTCCTTCCTCAAGTTACATTCCTTGGGATGCTTATTTTTCTATTTTTTTTTTATAAACTCCCATTCGGAATGTTTCTCTCGTAGAAGTTATCCGACCGAATATTTTCCAGTGTAACACATTTCTGCACGTCCTTCAACATCTCGTTTCAATAAGATCGCTACGAAACCGATATAGATGTATCATTACATTGGATTTTTTCATGTCACCGAGCATTTTATTTGTAGTTCAAAACTAGTTTGGGAAAGCTTCGGCTCGAACTACGAAGTATCCTCTCCTCTCGGTTCGTACGACTTTCCACGCGACTCCAAACAACCTGACACACGAATACCAGTTTATTTTTCCCTATTTTTTTTTTCCTTTTGAAAACTGCACCTAAGTACGAATATCCAATAGCACGTGTAGCTGAGTACGATTGCGTTCCATGAGCGAGGTCCGCTCGAAGGCTCGAGGTAGTTGAGCGAGATTTTTCAAACCCGTAAATCGTTCTCTCACGATTTCGGAACGTATGTGCGCGATAGCCGAGGAAGCCGTTCGGGCGACTTTATTCCTGGATGAAATTTGACTTTGGCGTCTCGATGAAAATGCGATGTAAAAATGTGTGTCCTTTATACACGGGCACTCGTGCTCCAATGTAGTCGACACTGAGAATGGGAAATTCTCGAGGGCGGAGAACCGGCGTTACGGGCTGGGGATGGTCTTGACGGTGCAGGTCAATTTCCGGCTGTCGGGGCGACCTCTTTCGCACTTCTCATTTCTCGGGCCCTCGCCAGCATCGACTTTCTCCTCTCATGTTCGCGAAAACACACGTGTGCGCTAAGCTGCATCACTCCTTATATATCTGTGACGTGTTTATATGTAAAACATTCCTCTATGTTTATATATTTTTGCATAACAAGTTTCGTACTCGCTGACTCGAGTGGGTTATGTTTCTGACGCGTCCTACGAGAGCCCAGTGAGGCAGACCGAGGAGGAGAGGAGGATCGGTCAGTCCCGTGCAAGAATGATTGGGATAGCAAACATCAGAGAGTCCCTTAAAATCTCTATGTTTATGTATACCAAGCGAACACATAGATATTGCAAGCTGCGCTTTGTGGAATAGAGTATATTTACGTTTTCATATAATTCGAGGTGAAGTTGGCGGTGGACGAGGCAAGAGAGGACCGCGTGAAAAGCGGGACAAAAACGACTACGAAGCAAGTGTTTTTTACTTTATTCATTAAGGAGATAAAATAATGAAATCTCGAGCTCGTGATCGGTGACTCAAGTTTTTTGTGTTTTTCTTTGGAGGAGCATTTCATTCAAATTGACTCATCGAGTTGAGCGTCTTCGAGGCATTTACTCGGGATTAATGTTTTTCATACAAGCCTCCGAATGTTCAGAACACAAGCGCACGGAGAAAACGAAAATTTTCAAAGTATTTAGGCACCGATTACAAACAGTTTTTTTGAATTTTACTATTTTTCGTCCCTTGAATTCTATTATATTCGTATTGTAAAACACAAATTTTCACTGTCAGCATAGTAAATTCTATGATAAATACGCGAATGTACACCAAATACGTGTAATATTTTACCATAGTGCTTTTTCAGCCTTGCCCCAGCATACGTTACAATATAAACGTTTAATGTGACTGAAAACTGACTGAAAACACTTTTTACTATGCTTATGGGTATTGGTCTTTTTACTACGGTGGATAGAACAATTCTTATTGCTGCTCTTCGAATTAAAATGTTGTAATCCAGTATACGTATATGCATCCCCGGGATACTATATTCCTAGTACTTTCCTCTAGAATTTTCGGCCTCGTTTTCTCCGTGTACGCAAAGAACCCTTGGATGTCGACGTTTCTTTCCTGCTGCCATCTTCCGAATATTTTTTCTCTCCAACGAAGAATAATACTTCCGGAGTATAGAAAGGTCAAGTATTCAATTTTTGTCACGGGAATTGTTTTTCGAGGGCTTCCCCAGTGGCCGTTTTATTTAATTCCCCACTGGATCTGTTTCGTCTCATCTTTCCTTACGATTAAACCTATTTGAAGACTCAGCAGTGTGTGTGTAAGTGGAGGGAAAATATACGCACATGTAGCAAGAGGAAATTCTGATAAGAGGTAGACAAGCGGACTTTTTGTGTGCTTTGTGCACACCCAATCTTCTTTCACTCTTATCCCTCTTCCTGGAGGCTGGTAACATAAGTTTTTTCGATAGGAGTATGTGTAAACGCTGGTAACTTTATCGCAGTGTATTTTCTATAAAACTGGCAGATGGATACGAAGAATTTTTTTTAATAATCGAGGGAAAACAAAAGCTATCGATTCCCCATAGCATTTACCCTTGGAGCCTCTTTAATTCTAGTTTCCTTCTGCCCTTTCTATTCTTTGTTTTATTTATCGTTGCAAGTGACTCCAGCAGCGACCTCGTCATAAAATTCGCCTCTAATCTACACCGCCTTTAACATCCATATGTAAATACATACGTGTCCTATAATACGCTTGTTTACACATAGATACCCACATTATACGACCAACTGACTATTTCTGCATGATCGCAGCTGGTCCGATGGACCCAAACTAACTTCCAAAGCACACGAAAATTCATCACCCCAGGGACAAACAAACTTATAACTATCTGAGTAGATACAAGACGCATTACTGCATGCAGTTTCTCTTCTGCTCAAATTTGCATACAGTTTTAACGTGAAAAAGGTCAGAAGAAGAGAAATTGTCAAGTTTTTTTTTATTACTCGATCGCTTCATTCCTTCCAATAGTTGAACCGAATTAAATGAATGACAGATAAATAAATGAAATAAAAACTTTCTTGTTGTTCAGTAAACTGAATTTGTCATTGAAGAAAAACAATAATTGGATGCATCCTTTTGGCGTTTGGTCGAAATGGATTTTGTTCAATAAACGAATCCAATCATCACGAAAGCAGTTGGAAGCTTTTCCGAGGGTTGCTTAAGGATTTTGCTTCGTCTTTAAACCTTCAGTCTGGTTTTCCGACGAAATTTTAACGCGTACGAAAAAAAAGGTTGAGTTTTTTCGAGATCGCAGTTGCGTTTCCAGAGGTTCAGTTTGCAGATCGTTTTGAGCAGTTTCTGATAAAAGATGTGAATTCGAATGGAGATGAGGGTGAGAAACATGGGGAAATGCGTCAAGGAGGAGTGGAACTCGTTTGCGAGACGATCTTTCGCGGAGCTGTAACTATACACGAGACTCATGCAGATATGGAGTGTTTACATGGGGTGTACTGAACGAGTAAAGTTTCGAAGCGAAACGAGTACAAATATTGTCATACGCTTTGCACACGCTTTGCGGAACGTAGTATACAAAAAGTTTTTCCGCACCTTTGCACGAAGCCCGCGCTCTTTGCAATACACACCGCGCGCACGTAACAGCCAATGATGTCGGGCTTCCATCTCTTTCCTTCAGGCACACCGCCCTGGAAAATACTCGACGTTTGTCCCTCCGCGCATTTCTCCATCGACACGCTCACTTCTCGAAAATAGACTCGCCGTATTTGATTTTTTGGTCAAAGGGCTTCCTCGATGCGAATTTTTATCGTATTCGTTTACCACGTGCATGGACCACTGTGTAGCGCGTTCCAAATGATATACGCGGGCGAAAATCACTCGCGTATGACGGAACAATATTGAATTTCATAGGAAAAAGGTATTCGTATCACGTAAATAACTCGATGAAATGTGGTGGATCCGATTGATTGGAGCGCGGATGATGCTGGGTGTTGATTGGCTCGCTCCAATTTGTCGAATAAATATAAACTCTTTTTGATGTTCGTGTGTTGTTACTCCACGATTCTCATCAATTTCGATGTATATTTGTCGATGGGGTTAAATATTAAATCAGGAAGGTCGAATAATTCTGCCGAAATCAATCGTACGTGGTGTACCGCAGAAAAGAAACAGTGGCGAAATGAGGCGAAGGAGAGAAGAAAAGATAGGCACTGCAGGCTACACAAAAAATTGAAAAACAATGTGTGACCGCAGACGCAGGAACGAGGGAGGAGTGTGATCGGAGTAATACGCCAGTAGCAGGAGCCCTCAGCAGCCCAACGTCATCTCAATGTTTTGTAATAAATTACCAACTTTTTCGGAATAAGGCTAAAGGAAAAGCGCGAATAGGAAAAACGAATGAGCGTTTAGGATCGGGTGAAAGTTCGTTGGCTCAGGGAGTTCGGAGGTGAACGAGTTAGTCACCATTTTCTTTGGGACGGCGGAAGAGCGACGAAGAGGAGAAGAGAGAGAAGACTAATCTTGGTAAAAGCAGAGTACCAAGAAGCAAAACTTGGACGTTCGAAACTCCGTTGACTGTTTAGCATGTTATATCTGTGGCGATAGTCTCAAAGGGTGAGACACCGCTTTCACCCTTAATCTACGGGACAATCTTGCGAGAATACCCGACCATCCATTTCGCTATGTTTCCCTTCGTATTTTTTCCATCGACTCAAGAACTTCAGCGAGTTTTCTAAGAGCCCCTTTATCCCTCATTTCTCCACCCCTCGCCCATGGCTTATTTTCTATCGAGCGTTTTAAATTAAAAAACAAACATTTTCATCATCCCCTTTGTCTGTTTCAAGTATCACCACCTTTTATGGAGTCGGATCTGATTCCATCGATTGGACGATATTTTGACCTCCCCTTTTTCTCTTTCCTGAGAAAATAGTCCGATTACGATCACCGATCGGCAACGCCTCGTACGAAAATAATACTCGGTTGGGTGCTATCCGACAGTGACCATCAAAGTGTACGTTTTATCTCATTCTTATCGAAATTTGATTTCGATGAATTTTCGTGATCGCTGAATATAAATTCGACCAAATTGTGTTTTGGTAGAAAACACAAAAATTCAATTGCAAAAATGACTGTGAGGTGTTTTAGACAAGTAGCTTAGAGTCTTAAAAATTTAAACCTTTCATTCCCAGAGCTTTACTTTCCAAAATATACCCTAAAAAGAGCAGGAAACTAAATAGGCGTATAGCAGTCCCAGTGCACCTGAAAGGGTTAAGTGAAAGTGAAAAAGGAGATTAAAACGATGCTACGAGCTCGTTTTAACCCCAAAAGGTTTCATGAAAAATGAAAACAAAAAGATGTTCAATTACGTATTTCAGTAATTTCAACGAGTCGAGAACAACCATCGCTCTGTTCCATTCGGAAAACTGTGGCCCGGGGAAAAATCGAAATGTGTACCATTCCCAGCAGGCGAGGCTGTGGTGTAACGGTGCAGTTTGCGAGTATCCATTTGTGTGTACTGTGACTTTGGGTAAGTTCGTTTTACACATGAATACATAGTTTTGCCAACTATTGAGCTCAGCTCTCTACCTCCGAGGGTTGGGAGTATGATTCGCGTTAGTTATGGTACCGATCCGTTGTTTTGGTCCATGAATATAAAGTCATGTCGCGTGTATACACGTACCCGGAGGGAGAAAGTTGAAAGCATCCCTTTGCTAACCCCCCGGGTCTTTGTCGAGTAACAAAACGTAACGCAATTAACGCTCCCAGGCAAAGTCAATATCTTACTCTAGAATTTCTTTCATTTTTATATTTTCCTGCGAGAGCTACGACTACGTTTTTTCTCAATCGACAGCGTCATGGGGCAGCGTCCAACGGACTATGGATGCGTCTCGAATAAACATTTCTGGAGAGCGGAAGCCCCGTTTGCTCTTAATTTACGGTCCTCCAGTGTGTTTTTCTTCAGATGACGAAAAAAATTCGACTGCGTGTTTCAACACCTTTGCACTCAAAAATAACATCGTCCTCGTAAAAGGCGACGGGGAAGGGGCCGGAAAACCGGCACGACAATAAAGTGGGACGCAATAGAGGAAAAAAGTAGGCGACATTAATCGCGTGCCACCCCCATTACTTTAGCGGGATATGTTTTTTTGCTTTGTTTACTTTACGTCTCGAATCGGGCCGATGTTGCTCCCGTATTTTTTTTGTCTTTCCTCTGTATAGATATGTGCAGCCTGAAAACGCGGGGTTTTCGGGAAGAGTGCGAAGGGGGAGGTTTATCGTTCCGCGTGATTTTTCATCTGCGGCACATTGAGAAATGGCCCGCGTTTGCCGAGGGCCACTCGTTCATCTCATCGCTCTTCCACTTTTTTACCCATGTATTAATACGCGCGTACACCAATGCGTACAAATATAAAAAGCTATGAAAAAGTTTGGGAACGACTTTCGTTATAAAAACTATCAGACCGAATCTAACTCATTCAAACGCTTAGCAAATGAAAAAAAATCCCAATTTTTTTGCACGATTCATGGACATGAATTTGGTGGAAATTTGCCTCTCCCAACAGCTGGCCTCGTGCGTTTTCCTCTGCTGCTAGCTGCTCCGCTAGTATTTGTGGGTGACTTTTCGCCTCACATACAGAATTCATTGATCGTCCATCCTGAATTTTCCGGTACTACATTCATGGAATTAATTCATGTAATTGGAAAAAATCTTAAATACTTTTGCGAAAATCCCGTGGTAACTCAGTCGACGGACTGGGACCTTTTCTTTTTCCAATGGGAATTTTATCGAGGAGACAATGTCTGTAACCAGCAATTTCTTGATGAGACGAGAGAAGGGCGCGGAAGGGCTGAAGTGTCTCCGGTAAAGCGGGCAAGAAATGCAAGGAACGAAGGGAAATGGCTACAGAGACTTTCCTCTGAGCGTGAAATGAGTTTCGCTTTATATACAGACTCTGTAAATAGGACAGTTAAATGAATGCAGGGACGTGGTACGTATCGAGATTTTATAAGATCTCTGATGCTTCGTAGTTTGTTTAAAAAAGCTCAGAGTTTCATTCGTCAGAATACTTTTTGAGGCCCTATTCACCATTTGTTACGCTACGAAACTTTCACAGATATAACGAACAATTAAATGTGAATTTCGTAACTCACCGATCTCCAAGTACTTCTGATGAACCGGATCGTACTGTTCCCACGTGAAGCTTCGAAATTTACTCTTCTCCTGGCTGATCGGAAGCGGAGCGTCGTTTTTCCGATGATGCTCAGCTCCGTTCGGATTTCTGTAATCAGCAAGCACAAACACAAATTCGTGTCTTTCAATCGAATTCGTGCTCGAGGACTGTGTCGAGGATCCGGAAAGTTTGTATGTACTCAAGAGACTGTGTAAGAAATGGAGAAACGAGTGACGATATCGCGCCTCTTCTCATCTCGCGCGGTCGATTTTTTAAATCAAATGTCTATCGTACTTCATGGAATATTTGACGTTTGCGTTTGTGCGAATTTTCCGAAGGTTCGATTGGCCCAGTTGATTCGAATTTCGGTTGATGAAATTTGATTTTGAAACGTTAACATCGACGGAGTATCCACGGTTACAATATTTCCTCGAAAAGTTAAATTTTCATGAAATATTTTCGATCATCTGAACGAAAAAACTGCACTTGCAATCATTTTTCCAAAGCGACGTGAACGAAACTCCTGGCAGTTTCGAAATTTATAGTTGCCAGTCAATGAATTTTCGAAGCTTTTAGATCTCGTGGCGGCAAGTATTCAGGCTGGCAGCACCGTTCGCTTCACACCACGCAATGCTCGCAAACAACGTGTGCTTAACGCAAACATCGCTAAGAGTATATACACATGTGGCGTTGCCGCATTCACTCGCTAGTGAGAATTCATGATTTTCGATCGGATTTCCTCGATTGTTCGACACGAATTGTACTCGGCATTTCATTGGCTTCTGAAGTTCCATTGAATCTTCTCAAAGCTTTGATTTACAGATATTCGACATTCGCGCATGCACTCTTTCTCCGAGTAAACGATAGACAAAACGCCTCGAACTGTCAGATCCTTGATAATCCACGAATCCGTTCAGAAGCACAGTAATAATCATTTCATGGCTCCGGTGTTGGGTGGTGAAAAAAAAAAAAAATCAAACTGAAGTTCTCCAATCCCAAAAAATACCTTTCAACCTCCACAGGCTGGACTGCGCTCTTTATTTGCTGTCATAATCGGGCATGTAATCGAGCTTTAGGCGAGTAGTGGCCACACAGAGGGTGAGTTTAGCTCTGGTTGTTCCTTAACCAATGTTAGTCCTCACTGTTTCAGGTGCCTAAAGCCAAATTGCTATGAATAAAGCACCTGCACATATATGCATATATGTGGGTGTCTCAATGACTTTGAGACAAAAGGAAGGAGTGAGTGCGTCCACAGGGATGAAGGCGAAGGGTTCCTGCTGGCATTAGTCCATCGGAGTATATATAGATCTGGTGTGATGCCTGAGCCAAGCTTGTACTAGTGCGTGTCTATATATGCATTAGCTACCACGAATGACCTTCTCCCGGATTCAGGAAGTAAGGTACAGCCTGGAAGCGTGTTTATGTTAGCAGCGGGACATCCGTGACATCCTTTGAGCACGTGTCTGACACAGCTGACCCTTCCGTGTGTATTGGTGGGTGGTGGCCGAAACGGTGGAGCCGATCGTAAGTCGATGAGGTGATCGGCCTGGGACAAAGGGAGTGTGAAAGAAAAGGGGAGGAGGATGAGCTCGAATGCAGGTTGAAAGTAGAATTTATACGCGCAGAGCATCAAAGTCTTGAAGTTGAATGGCAAATGGCATCTTCTCGCGGATAAAAAAATGCTCGACAGAATGTTCTTTTCAATATGTTTATCTCCTCGCGAACGATAGAAATAAAAGAATATTGGCAATTGTATTTCGCGCCTCTTCCTCGAGATCAACATGGTAGTACCCCTCCTCATGCCGATATCACCACAGGTTTATAGTAAAAACGAAGTTTTTTGTTTTTTCGTTTACTAGGGCGCGCCTCGCGCGTCCCGCCCTCATTCTTTTTTCTTGTGCCGAAAGCCACAGACGTGTTTTGACAGTTCGCAAGTTAACCAAGATGGGAAAGAAAAGAAGTCGCCGAAATGAATCCGACGATGAAGAAAAGGAGAATCGTCTCGAGAAACGATTGAGACGGCTGGAACGTCGTGAAAAGAAGAGGAAAAGAGAGCGACGTAGAAAGCATAGTGAGTATATATGGTTGTTTATTACAGATTGTCAAGATGACGATCGTTAACAGCCGTCTTCGTCGCGATACGAAGAGCTGGGCCATTACGAAATCGACAAATTGACTCAAGAGAGTCGTCAGGTTTTTCCGCACAGGCTAATTGTGAAAGATTAGGTCTTTCTATGCGAGCGGGTAAGGCCCGCTCGTACCGGACAAGGTCCGAAAAGCCGTGCTAAACGAAATATCTCTCTAAGCGAGCGGGTGAGGCCCGCTCGTACAGGACAAGGTCCGAATAACTGTGTTAAACGAAACACGTTTTTTCGAGAGATTTCGAAATGTCTGAGGGACATTCTCGAGAACAAATCGCATGGCGAGATAAAAAGAGGCAGAAAGACAACATAACCTCAATTGTCTCTAGGAGATATTTATTGAGAGGTTTTGTTTTGTTTGATTGTGTCACAGGATACAGATGTACGAGTTCGGAATATTCTTCGAGTTCGGAAGCAAGGTCGATATCGAGGTCCGAATCAAGATCGAGGTCGAGATCGAGGTCAGTGTCGAGAGTGCACACGCAATCGATAGAAAAATTACCGGAAGAGATTGGCGAAGCATCGACGGACCAAGCGACGATGGTAGACGCATCGACGAACGCCGAAAGCAATACTCCGAAACAAATCATCGATGAAAAGGCGCTTGAAGTTCTCGGGAAACATTTGACGATAAATAAACCGGTGGGATCGTCGATCTGTGAGGAGTTGGTATCGCGCTGGTCCGAGATTTTAGCAGTCGGGCTTCCCAAAGAGGATCGGACGGCTTTGCTCCTCAAGTATGGAACACCGGTTAATTGTCCAACGGTGAATCCACCAAAATTAAACCCAGAGATCAAGGCCTCTCTCACAGAGCCAGTCACGAGCAGGGATGCTCGTCTTGTAGCAAAACAAGACAAAGTGACGGTCTGCATCTCGGCGCTTGGTACTGTTCTCTCGAAGCTGCTATGTGGAGAGACAGTGGAAAGACTGACTCTGATAGAAGTTTTATCGGACAGCGGAAAACTTCTTGTCGATTTACAGAGAGAAGAATCTATGACGCGCAAGGCGCTCATAGTCGGTAATTTAAACACCTCGGTCAAAGACACGCTCAACTCGACGGCGATTGACGAATGGTTGTTTGGAAAACAATTAGACGAAAATTTAAAGACTGCTCAAGCTCTAGAGCGCTCGTCCAAGCAAATCAAGGTGGGGACCAAGGGACCGACAATCAGTTATCCTGCAAAAAACTTCAAGGGCCCGCTCCAACAACGCAGCTACCGACAACGGGGAACATCGGGGGGCGGGCAGAGGAAAACGTACGCATCGAGGAGCTCAGCGAGTCATCGCAAACCCGAGCCGAAGAGCGACAAATATTCGCGAAGGAAACGTCAATAATCACTGTAAGTGCATTGGCAGGACGTTTGAAGTATTTCGACGATGCCTGGAAAAGTATAACTACTGATGACAGAGTCTTGGGCTGGGTCCAAGGAATCGAAATCCCGTTTATAGCACGGGTAACTCAAAATTCGGTTTCTAGGGAACCACAATGGTCAAATTCTGAAAGATCTCAAATCTCGGAGCAAATTAAAAAATTGATCGATAAAAAAGCTGTGTCGAAGTGCGAACGAACTGAAGGGGAGTTTATATCGCCAATTTTTCTTACTCCAAAACCAGATGGTTCTAGCCGCTTTATCCTCAACTTAAAGAGCCTGAACGAATTTATTGAAACCGAGCATTTTAAATTAGAGGATTTACGAACAGCTCGAGACTTGGTATCTGAGGGGTCGTTTATGGCTACGCTCGACTTAAAAGACGCGTATTATGTAGTGCCGGTTGCTCAATCGTATAGGAAATACCTTCGTTTTCTGTTCAACGGCGAGTGTTTCGAATTCTCGTGCTTGCCGTTCGGCCTCAATATAGCGCCATACGTGTTCACGAAAATTATGAAGCCCGTGGTCGCTTTCTTGAGGGAAAAGGGATATTTATCCGTTATTTATTTAGACGATCTTTTATTGATTGGTAATACACTTGAGGAGTGCGAAAACAACGTCGAAATAACGAGTGCGTTACTACGTGAGCTGGGATTTATAATCAATATTGAAAAAAGTCAAACCAAGCCATCGAGACGTTGCAAATTTTTGGGATTTATATTAGATACAGAGAATATGTTAATCGAGATTCCAAAAAATAAGAGAGAAAAAATGCTCGATACGATCAAAAAATTTCGCGTGGGTCATTCATATTCGATACGCGAATTCGCATCTCTCATCGGCAGCCTCGGCGATTGTTGCAAAGCTTCTAAGTACGGTTGGGCGTATATGAAAGACCTTGAACGAGAAAAGATGGTTGCTCTTCGAGAAAACGGAGATAATTTTGAAGCGACTATGAGGCTGTCCGATAACGTTCGAGAAGACCTATTTTGGTGGAAATCTCACATTATGACAATAACGAACACCATTAAGAATTTTGAATTCGAAATGGAGATTTTTTCGGACGCGTCGCTGTCTGGCTGGGGCGTTTGTTGCAATGGTGAAAAAACCCATGGGTTTTGGAGTGCAAAAGAACGCAAGAACCATATAAATTATCTCGAGCTTCTCTCGGCTTTTTTCGGGATTAATTGTTTTGCGTCTCACTTGAGAGACTGCGATATCTTACTACGTATTGATAATACCACCGCGATCGCATACATTAACCGTATGGGTGGTATTCAAAAGCGAAAGTTGAGTACGCTCGCGAAAGACATATGGAGATGGTGTGAACGGCGAAATCTTCGGATTTTCGCGTCGTATATTTGTTCCGAAGAGAACTCGGTAGCAGACGCTGAATCGAGAAGATTAGAAATCGAAACGGAGTTCGCGTTATCAGACTCGGTCTTCAATGAAATAACACGGAACTTCCGAGCCCCTGAGATTGATTTGTTCGCGAGTAGAACGAATACGAAGTGCAAGAAATACGTATCGTGGAAAAAAGATCCAGGGTCGATCGCGGTGGATGCGTTTACAATTGATTGGAAACAATATTTTTTCTACGCGTTCCCACCCTTCTCGATTATATTAAAAGTATTGAAAAAAGTACAACTAGAAAAAGCCAGAGGAATTATAGTTGTCCCTCAATGGCCTTCCCAAGCCTGGTTTCCGTTATGTATGTCTATGTTCGAAGGAGAACCGATTTTTTTCGAGCCAAATATCAATCTTTTACGTTCTACGAACAGGGAGCCTCACCCACTGTGGCGAAGACTTACCCTGGTGGCCGGAGTTATATCGAGCAAGCGTTTGCGAAGAGAGGAATGCCAAAGGAGGCATGGGACGTCGCGGTTTCTTCGATAACCGCATCATCGTTACGACAATACGAAACCGGCTTTAAGCGCTGGTGGAAATTTTGTAAGGAGAAAAAGATAGACAGTCTCGCAGCAAAAATTCCCGACGTATTGGTTTTTTTGGCCAATGAATTCAACAACGGAGCATCCTATGGAACTATAAACAGTTTTCGGTCAGCGATAGCTTTACTGTTGGGTCCACAGGTCGGATTCGATGAAAGAGTAAAACGATTTTGCAAGGGAATCGCGAAACAACGACCTCCTGCACCAAAATATGAATCTACCTGGGATCCCAAGGTCGTTCTCGATCTTTTTTCGCGCTGGCCGTCTAATAATGAGTTGTCGCTAGAAAAATTGTCGCTCAAGTTAATTACATTGCTTGCACTAATTACTGGCCACAGACCTCAAACTTTATCGCTCATTAACATCCGCAATATAAATAAAAAAGAAAACATGTTCGAGATAAAGATACCTGGGCGGATAAAGACCTCGGGTATAAATAGAAAACAACCGACGTTAATTTTGCCATTTTACCCGGAAAATGAAAAGATATGTGTAGCAGCCGCGTTACAAACGTATCTAAGTGGTTCCGAAAAAGTTAGAGGGTCCGAAACGGCTCTATTTATTTCATTTAAAAAACCCTTTAAGACGGTTGGAACTCAAACTCTGAGTCGTTGGGTGAAATCCGTGCTAAAAATGAGCGGGGTTGACACCGAGATTTTTTCAGCTTACAGCACTCGTCACGCGGCTACGTCGGCAGCGTGCAGAAAAGGCGTAAGCATAGAAACCATCAAAAAGACCGCGGGTTGGACAAAAAGTTCACATACATTTGCCAAATTTTATAACTTAGAGGTGGCTGAGCCCAAAGACGTGTTTGCAAGAGCAATTTTAGGATCATAATTCTCAGATATGATTGTTATTGTCTAAAGCCTCTATTATTTATTTGGTAAAATAAATCACTCTGTCAAAACATTCACCCGCCGTAACTAACTTTCAACATCTACCATGTTGATCTCGAGGAAGAGGCGCGAAATACAATTATACGATTAAACGAACTTACCCGTAAGTGAAGTTCTATCGTAATTGTATAGAGCGCCTCTTCCGAAGAGATCATACTCCCACCCAAACCCATAACTAAGCTATGTTAGTCCCAAAAATAGTTACGGCAGTACTGTAAAGAAATGAGGGCGGGACGCGCGAGGCGCGCCCTAGTAAACGAAAAAACAAAAAACTTCGTTTTTACTATAAACCTGTGGTGATATCGGCATGAGGAGGGGTACTACCATGTTGATCTCTTCGGAAGAGGCGCTCTATACAATTACGATAGAACTTCACTTACGGGTAAGTTCGTTTAATCGTATAAGTTTACTTGCTTCTCTCGGGATTTTTATTCTTACCCCGGCAAACTTTGTTTCGCTGTTTTCCCGAATTTTCTCGTGTATCTCTGCCCCACTGAATACTCAGACCACAAGAGCGGAACGTTTAAAGTCTTTGAGCATCTTCGCGATGCACAGTCTTTTCCTCATTTCTATTCTTATTTTTTTCCTTCCTCCTGTTCCCTTACCCCGTCCCTCCTAGACTTCCTTTTTGTAATTTTCACAAACGCTTTGCACCCAAGAGCATCTTGGCGGAAAGCTGACTAAAAGCTCGTTCTAGCCACGTGTATATACTCGGTAACGACTTTTTCTTCAAACGTCTTTTTACTCTCGAGGTCCACATGCATTATTTATACTTAGCGACACCAGTAATGTGGCTGTGCGTGTGTGCGCGAGAAATATAAAAGCTTGAGAGCGCTCTGAAAATGGGGTTGAAAGCTAATCGGCGCGTTTACTGAAAGTGCCTCGTGCGGTTAAACAATCCATAACCGAGCAGGCATTGGAAAGCGAAAAATCACAATTTCGTAGATAAAGTCGCCTCAGATTTCCCTTCAATTTCAACGTCTATTTGCAATACGTCAGCCCATAGTTCTGGCGCAGACAAAAAGCGCGTATTTTTTAGGATTAATTCGCTGCAAATCTTGACGAGTGCCTTGAAACAGTTTTTCAAAATATTCTCCTCGAAAATGTATAAGAATCAACAAAAACTATTTGCCATCGAAATCAGTTTGAAATGTGTGGAAAATATAAACCTTGTATCTGTTCTCGGGATCATCATAGGATCTATCGTCTAGTTGTCAAGAAAAAATTAACGAAAATCACATTTTTTTAAGCCTTATACATAGGCTCATATTGCAGGCACACTCCCTGTGCGACGATCTCGATTTAACGAAATAGCATCCTCCCAACTTTAAAGAGCCAAATACGAGAATAAGAAAATATAATGTCGCCAGATATCAAAATGGGAATAGAAAAAGAAAAATACTTGTTTGAGGTTAACGAGTAATAATGACATAGACGGTGGAGGGTTTGACAACACGATGAGTCGGCAGTTGGTTTAAAATATAGATATGCATACGCATATAGATAGAAATGGGGCTGTTGTCACATTTTGCTTGACGATTTAACTACGAAAGTATTCTAATCGCTATCATAATAACGAAAATTGATCAATCTCAACAAATAAATTACCCATAATTTTGATAATTGCGAGAACAAATTTTAATCATAAAAAGAGCAAAAAGATTCCGTTGCTTTTTTGGATCACAAGTAACTTAGTAGTCTTCAAATATTCGTCATGTAGTCGAATTAAGTATAATAACAATGTGGATAATTTTCGAATTTAAATCGATTCGTGTAATCTGCATGTGGAAACGAAAAAAAAAGAAGACAAATGTTGAAAAGCAACACAGTTGATTGATTCGTTTGATCGTCGATGAGGATTTCTAGCTATGCAAATTTAGCCTTTGATTAATTATATCGCAGAGAGGTTCCAACAGGGGCAGCGACAGGGGGGAGGGAGAGCAAGCGTGAGAATATGTGTGTGTGTGAGTAGGAGAGAGAGAGAGAGAGAAATTGGTCTATATCGAAGGTTGCCCGGGATTGGAGCATTCGATATAGCCGCGCGTTATCTGCTCGGAGATGGTATAGTTGCGTGGTCAGATCAGCCCTAGTGGCAGGGGCCTCGACCGGATTGTATCCGGGGACGTCAATAATCCTCGGTCTAGTAGGAGATGCGAAGCGAATCGCGGTAGTGGCATAAATGGCCAGAGGCCATTGAAATACGAGCCGGGTCGAGAGTCACCGTCAGATTGTTGCGATAAGCAAATCACCAGATTTGATGAATCATGCGGCAACAAAAGAACGGGAAAAGCTATTCTTCACTTATCACTTTTCGATTGAGTCTATTCGTCGGCCTTAATGAACCTGAGTTCATAACTCAATGAGGCGAAAGAGTCATTTTGCAGGAAGTTCAATTAAACCCAAAATTGATGCTTCATCTTTTTTTCCAGAACATCTGTGGTAAAATTTGACCTGAAATATTCGAATTTTCTAAGTTAACAAAAGAAACTCTTCTATGGGGTTTTTTTTTTCGACAAGAAACAAAGAGGTGGAAACGACTTAATAACTTTTCTTGAATCCAACTGTATTCACTGGGATTGTACAATATTTCCAACTACGTTATGAACCACTCGTGAGCATCAGACTAGACAGAACTTATCGACTTTTGCTCTGAGCACATCGTGCATTCGTAACTTTAATATGATGCTGTTCACGGTTTAATCGAGGTTTTATAAGCCTCGGAAATGGATCGTCACAGTTGGAGAGATCGTGGGAAACGATCAATTCCGCATTCGCGTTCGGGATGTCGTAACTTTTATTTTTTTTTAGCGGATAACGAGTTTGCCCTTTCCGTGACAAAAAAAGCGATTGCATTTCAATTTATAATTGGAGAGTTCGAAACAAAAATCCATTGAAAATTCAATCGAATGGTTAGAATCGTAATATTTAATAAAACAAAAATAATATTGATAGGACCAAAGGGAACGAAGTTGCATCATTTTTTCGAATATCGACGCCACGTTTTTCCAAACTCAACCAATCGTCGTTAAAAAGAAACGTAGAAATCAGGCGAAATGATTTTTCGTTCACTGTGATGCCAACTCTCGACACGGGCTTGAATGGAAATAATTAATGTGAATATGCAATTCCAGGTATTATCACGCGAGGCATTCACTCCTTACAAGTTATCGTCTCACTCGTATTACAGAACTCTTAGTGTGAGCTTAAAGCTCGTTTTAGGTCAATATATATATACATATAAGAAGTGAAGAGAGACCAGAGAAGTGAATCAGCGAACGAGAGCTGCAACCGCAGAAAATAAAGTAGTATTAAAGAGCATGCTATGCACAGGGTTGATGGTGAGCGTTGCCAGTTTCACTCTCAGCAAAAGAGAAAGAGAGAGAGAGAAAAAGGTTGATGGTGAGAGACAAACGAGGGGAGGAGGGTTGGTTCACTCGAGCCCGAGAATATTAAAGTTTGCTCATTAACCCGCTGATGCATTGCTGCCCGCACTACCAAAGTCTCTTCGGCAATATGTATACATATATAAATGCACAATGATGCCAGAAGAGCAGAGCCGCAACCTTCTTCATCTCTCGTTTTTTTCCTCTCCGATATTTTCTATTTTTCTTGTCTTTTTTAATAATTGTTTTTTCCGCCATGCTATTTTCTCTTCACGTTTCCACTCTTTATCCCATTCATAAACGTTGTTAAAAATATTTTTCTCACACCTATTCTGGCAGACTAACCGCACGACCACCGCGAGCTCACCCACGGGGAAGAAACACCTTCGCCATTATGCTCGAGTGATAATTAAAAAAAGCATGTCACACAAATAAATCAAATAACCCCCGCATTTACTAAATACTTTATACACCCGGAAATATTCGTACGGCGCTGTTTTACCATAGAAATTTGTCACTTTCCATGCAAACTTTTTTTTAATCAGCGACGTTTTATTATGATTGTTATTTATGCGAGGAATGGCAACGTTTCGGCTGCTTAACTTCTATTTCAACTCATCGTTTAAGGTGCATTTACGTGACACGTTAATATTGGAGCCTAAAATTTGGCCAATGTCTTGTATTTTATGGAAGCAAGGATTATCTTACAGATATAGATGGAAAATATTCGAATGTGTAAAATGTGTGCTGTCATCGAAATATAATCGAGTGCATGTGTCATCTTCGGAGCAGCTTGAGGTTGGGTAAATTTCGTTTCGAAACTGTTCCCTCTACTTCGTCGTTAGGCTTTTCTCTCTCGTGGCAAACTCAGCTGTTCTGGTTGAACCAACTCTTTCTATTTCCTCGCCTGTTTTCAATCCCTTTTCGGTCTCTGTCTCTTTCGAGAAAGCCGTCATCCGGGGACAGAGAGAATTCTGCGAAACACCTGGAGCCCAGGCAAAACTTTGGGTGGCTCGTGCATGGCTCGACACTCCTTTTCATCCCCTTTGTGACTATATCGACGTTAAGAACATTCCACCAGACCTCGAGGCCAGCATCCAAGACCGCAGTTTCAAATTTTCCTTGTTACGTACATCGCCAGCAATCCGCCTTTACCTCATACCCATTTTCGACCCTCTTCTTTCAATCCCCAAGCTTCCCTTGCTCTAGCAACCTTCCCACTCTGATACTGTACGAGACAAATCACTGTGCCACTTTCCTCGTTGTCGGAATCATGGCTTCGTCTTCATAAGCTCAACCGCAAGTACCGTTATCAGAACGTATCCCTTAAATACGTAAATTCCTGTGACGTTGAAACAGCACGTCAGCAAGCGATGTGCACCGAGCCATAAAAACCTCGGAATATCGCAACCGTTGGAATCTCCATATTCGAAGCTGTTCCGAACTGTTTATATGATCAGGTCCCCTCAATTATTGTTCGAAATTTGACTAAAACTCTTGATACGAGAATGCTGAAAATGTGAGGAAGTAACTCGAGCGATTTTCACCTCGATGCTTGAGTTATTCAGGCTCGATGAACAGATGATAGCGCTGGCCCGGCTACATACCGAGTCAAAAATTTTGTTCATCGATCAAAATTTATTTACTTTTATGTTTGGTATGACAAATAATTTAATTCAATTTCCAAAAATTCTCCAAAATTTGAATCCACTATATTTCGATCCAATGAAATAAATTTTCTTGGATAAACAAAATTTCTTTCCCGCTGCAGAGTTTTACTCTGCAATTCTTTTTCACATTCTCAATCGCTTTGCACACCATTGACCCAAATGAGCCTTCAAGGCCAGTGGAATAAATAGGATCGTAGGTATTTGCGGAGCAAATACAGCCTCGCAGTATATTTCCTCAGCAGCGTTCCGGCTTATTTCTTTCCGATATTTCAAAATGTCTGTCTCGTAGGTATATTTTTGCAGCGTACTTTGGCCCTGAATTTAGAGACGACGGCTGTTGCTACTATTATGTCGGCGCCATATACAAAGTGTACGATGTATATAAATATATGAGAATGTACGTATAAATATAAGAAGTACTTGTGGGGAAGAGAAATTCTGTACACGGTACGTCGCACGATTTGAACTCCGATGTTCCGCATGTGATGTTCGTTTTCCTATAGCCCGCCGCCCTCCCCGGCCACTCCGACCCCTCGATATTAATACGAGTTGCTAAAGCTCACTCAAACATATTGTGGGCTGCTTCCGGTGTTCCTGTCGTCGATGTGCTGCTGTTGCTGTTGCTGCATAGTTCGCTCAACGGAATGGAACAAGCTGTCGCTTGTCTGACTACAGCGTTACCGTAACTACTTTGGAAAATCGTTGGTTTCTCTCTCTCGCTCTCGTTCTCAGGCTCTCCAGCTTGAGCAAGTCGACATTACTGCTCATACACAGTCGCATTATTACGTAGCAGGCCAAGAGAGAACGAAGCTCTCGTATTCCTCATACTCGCGTACGAGGAGGGCGAAGCACTTTGACGTTGTATGCGCAATTGGAAGAGACCAAAACGGTACGTAAGCCCGACCGGGAGAGCACACTCGAGTCTCTAATGGCGACAGAGCTCGAATATAGGCGATGGAACAAGAGAAACATACCATTATATACCCCCCCCCCCCCCCCCCCTTGGCAATGTAGTTCTGTCGTCCCCCTTAGCCCCCCTTTCTCATTGCGCAATGTTTCTACCTTCATAAGCCATCCACGGGATAAGGAATCGCCAATTTCCTGTTATTCGGCTAAGGGCTCTTAGCTGCGTTTGAGATTAAAATCTGATGGGGACCAGATGCCAGGATTAGAGATTTCTTCGCACACAGGCGGCTTACCTACTTGGGGAGGGTATTGATTATTCCTTGTTTGCTTTTCCTGATTTCTCGGTTGTCGTTCCCCAGATTTTCCAGCTTGTAAAACGATGACTCTCTAAGCTCGTTGCTCCTCACCGCACTCATGATGAATTCGACGGATCATTAGTTGCAACGAGGTACATATACTTGCAGGAATGCTAACACAACTTACGCGGTCACGTTTGTGCAACGAGCATCCATATTGCACCCTCACACATAGCCGTAAGCTCTCTCTCTCTCTCTCTCTCTCTCTATTAGCAATGCATCTTGTGCACAAGACCGATCGCGCTAAGGGGCTGGGACTTGCCGAGGACAAGCCAAAATGGTTAACGCAATGAAATCGTGGCTCCGTATCTCGAAGTGCATATCTAATTGAATTCTCAGTCAGGGAGAACAGAAACACCGGGTTATATGGATGTATACGTGTGGGTGAGACAAAGAGGGAGTAGGAGGCAGAGGAAGCAACGCAAATTGCCTCCAACAGGATAGTGAACAACTCTCGCAAGGTCGCCTGCACTTAAGGATCGAATTGGAAATGACATTGATAACTAACCCTCTTGAAAATCAGGCCTCGGCGATCATCGCTCGATAAACAGTATGTCGGTGATTCATCGAAAAAGGGTTTGGTTTATGGATAAAGTTGACTTTGAATCCTTGTGATTTTTTTTTCATGTTTCCAATGCTTTGCTGACGTTAGTATTGATGAGGATTTGAGATAATAATTTTGTTTGAGTCTTACAAAAACGATTAGAAACTTTCTGAATGATTCGATGCCCGAGAATTAACAATTCGATCACTGAAGGATTATTATATCATGAGAATTCCAGTCGGTATGATCCAACGTGAACTCTCGATGTATATTAATTTTGTTTATTATCATCGGAATCGTAATTCGCGATCGAGTTCACCAGTCTAATCAAATTTCGATTGAGAGAAGGTTACGGAAGTATTCTTCGAGGTGGTGTGGTATTGGGAAAGGGCAAAACATTAAACGCCAGAGCACTAGAACTGGAAACTCGTATCTTGGAACTTGAGGATGATTCGGTATATAGGGTTGCAGAGTACCGCAGCGAGGAGTCAAACCTTCAGTGCCTTAACGCTTGGGAAGACAAGAATTTCGAGTCCTCGGAATCGCGTCGCGCCGGAATAGGTTATGGTCCTCCAATTGCGGAAGGCACACCACCAGCCGCCGAGCCCGCACCGAGTCTTACTCTCATTCTCTCCGGCTCTCTCTCTTTCTCCGTTTCTCCAAAGATCTCAAGCGTTCACCATTGGTGGCGGAAGTCTCGATGCCACTTTCGGTTATATCACCGAATGGATTGCAGAAATTCCATTTCGAGTTCGTCCGACTCCATTCTCGATTATTCCGAGCACTTCTCATATCCTGAGAAGCTCGAGCTCACGCAAGCTTTAACTATACCGCGGTGTCATCAACCCTCGCACCGGAGGTGCGAGCCAGTGGTTGGTTAACTTCCCTCCCATCTTCCCCCCCCCCCGCTCCACCTCCTCTCTACTTTCGTGCACTCTCCGCGTGTCGTCATCGTTTCCCTCTTTTCTTACCGAGCTACCGCCATGCACCTGCTGATGCGTTCACTTCGATTATGCCCACGTCACTGAAGACTACACTGAATATAATCTTCAATAAGATTTCAAACTCCATCGAATATCGAAATGTAATTTTCTTTCTTCTTTCATATCCATCCTATGTCTTGAGCTTGATCAGAATCCGTTTTCGCGGCTCTCCGAACACGAATATATATTGGCAGAATAATCATTCCAATTTTCAGTGTTCCAGAAACTATGCTCCAGCACTAACGATATCGTGTGAGATTAATCATATTGAATTAGACGTCGTAAAACTGGCGTATTCGCGGATACAAGTGCGTGGCAGAGGTTGCGCCCCCTTTTTATTTTAGGACTTGGCATCGAGCCGGAACCGCGTCCCTCAATTGCCGTCAACAACACTGACGCTAAGGAACTAAACGAAATTCTTGTTTGCAACTGAATTGAATTGGAAAATTTAGCAATTACAAAGATTGTTGATTGATTACACAGGCCTGCGACATTTAACTTGTTTTTCCTCCTTTCAATAATTATATTATATACTTTTGAATATCTATAGGTATGTCAAATTAAAATACAGCTTGGTTTTTCTTCTAGTACATCGAGATTTATTTTTATCGATGACACGCGGATTTTAGAATTTTTAAAAAATTTTTATGAAAAACAAAAATTGATGAATTCAAAAATAAATGTTTACTTAAAAAACCATTGGAGTTTCCAAAATAAAATAATGTTTTTACCCCCGTGACCATTTACGTAGTTTACGAACACACGTTGAACACGTTTTATGTGGCACCCATTTCTTGTTATATAACACAAGTTATCCAGGAGAATTAACACACTTGTGAGAAGCTATTCGTCTTATTTACTACCACACAAAAATCACCAAAATATCGTACCACAATCGATACACGTAAAAAACATCATCAGTGCTACCAACATGCACTATTCTCGAAGAAAATGGACGTTAACGCTGGTGATACTAAAAAATATGAAAAAAGTCATTTTCTCAAAAAACTGACGTGATGGAATTTTTTAATTATTCTTGCCGTAGCTTAGTGCCTCATATCTACCAGAATCGCTAATTAGGGAAACGCATGAATCTTGGTACTGATGGAAAAATTTTGCTTCGATGTGAGAAATATTCTGCTGGATGTTACAACTGCCAGAGAAAAATTCACTAATTGTAAGAAGCCTTTGTTTTGGGCTGAAAATCCAGGAAAAGCCATGCCGTTTTTGTCGACCAATTACTTACGCGCCGTGTCATTGCTTCCTTCCAAGATTGTTCAAAGTCTGATCTAACTACGAGCACAACAAAATATTTGACACTAATACTATGCAGCTTGCGTAGTGCGTTAACCATTAGTTCAATTATGGTTAAGTAAGTTGTGAATTATCGTGCAAGTAGTTGGCGCTAGAGGACTCTGGATGTCTCTCTTCCTGCCATATTTCATCTTATCTCTCCCTCCCTCTCTTTCTCCTCTGCCCGTTTCCCATGCATATATATATATCAATTGCACCTAAGTGGCTGCAACTCACGAGCACTTAATCCTGTCTGGGTACAAATTGCAACTACTACTTCGCTCCGGAGAGCGCCTCTGCCCGGTTTCACACCCCCGCATTATTCGCGGGGCAATATGTCTGCGGAAGTTACCTCGGCCATTTTGTTTTTGTCACAGGTGCTTCCGTGGATCATCAAGCTCGATTATTACACGAATCCCTGGAAACACGGCCAAGGCAATCTACTTTTTCTAGTGACACTAAATCGCGTGATTAGGGTGCAAAATAGTTATTTTCATTGAGACTAAAAAATGTAGATGAAGTTTTATTGTATTCAAGACCGAATTACGAACGAAGAGGAATAAAGTTGATCCAACGAGGAAGAAAATGAGGGATCCTACATAAGATGATGAATACTTTTCATTTGAATATCTGTCAAATATAAATGTTGCTAATTAACTGAAGGAGTCTCACGAAAAATTGACGTTGTAAGCCGGACGTAAAACTTGCGAGTTTATTTTTATTTCTTGTCAGTAATTGAATTAGTTTCTCGATGTTTTTTTTATTCAGGGACCGCTGGAAGAACAATGATTACAGTCGAGAAAATTCGACACGGTCAGATCGAGTCACGACTACGTGAAACGGCGAGCACGACGCAATAATTGTAATCTTCGTTGATGGAACGTCGAAACGCTAACGGTTTCAGGGGCTAATTAGGCATGTTCGCTAACGAATTCTCGACGGGTATCGCGAAGCTGGTTGAGTATTAACAGGTTTCGCAATAGCCAGTTGAAGCTCCTACACTCGATAATATTGGAGCTCGTTCTATCAGGCTCATATTGGGGAAACGAAACTTTCCTTTCACCCCCCCCCCCTCTCTCTCTCTCTCTCTCGCTTTTCCTTCGCTTTCGTCTCACTATCTCATTCTCTTTCTCTCTTTCTACATCTTCCTCGGTATTCTCTGGTATTGGCAGTACGAGCGATAATTGGTGGTATTTAGGTTTCGCAATCCAGTTGCACCTTCAGGAACGAAGGGATTTTCACTCCGACCGGCAAATGTTCGGAACTTGTGTACGTGACGAAAATATCGAAAAAAGCTGTGCTCTATACTTTAAAACTGCTGTTTCTGCTGCCATTAGACGTCACAGCATAGAAGAATTTACGAAAACAGAAACCCTCGCATGTTCGAAATTAGTTTGAATCTTTCTATAAAGTATTGTGGTTCTGTCTTTCCTCGAAAGTTTCATGTACGAATGAGATAAAAAAAAGTGAGTATTCGATCGAAACATTTTCATTGAAGCCACAGCACGAGCAGGAAATTGATTTTCAAATCGTCTCAAAACCGCTTCTATTGCGTTTCGTTTTTCAAGTCAAGTCCATAATTCGGCATATAATTTCACTTACAAAATTGAAAATTCAATTTCAATGGATGATCGAAGCATTTCGCTTATCATTTGTTTGAAGTATATTATGAAGAATAAGAGTCCACATCATTTTGGCCCGAGCTCCGCTTCAATGAGGTGCTCAAGTGTGTTCGACTGTGTTGAATTGCTTTGGCCCGAGGCAGGCTACAAGTCGCCATTGCCAAATCCTTTGAGGATCTTGATGCTCTCTGGCAACAGGTAAGCTTGTGGTTAAAAGAGAGAGAGAGAGAGAGAGAGAGAGAGAGAGAGAGAGAGAGAGAGAGAGGCGTGGAGGAGGGGGAGTAGCAGAAAGGGAAAGCATAAGGAAGATAGGGAGCGGAAAATTTACTTCCTACTTCGTTCTATTGAGTATACACACAATGTATGCATAATGGATAAATGGCAGAGGTTGCAAAACGCAGTAGGTACAGAAAACTCTCAAGGGGCCTAGGAAGAGGAATGAGGAAAGGCTGCGAGGAAAATTTTCTCGTCTTTGTTCTCCTCTGGCGGTCTGTACAGAGAAAATGTGGTTTCCAGATGATCATCGTAGACAAGTTGAGTTGAGCTTGTGAAACGAAGAGCTGAGGAATTGCAGACGATCGCTGATGGATATCGATCCACGCTCCTTTACGTTTAATTTTACCAATAGACGGGCTATATATGGAGAAAGTTCTTTCGTAGAGGGCAATTTAAAATGATCCTTAAAGCCGATCACTACGTCGTTTAATCATCTTTACTTTTAATGAAAATCCACTCCGCCGCCCCTCCCCCTTTTTTCTATTTCTATTTCGGCTAATTATAAATCTTCTCTAGCGATGAAATAAAGTCCGAGAGCTCGTCAAGACCTTCCTCGAATCTTGGAACAATTAATTTCCCGTGATATGTTCTGGACGATGCGAGCAATAAATCTCGGAGAAATCCTCAACGAAACTTTCAGTTACTACTGAGAAAGGATTTTCGTGATTGAATGAAAAGAAAAAATCGTATCATCTTCCGAAAAATGAAGCTTCCAGTGATCTTCGAGTTCTTCCATTCCGAAACGTTCTCCAACTAAATTTTATTTGGACCCTCAAATATTGTACGTTTCTGAATTATCGAAAGTTCTGGGATCGGACGTGCGCGCTGAAAATTTACACACGGCATGAGTAAGTTTGAAATTGAGAGGGCAAGTGGAAGTTCGATGAGAGAGGAAGCGCGAGAGAGAGCGACCAAAGTTGCAGTTTGATTCCAGTATACGGCGTATACGTGGGAACCGGTCAGTTGGAGATACAGACGAAGCAACGGTTGTGGGAAAACCCTTCGGTTCGGAACACAAAACGGACAAACAGACGATACGGTAATGGTGAACAATAATTTAGCATAATGTTCGTGAGTGGTGGGTGAGGACGAGTCAGATTATTGGATGAGAATAAGCGTAGCGTTGGGATGGAACGGGGCTGCTGGGAAGAGAAGGGAAACGCGCGTGTGTCGCTTCAGTCGCTGCTTCTCTCAAACTATCCATCGGTCCATGTGCACACGGGACATTCCGTGCACAAAAGATATTAGCGCTGCTTCGTACAAATTCATGATACAGTCTCCAGTAGAGCGACTGTGGAATCGTCGCCGACGACTTAGAATTCGACTGTAAACATTTTCGAGGATTTTTTCAGACGATTATCCAAATGTCTCGAGTTTGATTTTCGTTATTCAACAGCGCAATGAAACTAGAAACAAGAATTGCTGCGCGAGAGGAACAAACTACTGTGCAAAGATAATTTTTTTGACTATTTCAATAATTCAGTAGAACGATTTTTGAAAGCGTTGGAGTTAGGAACCTCAGAGTTCCATGGTCCGAGACTTCGGGACGGAATTTCCTGTACATATTTTGTTCAATCGTCTACCGCTGACCACGCCGATGCTAGAACGGTTGAGTATTGCCGTAGGTTGGGCACCGAACACACGACGGCACTCCCAATAACCACGAAACGGGCAATCGCAAACACGAGCCACGCCCGCCATACTTTACCGTCGTAATCCCAAAGCAAACATGGCATAATGCAGACATACGCGCACCGCCTAACCTATACCAACGACTGAGCTTCTCTCTCCGTTGCTCTCTCGAATGTACAGCCAGAGAAGCCTGTAAATAAATGTACAGAGCTCTTAAGGAGAGAGCTTGCGCGTGAGGTTACTACCTCACTGTAAGCTCTTCAACTCCCTTGTACTTGTAGTTTCTGTATCGGCCGAGTCCCTCGCATTTTCATTCCTTAAATCCTCGAGAGGCCTGGGACCGGTGCTCCCTCGAGTCAGGACAAAGTGTATTTTCGTACGAAGACGAAAATTCGCATGGCTAAGAAAATCAAACATTTCGGCAAAGATATGTGTCGACAGTTCATTTTCAGCGACAATTAAACCTCGAAACACTTTTTCTTAAGGTTTTTATGGAGCTTGGGATTTTAATATATGAAATTCATGAAAATGAAGAATTCGCGTTAAAAGATCATCTTGACAGTGGAAAAAAGTCGCACGTCCAGTAGCCAATAAATGTGTCGAAAGCTGATTGACGTTTTCGGTATCTGTGGACTATTTACCAGCGATAATTTATCTGTACACGATGTTTTGCTGGACCGGGAGCGATCGATCTTCGCGGAAAACGTAACGTTACCTTTGAGCGATATCCGTAGTGGTTTTCTGGCTGTCGGCAGAGAAAAGTGCGGGCGCGACACGCCAGGATTTCTTTAATGGACGGGAGGACACAAAAAGGGGAAGAGAGGAGGAGGAGGAGAGAGGGAGGGAGAGAGAGAGAGTTAGTAAGGATGGAAAACAATGAGGGCATCGTGTCGGAGTGATTCATTGAGCTATTTCCGGCTGAGGGACACACACACACACACACGAACACAGGGTGGGACGGACATGAGAAAAGCTTGGATGATTAATCTTTTTATAATGTAATTATTAGTATACGCCGGCTAAATAATTAACGTGATCGGTAGAAGGAAAGCTCGTTTATCTGCAGGACGTGCGGCGCTTTCCCGAGGATTCGTGGACAGAAAATGTGAACTCGAGCGTACACAGGTATAAGTGCGCGTGTGTTTTTACCGAATATATGTGTATATTGTGGGAAGAAAAGCCGTCGGTACCCGTTTGTATTTATTATCGGAACAACACGCGAAAGCTCAGGGGCTCCTCGGGCTTGCAGTTCGTCATAATTTGGGATAAATCGAGGCGAGACACGGGATTTTCTCGACAGGATGGCTTGCGCCAGGTTTCATCCAACTCGTTCATGTCCCACGTTCGTTTGTCTGTGTGTGTGTGGATAACGAGACTATCGAGCTATACGAGGGACCCGGGGGGCGGGTCGCAAAGTTTGCTGTGCACAGCTCTCTCTTTCTCTCTCTTCCTCTCCCGCACCATTCCGTCTTCCCTCTACGTAACTCAGCTTGACTGACGCTAAATCCTTGGGATTAGTCCCGTATATAGGGTTCGAATTGTTGAACGATATAGGACGCAACGCCACAACGCGCGATCGTCTGCACCGATGGTTCAGCTAGGATCGCTTAACCTGTACACTGGATCCGATACCCGAACCCTAACCCGCTGCTCCACTCCCACAACGTACGCGAGCTCCACTACGATGAAAATTTACCCTGGAAAAACACCCGTCCGATCTTCTGACCTTGAAAATTTCTCATATGAGCCCAACTTTTGCGCTGTGCATAATTGATTCGATTGTGGATCGCATTACAGCTCTGGTTCGAGTGGAGTTCAATATGTAAAATAACCAAATTGTAGAATGGTCGGATATTTCAAAATTTTTTAAGTTATGTAACATCAGGTTGGGGAAAATTAAAAGTAATTCGAAATTCTTATTTCCGATCGAACATTCAGCAGATTTAATCGAATATTCCTGCTTTGAATTTGTATTGACTCGAAAATATATATTTCGATAGTTTTCATTTCGAATGCAATTTAAATGACCATTTGAATGTCAAAAATTCATATTTTCCTATTCGAAATGGACAGCAGTTGCTTTGTAGACCAGAATATAAGTGGCAAGAAATGGAAAGTGAATTTTTCGAGGCTATAAAACAAAAGTCAAAATGGCGATGTTTGAAATTGGAGATCACCAGTCTGAGTAAGTGAGTGAGTGAGACGCGTGTATTTCGAGCTCGGCTGCGTTTCTTTATTTTGATCGGTCGACTTTTTAACGTTTTGCCACTTTAACCTCAGTAATATTTGGTCTTTCGTTATTATATTTTCGAAATTGTGGATATTCACAGTATTGCTGACTGTAGTAATTTATGAATCGATAGAGTGATCGTCGAATTTTCGGAAAAACGATATTTTAGTCGTCGTTCTATAGACGATTGTTACATTCTATTTTCGATGTAAACGTGCTTCGAATCTTGAAATTTCTACTTCATTTATTCGACATTCAAAGCTCTAGTCGAATTGATTCGTCTCCACATTATTATTCAAAGTTTATAAACTCGAGATTTTAGCTGTTCGAAATTTGAATCATTCTAACATTTTATCCCCATCCGAATCCACGAAAATCGCACTAATTTACCAATGTTTTCATAAATTTTCCAAATAATATCGGCCTTGTTGGTTCGTTGAGGAAAAACCGAGCAAACATCGTTGTGTCGTCGGTAAGACAGAAAGTGTTAAAACTTGTTTTGATTCATCCTGTACAAATATCAAAGGACGTTTAGTCATTCGACCTCTCGGAACGTGAAATCTCTCGTCTTGTTGATTCAGCTCTTCGGTCATACGTCCCCGGTATTGACAGTCAGGATCTTCGTTGGAGCGTAGCAAACGACAATGACTGACGATTATTCATCAGGGTTTGTCAGTGAATACGCACTCTGGATGTTTTGATAGGTGCCATTGTCGGTTTACTTCCACGCGAGTGTCCATATACGTTCGAAATAACAGTTCTGTCTCTCGGCCAGACGTCCGCTCTGTTTATTCAGTCTCGCTCTCGTTCGAAATCGTTAGGACGAAGCCTGACTAAACGATCATTAATCGTGCGCGGCGTAGTTTCCGAGGTATTTCGCTAAGTTGATCAGCAATCAGACGCTCCGTTACGTATATGTTTCGTTCCAAAGGAAACGAGTCTGCAGGGAATTACGATGGTAAAAGAATTCCGCAACAAATCGTGACCGAAGAGTGTGTACTCGATCCGGATGATCCACTCGTTGCCCGACTCATCTTTACACTCGGAATCAAGAGTCACGTTTCACTGCGTTATCACATTCGCTAGTTACGCAATCTTCGGTTCAAAAGACATTTGTCCAAATCTTCGAATTCGATACGGGAAAGCGTATTTAAGAAATTTCGTAAATTTCATTGTTATACTTGATCACTTGTTTGAGGAGCATTGAAATTTGTTTCAAACGAAACGTGCATCGCGGTACGTTGCTCTACTATCGAGCAACATGAAAAGTCAAGAAGTTAAGCAAGCATAGTTTACAACTCCTCGGCCAAACTCCCCATTTGGTCGAAGTGATGGGAAGCGAGGAAATGGGAAACCCTAAATTCGAAAGTGTCGGAAAAGCCAGCTGCAATCGCTCGTTATTTCGTGAAATTTTATTTCCACTCCGCAACTGTTGCTTCGTCTCGTTTTTCTTGCTTTCTCTCTCCCCTGCTCTTTCCATATATTTTTATACTTCAGAGAGGATATATACCGGCGAGTACATAATATATGTGGAAGGAGTGTTGTACGAAAGTATGCGAAAAACGAGAAGTGATGACGTTACCATGGGGCGCGGTGCAAGTCACAGAATTTTTCGCTAGCAAGGTTCTCGTCTTTACTCTCCTCCTTGCCTCGGTCTGCACTACTTTTGTTTTTAGTCGTTTTCCTTTTTTTTTTTTTTTTCATCTCGTTTATTTCCATCTCTAAGCTTACGTACTTCTTTTTTCCGAGCTTTTCACTCTCGCCAACGCTCTATGTATAAATAGTTATATTATATTGCTTGGTACAGCTCGTCCTGCTGCAACGTTGCGAAGAGCTGTGCGAAAGTACAAGAAGACGCCTCCAACGAGCACCTCCTTGGTAATAAAAATACGAGGGTTTTTGCACAACTTTTACGTTTTTTTTTCTTCCGCTCAAATCCTTTTGCACCTGAAAAAGCGAACCGGAGGTTCTGCCGTTCTGACCGACCTCCGCAGACTTTTTCCCTGGATATAAGCGAAGGTGGGAGGATGAACGGCGTGTGTGGGAGAGGGAGAGAGAGAGAGAGAACGGAAGACCACTAAGATGTTGCGGTAGTCGGTGGGCGAGACTATATTCGAAGAAAATAGAAAGAATTGAGCAAAAAGAGAACGTAGCAAATGAATGGAACAAAAGTTTACAACGATGGATGAGATCCGGCTTATTGGGAAACACTACTGGCGTATCAGTGATTCTTCCCAAAGCAGGTCTTCGAGACACTTTGTTACACATGAGCCACACCTACGCATTTTCACTCTAATTTTATCAAAAATGTATACCAAAGTTCGATTCGGACCGAAGCAAATCAACGATTTCAATAATCCCACATTTGTATCTATCGAGAAACCTCTCAAGTGAAACGAGAATTTATGTTATTTGTTGAGGCTAAAAAACTCGCTTGTTTTTCATATTCTCAAAGATTGTTAGTCATAAGCGTTCGAGAGAGCGGACAGTTCTGTAATAAATGTGATCGCTTTAAATCATGAGGATTTATTTGGAATTGTTTGTGCAGTGGATGCGTCAGTTGAAATTCTCAACTCGGTCCGACGCCGGGGCAAAGTAGTTACGTCTGCTGTTTGGTCAGACACGACGCCCCGCTGGATTTACAGGCACTTAAACTCTCCGCAGCCCGAGTACAGCTTGGAACTGACCTTGTCTAGGTCAGTGCGTCACAACGTTTTATTTCATTGGAAAATAAACGTTCAGCTGCTTTTCGTTTCTTTTTAAATCTCTAGAAAAACACAGCTCAGCTTTGACGTTCATCCTGATCGCTGTTATTGAAAAAATATACTTTTTCCACCACCGGTGCGTCGATTATTTACCTAAGTGCAATATTTTTTTAACCCACTCGATTTTGCAGGGAGTTTTATGAACTTCCCCGTTCGTTTTAGGCAAAATTCTCGTCGTACACGATAAAAGGGTCGAAAGGTGTTTACGCTGTGGTTGGAAAATCCGATGAGCCTTTATGCTGTGTACTTAAACGCGCGATATAGCTATCGCGTGGCTTCCGAACCTCTCCTGTTTTCTCTCCTCTCTAGTTTTCTCTCGAATATAGCTTCATTCCGAGCGATCTTGTACGATAAAATGCTAATTCTATCTGAAGATTGGGCAGGTTGCTATTACAAGCCGCAACGTAGTTGAGTACACCTTTGTGCATATCTGTACTTTGACACAGATAAAGGGAAAGGGAGTGCATACAGATTATTTTAGAACGGTTATGCCATTTAACCTGAATGTCGTGGGTTTCTGTCGTCTTCTGGTGCATTAACGGGGATACCCACTTCTGTAAGGTTTTATGCAGTTCTTCAGTTCTAATGACTATAAAAGAGGTCTTTACGAACTGAAAGTTCGAAACATCAAAGTCCCTGGATCCTTCGAATTGTCCTCAGAAAAGTTAGAATTTGGAAGTTGTTAAGAAAAATAAAATCGTAACAGTTTCTAAAAGCCATGTTCCATTGTAAAAACAATGATTTTCGATTTATAAAACACATGTACGTATATGAATGTTTCATTCTCATTGAAATTTAATGGAGGTTCGCTGTGCAGGATCGTTACTACGACGATTATGCTAAGGAAAAATTTTCTTTCATTTCCCGGAACTCGTGAAAAGTGAAGTTCGAATGTTATGATCTCAACGAGGACGAGGTCGATGACAATGAGAAGCGGAAAACGGGCCGGGGGGGAAGCGAGAACCTTTACGATCGCAATAACCGTGGCGCTAATGTTCATCTTATCAGAGGGGAGGAGGCAAAGTTCTTCTTTCTTCGACAATTGTACCAGAGTCAGTGGCAAAAAGAAACAGAGAGAAGAGAGAGAGAGAGCGAGAGAATAGCTATTCTTTGGCGGTAGAGGAAGTGGAGCCAAGAAATTGTGTGTATAAGAAAAAGAGATCTTTGGAAAGCGTATGCTATCAAAGAAACTGATTTTCCTCTTGCAATCGAGAGCGCTACAGTCCCCCCGTAAAACTGCCCGACTTCGCGAAGTGCAAACGAAAAAAGAATCAAAAGAAACGTCACTCTGTGACCGAGACGCGAAAGAAGAGGCAGATAAAAAATTGCGAGCGGACTTTTTCCTGGTCGAGGAAAGACATTCGTAATGAACTGCTCAGAGAGCTTTCGATATCGAATTAAGTTCTCTTACTTCTTCTTCTTCTTTTTCTTTACATTTTCAAGACTTTGTACTCCATCGTATATACTTTGGCCAAGACTCGAAGCTAAATTACTAGAACAATGAAGCATGAGATACTCATTATGAATTTTCAAATTTTAATGAATTCTCATTTTTTATTATTTTCGAAGGGATATCAATAAGCTTTTTATCTCCGAGGTATTGAACCGTTCGAATAAAAAGTTATTTTGTCTTAACGGGTAGGCGATAGTCGCGATAAAGACAGCGATATGGCAGACTTTAGTACGTGATGACGAAAGTGCTCCGTCGAACTGATCCCCGGAGATGACGGGCACTTGAACTTTCTTCTAATACTGAGCAGCTGTATTTGACGCCCTTTGGGATATTCGACTGGAAAGCAACCTCCTGGAAGTCGAAGAGAGAAAGAAATCGTAACCTCGCCCAACATTCCGCAATACCGACTATCCTTGTCTTCCTATTCCTTTCTACTCGCGACGATACGCTCATGCACTATTCACGAAGCATTTTTTCTCACATATTTCCTCCACAGTGTTTCCCTTCGGCGTATAGTTTGGATTATCATCAGTCAACATGAATCAAAAAGTTTCGAAAATTCTCGAGTGGTACGTATGCCGGTGCTGAAATATTCATGCTTCGCAAATGTCAATGTGGAATATCTAAAAACAAACTGCACTTTTTCATATGCGCACTAGTCGTTGAGAGAGCGAAATATCGTTGCATTATGAAGTTGAAAACAAATCCCACGAAAATCATGAAAATTCAATTGCATGCAGACTTTTTTTCGCTCATATTCCATTTTATAATCGAGTCAAGGCCCATTTCAAAATCAGAAAAAGTTCCCCCAGCTCACCGATCGGTGGTCGAGAGGACGCGTCCTCGTCGCTGTTAGCCTAATCCAGGTTCTCAGGGACCAAGTTTTTTTCCAGGGGTTTGATCAAAAGGTTTTTTAAAAAAGCTCATTTGTAGAAATACAAATTGATATAGGAGGGGAAATTCTAGTCAAAATTACTATGCTGCCATAGAAGTAAGATTCTACATTGTAATCTTTATCAATTCTTATGAACATACATAGTAATTTTTTGTGAAGCGAGAACTCGATGAAAGTTGGTGTGTGTACTGATGTATGATCGTACAAGCGCGAATGGAATTCTGCTATGTACCGTAGTAAATTTCAAAACGCTTTGGCGAATCAACGATGTTTGAATTCGAGCTCCTCAAATTTTACTGTGTTCAACTGTAAATTTCGATTGTGAAAACAGTACTAACCGTGGCAATACGACATCAATAATTCTACTTTACAGTTCAGAATCGAGTCAACGTAAATTTTACAATGTTTCCTCGGTGAACTACGTAGGAAAAAATAATACAGTTTAAACCTTGGTCGGAGCAAAATACGCAATTTAAAAGTTTTTATTCGGAATTGACCTGGAAATCACAATGCTTTTGGTAAAAACTTCCAACATAGTAATTTTTATGATTTTTTCTCTCCGTGTAAATATTTAAGCGCGAGTGAAATTCTGCCATGTGCCACAGTAAATTTTCAAACATTTCGACGGATCGGCGATACTTGCATTCGAGCTCTTGAAATTGTACTATGCTCAACTGTAAAATAAACAATTCAGAAATGTTATTTTGGAAACGACACGAAAGTTACAACGTTTTTGGTAAAAACCTCCAAAATGGGTGATAATAGAACCCTAGCGCTATGGCGGTATAGTAATTCTTACTTTTTTTCTCTCCGTGTGAGCTCCTGTAACATCATTATCGAGTAAACTTTGGTCTAAATACGAATATGAAAATTTAGTGAAGAAAAAGATAGTGTATTAAATATAAAACATACTAAAATGAGATTAATGTAGAAAGGAGTATCGACGAAACGAATTTAACGTAGCTCGAGGCGGCACTGAACTAAAATATAGTCGGTTCGTTCGACGCCCATTTGCTTTTGCATATTCATGCTGTCTGCTGGTGGGGACTTTGCGCATATGTCGCCAATAAGTTTGTCGGTGCTATGGCGCGTTGCCCGGGTCGCGGCGGGCATTTGTGTGCACTTCCGGATGCTTTATCGTTGACCCGAGTTCGCCAGTGTGCGTGTCTCGGTCTGCAGTTTCTCTCGCTCTCTCTCGGCGTGTGTATGTGTTTTTCGCACTTCCATAGACCGAGTTATGTGCGTCTGTCGATGCACCTCACGTGTTTCCGGTAACGGTGTATCCAACTCTTATAGGATCACGTCATCCACCAGCCGTATCGCCTTCCATATAGGCGAGGCACACAAAAGAGTCGAAAAAGGAAAAGCTTTCAATTGATGTATGCAAATCGATAGTGAACTTTCCATTTTCCTTGTACTTTTAGAACGCGTTTGCAAATTCATCTTCAATGGTTCGTGGTCGGAATAAATAATTGGTTCATTAATTCAGGGGTAAAAAAATGTTGGAAATTCCGCGTGCGATCAATGAGTGTTTCGAGATATTCGAATCTTCGAATGATTGACTCCGCGATCGTCATTTCGTTCTCCTCCTGTTTCTTTTGCATGGAGCACGAAATTATTCGCGTTTTGTTTTGTTTAGTTAATGACGAAACGAAAAGTTTTTCCTTTCGACCGACGTGTCCTCAGGTGCGAGAATTTTCAGAGCGGTTCAACGAAAAATGTATAAAAAGGAAAAAACTGTGGATGTGGAGCGAGCAACGAGCCGAGCGTTACCCCGTCCTACATGCACGTGGATTTTATATGTAAATGCGTGCATTGATAATGCCGAGTACAGAGTTCTATAGTTAAATTCGCGCATACAAATGTGTAATGTTTAATGACCAGGATTCTTTTGTGCGTTTCTCACGTTTATATATTCATAATTATACAGATATACGAATTTATAAATCGTGCAGAGTGCACAAAAAGCTTTTAGGAAATACGAGAGAGAGAGAGAGAGAGAGAGAGAAAGAGATGACGAGTTTGGGTTCCAGTGAAAGAACGTTGTAATGACAGTCGCATTACGAAGCTCGAATCCAACCTCAGCCGCGTGTTCCAATTACATCCTTGTTATGGGTCGAAAAAGCGTTACGAAGCGAGAAAAAGAGAGGAAAATACAAAGATTCTTTTTGGAAAAAATGTCTCGTTTGCGTTTTCTCTATACGTGAAAATTTGGGAGTGAGGGAAAAATGGTGAGAGCATTTCGGGCAGATGAAACAGCTGGTAAAGATGAAATTTTTGAAGGTATAATTTTTTTGTCGAGCAGTCACCACGACCGAATCGTTTCTGAATTCCAACAATTCTTTACTGTTTTTTTTCACTGCTATTTTTTGTCTCACTTCCGCACCGTATAAACAGGGAATTCGTGATTTCAGTAGGATCGCAATGGCAACGGAAATTGTGCATATTTGTTCCGGTCTAGTGTGCAACGCTGATGCGCTCACACGGTCAACCGTTTTTCTTCTCTTTTTTTCAATGCAAATTCACCCGTCTGACTAGTGGAGGCTGCGTTTTTTTTTGTTTTTTAACTGGAGATTCGTTTTTTTTGTGTTCTCGTGAAGGGTGAATTTAATTTGTGAATAAAAATGGTGGGACGCGAGTGTTTCTCGAGTTTTCGCGACAAATTCGAACGTCCATGAAATTTCGCTGGTTTCAGATTCACTCACGGACCGTTGTGTGCCGCTGCATTTTTGCACAATTCCATCTCACATATAATTAATTATCTAAAACATCTGGTGACAATTCACAGGGGAATGAAAGTTTTTTTTCCACGTTACTGCGAGACTTCGTCTCTAGGATTTTGGCTCTTCGAGCTCGTTCCTCTTTTTCCCAGGATTTTTCGAATCCCCTCTCAACCCCGCCCCATCTCCACTTGCCTATCCTTCAGTCGCATTGAGAAAGCGAGAAACGAAGAAAACTAACGGGCGGGCTACCTGACGGAGAAAAAGAGACCTCTGAGAATTCGTGTTCTCTACTTGATTTATCTGCTTCGGCTTCTCGATGCCTCCCTTTTTCTCTCCATCTCCCTTCCTCTCTCGATCTATCCACCAGCTTTTTTCTCTCTCGTTCTACCCCTGGGACAGTGTCACGACTGCGCTTCTCAAACACTTTGTGTGTTGCCAGAGTTCTTTTCAACTTCGGATATAATATCGTCCCTGAGATCTCAGACAAAATGACAGTCATCACGTATCAAGGGCTAACGACGACAGCACGGGAAGCAAAGTGAAGCAGATCTAAGTTGACCTAGAAATGAAAAAAATGGTTTAAAAAAATGATCACAAAATGTAAAAAACTGATCAAGTTGGGAGATCGAGGGAGTGCACGTTTTTCGATTTGCTCATTAGAACCAAAGAATTTCATAAATCGATTTTTCTCGCAAGCTTCAATTCCTGCTTCGAAATTAGAGTATTTTGCACGAGTGCGATAATGGCGAAATTAACAAAAACATTTCGAAAAGCGTTGGTGAACTTTTCGCTCATTTTCCACGGGGAAGCTTCGGAAGTATTTTTATAAAAAGAAAAATCTGTAAGGCAGCAAGCGATTGGCAGGAAAAACAAAAAATCGCTGACGTTGCAAGATGAATGCTCGTACGAATTTCATCGATTCGCCAAGTCAGACAAAACAAAAAAGGAAATTGTAGAAAAAGTGCATGATCCGCAGACGTGATTTTGGGTAGTAGAGTCTAAGTACTTTTTTTCCTTTCAACCCTCGGAAACGTCGCATTACACGAGAGCTCGGGTGGAAAAAAAAATCTCAAAATACGACAGACTGCTGCGAACGTGTGTGCTCCAGCTTCAACTATCAACGACGGTCCAGCAAGTCTTTGTCCCTTCGTTCCATCTCTTTCAACCCGTTTGACGGTTTGTTCATTTTATGAATATGGAAAAATTGGCGGAACCCACAGCTCTGGAGAAAAAAAAACTTCTATTTTTTACCACAGCTTTTACATTGCACGAATCGCTTCAGCGATTCATCCACGAGATATTTCATTTCAAGAATAAAATAGCTCAAACCGATGGACAATAATAATAATAATGGTTATTACCAGGAGAAAAATGAAAATCATCTTTTTTTACGGAAATAAACGTTGTATGCACTCGTTATGCTGTTTTTTCAGTAAAAAGAGGATCAATCCACTCAAAAATGTTTCTTTATCAATCGCGCAATATCCGGTGGAAACGCCCGAGTTTAAAATAAACGTCTTTTTGAAAGCACTCATATAAAGACAAATAAAAATGTTATATACGACGACAACGAATCAAACATCAGGATGGACAAGAAAATATGAATTGAAATATCAGAACAACAAATTCTCATGCGATTTTTGCATAAAAAGTATTTGTATGTTACAAAACAAGAACGTGAGACAAGATTTTGTCATTGTTTCATTAGGTCCGGTTCCTGAGCAGCTGATTACTATTCACAACACTGATGGGTTGGTGTTATACCACCAAGATTTCCTAATTTTGGCACCCCCGTAAAACTTTAGTTTATAAATTCCAAAAACTTCCGAATAGTTACTGAATTTACGAAAAATTTCTGACAGCTCTTGAAACCCGACTCCTTCGAGTTAAACAGGAAAACCTTTGAGAAAACTCGCTTTTTTCAAAAATCAACATTTCAAAACTCCCTCTGTGCTGAGTACGATGAACTGTCAAGACTGTCAGAGTGTCCGTCTACAGGAAAGAACGTCGTTCCGAGCAATCAGAAAACTGTCATTTAGGGATGTTCTAAAAAAAACCGTTGACACGTCACAAGAGGATTTTGTTCATCGTCCGTGCGCCCACATGTACAGACGGTGTAATGTTGGTTGATCCTCGGGTAAAATATTTGCGACAAGATAACAATGGAAAAAAATAACGTTCGATCGAAAAATTATGGAACGATCCTAGGCCTGGGCAGATTGTTTCCGCGGAAACCGCGTAATCAATCGAGCTGATTCTAGGCTCTGTCGAGAGAGCGTTTTGTAATTCGCAAACAGAGAAATAGGGAATAGTCCGATGGAATTCGAATTACTTACCCTGTCCGTACGAAGTTGGCAAAGTACTGGATTATGTTCTCGGATAAAGCGACTTCGTTTTTGGTATAATTCCTCGGAAAATGTCCGAAACCATCGACGAGCGGTGCTCCGAAAATGAAGGGTAATTCCTCTCCATGTACAGATCCCATTTTCTGTAAAAAAAAAAAAAAAATAAATCATTCATCGATTGTTGATACGGAAGAGACTCATTAAAAGAAGTGAAATTTTGAACAAAGCATCGAGTCGGCGCAGCCAGTCCTTTGTTCAATTTCCATTTATATTTTTACGTTTTAAAACGTCGAATATTCGTCGAAAACGTCGACCTTGCCTGGCTCTATGGACGATAAATGGGGTAAAATTCAGGATTTAAACCTCATAGGGCATGACAGCGTTATTGGTGTTTCGACGAAACAAAAAATCCAATTTTCTTTTCAACTTTTACAACCGCTCGCCAGTCGAAAATTGCTTTTTTGCCTAATCTTTGATGGGCTCTGTTGTCTGTTTATTCAATCGAGTGTATTAATCACGATTTTTAAAATAATTCTTTTCGGTATTACTTTTACTACAGAATTTGAGAAATGAAGAATCGTTTCTATGCTCAAAACGAGCGCTTTCATTGATAAATAAAAGTATTTTGCTCAATTTTCTCTCGCCAGTCTCCCTCCTTTCTTTCTCTTTTGGTTACACGAGGCAGCATCGGAGCAAGTTCCATTTCTCGGATAATTAGATTAATCGAGGGACGAGCAGGGAGCAAACTGTGAGCAAGGGAGGAGTGGGAGGCAGAAGAGGAGGTTTCTGTGGCGAAGCTCCTATTGCCGTTCATCTCCGTTCAAGTTTCGACAATGACGAAATTCAGTTTGCGAAACAACTCGCTCGATCTCACCATCTTGGCGAGACAGTGACGGATACTCCCGAGTCCAATTCACCTTGCGGGCTCGCTTTCTCATACAGCTCATGCATACGTACATATAAACCCAATCGCAAATCTGGTTTCTCTCGGCTCTCTCTACTTGTTTCAAATCTAAACGCGAGAGGAGAGTATCGCCCTTGCCGGGGCGCGCGGCCGCGATTGGCAAACGAGAGGGTGTTCCACTTGGAAACTAAACTTCGAGTGCGACCGAACACCTTTCCCTGAATTTTAGGCAAGACGTTTGAAATCAGGAGCAATTTTGGTCGAACCTCTTGGAGCATCTGCGCAAATTAAAGGACTCCTGGTATAATTACTGAGAGCGTTTATATTCGCTCGAAGTACGAGATTGTACGGACGCTTCGAAAGGAAATGATGGATAAAATATACGGCACAGAGATAAACAGCGATTTTTACTTTAATTTTTTTCCTCATGTTTTATCAAAGAGTCCAATGCTCACTGCTATTCCACCGAAGAATTATCACTTTTACAGGATGGAACCGACAACGCTGTAGAGTAAAGAAATGAAGAAGGAAAAAGCAGAGGAAAAAATGGACCACTCGAAATCTCATTAGCCGGGGGCCCGATAAAAGGCACGTTAACTGGGACAGAAAGCGTTAACGAAGATAAGACTTAATTACTGCGTGTCACTTTGATCTGCCGCAACCGGTTGGCATGCTCTACTACTGCGCTCCTTTACACTCTCGCATGCATCGTTCCTCCTCCTTCACGGTGTATCCTACGTCAGAGAGCTTTCACGAGTCCAGTAGTATTGGGAAATGGAAAAAAAAAAAAAAAAAACGGTTGGATCTTTAATTTTGTTCGTGGCAAGAAAAAAGGGTACGTTGGAGCATTTCCCTTTTCAAGTCTCCTGGGAATTTTATCGGTTTATTCGTCTTTCCCCTTTTTCTTTCATTCGCCAGGGCTGGAAGCTCGGGAAAGCTCAAAAGTCGAAAGCACAGTACACGGGGCTGGAGCGTGGAAAGGTTAGAGAAGAAATCCCCATAAAATGAACAAATCGTAACTCCACCCTTATCCTGGATAATGGATGGACGAGTACTGGACACTCCCGAGCACACGCGCTGCAAGAACATGAGAAGAGGGTAGGAAAGGAAAATAAGGGAATGGAAAGTGAAATAAACAATGATAAATAAGAGAGAAAGGCGTTTGGAAACCTTCTGTATTCGTGTGTCGCGCGCTCCGAGTTTATGAGCGAGAAAAAAATCGTCAAAAAGTTGGCAAAGACGTGGAAATGGGTAACTCGCAGTGTCCAACTCAGAGCGAGAGAATCAGACAGGGCTGAGAGAATATCGACTACGAGGGAATCGATACAATATTGTATCAAGGGATGTGTAGACAGCAATTTTGTGGTATTGGAATGGAGCAAGTGAGAAAGCTGTGGCGAATGACGACGTTCCGATCCTGGATATAGTATAAAAAGAAATGGGAATATAGGGTGTCCTAGCAAAATAACGGGAGCTACGAAGCTCTTTTGATTTTGCTACTGTCAATGGCTGCCGCGCAGTCTACCTTATTTTTCCAATATTCCTACATGGGCTGTTCTCAATACAATTCACCCAGATCCCAATACCAAATTTAATGATTCTTTCCACATTTTTATACATAAATCAAACCATTTGCATGGTGGTTTTTAAATGTTTTATGATTTATAAATTTATATTATTATCGTGATTCCAATTGGAAACTCACAAGTGGGGAGCCAAATATTCAACTGTTCAAAACCAGTGGCCGCCTGAGATTTTCTGCAACTGTGTATATCAAAAATGGACGCTCATTCCCAGTCAATTTGCTAAACCACGCCCCCATGATGTTTCCCAATAGTCTCGATGAGAATGAAATATTGAAATTCGTGGACAATCATTTTTATTCGAATTCACTTCCTTGATGCCTTGTTGCACGGAATTGGTACGAGGGCGGAGGGAAACTGTCGCATATCCAGCCGGTACGAGCGTCTGTACTTCTACGGAGTTTCACGTGTTCAACGTCATCCACAACTCCGAAAAACTGTCTGAAAATCCTCGCTCGACGGTCGAGCTTGGTGCACGGACAGTCTACCAACCTTGTCCCTGACTCGCCGAAGTCACAATCCAGTCCTAGAGGAATCGTCGGTGCACTTTTGTCCATATTTTTTAAAGGTTTTTACCGAACAACGCTCCGCTTATCTTGCCCTAGGGAAGCCCATATATTCAAACAAATAAATATAAAAATATCTGCTTTCTGGTAGCAGAGGCGAAGAAGACATTATAAAATCCATATGGATCGTGGTGTCTGTATTCTTTTTCTCATATTGGTTTGGTGAAAAATTTTTCCGACAAAAGAGAATCGAGACGAACGAACGAGGGAGTCAAAGAAACGAGGGAAATACGATCCATCGGATAGCAAGAGAGAGGGAGAGAGAGAGAATGAAGCGAGATGAAGTCGGGGTAGCCAGTGGTAGAGACCAGTACAAGCCAGACGAGACTTTTCGATTTTTTTTACGCTTCCACTTCACTGTCTATATCGAAGAAACTTATACGTGTATTTTCACGTAATAGGGAACTACGCCGTATCGTGGCGCTCGTATTATGTCACTATCTTTCTCGGAAAATGTGTGTGTGTGTGTGTTTTTTTAAACGTTTGATTCTTATAGTTTATTCTTTGATCGTGCATGATTGAGCTCACGAATGGGCAAATATGTTTGCAGAAAGTTTTCTAAAAAGCTTCAACACTCGACACCGTCATTTATTTTATTTTTTCCTCACGCCTCCACCAGCTGACAATTTTATTCATAACCAGTTGACGTGACAAAAGTTTATCATCGCACGAACGAACGCAACAAAAAGCCCGGTATATGGACGAGCGTTACAAATCCCCTGGAAAAGTTTAGTTTCTCCTCGGTCCATACGGAGGGCTTTTATCCTGGTTACTCACGGTCCGGCTGACGTCTTTTTGCACTTTTAATGAATTATTCTTCGTGTATAATACCTCAGGGAGCTGAAGTCGATTCAGGCGCCCTTTCTCCTGTGGTGTCTCGCTCTTTCTGCCCGCACGCACTCACATGAGATCTAGCTGTCAAGATGAAAGCTACAGCAGACTTTTCTTCTGCTATGACCTCAATTCTTCTCTATTTCATTCGCGACATGCGTGATTATGATGGTTCAGTGCAAGAAAATAGCGAACCGGGGAGCTCCGGGTATAAAAAATCGATTGGAAATGAATCAGTAAACTCCGGGAGAAATGAGGATAAAAATAAGAATTCTTAACACAGCTGACCAATCGTTCTGAGAGGTTTTTTTCCAAAGGATCGCTTCGTAGGTCAGTGGCGGATCCTCATTTTTCGCAACGTCAATATTGTGGCTCGAATTCTTTCGATCTTCCAAGGATTCGTAAATAAAGTAACGGAATGACGAAGCAAGAGAAAAAAAGGTCGGAGACTGCCATTAATTCTGCGTCGGTTGACAGGGAAATTTTTCATCACCGTACAAAAGTATTAGCAGCCGAAAAAAATCTTGTTTCATTGAAAAAAAAGTGTGAACGCAATTTCATAACGAATTACATTTGAAACGAGCGGGACTTCGTTCGGACAACTCACGAGGATTACTCTCGCAGATACTCACACACTTTCAAACCCGAGGATTTTCGTCGAGCTTTTCTCGAATCGTGTGGTTTTTTGTCCCTTTTTTTGCACGCGTACTCACCGGGATATTTGGTTCACCTGTTTCTTCGCTTTTGATCCAGATTTCTAGATTATATTTCATTCGCCCAACATCCATTCACTCGGAGCATTGTTTCGTTCAAAAGACCGGAGAAACATAAATCACTCCGGAGCAGTTTCCACAGAGCGAAAGTTCTCTGGATTATTCACTCGCATCTACTTACATCGCGGTTTATTATTGATGCATCTTTGCATCGAATTTATTTCAGGACAGAGCGAAAGAGACGACGAAAAAAGACTTAAATAGAGAAAACAAAATAATCGAGTTAATTGGGCTCCGAGGGTGAAAATCTCCGTCGAGTACGTTGTGCGTGCTGAATTTGAGGCGAAGAGAAGAAAAGCAAGAGAAAGAGGCCACTCTCACTGAATGAGTACAATTAGCTTTGCGGCTTTCGCAACAGTAGTTTGCATTCAAACGTAATAACGTCCACTTTTCCTTTTATTCCACGCGATTATTTCCTTTTTTCCATTTATTCCCTCTAGCTTTTCAGCTTCGTCCTTTCGCTTAGTCCAGAGCCATGTCACTCGCATGAATAAAAATTTGCACCGTTTCGTTAAAGCTCGTCGAACGACTTGATTAACAGTATTTCAATCATTTAATCATCACGATTTCAATGAATACCGAGACCGTGTTGTTGTAATCAGTTGCTCGGGAGAGTGCTGCTCATTCTAGACCCTCGATGTTCAGCCATTGAGTACCAATTGCCCGTAAAACCAATTTAACTAGAAATAATTGGCAGGAATGTAGCACATAATCGGCAGCGTGGTATTTAATTACTCGCTACTTAATGGCATTCGAATCCCTCGATATACGATTCAACGTTTTCGTTGGCAGTAAATCTCGAATAATCAGCGATCAAAGCTGGACAAATTGATTGATATTCTTTTGAGCGTTCGATCGAATAATTCGTTAACAACTTTTCAACGGAACTGATTAGTTGAGCAAGCCTTCGTCATCGACGAGTGAAAAGCCTCAACACACTCGTTCTTTTAATGCTTCATGTGTTTTGAATACCGATCGTTTTCCAGTGCTGCTCACGCCACCGTATACGAATCTACATTTATCGTGCGAGTGATAAAAAACAACGAATCGACGATGGGAGGTGGCGAAATTTATTAGAGTTCACGATCGTACAAGAAAGGCTGCTTCACAAATTGAGTTCCATCGGTCTCCTACGGTTAGGGTTTAACTAACGCGGATATACGTACCAATGTGTATATGCGCGTATTAATGGGCACCCCCTGGTGCTCGGCTTTCTAACTTAATTAACGCTAGTGGTCTCGTGACCCACTTTATCCTTGGGACACCTCCGTTTTTGGTATAACACACATCTCAATATTATATAAGGGCCCGACGCGCATATATCTGTCAAGCACCCTGAACCCTCCTTAAAGACTCCCCCCCCCCTCTTCAATCCTCCTCTTCCTAACACGAGGTTAAAATCAACCCTCACGTCCTATTACCGTCCATACCTCGAGACACCGAAAATTCAAGTTGGCTCCTCGCGCGAACGACCAACTTTCAAGAATATTCGATTACATAACCCACATTTCTCAGTGAAATTACATCCAGCGGAGTTCCCTAAATTTATGAAATTAATGCCCTCGTTTCTTGACCGTTATTATTCCGAGAGTCGCTCTCAAATGTACACTTGGGAATGATGGATGACATGATTCTCTCTATCACTCTAATTGTCATTTTTCAACATATTTTCTTATCATTTAACTTCAAGAGTAAATATCTCGAGCAATACGAACCACATTATATTTTGTCATAGGATAAACCAACTATTCATTTCACACACTCCGTGACGATATGATTTTGTTATTTTGGTAGGAAAACTTGCGTGCCTTAATTCAATGGCGATGCAAAAGTTTCGTACTTTTGATGCAAATTATTTGTTTATCAGTCAGCAAGGAAGTTTCGACGGATTTAAATCTGTCCGAAATATCTGAGGAGCGGATGTATCAGAGGGTGTGAAAACGGTTGGTTAATTACACGTGAGTTCGCCGCACGAATGTGTCGGATATGAAGTCGAATTGCGGAGATTGGTCATGACGAGAAACTCGTGGAATGTCGAACCAGGCAAACAGCGCGTATAACTATATCGACCCGTACGTACAGCGAGTGTGCTGGCAACCGAACGAGTAAGAGAAAGATAATTGGAGAGGTCGTAAATGCAACAAATTCCATTTGAAGAGTTAATTATCGCTTGGCATACCTAATTATGAGCGTACGAGCTCGTAGAAGAGCGAGCAAACATCCCCAATTGACCAACTTTCCAGCCCGATTCTCCTACAACAGTGATCTCATTGAACCCTATGACCACATCCTCGATTTCATTTGTTCCAACACTGTCGAAGCCTGAAAATTCATTACTGCGTCTGCAAAAGAGACTGGCAGAGAGAGAGAGAGAGAGAGAGAGAGAGAGAGAGAGAGAGAGAGAGGACAGGAGATTGATTCGCGGCTTTGAGAAATATTCTAAAGCAAAGTTCTGTCAGTTCTGATAGGGATTCGAACTGGATAAAAACATTTTGATTCTCGTCCCTAAGAAAACGATTATTAAATACAATGGCGGAGCGCTACGATGAATAGCACAACAGCAGAGTGCTTTTCCAGCTCATTTTTCAGGTGGATCCTTCAATTTAAAAATATATTCTTTTCCATCTGGCATATTGATGGTGCCAGAACATTTGCCAAGTCATAATGAAAACACGCACGTATCTGTCTCATCGAGAAGAGAGAGAAGAGAAAATGGAAATTTGGCGTACACACCTCCCAAGGTGGAGCTTATATAGGCTCCGCGAGTTCTTCTCGCTTTATCGCTATAGCGCATCTTTCTCGTCTAATGTACTTTAACATTATTAATGACGGGACATCTTATTCCGAGGTACGTAACTATACAAGCTAGACGTTCGCAATTTATCAAGCCTTTAATTAATCTCCGTTGAGGCGTGCGAGCGTGGAAGCGGGTGCTTGCCGATGGCGAGGGTGATGGAACGCGCGAAGGGGTGGAAGTAGTCATTCACTTTGCGCGCGTCGTATCGTCAGAGGGCTTTCCAAATCGTTACATGTGAGAGCAACAAAAGGAGGAAAATAAAAGAGAAAAAATGGGGGAAGACTTTTTTCATGTTTACTGGATAATGATTATTTCCAGATGGTTAATTGACGAGGGATCTTCATCGTCCTCTTACGTGGACATTGAAATTTTCAGTACTTTTCAAACAGTTGAAATATCGAAAAAGATTTTCCCTCAGCATGGCCATCACTCGTCTTGTGTTTCCACCGTACTCGGATATGAGTCTGCGTCCGGTGGATTTCGATCAAATTCACCAGAGAATATATCGGGCAATGGAAATAGTTGGGGAATAAATGTCGGCTGTGTATACGTGTACAGTTAAAAGGATACGGGGAGGGGGCTCGTTTTATTTGCCATTCTTTCAACAATAGAATGTAGGCATGGATATAGCGTATCAGGTTGCTGTTTCTCCATGCTTGTGTACGAGCGGAGAACGCTTTTTGGGATCAGGAAGCACGGTAGTTTCCGGCTCTTCAGACCGTAACCGTATTAGGCCAGTAAACACGTCGCTGGTAGACGAACGGAAGCTCGTTGGGATGGTACAACATCCCCTTACTCCGGCACGTTTCGAGGGGGCAGTTCGAGGGTCGTGTCTGAAGGACCTTCACGAGCGGGCGGTTCCCTCTGGACCGTCTGTACTTTTGGCCTGCCCCGCCGCTTTTATTGCTACGAGTATTTTAAAGCTCGAAATAGTAACACGTATCCAGGGGTCGGGGAACGGCTCGATTTTCGGGCCAATTGTTTCGATAAATACTGGCGCTCCAATTGATCTTCCGAACGTGCGGAACTCGGACTGAGTTTCACGATCGTCCTTCCGGAGCCATATTGTTTTTGGGGTTATGCGAGCCACCTGAAAAAGTTGGCATTCGGATTGAGTAAAAATGGAACAGCGGAAGGATATGGATGGCCACGAAGTTTTCGTGGATAATTTGTGATAAGTCGATGGAGGTGGAAAGATGTTTCGTGACAACGAGTAGCCGCAGGTAAAAGGGAAAAGTAAACTGAGCGGATTCGTCTCGGTGGGACGATCGTTGGTTTTTTTAGTGGACGTTGTCAATATCGTTAGTTACTTTCGTGACTGTACCGCGGTGCTGATTTTTCTCCGAGTATATTTCGAGCTTTTTCCTCTCTTTCTCTGAGAGCAACAGCCCCAATGAGATATAAAGTTTGGTCGGACGCTGCGCTTCGATAATGGACTTGTATGGCGTTGATTTTCAGCAACAACAGACCTGGCCAAATGCATTTCTCCGTGGGAAGCAGCGAGTACAAAACATTCTCATAAAGTCGATCAACTCTATGGCAGGAAAGTTTGGGAGCCACGTTATACGCTTTCTACCCTCTTGTTTCGTGACACAAAGACCGATACAGATGTCTACTGAGTTTCCGCGTATAAATATGTGTTCCAATTCATGATACTTCGTCGGACTTACAAAAACACTGATATTTCAACACACAAGCGGTGGACTGGACTGCTGCGGTAAATGCACTTGGGTTCGGTACGTTCTTGAGGCACGGACGCTTCCTCATACGCGACGAGGAGTAAAGTACGCGAATGCTCCAACATGTATGAGAATAATAGGAGAAATGTGAGTATGTGTGTATTTTCATTCCCGTTCTTTTCCTACATCCGAAGCTTTTTCACTCAGATTCAGCCTCCCCCGGTCCCTCCTCATTCGCCCCTCAGCCTTCATCTTTTCTCTTCCCCCTCCTCGCATCCCTCTCCATGCATGCTCATGTTGCCGCGATCTTTCTCCCATTGTCGTGACACGCGGGCCATCTCTCGAGCCACTATAACCCAGGTCATCCGGCCGACGCTAGGCGGGGTGCTTTTCACTCTTTGGCTTTTCCATTTCTATTTGAGCCCCTCGGCAACGGAGAAGCGGCAACGAGGCAGCAAGAGTCGCGCACGTTTCTCCCTCGCAGCCCTCTGCTCTTGTTCCTTATTCAACCTTCTCTCCTTTCTTACTTTTTATCTCCCGCCATTCTCCCTTGCAGCCTCCAACGTTGTCTGGCGAGGCATGCCCTTTCCCTTGCTCTTGCGAGTTATCCCTTGGCGTGTGCCACGCCAACTACCCCCATTGTCTTCCACATGCAAGAGCTTCCATTCTTGGCACAATGTTTTCTTCGACGTCGTCGAGGCTGGTGGTTGCTTCCCTGTCGTCCACCTCGTCGTCGCACACCCACCCCGGGGATTCCGAGCTTTTCACACGCTCGATTCACTATCTTTCGCTCATTCTTTTTGCGCTCAATCGTATCTATAAGCATACACGTGCTCGCGTGGATTCTCTTTTGCCTTTTCTTCATTCACTCTTCTCTCCCATCGCGCATCTTTCTCTTCTCTGATACTCGGCTCTGCCATCTTTTCCTTATTGTCTCTGCCACTCACCCTGCAATAATACACTTTGTATGAGGAAGATATCGCTCAGTTTATTTCTGTCACCGCTGACAGGGCCAACAACGCATTTGGATGCAAACGAAGATGAGACGTTAACATCAACCGGGATAAGCGAGCCCCGCGCCGCTTTTCAACGGGGGGGGAAGATAAATAGATGGTAAAACAGTGGAACGAATAGAGTCTGCTTGTCTACTTTTATGATAGATTGAATATAAATATACCGCGGGTACAGCTCGGCTGTTTCAATTGTAAAGTTTGAAAACGTCAAAGAATATGCGCTCGTTTAAGATCGTAAGAAGGTAGAATGTTTACGATAATTCGTTTCGTTGTCATGCGAAATTGCTTTTACATTACGTTGTGCATCGTCGGCTCGAAAGCTCTCTCCGGAGCATTAGCGCGGTAGCTTGAGCTCCTCGTACTTTTCGTCATTTCATACTAATTTCAATTGAAGCTTGTTTTATTCAAATTAGCTATGAAGAAACATGTACGTGAATACTTCACTCGGTCTTTAATACGATTGTTCTATCGCTAATTCGTCGAGTATTTCACTAATTAATTCAGTCGAACGTGAGAACTAAAAGTGGGTTGGGAGCAGGCGAAGGGCCTTCCCTTTTGCCTCCTCGCGCGCTTCGTCCTCCCCTCGCCGGAACTGGAGAGGAAAGTGAAGAGAGAAATAGCGAAGGAAGTATTGAAATTTTCTTTGTTCAATTACTGGCTCTCGAATCTTGAAAAGCCAGGTAGAGCAAGAGCAAGTGCACACCACGTGACAGTTTACGACATTCAATGTGCGCTTTCGTATTCGCTACGGGCTTGGTCACGCTTCCTCTCCGCCCCTTTTCAACCCACTCCTCCCCCTCACGCTCTTTCTTCTTCGTAAAGACTCGAATTAAATAATAGTTCTCTTATCTGCCACCCTGGGTCGCTCCCACTTCCTGAAGCGAATTCTCAGTAAAGACCCTTTTTTACCGTGCTCTACAATGAGGAGCATTCACCTTGCAGCCGTCAACACCCGGTACTTAAGCCCCCTCAGACCTCCTCTCGCATACTTTTCTCCAACTCCAAGTTCTGGCAACTCTCTCTCTCTCTCGCCTTCTTAATTAATTATCGTTGTTCAAACTATTGTAACCATCGACGGAATGTTTCTAGCTTGGGCTGAGATCTCAATCATTTTATTGCCGAAATTAATCGCTCCTGGAAAAGAAAAATAAAGTAATTACAATGAAATCTTTTCGTGAAATATTTTTTGTTACGTCGAGAACCTTTTTCATTTGCTTCGGTGAGTATTTAATTAGTTTTCCAGCAGAGAAAGGCTCGATGTTCACGGAACTGAGGTTGATGAGGGTCTTTCTCCACTTTTTTCCTCTTCTATATGACGAGGGTGGAAAAAAAATTGGCGTCATTTCATTTGACACATATTCCACGAAAGTTTGGTGTCAGCTCGCTCGAGAGGGAACGGAAATATTTGAATATCGCTTTGCGCATATAAAAATAGCCAAAAACGTTAGCAAAACCGTATTGAATGGTGCACAGGATGTTTTTGACATCTTTCCGTTAAGAAAAGTACCAAAATCGCGGTTTCGCTTTTTCAGTCCGTTATGTAAATTGAGTGTATTCAAAGCGAATCCATGTAACGTGTGCAGCGGTGCGTTTTTTCGTACGATTAAGTTTTCAAAGGTAGTCTCACAGGAATTGGAGTAAAAAAATTTATGTGATATACAGATCCGTGGGCTCGGTATACGTACGTCTATATAAATATTCAAGCTCCGAATCCTTTTCACAGAATTTCGAAAAACTCGCTACACGTTTGTCGCTACCACAGAATATTCCATGAAAAAGTTACACAAAAAATCGTGGTTTCCTATTTCAAATGGTCCGAGGAAACTCGTGACAGCAGTTTCACGGAAAATCTGCGTAAACTCTTGCTCTACGCCATCGACTGGAAGTCTCTCAAAGTTTGAGAAAACTTTCTCCGCGATCAACATTTTCATGATAAAATTGCTCGTGTACGAAACAAAAACTTATCTCAAGCTGAATTCAACATTTTTGATGAAAATGATGCTCGCTTTCCGCCAATAAAACGAGAACGTACGAAACAAATGAAAGAAATGAAAAAACTGTTTTTTTCTCTTTTAACTTTTGTAGCCAGGTTATTTTTGCATTCTGGCAAAACCAAGGAAAAACTCTTCGAAACTCATTCTCTACGAGCTACTGAATTATATTTCGCACATAAAATTATTATTAAAAAAAGGAGTTTGAAATTACACGATTTTTTGATTCCTCGCAAGAATGAATTTTTAAAAGGATCATTTCTCACAATTTCTGTTTTTTTCCTTCAAAAGACTCTTTTTCTCTGTAAGTAAAAAATATTTTCAGACACTTTGTTGTTCATATTGTAAACCCTGCTGAAAGAAAACTATATGTATGCTAAAATTTCATACGCATTCGGTCTATTCGTGTATTTATCATAGAATTTACTATGCTGACAGTGAAAATTTGTGATTTATATTACATTTTCACTCATCAGTAAGCGCTAGTCTGACACGATGAATAACACTCGAAAACAAAGCGAAATGTATTAGTTCTCGCGTGCATCACTTTTTGCTATCCACATAAAGCTGTTTAAAACTGAAGGGACGAAAAACAGCAAAATTCAAAAAATACTATGCTCTTTGTTAATCGGTGCCTAAAGACTTTGAAAATTTATGAAAAATAATATATTCCTCACTACACCAAACGAATCCGTTTTCTCCGTGTGGCCTCCTAAATGAACTATTTCATATAATTTAGAGACTTTTATATTTTTTTATTTACGCTTAATAATAATTGTGCTTTCTCTATTATTGAAAACATCCGTAGATTGAGACACGCTGGTTATACGTCAAAGGTGAGCCTCGAGCACCGCCCCGAGGCCGATCGATCTCATTTCTCTGTATATACACGGATACAGTAGAGATACGGTGGAGTACATACATAAACATTATTACTTGGAAAGCAGTTGAATCCAGAAGCCTCAGTAGGTTCTATAGATAGGGGGAGATGCATACTGATTGCTCGTGACGATACATTATCGGACGTGAATGGCTTCACATATATTAGATCACGGAGTACGCGGAGAGGGTTAAGATGCGCGACATTGGAGGGTTGGGCGGATGGAGATTGGTGAAATGCTGCACCAACTCAATCGAGGGAAGCAGACGTGTAACGTCGCGAGTCACCATTGTCTTGGCCTTCATGGGCGGCCCCTCGCATCACGTCCGATAACACACATGACACGGGAGATCGTAATCTTCGCTTCCACTTCGAAAGCACATTGGCGCAATGCATTGCCAACGGGTGAAACATTCCTCCGAATCTTCTCTCGTTTCTCTCCGCTCGCTTTTCTCCAGATCTCGAATTCAATGTAATTTTCATTATTTTAGCCTCACTGCAAATTTCTCCTTCTCCTGTTTGGCTCAGGCGGCGTCCGTTGTTCGAGCGTCTTCGTCATCCGCTTTGGTGGTTGCGGTTGACACTCGAATTTCATTCGTCATGCTTGCTTACGTTGAAATTCGTAAACGAGTGACGATTTCTAACCGTTTTAGCTCCGGTATAATTTTCGATTATACGATCATCAAACGCATTCGTGCGAAATGTCGAAAAATAATGTTTCCTGCGGTTCGCCATTGAAACCCGAGTCGGAAATTCAATTTATTCCTCGACTATTCGATCCCCAACACAAATTCTACGCTTCAACAATCGAATTCGACGAACACAACTGATAGGAGCGACGGCTCCGCTTACTTTTTCTCTCTTTCTCCGATACACGCGGCGCGTTGCACTCGTCCGGAACCATCGATAGTAAAACACTGCGAAATTCTGCGTGCATCCATTTCTCACAAACAGAGAAATAATTTAACTGGGAATTCATTCGCAGGAGGCAATCCAGTCGGGACGCTCGGTAACGAACATCGATTCTCATCCCTTCCTGTCTCCGCATCTGTTCTTCGGCGTGAAATCGAATGTAACTGAGACTCAAACGGTTCGAAGTATCCCAAAGATTAGGCAAAGATATCCGGAAGTTTTCGTCTCTCTCACTTCCGATGCTTAGAGGACTTCACCATGATTCTAAACTAAAATGCTGATCACTCAACAGATTTTTCTTAGTTTCTTTTTCATGACTCAAAGTCGAAATCTAAATATTCGTCGCTCGATTTTATGATTCGGACTTATCAATTAAATGAATTTCTGTTTAAATTACTTTAGTTTTTTATGACTTTGATGAAACGAAAAACGTGTAATGATCGTCTGTTTTTAAGCTCGAGATCGTGGAGTCTGAAGAAACGATTCTGCAATTGATAAAAAATTGATAGCATTTGAATATACAAGCAATTTATTATTTATTTCCTATACAAATACGTGAACAATGTGTAGATTAAATGAATACGTAAATGAATAGAATTCGTTGGAGATGGCATGTGCTGTGAATAATCGAAGCTAATGAACGTAAATCACGATGAAATTACATTTGATTTTGAAGTCATAAAATGTACGCATAAACGGATGAAGAGATTAGCTGTGCAGCTTCCCCACAACGGAAGCTTCCCTTTACACGACAAAATATTTATTGAAAAATTTTAATCCCTGCATCAGGAAATCTCTCAATGGAAACTTTTTTAATCAGGTAATACATTTTCAATATTGACTAAAATTTATCTCTTGCCTATTCGAGGAAACACACGAATATTGGAATTGGTAAATCGAGTAATTTGCACAAACCGCGAGAAAGCGATGGATCGACTGAACCGAGATTTATTCATTATTTTAGGTGGTTAATAATAAAAATGGAAGAAAAGAAATCGAATGATGAAAAACTCGTTCCTTTCATAATTTCCTAGTGGTTATCGAAAGTCAATACTTGAAATTATTAATTTTTTATTTCTCCTCTTCACTATCGTATACACTTACGTTTTGAGAGAAAATGTTAAAAAAGCAAGAAAGCGAATCATGTTCAGTTTGCAGCTTTCCAAGCATTATTCTCATTTTGTAGTAATTAAAGGAATTTAATTAGTACTTAAATTCTTTTCCAATTATCTTGCCAACGACTAATGAAATTCTTTTAATTTCGTGCACATACGCGCTGATCCTGGATCGTGCTTTTTTAAACTCAAAATACGAGCAGCATTCCTACGGGAAAAGGTAAATGCACACGAAGTATTGTTTGTCAGTTGCACGGTGCGCTGAACTCACGTCTTCGACTCACACCCCCTTTTTTGATTCTATATCTCACCCTCCCGCACCCTTCATCCCGGATAATATTTATAGACACGTAGAACACGTACTCGAGGGTAAGTATTCTCGCCTCACCCTCTGTTCTCCTGCTATTTTGTACGTATGAACGCCAACGAATACATTTATGTATTACACACGTCGACAAAATGAATATACAAAGTAATATGAAAATATGGGCAATTTTAGACCAAATGGAATATTCGTACTAAAAAATTATTTTTTTTTTACACAACTTGCTCGGTGACCGAAGAAATTCTGGATCAATTTTCAAGGCTTATTACGAATAACGTTTTCCCATTAATAAAAGTGTGCACACATTTCTGTGGATCCTTAAAATTTTTAAACCTGAGCCACGAATCCTCCAGAGGCCGAAAACGACCCCAAACTTTTCGTCAGCAAATAATATTCCTTGTGAGTGATAACGAATAAATTTAGCAATAGTGTTTCCTTACAATAATCAAAGAAACACGACACCTCAACATCTTCGCCTGAGCTTCGAAATATCGAGTAAGATTTTGTTATTTGGAGCTCTTTGACTTTTTCTTCCAGTCACTTCCCCCACATCTCAAACGAATCAGCTCAAAATCTAGAATTCTCATTTACAAGCGAAATTAGAAATTGTTGGGGAAAGCAGACTCCTGTCAGTTCCTTATCAAATGCATCACCGGAAATTATACTCGAATAAAAATAATAAAAAAGCACAATAACCGGAAGCAACATTTGGCCAGAATGGGCAACGATTTAGCATGAAAGTTCTCGTACGCGAATTCAACATCTATAGCGTACCAAGCCTTTAGTGGAGAACGTATTCGCTTACGTGCGAAGGGGTTCTAAAACCGGGACGAATGTTTATATGTATGTAACACAACATTTATGAGCCCAACTATTACCGTGTGTATTGGGTCTGGTCTGCGAGTGCGAGAAGAGTGTGAGTTTGTATGCGTTTCGCGGCCATATAACAGCCCGTAGACTTCAGGTAGAGTATTCCGGGCAAATAGTGCATGGTTACCAGTGAAAATATCTCAGTCCGGTCACGTCTTCTATATATGTAATAATGCGTCGTGGCTGAGGATACGAGGCACCTGAATATGAGTATACACGTGCATGTGTTCTTGTGTTTATCCACAAATGGAGTTTTCCTCACGTTGTTTTCTCTCGTCTAATACCATTTCACTGCCGCGCTTCCAGAGCCCTCGGGCTTTTTCTTTTTATTATTTCCTCCTCTACTAAACGTTTTTCGAATCGACTCGTATTGTCAGTCATGCTTAAACCGAATACGAAATATTCTGCGTAAAATTCTCTCGTTTGAATGTTAGGTCAAAATACATCGAGATTAGTATAGTGCATGGAGAATTGAATGGAGAAACCCCCTTTAATTTGAATACTTTCCGAAGCCTGTGTAGTTGGACTTGAACATTCGTAAAAGTGTGTCAGGAAAAACGTTATTAATTCGAGCCAAATTTTTCATTGCTGCGGCTATTTTAGTACGAACGAATTTGACGGTGGGCAAGTGTCAACAAAATAATTTTGCGTGGAGTGTTAAAAAGTGGGAAAAACATCGATCAAGAGCGAAGAATCTGTCTGTGCAGGAGGCACGAAATTCCGGGGGCGTTTTCCTGCAATTGATTTTGCGTGGCGAAATTCGCGATAGTGCAATTGCGTAGCGTTAATGCGGAGAGATTGAGAGAGAAGGAGCAAGACAGAGAGAAAGACGAATCGGGAGGGAGAAGAGAGAGCGAGAGAGAGGATGAGAACGCAATAGCATTTGTTCCCGAGGGATTCCCTCGACTGGCCTCGAATCACCCGCACGGGAAACTCGCTTCGTTCATGTTTGTTCATTCGGAGAGGTTACACGGTCGATCGGGGCTGCGCGAGATTCGTCGTTGAGCGGTATACCAAAACGCATTTCCCCGGTGTCACACAAATTTATCACGAACACAAGCGAAATTAATGTGATTCCTGTCTTATTTTCCTTTCTCTTTCTCCCTCTTGCCCATTCGAGCGATGAAAGCATTTTGTTCGGTGTAATTGAACAATTTAGAACCCCACTGAACGGCAGCAACCGACGCGAGTGCATCGACGAAAGAGCAAAAAATCAGTAGTGCAAGACGAATGTGGTCAGACATAAAAAGAGAACCTCATAACGTTTTAATTTGCAACGAACCTTTTGTTTAAATCGAACACTTTCAATATTATAACAATTAAAATATTATTTTTATACTTTCATTACTATACACACGATTTTTGCCGCACTCTGATAAGCTCCTTCGCGCAGGAAACTTCGATATTTATCATTTCTCTGCGGATATTGTATTTTCAATTTTCACGTAGCTGCATAATTAATTAACAAGGATACCCAATGGATGAAAGTGCGCGCGAAATCTATCGCGGCTATATTTTATAGCTAACAAAATATAGGCGAATATACATCTATATTCGAATTCACGTCAATACAAACACTCAAAAATTTATTCACTCACACGTTCATGCTTGATCTCTCGGTAGCCAATTAACGAACTGTTTACGTTCAATTATGGACAAATTACGTTCCTCCCTCGAGGAAAGGGAGGGCAGGTGCTGGAGGATCGACGGTTTTCGGCTATTCCGACGATTTTACTCCCTTTTCACCCCCTTCTACTCTTGCTCCACCCTTCGCCCGGTTGATAACAAAGCGAGAGGTGTATTCGACGTTCGTAACATTGCAATCAATATCTCGCTTCGCACGAGTCTGTGCCCACCGTGCATCTCCGCTTCTCGGCTTTCCCCAATGTATTCATAAACCTGCTCCCACGCCAATGTTTGTCTTGACTTAATACGTTCTCACGACGAATAAGCGATTTCCCGATCCACATCGGGCCTGGGTGCCTCGACCTTTCAACCCGAAATCGGATTAACCCTTTTTTATGAGGGAGATCGATAAATACCGAGGAACGAACGTGCTTCAGAATGCCACACGCGTGGCATATAATTATTTGCATCAGAAAAAGCCTGAAGCGTAACACAACTGGATTGGTTACAAAGAAAATTTCAATTTTTTAAGTATCCAATTTACGAAATCGGTCAAACATCATTGTCGGGGAGGAACACTTTGTCTGGTGCAGGGTTCGAAAATATGAAAAATTTTACTCACCTCTGGATAACCACCCTTCATCTGATAGTCGAAAACGTAAAAATACGTCTTGGGCAGGGGCTCCCTCTCGCTGTCAGGGATCGGTGCCGCGTGCGGATTGTTCGGTTTCTTCGTGTGACGAAGAGTAAAGAGATCGCCCGTTTGTACCAAAGGTGCGACGAATTGAGCGTCGCTTAAAGCCTGTACGCACGAGTCTCTCGTGTTTTTTGGATGCTGGACGGTTCGTTCCCAATCCGTGTATTCGTTCACCACCTGAAAACAAGTTTTAGCAAATTTACTTTTTTATCGAACAATGAGCATTCGAAATACTCGAAGAATTCGCGTGTCAATCGTTTATTTCGTTTCTTATCGAGCAAGAAATCATTGAATAAGTTTTATTCCTTAACATTGGCCTCATTATTTTCAGCTCGAGCGTTTTTATACAGAGTTGACGACCCTTCACATCGAGGATTGTTCGAACGTGTAGGTAAGCGGGGTAAAAACGCTGAGGATTACGGCGCGATTTACCACCATTTCGAATTTCTTTTGTCAGTTTATTCGTTTTTTCAACGTTTCACGGCGTGATCTATTCGCTCGGCTCGACCGTCGTGTGGGTCGCGTGTTCCTTGTTTTGTTTTGTTTTGTTTTTTTTTTTATCATTTTATTTCATAAATCTCGTTTTATCCGCATTCGAATACACCGTTTAACGAATGTTTCGAGATAACAATACAACGAAACGGAATGTTTATAATATCAGAATTCCACACACGCACGTATAATAAAGTATGAGTGGGTATATTGCTCGTGGGGATATAAAATATACGAGAAATTCGTACAGTTTCCGGTAACTTGGCTTTCGGGTTATCAGTTTAGGTGGAAATGTTCTTTGGCACGTTGATGAGTGATCGAGACCTTTCATCCGATGTATCAACGTAGTTTTCATGCTGTTTATTTTTCAGAGGCTTTTTTTTATCCTGCATGCGCCTCGGAATTGCAGAATTCTCATGAGGCTGCGCCTGATAATTCCACTCGAGAACACGCACACGCGCACCAACACACACTTCTATATGAGAGCAGATTAAACGCGCAAAGATAAATAAAATAGTACATACGCTCGGGGATTTTGTGAAATTCGACGTATTTCACCAGCGAGCTAAAATATTACTCATAAATGCATACACACCAAAACTTTCATTGCCCTTCTGTAGCTATGAGGGGTTACACATCTGGCGGCCGGTAAATCGCGCGTTGATTCGAGCTCTTTCTGCGGATATTTGTAACGAGGGATCGCGCGTTTTATGATTTGTTTACGCGCCTGTGAAGCGAAATATGTATTTAGGGATAAAATCGACTGATAGTTTTAGAACGAAAATAATCAGAGGATCAGCCTCGTCTGCTTAATGTACAAGCTCAATCAGATATTGATCGTACTTACCGTGTAAAAAATTTCTGTGAGATGATACGTGTACGCGTTCCTCACGTAAGTCCTTATTATTCGATCCCTCCTTTCACCCTCGAAACCCTGCTGCACGTCTCTCTCGGCGAAACGCCAGAGGGCTTCGCTCGTTGTGACTCCAAACAACAAATCATACTTGTTGTTGCTCGTTATCGGGGCCCCGTGATCCGATCTTTTCGGTATTTGCCTGAAAGCCGTTTTTCATGTTTTATTTCACTTTTTATCTGTCGGAAAAAAGCACCGTTTGTCAAATTCATTTGGTTTTTTTATCGTCTACTATTCATTTGAATACTGTGAAGTGTCGGGGGGCCTGTCAGATATTTATCAGCGTGATTTTTAGCAGCCAATCGACTCATTCGAGGGTACGAAAACACTGAAATTTTGATTATTCTTGTGCCCAGTGAAGGGACGCTGTTATTTCCTGTGTCGTCGAAGCTCGCAATGACCAAGGGCGGCTTGTTGGATAAGCCTGGGCTTTTCGGAAGCACAGAAGAATGAGCCTCTCTCATGAGAAATTCAAGTTTGCTCAAACAAGTGTTCCGCGTTCGAGATTAAGCGGATTTGCATGCACTGCTTCCCACTCGACCTCACCCTCGAAATATAATGATAATGACAAAGCACTCACCCGGATCCTTGAAACTCCGGTCCAAGATACGAAAGCAAGTCCTTTTGAAAGTCCGGTTTTATAACGACGCCGTCGACACTCGGGCCAAAAGCGCTGAGAAACGTTGGCGGTTGTGTTTCCGTCATCATAAGCTCTTCAAGGCTCGTATCACGAAGACAGTCAACTATCAGCTCGTGATCCTTGAGAAGGTCCTCCGGGATCGTGCAGTTTGCGGCCCGTGCCAGTTTCAGAGCGTACATCACGGGATCCTCGACTACTGCCCACGACGACAGGGCGCTTCCGGAAAGAAGGATTGCCCTCTTGAAGAGACCTGGGAACACGAAGACAAATGGCCGGATGACGTTGTTCCCGGTCGTCCTTTCAAAACCCCATTCTCTCGGCGCACCACTCCTCTTTGTGTTACGTTTACTTACTACGGAAGCGGGAGCAGACCGACTCCTTTTTTACCCATTCCCATTCCATTTCCCCCCGCTTGCTTTATACGTCGATGGCTTTCCTACCAAAAAGACTTAACTGGCACATTTGACACTCGATTTCACGTCTCATTACCGGACGCATGACCGACGAATAACGACAGATTTTATTTTTCTTTTTTTCTCATCTACCTCAGTCAATGAATACAAGCAACATTCGATTTAACGTCGATATGATAAAATTTCTGAAATATTCGTTTCATCGAATTTCACACTCGAAATTCGAGGATGTTTCGCCTTTGAAGAAAGCTCCCGCTAAACCCGCTGAAGAAACGAGTTCGAGAAGCGAATTAGCCGCTAAATTAGCGTCTGATTTCTATTTATGTTGCACCCCAACCTTGCAAACATAACTCGCGAGGTTTTTTCGTAAGCGTAATTGTGTTTATCTCGTTGGTTTCGGGTTATTTTGGGATTACAGCAGGAAACTTTCGCCCGTGAAAGCGTAACTTTGCGCGCTATAATTCTCGCAGCGATGCTTTCTAGCCCTCTCTCCCTGCTCCCTGCACTCCGCCCCAGGAGGATATGCAACTTTGTATAGCAATGTATCATATCATAATTTTGAAATTTCTGCATCACAAATATATCATCGTTTCGCTAGGGAACTGCGAAGAAAAAGCATAAATTTTTCCAGCCACGCGCGGCGCAACAGCCAGCCGACAAGACTCGATAAACTTTTTTTCAAATTCGTTATTAAAAACGACAAATCCGAGGCTCCGTAGTGGGCTGAGACGAGGATTTGAACGATAGAAATTTCATTCTCTTTGCTCACTTTTAGTCGCTGCTTTACTAAATTATTTGACTATTCATATTGAACAAATTACTGCACCGGAATCGAGCGTCGGAGAGTACGATTCCGGTAGGACGCATTGAGAAAGCGTCGATCCACGTAACTCTTACGATTATGATAAAAAATAGGGAAATGATTTGAAAAAATGTGGCAAGGGCAATATCGTCGTATCGCGGAGGTGTGACACGAGGTTTGTCCTCGTCATATCGCCTGCGGGGCGAAAGAGGCTGCTGCCGCCTTTCCCGACAAAGAGGATCAAGGTATCGCCGGTGCAACGATCCGCAAGAAGAAACGCGGATGTAGATAGCTGATCCCGGTTCTGGCAAGTTTCCAGAAAGCAAGAAAATAGCTGGCGTATACTCGAAAGAGCCAAGTTTTCGTGAGGCGGTTCTCGGGCGCGGATGCTGAAAGAGGGTGTCGAAGCTGCAAAAGAAAGAAAGAAGGTGAGACGTATATAGAGCGAATGGTGGAACGTATGCAGGCGTGTGATCGCTAATCTGCCTCTCTCCTTTTTCCATTTTGTAAAGCGACAGACGTAGGGAAAATAAAAATCTTCTTATGCGAGATTCGTCGTAGCATATGAATTTTGTAAGGGCAGTAAAAGTTCGTCATTTCACTTGACAAGTTTGAAGAAATAAAAAAATATCGACGCCTCGAGACAGTTAATTATTGGAACTTTGCTGGATTTTCAAAAACTTTCATAAATCCACATGCAGAAGGATCATCTCCGAAGACTCATAAAAAACGAAGCTCGAGTTTGGAGTTAACGACCGAAATCAAAAGCACACAAAAAATTTTGAGAATCCAGAGATAAAACATTCAAATACGTTCCCAAGAATCTCTGGATCAGCGTCGACCTTCTAAAACAATCGCAGAACCCAACAGCCAACGTATTATCTTCAAGAGAACTGTCGCTCTCAGTTGAAAAATTACATGAGCCGGTATGCGTTTGGACCACAGCGCAGACATGTGCTTCCCAATGCCAGAGCTCCCGAGGTTGAATTACCAGGAAAAGAGGGAAGAAAGACTCGCTGAAGAATGAAGATATAAAGAGCGGAGAGCCAATATTAGAAGCAATGTGTTACCAGAAAGTTTGATACTTCGGTGAGCAAGCATTTCTCAGGTCGAAGAAGCAAAAAAGCACGTGGCTTATGTCACTGAGCCGTAGGCTTGTAGAATTTTAATTAATCCCTCAGTCCGTAATTTAATTAAAGTGACAACATTTAATAGAGCTCATTGGACTGTGCCAGATTCGAAATCCAGTAATATTTCAGTTCATTTCAATGACTTTGGTTCTCCGTTAAACTAAATTGACGATAAAAACTCAAAACGATGCACCCTTTTTTTCTAATCGATTTCTCCAATTCATTTTCTTATTCAAATATTCATTTTTTTCTCAACCCGCTTGAAAGATGATGAAACATGCGAGCAAAATAATGAAGAAACACAGCAGCTGAGTGAGAAGAGTGGATGCAGAAAGAAAACAAAAAAAAAGTTATAAAAATCGTGCCAATTTGGAAGACTGTACTAGAAAATTGAAAAAACGAGTTAACGAGTGTAGGGATGTAAAATTTGGAGGATCCAAAGTAGCGAAGGGGTGGTCTGTGTGGTGCACAAAAATAGGAATACGGGAGGAGGTTCGGGCAGCGAGCGTTTCGTACTTGGCGCGTTGACAATTACGCGACACTTGGGATGTACACTAGTTGGGGAAAAAAAATACATATATTTTTCGTGTGACTAATTGAATGAAAAAGGCGCAGAATTAGAAGAAAAAAAACTCGCACCAGCGCGCGCACACACACACACACACACATACACGTATACATTCCGGAGAGGAACTAAAAATAAAGCAAGTGGAAAAAGAGGCAATAGAAAGGAAAAATAGTGAAACGAGAGCTGGGATTCGCGCGAGTGAGAAGCATCACGCGCGGGACTATCTCGCAAATTGCTTATTACGCGAGGAAAGGTATACGAGGAAGGGAAATGGGCGCGTCGAGCATCTCGTTAACGCGCTTCTTCGCTCTCGCCGGTCTCGAACAAGAGAGAAAGTAAGCGCAAGAGCGAAAGAGACGGAGGGAGCAGAACGGAAAATGGAGGGAAAGGGCCGGAGAGAGAAAGAGAGAGGAAGAAAAAACTAATTGCATGACAAGAGCACGTTGCCTAGCCTTTTCCACCGTGTGGATCGTTATATATCACTGAGCACCTGAGAGAAAGCCATCGAACTGATACGATAGAAAAAACACCGGCGATCGTATCCTTCCTTGGAAGATTAACCGCGGACTCGTCATACGGAAATACCCTCAAATATGCCACGAGTAAGAAGGGAAGAAGAAAAAGCAAAATATTTTTTTCAACACTGTCAATTCATTCTCATTTGTAAAATCGACGAATGATAGCAAATCGAGGAGTTTTTCGGCTCAAAATGTCGCACCGCTTTGACATGTTATAAAATTGTAATATTTTTCGAAATCTAACTTTCAGTAATTTTGAAAAAGCAGATAAACGCGAGGGATAATTTTACATGATTTTCTTTCTTAGCCCACTGCATGGGTTCATTTTTTTGAAAATTTAACCTCGAGATGATCGAGTGCGGGATGACATTTGAGAGAATACACTCGTAAAAGATCGTGAACTCACCAGGCATGACGGTTGGACTGATGGCAAGAAAATTAACGCACGCAGCTCCAGTTCCATGGCCCATGAGGGTGACGTTGCCAGGATCACCTCCGAAAAGTGCAATGTTCTCTTGAACCCACTGTAATGCTGCAATCTGATCCATCAGCCCGTAATTAGCCACTCGTGCCTTCGAGTGTCGTATCATATTCGCATTGAGGAATCCCAACACTCCAAGACGATAATTAATCGTAACGATAACTTGATCGGTGTAGCTCGCAAGCACACTCCCGTCGTACGGATTTCCGCTACCCCAATCGTAGCTCTCTCCATGTATGTACAGTAAAACTGGATACTTTCTACTACTACCAGTCGGACCTGAAACAATCAATATAACGAAACTCATTAGTTTATATATCGGCGGCTACTGACACTCGGTAAACAGGTCAAGAAAAATTCGCGTGGCGTAACACTAACACTCCCGATCCAGCGCGACCGAACATAACCCCGAAATACATCGTGATTCGGCACGATGTTTGTCCCGATCGCGTACAACGACCGACTGACCGCGTTACCGCTTACCGCGTCGCTGCGGCAGGTGCGGCGGCCATGTTGTCTAACGATACAAAGGGACAAAGGCCCGAAACAAGCCGTGGCGGGCGACACTAGCGACGCCAACTGTTAAAAAGTCGAAATAAAACATCGAAACTTTATTCTTTTTTTTGTAAATTAAATAGTATCACGGTATTTGTTATCAAGGTAATTAGGCTTAAATAAATCGGAAAAATACACGGAATTGAAGGGAAATGATTCTGAATTTAATCTTGGAAAAAATGTAGAAAATTAACGAAAATTGACGAAATCGATCAGCGCATGCGCATGCGCTGATCGAATGTTTCGAACGGCAAGGGCATTACGTTACAGTATATGCAAGTGAAAAGTGAAAAACAGTTTTGAGTAATTGACTTTCCTGGTTTCGGTGGCTACGTCGAATTAGTGAATTTGAAATAAAAGACAATTCTAATCGAATTCGGAAGGGTTGACATTAGTGCCTCTATTCCTCGCCATTGGGGTCGCGTATTGAATATTTATCGTGTTGAAAGTGAAAATTTCGTGAAATTTCTTGAAAAACCGATCATAACTTTCCCAGACCAAATCCTTGACAAAATTCAACTAGAATCTTCAGAAAAGAAACTTCGAAATAATAAAAAATGTGTTGTCTTTGATTTTTCTAGTGTTTTGTAAAAAATGACAGGGTTATAAGTGGTGAAGAGTTCTTGGAATAGGTTAGAAAAAGGTTTGAGGTCTCCCTCAACGATTTCGGCAGATTCTTGACGAAATATATTCAATCAAAGAGAATCTTTGGAGGAGTTGGTGAGGGGAAGAAAACTTGGCGATGAAACAATGCAACCCTCCTAAACCGAAGCCATTGTATAACGAATACAATGAAATGATCTCGGACTTTAGACACCATCGCTCATACCTTCGTCTTTCTTCTTTTCCAATCAAGAGTTTCATACACAGTAGCTACCCTTATCCGATTGATTTATAGTACGTGAACAAAAGTACATTGATTGGCCATTGAACGAGGTGGCCTTGAGTTTGCCGGGTAGCACAAAAGGGTTATAAATGTGAAAATGCCTTTTTTTTGTTTTTTACTCGACGAGGCCAGTGATTGTGCTCATAGTGAAACTGTACAAAATTGAGGGGCAGAAAGAGTGCGTCACAGCTGTTGGAATCGTAGAAGCTCGTGTCATGGATATTACGACGAAATAGAAAACTTTTTTCCATTTTTTGCCCCCGACTTTTTTCGCATCGCCAAGAAAATTGTTCCATCGTTAATCCGCTCACTTGAGAACTTATTTCTGTTGGAGTCGTCGAAAAATGTATCGCTGTTTGTACGAACAGGACTCTTTCGTTAATTGAGACTTTCTGCGTATGGTTTTACCACTGTTTTCCTAATAGTTTCCATTCCAAATCTTTCACTCTCGTCTCTGAATACTCGTACGCGCTCAATAACGTAGATTTAAACGAAAAAAAAAATTCTTCAAGTTCTTCGCTCGTCGTTGGGATCGTTAAGCTCGAAGTAAGCTCCGTCGATATATACATTTTCTTTTACGTATATCCCCACGAAGCGGAGGATGAATTGAACGAAAGCAAAATGGGAATGGAGAGTGAAGATGGAGATAGGAGATTGAAGAGAGAGTCAGCTCGAGCGAGCGAGGGAAAAAGGGATTCAGGGACCCTTATCGAAACAAAGACCGATGTTGACCATGTGTCTAGCCTCTATAGAAAAGATTCAGCTCTCCACGTATACATATATCTGTGCTCTTCGAGAGCTCTGCGTCACTGAGTGGGCGCCTTTGCCAAAGAGCCTTCCTCCAGTATAGAGATCTCAGACAGATTTTTTTCCACCGATATACATGAGCAATTTAAACATACGGAAACAAAATTCTCTGCAGAACAAAATATGGATTCCGGTGCGAACCGAACCTTTTTCCGGCGTAATATCCTGCGTTGGGCGGATCGAATTTTCGTATACGTTTACGTGTGTGCAAGTGGAAAGTGTAAACCGTATTTTTTATCAGGAACTCTTATAGCAAACGAATTTCGCATGAAAAAATGGAATTTGGTGAACGAAGCTGCGCTCTTTTCGAGCTTCTGAACACTTTGGTAAGCTCAAAATATTTTTTTTTTCCAATTTTACCAAATATTCCTGCTCCATCGCAATATCGGTTTATTATTATTATTTTTTGTAGATTAAACGATACGAATGTACAATCCTGCGGCATATCGTGGCTTCGACTATTTTGTACGAGTTATGAAAAAATATCGAAAAGGGAAATGGATAAATGACGGGGGAGAGAGAGGCAGTTGAAGCGATGACAGAAGGTAATAAAATATTTTCCTTTTCCTCCTTTTTGATGGATGCACGACGAAATAGGCTATCGATCAATACCCTCCAATTCTCTTGACACACGTACGCGTGTTCGCTGAATTTCATACGAATGTATTGCACGCGGGCATTGGGAGAATGCAATAAACATGACATAATCGTGAGCGGGAACATCACGAAAGAATCAAGGGAGGCATTTATTAAGGTATTCCATTCGCATGACTGTTTTTTTTGGTCGTGGAAAATGAGGCACTCGCAATTTGGACTGATTCCTAGCCGCTGAGAAGTCCCGCCGGTTATATATACGAAAAGCTTATGATTCTGCAATTTTTCCAACTTCTATTGTTAAGGAGTTTCGGTATGGAAGTCAAAATATTAAGAAATTGATCAAATTTGGTGATAATGTTCTTCAACATCAAGTGCGAAAACTCAATTTTTTTCAAAATTTTCTTCTACTTAGTTATCGAGTAATTACACATTAAAGCAGATTTCTCATGCCCGGAATGCATACCTATATATATGGAAACGCTATGCTTATACACGTAAACTTTAGTGATCAATTACTCGATAACTGTGTAGAAGAAAAATCTTAAAAAATTTGTGTCGTCAAATTTGGCACTAAAGAATATGTTCACCAAATTTTATAAAATTCTGAACTTTTTGAATTTTTGAATTTTTTTAGCATGGATTAGCATGGCAACATTGTATCGCCTGTACCGAAACTCCTTAATATCTCTTTTAAGGTAGATCATGCCCGAAGGATCATTTTTTATGGGTTTCTACCTTCGTTTTATTCTCGCTATGGATTCCTTACATATTTTTCTGTCTGTGCGACAGTTTGTATAAGAAATTTAGAATTATTTAGTACACACGAATTACTGAATAGAAATGTGGTGATGATGGAATTTCCATAAGCTTCCGTATAAATCTTACGATTTTTGAAGTTTTCATTCTTCTTTAATGTTCGATAACGTGACCTTGAATTTCGCCAATCTTGCACTTTTACTTGACCGTAATTTAAAATCAGTTATTCGTAGAATATTCGGGTTCGTGAAAGGAATACTTTGAAACACGTGAATGGATATAAAATTCTTATTGGATTGTATCAGATATTCAACGTTTATTGCTTATTAGGCAGTGTCGAGATATTTTTTATTTAATCTTCACATCGATTGAGTACGAAAAAGCAACTTGCCAAAATTCAAAGATATTGGAAATGACTTGGAAGAACGAAAGCGACGATAGCACTTTTCTGGTAAAATATCTCGTCCATATCAGTGTTGGAAAATGTTTCGATCGAAGAACGAAACGAAATGGAATTAGTCTTCGATAACCAAAGTGTCACGGGATGTTTCACGAGTCTCCGAATATCGTTTTCGTGTCGTAGTTTGTCGCAATGACAATAATTCCAAATTGTTACGTTTATGGGACGATTGTATTCGCTTAATGAGTACGTGACGGGTTCGGGGTCGTCGGTGGACCTCGGCTTATAATTCCCCCACATGGCAAGTTTCAGTCTCGTTTGCCTTTATAGGGAGCGCAAAAGGTACAATTTTGCACGTGGCGAGTTACCGGGCTTTAAGGACAGAGTTCGCGAGTTAAGAGTTCGTTTTGCGGTACACGCGCAATGGATATATTCTCGTCACTCTGTTATCAAGGGATTTGTGCAACTTGCACGAGATTCACGTCCATGGGTACTCTGGGGCGCGGTTAATTCTGACGTTTCGCTTCGTGGATTGAATCGTTTGGGATTCAATTACCTCCAATTTGAATTTTGACCATTCTATCGTGTGCGCGTGTATGATGAACCGTGTAAATACGAGTCTGCGGAGGCTCTCTCGTGAAATTTCAATGTCCCCCTTCGTCATCGAACCAGTTCGACCCTTCAAAAAGCATGTTTTCTCTTTGAATTTAATGTCAAAACTTATGCTAAAAAATATAAATGGAACGAGTGTTCACAAATAACGTCCTTGGCTCTCCAGAATTCGACATCCCTCAATTGATTCTTTTTTTGCAGCTTCTTTTCATGCTATTTTATGTTGAAAAAAACGTAATTATGCAAATATTTCTTAACCCTAGAACGCATGACTGGGGTGTGAGCACACCCCACGCGAACTTCAAACTACGCTCCCGTCCTAACAAGTCACATTATCGACTGATTATCGACGGATTTTTTTTTATATAAATTCAATTGAAATTAGTTTTATCGTACATCATTCTTTTCGTTATAAAAAAACGAAGAAAATGGTGTAGGATAAAGTCAGTTTAGCATCGTAGGACCGGATTTATAAACAAAAAAAGAGTGGGGTGCGCTCAAACCCCGGTCATGAGGTTGAGGGTATGAAAAAAGGCACATGATAAAAAAGGCACATGATAAAAAAGGCACACATATGAAAAAAGGGTTAAGGATATTTGGTACAGGTTTACAATGTTGCCATCCTAAACCATGCTAAAAACATAAAAAATTTCATAATGATCAGAATTTTATAAAATTTGGTCATCATACTCTTTAGTGCCAAATTTGACAATACAAATTTTTAAATATTTTTCTTCTGTACAGTTATCGAGCAAATGATCACTAAAGTTCACGTGTACAAGCATAGCGTTCAGGCATACATTCCGGGCATAAGAAATCTGCTTTAATGCGTAATTACTCGATAACTAGGCTGAGAAAATTTTGAAAAAACTTGTGTTTTCGTACTTGATGTTGAAGAACATTATCACCAAATTTAATCAATTTCTAATTTCTAATTATTTATACTTTTGTACCATGCATCGTTAAGTTGTATTTCCAATGGAAAAATTTCTGTAAACCACTGCCTCGAGTACATTTTTGATGAAATCTTAACAATCAAAAAATTCTTGGATAAACCACTTCCGGAACAATGAGAATGAGCGGTCGCTCCGTTGGACACATTTTTCAAATTGTTCTCGAGTGCTCGAAAATCATGCAGATCGGAGGAGATGATTGATTCGATGGTACGAGTTAATGGTCGCTGAGATTTATTTGACTGACCAGCCGAAGAGTTTGAGAATCCGATTTTTCTAAAGGCGAAAAAAACTGCTTCGTTTCATCGAAATATGCCAAAGTTTCGCTGGCTCCGTTACTATTCAAGCTCATCTACATTTTTTTCGTTATCTGTACACGGAACTGAGAATGGAGGCTGCACAAGGTTTTGGGGAAAACGGTTTTTCGTTTCTGAGCATCGCGAGAGACGTGAGAGAGTTGACTTTGGTACGAGGGTGGAGGAGGAAAAGCGTAGAGACGCCAAGTTTTCGCGTTAGCCAAGAGAAAGTTGAGCTTCTTTTCTCCAAACTTTTTCTTCGTGGTATCCTCGATTATGGGCTATATATTCGATTTCAGATGAAACTTTTATGTTTCGAGGCACATTATTTTATCATTTTTAACTAGCACTCATCGCGGGATAGCACGAGTCGAGGAAAGTTGTTGAATTTTAACGTCGCTTTATTATTGTTCTACGCTTTGTTTTTTCCCCTTCATTCTCGGAAGTGTAAATCATAATAATATCAAATATGAGCATTATTTATTTATATCAGTACGTTCTTCGATATTTTCACTACCCAAACGAACGGCGGCAGCTTGACTTTGAAGGCGATAACTTTTCTCTCCTCTCTTGTTGTATATCCTTGATTAAAAAGTCCATAGCTCGTTCGCCTGCCGAACTACATTTATCCCAACTGGAAATTTGATGGGAATGGGCACATTTAATTTGTCGATTCCTCGTGGGGCTAGTTTACTTTTTCTGAGAGCGATGATGAAAGTGAGCGAGGAGCTAAAGAAACAAAATAATGAAGAATGTGAGAAATGTGGATCGCAGAATTTCCTCTGCTTTTCCATCAACCTCGCCGACTTCTGTGCCTCTGATTCCGTTGCAATTTCGATCGCACAAAAGGAGAGATTTTCCATGAAAATGTGATACCTCCGGGAGGAGAAAATAATTCTGAACGCTTCGAATGTTTCAGCAAAATTCCAGAAATTGCGAAAAAATAATGAATTCCAGAAAAACAAATGCGGAGATATTAATATTTTCAAAACAGAGAAAAAACTCGACTCCCGAGGAGCGTTCGCTGATCAGCGTTTCCGATCCAACGGAGCTTCCGTCATACCAAGGATGTAAAAGCGGTTCGTACTAGTCAATGGGCAGTCTTTGACCATATTTTTTCTAAAAAATTACCACGGGCAATCATATGTAGCACAATGTTATTAAGAAATCTTGTAATGATTTTTTAATGGTAAATAATATTTAAGTTCATTTCATTACGAAAAGGACTCGATGTTGCAATGTGAAGAGTTTACGTCTGACAACATTCGACGTAGTAGTCAGTTAACAGCTGAGGTTAGAGCTTACCATAACGACAAAAAAGTTCCATAGAGCATTGTACAAATGTTTACATTTATAGGTTGTGCGAAGTTGACACAACTTCACGAGCTTACGAAATTCTGAGATTCCGTGAGCATTTGTCGTCTTTAACTTTATATTTTTAATTCAGATGTCCATTGACCCCCCTTTTTTTAACAAACTGTTAAGATCTTCAGGGTTCAATGCATATAATAGACGTTTTTTATGACTAACATGTGACATAAAAATACATCAAATTTTGAGTAATACGGACTCGAAGTCATTGTGGCTTTGTGTTCTTTTGACTAAAAATATTTCGATTGAACAGTCGTTAAGAGACCTTGAAATTTCACAGAGATTAAGTTTTAAGCTTGGACTATAATATACAAAAAAATTAGAGTGCCATCTCAAGTGGAGCCCAGTGCTTATACATCCTTAACCCTCTCGGAGCGTATGTTGCTTTTACGCAACACGCGCTTCCAGGCCCAATAAAACTGCATCGGTCAGTAAAGTCGGGGTTCTAACTGCCTATTTCCATCAAGCAAGGTTAGATTGCACCATAGATACTCCTGAACCAAGAGATAAACTGCTTTAACCCATCGAAATATCAATATGAAGTCGGCGTTTCATGTTGAGTTGGCGTTGTGTGAAAAGGTGCTTTATTTATCGCAAAGGAAAAGTTAGTACACATTTTTTTTTCGAACTCCAAACGTTATTTTCTTTCAAAGGGAAGCTAATATGATGTAGTTAAGGTATTCGGTGCTAGATTCATTACTAAATTTTCCTGATTGTGCTCCTCAAGGACCTGGTTCTGCGCGCAGCGAACATTAAAAAATTCATATTTCCCAACAAAAAAACTGAAATGTCACAATGGATTCGGAAACTAGAAAGTATTTTGAGATAAAATTATGAAGGGAATCATTTTCCGTCAACGGGAAATAGGTCTCGGTCTGAGAGGGTTAAAGCAGCGTTACGAGCCAAAGAATTCTATTTATCAGCGATGTTTAATTTTCTCAAAATTCGTTAAAGTTCACTCCCGAGAACTGGATCATTGAGGCCAGAAATTTCGTGTCTGCTAATTGGCTCTCGTAATCACGTTACTCGATCGTTTTCAGTCGCGTTGTGTGTGTTTTAGTACGGTATTCGAAAGTGTGTCACGTAAACAGGTCTTGACGCTGAGGACGCTGCACACGGAAGCACCGGGAGTGGATTTTCTGGATTTGCGTAGGGGCTGCTTCCGCGCGTAGGAAATATATGTATGGAGTTTATAAACATTGGGCATATGCACGTGAAACCTATATAGAGCTAGAGGCACGTCTAAAAACAGGTGCGCATCATAAGCGGCTGGCCGGGCCACTCTCACTTTATCACGAATACATAGGAGGCGCGTGTATATATAGCTGAATATGTATAGGCATGTGTCCGGAGCTTTAATACTTTAATCCCACGACAATGCAGAGCTTTGCGTCGTTGTACGGCTGAGTAGCCGGGCGCTATACGGGAAACTCGGTGTGTTCTAAATAACGCTTTTGCGAAGGAAAAGAGAAAGTAAAAGAAAAAGAAAAAAAGAGTGTGAGCGGGCAGCGTTGGTAAATGGGAGGCTGCAGATTAGATAGATACTGAGCGAGGAGCTTCTCATCAGCGGCGGACCCTGTGGATTGAAGCACTTTTTTCATTTGCTGAATTAACTAACCGACGATTTTCCTTATCCCGTCGCGAGTTTATCGTAATTGTATAATGTAGGATAATTGTCGTGTTATGTTGAAAAAAAATGAGGCGGTATCGAGTGGTCGGAGGAAAAACGTTCTTTCGTGTTTTTTGGTGGCTTCGGGGGGGGGGGGGGGGGGGGGGGTGATTTTGTGAGCGATCAGTTTTGATGGACTATTGAGGGTCGATGGGAATCGTTCGGTAGGTTAAATCGATGGTTGCGAAATCGTTACTACTTCGGAAGCTATGATTATCGGGTGTGCTACAACATTTGGGACGACTCGTTAATCACTGATTGGTTTGTAAAGGAACAAGTTTAATGAGGCTGAAATTCACGTTTAACCTTTGTTTATTGGATTTGTGATCTCTTAACGACAATAACGATCGAGGATTAAGGGGTCACGGCTGCCTACAGGGACGTCTATGCAGATAGCTTCGTCGGCTAGTCAGTTAAGTGGATTACGAAGAAAACCATTCTCGAAACTAAGCAAGTACGTGCACGTATAAATGTGGATGGAGCAGCACGAGTTATTCTGCAAAAGTGTGCAGAAGAGAAGCGCGAGGGCAAAACCGTTCGGAGTACACCGAGGATCGATTTTTCTTGGAAAACTCTCCGGTGCGCTCTCCTTATTCCAAGACGTTGACTTTGAGGTCCTCAGCAGGTATATCGAAAATCTCATTGGTTTTCTCTCGCGAAAGCGATTCACCGAAGCAAAGGGTTATTGCAAACTCGGTTTTCCCCGAGTCGTGTATAGTTTTCAATAGCACCTGCTCGTATATATATATATATTTATATAGAATATCGTGTTATCCCAGCCAAAAGTGCCAGGGTGAAATCTAGCTACGAGGAGATTCAGAGGGATCAGGAGCAGCAGCAGCAGAGAAGGAGGAAGAGAAAGAGGAGAAGCTGAATGAGCAGGAGGATGAGAGACCGTGGGAAAGCACCAATGCGATTCATATGATCCCCCTAGATATCACGGATATCGCAAAGCAAACTAACTCTCTGTTTCGTAATATCTGCGTTCCAAAATCGAGTCAAAGAGATATATTGAGGAGTATACACGAGGAGAGATACATTGCGGGGGAAATATGCAAGCAGAATCGTACGTATGGGAACCGCAATGTTATTGATTCGATGTGGATTTGCTTTTGCATCTGATAATGCATCAATTCACTGCCCACGAATGTTATAGTCCAAATCAACGGCGAACGATACATTTTCGGGGCTAATTCGTGTAATCGATTGGACGAATTAAATCGAATCAACTATTGTTATATCAGCGAGGAATTTGTAGAGCAATCATTGACCGAAAGGAATTGTGAATAGAACAGTAACAACGAAATAGTGAGTACCGTGGGCCAATTTGACAGATTTTTTCAAAGCACCGGATTCCTGATCCATCCTACGATCACGATCTTTCCACTCGATTAAACGAATCTCCGAAGTCGCGGGTTTTTTAGCGCGCTGTCACGAAGCAACAATTCGAAAGCGAGGATCATACTGCGGGATTCCGGACATCGCACAGGATTCACCAGCAAATTCCGTTTAGCATTTGTTCCTCGTATCTCCCGCGAGAAAGTAAGTGCTTCTCGGCTTTAATTGTCAGCCGCGGGAACCGTAATTAGTCGTACATACCAGTAACCGAGGTAGTGTACCCTAGAATTTGTATAGAGTCTCGAGTCCGGGCTTAATGTTCGTGGGTTATCGTTGCTCAACACAGCGAAAATGCACTTTTGAACAACGTGAAAAAAGGAACAATCTCGACGTGGCGCAGTATTATAGCTTGTAAAAAGTATCGCGCGCCACATTTTCCCTTGTATGTTTAAAGGCATGCACCACCTTCGGATATGTGTGCGTGCAGAAGCATAAAGAAGCAGCACGTATCCTCAATGTTTGAAGGGCAAAGCTATCTGGCCTCGAGCCTTGACGTTTTTGACGTAAAAGTGGAAAATCGTGATTTTCCGTTCTTTCTCCAAGCATCAAATTCTTTTACTACCAAATTCGCGGGACTCATTTTCCCGTAAAGCTCGCAAAAGCTCCACACCAGGTGGTCATTACAAAATAACAAAACATGAAAAATGAGGCGCTGGATAGAATTTTTCTAGAAAAACGAAATGCTGAAAATATGAATTTTTTAATAACCGACCTCAAGACCCAGGCATCGAATATCCATCTCGTAGAAAAGCGTTCGCTCTAAACCGTTTCCGTAGCATGGAGAACAACTAAATACAGAATTGCTCCGAGCGCTTGCATTCCAAGACGAATGACGAATTTCAATGTTGGAGTTACCCTGTCTAGGTATTTTCATTGGCGGAACACACAAACGCTGTTTCTCTTGGACACGAGGACAAAATGAAAAAGCGAGATCTCCCCGATTAGTGCGTAATTGAGCGGGTAAGGAGAGCGACTCTGTTAAAATGTCTACAGAGTAGGTAGTTTGCGTCAGTATTCTCGGCGATCTCCAGCAAGCAGTGAGTAGAAAAACGCAGTGAGTGAAACAATTTTTATGGCTGCGATGATAGGGAGTGGGCCCCTCTGTTTCTCAACGTTTGAAATTCCACGTTGGGGCCAGAAGGAGGAATGTTGATGGCAGTCGCAGCATTGGTACAATAATTAGAAGCGGTAAAAGTGTGTAAGTCTGCCAGTGAATTGCAGAATAAAATAGTCAGTCTCGTCGTTGTTTACCGTGCGAAAGGAATACGTGGAGCATAGGAGACAAAAAGATGGAAAGCAAGAGAGAGAGAGAGAGAGAGAGGGCAAGAAAAGCGCAGTGGTAAGCGAAAACACCGAGGTGGCAAAGAAGTGGGGATGTCTGGAGAGCTCAAACGTCAGTGCCCCCTAGCGGTAGCGTCGGTGTAGCCTTTTCACTCGCTCAAGCTCTCCAGCTCAACGTTACGCTTTGTCTTACTTCCGTTTTACTCCTTCGTCGTCGCCACGAAGCTCGGAAGTAGCCCGTGCATATTTGATGGCCTACGGGAAGAGCTACTAGCTGCTGCTGCTTCTACTCCATACAACCATCAACCCCCATCGCTTTCTCTCTGGTGCATCCTTTCAGTTGGCAAGTTTCCGGGTATTAGCATAGTAAACATGGATTTACGTTATGTCCGCTACTATCTCGTTCTACGAACTCTGGCTGTAGTCTCTGTCACGCTGGGAGAAAAGCAAGAGCAACTCCCAGCTACTGCGTCCCTACTGCGCGTCCTCCTACTGCTATAATGGTTACGCAGCACTGACGAGCCCTTCTATCCCGTTCCGGGTTTAGACGTTTACCTACTTCAAGCACTTAAGGCAAACTCTCTTTCCTTTGCATCATCCGTTTTTCTCCTGTTTTTCACTTTCGTTCTAGCTTAACAGTGTGTACTTGAGTTCTTTTACTTTCGTGCTTTTGTTTTTCAAGGAAAATTCGATCACGCACTTGCGCCACGGAACGAAAGTGCCATGGAAATATACGACGATCGCTCTCTAGGCTCGGAATCAGCCAACTCACTGATTTCATAAAAGGACGAGAGATTCCGGCGATTGTGAATTTATGAAAAGTTGAAAAAATTCTTTTTTAACTAGATTTTAATGACCAGCCTCGGGTTCTCTCTAATGCCCCGAGTCAGAATATCAGCACGGGCATTCGTAATATATTCATGTGCTTCCGTACAGTTTTTTCACCCATGTGACAATGAAATCCAGATTTATATTTGTTATATTTATAAAATGTGCATTCTCTATGGTTTACGAACATTTATTATTCAATTCAGCATGGTTGAGCCCTTAAATATGAGGAAAATGTACACTGTGCTTGGAAGAAGCATGATTCACACGAAAACTGTTTGCAATATTTATTAGAGCGCGAGTAACTGAATCATTTCGATCCAAAATGATTCTTTGCTCGAATATTTCGACGGCAAATGTTGCGTCTTGTGGAAGCATGAAAACTTGTCTCATGTGAAGTGCACGAAGAAAAAATTTTTCTGTGTTTCGAACCGATTCAATAACAAGGGAAGTCTAAAATTGGATTCTAAATAATCGATTTCGTGAACTCCTTAAAACGAAGTAATCGTAACAAAGTAATTGTGAAAACACGAGGTTTCCAATCTCCAGGGAAAAAGGATTTTGGGTGCAAAGATTTCTTCGCCTGGAGGAATAAGGCGAAGGGGTGAACAAAAAGTGCAGGTTCCGCGGATAACGAGACGATAAAGCTGAAGGTATTATGCAAATGGGATAACGCGATTAAAAGCTCAAGCCCATCGACGTATTCGCGAATTTCAGGGTCTTTTCGCGTGTTCGATAAGCAAGACACATTTCGGATAAAGATTCTTCGATATTGGATGTTTACCAAGGAGCCGGAAGTGAATAATATTGGGGAGTGCATTATGAAGGAAGATCCAATCAAGTTAAACCACGTTATTGAGTCATGGATTTTGCGGTTGGAGGTTCCAGTGCTTATCTACCTTCGATGCCGATGTAGCTAAAAATTTGGAATTTCGACAGCACGTCCGATAAACTACATTACTTTATGGGTAACAACGAGGAAAATGAAAAATGAGTAATGATTGGTTGATGGATGAGGGAGAGATAGGAAACTCTCAGGTGTATTGAAGTTCGCGCACCGACGTTGATCATTCTCGAAGCATTTTCGTAAAATATAGGAGCAGGAAGAAGGGCGGTTTCGATAGGGATGTAAGAGGCGTAGGGTGAACAAACTCTCGTTACCGCAAACATGCAGTTGAGTGCACTCGGGTGCGGTAGCTTCGAGGCCAAAGTACCAAAGTGTATACACGAAAGTTTTCCTCGTGCGTTTATATACCGCTCTTTCCTTTTTGCCTTTGTCTCTCAGCCTCTCCCTCTTTCTCTCTTGTTCTCTTACTCTTGGTTTTGCGGCGGGAAAACTTGGCGTTTCCGAGTAACTCACACTTTTGTTTTAATTTTAATCCGGGCTTGCCGCTTCATTCACTCGACGAAACTCCCAAATGTCCGAAGAAGGAGAAAATGTAACAGGAGTTATTCTCGAGACGGACCGTGTAATAAGATCGTGTGCGAGGAGTGAGTAAGAGAAATGCGTACTCGAAACGAGAAAGCAAACTTTTCAACTGAATTACTAAATAAATAAAATATTTACATCGTGATTAGTTCCCTTCTCGTAATTGGCAAAAGTTTTCGTAAATTTCTGTGTTTTTTTCTGCTCGGCTTTCAACACGGGGAACTAATGATGTAAAAATAGAAAACAAAGTTATAACTGTGATACCCCATTTCATGGCATTTGGCGGTTCGGCTGAAGCTTATTTGATTCTGCAAATGAGACTTTGTCGGAGATGTGCATGTTGCAGGTGAAGTTTGCCATGTGTGTACGTGCCGGTTAAAGTTGCGTGGGATTAAAAGCACCGTACCCGTGGTGGGCTTGTTTTCTCACGAGTTCCTCAAACACGAGAGAAGTGTATAGCACGAGCTTACGCAGAGCTGAGAATTTCGAATGTATTTTCTTAAAAAGTGTGCGAATAACTTGAGAATTTTCTCGGCCAGAAACGTTAGTTCCAGTCTTGAAGAATTTCTACCAAAAGGATTTTCATCTTTTCGGAATTTCCCATAAAAAGAGAATCGCTGGCCACGAAAGGCCGAGCAAAAGGAAAAGGAAAAGGTTTCCTCGTAGGTTGGTAAATATTTTTTTATTCATCGGATCCTTCCTTGAAGATCCTTTATTACAAAATGTCGAAGGTGCACCCATTGAATACCCAGGCGAATTTCTTTGACATCGCGACTGTGCGCCAGCAGCGAGGAGGCAGGGATATAAAAAGGGGAGAAATAAAAGCGAAAGAAACGGCAAGACGCGCGTCTGAATGACGGGCCAACCGAGACTTCCAAGACTCTGAATATAATGCAAGAGATACTCTTTATTTTATCTCTCGCTAGAGACTTTTTCCAATTATAAATGATTGCCCTACATCGAACGAGAGACCGAGGAAAGAGATTTCCGGTTCAGTCTCAGAGATGAGGTATACAACGATATTCGCTCAAATTTATTTCTCCTGCGTGAAACTTTGCGACAAATTAATCAAGCCGGAGCGCCGATTCGTCCTGAAACATTTGACTGGCTTACTTTTTTCCGGAATCCTCGGCTTGATTTTTAGCTCGAGCGCGAGAGCTAACTTTTTCCTCGATTAAATCATTATCTGGACTGAAGCAGAAGTGTGTTATGATAATCACTGGCGCTCGTTTTTTTTTTCCGTGGGCAATTGTACACCGGGAGATCTACGTCACTCTCGCTGCTCGAGGTATCCATTTCCCGTCAGTTCTCTAACGGAGTTACGGGTAGTTTAATACCGTATCCTTCGTTAGTGAAGTTGGCGATGGCGAGTGGTGTCTGCTGTGCGCGGAGCAACGAAGAGGGGACGAGAAGGACTGAGAGAAAAAGGGATTCGCAGAGTAGTAGAGAAAGCCCTGATCCTCTTTCGAGCGGTTGAACGCGGTGAGCCGGAAAGTTTCCTGAAAGCATTCTCTCGCTGTTCCCCCGACCGTTATAGATATAGATGTCTCTCTAAATACATACATCCGCGTCGTGTATATATTTATACATGTACATATAATGACGTGACAGTGTCTCAACTCTCCTGAAAAGTTTAACGCGTCCAAATCCACCAATGGGAAATGGGCTTGCACCATTAAGGAAAATTTCACAAATTTTTGGGATTCCAGCATTAAGGGTAATGAGAGAATTAGAGAGTGCTTGAAAATCGTCTGTGATTCGTTGTTGCGAATATAAATTTAATTTTGGGATTTCTGCAAGCCTTTGATCGACGGTTTTGGATTAAGGACGCATTTTTTGTTTTTCGTTAACTCGATAAACTCTGAAAAAAATCTGGCGCATTTCCATATCGGGCAGACTCTGTTTAATCGATGACGTTTAGAGTTATTTTCGACATTGCTCGCGTGAAAAAAGCGTCGCACAAGCCTCGACCTTTATGGCTCGATAAACTTTTCTCTCAAATTGTCGACAAAATGGCGAATTGGCTTTTACAGTACATCAGCCGACATTGGACCGGTTCGATATTGAAGTCGAGCGTGCAATGACGCTTCCCCGCGGCCGCACCGAAATAGAAGGAAAGGGAAATTCAAGGCCTTCTCTGAAACAGCGGACGAAAAGCAGGATAAAAAATATCGCTCGTTTTTTTATACTCGCGGTGAGAAAAACAACGGCCACCAGGCTTTCGCTTTTTTTCTTCGCTTCGACCTGACTCGACGCTCGAACAATTATTGCTCTCGACCCACTGACTCCCCGAATTTACCGAGCGAGATTTTCCGAGCGTGCCCTTTTTGTTTTATTTAACCGTCATAAAAAAAACGCCTTCGTCATTTTCTTTTGAGGTCGAATGAAACAGATTATCGATGTTGTTGCGGGCTTTAGAAACCCCGCCGCTGCGTCATAGCGAAGCTTTCAAAATAATCTTGAACCTCGACGCCTGATTTTCACGTTCAATTCGCAGTTAGAAACTCCAATCGTTCCATTAATGTATTTCTGAATTGCAATAAGGCGACGAAATGAATAAATTATGAAACGTTATTCTCCGAGGGAAAAATCGGCAACGCAATCCAGTTAATTCGTGCAATGAAATTCTTCCCTCAGACAAATGATTCACGAGAGTCGTTCGATATTCGCCCTCGCTCAATCTCGCTCCCCGAGCTACCCTCCGATTTCTCGTTCGTTCTTCGCAGCAGCGTGCACCGAGTGAATATCGCAGGCGATTTTCCTCATTCGTTTACTCGCGAATGTGCTCGTTTGCCACACACGAATTCACACGTGGCTCGAAGAATTTCTCGTTTAAAGGAAAATCATTTGTTTTGTTCCCGTCCGCGCTCGAAGCTGCTACGGAAAGAGGAGGATCATGCAGAGAGAGAGAGAGAGAGAGGATGCGAAAAAGGGAGGCGAAGTGACTGCTGTGGTATTGCAGTGAGCGCGTTTAAATTGTACTCGGCAGAGAAGCATTTGTTTGCAAGCAAGAAAACGATGATATCGAGTGCAATCGAATAAATGGAAATGCCACTTCAACGGCGCTCGAAAATTCCTGTTTTCAACGAGCTACAATTATCAATAAAATTTAATCTTGACCGGGAACCCATGCCTCGTTTACCCCCGAACCTTTCGTATGCAAGAGTTACGAACTGGAACATGCACCGCGGTAGCCGAATTGTTCGTTTCCACTTGATGGAAAAACAGGCATTTCCGTGTACGTCGGTGACGCACCAGTTTCAAAGTTACAAATCAATTTTGCCAGAAATAAACGTAGCATACGCTGCATAAATACATGAATTCGAATGTATACATTCCCGTAGACATTAGTATAGAGAGAAAACGATAGGAATAGCTGATGCGCGGGTGTGCCTCGGGGTATGATAACGCTCACATAGGGAGAGGCCAGCAAAAGAGAAGCTTGAAAAGAGAGAACGCGAGAGAAGAGCTCGCGGTCACAGAAGCAACGCTACTGCGGGCCGGTGTACGAACGCGAGCAGGAAATTTAATTAAGCTAAACGAAAATTAATTGTTGCAAAAACTGGTATGGAGGGGATGAGAAAATGAGAAACAGAGAGTTGGAGGAAACAGAGAAAACAGAGCTGGAGATAGAGAAGGGCGAAGGAGAGAGCGAAAATTACGAGGAAACTCGTTCCTTCGCAGTGGGAGCAGCAGCTAAGGGATGAAACTGACTATGAGAACTATTCATTTTCTCAAATGTCTCGTGACACGTTTTGCGAAATAATATACACCATGTACTTACTCGAAATGTACGTTCGTTCTCAGAATCCTAATTCGACTAAAATATGTCCCGTTAATATGGAACATTCCTGTGCACTCTGAACATTTTATTTCAATAAGAAACATCGATATTTTCATGGCTCCGATCATTAATTATTTGAGGAAACAAAACGCTGTTGCGTATTTCGAGTAAAGTATAATAACTCGACGAGGTATTTGAACCACGTCGAATTTCATTAAGAAAATGATGGGACTGAGAGCGATTTTATTTTTCAACAATAACAATATCGACAGTGGAAGAAAATAATTAAAACTGATGGAATGTGCTAATTAAATTTTATGCTGTAGATGGAAAAACCCACGAGCGTTGTTCCAATGATGGAAACAGCACAACAAACAATACACAAAAATATCAACGTATGCGAAAAGCAGAAGAAAATACGGTCAAAGGAAATTTGCGATTCCGCGGATAAGCGAATGAAAATAATGCCAAGAACGATGCGAACGGGCAAAGGAATACGAAGAGACTCAGAGAAGAGAACGGGGGAAATGTACGGCGCAAAGAAGAAATGATCCCGTTACGAGGTGACGATGGATCTGGATACGAGAGCATGCACTCATTCTCCAGCTTCACTCGTCGCTTTCCCTACAGAGTCTCCAGACATAAATGTATATACAGATACGGAGACGTGCACCTCGATATAGATATTTATAAAGGTTGCAACTTTTTCCATCTCGCTCTCGCTATCCCCGAGCCTCGTTAAGGAACCTTCGGGCAGAGTGCCCCATCGGGGTACTTTACAATCAGCAATTTAGCTCCGCTATACAACCGTTAAGGGTCTTAGTATCGCGGTGTGTGCGAACCTAGCGCGACAATTTTATCGGTTCTGCTTCGCGAAAAGCCCGACTGAGAACACCGTCCTCGTACTTTCCTATTTTATATATAGATTCACAGACATTCCGGCGTGTGTGCGTTTACCTTCGCGGGCACAAAGCATGGCAACACACATTGCTGCACGGACTTGTTGTGCCAGAGGTTAAGGGGGCTTGCCTTTTTCACCAAAACTACTTTCGTCCGCTCGGCTGCGTCTCGGTTCCTGGCCCTCTCCCCTCCGAGTCTGGCGTGTAACTTGGTCCCAAGACTGCAGTATTCCTTTCGTAGCGTACGGACCGAAGTGTAATCCTTTTTTCGAATCGCAGACTTGAGATTTCAATGGTTTTTTAACGATTTAGCTTGAGCTTGGTCAACATTTTTCAGTGAATTTGGGGCTTCGTGATTAGTCGTAGTATTCGGTGGTTTCTTCGATTTTAGAACTCCATCGAATCCAAGGATGTGGTACGTAAAGCCAAGGACTGTAGAAATCGATGATCCAAATACTCGAAATTAGCGAATGATGAGTCTTTCTGAGAGTTTGATTTTGTGATAAAATTTAAATTTCGAAGGTGCAGAAATAATCTCCTGTTTCCGTATATATTCGAATCTCAATCGTTGTTTTATTAGTGCATGCGAAATTGTGGCATTCGCACTGATCAGAGAGATGCGCAGCGAGGCGAAAAAAAGGCAAAGCGAAAGTTCTGTTGAGAAAAATTTGTGCTATCAATATTTTCTCTCGCGCTGTTCTTTCTCATTTTTCATCTGTATCTCGTCCTGGATATAAATAACCTCGAGAAGTAAATTCCATGTCTTTCTTTCTTTTTTTTTTTAATGTATAGATATACATTTGCATTCTCGAGAGCTTTGGAAACGAATGAAAGAAGGAAAAAATGTATGTACATTTATTAAACTCGCTTTTGATTTATTTCTCTCAATTTTTCGTCCAGAATTCGCGGTATTATTCGTGTACTTTTTACAAGTTAAACGTCGCATTTTCAACATTCTCTCGTGCGTATCAGGAATTGACAAAGCACGAACGAACAAGGGTGAAAAAACAGGGTAAAATAAAAGCATTCTTTGGCACTCATTCTCGTGGCGGTTGTTGTCGTCACAACGAAACAACTTTAAACTAGCTGTTGCGGTAAATGCGAGAAAACAATAAAAAAAAATGTGAAAGTTTTGCGAGAGGCAAACGGCGAAAAAGGGTAGGTGGGGAGTATCCTCGCAATCAAAACAGGTGGCGAAGCTTTCGAAGAGCGAGGTAAAACCAACGGAAACACCGATTCTGTTTCCTTCGTTTTTCTTTTTTATCCCTTTCTCCCTCTCGTTTTTCCTCGACTTTTTTGCTCCTCTCACACCCTAACAAATGCATACTCTTTGCGTTCTTCGCCCCGAAAAAATAAAATCAAAGCCGCTCAGGGGACTTGCAGCATGCAAATGGAAATAGTTTCCGTATACCCCGTTGCAGCGACTCGCTCTTCGTCCGAGCTTGCAAGCAAAAGTTGTGTAAATTGATTACTGAATTATTTATTGCCCGAGCTGCGGTGCTTCGGGACTCCGAACACTCTGCTCTTCTCTCTCACTCTTGCCTGCTCCTTCATTCCTTCGGCGGCGGTCATCATCAACATTCCTCATCTCTTCCCTCTTCTCCCCCCCCCCCTTGCCCCTGCTCTATCAATTCTTCGTCTCGTGCGAGTCTCGTTCCTGATTCCTGAATATCGATTATTCAGAGAAATCAAGTAGTATTTATTGTTGGCATACATTATTGAATAGCAATAAAGAGAGCGAAAGGGAAAATTTTCACATAATTAACTTTGTCTGTCAACGACACGAACACTTGGCTATTCGTACTTCAATTGTTTACTAATTTATGTGAACAACCCGAAATCGTCGCTGAAAAATCACGTGTCACAACTGCCGTAGGCTGCGTGTTCAAGTCTTCTGTTAGTTCCAATCAGCCGAATTACTAATATTTTCACTGGAAAGTACGATTCTCAATTTTGGTTCGTCGAGCTCATAATAGGTACGTTAAAAATAACAATTAATTTGAATCCATACTAAAAGCTGTACAAACGTAAATTCATTTCTGTCGAGGTTCATTACGAAGTGATATTGAAACGCCCTGGGAGTGTCTGTACGCCGAAAAATGAGCTTATCGACCGGCTCACGCCGGTAATAAACATCCGAAATTTCATGCCGCAGTTAAAACGATACATTAATGCTTCTAATACAGAGAGGTAATTATTGGAATGCTACAACACGTTGCGATATTACGATTAAATATTTATTCGGCGAATTAACGTCGCCGATCCCGAGCATCGAAACTATTTTGGGGAATGATAAATCTGCGGTGATATTCATACCGATTAGAAATAACGAGATTCTACTTTCGTCCACGTCCATGTAATTATGTTTCCGTCCACAATGGCAGATCGATTTCACGCTCGAATATTTTTTCAAATAAATATCAGTATCTCGTGTCCGGAATGAAGGGAATAATTGAAAATTCACAACAACAGCAAGTGGAAGCGGGAAAATTCATCGACGAAAGCTTCGACAATGGAAAAGCTTTTCGTTCTCTCCTCCACATTCCGTCACGAGGCGCGGGGTGACGCGTTAAAATTTTGACAATTTCGTTCCATTACTCTTTCAAAATGACTCGCCACTCAACATCCATAGTGGTCGTTATTATCGTGGATGGTTAAGTGTCTCATTTAGTTCGTTGCAACTGCCAAGCGTTTTCCTCTGTGCACTCAAGTATACGCGTAACTCACATAAACGTATAAACGTACATGTATCTAATACGTATTGATCGAGTTGCTTGCTGTTGAATCAAACTCGAATTGCAGTTGGGGCAGTTTCAGTTGCTCTTTTCCAGGGGGCTGCATCCAACATATTTCGCATATGCATATATGAGCTCATAAAAATAGCTGACATAAATGCACCCATACACGCGATACATTCGCTGTGTACGCAGAGAGTTCGGTGCTCGAAGGGCGAAAGCAACTTTCATCGTTATAATGCCAGTTACATATTTGGCTGACTAATTAAACCCTGCCGGACTACGTACGAAAATTTGAAACCTGCTTTGGTCGAATTGCATCACACCCGGTCACGTTCAAAGTGGAAAGGAGCCCGTCGAGAAGGGGGGAGCAGGAAAGTCCGAGGGAGAACGCCCTGAAGCCACAAGTGCAATGCCATGAGCCATGAGCCCCCCCCCCCCCTCTCTCTCTCTCTCTCTCTCTCTCTCTCTCTCTCTCTCTCTCTCTCTCTCTCTCTCTCTCTCTCTCCTGGCATATGCTTTACGCTTTGTAGCAAATAAGTTATAACGTGTACCTTGTGGCTCGAGAACTATCCAGATTGCATGTACATATTTATACTTCATGTTGGTATTTGGGTCTGTACGTGTCTGACGTTATCAAGTGGTCAATGACAGACGCTGACCATCTTGAAATACGTGGGCTGCATCAGCGTGCTGAGAAAAATTTTGTTGATCGAACGAAGTTCGTTTAGCTGGTCGGAAATACAGCGGATTCGATTGTTCTTTTGTAGAATCAACCAAATTATTTCCAATAAAATGAAGTTCGATAAACTACCGTTGTTGAATTAAAATAAAATTTATCACGCGCAGTGCAGCCATCGGACCTGGCGTGCTCGGAGGGCATGAAAGTTTTCGGGCTTTTCAAAATTGCATGTTCTTCCGACGTTAGCTCCTTCGAATTCGTTGGCTCGTTCATAAAGTCTTTAATTTCATTGTATTTTACGATATTGGGCTCCCCAGTGGATTACCGAATGGACGAGAATCGATTTCCTCGATCACCGAATACTCCATCGCAATGAATTTTTATGAAATTCAAGAATTTATCGCGTTAATAAGATTTCTTGTTAGTCCTGTAACGCGCGATTACACACGAGGAGATTTTGTAGCGTGGTTTGTTTATAGACACGAGATCTACGATGGGCTTTTCCTTCCTGGCGATTTGCCTTCGCCCGTCCGTGGTCCAGAAAAGATCCATTCTTCGGGGGCTGAGATTTTCGCGCAGTCGAAAAGCTCTACCGGTAGCGAACGCCGAGCTGGCAAGACAATAAAGAGCGTAAAATATTTTCCATTGTTTGAGAATATAGAGAAAAGGGAAACAAGAGAATGAAAAAAAATGGAAAGATCCATGCTCGGATATATTTATATACACATATTTGTTATGAGAAAGAACCGCGGAGACCGACTGCCCCAGCGTGTATACATGTATTAAGCATGTAGGTGTATTCAGGCAAACTCCCATTCGGCACTCCCGGTCCGTGCCACCCTCTCTTCTCCCCCTTTCTCTTTGGGTCTACCGAAACGCTCGAAATATTTAAATGCTCCAGCCATTTTATTTGCTAGCTCGAGTTGTCCCGTTCTTTTCATGCTTTCTATCTTTATACAGAGAAAGAAGAAGTGAAATGAGGAAAAAACGAAAAGGGGTGGAAGGAACGGCGCTGCATGCTATTGTGGATAAAGAAATGGTCCGGAGAATGGCCCGATAAAACGTGACAAACGTCTGGAGCCATTTTCATTTTAACTTTGTATATTTACTTGCATCGACTTCCATCCTAGAGTAGCGTAAATATGAACTGGTGTTCGAGCAGAGAAAAAAACACTGATCAGTTGCGAAAAGTATATCTTTATAAAGGTGCATCATCGTTCGATCCTTAAAGTCCTGTCTCCGAATAACTGCCTTATAAAATCGGCATCAAAGGGATCGATTTTTCTCGAGGATTCCTTTGAAACGAAAAGTCTAAAGAAGAATAACTGAAAGTATATGAAACGCCCAATCAATATTAACGAACATAATTCGTCTTTTTAAGGGTGCAGAAACGTCAGTCGTGAATTCATTAAACGTTAAATCCGCCTGCGGCGCATCCCATCTATTTTTTCCCCGGTAAATAATATTCGTAAAATAATTTATTACAAATGTCCTGTGTACGAAATATTTCAATCTGTGTACACATGAAAATTTATCAGCTGTGCTAGCCTGCGTATCCATAGCACCGACGAAGAAATCCATTTTCATTAGCGCTCGCGCTTCCATTATCCCGTGTGCAATTAATTAACCGTGGACCCAACGCGTCATCGGGGGAGACCCGGAAATAATCCAAGCTCTGCGCGCACCGATCGGACCTCCGTGACGAGACATTTTTATATTCAACACGCCCAGCACCATCAATGGGATTTACATATATTTGTAAAGTGTATGGACTTTGAGCTTTATACGTCGATACAGAATGTGTATCTCGCGAGGATTTTTCAAAGAGAAATTCGATCAGAGTGCTTTCCCTCCATTTTCTTCCGTTCGGTTCGTTCCCAGAGGCTCTTTTTTCAAAAACATATATACATTTTATATATCTATAGGGATTACAGAGTATATATAACAGCCGGGGGCCGTTACTTCGGCGAATTAAATCTTAAATTAATTGTCGGGCAAACTCTCGAGCCGCGACGATCTCGAGAGCCAAGAGGGATTTAAGATATATCCTCATCCTCTTTCTCTGTCTTTCTTCAACTCTGTCTCTATCTCTCTCTCTCTCTCACTCTCTCTCTTCCCTGAACACACTTTTGTATAGATATACATTGATCTATATCCCATCTGGTATAACCCAGAGCTAAAAGAAAGTTATGGGCACGGCGTGTACTTGAGAAATCTATTTAACTGGGTTAAATCTTTTACCAGATACCAAGATTTACTAGCACATTGTTCTCCAAAGCAAAAGGGAACGATAAAAGTACAGGTGAAGAAATACACGAGCGATTGGGTCAGCTTGACATTTGTGCAGACTTCAATGTATACACCGTTGAAAGCCCAACGAATTTACTTTCCGTAGCTCTCCGCTTTTTTTCGTTCTTCAAACTTCCTTAGCACTGAGAAGACGTTAAAAATTATATAAACTTTGCCCTTGGGTCATTCGAGCTCTGCTTTTTGTTTTTTTTTTTCAACTGCCTCACTGCTTTCTGTTAAGTTAATTGTTCCGAGGGTCCCAATTTCTGCAACGGATACTTCGTTAATTTTATCTTCAAGTCACTTTTGATGCGTTAACAACGTTTTTAATGAAAATAAATTGCTGATTTGACGTCAGCTCGTTGGGAAAAGTGAAATTGTATTTGGATCGAATGCTGTTCGCGATGAATCGATAGCGAATTTCAACTATAAAGTTCCCATCGTTCGGCTGCATGTAACAAAAGTGACGAATCCCGAGTACTTTCCTTTGTGACTGATGTTTTTATTTATTTCACCGTACCCGTAGAAATATAGGAAAAGGAATGAAAAATAAAAGAAACGTGAGATTCGTTAGAGGCGCGAAGAAAAATGTTGTACAGGTGCGCGCTGCCGGATTTTGCGTGGAGGGAACTGATACTGGGATCGCATTTTTGTCAGAGAGAAAAAGTCCATTGTCACCAGTTCCGTGTAATTGATAGAGGTCCCCCGCCCAGCCCAGCTCACCAGCCTCAATTTTTTTCAAATTCTTTTCCTCCCCCTCATCCTCCCTTTGCCGCTGTTCACTCGCTTTTTTACACATTCGGAAAACTGCTTGTGCAACTGGTCCGTCGATATATTGAAAATTTCGCCTGCTCTAGCTATCGCACACACATTTTTGTTTCCTCGTTATTGACAACGGCTTCTCTCGCGATGCCTTTTCGATGAATTTTCCACCGAAGTGACGAGTTCTGCCATCCCTGACAAATACTCTGATGTTTCAAATACGCTTGTACAAAAGTAAAAAAAAAAAAAAAACAAAAAAAAAACCCCAAACAGTCTGTTCGAACCTCTGTTTTCGACTGCATGCTTAGTGATATGGCTCAGTTTGTTTACGCCTCTGCTGGTCATTATGCGAGGAAACAAAAGTTCGACGCGGAATCCGTGCTCTCGATATATTCGTTGAATTTCGCAGCTTTGGTTTACCTGCTAATTTGGGTTTTACCCGAGAACATTCAGATTCTCCGATGCAAAGTTTTTTGCTTTTTTATTGTATAGAATTCGAGTCTCCCTTTTGAGTGGCATAATCGAAGCCTCTCGAGTCACCTTGGGCCCATGATAAAATACGTTCACCTCACCAGTTGAAAAAGGGCAGATAAAAATGACTTTACAGAATAGTGCAAATTGATATGCCTCGCCTTTTTTGTTTACAAACGATCGTTCTTTTTGTGTTTTTCGTTCGGGCGTTTTTTCACGAATGAATTGCGATGAGGTTTCCGCCGTTTCAATCCTTCCCGCAAGCTCAAAGTAATAACGTTTTTGAGGGTGCAACTGTTAATCGATACGCGGTAACGTGCACATATACAAAAGGATTTTTACGGTAGAGGCTCCGCTGCTTCATATCGGTCGTCGTCGAAGCGTGAAACGATTTTCTCGATATATGCGCATCCCGTTGAAACTCTCTCGATTGGCCTCGGTGCTTTTTCAAACTCCGACCTGGAATTCGCCGCGGCCGAGGTTAGTTTGAGGTTTCGATCGGATCGCGCGCGTACCCCCGGCCAAGGGCTTTATCGCTAATAGAAATTTTCAGCCGCGCGCTTCTTCCGTTCGTTTGTTCTCTCAAACTATCTTATCTGCCCGCCGGTATTTATTTATTTTTCGCCAAGCTTGTATCACAATCGTCGTTTACTAACCGTTCAATTGTTTGTTTCATCAATTGAAGTTTGTTTTTCTAGCTTGCTTAAATCGGTTTCTCGACATAACCGATTGCAAAAAAGCTTTGCCAGTTCGTTTCTGTCCCTCGCCGTTCTGGAAAGGCTGACAAAGTTTTTTTATAGCTGCTCAAACGGTGCCAAAAAATGTAACTTTTCGAATGTGCAACTATTTCTACCGCACCTGTAAAATAGCGAAAACTGCGGCTTGGAATTTGGAGTTTCAATAAATCATCGGATTCCTCTGCTCAGTGGAAATGATTATCTGTAAGATTGAATACTCTCATAAAATTGAGTATTATCCAGTTGAAAAGGTCTTTTGAATAGCCCGATATACAAACGGATAACTCGCTTTGTTTCCTCCATGAATCCCTTTGAATGTAGCTCATAACGAAACCTATTAGTTACAGGCGCTCGAGCTTTCCCGGATTTTTGCCCTAAATGCTCGATTCCCAGCTTCCATTTCCTGCCCTCGCCCTTTTCAGAGCCACCCCCAGTGTTCGACGCTCTCCTATTAACCCGAGCTTCTATCTGGTGCACCTCCAAATCTCTGGTGATCATGACGCACACCGCAACGAGCTTTTCGATCGACATCCATCGAGCAGCTCTCTCCCTCCGGCATTTTTTTTCTGCCAACCGCGAATCGCACTGCTCTCCTATTCCATCTTTGTTCCTCACTCGATGAGAGAATTAATTGCTTCGTGGCCAACCACGAGAGCAGCCGGATAAGCGCTGCTTTGTCCGTAATCATCACGGTAAGCCCTTCAATGAAATATCCGACGTGGTATGTGTGAGATAAATGACAACCCGAAACTTGCGTATTATGCACAATTGAAACCCTTCGCTCGTATATGAATTTAGGATCGTAAATATGTAAAAATATTTTACATAGCCGAAAACAACTTCCACATCGTTTGAACTTATTCAATATCCATGCGGAAACCAATCGACATTTCCACTTCGTTTTTACAGTTAATATTTACTAAAAATTTTTCACGTCGAAAGTGTTTGCGGTTCGAGATCAGCTGAATATTGATCAACGATTATCGGCTAATGGATTAAACAGCACTTTCAATCGAATCCAATTACAAATAAATGAGTTCATGACGGAGGGAATTTCATTTGGGAATATAAATTACGTCACAGTTATTTTAATCAATCGATCAGGATGCTGCAAAATCGCATCAATCTTTCATCAACGACTTTCGATGTCGATTGACCTACTTGAAACAAAAGTTGACATTTTGTCTCCTTGAAGTTTGATAGCCTCCTGAAAAGCACTCTTTGCAATTTCGATAATCGTTATTACGTAGTTCATTTATTTGCGAACAAAGTTTTGGCAACTGGTTGATTTGCATAGACGAAGAGTTCGATAGGAACCACGTTGAATTTCGTCGGCAGCAACTCAATATAATTAAGTCGTTTGTCTAAAAAGCTAGTACTTTTCATTCCGTATATCTCCAAGTTTTCTCGCTAATATCATATGCGATAACAATATTTGGGTGAAGAAGCTAAGGATCGTAAGGTTACTGGGAGAATTTCTTGGTGAAGAGCCTCAAGCGTTTCTCGAAGATAATCAAGCCTAATCCCCTTTGGCAACATCACCTCTTCCTCTCTCGTATCCGCATCATTCTGGAAGGCTCACTCCATAATATTGTTATCGAAGCTGGTACGTTCTCGGTGAAATTCGATTTATTGCTAAGTGGGCGATGTCAGATAGAGTCCTTTCTCAGATATAGTGTCGGGTAATTAACATTTTGTGAAATAATGTTGGATTATCAAGAGATTAATTCAACGTTTAGTGCAAGTGAGGCGAATTGATTGATGTATTCAGTAGAATTTCGTATGCTTAGATTAAAATAAACGTGATCACGAGCCAATCTCTGGACGATACGAAGATTAAAGCATTGGAAATACGGCAGAGTCGAACAACATTTGTTTTCACTTGCTCTCGTATAAATCCTTTCCATTGTTCACATATACACGTCGTTAAACGTAACATGCACCAATCGTGCTGTGATATCTCGAGAATTGGGTATCTCGATCTTTATGTCGAACATAAATCATTTCTCTGTTCATATTAATCTCTTATCCCATTGTTCGTTTATACGATCCGCACGTCACTAGAAATTTTGCTGAACATTCGTATACATACATTAGAATGGGTATAATACTGGTGGATGTGCATTTGTACAGGGTGTCCCACGACTGGTAGTCCTCCTGATCGTCTCAGGTTTGGGACCGGACGTTCAATCTCCGGATGTTCTCCTGCCGGCGAGTGGCACATTCACTAAAATTGACGACTGCACGCCACGTGGCGTAGAGCACTCTGTCAAAACGGTTAGCGATGGAGTAGATACGAATGGGATCAATCTTCTGCAGCGTAAAATTTCCTGCAAGAAAGTCATTGACATCGTTTTGTTATCTGCCGTAGTTCCAATGGTGGATCAGAAAAAGACCGTAAAATCTTGGCTCACGCACGAGCCTCAGGAAGCAGGTACTTTTACGAGGCGCTTTTAGCACCGAACTACTAAAGATATAAAAGACGTCCAGTGACTTTTTTCTAAGGGATTTGATGCTCTGCAAGACTGGTCCCAAGCAGCTCTGATTCTCTAACCGTTTTCGCGGCGAGGCTACTCAATGGCGTCCGGATGAATGGGTCTGTTCGAAGAATAAGAGCTCAACTGGAGATTTCGTTGTGAATTGCGCTGCGAATGACTCATCCGGATGGATCGAACTTTGGAGCTAATTCGGTGTTGAATTCGAGTAAACGGGGATGGCTATCGACGCGGTGAGACACCCTGTATATTTAAAGACGATGTTTGATTATATGCTCCAAGGCTTTAATACCGACATAAATATTCGAGCTCACCGCGACAAGAGTCCCGTGGGGAAACCGAGAAAGCGAGGTAGTGCTTGTGGGTAACAGACGAGCGTATATATGTTTATATGTATAAAGCAACACGGTAATTCCGACGGTTCATTTTGAGGACATCCATTACCGGCGGGAGCAACGGAGAAAGAAAGAGAGGACGATCGCGGTTTCTATTTCGTACCTTAAGCGTGCAACACGAGAAAGCAGCACTCTTGAACATTTACGTGAGTAAAGGAGAGTGAGAGAGGGAGGCTGAGAGAGAAGGGAAGATCGGATCTTACGACAGGGCTCGCGTGCCGTATATACCGGAGAACTTTCGGCACCGGAAGTACATTAGGGGGGGTTGCTTCGAGTCTTCTCGTTATCGCCCTGCATACATTCACCAAAAAGCCATCTTTTTCCTTCAAACATTTTCAAAGAGACACAGAGCTTTTTATCCGTCAGTCATTGACACACAGGCAGTTTATTTATATGCCACTCCGTTTTTCGTGTTTGAGAATTAAAGCTCCTACCTCAGTGACGCGGTTGGCCTTAATTTTACATATTTTTTATCATTGCACTTCAGAGAGCAGGCTCTGAAGAAAAGTAATTAAAAATAATTGTTCAGCAAAAATGGTCCCTGGAAGAGCAGCGATGAAAGGACATTGAGTATCAGAAACCCGAGCATTACAAACGCTTTGTTCAATTTTTTCGTTAAGCATCATTTTTGCGTGCTTGAAAAGAACGTCAGAGAATAAGAGACTCGAGATTATTTCGTCGGAACAATCTGAAAGGCAAATCAGTGTGATAGATCTCTGTTTTTCTCTCTCTACACCGAGAATAGAGAGTACGTTGGATCGTGGTCCAAGGCTCGTGATAAAAACCATGCTGGGTAAGGGTCCAGGGCGACATCGTCTCGTCCTCGGGACTATATTTATTAAGGGTTTCTTCAAGATGTTGGATTATGCGAAACGACGTCGTACGAGAGAGCAAGAGGGCCAGAGGTATCTTCGATATAATTTACCGGCCGCGGTACAACTTTTAATTTCCATAGAAACGCTTGGTGATGGTAGCACTTTCGGAGCATGAGCATCTTACTCGGTTTCACCTTTGGCTCCCTTGATACTGGCTCCGCATCACTGATGCGCTGTACCAAGCTCCGGCACACTCCCGTCCATCCCCTCCGCCCCAACCTTTATTCACGATGACTACGAAGGGAGCACGAGCGTAGAAATTCAAATTTCATCCGTTATCTAGTTGGCTGGCGTTCTCAACCGCGATATTAATTTTTTTTTTCTTTTGTTTTTTTTTTTTTTTTTTTTTTTTATTCACAAGTTTGAGTCTCGGGCGCGAGGAAAAGAGACGCCGCGAGGTCTTTCGTAGCTTTGAATACGTGGACATATCTATAGTACGGTGGTCTAGTGCAGCGCCTTAATTTTGTAGCATCTAAGAAAAGCGACTCCCACCCAGGAGCCTGAATGTTTATACATATCATGAAACGAATGAATATAATCTGTTTGAAAAGCGTAAAGAGTATGAAAATGACTCTGGCTTGAAGGAAGGAGGCAGCAAAAAGGAGCAGTGGCAACGAAGTAAAAAAATGCTGGAGCGAAAGCTCACGGGGTAAGAAAGCGGAGCTTGCGACGAAGGCCAGAAGAAAGCGAGCGCAGCTATATTTCGAGCAAAAGGTTCGTCTAGGGAAAAAGGACTTTAAGCGGATGGGGTTTTAAGACACTCAGCCCAGATCGTAGCCCGTTCAATTTTTTGTAGGCTACGCTCTTTCTCTGAAAGCGCGGTTAACGTAATTTTTTAAATGTTGCCTGTGCGCGACCTCGTAGAAAGTTCTGCCTGACCTTTTATTCTCTGTGAAAACAAAAGAGGCTCCGCATATGTATACAGTGCTTATGCACGCTTGCTGGCTTCAACAAAAAACTTTTACGTCGTGCGATTTGTCTTAATCTTTCGTTCAAGCCTCCACGCACTTTTATCCTTTCGTTGTACGAATCTACTCTCGTTTTAACGCAACGACGCGGCCTGTAAACGGCGAAATATTAATTCAACATCCACCGCCGCTCTGGTATTTTGTTTCGAACGATGCTTCGTTGGATTTCTCTACACAGATGAGTTTATTCGCATCCAAATAAAAAAGGTGTCTGTAACGATACGACTCCCTCAATTCATCCGACACATGCGATAAAGCAGAGACTTTCTGGCAAAAAGTTCAACCTCGTAAAGTGACTTAGCCCACTCAAGCCACCGTCTGAGCCACATACCCGTGAATCTATTTCTCTTATGCCGGTGCTTATTTCAGGTCGGGGCGGAGATGAGGGCAAAGGAAGATGGCGAGTCTGTGCTGGTACACGATAATGGGATAAGCCGTAAAATAGTCGAAACAGCCGCAGAGTTTTGTGATGTTTCGTAGCGCAACGTGGAAGGGAGACAGCGAGAGCGAGAGAGAAAAACGTTCGGGTTGGCCCCACGTTGACCAACGATACTCCGGCTGTTACAAATTCCGCGGGTCTCTCTCTCTCTCTCTCTCTCTCTCTCTCTCTCTCTCTCTCTTTCTTCTCTTTTAAGGCTGGATGCTGGGAAAGTTTTCTCCTGGGCTCTTGCTTTCGCCCATGGGAGAGATTCGACGACGACCACGAAAACCCAAGTTGGATAAGTCGGCGTCGTTGTTGTACGCTCGCCATTCTTACTCTCTTTCTCTTCACCTCGCTCTCTCTTCCGTTCACCTTGCTCGTTCCGTTTCGCTCTTCGTCCTCGCTCTTAGTTCCACTGCGGCCACAAAACATCGCATCCTCCTCTCACCCACATTGTGGTATATCAGAGTTAAGTCGGAATCAGTGTTTAGTGCTTTTAAATCAAGTCGTTTCGCCGTGCTGTTGCTGTTGGCTCTTTTTTCCCTGGGTGGCAGAGGAGAATTCCAAGGAGCCTTCGTTCCCCTGCTCCCCTATCGCTATATGCTTTTCATTCTCTTCTTTTTTCTCTCTTGCAGAACCTCGCCTTTTGCTCTTCGTGTATCGTCTACTCCGGTAACCCTCCTGAGCGAGGTCGCTCCGCTTTTTTCATTCTCCTCGCGTGCTTCCCTCCGCTCCTGACCTGAGCCAACATTTTCTGTCGCGGTTTAAACCTTTCATTCTATTTCTCTCTCTCTCTCTCTCTTTCGTCCCTTTATTCCGACTGTTATCCGTTTTTATTATTGTTTATTCGTTTGTCCTGGGACTTTTGGAGCCGTTGTTTCTAATACACAACTGACACATCTCATGCTCTTAAAACCATCTTCAATAAACTCCTATCCTCTTAACAGACACACGCACACTGAGTCTCGACCATATGTGGAAGTGTCGTGCCCATTTGGGAAGCGACGTTCTTATTCTTTTCCATTTTCATTGAAACTCCCTCGACGGAAACTACCTCGTTCGGTGAACCCACTGTCCCGACAGTGGGTTTCGTTACGACAACCGTGCTTTAGATTCTTAATGAAGGAAGGAGAAAAAAACGAATTTGCTCAGAAAAAATGCCTCTTACCGTCGAATATTCTTGCTGGAAAACTGAGAACGATGAATCCTCCCAAAATTAAACTACGTTCGCTAAGAAAAATCGAATTGATTTCGAATCGTTGAAACATTCACAAATTCCAAGTCACACTTTTCATTCGATCGATGATTGGAATACGAGTTATGAAAACGAGCAAATAACACGCGATTGCTTCGAAGCAGAATCGAGCCATTTGCGTTTATTAAAAACGTAGAGCAAATTAACGGATTCTGGTACAGGAAATTCTTGTTTTCCGTCCCTTATTTATCTGGAACAAATATTTACAATGCCCCGCGTGCAGCTGTGTTGTACTCTACTATAGACAAACGAGGGAAGCGCCAACAAACGAAAACATCATCGCTGGTGACAACGAGCTTTACATTTATTGTGAACGTCGACGTGCGAGATTTTGTATTTATTTATTTTTTTTTTACAATGTTACTTTCACCGTGTTATACATTTTTTTCCATTACAAAGACAAATGATAGAGCAAGGTGAAAATAAGAGAAAGCTTTTCATCTGACATGTTATAGTTTTCGACGCTAGAGCTGAATTGATACCATTTTTTTCCGATTCGACAAATATTCATTGCACCACGCGCATCCCCTATGGTCCACAGATACTCGTTATTACGTACCGATCAGCCGCTGATCAAGCGCAAACATTCAACGGAGAGGCATGCGGACACGTCTATGTATTTATGCACGCATCTTCGCTGAATGTTTCATTTCAACTTCGATGGTTCGACGATCATTATCGAATGCGCATTCGCGTCAAAATTTCTCAAGCTTTTTCACTCGAAACGCGATAAGAATAAAAGTCTGGATGAGGAATATTGTTCTTTGTGAAATATTGAAAAGAGTCTTTGCAGCATACAAGAATTATGAAAATTCGAGAGTTTATTATTTATAAAAAATAATGAAATAACACTTTTGCATGATTCGCGATTGTTTGAGTCGTAAAAGTATTGATCGATAGCCAGGAATTTAAGAAAACTGCAACTTAGTTGCAGCTCAAATTGGCAGCTCGTAAAGATGCGATGTTACTAAATACAGCATCGAAAGTTTGAAAGAGATTCCCGAGGAACTAACCAAGCTTCGCGGGGTGTATACATATATGAAGGTAGAAGAACGATCGACCCTAAATTTATAGGTTAAAGCACTTTCACGTAGCGTAGACTATAAACTCTCGTCAATGGGATATAAATTTCGTTGCGGGGAAGGAACGGAGATGCGACTGCGAGCCCGCGAGCGTGAAACTCCTTCCTCAACATGCTCCGATTTGCGTATGACCCCGTGTAAGAAAGTTTCGGTCAGACAGAGAGTGAGTAAGAGCCAGGAAGAGAAAGAGAGTGGGGGCGAAATTTTCCAGCACTCGATCTCGGACTCAATTTGCGATCGTTCCGGTTTAACGCAGCTTCGCATTCGATATGACGACCTTAAGCCACATGACTTTCAATCTTCAGCTGTCCATAATCGAAATAAATGTTGCCAGTCAAAGGAAGCCATGACTACAAAAATTCCTTTTTTTACATCATCGCTCTGGGCCCAGTGGGAAAAGAAAGAAAGTCATTCCCCCCCCCAGCATAAGAAGAAAACTACTTCCCCAGCCTGCACAAGATTCACAAATGATTATGTTTCAGCGAAAATTTTTATTAGCGATGCTAATTGTATTAAAGCAACGCATAAATTGTGTTTTTTTTAAGCATAAAATGGGATTATGAGTGTTGGCTGAGCGGCCTGATCAATTGCAGCTTCCACTAGCTCCATATATCGCGGTGATCCCCTCCGTGTTCTTGGAGGTACGTGCTGCATTTCTCCCTCGCCTAAATGGCTACGTGTCCCGATGGGGTTTCTACACATTACGTGAAACTCGTGGGTTGTCATGCTCAAATGAAAAATTCCAAGCCTGCAATTTGTCACAGTAAAGCCGAGTTCCATGCCAGCGAGTATTATTGTTTATTTTCACGAAACATGCGTCTGCTCTACATATCTGTATAGCGACACATTCGTATGTATCATGTGAGGGTACGAGTTATGTGCAACGAAACGTGGACAACGTTTTCAGTTGGGAAAGAAGAAAAAAAGAAATATTAAGAGGAAAGGGAATGCTGGCTCGAGAACAATTGAAGGGCTCCTTTATGGGAGGGATAAGGCACCTTATTTGTATTCATGGTCGGACATCAACGATCTCGACGATGCGTACATAAGTATGAATTCGGCGTGAATGTGATCAGCTGCGAAACAGCATTGAACCGAGGTGAGTGAGCAATTAAACAAATGCGCGACGTACCGAGCCCTTTGATTTCATTATTTCTTCTCTCGTGCCTCGCGAAAGGTCCGAGACTCGGATTTATTAACGAGCTTGCTCGGTGACCTACGCTAAATCTTCTCATCACGTTGTTGCTACCTCCTCGTCCTCGGTAGATGGATGTCACGGCAATAGGAACAACTATAGTTAGAAGTCAGAATATGGAGTAAAGGGTGTGAGGTTACTAGACGAAATAGAGCATCGGGTTAACTGAGCAAATACATTTGCATACATAGAGCCACCCACTAAGGTTTCCATTAACTTTGGTAGAAGGGAACTCAAGCCCAAGCCACAGGCAGCCAAGTCGGACTATGAAGACCCCCGAAGATGGTACATACTTTTGAGACCCGGCTCTCCGCCCCGGGGACTGTACCCGCTGTGCTCTGTGGAGCGCTCGCCCTCTCGCACATTCACTCCGCCATCCTATCAACACGCTCGGACGCGACAATCCCTCGAGGCATCCGCCCCACAGAATTCGTTAATACGTTGAGTGGCTCTAGCTCTTGCCTGTGGCCTTCCTCGTATCTTTTATAGTATGCGCGGCTCGCTCGCACTCAAGCTTTATCAGAGAGCACGAAGTTGGTCCTGTTCACGAGATGTTTCTGGCAAAGCATAATTGAACCGCTTTTTCCGTTACGTTCCGTGGAATGTTTCATTACACTCTGGGATTCTATTCACTCCGATTGACGACATATCAGTCGACATTGCGCCCCGTTCAACCGCTGACAAAGTCAAAAGAGACATTTCCTTGATACAAAACGTTTTGTGGTAAGGGACGAACGAACTCCCCTCGAAGTTTCATCAGCGGCGGAGCATGGGGGAGCCCTGGAACTCGAACTCTTGAACGATCCTTAATACGAATTTATTTTCAAGCAAAATTCATCAGCGAGCCAAAATCACATAGGATTTACTTTATCCACGAAAACAAACTCATCATTAATGCTCCGACCGTGGTTTTCCACACAATTCAACAGAAGGAACGGAAATTCAGAAGATCAAAGCTGATATTCGACTATTGACGGAAGACGACGAGACAAAATGACAGAGGAAAGGTGATTTTATCAAGATAGAGTTTTGCCTCCTCGTTCGATTCTTTTGTCGTCGTCGTGGCCGACTCGCAATCTCTCTTCTCGTATACTCTGCACAGATGTGCGGGGAAAACAGTGAAGAAAAGTTTCGCAAGGAGGCAAACAATCTACGTCATCTCGTCGCCGTTGAAATCACGCTCCGGCCTTTGTCGTTTCACTAACAGCGAGCTAGTCGATAAGTCTGCTCAGGGCGACCCGACCTTTGTATCGTTCCAACGTCGCCTCCTTATTCCAGAGGCCTTATTGTCAGCATCCTTTTTCGCACAGCACTTTCCAATCCCTCAGCGATTGCGCACCATCTCGTCCGTCGAGCGACGATCAATTTCCGGTCAATCCTACCCGATGTATTTGTCCACCATCTGCTCCACTATGATTCAAGGCGAATCCTTCGATCGCTGCTGGTGCAAAATCTTTCCTGGTTATTCGATTCTACCGACTACGGGTAACGACCGGATGTCGTCATCATCTCGGAACTGTCGGAAGAGATTTTCATGCTTATCGATCCGGAATGACGACAATATCGGAAACCGAATCGTGTCAATATTTTTAGTGCTCAACATCGTTTTCCAAAGTTCTAAATTCATAACAAGCTTGTGAGCAGGTTCTTTGATTTTTTAAAAATCTCCGATGTTGATCGACGTCGCTGATTTCGTCCTCCCGTATTAAACTCCCATTTGCCAAGCATCTGATTCGGTGATGAATGCTTCCGGCGTGTTTGTGATCGCAGAGCAATAAAATTCATGGCTGGTAGAAAAGTTTGCTGGTAGCAGGATCGATTGGAAACTTTGATTCTTCGTACTAGTGTGCCCCTTCGCAGTTGGAATTTCCTTCTCGTTTCACCCTTTTACTGCGTATGGACGCAATCTGGAGGTTGTCGGTGAACGAACAATCCACTGGATCCCAAAGTCTCTTTCGCAGTTACATTCAGATCCTCCAGGGGACAACTTTGCTGAAATCCTCTTCGGAGAAATGCTGCTTGTGTCTTGCTGGAAAGAGAGCTATTGTCCATAAATCGAGGAGAGACTTTTCACGATTTTGAGCTTTCTTTCCTTCTTTCAACTTTCTTTGCTTTACTTCTCTCTCTCTCTCTCTCTCTCTTTTTACTCATTCGCTTATATTTACTATATTACGCTTGTTTTTACTTAGTTTTACGTAGTTTTTTTACTTAGTTAAGTTTAGATACGTATTAGTCTAATGAGCTATGTTATTTTTAAGTTAGGCTGTTATGCATTATGCTAGAATATGTTACTTTTAATCTTCATTTTATTTTATTATTTACTTTTGACTTAATTCCTTCTTCGTGTTATTTTTATTTTATGCTTTTGTATTCTTGTACCTTGTGCCCCATAGCTTTGCTAGGGCATAAATAAACCTATCAATCAATCAATCAATCTCTCTCTCTCTCTGCATGGGTCATTCTACTTCGGTGTGTCCATGAACAGAGTGGAATAACACGAATACGTGGATGATCTTTCAAGTCTACAAACAAACATGTAACGAGCAGTGTATAGCTCATTCTTCACTGTTAGTAACTCACTGGTAAAAACTTTTTGTGTTGCACTTGAAGAGTCAGAAATTTCATGACAAGCAGTCATCAAAATCCGCCTCATGTGTGGTCTTGAAAATAATCAGGGGAGATTCATCGATGAGATTGGAAACTCAGGATTATTTTAAAGATTGAAAGAAACGTCACGAAAGTGTCGATGAAACTTCCGTCTTACGGGACCTAAAAGAGAGAGAGGAGAGAGTGAGTGTATTTTAGGAAAACGAACATTTATCAGGAACTTCTTCCACTACCGCCTTAGCAGATTCAGACACTTTGTGCAAGGGGATAATGACATCAAGTTTTGGGAAAAAGGCAGAAGAGTGATTGGAGCATTATCAAGCAAGCAAGGGAGAGTAATAACTCTGACGAGCCAATTTTTTTCCTCTCGAGCGTAGTTCTGACGCAGCAGATTTTTCTTCGTGTGCTGTGGGGGAGGAAACTTTGGACGGTCCATCGTTCCTCATACAAAAAACTTCGATGTGTCGTGAGCAAAGGCGAAAGCCGGCGATGTCATGATTTTGGCAAATGAGGACGTTGAATGGGATGAGCTAAAAACGAATCAGACGCGAATGAATTGCTCGTTGATAAATACCGCGAGCCTTTATTAGTGTGACAGGTTATTAAAGTATTACATTCGCATGGTCGTATTTTTTGGTGGCGTAAACCGGGCCACTCGAAATTTGAATTGATTCCTAACCTCTTAGAAGTCGCGGTTATATAGGGAAAGCTTTTGAATAACTCTTTTAAGCATTCGGTAACCCTTCTCAGTTATTTGTAGAATATTTGGGTTCGTGAAAGGAATACCTTAAATTTGATTCATTAACATCAATACGATTCGCATTACTTCGAGCCAGTACCAATTACAATGATTTTTATACTGCAAAACAAAACTGACCTCATAAACTACGGTCGATAAAGGTCCTTTTATACTTTCGTTAGTCTCAACAGTCAAAGACGATAAGGCCGCAAAGTAATAATGCGGACTAAACCGCTTTGACGCTACTCCACAAACGGATTATTATTACCTTCAAACTACCTTTCGTGCGAACAGTATAGAAATCCTTGGCAAAATCTACTGAGCTACTGTAACTGGCAGGCAGCTTATAAAAGACGAAAAGGGGGGGGGGGGGGGGGGAGAGAGAGAGACGACTGGAAAGCGTGTCAGAGAGTGAAACTTGCAGTGAAGTTGTTAGGTGTTTCAAGGCTCATATATGAGTGCATATTCGGGTAAAATAGTGGCTATATATACATAATTCTAAAATGAATCCTCTTGAGTCTAGATTACCTAAATTTTCCTGTAATCATCGAAGCGGACATTCGCGTTGCTGTTTTCGAAATGTTCGGTGAGCACGAGAGAACAGAGAGAAACGAGGAGAGGGTGGAAGCAGGATACAGACAACGGGGCACAGAAATCGAGCTGGAAGTTCCGCAGATTCGAAGCTTAGACACAACACACACACACACACGCACACACATAGACGCACACGTAGATAAAGCAGCGTATCCTCATCCAGCATAGACAAACCGCAGGGGAGAGATCTCACATTGGATATCATGCCTCATATAATCCACGATTCCTATACGCAAAGCTATATATAAACAGGGTGTGGCTAAGGGCCATTTGTTTTAGTGGATCTAATGCTTATTGGCATAATGTAATTTCGATGCTGCTACGGATATTCCTCTGAAGCATGAAAATTTGTTCAACGTGGGCGTTAAGCCGTAAATCCCCTATTAAATTAAACTCTCAAACCGCGCGGCTTTAATTTTCGTTTATTCGGGTTAAATGTTTTTCGGATGATAAATCATTGAGCATTATAGAAAAATGATGAGTATTTTGGCAACGATGATGAATGGTTAGGCATGAAAAAGGTATCGAATTGCTGAATTTGTTTATGCAGGGAATTTATGAAAGTTCGTAGTCATTGGGGACTGGACTTCAGCACATATTTAGACTTCATACGTCACAATGGAAATAGATGTTCGATATTTTCGTGAGTACTTGCGATAAGAGACCATGTAACAGCGGTATTTTTTCGCCAAAAGGAGATTCGTACACGAAGAAGCAATAACCCGAGGTTATCCTCATTAACTGGTTGGTCGATACGAAATTCGGTTTTTCGCTTGACAAAATCTCTTTCAACGTTGGTCTCGCACCGCTTGGCGCGATTTCACCGTACGCATTTGCTGTATCATGCAACTCAACGTTCACTGGAAATTCCGCGAGGAAATTTCGGCGGCTGCACACGAGATATTTCTTCGCTCGGTGCACTCCATGAGCGGGGAACGAGAAAATGTAGTTCACCGACGGATCCTGCTGGTAGCGTAGAAATTCTCTCTCTCTCTCTCTCTCTCTCTCTCTCTCTCTGGCTCCTCCCGTTTCTTCGTGAAAAGAGTCACTGGAGTCCCTCAAGAGACATAGTGGACTGAACAAAATGGGCACGTACTCGTGTGTTGAAGGGAGACCAAAAAGGGAGAGAGAAAGATGCTAGGAGAAGAGTCACGTTGTGCACGTTGTGGCACATGGCAGTGAACTAAAGTTGGCGCCGCGGATTTACCCGCCGCCTTTTCGCAGTGAGCTGACGGAAAATTCGTAGCGAAAGAGAACTAGAGAGAAAGAGAGAAATTGAGAGAAAAAAGAGGAGGGGGGGGGGGGGGGGGGGGGGCTCGGCCAGTGAGAATCTGCCGGAGTATTCTCGCAACGCAATCCTGGCGTCACGACACCGAAACGCTCGTTGTGGTAGATTGTATAAGCATACCCACCACATGTGCAGTGGAACGAAAAAATTTCGTCTGCATCCTCGCCTCGAATGGAACTTTTTGTCCCGCGGTCATATTTTTCCTTCCACTTTCGATTGTTTCACAGTCTTCACCGTGATTACCGAGATTATTGAATTTTTAAGGTACTCGTCATGGACCAGACACAATTTATCGTGATTACAATGAATCCACTGACCAAGACTCGAGATTACCGGATGAATTATTATCTTCGTCGTTTTCCACGTCTGTACTCGAATCTTCACATATCGCTACAGCATCCCTTCATCTTATGACTGAAAACGTGATTTATCGATGCGGAGGTATACAATGCAGAAATAAAACTGAATGAAAGAATGCCGGGGGATCTGGATGAATATTTTGACGTGAATGGAACAGATTGAAAGCTGAATTCAAAACGAAAAAAAAAAAAAAAAAAAAAACGAATTCTGCCTTCATTCTCGCTTTGTGAAGTCTGACCGCTGGCCAGCTACTGTTTCCATGTTCGCCAATGGATTATTGTGTTATTTCATACTGCTATGAAAAAAGCCCTCGCCCTGAGTGAAAATGGAAAAATTCTGAGCAAATGTAGAAAAAGTTTTTCGCTAAAATAGTTAGATCCGGAATGCGAATGAAAACAAAAATGCAATCGTTCTCACCCTTCCTTCTTCGCGAGTACCTCGAGCTCCTAAAAAAAGTTCAGCGCACTCTCGCAACGCTGGCACACAATGGGAGAAATTCATTCGCTAGTAAAAAAGCAGTGGATATACGTTATACCAAAAATTGAAAAATAAAAATTTTGTGCTTTCTTTTTTTTCGAGAAACCATAAATCCCGCGTTGCCTGTCTTCTTTTCATATGGAAATTTTTTGAAAATGTACAAAGGTGTTCGACCGTAGAGTATTATCCTGCCGTGGACTGCTCCGTGGCTTTCTTTTCGTACACTTTTTCATTCTTCCCTCGGTGTCTCGCCCATCTCCCCCCAAGCTCTTTACATCAAACCTAAATACGGACGTGGCCTCCCTTTTTTGGTTCCGTAGGCTCCACTTGTTACATTGGTCCTCACAGTCAAAAACGAATTTTGTCTTTTTCTTTCTAAACTCGAATCTGGAAAGAAATAATCAAACTTATTTATATTTCATATACCAAAGCGTACGTAGATTCCGGTTTTCCCATAATGCCCATTAGTTTTGCCACCCCTCCCTGATCCACTCCACCCCCACAGCTCAGGGCTCGTTTCCTCGTTTCCTGCAGCGTGCTTTTTATTTCCACTTAAGAGCTATTCATATTTAAAGCTGTATCCGCTCGTCGGCTAAGGATTTACCACGCTATGAGAGCCTCGCGCCAACCCCGACCAATCCTCCCTCGCGTATTCTCCAGCTCTCTAAAGCATGTAAAGCAGTAACCGCAGCATTGGAGAAGCGAATCAGAGGGAGACGGAGAAAAAGAGCTGGCGAGGAATATGCTTTTGAATTATGAAATAAAGTGTACGAGCATTGAATGGCCTCTGTATTAGTGAGGGGTTCAAAAGTGTTTCCGGGCTGCGAGTTTGTTTTTTTCCACCAAATTATTTTTTCAAGCCACGCTTTACAGACAGCTCTCTACAAATGTCGACCGATCACTGGAGCATGAGGATTTTCTAAACGAGCTTCATATTCCCAGTATTAGAGAAGGAAGAACGTGGAAAAATGTGGAGTGAGTTGTGAACAGAAGGATTAATGAAGCCACCGAATTCAGAGCTGCGAGGTTTCAAATTTTTTTAAATGGTTTTTCCAGAAGTTCTTTAAAACGAATGGGTCATTTCTTAATGATCATTAAAATTTCTGTACATTAATAGAAATAGGGAGTGTCATTTTACAGTTTCGATCAACGAATTCGTTGCTTCACCATTAAATTCTCAGGTATTGAGCTGAGTACGGCTAACGAGGAAGGGGTGATTCGTTATCATATTGTGAGAAGTAAAATTTTAACGAACGCACACAGAGTATTTTTCGAAAGGAAAAATATTTCAATTTTTTTTATTTTTATTTTTACGACGAGCTGCCAATTCCATCGAGAAATACATGGCGAGTTCCCATTATTTTTAACGAACTGAAAACGATATTCGTTTATTATTGTTCACCGGAATCATTTTATTCTCTTTGCTTTTATTTTAACGTCATTGATTGTATTATATTTTCTGGGATAATCGGGTTAAAAACGTTTGAAATTCACAAGGAAATAATGAACGAGTTTATTAATTTAAAATTTAATTTAACATAATCTTATCCATATGGTTTCCGGGATGACTAGGCACAGTCAAAAGTAAAAAAAATAACCACGTCAAAGCTTTCGGAATGCACAAAAAAATGTTTGCGTCCGCTGAGACAAATGACGCGCGTGCATTTTTGACAGTGCAGAAATGTTATACTTTCGGTACTGAAATTCGTGCAAAAAGTGCGTACTTTTGATCTTGGTGTAAAGAAAATAGGACTTTTCATTGACTTTCTAAGCCACGTGATCACCCGAACCCAGTGCGGTGAAAAGAAATTGTTTTGGAAAATATCGAAACGAACTGTCGTCCACCACCGAATACTCTATTTCGTTTTCGCACTGATAATATAATCAATTAAATATTCTGGCTAATCGATATCGGTGTTGGTTGGTGTTAAACAAGAGCAAATTGTCGGCGTAGCTATGCTGTTCGGTGGTGTGGCTGATGGTAAACTATTCGGTCGCACTGGTACGTATTTATGAGGAGGGGGGAGGAGGATGGTGAAAACTTTGCTTGAGTGCGAACGTCAGGTCTCTTGGCTAAGTTCCCAAATTTCAGTACGCAATTCCATTACGTGTCGGGCCGCGAATAGAACGGTTTTTCACACGCCATGCAGCCCCACAGGACTTTGATTAACAAAGTGTACCCGGAGCGCCGTACCCAGAGAGAACGCCAGCGTGAAAGCGATAGAGTTTTCCAGCGAAAAGACAGGGCACGAGAGAGAAAGAAAGAGTTAGGAAGAGTGAGAGGAGAGAAATGGGGCGGGGGGGGGGGGGGGGGGGAAATGGAGACCGAATGAGCAGCACAAGCCTGAAGAGCTTTCTGGGCTAGCTGGCATTGAATGGAACTCTGCCAGTTTTCGCGTTCGCGAATTACCTGCTCGCTGGATCTTTTGTCGTCCCTAAGAGAAAGAGAGGACTGCGTTTGCTGATCTTAAACAATTCCCTGCCAGTTTCTCTCCTCTCTTTCCAAGTTGCATTTACCCAAAGTTCTCTCCATCACAAGCACACGGGCACACACGCATGTACAAATGTGATACAAAAAATAGAGTGGTCTGTTACAGTCGCTTTATTTCTCTAAGCATTGACGTCGCACTGCTCTCGTTTTCTTTTCTTTTTGGCGTTTCAGAGAAAAATGAGAAGGGCTTAGAGGCAGGGATGGGGTGAAAGGAGGTGAAAAACAAATAGATTTCACTTGAACGCTGAGAGGAAAAACGAAAAAGCCGCCCGAACATCTTATTTACCGGAGGCAAATCCCTGCGTGGCAATTTGCCCCGAACTACGCAGTCTGACCAAGAATGGTTTGTACCACTTCGAGGGGTGAAAAACTGTCTCCATGGGAAAAGATTTGGCAGTACGGTGTCGAAGGGTCCGGAAAAAACCGCGAAACACACTCACATTTGCCAACGGAATGGCTCGTCTAACGCAAACTTATTGCTAGCTCTATGGCTCGGGTTCTCGCTGGTGGAAATCAAATTGCCGAAAATGTGCTCGCAACTCGATCAATTTAGCCGTCGAATCACGAGAGAATAATACGCAAGAAAGAAAAAAATAAAAATCGTAAAAAAGCAAACGAAGAAAAACACATCGGAAAAGCTCGTAAAGAAGAACCAAATAAAACGATATACCGCGTGTGTGCAACTATGAAAAAAGACGCTTTTGGCACTCCATACAATGCTAGGAGAGAGTGACTTGAAACAGCGAACTTTGCCCTCTGGCAAAACGAACTGCGAAACGCCAAAGAGGGTTGGGAGATGAAAGGGGACTTCAAACTGAGAACCGAATGGAAGTGAGTGAGAGCGAGAGCGAGAGAGCAAGAGAAAAAGGGCGAGAAAAATTTATTCTCGCACTTTCGTGCTGCCGCCACGATGTCGCGAGGGATAAAACCGCGAAAAGTTTTTCCGGCGAATATGTGCAAATCGAGAAACGAAAGCATCTATGTATGTATCTGTACGTCTAGGACGCGTACAGATCTAACTGAAGAAAGGAAGAAAGATTAGAGCCATTTAAAGAAAGCTGATTTTCCTTGGGCGATAGTCATCCAGGATCAAGCCAACCTACGTACAGTTACGTGTGAGAAAACTTTTCGACGATACTTTTACATCGTGCAATCTTCGTTTTCAACGGTATGCACCACCGTATGCACCTGTGCACTGATTTTCGGTTGAGGGATTTTTCAAAGTAGTCTAATTAGTGGAGAGCTGCTAAGGGAAAAATGAAATTACCGCATAAAATGAAAAAGCTTTTTAAACTTTTCCTGTTACTTTAATCATTTTGTGAATAATAATTATCTAGAGACGATCTATCTTACGTGCAGAGATTAAAAGCCAGGAACGTTTGAAGGGTTGATCCTTACTTCAAAAACGTCCAACCAAGTCGAACGACTTTTGTTTGAATTTCTTTCTGAAAAGAATTCGAAAATAGGAGTATCCAGCTGGACAAACTCATCACACAAGACACGGGAACCGGAGGTAAGGGCGAGTGAGTTGTGAACGAGAAAAAGAGGTTCCACATCGCTTCTTTACTCATTGTCAGCTTACAGGCAACTCTTCCGTTATTGGTACGATGCTAGGAAAGGGGGAAGTGCGGAGGATGGAAAAATTTGATCGCGAACGACGATTCCCTCGAGATCGTTTCCATTCCTCGGTCTTCTATATTGCTCACCCTTTTCACCATGACACGAATTTGTAACTGTTCTCTCCGCGATGCTGGCCTGCTATTTATGGCAGTTGCGACAAAAAGTCCAGGCGTGCCACCGCACCAAAGCGCTCGAAGAGAGAGAGAGAGAGTGAGAGAGAAACGGAAATGGAAATAAGGGAGAAAAAACAGAAAGAGGGAGAGAAAGAGCCAAAACTATATTGCGGCTTCATGCTTCCTGGCAAGGATGTTTAAACTCGAGATTGGAGATTGTCAAGCCGCGTTAGTCTCACGGCCAGCAAGCTCTAGCTTTCCCATGTTTGCAACCACTAGTTCCCCTTAACCCTGTACTTCTTCACCATCCTCCCTCTCTCTTTCTCTTTCTGAATACACGTATTTCCCATTGTTGTGTGTCCGTGTGTACGAACGCTCGTTCCTAGACCCTGTTCCGAGGGAACGGTATTTCGGTTTCGCTCGGAAAGCCCATTTATACTAAGAGTCTACTAAATATTCCAGTTGGCGCCGGATTAAATTTCGTCTGGTAACGCGATGATCCCCTATACATTCACGTACCTATACCTATAAACATATTTTTATGCAAAGATGTATAAGGAGCCATGGGAATATGGCACGGAATAGACTGTCATGGGCACATTTTGACATTTTAATAAGCAAATCTTTGAAAAGCCTCTACGATGACGTATACGATATGGAAGAACTTGTGAAGACGAAGAGCTTCTGAGAATAACGCAAAGGGAAACTATTACATCGTGGGAAAAACATAACGCACGATTAATTTTTAGCATCGTTATTTTAAGATCGATATTTTAAGCTTTACTAAATTTGGCAATCGAGTCAGAGTGCAATCTCAACTTTTGCTATTTTGGTCTTTCACGTTTGACAGACTCAGAGAGTTAGAAGAGAAGAACGTTAGCCGGGATTAACGGATTCTCAGTGAACAGTTCCACAGCAAATTGAGCGTGTCCAGTGTCTCTCGCAAAGCAGGGAGGAGAATCGCCCTCGATTATTTTTTCATCATCAATTTATCGTTGTGTCGGTGCCAGTGATGGAAGGGTGTGAATATTTCACGGAAAGAGGACGAAAAGGGGGCTTTGAAAAGCTCAGCGGGAGCGCTCGTTTGACGACATTCTTTCGCTTTGGGGTCGCGACAACGAGCCAGAAAAACAAGCGCATCCTATAGCAGGAGGAAAGAAACGTGCGTGTTTGAAAACCGTATTGTGTTCACTTTTAAGTAAAAACTTGAGTATTTATCGTGGAAACGTTTCGATGCTTTTCATTCGATTAAATTATGGGCTGATTTTGATGAAGGCATCGTTTTGAAGCAATACTTTCCATTTGATTTATCAAATTTACCAATGAAGTATGAGGAATAGGTTGAGAAATATTGTCGAGCTTACAACTTCTGGAAAACCCACAACACCGTTACAAACTGACGTGCATTTCATCCTGTACTGGATATTGGCATGATTGAAACAATTCGATGATTTTTCAGAATATGAAAGCGATGGATATTCGACATATACACACGGCACACAGAAATGAATAAAATATTGCTGCTCGTATGCACACGTTTCTACGTACAATATGAAACATTCATTCATTCATTCATGCATCGACGTAAACTCGAAGCTCGTGCTCTACCAGCCGAGATCGAAAATGAATGTACATTGGGAGAGCCTGATACAGAAATGAAGTGAAATTTCTCTCGTTATGTACTCTCGAATCTCGTACGATTCGTCATATCGGGTTTCACGAGCGATCATAACCGAACGAACGTATATTCCAGATCCATGATCATATCTCTGTGTAAAAACGATTCTGGTAAAATCAGATAGAGCGAACGAGGACGAAATAGAAATTTGAGAGTTGACTCGACGTCTGTGTCTTATCTCGACTCGCAGATACCAAAGTTTTTCTTCCCCGGCTGTAAACCTTCGGTGAGAGAAAAATTGCCAGAGAATTATTTTCGTATCTTCTCGCCCGATAGAGCTCGTATCTCATAAAGTGACTTCAAGATTCAGTACACATTGTAAATCCTTATGTACTGACGGTATCATCAGTTTTCGCATTCGAAAAAAAACTCTCGCGAAATAATTTGCGAGCAAAACGCGCCTATTTCTTGTTCTCAAAAGAATCAAACTCACTGTAGGAACGTGCAATTATAAATCTTCAGAATCTCTCGTTAACGAAAAACCGAATTCGTCTACTTCGCGTCGCTGCAGTCCTTCTCAGCAGTTCATTTCCAAAACAATTTCTTCTCCGTCTCGTGAGTTTTTCTCGCCAGGAAAATTGCTCTCTTATTGGAGATAAAATGGTCCCAGCGTTTTTCATCTGCCCATGCATATTTATATTATATTCAAATAATAGTTTGAAAGCTCCGGGGCAAGCTTATCGAACGTATTCGATGGACACTCGTGCACGCGTGGAACTCTAAGATAGTTGAAACTGCCTGAAAATATAGGAACGTATATTTTTTTTCAGACTCGTTGCCATATACTTATATATATTTGATAGAGGATACGAGGAGCCTCTAACACCGCAGATTCGTATGTAAAGCGTGAAGTATACCGAAAAGAAAGAAAAAGGTATACGCGCGGTGTCTCGACGCGTTCTCCACGGCCCCACGTATCCTCTCTGCTCATGCTTCCTATCTTTTCTGAACGCATGTACAAGACGTGAGATAGGCGAAAGAGTTTTCACTCCAAAATGTACTTTGGCTCAAGGTGTGCTGGATATACTTGCAAGTCTGTATATGTGGCTAACCAGGTATCGCCCAGTCTCATTTCGATGCACTTCGAATAAAGTGAAAAATACGGTGACACGTGCAGCGGATCCAAAATTGCCAATTTTCGGAATTATTAATTAAAAAGAGCTTGAGTTATGCTCATTTTTTCATCAGAGAGGACTCTTGATGTGTCCATTCTTTCCTCTCGTTTTCGAGACGGAAAATTAAAGAAAAGAATTAGAGGGACGACGAAGGAATGTGCTGTGTAAATAATAAATGTTCATCATGAGAGAGCGACTCGTATTCTTGTAAATTATTAAATAATGGGATGCTGTGTAAATAATAAGTTTTAATATCGTTCTTTGGCAGGGAGCAGATTCTAAATTTTTAGATGCTCTGCACAACGTCCTCGGAATGTGCTAACGTATTTCTTTTCACATTGTTAATTAAGAAGCTTTTGCAATTATGGTAATTAGAGTTATAATTAATGGGAAAACGAGATGAAATTTTCTTTCAGTATTTAAATACGGAAGGAAGCTATCTTTTATACTTTTATAAACATGCGCGGAAATTGTGGTACGTCGAGTGGGAGATTTGGAGGGATATATTTGAAGAGAATATTCATGGCGAAGGATGTATTAATGGAATAGTGAAACGAGCACCTTCGATTTATCTTTTTTCTCCTTCAATCGTAACAAAATCGTTCTGATTTCCAGTGAAGTTTCATGAATACATTTTCTCAACTGCGCTGGATCGTTGGGGGTCTTTTACACCTGGCTATGTCCACGATATAACTGCACCTGGTTTCATACTTTTTTCTTTCTTTTCCATGGGTATTCGATTTGTGGGTATCGATATTCCGCAATATGTACATACACAACCGACTGTTTGAGTATATCGTTAACATTCCCTTTCTCGATATCACCTTGCTCAACGAAAGGTGAAAAAGTTGTGCAAATAAAAGTATAAAGTCAATTTCTGTCGTTTACTTTTTCTTGCGAGAATGGACGAAAAAGGGGGGAAATGAAAGAAGAGGGAGAGCATGCGAGAGGCACGACAAAAACGAGAGAGAGTTGGATTTCAGTCGATCTATCTCAAGGGGGTTATGCTGAACGTTCCTCTCATCTAATATCTCTTCGGTTTTATACATTGTATCGTTAATCACGAAGCAGAGATACCAATCCTCTTTTTCACGCTTCCCTCAGGATCGATTAAGCGTATCATCCGATTGTACCAACCCCTTCTCTCCAATTTCTATTCTTTACGAGATTCTCCTTCTTTTTCTTTTCCTGTATCAAGTATCTTCGTCGGATTATTCTCTCGAGATGAAACCCTGATTTGTCGATTCCCGTAATTTCCTTTCCACGATAAGACATTTTCACTCGAAATATATGCGGTCAGGACTACGAACATCCAATTTACTTGAAATTTTACAAATTATTATTTCACCGGTTATTTGTGCCGAATTGTGCCAAATTTCATCACCTCGAATTCAAATTCGACGCTAAGTTTTTCAGTGTGCTTGAGAATCCTTAGCGCTAATAAGTTTGCAACCAAGTTTCGAGTATATCGGCAGAAATTCTTCGCAAAGAATTCGAAATTTTCATCCCGTTATTTCGACTACGCGGCTCTCATTGATTTGGATTCTTGTTAAAGTGTATTGGATACTTTTGGTCGGAGGAAAATGAAAGTTTATAGATGCTCGGTGTATCTTTATATTGCTTCGTTTCAACTTTGCAACCAGCGACGAATACACCAAACTCTCAGGGTAAGACGAGAGATTTTCATAACGTCCTAGTACTGTACTTTTAAGGGGGTCCATTAATCTTGGAACACGTGAAGCAGCTGGGAGTTCACGCAGTTTGAATTTTCAGTATTGAAAATGGGATCGAATCGATCAAGTTGCGTTTGATCTGCGGCTTTTTTGGGATCAAAATCGACGAAGGTCTTCAGAGGTGAGTTAGTTTCTCGCGCTTTTCCTCCCCCTGTACTGTTCTCGTTTCATGTTATCTCGATAACTCCGTCTCAGCCTGAAGCATCGATGATGATCGACTTCTGCTTCGCAAGTTTCTATCGTCTGCTGATTATATTATGGACGTATAGAGATATGAAAAACTGTTTAAAGTAAAATATATACGGGGTACCGAGAGATAATTTTGTCTCCGTCTGGAATACGAAATCGGTTGTCAACTTTCTCCGCAATATTTCTCGTCCTCGCGAAGACGATGAAAATTCTGACTCCTTTTTTTTGACTGCACATTTCATTCTCTCGTTTTTTTTTTTTCATATTTCCTACTTTTCCATTATCTTCGGACTCACCGCCACTTGAAAGTTTTCCTCCATCGCTTATATTTTTCCTTTTTTGCTATCGAGGCAATTTACGTGGGAGGAAAATCAATGGATACTTTTTTCGTTTGATTGTCACGTTTGAAAAACGTGTTTTTGGAATTTTTTAAATTTCCCACGGCGAAATGTGTTCGGTAAAAAGGACGCGACGTTTTTATCGAAGTCTCTGATAAAAGCATTAAATTTTCGTCTTGATGTAGATATTTCCCAATGCCAAGAGCGTTCCAAGCATGACCTTGTAATTGAAGAATCTCTACTAAGAATGATCGTTCAATTCGGTGACTCTTTGAACTTTTTTTCAGGTTATTCAACCGTAAAAAAACATTTCTAGGTGCTTTTTTAAAGGGGATAATGCTTGTGGTTTTTTCCATAAGATCCCAACAGGATCGCATAAGAATGAGGTACCTCTGGCTTAAGGTGTACAAGGAAGGTGTATACACAAGCTAGTTGTGGGTAAATTTTCAAGGCGAGGCACGTAAACCCACAGTCTTCATTTATTTAGTTAAGGAGATATGCCGTTACTCTCAAGATAGAGCTCGAGGGACCTGTATAGTATGGTGAGAGTGCTATCCTAACTCTGCAACTGTGATATTGTCGGTGTGTGGGTTCGTTCTTTCATCGCACCCCCAAAAGTCTACCCTTTCTTATCCCCTTACCATTTTCTTCTCTTTTCATCAACCTCTTCACTCGCTTTCTTCCCTCGGTCAACCAATTTCTCTCTTCTCTTCTCCCTCTTTTACCGTATTCAACTCGGGCTCACTTTATTTCAGGATGGTTTATGCAATGCAGTGGCTCAAAGCACGCTTTATAAATGCTATGTGCATTCCAACATGCGGGAGAAGGGTTGCCCTCGCGGAGGCAAAAATACCGAGAGACTTAAGTGAAAATAAATATCATGAAAAAATCACTTCGACCTACGAGCCTAACAATTCCGTGAGATCAAACACCCAATAAAAAAAAAAACGGTCCAGCAATTTTTATTTCACAATACTTGGGCCCGAAATCAGTAATTCCATATTTTTTGCAATGCAGTATCAAATCTTATCAAATGACACTTTCAGAATCGATCATTTTGAAACCTCTTGAAAGGCCTTTTGCTCATGCAATATATTGCCAAGGATCCCAGGAATGCTGTTACTTCGTTTGATTTATTTATTTTTATATTCACTCATTTATTGTTATACGGACGGATGAAAATTATTGTTACAGCAATAGAAACCGCGAGGATAAGCTTGAACATTCAGAATTTTGAGTAGAAAAAAATTTGTTTCCATTTTATTGAATTTTTTTCCTGAACGAATTGGCCTCCAGTTGAACATTTTCGTTGACAAAATTCTAACAACAATGAATATCTACGTAAGTAGAGACTCGATTACTCGAGTCGTTAAAAAGAAGTGAAAATTCATTTAGTTCCATCCGTCAGTTTAAGGATCCTGACGAAAAGCCTCGGAGTGATTATTCTTAATACGGTAATATAGGAACTAAAGTGGCTGTTAGGTGTTCCTGATGAAAATGCGTAAAACGAGAGTGTTTAATCCGCGCCTAACGTAGGTTATGGCTGCTTGAATACCGTGTCGAGTAGACGAGCGGTTATATGAAATAGTTTTTCTTGCAATTTCTCGATGGTTCAGTTTCGTTGCCACAGAGTAAAAGCCTAAGTCTCAATGTGCCTCTAAAACGAGGCCAACGAGTTGGTTGGCTTATTTATACTCCGCTGCACATTCAAAGTAAAAATGAGTCGATGGATGTAAACTTTTGTATAAAAGGGTTCGTTGAAGAAATTATGTTATACCAGCCCTCCCTCGATCCCTCAACCCCTTGCCCAACCCCATCAACTGTGTACTTTATATTCCCTCATTTCTCCGACTCTTCAGACTTTCAATAATCTTATGTAAATTTTGCTCTCCCACGTGCACCACAAGCTCAGAGCTTTTAATCCTCGACTCAAGCTACCAGAGAAATAGAATTTTTCAGATTCAATTAGCAAAAAAAATCCTTTTCCTACACAAATCCATTCATCCACCGCGCTAGTCTGAGTTAATGAGCCTGTAGATAAAAACCGCAATTTAGTTTTGATACGGACCGAAAAAAATTTGCAGTCTTTCGCATGCTCAACGTATATAGCTGTTTATATAGAGACGTAAGTGGATGTATGGCTGACGAAACCAGAACCGGCGTAAGACGAGACGAGGTCAATCCCCAACCACGAGAGTCCTTCCATACTTGCTTACTCGCGGGAGGTGTGAGTAGAGTAACTGTAACCGCCACTTATTAGGACGCGTCGACGAGGAAGGACCTTAATTGGTAACGGGACACGGCCAGATACCCTGCAGGCTTATCATTTTAAAAAGTGACGAGCGGCTCAAAGTCAGGCGATAAATTTATTTGAAAAAAATGCACTTCACATTGATCGATCATCGAACATTCGAGATGCATTAAATCTAAGACATTTTGGACTCCTTCACAAAATTCCACTCGATAATTTGACTCCACGTGAAACAAACTTTTCGCTCAGGATTAGCGTTACATGCACGCTCGCCGAACAAATATTGATTGCCAATCATCCTGTTTCTCCCTGCTGTGAAAGATGATCAATTTACTCAACGTTACGAAACAACGGGAAAGAGCACAGAGAGCACGATCGATCCTCGAGCGTTATGTGAGGAAACGTCAAAACTGAACTACCCGGACGTTATGCCATATAACCTAATAACAATGTTATTGAGCGTGTACATGTATAGAGCCCTTGCGGAAAACGCTATTCCCTTTCATTCCAACTATAACGATTGCCGGTTCGACGATGCAGTTTGGCGCGTCATAACTGACGGACGTAAATGTATATAGCTTAAGGGAAACGTGGTTTTAGGACGAACTCATGTTTCCTAGGCCAAGCTAATACATCCTGGAAGAGAGTGAACTAGTTTTTCCTGAACATTGGGCTCGACTGGGGAACACACAGGTGAGCGGATTGTGTTTTTGAAAGCTGCGGGTCCGGTGGTCAGACGTATATCGATTTACTGCCACCTTGAGGGAGTTTTCGCGTAATTCCATTTTTTTATAACAATTTTTTTCCGATTTTTTCTCCCCCGTAAATCCATCACAAACCTTTTTCGATGGAATCTTTCCAAGCAGTTTTGCTCTCAGCGTTGAAATTTTCGTCACCATTTTCCATCGCGGTTTATACTTCTCCATCAAATATTTGCAGCGTCGTATGGTATTTAAACAGTTTTTTTTTTCAATGAGCAATTTCGTTTAGACCAGGCTTTGGCAATAATTGATATCGCTTTATCAATCAAATTCAATCGGAATATTCGCATTTTTCGGCTTAACGTAGCGCTGATTGAAAAGCTTTTAATTTTCGTCGGAACTATAAACGTGTATTGACCAAATGGAAATGCATGTTTTATGTCATAATCACATGGAACAACATCGGGACCAAAGAGAAGAAGAGAGAAACGAGAGAGAGAGAGAGAGAGACAGAAAAAACAAATAATCGAGCGGAAAAATGCTCGGACACTTTTGTCGAGAGCGAATACGATCGAACGGAAATACGTTTTTTTTGTGGCAGTTCCAACAGCGCCGTTGAATCTATACGAAGCACCTGGATATTCGAATAAATCGCGAGCGCGAATAATTCGGTGAACTAATTAATAGCGGAATGAGCACTTTTTTCCTCGCAGTTCGGCGGCGTCTTTTTGTTAAATATTCGCGGTGGCGTTACCAGCCCATCACGAGTATCTCCTGCGTACAATGTGTTCACGCGTTATAACGCGGATGAATGTACACAAGAAATGAAAATCGCAAAAACTCACTTACAGAAGAATAATTATCAAAAAAGTATGCCAGATTAAACAAAATTTGCATCCACGAAATTGCAATTATCGACATCGAGTTTTAACGCCTCATTCAAGGAATTAATTCTCCCGCGAGCCCGGTGAATCGTAAATCTACGAATTTTCCGGATTCTAAATAATTTTCTCGTGTCCCATGCTCTCGTGCTCACGGAAAGTTGAGCTTGGAAATGATATTCGATTCGTTGTGAATAATCCAATTTACAATATAATATGGAAGAAGCGACGAATCAAAAGTGGACTCGCCTCTCTCTGCATAAAAAGTTTTTTTGAGTTATCACACAGGCGTTTGAAAACGAAACGACGGGATGCAGGGAAATAGTAGTTTCCAACTTCTTTGGAAATATGAGTTTCGAGTGGAAGCTCTGTGAATAGAGCATAACGCGGAGGACGCGAGGTGGAGACGAAGAAAGGAAGATATCAAGAGAAAAAGCAGAGCAGAGGAAGCAAGGTCTCGGTAAAGTCTCTCTTTCGGTACAGGGGCCTCTTTGGCCCTACACTTCGTTGGCTTACTTATTGCGCCCGCAGTAGCCCAACTTCCGACATAGCAATTAGTAGTTGCGGGCTCGTATGTAGCGGCAAAAGTAGTTATGGCTGTGAACGCGCTGAGTGTGTGGAGTGCTGAATGGGAGAGGTAGCTCGCGATGATGGTTTTGCGAACAGACATCGTCGACTTGAGCACTCTGAAACATTTTAATAATCTTGCGCTCGAGTTCCGAGTTTGCGGTCAAAAAACACAATCACCATTCACTTTTCCAAAAAACGAAAAAAAAAAAAAAAATTCACAAAAGTGGAAGCTTGTAAGTCACGATTGAGTTTTTTCTTTTTTTCACCGTTCGAACCCCCTGAAAAATGTGAAAGCATAAGCGAGATATGAGTCGCTGGGAGGAATGAATCTTTCTAACGCACGGAGCGGATACAGATCTCCGGAAAAACCAGATTCGTGGTTCCACGCTATATTCCTTGGGGAGAGGGCGAAGGAAACCCAGCAGCAATCTATCCGCGATCAGATTCTTTTCCGGGAGGTCTAATGAATGCACAAAAAAAAGGAAAACACTTCGATAAGATTCGAAGTTTCGGGGGCGTAAAACCCCGGGGATAACTTAACTCACTTTTATCTCTCTATTCTCGAGGGGAAAAAACCAGGTGTTGGTGAAAAGAAATTGACAACAAAGGAGAAGGAGGTTCGAGTTATCCCCTCGCCAGCCCAAGGGAATAGGAAAAAAATAACGAAACGAAAGGCGGAAACGAAGCCTCGAAAAGAACGCGATGATTCTTTGATTTCGAGGGGGCGTTATAGAGAGCAAGAGAAAACGCGAGAGCGAAAGATTTTCCTGCTCGTAAATGCGCTAGCGTGCAAGATAATCGAGAAAATTCATTTCATCGTTTTACGAATGGAGCCAAGGAAACTCTCGCATGCGAAATATCGGAATCGTTTGACGTTCGCAGATAGGCTGAGTAAAAAATGGACGAAATAAACCTCCACGTATCTATTTATAGACAACGAAGGATGAAGGATTTGCTTGTCAGTCTCCAAACATCGATAGGTGGCCTCGGAACATCTCTGCTTAAAACTCTCGTAAATTTTACCCGAGCACACCACACACCACCGATCGAGACAAGATAGAAAGATACGTGTGTGTGGGTGTTTGCGTGTGTACGCTCGTACGTGACTGTGCTCGATAAAGATAACGAAAATCGGAGGGAAAACGGGGCCGTGTACAGAGGATGCTCGTTGAAGGATATAGTGCGGGTGAACCCGCAAGCTCACCGGCGGAGATCGAGGCGGACGTTCACATTATAAAGTAAAACACAATACAGAGGAGCGACCGAGAGACTCTCCGTGCTTGCTCTCCTCGCTAGTGCTGCATCCCTGCCGAGCTCATCTCTCTTTTGCTACTCCAACATGCCCTTTTACCTATACTTGCGTACATATGCCAAAGTGATCCTGGTGTAGCCAGCACCGCCCAGAAACCCAACGGGGGACACCGAAGGATGAGACGGAAGAGAAAAGACGTCGGAATAAAATGAAGTAGAGGGAATGAGAGAGCGGAGGGAAGGAAAGAACGAAGCCTCTCCAGTTTCGTTTGCTATCTTCTGGATTTATTGCTCGGACTGTTCCCTTTCTCCGGTACAGTGGCATGCAACGCGTCTTACTTAACTTCCGCTTTCCGATACTGGACCACGGAGAGAGTAGCTCCTGGGCAATTCGCCATACTTTTCACTGCTGCACTACACCCGGCTCATTCTCTGCTCCACTTTCTTCACCCTCCCCCACTTTCAATCTATCGCTTCTTTTCAACTCTTTTTTTCATACTGGCATTTTTCTGTACGCTTTTCATCATCCTTCATACCGTCGCGTCGCTTCTTCATCCCATATTCCTGTGGCGGGTGTCCATCAGTCTCGATTATCGATGCTTAGATTCCATCGGCTGGGCGAGAAAATAGCGAAGCTATTAAAAGAACGCTCAAGAATATCTCAAACTCGATTCTTTCTATCGGTTTTTTCATAGGGAGGTCTTGAATGAGAAACAAAAATGTTTTGAATTTCAAAGGAGTCGTGGAACGAAACCTTTTGACAGTACTCATACGCAGTGGACTTTATGAGCAGCTTCCAACAAGAAATTAACCCTCTCGGAGCGTGTGATGCTTCTACGCAACACACGCGCTTCCAGGCCCCATAAAAATGTATCGGTCTGTAAAGTCGGAGTTCTAACTGCCTAGTTTCATCAAGCTAGGTTAGATTGCAACACAGATACTCCTGAACCAAGAGATAAACTGTTTTAACCCGTCGAAATATCAATATGGAGCTGGCGTTTCGTGTTGAGTTGTCGCTGTGTGAAAAGGTGCTTTAGTTATCGCAAAAGAAGAGTGAGTACACATTCGTTTTTCGTACTCCAAACGTCACATCCTTTCAAAGGGAAGCTAATATGATGTATTTAAGGTGTTAGGTGCTCGATTAATTCGTAAATTTTTCTCATTTTACCCCCCAAGTACCTGGTGCTGCGCGCACCCAACATTAAAAAATTCGTATTTCCCGAGAAAAAAACTGAAATGTGACAATGGTTTTGGAAACTAGAAAGTATTTTGAGATAAAATTATGAAGGGAATAATTTACCTCCAACGTAAAATAGGCCTCGGTATGAGAGGGTTAATTACTAAATTCCAGACGCACGAAACAATTCCAAATGGATAACAAAAAATTCTTGAAGAAATGAAGTCAAAAAAACAGTGCTGTGGGAAGTTGATCTACGGCGAAAGTCAATTGAGAAAAAGCAAACACGAAAAATTTGAAATGATAAAATATTTGATTACTAACGAAATGCAGGTCGAATAATTTGGCGGGTTCCATCCAATTTTTTCTCCCTTTTCGATGTAATCGTTCAACAGTTCAAACGATTCCGAGGCTTCGCTCTCCGCGAGCTTCGTAAAAAGGCAATAACTTTTTGTCGAAAGAATGCGATCTCGAGTATGCGAGAGCGATAGATCGCGAGAACTACGCGGTTTTGTCACAGCGCAAGTCTTCCTCTGGCTCGTTTCGTTTTTAGCGCAGTCCTGAAATTGCAAGGGTGGGAGCGACAGGAGAAGAATGCAGAAGGGCTCGTCAAGCAGGTGGGACACGATACAACGTTTATTGCAAGGCTCACGGCGCTTCATTGTCCTTAACTTTTTGTATGGATTGGAAGAGACGCACGTACAGTTCTAACCTCACAGAATACTCCCGGGGAGCCCTGCGAAAGAGAATCAGAGGAGTCGAAAAAGGGAAAGAAGAAAAAGATGTAGGTGAAGAGCAAGGATGATGCAAAGGTGGGGGGAGAATCAGAGAAGCGAGTGGAGCAGGAGCTGCGAAAGTTGAGTATCCAGCTTCGATGCTACGAGGTAATTGTACTTCCTCCTGAACGATGTCGACACAAAACACATATCCTGAGGATTCTTTCCGGCCGAGGAAAAAAATCCAAGGAAAAAGTTGAAGAATAAGGAGAATAGGAAAAGGAAGCAGGATGAAATAATACAGCAGTTTTCGTCCCTACTGCCAGGGCAACGTTCACTTTTTCGTTGTACTTCCTGCAAGAAAATTTCTCAATCTCAGTACAACGGTTAACAGCCAATTCGTCCGAATTAGCCTGCTGCTAATTAACGGAGTCCTATCGAACTTGCCACTTTTTATCTTGCATTCAATCATTCAGCTGGTCTTAATTTTCTTTGCATCAAGCACCATTCAATCGTTACCGACGATTTTTCCTGTGAGCGAATCCAAAAGCTTTATTTTCACACGCTTCCTCCATTCCATCCGTAGCTCGTTATTTTTCGATTAATTTAATTGTAACTCTGAAATTGCACTCTGTAAGGGTACATAAAAAATTGAAAAAAAAATTCGTTTCAGCCCTGTATAAATATCGATATCATTACGAACTCGCTGAGCATACAAGGATACATGTCTATCTCGTCAAAGGAAATTTGCCTCAAGGAAATTTCGTAGCAATTTCAATTTGCGTATTGTGTGCCCCCTTCCCCTTTCCACATAGGGCCGTGCTTTCCGACCTCCGGTACAATGGATCCGTGTGTGCTTTTGTTCGATTGAACACGGAACATGTAGAACTCTCATGTTCCAGAATATTATGTTTCTCTCTGCCCTCCCCCTCTTTCTTCCTCTTTCTTGTTGAGCAGTACGCAGTCGTCTAGAAGCCTGCATACGAGAGCAAATAATTCGAAAACCGCAATCCTCGATACGCGTTTTACGATTATTCTCATCAATTATACGCTCCCCAGATGGCAAAGGATCAAAAACACTGTTATAATACTCGAGCAAACCAAAATATTATCCAGGATTGGAGAGGCGTTGAATGAAATACTGTAAATTCGATTAGAACCTGCAGCAGGAATGATCCTAAATTTCCTTCCATCCATTATTTGTTAAACGCTGCGACGGCAAGCCTTGCTGACTTTAACGACGCCAGCGGTGGGTTCGGAGTCAGGCTCTCTCGTTTCACCTTTTCAACCGATGCAAATGGAGAATTGGAGAATATATATTCCATGTACTACGTATCTCGGTAGGCAGAGATACGTATATATAATTTCTCGATCGTACAGGACTGCGAGAGGTCTCGAGAAATAGGTGGATGTGCCGGAGTCACCGTGCAGACGATACAGTCTCACATAGCCCTGCACATGGGACGGCACATGCACGCCCGGAGCGACTATAATCGAGAGCTGAGTCAGCTGCGTCTTCACGTGAAAGTGCTCAAAGAAGTCTCGAGCTTTGATTCGAAAGACTGCCGGCACGAAAAGTACGGCTTTTTCCGAACGTAAACTCATATAAACGTTCTTCCACGTTTACTACCCTCGCGCCCCGTCCTCGATGCTTCTATTCGTTTTCCCAGCGGCCGGAGGCTCGAGAGCATAATCGTGCTTGATCGACCAGATCCGCGCAGCGATGCGTCGAGTTCGTTAAACGTCTCGTGCTCTCGTCGATCACAACCGGAAACTGATGGATGCTAGAAAATTTTATTCATGTATCAAGAAAAATAGAGTTTTCGGTATATTTTCGCGAATGAGATGGAAAATTCTGGAGCATCCGTGGGTGCATCGGATTATATTCGAAAAGCTATAGATCCAAAGATCGCTGGCTTACAAGATTATGTCACCCGATGCCTGTGACGATCGGGTTACTCGTGCTATTGCCACTAGTTGATTCACAAGAGTATACGCAATACAACAATCCCCCGGTCCCCTTGCCTCCCACCTTTCCGCCGCCCTCCCCTCGCCCCGCTTGCCCCTTCTGTTCGGATCGATCGAAGAATTCCTCCCCCGCGTTTCAACTGCATTCACTTTTGCGCGTGCGCTCGAAATTTCCACTTGACTGCTCCCGGTATTCCTTATAAAAGCGTGCCTATCGCTTTGTTGTATCTCGATGTCGTAAGCCCCATCGGATCAGCCGGATCTTAAGATCGCGCCGCAGGGACATTCGTTGGATAACTATCCTCATGGAAAATTCTTATGCACGGGGATAGAATGCGTTTTCAGCGTGATTAACCACGCCTTATCAAGCTCGATGGAGACAAGCCTGCAGAGATGAATCTTTGTACCATTCGGATTCTTTCGGATGGCAGCATCCTCCGCGCAGCAGCACATCTTTGCTTCCATTTTTTGTCATTCATGGAATATTCCAAGTTTTCGGAAGCGGAATTTCATTGCGCCGTGGTAAACCTGTACCGCTGTTCACGAATGTGCTTCTCGCTTGCTTGTTTCTCCCAGAAATACTTTTCCAAGTCCTCCTAACGCTGCGCTCGCGCAGAGGCCAGTTTTTTCGGAATATTAAAAATGCCGGATCTTCGGATACCACGCAGAAGCATACATACAGGAACATTTGAGCATTTTTGGTACAGAGATTTCACTGCGGTATCAGAATTCTACGATAGCGTCACGCAACTCCCATCCTCCGTATCACTTCATACCCATCTTATATATATTCAACAACGCTACAACTCTGCACGTTATAACTGTATACGTATCAACGATAATACGTGCTTACCATGTTAAGTTAAATCTTATACTGCTATATCTAATACTATATCGCTCTAAGATGCCGGTGTAATTTCATCTTGGATATATATAATCCAAAGCAACCTCGAGGACTACCAGTCCTCGTAGGGGTTTGGGGAATATATAATTCGTATTCCCGAGGGTGTGCGAGACCTCAAGCGGCGCGCGTGGTAATGGCACGAGAAATGGGTCGCGCCAGAAATGCATTTTCAGTATTTAGCCAAAGACACACTCGCGCAGACGACTGAATCGTGTGAGCGAACCTCCTGGCGCGACAATATCGTGAATATGTTAAAATTCTATCATCTCTATTTCATTATTCTGTATATTTCGACGGGTGATCCAAAAGCGTTTTTTCTTCGAGATGTTTCCTCGCCTGAATGTGGGTAAAAAATAAATGGTTTTGGGAGAAATTCAGTTTGGTAGAGTTGCTGGGAAACTTCGGGACGAAACTTGAATAACGGGGGGCCCCGAGAAAAACAGCTTCCTGCTTTCCCGACTTGGGATGCCTAAAAAGAACCAGAGTTTTCGAGGGCTTTCGGTGCTTCGGACGCACCGAGAACTGGGAGGTTGTAGAATGAAGCAGCCTCGAATCCCTTTTCCGGAGAGTCGCGCGCGTCAACGATAAAAATCATAATACAAGCGATTAGTGAAATCTCTACGGGGTGAAAAGGTAACGAGAAAGATTCCGTTGGAGCAAGAGGGCTCAGCAAGGGTTTTAGCGTTCGATGTTGAAACGGGGCCGGTCTCGGGAGCGCGTCAGCTTGACCGCAATTATACCACTCGCGGGCGTTATAGAGCAAATGGTAGCGGACACACAGGGGTTTGTGATACAGTAGCAAGCCCCTCGGGTCTCTTTCTCCCCGTCTCTCCGGGCTTCTAATTAAAATTGGAGCTGGCGCGTAACGAAGCGAGGACGAACGGAACCGCGAGAGTACCGAAAATTGCTCACATCTGTAACCGCCCTGTGCATATACAGGCGTGTAAGTGTAAACACAGATGCTGGGTCAATGCGAGGCTGTATTAAGGGAGGGCGGGTGCGGAGATTGTTGCTCGGAAGAGTAGTGGAGAATCGTGTGAAACGAGTGTTATAGTTGCATGAGCAAAGGAGAAAACGCTAATGGACCAGAATCAGGGATGTTGGAGGCGATCTGATTGATTGATGAACGTTGTAGTGCAGGGGCAGCGGGCCGGGGAAGAAAGGGGAAGGAGAAAAGGATGCAGGAATAGAGTTAACGTTGTGCTGTTCCGGATGATGTTGGTCGAGCTTGTTCGTTACGTATATGGAGAAGGTGAGGTCTGTCGATTCGACGCCACGACGCCGCCACAGAGTACCACGCGTGAACCGTACACCCTCGTATACACGAGTTTCGTTTATGTATATACACGTACAGTCGTGAGTAAGTATGTATATTGGCTGACCATAACCCCACAGAGAGTCGTCCCAATAGAGATCCCCCTCCCCCGCACACTCGGTGCCTTTACCCGTAGCTCTAATCGATTTGTGTGTGTGTGTGTGTGTGCGAGCATGCGTCGCTCCTCCTCGTCCTCTGTTTTCTCTTTCAGTCCACAGGCTCGTCGATCCGGGGGTTTGGATCGCGTTCCGCTGTGGCCACATTACGCGTTCTCCAAGTTCCCATTTCTCTTCTCTTGTCACTCTCCCTGTCCTCGCATCACCCCCGCCGATTGCTACACCGAACCGCACTACGAATCCGCGGATTGGTCTCTTCGAATAAGCAACAACATATGGAATGCCCTGATAATTCAATTGGTCGTGTCGTCCTTCCGGAATATACGGATATCTATGGATAAATAAAATGAAAAAAAAAGCGATGACAGGGAAATACGAAACATGGGGTGAGTTGTTTGACAATATTCTCCATGGTTGAATCTCAGTAAAATCGAAAAATATCGCAGTACATACACTCGCTTGTGTTACGGTATACACACAGCCTTGACATTCCCCGTGGGAATCCTCCTCGTATTTCTTTAACCGATTGCACCTGCTTCGGACAGAGTCTGAAAATATAAACCACCCCTCTGACTTTCTCATAGCTTCTTATACCATTTGCTATAAAAGTCGATGGGTTAAAGGAATATATTTGCAAATCAGTGCTACGCGATTCATACATCTTCCGAATCTCACGCTGGCTTCTTCTCTCTTTGCAAAAGAAATGAGAGCCGCCGATAAAGAAGCGGGGACAGAGAAAAAAGGAGGAAATACAACTCGTGGATCTCGTTGCAGCGGTATGAGACGATCGCGGATGTATCTCACTTCTTATCTCCACGAAATGTTCTCTACTTGAAATTCAATATTGCGCAATAACTCAGTGAAGGACGTTCGAAGCACTGCCTTATCGACTCACGGCAGCGCGTCCGTGAAAAACGTCACATGACCCCCCGTGCCTTCACCAAATTGTGGATGAAAGTAGCCCATATATATTTACTCGATCCGTAACTCAAGTGAACTAAGATCGTGGACCCTCAAGATCAACTTTCCTTACCCTTTCCTATGTATTATCACTCCAGCTCCTGGAGAGTACACTCTCTTAAATCCTAACGTTGTCTTTATAGGCACGTACCGCCCTGGCGTGATCCTTATTCCTGAGGAGAGATCTCGTACTTGAAAGTGAGGACACGACGCGGTTGAAAAAAAGAAACATGAAAGAAGAGAAGATCGAAATAAAAGTATTGTAAATTGTAATTTTTTGTTTTCATAATCAATGAATGTTGTGGAAAGTTTATTTTGTTTTATGTACCAATGAAAAGACGATCGATTAACCCTATTCGAATCACAAACTTGTTCAAACAGAGTTAAGGACTTTGGAAGGATAATTGGAAAAGCAGAAAGCAAAATAGGGTCGAGGAGGAGTAACTCTCCTTGAAGTCCACGTGACCCCTTCCACTCCCATCCCGAGTATTCTCACAATGACCAATTCTCCGGATACGATGGAAATTCTACCTCTCGACAAGCCGTTCCTTGAATGTCTCTTGTTACTTGTTCTATGCAGAGCCACTTCGTTCTCCTGGTTGGTCAGTTCGTACTATTCACCGTTTCACATTCCATGAAAGTTATTACAGTTACCGGGGACTTAAACTGGTCATGGTAAACGACAACTTTTCTTTCCATTCCCGGGAGTAACATTCTTCAGCAAAAAAAAAAATGGACGTTCAACAACGATTCTACTCGATTTTTTTTCAGATTTACATTCAAAGTCATCATAGGCAAGTACACGAATGAAAACAGGCTCCTGCATTGTTCCTTGGAAACTGAAACTCCCTAAATTATCTTTCCCCAGTTCAAACTTCCCGAGCGATCCTTGTGAATATCAAAGGAATTCCCGAGAGTCCGTCAAGCCTATTAGTATATTTGAATATCGATACGTAATAGGTGAAAAAAGGGTTTATCCGAAGAATAACATGCCCTCGTGTAACAGCAGCATCGTTCGACGTGATCTCTTCGAAAAGTTTTTTTTCCATGGCAGGGTGAAGCGAGAGTATATCTCATACGAGATTGAACACGGTCGATTCCCTGTGTTTTCTTCCCTCTCGTTTCATTCTTGATACACTTGACCGGCTCAACGATCCTGTAACGACACGATCATGATCCACCTCTCGTCATCCTCTTTCTCTTTTCATCGTGTCTCGTAGCAGGAGAGCATGGCTTGGCTCGGACTGCTCTTCAGTGCGGTACGCTTCTTTCATCTCGTTTGTGTTCGATACGGTACGTTGAGCCGGATCAACGACACGTTTGAGTATCTGCCTCGGACATGCCACGTACTACGATGTATCGCCAAATCCATCGACGTATTTTTGCTTTACATCGATCTTCCCTATTCCGTTTTCATTTTATTTATGTAGCGCCATTGTTTATTCTACTCCCTATTCCCCGTTCGATCGAGCCCGTGCGAACTTGCGCTGCGGTGACTGGCTCGTAAAGCTAACTGGAAATACGAGTAAAGCCTCTTGGCCCTACGCACTTGATCTTTCAGTGCCATTTAAATTCGCTGAAGAGCACTCCCTCGCTAGTTGCAACCCTGCAAACTATTCGTGGTTGTAAAGTTTTTTGAGTGCTTTCATCCGCTTTACCAACGTTTACTCGGCAAATATTCATCCTATATACAGTATCGATGTCTCTCTCCCCGCTGGCTCCCGTTGTCGGAAACACTACACGACGAGTACACGTCTGCCACACGAAATTCATGGTTGACATTAAGCCTCGCGCTTTCTGTCACCCCGGCACTCAAAAATGAGTGTTCCCTCCAGCTCTCCGCGCACGTGATGGGCCATTGACCGAGAAAACACTATTTTTAGTGGAGCTAGCACGAAAGTTCGCGGCATAAAAATGAAAGTGGAATTGCAGAGCCGGATAAACTCGTTTCCTTTCAGCCAATATTTCATCAATGAGAAATTCTTCTTTCAGTACATTCCAAATACTGTAAATGACTCGTTCATTACAAAGTTTACGATATTTTTGGGCAGCAGAAGGCTCGAAAGAGGCAAGAGGAGCGGAAGCCCAACGTTTTCTTCATTCCGTGCAATTGGAAGGGTCCAAAGGCACCCAAGGTGCAATAACCTGACAGTAGCATAGGGAACATGAAGAATTTCGAAGAGTGAGAGATAAAATAGGGAAGATACTGCTACGTCGTGAAGCATACGGAGTGGGACGGGAGTGTATGGTAAAAACGGAATATCTAGAAGGATCCCAGGCTCGTAAAAATGTTACGTTACGTTCACCCCAAAAAGTGTAGGAGTTAGGAAAGAGTGTAGTTGCTACGTATCCACCTATATGTGCAGATTATTATGGGGAAGAAGCCACATTTTTACAGTGAGCGGAGAGCAGCGAAGCTCGAAACGTCGTCACTGTAGGCGGGGATCTTTGACACCGGAGTGTACTGTATCGCGTGCTTTTGGAGCAGTCAATATTTTGTCCTCCTCATAAACATCTTAAGTTTATGTTTCAGGAGGGTGGAGTAACAGTAGACTGCGAGTGGGGTTAGGAACGGCAGAAGAAACACATCGGCCTCTTCGATTCCCAGCACCATTCGTGATCACTCAGCGACACATGGCATCAGGCTTTTTATACCAAAGTAGCTTCATTTTTTATGGTCCTCGAGGACTGTCTTGGCCACGTGTCATGCGGATTTTTTTATTCGTTTTGTTTTTTAATTTATCGATTGTGTTGTACGTGCAGAATTCTTGATCTTCAAATTGGGAATGTTTGGTCGTAAGGTATTTTTCGGTTTTTCCGAAGCATAAAGCTACGTTTCAGCAAATCTTTGGAAAGGCAAGGAAAAATTTGTCACGTTTCGCACTGTCACGTCTCGGGTCCATCGTTCCTGCTATCGCCTCCTTACCCCCCTGGCTCTCAACATTGCTTCTTTTCTCAACGTATGTTCTATATATATAATGGGACTACAGTGTGTCAGAAGCCCTAAATCCCGTCAAAGCTTTTCACGCTTCCGTCCTTTTGGTGTAAATGTTGCTCGTGACCTGAGCATCTCGGAATGGATAGGGGCCTGAAAGGTGCGCTCTTTGTGTGTTGTTGCCTCAGTTGTATTTCACGGATTTTGTGGGAGCAGATACGTAATAAAGATTTACCGTTCGTACGCGCTTGGAATAATGATCCTGTCTTGAGGTGTTGCGGATGTTGGTGGGCGGCGGTTTTCGGCGCATTGACATCCCCTATCAAAGCAAGACCCAACTATTCAACCTGCTTGGAGACCTAAAACTTCCCTTTTCTTGACCCACTCACACGTCGCGAAGTAAACGAAAAATCAGACAAATGGTACATCACATATCAGAGCTGATTGCTCTTAATTCCCTTTTGTTACGTGGCCTGAAATAGTAACCGGTCGAAGAATCTTCACGAAACATTTTTCGAGCTGAAATGAGGAAAATTCTGTGATGTTGGCAGAATCTCGGTGAAGGAAGCAGCTCTCACTAGGATTCGTTATCATGAAGTTATTTTCAACTTTTCTTTATGATCTTGAAGGTCTCGTTTCCCCCAAATGCCATCTAATGTTCTCATTGCGTGAAGTAGTAATTGCGAGTTTTGCTGAACAAAGCTTCGACGATAATTGCGATTCTGTACGGTCGGTGGTTGGAGGTTCTTCGATACAGATGTTAACGTAGTTTCCCCCATCAATAATACTTACAGCTCGTCATTGTGGCAGTTGCTAAATCCTTGAAAGTTCATTTTTGGCTTGAGACCCGCCCTCTTTGAAAGTCGTTCGACCGACAAATGGATGTTCTTCTCGAAAAGCGCACCCTTTCGCAGAGTAAGGCAAGTCTTTAGATGCTGCCTCCAGACAGTCCCTGCGCACCTTTCTTTTCGTTCCTGTGAGCACCGAGCTAGGGAGCAGGCTCCTAACGTATCCGTTTTCATGAGATCGCGTCCCTCAAGTTTTAATTGAAAATTCGCAGTGCGTCGTTCACCCCAGCCGGTTGAAACAGTGGATCATCCAGCCGGAAGGAATCGATCGTTTCACCCTTCGCTCCAAGTCCGTTGAAAACTTCTATCCGCATGGACTCCTTTGTCCAGTGTGCCAGGGTCTCTTATTACTCGATCCTCTCGTGCAGACTGGTAGCTCTCGTGGATAGAGTGAACATGGCATACCTTCTACATCGCATCATCGTCTCACGTTTCCTCAGGGATCGAGGGAGAGAAAGAGAGAGAGAGAGAGAGAGCAGAGGAAAGCCCGGTTGTGTATGTGCGCACGACCAAAAAGGGAACTTCTTTTCAATGGCTCAACAGCCGGTATAGCAATCTTTCATCCTGTCGTCGGTCCGAAAGAGGTTTACTAGAACGGCCACTATCGGCCAGAACGCAACACACATCACACATTTGCGCGCAAGAAAGACAGGATTGCAAACGACCAAGCTACATATTCCATTGCCGTCTCATCCCCGAGCCTGGTGTACCGACTTTTGCTGCGTTCCTAAAACCCTTCAAAGGCAGATCTCAGTGAAACGCGACTGGAATAAGTTGAAACCTCGCTTCGCCACTCGATCTCTACCATTTTCAGGTTTCCTTCTCACTCTTTCGCCATTTTTTTCTGCCTTCCACGTAGTTTTGTATGTCGCTGCCTCCATTTTTATTTCTCCTTTCTCTCCTTCTTTTTGCCCTTAATTCTTTCTCGTGTCGCCTCATAGCGCGTTTTCCGACTCCTACGCGTTCCACGGACTCCTCACGTTCATTCAAACGGAATGGAATCGACTGTCGATACTTCCTACTGGAATTACATCCGTTCATTGGACCAGATAGACCTATGAATTCAGTAGCATCTCAACGTACATCACAGACGCACAAGCCTTCTTGATGGATCGACCGAACGACATGATTTTTTTTTTTTCACATCGACGCAACCCTGGCGTACACTCTTGCTTGAAAAGCTCCGCATACTTTTCGCATCAATGAACATTTTTCACATTAGTCTTCAAAGACATTTATACATCCCCCTTTCATCGATTGATTGTAATTTTTTCTCCATTAATCTTCATTTTCAGACAGATGTTTACGGTTGATCGGTTTTTTCTCTTTAATCAACAATATTTATCCCGATAGCTAAGACTGCCTAGAGAAACTCAGCGAATCGTTTCCGGACCATAACAGCAGAATGCGAAAATGTAAATTCTTGTACGGAGCGAAATTTGGCGCAAAGCTTGCGGACTGTAAAATCCGAGAGGAATTGCTGCGACGTGCAGCGAAAGCGCTCAAATTCAGCCGGTAAAGGTGCATATTCATAGAGAACCTCATCTATGAATACCCAATAGGATCAACAGCGATATCTATTTCAGTTGGTTCGTTCAATTACCAGGCTATTCTTACGGAGGTTTTTGAAGCGTAGGACACGAAATACCAATGGAGAAGAGTGTTTGTTTTTTTTTCGATTGGAATTCGTTTAATTCCGTGTCCAATCACCGGCGCTTGTGATTTGGAGCTTCTACGGAGCACGTGAGAATTCATTGTTGAGCGAGAACAAAATCATGCATAGTTTTGCCATTTTTATTCCTTTACTTTGGTCGACATATTTGCCTCTCTCAATTTCACGTTCGGTCATTTCACCGGATGCAATAAACTCTGGACGCTATCGCTTTATACCGAGTGGCTCAGCGTTGAACAGGAAAAAAAAATTGCAAAATACCTGGCCAACCCGTTTATTCGATGAGCTACCGTTCGCATCGGGTTTTCGCACGAGCCACGTGCCCACTGAGATAATAAAATGAAAATTACTCTCGACGATCTCTACCGTTGTATATGAATCGTGAAATAGAGCACGGCACAGAGATCATCCAACGCTAGGATTATATTTCTCCCGCTTAATTTTTATAGAAATATCATTTTTATTACTCTTATATTATCTCGTCTGGTTTATTGTACAACATTTTTCATAGCTTCAGCCTAATTTAACTATAGTGCCGAAAAAAAGGAAAAAAAAAATGTTCACTCTGCCGGGAAAGAAAAACGGTTTATCGTACTTCGAGATATCAAACGTTCTGGTATACATTCATTGTGATTTTCGAATATGAAATGATGTTTCAAGAATATTCGACTGCTGCATTATGAAAAATATCATAGAAAAGCAAAGATAAAAATGTTTTCGTTGATTTCGGTGAAATTGAAAAATTGTAGAAATTGATATACATCTTTTGCAACAATGTTAATCTCCAGTTGCTCTTACAATCTCCGTCGGTGGAGCAGTAGAACGGGAAACGTTAGTCTAAAAACGCAGAAAGTGGCCATTGCATTCGCGTTTTATGAGACCCTCGTGCAAAAGCTCTGAGAGGCTTTACGGTTTCTCGTAAAATACGAATATATTCTGGATGCGGTGGTACATGGAAGAAAAAAAAACCCGTCAGCTGAAAAAAATGAAGCTTTCTTGTCAAGAACTTTTTCACAAAGATTTGAGTCTCTCGGTGTTATGAATTTACGAGACAGCATAACGAGAATTCTTACTTTTTTCTCCCCTTTTATCATGCATAAATGTTAAATGCAATTTATCCGTCGAGTGTGATATTTAACAATTTTATTTCGACCACTTAAAAATAATCTTCAAAGAGAATTTGGCGTATGAAAGAATAAAACAAAGGGGGAATAAAGTCGGTGTCTTTTAGCCGTCTGTCGTGCAGTTAAATAAAACATAATAACAATAGACTCTGTACAATCAACGTACACGAAGAGAGGGCGCCTCGCTCTCTCGTTTTACGAGTTCGTAATTCCTTTCCGCGCAATTTGGACGAGTGGGAAAAGTCGTTGTCGTTGTCTCACTCACTCAGCCGGGGTCTCTCTTCCTCACAGAGTCCCGAAGCGTCACAGAGAACAGCGTTGAAAGCTTAATAATGCCAGGGAGTTTGAGGAGGGGGAGAGGCAGAGGTGACGGTAAATGCGGCTGTTGCGGAATATAACCATCCCCACCTACACACTTTCCAGCAAATAGTCGTGCCAGTAAAGAGTAAAGAGAGGTGATAGAAAGAGAGAGAGAGAGTAAAGCGAAGGAATAGAACGAGGTGGCTAGAAATGTCCGCAATACTGCATTCCATGTGGTGGCCACGTGAAAGGATAGCAAAGAGCTTAGTATGAGAAATGTTCGGATGATCCCTCACTTATCGTTACGTCCGTTCGCGGGATTGCGATGCTCCGAGGAACACCGGGGGGGCTAGAAAACCTGGCGAATGAAGAAAAAGATAAAGAATAAAGAAAGAATTAACGGAATAAAAATAGGAGAAGGGATTTGAAGGTGGCGAGGGTAGTTTTTAGGGCTCCGCAGAGAAATAAAGAAACGTGAAAGAGAGCGATATAAGAGAGATCTCTTACATAAGTCGTGTGCGAGAAGATATTATATTTTGAACCCATTCGGTTGTTGGCGCATGTCTCGCTCTCATGCAGAAAAAAAAAACAAAAGTAAGTACGGAAGAAGAACGATGTTCGATTCACTGCCCTTTCCTACCTTCTCGAGTGAGAAAAACACGGCGAGCGAGAAGCGTCTCTAAAAAAGTAAGAATGTTGTATATATAAATAACGAGCGCCTGGGAGCCGTCACTTTCCGTCAACCTCTTAAGGATATAACTCACTTCTTTTACTTTACTTTTCTCTTTCAAGCAGTAATCCGCGAACACCCACACGTACACGCTTCTTCATATGCGATTCTTTCCACTGGCTCCTTTAATATTTTTTTTTTATCGCCGTTGACCTGGATAAAGCGACGCTCATTTGAATCGTATCCCCCCGACTCCCTGGAGTTTCACAATTCATATCCTCGTGAACTGGTACGGTTTAAAAAATACAAGCTCGTAATTAGTACTCGTTTTTCATCCTCAAGGCTTTTTTAGCACACAAATTTGAACGCGGAACTGCCCATAAAGAGAATCCACAAAAATATTTATCGAGGACAAAGCACTTGCGATTTATTTTGTGAGGATATTGAAATCAGAGAGTTGATGTGACGCTTTTTTTTAGTTGCATTAAACCACACGAAACGTAATACCGGAAGTGCAAGAAGCTCTAACGGCGAAACGGAGACGGTGGAACGTACACGGAATGTAAATTGGTTCTGGCGGCGGACGTAGAATAGCTCTAGCCGAGCTTCCGAGTACGACAAACTCTCGGTTTTCTCCTCGTCTTTCACACACATTTTGCCAACCGACGTGGAATATAAGCTTTCTATTCCACACAACGGTATAGAAGAGCGGAGAGAGTAAACGAGAACACGAGAGAGAGAGAGAGAGAGAGAATGCGAGAGTCATTGTCCAGGACGAAAACCCGAGGAATGTGGTACGCCGCAGTCAACCACCACGGCCAGAGCAAACCTTGACCAATACTACTGTATCGCACACTCAACTCATAGTTCTTTGCTGTATTTCAGTGGTTAAATTGTCGCATGTACGAATATACGAACTAAACAGTGAATTTTATATTCATTTCACCATATTTTTGACCTCATTAAAGTTTTATCATTCAATGGCAAGTCGCACTGCAAAATATTGATAATCGTCGTTTCTACTTTGCCAAACATTCGCATGAAAAGCCACGATCGAATCGAAGAATATCAACGAAATTGCTGGTCATTATCTCGCAACGAAAAGTTATTCTCATTCCGCCAATATAATTAAAGAAAGCATAATCATTAAAGTTCACCATCTTATATTTACGTTATGCTTCCCTGAAACGCTTTTAAAACCTACTTCATTTCCATTTCATGACTATATCCGTTGTTCAACGTCTGTTAAACGAAAGTCGTAAAAGATTGTTGTGCCGTACATTGCTCTCTCTCTCTCTCTCTCTCTCTCTCTCTCTCTCTCTCTCTCTCTCTCTCTCTTTCTCTCTCGGCCCCTGTTGAATATACTGTTTTGTGTTCGTTTCTACTTTTTCCTTCACACACGCTCCATTTACGAGGACTTAATTGATTGAAGGTGTCACGCGAGTTCTCAACGCTGAATAGCCCACATCGCTGTTGCTACCATGAGCATTAAAACGTGCACACCAACAAGAGCATTCGCTAGTCACTATCGTGCTTTCACTCGAGTCAATCGACTTTACTTTTTATAAAAAAATAGCCTCTTAATTGATGGTGAGACTAATTGGCACCGATTTTTATGTAGAGAGATTCACTTTTCGGCTCAGAATAAAACTGTGGCCGTCGTTTTATGATCGAAGCGAAAAACAACTTTGTGAAATTGACTACGAAAGCTGGTCAATTGACATCGTTATCGATGATGACAGAAGTCCTCAATTATTGTAGTCCGGGTTTCGTGTTGCTTGTCACTTTCTTTCGTCATCTCGGAAGGAGCAGAAGCCCGCATCGATAAAGGCACTGTGTTTAAAAAATTGAAAAATAATTTTAATTGCATGCTGCCGAAAGCCATCGGCTCATTCGAATGTTTCATTCTCTGGAGTAAAAAAATCATTTCAAATTAATACTTCCCTTTATTTTTTGCCGAGCGAAACTTGAAAGGAACGCCCAATCATGGGTCGACGTCACAGTGAAAAAGAGAGAAATCGTGGTCGGAGGTTTGGGCTGCGCACGACCTATTCGACTCCCCCTCGCGCATACATTGTACAGAGGAGCTAAAAAGACCAAAGGCTTGTACCTGTGCCGCTCATACGAAGCCACTGATGCTTCGAGGAGCGGAGAAAAAGGTGACCCAAATTTTTCCTACCTAGCACTCTCAAACAACGATTTATAATACGTGTTCTGACATATTTTTCGCCCTTTCACGTACATTCCTCCATCACTGGTTTCTCTCATGTCATCGTGCATCTGCGTGGGTTTTTGCACACGTTTCTTCAACATCTCGCTTTCGCGTAATGATAAATTAAAGGCGCTTGAGATCCATTGAATTAGTACGTGACAAAAACGGTGCACGCGGGTCTTCAAAGGAAAAGTGCGAACCTCGAATGACGAACTGTTAATAAATGGTCTCCGAGCGAGCTCCTCATTCAATATTAAACGGTGAAATAGGAAATTTCACGAGACCTTTGGATGAATTATGATTTTCCATTAGAGTCACGACGTTGTACATTTTTTTTCAAAATCCATTAAAGATTCAGAGATATCAGTGGACACGAAGTGGCACTGATTGGAAGAACGACTCGCGATTAAAACTGTAAATTAGGATTGCCAGATAACTGTCCATCTAACTTCGCTGAGCGATTTCGGAGCTCGTAGATCTTGCTCGGCTGTTTATTTGAGCTGGAGTTGAACGTCTCGGCGGGTGAAATATATTGCTGGGAGGATGAGGATGTCGAGAGGGAAATCGAGAGACGTTTTAATACTGATACCAATATATCAATTCCGGGTCGAAGTGCATAAATTGGGTGCTCTCATACTTCTCGATCCGTCGGTATAGTTTCTGCTTCTGTTTCGAAGCAGCTCGATTCATCCTGGAGCCGGTGAATATGCATGCACGTCCGATGTCTCGTTTTTCGCTTTTATTTATAACAAACGAACCGCCTCGTTCTTTTGTCAGACGGGGAAAACTTGATCGATGGTACAGTCGACTCAGGTGAGGGAGAAAAAAACGAGCAAGAAGATAGCCAGACGGGGAAGTAACGCTCGGTGGAAAAAAAAGCTCATAGACCCCGTGCGAATTTCTACGCGATCCGGGCTTCGCGATAAGCGTATTATGTCCGTATCGCAGGGTGGACTTAACTCTCGCGCGATACGTCGAGGCCGCGCTCCCTCTTATCATCTCCCGTCAGTATTATATCTCTCGCCTCCCATCTCATTCTCTCCTCATCTCGTATCTCAGTATCTTTTCGTTGTTCGAGCTTTGCCCAACCACAGATATCCCGCCGAGGCTTTTCGTAGCCCAGTCAAACATTATTTGACGTGAGCAACCCCCTTATGAGAAAAAAGCGTGGCCACACGTCCAATTTCTGGCGAAAACCCTCGTTCCTTCAGCTCGCACGCTTAGCGAAGAAAAAAAAGCACTTGGACGTCAGGGAACGCTGTCACGAGAGACGAGGAAACATTAATATGGATTATCGCTGTTTCTCAAATGTCCAGAGCATACAAATGCGACGAGGAAATTTTGTTTGGAGACGAAAGACTTTTGGTTTATTGGGAGACAACGAGCGGAGCCGGGGATATTTTGGAATCTTATCAGACATCAATTATTTCCTCAGTGTGTTTAATTCTTTCTTCTGATATTTTGCCGAGTTCATTGGCCGATCGAAACAATGATTTCTTTTCTCTTCGTAAGTCAAACTCCTGACGCTCGGATAAGCCGGAGAAAACTTCGGCCCCTCCATCCGTGCGTGATAAAGATATTTCGTGTGCTTGTCAGAGCGTGAAAAACACCTACGCCCTGTATCTTTTGCCTTTTCTCTCGTTGCTCGCGAGATTTCGTTACCGCCTTCTAACAAAGGCGACGAGAAGTACAATAGGGCGAGTGTTTATTCTACGACGACAATGCCCCTCCGACACGTCGGCACGTCCGACGAATAGACGACTCGTGTGTCCAGCCTCGGATTCTTCTAATCCCGAGAAACTTATAGGAATGCGTGAGCCGTTAGAATTTTTCTGCAGGGAACTGTCTTGCCCTCGGATCCTTAGATAAAAAGGATCAAAAGTTTTATCGACCATGAGAGTTCTCCATAAATCTTCAATCTTTCTGAATCTCGCTACTGGGTTTAAAGAAACTTCATTTTTATACTGAAAACATTCATTTTTATTTCACAAGTAAACAATAATCCGCTTCGCAATCGATGAAATAATGGATACTAACAACTTTATATTCTTCATCGTATTAAAAGTGGCTGAAAAATATTTTCATCCAGGACAATTTAGACTGATGAAAGTACTTGGATGGTTCTCATGCCAGAGGCGAATTTCAGTCCCGTTATATTCACGGAAATCGTTCAGGCCACGTCGAACGTGTAATTGTGTTGTTTTTCGAGCTGCCAAACGCAGATTCTGTGTGAGTCTGTCAAGCTGCGAGTGAATCTCGTGCAATAACATTCGAACAAAAAAACTTTCACGCACTCTGATCATTCCGGCTGAAAATTCATTCACAGCTGATTTCATAGATTATTCTTCCACGAATGAACAAACATGTTGACGAGATTGACGGATAATTTTACCGGACGTTTATCCCGTTCAATCAAACGTCGAAACTTTCTCGACGATGTCAACAAAGCTATTCCACGAAATCAATGATATTTTACAAAGTTTTAACAAATGTCGGGTCTTCCGCACTCATGATCCTTTTCAAACTCAATCCACTCGATACTCCTACGCTTCTATTTTCCCTCCCCCCTTCATCGTATTTCTCAACCTTTTCTTCTGATTGTTTTGAGTGCAAAGTTATTTGCTCGCCTGTATCCTGGCTTCGGCCTTCGTCAATGGTTTATCGTTCCCGGATCAAGGCAGCCAAGAACTGCCCATGAAATTTCACACGGTTGAGCACGGTATCGCCATGCCTTTCCCTACCCCTGCACTCAACGAAAACCATAAGCACATAATTCCACTATTTTCTTGTGACCACATACGTGCAGAGCTTGAGAGACCTATAGACACACGTGAGCAGTATACCTGTCTGTGGAAGAGAATCGAAGGAGGGAGAGAGAGAGAGTCGAGGCGTTATAACGAGTGGCATCTCGTCGTGGCTGAGTATGATAATGCCTCGTTGAGAAAACGATAGTGAGAGATAGCAGAGAGCACTCTGGTTCGCTCATTTCTAGCTTACCGGAAGTAAACGAGATGCTTCGTTAACAGGGAACACCGAACGAGAGAGCCAGAGATAGAGAAAGAGAGGAATTGTACCAAACACAATGTGACGTCAAGAGGATAGAGGGAGATATAATGCCAGAAACTACGGAAAATTCAGAGAGAGAATACACAAGTATGCAATATGAAAACCCACGGAAAATGCAATGCCGGTACAATTTACGACACCCCTTGGTGTCGTTTCCCATTCTGGACTACAAAAATATGCATTTCATATGCATTAATATATGTATGAAAATAAATACTTCGATATACGCCCATTCGAATACGTAATTCGCAATATTTCCTTTGCGCATACTAAAGATAGCGTTGAATTCAATTTCCAGCTCTCAGTCATTTAAATTATCATCCATCATTCGTCCGTGGTACGATTTTTCAAAAAACTTTACACTGATCATTCTCACCGTGTGATTTCCGGACAGAGAGTAAAAAAATTATCGAAAAATCATTCCCTTTGGACAGCAGTCGTTCGCCGTTCGGACTCTCGTTTCTTAAATGTCATGGAAAACTCAAAGTGTGTCTATTCACGTTTGTTTCGGTGGCATAAACGTTATTCCAATCATCTCGAAATGAGCTATATACGAGCGAGAGTTCAGATGTACAATAAAGATTTGAGCGATAAGCAAAGTTCCGACGATGCGGCGTCGCACTTTGCGAAAGTTACACTCGAGGACAAAACCCATCACGTTGACGTATCTCATATAACTGGAAAATAATTTTAGCTTTCTATGGCGGCGCCAACTGGGGAGTTGAGATTGAGAAAAGTGATAGAAAAAGATGGACAGAAAGTGCGACGCGTGTGTCTGTGCGGGCGGCGCGCGGCGAAGGGGCGCGAAAGAGAAAGAGCGAAGGAGAAAAAGGGTGGGAGCGGGAGGAAGAAGCCTTTGGACGTGGAAAAGAGAACTGGAATATGTCGCATAGTTAATGGTAGTACCTGCGAAACAGACCATGCAGTTACGTGGCGATCACGCGAGAACAGAAGCTGAAGAATCGTGAAACATACGGCTTACGTCATTTCAGCGTTGCCTGGCTTTTGAAGCCATGGCCAGAGTCACACACCCTCGCTGTACCGAGACACAGATCTCGTCATTTACTTTCCCATAGGATGTGTTGAAAGCTTCAGAAACTTCAAAATGATGACGTACAAGATTTTTAACATTTCAGATCGAAATAATCGTCATACTTTTCAGGAGTCTCGACGAAAAAATAAAATACAAATTGCCAGATATTGCAAAAAGTGTGTGAACCGTTTTCGGGAGAATGTTATCAAGCATTTGTCAGGTCCCGTATTATGAGCTGCGTGGAAAGGAACATAGTATGAGAATTCGTGTTCTCAAAGTGACTAGAAACGGAATTTCTCGTTATACCGAAATCGCTAGCACGTACTGAGCTCAACAGCTGGAGATATGCGCAACAAAAGCAAATGCCGGTAACACTTCTGGCACAGCGACGTATACGTTGGCTAGTACACGGTGCATACGTCGCTTGTAACATCGCAATAAGGATGTGTTCCATCTAGTAGAGAATTGTGATAGTGAAGGAAATGGGTAGTATGTGAAAACGAAAAGGACGATGAGAAGAGTAACATTGTCCGGGTACATGAGCCACAACCAGATATATATAGGGTCATCAGGCCTCTGGGGTAAAACCTCGTTATCTGACACAGGAAGTCACTTCACGGAAGCGGAGAATCCTTCGCAACATCCTCCGTATTTTCCCTCTGCTCTCTATCTTTATTCCTGTATCTTTCTCTTTCACCCTCCCCCCTTGTGCCCTTCCCTCACCCTGTCTCTCTTTCACTCCTTTTGTGGCCCCTATCTCTTCGTCCTCTAACTAGTTTCCACCCTCGACTCAACCTTTATGGTAACCAGTGAGGATGCACACACGTGAAGTGTCTAAAACCAGGCACCTCTAACTCATTCGACCTTGACAACAGATATCCTGCTCTTTTGGCCAACTTGTCGAGTATCCAATATTCTTTGGTTTTGAGATAGTATTGGTTGAGTCGCTGCAGTAAAAGGGGACAGGAGTCTTTCTCTTGAGGGGAAACTCCAGAGAGGGAGGAACACGTGTCTTTGGAAGGCTCCGTTTTGAAAGGCCGTAGGGAATAGAGGAGGAAAGTGAACTAGTCGATGAGGGGTCCTTGGCGATATCGTCATCAAAGATAAGAGCAGGAGTTATAGTCTTGACGGAATCATCGGGTTCAGAGTCTCATTAGTATTCCCATGGCGCGCCAGCGATGATCCATTAAAGTTGGACGGAATTCTGGAAATTGAAAAATTCATAAAGTGATTTGAGCAGACCGAGGGAGTGGAAATGTGCGAGAATTTAGATACAGCGTGGGAATGAACGGAAAATGGGAAATTTGGCTAATCGTCCACTTTGCTTAACTGCTTCGCAAATGATTACGTTTAAAGAGGTCCACGTGCACTTACTACCCCATTGAAAATCGTGGCCTCTGGCTCTGATTTTGTAGGCCGTGGTTACGATCGTAATCGTACCCTATGCAGGACCTCTCGTGCCCGGCTCCATCCTGATATCCGGTTACTGTATTGGCCAATCCGTCCAAATATTAAGGCGCGCAGAACGAACAGAGAAGGGAATAGGGAAGGAGCGAAGGAGGAAGCTACAAAGAGCTATGCCCAGAGACGTCGAGGGCAAGAGAAGTATGCGAGAAATACCTATAACCGAAAGCACGCTTGAGGGTAAAAGCACAAGCGAGCAGGAACAACGAGAGAACTACCTATTCCAGCCCCCACGTATATATGAACATTCAACTACAGCGATGCGAAGCTTTCCTTTGTCCTTACGCCTTTTGCCCACCTACCCAACCTTCACCGGTTAACACCCGGCACACTGAGAGGAAAGCGCGTGTGTACTCGATTGTGCGTTGATTCTCTGCCTCTCTCTCTCTGGTTTGTGCGCCTTCTCTTTCTTTCCGAATGCCTATATTCATATACAGTAAGTCTCTCTCTCTCTCTTTCTCTCTCCTTCTCTTACTCGTTCTCTCACAACTCAATGCCCATCCTCGCCAAGTCCGTCCAGCTTCCTCTGCTCCTTTGTTCAAACCTGCGTTGGACGTGATTAATGCACTTGGCGAGTGGACAGCGATGATGAAGGGTAAGGTGAGTGGGGCGAGAAGGAGGGGAACCAGGTAAAGCAACTAAACTGTTCCTGAAAAGAGAGAAAGAGAGGGGGAGTGGGTGAGAGGAAGGAACTTTTGCTCGGTCGAAAAAATTATCCACAAAGTCTGGCAGAAGTAACTACAGCCACACATTGTCTTCACGGTTGTGCCTTTTTTTTTTTTTTTACTATCTTGCTGCACCACTTTCAGTTGATCAACTTTTCGTCCATTGTAGCCAATGGACAGAGTGAACTTGGTCTATTTCCAGGATTTTTCACATTGTGGCTACCTTTGAAATAATTGAGCTCAATCTTTGTTCTCTATTTTTTGTTGAAGTTCCGACTCGAAACGGTGTATCCAGTAGGAATGGAGGAGTTTTGGATGTAGATCAGTTCAAGGGTAAGTGTATTTTAACGAAGCTCGCAATAGACGGAGTAGTGAATTGAAAAAGAGAGGGGCAGATGAGTTTGTTATAGCTCACAGAATTGCGTACTTCTATGCCATATTTTTTTCAAACAAAAAGCCGAACCCTAAGAGAAAAGCTGAAGTAGAATAGCTTCGTCGTGTGCTAGCTAATTAGTACGTGCAGCAGCCTCTCAAACTTTTCGACAGGATCGTAATGCACAGTTTCCTTCATGTTTTATTCCATATTTTATTCAAAAGCCCTCGTCCACGAACCCATTTTGGTATACTCGGTGGATCTTCGTAAACACGATCTAGTGGGTGTAGTTTTTCGAGCACAGACTTTTCCCCAAAGCTTCTCCAGCTTGACAGTTTTGTATCAACCATCCATTTAGTGATTTATGTATTCGGTTACTAAATATGTATCTCCCTGGTAAATTGAATTGAGCGCCGTTACCCGCCTAGAAATTTGTTAGGGTTCACCTGTTCATGATGAGGTCATGATCAGGTTTTGAAACGGGCAATCCTATTGTTAAAAGCCTGATGTGGCCGCTATAAGGTTTTCCACAATAATTTCCAAAACAGCCTAATCTAAAATGGCCCTGATCGGGTTCGCCTAGATAAGGCCTTTTTGACCGTTATCTCATTCAGGTCCTGCTCAGGCTCGACTTAATCACGCCATATGTGGAAATCCTTATGAGATTCCAGCTGGAATCTACCACAATACTGCCTTGACAGTACTTGTTCTATTAGGTCCTTCCAAGGCTTGCCTTATGACTGGCACAAACGCGTATTCGAATATGGTGAATAAGTTATATTCCATTAGTGTTTTATACGAGATCCGAGTGACAAGTTTCCAAGTGATTTTCAAAGTGAGTTTCCATATATTTGATGAAGTTTTATTCTATTCGTATTTTATAAAAGATCCGAGTGACGAGTTTTCAAGTGAAATCAAACAATAAAAAAATTTTATCTGAACATAAGTTGAAATGAATCGAGATGAGCAACGTCGGTATAAGGCGCGCATGCGTATGCGAAGATATCGCTCTATGCGTAAATTTTCAAAAGGTATGTACAATTTTAAAGTGATTTGCATTAATTATGTGAACGAATTAAAATTGACATTATACAAACGAACGAGAATTGTGTTGAGAGAATTATTGATACAAATTTGTGATTTTTCTCTTGGAAATTCTAAAATTGTGTCAATCTTAGCACACCAATCATTTTATTTTATTGTTTAATATTTCACAGATTTACATAGCCCGAGTACTAGTTTTGCTTCGGTAACTAGAGAAAGAAATGAAAACATCACAGATGGTGTGACAAAGATTTTTGATAATGAAAACAGTGAGTCTGCGACAAGTTCAATCAATGGTGGGGAATTGAATTTTAACAAACATGACAGCGAAGGGCATACTGATAATAAAGAATCCAGCGGTGATGAGCTAAACAGAGACAGCGATGGAAAATTCACCAATGAAGAAAGCAGCGAAGCAACATCTAATAATGAAGAGAGCAGCGAAGTAGAATCCATGAATGAAGAAAGCAGCGAAGAAAATTCTGACGGGGACAGGCAGTGTAATGAAGAAAACCAAGAGCGGAGAGGGCATCCTGTTGAAGAAAACACTGAAATTTTAGAACTGCGAAAGTGGGCTGTGGCTGCTCGTATTCCACAAACACAGTTGGATAAATTGCTTGAAATTCTTCGAAAAAGATTGTTACCAGAATTGCCAAAATCATCAAAAACTTTCCTCAAAACAACATCAGCAATGTATGAAATTGAAAAGTTCAAGGATGTTGATGGTGCTGAAATAGGTGACTTTGTGTATTTTGGAATAAAACACCATCTCCAAAGAATTGTGAACTCCAATTTGCACAAAGACAATATATTGTACCTGCAATTTAACATCGATGGAATTTCCCTGTTTAAATCAAGCAGTAAGCAACTCTGGCCAATTTTATGCAAAGTTTTTTCTGAACCCGACGTATATCGAGTTTTCCCAGTGGCTATATACGCCGGAATCGAAAAGCCGCACGTTGCGAACATGTATTTTGAAAAATTTAACAATGAGATGTTAGATCTTTTACGCGAAGGAATCGTTATAGATGGGACGCTACTCGAAATTCGTATTATGTGTTTCATTTGCGACAAACCCGCTCGCTCTTTCGTCAAATGCATAAAAAACCATGGCGCATATTATGCCTGTGAGCGTTGTACTGTTAAAGGTGAGAGATATGATGAACGTATAATCTATCCATCCACAAATTGCCCGGAAAGAACAAATGAAAGTTTTCGGAGACAAGAACAACCTGAACACCATAGAGGGGTCTCACCTTTACTAATCATCGCTGAACTCGACATGGTTATGCATTTTGTGTTGGATTTTATGCATCTTTGCTGTCTTGGCTTGATGAAAAAATTGCTCGAATATTGGATGAAGGGTGATCGAAAAGTAAAAATGAGCCACACAGGGAAATCAATTTTGACCTACATTTTACTTGAACTGCAATCGCAAATACCTCAAGAATTTCAACGCACAACCAGATCATTGGCCGAGATTGCAAAGTGGAAAGCAACGGAATTCCGATTTTTTTTGTTGTATCTCGGATCAGTTGTTTTGAAAAAAGTTCTACAAGATGACTTGTACAAACATTTTATGCTCTTGCATGCGGCTTGTAGAATTTTGTGCTCAAAAGACCTGGCGTTGAAATTCAATGAACAGGCAAAGACTTATCTTACACGATTCGTACAACTCAGCGAATTTTATTATGGAAAACAGAGCCAAGTTTTAAATATGCACTCGGTAATACATTTGGCCGACGATGTCAAAAATCTAAAATGTCCTTTGAATAATATCACCGCATTTCCGTTTGAAAGTTCATTAGGAAAAATTAAAAAAATGGTCCGAAATGGCAATCGTCCGCTGTCTCAAATATGTCGTCGGTATTATGAAGAATTTCTCGTTAATACAGATAAAACTGAAATACCACAAGCTGTGATAATAGTCTACAAAAAAGTCAAAAAAGGCATCGAACCACAAAGAAACAGAATAATAAAAAAGCTTCAATATAAAGAATTTACTCTGACTAATAATTCACCCGACAACACGGTAATGCTCCAAAACGGTCAGATTTTAATGATCAACGCAATATATAAATTGTCTAATCAACATCAAGAAGAAATTAAGATCGCCGGAAAAATTTTGAGTCGAGAAAAACCTATTTTTGAATATCCGTGTAACTCACAGACCCTGCATATGTGGAAGGTAAAAAAAACCAACATTAACAAAACTTGTGCTCTTCAAAATATTCAGGCCAAAATGGTGTGCTTGAAAATCGATGATGGTTCAGAAGAAAAAAAAATCTATGTAATGCCATTACTTCATACGTAAAAAAATGAGTTCAAGTGTCGACATTCTAATGTGTACTTTTTTCTGATTTTTTTCTCTATATGGGAATGTATATCTCAATTCGTAATTTGAAATTCCCACTTTATTTTTATGAGCAATTACCATTACCTCTGTGAGTGTTGAAACATAAAAAAAAATTGAAGTATGTATGACTGAAAATAACGCAGGAGACAAGAACAATTCTAACCTCAAAATTATCACATCGCATTTCGCGTCGTCGATACTGGACAGTTCGGAACAAACGCTTGAAGTTGGAACGTGTACTACCGTCATCTCAGAATTCGGCAAATCGTAAGTTTTTTTTCTTTATATTTATTAACATGACTTTTCCATGCATAATCAATCACTATTACGAATTTTCAATGATTTCACGAAAAAAAAACCTGAAAGTATAAACGGTCCAGAATATTGCTCAAAACGAAAATTATAACCTAAAAATGACCGCGCCATTTCGTTGTTTGCACAAACGGAATTCATGACCTTCGTAAGTCGAGATATCATTTATATTTCGAAAATGAGAAGGAAAAAATCAAAAGAAAAGATTTTTTCAAAGTAAGATACTTGCACAATAAATGAATGATGGAAAAACATTAGCAATAACCTCAAAAATTACGCGTGGTCGTGACTTGTTTGAAGCAAAAAAAGTTTTCCTCATGTCTAACGGTGTAATATGTATAATTTGTATAATTATAAAACTGTTTATAATAAGTAAAAATAATCATGATTCAAATAAGAAGAAAAGTGTCATATTTTTTTGTACTGTGTAGATGGATAACGTTTTCAAACTGGTTGAATTCAGAGAAGAGAATGACGGACAAAAAAAATCAGTCGATGTTATTCCAAGTAGTTGGATAGCTTATGATAAAAACACCGATGGACTCATGGCAAAATTTATGCCCCCACCATATGATGAAGAGAATTCAGCATTACTGCATTCACTTATCGAATGTTGTGCTCCAGCACCGGAGGATTGGCCAGCTTATGCAGTCACTGTACGCGGCAGAGCTAGTAAGTTAAATTACTTGATATTATTATTATTTCATCATTTGCCACTATATTTTTTCCTGAATATGTACCAATTTGCTTTCGACTTCACAGGAACTTATCAAGAAGGCTTGAAAAAATTGAGAATACTCGACCAAAAAGACCATGCATTCTCTACTGACGATGAATATTCTTCAAGTGACAAAGCTAGGATGGCAATGGAATCCTATAAAACGGGAGAACGGGTTTCTAACAGTCTTTGGGAGGTTCCTGAATTGACGGATGAAAATCTGAATCTAAGTAAGTATTTTTAGTTATTTAGTATATTTAGATATTGATTCTGAAAATTTGAATCCAAGTATTTTTTTGACTAGATAAGAATATTTGACTCAAAAAGAATATGAAAGGAAGATTTGTAGCCAAAGTTCTTTGTGATGATTTAACGGAGACTCTATTTCCATCATCTAGAAATATTTTGGAATCTGAGATCAATTTGATATTCATTATTTTCAGTATCCGAAACGTTTGAGCTAGCTACTTCGGAAACAGTATCTAAAACAAAAGAGAAAGAGTCGACAAAAAAGATCAAAGGTTTCTTGTAATTTTTTTTATATTCCAAAACATGGTTCTTCTCGTTTTTAACAAATAGAATTTCTAATTTCTAGTGGTGCAAAACAAAATCATCCCCGAGTCTTTTACAAGTACTCAAATACGACATGAGAGCACACCTCCTCTTATGCTATTTAACGACATGGTTTCGGTAATAAATGACTGTAATTTATTGAAAGGTTAGTATTTTTTTAATATGAAATTTGACTAGATTTTGACTCTAAAAATGTGATTCTAAATATTTTTTTGACTAGATAATCTCTGAAAATCGGATTCTGTTTTTTTTTTTTTTTTACTAGAGATTTGATTACATTTTGACTCTAAAAATCTGAATCCAAGTATTTTTTTGACTAGATAAGAATATTTGACTCAAAAAGAATATGAAAGGAAGATTTGTAGCCAAAGTTCTTTGTGATGATTTAACGGAGACTCTATTTCCATCATCTAGAATTTTTTTGGAATCTGAGATCAATTTTATATTTATTATTTTCAGTATCCGAGACGCTTGAACCAGCAGCTGCCTCGGAGACAGTATCTAAAAGAAAAGAGAAAGAGTCGACAAAAAAGATCAAAGGTTTCTTGCAATTTTTTTCATATTCCAAAACATGGTTTTTGTCGTTTCTAACAAATGGAATTTCTAATTTCTAGTGGTGCAAAACAAAATCATCCCCGAGTCTTTTACAAAGACTCAAACACGACAGGAGAGTACACCACCTCTTATGCTATTCGACGACATGGTATCAGTAATGAAAGATGGTGCTTCATTGGAAGGTCAGTATTTTTTAAAAATAAAATTTGATTTTGTAATGGGAAATATAATGCTCATTCGATGTTTCAAGTCAATTCCATAAATTTATGATTTTATATGTTTCAGATATCAAAGCAGCCGTGACTAAAGGTTTCTATGCACAAAGCCTTCATTTGGCGCAAATATCGACTCAACTAGAAGAACTGAAAATTATGTGTACAGAAACTGTAGCCAACAAGATGTCCGAGCTTCCAAACTTCAGCAGTCCAACCAAAAAACATAATTTAATTCTGCCATTAAAAAATATGCAAGACTTTATGGACTTCGAGGCTAAACTACTCGCCGATGAAAAATTTCGTAATGACATTGTGAGTTTGCGTTTATATTCAACTCACTATAAAAACTACTTCTCCACAGATTTTTCGAACTCAATTTTCAGTGGGAAAATTTTTTATTTTATTTTTATGTTCATTTATTATCATATTTAAATTTATTTATGTTTCAGATTGCAAGCATGTGGCGGATTGCTAGTATTTCCGTGCCAATGCAACAGACCGTACGGGATATTTTCAAAAAATTCATCTCTCGAGACATTGTTGTACAATTCACCGCAGTGAAGAATACGGGAAGAAAGCAAGTCCTTTCCAAAACTAAATTCTTCTCGTGCGTTCAAGGTATTTATTCAAATATTTTATATTTACTAATATATTTATTCAAATATTCAGTATTTATTCAAATAATAATTGGACGTGGATACAATTTTCACTATCTTAACGAAAATTAAAATATCGAGAATTTAATTGATATTTGCTGTTTTCAGATGTTGTTATCGCAAAATTCGCCAGCGACGAGAAGAAATCCGTAAGCGTCAAAGATTTTGAGCAAGCTGTTGGCAGAGTCATCAACAATGCCAAGGATTGGGATGGAAATCGGGCTATACGCCAAAAAAATTCCCAATAAACGCGTATTTTTAAGAATATAAAATTAGACTCTGTATCCACATGTTCCTCAAACTTGACAATTTAAAAAACATAATTTATGTTTATAAAACATAATTATTAATTTATATGTTACACATGTAAAAATATTTAAAAAAAGATTTATAATTTACATGATTGATTTAATAAATATTTATAAAATAATGATGTCTTCTAGAAGTATATTTGCACGAGATTTTCATGTAGGGACAATCTGACAGTAGCCTAGTCGAAAACCCTGATCACCGCCCGGTCAGATAACCTAATCAGGGTCTGTAAACGAGCGTGATCCGACCCGGGCCAGGGCGCCCTATTCGGGCCTGACCAAACAACCTGGTCATGGCCATTTGTTTTAGGGCGTAACATTTTGGAACAGGGTGTCATCAGGTGGCCTTACAAGCGCCTTACCAAGGCAGCATGGCAGCCTGACAATACCCTAAGGACCCGCCTAGAAAATTTCCTAGGTACCTCCTTAGGGTATTGTCAGGCTGCCATGCTGCCTTGGTAAGGCGCTTGTAAGGCCACCTGATGACACCCTGTTCCAAAATGTTACGCCCTAAAACAAATGGCCATGACCAGGTTGTTTGGTCAGGCCCGAATAGGGCGCCCTGGCCCGGGTCGGATCACGCTCGTTTACAGACCCTGATTAGGTTATCTGACCGGGCGGTGATCAGGGTTTTCGACTAGGCTACTGTCAGATTGTCCCTACATGAAAATCTCGTGCAAATATACTTCTAGAAGACATCATTATTTTATAAATATTTATTAAATCAATCATGTAAATTATAAATCTTTTTTTAAATATTTTTACATGTGTAACATATAAATTAATAATTATGTTTTATAAACATAAATTATGTTTTTTAAATTGTCAAGTTTGAGGAACATGTGGATACAGAGTCTAATTTTATATTCTTAAAAATACGCGTTTATTGGGAATTTTTTTGGCGTATAGCCCGATTTCCATCCCAATCCTTGGCATTGTTGATGACTCTGCCAACAGCTTGCTCAAAATCTTTGACGCTTACGGATTTCTTCTCGTCGCTGGCGAATTTTGCGATAACAACATCTGAAAACAGCAAATATCAATTAAATTCTCGATATTTTAATTTTCGTTAAGATAGTGAAAATTGTATCCACGTCCAATTATTATTTGAATAAATACTGAATATTTGAATAAATATATTAGTAAATATAAAATATTTGAATAAATACCTTGAACGCACGAGAAGAATTTAGTTTTGGAAAGGACTTGCTTTCTTCCCGTATTCTTCACTGCGGTGAATTGTACAACAATGTCTCGAGAGATGAATTTTTTGAAAATATCCCGTACGGTCTGTTGCATTGGCACGGAAATACTAGCAATCCGCCACATGCTTGCAATCTGAAACATAAATAAATTTAAATATGATAATAAATGAACATAAAAATAAAATAAAAAATTTTCCCACTGAAAATTGAGTTCGAAAAATCTGTGGAGAAGTAGTTTTTATAGTGAGTTGAATATAAACGCAAACTCACAATGTCATTACGAAATTTTTCATCGGCGAGTAGTTTAGCCTCGAAGTCCATAAAGTCTTGCATATTTTTTAATGGCAGAATTAAATTATGTTTTTTGGTTGGACTGCTGAAGTTTGGAAGCTCGGACATCTTGTTGGCTACAGTTTCTGTACACATAATTTTCAGTTCTTCTAGTTGAGTCGATATTTGCGCCAAATGAAGGCTTTGTGCATAGAAACCTTTAGTCACGGCTGCTTTGATATCTGAAACATATAAAATCATAAATTTATGGAATTGACTTGAAACATCGAATGAGCATTATATTTCCCATTACAAAATCAAATTTTATTTTTAAAAAATACTGACCTTCCAATGAAGCACCATCTTTCATTACTGATACCATGTCGTCGAATAGCATAAGAGGTGGTGTACTCTCCTGTCGTGTTTGAGTCTTTGTAAAAGACTCGGGGATGATTTTGTTTTGCACCACTAGAAATTAGAAATTCCATTTGTTAGAAACGACAAAAACCATGTTTTGGAATATGAAAAAAATTGCAAGAAACCTTTGATCTTTTTTGTCGACTCTTTCTCTTTTCTTTTAGATACTGTCTCCGAGGCAGCTGCTGGTTCAAGCGTCTCGGATACTGAAAATAATAAATATAAAATTGATCTCAGATTCCAAAAAAATTCTAGATGATGGAAATAGAGTCTCCGTTAAATCATCACAAAGAACTTTGGCTACAAATCTTCCTTTCATATTCTTTTTGAGTCAAATATTCTTATCTAGTCAAAAAAATACTTGGATTCAGATTTTTAGAGTCAAAATGTAATCAAATCTCTAGTAAAAAAAAAAAAAAAACAGAATCCGATTTTCAGAGATTATCTAGTCAAAAAAATATTTAGAATCACATTTTTAGAGTCAAAATCTAGTCAAATTTCATATTAAAAAAATACTAACCTTTCAATAAATTACAGTCATTTATTACCGAAACCATGTCGTTAAATAGCATAAGAGGAGGTGTGCTCTCATGTCGTATTTGAGTACTTGTAAAAGACTCGGGGATGATTTTGTTTTGCACCACTAGAAATTAGAAATTCTATTTGTTAAAAACGAGAAGAACCATGTTTTGGAATATAAAAAAAATTACAAGAAACCTTTGATCTTTTTTGTCGACTCTTTCTCTTTTGTTTTAGATACTGTTTCCGAAGTAGCTAGCTCAAACGTTTCGGATACTGAAAATAATGAATATCAAATTGATCTCAGATTCCAAAATATTTCTAGATGATGGAAATAGAGTCTCCGTTAAATCATCACAAAGAACTTTGGCTACAAATCTTCCTTTCATATTCTTTTTGAGTCAAATATTCTTATCTAGTCAAAAAAATACTTGGATTCAAATTTTCAGAATCAATATCTAAATATACTAAATAACTAAAAATACTTACTTAGATTCAGATTTTCATCCGTCAATTCAGGAACCTCCCAAAGACTGTTAGAAACCCGTTCTCCCGTTTTATAGGATTCCATTGCCATCCTAGCTTTGTCACTTGAAGAATATTCATCGTCAGTAGAGAATGCATGGTCTTTTTGGTCGAGTATTCTCAATTTTTTCAAGCCTTCTTGATAAGTTCCTGTGAAGTCGAAAGCAAATTGGTACATATTCAGGAAAAAATATAGTGGCAAATGATGAAATAATAATAATATCAAGTAATTTAACTTACTAGCTCTGCCGCGTACAGTGACTGCATAAGCTGGCCAATCCTCCGGTGCTGGAGCACAACATTCGATAAGTGAATGCAGTAATGCTGAATTCTCTTCATCATATGGTGGGGGCATAAATTTTGCCATGAGTCCATCGGTGTTTTTATCATAAGCTATCCAACTACTTGGAATAACATCGACTGATTTTTTTTGTCCGTCATTCTCTTCTCTGAATTCAACCAGTTTGAAAACGTTATCCATCTACACAGTACAAAAAAATATGACACTTTTCTTCTTATTTGAATCATGATTATTTTTACTTATTATAAACAGTTTTATAATTATACAAATTATACATATTACACCGTTAGACATGAGGAAAACTTTTTTTGCTTCAAACAAGTCACGACCACGCGTAATTTTTGAGGTTATTGCTAATGTTTTTCCATCATTCATTTATTGTGCAAGTATCTTACTTTGAAAAAATCTTTTCTTTTGATTTTTTCCTTCTCATTTTCGAAATATAAATGATATCTCGACTTACGAAGGTCATGAATTCCGTTTGTGCAAACAACGAAATGGCGCGGTCATTTTTAGGTTATAATTTTCGTTTTGAGCAATATTCTGGACCGTTTATACTTTCAGGTTTTTTTTTCGTGAAATCATTGAAAATTCGTAATAGTGATTGATTATGCATGGAAAAGTCATGTTAATAAATATAAAGAAAAAAAACTTACGATTTGCCGAATTCTGAGATGACGGTAGTACACGTTCCAACTTCAAGCGTTTGTTCCGAACTGTCCAGTATCGACGACGCGAAATGCGATGTGATAATTTTGAGGTTAGAATTGTTCTTGTCTCCTGCGTTATTTTCAGTCATACATACTTCAATTTTTTTTTATGTTTCAACACTCACAGAGGTAATGGTAATTGCTCATAAAAATAAAGTGGGAATTTCAAATTACGAATTGAGATATACATTCCCATATAGAGAAAAAAATCAGAAAAAAGTACACATTAGAATGTCGACACTTGAACTCATTTTTTTACGTATGAAGTAATGGCATTACATAGATTTTTTTTTCTTCTGAACCATCATCGATTTTCAAGCACACCATTTTGGCCTGAATATTTTGAAGAGCACAAGTTTTGTTAATGTTGGTTTTTTTTACCTTCCACATATGCAGGGTCTGTGAGTTACACGGATATTCAAAAATAGGTTTTTCTCGACTCAAAATTTTTCCGGCGATCTTAATTTCTTCTTGATGTTGATTAGACAATTTATATATTGCGTTGATCATTAAAATCTGACCGTTTTGGAGCATTACCGTGTTGTCGGGTGAATTATTAGTCAGAGTAAATTCTTTATATTGAAGCTTTTTTATTATTCTGTTTCTTTGTGGTTCGATGCCTTTTTTGACTTTTTTGTAGACTATTATCACAGCTTGTGGTATTTCAGTTTTATCTGTATTAACGAGAAATTCTTCATAATACCGACGACATATTTGAGACAGCGGACGATTGCCATTTCGGACCATTTTTTTAATTTTTCCTAATGAACTTTCAAACGGAAATGCGGTGATATTATTCAAAGGACATTTTAGATTTTTGACATCGTCGGCCAAATGTATTACCGAGTGCATATTTAAAACTTGGCTCTGTTTTCCATAATAAAATTCGCTGAGTTGTACGAATCGTGTAAGATAAGTCTTTGCCTGTTCATTGAATTTCAACGCCAGGTCTTTTGAGCACAAAATTCTACAAGCCGCATGCAAGAGCATAAAATGTTTGTACAAGTCATCTTGTAGAACTTTTTTCAAAACAACTGATCCGAGATACAACAAAAAAAATCGGAATTCCGTTGCTTTCCACTTTGCAATCTCGGCCAATGATCTGGTTGTGCGTTGAAATTCTTGAGGTATTTGCGATTGCAGTTCAAGTAAAATGTAGGTCAAAATTGATTTCCCTGTGTGGCTCATTTTTACTTTTCGATCACCCTTCATCCAATATTCGAGCAATTTTTTCATCAAGCCAAGACAGCAAAGATGCATAAAATCCAACACAAAATGCATAACCATGTCGAGTTCAGCGATGATTAGTAAAGGTGAGACCCCTCTATGGTGTTCAGGTTGTTCTTGTCTCCGAAAACTTTCATTTGTTCTTTCCGGGCAATTTGTGGATGGATAGATTATACGTTCATCATATCTCTCACCTTTAACAGTACAACGCTCACAGGCATAATATGCGCCATGGTTTTTTATGCATTTGACGAAAGAGCGAGCGGGTTTGTCGCAAATGAAACACATAATACGAATTTCGAGTAGCGTCCCATCTATAACGATTCCTTCGCGTAAAAGATCTAACATCTCATTGTTAAATTTTTCAAAATACATGTTCGCAACGTGCGGCTTTTCGATTCCGGCGTATATAGCCACTGGGAAAACTCGATATACGTCGGGTTCAGAAAAAACTTTGCATAAAATTGGCCAGAGTTGCTTACTGCTTGATTTAAACAGGGAAATTCCATCGATGTTAAATTGCAGGTACAATATATTGTCTTTGTGCAAATTGGAGTTCACAATTCTTTGGAGATGGTGTTTTATTCCAAAATACACAAAGTCACCTATTTCAGCACCATCAACATCCTTGAACTTTTCAATTTCATACATTGCTGATGTTGTTTTGAGGAAAGTTTTTGATGATTTTGGCAATTCTGGTAACAATCTTTTTCGAAGAATTTCAAGCAATTTATCCAACTGTGTTTGTGGAATACGAGCAGCCACAGCCCACTTTCGCAGTTCTAAAATTTCAGTGTTTTCTTCAACAGGATGCCCTCTCCGCTCTTGGTTTTCTTCATTACACTGCCTGTCCCCGTCAGAATTTTCTTCGCTGCTTTCTTCATTCATGGATTCTACTTCGCTGCTCTCTTCATTATTAGATGTTGCTTCGCTGCTTTCTTCATTGGTGAATTTTCCATCGCTGTCTCTGTTTAGCTCATCACCGCTGGATTCTTTATTATCAGTATGCCCTTCGCTGTCATGTTTGTTAAAATTCAATTCCCCACCATTGATTGAACTTGTCGCAGACTCACTGTTTTCATTATCAAAAATCTTTGTCACACCATCTGTGATGTTTTCATTTCTTTCTCTAGTTACCGAAGCAAAACTAGTACTCGGGCTATGTAAATCTGTGAAATATTAAACAATAAAATAAAATGATTGGTGTGCTAAGATTGACACAATTTTAGAATTTCCAAGAGAAAAATCACAAATTTGTATCAATAATTCTCTCAACACAATTCTCGTTCGTTTGTATAATGTCAATTTTAATTCGTTCACATAATTAATGCAAATCACTTTAAAATTGTACATACCTTTTGAAAATTTACGCATAGAGCGATATCTTCGCATACGCATGCGCGCCTTATACCGACGTTGCTCATCTCGATTCATTTCAACTTATGTTCAGATAAAATTTTTTTATTGTTTGATTTCACTTGAAAACTCGTCACTCGGATCTTTTATAAAATACGAATAGAATAAAACTTCATCAAATATATGGAAACTCACTTTGAAAATCACTTGGAAACTTGTCACTCGGATCTCGTATAAAACACTAATGGAATATAACTTATTCACCATATTCGAATACGCGTTTGTGCCAGTCATAAGGCAAGCCTTGGAAGGACCTAATAGAACAAGTACTGTCAAGGCAGTATTGTGGTAGATTCCAGCTGGAATCTCATAAGGATTTCCACATATGGCGTGATTAAGTCGAGCCTGAGCAGGACCTGAATGAGATAACGGTCAAAAAGGCCTTATCTAGGCGAACCCGATCAGGGCCATTTTAGATTAGGCTGTTTTGGAAATTATTGTGGAAAACCTTATAGCGGCCACATCAGGCTTTTAACAATAGGATTGCCCGTTTCAAAACCTGATCATGACCTCATCATGAACAGGTGAACCCTAACAAATTTCTAGGCGGGGAGGTACCTAGGAAATTTTCTAGGCGGGTAGTTCGTTGCGGAAAAGAGGGACCTCTCTGCTAGGCCAATGAAAACCAAGATGTTCCCATCGTCGGCAAGAGTGGATGGAGTATGATGGGCAACGAACAGCAAACACAGCAAACGCCTCGGAGGTTCCAGGCTTGACAAATGTAGGGTTTTGAAACCTCAGAAATGATCATCGAGTTGAAGCTGCTGTGCCATTGGTGACTCATCAAATCTTGAATTACTCGTTCCTGCGGTTGGTCTGTGCTCTTTTTCGTTTGCAACTTCAGTGTTCTTTCCTCTTTATTCTACTGCAGGATTATTCAAAATGCTTTCAGGCAAAAACTGGACTGCTTGTCGAGGAGCCACTGAAGAGAGCACAACGCTGCATCGCAAACCAACTTTCCTTCTGCTTCCTATTTCTTCATAATAACGCTTACAAGCTGGTTACTGGTGTTGTATCTGTTCGAAACTTTGTGCCACATCGAGACTTGGATGGAGACTTTACTCTCGAATACGATCCTGTGTTAAACGAATTTTCCTGCCAGTTAATTCAACGAAATATCGAAATTATTTCTATTTCAGTGGACTTTTGAGGTTCTGATTGATCCAGGTTAACCGGAAGACATTGAGACACGAGCTTGACCCTTCTCTAGCAGTTTTTTCGTCCACTCGTCGAGCAAGTTTATGGAAATCTAGGAGCTTCTTCATGAGTACTCTATGGCTCGTGTAATCCGCGACTGTGTGACGAGCTTGTGTTTTCGTTTCTCTCTATCGTTGACATGCGACGACCTGGAAAATCACTTCATCCTTGCCAAGGACAGTTTCGTCCCGAGAAAGCGTTCTGATACGAAGTGTAGTGCGCTGCGAATTCGAGAGAGGAGCTCTGTCCTCGAAGACTGTCTTTTGTCGTGCTTTCCATCACTTTCGATATTAATCCTCTAATACCTTTACATTTTCAACAATATTTCTTGTTACGTAGCGTTAGATTAGATTTACCATCGTAGGCAGCGTTTTCTATTCAAGTTTGAGCAGTTCGCCAGCTTGGTATGATGAACGTGCTTCGAGTCATTTTCTGTGGTCTCTACACGATGGGATAGTTCTGAAATTGAATTACGATGGAAAGTCTAACATTGGACGGGGCCCCGTTCATCGACGAAATGAGACAACACGACGCACAGTCTCGTCTGGTTGGCTGGTCGGTGTTCCAGGTAGAGCCATGTATATGTCCGTTCGTGTAAACGCACTACGAATACAATATACCTGAGATCGTTGAAGCAGAGTGTAACATTGTTATAACACGCTCCAGTCATACTTCCGTGACTAACTTACACCGTATAACATCGTTCTTCCAGATACATAGAATTCCAACAAGATGGAAGTCCTCTTGAAGAACTAGCTCAAGAAAATAAAAATTCTTTACTCAAGTTATTAAATAAGAGCAGCCTTTGAGAGACTCGACAACTTTTAATCGTTGCTTTTAACGCTAAATTTTAGGAAGGCGGTTTATCTGACTTTACAATTACCAGAAACAGCTGAAATACAGTACAAATATAGCAAAAAACAGAGGTACAATATCAGGTCAAAGTTAAGGGAAGAGCTCGTAAAACCTAAAATAGTATACATAAAAATAATTAAAAAAAAAAGAAATAGTCGCAATTATTTTCATTTTGCGCGTAACTGAAGATTTTTTTATGATTGAGAAAGTGTTAGGTAATTTGTACAAGAGTACCAAAGAGAGATGTGAATATATCGTGATTCCATAGATTTTCAGAATCGAGTAGTTTTTCGTGAAAAAACGCTCCTGAAAGGATATTGGTATTTTTTGTATCACTTTTGAAGTAGACTCTTGAAACGTTTTCTGCCATGAAGCTATTGAATTAGTGAATACTTTCGTAAATAACATTTTTAAGCTAATAAATTAATGGGTTCACATACAGAGTCTAATTAATTCGATAATTCGATAACAAATTTTTTTCGAAAATTTTCAAAACTTGTTTCTTTTTCTCACTTAACTTGAAACGCTCTCCATCAATTCCCGTGGCAATAAAAGTTTCGGATTAAGCTGCATTGTAGTATCTTTTGTTTTATACGAAAAATCCAGGGTATCTGCATACTTTGTTCTTGGTATGACTCTCGTTAAACAAAGCTATCAGGTTCAATCAGAGGAAGGAAATCGCAGAGAGTGCAGAGTAATTGTACAGCACTCTTTCATCGCGTTGGGATACGCCTGTGTAATTTCATCGTCAAGGGACTGTACAAACGGAAGGAGTACAAGTGGATCGCGAATTAATTAATGGAGCAGAATTCAATACGGGGCTCTCCATGGCGATAGAATCTCGGGAATGTGCGGGTGAACACTTTTTTATTGCCAATTTCATTGTTACGGGAGCTACGTAATTCTTTTGATTTCTCGCTTTTGTGAGATCGATTTTAATTTCAGGATATTCAAAGGTCTCCATTTAAAAAGCTACATTCACACGCATCCTTGAACATCGACCTTTTTTTGCAACCGCAGAAAATATTTTCAATACTTTCAGAAAAAAAAAAATAGTTACACACGCAAATACGTCTCCGATAACAATGGCCATGGACGCTCTGAAATCTGAAATACACGAACGCCTCTGCAAGCCGTTTTCAATTCCTCAAACGGTTGCTTTTTTATGTTCATCCACACAAATGAGAATCCGGGGCGCGGATTAACGTGAAAAACGTCAGAGTACTGACAGGGAAATACGGGAAAGTGCCGGTGTTATTCGAGAAATGAGGGAGCAGCGAAGCACGAGATTTTCTCAGTTGTAGTGGTGTGCTGCACGTTGCAGATGATAAAGGGAGTGTCAGATCGCGCGCGCCTCTCAGCGGTAAAAAGTATAAATGACAGAGCGAGAGACTTTTCTATTTTTTGTTTCGTTGGCGATATAAAAAGGAAAATGGAAAATAAATGTATAAAGGAGTCTACGGATTCGTAGTATCAACGACTTTGTACTGCGCTGGCTCGTGCGGCGCACACCACGAACCCATTCGGTGCATAGAATTTTATGGGTATAGCATCTGCTCAACCAGAATCTGTGAAAAGCGAAGAACGAATATTTCAATCTACGCTCTCGTCCGTGAATAATAATAATAAATGAATAATACAAATTTGTTAAATTTACAAAATATTGAAAAATCTAACAAAAGTTCAGATTCATTTCTGAGCAGGAACTGCTCTAGGAAACGAAAAAAAAACGAAAGAGAAAATATTTTATTGAAGTGCTTTATGAAATATTATTCACGAATTTACGAGCAAATAATCGCTTATAAGCGCTGTACGACGATGGAATCAAGAAAATTCCAATCTCGGTTCGAGAAAGAAATAACCGGAGTGGAATGTTCAAAAGAATTTGATAAAACTGATTAATATCGCATTGCTTTATGAAATTTGTAAAAACTTTTCAACAAACACAAGTGAATTTTCTCTTCATTTTTCGCACCTCGAAGGTGTAGAGGAGTATTTTCCTGTAAATTTCAATGAAATCTGTTTAGAGCTTTTGGCACGACGGCGTTACATAAATAAAAACTTGGCCTTACTTGAGATAGATACCGGGTGTGTGTTGAGTGTGTCGAGCATGAAGAAAGAAGTAGCGTGCGAAATAAGGAGCGTACGTTGTATACATAAAACATGGTGAAGCAAGCCGAAAACAGTCGGGAAAGGCGCAGCGGCGGGTAACGGAACACGGGGAATGTAGCGAGACGGAAAGAGAAAGGAAATGGAAGGTGAGAGAGGGATCTATTCCGTGTTTTCATCCCCTTCACAAAGATCCTGTGTAAAACGAAAATATCTGCTCGCGCGAAGCCTTTGCCTGAGCGCTGATACAACATCCTCAAAGTGTCTTGCTCACAGGACAGGATGTGTCGTCGCTCGCCTCCTTTTTCCCTGTTTATTTAACGCTTCTCTCCGTATCGGAGACACAGTGTCAAATGTATCAATGGAAAATTCTCTCTACACAGACGAATCTATGAACCGGAATAAAATGCTACGAGGATATTATATTCTCGAGGGACTCGGAGCATATATAGAGATTGGTTACCAGAGCCTTCGTTTCGCAGTTGCAATAGAACACGAAACGCACGAGGGTTGTTACCAACTTCACAATCTTCTCGTTCCCTACGAGCGTCATTTTTTACCTTCCCACTCTTTTTACCTGTTATACATTCATCTTTCTCATTTTTAAAATTTGTTGTACGAAAAGCCGGTGCGCGACTCTGAATGTGTTTAGTATTCAGTGCGACTCTGCGGAAATAACCGTCGGAGGATCCACACCCCTTCTGAGGTAGCGTGAATATGCTCTTTGCTCCCGGTTACGTGTGTAAAGCTAAAAATGGAATGCGTGCATTTCCATTCCTCGGGCTCCTGCTTTCGAGAATATATTTTTTGTAATAAAATTATTTGCAGCATATGCTGCACGGGCAAAAAGCCTGAAATTTATTGCTGCGGTTATTATATATATTTATCAGAGCTCGAGTAACAACTTCCTTTTTCCTTCGCACGTTATCACGATTTTATCATTCTCAATATATATTACGGAGTTATTTAGAGTGCATTTGCACAGTATCGAACGACGGTAAACCGATTGTCAACAATCGTGCTCGCTGGTGTCTTTCAGAACTCGAGAAAAAGCAAAGCAGTAGGTCGAATGGGGAGTTACGATTCGGCTCATACGAACGTGCCCATTTGCCAAGGAGAGTAATCCACGGTACGACCACGAATTCTATTATTTTGTCACTTTTAAATTCGATAAATTTTCTCACCGTCGACGAGCTTACAAGAAATAAGAGATCGTGGGAGGGCCACGGGGCAGAGGGCGCGGAAAAGTTGTGTACACGAATACAGTACACAGCGAAAATATATAGAGATCGGGAGACTGAGTGCTTCGATGGTTAAAGGAACATTTATATATAGAGAGAGACGTAGACGTACAGAGGTAGAGTTAGATGCTGTTGGTGTCCTCGACATCCGACTCGGCGACCTCTATTCTCGCGGCTATACTACTTGTACCGTCGTTCCTGTGTCTGACTTAAAATATGGTCGTCGGCCACACCTCCTTACAGCGGCGCAACTATTGTCCTGGCCTCGGCCGTCTCCTGAAGGGTCAAAAAATTGGCCGACATCCTGTGGCAAGCCAAGCTGTATACATGGATAAATAAAGGGAGAGAGAAAGAAGGAGGAAGGAGGTGGAGGATAAAAAAAAAAAGAAAAGAGAGGCTGAAAAGCCTGGACGAAAATCTATCTTGAAACGGTGCTGAAAGAAAAATCCCACCCACTAATCGACTTTTTCTCTTTAGTTCATCGAGCGAAGATAAAAGATCGGAATTGCAGTCATCGAACAAGGGCATTCTTCGACGCCCTAGAAATACCTGATACCCGGAAACTGATGCTTACGGTCTTTTCAATAACGTACATGTATACGCGTTTAATGGAAAACTTTTCTTCGTAGAAACAAGGAGGACGACACGAGCAACTTTAAAAAAATAAAAAAAAAACCGTCTTAAGTGCAGCTCGAAACACTCGAGATAGCGAGAAGCGATCGCACGACGAATAAAAATCGTTCCGCACGGAAAGAAACAGTCGGAGGGAGAGAAGGAGCATTGAGAACGGGGCGCAAGAGAAATCGGTGCGAAGGGTGGAAACGAAGAGACTTTGGAGATGGCTCTTCTCAGAGGAATAGCAGAGAAAAACGTCCTGTAGGTAATGTACGTATGGCGGTACAGGGTGGCAAAAAGTCATGGCCGATCTACCGATAAAACCTTTTCCTTACACAATCGTCCGCCATATTCCACATGCTTGTTTTATTCGTTGCCATTTTCTCATTTTTATCGCTCTTTTTTCATCCCACCATTTTTTGTAGCCTCTCCTCCTCCCCATTTCATATTCACAGCTTGTGCTTTATCTCCGTGCCTTCCAATCGAATCATTTTTTGCTTCCAACAACTGTCACAGCCTCGAATGGATTTTATTATTATTATTTTGGGACTCTGGCGTCGCCATTATTACGAGGAAATCTTGCGAGCTCGCAAGCACATGAAAAACGTAATCCATTTAGTTTTGATAAGCCTTCGATTATGTTAGTTGAAATACTTGGAACAGCATAGAGTTACCTCTGCTCTCATCCTACACAGAGACTCGTGTTTATCGTTAAACTTTAAAGCTTAAGAGAATACTGCGTTTCTGTTGTTATTTCTGATCGTTAGCGGACTGTAACTGCTCTGGGAAAGACCGTTAAACGGCATCTCTCGTAATACATTATCTAGTGGAATGACGCTTTATACGGTCTTGAAAAGTTGCGAAACTAGTTACCCAAAATAAAAAGACGAAGAAAAAAGATAGGAAAATTAATGGAAGCGTAGCGATGGAATTCAACGAGATTTCATCATTATTGTTACGACATCAGGAAAACGTTGAATTCTCGTTCAATATAAACAGATGAGTGCTTTAAAAGTGACATTGAAAGTTCGGCATGGCTCATTCGGGTTTGCTAAGCTTTCAGAAGGAAAACGCTGGTAAAATTAAACCGTATGGGAATGTGGGAATATAGTTGATCGAAAAAATCTAACGTTGCGAAAATTCACGACTTGATGCATGTCCAGACACCCAAATTTCGTGATTCCAGCGAGACGATAATAGAGCGGGGGCTCCGAGCCAAACTGGCAATAAAATTTTTCGTCATTCGGATCGACTAAACTTTTCAGCGAAACAAAAATAAGCAGTAAAAAATTTATGGAGCAACGTAAAAATCCGGCTGCCTCAGTACCAATTTCTCGAGCCTTTGAAAAGCAAGTAAAAAAGTAAATTTTGTCAATGCAGACTCTGATTTGTAGAGGCAAGTCACGCGACAGGCAACTCCTTAGAGATTGTACGTCGAGCAATCTGTCTGCGGGAGAAGCGAACGGATTAACAGGCAATTGTTTCCTGCACGCGATTCCTGTGCCGGAAATTCAGTGACTTTGAGTCCTGGGGCCGTGCATTCGTGTTCTGTCGTCTAATATGCGGCTCGTCTCTATTTTATCTCAAAGCAGCAAAGTGATTGATACTCTTCGCTTCCATCGTCTTTTATTCTGCCTCGTCGTATCCTGCAAATATAAATCAATCGATTCGTCCACGATCAACAGAAACTTCTAATTGTCATGAAAAACAGACGAAAGCAAAAAAAAGTCATTCGTTATTCGCTCGAGCTCCAGTATTCTCCTCACTTCTATACGACATTCGATTCATACTGCTAAGATCATTATCAAATTACACGATACTCTTGTAGATATACAACACCCGTTTACGCGGATTCTCTCACGTGCAACCTGTCAATGCATTTACACACGCTGCTTAGCTTCTCTCCGGTATTCGATGCTACGCTGTATGAGCTGAGAACAGGATATTGCAGCACACCTCCCTCGAGACTTCTCTTCAACTCCGTATGTATCGACCGGATACCGCAGAGCCGTTCAATATATGTGTATGCCCACGCCCGCAAGCACGTAATTGTTACATCGTCCGGTCATCCTAATAAACGATTGCATTTTTCGAATTTCGAGGTCCTCTGGAAATGAAAGGTTGAAATTTGGAGTCTCTTTTCTTGGTAAGGCTCCATGAAAAAGAATCGTTCTCGTCTGGTCAGCGGTCTTTCCGGAAGTCGTTGAAAATTATCATTTTTCGAGGGACAATTCAAAACGACAGGATGAAAAAAGTCGTTGAAATTTGTTTTTTGGTGTTTCCTCGCGAAAACTATAAAACTGAACTAGGTTCTGTTGATGCACTTGACGACGATTTTTCTAAGCGAAAGTAGAAACCGGGTCCCAACAAGGAGGAGCAACATTGCTACTGTGGCTAATCGTTTCAGCGCAAGAATTCGATCCAGCGATATCCGGGTGTCTGGCAGGAAAGGTGCCGCCTTCAGGTAAGTCCGGAGGAAGGTTAGTATGAAGGAAGTTTCCCTACGATTGACTCATTTTTTAAGTACATTTTTTTTATTGTCTTTGATACACCATCCTGGGCAAGGGTCCTTCGCTGCGGAAGTGTGAGAGTAATATTAGTTTGCTTTAGGTAGAAAAACGTTTGACGGAAAAGAAAATTTGCACTCACAAAGTGGCGTTACAACAGTTTAGCGTTATAGCAATGTTTTTGGAGTCTTACGAGAAATACGTCCGTTCAACTATCAAACATAAATGACGAACAATAATTTCCAGATTCCGATTATTCTAGAGGTTTTCAAAAAAATCGTCTTGACACTAGCTTCTACAATGTGAATTTTTGTAAAATAAAAAAATTGGCTGATTTTCGTGCTTGTAAATTAGAAAGATAATTTTCGCTTTTTTGGATCTGATACCATTTCAGAGCTTCGATTTTGGAGTAGGCTTACATGATGAGTGTATTCACGTTACAAGGTAACTGTAACCTTCTACGTATCCGCACTCGTACTCGGGCCCCTGCTAACGAAGCGGCAATTCGGGTGAGTAAATTAATCAATCGTTTTCAACTAAAAAAGCGTAATCGACGTGAATTGAATCGTTAAATGGGCAACTTTACGTCCTTTTTGTTGGCTTGTACGTCAATGCCAGGTGGTATGGCAAGGGCATGGTTTCATCCTCATCGGCGGGAGCTTTTGTTCCTTCTGTAGGTTCGTTAAATTCCTCCGATATGAAAAGCTATCTTGGTAGATAAACCTTTATCACGAAGAAACAAGGTAGGAGATGAATGTAAAATGAATCCTGACAGAATGTCACAGACAAAAATTGATTAGAGCAAATTAAATAAATTTCTTGAAGTCACATAACTTCAAAATGAATTTCAACTCCCCAACAAAGCGTATCTTCCCAAACAAGCTATTTCGGTAGATAAATCTTTATCGTGAAGAAACAAGGTAGGAGATAAATTAAAAATTAATCCTGACAGAATATCACAGACAAAAATTGATTAGAGCAAATTGAATAAATTTCTTGAAGTCACATAACTTCAAAATTAATTTCAACTACCCAACAAAACATATCTTCCCAAACAATCTTGTCTCTGCTTAAATAAAATAGTATTTGAAATTCATTAAGCAACATGAAAGATAAGAAAATTACAATAACGCTGTTACGAAATACAATGATAATCTCGAGTAGTTTTTTAAATGAAAATTTTATGAAATAGGCAAAACTGAAGGCTCGTCCGCGCGCGCCTTATCCGTTTCACCAAAAGAGAAAACTCTTCAAGTTCTTCAACGTACATGTCCACCCACAGCTCTTTTGCCTGCATCCGAAACTTCCCTCGACATTCACCAGTGTTTCCTGGCACACTTCTCACATCCTCTCGACTCTGCAATCCACTACGAAACCAAGATCTCTCCATTGTTGGGTGGAAACGTGAGCTAGGAGTCATGCCAAATATACGCGCAGGCATACACACACACACATATATATATATGACTGGGTAACCATTCAGCCGCGAATTTAGAGCTTTCTATCCTTCTTGTGCATGCGCAGGGCGTGGACTACTCTCGCTTCATCCTCAGTTCTATATTTTATATAATAATTATATGTATATCTGTATATATGAACTGGAGCATATATGTATATAAGCTATTTCTTTCTTCAACAACCTCCTCGCCTAGTGGTTACAGTACGCGAGAACAGACTTCCGGCTGCAGCTGTGAAAAAAGGGTTGGACGGAAACTGGTGACGACCTAGCTTGCTGGAAGACTTTTGCGTCTCACCGTTTCTCACTGGCTTCTTTCAAAGGCAGAAATGGACGGATTGTTCTTTATTTTTGCCTCATTTCTTCAGATTTTTTTTGTGTGTGTTTTTTTTTTTTTTTTTTTTCGTTTCACCGCGAGAATGTGTCGACTCCGGGGCTTTTTTCCACCCCCATTATTTCTTCTCATTCTCCATTTTTGCCTGTGTCTCACATCTTTATGTTGCTAAAGATTTTTTTCGTTGCAGTATTGCAGATGGAATTAAACACAATGTGGGGGCTCGCTGTGCTTCGAAACTGCTCCGACAGGATCCAGGTCAGTGTTTTTTTGGGTCTCATTTTGAATCTCCAAGAAGAAGGATAACCTCGAGGACGACTTTGATCTCATAGGTAATTGGTAAAAAATGGATTTTCCTAGCGTACAATATTCGTCGGGGATTTTTAGTGTTCCGTAGCTTCTGAAAGTTTGCCAATGTGGAAAATTCGGATAACTGGAGCAAATGACGAATGGAGAGCACATCGAGAGTGATCGGCGGGATTAGCGGCTGTTATAACGAGAGCGGCGGTAGAATCCGGTATCCTGGCGTCTGTTGGACGTGTAGGTTCGATAATCGTACACGACGATAAGCCGATGGAGTAACGAGCATGTGGTGGTAGTCTCCCCACTCACGCCCACGTTGCCACTGCTCTCGACTCTCCGACGGTTGACCCGGTCAACCCTTTAATCTAGCCTCGAGAACAGCCATTAGTCGAATCATGGCACTTAGCGCCGATAACGGTCAGGACTCGTGAGAGTTGCGCCACCTACCGAATTGCGCATATACACGTGCGTCATGTCCGATCATTGTGCTTGCTGCTCTTGACGAGTTTCGGCTTATATCTTCCGAGGGATAATATCGTAATTAAATCTTCCACCATCCGTTTCATATGGCGACACTTTGACGTCTTCGATAATGGCGTGTGTTATAGCATTTGGCAATAGAGCCTCGAATTCCAACTGCTGTTTCGTCACTGCTCTGATAAAGTTGAGCGAAAATGGGATGAGAGGAAAAAGTTGAGGAAAATGATATTCTGCTGTTGCATGGCATCAATTCTTTCAGCTTGGCAAAGGTTGTGACGGTTCCTTACGAACGTACAGCACAGCGAAGCTGGAAAAACTTTTCGTTCCTTTGCTAATTGCTAATTGGTGGTCGCGTGGAAATGCTTATTTTTCCTCAAGAGTTTTCACCAAACCTTACAGACATTTCTCCAATCATGACGTGAGTTTAGCACCGTACAATATATGTATACGTTGCACGTATAGCGGGGAGACGAAAAGACGTTCTACGGAGTTTCGGTTAGACCGGGCAAAAGTTTTCGCTTCGTGGTGTACGTGGAAAGAACGATACCCTGCGAAATACGACGTTTAAAAGCGAGTTACTGTGGCCCAGTATGTTTTACGGAACCGGAAAGTTTTCGTTCTGCGGGTCCTTCCAACTCGAGAACCATCCCTTTTTCCAGCAAAAACTGCGACCGGTAAGCCTCAAACTTGGTGGTGGGGAAGCGGTGAAAGTCTTAATAGGAATGAAACTGATTTTTCTTTTCTATTCATTCTACTTTTTAAAAATTCACTAGATCTTCGGTGATAGAAAAGTGGATGCGTTTATGGAACAACTGAAAAATTGAGCGTTTTTCCTCATTTTTTCCCTTCTCTTGCATTGATCAGAATATTATATTACAAATTATTCGTTACTTTGAAAAGGAGAGTTGCAAGAAGATTTTAGACGTGCTAGTAGCATAACTAGATCACAAGTTGCTACTTTCAAGTACTTTGTAACTGAGACTTATATCTCGGGATGGTCCAAGAACGAGGGTGGTAAGGAAGCGAGGAAAAAGGACTCGTTCGCCAGATAGGCTACGAGATTGTTTCTCTCTTTTTCTCTTGCCTAAGAGTCTACGCTAATGAATTTTTAAGTTTTAACTCGGTAACCCCCGGGCTCCGGTGGTCTCCTTCGACCCCCGATTTTCTCCTTTCCAACCCCTTTATTTCTCCTTGGGGGTGGAGGAATCCTACAGACTGGGCCAGCAAAGTTCCCGCTCGCTCCGGAAGGCAGCGTTTCATTGAAAATTACTTTTCACCAGCGTTTAGAGTCGCCCTATCTGCCTGAGCTCTCTCGCATTACCGGAGATGTAATTAATTTTTTTATCTACCCACTCGCACTTCTTTACTGTACGTTTCACTCATTCCTAGTGCTCATATTCTTTCTACACGAGGTTTTTCTTCTTGCTCGACTAACACTTGAATACTTGAGATCTCACTTAATATTTTTCCTCCTATTTCAGAAGTATAAAGATTGGATCGTTGTTTTTAGCATCGGACCAATGACGTGAAAAGATTGAGGTACGCATAAAACGATCAATACATAGACGGGAAGATATTTGATCTTCTTTTTATCGATTCTACTTCGTCGTTCGTATCGATCGCGTTTCAGTACCCAATAAAGTATTATGACCTTGGGAGTATGAATCGTCCAGTCGATGAGCTGTTGACAGTTCACAAGAGTTTCCATCCTTTGGGATAGCTTTGAGATGTTTTTTCAGTTCATCCAAAAATATGAGAAGAACCGTTGATCAGTGCTTTTAAAATGCTTTTGACTCTATTCGCCGGATAACCGGCCGTACAAGCTTTTCTTGGGTAGAAAATTAATTCTTTCTCTTTGTGGATTATTCAAAAAGGATGTGAAATAATAAAGTGAGCCAGCCAGAAAATCGCATTTCGAAAATGTAATCTTGCCGAGCGAAAGCTACGTCGAGCGACCCGTTGGAAGAGTAACTCTCGCCTCCGAATTTATCCGTATTCACTCATCGTTTCTCACTGGGAGACCAGAAACACAGCGGGAAAGTTCACCGGCATTGAAAGCATAGGGAATAAGCTTCTATTATGCTTGGTCGATTCCTCTCGGTCGATGGCATTTATTTTCCTCCACACTATAATTCAAGCTTCCAGCACATCCTGGTTCGATCCTACACGATCTCAAAACTCTTCCTCACTCTCTCTCTCTCTTTCTTTTAATCCTCTGAAACTTCTCAAACTTAGATTAGCGATTCAATTTAGGTGGGTGATAAATCACTCGCGCGATAGAGCATGCTTTTTTGACGGGATCGATGCATCTCTATCCGAGCTTTTTCCACTTTTTATTATCTTTCAATATTTCGATGAGTCGATAGAATCCATCAGCAGGATCTTGTTCATGAGTTCTTCCTTTCGATGGGAGAGAGTGAGAGAAAGAGAGAGGGAGTCTTTATATACTCATGGCCGCAGTTATGAAATCGTTCTGACCAATTCCGAATCGCCAACGTATTAAAAGCTGATCCAGCAATGTTTACGTAGCCTCAATTTCATCATCATTGTTGCTTCTTTGTTGCTTTTCATCTTCGTCTCGTTGGCGAATTAATTATTGTCAAATGTTGGGTCTCGCTGGCTAGGCAGCAGAAAAAAAACAGGGCTCCGTACACGTTCGAAAAAAAAACGTTGCGTACTCGACCAAAAGCTGATGAACGGACGGGGTACTATGTGGAACACTCGCGACCCGAGAGTTTTTCTCCACGCACTCTCTTTTACTCTTCTCTTTCTCTCTCTCTCTCTCTCTCTCGGGCATGCACTTTTTCTATCCAGTGAAAGATAATCTGTGCTCATTCGTATGCCCCACCAGCTACGAGGGGCTCTCTTTCTCTCTCCGTTCTTCCCTCCTGTTCTGCTTCTCTTTTTCCGTCCTATGCGCTACTCGAGCTTTCGCCTCAGGGCACTCCGGGTCATTTGGGATTCGTTGTATGCCGAGTCCTCTCTAGTCATCCTCCCCGGAACCCTTCCCACTCTCTTTTCCCCTATCAGTGTTCCCGTCGCGCTCGTTCCGAGCATGATAATACTATACCAACGCATCCCTTCATCCGGTGCCGGTGCTTAACGAACCTGGCATGTCACTCTACGGGCGAATGCGTGATGTGCAAGAATAAATGCAAATGTGCTCTGCGCCAAATCGAAAAAACAAAAAACCCCTCGGCTGATTTTCAAGAATCATGATCGCAGAGTTCTCAGAACGAAATGAGAACTTGAACTATTTTCAGAAGACAAAAAACAGATTGCTCAGAAAATGAGTTTTCGTTGACCAGCGAGTTCTATTGAATCTCGTTGAGCACATTAAATGTATATATAGTAACAAGAATCACCGAAGACCAATTTTTCCCTAGAATATTCTATCATTAAGTTTTTGTAGCGGCGGAAGCACGCTGAGGAAATTTCGATTATGCAGTTTCGCTCGGTGAGGCGCATCTGCTCCACTAAGGAATAGTTTATCTCAAGGGTGCGAATACGAGGTAGAAAAATAGGATAAAAAGGAGTAAAATAAAAGAGAAAACGTTGGGTAAGACGAAAACTCGATGTTAGAGTCGCGTCTGGCATTCGCAGCTCCAAAGCTTTTGTGAATGCGGTGAAAATGCATCCTTTTCCAGTTGCATCCTGTGTGGAAGATTCATGCGCTTCTGGCTTTTCAGTTCGCAACGCCTCTCTTATTCGTGCTCTACTTGCACTCCTTTTTTTTTCTTTGCTCCGCTGTTGTTTCAGACCTTTTGCCTACGCCTCGTCGACTTGCACTTATGTATAAAGCCGTAGAAATCGAAGCCTCGGGCGATACATAAATCGCCGCCATTTGTGAACAGAGACTAATGCACGACGATTCGAGGATGAACGCTGTAGAAGATGAAGGAGAAGGAAGAGAACACGGCAAGATAAGCTGCTGCTCTTGCGCACATTTCCATCGTACAATACAAATCGCCGAAGCCGCACTGTTCGTAACAATCCGTCCGACCTCTCGATGCTTGGACGAAACTGTTGGCAGCGAAGAAATATCGAACGCGTTTGTCCTCTCACGCGAGAACGTTGTGACCCTGCGCAGGAACACGTAGTCACGGTCAGGAGCGCGAGGGCGTTTCTTGCTTATACATTTGTTTATCGTGAAAGAAAGAAAAAACAAAAAAAAATGAAAAAGGAAAACACGGTGCAGGATTTGAAATCTCCCTGGAGAGCTATCAATTTCACCGGTTGGGCTTTTTAGTCCAAAAAGCGCTACGAGATTGACGTCACAAAACCAATGATTTATATCATCCATTCTTTAATCTTTCGCAACTCCCTCTTTTATTTTTCAATTTTTCGTTCGCCCTCTCTATACTGACCCTTGGGTTTTTTCTTTCTTCTTTCATCCATCTGCCTACGTCTCATTCACTTTGAATATAAGGATAAAAAAGGTAAAAAAAAGAAAAAGTAGAATAGCGGAGAAAAGTGTTGGTGAACGTTTCAGGCTATACACGCCCGCTGCCTTGGGAATGATTTACAATCCATGGAGTCAGCTCTGGTTGGTCGTTATACGTTGCTGGACGCCGTACCGCGTTTCTTCGTAATTAATAAAATGATTAAATGAAGCTACCTTTGTCGTCCATTAATTACCGACCTATGTGCGCTTGTGCGTGTTTGTTTGAAACGATGGGAAAAAGGGGGAGGGCGAGGCGCTTGGGGAGCAAAGAGCTTTTTCCCCAGAATGTTGGTAAGCGGCATCACCAGCTTTGCCAGAAATGGCACGTGTTGGTTCTGTATACTTTTACCTCGCCAGAACGGGACGACGATGAACGAGAGCGTAGCATTCACGGGGACATTAGTAATGCGACATTTTTCTCTTGTGACATCGTCCTTAGCCCGTATTCTACTTTACTTTTTTCTCCTCGTCATCGAGGCAAAGGATAAAAAGAGGAAAAATCAGTGGTTTTCTCATTCTTTTTTCTTGCTGCACGTTTACTATTGCGCTTCCCTCGTGCATCAGGCACATAAATCTCTACGAATACTTGAACAATCTCTCTCTCTCTCTCTTTCTTTCTCCCTCTGCATGCATTTGATCTTTAGAAAACCAAGGAGTATACACATGGAAACCTTCTTTTTTCGTTTCCGATCCTTTGCCCCATTTGAATCCGCTTCCGGCACTTCGTTCCTTCCCTCATAACGAGAGGATCACTCAGGGTTGACTAGTAATGATGAGAGTACTCCAGATTCTACCAGCAAATTCTGAATATAATTGCGAGCATTGGGAATGGTAGGATATTTTAAGATATGGCTTTTAGCTGCGTAAAACTGAACTTCGTCGCTGGAATATGGTAACTGATGAAATGAGGTACACGATGGAACTGTCAGAAGCATGGGAACTCTTTACAAATGTCAAAACAGAAATATCCCCCAAAACTGTATGATATTCTCGTTTCCTCGGATAATTCAAAAATCTACTTTTCAAACTTGTTTTTCCTCTTCTCAAATTCCCTTTCGAGTATTCCAGGCAGCTGGTACTTTGTTTGCTCTCACATCCCCTTTTCGTGGTTTTTATTCATAGAACTTGAGCGCTCACTTATCGAGCTTTTATGGGAAGAAAAAACGATGTGCCAAAGATTATGGTGCTCGGGGAGAAGCCAAATCCTCTTCCACATGGGAGGAAACTGCAGGGGAATATTTGAGCGTTGAAAAAAAGTTGAAAGGGAGAAACCGAAGCAATAGTATTAGGTCATAAAATATTGAAAACACTTTCTCGTTTGTTTCATGATTCTCTAGATGGTTTAGTATAGTAACATTCAGCTTCCATTCGGTAAAAGCTATTTAAGCTGAGCCTGCTTCGTAGTTAGAAATGAAAAAGCATGCGTAATAAAACATGCAGAACAGAGAGTGGTAGATCATCCACGTAGAAAATCGATCTAGTGCCGGGCTGTTATAACTCTAAAATTCACGCAAAAGCTGGGCGTGCAAATGTCCCTTGGTGATTTCGAATTTGCCTTCTAAGCGGCTTATTAAAGTCACGTTAAATTTCCATCAGGGAATAATGCAGACTGGCTTGAGATCAAACCACCGGATCAAGGAAAAATGAAAAACTTTCTTATTTCTAGTATGATTTTCTAGTTCGATTTTTTGCCCTGCAGATTCAACTTGCAGCCCCTAAGTTCCATAAAAACATCAAAAGTGGTATCACATACGATACGAATTACAGTGACTCCGTCTTGGGTTCAAGTTTAATCGAAGTACCCGCCCGGGAATACGAAGTTCGAAAAAGCCTTCACCTTCTCCGAGCAAGTTCGATGACTGAGGCTTTAAGATCCCTTTAGCCAATTGAGTTGGAGTGAAGGGGATCAAGTTTTACGGATTGGAGAGACCAACGTCATATATTGCACTGCGGCAATGCGATTTGGAATAAGAGTCTATCCCGCTCGTTGAGGGTAGCGGCATATAGCGCCGCGGAGAGCTTCATCGCCGTCGGCTGTGACGATGAAATCAACTCGGTGTTTTCGTGAGTCGTGTAAACTCTGGGATTGAATTCTGCGTGGCTCGTGTGAAAGTGCACCCATCGAAATAAGGAGTCGGTGGTGCAGCGCATTGTGTGTATGGGGCAGGCAGAGCGAGAGAGGGAGCAAGGAGCATCGGAATGCAAGCGACGCGAAAGAATTGCAAAGCAAAATGGAGAAGGAAGATGGAAATATCTTATTGATCTGAGAATCAACGAGACGCGGGAGAGATATTCATCCCGCAGGAGTCAACGATCTTTGGCCGAACGCGATTCCCTCTTCCGTTTTCTTCATGTCGATTCTTGGAGCCGTACCTCTTGATTCTTTCACATTGAATTTTCGGTCAACGGGAAATCGACTGTATAACAATCCCCATAGGTAGCATAACCCAGAAACTCACACAAGCGGCTTTCCCTCCCCCCTTTCGCTCCGGCTGTATTTTTATCCATAAAATTCTATCAGAAAGTATAAAACGCGGAGAACGTATTTCAATGACGGAAGTGCGCCGATATTCCGGCTGGGTGGTCGTAGATGCTTAAGAGTCATCGAGCGATGGTATGCGCAGTGCCACCAAGTATTCGAAAATCAAACTAAAATCCCTTTCTACCGGATTTCGTCGCGAATATAACGATTACGCGAATATAAAAAAATATCAAAAAGTGTGATTCAATTAGCCGATTCCGGCTGTGCTGGCCGTGACACCTTTTACGCCGGTCATGAAGATTACTTTATCACAAATTGCACACACATTTGCCATAATCCAAGAGACCAGAGCCGGATTCACAACACTCCACTGCTCATTACGAAATTTCTTCGTCGCGATTTCAATGGAAACAGGCGAGGCGTCTGACGTGTGACAGCGACCGTATTTACTATAATATACTTTACTATATCGGAGACGCCACCATCGATTTTGAATTGGTCACGTGAGCTCGATGACTCTTTATGAATCGATAAATAAATTCTTGAGTTGCTCGTACGTACTGGAGTTTCAGAGCACACAGTCGATGGGACGGATGAATTCTACTTATCTGCGTAAAACTCGCTCGAATTTCGAACGAAGCTTTATGACCTGGTCAAAGCTTGACCCAACGACATCCCATTGCCATGAATAAAGCATGAGAAAGCATCGTCCATCGGGTTTCCCGCAGGCTGATATTGTCGACGTCTACCAATCTGGAAAAGACAACGCGGTGGAAGGGAATTTTGGCTTACAAACGGTTCTTCGTGGTAGCAGGCATGTCACGAAATGAATATAAAGGGTAAAAGTGGAACGCCCGATAACGACAGGTACCCCGCACGTTCCGTTCGTTTCATTACCTGCATCCAAATTTGTCTTATCTCATGCGTTTATTCGCTTCTTTATAAGTCAACTTTCGGACTAGGTCTTCTGAATAATATGAGTTTAAGAAGAAACATAAAGATGCGGAGAAGGAAAACGTGGTTTGAAAAGTATGACGAAACGAGTTGCAAATATTTTTAGAGTGGGAGACACGCGGGAGAACAGAACGCAGTGTGCTGACCCGTGACTACGGAGACACCCGCCGAGAGTGCTTTCTCGTTTTCCGTTTATTCCTCTACGTAGGTAGCGCGCACGAAACGGGGCAGGTTTGCATACCTACAATATTTCCCAGTGCACATCAATCCCCAGCGGGGCCAAAGATCGCACCGGTGGATGGGATATGCCTGGTTTTGTATTCTGGATCGTTGCCGAGGTGGGTTTGGCGGCGGAGGGGTCGAGGAGGGCGGAAGGGCGAGAGAGAGAGAGAGAGAGAGAGAGAGAGAGAGAGCGAGAGAGAGGAAAATGCGCGAGTGTTCTGGTTTCCGCTTCCGGCTTACATTTTACGTCTGGACGTTTCATTGTCGAAAGGCAAACGTGCGCATGCAGGATGTACGAAAGAGATGAAAACATTTGACCCAGATGCGATGAAGCGTGGCAATCGTAGGGTGAGAGGGATTTTAGCCAAGGGATGAAAACGCTACAAAACTCAGATAGACAAAAATATAGTGATGAAACACTCGCTCTATGCCAAAGTGGCGAGAGTATCGAATGTGGCTCAAGAGGAACTATAGAAGCATTTCGTGATTTCGCGGGCTTTAATGAAGATCTCACTGCTCCTCCATCTGAGCAAAAGCTTATCCAGCGTCTATCCTCAAGTTTGCCAAAAAGGTCAAAAGACTCTGCATTGTCCTAAACGCCATTAATGAGAATATTTCGTAACCCTTCGCTCGAGCCATTTGAATTTCTACATAATTCCACACCAACGACTCTCAACTTCGCTCACCGTATGTTTATTAATTCCACTCCTCCAGCGAGAATTAACGCTCTCTGTATTATAAACTTAACATTTTCTCGTGTTCCTAATAACTTCAACAAAATATTATAGTAGCTTCATTCGCGTTGTAAAACCATCGGATCAGCGGATTTTTAACAAAAACAGCAGAGAGTTACTTTTCCCATTTGCCTGATTAAATCAACGTCACATACTCAAGTTTTTATTTCAATGGTAAAATATAAAAATTCGCTTTCCAGTTAATTCCATACAAAGTTGGAATTGTTGGGTATATTAGAAGCACTGCTGCACTTTGTAAACGTCTGCTTATTCCGCAGAATTACTCATCACGCCTGACGCATCCTTTCGCTTTCGAGTTTCATAAATTAAGTATATTACTTTGTCATTTAGCTTCACCTGACATCAACGAATTCATTTTCAATTCGTATAATGCTTCAAAGACAAAGTGAGTTGTGCTCTCTCTCTCTCTCTCTCCCCCCCTCCCCCGTCCATCCGACCGTGTGAAATGAGAAAATCGACAAAGGTTAAAATGAGTAAAAACGAGGATAAAAAGTATGTCTAAACGAGGGATGCATCGGAGAGAAAGTTTGAAGGATAAATCGAGTTTAATCAACGAGGCACGTCAATCGTATCTGGAGCCTCGATAAATTATTCATCGATAGGAGAGCGCAGAGCAGAGAGCACCCACGAGAGAGCCCTTCATTGAAGGGTGAGAATAGCTCGCGGGAACTCGTCGCCCAGCTGAAATCATTTAAAGGGAATGGCCCCGTACAGTTCACTGACTTGGCAAGATCTAGAAAAAAACGAATGAGACGGAAAAAATATAAGGAACCAATGAGAAGAGAATAGCAAACCGAATCAGGATGAAAGAAGAGGAAGCTCCGAATGCAGTGTATTCAACGAGTTAACTTATTGGGGGAATGAGTGCACGCGAATGATAAAAAGAAGGAAGTCGGAAGCGAGAGTTCAAATCGATCGGTGTCGGTGGGTGGGTCCTCCGAATTCGTTATTCCTCTGCTTTTCTGGGTTTGACATCTTTTTACTCGTATCGAGATTCACGTCACTACTGCAGGGTTTTAATCTCAGGATGTTATCAATTAATGAGTACAATTAGGTCACTCGCAGGAACAATGACTGGTGTACAAAGCGATCTAGAATTAAGAGAAACTCTTTTCGTCAACATTTTACTTCCTAATAGATTTTTATTTCCTAATTAAAGATATCATCACTCTAAATTAAAGTCAGAGTCATTAATTCAAAATCGTGAATACATTTTTTCAACTTATTTTTTGGCGAATTAAATTACAAGCCATTGATTGCGAACGGGAATCCATCACCGACTGAACCCAATATTTTATTCGTCCCTGGCTAAAATAGTATAGTTCATTTATGTAAAAAATCCTTTTAGAGAGTGCAAAGAGAAAAACACAAAAGGAAATGGATCGAGAAAAAAGTGTTGATAAAAAGACAGAAGGCTATGACGCAGGAATGGCCCAAGCCAAGAAGAAACAAAATGCCGAAATAAGCAAATGTGAGATTACACGAGTGCTCATTACCAATTTCGTTCGATCTTTAACATAATATGTACCCTTTAACATTTGATACGACTACCCATTTAAACTCTGTGTGAATTGTTAAGTGACTTTGTTAAGAAAATTATTTCGTACATGAACTACCTCAATGCTTCGATAAATATGTCGTATAAAAAGTTAATTTTTTCAGTGAATTCGTCAGAATTACCGGCTGTTGATCCTTCACCGAACGATCCCGTACAATGGCTGGTGCACGTGTGCGGATAAGTGACGAAACGAGCAGAGTTCAAGGAACCACTTTTATTTCTCCGGTGCCAGTCGTTCTTGCGTGTATTTATTGAGTAGAAAGGTACGTACTGTTTCGTAATTTTGGTGCCACGACGTTCCTACCTCTATATTACGTTTCTCTGTTGTCTTATCATTTGTACAAAAGTATAAAGAGAAAGGAAGAATGTGAGAAATAAAACGAGAGACCCGTTGCTTCGATGGTTGACGAAAACGGGCTTTGATTTTCTATCGATCAAACCTGACCGAGGAGAAATCACGAAGCAGAACAGCAAATGATTGAGTGGCCGGAATTCGTTCATCGAATTATCTTGCCTGCTGGTAATTCCGATGAGAAATATACTCGGAGCTCTTAGGCTGAGTTTTAACGAGACTGCATTTGCATTTTTCTGAGAAATTCGATATATGAAACTGGTGTAAATGCGTTCCGGGTATTCCGGGCTGTTTCCTCCCCACTCGAAAGCTGTTCTCGACCCGCGTCAGTGTTTACTACGTACTCAACCGTCCATTTTCCTAACCTTCGTTGCTCTCCGGTAAAGAACGCGAGGAGGACGGAGCCGACGAAAGAGAATAAATAAAATCACCCTCGAGGATGAAAAGAAATAACAGAAAATCCAGGGGAAGACCAGAAAAATTCGCGAAGAGGCGGATGAAAGGGGCGAAGAGAGATGTTTTTCGAACGCGAGAGTACGCGCGAGGGCGTGGTACATTGAAAAAAAAGTTTTTCTCGTGCACAGGAGACAATGCAGCGTGTTCGGGGTTCGAGGGCGTAAAATATCGCGTGGGCATGCTACGAAATTCGACACCATGTTTCGTCTGTCACGCTACACTGCATAGTGTAACTCGTTCTCGTTTCTCTATCCTCTGTTTTTCCTGTTTTGCTCTTTTTCACAGGGGCTTGAAGAGTATCACCAATATAGTCTCATAACATTGTTCACCTCACTGTTTGAATAAGAGGAACGCGCGATAATGTATCTCCCTCGGATTTCTCGTTCGAATTCCAACTCCCGTCGCATCGTTATTTTCCCTCTCTCTTAATCCTTTTAATCCACAAATTTTCCGACTGTTGTAATCCGGGCGTGTTATCAATATATTTTCATGCGAATGACAAAAGCGGAAAGAGAGTGTACAGCCGAAAATACTCTCGTTCACTTCCTTCCGGACAAGGGAAACGTATTCGTTCGATTTGCTGCGTTATTTCATCCGTATCGATCGTGGCGGCAAAAACTGGTTCCGATCGCGGCCGAGGTATCAATTGAAAAAATAAAAAAAAAAACAACAACATAAAAGTAATTGATACACAGTTACGTCGTGTTCATTATTCAAATGAATTTATTGGGCAGAAGAATTTCAAGTATTTTTATGCCTCAAGCCATTGATTCCCAGAAATTAAACTCGTTTCCCAACGAAATGTGGTCGCGAAATATTTCAAAACTAATTTCAACGGTCTTGCTGAATAGGAACGTCGAGAAATTTCCTGTAGATAGGGAAATATTGCTTCAGGGGTAAGACACGTAGGCAATATAAACGCTCATACGAGGTCGGAAGAGAAGAATGAAAGAATCCTCTCTCAATATCACGAATGTGCTGTTTCTACTCTGTATCTCTCTTCCGTACATGTCCATAGGTATGTGTCTGTATAAGCTCGTATATCCATAGAATTGTAGTGTCGATGTTGGACGATTGAAAACGTGTTCCGTTTACGCGGATCGGTTTAGACATCGTGCTTCGGTACACTCTTCTTGTACGTGTCCGAGTATGCGCGCGTACTCAAGGCCCAAATGCGCTACGATCTTTGAGAAAAGGTGTATTCGAAGGACGTGCATGTATGCACAGCTGCCTGAATCCCGCTGGTATATGGAAGCTTTCCAAAACGGATGAAATTTATGGACGTACGTAAGTCACAAAAGTGCTAAATGAGAAAGTTAATCTCGTGTGAACAGAGTTTAATACGGAGGAATCGAAAATATTTGCCATCCGAACATTCGCATTTTGATGCGAAAGCTCACAGGAAATAGTGTTGTAAACGTTGGACAAAAATTCGAGAGCTCGTCTCGAATATTTTCTCTTTCCTCGACCAATATAAGGCGAAAAAAGTCAGCAAATTTTTCAATGCTACCCGAGTTTCATTGTTCACTTTTTATTCAATATTTAGTGCGCTACGTCGTAATATTTTTCACGAAATTATATACTTTGGTAGAAGGGAGTAGCGATGAAACTGCTCATCGCGAAGGATAGACACGAGAAAGGCAAACGACCTTCTCCTTTATGTGTGTGTATACATGTATGCAGAGGTAAGAGCACTCACCCATTGCTGGACCGTATATATTCAAGTAGAGACAGTCTTCGCTCTGATTTTGCAGATATGGCAGGAGTCTCCTCAGGTACTCGTAACGGCCCTTGGGCATTCGCTCTAGTGCTTCCTGCTCGTTCGTAATGTCGGGTAGCTTTTGCGGACAGACAGGACCGACGGAATTCGTCAATCTGTCAAGCAATCACGTGAATAATTTCAATTCCTTGATATTACGATTAATCCTTTGTTTCTCGTGGTTCAATTCGAGAATGAGAATCAATCAAATGCTTTGGAAAATATATTTTTTCGGACAAGAATATTCCGAAGTGACTGAGTTTTTACTTAAGGGGGTCCTGCTTTAGGAAGTCAAACAATTCTAAAGAAGAAGCTTCAACGTGTTGTAAATATAGAATTTTACAATTATTTCGGGTTTTTATAGGTTAATATGGAAGAAAAATATATGAAAATGGAAAAAATATTTGGAATTTTTGTTGCACACGATAATTGAGATCTCCACATTGTACGCAGCTGAGAAACTTCGACAATCAGAATTTGCGCGTAAACTACGTACAAATTAGTAATTCTCAGATAAAAAAAATGTTTTTGTACTCTTGAAATATCCTTGAAACTTTATTGAAAAGTTCGCTATAGTGAGTTATTTCCGTCTATCCTAAAAATACTTCCGAAATGAATCGATTTTTTTCGACTTTCTAAAGCAGGAACCCCCCTTAATTTAGGTTTTGGACACGCATTTGAAATGTCTGGCAAACATTTAAAAAAAAAAAAAAACGAATGATGAGCAAATGGTTTTGAAATAGAATTTCTTCAACAGAATTTCTTAGATGATACTCATAATCGAGAAAATTATTGATCAAGATGAAATCGAATATTGAGCTGATAGCAGAAAAAAATCGTTACTTGATTTCGTTCCACGGACTGGGTGCTCTGGTGGGTGAGAATCTGTTGCTCAAAATGGGTGGTGTTGCATATGGAATACCGAGATAAACGTCGATAGGTTGTAGATACTTTGAATTTTCAAAAGTTTGTGTCAAGCCCTGTATTTTGCCATAGCGTGTTTGAACGATTCGAGGATTGATTTGTGATTTGACAGACATGGAGGCAGTGGGTTTTGTTGACGAGACGCCGATCATCAGACTCATGAGTATCACGAAAAGTTCCATTTTGGCGAGTAGAGCGTGAGGGAGCTTTATGCAGATGTTGGAAGGAGGTTATTTGTGCGTTTTAATCGACGTCACTTAAAGACTCGACAGCTCAACCCCGAGGAGTCCACGAGATGGATAGATGATCAGGATGCCCCCAATGGCGAATCAGACGATGGGCTTCTTTATCGTAGTTTATCTCCCTTCGACACGTGCATTTATTCGGATCGGGTGGTCTTCCTCTAAGTCTTTTCATTTAAGCAATTCCCCTCAGCACCCAAGTCGTAGGAGCGTCACTGCGCTCGAGCCTGTGGCACCATCCCCCAATCTCAAGGTCCTTCATGCTCCTCATCTGTAAGCCAATAAAAAAACGACAAATCATTCCACATTCTTCAACATGATTATATTTGATCGAAGAATCTACTTTCCTCGATGGAAAAGTGAATAAATCGTGTGTCTTCGAGTTGTTTTTCTCTTTTCCTCGTGTCTTCCATGTACCATGAATTACAAAGAAGAGGGTAAAGGATACAGAGTGATAGAATTCGTATGAATGAGTCGAAACCATCTCTTTCTCTTGCTCACTTATTTTCACTGTATATCATCTGTGATTCAATGTTATTCTAGCGTAAGAAAATTTCTCACGATTCTTTACCAAGCTATAAAAATTCGATTCTTTAGCATTATTCTGGCCATATTCGCTGAGATGTCGTGGCCCGGGGAGAGAGGGACAGGGGGAGGGTGAGGGCTTGAATGTATGCTCTTTCAACGGGATGTGGTCCTAGCCAAGACCATTTGAACGAGTTGGTACAGAAATGAGGATACGTATGTGTATAAGTGAGAGAAAGGGAAGAATTTTGTACGAGGATGTGGTGGTGAATGTTGAGATGGAAATAGCACAGGGTTGGACTCGAGAGTATTCGTACGTGGCACCATTATGGAAATCAGTACTTATCGACCTGGAAAGAAGCGAGGGAACGGATAAAATTCAAGCTCAATGCGCTTCGTACGGGAGGGAGGGAGGGAGGGAGGGAGCGACCGACATCACGTTCGCGTCATCGTCTCCTATGCTTCGAATCGCACAAACTCGAAACTCAAACCCAACCTCGCATCGAGTCTCTATTTCGCAGCTTGAGAATTATGTTACGATGACGGAAATACCGCATTTTGAGCTTCATCAAATGTGAAATTTAACCTATCCCGTATAAAGTACTGCCGTTTATGCTACCAAGGACGCGAAGTTCGTTGGGCTCGTTATTGGTACTGGGCTTGGAACTAGAGTATCTCGAGTACGCGGTAAAGTGCCTTGCCCTCGCTCTAATCGACTATATTCTCCATGGCCCTTGTGTATCTGCAACATCATCGTTCCTATGACCTCGATTACTCGGTGTGCTTACGCCCTACCTCGATTTTCCTTTGATTCAGTTCGAGTGTTCTTCTTATGGCTGCGTTATGACCGTCCGTCATATAATCTGTATCCAACCCAGCCATTAAGTCCGTTCATATGGGGGACTTCATTGATGGAAAAAGTCATTCGAGGCTTTGCTTTTAAGAAGCTTATGGCTGGCTCATATGTTGATTAAATCAATCAAAACTATAATCCTACATTCGAAAGGGAACGTTCGAAGGATAAGCTTCGATGATCATCGACCATTGACATCGTCCGTTCATTCGTGTTCAGCGCTTTTCAAACCTTAATGAGGGAGGATGATACGTGCAGGGGGGGGGGGGAGGAAGGACACGTGGCCTTGTGATAGGAAGAAAGAATAGACGAAAGCAATCCAGTCGAGTAAATACAGCAGCAGTGATCAAGCACCGATTCGTTCTCTGGTCCAACTATCTTTTTACTCGTACACCACTCTACGATATTAGATGTAGGACGAACTACTACCAGGGGTCTTATCCCCGTCTGCTCAAGGGTGTCTCGTTCATCTTGACCACTCGGCCGCAAGTTCATCGAGGTAAAGAAGCTAGCGACTGGAGGGCCTCCCCGTCTATCCTGTATTCGAACCGCACTCGTCTTGTCGAAGCTAAGAAAGGGCGGAGAGGGATGAAGGGAGAGGAAGAAGACCGCAGCTTCTTCCCTCCGACGTATCTTTGTACGTCCACTTCCCACTCTAACCCTTTTATCTCGGAGTCTCTGAAAAGCCCCCAGCCTTGAGATCAAGCAACTAGCCAGTGAGCTTCATATACAACATAATTACAGACCGCGCTATTGCTACGATGGAACACCACCACCGTCTTTCTATGACTCACAATGTATACTGGATGCAGTTCACGTTTAGCTGCAGAGTCCAAGTACAATCATTCGAGCACACTTGAATTTCTAATTGGTGAGAGTGACGTTCCGAACTCCCCCCCTTAAATGTTATATACTTGCTACATCGGCTAGAAGCTAAAGGGCCAAGATTGCTCACCATCTGGCTTCGAGGCGTCCCCTATTATATACCTCCTTCATGTTCAACGAGGAGACACTAATTCAATTTGTATGGACTTTGATCGGAATAGAGAATCGCGTCAAAGTTTCACTCTGTTAACCGACGTGGGATGTAGATGGGAGACACTGTCGAAGAGTAAATAAGTGGGTCTCGTAGATGATTGATCCAAGTCCCTGGACAAACCTTTATACGAGTTGCCTTTTACCGAACAAGAAAATCCACTTGGAGCTCTTGTTCCAAGCACTCCGTACGTCTGATAAATTCGAATTTCATCCATTTTTTTTTGAGCTCCCAATCATTTATGCATGAAAATTCACTTTGTTAATAGAGTTATTTCACTTCTCTCGTGCACTCACTAGATAAAATCAAACAGAAGAAAGCAATCGAATGCTTTCCACAAATGCCGAAATAAATCTCATGAGCCCTTCCATGGGTCGGTTTTCTCATCAAACTTAAAGGGATCAAAAGGACGAGTTACACTTTTCGAAAGTAAATCTTCAATGAATCAACTCTAATGGCGAATTCTACAATGTTTAATCGATGGTATAACATAGATCTGCAGGTTGACAATGTCGACAGGCTCTCCCGGGTGTGAAGGCATTGCTCCGGATGTGCATATCCATCCTGGAGTATCCCCTAAATCCGTACGACATTCCCTCCGACTATTAGGACAGTTGGGGTTCCATGCGCATGATTTAGCGTTACGTCTACGCTCATCGGGAGCTGCTAGTGCATGTGTATCGCGTACCTCCCTGTTTCCGGCATTCCGGAGGATATATTTGTGTTTACCGTGCTACTGATTCTAACGGTGGAGGGAAGATTCGGTAGAGCAAGTTGTCCAAGTAGTATCTATAGTCTGAGTGGTGGTGAAGCGTTATGTTTGAGTTTGCCAAGTAGTAATAATTGTTTCGGTCGCTTTTGATAGTTGGCAGCTTGGTTACCGACGATAGGAGAACTTTATGGCGGAATACCTAAATTCGTATCATTCTCATGTCGCTGTGTCGAATTATAACGAAAGAAAAATCATTCCAGCATTGTTGATCTGCAGAGGCAAACAAATGCCAATCAATGAAACCTTATTCGAGTGGGCTTCTCCATTTATCGTATCGGAGAAGCCATTAATTTCCTCAGAATTCCCTTCCCCACGATGTATTTGGGATTAGTATGAAATGCTCTTGAGAAACAAGCCAATTAATTGGGACGGGAAATTGATCGAACATCGTGAAATCACTGGTACTGTCCTGGCAGGAGATCCTGACAAATTGCTTGGATCTTTTAATAACGTCAGTTCGATTGAAACGCATGAACGCGAGGCAACAAAAGTAGCGCGCCATTAAATTTCTCGGTGTGCTCGTCGAAAAATGGAACAGTCCGGGTAACGGAGTCTCGATTGCGTAGTCAATCTCGACGAGCATTGTTCGAAAAAAACGTACTACGTAGACATGAAAAAGGAAGAGCTCGCTCCTCGAATATGGAAGTAGAAACTCGCGTGATGCATGAACTACATCCATATTTCAGAAAGTACGAACAATTCTTATTCTTCTCGGATTCTCTACTTTTAAAGAATAAGAGTAAAAAAGCATTGGGAAGAACACGTTCGAAATGATGTCTCGCGAAGTCGTGAATTTTTTTTCTCCTCCTACGAGGGGATTCGGTGTGGCAGATTTATGTATATTCCTTCACAGATCGATTTCAATACGTACCTATGCACAAGGCTTGAAGGATCCTCAACGGTATCAGATTCCCGAGACGGGATATACGCGTTCCCGATTATTCCAACAAAATCGTGAAACCATTATGAGAGCCGTATCGTTTTGTCGTTCCTGTGCGCTCTTTTCGAACGTATCAAGTTCGTGGTAAATTATTTCCTATTGAAGCGACCGGAAGCTTTTATGGATTCTTTTAGGAATCCATTCCACAAAGATCCTTTAAATTAACAGTGCTGTACGTACGTGCTTTTTTGCGAATCGCAGTAGCAAGAATGGGCTTCGTTAAGAAAGTATGTCAATCTTTTTTCACTGGGAAAATAATTTCGTAGACAAGGCAGATCGGGCTTTGCACGAGCAGTGAAAACTCGCTGAGAATAATCTCCCGGCGATGAGACACGTCGCTCAGCGAATGCGTTTTTTATGTCTTGTCGCTTCAAGAGAGTGGCGACGATCAGCTGGCAAGTGCACATAGCGTCGGTACCGATATAGAAATTTAATAACAAAAAAAAAGTAGTTTCTTTGAAATACACAGGAGGAGGAGATCATAGATCACTCTGTCCATAGGGGTCCGTGGGAAAAGCTTCGCGGTTGCAATTTAGCCTCTGCAACGAAGGACGGATACAGGAGAAGAGCGGGAGGAAGAGAACGGAGAGTTTGCGGTGAGGACAGGAAAGTTTTGTCCTTTTGGTCCTCGTGAATCAGCTGCGAGCTCGGCTTCGCAATCTATCAACGATCGAATCTTTCTATCGCTATATCGCAAATCCATTGGACACACACAGACCCACGCGCGCGCACGTGTATATGTAGATCTATATAAATCCATAGGTGAGAGAATTTGCGGACGGAATTTCACGAGAAAACTTTTTCACAGACTTTCGTGTCGTATGGCAAATCGATACCACACGAGCGAACAATCTAACGATTAGCTTTAATAGAATAGATAACGGATATTGGATAGTTCACCTAGTGGACGGACGCCTATTACTTTTTCCATCATTACTGAAGAATGTGAGTGCTCTTTGACCTCAGAGCTAAAAAAAGCACCCTCCATAATGAAATGCTTTATTTCTGCAATGAGTTTCATTATCGTTGGAATACCCACAGGCGATGTGAGCCCAAAAGAAAAAAAATCGAATTCCAGTCCATCATCAAAGTCATCCTGGATTCCGACTGACCTCCGAAGCTGCTTACTCAAGCTAATAGCAATTGAACGCGTTTTTACAGGCTCCCATATCTATTTTCGAGCGCTTGGTAAATACGTGACGATAAAGTTGAGGCTGATATGATCGGAATACCAACGTACACAGAGTCAAACTGATACGGTAAATTGGTGGACTAGCGCGACATTCATAGAAAACTGTAGAGGAAGCTATATCGTCGCGCAAACGCAATTTGCCGCTTTGATAGCCATACCTAGGAGCAAACTGCGCTCATATATAACTGTACAATATCCATATATATTTATATACAGTCATACATGCTTGCACGTAAGCGCGCAGTAGGTTAAAGGGATGGTTCAGGGGAGAGCTAGACTCTGGCACAGCCTCGGTGCCTGATTCTCGACTGGCCAAACCAGATTGCAATAGCTTTCCCTTCCCCGGCGCAGTCCGACAATGAACGGCTATCCGTGGGTCGCCACAATGCGCCGAACTCTCGCACCGTTTACGGAACAATACCACTAATCAGCGAAGTTTCTCTGAATCTCTCGTATACACTGGCGCTTCCCCCTCCTCTCCCCGGCCCCCCGAAGCCATGCGGTACGTACGTATACCGCGGACACTATAAATATTCTGCGTGTAGTGCGTAAGAGCCTTTCCAAAACCGCGAGCCGATTTATTGTGGTATGCGAAACCATCGGGCCGAAACGGTTTTATGATTCTCATTCTTCTCGTCCGAAAAGACGTGAAAGTACAATTCGTTGTTAGAAAATCTAGTCGGTATACTGCCACTTTGATGATTGGAGGAAAGTTCGAATTGAAACGCGAGTCCGAATACTTTTTTGTTTTTTTTTATTGTTTTTTTAATTTTTATTTTTATTCTTTTATTCTACACCAGCTCAAAGTTCCCCAAATTTTTCTGTTACCGCAAGCTCAAACGATTCTGGAGCGACGAATATAAATTACACGCTCGAGGCCCCGAACCGAATAGTTATATATTTATAGTATGAAAATCGTGCTCGTAGAAGAATGACGCGGTGCTGGTGGGCTGGTGGCCGCTCAGCGATCAAGAGCGAAGGTGTGTAATCGATAAAGCGCAAGTTTGAATATATAGCGCGCGGCTATAAACCATCGGAAGAGGGTGACGCACACCCCCTTTTCGAAAATCGCCCCCAGCATGAGATTCTATGGCGACTATCTATCCGACCATTTATCCGCTTTCCTCGTTTTCGGCTCGTCCAAACTCATACCCTCCCTCTTCCTTTCCCCTGACCTCTCTCTCTGTATGACATGCCGAAACGCAGCTTGATTAATACGTAATGCAATGAACGCGAGACCCTCATGGTTATAGCGAGGCCGATAAACTTGGAGCTGCGAGCTATAGTTAACTCTACCTCGAACCCTTCGCATCGCTAATCAAACGATTTGACTTCATGAGCCGCTAATTAATGACATCCCCTCGGGATTTTCATATTTAAATATCACGTCAAATTATCCTCATTAATTTCATTAACATTTTTGTGTCTTATGAATAGGGCGGAATCATAAAGATTCGGAAGTGGCTGACGAAAATCTGAATATCGACGTCGTCGGAAACAAGGCGAAAGGAAGGGATTGAAATTCGGGAGGAACGACGAAGGAAAACACACACTGTTGGGACAATCAATGAAGACCAATATGCATAGGCAGATCGGAAATAGTGCGACAGCTTGACAGGCCTCTGGATGGAGCACACGAGTTCTAACTAACTTCCTATCTGACAGCATCAAAAGGATTAGCTTTTATTGCACGCTCGGTCAAAACTTTCAACACATACTTGTAGTATCTGCAGAAACTTCTTTAAACTCGTGAGTTCATTGATGGAGAGCTTTGCAGAATATCCATTCAGTCAATAATAACCATGATGGCGCTCGAATCATGTAACTTTGGAGGTTTCATCAGCGAGTGGGCTGACGGGTTGACAGAGATGTGCCAACATGTATCGACAATGTCTGAACGGGAATCTGCGGGTCTTCTTCAAGGATGAGCTCAAAAGTTTGACATTTTGTTCGACACCTGACGCTGGGAGAATATTAGACTATCCGCTAGTGCTAATTCGAAAATTGAAACAAAATGCAGTTGCTGGCAGCGTATGGGGAGAGCTCTGGACTAGGATTCTTCGACAGATTTTTCATGCTAGCTCGAGATAGGAATAAATGGAGAGATGAAGGGCTGAGTGGACTTACAGCAGAACTTGGTAAAAATTTCTCAGTATATTTCGAAATTGTTCGGGAACAAACAGCCCTTGGATATTTGCAATGTTGTTGTACCCTAAGGTTGAAGTATGCACAAATGGACAGACAGGAAACATGCTCTGATATCGATTCGGCGTGAGCGAGAGAATTCTATCCGTGGGGCAAAACGTCTGTGAAACATAAATTTATAATTTTATACATGCATATTCACCATACCGTAAGACTCGAACGGAAACCAATATTTATAGGAGAAACATTATTTTTCTTGTGATTTTCAATTAGCTATTTCTACAATTTGCAAATTATTCATTTTTCAAGCTCATGAAAATGCAATTGAACACATACAATGTTTCCGGGGTGAGTAATTAGCTGGTAGACGAATCGAGCTCTTGCAACCACGAATCTCATTACATTTGAAATTGTTTTATCATCGTTGCTCTTTCTTTGAATATGTTGGGAAAATGTTACATTTTGCTCACTGAACTTTATGAAATTTATGAAAATAATTTTAACAATTTTTACAATTTACTACAACCTTTTGGCATAATGAATGTAAAAAACGACATCAAGTCCACGTCGATTTAAAACACTCTTCTCTACGATTTAAACATAAAAATTCAAAATAAATTAGTTATTTCTGGAGTGCTTTCCAATTTAGAGAAGTCCTAAACGCTTAAGGAAGTTCATCTGGTAATCGAATTAATAAAGAGATTTCGATTAAAAAATTTGAATACAGTTTTAAGGCCCGAGGGTACTTTGTTCGTGAGAAACAAAATTAAAACGGATTCTCCAAATTAACACGGTCTCTGACGGGTTTCAGTGGTTTTTCCGATTGACGCAACTCACACAAGAGACTTTCAATAAGATATGAAGGATGGGTGAGAAAATATTGATGTAATTGAGAAAAACTTGTTTTTCTAGACATTTCCGGCATGTTTTAATGATGCCAAACGTTTGAACACTGATTATGACGTGAACGCGAGTGAAAAATTCTGTCAATAACAGCTGTATAGACAGTACAGGTTACGAGGTCGCGGCGTTGCCAAACTCACTGGACTAGTAGACTGTACCAGGTGAATTTCCTTAGTCCGTTCGGTGAATAAAATCTGTTACATAGTCCTGGATATATAGAATTATGTGCTCTCAGAATACAGAATACAGAGGTTGGCAAACGTTGACGTTTTTTGAAGGGAAACATCTTCACTTAAAATGCTCTGTAAATAACGTCGATTCCCTCCGCTTCTTTGGTCGAGAGTATGTGTATGGAAAGAAATGGAGAAAGGCAGATAGGTGGGAGAAAAAAAAGTTGGGAGATCAGACGTTGGAACGGATTTGCTCTGAGACCAGACAGCTGTTAATTTATTTAGTTTTCCAGTGTAAAAGAGATGCAAACTGAGACTCGATTTTTTAGTGACATTTTTCTTGTTATTTTCTTTATCACGTTTCCATCGAGGAGGCTCGATCTAACAAGTTTTCTACGAAACTGTAACTCTTAAATCGGATTTTTGTTGTGCCTTGCGACATAAAGAACCTTTTTCATATCCAGCTTGAAAGAATATGAAGAGCTCTCGTTTCATTAGCACTTTTCTTCGTAATCGCAAGGTTTTCCTTGAACTGTTTATCCTTATCGAGCTTGGGCAGGATCGTAAAATAAAATTTGCTTCCTCTCGCCGTACACACTTTTCATGAGAAATTGCTTCCACCTTAAATCTACTTTTTGTTCCATTTTACAACGCTGCATTGGAGATTGTATTCAGAATAACAATTAACAGTGATGGAATTCTAAAGAATCTTTCATTTGAAATGTAGATTAATGGAAGTAGCTGCCGACCTTCACTCGTCGGTTATTCAACTTTCATAGAATAATGAAACTAGAAAAATTTTACTACAAATACATTGTGTACGAAAAATGGTAATAAGAAATAAAAACTGGCCGAGTGGTGCATTTATTCCTCCATCAATCTGCATAATTAATGGTGGCACTTTATTGAAAATTTTGATCGAGCAGTCGGCAGTACGGTCAAAGCGAAGCGAGAGTTTATTCAATTAACCCATTTAACATTTTTTCGCAAACTCTGTCCCGACTCCCCGTCGGCGAGAGGTTTGGAGGAACGTAACTGAAGGAGGATTTAGTGCACCTGGGACTTTCTTCGTGAATGATGAAATGAATACGCAGGCATCCTTCACTTCATCACCGCTTCAATAAGTTTTCTCGTGCATCACGATGAGGCATTCGGTAGATTTTCTGACAGCAGATGGATAATGGAAAAATGAATCGAGTCGAGATAACTCTGGTGATTAATTAACGTTTAAGGATAGATAGTACTCAATATGCCGGCTATGGATATAGCCGCGAGCCATGCAAAAACGATTATTTTTCAATCGAAAGAACCGAGTAGAAATTCATTGAAAGTTTAGACAGTTGGAAATTGCTTAAGACATTTTTATGCTGTGAAACGACTGGGATTGCGTTAAAAAAATGTCTTGCAACGAATATATTCATGCATTTTCTTGTGACGTAACAAAAAGAGCTCAAAATCAAAGCGTTTTTCGAATTTCCGAATATTCTTGAGTCCGTGATGGACTCATCGGTGCGATGGATTCGTGTATCGACTTTCGAATAAGTTTGAACGAACTAATTAAAGAGAGGTGCTGCTGTAACTGAAGTGACGATCCGAGGTGAAGGGGAAGTGGAGGGAGACGGTGTCGGTGACCCGATCTGCGACACTTTGTCGCAGCTAGGCGAGAACGAAAATTATGCGAGAAGGCACGTTGAGTGTCGGCTGTCGGAGATTTACGAGCTTTCGTCCTTGCTCTCTCTCTCTCTCTCACGCTCTCGCTCTCTTCTCGTATGTCGTCGCAATTATTATACCTCTGGCATAGTTCGTTAAGGAAATAAATTATGGGTTCTTGAGAGAAGAGTGTGTTGTCATATTTGTCGATATACGCCTACGAAGAGTGTAATTATTTGTATAATGAATTTTCCACACGAAAAGAGAGCTTGGTCGGGACTCGTGAAACTTTCCATTGATTAATAGCAGTAAATTACAATAATTCATGAGAGTGTAAAATACGAAGCAAACTTTTTTCGAAAATTCACAACGCTTTTTATGTGCTTTCAATCACTATTCATTCCTCGAGCGCTCTCGAATTTGTGTACATGAAAAAAGGTGAGTGGAGCAGTCTCGAATTTTTTTTATGACTCGATGCACGGGAATGGCATTTAAATTTATTCACACAAATTATCGTGTTCGGTGGATGGTGAACAAAAACGAGTAAAACGTTGTGGACCCAGTGAGTAAATAGATAGAGGTATAGAGACAAGCTTGCTGGTGATAAAACGCGCGAGGTTATATGCGAGGAACAGAACGTGACAATTTATCGAGAGAGTTGTAATAAGTTACGTTTACCGGAGAGAAAGGGGGTTCTGTGAAAAAAAGCGTGGTGGGTCGCGAAGGCGCGCAAAGGTTTTTTTGAAGGGGTGGCAATGGTGTCGATATAAAAAGTTTCTAATGGCTAGGGCAGGAGCACGCGACGAGTCCGGGGTGAGATTGTATGCTGGGCGAGGCGTACGCGATAATTCGTCGCGTACGAACGCGCGGAAAAAAAGTGGCGGAACACTCGCCCTCACGAGAATACGTTTTCTCTCCTTCTTTTCCGCTCCTTCCCCGTTGTGAATCGATTTTATTTCTCGTTAAATTAGCTGTTTTCATTAAATCCGAGGGGGTGAAAAATCGGGGTGAGAAGGAGGACTGGAAAGAAGAGAGAGAGAGAGAGAGAGCTCAGAATAAAAATGTACGCAGAGTGTATGCAAGGGTACGGTCCAAGGGTGACCGTGTCCTGGACCGTGCAAAAGCCACGGGCGTAACCGCGCTTCCATAATCCGCTGATTTATCGAACGCGCAACTATTGTCTCAGGGCAGTAGGAAAAGCGACGGGAAAACAGGAGGGTCGCTCATCGGCAAGGGGGTTGTTGCCGCGAGTACGTATAACCCAGGCAAACAAAACGATCGGGTCGGAGCGTTGGAACGTTGCATAATATACACGGCGTTCACCACGGACTTCATCCGTACCTTATCCTATAAAATCTCCGCGACCTTCTGCACCAGCTTTTCTAGAGCGATGCTGCGCGCACAAAAAAGCAACGGACTTGCTTTTATTAAATGAATTACAAGCTACTACGGAGACACGAATGCTCTGGTTATTTTATTATCAGAGGATTATTCAACGAGCGTATTTTTTGCTTTCTGTTTGCTCTCTGAAGAAATGCCTTAGCCAATAGCATTGGGCGAGTGGAAGCCGCACAGAAGTTGCTTTGGTAAGAAAAAATATTCTCCATTTCGAAAGATCTCGTTAAACAGTGTTTTCCTTCTATTTTACATGCCATTTCATCATTAATGAACACGATTGAATTTTTTCTTATTTATGTTCACCCAGCCACTACTCGAGTCCTGCTCCGAGGCAGGATATCGAAGCCGTGTGATTTAAGGGGTGCTTTGTAATAATAAGGATAAACTCCCAAAGCTATACTTTGGAGTCGTTAACCAGAGATTTTTTCTTTGAAGGATTCCCTTTTATCGAATTTATTACCTTTATGGGGGCTGAGATACGTGGAAAAAAAATACATCAGCACTCAGAATTTCATTGATAAATGACCTCGTAATTTTATTTTTTTGCCTATTTTCGATTTTTGTCACCTTCGATACAAATAAATGGAAGGAATGATTAATTAACAAAATAAATATGCTGCAACATAATTTTCCTTACGCCTTAAAGCCAAGAAAATCATGATTATTTTTTTCGTCAGCTTCACTCGCTTCGTTCTTTTATTCTCTCATCTCATTTTCTACAAGTCAGAAAGATCTGAGCGTACGTGACTCAAGACTACGCTCATTTTCTCCGGTGAGCCCTTGAATACGAGAAAAAGAGATGAGTAGTTGTCGTCGTTGTCATACACACTGGAAAGCTTGTGGGACACCTAATGAGCTACGAAAAATGTACGAGGGTGACGCTCGTGTACGAGCAGTGGACAAGTGGCCAGCCAGCAACTTGTTATACCGCTAGACTACGCGATGGAAAGAACAAAAAAAAACGAACTAAAACAAAATAGACGACTCGCAATTCCCCTGTTCAAACTCTGCCCACTTGGCCATGATGGTCTCTGGTTTTTTTACACTCCTGACTTTTGCTCACCTCACTCACATCTCAAGACCATCGTTTTTTTATCAACGTGCCACCAATCCACGTCTCAACTTTTATTCACATTTTTTCAATGAATTTTCCCTCCGAGTTTTTTCTCCAAATAAACATCATTTGTGTGCTTCGTTCCAGTTACATCTAGAGACATTTGTTGGTCAACAAGATTCTGGCAAATATATTATTTGCAAGAACCATGAACTCATATCCACACTCACTATTTTATGACATTATTCTTCCAACACATTTCGATTGCTCATTTTATTGCAGCTTTCAGAAGACAGAGGGTCGTTCTAGATCGGTCTTTTCACTGACCCTCTGCGCAGAAGGTCTGTTAGGTAGACAAGAGATGATTCACAGAGCACAGCTGAAAGCTTTTCTGACGCTCAAATGCGTCATAATTCAAAGCAGTATTTGGCCCAAGCTGCTTCCTCATGGTCATCCTTGTCTTTGTTCAGAATTACATGCTACCAAAACGTACTAGAATACATCTAGATATTCGTATCTATATCCATGTGTGGAGGTACGAGCATAATATCTATATGTGGGTTGATGCAACTGAGATTATGCTGCAGGTGCTACTCCCATTCGTCATTCATTCCATTCTCACAGATTACGAGATACGTGACCCTTTTGTCACTCCTTGGCATCTACATGCTCAAATATTAGAGAGTTTTCACTAAAGTATTTCACCAAATTCTACTGCATGGGAGAATTTTTTAACGTTCAATATGCAGTTGGCAAAGTAGCAAAAACGTTTAATTGGACAATTGAAAGAATGGATTTTATGGGGATTTTGTGCCAGGTGCGAGTAAATTTGGATATTCGCGCTAAAAACGTTCGATTCACAGGCAGCTTGTCTTCGACGAATGTTTTTTGACGGTAGGATCGAAGTTATGGGTAATTTTCACCGACGCGATGTTCACGTTTTCATGGAGTTCAAAACTATAAATATTGCCCGATTAAAGTGTTGCGAGGGTTGGAACTACCTCGTTTTGATTGGTCGATTCGGAACGTTCAGGGCTGTCATGAAACGTGGGATAGAAAAATGTTCTCTCCTAATTCTCGATGCCATAACGGAAAACTATATTTTTAACCATCGACAATAACACTGGACGCGATATTCCGGTGAATTTATCTCGCGGACAAGTCCAGGATTATTCCATCCCCCGAACAGGCTCCCCGAAAAAGACGGAAAGAAAGAGACAAGCTTTGTTGAGCTTTTTTCCTCTTTTCTCTGCTGTCCCACATTTCCGTACGACACGAGCTGTAATCCGAATAAATAAATAAAAAAAACGAAGTCAAAGAGAAGGGAGAAGGGAGAAGAAGGAGAAAAGAAGCGACGGGAAATATGGGAGTGCGTGAACGTCGAGAGGGTGGAGCCAGGCACAGTGATAAGCGCGGTTGCTCGACCCAGAGTGCAGAGTGAATTGGTAGCAGAAGACCTTTTGCATAAAGCTCGTCTACTTTGCATATCAGCCCTTTACCTCTCTCGCTCTCGACTGCTCTTTCACTCCAGCCCTCCCCTTCTCTCTCTTTTGCAATAATCCTGCCGTTGTGATAGCTACGATTGTACGAAATTCGTATACAAATCTGACTCTCTCCATTGCCGAGTTCGCTATTCTCTATCGCTCTATTTTTCCAACTCTTACTATCGCTGACCAAGCAACGAAAAATCTGTGTGTTCACAGTCGAAATTTCATTCGGTTTTTCTTTCTCTTCTTTTTATATTCATTCGACACCGCAAGAATTCAATGACACGAGCAGGATGTATCTTTGGACACGCGTCGAATATCGGGTTTATTTTGCACTGAAAGTTTTCATTTTTGCATCGCGATACTCGACGTTTTTCCTTTCCTTCGAACGCAAAGTTCATCGCGGTTTTGTGAGTAAACGAACAAAATTGTTTCTTCACAATCATTTTTTGTCGGTGTTACTTCTGCTGGGGAATATTCATTAATCTGAGCTCATTCTAAATCGACAATGAGCCGATTCGGATATGAAATTTCGTCGTTTTGTTATCCCAAACGCCGTAAAAGATAATCAAATTCTAGAAAATACTGCGGATCCTAAGAATTATTTTACTTTATTTGGAACTCGACCGCGTGGTCGTGATTTGTGATCACTTTGGAAAATCGTAGCTGACCAGCAGTGCCATTTCATGAATTTTGACTTTCGCTTGAAAGTGTTATGCAAAAAAATGTTTTCTAATCCAAAAAAATGATTAGTGATTTCACGAAGCATGATCGAGCCCGAAGTCTTGGTAGTTCTCTATTTATTTCATGCTTTGCACTGGATCAACGTCATTTTGGGTGGTTTGACTTCAATTGATATTTTTTCCTATTCGAGGGGCGTCTTATCTTACAGTTATTCGTGAGAGTTTTCGAAAGGAATTTCCGATCGAAGGGTTTCCTACGAGGGACGAATTTTTATGGGATTTGGCCACTGTTGGTGATCATTCTCCGTAGCGAAGCTTTCTCATAACTTGCCACGACGATTCGCTTTTTCTGAGATATTTTTGTGACGTTCTTAAAGCCGCTTCACTGGGCGCCCCGGATATACGCGAAAAAGTACTCGAAAACGTTCGATATCTACTCGGATAGATCTACGAACGCGAAGAAAAGTGAAGTACGGTATTGCTAGATTCAACTAAAACCATGGAAACGAAGCTCTAGTTTTTTCACGTTTTTGTAAGAATTTCTCTCGAAAAATAAAGAACTTTTCTTCTATTGGATGAATAATATCGAAACAACTTTAGTTACATTTGGCATTCCTCGTATTCTTCATACACATTTTTTCGTATAGAATTTATTTCACTTTGTACCGAATAATATCTCAGGAATTTTTCAAGTAAAAGATTATATTCATTCGCACTGCTCTAAAGGAGAAAAAAATGATGCACATTTTCACCGTAACATTCGTTATATCTACCAAAGAAATGTGCAGAAAAATCTTCGTCAAGAAAATCGAGAAATTTTTCGTCAATTTTGATGGAGAAACGAAGTACGCGGTAAATGTCCATGCTATTTTCAGAGTATATTTTTCACTTTGCATATCTTGAAGCCCCGATACACCCGCATTGAAAAACTTAAAGTAGCTTTTGGCAGGCGAACTGAATGAAAAAATCGGAGTGAAAAAGACGTCGCATTGTGATGTTTAAAGTCTTATAAAATGTTTATGCACACGTATTTTACTCGAGACTGATTTGACTAGGGAAATAGGTGTACTTTTGCTTACAACTCTCTCGTATCTTCATATTCGCGTATAGAAAAGGGTGCATGTACTCGGGTTATACGGGAAGCCCTGCGCGTTGTCAGTCGCCGTGATAAGCTTTTACGAGAGGAACATGGTGGTCGGGGATGATAAATCCAAAGTAGAAAAAGTTTCTCACAGAGAGCGTGTAGAAGGCAGTGTGTGCCGAACCGGCGTGTTGACGCATCTACAAGTTTTTCTCATGCAGCGTATGACACAGAGATCATTCTTCAGGAAAAAAAGTACAAAAAAAAGAATAGAAAAAAACGAATGATGGCGTGTGCTTACACGGAGAAAGGACGAAAGCTTTACGGCCGAGTTTCCGTTTTCGTCGTCGTCGTCGTCGTCGTCGTCGTAGTCGTTCGACCGTCTCTATCGTAAACGTTCCCAGCGTCCGCGTCTAAAAACGACTCTTCCACTTTAATTCAGACGAGCGACGTTAAACTTTAAAACGTTCGCTCAAGCGGGAATCGGGGGAGGATAAAAAAATGCTGGAAAAGAGCGTATAAATGTGGTCGTCGGCCATTTCCTTCAGTATTAAATGTTGAACGTGTTCACATATATGTGTGGAGCTGTTCTGTGCATGGGTCATTCCGGATGAAATTTTCAGACACTCAATTAACACCACTCGGAGACTTAAATTCTGCCATTTCAACGAAACATCCCAATCCAAGGAGGAAATTGTGAGGGTTTCGTTGCAGATAAATTGACAGTGAGTTTACCGGAGAATAAAGAGTTTTGACGATTTTTCCTAAATTTTTTCCGACACAGCCAATCTGGAACATCCCTTGACCCCATTCCTCGATCGGTTTTTGTTTATGAGCAGTTCTTGGCTGCTGGACGAAGCGTCTCATTGAATTACCTGGCTTTGACATAATTTACATGGCACGAGATCGAAAGGGCGAGAGCACGAGGCGCCCGTTGGAAAAAAACGCGCAAGAGCAAAATTTCTCTGCAGTAAAAAGTCTCTGAATTCCGAAGAGTGATGCCGGGATAAATTCACAGCCGGACCTGTCTCCCGGGAAAATTCGAAGGAAGAAAAAGAGGAGAGAAAAATAATAAGGGTGTCTCGAGGATCGTTGTGAATTCCGAATACCGACGTCGCTGTATTAAAATAGTTGGGGCTGATGGGGGTGAAAGAGGCTTGTGGCAAAAAGGTGTAATACGCGTATGGATATTTATGGCCGAGGTGGGATGTTGGCGTCCCTGAAAAATAGATAGCCCCCCAAGCTTTTTCGTTGTATCCTTTGTTTATAGATTTTTGACCTGGCATATCAAGGGAGAAAACATTTTCCGAAAGATGCGAAAAGGCTGAAAAATGATTTCGTTCGTGTTCTCAATCTGTTTTAACCTCTTTTTTCTCTCCTATTTTTTTCTCCATTTTTTAAAATCTCTCCGTATTACTCTCATCCCGTTTCACGTGATCCCTGTAATTACGGGAAGTAAATCCGTTTACCGTCGTATAAAATGAGTATTAAAAAAATCCCCAAAAAATACAGAACTTAAAAAATGATTCATCGCTTTATCGAACGGATTAATCGACGCAGTATTTCATGGATATTCTTTGAACAGAAGCATGCAAAGAGGGAGAGGATTAAAAAGTTTGTTGCACCTGGTCGTAATTGCTATTGCCCTCGTTACATACGTTTACGCTCGTTTTATTAATTAGCTTGGATCGATAAGTAATGGAGGAAATGGTGCGCGCGCTTTGCTATACCATATTCGTAGTCAGTGGTCGTCATTTCACTTAACGTGCCAGGCAGCATTATCGCGATTGGTGGTACGCGATCAAGTACCCGTAGTGAAGGAGTGTATTAGTGATGCTCGTCGAGCTTATATGCCTTAGAGAGATGAAGGGCTCTTTGTGAGTACTCGTGTTAATCGAGCACCTGCCTGTAAACCTTATTTGGCATTTCAGGAACACCCGACAGGGTATTATACTTTCAATAATATCCTCATATAACATCAGTCAAATAATGGAACTCAATGGCATTTGGAAAACTTTGGATTCGATTGATGTTTAATCGTTGGCAATCCCATGGAGCCTTGTCTATTAAAATCACAATTTCCTATCAATTAGTTTAGGTAATTATCTGATATCAACTTGGACGAAGAGAGTTTTGAAGATGTTGTCGGAATATTTCTGCATTCATGAGCAGCAAGGAAACTTGAATTATTTCATAACTTCGATGTAAATTTTAAGTAAACTAGTAACTTTTACATTAAAGTTACGAAAAGCATCCAACTTGTGATTTCCATTTATTCATGCTCGTACGTCACTGTGCCATAGCTCAGGGGTGACTCTCGTGATTTTAATTCAACTTAAAATTTCATAATAATTATGAATTGATTGTTTAAAAGGAAAAAACAGTGCTATATAACACTTTCGTATTTATGGAATTTTCGACGAACAGTAACCACGTCGTAACGACGCTCTGCCAAGTACGTTCTCACGTACGTGGATATAAAAAGAGCAGGTACACGTTATCCCGGAGTGGATGGATTTTATTATCGCTGGAAAACCTGATCGGTGGCTGCTTTTACTACGGCACGAACGAACTATATGATGCGATAGAAAAACGAATATGTAGCAAAAATATTCTACGTACGATAAGCCAAGAGGCGAGCATGACGTGATGAAGCAATGAAAAAAAAAAAAAAATATATATAAAATATTCCCTGAATGTGTAGATGATGGGCGATTAGGCCTTAAAAATATGTTTGCACGTATGGAAAGTTGAAAATTCTGTTTGCCTGTGAAGCTACTAAAGAGAAGCCAATGAAACGATGCTCAACAAGCGTAAGAGAATATTTATCAATGAAATACTACAGACTTGAAGCATTTTTTATACCGTTTAAAAAAACATTAATGTATTTTTTCTTCTAACGAGCCTCATACATGGCCAATTCTCCAAGGAAAACTTTCCATTTGTCAAGAAAGATTTCAGCCGAGCTCAACATTCCTTTCGCTTCCATTGCCTTTTTTTACGTGTGGCTTTCTCGTTAGCTCGCGAAGCATAAAAATTCAATTCGCACTTCCTTTTCGTTCGACCTCAGCAGGCTGTTAACTACTGGAGAGAATCCCATAAAAATTGCTCCATTACGACGCCCCTGTGAAATAATGGTTTCTTCTTCTAAGAAAAATTACTAGATATACACATTCGTATAACATCGGAGCACATTTATTTCGAAAAATCCAAACAATTGAACATCGCATATCGCGAAATAAATAAAAATAAAAAAAAATAAAAAAAAAACAAGAATAATTATAAACTGAGAAGTCGTTGATGTCAAATTTTTGTTGGCTAACCAAATCATGGCAACCAAAATGAACGAAAATTTGCTCGATTAAATACTCAATACTTCAATTGTCTCAAATATAAATTTCTCACCGCAACAGAAACATCGTTGAATCAAAAGTTTTTTGAACCAACAAATAAATTCGTTATTCACCATTGAAGCAGCGATGAATTTAGTTGAATCGGCAATTCTCTTATTATTACAGTGCATGATTCTTCCCCTCGCTATTATCTTCCAACGTTTCTGCCTCCCTCCACCTCGATTCCTCTGTTGTATCTCGCAATCCACTGCACACGATTCCTTGTTTTCTTCACCCGATAATTTTTGCCAAAGCAAAAAATCAACGAACAAATATTTGCTTTGGTATTCTGCAGCGTTGAAATGTTCAAAGTGACATTTGTACGTTATGTGTTCGAATAATATTATTAATCAATATATACAGAGGGAGAGAAAATCAAGGTTGGTATAGATGTAGAGATGGGAGAACGTAGAAGCGTGGGAGGTTAACGGAATCGGTAAACGAATTGACCCCACTCGAATCCATATCAATTGGCGTAGTGTGATAAATACGAGTGAGAGAGGTGTCGTGGGGGCATTATATCTGGGAAAACGAGGCAATGGGGGGTGGAGTATGGACGAGAAAGAGAGAGAGGGCGCTGCGAGGAAATTCCGGTCACGCCCCAACTGTGCTATCCACAATAAGCGTTCGATCGTGAAGCAACGATATAAGTAATGGCTCGTCCATCTGTTTATCTATAGATACATATCGAGCCTCGATTATTTATACACATACGTATACACAAGTTTTCTTTATCTCCCTCCAAGTGATCCTACACGTTTTATCGATCTCTCCTGTTTCTTTCTAAATTCTCCCAGCCAGTCATGGAAGTTAATAGTTTACGTGTCCACATATATATAGAGTCATTGTCTTATAACTTTCAAGGTATGGATGAACCCGCCGATAATTTGATCGGGAAGGAAGGAAGGAAGGAAGGAAGAAACCCAATGATCCCAACCTTTGAGCCCATTCATAATATCATCGTTCCCCTAGGGAAACTCAGTTTCTCATTCTATACTCTGAAAATCAATGGGCAACGCACGACTAACGATTATATCAGCTTATTTATCTTTTTTAATCAAATTCATTGGTGGTTATTAGACAATATTTAATTTATTGGGATTCTAACTGGTAGAACAATCGAATTGATGATTTCAATGATTTTATAAACGTAGTTTTAGTTTGCTTCAGACTTCCGGTGCCAACAGCATGATCAGTCACTTTTTTCATCCCCTGAAATCGACGAAGCAACTGTCATGAGTAAATTTTGGTGAAGCGTCTTTTTCATTTACTTTTTGAATTTGAATTTTTTTCACAGTGATCCCGTGAGGTGTGATGAATTTCGATGGGATTTCTTAAATTGCAGGGAATTTGTAAGACTGGGAAAATTGTGGGAGACTGAGATACATTTATATATGAAAAGTGTGCTGCTTTTGGATGAACGTTGAATCTTCTCTTGCTCTCGAAGAGCCTCGTCTGTCCCAATGAGACCAAGGCCTCGGGCTACATGGCTTCGGGAATTCGTAATCTAAATGGGAATCTTATCAGCGTCCGGGGATTCACTAATATCCTTTGAAGCATTGCACAGCAGTCTCACTCGACATGGTAGGAATAGTACACTTGTATAACACGGCACGCAGACACTAAAGCCACACACCTAAACGCTGCGGTACAGATTTATCTGGGTATGTAACACGGACAAAAAATAATAATGATAAACAATGAAATGTTTTGTCACGAAAGGCTGTTGAGCAGCCATAGAATATTTTCTCTTTCAGTCTTGTCTCGTTATGGTTGTGGCCGGATTTTTCCCGTTATTATTATTCCCATCTTGAGTCCTTTACAATTATAACGACCGAGAAACAATTGAAAATTTTTAATAAACGTCTACGAACCGCCGCAGATTTATTCACGCTACGTCGATGAATGAATTATTCTCTTTTTCTCTTTGTTATTGTTCTACGCAATGGGAAAAAGTCTTTTAAACCCTTCCCACGAAACTCATTTTCGTTCGTTTAAATGAATTTCTAGTACAGCGGGATCGGATCCATTTGCATTTTTTTATGGAAACAAATTTTGTATTGTTCATTTAAAATCCTTCGTAATTTATGAAATATTGAAATCCGTTGCTTTGCCCACATTTCATGTTCACCACGTTCCTATTTTTATCGTCTTTTATTTCACAAATTTGATACTCGCATATCTCAATTATCGTGATATTTTTTTTTTTTCCTTGGCGAACGCCCTTAATAAACTCGCACAACTGGCAATGGCTCAACTGGCTGACTTCAGTCCAATTTTATTCCAGGTCCCTGCTTTATCTTTTTCTTCTCTCAATAATTCTTGCTGCTTCGCTTTTTTCCCTTCCTCACTGCCACTCCATTACCGTTCCTTCGCCAACTTTTACCTCGCAATTTTTGTTTTTTATCGTCGTGGCAGATTTCAATAATGATTAATTTTTTCATTGAATTCGTCGATTTTCCTTCCCAGTTTTATCTTCGGGATATTAAAAAGTAAATATTTCACGATAAAAACATGGCTTTTAAACACAAGTGGTGCGACGAACAAGCTTTATGCAAGCATTTAAATTTACGCATGTAAATTTCGACACAGGCGTTTGTGAAATTCGAGAGCACGCTAAAGTTTCCACTTCTACCGATGATATAACCTAAAAATCCATCAAAATTAAATCGAATATTGAAATTTTTATTGAAAATACGATATTCGGAACTTTTGAAGGTTTTACAGACTCGAGTGGACCTACTCAACAAGCTTTAATTAAATAATGAAATTCTCTTGAATGCTTGATATTGATATTTGACAATTGAACTCGAAATTAAGTACGTCAGACGACATTTTATGCTTAACATTTCGTGAAAAGTTTCATGAGAATTATTGATAATTTTAACAATAAATTCAAAAGTTATACGTTTCCGGTTCGTTTATACGATTCGTTGAGAGTTTTCGCAAGACTTTACGATATTTTTTCACACGCTAGTGCTACATTTCACTCACCGTACTGTTTTACATGAAAACCTTATCATCGTCACCTTTAATGTTTTCGTGGTTGTTGTTGTTTTGTTTTCCTGTTTATTAATTTAGAAAGCCCATTCCTCCTGCAGCGACTTTCAAGTACCTTGGCCGATCTGCTTCTGTGAACTTTCATATTTCAGTATTTCACATTCCGAGGTCACGATAAAACACAAGCGCGAGAAAGCCCGGAGACAAGGGAGGAGACCACCGGGGGTGCTCGCGGGCTTCCGGTTTCGCGCGCAACGGATGCTGGTTATGAAAAGAAAAAAGAATCTGAGGCAGGGGAGAAAGGGAGGGCTGGGGCGAGGATAGGAGAAGAATCATTAACCCCGTGGGTCGTTAGTGTGTGTTTTTCTCGGCTGGAACGGTCGACTGTGGCTCGTCTCAACGTCCGTGGCAAGCAGAAGAAAAAAAGATGATCGTGAAGGGGTTAGTGTCGAGCTGTGGGCTCCGGGGGGCGCGGTGGGATCCTCAGACAGAAAGTTGAAAAGCGACGACGACAGGTTGTCGAGAAAGCCGGTGCGAAGGTGTGTGAGAAAGACGGATGTTACGAGTGAGTCTCGGGAGGCATTGAAAAAGAGTGGGCGAGGCATGTACGTGCCAGGTAACACACAGCTTTACCGGAAGCAAAAGCTATCCAGGCCTCCTTCAACTACCCCCTTAAGAAGAAGAGCGTCCGGACGATACGGGGAAGATTATAAAGACTGGAGATTCGCGTCAACGTGTTTGGAATTGGTTGCTTCATCTGACAGGAGAAAAAATCAAATAATTAGGCCGCTGGACAGTTTTGCAGGTTTGAAGAAACGGACGGTGGTGAAATTCTTGAAAAAGGTTTAAATATTTTGACACTAAGGCGACGAGTGGCCTACAAATTTTATTAAATTATCATCCGCAGCTGTTCCCTCTGAATAATTACATAAAATTTGTGTTTACTCACATTCGACGATTGGCTGGGGAGACGCAAGAAGTGCGAAAGAAGTTTTCCGCTTATGTTAAAATGCTGTATTATATATGTATTCGGGTATACGCTGAAGAAATTAGCCAGGGACAAAAACTCGAGCCGCGAAAGTGACTGATGGCGTTTCAGCCTAGGATTTGCCCCTGAGCCTTGTAGAATTCGAGGAAGAAAGAAAAAACGGCGGATAAAACGTGTCAAGCGTAAAGGAGGCTATGCGCTCTCGGCAGACCACGTAAGAGGCAATAAGAGGAGAATGACAAAAAAGGGGAAAAAGTAGTCTCCAAAGGCGAAGAAGGCAAGTCAGAAGGAAAGACGTGCAAGAACAGACAGAGGTTTCCGTTGAAGGCCCTTGACAAGGGTGCCTCTATAGCCCCGAAATAAACCAACAACCCTCTTCACTTCCAATAAGATTCACCATGAATTATGTAACGAGTGAAAATTTCCCCTTTTGCCTTATTTACGGATTGTTACTGGATAGCCAGTGATCTAACAAGAAAATGCTTTTGCCAAATCATTTTGGATTAGTTCTTATTATTTGATGAGAATATTTTACTGATAAAACGGTATCGCATTTGACATTTTTTTTCCAACTCCTCATCACCCTCCCAACCGTAATTCTTCTCTGTCAATTTATATGCTTCACCCTCAATTTACAATCTAATCCAGCACGATCCGTTTTCTTGTCAATTATCGTAAAAATCGATGAGATCCCTCCTTCGGAAACGGCAAAAACTATTGCCTCGATCAGATAATTCGATTGGCCTCATTTTACTTTTCGAAATGCGATTATTGTAGTGTCATAATCGAGAAAAAACAGTTTCTCGTAGCATACGATCTTTTATACACTTCGATGTATACCTCTGTATATATAATTATCCTACACAGCTATCGAAGATTGGTACGTTGAAATCCGTATCCCACACATATGTATCTATGTACATACACGTGGCTCACTCGATCGAGCGAATGTACCACCTCGGGAAATGAGAAAACGATTTTGCGAAACGAGATTTGAAGGAGAATGAAATTCTCTTCGTTCTCGTTTTGTTTCTCGTTTGGCCCACTCCCTCCCTCTGCCCTGTACAAGAGCAAAGATATTTCATCACAAAAAGACCTTTCGATTCAAGAGAGCGGAAGAAACTGATAGCGCGATATGCAGAGAGTGAGGATCATTAATGATTTTTGTCGAATCTTCGTGAAGGTTTTTTGAAAACGAAAAATTTATGAAAATTCATATTTTCAACGTCGTTTCGTTCCTACAATTCATTTCTCATTAATCAAATCCAATTTCACTCAAAGTCTTGTAATTCTATTAAATTACACTGCCAAGATACTGCGAATAAACGAGAATTAGGGGGTTACAAGTTGAAAATAAAGGTTTTTAGCAATCCGTACTTTTAATTAAACGAACAATTTTTCCCTCAAAACCTGCACAAACGCAGTGTCAGTATTTCTATCTTTTTTTTTTTAATTTCGCGCCAGATGGGGTCGTTTTCATTTCTCTTTGCTCCGTCGTCAAAGGATTCTCACTCGTCACGTTGCACCTTGAGTGCTGTATGTGCGGTGGAATTATCCACGATCCGATGGCTCCTCGTGAAAGGTTCCTGCAGAAAAAACCGAAGCTCAAAGGAAAAAGGACACGTGGGAGCATTTCGTTTTGACTGCATGATTCTTTCTCCTCTATAATTAATGCATGTACTTTAAGAATCGGTGTGACAAAGCTGAAACGAGGGCTACGAAAATGGCCAAATTTTTGTCCGCTCCACGACAAGTTTCACGAGCTAAAATATTTTGTTCGAACAGTATTTGTACTTTTAAATTTGTGTTCCTTAGAAAATAAAATCACTGAAACCACTTCGCGTTTTCCAAGCCTCAATCGAACGCTTGGCTAGTGCAGTTGAAGTTTCTCAAGTTGATTTTCAACTGCGATAATGGCAGAGAGAATTTTGGTTTCATTGATGGCAAGTTGGCTCATGTAAAACTGATAAAAAAAGGAGTAAAACGAAGTGCGCGATTTGGTTTGAGGGGAATGAACGAAAGTAGAAGCACTTGAAATTGAATTAGTTTCAGCACGTGTATTTTTAAATATTCGAGAAAAGTTTTTATAGTGTTGTGTTTGAGAGTAGGAGCGAGGTTTCTCCGACGCCGAAGTTGGAGCTAGACGAGAAGCCCTCACGTGGGCATTCTTCGATTACAGATCGATGGATATACGTCTACGAAAGTATGTGTGTGTAAACGTAAACGGGAAGGATGGCTTGAAGAGTTGCCGCTTGGATAGCCAGTCAGGTGAATCGAAGGGAAGAAGACGAGTATAGAGCGAAAACGCGACTGCGTTCGATTCCGGATGGCCAATACGTGCTTCGAGTACCAAACTGCGGATGAAAAATGTTCTCCAAGAGACCCGAAGAGTTCTCGTCTCTCCTTTCTTTTTCTTCTTTCCCCTCTTCGCGCCCCTGCTTCTCTTTTTTTATTTCAACTTTCTATCTCACTCGCTCCCCCTTCGTTCGCCTCTTCTCATTTTTTTCACCCTACACGATCGACACATTCCGCAGCGTCACCCTTTCGTGCGAACCAGCATCTCTCTAAATGGACCGGAGCGTAAAAAGTTGAAGTGAACAAGAGAGAGAGGGAGAGAAAATGGTGGACTGATAAAAATAAGGGAGGAAGAGAGGAGAGAACATTCCATCGCTGTCATTGATTTTCGCATCATCCATGAAACGCAGCTTTTTCCCTTGGAACGTTCTCCTCTCAACTCGTCTGATTGCAAACATTTTTTACAATGATTTTAACAGGATTTACAAGGAGCGACGAGATTGTCACGGAAGCTTTTTCTGGGAATTAGCTACGAAGGAGGCACCCTGATGATTTGCAATTCGGTCCAAGCTTCGGTCGCTGATGTACGAATCAATGTTCCCGAACTTCATCGACCAATAAGCAACGTTTTTGCTTGTCCGAAGCACTCCACTTGCAGAATGTGCATCGAACTTGGACTACGTACCACCACGAGTGAAAAAGCTGCTCGTTTCTCGAGGTGTGTGTGTGCGTGTGTGTGTGTGTGTGTGTGTGTATGCGAAGGACAAAAACGAAAGAGGAAGTTAAACATAGATAGAGAAGATTGCGCGGTGTGCTCCGTCTTCAGTCAAGTTGAAATTGCGTTTCAATAGCTCCTTCCGTTACCTCGCTTCTCTCACGGGATAACGAATCGTTGAAAAGCGACTGAAGTTGTGAAGTGAACTGAAGACGTAACGGACAAACAATAGCGGAAATCGACGAGCTCTTCATTTCTCACTCAAGAACCTTTTCGAATGATAAAACTTTTGAAAAATACTCTCCCTCCAATCTCTGCACACTTTTCATCTTCTTCTATGTGTGATATGTCGATCGACAGCGATGGGGCTTGGCGGGGCATGGGGATCCAATGATCTCTCGAGTCGAGCGACCTCCACCGAGGTCGACAGAAGCAGATTTTCTGAATTTCAACAATCGATCTCAGTGAAAGTATAATCGTGTACCGACAGAAAAACAATGGAAATAAAGTTACGAATATCTGTAACATTGCGTCTCTTCCGTTGATTCTTCATATCAAAAAGTGCATTCAATTACTAAACCTTTTCCATTTTCACAAAACTTTTCTACATTTTTCTCATTTGTACCAATATACCAAAAGGGGTTCGAATCCGATAAAAAAATATTTTATTAAATAACTTCTCCATCGTACCTCGAAGCAATAACAATTTACGAACAATTCAGACTTTTATTTTTTTAAGAAATATTAGAACAAATATCGACGTTTTGTTAGCTCGAGTACGAAATTATGATTATTCGAGCGGTCTTATTGGAGAAAGTTTGGAAGAGTTAATGAAACTCTTAGTTGAGTAAAGTTTTGCAATTTTATTAAGTAAAGTCGAATATTTTCATTAAGTGTTTAATATTGTTTATTTTTTTATCAAACGGAATACTCGTTTAAGAAATTCTAATAGAAAATGATATTTTCCACTCTAATTATCAATAAACAAAGGTTGTAAATTAAGTTTGAATACGTAACACGATAGTGGAGATTTATAATCGAATGAGATTTTCCTCAGAGGTGAAGGTGCACGTATTTATGTGTGCGTATTAAAATAATTGGTATAGCTCGTTATGAAAGGTAGAATTACGCCTGTTCGACATGTATCTTTTGAGGTGCATGAGGAAACTATAGAGGAAGCAATGTGCTGGGGTATCAGCGACTCGCGAATTCATCTTTCCCCACCCCTCGCCATCGGAAACTTTGTAATTATGAAAGTTTTGCGGACGCAGAATTCTTGGTGCGAGGAAACTCGAATCCTGAATGAAGGGTAGAGAAAAAAACCACGAAGGAAAAAGAAAAAGGTTGTGGATGTAATAACGCTGATGCTAAATGAAACGAAAGAGAAGAAACGATGGAACCAACTGGCCGTACAGTGAGAAATATCATTCAGGAAATGTTGCCATTCAACCGCAGGAAGTTTAATTCTGTTGTGAAACACAATAGTGAGAAAAACAGAAACGAGATTGATAATCAGGGATCTTGATGGTAATTTCTCAAGCCGTAAGAAAAACATGGGATTACTTTTAAATATAATCCTGCCACCTTTTCAGGAGTCGAATTCGAAAGAGGTCATTTGAAGCCTCGAATTTACAGGGTTGATAAGCGATCCATAGAAGTCACTCTTATCCACTGCTTTCCTTCATCTCTCTATCACGATCTGCTTCATTTTCCGTGAACATGATGTTCCCTCTCTCTCTCTCTCTCTTCGACTCCCTTTTTCTCCACTTTCCCATACTCCAACGATCCTCTCTCGCCCTTTCGTCCTTTTAGAGTAATAAAGGCGTTTGTCATGCAAAGCTTCGTGAGCTCGCTTCGTCTTGCTCGAGCCAGTGAGCTCTGCGATATTACACATGGATATAAGTTCGTTCCTTCTTGGAGTGAACGAGGGCTGGATACGGTGATGCGTGCTTTCATCCGACCCATATGAGAAAAGCCCGTGGGATTCTCCGATAGCTGGAAACTATGAATGTAAAACTCGTTCCTTGATCTCTCTTGGCATGGTCGTTAAAGGGAATGTAGCCTCTTTGCTTGATGCTTCGAGGGGTCATTTTTCCCCATGAAACTTATGAAAAATAATGGAGCTCAAAGATAATTATAAAACGCGGCAACCGCTCTTTTATCTTGCATTGTTACAGATACTAACAAGATTTTGAGGAAAGGTTAAAATGCCAGAAAAGTGAAAACAATATTCTTCATATGCTTGAATGAAAATAACGACAATAGACGTTCGTATGATAATGGCGCTGCAGCGAAGAAAGATAGAGAAATTCTGCTGCATAGATCGGAAGAAAAAGCGACGGCGAACAAGTGGTATATCGAAGGTGTTGAGGAAACTTTGCCAAAGAAACCACAGTTTCTTGTACCTATAATGCTGAGAGAATAGACTTTGTGTGCAATCCACTCGTCTCTAAGACTACGAGGCAACATACTTCCTCATCGTCTTATTGAAGACGAGCTCGGCTGCATTCTCCTGATGCAACAATCAACAGGGAAGAATGATCGGCGGCACGGCGGGCCTCAGACAATGTGAGGCTACGCCTTTTTGTTCTTGAGCGCAGTGAACAAATACGATACGTAGCAGCAGGTTGTTGAACGCGATTTCGCATGGATGGCCCTACACCACGTAACCACGTTCTTGAAGAAGCAGACGCACACTGTGAATGTGTATCTCTCAGCCCTTGGTATTCACCTCTCAATCGATTAGACTCTCGAGACTTTCGACATTCACTTGAACAATTTCTTTTTCCTCGTCTCCTTCCCCTTTCGCCTCTCTCTCTCCCTCTTTCTCTATTTTTCTCTTTGTCTTGTTTATTAGTTATTTGGATAAGCGGAAAAGGGATGAAGCAACGTGCTACGGGTGCATCGCTCGAAGTGCATCGACCCCGCCACGCTCCCGATGCAAAATTCTCTTTTTTTCTTCTCTTCTTTCCTCACACACGCGCACTCATACACACTTTTTCTACGACAAGAAAAGCATTTTATCATGAAGCATGAACCCCGCCCACCGTCTTCAATCTATTCATATACATGTTGCAGCTACGTGTACATTATTATGTACTCGGTACAAGAGGATGCGGCAACCGGGGACAACCGCGACAAGAAAGAAGCGAGAGGTGATGGAGGCTGGTTCATTGGACGAGCTAACTTCTTCCCCTTCACCCCATCAGAGTCGATGAACCAGGCACGTACGTCGATTATTTTTATTCCTAGCAGTACCTCTATAGTTATAACATTGATGGGCAAAATATATAATAACTCGGGGCGTACACGATGAATGAAAAATAACGACGTCATAGTTGACTCGTCGATTGTAGAGGAGGAAAAAAAATTCCGATGCTCCACAGTCAATTAGGGGCAAGAATAATGGCCGATATAAAGTCATCGGAGTCAATTCATTCTCATCGACAATTCCAAAAGTGTTAACTTCGAAGTACGCTTTTTTTGTCTTTTCCATTTTCCGTGTTGGGGAACCGGGCAATGCGAAAACAATCGGGAAAAACAAAGACTCGGACCGCACTACTTGAAATATAGGAAAAGTACAATCCCGGGAAAATCTTGCTTCGGGCTCAACTGCCGGCGATATCGATTCGTGTACGAAGAAAATAGAAATCGATGTTGAAGCGAAATAGACAGAGAAAGATAGATAAGAACGTAATTACATAGCGAGCTGAATTCACTTGGTATAGGGAATAAAACAACAGATCGATCGAGCTGTATATAAACCGAAGGACTCGAACCCATCATGACCAGAATAAAAACAGTGCTATCGATGGAAATCAGCATTCAGATACGAGGGAATAAAAAAATATGAGGAAATGATTTTCGGAGGATGATCCTGCCATAAAATAAATATTCGTTTCATTCCAATTATGACTCACCGGTTTGAAAACGCTGTAAAACGTTTACTGTTTTTTTTTCTTTTTTTTTCAATGTACATTTTAGTTATTTTCGTTTTTCCATTGTCGTTGGATGTATGTACATTATTTCTATTTCTAAGTGAATGAATTGCGGAAATAAAATGCAGGAAAAAATGTGCGCAAACGCTGTTCATTAACGTCGAAAGGTTTCTGCGTCTGTTTACTTGGTCCGATATTATTTTTTTAATAAATTTGCTAGAGACTGATGAAAGCAGTGTCTGCATCGGGCTATCATATTTTTTATTCAATTAAGACGCATGTAGACAATTATTTTGCCTTGTTATCAATGTGGAAAAATTCTCGGGATTATTCAAGAAATTAAAAACCTTGCTGCATTAATATTCCGAACAAACGTTAACGCACGATCAATCGACAGCGATGGCTGGGTGCACGCCCGGTCCATGGCTCCAGCGAGCTCCCAAGCAGCCTCCGGCGAGGCCAATAATTGGATGAGCGACCGCTTAACCATACACCGGCTCCTGCATTAATCACTCAGCGAAAGGCACTTTTTGTATGCTTCTCATGGCCAGAATGGAGTCAAAATTAGTGAAAATGTTTCCGCTTGTATTGGTTGCGTTTTCCACAGTTGCCCTTGGCTCGAAAAGCTAGAAAGGGCTCGCCACATAATCCTGAAAGCATTCGCAGGAACAATAACGCGAAATGAAAAATGTTCGTGCGGACGTTTGCTCGTCATTTCAAATTGTTGGAGAATTTTATTATTCAGTTACGAAATGTTTTTCATTCATTCGAATATTGATTCACCTTAAAAACGAGCTTTTATTCTTGTCCTGCTGCGCCCATCAGTTTACATAAAATTTTTAATGATTTTTCGTATCTTTTCTTCTCATTCAATTGTCCAATAGAGCGTTTCATTTTCGCAATCGACTAGAGAATTGAGAAACGGAACAATGAATACGGAATATAGGGAAGGGATCGCTTAGGGGATGGTGACGTTGGGACTATATAAACCTGCGGTGGAAAATCGTCGGGAATCGAACATCCTCGAGACTGATCGATCGATCAACGTTAAACACCCATCATACGGTCACTGGTCCGGAAATTTGTGTACAACAGCGATATAACCACCACCACCACGCCCTCACCCTCTCCCTCTCTCAGTTATAGCCCAGGATATTAATTTCCTCTCGAGCAGCCTGGTAAGATTGCTTGACAGGGAGAATTTCAATTGAAAAACGTTTCGATCTTGACCAAATTAACAGTCAATGTTTGTGAGATTCGATAAACTGCGAATGAAACTTTCATCTGTCGATGAACAGCAAATTTAACATTTTTAATTAAACGCTGAAGAATATAACAAATTTTTAGTGAAGATTTTAGCTGAAAATTCAACCTGAAAATAGAAAAAAATGTTGTAATTCGAATTCTGAATTCATCAATTCAGTTCGACAGCCAAAATATATTTTGATAAACAATATTTCTGCCATAAAAAAGAATCTCACGAAAGCTCGGATGAATAAATAAATGACTACGCTTTTCTTATTTTTGAGCCAAATCGTTTATACGTGCGTTGAAACGCGCAGGTGCATGGAAAATCTTTGCATTCGATAGCATCAATTTCAGCATTTAGTTCAAATTTTGAGGTCAATGGGAACACTCGCAATTTAACTCAATTTACTTCCATGAGTAAAAAATATTCGTATAAAAACATTGCGCCGTGTGAGTTGACTTGAAAACGTGTATTGAAAAGATTGGCCAGAAAAAAAAGAGCGCAGATATTTTTGATGCTCCAATCGTCCCTTCGTTTTCGAGTTAGTTGAGCGCGTCCACATCGTGCATGGGACAGCGAGAGGCTGTGTATACAACCTGAAATATTCACGTTTAACGTGTGCACGTAAATGTAGATGAATTGTTTAACCTTTTGTAAAATTCGACTGAAATTTACCGTTCATGACACAAAATGCATGTGGAAAGTGACGAGCATAACGGGAGCTTATTGCTTGGGCGTATTTAAAATTTCCATTTCTCTCTATCGCTATTCTGATTGAAAAACATGCCGAAAATTTCTAATTCATTTTCAGTTATTCATTTTATAAATATTTTTTGTATACGTGACGGAATATCGGAGAAGAATTTCCAGTTAGATTTTCGCCAAATTTGCGTTTCTCTAAAAGTGGAAAAAAAATATCAACAAAATTGGTACAAAACCCACGGAGAGGCCAGAACTATTTTTTCGTCGAAATTCGTGGAAAAATTTGGTGATTTCATTTCCTATGGAATACGTCTTTGGAGTCTTTACTGCTATGCCAACAAAATAACGATCCACAAAATTAGTGAAAGATGTCGAACCCCGCATCAGACGAATATCCAACGAAGAAGCTTTCACAGAAGTACATTCGTTCGCAGCTATATGCAGAGTTATTATAACACTGACACATACAATAATTCATCATAATATAATGGAATAGGCAGGTGTCGCGAGTACGCAGCTTGCAAAGCTCGTTGCAGCGTTCCAACGGTTTGAGGAGGTTCTCGGGCTGTACGCAAGTGACGATATCTCTATACAGCACAATACCTCGGGGTCTCTCGCACCCTGTACAGTTGGGTGCGCTTTGTTTCGACAGCGTGTGATCCGCTTTCGAGTATTATATATAATAATCAAATGACGCACTTCCACTTTCTCGACGAGATGCAGGAACGAACGCAGACACCCACACACACGATACACGCACGAACGTTCGACTCGGGCAAGTTCGAGAGGAATTAACATCGAAACTACGAAATTTTATGGTGAACGAATGGAGCACATTATAAAATATATATCTAAACAATAATCCGGGAAGTCTAGAGCGACGAGGACCCACGGTTATAAGACACTCTGCTGTACAAACACTTGAAAGCAGCGGACTAAACTTCCGGAAATTTCAAGCCCTCCTCCCCCCCCCCCCCCCCCCCCCGCGCACACACTGCAAGTTTAACGCAGTTATACAGGAAGTACGGATAGATGAGGTATACAACGTATATAAAATATACAACTATAGCTATTTCAGAAAATTTCGGGACTCAAGGGCGCGTCGACATGACGTCACATCTGGAAGGATGAATTTTAGTTGTTATACTTATTCAGCCGGTACATAACGGAGTTTGAAAGTTTGTGACTCCCGCGAGTGGAACATTGGATCACTCGTATGCGCGCATACGGAACTCACCAGCATTATTTACATTGAACTCCTGACAGGGGCCATGTATTTGCACAGACGCAACAAAGACACGCTTTAGAGGCTTTTGTCTCGAAGATCCTCCGCCGAGTTCATAAGCTGACGAGGATTCGAACACGAGTCCCTGCTGGTACACGGTGAACGGAATAATTGCTCGGTACTTTTTCGAAGGGAGACATAATTGTGGGGAAATTCAATGGTTATCGTGATTCGTCAAGATTTTATGCAATGATCGCTTTTTTTACACAACGGACCGGTGACTCCTGTCTCTGGATTCCGGAATAACACAAAAAAAGTCGCAGGAGAAAAAGTTGCGGTGAAAAATCTTTCATCGTTCATCCCAGGGAGGCTAGAATCTGTACCATTGCTTGCTCGGTCTGTTGTCACGGTGCTAGTTCCTTCCGAAGCATGGGGTCATGAAAACATATCCGATACTCGCCCCGAGCTCTCCAGAAAATAATGAGCCCGTTGTCGTGCCTGTAACCGGGTTCACATTCGCTGTTTTCCTTCTCTCCTGGCCTCCTACACCCCCTATTTTTATCACTCGTTCATTCTTTATCGTCTGGAATTTTCCTCCTGGCTTACAATTCACTGTACGCCCTGAACCGGTTGCTCATGTTCGATAAGGTCAACGAAAAAGATTATTTCAACATTGAGGATCATGCCTTGAAAAAAGGCATCAACATCGCGATTAAGGCATTGCTTTCACGAACTCGAATATTCTCAAAATAACTGATTTGAAATTACAGTGAAGTAAAAGTGCATGCGAATAGACTGGTGAAATTCCGGGTCAATTATCGAACATTTAATAAAGAATTAAAACTTCGAAAATCGTAAAAATAAGAAGCTTACGGAGATCCATCATCACCACATTTCTACAAACTGTCTCACAGATAAAAATAAAGGGTTAGCGAATTTTTAAAAGACACATTAACGATAGCAGTTGGAAAAATGACAAATACTCTAAGTTTTTCGAATCGAGTTATAAATGCTTGGGCTTAATGCAAACATGTTCCCCGCACTCGCCCAATATGTCGTCAGCCTATAGAAATAAACGGTCGCACTCGGTCGAAGGAAATTTAATCCACGCTTATACTCCTTTAGGATTCACCCCCGGTGATTCATACCCAAGTTTTTTCTTAGCCCATCCTCACTGCAGCTCTACTTCCCCACCGAAAAGTCATGGAAGGCAAGAGACCAACTATGCGAATGTCCAGAGACTAACTGTTATTTATCGCACACTGTGTTTCGTCTTTTTTTCATCTGTTTTTGCCATTGTCTTTCTTTCACTCACGAAGAAGTAGAAGTAGAAGAAGAAGCGGAACGGGGATGAGAGACGGGCTTTGTACCGCATAGGGGTCCATGAACTTTCGCCATTAGCTAAATTACTTCATGTCCTCTTGGAGGAATGAGAGCGGCTATAGTGGTGGGAAGGAATGACGAGGGTGGGAAAATTGGCTTGCGGAAAAACGCCGGTTCCGGCGACGAAGAAAACTGAAAGGACTTTCGTCACGTAATTGAAGTTCAACTTTGGGATAAAAATCACCGATATATACATGCGGATACATCGCGAGTGTGGGGGGATTCGTGAAGCAAAAAGGCCAACACACGAGTTGAAATTAAAAAAACTTGACGAAGCAAAGTGAAGCTTGGGGGACTCTGTGAAGCAGTGACAAATCAAATAATCTCGTCCAGTTTATCGCGCGAATTCTCCGACGCCACAAAAACAAGTGAAAATATAAAAACGAAACTATAAAAATTAAGAAACAACGAGAAGAGCGAGAGTTAAATGGAACGAATACTTCTGCTTTCATGGGGAAAATGCGAAGCCGACAAATGTGGAGATAATATCACAGTAATGTTGAACGAGTGCACTCTATTCCGTGCAAGAGCTTGCCATGAGAAGGAAGCTTGAGAAGAAAAATGACAATGAAATTGATAAGAACAAAGAGATCGAAGATTTTCCGAGAGAAAACTCAAGCTTGCAGGAAGAAGGTTTCAGCCCAGAAATAGGAAGCCAAATGGTCGGTGACGAGAAGGAAAAATCGTCTAGAAACGAGAAAAAAAAAAAAAAAAACAAGAAATCGAATAAAAGGAAAAAGCTGGTGGGAAGAATTGGTGTTCGTGGACTGGAGATTCCTGCAAGGATTTTGATGCGACCGATGCTTTGCTGTCATATACGTATAGACATAACATAGATATATATGAGGTTTTATACAGATGAAGAAATATTCTGGATGATCGCGTCACCACGAACGCTCGGTGGATGGATCAGAAAAAAGTTGGTGACTACAAGCAGAGTGACAGTCGGGGAAATTGGAAAATTGAGCTCGAACTCTCCTGCTAGAGGATCCGTCACGGGGTGAGCCGGCGAGTTGCTAGGTCGGCAGCAGCTTTCCGCTATCACCATCATCATGCCATGAACTCTTCTACTCATCCCTTTCGATCACACTCCCTGGCAGCACTGCCGCCGCCCCTACTTTCATTTTTCTACTTGATCTCCGATTCATTCACCGTGCTTCAACTCACCACTTCGATATTCTCAATTTCGTACCGAACGACTTTCGCCTCGTTGCTTGTACCGTGAAATTTGATTCGTCGCAATTGCCCTCCAACGATTAACTCTGCTCAACGTGAACATTGCATTCGTACGCACTTTGAAGTTTTATGTAATTCGCTTCATGCATTTTTTATTTTGATTCAGTGAAAACATGTGAAAATCGTTTCAATCCGAATTCCATACGTTTTCATCAATTTACATAGCAATTTGTGTGGAGGAGAGCCATTTCTTGTTCGGGAAATGAATAATAATTAACGACTCAACTTCCATTGACCTAAGTACACACTTTGCCCAGTACGAGTAGAATTCAATGTTAGATTTGTTGCTGTTCCATTAAATTTAATTAAGCTCTTCAAGATATTTATCATAAAAATAATACTGTGGAGAGAAAATTTTTTAAATTAAGGTACTGCGAGCTCCACTCCGATGAGACAAAGCGATTTCAATGTTCACGAATCCAAGTGAATATCGGTGGCATGCTTTTGTGTGTCAAAACTTATTACGAGGTACTTTCATGTTGGAATTTTCTTAAGGCTTCGTTTCTAATTATTGGTAAATGTGAAAGTAACGAGGGAGGCGTTGGGTAGAACAAGGAGGATGATATAGAAAGAAATAGACAGAGAGAAAGATGGACGGGGCAGAGGGGGGAGTGCAAGGCGGAAATACGAAAGAAACGTGCAGCAAGCGTTGACGGAGCTTAAAAGGTCACTGAGCAAAAGGCCAACTAGCACACTCTTGGCTTTAGAAAGTCTCGCGTGTCAACAGACCCTGAAGAGTCTTCTCTCTAGTTTGAGCGCGCGCGGAACACAGCCGGTAAACTGAAAAGCAAAAAAAAGCCGCTTCTCGCTTGTGTAATCCTGGCAAACCTTATAAAGCGTTTAGAGAGCAGATGAGACTCATCATTGAGGAAAACGTCAAAGTGCATGGAATATTCCTGCTAATGAAGCTCCATTGCGGACACAAACCGAATGAGAAATTTCGATCCATGTAATAAATTGCTTCCTGTGCTTCCTGGTACTTCATTCACACGGTATATGGTGAAACAAAGGACTGACATCTTTCGAACGAGTCATTGGCTCACCTCCTAAGGCATATACCGTGTAAACATACCATCTGTCCTAATATTCCAATCCATTTGTTTATCGAGCGAGCTTTATTCGCCTACGGAAAGCTCGGTCCAGTTAAGGTTCCCACGTATTCTCTTCACTCGGGGAAATTTGGTTAGAATTTGCATTTGTGCTTGACACACGAAGCAGTAGTTGATGGACCTTCGAAGGAGGTTGACCAACCAATACGATTTCTAGGAGGAACAGACGCGGACCTATTCTCAAGCTTGGACAGCTTCGAGCTATGTTGTCTCAGTTTGGAGTCGGTCAGGCTCCCAGGGACGCTTTCGATGCATAGACTGCACCTACACGTGCGTCAAAAGCTTCGTGGCTGCTCTTTACGAGCGAGTCTGTGGGTGCATGTGTGTTTGGAAGAGCCTTTGAATTGGTTTCGATGGTGATTAAGTAAGAATTGAAGCGGTCTACTACAGAAAAATGGAAACGTCATTCGATAGTGATTAACCCTTAAGATGATGGATCAGTCGGTAATCACAACCGTGAGTGCGAGAGAGATAGCTGCAAATTTTGAAAAGGAAATTTTTCCACATCGTTCGTCTGATCGGAAAAATAAAAATGTCATCGGATTTTTGCGATCGTGCTGCGTACGATGACATTTTTATTATTTTAATCGGACGAACGATGTCAAAGAGTTTCAATTTCAAAAATTCGAGGTGTGATTACCGACTGATCCATCATCTTAAAGGACGGGTCTGGTCGAAATATCGACCACTAGTTTGGTCGCGCACTCCGCTTGAAAAATTCATCGATATTATGCACAATTTTCATGAAAGAAGCTCGATTTCGACGTAAAAATCACCCCTCTTAAAATATTAAATGACCTCATAGAGCAATACGTCTCGAGACAAAGCACATTTTGTTGAAAAGAAATAATATAATTGAGACAATGTTTAAATTGAAGAAAATGATTAGTTGTACTTTCAGGATACGAATGAGAGAATCTGAATTATCTGAATGTGCCAATGAAAGTTTCGGAATACGAAGGATTTGAGGATCTTCCGCATTAACCTGGGTCATTACCAAACTTCCTGAGGAATCGTGTGCAGGTGCACTTTTTCTTCGGGGCAAAGTTCGCTTGTTGTAGCGGGGGATTGCCTCGCGGCTATCGTCCTTAACTTTCGCCGTGATACTCTTACGCGTTTTGGACCACCAAAGTCAAAGCGGAGCTGTGACCTCCCAAGTTTTCATACACACCAAGTTTCGTCATTTTTAGACAGAATATTGCAGAAGGATTCTGAACCAGGGAATGACAATTCATGTTATAAAAATGGACAATCCTTTGAGGAAGTTCATCTGGTAATCGAATTAACAAAGAGATTCCGATAAAAAAATTTGGATGCAGTCATGAATAATAAAAAAAAATGTCCTGTCAAGATTTTAGGATATTTTGTTCATGAAAAACAAAATTAAAACGGATTCTTCAAACGAGCACGGTCTCTTATGGGTTTCAGTGCTGGTTTTCTGGTCTTTGACGAACAGCTCTTGCACAAGTAATAAACTTGGAAGCACAACTTACATAAGTGATAGAAAAATATCTGAAGAATATGTTTACAGCTTCGTAAAATCCATTCACTCGAAAAATAGTGATTATTGGAAGGTTAACCCATATGTTACTTTTACGATGGCAACGTTGCAACCGCACATTTTTTGAAAGCGGAGGCTACGTTTTCCGATCGACGCAACTCGCACTGGCGACTTCCAATAAAAATGAAAGACGGGTAAGAAAATATTGATGTAATTGAGAAAAACTTGTTTTTTTAGACATTCCTGGCATGTTTTAATTACGCCAAGCGTTTGAACACTGATTATGACATGAGCGCGGGTGAAAATTTCTGTCAATAACAGCTGTATCGACAGTACAGGTTACGAGGTCGCGGCGTTGCCAAATTCACTGGACCGACTATGCTAGTCGCAATAATTTTTCTTTTGACGAAGTCGGTACCAGATGAACTTCCTTAATGTAAAAATGAATATCGAAATAAGACTTTGGACAATTTAGCAGCTTATCGAGAATGCGGAATTTTGAAATGAGGGAAAGCCTTTGTTCGATGCAGCACTTAAAAGGTATGGCTCTGTAAGGATAAGTGGAAAGGATAAAGTATGAGCTGCGACAGTGGCTACATAAAAGTAGTCCATTCGCAATAAGAACACTTGGAAGCAGAAGCATAACGCCAATCGAACGTTCAACCATTCCGTAATTCTTTGGACAAAACCCTCTCTCGCCACCCCGTTCCTCCTGTTCCTTCCTCCTTTCTTCATTTCTTTTCCTCTTTGTCTTTCTTCGCCTTTTGTCCATTTCACTGGTTTTCTTTTCCCAGCGACGCTACAATGACTCTGGAGGAGATTCGAGAGGTTCAATTCAATTATCGTCCCAAGGACACTGAGAACAGTTCAACGGACGATGGCTGTAGGAGCGGAAGTATCAGAAAGCGTCGTTTCCGCATCGTACCAAGCCGGAGATAGCACAGGAGCTGCCTCGTGTCTTCGCGAAAAGACGCTATAAAGAAGATGAAAGAGTTCGGATGAGCGACGAGGAGGTTCGTGCCTCCAATTTTTAGCGCTCGTTATTGATCATCTGAAAGAAATGTAGTGAGATTAAAGCACGACGAGAAAAAGGACGAAAACAAAGGACCAGGAACTGGCTCCTTCATCGTAACGCTATTTTCGGCATTAACGGAATCATATTTTTGTTTTTTCGTCAAATATGAAAAATCATGTCAGGCCAAATCATCGTTTTCAACTTTTAATTAAAACCATCTTCGAAGCATTTAATAAAAGATGTCAAATCTCCATTTGACAAGTTTTCACACCACGCTCACTTTTCTCCCTCAAACTTGATAATTCGAGTACGCGCTCGTGTACCCATCAAACAATCACAATCAACGAAAGATATAAAATAATTGCATCCCCAGCATCTGTAAGTGACGAGAGAGTTTTATCGAGTCAAGGTTGTGAAATGGAGAATGAAAACGAAGGGCTCCAGCCCACCAAAGCGGGGGGTGCGCAAGTGAGCGTTGATCAGTACCGCGCGGATGGCTGCCAGCCAAAATTGTCGAGTGAAAGAGCTGCTACAGAAGAAAAAGTGAACAACAAAGTAATATCAAAAATAATTGAGAAAAAGGCTTTGGGAGAAGCAAGAGAAAAGGGAGTTGAACCGTAGAAGACTGGACCAACTCCATTTGCTGACTTCGAGAGAAGCAAGAACTGATCGTAACGATAATCCCTATCAATATTCATTCCTCCCTTTAGACGAAGATAATTCGAATTTATAAGCATGATCCTTTTGAAAGGAGTGTGCAGATAACAAAAATATCAGTTCCACGTCAGAAGATTCGGCCGAGTGAGAAGCTCTTTGATATTTACTTTTATCATAATCCAGGACAGCGTCATGTCAATTCCCTATCGATTTCATCAACGATTCAGAAGGGCCGACCTTTGATGTTATGTAAGCTAATACCATGCAGACATCAAGTGGAAAGCTTAAAGCACATCGGTGGAAGAACCTGTCATTTTGGCCAAAATCCTCCGGGAAACTGGGAAACGGTACCATAGTTAACAACCGAATCACTATGCGCTTCGTCTTTAGAGGGTTAACAAACGGATTTGTAACTATGGAAACCCGCGGGGCGGGAAGGGGAGGGGGCTATACCATGTCAAACATAGGATTCTACCGATTAGTGCTGTCTTTGTGAATTCTCTAAAAGCTGCTATATGATAAGCTGCTTGGACTCTATATGCCGCTGACTCGTTAACTATTCTCCTTGGGTATGCGATATTGACTAAAAGGGCGATGGGAATTGAATATTTAATACTTTGGTCCGAGTCGAGAGCTCTATTTGGGACGGTCGCGATAAAACAGTTGAAAACGAAATGAGAAAATAATCTTTTGAAATAAATTCTACAGGGCAGAACATTCGAAAAATGCGTGCAAAACACGTACGTGTCCGTGAATAAAAGCTCGGAGGGTCCAGTGGATGGTGTGTGGTCGAGGAAGTAGGTAAAGTAAGATACGAAGGAGCTGTAAGGTAGTGCGAACTAACCCTCTTACAGAACAAGATGGAGAGAGCCACTGATTTTCACGCTCGAAGATTTATCGCTTGACGCCATAGAGTTTGGGGAAGGAGACGCTGTTACGTGGGTTAAGCTCCGAGGGTCCGTTGTTTGGCTGGTTACAGAGCAAAGGAGAAGGGACAAGGATCGGTTTCGCTCGGAGGAATCAGCTTAAACGAAAATTTCCAGAATCCGAGCCCTTTTGCTGTCAATGAGGGCATTCAATTATTCCACTCGTTATGGCCGGGCAGAAAGAGACCCACGAACGAGGAAGGGCGAGAATGATAGAGAGATTTCTATGAGTGAGTAAAAAAGATGGAACAAAGTTCACGGAGGTCCGGAGGTTCGCAGGATATAAATTACGATGACGGGGATTCAATGTTCCGTGTCTGGCATCCGAGGACGAAAATGATCGGGCGGCCATCGACATTTATTACACGCTTCGTCACTTTCACTTCGTCCCCAATATCGCGCGGCACGAATATCTCACCCAAAATCTATCGACGTCGGGAGACTCTGGTGCGGTGAGCATACTCAAAGAACCCTGAATTCTTCATGTTACGTCACCCCTTCATTTCCGGTTCGTGGACACAGATAAAAAAATCCATTTTCACGAGTTATCACTGACAATCTTATCGTTAAATTCACAGAAAGGCAAAAAGATCTCGGCAATCCAGGCTCCTACAATGATTTTCTCACTTGCACTAAACAACACTTTCGTACAATATACCAAGTCACAAATTCACTGTTTTCTTCTATAATGCCTGGATTGCTATCGGCAGAAATTTTCGGCCAATAGTCAACGAACATTTCAACGTGACGATTTTTATTTCCTGCCTTCCGGAATTCCCAAGCTTCATTATCGTTCGGATGTGTGCTCGGTGGCTTTCACACACGTATTATTTTATTGGGACGTAGCTACATATATAAAGTGCACTAAAGCCATATGCTTCTACGCTGCGCTCTCATTCCTCTTATTCCACCTCTATTTTTTGTCCTCTTTCTCTTTCTCCCTAGCTGGTCATTCACTCGGTACATATGGGTGAGGCATTGGGAGGGTTGTCCACAGCCTTTGGACGAGGCACATACGGGCAGGGGAAGAGACGGTTGAACCTGCGGCAAATTGGCAATTTGGATCCCGGCACGTAGCGCCAACGGCAGGGAGGAGGGAGCGAAACGAAGAGAGAAAGCTCTTGCTGCTTCCTCCTGTATGAAAGCGCCCTCGGGCCAGACTCTGTAGCCGTTTTGTGTGTACGTTGGAAAACGTCGATCCAACAGAACACTATGCTCTCTCGCTCCATCCGCCTTTCGCTACACACTACCAGCATCGCGACCAATACGCTCCACTCCGAAACACCGGAAACTCTAATTCAACTATTAACGTTTCGATCCGATGGAAATTCGACTCCGAGGTGGACCGAACGACGACGGCGACGACGACGACGACGACGAAACATTTCCCTAACCCTCCAATTGGCCTAGAGAAACCCCTTCGACAGTCAAATTGAAAAATGTATAATTAAATCTGATCGTCATTGTTCAATTATCTTGTTACGTGAAAGGTAAGCTCGATCAAAGTTTCTTACAATAAGTACACGATTCACCACAGCTCTCTTCGTTCTTCTTTTCGCTTGGTAAATCATTTCGTTTGATTTCGCCTTAATTTTCCTGTCTTCGTGTCGGCGTTTAATTTTTCACTGGAAATTCTAATGAACGTGTATTTTCTAAAAATAAATATTTAAAGCTGAATTAACAATGTTTCAGCCTCGAGGCCTTGGGCTAGTGTTGACCCGATGAATAATTCCATATCACCTCTGGGTGTAAATATGACGTGAAGGCAGAATTTGAAGTATTGAAATATTGAATTTTAATTGATGCCTCATGTATACGTACAAAGTTGTTAAATTTCATCAAAGAATTCAAAAAGATACTTTTGCTCACAAAAAAAGCCATGCATGCGGGTATAACGAATTGAATTTAGAGACTACTTTTAGTTCGAGATGTGGCAAAACGGAAGTAAAATAAACGCGTAGAGATACGGAGGAGAGTAAGAGGGAGGGTGTTTATTGTGAAAATAGCCGTCGGCATAATGTAGAAACGTTGGCGTTCTATATACAAGTAAAGCAGGGTACATGAGAGAAGAAGTGAATAATTCTGATGCCCACATTGTACGTGGGTCGTCCTGAGGGCTTATCGGAACTGCAGTAACTTCACTTCTGTTTGTATTCTCGTTTTTCAGTGGCCGTTGCATGACTCTCGCGCTTCCACCAAAAAGACTCGTTATCAAGAGAAAGCAGGTTTTTACAAATGCATCTTTTCCCAGTTTGCTTTACGACAGATTTCTCCAACATCAACCAAAACGCACGTTAATACAGTCGCCCGGAAGTTACTTTTGGTCCATCCGAAGTAGGGGACCAAACGGTTTTAACGGTGTGCGCAAATTTCGCCTCGGGAAATTCCTTCTTTTTCTATCAATATTTAATGAAGGATTCGAACATGGAAAATTGAATTTCTGATTTTGTTTGCGGAAACCCCGAAATGTTGTAAAATTACGAAACTGTTGTATTCGAATCAAATAAAATTTGTTGCAGCGCCAAATAATTTGTGGCTTACACTCGCTCCCGCGTTTCAACGAGTCGCAATTGTTAGCGCGAATTTTCCCGGGTTTCATAGCAGTTTATACACGAACTGATAGATTTCGTTATCCACCGTATTACTCAACACGAATCGAGATCAGCCGGAAATTCCCAGTCGACAAATTCGTCGTATGTTTCGAAGGAATTTCACGACATTCGGGGCTGTTGCAATTCACGATGGAAAGGGCTCATTTCTAAAGCAAACCCTTTCGATGTGGAAGTGTACATTTGCACGTGTGTAAGCGAGTTGCACGACTCCCTGCGGAGAAGAAAAAGCCGTCTGTGCTATTTTTTGTACAGAGGCTGAGGTCACACTGAGTATGGGGAGCATCGGTGGATAAGTTACAGAAGACACCGTTGGCGTAGGGTCGAAAAGGACTTTCCCTGAGGGAGGTGTTACTTCTACCCCGTGGGAAACTCCAATTTGTTCCGGGCTCTCGCAGCCCACTCACACCAGAGAAAATCTTGCTGCTGATTCTCGTGTGAATTCTTTCGTCTTTTATTCCTCGTTTTGGTCTGCCTCGGAAATCCATTCTGCTTGAGCGGAATTTTCCTGGATTCGCGGGCTGAGATTGAACGTGAATTAACGTACACGCGAGGGAAAAGTTTTAGTCGAGACGATCCTCGGTTGCCTATAACCTTCAATGGCCTCAACCGAATAATGCGGTGATCGAAAAACTTTCATTAAAATATGTGACATTGGCATTAAACTAATGAATGCTGTCGAGTGTGTGACATAAATTAAAATCGTTGTAGAAAATATTCTCTCATTATTATCTCATAAAGCATCGAATATATGAACGAATGTTTTCAATCATCTACTCGCCAAAGTACTGGACCAATCAACGCGAGATACCCCGAGAATCAGAGCGTCGTGATACTCGAATTAATTTACAGAATAATTAAAAAGCATTTATATACAGCGTACTTCATACACGGGTAAATGCCTTTGTAGATGCGTATTCGAACTTAGATATATATTCAAAATCCTCATTGATTTATTAGTCGGTGTGTAGGTCGTTATACAGTGGAAAATGGAAGCAGTTTGGTGACAGTGGGAAGTGCAAAAGAGATAATGTGAGATCGGGGTGGAAAAGGGGCCGAGGGAGAGGGGAGGATCGCGTTATTAATCCTGCTATTGCCACTTTATTTGATGAGCGTCGTGAATTTATACCGAACGTCAGGTATTTTCGAAGGCCACCTATAGAGCTAGTCTCTGTAAACGATAAAACTGTCGAATCTCAATATCATATCTATAAACCATGTACAGAGACCTGTATAACCTGAACATAATGTATATAACAGAGAGACACGCACAGGCATCAGCTAGCTACGGTAGAATGTTGAATAAATATGGAGTTGCCTGGGCGCAATGACCCCAGGAAAAGCAGCGATGCATATTCAAGTAAGCATTGTATGAAAAATGCATTTTCCATTTTCGATGCCACTTTGTCAGCTCAATTATTCGTTCTGGTGTGATCGAATGGGAATTGGAAAACGGGAATTACCAAAGAAAAAAGGAAACAAATTCTGACTCGATGTGTATTTTCATCGCGCAATTATCCTACCTTTGAAGCTTTTTCTGTAAAAGCGTAATTGAAAATTCAATCGTTCCCCATGTCCGGACGATCGGGAGAATATTCAATAAATGTTTAAATTTTGTTACAATTCTCCTACAGATATAAAAATGCAAATAGTCCATATGAAAATGCTCGTCAGAAGAATAAAACTCGTGTGAAGAATCGTGCGAACGATATTTTCCGGTACAAACGATCTCTAGCGCGCCTCACGCCTCGGCGTTTATACGCCAATGCAATTAGCCATAATTGAATACGGTTCGTAGGGCGTGCTGACGTGATGTGCTTGAGCCAATGAGCTCATCCTCGCACCGCGAATACGGATAGGACGACTTGGTTGGCGACGATGACGACGTCGACCAGCGACGAGGACGACGTCGACCAGCGACGAGGACGACGACGACGCAAAGCAGTCGAGAGCGTACCGGTGCATGTATGGCAAACGTTACCTTTACTTAAGGGGCGTTTGTGACTCAATCTGACACAGGTGCATACGGAAACACGAACGCTGCTCGGAGGAGGACGCACGGGTTTGGCTTACCAACAGTACGGAAAGCGAAGCCGAGACATCCCTTTATGTCCTTAGCTCGTCTGTGACACACGTTCTCGATATTATGCATCTGTCTTGTTCAATCTCAATTGAATTTGCTATACGAGCTATGTCAAAGTAAATGGTGTAGGGGAGAGTGCCAATATCTTTATATTTCGAAACCCTCACTTTCACGGATTTCAACTCATGCGATAGCTTTATCGATGTTTAGTGTACTCACATCGTTCGAGGCCTGAAGTGATTTATTTTATTCAAGTAAGACCGATTTCAACGTTTCAATGTTTCAATGTTATTAAAAAATATAATTTAATATCTTTATTCCATATAAGAATCATTGACGCAGTTCAAACTTGAGCTTAACCTACTGTTTTTTAATTATTCATTCATTTGGGAAATTTCGCAGTTTGGGGCATTCCGGAGTCTCTGCTCTCATCCGATGTCGATTGATTTTTTTCAATTTTCAGTAACGTCGTAAATACACACGAAAGAAAAAATCAGCGTGTATGATATTGAGTGCATAAATGTTGCAGTGAACGATGTGAGAACAAAAGTTATTTTTGTTCTGAAAAATATGAAAATCCACCACCCGAAGACTGGATACGTGAATCGAGTGTGAAATGGGGGCTCACAAAGTTCCGCAGCGAAAGTACGAGTCGAAAATATGTTTGCGATGTGTGTAGCAAGTCCTAATTCAATCTAGATTCAGCCCAAGGGCTGTCCGGAATTACCCCGGAGGTTCGGGGTAAATCCGAATTTTACGAAGTGTTGTCTTTTTGCTAAATATCTAGCAATTTGTTCATCTGTTTGTTAAAATTTACATCGGCAATCGTAAACAAGATATCAAGGAGTAAAATAGATCGAAAATTTATTTTGTCATTTCATCGCGTGGTTAGTTATTAATAAATTTTCCTTAGGCGGTCGGAATTACCCCAATTTCTCCTACCTTAACTAGGGCCTACGTCATAAATTGTAAGCCTTTTGTGAATAACGCTCCAGTGGTTTGCCACAGAATAATGAGAGTATTTCGACGATCGTAAAGATTGAATAATCGTTAAAGTCGATTGACGACTGGCCATCGTTATCATTCGTTTTCTATCGAAGCTTCCTTCAAGCTAGTCTCTAATGATTAATGTTTTGGAGAATTGCGTCACTTCTGCGTAGCTACGAAACGATGAATAACAAAGAGATAAAGAAAAGAGACAAATGAGGAATGGAGATGATCGGTCTCAGGGCTTTTGAAGGAAACACGTCGAATGGAGTGTAAAAATGCACAGACAGATAGGGCAGGGAGGAAGAGAGAAAAGATGAGCAGCAGGCAATGGGCGCGGAGGAGGAAGAGAAAGTTTGAGGCAACGACAGTTCCCAGATAACAGCACATCGTATCCATTTCTCGTGTGCGTTCCTACTCTGCGGTATGATCGTGATAAGAAGTTTCACGTCCTTGGGAACAAGATGGTGCAAGAGACGAGTGTGAGAGCTGGAAGAAATGGTTGAATAAGTATACGAGGCTTGGTGCTGCCATACGTTGGGGCGGTTTGAAGAGGAGAACCGTTTTATATCCCGATGGATTCGAGCCATTCGGCGGAAGGCGTTGTACATGCGACAAGGCCATCTAAGAAACGAAGTAGGTGTAACACAACGAAGGAAAAGTGCAAAACATCCGCGTTGAATGTGGCGTGAGGCTACGTGTAAGTAATGGCATGCTCGTAGCTGTTGTACACAAATAGATAGGGAAAGAAGAGAGAAAGAGAGGGGGAAAACGATGGTGGAAAAGGAGAGAGCGGGAGAATGAGAGAGAATGAACAGCGGGGTGGTTCTCACTCGAGCGATCGGAGCGAACATCAATCTTTCCGAGAGGAAAACGTCCCGGGAACGTTATCCGTAGCGATTAATGCTCGATCGGGCCAGCAGAGGGCTTCCATTCTAGACCACGCTACCCTCCCCCCTTCCCCCATTGCTCTGGTTCACCTTCCCCTCTTGCATATCTACATGCCTTTCAAACATTTGCTGCTCATTCGAAGCGAGGCGGCGGGAAGCGAGGTGAAGGGAAGTGGCAAAGGGAAAGGCATGCGAAAAGCCTCGCGGCAGAGAAAAGCCTTCTCTTCCTTGCACTTTGTTCGGGGGAGCAAAAGCTCCCTGCTGTTGAATGACGCGAGCACAATTTCCTCTCTCTCTCTCCCCCCGCCCTTTTTGTACGTGTAGGTCTATATCTACATACACTTTTGTGTGTATATAGGGAGTTATACGTATATTTTTCTTCACGTACATTGTGAAGCTACATGTGCCTGGTAAATGAGAAATTCCTTTGCTAAGCGATCCAAAAACAGTCTGATACAAAACATGGGGATAAACGAATGTTCCCCTTTTACCAACACCCGTGAAAATCTTTTGTACTCATCACTCCGAAGCTCTACACTTTGAAGGTTTTTCTATTCTCGAATCTATGTACCCTTCGCTCAAAGCCAAGGGCGTAGGAGATGTAAATACCGAAGTGTCGTTAAACGTGCATTGAAATTTGAAGAATTCTGTGAACTCTTGCCCAACGTAAATCTAACGTTCGCCATTCGCCCAAGTTCCACAGGCCTGCAGATACGATTCTCCTGGGTATATTCATACTCTCTAACGTATCGTTTCATATTGTATACATTTCATTTGGATGAAAAAAGAACCTGAGAAGAGGAACGGACCAGCTAAAAGCTTTCCTGGACGAGATTGCAACGCTTTACCCTCGCTCAACCATTTCCGGCTGTCCGACAGCCCAACTAGCAATGCTAACCCTGCAAAGTTTACAAAAAAAAGTCACGTGATCCATTTTCAGCATCTCGATTTCTGAACCGCTCGCCAACGTTACGTGCATGCCAGTCCAGATTCCATCCACTCGCAGTCTTTTCTGTATATTTATAATATTATTGGATTTAGCACTGGCGCCGATGACTTAGTTGAGGGCTGGTGAGTTATCGCCACTTTCGGCGATACACATTTTACGGACAACTGGTCAGAAGTGTTCCTGCAAACTAGCGTCCTGAGAAAAGCCGAGTAAAACGTGTCTCTGTGTTTGTTTGTACGCTTGTGGATGACAGGACGCTTGGCCAAAGGGTGAAAATCGTTGAAACATACTTTCCAACCCCTCGTATATTCTATTCTCACTATCAAAAGGTCTTAACCTCCAAAATTTATCACTCCAAAGGAATTGAGCTCCGCCCTTTTGTCCAAACGCTTTCACATATCTGGGAATAGTCGTTTGAACGTGTGGACACGAGTGTTCATTGATCGAGAGGACTTACCGAGGTAAGGAGAAAACTCAAGAGGAAGGATGTGAAAACCTAGGGAGGATACAAGTGTGGTGACCTCCTCGTGTGCAAGCGCTCCGAGCAAGATCTTGAAAAATTAATGAAAACGACCCTCTCGACTGGTATTTATAGCCACCTTCCTATCGTCCTCAAACCTTTTCTACGTATGTTCTTTATATCCCCGCTCTCTTTTCTTTTCCACTCTCTTTTATTTTCTATTACTCAATTTGCTTTTTCTTCACGTTCACGAAGAAAAAAAAACGGAGTGCGGAGTGATTTTGACAAGCTTAGGAAACTCAGACTTTCACAGATATTTAAGGCCCTCGAATTTTGGCCGTTTATCACACGGGATTCATTAATTGAAATGGGACCATTCGTCGTGGAGAATTAAAGGAGCAATCGTAGTTGGGTTTTAATGGGAATGTGTTGAAAACAGCGTCGAAATAAGATGAATTTTTAAGGTTCTTTTCCTTGATTCAATGATACTTTCTTGAGTTTCCTCAAGGAAGTTGTGCTTAATGGTTTTTTCATCAAAAACCATCATCACTCCCACATTAGCAGTGATCCCTTGTCACGAGACCGTTTCGTTTTACTTTCACCCCAAAATATCAGGAAGTTTGGACTCTTGAGAAGAAATATTCTGTTAACGAGTTTCCGGGCTTAGCGCGTTCGGTGAAATTTGTCATTGCCGGATGCTCCTCTGGCGATGCGGTGACAAATGGTTTTTGGATATTGAAATAAATAGTAAAAGTTTAAATCGACTTTGACGATGACGGATTTAGCCTGCGGACACGTCTGCTTGTGTTTTTATCATTTTTCAGCTCCTAACACTTTGAATATAATCTATTTTGAATCGTGTCACGCAAAAAAAAAGCGAAGAGTTGACGTTTCGTCATTGTCATCAATGGATTATTTGAATTTTGCAGAATGTCGTGTGAGCGAGGATTAAAGGGATGCCCCGCAGCGTCGTTGATAACGGAACGTGCAGGATATTTTTTTTCTTTAATCGAAGTTAGAGCTCGTGAGGTCCCATGTGAAATTACGTGAGGGAAAAGCAATGCGTAGATCTGATGATCCTTATAAGACGAAGGAGATCGAGTTAGGCCTGAAAAGATGATTGCATCTAGCCTCAGGAAATAAACACTGCTAGGGAATAGGATGAGGGCTTTAAACGAACGGGATGGAAGGATGAAATCGTCGAATAAGAATGACGAAAAATAATAAAAAAAATATATATATATCTTTGCGCGTAAACCAGTGAGCTCTGACGAGCCAAGTTCGAAGAAGCCTTGGGCTCGACGCGATGGGCCCCAAAAGGATTGTGTGGAATTGGAATCGTAGAGTGAAGAGGCGAATAGGAAGGGGAATGAGATGACAAAAAGGAATCCGGTGAGTAAAGCCCAGCGGTGATCGTGACTATATTTCATCTCGAAGCTTCCCTCTTTGTTCCGCGCGCACTTTTCTCCACTCGCACATTCTTTTCCTCTGCTCCTCCCTTTGTTTCTCTCTCTCGCCTCTTTAGTCTGTCTACTTTGCCCTTAAAAATTTTGCACTCGTCGTCGTGGCTCCCTTGCACAAAGGGAATGATAAATGATTTTACATTTGAGTATAATATACCACAGGATCGGGCTGTACGAACGACGAAAAATATATGAGAGATGAAAAGGCGATGAGAGGCGAAGAAAAGTAAAAGAGCGGAAGTTACTGAATCAAGTTATATATGTACAGGGTGAAAAGTGAAAAAGAGGGGAAAAAAGAAGGCCGTTGAAGAGGGGTGAAGAATGAGGCTGTACTAAAGTGTTTGCCAAACGTTTTTCTTCACCTTCAAAATTTCATCCCCCCCACCCCTGCTCTGTCCTTGCCCCTCTGCTCCCAGTGAATCTCTCATAATAAGGTATCGGTTTCCTGTTTTCCTTCGGTTAACCTTTCATAAAGTGCAGCCTTCCATTACCCTCCGACTTTCGATTCCAAGATGAACCTTGCCGTGCAATCAGTCCAGGGATGAATACCCATTCGTATGGAAAATTATAAAAATCGATTAAACACCACGGTAGTTATGAGTTATTGGGTTAAATGGATGAAAGAGCATCAGTACTGAACGCCAAAGATCATGGCAGTAAAGTGATTCGATTCATCCTAAATAACGTCCGAATACCTCCCTAACCCTCTCGGAGCGTATGTTGCTTCTACGCAACACGCGCTTCCAGGCCCCATAAAACTGTATCGGTCAGTAAGGTCGGGGTTCTAACTGCCTAGTTCCATCAAGCAAGGTTAGATTGCACGATAGATACTCCTAAACCAAGAGATCAACTGCTTCTACCCATCGAAATATCAATACGAAGCCGCCGTTTCGTGTTGAGTTGTCGCTGTGCGAAAACGTGCTTTAGTTATCGCAAAAAAAGTGAGGACACATTTGGTTTTCGTACTCCAAACGTTATATCCTTTCAAAGGGACGCTAATATGACGTATTTAAAATGTTAGGTGCTAGATTCATTCGTAAATTTTCCTGATTTTACCCTCCAGTACCTGGTGCTGCGCGCACAAAACATTCCAAAATTCGTATTTCTCAAAAAAAAAAAAAACTGAAATGTCACAACGGATTCGTAAACTGGGAAGTATTTTGAGATAAAATTAGGAAGGGAATAATTTTCCTTCAACGTGAAATAGACCTCGGTCTGAGAGAGCTAATTCAGGACTTATTTCGTTAATTTCAATATTAGAAAGAAAATTTTTTAAATTATTTATCCACACGACGAGGATCGTCTCAGTGTCCCATTCTTCCGGTTGTCCAAATGTTTCCAGGTCCTGAGAAACCCCGAAATCGCGAAAGTTCCTTCGAAATATTTGCCATTCGCGAATAGCTCCGGCATCTCTCCATTGGAGAAAGAAAGAAGGATGGACGTGGCTTTTGTTCGGCGTCGAACTCGTGATATATCGACAGATGTTCTCCTCTCGTTTCTAGAAGAACCAAGTGAAAAATCGTGCTCACGCCACGCAATCTTCTTTACTCACACTCATCCAACTTCCACACACTTATTTCATGCAGACCCACACAACAACTAAGAAGCAATCCTCCTTTTTCTACAGATATATAGACATATCGGAATGGGTGCAATATCGTTTTCCTTGCCGCAGTTAAGTAAAATATCGCTGGACGTAGAGTGGTTTAAAAATCGTTCGGTAGTCAACCGAGGGTCTTCGCGAACTCGGAACATCCCTTTATTCTTTTACTCCTCCTTCGAGTGATAGAACTTGGCACCCAGCCCTGGCAATAATTTGTTACAAGGTTCGCCACTTTCTCGCACTTTTTTCATCTCTTCTCTTCCTTTACATCTCACTCTTCTTTCCACTGGACCCAAATATATTCATTCATAAGCCCAGAAACAGAGGGTTCAATCTCGGGTTCAATCGTCTCAAAATCCTCTGTTTCTTTTGTCAGATTCTCTCGAAAATCATGTTTTATCCACGAGTTCACAGTTCCTGGCAAGAAATTCAACTGCTTCGTATATCAGCCAACATTTTTTTTAACATCGAGGTGTAACGAACCATTCGATTTATTCTATAACCAAACGTATTTAAGGCAGAACTTGTAGGATATTTTTGTAAAGTTTCAAAGTCTTAAGAAACGTTGAGCCACGGAGAAAGAGCAATGAAAAAGATTTATGAGAAACTTACCTACAATTTCCTCATTCGTTTATTCGAATCAGGGAGCTTTTTAATTATAGTTTTTTCAAAGAAACTTATGTTGGTGTACGAAAGGGGTAAAAATCGTTACATGTAATGTATTCTTATATACGTCGACGACATTCGAAATGTGACAAGCGTTGAAATTGGTGGTCGTTAAAATTTTCGCGAGGGAAACTTCACCGAAAGTCTTTCGCAAGACTGCGGGGTAAAAGTTGCTCGAAGAAAAAGAAGTTTTGCAAAGGGAGGCAACGATATCGTGGGAAAATGAATTCCGTAAGTGCGCAAGATATTTCGTTGTGAGACGCGGTTATAAAACGAATAACAATAAAAGAAAACTTTCGTACAACATCATTCTCAAAATTCGTCGAGCTTACGTATACTTATAGACATGTGAAGGAAACTATTACACCTGCTATACTTTATTTGTGTTTCTACATCTACCGACATTAGCCGGACCGTACCAATTTGAACTCTCGTCGAGGATATGCACCGTCTCCTCGAGACTGTTCTATATAAATTCACACACATATATATTATTAGTCGCTGGAAAATTTACGATGCCATCTCCGATGACTTTTATGAGCATTCCTGGCTTAGAAGGGATGGGAAATAAAAGACGATGAATTTCCTCGTATTGAAGCGTCCAGAGCCAGGAGATTCGAACATAATTTAATGCTCGCCCAAATGGTCCAGGCTTTCTTCAGCATTTTCGCTGATGGGAAGACTCGTATAAATGGAAGACTGGAGAGAAGCAGGATTCTCAAGGAAAATGGGCTGTCTAAGAGACCTGGTGAAAAATTTTATTTTCGTTTTCGCTATTTGTTTACTCGTCCACATTAATTGTGACCGGATCTGTGGAATTAGGTTGACTTTCGATTCGTCCTTTTTTCCAATTTATTCTCGTGTCGAATTAGTGCTGGTGCATGCTTTCTTCATTGAAGATTGTAACGAGGCGGAAGATTTTAAGGTAGGTCATGCACGAAGAATCGTATTTTAAGGTTGTCTAAATTGGGTCGATTTTTACATCCTAATTAAAGATATTATTACTCTAAATTAATCTCAGAGTTAATAATTGAACAATTTAAAAAATTTTTAATTTGATATGCGTGTTAGTCGACTACCCATTGACACTCTGTGTAAATTTCAAGACTTTCTTAAGAAAATTGTTTCGTGCATGAACTGCCTTAAGTCGTGAGAAAAAAATGAATAAACAGTGGCCATGAAAATGAATGAGGATTCAGTAATCCCGTTGAGTGAATCCTTCATTCTGACATCTTTTTATATTGCATGCAAATTTTACTGAATAAGAACCGAGATTCTTTAGCCTAGTACACTTTCCATTTCATCAATTATGGAAAGCCTTCCAGAGAGATTCAACTTATTTCACGAGCAGCTGATCCGATTGTTGGGTGATTTAGATTCTCCATCATCAGTTATTTCTCGTGTCTCGTTCCCCTTTGATTTCTCGAGAACATCGATTTTTCATTGTATTTTCTTGCTTCTTAAGAAAGTACTTTGCCACTTTACTTCCGCAGTCTAATCACTCTCGCAGTCCTTGGATAAGATCGAAAGCTTCTGAAGATTACTCAGCTTCAGAATTCGCAAAAAAGCTCGTTGAAATGTTGAATCGAATAGCGCAGGAAATAGCAAAAATTAAATGGATTATTTCGTGCATCAAGCAGCAGCAGCAGCAGCAGCAGTATTTAGAGAAAGCCTGAAAATTTCATCCATCCAGCTTTGACTGTAAAAAGATGTCTTTTCGTATCTTGTCAACTTTGGACGCAAGTAAGAGGAATACCTACAGAATACAGTCAAAGTCCTGAGAGTTACAAGTTTTGATGAAATGTCTGCTGTCCAAAGTCGCACACAGATTCGCAGTGGACCTCAACACTGGACCAAGGAAGCGAAACGGATCGCCAAATTTCCTGAATAACGTATCATCTATATGCATTGCGTGGGGTACGGAGGAGGGAGAATGGAGAATGAAAAGAAAGACTGAAATAAAGTAAGAAGAGACACGAAAAGAGAAAAGCGAGAGGAGAAACCCTTTCGAGTACGTTCACGTTTTCTTCCTCTTCTCCTGCTTCTTCTTCTTCTTCTTCTTCTGCTTCTTTCTGCTACTGCTTGTCTATTCTCAATGCAGCATCCGATGATGAATATATATCCACATTTATATATGTGTATAGTGGATATACATGTACAATTTGAGCTATGCAGCCAATTCCATCCTCTCGCTCATCCCTCTCCTTGCTCCTTCGTAATCATAGTTTCGCCAACTTTATACCTCCAGTTTCGCCCGCTGGTTCGCTCTCTTCGGGATATTATGAAATGCATATTGCTTCCTTCGTACTTTGTTCCAAAAAAGCCAAATCCGTCTTTTACTTCTACATACGTGCTTCCTCGCTTTGCTCTATTTACCGTCACACCATTTATATATATACATATATATATATAAGCACATATACGAATGTAAATATACGAAATATAATGCAGTAACTTTTATACAGGAATATTAGTGTACATGCTTGTATATTCGGTGTAGTTATTGAAGAACGGTGGTAACTGTGACTACAAGACTTTGCAATATCCTCTTTTCTCTTTCACTTTCCTCTCCCGTGCGCTCTTTCCCGTTTTTCATATTAGTTTGTGGATTAAAATTTCAATGGAAATAAGTACGCCAAGACACCGCCACCGACGGGAGTTTCACTCTTGGAATATTTTCTTCCTGACGTTCCACTCAACTGCATCAGACTCGAGCTATTTCACTACTTGGTGAGACGATTTTGATTTGTCAGTTGAAGTCACAGAACTCAGGCTGCAATGAAAGTGAGATATTTTCACATTCTTGGGGCACGTTTCCTTTTTTTCTCAAGCAAAATTAATGATAGCTTTATACAAATTATTTTTTTCTAAGAGTCTGAGGTTATGAAAATGTGACATTTTTTCGAACGATCCATCTCGATGTGAGGCTTCTATTGAACCAGACAGTTCGAATTTCTCGAGAAAGCTCCACGATGAATTGGAAATTTAATCGAACTACGGTACTTCGAAGTTTCGTTCGAACATGCGGTTTACTTACTCTCTCTTTCTCTCGCTGTTTCCCTTTGCCCAAGATTTCTCCTCCTTCAACTTCTCCTCTCACTCCCTCTCTATCCTTTTCAATCTGTTAGTCTCTGCTTCTGGCTCTGGCTCTCTCTCTCTCTCTCTCTCTATAATCTTGGTTTAAATGGGATTCCAAGTCATATTTGCGATGCAATTTGTACTTTAACGTGGCCATGAAGTACGAAAATCCGCGAGGGAATAAAGAAAATGCATCTCAAATAAGAGGCGGAAAAGTTCGCCGGGGTAAAGGAAAATGAAGAGTACGTACAATTGAACGAAAAATCTAGCTACGCCACGGTATTCATCATTCCGACAGTGTATCCGGAGATGTTTTCACAGTGGATGTTGCCTCGTCGTGATTTCTTGTGTTCACATTATTTGATATAGCTGCGTAATATCATGCTTCAGTCATTCACCGATTTTCAATAATGGTAACGGAAACTGAACCAGAATGAAAAAAAAAAAAATCATATGAACGAATCCAAGTGGTTGCAACGGTAGTTTGGATGCCAAAATGCTCGAAAAATGGTTAACGAGCGTCATGAGTATTTGTTAAGGCGGAACGGTACCATATATAAAAAAAAGGAGGGATTTTTATGCAAATTGGTAGACACGTTCGCAAGTGTGTAAACCATTTGCTCGCGAAATTTCAACGGGTTCGACGACCATACCGTTTCTGAGAAAATTGAATTATTTTTTTACATTCGATCTTATGGAAAAGGGTAAAAAAACAGAAAGAAACATTGAAAAACTACTGTTAAAAAAGGCACTTTTTCATGAAACGAACACTGGCGCATGAATCAACTATGCCAAGATAACTTTCGCGAAATTCGCAGTGATTTCACCGTACCGTTTATCTGCAATGTTGAAAAGAAAATGAAGGAACGAAGTTTGTCTCTTTCTTCTGGCGGACACAGCTTCAAACGCGGCAAATTAGGAAAATTATAGTTGAAATATTAATTTTTTTATCTGAAAGTACACAATTATCATTTTTTCACGTAAATTGAAAACCAGAAACTAAATTCACGTGCAGTTGGTAAGACGAGAGACTTTCCATGTTAGAGCAAAGGAGTACCCCTCTCGCCACCTGCCCCGAAAAAGAGGTACCGTTCTACCTTAATCCGTGTGATGAGAAAAGGCCCGGAAACCTTCACATTCGAGCTTTTTTTCTCATATTTGGATTCGAGTCTCTTCCATTAAACTAGAAATTAAATTTCTAATATTTACGTGTAATTACACTGCTTCAATCAGAAAACTATTACGCCGCTGTAATTGTGAAAGTTTTCTATTGAATCACCAGCGAGTTCGTGGGACTTTTCTAGAATAAACTTCTCAGTTAACACGGCACTAGTGCTATCGGTTTTTCTATATTTATTCAAGTTGCGATGTAATAATCCCCGAGCGTATTATCGATAGAAACAGCGATTTATTATCGTTAACACGACAGGCAAATTTGTTCGTCTGCATTATCGGAATGAAGATAGGCGGGCGCATGAAAGTACCGGGCGCGGAGCTGAAAAAGGGATGGCGGACAGACCTGTCACGAGTAGCCTGCTGCAGTGACACTTTTCTCTCTATACTTCTTACTTCTCCGCGGCCTCCCCATTTTTCTTCCTCTTCAATCATGCTCCAATTCCTTTCGGACTAGACGCGATTCGTCCCGTAAAAGTGGATATCACGTTGTTATCGCTCACCACTCAACTGCGAACTTATCACGGTACCCCGGCGGGCGTCTCACTTTTTCCTCATCATTTTAATTTGCGAATAATAGTCCGGCGCACTTCACTACCGGCGATTTATTTATCTGGGAAGGTCGCATTCTTTTCGACGTCAGCTCGGGAGGGACTCGTGCATGAAAGATTCTTAAAAAATCTGCTACGAATTTGGCTGGCTTGACGACACCAACTAGTGTCCTCCGGGTACGAGATAATTGCGCCGAAGTGATACTTTTTCACGGTCACCGGAGTCGAAATAAACTCAACAAAAACCCAATCAAAGGGTGGTGAAATTGTAAATTAATCGATGATTAAATAATGACAATAACGATGGCAGCCGAGGTGAGTGGCCGAAATAGGCGAACGAATTTCATGAATATGTAATCAATTAACGTTGTTCAAATATGTGGTTTTTCTATTGGTTACAAATTAGTATCTGTCAAATGTGTATTCCCACAAACTTTGATCTTTCATAACGTGAAAGTGAATTCACCGAGGCGTGATTGTAGGTGAGGCAGTGTGAATGTGGGCCGAGCTCGGCGGGAGCAGGCGCCGGAGCGGACGGCAGAGGGGGGGGGGGATGAGTAATTATCGTTCGGAAAACACCGAAGAGGCTTTGTCGATGCCACGGCACGCTGTATAAATATTTGTCCAAGGGCAAACTCGGGAAAACGGCTCAACTGACGTTAAATTCACGTAGAAACGTATGCAAACTATTGGTCAACGTGCCGTGTGCTAATTACACAGATGTCAAATTAACGAGACACGGACATGGTGGCAATTTATAGGGAGACGAGAGAGAAAGAGGAGAGTGCATGAGCAGAGAGCGAGTGAGGTAAAGAATGAGAGAATTCTGGGCCCACTCGGTTTATACATATACAGACACCGTTACCGCATCCTCATTCGCCTGTTCTCACCCCTTTAACGAGCAATGAACCACGTACTTATTCTTTTACTACTGGCTATAATTCATTTTCCCCAACGTACCAATTTTTTTAGAGCTACTAAGACGAGCAACGAGGCTATTTTTTTTCGAGCGATTTCACATACAGCGAGGCGCACAAGAATGTTTGACAGGGAAGAATAACGAGTGATAAAGATTTACTGAAATATGCCACTTCCGTATCGCTGGATTCATTAAAATTTCGAATCCCCACTGCGTTGTTAAATTTAATAATACGAGTCGCGGGGGCACGAAAATTCAATTAAAATAAGAGCCGAGCAAATATAATGATGAATGTAAAATTCAAGGGAAAGTTGAGGAATATTTTTTCATGGAGTTAAATTTCCTTTTCGTATTTCCTCTAATTTTGAGTACCGAAATAAGTTTTCATCATGTTTTCAAATAATGTTTCATTCTCTAGCAATTTTTCAGTGTAAAGACTCTTCGTTCCTTTTGATCTGATAAAAAAATTCTGTTATTACTCAATCAAGCAGGAAAAGAATATCGCATTGGCGAGCTCCGAGTGAGGAGAAAAAAGAACTCTGGAAACGCAACGTGTATGCCTCAGGAGAGAAAAAGAGTCGAGTTATGGAAAGCTCGTCCCTCTCTCTCTCTCTCTCTCTCTCTCTCTTTCCCTCCCTCTTCCGTTGCTCAGCAACGAGCTTTGCCATTTCGCATCGTGAAAAACTCGAGTATGAGAAAGAAGTGAACTAGAGTAGGTCTCGTTCATCTTTTATACAATAAAAGGCAGAGTTGGTATGAGAAAGAGAGCACTGCAGGCCAGACACATACGTATACCAGGAGCATCTCGTTTCTTAGGACACAGTCAGAATTCTCGGCCATTTTTTCATGATTCTATTGATACATAAATACAATTGGATGAATATGAATATGTGTAGTTTGCACTGATGCTAAAAGTGATAAAAAATGCAACATTTGCATGATCATTACTGCACTTTTTCCAGATTTATCAACGTGACATTTGTTATTCAGAAATTTCATTATTCAGGACAGCATTCATTTGGTGTATTGAAAAATATTTGAAAATCGTTGATCCCAAAAATGGACGAGAGCCGAGGTCAAATGTATCTCGAGTTGGCATGGCATTGGTACTCTCGACGTGCATGCATGTATACAAATCGAAATTCGTTTGTATATCAATAGCTATGTACGTATATATCGAAGCATGGTAGTTCCTCTCGTTGGATTTATCCATAACGATGCAATAAATCCGCAAGTCGGCTATATCGTTTTTGTTCGTTGTTTTGTTTGTTTTTTTTTTCGTTTTTTAGTTTTTTTTTTTTTTTTCAAAAGTTGGCCATTCTCGACAACGAGAGAGGAAGGATACGTCGCAGTACGTTCATCACACCGACCAATGCCGTAAACGAAGACTCGGTTTTTTTCTTCTTCGCTTTTCACGACTCTTCTATACACGTATACACATAAATATACAAAGTAGGGTATTCGGGAACGTTACTGGAAGAATAAAAGGATCGTTTGACGAGAGAATTCGATATTTCGTAGCGGAAGAAATAAATAACTGACTAGCAGATACGAATACGAAGAATGCATAATGGATAAATCGAAGATTTACTCGCCAGTGCAGTTTTTCCGGGGAAATATATCTTAAAATGGCAATAGAATGTGGAACGTTCACAATTTAAAATGATACTGCAAAGACCCGTGAAGCAACCTTGTTCGTGCCGTTTCGACCATTTGTAATCGTAAAAAAGGATTTTTATCCATTAAAATTTCATGTCTGACCATCGCGGACTTTTCTACTGGGACATCAGCCGAGTTTGAGCGCCGAGCTCTTCCGCGCACCGGCAACTTTTGAGTTTCCTCTTTTTTACGCTTTTCATTTAATAACGAGGACGAAAGTTACACGCTCGCCCTTGTACATCGATTCATAACGAAAAACTCACCTTCTCAAACGTTCGACGATTTTTCCTCGCTCGAAAAAAACCACAACGAATCACTACGCTCCTCCGACATCGAGATCATTATCGGCGACACTGGCGACGATTATTCACACATTTATTCACACATTTATACATTCATATCTATATTATATCGATTTATCTCGCCGTTTCACTAATTTGAAAATTCCAATTATAATTGGATGCGACACTTGGAACAAAAGAAAAAACAAATGATTATACTTGTCACTTTGCTAACGCGGATAACGAGGGATTCACTGTGGCGTAACGGTCATTATTTTTTCAGGACTTCAAGCCCCATTTTCGTCATTCTAATTTATCCATTATTGTAGCCCGGGCTATTGGGTGTCGATTATAAAATCTGTCGGTACGTTTTTAAGGAGACGAAATTTCAATGCCTGAGACGCGACGAATTCAGTGAAGATTTTTCGAGTCAAGTTTTTTTTCGATTGTATTTTGATTTTTCAATTTCACATATTATGATTCGAAGCACTATTTCAATAAAAAAAAAGAAAAGAAAAATCAGAGGCTTATTGGACGCATCGAAAGATCCGATAAGCTCGCCTCGTGTGACGAAATCGACACCCCACTCGAGAGCAACATTCCCCAAGGATTTACTCTCCCTTTTTGACGATTCGATTATTTTTTCCCAAGCTCCACATTCGCATCCGATGGCATAAAAAGCCGAGGGATTGAGATATAGAAGGAAATTCTCACCCCGCACGTGAGAATTAATTTTGACAGGACTACCAACGACAAGTGGATGTCACACACCCGCGAATTTTCCTATGCGAGGATTGACCCACGAGGATCCAACGAAATCCTCATTTCAATATCCCCCGTCCGATAAAGAACGATCCCTCGGATTTACGAGCAAAGCTTTCTAAAGCTTTCTCTTTTTTTATATATCCTTCGGATAAAACTGAACACTTTTTTTTACATTGATACAAATTTTTCAAACACACACACATACACACACACACACACTTTTTCACTCTCTTCGAATTTCTATTGAGTGGATACCTGCCTTATCAATACACCACTATCATTAAGAATTATGATGAATTACAATTCTTTCAAACTCGCCTGCATTTTTCGTTTAATAACAATCACTCTTTTCGTCCAATTATCCTTCAATCAAAAGAACGTTTATATTTTTCGATGAGAAATTTCAGCATCCTTTTCTCGTTATATCCTTACACATATGCTTACTTTTGACTTTTTTTTATTGCTTCCAACCCTCTCACGTTTATTGCTTTAAAATTTTCTCACGCTGATTTGATTCTTTGGAAACTTAGTTTGGTTTCGCTTGTTTCGTATTTGCTGAATTCTAAAATTGTTTTGTATCGAGCGAGAAAATTCTTTACGCACATTATCTTCACTCTCGTTCAATCTCTTCCTTCTTCCCACTTTTTTCTACGCTCTTTCTCACGATCACTGCTTAACGACGTACTAAAAAAGCGGCACTATACTAAACACGCACACCCGCGACTTTTGACGACTACGCGCCCTCGTCTGTACGAAGTTCGCGAGTCGAACCGAGACACGGGAATGAAAAGCTCGACGAGCTCTACCCGCACGAGTACCCGGAGTTTCCCTGCCATGGCGCCACCGTCGAGTCTGCGTATTACACTTTTTACCTTCCCTGCGAAGAATCTCACTCGGGATTTTTTCCTGATCGAAATGTCATCGAAATGATTATCTAGTTTTTGCATATTGTGAAAAATGGTAAATTAACGAAAAAGTATTTATTTTGAGTATTTTTCAAGCCGGAAATTCAAAATGAAATTAAAATCGTTCGATGGTTTCAATTGTCAACGAAAAACGAATGAAGTCATTTGCACCAAAGAAATTTGAAGCCAATCGATTGATGGATCCATCGAACTATAATTTTTGTATAAAAATTACGATTTTTTAAAAGCCTTTCGAAGTATGAATCAAAAATTTTCAAATAATCCTCCAAGTTTGAGAGTAAAATGAAGTGAATCATTAGTTGGTTACTTTTAGAATTTGAAGCGGGCATTTTGTCTATCCATACGCCGCACAGGCACGTTAAAGCTCTTCAGGCGATTCCGTCGATTTCCGTAGCGTAAATACATTGCGATATTTCAGCTGAGTGACTTTGAAAACTCAACGTATCTTTGGGGAAGACGGAATTTCTGGATATTTGCTTCGAGCCTCGCTGCTGCGTACCAGCGTCACTGAAGGTATTTTCTCTTTTAAGTATTTTCCGTGATCGAAGGCCTCTGAATACGAGCTTCAACGTAGATGCACATTTTTTCGTGAGCTCCATACTTTGAAGATTAAAGGTTCACGGTGGTGAATGAATTCGGTTGCGTTCTTATATGCGGATGAGAAAACACTCGCAAAGAAGTTTCAAATTATTTTTCATCGGATGAAACTTTTTGAAAATAATTTTCATTCGTTTTCATGCATGAGCTAAACGCAGACGCGTTTCTCGAAAAAATTTTATTTTTGTTTCTCTCCCAATTATTCAGGAAATAAAAACAAAGTTTTTATCAAGGAAAAAGAAGATTTTGACGAGGTTTTTGATCCTGATAACTTAGATAAATTCGAAGTGAAAATGATTTTAATTAGACTCGGTTTTCGCTTGAGATCAATCAAATGAAAGAATTGAATTCGAACAATTATCATTCTCGGTCCACGAGTCTATGAGGTTAAACTCGCCCCAGGGTAAAGTGTAACCCGTCCGGGTCGAAATTGGGGGATTTGCGAAGCTGGAGAGCCGAGGAGCCGGCGTGTTTTTGCGCATGCACGTAAACACAGGCGCGAAGAGAGAGAGAGAGACAGATACTATCGATTCAGTTTTACCAACTGAGAAATTTTCTGGATGCTGACTTTAGCAATTAAAAATTTGCAATTATTCGTATTGTGTAGTTCAGAAAAATTTCAATGTGTTTTTCTGTAGTGACGTTTGTAATTTCGATAAATTAATCGACAACGGCGTTTCGTAGGAGGAAAAATTTCGACGATCAAAAAAAGAAACTTCGAGAGAATATTTCACAGATATTTAAAAATTCGAAAAAGTATTTTGGTCTAAAAAATCTAATTTGAAATTTCATTGAGATAAAAAAGCAGAACTTCGGCCAACCGCTGAGATGCTGGGACGCATGCATTCGAAAAAACAGCTTCGCACACTTTCATTTGAAATTCAAAGATCGGGAGACAGTTTCGCAGCGTGTGAAAGATCGAGCTGAAAAAATTGACAAAAATCCGAATCCGAGGGATTCGTCATGACGAGGACGCAGCTTCGAATGCTGGCTTGACGGAGCACGTGACAAATGACACGCGGTGAGCTTAGAAGGTTTAGACAGACGTTCCCGCAATATGTGACGGGCAACTTTTCGCGGAGAGAGACTGGTGAGATATATACGTCCCCGATGAGGGAGTTGGTAGACGAAAAGGAAGAAAAAAGAGGTAGATTTTTGCAAAGTATATGTGATAGAAGACGTGACTGCGTCGCGAGATGAGAGTTAGACATTCCAGCGATGTTTTCGATCTCGGCCTACCATTTTTCCACTCTTTTCCTACGTTTTGCCCTCTTCACTCCGAGAGACAGAAGAGACGAGAACGATCCGAATAAAAAAAAACATATATTTTTTAAATTTTCTACAATTTAACTAAATTATTGAAAAAATAACGTGACAGTAATTTATAATTTGAGAATAATGAAAAAAAAAACAAAATAAAACATTCTCAGCTCCCAATTGAGGCTCAAAGTAATTAAGGGCCTTCGAAGTATTTTAACGAAGAGCAAACATCGACTATTTTCAATATTAAACTTCATTAAAACGAGTATTTTCATTAATGTCAAAGTGTAGTGGTCGCTACCCGCGAGAAGTATCATTAATAAATTTCTCGTTCGCACACCTGGCCAGTGGGCTCGCCGGTTGAAAACGAATGGGCGTAAACCGCACGATTTAACACAGAAGGTAATGTGGCTCCAGCCCGTTTGTTCCGTACCACTCGATACGCTCACATGCGTACGTACGTGTAAATAAATACACACATAAATATATACGAGCAGAAAACGATGGAGAGAAAGCGGTTACTCTCGCACGTCCGAGCTTTTAACCCCTGGGATGGTATAGGAAAGTACGAATGGGAGTTTGTCGGGTGGGGGCGTCGGTGGGTGAGGGGAGTTTTGCCTCGGTGAGGAGAGAGCGCGAGAGCGTTTCGCAACAAAGTGCTCGGCCCGTGGAGCACACACGATTCAACGAATCGGGGCGTAGCCAGCTGTGGAGCATGGTCCAGATTTATTTTTTGAATCTTTCTCGCGCGGGCGCGCCCGCCTATTTTCTTTCCGGGACTTTGAAATCCATGCGAATCGTGTTTCGAAAATGCATGAATATTCAAAACTCTTCATCTTTGTTCCACGAACGACCACCATGCAGTTATCATTCGCCACACATCGCGACACATTCAATCTGATGGAAAAAAATAATAAAAAAAACCAAACAATTCTCCTTTTTCTCCTGACTCTTTCAGCATCATTAAGTTAATTGTGTTTTTATTTATGAAGCACTTTTTTTCTCGTACAATGATCCATTGTCCACATGCAATTGCCGGGATGGATGCTGCATTGAAATACTCAGATGAAACGAGCGGTGACCAATCGATCGAAAACATTGGTACCTTTGTGGCTCGTCGTCTGCACTACTGACGATTTATCGACTGTCTCGTAAATCGTTTGATCCATCCCAAGTCTCTATATATAGCTTGTCAATGTATTAGAGATCATGAAAAGTATATCTGTACTTATGTACGAAGAGATCTATAGATGTATTCAATTGTATTCGTCTGCGGAGTACGTGCATGCTTATGTACACATACGTGTATGTATATAGTTATACAGCCTGACGCAATCTCGTCAGGGTCGATTCAACGTTCACCTGTACAACATTGCCCAAGAGGGGAAACTGTTCCAAGTAACGATTTTGCCAAGTGCCTCGATGTAATCTAGCGAAATCGAAGCAGCTGAGCTGTTGCTCTCGAAATTCCGGTCTCGTGTGTATACTCATTCGATCCATAGCCGCACGGATACATTTTTTTTTGCTGCTGGTGAAGCTCTCGCAGCCATTTATTCCAAGAAGAAAAACCTCAGAGAAAAAAAGGGGAGAGAATGAGAAAGAATACTCGACGATTTCGTCCGTACTGTGTGATAGCGCCAGTTTCGGGAGACATTTTTGTCCTGGTGCTTTGCAGAGTTTTTTTTAAGCAAACAAATTCGAGAATTCGGACTTCAGTTTGCTGGTTAGTTTTGCAACTTCCACGTGCAACGTTTCGTTGTTTCATTCCATCGGAGCGAAGCACTTGTTTCTGTTGTAAAATGTAGATATAATGATCAGACTCAATTTTTGTAAAGGAATTGAAATTGTTCATTATACATTTTTTCCATTATAAATTCGAATGAGAATATTCATGAATCGTGTTAAGAATTTTTGTGCACGTACGAAGCTTTGCAGGTGTTTCGTTGCTTGAGTTTTTTTTTCTTTCTCATTTGGAACGAAGATAGGGAGAAAGTTGAATGAAGCCATGCGACAAATGTACCTTTTAAATATGTGCACTGTAAATGTACACGATATACATAGATCTCTATCATCCTCTGGAACGACGCTGAGGAGGAAAAAAGGAAGAAAAATAACGAGTCGGTGAAAGAACATTTCTCGAGGTATATCGAGTTACCGAGAGGACCGAATCTCGTCGATAACGAAATCACTGATGTGGCAAAGGAAAACGGAAGAGGAAAAAAAATTACAAACGAAGAAACACGAGCCAGTAGAATTTCCATGGGATTTGTTAAATCCTTCAGGCATTCAATGAGAGAATGTGGCTTTGAGAGCACACTCGTTCCCAAGAATCTATCCCCGTGATGGATTATTAATTATCACACTTACTTTAATTAATATCCCGATTTTAAGAAGCTCATGCGATTCACGTGAGATGATGAAATTATTCGAATCAATGGCTGGCACGAAATATCGCAGTTTTCGAATTATCCGATAAAAAATGTCGTCAGCGAAATGAGTGACATTAGCAGGCCATCAGAAAGCTTCCGATTGTTATCCGTATCTTTACTTTCTTTTTTTCACACTTTTTTCAATAAAAAAAAACTTGCGAAACGACGTCGCTGTGTCCGGGCAACGTGTAACATCGAACTCGGTAAATTTCTTCAACCTTTTAATGAAAGGACAGACGTAAAGGCTCCGAGAAATATCCTCGCAGAAAAACACTTTTAACGCAACGCTGATTGACACGATCCGCATGGAGAAATTTACCATGAAAAATCATCCACGTATTACCAATATAAAATACACATTTTAACGATGTTAAAATAGTTTGGCCGTTCTATGACTAGTCAAGTTTGCAACTACTTTATGTTGATGAATTTTAAGTCTAATTTATTAATAAAATTAATAAACACTCACATTGGGATTATTTTATCACAAAAATGTAATAAAAGGCTTTAAAAATGTCATAAAATATAAAATTTATTGTCAGTATAAAATCTAACATCCGTTTTCGAAACGTCAAAAACTAAAGTTTTTTTTTATGTTTACTTCCTTAAAAACTCCGTCAGGTAATGTTATTTTTAAACAAACCGTGTTAAAAAAACTCAAAATTGTAAATAAAATAATTCAAAATTTTTCCCGTAAGAGGTCCCAGAACTGTGTTTATCGTCATCAAGGGACAGTAAACTATCGTTTTTCTTTACCTCTTAAATAATACGATAAATAATAATGATAAATGTAAAAACATGAATCGAAAAAACGTCTGGAGATAAAAAATCTTATCGAATTTATCCTACTCCGATATTTATCGGAGTAGGATAGCAAAGCGCTTGATAAATATTAGTAGATACCTTTTTGCTGAATATAAATTTGAGTGCAGACAGTCTCTATGGACTGTACATGTACGTACATAATAATTTGTAAATCACCAAACCGAAAATATGATTTATATGTGAGCGATAATATAGAAGCTTTTGTGTACAGAAATTATACGAAACGGTATAATGATATCGATTATTCAACGTTGCCTTTGCATTAGCATCCCGATCGTTTGTAGCGCCCTCGCAGTCAAAATAACGGGGTTCTCGGTAGTGCAAATACGAAGGGTAGGAAAAACAAATTTGTTGCTGAGTAACGATAAAGAACGAGTATTAACTTTCGCTGGGGGATGATGGTAGGAAGTTTTCGTTTTTCTTTTTCTTTATTAAGGGAGAACAATGGGATTTCGGGGGAAAGCGAGAGGAGGGTTAGTTCAGTAAGAAAAATGAGAGAAATCGGTTTTTTAAGGGATGAAAAGGGTTGAGTTGAGTCGGTGATAGCATGAAGCAACGATAATCCCTACGAAAGAAGATGAATCACTCCGTTAGTTGTTCATCCAAAAACATCGCAAGCTCCCGCACCAGCTTGTTGCGATCCCGGGCATGAAACGCACCCCGATAGTTTCTTCCTCCCATCCTCCCACTCTTATTCAGAGTAACCTTTAATCGACCTCCAGGCACTCCTACGTTTCTGATCCAACGCCGGTCAACTATATCGATAAGCCAGCCCTGCAGGGATGCTCACAGGATTCTCTCATACAAAGCCCCCTACAAACCCTTTCAAACTCGTACCAGCAACGCCTTATTTTTGGTACTTTTCGAACCAATTACTCATGGAACTAATTCACCTAAGCCAGAGGAGCGCAGATCCTTTTTCGCTTGAGCAATCAGTTTTTGTTCCAAAGTTTCTGGCTAAAATAACGATGAAAATCGTTGCAGAGTTTTCTGAATCGAGCTTTTCCTTCGCCATGAATTACCAATTTCCTAAATACTCCGAATAGGGCTTGCTTCACTGCAGATTCTTTTTCTATTCTCGCCATTAGAATTATGAAAATTTATACGAGAAGTGGAAATGTGAATTAACGTGAAAGGGTTCAGACTCTCGTCCCCCTTCCAGAGCATCGCTCATTTTAAGCTCACACTTATTTTTCAAACTCTTCATTCGTTGTCCACGAATTTCTCAGGAAGACGGAAAGAAGACGTTCGTACGAATCCCACTCTTTTCTCGTCTACGATGAAAATATTGCCCAAGATTTCATTATAGATAGACGAAGAACATCTTGCCGTTCTCTCCGGAGATTTTCCTCCTTCTCTCTATTCTCCTTGGCGCCATTTCTTGACTATTTCTCTTTCTTCTTGCCTCTCTCCCTCTCCTGCTCTCGCTCGTCAGCCATACTCGGAATGACGACCTTCTCACACGGACCTTTTGTACCTTCTTTTATTTTTTCCTTTTCGGCCTATTTTCTCATTTGTCAACGCCGCAAAAACTTTCACACTCTCTCGTGGCCAATATCGCTTTTAGTCGTCGGTTTACTCGACATTTGATAAAAAGATCATTTCCCGTCAAGCATAACAATACCAATGTCTCACTTTCGTAATTAATTCCAATGATTCTCTAAGTTTCCAAATACCAAAATAATTGGAGAGGATTCGAACCATAATCGGATGAAGCCTGCGAGGGCGTTTGACGAAGATGAAAATTGTGGTGTACGAAATCATGGGACATGAGACCGAATGATTCGTGATTGTGAATGAAGGTTTCCGCGTTTCTTTCCTACTTCGAATTGCGAGTGTTTTTAACGTGAAAAATGCAACTTTTAATCAGTCGACGTTTACAAAAATAGCTGTAGGCTGAGGCAAAAAATAGGACAAAAAATCCAGTGGAATTCTACAAATAAGTCTCTAGCTTCTCTTCCAAATTAAAGACGCGAAGGATCATGGCAAGAGCTACGAGTCAGAGCTCTCTCAAGTCTTTAGCTTTTTCTCCTCTGGCTCGCGAGCAACCCGAAGCAAAGTGTCGTTTCGCGTGTCTGGAGACTGGAGACTGGAGAAAATTCTCTATTTCAAACGTTTCAGCATGGTTCCCTGCATTTTTTCGTTTTATTAACTTCGCTACTTCTTAACATGTGATTTTTTCCTTTTATTTTCGACAAGTGCAAGAATTGATTAAAATACTGGCGCATCATTAGAGCAAATAGGGGAAAAGAATATCGAACGTTTTTTTCGAGTCCTTCAGACTCCTCGGTTCGACACCGTTTGACCCGTGAATGAAAATTGGTCTCTGAAGAATAGTGCGATTTGAAAAAGGGAAAATTTTCCCAATTATTTGATCTCTGAAATCCAATTAAAATGACTTTTTTCATCATTATTTCCAGAAACGAAACAAATAAACAATCGTCACATTATTCTGTCCAAGTCATGAAACCTGGCGTGTAATTAAAGTCATTAAAAGAGCGAATATTTCACGAGATTCAAATCGTTGATTAATTATTGATGTCTGATCATCCGTGAATTTCTCGATCTACATGTTTTGCACAAATGTGATTGCAAAGCAGGAGAGAAAGGGCGAGATGACAATGTGGCAAAATGTTTGAGGGTGCAAGTGTGCGAATGGGGTGCAACAAAAATAAAGAGTGAACGACAGGCAGGGGGGGGGGGGGGTCGAAGGGTAGGAAGATAAAAAAACCAATAATTCTACCCGGAGAGGAACAATTACACGATTGGCGTAAATTTTACGAGGTACGCGGTGGATACTTAACGGAATTTCGCGGGCTCTCTTCCTTTGTCCGGATGGTGTGCGAGAGAATGTACGAGTAAAAGGGGTTGGGAATGGACGGAGGGCGTTCGATTATAATTACCAGTGGAGTTCAACATTAAAAGCCACCGTAAAAGAGCTTTTATGTACGTGTACTATCGCGCAATGTTTCCGATTTATCTCCACCTTCGTTTTTTTTCTTTCATCCGCGCGCGCGCGCTCTTTTCGACTCACAAATTCAGGCACGTACTTCCAATATTGTCAAAAGCGAAGGTAACGATTATTCGATGATCAATAGCCTCGTATTATTTAAATTGTCTGAGAACGAAAAAAAAAAAAAAAAATATATCCAACTTCGAATAATATAATTATGGGGATGAATTCAAAGCTCTCTGTTAATACGTCGATGAGCAAAGCTTTTATTACAGTCTTCAAGTGCGTGACCAAAGTCTGGGCTGGCAATTAAGTTCCTCATCTTGCACTGGCTACGAGTTATCCACAGTCATTTGTTAAGACCCTTCCGCTATCTCAAGACCATTTTGCCTTCCGCTACTTCTGCAACCTTTTCTCTCTCCCACTCTATAAATGTACATTTTTATCCTCTCGCCAAAAAGCCCTCGGAGCTCTGATTTTTTACTCTTCATCCCCTTGACATATTTTATTTTTGCCAACGTTCGTGCAATTTAGCCGTCACCTTAATTATACTTCCCATGTAAGTACGAATAGACTCGTTATATTTCTAGTTTTCTCGCCGTAGCCTGAATGATGAAAAACATCATGCGATTTTTCTCAAGATTGATAAAAAAATTACGAGTTTCACAATAATTGATAAAAAAAAAAAAAAAAAAACATTCAGTCAATGAGTTTTTTGTGAATTCTGAAATGAATCCAGGAGAAAAAAAAAACAAGGGAAAACGGTGATCCACTTTTATTCGTATGCCACAAAAGTCCACGTTCGTTAAAATTCACGAAAGCATAAAAGAGTAGTTGAAATATCGCGGTTGAAAGAATTTTTTGCGGATTGAAGTGGAAAGAAGGAGGAGAAGAAGAAGAGAAAATTGAGAGGATCTTAGAAAAGAGGACGAGTATACATGGTCGACTGGAAGACGATGAAGTGAGAGCTTCGGGTCACATGAAGCTGCTTTTCCATTTATACACGCGTCTATATATGTCTGTACGTATATACAATATCTTAGTTGGCTGGTTCAATGCCACATCTAATTAATTCGTTGGACTACCGAGAGAGGCACCACTGGAGAGTGGAATACTGAAGAGAGAGAGAGAGAGCGAGAGAAAGGCAGATAGACAACTAGACAAAGCTAGAGAGAGATATGGGAGGTCTGAGAGAGTTCTATTGCGTTTGAAGGACATTGCTAGGTTCTCTGGTGCATTTGGTACAATGTGCCCTAACTGTCAAGTACGTAGCATTGTTCCAAGTACAATGGAATCCTCCTGAAATAGACAGAATCTGGCATGTCCTGCTGGTACTTGCCACAAGCCAACCGGCACAAATTTATTAATCGTTGTACCGAGTATGAGATGCATCCAACTACTTGCTGCTCTGAATCCTTACGAAAATCACTTCCACTTGACCATCTGTCCAGATGATTTTTCATCTTTTGCTTGAAGGTTATTCTTACTTGCTTCGCTCGCAGTTAGTGTCTGCAGGAACAACCATTCAATGAGGAGCCAGGAATATAGGAATGGTGGAATTGATTTAACTCCTGTCGGAAGTGATCGTCGTTAGGATTTTTTGTGTTAGGATTTCATTCATAGATTTTTTGATTGCAGCGAATAAACTAAAATTTGGTTAATAGGATTTTTGTGATCCGTGTCATGCGATTATTCACGAACCTCAAACTTTAACGCAATGATCCCCTCACGCTTGTGGACACCATTTTAACATAATTACTAAGTGTAAATAGACATGCTGTCCACAGAATGAAAAGTAGACTAACAAGTAAATAGAGTTTTCACTGAGTCGGAAAATGTTTCATTATGTGGTGGTCTATACCGTGAAAATGAGGGGAACGATATCGAAATGTAATCACCACTGCGTCAAAAGCTGCGCTAATCCTTTGATACATTGTCGATCTGAATGCAATATCCGGTTGGAATTACGAATGGTCTGATTCAATCGACATTCCATGTTTGATCGTTGCGTGCGGATGTGTAATGCACAGAGCCACCCGTGGCTATCTTCCCTCGCAGTTGGAGCACCTGAATGCTTCCGAAATTTTACAATTTTACCATTTGTTACAACAACTAGGAATTCATTTAGCTGATCTTTTGGCTGTGACGTTTGTGTGGGACGCTTTTCATGTTTTATATCCTCAGGTGACCAGCGATTTCATGTCCACATTAAACACCGAATGCAGCTCGTTTAACGAACAAAAAATAGCACCTGGCGATATCTACGAATTTGATTCATCGATTTTCCGCATGGGCTGATCCATACGTTTTTAAATTACCACATCAGTGACCAGACTATTCCGCTTCGATTGACTGTTTTCTTTTACCAATAACAGCTGCTGCAAAATTGGAGCTCGCCTCAATACTAACGTTTTACAAAATATGCTTTTTATAACACGAAAAAGTTCGAGGTACCACAACCGTGCTGTCCTCTCAGGCTAGACCTTGTGGAATCGTGAAACATACAATCAGGAAAATCCGAATTCGTGCAGTAACGTAAAGGACACCGATATTACCTCGAGATTTGGCCGAGCCTGGACGGGTTGGCACTATGAACGTCCGAGCCAATCCACCCTTGTCGGCCTTCAACAACCTTCCCAACACACTAAAGCATCAACCGCGCCAGCATCAGCAACCAAAACACACTATCACTGCTTTACGTAGCCCAACAGGAGTAATCCGCTAATCCACTCGGCCGATGTCAAACGGTGCCAACCGTCTGCTCCGCAATTATGTTGGCACTGGGCTTCAGACGATACCGTACTGTGTATATATTTACACAAGGACAAAGCATCTCGTACCCACAAAACTTAGGATTTTAATCAACCCACAAATGTGTCCAACTGACAATTGTCTGGAATTGTTTAAGCTAGGAATGAAAGGCGCAATTTCGAAAGTTCGTGACTCTTCTGGTAAATGTTTTAGTGGGTGTGGAAGAGTTTCATTCAGAGTGTTAAGGGGTCTAGTCTAATTAGAATTCTCAAAAAATCGATTCGTTTATGGCATTCTTCGAAAGTATACATATTTGAAAGTATCGTATTGAAATTTTATAAAAATCTGAGCAGTCCGAGTGTACTTTTGAGCGAAGTTTGCTTGGCTGTCTGAGCCGGCTAAAACGCACCGCCCAGTGCGGTACGGCGTACTTGCTTTTGCTTAAACGCGTTTTTCTCAAAATTACGTTTTTGAACGACACGTTGATAAAATCTCCGAAATTTTGAGCAGAACTAGTTTTTTTTTGCAAAAAAATTATGAAAGAAAACATGCTTTTTCGTAGGTTTTGGAGAAATGGCCACTCTTTTGGAATTTTTGAGAAAATCAAAAATCGCAAATCCGCTATTGAATATAAAACCATTTTTCTTTTTTCCTCCGATCATCCATTCCAGAGATTTCCTCAACAGTGCACAACCATCTTTTTTTTGGTCCCGTTTTCTCCCCCATTTTTCTGTACGAAAACTAAGTGAAATAAAAATTAAAAAAAAAAATTTTGTCCACTTTTAGAGTGTATTTTTCAGACCTAACATTTTTTATATCCATATTTATAATTTACACCGGTTCAATAAATTCGTGAAAATAGTCTTTTTTTTGCACGTCAAGTTAGGGTAGATGTCTTAAATAAAGAAATGTATGATCGCACACGAAACGATGAGGAATGATTTTCAGGTCGAAATTCTGTCCAATTACAATTTAATTTTTATAACTGCAGCCATAAATGCGAAACAAAGTGTCACGAAAAATCTGGACTTGGTGCGATAAAACAGTTTGATCACTCAAATTGTTCACTGGAAGAAGCGACAACAGTGGTGTAAAGGTATTACAGCATTAGGAGTTATCAATGGGCTCGAAACGAGGATTCGCTTCTCGGAAAGAACGAGAGAGAGAGAGAGAGGCAGAGAATTCGGACGACGAGTTTTACAACGATGGTAATCACCGCACAGGTACGTTAGCAAGAGAATCGTGAATGGCGTACTACATTCGTGAATCTCGTTGCATTACTGCTTCGCCACTCGTTGCTCCAGCATTTATTGCTATAGTTATATGTAAAGCCCGAGGCTTTTCCATCCGCTGCATACTCCACATTCCTCTTCTGCACTTCGCCCCTCGTTTCTCGAGCTTGTCCCTTCACCAAGTTAATGTTCGAGCCTTTTGCATACGTGACCATATGCACGATGCTCAATACGCGTTAATCTGAACGGGATCCCCAACGGCCAGACTCGTTGTTGGTGCTAACTGAGGAGAAGTTTGTTTCTAAACGCACTGCGAACCAATCGAAATACTCGAAAATATTTTCTAACGAGAAATTCATTCAAGCCGATCAACGAACTTGTATGGAGGATGATACTTAAAAAAATTGGGAAACAGGATCCAAAAAAAGTTTTCGTACTATTTTTCATTTAGATAAAAATCTCATAAAAGTCTAGAGAATTTATTTTCCTCAAAAGTATTTTTTCCATGAAATTTTGCCAGTTTTTTTCAGATTTCCACGAATTTTATTTCATTGCCTTTACAATGATTTCAAACCGCGTCCGGCTTCGTCTAATTGCAACGAAAAAGGATTGCGAACGCAGAAAAATCGATAATACAACGGAAAGACTCTTCCCACTGGAAAGACTCCTACTCTCTTCGCCTCGATAACAAGGTCGAAGGGAATGTGAAGAAAGGGTGAAAAAAAAAATTGGAAAACGTGCGGTGGAGGGCACTTGAAACTAAGCAAAAAGATGGACTCTCCACTGTATGTATATAGAAGATAAGAGAGTCGATCGAGAGTTCACCGTCAAACACGATGGGCTGTTTAGCAATGCAAATCTTGGGTCGCGAAACGTAGTTACGTAAGCGAACGGACGATCGTTCTCCAATAGCCGCATCTACGCACATGGCTCATGCCTTCGGGGCCTCCGACCGCTTTCCCAAGTGTATACATTCGTATACGCGCTTAATAGAACATGCATATGTATATCAAGAGAGCTTCGATGCAATTCCCAACATTTTGAGCTAATTCCAAATCCATTCGTCTGAAGAAAAACCATTAGTTGGGGATGAATCATCGATATCGGGCAGACCCGAAAAAATCTGGTATTTCCATTTTCCGGATAAGAATTTCACTACGATGCAGTTTAGGATTGTCTCATTGAAGCATACTTATAGAATAATTTAATTCTGCCAGCAAAAGTGGAATTGCTGCAAAGTATATTAGGGTAGACAACAATTAAGGTAGTTGATCTCCGTCAGGTAAGGAATTGTATCGAAACCCAAACTAAATTTTTGCTGGGCAGTAACAAGTGACTCGGGTTTCGTAGTTGCAAATTCAATGACTTTGAATCGAGGGAAAATATTTTTCTGTAATATCCTAGAAACTCAATTTCTACGCACATGACAAACGATTGAATTACTCGTGTCGCTGATATTTTTCGTGCTCGACTGAAAAAGTAAGAAAATGATTTATTTCATGAAAAACACGATGGATTTTCATATACAAATATGTGTTCATAGCGATATTGAAAATTTGACTAAACGTTGATAAATACAAATGTTATTATAAACTCAGACCCGTTATATAAAAGTTATTTTTATACAGCTCAATGGTTTTTCGATGGTTCTCAAATAGTTATCCAATTGTACGATTCGTTTCTCCTTTTCTATGATCTAGTAAACGTGACCTTACAAATTAAGTAAGAGAAGATAGCTGTATTTAATATTAATGTTACTCGCCTCAAGATATTTGAGTCTGAACAGTCTTGATTATTGTTTTTAGCATGACAATATTCACGTATGTACAAATATACTTAGCTCACTTGGAGGACCTTATGATCTAGAGGCACTCGGTGATTTAGTAATTACGTAGGAAATTATAAAATAACGATTTTTACTCGTCAGAAATGTGTATGGAAAAATCATATTTCGGAAAATATCATTCAAGTATTTAGATAAAATACTTTTCCCTGCTGTCGTGGGTGGAAATGGCGATTTTCAGTAAAACAGAATTCGTTTTGTCTTCTAGGAAAATCTACGTACGTTCATTGGACTATTTATGAGCCAATAATAGTTTGTCAGGGTACGATTTTTCATGCTGTTTGACTTTAGCCATCATACGCGAGAATGGCGTAAAACAATGGTTCGATTCGTTTCACTTTTTAATGGTTGGTTTACGTTTGATGGTATTGGTGTTGGAATTGCTCGAAGTGCTCGTACTCGTCGACGAGTCTGATTCCTTTTTCGACAAGCTTGGTATATTGGATTTTTCCTGATTGGATGGAAGAGCGTGTGCTCGGTGGCCAGCATCGGTTTGTTGATCGGTCGGTTTGGCGTTGTTGCCGGAACGATCGTCTTTACGTCGTGAGAATGATGGTATTCTCGTAACCTTCGGTTTCTCCTTCAAGGGAGGTTTTTCCAGTCGTAGAATCGCCTCGTTCGGTTGTTCCGGGCCTTTCGTGTCTTTTTCGAAGTTTTGATAATTTTGCGCCTCTGGTGAGGGTATTGCTGGGACTTTAGGAATATTTCTCTGGTCCCGATTCTTCGTAGGCACAGCCGTTGGTTTTATGATTATTTTTGGTTGCTTGAGGTTCGATCCTCCTGGAGGATTCTTCACTTCCTTCGGGGTAATTATTATTCTGGGTTCGGGTCTGTCATCCTTAGGCACGTGTGACGGATTGAAGAAGGTTGTGGTGCCTTTTGCTGGGGGGTCAACTGGACTGGATGGAATTTGATGACCATCGTTCAATTTTCCCCTTGCGCCAGGATGAGGGTGATCGACTACCCCGGTCCGTGGTGTTATGACGATTCTGGGTTCTTCAGGAACGTCTTTTGGCACAGTCAAACCAGAGGCGGCTTGACTGAGATTTTGTCCGGATTGTCCAAGAAGATTTCCCACTCTCGGGGTGATAACAATTTTCGGCTCAGCAGGATGTTTGAACTCATTAGTTCTTTCAACGTCTAAATTGCTTCTCAACGGAGTTGACAAAATGTCCGGTGGAGGTTCACCGTCTTTGTCCTTTTTATTTATAACTGGCTTGTACCAATTGGGGTTGCCAACAATATTTGGCAACGAGGAATTAGCAGCCGTCTTGGTACCGACACTCTGTGATTCTTTGTTACGATACCAATTGGGATTACCAAGATTCCGATCAAGACAGTCAACCGACTGGCTGGTACTCGCTTCGGCGATTCCCTGATCAAAACCAAACCCACCACCGTGCAGTGGGCATTTCGGATTGGTCGTAATTCCACCGGAGCCCAGATTATCGGGATACTCGACCCGATGATTGGACAAAACTTCTTGCGCGTCTATCGCCACTCTTTCCAACGAGTCTATAAGATTTGGATCGGAATTATTACCTGTGCCGGAATCCTGTCTCTTGAGCAAAGGCCCAACGTGGAGATTTGTCGTGATGGGTTCCCGATCTTCGACCTCTTCGGCGAGATCCAAACTTTTAGAAGTTCCAAACATTCTTGGTGGCGGTGGAGGAGGCTGGCCAGTGGTTGAGGCATTTCCGGGTCCATGTCGATGATCCTTTGATAGAGTGCCATATAGCCTGGGGACGTATAAACTATTTGGGGCGGGTAGGGAACGTCTCTTTTCGATGTCTGGCAGAACTTTTGGATAGTTTCGTCTCTTGATTGTCTTAAGTGCCTCTTCAGGGCTAATGACTTGTCTGTCAGTGGTGGGTTCTCTGCAGGTCACGTTGATGTCAGCGACAGGTTCATTCGCGCCAAAAGTCGTCAATTTGTTAATTCCTTGCCCATAAATGTCCTCGTTCAGAGTCTCTTGAATAGGGCGGTTGCTGTCAGCGCCCGCTCCTTCCGGAGTAGTCTCTTGTCCAGGTCTCGGCAAGCGTGTCTTCAATTTGGGATTAATTTTAGCGTAAAGACTGCTCGCGCTGCCCGAATCCGACTCGTAGATTCTCGTTGTTGAAAAATTCGGTTTGACACATTTGAATACGTTCTCCATAGGGAGAGGATCGCTCCGTGAATGGTGATGTTCGATAACGACGATTTGTGGCTTTGCGAGTGGTCGCTCCATGTCCGTATCGTAGCCACCGAGATCGTTCATCATTTCCATATTTTTTACTAGTTCAATGGGAATTTGATTGAGTATCGATTCGGTTCTCGTTGCTGGAGTCGCGTCAATGGCTACGGAAACTTTCGGGGGTTTTGATTTTTTTCCCGGACGTACAATCAATGCAGGATTCTCCTCGTACGTAGGGGCTGCTGTCACGTCCCGTAGTTTTTCCTCGTCGAACCGCTTTCGTTCCTCATCTTCTTCAATCTGCTGTTGTTTGGTCAGACGATCCTGATGCTCCTTCTGCAGAGTCTCACGCGTCTTTCGCAGGAATCTCGGTGAACACCTGCCACGAAATCATATTAAAGAAAGTTTTAAGTTTGCAAGAATTCGAGGATAAGTTGAACAACGAGATTCGTTATTCTCGTCGTTGATCTCACTAAGCCCTACTTTTATAGCAGGTTTATTGCGGTTAGATATTAAAAGTGGAAGCGTCTTTATTTGATAGTGCACCAGGAGGGTCACTAATTGTGGATATATTTGGTGCGAGGTATGGCGTTAATATCGACGATAACGACGCTAGCAGACTATGCGTGGATGATCGTTAGAGTGGGCGATCATTGAGGAATTATAATGACCCTATTAGTTAAGAAAAGAGTCTCGTTATTGCGGCTAATTATCGTCAACGGTATGTACACAGCATTTCATTCCATTACCAGCCGAGGTCGAGGATATTATTTAAACGCCATGAAGTTAGCCATGGGGCATGGCTGCAAGAGGAAAAAGCATTAGTTACTGGTGGCTCGGTGGGATGGTCTATGGGAAATCGTGGTCGTGGAAGCGTGCACACATTGGTATAGTACATCAAGAGGATCGTATACAACGACTAAATGAAGGGGGTAAATGAAAGCATTCGAAATCACATGGCTCATTAAATCTACGAAAGACTCCAGCTCGCGCGTGGACCATCTACTAGAAAAGTGCGGCAACTTTTCTTCTTTCCGACTCAATTATACCTCGAAAAGAGGCAACGAATACCACACATTACTTTTCGCTAGCCACGGAACGGGATGAAGGAATTGAAGGAAAGCCCACACACACACGCACACACGCGCGCGATCGCACATGCGAAGGAAAGAAGTGAAAGCCATTAGAGCAACAAATGAGCCTGCGGTGGAGATAAGTCGCTCGAGGTAAAACGATGATCGAGCGGAGAGACCACTCGTGATATGGTGTTCGATGTCTCCCCAGCGAATTACTGAGATCAAAGGTAATTGAGCCGGTCAAAGATGCCGAGTGGAGGAAAAGCAAAAGATGCGCTTGTTTGCTACCACAAATCCTGCATTCAGACGTTGTGGTTCAAGTACCTCCACCTCCGCACTTCGCTCGTTCTACTCGCATTCCACATTTCAACCTAGTGATTCGACGAGAAGCCAACTGCCATCGGATAATTGGATTAGCAGAAGCACTTTGATTCGGCTGAATAACGAGGGGATGGCTCGCCCCAAGGCCTTTGGGGAAATTGAGAAAATCATTGATCCAAAGCGGAACTGGAGATGTAGGAGGGACTCGTTTCTCGGATGAGAGCCAGGCGACGACATTGGAAAAGTTCTCTGCGTCCCACCACGATGGAGGACGGATCAATAAATCAATTGCTATTTTTTTTCCCCCACCCGAGACGTGCTTTGATTTCAAAACCAACGAATTGTGCCAATCAATCCTTCCACAATGGAACTCGGTTGAACAAACTGAATCTCTCTTACCGGTGAACAATTTCTTGTTGTATCCATTCCTTGACCTTGATGTGGGTATCGATAGTGGAGGATGAATTTTGCCGAGAGAGTTTTGATCTTCGGCCGAAATTTGAATTATTATCGTACGCTTTGTCGTTCTTTATGACCTCATTTATGTCTGGTTTACTGTCACTTTTTTGGCCCATTTCAACGTTATCCACTCGTTGCTGCTTATGCTTCAGGGTCTTCGTCTTCTTTGTCGGATCCTCATCTTTTTTTGTGCTGATTCGTCTTCGCAATTTTTTTTCCTCGCTCTTGAGACTGTGACGCCTGTGATAAAGATAGAAAAAAGCTGTGACGTTTATCAGTAAAAATACCACGCCAAATCCTATGACCATCGTGATCGCTGATGACCCTCGCACTGTCCCATTCTCCGTGTCTATTGTGTCGTTTCTCACATCGCTGACAGGGGTTTTGACGGTAGCGGGAGGTGGAAAAGTCACATGGAGATCCTGCCTAACAGTTGGTGGTGACGATTTGTATCCTGGCCGTGACTCAATCGAATAATTTCCCATACCCTCAGGGTAATCGAAAATAGGCAGCTTGGATCCTTCCGGCCTTATCAGATTTGGCATTTCATTGTTCCAGAATCGCATGTCATCGGCTCGATAATTGGTTCCCACGTTCGGTGGAATCGCTGGTTTAAATGCATTACAAAAGATATGAGCATGGAAAAAACTGAATGCTCTACTAGAATTTTTCGCTTTTTTCACCCACGAAAATTTTTAACGAGAATTTGATTGATCAACTTACTCAGATTGAAATACGATCGATTCACATCACTGTACTCGGGCCAATCGACCTCGTATTGCATCCACTCTCGCGGACTATCAGTCATATACGTCAGTCGACGCGGTGCATTCGGGTTGCTTAAAAGAGAAATATCAAATATAATATGAAACAGAAACAATGAAATCGAATGGAACATCGACTAATTCCGTGCTCAAATTTCACGTGCATTCATCTTTCGAAATTCCATCTCAACTGGATTACAAATGAATCCGTTGAAATAAACGAACCCGGAAATAATAATGCACGAAATCCAGAATAAATATTCGTGAAAACATATTCCAGGGGTATTGTTCCATCCACAATTCAGTAGAATCCCTAAACTTTGATCATTCATGTAAAATTTTATTTCAGTATTTATGAAATGGTTTGATGATAACCGCCCCGTGAAAGCAGTGACGTCTGTCCGAGAAGTTATTAAAAAAACTATTCAAGCATCCGTCGCTCCAACAGTTTTTCACATCCTGATAAAAAAAAAAAAAAAAAAAAAAAATCCCTAGAAAGACTGACGCATGGGTGTCGCAATATTTCCGTTTGAAGAATTTTCCGTACTTTTCCAAAACGATTTTTAAAAAGTGCTTCAATATTTAAACAGTCTCATTGATGAGATTCTGTTTTTGTTGACTGACGAAAGTAATTCTGGTCTGTGTGCTCGTCTGGAAAGTAATCGGTGCTGGTTCTCGTTTTTAGTATCGTTTTTTTGAAAGCGACTATTTTTTCCTATTGGGATTCTGTCTGTTCCTCGCGACTACAGTGCACTCCCCGTAAATATGGTATGTCACTACACATACACGGTGATACGAACGTTTATTCATTCCGATGGCAAAATAAATAGTTATTCATTTCACGTTATTCGTCGGACAGATATTGTTTGTGTCGTTTTATCAATCACACACGCGCACTCGGAAATCCCGAGAGCGAATTTTTACCGGTTTGTTTTCGACTGAGTATCTTGTATAAATCATGTACGAATTTGCGAGTGAAACCATGTACGTATTATGAAACGTTGAAATAAAATCCAACCGATGGCGTTCGACGTTTTCACTTCGATGTATGACAATACATCGAGCGAGCGCTTCCCAACTCAGTAAGAATGTATCGCTAATAAAAATGAGTCTCGATTTAGTGTGTACACGGAGGGAATGAAATAATAAAAGACCACCGCGCGATACTCGAATCGCGTGATATTCGTGAAAGTGAATTATAAATTTTCTGAATTTCAATACAGAATATTCATTCAAATAAAGCAATAAAAATATTCGAATTCAACGAACGTTTAATCATTTGTGAAAATCGATTCCCCCTTTTTTGAAAATCATGGAAAAGTAAATTTGAACATTTTTTATCGTTCCATTCGGAAGTCTCGACTCGAATTGTTTCTGTACAAAAACGTCGTCTCGTGCCATTTTCATTTATGTTTTAACATAGTGAAATCGTGAAAAAATTCAAAACTTTTTGCGATTGTACTGGATAAAAATATCTAATTACGAATTTTGACACGATGTCATGGGAATGTTGGAAGCTGATGGATATCCAGTCTTCCTCGCTCTCGCATTGCCTTGTGATTCTTTCTGGTCGACGCACAAATGTGTGTGATTGAGGGAGAAGGAAGCCGGTACGCCCGGCGGTCAAATAGCCACGACGACGCAATGCGTATAATTCGCTCGTATGGGCGTGTAATCCAGCGAGCTCGGCAAGAGCTGGAATTCCGTCCAGCAAATTAAAAGGGTTGAGTTTGCTCGTGCGTTAATACAACAATTGTGCTCGTGAAAGGAGTAATTATTGATTATTCGAATCAATGTGCATTTTATTCGTCCGTTACTTCTCGTCCGATCGCGAGGATAATTCATTGTTCGAGAGAATAATTGTAATATGATTTGGAAATAAATATCAGAAATGTGCTTGTTTCCAGAGAAAACGAATTCCGAATGAAAATTCATTGAAACATTTTCGAAAAAAACTTTCGCGAGCCATCTCCCCTGAATTATGGAAAACTGTTCGCGAGCACATCAGCCAGTGATCGGGGGACTCCACTTTCGTTCAATAACGGTTCCAAAAAATTCGTAGCAAAATTTGATTTGCAACGTTTTGTGTCGTCGTGCGCACAATGAATTTAAAACGTTGTCCGATAATGTGAAATCTTCGATACAGTATATAAAGCCATGATAATTTGTCATTCGAAAATGAACTGTTCTCGGTACTTCTGTCGCGAGGTGATATTTTCCATGAGCGTTCACATGTTAATGCAGGTGAACGTTGAATTTCACGGGAGAGTGAACCCGCATTTGGTGCTCTCCCCCATCCAATTCGCGTCCCCCTCTTATCTCTCTTCGCAAAACCAAAGAGGATATAAATATTCAAATGAGAGGTTAATTGAAAATAGTTTTTTTTCACCTCGATGAGTCTTTGCATCTCTTTCTATCCCTACGTCACGCTAGTTCTGTTCTCACAAACGCGCCGCACCTACGCTCATAATACCGCCGCAAAATTCGCCACTCGTTCGCGCCTCTGCTCACCCCCCACCCGTGTCCAAGCCTTTGCGTCTCTCTTGATAGACGAACGTAATGGATTCTGTCACTTTCCGGCGAGGAATTTTCGATCCTCGGAGCCACCAGCTTCGGTGGAACAGTCACTGTCGCTTCTACCCAATCTCCGCAAGATGCGCCATCGCTCTGACTTTTTTCGCCCATTTTCAACGTGATTTTTCGGACGAAGCGGGTCTAGATCTCGGCATAAACTCAACGCGAACCTCGAAGCCTTTTTGCTCTTTAAAACTATCAATTAACTTCTTGAATCTCAATTTGCAGTTTAGCTACATCGAAGTATCGAGAGTTCAAGTCTCTTTTGGCATTCGAGTGGCTAATAATTCAATCTTTGAATCACAAACGAGCTTTTGAAATATTTGTCGGAAAAGTACAGTTTCAGTATAAGAAGAAAAAAAATCAATTTTTTAACAGTTTGTTCAATGCATTTGAAAGTTAGAAAAAAATGTTGGTTCATCGATTGGTAACTTATTGAAAAGCGCCATCGTAAGAAAAATTTAAATAAAGAATTTCTCACTGTTCTAGCCTTCGTCCGGCATAAAATAATGCATGACTCTAGAGCCATCGGTCAACTATCGATTTAAACGTATTTTTATTTCCCATTCAAATACAGTTCGATCAGGTTTCCCAAACTATTGTGTGTGCAAAAATTGCTAAAAAATTAAAACTCTCACCCTGTATGAGCAAAGTTACACCACCAGGTCATCATAGCTTCGGAAAAAAGGATCTCGTCGATGTTGTAACGATCATTTAGAAAGTGGTATCTTCCAGCGTTCAATGGTTCACCGAGCACATAAGGAATTTCATCACCGTGAACAGTCTGCCGTGATTGTTGCTAGTGCAAACGCCATCAAACGATGAATTAGACGTGATCGAAAAAGCGTTTTCGAAGCTCAAACAAACGAGAACTCTAACTCACTTTTGTGTAGTCCTGCAAAGCTTTTCGATGCGAGAAAACGTACATGTAGCTTTTTGGATTCACTCGAGAGTGAATATCAGCAACCAACATGAGAGGAGCCACGGTCCCACTATCTGACAAAACCTTAAGGGCAAGATCTCGATTTTTCACCGTGTACTCGCCTGTGAAACCTTCCTTGAAGTCACCGTAGTGTCCGAGAATCTTATTGAGTGTACGGTCAATATTGTAGCCATCGTGGGTTAGCTTGAATAGAAAATTCAAGGTATTTATTTTTCGTTAAATCTTATTCAATCAGGTTTCGAAGAGTCTCAAGGCGCAGAGCCACTGTTTCTTGAGAAAACTTCTTTTGTTCAAAATATGTGAAAAATATTGCCGGTTTATAATTGATGATTTACTAAAACATCAGAAACCAGAAATAAATGAAAAATAATTTTGATGCGGCTTTTGTTTGGTTGCTCAATTTTTATTCTATCAACAAATCTTGACCAAATAAGATCACGACATCAACGTATTAAATCGTTGGTCTTAAGATGAATTTATTTATCATTTATTCGATTGTAAATGGATATTTCACGGTGAAATAATTTCACTTATTAAATTTGATCACATATAAAGCAATCGTGTCGGATTTAATTAGTTATTAGTTAGCGATATACCCATGCAAAAAGATCAAACCACAATTATTACGTCTGTTGGATTTATAACTCTAATGTTCTCGTTGTCGTGACTCTACGATTTATTCGAAATAAACAATTATTTATTGCGAGTTCTGGTTTTACTCTTAATACACAATTAACTTGAATTTCAATACTTTCAGATAAAAGAACCATAAATAGTCTCCATCAATCAAGATAAATGACTATTCGAATCTATCTTCGTATTTAACATCTTTCGATACGAAATTCCTCGAGAATTCGATTGCCTGATGGGGCTATTTTCTTCGTTATTTGTGAAGAATAAAATGATTGGAATGTCAATTTTTTTACATTCCAACGCGACGATAGTTTCCTCACCTGAAGATGTTCTTTGAGAACGTTGTCACGTTCCTGGTCGAGCATACCGTGGAGCGCTTCGATGGGCGACAGGAGATGATATTTCTCAGACTCGGTGACACCGTACATGAGATCAAAACTATCGATACCAAGAGACCGTTGAGATGCAAGAAAAAAGATAAAATAACGAGGAGAAAAGAAAAAGAAAGTTGTAAGGTACGAACCTTCCTAAGGACTCTGCATTAGCAAAGGAGTTCTGCATTACTGTGAGAGGCATTCGTGGTATCACGGCGGGATCGATGATGGGTGCGTAAGATGGCACGAATCGAGGCTTCGCGATCTTCACTTGGAGCAGGGACTTGAGATCGCGCTGACGAAGACAGGCAGCCAGATTGTTGTCGTCGTCGGTTGGACAGTTCAACGCGTGAGCAACCTTCCGGTGTCGCATGGCAGAGAAAAATGAAGAGAGAAAAAAATGGCTACGATTTATAGCTATCCTTGAAGCAAGCGATATAGATCGATCAGTACATTTCAAGAAAAACTTCTTTCTGGAGTTTCTTTACGGCGAGAAAACTCACGTTTTTTCCTCCCGATTTTTTACCCTCATTTCCTACTGAACGATCCAATTTTTCTTTTCACGAAGATCGCGAAGAAAGTGAAGCTTTCTCCAATTCATTAATGACGTCAATGGAAAGTAACACGATGATTCAATTCAGCAAAAGTGCAGTCCATTCCCTCTGCAGAGAGTCACCTAATTCCATCCCCTTTATCAAGAATCTCATGCAATTAAACTAACTACGACTCGAACTATAAACTAAAAAAAAGCCGCGATATATTCCTGTGGGAAACTCGTTTCCAAGGAGCCATCGCATGGTTCCTTGGAATTGTGGTGTTATAATTATGGTGTTATATTTGTATCGGGCAGTGAAGCATTCGGAACTTACCTGTTGAGTGAACTGAAGGGGAGCTTTTCCAATGGCGTCAGAACTTAAAGCTGATCCTGACATAAGAATGGCTCGCCTGAAGAGATCTTCGTGAGAAAGTGAGAAACGTTAAAAATGATAAATGGAATGGAGAATTTGAATTCGCACATGGGGAAGATGATAATGGTGGGAGAAATAGTGGTTTACACGAAAGGGTTTGAGCGGGGTAGTTAGCAGGTATTAATTCACGTCTGATATAAGCTTTTGTGGGGCTCTCTTTAATTCAAGACATATCTATGTTGTACGGTAGGTAATGTTAACGCAAGAGGAGAAATTGAACGTTTCACTTGCGGTTTATTCGGCCCAGTAATACCTACATCTGCCATGGTCAGTTAAGCCCCATGAATTAATTCCATGATTATCTTCAGCCCGCTTAGAGATCGCGACACGCGGGTAACTCGCTCGTAGCCTCTCGCGCGCGCGGTTCACGATTATATTAAATCCTCCGCACTCTAATGCGAAAGCTCTGCTTCTGCTTCTGTCTCTCTTCCCGTATATCAAAACGCGATGTGAACGCGCGTGTGTAGGAGAGCGTATGCATTTGTGCGTGTGTTTGATTCACGAGAGAATATAACGAGACCTCAGAACCCACTGTCCCAGTCTGTATACCCGTGACATTTCCCATTTGGAGGATCGCTCGGTCCTCGGTAAGCATGATTGAATGCGACAGAGCGAGAAACCACACGCCTCGCTCTCCTCGCTCCCCCCCCCCCCCCCCCACTTCCCCCCTCGTCTTCGTAATGATAGCGTAACTCTATTGGCTAATATAACCGTTCGATTAATATGCTCGAGCCTAGAAATGGAAGCATGCCGGAGGCCTTCGTTTCCCATCAATATGCCCGGAGTAATAATAAACGCGCGAGTGTGCAATATTCCTCGTGTTTGCTTCAGAACAAAAGGATTTTTCAGTTTTTAAAATCAATCCACTTTTTCATCTCCCATATCGATCGACCTGATGGCTTTGCTTTTTACCAACCTTTATTATTTGCCACTGGACTAATGAGCAACAAATTGGCAAATATCGCTCCCGTCCCGTGTCCAACCAGCGTCATGCTGTCCGGATCACCCCCAAATTTAGCTATGTTGTCCCGAAGCCATACCAATGCTGCGGTTTGATCCAGCAGGCCGAAATTGCTCGCGACGTTGTCACCGATACCTGGCTTCAAAAATCCTGCAACGGAGTTCCAGCGAATGAAATTTTTTTGCACACTCTCTCTCTCTCTCTCTCACTGATTCTTGCATTTTTTAAAAATTTTATGTTTTACGACTCCGATATACATTTCGAAAAAATGGTATCCGATGTTGGCTATAAACTACTGGCACTCGTGGTTTTTTTGGAGTCTGTGAAAAATCTAAATCGCCGAAATGTTTACTCGCGTGCTGGAGGCTGCGGACGATAAAGATCGTTTTAATGATCGAACGCTGATACCGTCGCGGACATTAATTGCATTCGAGATAATTTTTGAACACTTAGTACGATGATGCTTCGTTTCATTTTTTCTGAAGTTCTTGAAAAAAGATTATTGATCGGATTATATTCGAAGAGGGAGAGATAGAGAGAGCGAGAGAGAGAGAAAAGAGGAAATTGAATAAGTGAGACGAGCACAAGTTTCGTTGAAACTTCATTTTCTTCGAAAGTTTAAAAGCTCGTTAAAATTTAATAGCAAAAATTGTTTTTCAACCAGTTTGAATCTTTACTAGCGTTACGTGTTTTTTTCCTCTCGTTGGACTTTCTTTACGTACGCCTTTTCTCTCAGGCCAGCATATTTTTCTTAACATCATGGCTTTTATGTCGAAGCTTTGAACGATGTTTCAGAAAACGAGGGTGAGCTTAACCATCACCTAACGCAGTTTCACCATCGCCCCTATTTATTTGCTATTTCACGATGTGCAGGATAATGCGAGAGCTTGAGAAAAAGCCTCACGGTTCTCTTTCTACCTCTCTCCCTCCCCGGCTCTCCTATGCCTTTCCGTCTCGTCTAATAATTTTTCGTCTTTCTCGCTATATAAGCGTTTCCCAAGCACTTTAATTTAATTTATGATTATGCTTTCGTGGCATTTTATATTTTCTTCTTCCCTCCGTCCAGTTCACCGCTGCTCTTGTTATATGGGGTCGTGAGCCTCTCGTAGGACCTGTGCCGCGAAGTGACGGTCCAGAAACCCCACTTCCGGTCTCAGCAAATTTTACCCGGACAAATTACACGGTTAAAGAATATTTTTAGTCCTGGGTAAGTGAAATTTTTAACGACTTTAGGACCGGACTCGACCTTGACACTTTCTGAACGTTGAAACGAAACTCTTAGGAATTCTCAGCCCCCAGCTCTTCACAGATTTCGAGCAATGTCACGCAGTCACCCTTCGTCTTAAAGTCTGACTGTGTTTTAGTATCCTTTCATAGACAGTGAAACGAGAAAATCATAATTTCGACAAAGGTTTCACGCTCTGAAAAATCCACGAGTCATTGTTTCCTCGTCGCGAAGAATCAAGCCGGAAGTAACGACAGCAGTTAAGCTGAAATTTACGTTATTCATCGATTCGATACCCGAGTACGATGCCACTAATCCCTCATTGCTATTCGTCGCCTCTCCGCGCGCGTTATTACGACACATCGGCGCCGAAATTACGAGTGTCCCTGAGGCTCGAAGAACCGGGAGGAAAGGGGAATCCCCTTTTGTTGTCGTGAACAGTGTACATCGTAACATTTGAGCGTACATGCGTGAGCGTACGACAAAACGCGCGCCCGCGCGCGCGGTGTTTCTCTTCATAGTTCTATTCGACACTGTACAGTACATTCATCATGAACAATTATATTGTGTACGAAAGCGTGGTCCGCCTGAATTATAAATGACATATTCCGAGACCGGTTATTAAACATTTGCCAGAGAACGTTGCAATTTTACAGCGAACAGAAATTTACGAATGGTTTGGACATTGCGTTGCCATTATGAGGGCGGTGAATTATTTACTTTTTTTTAACGTGACGCCGTATTGTCAAATTTATTGTCGTCGTCGTATCCAGTTGTTAAACTTTAATGAAAAGTGTCAATAAAACAAAAATTTTCGAATCCATTTGAGAGAATACTTGAGTAGCAGAATTCGTTGGGAATTTTCGTGAAACTCCTTCCAAGTCGAACGTCGTAATTCCCAGGTCTGCGAATGAACGTTTCCGGTCAATTTTTCGTCGGATACCATTGACCTGGATCGACTAAGTGCTTCAGATCGAATTTCGCCAGTAGATAACGCTGGATGCAAATGAGACAACATATACCCGAGTTTTTCCAGAGAGTTGGATGGACCGACGAGGCCGAATTATTGCAGAAAGATGGATAAAGAAAGAAATTCCACGAGTAATCGTATATGCATGGCGAATATACGGCAATGCCCAGGGAATATGGAACGGCGCCACTTTGATGCGTACGCGAGTCTGCGTCCGGATCAGTGACACAAATGCCGGATGCAAAAAGACTCAAAATCAACAATATCGACGGGGATTGACGGCAAAAAAGTGGATTTTCTCCATTTCTTGCGTTTTTTGTTCCTCCTCCTAGCAGAAAATTCTGTGAATGTATTCTGACTGTCTGATTCGCTATAAAAGAGTTAACAGAACGTAGGACTTTTAAGCGGAACGAAAGTTCAAGTACGACCCAGTGACACAATAAATTTCTACATAAATCTCGAATCAGCTCGACCATTCCTCTTCACTCCCTTTTTATTCTCACTTTCTTATTGCTTACGACATACAAGACAGTTATTTTTCTACTTTACTCACCCAATATTCCGAGGCGAAAGTTTATCGTGACAAATACGACGTTTCCATAAGCCGATATGACCGTACCGTCGTACGGATTTCCACTGTTCCACTCGAAACTCTCGCCCTGTATGAAAACCATAACTGGATATCGTCTCGGATTTCCTGCGAGAAACAATGTAACAAAGAAATATTGATTTTATTTTTCTTCCACGGAGTAACCCTGCTTTATCTGCTTTGTTTTTGTGCACTTTTACCTCGAGTTTATTACAGTAACCTTTGCACACGCCACAAACGTATCTTGCTAGATTTATACAATGCCCTTGTCAATATTTGTGGCTCTTTGATCCTGCTATAAAGTATTCGAATATGAGCACTCTCACGCGCCCAATACCTTGCCCCGTGCCCTATTCTCACATTTCGCACTGTTTTTCGTACTCGAGAATTTTTCGCCTCAAAATTTCCTCGTAAATGATGAACAAAAGAGTGGAAACAAAGACGTACGAATAAGAGTTTTGATTCTCCATTTGACATGCTTTCTCTCTTCCTCAATTTCCTCCCCCCCCCCCCCCCCCCTCCGCTCCTGCCCTCCTTCTCGCTTCTTCCCTTTTCTCCCTTCGTGGCTCACTGAATTATAACTCTCGCGCTGGTTAAGGAATAACCATAGGAGTGAGAACTAGCTGGAATGAGAAAGGGTGGAAAGAACTCTCAACGTCGGTGAACCCTTTGTGGAACTTTTGATTTAAGCCCTCCGGGCGATAGTGTCCCACGTGCCTCTTTTATATCCCCGAGGAAAGATGGGTGTAGAGGGAGATAGAGAGAGAGAGAGAGAGAGAAAGGGGCGATTCGTCGAGAGCTCTCTTGGAGCTCGCTTCCTAACTGGCCGAATCAGGTGGACGATGTGGTGGGGTCAGTTTGGAGGATTTATGAGATATCCGGGTTTCGAACGTAGTGAGATTTCTATATAAGAATGAAGAAGCCTCGCGGAACTTACTTGCTCACGCACACAGATATATGCAGAGGCTCTGATCCAATTTTTCTTATTTTCATCGTCGAACGAACGTTGAATAAAGAATTCCCCCTCACTGGCTCGATCGAAAAAGTCCCAAGCGTATGAACAGCCTCGTTGGAGAGAGAAGGAAATCCGCGAGATTCTTTAGAGCGGAAAAATAAAATGGCAAATAAAATTTCTCTCATCGCGTCACACACTTTGGCTAAGTTTTGCAAGCAGCGAAATTTCGCAATTTTAGCCTCGCTTCGCCTCGAAATTTCTTAGAATTTCATCCCCAATTCGTCCGTTAAAACTTTGCCGTTTCCTCCACCCTTCGTTTAATCCTACGAAGCTTCCACGTTCCAATTGCATAATCGCAGTTTTCTCTCTCGTCTGCAAAAATCTTGATACCCGATTCTCTCAAGAGTCTCGCAGACAGGAGGAGGGCGCACTCCCAGAGTTCGTGCTAAGACTTCGGATAATTTTCTAAGAGTAAAATCGCTCGTGAAGCAATAAGTATATGGAAGTAGGTAAAGAAAAAGGGCGAAAAGAGATGATCCGAGAAATGTGTAAGGGGCCGGCTGTTGTGGCTTGTTGCCTCGCGTGCACAGAATCGTGTCGGACACGAAAACCGATTTAATTTCCTCCGATGTCTCGAGGCTTCCGAGACCGTCGAACTTTGTAAATTAACTCGTTAGAAGCCCTGTTTTGCATCACGATACTCTTCCCTCTTCGAGCTTTCCTATCGACTGTGTGTTACGAGATTTTAATTAACCCCTTCAATTAAAGTCTATGCGTTGGAAGCTTTTCTGATTTACGAGGTTGAGAAGAAGAAGCAAAAGACAGAGAAGCCATGGGGAAGCATGTTCGTAAGATTTTCTTGCTTATTTATCATTAATCGAGGACGAAACTTTGTATTCTCCCGTTCGAAAAGCCCGAATAAAAAACGGAGGGGACACAAGGAAGAAGGAAATTTTTTTAAACCCCCAGCTGGCTCGAGACTCTTATTAATACGTGAACTTTAAATATAAATGTGGTGGTGAGAGCACCTTCTAGAAGCATCGAAGCCGTAATTCGTAGCGAGACTCGTTCCCTAAGCTGTATTCATATTTGAGATAATTAAGAACGTCTTCAATCTCCTGAGGTAAATTCGTTCAGCGCAAAGTTACCATATTTCTAATTAAATTTGCACGAAATGAAAAAAGGTCGATCGATTTCGTTTTATGTTTGTTGAAAAGCTATCAAAAATCCCGATGAAATATGTGATTCCGCATTGACGAAAAATTCTGAAAGTATAATTCACGAAAATGTAATATACATTTACATGAGAATCGAAAGGTAGATTACAAGAAAAAATGCGAAGCCGCTCTATTTCAGCGGAGAACCGAGAAGGGTCGGAGGCTCGGGAATATTGATGTACAACGCGAATATCAAGAATATTCTCCTACCGGTTGCGTGCGCAACAAAAACGAAATTTTCCAGTTATAAATCACTGCCAGATGAGAGGACGCCAGCAGACGTGCTCGTATTTCGATTTCCCGTTTCTACAATGAAATTATTTCACTAAATGAATACAAAAAAGCAAAGCAAAGCTCGGCATGGGGGTACAGTAAAACAATGAAAACGGTACTGATACTCTCGCTGAACTCGTCATGACCTCACGCACCGCGTGAATATGGGGCGATTCAGCACGAGAGAAGTGAATGCCCATGCCGGAAATAATCAAATATTTTAAATACAAATTATTTTATCTGCATTAAAATCCTTTGATGCACAATGAGATCGTTAAAAACTCGTTCGAGATCTTAGCAAAACTAGACAATTTACTTTTCACATACGTTTGCGTACACTAAGTTGATATCGAAAGAATCGATTAACAGAATAGTATTCAGAGGTGCAAATAAAAATTATTAATTTAGGATGCAGTAGAAGAATTTCTTCGCTTATTTTGTCTGTAAAATTATGCCTTTTTTCGACATTTCATTAGCTGAAAATTTGAGAGTTTAATTAATTGATGAATCATCATATCGAATGTCCATCATTAAATATCGTAAGCTTATTCTCAGTGGTCTTATGGGTTTTCAATCATATTGAGCGAGCACATATCAATTGTAATAGAGGAGGAATATTGGTCAGTAATTACAATTCTGTTTACGTCTAATCAATTCGATGGGAAACATCTACGATTTTTCACATTACACTGGCTCGATATGATTTCGAAACTCGAATAATTGGATAAATATTCGATATTCGCCAAATGTAAGAGGAATCAGAGCTTTTGTAATGACGGAAATTTATCGTGAGTATTATTGCGAGGAGCCTCAATTATTAATAAAAATTATGATGGTTTATAAACATTGAAATTTCGAGGATGCTCCTCTCGAGTTACAAAATAATTTTTATCCCGTTCGAAGTGATTTTTCAAAAAATATTGCTGCCCTTGAATGTGTGTGAAAATTATTTTCGAAGCTTAGCAGCCACTGATGATGCGTTGAGCTTATTTCGCTAAAATTTGAAATTGCTGCGAAAATGGTGAATATTTCAGTCCGAATGAACCTTCAATGTGACTCAAAGTAACTGCATGAGCTCGAAGAATCAAATACTCGTCGGAAGCGTTGAGGTGGGAAAAGACTTGAGCCAAAAAAGCGGTTGCAGAAATTTGACTGCAGACTTCAATAAAATATGGGAATGCGTAAGAGAAGCGATGCTTCATTTTCGACCTCCGACATTTCGAAGTATACAGCAGTGAAGTCACTGCCAAATGGCCAAACACGGCTTTGCACGTGTGCTCGCTCTGGAGCACTCCGCAGTCAGCAAAAATCGCTACATTTTTGATCCCCTCCCTTTTCTCTCTTCTCCACGTCTCGCTGTGACAGTGTCGTGTGTAAATTACACGAGAAATGTATCGTAGGATAACTGCGGTGTAAATCAGGACGCCTTTTGGCAGCTCTCCAAAAATTCTGCGGTCCAGTTCTCCTACGCGCGAGTGTCGTCCGTTGAATACAGCATTTTCCCCTTCAGGCTCAAGGAGAGCAACTTCTTTCATGTTTTTCTAGTTGCCCCATTCTTCGTAGGAAGTTTATTCTCGTTTGCTTTCCATTCGAGTCGATTTCAGAACAAATTTAAACTAAATTTCGTTGGATTATCGGGAATTTGGATTCGGGTTCGAGGAAAATTAGTTTGACGGTGAAACGCGAACATAAAAATAAGCTGGGCTCAATCACTCGTGAAAACTTAGTCGTCGGAATGAATTCTTCTTGTTTTTTCTTGCAAAATTGCACACAAATTTGACGATTTGCTTGATCGACGCGAACGAATTGTAACAGTAAATACTGAGATTCGTCACACACTTCGCGTTAAAATCGAAGCCTCTTATTTCGTGGTTTTTTTATCGTTAGAGCTCTCGAAAAACAATTGGCAAGCCCTTACTAAAAAGGGCATGGTAAGGCCATCTAGCAACAACAGTCGGAAGTTTGAAGCCAGAACTGTGGAAGGTTCGTAGATTCGCGTGAAGATGCCGCCACGAAGCGGTCGATCGACGCAGCTAATATTCAGGGTGTGCACACTTGGAATTTCAGCAGGCAACCATCGGAGTCGAATTGAAAACGAAAACTTATGCTTTCGAAATAATGTACGTTCGAATAGTTTTGCAAAACCCATAAACTTGTTAGCAAGTTGATCAAAATATGCGAATTCATTTTCAGCCCCACCGTCAATCTCTCGGAAAGTGTACAGTTTTCAGTAGCCGGCAGTCAAGTTTCGCTCGATTTTCATACTCTTGAAAATAAAATATTCCCTCGTTGTACTCTGATCACGTGAGACGAGAGTGTGGAATACGATATTTTCTCTCATACATTTTCGATACAATAATATTTGTGAAAAAAATATTCGTTGAGATTGAAAGATGTTGGCCTCTGATAAAAATCAATAACCAAGCGATTTTTCACTGTTGAATTTCCTGTTTTGGTTACTCAACGAAATTTTTTCCCATGCCGCGCTGCAATGGGAGAGCGAAGTAAGCTGATCAATAATTCAATCTCGAAATAACTAAAAATTAATTAAATAAAAACAGCAATTTGTACCTTTTCAAAAATAATATCCAAGTGAAACGAATAAAATGGCAGAGTGCACCCATTTTCAAGCAGCTTCAAAAATTCATGTAAAAGTTTTGAATAAAATTTAATTCTTCGAGATTTCTTCATGAAAAAAAGAGATGAGATCAGTGATGAAATAAAATGAGCGATTGTTGAATTGTGCACAAAAATCAAGACTGAAACGAATGAACGACACTCGATATCCAAAGCATTAAACAATTGAACAATTATAATCGCAATTATATTCGAACGAGTCCTCGCATCGCTGTGTATCGGAGTATACACCTGGAACTTTGAACGTTAGAAAATTGCTCACCACGTGCGCTCAACTTTCGAATTATAAGTCGTGCGACGCTGACGAGTTAATCAGATTTATACCCAATTTGAATACATGTTTCGAGGGAAAAACTTTGAAGCCATGAATACGTGGAAGGTTAAATGAATTTTCAAAATATGTGGAACTAAAATGATTCCATTCGTTAGAGAAAATATCACATCAGGATGTGAGAAAGCTGACTCCAATAAACTTTTGTTTCTTTCTTTTTAACACGCACTTAATCAAGTGATGTTCAAAACTTCGTTCTGTGCTTTGAAAGAGCTCGAGAAAGTCTTTTCACTCTTATTATTATCCTCGCTTTTGTACTCTTAATTTATCCTCATCGCTAGAAACCCTTGGAATCTCTATTGAAGCAAATTTCACTGGAGTACACTTTATGACACCGTGGGAACGATAAGATCTCTGAGTAGTAGCATTAAAAACGAAAAAACAAAAAGCTGTTCGACAAAGAAAATCATAGGACTGTAATTATGAAAAAAGTGGTTCAAGGGCCGAGACTTTTGAGGGGTGTCGTTACGGTATGCTGAAGATAATTCCGTAGAAGAAAGCAGCGAGAAAAGGGAAGGGGCAAGAGGGAGAAACAGAGCGGTTGAGAAAGATGGAAGATAGGAGAGCCCGAAAAGCCTCGAGGCAAGAAATTAAGGAGGGATGGATGATTGTTGGGGTGAAGTAAAGGATGCTTATTAAATCCAGAGACGAGGAGAAAAGCCAGCAGGTGTGGGGTATTTGGGTTACATGTGAGGTTTTTAGCGTGCAGTTTAAATGCATAACACGCTTCTGGTAACGTTGCGCCAGAAGGGCATTTTCCATTTCTCGACTGGCTCTGTTCGGGATGAGCGAGAATGGCCGGTGCGCAGAGGCTCGGTTCCGGCATTGAAACGGCAGTCCATTTATTAGCCAGTTTTCAGTGAATGGCAATTTCCATTAGAGAGTTTAAGGCTCGGAGACTGGGATGGTTTCGCGTAGACGAATATTTATTTGCCCGACTGCTACCGCGTCCAACAACTGTACCGTTTTATTCGTGAATAAAAAAGTGATCTCTGGCGCAGCCTTTCTCAGCATATTTATGCGAGCTGCGATAACCGGACCATCCGTTCTCCGCACCCGGACGTTCCTTTTAGTCCTTTAACTCCCTCTTTTCTTTCTTTTTTCATACATTTTTTTGGCCCTGCTCTGCTTTACCAAGGGAGCTTAAAAGCTCATGGGCGATGGGGAAGGAGGGGTTATTGCACGTTTTCATGGATCCAGGCAGCATCCCTTGAGTGTCCGCAACTTCACCCTCGAGGATTCGCCAAAGTCTAGCGAATTTTTAACCCTTTTTCTTTATTTCTAACTTTTTTGCTCTCTGTCGTCTTCAGGTTTTATTTTCCTCTCGTGCCTCTTTCACTCTACTCATCTACCTCCCCCCTCTCCCCTCATTCGTTCTGACCCTCGCGCCACACTTTCCACGTCCTTTTCTCACCGCGCAATATGTCTATGTTCACTTTAACCAGGTCTACTTTCAACGCGAATTTTCCACTCTTTATTTCTTTATATCTCTTCGCTGCCTCGTTCCTTCTTTCTTCGTCATTCTCGCTATGTCATCGTAGTAACAACGTTCCGTAAATCCTCAGGCCACCCATTCTCACCACAACCTTTTACGAGCTAAACCAGCAAACAACGTGACGCGTCTCCAGACCCCAGTTTATTCATCGGATGCTGCTTTTATTTTTCCTTCAATGTCGCACAAACTACAGCACGTCTAGCCACTTTTTCCTGTCACTCACCGGGTTACAAAAAATAATCCTGACCCCAGTGACAATTGTTCTCCATTGTGTTTCTCCCAGTCTTCAAAATCATTCACTCTGCTTATCAGTAATGCAATTTTTCCTCGACGTTTTTTCATCAGTATATTTATCGGGGCAGACACTTTCAAATAATTCATCAATGTATCAGGTCAGCCGAAAAGCAATTTGGAAGTATTCACCGCTTCGATCGATACACCGATGCCAATTGATGATTTCGAAATGATTGGAGTACGAGTTAACAAATCCATGAGAATTGACACAACGCTAGAGCCATGTAATTAATCACAGTCATCGAATAATAATTAGCCATAATAATTACGAGCGGGAGAAAGGACGTATGCGTTGAATAATGACTGCCCGGAGGGTCAGCGAGCGAGGAGAGGAATCAGTCAATACGGTGCAAAGATTTTGGAAATCGTTTGTCGCATTGTCAATTTCCCTAGAAGATTGATGACGGTTATTCGATAAAACGAGAGCCTTAAACTTCATTTTGAAAGTTGTTATTTAACCTGTAATATTATTTATTTTCTTTTCCAATCAACAAAAGACATTTTTCCACAACGCTTGAATAACGCTTGTAAACAACTTCTTTGCAGTCATTTTGGTCTACGGTGTTATTTATTCGCTACTGTGAAAAGCAACTTTTTTACTCCAACTTCACCGATGGCAAGTGCGCCGTTTTTACGATCGGAAATGAGAGAGGACTTTAAGGGAGAAGTGAGGAGAGAAGAGAATAAATGGGAAGTGCTGAATGTCGCGGTTCTCGGGAGGACGATATTCCCCTCCAATCGGTAAATTGTGTATGGCCATAGCTCAGATGCAAAAGGTCCTAAGCGAGGCCAAGCCCGATGCTCGATGCAACGAAGGCTGCGTCCTTTCACTCGTCTGAACAGTCGGGAGAGTATATCTGTAACCACGGGTTAAGTATATCTCCGTACATTTTAGTGCAGCAATCTCCTGAGTGGAGGTACATGCAACATTCATCCCCTTGGCCACAAGGCCGATCTCGTTTTTTTTTTCTTTTTTTTTTTTTTCAATTCCGAACGCGATCGCGTGTGGACTCACGTGGTCACTGACTAAATAACGCTTTTTCCAAGAAGCAGCCTCAAAAAAGGTGAACAAAATGAGTGAATTGCGGATGGAGCTCGTAAAGGTTCGCGGAGATGTACAACTTTATTTCCGTCACCGACATTTTCTTCGCGTTAATTTTACCTCCGTTCCGATGAGCCAACAAACGTTTTCTCATATCCTCACCCGGCGTACTGCCTTCCCGGGGATCCTTGAAACGATCCAACCTACAGTGGACCGAGCGCTCGAAATCGAAGGGAAAAATAAGCACTGCGCCCTCGATGACATCTCACAACGACCCCTTGAGCTCGATTCAACAAAACTCCCCATACAACCACATCAATTTTCGGCTACCTCGTCAACTAATTAAGATCACGAAAGTTCAAGGTTCTTCTAGCTGACGACAAACATAACGAGTGCATGGAAACTACGGTTGGACGATTATATTTAGTATTTGTAGTAGGTAGAGAGAGTATTAGTATCCAGCAGTCAGAGCTTAAGGCTCATCCAATTCAAACTTGCTCGACAGTGATCCTCAACCGACTCCCTAGCACTGGCCCCCTTCCCCTCTCGCGCTCTGTCCGTCTCTATCTTGATCTCTCGTCTATATCCGCATGTATATAATCACAAAGCGCAGGCCATATTCCACATCCCGGAGTTGCTCATCGAGCAATTAGCTAATGCGAACTATGGTTACGGGAATGATAGGGGCTTGTTATATCTCACGCTGGAATGAGAGGAAAACCAAGCGGACATAGAACGTGTATAACACGGAAACGACGACTCCTTTGCTCGTCGCCTCAATTCATATCCGAATTACATACGATATACATAGTAATATGAGTCTAATTAAACGAAAAATAGACTGTTCGCAGATGTAATCAGCGTTTCTCGCCTCGTGCTCATGAATAATACAAGCTCCCTTCACCATTTCGATTTCCATGGGGAGCGAGCGAATCCGATTTCCATCAATTTCATTAATACTTTCGATCAAAAATAATTCCACGCGCATCAAGTATAGTTTCATTATGATGCGCAGGAGACAAATTTATCCTCATCGTTTTCGCGATGTAATTCAATTTCGCTTAGCCCGAATATGAAGCCATCAACGATATTCCAGATATTCGAAACTACAATTTCAACAGAATTCTCATTATGGCTTATCGAGAACTCATTCAAGCCCGCCATCCAAGAATATGTAGAATGAAACCCTTTCAAATGCTCTCCTGCTACTCGATTTATTGAACACAAACGTACACGAATGTACGCATCTCGCCACGTATGAAGCGAAATATAAGGCCAAATGAAGGCATCAACATGCCGATGTTCTAGTACGCCAAACCCAAAACATGTTTCCCGATATGAAATAACAAAACTGCCTTCCTAACTGGAAAAGTGTTATTCAAGCGAAAAATCCAAATATCATTATACCAAAATATCGCGCATTAATTAATCAGCGACTCGAACAATTAGCAAGGATTTTAATATTTCAGGAATCGGACCGTCTAGTCGACCAAACGCTGACAATAATAATTCCTACGATTCGAGAGGCTCTACACTATCGAAAAAAAAAAAAAAAAATAAAAAGAAATAAAATAAAATAAAATACATTCACAACCATTTTTCAATAGTCCAGTGTTAGCGGAAATCGTCAAAGGGGTTGTTTGTACGCAGTACATAGGGGTGCAATAAATAGAGAGCGCGTTATATACACGGAAGTTTTATGCGGGAATATGTTGTGGATGGGGAATGTCACTGACTTAGTTCTATGCAACGTTTGCGTGCGTTGATGTATAAATCATACGCTTGATCAATCGTGGTTCGCGATATCGCCACCGACGACATACTAGTAGGTATTTCCTCCTTTACCTGGCAACGGGTCGCTTGTACCATCGAGTTTAACTATCGATCAAAATGTTTCCTCATATTGTATACGTACGTTGAGAAGACCGGAGCGAAGGAGCCAATGCGGGGCAATGTGAGAGCCTTAAAGAAAATGTGAAAAGGGTGAGCGGCACCGCACTGAGGAGGGTGGAAAAGGAAGAATGTAAAAAAGGAATTTTCAGTCATTTAGAGAAATGGACTAATTCGTGGGATTTTCATACAGTGGCTAGATTCCAATGAAGTAGAGAAATTAATTTTTTTTTAAAAAAGACGATCCATTTTGCCCCAGTTTCATGTGGGTATATAAATTTGAATGCATGAACTATTTGCAGGTCGATTCGACCATGCCACGATGCTATTTCAAATTCTTTATGCACTTTTATCACTCCGGGAACGCTACAATGAACATTTCTTTTTTATGCTGGATGAGAATTTCTCTGTAAACGCGCTAAAGTGAATTCTTCGACGTGGGTTTTGACAGCTGTCGTATAATCGTTAATGGATCGTATCGAAAAGAAAAAATCGATGAAAAATTTTCGATTTGAATGTGAGGAATTTGTTGAGACACACGTGGAAAATAGGAACTTTATATTCACATGGGGGATGTTGAAGGGCCAAACGGTGTGAGAATTTACGAGCCAAGGACAATGCCCTTAGATCTCCTGAGGGTGGTACGTGGGAGAAAGAGGAGGAAGGAAAAGTGAGCGAGTGAGGGGATAGGAAGCCCGGAGTGTCTGTGACCTACCACGCTAGGCACTTAACTCTTGTCTCAATGGGATGTGCTGTCTGACAACGGTGCTAGGATTGCACAATCTCATGCTTTACGTGATTGTAACAACGTTATCACTCCTCACCTCTCCGCGCGTGTGTTTGTCCTTTGTCTACATTGTCACAGCGGCTGGTCAAGGTGACCTCTTCTGACTCTTGAGATCAATTGAATTCTTGTCAATGTGATTCCTCGGACCTTTGATGCGTCAGTTGGTGCTACCGACTGTGTGTAAATAACTCGCCGTTTTCTGTCTCCAAGAGATGAAAGGAGAAATTTTCAGGAACATTCCATATTGACGCACTACGCCGACTCCGTAACATCGACAGATGAAAAGACTTTCAGATTTTTACTGACTCTCTTCCTCCATGAAGATGGTTTGAAAAAGATATTTGAAACCTGGCGTTTCAGAGAATATTCTGAGAGTAAAGAGAGCATCGTGCTCGCTTTTTCAGCTGTTGGGCTTCAGCCCCTGCTGTAGCTTTTGAAAAATGTCCATGTTTCTGTAGCCTAGAAAATCCATTGGGTATGGCAGACCTACAGGAAAATGTATTTGCCTGTATTAGATTTTAACCTTTCGTCATCGTTTAGCACCATAACGAATGAGAGTCTTCCACATAGGTCTGAAAAGAATAGTGAAAACTGGAAGAATTGTGTTCGAATCGATAGAAAATGTTGGCTCTCTTTTCATCGGATCGTTCGATGTTCCTGGTAAAATGGAAGGTTACTCGTTGGGTACATAAGTGCAGCAGGGCTTACATAATGATGAACCGGATGCCCTTCGACCTCAGCCGGAAATCCATGGCATGTACAGCCAATGTGTTACTCGTGACCGCGTACGTTTAGGAAGCTACTAATTCTGGAGCATTTCGAAGAAGATGAAGAGGAGGAGGAGGAGGAGAGACGGGGTCAAGGCGGAAGGGGGCGGCGAAATCCTCTGGCTAAGTATAGATGTATAACGTTCAGGTATTTCTTGCTACGCCGATAAAGCACATAGAGTACGGTCAGTGCACGTGGTCGCTGTCAGATAGATCGTGGCTTCCATATTAAGCAGCTTCACCAACGAGCACGTTCAGTCCGACGGAATGGCGCAGATACTCGGCAAAGAAATTGATTTCCAGCATGAACCAAATGGTCCGTTCGATCATCATTCCGGCGGGTGTTTCATTGCATTTTGTCTAGAAAAACTTGATGAATTACTTGGGATCATCATTGATTACTGTCACTCTTGAAACATTTGCTGTCCGACTTGCTCTGACGTTTGGCTTCGTGCTGGTTATCCGGGGATTAAATCCGCAAGTTTAGTTCATATTACCGGACAAATTTCCCGTTTCGAATACGAACGTTGTAGCGATGTAATTGTATGTATGTGTATATACACGTATAACCCAATGCACGTTCTTCGAACATAGATTGAAATTGGGGAGCAAAACTTCGACCGGTTTCACAAACTTAGTGCTCCGCGCCGTACATTCATCGGTTTGTAAAGCAGCCCCATCGGGGACGCAGTTCCAAAAGCTTTGCAAGGGGCTGCTTGTCCCTTCCTTAATCGAATATGGCTGTGTACACGAGAGAGAATGTTGCCCTGGCCGTGCGGGTCTCGTGGTTTTCCTGCTCCTAGGCTTGCTACGTCTTGTTCCTCGCTACGTCTTGTCTTCGCAACCACTTTGCCACTAGTACAAATGTCGTTCTTTAGACCACACGCCTCTCGCCTATCAACGATTTAGCCCTTAACTCCCTTGGGTATGGGTGCACCTTAAAGATGTGGCAAAACACAAACTCTAGCTCATCTTTGTAATTTAATATTTCAAGATCTTCTGGTGTTTGCCGTGGTTACCATTGCTGAGGTTTCTTTCAGTTGGATTTTTGTAATGCGAACTCGAAGCATTTTCTCATCAGGTGCAAATGTTTATCTCAGTGCTTAATCATTTACAAGTGACATAGCGTCCCCTCGACTACTGAAATATGTGGAAGCTTCGTGTGACAGCAAAATAAACGAATATTCCTCTTGGCGAAGAAGTGCCAGAGAATATTCGGATTCATAAGCTATAAAATTCAATGATAAATATAAATAAAATTCCAGATAGATAAGTATCTTTCTGAATAATCCAAGCTGAATAATATTTCGTATCTATGGAAAGCCAACGGAGGTCTCCTGCTCGACTGGCTTTCTATGCATCCAAGCCTTTCAGAGAAATAAATTGTAAAATCGATTCTCAACATTCACGAATTCGTGAGGTATCACGAAGGTGGGAGAAGTGCAGCGGAAGGGGCGCACAGAAGAGGCTATGGAAGAAAGCAAGGAATTGAATAAATCTCTGAATCGAGGGATTGTCCGTGACGGCGAGGAAAATTGCACGAAGCCTCTTTTTTGAATATATATACGCACGCTCATATATAGAGAGAGGGAGAGTCTTGAAGAATGCAAACCGTAAATACGCAAAAAACTACAAATAAAAGAATAGAAAAGCCTCTGATAAGAGCTTGGTCGATCGAACCAATTTCTCGAAATAATTACTACTCAGCTTCGTAATTGTTACACAAAGAAAATAAATACAATATTCAAGTGCCACAATTGAATATTCTAAACAAAAATTCGTTCATAAAGTCTATCAACAAATTCTTCAACGAGTTAGTTGTTAAAATGAACCCCTTTTGGTTCAAGGAAATGTATGATTTCTAAAAGGCAATAGGAATTTGATTAGGATTCAGGGATTAAGTTGAAAAATATTATGATAATTGATTCGGGGTAAGATTGACCCCACACGAGAAGAGAATTTTGACGAGACTCGTGTGAAACGATGATGTACTGTGTATCGCTCCAGTTTGAGAATTCGAGAATTGATTGATGAAGCATAACTATAAAATCGCGAGGCTATCGATATATGATAGTTTTTAAGGAGCGAACTTCATTGAATTAGAGAAGAAGCACCAGTGGGCAATCGAATAGAGCACAGAGATTATCGCACACAAATACAATATGATTACTCCAATAAACGTGCAAATTATAAAGAAACGTTAAGTTTTGTTAGATCACCCGACGAAATCTTGATTAACTGTAATTCAAGTGAAGGAAAAAATGTGATCCACTAAATCATCTCCATCCCTCGGTCTTTTGATCACACAGATGTAAATTTCGTCACGTTAAGAAATCTTCTTGTTCTTTGCCAACTCAAATACAATTTTAAGGGTGAAGACGTAATTATAACTCAAAATATCGATATCAGATAAACTGTTTGAATATCCCAATGATGCGCAAACTACGTAATTTTTCATCGTTCGTCAGAATACAACTGTCTCCAAGTAAACAAACGTCATTACTTCATTTGTTTCTTTTATTCTCTTTTATATCCACTTTTATACTCAATTCAAAGAATTAACCATTTATCAAACAAGTTTCTTTATTTTATAACATCTTTCAAACATTACTCGACAATTGCTTCTTTCCAGCAGTACTCCCAGTCCCTCCAGTACAAAAATCCTGAGAAAAGAATCCGACAAAAAATAAGATTGGAAAATCATCACTCGGACGGTCCGAAGGTAACTGAAGACGCTATGAGATGCGGTAACTCTAAAACCGTTACTTTCAGTGGAAGCCCCCCCGATAGGCGCACTAGACCCAACTCAAATAGTTTCCTTTTCCTGTTGCTCCTATTATTGCTGTCGTCGTGCACACTGTTAGGTTTTACTGTTGTTGTGATTGTCGAGTTTCCTATCACCAAGTCTCGCTACCGTCTTCCGTTTTAGGTTTCGAGGGGGAAAGTGCTTCGATGATTTCCAAATGAATATCCAACCCGATGTCTTGCACACTGTTACTGCCAACGATCCCACACTCTTAGGGAATGAGTATATAAACATATATTTTTGGGCTCGCAACCTTCATTGTTGTGCACATATTTGTCTAAATCCTCAAATACAAAACCCATATTTACCCAGGCATCAATGTTTGTTGACCATATACGAACTCCTCACAACGTGCGCATCCGATCCATGCAGTTTGATAACGTCGTTATCAATCCTGTGACATTCGTTGAGCTTTATCGAAACCGCAACGCATCGAATCGCACGTAACCAGCAGAGCGACATAACTATGGGCCAAATGCTTGCATCACGTTTCGCTAGAATCGGTTTGTATACTAACAAACGGAAATGGAAGCAACGCACGCTAAAGTTAACTTGGCAATTTAATCAAAAGCGTTTCTCGATTATCAGCCGATAAATCACGGTGGTTCGAATCGATGGATTTACCACTGAGAGTAAGTTTTATGAGTAACCTTTGGAACGAGTGCTTTTAATTTGAATTGTTCACTCATCCAAGCCTTTTCCAATGTGTTTTAATTAAGTACGAGCGCGCACACTCGAGAATGTCAGTGCTTCAAATTGATTGCGCGAAAAGTTATGGGGGGAAGTGGAATTACTTTTATTTTTTATATTTTTCATGTAATCACTTCTCAACGTCACGCGAATCCCATTTTTTATTCGACATTGTGCCACGTGATTTCGAGCATTAAACAACTTCAAACTTGTATGGTAAAGCAACTAACAATAAGTTGGACGATATTGAAATTCTTGAAAATCGTTAGATGGGATATCCTCCAGGAGAAAAGTGCTACACGAGGATAGAGAGTTACTACAATGGCGAAGGTAAAATATGACTTGCTTGGAAAGGATCACGATAGCCGTGCTCCTCGTCGTATGTTTTCACCAACAGTTCCTCGTGCACACTTCAGCCACGTATGCGCGGCTTCCACGTAGTTATATGCATACGTGTGTCTTCAAATACAGTTATCGTTGGAGTAAACATTTTCATCTCCTTTAAAATTTCACGGGACTGTACGTCGCGAGTGACACGAGTCAAAGTCCATGGCAGGTTTTGCTTTATATACTGTTCAACGAGAGTCTACGTGAACTCCCTCGTGCACAGCGAAAGCCCTTCAAGCTCTCTCTTTACCTAGACCTGCTTCAGTACTTTTGCCCCGATTGCTCGACGTCCCGTGATCATCGTACTACCCACTAGAAAGTACACCGTTGAAAAAGAAAAAAAAATACACAAACTCGACGAGTTATCCAATCACGATTTCTACTAAGAATCGTTTCTGAGCAACTTCCGGGTTTCTAGCAGTTGGTGAATAATTTCCCTAGACCTAAAAGAACTTTATTCCGTTGACAGGGATTTTTAGTCAGCGTCCCACGTGAAACATTTATTTATCGATCGAGCATGCAGCAATCATGAGTCCCTTTCGTAAACGTATGAATCAAGTGCTTGTTGGTGACGTTGATAGTCGCAGTCGATTGACGATTGAAGTCATCATCAAATTTTAGTGATCGAACGTTTTCGATCAATTTTCAACTGCCGAGAACAACAATAAAATCATGGAACCCGTTTCTACAATCGTAACTGCGTAGGGTGCATTGAGTTAATTTTTTATTTGAACACTCGAGAATGTGTTTGAGAAACGAAACCTTGAGGCAAACCGATTCGCACCATTGGCTTATCTCGCTGCACAGTGACTGGAGTAATGGTTCCTGGAGATGGAGAGTTGCTCTTGGACAAAAACTCCTGGCAAATTCCCAACCTCTCGACGATTCATCTCGCGATAAAAAAGACCCCCGCAGTTTCCACGCTCCATATTGCAATGGCGACATCTAAATTATTTGTTGCTATGTTGCTCGTAGAAAGGCAAGGCAGAAAGATCCTGAGACTTTAGAGCCTCACGATCGTCTGTGGTATTGATATAACGAGCCTCATTAATCATTACGTTGGAAAAGAATTATTTCTCTGAACGATATTACGAGTGGCACTAGAAGATCTCCAAACTGTTTACGTGACTTTAATTAATACTGAATTGCCATGCTTTCGCAAACACCTGGCTCTTCCTCCACCTTCATCGCCTCCGCCTTCCACTAACGACCAGCTTTTCCTGGTCTTTGGATTTCTTGGAATAATATCCTTGTAATATCGCATTGGAATCGTGCTGATCCGCCATTCACTGGTTCTACATTTTTCTTCCTTGGAACCACGAATTTACGACACTTTGTTTCCTTATTGTATTTTCATTGGGGGTTCCTGGCCATATTTGCAAGCTGATCCTTTTCCCATACCAACGAAAAATGTTCCATTATAAAGAGCCTCTAATGCCACTCGTAAAGCTATCAGCTGCCAATTTCTACATCGGTGCTTCCAACAAATTTTGTTCCCTGCTGAATAATCACAGAGTAAGGAAAGTTCTAGTAAAATGAAACTGTAATTTATGCTCTCCATCGAAGCAGCGACTCGGTGGAGGAAAAAATGTTGGGTAAAAGTTCAACTTTATTCCAGTTACAAAAATCGATGAGGAGTCCAAGAACTCATTTCAAGATTCGACCTTCCATTCGATTCCCTCGGTGAGTCGTCCGTGATTGGCCGGTGCACCATACAAATCTGTCACAGTAGATTTTCGTTTCGGCTTTGAAGCAGGGTTCAATGAGAAGCGATCTGAGTTCAGCAAGTTCCTGCTGTATATCTGACCATAGTTCAGTGATATAATCGGTGAACGCGCGGCGGCAAAATCCGATATTTCATTTCACTATCGCTATCGAAAAGAAGTAAAATCACTGGAGACTTTATTGGTCGATTGGTTGAGAGGAGCGGCAAAACTTTCCCATCCTGCTCTCGTCTGCTCAGTCCGCTATCATTCATGCACTTTGCTTCCTCAAGGATATCGGACTTTTCAACATCTTCGTTTCTTCCGCCTCAATGAAAATCATACTCTTGGTAACTGTTGCGACTCACTGCATCCATTTCACTGCCGTCACTTTAAGAATCTTTTGATTTAAACTATTTCAACTTTCGAAACGCTTTTTCTTCTTCTTTATTCTTCCATTTTTGTTAAATCTCGCACTCGTTACTCGCCGAGTGAGATATTTGAAGCTTCTCAACCTTCCGTTTAGCCCCAATGAAATCCACCATTTCTGGTTGAACTCTGATTTATTTGTAAATTTGAGAAATCCATCGCAATCCCAGAAACTTTCTCGCTTGCTCATTTCTCATCTAGTTATCTGCGATCTTATCGCGATACCAACATTCGAATCGCCCTGACGAGAGACCCTCAACGTTTCGCCGAGTTACTTTAATGTCTTCCTTTACAGCTCTTGAAATTGAAATTTAATACGACACCGTGATTGGATACTACGAGTACGTGGTTGAGGAAGGAGCGTATGCGGTGAATTTCAACGAGGTTAGAACAGATCAGGGAAAGAGAGTCTCGAGTATACGGTGCTTATCCAGAGGGTGCGAAGGTCGTTAAATGCAAGGATTCCCAGCCTCAAAATTTCTCGAAGATGGTCTATTGTTTGATCGTGTTAGATCGCTGCTGAATCCCTTGGATTTTCCCTTTTATAGTTGTATTTGAGGGAGAATGGAATCCTGGAGGATCACACTCTGAATACGATAGCATTTCATCGTGCTCCCACGCTTTGTCGTTAGTTTCGATGCTTCGAACATGGTGTTTACGGGCCCAAATAAACCACAGAAAATCATCGTCGATCGTCATGATTTTTGGACACGAATTCGCAGGCTTCACGATTCAATTGCTTAGGAGCCTGAAATATGGCAAAGCAAAATGTGAACTATTTTAGGAAGTCAAGAGAGAAGACTGCAAATTGTTTAACCTTTAAATTCTTTGGTGTTATTGGCAATTCTATCGCTGGGATTTTACCTCAGGCAATATCACCTCTTATCAATACACCGGAGGTACAGATTCGTATATCTTATTCTCACAAGCGTAGAAGTACGGTGCGCAGGAGTGGAGAACCGGCTAGTAAAGCCAGCGCGATCACCTTCTTCGACAACGATGATCGTATCGTATCGTATCGTGTGTGCTCGACGAAACGAGTGTGCGAGGTAGAATCGATTTCTCGAAATCGTTTGAGCACGAGGAAGCAGAGAGGTTCTTTTGCTTTGCAACTGCTGCTTGCTTCGCAGTAAAATGTTTCGTTACGAGAGGACGCGCGAAATATCCGCAAGTTTTTTTCTCTCTCTCTCTCTCTCTCTCGCTCTCTTCCCGGATCGGCGACGTCTCCCATCCCCCCGCAGTTGGCACGACTCGGAGGGAACGAGTTGTACGAATGTCCGCGCGTTCAATCAGACCACGGCCATGCACCCGACAATTGGCTATTTGTAAGCGATTGAAATGAATTTTCGTCCGAAATAATTTTCCGACTCCCTGCCCTATAACATCATTTATTCGTTTTCCGTATACGCTCTTTCTCCGGATTCGACAATGGAAGAAAAAAAATAATAATTTAACATTGAAAAGATAGCTTTGAAGCTCTCATTCAATGTTCGAATGAAATAGTGCTTTCGACCGAAGAAATTAATGAGACAAATTGACGCGGAATCAATTGCTGGTATTTTTACGGCTCCTCGATCGTATTCATTCTGGAATAAATTTCCACGCATCCGAAGAGCGACGAATCGGACGAGCGAGAGGCAAGTACGTCGAGGATAATGCTGGACTTTGCGCGACGATTGAAAATTTATACTTTGCTACCTCGACATCCAGGTTAGCTCTGAATAGCTTCCTCCTCGTGCACATTTTAACAGCTCCAACGTGTCAATTTGTACCAGAAAAATCTTCTATAATTCGAACATCTCCATCCATGACCGAACAAGTGCTCAATGATTCACTTACCATCGACCTGATGCGGAGCGTAGATGTTCAGGTACAGACAATCCTCGCTCTGGTTCCTTAAATAAGGCAACAGTTTCTCCAAATACTCGTGACGTCCGGGCTCCACTTCGAGCCTGAGATCGGGCAGGTTCTGAGGACACACGGGGGCAAATTCCTCCGCTCTCCTGACATATCGCCATGGTCGTGGTGATTTGGGTGGCGAGAAGCGGAGAGAATCAACCGGGGGTTCGGCGTACGGAACACCTGAAACAAAGAGAATGGAAATGAGTTTTTTCCCAGCCCTTCTCGTCCTTTTTTTGCTCTCACAAGCGGGAAGTCTCGCTGACTGATAAATATGTGCCTGTTTTTCTTCATAGAACGAAAACACTAAGATTCAGCAGTATTTTTGAGTCCGTAGGGTTCTGACAGGGTAGAGAAAAAGCGGGAAAACTGGTGAAAGGACGGAGAGCGTGTTGAGCTTCTTCGGGTTTTTTATCTTTCATTAATCCAACAAGCTTCAAAGCGAAGAGGGAGAGAGCGCAGGGAAAGGAGAAATTGGAAAAAGAACAAGGGAATATGTTAAGGTATTTTTTGGAGACCGCATGGAACTCTCGAGTCGAATGCACACAGTTTTCAAGCACGCAGCGCAGATGTGCAAGAGAAGCGCGCATGGAATAAAGCCCCATCGAAAATTGACTCCGAAAATAGAATTACGCGTTCACTGTACATCCAATAGAAACGCTCTTGGACTGCATGCGAAACCTCGTACGAATCTTCCTCCTTCTCCTTTCCCTCTCCCCCTCGCAGTCTCTCTGTTATGGCTCGGAGATACGTGCCATCGCATGCAGCGCTCCAATGTGTGCTTACTTTTTGTAGACACCGAAAAGCGAATAACACGTGCGGGCTTGCACCACCCCATCATCGCATCAACCACCTCACCCCACTTTACAAAACACGCCAGAAAACACTTCGCCTGCCCCCCCCCCCCCCCCCCCCCCGCCCCGCGCCCGCTCCCTTCGCTACGCAGATCACGAAAGCTCTCTTTTACGTTTTTCGTGAGGGGATAGAAATCCTCTAAGAATGGAGGAATTCACGGTGAGCGAAAAGTCGTGGAAAAAAAACTCTGAAGAATAGGTCCTAAAGCAAAGGACCGGAGTATCGTTGGACGGCGATCTTTGAACTCGATCGTTTTTCCCTACCTTCCTCTCCCACTCCAGCCCCTGCTCGTATCCGAAAGCGCTCAACTAACTCGACATCGTAGCTTACGATATTAAGTCTATATATACGTTCGTTAACGTTTTTTTCTACTCCTCTTTCTCCTTTTCTCAGTTTTTCTTCTGGCACTTCTCCAGAAATCTTTGAAACGGTGTGCCCCCTGCAGAAATCTCGTAAAGCACTAGCCGCTTTCACGCGTGTGCGTTGAACCCTGCCTCTGTGCCGTGTGTGTTTCGCCGCGCAAATTTTGTTTGACATCGAGGTCACATGATCCACTGATCTCGGATCTCATATAAAACGGACCGGAAGTTTTGAGCATTCGAAACCTTTTTTCTCGACAAAATTTCGCATTTTTGAGAATGACTTTTTTCGAAATTATTGCTTTTATATTTACACTCATTCAGAGAGCTCTATTTTCGTATATTTTCGGAGCAAAATCTTCCCAATTTCCGGAACGTTTTTTCAGTCTTCATTCAAGACTAAAAATACTGAAATATCTATACCAGAATCCTTTTCTCGCTCTATCTTCCCCTGGAATCGTCCCACTAACGCTTCTCTTTACCGATATTCTAAAACGTAGCAAACCTTTGATTATTTTATTCAAGATTATTGAACGAAATAAAAATTCAATGAGATAAAATTGTCATTTGATCGCGAGACAACGACCCAAACGACGATTGCTAAAATATCAGTTTTTCGAACTTTCGAACTCCGTGAAAGCCCGATCCACCGCAACGGTTTTTCTAGCTATAAATACAGCGCATCGTGCAGAGCATGCGAGCGAAGGTTAGTCATGACTCACCGAGGAATACGTCGACCAGCTGCAAACGTTGGTTTGTCGTAGGTTTTCTGACCATACCGCGTAGTTTGCCCTCCTTGACTTCTACTTCCTTTGTCATGATGCCATCGTCCCAGTCCTGCTGGCGAGGGCCGCTCCTCTGATGCCCAAACTGATTATAGGGACCGTAAAAATCTCGATGTTCGGTAAGTATTTGGGTGCACGCTAATAAAACGATTCCCACTAGCTCGAGTCTCAACATTTTGGACATTTGCTCCTTAACTTCGTAACCGACACTTTTGCGCTCGATGCTGTATTATTTTGACATATAGTTTCCTCAAGCATCCAAGAGCCTGTGAAATACTCGTGAATCGTTTTGCTCCCGGTAATAATATTCAATTAGTACAGTCGCACTGTTTCACTTGAATATTTAATTAAAATTTCCTCGCGCCTTTAGAAAGCCCCACCGTGTTTATATTTTTGTTCTCACATAATCCAATGTCACTCGTTGTTGGCACCGGCTAAATTCAACTTCCGTTCTGTTCACTATTATACATTATTTTTTTCACCCTGTGCTTTTCCTCGTTCTCGCTGGCACTCGTAGCGCAATAAAAAACTTTTCTCGACACCTGGGTGGTCCATGTTTTCCCAACCTCTGCGTAGCTCTTTATAATACTTTCGCTCTTGATACCCACGTTTTCAGGAAGAAAGCAAAAGATTCAAAGAAGTGGAGACGTGCAAGTGAAAAGCGGGCATCAAAACATATATAAACCGCGATGAAATACAGTGCGCTCCGCATAGCCACGGAACAGGCAGAAAGAGAAAGACAGAACGAAAGTCAGGAGAAAGGGGGACACGAGAGGAAAAGAAAAAAAACGAAAACCGTATAATACGAGTGAGAAAACCGCAGGCCTTGCGAAGACGCTCGACGAACGTGTCCTCAGCGTCTTAGATATTTTTAGAACCCCCGATGCCCCGTAGCGAACAAGGGTGAACGAGCGCATTAGTGTGATGTATGCAGGCCTTTCTATATATACAGACAAACGTGCATCTATGGACATTGGTACTGTGACAACAATGACATTTGGAAAAATCGTAACGAAAACCGTAAATTCATCGATCAGAAAGGTAAAAACTAAAAAAATAATTGAAAAGTTGTATATCCAGTTGAAAAATCAACGATAAAGTTTCATTTCGGATTTATTTTTATCGAGTTTTTGGTAAGCATGAAAATCAGTGGTGAAGCTTTGTAGATTAAAAATTATAGGGACATGTAAACAATGGATTTATTCATGGATTGCTTAGCTTCTAAAGAATAACGAAAATAGGAAGTTAGACTATGCCAAATACGACATGAAATTCGTTGAAACATTCAGCCTGTTGGTGCGTGTTGTGTGGCAGAGTTCGAATACGTCTGTAATGTGACAGCATCAGCTGCACTCGACGACTAAAACGACACAGACGAGGGGTTAGCCAGGTCCCAAGGGAAAACAAGTTCGATGCAGTTACAAACCAGGCATACAGTGAATATTATATCCAGCCGGAAGAAAGTTTGTTTCGTACAGTTTGCAGAAAGTGCTAATACACTTTCGACGAAGCGATGAACTCGAGGAAAGTTTCAAACAAAATATACGTTTACTTTAAGTTATTATGTTCTTCTGAGACTCAAAGCCGATCGAACTTGGTGATGAAAAATGTACGAGGATATGCATGTAATTAGATGCTCCGTTTATTAATTGGCAATTATCATAAGAGCATGCTCGCATCGCGTGGAGTTTTCGATAATCCAAATCTTCCAACTCGAACTCAAGTTTCCGAATATTTTTCATCGGATAATATCGTCCGGTTTTTTCCAGCACCAATCAAAGCCTGAGACCGTTCAGTGAATTCTTTTCCGCACAATACGCGTAACGTTATTTTTCTTCTTTAAAGGTTTCTTTATTACTGCCAAGCCTCAAGTACTCGGTGTGAGATAATGGACTCTTGCGGCTGCATACTTTATCGATTAACCCGGCTAAGGAAGAAGATAGAAAGAGAGCACGCGAGATGGCCAAGTGGAGTGCAGAAAATTTAAAGACTCTTTAAAGAGAGCTCGGCGAAGACAGAACATGGTACAAAAAGATGGAGTTGAATTGTGGAAAATACAAAAAAAACATAATTGGATTCTCCTCCCAAAAAATTGGCGAGATGGAAAGCCGATAACGAGGACTCGTGCACAAATTACATTCCTACCATGTTTCTTCAGACAATTTCTTCATTTTATTACTCGTAATCCATTCGTCCGAAATTCACTGTCCGAAACAACAAGTGGGGAGGTAGAATCACATGACGGGATTAAGAGAAACCGCACTTATGAGCAATTCGTATTAAAAGTCAGGGCAGCGACCTCGTTCGTTATCTCGCGGTTCTCTTCACTGGGAAAATATAAAAAACATTTCGTTCGTTTTCGGCACGGTAAATGTCGTTTTCGATGTAGCCGTGAGTACGGACTACCCGCGGACTGATGGCGTCGCCGAGAGGACGCCGAAGGCAGATGAACAGCGGAAAAGTGTTTGTGTGCGTGTATATGAAAGACCAAAATCTAAAATTAAATCGAGAAACGATGGCGGGAGGGAGAGAGACAGCGAGTCAGAAGCTACGCGTCGCGTTTACGTCGCTGAAACTCTCAACGCATTGCCGGATGAAGAATGAGAGCTTTGGAGGGGATTCCTTGCTCTAAACACGACGAGATCGACTGATGTCGATGTGGGCTTTCAATTTTAGTGAATTTCTTATCGAGAAGACTGTACAAATATTTATTTTCCCGAAATAAATGTCGTGGGTCTTGTCTATCTCCAAAAATAAAGTTGACCCACAGTGCTCAACGAGCCTGCTCAAACCGCGAAGTTATTTTGGCTGTCGAAGTCGAAATCATCATTTATTTTCGGATTTACGCGTCCGCATTTTTTTTGAACTCTAATGAATATTAATGCGAGTCCAGGTCCCGAGGAACACGATTGTGCAAATTTTTCATTATTCTGAAGGTAACAGCCTGCCCCCTTAATCGTCTGAAAGTAAAAACTCCTCGAATCGGATCTCATAAATTTTTCTATCCTCCCATGCCTACATCCCAACACAAATTGGCATCGACATAGGTACTCCAACACCGGATGCTTATTATACTCGAAATACGAAATCGTGCTACTGTCGATCAGCGCACGAGCCTATCGATCCCACCAAGCTCACCCCAAAATCGCTGACGGGACATCACGCCACTGGTCGCTCGAGAACATTCGAGAGCCAATTAATTAGAGAAAGGGGGATATCGATAGGGTGTAGACCAAATTACCGAGTGATTAAAAGTCACGACCTGCTCGAATCCAACCGCTCCTACGACGTGGTTCGGAGCGATCGGTCTCCAGAAAACCATAGTCAAGCTTTTTATAATCGAAATCACATGAATGTATTTCAAAATATTGAGCTGAAATTCGACTCAAACGTCAGCCATAATACAAAAATTACTCATTTCTGCAGTCATTATTTTCCACGTGGCAGTCTTTGTGCATAGAAAATAGGAGAAGAAACTATCAAGCAAAAATTTTATGTTATCTCCAAGTAGAGGTTCAATCCCCCATAAAAACTTCGTGCTGTGCTACGTCGGAGGAAAACTTCAGTGCTCGTGGCCTTAATATGAATTTTTAAAAAGGGCTTGCATCTCAACCATGCAATGCCAGTGGGCATGAAACATGCAAAATCTTACTGATACTTTGGTAAAGATTTTGCCAATTTGGAAGAAAAAGATCAGAATGCTCTTCCTACGAATCTGGACTTGATAGCATTTAAGGCCGGGGACACATGTACATAGTTTAAATATCTTCTTGAAAATGTGATGTTCGAAAGAGAGTCATATTTCAAGGACGATGGAGTCGAATTTATTGAAATATGTTAGAAAAAAAGGTTTTTTCACATACTATAATTATTCGGAATTTTGCTATCACTCGATTTTCATTCGAACGATTCAAATCATTTTGCGCTTTCAGTATACAATGAAGGTTTCGCAATTTGCTGAAGATCAAATATCAATGGAGAATAGAAAAGAATGAGATTGAGGGTATATGAATGGTCGGGAATCAGAGCGGAGAGCGTCATTGAAAAACTTTAGTGTTAAGAATGAAAAGGTAGGACTGTAGAATTTTCATAATTTATGTATTCAAGACTCGAGGGGTTAGGTCATCCTTTTGTCATTCTTATCACAGAGGAGGGCTCAACGATATGCTGCGATAGAAAAAGTGAGTTTCTCTATAGAAGGAAAGTTTCGTTCCACATCCACACTTCTCCATTTACCTGAGGTACGCGATTGTCCACGTGCAAGTAGATAAGAATATTTTTCGTTTCCACGTCTGCTCGTCTCGCGTTCGGTCTGCTTGTCTGGAACTTGTCATATTGCGTTGAACCCGTGCACAGAGAGAATCGCTCTTGTCTCGTCGTCGAATAAGCAGGCTCGTATTTCCTCAAGAGTCGAGAAAGAGTGAAGGCGAGTTTGAAGAAATGCTTCGGTGATACAACCTCGAATGCGTATAGCGAAGAGTGGTCCTTACAGAATTCTGCTTTCGGTAGAGAATTTAATGGAAAGACATAGTGAAGATAAGAAGAGAGAATCGAGATAAAAACAATTGCGTACGATTCTACTCTTGGTAAGGCGAATTGGCGAAGTATGGGTTTGTGTGCTAGGGAGAAACAGAGAGAATATGAGGGACAACGAGACGTTGAAAAATACGAGAAAAGCAACGAGACGAGATATAGATTTTCGGAGTAACGAGCATCCATACATCCTCTTGATGCCCGTGAGTCCTCCGGGCGGTGGAGCAAATGCTTCGCACACCAGAGAGAAAGAGAATAGATAAGAGTAAATAGAGTACATGACAGAGAGGGGGAGAGACGAGGAGAAAGAGAGAGATGAAAAGTTTCTGGCTGTCGAGACCGAAAAAATAAGAGCAGCCATCGAAAAATGAAGGGGAAGATGCGCGAGCAAGAAACGCTACGAATGAAAATGCCAGTTGGGAGTTGGAGAAGGAGAAATTGAGTAACGAGAGAGAAGAGTCGTGAACGCGAGAACGGAAATGTACGAGGGAGAAAGAAAACGTTGCCAATATTCTGTCTGACGTTTACTCGCTTTATCTACTTCATGCTATTCACTTTTTCTTCTTCTTCAGCTTTCTCATTTTTCTCGTTGCACGATGTTTTCGTCACATATAACACGTTTCTGCTTCGATCCACGACTCTGAATGCCTCATCCTTCTCAGCGCCGAACTTCGCTCTGACATTCGGAAAAAATAAAAAATTTTATTATTCGTAGTCGAACGTAGATTCGAGTACACTTCGGATATTTTTTCTACTGATTTGCTAATTCAGTTCTATCCTCGGTGCTGTAATTGAGATGTGAAAATGCCATTGGATCCACGCACCGATACGAAGTCCCGTTCTCAAGAGTACAATTTTCGTAACCAGTCGCAGCTACGAAGCACCTAATGTATGCTCTAAAAGTTTCGAGAAGAACGAAAATAAGTAAGATGGAAATCCTCTTAAGTCGGATGCACTCGATATCAAAGTACTTTTTATCCTCGATCTTTCTTTCTCTCAATCCCTCCATCTTTTTTCTTGTACGATGAAAAATTTTCTCAATACAAATACAGCGACATATCGATCGTACTCTCACGAGGTACTTACACGAGAAAAAGCTCGCAAGACGTTATTACAGACTTGACTTGAAAGAATAATGATCCTTTCACGTACTACGATGCACGAACAAAGCTATACTTCATTTGCTACCGAAGCTAAGTAGGCCAATTTACGTAGAGCTCAGCTTCCATCATCAGACCCGTTATCAATAAAAATAGTTTTTCTTTGTGCAAAAAATACTCTCTACAAACGGTGAAACGGTCTTTTATCGTGAAAACGAAAGTATCGAGTTCTCGAGATCGCGTACAACCCATTATAAATCGACAATAATATCAATTTTCGTAATTACGTGAATACCTTAATTAAAACATTCTATAAACAGGGTGTCTTTGCTAGAACGACCGACATAATAGCGGTAATGAAAAGTCTCGTAAAGTCGGCCAACGTGCGATGAAACTGCGTTCGGACGTAATACCAGGTCGACTTTCACAAACGAACTTTCGACGGAAATTTCATTCAATTAAGGTATATCAGCAGCACCAGCCACCAATAGCGACATGAAGATTCATCTTTTTTTATTCCTCTCAGCTGTATTTTTATAGTTCGTCCCTCCATGTTTTCTGCTCTCGGTCGAAGTTATTAATTTTCAAGAGATTTGTTTGAGAGAGAGAAAAATTTTTGGTGGAAAGTCCAAACAAAAAGTCAAGAACGTATTGTTATTTTTTGACAAGTTTCCATTGATGTTCTTATCCCTTGTCTCCGGTTCTCCCTTCTGCTTTCTCTGCTTTCTCTTTTTTCCTTCCCACTCGAGAACAACCTTGTATCCCCTTGCTTGTTCTTTTACGCGGATATCTTTTTTGTTTTTCTTAAAGCCCAGTCACTTTGTTCAAAGTCGTCTCGTTATAAAAGCGTCGATCGTTCAGTTTGGTCGCAAAGTTTTAATCGGCCATGCCTCCTGGGCTTCCGGAGGGCTTTTAAAGCCTCTTAACATCCTGCCAGTTTTCATTTGTGTCAGCCTTCTGACTGCCAGCCTTCGCTTTCTTCTCGCGTTTCTTCGTACACTCCAAAGACTCTTGCCCTTTGCAAGAGCACGCGTATACCTATGTATTTTCGTCTTTTGCACCCTCTCACCTTGTTTCACCGGCCGGAGCGATCGTTTTTTTTCACACTCTCTCTCCCTTTTCCTCTCCTCTCGTTCCGGGTTCCCATTCTCAGCCCTCCATCCGTCCAAGGTTTCCTTGCTACGGCCAATTTCCTTCGGCAAACGACAGGCTCGTTTTTCTCTTCCCAATCCTCGTTGTTACTCTCCCCGACACTGTGCTTTATTTTCTACAGACAGAAACGGAAGAAGTACGAATATTTATGGAATTTTTTCCTCCCCAACGAACAGCAAGAACGAGCCCTCGTCGAAAATCCAACTTAACAAACATCATCAAGCAACGAAGAAGAAAAAATAACATAAAAGCATTTCATTGTTTCCTCTTGTGAAATAATTAGCCAATTACCGTGAATTTATTCAGTTGAAATACTTGAATCTCCAAAGCCCCGGGCACACGCATACGAGAACAAGAAATTACCTCATTTTCTTAACTCCACTTTCGCTATTTACTCGGAAAAAAGCGTTTTTATGATCGCTCCACTGTATACTATTTAAATGCCAACAATTTTTCTGACAAGTTTAATCTCAACGTGAAAATCCGAGGTTCCAAGAACCATCGACTCCACGCGATATATTGCGATTTGACAGCATTCCTATTCCACGATTTACTTTATTTGTGTGTCCTCCGAGAAATGCCCTTATGAAGAAACTCCCCGTTATTCGTTCGACCATTATTTTCTCAAATGTAAAATATTACGACGTCTATTACCCGAGTGCAAGGAAAGGGCTCTCTGTACGATCGAATGTCTCACGATAAAGCTTCGCCTTTTTTCCAATGAAATTCATGGCGAGACACACGCCACGCGTGGCTGTGTGAGTGCTGACACGCACGACGACTAAAGTTTCGTGTTCCCCTGGTGTGTGCTCACATAGTCAACATACGCATACCTCAACATCGGTCGACTAGCTATCGTACCTTCTCAAACGATGTTTCCACTATGCACAGCGTTCCCCATTCGCCAAGGATACTTGCTTCGAGGTATTTCAGCGCCCGAACGTTTGCATCGTAATTTTCTTCGGCGGTGTACGGTTTCGGTGGAATTTCCATTAAAAAGAAAAATTCTACAACTATGTCAATAAACAGGCAGCGATATTTGGATAAGTAGACAAACATGAATTTGGTATGAGCGGAGGAGGATTAGAGATCCGATTTTGTCCTCGTTGTTTGAACAATTCGAGAATTGAACTCGAAAAAAAATTAAAAAAAAAAAAAAAAAAAAAGAAAAGAAAAACAATTGAATTGAATCTTCAACGGAGCTTTTTATCAGGTGGATAAAAAAAAGTTATGGGAATTTTATGTTGATGGGGTATGACGAAATAAAAAATGCATCTTATCTCGCCAGCTGTTCAGAAACCCCGAAGTAAATCGCGTTATTATTATTTCTTTGTGAGATTTCAATGAGCATCGAAAAAGTCGATTATTCGATAAAAGAATGAAGTCCGAGATTAAAAAAGTTTCTCGATGTAAACGTGTATATCGATGCATATTGCGGAACGATAAAATAGAAATGGACACGATGCTGGCGAAAAATATCGTCGAATAGACCGTTTCTATTGACGGCTCCGGATTGTGCATTCGGACGTGCTTGACGTGTGGTTTGACGATTCAGCAAAAAACGAACTGTGGGAAATTTAAGGGAAGCTATCGACGAAGGGCGCTCGGTGACTGTGAAACCACACATCCTGAAAGAAAATCCTGGAGAAAAGGCTTCTCGAGCGCGAGCACATAGTTACATATAGAGTCGCGAACGAAAAGAAATTCAAGACAGCCACTCGACGAAGTGTGACACTGAAAATCCGTGACTGGACTTTCGAACATTCAAATCCGTGAAGACGAACGAATCGACGTGGCATCGGGTGACCGACTCGTTCACTCTAAATCTTCTCTTTTCGACCATTATTTTTTAAGCATTTTTTCAGGCAGTATTAAAAATTTTCATTCATTAGTTTATTCTTATTTGAAAATTTTCACCAATTTTGTCAGTTTTAATGATTTGACTTGCTCACAATTAAACTATTCGAGAAAATGAATGTTTAATTTTTATTTTATTTCAATTAAGGGGGTCAATCAAGGGCAAACAATTTGATTCTTATCAAACGTCTATAAACTCTGGCAGTCGACGAAACACTTGACGAGATAAAAAATTGTCTCTGTGAATCAGAAAAATAATAACTTCAGCCATATGTTGATGATGACGAAACGTGCAAAATTTATGAAAATCTGCAATAGCTATATTGAGGGGTCTTAAAAAAGTGAACGTGGCGTTACGTCTGGCCCGACTCTATTCTGATATGCACACACGTATCCAATAACTTCCCTCCAGGGTGTCTATCCACAGGAGCAAGAGGGAGAATTGAGTCGCGGAGGAAGAGGACGAGAAGAGGTGAAGGGTGGGTAACGCCGGAAAGGGAAGGGGGGGGGGGGGATTATGTCGTCGGGCTCCTCTCGTAGGAAGCTGACATCGTTTAATTAGCGTACAAGCTCGATCCAGCACGACCGTGAAACTGAATTAATTGTCGACGCGAGGCGTTCTGGTACTTCGTCGCGGCCAGATGGGGTGGTTGGGAGGGCTTTCGAAAGAGAGACGATGCAGGATGAATGAAGACAGACGTCAGGTTTCCCCGAAAATATGTTCTCCTCTCTTTATTTCCCTTTTTCGTCGTTCTCTCTTCGAGCTCGTGTTTTTTCTTCTTTCCTTCTCTTCAATCTCGCAAAGGACAATTTTGTCGTGATTCTTTTTACTCTTATATCGAAACTCGTGTATATACAGAGTATGTACAAGTTGGTCGGATACAGCGACGTACGAGATAAATGCTGATAGCGAACCGGGATGGATAAAGTTTTGGATTGAAACGTTAAACGACTAACGGAGGGATGTAAAGTTTCGGCTACCTGATAGAACCAACTACGAACCCAATCGTATATTTATTCCAGTACACTGTTCCATGTGCGGCTGTGTGAGGGGTCTCTATCTACGTTTATTTGCTGTAGTATTTTTAGCCAAAGTCAGACAAATAGGGTGAAGATTTGGAGAAGCTTTTCAATCTAGCCTTCGACTCGAGTGAAAAAAGAAAACGCAGACTTAGACTCTCTAACAGTTGGATTCGCCTGGTATAAATTCGAGTATACGCAACAAGGGAGATAGGCAAGAAGGAAGAGGGCGAGAGCAAGAGGGATGAAGAGCATTGAAAGCTCCTTTTTTGCGGGATTAATGCAGCCGAATCTTATCTACAGCAGTAGAACCGAATATCCCTAAAGCTTAAGAAAGAAAAGGGTTTATTCGTGACTCCTCTCCCCCCCCCCCCACTTCGCCCCGGCCGCTGCTGCGTCTCAAACCTTTCCGCCATTCTCACCAAATTCATACGGAAGGCACACACGGAAAAGAGGGATAAAGAGAGCCGGAGAACGCCCGAGTTTCGTGTTGAAAAGCACTTGAGTCACCGATTCGTGTTCCAGCCCCGAGTCCCGCGTTCGCGTATAAAAAGTTGTTGCGCACTTTTCGACGACAAATTTATCACACGATAGCAACCGGGGCGGTGGTGAACGACCTCACTCTCTCGAACTTTCGCTCCGCCATCCCTCTTGATGAAACAAAAGTGCGATTATACCAAAAGCCACTGCTGGAAACCAGCGCTGAGCTTATCGGAATCGTTGACTGATCAAATTACTGAATTCTTTCGCTGGTTACGTTATTTAATTGCTCAAAATTCATCAAATTTTTCTGCTTCTGGAGCAACTTCGTTTTTTATTGTTTCTTAAGAGTTTATATTATTTTCAGAGCTTTAAACTCCAGCAATTCCTGAAGAAAAAGGTCAAAAGTCAAGAAAGAGAATAAAAGGGAAGTAAATGAGGGGGAGGGAGGGTTTAAGAGCGCGGGAAAGGTACGTTTATCCAGCCAGTAAGTGCCTCGTCAACCACATAATTCTTGTTTAAAAACGTCATAATGACTTAGCCGGTACAATAACTCGACAACGGTTCTCCTCCTCGTCATTTCAGGATAGTGAATTTCTAGACACATGCGCATACACACACAAATATTAAACATGTCTTTATCTATTTACGGACGTACGGGAAAGCAGAGAGAATGTCAGCGCTTTGATTACACCCTCGGGTGCATCCGGCGCGAAGAAGATAAGTTGCACACTTTCGTCAAGTGCTGCAAGAATCATTCACAAAGTCCGCGTACACTTTCACAAGCGTACAAATTGTCAGTTCCGTATTCTCCACAGTTTCGTTACTATCATGCGACGAGCACAGTACTTATACGTAGACTTGCTGCATCTGCAATGGAAATCTGCATTAATCGAGTTGGTCCAATAATCTTTCCAGGACTTTGACTTCACAGAATTCATTGATTGGCGATTACGAAAAAAAAAAAAAAAAAAAAAAAAAAAAAAAAAAAAAAAAACATTAGCCCAGAGAGCAAAAGCTTCGGAATTTTTGATGACAAGTGAATTCACACAATATCCTGCGAGAAATCTATTTCGGCGATTCTTCAACCGATCCGAGTATATGCTCATCGTAAAAGATAAACGAAAAAGCCGACAAACCGCAAAAATAGAAGTGAAAACATGTTGAAAAGAGAGAAAACGTTCGAAAGAAGGGGCCAGGGGAGGGGAGAGGAAAAGAACGAGAACGAAAAACCGGAAGGCTACGGAAGGCGTTAAAAGATAACGAATTGCCCGTAGAGCTGGATATAGCCACGAGAGATTTTGATAAAAATTTATAACGTACGAAGATATATTTATTATCTTCCACCACGACGTTCGCTTCGTTCGAAAACTCTCCATTGTATATTTGTGCTTAGGTATGTGTATAGATTCGTGCGTGCGTGCGTGCGTGTGTATGTGTGTATGCTGTTGCAACTCGTCCTTGTCGTTTACCACTTGTTTTTTCTTCCCTAAACTATTTTTCCCTCTATCCCTTTATCTCGTTCTTGCAAACGGTTTGCTTGTACCGCAGAGCTTGGGCACACGTATAACACCGGAGAAAATCCAATGAGAGCGTATACCGCGTGGTTACTATATGTTATAGTAACGGTCCTTTCGGAACTTCTCTCCCTCTCTCTCTCTCTCTCATCTTCTTCTTCTTCTTCCACTTTTTATCCTCGCGCTTCAGCATCGTCCTCTTGCATCCTCCTGCCCCCCCTCCCCGTTTTTTCCTCTCGTTTTCCCATTTTCTCACACGTTTAACAACGCTCTCTAGCTCCAGGCGTTGCCACATTGTTTTCAAGCGACGAGCGGTAAACTACTCTATCCACGTGTACTTATCGCCTTCTTCTGGACTATCGCTCTCTTTATTCCAAGCGTCCTTTCAGGGCCGCGGCTTTTTTTTTCTAACCGCGCGCTACGAGAACAAGCCCATGGAACGGGCGGTGGAAGAATATTCTTCTTGCCCTGGTCACGTCCCACTGTTTCGCCACGCCAGGACAACCCTTCACTCCACGCTTTACCGCTTTCTTTCCTTCGCCTCGTACACTTTCCTACCTCGATGTGAGCGCGTTCACATGCTTACGAACAGTGATCATGGACTGACCGAGCTCTTCTTCTTCTTCTTCCCCCTTTTTCTCCTACTGCCGAGCATCCTTTGACGACTTTCTTTACTTTGATTTCTACTTTTTTTCACCACAGTTTTCCACAGTTTCTCCGCATCCTCTGGGGACATTAATTAAGAGAATAATTAAACAACGTTACTTGATGATACAAACGAATATACAATTTATGAAGATTGCATTGAAATTCTAGCCCAAAACGTTACATTCCCTGCAGCAATAACTCGCGCATAATAACCCAACGCGGCTGACCGGACTGCCGTCCTACCACTGCAGGGAGCAGTGCTGCACGATTTTTTTTCCTCTGAATACCTAATTTCAAAAATTTCGCCCTGCACCATGAAACTTTATGCGCTACACCGCGTGAGTAATTACGCTATGCCATTCATTGGGACATGCGTTTTTCGCTGTTTCGCAGCCACACACATAATTTTATTCGAAAAAGATAAAATTTGAATTTTTAACGAAAAAGCATTGTGTGCTTCTTTCTCAACATATTTGCCATCAGATAGTAGAACACGATGTAAATATCCTGAATACGCAGTGAATTTGTAAAGGTTTCGCTTAAGTTACAAGCCATAGAAAATCTTGGGATGAATAAACTCGGTTGGATTGAGCGGAAGGCAAACGTTCGCCTAGCGGCGACGGTATAACCGGAACACGAACCTCTTTCTGCAAAGGGATGCTGCTCTCGGGTACGCTGCATCGCTGGGATGTCGATTTATTATCTCGATACGAAACCAATGGAAAGTGCTATCCGGACGTGTGTGCGAGCGTGTTCGCGTCTTTCGAGCGAGCACGAAGACGAGAATATACGATAGATAGCTTTATGCTCTACATTCGAAAGGAAAGAGTTAGATGTGTTGGTGAAGATTATGCGAGACGAATGCTCGTATCCTGGTATTTATCATGGTCTGAAATCGTCACGCCAACAGAGATGTCCGCATGGCCCCTATTTTTTCTTCGACTTTGTGTACGGACAGAGACACATGTATAAGTACATAAATCGTGTGCTCGTCGAAGATTTTATCCCCCGGATCCGTATATCCATGCGAACGAGTAGGGCGAATCCCTTCGTGACGCGGCGCGGATGGTGCGCGGAGGAGCGATTGGAAGAGCGGAGAAAAAGAAATATTCTCTGCTCATTGAAGCATCTTCCGCACCGTCGGAGGAGTCATTATACAAACGGAGTCATGCCTACATCCACATACAATTTTCCTCGCAGGCTCCTCGCTAAGGGTCTCTCCAGGCAGGAGCTGCCCCATTGTATACACAAATGAAAAGTACACGGTGGCTAAAAAATCAATATGCATCGACGTTTCGTCAGGAATCTACTTCGTGCATAAAGTACACAGTAAGCGTCAGCGTAATTGAATTTCTCTCGGGGGTTGCAGGGGACGGGCGAAGAGAGGGGAAGAGGTTAAGGCGATTTAGAGGGGTGTAGTATAACCCTTGTCACGTAGCTCCGACTATTCTCATAAGCAGGGTTCACGTTGCTGTCGCAGGGCTGCATTATCCTATGTACATCAACGAATAATATTAGTCGAAGCACGCGAGTTAGGGTTAATAACGTTAAGATGCTGGTGGCCCGACGCCACGCGAGCTTCCTCTGTCTTTTCGCTTTGTTCTCTTCGTTGCGCACAAGGAACACCGGGACAATCGAGCATAGCAGTCTCGCCTGCCGCGAAAGTGATTAAGTCAAAGAAATCTAGAAACTCTGAACGTCCGACACACACTTTCAAAGCTGTTTGGAAGAATTAAGTCGGTTATTCGCCGAGGGGAAGGTTCGAGCACTCCGCCAACGACGAGCTCTTCTCCTCGCTCATCTCATCTTCTTTTCCCCACACCCTTTTCTCATCTCTCCTTACAGAGCCATCGCTCGACCTCATCGTCCCTTCTCTCGACTCTTAATTAAGTATGTCGTTCAAGATCCACACTCGTATCTCACTCGTAAGACCACTCGAGTCACTACTCCTCAACCTATATTATAGTACATCAAGTGTACATGACACATCTATTTATAAGAGTGTATTCATAATTTTCTTCAACGCATGAATCAACAAAGCTCAATACAACAATCTATGATGGATCGCCGATTTGGAAAGGCTCTCGGAAGGTGTCGACGCTTCGATGACTGGAAAATCGATACTGAAACGATGCGTCATCGGAAAGAATCCTGTTGGAGCCAAATTTGGATCAAAGGTTTATAAGGGTATCGATCAGTCGACGAAGCTCACTTGGAATTTTCGAAATTGAAATTCTTTGACAGAATTTGACCAGGACGATGGCAAAAGTCGGCTGACAGAGCCTTTTTTTAATCGGTCAAACTGTGTCTAAGAATTTCGGATTCGAAATTTGAAACTGTCTCCTCCCACTCACAGCTGCGATACACCGACCGATCCATCCTCTTAAGGATCTTTAGCAATTACCATATTTTCTGGCTTTTCGAACGAACGCATCAGCATTCATAAGAAGGAGAATGAAATTTATTCCAATGTTCAATACCCGTGATGAGATATTGCGTCGAAGAAAGTGATATAAAAAGAGGGTGTCAAGAGTAATCTGTATGTAGAAATAATAGAGGCGTCAAGGATGGGAATAAGAAGACGGAGAGGCAGGTTAGGAACGATAAGAAGGGTGGTTCTTGGCGCGTTAGTTCGAAATCTCAAACTCAAAGTCCTCGGGGCCAGGTTGGGTGGTGTTGCCGGCGGTTTAACAGTGAGATGCTCTCGTGCGGCGTTGGCTCGAGATATTGCACACTGCCGTATCGACCGTTCATGTACCCAACGATGAGAAACAGAAAGAAGGAGGGAGCGGCGTGAGAGAGGTAGAAAGACGGGTGAGAGATGGTCCACCGTGGTGTACCGCGCGCGAGGGCTGTTCTCTTCGCCGCGGTGACGACGGGAGGGTGCCGCCGCGCGACGCCTGCGCAACTCACTGCTGGAGGTCTCATTCGACGCCAGTTTGTCGGGAGTCGAAGCAACGATAACATCGAATCGAGGACGCGCCTCGAAAGCGAATTGTCCTGACTGATGATGATGCACGGGTTTGAATTGAAAAGTTGTGTGCAGTTACCTTCGAACGTATAGTTTCAATCAACGAGCCAAAAAACAAAGAAAATTGTGACCGAGCTACCGGGAAGGTACCAAGACGAGTTTAGCCGCGTGAGAACTCGTGAGTTCCTCTGACAGGACGGACGGCACGAAACTGGATGGAAAACTGGCATTTTGCATTTGAATGTCCGGCGCCCCATGGACATATGGTCCAAAATGTTTCTCAAGACTCCACACGACGTAGAAGTTCGAATCCGTGGTAACAAAAGTGCTACTAATTTGCCCTGCCGGAGTCCCTAACTGACATTCCAGCCAAGATCATAATCGATTTGGAACCGTCTCTGAAGAAAGTGTCGACTCGTTTTCGATCATTGTTGACTTCACGATCAAGGTCACTCGGCCGTTCCAGCAGAAGGGATAACAAGTGAAAAAACCCTCTTTCTATGGCACTTGCGAAAGGATTACCTTCCGTCACAACCACCCACGTTGATAGCTCCAAGTAACGTGGCAAGAAGCCAAATATTTTATGACACCTGCATTGGGGGATGAGTCTCACGTACTTCGTCCTCGTGATATTGGCCTGAATAAGCAGCAATGGGAAAGCTTAGTCATTTGAAGAGGATCGATGCACCAGCATCTGTCAGGCTCATTGGCACTGATAATGGCTTGCTTTTATATCTGTGGATATGAACAGTTCTTTGCATCCTTTGAGTAACCTCAAACTGTCTTGTTTAATTTCGTAAATGTGTAATATACATGTGCGTTTTCGAGTCTTGGCAGAGCTGGAGGCTGAATAATACCAGGATTATTTCATCTGAATGATTTCCTTCAAAGTATCATCCAACAAGAAGGAGAATTTGCTGGATTTATCAGTGATACAACACGTAATAGTGTCCAGTGGAATAAAAAAAAAAAAAAAACGATTGAATTTGTAATGCATTCGGATGCAACGCGAGTGACATGTGTGGAAGTGTTTATTTTTAGTAAGGATTTTATCATTTTCGATTTTTCGTCTCCTGGCGATTTCGATCATCGATCAACTGCCAAATAGTTGGAAAAACAAGTTCTCAATTCGTGCACACATACTAATATATTCTAAAGTTTTAGTCATTGAGCCAAAACTTTCAGAGAGCGATCGAGCACTTTGAAAGGTTGGAAAAATACGTAAGATTTATGACTTGCCACTTCTTGGCCTTGTTCGCCTTCATAACATCCGCAATTCAGAATCAAAAATGAGATACCCAATCGAGAAAAAGGGAAAAATTGTTATTGAAACTGCTCCATGTACGAAGAAATTGTACGGAAACTTACATCGGGAGATTTTGAGTCATGCGACCGAGCGGGTGATCGTCTTTCTGTAAATGAGCCGGATGAGAGTCCGGCTTAGAAAGGATTTAGCCGTAGGAAACGAGCCTGACGAAGAAAGGAGTTTGGGATCCGAGAACGAAGCTCCAACGTTACTGAGCTCTACGACACTCTCGAAGGATAACACGAGTTACTTATTCTCGGGGGCACGGATAAATCCTCAGGATATTAAAGCGAAAGGAAGAACATTGGATTCTCAGGTTCTTCGAATGTCATAGCTCCAAATGATTTGATACATGTTAGCAGCTAAGTGCATTGGCAATCAGGCTTCTGCTCCGGAAACTCGATTTCTTTTCGTTACTCTCAGTTTCTATGAATTTATCGATCGGATCGACGTCACCTGCAGCATCGTGGAATAGCGCCAATAAGGCTTTTACTTTGATTCGTTTTAGCGTCCCGAAATTTCGGCTTTGCCAATCGATAGACTCGGGATTAAAAATAGTGGCCCGTCCGTGGTGGGTTATAGGCAGCAACTATGAACCGGGCAATGATTTTCACAGTGCTTCGAAACCGAATTGAAGGATAGCCTTGCAAATATCAGAGAGTACAGACAGACATGATAGAATGAGAGAAGAGAAAACGAGGGAAAGATTGGAACACACAGATAGGGTAGTAAACTCCAACGAGAGATCGTGCCCGACGGCGTTTGGAAAGTTTTCAACAATTTCGGCCTCTCAAAACGCTGACTTGATAATGGGCCAGCGTCACTAACTTTCGGCTACAATCTGCTGGTATATTTCTCCTCCCTGTTCTCAGAGCAAGTGAGAAGTGGTTAGGGAAGCGCGGAAGGGGGATGGGTTTGTGAGTCAGCTTGCGGTTAGACACGGCGAGAATGAGGGAAGAATAGAAACATAGTGAGAAGTTATCCCGGCAAACACATGGGTGTTGATTGACGCAGTTACACCAAAGTATTTGCGATCGTGATTGTCGTTCGAAGTTTAAAACTCGGATGTCCTAGCGATTATACAGAGCAAGTGACGTAACGCGGGAGTGAATAAAAGATAAATCACTGAGTGAGTATGAAAAGCGAGTGTCTCGCGAAGCGTCTAATACTTCTGACACCCTTTGGATCGAGGAAATCGAATGAAAGATTTTCCACGATCCTAGCACGCCTGGGATCATATTTTGAACAGATTCCTTCCAATGGGACAGGGTGAAAAGAAATTCTTGCAAAGTTGGCTGAAACATTGGACGAAAAGAGAAGAGGAAGAACAAAGGGAAGGCTCGAAACGTGATCCATGCGGAAGATGATCGGGTCAAAGAGAACGAATCGAAAGAGTTCAAGCACGATCTCTGGGAGGAGAAAGACTGAGTCATCGAAAGAGACGCCGAGGACAAGAGTAGTGACCCGTGTCAAAGGTAACCACTGATAGTGCTTCAGGAGATACTAACTTCTCCGGCGCATACACCCAGAAGAGTCAAAATGTCGATGTCATTTAAATTATCTTGCCTCCAGCTACCTCTCAATCTGGCGCAGATGGTAGTTGTGATTTTGGCCATCGTCCCGTTCGTAGCTAGCGGTGACCTAAATTCACGAACGGTCAAGACAAAGTACGGTGACATTAAGGGGGTCATTGTGAAGTTGGAACGTAATTTAGGAGGTGTTGAAGTGTTTCGCGGTGTTCCATACGCTTCACCGCCCGTTGGTAGTTTACGGTTTATGCCACCGGTCAATGGAGCACCCTGGCATGGGGTTAAAATTGCTGATCGCTTTGGTCCCGTATGCCCACAAAAACTGCCTGAATTGACCAACGCCATGCCACCTGGTCGAATGGAGTATCTTAGAAGATTGTTGCCCCTGCTACGTAATCAAAGTGAGGATTGCCTCTGCCTCAACATTTACGCGCCTGCACAAGGTAAGCTTCCTCCCGCACGACACCACACTATCCCATTGAATCTTTCCAATCTTACGGCATAACACTTGCTCTTTAATTAATCTATACTTACACAAACATAAAATTATATGTATACGTGAAAACGAGGTAGAAACGAGAGAGAATTTTGCCTCTTGTGTTCGGCTCAACCTGCGCACTCTATATCAGGCCCTGTACAGTCGAATTAAGCTCAACGGCTGAAGTAGAGAGAGCAGAGGGCACTTCGACATTCCGGGTCAACTATGTTCACCAGAACGCACTGCATCCGTCAACCTAGATTCGAGGTATCGTACGCTTTTTGCCCTTCTCCATCTCGAGGGACGGAAAGAGAAGTGAGAAATGGAGACGAAATGATCATCTCATTCGCTTCAAATCGATATAGACAAGAATCTATATACGTTCGTGCATGCGGATATGCGCGTCTTGAATATTTGATTCTTACCATTCGCAGTGGCAATCCATGCCAAACACGATATTCTGGAAATAGAATAATTTAAAAAATCTAAAGGCGTGATCTTCGTGGCTGTTTTTGCGAGGACTTTGGTCTTCGTTTCTTTCAAATCGTCGTTCTGTATGAATAAACTATTTTACTTGCACTCGCATGCGTCCTATCAAAAGAAACTATATTCATTGAAAAATTTTAAATACGGTGGCGCGTATTTTAATTGAGATTGTTGGTGGAATAATACAAGCATCGTAACACGCACATTGCAGCTTTTGCAGTAACAGTAAATAGGGAATTACATCGAACAGAGAGCATGCGTATTAGATTGTAGTAAAGGGTATTGTGGAGGGATGCAATTTACTGGATTATCTCTGGGAGATTTCCGTGGGACCGTGCGGTTTTAGGGTGAATGGAGGAAGGGGAACTGTATCCGAGATAATAATCGACGCGTGCAGTGTGTACAGTAATGGCATTTTTACAGTAACTGCAGAATTGAAGTAATGATTATTTCATAATGTTTTTTACAGTTCACCAATAGCCATTCGATTTGTACTAAAACTTGGCCAATTTCGATTTCAACAAGAATTATCATACATTTGTAGAAGCTGGAAGTTTCTCATTTTCTTTCCTATCGCAGCTATTAGTTCACGAGAATCACAAGCCATGTGCACAGTCTTCTTCCTGTCCCTCTCTCTCTCTCTCTTTCTCTCTTTTTCTCGAACATCGTTCCATTTGGGGATAATAACTCAGGCAACCATCCAGGGAAAACGTAGCGACCCATTGTCGGGAAGCGCAAACAAAGAATCCATAAAAACGCCCATTAATTTGGCGATTTGAATGGAGAAGTGTTATTTTATAGCCAGGCGTATTCGTTCGTTGGCTATAAATTGGGAACGTGACCAATGTGGAATGCGCGTGGTCCGCGTCTCCCCTTTTCTTCATTGCACGCTGTTCCTCCGTTCTCACCGCATTTCCCCATTTTTCTATCCTCCCGATTCTTTCCTTCCGCTTTACCTAGTCCACCGCCTCGTCTCCTCCACCTTCGAGTGAAGTTGCATTTTTTCCGCTTCTTCGCGCTTACGTATTCTATTCGATTTCCTTCGAGCCTTGAAGAATTTTAAACACGTATGTAACCTTTCGTTGGATGGATGCGCAGCTTTTCAAAGACACCGAAAAAATGCCGAGGATTCAACGAACACTAGAAAAATATTGCTCGAGTGTGCGCAAGCAAATGTTTTCTATAACGTCTCTAAGCGCTGGACGATATTTTAACTTGGAAATTGAAGACAAATTTTGACATTCAAATAGCACACTAATGCATTCATAAAGACTACAGCGACACAGGAGACGCCAAACAGTTTTTCACAGAGTTAGCGTTTTTGTTGATGAAAAATAATTTTTCCCACGGTAGCGAGAAAACTTGGATGAGACTTAACGTAATTTAGATGCTTTTGCTCCTTTTTTTCTTCCAACAGAATGATTTATAACTGTATAACTGGTCGTTTTTCTCGTTTTTCAAGCCAGCATCTATATATCATTGTCTACTCTTCCTGCACGATAAAGCAAACTTCGTTACGACTTGCTCGAAGCTTCTCGTAACAACGAGTAGAAAATTTTACGAGATCGTTCGAGCCCGGGGTGAAGAGGAGGATTGGTGCGAAAAGGTGAATAGGGAAAAGGTCGATGGTTTCAGTAAAGTGAGAGGAAAAAACAACCTGCGGCTTCAAATATAAAGGGGAAGACAAAATGGAGTGAAAGGAGATTCCGGATTGCTTATTCGCTCCTATTTCTTGGATAGAGTCAAAGAAATGTCTATTTAAATGGGACATGGTAATCCAAAGGCATGTGCAAGCGATGAAATTCTTTAACTTTTTTCCTTTTTTACTATTTGTTCACTTTTTATTTTCGTATTTCTTAGACTTTTGATGTGGCGAATCATTTCATGCAAATCTGACAAAATTTCATTCCTTCTTTTTTCTTTTCTACCATTCTTTGTCCCGCGGATTGATGGTTGCAGATTTTCTCCGCAAATGGATCATCGTTTATATCATTTGGTGCTTTCCCTTCCCGCAGAACGGGGTGTGTTAACAGCCGGATAACATGAGCAACGAAAAAAACGAAAAATAGTTTTTGAATCTGCAGAACGTATCAAGAGCTAATGTATCTTGAGAGCTAAGCCAAGGGTTCGATTGGGTTTCCCGAAGATATATGAGAAAATAATTCATGGGATGACAGGCCATTGTTAGGGTGTAGTCCCACAGTCGAATTGGAAGTGCTGCATTGGAGATTGATCATCGAGCCAAAACTCGAGTAGGCCGTACGTACCGTTTTCTCTACTTTCAGTGCCTTTTTCTCGGCCTATTAGCAAGCCCCTTGGTCCCTTTTTTGACAGACTTCGAGAGACTCGTGTAAGTATTAGTCATACGCGAAACGTAAATTTAATGGAGCGATTTAAGTGACAGTTAAACACGAGTCCTTAAACACGTTTTTTCCTGAAATTCATGACTCCGTCACCGTAATTATTGTCATTTAACGACACTTCTGAATTGGTTGATTATTGCAGCAGTAAAATAGAATAAGCACTTAACTTCGATACTGCAGTTTTGGTCATGAACTCCGAAACGTAGATGATCCGTTGTCGAATATGAAATTTAGTTAACGGCCGAAATTTAGTGCTCTCGTTCGCGAAGCAAATAGCGAATGATAAAAGACATAATATACGTCATGAGATGCTTGAAAATTTGAAAATTCGTAAAAGCAAAATTCTTTCACGTGCGTAAAAGCTTTTGGAGAGAAGGAAGTGAAAAATAACGGAAAGTCGTTGGCTCAGAGATGTATTTTCAACTTGTCCGCTGGAATATCCTGGCTTTTTCTTATTTGTCAACGTCACAGATGCAAGTGCCGCAGGCAAAAGACAGAGTGAAAGAGGTCAGGAGTGGGAGCAGCGTCAGAAACAGGGACCAGTAAAAGCAACCCCATTTCGAGCCATTTGTCTCGGAATTCTATCTATTGATAAATTCGTAGGATATCGAGCGAGTGATTTATTCTATGATCGCTGACGCGCATCAAATCGCTCGTGAATAAATAAATTTTTGATTTAATTGAGCATTAAATCAAACGAGGGTGAATCTTATTTGATCGACGCTTGGCGCTCATACTTTTATTGATATGTCGATGAGCTCCATCGCGAATGTATACACGAAAGAGGACATTTGTGAAGCTAACGGGTCAGTTATAAGGATCGTTGAGACGAATGAATTAAATGAGATGACAAAACGATTTACGGAAGGCCGATTAAGGCTGCAATTAAAATGCATCCACTTTTTTCGCACACTCGTCCTTCCTTCCGCGTTTCTTTCCTTTTATTTTCTCCGCATCTACCCCAACCCCTTATTTATGCAGCTCTTTTTCGACCCCGTCCTCGTCTTTCTTCTCTTCCTTTTCGTCGTCGTTATCCTCGTTCACTGCATTTGCCAAAATTCCCATTGGGATGTTACGTCGCATGAGGGCGAGAGAGAGAGAGAGAGCACTTATTATTACGCGATGAGGCGAGACTGCCAAACTCCCTCTGCTCTCATAGCTCTCCGCGTTTGCACATGCAACAAGAGAGAAAGGCAGGAAGAAATCAAAGGGAGAGAGAGAGAAAGAGATCTGCACGTTTAACCTTCGTGAAATCCATGCGCATTGTCGACGCTTGAATCACGAATGTACAGTGTTCCAAAAAGCTGTTTGCACTGCCGTATTCTCGAAATTTACAACACGTTTGTGTCCACCAAAAGAAGATCGACTTTCGCATTTTTCACTATGCAACGAAAACGTATCGAGTGTGAACTAAACGAAGTCTTTCATATTATGACGAAAAACGGTGCGCAATTTTACTAAAGTTCTCTTAAAGATATAAACGTAATTACGATTGTAGGATGATACAACGAATGAAGTGATGTGTAAAGAAGAAGTGACAAATCCGAGGACTTCGTACTTTTAAGGGCTTCGGAAAAATCGATTTTTTTTTTTATTAGATATCCTTCAAGTACAATTGTCTGAAGAATATTCTCATCAAATCTCATAAAAATAAGAACATTGGATTCGTAGCTGTGGGTATTTCAACCGACCGCCGATTATCTCAGAATCGTTTTTTTATTAAATACCTTTGCGGTGGACACGATTACTAAAAAACTATTAATCCGATCCATACGAAATTTATACCACTTATTCATTATAATAATAGCTAAGCCACGGACGAAGGATTGAATATTTTGTTGGGAAAAAAAAATTGTAACAAAAAAACCGAACATTTAGAACCTCAAAAAATAAATTTTCTGTTAAAATTGTCGCCATTTTTTTCATCAAAATTTTTACAGATCTTTCGTCCAGGCTCAAGCTAGTTTTATGATAAATAAATGGTACAAATTCGGTATGGATTCGATTAATAGTTTTTAGTTATCATGTCCACCGCAACCGATTCTCAAAAAAAGGTGCTACTGGAATACAGCTGGAGTTGGGCCATTTTCAGAAATTTTTTGATGAAAAAAATTGTACAAGTACACACGAGCATATGCACTAATGAACGTCCTTCACAGTTTTTCAATAAACATTTATTTTCTTGTCGAAAAAAAATCAAGAAAACCACGTATTTTCGCTGCAAGTGTACATAATGCCTTAAAACGGATCGAACACAGCTTTATTTCCATATTCTCAACGTATTTTAATTAATTCTCTTTTCTTTCTCTCGTCCCGATTCCCACAGAGGTTAAATTATGTATTCGAATTGATAAGATTTTAATAAAAATACCGCGAACACGGGGTGACGTTTTTACTTGGTAAAGCTACGTCATTTAACACATAAATATAGAGCCACAAATCAATGATATAACGATGAAAAAAGGGTTGAAAATGCGGGACAAATCTGAAGCTCGCTCGAGAGCTTCTATTATCTGTAGTAAGAACTTCATAGAACTTGAAATACGACATCCGCTTCCTCTAGTTCCTTGATTCCACACGGAATCGTGTGCTCCCCGTGTCCGTGTGGCAAAAGAGTGCAATGTAGGTCATCGCGCGAGCTCTTCGTATTAAAATTCACGTCGCGAGAACAATCGGAAGGGGTAATTTATTCAATCCGCCAAAGAGTAGGGTGCGAAAAAGTGTGCGTATACGACACGCTTTGTTCGTTATACGTATGCGTCAATGCCTTGGCTGAGAAGCCTGATCCAAGGAGGCTTCGAGAGGAAAAAGAATGGCTTAACGGCTTAGCATAATTTCTGGGATGTTGTGTATTTTGCTCGTGTGTATTTTACTGGAATAAGAAAAAAAAAACATTATTTTTTTTTTATTCGTTTGCGGAAAGAATATTGGAAAAAGGGGGAATATAATTTTTTCGTTTTTTTATCTTCTTACTTTTACAGCAACTCGATCTCGTTCTGGCAAAAAGAAACTTTTGTGTGGATAAAAGTACATATGAGAGCGATTGAAAAAATAGAGAGCTCGTAAATCGACATTGCTTTTTCATTTTTATCGAAAGAATATTTTTTCAAGTGGACACGGAGGGAGGACATGACCGAGCTCAAATTGCCGAACGGGATTAACTTTCGTATTGACCATTGCTCTTTTTTTAGTGGCTATAAACAAAACTTATGATCTTATCCCGAGTTCGACGAGAGTTCGAAAACATTAATTTTTTCTCCTCCATTCGATTTGGATTCGACACAAGTTCAGCCTCGACTCAATTTGTTTTTTCCCAGCCACCCACATGTGCTTTCTCTCTTGAAAGCGAGTCACGGTATCTCGATTTTCATCAAGCTCCGCACGTTATTATTCGAGTTGTCTCTGAGAAGGCCTCGGAGTACGAGAGGATTGCACGGTGCGGAGTTGAGTTCGACAGAAGTTTGTACACCGAACCACAGGCCAGGATCTCACTGTTCTCAGCAATCGATCATGCGTTGGAGACGAGAAATATAACATTCGTGAAGATCGCGAAGCAAATTCATATCGATAAAATTAGCCAATGAATGTTAATAAGAGATCGAGAGAAGGGAGCAAGGTTCAGAGAGGAATCGTGGATGAGGGTCGAGCCGGTTCATGATAATTTGACTTTGGCTCGTAATTGTGGTGACTGTTAACGATGCGTTGGTGTGTTTCGAACAAATCTCTGTTTTGCAAGCTCTTATCACCGCGGTTACCTTGCGATTGATCGGAGCTCAATCACATTGCGACGAGAGGCAATGTGCTTTGCAAGGCCCCTGGCTTCGCCTCAGAGCCAGCAGCACGTGTGTTAACTTCGGTTGTTCCTGTTAACCAATAATTAAGCCGAGTACTCTATTATTGAAAGACTGACGCAGTATGGAGCCAGTGCCAGCGGCCCGTTGGCCCGGAACTACGGAACTGGCCTGCAAAGACTGCTGTATAAAGAGAAAGAGGGAGAAGTTATATAGACCAAATTATATACACACATATACAAGCGTGTAAGAGTGTCTATATGCCTAGGATGTATGGAGAATGAAGCCAGAAACTGCGGCTCAAAGGTACGGGAAGACTCTCTAGTTACACGTCGGACAACACGTCACACAATGCATACACTATCGCTAAACGGACCAATTTTCAAACCTTTCCTTACCCTTCTGATTAAAGGCAAGAAAGCATGAATGGAAAAAAATTCCACTCAAATAGGAGCGTTCTATGGAGCTCGAGGAACAACAAAAAAAGTGAGGAGAGGATTTTCAGTGTGAAAAAAAATCCCGGAGATCGTAGCCCCAGTGGATATTTTTATACTCTGGAAATACACTAAAGTTTTTTTTCTTCTCACTCTCCATCGATCCTCTTATTCATCCTTTTGTCGGACGTCCAATTGAACTCGCAGTCAAAGACTATTTAGGAACAAAGCGCTTCAGAATCTCCTTGACTAAGTGAGGATCGAGAAGGAGAGCATGAGGAGAAAATTGATCCGTAAAATGGAGGAAGTCTTGAAGTGCTGTCGAAGTGAGAGAATCGAGACCACCCACGTTACAATAGTTGCCTGATCATTTAACCAATCTGTATATACATATAAGTGACCATTTCCAAGCAAATCTACCAAGTTTTCATTCACTTTCTTACAGACCCATACCATCTTTGCTCTTTTAGCCTCTCCTGATTACTTCCACGTCATTACAAGCTTGTGCTTCCAAGGGAAATGAAGACACTTTTGTTTCTTTCAAAGTAACCTTCTCCTCAAGAATTCCTTCGATTCACCCGCATTAATGCAAATTACCAAAAAATCTGCTAATCGTTTACGAACAAACAACAAACTTTATCGATCGTCGAATATTTTTATGAAACATCATATCAAAGTAGAAAAATACTCGTATATCGAGACGAAGGTTTGGTCAATGTTGAGAAAGAGTAAATCGCAATCCCCAACAATATTACAGCTCGTAGAAATTGCCAAAGCGATTTCACGACATTGTAGCAATGTCAGCAGGACACGCTCGCACACACACACACACACACACATACACACACACACACACACACAGAACACAGTACTTACATTCGTATGTGGGGCGCCATGTGGAGACAGAAAATCACCCTGCAGTAGAAACAACCCGATATTGGTCAGACAACGGGTGTATAACTGCTCTGTTGGACTGCTAGATCGTAAACTTTCTCATAACGTGTTCACCTCCTCATTACTAGCGTCTATCAAATATCTTTGAAATCTCGATACATGGCTCGTCGCATTGTTTTTTTTTTCTTTCGATATTGCTTTTTTTTATTTTTCGCTTTTTATTCTCGCAGCAGGTGTTGGATCAAAATTCACGACGATGAGTAATCTTCCGTTTTCCAATAATTACAGCTCCTTGTTCATTCGAAATGAATTAAGGGGCGGAAAAAAGGGAAATAATAGTGAAAGCAGTTTGAGAAAAAACATGTGTTGTAAGAAATTTGCTGATATTCGAAAAGCAGCGGAAAGTAGTAAAAATGAATTATGAGAATATCCGAGGACGAATAATCCAAGGGCTCTCGGCGAGCTATCTTCTTCCTCGTAGATCCGCCTTACACGTTTACCATTTTTTTTCTTCTTGTCTTATCTTCTTATCCCTCGTTCTTTCTATGCCTTTTCTGCATATTTATCTTTATTCCGTCTGCATATTCCTTTTGCTGCGGAAAGAACTACTAAGCTTAGCAAAATCGAACCGCCGTATGTACGGGATGGCCGAAAAAGAGACGCGGGAGTTTAGACTTTTTACTATTCCTTCCGACGGACGGAAAATAGATCAATTTGGTCGGGATTTGGTCCCAAATTCAATAACGAAGTTTGAGATAAACTTTTCAAATTTTTCCGCGCACAATTACAAGATTACGAGATACTGTGAACGTTGAAAGCTTCTCGAAAACGAAACCAAACTTGAGCGATCTCGTCGAGCATTGTTTTGTAAAAATAAGAGCCAGACGTTGCGCCTAAACTGTGTATTTTTTCCACTAGAAATACATTTGATCCCTGGGCAAAGTCCAACATCATTGTCTGTCCACGAGCTCGTAATTGTGAACGAGGAAATCGGCACTCGGAGTATTAAGAAAAGAGAAAGTAGGAGAGTGCTTGACCTCCATGAAAACGAAGTGAACAAGCCTCCTTTCGCGAGATTTAGCTCTTTTGATTCACTTTTTTTCTTTCTTTTGGCCAAATGAAAATAGAGAGAGCTTCGGGCTCGCATTTTTAATCCAGCAAACTTTTTGAATTACGGTTAACTACTCAGGATCCTTGGAGTTGGCTAAGCTCGGTGCAACTCGGCTGAAGGAAATAAGGAGGAAAACTTGACGTGTGTACAGACCCACGATGGTGGATGGGGGGTTTGCTTGAGGAAAATGTGAGGCGCTTCCAGTCACGACTGGGTGCAGTTTTTCGACGTGAGGCTTTCGAGAATTGCGATTACAACAGCTCCCTACACGCCGCTAATGCCTTTTGACGTTCAGATTATTTATAGGTAAGCAGGGGATCGATTCAAGTTTCGTATCCCTGAGCTCACGTTTGAAGTAGTGAACGGCGAGTTTGCGTCAGGCAAAGAATGCATTAAAGATAATGAAGATGAAGTAAACTCAAAAAGCTCGTGATTTAAAGTCATTTATTATTCTCCCAACGAGGGAAGCTCAAAAGCATGTTGAAAATTATTAAAATACCGAATTGTATACGCCCGCGGTTCTTCTCGAAAGACTCAGAGGCATTATCCATCTGCTAACGTATAAAAAACCGCGATACTTATTCTAGCGAGAATATCAACTTGCGCTGGGATTATATTTCCACAGCGTGACGTTTCGTCTGAAAAACAAACCAAGTACAACGAGCTCCGGGCTTCGTGAGCTATGTAAATGCACGCGAAAATACTTGTTCTCTAGTAAACGGACATATTACAAACGTTCCATGGATAAATAAAGGCAGTAAAAATGTGTAATTTTCGTTACTCCTCGTGTCCACGCAAAAGTACGTGTAAACCGGCAATATTCCCGAGGAGTCTCATTTCCGAAGCTACCAAAAAAATGAATTAGTAGGACCGAATTATTCGACGTTGCATATGCGCTAAAATATTGCGAGTAAAAAGAGATTTTATGAACATTTTTTACGAGGAGTAACGCGAGGAATTTGCCTCGCAATAAACAAGGTTTTTTGATTCCGTTGCATCCACGTGGATTCTGAAGCTTTTTTAACAGCGTCACCACCACTCTTTGTTGACTGCGAGAAACGTTATTTTTCACGCTCCCTGTTTCGGTTTCATAGAACCTGCAAAAACCAAGAGCTTCCATCATTGTTTTCTTGTTTTGCATCCTCAAATATTAAATATTTTTTATATTAGCTCGAGAGGAATTCGGAAATGAGGAAAGAATTGGCTCGGAAGCGAGAAAAGCTTGAACCTCGTTGCATATGCAACTCCGAGGCTCGGAGCAGCGAGAGGGAACGCGGACAAACCTTATTCGGCCACTGTAGACGAGCCTTGAATGCGCTCCTTTGACCTCCGAAGCTGTAGCGAGTCTGTGTTTAGTCAGAATCTTGCACTCTCGTCATTCTTCAAGAATTTGGGAGCGAATATTCTGGCCGCAAAACTTCATTAGAAAAAAACTTTAGAAAATGCTTCATTTTTTATTTTTTGTACAATTGTATGCATTTCGGTGACGAAAGCGTTGTCCTGAGATTTGCAGATCCTCGAACGCGTGTTCTAGTTGCGTCGAGAGCGTTGATGGTGCACGAATTGACAAAAATTTGATTCTCTAGAATTTCTGAGCGTTTTTTCTCACTGTGAAATAACGTTTATCCAAACGACCTGTCTAGCGCCCTGGAGGAAATGAAATTATCGAGAAAAGCCGAAATGCATAAAACACCATCGACAGTCGCGTATCGATACGAATTTCCGATCACAGCGCACGCGTCGAAGTAATTTTGAGTGGTTTCGGTGCTCGTGAAAAACAGAAAAAAATATATTTGAGTTTAAAATTTGCTAACGAAGAATAAATACTCGGCATAAAAATGACGAAAACCATGAAACCTATCCGCAGCTGGTGTTCACTGGGACTTACTATTCCTTTTCCGGAATTCTATACTAAGGGTATCGTATTTATTGGTTAAGAGACGTTAACTGGAAAAATGCCAGGACGAAGAAGAAAATTGCAAAGAAAAAGAGAGAAGAAGGCTTAGAGCGAGAGAGAGAGAGAGAGATTTTCAGGATTGATTTGATAACATTTGACAATTTAACGAATATAAAATAAAATACCATAGATTATCAAAAAATAAAATGAAAAATAAGCCAAACATAAGTAAAAGTGCAGTATGGGAACCAAAAGCAGGCGATGAATCGTAAAAAATCATACAAAATCATAAAATAATACAAAATCATCCAAGCATATAATCCATACCAAAAAATCATACAAAGTAGCAAAATCGTACAAATCAAAATAATGAATCAGAAAAAATAATAACTTGATACGAAATCATACAAAATAAAAAATCATACAAATATCAAATCGTACAAAATCAATTAAATAATCATACCATATCATAAAAAATCATAAGATCGTATAATCAAATCGTAGAAATCGTACATAAAGAAAAAAAATCGTACTTGCTGGCACTCAAACGAAATTGTTCAAATATATCCCAAATAAATTAAGCCAGAGAGCGAGAGAGAGAGAGTGAGAGTCGATGAAGTAAATCGGATAACGTACAAAAGTCTTGGAGTACGTTGGAGCGGCCTCTCTGGTGACGGAGGAGTGATGCAAGGATAAAACGGACAGAACCAGAAGGAGTGAAACTCTGGAGGATAGTACGGAGTAAGCTCGGTCCCGCGAGGCTGTAGTCCCGTTAGACCAACCGCTATCTTATCCGCACCCTTTTCCAAGCCTTCTCTCTTTCTCGCTTTCACCGAGTTGTGCAAAGCCTCTGGCGCACCTTTACCCGCCTCTTATTTCTCAAATCTTCCGTAGATCTGCCGGACGACGGGATTGTCGTCAGTCTCGTTCACGTCGGTCTCTTCCGGTACCCGAGATTGGAGCTTGCCCTCTTGCAACGTCGAGCAGGCAAGAAAAAAACGACGCTTTCGAACAGCCTTCGGCGTCAAGGCGTCGAGAGGTATTTTCGCTCGTCCCCGCCCCACCCGCCTCAATTCCCTCCCGCCCTTGTGTACAGGTATACGTAAAGAGGAAAGTGTATCTAGACGTTGGTAAAAGAAGCATATATTTATATATTTGTGTATCCATTGTAGCGACTAAAACGTTTGCAAGTATACCAACGATGGGAAGGACGGCAAAACCAAGCCAAATGCGACATACTCGAGTATTTTTCTTCGGTTTTGTCGGTTATTTATCTCTCTCTTTTCCTCTCCCTCTGTGTTGCTCCTATTCGTACTTGGGTTGATTATGATTTTTTATTCGGCACGAAAGTTAGTCCGATTATTTTTGCCTCTTCGGGTGACTTCCTTTTTTAACGAGATATCTGGGCCGTTCGGTCGTTTCTACCGAGTCAAGTATCTGGAGTGCTCGAAACGGAAATTAATCCGGGCTTCCGTTAAATAAATTGGAGGGAGAAAAGTTTTTCACGGAAACCTCGAGGAAGCCGTGCAGGTTTCAGAGACTTGGTGTTAACGCTGGCTTTAAATACGTTTCTTTCATTTTATCTTTCTCTCTTATTTTTTATTCCCGCTTCGAGATTAATTTCTAAAGTGTAAGAATCGATTCGAACTCAATACGTCGTCAGAGGAATAAACGAAGCTCATTAACTCGATCGTGCAACGCCTACCTCCGACGCTGAGCGGATCCTGTTAACACAGTCGACAAATTCTTATCTCTTATCGCAATCGCGAGTGAATTCCTCTTTTTACTAGCAACAGGAGTGACTTTACTGCCAGTAAAAAACCTCGTTTCCAGATGTCAAAAAAAGTTGCTGAGCTCGACAGTCGACAGTCAATTACGTCCAATGATCTCCCGGTAGAATAAGACCCAAGCGTGTTTCGAAGCTCGTAAATTTCTTACGCCTCCTTTCCCTCTTCGTACCGAGCATCCAATTCCTCCGATCTCAGTCTGCCCCAGTTTCATTAAGGGAGATTCGAAAACGCGCCGAGAAAGCCCTCCCACCAAACCAATCTCAATACCAACTTATTCCCATGAAATTATAACTTCCCCAATCGATGGAAACGGCAGCCTCTTTGGCCACCAACGACTCCTCCACTCCGAGAGTCCTCCGCTCTCTTCACTTTCCCTCAAAGAATATTTTTCGGCAATTCCTACCCGCTTCCATAGCTATCTCCAATCCGGCTGTGACCCACATCGATCTTTGCCACACTCGTGTGACGAGAGAAACCGCCGCTCGACGTGGACCTATTACTTGTCGCATTTCGAACGAGTCCATCACTCAAGCTTCACCATATCACGACAGTCCTGTGATGTATGACCGTACCGTCCTAACAGCCGCGCTAGCCTTTCTTTATACCGAAATCTCATGTGTTGGTGCACCGCGCGCCAGAGTGTACACTCGTGCGTGTGTTCCAACTCGCGCGCCCATATCACCCACTGATGAACGATGCTTCATGGCTTTCGAGAGCTCAAGTTAAAAGACGACACTATGCGGTTTCGTTAGGAACCCTCGTGCGGCTTATCTCCTACCGTATCGCATCCGATCCCTGTCGAGGTTACTAATTCAACGAAATTGCTATTTTCCCCGATGAAATTTTACCAACCACAGACTTTTCTCTCGAGGAAATATCGTTTTCGTGTGACAAAATATTTTTTTTTCAGTAGAATCACTGCTCTGGGAGATTCGCGAAGTTTGAAGGCGCGCTACATAAAGTACTGAAAATAATCCATGCAGCAGGAGTTTCGTTCAGCAAAAAACAACGAATTGACTAAATACAAAATCAGGAGTTTCAGTTTGATAAATGGAAATGCATTTTTTTAGTTTTTCTTTAGTTTTTGTATCGAAAGGCAGCGCCCGGTATAAAATGATGGAAATTTTGAAGTAGTAAAATCACGCTTGGGTCAGGCGCCACCAAATGACGAGAAAAGCTTCGAAATATTTCTCGTAAGGATTCACGTCGTTTTACTCCAGTCAGGAAAGCTCAGCGTTGGAAGCGTGAATCGTTTATTTGGTACATTCAAGGGATTCGAGACTTTTGTCGGTGACGAGCGAGTATGAGATTGCAGTGTGAAACGAGGGAGACCGGCGATACGAGGGTTTTTCCTCCTTTTGGGTAGGAGCTTCTGCTTCCCCTTTGACTGTTTTCTAACGACTTGCAGCATTCGAAAATTGCTTCGTTGTTCGGGTTGACAAAACGCCATTTCTTTTGAATTGTTGATGTTTTTTATATTGTTCAAAGAATATTTTAATTATCGATGGGAATATTTCCCATCGGAAGGTTCGTTGCACTCCAAACTTGATGAGCTTAACGGAATATCGATTGCTCGAGAACACAACTGTCCCTGAGGATTCTGACATTGTGTACTTACACAGAGCTCTCTCAAACGGTCCGTACGTGCTCGGATGCAATGGTCACCTCCTCATTTAACGAACACAATTGTCCACCAAAGTTCTATTTGAAATGGGATTATTATCAATCGTGAAATTCAAATTGAATCGAGGCGTAAGCGAGAGAAAAATGACTCAATCCTTCCGAGCGTAATAGCAGGACTCATCAACGAATTTGATCAATAAAACACTTGACGGAAGTTCAAAAATGGCGATCACTAAAAAAAGGGTTGAATAATTTCCGAGCAAATACGAGGCAATCGTGTCCGATGAGGGAGGAACGTCATTTCACCGAGCGAACAATTTCCTTACTTCGTCCTGTCATCTCATTACCAGTTTTCAATTGATCTCGGGCCACCTCATTTCGCCGGATATAACATTTCGATTTGCATAGTCTCGGATCTTCATCTCCGGAGCAGAATAGAACTGGGGCAGGGCCAAACTGTTTCTGGATCATAATTTTATTTCATGTGAAAAATTCATCTTTCACTTGAGATTCTTCAGATAAAAATCGAACTGAAAAGATCCACCGAGGTTCGCGGTCATGAAAATCCACGGAAAAAATTTCTATTTTTCGATTAATCGTTCGCGAGAAAAGTATTTTTCTCCTCGTAGGAACATTTTAAGGCTTTATTTTCAATAAAATGATTGATTTTGAAAATTTTCGAAAATTTTACAAATCGAAAAAATGACCTCCCACGATGGGTTCGAAACATGTTTCACCCGATTCTGAGTCGAATGAGACAAAAGTGTAATGACCGAAAAAAAAAATTTCGAAGGCAATAGACTTCGAAAAAATTCCAAGATTCGAAAATTTTGAAAATTTCAAAAATCGAAAAAATGACCTCCCACGATAGGTTCGAAACATGTTTCACCTGATTCTGAGTCGAATGAGACAAAAGTGTAATGACCGGAAAAAAAAAATTTCGAAGGCAATAGACTTCGAAAAAATTCCAAGATTCGAAAATTTTCGAAAATTTAAAAAATCGAAAAATGACCTCCCACGATGGGTTTGAAACATGTTTCACCCGATTCTGAGTCGAATGAGACAAAAGTGTAATGACCGAAAAAAAAAATTTTCGAAGGCAATAGACTTCGAAAAAATTCCAAGATTCGAAAATTTTGAAAATTTCAAAAATCGAAAAAATGACCTCCCACGATGGGTTCGAAACGTGTTTCACCCGATTCTGAGTCGGATGAAACAAAGTTGTAATGACCGAAAAAAAACAAAATTTCGAAGGCAATAGACTTCGAAAAAATTCAAAATTTCAGAAATTTTGAAAATGTTCGAAAATTTCAAAAATCGAAAAATTGACCTCCAACGATGGGTTCGAAACATGCTTCACGCGATTCTGAGTCGAATGAGACAAAGTTGTAATGACCGAAAAAAAAAAAATTTCGAAGGCAATAGACTTCGAAAAAATTCCAAGGTTCGAAAATTTTGAAAATTTTCGAAAAACAAATATACGATTTTCTATTTCACCGAATGATCTCTCCTGTTTACTTTAGAATGCAATTATTTGCTCGAGTGTGCGGCACGAGAAATAATTTTAGTTGAGTGAACAGGTGAACAGAAAGCTCTTCATTTTGAATGGTGGAAGAACATGCGCTTCCTCTCTCGCTCCCTCTCTATCTCCGCGTAGAAGGTTTAGATTTTGCAAACACAATATTCGAAGGAGTTGGAAAGCTCTTGGCGCGTATACGGTGGTGCTAATGCACTACTTAATCAGCTTAAAAGCCTGCATACGGGGTGATGTAATGTTCGCGACACTTAATAATTCGGCATCTTCTATTCTGGAGTTTCTCACCGGTGGAGCCTTGTTAACGCGCGCGCTACTGTGCTTTTCCGCATTGTGTAAATCCTCGAAACGGGATTGTGCACTAGCGAACTCCAAAGGCGAGGCGAACGAGTCACGATGACGAGAATAGGAAGGGTGAACCGAAATGGGCTGCTGTGCAATGCGAGATTCCAACGGGAGATGTCGACGGCTTCAACGTATCGGTGGATCATTCCGTTTCTATACTTTACTACCATATACGAAACTTCACCTATGCGACGACGCTTCGGGAAATCGATTGCCACTAACGTATACGCATCACGAATTTATAGCGCAGTAACATGAGAACCCAGTAAATGCATACCTTTACTGTTCCGATCCTCCTAAACTCGACGATATTGCGTAGCCGTGTTTGAACTCTATTTTATCTCTCGCTTCCGCACTGTCTCTCGCTCGCTCTTTTGCTCTTTCTCTTCTCCGATGTACTCTCTCGCTTCTCGCTTTCCACCTGCTTTTTTTTTCATTTGTTCATGCGAATGTATTGCTTTTGCTGATACGATTAAAACTTGCGGCTGTCAATAATATTCACTGTTGTTTTGCACTCTGAAATTTTCAGTAATTCTTTTTCAAGTTAAGGGTTCAGTTACGTTGCTTGTAGAAGAGAAAAAAAACGTTTTGATTGCGTTCAGATTATTAGGGTGAAAGATTCATAATCGTTGAGAAAGATTCGCTGTGGTGGAGGTGAAATAAAAATTCCTCTAGCAAAGCGTTTTGTGGAAAGTTTAAAGTAGTTCAAGCACGAAGCGATTTTCTTAAGAAAGTCTTGAAATTTACACAGAGTTTAAATGGGTAGCCGACTCACACGTATTTCAAATTTGAAAGAGTTCGTCTTATTGGTTCTTGACACAAACGTGTTTAAATATGAAGAAAAATACACTGGGTTATGGAGACTATGCGTAAAAAATCGTTTACCTTTCCATATAACGAATGAACGCTTCTGTCGAAGTTTATGAAAAAGTACACAATAACGATTGAGTGTGTAATGAAGGTCTGGGAAAAAATTCGAGACGACTATCTTACTTATAATAAAAATATATTACGTTAAAGATTGAACGAAATTGATAAAACGAACACTCGTTACTTCGCATTTGCTTATTTCTGTATTTTGTTTCTTCCTAGCTTTGCCTAGCATTTCTGTTATAGCCTTCTGTCTTTTTATTAACATCTTTTTCTTGATCCATTTTCTGTTGTGTTTTCCCTTTGCGTTCTCTAATGCGATTTTTTACATAAAAGACTGTAATATTTTCGCCAGGGACGAATGTAATCTCGTGTTCAGGCTATAGTGGTGGATCCCCGATTAATCGCAATTTCGAATTAACAACTCTGACATGAATTTACAGTGATAATATCTTTAATTAGGACGTAAAAATCGATCCTATTAAGACACCGATAAAATACGATCCTGCGGGCATGATCTGCCTTAATGAAGTTTTCTTCAGTGGGAAGCAATTCATTGAAGCTGATCAATAACTATTATGAATGGATGAATTATTATTTAAGAAAGAACTTCATTAAAATATTATGAAGTTATAATCGTACCTTGGAAGCGTATTTTGAAATGATATTATCTTAGCTACCGTCAAATTCGATGGGGCACTTTATTTCACTGTTCCAAATTTCACGATTTCAAAAACAGTGAAAAATATGAAAAAGAGACTTCGTTGATTTCTCATTTATCGAATATCGTACCGTTTTTATTCGCACGAACCGCAAGGATTAACGATATCGTCATCTCAATTTCTCAGTGACTTAGCGCTGAATCTTTAACGAGACGAGAGAATGAAAAAAACAAAAAGCTAGGGCGAGAAGAAATCTATTCTTTCTCGCCTTTGTTAGTCGCAGAGACTTCGTCGGCTATGTTTTCTGGGTCGTTGAAGCGAATAATCGATCTTTCGAAGAATCTTCTGGCTACCAACCAACTTTTTTTACATCATTGAGTCACAGCAGAACGCATCTATTTCCTTTTGTTTCCTCCCCTCCCCCTTCCCCGTCGCGCTGAGCCTTTCTTTACGTAAATATGAAAATGACCTAATTTCCTCGATCCGAAATCGAGAATCTTCAAAAAGAATTTTTCGAAAAACTGATCCTCGGTGCCCGGAATTTTACATTTTTATTTTCCCCCTTTTTTCCCAGTCCTCCGAGTATCCTTCGAGTATTTTCATCAATTCTTTCATCAGCGATAAAAAAAAAACTATTAAGGAGTAATACACATTGAATTACGATCGATTGTGCGAAAGCGATGACATTGTACAGTGAAAGATTGAAAAGAATGTTGCGGTGAAAATATAACACCATTTGCGGAGTATGCAGTCGTAGAAAAGCATGCTCGCGCAGATTGCCTCATTATCCGAGAATCCTCTTCCGGATTCTGGGATTGAGGATATCCGATTCCCTGGACGAGAATCACGAGAGAATCGACGCGTCGAATTCGAGCCGGGAGGCATCTCTTTCTCGCTTCACTATCTTTTTCGTATGCTCCATCACAATCTCCAGCCCATTGCGATCCTTCACTCGCACTCGCCCTATATTCTCCGGCGAGGTTCAGCCCTTTGGAGTTCCGCGGTGCTTGCCCACGTACCTTTTATCTGTTCTCATCTCCCACACCGAGCATGTTTTTTTTTCTCTCGTCGGTCATTCTCTATACATGAAAAAAGCGTACAGCAGCAACGCCGAAAGCGACGGCTCGAGGAGTTGGAGAAAAAAAAGAAAGAAGAAAAAGAACGGTGAAAAAAACTTTCACGATGAACGGCGCGAAGATAGTAATTGATGACGCGGCACAGATTGCTAATTCATATTCCGCCTTTCCTTCTGCGAACGCGCGCGGTGTTAAATTGATGAGACCTTCGTAACTCTGCTCCAAAGCCCGATTGCAACTCCCCTTTCCCGCAGTTTGATGTTTTAAACACCCTTTTATATTGATTCTCAAACTTCATCACGCTGCGGATGACCAATCCCAGGGAATATTCCGTCAAAATCAAGTTATGAAGTTACCATCGGAACTTTGCTGCTAGCTTTTGTGCTTGAACGAACAACTTCAAAATATTCTGCTACTGCATTGATGATAGTAAGAAACCAATTAAAACACTGGAAGTTATCGTTTTTCAGTTTTCCCAAAGAAAACGATATATAAATTTCAATCAAACCGTTCGCGACTCTTGCAAGAAAATAAACTCCAGGAAACATCGACGTGGAAATTAGCTGAGAGATTCAACTTCTTTCTGCTTTCTTTTACTCGTCTATCAATCGAGTTTTCCATCCCCGTGCAAAAGGGGGAAAAAGTATCATTTTTCTGTTGGAAAACCATCACTTTTCCCCGGGATTTATCTTATTTTTCTTTTTCGTGAAACAATAAAACTGTGGAATATGCGGGGCTAAAACGTATGCTATTGTTAGAGTAATAAGAATAAGATTCATGTTCACATATATTATGAGCTGTTGGGCGTTTATAAAAATGTTCATGGATGTATATGAATATAAGAATAAGAGTCAAGTATTCGTGGGTGGGTGAGAGCGATTGTGGATGGTTAGCCAATGGCACAGAGGCCATACGAAGCGAGGGATTACGGTCCAGCTCGTTGCCCACGGTTGCTTCTCCCCGCTTTGTGTATATTCTCATAGATAATACGCGCCTCGTTTCACCTAAGCAAACGACTGCGCGCGCGGCCGCTCGGGACCCTTGTGAAATAGGCTAGCAGGGATAAGAATGCGAAAGGCAGCAGAGGAAAAAGTGAAAAGTGAAAGAGCCAAGAAGGGAATGTGGGACAGGGAGGGGCGTAGTGCCAACGGGCGTGCACAAACTATCACGAGGAAAAAGCAGTTAGGCAGGCTAAAGGAGTTGAAACGGACGAAGAGCGAGTGGCAAAAAAATTTTCAAGCGCGCAAGCCTCGCGCTGCCCTTTCCTATCTTTCTCATTACTCCGCTACGAGTCATCTCCTCCCTTTGGCTTTTAACTTGGGACAAATTTTCACGCGCCAAAGTCGGACGGTCCTTGATTTTCTCTCCTTCTCGTAACTTCACTAGAAATCATTTCCCTTTGCCTCTAAGCTTCGAACAAATTTTCAAGCGCAAACGCTTGCACGATCCTCGTTTTTCTATCTCTTCTCACTTCGCTACGAGACACCCGATCCTGGCTGCCTTTGAACTTGTCCCTGCACCGACAGCTACGGCGCCCGGTACGGCCCGGTAACTGTGTTCATACTTTGAGAAACTCGGGAACACGGACGATCGAGTCACCTCTCTCTTTTATTTTCAATCTTCCGCCGAATTTTCGAATGCGAATATCGCACGATCCTTGTTCTCTGTTTTTTTTTCAACACTCTGCTACGGTTCCCCTTCCTCCTGCCTTAAATCTTGACACTGCACGACCAGCTGCGTCGCTGTGTAACGGTGTTTATGCTTTTGAGGAGGGTGTAAAAGCTGGAATTTTTAAATGAAGTAAAAACCGCCGTTTAAGCTTCGAAATTTTAATTTAATATTTGTGCAGTATGATTGGAGAGAGAGAGAGAGAGAGAGAGAGAAACTTCTCCGAGATTGAGAACCACATTGACGCGAACAAAATGAACGAATTTCCTCATTGTTCATAGAAAAATTTGAAACAACCCAATTTTTTATCCAATCAACACAGGCAAAAAGCTAAACTCACTTTCTAGGCAGAGTTAAAAAGACTTCAAGATTGAATTACACGAAGGATTCTACCAACAAAAAAAATAACCGAACAAGTATATTTTGTCTCAAAGTGCTAGACTCTGAAGAGATGGAAAACTGTAAAGGGTGGAAAAGAAAATATGATTGGAGCACCACCATGTCACGGTATTCTCTAGTTCCAGAAATAGCATCGTAAAGAGACAGAGAGTGAAGTAACAAAAAAAAAATGAAAACTGTTACGGCCTTGTAAGGATGAAGCAGCTGGAATAAAAATAAAAGTATACAACTTTTCATTAGATTTCTTAACGACCAGCATCATGAAGACAACGAAGGAGAAACCTCACCTGATTCGAGATGAAACTATCAGATGCGCTCTGATTAAAAATACGAGAGATAAAATGTGTGTGTGTGTGTTTTTTTTTCATCTTTTTGTAATTTATATAAAGTTTCGTGAAAAAAAATGGTGACCTATTTCTCAAGGATTCTTTTCGTCGTAATCGGCAAGCATAGAAAAAACCCAAATTTAGTGAATTCGAATAATCTTTTGGTCATCTCAAAAGTTCAATAGAACTGTAAAATATTTTTATTCAAATTCTTCCGTGTAACGATGGTCCCCCGAGGCTGTTAAGGTCCCTCCATATCGTATATTTTGGTTTATATACGCCATCGGCAAGATTCCAGCTTGGTTTTCGAAAACTGTACACTTTACGAGGACGAAATAAACTAACAAAACATATAGTCAGACGTTTTGCGTTCAATGTTATCTCCAAGAGAAATCGGAGATGTACGAAGCCCTGCTATTGGCTTGAAGAGGATTTTATGCCGAGTGGAGCGAGATTCTCCGAGTTGGGTAAACCAAAAGAGAGAGAGAGAGAGAGAGAAGGGGGGGGGGAGTGAGAGATCTCAAGAGAAAGATAGAACGGGTAGATAGTGGGAAGTGGAGAGGATTCTGGGCAAGGTGACTCCGCATGAGTCTAGGGTTTATCGAGGCAGAATTGGATACCGTGACATCTTCTGGTCCTCTTTCCCCATGGGATCTTATTCGCACATTGTCCCTCGTGCATCAAGAACGACGATCATACATATACGTATAAGGTAATCGAGGTCTAAGAAAGCTTTCGTATATTTATTTCCAGTCCAGACGAAGCGCTTGATTCGTCGATCCTTGTTCAAATTCCAAGGGTACCATTTTCCCAAGCTTTTGCACCTCATCACGTCCAGATGAGAGTCCATTTAACGGCTGTCTTAAGGCTCTTTCTCGACCGTTGATTCTTCACGATTGCTCCATTATCCTGCTTCCCTTTCGATTTTTCATTCAATCCGTGCGAACGAATTATCCTCCCCATTCATACAGTTTTATCCTTTGCTCGAATTTAATTTAAAACAAAGCTGCCACGATGAACAATTACCGAAGAGACATCTTCGCTCAAACTATTCTCGCCCCCAGAGCCTTCGGCTACGAGCCACCACCAGCACAAGTTAAAATACTGTTGTCAAAGTTTGTTAATCGTAAACGTCCTGGAGATATTGCGCGAAGAAGCAACCACCCCAGCCATGCTCCACAAAGGGGAACGTGCATTGGGAAGATAGTTGCGAACAGTATTGTCTGGAGCACGAAGACATATGCTGCTTTACGTATTTCGGATGCGAGAGCATCTTCTCACTCCCAGTTGTATAGCTAGCTAATCAAAGCGGGACTGAGTCATTGGATAAATTCCAGCTAATTTACACACAAACACACGTCCTTGTAGACATGTATACAAACCAGATTGGATCTTGGTTTACGTATATTTACGGATTGTTAGATTGGTACACGCTACGATTCCGACCATGTTGAGTGATCAATTATCAAGAAAAATTTGATGATTTCTAACCCGCAGACGCACCACACTGGTGCAAATTTGCAACGACGAAAATTTCAAGTGTCTAGAACCTCAAAATTCCTTTCTCCAATTGGAGGATTTTTCTATAATAAAACTTTATTTAAACATTTTTTAAATAATTTTGATCGATATCACTAAGGATTTGTTACTCCTAAAAAGTCTCGTTGTAAGATATGTAAATGAAGTGGCAAATTTTTAGAACGACGATTATTCATTTTCTTTGCACTGCATAAAAAGAAACATTTGATGATCGCAGTTTACGAGACTTTCGAGCAGCTTTCCGTTACCAATTGGGACACCAAATCTTGATTCACTAACCATTGAGCTTCGACGATATTAATGACGAAAAAACAGTCGATTATGAGGGGAAATATCCAATAAATGTTGAACTTTGTCGTTCTTTGGGAAATGCATTTATATTCAAGGCTACCGAAACGTTCGTTTTTTCGTCGTAGAGGGAATTGACATTGCTTCCAGAGCAGCTTTTTTCTACGTGCCTTGACTATTTTAATCAAAACTGACCGTCGGCATAGACGAGAAACTGTTGAATTCGCCAGTGAATTTTTCGGTGTTCTGCCATCTCTTTTCCTCCCTTCGCAGCTTTTACGATCGCTCTGCCTCTCTCTTGCTCACTCTGTTGATTTTTAACCTGAGGGTAAAGTTTATCCATCAGCGTATCGATGATCGATATCAATCCGGGGAAGACCAGGCGACCAAGAACAAAGATAGAGAGTCGAGGAATAAAACAAACTTTGAAAATGAAGCTTTTTCTCGTCAACCAATACGAGAATTTTGTGAATCTCGACAGAATTTCATAAAACTGCTTTTTTCCATTTCGAAAGTTTTTAGCCTGGCCCTCCCCGTATCACGCCAGCTCGTGTGCGTGCTGTCGAGACTCGACCCTCGACTTTCTCAAGTATCGCGCTCACTCTTCTGCTCCGAGTACCAAGAATCCAAAAGCGTCTCTTGTCAATTCAAGTATGAAAGTAGCAGTAGGTAGTTAACCCCTGAGTCCCTCTCGGGAGGGCTACTGGATCGGTCTCTGAGAAAGAAAGTGCAACTCATCACGTGCGTCAAAGTAGTGCGAGTGAAAAAAATAATTGCGTTGTAACAGTTCCATAGCCTCGTCTTCGATAAGCGAACTCATAACTTCTCAGGATTATTGCACGAGCTGTAGATAACAAGTTCTCACATAAAAGCTCCGACGAGCGGATATTTCAGCGTTCATTTTCTAATTACGCTCATCGACCGGGTTTGTTTGCTTCGCCATGTGTTTTTTTTTGCCGCCAAGAGACAAACTCGGGGGCTCCGAGCTTCGCGAGAGATTGGATAAAACTCTGGCAAGGTTAGCTCCCATTGGAAACTTGGGCTTAAACTCTGTTTCAACCGAGGATTATGTTAATTTGCTTTTTTGCCTTGGAACAATAAGCCATGACGGGAAAGAGGGACGAAGAGTGTGGAAAATCCATGGGAATGCAGCCAGTAAATGAGGGAAGCGTAATTGCTGAGCGAGTAAAAGAACTTCTGGACATGTACCAGCTCACTTTTTCTCCATGAGAAATACTCGAAAGAAATAAGGAGTTGTAAGTTAGCGGAATATGAATATTGCAAACGGCCTTGGAGCTGCCAACACCTGAGCCGTCTCTCGGGACGTTTTTACCTTATTTCCCCCGTGCCTGCTAACTCTCACGCGCTCTTTTTGTTGCTTCGCCGCGTATTGAACATATCAAAATCCCCCTATTCCTTATCCCGTTCTACCGAATGTTTAATTCATCAAACAAACCAGCGTGCATTCCAGTCGCTCGCCAGAGGTGACGAGCGAAATGAAAAATTCGCTGAGCTGGGGAGAATACACTCTGGAAAATTCAACAGCCCACCTGGGCGATTAGTCAGACGAAGAATCGAGGAAGAAAAAAGGTGACAGTAAAAGTCCACAATAGAATATGTACACGAGTGCGCATGTATATAGGAGGGAAGGAGGAGAGAACGAGTTGAAAAGTTGAAGAAACTTTTATTTCACTTTGTACAGAGAATGGAAAATGAAACATTCACTCGACGACGTGCTTATTATTTCCGTAAAATAACATTATTAAATTCTCGCTTTCAGTTCTTCCAGCGAAGCATTAATATACGCGTAAAGTACTAGAGAGTTAGGTTAAATACAGAGCTTTTTCGATGCTGGAGAAGCGCGAGTAAAAATTAATCCCAGTGAAAAGAAAAAAAAACCACACACATTGTTCGTTGGCTTTCAACTGATTCGGTGAAATCCAAAATTCCGTATAATTAAAAATGACTGGAAATTCAACGAGCTTAAATGGACGCACGGGGAACCCAATTCATTTCATTAAGGCACAATCACCACAGAATTTTCCCTCTTCTTGTGAATTTTTCATCTCCCTTTTTGTGCTCTTCCCTCCGTCCTCGCTCCCAGCATATATGTAGTTTCTATAAATCAGTGAGAAGAAAACGGCGACCGCGATTGCGTATTACGAGCACGTAAGCTTCGTAACGAAGGTGTATGACGTTGCTTTGCCTCGCGTGCATGGATATACATACACGTGCGAAATGTATATAAATGTGGGGGGATAAATATACGTATACGTTGGTAGAAAGGAGCAGATAATGTTGTCTATTTTATACCCAGGATCGTGAGGGGGCTTGAAGAAAGGACTGAATTGCTAGGCTCGTAAGCGAGGCGCATTCATTTCTAAACAAACAAACCCTTCGCCTTCCCCCTCCCTTTTTTCTAAATGATAACGTTGCAAGTCACGTTTGATATAGTAGCTCCATGAATGTTTATTCACTGGTTAAAAAAAGCGAAGAAACCAAAGGAATGTTGAATCGATAAAAAACTTTGACTTCACAAGACCAACGTGAGAATTGGATAATCATAAAAACGGTGAAGAAATTAATTCAATTATATAATAACGATCGGAGAGACGCTCGTGTTGATTAGATTTCATCGGAATACGCGAATTTTTTTCTCCCCCGCAATCGTGCACACGCCTTCGTATATACGCGAATGGAAATTCATCGCAATGTTTTCTCGTCGTCGTTGCCGGAAGGATTTTCTACTCCGTGGGTGGCTAATTGCCTCGAGAGAGAGAGAGCGAGACGAATCAAAGAGGGCGCTGCAAAGAAAATAGTAGAAAACAGAATATGTATACGAACTCAAAGTTGTTGTTTTATTTTTTTCGCAATAAAAACAAAATACCAAGCGCACACGTCAAGCCGGTGTGCGTTTGCTCTAATGGCGTCGGACAACGTGAAAAACCGGGATCAAGGGGGTGAAGCACAAAGAAGAATACTCCCAGACTGAGCGCATATACGGGTGCCCCTGTACACACATGTTTGTGTGTGTGTGTGTGTACGCGGCTGAGAGAAGGGGAGGATCACGTGAAAGGAACAGCGCGTACGTGAAACGAATGACGGGAGCTTTCACGTTAATGACGATACGATGGCTCTCGACGTATGTCTCGAGAGTATTCCCCATGTGGATAATGAATTTCAAACGATTTCCAGACTCTTTTTCATACCCCATTTCCGTCAAAGCTTTTGTTGTTTTTGGGATAAATGAATCGATTGTTTCTGCTATTCAAGAGACATTCCCCTTCGCGCGTTATAAAATGCCTGTTTGATCTTGAACTCGCAGTGACGGTATATAATCAGTGAAACGATTGCGAACGCACGTTTGTCTTTCCGAATTTTTCAGTTTTATATTTGCGATCCGAGGGAATAAATATATTCTGGGGCAGCGAGACGCGTTCTCCTTTCGGTGTATTTCACTTCATTAACAAACGTTGCTTCGGTACACGTCGACGGATAACCAGGAACAAACAGGGTTTGGGTTAAACTCGATAAAAAAGGGTTCGTGGCAGGGGAGCGAAAAAATATCGAACGAAGCGTTAATAGCGGTTGAGAGGCACTCCGAGTAAGGCGCCTGCCGTAGTTCAGATAATGACGTAACTTACCGAAGAGCAAACGAGGAGAAAACGTCATGAAATGAAGCAGGAGAGAGAGAGAGAGAGAGGAAAAAGGGGATAAAAAATAAAAATAAAATGGCGACGCCGTCGCTCTCTCGCTCCTCGAAAACGAGGAGCCAGGATAACGACAAAAAGGATATACCTGCGTGCGTAATTAGTAGCTGTTTGTCCCGAGAGTATATTTTCGAAGGAAAAGTAAGATAAAGCATAAAAGGATAACGAGAAATCTATATATAGACGGTGAAATAAAGCTTAAGCTTTTTCTTCAGTCTTTTTTCATCAGTTTCTTTCTCCTTCTTCCAGTTGCGATGGCCAGGGGTTCCAACCACCAGAGTTTCATCCGTTTTTAGGCCAACCGCATCACTCGAGACGGCCATTTTTTGTCAGTGTATACAATCCGCCTGAATTCAGCATCAGCCAAGTCCTCCATGGCAATGGCCATTATTCTAGTTATATAAATGTAAATAATTGAGAGAAAAAATTGATGCGAAAACGTGGATATATTGAAAATATGCGAATACAGTTTCGACGATTGTTCCTACATTCCCATCGCGCCTCGATTTCTCCAAAGTTGTAAATACTACAGAACAAAAGTTCGAAATTGCCTGGGCAAACTCAAATTCTGTAAACAGCAGAGCTCGCTATTCCAAAATTCTCATTAATATTATTTCAAGTAGGAAAAACACAGCGAGCTCTCGCCTATGCGGAGGGAAATATAAAAGCTGCGATTCGACAAAGGGGCTAGTACTCATACATCCTTGAATGCCGTTATTACGTATGGAGAGGAAAAAAGCTCAATTCATTCAAGCTTTGAGTTGTATTTATAGGTTGATACATAAATTCACAGGCTATCCAAGCATATCACGAAAATCTATATATGCACACAGACAATGCATAAATGTATACACACAGCGACGTATATATGACAGTGTACCGAAGCATTGGTTGGATAGTTTGGGTATATACGCATGTACGAACGGACACGGCGAGTAGCTCAACAATAAAGTTCCATTATTCAGAGAACCGTGAACCTCAGTCCGCCATGCTCGTTGGCTATTCCACGTTTTTGTGTTCTTCCATACGTACGTGTGCGTGTGTGCGTGTGTGTATTTGTGGTTGATGCGCTTGTGTTCGTTCCCGCATTCTCTCTCGTCCTCTGTCTCTCTTCCATTTCCTGGCCTGTGGCCAAAAAGATTTTTGATATTTTTTGGCAACCTCTCAAACTGCATATAACCGGTTAAAATGTTACATCGTCCTTCCACGGGGCTCGACCGTCTCTGCTATAATACCTTTCTTTTGCTCCTCATCTCTGAAAAAAAAGCAGACACATATACACCTCAAAGCCTGAAACAAAAAAGGCAAATGATACCGCGACCAATCTGACACACGTTCCTTCCGCTCTCCTCTTCGTCATCGTCCACTTCCACTTTCTCCCTCGTCAAACAAAACCCTTTGTTTCACATTGTAACAAACAATTCGGATTTATCTCCATTTTTAAATTCGTGCTCAGCAGATTTTTCAGACGTTTTGGACCCTGCCAAAGCCAACGACGATTATATTCGTTTGCAGATTTCTTTTCATATTGTGTTTTTTACGTATTTTCGGCTGAGCCTGATATTTTGAGGAGTCCTCAGCACGACTCCTTTGCCCATGGATCTTAGAGGAGCTGCTGAATTTTTTGCAGGCTTGCCCCATTCGGGTAGAAAGCTCTTCGACGTTGGAAATCGGTGGGTGGGCGAGCCTCGAAAATAAAATGAAAAAAATAGCTCCAAAGGAAGTAAATACCAATTCGCCATCGTTTTTTTCCAAAAATCATTTCGTTTGAGTGATTTTCCAAAGTAGCATTCACCACCCATCATCATTATTAATTTCCCCTCAAACTAATGGCGTCTATCAAAAAATCGTGCCTCGAAATTCCCCAGGCAGTTTCATCATCGTGTTATCATCAAAATCAAACAGCGAAACGTTATCAGCCAAACGATCGCAATGGAGTTGTGCGCTATGCGTAAAGAGGAAGGGTTTGAGCGTCGAATAAAAGTGGACACAATCGATTGTTCGTTACAGTAGAATGGTAGTTTCATAAAAATTTGGCAACGCCTGCGGTTCATCGGTAAATTGGTGGAGTGTATCGGATCATCGGTCATCGATATAGAGAGTCGTCGGTATAAAATTCATCCTCGATGTGATCTAGCGTCGACTATCCTCGACGCGATTCTCCAACTGCAAAGAGATTCTCACTCGATTCACACCACTTGTAACCCAATTACAATATTATTTCGAATACTCGTGGATCGAGTTCTTCTATGGTCGACCAAAATCTCGAAATTTATTTGCTCACTGCTTCAAACTCGCTTCTCTGTGTTACGTATTTCATGTCGAAATAAATAAACAAATATACGTATTCATGCGTTTGTCTATGGGGTTTCAAGCGGCCTTTTGTCTGGCCAAACTCGACTCAATGATATATGAACGCTGTTGAGGAGCTACAATTTTAACGTTAAATATTTGTGGTCCACAGTTGAAACTCTCCTCGATGTTTCGTCCCAACGTTTAATTCGCTAAACGCATTCCGAGCTCAACTCCTCCTTCCATCTTTCTCTTCTACTACTAAACTGAAAGCAAACTTTTTTCGTTGACATCCTGCTGACCATGTACGCCCTTAACAGTAATTAATTCAACTGTTTTGACTTCAGATAACAGACAAATAACCGTGATCCAGAGACTACGGCAGGAGAGTTAAAAATGTAGATTTTTCCACTCAGAAATACATTCAATCGGAAATTAAGTCAAAAAAATGTTAATTCATTTGAAAAAAAGCTTGTAATCGTCCGATTCGAAACTTCTCCGTAGTTGTTTTATTCGGGGATTATGCACCGTGAAGTTTCATATTGGAATATGACTGGCGAGCTTGATGGACATTGGCTTAATACGCTTAAACTGGTTTCCATCCCGCAGCAGTGACTTTTGTTTTAAGCTTACGACAGGTGAGAATCCTCTTCCACGTCCGCCTCTGTGTCACCATCTCTGCGTTTCTATGTTCATAATACATACGCCCGTGGGGAAATCACTTTCAAACACCTGTCCGCATATACGTACGTGACTTCGCTGTAAATCCAAACTTCTAATTTAAAAGTCACCTAAATTCGCTGATACAGAATAAACCATCATCTACGCTATTGTGAAAGAAAACTCATTTGCTTTTCAAACATGAGCTGACGTAAAACATAAAAGAGGTTCGTACACGCGTACATTCATTCAACGATTCAGGAACGCGATTTTAACGGAATTTTTTTATCACTGATTACATTTACATTTAACGACAGTTGGTTGGCGTTAATTCACAGATAAAAGGAACGTTTCTAATTGAATCATTGAATTGTAATTATTTTAAAATAGCTGACGAAATCTGGGTTTCATGAATTATGTGTAAGGATCTCCTAATCATTGTGGTCAGTCCTGGGCGATTTCTTTAAGGTAGTTCATGCACGATACGATTTTCTTAAGAAAGCCTTGAAATTTACGCGAGTTTAAATGAGTGGTCGGCTGACACGCATTTCAAATTTTAAAAGGTTCGTCTTTTTGATTATTGAGATAAACGTGTTTAAATATGGAAAAAATACACTGGGTTATGGGGATTATGAATAAAAAGTCGAGACGATTGTCTTACTAGTGATAAATATGTTATAATATTACGTTAAAGATTAAACGAAATTTTGCTTATTTCAGTATTTTGGTTCTTCCTAGCTTTGCCCATTTCTGTTATAGCCTTCTATCTTTTTATTAACCAGAGACGAATGAAATTTTCGGTTCAGTTAGTGGTGGACCCTCATTCAACGAATGGCTTGTAACTTCATACGCCAAAAAAAAGATTAAATAATTTATTCTCAATTTCGAATTAATAACTTTAACATTTATTTAGAGTGATTATATCTTTAATTAGGAAGTGAAAATCGATCCAATGTAGATACCCATAAAATACGATCCTACGATCTACCTTAATAACTATCATCATTCGAAACCAACAAAAAATTCGTAGCCAATCTCCGATGATTCAATGTGCATTTTCTTCCTCTCTCTCTCTCTCTCTCTCTCTCTCTCTCTCTCTCTCTCTCTCTCTCTCGCATAAACAAAATAAAAGAAACGTCCTGAATTTATCACCTCGCTGTGAAACCGATTGAATTCGAACTTTGCCGAGCTTTTAATCGAGCTTGGATTCCCCTGAGAGTTCCGTTCAATAGCCCCTTGTGTCGGGGCACAGGTGTGAGACCGGAAGGAATTCCGTGCCAATCCCCTTTGCCTGAACAATTTCGACCCCAAAAGTAAAAAAAAATACTCTTTTTATTCAATTAAGCACGTTAACCGTTGTTTCCCTCGATCCGTAGATTCATAATATCGAAATGAAAGAGTCGCTTCGAGAAAAAAATATCGCTCAATGATCTTTTCATTTTAAACAATATTTGATGTAAATATGTGAAATTAGTTGAATCTGAGGATGAACTTCGTCAAAGTTAAATTACGCTTTTCAGTGTTGAGAAGTACCGGATTAATTGGTTTCTCGAGAGGAATCTTATCATTGAATTTTATTAGATCACTGAAATTCCCAGTTGGTTCCCATGCAGCAATCAAGATGCTTAAGCCGGAGAAAGTTTATGAGGCACACCTCATAAATCGCGTTTTCATAACCTCACTTCCGGTCTCTCCCCTCAGCATCTTCTACTCCTCATTCCATCACTTAATAGTTCATATAACTTCTTCGGAGCTAGCATTGTTTTGCGCGTTGTTTCTCATTATTCGCAAGTTGTTGGGGGGGGGGGGGGGGCTCCAAGAGAAGCCGAGAGCTCAAGAATCCAAGTCAAGATACCCAGAAGAGACTCAACAACGGCAAATTTCGATTTTTGTGTAAACATTCGATACAGAGTTGTGCGGAATTCGTGCCGATGAAAATACCTCCTAGTCGCGCGTAGCCAACGAGATAATTAAGCATCGGTAAACGCCTAACTATTTAGGTAAATTAGTACAAAGCTCCATCGCGGGCGCAGTCTGCAGTCGAGAGACGAAGCAATCCTCTCACGTGGGACTAAACAGCTTACAAGTTTTCCTCGATAAATAGCACGTACAAGCTCCGGCGCCATCAGGAGCGCTTCGTGGTCTATAGCGGGGGAGCAAAACTAACAATTATCTTAAGCATTCCAAGTCCAGACGGCGAAGCAAGAACTCGGTAAAAAGAAGTTCGAGCTTCAAAAAATCAATTGAAGATTCGACTACAAAGAAAACTCCTCGATAAGCCAAATTCCTCATTCAATAAAAGACTCTATTGAATTCAAATCGGACGTTAGAATAACGCCAAGCTTCGGAGACATGATCCGCGTTCCCAAAGTCTCCATGGTGCGCGACCAGGATGCGGTGCACTAAAGTGTCGATGCCTCACCTACACGCGATAACAGCGCGTAACGGAAAAAAGCCCTTGCACAGGAGCGTCCTGCATTCGAAGTGCTTGTTCGAATACACGAGCCCTCCCCCCGCCCCCTTTGGCTCTCTTCCTCTGCAGCATAAATGCGGATCGAGTTTGGAATTTCAAACATTAAATGTTGACCGGGCGAGCGAACGCGTATATGAAATTGTCGTCCATGGAATACTGCCTGGTTGAATATGACTCCGGAGGGACATAACAGACACGTCTCTACCTCTTGCCCTCCTCCAAGCCTCCGGCTTAACATCGCTTTTTCGAAGCTTTGACGACCTTTCGGCCCGAGTTTGGCCTTCGGTGTCTTTCCTCTTGACCTCTGTGTCTCTTCCTCTTCGCGTATAGTTCGTCACGGCAGCAGCACCAGCAGGAGGATACTGCTGTCCGACGGAAGTAATAAAATTCAATAAACCTCTCGCGAACGAAAAGCATTCGATATCTCTGACATATAGAACATGACTGAAGATTCCATTTGGTTGTGGAGCGAGTATCTCGCTTCCGGCATATTGAATCGAGCATCGGAGAAGAATCATAGAGTGTGTCTGCCCTCCTATTCTTGGCGACCCATATATCGAGCCTTTTTTCGACGTCGAATACCAAAACTCAATCCAGCATCCTCCTAATCCACGACTCGAAGAGATTAAGCCTGGAATATGATCCTTTTTGACTGAGGAATACTGCAAATGAAAGCTCCGCGTTGACGAGGACGATTCCCCTCCGCGATCTCTCGCATTCTGCTCTCTCGTTGCTACTTCAAACTGCGAAGGTTCTCGCACCGCGACTTTTCTACGATATCGATTCGCCCAGTCGTACAGAAACGAAGGCGAGGCCTCTGCAGCAATTTCCGTCTCGTACGAACGAGCCTCTCTTTAGGCTTCGCTCAATCTTCCTTCCGTCTGTTCTTTCTACCTTAATTCCTCTCTCTCTCTCTCTCTCTCTCACTCCCCTTACATCCGCCTTGGGAGCAACCACGTCACTTGGGAGAAAATCGCATCGACCCGCAACATCTTCCCTCGAGGAACTCCCACATACATACGTAAAAGTCAGGTATCCCGAAAGCACGGTTTTTACACCGAAAAGAGAGAAAAAGATAACGCCGGGGAGATAGAGAGCGGGAGAGAGACGCGCATCTTGGAGGTTGCCCCACGAGTACATTAAAGCAAGGCTGACTCGAGCGTGAGCTTGCAGAGATCACGCGACAGGTGGAATAGTGCATTACTCGAAAACACCTCGTGCTTTTTCGCACGATACATTGGCTATAGATGTACTCATGCATCCTGTAAATTTAACTGCACATAAAAAAGATTACATCCATTTTTCACCGATTTTTCTCCCATTCTAGGAGCATTAAAAAATTTAAGAGACAATAATTCACGGGGAGAAGAAAGTCGTGCTCGTGTGGGCGCTTTTTTCTCGTAAATCTTGAACGAACACCCGTAGAGATAAAAAGAAGAAATAATAAGGAACGCCAACGGTGATATATCGCCGGAACACATTAATCGTAAACACACATTGAATTCGTTGAGAATTTGTTGTAAGCAAATTGTTCCAATGAAATTCCGCGGACTCGTTTAGCTCTAACCTCGGAAAAAGTTCATTCGGTCGTCGATGAATCGATAAATTAATGTTTTTTCGGGCTGTTGCATCACGGAGGATTGTCGCAGCGGCTGGAAAATCCGGAGGCACCGGTATCCTGTTTATGGGAAATTGGTAAATCTGCTATCGCGGAATTATCGGGAGGCGGCATGAATATTTTTGTTTGAAATATGCATCAAGCTTGCGAGTGCGAGTGCAACGCAAGGACAGAGGAGCGAGGGGCATTTTTTCTTTTTTCATGATCTCGGCTCCAGTGCACCGGTGCAAAAGTGCATCCGGCGGAACGTCGAGAATAATTCTATATACATATTATGCTCCCTCGTACACGTATGAGCGAGCGGATAAAAACAAAAAAGGTGTGGCGTGCATTTCCAGCTCGCATAGGTGGAGAAACAGGCAATTCAGTAATCGGATTATCCGTTTGATTTTCTCCGTGATGCCAACACCTGGCTTCAAAAGTCTACGCTCCAAAAGCTCGAGTGCACCCAGCACGTACCAAGTTGACAGTTATATAACACATCGCCCCGCGTGTATGATAATCTGGACCGTATAACAGAATTACTTCGCGTCTGTGCGTCGACGTTTATACATCGGCTTGATTCGAGCACTGAAAATTCCTTCATCCCTTTCGTTAACTGAGCTATTCTCAAACAAAACGAGGCAACGGCAAATAAGTGGGTGCAAAAATATCCATCATGTTCAAATATTTCATTCCGAATTGACATCCCAATCGATGTATTCGTCAGGAAAAACGTTTCCCTTTCAATAGACTAAAAAAATTGCATTAATATTTTAACAAGCTGCTGTGCCAGTGACCAAATATTTTCCGAACAAAGGAGGCGTTTATCGACATTCCATCAATCATTTGGAGTCGTCGAGCCACTCTCAAACACCGTGGAATAAAGAGCCTCAGATATCTGTCATTCGATTTCCTAATTTTAACATTTTTCTTGCATCAATTCCAGTCTCAGTGTCACTCAACTCTTTTCAAAGTCACTAAAACCCCCACCAAATGCACCCACCAACTTAATTTTCCCGGTACAAAATGCTCCCGCGTATACCCAATCAAAGTTTTTTCCAATTAAACATGGAGCTCCATCACTCTTGATGAATGAGTGAGAACACTTCGTTTCTACACAACGATGCGATTGAACGAGAGCAGGTAAGAGGTGCATTATTCTTTCTCTCGTGTAATCGTCTCGACGATAAGCCAAACCGGAAACTCCAAATCTGGGAAATTGAGAGAGTCATTATGTGAGAATCGTGTGTATATAAAAGCATTTGACACATTGATCCACACACACACACACACAATCTTGAGGTGTGCATGCCTGTACATAAGCGTATAACCGACTTTATGTACAGCCCACGAAAGAGGCATGAAGGAGCCTCAACTGGAGCTCTAGACACGAGCACTGCATATAGACGTAGGCCCAGACGACGACAATGACACTCGTTTACGTCTGGACCACAAGCTCACCTGGACTCGTATATATATATAGATAATCGGATTGCTGTCAACAATGATAAGGCTGTGCTCGTGGTCACATACATAGGAGACGTTCGCACACATATTCGTTAGTTCCTATATATGTTTTGATGCCTGGCGTTATGCTATAGATGTATACGTTTAGTCTCGAGAAGTTATCAAGATAAGAAGTGAGCCAGTCGTGGAATGAACATGAATTGTGAAAAACGAGTCAGAGAGTGAGAGGGAAAGGGAGTAAAACTGAAGAGAATTGTATGAGCTTGAAAAGGGAGTGAGATTGAGAGAGAGAGAGAGAAAGAGGGGGGAGAGGAAAGAGGATTTGGGGGTGAGAGTGAAATGTGAAGTAACCGCGGAAGCTTCATTCACGAGGAGACTCGTTCATATCCCAGTCGCTACGTTCACCTTCGGTGGGAGAGATACGCAAATACATGGGCCATTTCATACGAGATTGATTGGGAGCTCATTAATTCGCGTTCTCTTCGATCGAATGATTGAGAGAAAATATAAATCGAGGAAATTACCTCGGAGTGAGTCCCATCTCTGGTTCGCTTTCGCTTTGTAGTTTATTTGATGAATTTTTATATTTTTTTTAATGATGAAACATTCCTGGTCAACATTCGCATTCGCTCCTTTTTTGGGGCGAAATAATATCAATAAAAAAAAACTACGAATAACTGAGTAAATAATTGAATCCGAATTTTTTATGTTTTTCGAAAAATTTGAAAATAATCAATAAAAATGATTAATTTGAAGTATTTAATGGAGTTGGTCAATTGTGATTTTCGGAACGGCACTTACTGCGGTGGTGGCGAAGATTTTTCGAATGACCTTGAAAGAAAGTCCACGCACGGGACACGAAGCGTGTACGGGAAAACATGTCCCACAATTTTTGTTGATCGTCGTATATTTGTTGTGTTTCGTATCGTCATTTGTTCCTCGTTATGCTGAATATAATTGCAAGCTTTTCATGAATTCCGTTGATGCACGCAGCGAATTAACGAAAAGCAAGGGGCCTGCCGTCAATGGTCGACGCGTTTCTGGGCCACAAAATAAGGCGCGACAGAAATAACGAAGAAAGAGTTCGGTTTTGAGGGAGGAGCAGAGCGAAAAAGAACAAAAGGTACACGTTGAGGGTATTAAGAAGTGGGGAGAGAAAGAGAGAAGAAAAAAAAACAACGAGAGAATGGAAAATAATTCGAGTGACGTCTGGATGCAGCAATAAGAGGTGGCTTTGTTGAGTTTCCATTCGTGATTATCGTCGCGTGCTCGACTGCAAGACTCGATTCGTTTTTCATTAAAATCTCCTTGAAAAAAAGGAAGAATAGAAAGGAACAGAAAATCCCACCAGAGCGCTCACATCGCACGAATAATGACTGCCTCTTTGTACCCTTCTTGCAGAAATACGATATTCATTGTGTATTTCATTAAATATGTATAGAAATACATGTACATTGCGCGAGCCGCACGATTCACTTTAAAGTGTCTTTTTACCTCCGCGAGGGACCAATTTTCGTCGAGAGCTCAATTTTATTTTCTCTCCCTCTCTTTCTCTCTCTCTCTCTCTTGTTACATTTAAAATAATTAATTTTCTTCCTAATTATTTTCGTCCCTTCAAAGAGCCTTCAGACTTTTTTCTTCCCGTTTAATTTCACTCCCCGTGGTATTAATTAAACAGAGCACGTTTCTCTTTCGCAAATGTACGACAGACAACAAGAAAACGAGGGAGCAACAAGTCAAAGTGGTTTCTTCTAAAAAGCTTTCTCCTTGCTAGGCTTTCCTATATTCATAGAAATGTCAAATTGTTTATTTTTTCATTGCATTCGACGATTTTATTCGCTTCGAGAATCGCAGGCGAGATCAACGATACTCGTAAATGATGAAAATCTTGATAAAAAATCATCGTTTCACCAGAACTGAAAATATTCGAATGTATGCCAAATGTTGAAATAATACTACAATTCGAGGACGAGAAAAGGGCGCGGGAGGGGAGGCGTCAGTGTTATGCAGCACAGTGCAATAGACTGAGCACCCTTCGGATTGGGGAGGGGAGGGTGGTGGCAAAAAGCTTGGACGAGGATCAAGAAGCAAGATTGTGGAGAATCTTGGTTCGTGTTTTCTCTTACTCCTTCGCTCCCTCCTTGGACCGTCCAATTCCTCGAATTCGGGCTAATGCATTTCTAGCGTGACAACGAGACGATTCTGCCCTTTTTCTCTTTCCTTCTTTCCCTATTTTCTTTAGCCTCGTTCCGCGGAAAAGAGCAAAAGAATCACCGTCTCGTAGTCGCATCGCGTGGAACCACAAAACCGAGGGCGATGCCTCTCGAGCCACTCTACTCGCTTCCTATCCCTTTCCACTGTCTTTAGCGCCCTTTTTCGGTCCTTTTTCTCAATGAACGAGCACACACTGGCCCCCTCGCCGCTCCTCAAGCCTTCCACACTCCTGCAGGGCTCTTGCGAAAGCGACTTTAGTTTTTTCCCCATCTTATGTTGCGATGAAACCAACCACCACTCTCGCGGCAATTCCAATCTTGAAAGCTTGCCTAACTAAAAGAGTATTCCTCGCCCTTGCTCCTCTCTTGCCAAAAGTTTTATCAATGCATATATATTTAGACGTGAACGTACGTAAGCCCACGTGAAGAGGGAGCGGCTCGAGGTGTTCATGGCGCGGTTGCATTCACTGCGATCGTGCGCAGCCTCCCAACCCAACGAATTTCATTTTCACCAGTTTTACATATTTTTCTGTAGATATTTACGAATACAAAAACTACTTTTTTCCAATTCCCAGAATTCCACGTTTACATTTTTTCTCGATTTAAAAAACATGAGTATATCCTCTACAGTTTAATTTTCCACAACGTTTCAAAACTCGTGCAATTTTTTGGTTCTTCGAATCGGTTTCACAACTACAAAACAGCACAATGGAATCGAGTATTTTTTAACGAGACATGGCTCATGGAAAAATAGGCGTTTTCTCCCTTTCCGAGGCTGCTGTGCGTGTCGACGAAAAGCCATTTTATTGATTGAATCGCTGGGGGAAAAATAAATAAATAAAATTCAGGGAAATTCTAGTGCAACCAGCCTGAATCGAGCCTGAATTTGATTAATACATGCAAAGTGAAAAGCACGAAGTTCGTCGCATACGTTCATTTTGAGAAAATCTTTGCTTCGAATGGTTCGAAAATATGATTAAGGGAGTGCTCTGTACCGTCGAGTCTCCTCATACCGGAAAGTTCGAATATTTTTCAATTAAGATTTAATCTCGTGGCACAGATTCGGTAGAGCATATGGACCGAAGAAAAGTTCTCGTCAGCTTGAAAAAAACAACACTTCGTAGATGAAACGTTGGTTGAGGATAAATCCGGTTCGTTCGTACTTTTTAACCGAAATATTTCGAGCAGCAAAGTCCGACCGTAGCTCAGTAAGTGTGTTCGTGTTCATAGCGATTGACATATAAAATGGAAGAAAATTTTTTACAGCCCCGGGGCTGCGGCGACCTGGATATTGTATATTTTCCATGCCCTGAAGGAACGACGTTCATACGAATGTATGATCACGTGAAATGTGTACACATATCGAGAGAGGCGAGTCCCACAAAAACGAATGACAAGTCCGGAACTCGGTGTAATTTTGTTTTATCGATCCTCGTGACACTCGCTACTGCGAGATTTCCCAATTGCATTTATTTTGTACGATTATTATTATTTTAAATAACTTGGCACGGAATGTTTTTCACTTTTTCGGTGCGAGACATCGAGTTCGTATTAACGTGGGACGTTCGCGAGGCACAAACGAGACGAAACGGTCTCAGAGGCATTGACCCGATAGCTCGCTCGGCTTTGACTGGTCTCGTAACTGCTTACGACAAGCAATCGTTTCATTTTTGCCCCGAACACAACTTCTAGGAAAAGCTTCGATTCGTTTTCGAGTCCAAGCGCGCGCAGATGGGAAACGGAGTGAGCGAGGAAATGGCTTTATTCAGGTACACCAGCATCTCTGATTTCGTTATTTCTATGAAGCTTTCCAATTCCAATAACAATGATCCACCTTTTTCAACGAAAAAATACGTGTTCCAACATATTCGGGGGGCTTTAGAATGGAAAAAAGAGCATGGAAACTCATCCCATTCGGGGGAGCTCTACGCGTATCCACCGCCTTTATTCGTGGGACCGTTGCAGTGAGTAATGTGCGGTGATTACCCTCATCAAATTTACCATTATTTGGGTCTACGCGTTTATTGAAATTTACACAAATTCTAGAGGAACGCCGCAGTGCCTCTTTGCCTTCTGGATACGTACTGCTGCTGGTCATTCTGAACGTGAGCTCGCTTCTCACTGAGAATAATTCCATCCGAGCACACTATTTGGAAGATAAATGAGAACAAAATGGTGTAGGAACAGAGGAGCTAGAAAATGGAAGGTACGCGTATGCACGTGTAACAACGATTTCGATTCGCACAGCTCGCTCTCAATCTTTACAAACATAACACGATTTTTCATAATCTCCTCGTAACGAATTTTATTTATCGAGAAACAGATTATTCATTGTCATAAATCTTACAAATATCTTGAAACTATTAACAAAACGTTTACTTTTATTCAATTTAACACGTGTTTTTTTCGACCTGAGATTTTTACTGGTGCCGTCGGTGCAATCAGATTTTTGGATAGTAGCCGATCCTTGGAGAGGTGCCTCGCTGTAATTTTTCTTCGTATATGTAAACGACTCCGAATCGATGTTACTTGGAAGGCACGGACTCAGTGCTCTATTTTCGCCGATGGCCAAACGACAAGTGTCCTCTTTCCTCAACTTCGGGTTTCCTCTTTTCTCTCTCTTTTTATCTACTAATACGCCTTAATATCGTCACATTCTCGTGAAAACTGTACGAAATATCTCACGAATTACATTGTTTCAGGAATAATTGATGCTTCATTAAAATTTGTTAATTTTTGTTCGAGAATAAGTTCTTCAAATATTTCATGTCCGGCTACATGCAGCGCGATATTCCAATTCCGAGTATAAACTTTTCGATTCGCATTCAAAATCAATGACCCCAATAACCGCCTGGCATCAAATTCGATTCGAATCCATTCCCTTCTCGAGTGCATCGCACGTTTCAACAGCTCTGGCTTTCAATTGTTTTTCAATTTCATACAATTCCGCATCTATACATATTCGAGATTGATATTTTCTTTTCGTTACCGCTTTTCACTATTTTTATTGCAACTGCGTATAAACGCCGGGTTTTTAGGGGCACTTTCGATCATCCGAGCCGGAGTTCACTGATTTTCATGTTCGTGTCACGCCTCCGAGTCTTCCGCAATGGCAACTGTGGAAAACTTGGAGAGTTGGAAAAACTGTTTCTGGCTCGGTGATCGTAGTGCGAACCGTGAATGGCTAAGCGGACCGAGGACATTGCTCCAGCAGCCAGTCTCCGTTCAAACGGTTGTTTGTTCTTTCCAAAACATAATTCTTCGTATCACAAAAACCATAAAAAAGATTTTCCAACGTTCAACGTCACCCTTAGCTCCATACGAATAAGTTCACTTTTTCACCCAGATTTAAAAACTTTTCGGTGAAAAATACAAAGTTTGGAGGCTCAAGATTAAGGGAGTGGGAGAGGAAAAGAGCTTGATGAAAGTTGAGCGAAGGAGAATCGGAGTATAGGAGTAAACGAATAATGAGAGAAATAGTGCGGAAAGCGTGCCAGGAATATCGACCATCTTTCCATGTAGTGAGAGAGAGAGAGAGAGAGAGAGAGAGAGAGAGAGAGAGGGAGACGCCTAGATACTCTATCCATGCGACATTTTAATTAAAAGAGGGCGAACTCTCTCTACGTATGGGGACGCACACACCGAAAGCACAGATTTTTTAATCAGACTAATATGGCTTAACGAGCCCAGTACGTAGTTCTTTTTATCCGGAAGTATGCACGTATAAAAATATCCAAATATAACACATGTAGATACGTAGACGTGGACATGTAAAGCATGAAAGTTTTGAGTTTTTTCTCTCCTCCGCATGCTTCTTATGCTCTCGAGAGAGTCGTCGACTACCAACGGTTAAGCCGCAAAAAAAGAAATGCATTGGTTGATCTCCGCTCTGTGTGTGTGTGTGTGCTTTTTCCTCCGAAACTCTGATAACTCGTTCCATATACAAAGTTTACAAAACAACCTCTCGAGCAACACAACGCGCAGCAATAAGAGAAACGCTTTTGTACGTCGTCATGTGTTTTCTCACTTTGTATTTTATTTATGTTTTTCTTCGTCGAAGGGATTTTTTTTCTTTTACAACAACCCCTCGTTCGTTCCAGCACGACTCGATCGAATCTCGACTCTCTCTCCCACTCTCCTCTGCCACGACAAAAGGCTTCGGGCCAACGAAGAAAGATCGATTCGAACAACCTACTTTTCTCGTACTTTCCAATGTTTTTTATGATTTTTTCACAATTGTCTAGCACATTATTATACACAGATATTGAATTGCGTGTTGTGAATATGTACATTATGACGTTCGCACCGACGAATGAGCCACGTCTGAACTGCTATTCCGTTTGAAGTACCCGAGGCACTTTTCAATCGAGTGACGTTAATTAAACCCTAACGCTCCGTTGCTCAATATCAAACGGAAAAGAAAATGCACGGATGCGACAAAAACTGTGTCACTCTCTGCTGTCTGCCTTACGATCAAAGGTCAACGGACGTAGTCCATTTCAGAGAGTAATTGTTTGTTTGCGTTTACACTTTTACGACTTTTATATGTTTCATTTAATTCATAAAACACTCAACGAGGACACTTTGGTGACGTGTGCTTTTATAATTAGGCTCAAAGTGTTAAAGCGAACCCCTTTCGATTCAAGAAAATGAATGATTTCTGAAAAGCAATAGGAATTTCATTAGGATTCAGTGATTGGGAGGAAAAATATTGTGATATTGGTGCATGAATTCGGAGCTAGACTAATCTCACACGAGAAGAGAATGTACACGAGACTCGTGTGAGACACGATGATGTACCGTGTCTTGCTCCAGTTTGAGAATTTGAGAATTGATCGATGAGACATAACTATAGAATCGAGGCTATCGATATGGTAGTTTTTAAAGTGGAAATTCATTGAATTAGAGAAGAAACACGAGTGAGCAATCGAATAGAGCGCAAAGATTCTCACACCCAAATACAATATGATTACTCCAATAAAAGTGTAAATTATAAAGAAACGTCAAGTTTTGTTAGATCACCTGACGAGATCTTGATTAACTGTAATTCAAGTGAAGGAAAAAATGTGATCCACTAAATCATCTCCATCCCTCGGTCTTTAGATCACACAGATGTAAATTTCGTCACGTTAAGAAATCTTCTTGTTCTTTGCCAACTCAAATACAATTTTAAGGGTGAAGACGCAATTATAACTCAAAACATTGATATTAGATAAACTGATTGAATATCCCAATGATGCAAACTTTACGTTATTTTTCATCGTTCGTCGGTAAACAATCGTCTCCAAGTAAACAAACGTCATTACTTCATTTGTTTTTTATTCTCTTTCATATCCATGTTTATCTACATATTATTTGAACTAGTGAAAGGCAGTGTGACCATCTTCACTGTCGACACCAATCGATAATATTGATACTCAATTTAAAGAACGAATCATTTGTCAAACAAGTTACTTCATTTTTTAACATCTTTTAAACACAAAGCCAGCAGAGTTTTAGTTGAAACCGCGAGAGCAACGAACGGGCAGAGCGCGTCTTCGGAATTGTTCTGTCCACGAACAAACGACGAAGGAGCAAGCCTCGAGAATTTTGAAAAATGAGTAACATCCTTAAAATTGGAAACGATTCCGCAGAAACGTCGTCAATCAATGCTCTCCTCGACTCTTGTGCCTTTTATTAATCCCAAATAAAACGAATTTTCTCACATCAGAGTTATTCGCATTGAGATTTAACAGTGCTGAATGATACCTTGCCGGTACTGAGCGAAGGCAATCACGGAAAACGCGCAGCGGAATATGTGCCTCGGTAGCAAGCGCCCGTAACGAGGTGCGAAACGAAACCGATGGAATGCGGACATTGATCGGTGATTCGAGAGTAACGAAAGTTGCTCTCGATCGTGTGCCTGACGATCTGCAATGATTGGCTGCCTATCCCGAGAGATATAAATCTCTAGTTCGTGATTGGCTCGGTCGGCGGTCGAGTCATTTTCCCGTGCGGCAGTAGAGCAGCGAGAAAATGAGAAAATGAGAAAATTCAAAGAAAGCAGAGGCTCTGATTTTTTCGAAGCTTTTTTTCTACCTCCACAGCGGTTAATCGATCTTTCGACCGTTTTTTGGGTCAGTTTTTCTTTGTACAAGTTCATATGCGAAGAGCGAAAAAATATTTATTGTAAATTCGGAGAAGGGAGATGCTGGAGGGTGAGTCTCGTGACCTCGACAATCTCGAAGACTTGTCTCTTCGTCTGGAAGCGAGGGCGGGGCGTAGCCGTTGGGATCTTAGCAATTACCGAGGCCTGGCAGCGACGTCGTCTTCGTTGTCGTCGTTCTCGGTCGAATAGTAGTTTCTACCTTCCCCCCCCCCCCCCCCGCTCGCGCTTCGCATCCCATCCTGAGACTATAAAACCCCGGTAGGCATTCTGCCGGCTCTGTTAGCCTCTCAACTGACGCCACTACTGGTCCCTGGCAATTTCTTTCTATCGATTCACCCCGTTGGGAAAAGCGTCTTGGGAAAAAAAACCGCTCGAATGTGTGGATACATATATAAGAGACGGGGTGCATGCCACCTCGATGATGGAAAAAGAAATCGAGTTACTGCCCTCCAGGTACTCTGGCGATTCACGATAATATTTCTTTTAAGAATGCCCAGCTTTCTTCGTTTTTTCCTCCAAGTCGTTGAACGCTCGTAAATTGCCAAGAGTTATTTCAGAGGTGAGCGTTAAAAAAAAATTGCATTCTTGATGTGCTCGAGCTGTGAGTTTAGCTGCATTATTTTTTCGTTTTTATTTTTTTTTCTTTTCGTTGAACTCACCACCTGGACATTTATCTTCGGAAGATTGTCTATCCTTCGCGGAGACACTCTCAAACTCTGTGACAAATGAATTTCACAAGGTGAAAAGGATGAGATATCTTTGTCAGGATAAAATCTCAATTTCAAATCCAAGCAAACAGAAGCTTTTTCTCGCGATCGAGTACCGCAATCTATTCATCCTTTTGTCATTTTTGTCACTGGTCCTCGCACCTCCTGCTGCTACTCTCTTGACAGTATTTCCCAAGTAGCATTATTCAGAAACACTCAACGCGGTGTGATTCTTGCGGGGCTCACCCAAATCTTATAAAACCTCAAAACTCTCCTTCTCGCTCCTCCTGCTACTCGTTTTTCCCACGCACTTATTTTTCACGCGGCAGACGATTCATTTGAATGATTCAAACTCTCGGAGCTTGCACAGGACTCTCGGCCCGTGTGTATATAAAATCGTTGGTGCTTTGAACTTGGCCGGAGCGATCTCTTTTCTCGAGGCCATCAGTCTCGCCCCTGCTTCCAGTGGCGGTTCGCGCACCCCCCAAACATTCTTTTCTCGCCGCGCCAACCACTCCCAACGAGATCCCGTAAATATTTCACGTTGAGATGGAAGCGCGAACGAGCGGACTGGGCAAAAGCGTGAAAGCGGAAACTGGAAAAAAACGATGATGGAAAAGGAAAGAAAAAAGAAAAGGACGGGTGCAGCAGCGAGAGCGGGCGACCAACGAGAGGGAAATAAAAAAAATATCAAGCTCTCCCGGGCCCGTGGTGGTATTAGAGAAGATATGAAGGATCGCGGCGGTGTGAGAACCTGAAAAAAATACATCGAGCTTGCAGCAAGGCGTGGAAATAATCACGTCAAAAAATCCAAGCCCCAGCTTTTAGTGGGAAAAACGTTGCTGATACGAGCTCATTTTATTACTCGCAGCAAAGAGGGAATCAGGCCGAAAAAAGGCCGGGCGAAGGACAGAATCTGAGATCCAGGCTCGGGCAGGTCGCCGGGGATCGGAAAAAGTACAACGAATGAAAGAAACAAGTTTTCCCTAGTCGAGACAATTCGATCAAGTATTCGTGTCTCCAATGTAAATTCACCTTGCTGATAGTTCCTTTCCCTCCTTCTCGTCCTCACACTTTTTCTTCCTCGGGTGTGAATCTACAGACATTTGTGTGATCACATAGAACACGGTACAAAAAAGGCGTAACAATACGTCACTTAAAGTAATCCTTGTTACGTCCTTCGTTCCCTCACTGCCAATCGATATTTCTTCCTCCCTGCGCTGCTGCTCCTTCCTCAGAAATTTGTGTCCGGACATTCTTCTACAAGTTTCGTTATTCCGCACCAGAAGAGATCTTTTCGATATCTGTACGTGCCAAAGGCGGAAGTGACGCTCGAGAAGGAAATTCGTACGGGACTGCTGCGCGGTACGCGCGAATTTGACTCAAACTCACCCAAGCTTTCCATCTTGTATCAGACATCCAACGGTGGACTTTTCATTGATCCGTCACTCGTCACTTGCACGCATATCGAAGAATTATTGTTGTACAATTTTTCACGAATATTTCGCGAGTGAGGACATTTTTGTGGGGCGAATCGTGAATAGAAATCATGAGAAAATATTGTTAATAACGATGATGATCATCGAATTGAGAAGTTTTGTAATTGCATAGATAATGAGTGAATCGTACTCGCAGGGTACGAGGATACTTACAACTTTGTCTCATTCGACTCAGAATCGCGTGAAACATGTTTCGAACCCATCGTTGGAGGTCAATTTTTCGATTTTTTAAATTTTCAAAATTTTCGAACCTTGGAATTTTTTCGAAGTCTATTGCCTTCGAAATTTTGTTTTTTTTTCGGTCATTACAACTTTGTCTCATTCGACTCAGAATCGCGTGAAACATGTTTGGAACCCATCGCTGGAGGTCAATTTTTCGATTTTTGAAATTTTCGAACATTTTCAAAATTTCCGAAATTTTGAATTTTTTCGAAGTCTATTGCCTTCGAAATTTTGTTTTTTTTCGGTCATTACAACTTTGTTTCATTCGACTCAGAATCGCGTGAAACATGTTTGGAACCCATCGTTGGAGGTCAATTTTTCGATTTTTGAAATTTTCGAACCTTTTCAAAATTTCCGAAATTTTGAATTTTTTCGAAGTCTATTGCCTTCGAAATTTTGTTTTTTTTCGGTCATTACAACTTTGTTTCATTCGACTCAGAATCGCGTGAAACATGTTTCGAACACATCGTTGGAGGTCAATTTTTCGATTTTTGAAATTTTCGAACATTTTCAAAATTTCCGAAATTTTGAATTTTTTCGAAGTCTATTGCCTTCGAAATTTTGTTTTTTTTTCGGTCATTACAACTTTGTTTCATTCGACTCAGAATCGCGTGAAACATGTTTGGAACCCATCGTTGGAGGTCAATTTTTCGATTTTTGAAATTTTCGAACATTTTCAAAATTTCCGAAATTTTGAATTTTTTCGAAGTCTATTGCCTTCGAAATTTTGTTTTTTTTCGGTCATTACAACTTTGTTTCATTCGACTCAGAATCGCGTGAAACATGTTTCGAACCCATCGTTGGAGGTCAATTTTTCGATTTTTGAAATTTTCGACTCAGAATCGCGTGAAACATGTTTCGAACCCATCGTTGGAGGTCAATTTTTCGATTTTTGAAATTTTCAAAATTTCCGAAATTTTGAATTTTTTCGAAGTCTATTGCCTTCGAAATTTTGTTTTTTTTCGGTCATTACAACTTTGTTTCATTCGACTCAGAATCGCGTGAAACATGTTTCGAACACATCGTTGGAGGTCAATTTTTCGATTTTTGAAATTTTCGAACATTTTCAAAATTTCCGAAATTTTGAATTTTTTCGAAGTCTATTGCCTTCGAAATTTTGTTTTTTTTTCGGTCATTACAACTTTGTCTCATTCGACTCAGAATCGCGTGAAACATGTTTCGAACCCATCGTTGGGGATCAATTTTTCAATTTTTGAAATTTTCGAACATTTTCAAAATTTCCGAAATTTTGAATTTTTTCGAAGTCTATTGCCTTCGAAATTTTGTTTTTTTTTTCGGTCATTACAACTTTGTCTCTTTCTACTCAGAATCGCGTGAAACATGTTTCGAACCCATCGTTGGAGGTCAATTTTTCGATTTTTGAAATTTTCGAACATTTTCAAAATTTCCGAAATTTTGAATTTTTTCGAAGTCTATTGCCTTCGAAATTTTGTTTTTTTTTTTCGGTCATTACAACTTTGTCTCATTCGACTCAGAATCGCGTGAAATATGTTTCAAACCCGTGCGGTTCGAAACCGTCCCGCAGGGTACAGGATACTGTGCGATATGCTAAAGTTGTTGAAATTGTGGTAAACAACCTCCTTAAAAACGTCCAAATTAATTTGCTCGAAGTGTGAGTCATGCGTCAATTTGAAGGCTTGTAGTATCTCTCCTTAAATGCTTTTCTAATGTGTGAATAAAGATCCTACTTGAAAACGGTGGGTATCGTGCATAGGTAAATTCACAGTTGATAGGACGAAACACGCGATCCCCTCATCAGGCCAGACCTTTTCGTGTGTTGGCAAAAAGTTGAATCGTTGCGCATTTTAGAACGAGAGCAGAAGAGGCGAGGGAGTCCTGTTACATTTGCGAATGTTGCAATTGCGTGTTGCCTAAAGCCACAGTTGTGATGCGAGTGAATTAATGACATAAGCGCGAGGCGGCTGAAATAGCGAACGAATTGGAAGAGCTCTTTTTAACGAGCTTTGATTTATGCACTTCGTAATACGATGAGATTTCTCTATTCGTATTTTCAAATGGCAATTACGATCAATCCCGTTTCCATCCGCGTTAAATTACGAGTTTTTTTTTGTGTGCTATTTGAAGAGAATTTGAGATTCATAATTAATGGTATTATTGATCGAGATAAACTTGATTTGTGAATTTCAGATGTGATTAGCTGCTATGGAACTTCATTGATTGGCAAATGTATTTTTCTTCGTTCCATTGGTAAATTCTTTATGTAGCTCCATGATTAATTTATTCGGGATCTTCTGCTCGGCTTATCCGACTGACATCCTCGTGAAAAGATCGCTCCAATCAAAGTTATATTCCTTCGTATAAGCAATTTTCTCGGCAATCTCTACACACACTCGTCGGTTTACGCGTTTTCTCGGTTGGCTCGTTTCACCATGAAATCCGGAAGTGGCAGGATTTTTCTCATCCCGTAAACCCAAATTCTCCGGATAGAGAGGACGCGGTGACGATCAATGAACTAAATTGGTTCGGCGGTATAGCTATATTCGTGTTTACGTGATGACAACCGTGGCCAATATCCCATTCGCCACCAAAATTGTTTAAGCACATCGACCCACCCCTCGGTTTCTTTTAGTTGTGTTTTATTTTTGCCTCAACCTGGCCCAATTTTTCGACTTCTCGTGATTTTTTTTCTCTTTTTTATTTTTCTTTTTTCACAGTTGCCTCAACTTTTTTTCGAGCGTTGCACGAATCGATAACTGTCCGATTGAACGAGGTGGCTATGTGGAATTAAACGTTTCTCTGGTCTCTCGTATCGCGGCGTCGAAACCGTATCTTCGTATAGATATATAGATTTAAATATTTTCTCGTTTCGAGAAAAAGGCTTGTTGAAACGCTCGATTGAATCCGACGCGACAAAAATTGAAACGATCGACACTTGGAGCTAACCTTTGTCTGTGAACGGGAAATACTTTTTTTTCCATAGCAGATTCATTGAAAAAGAAAGGGAAAAAACATCATCGATATAAAAGTTTACCCTCCATTTTTACAACGACAAGTTGAGCCGTTGAAAAGTTAAACGTCACACCGATTAATCTGAGCATAACGAACGCAATGATTCCTACCTACACATTTTTCAAACTCCATAAAAAATGTAACTTTTCTCATCGAGGGCTATACCAATTTGGCAAAACTATGACCTCTTTCGTACTTTATCTTTTTTCTCCTCGTTTTCAAGCACACGGAACCAATCATGCAACTGGATATTCATGTGGATAGAAACGCCGAGGCCGTGCAAGGGCGCGCTTTAATCTAGAGTTCCGGTACTCATTCTACGCCAGGAGAAAAAGCGAGCGAAGGGGGAGGAGAAAAGAGAGAAAACTGAGGTATCCTACTGGGGTAAATTGAAAAGCCAATCTTGACTTGGTTCACAAGCGCGCACAGCCACGTTGCACCGGACCGAAATTCGCTTCTGTTTTGTCCAAACTACACGCCCGTATATCTATAGCCCCATATAACAAGGTATAACGTAGGCACCTTGCTGGGCAAACCCATAAATTGTCGCCTGCGAAATATCGAATAACGAACGCCCCTCTGCAGAGTTCGCTCTCTACCGAGCGGTACGTAAACGAAAACGGTGGAGCAAGATCGAACGAAAAGGAAATGAAAAAGAAGAATGTAATACCTGTCGCTTGAAAAATACAAAAGGCCAATAAAACAAATTTTCAGCGGAGAACAAACTCTGAAACAAATGCTACGTTATTCTTGTGACAAAAAAAAATTAAGTGCTCGCTGTACATTCGTGTAGTGCTAGAACTGATAAACATTCGTTTCTCCAAATAAACTTCGTGTTTTTTTTCCTATGAAAACGGGAAGTAGTTTGCACACATTGGTAATAAATATAAATTAATGACTCTAGAGAGAATGGCTCTCAATAACCTCGGAACATTTCAAGAGTAACATCGTCATACGTCAATCCCTGAATCTCCGGCCACACTCATCGGAGTCTCCAAAGGGCTCCATCAACAAAGCCCTTTGCGTCAGGATGAAATCGTTCTGGAAAAAAAAACTGGTATTACTCCCCCGTTGATCTTTTTGAACTCGCGGAAGCGACGCGTGTTCGCTTCACTCGCACTAATTGGATCAATTTCAACGTAATTCTCTCTTTTTTTTTCGTTTCCTTTTTTTTGCTCACCACATGGAACGACGAAGGGTCGAAAGGTGATGAAAAAGGACTGTGGTGTATCAACTGAAGAGTCTGCAACTCGTGTAACGAATACTCGTTATCGGCTGCTGTCCGATTTTTTAGTAGAGAAAAAAGCTCCGTGTACACCCACCCACACAGAGACACGGGAAAAAGAAGAAGAGAGTCGTGGACGATAGACTACCCAGAAAGATTTAACGACAGCAATTAATCGCTCGCAATGATCACCGATGAGCGCAGCGAGAGGAGAAACTAAAAGTCCTCGTGCTCGTTGACACACATGCAACTTCGTGTATCTCCTACAAACTCTGCACCTATAATGAAAACTCGTCGTTAACGATCTCCACTGACTCGCGTTCACCGATTGAAAGCACCAAAGTAATCGAGACGAAGAGCAATAGTTTCGATACTACCAAAATTCTCTCCTTCGAATTTCAGCTTATTCGCATAGAATCACGCAAAGAAAATATTCAATTCGATTCGAATATATTTGTCTAAGAGAATTCTACAAACGAAGAAATACTTTCGTCGAATAGAAATTCAGAATAAATTCATCGCCGAATTGACAGAAAAAAAGATCTTCGACGCTCCTCCTCTCTGTCCCTGATATTCTACTCTCATCGAAGAGCGTTCAGCTATTTGTGTATTCTAACTTAATGAGCGTACATGCAGCGAACGGGGATGGGGCAGCAAATCGTAGGAGGGATATAATTGCGAAAGGGCGTCACGTCGCAAGTTCGCAACGATGAGAATGCATTTAATTACCTCCGGTCTTGCAGGCCGCAGTAATATTACACGAATCTCGCTAAACGTTGCTTGAAAATGCAATGCACTGTCGGAGATCGTATGGAATATATACGTACACGCAGTTGAATGCATAGGATTTCGTGTGTGCGACGCTGGGACACGATACAGCCACTTTGCCATCCCTAATTCTGCCCTACGACCCGCTTAACTTACAACTCTCTGTTTCTCTCGCCCTGACTCGGCCGTGTTAAACGTCCGACTTTAATAATGAAACGGCGTGAAAAAATGCCAACTGAGCAGGAACGTAGTTCCGCCTCCTCCTTCCACTGTAAATAAAAATAAAACCACTAAAAAATGTGCAATGGAGAGGACGAAAAAGCGAATTTACGATACACCACGAGGGAGCCTCCATAGGCCAAAACATCGCACTGTCCACTACCGGAAACAATTTGACCTCGTGGAACGGAAGCTCCAAAACGCTTTGGGCCCGCGTCCCGGCTCGTTTTACATTTGTTTCAACCCTATTCACCGTTGCTCGAGCCCTCAAACGGTTTTCTATTATTGTCGATTGCACGCACGAGCACATATTAGCTCGATATTGAGTGTCACTTTTTCGGAAATGATATCGAGGTCGGAGACAATGTTTGAGTGGCTTTTCGATCAAGGATAGAAAATGAGAGCCTGCTGCCCCGCGGGTTCTTGGACGATTTTTTAATGACGCAACTTTTTGTTGGGTTTTTCAAAAATATGTCAGGATCAAAGGTTCTCGTCACGCTCTGGACGACTGGATCGAATTTTAGTGTATTTATGTTGGAATTGTTTGTTGGGTGCAGGTAGAAATAAATACACGATGCTCTCTAATCTTCATTTACTGTATTTCATCGGTCACGACCGTCCTTTCTTGACACGAGTCGAACTCACACTGAACTGGGGCCAGGTCCCGCATGGAGAGGGAAGGAGTGGGGATAGACACCTCTACGCTCATATCCCGTCTATATACACAGGCGTGTAAAGCCCTTAGTCGCTATATTTCTTACACTCCCTCCCGACTAAATGCTTTACAGCCAAACATGACAAACAGAGATTTGTCGCATCTTTTGTTTTTTTTTTTTCCTTTCATGCTTTGTACATTAATCTTATGTAATAATAGTTTCTACATAATGCAAAACAAAAAAAAACTTTCTCTTCGTATCTTAATCTAGTTGTTTCTTCCCATGGTTTTCCTTAAACTATATAGATATATTTATTAATTGTTTCATTTTTTTTTTCCTCTTTTCACGTTGCCTTTACTGATTCCCTGTGAACAAACAAACGGTGCACAACAATGTTATAAATCTCAATTTATTATATAGAATGAATATTCAGGATTTTGTCTACCAAGTATTTGTGCATATCGAATGACAATGGCTTGGTGAATATGTCTGCGATTTGATCTTTAGATGGAATCCATCCAATTTTTACCAGATTTCTCCCTACACACTCTTTCACATAATGTTCTCGCACCTCCCTCATGTGCCTGAGTCTATTTCCTCCACTCGTCTTCGCACTTGCCGCGGCGGCTTTATTATCGCACCATAGTTTTACAGGACAAAAAGACTTGTTCAAAACCAACTTTATCGAGTTGTCTATAGCCATTAATTCGTAACACGCCTCACTCATCGCTACGTATTCTGCCTGGCATGTTGATAGAGCAACATACGGTTGCTTATGTGTCCTCCAGGTGATGGAGTCTCCAAAAAGTTTAATCACATATCCACACGTCGTGTGTGAATTTTTGCAGTCAGCAAAACTTGCATCAGAATACGCTTCCAAGTCATTTGTCTCCCCCGTATATCTTAAACCTAGCGCTTTTGTCCCTTTCAGGTATCTGAAAACTCTTTCGACCATTCCCCAGTCATGCTCAGTGGGATTAATCTGATGTCTACTTAACACGTTCACTGCATATGAGATGTCCGGTCGGGTTGCCCCGGCCAGGTATAACAAGGAGCCAATCGCTTCTCTGTACGGAACATTTTTCGTCGTCTCGGTTTCTTTCAATGTTTTATCATCGGAAATGTCTTCTCTATCTCGTCTCTCTCTGTTGGCAGCTTGAGTTGTGATCATAGGTGTTCTTTGTGGATGCGCCTCATCAAACCCAAATCTCCTCAAAACCTTTTCAATATATTTTTCTTGACTGAGTATGATTTCTTGTTTTTCTCTGTTTCTTTTTACAGAAATGCCAAGAAACTCTTTTGGATTTCCTAACTCACTCATCTCGAATTCAGTTCTTAATTTCGTTGTCACTTCTCTCAGCTTGTTTTCGTCATTACTTGCCATTAGTATGTCGTCTACGTATAACAGTAGAATTAGGAATTGCCTGTCCTCTCTCCACATGAACAGACATGGCTCTACCTCATCATTTTTCAACCCTACACTCAATGCTACCTCAGTAAATCTGTTGTTCCATTTCTTCGGACTGATCCGTAGACCGTATAAAGCCCTTTGTAGCTTACATACTTTATTTTCCTTTTCTTTAGCGGTAACCTGCACGCCCTCTGGGATTTCCATGTATATCTCTTCCTCTATCAACCCATTCAAGAACGCAGTTTTGACATCTAATTGACACATCTCCAAATTATATTTATTGATTATGGCAAACACCGATCTTATTAAAGCCAATCGAGATACAGGGGCGTAAGTTTCTGTTAGATCGTAATTGTTTGTGTCTTTAAAACCTCTAATCACCAATCGTGCTTTGTATTTTATTTTTTTGTTATTCTCGAATTTTCGTTTGAACACCCATTTGGAATCCACAATGTTTGCCCTTCGACCATCTTTCATTCTGGTGGGACGAATTACTAATGACCACACCTCGTTTTTATGCATAGAACTTAGTTCTTCGTTTACTGCTTTTAGCCAATTTTCACGCTCTTTCGATTGCATCGCGTCTTTGTATGAAGTCGGATCCTGATTGATACGCGCCATCAATGCATGTCCAACCTCATCTTCAGTTTCCCTCAATTTCCTTTCATTTTTATTAAACAACCCTGATTTGTTTATAAATTGTGAAGCTTTCAAGAGTTGAATTCTCTCTTCTTCATCTCTCAGTAGATCAGTAAAGCTCGAGTCAATTACTCTATTTGATCCTTTCCCAACCTCTGCAGAAACCGACATTTTCTTTTTAGGCCGTCCTCTCCTTCTTTTGATTTCCCCCTCTTGATCAGAAATTTCATCTACTTTTCTCTTCTTTTCGTCGTTTTCAATTAACCACTTTTCTTTATTAACTCCCTCATACTCGACTGGCCAATCTTTGATGCCGTCCTTTTCGTACCTATCTCCAAATACTATTTTCTCATTAAACCGCGCGTCTCTGCTTTCGTAAAATTTTCCCTCTTCCGGTTTCAAGAACTGAAAACCCGTGGGTGTGTAACCCACCAAAATTACGCGTCGACCTTCAAATCTGAATTTAGGACCCGTTTTCCTCTGGACCTTAATATACGCGACGCATCCGAAACGCTTCAGTTGATTCATGTCATAGTTATGATTTGGAGCAAACCTTTCCATTGGCGTAATCATGTCGTTCGATTTATGTGGCGTCCTATTATAGGCATACACAGCAGCACTTAAGGCGAGATCCCACATATTTTCTGGTAGTTTCGCATCGTACATGTACGCTCGTACCTTTTTCTGTATAGTTTGGTTGAACCTCTCGGCCACACCATTATGTTCGGGGGTATCCGGGCTCGCAAGTTGCTGCTCTGCCCCTAGCCTCTTTAGAACCTCAATTGTGTAACCCCCTGTGAATTCAGTCCCTTGGTCTGTGCGTAGATAACATATTTTCGCATCTCTACCTAACAGATTTCGAGCGCTCCTAACAAATGCTTCAAAACAAGCTCCTGTCTCACTTTTTGCTTTTATCGAATAAGCCATCGCTAACCTCGAATAATCGTCTATAAATACAACAATGTATTTATAACCCTTTGGAAAGGATGCTGGACTGATCGGTCCCATGATATCAGAGTGTATAATTTGTAAAGGTTCAGTTGCTCGTCTACGTACCGAATTAAACGGTATTTTGTTAAACTTCGCGATTTTGCATACCTCACACTCAAGAATTGACTCATCAAAGTTTATATTCGCCCACTCCTTTCTATCTGAGAATTTATTTTGAAGAGCTTTCAAGTATGCAAGAGACGCATGTCCCAGTCTCACATGCCAGAGCATTGCCTTGTTGTTGTTTTCAAAACATTTATATTTTTTATCAAAGGGTGATTCCTTTTCCGACAATTCAATTATGGGCAATTCGTCAATATCGTGGAATTTTCTATCCCAAATCGATGTATCGAAGTTCGAATTTTCATACATTGTTTCCCTTTTGTTCTCAGAGTGGTTTTCAGGTTTTCCGTTCTCAGCAGTCGTGATGCTAATCTCATCCCCTTTTCCTATTTCGTTTTCCTGATTTTCCTTTGTTATACTAACCTTGTCTCTGTCTGTCGTAGCGCTATCTGAATCTTGATCTGTTACCTCTCTCTTTTCGTCTGCCTCTGATTCCTTTATTTCAACTTTTCGCTCAATGACTTCGTTAGTTTTATTTCTATCTCGTGTTCGTTCGCACGACTCGTTTTTATTTTTTTCATATGTTTCCCTAGCTGTCACACTCCTCGTTTTATATCTAGCTCGATCGGTATCGCTTTCATTTTCAGTCAAGTTTGCTATAATTTTCCTGCTTGTGTTATTATAGTTCCCTTCATCTCTATTGTTTACCTTGTTTACCTCAAGTTCAATCATCCAATATGGTTTGTTATAAACCCCAGTTACAAACGATTCATTGGACTCCGGATCAAAAATGTCAATTCTTTTATTATCTAGATAGACACTGAGTCCCATCTCGACAAATTTTCTCAAAGAGAGAAGATTTTCAGATAACGCCCTCGCGTATATTACTTCTTCAATTTCGACTGTCCTCCCATCATTTAACGCGATTTCTACTGTCCCTACTCCCTCCGTTTCTAAGTCCGCTGATGGATTTTTGTTCGCGCATTTAATTTTACCATAGTCCGTTTTATCAAATGATTTGAAGATTAATTTTGATTTGGTTAAGTGTTCAGTTGCCCCCGAATCTGCCAAAAATTTTGTGAATATCTTACTTTGATTGGAGACATTCTCATCATTGTAGCATAAGGCGTTTCTTTCAGACGTTGTTAATGCTTTAGTTAAGATTATCTCACCTTTTTCATTCTTCCTCTCATCTCTTTCCTTCTCCTTGTTCGCGTACCCTTTGTTTCCTCTCTCATTGGCGTTTCCCTGCTTGTAGACACCTCTTCCTCGATTGGTTTTGAGTCTCTTCTCACCTCCGAGCCGTTCATCATGATACTTTCGTTTGTTTCCGTATCTCTCATTATCATGGTAGCTTTTGCCACCCCTCGTATTACTTCTGTAACTATGGTATCTGTGGGTTCCTCGGTTAAACCCGCGATTTGTACCTCTGCCTCTTCCAGGTCCTGGTTGCTTTATTTTTTTCATAGGGCATTCAGCAGCTTTGTGTTGAGTTATCTGGCCGCACTCATAGCACTTTTTGAGTCCAGTACCCTTGAATCGGCAATTAATAGCCTTATGACCAGTATCATCGCACTCATAACACCTCTCCTTTGATTGCCCTTGAGCATGCATGACGGCTCTGTTTTCTACCGTTCCAGACTGATTTTTATTAGCTTCAGCCTGTAGTAGGAAAAGCTTTAGCTCCTCGTACGTAAGACCTCTGCCTGTCGAATTTTTGGTCATGAATTCTACTGATTGAACCTCAGGGACGGTCGTCATGATTGCATTGAAAAATGCATCTCTCTTTTCAATTTCTGACAATGGCGTAACTTCTGATAGGTTGTCATAATTTCTGACAACTTCCTCGAACTTGTCACAAAATTCTGAGGCTTTTCCTTTATTGGAATAATGTTTCAAATTATATAATTGTTTTCTCAAGGTAGTAGACGTTACATTACTCTCGCATCTTTTAATCTCTCTGATTTTCTTGAGGATTTCAACAGGATTTTGTATCAGCATTACTTTGGAATGGTAGTTTTCATCCAAGTGATTTATCAAAATGTCTCGTACTCTATATTTTTGTTTCTCAATGAGTCCTGGATCTACATTTGCATTTACTGTGTTTTCAGGTTCAATTATGTGTAGTAATTCAAGAGTCCTCAGTTCGGACGTGAAATAGTCATGAAAATGCTCAAACTTTGTGTTTGTGGTTAATTTGTAATCGCGTTTCATACCTGGATTTTTATTAATGATCTCGAGTTTAAGTGTCTCTTTTACTTGATTCGCCAGATTGTCAGTATTCTGAGCCTTTTGTGTTTTCTCACCTCTTACTTTTCCCATTTCTTCTCTCACAATTTTTGATATTTTATGGCTTAGATCGATTCCTGATCCCCGAGGCTCACTTTCATCTACTCTCTCTTGTGCGGTATCCTCATCTCTCTGTTCCTCCCACTCATAATTGTATTGAAGGAGTTTTTCATACTCTTCTCTCATCTCATTTAGCTGTCTTTTAGTTTCGTTGTTCCTCTCTTCCATAATTTTCGTCTGTGTGACGAACGCTTCTCTCTGTCTCTCGAACTCTTTACTTATTTCCTTTTGCATCTTCTCCATGTTTGCAACGGCAGCTTGCGCATTAGTCAGTACTCCTTGGAACTGCTTCAATGCACCTGTCGAAGTCAGACAAGAAGATTTCACTAAGGCCATCATTTCCTCGAGCCTTACCGCGTCGAGAGCTTTCGAGTTTGCATTTTTCGATTCTTCAGTATTGTTATCTGTTCCTACTTTCCCCGCTAATAAATACTCGAGATTAACCGGTTGTATCGATTTAATGGAGGGTAAGTTTTTGCCCACTGAAAACTGATCGACTTGTTTCGCTTTTCTCTGTCTCATCTCGTTTTCGTGTCTCATCTCATCTCTAATTTGCTCATCTCTGCTCTTCTCATCATTTTTCGTATTCTGATCTCCTCTCTTCTCATCTCGTTCACACGCATCTCTATCCTCGGGCTCTTCTCCTGTCTCTTCGAGTAGTTTTTCCTCCTCGTCTTCGGTCAGGTCTTCAGTGTCATTTTGATGGCGTCTCGCTCCCGGTATAACCACCCATGGACTTTTTCCTGAATGTTGCTCCATCCGTCTGATCAGAACACTCCACTCTGCCTCATCCATTGTGCTTTTATCTGTCAAGTAATTACCCTGTTAATACATGAATTTGACTTCCACCTGGAGCTGTGCTCCAGCCTGGTTGACTGAACACAAGTATGGCCAGACTGAAGCAAGCAGCTGCATGAGCAGTCCGAACACAAGACTACACATCCAACCACCTTAATGACTCGATTAGTGAACAAGTGCACGGCACCAATCCCCCCTCCCGAGTCATCCGCCTAACTTCCCTCTCAATTTATTCTAAATTTTGTATTCACACCATTTGTTAATACTCATTCGCGTCCAGTACACACCTGCTTGGTATGGTTCTTTTTGCCTCTCCACATGAAACAGTACTGTCTCTCCACTGATACTCAGTGCAACTCCTTCACCAGCGTGGTTAGCATCGAGACAAAAAATTTGTCGGTACCTTTTGACAAAGTTCGCCAGTATTTCCTCATCTCGAATTTCTGCAGAAAATTAAAAAAAACGTATATCCAAAAAAAAACTCATCTCAATATACTAGCTACACGCATCTTTGTTCATCTAATTCCATGCGCATTTTATTTCAGTGTTTTCTTTCGAGAGCGAAAGAGAAACTGTGGCTAAGCGATAAACACGCGCGAGCTTCGAGCCTGCCAAACCTATCTCCCTCTCGCTGTGTTTACATATACGGATGGTTGGCGTCACCTCTCCCTTGCGTGCACGTGAGCCACCACTTTACACTGTTATCCGCTCGCTACGCCTTGTCCTTTGTCCCAAACGACAAGGAAAATGAATTCAATCACGCGACCTCAAATGCCCGGATTTCTTTATTTCTTTCTTTCCCCAATTACGTACATGTTTTTCCGCATCTCGTTAACTCACATCTTAAAGGCCTATTTACGCATCTCGACAATATATATATATATATTATTTACTTACGTTGATCTTGCTCGAGACAACTAATTTCACTTCTTTCTTTGTTGTCCGTCATATTCTTGATTCCTCTTTTCTATTGTTTTTGCACCAAGACTTATCTCACTTAATTGTCCACTTAATATTCACTATATAACTTGCGCAGTGGAAGCGTGCTGGGCCCATAACCTGTTGGAATTGTTTGTTGGGTGCAGGTAGAAATAAATACACGATGCTCTCTAATCTTCATTTACTGTATTTCATCGGTCACGACCGTCCTTTCTTGACACGAGTCGAACTCACACTGAACTGGGGCCAGGTCCCGCATGGAGAGGGAAGGAGTGGGGATAGACACCTCTACGCTCATATCCCGTCTATATACACAGGCGTGTAAAGCCCTTAGTCGCTATATTTCTTACAATTTATAAAATTTGGCTAATGATTGACGATTTTTCCGAAAAAAATCGCATCAAAAGCTCGAAATACGGTGCGAGGAAATCTTGAGGTTCGCAGTCTGAAAGCAGCCCTTTTTTCTGAAGAGAGGAAGTAACGAAAAGCGAATTCTGGGAGGTTTACGGCTCGGAAAGCAGGATGAGATTTCGGTGAAAAAGGAAGCCTCTTCAATCCTGTTGTGCATGTCTCGAGAATTTCATCGATCTACGTGTGTAGCGAATTCGAACAATGCTTCGAGTGTGATTAACATGAACGTGTCCGTGCACATGAGGATTAGAGATCGAGCATAAAAAGAATGGAGGTGCATGGTGAGAGAACTCGAAATGTCACAAAGCCCGTTGGGGCTTGTTGCGTCCCTTTGAGAGCGCGGATATCGAGTGGGAAGCTTTGAAAAATATCACGTTCAAGTCTAACGATTGCACCCTCGCTATTCCGACCAGTTCAGACTCAAACTTTCGACAAGAGCTTTTGTCTCGAACTCGCGTTGTCATGCGTGAGCTCTTCGCTACGACAAATTCTATTTAATTGATCTCTAGATACGAAAACCAGCCCGTTTCAACAGGGGACGAAAAAAATGTCAGGGAAAAGTACAGAACGATGAAACAAAGCGCACAAACAACGTGTTGAGTTGGAAAAATAGCGTGTGCGGTGACGAAACAAAGCAGACGCGTATCTGGTCTTTTGCTCCGATCAAATTTACTCAAAGCTCGTACTCCTTTATTTGGAAGACAATAATTCATTAAAATATATTCATTAATTAGTTAGGTTCGTCAATTACTTTAAGGGGGAATATCAATGTGAAAAAAAAGCTTGGTTTTACATTAATATTTAAGTTACATCATTCAATTTTATTCCCCTCAAAACTTGAAACGCGTTTTTCTCGAAACCATGTTTTTTGACCTGGTTGACAGCATAACTCTGTCAAATTTTGTCCAGTCGACTTCGTGCAAAAAGGATTCTATCCATAAAATTTATCACGATCGTCACAACGTAGTTTTTTTTAATAAATTGTTTACTTTTTTATCAACAGTTTACTGCAAAATCGTTGTGCAAAATTCATTTTTTTTTAAATGAGCGCAATTTTTTTTCTAATAAAAATTTCAAATTTCCTACGATGCTGCGATAACTGTACTATCATAATTTAATAATCTTTTTGAATTTTTGATTTAAAATGCTTACTGGGCACTTATGCTGTCAACCGTCGGAGAATCTTTTTTTGGGACGCCATTTTGGGACGACTCCTCTGCTCAATAAAATGTACTAAAAAAAATCCTAAAAAGTACCTCATTTTTCAGCCTGTCACGCTGATATTCCCTCTTTTAAGGGTTGCCAAAGCAACATTATTCATTCGAGCTTTTTTCTCAATCAGGAGAAATCGATTGTTTTATTTGGTTCTTCCAGCAACGTTCATATTTAATTTAAATACACACTGAAGCGGTGATTCGATTCGATGATTCTCCGTCTCATAAATTCCTCTTATTTTTTCTTCGGCAACGCACGTTTTTTCAGTGCTTTTGCATATTTCATAGTGAATCGCTGATTCTCACCGATAGCCCGAGCAATTTTATTTCTTTCACGGAGAGGCTGTCAAGGGAATTGTTTGCTTTGGGATGGGGAAGAAAAGCTGTATCAAATAATAAAAAGCGAGAAGGGGCGCGGGGGCGAGGAGAAAACGGCGACGGAATAAAGGGGAAAGAGAAACCGCATGAAAAACATGTTATCCGCTTCCGTTGGTCATACGTATATCACGTAACTTTGCTCAGATATGCTAGCCACGTTTATGAAAGGAATATGGCTAGAGGAAGTGTAAAACAAACAATTTTGCGGTCAGGGAAAAGAAAAGAGAAGGAACGTTTCTCGCATAAACACTCGACCGAAGAAGAAAATAGATGCGCGCCTCCATTTTCTATCGTTCGAGGGTATCGCCACTGAGTTTTCTTTGTGCCGATGAAAAATCGTGTTTCTGAGGCGCATCCGCGGCAAGGTAAAATTAATTCGAGCGAATAAACGGAGCTGCACTTTTTCCAACAATTTTATTTATTCTACACACATACATATGCTTATTTCTTCATTGTTTTTACCAGCATTCAAAAGCCCACTATGCGGAAGTCGTTTGCAATTTGTTTACTAAAAAAGAGATTCGTGATACACCAGAAAATGCATGCGGAATGAATCCTACTGGTGTAAACGACACGAAAAACAATCACGTTTTCTTCAGCTTTTTTTGGAAACGGAACTATGAAATTGAAGCATCGTCTTCTCCGAATGAGCGTGTTTCTTCGTCGTTATACATTTAACGCAAAAATAAATGCGACTCTCGCCACGTACCGAATATTTGATTAGAAAAAAAAGAGGGATTATGAACACGACCCAGATTATTCAAAGGCAGTGAATTTTCTCTTCGGAGCACCCATATATTAAATCAAGATTGAGCAAAGTGACGTCAAGATTCCGGATGGATTGGAAGAAAAAAATTGGAAGCTTGCGTTTTGCCCCCCAGGGCAAACTCGTTAACCTTTCAGACGTTTGTGATGATTATATAGATGCTCTTGTCAGCTCGAGAATCATGGCCAAAGCTGATTGCAGAGTCTTCATTCCTTTGCGCCGTCCATTTATTCTCGAAGGTCAATCTTCTTACTACGAAACTAAAATCTGTTGAATTTCTAAGCTTCTCAAGCTTTTGACTTTGTGCCTTGCTTCGTTAAACACACTCTGGCTTATACATGGGGGATTCAGAATTCAGCGTGAGAACAGAGGATTCATTGGAAAAGCAAAATTTTTATTCTCCATTGTCAACTCATCACAAGTCAATGGTTGTGCCCTTGAATATCATTTTTCAATGATTTAAAATTGTTTTTGTCGTCCCCAAAACATCCTCCGAGATGCCGTGACTCTTCCGGTGATTTTAAGAGGATTTCTCTGACATGCAAATGCTTATTACGATGTTCGCGTTGCGTGGTTCGAACGAGCTAGAAATATTGCAGCAAAGGAATCTGCGAGCGTTCGAGCTTGCGTTCCCCTCAAAAGCTCCGGTGAAGTAGAAACCAGAGTAAATGAAGCTTCCAAGGCTTGGGGGAGTACCGGAGGGGACGAGAAACGACGAGGAAGTGTCCGTTGAGTTCATTTACGTTGTCGCAATATTTCACGAAGGAGACTCGCGCCCATGAACACAATCGACGTGCAATAAATTCAACAAAAAATGTCTAAATCAGAGCGAGCACTCGACACTAAGAGCGTTTATGAGATTACACAAAAAAATAAAACTATACTCACAGCATCATGTAAAGCCACAAGCGAGTGAAAGAAAACGTGAAAAAAAAGAGCTGAAACAAGACTGAACCTCCGAGGCCGCGCTCTTATTTTTTGCTTCATATTTTACTGTCTCATTCTTATTTCTTCACGACTCGAAGAGCTTACTCTCGTAGTTTCTTTGTTTTTCAGACTTCCGGTATTGCCCGCTCTCCCCTGTCTCGAACGTTTTTTCCACGAGCTCGATTTTTTTAAAGGATCTTATTATGATTAGAGGATTAAAAACGAACATAAAGCAGAAGTAAAAAAATGTAAGTAGAGATATAATCGCAATGGGAGAGAATGTCGAGAGCTTCTGGATGGGGAATGGGTAATGGAGGCAGAAAACGGGCGAAAAAAGAACGAGGATGAAGCAAGTATGGGCGAGAACAAAAATACATAATCGAGAGGTCGATTTGTAGGGAGGTTGAGATATCCCACTCTCGTTATTTCATCATTTTTTGTTCGAATTTCGTCGTTTTCATACTTCCCGGAAACGCTACTTATTTCTCGTCGTGTCAAATTTAGAGATTTGTATCATATCATAGGGAGCGACAATATGAATTTTGAAACGAATCGGAGCGATTGTGAAAGCCTGAATTTTAAATAAGGAAACTTTTGGAAATATCGACTTTACCGGAATTTGTCGAACTCGAAGATTCGGAGAAAACGAATTGGGTGCAGGAGCTGCAAAAGGAAAGTATAGCGGCAGAAAAATCCTTGTGTACAACGGAAGTTCGAGAAGTAATATAACGAGGAGAGGACGTCCACCGGAAAAGATTCGCTATCTCGGAGAGACTTGCGATTTATCTTGAAACTTCGGTACGCCTCCGAACGGCCCCAGAAGCTACGTGTCTTAGCAGAGAGCCAATGTAAAATTGAACGCGCCTGAAGATCGAGAAAATAAGAGCAACAAAATAGAGAAAACGACAATTTTTGGTGGGGTGCTCTCGCGGAAAAGAGCGAAACAAAATACTACCACGATCTGAAAACCATTCCATTTATATCCATTTGTTCGTGCAAAAGTTTTCGTAACAAAAGAATCTTAATTGAAATCTACGCTGCTTATTTTCTTCTCTTTCGGATTCTCTCCCTCGATATTGGCGAAACGTGGATCAATATTTTATAAAAAGACTTGTCGAGCTTTCATTCCAGGATTTCAGAGAAATTTACAGCAGCTTTTTCCACACTGTTTCTCTATTTTTAACCTAGCAGCTATTGATTTACGAACAAAATATCGTCCGTCGATTGCAACTTTCAACTGTCATTAGTCTCATTTCCCAAGAGTTTTAAACCACCCTATTCTTTATAATTTTCCCAATTTTTCCAACATTTTAGCCCGTCAAACGCGATAATTGTTAACTGTTCGGTGTTCCAACTCAATTTTTAATGAGCACGGGCCCCTTCATTGTATGCTGCATCAATTATTATTCCAATTATCGAAGCTCCACTGTCGCGTAGCCACTCGATTATAAAGAGTGGCAGTGTACAGCGTTGCATGTAATTATTTGCGAAATTTGACTATGGACATGAATATGAATGTATCTCTCTATCAATATTATACACCAAACGTTCCACCTCACGTTTCCTCGCCTAAATCCCGAGCTTTTCTCATTCGTGGAAACTTTTAATCCGTTTTTCGATACGAAAAACAGGCGGGCTTGTTCGGATTTTCCGACTCAGGTGTTTTCCGGTTTTCCCAGACAGTTGAATTTTTTACTTTCTGCTTCACCCCGAGCTCAGTCGGATACTGCGATGAGTCGAAAACTATTATCGCTACAGAATCGAAAGTTCAGGTACAAAAATTCGTGCAGCTTCCGACGAATCTTTCGATGATAAATTCACCGAGTTTTCCAAACGAAATAATTCTATTTTTACTCTCGTTTTCTTCCCTCGAAAAAAGAGATTTTTTCGAGTTTTTTTCTCTCTCTCCCTCCAATGAGTCATCACTCAAATGGAAAAATGAAATCAAGTTCAAGAAAGTCTGTACCTTAAGGAGCCAGAAAAAAAGAATCCTTTCAGATCGAAGGAGCAAATCTGACGAGGTCAGACTCCGAGGTCATCGACTCTCATTGCTTCGAGAACCTCTCGGAGACATTCACTGGCTGTTCCTCCTTCATCTCACGTGCGGCATGAGGCGACGTTTATCGTAAGATTTTTTTCTCCTCTTCGTTCCCTTTCACCCTCGGTGCACATCTCGACTCCTATCATACTTCATGAATGAAGGGTGAAGCTTTTTTACGATTATTGCAATCGTCACTGCGGAGGGTGCGACGCGACACCGATCGAGGGATGATTTATCCCAGGACGCGACGAGATTGCTCTCGTCGCGCGGAAGACGACGAGGAAAATCTCACGAGTGATGACCCAAGAAATTCGAAGACGAAAAGAGCGCGGATCGAAGCATAAAATCATAAAAAAAATAGAGTTTCTTGATACGCCTACTCTAGGTATAGGGAGGACCATTTGAAGGGCGAGCCTCAACAGATTCAGCGAGTATAGTTCAAGGAACCGAATCTCTTTTCGTCACTTTTATACTCGAACGACATCGTGAAATATGATTTCCACTCGAGTATTTTTGCTTCATTTCTCGAAGCTGTACAACGAGACGCAATAAATATTAAACTTTTTGCTGAAAGAATACAAAAGAACTGCTCACTCGGAACAAGTCAAATGGCCGATGGCCGGTTTCAAAGCTAATTATTTTCCACGAGAGATCATATTTACGATATTTTATGACGTTATCGGATTCGCCGCGGATAAAAAATTCAGTCTCCATATAGAAATATCAAAACTGGATTCACCGGTTTTTGTTTCAACCGACGAAAGTTATTAGTCCCCGAGGCACCAGGCAACGGGGTTCCTGGACATTAATATTTTTCAATCTTCAAATCAAGTTTCCAGAGGAACAAAGCATGGATTTAAAATTCTGTTTAATAATCGATGTCCCTGCCTCGGAATTTTTCGATAGAGAATTTTTTTATCTCCGAAAATATAAAATGTATTGAATTTTTTCGTTGCCAAGCACAAAACACTATTCGAACGGGTATCCCAGCGGTAAATTTGTGTTTTTTTCGTTTTCAATTTCCTGTGAAAAAAAATCCATACGAATTTCAGAGCACGCGTGACTTTTTCTTCTTTTTTATTTTTTTTATTACGAGCTCGATTACGGTGTAACAGCGAGGTTTCTGATCGATCCTAGAGACTCGGGCGCCAGTGCATCGAACAGATCGACACGATACTGCAATGTTCCAATGGCTTTCCTACTAAAAGCTCGAAAGGGAAAAAACTACCGAATTCTGAAAAAAGTAAAGAGTGCAAAAAAATGTTTACACTACTTTCTTCCTGTGGGATTCTTTCTGCACACGAATAGCCACTTGAACTTTTGGGTTCATGCTTCATACGCATTTTTATGTTGCAGACATTTTTTCTGCTTAATTCTATCGCACAATTCGTAAAAAATACGAACGATTTTACACAGTGTCGAAATATCTCAAAAGCTGAAATATAAATAACCGGAAAACCCGGAAGTTAGTAAATAGAACGACGCGTGATTAAAATCCGAAAACGCGTTTTTCATTTTCTACTTGCTCGTTCATGCACCAGGTTTGTCAAATCTGTTGAAATAAATATCAAGAGCCAGAGGTGCAAAATTCCCAATTTTTTCAGCCGTCATGCACGATTTTTTGAAGCATCCCAATTCATTTTTTCATTCATACCCCATAGCAGATCGATACGTTCGGGAGTGGTGAGCACAGCCATCGCTATTTTCGTATTGAAGTTTCCGAATTTCTAGACCGAAGTCTCTCAAAATTCATCAGTCTTTGAATGTGATACATTTGATGGGAAGTTCCAAAACATTCAGATTTTGAAGCACCATCCACGTGAGTTAGTCAAATCCTTTCGACCGTCCTATCCATGCGGTAAAGCTGCGCACAAATAGTGCGGTTGAAGAGACGATTTCGGCTAACGAGCTTTTATGAAAAGGAATAAATTCAAATGAGAGATATTTCAAAATAACGAAACATTTTTTCTTCTAGTGGCACAAATTTTTTGCTTGAAAAACCGAAACGAATTTAGCATGAAATTGTTAAAAAGCTTGATCATGAAATGGAAAGTTTTATGTTAATGCACTTTCGAAACGTAAACTTTTGGCACCTTTTGATCTGTGAATTATTTATTCCAACAAAACTCAACAGTAGCGAACGACTGCTGCTCGTGTCCCGGTGTTTGTTCAATTAAAATGAATCGAAAGGTCAAACGGAGCACTTATAAAATTGGATCGACAGCTACGATACAACAACGGAGCCTGTTATCTGGCGTTAAAATCAACGGTATGAAAGAGCGAACTCAGACAAAATGGAAGGAGCAAAAAAAATGTATAACGCCAATAGAAAAAAAACACTATTGGAAGAATTCTCAGGCATAATTGAACCACTTGGTTCATCCTGTCGTCTCATCTCGTGACGCTGCGAAAGCGTTTTGAGGCCAATAGAAAGAATAACGTAAATGAGGAATTGGATATAGAGGCGCTGAAAGAGAAAAAATCTAATTGACCCGCTGCTACATCGAGAAAGGAATGAGAGAAAAAAATCGCTTCTCGCTCCGTATCTTCCAGAACTCAATATTCAAGTATCCTTTTCTGTAAAACTAGTTGTAAAATGGTGAGAAGAACTCTCGAGCGAAATCCGCACGTTGGAAAATCGATAGATTCTCGAGATGACACTCCTTGGCATCGCACCCCTTCGATTCGATGAATCCAATTTTTTAAACATTGTCCATATTTTGTTGGGCACTGAGATTCGTTGCGGTAATTTTGGTCACTCTCTAGCAAAAAACCATGAAATTTTGCATTTTAAAGATCTCATGTAGCTCGTGAAACTCAGGTAATAACGTATATAGCATATAAATCATGTACGCACTGTAAATTGATGCAGCGTGCATGATTGTATTAGAATATCGTGATGAAATATCTAAACGAGGTACTTCGCAGCCACAAAAGATTGTGTGAGCATACATTTTCGGATTACAATATCAAAATATGACAAACAACGAACAATTAATCTTCGTAACGTCCCATTGCGTAAATTTGATGGCCACTCCTCTTTGTAAGTGAGTATCAAACAGAAACGTTATCACCTCGTTGCATACTACACCACGCACGAGAGAAAACCAGAAAAAATATATCCGTTACGATAGAGGGTTGTACAATGAAAGTACACGTGGGAGTATATTTAGATATACCTTCATAAAATGTACTTGATGCCACACCATGATATTTTATAGGATGTACAGAGCACTCTTGACGTATCTGCACTCGTGCAGGTGTTTGTCCACTCAATGAATTTGAGAGGACAGCTGTTTTCGATCAAACCTGACAAAATAGTTGAGAAATTCCTCAACGTTTATCTCATCGTAACGTTCCCTTGTTTTTCAACATTAGAAGTAATCTCAAGATTGTTGAATAACGTGAGGGAAAGAATGATTGAAAAATTCTGGAGATAATTTCCTCTGGTCGGTTTCCAGTCCATCGTGACCAGTGACCTTGACCTCCAAATTCATTCACGTACATTTTTTCATCATGGTTTCTTGAGATGTTTTTCAATATTTAGAGAACTTTTTGGCTTCGCAAACGTCACCGCGTCCTTGGACTCTCGTTGTGCATAATTTGATAGCTCCACGAAGTCGAGCATCCATCGAATTTTTATTGCATGGGAATCTAACGTCGTCCTTCAAAGATCATCGATTTCAGGACTTGGATACTCCAGGAAATGTGGTGCAGTTAATTTTTGCAATTCTAGCGACATCGTTGCTCGTACGTGAGAGGAAAGTTGACTGCTGAGTAACCACAAATATTTATTCGGATGGGAAAAAATTAGAGGGACCGGGGCGAAGTGGCATGAGGAATTCTCACGAGGCTGCACGCCCCTTCTATCGCAGCGCACAGCGAAACCCACGGGACTGAGCTTTACCCTCGTACGAGCTCAAAATCACCTCTCGCCCTTTGCCCCTCCGCAGTCATAGTGAGTTATGTGCGGCGTACATACCATAAATTTAATATGCCGACTGAAAGGCTATCTGAATTGAACCAGGAGCGATGCCGGCTAAATTCTATTCGTTCCGGGCACGTTTGTTTCCCTCATTCCGCGAAGCCAACCCCCCCGTCTCGGTGGCACAGCAACGCGAGAGGTGTACCGTCGTGGTGAACTGTTCAACCCTTCTCTCTAATACGCGGTGGTTTTGTACAGGCGCGAACTATCGAGCCATGTACCCGTATACCCTTTTATTTACCCCATCGGATAACTGTGCGCAGAAATATACGTATACGATTTCTTGTTCCCGTATACACGAGCATTTATATGCATATGCATTTTCTGCATACGCGATGCACAACGACCGCCTACTAAATATGCCTCCCAGTAACGAGCTCTTGTACGTTTCACATTTGGCCTCAATCCTATCTCCTTAAATTCGCCGAATCAAACACTGAATTTGTCCACTTCTGGGTTTGCTTTTGCGGCTTTGAATTGTAGAAAATGTCGATCGGAAGGAGAGAAGAGATATCGTGAGATTCGAATTTTGTAGATATCTCGCGCCGTATCTGAAACCCGAGTGATCGATATTGAGGACAAAAGTGGGGAAAGCCGGCTCTCTGCTCTTTCCAAATTTCGCACGATCAGCCCCAGCTCGCTCTCGCTCCCAGAAGAATCCGTCATTAAATCAAAATCATCGTCGCGTGTTCGTCTCATTTAAAAAAAAAGGAACAATAGAGATGTGTAATATTGTCAAATTATAAACTTCAATGATATCTGATTCCTGTCATAACGAACTTTGACTTCTATTTCTTGACTGCATGGCAACCTCTCGTTTACATAATCGATTATTAATGATAAAATTGATCAACATCTTCGTTGTCGAGTAAAATAATAAATCTTACGATACTCGACGACTTCGGAGTAGGTGCCATTGGGACGAGTGATCAAGAAAAATTCTGCATCCTCCGATCCGCATGTCGTTGCTGTCCGATAAGGAATGATATTGAAAGACCCAGTGGAGGCTCGACGTCCGGCATTGAAAGATAGAGCCAGCGCGAGACCTGCAGACGTCGACGGATAATCCGGTAATATATTCGGAGAAGCGAAAAACAAAAGCGAATTTCATTCGGTCTGATCGGAAAATCTGCGGAGACCCCCCGATTGCTCTCCAAGCGGACAAAGTCAAATAGTCTAAGCTGAAAATGGTTATTCTTGATGGTTGCTCAGGAAAAGTCTCAGAAGGAATTTGTTGGAGTACATAGAATATCCGCAAAGCGGGTTTCCGTCGGCAGTACACGCCCGCATACAGCGAGCGCATCCTGAGTTGCGATCGCGTGCGAGATATCCGGTGGCCACTTGTTTCACCACTGACCGGAACTCCTGGGCAAACACAGGCTAGTCTTGACCTTTAAGTAAAGTCCTGGCTTCACTAAGCAAATGAGGCAGGCTCAGGGCTGAGAGGAACTTGGAGACTTGACTTCGGCAAGCCCAGGAGTCCGCTGCTTGTACTTGTGCTGTATACATATCCAGAGACTGCAACCATCCGAACCGCAACGATCTATGTACCCTGAGTGAAATCCTGGATGGAAACTTCAGGAGGAAACAGGTCGATGGATGAATAGCTTGAGCGATATACGTAACGCGTTTGTTTAATCTCAGTTTAATTGAATTCGGGGTAAATACCGTTTGGGTGGTGCGTATCGTGAGATTGGGAGGGAGGGCTTGCTGGGGGTGGAAATGAGACGTGGAGCGATGGAAGACTGAGCACACAATTCCTGACAGGTCTTTACACACGATGATCCCGTTTATAATTGATATTAATTAACCCGGAGAAATCTATTTCGTCCTGTGTGCAGTGGCCACGCAACAAAATGGAACTTTCACGAAGGACATTCGTGGCGCGTATACTGCTCCACTGAGGAGAAAGCCCACAATGAAGCGATACACCTGGAAAATCGAGCGAACGAATGACGAACGTTTAGCATTGACAAGAATTCGGGGCTGGCGCGTTGATAATGGAGACGATATGATTCGTCGGTACATTAATGACGACGACAATGATCATAATCGAACCACAGGACCACAAACTCACTCGCAGCATCCAATTTTCATGTTACATATCGTTCCCCCCGAGTTAATTTTCCAAACACATCCGACATCGATTTACACTCGTTTAATAAACCAAAATAATAATCGATCGTATCACGTACTTCCGATATCGCTGATATCATTTCTCAGGCACCTCTCGAACTATCGAGAACCACAAAGCCCAGGAATTTTCATTTAGAAGTTGACGAGCTAACGGGGGTCGATTATATCACTAACGAATAATGGAATTTCGAGGGTGAATTATTGAGGAGTCCCCACAGGAGGTAGCTCTATCTTGTCTATGCAATTGTTATTAGAACAAATGCTCCCGAATCCTCCCTCTCTGGCGCACATTGATACTGCCTCCGGATCTTGCATACCCAATCCAAATCAAATATCAGTCTTCCCATCACTCCGCCCCCAGCTCCACTGACCGTTGTACTGACCCAATCCCCGTTCTATTAAACCATGCGTATAATCGCTGATTTCTCGACCCAGCACGCGATCTCAATATGCAGAAAGCTTCGACTGCGTTGCGAACCCGAGCAAATTTATCCGACAGCATTTGAACCACGAACCTCGTTAGTCTCCATTATATTTCGTGATTATATTGCCGTTGTGGGTTGTAAAGTTTCTTCATTTTTGAACGTGCCAAGCTATCTCAAGATTGGAAAGCAGAGTGAGAAAAAAAACATTGAGAAATCATGCAGACGATTTACTCTGATGAGTCTCGATCCATCGTGACCTCGAACCTCGATCTGTAGATTCATTAAGGTGGAAGATCAGTCTGACAGCCTGAAAAATGAGGTATTTTTTGAGATTTTTGTTTGAAAAAACGGCTCGATCAAATTATTTGAAATTTTGGGTATTAATTATTGAAGTAATGAAGTATACGCGGAATTCTTTTTTTAATTTTCAGTACACATTATTAAGCAGAGGAACGGTCGCCAAATGGCGTCGCTCAAACAAAGACTCCTCGACGGTTGACAGCATAAGTGCCCGGCAAGCACCTGAAATCAGGAATTCGAAAAGATTATTAAATTATAATAGTATATAGCTATCGCAGCATCGTGGGAAATTTGAAAATTTTGACTGGAAAAAAAATTGCGGCCATTTAAAAAAAATCGAATTTCATACCAAGATTTTGTAGTAAATTGTTGATAAAAAAAAAGTAAACAATTGAAAAAAAACTCTACGATGCGACGATAGCGATAAGTTTTCTAAAAGAGAATCCTTTTTGAATGAAGTCGATTGGACAAAATTTGACAGAGTGATGCTGTCAACCAGGTCAAAAAACATGGTTTCGAGAAAAACGCGTTTAAAGTTTCGAGAGGATAACATTGAATGATGTAGCTTAAATAATAATATAAAACAAGACCACACAGAAAATCTTTTACAATTCTTTCGATTTCTTTTCACACTGATATTCTCCTTAATTTCCATTATTTTCGAGCTTTCAAAGTATTTCTAACGAACCGAGTTCATCGACGCTTTCACAACTGAGCATCGATAAAAAACTCGAGATTACATTAATTGAAAGTCTGGCATTGGTGCAGATGTTGAAAATAGTCGATTTTTGAATAAACATTAACTCATAATACAATGTAAATTTGCGTTGTGGCAACATGACCACACGGATATACAACAGTCAGACGGGGGTCGACACAGCGTCATGAGAGCACTTTAACGCATGATGAGCCTGGACAATACATGCAAACGTGCAAACAGTCCCTTTACCACAAACTGTCGTGTAAACGGACGGAAGGTACAACGTTGGGAAGCTTGTAATTTTATTACAATTTCAACTTTCTCAGATAATATAAGAAAGTGGGAAATTCTGAAACGATCGAAATCATTGATTCGTTGATGATGAATTGGTACGAAAGCTTTCTCCGAAGTCGTACACTCACTTGATAAGTTTCGTAGACGTTTACTCATGTACGAAAGTAACGGAATGTTCAAGAAAAATGAAATATTTATTTCATCATGTAAACGTCAGTTTGGGGCGAGAAGTAATAAACTTTTCTCACCGGCATCCAAAATTTCGCCTTCGCTAAAATCTCCCAAGAGGGTTCTTCGTGAAAATAACCAACAACAATATGCAGAATGTATTCGCATAAAACAGGAACATCGTTATAAGAGAATATTCGTACAGGGAGCAGAGCCCAGCTACCTCAGAAGGAAATTAAGGCTGACGCAGCAATGTTTGTTGTTAAGTAAACGTTGAACCTCTGGAAAATGCTTCGGGCTACAGAAGCAAACGATAAACTTGGGCACGAATTTCTTGAGCATTTGCTTGGGACTCACTCGGACTATTGCGCGTTATATGCTTCTCGCTATTTTCTCACCACGTATACCGAAAACTAGTTTAATCAGACTTGCCTCTTTGCTGCTCTCGCGCTCTCTCTCTCTCTCTCTCGCTCTCTCCAGCTCCACTTTCTCTCACTTTCGGCGACGTACAAAGTAATTATCTCAGAAAACTCTCGATTCACTTTGATAATTTCTGGAAAGGCTTAAATTCTCCCGAATTTCGTTTATTTTTCATGATAATAAGAGTAACAATTATTTTTAATGGTATTGTTGCCATTAGTATACACGGAATGCAAGTTTTCATGATCTCCGTCTCTCGACTCTCTTCCCACTTGGCTTTTTCCGCTTGACTTATTTGCTTAATTTACACCCGTAACTGATCCGAATATAATCTCCCTCTCTTTCTCCATTTTTTTCTCATCCGTTAGCTCTCTTTAGCCAAAAAGTTATGGACTCGGGCGATGAACATTGAAAAGGAGGGTTGATACACCGCCCTTAGGAGGGCATTAACGTAAAAGGGTGGTCGCCGCACGCTTTGATGAATTCTTCAACGATGAGGTGTTCTCCATGCTATAATTCTTCTTGCCTAGTTTTCTTCCTTTCCCTCGAGCCCTTATACACTTTCGCTCGTCCCTCGCTCCCGCGTGCACTCCACTTAAATGTCTGAAAGTCGCCAAAGACGTTGTTTATTATCCCACGGAAACTTCACACCCCTCTGCCGTCCCGACACTGACACGCCATTAAGAAATCTTGTAATGGCCACACGCAAAGTTGGAAAACTTTGACTCTTCGTTTGACGGCGCCTCATCTGTTGGGACCTGGAATATTTTCCTCCCTCGTTCATTGTCCTCGCCTCTGAAACTGCACATTAGCCACTTTGCGTATGAGCAAAAAATTCCATGTAAGCATGCTGAAGCTTTGGCTGGAGCTTGAAGAGTTGCGAGATGATGAGGGACTGAAACTCCGGAGCACTCAATTTTCGTAATCGCGACTGAAAACGTTCGAATTCACAAATAAACTCGATCGGTACTTTTTCCTTGAATGAATTTTTTCGCTGACAGCACTCAATTGTAGTTTCCATTCTTTTTCGTTGCATAAACGTGGCTCGAAAAACGCGCAGTTTTGGATCCGCACGAACTGAATCCGAACGAGCGAAGATTTTTCACGTACTAAAAAATGTTCTTAGCCCCGCTTAACCTGCGGAAAATTGGTTGGAAAACGGTGGATGTATACGAGCGTTATTACGCGGTTCGCAATTCGAACACGTACCGCATAACTACGAAGAATAAAAGAATGAGAAATAATTCAACTTAGCTCGCTACGTGGCCAGGATTGTCAAGCAGATATTCGGAGCCTTTTTTTCACAACTCGATTTTGCAAGTGATTTCATTTCATAGAATTCATTTTTTTCCTTCCATTTCTCTCGGTGCGAGTTCTACGACGGCCAATAAAGCCCACCGTGTCCAACACTCGAATTCCGAGTTCACAGGCATTTTCGGATAGCAGTTGTCAAAAATCATTTCATTTCATGTTTTTCATGATTGTCCATGACCCGTATAAAGCAACAGCCAGTGGCCACTCAATGGAAAAACTATCAATAAGAGATTGAATAACCGAAACAAACATATCCAACCTCTGATTCCATTAGACGAGATACGTTGCAGTATTTCTAGTTTCAAACCATAGCCTATTAATGTTGCCAACGAATGCTGTGGATACAATCATGATCTCTTGCTCACCGTCGATATTTCGTCGATAACGGTTCTCTAGAATCGTTGATAGTGCGACTGAATGTATATTGACATTAAATAGAATGTTAATATGTCAAACATACGAGAATATCTAAATGCGGCTCAGCATGTAATAACAAACATCGATAATAACTTCCATGGCCTGAAACTATGGAAGGCAGCTTCGCAAACTTTTCTTTTCCTCTCCTTCTAATTACGTTTTCCATAATTTCCATTTTCCTCCTCCCCACTGTCCCTCTCACCTCGTCCCAAATTTTCTTCGTTTCAACGTATCTGAAGGGCCCAACAATTTAATCGTACGTACTTGTCGCGACGAAAACAATATTCTTTACTGTCAGGACGTAAAGAGACGAAGAGAGGAGAGAAAGAGAGAGTAGTAAAGTCTTTGGTGTCGAGGCTTTTCCAAGCCGAGGAAAAACTCGCGAGAAAAGCAACGGAACAGGGGATGAGGCGGAGGTCGGAATAGCGGAAACGACGTCATTATTTCCGACGAAAAGAGGTATATACCAGCGTTAATTAAAAAGCCCTCAAGTGCGCGCTGCGGTATCCGGCGTTATATGAATTTACGTCTCGATGCAGTGATCATACTGCAAGCGCGACTCGAATAGAACGTTTAAAACAATGAAAAGTAATATTTTCGAGCTTCTGTGTTGTCCCGGCTGTTGCGTTTTTTACACTGCGTTTGTTTATTAAATTTATCTGTTATTCTATTTCCTTACATTCGCATGCGGCTTTATGGAAATAAATATTCTCGATTGTTGAAATATAAACCATCCCCTTAACAAATTAAAACTCGAGGATTTTGGGGAACTTGAAACTTTATTGAGGATTTCGCATTGGGTGCAAACTTGAAAAGCTTATTTACAGAAATGAAAATTTTATGACTGAAAAATCATTGGATGTCGAACTCCGACGTAACATTTGCAGCACCCAGCACCGACAGGGTCGGTGAGAAACCAAAGCCTCGAGAGCTTTTATCCCAGAAGATATCCACTTTTCTCATTTCTTGAAGGAAATTATATAAGATCGAGAGTGAGGCATGAAATGACCTGGAGCAATCGTGCAAATACGACGTTCCGGAGTATGCGTCACTATTTTTATCCACGTTTGCTTCGAATCTCGCTCGGGAAAAGCTCCAGCCTACGGGTATAAAGAATTACAAGACTTACGCTGGGAAAATGGCAGATGCGATGAAAACTTTTCGCGTTCCATCCTCAAATTCTTCGTCCACAAAAATGATGAGAAAAAAATCAAAATATTAAGGCACTTGGTATGTTTTTGATAAACCGAATTGAAACCGATATTCCTGGGAGAGCTTGACTCGAGTTCTTTTCATCGGATCAAACGGTAGGAAAAATAATGACGAAGTGCGTTGATGACGCGGCACGTTTCCGAATTTTTCACCAACACAACGAGAGGAGGCAAAACGACGCGATTGTTGAATTTCACCGGAGGCTTTTTCGCCTCGTTGATAGGGAGAAGAGGAAAAGGAAGCAAAAAGGAAAAAAAAAGTTCAGTCGACACGGCCGGTTTGCACCGAAGTAGGCGCGATAAGAAAGGTTTGAGAGAGAGAAGCGTTCATGGGAATCGACGGTATGATAATGAGGCACGGAGGGAATTGTCGCTTGGATTTATGAGTGTGGCATCAAAGGTTGATGTAAATCGATCGGTGCTCGTTGTTCGCCGGAGGCAACACGGGAACAAGACATCCGCTGGGACATCGCAACACGAGAAGGAACACCAGCGTCGTGGGAACAAAGTTATCGCAAGACGAAATATGGTTAGTGCTTCTGACGATGAAATTCTCCGTTGCGCTTAACCCTCAACGTGTTCGAAGATCTGCACACGTCCAAAGTTATCGGTAACGCCGCGCTGTGCTTCGGTGCATTGTTGGTGAAGCGACGGATGTAGGAAAGGGTTAGAATTAAGGGAGCTTATGCTAGGAATAGTAGGAAGCGACTGGAAATGTAATAACAGAAAAAGTGCATGAATTTCTCGAGGAAGGTTTCTCCGGGGCTGAAACCGATGCTGTTCTCGTTTGACTCTTACTTAAATATTCTTCTCCTTTGTCTCTTTTTCGACTCCTTCACAACTGAATGTGCAAATTTGATCCAACGGGCGAGAGAAGATGAGAGGAAAGAACAGAGGGCGTGAAAGACTTGCTCGAGATAAGACGTCAAGATGAAATTACCATGAATAGCTGCTTTTCCAAGCTCTTTCGCGAAGATGCAGCCTTTGAAGGGAGCAGCTCGTAATGATGAAAAAAAGTGGCCAAAGGCGGTGACATTCACAAAGAGATAGACGAAACGAGATACTCCAAAGGGCTGCCAACTAATATGCAAAAAACTTCATTGCTTGGAAACCAAGGCGTAAACACACGTGGATTTTTATGTACATATGGTGCCCAAGAGCACCATGCGTCCACACGGTAATGTCGTACTTGCAAGATCTGAGGAAAAAACCTCAACGGAGCAACTGACTTTCAAAACCTTTTCGAAATGACCAAAGAGAGTTAGTCGAGACATGAGATATGCACCTTTGAAAAGCAGCTCGTAGAACTTTTAGCGTCCGCATGAAAAAAAGTGAGCGAACCTAAACTTTTGATCCCACATCGAGGTGAGCGTATGCGCGTGTCTGCACGTGCATTCGAGAGAAGGCATTACCGAGGAACCGACGAGAATCTTAGTCCCTCGTGTGTTTATCCCCGCAGGATCAAATTCCCAACGAGAGTAACAACGATGTAGCCATTAAAGTGTCACCTCAGCCTCGTTTGTGTAAGACGGAAATAAGACACGAGGGTGGAAAGAGGAGAGTATTGAAATGGTAGAAGCTCCTTCACTTATCTTCGGCACACTTCCACATCCCTTGCTCCCTTCGAATCGCACCTTTGATGGAATGAAAACTCCTGCTCGCTTCCTTCGAGGTATCTCGAAGCAAAACATCTCGAGATTGAATATCCCTTAATTACCTTGCACCTTTGATGTTTCATAATCTGACCATTTTCCAAGAAGCATCAAGAAATCTCACGGTTAAATTTAAACAGAAAAGTCATCAATCATCAACGTTTCCGTGATAAATGCTTTTTCGTTAGTGCGTACGAGGAAACAGGCTCTCAGATTCTTTCTACCTCACGCGAGACAACGGGGCTTTAGTTCGCAGCATAAACCTCGAAAAGAGCAGACTCACGAGACGGCAAAAGTACTTCCGCGTGCCTTTCTTCGCTGCAAGTTTCACTTTGTTACACGATAAGCCTCTCGCTCTCGCTACCAGCAGCAGAGTTGTCACGGAACGAGCCTCCGGGGAGAAACTCAAAACGTGCTAGGCGCACTCTCGCCCCCAAGTGCCTTGGGCCATTCAGAATGTATGTCGCGGATATGCAATGGGCGCAAGTGCGTCGCATGATGTATTATAGCCTCGTGCGCGACACCGCCGTGTCTGACTAAATAGTAATATGACTACTGCGTGTTTGTCCACTTGCGAGTTAGCAGGGAATATCGACTCGAGAGTGCTTCATGCTGAAATTGGTTGCTTTTATCATTCGAGGAGCCAAGTGCCCGATTCGTATAAAAATAGTGAGCGAATAATGCTCGTTGCTGGATTGGAATCGATACGATTTCGACTGGAGAATGAGGGAGGGGATCAAATGATTTTGGAAGGGATCTTTTGTTATGAGGCTGCGGAAGCATCCTTTAAGCTTCGCGCAAATGTAGAGAAGTATGCAGAAAATAAAAAGAGGAGGGAGTAAAGATTTGGCAAAAGCGGATATCCAACTGAATTAAGCGAGGCTTGTTCCTTGCGAAAAACCTCTTCTCCCTGCATCTCTCGGTGCTATAGGAAGAACGAGATCCTCGTCGGAGTAAACTTAATTACTTGGGTGGTGCCTAGACTCCACCCGGATTTGGCTCGCTCGTTCTGACATTTGGCAACGAGCCTCTAAATCTTTCGGATAAACGACGACTTTGCGTTTCAGGAGAAACGAATACCGAATCCCTATCCAAAAACCTCGTTTTCCCTTGGGAAGGAGCTTTCCTATTGGTCCGTGCGAAATCTCGTATTTTACCATTAATCCTGCACTGAAATTTATCATTCGTTTGTTTCGCATAATTGCTGTGGAATTTATGCAGCTTGATTAATGGAGGGTTACGCAAGAGCTTCTTCAACTTCAATGGAAAGTCTCTAATTTAATGATTTTCCTTTTTATGAAGTTTGAAAGTGAAGATCGAGTGTGATCACAATTGGTATCAAATCTGCTGCCTCGATAAGGAATTACAGAAACTATTTTTGGGTCGGAACATCCGGGTGTTGTTCCTTTGGATGAACGTGTAGCCTTGGACTGACCAGACGAAAGAAAACAGTCCACCTCTGACCAAAGGATAATAGAGCATGGACCAAAATGGAGCGTGCTTTTTTCACCATTTCCATAGTTCACTGCTACACCGCGACGTACATACTTTAAAGCCCTTCATCTTTTCCTCCTTTTACTTTCTATCCCTCTTGGCCAACCTATCCGACTTTCTACCCAGCTCATCCTTCTCGTTGGTCTTCTCCGCTCCTCCATTCTTCTTTCACTGTAGCAAGAAAAAAAAAAGAAAAAGATAAAAAAAAAAACAGCGGAGAAAAGAAACCCTCAAAGAAATGGAATATAAAGAAGTAAAAGGGCCGCGTTAACTAAAAGCTCTTTTCCACCAAAAGAATTTAAACTCGTACATTCTATGCATGCTTTCCTCCAGCAAGGTTAAAGAAAATTTATATGCTAGCCCTAAATCTCGCGTCTGAATAAGAGTTGAATGAAAAAAACCCTTGACGGAGTTTGTTAGTGAATTGTTCAACTGCTTTTAATTGAGAAACTTGCGAATTTTATTTTCTGCAAAATGTATTCCAGACGACAAATGCCTCTATAAAAAATTTCATAAAATAATTATGAACGATCGGCGAACAACATTTTGCGATCATTCCCAGTTCACTCAACTCCGAAATTAACTTTCATTGAAAATTCCATCCCAAAGTGCCCAGCACACATCATGACTCACGTTGACAGGCTGCGAGAACTCGGAAAATTAGTCCCTTCAGTATAAGCCATCAAAATTAAACGTGGCAATGATCCATCAGGGGCTTGTTTCGGTTTATTTGCTTCGACGCCCACTAGTGATGTTTCCTGATGACATCGCAGCTTCGTCGTATTCATATATTCCCCTGATTATGCCAACTATCAAAACTCCCTCCCGCTCTCCCGCTTGTTATAACGCTCGATAAAGTTTTGCTTGGTGGAAATATCTACCAATACGAGGGGCGTTGACACGTCAACAAAATAGGGGATACGGCGAGTTGGTCAGTGACGTCAAGACAAATTAGTATTCTCGGTGCAGCACACAGCACGAGAGAGAAACAGAGCCAGAAGGAAAGAGATAGCGAGACACTGAAAAAGGGGAAGGGTGGTCACATGCCGGACATTTGGCGATGGGTTAGCCATACTTGATGCGACCAAACCGCGGGAGTGTTACAAGCCTGCACGAGAGTGTGTTTGAGCCAACAAATGCGCTTTTACACACCGAAATAGGCAAAGAAAAATGTTCAAGTATATATTTAATTACTTCGCAAAACTCTCTAGTTTCTCAGTCACACATAAATCACTTGCTATATTCATAAATCATTTCACTCATCATCCATATTCATAAAAAAGACTTGACGAAATCGTGCCCCCGATAGAACCAAGTATCGTGTGCAGCAACGAAATCTCAATCTTATGCATTTTAGTAGCACTTTCCTCGGCCAAGAGAGCCTTCTCTTTTTAACTTAAATTGAGTTTCTCAACTAAGTCGATGCTTTCCCTCGACCAACTTACCGAGCATCCCACAAGATATGGAGCCCGAGTTTCAAAGACAAATTTCATTCAAATTATTCACACCCGAGATCCCGTCAACTTCCTCGTCTTCGTGAGGATGCTCACTCCGTTTCTGTTGCTGCTTCCATTTTTTTTCTTGTTACGCAACAGACTCCGTACTCTCATTATTGCACTTGGACATTAAAAACTCGTTTTAAAGGGTCGACAAGATTTAAGAAAAGTCTGAAAGAAACATTCAGTGGCGTCCAATTTTGAGGTGAATCTGTCGTCCCCCAGAAAATAATGAACCATGAGCAGATGCTCCAATGTTTTTCGCAGCCATTCGATATCCAAAAGTCTCCTGCGTAGGGAGCGAGACAGCGCTGACTTTCTATTTAAAAAAACAAGTCGAGAAACGAGAAGACGACAGAAATGAAATAACGCACTGAAACAAAGCGTATATCGTAGCTGCAAAAGCGCCTTAGGGCCGATATATTTTTTGCAAAACTCACCAGTGTTTTAGTTTCGAGTGTTTCGATGTGTAGGTATACAGAAACTATATATTTATCGAGAGTCCAATCATCGTAGACGTTTTATTTACCCTCAGAGCTCGAACAAACTCCGGTCAGCGAATCAACAACTTTTCTTCCAGTCGAGCAAAAAGTAAATACAAAAAACAAAGTTGAAATAAAGTTCGAGCATATATTGTTGAAGCGTTGTTGAATAACGGAAAGGAAATGAGTTGGTTTTTAGATAGAAAATCATTCGAAGCTTTTCATAATCCCTCTTTTGTCGATTCAAAATTATCAGATAATTGTATTACCCTGGATAAAAAGCTCGAGCAATTTATGGCTAATTTGAAAATTCAAAATATATCAGAAATAAAAGATTGGCACGAACGAGCTTCAAGGTAAATATTAGTTGGAATGACTTGGTTAACGATATACCAAGTGCCGAAATATAGCGATAGGAAAATAGGTCAAACTCCTTAATTAGAATCCAATTATTCAATGTCTACGGTGGGGAAGGCTCGTTGTTGGCCCAGGCGATAATTATTCATTCACCAATTGAACTTCGAATCTATATGCAGCTGTGTATACCACGCCAGTGGAAAACAGCGTTGAAGCTATGAGAAGGCGGGGGTGATATGCAACTCTGAGCAATTAAGGTCTTTCCTCAACCTTCCCGAGCACTCAACCTCGGCCAACAATCTCCACCTCGTTGAGAATAAAAATCGGTCAACGTAATGTGTATTTCAATTTGTGTTGATTGCTTCGAAAGAAACATTAACGAAACATTCGTTTATTTACAATGAAGAACTCGAAGAATGTTCCGAAAATAATTTCAATTAATGTAGGAAGATAATTTTCGTTGTTTTTTGAACTCTTAATTGTTGGTACAAGATTCGATATTGATAAACTTTGTCTCGTGTGTTATCTGATAGTATCTTCGGTATTTTATAAAATTGTAAATAAAAGATTTTTTTTTTGCCACGTTTATTGACGTACATTCGAAACTGTTGAATATTCACTTACTTTTAACGCTCAATGAAAATGGTTCATTGGAAGGAAAATGAAACTAAGAAACTGCAGTAGTTATTCGTCGAGGGAACTCTGCCCCAGGTGCTTTACACCAGACCAATGGAGAAATTCTCGTGGTATACGATTCCCAGTTAGTAGGATCGTTCCACCGCGAATTTCGGACAAGTTAGAAATTTCATTCGCGCGCACTCGGGATTTTGCGGGTGAATTTTAGCGAGGGGCATTGAAGAAAGGGGAGAGCGAAGAGGAGGAAAGCCAAAGGCGAGAAAGAGAGGAATTAAAAGCACACGAAAGTTGGCCACTCAAGGTTTGAGAAAAGTTACTGGTTTCCGAGAGTGCAGAGAGCCACTCGAAATCGTGGAATCTCGCCATGAATTCAACCAGTTCTCCATTTTGTTTTCCAGTCTGAGGAGTGAAATAAAATTTGAAAAAACCTTTCGGCCCGTTTAAACTTTTTATTCTCCATCCTAAAAAAGTACTATTAGCCCGAAGAATTATGTAGTTTTCGGTCAAGTGATGCAATGTTAATCCATTCGTTCATACATCAACACGAAAAAATGCATCAAAGACTTTCCTCTTTTTTTAAAGGGGTCCTGCTTTAAAAAGTCAAAAAAATCGATTGTTTTGGGTGTGGTTTTGGATGAACGGAAATAACTCACTATAGCGAATTTTTCGGTATAGTTTCAAGGATATTTCTCCCACGTGAACGTGCAAAAACTCAAAAAAATTACGAAATTCTATATAAAATGTTTTTGTACTTTTCAAATATCCTTGCAACTATACCGAAAAGTTCGCTGTGGTGAGTTATTTTCGTCTATCCAAAAAACATTCCCGAAAACAATCGATTTTTTGTTTTTTTACTTTTTAAAGCAGGACCCCCTTAATTATTAATTTTTCAATACGAAAGATGAGCAGTAACATTTTTTCAACCTAAAATACTCACCCTTCTCTAGCCTTTCAAGCAATTCAACTTTTCTCGTGCCACAGTTTACAGTCGAAAGAACAAATTCTATGACGATAAAGAGACGGAACAAATTCACGTGGTTAACCTCGACCCAAGTAACCGTACATTTTGCATTCCAAAGGTGAAGTGCGCCGCTTTCCTGCGCGGCCCTCTTTGTGAATGTACAATATCGTGGAGTTTCAAGGCTGCGCGTAAGGGAGAGAAAGGAGAGAGCAAACGTAATTTTATCTCTGGTTTTACGCAGTTTTTTAACAACTTCATATCCCTAAAAAACCGCAATACTCCGACGAAATTTCATGCGCGATTTTCAATCTCGCGAGATTCGACGGAAGCATATATTTTACAATTTTTCTTCTCAAAGTAGGATGAAAAAGTCTTAAATTTGTTTATGTTTTTATGTTTCAGGTGAGTTCGCTGCGAATCGAGGTGTCTCGTCTCGAAAATCTGCCGGAGGAGGTAAAAGTTCGAAGCAATGATAAAATATTCATAGAAATCGTGGCTCGAATTCAGGAACATTGACAACCTGATTCTAACCGGTGAAACTCTTTCGAAACCTTTTTATATTTTAATCCCAATGGGACAGCTTGTCTAGGGCTGAGATCGAAACAACGGACGAGAATTTCACCCGACAAAAGAACGTAGCGAGTCGCGATCTCTAGAATTAAAGCTATTTTATCGAGAAATTCTCAATTATTGTGAAGGTCGATCGAGCATTTTTACACTCACGTACGCCAAGCTAGTTTATACGTCGACAAATGAGAATCTATTGATATATATAAAGCAACACGGAAACACACATGTGAAAAGGAGGCTTTGCTAAGGTGAGTAAAGGAGAAAAAGAGAGCTGATATTCCTTCCGCACGGCTCGCACAAATCACCGAAGAGCCAGGTCGTGAAAAGGGAACCGAGAATTCGATATATATTGTGCGAAGAGAAGATCGTTGAATTTCCAGACATTTTCACGTATATCTATAGATGAGAGAAAAAAATGTTGTATGGATATATAGTTTTCGGACTCGTAGACTCGTCGATTTAAGGGGGGTAGTTCAGGATGGTAACGTAGAAGAGAAAAAGAGAGAGAGAGAGAGAGAGAGAGAGAAAGAGAGACCAAGTTGGTTTGGATGGTTGCCTTTTCCACGCTGGATTTCGAACTCGCGTTGTCGGGTGCTTAACGACTTAACGGTTCGCCGAAACGTAAGTTTGTTCGAGCGAGGTAAACAAAGAGTATGGATTACCGGGGGTCTCGGGCCAACCCTTATTTTTCTTTTGGCCTTCTTCTTCTCCGTTTTCTTCTCAATCTTTTTGTTCTTCGCAGCCCTATTTTTTTCCCCACGACTACTGACTTTTTTCCTCTCATTTCGGCTCTAATGTGGGAGATAGTTTTGATAACACTAGGAGGCAACGGATTTCTTTTATCTTTGTGAAAAAAAAGGGAGAAGGATCAAGGGCAACTGTGAGGGAGGGAGCCTTATCAGAAAAGTTTCGTTGGAAAAAAGTTCACGAAGGCAAAAGGAAGCATGATCGAATCGGGAATGTGCTTTTATGATGAAAACTTTTTTATTGTTTCTTCTCTCTACCTTTATCAATTTCGAGAGGACTCGAGTAGCTACATCATTTTCAGGATACTCCTCGTGATACGAAGCAAAAAAACATTTCCAGCTTTTTTATCACTCGTACTGAAGTTGATGAGCGATGCACTCGAAAAGATCTCGCTCGATGCCCGTGAATCATCGAGATAGTAAAAACGAACGAGCAACGTTGCTCAACGACGGCGAGCAGGGTGAAGCGAGCAAGGGACAATTATGCAGCGAGCACACGTTGATAAATTAACGCCCTTCCCTCGGCTATAAATTTAAGTGAATGAATCTTGGTACGCAACTGTGCGATATATACTAATAACGCACTCCAGAAGACTAATGTGTGTGGCATTATAAAAAGTGCATTATTCCTGTAGCATTTTCCAGGGTCAAAATAACAGCGAAACGTTGCATCGAAAATTGTATAATTTTTGAAATTTTTACCAAACGAACTCGGAGATTTTACTCATTTCGTGGGTCATGATCCACCGGCAAAGGAAACTCTGGAAACTCGAACGAATACGAAATTTTCATCACCTCTCATTCAATCTCGAGCTTTCAAACGAAATTGAGGTTTCACTGATTGAAAGAAAATGTCATTGGGAGTGCACGCGAGGCGAAGTACCGATGCGTTTATCTCTAATTCGAATTAATTTGATCCGAATAACTGCTCGTCGCGCCCGTACATGGGTCGCAGTTGCGGGTAATCCAAACATTAATAATTCCCACAAGTTCATCGAGTCTCCTTTCGTGAGCCCGTTTTGTTTGAGGTTCGTAAATGGGACCTAGCGAGCCCATCAGCGTTCGATTGATCGCGTTGAAACTTCTGTAATTCATTAAAACGAAAAATAGTCAGATTTTCAACAACTCATTATGGAGTTTAATTACGCCTTGTAATGATAATTCCGATTACGAATCCCTTTGAATTCATAAGAAATTAATAAATCGTTTATCCGGATGAAGGACCATTCGAACTTTGTATCCCCTAGCCGAAGTTTATCGATCGCGTGGCTGACGTCAAGCTCCTGAATCTCCGTTCACTCGTCTCCTCATCAATTAACGAGATTCGAAAAATTCAGTTGGAAGCAATTTCCCAAAATGGTTTCCATCCTGACGCGGAGGCTTCGATCGAACAATGGCAAAGGTAGAAGAAGGCGAACGAGAAAGGGCCGCGTTGGCTATCGTGGCTAATCAGGCATTATCGAATAGCACGTGAAAATGAAAGAAGCAAACCCCCGCGTGCACGTGTATGTCGTTGTAGGCTGGAATTGGTCCAAGCATACATAACTGAAGGACAGAAAAGGAGAGAGAAAAGTGTAGAGAAAGAGAGGGAGGATAGAGAATGAGACTAAATGAGGAAGTGTACGCGTAGCATAACCAGAGGGAGCTATAAATATATATGCGTTAGCCGAAGCGTGATGCGCCATTGTTTGAATACTTGCTCGTTCGTAATGCCCGCTTTCCGGGTTTCCCTTGGCCAAGATACGAGCGATATTGCATGTAGGTTAGGTAGCGGTCATTCATCCCTCTCGTCCTGGCCAATTCCCCAGTGTATGCGAATAATTTCAAAGCGAATCGTCAGAGCCTCGCCCTAGCAAAGTCCCCAAATCCAGATTCGTACAATGGATGGATGGAATAGCGTACGAGTCATTCGTAGGTCTCGTAATTAATGGGAATCGCAGGCAATTGAGTCTCGATCAAACGAATCTCACATAAGATCGAGCCAACAAAAGAATGGATATTAAAAAAATGACGAGTGGCGGCCTACATTTTTCTACTTCGATATTAAATTTGACTGTAAAAAGCTCATGCGCGTCCATCCCCCATTGGTATTTTATCGAGAATTGATTAAAAATCAGGATGCTTTGTATTTTAATTAAGCTGCGGTCCGGTTTGATCGAGAGTCTGTGTCCGGGTACAACGAGGCAATAAAACGCAGAACAGCCACTCTTCTCTGTGTGTTTCCGGTCCGATGATTCGAGCAATCCACCAGGACGCGTTACCTCAGTCTCTCCTCTGAAATTTTGCCAAAACTAATATGTATATAGTTGGCCACCTCTCGCACGCACTCAACGAGCGCGAACAATCGAACGAACTGTATCGATGGCTCGACACACCCAGACACACTCGCAGATATATATTTTCCATGAATATGAATGGCACGAGCAACCTGCCAATTATAACGGCGATGTACTACGAATTCAATTGTGCGTTCGAACAATATTATAAAATATATTCTTAGGTGAATATACACGTGAATATTTCATGCGCTCATATCGTACCAAAGTACACGAATAATTAGCGATTATTACCCATTGCTTTGTGTTCGAATTAATTATAGTACGATTAATCGTAGGATTACATGCTTAAAAAAAAAAAGAAGAAAAAACGTATAATTGAGCATTAAGCGAGTTGAGATTATCGCGAGATTTCAATCGCATAATCCACGAGATTTAACGAGCGTTAATTATCGTCAATTAGCCCCTACATTTTTCATCCCCTTTGCCTATATGCGCGCTGCAGAAAGAAGTAGCGATTGCGAAAGTTTGAAAGGCAGTATATTCAGGAGGAAAATATCGCCCCGTATGAGAACACGTAGTCATATATATCCAAGTGGATATAGAATTTCACATGGAAAAGTTAGCACGATGATGGTCTTCGCTAAGAGCCTTTCCCTGTTACTTTATTGAGCATAAATAATTGAAGGCTCCAATGGAGATTCCTCTTTTGTCTCGAAACTTTTGCCTCCCCTAGTTCGAGTAGAACACACCGGAGCGATCCAGCTGCTCGTGAATGTTAGTATTCATCGGATAACTATGTATGGTCGAGCACGAGAGAGTTAACGAAGGGGGGGACGGCGATCCGGGCGAGGTGAGACGCGCGCGCGCGTGAGAAGATTCAATGAAAGGTGATGGGTTTGATGGCCTGACGGAAGAGGGAAAAAGGAAATTATGGACGAGAGGTGATTCCCGGGCCCTCCAACTCCATACCCTTCGCTATCCACTCGCTGCACCACGCGCCAATGTCGATCAAAACTTGGTGTAGATATAGGGAATCTGCGCGTGACGATACATCATTCTTTGTCCCTTTGCCATGCCCACTTTCTCCATCCTCTTCAAACGTCCCCTTCGATCCGACCGATCCTATACCATTTTTCTCATATTCGTATGCCTGTGTATATGTGTAAATATATATTTGAATATATTTCTGTATTTTTATGGATAAATGTAAGAGTGATATCGATGTCAACGATATCTGAAATCGGAGAGTACGTCCGCGCTCTATTCCCTCGCGTCAGCAATCAATTTCAGTCTAAGGAAGTTGAGGCTGTACAGTCATTTTTTTCATCCAAAAGTTATGACCTGTACCTTTCAAAAGTTAGGCCAGTTTACAGTTTGGCAATGGTGCATACACTTTAAAGAAAAGTTGGGGAAAAAAAGACGAAAAACTGGTGAAAGCTCAGTCGAAAACACGAACGCTGACGATCCTAGCCTCAAAAAACTGCACGGGAAACAGATTATTATTAACCCTAGAACGCATGACTGGGGTGTGAGCACACCCCACGCGAACTTCGAACTACGCTCCCGTCCTAACAAGCGACATTATCGACTGATTATCGACCGATTTTTTTATATATAAATTCAATTGAAATTAGTTTTATCGTACATCATTCTTTTCGTTATAAAAAAACGAAGAAAATGGTGTAGGATAAAGTCAGTTTAGCATCGTAGGACCGGATTTATAAGCAGAAAAAGAGTGGGGTGCGTTCAAACCCCGGTCATGAGGTTGAGGGTATGAAAAAAGGCACATGAGGTGTAGGGTTAATATAATCTCAGCAAATCTCCTAATAAATCTGAAAAAAATTGACATTATTCAGCAAGCCTCGTTCATGTTGCCCAAAAAATTTCATATTTTTAGCATCATTTTTAACGGAGATATCACTGAATGTGTCTTGACTTCCATAAGATTACATGTTATTTGGCTCAAATTGTTATTGATTTTTCTCAGCAACGACGCTCCTAAACTGTCTGAAAATTTAACTGATTTTTTTTTACACTTCACTTTATAAGATGCACTCGGTTTAAAAGCGATGACATCATTTTCATTCTAATGCCTCAACTTCCTTAATCGCTTCTCCACTTGTATTTACCGTGTGCCGAAGAAATCATTGAAACGAAATTGCGGGGTCTGGCACTTCTGAAGGGGCAGGAAAAACCATGGGGTTGCTTGTTTCTCTACATTCGAAAGTCAACTATTTTAAAGATTTGTTTTCAGTATAGTATGCAGAACATTTTACGCTTCCATGACTGTAAATCACACGACAAAAGGACACCGACAAAAAATCACATGGACAAAATATCACACAGACAGTATATCACCATTAAATTATTTTGGTAACGGTAAAGGTAAAGAATCTGCAACGATTGGTCTCGAAGCCAAAAAACAAACGCAAACACAAATAAATCAAAAGCCAGACACACACTTTGCGCGATTGATACTCAATTACAATCACGATTATTTACATATAATAGACAAAGTTTATCAGACATTACCCCCCACTCCAACGTTACAGTTAACCGTTGACTATTCATTCTCTCATGGACAATACTCGAAACATAAACAGACAACATTGAGCTTCGATTAATTCGTGATAAATGCCTGCTCTTCATATACTATCGACGTGATATTTTGGTCGTGTGAGATTTCGTGTGCGTGATTTTTTGATGTGTGATATTTTGTCGTGGTGATATATTCTCTGTGATATTTTTTCGTGTGATATTCAGACACGTGCCGCCCATTTTATCGAACAGATACATTTTTACATTTCATCACACGATGTCCTTCACTTTCATGACAATTAAAACGAAACTAATTGACGTTGAGATCCTCGATTTTCGGTTATTCAATAAATGAATATGATATTGAAAGTTTTTTTTACCGAGTATATGTACACCGTTGACAGCTGTGAAGGGTAGTTATTAAAGAGTCTGTTCAACCCCTCGAACGAAACTCCTCGAGACAGGATGCCGTTCGTCAATCTCATCAGATCTCAACCCCCGTTGTTCAGACGAGTTGCGGTTGAAGCTCTCGTGATATGATTTATCAGGGCGTCCGTACACTTGCGTCGATAATTCAATGCCGATTATTATAAGGGCGTAAATCTCGTGAGCGAAAATCGCCAGGGGGTCACGGTCTCGTGCTCGGTAAGCTATGGATCCCATAAACAGGCCTATGGTGTTTGTAGTCATAGTGAATAATCAGGTGAGTAACGGAGAATCCACTTGGTATTAAGGGGGTGAAGAGAGTGGTAGGGCGAGATACTCGTGGAAGTGAATGGTCAACCGATTCTCTCGGTGGTTACCCGATTCTCTGTTCTCTCTGGTCTCGTTATCAGTCCTCGTAAGCAAATTGGTTTGCAGCCAAATATATGCGGATACCAACGAATTAACGAGATTCTTCGAATGTCATTGGAATCGTTTGAACTCCGGATTGTCTTATGGACTCGAGACCCGACTTTCTGAGAGTCTCGAGAGCCCATTTTTTAAGGTTCTTTCTCATGGCATGACTCGTTGGGAGTGAAATAATTTTGCACTATTTTTGAACAGTTCATTTGAATCTTTAAACACATTCGCTGGGTCTGAATGACCCGCGGAAGCAGTGCGAGGGGTTACTTTTCAGGTTAGTGCACTATTCGATGATTGTAATCGAAAATGAATCGTTTTGAAGTACAGCAGAAAAGAAATGACCAAGAAAAAACTTTAAGGGCAGCCCAAAATTACATCCCGAAGCTTTTTTTGCAACGTAAGCGAGTTTCTAAGGCTTTACTCGTTTGGCTCGATGGATTTATAGCTTCTTCCATGACTCTGCTAGACTCCCATGAGCTCGGAATAGAAGAGTGCTAACGCTTGGTTGCTTCTTGCTAGGACAAACACTGCTGACTTGAGTCCTTCTCTACGACGTCATTCCACCTACTGGATAATTATTCGTGACGCGTCACGGCCCCGAGATTAAAGGGGATCTCTCGGGCAACCTACTCTCATCCTTCTAATCGACGGTTTGTCGTTTTTCTATAAGTTTTTTTGTGGAAACTCTTTTTCCGGTACATGCTTGACTGCAGTGGCTACTTCCGGGGGTGATTATTTTTGGCACGGAAAATTGGATAGGTGGGTTGAGTTTCTAGGACGAAGAAAGTATTAGGTTGTTATTACTTTTTAATTTTCTAACGCATATTTGTCTAGAACTCATGAATAATTTTCGTTAATAACCGATCATCAATCTTCCTTCGACCTACGCATTTCTCACGCTTTCCAAAAATATTTGAGACCCCAATGAACGTAAAAACGGAGCTCGCTCCAACATTGCGAATGCTTTTCCCTGATTATGCGCTTACAAAGCGCTTTACGAGCCGCCGTAAAAAAGTAGATCCGCATCAAGTCCAGCAGAGCTAAATATTCACCAACGTTGCAGGGCAGCATTTTTTTGTTGAAATACTCGGAAAAATCGGAACGTGGAAGGTAAAAATACAGAGGCTAAAGTGGAAAAAGATCGTGAGCAAGGGATATGTGGAGGAAAGTACGTGGCTTATTCAGAAGTATTTCCGACTGGTTCTTCGCGTTCTGAAATACGTTATATGATGCGAATATCGAGGGAGAAGAATATATCCTGCCGATGGCGAATGAGCGAGTGAGAGAAAGTGAACACGTTGTTATAAATTCGCAGAAATCTGAGGCAAATGAGCTTTTCGGGTGCGCGTTACTTTCGCAAATCTCTTATTCGGCGTTTATAATTCATTCTCTGGAAGAAAAGAATCGGAGGGAGGATAATTTAGTCTATGGTCGGCTTAAGGGGGGTAATTTTAATTCAGTGAAAAAAGGCCCAATTTTAAGAATTTTTTTAGACGCTACAAATAATATAAATCGATTTTATTGATTGCGACATCATAATACTGTATATGAAAAATTTTTCGAGAATTTTTAAAATTCAAATATCAATAATTAACCAAAAGTGAACCTTTTAAATCAAAATCTACTCGATTCTTTTCAATTTTTGCATCCCACTTCTTTACATAATTGGCAGGTATTTACGAAAGATTTTTTTCTATTTTTCATAATTAATCATTTTACAATAACAAACAGGCTTAATTTTTAGGTGACCAATAGATGTTTTCGCTTTTGCGTGTCACAGAAAGTAGAAAAAACCGAAAACAAAAAATCTTTCTATATTCTATATTCGTGATAAGGAAATAGTATGCCAAATTTCAAAACAATTCAAGATTTTCAAAAGATTTCACCGAGTTAATTATGGATATTTGAGTTTTAAAAATTCAGAAGACATTGTTCATATACTGTATTACAATGTTACAATCAACCAAATAAATTTGTATTACCTGTAGCGTTTAAAAAAATTCTTAAAATTGGCTTTTTTTACCAAGTGAACGTAACCCCGCCCTTAACTTCAGATTTTTTTTGTCAATTACACACGATATATAAAAGTAACGTATTTTCATAGTTCGGTAAAAAAAAATATAAAATTTACCGTCCACTGTTATTGTCCCAATGACCTGCCCACGTATAATATCGTAATAAGTGATTATAATTTCCGTCAATATGCCAGGCACCACGCTATGTTCATGGAGCTCAAAAATATAATTGTTTTCTGATTATGGTGCAACTGAAACGGAATTTTAATTAACATCGGTTGCAGGGATAACGTACGACCGTTGTTTCTCTCATCAACCCCTCTGCAACTCTGCACTCCGCTCCGAGCCATCTTCCCAATTAATTATAACAAATGAAATATGCATTGTGTTCCATCCGACATTTTGATAAGAGTAATTTATAGAGCCTCCCGGCTGGGAAACAATATGATTTCAAATTATACGTGTACCTGTATTTGTGGATGCTTCACACAGATATATGAGGAACGTGTTGGCTGCTCGATGCCAAGTATCAAAAAAGAAAGCTTCCAAAAGACCCTGTCACGTGTTAGAATGAGACAACTTTTTTATTTTGTTTTTTTTTCAAAATTTCATGCACATAACACAAGCTATTTATGCAAAGTATGAAAGAACAAAGTAAAATGATGGCGTTGAAATTTGCAATGTTGGAACCCAACGAAATGATGTAAAAAATCTCTCGAATAATTCCAGTGAATCTCCAACTTTGTTCTATGCCGAATTTTCAATTGGTGATTTTTCAACCCACATCAATGGTTCGTGAAATAAAAAAATATGAATTACAAATACTTTTTTCGTTCTTTTCGTTGGACGCGAACGTTGCAAACTTCAGCGTCGTGTGAAACGATGGAAAAACTCTTCATGCATGAATTCAGAAGCATCGGTGACTTCGAAGAACTTTTTCTAGAGAGCAATTAGAAAAAATTGTAGTTTTATAATCTGGTGAACGAGTATGATTTTCATTGTACGAGAAGAAAAGTTGGTGCTACATGCGTGTATAGGAAAAAAGGGGATTGTTGTTGATGGGTTTGATAACTGGCACGCGCATATAATATCGTGATTTTAGCGAGCATTTACAGTGATCTTTTTTCCGTTGCTATTATGCTCGATGCGTGTCTTGTTTTTATGCGTGTTGTATACTCGAGTTTGTATGGACTCCATTTTCATTTTATCTCGCGAGCAGGCCAGCCCGTTGGGGGTGGTAAAAAGAGGGAGAGCGCGAGAGTGAGAGAAGCTTTTGTTTCTTGTCGACGGACGGTCCGCAGGAGAGGAAAGGACTGAAAATGAAAGAAATGGGGGTTGGAAACGCCGCAGAGGAATGCAATGTATAGAATGGCACACGAGCAGGCTGAACCCGGCTCGAAAGCTCAGCCATATGAGTTTTGTGATGCAGCAAAAGAACGACACAGAGAAAGAGAGAGAGAGAGAGTGAGAGGGGTTGAGGATGAAGAGAGATGCGGAGAGACGGAGGCATATTCAGCATGAAAACTGGCAAGCAAAACACGTGCCTGCCGTGTCACTTTGCCACTGGTGCTCGTGCATATTCCTCCTATCTTCTCTAATACCAGAAGTCATATACATGCACTTGCTTACGTGTTTCAGCGAAAACACAGATGCGAAGTCTTCCCCCTCCTCCCTCTCTGCCTCTCTCTCTCCCTCTGGTCTTTCCTTCCTTCAGGGTGGACCAGAAATAACTGTGAAAGCGTACATCTATACGTGGGTGGACTCACACACTCGTGAAGGTTGTCGTAGCGTCGTCGTTGGACATTTCGGTCGGCATGACAAGAAAAGCGAACAGAAAAGCCCTTGCCAACTACAGCCGACCTTCAACTCCTCCGAATACTCACCCTCAGGCAACACACCTCAACACTTTCATCCCTCCATTCAACCGGTCGACGCGAAGGCATTATTGTCTCTGCCGCAGTTTTTGTTCGTCGCTTTTGTATTTACTCGTATATTTATATTGTTGTGTTTGTACATAGGGTAACAAGGGTGTTTGTGAACATGCACAAATATTTCTGGCATGAGTTGTGTGAGGCTCGTGTGTTCGGACACCCTCCTTAATCGACATTAGAGTTTTCATTGTCTCAGTATTTTTACGATAATCTCACTAGATTCGTGGCCTCTCGAAAGTATGATTGAGCAATCGAAAAAAATGGGAGCTTCCGTAAGGTGGATTGGAGCCTGCGGTCTCGCTACGTTTTCAATAATTCGGTCAACGCTCGTTTTCAGCGAGAGCGATTTATAAACGCTTTCGTCAACAACCACTCAATTGAGTTTGAAAAGTTTTTACTTAATCGATCAACGAAGGGGGAAAAATATTCGACGATTATCGATTTCGGCCAAAGCTTTTAACTCGAAATGAATAAATGAATAAAATACCTGCGAGTATAAACTATATCAAAAGAAAGTGGGTGAAGAGTAGTGAAAAAAATTATATTTTTCCTCGCAGTGACCAGCAGTAGGGATATTCCATCCGGTGTGAAAAACGTAAAGTGCTATAACTCCAAAAGCTGGAGGCTAAAGACTCCCCATTAGAGTTATGGCTCAGGCAACGTTCGCCAAAAAAACAAGCAGCATATTTTTTGTTTGTTTTACCGTTCAAGAGATCCTTCCTCCTGATACCCTTTTTTGTTTCAAGCTACACCGATTTTTGCAGCATTACCGGGCACCACTGTTTGCTCGTACATCACTCCCCCATTTTTTCTGTGTGTTTTTTTTCAACTTTTCGTTTTGGCAAACTGAACAAACGTGCCCGCATACGACGAACAAAAAAACATCGGTCCAATCTGACACCGAAAAACCGTTGCGCGACCCGACTCGCTTGTATTTACATATTTATTACTTACACGTATATTAAAATACGGCGTCGAAACACCTGGGCACGCAGGTCAAAAAGTTCCTGTTTTCCGGATCGCCTAATACATTTTTTTGAAGATAAAAAAAAAAGAGAGAGAGAGAAAAAAAACGAACAAACCGACCGAGGCTAAATTCGTCAATCAGAGAACTGCCCGCTCTTATCGTCAGCCTAAAAAATTTATCGGGTCGAGCGACTCGTATCGTTCCCGTTGTGTGCGCGAGTCCGGGGGGTATATATCGGGAAAAATCCTCGCGAGAACGGATTAAAAACGTATTTATTCCCGAGTACGACACGCAGCAGGAAAAAATCGTTTTCGTTTGTGGATTATCGAATTTCGCTTCGGTATAAGTGCGAAAAAGGGTACAACCGATCGCACACAAATCGAATTTACGTGTGTTTCGATACCTCTATTCATCGAACATAGGATCCAGCGAAAACTCCATTTCGTCCAACAAATATACAGTAATCGATGGTAACACCGCGGAGCATTGGAAAAACGATAATAAATTCTAAAGAAATTGGACCCGGATAGGATACAATTGAGCTCCATAAAGCAGCAGACACTTTCACCCTGTTTGCGTCCTTGCGCCCTCCTCTCCGAAGCACAAATGAAGCATTTTCATTGGGCCTCGAGCCCCTGTAATGACTCCTCATTTTTATGAAAACATTTTCATACACAAATAAAAGTATGCACGCGTGCTTAGCCCGCAATCTAGTGGCACGAATGCACAGCGAAGGGTGAATTTGCTCAATTATTTATAATCGATGTTACTCCAACCATGATTATTAATATGAAATTTACCGGAATTTACCGTCCTTTTCCATGCGTAGAATAATCATCGTATCGTTGCTTATGCGAGAGGTTCGTCGATATTCCAATGACTGTCTCTCGTTATTCGGTAGCCGTAGATGGACAAGATTGGTAAAATTGATCAGGCGCCAGGGAGGGTTTGCGATCACAGGTTTTCCATAACGCCCAGCGTATATTAGAGAATCGATCAATCATGCTTGCAGCGGGCTATAGTCAAACGTCCAACGTGTCCGTAACCCCTTCTCCACGTGATCGAACAATACAACGTCCCCCTAACATCATCATGTTCATTAATTATTTTCCGCTCGTCTACCGGAGGCTCGCGTCGAGGACGAGCATCCGGTGTAAACGGATATTTTCGTGTGCCTTTCTCCGCCAGAGGGCGCTAGAGAGAAGGAGAGAAAGAGAGGGGGGAAGCATGCGAGGGCAAAAAGCAGGGTGGTTTCTCGTGCGCCGTTTGGCTTCTCTTGGCTACTGGTCATTGAAAATTATTGATGAGCTTCACATCGAACAAGAAAGCCCGCGTACTCGACACGCACTATCAATGTTCCTGAAGCTTTTCAGACGTCCGGGGTATTGACATGTGCCCTCGATCTCGATACATTGCACGAATTCAATTTGCTGAACCGAACTCTGTTATAATGATGTTTTATTCGACTTTGTGCATTCTGTTCCATTCATATTTCAATCAATTTCAGATAATTATTCACTGGGAATGAAAAGTACGAAGGATGGGGCTCAAGTTTCTTTGGGCTTGGGGGAAAAAATTCACTCTGCTGTGCTCATTTTCAGAGGAGAAAGAATCATCAATCATTAGTTGTAAGATAACAAATTTACTGGTCAATTTTTAGTTGCAATCACTTCCTACGGGAGTTTTTTATTTCATGGTCGATGCCGGTGACCACCCCTGCGAAATCTCTGTTCAAGGGCCTGGAAAAGGTGACTTAATCCAGCGTCGAATGAAGCGGAGATTCGCAACCAAATACCGTGAATTATGCAGTCGAATTTATCTCGAGAATGCTTAGGAAATTGGGTCTTTGCTGGTAGTTGAATATATTACAATTCCGTTGAGAAATACAAACGCGTAAGTAACATTTATGCTTCCGATATGAATATTTACGTGATATTTGCTAGCCTGACTGTTCCAGGCGATAACCGGTTCGCAATTTGTGAGATAATTTCTCACGAGGAGTTGGAGGATGAGGAAAAAAACGATGCGGGGAGCTTAGATCGAGAAATCTGGCTGAGAACTCGTATTTGATTTTATTTAAGAGATTAAGCAATAAAATATGACAAGCAACGTTCAAGCGGTCGTCGCAGCGATCCTAATTATTATTTATACGTTGAAAAATAACTTAAAATTATTACTGTCATATATTTCAATATAAGCTTGCTCATAAGCCACCTGAGAAATCACCGGGACACAGCTGCGAGGATACGAGCACGTAATCCATAACACCCTTACGTCCAACGAATTATGAAATATGTTGAAAATAATCAATCGATTATTCACAAGATTATATCAGATCATGCATATTTATATAGATCCAAGAATTTTCCCACTGAATCTTGCCCCTCAATCGTTCCTCTTCGCCTCGCTATTTCACTATTGTTATTCCCAATGAATTATTTTCCATCGGCGAAAAATCGACAGGAAAAAAGAAGTAGAGATCAATAAATTGTGCGATTCGTTTGTTCGCTATAAACGTGATTGTCTTTGGTATACGTCGAATCACGATTGCTCCGCGTTTACTCGCACTGAGGAATAATCGATGAGCATAATTGGATAATGATATAATAACGAAGTGAATATTCACGTGACCGATTGAATAATGTCAATGTATCACGCTAATTAGAGAGGGCGAGAGCTCGTGAGATAATGACACACTTCATATCCTGACTTGTAAAATTTGCTACTCGGATGCCTCCGGTTCACAGTCATCGCGACTCTTTTTGTTTGTCTTGTTGACATGGCTATTTATTTTCAATAATTCGACGCCAATTTCCCTGATTAAACATTGAACACATACAGATTTCTCTCTCGCTCCCTCTGCTCTGTAACCCAACGAGTTTTTCATCGCTCGTGCGTTACTCTTATTGCCAGGATTAAATGGAGAAGTGATCGATCAACAATGCGACAGGAAATAAAAGTCGAGAGAATTTCATAGGATTAAATTCGCAATCGTTAAACACTCATCGGATCCTCATCGCGATGGGGGGAGGCACACTCGAGCTCTCTCGAATTCGGCACTCGTACGTGGTCAAATACACTCGCAAACAATTGCACAAACACAAAAGTTTCGATGGTGATTTTCTGTTTGATTAATGGAAAAGTGGGAAAAATCGGAGGGCTTGCTGATGTTCACCAAAATCACACCTTTTAAAAAAATATGAGAGTTTGCTGAATAAAAACGTAGCGGAATTACGAAGGTTGCAACGTCGTACAAAAAATGATGATATCGAGCCTGGTGGCTTGAATATTCATGGATTCTCGAGCACAAATTTTATCGCGAATGTGTATACACACGAGCCATTCGACCTTACGTCATCTCTCTGTCTCTACGACAGCGAGACATCTCCTTGTATTTTTTCCAGAGTTTTGTTAATTTTTCTTTCTTTTTTTTTGTATTGTTATGTATACACGTCACAGCTCTCTGCTCTGAACGGGGTCGCTTTTTGCTTTGGTACTCGAGGGAAATGCGCGGGATACCTCGTGAGCAAAGCGAATCCAGCGTTACTCTCACCCTTTCGAAACGCTCTTGCTTTGTCTCTCTCTCTCTCCCTCTCCCTCTAGCCACTGGTTTCACAACCCCTAACCCAGCGGTGTCCTCTAGCATTTCCCATTTAAATACGTCCTGGTAGATCGTCCCTGTGGCATTGTATTGCAAATGAACTTTTAGTCACGGTGCTTTTTGCGGACCATTAGTTTCTAACTCGGCTTGTTTTACGCGTAAATTCATCGGGAAACACGCTACACTTTTGTACAGGCGATGCAAGTGAGATGATGATCGCAAAAGTCCCTTGGAGACGCCAATTCCGATTCTAGATTGAAATCTTCGTCGCGGATCACGTTTTCGTTGCCAGAAAAAAAATTTTCATCGATTATAAAGAAGCCGCGTGTCTACTCGGAGTGGTTTAACCTCAACTGCACTTCTGCGTGGCATCATCGAGCCCATCACCCAAGTCTGTACAAAACCGATCCGAAAAGCATAAACTTTGGTGACGATGGCTGTAAAAAACCGAAAAAAATGTCAGTGCACTCGAAGAAATATTGATGATTATTTTTCCAGAGGCACATCGAATTTTTATTAAAGTCGTAGTTTTCTTTTCAATTAAATTTTTATTAGATAAGGCGACAAAGATCGGACGATTCCCCCTGATTGTTCGTGACAAAGAAGCTCGGCGACAAAGGGATGCGACGAACACAATTTTTTTCTTCCTTCTTTCAGGATATCCACGTTTTCTTACAGTTTTCTTCACATTTTTTTCCCCCCCGTTAGGATTTTTTTTGTTTGCGACATTACGAAGATTGAAACGTTGACGATTCTCCCGTGCTGCACAGAGTTTCATCTCAGAGATTTGGAGTTATATATACACGGGTTTCGCCTGTGCTTTCTCACCATCCCGCTGATTCAACCACCCTTCTGCAATCTCGTCTACAATTGTGGCCTCCACTCATTTTATCCTCTTTGCTGTCGTCCGACGTTTTCATTTTACTGTCTTTTTCTTTTTCAGCTTTGCGGCATCGTAACCTCTTCTCGCTCCCTTTTTCTTCCTTTCTCCGACCCAGTTTTAGAGCACGTACCCAATGAGAACAAACCCGACAGAGCACCCCAAGTTCTCGAATAAATTATACGCGATAACGTGCGTATTTATCGTTATCACTATCACCGTCGCGAGTTGACACCCTCTCCACGAATCTTCGTCTACTTTTATGATTTACGTGGTTACAATTCTCTTGAACCCTTTCATTCCTCGCGCCTCGACGTTGTAACCCCAATTTCTAGAATCACACATCCCCAGGGTAAGGGAAAGGAAGACTGGGAGCGAGTGAGAGAGAGAGACTGGAAAAGTGGGAGAGGGATGATAATTAATTTTATCCGTAAATATCCGTTAAACATCTTGGGGAGCGAATTACCAAGAGTTTGTTCATTCTAATGGTAAAGGAGTGTGCGAGGGTGCTTCGGTTGGATATTTTCGAAGGAGGGACAGAGATTTTTTCGGCGTACGTCAACAACGATATTTCACGAGGGTCCGCGCAATTTCGCTGGTAACGCTGACTCACGTGGTCCACGGTTACCACCCTCATGCTCGTTCTTTTCGTTCTCGTTTATTTTTTGTTCCCATATTTGTTTATTTCATGCCTCGCTCAAAAAGCTACCCCCGAGGGTTTTTGTCCGGCATGGAGGTATTTTTTTTGCTATTCTCGTCCACCGCTCGGTTAAATCTGGGTCCACCCCTCTGGGCGAGCCCTTGTAGAATATAACGATGACAAATTGCGGCGCTGGAAGTTTAATTTACGATGCGAAAATTGACGGATCACGGACACGCGTTGAGTCGTATATAATGCTGAATATACGTGACCGGAAGTGGAAGACGAGGAGGGAGAGGAAAGGACGATTTGAATTTTATGCGGCCCTCGTGTTAATTATTGTCCCGTTTGTGTACTCGTCGATCTGTTGACCAGTGAATCACCTTGTCGCCCCCGGCGATTGACCGCAATTACATTTTTTATGGCTATTCGACTATCTACGGTTCGATTGATCGGTGGCCCGAGTGTTATTAACTACCATCATCCGATCCTTGGATTCGCAAAACTAGAAAAAAACGACAGAAATCTTTCAACGGAGTTCGAACCAACAATTAATCTCACTGTGCCAAAAAATCAGGTCGAACCGCATACGAGGGCATGTGCACCGTCGCTATCCGTACGCGTGGATGGATTTTCCACCCGTAAGCCAAAATCAAAGTTCCATAAGAAACTGAGTATCTCGTTAGTTCGTACGAGTCGAGTTTTTTCTGGACTTCGATTGTTTCGAGCTAAGAACGACAAGGATAAACGCACGCGAACGCGCGGGGGGTTGGCCGCGCGAAAGGGAGGGTTTCGGGTTTCCAGCTCGCTACTTTTCTTTACCGCACGTGAACAATAACCGGGGAGTGGTGTTCGCTCGACCGGTGCTCGACATCTCGAAAAATCGGACATTTCGCAACGAGTCTCGATGTGCGAGGAAGAGAAAGAGCCACGAGCCAAAGGGGGGTGGAAAGAAAGAGATATCTCTTGCAAACTATAACGACTGGCAGAGCGGCATGAAAGAGTCTAGGAGGTTGAACAAGGCTTTGGTTACAATGTGTGTATCTAAGAGAGAGAAATGCGGAGAGAGACAGGGGCTAGAATCAGAGCGATATTTATGTAGCCGGTAGTGCGCCAGTCGGTCAGAGTAAAATGTATTGTTTTCGGATATACCCAGCGCCTCATTCTCCTTTTGTTTCCCGTCCGGCTATCGCATCCGGCTACCAGAGGAAAAGCTCCACTGGTCCATTCCCCTCCCTCTTATTCCGGTTATACCAGGGATGCAACGCCAGTAGCGCTGCAGGCCATCACGGAGCCATGCACCCGTTCGTTCTCCTCTACTACACTGGTCAAACTCTCTTCCTCTGGGTGCTTTTGCTCTCTTTCTATTTCCATCTTCCTCCCCCCTCCCTCGCTCTTTCTTTTTCTCGTGGTCCAGAATTCTTTTCCAAAACCCAGAATGGCAGGGGCAGTCGGAGAGAAGATGAACAAAAAATTTTCAAAGAACCGGAGCTCAACGAAGCACCGGTAGAAATGATATTCGACGGGGAGTATTCATCGATATTCATGTCACCAAGTGTTGAGTTCAAGTTTATTGTTCTTATGCATACGACACACATTCATTATCATTTTTTTGTTAATATCGGAATAACGACAAAGTACGAAAACTGAAATGATGTTTGGCTTCGATAGAGAAAAAACAGTCGGGAAATCCCCGTACGAAGGCCGCTCCAAATGCGAATTTATTTCTCTCCGCTGAGGTCATCCAATATCGGTGTCGGTTACCACACAATATCACCAGTTCCTCGCCTAATAGTGTTCGTTTGTCAATCACCATATCGAAAACCACTCGTTTCGATTGAACTGTGAAGACAATCGGAATGCTTGGTCACCGGCTAATTGGAGTTGGCTTCAATTACCAGGCGACCATGATGACCAGCGTCTCAGCTTTATCCTTGATTTTCCAATTCGTGTTCGACTCTCACACCTCCCCCGCATAGCTCATCGAAAATACACCGAACCGTACAACGATCGCGTCACGAACTTACGAACTTTGGATTCTCCACAAGGACCACGACGAAACCACTGAGAAACACGACGGAAGTTAGCTTCGTAGACTCCTGTCCCGGCTGCAGGATTGCAGACCGAGAGAAACGAGCGGATTTTCAACGACAGAAAACCACCAGAACGAGAGAGAGAGAGAGAGAGAGAGACGAAAAGAAGAAGGAGAGAAATTTTGCTACCTCGTGACACACACCAACCTCTCGTTTTCATCGGTATATACACGACTCCTCGTGTTTCTATATTTATAACTATACATCCACGTATGTACCACGCGGACTGGACTCTGTGCCAATTACAAATTCTGTATATCTATACATCCGTGTGTACCAGAATTTTCTACTGAATTTTCTCGACTCCATGACTCCGAAATCTGACCCTCGGGCACTCCGAGCGTGTTCGGCTATCCTGGTCCTCGACAAATTCTCGTGTCCTCTTGTTCAGAATTTACCATCCCTCCCGGAGCCCGAAATGAACAAGTCAAATGCGAACGAATTGTTTAACAGGATGAATCTAGGGGGACGTAGAATTAATGGGATGCAGCAAAAAGCCAATTATGCCAATGATTTTCCACTGGATTGATCGACGTTAAAAGATCTTATCTCGTCAATTTTTTAAATTAATTATTATTCATACGAATTCTCTATGTGCTGGATTAATATACATTTCCACGTGTAGGCATTGCTACGCCCCAGTTCGTGACCTTTTCTCCAAAGGGTTAATTTACACCGAACTTCAACGTTCGTTATCATCTATTATGAAAAAGATCCCGATGGGACATCGTGTGCTAGAGTCTCAAGTGCTATGAATATAATGTCGTATTTTATATTAGCCTATGGGAAATGCTAGACCGAGCTCGAGTCTTTGCCTCCCGGGGATTTGCATACCATTTACCGTATGATCATTCTCACTATGGCGAACAAAAAAGCGGTTTATTCATTGAATCACAACCGAAATCAGTTTTTTCTTATTCGTTAACTCATTACAATTTAATCGAGGCTGACCTACTTCGAAAATACCTGCATGAGCGATAGCTGCCTCGCATGGCTCTGATTCATCATTTCGAATTTATGAATTCTCAGGAAAATTGAGGCGAGATCAGTGAATGAGTCAGTTACAGACGAATTCCATGATAAAATTCAGCTTAATGTAGTGGGAACGAGAGATTGTGATGTTCAACCGAACACTCTCGTACATAATTTCAAAGTTATTTCGGAACAATGGCAGAGGCACATCTACAAGAATTAGGGGCGAATCGCCATGGGTCTCTCCATACAAATATCACGAGCGCGAAATTACATGCCTGACCATATACCGAGCACTACCGATTAAGAGCTTACTTGTTAACGGACAAACACACAGATATATATTCATTTGAATAGCATATGGAGTAGAATAACCATAAGTATAGTCAGACCGTGAGTTCCCAAAGAGCATGAAGCAGCCTCACTCGCCCTGCCAGCCCCCCTTTTCCACGTACCTCGAAGCTACCTCTTCGCAAAGTGGTTTAAATCATCGAGCTCTCGGCGTTTCACTAATCCCTGTGCGTCCCCATGCTTAACAGCCTGACATACCCAATCTGTTACATTCCTTGCAGCGGTCACCACAAGGACGTCCATAAATTATGCATCCCTGGAGCGAAGGCCCCCGAAGATGCAGGCACAAGCAAAGAGAGGAAGAGCGAAATCTGTCCAAACTTCCGACTCCACTGCATTTGAAGCATGAAGCACGCTAGATTTGCTGATCTTTCAACGTTTCTAGAAAATAAAATCATCCGTCAAACACAGCCTTCCGATGTCGGGAAGTTGGATTATTCATTGAACTTTTTGCTACGGTTATCATAATCTGCACTATTAATTAGTCGACGAAATTTCAGCTCGAAAAGCCGGAAATGGGTTCAATCTAATGAATTATTTTTTCCTTCTCTCTTCAATAACGAGTAAAATTCTTTGACAATTGAGGAAGTCCACGCGAATTTAATGGAAATCGAAAAGAAATAAACAGCGTGCATCTATTCCCGGAATTGTTATAAGATCTACCGTCTAGTTTTCGAGAAAACCACTTACGAAAATCACATTTTTGAAGGGTTATACATAGGCTCGTATGGCAAGCACACTTCCTGGGTGACGATTTGGTTTTAATGAAATAGGATCCTCCCAACTTTGAAGAGCCAAAAACGAGAATAAGAAAATAAAATGTTTCTAGATATCAATGATGTCTTGCGAAAGCCTTGTTACCGGTGAATATCGCTTGGGAATGGAAAAAGAAAAACACTTGTTTGAGGTTAACGAGTAATAACGACATGAACAGTGGAAGGTTTGACAACGGTTGGTTTAAAATATAGATATGTATACGCACATAAATAGAAATGGGGCTGTTGTCACATTTTGCTTGACGATTCAACTACGAAAGTATTTTAACCGCTATCATTATATTAAAAATTTATAAATCTCAACAAATAAATTACACATAATTTTGATAATTGCGAGAATAAATTTTAATCATCAAAAGAGAAAAAAGTTCAGTTGCTTTTTCAGATCACAGGTAACGCATGATCTTCCTGCTGCAGCGGCTCCATTCGAATTACACAAAAAGCAGAAACTCATTAATGAGTTTTTATGTGCGTGAATCCTTCGACACGAGATGTCGGGTGTCATCAGTTTTTAGGTTACCACGGAGCAATTACTTTGAAGGATTTTTCATATTTCATGATCTTGGTGAATTCTAAATGGCAAAATCGTCACTCTAGTTACCTGGAGTCGTAACTGCTTCAATTACCAACCGTTGCAAAGCTCGTCAAGACTCTTCTAGCCTGCGCATATTCGTATACGGGGGATGTTTTCGTGCATGATAAAGGACGAATTGAATTGGCGACGCAGTGCTACTGCGAGGCCAGAAATCCCTCTGCCCCCTCCGGCTCACTGCTGGCAGACATTAATGTCACTCGCTGGGTCTCTAATTGATGACGTCATAATTATTATGCACGATTATGCAGCACGACTGTGCGGGCGGATCATCGAGTTGCGTTTGGCGATATACTGCCTTCGTGTACATGCAGTACGTGCGTTGTCAATGTGTTTTAGTTCGTACAGGTTGCAATATACGCTCGTGAGTCTCCACAGGGCTGAGCTTCATCCACGTGTACATTTGCCCTTACACGAATGTCGAAACGTCGCACAACTTCGGAGAGCAGACGAGGACGTATCATTATGATGTTGGTACATTCAGAACGACATTTCACTAGTACGGTGATTATCCAATGAAAAATACCAAAAAACTTTGAGTACGAAAAAAGCTGGATTCTGCAAGAGAAATATTGGAGCTTCGTGTTTTATTTGATCACATGCATTTACAACTGCTATCAGGTTAATTGGGAGCTGGAAAAACTTTAGATGATAAAAAACTGAAGTGGAGTAGATGACGATGCAAAAGCCTTGGGAAGGGAGGAATGATTTTTTTTTGCTGGAACTATGAGCACCAAACTTCATTTCCATACTTTCAATTTTTCTGAGGCAATTTTTTTAAGGATAAGCTTATCAGGATGAGAAGTTTATCGAATTGTCTGAAGTTTTTGCTCCTCGAGGATCATCCGACAATTTAGTTTGTTGAAAATAATTTTGGTTCGAATTAGCACGATAAAACGGTCTTTTCGAACTCAATTCCCGTCGGTAACGTATGGTTTCGAAGATTTTTCTCTGCCCTCTTCTCTCTCGGGTCTTAAAAAGAAGGGAACCAATTTGCGGAGACCAAAAGTCGTGAGAGAGGAAGGAGATTGAAGTAAAAAACCTCGAGACAGTGGATATAGAATGTGCTCAGTAGAATTCGTGATAAGGAATAATTGCACTTCAGTAACGACTTCTTATCCAGAGGACCGCGAGGATCTCGTGGCACTGGAATTCGAGAACGAAATTTCAGTTGAACTTTCTTTGTCTCTATACGTCTCTCTGTCTTTCGGTGAACGGTGGGAGGCTCTCCTCGTTTGCTCGTCCCGCCGGGTGACCCCTCTTCTCCTGTGACTTTTTATTGCTCCTCGTTGGCAAATCACACTTTTACCACTCAATTCGCTAAAAGTTTGTTCGAACGTTTTTCTCCTTTTCTCTCTTATTCCCTACATTTCTCATAGTTTCTCGCAGAGCTTGTGCAGCAAAACTTTTGGCAACTATCGTCTACCCTTTATGACATAAAAATAGGATGATAGGAGAGTATTCGTGTTAGAATGAAAAAGAAGGAAAAAAAGAAGCAGGCAAAGGCAGGCTCTTATCGATCCTGTTTATTTTTTCGGTGAGGAAATATTGCCGTAATTCCATGTCTGGAAGCAATGTTTTATGAATCGTTGGATTTCTCGCAGTTCCGTCATTGGATTCCTCGAGGTATTCCCATACGCGATAAAAGTGTCGAGATTTCGTTGACTTTCTAGTTTCCCAAAACTTCTTAAAAGTTCTTACAATTTTTTTATTTCAAGTTGAAAACCCTAACGCGCCTGTACACATCCATTCGAATGTTGCAGCTCCCGCAGTCAACGTTCAGAAATGAAGAAGACCCTGTTGAGCGGAGTACAAAAACGCAAGAAAGAATGCCGAGAAGCTTCTCCGGTTTAAAATAAATGTTGTGTTCTGCCGTGGCGCGTATCTCCTCTCGTCGGGAAAATGAATAAAAACGTATATACAACTGGGTGGCCTTGTTCTTGAGGTTTTTTCCTCGTTCTCGGTAGCTTCAAGAGCCAACAAACTTTACTCTCTGTCTCTCCATTCTTTGGCTATGCTCGGAGAAACCTCGCAGTTCCTTTTTCTATTCTCAGAGCAATTCACCGGCGACCTGCGACGAAAGAGCAAGACGACTTGCCCGTCAACATATGCTAAGGGTTGTTGAAGTTAAAGCAGATGAGAACGCTCTGTGAGAAAGGCCAACCAGACAGTGGCGAGTTCAAGTAGTATGGAATTCAAGATGTTCGACCATTGGTCGACGGTCTACATTCTGTCGGGAATTCCAACTTTTAAATTCACGTCTTTCTCTCCCCCAGCCCCTACCATAATATGCAATTTAGCAGGCGTTCAGAGGATGCTCCAAATATCTCCGGATACTCTGTTCTGTCACACGTCCTCGTGTCATCAACGCGTAACCACCACGAATTTGTAGGATGTAACACCCTGTTACACTTTGGACGTTGAAGCGAAACAAAGAGATGGGGAAAAAGAGATATGGAGGGTCCGTCGGAGTAGGAAAGAGAGAGAGGGACGAAGGCAGAGAAGGGAGAGAAACTGCTTGCAGACAGAAACTACACCCGCTGAAACAAGACACATGGACCGATGTAGCGGTAGCTTTGGGAGACAAACCAAGCATCGAGTTGGTTGGTATGCGGCTTCTCAGCTACACACTTCTCCATCTCTCTTCTTTATTGCTACTCTACCGGTATTTGGTGTTATAGCTGGGAGCCGGTACCACCAACATCCAATGTTCTGTCGGAGCCGGAGCAGCAGCATCAGTCTCCCTCTCTGTTTCTCTGGTGATGTGCTATACCCGCTAGCCATTCATCCTGTTGGACAAAGTACTGACATCCAGCTGAATATACGAGAGCTCACGGAAGCCCTTGTACACTCAGTCGGGCACCAACGGCCCGTAGGATGTGCAGTAGCTTGTAGTTGCAACGCGATTCCCTCCAAACGTAGCTGAGCATCTAATGCATTCATATATACCTTCGCACAGCTACCATCGTAATATGCTTCTGAACTGTGTGCGTTTAGTGCGTTTTGCCGAGATACGTAAATTCGTTCATGTGAGACGACCAGGTGATAATTCCTTGGAGCGGACATGTTGGATGGCAGAGAACGTAACACAAAGTTGTAACGAAATGGAACGGATGGAGGTACCGTGTTAAAATCAACAGTTGTTGTGCAAGTTGGACGTGATATAAATGAGTGTTCCTGGGGATTTATATAAAGAGCCGAGGAAACTTCGCAGGTTGAATTACGCTTGAGGAACGTGACGATGTGACAGTTGGGCTATTCGACCGAATCGTTTTTTTTTTACATTTTATTATTTTCTGTTATAGTTGGAAAGAGGATCAGGCAGACTCGTTTCCTGATTTTTCACACGAGCTTTTCTACTGTCGTTCGAAAACTCTTTTCATGACGCTCCGATGGATCTGGCACGACCTTACATAATCACCTGGATTCGGATGTTGACACGCAAACTTTAACGAGCATGTTCTTTCGACCGGTGAAAGAAAGCCAACTGCGTTCCCGCTCCCGCAATCCTCAATTTATTTATCAATATATGAATAGAAAAAGTCGGAGTACGATCGACGAGTTCAAAACATTGACGACACACCTCAGAGAATGAAACGCATGACGGATTTCTAAATTGCTCGAGTACTCGAAGCGCGGCGGTGGTTGAATCGTGTTACTCAAGAATCCTTAACCCCGGCAACGTTTCTTTGGCAGCCTCTACGCGCGGTTTGTAGAACGTCGCGTTATTCGTTACTCACCCCGGAGCCACGAAGAATAGGCATCTTGGGCCGTAGCTTGTTCCGAACATCGGAGAGTCGAGTCGAGCACGAGAGACGAGGGAGGAAGCTATCCAGGCGAACAGAGTTGGCTTTTTGAGATCTGAAAATAAAAAGCAGCAGGCAAGAAAGAGGCAGTAAGTGGGCGAGAAAGAGGATTGGGGAATGCGATATGGACGAAGGTTCCTGGCAGAGGGGATCGTTTAGAACGAGAGGAAGTACCTCGCCGGAAAGACCAGCACCACTCGACCTCAATATAAGAATTAGTCTTCATTCAAATGACTCGGTACAGGGAGCGAGGACTGTTGAAAAGCCTGATTAAATACTAGTGCCTTTGATGACTTTTTTTGTGACTCTAGCTTTCCCAATGTTCATGCACCTGGTTCAGACTTTTGCGATTTTTTCTCTTTGTTCTCTTATGCCTCCTCACTAGCTGGGGGAAAACTGCAGCTTATTCCAGCGAGAATAAAAATCGTTGGAGCTTTTTCTTTTTCTCTCTCTCTCTCTCTCTCTCTCTGTCTCTCTCCTCGTTCTGTCTCATCATTTGTACCTGTGCCTGTGGCAATATGCGCGTCCATGTATGCGTCTGTCTCTGACTGTAGGCTCTTCCAACTCAATGAACAACGGCGTAAACGGGGAAAATCCCCGAAAACCGTTGTCACACTTAATCCTCGGTCGAACTTCACCCCAGTTAATCGGAACAGTGCGGCGCTTTGGTGAGCGAAAATTGGAACCCTCGTGCGGCGTGGGTCGTGTAATTTAGAGAACTCCTCGACGTCGTTTCTGACTCCTCGACTCTTCATTCTCCCTTTTTTCAGGGAACTATATTTTCTCTTTTTTGAGCTCGACGCTCTCGGTATGCCAGTTGACAAAATTGATCGCGAAACTGTAAAGCTTGACGACATGGCCGTTTGACTTTTAGCTCAGAAGGGTGATCGCGGGGGAGCGAGCACCGGTGGCGCGTAACAGTGGGTTCGGTTCGTCACAACGATGACGAATCTGTTAGACTCTCTGGGGTTGTTTCGCTCGAGTTGGTGTCAAATACGCTGGAACTCGTGGAAGCCACTGGTGAATTTTTTTGCACAAACTTCACCGCGCGCTGTGTATTTTCACGCGTGAAAGATAAACTCGAACTTCTTAAAATAATTTCCCAAGTGAGCCTATACTGCGCTTGTGGCGTGTGTATGTATTTCTTAATGCCCACCGGTTCATTGTACATAACAATTTCACCTTTAATCCGTCGACGCGTTTGCCTCCGGGGAAATTTAATTTCTCACGATTTTGAAGAAACGCTCGTTTCGTACTGGGATCATCTCACGGATATGAGCCGTAACTGGATCGTACAATTTTTTCCGTTACGCCTCGATGCTCAGGGATTATTAAAGTCCTCAGAGACGGAAGTGAGGTTATTACGGAACCGCGAATCTTGTATCTCGTGTAATTTCATCACGTAAATTACACGAGAGTATTTTATCTGTAATTACGGTCGAAGTGAACGCTCAGATTTATTTATTAATTCAATTTATCACCTGGGTTATTAAATATCAAAAATTATGGAAGACGAAAGTAAGGCCAACCCCGTAAGTCATTCATTAATAGTAGCTCCGTTAAGCTTTCGCATACTTGATTATGATCTCCATCATTAACGTTCAATATTCATAAACTTTCATAATACACAGTTCATATCTCTTCCTTTTCCTTGCTAGTACATCCATCCTCTAAATTAATATTGAACGGAGCGATACTTCGAGGGCATCGATACAGGGAGTAAATGAAAAAATAAAAAAAAAAAAAAATATAAAAAAAAGATGAAAAGGCTGAAACTTGGCAGAAGAAGAACTTCCCCCAAGCATCGTGGAACCGATAATGCATGCTAAATAAAATAGCCAAGTGAAAGGGAGTCTTTGCCCCTGCAGAAACTGCCACAGTTTTATACAACCATATTTATTTGTGTGAGTAATAAAAGTATTTATAAAACCGGCATATTCGCGTATATAAGAGTAGCGGCAGGGCGCTCGCGCTGGCTTTTCTTTTGCGCTGCAGTTTTTCCTTTTAATACTTGGCGTCGAGCCGCTACCGCGTCTCTTGATAAATATGTATATTTTTAAATACACATCACCACGAGTATCCAAATATATACAAATACATATATATTTATACGGAGCCACGTTGAATAAGGTGCGATGAAGGAGGCTCCGTTGAGTTTCACCGCTCGTTTATCAAGCCTTGCTAAATACAGCGGACTCCGGTATTGCAGGTGTGGGGCCAAAAGCTTTCGTTGCTCGCAGCTTCCTGGGCTCCGAAGATTCCACGACCTCTTCTTTCTCCTCCGCCTGATATTTTTTTCGCTTAACCATTTCCCTGTCCTACTCAACAGGCTTATTCAATCTCGATGAATGTAAAAAAAAAAACGTTTGGGTTATCTACGTGTACACGGATTTGTCAACTCCAGAGGGAAATAAGGGTCTGGTGGCACGAAAGGGATAAGACGGTTGAGATTCAATTGACAATTCACGCATTGGATATTCGCGTTTGTAAAGGTAGATTGAAGTGTTACTGATTGGCAAAGGGGAGCTCACAGGCGAAAGCATTGCCTGCATCTGGTGTTCGTCGTGTCTGCTGGTAACTAGTGGCAAAGGGAATATATCCAGGGAAAATGTGATGTTTGTACACATACGTGTGTCCGTAGTACGATCTGTGGATATGCATCGAGGATGTCAAAATAAATGAAAAAAGGTGGAATGAGGATCGCGACGAGTAGGGGGAAGAGCGATGTAGAAAGGGGGAGACATGGAAATCGATCACTTTTTTTTACTCCAGCCCCAGCTTCCAACTTCATCAAATCCCGATGTGTTCTCCGAGGTATATATATACGTAGGTAAACGATCGAGGAATTCGTTTGCAGCCCCTTTCTACGAGCGTACACACGTGCCCTTGAGCTTAATGTCCACGAAAACTCGTCAGCATTTTTTTTTCCTATTCACTTCCCCCATTGTTAGCCTTCTGATGTCAATTTTGTTCTTCCTCTGCAAACGAGATTCGAGATAATCGGGATTATCGTGGTGGAACGGCGTCGAGTTACCGGGGAATTACGTTACCAAAATCAATGTCAATCGTCTGGATCCCTTTCCATCTAACAGAGATGCAAACACTCTTGCCTTTGAACACGCGAAATAAAAGTCGTGGAAAAGACTCTGTCGGTTGTTTACTCCAGAGCCCCACTTAAACAATCAACCACATTTGCCTCTCGAGGCTAAGATAGATCGTTATTGGCATACTGCTCGACTTGACACTTGACACGCCCTCCTAAACACGGAACGTGGCACTTTCAGCATGGAGGAACAGCGCCCTATAGAACATCGATATTATATGCCGGTGCATCTCTTGTTCCCTGCGGTGTTACATAGGCCGATCACGCCAGTCCGTTATCCTGGGGATGCCTGCGTGGATGCATGCGAGCTTACACGCGTCCGCGATGTTCGCTCGAAGCCCGAAGCTTGAGCTGTAGAGAACGGAAGGGATGCGTGGTTCGATGGCACGGACTAACAATCCAGGGAGAATCCCCGAAAACGCGAGTGGATCAACCTCCCCCGTGTCGGGTCATCGATCCCGTTAAATCGTCGTTTCGAGCTACCAAGCCCTTCCCCCGATGTGGATCATTCGTGGGCGTACTTTGTCCAGGTTCGCGCAGTCCATTGTCTCGCGAAGAGACATCACGGTACAGTGTCCACCCATCGTTATACACGCGGTCATCCTCATAGAGGCATTAACGCCTGTTCCTGGGTAGATTGTGGTCCGATGTTGAGCAGGGTCTTAATGCTCCGCGACGACGAGGCTGCATAGGCAGGACTACTCTGTTCAATGTTGCAGTAAGGAGCAGAGAAGAAGGAGCCTGGCTTAATCCCTTAAATCCAAATGGTCTCGGAGAACAGCTCGTGTTACGTGCTGAAAAAATATGAGCTGATCTTGGGTATGCCTGATGGGGACGTACGGATGAGTCCAATTGATAGAATTGGACGACGAGACACCTGCAATCACAGTGACTATTTGGAAGGTCTGTGACCAAGGGTGAAATTAGCCGCGAACGTGCAGGTGCATCGCCAGACGCTTTCAATTTGCTCGACGTGATGTTCAAGCGGATAGTAAAAGGGAGGATCGCGCGAAAACTGATTGGGTCTCGCAGACATGCTTGAAATAACTACGATAAAGACACGCTCGTCGAAAGGCTAGTCCCAATCTCAAGTAAACATTAACCTGCCTTTTCAATAAATGGATTTCATTGTAGATTCTCACTAAGCTGAAAAAGCTCCTTTTAATTGGAACGAACAAGTCCACGGAGCCCTCTCACTTAAAAGGATACATATGCTAGCTCCATTCGAAAATTCACTGACCTAATTGGAAATCCCTCCGGGGTGATAGCGGTCTGTCTCTCTTCTCGACTTCGGACTACTGCGAGAGGAGACAAAAACATTCCTTCACTGGATGCTTTCTCAGGGAATCGAAGAGGGAGGTGGAACGACTCGCACAGTTAGAAAACGTTGGCGTTGGATCCTAAGGAGAGAAACGAGAGGGAGAAATTCAATTTTCAAACAAACTCCTCTCGCTCTCTCTCTCGTTCTCTCTCGTTCCTTCTTTCTCTCCTGACTCCGCTGAATTCTCTTTCTCTGTTTCGCCCATCGTTCAACTCAACTACCATACGCCCTCTCGCCGTCCGACGAACGATTTTGTTAATTATTGGAAAAGTTCTCAAGGGTCTCGTAAGAGAGGAGGCGGAGAAAGTTGGTCGTGTTCTCTTGGCGCCATGCAGCAGCCACCAGCTACTACCATTTTACTTAATTTCCACCCTCCATATATCGCTATATGGCTCGTTTACAGAAGGAACTCTCTTCGCACAAAGCTATTGTTTATCGAATATTATCTCCCATTGAAAATGCCACTTTTATTCTAACATTGATAGCAATCCTCTCTGACGAAAGCTCAGCACCGAAGAGGCTTATTCTCAAAGTAACCTTCTTCCTTCGAGCAAATAATATTATATCGAGTTAAACGATATTTTGAAAAGCTGTTAAATGCATTGTTCCTTCCCCAACGTTGTTGGCGTCCACCTCAGCGATTTCATCGAGGTGGCAAGCTGCAGTAGAAAAACCAGAATAGACGAAGGACCATGCCGAGGATAAAGATCGGTTTTCGTGGTCGGTGGTGACTGCGGTTCCACGTAACCCAGTTGCTACCGACCAACTTTTATTTCCTGACAAACATCCCTGTCCGCTCGTTGTCCGCAAAAAATATTCACTCACCTGGCTTCCGTCAAGACGAATAAATGAAGCCGTTGGACAGTGGTTTTCCGCTTCCACTGCGTGTTACGTCTACCTAAGCGTTCACGTGCACATTCGTGTCGAGCTCGCTGCATTAACGGTACTAAAATAAACTTAATCGAGAGCACGATCCAGTCGTTGCGGCAAGGTCGTACAGGTCGTATATACAAAGTATTCAAAATAATAGGAAAAACCCGAAACAATGACGTGTGGCTCGGAAGAACATGCCGTTGTGTGTCATTTATATGCTCATGTATCCGAGAATGAAAAGCGAAGCCCGGTGTGTGATGAACGTGGAGAACAAAAGTGCTCTCGTGACCGGAACAGGAAATAAACGCCAAAGTTTCTCACCCGTCTCATCGTGACTCCAGATACGACACGGTCACGTGGAATACGTTTGCACACGAACAATATTTGATATTTTCTTGGCATTTTTCTAGAACAACTCGAACGTACGGTGCTTCATACTCGTCATACGCACATCATATGTGGCAAGTATATAGATTTTCTGGAATCTAGAAGACATTGAAGAATATCCAAGCAAATATCTACACGAACGTGTCGATACAACGAATTTGCCCAAATAATATTTTTACTCGACGTGGATGGAATGCAGCCGTTTTGAAGATCGTTCTCTGTATTTCTCTGACGTCCAACAGCATAGAATTTGCGGATAAATCCTTCTCCGAGAATTTCGAAAACTCGGGGAGCGAAGATGGAATTCGTTGCAGCACGGTGAACCGTAGCTCGGTGGAAACATGCCAAAAGCTCTCTGCCGTCCACGGGGGTTCGTGTTAAATATTAAATGCATCAAGTATTAAAACCGAGAAGGAAATTGCTTCGGACTTTGTATGGTTGTTAAAAGGGTGACTGGTCCGAGCGAGCCAGAGAGAATTCTGTCTGTTGAACGAAGAAAACTATGACAATGACACCTTTCTCCTCGTAAAATGGCCAATACTGTGGCCACATATGAGACACTCGTGTGGCACTAAGTCAGGTAGTGGTTTTGAGAACGTTCTATTTCACCATTTGCTACTCTTGAGAGCATGATGACTTTATTCGAGGTTATAATCTCACAGTAACTAACGACATTTCATCATTTATTTTGTAACGAAGCACTTCCAGCCCCTGTTGGGGAAATAGAAAAACGAAAGAAGACGAGCGAGGACAACAGATGGACTGAAAATTCATTCAGTGATTTTTCGACATGTTACAAATTTCTCTTCTAGCAATTAACAATTAAGTTTTTTTGATAACGTCACCAACCAGGTTCAAAAGACGAGGAGATTCCTTAATAGTATTGATCAAAGTCTGTTGTATGTTTGTGAGAGCATTCCTTTCGGAAGGTCGACCAGTTGGTATGAGTCTTTCACTATCCTGTGTAGAAGGAACACTCAAAGTGTGAGGCACATGAATTTTGTTACATAGAGCAATTTGGTTTAAGTAAAAAAAAAAATTCTGTGAAAATGATCTCTCAGCAATTTTTCGTTTTTATTTTTTTGTCGACTTTTCAAAGCAGTTCATTATCTTTTGAATTTCAGATCGCGAATAGTATCAAATTATATAACTTGAAATATATTTTTGAATATGAAACTCGATCCCGTTGCATGTACGATGAGTTATTATTTTAATTGGCATTTTTTTTCTAGAGCTCATGTTTTACAACATGAAATAAACGAATCAAACTCATTTCGTAATTAGTTTTGAATACATCCGTTTTATATCAGTGAAAAAATACACGCTGCTGATGTAATTTAAAAGAAACCGGAAAACGAAAAGAGCTATTTTTCAACGAAAATCTACTTCAATTATTAATCCTATAATGTTTCGAAGAGTATGGTGGCTCGATTACACGTGAATGCTTCGTGGACGCGCAATCTTCGTTTCACGAAGAGCAAAGTGGAAGAATCTAGATTAAAAAGAATAACAATAATTTGCAAACGTGTGATAACATTTGTTCGCATTGCATCAAAGCTTCTGGGTAATGAACAATTGAGTCTGTGTGCTCACGTTCATTTTATCCCTATAGTACTACGATATTTGTGGAGAAGGGGATAAAACTGGAGACCGTATCCCCCACACCAGAAGATTATATCTTTCTCTTTCTATGGTATAATAACCAAGCAAAAACGTTTTACGAACGAGAATATGAGGACATTTTAATGCAAGACACGTATACCTTTGTATGGATATCACATAGAGAAGACGAGAGGGTTTGTAGTTGATATTTGCAGTAATGGAATTTCCACGCTGTAGTTAACTACATGGGAATCACAGTCGACTCACGAGTGTGCTTTTCGAATAATAAAACTGAAGTGAGTTTCGAACTGGATACATGAGAAATTAATTGATTATGCTGCTGTGCCAGAAAACCACCTTGAAAAACGTTTCAACGTTATTTCTGCATCAGTCAGTGCCAGACTAGTTCCATAAACATTTACCATTCTGTTTTGTTGAGAATTTAATTAAAAGTTCGAGTTCATACAACTCTTAATTCGTTGATCATGAATTGTTTCTTATTCTTTTTCAATTAGATCATTTTTACTATTTTTTTTTTTTTTTTAATTTAAAAAAAACTCAGTCTTTTGCCATTCAAAATAAAGTTGAATCCACTGAAGTCTCAGCCAAGGGAATGGAATCGTACGAGCAAATGTTTTATCTCAGGGCATATTTTTTCGTTGCTGTTTTCGATTTTGGAATTGTATTTTTCAAAATGCAAAATAGAGCTCGTAAATCAGCTTTACATTGTTGAGGAAGGAAATAATAACTTTGAAGTTCCTTTGAAAACGCTAATTCTTCATGAAAGTGATAAAAAAAAAATGAACGAAAAATAAATAAAAGTGTTTATCATAAAGGAGTGATTATCAAAGTGTGTCAAAATTAAATCGGACCATGTCAAGGGTTCTTCTTTTATAATAAAAAAAGATTCATTTCCAGCTGGTAAAGCAGATGGAAAGTAATGCGTGAACATTCATGAAAAGAAACTGGCTAAATTCGGAAACTCGTTTCTCTGAAGTCGGATAAAAAATGAAAAAAAAAAAAAAACAAATTAATTAATTAATCCCAATGCACATGAGAAAATTTCGTGATAGAAAAGAACTCTGGAATAACAGTGTGTTGCTATGATAACGACGGAAGACGAGCAGTGGGATTCACGAGGCCCCGCATTCAAAAGTACTAAATTCGTAGAAATTTCATTTCGGCAAAAGCTTGAAACAATCACACATTAACGTGTTTATGTTTGATGGCATCAGTGGTTGTTCCGCCTATTCTCCCAACCACACTTTTTCAACGGACAATTGAATTGTCTTCTTTGTAGAATAATTGAAAAAATGTGAATAATTAGGCGAGTCCTTGGTGCTGCTGCTTCTTTCACCGAAAGATAAATAGTCGAGCTTCGCTCTCTTTGTCCCTCTCTTGGTTTCACAGATATTTTATTCCTAAGCGTAAGCTCAATTAGCTACCAATTATACGGCTTTGAGACTCTCCATTACCCCGTATTTTACTACTCCGCTATTCGTCTTCGTTATTCGCCCCTTTCCTCTCTGGCCCGTTGTTTCGAGACCATCTGTACAGTTTCTGATTCATTACGATGATACGAGACAGAAAAAAGAAGGCTCATTTTGCACTCACAATGAAATGGCAAGATTAAAGCGTCCACGAAGATAAATCTTGCTGTTAGGGGTCCAACTACGAGTCGCAGTAGAGCATTAAAAAAGCACAAAATTTATAGGAAAAAGAAGGGAGCTACAGGCACTCCCAACCGCAGCTAGTATCGAACTATTTCAATCACTATTTTTGTTGAGAAAAAGCATCGACGGCATTCGAAATTCCACAGAAAATAATCTACCGTGATTCGAGCTTTAAAGGGCTCACTCCGTGAAATCATACGGAAATAATAAAAATTAAAGAAATTCGCGCTTTTAAGCATTTAAGAAAATTGAAATTTTGTGTTTGAAAGCGCGAAAATTCGTCAATTTTTAATAAATCTGTATGATTATAGTTCAGGCGATAGCCACTGCTTTACAAATCAAAACGCTCTTTGGTTTTTTGGTCTCAGATAAACCAATCCCTCGGAATCGCGGAGACCATGGAGAAACGCATCGGTTCTTGCGGAATAGTTTTACACCGAATCGACCCGAAACATCAGAGTTGAAAAAATCTATCACAGAGTTGAAATACGAATAAACGAACCCTTCGAATTTCCAAATGCTATGGTTTTTTCCGCGAAAAAATCCCGAAAAACCGTCAAAAGCCCGGCTGCCACACGGGGTGACACCCTTAAAGTGGAAGAAAATTAGTATCGCAAAAAAAAATGAAAAAATGTCAATATCAGTCTTTTTATATGGCACCCACGAACGTGTGCGTGTACACCGACGAAAAGAGGAGGAGAAAGGAAAAATGATGTACACCGTGTCCTTCCTGCTCCGCCGATTCTCGGAAAAGGAGTGCTTCCTGTAATATTTTTCATCCGGAAAAACTTCGCAGGACATTGGTTACGTGACATAACACGTACGTGGCCAAAATAGCCTGAAAAATGCTTCAATGCGACTGTGGGCTGCGGAAATTTGTAGGGTTCAAAACCCGAGGAACAAAAATATTTCTGCAAACTTTCATGGATTATCGGAGGTCCCCGACTGATATTGTGCCAAGCAAAACAAACTCTTTATCCCGAAAAAAGTCGACTAAAAATCGATCGCTTAATCACTCACCCCGTTGAATCGTTTGGCTGAAGTAAAAATATGAATTTCAATCCGATCACGAGAGGCACGAGCCATCATCAACTTGACGAGTTAACATCGATCCTTAGAATTTGCTTAGCAAACGCTGGTATAGAGAGGACGTGAGCCAAGAAGCGGATCTCAGGATCGCTGAGATAACAAGCTAAGGGAAGTGATGAGCACGAAAATTAATCTACTCGATGGATATCGAGCCAACCCACTTAAAACGTGGCCCGACCGGAAGGTGTAACCAATCAGTGTCTAATAGTGATAAACCGGCTGCCGATATCCGTCGATACTCGGCTCCAACGTTTTCGGTTTGAAATCTCGTGGTCCAATGGTACAAGTGTCGGATACAGAACCGCTTAATCGTATTAGCAGCTTCGACGTAAATATCAGAAGCCTGATAAGTCTGGAAATGTGACTGAGAATAGAAAAATTCTTCGTATTTTTCCGAGCATATTTCGCACTTTAAAATTACCCTTTTGGTTTATCTATAACTTGAGTATCTTCCGAAAGAGGTTGAGCTTTCCTCATCGGGGCTCTGTATAAAGCATCATCTATCAAGCTGTTTAATTCATTTTGCGTCTGAAGCAGACCTGCTGGTGAAAAAGGGCGGGCGGGGGCGCATCAGCAACTTTTCCTTATCAACGATGTCGTCACGTCGCTCCCCCTCCTTTCTATCCCGGATTGAATGAATTAAGAAAACTTTGGAGGGTCGGCTTCGAAGAGAGCGATGAAGTTTGTCGATTGGCGGGCGAGGAGCCGCACTGAGAGTGACAGCGAAGAAACGGAGACATCATTTCATCCCCCTTTTACAAGCCGTTCATCCCTTAACGGTGTTTGCACCGCTACATCCTCCATTATTTCTGAGCCTCACTTTTTTTCATTTCGCTCTCTCCTTTTTTCCTTTTCTCATCGGATCACGACACTTTGATGGCGCAAAAACAGGAGCTCGTTCTCGAGCTCACACGAACTCTTACGCGCATTATTTCCATTCAAGTACAAACAAAGAACGAATGAAAGTAGTCAGTTATCCTCTTGTGCATCAGAGAAATAAGAGAAAAAAGGCTGAGACGTTCCAACATGAATTATTCTCTTTGCGGAGCATTTTCACCGAGTGTGCTCTCGAGGAGTTGAAGAAAGAAAGGGAAAATCTGTAAAAGAGCGAGAGAAAGAGTCTCGGGTGAAAATTCGGGTCAGTGTTATAACGAGTTTGCTTATTATACCCTCGGGTCTCCGAGATGGGGTTGAAGCAGTCTTGGAAGGAGGTTCTTTCCAGTGGATTTGTGAATAGCGACAAAAATGCAAGTTTGCCGAGATCTCAAATTGCTCGACTTTCCTTTTCCTTTTCGTCATCGCGTGCTTTCAGCTGCGAACGTCGCCAAGTTTTTGTTCACGCCTGCAAAACTATACGTATGTGGGAAAAAGAATTTTTTTTTAAATACGAGGAATGAAATATTCATCGCGAGTCACCGGAGAAGACCATTTTTTTCCAAGTCAGCCGACAAGGTTATGCGATTTTTATTGATTTTTTTCCACCATACAACGATAAGAATAGAAAGCCAGCACAAAAGTTCGAATTCAATCACGAATGTTGGTTATTCCATTAATCACTTTTCTTTATCCCCTTAATAATCTGGCCGCCACAAAGTTTTCTATCGCGTCACCACACCGAGGCAATAGTGTACAACATCAGAAGTAAGTTAACGTCGGAAGATAAAGAGTCCTAAGAGCTATTACTGTCCAGAAATTAGAGGTGTTAGCGAGGATTAAATTTCATCTTGAGCCTCGAGGGTTGACTAGGGTACAGGGGAGTATTACATTTAGGAGGCAGAGAAAGCTTCTGACTCCGGTAAAGCACGTACGTGCATAATTTGTCGGACGTTTATTACGCTGCCTTTACTACTGTCCCGGAAAAGCTCCCTTTTCTTGCGAGTCTCGAGTCTTTCGAAGCGAAACACACATTTTCCTGCGTTCATGCGCTGAGAACGTGTGACCCAAAAGTGACTTGAAGAATTATCGATAATTCTTCCAAATCGCATTTGTCACTGAAGAGAGCGAGTTAAACATAATTCGAAATAAAACCCAACTTCCAATTTCATTATCGAAGGGATGAAGAGGGCGGAATATCGATGAAACTTTTTTCCCGCCTAGTTTTTTTCGTCCTCCATTCTTTGTCGTTATATTCGCTTTTTCCCTTTCGTCGCCAAGGCAATGTGGCATGTGACAAGGTGGATGAAGACCAGATAAAAATTCATCCATTTGCTATCGAGCACTAAACCACCAACGGGAAAACTGGATCTGAAAAAAGCACACGCATCTTCCAGCCATTGTCATGCATGATGTCTCCTTTCTTCTCCTTCTTCTTTCTTCTATCACCGAGCCCTCACGTCGCTCACGAAAAAACACACGCGTCAGATCGATCTTCGAGATCGAACGGAGTGACGGGGAAAGTAATGCCGACCTTAGAGCATGACTCAGCTGAAACTACCATGAAAGAAAACGAAAATAAACGTGGTTGGAAAATCGACAGTCTCCTCTCTGCTTAGGGTAATATGGAACTGCTGTATCTTTGCCTCTTTCTCTGCAGTAGCAGGGTGGTCCATTTATCTTACGTAGATGAAAAGTTATAGCACTTATTGGCTTCGACCAGAGGTGAGTTTCCAGAATACAAAAAACTTCTTCGTACGATGCAGAGTTTGTCGAATTAAGGTCTAAATTTATGATTTATGGTTGATTTTTACTCTATATTTTTTTTGGGTTTGCCGCATCATGGTCATAAGTTTCTGAACAAGTGACTCGGGACTGCAACTGCAATTCTCTTTCGATCTTTGTAATAAACTTACTTTTGTTTTAATGTAATGTCTTTTGCAGTTGCTCATTTGGTCGAGAGCTTGTTAACGCTCGAGCGCACGGTCGATCAATCTACCAATCATTATCTCCGTCGCATCCGCCACTTTTTAATCGTGCCATTTGAAGAACCGACGAGATCTCCACGATTTATCTTGTTCTCTGAGCTCTCGGGAGTGACCTCTGTCAGAAAACAGGTAAAAAGCCTGCAGGAAGTCGGGAAAAGAAATCAATGTGGAAAACATAAACATCGAGGAGTCAACAAGGGTATAGAAAAAAATTGAAAGTAAAGAAACTTGAACCTTCCATTTGAACTCTCTCTGCCAATATTAAGGAATTAAAAAGTCCTTAAAAAAAAAAAAAAAAAAAAAAAAAACAAGCAAAATTGCACTCACTTTTGCGTCACGAGACTCGAAATGCGATGAAATCCATTAAAAATAAATCAATCCACGATCATTCATTAGAACCATCGAAAACTCCAATGAGGTTAGTCCAAATAATTTGATCGCCTGAAAAATAAATTGTCGGATTATCCTCGCGTTCGTGATTCCTTCCCGGATCTCCGGGCTATTATCCAGAGCTTCAGTTTTATTTGGATAAATTTCATTGAGGTAGAAATGGAAAAAGGAGCATCGCATCCACGTAGAATCAAACGAATATACACGTGTATATCGAGGCATACGTTTTCACGACTCTCATCATCAAGGAAATGGCCCTCTCCGTTACGTTTTAGTGTGTGACCACTCTCATTCCCTTTTGGATAATGGCAGCACCGAAGGTGGCAGAGAAGCCACGCGAGTTTATAATAAAAAGGACAGGAAAAAAAGTAAATATAATAACAACAAAGGTTGGATCGTTGGCTGGGCGAAAAGAGGGATCCGGCTCTCGCTAGAACCGCATTCTGATACAAGTACGTCATGAATAATGCATATTAATTTTTTTCTGTATCGCAATACCGGTTATATCACGTGTGTATGGGTGCATATATAACTTGGCTGGTGTCTGGGTTAGTTGACTTTGCAACGCTTAAACCCGAGAGACGCGTCAGACAGCATATAGGGTAGTAACAACAGTTTCCAAGCCCCTTTCCCCTTTCGCCCTGCTGCAGCCTCAGAATTTTAAGCGGCAATTACACCACGCTCTGGAGGTGCTTCAGCTTCGCTATAGATATTACCGAAATACAGTCCAAGATAGCGCATGCATACACACTTTAATTATACAATCGAGGGGTAGAAACCATAAGGGCGCAAAAGACGCGATTTAACGAGCCAAATAATTCGCACTCCACCCACCATTTTTTCGCACTTTATATATTTAGTGATACATCTGTATCAGGGCCCTTACATTAGGCACGTACAATAGGTTGGAGCAAAAAAATACCGACCTTTTCAAATGGGAAGTCATTTTTGGCGAAATTGAATTCATTAAGGAAGTTCATCTGGTACAGAGTTGGTCAAAAGAAAAATTACTCCGTAGTTTTGGCAAGGCCGCGACCTCGTAACCTGTACCGTTTATACAGCTGTTATTGACTGAATTTCTCACCCGCGTTCATGTCATTATCGGTGTTCGAACGCTTGGCGTAATTAAAACATGAGAGGAATGACTAAAAAAATAAGTTTTTATTAAACACATCAATATTTTCTCACCCGCCTTTAACAAACAGTAGAAAATCAAACGTCAATCAACGCCCCGAGGAACGCAACGCGTCACCGTGCCCCGCCTGATGACCCCGATTCTCATTTCGACACGCAAATGACCTTTGAACTTACCAGGAATAATGCTGCTTGTGTTCTCGATCGTAGTTACAACATCCGGCCAGGTCGTTACGTGCTTCTCAAAATTCTTCAGAATCATCATTTCCTCTCCTGTACGAAACGAAATTTTGACGAGTTTTCACGAATCTCTGAAAGCGATGCCGTTTCACAAAAGCCACTTTATTTCATACACACTTATTTGCTCCGTACTCGAGGAGGAAAATTAACCAAAATCTATGACTGAATAAAAAAACAATGATGCCGATGCTTGCCATAATATTCCAGAGCGAATTCTCCAACAGTTTCCTGTCAAACTATCCTTCGAAGATAAGATTCAAGGATTGAAAAAGCCCCGAGGCAATTCAAGACTCCACGACGTTTGCAAAACGCTGACCCCACAAGAATTTAACGCCCGGTGGTTAAATCCCCAAGGACACAGAGCGATAACCCAGTCAGAGACTGGTCTATTTGTCACGTGGATTCAAAATGACGACCCACCGTCGCAATTTTGCGGCAAGAAGATTGCTCGGTGATTATCTAAGACCCGTCCGAAAGCCGCCTTGGCCCAAAACCACTGGTTCTCTCCCTTGCTCGAATCGAAGTAATTCCAAGGATCGAGGGACAAATAGCGGTCCGTCCACTCGACTGGCTTCGCACTTGGAAGACGGAGAGTGCCGCGTATGCCTAAACGCACATCAGAGACACCTCCGAATCCCTAACTTGCAGTTAACAAGCTAAATCTGAAGGGTCGCCGATTGTTTCCCAAGTTTTGAACCCGGAGTCCGTGGAATCTGTGGGCTTCGGGAAATCGTAGCAAATCATTCCTCCAACAGCTGTCGAATTGTACTATTGCTCGATCTTTCTTGAACCGCGCGCGTTGATCATTCTGTGGACGGGTTGAAAGAGACCCGCGTGATCGCCAATCGCTAAATTACTATGATAAGATTTCATAACTTCTTGATCAAATCTCCAAAACTTGAGGGCACCCCAATTACAAATTTCAGTTCCACGAGTCTCCGACTCGCGACTCCATGAGACTGCAGAGTTTCCAAGGAACTATTGATTCGTTGACGAGATTTTCAATGGAATCCCGAACCTCTGATCTTCGAAGGTAGTTCATGCACGAAACGATTTTCTTAAGTCTTGAAATTTAGACAGAGTTTAAATCGGTAGTCGACTGACACGCATTCCAAATTTTAAAAGGCTCGTCTTTGTGATTCTTGAGATAAACGCATTTAAATATGAAGAAAAATACACAGGGTTATAGAGACCATGCGTAAAAAATCGTTATATAACGAATGAATTCTTGAAAAAGTACACAACAACAATTGAGTATATAATGAAGGTTTGGGAAAAAAATCGAGACGATTATCTTACCAGTAATAAAGATATATTATGTTAAAGATTGAACAAAATTGGTAAAATGAGCACTCGTAACCTCACATTTGTTTATTTCGACATTTTGTTTCTTCTTGGCTTGGCCCATTCCTGTCATAGCCTTCTGTCTTTTTATTAACACTTTTTTCTTGATCCATTTTCCTTTGTGTTTTCCCTTCGCGCTCTCTAATACGATTTTTTACATAAAAGACCACAGTATTTTCGCCAGGGACGAATGAAATTTGGGGTTTAGTCAGTGATATGGATCCCCGATTAATTAATGGCTTGTAATTTAATTCACTAAAAGATAAGTTGAAAAAATGTATTTACAATTACGAATTAATAACTCTGACATTAATTTAAAGTGATTATATATTTAATGAGGGAGTAAAAATCGATCGAATTTAGACGCTCATAAAATACAATCCTTCCGGCAGGATCTACCTTAATTCGTACTAATTATAATCCCCAGGCAGTTTATCCACAGAATTTTTAATCGTTAAAAAAAAGCTGAATTTTTCTTGCGGCTCAATAAATTTTACTTGCAGGAGTGTATAAAATAGAAATCGTGCTGGCTGGCTCAAAACGGCAAAAAAAGGACAATGCCAGAGAAAGCGAGGGCAAACACGATCGCGTTATAAGAATATTATTATTCGGTATTGGGAGGCGTGGACTAAAACGACAGTTGACTATCAATTCCATCGATTTTCTCATTCCTTTCTGCCCTCGCGTCTCTTTCTGTCCTTTTTCATTCAGCGTTTCATCTGGCATCAGCAATCCCGTCTATCGATTGTCGATTATCGAGAGAAGCAAACGTTCGATTGGACATACTGCGCCGCCGGAGAACAATCGTCGGACGAGAAAACGGGGGCGAGTCAGAGAAGATGGAATGAAAATGTAGAATACGATCGTGGGCCATTTGAGCAACGCCGCGATATTATTGTTATTTGAGACGAATCATCCTTCCGTTTATTCTACTTGAATAAAAATATCACTGCTGGGGAATAATGGGGGAAAAAACGTTAGCAACCGTTTTTATCGATATTACTTGATCTCTTAGCCCTCTCCGGGCGCTCCATCACACCATCCTTGGAAGGATATGAAACGGCGATAAAACCATTACGTGAGGGAATATGAATGTCTCCGATATATAAAGCCATAAATCCTCGTTAAAGTGAAAAAAACATAAATTTATGTAGCCACTGCTGTGAATAAATTTTTTTGTTTGATTATATTGACATCTCTGTGGGGAAACTTGATTTGAAGAGAAATCGAGAGGTAACCGGGTTCATGATCCTCTTTAACGAAGTTATGCAAACTCCCCGCGTGGTGAATTGTGAGAAAATGGAGAGCCAGGAGTGAGAAATGAAAACAGAGAAGCTCCCCTGTCCCTCTTCGTTCGCCAATTCCGCGCAGTTTCTCAACACTTGAATGAGCTGAAAAACGTCAATCAAGTATATAACCAAACGTATACTGCTGCTTGAAACTTACTCGAACAGCACCTTAAGACATCAAGCTCTTTTGTCTCCCCGCGTTCTCTCGCCTGCTCTTCTTCCTCTCCCAAACCTGTCTCTTTCCTTCCGCTGCTGTTGCGACTCGTATGTGGTTAGAATTTTCACTTGCAGTAAGGAAAATTATTATTCATCCACGCAGCTTCGACTTGGAAACGTTTCCTGTGCTATTAAACTTCCTGTATGAGGTTGAAGGGTTCTACCGACACGTTTACCACCCCAGAAAACCAAATGAGGTTGAACGAGTCGGTGAGAAAGAGAGAGAGAGAGAGAGAGAGCAAGATGGAGCAACGCACCAGTCTGCAAAATGAAACGGAGAAACCGCATTCCGTCTAAGAATATTATATTAGGTCGTACATTATCTTGCCACCCCTCATGGTTGCACTATTCTACGTGGATGCAATGGGATTGAGAACGACGGTGCACTCCCGACGCAAGAGAAAATACCAGAGACAGAGATATGAGAGATCCAATGAATCATATCAGCGTATGGTCTTACCCAATGTGCACTTCTTCGCTCCCTGATCCACGAACGTCTGCTCGCAACACCTTCCAGTTACATATATACCTGCACGTACATATAGAACTATGTAAATATATAAATTATCTGATGGGAATAATAAATGCAGTGAAATGTATATACTCCACATATTCACTGAACCCCTTACAATTTTCGTACCACCAAGAAATTCTGGCTTGAGTGGTGTAGTCGAAGAAACTACTGGGTGAAGATACATACGATATTTCATTCAGTGAATAATTTTCACTCACGGTATTGCAGCGGCAGCAGAACCAGCAGTACGGAAGTATATAAATTTACGATTAGTTGTTGTAGACACTTTTCGTTGAGTACGAGAAAAGTTCTTCGTCTTATTCCATCTCTGTTCGTCGTTTAATCTCGCTGAAAAGGGAAAAGGGAAAAAAGTCTCTTGAAAGTTATGCGAATTGTAAGAAAGAATGTGACACGCCGCTGTTAAAAAATTGAATTATTATTATCGTACCCGAGAGCCCGATAAAGGCGCTCTGATAAGATTTCACGGATTTAACCGAGTGAGAATGAGAAAAGCGTGTGCGCACATATTAAAATGAAAAAGAGGTTGAAAAGTTATCCACAAAGCAGCTCACAGTACAATCCGATAATAAAAATTCCTGACTTCTATTGTCGCGTTGATGTCTTTGTTGGGCTCTGGTTCGACGCAGCTGGGGAACTTCCATTTTTCGCTCGCATCCCCCCCACTACCACACTCATCTTTATCGGTATAAAGACGAAAGAGAGTCCATGCATCGTCGATATGCAACGGAGGCTTCTTTCGCTTTTCCATATCGCCATATTTATCGCCACTAACCGATACACATATCCCTTAAAACCCAATGGGCAACTCGGTATATTGAATAACCAGGAATCGATAATATGCGCTATCCTCGTAACCCGTGCTCAAGTGAGTTTCATCATATATTCAGAGATTGCTTTCCTTAAGGTAGCGTAATATACTATCCCTTATTTATGTGCTGCATTTTTCAATCGATTTTTATTTATTTTTCAAGCTTTTTTCACCTATCGTTGAATGTCGAAATTTATGACTCGGAATAGCATCATAATTTTTGATAATCTTGTGAATCGAGCACTATTCCCTCATTCACGAATAGCCATTCAAGTATTTCATTACTCAGAACGTTTTAAATATCAACGCGAAGTGAGAAAACCTGATCAGCTGGAATTTTCTTGAAGGAATAAAAAAAAAAAAAAATATCGAGCTCCACGACACACTTCCGGAAGAGGGAAACCCCGGGCTAGCTTAGTAAAACTTCCTCCGTGGGTAGACAGCCCCGGGGTATACGTGAGCGGATTTACAATCGTGAGGAAGAAAAAAAATGGAAAAAGTGATGAACGGAGACAAAACGAAGGAGAGGATAAACGGTTTGACCAATTAATGCGATGTTTACGTGGCTTTTCCTTGTTGTCCTCGGACAATGAAAGCTCAGAAAAAGCTCCACATGCTTCAGTGCACGAGAGCCGACGAAGGGAATAGTTGCGAGGACACAAAGAAAGGGTTTATTTCACCTCCGCGGACGAGGACAAGGAAAATGTATTGGATAGATTTGATAAAAGAAAAAAAGGACCGGGCCAAGTAGGAGAAGAAAGACAAGCAGCAGCGATGGCGAATCCTTTGAAATACAATGCGGTAAACGTTTATCGAACGACACGCCATGGGAAAAGCTCTTCTCGAGTTATCCCTATCCACGATCCAGCAGCCTCGACCATCAGGACGATTCACTTATATCCCTAAAGTTCAAGGGGCATTAAAGATCCAGGGAGAGCAAGAGATTGGGAGCTGGATCGTCGCGAGCGCGGTGTTCGGCTCTCGCTCAAGAAAACCGATTCAAAAGGATAACACGGACGGGACGACCTTTTTATTTCTTCCGCCACGACTTCCGCTACAAAATCCTAGTCTTTGGTCTGATATCTTTACAACCTCCTTTTTAGCCGGGCTTGAGCCGCGCTACGGACGCACTTAGGTCCATTTTTTTTACTACACTGTGCATCTTTCTCATGCAGGATCGTTGAAAGAGATTTTGAAACATTTGGCTATCGTAGATCGTAGCTCCGTTCCAATAAACATTCACTACTCATTAAGTCACGGGGAAACTTTTTCATAAATTGTTGTATTTTCGACATCAACGCAAGAGTCCATTTTAAAAGAATCTCCCCATCGTTGCGGCATGCAATTCCAATAGTTTAACGAGGATCCAATCTTACGGCTCCAATTTTCGAGCAATCATAACATCTGCCCGATAAATATTTCTCCGTTGGATATACTCCAAAGGATAAGCCATAAACTCTTGATGGGATATTATCGGGGGACGGAAAACATGACATTAAAACTTTTACGATTTCGCCAAAAGTTCTACGAATAAAATTGTCTCGTAAAATGTAACCGCCGAAGAATTACCAATCATTTGTCCCTGGAACGATTGTGCGATTGGAGAGCTCGAATCACCTCATCGAGAAATAACATCGATTAATTCACACCGCACTCTATTATTGTATTTTATTCGTAACGATAAACGATTTTTACTGATTTATACAAACTTCCGAGTTGATGTTAAAGAGGCATTGTTTAAGGCCTTATATACACTTGCAGCGGACGAAAAAACGGGATTTTCTTGATTTTTTTTCGACAAGAAAATAAATGTTCATATTGAAAAACTGTGAACGACGTTCATTAGATGTTCGTGTACTTGTACAATTTTTTTCATCAAAAAATTTCTCTAAATGGCGCAACTCCAGCTGTACTCCAGTAGCACCTTTTTTGAGCATCAGTTGCGGTGGATATGACAACTAAGAAATTTTGATTTAAAAAAAATGGCTACAGTTTTAACAAAAATTTTTGTTACAATTTTTTTTCCAACAAAATACGAAATCCCTCGTCCAGGCTCTAGCTATTATCATATTCAGGAAGTTGAGGCCGTACAGTCATTTTTTTACCCAAAAGTCATGACCTGTACCTTTCAAAAGTTAGGCCAGTTTACAGTTTGGCAATGTTGCACACACTTTAAAAAAGAGTTGAGGAAGAAAAGACGAAAAACTGGTGAAAGCTCAGTCGAAAATATGGACGGTGACGATCCTAGCCTCAAAAAACTGCACGGAAAACAGATTATTATTAATACAATCTCAGCAAATCTCCTAATAAAACTGAAAAAATTGACATTATTCAGCAAGCCTTGCTCATGTTGCCCAAAAAATTTCATATTTTTAGCATCATTTTTAACGGAGATATCGCTGAATTTGTCTTGACTTCCATAAGGTTACATGTTACTTGGCCCAAATTTTTATTGATTTTTCTCAGCAACGACGCTCCTAAACTGTCTGAAAATTTAACTGATTTTTTTACACTCCACTTTATAAGATGCAATCGGTTTAAAAGCGATGACATCATTTTCATTCTAATGCCTCAACTTCCTTAATAGTTTTTTAGTAACCGTGTCCATACCGCAAAGGTGTTTTTCAACAATGACGATTCTGAGATAATCGCGTTTAAAGATTCGGGTATTAGAGGACCAGGCGCGCACGGGGAGTCGGTTGAAAAACCCGGTTGAAATTTCGTGAGAATATTCTTGAGACATTGTACTTGAAGAACATATAATAAAAAAATATTCGATTTTTCCGTCCATCGCAAGTGCATATAAACCCTTAATTGCGAACTCATTTATGAGTTTATCGAAGCATCTATTTCCAAGCTTATGAACGCGGAGTATAATAAATGAAGCAAAATGTAATTGAGCCACAAAAGAATAACTGAAATTTCCCGAGCTCTACGCTCCCTGCGTCATTCGCCGCATCGCACAACGACGCAGCAGTAAACCCATAACGATCATAATTCCGTTTGCCTTAACATCAAGTTACGAGATAATTAGAGTCCGAATCTCATTTGCGGTGCTAAAGTTCACACAATAAACAATTCGAGCGGAAACTTAACGAAGACTCATAAAAATTAAGAAAATCGTTTTCCCCCCGCTCAACTCTTTTCACTTTTCTTCCTTTTTCCCCATTTTCCTGTCATTCCAAGAAAAGTTGAAGCCCTGTTGTTCGAGCTGCACTGCGCGCACAGGGGGCGTCAAACTAAAACTTTTCAACGAGCCCGAGTTTCCTTTCATCTCGTTACAGAATCCCGAATGTATAATGTATGAAGCTTGTACGAACATCGTAACAGGTAATAGCCCGAGCGTCACGTAGCCACGAATAGTGACACAGAGCTCTGCTATACGTACACGAGAAAGTTGCTCAATTTCATACGGAGCTGTTATCGTCTGGTTTGTAATGTACGGAGCAAAGACTCGATGTATACGCTTGCATGGCGATCTAACCCGCTTATTACTCTTTCGAAGTTCCACGGACAGCGGTGTGTACAGAAAGGATGGAAATGGTAGGAGCTAAACGCTATTCTTGCGCTCAATACACCGTGACCTTCTGTTGCCACACGCCTTTTGTGCGCCCCTGAAAAAAAAGTCAAAGAAATCTACCGCAGCAAGGACCATACCGTGGCAAGTTTTCGTAACGCACAAGCTTACCGTCGAATGAGTTAGAAATAGTTGGCTCTCTGTAGCAGGTTGGATTAGTAGCCCAGAGGGCTGGAGGGACAAAAAAAAATAACTTCGATTCAACAACTTTTTCTTTCTCACTGGCTCGACAGCAGAAGTAAACCAATTAGAAAAGCAACGGTCTGAACAAAAAATCGAATTCAATAAAAGAAAATTGAATACTCCGAATAGAGTGAAAGTTCAATAAAATCGAATGAAAAAGGGGACCGGATTATTATTTCAAATTTTCATTCTCCTTCTCAATGTTGCTTCGTCAAAAAATTTAATGACTTCCGAAACGATCGATCGATTGTGAATTTTTGCGAAAATTTATAATCAATCTTCACCGTATCTTTGCAGAACTGATCAGCCAAAGCTGGCTCCACCCGCACAGGGAAAATCGTTTGAGACTGATGCATTACGAAATTCTCGATACACGAACTAAAACGCTTCATATATTTCACTAAGCCTGTGCTTAACCTACACTCGTGGGATGCAAGAATCTCATATACGTCGAAGCTCTCCCCCATCTCGTGCTGCCTCTTTCTCTCTCTCTCTCTCTCTCTCTCTCTCTCCAGGGCATTTGCTATGTTCAAAACATTAAATGCATACATGTATATTCGGGCTGTTAGCCAGTATAGCTATGGCGCCTTTGAAGCTCCTTCAATAAGACGGCACCGGCGGAATTTAATAGGCTTTGCTTTCAAACTACCCGAGAAATATCTGCGGGAGCACTCTTGCAGAATTGAGTATTACCAGCACACAGAACAGGACGTTGATCTATCCGTGAATATAGGCAGGCAGTGGAGCTGCCATTTTTGGCAACTTGGCTGTATCCACCGTTGTAATAATTCGATTTTTTTTCCAATTGTATTTCCAGGGCGGGAGTATTTTTTCAACTTTATTGTTTGAACCGATCCCATGTAACTTTGGCCCCACTTTTTTCTTTACTTCGCCGTATTTCGCTCTCCTAGTGCACTGCGCTGTATCGCATCTGCACGAGGGCCAAAGAAAACTGCTTTAAGGATTTCGAGCCGGCTGGGGTCATTGGAAACCCAGAAAAAGTGTCTCTCGCTCAGCCATTGATGCGCGAGCTCATTGACGAGAGGATTATATGAACGCAGTTTTGAACGAAGAATCGATATTCGGAAAGAAATCGCAGAGTTTTTATTGTCGATGGGAAGCTCCGAATGATCGATTGCAATTAAAGTGAAAAAGAAATCAGAAAATAATTTCCGTCATATACGCGCGGCCCTTCGTAGTGAAATAAACTATCCGTGTAATTTGAGCATAACTTGGGCATAAATTCATGTGATCGAAGAATGGGAAGAAAGAAAAAGGAGGATATTCCAATAAATCCATCGATATAGTTTGAGAAATTTCCACCCCGCATGCAATTCGATAATTCATGGATCTTTTCGCTTTCCGGAGTTCCCTCAACCTTCAACTCTTTCTCTCTTTCTCTCTTCGCGGTCCTCGTGCGCGCGTGGATAGTTCACTAATTACAATTTTACCGTAAAATTTATTTCATTTTCTCCCTTTTCCGCTTTCAAAGTGAAGGAAAAAAGGTAGTCTGTTGGATAAAGTAAAACGAGGTAGCCGGCGGGGTGACGAATTCTACGATTACGCTCCGCAGAAGCTTCTTCAGTGAGCTTCACGAGACGTTTAAAGTTCGCGTGTTACTCGCACCCCCTCTTTATCTTTCCCGCTGCTTCCTCGACACGAAAACCGCCGTGTCATCTTGAAATAATCTCAAAGAAGAAAGATAAGATATTGCTTTTTTCTTGAACGAACCGAGCGGAAGGACGGAACGGTATTGAACCTGGAAGAAATGCTTAACAGAGAGATCATTTCAATCCTAATTGTCCTTTTTCAAAAAAAAAAAAAAAAAGAAAAATATTAAGTAAAACGTGAAAGCGGAGACAGCAAGATATTTACTCGCCTATTCTGGCAGTTGGGCTTCGAAGAAGATTATTCGAACCGACTGCTCTTACTTCCGGATTATCGTTACGCGAGAAATACACGTCGCGGTCGATTGAGTCTAATGATTATAAATCAGCAAGTGGGAAAATTGTATTTCAATTGAGGTTTTCATACGCGTATGATCAAGGTTCGGGTAATATTTAAGCCAATCCTCCTTGTTAATTGTTTCCCGTTGACGGGGATGGAACGGACAGTTTATAGTGGGAAGGCAGAGAGGTCCAAGCGCGACGGAGATATTCCACAGAGCAAGACTGGCGGCGAGGATTGCATTTGACAGAGAGCACGCGAGTTTAATCCTACGTCAAGAGCCCTGGCGAGAGCGGTATCGAGCAGGATGGCCAGAAATGGAACACTCTCGCCGTCTCTCTCCCTCCCCTGGTGCGTTCCCATGCCACGCTCTCTCTCTCTCTCTCTCTCTCTCGCCTTAACGGGTTCTCTAATAAATTATTTAATTTAACACTCCGAAGGATAAGGTATAATGCTCGTCTCGGGTGCGTCGCTCACTTGAGTGTATATGCGAACTGTGTGTGAGCCACTGGCTTGGACCAATAGCAAGGGAGCGTAACAGGGTCCGACGTGTGGAACCTCCCCGTGCTTGTACCGTATTAAATTTATGCCACTCGTACCTTTACTGGTTGGAACTAATGCGAGAATCCCTTCTCCAATCTAGAACGAGAGAAACCATGAGAGAGAGGGAGAGAGAGAGAGGGGGGGGGGGGGGGGGGAAGGAATCACTTTGCTTCCTGCCTGGCTTAGACGTACCCTTAGCAATTTTCCCACCCTCTGGTGCCTCTGATTCGTTTAATTCCGCGACGACTCTTCGCGAACGCTCGACATTATCGCCACGTTATGGTAAAAGTGCCAGCGGTGCGAGCAGGATGAAGAAAATAAGAAGCAGGCAACTCGGAACCACGAGTGAGAAGCAGACAGACAAAGCATCGTCTCGTGCAAGTTGGTCGCCCGCATCGGAATATAGGATTTTAAAGGTAGCTTCCGAGGGGTCGGTTAAGCGTGGAAAATGAATCTCATTTACGTGAAAAAACAATACAGAGAAAACACAAGAGCGGAGATACTCATAAAAAAAAGGTAGTTCGCGCGGTCCCCACGCACGTTCCAGGATCTCATGTACGCGACGTTTCCGCTTCGTTTCCATCCCCAAACCAGCCAAGTTACACTCCCCATGGAAGCTCCTCCCCACGCCTTCAGAGTGCTTCGCATTTTCGTTTTATGCCTAATTGGTATGCAACTGAAATGCCTGTGGCTTAGAAACATTTCAATTTAAAAAATAAATGAACACACTCGATTCTTGCTTCCGGCTTATTTCTCGAGACGCTTCAAAGCGGATACGGCTTTGGGATCTACAACCGCCTCAATGGTTATACCATGACCGGTGTACTATGCGTAAACGCAAAGGAGATTAGAGCGAATGGCTACCGCGGCGTTTAGGACTGAAGCAGTGAATGAAATTTCTCTCTCTCTCTCTCTCTCTCTGGATCTCCGGAGTCCTCGTTGACCATTTCATTCTCTTACTCAACTAATTCCGAGACTAACTCGGTTTAGTACATTACACGCTTTCGTACTTGGACCTTGATGTCTGCCCAATCCACCCGAATACGTAATTATATCGTTGATGAGATATTAGTAATGCTCACACTAATAAGCGTTTCCTCTTTGTCACGAATCTCATCTATTTCACAGTGTCTTTAATTCCCTCGTACCCAATGCTCCACGAGTTCCTCTCGATCGTTCGACTCCTCAGACAGCTCTTATCCTCATAAATGTTCAGTCCCTTCCGGAGCATATTCAATTATTTTGATAATTCATTTTGTTCTCGAAATGTAATAAGACTCGTGGAAAAAGGAAATCATTGCTCCTCTAAGTCAGTTGGCAAGATTTCTTTTTGTTTATCAACATCAATTCGTGGCTTGGTGGAAAACGAAAAAAAAAATTTTTCCCACTGACTTTAGACTGCGTTTGTGAGACGTGATCGATCGACTGAAAACATTCGTCTCATGCACACACCAATAATTGATTTTTTTTCGCGACCCCCCCTCATAGCGCGATGAGCGTGAATGATTGAAAAATTAGTCAAATAAACGGTCGAAAAAATGATGCACTTCAAATGGACAGATATTAATATTGAAAGATTTGAAAAACACGAGAGAATGGCAGAATAATAAGTGTGATTCGATTAAAAAGGTACACAGCGGAATTTTTTGTTGATCGTCGACAAATAAAAAGGGTTGCTCGTTTATGTACGAGCGCGTGTCGTACCGAAATTACGGAATTGCGGATGCGCAACTTCCCTACACTTTTCCCAGGAGAATCGAAGTCTATGGCTCGTTTGCCATGCTCGCCATTCAAACTGCCAGTGGGTGGCGGCGGGCGAGCCTGTATGAATATGTAAAGTTTCCCTTGTGCTCCACCTCACACGGTTTGCAAAAGCTGTTTGAAGGTAGGACGTCAAATATTGACGATGTGGCCTCTCTCTCTCTCTCTCTCTCTCTCTCTCTCGCTTCTTCGTTTCTATAACGCGACACTTTCCTATGCCCGGACATAAACGATCGAGATGTACGCATGGACGAGGAAGAATCCAAATCTCTCTACATCCGTATTCACTCATGTATGCTATACAGAAAAATTCATTCGAAATCGATGAGTTTTCGATCGGTCAACGACTATTTATTATCAGCTCCAATTCGAGAATGAATGATTCATTAGTTTTTTTCATTGCACGAATTTTTTGCGACGATTTTTTTTCAACGCTCACTCACGAAAGTGCAGTAATATAAAAGAGAAAAAAATGTGATGAATCACAAAAATTCGTGAAATAGAGAAAACCGATGGAAATGGAATGATTCTCGCTTGAAGAAAAAACTTTGTACACACGTGTTCCGAAAGAATATGTCGATCGATCGAGTTTTATAGAAAAAAAAATTGGATGAAAAGTTCCAAGAATTTGGAAGGCTGATGGATCAATGTTCAACGATTGTATTAAGCGAAAACATATGCAAGACTGTAACGGAGATTGCAAGCCTGACTTTCGATCCCATACCCTTAATCGAAAAGCAACGTTCCAACAATTCCAAGCCCTGCGTGCAGACCCTTGCTGAATTAACGTCACTTCCGACTAATGAAAAAACTTCGTGGATGCTGAGAAAGAGTGTGTGTGAGAGAGAGAGAAAGAAAGAGAGAAAGGGGAAAGCTGAAGGAGAGAGACCGAAGGGATGGAATCATTGGACTAAAATTTCTGCTTTCTGGATGAAATGAAACGAAGCTGAGAGGATATACGAGGTCAGTTGAGGGGTCATACTGGAATTAGAAAAGCTCTGAAGCTTTTACACTACTTTTTATATCCATATATACGTCGAGCATTGGACACTCAACGTGCATGTCAGCATCAGTATAAATACGAGTTGAACTGAAACAGTAGGTATTGAGAGAAAGAGAGCAAGAGCGAGAGAGGGAGAGAGAGAGAAAGAAATGGCAGGAAAAAAGTCGACGAACCTACACAGCAAGAGCTCGACGTTCCTCGTAATTAAAACAAGGCGGTACGAGAGAATCCAGCTGAATCTATACATACATAGATCCAGTCCGCGGCAAAGCCTACAGCATGAAACAAAGTACCACAAATCAAAATCACTGGACGCGTCGAAGAATCGAAACTTGCCCTCTGGACCATTTTCGCTTCGACACAAATCTCTAGGTAAATGAATTCTTATAAAATTGTAAGGGCGAACGACGAAAAACTTGATTCGAGAAAAAGTGTTTACTTCCATACTTCCCACGATTACTCCATAATCCAGCATTTCTTTAGGTGCAACAAAGGTGCGGATACTCGTTCGTTGATTCCTGCGATTCTCGGCGCAAGGGTGGAGACCACCGTCCTGTAACTCCAGGCCCGTAATTATGTGGTTCTTCCTAAACCTCCAGAGTGCTGAGATACACCGCATGCACTGTCGGCCAAACACACACGCACACTCGCCCAAGCATCCCTTGATAAATACAATATATCCCGGAGCTGCGGTCGTCTGTGTGCATCAGAGAAATTGCACGCCAATTTCATAGCACATTACAGAAACTACAAAACTCCCTGTAGATTTCAATTCCCCTGCAGGCTGTCTTCATTATAATTATCATACAAATACAGATGCATATACGTCATCTTGGACTAATGAAAGCTTCGTGGTGGGATGGCCAATCCAATTTTGTTATCCGCGTACGAAATTGTCAACCGGGTATTTAGAAAGTAAAATATGTACTTAATAATTACACGCTAATTAGGCGATACAAAACTTTTGAGTCTTTACTCGAGGCACCATTGGGATCTGACATGGAGGAGGGGACTATAACGTAGTAATAAAGGATTAGTTATAAATATTTAAGATAGATAATGGTAGTTTTGACAATAAGTGATATTTACCGGGGGTTCGGTTCAACTCGTAGTTGTTGTGAAATTTCATTTTTTTCTCTTTTTTATTTTGTTTTTTTCCTTTTTTTTTTTATATATATTTTTTGCTAGGTGGAAATCGGTTGTAGTTTGAAAATTCAACAGCAGATGTTTCACAAATTTTGTCAGGACCCAATAAAAAACATTTGGTGAAAAGGTCACTTTGGTTGCATACCGGCGACTAGAAATTTTACCATAAAACCAGGAACTTTTCATTTCAGGAGTCTGTTAATTCGGCAAAATATAAAATGTTTAAATGAAAAAAATCAACATGCTTTTGTTCTCGGTGCGATATTTTTACGTCGATATATTATTCAATTAATGAGATGGATTCGAAAGACTGGATTGTTGGTTCCTCGTAAATGATTTACTGGAGTTTTTAATAGAATTTTGGCTCTTTTGCGAAATTCATTGAAAATAATGATCCCTCGCGATGGTCCTTTCCTATAACTTCATGAAAAAGGATGCGAGGGGTTTGGTCCCGAAGATTTCGAGGGATGAGAAAATTCAATGAAAAAATCAAGAAGATTATTTAATTTTCAGAATCGTGACAAAGTAGCGGTGAAATCTGGTAAGGCGTGGAGGTTTGAAAGGAGGATCTTTAAAGTTGAATTTAAAATTTCATTGCACTATTTTGTTTCTTGATGCTGCGTTCTTTTATTCACGTTTGTATACATCGTTTCGCAGCGAAATGCGCAGCTCGAAAGCAGCGAATAATATAAGAGAAAGAAAGACCGTCTGGAAAGCAATCGATCACTCGAACGACCATCGAAGTACATAATCCAGCGTAGCGAGAGCGCTCGAACGGATATAAAATTTAAATGTGTATCTAAGCAGGCTATATATATTTATACACGTATGAAAACATGTATATGGAGAATGTAGATTGAGACGAGGTCCATGAGAACGTGCGATTTTTGACATGGCTGCGTGTGCTCTCCGAGAAGCCAGTAAATTGTCTTCTGACAGTGGATCGTTGCTTTCCATGATCAGACGGACAGGCAAACACAAGCGTTTCTTACTATTTCCTTTATCCCTCGTTCCTCAATAATCTTTTACTCTCAGAGCAACGTCAAAACTTGACAGAGCTATAAAAACTTGAAAAATATCTCCTTCAGATAAATCTCAACTCTCAACTCGACCAGAAACAGATAAAAATAAGAAAAAAATAAAAAAAAAAAGAAAAGAAAAGGAAATAAAAAGGCCACGAACGATGAGTTTTCCGGTGGCGCGGTGTTGCCAATTTCTGAGCTTTCTCCCTGTCGGACGTAAAGTTCCATCGATCATACGTAATTTTTATCGATTTCAGCGGGCGCAAGAGACAGTGGAAACCGAAGATATCCGGTCATTGTTTTCGTACACGGGGAGAGCTACGAATGGGGCAGCGGTAATCCTTACGACGGTAGCGTACTTGCGAGCTACGGAGGTGTCGTCGTTGTCACGATAAACTACAGGCTCGGAGTCCTCGGTGAGTCGCACTAAATTCACTTTATTACATATCGAAAGTATAAAAAAACACACACGACAAATCTTCTTTTCATCACGTTTTCATGCTCCCTTTTACAAGGACGAGTAAACCGCTCCTCCGAAATGAAATATCAGTGCGAAGAGTGTTTTGACACTTGGAAATATCGCTCGTGCTTCTTCTTATTGCGGCTTTCCCAACTCTCTGATATGCCCCATCCTAAAGCACAGCGAACACTCTCGCAGGCTACTCTAACAATAACACAATGCAATCCCAGCGAAAGAAAGAGCGAGAGAAACCCTCGATAGAATTAGAGGGGAAAGGTGATGATACAAGATAGTCGAAGCGGGGGCTTGCAAGTTAACTTGGTTGCCAGGCAACGAAATCTAATAGGAAACTCATTACCACTAAGGTTTCCGTCTCACTAAACTAAACTCTCAACTCTCTATCTCCCTCTCTCGCCCCTCGTCGCTCTCAGATAAGTGCGCTATCGCATACTACTCCGGCAAACCGATGAGTTCCGAAGAGCCCCCTCCGAGATCCAGACTCTGCATGTATCTATGAAATACTTCCATCTACATTTATATCGTATAAATATGGACGCGAAGGAATCGCAGTGTATGCATAGTACCGGCACAAGAAGTGCCAGTGGAAACGATGGATTCTCACACATTTGACATGTCATTACGATAACAACGCTCTCCGGGCTTCGTGCTCCAAACGGAAGAGCATAAAGCTACTAGGTTTCGCTGCTCCGAACCGTTTTCATATCCGGGATCGCGATGCCTAACGATCCTCGCAGCTGCGGCAAATGCACCAAACGCTTTACCGCTTAAACCGAACGTCGATGAATTTCAAGAAAACAAATTTATTGTGGATATGCACTTATCGATTATTGGGCACTCCCCCACTACGAGCGGTTTATGAATTAAAGTTCGGAAGGAGTTTCCTCCACTCGGTGCTGGATATCTGTCGAAACTTGTCCGCGGAAACGGTGCTGGAGCCAAAACAAAATAGAAGCGATTTGATGTAGTTTTTTAGGGAGTCTTTTCATTATATTTTGTCACATAATATTTGGGAGAAAGCGATTCTGTGACGCACCGAGTGCTCGGTTATATTTGAGAAGTTATTTCAACACACTGTGGAACTATCGGAAAGAATTTTCCTGTTGTTTTACCAAACATTTGTTCGTTTATTTCGGCGAGGAATGTTACCACTAAATCGACTAAATCAACGCAAAAACGTCCAATCACACCAGTGCTTTCGCGAATGAATACTCCTGTCTCGGTGCATGCGGACTGGGAAAATTTATTGCATTTTGTTTTTTCCCCATCTCGCTCTCTTTTTTTCATCGCCTCTTCTTTTCTTTTTTACCTCCATTCATTCTGTCAATAACGCAATATAATGTCGGAAGTTGCGGACTATTCTCGACGCAGGACAACAACAAAAAATGTGCCGGAAACCAAGCCGGAAAACAGTCGAGTGACGAATTGCGTCCAACGTACAGAAATTCTCCTCTTCATTCGAACTTTTTTACACGAGCGAGTATTTTTCCTGGTTTCCTGCTATAAAAATCCGTGCATCATACTGTTTTGTTCTCCCCTTGCAGCCGCTTTTCTGCTTCATTTATTTATTTATTTATTTTTTATTTTTTTTTGATATCTCATTTTATTCATATATCCGGAATCGTTTGATGGTTTACATACATCCGATTAATCAAGCGATTTCGCGGGTAAGGAGAAAATGGAATAATAAATAATGGAACGAAAGCACCCCTGTAGGAGGCGCGCCTAATTAGATGGGTAATAAAATTGAGTTAAGGGCTTACATACACTTGTGATGGACGGAAAAATCGAAAATTTTTCGATTATTCTTCGAGTACATTGTCTGAAGAGTCTGACCAAATTTCATAAAGATTCTTAGCTACGGGTATTTTATGATTATTAAAAAACTGTTAATCCGACACTTACGAAATTTATTATGATAATAGCTGGGGCCTGGACGAAGGATCGCGTATTTTTTTGGGAAAAAAATTGCACAAACACTAAAAATTCGGTAGCTCAAAAAACGAATTTTTTGTTAAAACTGTCACCATTTTATTGTATCAAAATTTTTACAAATCCTTCGTCCAGGCCCAAGCTAGTATTATAATAAATAAGTGGTATAAATTTAGCATGGATCGGATTAATAGTTTCTCAGTTATCATGTCCACCGCAACTGGATGCTCAAAAAAAGGTGCTACTGGAATACAGCCGGAGTTGCGCCATTTTGAGAAATTTTTTGATTAAAAAAATTGTACAAGTACACGAACATATGTACTAATGAACGTCGTTCACAGTTTTTCAATAAACATTTATTTTCTTGTCGAAAAAAACTCAAGAAAATCACGTTTTTTCGCCCGCTGCAAGGCCTTAAATCGTAAAATCATCATCGATTTCCTTATTTAATACTAAACAGAAATATTTGTTGTTATAAATCAAAACGAGTAAGGAGTTCTACGGAAATTTATTTTCTCAAATTTCTATCTCAATGAAATTGAGAAACAATGCAAAAACAATGAAATTCATCATGTAAATTTATATTGAAGTTAAACTATTTTCAATTAAATTTAATCCTCAGCTTGATCCGTACGCATTTAACTACACGTGTCAGCATGAAAGTTACTTGTAATTATTACCTCGCGATTTATGATGAGCTCAACTCGACTTTCTGTTTCTCGAGTAATTAATCGAACTTAATGGAATTGTCGTGGGAACTAACTGCTATGGGAAATGCTTGATTCCATTCTAATTCAGATTTGTCCCATATAAATATAGACATACATATTGATACGTCATGTATACAGATCCATATCTTACCGAACTACATAACGTGAGTGATAACATACTGTCGACAAAATCTGGTTTGAACGGTACATACATGTAAATAGGGCGTTAGATGACTCGGGGCTCGAGAACAAACCACTCTGCACATTATCCAAGCCTCACAGAAATGTAGACACGAGAATCCTCATATCTACATCTCTCTCCCTCCCTTTCTCTCTCTCTCTCTCTCTCTCTCTCTCTCTCTCTCTCTCTCTCTCTCTCTCTCTCTCTCTCTCTCTCTCTCTCTCCCTCCCTCCTCGCTCGTCACTGTAAATTTGGAGTAAGCATAATCGGACGTTTCGATTGCAGGCTTCCTGAATGCAAACACAGATTCGCACTTACGTTCACCCGCGAATTACGGCCTGATGGATCAGATCGCAGCGTTACATTGGGTGCAGGAGAACATCGGTGTTTTCGGTGGGGATCCTGGCAATGTAACCTTAATAGGACATGGCACGGGAGCGGCATGCGTCAATTTCCTGATGACTACGAGAGCGGTGCCTGACGGTGAGTATAGAAAAGTAACTTAAACAAATTCGGAGAAGCGAGTCAGAAAGGTGAATTATTTTGGTGGCTGCTCGATTTCTCAGTTTCAAATGTGCGAATTGTCCTTCTCCCAAATAAGTCTCGAGGATCTTGATACAAAAATGAGGAAATCGAAACTCTCGGCTTATCTCGAACGGCGTGTCCCCTTCAAATGGAAATAACACTTGAGGTTGAATCGTTCGTGGGGCCTACGGGGCCCCAGAAACAATTGAGATTTACATCCGGCCCGCGATCTTGGCACCGCTTCGTCTCTCTTTTTTCGTGAACAACAATTTCCACAAAAGGGGTTGTCAGGGTTTAAGGGTGTCTCGCCGCTCCACGGGGAATAAAACGAGAGAGCTTCTCGCGCAGACACCCCAAGCTCTTGGAATAACCAAGGAGCAGAAAATATTTCCCATGATTAAAATGCCAGTTGTACACAGCGTGTAGACGCGGCCGCGAATATGCTGAGGGAGTGTTTTTTTTATCACTATAGTAGGAGAGGCGAGAACTTGTGTAAGGGGATGAAAACGCGTTGGGGGTTACGTTTATCTCCTCGGTCGTGGTCCCGCGCGGATCGCGTGACTCAACTCCCCGAGGAAGAATGAAAAAAAGGGGAAAGAAAAAGGAAAAAAAAAAAAGAAAAGAAAAGAAAAAATATATACGAAAAATCAACAGTAAGGAAAGCAACTGAAATAGACGATGGTATAAAAAATACGAAGACGTAAAGATAAAGGGACGAGAGAAGAGAAATAACGGAAAGAAAGGAAAGTGGTGAACCGCAAAGCTGTCGTCAGAAAGCCAACGGCAAAAGCTTGGCAAAACGAACGTTTTAAAGGCCAGCGAAATGCGAAAGAAGAATAAATTCATCCTGGATGAAGAAGGCCAAAAAAATATAAATGTACACGCCCTCGTAGTCATCCTCCTTCATTTTCTTCAAGAAAAAGGGAGCAACGGAGAAAGAAATAGACATCAACGAAACACACCGCGGTGCAGCTGCAGTAGCAGCGCTTGTCGACGGACTCTCCCTTTATCCGTCGGTGCAACTTCCGCCCGAAATCCTCGGACGGAAAGAGAAAAAGTGCAGAGCTCTCCCTTCTCTTCCTTCGCTTTTACCAACCCTTCGCCCTCTTCCCTTAACTTTTTTGCTTCCTGCTCGCCCTCGCCTGCTTGCTCTCGCTACCACGCCAAACTTCCTCTCGCTTTACCTGCGATTCTAAAACTCTCAATTGCTTTTGTGCGCACTCTCTTTCATTTTCAGCTGCGCCTTTTCTTCCGAATCGATGATTAACGTACAAAGTGTCTTTGCGCGATGCACCGGGAAATATGAAAAAACTAAGCGATCCAGTGGCAGGCCTTTTCATCAGGTCCCCTGCGCATATGCCCCGCTTTCCGTCGTATTTTTCACACACACACTTTTTGACAGAGTCCCATTTTTTTCTTCATTTTTCAAATTTGTTGCAAGCACGTTCTCCGCTTCCAGACCCAGCACTCTGACCTATTTTCCGTACTTTGAAACCAGCAATAGGAACAAAAAAGAATTCCCCATTCATCGATGACGTAAAAAAAATAGCCGCGTCACAGGCGTCCGAGTTGAGAAAATGTGAAATTTATCGTTCGATTCTTCTCGTACATACGCGCATGTAGCCAAAGGCATATAAGGATTTTGACAGGGTACAAGGCGCGATGATTTCGTATTCCCCGGTCCTCTGTCACGAGCACGAATTTCGCGACTGTAATACGTATAAATCACAAGCTCATCTCGATCTCACGAGCATCTCCGTCAGGACGCGGAGGTCAAACGCGATTCCACGGTAATTTATCGACGCTCCACAGCGTCCGGACTATTACTCGTGCTTGCACGGGCTATCGTTGCCCTGTGGTTTCTCACGTGTGCTCCGCTCCGCCGTCCTCCATCTTGAATCTCCGTGACTATATACTGTTTAGCTCCTGTCTATTCCATACGCGAATATTCAGCCTGGTATAATCTGTGCACTGTGCGCGCGAGGGAGAATAGAGCCGCGACCTGGATGCGGCCTCAACAGCAGGCTCGATCGATTAGTCTTCTGGAATAATATGTACAAAGGACTTGAATGTTGCAATAATCATTCCGTCGAGCTATTCCATCGCTAGGAAAACATCAACAAACCGCCGCGATTAACAGAACGGGAGACCATCAATCCTGGCTAATTGTTCGCCTGCGAGCTCTCTCGATCTGTTTTGTTAAATGCTCGTTGGATGTCCTCGGCCAAAAATCGTCGTCTCAGTCTGAAAATCGATGGGGAGAGAAAGAGGCCCAGAGAATTTGATTTCCGATGTGGAAGTCTCGCAGTGAAAAATCCTCCCAATTCTTTCAATATTTCCTGAAAAAATAACCATTTTTCAAACGTCCAGAAAAACGCTTTCGAATAATTCAAGAGTTTTCAATAACCTCGTGGAAAGAACGATTTATAGCAATTTTGCGATAGGGGCCTCGAGCCCCTGACAAACAAAATCTCGCCAATTCTACCCGCATTTATCATCTCATGCCCTAATCTATCAAGCGTGTAACGTGAGATGTCTGCTACTTATTATTTCACAGGTTATCTCTTCCATCGCGGCATCCTCATGTCTGGCAGTGCTCTTTCCCCTTGGGCGTTGGTTCGAGGCGCGGCAAATTACGCGATGCAAGTGGCCCACCACTTGAACTGTACCCCGGTGAGTAGAGACCGATAAGTGATGTAATTTTTCGAGGGTCCGACGAAAGAGCATGATCCGTTGAGCTAGACTGAGTAATGGAATACTCCAACGTTTCGTTTTGTGTAATGAACCGACACGAGCGTTCGAGTCTCTCGTTTTCGGATGAGGCTCCACGGAATTGAATGAAACGATAATTAATTATTGGACTCGAAAATGCTTCGCTCGTCCGTGAAACGTTGAGTCTGCGGGAGAGCAGGCGAAAAATAAAAAAACATAATAATAATCAAAGGATGCTGAACAAAATGGAAAAATTAATGGAGAGTACGATTATAATCGATGATATTATTCCACACCCTACTGCTGCTCTCCACTCCGAATATTATACACAATAACGTAACGAACTTCAATAAACGGATTAAAGAGCAAGCGAGACACCGATACTCGGTCACACGTAGAGACGCTGTTTCATGAAAACACGAGAAGAACCAAATGGAAAACAGATACGATAATTATACCTCTCCGCGTTTTAATCCCTTTCGCGTTGTACCGCGCTGATTGAAATCACCCACGAGCACTTTTGCACGCCAGCTTGTATCGTGTACAAGCAACCTCGCACCGGCACCCTTCCAAACCGCAGTGCGCTTTTTTTCATTTATTTTTCAAAACGAAAACACTCTCGGGGCAAAAATGTTCATACGCGAAGCTCACTCCATCAATATTTTTCATGCAATGCATAAATTACGATTTTCCATTTGGACACACGCTTAGTTCTCTCGGCATTGATTCGCTCGCACGCTTCCAATCAAATGCGAGTGCTCACCTCCTAATCGGTCGGACTCTTTCGTTCTGGCTTTCTATAAAATTTCATATTTTCGGACCAAAATTTGCTCCTCAATGGAATATACGAACGCGCTATTTCGCCATGCGCTATTTCGGATCGCGTAGTCCGCTGCTTTCGTAAATTATCGTGATTACCGCGCTGCCTTTTCAAAACTGACGTTCCCGGGGGCTATTCATTCATATGGATTTTTCTATCTAATGTTTCTACGCGATCTAAACGTTCTCATCAATTAGTGGAAATTTGACGCGCGTGTTACAATTCTCGGCGTTAACGGAACAGCGGCGTAATCAGAGGATTATTATTGCCGATTGATGTACCTCGATGCGGTAGCCCTGGGGCTGGATTCAGAAAAATTGGGCTCGATTTGAACGCTCGTTTACGAACGAAATTGTCGAGACTCGACAAAACTATTTTTTTTTCTCAAAATACCGAGAGTGAGCGATCAACGTTACTTTTGAAATGTCGAGTATTAAATTCACATTCAAATATTCAGGATAAAATGTATTTCGAAGGTTGGGAATTTGCGAAAATTCAATTTATAGGATGCCACCGATCCTCAAAAATTGCTCAAGTGCCTGAGGGATCTGCCAATCGAATCGCTGCTTTCGGCGCCGGTGAAGGGCCTCGCGTTTGCACCAGCCTTCGGTCCAAGCATCGACGGGGTCGTCATCGACGCCGGTGATCCGGACAACAGCGACTTTACGCTTCAAATCGACACGATCAATACGCTCAACAGTCTTCTCATGAGGAAGTCCGTCGTAGCCAAATTATCGAGGTAAAATCCACTTTATTTACTTTATTTATGGAACATAGAAAAGAAACTTTTTGTAAAAGCCTTTTGTGGCGCTGAAAAAAATGTTTTAACTTTCAAAAACATACGAGAACTTCGTTATTTGTTTTTTTTTTTGCAAAATGTTGCGGATACGAGACCTAAAGAAAGGTTTTTTCCGATACCCGGAATTGCCATCGACTTCTCGTTTTGCATGAGCGAGCAACGTGAACCCTAAAACGTACCTTTGCAACTTTCTCCCTTGGGTTCCTGGGGATTCGTATTTCCGGAAGCTCATACCGAGTAAAATTGGAATTTCAGTATGGCAACCCCTTCAATAATATTCGTAGCGATCGATCGAACGATATTCTTACTTTGGAAATCAATTGAGAATCAAATTGGAGAGCTTATTTATGAAAGGATCTTTGGAAGCTGGAACGAAAATTTATGAACGCTTGAAAAAACATTTTCACGTCCGAAAATTCCTTGAAGAATCAGAATCCCAACAGAAACGTCGAATTTTCGAATTTCAACGATGAACAATAAAGCCAACAGATTTTAAAAAAGGCAACAGATTTTTCGAGAAAAAAAACAGAAAGAAGGCTAACTCTGACGATGTTTGTAGAAGAATAGATACATGGAAAAAGGGAACTGGAGCGAACATGAAACTGCTGGGGAGGATCGAGCAGGCATGGTTTTCCAGCTGTGCAGTTACCATTCGAATGTGTGTCTAAGAGTCCGCCGTTGTTCGTAACAAGCAGTACAGGAACGAGAGAGTATCCAAAAACTTTGTATTTTCCAGAAAAGCTCTCTATTTGCCTCCTTCTCTCTCTCTCTCTCTCTTTCTCCTCTCTCCTTGCTTGTCTGTTGTTGGAGTTTCTGAATTGTAACCGGGCGAATAGTTAGAACAAGACGAGACATACACCGGATGAGAATGCGCGTTCTCATAAAAGTTAATAAGCTCCCATTACTGGTAGGAAAATGTCTCTCGTATGGTAAAGCGGAAGTAAAATTAGCCGCAAGTTCTCCCTTGGCCACTGCGGAGAATTCGAATATTCTGCACTGTGCGCATATACTGCACGGTTAATGGGCTTGGAGGGTCGAAGGGGAGGGAAAAAGCGAAGGAGGAATGGCGGTAAGGGGGGTGGGGGGGGGGGGGGGGGGGGGGGGTAAGAAGGAAGGATTTTTCCCAGCAACCAGCACAAAATCCTTCGAAAAAATGTTCCGATTCTCTGCTGCGCATACGCGGACAAAGCAGGCGATCTCTTCATTATATTTTCTTCATCTCTCAGCAACCCCCGGCGATGTCATTGCGCAAAGTGATTTTTGAAAAGGAGTAATCCCGACGTAAACGCAAAGCCTTTTTTTAGCGAGCATTAAAAATGTATATTACTTCAAACCTATTTCACGCAATGGTAGAAACGTGGCGTTGAATAGCTAAAACCAAAAGGAGAAGGGCTATCTCGTTATGCTGGTAAACGAGGCGTACTAACTAACCGCAAGGGTTTTCTTGGGTAAACCACGAGACTACCTCACTTCTATATATTCAGCACACGCTTTTCTGCCCTGCTTATTTCTCCTTCTCGATCCCCCCCCCCCCCGCCCCTGCGCACTCCATGCTCTCCTCTGAATTATACTTTGATTATTTTGTCATTAATCGTGCAATTATGGATCGAGTAATTCACCGGAAATTTCGGACGCTCCGGCAATTGAGGCAATATTAAATCTGATTTTGCGTGATTTTATGTGAACTTGAATTCAACGAAATTAATGATTAAAACCCGCGCAAAAATCAGCTGGTTTAGCCGACATTTTTACTCTCATTTTCCTCTAACGTGCACTTACTTTAATAAATAATAATAATAATTGTTTATTAAAGGCTTTCTTGCCTTTTAGGCTTCAGAATATTTTACACCTTCTTATCTTCTCCCACGTACTTTATACAACGGTTGAAAATCAGTAACAAAAAAATTTTCAATAACAAAATAAAAAATAAAAATATTTTTATAATTAATTTTAACAATAAATGAGTGACCCCTTAACATTAAATTCTCAGAAACTTTCAAGATATTTAAATATGATGATTTTTCGAATCGATGGGGTGTGAGATTCAATATTGATTCGATGATAAAAAGGAGTCGATGCGAATGCGCCTCAAAAATGTGTACTCGAGTTCGTTTAACGCCGCGCGACTTTCACGTGTTAGTACAGCGCCGTACGAAGTCGGGGAATGTTTAATTATGCGGTGAAACGTGGGGCAAAATTATTTGTAATTAACGCACCGAGTTTCACCCTCGAAACATACGCGCGCTATAAACACAAATATACACTGATGAGTTATGTTTCGGGTAGACCTACCAGAGCTCGCGAATTAATTCGTCGCGCTCCAACTTTCGAAATTATATGATTGTGAATAATGCTGTTCTCCGATTCGCTTCGTCCCGTATTAAACGATTTTACTGGCGGTGAATAAATTTTTAATCACAAATTCGAAATTTAATATGAAAATTTGATCGTTGCACGTTTTACGAAGACAATTTCGCTTCTCAAAGGCAGCATTTTTTTCTATATTTTTATAAAGCTTTGACAAAATATAAAAACTACCGGCTCTGATATAATTACGAAACGTATGCAGAAATATTTCACTGCGAAGAATTCCAGGCATTTTTGAGCTCCATTTCATTCGTGAAACTGAAGTTAATACGAGGAATATGCTCGAGAGCACATTTTTTTGTTTTGTAATATTCCATAATTCATTGAAATTCACGCGGGTAAAGGTCGAACGGGCACGCTCCCCAAATCCACGTGCATATTACTAAAAATCACAAGCGTGTTTTCAACTCGGAAGTCAACGGCTCGAACGCGTGCTACTAGCAATTGCCGTACTTTGTAAATCGTAATCGTGCCACGCGAATTATTTGCCATCGAATCGAGAGAGAACGTAATCGACTGCAGCCCACCTCTCATTACCGCAATCCGGTTTAATGCCCCGTGTATCGCTACCGCTGTCGCTACATTCCCACAGCAATTGTATTTGAACTGTCACGAAGGTGGACGTGATACTCGTACCAGTTCCGTTCGTGCTCAAAAGTCCCTTGAAAAACTTTTCAATGAAAAAAATTACAAGTTTGATCGAACAAGTTTCTTTGGAGTTCCCTGCACTTTCGTAGCAGTGATTGCCGTTGATAATAAGCAGTAAAAATCACAAAAAAACGAATTTAATCATCAAAACCAAAATTAGCATCAAGTCGACGTTCCCGTATCTTTCCTCCCTCCCTCGCCATCCCAAGAAATAACCGCGGCATCGCCGACTCACTAAAAATCGCTCGAATAAGTGGCACCGTTTACTCGACTAGTTTTCCAACGAACCAACCGGGATTTTCAAACAATTTTTTTCCAGATACGATCTCATGGTAGGGGTGGTACGATCCGAAGCGTACTTCACCCTCACAGCGGAGGATGCGCAGTACGGTATCGAGGCCGACAGAAGAACGAAAATTCTTCGAGAGTTCGTGCGGAACACGTACACTTATCACCAGCCTGAGATACTCGCGACAATCATAAACGAGTACACGGACTGGGAGAAGGCAGTCCAGCATCCGGTGAACATCAGGTATGCATCGATCCTCGAGTTTTCATTTCGATTTTTTAAATTACGATGTACTTTTGAGACTAGTTCAAAAATTGTGGATCATGAGAAAAAAATGGTAATCGGAATACGACGAAGAACAGGAAAGTCACGAAACTGAACTCCCGGGGGAAACGATCGAGTGTGCAGGAGCATCAAATCGTGAATTACAAATTTATGAGAATTTTGGATGTGTGTACGATATTGTAATTATGTACATTTTCGTATTTTTTTAATTACAAATTTATGAGAATTTTGGATGTGTGTACGATTTTGTAATTGTACATTTTGGCACTTATGAGTAGCACATATTTTGATGATTCTCTAATCGACTCTGTAGCCGTGACTCGACGATGCACAATAAGTTCTGTAGAAGCAGCATCGGAATTCAATAGAGGTTGAAGGCAAACTTTAAAAGTTGGTGATGTTTCCACATTGCTTTCACCTTTCCAACCTCCTTTTCCGCGGTACACACGAGCACATTGAAACGTATAGATTTTTTCTTTCATATTCCCTCCTCTCTCGCTCTCAATATCGAGTGTGGGATTCATCGATTTTCCATTTTATTAGCTAAAAGGATTTCGATGAGATTGGAAAGAGACGGGAGGATGTGCTGCTTCCGTAGAGCAGCTTTTTAACCGGATGAATGAGAAAGTTTTTATCTCCATCAGCCCTTCGGTTCCTTTTTCTTGTTTTCATTTCTTCAATTTGATAAAAAAATACGAAAAAATCGCTCTTCTTTCAGGGACGAAACCCTTGAGGCACTGGGTGATGCGAACACGGTCGCACCGGCCACGAGAACGGTCGATCTCCACAGCCAATCGCACAGGAATTCTTATCTCTACGTGTTCGATTATCAGACGAAATTCGGCGATTATCCTCAGGTAAGCTCAGTCCCGTTGTTCTCTCAATTTTCGTTCTATTTTAGAGATTTTTCGCCTGGATATGAATTCTCTGTGAAATGATATTGCAAACTTTCAACGAATGCTTATTTTTGCTGAATTTTTGGAGCTGTTCCCTTAAGATTCGAGGGGGTTGAAAGACTGTATCGAGTTCCTACTCATTCGGTTCGAACATCCTTTGTTTTTGCTCCTTTCTTTCGCATTTACGTTTTATTTTCATTTCAACGACTTTGCAACTCCCTAAATAATAGCGAAACGAAGAAATTTTTTCTCATTGAAGAAACTTCGTTTCTGCACGAACATTATTACTGAATCACAACCAATTTTCGTGTTATAGCGAATTTATTGAAAATTTTCACCCCGTGAGGATTTTTAAGATACAAAAACCCGAAGAAATTCAGTCTACGAAGATAAAAATAGCATTTTACTTTATTGGTAATCGAATAACTCGGGGTAGAAATTTCTGCGTCTTCTTTGGCGCAATTTGCATCCCGTATTTTCTCGGGCTCGACGCGCCCCTGGCGCTGCTCTCCTTCTCGTTCTCTATCTTATTTTTTTTACACTCGTTTTTCGCTACAGCAAATTTTCACCCCTTCATTCCCTTTCTCAGGCTCGTGCATCTCGTGCGCGCGATATCCCAGCGCCTAATTTTCCACTTCCTGTTCACGCACATTCACGTGCATTCATACACAGAAAGCCATATTTATTTTTATTTATCTACTATCTTGCAAAAGGTAAATTCGCAGGGGAACTTGTGTCGGAGCGCAATATTCTCGATTGTGCACCGAGGCGAATTACTACGGAAGCAAATACACGCCGCGCGGCGTACTGATGTGTACTCATTCCTCATACGCTATCTGATGTGCGAAATGTAACGTGATATATTTAGTTTTAAATGCAACGGAGAGAAAAAATATGCCGAGGGTTTTTCGTCCCTTCGAAATATTTGTATCAATAACAAGCAGAACAAACTTTACGTAAAACGCGTTTTTTCATGAGGGCTAATTGTTGAACGAAAAATGGAAAATTAAGTGTTACGTTGAAGGACTTTATTGGCAGAAATGTTTTTCGATATGGAATAATATTGAAAGAGCGTTCGAAATTTTTTTAACTCTGGGGCTCCACTGATTTATTGATGATTGAAAAACGTATCAAACATCCGGTTGGTCTTTTTTTTTGCGAGTATACAAAAAATTTGAGTTTTACAAAATCGATAAAAATTGTTGACTTAATATCTTGGTTTTGATTTCGATGTGGATTGCGATCGGTTTATTCGCTCGTAAAACTCATTTCTGTAAACGCCGTTCGGGAATTGAATTCTCGGTGAAAAATTGTAACGAAAATAAATAAAATAGTGGCTTGGACGAAATGACATTGAAACGAACCTCGCGGATATATTTCTCAATCAGCGACGAAGCAATGCGTCGATTAAGTAATCCGATGAAAGCACGGTGTCGAGTGATAAATTGAAAAAAGGGAAGTTTCGAAAAATAAGAAAACGAAGGAATTTTATATCCGCGTTATTTTCCCGCATTTTCATTTCGTTGTCGGAACGAGGGTTGGAATCTAAATACGATGCCACATAAATATCTGGGTCAATCGCGTTGGGCTCGTCCCAGAAATATTTTCTAGCGTGAAATAGCGTGGGTGAGCGTGTAGAAAATAGTTGTTCGTTTTTTATATTTTTTTTCTTGATTTCTCGAGTGGAAAACATGTCTGAAGGTTTTACAGGGATGCTGCACTTCCCGACCCTCCGCCCGCCTCACGTTTTTTATCTCCGTTTCTCCGTGCCTCTCTCTTTCGCTTACTCTATCAAGTAAAAAACTCCTGCTTTCGGTCTGACCTTGTTCCCCGGCCTATCCGCCCTCCGGTTCCTCTGAGTGCAGAGAAAAGGGAGTCGTGAGGCATATCGTGAAAAAGCTGCAGGCTGAATCAACGCAATTGTGTGAATTTTCTCATACCCCCAAACCTCGTTTTCTCGTAAAATATTAATCCCGAAGTCAATCATTAAATCCCAACATCCGAGTCGTTTTACCCCCCTAAACAGTCAAATTATTCCTGAAAAAAATGCAGGAAAACCGCAGCCAATTTGAAGCTCTGGATTGTCGTAACCACGGAGATAATTTCCAAGACATTCCATGACCATTAGAGCAGGCAGCGAACGATCAAAATTAAAACGCTCCCCAGCTCGAGCACGTCTCGTTAACCCTCATTTGAGTGAAGTATAAAACCCTTGTTGCAATCGCACAATGGCTTGGCACTTAAATGCAGCATGCTTCGAGTCCCGGGAGCAGTCTCTGCATGTGAACATGGAAGAGAATCTTGATCACTCCCTCAGGTAGAGCGGTCTCGCAGTGGTTACGGTCATTGTTGGCCGTTCAAATCACGAGTTACGTTCTACCAGCACTGTTTAAACTGCGTAACAGCTCTCAGTAACTTATACGAGTGCACTGAATGTAAGTGGCTCAACGATCTTACTGTGTCAAACCCTCGGAACGACGCCACTCTTTTTCAACGAATGGATTGAACAATCATAGCCTTTGTGCTGCTGAAAATGTTTGCTAACTGGAAACCGAAATTTTCGGAGCTTCTGCGCAACTGTTGAAACAAATTCCTTTTGGTTTAAGGAAGTTTATGATTTTTTTGAGGCAATAGGAAATAGGAAATAGGAATTCAGTGATTGTTGAGGCGAAAAAAATTATGATCATTGATCCGGAGCAAGACTGATCTCACGTGAGGAGAACATTTTCACGAGACTCGTGTGAAACGATGATCCGGGTCTTGCTCACATTTGAGAGTTGGATAATTCATTGAGGAAATATAACTGCGGAGTTGAGGTAATCGAATGGTGCTTTTCACATTGTGACAATCTTCACTGTCAACACCAATCGATGATATCGATTTAAAGAATGAAGCATTTATCAAACAAGTTTCTTTATTTTATGAGATGCATAATTTTTTCTGTCCCTTTTCCACTCTTTTGTCATCAGTTATTTTTCACATTGTTTTTTCTATGCACCAGCTAATTCTCGCTGAAAAATTGTGTTCCTTTTTGCACAGAGACAAGGCTGCATCCATGGCGAAGAATTACCTTATCTCTTCGGAGCCCCGTTGGTCGGTGGTCTCTCTCACTGGCCGAAAAATTACACAAAATCCGAAATAGCCCTGTCGGAAAGTGTCATATTGTATTTTACTAATTTCGCGAGAACCGGGTAAGAAAATTGTGGGAACGCGATCATCCCTCGAAGGTAATCGTCGCAACTCTTGGTGAGTGCTCTTTCGTTTGAATTCCAGGAACCCCAACGAGGGCACGCCCGATCCAGGACCACCGGGACCTCGCCCCGATCGCACGAAACTCAAGAACGTCGCGTGGACGGCTTATGAAGAGAAGCACAAGAACTATTTAATTATAGGTGAAGAAATTAATGCTCGAACTTGTTGGTTCGTTTATTCAAATGTTTTTGGCTTCATTACCAGTGTAACGCGTTGTTTTTAAGTTTTTACAAAATCTTTTGTTTCTGTGCAACCAAAAATAATGTTAGTTTTATTCACATTTTTTGATTTTTATTCGCTTCTTCATACATTTTTTCCCATTTAAACATCTATTGAAGTTTCAACGCTCACGCGACGTCCAATTTTTCTTCTCGCCACGTTCGAACGAATTGGAAGAAATGAACGTGGCAATGGGAGTCGTGAAAGTGAGAATTTTTCCCCGTTCGTTCGAGAGATTTCTCTCACGCTCTAATACTTCTTTTCGTTGAGTTTTTGAAGTTGAATAGACTTTTTTCTCTCCTCCCTCCCCTTGCACCCGAATCGGAGCTGGAAACTTCTTTGTGATGAAATCTCCGAAACTTTATTTGAATCGACGTATCGTTTCGTATTTAATCCCATCACGATAATTAACCAATTTGTGTAATCATCCTTCCTCCCGTTGCGCAGATACGAAATCGAAGCTCAAGAGCCATTACAGAGCTCACCGACTTTCCTTCTGGCTCAATCTCGTGCCAGACCTTCATAAACCCGGCTCCGACGATGTACCCAGATCTCATCACCTCCTCGACGCAGAACAGGTGAACGCTTCGTTTCATTTAGAAATTTTACGCTGTAAGATGAAAATGAATTTTTTAGAGCGTGACATCGAGCATTACATCGAAAAATTGGGAACCCACAATTAGAAATCGACGTTCTCATATATATTCGACGTCGCACATTCTGCGATTTGAAATGAGCGGAAAAAATAATTCTGAATCGATCGTAGATACTGACATCGTCGGAGAAAAACGGAAATGTATTTTCGAAAATGAATTTTTGGTAAATTCTCCAAATTTTCGATCGAAATAAATCGAATCCCTGAATTTCGAGGATTTGAATTTTCTAGTTTTCAAAAAGTCCAATCCTGAATATAAAAAAATGCAAAGTTTGCTGTATTTTCGATAAAAATTCCGACAAAAAGTATCTGAAAGAAGATTTTTTGGAGTTTGCTCGCGAAAATTAGTACTGAAACATAAATTAGGAATGAATTTGGTACTTTCCATTCATCAACTTTCCTCTCTAAAATTCCAGGCTCGTTCGATGGAGATTTGAGTTGAAAGCTTATTCTCGCGATTGAACGATAATTTAAAAAAATGTCTAATATCGATTATAAGTTGAGCGAGCGTCATTAAATTTGCTGATTTCCAATACCGCCAGGTGCCACCGCGGTTCATTCAAAGGGTGCCGACGACGGGGAGATCGACGACACCGGAAATGACGACGGAGCGAGTGCGTAATGTATCGACGGCGCTGCCGAGTGAATCGTCGTTCGAGGAGACGACGAGTCAGCCGGAGGACGGTTTCGCGGCTTATTCGACGGCGTTGAGTGTGACGATAGCGATCGGCTGTAGTTTATTGATTCTCAACGTTTTGATATTCGCGGGTGTTTATTATCAGCGTGACAAGCATCACTGCCCGAAGAAGCGTCAGGAGAACGGTCAAATGCCGAACAACATTTGTGGGGAGCTCGAGACGAAAACGTCGGCGGAACGTCACCACATTCAGCACATACCACCGCCCGACTTCGCCGACTTGCAGAACAACAGTTGCCACGTGCCAATGCCACCACCGCCACCGAAGAACACAAAACCGATGAAGTCTGGCCAACAGAATTTGATAATGAGTCCGAATCAGTTGCAGCAAGAGTCAATGCCGATGTCGGACATCGGTCACAATCTACAACAAATAATGGAGGAATTGAGAGTCTGACTTTAGGAGAACGGCTCTTCTTAGAGCTGGACAAATTTATCAATTAGGAGTAACCTACGGTGGTTTTTAATTAGGTGTGACCCAGTGATTCGAATTTTCAAGACCAATCGAAAACAACCCGAAAGAACAAATAATTATAAATTCAACAAGTCATCGTGCACTTTGACCTCGAAATATCAAAATGCGTTGAATCGTTGTAGATTTTTGAAGAGCAGGGCCCACTGAAAAAGAGACTTTAGTGGCGGTTTAACGCATTAATAAAATCATGTAAGAAGAACAATTCGGTGAGTGAATATATCGAGACGTTGCGACGAAAGGAAATATCCGCGAGCGAATTTCTCTTTTATAGTGTATGAGAGGCTCATTTCGAATGTCGAGTGTTCCTCGATGCTTTACGTCCTGTGACTATTTTTTTTCATCATTCGAACGATGCGAGAGCTATTTTTCGTCAAGAGTAAAACGACGTTACGTTAACTGAGAAAAAAAACACTTTCAATTGCATGTACTGATAGAATTTCATTAAAAACGACAACAAAAATTCACGATTCGAGAGTTTTTAGAGGAATAATCGTGTCATTTTTAAGCACTGAACGTGCCATAGCTCAAAAATCACGAGCCCAAACACAGCGGTAATAACGGTAAAAACACATTTCAACATTGGCCATCGTGCTCGGAGCGTTGTGTATGTCAAAACGAACAAAACAAAATAAAACTAAATGAGCCAAAAAATAATATTGATACGTGCACGAAAATCGATACTGCCAAAAATAGTTTTTCAATGCAAAGATCCAGTTTTACGATCTTTACTTGTTTTTTTATTTTGTTTTGTTTTTTTTTTTTTTTTTTAATTCTTTTTTTCATATTTCTTTCTCGTTTTTCACTGGCACGAGCAAAGTTCTACAATTGACTTGCAATTTTGAGATTGGTTCTAGAAAAGAATTTCAATCCGATTCACCAAAATTGGATCGTCGTATAGAGCGAAGTACTTTGTAAATATATTTAATAAATGAAAACAAAAAAACAAAAATAAAAACAAAAAAGTAAAAATAAAACAAAAATGTTTGAAGAAAAAAAAATGAAAACGGATATTGATACGTTGATTGGAAGCTCAGCTGATCTATCGATCATGCTGCAGAAGCACGAAAAGAGTCGATCCTGAATGTGAAAAAGTGGAAAGTAGGTCCGAAAAATCCAATGTAATATAAATATAAAAGAATGAAAAATATGAGACTGGAATGTTTAGAGAGCGAGATGAAAATGATGATGAGAAGAAGAAAAAAGAAAATATTAAATCAGAAAATCAACACGTACAGGGCGCAATTTTAAATTTGTATATAATTGATATTACAATAAAGTACGTAAACGATAACTATCAATGAACGTCGAAAAAAAAATTGTTCATTTTTCAACACTTCCAATGCGTTCCAACATTTTTTAAATTCCTCATCACAACGTTCAAGAAAGTAAAGATAAGGAAAGGTAAGTTGACGTCAAACCTTCAAAAGTGTTAGTGACAATTTCAAAATTTTAACGCCAATTCCATCGAGGATTATCGACTTTTTTGTTCCTTATCGATAAACACCATTCATAAGAAAAAGAGTCATCCGATGTTTATTACGAATCATCGAAAATTGTACTTTTTCTAAAAAAAAAAAAAAAAAACGGATTTTTGATAGACTCTAAACCATTGCTGCAAATTTTTCCAGAATATTCGCTCTGCAGATTTTGTCGAAAAAAAAATCCCGTAATTTCTATACCGAATTCAAACTAAATGAAGTTTTTTTATTCGCCACTCCTAATTCGAATCACACGCTCCCGTTCGTAATGAGCGACCCGCGAGACCCACGGATCCATAATTTCGAGTAAATCGTACACGAAGAAAAAAAGTACGACAGAAAGGAGCGAAGGAGCAGGGGCGGGGGGAAGAATTGGATTTTTTAAATCGTCCCAGATAATCGTCATCAATATCTACTTTATTGTATCCTATACAGATACGTTTTCATTGCGGTTTGCGTCACAAAAAGTACGGCGTTGCGTGTTACACGTAGAAATCGATGAAAGTGTAAGCCATCATTAAAAAAAAAAAGAAAAAGTAGAATGAAAAGGAAAAAGAAAGAGAAAACCAATAAGGCATTACTCGTGAAAACAAACGTTTCATCTCGTAGATAATCATTTTTTTTCTCGTATTCTTGATACTGTGATTCGTTTGTTTTTCTTTTTTTTTCATATTTTTTTTTTACATTTCTATCTTTTTTATTATTTCATTTCAAGCTCCACTATTTCAGTAGTAAAATGGTAGGTCGAGCGCACATTGGTAACGACGAATGAAGAAATTTTCAATGAAAAAAAAAAAAAAAAACAACAACAACAACATTTCGTTTGCCAGTCTTTCAAACTGAATAAACACATTTAACGATATACAGAAACGAAAAACTTTTTCGAAATTCCCCTCCGCTTCAACCACGACCATTTACTTTTCACACTTTTCTTCGTACCAACGACAAGGCCAATCGTTTTTCTCCTTTTTCTCTCTCTCCCTCCCTCTCTTTCTCTTCGTCGTTCGTTCGTAATTGCATACGTAGCTTATTCCTGACCTACATACGACGCTTATCACAATAAAAAAATCAAACGATCATGCTATCACAAGTACTTGGCTGAAGCAAACAATTTTCAGTTGACGATGACAATTTCCACATGAATATTCGTAAAGGTTAACTGCACCACTGATATTTACATACATTCGTAAATTGCTTTATTCCAAATATTGTTATTTGACAGATCAAATCAAAACCTTCATTCAATATTTGAAAAAATTGTAAACGTACATAAATATTGCGTATACGTTTACAAATATTTATGTAAATATCCATCGTTGTGTCACTCTGTCTTTCAAAAAATTCAAGCCAATGAAAAATCTTCATTAATGTACAATGGTCTCGTGAGAATCCACTTATATCTTAGCTGTTTTCAAAGAGATTTCATCTGCTTCTGCACATGCGAATAAACGACAATTGAATGATGAATTTGTAGCGTAATCAACATCATCTACATATATTTATACGCATATATCACGGAAGCTATCGATAAATAAAATAATTCATCAACTTTGCACTAAATGCAAAATCTATTTTATTGTTATTTTCGCCATCTACGAAAAAACGATATGATACGATCAAGCAATGAGTTTTTTTCCCACTAATTCTTTTTATTTTTATTATTTTTTTTAATTGCATTATAATCATAACAATAATATCGTTTTCCGTTAGACGTTGACGATAAAAAAGAGCCTAGTCTCGATATATTACGGTTGTTTCGCTCGGTAAAAATGCAGAAAACCAGTCTTTGTTTTTTCTTTATTTTTTCATCTTCATTATTATTTTATTTTCGTTTTTTTTTTTTTTTTTTATCATCGCCACGAATTAGACGATCAATGGAAAAAGAAAACCAATATTCCTACGAGGTTTCGCACTTTGGAGGCAGAATAAGATTCGGAATTCGGTGATGATGAAATAAATATAAAAGTTAATTGAACGAAACGTTTGGCCAAAGAAATCGAGGGAAAAAAGTAACATTTCGGTATTGCTGGCTTATCCATTTTTTTTTGTTACTACAACAAACGTTTCTTTTTTTGCAATCATTTATTTGAATAATTAGGGCACTAGAAAGACAGTTTAGCTTAGAAATAGTGCTGGATTCTGCTGGGGTAAGCACGTTGGTGTTCGTTTTTTTTTTTTTTTAATTTTTTTTTTATTCTTTTTTTCTCAGTTTTTTTTCTCAATAGTAAAAAGCCTCGTCACGCGGTGACACAAAATGCGAGCTTCGGTGATAATGATAAAGTAAGATAAATGATGAAATATCGTTTTTTTATGTTTCTCATTGTTAAACCGATATTTCGAATATTTTCGTTTTTGCCCAGTATTCGTTTCTAGAATTGTGAAAAATTGGCCCCTCCCTCTCTCTCTCCCTCTCTCTCGGAGCAATTTTTTTTTTTTTAGTTTTCTCTTGTGTTCCGAATTCGAATTTGTCTCAGGACTTTCGCAGTTTCCGTTGCTATCACGCGTGCTTCGGGCCAATTTATTTACTCGTTTTCACCCTTTACATCAATTTATTCGCAGTGTTTTTAGATTAAAATCATTTTATCCCTTCACCTCCGTCCTCTCTTCTCTTTTCCCACAATAATTCTATCACTAATTAGGTACTGGCGTGATGAAATTACGAAAAACATTCAGTCTCTTTGATTAAACGTAACAAATTTTCTTCATTGTTTTGTTTTCTCTTTCTTTTATCCTTTTTTTTAATTTTCATTTCAATCGCCAGGCTTCGAGTTATCAATTTAATTAAAGAGTCGGAAAGCCTGTTTGATTACAATAAGCTTACGATTATCAACAGGCGTACCCTCACCCAGACCCACGCACATGGAAAGTCCAATGCACACAGCCTACTTATTTTTCAGCAATGTACGTCGAAATCGTAACGTTCGTGTGTGCATTTACCGATCATTATTTTGTCCATTCCAACTAGCCTTCTTGCTTTTTCAAACTGTTTCATTCCACGAAGAAACAAACGATTCAGCTCAGTTTTTTCCGGTGTGCGTTTTCAGAGCGTTTTCACGTTTCTGTGCTCTTTTCTCGTCAGTTAAATTCTCCATCCTTCCTACCCTTTTTCTTCTATTTTTCCACGCAGGTATAATTGCTAACGACGTGTCAAAGATTTTTCGTATCGGTAACGATAGAGCGAGAGAGAGGGGGAGAGAGAAAGAGAGAGCGAGAAAGAGAGAATAAAGATTTAGAACACAAAAGCGTGTGAACGACCTTGCGGTGAAAGGTTGTACTAAAACGGCAGAGGGCGCCACTCTCGTCACGACGATAAATTTCATCGATTTTTTTTCGTGTCTCAATCATTTCGATCAGCTTCCATTCACAATTTCTTTTTCCGGGATTCAAATATTTCCCTCTCGCCCGCTGATCCAATTACAATTGATTTGAAAAAATATAGAGTCATAACGAACATTGAGAACTTGTTGCATTCACCGGTCGTACTTGCAATGAAAAATCTACACCAAATGTGAAAAAACGTCGAACCAAAGTTCCCTAAAATTTTGTGCTCATCAATCAACTCTCTTTTATTTCATTGTTCATTCGATTATCCATTTCTATCGAGCTCATCATTCACGAGGCAATCTGCATTGGGATGAAAAAGTTCGCCTCGAATAAACGAATCTTTTCGATACCTTCGGGCCATTTTATCACATTTTGATATTACAACGTTTTTTTTTTAATGTGAGAATATCAAACTTCTGTGGAAAATCGAAACAAACAGATCGTGTACTTTCGTACAATTACTCTTTTTTTTCGAATGGAATATTTTTTTCAATTTATCGATCGAATTGGACAATTAACAATTTAACGAATGAAACAATTTAATAAAGCAAATTGCGAGTCTTCAAAATATTCCACAACAAACTTACATCTTAAATATCAAAGATCACACTCCATTGGATACCAAATTCAGATTTTCTGCTCAATAAAAAATAAATAAACGAAGGAAACATTGAACTGAACGATTATTGTATCGATTTTAGATTTGCGCTCCATCGTTCCAATTCGCATATATTTTTCTAGTGAAAAGTCGAAAAATTCATGGTAATTCGTAAATTTGAATGATCTAGCGCTGGTTTCGCTGCAAAAACGTTACAAGCAAACATTTTTCTTGTTTTTATCGTTCCGTTAAATTTTCTACAACGAAGCCTCTCTTCCCCTCACCGTGCTCCTTTTTCCATATCACTCATTCCTTAACACTTGCGACCAATTCGCCAAGAGATTACTCTTATTTTTGTTTCTCTCAATAAAATCGCATGATTCTTATGAATAATGTTTCGAAGTGACGAAAGGGCTTACGATGCAAAACACACGTCAGAAGAAAGCCAGCACGAAATAGTGCGCCACGATTTAGTAGTTCGTTTTCGAATTTTCTTGTTTTCTCTCTCGCTATTTTCATTCGTTTTCGATCTTTTTCTTTTCGTTTTGTCATTTCGCGCTTTTCTATCTTCTTTTCTCGCGAGCCAAGGGCACCCTAGCAAATGCAGCCACTTTCCCCTTCCGATTCCGATCCGTTCTGCATTGGAGATTGATTCTGCAAATCCACAGCTGCTTTCGTTTGTTAAGGTTGTCAATTTTTTGTTCTGGTTTTTCGGTTTTCGTATCGTTAATTCGTCGTTACAATTGTTCAGAGGGTTTTTCAAACTATCAAACGCTCAAACGCTCCTCGGGGCAGAGATCTACTTCCACTATCAAGAATTATTGATGAATCGATTATAGATGCGTTTATACTATTTTTATAAAGCCTGGTACAAAGAACTTTGAAGTACAAATTTATTCAAACATTTGCTCCCAACGACAGTGGTGAAATTCATTTTTTTTATTGTTCATTTTATTGTATTTTATAGTTTTTTTTAAGTATTTTTAAATTATTTTTTCGCGAATTTTTCGCTCGGACGATTAATAATTCGGCAATACTTGCACGGAAAGCGTGAAAGTTGTTAAAAACTAAACGTTAGGACGGAACGTGGCGAAGCCTATTTTTGAAACTCGTGGGCGTATTCGTATTTTACTCATTCATCATTTTTCAACCGATGAGAATGTTTGATGATTTTTTTTGTTTAATTGATGAAAATATCATGTTATTTTCACATTTTTTGGTCTGAATCTTTGCGAGAAAACAATCATTTTGATGAAAATGGCTCATTTTCGATTTTTCTCTTCTCACTTATTGTTCTTCTTGTTTACAATAATCGAGTGTCGTGTGCATTTGTGTTTGCATGTTTGTGTGGATGGAATGGCAAGAAATCATGGTCAACTAAAAGAAAAGCTAAACAAAAACTTCTCAATACCTGCTCCCGAATTTTGATTTTTAATAAAAATTAAATGTTTACATTAATAACAAAAAAAGCGACATGAATGATTTACTCACTATAACTTAGCTCTTCCCCAATCTTTTTTCCCTCAATCGTTTTCTCCGAATTCGAATTATTTACAATTTAGATTGAGCAGATTTTTTTCAAGTCGTTTTATTTTTAGTTGCTCTTTTCTCTAATTTGATTCTCTCTCGGGGAAAAAAGATAAATTATAATCCAACAAACGCGTTCGCAGTAAGAATACCTCGCATTCATATAAAATTCAACTGCTTTCCACGATTTATCAAATACCTTTATTTTTTGTAACCGAATTATTACGTCAAAAAGTGATTGAAAATTGATCAGAAAATAAAAAAATCGTTCTATTGCACAATTATTTAGAGATTTCAGTTTTTCTCATTGGATTGAGATACGGGAGTTTCTGGTTTTCTTTTGTTTGAAAAAATAAATTAGGAATGAACAACAATATTTTTTAAATGACAGAAAAAGTTTCGATTCACAAGCTGAATCAGTAACGATTCGATTATTTACTGAACGTGAATATAATTGGAGCTCGTTTCGTCTTTGATCATTGAATACGATAATTGCATTCGTGTTTTTCGAGATCTCAAGTTCGTTAGTGGTGTACAGAATGTAAAGAGAAAAAAAAAACAAACAAATTTTCTCTCGTTCGATTCGTTTCGATTTTTTTTCTCCTACTACTTCCTTAACTCCGTTCTCTTTGCTCACAAACACCTATAACTACAACTTAAATCTGTAAATCAATGCAATTAACAGTGTATGCTCCCTCCTTATTGCTATTTATTGTACTTGAGTCAAAGTCTGAGCTTCGCTTTCATTCTCAACACTCCTGTTCCTCATCCCTTCTCTATACTTTTGTTTTCTTTTCATTCCCCCGTTGCGTGTGGGGATTCAGTAGGAAACTTTCGTGAAGAAGCAGACCAAGTGACTGCGTTTGACGCGACGATTGATATATATAAATATATAAGTTGCATGTTTTTGTTTTTTTTCTTTTCGTTCAATTCTTGGGTTTCAGGCTTTTAAAAATATTTTCATGTCACGAGAAAAGTGAAACTTTATCAGTACGTTTTAAAAATATATTCATGGAATGGTGATCACGAATGAATGATGTTTTTTAACGACATTGAGATCGGAGAATTGAGAAAATGTTTCATTTTTCCTTTTTTTTCTTCCCCATTGAGAAATAGAAATCGTTACTGCAAACTCGTGTGCTGATCAATCCTATGCGAGCAATGAAAGAAGAACAAATGATAAGCTACCTGTGTCGAAATAGCTGTCGATTAATGATTATTTATTTATTTATTATTTTTATTCGTTTCAGTGCCTTGCTTCTCACGGTTTCATAAATAAATTAGTATTCAGTTATTTGAGAAACACTGGACGAGTGTCACCGAGCTGTTCGCTGCCTGAACCGAAATGATCAGCACGATTGCCGATTATGGTCAATCTCGTCATTTCATTTTTTATTTTTTTCATTTTCTGCCATTACTTCGATTAAAAATAGGCTTAAAAATTAAATTGATTTTCTGAATATATAATTTGTCTTTTCACCCACTTATAAATGTGATGAATCCACTTGATTCCTGCAGTTATTCCTCTCAATATGCAATTTTAGAAAATATTTAGAAAAATTAACAAATTAAGTACAAACGCTAGAAAGAACTCGAAATCGACGAAAAACTACCACATTTTTTTCATCAATTTAAAATAATTTACACCAAGATTTTCAAACAATGTTTTCTGTGGAATTATCGCTTTGGCCGTTATACGAAAGAAAATTATGAACAAAACATGATCTTTCCGAAAATTCGTTAATGTCACAGACGGCAATTGGATCGATCGTTCTCCCAAATCGGATCAGGCAACGAGCCAAAGTTTAAAGGTTTAATTATTATTATTATTATTATTACTAATATTAATATTTTTTTTCTTTCATCGTTTTTTCACCGATAATTTAACAGTAAATTCAGTGTTTGTGTGTGTCTCTTTTTCTCGTCTACCTTTAGTACCGTTCTTATTGTTTTTGTTTTGTTATTTATGTTTTCGTATTATTTTCTGTATTTATTTGTCGACTTAGCATGCACAACTGCTCTCCGACGCTTTCAGTTCAATTGGCGTATCCTTCAGTACTACTTCTTGCACTACGGGAGTTGGAGAAAAAAAACACATTAAGGAAAACACAAAGAAAAACAAATGAAACAATATTTAACAGTTAACAAATCGGTGGAAATGAAAAATGTATTATTGAACAATTTTTAAGCATAATAATTAATTGAAGAAAAAAACTGAGGATGATTCTTTAGTATTGAATAAATATTTGATAAAGAATACAACATTTGACAAGGGGTCAAACTTTTTCTTTTCTCTGTGAACTTTTCGTCGTAACTGAAAATGTAGAAAATGTGATCATGCGAATTTTCGTGATTATTTTGTTTTTGTATGGTTGAAAAAAGGATACTGTCTTCTGGTGGCTTGTTCTCGGTGGAGTCCATTCCTGGCAAAGCTGCTGCGACTCTTCTGAATAGCTGTGGCATTAAAAAACAAATGGATATACTCTGATTTTATGGTGTTTATTTTGAGCAAAACTCTAAACATGATTTCATGTTTATTTAGAAAATTTTTAATTTTGATTGTGTTGAAAATTCGAATGGAGTCAGAAAAATGGACTGCTATGATGTCCCCTCCCTGGCAACAAATTATTGCCATCAAACGTGACTACTGATAAGTTTCTAGGCGTTTAATTGAGAAAAGGAAGTTACAAAGTCGAAACTCATTTTTCTCGCGACCAATCGTTTAAATGTTTTTTATACGGGCCACCAATTTTGGGTTTGTCAGGTCTCATTAATTCGGTAATTCATACTACCCTCTATCGATATTGCTCCCAACAGGTAATTGTTTGTTTTTGAAATGTTCAGGGTGGCAATGCTGTTTTATCTCTTCAGCTGAGAAAGACGAATCATTTTTGTTTCGCGAATTGATACCCGATTTCTATCACAGAAGTTCGGGCTCGATTGTTCAAACTTAAAAGTTTCATGGAAATTGGTTAGGAATTATGATTTTGGAAAATAAATTCATTAGTGGCTAGAAAAAGGAAAATGTCAGTTTCAAATGGTCAAATCTGTTTACCCTGAACCCTGTTTCGGGAATAAAAATGTGTTTGAAAATATTTTTTCGATTTTCCATCTCTGGAAATTTTAGTTCCTTCGTATGCTACATGAAATTTTAAGATATTCGTTCGTACTTGTTTAACATTGTATCCTGCCTTGGCGCTGGTCTCAATAAACATAACATTGAGTTCCTTGGCCTTCCGTTCACCATCTTCTGTCGAAACTTGACGCTTCTCGCTCAAGTCTGTTTTGTTGCCAACCAACATGATTATTACATCGCTACCTCGTTCTGTTCGAACGTCGTCTATCCACTTAGATGTCTGATGAAATGAATTGGCATCTGAAAAACATAATTCTTGTATTATATCAGAGCTTCACAAACTCAGCACTAGAAAAATATTTTACAGTGAACGTTTATTCATAGAAACTCTAGAAAGTCTTTTACTGTAAAACTTGAGGTTTATTTATCTCATTTACAAGGGGCAAAGATAAATTTTATCATGTCAGACGAAATGTTTATTGGTCTATCGTTCATAATTGAATACTGCATTTACTTACTAGTAATGTCGTAAACTACAACAGCGACTGTAGAATCTCTGATGTAGCTGGGAATCAATGAACGAAAACGTTCTTGCCCGGCAGTGTCCCACAATTGTAATCTTACGGTTCTATCTTCAAGATACATAGTCTTGCTCAGAAAATCTATTCCTATTGTAGCCTGTTAAAATGAAAAAATGAATTATCTGTCTTAAAAATTCAATTCTTCAGTGAAAAAGACAAAGCAGCATGAATGTCACATTGACGTTGAAAATGATTATGGCACAAATTCAATCATTTCAGAAATTTTTGTCATTCAATCATTAAATCACTGAATAACAAACGTGTGATCATGAATCATTTCATATGTCACACAATGATCAAACTTTCACATTTTTACCTCAAAAGTACTTCCAGCTTTATTATTAACTGAAAATTCAAACCCAGTTTCAATTTAAAGAATTCAGAAAGTTAAAATTTTTCACTTGAATGATTCAGCTTGTAACGAACTGAATCTGATTTTGTCATATTCTTTTTATAAAATTCATAATGGATATAATTTTGTTCCAAAAAAATGTAAATTTTTTAAGTTCGTTGGCGATAATGCATAACGGACAATTTTATTTACCTGATACGTGTTGTCGAAGCTATCGTACATAAACCGTGTGATGAGAGAGGTTTTCCCGACTGTAATGAGTGCGTATAATGTTATACAATTTCTTCATTCCCTCTACGATGAAAAAATGTTAATAACGAATCCCTATAATTACATGCGAGTCAGATAAGCGTGTTAAGGTCTTTATATCTGATTGGCATGAAATTTTACAGTTAAACCCTCTTCATGTTAAACCCTCAAGCTTGATGGATGAATTAAAACATTTTCAAATAATCAGGAACCTGACATTCGAATGATGCATTAAAAGAATAAAAGGTTTAAAAATTACCGTTAAAACGGTAAAATAGGCATAGTGGGATCGAGTCAATGACATTGTTAATTATGAAATCTTAGACTCCCACTTAATTATCATCAAAGGACAAACAAATGGAAACTCTGCATTTTATTCAAATCGGAATACGTGACAGGAAACGTAGGAGGAACGATTGAATATTGCAAAAGAGTGTAACACTACTCTTATTATAAATTGACAAACTCGAACGGCGTTTCGCAAGCGGCGCACAAATATCGGTGAAGATACATGTATATCTATAGTTATATAAAAATGTGTGTGTAAGCAACGAATTCTTGGTGTAAGTATATCTATATCAAACACATATATAGGTATATATGAGCGAAGGTTATAAAGCCCGAGATGGCAGTCGAAGAATATCGATTTATAACCTCTTCCGAGCAGATAACCAAAAAAAAATCGTAAAGAATGTAAAAAAAAAGTTTGACGTATTGGAGTAAACGAACAAAAATGCACAAGATTCGTTGTCAGCTGCGGGAAACAATTTTACTTTCTTCCATTTGTCCTCGTTATTTGCCAAAAAAATAGAGAAAACCGACGCAATATTGATCCATAATTGAAGGGTGCGAAGGAGAAGGAAATACAGGGCAAAATTTGCAAGCGATGAAAAAAAGAATAATAAGCGGGTGAAAAACTCACCACTCTGTTCGCCGAGAAAGACGAGCTTGAATTTCCGCAACGGGTTACCAAAATCACCCGAGGACGACATTTTTCCTCTTTTAACGCGCTTACACACGAAAGTCAGCAATAATAATGTAAAAACGGTTTAAAAAAATAAAATGAACTACGCGTACGATCACAGATTCAAGAATATCGAATAAACGAGAATATCCGACGCATGAAACTTGGCTTTTTTGTTTCCCACTCCGGTTAAAAAACCGTGTGCACACACTAAACTTGACAGATCTCTCCCCAACGGCCACTCCTTCCTTACGCTCGCGGCAGCCACGTTTGACTGGGAAGTGACGTCATTGGTCGAACGGCGTTCGACACTTCGCGGTCGCGCTGTATATTTATATATCAAATGTACATGAGTGTAATGCACAGTAACGCCGATATATATACATATATGTAGTCGCTATGCTCGGTGCTGATGATTCACTACCAGATGGTATCCAAATTCGAATAAAAAGCTCCGTGTCATAAATAATTTAATCCATCACCGTACACTTCGCGCTTTCCATACGTTATCTTAACCTTCATTGTCGCGGGTTACGCAATATTCTTTTTTTCTCTTCATACGAGAATCGACACAGAATGATATTTCTGTTCGTAAGCAAATTCAAATTACGCGCCTTTTTTCAATGCAATTCTAACAATAAGTTTTAAACGTTCATTATTCTTCTATTGTTCCGTAAAAATATACTCGGAAGATCAATCCGGGAAACCAATATTTTTTTTCTTTTGCTTTTCAACTAACATTATTTAATTTAAATAGCCTGATTCACATCTTTTTTACTTGTTTTGTGCAAAAAAGATATGAAATTTTGTATTATTTCGTTATGCTTCAAGCAATGCAAAATTCTCAGTAGAAATGTGCAAACTGCAAATTGCTATAGCTTTGAAATGATGAGTCATGAAATGTTTTGAAGAAATAGGAAACAAAAATCGATAAATCATATTTTTTTTATTGATTTAAATATTTTGATACTCTTTGTTATCATTTTATACATTACTTTTGAGCTTATAATACATATATTCGTTTTATTAACAGCAAAATCATTGATTCGAACAAGTATTTTGTTGTTTCGTTCCTCAATTTTATTAATTGTTGACGATTCTCTGTATTTATCTTTGGTAAGTTCTCACTGTCGTCGAAATCGAACATTTCCGTCTCTCAGAGGATCTTCAACGACGATCGAATTGCACGCTAAATCGTAACCCGTTCGATTGAACCGGAAGAAAAAGAGTGCAAAACATATAGGAAAAAGAAACGTCATTATGAGATTTTTAACAACCGATCTTCCCAACGCTAGTGGAAATCCCAAATCTGTTCCTGGCGACACAAAAACCAAATCGTTGTTCTCAGCTCCCTCAACCGGGGTTATGCTTCGACATTGGACCACTATCAAACCCATTGCAAATTTTCCAGGACTTGCACCACCGATCGTACCATTCATACCATATCGAAGCCAGAAAGCCTGCGAACATTGGAAAATTGGATTTTCAAATCTTCTCTTTTATTTTTTTTTTATATGAATTTTTTTTTATATTAAATGTAGACTTTTTTCAGTTTTGTTTTTCGTTACCTCGTAAGCGCAAACGATCACACGATGCATAATTTCCCATATGAGTACTCTCGACGCGACCTCAACTGCCATTTTATAGTCAATATGAAGATTCGATTGTAACAAATCGAGAGGATAAGGTTCCAAACTTCTGTAAAAATAAATCAAATAACAATGACAAAAGTAATGAAGATTAAGGAAAAATTTGTTTTGCTTGGTTGAAACTTACAAAGAGGCAAAGAGGTCGAGTGTGAAAAAGGTAATCATAAATTTGAACATCAGTAAAATAATCGAGTCGATGAATTCAGCGACGAAACGTTTCCAAATCGGTGGTATACGATATTCGTATCCTGAAAGACATTTTTTCCTTTACGAAGATTTTGGTGAACGATGGAAGAGGATGAGGACAAAAAATGACGTTAATGACGATATAAATATAATTTTAAGCATTAACAATATTTGATGAAACGAAAATTCCGTAGATATCGAAAAAGGGTGTAAAAAAAATGGAGCAAAGAGGAGAGAAAATTAGTTTGACGTGTGGAGAGGAAATAAAAAAAGAAAATGTCCAAGAAAAATGAAAAAGTAAACGAGAATGATAATTATTCAAAAAAATTCGTTCAAACTGTGTCTTCTATTCAATAATGGTTTATATTTATCAACAATAACAACACTGAAAAAATCATTTTTCAAAAATACAGTTCAAAATAATCAATTAATGTGTTGATACAATTACAGCAATTTTTTTTATTTCTAAAAACTCTTGCACTTCTCTCATTATCAACTCCATTTTCTTATACAATATAAGCAATGACTTAATTGAATCTACCAAACTCCATGAAATGTAGCATCACTTATTTTCATGCGTAACTTTTGTTTCTTTTTAGAAAACTGAAAATTCTCTAGTTCCATGCTGTATCACACTGGGACGAAATGACTGATGACAAAAGCGAATGATTCTTTCTCAGTATGCTTTTCGTTTCTTTTAAGACCTTCTACCTTCAGCTCTGGGTGGTTGGAGCGGTGTCCTGGGTTCTTGAGTCGGCCTCTGTCTCAGCGGCCCGAGTCTTTGCCATTCTGGCGTACCTGCTGGAGTATTTGTGCTGTTTGTTTCGGGTGTGCTATTGACGTTCACCGTTAAAGGAGTGATGAATGGATGAGCACCTGAAAACATTTAATACACAATGCAATTATGAATAAGTTAGAAATCGTGATAATAATAATGACAATGAAGTCAAAATAAAAGATTGAAAACAAATGAAACTGAAAAATATCAATAACCTTTTTCCAATGACTATTGATATTCGACAATAAAAAATGTACTGCGGTAACGAAGGAACTCGGAAGCATAATGATGAGAAAAACTCAAAAAATAAGTTTGAAATTATTTGAGGCTTTCAATGTGTCGTCATTGAATAATGATTTAATAAAAAACTAAGAAAACGTAAATCAGCAGACCAAAGGTGAGATGAAGAAATGCATTCATGGTATTGGAAAATTTATCGAGATTTGGAATATCAAGATTTTTGTACTTCTAGCTTGGCAACAATTTAGAAGATACTAGAGTCATTTGGACTCAATGATTCTATTACAGAATAAAGAGTAAGAAAAATGAAAAGTCATTCAACTCACCGGGCTGATTGAATATTTGTCCAGAAAGAATGTGATAAGGAAACATTGCAGCAACGCTTTGCCATGCGTAGGCCTCTTGCAGCCATTTTTCCAATTTATTAAAATATTCTGATCGTTCCTCAGCTGTACATACATTTTTTACATTGTTATCTTGCCTATCATCCACATTGTTACTGTTCTTGTTCGACTCATCGTTATTCATTGCATCAGCCATTTTTTTAAAACACTGACGACAACACGGATTCCGAAAAAAAAATTGATTCACGAGTATATTGTTAGGTGCGATGATCGCCGGAAAGTTCGTAATATAACAAATATTATTGTTGGTCCAACTGTCACTTTGCCATTGGATCGAAAAATTGACACTCACATTTTGAAAGAATCGCTAATTGTTACTCTACATGTCACGACACAACAAACTCCGATTTGGGGAAGCTTTTTCACCGTTTTCAACTAAAAAATCAAAAATATTTTCAATGCTATAGAAATTGGTGACAGTTTGAACATACGATGTGTACTATTTACTCACTATTGTAAAAAAAAAGTGGAGCATGAAAATAAGAGAAAAGAGGGAGAACGTGCGCAATTGAAAGCTGTGATCGTGGCAAACCAACAGACAACAGACAACATAGTAAAGTCGTAAAATAGAAGAATAGAAGAGTAGGAAAATATCCACGGAGACGGCGGAGACGGCGAGACGGAGTTTTGGGGGGACAGCAATAAACGCGCTTCTTCGTAACGGTTTACTCGGGAACTAGAAATTCAACCAACGGACTCAGCCGAGCCTACAGATTCTAGCCCTACTAAAAATTCGATGTTCCAGATTAACCTATCGAATTCTACGTATACACAAAGGAAAGTACAAAATAGCTTTACGAAACTGGCTCGAATTATTTTTTTTTCTAATGCCTCTTTAGTTGTAAATAATTCGATTTATACACCGACCACAATCCATCGACGAACAAAAATAAAAAAAAGGCGGACAGAATCAAATCGAGAAACTTTAGTCGGCTTTCATATCACAGTGTTATCCGTCGAAGTCACACTTGACACGTACACCATCGAATTCAAAAGTACAAACAGAGCACAAGCACTTAGGAAAACTGATGTAATTTTGCGCATTTAAAAACTCGAAAATTAGTCGTTTGTCGGCTACTGTAATCCACTTTATCAGGCAGTACAAACAAATCACACGTATTCTGTGAACTTTCGAAGTCCCTGGTCGAAATTCTCTGTAAATTCTTAGTTTCACGGGGCATCTTGCGCGAGTGGGCTGTGACATTGTAACGTCGTACAGAAGTTCCACAAAGATCGGAGCGCGGTCGATACAAACTAGTTGGAAACGGACTAGAAAATGCTTCGCTAATAACCTCGTAGCCCAGTCCGACACGGACGGATTACGAAGTGACATGAATGAGGTTAAAATATCAAGAAAAAAGGGATCGATCGCATTCGCCTGGTTGTACTATTGGACCAAATGTCTCGGTATAAATCCGCTTTCGTTATCGAAAAAATAGGCGGTTTCGAAGCTACTCGAACCGCCATATTTCAAAACTGTTTTTTCAGTACAATTTATTGTTGCGTCTTTTATGGCATCACGAAATAGCGATCGGTGCAATTTTGGTTTGCTCTCGCAACTTTTCGAGTGTTTGACAACCCGGTTGATTTTTGCTTTCTTCCAAAAACGTCTCATCCCCATAATCAAATGTTTCGTCAAAATTGAGAAAATTTCAAAGCTCCTTGGAGTCTCGCATCATCCCCGAATGCAGTGCAGTGAAATCGCCAGCGATTGGGTCATCTTTAATTCCGTTCATTTAATCTCCATCGTTCTTCCAACACTGCGTCGAGTTACATGTTACATGGAACACTACGACCCTTCAATTTGGCTCCTCTTCTACGTACCCACTCTGGCTTCTTTCAATGCTACAATGATTTTCGTCAGGAGTCTTATCATCACTAAAAAAAGGTTCCAACTTCTTAACACGAAACTCCAAAATTTGGTGGACTCTCCGAAATTTTATTAATCGCATCGAGGAGCATTTTCGTCTACCTGTTTTGTTGCACATTGGAAACAACTTCACTTACACGAGTCTCTCCGTGTACTGGCGGCTGGCGGCATCTCGAGTCGACGGAAGGTTGGGGGGGGGGTCGAAGTTCGTGTTCCTGCCGCTGTTAGCCACTGGCTCGTCCGTCCGATTGTCATGATTCTCCTTATTTGCACAGTCTGTGTGGCTCCACTTCAGAAGAGGAGGTTTGTCAAAATTCAAATGAGTTTTATGAAACTCTTGGCATCCTCGTGATTACTCATTCGAAACTTTTATTTCACTTTTTTTGCTGAAAACTCGATCATTCCTTCTTTCACGATGTGAGAGCTGCAGCCAAGTCACTATTGTTGGTGACTGGTGAATTCGTTTTTTCCAGGAGCTCATTTTTTCGTTGCACGTAGTCCGTGTTTCGAATGTTTTGTAGGTGAAAGAGTGATTGGAAAAAACGACAGAAGCACTGGAGCTGGCGAGGATGAAAACTGGTTTTCGGTGCTCCTGGGTTTGAAGAATGTAACATTGAATGAAACGTTTATTATGAACTGTTGAATAAAATCCAGGGAAAGATGCTTTCGTGTGTGGGGAAATAATTATTTATCGAAGAACGAGCGTGGCGGAAGGTTCAAGTTAATCGGGAGCGTCAACGCCGCGTCGAAGCGATTTGATCATTTATTTTTATATGAGGAAAGGAAAAAAAATAACTTTCTCGACTTTTCCATATGAGCGCGACTTTTTTATTGACAAAGTCGCAATTCCAAGGATCGATCGAAGTTAAGCGTGACACTGCATTATCGTAATTGCAGATGAAAACCAGGGTGGGAAGGGATCGAAGTTGAGAGTCGAGGTCAGTAGAGAAACCGCGTTAAAATGAGGTTGTGCACAAAGTCGAGAGAGAAGCATTCGGCTTCGTTTGTGTTCGTGTTCTATTGGGGAAAATTATTGGGACTGAATACATTCAAGCTGCCAGAGGGAGGCCGACTACAGCGCTCATTTCTGAGTGTCGTTTACGTTATTTTTCTCTCTGCAATATTCGCGTTCTCCGAATATGGCGTCCTGAATGAAAGAACGGCGTTGATGCTACCCGGCGAGACGCCACTCAGTGTGATTACCAATTATTTTACATTAATGTTGGAATTCTTCGAGGTTTCCCTCGGCTGGTTGTACGTCCTTGTTCGCCAAAACCATGTTAAATCGATTTTAAATTCTTTTCACAAAATTGACGAAACTTTTGCACTGTTGGAAATCGAATACAAGTACGAAAGGCATTACTCTCGACTCGCCCTCAGCGTTGTGATTATGAATTGTTTCTGCTTCTTACGGAGCGGCAGCAATATCCTGCTGCCGTCCTCGTACTTCGTCGACACCGATTTATTAATCTGGGTAGGCTACAGCTTCCTCTCAATCATACCCTTGAATACAGTACTCTTGTTCGTTTGGATCGTCTTCGTAGTCGGATCAAAGTTTCGTCTGCTCAACGAACGAATTAAAAAATGTACGAACAGTAGTAAAGTTAGTTCTTTGAGGCGTTCTGGGAACGAGGCGTATTTGGAAATTGGCGAAAATTCAAGGTATTTTATTGTTTTTTACTCTTATTATTGAAAATTTTATTCGGTACGATTCCCATTCACTTTTCGGAAGGATCGATCAAATAATTTTTCTCATTTCAGTCATTCACCGTTGAATGAAATCGCGACCATTTCTCGACTGCATCGAGAACTGAGAAACGCGATTCACCTCATCGAAGAATACTTCGCTTCAATAATTTTGTTGAACTCTCTCAAGCAGCTGCTCACTGCAACCACTTGCATTCATATTTTTTATCGACAATTGAAAATTCGTGAGCAGTTCACGGTGGACGCTCTTGTGTACACGGTGCATATGTCAGCATGGTGGATTTATCCGGTTACAATGCTGTTCGTGCTTTCAAATGTTTGTGGATCTACAACCGAGGAGGTTTTTATGAAGGATTTATAAAATGAGCATCTTTTTTTTTCTATCAATGCTAATTAACTTGGAATTAAATTTCGAAATTATTCGGTCGAATGGAAAGAAAAGCTTGTACCTTGGGACACTCGTGCAATTACATTTATTTTTATTTCGCTTTTGCCTCTTTGAGAGACCGAAGATTTTTCGTTCCAGGCCAATGCTACAGGAAACTTACTTCACGCAACCCTCGTCAATTGCCGAATCGATAGTCACAAAATTCCGGTAATTTTGACAAGCTAAATCTCGAGTCGAATGTCCATGAATTCACGAGCAAAACGACTTGCCATTTTTTCAGGAATTCGACATTTTTGTTCTGGAGCTGCTCCAAAATAGGGTCACCATTTCTCTCTTGGGATTTGTCGAGGCAAATTACGTTCTAGTGTACAGTGTAAGTTTGAAAGGTGCACTTGACTCGTGCCACGTCAAAGTGCGTAATTGTTTATTCACAATTAGTGACCTTTTTGTTTCAGATGATTGTAACGTCAGCCGGTTACCTTACGATAATGCTACAATTCTATGATTAGTCGAGGACGATATCGAAAAATCGTAAGATAAAATGGCTTGTGAAAAACATTCGAAATCTTTTAAAAATATTTCCTGCGACAGGAAATTTTGAATACGAAATACGTAACGGGCCGAAAAAACGAAATGAGATTTTCTTGTCTTTTTCAATGACACTTTGATGCTTCGTTGATTAAGCTGTGATACGAAAATTTCAATAAAACGATTTTATCACGATGCTCATTTATAATCAGGGAAAAGTGGCACTGAACAGCGAATCGATTCAAGCCAGACACGTGTGGCGGGACATTCATTATGGTAATTGAAAGAATGCGTCAAAGTGCGTGCATATTCAGGTACAAACACGGTTGTGATGCCGCGAGAGCATGACGAAGAACAAGAAGCCAATGAAAAAGCATTCCCTCGTATTTCTCATGTTGTTTTATTCCCTGAAAGTCTTTGGTCTCAATGCATACGCGTTATCGAAGAGCAGCGAATTGAAGCGTTCGCATCTCAGTACGATTTACGTAATTTTTTTATTGACCGTTTATGTGTACTCGACATGCTCGTTCGTCATTGATAGACGAGGTTCGATGCTACCGGGAGAGACTCCGCTCAGTGTGATAATGGATTACATGGGCGTTGTACTCGGGTTTTTTGAAATGGTGCTTGGACTGCTGCTCTTCCTCGTCTCCCAAAATCGTATAAAATCCTTCCTGAAGAGCCTTCGAAAAATCGATCGAGTTGAAACGGAGCTAATGATGGAGGACGACGACTATGAAAAGCATTTCCATCGACTAGCAATCAGTCTGATGATGTTTGATTGCTTCTGCCTCGTTCGAAATAACAGCAATCCCATTGCCTTAAAATCCAATGACATTCATGTGATTCTCTGGATGTGGTACGGCCTCTTGGGACTTACACCCTCGAATACGGTCATTTTATTCGTTTGGGTCGTCGCTATTGTGCAAGGAAAATTTTGTCGTCTCAACGGAAGAATCAAATCGTTTATTGACAACGATCTCATTGCTCGTTCTCATGGAACCGGTGGAGCGTCGTCCGGAATTGTAGAAAATCCAAGGTACACTATCCACTTAAGGTAGATCATGCACGAAACGACTTTGTTAAGGAGGTTGAAGCGTATCTTATGTTAAAACTATTTTCCAACTTTGCACATTAAAATTTTTTAAACAGAAAGCTTAAGACAGTATTAAACTTTTGGCAGGATATGCCGATGATTCACCGTCGTGAAATTGAGATATTTATTGTTGAAGTTTGCAATTTTTTGAAAGCTTCCGTAAGAGCCCATGTTTAACCTTGTCATTTTCGACAATGAATATCTCGATTACTAGGCGGTGAAACCTCTTCAAATTTTTCACACATAGTTAAGCGCTGTTCAAGAAGATTCACGTAAATTTTCAATTCATTATTTTGGAATAATAAAATCTAATGTATTTTTCGTATGATGTCCTATATATATCAACTTCCTTAAGAAAGTCCTGAAATTTGCACAGAGTTCCAATGGGTAATTGACTGACAAGCATTTCAAATTTTAAAAGGTTCATCTTTTTGATTATTGACACAAACGTATTTAAATATTTTAAAAAATACACAGGGCAATTGAGATCATGCGTAAAAAATCGTTTGTCTTGCCATACAACGAATGAATCCTTCTTACGAAGTTTGGGAAAAAATTCGAGACGATTATCTTACCAGTAATGAAGATACATTACGTTAAAGATTGAACGAAATTGGTAAAATGAGCACTCGTAACCTCCCATTTGCTTATTTCGGTATTTTGTTTCTTCTTGGCTCGGGCCATTCCTGTCACAGCCTTCTGTCTTCTTATTAATACTTTTTTCTTGATCCATTCCCCTTTGTGTTTTCCCTGTGCGCTCTCTAATGCGATTTTTTACATAAAAGACTAGTATTTTCGCCAGGGACGAATGAAATTTGGGGTTCAGTCAGTGATGGATCCCCGATTAATTAATGGCTTGTAATTTATCATTCGCCAAAAGATAAGTTGAACAAATCTATTTACAATTTCGAATAAATAACTCTGACATTAATTTAAAGTGATTATATCTTTAATTAGGAAGTAAAAATCGATCCAATTTAGACACTCCCAAAATACGATCCTTCGGGCATGATCTACCTTAATTTCTTCGATTTTTTTTTCACCACTGTCAATCAATCGGATAATTGTTCAATTTCAGTTATCTCTTTTGCCAAAAAATCAACATGGTTTCTCTACTACATCGAGAACTGAGACACGCGATTCACCTCATCGAACAACACTTCGCTATACTCGTATTACTAAATTCTGTCAAACTTTTATTAAGCTTTACTAGCTCTGCTCACATTACGTATCGGTATTTGAAGAATCGTGAGTACTACACCTGGGACGATTTGATTTACACGTTACATACTTCTGGCTGGGTGGCTACTCCGGTTGTAGTGATGTGTGCAATATCCAATGTCTGCGGATCCACGAGAGATGAGGTTGAGTTTCTCGCAATCAATGAAATTTTTTGTCAACCTTCCTTTTTCTTGAGTTTTGAGTATAATTTTGCATGTTTGCATGGTCAGTACTTTATTTATTTTCGAATCTTTAGAAGCGTTTTAAATGTTTTTTTTTTTTTTTTTTTTTTTTCAGGCTAACGATACTGGGAACTTGCTTCATGCACTTTTGAATGACTGCCAGATGTGTGATAACCTTAGGAAACTCCCGGTAAGAATGATGGGGTTGTCAAAGCTTGGAAATTATGAAAATAGTCGATTGGATAAAACGGTGTCAACTTTTTCAGAAACTTGATATCGCTCTCCTCGATCTCATGCAAAATAAGACTAAAATGTGTCTCTTGGGATTCGTTGATTTAAATTATTTTTTAGTTTACAGTGTAAGTTCTGACAATTCGGTTTAATAATGTGAGGATAAAACGTGCGAGCGTTATTCATTGTTTATACGAATATTCTTTCATTCCAGATGACCGCAACCGCAGCTGGTTACCTTACAATAATGTTGCAATTTTATGATTGATAAGGAGCGAATGATTGTTAAGTCACGAACCCTCGTGGCAGCAAAAGAAAATAGAACTTAAATATCTAACGAATTTTCTGAATCAATTATTAACGGTTTGTTAATAAAAATTTTCGAAATTTATTGTAACAACTTTCAAACCATGCGAATCCTGAGGATTCGTTAAAAGGTTGATCATCAATGCAAATGCAGGTAAAAAATGTTTGTTATTTTTTTTTTCGTTATTTAGTTTTAACCTTCCTTTTATTATTTTTATTGATTTTTATTGTTAATTTTGTTTTTTCTTAGCGATTCGTGACTGAATCAAGTCGCCCGAGCTCAGCTTATGTTGTTGAGGCTATTCAACGAAATCTTACGAAAAGGACTTTCGAAGTTTTTCAAAAACCGTTGGGACCATTCGGCTATGAGAGTTCGGGAAGAAATTTTTTTTTTTTTTTGAAAACTACCGTGATTCTAAATTATTAGTCCGGCGTAGTGAAGGAACAAATATTTTCCGAATCATTTTGGCGGATGAGGGTAAATCGATTCCGTTCAGACACGAACAGTGCTGGATTATTCCATGATGGTTTCAATTTTCCGTTTATAAAAAGTCTCTTAGAATGACGAAATATTGTCAGGACGAGGACGAGGACGAAAAAAATTGAAATGATTAGCAACGTTCGATCGTGGTACGAGATTATAAAAGGGCGTCCATCGTGCTAATGGGAATATTGGAAGTGGATTCGTTCGCATTGTTGCATCGAGCGAGGCGTCAGCGTTTTCATTCAAATGGACAATTTGAGCTTCGCATGAATGAGGAAATGACGAGGAACGAGATCCGAATGAAAAACCGATCGCGTACTTTTCTCGTGTTGTATCACTGCAGAAAATTAATCAGTATCAATCCGCTCGCGGGCGAAGCAGCGATTTCGAGTTTTCGTATTCCAGTATTTTACACATTTTCTTCCTCCTCGTTTATTAAAAAACACATGAATAATTTTTATTTTACAGTTTTTTTATGCCTTCGATAATCTAAACGATAATTATAAATATCGCAAAAGTCTTATTCTTTTACCTGACGTCGAGACGTCTCGTAAGTCAACCATTCCATCAATATTCTCTTTCCGGTCGATCGTTTCGAATGGAAATTCGACGGGCTATCCTCGACCGAATTGTCAAATCCGTTAGCTTCAACTTTTTCGGCAAATTTAGCGAGGACCATATTCGAAAGTTCTAATACAATTGGAGAAATAAATGTTTGCGGTATGACAAAAGATATTAAAATATAGGCGACAGCAATAATTATTTTCTCCCACTTTGCCCAGCGCCTGCCCTTCGAAGATCGTTTGTGCGTTTTAATTAAAATGTCGAGAAATAATTTCAACGTTTCTGGAATGCCTCCAGTTCCGTTATTTACAGAATTAGTTGACGAGTCTGTACCAAATTTCCGTGCTCGGATGTCTTGCAATATAACTTCAGCGGCCAACCCGACCAGCCTTCTTTTCCCCCCTGCTTCCTTGGCCTTAACGGTCCTGACGTTGGATTTCTTCAACGGTGTTTTTATATTCGATTCCCGTAAATACATTCTTCGACAAGTTTGATGCACGGCCACTTCTCGCAATGTTCGCAGCTTCAGATCTTTCCCATCATTCCGTTTTATACTCGACTGTATTAGTCTACTGATGCCTCGTTTTTTTACCACGCACGATTCCGAGGGTTCCATGGGATTATCGCACAGAAAACAGCTATCGCAACTATCTTCCCACAGATCGTCGTCTTCTGTATCTGATAAATTTTCTTCATGCCTAAAAAAGGAGTGCTCATTAGACACACGAAGCAAAAATACATTTGGAGATTTTATGTATGTTTAAGGTAGTTCAGGCACGAAAAGATTTTCTTAATAAAGTCTTGAAATTTGCACAGAATTCCAGTGGGTAATTGACTGACACGCATATCGAATTTTGAAGGGTTCGTCTCATTGATTATTAAGATAAACGTATTTAAATATGAATAAAAATACACAGAGTTATGGGGACTGTGGGTAAAAAATCGTTCATCTTTACATATAACGAGTGAACACTTCTTACGAAGTTTATGAAAAACGTACAGAATAACAATTCAGTATATAATGAAGGTTTGGGAAAAAATTCGAGACGATTGTCTTACTAGTAATAAAGATATGTTACGTGAAAGATTGAACGAAATTGTTAATGAGCACTCGTATAACTTCTCGTTTGCTTATTTCGGTATTTTGTTTCTTCTTGACTTGAGCCATTCTTGACATAGCCTTCTGGCTTTTTATTAACACTTTTTTTCATTAAAAGATTTATTATAAAAGATTTTTTACATAAAAGATAGCATTGTCGCCAGGGACGAATAAAAACAAGTTGCAAAAATGTATTTACAATTTCGAATTAATAACTCTGACATTAATTTAAAGTGATTATATCTTTAATTAGGAAGTAAAAATCGATCGAATTTAGAAACCCATAAAATACGATCCTTCGGGCACGATCTACCTTAAACAAAATTCCATTGTGATTTTATTTACCAATCTCCTTTTAGGTCGTCTTTGTTTGGAGACTCCATGGCGAGCGATGTTTAATTTTTGTTGCGTCATGCACTGCAATTTGGAGAAAACGCTGTGACTGTTCATGATTTTCACAATTTCAAAATTACATTCAGAACTAAGGATTTTAAATTGCACGTGCGCATTAAAGTAGAAAACAGAAAAAAACTTCAACTCACCGCGTAAGATGCATGCACAATTTTGAAGTACTCCGAACAGTTTATAGACACAATTAACTACAAAAATTCGCTGATTAATTACACCAAACTGATAAGATTCACTCACAAAAGTGATATTCGAAAGAGTTTTTTTACAGCTATAATATTTGTGACGTGTTCGACAGTTACTCGCCTACTGTGCTCGAACGTGGTCGAAAAAACAGTTAGCAACTCTCCACTAGAAGTTCTCGAACTTCAGTTCTCACACACTAGAAAGTTCTCGGAATTTTTGCGCTGCTAGCCAAAAAAATGTCAAAGTGAAAGGGGACGACCGTAACAACCAAATAAGAAGCTGTCCCGGATTCAAGGCCACTACACCTTCTCACAGTGACTTATTCCAGACATTTGTCATGAATTCGTTTGCCAAGTTTCATAGTTTAACAGTTCTATTTTAAAAATTATCCAACAGCGCCTGGACTAGCTTTTGATCCATCGAATGCGATTCCGAATGACCAGACTGACGGAGGGGCGATAACGATACGAGACATCAAAGTATTAAGAGTGGTCGAGCGACCCACGAAGTGGGAAAATTCATCATCTTAATGGAAATATAAAGAGTCGATTATTTTCAGTGCAACGTAAATGAACGCGTCGTTTTTCTCAGCTAAACAGACGTTCGAGCCCCGCGGTTATGACGGAATGACGTGGAACGAAACTCCTGGAAAAATCCGATCGCCTACGTTTTTCTTTCTGTATTACTGGGGAAAGTTAATCGGTATCAATCCGTTCTCGCTTGTGAGGAGCGACGATATCGAATTTTCGTATTTCAGTATTTTACACGTTTTCATTCTCGTTGTTTGGAGTTCGTATTTGTTTTACAACGCGTGGATTGAAAGGTTGGATTATTTGATGCCGAGTGAAACTCCGATTTCCGTGATCGTAGATTACTGGTCAATGTGCAGCATGTATCTCGAAGTGATCTCTGCCTGGTTTTGTAGTTATTTTCCAAAAAATAATCTCGCATCGATAATAAAAGCTTTCCAAAAGGCTGAACGAACTTCTGAGAAACTCGATATACCGGAAAACTGCGAGAAATACTTGAGAAATATCGTCATTCATCTGCTGCTCTCAATCACAGTTTTTTACGGAACCATTTCTTTTACCAATGTCATACTGATGCGTTTCCCGAATTATTATTTAGGCCAGTGGCTTGTATTCAATGTGCCACGTTTAGCATCGATCACCTACCTAACTCTGTTCGTTTGGTGTCTTGTGATAGTTGAACGAAAATTCCGTCGTTTGAATAAAAAAGTTCATGCATTCCTGCAAAACTATTGCATCAAAGCTCACGGAGTTATGTATCAGAGGAAATCGATCAATGAAATCTCAATCGCAAAATCAAGGTGCAGTATAAATTCTTGATGGCTTAAAATGGTCTTAAAATACTTCATTGGCATAAAGTCACGTGACCACATTCATCGAACGTGTCATTGAGCTTGGTAATGTTTGATGTCGAATTTCATAATTAATTTTACTTCCGGTTTCACAACGGCAATACGGCAATAAAAAAAAACACACACATTTCAAGCTTTGTTGCACGAAAATCGATCATGAAATGAAGGGGGAAGAAGGGAAAAACGATTATACGAGTTCCTAGGTTATTGCAAGTTCAAGTATTTTTTATTTTCTTTTCTATCGATCGTGACCCCTTGCAACGCTGTAGCTTAACGCTTGGAAAAGGTGCTAATTATTGTTTTTTTTTTTATTTTTAATACACAAATTATTGAATAATTTTGAAAACAAATTTTTAAAACTCCAAGTGACTATCGACAAATATTTTTAGAACTGAACTGTTTCCTTTTCTTGTTTTTGCTATTCCCAGCTGTGAATCGACAGAACTTTTTGAAAAACTCACCATAATTCTGCACTCACACCGTGAACTTCGCAGCTTGCTCAATCGGATCGTGAGACATTTTGCTCTGTTTGTTATGTTCAACGTAACGACACAAGTGACCGTGATAATTTTTAACGTGTACGCGGTCTATCGGTTCGTCAAGACGCACGACTTCACCGAGCTACTCGACTTTTTATTCGTTATTTCATTCGGCGTTGAAATGCTCTTTCCTCTGACAATCCTTATCATTGAATCCAGCGTTTGTAACTCCGCATCATACGAGGTTCTTTCAAAACGTTCCAGGAAATAAATAATTTGAAATTTATCATTGAATTTAATCGTCTGAATACTGAGACGAAAATCCAATTTTACATTTTCAGGCCAACAACATGGGAAACATCCTTCACTCGATCCTCAATCATTCTGACAAATCTTTCGATACCGAAGACTCCGCGGTGAGCATCAATCCCTTCCCTCTATTAATGTCACCTGACAATTTTTCTTTTATGTTTTATTAGCGTTTGGACGTAATTTCCTTGGGACTGTTGCTGAACAAAACCCGGATATCGGTCTTCGGCTTATTCTATTTGGACCATCATTTCATTTACAATGTAAGTCGTCAAATCAGTAAGTCAACAATAAGACACTAAATTGTCCTTAACAAATTTTTACATAAAATTATAGACTGTACCAATGGCAACGATGTACCTTGTGATAATGCTACAATTTTACACCTGAGCCAACGCGTTGTTCGTGCGCACGATAAAGTGTGAAATTGGATGAAAGAAACCAGTGATCATCTGACCCAGAAATTATCCTTCTAAGATTCATTGCACGAAAAATTAATTTCAACAATAAAGTTAAAAATCATTGAATTATTTAGCGATTCGTGACTGAATAAAGTGAATATTTCCTGATCGCTGGTTATAGCTAATTTGGAATTCTGCAATGAAATTGTTTCCTGCTGAGAAATGCCACAGAAATGAATAACGCCCGCTTCATGAGTCGGCATTTTCAAGAGCATCGGAACCCATTACAGTAATAAGAGTTGGAGAAATGCTTAACGGACAAGTCCACAGAAAGTCGTCGAGCGTGTTCGCGTCGGCCATTTTCATCAGTTGTTGAAAAAATGTCGACCAACCAAAAGGACATAAGCAGACGATCAGGCACTTTTAGGTCTTTGTATTACTGGGGAAAATTTCTTGGGATAAACCCTTTGAATTTATCTCAAAACAACGAACTCGAGTTTTCGTACTTAAGTCTGTTTTACGCTTGTTTACTTGGGGCGACTTTCAGTTACTCGTACTATCAAATTTTCGTCGAAAGGATAAGCGTGACGTTGCCTGATGAGGCGCCGATCTCAGTGATCGTTGATTCCATTCAGATAGTCAACGTCGGTGTCGAGATTTCGTTGACGTGGTTGATGAACGGTTTTTTTCAAAATCGCCTGAAACGGATATTCGAAAGTTTTGCAAAGGCAGAAAAAACCTCGAGGAGACTTGGAATTCCGGAAGATTACGAGCAGCACTTTCGAAAGCTCGGTTTTTATCTCATGTTCGCCAACGGATCGTTCATATTTTTAATCATTTTGAACAATATCGAGCTGTCACACGTCGCCACCTATAATCCTTTCGTATGGACCATTTACCACTGCCTGCGATTGTGCCCCCTCAACTCTGTCACTACTTTCATCTGGTACGTTACCATTATCGAACGGAAATTTCATCGGCTCAATAAAAAAGTGTGTTTCTTGGTGTTGGAGAACTACGAAAAACCTCACGTTCTCGAGGATAACTTGAGTTCTAGAAGAATAAATAGCTTCAGGTAAATTGCAGCCTGGGAAGGCCGAACCAGTGTTTTCGAGTCTCAATAACTTTGCTGTTCGAAAGCTCATCGTTTTGTAAAATAATTTTGCTTGAGTTGCAGCTACGACTCCAGCAATCTGTTGAACACAATCGACCTGATTTCTCAACAGCGTCGAGAGCTCATAAACGTGTTGGATTGTGTCAAGGGACACTTCGATCTTCTCCTTTTATTTTGTATTATGTCGCACGTCCCAAGTGGCATCCTCAACGCTTGTTTGGCGTACAAGTCACTGAAAGAAAATGAACCGATGACCTACGAGGATTGGATGTACACGAATTCGTATCTCTGCTGGCTTTTCGTTCCTCTTTTCAAACTGTCGCTGATATCCAACGTCTGTGGATCCACGATTAATGAGGTATTTTCAAAAGCACCAGTTTTCATTGCGAATTCTTTGAATCAATGATTCATTCGTTCCTCGACTCCACTAATTACAATGAAAAAAAAATCTTTTCATATCGAGAATCATTTACACTTGTAGGCTAATGAAACAGGAAGCATTCTTCATGGAGTGCTCAACGGTTGCCAATACGCTAGTCAGTCCAGGGAAATTGTGGTAACCATTTTTTTTGTGCCTCGTCCTCGATTCCTCCGAGTACTCGATCGATTTATTTTTATTTTCAGAAATTCGAAATGTTTTCCTTCGAATTGCTACAAAATCCGGTGAAATTCTCACTGTTTGGGTTGATCGAGCTGGACCGTGGGATGGTTTACAGAGTAGGTTGGAACGTTGCTTTTTGAAAAACATTTTCAACGAAGCAAAACAACTTTTTGTACTGCGATACTGAATTGCAGGTTTTAGTAGCAGCGATTACGTATTTCGTCATAATGCTCCAATTTTACAACTATTGAACGCCGTTGAGGCGATGAAGCAGATCAGCAGGCACGTCCCACTGTGCAAAAGCAATTCGTAAAAGTCTCTTATCATAAATTTACATAAATTTGCTAATCGGACGACTGTGACAGAAGCTATTTACGAAAGTGCCATAATTTTATGGTCGATGAAGTGAAATTTTCATCGACGAGGAGTCGATGAAACGGAAGTGGCACAAAAAAAGGTATGAAAAAAAATATTTACGATGCACGATCATCGAGACACAGATGCACTCAGTGTCCATTATCCTAATTGGAAAATCAGCCATGGCATCTTTCAGGCTGCACACTGAGACGAGAAATTGCTGTTCCCACCAGGAGAGGCAATTCCAGTTGCACAGTTATGACGAGTAAGGTTGTAACAAAACGATCGCGTGCTCTGATCGGGCTCCATTACTGGGGGAAATTGATCGGCATCAATCCCTTTACGCTGACGAGAAGTGACGATCTCAAATTTTCTTACTACTATGGATTATACATATTTATTCTGTTTATTATTCTTTCTTACGTGTTTTATGGAGCGACACTCGAAAGATGGAATTATTTGATACCCAGTGAGACTCCGATCTCCGTGATAGTGAATTACGTTGCAATGTGCAGCAAGCACCTCGAAGTCGTGTCCGCCTGGTCCACCAATCTCTTCTTCCAAAAACGTTTCGTATATTTAGTGAAAGCTTTCAAAAGAGTTGAAGAGAATTCGAAGAATCTATATAAACTGGATAATTATGATAAATATTTAAAGAATCTTGCCGTTTGTGTTGTCTCAGCAAATGCGAGCTTCTGGACTTATTTCATGTTTGTCAATATCGTGTTGTCATTTTTTTCCGATTACCCGATAGGCCGGTGGTTTTTGTTCGCTCTGCCTAATGCGGCATCGATTAACATGCTGGCTCTCTTTGCTTGGTGTATTTCGATGCTGAAAGAAAAATTCAGCCTCTTGAATCAGCGAGTTAGTACGACTATGGACGCGGCTCATTTGAGGGGTTCAAGGTTCATGAAACTGAAATGCATCATTTTCCCTTCCAGTGATGTTGACTCGATTCAAAATTTTCTTAACCCTTCAATTTTTAGCTGCACTTCAACATCGTCGCTGTCAGAAGAAATAATAATCATAACGCAGTTCCATCGCGAGCTCAGGCACCTGACCCAGTCTATAGTGGAACATTTCACTTGGTTTATTATGTTTTGCATAATAACACAGCTCGGGTTATTGACTTTCGACGTGTACGTGATCTACCGTTACGTGAAGATGCACAATGAGGCGGAGCTGATCGATTTCCTGTTCGTTCTTTCGTTCGGATCAGGAGTGCTGCTCTCCATAATTGTGCTCTTGGTCGGATCCAACGTTTGCGGCTCTACGTTGCACGAGGTATCTTAGTGACTTGTCAAAACCGCTGGGGGAATACGGAACGGAATTTTTCGTGGATTTTAATGGGTTGTGCGATTCGATCACAGGCTAACGTTACTGGAAATATTCTTCACTCGATCCTCAACAATTCAGACTATTTTTTCGATACCCGAGAAGCTGCAGTGAGTACCAATTTTCCCTTTTTCTGTCTACTTTGACTGAAGTTCATTTTTTTTCAGCGGATCAATGTACTCTCCTTGGACCTGTTGCAAAATAAGCTGCGAATATCAGTTTTCGGCCTGTTTTATCTCGACCATCTTTTCGTCTACCAAGTGAGTTGGAACCGTTCGGCTGCAATTTCGACCATCGACGAATGAATTGCTTTGATGGATAAAATAACTTTGAAATTGCAGATGATAGCAACGGCGACAACGTACCTTGTGATTATGCTGCAATTTTATACTTGATTCGTGCGATTTAAGTGAAATGCTTACGTTGGTGTATACAATTTGTTAGAATCTTGGTGCCGAAGTTGGAAATGACGAGGGAGTTTGTACAATGTTGGAGTGGAGTATTGATCGAAAACTAAGAAGACCTTGACAGTCCTTGATGGTCGTTTCCGTCACAGCCCAATAGTCAGTATCGAAACGATCATTAAAGAAAAAAATAATCGAACATTAGCAATGAATAGTGTTGTAATGACATAATTTTTATAAAAAAAAATGAAAACGGCATAACGCGTGAAAATCCATCATAATAATGGAAGAAGAGTGGTGACTTAATAGACGACGAAGTACAGTTGATGGCGAACCGCCGGAACAACCCGTTTTGTCATTCATAGAAAAATGTGGGAGATTCAAAAGCATCCTGGAAAAAGGTCCCTCACTTTTAGGACGTTGTATTACTGGGGAAAATTTATCGGCATCAACCCTTTGCATTTGTCCGAAAGCAATCAACTGAAAACGTCATACTTTGGTATTTTCTACGCGTGTTTTCTTTGCGTTATTTATTGTTTCTTGTATTATTATTTTTTCATCGAGCGATTGAACTTTCTGTTGCCCGACGAGACACCGGTTTCGGTAATCGCCGACTTCACCGAGATCATAAACGTTGGCCTCGAAATATTTTTCACTTGGTTTATAAACGGTTTTTATCAAAATCGGCTTAAACTCATCGTCGAAAGTTTCGCCAAAGCTGAAGAAATCTCGAAATTACTCGAAATTCCAGAAGATTACGAAAAACATTTCAAAAATCTTTTATCTAGTCTGATATTCGTGAGTTTACTATGGACCGCGTTGGTGGTTCTCAATGACATTGAACTAACAGGCCTTCCGACCTTCCGCCCATTGGTCTGGACCAGTTACAATCTATTGAGAATCCCAACTTTCAACTTTGTCACCATCGTTCTCTGGAGCTTCGTTATAATCAAGCGCAAATTTCGTCGACTCAATGAAAAAGTGCGTTTTTTAATGCTGCACGATTATCAGGAATCTCGTACGCTCGAGAAGAACGTGCCATCCGGTTTGATAAAGAATTTCAGGTAAATTATCGACACTCTTCCTACTCTGGTTTCGTTAAGGTAGTTCATGCACGAAACGATTTTCTTAAGAAAGTCATGTAATTTACACAGAGTCTAAATGGGTCGTCGACTCACACGCATTTCAAATTTCAAAGAGTTCGTCTTATTGGTTATTGAGATAAACGTGCTTAAATATGAAGAAAAATACACTATGCGTAAGAAATCGTTTATCTTTCCATATAACGAATGAATCCTTCTTACGAAGTTTATGAAAAACGTACAGAATAACAATTGAGTATATAATGAAGGTTTGGTAACAAATTCGAGACGATTGTCTTACTAATAATAAAAATATATTACGTTAAAGATTGAACGAAATTGTTAATGAGCACTCGTATAACCTCACATTTGCTTATTTCGGCATTTTCTCTCTTCTTGGCTTGAGTCATTCTTATCACAGCCTTCTGTCTTTTTATTAACACTTTCTTTTTATAAAAGATTTTTTTACATAAAAGATAGTATTTTCGCCAGGGATGAATGAAATTTCGGGTTCAGTCAGTGACGGATCCCCGATTAATTAATGGCTTGTAATTTCATTCGTCAAAAGATAAGTTGAAAAAATGTATTTACTATTTCGAATTAATAACTCTATCATTAATTTAGAGTGATTATATCTTTAATTATAGGAATTAAAAATATAGATCCAATTTAGATACTCATAAAATACGATTCTTCGGGCATGATCTACCTTAAGCTCCTCATACTCGTCATTCATTAAAATACTGTGTTCTCATTGCAGCTACATCCCTGCTATTCCGTCCAACAGAATCGACATTATTTCTCAACACCATCGAGACCTCGCAAAATTGATATACACTATCAAGCGACATTGCGATCCGCTCTTTCTTTTGTGCATCATGGCGCACATATCGAACGGATTGGTCAATGCCTACTTAACATATCGCTCGGTAACGGACAGAAACGTTATGACTGCTAGCGATTGTTTATTCACATTTTCGTATTTCATCTGGACATGCTATCCCCTATCGATGCTGCTTGTCATGTCCAACATATTTGGATCCACTCTAAACGAGGTATTTTGAAGGATAACGAGTGACATTTAAGGAAGTTGAAGCGATATATATAGGACATCATACGAAAAATACATTAGATTTTATTATTCCAAATTAATGAATTGAAAATTTACGTGAATCTTCTTGAACAGCGCTTAATTATGTGTGAAAAGTTTGGAGAGATTTCACCGCCTAGTAATCGAGATATTCATTGTTGAAAATGACAAGGTTAAACATGGGCTCTTATGGAAGCTTTCAAATAATTGCAAACTTCAACAATAAATATCTCAATTTCACGACGGTGAATAATCGGGATATCCCGCCAGAAGTTTAATACTGTCTTAAGCTTTCTGTTTAAAAAATTTTAATGTGCAGAGTTGGAAAATAGTTTTAACATAAGATACGCTTCAACCTCCTTAAAACAAAATACATTGCTTTGGTAATGGAACGATACTGTCATTGTACTCGTGTCTCTGTTTCTTTTTTATGAACACGATCCGAAACACTCGGCGATGACGTCTTCATTGTCGCATGATCGGCATGAAAATTTATAGGCCAACAGAACGGGGAATGTTCTTCACAATATGCTCAACAATTACGAAAATTCTGGTGATTCCAGAGAAGTCGCGGTAACGTCATTCATTTTGTCCTTACTATCCCAATGGATTTTGAGAAACTCAAAAGTTTTTTCGAATTTTTAGAAATTGTACATGTTCTCGTTCAATCTCCTGAAAAACCGATTGGAAATATCTCTCTTTGGCTTGCTCGATCTCAATCATTGGATGGTCTACAAAGTAAGTTTAAGCAAGGATTTGAACGTTGTGCAATAATTTCCAGTGTACAAAAAACATTTTATATGAATTTTGTTTTGCAGATCGTAATAATGGCGACTACGTATGTTGTCATAATGTTTCAGTTTTATAATTAAATGAGGATACAATAAAAACATCCTTTCGAAGAATGATCAGCTCCGATGATGTCTCACTGTTGAAAACACTTTCTCAATTGCGATAATTGAAAGAATGGCGAGGACAACGAAAGACTGATTAAATAAATAGAAATATCGGCAACGGTTGTTTGAAATGTGAGCTCGTTAAATCGAGCTCATTGTCGTAATGGAAAGAGCACAAATAGGACTGTCCATGTTGTACGTTGGGAAGGAGAATCGTCGGTCGCATCGGAATAGACAATTGAAGTCTCGCAGTCTTCGGCAATGACGAGAAATAGAATCCTTGTAAAAAGTCGATCGCGTGCTCTGATCGCGTTGCATTACTGGGGAAAACTAATTGGAGTCAATCCTTTTACATTGACGGAGAGCAACGATCTGAAATTCTCGCATTGCAGTATTTTTTATGTGCTTTTTTTGTTCTTTTGCGAATCATACATGTTTTACAATTTGTGGTTTGAGAGATTGAGCTACTCGATGCCAGGCGAGACCCCGATCGCCGTGCTCGTAGATTTCGGGATACTAAGCAGCATGTACCTCGAAACTGTGTCGGCGTGGTTCACTCACTGGTTCTTCAGGAATCGTCTTACGTCGATAATCAAAGCTTTTAAGCAGGCCGAGTTCAAGAGTCTCGATATACCAGAAAACTGGGAGAATTATTTCAAAATACTTTTTATTTACACGACAATCTCCAATGCAATATTGTTCTCGGTTATTTTATTTAGAAATGTGATTTTAACGTTTTTTCCCAATTATGGATTTTTCCTGTGGACACTGTTCAGTTTGCCACGCATGGTGCCAGCTAGCTCAATGACTGCGTGTGCCTGGTGCCTTCTTGTAGTGAAAGAAAAATTTCGCCGTCTGAATCAACGACTCTATTCGTTGGTCCACCGGACCGAACCACGGGAATTCTTTTATCACACTCGATCGATGAATTCGTCGATGATCAGGAATTCAAGGTAGAGAAAATCTGGGCCACGTTACCACCGAGCTCTTCTTGGCTCGAGCTCAACCCTTGCAGTACAGTTGCGTGCAAAATAGTCCTAGTTGAAGCGAGGTTCAACATTTTAGCGACAAATTTCTTCGTTTTCGATCCTTTTGCTTGGCTAAAAGAAATTTGAGCTTTGATATTAGCCACTTTTATGGCAGCAGCTCAAATGCACTTGTCAAGAGGGACTCTTGTAATCTTCAGGCGTGACATTATTTCTTTCCTTTTTCGCCATTCACAGCTATGATTCGACACTACTTTTGGACAGAATAACAATGATTTCACAGTCTCATCGAGAACTCGGAGACTTGATGCACCGCACCGTGCAACATTTTTCTCTAATTATCGTGTTCAATATTACGACGCAACTGTTGCGTGTCACTTATGACTTCTATGGAATGTATCGTTTCGTGAAGACTCACGAGCTGACCAGGCCCATCGACTTTTTGTTCCTGAGTTCCTTCGCCCTACTTACATCCATTTCAGTGGCGATTCTCGCCATAGGATCGAACATTTGTGGTTCTGTGTCAAACGAGGTAGATCTGAAGACGTCTGAAAAGTTCTTTTGTGGCATTGACAACTGTCTGTGCCAATGAAAACGTTGGCATATTCTGAAAAAGCTTCCAAACTTATATTCGCAGGCTAACAAAACTGGAAACGTTCTCCACTCGATCCTAAATAACTCTGACAATTTTTTCGACACCCGAGAAGCTGCGGTGAGCATCCACATTTTCTTCGTCATAAACCTCGACAAACGATCATTTTCTTCCCTCTAGAAATTGAGAGTCTTTTCCTTGGACCTGCTACAAAACAAAACACGGATATCGGTATTCGGCTTGTTTTATCTCGACGAATTTTTCATCTACCAGGTTCGTTCGTAACGTTTGGTCAGTCAGACCCATCAGCAAATTCATGCAATTGAATCTCTGTGTTATTACAGACGATAGCAAAGGCAGCCACGTACCTTGTGATAATGCTTCAGTTTTATAGTTGACTTGCTGCATTATTTTCGAATGCAACGATCGAGAATGCATCACCCCCTTGGTCCACTGACAGCAGAATAAATTGAGAGATGAAATGATCGAGGGACAACGTTCCTCTGAGGTTGCCAAAAAATCGTTGTCTTGATTACTGCTCGTCGCGAGTCAACAGTGAAACAATTGGATTGAGAAAGGCGACTCAATGGTATAATGGAGTGCTCATAAAAGACCAAAGTCCATTAAAGTAATGGAAAAAGTAGAGAGCGCTGGAGCGAAAGTACAAGTTCCAGTCAGTTTAGTTAAAACAGTCAGTTTAGTAGCAACCCCGATCATCAGTCACGAAGAAATGTCAAATTATCACACCAGCAAACACAAACGGTCACGTATTTTTTTCGCTTTATATTATTGGGGCAAATTAATGGGTATAAATATATTCACGCTGACGACAAGCAACGACGTCGAGTACTCGTATTGCAGTGTCTTCTACGTTTTAAACCTGATCGTGTGCCATACGTATTTATTTTATCACTCGTGGAAGGAAAGATTGAATTTCTTGATGCCCGGTGAAACTCCGGTCTCCGTCATCGTGGACTTTGGAGGAATAAGCAGCATGTACCTCGAAGCCGTGACTGCCTGGTTGACAAATTGTTGCTTCAAGAACCGCCTCTCATCGATAATAAAAGCTTTCGTACAGGCCGAAAGCACTTCACAAAAGCTTAACTTGCCAGAAAATTACGAGAAATACTTCAAAAAACTTATCATTTATCTCGTTTTTTCAAATACAATATTTGTCTCAATAACTGTCTTTGTTCATGTGACGTTAACATACTTTTCGAATTATGAATCGGGTCAATGGATATTGTTCAATTTACCTCGTGCCGTATCGATTTACTACATGACTCTATTCATTTGGGCTCTTTTTATAGTGAAACAAAAATTTCGTCGTTTGAATAAACAACTATGTACATTGATGCAAAGCCATTGCATCGAATCGTCGGAGAATGTTTATCAGAGGCCACTGATCAGAGAGCCCACGAATAATTCAAGGTAAAGAAAATTTTTCGTCTACAAATCCCGTTTGCCATTCCAAATGTTGCAATTTGGACGATTGAATTTTTCTTCAAATTTGTCATTTTTTCTAATCACTCGACACATTTTTTCTCGACGTTTGTTCTCGATGATAAATAATAATCTCAATCGTACCATTTACAGGCGTGATTCAACAGCACTTTCAGATAAAATCAGCTTAATTTCTCAATCCCATCGTGAACTGAGAGACTTGATTAATCGTATCGTGGATCATCTCGCTTTGCTCATTGTCTTTCAAATAACAACGCAATTGACTTTTTTAACTTTCGACGTCTACGCGATATATCGTTATGTAAAGACACACGAGCTGACGAGACTGGTCGATTTTTTATTTGTTATTGCTTTTGGAGTCGGAATATCCATTCCTGTGACACTTCTCACCATAGGATCCAACGTTTGTGGCTCTACATTGTACGAGGTATGCTGTGAACAACGATAAGAAATAGCCATTAAGGCCTTATACACACTTGCAGCGGGCGAAAGAACGTGATTTTCTTGAGTTTTTTTTTTATAAGAAAATAAATGTTTATTGAAAAACTGGGAACGACGTTCATTAGTACCTATGTTCTTGTACTTGTACAATTTTTTTTTTACAACAAAATACGAAATCCTTCGTACAGGCCCTAGCTATTATTATAATAAACAAGCGGTATAAATTCCGTATGGATCGAATGGATAGTTTTTTAGTAATCGTACCCACTGTGAAAGTGTTTTTCAAAAAATACGATTCTGCGATCAATCGCGTTTAAAGATTCAAGTATTCGAGGACCGTGCGGTCGGTTGAAGTACCCAAAGCTACGAATCTAATACTCGGATCTTTATGAAATTTGGTGAGAAAATTCTTCAAACATTGTACTTGACATTGTCTAGATTGTACAAGACATTGTCTAATAAAAAAATTTTCGATTTTTCTGCCCATCACAAGTGTATGTAAGGCCTTAAGTAAAATCACTTTGTTTAATCGCAAAATTTGACATTCACAGGCCAATAACACTGGAAATATTCTCCACTCTGTGTACAACAACTCGGACAATTATTTCGATACCCGAGAAGCAGCGGTGAGTGTTTTTATACCCTCCAACAGCATCGGCTGACAGTGAACATTCCACTGTTTTTAGAGATTGAATACACTGTCCTTGGACCTTCTGGAGAATAAGGCGCGGATGTCGATATTAGGTTTCTTCGATCTTGACCATTTTTTCATGTACCAAGTACGTCCAAGATGCAAATTTAATATGCCAACGAATGAACACATTCTATTCGTAATTGATTGCTTCGAAATTCCAGGTGATAGCAACGTCAACCACGTATCTTGTCATAATGCTACAATTTTATAGTTAATTGACTTCCACCTCTTTTCAACAACGCACAGTAATGTACTCTCTCAATGTACGTAATAAAATTTTTAGAGATAACAGTTGACTATTGCCCATCAATCACTCCGTTGTCTGTCAACCAGATACGAGAACGACTATTTGAAAAAAATTTATTGCTGTCGTAGCATTGGAAAGCAAAGGGCAGGGGGGCTTGAAAATCAATCATAAAAGAGAGTTTGTGGTGGCGGCGTCGAGACAACAATTTCTATACCTCATGAAGAAATGGCGTCGATCCCGAAGCGCATTAACGTAAGATCACGTACGTTCCTAACGTTGTATTATTGGGGAAAAGTTCTCGGTATAAACCCCTTGCATTTGTCTCCGAATGACGAATTGACATTCTCGTACACGAGTAGTTTGTACTCCTGTTTCCTTTGCATCGTTTATTATTATGTGTATAAGCGTGTTTGCAATGAACGACTGAATCTCCTGCTGCCAGACGAGACGCCCATTTCGGTGATTGCCGAGTGGGCAGAGATAATGAACGTCGGTCTCCAAATCCTGTTCACGTGGTTGATTAACGGCCTTTATCAAAATCGCTTGAAACTCATCGTCGAGAGGTTCGTCCAAGCTGAAGGGACCTCGAGAAAACTCAACATTCCAGAAAATTACGAGGAGCATTTTGGAAAACTTGGACAGTATCTTCTAATCGTCAATGGAGGCTGGTTCATCTTGATAATTGTCAACATTGTTGGACTCTCTGGTTTTCCTGATTACAATGCTTCGCTATGGACCTCTTACAACCTACTACGAATACCATCCTTCAACTCTGTCACGACTTTTCTTTGGAGTATTCTTGTTGTCAAACGCAAGTTTTATCGTCTCAATGAAAAAGTGCGTTTTCTCATGGTGCCCTTTCGTAATAAATCTTTTGTACTCGAGGAAAACGCATGCTCTGAGCTCATTAGAAATTCCAAGTGAGTTACTTGATAAGTCAATTCATCGATCACTTACCAAGAATAAGGTTCACCAGTTTCTGTCACTGTGCATTTTCTTGTTGCAGACACAGTCCTGCTGCTCTTCCAGACACGATTGACGCCATTTCTCAGCACCGTCGGAACCTCATAAAAGTGACAAAAATGGTCAAGAGGCATTTCGATTTTCTCGTACTTTTATGTATCGTGGCTCACATGCCAACCTGCGTAGTCAACATCTACTTAGCGTATAAGACAGTGAAGGAAGATGAGCCGATGACTGGCAGTAACTGGTTTTACACATTTTCCTACATTTGCTGGTTCTTTTTCCCAATATTCACGCTGCTCGTGATATCCAACGTTTGTGGATCTACTACAAATGAGGTATTTCCATGACCGAAGGGTCGCAATCACCAAAAATATGTTTCATTCGAAGATTCAATGAATGCTACAGTCACTTTGGTTTTATCTGACTTTGATGGATGATGAACGTACCGCGCGGAGAGTAAATTTTTGGCGTAATCATAAACAATAATCGCAGGCTAACGAAACAGGAAATGTTCTCCACGCGATGCTGAATGGTCAAGGAAATTTTGGGGATTCCAGAGAAGTCGCGGTAAAGTTTTGACTCTTCTGATTGTTCCGCGAAGGCCAGAAATGTGCACGCCTTTTCTCATTTCAGAAGTTCAACATGTTTTCACTGGAACTACTGCAAAATCCGGTGGAAATGTCTTTGTTTGGATTCGTCGATCTTAATCACTGGATGGTTTACAAAGTACGTTTGAACGGAACTTCAGGAACGGCGTATACAAATGTTGAGGAAAGTCGTAATTCCAACGGGATTTTGTTCTGCAGGTTCTAACAACAGCGATCACGTATTTGGTGATAATGCTCCAATTTTATAATTAATAAACATGGATCCGCTCGATTCCGCTGATAAAGGTATGTGCGCGCAACTAATTTGATGGATTACGAGGGTTCTTGATGTCTGTGATAATATCCACGTGGGCTGAATGATTACGATTATTATGATGCTCGACGTAACAACGAGAAAATGGGTCAAATATAGTAAAATCGAAGAAGACTCGGACGTGCGTCATATTTTTCATTTGTTTTGATGAATGTCAGTCATTTGGGTAACAAGTGCGTGCTGAGAGAGCGACGTTGTCTCGTTTGTACCTCGCGCTTGAAAGGAATAGTCCTTCTAAATGAGTGTAATCGAATCAACCGGGTGTTCATTCACTCCCAGTGAATATAAATTCATCATTGAAAAAAGCTTCGTAAATATTCGCTCTTCGGTTGGCAATGAAACAAAAATGTTTCCGTCCACTGCCAAAAGGCCTTTGCGTTTGGTGGAAACTGATCGGTTTGTGTCCTTTCGCTTTCGTTGAGGGGGAAATAATACATTTCAGTGGAGCGAGATGTGCATATACGATGCTTTTGATAATCGCTTACGTCGTTTTATACTGCAGAGCAATGTTGAATCGTATTGAGTTTATGCTACCGCGAGAAACTTTGATGACTGTGGTAGCTGATTTTTTTGGATTATCGGTCGAGTGTCTCATGGTGATATCGTCGTGGTTGTGCATAACCCTTCGACAAAGGGAGCTCAAAAAGATATTGAAAATGTTTGAAAATCTTTGTGCTACCTTGGAATTAATCGGGATTAGCCAAAGCCCTAACAAACTGTCGAGACGACTCATGATACACGCGGTTATTCTCAACGTTGTTTGGATCTTTCTGTTCTGTTTCGATCACGCGATGCTCGTAAACAACAAGTTGTTCAGATACGATATTTGGATGCCTTTCAATTTTCCTCGGATCGTTAGCCACAACGTTGTCATCATGTTCCTCAACTCTTTATTAATTGCCAAAAAATTTTTTCATCTTCTGAATAAAAAAATTCATACAATACCGGATGTTTTAACGTCCAAACCGATTCTACTGCGGAAACGGTTACAAACTTCAGAGCCCTGTGGGTGAGTAACGTTAAAATGAGGACCCACTCATAAGCAGCTCGTTTGATGATTTCTCTTAAAGTTTCTGTCTTATCGAATATTTTCACAGCCTCCAATCCTGTGTGGTGCCTGGTCCTCTGGAAGTCTGCGGTCAGATCCACTCCGATCTCGTGACATTCACGGAAATAACAGTGAAATTTTTTTCTCTCTCGATTCTACTCGTTCTCCTAGTACACCTCGTCCAAATGGCTGCGGATCTCTATATCATGTGCATGATGATCAGACTTCAAAGATTTTGGACGCAAACGGAAGTGATAGTGTTTGCAATACTGGCTTGCTGGTTCCTCCTCCATTTTAGTCAAACCGTCGCTCTCTTAGGCATTCCGGATTCAACAGTAAACGAGGTTTCGACAATAAAACTATGAAGAATTGAGAAATTCAGGATTTTTTCAGCAAACCTTCCAGTTGATCTCTTCCATGCGATATTAAAAACCATCACATATTTCACTAACAGGCAAATCGAGCTGGGAAAATGCTGCATCAGATGTTGGCGTATGATGACACTCGAAGATACGTTGACACGGTAATTTTCACGCCTATCGCTTGCAAAAAGAAAATACGATTTCCATCATTTTTTCCAAGTGTACAGTTTGGCAGTTGGAAAAAGATGTTTGAACGGTAGCACAAAAATGTTTGATCCTCGTGTTTTCTCAGGGCCAGATTCTCTCGCTTCGTTTCCTCCAAAGACGTTTAACCATATCGTTGTGGGGTTTGTTTCAAATGAGGCTCTCCATCATGCACACGGTAAATTATCAATGAAGTCTCTAAATTTCACTATTTTTCAATCTGATTATTGAGTAATAAGAAAAATCGTATTTTTAATCGCACTAGATCATCGGTACAGTGGGCACATATCTAACGGTAATGATGCAGCTCGACGGCCAGGATATTCATGAGAAGATGTTGAACGAAACAATAGTTCAATCCTTACGCACCTAGAGCAGCGCTTGATTTTCAAAGTTCAACGAGCACTCCACTATTCCAATTGTACAAAATACATCGAATGATTATAACCCAATGAGTATGTCGGCTATTATTCGAATATATTTTTTCCCAACGTTCTGGACGATTCGATCAATCATTCGTAAAAGCTATTTCAATAAGATTCTTGGGTTTTCACCTTTCGGTTAATAAGTTATTTTAGACAAAATTGACTGGCCAAAAACACGTTTGGATCTTAGGATTGGATCGATCGGCGAATCGGACTTTATTGCCGTACTCGCTCGCATCCACACAGAAACGGTCAATCTGGCCAGATCCGTCATAAATTTCATGTCACTTCCTTTGTATTTCGTACTGATGGTCCATTTGGTTCAATTGTCATCACTTGTCTACATTTTCTCTCATGCAATGGTAACCAACACACTTTGGACACGGGAACATTGGGCAGGCTATGCGATGCTCTTCGTATGGCTTTTTTTCCACATGTTTGCAATGATTGCTGAGATCGGTATTGCTGATTCAGTCACCAAAGAGGTTTCCTTTAATGACAATTACACTATCCTTGGTGAACACATGAATTTTTTATATTTTCCTTAATTCCATTGGCAAATGTAAAAATGTTTAAATTCATGTGCTTAACCGCTAATAGGCAAGTAAAGCCGGACACATTATCCACGGTGCACTCATGTTGGAACCTTCCAGAGAACATATCGATTCGGTAACTATTTCGATTAATTCTTTTTCACATACATTAGGAGAAAAATAGTTATGTTTCGATGCTAATCCGAAAATGGGAGGCCTGTTTACAGGTCATAATTTGGTCTCTGCGATTGCTCCAGGAACCCTTGACAATGAATCTTTTTGATATAAATCGAATTGAGTATTCAGTATTCTACAGGGTAAGTTACAATCCTAATGGTTTGCTATCTTCGTTGAAGCTTTTCGGTTTGATCGTTGCTTACAGTACTCTGCTGATTCAAATGGACGATGAACAAAGTTAGGAAACGATGATCTGGATTTGCCTCCTCTCCGGTCAAGTGTCATTACAGAATTTTTGCATTTTCATTCATTGACTGTTCACATCAATATTTTCCGCAATAAAGTACTATGGAAAGCTTCCATGGGGCTGTACTTCACTAGTGTAGATTTTACTTCGTGTGACTTGAACTTCGCAGTTGATATATAATTCAAGAGAACTATCGCTTATTATTCTTCCAATGGATTCGTAAACTGGCTACGTCAACGATAATGTGATGACTCTAGAATATAATGAAATAAAGTGCATTAGTTCAGTGTTTATGAGAGTGACAGGTTGCCAGATGTGAAATGAATAACACACCGCATCAGGGACCGAGCCAAGTTTCTTTTTTTGAGCACTTGAAGAAAAAATAATGAAAAAACGATAGTGAAAAACGTTTAAAATCAATGAAAAGCGAGGTCTGAGTAACGAGTTAATAACAATATTACAATTTTATCGTTATACGCTAAAAATGATTGTACGTTTGAGAGTGAGTTCTGACAACGGTAGTTTCCGGTTACCAAAATGGATTTACATATATTGGAAAATTCTCGGCATTTGCCCCGTCGTTTTTGGTGAAAACGGCACAAAAACTCTTTCGAAAGGAGGATTTCTTTACGCTGTGTTACTGACACTGTCATTTACGTTTCTGTACGTTCGAGTCATCGTGAATCGTGGCTTCGTGAACGGGGAACATGAAACGTCGTCGACGTTAGCTGCCGATGTACTGGGAATATCGATGGAGTTTCTTACAATCGTCGCATCTTGGTTGATCATCGTTTTCCGACAAAAGGAATTAAAAAAAATTTTCGAAACGCTCAAATCTGCCAACAGTTCATTGAAAATGTTAGGGATTCACCCAAATTTCGACGATTCTATTCGAATATTGAATGTTTCTACGATTTCGATAAATTTACTTTGGTTGGTGCTCTACTTCTGCGATCATATGATCGTTTATGATCCTAAGACATTCCCGTTCAGTATCTGGATTCCTTTTTATGTTCCTCGAATCGTTGCTCACAACGTGGTCACTATTTTTATGAATTCACTATTCACAATCAGGCATTTTTTTAAACTTCTGAATAATAGCATCGAGCACTTGTCCTGCGTTACTAACCTCGAGCTGGGCTCTCTTCAGAGGCTTCGAACATGCACGGAATCCCACGATGCAACTCGCGCCCTGATGCAAATGTACGGCCATGTGCATTCAGATCTCGTGACTCTGACCAAAAAGATTGCAAATTTTTTCAGTTTGTGTATCATTCTGGCATTCCTTGCCCACATGTATTTTATGGCCTCGGATCTTTACATACTTTGTGTAATGATCAGAAATATTGACCTTTGGGACTCCGAGGAATCCTTACGATTCCTAGTCCTCAATTCGTGGCTTGTGTGTCACGCTATCGAGATGGTACTGATTGTGGCCGCTTCTGATTCGACCGTCAACGAGGTGCTCCAATACGATAATTTATATTCCCCTACCATGACTTTCCATGACAAATTCTACAAACAATTCTCTCCCATTTTCTTAAATGACGATGCGAGAGAAATTTGATTTTTCTATCGAACAGGCCAATCGAACTGGAAGAGTCCTACACCGGATGCTCATCAACGCAAACATGGAACATTACGCATGCATGGTAATTTTTGTATGTAAATCTGCCCACAGAGTTTGAATCAGTTCCTAAACTAGACGATAACAAAAAAATACGAAAATACGATTGAACAAAAGTGTCTGCAATATTTGTCATTTGTGCATTTTTGTTTCACCGTATGATGATTCTTTTTCAATTTGCAACGTTTCGAATTCAGTAGGATTAAATTTGATGCTGAATTTGTCAATTTTTACTTCTGTTTTCGTTGTCGTTGCAGGGCCAACTTTTCTCGCTGCGTTTGCTGCACAGACATTTGACTATCTCGTTTTGGGGCTTGCTTCGAATGAGATTATCGATAGTCTACACGGTAGTTATCAAATGAATTTAATTTTCGACAGCGTTGAAAATGAACTTTTTCGCTATATTCGATCTTCGTATATTCCAATTCAACAATCAACATGTTTTTCCATCAATTAGGTTCTTAGTACGGTGGTGATCTACGTAACGATCATGATGCAATTCGACGGCCTGAATCTTTAGGCGACGACTTGTAGCGAAGTAATCGTTGTTGTGATCGTTGTTGAGATCAAGATCAAAGGGGAAGTCTACCAGAGCTGCGGGGTCTGAAATTCAGAGAGAAATAATTACTCAACGATTAATCTTTTCATATCTCCATTGTAGCAGATCGCATCATGATATTTCTAGAATATGAAAACGATAAATAGTACATTCTGGAACAATGAGTCGATTGCTTATCCAAGCATTTTACATTCTCGCCAAATGAATTCCCCTTCTTAAAAAGCCACCTCCTTTATCCGCATCAGCCCTCTTATTATCCAGTAGTGCAGTATTGAAACGCAGTTTCTCCCTTAACGTCGTTATGTCATGTGCAAAAATTGTATTCACATTATGGAAAATCATCGGGCTATGCCCTTGCAGTATAACCGAAAATGGAATAATTCGATTTTCTTACTTTGGTCTTCTCTATTCGGTGAGCCTGGCAGTTCTGTACAGCATCAGTTTCGTCAGAGCGGTGATCATAAGTGTCGGTTTCTTTGGACAGTATCAAAGTCCAATGTCGAAAATATCGGATTTGGTTGCCAGCTCATCCGAATGCTGCATGATCGTTACAACGTGGTTGAATTTTGCGTTTTCTCAATCGCGATTTTGCAACATACACAAATGTTGTCGAAATGTAATCGAGTCTAGCGTGAGACTTGGAATCAGGGAAGATGCCACGAATCATCATCGGATTAAACGAATCAGCAAATGGGTCATCGTTTTCAACTCTATCTGGGCGTTCCTTTTCATTGTTTCTAATTTGTTTCCTCCTGAGGGCGTCGACTTTCGAGTTTGGATGCCCTACAATTTGGGCCACATCGTTTATCCTAATTTCATTTTCTTATACACTGGCATCATGAATTCAGTGTATGAATTATTTCGATCGATAAATAAGAACCTTCGAGAGATTTCGGAATGTGGTGCTACAATGGCGAGCATCAGAGGATCAATCGGATCCGAACGATCGGCTGATCGTAGGTAAGTTATGAAATGGAGCTGTTGTAACTTTGTTTCTGAAAAACGCGTTTGTAGAAATCCGGGAATTCCAGTACTTGATACCCGCTTAATCGGGAAATCGGCGATTGACGAATCCGAACGATCACGTGATCGTGAGCAGCCTACCAGAAAATGAGGCCGGATTTGGCGTTTTGTTGCTCGAAAAACTTTTCAAAATATTTCGAAATCCTGGACAATTAAGCAGTTCGTGGAAAAGATAACTTATTCCTAGTTACTAATGCGCCTTGGAAAATGATTTTCGTCGATCAACAGCGCTGTCCCTCCAACACAATCATGCATTTCAGCACCGAATCCAGCTTCACATCAGACCATATAGCCGTACTCGGCCACATTCATACAGAGCTGGTTGAGCTCACGAGGGACATAATTGATCTGTTGTCACCTTCTTTATACGCGATGGTCGGCGTTCACTTGTTTCAAATGTCGGCAATCTTTTACGCCGGGTGTGCCATCGCCAGGGAACGGAAATACACGCGATTAGACTTGCTTGGATATAACATCGCACTGCATTTCACGTTTGCTACACATTTGTTAGGGGTGATTGGGGAAGTTTCCGCTGCAGAGGGCGTTGCCAAAGAGGTTTTTATTGAATTTCTCTTCTACGTTCCAATCAAGACGAGAATTACACTAAACCAAATTTCTCTCGATGTTGAACTAAGGCCAACGATACGGGAAACATTCTCCATGAAGTGCTGACATCGCGGCCGACGAGGCAAAACATCGAATCGGTAAAAAAAATCATTTTTTGTTCTCGAATGATTTTTTATAGCAATGCTAATGAAATTTTCATTCTATAATTAACAGGCTACGGTATGGTCGCTCCGGATGCTTCAGGACCCACTGCGAATAGAGCTTTTTGGTGTACTCTCCATGAAAACCTCTTTAGTGTATTCGGCAAGTTTCTAATGATTATTTATGGCTTCCGTGCAAGAATTCAACTCACGTTTGTTACAAGTTTCAAAACTAATATGATTTCTTCTAGATTCTCGGTAGCGTCGTTGCTTATGGAACGATAATGCTACAATTAGATGACATGCAACGTCCAAAAAGCGTCTTTGATACTTAAGCACAAGAGACGAAAAATGAATGAGCTTCAAAGACGATCAAAATCAAAACTTATTGTAAACTGACGTAATGTACTGTATTGAAAAAGCACGAGTGCAGCTATCAAAGTGAAATTTTTTTATCGCTTCCATAATAAGTTCTGTGCACAAGATCAATTGATATAAAATATACCTGTAATTTCATTATACTGATAGACAAAAGCACTTTCATTGATTGCATAATTTTCTCCTGCCATCTGGAACTTGGTTGTTAATAATAAAGTTGGTGAATTGAATCGACCGAACGTCCATGAACCTAACTTATGCAGCAGTTATTCATTTGTTCAAGTTCATGCCTCAGTATCGTACTAACATATCGAAGCATCAAGCAAAAGAGCGAAAGTGGGAAGACTATTGAATTTAGCAACAATTCTCCAGAGTTCTGAGCCAGCTCGGTATCGACTAGGATTTCGAGGAGCGAAATAAAAATGCTTGAGAAAAATCTGCACCTCTCAAAGAATAACGCACCGGGTTTGAAAGCACAAAATACTTGGATTTCGAGTCAGTGAAAAATGACGGAAATCTAAAGTTCTTCAAGTTGTTTTACAAATCGAATTTCCCAAAACTCTCGTCGTAACATCAAATTCCAGGGACCACGGAAGCAAAATGGCGGACTCGCGATCTCTACGATGCTCTGGAGAGTGTCGCATGGTTGTGGCGTTTTTCCGGAGTGTTTCCAATGACAGTTAAAAAGTTAGCAGGCATGAAAAAATACAAAATGAGTAAAATATTCACTGCTTACAGCGTCCTACTTTTGTCACTGCGCATAGCCAATTTTATTTACTTCACAATAAACTTTGACACGCATTTTGGGTGAGGATTCAGAAAGTACTAATTATCTGATCTGTACGAAAATATCTCTAATTTGATTTTGTCCTTAGAATTGGCCCATTACGTTTGAGTGCTGCGACGAAGGTCGTGCGAGCGATCGGCAATATTATGTGCATGTTGGTTTCAACCGTTTTCCGGATCCCTCAACTCACGGCGGTAATGTTTTTTTTACTCCACGCAGTCTTTTAACGTTGGCAAAAAATCAAAATAATCACAATTGAGTGATAATCAATGAAAATACGGATTTGATGAATTACTATTTTGTGCAGCTCTCAGAATCGATCAATACCATATCAAAGCAAGATTTATTTTTGCGTAAAATGAATGGTCGATCAGACTACGAATCTACCGTGAAAACGATCCGAGCGTACGTTTGGACTTCGCTTCTGGCTGTTTCTTTTTTCGTACTCTATGACATCAACTGTCTTTCCCGTAACTACCACTAGTCAGTGTCAAAATAAAAAATGTTGAGTCGACTTTTGAGATTCCGAAGAGCAATGAACGAGTTATTCGTTTCTTCAGTGTTTGGGCTGAGTATGTACTTTGGTACGTTGGATTGATGGTGCAACTAATGGACCTCACGGTCCTGGCGACTTTGGTGGGACTGCTTGGCCTGAACTTCCGTAATCTGAACGAGAAAATACGAAGCGTCGTGGGGAGGGCGAACGCATCCTCGCCTAAGGTAATTTTCGTGTCTGCTGGAGAATATCTAACTTGGCAATTGGGAAAATGATGGTTTTCACAGGTTCTCGTCACCTCGGATGTCTGCGCTGAACAATTACGTTCCATTTCGGAAATACATTTCGATATATGCGCAGTAGGAAAACGTATCAATCGTATCTTCGACTGGGACGTGGTGAATTTCGATCTTTTAATTATTCCAAATGCATTGCTGATTAGCAAGCTGGTTGCTGAAGAAGACGATTCATGGGACGATCGCTCACTCAGTTCTCATGCTTGCAGATCACAAATGTCGTAATCGCTTTCATAGTTCTGAGCACGACCCTCTACTACATTTTCTACGAAGTCCAACGAGCTGGACCTGCCGACATCCCTCAAATTTTTGCCTACATCAATTGGGAGCTGTATCACAGCATTCCAATATTAATTATTGTCATAATCTGTAATCTGACATCACATCAGGTTAATTGAAATTGTATAATATAAGAAAATTCCTTCAGGGAGACTAATCTGGATGTCGAAAATTCACAGAGTGCTTACGCTGGACAATTGATTCATGAGATTCGGGTAGAAAATACGGATTCAGAATTGTACCAGGCCCTGAAATCGTTCTCGCTGCAACTGCATCATCAGAAACTAGAGTTCACCGCCAACGGTTTTTTCCCCATTGATTCATCGCTGTTACAGACGGTGAGAAAGCATTTTGTCGTAGGTATAAGACAGCTGATACTCACGAGAAAAAAGCTTGTGAATCATACGGAAACGAGAATAATTTTTTAAAATTATATTACATCGCAGATGATTGGAAAAATCACCACATATTTGGTCATCCTCATACAATTTAACCCCAAATTGGATTAACCTTCTGGAACCGAAAAAGGCCCTCGCGTGTATTCAGGGATCAGCTGAATTGAATAAAAAGATTGACTGAGAAAAGTTGTTGTCTAAGAATAAAAATGAATTAATGCGAGTTCTCTTTACCAAATAACTTACTCATTTAATTTTTCAATCATTTGTAATAAATATGCGACGATTTGAAAAACGTTTGTTGAGTCACATTGCCCATTTATTAGTCAATAATTTATTTGTAAACCTTTTAACGCGGAGGAAAAAAAATGAAATAAAAATGGCCGTTCGAATCGACGTGCAGGATCGATCGGTTTCTTCGAAACGAATTGACGTGATTGAGTGCATCGCAATTGCTCACAGTCGCAACGACCGTGCGAAGAAAAATAAATAATTTACCTTCTCCACTAAAGAGACGTCAAAATTCAACAATTTACGATGAAAATTGAAGTACGTGAATTACGAGAATAAGGCTCATGGATCGAACCACTCTCGTGATTGAAAAAATGCATTTTCCTCATTCAGGACTCGTTTTTTATAATGAAATTTAGATAATCAGTAGAAAAGCCTCCAATTATTTTCTACTCGTCAGTCTCCTCAACACTGTTTATCGCAGACAGTCAAATGGGGGTAGAATGTTTCAAGTTTCCACGCAGTCCTCAATTTATTCGAGTGCACGCAGTATAATGTCGTATCGTCTGAAGTTTACACCTTCATATTACAAACTTTCAAGCATCGAACTGAGTATCGAGTCGAGACGAGTGTAAGATTCGGACTCCAGGAAACGTGCTTCCAAGAGGGAAGGATTTTGCATAAAATTTGTAAAAATTTCAAAAGGAAACATGCCCAGAAAAAGCTCGAGTAACCTGCAAACCGATGCTCCGAATCCAAAGTCACAAAACAATCGGATAGCGAGTCAGTGTGACATAAAAAATGATAAGCTTTCTCAGAACATTGACAAATGCTGAACTCAATCCATCGATAAAAATTGACTTGATAATACTTCACGAATTTCAGATGAAAAATTGGAGACTCGAGATTTCCACGACGTTTTGGAGAGTGTCGCATGGCTGTGGCGTATTTTCGGAGTATTTCCGATTGCCACCGAAGCCTCGATCGGCATTAAGAAATACAATATAACGAAATTCCTCGGCGTTTATAGTTCATTGGTATTTGGGATATGCGTGGGGAATTTCTTATACGTATCGATAAACTACGATTTTTACTTCAAGTCATTATATTTGAAGGGTATATCACTATCCTGATGGCGTCCTGACGGGAGTAGATTGTTGATTTGATATTTCTTTCCTCAGTGGCGGACCGTTTCGAGTGACGTCTGGTACCGCCATAATCCGATCTTTCGGCAACATCTTATGCGTTGTTGCGTCAACGGCTTATCGGCTTCTTAAATATTATGAGGTGATTGGCATTTTTGACAAACCCACCGCAATAACTGATTTCCCATGGAATTATTCAAATTCCTGATCATTTCAGCTATCAGAATCGATTAACAACATCATGGTACAGGGCATGATTTTGGAGACAACGAGTCGTAGATCGGATTGCGAATTTGTTGTGAAAATCGTACGGATATACGTCTGGACAACAATTTTCGCTGTTATTTTCCTTATTTTGTTCGAAGTGTATGTAGTTCACCGTTACGATACGATGTGAGTACAAAATTTCTGCTCATTTTTAAGGTAGATCATGCCCGAAGGATCGTATTTTATGGGCGTCTAAATTAGATCGGTTTTTACTTCCTAATTAAATTTGTAATAATTAATTCGAAATCGTAAATACATTTTTTCAACTCATCTTTTGGCGAATGAAATGACAAGCCATTATTTAATCGAGGATCCGTCACTGACTGAACCCCAAATTTCACTCGTCCCTGGTGACAATACTATAGTCTTTTATGTAAAAAATCGTATTGGAGAGCGCGAAGGGAAAACACAAATGGAAATGTAACAAGAAAAAAGTGTTAATAAAAAGACAGAAGGCTATGACGGGAATGGCCCGAGCCAAGAAGAAACAAAATGTCGAAATAAGCAAATGTGAGGTTATGTGAGTGCTTATTACTATGCAATTTCGTTCAATCTTTAACGTAACATATCTTTATTACTGGTGAGACAATCGTCTCGAATTTTTTCCCAAACTTTCATTATATACTCAATTGTTATTGTGTACGTTTTTCATAAAATTCGTAAGAAGTGTTCATTCGTTATATGGAAAGATAAACGATTTTTTTCGCACAATCCCTATAATCCTGTGTATTTTTTAAAATATTTAATCACGTTTGGCTCAATAACCAATAAGACGAGCCCTTTTAAATTTGATATGCGTGTCAGTGGACTACCCATTTGGACTCTGTGCAAATTTCAAGACTTTCTTAAGAAAATGCTTTCGTGCATGAACTACCTTAAACAGTTGGAAAATCTACTTTTGTGGGCGGAAAGTATTTTCACTGGATTCTGCCATGCAGTGTCTCATCGACGCACACAATTTGGACCATAAGTCTCCTGGTTCAGGTGATCAGCCTCACAGTATTCACAACTTTGGTCACTCTACTTGGACTGAACTTTCGCAGTTTGAACAGGAAAATACGAATCGTAGTGAAGAGAGCCAACGCATCGTCGCCGAAGGTAATTTTTTTCTGCAGTTTTTCGAGCAAAAAATGAAAAAGAAATCAAATTTTACAGGTCCTTGTAGCTTCGAACGATTGGGCTGAACGAATACGTTTCATGTCAAAAATGCACTTCAATCTGTGTGCAGTAGGAAAACGACTGAATCGTATCTTCGACATAGAAGTGGTTTGTTTTTTTTTTTATTTTATTTTTTTTTTTTAATGATAACTAACAAATGGGAAAGCTTGTGCGGCAAAGCATTAATGAATCAACCACTGAAGTGGATTTTATCGTCACAGATAATCAGTGTCACAGTTGCCTTCGTCATCTTGAGCACAACTCTGTATCACATTTTCTACGAAGTTGAAAAAAAAGGGGAAACGAATTTCGCGCAAATTCTTACTCACATCTACTGGGAGTTGTACCATAGCATTCCAATCATAACCATTGTTGCGGTCTGCAATTTCACATCGCTTCAGGTACAACAAAGGATGGGAGCAATGAAAGTTGTTCCCAAATAGATTTGAGCTGACTTAAGAATGACAATTTAACTCACAGAGCGTTGGTGCTGGCGAACTAATCCACGATATTGAAGTGGAAAGTACGGATTCCGACTTGTATCGAGCTCTCAAATCCTTCTCGTTGCAGCTGCATCACCAAAAACTTGAATTTACGGCCGGTGGCTTTTTCCCTATCAATTCGGAGCTCTTACAGACGGTACAAAGAATTTCCTTTTCTAAATTCTTTCTAATAAGTAATCGCAATTCATTGAAATTTAATCCGGTAAAAATATGGCTTCCAATGAATGTAATCAATCATCTTTTCTGATACTTCCCGAAATGTTTTCTGTCTATAGATGGCAGCAAAAATCACCACTTACTTGGTTATTCTGATCCAATTTCAACCAAAACTGAACTAACTTCCTGGGACTCAAATATTCCATTGTTTATTATTGATCGAGTTCAAAACGCATTTGGCACATTTTTCCTTTGAATTTTTCCTCTTCAATCCTCAGGTTTTGGAACGACTCACGCAACGGACATCGCAAGACCTTAAAAATCTCAAAGTAAAGAAAGTTTTCTTATCCCAAAATTGCGCATTGCGTCGTAGCTTCCCGTAATGGTCAATCAGCCTGCTACTAAGCATTTTTCAAGGAAAATTCGCTGATAGGAATTCTCATATTCATCTGGTTCTAAAACTATGAAAATTTAGTGAAAAAAATACTATCATTAATGTGCTTGAATGTACCGATGAAACCTTAGACATGTTCAAATAAATTGTGGTTGCGATGCCAGCACTTTTCGATAATTTATTTAAGCAAATGAATAAGTGGTGTAACCTCACCTAAAATCTTTAACGCGGGTTGCATAGTAACAAACGTGGTAGGAGTCGAATTTGAAATAATCGAGGTTACAGTATCCGGAGATATCAATCAATAAAAGAATATCAACGAATGTAGTTTCTATTGAAAATGAAATATTGACATCAGAAAAAAAATTCGATATTCTACGATTGTGTCGTGCTGGCAAAGTTCCACTGACGATTTCATCAACCTACTCTGGTGCACTCACGATAATTTCTTTCGTCACTGAAGTTGTCATCTCGCGACAATGTCCCATAACACGTATTAAAATAATAGATTCTTCCAGAGGTATTCCTCGCGTAAAAGTCAGAAAAGTGGAAAGTCTGGTGAAAGCGTGAGTGTATAAATCCGAGCATTATAGTTAAGGAAAAACCTCCGTCGTCGAAGAGCTCATCAAAAGTGTCAGAACTCCGTAATCCTTGGGTCACGAGTCAGTAAAGTTTTTCACAATTCTTGTAAAACCTTCGACTATATTCTATAAAAAAATCGAAGTCAATCGATTGTTTTTTTACTTCATCAAATATAAAAATAACTATAAAAAACTATTATAAATAATTCTGTAAAATAAAAACAATTACAGTGCTTGATTCTCCAACGTTGTATGGAAGGCCAAGAATTCACAATTTTTATGGAGTTTTGGAACGCGTTGCATGGATCTGGCGGTCAGTTGGTATATTCCCAGTGGTAGTCGCGGGGCCCATTGGCATGGAGAGATACAAATTAGACAAATTTTACGCCACGTACAGTTCACTACTGATACTCGCTTGCTCGATGAATTTTTATTACGGAGTTCAGCAATTTGGAAAATTTGCCAGGTCACAGTAAAAAATCATGACACGTATAATTATGATGATTTTTAGTCATAATGACCCTTTGAAAAAATTTACGAGCCGATTGTAGGCGGTGTCGCGATACTAAATGTTTACACTCGCATATTCCAAAATAGACATCACGTGCCCATGACTTCGATAACAACAGCGATACGAACTGTAGCAAGTTTACTTTGCATGATCCACACCAACTTTTGGCGTGCCGTTCGCTCTAAGGAGGTAACACGATTGTGAAACTTTCATCAGTTTCTACTCCTAGAATATTATTTTTCTTACTCCTGGGCAGAGAAAATGGCTTCAATTTACTTTGACAGTTGACGGAAACTCTCAACGAAATATCGGATCAAGATGTAATTTTGGAAAAAATCGGCTGTCGAATTAATTACGAGAGCAGTGCTAAATCAATTCGAAAATACATTTGGACCACCCTCATCATTCTGATGGTTCTCATGGCTTATGAATTTTACAGATCACCCGTAAAAGAGTCGGTATTGAGTGTACAAAAGATCGTTATCTGACGAGAGATTATCGTTTACGTGTTTTTCTTTATTTAGTTTATCACTTCGCTGGATTCTTTGGACGGTTCCATTAACGGCACAAATTTTGGATTTGACGATACTAGTCGTACTCGTTGGCTGGCTCGGATTAAAGTTTTCTTCTATAAATGAGAAACTGAGTAGTGTCGTTACGAGGGCCAATGCATCCTCACCAGAGGTTACAGTTTGTTGACACTACAGCAGACCTTTTACGTATGTTTTGGAAACGAATTTGAATTTCAGGTTCTAATCACGTCAGATGTTTGTGCCGAAAGTTTACGTGCCCTTTCGAAGGCGCATTTCAATACTTGTGCAATTGGCAAACGAGTGAATTCTCTCTTCAATTGGAACGTGGTGAGTTGATCAGGTGTACTAAGTTTTGTGTTAAATAAACCACCTGCCTGCCACCGAGACCAGCTTCGTTTCAGCAACCTGCACATTTTGGATTATCTGGACTCTCGATTCTGCAGACATTTTGAATTCGCATTGAAATTTCAGGTCGTCAGTGTGACGTCTGCTTTCATAGTGTTGAGCACAACGCTTTATTACATATTCTTCGAAGTCGAACGTCCTGGCAAAACGAACGTGGTTCAAATCGTTTCCTACATCCATTGGGAATTTATGCAAAGTGCTCCGACCGTCGTTATCGTAATCATTTGCAATTGGACGCGTCGTCAGGTAGTAAAAAACACTCAATTCTTATTCACCGATTGAGATTGATGACAGGAAATAAGCACGAAGGTAGTTTTTTCACAGGGAACATATGCGGGTAAATTGATCCACGAGGTTCGAGTGGAAAAAACGGATTCACGAATGTACGACGCCATCAAATCCTTTTCTCTACAACTGCATCATCAGAAACTCGAATTTTCTGCCGGTGGATTATTCCCACTCAATTCAGCTCTGTTACAAACGGTACGATTACTCATCGAAAAAAAAAATATTCCTGTAGATTACGCTCGTAATTTCGCCATTTTTCTTTCTCAGATGGTCGAAAAAATAACCACGTATTTGGTCATTCTCATCCAATTCCAACCAAATTTAGACGATCTTGGTGGATCAACGAGGAAATGAGGTGATTAATGTTCTCGAGAACGAAATAACATTTCAACCATCAATGTTTTTGTAGAATCTTGTAGAAGTCAGCATGAGAAAAAATGAGCTCTCACATTCGTTAAGATCGACATTCAGATGTGCTGGCCTTAATAAATTAAAACTGCAAATGAAAATAAAAGAAAATTGAATTCTGTTCAATTCTTCGCCCACCATGAAAATAACGCGTCGAACCATGTCATCGATGGGTAATACTATTAGTTTTTTTATGTGCATTCGTATTCAGATTTTCGTGTCGATCATTTGCACGATCATTTTTGGTGATGAACAATTAAAGATTTCCATCGCAACAAGTTTCCCCATTTCCCCAACGTCCTGGAAACGTCCCTTGGGCATGGTGCAATCCAAAAAAAAGCTTCACGATCGCAACGAAAAAATCAGAAATTGCGCCACCGTTGATTTCGACGCTCGACGGTGTAATGGACTGAGCCAAGCTTCGTCGAGAACTGGAGAAAAATCGAGGTGCCCATCCAATTTTTGTGTCCATTTTTCCGTACATTAAGCTTATAAATTAATCAATCAATTCCTTCGCTCTAGTTATGGACTCCGTCAAACAATCTCTTCAATGTGCCGATTACACCAAGAACTGAGATACGCGATCCACCTCATCGAAAAACACTTTGCTCCACTCGTATTGTTAAATTCCATCTCGAATTTATTCAGTCTTACTTGCTGTATTCATATTGCATATCGTTGCTTGAAAGACTGGGAAATTTTCACATGTTACACATGTCTTTTTGCGTGACTGTACCAGTTCTAGTGATGTGTGTCATTTCCAACGTCTGCGGATCCACGAGCGATGAGGTAAAAGTCGAATTTTTTTGAAATCAATAAATTTCTTATATTTTGCTTGTGGAAAGGCCTTTGACCCGAAAGTTTCACTCGATCAGTATTATTCTGAGTCTCTCTTGCGACCATTGAAGCATTCTCCATTTCAGGCTAACTCTACACAGGAAATCTACTCCATGCAGTCCCGAGTAATGGCCAACTTTGTAATAACATTCAGGCAATCCAGGCGAATTCGACTATCAAAATATCCTTGAGTTGGGAATAATAATATCGAATTTCTTAGGGACTCGACATCGTTTTTCTCGACCTGCTGCAAAACAAAGCTACAATTCCTCTCCTGGGGTTCGTTAAGGCAGATCATTTCTTGGTGTACAGTGTGAGTTGAAGGATTCGATGTTTAAGCGACAGTTGAAACATTTTACTTTTATCAACGTTAAGGAAACTACCACTTACAGTGGGAATTTCATCCGCAGGTGATAACAACGGCGACGACGTATTTCGTAATCATGCTGCAATTCCCTGATTAATAACATCGTTGAATTCTACTATAAAATCTAGTAAAGATTTCTTTATTTGGCTTTATCAATTCAAATTGTTTGAATTGACTTAAACAGTTGTTTGGATATCGAACTTATCGAAATATTCGAGGAAATATTCAGTGAAATAATGAATAACAAAAACGAGTGCGCACCACTAATTTTAGTAGATTATAGATAATAAGAAGGTAAAAACGCCTTAAAATCGAATAAAACTCTCAAGTTCCACAAGTCCTGCCATTCGATCATTCCGATTGTGGAGCTCTTAATCATAATTTAATAACAACATCAACTGTGCCGCCATTTTATATTTCGAACGCAGTATTCGATAAAATCGATTGTTGAAGGTCGACCATTTAATGTTTACGGAAACATTGTAGTCTCACGATAAATATCTACGCAGTGTGTCATTTCTTTTTTCACATGCTCGTGACCACGATGGCGTGGAAAATATTGTATATTTTCTGGCGAATTATCGGTATTTGTCCTTTCGGTTTGAAAAATTGGAAGACGATTCGCGTGTCACATTTCGGCGTTTTCCAGTCAGTGTTGATTTCGTTTTTGTACTTTGTGTGTTTCACACACATCGCAGCACACAAGACGAATTTTTTTCTCAGATATCAAACTACGATGAATAAAATAGCCGACGTGATCGGACACACACTGGAATGTGCGATGATGATCACAATCTGGATATCATTTGGCATTCGTCAAAAACAGTTGTGTGCTATACAAAAGTCATTCGTCAGAGTCATCGAGAATTGCAAATTACTTGGTATTCCACAAACTCACAGTAATGTACTGAAGAAAACTCAATACCTCGCAGCGATCGGGACCGCTATATGGTTCCCTTTCTACTTGCATGACATTATTTATCCTTCGAAAAACATGAAAATCGTTCTTTCGTATTTCTTCTGTACTTTCCACTGTGTACAGCCGAATTTCGTTGTACTTTACGTTGGTATTGCGACTCTTATACGCGACCAATTTCGGTCGTTCAATTGCAAATTACGAGAAATCGTTGAATCAGATGCAACGACATTGTCGACTGATCGATTGGGACGAAATAGAAGACTGAGGAAAACAAGGCAAGTAAAGAATTCCAATTTTCTCTTCAATTTTAATTATTTTCCTGTACTTTTGTTCTAAAAATTCTCACGCACATGTTTTTCTAATTTTTTTATCCACGTAAAAGTTAGCAACATCACTTTGTATTATAGGATCGAATCCCTCGTTGCATCGGATCCTCTCAGTGCGCTTGGTCGAATCCATACAGAAATGCTCGACCTTACGAAATCCGTCATTGACTTCTTATCACCCTCTTTGTACGTTCTGCTGATGGTCCATTTGGTTCAACTCTCGTCCATTATCTACAGTTTGTCTTACGCTGTGGTAACCGGAATTTTTCTCATACGAGGACATTTGGCAGGCTACATGATACTTGCCGTGTGGTTTTTCATTCACATATTTACAATGATTGCTGAGATCGGTATCGCCGATTCTGCCACCGAAGAGGTCTCCTTTTATGTCTTATTGCACCATCAAAAGGCACACACTCATACCTTCTTATTCTCTTTATTCCCTTTGTAAAAGTGGAATCTAATTTTCACAGGCAAATCGAGCTAGCATCATTCTTCACGCAGCACTAATTTCAAAACCAACAAGAAAAAACAATGATTCGGTAATTATAACATTCCTTAGGTTTTTATGATTTCGAAATTGTCGTTGTTTTCTTACAGGTCATGATCTGGTCTCTGCGGCTGCTCCAGGAACCTTTGACCTTGGATCTTTTTGGTGTGATCCAACTGAAATATTTCGTGCTCTACAGGGCAAGTCCATTTTTCCTCGTAATATCAACCACTAACGTTTCACGTTTCTGTCACATTGTAAATGTACGAAATCTAATAATTTTTTTCAGATTTTCGGGCTCATCGTTGCCTACTGTATTCTGTTGATTCAAATGGACGATTACCAAAGTTAAAGAAGCGCACAAAATATTTCCTCTCTCATCGCTAGCTTAATATTCACTTATAAACTTTTCTTTTTAAATATATCAAAAGTTTCTTTAATAAATGCCTTCAAGATTTAATCTAGAACGTCATAAAAAAGTACTCTTCTATTTCTATTCTGCTAACTCAAGAGAAATATTACCCGTTATCGATTCGATGAATTTGTAACGCCCTTCAATGTCGGCTTCAACAACTCGAATGCTGACTGAGAGATAATAAAATAAAGTGCATCAATCTACCGTTTGTGTGTGCAAAATGTATCGAAAGGGTGTAATACTGCATTGTGAACTGAGCCAAGAATGTCCGTTTTTCATCTTGGATTTTATCGAAAAAATCATGCGCAAAAAAGATAAAACATGAAATAAAAAAATTGTTCGAAAAATAACGTGTAGATTTCTACTGTTGCAATAAATGACAATACTAAAATAGTGTTTTCGTGAGGCACGTTAAATGTTACGATGACAACATTGAAAAGTAATGATAGTTTCTGGTTACCAAAATGGGTGTACATATTTTGGAAAATTCTCGGTCTATGTCCTGCAACGTTCGTCGAAAAGAAAATTCTGATTTACACAAAAGGAGGATTATTCTACGCCGTGTTCCTTATACTCACATATATATCGTTGTACTCTCGCGTTGTCATAGCTCGCGTTTTCTTGAGCCAGCCACAAGAAAGTTCGGCGACGATAACTGCTGATTTTTTGGGATTATCGATGGAATTCCTGACGATCATCGTGTCTTGGTTGTTCTTTGCTTTCCGACAGAATGAGTTACGAGGAATTATCGAAATGGCTAAGTTCATTCGAGTGTCCCTAAATATTGCCGGGATCGAGCCAAATGTCCAGGATTTCATAAGAAGATTAGAAATTTCTACGATTTCCATGAATTTACTCTGGTCGGTGCTTTACGGTTGTGATCATATGTTTATTTACAATATTGAAACATTCCAATACAACGTCTGGATTCCTTTCAATATTCCACGCATCGTCAGCCACAACGTAGTCGTCATGTTCGCGAATTCTCTCCTGACGATAAAAAACATTTTCCACCTTTTGAATAACGCTATTGAAAACTTACCGCGGGATTCTTCACTCGAGCCAAAATCTCTTCAGAGGCTCCGGAAATCGATGGGACTGCAAGCGCAATCTACTTCGCTCGAAATTTACGGTCAAATCCATTCGAAACTGGTGACTGTTACAAAAAAAATAGTACACTTCTTCAGTCTGTGCATTATTCTGGCAATCCTTGGCCACTTGTATTCAATGACTTCAGATCTCTACATGCTCTGTATTATGGTGAAAGACAAAGACGTTTGGAGCTCCGAAGTATATGCACCATTTATGGTCATCGCAGCTTGGCTAGCTTTCCACCTCATCGAGACTGTGACGCTGGTGGCCATTTCTGATTCAACTGTCAACGAGGTGCTTATGACTTACTAAAAAGATGCAGCTTTCAAGCAATATCAAAATTCATTTGATCTTTTGAACCGAAACATGTCGGGACTGTCAAAATTCGGTGGATAAATTCTATACGCTGATTTGCTTCTGAAAAATTAATTCGTTTTTATTTCCAATACAAATATTTCGCCGGAATATTCCATATATTTTCTGCTCAACAGGCAAACCGGACTGGGGAATTTCTGCACCGAATGCTTACAGCGGCAAACACGGAAAATCACACAAACGCGGTAACTTTTCAGATAAAAATTTCTTCACTGATTTGGCATTGGCAGGATAATAAAAATACGAATGAAAATAGTGTGGACTATTTATATATTTCATTTTCGGACACATGGTCGTATGATTTTTTTTTTTTTTTTTTTTTTATAAACGTTTCTTTATTGCTTTTCTATAATTCGAAGTCAGCGTATTTTGATTTTCAGTGAAATGTATCGATTTCAACTTTTTCGTTTTTTATATCGCTCCAGGGACAACTGCTGTCTCTTCGTTTGCTGCACACACATCTGAACATTTCGTTGTGGGGTTTGGTTCGGATGAAACTCTCGGTCGTATACACGGTAAACGTTAACATATATTTTTGGGATCTATGACAGTCCTCAGATTGACGTCCTTCACAATATTCGAGCTTTGGATTTTTCAATTTATTGCTTTTATTCCCTCCACCAGATTCTTGGAACAGTGATAACTTACATAACCATCATGATGCAGTTGGATGATGAAAATTTTCAGCAGGGGAGTTGAAACGAATTTTGAATTCCGAAGGAACCAGTGCCTCAGAAACTATTGGAAAGTCGAAATACCATGACGTCTTTCTCAATAATTATATTATCTATCAATTAACAACATTTTTTTTAAAGCCTTGAAAAAAAAGTTTGTTCAAACAGCAATACGAAGCATTCGTAGTTCGTCCTTTTACTACAGCAATGGAAATTCTGCTCATTGAATAATTTATAATTTAGAACCCTGGGAACATACTAGCAGAGGAACACTGTATATGGGTCTCTTGGGTTTTATAGATATTGCACTCAACCTTATTGTCCATCTGTAATTTGACGAATTGGTACCCCTGTGATGCCTCACTATATTGATCCTGTCGGTTGTACCGTGACGGAAAAGAAATAACGAAGAAAAGTGCATCGATTGATTGTTACAAAGGTGAATAGTTATCGAAGGGGTAAAACGTGCAAGATTGTAACTCGAAGCGAACCTCGAACGTCGTTTTCTCTTGTGCCTTAATAAAAAATAAGGAATAACTTAAAGTTGAAAAGGAGCTTAAAAATCCATTTGAGAATAGAACTGCTCGTGGAAAAATTGTGAACTTTAATTCTTATCGTGGTGAAGCGATAATATTATAATGGTGTGTTCAAAAGCAACGTCGAAAAATAAAAAGGGATTCAAATTGCCCAAGTGGGTGTACATTTTCTGGAAAGTTATCGGTCTGTGTCCGATAGTTTTTGTCGGAAACGACATAATTATTTACAAAAAAGAGGGTTTAGTCCACGCCGTGTTATCGTCACTGATACTCATATTTTTGTACTATCGACTCATAGCAGGCCGAATCTATTTACGGCTCGACGAAATTTCGGTGACAGTAACCGCCGATTTTTTTGGATTAACCTTCGAGTTTCTCATGATCGTCACAACTTGGTTACTTTTCGCATTTCGTCAAAACGAATTACGCGAACTCATCGAAACGTTCAAATTAATTGATGTTACTTTGAATGGTTTTGGGATCGACCAGTATTATGAGGAGGTTGTTCGGAAATTAAAAATTTCTGTAATACTTGTCAACTCAATTTGGGTTATTCTCTTCTGCTTCGAGTAGTTCGCTCTCTACGACGATATCAAACTTCGGTACGAAGTTTGGATTCCTTTCAATGTTCCCCGAGGCGTTGGCCACAATCTGGTTGTCATATTTGCGAACTCTCTTCTAGCGATGAAGAACATTTTTCACATTTTGAACGAAAAAATCAACGAATTGTCCAGCGAATCTCAATTACAACTAAAGTTTTCTGAGCGCATTCGGAAACCTTCGCAGCACACGAGGTTGGTCGTGTCATGAAAACAAACTTTTCAGAGTCACTTTGTACTTTTCCCCGTCAGCTTATAATCGAATCAACATTCAATTGTAGCCACGAATCTTTCGCCAAATCAAATCCACTACAGATGTACGCTCAAATACATTCAGATTTGGTGACACTCACGAAAAAGATTGTTCAGTTCTTCAGTCCGTGCATCATTCTAGCACTTCTCGGTCACCTCATTTTAATGGCTTCAGATCTCTACATCATTGCTATGATCCTATCGAATGAAGAATCTTGGAAATTGAGGGACAACCTAGCACTGGCGGTGCTGAGTGCTTGGTTCATATTTCACTTGGCAGAGACCGTGGTTCTTATGAGCATTACTGATGCAATCGCCAACGAGGTGTTTTTATACAAAAACCCAATGAGTAGTCACAAAATATCTTAAATAATGAATCGTTTCGATTTTTTGTAAATTATTGCTTTTCGATTAATTTTGACTCCCCATTTCGAAACTCCATTTCTATGTAATAAAAGCTACTTAAGACTATTATCGAAATTGTAAAAATGTACAAAATTTCATTTGTTTCATACTGAACAGGCCAATCGAGCTGGAACAGTCGTACATCAATTGCTCTTGAGTTCAATTGCGGACAGTTACGTAAATACGGTAATTTTTAAATAATCGACATACTGCGCAATAATTTCATTTGTAATCTGATTCTACTCAGACTTTTTTGTCTCTACAGGGACAACTTTTGTCTCTTGGTTTACTGCACGGACATCTGACTATTTCCTTATGGGGTTTACTTTGTATGAGGCTCTCAATAGTGCACACGGTACATATTCAAATTCACCAATGTCCCATATTCATAAATTCATAAATTTCTTGTCATTTTCGTGTTTCTACTAATAATTCATAAATATTAAATTAGATTTTTGGCACAGTCGTAAGTTATATAACGATTATGATGCAATTCGACGGCATAGATCTGCAAGCGACGAAATAGAACAGAGACGAAAACTTCAGAGCCAATTGGGGAGTCTCTTCTGCAATTCATCTTCGTTATATTTGATGACATCACGATAAATCTTGTACAGCGAACGATTAAAAAGCATTTTCTATCTAGAATCATGAGTATATTCTGTGAATAGTAATTCGTTCAAAAAAACCGTCGGTCGACCTTCATTACATGGTTTCATATCGCTACGATATTCTCTAGTAACGGCTTCTTCAGCTAAAACGTCATGACAGGAACGATAAAAGAGAGTGCATCAATTTACTATTTATAAGAGCGGAATGTTGTGAGAGGTACAAATGTAACAACGGATCATAAACTGTAAGAATTGCAGAGGAAGGTTTTTCCTTTCTCGTACCTCAGAAAAAACCCCGAAGAAAAGGGTGTAAAATTGAAAAAATCTGATTGCCAAAAAAGTTGATTTTCAAATAAATGACAAGTGTGAAACAACGTCGCAATTAAATACTCGACACGAGGGTGCGTTCGGTGCTAAAAAAAAAAATTACGATGGTTTCTGGTTCCCAAAATGGGTTTACATGTACTGGAAAATTCTCGGTATATGCCCAGTGGTATTCGTCGAAAATGGCATTGAATTTAACAAAAAAGGAGAATTATTCTACCCCGTGACTTTAACAATGACGTATACATTTCTGTACTCTCGAATCGTCGCAGTTCGTGATTGTTTGGGCCACCCACACAAAACTTCATCGACATCAACGGCCGATTACTTGGGATTATCGATGGAGTTTCTCACGATCGTCACTTCTTGGTTGTTCTTCGCATTTCGGCAAAACGAACTACAGGAAATCGTTGGAAAGGTTGAAGTTATCGAGTCGAGTCTGAGGATTTATCGAATTTATTCAAAATCCGGAGATTCTATACGAAGATGGAACAATTCTACGATTCTTCTGAATACATTTTGGTTCATACTCTACGGTTTAAATCACGTGCTCTTCTACGATACTAGAACATATCTTTACGACGTCTGGGTTCCTTTCCAAATTCCACTTATTATTACCCACAACGCAGTCATTGTGTTCGCCAATTCTCTCCTGACAGTAAAAGACATTTTTCATCTGTTGAATGAAAGCATTAACGATTTACCGGGCAATATCACGTTGGAGGTGCGAACTCTCCAAAAACTTCAGAAACCAACAAAGCCCGAAGTTGGCCCTGCTCCACTGCAAATGTACGGTCAAATTCATGGGGATTTGGTGACTCTTACGAGAAAGATTGCACATTTCTTCAGTTTATCCATCATTTTGGTAATTCTCAGCCACATTTATTTCATGGCTTCGAATCTGTACATTATGGGTATGATGGTCAAAGACAGAGCAGTTTGGAGCTCCGAGGTATGCGGATCATTTTTACTCGTCAGTTTTTGGCTTGCTCTCCGCACAGTCCAGACCGTGGTACTCGTGGTCATTTCTGAATCAACTGTAGACGAGGTGCTTATAACCAATTTATAAAAGTCGTCCTAGTGCGGTCAACAACCATTTGTATGAATCACATAATTTGAATATTTTTCCATTATAAAATTTAAAAAAATAACAAAAACTGGTGATTCGTATGCTTTTGTGTGGAACGATGACGATTTCTGCAAAACCTCATGGGTTACATATCGAGCAGGCCAATCGAGCTGGAACAGTTCTCCACCAAGTGCTACTAAGCGCAAACACGAAAAGAGACACATGCATGGTAATGAAAAAAAACTACTCCTGGAATCAAAGCGTAAAAAACGTTCGAAATTACGAATAATAAAAGTGGAGACAAAATTTTGAAAATTTTCATATATTTCTAGGGTCGTTTCAATTTGTTTTCGACTTCCATTTTGAATTCACTATCATTGCAGGGAACACTTCTGTCCCTCAGTTTACTGCACCGACATTTGACTATTTCCTTGTGGGGTATAATTCGGGTGAAGCTATCGATTCTACCCACGGTAGCTAGTAAATATTCACTATTATGCAAGGTGTTTTTAACAATAATTTGTCGTAGAAGTTGAGGTTGTATTTATTAATTTGAAAATATTTCTTCTCGTTAACTAGATTCTTGGTGCAGTCGTAATTTACGTTACAATTATGATACAGTTCGACGATCAAAATGTTCACTGAGTCAGAGGAAATAAATCAGTGATTTTGATGACGATGTGGTACGAACTGACAGTCAGGAAAAAACACTTCTGTTTTTAATGTACCGCCTTCAAATTAGAGTACGAAGGTGGCCTTTAGCAAATTGCAACCTTCAAACTTTCGAAAATATAGTAATTGGTTGAAGCATGTTTCAAACCTATTTGAAGGTCATTTTTTCGGTGTTAGAAAGTTTCAAAAATTTTCAAAATTTTCGAACCTCTGAATTTTTTCCAAGTCTACTGCCTTCGAAAAATTTCTTTTTTTCGGTCATTACAACTTTGTCTCATTCGACTCAGAATCGCGTGAAAGATGTTTCAAACCCATCGGGAGGTCATTTTTTCGATTTTTGAAATTTTCGAAAATTTTCGAACCTTGGAACTTTTTCAAAGTCTATAGCCTTCAAAAATTTTTTTTTTTGGTCATTACAACTTCTGCGACTCATTCGACTCAGAATCGCGTGAAACGTGTTTCGAACCCATCGTGGGAAGTCATTTTTTTCGATTTTTGAAATTTTCGAAAATTTTCAAAATTTTCGAACCTTGGAATTTTTCATAGTCTATAGCCTTCGAAAATTTTTTTTTTTTTTGGTCATTACAACTTTGTCTCATTCTACTCAGAATCACGTGAAACATGTATCGCACCCATCGTGGGAGGTCATTTTTTCGATTTTTGAAATTTTCGAAAATTTTCAAAATTTTTGAACCTTGGAACTTTTTCATAGTCTATAGCCTTTGAAAATTTTTTTTTTTCAGTCATTACAACTTTGTCTCATTCGACTCAGAATCGCGTGAAACGTGTTTCGAACCCATCGTGGGAAGTCATTTTTTCGATTTTTTAAATTTTCAAAATTTTAGCTCCTTCTCACTATAATTTGGCAATAATATTATAATATTATAACAGGCCGCAGGCTGCCTTCGAAGGCCGATTAAAATGTCTCCCATAACTGCTCTAACTCTCCAATTCACTATCAAAATAATTATTCAACGATTAATCATTTTTTCTCATCGCTGTATTTGATTGCTTCACGATATTCACGATATTCCCAGTACGGTGAATAATTAAATGGCATGTTCACTGTTGCAGGACAATGAGTCAATGAGTTATCCAAACATTTTACATCCACGATAAATGAATATCCCTTTCTAAATACTCCACTCATTGATATCCCATTCGCCTTATCGGCTCGTGACCAGGTAGTTGACATTTTTTTTCGTTCACCATCGCTATGCCGTGTGCAAAAATTGTGTTCGTTTTGTGGAAAATCATTGGTCTGTGTCCTTACCATTTGAATGGAAGAAAAATAATTCGTTTCTCCTACATCGGTCTGTTTTATTCAATCGCTCTGGCTTTCGCGTACAGCATTTGTTTCGTCAAAGTCGAGAGTAGAAGGGTCAGTGTTTATGAAACGAGACGCAGCCCAATGGCAAAAATATCTGATTTGGTTGCTGGCTCATCCGCGTGCTGCATGATCGTCATAACTTGGTTGACATTTGCATTTTCCCAACGAGGGTTTGGCAGTGTGCAAAAATCTTTTCAAAATATCATGAAATCCTGTGCAAAACTTGGAATTTGCGCTAATCCTGTCAACTCCGTTAAAAAGGGCAGCAGAATTGTTGTTTTTTTCAACTCAACGTGGTCGCTGTTCTTTTTCCTTGGCAGTGTACGTCCGCCTAAGGACATTGACTATTTTATTTGGATACCCTTCATTTTGGGTCACATAGTTATTCCAAATTATATCTTTTTATACACCGGTCTGATGCGCTCAGTGCACCATATGTTTCGAGTGATAAACGAGAACCTCCGGGAAATCTCAGAATTTGATACAACGATCGCCACCATCAGAGAATCAATCAGATCCGAACGATATTGTGATCGAGGGCAAGTAATTGAATAAATAAACACGAAATCGTCATTATTTAATGTTTGAAAAACGAATCGTTTCGAGCTCGGAGATTTCGCGATTCGATGCAAGCATCCCGGAGTAAGTTTACGCTTAAAATATTTCAGAACTGAAGGCTTCTTCGTCTCGGACCATTTAGCCACTCTTGGTCGTGTTCACACAGAACTAGTTGAGCTCACCAGATACATCTTCAATTTGCTATCACCTTCCTTATATGCGACAATGGGCGTCCATTTGTTTGAGATGTCATCGATTTTCTACGGTATGTGTGTCGGGATCAGAGAAGGCCGATTTTCGGAATTGGAAACACTCGGACTTCTGGTCGTATTACAATTTGGGTTGAGCATCCAAGTTTTTGGTCTCATTGCCGAGTTTTGTACTACAGAAAGTGCCATCAACGAGGTTCCTATTCCATATTTGCATAAAAACAAAACAAAATAAATTAACGATCGGAAGTCAATCAAGTTTTTGTAAAACGATTCCTTTCTTTGCCAACAGGCTAATAATACCGGAAACGTTCTCCACGAAGTTATCACATCACAGCCAACGAAGCGGAACATCGAATCGGTAGAAATGCAGCTGATTTACTCAACAATTTCAAATAGTCGTTGATTCTGATGGAAATTATGGAATTAGTTTTTTCAATCGTAGGCCACAATATGGTCGTATCGGATGCTTCAAGATCCGTTAGAAGCCAAGCTTTTCGGACTCCTTCCTATAAAGCTATCGTCAATATATGCGGTAAGTTCGCCATAATAATGTTCGACTTCATTGAAAAAAATTTACCAAGTTTTTTATTCTGCCTCAATACAAATATCGTTTGTATCAGATTGCTGGGAGCGTCACCGTTTATGCGACAATCATGCTCCAGTTAGATGACTTGGAACGCCAAAAGAATGTTGCTGATACTGCTCGAGCAGGGGAGAAGCACGATTGAAGTCAAAACCAAACTTAAATTAATCAAAACATCTAAAAAATACAAATTTTTATAATGTCCAAGTTTTCTCATTCAATTTTGATTACCAATTTTTTTGGACTGATATATCGATTCAATCATTCTTGTCAAAGACATAGATCCATGGCACGATAAGAATTATATGGTGCTATTTGACCATGATGCAGAACGAACTAACCGCAGAAATCAGAAACACTTCAGTGCCAATTGGGAAAGCTCTTTTGCCTGGTACGTCTGCAATCCATTATATAAATAATTATTCCATGATAAATCATTTTTTATTGTCATACCTCCGCAGTATTCAATTGTATCACAATTTTCCCTGTACATTGAACAATTAAATGGTATCATCTAGGATAATGAGTCGATTATTTGTAAAATTATTCTACATTCACGATGGAAGAATTCTCTTTATGAAAACTCACCTCATGCATCATGCATCCATTGTTAGTCTTATTGGCCTGTAACAAAGTGTAGGAATAGTGTTTTGTCTGCTGTCGCTATGCTGTGTGCAAAAATCGTGTTTTTTATGTTTAAAACCAGCATGAGTTATCTTTTAATTTTGTAAATATTTCGCGGATAATTTAGAGTTCAATATTATTTGTAACAGATCGCCAGTACCGTCACTGCTTATGCGACAATGATGCTCCAACTAGATGACATCGAACGTCCAAATAACCTCGCTGATATTTGAGCAGCAGAGAAGGAAAACAATTGAATACAAAACCAAACATTGTTCATTCAAGAACTGTGTGCAGGGGACTTGAATGTACCAAATATAACGTTAAGCTCGACAGTCAATTCTCGAGAACTAAGCAAAAGTCATTTTTGTTTGAATAATACGATTCTCACAAGCAACGAGTTCACGCAATTCGTTTTATCACTCGATCAACACGAACATTGCACATTCCACGAGGCAGTCAATCGATTCGTCAATTCCTTTTGCATCCCTCCAGTCACGTAAATTAAATATCTTTATATGCAATTCATGTAAAAGCCTGAACGAGTTTAATATCATCGTAATACATTCGCTCCATCATTTCGTCGAGTCGTTCTCATTTATGGAGTGAAAGTAAAACAGCAGAGTATCTCGATAATCATTCATGGAGTTTAAAGTGAAGGAAACGCTGTAAATGAAGAGTCTCGATATAGAAAAAGTGCGAAAACAATGCCTGGAATTGTTACAAATAAATAGTGTTATTGAAGCTGTTTTTCTATCATTTCTCAATGATCGTGTTGAAGATTCTGTTTGGGTTTTGGAAAATGATCGGACTGTGTCCTTTCGGGTTGAAAGAAAATGGAAAAATTCGTTACTCTTACGGTGGTGCATTGTACTCGATAGTATTGACATTCGTCTACTTTATTTGCTACATAAAAGCCATGAAAAATCGTATTTCATACTCGAAACCTCAAGAGACTACAATGTCCCTCGTAGCAGACATTTTGGCAAAGAGTTCCCAAGCCTCAATGGTCGTGTTTACTTGGATGTCTTTCGGTTTTCGTCAAAAAGGATTGCGCAGTTTACAAAAATCGTTTAACAAACTTTTTGAAACTTGCATGGCTTTTGGAATTCCTGGCATTTCTTTTGACCTCGTCAGAAAGGGGATCATATTCGCTGCTATTCATAATTGTTTATGGGGCAGCATAATCTGTATTGGATTGAGTATAAACTTGAAGAAACCGACTTATAAAATCTTGATGTGGATACCATTCAATTTTGGACGATTCCTGTATCCGAATTTTATGATTTTTTTTTCAATGGCCATGAGCCTTATTCGAGAACGTTTCAAATCATTCAATGAAGCAATTAGCGATCTCTCCCGAGACGGTAGAAAGCAGCACTTCTTCGTTCGTGGAAAGTGGCAGCAAAATAATTCAAGGCAAATGCAAAAAATATGTTGTTCGCTTTCCTTTATGAAAAATCTATCAATTTTCGTAACTTTGATCAATCTCTATTTTTGGCTAAACAGTTCATCCTTTCAGAATCGAATTATCACTGGACGAATCAGGTTTCATGAGCAAGTATATTCAGCTACGCTCCGAGCTGGTGCAACTGACCATGTCAGTTGTTCAATTTTTTTCATTTTCGCTTTACCTCACGATTGCTGCTTACGCATTCGAAATAGCATCAAACTCGTACGATATCTCTCTCAACATTAAGCATGACAAACTCTGGTCGGATGAAAATAACGTTTACACTGTGGCACTGCTAAGCTGGCAGCTTTTTCATGTGATTGGATTTGTCGCCTTATTCGCCATACCAGATTCCACCGAGCAAGAGGTTTCCTCCAAGTTTTTGCGACTCGTAGTGATCCTTGAACTCCATCAGTTTTCTCTGATACTTTATTTACAGGCCAACCGAACGGGAAACATTTTTCACGAATTTTTGACTTTACGTACACCACGAATCTGCGTTCACAAGGTGAGTATCTCCATTCACATCTGATGGACTGAAGGGAATAAAAGTTCAACGTTTCTGTACAGTCAACTACGGAGTCGCTTGGATTATTTCAAAGGCCTTTAGTCATTCAACTCTTCGGTGTACTGGACATAAAATTCTCGACCATCTATACGGTATGTTTTATTCAGCACTTACAAGGGCCTGCCACGACTTTATCAGCTTATTATCCTACTCGCGAGGTTCCTAATTCAATTCCTGTTTTAACACAAATTCACCGCACTGATGCAAATTTGCACTTGGACTTTTCAGGGGTAACAATGCTTAGTAATCGATTACAATGATTTAAAAAATTGAAAAATCAAGTTTTATTATAGAAAAATGGGCGAATTGAAGAGAGGCCATTTTGGAAGTTCTAGACACTTGAAATTATCGTGGGTGCAAATTTGCACGAGTTTCGTGTCTACGGATTAAACTGATCAATATTTTTCAATGGAGCAACACTTGAATAACGATAATTCAAATAAATTTTAAACACACAGATCAGCAGTCTCATCTTTACATCCATTACGATAATGATGCAGCTGGATGATCAAGACAGTGCAGAAGACATTATCCACTGAACCGACTGATTGAGAAAATCATCGCGAGATCCATTTCTCTGGTGGACATTGCTACGAGATTCTGCACGATTAATTCGATGTATTTGGGACATTTTCGAGGTGATTCAATTGAAAAATGTTGCGATCCAAAAATTCTTTTTGGAAAACGAATGATCGTTGAATGGAAATGGCTCATATTTTGCTCCAACACTCCACACTCGTAAGTGACAAAGTCTCGATTCTATATTTTCATTATTTTATCTAAAATTGCCACATGTCCTAGAAGACGATCGATGATCTATCAGTTTTAATCGCTTGCGTCCAATCGCATAATGCATGTGTTGTGTTATATGCAAAAACATAGTTTATGAATTGAACCAACGAACGAGCTGTCATAGATGAGTTCAATACATTTTCTCAGCGCGGCGCAACGACGCATCCGTGTTAATGGCGTGGAATAAAAATGGCGAATATCAACATAAAGCAAATCTTCAGTGTAGCTTCGAGTGCAAAATATCTCATAATTGGAAAAACGTTATTTAAAAACTCTGAATTTAGAAATTAATAAATCCAAAGTAATAAACTTCAGTGAAGTATTTATAAATGGTGCCGTGAAAATTGAGATAGTGGAAAAAATTACAAAATCACTATCCAAATGACAAGGCCGAAGGTTCTGTACACATTTTTCAAAATGATTGGCTTGTGTCCTTTCGCGATAAGTAAGAATGGAAAATTTCGTTTTTCATACAGCGGTGTCTTCTATTCGATAGCATTGGCCTCCGTCTCATTTTTTTGTTATATGAAAGCGATGAAAAATCGTCTCGCGTTTATAAAACCTCGACAAACAACGATGTTTCTCGTAGCAGACATTTTGGCGAAGAGTACAGCATTCTTGACGGCTGTGACGACTTGGTTGATCTTTGCTTTTCGCCAGAATCGATTCCGAAGTTTACAGAAGTCATTCAATAAGTTCTCAGAGGCTTGTATCGTTTTTGGGGTTTGCGATGGTCCTCGTTACCTCATGAAAAACGGGACGATTCTGGCGGTCATTTGTAATGTGGCATGGGGCAGTGTCTTAGTTTGTGGACATTTGCAGCACTCGAAGTCATCGACTTATCAATTTTTGACATGGTTGCTATTCAATTTTGGACGAATCATTTATCCGAATCTTACGATCATTTTTTTCATTGCTATGAGCCTCGTTAAGGAGCGTTTCCGATTGTTGAATGATGCGATCGGTCAACTTTCTTCAGTCAATTTAGGCCGGCAGGCCATCCGCAAAAAAAATGGAAAAAACAGGTCAAGGTTAGTGTCATATTTTAGGTTTTTCAATTTCATCCATCATCAAATAAATTTTGTGTTTTTCAGAATAAAATTTCTTGACGAAACGGATTCCTTGAGCGCGTACATTCAACTGCGGTCCGAGCTCGTTGAACTGACGACTTCAGGCGTAAATTTCCTTTCGGTCCCAATCTATTTCGCTATGGCGGCTTACATATTAGAATTGACATCAGCCCTGTACGTAATTTCGCTCAATATTAAATATGAACAATTCTGGTGGGAAAAAAACGGTACTTATTTTTGGGCGCTGAACGTTTGGCAAATATGTCAAATTATTGGCTTAATTACCTTACTCACCGTAGCTGATTCCACAGGACAAGAGGTTTTGTTTTTTTAGCTCACAAAGTTTTTGTGAATTATCAAACATGTTAATGGCTCTATATTTGTGTGGTTTTTCGTGTTGACTTTGCAGGCCAACCGAGCAGGAAACGTTCTTCATGAATTTTTCACTTCAACTTTATCTCAAAGGCATTTTCAGCGAGTAAGAATTTCTTTTTTACCGCACATTGTAGTTTTAGAATCTCAATACACTTCGAAGAATACAAAAAAAATATTTATTATCGTACAGGCAACTATCGAATCGCTCGGGCTTCTTCGAAGGCCTTTAATCATTCAACTGTTTGGTGTTGTCGACATGAAATCGTCGATGATCCACACGGCAAGTTTTAACAATTATCATCCGAAAACCTCAGAAGAAAAATGGGAGGCTACCAAAGTCGTTGATCTCTCATTTTCCTTAAATTTGTTTCCGAACCTCATTGCTCTTGTTCCTTCTCATGTTAAAACCCTGTTCATTTTTTAAATCCAGATCAGCAGCCTCATCATTACGTACATTATGATAATGATCCAATTGGATGATCAGCATGGTGACCAAAATGGTTTCTTTTAAAAAGTTTGACCTGCTTCCAAAGAAGGATGCTTGAAGATTTTCTTTTCTAGAATGATGATCAATGGAATCTCAATTTCGCCACGAGCTGATAAACTGCTCTGAGCAAATAACGTTCCATTGTCAATTGAATGATTTCCCCAAAACAACTTGAGTGACGTTCCATCAATCTTTCTCTGCTCTGAAAAAAAAATCTTGAAAATATGGAAGTCTTTTAAAAGAAAAGCTAAAATGAAATGAAAGGATGTTCGAAGGGGAGAAAAATTAGTTAGGAAATTAATTATAAGAAAAGTAGTTCCGTCGTAAAATCTGTGCGCGCGTCCTTAATCTGGTTTTTCTGCTGAATGTATAACTCGGACAACAGCCAAGAAAAACTCGTATCTACAGGGGGCGAACCGTTACAAGTTATTTGGAAATTCACGCCGTAACGACTGGAGGAAAATAATCGTGAGAGGAACAAAATGGTCATCCGGTGCGTGTGAAATAGAGCGAGTCACTTCCATCGATTGAAATTTTTTCTTCTCCATCTAAGACTCGGTTATTGATAATAAATTTTCCAAACATTTACTGCGTTCGTGGAAGCCAGTGTGAACTTAATTTTCATAAATGGAAAACATGAATTAACTTGAATGCTCTCAAGATAATTCTCTGTTTATATACGAATCGATGCCACGTCATACTACTAACATTTTCTGAGCCGCGTGCATCGCGAGTAGAAAAAAGCTTTACCGCCAGCAACAAGAAAACAACGTTTCAAAGAAGCTCCATTTTAGCGCAGTTTTTGTGGGTACGAAGGGGTCAAATATGCTAAGAAAGCAACCGGAAATTCTGAAGAATAATGCAATTAGCGAGAGAGCACAAAGTAATTGGATGGCGAGTCAGTGAGAGAGAGAGAGCGTTTTTAAAACTTTTTTTTATTTCAAGTCACTTATAATCAGGACACTTAATCGTAGAACTCTTTGTTTCACAAAATGCAGATGAGAGTTCACGACTTTTCGATTTCTACGACATTCTGGAAAGTGTGGCATGGCTGTGGCGTTTTTTCGGAGTGTTTCCCATGACAGTAAGAGAATTAATGGGCATCAAAAGATACGAAATCAATAAACTCTTCGCTGTTTTGAGCGTGATCATTTTTGTGCTACGGATCGGAAATTTCACTTACGTGATGATCAATTTCGATGAGCATTTCTGGTTATTATTTTTGAAAAGCATCGAAATCACAGTTTTATCAGGAGCTTGAAAACTGAGTAGTTTTTTCATTATTATTCTTCAGCAAAGAGTCATTCCGCATAACCTCGGCGACGATTCTGGTACGAGCAATAGGCAATATTTCGTGCATGTTCGCATCCACCGTTTATCGGATACCTCAACTCAGCGTGGCAAGTAATTTTGTACAGCTGCTAAAGTTAAAATGAAATTTTAAACCAGAAACAGTGATCTTTTTGTTATAAAAAAACATTTTCATTCGACCCAGCTGTCAGAATCGATCAACGCCATATCGGAGCAAGATTTATTTTTGAATAAAATGAATTGCCGACCTTATCACGAATCCTGCGTTAAAATCATTCGAGTTTGCGTGTGGACGACTCTTCTAGCTGTGCTGTTTTTCATAGCGTACGATATCTATGGTATTCGTCGTTACTACAACATGTCAGTGGGCTTATTTCCATTTCATTCAATCCCACCAAATAATCATTGCCATTCCCAGCAAACTGATCTCAACTGTTTCGCGCTTCGCTAGTGTGTCACCGGAGTACATACTTTGGCACGCTGGCCTGTTCGTCCAGATCATTGATTTCACGGTGTTCGCTACGTTGGTGGGATTACTCGGACTGAACTTTTATAATCTGAATGAAAAAATACGATCAGTCGTGACAAGAGCCAATGCATCTTCGCCAAAGGTAACTTCCATTGCGGTCGAATAATCTCGAACTTTCGAGCCTGATAAGTTTCCCCCTTCTCAGGTTCTTGTTACTTCCGACGTTTGCGCCGAGCAATTACGCTTCATATCCGAAATCCACTACAATATGTGTGCAGTTGGGAAGCGAATAAATCGTGTCTTCGACTGGAACGTGGTGAGTCATAGAATTTGAAATGTTTTTGTCATCCTTCGCTTTAACGTTGTTCAATAGCACACCCCGATTTCTTACGGAAATTTTGAAAAAAATATGTCGCGCAGAAAAATCTAACGAATTCGATTGTTAAAAAAGTAGTTCAACCGTATAGTTTTTCAGATATTGCAAGTTAAAGTTCTATGGTTTCTCCATCTGAACACATGGTAATCGTCAAACAAAAAATTCGTGTCGAAACAACTCGAGAACGATTCTTACGATTTCGATTTAAAAAAACAGTGTTAGAATATCTTCTGAAAAAAAAAAAAAAATTTTTTAAACATGATATACCGTCTAGTTTTTGAGAAAAAAATTATTGTAGTAAAAATCATGTGAGAATTTGAGTGGGAGAATTTCAAGGTTCGCGACGTGTGGCAAAAGAAAAAATATAAAAATTCCAAAATCACGAGCAATTATGAAATTTTTATAAAATATCGTAACCATTTATTTTTTTAACTGATCACTAACGATAATCTGAATGATTTTTGGAAGATATTTCACTACGAATAATGTTACATAGGAAGAGGGCTGCACCCTATTTTTTATATGACACTTAGCTATCGAACTACCTTAATTCGGTTTATTCGCTGATGCAATTCCCATCATTGCAGGTGATAAATGTCATGGTCGCTTTTATTGTCGTGAGCACAACTCTGTATTATATTTTCTACGAAGTCCAGCGAGCTGGGCCGACGGATTTATCCCAAATTTTTGCTTACATCCACTGGGAGTTGTACCACAGCGTTCCAATAGTAATGATTGTTATAGTCTGTAACTTGACATCTCATCAGGTAAATGCGAATTTAAATATGGCAGAATTCAGCCAACAAGATAGATGTGAACGTTCATTCGATTCGCAGAGTGTCCGCGCTGGAAAATTAATTCACGAGATCCGGGTCGAAAGTACAGATTCAGAATTGTACCAGGCTGTCAAATCGTTTTCGTTACAATTGCATCATCAAAAATTACAGTTCACAGCCGGTGGTTTTTTCCCCGTTGACTCGACGCTCTTGCAAACCGTAAGAAAATATGCTTTCGCATGAAACATCCTCAGCCATTTGTCATTTTATGGGGAAAAAAAAATCTCCAAATTCTTCACCAATCGATTCGACCACTTTTTCATTTCATTTCAATACAGATGATTGGAAAAATCACTACGTACTTGGTTATTCTGATACAATTCAAACCGAAGTTGGAGTAACTTTTGAGTCTGAGAACTTCTTCCTTACATTTGGTGAAGCTCGAACCGCAAAAATTCGTGAGTCAAGTGTTGTTCGGTGCCGAACGTGTTTTCATTCCTGGTAAAAGGTTACAACGCATTTTCAAGAATTCTCAAAATGGATAACGCTGTTCTACATTGAAAAGACAGTCCACTCGATAAGAAAGTTCAAGAAAAATACAAACTTCTCATCAATATGTGGACCGTGAACTTTCTGGTGTTGGTTTCTTCGTAAAGTAAACTTTTTAACTGCATAAGAGTTCGCTAAGGAATTAAATAAATGATTGTTGATAAGCACATCGAGTGCCCCTGCTGAATCTTTTGTCTGCATAAGATTAACCGTTGGATCTGTGCATTTTTGAGAAGCAAAAAACAAATGAATAAATAAATTTGAAAAATGTGACTTCACACGAACATCAATTATCCCAAGATCTCTTACTGCTTCTTTTAGTCTATTTCTCTTTTTTTTTGCATCGTTCAACGTCACGACCAATACTAAGGGGAGGAACACACGTGTTGAGAAAAAGTTACTTGTTGGATTATTAACGGAAATTAATTTTAGCCACAGAAGCTCGATGAGTTTCAAAAATTGTAAAAAATTTTCTAATGTTTCATTTAAAAATTGCAAATTTATATCACGCATTGGAGAATCGTATACCAGGGCGAAATCCATTATTTCTTAATTCATTAAAATACGGATAAAACGAAATGCTTTACAACAGTGCCAACGGCGTTGATGACAAAGGGACGATTCAATTGATTTTTTTACTCGATTAAATTAATCCATCGTTTTCAACGATTACTTGAACTTTACGCTCGGTCGAGCGTAAAAAGAACGTGAAAATGGATCGTTCACAGTGGCAATTAGAGCAATGAGATTAATTGATCGAGCCACTTTAAATGATTGAAAAATGTTATTTCTCCGTCCAGAACCTTTTTGTTGGTGATGAAATTCAAATGATCAATGGCAAAGCCTCATGCTGTTTTCAATTCGTCATCGTACCCTGCAATACTCATCGCAATTGTACAGCGACGAATGGGAGAATAATTCGTTGTGTTGCGAAGTCATGACGATGCTCGAATACACTCAGGATAATATCGTATATTTCGAACGTTACACCCCAACATTGCGCTGCTAGTATCGAAGCTTTGAGGCGAGTATCGCATCGACAAAAGCGGAAGGTTTCAGATGCCAGAAAACGTGACTGCGAGCCGTTCCATTCTCTCTCAGAAACGTTTGAGAATTATCACAAACAACATGCGCAAGGGAAGTTCGAAAATCTCGAAGATCCATGCAGCCAAAATTCAAAACAATTGGACGCCGAGTGAGTGAGATAAAACAACGATAAACGACTCGTCGAAATATAAAAATAACGAATCTAAATGAACAATTAACGCAAACTCGTTTTTATTATGCTTCCATAAAAAATACAGAGAAAAGATTGGAAATTCAGAACTTCTACGATATTCTGGAGAGCGTAGCTTGGCTGTGGCGTGTTTTTGGCGTCTTTCCCATCGCAATTAACAACCCCATCGGCAGGGAAAGATACAGTGGAAATAAATTCATCGCAGTCTACAGCTCGTTGATGTTCGGAGTGTGTTTGGGAAATTTTGTATACATCATGATGAACTACGATTACTACTTTGGGTAATTAAAGCAATGTCAAGGTCAGGAGCATCACACAACCACAAGTATGACTTTAAAGTTTTTCTTCCGTTCTTCCGTTCTTAGGAGAGGCTCTTTTCGAATGACTTCACTCACATCGGTGGTCCAATCGCTCGGGAATGTTTTGTCGATCTTTTCATCAACGGCTTATCGACTTTCCCAACAAAATGCCGTAATTTTCATTTTTTTTAAGCCAAATTTCGAAGCATCGTTGGAAATGAAATTGAGAATAATCCTCATAATTGAACGCTCGTAATTCCCTCCTGATACAGCTGTCAGAATCGATCAACAGCATAGCGGAGCAGGACATCATCATGAATAAAATGAATTGTCGATCGAATTACGATTTATGCGTTAAAATTATACGAACTTGCGTCTGGACATCACTCTTGGCTGTCATATATTTCATACTCTATGATATCAATGGCATCGATCGTGACTACAGCATGTCAGTGGATCATTGTTGCACAAAAAAATTCCTGATTTTCTATCGAAAATTTAATTTTTTCCCAAAATCGTATGGACTCTAATTGACTTTTTTTAAATCTAGTATGTCACCGGAGTATTTCTTTTGGAACCTTGGACTCATGATACAAGCGATCGATCTTACGGTATTTGCAACTTTGGTAGGTTTGCTCGGAGTGATTTTTCATGACCTGAACAAGAAAATTCGTGCTGTTGTAACAAGAGCTAACTCGTCCTCTTCCAAAGTAAGTTCAATTTCGATCAGAAACTTTCCAACTTGTAAAAAAAGTGTGCTGACGAGATATTTTTGCAGGTTCTTGTCACGTCTGATGTCTGTGCCGAGCAATTACGTTTCATTTCAGAAATTCATTACCACATGTGCACGGTTGGAAAACAAATAAATCGTATCTTCGACTGGAGCGTGGTGAGTCGCAACTGTTTCGAATTAGAATAAAATAATTGAATGATAATTAATCGATCGATTATTGTATTAAGGTAGTTCATGCATAAAACGATTTTCTTAGATGGTCTTGAAATTTACAAAGAGTCTAATTGGGTAGTCAACTGACACGCGTATTAAATTTTAAAAATATATTACGTTAAAGATTGAACGAAATTGATAAAATGAGCACCTCGCGTTTGCTTAGGGACATTTTGTTTCTTCTTGACTTGGCCCATTCCTGTCATAGCCTTCTATCTTTTTGTTAATACTTTTTTCTTGATCCATTTCCTTTCGTGTTTTCCCTTTGCACTCTTTAATGCGATTTTTTACATAAAAGACTATAGTATTTTCGCCAGGGACGAATGAAATTTCGGGTTCAGTCAATGATCGATCCTCAATTAATTAATGGGTTGTAATTTTATTCGTTGAAAGATAATTTGAAAAAATGTATTTACAATTTCGAATGAATAACTCTGACATTAATTTAAATTGATTATATCTTCAATTTTAGAAAGTAAAAATTGGTCTTATTTAAACATCCATAAAGTACAATCCTTCGAACATGGTCTACCTCAAGGAGGGTGGATCACGAAATCAAAATAATCAGAATTTGATAAAATTTGGTGATAACATTCTTTGGCATCAAGTATACAAATACGATTTTTTTCAAATTTTTTTACCACATCGTTATCGCATAATTGAGCGTTAAATCGAAGTTCTTATGCACGAGATGTATAACTGTATATATGTAAACTCTACGCTTATACACGTGAACTTTAGTGTTCAATTACTCGAGAGCTATGTGGTAGAAAAATCTAAAAAAAATTTATATTGTCTTATATATTTTTGAAAAAACATTTACCAAATTTTATAAAATTCTTATCATTTTAAAATTTTTAATATTTTTAACATGATTTTTAGCATTGCAACATTGTACCGTCGTGAATCGGAAAGCGAATTGTTTAAAACTAGAATTTTATCGTTTCAGATCATCAACGTCATGGTCGCTTTCGTTATCTTGAGCGCTAACATGTATTACATTTTCTATGAAGTTCAGAGACCGGGAGAAACGGACATACCACAGATTATTTCGTACATTCAGTGGGAATTATTTCACAGCGTACCATTAATAATTGTTGTCATAGTCAGCAATTTAACATCGCATCAAGTAAATCGAAGTTAAAAAATTAGTTAAATTTTTTAATGGAAATTTAAGCAAGCGTCAATTTAATTTACAGAGCATTGTCACTGGAAAACTAATCCACGAAATTCGAGTCGAAAACACTGACTCAGACCTCTACCAAGCTGTCAAATCATTCTCACTGCAGTTGCATCATCAAAGACTCGAATTCACAGCTGGTGGCTTTTTCCCTATTAATTCGACTCTCTTACAAACGGTATTAAAATTGGCTTACCATATTCTTCGAACTGAAAAAATCATCCGGAAAAAACTTTTCGGATTAATTGCCCTGCGAGCCATTAGCGGAGTCGTTTTCAAGCCTAGTCAAAAAATTTTGTTCGATTGACAGTTCTTGAAGGAGTTTTTCGTCTCAGAATAAAAATTAGTCAGATAAAATTCTGTCTGTTGCCTGAAAGAACGAAGGTCTCCTTATGATGGCGAGTCTCTTTTTTCTCTAAAACTCACTCAACTGTCAAAAACGACTCAAACCATGGGTCACTGGGCAAAAAAAATGGGGCTCGAGTTCCGCGATGGAATGAAAATTATTTTGAATAATATTCCAAATTTTCTTTAATAACAGATGATTGGGAAAATTACTACTTATCTGGTGATTTTGATACAATTTAAGCCGAAGTTGGACTAGTTCTTTGGGACCAATGGATATTCCGTAAAACCTAATCGAACTAGCCATGTACAGACGTTCTTCAATAAAAAATGTTGTCAATCAAAATATGTATATTCTGATGAGAATAAAATATTTACTACAGGCACATATGGAAATTGGAAAAAACGTGTATGACTTTGAAGAAGTATAGTCTGGTAACTTGGGTTGGAATTTTTTTATTCACGTTTTCATGAAACGTTTTTTGAGCCGGCTCAGATAATAAAAATTTGTTATCCGACCGATTGCGGGCTAAATTTTTTTCGAAGTCGGCCATTTTATTATGTACCAACAAATTTGTTAAATCCTAGTTCCGACCAGAACGATAACTTTGCAAAATGACAATCTTATCGATTTTTTGTTTCAAATTGAAAAAAAAATTTTTGCACACTTTTAGATACTAGCAATAATATATTTAAAAAATTGAATCGATTAAATTTTATTTTCCCCAAAATAAAATGCCCGGAAAAGGTATTAAAAAACGTACAAATTACTGGACTACGGCCTTAATTCGCTAACTATATACCCAACCAAACAGCAGTGTGGAAAAAAAGGGTTCATTATTACGACAAGTTTATTGGTGTACTCCAATGCACTCACGATAATTTCTTTTCGTTATTGAAGTTGTCACCTCGGAGCGTGGTCTCGTTGCACAAATATCATCGCACGTATTAGAATGATAGATTGAAAAAAATAATTTTTTTCCAATTCTTTTTTCCACAAGCATTCGTCATGGTCACAGGGTGACAGGCCAATTCCATCGATGGACAGTGCCATTAACACTTTTGTCTCCAGTTGTGTTCAGTTTATGAGTCAACGAAGTATGAATTTTCTCCCAAAGCAAGATCAGAAAAAGTTTGTAAGCAATCGGACGAGTGAGAAAAATCTTGACGAGCGTTGATTGAAAGCGAATAATTTATTCAGATAAAGAATGCAGTCGTCGAATCGAGTAAAACGTAATGTGCGAATGTAGAGGGCGATTAATTTTGTTAATGCTTCATTGATGTTTTGATAAAAATGATTTCATTGCGTGCCGCAGGTCGGATTGCCGAATACCGCGATTTTTACGAGGTTCTAGAAAACATCGCCTGGATATGGCGCATTATAGGAATCTTCCCATTCGTCATTAAGTCAAAAAATTATCACAAGAGATACGAACTTAGCACACTTCATGCAGCAGTTGGATTCTTAACGTGCTTCGCGATGATCGTAAATTTTATGTATCTAATAAGTTCATGCAAAAATGAATTCAGGTATCATGCTGAAAGTCGATTAATTGTTGTGTTTTGCTAATACGTTACCAATTTCTTCACTTTTTTGACTTCGTTCTGTATTAATTTCTCCCTTTCTAAATCAGACATGCTCCATTCCTGCTTACGGCCACAATTTTGGTAAGGGCGACCTCAAATATGTTATGTTTGAGTTTCTCCAATATCTGGAGAATTATCAGGTTCAAAGAGGTGATTTCTCATTCTTTCACCGTCTAAACCTTTACAGCAATTACAATCAAAAAAACACTCGTATCAATTAAATAAATACTGTCACTTTTTTCCGGTGTAACGCAGCTAACGAAATTAATAAATGATTTATCGACTCAAGACACCATTCTGAGGAAATCGTATTGTCGGATCGATTACGACTCAAACTCCAAAAAGATTTGTATTTACGTCTGGTCAACGTTTTTAATAATGACGTATTTTATGACTTGGGACGCATGCCTTACTTACCGGACCTTCGGGTCAGTATGAAAAGGCATTATTCGAAAATCTTGGATACTTCAACAGCCATCATCTAAAAATATGCCACAAATATATTTTTTTTTTATAGTTTCCGGCTAGAGTGGTTCATTTGGCTGTTTCCAATGTTCGTACAGGTGATGGATACCACGATACTGGTGTCACTGATCGCCTGGCTCGGATTGGAATATCATTCGATAAATAACAAAATAAATGACGTCGTGACAAGGGCAAACACATCGCTTACCAAAATTGTTTTTCGACCAGTTCGTCGGACTTTTATTTTTTAGCTCATACCTCCTCAGCATGGGTATAAAATTCCAATTCTTTTGTATTCAGATCATCGTGACTTCAAACTTTGGCGCGGAAAATTTGCGAATCCTGTCAAAATTCCATTACGACCTTTGCGAAATTGGTAAACGCATAAATCGATGGTATTATGCACCTGTCGTAAGTGCACAAAAATTTTTGACACGCCAACCGAATATGTTTTCTCAAGCGTCGAGTTTATTTCTTTTATTACGAATCTGCCTTCTTTATTACAGATCATCAATGTGACGACAGCCTTCATAATATTAAGCACGAGTCTTTATATCCTCTTCGATCAAATTCAGTTCAAGGACCACGTGGCTACGGCGTTTTTCTTTTCGTACATTCAATTGGAGATTAGTTACAGCCTTCCGATAATTATAACCGTGATTATTTGCAATTGGACGTCAAATCAGGTGAGATGGAATTGAGTGGTGGTCAGAGATGGACGATAAAATTGCATTGTTATTTTCCAGGCTGTTCATACTGCAGAACTGATCCACGAGATTCGAGTATTGAATGCGGACTCGCCATTGTACGATGTCATCAAATCATTTTCGTTGCAACTGCATCACCAGAAACTGGAGTTCACAGCCGGTGGACTTTTTCCTCTTGATTCCAGTCTGTTACAGACGGTGTGCAAGAAATAATTGATCCAAATTCAACGATAATTGATCGAAATAATCATCTCTTTCAATTGTTTCCAGATGGCAGGAAAGATTACTACTTACTTAGTAATACTTATCCAGTTTCACCCGAGGCTAGAGTGGAATTCAAAATGAAATTGAATGGCAATGAAACATCGTCAGAAAATATAATCAAAAGAATAACTCTTCTAAATGTAAAACGATTGTTGCTGTATGAAATAAACTTTTGTTTAATAAATCATGGGATTCTTCGTGTCCAGATCATCCATATCAAATAAATATTTACATCCAGCATAATGAGTCCGATCATGAGACAAAAACCACTGAGAGATTGGAACAATTGTTCTCCTGAAACCAATTATATTTATTCTTGAAACGTTTTACTTATTTTTTTGAGAACAATGAACATGAGGATCAAGTTGGAAAAAACTGTAGAAATTCTATAATAATGAGTTTCCAATTAAATGAAGTTCTTCTAAATGCTTTCGTTCTTCCAACGAAAGCATTTCTGAGGTCTGAATCCATAGCTGGTAATTCAGGACTGTGGTGCATAACCAATCGATAAATCAATTATCGCAAAAAAATGATTATGACATCGACGGGATTTGAAACTTCAATAATTACAGTGGATTGATGTGGTAGCCAATTTTGTTATCTGGAGACCAATCAAATGTTGGCGGCTGTCATGAAGTTCTAAAGACAGAAACATTCATTTCTTTCTCCCGAATCACTGGGAACAATTTTCGATCGATACTAAAAGCTGTCGTCTTTGATAAATTAGAACTTGTGAACGTCAATACAAAAAACTAAATTTTCTTCGATTATTTGTCATCAAGCATTTGTTATGATCACAAAGTGACAAGTCAATTCCACCGACGGATAATGCCATGAGCTCTTTAGTATTCAGTCACCTTCAGTTTCCCGAGCAGCGAAGTACGAATTTTCTTTCGAAACAACGTCGAAGAATTTTTGTCACATAGCAACAGTGTAATGACGGAAAAAAGGCAAAAGTGAAGGTATCGCGAGAGTTTTTAAACATATCAAAGCATCGAAAAGAGCTCGGAAACGCGTCGGCACTTCCCAGCACGAGCAGGGAGAAAAAATATTGATCGTTGGTCACGAGTCGAGGAAACATAAAAAAAATGGCCTCGTCAAACCGACCAAAACGTTGAGTAAAAATATTCCTGTTTCATACAATGTTTTGAAAACAAAAAAATAACTTCACCCCACGTCACAGGTCGAATCTCCCAGCTCCACGGTTTCTACGACGTTCTAGAAAACGTCGCCTGGTTATGGCGCATCATGGGAATCTTCCCGATTGTCATACAGTCTCAAAATTACACAGTGAAATACAAACCCAGCATATTTTATGCAACACTTGGAGTTCTCACGTACCTAATAATTCTCGTGGTTTCAATCTATATACCGATTAACTTCAGACGTGACTTTAGGTATCACCGATAACAGCTCGTTAGATTTCTGCTTGTTATATTTTATGTAATGAAATTTTTCATTATTACGTTTTTTTTTTTAATTAGCAATGCTCCACTCTTGTTTGCGGCAACAATTTTTATAAAGGCGATCTCGAATCTATTATGTGTGAGTTTCTCTAATATCTGGAGGATCATCAAGTCCGAAGAGGTGATTTTCCTATCGTGCAATACTGAACCCTCGCCGTTGATACCAATTCTTTATTTGATATACCAAAGATTTATTTATTAATTAAATAAATAATGTAAATTTTTGTTTTCTGGTGTTACGCAGCTGGCAAAATTGGTCAATGATCTATCGACCAAAGACGCTATTTTGAGAGAATCAAATTGCCATATTGATTATGATTTAAGCTCCAAAAAGATCCGTACATACGTCTGGTCAACGTTTCTTGTAATGATGTACATTCTAATTTGGGACGCATGCCTTTATTATCAGTTTATCGGGTTAGTATAAAAGAAGCATTATTCGAAAATCTCGAATAGTTCAACAATTATTTCCTGGCAAAACGTCGCAAATGATCGTTTTTATAGTTTGCGGATAGAATGGTCCATTTGGTTTCTTCCGGTGGTCATCCAGGTGATGGATATTACGATACTGGTGACACTCGTCGCCTGGCTGGGAATGGAATATCGTTCGATAAATAATAAAATAAAGGACGTTGTAGCGAGGGCAAACACATCGCTTCCCAAAGTGATTTTCCAAAAAATTAATCCAAATTTTTCGCTTCAGCCCCTGTTATTTTGTAAACATAAAACTTCCGTTTCTTCGTATCCAGATAATCGTGACGTCTGACTTTTATGCAGAGAATTTACGAATCCTATCAAAATTTCACTACGACCTTTGCGAAATTGGTAAACGTTTGAATCGACGCTACTACGCGCCTGTCGTAAGTGATAACGAAAAAATCGAGCATTTGGAAACATTTTCCGAATTTTACTCGTAGACAGTTTCGAATTTGTTCTAAAAACCACCGATTTGACACACGAACGAAATATTTTTTTTAATTCGTCATTAAAATTCTCTTCTTGTGTATTTTTCTTTTGAATTTCAGATCGTTAACGTGACGACAGCCTTTGTGATATTGAGCACCAACCTTTTTTTCCTTCTTGATGAACTTCGCCATGGGGATTATATGAGCATGATGGTTTTTGTTTCGTATATTCAATTGGAGATTAGTTACAGCCTCCCGATAATCATAACCGTGATTATTTGCAATTGGACGTCGAATCAGGTGAGATGGAATTGAGTGGTGGTCAGAGATGGACGATGAAATTGCATTGTTATTTTCCAGGCTGCTCATACTGCAGAACTGATCCACGAAATTCGAGCAATGAATACGGACTCGCAATTGTACGACGTTATCAAATCGTTTTCGTTGCAGTTGCATCACCAAAAACTCGAATTTACGGCCTGTGGACTTTTCCCTCTTGATTCCAGTCTATTACAAATGGTACGAGAGAAGAATTATTCGAATCGAATGGCAGGGGATCGAAATAATCATTTTTCCTGTTGTTTCTAGATGGTCGGAAAGATAACGACTTATTTAGTTATACTTATACAGTTCCAGTCAAATCTAGGATGGAGTTTTGAGTCCAGTTAAATCGCGAAAGTGAAATTGCAAAACAGAAAGAAGCAAAATAAAAACTGTAATAAACTTGATTATTTAAGGAATCACTCTGGTGCAGACCTCCAAAAAAGGCTATTATTGTTGATTTTAAAAAAATGTATTGTTATAGATATTGATATAAAGCTTATCGAGTTTAACAAATCTTCAGGCTCGTAACGCGTAATTCACTGCTTCACCCGAATCGCATTTTTTTTTGTTCGAATTCCACTTCAAACATTTCCAGCGAAATAATGTAACGCCACTGCTCTTCTCGAGTCCTTAAAACGCAGCAGTTTTCTTCGACCACAATTTCATTATTCACCAACATGGACTTCCTACAAAGATTTTGTTTACGGCCAAATTTGGGGGTACTCAGAGTAAATACAATTTTACTTGAACACGTGAGTTTATACATTTACGACTATAAAAATAAGACTTCATCAACTAATGTGGTTTCCCATGAAAATGAAATACCCCGAATCCTTCAACTGCAGAAAATGAATTATTAATTATATTGACCCTGCATCAATGTGTTCAACTGCACTCACCATAATTTCTTTTCATCAGTGAAGTTGTCATCTCGCAGCGATGTCATACGTCACTCGTAACACATTAAAATAATGTATTCACTCAGGGCTAGCACTCGAGTGTGAGAAAACGCAGTCTGCTAAGTGTAAAGTCTAGTAAAAGGTCTCCCGAATTAAAGCAGGCGTGATGATCAACGACGAATCAGGGTCGTCCAGCAAGAGTCCATTAGCACTGTCAGAACTGCGAAATCCTTGGCTCACGCGTCAGTCACATATTTCCATACTTCTTCAGAGTATTTAAATACATAAAATAGGGGTCTGAAATTAACCATAAAATGTGAACTATTTATGGAATGGATGTGCCAATTAATTCGATTGTTGATTTTAAAAAACTATTCAGCGGTCGGATCTCCAGTGCTGCTCAGGAAACCGAGAACCCACAATTTTTACGGGGCTTTGGAAAGCGTCGCATGGATTTGGCGGATGATTGGAATTTTCCCTGTGACAGTGACTGGTCCAATGGGCAAGGAAAGATACAAATTGGATAAATTTTACGCTACTTACAGTGTTCTTATCGTAGTCATTTGTTTAATAAATTTCGTCGACGCTATAAGGCAATCCGGAAGTTATTACAGGTATGATTTTATGAAGCATGCCAAGTGAACAAAATTCTGTTGACTGATTGACCCTCCTCATCATGAAACTAGACATCACGTGCCCATGACTTCGATAACCTTGACAATACGAACGATGGCGAGTTTGCTCTGCATGATACTCGCCAATTTCTGGCGCATCGTTCGCTCCAAAGAGGTAATTTCCTGCCCTGAAACATCCCTTCCATGATGGAGCAAAAAGAATAATGTTAACTGTATAAGTTGACAGAAACTCTCAACGAAATATCGGATCAAGAGTCGATACTGGGGAAAATAGGTTGTCGAAATAAGAACGAGACGAGCGTAAAGTCGATCCAGAGATACGTGTGGACCACGCTGATCGTTTTGATGTTTCTTATGGCTTATGACTTTTATGCAATTGCCTACAAAGGCAAAAGGTCTGTACTGAACGTAACAAAAGTAACAGCCCAACAGGACGTAATTCGGTCGTTTTTCGTAGCTTATCATTCCGATGGTTTTTTTGGATGGCATCGTTAATGGCACAAGTGATGGACCTGACGATATTGGTCGTGCTCGTTGGCTGGATTGGATTCAAGTTTTCTGCTATTAATGAGAAATTGAGTTGTGTCGTGGCGAAGGCAAATGCCTCCTCACCGAAGGTTATACTTCGTTGAAACTGCTTCAAGACCTTTGGCCTGCTTGCACTTTCGAAACTCGTCATTTTTTTCTCCAGGTCCTCATCGCATCGGATGTTTGCGCTGAAAATCTACGTGCTCTTTCGAAAACTCATTACAACATGTGTGCATTGGGCAAACGAGTGAATAGCCTCTTCGATTGGAACGTCGTAAGTGAGCCACGCGTCTTATCTCATTTTGGGTTTTTTATAATCACTCTTGACACCAACTTTTCTTGATCAATCATTTTTTTCCAAATGCCAGATCATCAACGTTTTGACTGCATTTATAATACTGAGCACGACTCTCTATTACATATTCTTCGAAGTTGAGCGTCCCGGGGAAACGGACGTAGCTCAAATCTTTTGTTACATCCATTGGGAATTCATGCAAAGCGCTCCGACTGTAGTCATCGTAATAGTTTGTAATTGGACGTGTCGTCAGGTAGCACTAACAAATAGCGTTTAAAAAACGTTATTATTATCGAACAATTGGTAGTAACGAAATAAATTAAGCACGATCTTCTTTCCACAGGGAACCTACGCTGGAAAATTGATCCACGAGATTCGAGTGGAAACAACGGACTCGCGATTATACGAAGCGATTAAATCTTTTTCGCTGCAGTTGCATCATCAAAAGCTTCAATTTTCGGCCGGGGGATTTTTTCCTCTAAATTCAGCACTCTTACAAACGGTACGATCATTCGTTATGAAAAAAAATATTTTAGTCGAACGCACTCGTTAGAAATTTTATTCTTCTTTTCCAGATGGTCGAAAAGATAACCACATATTTGGTGATTCTCATTCAATTTCAACCAAATTTGGACGATCTGAGTGCATCTACCAAAAAAAGGAGTGGAAATTAGTGCAGTTAGAATTTGGAGCAAAGTTCTTATCGTTTATAATAAATTGGAACTGCGAACGTTAAAGGAAAAACAAATAAGTTATTATCAACTCAAACCTTCGCGCGATAAGCAATTGTCATTATCGTAAGAATGTCACTTCGAATAAATTGATCGATCAGCAAAGCCATTAGTTCTTTTGCTTGCAGTAGCCGCCAGTTTTTCAATCGACGAAGTAGCCATTTCTTTCGAAAGCAACATTACAGAAGTTTCAATAATAACATAACCGTAGATTAAAAGGAAAGTTCTCGTGAATTTTTCTCAAATTTAAGCTGAAAAATTATGCAACACGCTAGGGAACGAAATATTGTTGAGTGGAAGTGAAACAAAAAATATTGAAAGATAACCGAATACACATAATTAAATAAAAACGACGTCGTCAGATCAATCCAAACGTAAGTTGCCACAATTTCATATTTTATAACTCGACAATTCATATTCTCATTGAATACCAATTTTACTGAATTTAACAGAGTGAATTCTCAAATTCCATGACATGTACGAGGTTCTAAAGAACGTCGTCTGGCTATGGCGCATTTCGGGAGTCTTTCCGATCGTTATTGAATCTGAAAATTCGGAAAAAAGATACGAATTCAGCACGTTGCTTGCAACTCTCGGAGTTCTAGAATTCGTAATATTCGTAGTGAATTTCATTTACACCACAGTTGCATACCGATATGTCTTATTCAGGTATCAATTATTAAAACGAATAAATTATTTTCATACGTTCTAATAACGCGTTATCACCGATGTCAATTAAAATGAGATACTTCGCTGTCACGTGCTCTCTAATTCAGCTGCTTTCCGCCTCTGTCCGTATCAACACTGTACATACGAGCAATCTCGAGTCTGGTATGCGTGGGTTTCATTGTTGTGGGGAGGATCATCAAATTTGAAGAAGTAATTGAACCTTTCAAATTTTTGGGGTCAGAGCCCTTAGTCTGTTTCCGCGCCAATCAAATAACACTTCGTTTTGTCTTTCGATGTAACCCAGTTGCCGAACATAATGAATGATTTATCGGCGCGAGGAACTGTTCTGGAGAAAAAGAATTATCGGAATGATTACGATTCAAGCTCGAAAATAATCCATGTGTACGTTTGGGCAACTTTTTTCTTGATGATGTCTTCGATTGTTTACGACACGGTCATCACTTATTTATCTTATGGGTCAGTATACGTGAATGCATTGTGGCATAACACGTGTGTTTAACCAGCAGCATTATTGATTCGGATTCGTGAAAACTCATTGTTTCGACCGTTGTCGTATAAATCGTTTGTTGTGTTTGTGAAAAGTAAATTTTTCAAATGATTTTTTCTACAGCTATTTTCGAGTAGAATGGGTCGTTTGGCAGTTGCCGATGCTCATTCAGATGACGGATGTCACGGTACTGGTGTCTCTGGTCGGATTGCTCGGATTGAGATTCCGTGGGATAAATGACAAGCTGATTGAGATAGTAACGAAGACCAAAACTTCATTTTCCGAAGTTATTTTTTGACCAAATTATCCAGCGTGTCTTTTCTCGATTCAAAACTCGTCGAAGAAATAAAACTTGATGCCTTTCACATATCCAGATAATCGCGACGTCGGACGTTTGCGCCGAGGATTTGCGGACCCTGTCGAAATTGCATTACGACATTTGCGAAATTGGTAAACGTATAAATCGTTGCTACTGTGCGACAGTCGTGAGTAGTTAAAAAAATCGTGACACGCTTTGATCCATGTTCCGATCCATATCAAGCGAATTCTTGTTTTATTTACTTCGTCGCGTTTTTATTTTCAACCACAGATCATTCACGTGACAACAGCCTTCGTGATACTGAGCACGACTCTCTATTTCATCCTCGACGAAATTCTACGCCAGGAAAACATGAAGACGAGCCTCATTTTTGCACATGTCCACGCTGAATTGATTTACAGCATCCCGATAATAATAATCGTAATAGTTTGCAACTGGACGACAAACGAGGTAAAAACAATGCGAGACACGTAAAGTCCCAGTCGAGACCCAGAAAGAATGGAATTCCGTCGTTCTCTTTACAGGCAGTTCATACCGGAGCATTAATACACGCGATTCAAGAGACGACTGCAGACTCCAAATTATACGACGTCATTAAATCGTTCTCGTTGCAGTTGCATCATCAGAAATTGGAGTTTACCGGCGGTGGGCTTTTCCCTCTGGATTCCAAACTGTTACAAACGGTGCGTGGGAGCATTCATCGTCAATTTGAATTAAAACTCACTGTAATGGGATCACGATTATTCAATTGTTTCCAGATGGCCGGGAAGATAACGACCTATTTGGTAATACTTGTCCAGTTTCAGCCGAAAACGCACTGACTGTAGGGGTCAGTTTAAATTGAAAAAGCGAATGGATGGGAGGATTGAAAGAAGGAATGTAATAAAAGTGAGATCGTTGTCTTAGTATGAAATAAACATTTATTTAACAAATCAACAGCGTAGAGTCTACTCTAGCGCGTGGTCTAGTCTTCCCATTGTCTATTTTCAATGGTTTTGTTTTTTCATTCCTTTTTCATCATCGTACTTCATTATTCGCTCTCTTTTTTATGGAGCTATTCATTTAACGGTCGAGAATTCTGCCACCTCGACCGCTCCGGCTCGATTACCCCGCACACGAGATTAAATTTAAAAATCCCATAACTCGACTTGTCTAGTCCGCCGGAAAAATTCAAGCGAAATAAAAGCATCGCAGTAAAATTTCGACTCGCTTTATCGTAAATTCTTTCCTCTTTTTTGTGTCCTTCGATTTTTTACACTTTTCCTTCATTTCGACGATATCCGCTGGCCAAAAACTATTTTCTACCGACTATGCAGAAAATTACGAGTTGAATGAGCCACTGCAGTGGCTGCCTAAAATAATATTCAACTATACATTTTGTCGGTTGAATATCGTATAACGATTATTCAATCATGAATTTAGTTAATCGTCGAATTCCTACAAATTTTTTCTCCCCTCACGCAAGCATCCAAAGTGAACGTTTTTCCCCTTTTTTCCTCCCTCCCTTTTCTCTCTTTATTTGTCGATTATTTTCTCGTCGAATTGTAAATTACCTAATTGTCAATGTTTTTATTTAACATACGAAACTATGACTCGACGAAAGGCACCCGCGTCACAGCGGCCTTAGGGCTCGTTATTCTCTAGCGATATCCACTCATATTCTTTTCAACCTCAATCTTTTAGTTTTTTTTCTTCGTTTTGTGTTGTCAGCGTGCACTTTTGTTTCAGCTTATTCGTTTGAACATGCGAACAGCTGGAAACTTTATTTCGGAACTTCGAGTTACGATCCGACAAAGCTTCGTTTCAAGTTGCACCTTTGCACCGTCGTCGCAAAATCTTTAATTAATTTTTATTTCAATGATTTTATTTTTGTTCAATTCTTCTATGTCTAGTATTCACACGCGATGGCCAACGATTTTTTTTCGGTAGGAATTACCCCACGCAAATCGGACCTTTCAATTTTCATCGAACCCTCGCACATTTTTCGACTAATATTTTCTCTCTTTTCGTTTAATTCTTCATCTACAGAGCTTTATTCACAATAAAGCACGAAAGATCAGCGATCGTAGGAGCACCCCAGGAAAAAGGCTCTTTCAAATTCTTCCAAATTCTCGGTCCGTTAACGCTACTATTTTACAAAGAGACTCACGAGACTCTCGGATTTCGATAACTCGTTCCTTTTCGTCAATGAATTTTATTCTTTTCCTCCTATATTTACAATTCAATAGTCGTCGAGCGCGGTGACCTCTGCCCGAGTAAAACAGCTATTTTTTTCCACGCACAAGGAGCTGTCCGAGACTGGGCCAATGAGATAGGAATCTGTATCGAAACAGCCATCCGACTCGAGGCCCCAACAAGGGCTCGATATTGTATTCCTAATGCAATTTTAATAATAATTATGAGAATAATAATAATAGTAATTAATGATAATAATAACGTTCACACGGCGTCGGATCTCTCCCGGCAATTCAAACGAGGATAATCACTGATAAGCGTATTTTTTTGCAACACCGCCTTTGCCAGGAACTCACTCGATCCCTCAGTCATATATGCATATAAAATAATTCGTAGGAACGTGGAATTACGTGTTTTTTTTTTAAATATTTGTTTATCCGCGAGTGAAGATCTTAGGTAGAGGCCTTGGAACGACTTTAGCGAAGGGGTTTCCGGCGGAAATGGCAGAATCTCGTTGAAAAAGGCTGTGAATTAGTGAAAAATTGGCATTTCGGTGGGATCAAAGTGCGGCTTTGCTTTGGTATTAAAATACTTTTCTTAATAAATTCGTGAAGTGTTGAAATATTTGGAAAAAGACGAAAGTAGAGAGCGAGAGAGAGAGAAAGAGTGACTAGAAAAATACTTTCGGCAGGTTTGATTGGGCGTTACTGTGTCGAGACGACAGGGATGAAGACGCACATTCCACATTCCTCTTGGAGAAACGGATCGCTTCTGGGGACACTGTTACCGGGTTTGCCACTCCGGAATTGGGACTCGTAACCCGCAATTTGGTGAGGATATTTACAAAACAATGGTTTTTCGAATATTCAATAAAACTGGGCGAATCAATGAATCAAGCGAGAGTTTAAAATATCGCTTCGCACGAGTTTTATGCTAAATCAATGTCTGGATATGCTTTCATATACGAGAAGAAATGACGCAGAGAAATTCGAAGGGATCGCCTACCAGTCGATCTCTCGATTTCACTTGACTTTACCGATCGCACGTAAAATTCGTTTCTCCAACGATTTACTTTATAAATACACATGACCTCGGCGGCAATTTGTTTCTCGTACTTGGAATAAACGCCTGGCGAGATATTTTTTGTGTGCGGTGAAAAAATATGATGATTTAATCAGACCGGTGCGCTTGGACGCCGGCATAGGCCCGTGATGATCGAGCGAAGGTCACTTCCACGTTCTCGTATCTGAGAATTACGACCAAGAGGCTCCCGCGAATAGCACACTCTCTCCTCGCCCCACGGTCAATCCTCCTCGTAATCCTCCGACGATTCCGAAGACGATGTTATCAGGGCTGCCGATAAACTCGCTGCTCGAGCCGTACCAGGGAAATTCGTTTGACGTCGTAACCTCTGGTTGTTCCAACACTCCGGTAACGAATGCGATCCGTTCGTCTTGTCCTTTGATGATTTATCGACCGCGCTGCCGAGCTCCATCATCGAGCCTCGTCGTCTCGACGTTCTGGGACTCTCTGATGAAAAAAACACCGAAAAATCAGTTCCAAAATATGCCCAAGATTTCTTCGAGTGCTACGACACATGCAATTTTATTATTTAAATATAGTTCGATGACGAAATCACAAAATCACAAGTTGAAAAAAACGTGTTTCATCGATACTTTTTCTATCGTTGAAAATCATTTTCGAAGCTCGATCTCGATAATTGTTCTGAGCCAAAACTCATTATTCGGACTTATTTCTCGACCCTTTTCCCAACTTCGATTCCACGCGGAGGGAATTAAACGGTAATATTTAGAGTGAAATTCACTGTAAAATTTATCGAATGTATTCTACTGCGGGGACAAGTTAACGAAAAATATTTATTCCATTAACACATTGTAAAATTTTCGATATTTTGCTGAATTTTCAGTTTTATAATAGTAAATATTGCAGATAGCGAAATGTACAGTTCGTATAGTAAAATTTACAAAATTTTTAGTGAATTCTGGCATAAACATTCGTACGAAAATTTGGACAATACAGCGCCGTAAAATTCACGGTGACGTCAAAATTTACTAAATACTCCGTTAGAAGTTCCTACAGTGAACAACGAATATCATTTTTTTAATAGGAAAATTCAATTTCTTTTCCACAATAATATCATGAATTTTTCAAATTTCATTCTCTCCGTGCAGCGAACGTTCAATCGAGATTTCTTGCATCAGGAAAAAAAATGTTCCAAAAACTACAAAGTCTAGAGCTACCTGCATGCAGTGTTCTCTCAACGCGAGAGAAGCTCGAAATAAATGATTCCTAGAGCTCAAAAAACGAAGCCAAAAATGGATAGAATGCGACAGGAATTGGTCCAAGAAAAATGACTGCGTCATCACCAAGTACGTGAAAAAAAGAACGAGAAAACTTCACTTTTTATGAAATTGAAACTTGTGAAATGAATTGCAAGAGACTTTTATTTCGTCTTCGATTTTCACAGTAATTCGACTATTTTCCATATTCTAAGTCGTATCACACGGGGGGAGGGAGGATCTTTAATGAGAAATAAAACATCAAGAATCTATAACTAATGTCGATCTACCTATGAAATCAGTCCTAAGGCGGTCTACCTAATTTCCTAGCTGGTGAGACCATACTGTCAGGCCTCATGGCCGTGTATTCGTCACTCTCATCCGGATCTTCGAGTGTATCCGGTATTTCGGGGGTGGCTATGCTCTCTCTTCGAAAGAGACCGATGACCGATTGGAATTTGGGTTGTTCAATGCCACCCAAAAACGTGGCTGATGGCGAGCTGTACGCGAGGTACTCTTTGTTCGAGCACCAGGCTGGAAATTCATTTTGTTTTACCGGTCTGGCTGTGTCATAGTCATCCTCTCGTTTCCAGGGTAAAACTGTTTCTGTTGCGGTCGGAGTGGTCACCCTGAAGCCGTCGCCTGTGGCGTGCAAAGACAAAAATAACTCTCACTGGATTATTGATTCTAATGAAAACATGAATTTTGTAACTTGCGTTTCTGAATAGAAATTGATCGAGTGCTTCGGTCGATCAAGTTTCATCGATTTGAGAGCTTTTTTTCGTACCTTCTTCTCCTTTGTACTTCCGTCCAGTGCCTCCGTCACTATCTAAATCATCGTCGTAGTCTTCACCGTCGTTTCCATTATCCGTATGGGAACCTTCGCCTCCTAAATTCGCTTCTGACAAAAATTCAAAAAAATAATTACTTTTCGTACTCGTGTGTCGTTTCGTACTCTCGTCGCTCAAACAAAGATCGTTCTTACCAGACGCTCGTGCTGTAAAAGTTATGGCAGAGTCCCAATCCTCCTTGCTCGACGGTTTTGAATTGTCGTCGTCATTCTCAGTCTCGTAAAGTACACCGTTCATGTAGTCTAAGAAACGAGCATGAAGAATGGATTTTTATCTGATATTTTCCTAGGTTTTGAGAACAAAAAATCGAACTTGGAAAGTGCTTGAGTTCTTTGACCGACCTTGGGAAAAGAGTTTCGTTGAACCGTTTTGTTGCTGCAACTCAGGAAAGCTGACGTGATTCTGCTTGCTGCCATCCTAAAGGCGATGAAACGAAAATTCATTCTCGATTTTTAAATCTTTTCATTGTAATGGGGAAAAAACGTTTTAAGAAAAACTCAAATTCTGACAAATTTTCGATCTCAACTGAATCTATGTTTTTTCATCAACAATTATGTTGTCAAATCGTCTTCTACCTTGAGCAACTTTTTGCTGCGCTTGTGACGATGTTTGTGCTCTCCCATCATTCGGCGAATATTCATGTGCATCTTGTAATTGACCTGAGTCGATAGATCGCGATCATTGACTGCATGACGACTGTAGCTGAGACGACGGTGCTGCAAAGCATAAGTCTGGCCGAATATGTTAAGAACGAACGTGATGAGACTGGAGGGTATGTCTCCGTGCTCGATTTAAACTTTTATTGTCATCGTTAATATCATGTTATTTAACGAGAATAATTAGTAGGAACTAAAAGCTTTGACATCCAGTTGGAATGTGAATAAAAGATTCATGTGATATTTGTCTTTAGAGATGTCAGTTTATCACCCCCTTTTTATCGTTCCTCAAAAAATTTTCTTCAAGGGTTTCACAAACTTGAAAACTTACCCGCTTGTAAGGCTTGCACAACTCTTCAGCGAGGAGATGATGAATTTTAGCATCCGTAAGATCTTTCCTCGAAGGATAATACTCCAATTCTTGGAGATCGATATTCCAACCCGGTTCTAATTGACTACAGCTCGGACTAGAATGAACGAGCGTTCGAATAATTCGCTCGAAAGTGCATAATCGTTGTGGATTTCTCGTTTATGTGGACTGAATTTAAATTACCTGGAATTGAATTGACCGGTGTTGCTGTAATTGCGGAATATCGCGGACATACTCTCGGTGCCACTGATGTTACCGATTGTCGAGGCGTTTCTTCTTATGTAGTCGAGGGCATCCTTCATAGCCAGTTTCGAATATGTCTCGAGGATCTTCGGCTCAGCACCGCAGTGATTTCTCACGAGATAGGGACGAATGAACTTGTTGTCGAACCTCTTGAATCTGATGACGTAAAATTTCATTGAATCTGAGACATTTTTTGTAACTTTAATAATGCAATTACTCGAGAAAATAGCTCAACAATACTTCGTGTCACAATGAACAATTAATAATTCTCAGAAGGAAAGATTTGTCGTCGAATAACTCACTTATCCCTGACGTGATAATTGCCATGTTTTCCCAGAATGTCTTCAACTCCAGCCATGATGTGATCCATTATCTGATTGAATGACAAGAACGATCAAAAATATTGAACTCGAATTTTCAACAAGCGATTTTTTTTTCTTTTTTTCCATTCAAATAAAAATAAGCTGGATCGCATTTCATACTTTTAGAACTGGGATGTCATATCCGAGGATTAGAGTCGTTAAGAGTCAAAAAGCTTCGAGAACGATCAACTATGGAGCGACGAAAAATAATCTCAGTCAGTAAAATTGCTCACCCTTTCGTGAATTCGTTCATTCATCGTTGGTTTTCTTTTCTCGGCTCTCTTGACGTTGAGAATTTTTACCAGGGGTTTTATGGTAATACCCTTGAAAAAAATATGAGAAAGTTGTTGATGGTCGATAATCTACTGGGATAAAAAATTCTCCCCCACTTAACAGTCCCCTTCCCCGTGTAAAATGCAATAAAATTATAGAGACGATGCCAGAATAAAAAAAATTGTCAATAAACAGAGACTTTTTTGTACAAAAGCAACGGAATGGGAAGAGAAATTATCATCCCCTCGATGTGTACAAATGATCGTGACGCAGATTTAAAGAGATGTTCACCTGAATAAACACTGTAAAATATATAACGGCTATGGTTGTCGTGACGAACATTGGCTGAAGAGGCACGTGTTTTGGATCGATCAACAGGACCAACGCAAATGCTACAGCCCCTCGTAAACCGCCGTACGACATTACGAATTTTTCCACCCTGTTGAGCTTGTGGAGACGAAATCGATTTGCAAGAGCAGCAAGCACCATTACCCCTGGAAATTCACACGACCGTTCACAATAATAGTCTTTGTTATCTCGGATTCATTTATTATGTAATTATTATCCTTGGTCGTTGGGTCGACCTTGATTTTCACAAAGAAACTACAAACAGAACTCGATTCGTGCCCTACTTTTAGGAATAAAAATAACACGAATCGTGAACAGGATTTGTAACTTTTTTTGTCGTTTTAATAATTCCAATTATCGCAACACGCTACTGATAATCACAGGACGCAGAAATTGTGCGAGATTTTACTCTAATTTTACTAATTGCTCATTCGTTGAAATCTCTCGAACGAACATCATTAAATTACTTTTATTATTTTACACAAAATTTTAATTAATTTGATTCGAATTCCATAAAACTTTTTTTCCTATATTTATTGATTTATTTCTCCTCGGGATGGAGTATGGAGTGGGGCACTTCCATTTGATCAAATACTGGTTCAACGAAGTGTGATTCTGTAAAATTATAGGCTCACGCATCTCTCCAATATTATTCGAACGGAGAAAGATTCTTACCGAGAATCCGATAAACAGAGCAACAAACGATGGTCATCAAGACGAACCACGTGTTCCAATCGTGACGATTGTTGACCGTAGCGACCCCGAGAAACATGAATATAATCGTCTCGGAACTGCTGGATAACATTTTCATCGTGTACTTCACAGTCGTGTGAGATTTGTGAGATATATTCGCTTCGACATAATTCTTCATCGTAATGCCGCAGAATGTAATCCTATAAAAGATAAAAAAACGTTGAAAAAGAATCAGGTCAAGATTGATTTTAAAGTATGTCGACTCGTCCGAAAAATCCAGATGCACCAAAGCAATACGATTTGAAAGAATAGTGTTGAGAAATAACACAGTGACCTTCGGTTTGATTACCATTCAATGAATTATTGATCAACCCTCAAAATATTTGATTGTCTCCGACTCAATCGAGGTCTTCAAAATTGAACGTGATCGATCACAGTCCGTTAGATTTTATTTGACAAAATGATCAAATTTTCCGTCCACTGATTATCGAGTCTCAGAAAATTTGGACGATCGTACATCGTGCTGGGTGAGCAAATATTGAATTTTCTTTTGAAGTGGTTGCAAGCTTGCAGTTTTTGTGTTCACGTAAGGTCTATCGACGACGTCAGTTGTTATCGATCCTGTGTACCTCAGCCACGGACAATATTCGTACACACGTACATATGCACGTGAAAATGTACGTGTGTAAAAATGAATGTGGAATGAAAAAACTTACGCGAGTATACCGGACATGTGGAATATTTCGGCGTTGAGATAAGCGAGGTACGCCATGACGAATATGAAGATGGGTTCTATAACGCGAACCTCGTTTGTAAATCTCGTTACGAAACCCGTTGCGAAGCCCCAAAGAACCCCGATTATCACACCACCGATTGCGACAACGAGGAACGAGGCGAGACCCGATAAAATTTCGGTATACGTTATTCTGAGAGGCCCCATTTCGCTGTAAGTCTCAAACATGTTGTACAGCACCTGTAAACCGTTTATGGATGCTCTGAAATCCTGCTTTAGATAAAGGTAACGACGCCTCGTTACGGGAGTTCCATAAAATAATTATTTTCCAACTCCCATATGATTTTCTTTCGTCCGCTTAGCTATTTAATTTAAAAAAACTTGGGGCTTGGTTAAAATTTCATTAAAATGATTTTAACGGGTCCAATTAAAATGTAACTGCCGAGGGCTTGCAACGGAACGCTTTTCTCCCTGGACATTCCCTTGGTCGTTAGCTTTTTCTTGTAATAAACGTGCCTTGATGTATGCACTGCATAATTAATTGACGGGAATGATAAACGACATGCTCTACAAACAAAAAATAAGCATCGGAACGGAATATTTTAGCATGAGGCTTGAAATTATCCTCACAGCCTTTCCTAACGACAAAACAACAAAATCGATCGTTTTTTTTTGTCTCCGTGTGTACTCACAACAGTAACTGCATCGTTGAGAAGGCTCTCGCCAAAAACGACGATGTACAAAATCTCATTGACGTGGATTTCCTCGAAAACGGCCAACACGGCGACCGGATCCACCGCGCTTATCAACGCCGAGAAGAGAAACATGTCCAAAAGCGGTGCAGCAGTCTCGTCCGAGAATCCGAAGAGACCACTTTTGGCCAAAAGCCAAAGAGATGCACCTACGCCATGAGACGTCAATAAAATTAAATCGTGCAATATCTTTTGGAAAATAGGAACAAAATCATTCAAGGTAACGATCGCTTCGAAGTTTCGGGCTCGCAGCAAATCTTTTAAGGTAGTTCATGCACGAAACGATTTTCTTAAGAAAGTCTTGAAATTTACACAGCATCTAAATGGGTTGTCGACTGACACGCATTTCCAATTTCAAAGAGCTCGTCTTATTGGTTATTGAGATAAACGTGCTTAAATATGAAGAAATATCCACTATGCGTAAAAAATTGTTTATCTTTCCGTACAACGAATGAATCCTTCTTACGAAGTTTATGAAAAACGTACACAATAACAATTGAGTATATAATGAAGATTTGGGAAAAAATCGAGACGATTGTCTTACTAATAATAAAAATATATTACGTCAAAGATTGAACGAAATTAGTGAAATGAGCACTGGTATAACCTCACGTTTGCTTATTTCGACATTTTGTTTCTTTTTGGCTTGAACCATTCCTGTCATAGCCTTCTATCTTTTTACTAATACTTTTTTCTTGATCCATTTTCTTTCGCGCTTTCCCTTTGCGCTTTTTAATGCGATTATTTCCATAAAAAACTGCAGTATTTTCGTCAGGGACGAGTGAAATTAGAGGTTCAGTCAGTGATGGATCCCCGATTAATTAGTGGCTTGTAATTTCATTCGCCAAAAGTTAAGTTGAAAAAATGTATTTACAATTTCGAATTAATAACTCTGACGTTAATTTAAAATGATTATATCGTCAATTAAGACGTACAAATCGATTCAATTTAGACACCCATAAAATGTGATCCTTCGGGCATGAACTACCTTAAACTTTTTTCACGTCCTATAAAATCACTTTCCGTAATCCCTGGAGAGAAACCGTTCCAAAAAACTTCGTGCGGTTACATAAAATTGTTTCAGGTCTTACGTAAAAAGGAAAGCACAAAAATACCGTTCTCCCGGACGCTTTTTTCATAACAACTGATATCTCATTAACGCAGTTGAACGAAAACTGCTAAATTTTCTCGTATTCATGCACCTAAATAAGAATAATGCGAAGCTCTCTCGACGAGTTTTTCATTATTTTATTCCGCACGAGTCTCACCCTTGCAGTGAGTAAACCTTTAGAATTTTCATCGTCAGAATAAATGCATGCATCGATCGGGTGTTCCAACATTAATCCCGGCTTTTTTATGTCTACGACAAACGTCTCGTACGTGCAAATTTCTTGCATGAATGTAATAAGGAGAAAAGGTCAGTTGGAGCGAGTACAAATGGGCTGAGAGTCGTTGTTTCGACGCGTTTTTTCTTCCTTTTAGCTTACTCCCTGAATGAAAGTTCTAAGGTACTTTGTACAGTTTGTGAATGGCAAAGAAGCTCCGATGACGAGCCAGCGGTTTCGAATGCTCAACAGAAATACCTCTCGCGCCTGTTCATCATCTATTTTTACAATTTTCTCCCGCGTCATCGTACGGAACTCGATCACAAAGTTGGGTATTTGGAAAACGGCCACGTGAAACGAAAATTTAACGAAGGTAAACGTACGTTGAAATCCCGAGTGAGCGGCCATTAAAAATAGACGAAAAAGTGGTAAATCGCGAGAAAACAAGAAGGTGAATCCGAAGATCGATCGACGTCATTACTGTCGACGAACTTTTTGAATTTTATCAACTCCCAAGACGCGGTGTGCCTGCGCATTTAATGAATCCACCTGCCAGTGCGATCGATCGAGCTAATCATAAATAAATGAAGTCTTGCTTGAAATCTCTCAAAGTAATAAATAGATGATGAAAGAAGAAAAGCAATTTAATTAACCGGCAGACATTCGTTACGCTCCATCCGTTTCTTTCTCACACACTCGAGAGCACCTTACCGATCCATCACAATTTACCCACGAGACACCTTTACCCACGAATCCATCTCGCTAAGACTTCTTCAATAAAATGGATAAGATCGAAATGAGAAGAAAAATAAAATAGATGAAATTGAGAAAAGAAATGGTGCATGGAGTCCACTCGAGGGTGGATAAGTGACGTGGGAACAATTGCAATTTTGTATACTCACCTATCGAAAGTGTATTAAATATAGTTCCAACAACTGCGAACAGTAGAATCGTCCCAAGGTGATCGAAAAATAGTCGGTTTGGCATGAAGTAACCAGCGTCCAGAATTATTGGCGGAAGCATGTACAGGAAGAATGTGTCCGGGGTGAGCGGAGATACGTGCACTTCGCTTGCTTGAAACAACAACACACCGATGACGACTCCAACGACGATAAGCAAACAGGATTCCGGAAAAATTTTACTCAATCTTGGTGCCATGTGAAAGCCTGTGAAGCGAGAAAAAAATTCTTCAATTCCATTCATCTTATAAACGTCACTGAAGTAAGTTCCGCCATTAATGGAATTGAATTTCGCACTATTGCATTGTTGAAATTTAAAAAAAAAAAAAACGTATTTCTCATTCGTTATTTGCTGGCTCAAGACCGTCATTTTTTCCCGAAGATTTAGTTTTCATTGCCACAATCTTGAGCTCCGTTGAAGGCAGAAAAAAGTGTTGTGGAATTCCAGGACTGTGTGAGTTCATCGTAAGCTCCCAAATCCAAGGAAACGGAGAAAATGGACTCGAGACATTTGTAAAGGCTTCGACTTCTCACTAAAATAATTCTCAAAATCCTTATCATTAGCCATTCTTAATTATTGGTATGCCAAGAACTAGTCAACACTATTTCGTTCGTGAGCTCCAGATATTTGGGTCGAACGCCGTCAGAAAGTTAGCAAAAAAGAAAAATATTGAAAGAAAATTCTTCGTTTCGTCGCAAAGTGGTGGTTTCATTTATTTATTTTTCCGTTCGTTTTCCGTGCTCGGATCCACGTGCCGGTAGCCAAACGGGCTCATCAGTCATGCTGTGACAAGCCGATACAATTGGAAGAGTCCCAAACAGCTGCAGAGGACTATAATCAATATCTAAAATGATGCTAAATTACAGTTAATCTGAAACCGTCAGAAAGAACTCTAAGAAAGCACGAGTTGGTGTAGAAATACGGCTAATGACAGGAATTAAAGTTGTGAAAAATCTGAGCCTGAGGAGGGAAGTCGGAGTTACAGAAGTCCTGGAATTGACCCTCGAGCATGTAATTAGAGCAAATCGATAGTTTGGCAAACTAAATGAAGAGGATTTTTGCTGGATTAACTCAATGAGCAGTGAGAAGGTCAAGTAATGAGGCGGAGTCGTTGACGTTTTTTCTGCGTCTGGCCAAATAGGAACTTTGTTTGACTCCAGTGAGTGTGTGTGTTTCTATTTTGGGGCGGGTTGTTGAAAACATATTGAGTCTGGACTCGAATTAGGGTTAATCCTCGGCTGGGCGAGCTTGGCTTTATTGACATTTCATTGCGGCTCCTATTCTCATTGATATTTGACAACTCAGAAAGAAAGCAGGGGATTCAAACGAATGTTGGATCCAACGAAAAGTCGCTTGGCTCGCGCAATTTCGATCGTTAAAAGGCGAGCTTTCGCTTAAGGAGAAAAGAGAAACTGATTTTGCCTCGATAAATGAAGCGCTACATCGTGCTTGAGAATTTACACAACCGACTTCGCTTATATTCCTCTCTAAGCCACTTAGTCTACGGATCTATCGTTTCCACTAGCCTCTAACTCAAACCCGCTATGTAAGCTTTCCTTGTGACTAACTTTCCCTCTCGACTATTATCTCCCCCTCAAATGCAAACACGTGCTAGCTTCGACAAACATAGAAGGAATTTTCGTGCTTTATAATCGTACTGCCCTAACGGACGGTTTCGCGGTTCTTCGTAAACTTTCGCCATCTTTAATGATCAACGGTTAATGACTCGAGAGCTCAGGTAATAAAAAGAACCGACTATATTCCAGGCCGGGTATTATAATTATTGATTTCTAACATCCAACTGCTGAGCCAATACACTAAGGACAAAGTCATTGGAACAACGAAATGTGGCATTGCGGAGTGCCAATGAAATATACGATCATCGGAAGGTTAAATATGATTGCAAGAACAAAGGAGTTTTCGATCAAACTGCAGATTCATTCTTTCCGAAAACGCTGCAGTTAAACGAAGAAAACTCTCCCAATAACATCAATTGTTATTGAATCTTCTCGTATTGTATTGTATTCTACTTATCGGTGAAATTCAAACCCTGCGAATGCGTTCCAAAATCATAGTTTTTGATGCTCGAGCACATTATCCTTTTCAAATCTTTCATTCAATCGTTTACTAGGAATTTGAATTCTGTTGGTTTCCAGAGCTTTTGATTCCGCGATGAAATCACTGGTTCCCGTTTGAATTCGTTGCTGGAATAAAGGTATTTTTATCGGTTCGACAATGATTGATATTGGACTCACCGATTTTAGCGATACTCGCGAAAAAAATCCATATCCCAATGACGAAGGGCGTCTCGACGCGATGAAATTCGACGTGAAAAACCTGATACTCTCTGAGGGGTTTTGCAGGTGCGTGAGGATCGTTACCGTGATCTTCGGTATTCCCGTTGGCGAGATTCCGGAGGGCGACGTCATCGGGGAATTGGCCGACTACGGGACCCATCGGTCCGAAACTTTTTCCAGGATAAGGTTGTCGAAGATCTCCAGGTAAATCTTGATCGTCGGAGCTCGGTCCGTGCATCGGGTTGTTATCGATACCTGGTGAAACTGGAGGCGATCGACGCTGATCATTGTAAGAACGTGCCCAACATCGTGGGCACATTGTTGTGCACACGAACAACAAAAAAAACGGAACGGTTACGTTCGTTGCGCGAAATGCCATGGTGAAATTTTTTTAAAAATATCGTTCATTCGTTTATCTAATAACTTGTAGAAACAACGATTGGATAATTGATTTATCGAAGGCTCCGGCGACGTTTCCAATGACTCGATGTCATTGCAGCTTCAATCGAAATGGCACTTAATCACAACTGTAACTTCAATGAAATTTTCATTGAAAATGAGAGCTTTCAATGTAACTAGTGGATCTGTTCAATTGCGCAACGAGTGTGAAAATAAAAGTCGAATGTGTGCTGCGATGCAAAAGTGCTTCCCTCCAATCTTTGTTTTGATTTGGAATCACTGGGGCGAATCACCCAGTCGATTTTTTCGTTCCCCGTAAATCAGCCTCCGAAAGTAAAAATAATTAATAAAAGCCGAAGGCAGTTGTGAGAGGAGGGAATGGGACGGTGAAACGAGGAAATAAAAATAGTTTTGGAGAATCAGTGATCGGTGGAGGCGATGGAAGAGGCCTCCGATGTCTCTCGTGGCCTCCGCGTCTTTTTTTTCTCACTCTCGTCCTCGTTCGTCCTCGTCCTCGAGGACGTCTCCGTGCTTCCGGAATAGAGGATAACACGCTGCAACGAGGATGGCCTTGACGCCGATCTCCCTAATCCTCTCCTCATCGTTTATCGATAGCTCAGATAAAATGGTCCAGCAGCCGGAGTGCTGATTTTTATTCTTCTCTCACGCCGCACCAAAGTTCCAGTATTTTATATTTTCTTTTTTCAAAATCTTATTTTTCCAAAGTTGCAATCGATACGATGATTGAGAAACTCAAACTTTTTATCCGAGCAGGAGCGATTGGTCAAGTCCCGGAGTTTGACGTCTGTTCTTCCTCTGTCTATGCCGCGTTGCACCCAACACAACACACGCACACTCTCGCTCTCATACACACCCCCACACACACACACGCACACACACACACACACACACGTTCTCCGTCGTTCTACCCCTGGCGATCGTTATTCACCCTCGCAGACAAACCTCGCTGATTTTTTCCTCGTTATTTTTCTCTTCCCATAAAACCTCCAAACTCTCCTCACTCGATCTTCGCTCAATGAGATTTTTCGTTCACTTGTTCAACACTCTTCATCGCGGATACTGAAATTTTTGCGTTTTCAACCAGATTTTGGATACTCTTTGAAAGTCGAGATTTGTCGCGTACGCCGACGGGGTTACGCGGCGCCACTGAAAAAGCTCCGCACACCACCTTCGGCTCCAGCTGCCAGCTGATCGTTGCCAAAACTCGCGCACGCGCCCCTTCCCTTCGAATTATATATAGACGTGGCTCGACTTCATAAGGACGCATCTTTGAAGACTCACAATGTGGATGAAAGATTTCTTGTTCAACGACTTGAGCCTCAATCTCACCACACGTTTATGTAGGTCATTTTTTCAATATCTGCCCTTTTGAATATGATAATAAAATCCCAATTCCATTCCAACTCCAGACTTTATTATCGCACCTTTTGGTGAACTGTGAGGTGACTTTTTTTCTTGAGGCTTGTAAATCCGATGATGCCGGAGACTGAGCGAACACAACTTTTTGAAACTTTTCTTTTCAAAGTAACTTTCCAACTGGTAGAAAAAATGGAATAAAGGTGGAATGAAGAGTGATGATTTTCAGTATTATTTCTTTGGTAATTATAAAATGATGAGTTTTGCACGCTCTCAGCGATTGGTCGAATTTTCAAGGCTTTAAATTCGTGGGCCTAAGTTCCATTCGGTCAATTCGTAAATTCGCTCGTGAGGGTTTTTTTTCAAAATTTATGTGTTCGAAGGATTTTCTCATTTCAGTAGTTTGAAAAATTTCATTTTGTTTCCACGTTCAACCTCATCGATTTTATTTTTCGTATAATTCACATTTTCCAGTCACGTGTTTTCAGCGCCAATCGTTCAAACGTGGCCAAGCGTCGAAGCTTCCGTATGAATTTCCCGAAGAGCTTAGGAAACTACCCTGCAGAGCCTGCAGTTCCGGGGTACCGATAATATCAGTTGGTGAAGTAGATACGTGGAGAGGAGATTACCGGCAATGATAAGCCGCCGCCGATGATGACAACAATATTCGACGATGAAAAAATACTCGGAGGATAAAAAAATGGGAATCAATGGAGTGGGATAGCGAGTTCGCAATTCAATTGTCTATGGGTACGCAGCAATGCTTTTGTTGCTTCCCAAAGCCTCTTTTTCGTTCCTGGCTTTGAAAAAAATTGACAAATTTATTGACTATTCACAATTTTGATATGACGAATAAAAAGTTTGACGATATACTAGACGCTATCGATTCTCAATAACAATCACATTATCATAATAGGAATAATTAAATCACTCAAAAAGCAATAAAGCGATTGAAACTAGTGAAACATAGCAAAACGACCGGAATTCATTACGAGATTAGTCGAGCGTTTATCGAGCTTTTAGAAAATTCACTGTGTCCCGGCCGATTGGATATTCGATCAGTTAAAAAGCTCATGTGTAAGTCATACGTCTTATTGAAAAACGGAATTGAACAGATCGTGGTTGGCCAATTCCCACATAAGGGCTATTCCATGTTTATTAACCCTATGAAAAGTTGTTCGGAAATGATTCTTCTTTTGAAGATCGAATAAGACCGATGACTGGAGCTCGAGCACATCAAAATTTGGGTTATTATTAAATCATTCCAGCAAGCATTGAAAGCACCACAAACACACTGTATCTTCGATTGCTCTTTTTTGCTCCATGAACTTTCTGTACAAACGTTTTAAACTTACATTCATGGAGTGCAAAAATGAAGGTAAGAAAGCTTTATTTCTCTAAATCAAGAATTTTTAACGCAGAGAAATATCCACAAATTCGTTAGTTGGTTTGACTTCGAATTCCCCGCAGTAACAATACACTTCTCGGTAGTCTATGGATGCAGAAATATATAGAAAGTCTTTTTCCTCCCAGTGCTCGGAATAACTTTTCTCCAGTTTTTCCATCTTTCTTTCTCTCGCACTCTCCTCCATCTTCTTACTCATCCCCACCCTTTTATCTTCTTCGGTTTATGTAACTCTCGCTTCACTCCATGGGGTGTTCGTCATCATCACGTAACGCAAGTTCCTCAGGTGGAAAATCTTCGGGGTTTGGACGAATGAAAAACGTATAATGGCACAAGAGCACAATTCCGAGAATGGAAAATAAAATGATGTGTAAAAATTGGTGGAAATTCTGATGGGGCAACAAAAGCAAAAAGCGTCGAGGAGAGGGCAAGCAAATTTCTTGTTGCAAAGGCAGGGATAAAAATGTGGAAACTCTGACTACTTCCCGAGGGAAATATTTCGTCGAGGAGTTGAAAAGAGTTCCAATCGAATGAGGATATTTGGTCAACGACTCGATGCAAGATATTTTTATCGCATTGGAAAAGGCTCGCGTGTTTATTTTTTAACAGTATTAGCAAAACAAGAAAGGCACGTTTGAGAAAAGACACAGCCAAAGGGCGTTCCGGGGAATGATTACGAATCACGAGAACTCTCGAGAAAACAAATCTGTTTACTTCCTGCGGTGGACCACATATAGTTTGGAAAAGCCACTGTTAGAGGCCAGAATGTTGGCATAAAGTGGATGGTAGAGAATGGAGAAGCAGCGCGAGCGAGGGAGAGGAAAGGGATGAAAGCTTTTTCACGTGAAGAGCTTCGAAGTAAAGTTTTTCTAGCTATCATGACAAATTTTTCTTTTTACACCGAAAAGTCGATACTAACGAAATTCATTTTAGCTCACACGAGAGCAGCAAAGAATATATCGCTGAAATTCACGAGAAATCTCAGAACGAATGATTCATTAAAAATCTTGAAGTAAAAACGCGATTCGATGAGATTTTTAGTTTTCTTTACGAAAAAGCCATTCACCTTGGAGCCTTGCGGAGTTATAAAGTTGAAATTATAATTTGTACTTGTGGAGCGGTTATGAAACGTGGAATAGACATCTCCGAGTTTCAATTGGCCTGGGCATACACAGCTTGGATATAATAGATCTCGGATGAGGCAGGATGGGGAACTCCAATCAAATTTTCTTCTTCGAGAATGGCGTACACACCTCGGGACAGAACGAGCACCAGCTGCAATCGTCATCTCTCTTTCTCCTCACCCTTTATCTCAAATTCTCTTTCTCTCGCACTCTCTCATGGCCTCTTCGTCTCCCTGTTTTTTCTCTTTCTCTTGGTTCACCTCACGCTGTGGCCAATCGATTTTCCTTCCTCGATTGGCTCGAACTATCTCGCACGGTCTCTCTCTCTCTCTCTCTCTCTCGTACACGGCTCGTCGCGTTCTCTTCATTCGCCGCGATTAAGAACTCCGCAACACCGGTCCTCGATCTCCTTCATTTCTCCCGAATTCAATTTCAATCTAGAAAATTGATGAAAGGTATGACTTTAAAAAGAGATAAAATTTACGATTCCGTTGACAATAACACGTAGAAAAGTCGAATCGAAAAACACTCGACGAAAATACTTCACAATGAGAGTCTGAATGATTTGTAACTGGCCGAAAACTTTGGAAAACAGGAACAAAAATATTGGATGATCCCTCGGATAGATTTTGGGATCGAGATTAAAACGGATGAGAAAAACTTTTTTCGATGTCACACAATTCGACAGGGTTTTATCTGCTGTTTGTTCGTCGTTACTTCTATTTTTACCAGGTAAACAAAAAATTGCATCGCCCTTCATCGCGCCTTGCAATTATCGCCTCTTATTTGTCCATCATCTTTCACAGTCCCGTTCGCCATCGAAAGATGCCCACCGTAAAGTGAGCACTCAAATCTAATAGAAATGGAATCCAATCATTGCAGCACTTTTCCAGCACCCTTCGCAAGTACGAGCGACGAATAGATGACCTCTTTTATGGACCGTTTTTTTTTTCATCTTATATCTATAAACTATAAATATTTATCGACGATAAAATCATTCAAATAAATCAACATATAGATTTTTGAACCCATCGAATACATCTTATGGCCACGGATGCATGCACCCTCCGTTGCTCGAGAGAAAGACGGGTCAGAATTATTGACTGAGAGAGACTGTTTTTTCACTCGCACGAGTCATACGTGGCTCGAGTGCTATCGGGCAAAGCGCAGCCCCTAAAAAAATACTCTTTCAAGCGTATCTTATCGAATTCATAGCAGGAAAAAGAACGAAACAATTTATCTCGTATTGAAAATCTTTCTATAGAATAAAAAGAATAAAAACACACACACACAGAGACACGAGACATTTGAAAAATTCGAGCGAAAGAACGTCAACTTCTGTATCTCGGTATACGCCGCAACAAAACGTTGTGGATCACACGCTCGGCTGTACACGTTGACATCGAACCTCCTGCCTGCTCCCCCCTTCGCTCTCTTTCTGCCCTAGTCGCATCACCGCCGAGACAATGCACGATGCACAGGCAATTAATTCAACTCGCGATAGAGGCACTAACACGTGTCATCCCCCGAACGCTGTACCAGAGATCCGACGGTGCATATCTAGCTGGGAATACAGCATTGAATAATCGTTGCGAAATAAAATGCGGTCGAAACAAGTAAACTTAAAAATAAAACGAAAATGTAAAATGGAGATAAATTCGGACGAGTCTGGAGCCGACGTTCGTGTGCGTAACATTCTATAGAGATATTTCCTACAGTTTTATTTCATCGAAGTAAATTTTCGAATCTCCGTTCCGGAATTCATATTTTTTTCAAACAATTCGATAAATTCACAGACTTTCCCGATACCTGCTGGTTACGACCGAAAATCATTTAAATTTCTCGGAAAATATCGTCTTGGCGGATACTCGGGGAATTAAAAATCAATAAAAAGACTAAAAATCCGTTAATTAAATTCAATTTAGGATTGTTCAATCCGGTCGTAAACTCGCGGGAGAAAATGCAAAGATGTCTTGATATAGTTGCACTTGAGTTATTATCCAAGAGTTTAGTAAGACACTTGAGGCTTCTTTTCGTTGACGAGACCGCCCTTAATTCTAGTGCTTTTACGGACCATTACCCGTACTTTCGTACTTAACTTCGACAAAAGACACGTTTGGTTCATATAAGCGCTCGTGGTAAGAGTGATGCTCGACAAAATGAAGTGCCAAGTGGCGTCTTTGCATGCTGACCTTCTGGAAAAAAAAAAAAAAAAAAAACACATACAAGGACGAGAACCAGGAGGATGGAAAAAATTTGAGTCGCGCCAATGAATTTTCGATTCGTTACTTTCCAGTCGAATTTTCGTTTCTTGTCGAACATTTTTTAATTTTCGTACTTTCGAGTGAAACATTTTTTTGCTCATTTTCCAATGAAAATTTGGAGTCTCGTGCGCACAGGCTTCTCAACTTTTTCTCTCAAACCCCGCCATTCTTCCGAAATACTTCGCTTTGCAATCACGGTTATCCTCGATCGCGTGACTCTCGCACTTTCTCGCTTACGCTGCACTGCCGTTGCCTGCAATCCTTATTCTATTCAAATTATTTTCAAACTTCCTCGGCTCGCTTAACAAGATCAGTAAAAACCGGATGTTTCTCTATCACGGAACTGTGTTTGTTCTACGCATGTGGACGATATTTCGAAACAAGTTAATCAATATTGGAGAAAGTAAAGAAGATTTGAACACCTTCGTTAGTCATGGACAGTTCGAAAGCTCGTGATGGCTAATAATTATGAAAAAAAGCCTTCCATCAGATTTGCGGTGATTTTGCCATGAGGAAAATCTGACGTTTCTCCATCTCGATTTACCCTTTTTTTTAATTAAACCTTCAAGCATCGTAAGAATATTTGTATTTGTATGGTTCGTCTATGATTCATGGATCCACGAAAATTCTTGTACCTCGAGTGCTTTCGTATTTGCTTAAATTTTATTCCCCAAGAAATATGCAAGAGTTACGAAAATATCGGTGACAAAGCTGGTTCACAAGAGGATTATTATGTCTCGCAAACCGCAGTCGAAGCTTCAGAATTCTGATATTCTTTAGTAACTTGTATGAAAACACGTTCCTCTTTCGGCTTCAACAAAGTAATAAAAGTGTATAAAAAATTCAACGGATGTCGAAACTCGATATTTTCATGCTGCGTATAGAGAAAAAAAAAGGAAAAATAAAAACTGAATTTTCCAGAGAATGCAATATCACGGAGAAAAATAATATGGTTAATTCAGTCGGTTACCGGGGAAAGATATTTCTCAATGAAATTTGAAAATGAAAATTAATTTTTCATGTGATAGAAGAAAAACTGGAATATATGCAAGTGTTCGAAAAATTTCGAATCACTTTTAATCTCATTACAATTTCATTAAATATTTCTTCGTACGCGAGATATAGACCAAAAGTGCATATGCACTGCCATTAAATATTGATGAAAATGCTTGAAATTCCAGCTGGCTAGATGGCCAATGGAATCTTCTGAAAAGCATTTGATAGACTATTTCACTGGAAAAAACGTAGAATTAAATATCCGAGCGGCATATTCGAATGTTGATTATTAATTACTGGAAAATGTTTCGTGTGTCTCGCGTTTCATGGAGCCCGTCAGTGTAGCTTCGAGTCTCGTCTCCCACCAGAGCTCGCTGGAAGAGCATGCAACATCCGCGCGAACAATGCAAAATTGGAATTCCCCAGCCCACCGGAGCGTAAATTTCGAAAAAATGTCATACGAAAGTTGGAGAAAAAAAAAAACATTCTAGAAATATTCAACGACAAAATTGAAATAAAACTCCAAAAGAAAAGAAAAAAGTATCTGCTCCCACTCCAGAAATGTGAGTGTTTATCGAAATTAACAAATTTTTATAAAAAAAAAAAAAAAAAAAAAATCCAAAAATAAACGACGCACCGCGATAGAAAACCAGGTATAAAGTTTTCATAAGCTTTATCGCGAGTAATATATCAAGGACACCTGTGAAAACATTAACGAGTATCGAAATGATAATAGAAAGAAAAAAAAAAGCATTGTTCGAAAGTAGCCCTAAAGTTATACGAGGCTTTCTGCGATTTAGTTCAGGTGCATCGGTGTTTATAAGTGTGGCTGGTCAAGAGAGAAGTTTCGCGGGGTGCCGAGAAGGGGGACGGTTAAGGAGGGGAGGGGGTTAGTATTGGTTGGTGTTCTGGTTATACAGCATCCCAACAGGGAGACAGCAGGATCAGCAATTGAGGGAGTGGGAGAAAGAAGGAGGGTTGGAGAGGGTGGGGTGTTATCTCGAACTTCTCTAGGAAGCATTTCGTAGTGGAGAGGAGGGAGAAGGTTGGATAGTTTTGACGTTATTTTGATATCGAGGCACTACATATCGGGGCCGGGTTTGCGATGGGGGCGCAAGCGCGTCCCCGCGACTCGTCGGTGTATAGCGCGAGTGAGGAGAAGCGCACGCGTGCCTCTCGTTCGCTCGCACACTCCTTCACATCCCCTATTTCGAAGCCCCGTCTTCACGAGCACACGGTTACGAGCATGCACGTACGGGACGGTGGTAGCTCGTGAAGAAATTGATTCTGCGCGAGAGGGAGCTCGAGAAATCATCGAACGCGCTCAGCGGGGGTAACCGAGCCGAGGCATCGTCGAGTGAGAAGCACACACGGATCCAAAGTCTCGGGGTGCAGGCATTACGTAAGGGATGTTGCTGCTCGCAGGACCGAGGCTCCTCTGTTCGAACGTTCGGCTTATATCATCCACGCGTACATCGACTTAGATGTTTTTTCCTGCGACTTCCTTCTCGAAGTATATGCGTTACGAGCATGCACGTTGGCAAGTGTCGATAATAACCACTGTGGGTAAAAAACCCAGCGATTTTACGCTCTCGTGTTTATCTGTAGTTCAAAGTTCAAGTATCAAGTCATGCGAGACGTAAGCGCGATCGTTGGCTTGTCATACGTCAATTGTCCACGCCGGTACGCGACACAGCAAGCTACACAGTGACATGGTTTTACGAATAATACAATAAAATAAGCATTGAATAGAAAACTCTTAAACGATACGAGTCAACGACCCTGAAGACGAGGTGCAACGACCAAGAGGCAGACGAGATTAAATCTGACGTTTATTGTGTGAAACATCGATGGAACTCCGCATCGTTTTACTCGCACATATCGTGGGTTAGTTGCATTTATTATCACTATTAAGGCATCGGTTTTTCCTCAATTTTTAACAAATTTCACCTATTTTTATTTTCTTTCTTATCACTCGCATCTCTCGTCGTCGTTCGTTCGAGCTGTTTGAGAGATTAAAAAAAACGACAGGTTTCCAGGCGCTCACTGCTGCTGACCGCCCCCTCCCCACCCCTTTTGCTTCCTCGCCGGAAAGGGTTGATTCGCTGTCACTGACACTGTCCTCACTGCAAACTGCATCGCGATACTTTTTCAATGGCTTTTATAGCCACTTTTCAAGGGCCTTTTTTATCGCTGCGATAAATCAAGTGACACTTTTTCTTGTTCTCTTCCAACAAAATATTAAAACCGCGAGAAAGTATGTCGAAATAGTGAATAAAAAAACAGCTTCCCAGAAGCAAATGACTTTTCACTCTATAACAAATATCCTTCAAGCTGACAGACCGAGGAGAGGCCCGAGGCAAACAGAATTTCGAGTTTTTACGAAAATTACCTCTGTGTCGGATCGGGTCACTCGTACGAAAAACAAACCGTGGTTATGTGGTCGGGGCTCATGAATCGTGGAGTAAATGACCCTGTCGAGTAATGTTGGAATTTTTTTCTTCACCCCCCCCCCCCCCCCGCCCCCTCCCGGCCGTCGCTCCCCTGTCCTAAGGCCATTAGGGAAATCAAACAAAACGTTTGCTCGTACGTTAGAATTCTGTGGTTTTTTACATGATAAATGACGCATTATTTTGAGACATCGTGTTATGTGATATTCGTTCGTGTTTTTTGGAGATTCCGTCTTGTCGTCGAAGCCGCGTGCGCGACCCCCCTGTCTTGACAATCTCCTCTCTCGGTCTGCCTCGCTCACTTTTTCAGTTTCTCCCCGGGCTTGACGTTAAGGAATTCGTGACAAGGAGTATAGCGAAACGCAACAATAATTTATACAGCCCGAGCGCTAAGAAAACGCGAACAACGTACAGAGTTAATTGAGGGGTTGAGATTCGTCGTTATATTCGTGACTGAGCGAGCTCAACCCTCTTTTATTCTTCTTGCTTTTAAACTCTCTTGCAACATTTGTGGGAGAGCTGGTAAAAAGAGCGAAAAGCAGGGGGCCACAGTGACGGGGAAAGAGACAACGAACTAAAGCAGGTAAACAGGTACGTTGATCTCTCGCTCTGTGCGTGTCATCGACTCGTCCGCGCTGATCCCGTGTCTACGACGATTGGTGTGCGATAATAACCTTCATGAACGCCAGCTACGCCTCTCCCTTCGATTACTTTATACATTATTCATCCCTCGAGCAATGCTGACGGAGGGAACACTCTTTACTTGTCTCGAGACACGTTTCTATCGACACGTAGAAACTCACGAAGCGATTAGGTGCATGTCACACTGCGAGCGAGAAGGTTCAATGTCGGAAGGAACATGGTGCAATAAGCATTCGCGAATTATCATTTGACAGAGCATTAACGGAGAAAAATGTAATCGTCGAATCAGCTCACAAAAGTGCATGCAAATATATTTTCTGAGGGACGAGTCTCGAGGGATTTTTGAGAATGAAACACTCGCTCAGCCCAAATACTCCCTTCATCGATGGGCATAAGAAAACTCGATGCGAATAAAATATTCATCGATCCCTTGACCTGCTTGATCATTGATTCCCTGAAATATTAAGTACGTGTCACCACCACGGTTTGATACTATCGTCCGGAATCAAACTGTCATTATGAGAAATGGTAATCATTAAAAATCACGGAATGAAATAATCAAGAATGCGTTGCTCATCAGATACGAACGATTTGAATTCTTTACGAGCCCAAAGTAATAATGGATCAGCAGCTAGTAAACACCGACGATTCCTTATCAGTGGGGATAATGTATGGCCGAAAAAAGCTTTCTTTAGAGATATAATTAAAGTGTGACAATAAGCTTTGTCCTAATCGATACGTTTCGTAGACACAGAACTAAAAATAATATAGAAGAAAATCTCAATTCATCATCGTTACACCCGAGTCATAAATCATCAGAATCACAGTGACGAAAAAATTTCAAAATAATTGAAATCCACTCCGAAATTCAACGCTCGATTAATTCTTTCGTAAACGGGCTCATAAATAATCTTCTATCCATTCGAGATCGTAGTTTTCATTAATTGCGCCAAGTTTAATTCGTGAAATCGTAAAAGTTCACAAGTTCAAAATACTCCCATAATTCTTTTGACTCGTCGAGGTCTCCTATCGCTATAAATATCTGAAAATTTCTATACCTTCGCGTATATGTGTATACAGAAAAAAAAATACGCTTGAACTCGATAAACTTTTCGTCGTAAATTCGTCTCTCTCATCGTTAGCAAACTTTCTGAGAAACGTTTTACGATATCGGATTGCAATTTTTTTCTCTCTTTCTCGTCGTTTTTGTTTCCTCTTCTTCAACTTGCGTCACCCTTCGGATCGTTGCTGCGTCAAGACTCGAGCAACTCTTGACTTTACCGGAGGGGCAAACTTTTTATATCCGTCCTGCTCTTGAGCCCTCGCACACTCGACACACCTTTACATAGATATATTTGTTGACATGTGTACACGTGTGAGGGGTGGGTGTACCTGTCAAAGTTGATAGGAATCCTGTGCACCGCGAGTCCATTGTCGCACGGTGCGTGTGAACGTCCCGTTCCTCTCTCGCAGCAGCTTTTGTTTCCTCCTCATATCGCTAAGCGAACAACAACAGCAAATCGTATCACAAAGTCCTCCCGCTCGATATCGAAAAATCTCGTGGAAAATCCTCGTGATAAAAGCTCGCTGGAGCAGCCCAGATGGAGATAGACAGCGGGCCGGATCGCTCCTTTCTGCTTGTGGTAAAAACCATCCAGACTGGATATACGTAGCATTATAGACGTCCCACGGATTCATGCCTATAAAAATCTGTATATACAGTGTTTTCCTATATATTTACGTCGGTATATCCCCTCGAAAACTGCTATCCGTAACGTTGCTCACGCTTTTCCAACATTTTATGCCTTACAACGTCACCGTTTCAAGAGAGTAATAGAGACTTTCCTCGCTCTCTCTCTCTCTTTTCCTCTGTACAAATATACACACATACACACCTCGCTTTTCACCCCTCAAACATCCCTCACTTTTTCCATTCCCTCCAGCCACGTAATGAAATAACCAACAAGATTTAATCTTCTCGCTATGTTGGCCTCGCGTACCACGAAATTTACATGGCATATCCTTCGTCCGTGTATATGTATATGTAAATGTACGTATAATCCCCCACTGATAAATCAGGATGAAATATTGATAAACTAATCGGGGGAGGAGTAAGAGAGAAAAAATGGCATGCACGAAACACAAACAAAGTTGTAAATTTTGTTTATTCTCTCGTCATTTTCGTTTCGGGCCGTCAGGGAATTCAATGTTATTAGGAAGACAAAATTTTCATCAATTTTTTCTCCACTAATAATTACAAAATGTGCTTACCACACAAAATGCTCGTATCGACTAAACTAAATATTTACTTTTCATCAATGCGCGTTAAAACTGTTAATTATTCTTGTCGGTTTTCGAGGGTCGTTGTCATTCGTTGCTCGACAATGACACTATGCGACACAGAATGAAAATTTGCACTTTTTGCGAATAAATTTCATTCAACTTTTCACATAAATATGTGGATCGCATGACAGAACAATGAATTGGGCACAGGGCGAGTTAAGTCGAATAAAAGAAATAAAGCTTTCAACGAGCCTCGATTAATTTATATTTTTCGCGTAGCGTTGAATCCCTTCGAATATAGTACATGTTATTGGTTATCGGCCCAGCAATAATTGAAGCGCTTATTACTCACTGGATCGACAGATGAACGCTTGAATAATTTCGTTTACGTAAATTATCGCCTCCTCTCGTCTCGTCCCACTTCGCACCCTACACGACCCATTCCACCTGCTTGATTATTTAATGCTCATATACGTACATCTGCATTTATATAAGCTGACTATCAAAAATGGAACATTCTCTTTTGGACAGTCTTTTATATACTTTCATCCACTATTCGCATTGTTACAGTGAGAAAATAATATGCGACCGAGAAGAATTCTATGACTGTAACTGCACGAACAGATCTCTGGGATATTTTTATTTCGACTCTGCGACGTTTGAATAAATTGTTTGTTCGACTAACGACTTATTAATGCGATTCGATCGAATTACCGGGAACCCATGAAAATCGATGGAATATAAATGTAAAATTTGCCAGATTTAATAAATGAGGAGTTCGTTTTTGCGAAATTGGATTCTGCATGGCGAGCGCAGGATTTTCAAATAAATGTAGAAACTTGTAGAGCTTCGATTTATCGAGATAAATTGACGTGTTCCTCCAATCTAAACTTCCGATATATATCCAAGAATTAACCTCATATTTTACGTCTCATGCACACCTCCAACGAAATGCATGTACGTTGATAAATTCATTTACAACTTACACGTATAAGCTTAACATGGTTATTAAAGTTTATCAAGTTTTGTGCTTTAGTTTCATCGATCCGTCTCTTCATCCCCCTGTGCCGCGACAGCGCCGCGTCAACGCCACATACACGTAATACATGAAAAAGCAGAGCCGCACATAGTAACCGCACGCGCACACAGACTGGATCGAAAGCGCGATACGAAATCCATGATTGGGTGCTCGAAACCGTCGAGGATTATTTCGTTCGCTCTCTGTGTTTTGCTGCTCTGTGTTCTGTTGTTGCCGCTGCTGCTGGTGCTTTTGCACCACCCCTCGCGAATTTCGCGTCGCGAGAGGGTGGCCGCCTGCGGCTGCGACCGTCAATTCGCTATCCTTTCTCCGTCGCTTCTATTCTCCATGACATATGGGCCATTCTTCTTCGGCTCTGCGGTTTTTTCGTTCTCTTCAAAGCTCCCCGCTGCAGGCGTGCTGCTCTCGCCTTTCGCCAGCTCGTCGTACAACTTCGACGTGATCCTTTTTATTTTTTCACATTTTTCAAACCGTCCGCGTCGCAGTCTCTCCTCTCCGGGCCTTCGAGTTCATGGATTTTTAAGGGGCTTTGAGAGGGCTGTGCGAGACGGAGAGTTCAGATTTTTTCCGTGAGTTATTAGCTGTAGAGGAAAAACATGGGAGGGAATTGTTGCCGCTTTGTTTTTCGACGAGCCCAATTAATTATCTCGGAACATTCGAATTCGTGTTCGCACGAGGAAAACGATAACGAGCAACAATTCATGGCGACTTTATCAACCAGCTTTTCATATTCATCGAAATTTTCTTTATCACACAAGCATTTGGAGACAGTCACTGGGCCGGAGTGAATATCAATTGATACTGACAGTGCCGGATACGAACAGTGTCTCGTTAATTCCTTTTTATTCGGACACAATTGAACGGTAAATTATGAAAATGCGTGTCGGCATTTCTGACACGAATAAATGATACGAAACGCTAAATTTGTAGAGCAGAAAATTGCTCAATGGTAGATCGAACAATTAAGTAACATTAGTTGGTGCAATGCACACCCTGCTCGCACGCAACAATAATTTCGCAGAAGATTAAATCACCCACAAAATATCGTACCGCGTTTCGTTCCGGATACGAATTCTCAAACATTTCTAATTTCTTTCATAATCGATGTGACGAATATTTCAACTCCCGTTTTAATTGCTCTTGTTTAACGTGACAATCAGCATAGTTGTACAATAAATTATTCCCTGATTAACTGCGCCCCGATATTACAACGGTAAATCCGCGAGAGTCGAATCAACAATCAAATCTAAATAACAAACGCGTGCCTTTTTTCCTCGAATATAGTGTACAAATGGATATTGGAATATTAATAAAAATGTTAATTCCTCAAGCAGTTATAGAATATTCGATCGGAAAACAGAGTACTTTGGAAGGATCAGCATGAATTAATAAGAGGCGCATTGGAGCGTTGCCGATATTGGAAAAATTCGCATTATTATTCAATGCGGAGATAAATCGCGGTCGAGCGAACCGGTGAATAAAATTTTTTTAACAGCTCATTTAAAAAAGCGTGCAAGTTCGATAGGGAATAAGCACGCAGATACAGGAGAACCGCGTCCAATAAGGACAATTGAGTCTCCAAAGTACCTGGCCGCGATAAGGAAATACACGTCGGTATTAATTCCACTCGATTTTCTTCGGTAACAAGGCTGTGCTGGGTACAGAGCTCTTCGTTTTCTCCTGCTCACTCCCCAGTCCTTTTTATCCTGGTCGTGCGGCGCTCCCTAGTCTCGCCGAGTAGCCGGGACGTGTGCGATAAAAGTAGCTCGGTGCGAGTTTTGGGTTGCTGGTTGAATAAAAATCTTATCAATTATCCAGTAGCACGGAGCGCGGAGGAGGATCAAAGAGTTTTGTACACAGGCGCCGATTCGGCTCGGGAAAAAAGCAAGGAAACCCGCTTAATTCGCAAATCGGTTATCACCCGCTGCGTCTTAGAGCAGGCCGCGAAACGCTGGCGGACTCCCGAGAAAATCGGGGGTCGTGTATCATTATTTTTTATTAACCCCCCCATAAGAATAAAGACGCTACGAAAAGTACAGTTTCCGCCCGCGTACGAAGTACACTATTCACTCTAATTAAATCATATCCGGGAGAGCAGTGAACGAGATTGAGGAAACGCCAAGTGGAGACTCGCAACCCGCCGCTGTATCTTTGTGCAGACACGCCGCTGTATGTACATGGCTATCTCTCAAAGCGTATAATTATATGAAATATTGAAAAGAAAGGAGAAAAAGAGAGGAGAAAGAGCAACGAAGAGACGGCGGTGGCCTGCTCCGGAGAGAAAACCGAGAAAGCTCTGAATAATACGTTCGGTGCGAGAAGCACACTTTTATATATATATACGTCTCATATTCCACTGGTATATCCGCTCGGATAGAGCCATGCCGACACTATATAGGGGCGTGAGAGAGCTTTCATAAAAAGCGCGAGACGATGTTAAAGAAACGAAAAGAGAAGGAGAGAGGAGCAAAGATGAAAGCAGAGATGCTGAATTCTTTGAGGCTCGCGCGCGAAAAGTAATAAGGAGCACAGTTTCCTGTCTATCTATATAAATGCTGAGAATGTGTCTGCAGAAATACAGCATCGAGGGTGTATAGTTATTTAAGAATGTGCTCTGTGTATTTATGTGTCCATTTTATGTGTACGTTTGTGTGTATCCTCGCGCACTGTAACGAGAATACGATAAAGCCGAGTCTTCGCTATCTCGCGAGGCTTTCCCACGTGAATTTTCCTGCTGCCGCGCGATATCTCACGGGCTCAACGCTTCGAAGGAAAGCTTTCGCGGAGCCGATATTTTTTCATCCTCTCGTTCAACAATGTACTGCAAAAAAGTGTGTTGCTTTTTGCTTGTACTCGGTAATGTATTTGAGCTCTGCTTATTGTATTTGAGCCGCGTGATAAAATCGTATGAAAATTGATTGCCTCGAATCGAGTTACGAATTCGCACGCGGTCGCTCCCAACCCCGATGAATGCGAATCTCGACCTAATCGTTATTAATCTGATTCTTCTGGTGCGATTATTGCTGAGGATTTGCTCCCCGTACACACGCTCATTACGCGATGATTTATTCCGTCGAATGAATTCGCTCTCACGTCCCGTTGACAGAGCATTATTTGTCCTCCGTGAAAATCTATATCGTCTCGTATATATCTAGCTTGAAAATTGAAAATAGAATAAACAAAAAATGAGAGGAAAAACAAAAAAGGAAAACTCCACTTCGGAGCGTAAAGCTAAATCGATTATAAATCTCACCAAGCGAAATCCCCGACGTGACCTTGCCACGCTTTTTTCTCTTCATCCCCCGATCGACGTATACACAACGCACAACCCAAATCTCGAAGCTGTCAGTTATCCCTTATGGAAGTGAAGCGAAAAAATTGCCTCCCTCGACGACTTAACCGGATCTCGCTCGAAATCCCTTGTAATATGAATTTTTTAAAGTGCTTCGACGATCAATTATATTTTCTCAGTCTTCCCGCCTACACTTTTTTTTATCCTTCGTTCAAAGCTTTTATTCTCGGAGGTACGCAGACTCGACGTTTACTTGACCATTACACTTTTTTACAGGTATTTGCTCGGGGCTGCGCGAGGTGCGCATGCAAGTACCTACGGCCGTCGAGAAGGGCGGCGCGGCAATATTAAACTGCTGGTATGACCTGGAGGGCGCAACACTTTACGCCGTCAAATGGTACAAGGAGAGAAGAGAATTTTATCGGTTTACCCCTAACGAGAATCCACCCATGAAAACCTTTCATATTGGAAATCTTCAAGTTAACGTGAGTCTTCGCCCTCCTTTTACCGAAATCTCAATCTCGCTCCTTTTGCAGCAGGCTCCTTCGGAGAATGTGTATTTGGAAGATCTTATCAAACAAACGTCGAGAAAAGTCAGCTCTGAAGCTCGAAATAAACTTCAAACTCAATAACTTAGTAGCCAATACCGTCGCTTTCTGTCCATGTTTTTAAGTATCCACTTACTCGTTAATTTGTAGTCTCGTGCGGATCAATGCTCTGTGCATAATGAAATAGAATCTCGAGTAGATCGATCGAGACTCCGCTTTATAGAGTAATTTCGTTGAAAACCATAACAATTCGTTAATTCGTGACTCGACGAAACCAATAATCGTATAATTCGGTTGAGCTGCCCGGAAAAATGAGCGATTCGTGAAACTCATTATTGGAAAACAAAAAGCGTTTTATCGAGGGAATATATTCCTTAAATATCGCTCTAATTGCGGAAATCTCATTTGATTCCACCGGAAATTATCAGCTTTTCTCATTCATTATTATTTCGTCGCTCGAGAAAGATCGAAGCATTTGAACCTCGCTTTAAATTCAATTAATATCATTATTCACCAGACATCGTGACAACGAGGGGACAACTAATTCACTGTTTCATTGCAGAACGAGCAAAGCAATGCGACTCAGGTAGCACTCGTGGACTTGGATTTGGACGCCAGCGGACAGTACAGCTGCGAAGTGTCGGCTGACGCACCTTCTTTTCACACCGCAATTGTCAGCGCAACCATGAACGTGGCTGGTGAGTAAAATAAACCCCAATTACCGGCTTCCAGGCTTTTCGGTTAATAATTGCGGTGAGAGTAATCGACATAAAAATAACTTGAATGAATTCTGCTCAATAAACTGTTAGCAGAGAATTGAATACTTTGAAGCAGAAACAAACTTGATTCTTTCGAAACAAGATCACAATTTCAGGATCCTTGGACGGAAATTTATTTTTTTACTACGCAATTTTTCAATATCAAAATAAATGAATGAACTTCAATTAATAATCGAGCACTCACTGGGCGATGAATTTGGTTTTTTTTTTTTTTTGTTTTTTTTTTTTCATAAAACAAATAAATGATTTGTCGGCCCCTTCGGATATATCACGGTCTCCAGATTACCTTGCTGAGATAGCCATGAATTTTGAGAAACGAGGGTTCGAAGTCGTATCGCTCGTGAAAGTTTTCCCATCGCTATGGCAGGAGGGTATATCGGACTGAGAAAAGAGTCCCACGAGAGAGGGTTGAAAAAGATTAAAACGTTCGCTCCAGGAGCGGTGAATTTAAAGGCACGTGCCATGGCTTTTATAATTGATCCATAAATGGTGTGCGTTCGTGTTCATTTTTGTTCTCTGGAGCTCTCGCCCTCGCAACAGCTCCCCTTATTTATATACACATATAAAAAATATGATTCGAGATTGAACCGCTCTCGAGTGGCTTGAGGCCCGAGACCGCAAAAACGTCGATTTTTTTTTTTAAGCTTCCGATTTTTCACAGCTTTTTTCTACTCGAAATCTACTGATAAATTCTATTTCAACTTAATTGCGTTAACCCGACAAAATAAAATGATAAAAATGATTTAAAAAAATGAAGGATTGTCTCATATTTCATTCCACTTTATTTCCTCTATCAGAACTACCCGCGAACAGGCCAACGATTCATGGATTACAGAGAAAATACGCTATCGGTGAGAGTCTGAGGCTCAACTGCACATCCGACAGAAGCAAACCGGCGGCGAATCTCACCTGGTTCGTCAACGATCGCCAGGTGAGATAATATTTTCTTTTCTCCATCGCTCCATCGCTGCGTTCGAGCAGCGATGTTCGAATGCACGATCGATCCATTTTCACCCCCAACTTTGGAAATCTCACCGGCAATCAATAACTCTCTCGCTGTTACATCGGTCGTTCTATCTTCGGAAATAATCGAAGATAACAAAGTCAGAGGAAACTCATTCACGAAAGATGAACAGATTTCTGTGTTCATATAAATTGAATGGGAAACGTCAGTTATAAAATACATTTAAAGGAACAGTAAATCCGTTAATTGCTGCAAAGCTTTGAAAATTGTGGAAGACAGAAAATCATTTGTAATCGAATACTCTATGGGAATAAAAACCACCCGGAGCTATAGACTGCATCAGTTATTCGGAACAAGCCAAGAAATTCTTGCAACTAATAATTCGAATATTATAAATACTTTGATATTTATTTAAGGTAATGGCAAAATCTACTAACCGGTCAATATTTGAGTACGCTTATAAATGTTCGAAACTCCCTCGCATCAGCCATCGAATTGTCAAGTAAATAAGAATTCATTGAATCAATGAAAGGAGTAAAATATTATTGACGAATTTGTTCGTTTGTTTAAAATTTTTTGCAGCCGGCACATTCGTACGTACGGACGTACAGTCCGCTGGACACGAACGAATCAGAATGGCAAATATCTCACATAAGTTTACAGTTTTTGGTGACTGGCGAGCACTTTACTTTGGGTAAGCTGAAAATCCGTTGCAGCGCATCTGTCTATGACATATATTGGCAAAGCACCGAAGTAAGTGCAGAGGAGGATCGACCCAGAGTTATTCAATTAGAGCCGGCAGCGACTATCGTAGGCATGAATTATCCTCAACCACCGCCAAATCTACAAACGGGTCAACGAAAACCGGATGGACATCTGGACGTGAAAGGTAATTATATATTTATCTCGATATCGAATCGTCGGTCAGTTATTAAGCGGTAATTTATTAATAGAATCACATTCGCGTATTGTGTGTGCGAGCTCGAAATAGTCCTCGATTATTTGAAAGCGTGATTTATCGAAGCGACGCGCGCTGCATTTGCTTCTCGTACAGGAATATCTTTGATTCGTATAAAAAATGTGCTTTCATAGAGGAAAAGTATTTCACGAATGTATTGATCTGCCCTTCCAGATATCGGATCCTCCGCGCGGGGACTGCAAGCCTCGCCGAGTTTAATTATGGAATTTCTTGTTTTAATGAGACTGCTCGTTAATTGAAACGACAACAAATACACAGCCAAGCAAAAATATTGATGGAAACGGAAAAATAAATAATACGGAGGGGAAGAAATAACCGTTCTGTATGATAAAATGCGTGCTTTGGAACTCTTTATATAAATCGACGTGCTTGTAAGAATCTCGCGAGATATATTTCTTTTATTTTACCTTATACATGGTACTTGTATGTATTGTCAGAGGTCCAGGACACCTTCCTTGTATATAATTGCAATTTAATGTCCATCTGAATTGAGGCATTGGGGTAGTGTTTCAATTTTGCTTATTTCCACCTTCGATGCTATCGTTTGTATCTATTTTTGTTTACTAGAGATTTGGTAGAGAGTAGATGAAGAGACTTCGAAAGGTAACGTTGCAACGAAAGCGGCTATTATTCTTCGTTTAAAGTAGTGAAATTCACTTTTATTTCGGCAAATTTCAATTCCAATGTAACTTTTGTTAACTTTTATAAATTTTATCGAACACGTAGAATTAATGAATAAGTTGAATAAATAATAGTGACGAAGCGTTGAGGGCAGTTTTGCCAGGTCGGCGAATGGCCCTTAAACATTTCAAGTGTAATAATGCGAAGTCTGATTACAAAAATATATTTCAAAATTCATACAATGTTCCGAACGTTTTTTATTTGTCCCTCGACCCGCAATACTTTTGAGGCGTGCAGAAGTTTCATTGATGAGAAGCATTTTGATCTGGTATTCGCATAGGGAAGGGGTTCGATCTTATTGGAGAAAACAAAGGGCTCGAAGGTGCGAATTCGGAGGGTTGAAGCTCATTCCAGTGTCTTAATACAATTTCAAGCCGATTTTCAAAGCTCATTTTCTGAAAAAATAAAAAAACGATTATATAAATATATGAATTTTGAAAAGACATTGCAGAGGGAGGTTTGACTTTCGTCCGCATCAATTGAGCCCCTCCACACCCACAGGCTCCGATTATTTCCGTCCCATCCCCGAAGATATGCGTACAGATATAGAGGAACGTGTCCGAATAATTCAGGCAGGCGTTTCAACCCCTTGAGTACGAAGGGAGAGGGCAGGGGTCGGGTTGGCGCACAAAAAATACGAAAAATTCATACATCCGTTGGGATAAGGAATGAAAGGAAAAACGAGAGGGAAAAATAAGAGAAAACCGTTGGAGTTTGCCGGCGAGTGTGAGCAGTCGAGGTTTTCGTTTGAAAAATTCATGCGCGCACCCCCGTGAGCGTGCATTCGACGTCTCGCCATGACCTCGCGGCTGTCCTGAGCCACCCATCCCCGAACTTTCCGGTGTGTCACACATACGAAATCAAACGCGCGCATACGTATAGAGACACGCTGAACCGTGCGTTTCGACGACGAGCGCAGTACGCGTTAAATATTCTGGAAACGGATAAATGGACTTTGGCAGAATGACTCTGTATCGCTCCACCCCCGTCCGTTCGACCCCCTTCTCCGTATGTGCGCCGGTAAAAATTGGAATACACAACTGACGATATAATAACCTGGGGGAAATCCGTCACAACAGTACCGCGGTGCATCAACTAGAATCGAAAAACGCTCTCTTGTCCAAGGGGCGCGGAGTGACCGAGAGAGGGGACGGGGGAGTGTGTTTCAGGGTGGAAAACTTTACGCACCGACGATCACCGGGGATGGACATGCTCCCTCTCTCTCTTTCCACCCCCCCCCCCCCCCTCCTCCCACCGCTTCTGCCTCTTCAACGCGGTTTTCGCGACCATTCGCCAGAGGACGTAAAATCGATATTTCAATTTGTACGGTCCTCGTGAAAGCAAGGGGATGAAGGATTTGAGCTGAGAGAGAGTGTCCACGCGAGAGTCTACACGCACGCGTCTTTAGAAATGAGATTGTGTGTATGGGAGCGGGCGCTCTCGCCCCTCGTAATTCCGAATGAATCAGCGGATCTCTGTGAATTTCTCCAAGTTATGCGTACGGCCTCTGGAATATCTGATGCGAGAGAATTCTGGGCGCGGAGTAAATCTCCCGCAGCATCTTCAGCGAGACTCGACTTTTGTGGGGACTGCAAATTCACTGAAAATCCAGCACCAAACAATTCGATGCACCGCGTCCGTTACATTTTTGTGTTTTAACGCATGAACGAGATAAAGAATCCATGTAAAAACCCTCTGCATAAAAGTCGTTTGAACGTCGACAAAGCGACGAATCGAAGAAGGCACGTGAAAAATTCCATCACTCCGTAATCGGCCCCCGTTTCATACGGAATTCCTCGTGTACATCTCGTTATGAATACGAGCGTTGCCTATGCAGCGGATTTTTCGATGAATTTTAACGGGAAATTTCGCATGAAAAAGAGCACGGCTGTACGGAAAAACGGCGAATGGTATATACTGCATGGAATGAGGCAGGCAAGCTGTATTATACTTCGAGATGTGTCGAAAGGGATGGGGAACAAAAAGAACGATGGAAAATGTATGCCCTTCCATATACAGATACCCTGAAATACGAGGCTGGTTCACTATCCATCTCTTTCTCGCTCTCTTTCTCCCCGCGGTTTCGGAAGCTGATGCATCCTAGCTCTGCATGTATAGCCACATGTATGCGTGTACACATTCGAGAGAATCTGCCAGAATCGCCGGGCCAGAGAAGCTGGATGATGGCTAATCGATGACGGGTCTGTTCAACTCTCTCTCTCTCTCTCTCTCTCTCTCGTTCTCTCCTACGACTATGTACGCGTTCATCTTTATATACGTGGACATCGAGAACGAGCGACGAATAGGGCGTAACTTTAACGCTGCAAGACCCAAAGTGCCGTAGCCCGAATCCCTTCCAGGCTCTTGCGGTCCATGAATCCCAGCGTTATTTATGGGACAAGGGGCACCCTGACACATTTCAGTTTTCGTGGTTTTGTTACGTTTCACAATCACCCTGGAATGTTTCGAACCAATAAAATTGTAATTCACCACTGTCGTTTTACACCTTCGGGTAGTTATTGATATATGACATGTAAAATAACCTTTCTACCAATGATACCGTTGTGATTGTCATCGTAGTTGGAATACTGTCATTGCCCACTGATATCTCCAATTTCCGTACAAACTTTATGTCCGTATTTTCGGCTCATCTTTGCCATCGTGATGAATCGTTGAGGCCCAACATCCGCGCTGAATTTCACTCCGAATGTTCTGCGTCGTAAAAATATCGGAGCCTTCATCAGAGCTCGTAATAATCGAAATAAAAATGAAGCGACCGATCCCACTGCGAGCGTTTCCATTGCTTCCCGTTTTTCACTTTTTCCCTCCATTTTCGTTTGTTACCTCTCATAATTAGCCAGCTGTCAGAAGTCATTTCCACCAAATTCCATGAAAATATCCAATTTCGATTGGCTCCCAATGACTTGTTGCAAAGTGCTCCAACAAGAATAAGGATAAAAACAGCACATGAAACAAAAACAAAGAGCTGATTTTGATGGAATCGAGTCTCATCAGGTTCGACTAATAACGAAAAAAAGCATAAAAATAACGAAAGAGCATCGATTTTCGTTCACCATTTTTTCATAGTATTTTTCTGCATGCCTCTGCCACAGGTATTTTTAAATGTACTCAGGGATCCTGGTCCTCGAAAAGCATGTTGCTCGAACGTGCCATCCAACATCAAAGGACCCATGCGTTTGGGAATTTTGAGAATATTCAGTCGTGCTTACAGAGGTAAAACAAAAAACTCGTAACAAACGAGAGGAAAAGGTTCACCTGTCGATAGCTGAAAATAGAAGAAAAAATGCTCGTACAGTGAAACAAAGAGACACAGTTAGGTATCACGTATTCGAAAAAAACCGCGAAACAGGCAATCGAATTCCGTTCGATCCTTTCATCATTGGAATTTTATAGGATTAGTGTTGCAATATTTTTTTTAAACGAATCCTCCGAGCGGTGTCAATTTCAATATATATATAGAAAAACTCAATATCCCCAGGAGCCTCGATTTCGTGCGCTTCGTTTCGGCGTCTGGTTCGTCGAGTTTTTAACTATGCAGAACTCATTTGCCTGCGCGTCCATCTGCACGGACTCCCATAGATTTTGAAACAGCTGCAAATTTTCTGACAAAGCTAATCAGAGACGTGTATTTAGGATAAAACAGACGAAACATTAACGCGTTTCTTACTTAGTCCCACTAAAAATTCCGTTTATGAATCCGGAAGAAATGGCGCCGCAAAGGGCTTTACAGATGAGTGGTAGACCACGGACGCCGGATTTACAAACTGATGATGCCAAGCACGTTGAATAAGTCATGATGCCTGCCTTCGCTTCATCGTGCCCGTTCGACGCGAACCTTAGAAAAAAGCATTTCGTAGATTCGCACTTTTCGACGCGTGTCTTCAGCTTAACCACTTTATTCTCAGCCACGTCGCTATACCGGGAGGGAGCAGCGCGAATGGTGCAAAAAAGGACTCGACGGCGATAATCGAGGTTTTTTATTACGCGGGAGACTATTACGTCGTGAGTTTGTGCCCGGCGAAGTCGGAGGAAGAATCCTGCTGCTTCGAAGATTCTCAGACGCCAGAAGACTTCGGTGTACAGCGATGACAATAAACCGGGGCGGGGGGGAGAGAAAAAAGCAGCGGAGCTGAGAAGAAGGGTGTTATGACGGCTTGTTAAACGGGGAGGACCAAGGGAGTTTGTCCCGCGTATGTGCGCGTGTATATCCGTGAGAATAGATGAGAAGCAGAAAGGCCCGTAATTCTCGTGACTGAGCGCCCCGAATCGTGGCGTTAGAGCTCTTCGTTTTTCGCCTGGTGGTCGCGTTTGTAGTATCGTTTTCTATATACGCAGCGAGAAGGAGTAAATGCTGCGGAGAATGAGAGCATTGGACCTCGGCTAGGGTGCTCTCGCGTGGTCCGTGAGTCGAGTCATCGTTCGGTCGTTGACGTTTCGTCTGTCTCTTCGCGGCGACGCTCGGCGACGCTGCTTCGTGAATCATTTCTTCGACTCCACCCCTCGATCGAGGCGAACTTTTTCTCGTCTCCCTTCCACCCTCCCGGTTTTTGCCCTTCTCAACGTATTGCCGGAAGCTCTCGATGAGATTAAGTGCGAATGGGCGAAAAGAGCCTGGAAAAAAGTTACGGAATCCGAATCACTTATATTCATATTGATGGGAATACAAATGTTCGCTTGAATACGAAAATAGGAGCTCCGAAGCTTACAACTTTTATTCCTCCCAGATATTCGACACTTATGAATATACTTTGGGAAATAATAAATTCACGACTTTTATTCCCTCCCCCGGATCCGCGGGTATCAAATTAACCCCTGAAAATAATTCAACGTTAGTTATTCATCGGCCACTTTGGCTTCTCGCTTTCCGGAGTTAATCAATTTTGTAGAATTCCTACAACGAATAAAGCCCGCAAAAGTATCGTGTTTCAAACTTAACTGGATTTGGCAAGCTATTGACCGAATCACCATTCTGCGCTTACATTTTCTCGCGACGCGCGGGAGCGACATGAGGGCTCCGGTGCGTTTGAGATAAACCAACAATCCTGCCTGGCGACACACTCAAGTTAATGCGTTGCGATAAAACAAAGTCTGCCGCTGCATGTAAGTACCTCGCAATCCCACTTTACGCCCCCGGCAGAGAAGCCTCGTACATAATACACAGCCACGCACACAGCCACGTCGACGTCCGCATGGAAACGCGGAAGCATTGTACATTATCGAGATCGCTTACTGCGCTACGGCAAAATCGAGGATACCGCTTTTTTCTCGCGGTCGACTACACCCTCGGGGGCTTATTCAAATCTCTGCGACGGAAATATAAATTGCTGACTACAAATGTATCGGCCATTCATTCGAGTAACTGTAGATAACGAAGTGATGCATCGATCAGTGGAAATGTCTGTGGGGCTTGTATAACGGGGCTGCTGACGTGGAGGGAGGGAGGTTCGAATATCGACAAAAACTTTTGTTTCTTCCAGCATTAACTATATGAGTTTGTGAAAAAATCTTTTTTCCCATACTTCTGTAAAAGATTTTTTTCGTCCGGTATTTCAGCGAATTTTCACCTCCAGCTGGAAGTGTTTTTATTGTTGGAGGGTCGCGGTGAACTCGTCATGTTCCGAGCAGTTAAATTCTTGATTAATGGCGAATTACTTGGTTACTCGTTTATGCTGTTATTATATTTTGAGACCACAACGATGTCAAGCTCTAACGATCCTTGTGCAGCCGTACATTACTAACTGCAGTTAAATCTGACCGAAACATTGTCGGAATTCTTGGATAGAGCAGGAGAGAGAGCAGGGAGCGTGTGTAACGTGCGCGTGCTAACTGCTTCGGTACACTGAAATATTAAAAATATTCCTGGCGTTTTGCCACTTGATGAATCTGCATGGAGCAGGGAGATTCGAGGGGGTGCTCGTCATCCTCTGGACTTGGAATAAAATAATTCACACTGGACTTTTACATAAAATGAATAAATCGGAGAACCCCTTCGTTTGTAATACCTTGAGACAAAAAAAATGGTCATTCCATAAATCGTCCTTTTTCAATCAACGTCCTTGTTTCCAAGATTCCATTAGCCCAGTCCGAAATTCCCTGAAGAGGTTCGCCGTTACCAAGCGAAAAGGTAAGTGTCGGTATGCGTTACGATCATGTGAGCCGTTGACGTAAGACGAAGGTAAAGTTGTCCCTTGGGCTCCACCACGAGGGAGGATGGAAACAAGAATTGTCCTCGGGTCAACCAGCATGCTCTCCCTCTTCCATCCCTTTACAACTTCCTTCCTTTCTCCTAGTGCTCACGATCGCTATTCCACATTAATATATACGTGTACATGCGTATATATCTATAAAGATATCTAATACTTAAAGGCTTTTTCCGAGCGTGAATCATCCCTTGTTCGTTCGAAAGAGAAGGGTGAGTCAAGGCCCAAGATAAACGGACAATTCGCCTCTGACGAAAATTCCACCAGCATCCCTGCGAGTCAATATACGTCAGGAGCCAGAAAGCAAGAAAGACATTGTTAGAGAAAGGGCGGAAGGAAAGGGGGGCGGGGGGGAAGTGAGAAAGGGAAAAAGGGAAAGTTCTGGATGACACGGAGGATGCTGGGGGGATTTCTCTTCGGTCCACCCCCACAGTGAAACTTTAAGGGAACGCTGCATCCGACAACTTGATCGAATCGATTCGCAGTAAGAGAAAGAAAGAGAGAGAGAGAGAGAGAAGATAGAAAAGGAAAAGTGCAATATTTCATACTCATGGAATCGTAGGGGTCGGTACATGAGAGTGGGACGAACAGGGGATGGAAAGTGGTCTGGGGTGGACGACTTATTTGTACTCCGAAGGCATTTCGACTCTTCTACATCGGGGGAATTCAACGTTAAGCGCAGTTCTCCCAACTACGTATATGGGGATGACCCCCTAGCCCATGCATCCCCCACAAAATCACCCCTCAAGTCCCCGCTCGTTCAACCGTTTATCTTAGTAATGTCATCGCCCTTTATGCTCTCGTCGCATTTCCTACAATTGATACGTGCCACTACATTTATAGATTTTATATATGTTTGTTGACTCGGTTTGATCACAGATTTCGGAGTCTGATATTAAGTATCGAATACATCAAAAAATGATTGAAATTGTGAACTTACAGGTTCTTCAACGCAACTCCTGGTCGAATGTTAAAGAATCACGATCTCAGTGATTTTTTTATTGAAATACATCGAGATGAGGAAGAAATAATTAATAAAGCAAAACGACCAACGATTTTAGTCTCTCCGGGATAATGACGCTCGATTTTTTCGATTCATCTCCAGTAAATCGATTCGTGATTTATCCTTTTTTTAAGTAAAAAATTGACCCAAGATATTGTGTTAAAAATTCTTTTTTCACTGTCATTTCATCATTCCAGAATATTATTTTTTCACAGCATTTTCTCTATTTTCATTCCTTTGTTAATATCAGATTTCAATACCCCTCGGATTACTCTTTTTTTATAACTGTCGAACCGGATATCGAATGACACGAAATTTGCAGACACTTTCATCCAAATGATTCTTCAGTCGATGGAAGGCACTCCAGTTTATTTAAGGCATTGAATTATTCTCAGCGATAGTTAGAATTAAGAACTGCGTCAAATCGTTAGATTTCCACAAAAAATGTTTGCTTAAATCCGGATCACTCGATAATTGCCGAGGGTCAATTTACTCACATAAAATGGTTTTATTTCCACGCTTCGGAATCCACCTTCCTCCCGAAGCACGCTTCAATCCTGTCGAAATGCTCTCAAACATCGCACTCTCCACAAAAGCGATTTTAGTCACAATTATTTCTTCCAACATGGAACCAACGACAGTTTTGGTTCTTTTCCACTTTCGAGGATTAAAAATCGAGACAACATTTTTCCTCTCTTTTACTCCCGATCATTGAAATACCTTTCAAAACCGAATAAAAAAAGATTTTTTCCGTTTACCCAGCATAATATCAGATGCCAAGAGGTTTTACATCAAACGACGTCTAAGTAAAGAGCTAAAATAATAAAAACAGAAAAGTGCCTTTTCCGATCATTTGGGAAATCGACCTATACAATTATTGCCATAAAACATAATTTTTTCGAGATGGTGCATTTCAATTTGAGATTTTGCAGATAAAAAAATGATTTTCTTTGCGAATGACGAAGCTGAATCGGCGCCAGCTTATCGCGGATTTCCCGACTATCTTTTTATTATCGTGATGAAGCAATGGAGGGTCGGATAGAAGAGGCAGGGGTAAAAGAAAATCTACTCCTTCTTAAATACACGCTGGGTATCTCGAACATTAGCGAAACTGCATGAATTATATGCGCTCGAATAACTCCTCGGACCTCCGAGTGGAAAGGATCCTCGTGAATACGAGGATTATGAAAGTTCTGTATGTATAAAAGCCTCGCAGACTTCATGGCAGCGGGCCATATCAAACATCAAAGAAGACAACTCTCGAATCTCGCGTAGTGTATTTTGCAAAATGTTGAGTGGCCGCTTGGAAAGAGTTCTTACGAAAGATCGTACTTCGTTTCGTTCATCTCTCATGCCTCGTTAGATGAAAAGTTCTGTCGTCATAGATGCGGATATGAAAATTAGTGTCACTTCATTGCTTCTCGTTTACGATGATTAAAGAACGCTCGCGAATATCGCTCGGGAATTCCTCAACTGCGCGCGCTCTCTTTTCATAAATTCCCTGCTTATTTCCATGCTTCTTCTCAGCTCACGATAAAACAATAAGAATCAATGGAAAAACACCTTTTTATTACTAGAACGAAACGTACGAGCAACGCCGATGTACACGCGATTGTATCGATGATTCGCGCCACTTGCTCTGTTATTTTTACTCACTAAATAGGCGCAGCACGATCTATGGATACTGAGCCGAATAAACACCATTTCAGTTCGGAGAAATCGAGTCCAATTTTTACTAATTGATTGCCTCTTCGCACAAAAATATTCACGAATATAATTTGTTTTCAATGCTCGGTGTTCGCGGCAATTGATTCGCTCTTAATTATCGGTATTTACTTTATTCCAATGTTTTTCACTCAATTTGGCTTTCAAAGAAGATTTTCACAGAATTTAAAATTCTCTGTAAAGTTTTTCAACCTAGCAATGATCGTTCTTGGAACGAAACTCGTATTTTATTAATTAACATTTCGTTTGAGAGTTATCGTTGCAGTCCAAACGATCCAAACTGTTTGAGATTTCACGAATTTCGTTACATCACTTCCTCTCTCGTTGTGCTGCTCAAAGCGAGTATCAAAATTGTTGATCGAATAGAAACTGATGTTATTGGAAAAGTTTTGTCGATTAAACTTCATGCTCTTGCTCGAAATAATCTGGCAGTTCGATCTGAAACTAGCTCGTTCGATCAATAGTTTATAACATTGGAATTATCGAACGAGGAACCGCTGTATTTCCTTGTTTCGAATTCGTTTTTCTCAAATTCTTTTAAATTAGCTATATAGTTAATGCATTTATATATTATTTTATTATTATTACGAAAGTCCATGATTTTTCGAGTGTGTGTCCTGATGATTTATGAAACTCAATTTATTACCAAGTTTTTTAATGTCATTCTGATTTCACTCGCATCGTCCAATCAGCCATACTCTAATATATACATATTGCAACGCTTGCTTACCATTTACCATCGCTTTATGTGCGAGAGGGTTATGTTTGATCATGGATCGACGCAATGTTCGGCTTGACCAGGAACACTTTCCTTCAAACAAATTTATTTTTCCTAGCTTTCTGTTTCTCGGATAAGAACCCTCAGTTCCACTATACAATGAAAACGGTTTGATAGTTCACAAATTCGAATCCGTTCCGTGTTGTTCGAAATTATGCAGCGTTGCCACCTCTACGCAGACAAAACGGCGCAGTAGCAGAAGACGACGACACACCACGTAATTACTCGACTAAATCGACGATTTTTATTTCAATTGTTCGGCAAACCTGTTTGTTTTTTTTTATTTTTTTTTTTTTATTAAAAAATGATTCTTATCATTTTTTTTAACATTTGAGATTTTTTAAAAAAACTCATCTAATCCGGAAAATTATTTATTCGTGGCTCAAGTCTCCGTAAGCTGTGTGCGTTAAATTTCTACTTTTGATCGATTATTTATTGTTATAACGAGTCGATGATGCGCCCAAAAATTTAGCAGGCGTTTCCCTGTGCACTTTAACTATCAAATAAAAAAATATCACGTTTGTATCTAATAATGAAGTTTGCGATGAGTCAACCTTAAAAACGGTCACGAATTACACTCGCGCACTAAATCGTCAGCACATTAATGTTGCATGCCTGCAATTTCCAGTATTGTAAAACCCGGAATTCGAGATCGCGGGCTGTTAGAATTTGGCAGATGTCACTCCTGCTACACGCGGCGGTTTTCGGAAAGCGGTGCTGATCCGACGAGGATGATTCCATTGCGTAAAATGATGATAATTTAACAAGGAAACGAGGAAAATAGCCTGCTGAATTCAAACCCACTAATCGGACAAATTGACGGACGTGAAGGGTCTAAATGAGAATTGCGAGGAAACGATTGCAAAGCTATAATAGTTCGTTGCCATGAACTTTGAATGGGAGGCACGAAAATCCTTCGCAAAATACTCGAATTATTAAGAAAAAAGTTGAACCAAAGAAATTTGAGGCCGGAGTGAAAAGCCAGCACACTCAAAACGACTTTTTCCTGAATCAATAGAATTTTTCACGCGGATTTTTTAGACTGTAGAATCAGGATAAGGACACCGGCAAGTGGAAGTGCCCGCTCGGGAATTTGGCGTTCCAGCCCCAGCCTTTTTTTCCTCAGGGAACTTTCGGACTCGTGTGAAACATATTTTTCAAACGGAACGTTATACGAGATTGGATCACACGGCAAGCAGCGTTTTACGTCTGTATCCCAGCCATAGATCACCGGGTCCACGATTTATATGACTTTTGACCAATGTTTGATGATTTACGAGGAAACATGCTTGGTGGAAAACAAAAAATTCGACGAGTCAGTTCGAGATAAATTTATAGCAATTAATTTCTCCACTCATTTCATTCTCATGAATAAACACAATTAATTTTGTTCATAAAAACATTGAGCCAAAGAGCAGTGAAACGGTGTTCGCTCCTTTTTGTCAGAACGTCCATTCAATGTCTGAACGAACGATAGTAAAATAATTACAGAAAATTTGTTACGAGCAGGAAAGAGTTCGCATGCTTTCGACACACACACACACGTGAGAAGAGAATCGATCATAATGTCCGTTGGTATGGAAGGTTTTCCGCAGCGACGTCTCTTACCATGCGAGTTATTTTTACTCGCCGAATGTCAAAAAGGAGAAACGATCATTACGATTTGTAATGTTACCGCAAAAATGTTGGGTGCGAAAAATCGTGTGTGTGTGTGCAAAAAGGAATTTTATTTTTTGGCAATAAACAACACGCAATACGAGATTTCATATCGAGTGGAAGGCGCAGGCGCAATTCATCTCTGCAGATGTTAAGCACGTCTCCAGGTTGGCTGGAACACAGAGGGCGACCTCGAGAGAGTTTCTCCTTGATACTCCCAGCCTCAGCTTCGGTCCAGGCGCGGGTCAAGGCTCTATTTTGTTGTGAACAGTCCTGCGAAAGCGCTCGAACGAGAAGACCAACTTTTGTATCGTTAATCAACTTGATCCTCGTGGATTGATAACTCAATTTACTCTCCGAGCAGTGAACTCTCTTCAAGCAGCACAGAGACTCGTTGCTTATTTTCATCTCAGCGTCCAGCCGCGTCAGCGCAGTATTACGAGATAAAAAATGCTTTAGAGAATCGAACGAGCGCCTTCGAAGATGATTTTCCTCTTAGCTGAATGGTAAGAATATTGCTAATTAAATAACTCCATATCCTTGATTTTTCTGTCGTCTCTTCCCACCCAGCGTCACTTTTTCCTCGCGCATGACTCACCGTAATGACCTACTCGTAATCATGCTCTCTGCAAAAATCGAACTCAAGGTCACACGACGTCGAGTCTCATGCTGAGATTTCATTGTAACCGAATAATTAGTGGATAGGTCTGGGTTGTTGTGAGCCACGAAATCCAATGAGGGAGAAAGACACGTTTTCTTGGATCGACACGAGCGCCTCGGTATAGGATCAGAAGAGGGGAGATAGCTCGGGCACACGCGAGACATTTCACGCCTAATCGCCACACGCTCCGTCCAATTTTCATTAATTATAGCTGAGTGCTTATCGATGGAAAAATAGAGGGTGGAAAAATCGAACATGATCGAGGGAACGAGTTCAGGAATGAGTCAAATGGGAGTCACTGCAAGTCAAACTGCTTTCAATCTCCTCGAACGTTCTTCCATCTTTTATCCGCCACGCACGGAGGATGAATTCTCTCGAAAATGTTTCATCGTAGCTTCCACGAACGACGCAACGAAGCTGAGCGTACACGCGCGATAAATATTTGCGTGTTATCAGTCAAAAAATATGCGACCACAGCCGTCGGCCAACCCGGCTGGGATCGAGCCGGCTCGTTTTTAATCTCCCCCAATCGAAATCCGAGTGTTTGCTCAATTTCGATGAAAATATTTTCCTACGTTGCCAATAGCTGCACTGTTTATATTCAACATCTGTACAGGGAGAGTGTGTACGCGGCTCGTGTTTCAACCAAGCACGTAGAGTCCTATGAAGCTACATTCTCCAACGTCGTAGCACGGAATGTATCAGCAGTAAAACGAGTCTCGTGCCACCTCGAGAGAGGCAGTCTCACGAGGATATTCCACCGGTGCACATATCGCCGGGTACAAGTTCCTTTTTTACAGACGAAAAAATGAATTACTTTAATTAAAATATGGAGAAAAATAAAACGAAAATATTTACTCGAAAAATAAATGATCGAATTTTCTTCCGACCTGAAATTTCGCGCTGAAACCAAAATCTCTCGAGTAATTAAAATTTAATTGAGTTTATCAATGATGTTGAGTACTCGGAATGAGTAATGAGTGATTGATGGAAAGCCTTTCGCGATCCAAAGTGTTCCTCACGGACACTCAAGATCTCGTTTATATTTATACGCGCCTAGCATCCACTCTGTAGGCATAAAAAAAGTCGGCGAATGCTCGAGTTCATCGGTATGTGTGACCAGCTCGAGCCGCTCGTACAAAGCTAAGTAACGCACCAGTCGTTCATAAACAGCGGTGATTGTCAGTGTTGCGCGAGCCACGACGATTTCACTCTGGCTCGGTCGCGTATTCAATTTATCGCGTATCGAACCGCTAATATTGTGCGTAAATACGATCGAAAATGAGGGAAAGAGATAAATTATTGGGATTTAAATGAACTATCGGGCTATTTGCGACTGCATCAAATTCGTTAATCGCACGTTTGATCGAATGACTCGCTATTGAATAATATCGATCGGGAGAGTTTTGACGTTCAACGCATTTGGAGGCATTGATAGAGGCGGTTTGACTCAGTGTTTCAATGTGCGATTTTCATCATTTTTGTGACAAGATCTGAATCATCGTTAGCTCTTATCGAGTGTGTTGCATGACAGTGCGTGAGGTCTCTGTAATATCAGGACGCGCGTATCTCTACGAATAACATAAGAAATAATAAAGAAAGCGAAAGTTAATTTCGCTAGTAATTAATATTTCAAAGTGGTTCACCTCCGGCTCCGATTCCGATCGGAATTAAAAATCGTTGTTTTATTGGAAGGAAGCAAGCGGAGTTGCAAAGAGGTGAGTAAAAATATTAAACGAGGTCACAGTGAGAAGGGAATCTTGCCATTTTGTTTTCTTAATTACATTTTTTCAGTGGATTGATGCGGCGCAATATCATTCGTCCGCGTTCTTAGCAACGAATTGTAACAACCTTTCACAATTCCATTTTGTTTTATTGCGCGCAGTGGACGCGAAGGAACAATAAAAACCACGTGACACTGAACAATCGCTTCGGATTGTCTCGTCTCTCGTTCACAGTCTTCTGCTCTCAACGGCCGTGTCTTTTTCATAAAATAAGCTCGACGTGCGGGCTCCAATATTTTTCAGGCAAATGGCGCGAAATTATTCATCGCTCTGCATGGCACATTCGCTCATATATTTTCAGCCGAATATTTGCGAGGCCGAATGAGCTGGATATAGAATACGAAAATTTCGTAGAGACGAAATTAACCGAAAGTTTTTGAGTAAACGAAAGCCTGTGAGCCGCGAGCGTTTCGAAGCGAAAGATCACTTGCGAAAGAACCTTGCAAAAAACGTATGCGACATTTAGCAGAATCAAGCCGCCGCATAAATCCTACTTCGTGACAAAACATACGTTCGGTTATTTCAACGTTTTTTGGACGGAAATAAAAAAACGTATTCAGCGCAGTTATCGTTCCAGCGAGACTCTCCAATAATTACAACTGCATTGGTTATTCATCCATCATTTTCTTCATTCCACCGCGATAAGAAAAACATCGAACCGTTCAAACAGAATGAATTATTCAATCAATTAAACCCCCCGGCGATGTAAATTCATTAATTAACGTCAAATCTTCTTACGATTTTTCCCCTGGAATTTCGATCTGATAAATTTGCAGAAGAATTATTGGAATAATCCCTTCGAATGAAGAGAGTAAGGGAAAGAAGTATAATGTAAAAATCAACGATGGCAAATCTCGCAGCAGAAAGGGAGCGTAAAGAACAGACTCGAAGAGTTTTCTCGCAGAGATCTCCCGGCCGGGGATCTTTACGGAGAGGGTTTCAACGACCTCTCTTTGTTCCGCTTCCTTTTTTTCTTTCTCCGTTACGCTCTTTTCCTCTCTCGCTAACCAAGTATATACACGTATACTTAGGTAGAGGCGCCGTAACATCCGCGCAGTGAAAATGACCATCGCCGCGTCTTCTGTTGCCGGGAATTCCAAGAGGAAAAAACGCTCCGCCGGTTCAGTTTCATTCTGCGAACTTTCATGCTACAGAACACATATGAATTTTTTCCCCTCCGTTTCCCTCACGTGCTGTACATACAGGCTCGATCCCTTTGTGCGCTTTAATCCCGTTGCACGGACCGTCGCGAGATCACGTTTCTCTCTCGAGTCCCAGAATTATCCGGGCTTTTCATCCTCGTCAACGTTTGACTTATGCAACTCGTGAAACGGACTCATTTATTTTTGTCACGACTATTTCTCGGAGGCTCAACCGCGGCCGCGCTCTCACTCGTTACGTTTTCCAAGAACTTATTCGAGGATTGACGCCTTTGATACGGAGCAATTAAGTCTAAGCGCTGCCCGTGAAACGTGCGGGCGTAAATCGATACCGTCATCCAATCAGTTTGCGTGAGTCATTGATTTATTTTTCATTTCGTACGCCGGACAAGGAAAAATGGCACGAGACAACTTCCGTTGCAATGTTTCTCAACGGCCATCGATCGGAGCTTCCAATTAAAATCGATCCCTTGCAATAACGCACTCGAGCAAGATCGAAAAAGCACCTCCGCGATCATGAGCTCCCGAAGAACTTATTTTCGAAAATATAAATTGCCTTTTCAACCTCTCAGTCGAGCTGGTTTTAGTGATTTTCTTCGATTCAAACGTTTCCGACGATCAGTGAATGTACCACGCTGAGATCCGACGAGCCAATGACACGGACAGCCGAGCACTCGCTTTGGATGATTCTACTGATTCGTCTAACGAGATATTCCGCCCACGAGTAATTACAGGAAAGCGAAAACGCTATCGGTCATCCTTATACATATTTCAGCCTCGTCCGCGCGCACGGTCTTCCAACATCTCAATACATGTATGTAAACTATAATATACGCAATTTGGTCTCGCGTTGACCAAAAACCGCATTGGATTGTCCGTGAACGATTCACGCGTATGAAATGGTCTCTTGGTTGAGCGAATTGAGGTCGCAGCCACAGAAATTGTCTATATACAAATGGATCTGAACGTACAGGGTGTCTCACTTTCCACCGAGGCAAACGGTTAATTGTTTTATCGATTAGATGCATCGTCAAGGGGTGCAAATTAAATGCGTATGACCATCGAAATATTATGAATCATTATCAAAAATAACTAATTTTCGATCAAACTCAATATTTGCTCTGGAAACCCTGATCCCGGGGCATCGAAATTCATGAAAAAAAAAAAAAAAAAAAAAAACATTTAATGTTGCTGAATGAACAATAATTTTGACGCCAGTGCATCGCCCCTCGAAACTGCACCTCGATTCAACTCTCTACTGATAATCATTTGACTTTTGGGTACTTTTGTCTCGATTTTTAGTCGGCTCACCGCCTCACGATGACTAACGATCATGAAAATTAACGATGTCACGCACGCTTGTCACGTGCCCTGGAACAATGGCTGGAACTAAGCTCATGGAGCATCGAATTGTCAAAAAAGGCGTAGCATTTGAAACAAGAAATTCCGTTTCTAACGAGAACATGCAAACGGGACCGTTCCATGACCTTTTTCGATGTGCCGTCACGCGCAAACTACTGGAAATAGAAGATTTTAGTTTATAACTTTTATGTAGGAAATTTGATGCCCTACAAGATTGGTTCTAAGCACTTTTGCTCTATCTTCAGTCGTTTAGAAAATATGGCCGATTAAAGGCCGCTTCGATCACCAACAGCCCAAGAGGCAACGATTCCAATGAAATGATACTCGCCACTCGGAATTTAAGCTCGAGTCAGGTTCACAGAGTAGACTGGGACACCCGGTAGAGCCATTAGCTTCCCATACATACATTCAAATAAATATCTCTATAGGAATACATGAAAATAAATCCAAGTGTGGCAAAACCTGTGTTTGACACCTCGAATTTGCATTGAACCGCCATACTTGTTGATCAAAGGATAAACATGTGGTAACGTGCGAATAGCCCGATTACCATTGCCAGCGGCTTTTATTACGATTGATACAATGCGACTCGATGAGCTTTACAAATGGGATTATGTAACACATCGAGAATTTCTATCGAGCCTCAACCATGCTGAAATTCAATGTAGCCCTTGATTCAATCTAACGCGATACAGAAAGAAAGAGCACATTCGTGGAGCCCGTTGCATGGGATCGTCAATTATGTTGAGACTCTCTCACCGGGTTGAGCACTCTCGACATTTCTCAAAGCCAAGACTCCAATTGGTCGATAACCAAGTTCAACGCAATTTCGAGCTGAAGATTTCTGTTTACGACATTAATATTCGAAGTCGTCCCTGGATATTTCATAAAATCAGTGTTCGAGCTCGAGAAGTATATTTCGGGAGAAAAGAGACATCACTGATTTCCTGGCATAGAATCCTCGCAACTTATTCGATTTAACAAGTATTTGGATCGGAAGTGAATAGCGAAATTTGGAGATTGAAAAAGGCTCGAGAGGACGGTTTCAGCGTCATCCGACGAATGCGAATCCGCCAATTAATAGGTCGACCATTTCCACGTGCTCTTTTTATCCCGTTGAACGAGATGCGAGAATAATTAGCATTCGTGTTCACTCGTAACGCATTTAACGTAAATTCATTAATTAAGAGCTCACTCGAAAACGCATTAGCGAGAGGGACTTCTGCGAAACAAGCTCTCCCATCGTGTGAACATCTCTCTCTCTCTCTCTCGCTCGAGATCATATCAAAACTCTACGAAATAATATGCTCCGCTCGTCGCGTACGCGAACTTTAGGAGTGGCCCTGTTTCGTGATATTAAACTCAAAGTGTGTGAATATTATTATTACGCAACGCCAGCTTATTCTCCATCACTAATTACTAATTCTGCTCACAAAACTTGAGCGTTGATAAAGATTAATTTTGTTTCGTTTTTTTATCATTTTTTATCGCATTCTCCTTTTATACGAGCGAAACTTACTCGTCATTGTTATTTATATAACTCACGAATATTTCCTTCTCTCAGAACCCAACGTGGAAAACGGAAAACGTATACCGTTAACGCGCCAGGTCCGTTGTTACCTTCGGTCCATAATCCCACTCGAGTGCGTTCACGGGAGCATGGAGGTAGGCTCGAGTACACACTTCTCAAAATGCATGTGTTTAGCAGCTGAAAAAGACAATCCGCGCGCCCAAAATAATGACACTCCATAAATACAATTACTCATTAATTTCCATTATTATTTCACCATCCCCTCGATTAGACGGTATTTAATTCGTGAAGATTTCATTTTTACAATTTTATTAAATAATGCAATCCCCAGCAAACCCCATTCCGGGCTACACATGCCACTGAATAATCCAATCTAGGAAAATTCGGCTATGGAAAATCTGACCCGGAAAATTCGACCTCGGAAATTGCTCGCCCAGAAAATCCATCCGGAAACCAAAAAGAACGAATAACTGTACCCAAATGAAAGTAAAAAACTACTCAATCGAACCCCAACGGGTTTATAAATCAGCGTCATATTCTCCCCTACATTTTTCGTGATCTGTCGGAGCCTCTGCCTCCCCAGGCCCCGTGGCCGTCTGCGAACACGGAAATTAAGCAATTCGAGTCATTCGATGACAGTGCAAATGAAATTTTCCACGAGTTTTTCCAATCGTCAGGCATTCGTTGGAAAAATGGCGAAAGATTTTTTTAAGTGATTTCCCAACGTTGTTTCGAACTAAACAAAACTCATCGTTGATTACTCCCCACCGTATAATCACCAGCATAAATATCTAAAATAGTGAGATTTGGACTCCGATAATTGTAACGAGTTCGTAGAGCATAAGGGCAGCCCTCGACTCAGGGGAAGCGAGGACGGGGGTAGGATTCAGGGGAGAAGCCTGCTGCGTTGGGTACGGTAAATATACGTCGAAAAAAGGGCAGGTGTTGGTAAAGTTTTGTCAGGAAATAACGACCCAACGTTACCTGTGGCAATGCCGCCCTCTTTATCTGTCTTGCGAGGCTTGTTCCCTCTGCAGCTAAAACTTCATTCGTACGTTAAACCTGCGAGGAGATACTCCATTTTTCGGTTGACTATCGAGCGACAGCAGACGAAATTCGCTGTGCTGCGCAGGAAAAAAAATTATTTTCAAGAGGAATGTGGAAGGTTTGAGGAAATTTGGACGTTTTTTTCTGGTGCTCGAAGAACCGGAGTGCGTTGACAGTAACGGAGAGTGGATTATTTTGGGAAGTGATAAAAAAAAATCGTCGTACGATGGCTGCTTCCAACGGTGAGTGAATTTGGGGAGTTTGATCAATTGTGCGGACGCGACAGTTCCAACGTCGTCGTGTGTCTTCTATAATTCTTTTTAAAAACGTACCGAAGCTGGTTGGACAGCAGCGTACGATGCTTCGTCGAAGCTGCGATTATTCAGGTGCATGCGTCCCGCGAGCGGATGTCGAGAATCGAATTCCACGGCTAACATTTTTTCTTTGTTCTCAATACACTCGTTTAGTGAAACAATGACGGTTGAGAGCCGTTTATTTTCCAAACACGCAACGTTTTTCTTCTCCATTTCAATTATCCAACGGTGCAAATTATTCCGAGTTTTTTTTTCTCTCTTCGTTGAATAAGCAATTTTACAAAAGTTGCTTTTTTCCTTATTTCCATTGGACCGGAGCGTTGAAATACTTTTTAGTCCCATGAAGTTTTTCCAACATGACTTTTTTCATGAATATTTCAAACGATTGTAAAATGAAATGAATTCAAAGCAAAACTCCGTCGAATCTCGTAATGACATTTCCGCTCACGGATTCCTTTTCGCGAATCGCTGAATTTATGATTTTACAACGAAGATCGATCGCCGTGGTTATTTTGTAATGAAAATTATACCGTTCTGAACAAATCGAGTTAGAATACCAAGATTTTCTCAACGGGCGTTTATCCGTAGCCCGGATGTATACGGGCGGTGATAAAGAGCCAGCCGTGCGGTGCCAACACCGTCGCTATTCCTCGCGTGCTCTCGTAGCTCTGTCGATCATAAAAATTATAGTATTGCAACTACTTTCCCGTATTACAGATACGTATATAGGGAACGTATCAACACCAAGTGGTCACGACACTTTGCACTCGTCCTACACTCGTGTTTATTGTGATACAGACCCTCGCAAAATTTTCATTTATTCCGACCAAGGACGAGCACGTCGAATAACATTTTATTATTTTAGATTTCTTATCAAATTTCGTATTCAATCTTTATTGACAATGATTTATTCAATTTTAAAATCAGTGAGCAATTCAATTTTCTCAATAATTATGAATTTCCAGTTTTTCCATCGCTATACATGTTCGATAAAATCTCGAGATTGGACGATTTTTTCGAAAATCTACAGCACTGTAAATGAAGAAGTATCATTAAGGGGGCTCGTGGATATAAATTTCGTTTTTTTCGAATTTGACGACTTTTCGATTTTGACGAATTGTGGAAGATCCTGTAGCACTCAAGCTACCGATGTTGGAGAAACATTTTCCGTGATCTTTTGACACACATCGCTCTCGTCCAAGGCTCGCGAATATGTTTTTCTTTCCGTATACACATATATCGTTGTATTCTCATTTTTCTAAGGACTCGAACGCCCTAGTTTGTCTGCTGGCACAGGTTAGTAGGCGCACCATGGGGACCGACAATGTGTGTCAAACGATCTCGTAACGCGATTGTGTGGTTTTATTTTTCCTCTCTATTTTTTTCCGACGATAATACGTGAAAGCACGTGAACGTGTTCGTGTGTACAAAAGTACCGTGGGGCTTGTCAAATTGATGGAAGGTTATAATTGAGGAAATTGTTGCTTTGCTGGTGCGGAGCCATCATTTTCCTTGTCGATTTATCGATCTTTTTCCCATCGATTTCAACGATGATACAAAAATGACAGACAAGGAAACTCTCAACCCACTATCCTGGCCTCTAACGAAAAACTCTGCAACTTTATCAGCGAACGAAACAGCGAATCTTTGATTTATTTATTCGAAGCTTCCGTTCACGACTCTGACATCTCCATCGGCATCGGATGAGCCGATAAACTCTCGAGGAAAACGTCGAACACTGTGAATGTCGAGGTTCCAATTAATCTCCTAATTAAGAGGGTGGCGAAAATTATTCTGACCGAAGCGAAGAACGAGGCCGCGTCTCCGATGTGTGTCTACGCTCACAATTCGAATCGAGACGTACCACGAGACCTTGACCAACAAAAACATTGTGAAACGAGTAAAGCGCCTTGCGGAGTGTCTCTCAGGCCAAGCGTGTCGTAACAACAATACGAAAATTCGACAAGAGGTTCTCTCGAAACGCGAGACAATGTGTTTCGTAAAAAATATTATTCAAGCATGATTCACACGCAGCCGCCAAAGCCGTCGAGTGGAACTCGCACGTCTTCGGTTTATTCGTCCCTGCTCGTTCCTTTTTAGAGAAACACTCCGTCGTGATGTCACGTGTAATGATCGATTCGTTTGTTTTCCATAAAGATCGTCAGACGAATAAGTTTTTCGAGGAAAAAAGCCTCTTTCGTTGTCTTCTGCGCAGCCACTCATCAAATTGTCTATCATAAAAAAAATATTCCCCAACGCCGTGTTTATCCATGCAATAAAAATAAAAAGTCGTATTCACTTGAGATTATTGGCTTTTTTAGAAGGTCTTTTAACTCGGAATAGAAGAGGAAACAATTTCGGGTTTTAAAATATTAATCAGACCCCAATGTAGCAACGAATTTCCGATCTCTGATCCCTCTTCGTAGATTTAAACTCCGTCGAATCGTGATCGAATCTACTTTCAGCTTCGACAGAAAAAAAAATCGTTACTTCCAACTTTAGTATGAACTGCGAATCGTTCCTATTGGCATTACATCAGTGATAAATACTGAGAGCTTGTGAAACGGAAGATAAAAGACGAGATATCATCGCCCTAATATTTCTCCTCATTTATGATTCAGAATTGCTATTATTTTCGTTCGCCTCCACGTCCATACGTAACGCGGATATCCATGATACGTCTCGTAAATCATTTTTATTATGGACACAGACATGCGTGTCGTGTGTCTCCTTTCTCAGGACGAAACACGATATACTTGCATAATCGTCCGTTATAATCGAGCGTCCATTTATACAAACTTCACAAAGTAATAAAAAAACGATCGCATAGCTTCGGCTCCTCTGCAGTCAGATACATCGCAGCTATTCGTACCCATGTATATATGCGCATACGAGAAACATCGCATCGCGAAAGGCAACGAGCGCATCGATGCTCCGCCGAGATAGGATTATAACGGGGTAAAAACACCACGTTGCTACGGACACAGACCGCTCGAAGTGCATCATTATACAGGGCCCCTATTTCGAACTAGCGATACGAAACTTTTAACATTTCTCAAATGATTTTTTACGTGCAGGACGAAAACTCCTCGGTGATCGAATTATTCTAATTGAATTCAATTTCAATGAATCGTAGACGGATTTTTATCAAAATTTTTTTCCTATTTATTTTGAATTCATAATTTTCGGAAAAAACTGTTTTTTTTTCCTGATTGTGATTCCTCCAATTTATTCGTAGCTCAGCCTCGGCCTGTTTCGATTGAAAAATGAATTTTTTTCTTCATTTCTCCCTACTCGATAAAAATGATTTTCCAGTCACGCTACTGTCGTTGCATTCGCGAAGGAAAACTCTCGACTAATGGGAAGTCGACGTAATTCGATGATCCAGGTTTACGGTGTTTTGGGCCGAGTGCGAGACGAAATATTCGGCTGAAAAAGCCCATAGACGAAAATTTCGTAGCGCATAGAGATAAGTCAGTACACGTCCATGTGGTGGATACTCGCACGAGAGACACAATCGCGTGTCCACGAAGTTTGTTCGATGCCGGATCGATTCTCTTCCCCCAAGACTGATGCTCGACTGAATAATGAGATACACGAGATTCACCGTACAATGAAAGGACTAACGTACTCGCTGAATTTGCATGAGAAGCAATATAAATTGGAATAATGAAAAGAAAATAAAAGTGGCGTTTTTTATGCTACTCCGAAGAATCGATTCTATCTTTGGGCTCGAGAAATTCATGCAAAATCATCAATTATTCAGAATTATTCATTGAAAAAAAAACAATTCCAACTCCACTCGGTCCATTTTTATTTCCCAGCAAATTTCGTCGTCCCAAATCGCATGTTCGATCATTTTTTTATTGCTTCAGGTAAACTAACGAAATTATGCAATAATCAGTCGTTGATTTTTCATTTCCCACGTCCTCGTTTTCCAAATCGAGTAAATCGCGCAAGAAAGTTAACGAAAAACCGAATTTCGTTACGATTCGTTAAATTTGGATATCGAAAAATGATCTCAGCTCGAAACAGCCTTCATTAGTTATTGATCGTTCATTTTTATCAAATTATACAGAAACTGGTTCTGGTGAGGCGACCGAATGTACCGACGGACATCAAGCTGAAAAGGCATCGAGACGCTTTCGGATATCCTGCCTGACGAATCGACTGCTCATTTCCAAAATGGGCTGCTGCGGATGTTCCGAAGAAACGGTCTCTAAGGTAGTGCCAGTGGTAAGAGAATTCACGTTGTAAAATAGTACGAGGGAGCACTGTGTGTTTTTCCATCGAATTTACCTTCACGCGATTGAATTAAGGATGTTTGGTACAGGCTTACAATGTCGCCATGCTAAACCATGCTAAATACATAAAAAATTTCAAAATGATCAGAATTTTATAAAATTTGATGAACGCATATTCTTCAGTGCCAAATTTGACAATACAAATTTTTCAAGATTTTTCTTCTGTACAGTTATCGAGTAATTGATCACTAAAGTTCACGTGTATAAGAATAGCGTTCCGGGCATAAGAAATCTGCTTTAATGCGTAATTACTCGATAACTAAGGAGAAGAAAATTTTGAAAAAATTTGTGTTTTCGCACTTGATGTTGAAGAACATTATCACGAAATTTGATAAATTTCTAATTATTTAGACTTTTGTACCAAACATCGTTAAAAGTTTATTTTTTTCCTTCAACGAAAATCGCACAATTCCCTCGTTGACGTGAATCCTTGCACCACAATAATAGCGATAGGATTCTAAATCGAAATCGCTGAGCAAGATGTATTCTTGATTCAATTCATTTATAATGGGATTTCAAATGGTTCGACTTTTCAATGTCCTTCATTTTTTCATATTTGTGCTATTTCGAACGGTGATAATCCGTTGTCGGTCTCACTGACACTACCGATTTTGACACCTTCCAAAGCAGTCGACGAGCTCCACATTCACACAGTGGAATAAACCTTTCACGTGTGTGTGTGTAATAATGAAAGAACCTTCAGTATTTTTGGTTAGGAAGTTAAATTTTCGTCGGCTGTCACTCGGCTTCTTATTTTCATTTTCCAAATTGAATTCGCTCATCGAGGGGAATTATTTGACGCTGTCTCTTCGTATTTCAGACACCCGACCAAGAAGAACCGTCTTTGGGCGACACAGAAAAGGTATTTACGACCGAAAGATCGTGCACCGACGTCATAGCTCTGCTCGTTCTGATTCTCCTTATCGGCGGTTTTGTAAGTTACGAGTTGGGCCCGTTAAAATATTAAAATTACGTAATTTCGGCTCGTTTTCTTCGATTATAATGAGGCTACGTCGACATTGTTTTTCAAGGGATTTTTCCTCGCGACTGCCATCAAGAAAGGCGATATTTATCGGGTAATCAATGGTTACGATAATTGTGCAAACGTCTGCGGCCGGAAAACGCCTCCGGTGAAGGATCCGCTGTTCGACTGTCCGAGAGTCGACAAAACTAACTATCCGTGAGTTCAAAATCGCTTTTGCGAATGAATTTTTCAATATTCGAAACGTTTTTTTGTGATGTTTGTGTCCAGTTACCTGCTCGTGAACGTCGACAGCAATGGGGTCAGGTCGAGGGAATGCGTCGTCAATTGCACGTCTTCGGCAGACCAGTGAGTCGATCGTTTCGATGATCCAGTAAGAATAAACGTCGAAATGAAAATTCGTCAACGTTTCTAATCATTATTTTGGGCACTGTTCCAGCATCGCGTTCCTCAATCGATGCGTACCGAAAAAAATAACGGAGAGTGCCAATTCGGTCATCAAATCTTTAGGGCTTCAGAGCTTTTTTTACGTGAGTTGAAATGAGAAAATTTTTCAAGTTTTTCGCGAACGCGGATGACAGAATAAAAGTGAACAATTGCAGGAGGCTTCGCGTGACTTGAGCATAGCTTGGAGGGAATTGATTTACCTGTTGCTGATTGCCCTTGGTACGTCCATACCGGGAAGCTCGTTTCCCTCGAATTTCGATTCGTAAACAACTTTTCATCACTCGCAATAACAATTTCGTTGTTTTCCTGCAGCTATTTCGCTCGGTATCCTCATAGCTTTTCGTTACATCGTACAGTGGGTCATTTACATAGTTCTCACAAGTGCGGTCGTCGTTTCCATCGGAGGGACAATTTACCTTTGGTATATGACAAATCGAGCAACCGATCGATCGATAATCGTTTCTCAGTTGAGATTAATAAAATAAATTAACAGTTATAAATTGACAATTATTTTTCGATCGAATAGCCCTTTTTATATGGAGGTCGAAAGAACCTTTTATTAAGCAACGATTCATGCTTTCAGGCTCGCTTGGTGGCAAGAAAAGAAAGCCGTTACTTCTGGATTGATTCACGAAGAAGATGCGAGCGTTACATCTTACATGACTTACGCGATTGTTATGAGCGTCGTGGCCGTAAGTTTTCATTGGATCCATCCTAATTCTCCGCTCCGGTTGCTCATTTGAATCTTTGATTGCGAATGGCTTTTCAATTTTCGCACGTTCTTGTTCAAGGTCGTGGTCGTGCTCGTCGTGCTCGTAATGAGAAAACGAATCGCGCTGGTGGTCCAGCTCTTCAGAGAAGCCGGCAAGGCTGTGTACGCGATGCCGGCGCTCTTGCTCCAGCCGATTTACGTAAGAATTTGTATTCTTTGGACGAAAATAATTGAGACTGGAGGCGGATTTTTTCATTCGAAAATCTACGAAACGAACGAGCCAAGTCTGAGTGCTAACTATTCCTTCGAACTTCCCTGCGATAAAAAATCTTCTCGATTTGGTCGCTTTGTAATTATTCAGTTGATTGGATCAAGGGGGAAGTTGGAAGTTTTCGATTCCGACTTTTTTTCAACGAATGATATTTTTCCTTGACAGACGTACTTGCTCGTCGGCTTGTCGTTCATTGCTTGGATGTACTTCATCCTTTGGATCGAGAGCGCTGGTGACTTATATAAAAACAGGAAGGGCCACTTCCACTACAAGAAGGATCCTATAATCATAGTAAGTAAGAAAATGCACGTGAATAAATAAAAGGGGAAAAAGACTCCAATTTAAAGAGGATTTTCCAATTTTAGAAGTGATTAAATTCGTGAAATTGAAAAAACAAACACACTTTTGGTTGGAATACATGTCGTCCGGAGCAAACGACTCATTTGCAGTTCATTAAGCTGTCATCAATAACGTACAACGAAATCATTATTTTTTTTTTCTCCAAGTATTTTGATCCAGTTTTTTTCTACCACACGAAATATGATTTATGATTTCAGACTGCCAGATGGTACAATCTTTTTATGTACTTTGTGATGTGTGAATTTTTCCTGGGTTGCCAGCACATGGTCGTAGCAGGTTCTGTGGCGCGTTGGTTCTTCACCAGGTAAAGCGATCAATCATCTTCAAACTCGATTATCATTTAATTGGAACGGGGCACGGTGAGCCAGTTATCGTTTTTGTGTACATTTAGCTCTATTCAAAAAGGACTATTTCATGTGAAACGACTTTGGGGTGATGACGAAACTGATGGATGCAATTACTCGATTATTTGTACGGGCAAATTATGTGTTGCTGGGATTTGATTCGTTTAAAACACTCGTCGAATCAACGTTCAAAGTATCGGGGACAATTATTTTTGAAAATTTCTTATTATTCCCAATTACATGAATTCCGATCGTTCGGTCACGTAGTATTATTCTCGCTTATTTGAAATAGAAACAACGCGAATATTCGAACGAATACTTGGGAGATAAATTCACTTTTCATCGCAACGATCTCATTAATGTTTCATTTATTCGCGCAGGGACAAGAAGAGACTCTCGCTGGCAGTGACTCGGAGCACAGCTACCCTGGTGCGCTTCCATCTCGGTACCGTGGCCTTCGGCGCAATGGTTATCGGATTAGTACGTTTGATCCGAGCTATATTTGCCTTCATACAAAAACGCTTAAAAGGCATTGATAATGACTGTGCGAGAGGAATTCTCTGGTGCTGTCACTGCTGCCTCTGGTGCTTCGAATGTGCGCTCAAATTTCTCACGAGAAACGCTTACATCGAGACTGGTAAATATTTCGAGTTTTATGTTTTATTGTAAATATTCGGCGATTTTGGTCAACTTTTTAAAGCCTTATGTGCACTTGTGATAAATCGAAAATTTTTTTATTCGACGATATTCTTCACGTACAATGTCTTTAAACGCGATTATCTCAGGATCGACTTTTTTTAAAAATACCTTTGCGGTGGGCACGATTACTAAAAAACTATTAATCCGACCCATACGAAATTTATACCACTTATTTATTATAACAATAGCTAAGGCCTGGACGGAGGATTTCGTGATTTGTTGAAAAAACGATTGTAACGAAACAACCGAAAATTCAGCACCTCAGAAAATGAATTTTTTGTTAAAACGGTCGCCATTTTTTTCTAAATCAAAATTTTTACAAATCCTTCCTCCAGGCCCGAGCTATTATTGTAACAAATAAGTGGTATAAATCTGGTATGGATAGGATTAATAGTTTTTTAGTTATCATGTCCAAGTGATGCTCAAAAAAGGTGCTACTCGAACACAGCTGGAGTTGCGCCGTTTAGAGGAATTTTTTGATGAAAAAAATTGTACGAGTAAACGAACGCGTGTACTAATGAACGTCGTTCACAGTTTTTCAATAAACATTTATTCTCTTGTCGAAAAAAAATCAAGAAAATCACGTTTTTTCGCCAGCTCCAAGTGTATCTAAGACCTTAAGAGATTCTTCGCAAATTATTTTGTCGCAATTATTTCTCATTATTTTTCCATTGAACTTTCAGCTATTTATGGATGCAGCTTTTGTTCCGGCGGAAGAAAAGCTTTCCAAGCACTCTCCAGCAACATTCTTCGCGTAGCAGCGATCAACAGCGTCGGTGACTTTGTCCTCTTCCTGGGAAAAGTCCTCGTCGTCGCCCTGACCGTTGTTTCCGGCGTTTACATGATCCAGGTATCAGTCGATTCAGAATTTCGATGAAACTCCGTTGATTCTATGCGATTCGGTGTATTATTTATGGGGAATGTTTTCCAGAAGAAACACGGACTGCATCATCCTTGGGTACCGATCACGTTGGCCGGTATTTTTGCTTTTCTGGTAGCTCATTGTTTCATTTCGATTTACGAGGTGAGCAAAGCTTTTCTTAGCCTTTCGCAGACCCGGAAAATTCGTTTGGATGATTTTCAAAGTCTTTTTCTTGCCGCAGATGGTTATCGACACTATTTTCCTCTGTTTCTGCGAGGATTGTGCAAAGAACGACGGGATCAGTCGCCCGTACTACATGAGCCGTGGGCTCATGGTGAGTGGAAACAAAAATTATCGATCGCCCAGGATGCGTTGCATCTTCGAGTGAAAAAAAAATTCTTTAATTTGTTTCTTCCCCGGCCAGGAATTCGTGGAGAACAGCAAAAAAGCTTTACGTCATTTGGACCAGGAGAGAGCGACGAGCCCCTCGTAACCCTGAGACCGATGAGAATCATTTTAACCGAGAGAAATGAACTAACAGAAATAAGAGACTGCTCGTGACTCGATTCCCAAAACGCTCCTCCAAAGTTTTTCGAACGCCGAACTTGCAGGCGAAGCATGAAAGAATTGATTTATTTGTAATTATTATTATTTCATAAGATCGTGTATGACTGCTTTATTTAGTTTGACATGATTTTTGTCCGGATCTCGAAGTACCCTTCGGTCGTAATGATCGAAAAATTCATCGATGAAAATGGAAGGGAAAAAGGCGGACGAACGTCCAGAGTGGTTGAAAAAAAACAACATTTTTTCGTGATTCAAAGATGAGGCGAGAAAATTTCAGTTTCTCGTTGAGATACGTTGTGAAAGAACTTCCATCGTTGATTATTTAGGCTTAGTTATTCCGAGTTTATAATTCTCGTCGCTGCGAATTCACGAACGAACGAAAAAAAAGCTTTTTCATTGCGTCAATTAGAAGAAAATGAAAGAAAACCCCGATTGTGTTTGATGAAGGAACGACGATTCCTTGTTGATTTTCGGTATCGAACCCGAGCCACAACAGCCGTTCAGTAATTATACAATTCGTACAATTATCGAAATACGTTCCTAGGCTTTTATGACATTCCTGATAACGCCTCTGTTATCGTGACAAATTGTAACGCGTCAATCGCTTTACGCTGTACATCTCGCAACGAAATATTTTTCTACGTCATCGTAAAGTGTAATTATTGCTGTGAGAGAAAATAAAGCATTTTTTAGAAAGAACCATCGAACCAGGCATTTTTTTCCTCCCAATTTCCATTAGTCACGGTATTATCGTTTGTCTCAAAACCTTATTTACGATCAACTGAAAGAATTCGCAGATTTGCTCTTCCTTGGAAGCACCGACGAACGTTTTCATCGATTCCTTCCATCTTCGATACTTGGCGCTGAAAATTCTACTCAAATCACCAAAATATAATTGTTCGAATACGCGATTTAAAATCATTCCATTTTATGGAAAATATAGTTTTTATCTATTACTGAATTTTTGTAATTTATATTTAAAAACAAAAGCAAAAATTTCTATGTCAACACTCTAGCAATGTTTCACTGAATTTTTGGAAGCTGAGAACATCCGAAGGCTGAAGAATTAGCTCGACGAGTGACGTGCACACGATGAGAGAGGATTGTGAAAATAATTAAATCGATAACGAAGCATTATAATGAATAAATGTTGTATTATTCTAGGTAAACGTCTGGCTCGGTACATACAATTAGGTATTTCGTACGTTCGATATATAGGTACATATAAACATATCCTTGGGCTGTGCAAGGAGTGCAAGATATTGTAACATATTTATTCTCTTGTTCGCTTCCTCAAAATATTTATAAAAAACGGTAGGGCTTGTTTGAGGCAAGGGAGGGCGTGGAAATCGGGATAGGGGGGGAGGGGGGGCTACTACAGGTGAAAAAACTACTTTGACGCGAAGTCGGGGAGGGAGAAATGAAACCGTATTTCAAGAGGCATCTATAAAGTTACAAATTCATTGGATCACACTTTTCGAGCATTTCGACCCTCGACCTTACTGACCAAAGTACGAACTTGGAACGAAGCTCTCACTAGGTATTTTTTCTTCATTTCGATAAAACACGATTGGTCGATTCGACTGTTTTCTTTCTTCGTGTTCATGAAAAATCGCACAATAAGAGTTTTCATCTTTTTTACAACAATCGTGACAATTATTTATTTGCGTATTTATTCGCATTTCTGTTTTTTCTGTCTCCTGAATCACTGTGAAAAATGACGTTTCTTTCAAAATTTCCTACAAGCAACGGAGAGTTGCTAATGAATTTTTCTACCCAGGAGCCCGAGATGCCGGGAAATATCGCAATCGCTATTTTATTCGCAACTAAGGACTCGTATATTGTCGATATTTTCAAGAGTTCGAAATCAATTTTGAATTTATCTGCAAATGACAGATATGAAAACTGAAATTTGAAAAGAGAACGAATTCCTCGAGGCGTGGCGCCACTTTGCAACGTTTATACGATAAAGCTTGCGGGAAGAACGACTTTTTGACAACGGACGCCTTTTCTGCTTTCGCGATCACAAGTGTTGTTTTATTTTTTATCAATTTAGTTCAGGAGAAACTCGAAAAAGCGTCTCATTGCACATTTTTTTCGAAATCGATCGAGCGAAACAATAAAAACGCATCAACAAAATTGAATCGTGATTTTGAAAAATTCATAGAAAAACGAAGAAAAAAGGCAGAAATTTTGTAAAATAGCTCGTCTATTCGTTCCTTACATTTTTGTACGAGTTCAATGAAATCGTTTTATTATTCTCCTCAACCTCTTACAGTGTGGGTCAACGGTGAGAGTACGTCTAATAAATATCGTCGTCTCATACTCACAGTATTTATTTTAATGATACATTCATTCTGTTCGTAAATTTATTTTTTTTCTTTATTTATTTCTATCTATCAATCCTCCTCGCACGAATTGTTAAGCGTAAGCTCGTGTGTCTCTTGAGCCCGAAAATTTAGAGAGGGTTTCTGTGAGATTTTCAAAGTGACGAAAAAAAGTATCGAGAGTTCTGTCGATGTTTCACATAAACTTGAAATAATATTGAGAACAAAAAATGTCAGTTATGCTCGAATTCATCGGAGTACAATGATTTTGGGTACTCGCAAAAAAATGGGCACTTACAAAATCTCACAGAAGTCTAAGAATTTATTTCTATTCATTTTCCGAACGACATATTACGGTTGCTCGAGTTTTCTTTTCCAGTCTCTCAAGTTGCTCTGCCAATGAGAGTTCAAGTGAAACTCGATCGATGAGAACAAAAGCTCGCTATTTTTCCACGACGAATTTAGATTTGAAAACACGAATTTTCTCTATTGCTCGTATACGAAAAGGGAAATAAGTTGAAAATAAGAGATCGTATCTCACTAAAATATATGGATAAATATTTTCTCACATTCGCCCAAAATTCATAACTTATCGTTAAACAATTTTCGTATTTTTTCTTCTTTTTCTTTTCATTTTTTCATACAAGTTCATCAGAACTTTAAAGGAGCACCGGTCTTCTCGATCACGAAGATTTATTCGAAAAATTGAAAATTAGTGGGTGAAAAAAGATGATCGGGGCTGAGAGGGAATTTTCTACAGTTCGAGGAAAAGGAAAGGACTTTGAGGAAGCACCGAGAAGGACGAGGGATTAAAAACATTCTCAAATTTTCCCAGAACGAGAAAAACAGACTCGAAAATAAAGTTTCAAAAAAGCGTATCAAAAATCCCGAACGACGAATCATATCGTTACAATTTAATGATTCGGGTTCTCTAACATTGCTGAGTTTCAAACATTCATTTCAATAAATTAACTTCTCCAAAGCAAACAAAATTATGCTTTCTTTTTATTATTTTTTTCTCAATATTTCTCTTAAATTTCGCTTACGACCTATAAAGCATTTCGATTGTTTCACAGTTGGAATTTTTGATAACGTTTTTTTTATCTACCGAATTAGCGAAAATAAGACAAATTATTTTGTCAAATCTCGAGCTAAAACTCTTTCCTCCTAATCGTTTTTTCAAGTGCCACTTTTTCATATGCACTTTTAATTACTTATTTCTCGCAACTCAATTATACCCTTAAATCAGTGATAATTATAATAAACTTATAATAGTAATAATATAATCGTAATAATAATAATAATAATAATAATAATAATAATAATAATAAACTCTGCAACATTAAATACAGTTTCGTTCACACGGACTAGATACAGAATCCGCATAGCGCACGTGGCGGCAGGTACGCTCCAAAAAAGTCTTTCATAGTTTCTGCTCGATTATTATTCTCATTTTGTTAAACTATTTATCTCGGGTGTATTTTGAATGATTTTTGTAACCCTTCGCTGTAGAACGAAAGGGAATTTAAAAAATTCGTTTTCCATTCATTCCTTATCGAGGTTCTTTATAAGTATGTATATATAAGTGCACGGATCGTATTCGAAATTGAACGGTTATTATCTGAAGGGAATAGTCTGCCTGAGGCAGGACTAGAGATCCTGTATTCAGGAACTGCTGTAAATTTGAAACTCGACTTCGCCCCGCATCAATCGTTTAAGAATGACTCGATAAACTTTTAGATTGCTGAAGATGATTTTGAACGCAGGAAACTAAGGATGATTTTGGTTCGGGAGTAGGAGTGTCGAACAGGAATTTAAAAAACTTTTGAATACGATCCTGAGGCTTGCAAACGTGGCTTCGAATTCTCTGAGGATATAAATATTCATAATATTCAAGACTTTAAAGATCATTTCTTCGATAATTAAAGGTTTTTGCACTTCGAATATTCGGAGAGAGTTTGGAAAAATAATAATCAACAAGAAGAAAATATTTGTGAAATATTGAACACAATTTCGTTTGATTCTCAGAAAAATGATTATTATTTTTCTTTTCATCTTTATTCTAACCACGGAATAAGTTTTACCCTCGGGGCATTTTCATCCGAAAATAATATCTTTCTCCTAACGTAGGATTTATAGCTAATGACTTGCTCCATAATTTAGTATTCCGAAACCATTTGTAGGCCCCTTTTCCATCATTCACACACGACGAAAAAAAAAAAAAAACAGTATTCTCCTCCTCGCCGATTTATCATTCTTCCGGAACAATATCTTTCCGTATTGTAATCATAGGTGCACAATTTTTGCTTTCGTTACTCTTAATCGCTCGGGGGAATCTTCTTTCTCTTCCTCCGTCACGGATTATTCTTTGAAAATTATTTTCCCAACTCTCCTGTCCGGTTATACATTACGTTTGTGTCATGGATCAATAACTCAGCGTCGTAAAAGCTTTAAGGACTTTTTACACATGTCTACTCGAGACGAATTTAATATTGCTATCAAAAATGAGTCGGAGCTCCTAAGAGAATCAATAAAAATCGAGTAATCTTGGAAAAGTGATAGACAAAATATAATCAACGAAATAATCGAAGAAATATGGATACGAGAACAGTAAAAAGTATAATTGATTTTAAGGAATTTAGTCAACTACCGCGTATGAAAATTTGATCGATTGATTAATTGAAAAAAGAAATATGTGTAAAAGAGCCTCATCGAATCTCATGATCAATGTGATCGACAGTCTTCGAGATGAAAAGGAAGATAGAAAGAAAAACAAAAGTACAATCACACAGGCAAATCGCACGCACGCAGGCACACAGACGCGCGAACATACGCGCGTAAAGTTCAGTATCAACAGAGACTGCAACACTTGGATGGATCGCCGAGATGAATGTGACAGATGGTGGGTAAACCAACGCAAGTTTTGCCAACGACGTTTTCCATCATTAACTGTCCAATACCGAGATTCTGATTGATATCACCGTCGCTACCGCGATGTCCGTCTCTGAAAGGTTGTTGCTGATGTTTGTTGAGATCACACAATTGTGTACGTTCTCGCCACTTATCATCGAGAGCGTTGGTGCACAAAAGCATAGATTTCGGCGAGGGTGGAGAGACACGATCGCGTGCGATGTTGCCGCAGGATCGAGCTTTGTAGAGTCGACCTTTGGCGAAGAGGCCTGGCAGGGGAACACACAATTTTTTGTGGACAGCGAAATAGCGACTGAGAAAGCGCATTTTTCTGCTCTTGCAATCGTTGCGATTGGGATTAGCACGAAAATTGTTGTCCCTGTCGCAGGTTAATTGCTGATTGGTTTGTGTATTGGCGCAGCCGTTTTCCTTTTTTCTGTTTTTCTCGTCTTTTGCTGTATCCAAGGATTTTTCATCAGCTCTACGCACGCTAGACTGTTTTATGATGTCCTTTATAGCGGAAATGCCGTTTGTTTGACATTTCGGATCGTTCGAATTTACGGCCGATTTAGCGAGCGACATGCTTTGGAGCAGTCGCGCTCCAAAACCTTTGGCACGCTGCACTGTACTGTTCTGCTGCGTTAATCCGGTCGTCGTGCTGCTTTGAGTCATATTCCTTGAGGCTGAGAGCGAAGAGGACGACGAAGATGAAATGCTCTGGGTCGTCGGAGTGTTTCGTAAATTAACATGACAAGACGGCGCTTCAGCTTCTTGTACTTCGGTGATGCGATTCAACGACTGACTCTCCCGTAACTTGGTCTCACCGGCGAATCGTCTGCCAGTTCGGTGTCTTCTATACGATAGGTCCGGATTGTCAGTGCACCGGTGAACTTTGCCGTCGGTTGTGGTCGTGGTCGTCGTCGTGGTTGTACTTTGATTGTTGTCGTTACTCGTCGTGTCGGCGGTCGAAGTTTCGTGCGTGGTTTCACCGTTCCCGAGACCAGGACCACCGCCTCCTCCGCCGCCGCTTCCTCCAGGATCTTGAGAATCACTGGAATCGTCGTGGCTGTCACGTCTCGTTGGCAAAGGTTTGCTACTCGTGGCGCCCAGTTTGTGTGCTCTCTTTTTGCGGCCTTCGCTGTCGTCGTCGCTCGCGTCTGAGCTCGAACAGGAAGTTGTGCGGGTTTTGTGAAATTTGTTGCGACGCTGCTCGTAGCCGGTCCTGCGAACGAGTCGAAATTTACTGGAACTCCCATCGTTGCTACAGTTCTCCGGTGCATCCGCGTCTTCGAGGATCTCATTGAGCGGCAACTGGCCTGCAGAACTGGCGACTATCGAGCCGCTGCCCGGCGCGGGCATCGTCTTATACTTTTGTATGTGAGTTTTCGAAAAATCGTGATCTTCGCTTGGTCGTAAGGGACTCGGAGCTGTACACGATTCCGTGAGGATTGTCGTCGCCACGGGCTCCACGAGTTTTGAATCCAAAGACAACGGAATTTTGGTTTTCTCGTCAACCAGCGGAAGCGAGGCTCTGTGCTCGGCTTCCGTTCGTAATTTGTTCGCGGACAGCGGTATCGGCGAACTCAGACATTCCGTTACGGTCTTTGGACGCGATTCCAGCTCCGAACACAACGACTTTTTCGACACACTTGCAGCTACCGATCCCACCGTTGGAACCTCACCCGTCTCTTTGCTTTTCACTTTTACTACGGTTACCGTACGATCTGGTAACGATACCTCGTCGCACGTTTTTACCGTGAACGTACGATGCGGCTGCTGCTGTTGCTGTTGGCGCAACGTCGATATTTTCGCTACTGCCAGAGTCTTGTCCGGTAATTGCGGAAGCCTCTCTTGTACCACATGAGACAATTTACCCTCCGAGCGCGAACCACGTCTGTTCAACGAACTGAATGACGAGGAGTTCTCGTCACGCCCTGAACATGATGAAACATCGTCTTCGTCCTCTTCCTCCTGAACGATACTGCATTTGCGCGTTCGCGTATTCTGTAAATGATAACTTCATCGAGATATGTTTCTTTTTTCATTTTTCGCTACTTACTCCTTTTGAAGGCGCAGCGAGCTTTTTCTGTATTTTCAAAGCGGCAATATTGCGAAAAAAGGTCAATCGAAATAAGCAAATTCGGAATACTAAAATTATTTTCAATCGGATAACTCTTTTCCTTATAAAGAAAACGGATGCTTAGTTTAGTTCAACCCTTCGTAGTCACACTGCATCGATATCATCCATTGATCAACTTTCGGACAAAATATTGACAAGTTCTTGACTCGCGACCCCCATCAATCCCATTAAACTTCCGCCCTTTTCCCGAGCGCATTCATATTCTTGAAATATTAGAATGGAGGCTTTGCGTAAAGACGATTCTTCATTTAGAAACAACATGTTTAAGAACCATTGATTCAGTTGGAAGAATCAAATCGTACTTTGCAGTTTTTCGAGCCCGCTGCCACTTTTTACGTGTCCCCAAGCATCGATGATTGTTTAATCGAACGAATAATTCATCAAAAACTATGCGAATTCTGAAAAAATGTGACTACGAAGGATCAAGTGGAGAAAAGGGTGTTTATACGGAGATCGAGCTGTTCCAAGCGGAGGTCAATAACGAAAACATCAAAGCAACAAGCTTCATCCAACGTCGAATTAAAGAAAAAATTTTTAAAATCTCAGATCGTAAGGGAGAAAAAGAGTTATTGAAGGACATTTTTTTTCATATACTCGTTCGACTGTTTATAAAACTTTAAAGGAATATATTCTCACGAGAGGAGAGGAAACTATGGTTATATGCATTGAGAACTTTGAGGGGCAATTAAATTATTCTCTCAGTACTGATATGGAGGGAAGAGAAATCTCGAAAGTATTTTATAATGAAGATACAGATCACAAAATATTCATGGCACATTGTTCTTCAATTTTCCTTTATACATTATGTACATGTAACTTTTTTTCTTTTTTCTTCAACATTTACATCGACTGTGTCGATATTTCAGATGAATTTGGGATTTTACTGAATAAAGAGGTTCCGCGTTAGGCTATCTGGACCGTCGATAGATTTTTGTTGCACTACATACCTGGGGCACATCACCAGGTGTCCTAGGCACGGTCAATAACGATTGATTTACCGTTGTCAATGTAATGGCATCCGCCCGAAGAGAACTCATCGATATATCGTTCGATCGACTGCAAATTAAACGAATCAATTTGAATTAGTTCCTTCGTAACTTTAAACTGTTCATAAAGCTTTGACGGCTTCCATTTACAAATTTTCACCAAACTCAAGTTTTTTATCACACGACGTTGCTTTGGTTATTGAAAAATGAAAAGTGTGCAATAAATCAAAAAACAAGGAATTGCTGATGTTTTTTTTTAATAATTCAGAAAGAAGGCAGAATGAAAAATGCCACATTGATGAAAATTATCGTAGAATTGACCTTAAGAAGTTTCGGACCAAAAAAGTAGGTGAAAACTTGAATTTCGTCGGTTGCCAATTTCAGGTTTCTAGTGAGGGCAGATTTTGATTTATTTTTATTTTTGATACGATAAATTACCTCGAGTGAATGTCGAGAAGCTCGGGTCTCCTCTTTTGCATCTGTTCCTGTCTGTGAGCTCGTAACTTTCTCTCAGCGAGCAAGAAATAAGTTGCTGTGATATGATTGTACGCGTTCTTGTCGAGAGCTCTGTTGAAAGTGTAAAAATAAATTGAGTTATTGGATCCCTTTGATTAATCGTTGTCTGGTAGATAAAAAAAGACTCGATATTCAGGGCTTCCAATGAAAAATATGCTTTCCCATCATTAAAACGAGCAATTTTTTAATTGCGTAAAATAGTAGATTTTTCACAGATCTCAAAACTCTTTACGACTTTAAAATCTGCAGTTTTACTGCGTCATTTGCATTAAAATTCGTTCAGAGATCAAAAACCTTTTTTCACTTTATGAACTTACTCGAGAATTTCTTCTTTTGTTGCAATATTGCCATTAACCATTTTTGTTATGATGAGATTGTGATTTTCCTCGGAAACTTCTTGTCGCGAAACAAGAGGCAATGTTTCAACAGGATCACCATCGGTGCCCATCGTTAACCAAGGATCAGCGGCTATTTCCTTCAGCGTGGCACGGCCCTCTGGTTTCTTTACGAGCATACGTGCTATCAAACGTTTACAATCGTCGGAAACATGCTCCGGTATTGAGTACTTGCAGTCTATTATCATCGTGAGTGTTTCGCTGTCGTTGGCCTTTTGAAAAGGTGGTTGACCGCTTACCAGTATATACAATATCACTCCCAAGGACCAAACATCTGTCGAATATAAATAAAATATGAAATAAATTTAAATGTTTTGGTTTTGGTGAAAATTTATCTGCAGCACGATCATCTACTTGGATTCGAAAAAGTCGTAACAGGAAACGATTGATTTCGTTTCGGAAAAACCTAACAAATATTGAATCATGGACATAAAAAGAGTAATGAATTGCAAAAAACAATCGTTGGCATTATTCCATTCAGATTTATAAGACATTTGAATATGAGTTAGAGTTTTCGAGCACACAATTCACACAATCATTCGAAAAAGTTTCATTTTTTACGTTCGTTAGTCCAATAATAATTGGCTCAAGATAAAAATCTTTCGTGACAGATGGACGTTTGGAATAAACATAAATTCCAGTTAATTTCGTCGACAGAAATAATTAATCGCTCTCACCGACAGCAGGTGCATCATAACTGTCACCAAGTAAAATTTCTGGTGCCGAGTATGCGAGCGAACCACACAAAGTGTCGAGTTTCTGTCCCGGACAAAATCTATTGCTGAAACCAAAATCTGTGAGCTTGACAGTTCCGAGTTTCTCGAAGAACACCACATTCTCAAGCTTCAGATCCCGATGTACCACGTGTAAGTGATGGCAGTACGATATGGCACGTACTATCTGTCTGAAGTATGTTCTTGCAACCTGTTTGAAAAAATGAACGAACGATTAAATCAAACAACAATAAAGATTGAACTAATGATTTTCACGACCAGACAACGTTGAAGAATCATCCAATCACTGTGACAAAACGCTGAGGGTTTTTCCAATTCTTTATGATGAAAAATGATTGTTTTACATTGTAACGAGCGAATGATTCAGAATTTTCGACATTTTTCCTTATTTTACCGAAGACAAATGTCAGCCCGACCTTTTAGGGCAGATCAGATCAATAATCCGAATGTTTTAATTGGTAAGAATCGCTCACCTCTTCCGGGAGGCCACTGCGATATGGCATTATGTAATCGTAGAGATCGCCGCCATCGCCAAGCTCCAGTATCAAATAGAGTTTCGTTTGTGTGTCTATGACCTCGTACAATCGTACAACGTTTGGATGTTGCACGAGCTTCATGCATCTCACCTGGAATGAGGCATTGAAAAAACGATTATTTCGGGTGAATAATAAATTTAAAAAATGGTTACATTCGTTCACGATTTTGAAATTTGAGCTGAAAATGTTGTGCTGCTCGTGAGCAAAACTGAATGGTTTAACACATGAATGATTTTTTTTTGTTGAATTTCCATAAAAATTTGTGATAATTTGAAACTTGAATTGCAGATTTTGTTTAGTTATTTTTTTCTAGTTAAAAATGTGGTTACCTCTTGGAAAAGATGAGCTCTGGATACTTCGTCGAGTTTGTTTTTATCGATGACTTTGACTGCGACTTTTTCGCCGGTGAATACATGTCTGGCGAGTTTGACCACTGCGAAATGGCCACGCCCGAGGGTTTTCTCGAGATCGTAGAGACCGGCAATTTTGCCATCGTAATCTCTGAGGCCCTCTCTCCGTTGCATCGCTCTGCTGTGAACACACGTCTTTCGGTAAATTCTTGATTCACTCTTGAAAAGCAATTTGACACGAGGAGATACGCACAAGGCGAAAGAGGGAAACTGTTGGGAATGACAATTATGGACAAACGCATTTTGGAGTTATAAATTATCAATGAAATAATTAAAAATATTTAAGACCCTGGGCGAATGACGAAAAATTTTATCAGGACAAAAAATCAATTATTTTGTCCTTACGACACATTGCGACAAAAAAGTGCTTGACCTGTCTGGCTCTGAGAATGTTTTCATCCAATCTCATCCTTCCTCTCTCTCCTTCTCCATTTCTAACTATCGAGGATCGAACAATAGACCACGAAGTTACGAAACCAATGGACGGGAGGCGCCAATTTATTTTTATCTCGATCAGAAAAAAAAGGAAAGAAAATACATCGATTGATCCACCGAGCTGTCGTCTCTCATCCTCATTCGTCGAGTGTCTGACGAGCTGTTTTGTAGCTCGAAAATTGTTTCTCTCTTCCTCGTCGAGGAGATAAAGAAACTTCCCGATGCGTTTTCCCTCCCGAGAGCCTATTGTTTTTTCAAGTGTCCAAATTTCCAGCATTACAAATATTTTTCATCGCGATAAGCTGCAGAAATTTATGGCCGTATGAGAAGTTCTCTCGACCAGCTTTGTCTACGATAATTTCACTTCGGGAAAGTTCGTGGGAACAAAAATCGACAGAAAATGTATGATACTCCAAAATTTTCGGTTATCCTTCTCAACAATATTTTTGATAAAATTCACCAAAAATCTTCCATCAACTTGGAACATTTCGGAACAAATCCAAGGAGAAATATGCAAAAAACTGATCACACTTTTGTTTTGATCACACCGAATCAACTATTTTATCAATCTCAATTTTTTCAGCACAATTTAACCAACTGTCTGATGTTTTGGTGAAGGCGCTCAGAGGCTGATTTCTGATCGCACGAAATTAGTCTTTGGGTTGATCCGTAGGAGGTTCTCTATTCGAATAAACGGAAGGAGAAGGTCTGTGAAAAGTACGTGTGTTTTTATTCGTATCAGCAAAACACTCGATCTGTCAATCCACACGAGGCTGTTGCATCGAGTTTATCACGTGTGCAGTAAACAACGTAGAGATTTATCTACTATTGGCGTTGCATATAGACATAATAATAGGATAACTGGGCACACAAAGTCCACAGGCATAAATTGGATCGGGAGAAATCCGACGACGACCACGGGGATATACAAAAGCCAAACCCAGCCGCAGCAAGAGAGAAAGAGAGATGGAGAAAGAAGCACCCAAGTATACGTTTCACGTACTTTGGCTGACGACCAGATCCGAAACAAAAATTTAATTCTGCCGTGTCGGCGATGCGGCCGGCGATTAGGCTGCTGAGCTTTCGTAACGCGATTAAAGGCCTTCGATAAAGCTGTGGCTCTGTCTCACAGTCTTCTCGCTTCGGTGTATCACAAGAAGGAGGATTCTGCCGCTCGAATCAAACAGAAATAGATTCTTCCGGAACAAGGGTGTGAGGAACGAGTGACATGCACTTTCGCATCCGATTCGTAGTAATTCAGCATCAAGATGAAAAATCATTGAAAAATAAATTTAAAAGGAAAAAAACAAATAAACGAGAGAAAAAAGTGAACGAAACGAATTGCGGATCGAAATGCATTGAAGCCTTATGAGCGAGTTTCGAAATGGACTGTCCGGGGGTGCAAAGACACGAACGGAGAGCCTGAAAGAAAAAAATAATTGAATTATATTTCCACTGGCAATTGAGCTTGAAAAGTTAGCTGAATCGAAAGAATATAATGGACAAAAACACGAGCACAGTCGTGGGTGAAAAAAAAAACGTGAAAAAGGCTCAATTAAATAAAAACGTACGAAAATGAAGGTCGAGAAAAGATAGTTTTCCCGAGCAATTTCCAACTTGGTCTATACAATTTTCACGAGCTTTCGTAATTACGCGTTTCGCTCTATGCTTCGGATGACTACATGTACATGAGAGATATACAGGTATACACGAGAATATAGAACGATATATAAATACATGTACAAACGTTGGAATTATAGCTAAGGAAAAAAAGGAGAAGCGAAGGCGCGACGCCATCGAGCCACTAATTTGCGACGACTCGCTAAAAAGTGCTTTGGAATACATCTCGGTTTAAAATGAGAACGGATGAAACATCGACTACGCCCTCGTTTAAAAAAAGACTATATGAATTTCTAACTGACGTATAAACACCAAAATACGAATATAGAGATCAGAAACGTCTCTCCACGTAACTAAGTGTTCAATGTTGTTTTCATTTCTGTTTACTTTTTTCCTCTTCGGGTATAATTAATGCATGCGAATCAGTAAACCAAAGTCTATCTACGAGCTGTTGTTTTCGACTTACAACACTGAAAATGATATTTTGTTGAAATTTTTTATTGCTACAACGATGTATTCAAACTTCTCGTTTCTCTATGCAAAAACTTCGATTCGAAAGTTCGTTGGCTGAAGAAACGAAATTTTGTTGAACGAAGCACCGAAATATTTCAATGCTCGTACCGAAACTTCGTTTTCAGTAAACTCACCCTCCTCTCTCTCCTTCTCTCATTCTCTTTAATTCTCAGCAACGAGTCAGTTTACAATAAACATATATTTTCTTTGATTCCTCGAGCTTAATATCGTATGAGAAATGAAAATAGATTAAAGGGGGGAACGAATAGCCGACGCGCTGGGAGGACAAATCGAGTCTGTTTTGTACAGCTGACTAATCGGTCATCTCTCTCGCTCTATCGAACACCAATTTTATTTCCTCTTTCTCTCCATCTATTTTCCTTCTCCCCTCGAGAATAAATTGTTCGTACAATTGAAATCTCAACGGTATTTGCAAGTCGGACGATCTATATTCATGAATCGTCCTGTTCAATTTACGATCGACTTATCAATTTCTGCTCTCGCTTTCTCTAGTTATTTTCCTGCTCATAGCGGTAGAAGTAAATATTTAAATAAAGTCACAGCGACCAAATTTTCAGTCGAACGTTTCGCTGAATAAGCGACCGAAAGCTCCCTGCATTTCAGAACACTCGAATAATTCCTCTTCCGAGTTTGTTTGTTTGTTTGTTTTCTTTTTTCACTTGTTTCCATTTCTCATGAGACAGCGTCCTAGAAATATGATCGTAGCTGTGCAAACACGTGCTCGCTTCTGCGGATACAACATCCTTCTCATGATTTATGCCGAATTAGGAAAGAGCTACGTACAGAAGCACCGACATGCTTTCTACCTCGGTTTCCGATCTTACGGGACGGAGCGGAAACGATCCGAAGTGTGATATACCGGTTACGAGCCCGGAGTACATAGGAAGATCGACTTATGGGGCGTTTCAGTTGAAATGGTAGAAAATAATAATAAAAAATAAAAATCAAATGAGTCATTTGAATTTTGATATTTTTCCGGATATATTCAGAATTATCATGCTGAATTTTCAATAAGCAAATGAGAATCACTCGACAAGAATTTTTTGCGATCCAAATTTTTCGGATGAAGAAAACTTTGCTTGCATCGAACGTTGAATTTTCGTACTCGAAAAACTCTATGGGACTAAATTGGTTTGAATATCATTAAACTGCACCGTCCAAGCTGTCTAAACTCGTCTCGATATTTCGTTGACGTCAACCCAATTGGTTTGACTCCACCAAAGTGTTTTGGTGCTTCCCCCATCACTTGTTTGAGAAATTTAAAGAAATTTGTCCCTCGAAAATATTTTGGTGTCTCAGTCCAATTGTCATTCGACGTGACAACGAAATACGGACGAAAAGCTCGAAATAATTTATTTAGAAGGTGAATATTTGACGTGCAAACGCCTCCGGTGCACTGAGAATATCGATGTGCCGGTTCTTCGGGCTCTCTTCACCCCTGTGTTCTTAAGGGCATGTATATACAGAATATATGTGTCTCGACTCATTCGATCTCGCTCGAGCCCAACTTCCGGAACATTCGGAAGTTCTCTCGGGGCAAATTTATGCCAAGACGTGATGTTATCGAAGTGCAAAGCTCTCGTGGCTGATAGCTATATGCACGAGTTTCTGTGGCAAGTGAGTGCCCACTCAATATCTCTATACGTACATCAATATAAATCGAGGCAAAGGGTGATTACACACGTAGACTGCTTTTGTGATATTCCAGAAGAGCGGAGCGAAGCCTCTTGCTCCCTGTTGAAAATTATCGGTTCGAATAGCCCCGGAACCAACGAAAATAGCCCACAAACCATAACTAATATTCCCACGTTCCTTTCAACTCGAAGAGCTCCCAAGATATTCAAAAGTCATTTCAACTTTGCTAATATTATTGCCTCGCTATTTACTCGACTTCGTGCTCATTTTCAGTACGAAAGCATGAGTGGAGGATGCAACATATCATCACATACACTCTTTTCATTATTCGTGTGGATTCCAACTTTCATCGAAAATTTGATGACTCAACGAAATCTGAGAAGGGTGAAACCGACAACGAGAGTCACTTCGAATTCCAACCCTTCGGATGCGCAAGGCTCTTTCCCATTTCCACCAGTTGAAAATTCATTTAGTGCACTCCACTCAAAAACCTTTGCTCCACACAGGAAAAACCGAATCTGTAATAAAACTGCTATGCCATCTCGTGAATAAAAATCATAAAAATTAATGCAAAAAATATTTTTCAGTGTCTCCCAAAAGATTCAACGATTCGAGCTTTCATTCAACAGAAAACCTAAAATTTAACTCCGAAAACTCAAAGCGAATGTTGCAGATTTAATAATTGAAAATGATGCAAAAGAAACACGCTCGTGACACAGTTAATAATAATTATATAAACAACAACGAAATACCTTGTTTTTTCTTCGCAAGTCCTGACGAATCCCTTCTCGAGGGGGTAGCTTATTTTACGTTTTATTCTTTATCGAGATCTCCGCAACGAAATTTTGCTCCGCGTAAGCACTGTTTTCAGTGCTTCAGACTCAGATTCCAGAATTCGTCGAAGTCCTTCTCGTCGCGGTGAAAAAATGAATCACAAACTTCCGGAGTTTTCAACACATTTTTTCTATCATTTTCCACGTTCTCGCGAATGTTTGTCCTTTTTTTAATCGAGCACTTGTCTCTTCTACGAAATTTTTCTCGTTGTCAAACGTTTCGGCCCAGCTGAAAAAAATGTTTGAAAAGTCAAATTATCTATTACTCTGTCACTATTTGGGTGGGAGGATTCCTTGGATGGAAAAAATTACTTTTGACGTTATTGCTATGAAAATAAAACTCGACAGTGAAAATTATTACTCCGCAATAATAATCTTATTTATTGAAGAATAAACGATTTATCGGCAGGTTTTCCTCATTCATACAGACACACACGCAGTGGCTGACTTCCGGGTCAGGTGTTTGGCCAGCTGGACACGATCATCGAGTCGAGCATCACCGGGAGAGTTAGAAACGAAAGGAGGGAGGGAGGGGGCAGACCGTTTCGGTTGCTTGTCTCTCCGAATCGCAAATATTTCCTATTTAGTAACACTCTGAATTGGTCACTCGTTTTTCCTGATAACAGACGTCACTGTATTAGATTTTCTCGTTAATCGACTTGCGATCGAGTGACGCTTCATTTTTTACGTCAATGCTTTAGAACGTAGATATTTTGTAGAGCTCTGATCGAAACTTTATTCTTGAACATTTAAAATTAATGCTTCATTAAAATAGTTTATCGATTGGTCGAGCCTTACAAATTCGACATCGCTCTCGTGACCTGTCAAGAGTTTTGCGTCCTATTTTCAACGAGGTCAGAGGATCTCGAAGGAAAAATTGTTTCTGAGAGACCTGCTTCTCTGAGAGGAACAAACGTGAGAATTTCGAGTCAAAGATATCATTCTTGGCAATGGAAATTTCTCCAAAACTGTCGATGGCGAGGGGCATTCACCTCGCACGTGTGTATATAGATATATGCACAGAATGTGTGTATCGTGAATGTGCGGCGTAGCGATGCGAGAAAAAGACGAAAACCGATCTCGTGGAGTAACTCGACGTAAATTCGTTCGAGATTTGTAGCTCCTGGTTGTGAAACACGCAAGAGGATTACGACGATTGGTGATTTTGAAAAAAATTATGTCAAACGATCGACTATCGCTGTGACGAAACGTCATAACAATGAAAAGAGTTATTTGAGAGATTGAGTGAAACGGGCTTACAATCGACCTGTCAAAACCGAGCTGTCAAAACCGAGCTGTCAAAACCAGCGATTTTGACAGCTCGTTCAAGTACCAGTGTTCTTCAGAAGATTTTGTCCCAAATTTCGGTTGCTGTCACTAAAAGGGGCTTCAAGATCGTGCAGAGGGTGCAAAAAACAAGGATAATCCGAGGCGAAGAGCACGAATCGAGGCTAACGATCGATTAGGCCATTTTTCGATGGGAAAAAAAAATTTCCAACCGCGCAAAACGTTATCAAATGTCAAATAAAGATCGATAAGGTTGATCCGAGTGGAAAACAATGAGAAAATAACTCTTGACAGAAAAAAACTATCAGTGCGGTTATTTTCGTAGTTACACGTGAGCGGAGCTCGTATATGTGCGTTAACGTATATATATCCACGTGAATGTGTGTGATAATACAGCTATCGGCAAGGAAAGTTGGTGAGCACACACGATCTCGAAAGATGTATGGTCGTGTTGTGTTTACACTCGTGCCAAGCGTGATTCTTCCCGTCGTTGCAAAGCTCACTTGCCATACTCCTTAATACACATGTATAGAGAAACACACAAATGTAGGAGAACATGTGTGTCATATATGTGCGAAAATGTACGTACGTGCATAAACACGATTATACATATGTAGGAGCGTTGCTAAACGCACTTCCGACACGAGTTTTTTTTTTCTGTCACTGTGTGCTTGGCCGATCGTCTCTGTCCGTTATAACCGAATATATATGCAACGCACACTCACTCACACACATATATACTGAGAGAGAGAGAGAGAGACAAACCTACGCTAATCAGAAGAGGGACACGATCGAGCGAAATGTTCAATGCGACGAAAAGTGTACCGAAGTAATTTGACAATTGCTCTATCGTCAATGATCCACCGTTCCAATTCTAAAACGTCGAGGTGATTTAAACTTCTCCTATTTCATATTTTTATATTCCACATTGCCTCCCCGAGATTAACGTTTCACGATGAACCGTCGCGAAATAAAAGAGGTTACTTCCGGCTTACTCGCTTTCTCAGTTTTCTTAACCCTTTGGCTAAGAAATGACGAAGAATCGTGGAGGAGGAGGACGGGTCCCCGCCCAACACACCTTCGACCCTTCGATCGACTGCGAGACACCGCAGTCCCTTCGTAAAAAATTCTAGTTTTTATGCTCACTGTGGCAAAAAAGAACTCTCAATAGGAGAATCTCTGTTTCTTTAACTGGGATGATATTTGGATTGAGATTTTCGAAACAATGTCAGGTTGACGATGGGAAAATGGTTTGATTTTTACTGCTTTACTGACGTCAATTTTCTCCTATCGTTCAATCGTCATACGCTCTTTTTATGCTTAACTTTTCGCTTAAGCTCTAGGAATTTTTCTATCTTCTGCCTCTCTCTCTCTCTCTCTCTCATACACACACACTTTCGTCGTTGCGTTTCTTCAGCCCGGGGACACTTCTCGTATAGAAAATGCCCTCCTCTTCCTCCTCCTTCACCGAGGAGCACTCTTCCCCTCCGCTGCCTGTCTCTGTGTTCCGCCCAACCGCAAAACGTACACACACACAACTATACTAAACACAGGCACACTCACACTTTCTCTATTAAACCGCAAAAACACCTCGTACACGTAATTTAACTTTTTTTCTTCCGTTCCGTGTTTCCTTTACCGTTGCGGATTAAAACTTCGTGATTTCCTCACGCACATACTCCTGCCGTTTTACGGTTACATCGAGAATGACACGAGTTCGAGTCTCTCTTTATTTCTCCGTTAATCGTGCCTATATTTATTTATTTATTTATCCGATCTCGCGAAGACGCGCACCGGATTAGATAAGAGGAAGTGAGGCGGGGAACACACACGCACGCATGTATAACAACACTACCGCCCGAGCGACGCTTGCCCCCGGAGAGCACCGCAGACAACGACTCTCTCTCATCGACTCACCGCACGAACACCGATGACATGGGACATCTGGGATTTTTCGATCGTCTGTCCCAAACGATCGAAATTAAAAATATGAGGAGAATACACTTTTCGAGAGAGACGTTCTTATCGCTAGCGCCTCTCGTAGCCGTTTTTCGCACTTTTCTTTGTCTCGAGAGCTTGCGCTCCCGTGGTCATATTTGGTACTCCGAACGACTGTTTCCAATTCGCGTCGGTAATATATAAATGATGAAAAACTAATTTTTTCTCGAACAAATATATTGATTCTTTTTTTATAAAAAATATTCGGTAATGTTTGAAACGCGCCAAATAATCATAGCGAAAAAATTGCTTGATGTTTCTATCCCCTGAGATCATTCGAAAAGTTTAATTGTTTCAGCGACTCTTCATGACATTTGAAAAACAAAAAAGCTTGTAATAAGAAGTTAATTATAAAAAAATGTATGACAATTCTTTGATAGTGCGTTCCGATGTTTCCAAAATTCTACACATATAACAAAAATCAGTGTTTGCGTATATTATTGAAAAAATGGTTTTGGAATCTGGCCGTGTGTTATATAAAACACACTCGAAGAATCACCAAAGCTACGCAGCCAAAACATTGAAAAACCGATAAAATTTTCATTTTGTAGAGTTTATTCAAATCATTATTATTCCCGCTTAATCAGCCCATATAATTGATAAATTTAAAAATTTTAGTAGAAAAAATAGAAATCAAGTCACTGCAAGGCCAGGGTTTAAAATGAAAGAACTTCATAAAAAAATACAGTCTAAGTATTGCATGAAACTATGAAATAAAGCTTTATTATTAAATATAACAGTAATTTGACGCGTGTTTTATTTTTCTTGTTAATTCACAATTGCTTTATACATTCGATTCGAAGTTATACAAACAGAAAATGACGGATGATCAATCGGATGGACAAAAAACACCTTACTACACTGTTTTTATAACGACGTACAATGCATATTTTTTATTGCGAGGTTCGTAAAGTTAACCAGACTTTTCGACGCATTTGAATGGCGGGGGAACTCTACAATACTTGAGTGACTTTGAATTTATCTCATTAATTTGCACCGTATAAGGACAAAAATATGTTTTCTATTCATAATGATCGTGCATATATAATTGTAATTGAACGTTGCATTGTCAGTTAATGCATCTTCGAGTTCAATCATTTCACTCGATGATAAGTCAAACGAAATAATAGCTCCAAAATGAGGATTCTTGGGTATCGTCTTCTTTACAATTCTAACCTCAAATCTTCAACGTTCTTATCGTTCTCTGTTTCTGAAGATATTCTTCATGAAATTTATATTGAACATTAAATTATTCTCGTTTAACAAAATTAACTCCACAACAAAACGAAGATGAAAAAAACGAAACAGATTCGCAGGTTCTACTTATTTTAATTGCTTGTATGCACATACAAAAATTTTCCAAATATTTTTAAAATTTCAACATTAAATCTTCAACATGCAAATTACCAACTTTTGTTAAAGTGATTGTTTGAAATGAGAAATTAGTTACTTTTATTTGTGCTAACCAGAATCAACAAGAAACCTTAACTATTCACAAATTGCAGGAAAAATAAACTCAACGTTGTTACTTCTTCATTTAATTATTGCCTCCGAAGCAGAAATTTTCTATATATTCTTAGAATTGAAATAGTAATCCTGGACTATTTAAATACTCCATGGCAAAAGCAGTCATTCTGATTTTACAAAACCACAGTCTGTGCAAAGAAAAGCACATTGGACAACTTCAAAAATCCAACTCTCAAAGTCATTACTTCGACTTGGTGACAGATGGATGATTTTTTTTTGCTAGTTACCAGAATGCTACATATAAATGGAACAGAAAATATACTGTTGTGAGAAGAATTAATCTTATATGAGAAAAATTGTTCTTACGTAGTAGTGACTTACAAATAAACAAACGATTAATGACTTCATCGCTGGAGTATAATTTGAGTTTAATAATCGTAAAATATGGTTTCGCGAACACTTTTTGGATAATTACCCCAGCATTTTTTGTGTTAATCTCAGAAATATTGTGACAAAAACAAAGAGAACAGAACAGGGCTGAAAAGGTTGAAATGCGTTGATACAAATGTACAAATACTCGATAATTGAAAGTTGTATTTACAAAAATGAGGGAGAACCATCATTCATTTCTTTTACTGTTGCGGTGATTTGCACTGTTTGCAATTTTCCATTTTCTCATTGAATTCTTCGATCTGCAACGTCATCTCAAAGAAACTGTAACGATCGTGAATGTTTCTTGTTGCTGTGCGCAAAATTTCTTGAGGACTCGAGCCCGGAGCTGTAACGATTGGTAGAAAAAGCACATTATTTCCATCTACAAATATTCTCTGGGCAAACGTTCATTTGCATTTGATCAAGGTTAATTCAATACAACTACGGATAATTATGCAAATGGAGAAAAAAATAAATGTAGTAGAGAAACGTGCTGAATTATGCTCAGGCATAAAATCTCTACTGATTTGTAGTTTCGCATGAAGTATTCAAACTGCAGGAAACTACAGAGAATTGTGCTCTCAAGTTTTCGTGGTGAAAACGATTATTCGTAGACGAATCGAAGAGCAAATATTTCAAAAATTCACATTAAAATACTCACTTATAACTAAATGGGCCGAAAGTGCAGTCTTGTCGAGGGAAAGAGCCCACATTCGCAAATTGTGAACCTTTACAACACCAGGAATTTGCATGAAGGTAGTTTCTACCTCAGAATATTCGAAACCTTTTGGAGTTCCTTCCATAAGAACGTTCATAACGTCTTTTATTATTGTGATTGTCGTGAAGAGCACGAGGATCGAAAAGAGGAACGTACAAATCGGATCTACGAGTCTCCAGCTCGGCTGTAAACAAATAAATTAATAATAAATACACAAACTTGAAAAAAAAAGTCATGAATGTCAAATTAGATGAATGAATAAAATCAACAGACAGTAAAGCGCGTAAACAAATTTATATTTTACATAAAAAGGATCTTAGAATTTCACGATTTTCAACTTCAATTTGAACACGTAAAAATACACTCGTCGAAGCTAACAAAATCCAAAAAATCAACTCGATTATTTCGCTTCAGAATATTTCTATTTCTATTCGAGACAATTTCATGGATTTACTTTTAAACTGCTTCATCAGTATGAGACGACCGAGATAACTATTGATGAATATTGTTAAATCACGTAATTTGAATATTGAATTGATTATCTTTGAGGAAGATTAATGATCGTTATAGAAATGAAATGATTAGCAGGCACTTTTTTATCTTCACCTGGAAATAAATAATTAATGCAGCAACAAAGACGCCGGTGCTCTGAATGAAATCACCAAGAACGTGAATGTACGCTGCTCTGACATTGATATTAGTTTTTTCGTCTTTTCCATGAGCCTCGGAAGCCTTGCCATGACTGTGACTGTGGCCGTGTCCACCGCCGTGACTGTGGCCATGTTGATGAAGGGTCAATCCCATGCTGCAGACAAATCATCGATTCAAAAATCATTTATCTCGTGACTGGACCATTTTCAAAAATTCAAATTCCATTTTCTTCACAATTCAAAGCTCAATGCCCGGAAATTATTTTTGCTGAGAGATTAAAAAAAAAAATTCTTTCAGGTCCACTGACATGAGATTTACCGCAACACCGACCGCCGACGTGATCAACATGATGCCTGCATCGAGATCAAAGTTTTCGTGAATTACACGCTCCACTGCGAGATACAACAGGATTCCTGTGACCACCCAAATTAAGAGGACTGACGTAAGAGCACCGATCACCTGCAAGAAAACATAATTTTCATCATTTTCTTTCCGGAGTTATCTCAGGGTGCAAAAATACAGAAATTTCTTAGAGTAAATTGAAGCAAGTTCAATCAACAATTGTTCATAGAAGTTTTTATAAAATTTAGTATTCAATTGGAGCAGTTGAGTGGATAATCACTTATCTCGTCTTCTCAATGTAAATGATCAATTATGAAGAACTTTTAATAGCTGATAAGCATACAATATTCTGAAAACTTATGTGAAGAGAAAATCTCATATTTGCGTAATTTTTTTATTTTCAATTTCTCAATTTTTAATAGCATCGAATTCAATGAGTATGCGCTACGGAAAAAAATAGAAATCTAATAAAACTGAATTTTGGCAGTCGCTATCGATTGTTCGTCATTGATTTGAGGATTCGTCTAAAAAAAATGTTCTTTTTTTTCAGTCAGAATTCACGCGGCGTTTAAGTTTCTCAGCGCGTTAATCTTGTTTGCACTGTTTAGTGCATGAGAGTAAAATTCAGTGAAAATTCGAGGACTCGTTCTGGGAAGCGTTCGTTATCAATGCTGTCGATGGAAAGAATTGTTTTTTTCATGCGCTTCGTCCAAGTTTGAAGAATTGCGTGACTCATTACCTCGGCTCGGTACCAACCAAAGGGCATTTTCCTCGTCGCCGGCCTCGCAGACACCCATATCGAGAACAATGAGATGAGAAACGACGCAAAATCGGTGAGCAAGTGAGCAGCGTCTGTCGCTATTGCCAAACTGTTGGACAAAACACCACCTACGCAGAGAACGACATTTCAGGCTTTGCGTTTATAATTGAAAAAATGTTTCGTGTTTCGATCTCGTCGAAGGTGAATTTCATCCAAATTTACCAATTATTTCTGCTATCATGAAAATGACACACAGAACACAGGCGATGATGAGCTTCTTTCGTGCTTTTTTGTCGATCGCCTCGTCTCGATCCCTGTGACAATGATCCTCGACTGAAAGAACATCAGAGTCAAGAAAATTTCATGAAAAATTTGACATTCGAAGTGAAATATTCAACCAAATATTCCATTTCAATTTTTCATTCATTCGATTTCGATATTAAAATGTGTCTTTAATTTTCCGATGGTGTGTTTTAGGGATGCAAGAGCTCAGACTCACAGTGACTGGGACTTTTTTCATAGTCCGAAGGCATCTCGTCGCTGCCGAGGCCTTTAACGACGGTGCAACATCCTGACAATTTTCCATGAACGCAGAAAATGACCCTTTTCGAGGAGTTGTCAGAATCCTGATGTTCGTTGTTGTTCGGTGGGATGCTGGTGCCGTATCCAAAGACGGATTCATCCTTCAACCTGAGAACGATGCGGAAAGAGATAAAAAGAGTTCGAAAATACAGTGAACGGAAAAAAAATGCTTGCAGTGATTGAGAAGTTCGAGTTTTATCAATTCTTTCGTTATTTTCAAGGCGGATAAAAAAAAACTCAAGCCGTTCGTTACTTCATTGGACTGGCATTGGAATGAAATCGAAAGAAGTGTGTAATCGCTCCTCGGAAAACGAACGGTGAAAAAGTTGCTTTCGAAGCGCGCGTCTTCGCGAGGCGGAAAGCACAATGGAAGTGCATCAAAATCGCCAATTGTTTTCTCTTTCTTGTTTCAATACGAACGACTCTGAATGTTTGAGGCGAAGAAAAAAAGTTGACAATAACGAGATTATGAGAATCGCGTATATTCGCGTACATGAATTATTCAATTCCATCAGTCTACATTGCGACGTCGAGAATACGCGACACTCGCAATATTTATTGTAATATTAGCATTCGTAGTAATCCAGGATGATATCTTATTGAGAAACTCCGGAAGAACGTGAACCGAGTTCATTTGAATTCTACCGTTCGAAGATTGATGAATGCGTTTCATAACGACCAACGAGAGTTGAGCATCATTTTGTATTATTTTCGAATACAAATTCCACATTGCATGTGAATAACTTGAGCTTTTTTTAAGAACGAACATTCCGATTGATGTTCAAAGGATTGATCCTCATTTTCGCTCAAATTTCAATAATCTTAGCTTCGTAGATCGTCGAATGCTAATTCGAATTGTGTAGAATTTTCGTTATTTATTGTTCAATAACCGGATCGATTGCTTAACTATTGATTGGTTTTTTTGTTCTTCATTTTTTATGTTCTCATTTTGGTTGCTAGTCAGAAATTTTCATCCGGAAATTCAATGAAAAATAAGGAATTTTCCTCATTCGTATTTCAACCTCGTTCATCTTCGTTTACAATATGATTATTGAATAATAGCTCGAAATTCCGAAATTACAAAATTAATCGAGTATACAATTTTATGATTTTGCATGGCGAGTCGCTAGCACAATTTATTGACGAGCGTGATTCCGATTGCTTATCAAGATGATACTATTATTTCCTGTTCTACAGCACTGTCATTTATCTTTTGAGCGAATCGCGCGCAAAATAAGACTCGATTCTATCTCGAGCACAAAGTCGTTAAGTGAGCGCAGTATTTCTAGCAATGTTTGCTCTTTCCACGACGATGATCGGTGGAAAAATCGATCCCCGAGTGATGTTTGCCTCGAATAATTAAAAACTGATGAGTAGCGAACGAAAAAAATGGGACGGTGCGCACGAACTCGATGAGAAGATTCGAATCAGGGAAAAAAATCGAATGTTGGCCAAACCATAAAACGCAAGTTACAATCGATAAGAAACGATTGTCAAATTTATTACAAAAACATCAAATACACCACGAAATTTGGATGATTCACTGAAAAACCTTTGTCAAATATGTTCTTTACAATATTTACTCCAAAAACTTATACACACACTCACACGTGTCCACTGAACTGTTCAGAGTGAAATAAATCCAGAGTTTGTAAAGCTCTGATAAGTCATTGATCGATTGACACCAAGAATATCGAATTGTGCACAAAACTTGAAAAAAAAAAGAAGAAAAAGAAAAAAATGATACGGATGAAAGAAAAAACATTCGAATGTCATACAAAGCTCCAATAAAAAATGATTGAGAGCCGGACCGAATGATTGAGCACGAAATTTTTCAGAAAAGTGTCAAGTAGTGCTTCACAAAACTTTGGTGTGTCCATAAACGATATTTACGAAATTCATATTCTCCAATGTTCACAGTAGAAAATACAGATTTACGTGTTTTTCTGCATAATTGTAAATGAAACTAACCGCAAATTGTTAGAGCACCGATAAGATACTCATTGTGCTTTCTTTCCCTGACAAAGAATTAATGAATCGATAACGCATGGAATGAACCACATGAGGAAAAACGAAGAATAGAGAACCGTCAAATCGAATGGCAAATAAAACTCACTCCATTTTGTTTTTTCAGAAGCAACAATCGATCGAAGAAGACCGCAAAAGTTTGTGTTTGGTGGACAAACGCTCGGTCGATCGAGACCGCTGAAACTCGAGTCTCTATCGACACTAACGATTCTACAAAGTGTGGCTCCGACATACACACGCACACAGTCAGGAGCCGGAGGAACACGACGCTGCAAGGGGCACTCGATTCACAAGAGACAGAAACTGAAGTGACTTAGACGGTGGATAACTCGATACTGAATAGTCTAATCATCAAAGAAGGGATAAATTCTTCGGCTGTATATATATATTTGCTCGATATATTAAGGAGGGATCGATATTGCCACTGTATCGAGCACTGCGTTTGTTTCTATATGTCATAAATATTCTCGAGTCACGTAACTTCCGTTCCATATAATTTTTTGTCCTGCGGTTTATAAAACGCGGAAATGCTTGTCCTGTTTTTAAACTTCATTACCAAAAGGTTAGCAAAAATCTCGATAATTCGGTGGCACCGAGTGTGCAGTGAGCTGATAAAGTGGTTGATTTCATTTCTTTTCGATCAACGAATTGTGTGGCGAATGAAATTCGTTGGCTCAACGAAAATTTTCTTGTTTATCGGCTTCGTCATTTTTGACGACCACAAAAATATCGTTGAATCAACGAATTTTAGTTTTTTCTTAACGCTCCCTTTTACCGTTGGGCAAAGCCCAGAATATTTGCTTTTCGAAACACGATTTCATGCTGCGTTATAATCGAAAAATTCAATCGAAAGTTTCTTCAACGAATTAATATTCTCGGGCAGTGATGCAAAATTCTTTTGAATATTTGTGGGGCTAAACAGTAGTTTTGCACGAAATTTGTCGTGTTTGATATCGAGATTCTCTTCCGGAGTGTGAAGAATTTCTTGGATAATTGGCGGCTGAACGAACGAAATTGCGAGTTAAAAAATGGCGTTGAAAGTTTTTAGAGGCTTGTGAATAATGTGAAAAGTCTTCTGGATGCCGATTTTTAAACGATAACACGTCGAAGAAGGCAAAAACAGTTTTTCTCAATTATTTTTATTTTGCCTTCAAAGGCTCCTTTAATTACGATATTTAACCATGAAAAGAGGAGGAGAATTGGAGGCCAGCGGTAATGAACGCGCGAGAATTGTTCTCCGGGATTGACGAGGAAGGCGATAGGAAATTAATAGGTCGAAAAAAGCTTGTCAAAGAATAGAACGAAAAAGAACGACGATTATGTTATTTCGATGCACGAACCGATTTAATTTCGCGCGATTATTTATGCGCCACTGCGCGCAGCGAGAGTGAATTTAATGAATTTCTGATAAGAACCGATCGCTTATTTCGCTCAGTTTTATAATTAACGAAAGGAGCAAACGGAACGATACATTTTTCTCGCTTTTGCTATGACCGATCGAAACTCATCGAGGTCCTTAAGAGTACACGAGATAACGGTAATAACCGAGACGATGATCTTGCGCCCGCTGGCCTTGATCCGTCGGTCTCTCTTATCCCCCCACCGCCCCACCCGCCTTCTTCATTTGCTTTCTTTTTCTTTATCAATAAAATCCCGTTGATTCGATGTCGTCGCAAATCGAGGATGATCGAACATTGCACTCGACGATTTGCCACCAATAACGCTCCCTGCGTACACCGAGAATTGTTTTCTCGATTTACACTACGAATCGTGAGGATTTGAAAAAACGAGAAAATCGATAATTTCGTGTGAAATCGAGCAAACAAGTTTTCGGAACTCTCGATCGAGTCGACCAATGAATAATGAAGCAAACGACGAAGAGGGCGAGCTCTCGCTGTCGTTAAGAAAACGTTTCGATAAACGTCAATGAAAAATTAGCATCAGATAAAAAAAAAAAAAGAAAAAAAATAAGAAAACGTGTAATTGAGTAAAATTGGCTACCAACGCGTTAGCAAAGGTCTCCTTTCTCATTTTTCCGAAATTCTGTTGGCTGAAGAGTTCGTTAAAGTTGCGTGGACTTGGCACGGTCGAGGTCATCGGTCCGCGACGAATCGGCGAGCCCTCAAGGACGAGCCTGGTATAGTTCGATGCCATGCTCAAATATTTAAGGCATCCAACGTCCTTTCGTGATAGTTTTAGTCGCGAGCCAGATCTAATTTGAGTCTATATCTATGTCGATTCGCGGTCCATAACGAGAAGCAGAACGAGATCGCGACTCATCGAGGAATCCGGAAAAACTGGTCCGCGCCCCGCGGATCCGTACCGACCGATCTCCAATCTTTGAGCGGAGAGAGATGGACAGAGCGAGGAAGAGAGAGAGTGAGATTCGCCTTTCTCGGTCCCTCACTTTGTCTCCCTCAAAACAACTCCTCTCGAATCACCGGATACGTTCTCCCGGACGTTCGCTCATTTTATTGTTCTTCATTCCACTGTTGCCGTTGTCGTTGTATGATTCCTTATCACTGGAACAACGTCGGTGCACTTGGAGCGTTTCCTCCTCTGATAAAACTCCATCGAGCCTATTTTCTGTCATCGACGACCTTGGAAGATTCGCGAATGAGAAAACTCCGAGATTTTTTCCAACTCGCCATAAATTTTCGCATTTTATTTCAGCACCGAAAGACGAAAATCCTCTTTCGTTGAGTGATCGTTGGGGTGAGTTATGCAAATTGGCAAACCGTCGTCGGTATACGAATCCTTGTAAAGTTCGTAATTAAAACGAGCCCGATGACGGTCGGGTCTTCATTCAACGTTTAACAAAACTACGCATCGAATGTCTTCCTTGGAAAACTTCATTTTTTTATTTTTATGTGCTATCCGGTTTCGCTTCGACAAGCCCATTAAATTGTTATTATCGAAACTGGTTTTCCATCAGAGAAACAGAAGAGGAGTAACGAAATAACGTTTCAATCGGTTCAAATGTTACGTCACAATTTTCGCCCGTATTAAGCGGGGGTCCAGCTTTAGAAAGTCAAAAAAATCGATTATTGTCTTCGGGAATGTTTTTAGGATAGAAGGAAATAACTCAGCATACCGAACTTTGAGCTATAGCTTCAAAGATATTTCAAGAGGAGAAGAACATTTTTTTAATGCGAGAAATACTAATTTGTACATGGTTTATGCACCATGTCTGACTGTCGAAGTTTCTCAGCTGCGCGTACGATATGTGGGGACCGTAATAATTGTCTGGAAAAAAAATTCCAAATCGCGAAATATTATACTTACGGTACGTTGAAGTGAGATTCTTCTTCTTGAAAAACGTTTGTTTTTTTCAAACTCGTTGAAAATACAGAATTTACCAATTTTTTCGGGTTTTTAGAGGTTCGTGTGAAAAGAAAATATATGAAAATGAAAAAAAAATGTGGAATTTTCGTTGCAGACAATAATTATGATCTCCAAATTGTACGTGGCTGAGAAACAACGGACTTTTTGACTTTCTGAAGCAGGACGCCCCCTTAATGGATGGGTGAGTGATGACAAATTGGCCACAATCGAGTATCCCACGGTTCTGATTATTCGGCGTGTCAACAAAGAGCCTGAATCGTTTCTTTCTGGTTCACAGACAAGTCGAACGATAAAAGAAAAGGAAGAAATGATTTTTTCGATTTTCAATGTCTTCAACGTCTTATCGTGAGAGTAATAAATTACACGCGAATAATTGGAGCTCGAGCACGGTCCTCGTGGTATTACATCTTTCGTGACGTACCCGCGCGAGTATATCTGCAATGGCGAAGTTGCTTCGCGATAACTGCGGAAGGCAACGTCTGTTGCACTTTTCCTTATCAGCATACGCAGTCCGCGAGTTTCTCTCGGTCTTCTCACAATGCACGAGTTCCGTTCTCGATCGTGCACCAATTCGCATAATGCGACTGGACAACGAGCCCGAAAGTTAGTCTTTTTAATTGCGTACAGAATAATGACCACGAGGACGAATCTTGCTCTGGTTTGTTAACGAAGAGAGTAAATCCATTTATTCCATTTTCATTCGTTGAAAGCTTCGTTTGAAATTACCCAGAAGTGGTGACGGAAGGACGAATTGTTGCTGATCGCAATCTAAAAGGTTCGGGAAAGTTGGCAAATCTTTTTTGCGCTATGGAAATGTTTCTGCTTATTTGAAACGAGGACAAGCGAGGAGGTATACCGAACCTCGAGAACGCTCTCGAAAAGACAGAAAGAAAACGAGAGAGTGCGACGACGCGAGGAAAGAAGAAATTCTTGATCGATGCCTCGTGAGATCGCGACCAAAGAATTTGTTCTTCATTTCAATGAAATTCGAATCCGTAACGGACCGGAGGACGTTTGTATGCGTGAATAAAAATGAGTTTTTTTAAAAAGTGCAATCACATTTGTAGTTTGAAAATTTTTATCCAAAAGGCTGCTTATTGGACGAAAATAAAAAGAAAAAAATGTTTTTTTCTACAATCATTGAATGGATGGTAAAATATTCTGCTCGATGCTGGCCGAACGACAGTTAAAATTTTTCTTTTCTCAGCAGCAGCAGCATAATTCGGAGTCCATTAGAACGAGCACGAATCGGGTATTTATTGGCAGGAAACCGCAGTGTGGCTGCTCAAAAAATAGACGTCAAATTGACCGATCAGTTTTGCACGAAGAATTGGAGCAGCTCCGATTAATTTAAGGTCGATCAACATCGTTTTTTCGCGAAAGAAACCGGGCCGAGGCCACCGTCGCGGTTATGCAACGAAAAAATCTTGCAATTCGACTCGCAACAGTCTCATAATAAATTTCGTTTAACTCGAGTTAAAATATCCGGGAAAAAAGTAGTTTCATTGGCGCTTGAACTTCCGGAGCGGAGGTCACTTCGGACTCTGTTAATTGAGTAACGAACGAACATTGATCTTGCCCTCCAAACGGAAATTGCCGGCTGAACTCTTCTCCTCGTCTAGATCTGTACAAATACGTGGGCAAATACAATAAAACACGCATGTTCACACGTTATCTGTCCGCGCACCGTTGCACACGGTACCTCTCGAAGGCTAACGATTTGATCGCGATTTACCGTCAATCAATCATCTGAGTCACTCGATCACGACGAGTCACACACAGCAAAATCGCTATTTGCTTTATTCCAAAATTCGATAAATATTCTGAAAGCCGATAACAATAATCGTTTTTTCTGGCATAAAAAACGTGCTCGATTTTTGTCTATGAACCATTCTGCCGGAGCTCTGACCACATTTTTTTCTTGTACTTTTTCATCCTTCCCATTTTACGTGACACTCGCGAATGGTCAGGAAAAAGTTCACCGCAAAAAGTAAATCGAAAGAAAAAAAAAACGCGCAACTTTTAATTCGCATTAATTTCTTTGGCCAATTAAGCAAGCGAAATGGATTCGAACTGAAAACAAAGCTCAAAGAATCGGATCGAATTTCAGAACTTTTTTATTCCCCGGGATTTCACATTTCTAGCTACTTGCATTCATTAAAAACTCCGCGAAAGAACCGGATACTTGGCACGCTACTAATGTCGCTTCGTGGTGAGGTAAAAAAACGAGAAACAACGGTGAAAATAGCGGAAGCTCGATTTGAATGATTCCATAACTAGACCTTTTCCCTTTCCCGTGTTAAGGGGGCGTCCTGCTTTAGAAAGTCAAAAAATCGATTGTTTTCGGGAATGTTTTTGGATAGACGGAAATAACTCGGCACAGCGAGCTTTTCGGTACAGTTTCAAGGATATTTAAAAAGTATAAAAACGTTTTTTTAATGCAAGAAATACTAATTTGTACGTGGTTTATGCGCAAAGTCTCCTCATTGTCGAAGCTTCTCCAAATTTTTTTTCCATTTTCGTATATTTTATTTCCACATGAATCTATAAAAACCCGAAAAAATTGGGAAATTCTATATTTTAGAGTACGTTGAACTGATATTCTTCTTCTTTAGAAGCGTTTTTTTTTTCAAACTCGCTAAAAATATAAAATGTCGAAATTTTTTCGAGTTTTAACAGGTTCGTGTGAAAAGTAAATGTATGAAAATGGAAAAAAAATGTGGAATTTTCGTTGCAGACAATAATTACGATCTCCGCATTGTACGCAGCTTAAAAATTTTTTGTTTTTTCACTTTCTAAAGCAGGAGCCACTTTCTAAAACACGGTCGATCTTAATGAATGCGAATGTGACAATTGACGTGAGAGGGATGACACGTGGAGAAAAAAAAGCAAACTCACAGATTGATCTTCTCGTCATCCATCATCATGGCAATGAACGATATTAGTGATGCAAATTGAGAGGCTAAGAGGGAAAAATAAATGGCGAAACTAATCGGATTGTTAGTTAATTATTCCACTGAAATTATTCCACTGAAATTGAGAACGATGCTCAGGCCCATCGAGAACGTACTTCGGGGACAAGATGTGCTTGTAGGCAAGACGTTTGAGAACTGTCTCAGCGATGTAACTGGTTAAATAAACAAAAAGTGAGGACTACGTAGCACGTCTGAACGGCCAATCCGTCGTTTGACCAGATAGCTCAAGTCTTGGACTCTCTCACACACAATGAATGAAAATGGAAAGAGAGAAAGAGGGAAAAATATGAGATATGAACTCGAAGCAGATCTCACGCTTTTCTGGCCACTTCTCCTCCTCCCTCCCTCGATCCTCCCATCGAGAAAACCTGCACACGACTCTCTAGACACGAGCTCCGATGATAAACAGTGTAGTAAATACGCTCTTCTGTAATACAATCTACAAATAATGCTTGCCACTTCGTGTTGATAAAATTCTGGTAATCGCTTCGATTACACATTCTTGGCGATGTTGAGCTCGGAACCAAAGTCGACGATTCCTTAGGGACGTGGTCGAAAGGGAAGACACTTTTCACAGAAAGAGAAGTACAATTTTTGTAGTCGAAAGGGCAAAAATGGGGGTAGATTTTTGAGGAGTTAAAATCCAGAGTCGTCGCTCCTGACGAGCGGGGAAAAGGTTCGATCGAATGTTTTTTTTTCTGGGCCGTACAAACTTCGGCTTATTTTCGATAAGGCTCGAAAAATTTGTTTACTCAGAGACGAGTCTGGCGCAGCCTCGGAGATGGTCGAACATTTTTCAGGTTTTTTTCTGGGAAAGAAATTGAATTTCGAGACATTTTCTGATATTTTTAGTCACTCGGTCACTGGCAAATTCAGTCCGAACGCGATCGTCTTCAAGATTCCTGAAGTCTCAAATTTACTCAGGATTTTCATCATAAACGTGCCTTATGAAGGCTTTTTGACGAAGCTCGTGAGCTTTTTTATCGGTCACGGGATTTGGGAAACGTCCGAACGTGAGCCCTAGTAATTGGGTCAAGAACAATTTCAATTTATTGAGTAAAAAAAGAAGAAATAACGAAAAATGAATTTTAAGTTATGGAAAAACGTAAGAATTGGCGTGTATTCGCTCGGATACGAAGCATTTGAGTGTAAAAAAGTCTGAAATCGTTCGCATGCGTTCACGTTCGAAAAGTCGATTCCAATGTGCGGTCCCTAGAGCCAAAATGATTCAGAAGCAAAGCATTTCCGACCGAGATGTCCTCAGACCGGAGACAAATTTCTAAAAAGTCCTTGTACCTATTCGATTGATAAATTTCACGATGAGTAAACTCAAGAAAAAGTGGGCGTCTCAATTCTCTACTTTGAGATTTGTTTCGCCTCGCGAAAATTGCCCAACACCATATCCACGACGAATCGTAATGAAAGTCACGAACGAGTTGCCAGAAGACGTTGCTCAAATTAAGTAAACAACCTTGATTACATAGAAATGTGTTAAGGTCGGAGATGCGACGTTTTAACAATATGTGTAGCACATGTAAGACAGGAAACCGTAGTGTAAGAATGCTCGTTTGAATTATGCAAGGCAGCAATGATAGATAGCAATCGAGGATCCGAGAACGTCCGGTTCTATTGCAACTTCAATTCAACTTCAATTTCAATTTCAAAGGAGTATTTCCACAAATTTATTTCTGAAAGTGATGACATTGTCATAACGTAATTTCAAGGAACACTCGTTCTTGGAATCAGCCTCAAAATCGAATTTTTCGGAACAGAATATTGCGAAGAGGTTCCATCGACGTGTAGCTCGAATCAGTTACTCGGCAGTTGATTCAATCTCGTCAAAACATCGCAACTAAATTTTCATTTTCAAATTTCCACAAAGATTTTTCAAAGAATATTGCAATTTTGTTGTTTCACGTACTTGTCACTCGTACATTTTCCTTTCCAGCGATCGATTTCCATTTTTCAAACGCAACTCCTCCAAATAGACGTGCACAAATATGTTTAGGGAGTATACGAAGAAGAAAAAGTATGCTCCACTAGAAAAACGTGCTTGACGCCTCGCTCGTATACTCACTCTGACCCATGCTTGAAGCGAAAAAACAATGCATCAGTAATAATAATGCCCCCATCACTGTTGTGATGGAGCACAATCTTACGGATATTTCACTTTTCGATCGTGTTTGCGCCATTGTTGCCAAGTCAACTATCTCTTCGTGCACTCCAAGGAATACATTTTCGCTTCAGAATAATTATTAATACAAAAAAAAACATTTTTTCGTCTAAAAAATAAAAAATATTCAATCTAAGAATCTCTTGGGATATTTAATTAAAGTAGATCATGCCCGTAAAATGGTATTTTATGGGTGTCTAAATTGGGTCGATTTCTACTTCCTAATTAAAAATATTATCACTCTAAATCAATGTTAGAGTTGTTAATTCAAAATTGTAAATACACTTTTTCAACTTATTTTCGAGCGAATGAAATGACAAGCCTTAATTTAATTAATTCGTCAATGGCGAAAATACTATAGTTTTTTATGTAAAAAATCGCAGAAAGTGCAATGGGAAAAACGAAAAAGGGTCAAGAAAAAAGTATTGATCGAAGCCTATGACAGGAGAATGGGCCAAGCCAAGAAGAAACGAAATGCCGAAATAAGCAAATGTGAGGTTACGAGTGCTCATCTACCAATTTCGTTAAATCTTTAACGTAACATATTTTTATTGTACTAGTAAGACAATCTTCTCGAATTTTTTCCCAGACCTTCGTTATATAATTCATTGTTATCGTGTACATTTTTCATAAACTTCGTAAGAAGCATTCATTCATTGCATGGAAAGATCCCTATAACCCTGTGTTATTTTTCTTCATATTTAAAAGCGTTTGTCACAAGAACCGATAAGACGAACCCTTTAAAATTTGATACGCATGTCAGTCGACTACCCATTTAAGCTCTGTCTAAATTTCAAGACTTTAATAAAATAGTTTCGTGCATGAGAGATTTTTTGTCGTTTATTTTATGAAAAATATAGAAAAGATCAGTGCAAGAAGAAATTAATTAAAAGGCTGTGGCTACTCGTCCGGATATTTCGTACACTAAAAGCATGTCCGGACGAATAAGCAACCCTCAATCGTCCGGGTAAAGCGGGAAATCATTGGATAAAACGTGTCCGGACGAATATTATTCGTCCGGCTACCCGGACGACTAGCCACTGCGTAATTAAAAAAGAAATTGAAACAACGTTGGAACGAAATGATTACTCATTAAAATCGAACGTATCGCGATGAGTGATGTTGAAATATTGAATGTGGTAATATAATGTGTATTTCGGTCCTGGAATTCGGACACTTTGTATTCCGCTGAATAGGGACGACGGCACACATGTGCGTGAACGGGCGGTTTTTTCATTTCCGTAACGCTTATCGAAGAATGCGAGATAAACGTCCTGACGCTATGCTCGAACCTGAATAAATATCGGTGTACTTTTATTTTTTGACATCCTGTCACTCTCTAATCCTCACTCTTTGTCTAGGCGAGAGTTGACACTCGTTTTATTTCCTTTCACATTTTTCGCGCACGGCGTCAAATGTGAAAGCAATAACGAGTTAATGCGTTTGATGGTCACACGGAGTTACTGGTTTTTCACATCTCAAAATTTTATAATCCAAACGAAGAGCAAACGTTTTTTCATGACTTTTTTTTCACGAGATATTTTTCATCATTTTCGTATTTCGAAAAGGTCAAAGCAGCACGATCAAAGTGATTGCGAAGAGAGTTACATGGTTTTGGTTTATCCAATAAAATCATTTTGTCATCGAAAAAACAAAGATAAATAGTTTTACGTGACTTCTGGAGAAATTTTGTACGACGTCAAAAGTGAGGACAAATACGTGAATTTTGCAAAACGTGAATACGAACACAGTATTTCGTGATGAAAAAAATGATGACTCATTTTTTACTTGGTCGAAGATCATGCACGAAAATTCAGCCGCAAAACATCACGAATACCGAGACAAAACGTTGGAAAGACGTCAGAGATGGCGAGACAAAAAATACGTTAGTCTGCTAATTAACGAAAAAAATGTACGCCAATGTAAAAATAATGCAATTCATCATCGTCAAAAGAGGAAGACGACTCTTCGTGCGAGACAAAGTTTTTCGTTCAATTGAATAACAAAAATGTTGGTAAAACCGATTGAAGAATCTCCCAAAACATTGTAAAAAAATATTCAACTATTAATTGCAAAGTTTCAAAATTCTACAAAGTCTAACAATTTTTAAAATAAATGTGGTCACAAAATGAACTACTAGAAAAAGATTAAGTATACTTTTCGTTTTAATTTACATGCGATAATCGTTGTTTTTTCCTATTCCGTCCATGTAGAGCTTGAATACAGCTGGGAAAACTTGGGAACTGGTTTTGTCGTTTTTTTTTCACCGTACACGAGCGAAGACACACACATACACAGCCGCGCACACTTGATCGGTAAAGTGAGCAAGAAAAATAGAATTACGGGACGTTTGAACGTGACAAGATCGGCGAGGAAAAAATATCACGATAATTCATGTGACATAGAAGACGACCGGTTCGTTGTGAACTGGGAGAATTTCATGTTGCTCTTTCAGGTACGAACCGTAAGCGATGTTTGCGAACAAAATTTCATTCTCGTCGACGATAAATTGTCCACCGGACTGCGAGGAGAGAGACGACTGACCCGAATCACAGAAGAACGAAGAATTCACGTCCTACACTCTCTTTCTCGCTCTCGCTCTCTTCTTTTTCCCTCTCTCTCTCCTCGCCGTTCTTTGCGGCTCGAACGACTCGCCAACCACGCGAAATGTTTCCGAGGACTTTACTCTCGCTCGGAATCACGTGTGTGAGGATTAAAATCCTCCTGGTATTCGATGCCGTGTCGTAATTGACCCTCCCGATGATTGGCCGTGCCCATTTCCTGTGAAAAAAAGCAGAATAATCGTATCATGTTTTTTTAAACGTTTTTTTTCTCGCGATTCGTCTCGCGACCTCGAACAACTTGAGGATTCTCTTAGACAAGCTCTCAACCATCAGGAATTCTGTTGTTTTCTTTTTCTGTACTTCTAAAAATTGGTCTTTTCGATTTTTGCGAACTCAGTGTTTGAGGAGGGACTGTTCGATGAGTTTGAAACTTTACCAGTAAAATTCGAAATGATAAAACGACGAAATTTGGAGTTTTTCAAATATCGTTTCTAAAGTACAAAGAAACTGTAAAATAATCAAAAAGTTGATTACAAAGATTTTTCTCACACTATTAACTCGACCAAGTGGTTGAAGATCTTTGAAAATGTCCCGCTAACCTCGACGTACGGAAATTCTGAGGAAGCATTTGGTGAATTCCAAGTAAAGCGTCGTTGAATGATGATTAGCTGAACGGAACAAGTAGAGGGATTCATATTTGCCGCAAAGCAAACAATTCAAGTTCGTTCGATTTTCACGATTACTCGTCAAACTCCAAGTAATATTTATTCATTAGAAAAACTAATCCTGCTGACATACATGGTCGAGAACTTGTTCCACAGTAAGGACGCACGAGCAATTCTGTCAAAAAATCTATTCGCTCGTTACCGCCGTCGATGGAATGAATTAACAGATAAATTTGATTTTTTTTTTTGAGCTAGTGATTGATGTAGATAAATTTGCTGATGGCATCAATTAATTAATTCAAGTTGAACCGGAACAGATCCGGATAGAAGGATTTTCCATCTAAATTACATTCATTTTTAACCAGCCATTTTTATCACTTGACTCTCTTCCTCTCAAATTTTGTCCAACAGCAAAAAGTTTGCAGCACAAAAAAGTGAACGTTATAAAAAATTTTTTTGTACAGTTTAGTGGTAAAAAAATTTCTTCCATTTTGGGACGATGAGAAATCTTTCACAGCTCTTCGTGCTTCGGAGCGTCATCTGGAAAAAAATATCGTTTTTTTAATAATCAGTCGAATTAAAATGTCTTTTACGAACAAATCTCACGAAAAATGTAAATTTACCTGAGTCTTTCTCATCTTTCTCCAATTGCCTAGTCTCGTTCTCAAGCCTCTGTTGCAAGGTTTTGATCTCCTCGTCATAATCCTTCCATTCAGGCAATATTCGCATAGCTGCTTGTAGTTTCGCTTCCTTCGTCATTGGATTGTTACACTGAAAGATTTCCATACATTCACAGTTACCACAAGTTTCCAATAACACGATTCTTTGTTTAATCTCTAGAGTTTTCAGTTCTTTATACTACAAAACATCAATATTAGATATGAAATTGAGGTCCTGTGTTCCACAGATATTTGAGAGAATTTTGAAACTTATATTAACATCACGCAAGAACTTGCTTGAAAGCGATACCGCCGGAAATCAATCCACAATTATTTCAATATGATCATATTGAAAGCAATTATTTTTATTGATTTACTTCAAAGACTTTTTCTGGGTACCCTTTAGAAATTTGATCATCATTTTGAATTTGGTTTTCTGCGTTTGAATGCTGATAAGAAAAATGAAACGTGAAAGTCACACTCACCAAGTCAATAGTTTTAGCGTATTTCTTGGATCTGTCATCACACCAAGTCTCACACCACAGCCACTCTTGTGGCAAAGTTTTTATCGCAACTTGATGAATCATGTTATTCGGTAAATCTTGATCAAGATTAGAGAGACTGTTCGGATCCTGACTAAGAGCTTGATATTGTCCTCTCAAACGATCGCCCGCAGCAATGCGACGGAAACGCTTCAAATCAACGACGTAAAGGGCGCTGATGTGATAATTACGTCCTTGAAGATGATTTCTCCAATAACCTTGTCGCCAAAATCTTAATAAAAGAAAGATAATTAAAATCGCGCTCCCACGAAAAGAAAATGAATAATCTTTTTCAGTTTTTTCCCACATTTGGAAAGATCGATGATCAAATCGATTCGTGAAAATCTATCAGTGTCAGTTTTCTTCGATAATAGCATTGAAAACGTAGTACCTGAAACCATCCATTTCGGTTCGGCTGTCACAGAATGGCGGATAAGCGTAGGGAGCACCCTCAAGATCGAGACGAGCAAGCTCTTTGAGATCAGCTCGAACAACCTGATCAGCGTCGACGAAAATAATTTTCTTGACATCCAGGGGAAACAGAACATCGAGGAAAAGAATTTTGTATCCCCAAATCGTTCGTTGCTTCTCGGTTTGTTGATGGAGCCATCTGGGCCATTTGTATTCGACAAGCTCGTACTCGAAACCATATTCTTTGGCCATTTGGGGTAAGAAATTCTGTGGAAATACCGTTCGAATGAAGAATTTGGAAAACAATGACGTACAGTAACGTACGAGACGAATAACCGAATATTGATGGTAACCTTCAAGGTCGGTGACAAATAATTTTTGAGGAACCAGAATTTGACAGGTGTCTTGGTATGTTTTATGACGCTGAGCATCATTATTTTGATGAATCTCTCGTACAAATGTCCGGAGGCAAGAGAGAAAATGTTGAGTTTTTCTTCCGATTCTCCAGCCTCATCAGCATTCGTGAAGGTCCTATTTTGGGGAACAAGAAGCAAAAGTTTTTTCGAATTTATATGGATTCAGGAGCTGAAGAAACAACAGTGTTTCCCCAAATTATTTTAAAAGAATATAAAGAAACTCCTACGAGAAAACTACATAGAAATTATGAGCTTACCAAAAATTGGAAAAGCTAGAACAGAACGGACGAAAAGATAGAAAAAGAAGACGATATTTATGACGTGGATGTGGCAAAAAAAAACTGGTAAATTAATCGGCAATACTTTTCTTTGAATATTTGTCGTTTGCTCACCTTGAGATCGAGTCCCACAATCCCGAGCTCTTTTCGTCTTCCCACAGTAAGTCCATGTCAGCTTTGTCCGGTTTCTTCGAAACTTTGAGCTTGAGAACATGACTGCGAAGAGTGCTTAGAAGAACTTTGACCTCGTTGCCATTTTGAACGACGTCTTGTCCACCGACGCTGATTATGTCGTAAATTTCAGCGGATCTTCCTTGTCGCAATCGCAAAAGCCATTCTCCGGGATTCGCTTTAAGTTGGAAATATCCGAGATTAGCCATTACGATCGTGTCGACCATGACCGGTTGGCTTTCGCTGCCAAGTGTTATTTGCAATCCTCTCGGTGGATTTCCCGTCAAAGCTTCGAAGCAGTGTCCTTCGAGCAACAAATGTTCCAACTCAAATTCACTGTGAACTCCAATCGCGACGTTGTCCAGTTTTATATTATCGAGATCGTAAACGCTCTTGACGACCTCGACCAACCAATTTTCTGGGGCATGTATGTACTGCGTGAGCAACGAGGACGTTGGTAGTTTCGTGAATTTCGCTAATGCTCCGGACAATTGTCCATCGGAAGAAAATTGTAGCTCCGGCTCAAGAACGAAACGATAGAAACTCTTCAACGGCATGTCACTGTTCTTCTCGACACAATTGAGGAATACTTTGATGTTGCAGTTCAGAGATTTTTGAAGGGTTGTCAGTATAGGGCCGAGCTTTTGAGCACCGCGCGATACCGGATCGACTATTGCCATAATATTGAACGCAACCTCGTCGGGATTCGGAGCTGGAATTTTCACCGAGCTGTTGAAAAAAATACGAAATATTTCAGTTACAGTCCTGTTACGGTATTTATGATGAGCCGTTGCTCTCATACGAACCTGTACTCGTCGCTGCGGAATGGAACTTCGTACCGACTCCGTGTCTGGGGTCTTGGAACGAGAAGCGATGATATTTGCATTATCATGTCATCTGATACTTCACTTTTCTCTATAAATACAAACAAATATAATGAATAACGAATCGTAATGAAATTCGTATAATTTTCGTGTGAAACTTTATTTGTAAAGGAACATCTCAGAGTTTGACTCAAAATGTTTAATTAATATCAATTGATTTTTTTACCATAATCATCGTCGTCGTCGATAGTTTGGAGTCTCATCAAATTCGTAAGCAATTTGTCGCCGTACGTGCTTTGACTAAATCTTTCGAGAAGAGCAAAATCTTCGCTCGTAAATTCTTCATCCTCATCCAACGGACCGAGGACACGGCCATTGCAAATGACCACTCTGTCTTCCTTCTTAACTCCGAGTACATTCTTCACGTAATGTCGATGGAAATCCAAAGTAAAACCTTGAGTTTGCATCAAACTCTTAATATCTTCTTCAATAACAAATTCGCCATTTCTGATCAGCTTCACAGTTTCTTCGTTCATCAGATTATTCATGTACTTTATGCCTTTTTCGCCGGAAAGTGTATACAGCGTGGCCAGGGCTATTTTGTTAATCACATTCGCATCGGGATCAGAATTTTCTTCACTGTTAACAATTACGCTCAGTCTCACGTCGGTGTTGGTTCCCTGAATTCAAATATTCGAAAAACTCTTTAATTCCATAAAATAAAAAATCATTGTGTCTTCAAGCCATTTTCATTTCGTTCATACCAAATATTCGAGCGCCTCTCGCAACAATTTTCTACCAGCTTCAGTCTCGAGGTCAACGACTATCCAAAATGAATACAAATGTCGGACGCTCGTTCTTCGTGGAACCGACAAATAGTTGGTTTTCGCCATCAACCACGCTGCCATGTCCTGCGGATTCCAGCTCTTATAGTCCTCGTTGTTCGGCACGGTACCGATCAAATTTAACCATTTGTTCTTCTCAGTTTGAAGAACTCTCTCGTTCAATCTAAATACCACGAAATAGTGCAATTATTCGGATCGTTTCAGACTCTAATTCGTAGATATCTTCATATAATTTTCACCCAAGTTTTTACGAGTAGAATTTATCAAAAATGCTCAAAATCACGAAGGAAAATATCTGATTATTTTTATTTATTCACCTGGGCATGACGTTCGGCTGTTTCATAAGATACTCAATAACATCGTCGTCGTCGGTGATTTCGCGAGTATAAACAGCTTTTTGAAACTGGGGAGTTTGAGCGATAGCAGCAGCAAAAACAGTTTCCTTGAAAGAGTCAGCATCGAGATCGAAAGTTGGCAAAGGTACACCGTTCAACAATGCTTGAGGAAACTTTTTGAATCCCGTACGCTTGACGAAATCACTTGCAAAAGACCGACCAATATCGTATTCCGATTCTTCACCGAGAATATAATTTATATCCGCTGAAGGATCTCGTGCTTTTATTGCTTTCTTTACGGACTCCACGTCGGTCCCGTCAGGACCCATGTATTTGCTCAACTGAAATAAATAAAAAATTAATACATTTGTTTCAATTGCTAGAAAAAAAGATTACAACGAAGAAAATTTCAAGGGTCAAATGAAATATGGGTAAAAATGATTGGAGGCTTGCGTAGAACGTCTTTGAAATACTCACTTCTTGCAAGAAGTACAAAGCTTTCTTAGGACCTTTGGACAAAGCAAAGTAGTGATATGCGTTGTTAATAGCGACGGTGGGATCGGTTAAGCCAGTTTCCGACGTGTCATAGTTCGTAACGAAAACGAATCCGACGCGCAACGATGTCAAATGAATGGAGAAAAGTGTTTCGACGAAGCTTATACAAGGTTTCGATGATTCGTTTGTCGGATCGATTATAATGACCAAATTGTACAAATTACGACGAATATTTCGTAGCATTCCAGGGAAAGTTGGGCGCAAAAGGCCTGGGAGCGCGGGAGACCATTTGCTATATTCAGGATCTCTTTCTATGTCGTTGACCCACGTTATTGCCGAATCCGTTATGTCGATGGCGAAATCTTGGCTGTCAGAATCACCCGAGAGATCGAGAGCTAACAATTTGTCCATTTTTTTGTTGCTGAATCCTAGAGATGAATATTTCATTAGTGATATTAGCAAAAACTGAAAAAATACATTTCAGAATCCCTAACGAAGATGAAATCTTTCTGTTTGATGAAATAAAAGTCAAAATATTCGTCAATATCAACGATTATCGTACCTATTTTATGAAGAGCTTCCATAACTCTGAGTTCACTGCGCAAAGATTCCAACAGCGAAAGAACATCAACCGAGTCAAGATCAAAGAAGAGTCCATTAATAAATAGGGCAGTATCGGTGGGTTGAATGTGCAAGCTGCCAAAAAAGATATCCTGATTGTGTTTCATCTCTTTTTTCATTTCATTGCTGACTTTGGTACGTATGAGAGATTTTGCTTGGATCGGAAAGTTTTGAGCTATGTCTGTCAGTACATTGAGAGCGTCCGTAGGTGAAGAACTCAATATTCTTTCTGCAGCTTGATGACTCAATTCCTGAAATTGCCAAACTTTGAGAGCGCCAATTTCATGACTCGTTTCCAACAGGTGATTCTGGAGTTTATCGAGTTCTGTATGTTTGTCAGGGTAAAGTTTTCTAAAATCAAGCAAAAGTGTTAGTAACGAAGATACTGGAAAGTCTGCAAATTTCAGTCTAATTTTTTATGATGAGTAAAAAAAAAACTTACTTGAGAACTGCAAAATTGATCCCATCGATCTCTTCGACACCCTCATTCAGTGTCTCAGATCTCTTTCCAGTTTCTTTGATATCCGAGTCATCGGTCGCTTTGTATTCAGTTGATTTCATTTGCAACTCGACACCATAGCCCGATAAACGCAGCTTACGGTTTGGACGATCCTGGAAATAATTATTTATAAACCCATGAAGGTAAAACTTAATGACATTGAACAAAAAAATTGACTGTATAACTTATCAGTTGTTTGTCACTCGCACCTTTACGTAATGTCTCAAAATGTAACTGATTTTTTTTGATTCTGCGAGGACCTTCAATTTTTTATGGAACTCTCTGAATTCTGGTGTTCCTAGTTGTCCGTAAAGAACAACATGCTTCGAGGACTGTTGCGTTCCAGGGTAATAATGGTCAAGAGTATATGTGTTTGAAGATACCCAGTCATCCTATGAAGTGCAATGAATAATTAGCCTCAATCAAATCCAAGGCCACAGAAAAAAAGAATAGAGAGCAACCAGAATTATAAGATATGAATGTCACTGAAAAAAATTATTTACCTGTTCAATAAGTGTTTCAACATCGTCAACACTACACGTGAATTTGCCATTGATATCAACAAAAGCGCTGCAGTCCAAACGAGAAGCATTTTTATTCTGAGCCATTTGTGAAAACATTTCAACCTTGGCAGAATAAATACGCAAAGAAAGAGCAAGTTTGAGGACTGATAATTCCATTGAACTGAGAAAGTTACTGGCCAATCCAATTGATTTCTCATATCGTTCTTTGTCTGTCCCTAGAGAGAAAATTACTGTATAAAAGTTCACAAATTTCTTATTTTTAATGAGTTTCGATGAAATTTTGACTTCAAACCTGAAATAAGTACATCCTCCGCATCAACGACATCATCTACAAATTTCCAAAAATCATTGGGATTCTCATCATTGAGATACTCCGCCACTTCTAGGATTATCGGAGTCTCACTCCATTTTGCATTTATTTGAGTAGTGACATACTTGTTTATTCTTCTATCGGTATTGGCATTGCTCAAGCCAATGAGCAACAATAATGCAAGGAAAAAATTCCACATCTACGGTAAACAAAATAAGTTGCAAAAAATATGAATAATTATTATGGATAAAAAAAAATTGTCTTCCAATTATTTTTGTATTCAAATCCACATAAATACGTGGATTTGAAATATTGATAAAATATAATGACCAAAAACCGTCTGGCTGCTACTTTTGAGCTTGATAACCACTTAAATTATAATCACTCGGTCGTTTTTTTTCACGAATTTAACGTAATAAGATTCAAAAGATTGAAGAAATGGTACATTTGTGAAAATATGAACAAAAGATTGTTATATTTTTACTTACCATTTCATTTATTCGATATAATATCAAAATCAATCATAAAAAATACATCGATGACAACGACCAATCCATGTATCGCACGTGCCACCAGAAAGACACATAGGCAGAATGCAGACCGACTGACTGACCCGACCGACGCGCAAAGTATATAAATTTTACCCCTATACTAATTTTCGATACGGCACTGCACTGTACGACAAAACGCACTGAAAAATATATTGACAGTATCGAATATTTCAAAGATTGTGAATATATTAAAACTTGTTCATAAAATTAAAAATTTACGACTATAAACAATTAATATAGATTTCGACTTCGTTTTTTACAAAATCTATAATGAAAGAAAATAAAATTTATTCAGGCAATATATAGCCGCGATCGAAAAAAGAACATGGCTGACCTAACATCAATTTGGAATATATTCGTATAGAGGAATTCAACAAATTTTACTATATACATACTTATTTTATTGTGGAAAACAGTAAATACAAAATGAAATACTTGAAATCCAATAAAACGAAAAGATTGAGTAATTTATTCAGTTAACAGTAAGAAAATTATCTGTTCACAAAAAAGTTTTTGAAAACCGGTAAACTATATATATCCCTGAGCATTTAAGGTGACCGGCAGAGGAGCCACTTTTGACACGTTTACGTTTAAATTTAGTCCGAAGTTAGTCCGGTAGTCTAACGCGAGCGCACCAGGAGCGCACGTGCGAATCGAACAGCTGATTATAGTTGTTAGCCGTAATTTATTTGAAGAAATGTTTTTGTAATGTTTTAAACGTAAAGTACTGTAATACGTGTCATAATTAAATGGGCTACTATAGTGCTTAATAAATAAATAGTTGTATCGTATACTTTAAAAAATGGGCTTAATCGAATACGCCCAAGCGCTTTCGGATAACCCATATTTCGGAGCAGGTTTTGGTCTCTTCGGAATAGGAGCCGGAGCTGCACTATTACGAAAGGTTTCGCAAGGTGCGATGCTTTATTTTAGGTAAGCACAAGATATGAAATTTCAAAAACCAAAACACTTTTTAATAAACTTCAAATGTTAATCAGTTTTAACTTCCACTTGAAAATCAAAACTGAGTAAAAATACTAAATCAAAGTTCTATTATTGATAATATTTAAATGATAAAATTCTTCTAGAAAATTAAAAAAAATTGTGCGTTATCAACTACTTATGATTTTTAGACGACACTATATGATAACATTAGAAGTCCCATGCAGAGACAAAAGTTATCAGTGGCTTTTGCAATGGATTACTCACAAGGGTGCTAGAAAAACTCAACATCTTTCTGTTGAAACAAGTTTTGAGCAACGTGACACGGGTCATGTTAAAACCAAATATGAATTTATTCCTAGTATTGGAACACATTTTTTCAGGTATGTGTAAATCAACAAGAGTGATTTCTCAAATTGTATTTCTCGACTGAAAAGTCTTTACTTATTGCATCTCTTATTTGTTATCCCATGAGCTCTCGAAAAGACACATTCGCTCTAAATTTCAGATACCAGGGTAATTGGATCCGGGTAGAACGAACAAGAGAGCAACAAACTCTGGATCTTCACATGGGAATACCTTGGGAAACAGTTCAACTCACAGCATTTGGAAAGGACAGAAGTATATACTTCAACATCCTTGAAGAAGGTACGCTATTTGCATTACAAACAAAATAGAATGCCAACTTATCGTGAAACTTCAAGTGCAGGGCGATGTTGCTTTAAACAAATCTTGAAATACTCAGCCACTTTCAAAAAGTTGCAACACTCGAGTAATTTATAATTTCTTTGATAAAAATTGTTCTTTACTCGGATGATTTTACTGCCGTTGCACGGAAGTACTCGAGTAGACTAATCGTGTGATATTTGAAAAAAAAATTACCTTCCTTCTTAAAAACTGCACAATGACATTTGTAGTTGCACAATGATGCATCTATTGTATGACTGTTTTAGTATTCAAACAATAAATATATTCCAGCAAGGCAGATGGCGTTGAAAGAGCACGAAGGAAAAACAATAATGTACACAGCAATGGGAAGCGAATGGCGTCAATTTGGGCATGCTCGAAAAAAACGTCCTCTGGATTCCGTTGTTCTGGACACCGGCGTCGCCGACAGAATAATAACCGATTGTCGGGAGTTTATCGATAACCCTGGATGGTATAGCGACCGAGGTTATTTCGTGTAAAGTATCGGCTAAAAACCGGATACGAAAAATAACTTTTTCTTTTCTTCTGCTCGAAAAGACGTGAAATTTTGTCTCTTTCGTTACAGGAATTCCATACAGACGTGGATACTTACTTCATGGCCCACCTGGCTGTGGAAAATCTTCGTTCATCACTGCCTTAGCTGGAGAATTAGAGCGTGGCATTTGTGTTTTGAATTTGTCTGAACGAGGTCTCACCGATGATCGATTGAATCATTTATTGGCTGTGGCACCACAGCAAACCATCATTTTGCTCGAGGATATCGACGCTGCTTTTGGCAACAGAGAAGAAACCGTGGAAGGTAAAAATCGATTCAATAGAAATCCAGAAATTTAAGAGCGGAAGATCCAATAGCAAACAAAGAGAGAACAATTTAGTGACAGTTTTGAGAAATTATAAATACTGATTTGCCCTAATAACGCACTCAACATGCTGTTTGAGAAAAAACAGAAACGTAAATTTCACGTAAATATAAAATTTTGCATCTGAATTTTTGCAGTTAAATCAGCTTACGACGGATTAAACAGGGTAACGTTCAGTGGTCTTTTGAATTGTCTGGACGGTGTGGCATCGACGGAGGCTCGAATATTGTTCATGACGACAAATTATCTCGAGCGATTGGATCCAGCGCTGGTGAGGCCTGGCAGGGTGGACGTAAAAGAATATATCGGATGGTGCAGTATTGATCAAGTTGAGCAAATGTTCCGGCGTTTTTATTGCGATCCGGGAGAAAAATCGACAACGATGGCTCGCGAATTTGCCAACAGTGTTATGAAGCACGGCAAGAAGGTCAGTCCGGCCCAGATCCAAGGATTCTTCATGTTCCACAAAAATCACCCGGAAAAAGTTCTGAATAACGTACCACAAATATGGGAACTCACCTAATTTTTGTAGTGAAAAACGCAACAGCGCTGAAATTCACATTTCTGGAATGCAACAAAAAATTCCTTGATAAATCTTAATTTTCTTTTTAACATCCAACTCTAACAGAAATTTGAAGGTCCAAAAACACTCTTTTCCTGAATGGAATTTTGGATAAAATAAAAAAAAAATTAGATTATTTTCCAGCACACAACTTCGATACTGTATAAAAATCATCGAAACTTTGTAAATATTTTTTCTGAAACCTATATCAAAAAAAAATGTTCACCTAATTTACATGAAGTTGTACTTCAGTACAATGTAGCATCTGAAGAATAAAAAAAATACAATAATATATCTTCTGAACGTTTTTTCATTTTGTTCTCTGGTGTAATATAAAAATTATCATTACTGATGTGTATATTCATATAATACTAATATATAATATGATGTATCACCGGGTTCTATAATACTTTTGAAGTTTGCTACACATATGATGCGTACACGAAATATTAAAAAAGAGAGAAAAACTCAATTTTACGCTTGCACGTAACAGAAAATCGTTGACACCTCACGCCTCACAACGATAAATGGAACGGTGTTTTTTTCTCTCGTTCACACTTTTTGGCGATTCAAGAATGGAACGCTCAATGATATGTTGAATATTTACAAAGTGTATCACCGGTACACATAATTGTACAATTTTCACGTGTTTCTTTAATCGAGAAATATCGCAGATTTCGAGATCGAGCTCGGAAGACTCCCCGAGATGTCCTAAAAGCTCCAAATGTAGGGCTCGTAATTCAACGGATCTGGGTGATCCATGTGATTGTTTGCAGCGTTTACCATACACGATGGATAAACAACTGACGGATTTGTTTGCTCGTGCTGTATCACCGAATTAGCCATTCGGCAATCTTGTCTTTGCTGCATTATCGGTCCCATTATTTGCATCGTTTGCGGCACAGATGATGAAATTTGCGGACCAGTCGACAACGGAACTAACGATGCTGATAAATTGTGCACCGACTGTATCATTTCCCCACCTGGAACATAATTCGCCACTTGTTTGTGACGAAAAATTTCAATGAAAAATTTCTATTCTATAACCAATAGTTGAATGAAAACGTTTATCACAATCCTGATGGTAGATATTTTACACAATTGTGCACAAAGGCACTTTATTTTACGCATTTTTTTTACTCAGAGCAGTTTCGACCAGTTTGATTTACAACATTTTTTTTATACTGTTTTTACTTACAGGGACCATTATCGTGGAATTGTATAGCAGGTTGTGACGCGATCATTACTGGCGGAGGTTGGACAATTTCCGATTCTTCAATTTCAATAGGTTTTTTCTTTTGCTGAATCTTTTTGGGGGTCGTATTCGAAGATGGAGTTGGCTTTTTGTCTGAAGACGATTTTTTTCTCTTTTCATTTTTGGCCTTCAGCTTGTTAGGTCTGTTTCCACTTGGTTGCCATAGATGTACGGTATGAACAGCGTTGCCTTCTCTATAAAAAAAACCAACCAAGAGCAGCACATACATTAGAGAGGGAGATGGATATCTAATCTTAACTGTAACTCAAGATCATAAATAACAGGAAAAATGTGATCTTTCAAACTCGAAAAACACGATAATCCATAAATACGAAAATACCAACCCTTGTTTCTTGCCAAGTTTCCAACTATGTATACCAGCTTTGTGGAGCCTTTCGCGTATAGTATCAACGCTGCAGTTGAGTCCAAGAGCAGGAGCAACATGTTTAGCAGCAGTCAGCGGATGTTGAGTGGCCATAGCAATGATAGCATCATCCTGTTCCTTTGTGGTAATTCGTCTACGACCTTTTCTTTCTTTAGTTTGAACATTGCCCTCTTTGTTCCAACGTTCCAGCCACCTCTTGACGGTTCTTTCGGATCTATTAATTGCTAAAGCAATGGAAAGAGTGGACAAGCCAGCTTCGGACATGCCAATCATACGATTCCTTATCTCAACACTTGTTTCCAGCGTTCCTTTTGCTTTACCACCTTTTTTTTTTCTCTTTTTGTGATTCGAGTGAGATTCTTCAATATCGTCCCTGGAATCGTCTCTGCTGAGATCGTCCATGTCGGACAATTGGTCGTTCGAGCTACTCGAGTTTGAACAACTATCCGATCGGATAATCTTCTCATGACGATCTTTCGTCGAGGCAATTTCCAGCTCTGAGCTTACTTGCTGCTGCTGCTGCTGCTGCTGCTGCTGCTGCTGCTGCTGCTGGTGAACTCGCGACTCTAGTGGATGATGCTGAGTCTGAAGCTGCTCGAGACTTTGATGATGAGTATGCATTTGTTGATTATGAACTTCCTGTTGCTGTATCTGTTGTTGATGTTGCACTCGATGTTCCTGCTCTCGTTGAGTATGCAGTTCTTGCAAATGTTGCTGCGGAGGAGGTTGTTCGTGACTCATCGATCGTGGTTGACCCTAAAAATAAAAATTTCAAAACTAATGACCGAGTTCCAATGCTGAAGGTCATCGGAACACAATTTCTGCAATGTTTTCATGATTTCACCTGAGGATAATGATGACTGCCTTGAACCAAATCGAGGGGCCAATTCTGTGTGACATTCAAACCTGAATGATGTTGATAAACTTCTGGTTGAGAGGACTGAACAAGACTGAGACTACTATTGAATTGAGTTTGGTTATCCAACAAAGAATTGTTGGGTAAATCGTTGTTTACAGGTGCCAAATTCTGGGTTATCTCTTGTTGCGAAAAAACAAATTCCACTGGTTCTGCAGACTGTTTGGGATTTTCCGCAGGAGCACCATCACCAACAAAAACATCTCGAGCTCGTAATTTAAGAGATCGGTTCTTTTTTTTCAAATTTGTTGCACTGTTCTTTTTACTTTTAGCGCCGCTTTCTTTAGTTATAAGTTTTTTTTTGCCTAGATGTGTTCCTGTAGGTCTCCAAACTGCTTGCTGTATCGTAGCACTATCTCCTTCGCTGTTAAAATATAGTAACTTCGTTTATCAATTTGCAGCAAGGAGCCTTTTTCTAGCCTGGAAAAAATATTCTTTGGAAACTCACCCTAAAGGTATCCTCTGCATATGTTTCCTTGAAGGGCTCCAATTGTGGATTCCAGCTTTGTGCAACCTTTCTCTGATTGTATCGACCGAACATGTGAGCCCTAGAGCTGGAAGCACTGCTTTTGCGGCTGTCAAGGGAGTTTGAGTTGCTAAACGAATTATTGCGTCGTCTTCCTCTGTCGTTGTTGCTCTTTTTCTGCCACATCGCTCTCTTGTCTCTACAGTTCCTTCTTTGTCAAATCTGTTTAGCCAACGCTTAACAGTTCGTTGCTGAAATTAAATACAAAATTTTTAATCCTTCTTCTTGCAGATCTCCGTTATTTCAATTGATCATTATTCACTCATTGTTATTCAATCTGACTGATAAACTATGACTGAAAACTTTCTATTTATTTAGATTGTTAAAAATTTGGCACGTTATACTTTCTAAAGTCGTGAGTTTGGTGCTAATTTCTATGGAGAGAGGTTTTTTTTGAAAAATGCAAATGGATGAGTATATATTCACCGAACAATTGACAGCAGCTGCAATATCCCGAAGTCCTAAGCCTGCTTCATACATGCCAACCATCCGGTTTCGTAATTCCGGAGTAGTCTCATGAACTCCTCGAGTTTTGCCCATTTTTGTATCAACGATTATGAAATATCGACGATATTTTTATATTTTTATTGAAAAAAAGTTTGAAATCGCTCCAGGTTGAATTCGTGTTTGTATACGAATTCACACGGCATAGTCGTTAGTGTTTTCAAATGTGACACGAACGACATGAGCCACGTGATTTGAATGTCAATAGTTTTCAAACCTGATTACATCAAATATTTGGTTTATAGGTTAACCAGCAAATACTGATTTGCTTCTGCTGAACCACGATTTTCATCAATTAAAATTTTGTTTATTCTTCAACTTTCGGAGATCGACTCTTTTTGTAAAAAAGAGAGTTTTTTCCGATTTCGTATCGTCTCGTTCGCGTTAAAAAAACCCAGGAATAAAAAATTTTCCTTTTAGCTTTCGACATGGTCTTAGTAGCGTTGTGGACTGCAGAAATGATGCCACAAACAACACATTTGTCACTGGCCCTTGCATTGATTGACCTCGCAAACGCAGATTATAAACACGTTTTCACTTTCTCAGTCACTCGTTTATTTACAATTTTTTGAATAGCTAAAAATTTCGGAATTTTCACTTTTCATTCGTATTTTTGAAATATTAAAATTTAGATTAAAAATCTAAGAGTCGAAACAAGAACATCCCTGAAGTCAATACAACTTCGGGCTCGATAATATGTAGGAAATTATTTTGACCTCTACGATGTAGTGCGAATCGTAAACTTTCCCGTATTCCAAGCCCTTCTAATCACCACTTTTCTGTATCAAAATCAAGAAAACTGTGAAATTCAAATAATCGTTCATTTCCAAAGCGAACGAACGGACAGAAACCCGAAAAATATTGATGATAAAACTGACGCGTCGTCAATAAAAGTTCAGCTGGCTGTACGTGTTTTCCAGCTGTACAGTCTGTTACAAAAATTTTATCCGGGCTTCTAGAACTCCAAATTTGTTTCCCTCAACCACCTCAACACGTTAAATCACGTTTGGGGTGGTTGTGTTTTCTAAAATCTAAAATAAAAAGATCAATACAATAACTAGTGAGTAACTACATTTTTCTCATTGATTTTTCCTCGATAATCGTCTATAAAAATTTGTCAATTTATAGAAAAAAAATGGTATACGAATGGTGGCGCCCTCGGAGTAATTGGCAGAATTAATTTGAGCCTCGAATCCAACTTTTAGATTACGATCAACAATAAAAAATAATATCAATTTCGATTTAAAAACACTCAAATTCGTGATAAAATATGAAAATCAGGTTCGTGAAAGTTGCCAAAAAAGGACTAACTTGAGAAAAGCAATTGAATTTGCCTATTCTCTGTGTTTCCAATTCAAACCAGTATGATCGTTCGAAAAGGGTAAATAAAAAACATTGACAGAAAATCACAAAAAAATGATGGATCTGATGGATCGAGGACATTTTGCCAAATATCAAAAACTCAACATATGGAGCATACAATTTCAATACTCAAAATTCAAAGCTGCGATAACTCTCAATTTTTATTTCAAATAAGTCACTGGATGAGAACCTGAAATTTAGCACAGCAGAAAAAAAGGCTTGGAAAATTCGATCATCGAATATTCGCTCAAAAAAAAAAACAAATTCTGAATTACCCAACGAGTCCCTCGTCTCTGTAAGTATACAAGACCAAAAATCTCAACATAATGACACCCATAATCAAATAATGACGTTTCAATAGTTGAAAGAATAAACAATAATTACGCTTTCGACTAGTCGCTTTTCTACATTTTGTCAAATTTCACGAAACGTTATTTCCCTTCGTCCATAGCGCATAAAAGTGATAAACGTTCAATTGTGAGGCGACGAAATGAAAAATAATATTCATGTACTACTGAGCGTTGCCCCTGCGTGAATGTTGCCTTTGAATTAAGGTTCAGGCAGGGTCGCGATCGCGAATTGTCAAATTGGTGTTACATTGCATATCGAGCGTGTACATGTTTTCGTTTCGTTATAACTCCAAAGTATATACGTATTCATAAGACGGAGGGACACACGAGTAAACGAGATAGAATAAATGGGGTCCGACACTAAACTAGTAGCATCCGCCGATCAAATCTGTCTGTCTGACGTGCATATGTCGAGGTTCATGAAACGAGAACATGTTGTACAGTATACAATGCGATTGCAAGAAGACGATAAAATCGTTCGTTCTTATTATTTCCAAACAGTCCAATGTTTTTCAAGAATTTTTCATATTTTTCAAAACCCTGGGCGAATATTAAATGTTCGGATTTCGAATAATTTTTCTACTTTTCACACCTTTTTGTACAAATTTAGGGCCCAAGAAAAATTTGACTGCGAGAGGATCATTGATTCGAATAATTTTCAACTGTTTCAGTAGAAAAACTGATTTTTGTGTTCGCCAGGTTGATTCTCGCTTGAGACTATCGAAGCTGAGTTTCGAGACTAAACGTTCGGGCGTTTTTTCGTCCACGTTAAAACCCTCGATTCCTCTGTGTCGGTAGGAGCGTTTTTATCTGCTCGTATTTCGAATCCGTACAAAAATCGTTTTCATTCGTAATCGAAAGTGACAAATAAAATGTTTCATGATAATTTATAGATCGACAGTTGGTGATTTTCTTTACGATTCACAACGTTAAGCCAGCTTTCGTTTGACTTTAATTTCAAAGAACGTAGTGCCCGTTGAGACCTCAGTGATTTAACCGGCTCTCGCTGAAATTCAGGACTTGAATACCGCTCGACGAGTCCTTGCTAACTCAATCGTCTCTTATCAATACTGAGTACGAATGATGAAGTCTCTAGGACTCTTATTGCTGGACACCAGCTTCTCAGTCTTTCTCTTTTTGTCTCGGCATAGCGAATAATGTAGGCCGACGAACAAAAACATCGGAGGGTTCTGGACGCATTGCCCGAAGAGTATTTCTCAGTTGAACGTGGTGGTCGGCCGGTGACGAGCGGGGTCGCTGAAAAAATATTTAACAAATTATAATAAAAAATTCAACAAAACCATTTCCAAGTGAAAATAAGGGATAATTTAGTGTTGTTGTTGTTGTTGTTTTTTTTTTTTTTTTTTTTTTTCCAATTAAAGTTTTAATACGAAGCCATGAAATATTCGCTGCTGTACTTTTGTTTGCTGCAAGCATCTCTTGTTTATGGTGGGGTAGGTCGATGAAAAAAAACTCACCTCTAATCAAGACGTGGCATAAGAACTTGCAAAAAATGATGAATTTTCGCTGAACTCTTTTGTTTAAAGTTAACGATCGATTGCCTCGAACGTCTGTTATTCTGCAATGTTAAAAAAAAAGAAACTTGACCTCAACCTCGGGGAGGATTCGTCCGTTTAAAAACATCTACGATTTGTCTTATTTTCTTTGCAGTATCGACCCAGTTTCGTTTCTGACGAGATGATAGCCGTGGCAGCGAGTGTCGTGAACGTATGTCAGGCCCAAACAGGCGTGGCCACAGGTAATTACCGACTCCTCGAAGGAGCAAAAAATAGTGCGACACCACTGATGAATAATTCATTGATTTTTTCATTCCTCAAGCCGACATCGAGGCAGTAAGAAATGGACATTGGCCGGAGACACAATCGTTGAAGGTAATTTTATTCCTAGAAAGGAGAAAAATCAGAAATTCATATGAGAGTATCAACGTTTTTGATGGATCCATCATTTTTCAATTTGATTGTTAGAAAAAAAAATTGATGAATCCACACAGACGATGAGACCAATCAAAGCGATTGATTGATGTAGTATTTTTCAATTAAATAATTTCTTTCGTCTTGCAGTGCTACATGTATTGTCTCTGGGAACAATTTGGGTTGATTGATGAAAAGAGAGAATTGAGCCTCAATACCATGTTGACATTTTTCCAAAGAATACCAGCTTACAGAGAGGAAGTTCAAGGAGCTGCCTTCAAGTGCAAGGCGATCGGTAAATACTTCGGTACGTATATCCATTCTTCCATTAGCTTTTTTCCTTATTCTGAAAAAGATAAAAAAAATCATTAATACTTAGCGATGAGTCTCTTCGAGGCTTACATCGATAATCTTAAAAAATGAAATTGACCTATTCGCTTTTGCACTCAGCATCTGTCGTGAGTCACATAAAAATGATCATTTTTACTTAAGGGATCAATTATTTTTTCTCCTTTCAGCGAACGGGGACAACTGCAAGTACGCTTATACGTTCAACCAGTGTTACGCTGAATTATCACCGAGAGTAAGATTTTCCTATTTCATACTTGAAAAAACATATTTTTTAGTTCAAATCGTCCAATAAATAACATTCGTATTGCAGACTTATTATCTCTTCTGAACAACGGTTGAACCAACGAAAAATCGTTTTGTGAGAATAAGAAAATGGAAAAGATGAAAAAAAATGATGCGATACGATGCATTTTTATTGCTCAAATTCACCGAATATTTGAAACGGTTTCTGGATAGAATCTATATACCTCTATTATAATGTATCTGACACGAGGACGTGTTTGCTTTTATGTAACGATGCGTTTTAAATAAAGAAAAATGCCCAACAGCCTTGGAAAGTGTCCTTTTCGTTTGGAGTACATTTTCATAGCATCCTCACACGTCAACGTCAATTAGAAAATAAAAACTCGAGCCCCTGATTTTACACTTTTATGGCGAAACTCTTTCGTCTTTGCGCGAATAAGTTTGACTATTGAAAGAATTACGAATTTTTCAGTATTCCGAAAAGGAAGAATTTTCTAGAGTTATGCGAAACTGAACATTTTCGCACTCGATTATCCTAGTTTCGCAAATTGTTTTCATCGAGCGACTTTAAAAGGAACTTACTCGTTGGCGGAACAATTGTAAACGGGAAATGAGTTTAAACGCTTTTTTCGAGAGGCGCAAAAACAAATTCATTCGAATCGTTTTCCTTTAAAGGATGGTATAACGTCTTGATACGTCACTCTGCATAATTTGTCATCGTTGGTAAGAATAACTAAAAGTTCACAGTGATCACAGGGTTCAACACAGTAATCACCGTTCGATAAAGATCGGTACTTAATTATTACGTGATCGAGAGGAAAATGACACATACACACACGCAGGAAAAATTATTCATAGGTAAAAAGTATGAATTTAAAATAGCTGAGATTTTACCTATAAATACGACGAGGCTTGATATCTTGTCCAAACACTCGAGACAATTCTACAGCGAGGTTGGTACGCGCGATTAGCAAAATGAACAAAATTGTGATTTTGGTTTGTGCTCTCGCTCTGATGGCAGTCGGGATTAAGGGTGCAGTAAGTATTTTCCCTCTATCGAGTAATCAAATAGCCCAAGAATCGAGCTTTAAACACAACGCAAAATATATATATAATTAAACAATTTTTCCAAAAAATATTAAAAAATCATTTCAACAACTGATATTGGATTTGAAAGGTAAAATATTTTTTCACCTTCAGGCAGTTCCCGTTGAACTTCAAGAGTCTGGAAAAGTGGCTCGCAACATTTGCCTCGAACAAACTGGCATTTCAGTAGGTAAGCTCGAAAAATAAGCGTGCACGTCCAACAAATCGTTGCACGGTAACAATGAGAGAAAAAGCATCGATCAAATCTTTACAAATTGTCGTATTCACAGATTTAATCGATAAAGCGATCCTTGGGGATTTCTCCGAAGATGAAAACTTCAAATGTTACTTCAAATGTTTGCTCGAACAGTTCGGAGTGGTAAAATTTTTAATTATATTAAAACCATGAATATTCCAAATTTGTTATTTTACGGTTTCGATGCAAAAAACTTTTCGATTTTTCTCGATTCTAGTTCGAAAATGGGGTAATTAATTTCGACATAATGTTGGCGCTGGTACCAGATTCGATTAAAGAAACGGGCACGAAAGCGGTACAAGATTGTCGTGGAACAAGTGAGTTAAAAAAAATTATTCGAAAAATTCAAATGAAAAATAGATGGAAGCTACTATAAAGTCGATTAATGTTTTGCAGCTGGCAAAGACATGTGCGACCAGGCTTACAACTTAGAAAAATGTTTCTACAAAATAAACCCTGAGGTGAATATTACAAAAGAAATGAAAATGGGGGGTGTGAATGAAAAAATTGAATAAATAAATCATATTTTTCTCCTTGGCAGACATTCTTCATAATCTAAATGACGGGATACGTCTCCGGTACAAGAAGTTATGCGAAAAAACAATGAGGAGTAATGGCCAAACTTAAAATGTATTCGAATAAATAACATTTCTGCAACTTATTTCAACAGTTTGAAATCTTAATTATTGATTGTTTGGTGTTCAGACAACATTTGTTATACATATTATGTACAATGATGAAAAATCTCACGCTTCGCTACTTAACATTAGAGAGGAAGTGCTGAATCGTGATATATGACAAAGTATTTCTTAAATTCTGGCACTTAATTGCATGAATTGTCTTTCGTTTTGACGAGCAAAGTTCCACGTTGCACGAGGAATAATCTTGACAGTTTGGGCGTGTCACAAATTCACCAAAATCTCTTCGTTTTCGATAACTCTTTCGCGAAAAAATGGGATTTAAGTTTTTCGTGGTTTAGTTTTTCTCCTATTGATGTTCATTATTTGTTCGACGATAATGTCGTCGGCGCGAGGATCAATCGGAATGGCTGGAACTGGAACCCTAGGTGCTGGGATAGTTTTTGACCATTGTTCAATCTGCGAGTTCAAACTGGACATCAATTTATCACGGTACAAAAACGCCAGGGCGACGAGCATTATAAAAGGAAGCGCGATTATCGAAGTCTGGCTCATTTCATTTTGATCCATTTTTCTCTCAGCGTGGAATTTCAATGAGATTTGTTTGAACGATGTGTTCGCCTCAAAATAAATCGGCACTGTTTTGTACTTGTACAACGATTGCGAGAGCGTTGATTCCAACTGGACGAAATATTTTTTACCATTCGCTTGCAGAGGTGGCAAATGTATGAGATAACCCGAATTGTAATTCGATCCTGTTTTCGTCGTGTGAGATTCCAATTTGTATGTGTGAATCGGCGACTCCGGCTGATCGTCGCGACAAAGTTTTACTCGCAGATTTCTGTAATGCTCTGGCTGCGTCGATACGACGTGGATCGATAAATCCGTCCGCGAAATCGGGTAGAAAGCGATCAATCTTAAACCTTGGACGTCAGCCGTTGGTTGTATCGCTATCGATGATGGTGCCACACGTTGGATATGCGCATTCGCCTGTGCCTCCGGTTTCAAACGAATTGCGTAGATACACTGCAATGAAAGATAATAACGAGATTAGTTTGAATTAAATACTTCCAGTGAACTGAATAATGAATTTTGCTGAAAGTATTCTTGAAAAAGCTTGTAAAACAAAGCGTGCACAAATCTGCGTGAGAAGAAAAGTATTTTTTTTAATCAAGCAACCCTTTGATGGAGATCGGTTTCGAAAACGGAGATATCTTCATGAATAAGAGAAAGTAATACTTGAACCGAACAATTTGGGATTTCTTTATCCTCGTTGAATGACGAAAATATAAAAATGAAAACGATTTCGTTAACTTTTTCTGAGAAATTGATTAGTTGAAAAAATAATTGAACAGTCAATTACGGTCGGTTGAAGTCCTCGAATTCTGAAAGATCCGTTATCCTCGGTAGTGGCTTCTTCCTGAAGATTGGAGCAATCGGATTGTCCTTGGGCTTCGACAAGTAAGCCGCGTTCGGGTTCGCCATTCAAGGAAGTGACTGATCCGTACGCGCTATAAGCGACTCTCGTTCCGGAAAGCTTCACATCGACGGTCAAACCTTCTTCGACGGTGATGACCTTGAAGCGTGGTTCGAAACGATACTCCTTCATCATAGGTCTCAAGAAGTATTCACCGGGTGACAAAGAGTTGAAGACCAATTTGCCGTCGTCTCCGGTGACGCTATTTTTCCTGTAGCTTTGTCCACCTGAGAGCGAAAGCAAAACGCCCTGAAGAGACTTCTGATCAGCTTCATCGACGACTTTTACGATGACCTCAGCTAATTTATGAGCGAGAAATACACCGCTAGCATCTGGTCCAGTGATTACATAACCTTCTTTCTCAGCGGCAACACTGCGATTGAAAAAAAAAAAAACAAAAAGAATAGACACAATTTCCAATGGTGAATATTCATTTAATGTTTTGAATTTTGCTCCAAATTAATAAAAAAAAAAAACAAAAAACAAAAGCAACTAGCGCTAATTTGAATAAAAACGTTCGAACTTACGTGTATTCGATTTTTCCATCTAGGGGACCCACTCTGTAAGCCCCGTCTTTGTCTGTAGCGAGAGTATGAACCGGCACTTCTTTGTCTTTGCCAAATATGCGAATGGTCACTCCTTCTAAAACTGGAACTATTTTTCCGCTTACGATCTGAAAATAATACTCAGTTTATAGTTTACCAAATATATGAAGTTTGTATCATTTTTCTATGACCAGATAGCATTGTAAAAAGAACATAAAATCACTGATTCGACGACAGTCCACGACTGGGTCACTTAGACCCAGGTTGACCTTTCTTGTCGACTAAAAGCTTCGGTCGAATTCTTGTTCAGACATGTGATTGAATAATAAACTCAATAACCACTGATGGACTTGACCATGAATAAAAATAGAAACTCAGTAAAAAAAAAACAGACAAGAAAATAAACAATCACAAATCTTTACAATCGTGAATTGCTTTGTTAAGAAAAACCTTCAAAAAATGTAATCACCTTTCCCAACTCGCCGTTGAAGATGGCGACATCGTTGGCACAATCATTAATTCCAACGACTTTGGCAATTGTTGGATCGAACAACAAAATATCAGATAATGGTGTAATATCGTAAACGATGTCGGTACTAGCGATGAAACTGAAATCGTAACGATATATATCACCGTCTTTAACGAATTTCAAAGGTCCAATAATCGTGTTCGTGTCTACAGTTTTGATATTGATTTTGACGTCATCGAGGGCAGCGCTGCTGAGAATTTTTCCATCATGATGATGTTTCGTTGAAGACAGAATGACAGGCGAAAGATTATGTGTATCCCAGTTGTAGGAATTTTTATAAATATGACATCCGATCGGTACGAAGTTATATTTGCCAGATTTGGAAACGCAGTGTCTGGTGCTACCGACTGGGAGTTCTAAGCTCATTTTCTTTGACGTTCCAGGCTCGACGTATTCGACTGCTGTCGCGTGGGACGATATGAACGTCACGGAAAAACCGGTTTGCTCGAACGGTGGAACTTCGGCACGTTCGGACGTTATGGAAACTCGGTGAACACCATTTTTCCAACAGAAGACATCCGTGTCGATCAACACCTCGTAATATCCAGGTAAAACGTCCGTGAATTCATAGCGTCCATCTGCTTCATAAAACGATACTTTAACGAGCGGTGGAAATACGAATTTTCATTTCAACGTTTCGGCCAAAGTTTTTCAATGACAACATTATCATTCATGATAATTCGCCAATGGAAAACCAGCCATTTTTATTAATTTTCTATACCACTAACTCTGGGAATAATTTTACGAAATTTACCTTTAGCTTGTAAAGTTTTAACAGTAACGCCATCAAGGAATTTCAACGTTACGGACACTTGACTGCAATCCGAATTTTTCAAGCACTGAACAGATCCTCGAACAATCGCTTTCAGTTGCGAGAAATTTATATCGTTGATTGGTTTCGAGGAGACGTCGATGGTCTGCTGAAGAGGGAAAAATCTGGCGAAGAAAATTTCTTAATGAATTTCATTTTGCAACAATCTCAAAATCCTTCCTGTTTTATCGTCAACAGAATAATTCGAATTCGAAGAATTATAGAAAATCTTTTTTAATGGAATTTCCAGACGTACGACATTCCTAGAAATGTTATTAACCGTCTGAAAAGCAAAAAAAAAACAACAAAAATGAATTAACTTACTGCAGCCCTTTAGCTTTTTCTTCATTGGTAACAATGACGCCGAGTTGATATTTTCCAGGTCCGAGATAAAGGCAATACTGTCCGGTTTTGGGGTCAGTTTCGATTTCTTGATGAAAAGTCGAGGCAGTTTTATCAACAGCAATTTTACGATGGTGAAGAGTTCCTTTTGCAGAGAGTGTGACAGTCCCGCAAACTTTGAAGGATGATGGCCAGATAGCAGGGAGTTCAGGAGAGCTAAGGAAAACTTTACCAATTGTGTCGTCGAAGCGAACGTCCGGAGCTTCGATTTTGATGGTGTATTGTCCGCTCGTCATTTTTTCTAGTGTGTAAATACCATTTTGATCAGTGACTGCGACCTGGCGTCCAGAAATAAATACTTTGGCACCCTCGAGCGGAGAGCCTCCGGGAGAAGTGAGTACACTCCCGCTGACAGTAAAACCCGTGACTTCGAACTCTTGCGACAATTTTAAGCTGTTGTGGTTGATTTTGAACGTGAGTTCGGTTGGCTGAATATCGAACTTTGTTCGAGCACTAGCGTAATAAGGGATTATCCGATAATCGCCATTCGTCAAAGCAGGAAAAACGAATCGACCATTTCCACGGGAAGTCACGTGACACAATGGTTTCTCCTTTTCGAAACCTTCGATACTCGTTGTATCGCAATTTTTCGCTTTTCCGGACTGAAAAACAATCATTTTATCAGAGTTCGAATTCATGGAAAACTAAAAAAGCTTTTTATTCATTTAATTTTGTTAATTTCAAGACAAATGTTGGTTTCCTCACTCACCCCAAAGAGAATAAAAGTCACGCCCTCGACGGGCCCAACTTCGTTCATAATACGACCACGAACATCGTAACCGAATACTACGAGAACGTTGTCAGGCAGTTCTGTATTTCCTTCGAGTACCTCTACCTCGACCCTGCTTTTTTCGAAGACCCAACTGATGAAAGCAAAAAACAGATATTTTTCATGATTCAGATAAGAGCAATAAACTATGTTTTCACTTTTCTGTCGAAACTTTCTTTACTTTTTACAAGAATTGATCATTTCATGTTCATCAAATGGCACTTCACTGTCTACTGTTCTTCCATTTATCGAAAAACAAATGAAAGTGAATATAATTCGACCAGATTTCCACACACAAAGAATATTTTATACTGAAAAGATTGTGATCATTTTTCACTTTATGAGATTCACATTTGAAAAAATCAATTTTAGTGATCTCAGAGTAGATAAAAAAAAGATTTTACCACAAAATAAATTGTCATAAAACGAACAATGGAATCACATCGATCGTTCAAAATCAACATAATAATTAAGAAACTTCAAAACATTATGAATCAATCTTTGAACAGTTATGAATGAATATTCTTACGACGAATGTGAGGCATCCAGCACATATTTTCCTGGCTGAATGGGTGTAAAGTAAAAAGTTCCTCCAACATCGGTAGTAGTTGTTCCTACAGCATTGTTCCTATCGCTATGCTTGAAGAGCGAGACTGTAACCCCCTTGGGTCCCGCATTAGATCCACTGCTCGTTACCTTCAATTGCCGCATTGATATTAGTCAAATTGAATTTATTAAATGTTTGAATTTATTAAATAAAATTTATGATTATTACTTTGCCAGCAATTCCAAAGCCCTTGAATGTAAAATTGATTTCTTTGTCCTGACTGCATACACCAGTCGTACCATCGATAATTAATGGTATTTCTGTCGGTTCAAAACTCCAGCCTGGCGGAGGTTCAACCTAATTAAAAAAATTTGTAGAAGTTAAATCTGAGTACAAAACAGAATTTATTTGACAAACATACATTTTTCATAGGAATTAAAATGAATTTTAACTCGACATGTTGAAATAATAATTATAATATTAATAAATCATGTTCATGAATGATAAGCTTTTCAAATAAATTCACTTTTGCTGGAACATGAACAGCTCCCAAAAAAAACTTGCAGCCAGAAAATTCCAAGATGTCATAAAAATGATCAGTTTTCAAGAGACAGTGTTTGTAAGTTCAAAATGTCTGGGATTTTGAAATGGATATTTTATTACTAGTTTGTGTAATAATTTGGTAAAAGCTTTTGTATCTGGAAGAATTGATTAAATTTAAAATTGATACTGTATCAATAAAATTAAAAATGAAATTATCATTGATTGATATTCATTGCATAAATATATTAAATTCGATTGGAAAATTTTTAAAGTGAATAGAGTAAAAAATTTTAAAAACTCAAATATTCATAAACCATTTCACAAAAAATTGGTGGACATGAATTTTGAATAAAGACAGAAAAATTGTTATCTACAAATGACACTACCTTAAGATTGTATTCTCCCTTGTCGTACAAGGGTAGAAAATAATATCCATTGGGTGCACACTCCGTTTCATCCTTCAGAATTCCAGCTTTTGTATAACTGAATATTCGGTTTCAGGTTAAAATGTTTCATTCATTAATTACGGTTTAATCGATTTATGGCAGTTAAACATGCCGCGTCATAACCGCGATAGCAAAAGAAGTCTTCATTTTTCGTACTTACAGTTTTATGAGAATTTTCGTGTAATCGATGTTAGTATGACTTTTAATAAAACCATCGCATCCCAAAACGTCTTCGCTTGCACATATTTTTATTACTGTACATATTATTATAGAACAAATTAATATTTTTATACTCGCTATAGACATCCTTATTTTTTTACGCTCTGACAACCATTCGTAAAGCTACACCCGTAGAAACTGAATAAAAAAAGAGCAAAAGAGCTAACCCTGCTGGCTGATAGGCAAAAACCACAAAAACTCTGAATCCATCAAGATTTTCCTACTCATTTCTAGTTCTGTTACTGTTTTACACCACTTCTTGGTAGCGCTGCATTCGACAGATATCGAACCCTGTCAAGTCGAGAATGCAGATTCTTGCTCATGCAGCAGCATTCCGCCGATTTTTGAAACAATTAATTAGATCAATTATCAATTTGTACAATATATTCTGAAATTTCTTAAAAAAATCGGAATATTTTACATTGTTTTTTATTTTTTATATTTTTAATTAATCGATTTCTGACAAATTCCGATTTTAAATAAGAATCACCGACGTGAGAGCCCAACAAGCGATTCACAATTTGGTCAGGTAAATTGACGGAAATAAATTTGACGGCACATTGAGAATTGTGCAATCACGCACCTAGCGGTTATTGCTGGAAATGAACAAAAAATTTTCTGCTCTCCTCTACCTCTTTTTCCACACCCCTACACCCCTTACTACACACACCACCGCCATCTTAAATCGACGGTGTCTCCGTGAACGTAGTAACACAATTTTTATTAAACTTATTGGGGTCAGTTCATGGATTCAACTCAATTGTGTGGACTGGAGAAAAAAAAACAGAGAAAGAGACAGCAAAAGGAATCTACATCACATTATTTACAAGATGTCTATCAATCGAATTAACTTATGATGGGATTTGTGATAATTACGATTGACAATTTGCCGTGAGTCGCGCCTCAAAAAACAAGGTGTCAAACCACATCATCTAAACTTACTATTTCTACGTTTGTTATTTATCTCAAAAGTGGAGAAAAAAAGATTTGTTCAATCTCTCATGTCGGTCAAACTTAATCGTCCTTGTTTTTCTAAGCTGTTACTCAACTTGGACACGATCAATCAAGTGCAAGAATACACGCCCTTGAATGGCCATATACTGTGACAAAGGTCTTATTCACGAAAAAAAATAGTTGAATCGACTTTTTGTAGGAAACTTCCCAGTTTTTTTTTAATATTGACAGTATTCAATTTCTTGTATGACATCTATTTGAACTCCAGAAACTCCAAATTTGGAAAAGTTGACACAGTTTTGAATAATTCAAATTTCAAGGGTTTTTGACAGTTCTACTCTCCCTGAAATTTAGAATATGGTAATCTTGCAAAACTATAAAGACCCGGACAAAAATGAACCAATTGAGTTTTGCAGGTGAAAGCATTGAACTTCAGATGGAGCGTGTTTTAAAAGCTGTTCCAGTGGATTTAAGAGTTAAAATGGAGGCATTGGTGCATGATTTGACGCTTGCTCTTGAGGAGAGCAGCACCGGCACTAACGTCAGGAGAAAATGGGGCTGGAGAAGGAGAGCTCGTTCCACGGGAAACATTCGTAAGTGTAAGAGTTTTTCAAATTTCTAAATGAAACTTATTTCCAGAGAATGTTGAATTAAATTAACGCAGTATAAGCCCCAATTTTCAAATTGAAGTTCCAAGCTTCAACACTTAATACTTCTAAATTTGTAACAAAGTTTATCAAAACTGTTCAAAGACACTGAGATTGTCTGAATTAAACGCCGAGATCGAGTCAAGATGTCAATAAAAAATTTTCAGCTTTAACTGACTTCCAAGACTTTAGATTTTTGAGCGATGACTTTTTCAATAGTTGATTTTGTGAACAATGGACTTTCCAATCGTTAGTTGATTACAGGGAAAAAAGCAAATTCACTATCAACTTTTTCCTAAAACTAAATAATAAAATTTTTTCAGCTTCCCTTAGCACCAACAAACATTCCGACGACAGTTCTTCGTCGATTTGCGACTCCCGAATTCCGAAAACGACTTCAACATCGAAGTACCAATCTGACAGTGATGAAACGAATCAAACCAAGAGATTCGCGCGCTTCTCAAATCTCAATAACGCCAGCAACATTGAAAGTGATTCAGTAAATGAAAATTTTGTACCTCGTACGAATATAAAGCGAAAAAGAAAATTCAAAAGAATGACTGTGGATTCAGACTCGAATCCTTCGACTTCTCAGACTATGACACTCATCACGAGCTCCGTGGGAACGAAAAAAAGAATTTTTCGAAATGATTTCGAAAACCGATACGGAACGATATGGTAAAAAGAAATTCTATTTCAATTCTATACTTTTGTCTATTCATTTAAACTCACGAAATTGAAAAAAAAATTGAAAGAACTTCGTTCTCTGGCGTATAAAATAATCGCGTTTTTTCCCAAGGTGTGGAAAGCGAAAAAGATCCTGTAGGGAACGTTCGATAGATTGGGAAATGAGATCATTGAAGCCATCGAGAAATTCTAAGTCGAAAAATCGAGGAAAAATTCTTCACGAAGACGCGATGGATTGCTCGAGAATATCGAGCTCAAGCATCTCTTCAAGCGACTCAGAAGCTGGAATAATAACCAATGACGAGGATCGAGAAGGTAAAAAAATGTTTATGTTCAAAAATTTTTGCCACCCAATAATAAATGAAAATGAAAGAAAAATATTTAAATTCCTATGAACATCTAACCGTAGGTGACGACGAGCAATCGGATTGGGTGGGAGATTCGAGCTTGTGGGAAGAAGCAGAATCGACGGTCGAGGACAAAGTAGCGACAGATCAAGCATTTCAGGCGATATTGCAAGGAAGTTACGAGCATTTGACGGACGAGGCAAAGAAGAATTATCGTCAGAGAATTCAATGGATAAGAGACGTGCCAAACGGTCGTGAAATTCGTGCTGGTCGTCGTCACGTCGACAATACGCCGGGATATTCGATAATAACCTCGGCAAATGAGAAAGTTTCGAGATTTCTGCAGGATCCTTCGCAGAGTGAACTCAAATTACATCCGGTTTGTCAACCAGAACGTGAAAAATTACGTCGTCTCGCGAATCTTTATAGTTTGAGTTTGAAAGGCGATTTGAATTGTCCAGTTCTGTACAAAACTCGTCACACGACCCAAGCTATTTGCGTCGATCAGGTCACCCTCAACAGGTTTTCCGACTATAAACGACTTCGCAAAACACCTCCGAATTCACCCAATCCAGATTCATTGCTTTTGAATGCTGAAACTCAAGTTTCTGCTCCTAACATTGGGCTCAATCAAAATATTGGATCTATGCAAAATTTGGCACAATCCTCGCACTACGAGTGGATAATACCTGGACCCGAAACTGAAATTCAACACAAAACGAAATTTCACAATTTCGAACACTCCAAATCAAGCTGAAGGGATGGAATAACCTCGCGCCTCTCGTGTATCATTTTCGTATTGTTTTTTTTTTAAGCAACGGCTATTTTCTTGTCGCAAATCTTTGACCTATTCAGTTTTTTTCGAACTAATATCGGAACACAATTTTTTTACACTCAACCGAATCATTTTGAGTGAATGTTACACGTTAATCGTGATAAGGATACAAATCTGTAAGAGACTATTTTTGCTTACAGAATTTCTGACTTTCTTTTTAAAAAAATGTTCCCAAAGTCATTCTTCAGAATGAAACGTTAACTTTCATAGTTCTAGAAAACTATATGAATTTGAAAAAAATAATATTAGACTGAGGAAAAAGGTGTATGAAAAATCGTTACATCACTTTTTTCTTTTCTTTGGTGGAAAGAATTTCGAACGTTATTCTTCGGGATGAAACGTTATTTTATCATTGGTCCAACAAACACGAATTTGGCGGGAAGCAAGTTATCGATGGTGTAAACATGTAAATTTTTATGAGAAATCCGTTTCTTCAAATTTTTATGTAACTTAGAACTTTAAAGTCTAGTTGAATTATTGGTAAATACGGTAAAAATTCAAAATGTAAAAATTTTACACTTTATACTATAGAACATTTTTCATGAATAACAATGAAGATAATTTGAGTCATATCGAAAAAAAAAATTAGGGCTTCGAGCTCATTGTCCAAATCTTTTAGAGACTTAGTCGTACGTCAAAAGTTGTTAACACGAACATTGTTTGTTGTGCAATTGAAAATCCGCTGACTCTGCAAATGGTAGTTCATGAATTTGCGCTAACGACTTTTGAAACGGCCTTTAGAATGTAAGATAGCGGTAGTAAATAAAATGCAGTGAATCATCATATAAAATAAATTATATATGGAAAACACAAGAACAATCTGTATTCACATTTTTCTCTTTGATGGTAACCATATTTTGCTAACTAAATAGTGAAATTGTACCTTTTGCCTTTCAACAAATCCTAAAACTAATTTAATGTCCAAGTTTTTTGGCAGCAGCAAGTGCATTTTCGTTTTGTATCATTTGATATTCTTGGAGTCTTTGCGATAGCCTTTGAGTCATCTTCATATATTTTTCCATACAATTCACTGCACATTTGTTCTCCTTGTCCCTTATGTCCCTTGTCGTGAAGTCTGATATACAGTCGACAAAACAAATCTCCGAGAGTTTGTTATAGGACTGAAGGAAATCCTTGAACTGCAACAGGAATGGTGAATATTCAAAATCTCTGAATAATTAATTGGAACAACAAAATTCTAGACAAACTAATAAGAACTATTCTCAACTATTCAAAAAATTTAGAGAAATTTTCAAAAAAAATATTTTTATTTTATAAAATTCACGGACACACAGAAAATGTTGCATGTCATGTTATCAAAAAAAGTAGAGAATTAAAAAATTTGTCATTTTACAATTAAATCATAAAAGTTCAAATATTTTTGTTAGTAGAACTGAATTGATGCAATTTCCGCAAAGAACTAAATTTGTTTGATCTTTATTTCACAGCTAATAAAAACAGGACAAAAATGAACATTTCTTACTTGAAAATTACTTTCGAATATTTTCAATATTGGGTTTTGATAAATGAAACTTTTCGCTTCTTAAAAAAATGTTCTAAATCGAAACGTTTTGCGGAAGAAAAGATAATCCAATTAGACAATTTTGTGAAAGATCAACTGTGGAGGCTATAACGTTAGTATGTTATAATGTAAATCTTGTCATAAAATTATTGAAAAAATATGGCATACTCACTGATTTGACTTGCTCGTTTTCAACGTCAGTAGGAATTTGCATTGCCATCGTGGCAAATTTTGCTAATAATTATATTTATTGGATATTCAAAAACGTTGATAGTGTCCTACAGAATTTCTCACACATACAGTCCCTCGTTTTTGAGGTTAGAGTTGCACGTACAACTCGTGGAGAAAAGTTCGAACTATTCGTCGCGCAGTAACCCATCCAAATTGATAATTCTATGGAAGAAACAAAAACATCCAATTCGTTTATTTTCTCCTACGACTTTTGCTCATCCAAAAAATCGTTGTACATAATATCACAAAACCTAATCAAAATTTAAATTCACAAGTCATCGGATTGAAACAATGTTTGTTTCCAAAACATCATTATGTAGAATATTCTAAATAAAAAAAATACTTCCCCGAGCTAGATTTCATTTGCAACATCAAGCCTGAATTTTTTTTTACACTAAAGTTAAAAGTTACTCAACGGAAACGTTTATCATTCGGTCATTCTCTCATAGTTTCGATTTTTTTTCGATCTGACGAGTTTTCATCAATAAATGTTTAAAAGAGCTCGATAAATTGGTCACTGATCATTCTCTTTGTAATCAGCACTGAGCAGACATCCGAAGAAAAAATGTTATGCTGGAGAAGTCATTTTATGGGGTCGAGAAAATAAATGTAAAAATCCTTAATTTTGTTGCCAATTTGAATGCCATCGAAATATCATAAAATCGTATCCAACACTCCTGCCCAATCATCCTAAAGTCTGAAAATGTTACATCGACTATTCTGATAATTCGAAAAACAATATTGTGACTGCCAACAGGAACGTGTATAACAAAATAAGACGTGCCAACTAGAATGAGTAAGACGAGAGGGGGCAGCAGATGTTAAATTTCGGTACTGGATCGTGCGTATGGAAAGACAGGTGATCCGCGATCATTCAGTGTAAAAAAACGATCTCGGAATGTTCTTTTAGCAGCAGGACGGCAAGACGCGCGGGTTACGTCAAAATTTTTAAATGCGAGTGTTTGATAAATGGTTTCTTCGTTCAGTCGAGTTTTTCTAATCACAGTATTTTTCTCAGTTTATTTACTCGCGAATGCAACACACGCAGTAATATCAAAACTCAGGAACCTCTCCAAAAATATTCATTCACTTTCCTGTCAGTCAAAATATGGAAAAAGAAAAGTCAACAAGCATAAATACGAATAACGTAAAATAAATGTAGACGAATCTAGAACGCGTTGGAAACACTATATCGTCGTGGTGATGTGCTTTTATAAAAGAAATTATTTTGAATGGACATAAAGAAGAAACGATGCGACAATTCGCTGAAAATATGCTAGCTCAATACGCATGCGCTGGTTCGTCGATGCTTCTATCGAGGGCTGTGGGGTGGCGCTACTATCCTGCTTTTCGCGTGGCGTCTGTGTTTATGTCGTAAAGACGGATACCGGTCGGTGCAATTCAAACCGTCATTTTACCTACATTTTACTTACGAACAAACCGTTGTAATACTACAAATGAGTATCCAATCAAAATAATGGATATTGAGATATAAAGATGAAAATTAACCGCGAAAAAATGTGAAAATCAAAGGTTCAACGAAAGTGTGGGAACTACGTTTTCAAAAAGTCAGTTACATCATGTGCATCGGCGTGTGTGTGTATGTGTGTGCGCGTAGGTGATGACGTCACACAATCGCATGTTCGAAAAGAAAACAATCGAAACAAAAACGCAACAATGACCGGTCGGCGAAAATTTTTCATGCATCCCCGAAAAGTTGATAAACTAAAAATCGAAGATCCGTTAATAGAAACATCGACAAAGTGTATCGCTTATCCGGATGTTGGATCATCGATAAATGAAAAGAAAATTACGTACGCCTGCGAAAAAAAAACTGACCATCCGAAAACCGGGAAACCTTACGATTTCCGTACTTTTTATGCCGGAGTAGATAACATCGATAAACACGGTTCAGAAAAATACATACCTCCAACGAGCAACGAAGTTTTAATACTTCGACAAGAAATGAAGGATTGGAAAAACTACGAGGACCGTGCTAATATAGTGGAAGCCAAACTTTCGAAAATCGGAAAAGGAATCGTTGCAAACGGTAAGTTTCCAATTCTTTAATTAAGGTTATGTACATATGAAAGCAATTTTTTTTTCCATTTATACACAAACATAGTGTATCAATAGTAAAAAAAAATAGCGAGCAATCGTCGGACAAGTGAATACGTAAATCGTAGAAAAGTAGACAAGCACTATTGTCAACCTAGAAAAATTCAAACATTTCAATCCATTACCTTATTTATTGCTCATACGAAAACTTATTAAAAATAGTGAAAACCACCCAAAAATGAGTGAAAATAATATTTTTTCAAGTAACCACAAACCCCAATGTAATAATCGACATTTTGTAGCGCGAACAAGCGATGCACTCCACGAGCCGAAATAGCTCAGTTGGGAGAGCGTTAGACTGAAGATCTAAATGTCCCCGGTTCAATCCCGGGTTTCGGCAATGCCAATTTTTTTTTCTCCTCCATTTATTTCGCCCAGTCGATAAAACATATATTTCTCCCCGAATTCTTTGAAACTCGTTTTACATGGTATACACGCGAGTGATTCCACGAGCCGAAATAGCTCAGTTGGGAGAGCGTTAGACTGAAGATCTAAATGTCCCCGGTTCAATCCCGGGTTTCGGCATGGTCCATTTTTTTTCTGCTATTTTTCAAGTTGCTTGAGTAATTGAGTTTTTTTTAAATCTCACCTTACCGACAAGCAGTGTTATTTTGAAAACCGCCATGTTTCGTTGAAGAGACGAAACCAATTTCCTTCCTTGCCACTGCACCCAAAAGTTGTTCTCAAAATTTCATTACTTAACGCTTAAAAACAAAAGAATTCTCGTGTGTAAAATTTAGTAACGAAATCGGATTTTTGTTTTTTTTTTTTTTTTCAACTTTTCCCTTTTCTTGTCAGTGATTGGTTGACCGTTTTACAGAATCAATAGGCGAATCCAAAAACCCGAATGAAGTGGCATCAGCGAAGACTACGGAAGAAGAGCATCGACGGTGAGTCATTTTTTTGAAAAAATCACGACAGTTGCAAACATGTTTTTTCTACCAGCGGATATTTTGTTCGTCGGAGAATTCTCGGCGAATTAAAATTGCTCAAAACTCTAAAACTCGGAAGCGAATACACGAAAAGTCGAAAAATGTGGGCGTATCGCTCCCTCTCGCTTTCTCCATCCAAATCCTCATCCAGTGTTTTTATTTGTGACGTGTTGTGATCATTGTGCATCAACGTTTCTCTCGGCGAGGTAAGTGATCCATGAGACAGTGAAGTCGTACAATTATTTCGAGTTTTATCAATTTCTGTATTATTTTAAGGTGAATTATTGAAATTCGCGTAGGGGTATTTCCATTGGTTTGAAAAAATCTTACGAAAACTTAAATGAAACAATAATTATTATAAAACTGCACTCGACGTAATAGATAATCGTGTAACGATTAAACGTGCGATTGGAAACAAAGCGAGTTTATCAAGAACAAGGCTACATTAAGGGGAGATCATGGGAGATAAGAGCCGGGACCGTGGGAAAAAAAATTCATTTACACGCGCTTCGTCCTGGAATTTTCGAAAGTCTCTCGCGATCGAACGCGACTCTTCGATCGTAACCGGTTCCGTTTTGTGTACAATACAGAATGGACGTTGGACGCTGATTTTTCGAGATAAAAATCTTTTTCGGTACCACGAGTTTTAGTATATTTTTAAAATCCTTAAAACAAAGACGATAAAAAATTTCGATTGAATGATCAATCCGAACGTTGATCGAACGTTACTCCAAATTTTTCAAGAAGAGTATCGGCACACGAGCGCGAAAATAATCCGTCAACGTACTGATGAAATTTAATATTATAAACTACACAATAAGGCGGGCTCGGGGCCTCGTGAGTTTGTTTGTGAAATAAACATAAAAATCACGAAAGAGGTCGAGGCACGAGGTCTTTTGTCGCTAGAGTTAGAGTCAATCGCTCGTCGACTGCTGTAACGAGCGACGAAATTCGATGAAGCGAAGAAAAATAATCGCTCCGCTCGAACTCTGGCATTTTTTTCGAAACCTGCTTGCCAAACTTCAAGAAAATTGTTTTTGTTTTCAATTTTTTAATATCTGGCACTGATGGAACGAGTCGCTAGAAAAATGCAGTGTCTCTTTGAGCAGATTCAAAGAGCGCAATCCATAGACTCGAAAAAAATGAAAAAGTGTAGGAAAAAAAAAAAGAAATTGACCCATTAGAAACGAGTTCAGTGGCACAAATCACGTTCCCCCCGAAAATCTTCGTTCGCTTCTATTTTAAAGACCGGAATCTTTAGCAGGAAAGTCACGAAAGTCAAATGCAAATCGTTCGAACGATCGTCATCGAGGCCAAAGTGTTGTAGGTTAGTGAGAACAAAGGACGTGTGTCTGTGCTCGTCACTCGGCGTGCGTCGCCGGTCCTTCCCTGCTGCAAATGGACGACCAACAAATTCGTATCACGTATACTCTGTAGTAAAAATATTTTCGGGCTATTCGGGTGCGAGACACGAATAACCGATTAAACGCACGTGTACGCGTTATTATGACGAGATCCCTGTCGATTAGATATTCCCCTTGACACTCAACAGAGGACAAACCCACTTACGGCGACGATAATAACAATAAGCTTCCAAAACACATACGTTTCATTGTATCATCAAAAAAATTCACTTCGCGTGTACAAACTTGTCAAAACGAACACGTAAGCGCACGCTTTGGGTCGGAGAGACTCGAGCAACGTTCACCGTTTAGTTCTACAATCGAAGATTTTTGCACTATATCGATGGAGAATCCTAAAAAAAAAGCTTGTGTCAACTCAAGCACGTAAGTAGACTGATTTTTCATCTTTAAGGAGTTTCAGTACAGAAGTCAAAATATTAAGAAATTGATGAAATTTGGTGATAATGTTCTTCAACATCAAGTGCGAAAACTCAATTTTTTTCAAAATTTTCTTCTACTTAGTTATCGAGTAATTACGCATTAAAGCAGATTTCTCATGCCCGGAATGTATACCTATATATATGGAAACGCTATACTTATACACGTAAACTTTAGTGATCAATTACTCGATAACTATGTAGAAGAAAAATCTTAAAAAATGTGTGTCGTCAAATTTGGCACTAAAGAATATGTTCACCAAATTTTATAAAATTCTGAACTTTTTGAATTTTTTAATTTTTTTAGCATGGATTAGCATGGCAACATTGTATCGCCTGTACCGAAACTCCTTAAACACTTTTTTTCTTAAAAAACATCAAAATGAAATGAAATCTTGGTAACATTGTAAAAATGAAGCAATTCTTTTCAACACGTGAATTTTCTTCGAGCGAGAGAGAGAGAGAGAGCAAGACTTTTGAAATGAAATATTATCGAGAGAATGACGTTCGTGATCAGATCGAATATAAAAATAACGTGGAAAAAAAGTTAATAACAGATGATTGGGAATAGACAGCACAGTCGTTATAATATGCTGCACAGGATGTGATAATGTGGGTTAGGTTCTGAAACGTTATGTATAGCAAAAATCAACATTCTCAGCGCGCGAAGAGCACCGAGCGTAAAAGAGCGTAAACCGGTTTGCCACGTAAATGGCACACACGAGTGAGAAGCACGTTCCCTCTCTCGGTCTGCCCCGGAGTCCGCGAGAGCCCGTAGTCGTCTTTTTCGCTCGTGCGATTTGGCGCGAGACGCCGCGATCGGATTGGCACTCGAGTCGTAAGGATGCGAGAAGAGAATATTTATACTATGCTCGAGAAAACCAGACGCCTCGCAAAGCTTCGGTCATTCAATTTTTCCTTGGATTCTTATGCCGCTCAATTACCAGGAAATTCGCGCTTTGTAGGTGTGCGTTCGTGTGTCCGTGGGTGAGCGAGCTACGACGGGCGCGCGATTCTTGATAATAAACAGTTACCGGATCCAGCAGAATACGTGGAGCAACAAAACACACGGACCGCCCATAAATTCCGACGGAATCGCCACACTCGATGAAATTCCTCAAAATCTCACATTTTTTCCGCGGGCTCTGATACGATGAGGGGAGGAAAAAAAGGACGGTAATCGACCCATTCAAATTGAATAAATTCCTGAAAAATACTTAAAAGTCAGTTTTTATGACTTAACCGCTCATCGACGGTTGGAGGCTCAATATTTATATAATTTTATCGTCGAAATTCCATATCCCATCTTCCTCATTGTGAAAACAAGCCGCAAACATTGAATTTTTTGACATTTCGTTCGAACGAAGTAAAGCGTCAAGAGCGTATTTCTTTAATCGAAATTGATGTCTCGTTACTCCGATGGCTCCGATGAGACGCGGGTCTTTTACCGCAGAGAAAATGCTCCGACCTGAGCAGACTTTTATGAACGTATCATGCACTCGTATATAGAGATATAAAATACGTACAGCATTCATAAATAAGTGGGGCACTAGCCCCGGCTCGACGAGGCCCGAGTAGAGCTACGGCAACGACGACGAGAACGACGTGGACTATCGCGAGAGAGCTACGGGTTCGCCGTACCGGGACGCTTTTTTCCTCTTTCTTTTTCTTTCTTTTTTTACGTAACCCCACGCGCTTTCACAACTTGGCCGCGGGAGATCGTGACGTCAGTTTTCTATACTACCAGCTCGCGAGCACACTGTACATGCGACTGCGAATATACATCGTGCGTTTCGTCTTGATATATGTGTTTGGATTTCGTGTAGATGAAATAGCCTCGAGTCAGCAACCGGCAGCAACGAAACGTGTAGATTGCAGCCGAGAAGCGAAGCAACGGAAAGAGCCATGCACCACACTCGTTTCATGCCTTCTCACTATAGTCGAAGTTCTCGTAACTCGAATCTTGGATAATTCCTTATTATCTGCTTCGGTTGTTCATTCTCAGTTATATGGAAACTCAATTTTTTTCATTGCACAAACACCGACATCGATATTTTTTGCGTTAATTGCACTTTTTTTTAAAGAGGATAAAAACGGTTAGAGCACACGAACGCTGATTGGATAACGAAGAGCACTGGAAAAATGTTGCCGAAAACAGACGCTAGGTGTCGAGACGAAAACGACGGTTACACTCCGGAAGTAAAACGTTCAGCAAGATTCGTATCACAAATATTTTAAAACTTGTAAAAAAACTTTGCACGCGATCATCAGTAGAACGCGGACTTTGGATCAGAAACAAGTAATTTGAGGTTACTACACGAATCTTGAGAATTTTCGTTGCGAGTGAAAAGTTGAGTTGCGAGGATTTGGACTCTAGCGGGGGGCTCGAGGAGTGAAATTCTTGCTACGAAAGCATACACACACGTACGCCGTTGCAGCAGACGATATTATAGTACAGTGTAACAGGCTAACATGAGAGAGGGAGAGAGAACGAGAAAGGGAGAAAGGTGGCAACGTTGCTTGGTTAAAAAGGCTCTTCGTGATCCGACAGGACCGACTGAGTCTCGACGACGTCGTCGCCACCGAGCGGCTGACTACATACACTATATTATATTATGCTAGGTTCAAGGGTACGAAGGTTGGTCCCACGACAACGTCGTTCGACGCTCCCCCACCAGAGGGACAAAGAAAGAAAAATATTTCGCTCTTTCCCTCTCCAACGAGATCGCCCCTTCGTATTCTCTCTTGCCCTTCGATATTTTTGCTTTCTCTGTTGCATTCACGCTCGGGCGCATTCGAGAGTAGCGTCGCCATTTCTCTCCCTCTCTCTCTCTCTCTCCTTCACTTCCAACGGGAATCTTCTAGAGGCCAGACATCGTACAGGGCCGCATCTCAACGATATCGTACAATTTCTTCGAAACAAAACGCACCGATCGCGCTCTTCGTTTTTGTGCGCCGCCAAGTATTATTTTTATTACCGAGACCTCTGCTTCTATTTGCAATATTTCTTTGTTGAGATTTTTTTCTGACATTTGATTTTTGTCCACGTCATATTAGTTAATCATCCTTCAAAAATTCTTCATTTCATTGAATTACTGAAGAATCATTTTTATTTTCTAGAAAATCGCTGACTACTCGCTGTAATTTTTTTAATATCAAATTTCTGTCGGACAATCTTCGAACGTTCATTGAATATGTCCTTTTCACAGTTTCGCTTTCGAATATTTTTCATAAACGGAAACAATAATGATGAAGAAAATGTTGTGAGTCGTGTTTGCACGAATCGATTTGCACGATGTTTTCGCCATTTTATTTCATATCGTGTCAGAGATCCTATGAGAAACGAATGGAATGTCAAAGGAACAGCAGTGAACTTTAGAGGAAGTAGGAAAAAGTGCGTTGCAGAAGTCGAGTATATTTTTTGTCAATGAGCGATAAAATAGCAAATCAAGATTATGGGATAATTAGAAGAAAAAAAAACATTTTTATATACGCGGGGGCAATAGGATGAAAATAAATCTACTGAAAAGGGTTTATAAAATGGTACGTTTTTTATGAGCGCCACTGAGACAGGGGCAAAAAAGAGGGGGAAGCTTTGGAGCCTCGTCGCTCTTGACGTCACGAAACGTCAGTAATACTTTGTACAATGAATTTTTACTATTATTGCGGGCTGAGGACTTTTTTTTACGATGCATTGTTCTTCGTAATATTCGTTTATTGCCTCCATTGATTTTATTACGAGAGCGAAGGGGTTTTCCGCTTGACTTTTTTCTCTTTTTCCCGTCTTTTTCGACGTGCTTTTTTTCGTGGAAATTTTTTAAGCCAGAACGTTCAATTTGGCTATTAACTTCCGTTGGGAGTCAACCCTTCAAGTTTTTATGACGAGCCACCCTTTCTCGTCGCTTCCTCAAACAACTTGGCTTTTTCGAATCCCTTGAATTTTCGAGAGCGACCATATATTTTAATAAATAAATTTATTGAAATTATGAAGTTGAAAAATTTATTATTTTACTGCCTCCTTCCTATGAAAATGCCGAAAAAAATGGACGTTTTTTCAAATACACTATTCAAATCTGATATTCTCTTGAGCCCTGATCCGGCGGCCCTGAGCCGAAGTTTCGGTCAGACTCGCGGAGACTCGGGAAACGAATTTGCGGAGCTGAACATTCGTCGCGTCTCCGGACTCGCACCGACTCACGCGATTCGTGGAAGTCATTGTCATACGAGTTATAAATATAATCACATTTTGCATATTCGAATGCGAATGTACGAAGCGAGCGTACGGGAGCGAAGAAGAGCCGAAAGCTCGTTCTTACGCATGCAGAATCTTTGGACTTGCGCCGTTATCGTTCTCATCGATGAATTCATAAATATTACGGTTCGTTGCTTCGCCACTGAAGATCGTTTCGTTGCAATAGCGTAACGTGGAATGAGCATTTATTTTTCTCCATTCGAAGGCGATAAAACCCGTCGAAAGTAAATGAGCTTTCTTTGTTCTCGCACTCGAGACAGTCGAATGAGCCACGAGCCCTTATTCCGTCACGAATTCACCACTCTTTTTACACTTCGTTCCCCGCCCCTTTTCTTTCTCTTTATCTTTCGTTTCATGAAAACTTTGCCCCGGGATAGTTTCAAATGTATTTCTTCGAGTTCGCAAATGAATGAAAAAAAAAATGGAATTTCGCCAAAATTTCCATACGAAAAGAATCACTTTCGTTAGGTAAAAATAAAAAACTTTTTTACTTTTGCCGCTGCGAATATGAAGACGATTTGAACGAACGATCCGAATTTTTCTTTCGCGCGAAGTCCGCAAGAAGTTCCGAAAGAACACGATAAATACCGTTGCGCAGAAAAACGCCTCCGAAAGGTAGAAAAAAAGGGCGGGTGCGAGAGAGAGAGAGGAAAGAGGAGAAAAAATATTCGCCATTTTTCTTTGTTGGCAACGCACACGGACAGGGTGCGTTCAAATTCTATTACGCATTCACGCGTTGCCCGGTGATGTATAACATCTGCTTAATCCTCACAATGCCACGACCCGAACCACCGCGAATCTCCGCATACGTGTGTACGGGACCTTCCAGGTCGAAGCGATTCGGTCCAGCCTCCCGATCGTTATCCATTTTTTGTCAAAAAAAAAAAAAAATTACTTGCCCATTGATTTTTTAGAAGGAATAAAATATTGAAAAATATTTAAAATTTTGAAATTTTTCGCCTCTACAAAGCCTCAATCGATCGCACTTTTCTCACTGTCAGTTGAGTAAATTTATTTTTTTTTCTCTTGGCCACACCTCGAGTGGGTAATTGAAAGAAAAAAAAAAAAAAATCGTTCAATTCCCGGGAGGTCGACGGAAGTGGTGCCGAAATGGTAAGAACGCCTCGTACAAGTTGACGCGTTCGGTTGCCAGGGGGAGTATTCTTTATGCGATTTTGCGTTTGAGAAAGTCGAATGAATATCGAAAGAAGGAGGTGGAAAAAAAAGCACGAGAAAATAGTGAAAAGAGGGTTCCGGATTGGTTGGTAACTACCGAAAACTCGAAGACGTTTGTACGAGTAGAAAAACATCTGTCCCTTTTTTAACGAGAGCAGGAGCAGGCGAGGCAGAATGAAAGAAAGAAAGAAAGAGAAAGCGAGAAGAAAAGAAAACGCGAGTCTCGTTCGTCCTTCGACCACGTGTCTCCTTTTTCTTCCGGAATGAAATGGAGGGGGATGCAAAAGCGGTACGGTGGCGCGCTCCTTTTTTCCCCGGACAAAACGGGAAGCCACAACTGACATCTGCCTCGCGCGCCTCACATAATCGTATGAGAAGCGAAAAAACTCGAGTTTATTTCCGTGACTCTTCGACGAGGAGCGAAAGAGGAAAAAACGACGCAGGGACGATGCTACGTCATTTTTTGTCGGGTAGGACACGTGCTCGACTGCTCTGCGCAACTTCGATTGATACCCACTCGCCCTGTAAATATCCTTCCAAGCATATTTTTAGCTCGTACGTTCGTTATTGGTTTTTCGAGAGAGAGAGAGGAATAAAAAACCACTTTGCTTTATCGAATTTTCAAATTCGAGCTTCTGCGACAAAATATGCTTTTTCCCAGTGTCAATTGTAAAGGAAAAAATGACTATTTTAAAACGCATGGACTCTTCAAAATGATCTTGAAAACTGATCCTTATTCATCGATTGAGAAATCCCTGTTTCGAACGAAATTCTTGCCAAAAACGCCGACAATAAACGTTTTTTATTGTATCGATTCGCCGTGGAAGACGTTTCGCTGAAATCTGTGTAATCGGTCGTGAGAAAGCATGAGCCTCTTTAGCTCAGTGGTAGAGCACTGGTCTCGTAAACCAGGGGTCGTGAGTTCAAACCTCACAGGAGGCAGTCATTTTTTTTCTCCTTTTTTCTCACCCCTTATCTGACTTGTTACACGAAAAAATGTACAATGACTGTAGATTTTTTTGAACTTTGCGATAAACGAGAATTTTGAACTTTCTGTTGCGAAATTACTGGACCGATTCGAGAAATTCAACATTTGTGAGCATTGGAATTCGATGTAAAAAAAAAAGTCACAAATTGTCAACTCAATTGCGAAGAAAATCTTTTCGAAAGCTGAGAACATAAAAATGACATTATTTCAAAGAAATTCCGTTTCAGAAACGTGCTGAAATAAGTTTTCCCTTTTTTCAAGTTCATTCGAGTCGTAATGAATGCAAAGCATTTGAAAACTTTGAAATAAAAAGTTGATTGAACGCTCTCGATCTACATAACGAAAAATACAAAATGGCCGCGAGGAGGAATGAGTTGGCGCGCTCATGTGGTGGCGATCGGGTGAATCGCGTTTCCCACGCAAAATCGGCGAGTCCCACAACACGTTGGAATCCGTTGCTTCGAATTGTCCTTTTTTACTTGTTATGCGTTCACGAGGCGCTCACACACGTTTTATACGCTCCTCTCAGCGTAAACCATCGACATTAATCCTGAGAAGTGAGAAGGGCGCGAGTCGCTGACTCCGTGCGACGGTTCGCAGGATTTGTGCGTCCTTTTGTTTCTCTCTCACCGCAGTATACTTATATACATGAAAATAACTGGTTCGATCGATGGACGAAAAAAACGTGCATTTTTCTTTCGATCCAGGCCACACACGGATCGTGACCATATTCGGACAAACCTGTCGCCACATATTGCGAGGGAGCGTCTCTCTCCTCGGTGTACGGCGTAATAACCTCGAAAAATGGGACCTCAAGCACTTTTTTCATTGCCCATTATTTCTACACAGTAGGCGTTTCGTGGCTTATACTAACCCACGTCGCATACTAATCAATCGAATCGGAATTTGATTTTTGCCACAATTTTGATAGATTCCTTGAAAATTGTTTAATTCTACTCGAATAAAAATAACTCACGACGGAATTTCGTCGTTGAAAATCAATGAACCGAAAGAAAAATCGCGAACTGTAGTAACGACTGAAACTGTCATTATCGCGAAGCTCCTCGAACCTGTTTCTCTTCATTTTTGGTTGACCGAAGTTCCCGGAAAAACAGCAAAAAAAGAAATGAAAAAAATATGGCCAATTAAGGAGAAACGTATACATTACACATCGCGGAAAGGCACCCACACGTACGAAGTACGTATCTATTTTTATGTGATGTACATAGCAAATATAAGCTCTGTTGGTCGGTATATTCGAGAGGCATTGTCATTCCGTATTCAGAAGGCGTATGGACGATACGCGAATGCCCGCCACGTAGTGGAAGAGAGTCCTCGCCAGCCCGACGACCTCCCTCGTCCCCCTCCCTCGTTCCTTCCATTTTGACTCGTCGGTATTCAGGAGTAGCAAGCCCCCCCACGAGTACTACCTATACTTTTCGTGAAATTCGCTATAGTTTATTTAACTTACGTACAAATATATATTTGTATATATATTTTCGTCTATATCTATATCTACGAGGGTGCGTTTTACGTGTGTGCATGTCGCGGGGTTTGGCACGAAGAGAGAGGTAAAAAAACGTTGAGAAACAAGAACAAGAGGGAAAACAAAAATTGGCTCTGACTCGCGAGACCGGGTGTCTTGGTACAGCAAACTTCAGAAGTTTTTTATCCCGAGTATTATACAAGTTTCGAAAGTTTATTCCTGTGGAACATCATAATGGTAATGAAAGATGCATTGAACTGTTGAGAAAAAATATTTAAAAAAAAATGGGGATTACATCTCGAAGGCGTATAACGAATGGAAAAGTTTGAAAAACCGTTGGACAATCGCGGAGACTTTTGGGGGGTGAAACTCCGGAGGAAGTCTGAAGATGGCGCGACAATCGTGTGTCGAAACAAAGAACAGTTGAACGGTTGTGAGTTGTGACTCGAGTCGTGTCGATATATTTAGGGGAATGTAGACAAAGGAAAAGTTGAAATATCCGTGAAAAAGTCGAGAAGGGCAAGGGCGAGGGTGAAGAAAAATAAATCTTGGTTAATTTGAGTGAACGTTGAACGTGCGGTGGCGTTGGATACTGGTAGATCGCGCACACGATAAGTAAACAATGGACTACGCGACGCGAGGTGGAATATCTCAAGAAGACAGCGGAACGCTATCGCGAACCTTGAAACGTACGTGCAACTGCTCGTAAAAAGCGTCGGACAATGGCCACAATTAAAAACAGAAAAACAAGAATTTTTATTTTCCATATTGGGTTTATGAATAGTTTTATTTTTTGTTGAACGTCGCATTCGGCATAAACTTTGATTCTATTTTTCATAAGATTCTTTTTCGAATTGAAATCTGTGTACGAGGAATGAGAACGACGAATCTTGTGATTATTTTTTCAATCGATCCCCCGAGATCGGACGAAATGCAACTTTGCAATGAATAAAATTTTTCTGACGTTTAAAACAAGACTGTACCGAGCGCATAGAAGCAGCAACAGCAGCAAAAATGCGATTCCGTCCGATCGGAACCGGTTTGCTTTGCCGTATAGTTACATACGGTCACGAGATTTTTTCTCTCTCTCTCGCGCTCTCTCTTCTCTCATTTTCATTCTCCGAGAGACGGTCTTCGTCGCGCTGTGAAAATGCGAAAAAAACGACACGCTTCCAACGCTTCTGCAACCGCTGTTGCCCCGATCACGTCGACTCGCTGCGTCGCGGCTGCTTATACGGGACGTCGCGAGTGAGTGAGACAGAGAGATCGGTGTACGTGGCCAAGGTAATGGTCGGATCGGCCGCGACGAAAATTTTTCTCGAGTTTTCGAGTATCGGTGAACCCTTTCTTCCCCCGCGTGAGCGAATTTTTCGCAACAAGAAAAATTGACTTGTGATACCCGGAGAAAAAACGTGTCCCGAAGGTTCGAATAAAAGTGTACAAATAAAGTAGCGATATGGAAAAACTTGCCCCTCCATAAAATCCAATTAGGGAAAGGTAGAAGAAACAGAAAACTCCGAGGAAGGTTAAAACGGCCTTGATTGGCAGAAGAAAACGTCCGAAGAATCCGAAAAATGTCAGTTTTCGTCGTTCGTTTTTTACGCTGGAGAGAACAAAAAAAAAGAGAGAAAGGAAAAAAGGAATTTGCAGGGAGACCGCAAGTAAGTAACGAGCTACGGTGGCGCTCGGGTCACGTGACGAGCATACATCGAAGAAAAAGAGGGCGTCGTGACGCGAGGGCGTATGGCTCGAGGGAAAAGGAGAGAAGAGAAGAGAAACACACGCTGCTGCTGCTCTTCTGTGCTTCGTGTTCGGCATGAATTCGCGTTCGTATGGAATAAAGTACCGGGTTTACCGTATTCGTCGCACATTCTCGCGCACTCGTCGCCGCTCTTCCTCCGCAGAGGGGGGGCGGCCACGGCCGGGGAGGGGGAGACACGAGGAGACTCTGGTATTCCGTGCGGGACACGAGCATTCGCGTCGGCGATCGCGCGATGAGGTCCATTGGGATGAGAACAAGACGATGGAACGAAAGCGGGCAAGGGGCAAAGGGGCGAGAGAGAGAGAAGATGCCGGGAGTACTCGAAGCGCCCTCGGAACTACGGGAATACGTGACGAGCATCGAACCTTTTTCCACCTTCCCCAACAACCTCCCTTAACTTCAATTTCCACACACGCTTACCAAAGTACATGTAAAATTGTATCTCCTTCTTCTCAACAACGTGTTCCCTTTTTATTTTTCTTATTTCGTACATTTCCATGTCTATTTCGACTCGATTCAACCGTGAGAATATATCGGGCTTGTCGATATATCGAAACTTTGAATTTTTCCATATTTTCCATTCCTCAGTCCCTCTTATCGACGCCGAGATGACGAAAAATAAGCGCAATTGGATATTTTGGTTTTCAGGAAGGAACAATTTCGATCGAGGAAGAAAAAAATAGTAAGAATTACCATGCTGCCATGGTATCGCCCATTTTTAAGGTTTTTACCAAAAATATTGTAATTTCCAAGTAAATTATAAATGAAAAGTTATAAATTGCGTATTTCGGCTGTGACAAAGATTTAAACCGTGCTGTTTTTTCCTAACACAGTTCACCAAGTGGACGTTGTAAAATTTATGTTGACTCGATGATGAACTGGCAAGTAGAATTATTATGCCGTTTTGCTATACTCGGTACTGTTTTCACAATTCATTAAATTTACAGTTGAACATAGTAAAATTTGAGGAGCTCAAACTCCAGCATCGATCATGCGCCAAAGGGTTTAGAAATTTACCATGGTGAATAACAGAATTTCATTCGCGATTGTACGATTTTTTAGTGAAATTTTCTCTCCGTGTACTCGCTTCGGAATTTGCGTTGACAAGCTTCTTCGACTTTTCGTGCGATCCTCCAGAAGATGACTCGACTTTCGCTCGATTTTTACTTCCTAATTCGAGATATTATCACTCTAAATTAATGACAGAGTTATTAATTCGAAATTGTAAATAAATTTGTCCAACTTATGTTTCGACGAGTGCAATTACAAGCCATTAATTAAGCGGGGATTCATCACTGGCTGAACCCGAAATTTCATTCGTCCCTGGCTAATGTACTGTGGTTTTTTTTATGTAAAAATCGCTTTAGAGAGCGCAAAGGGAAATGGATCAGGAAAAGTGTTGATAAAAAGACAAAAGTTTCGTGCGTGAACTACCTCAATGACGTTTAATCGATAAGAAAGATTTGGACGAGGCGTCGTGTCAAATGTGAACGAGAAGAACAATTTTTCGCCGATGCGGGTTGATGCAATCAACGAAAACGAGCTATTCGATGACGTTTTCGAAATAATTTTCATAAGCGCGCATTTCTTCGACGATTTTGACCTACCGAAAGAAATCGCAGGCTCCGAGATGCCCGGGACTGGAGTCCGAAAGGAAAAAAACTGCGGGAGAATCGGAGGAAAATCAAAGTAAAAAAAGTCAGTGTCTTTCGTCACGATCATGAAACTGCGTATCCTCAAATGCCGACCCTCCGACATTGGCTTTTCCCATTTGAACAATCACTTTGTTCATTCGTTATACAGTCTCCGACCTTTCCTTCCTCCTATCGGAGTGCGAAATTTTTCCATCGAACACTACTTCAGGAAAACAGACTCGACCGAGTATTTTTAACTAGCACAAAAAGCAAGCTGTCAACGTGAGAAAATCAACGGCAGACAGAGATGGAAAAATCCAAATATTTTTGTACAGGTCAAGCGCAAAATCGATTAGCGAGATAATTCATTAAGAAATTGATGAATAATAACAAGTTATCCTGCTATTGATCCATTCGATAAATAACGAATTTTGTTTCTCACGCGTTTCACGAAGTTCGTAAATCTCGCTTGCAGCACGTTCATCCACGAGCTTGTCAAAATATGAATTCGTCATGGTCGCCGTACGTTGCAATATAAACGATAAAAAACCTCCGTCCATACATAGAACGAAAAAGATAAAATAGCGAAGCTATTCGTTATTCGAGTCGACAACAAAGATAAAAAGTCTGTTATCTTGCTTCGTTTTTCCCAACGACGTTAGTCAGATAACTTCGACAATAACGTCATCGTCGTGTTGTTCGTGATAAAGTCGCGGACTGGTTCTTTGTTGAAAGTGATTGTTATATCATGAGATTATTAATGACGAGGGGCCTATCGTGGCAGTAATCAGTAATCCTAGAACATCGTTACCGCCCCCCTCGACGATCGTGTCGGAGTCCAACTTTTATTTTTTCAATTTTTTTTATTAATAAACCGTTGCTTCCCAAGCAACATTTTAATTTAATCGGAATTTAGGCTGCTCGTACCGAGCGAAGGGAGAAAGAGTGAGAGTAGTGAAAAATGAGAGCCGAGTTTCGCCGACGTAGAAAAACAGGATGACCTTGAATAAATCCTCGTTCGCAATTCTTCTGCATCGTTTTTTCCTTACCGCTGCCATTTTAACTCGATCGAGAATGCTCGAAGGGTACTCTCTCGCAGGAGGCCTTTCGCATCGTCCTAACTTTCTGTTGTACACCTCCGACACTTTCCAGTTCTTTCTCGAAGCTCCGAAATAACGAGGCTTATTTTTTCGAGCAAAGATAAGCATGAAAATGATGGAGAATCTTGCTCAACACTTCCTTTATCTTTGTGCTTTGTATTAATTTAAAAAATAAATTTAAGACTGAGACCGGACACAGAAGACTGAGAAAATACACGAGTTTTAATTAACCTGTCAAATTCTTCGTTATCGCGCCACGAGATCCGTGTTCTACTCGTGAACGTACATATTCATTGATAATCTTTGAAATAATCGCTGGGAGCTTAAAGTGTCTCGTGACGAAAGAATTTACGGATAATTAGACAGCGAGAGTGAGACCCGAGAAAATATGCATCGATGAACACGAGACAAAGGATCTCGGGACTCGACGTTTCTCCGCCACTCAGCACGCACATGTCTACACAAATACGCTTCACTTTTTCTGGCTAGGAAGCTTCCTCGTGTAGGCGATCTGACCAGGAAACAGCTGTGATTTTCGAGCAGGACCGGCTGCAAGATTAGAATCACTTCTCACTGCTTTTTCAACCTCCCATTCGATCCTTCCGCTCATTTATTTATCACGCAATCTTCCTCCTCACAATTCAACGTCTCATTATTTTGTAATATTAGACAATAAATTTATTTGATCGAGAAAAACAATTTACTGCAACGAGATTTTTCTACAAGCGTTTAAAAAAAAGTCACACTTTCCTGGCTTTCATTATTTTTTTTCCCTCGACACGTAAAATAAGATTTTTCTTCATTAAAAGCCCGACCTAAAACAGTAAAACGAAAGAAACTAGACGAGTAGAATAGAAAAAGTAACGGGAAGCACAACGTGATTTAGGAAGGGGGGGGGAGGAGAGAGATAAATGACTAAATGAATTTGGACGAAGATTTATAGAATTTAAATAATTCAGAGTCATTTTGCCGGAATCCCTGGGGCTGTTACAGCTGCTCTTCTTTTAGGACTCTCACTAACGTGAAAGAGCTTCAATAATCCGGTGGTCGGTTGACCAAGAGTGGCACGTGCTTCGCAACGAGCCTTCTCGTCGCACTCGTCCTATTCGCTCTGTGCACGTGGGCGGAGCAAAAAATCTAATACTACTGCACTAATAGTATTAGTGTATTCATGCATACTGCCAGCGCCACCATAACGGGGACTCCGGCGTTTTTGGGGGAATACGTATACACAACACACGCTCACTTTCAAAGTAGTATGTGTACGCGCACAGAGCGAATTGCCCCAAACACGCTCTCCCGAACAAAAAGGAGAGAAAAACTGGCGTCCCTCTCGCGGAGACCCCTGGGGAGGAAAAAAGGACTAGCTTGGGCTCGTGACCGTAATGACTTAATATAATTTACACGAGGAACGAAATAATTTATGCTCCACCACGCATCGTTTATTTTATTCAGATATCCGGCAAAAGAGATAATCACCCGACTCTGGAAAACAAGAACGCTGATCGCACTAACGAATGGCGCGTATTCGAAGGCAGAAGTCTTTTCATGCAGAAAAATTAGACGTGGAATAAATGATTCGGAACAAACACTTTGCCGAGAGATGGCGAAGCAAGCATCGTCGAGCACTGTTTTGATTGGTCGAACGAGAACTCCGTCGGTGGAGCGAACTGACATTTTTCATAACCTCAAAATATTCACTACACTCGATGAAATAATTCTGTTCTCCGCGAACCTAAAAGGAAACGGAAAGCGCGATCGAACGTGTTTTTAACTTCGAATCATTTGAATTCGCTCGTAGTTCAGCAACGTCCGAGCCAAACTGCTCGATTCCCTTGGAGGTTAGAACGGAAACACAAATTTAATATTCAGCCTGGAATCGCCCGTACAATTTGTTTGTCGAGCAAACTTCATGCGTATATAAATTCATAGGTGTCCGAGTGTTGCAATTCATGAGATACGTTAGTGAGAGACGTGGAAGCGGCGAGAATTATGTCACACACGATACTCGAAGCAGCTCGTTTTCCTCGGCTCTCTATGTAACGTCACGTTTTCGCTATCGTCGCTACGTGTGGGATTCGTTACACACGCTATATAAGTTAATGTGTCGTCCGACGCTCAAAACACACGGGACTTTTTACCACGCGTTACGAATACCGAACTAAAGTGTATTCATATGTATATTATGTATTTACACATGTATTATGTATATGTAACGTAACACGTGGCAAGCCTCAACCAAGTGAGTCAGTTCTGATCGAATATTGAATTTAGATAAGAATAAAAATACAAATAAATATTTCATGTGTTTCGAACTCAAGCGTCCAACAGAGCAACGCGTTTTGCGTGAAATTGGGTTTGTTTGTGTCAACGATCGTTTTCGAATGTATTTTTGTCCAATTGAAACGTTCAAAAGACTTACCTCCTCGTGTGTTTCGTGGCCAAATTTCATGTGCTTGGGAAGAATCAATCCAGAGACAAACATCAATGAACTTTTCGAACAGAATCGATAAACGCAGCTAAAGTGAATTTAAATTATTTTTATTATTATTATTATTCGATTGAAATGCCACAATTCGAAAACTGCACTAAAAAAAGCAACTCGAGAATCGTACTTTCTCGCAAGTCTCTTCAATCGAATTGAATTTCATTGAAACAAATTGACCGATTATTATTCCGTTTCGCAATCGTATAACCTCAAAGCCTCCACAGGTGTTGCAAAAATTTATCCACTTCGTGTCTCCGACCTGAGATCATTCCTCGTTATCAATGGATTCGATAATGGAACAAAAAAACGTGTACCTCGCGATTCATCATCATCGATTGAAATTCAATGACGAAATCCGCAGCTTCAAATCAAATTTCTTAATCCCAGCTGAATCCACGAGCGAATGAGTCTCAAACTCGTGCTGCCCTCTGGCACATATTTCTGACAGAAAACATAACCTCAACGTTGAATGTAATGAAAGCATATTTTGATTTCACTGGTATCCGTTCACAATTAGTAGCTTAAAATTCAAGTGTGTACAAATATGTTTTCCAGTGAAATATTAAATGCGGCATCAATTCAGTACAAATTATTTTGACCCGTTTTTGAATATCTTTCGAACGATCTGCTTGAGAATTCGTTCGCAAGAATCGCTGTCTCAGTGAAGCAACAGTTTCTTTTGTCTTGCTAAGGTCCAAGGTCGCTTCAATTTCAGTGAAACCTACAAATCCATATATATATACTCCTTCATATTTAATGTACGTGAATTTGTACATGTGTGTGTAGCCGAGTCATGAGGTTGTAGCCGGGTATAGAATCAAGTGTGAATAACCCCACGGTCTCGCGGACGTTTTAACTTTCGCCGCGCTGCTGGCTCAAACGAGATCGGGAGACGCGAGACGCTCGCGCGAGCTCGTCGACCGTGAAAATCATTATTAAGTGGTGGCACAACCTCTCTTCGTCACAGTGTCCTTGCAATCCCGTCACGAGTTTGAGAAAACGCGCTCAGGCCAGATGAAAAAACAAATCCGGTATATTCATTTTTTTTAGATTCAAATCCTTTGTGATTATTAAATATTTATTATTGACCCATTTTTTACGAGAACGAAAGCACTCGTTCGATATTACCGTGCGGTCCACCCGGATTGACGGACTTTCACAATGTCCTTAAAGACTCGACGAAAAACGTGTGTTTTCAAGTATCAATTAGCCGATTACTTTCATTATTTTTTTCCTCAATTTTATACCAGTCACGATCACGACAGCGTAATCGTGCACGCTGCGTTTACATTTCTAGTACCATCGATTCCGAGTCTCGAGAACCAAAATTCGACATCGAATCGTGAATTCAATGACGAATCGATCGTTCGAATTGCTTTTTGCATTCTCGAAGGTTGAGAATAATTTAGGAGCTTGGAAAAAAAAACGCGTCAAGTTAACCTATATTTTTAATGAAACAGACCGAATGAGTGGAAAAAATAAAAATAGATTGGAGAAATAGAAAAAATAGTGGCACGGGGCGGGGGCCGAGAGAGAGACCGTTTATAACGCTTTCTCGAGTAGAGCGCGCCCATCTGTTGGGGCACCTGACACGATTCACCTGCCACAGGTATGCGAAGCGCCCTAGCACGGACATCATCAAGAGCGAGCGCGTCAGGTGCTTCTTCCACAGGCCGGTGTTCCTGTTTCTCTTTCCTTCTGTCCCTTCCCTCTCCTCTTTGATGCGATTCCATCTTTTTTCCCTTTTCTTCTGTCTCTCGCTCTCTCCTGCTCGCTGACCCGAGTGGGCTATAACGGCGTGTTTGCGCGCGCTCGTGAACAAAGAAAAGTGAAATTCGAGGCAGTCTGCTCGCCCAACGGACGCACCGGCGTTCGCTTCGGCTATTCCACCATTGCAAAACCGCAAACTCGTCGTCTCTCGGAGTCGCCGTCCACCATTACGCAGATGTGTCCACTGATAAGCCTCTCAATTATTCCAAGAAATTCGTTTCAACGCGTGCAGCGATCGAACTTTCCTTTTTTCCACACCATTTTTTTTATGAATGACTGCGCCATGAGATCCTTGATAATGATCCAAAACCTGAGTTTTGGACCTTGAACTTGAAGCGAAACTCGACTTCATCCTTCCAAAAGAACTGTCTTTGCGTCATCAAAATTCCTAACCTAAAACATTTTTGGTCGGCGACATTCGCCGTTGGAGGCGCTGCAATCTCGAACTCTGCGAACGAAGCGCTTTCTAGTGGAGAAAAAAGATAACGCACCTTCGTAACGTTCGAACTAGAATGTTTTCATTCGCTTTTTCTTTTTTCATTCGGTTCAAGTTCTTTCAGTCCGGAGACTTTTTAGAGGAAAAATAATAGATCGATATTTTTTTCCACCTTTTCAAAACTCGTAAGCTAGAGAACCGTCGTGAACGAGCACGGCAATGTTTACATTCCGAAGGCGCCGAAAGGAATCCGCAGCACGGGAGTTTTGAACATAATTCTTGTTTATTCAGTATTCGAGTCTCGAGTTCAGAATTTTAATTTATTCGAAATGAAATATCCGATGAGAGTAAAACTTCGAGAGTATTTATCGGTGGAATGAAAAGCTATGAAAGAAGGAACGAGTTGGGTCTGGACACTTGTGCTCATAAGGCGAGAGGAAAATTCGTCATTTGTTACGTTGAAGTGTTGGAACAGTCGGACCGAGCGTTTGCTCGGAAAATAAAGTCGCTTTCAGCTTTGGTAGGTGCTCTAGAAAAAAAAACGAATGGAGCGAGGTTCCTAGAAAAACGTGGCGATTATTCGTCTCCGTGTTATTGGCGTTTCGAACGAATTCTCCGAATTCGTAGCGTTCCCTCGTTCGTTCAGTACTGATCAAAGTGCGACTCTAGAATCGAATAATCGACGAAAGTGAACCGAAGAAGCGAGTTTCACATAAAAATTTATTTCCGCCAACCCACAAATCGAAGATCCTACTAAACTTGTGAATTAAAATGATAAATAAATAACAACGTACGTGAGTCAAGAACGCGACGAGATGACGCGTCCTTTTGTCCTCGAAGCAGCTACGAGGTTATAAATAGCACGAACAAATGCTCACACACACACACACGCGCGCGCGCGCGCGCACAAACACACCGAGTTGCGGATATTTACGTATGCTATTAATTATCTTCGAGGTGGACGAGTGGACGGTCAATAAGATGACGTACAAGCGTAACTTTCGAAGCCTCGATTGCACTTTCCCACGCGCTTAGTCAACCCGCCTTGGTATCGATGTCTGGTCGAAGCGTTAACGCAGTAAAAAAAGACAGAAAATTAAAAAAAAAAAAAAAAAACGAAACGCACTCGTGCATGTTGACTCGAGCATTTATGCAAATAATCGCGACTATAAATGTCCGAGGAACGAGCAATTGCATCACCGTCTTCCTTTCGTGTCCTACAGACTCGAATACGCATACGCGCGCACGCATACACACACACACACGCCTCTTAATTGCTTAATTACTTATCTACTCGCATATTTTATTTACCTCGTGTCACACTTACTCGTTGACGTAATTTTATGTTTTCTTATCTCCAGAGAGAATTCAATTTTCAACTAGGCTTTTTCATGAAATTCCATCGAAGTGAGTCGTTCGTATCGCTGGGAAAATTTTCGTCGCTTTATTGAAAATATTTTAATATCGAGTGATTCTCGCATTTCGAAATATGTCCGTCAATTTTGATGAGATGCGAAAATGACTTTTCCCCAATCGTTCGTCAGTCAAAAGGTATACGATAGAAAGACTGACAAAAATGATGAAGGTGTCAAACTTACTTCGAGTCATCCTTCCATGTTTTATTTAACTTCAGTTTTCCGTGAATACGTAACGCTGCAATGGCAAGTAGTGCACAGACGAATTGACATGGCCGCGGGAAAAACTCGCCGAGTTACAAAGACGAGCGCGCGCGGTGCCCAGTTCAGTCGCCCTCTAGCGTTTTTGCATGGATTTAACCATGGCGTGTGGCTCGTGTGTATGCATGCTCTCGTGTCGCTATGCGGTCCGTCTCTTTTTACGACGTGATATGGTCGGGGGACACGTAAGTACACAAAACACCGAAATAAAAAACTGGCGAGGGAGAAAGGAAATAACAAAGGAGAATCGCGAGAAAGAGAGAGAATCGTTCGGGAACGTTCGCGTTGGGAATCATTTGAACGAGCAAAAGTAACGACTCGGGATAAATAAAACAAAAGAATAAAAAGAAAGAGACGGGGAATTACATGGAGAGAAATAGAAACACGTGAAATGCAACGAAGAACGCAAAGTAGCGTGCCAAATGGTAGTGAACGAAACGGAGGGACAGAATTTGTGCAAAAGTTCGCGTGTTTTGCTCTCGAAGCCGCGTGGTCGACGGTGCACGCGACACGCCGAACCAGACCGGAAAAGAACGCGAGAGCAAGAGAGAAGGGAAGGGCGGAGAGAGCGTCATCCAAGAGGGTAATCACGCGATATCGCGTTAGAAACGTTTCGCCACACCCCGGTCTTCCATTACAACCCAAAATCACGCCATACCGTCGTCATCATATATTATGTATCACATGTATGTATGTAGGGATCGGTGATGCGGTTCGTGGACATCGCAATCTGCAGGTGAACTCTTCAAGCCGTTCATTCGTCTTCTTCCATTTTTATAGGCACAGGGAAAAAATGAAAATCGTATCGAAGCTATTTGAATTTATTTTTTCAACAATCAAAAATAAAAAAACTGAAAAATCATTTTTCATGTAGAGGGTACACGGAATCAACGAAGCGTTTCTCGAGGATTGCCGCATCTTTTATTCATGTGGCCCAAACCAGTTTTTGAGGTTAGAAACGCTTGAGAAACGATTTACTCGGGAATTCGCAAAGAAATAATTCTTCATCTCTTCCGAAGAGTTGACTTCAAAGGGTTTTTTTTTTATATTCCATTCGCCTTCAAAATGTAGAAATTCACGAGTCACGAGTGGTTTCGTTTTCGACCAAACTGCAGCAGTTCAACTGTGAAATTTTCCTTTCCATGTCTGCGCACAAAGAGGTTAACTTGGAGTCAAATTCATCGAGAAAACGAGAGCGGGGCTCGAAATTTGAAAGGATTTGCATTGAGCGTTAGGAAGGTTGGGTTTGTTTATAAACAGGAGAAAACTAGAGAGGGAGGGAGACGAGTTGAGACTCGGAAGACAGATCAATGTTGGCACGCGGTAGGACCACCATCCGGGTTCGCTACAAGCTACGGGGTGTCCGCCAACTGCCCGACTTTTCCTCACTTCGTACGCACAAAAGATGAATTCAATAATTTTTCATAAATCCGCTCGTAAACTCGACTTTTACGTATATAAAAACGGTGTAAGGAACTTTTTTTACAGAAAATATTTTTAGTTTACAGAAAATTCGTCGTTTCAAAAAATGCGTTCTGACGCGAAGCTCTATTTCTTACCATTTTGACAGTACTCGGCATAAAGGCACTTTGACCACACAAAATTCGTAAGGTCGCCCAAGCGAAAGGTAGGAAAAATTTTTTAACAATAATTCAGTTCGAAACTCATGCCTGAAATAACACGAGAAGTCCCGGTACACCCTGTACGTAAAACAGCAACGCCAGCTGTGTTATAGCTGGGCGGGAGTTCCGAGCGAAGCCGGAACAACGGAGCGTCGATGCAGCAAAACCAGCAGCATCAGCAGCGCCAGCGGAAATTCAAGCACCTACTCAATTCCTCGTTCCTAGCAACGGCCATTCTTCCCCCTCCCCGCTCTCTGCACCCCGCCGCCCGTCGTTAGCGACGCCATCTTCCCGTTTCGTCGACTCCGATATTCACTGCCAGTGCTGCCGGGTTTAAGACTCGCGGTATTTGCAGTGAAGATCGCAGCTCGACCATAGTAAAGCGTGACGTCACGCTGCAGCAGTCTGTTTCGCTCAGTCAAACTACTTTCGAGTCATTTGCAATGTATATACTCATGAGTGTTTACATCTAGTGGTATTTCAGGAATTAAGCACCCTGCAGCAGTAGTTCACACTCGTAAATCTCTCGGTTACTTAATCTACAGTATTTGACAGGATAAAAAAATATTTTCCTGATTCTCTCATTAAATTATCGACCAATTTCATACATTTAAAATTTCCACAACAATTTCAACTTTCTTCAATGTAAAACTACAATCTATTGAGTACTCGGTTACACGAATTTTCAAAACCGCCAAAAGTCCCTCTGGGAAGATGAAAATTCGAGAACTCGATTTTTCCAACTGATGAAACGCCAAGGAATTCTGATGATGATTGAGAAGCGATGAATCACGAGAAACACGCGGCTGGGTTACCGAAAATGTGCTGATCCAGCCAACGATTACAGGGACGAACAGTGGCAAAATGGCGTGGCGCTGCAGCGGCCGCGGGGAGAAGTTTGCGGACAACCTGGGATGCGAGTAGAGGTCAGGCAGCGAGAGACGACCGCATGACATGGGACGAGATGCGCAGAATCTTTCGAGAGGGTTATCATAAACGGGATCTATGTCGTCGTGTGTTACGTAGTAAAAATATATAGAACGATTCGTATCTATAGTGCACGAAGCACCAGCAGTGAATAATATATCTATACGTAAATCTGAACGTACACAAGCGTCGTATATACACGGGGCATTCCGTGCCAAAACTCGACTTCCTGCTGGCTCAAACTCCGAGATTTGATTCACCGCTGTTTATATCGCATTTTTACGTTTAATAAATCGAGATCTGTAATAACAGTCTGATCAGCTGTTCGTGACAGCAGAGCAAAATACTTGGGGGATCGCGGTGGTCGAAAAAAGGAAATTAAGTTCTCTCATTCGTTCGGAAAACACGAAAAATGTTCGATGTCCTATTGAAATAAATGTGTAGTGTCACTGCGTTTATCGATGTTTTTTGGTAAAATAAATTTTTTCATGCATTTTTATCGCCACGAATCAGACCCAACAAGTCTAAACGACATCGCGATAAATCAAGCAATTTCGAAGACGAGGATTCGTATTTCCGAAATAGTGGTGTGTGTCATCGCTTTAAGCTCGTATGTACGAGAGTCGAACTAACTTCGCCGCCCTGTGCGGGCGAGCGGGCAAGGGAGGGGCGCGCGAGAAAGCCGCCGTCGACCAATCACGGGCTCAGACCCCCATGTTCGTCCCACGTCTGGCGTCCCGGCAAAAAAATACCGTGGTAGGATCTCCCCACTTTGGCGTTCGGAAGATACGCAAATATAAGCAGCGAGAGTGAGAGTGAGAGGTTCCAGTGTGCTTCGACGCAACGTCAGGTATCCCATTCGCCTTAATTCCCCGTCGACGTTTTTTTCCACGGAGCAAACAACACGGATTCATTCACGCCAATTAATATAAACGAGTTCAATTATTGTTATTATGAGACGCGGCTCGGAGCCAGGAAAAAATAGTTCGCAGTCACATAGAAATGAGTCCCGCTCTGTACACACATTTATTCCTGTCTGCACACCAACGTACGAAGAAAATAATCCGTATAACTCGATGATACTGCAATTCTCGTCTACGATCCCGCTAGTCGACTCGATGACTTCGTCGTCCATTCTCTGAATTCTCTCCCTCCTGTGTTCGCGTTAGTTCGTAGTTTGGTCACGAGTCGCTAACGTCGAGCGATCTGCTGCTGCGACTGCCTGCATATACACATACGTATCGTCGCGTGTTTCGTAGTATCATAGTATCTCAGCCGTGACTATTATAGTAACCGGCCGGGGTTGAGCTATTCGTGACGTCATTTCTGTCACACTCTATCCACGCATCGTCAATGCGTGTGTACGAACCTTTTAGTATTTCTTTTTTCCTTCCCCTCCGGCAAAAACTGCATTGACGTGTACGCTCTCATTGTCATTTGACTTTTCGTCGCTCCTGATTTCGTCGGATTCTTCAAACCCGTTCACCACTCTCGTATGCTTCTGCAGAAGCCTCTGGTTGAAAAAAAATGATCAGTAACAACGGAGATTATTGCTATAGTTTATTTAATTTGAAAAACCATTGGAATCATGTTGACAAAAGGCTTCAGCCCAGTTTATTTACGCTCAGGTTTAATTACATAAATGTTTACGCTTATGACTTGACAACGATTCGTGGGGTAGAGAAGCGCAACGCGTGGCCCAACGGACGATCGGATTCGCATTCCCAACGACAATGGCGACCATCGGAGACGCAATTTACTTTTTCGGCACCGCATTTTTTTCAGCCCCTCGCCACCGTAATCCAAGTGACACTTGAGCGCACGGCGCTCTCGATGACGTCATCCCATTGATTCAACCCAGCAGAACTAACCGTAAGAGAGAGAGAGAGAGGGAGTTGAAGCATGTGGCGGGGAGGGAAGGGGTGGAGGAAAGAGCAAAAAACTATTTCTGGCTCACGGCAATCGCCGTGAACGTATTTTACCGGCGGGCACACGATAGACGCGCCATTTCCTCCCGACTGCAGTGTCTTATCGTCAGTGATTCCATTTGAAATGCGCTTCGATATTTTTACTTCGCAAATACGTGCTATCAAAAGTTTCACGTCGAAGTACTCCCCGCCGCTCCTCCGATAAAAATAATTATTTTTACTTTTCCGATTACCTCCTACCATTCCTTTTTATTTCCATTCGTGCTTTATTCTCAATATCGCGTCCGAAGTCGTTGGAGGACCATTTTTAGCGCTGAAAAATTTAATCAATTCTCCGCCATGACTGAATCTCGTACTCGAACGAGTTAGGGGCCGCAGGGGAAGCGAAGATAGAGATGAAAACGGGGATAGCCTGCCGGGACAGATGAGAGGTCCTTTGGAACTTTAAAAGAGGCGAGGGGCAGGGGGGGGGGGGGGGATACGCGCGTGCCACTCGTGCTTGCCGGTAGGCCAAGGACATTCGCCAACTCTTCTCTCGCTCGTGCGGGCTCTCCGCGCTACAAACGGCCTCCTCTAATCCCATCGATCTTAATTATTTAGCCCATTTCACTTTTTCATTCAGCGAATACAAACGTATTTGAAAGAACTGAAATTCGGCTCGACTCGAACTACACGGATCAGAAAAAAGGACGAAGCAAATTTTATTTTGATGAAAAATGAGTAAAAAGAATTTGAGTTCGTGCTAAATTTATTGAAATTTGTGAACGCACGAAAGTCAGCATTTATGGGCACTAAAAATTGACAAATTGAAGAAAAACAAAGTGCACTTTGATCCCGCGAACAACGAATCGTGACGAATCTAAAATATTTGTCTCAATCACATATTCTTGCGGATATGCCGGTTTGCGAATAATTGATTCGAAAGAAGAAAAGACAAAGAGGCGTCGAGAGCATAATCGCACTAGAAAAATATGCGTCTCTTTGTAGAGCACGCTTTATATACGCAATACGGAAGCGAGGGTCTGGTTCCGTGGGTACGTCGACGACAACGACGCTATTGTACTGCGCAGACTCCGTCGGTGTAGTAAAGGTGCACGAACCTCGCAGAAATAACCTAACGCAACTTCGGGTCAATATCGCAGGGCGGCGCGCGGCGAGGGAGTAGCGCGCGGGACAGGGAGGGGGAAGGTAACCTTAAAACCGGCGGCGGCGGTGACTGCTGCCGTACGTAGGCGTTCAGGCTAGTACACTCGAATGTTCTGCAGGAGGGTAGGCTACGAGGAGAAGAGTCGAGAATGAGAGAGAAGGAAAAATATCGGGATGGACTCGCCGATTTTTCGCCGAAAGGTTAGTAGAGAGAGCTCCAAACGTTGAACGAAAAGAGAAAAAGAAGGAGAAATTTCGCTTGGCAAGCGAGTGTGCAAGAGAACCGGATTGATTTTCTCTCCTGAAGCGAAAGACCGACGCCCGTTCCTCCCTCCCTCCCCCCCCCTGCTGCTCTCCTCTTTCTCTTTTTTCTCACTGTGACGTGCAAAAATGGTCTTTCTCGTCTCTTTTCCCTCCCACTTCTCGCCATTCCGGTCTTTTACTCTCTCGCCGTCTCCACTTTCCCCCCTCCACAATCCATTCGCTCTGGGTTAATATATGCGCGGATGCTTGACGACGCCACCGGAAGATGGCGTTGTTCTTGAAATCCCTGAGGGGGAAAAGTGTAGAGAAAAAATCGTACCTGCGACCGAGAACAATGGCACGGGGCTCAGACTGAGCAATATATTCGTGACTCCGTGAGCACTGACTGGGTAAGACGATCATTTTAGAGGCGTGCTCTTCTTTTCGGACTTGGGATTAAAATCTCGGAATAATTGTTTTTCTCGATTGCCTATTGGATCATATTTTTCAAGCGTCGAATATTCCATTTCATTGAAAAACGTACGTTTCAATATTCACTCAAGTTCTGCTGAATCGCGCTACGATCACTGCGCGAAGCGCAAGAAGGGACGAACGGGAGCGCACGATTTAGCGAACTGAGAACAACAGCCTCCGTAAACACGCAGTCATGCCAAACGGCCGCCGAGTCATAACGGAATTAGCGATGGCACACAGCCTCGGTGGCAGGCGATTCTCAAATCGGACAGCGAGAAGGAGAGGGACAGAGAAAAAGAGTGTTTTTTGTCGTCTATCGGCGGGGCGAAAGCGAACGGTGCGAACCAACGAGTTCATAACAACACAGAAAACGCGAACACGAGCGAGGGAGAAAGAGAGAGAGAGAGTCGCACGTCGGATTTCCGGCGCGTGGGGTTCGATCCGCTGAGCGGAGCAGCTCCGCAAAATCTATATACACAAATGCTACGTATATACATATCAATTTGTATACACTACAGCCCAAAAGCTTGGAATTACCGTTACTCTAGCTAATCGTTTACTAGACAACATCGCAGTCTTTTTAGTAGCAGAATTTTTTTAATGGCTAAAACGAATATTACAACTTTCTGATCGATTAATCGACAAATTGTTTTGAATGTTAATAAATGATTTTCAATCGGGACGATTTGGCCATTGCACGACTCGCATTCATTTTACATTTATGTCATTAGCAGGATTGAACGAAAATTACTGAATCTTTTGTTCATTGTATCAAAAAAATAAATCTTCAACTCATAAATAATTGCATTTATTTTGACCTCGATAGCTTAATTCTCGAAAAAAATTCGTTCCAATAAAAACGATATTAATTAATAAACAAAAGCACTGAACTGTTTTGACACTCGACAACATGAGACACGTACCACGAATGAACGGATGAAAATTCAAATACTGTGGAATTTCACTTATTCGACGCGCACGACTCGTTCACTAGTTCGATCATTGAAATAGAGATTAATATTCACAGCAGATACGTCATCGCGAATTTCGACTGTGCTCAAAACCGTGAGAAAATAGAAGAGCTAAAAAGACGAGGCGGAATGGCAACGATGGTTACGGCAACCTCGGAAATATTCCGCGCGCTCGCGCTCACACACACGGCGTTGCCAGACATGGCCGCCGAGTGACGTCACACGAGGCGAGAGCTCGAGCGTGCTGCTTCTGCTTTACGGCACGCTACGGAGCCTTCTCGTGTACGAAAAATATACACGTATATACATGTATCGAGCGGTGTAACACACGATCGTCATGAACTGCGCGTACAGACACGCAACGCGACGAGAAACAGCAACACCAATTTCACATGTGAACAACCACACACGGATTTACATTCCTGCGTTACCGTGTGTTAGTGTCTTTCGTTGAGTTTGTATATTTAGTACAACACATCGGCTTCCTTGGACTCGCCGACTGAGCGTGACTTATACTCGGGGCGCAAAAACGAAAAAGGAAATGATTTTTTTTTTGTTTTCATTTATTAAAAGAAAAGGAATCGAGATCGTACGTTATCTTCTTTGTTCGTGCTGTATGAAAGGGAGGTGTTTTTTGTTCCGCGGTAGATATGGCGGAACACGAATGTGCAATCTTTATTCGGAATTTTCGTCGACGGTTCGAACGTCACAGGTTGTGATGCAGTTCATTCATAACACCAATGTTTTTCTTCCACAGCTTCGCGTTCATTGGCGTCGATTTGATAAAAAATTTCACGTTTCAGGGAAACCTCCGGTAATCACTCGAAACCGTTTCTTTAGTGAAAAAATACGTACGAAATCGAAGTTAGGAAAAATGTTTTTTTTTTTTCAATTCTCAATAATTTTCAGAAATGGAATTTATTTTTATTGCACAAACGTCATCGTACTATGAATTTAAACACCACAATATTTTTTTAATCGTCAAGCACGTCCCTTCGCGCAGTTAACCTTGAAAAGTGCGTTGCTGCTATTGGCGCCGAGTTTCCCTCACTCCCCGGCACTCTGCTCACAGCGCCCCTGCTTCGGTGGTAATCAGTACTACTCCGCCCGAACTGAAATACCGTGCGTCCCCGTAGGAATCCGATCGCATTGTACACGGCTTCGAAATTTTTCGGCTCCATTCGTATTTTGGATACAGTGACCTAACGCGTTCGTCGAATCATTTTTTATGCGCATATTAATATTCAAAGTATTTTTATACCGGTTCGTTGAGTGTTTCGAAAGATCGATCAACCTCAGTCTACAGTGCTACTCGCTATTTCATCACGTGCGCCTCACGCTCACGAGCAAAATCAACGAAGTCTCGTGTAACCGCGCCCCCTCCCCTGTCCCTCGTTTCTCTTTGTTTTACCCGCAGTCCCACGATGCAATTCTCGTAAAACCGATACAAACATCGCTGGAGCTGCCACCACCCACGCAATCGTGACGATATAAGTGCGCGTACGAACACAAGACCGAACTATCGAACAGTCCACCAGGAAATTACGTTACTCAGCGTATTTTAAAATTTTCTGTATTCGTACGCGTGAAAAAATTGAGGTTAAAGTTATTGAGGCAGGAAATGAAAGAGGCAAAATTTTCAATTTTTCATGCTTCTTTGTTCACGCTCTGGTCTCGACTGTCAAAAAAAATACCATTTTCGTCAGTTAGAAAAACAAATGAAGGCGAATCGTGAAAAAAGCCACCATCCAATTTTGTTATCGATTCTCATGCAAAGGAGAATGAAAAATTGAGAATTCCTGTCGAACCACCAACTTTTATGAGAAAAGGTCAAAAGACTGCTACGAATCCGTCCATATCCGATTGGCTGTCAAAGTTTCACCAACGAATAAAATTATTTTCCAAAAATCGAAAAAAAACCTGGTAAAATAGGGTTTTTTGAACCCCACATTCTTTGCACAACCGCAGGTAGAACAGCGAAAAAAAAATCTCCGATAAAACTTCATTGCAGAAGGAAAAATGTACTCGTCGTTCTCTGTAACTTGACAAATAAATTTGAGTGATGATAATAGTGCAAAGTTCAGCGAATTGATCCGTACGACAGTCTTATAACGAGCTAGAGATAAGGGTCAAAGGAACTCTTTATCCTCGAATGAGGGCTTGTGGACGTCGTGATTATTACGTCACGTTATCGATCGAGTCCCGCGCCATTGCCTGTCCGTTTGCGCGGTCCCGCGTCCTCGTCGTAGAACGCACAGTGTGTACGGCGATCGTACACATATGCATAAAACCTACGTGTATAGATAAACTAAAAAAAAAAAAAAAAAAAAAAAGTATATCTACTATAACGCAACGACTACATAGATCGTCGGGCGTGCGCGCGCGAACTTTACCGCGATCGATATACAACAGAGCCATTACCTTGTCTCCGTCGCTTCCCCCTTTCGTCGCTACTCGACTGTAGCGCTTCTCTGTGAGCACCCGACGCTCCTTCTCTTTTCCCCTTTACAAAAGCGTTGATCCAAGCATTATTCCGTTGAAAACGATACGCTTTTTCTTCTTTCTATCGGCGATGAACGCGCGTAAACGAGAGTGCCGGAGGGGGAAGAAGATAAAAAAGAAAAAAATATGAAATTGAGAATTCGACTCGTATCTTCAGATCCTGGTAGCTTTCCATCACGTTTTTCGTTCGTTCGTCCGAAGCCACTGTCGCACGGTTTGTCATTTGTTTATGCCGTTATACGCTCAGTGCTCCAGATGGTTAATGCCGCGTATTTCACGTCTATATATAAATGTTTTCACACGGACTCTCATGCCGAGTTTCGTGCTTGGCGGAGGAGACCTACGACGATGTAACACGGTTTATATACGTGCGAGCGTCACGTGACTTCGATTCTCCGCTGCTCACGCAGTTTCCCCCTTCACTTTGTTCCAACTCCTCCCCCCCCCTCCCGCCCGCCGCCGGCCCGTCTTTCCCGGCTACTTGCGGCGATCGCACTCTGGAACGACTCGTCGATCTGTTACGTCACTTTTAATTATTACCCACTCCAGACTGCATTTATGTATATCTGTCCGATATACGGACTGTGCTTGTACGTATACAATATCATTCAAAAGTTTGTAAACGCAGGTATCGAATGAATTGTTTCTATTTGTTCGTGCCTTCGCATCAGAATTCTTTGTTCAGTTTTGCCGAGTTTTCGCTATCGATTGAAATTAGTATTTACTAAAAATGTCGTTCCTTCATTGAAAATAATGAAATTAGTAACTTTTTATTCGAGAAAAATGCTTCATTTTTTATTCTTACAGTCACGTTCGTTCGTATTAATGAAATAATGAACTATTTTCATATGAATTGAGGTTTTTTAAGACGAAAATTTGGTCTGGGGCTTTCATTGTTGAATTTTTCAACGAATTCATACGTTTAATTGTACTCGGGTGAATTGAGTTGGCTCAATTTTTTCGCTGTCACTCATCGCGCGTCTGTGAAATTCGTCAAGATTGTAGAGACGAGAGCGAGGGTAGTAAAATCTTCGTTTCAATTTATAATGACGTTGCACGTGAGTTTGACGGAGATGAAAACGGAGGGGGCATAAAATCGATACGGTTCAAGGTCGAGAGTACAATTGCCTCTTGCTGCGCCACGAAACTCCCGGGGACGGTACGGAACGCTCGAGAGAAATAGAGCGATACTTCGAAAGGAAGAGACGCAGAGATGGAGTTCTCTCGTTTACCGTGCACATAACCCTACGTGTTTTAACGCCCGTGGACATCGGGAGAGGCGCTGCTGTTCCGGCGGCGGCGCCACCTTATTCTATCTCTTTCTCTCTCTAAATACACCCGGCGATTCTCTAGCATAATAACGGGAATATGGGCCCACGTGCATAAACCGCCACGACACACATCGCAGCAACCCCTTTCCTCCGGCTCGCTCTTCCCCGTTGCCATGATGCTGACGCATCATCCACCCCTGTGAATATGCACTCAAGGTCATTCATGGGAACTGGAACATCCCGAAGATATATTGAGCAAGGACGAAACGAGAACAAATGACGCGATTGAGAGGAAATTTCGAAAATTCTTACAATATGACGGAAATACAATGGCGTATACGCGGAAAATAAAAGTATTTCAAAAGATTTAATAATACGGAACGAACAGCGAACGTCTCTTTAACGCACTAACGAATTCTTTTCTTGTGATAAATCTGCCAAAAACAATCTCTTCATCGCGAAAGAATCGTCTACCGAAGTCCAACGGTTTTTCTATCTTATTTTCAATTTCTGTCGCTTCTGTGATGATCCGCGAGATGGCGAAAACGTCGAGTAGGAGACGCGCGTGTTTGTACAGCCGCGAAATGCGCCGACGTTTCACGTTACCGCCTCGTGCTTCGACCGCCGAGACACCGAACTGTTATTGCTAGAATATTTTTATATATTACGGGCGTGTGTGTTGTTTTATAAGTTTCTCGACTGCTCGGGTATGATGTCAGGCTAATGCTACAAAGGTGAGTTTTCATAGTGATGTCACCTCTCGAGTTAACTAGACGTGTTCGATCGACTTTAACGCATCATTTTTGTCACTTTTTCATTCGAAAATCTGTAAATACGCTTAAAAGAAAAGCTTTTTGTTTGAACTTATCAAGAGTCGAGACATTTTCTCCGAACTTGACGCGCCGTGACGTCTACTCAACTGTCAGCATTTTCTCTCATTCGCTTCTCCATTCAAATAAATTCGTCGAAAATCGTTCGATAATAATTTGCAGAATCGTTTCTCGCCACCTGTTTCCTCTCCCTCCTACGCGTGAATCATTGAAAGACAATCCCTCCAATTTAGGTTAGAATCGACGGTGGCGAAAATATGTACCAAGTCAAAAGGGTGTGTCAACGAACTTCGACACCTGTTTTGAGCGATCCTGTACACAAATACGTTAATCGTGAAAAAAAACGTTGAATCTAACTCAAGTGTTCTTGGGACTCTGGAGTCGGGTACACACTTTTATCGTTCGAGCGGTTATCGCACATGCTGTACGTATAATATCGTAGTTTCTCGAAGAATCTCTTATCGTCTCGTTGACTGACGCTCCTCGCAAGCAGCGAGCCGGTCTCGTCTGAAATATTACCGATAATATAATCAATCTACATAAGCGCGTATTCTGTTTGCTTCTATAACGGTTTTTTTTTTTTTTCATTATCAAAAGAAGTTTGCGGGCTCGTCGCTCTTCGCGAGTGAGGCCGAGGAGGGGATTGCGCTTTTGACGAAGACTCAAGAATCAACGTTGTTTACGCCTGGTCACGATAACATTTTGCCGTCTCCGAGTGAACGTGATCGGTGAACGTTTTTTTTTATCCTCGACGCTTCGGAAGAGAACGAAATTTTTGTAATTCGATTTTAAAGAATATCTCGGATATTTCTTCGTTAATGATTGAATTTAAACAAACGAGGAAAAAATATGCTGCTTCAGTTTTTGTTTTTTTTTTCTTTTGAAGAAATACGCAACGCTTGACTGCCGTCCAATCGCGTGATTGGAAAACATTTTTATTGGGTTAAACATCAGTTGTAATTGAATCGTAATTTTTTTTCATCATGATTATTTTTGAATGAAAAAAAATGTATACACTGCACGTAAAATAATCACCAAACTCAAAAGATAAATCGCCGTTCGATTATTATGTCAAGATTACACAATTTTTAGTCGAAACATCGTTAACGATACGCGATCGTGTTGACTTCCGTATATTTTCATTCGTTTCGCGCACGTGCGTGTACAAATATCAGAAGAAAATAAATCATTCATATTTTTTGTCTTTATCGTCAGTTACATCTCTTCGTTTACGCGAGAGATTGTCCAGTGGGCGATGTCCTTGTACGATTCTCGTTGATGGTGAGGAACGCGTGAAAAAAAAGTTTCGAGTATTCTCCGCGGAATGGTGGAAAATTTCGCGCGAAAGATCCGCGTCTCTGCGTTACGAAACGAGGAGTGCGACGACACGAGAGCAAAAGCAAAAAGTCGGAAAGAAAAAGGGGGAAATTCGGAGAGCCGCGAGAATGGTCATCGACCAGTTTTTTCTCTGCCCTTCTTTCTCCTCGTTGCTGAAAAAGGAACGATTGGGATAATGAAAAAAAAAGGCGCTCGCTGTACGCGCCTGCAACTTTCATCGATTTCACGTCCGCGTACAATTCATGGGCTGTTCCATGTTCGATCGCCCAACAACTTTGAAAAAATTTGTAACCGTTTTTCTCTAAAACGTCAAAAATTAGCAGAGATTTTGAATATTTTTTATAGTTTCTTAGTCTTCATCAATAATCTGACGATTTTCGGCGCTTTTCACCTTCGTAAACGATTGCAGAGGTCGGTGAACGATGCTGACTCGCGAACTAACCTAACTTTTGGTTCACACTAGTTCACAGTCACTTGATTCCCCACGGGAAAGCGTGTTTGGGAAATGGCTCGGGAAGTCATGAACTTTTTACATATTTTGATATAATTTCGAGAGACAACAAAATATAAACTGCGCGAGAGGAAGAGGAGGACAAGTACAACCGATTTGGCGTGTTACATAGTAACGCGGACACAGGAAACCAAAGCTGCACGGCCAGTTGAGTTTGAGTCGCGCGGACGATAGATGGCGGTCGGGTGAGCGGGCAGCAGCTGCGTTTTCATTTCACCCTCTCCCGGTAGTTTAATGAATCATTTAAACATTTTTTTAGTGTTTCCTTATTTCAGAAGCGAGGATGTTCTGTCGCATGACACGTTCGAAGAGTGATCTCGTAGCGGACAAAACTTCTTCAATTAAAGCTGCGTCGTGGAAAAAGCGTGTCAGAAAAAGGCAAGAATACGTAATTTCTTAATTCACGTGAGCGAATATCGAGTTGCGAAAAAAAGAGAATTTTCTCGATGGAGCGTTGTGTGCCGGGAGATTAAAAATAGTTGAGCGGAATGGCCTTCAGAAAATACGAAGCCCGGCCGATGGTTCTGTAAATTGAAGAGCTGCTTTGTTTTCCATGGAGAAACATTCCTGTCCTATTTAATCGAAATAAGCAGTCCTAATCGTTTTTATGGTCCCTTTGAAAACGGCTTTTACGTCGTTCGTGTCGAGACAGGTCCAGGACACGAGCGGCGCTCACGCCGACCTCGGATTCCCTTCAACCTCCCGCGCTGGCTGTCCCGCCCCTCTTTCTCTCTTAACGGGTGTGTCTACTGTTGCTCTCTTTCCGGGCTCGGGTTCTCTCGATGCGTCCTTTTCCCGGCGTAGTAGCGAAAATCCTTACGGCCGACTACGGAACATCTCGTCTCGCTCGGCGCTCCCTCCTTCCCGTTTCCGCGCCTTGTTCTCATCTGCGCATTCGTCGAGCGCGCAGCCTGGAGTGACCCAAAAAGCCACGGTTGCGGGGGGGTGGGGGGGACAAAAAGGATATTCCCGAGAGTCTCCGTGTCTTCTCTCTCTCTCTCTCGCTCCCTCCCGGGTTATACTTTCGTCACGTTTTCCTCGGGCGTAAGAAGCTGCGCCCTCGGCTAGTTTTACCCCCTCCCCCGCGCTTCTCGATCCCTCGCGTTTCCTCGTGTATACTCGCACACAAAGGCCATCTACTCCATCGGAAGCGTGTGTCGGGTTTTTCTTGTGTGTGTGTGTGTGTGGCAATATCACGTGGCAACACGATTTAAGACGATAGACCGAGGCTTTGACTCGTCAAAAAACTTCCGATCAACCCTAACCTACGAAACGCATTATTATAAACTCAACATTTACGTCGTAAATGCGTTCGTATCTCGGAGCGTGTTCTATTTTCCTACGCACTCGCGCAACCCCGTTAAAATAAAAATTGGAAAAACATTTTTTTCTCAATCCCAGTAGTGAAACATCATTTTACATTTGAAAAACTATGCACTATGAAAGTCTGCAAAAAAAAACATGGCGTTCACTGCCGAATACTGGGGGAGCGAGGAAAAAAATCGAATGGGACCGATTTTACACGAGAAACCCCATAAATGTGAGGACATACGCCTGGTATGCGAAGCTGTAGCGTGCTTGTGAATATCGAAGATACCCCGTGCACGACGTAAAGAAAGAGCAGACGCGAGAGTGAGAAACGTTTCGGGCGGCTGTGTACCCCCCCCCCCCGTCCTCCCCCCCAGCCGCCCCGCCAGTCCGCCTGCTCGTCCGATCACCGGTGCTTTAAATTACGCTTTAGTACCTAATGACTTACTATACGTATATTTGTATGTATAAATTACACGAGACATTCTAGGTCAAGTATAACAATCGTTTAATCGGAATGAAAATAACGTCTGTTATTAATTTTTTGGGTAAGCAAAACGAAAACTGTCAGCTGTCTTGCGCAACGATGGCGGAATTGAATGATTTTGAACGGGGATACGTTCCGGGTCGTTCGGTGTATACGAACGCAGGTCGTTGGCATCCGTTGTTTACGAAGGATTTTCGAGCCATGGGAAGAGAGATTGGTTCCTTATTCTCTGGCAAATGTACGGGAAGGAATTTTTTTGTGATAACGGTTTCCGTGTACGAGGTTGATAGTATTGAAGAGAAAATATTTGAATTCTGTCGGTTTATTTGGCTGAATAAAATGACAGGAGAATTATGGCTAAATAATAAGAAATTTCTCGAACGAAAATCTGAACTTTTGACGTTGCATACGCCGTACGTTTCTGCTAACCGATAAAAAGTATTTTATTGGAAAAAAAGTTACAACTGAATAGCCGGAATCGAGGAAAAATTAGAGTTCATTGCAAAGGTCAACATTACGAACGTCTTGGTCGAAAAATCCGAGATCGAATGCCCCATACGTGAATATATACACGTATATGTTATTGCCTGGGCACGACTACGTGTTCTCCCACCAAAAATTTCTTCGATCCCAGGCGAGCGCACGAAGCGAGAAAGAGTGAGCAAAAGAGGGAGAGAAAAAGAAAAAAGCCCACGGTATTGCGAATAACAGCTGCGCATGCGCTCTTGCGAATCGTGACGTCGAACGCCGTGACGCCACGCACAACGATTGGTCGATAGAAGACGGTTCGTGTGTCACGGCGCGGGTGGGGCGAGAGGGGCCGGGGGAAGGGAAGGGCGAGCAGCATACGGACCGAGGAGTTGAGGGGAAATATCCCCGACACCCGTGAGCCCACCAAGCCACCGCATTCTCGAGCGTTCGTCTCGACTGGTCTCCCGGTTCGTTACGTTCGTGAAAATCGCTCTCGGAAATATATCTCCGTCCGTGTATAACCAAGTCTTTTCTCTTTATAACCCCTTCATTTTTCTAAACCCGTTATTCCAACATTCGCGTTAATCAATTGAACGGGTGTTTGTGCGCGTGGTTGTCATTGTTTCTACATTTCTCTCGCGTGTCTCGAAGTTTCTGAAACATCGAGGGTACTTTGCCATTTTTTTTCTCTCCCTCGTTATTCGGTGCTGTTCGTTCTTCGCGAACTGCCGCGGATTTCCGCGGCTCCGTTCGACGTTGGTGAAAAATTGAACGAAGTATCAACATTTCAGAATCATCTTTAAACGATTCCTCGTATTTTCGAGCCTGAAATCTCGTTTGTGTTGCGCATCCCATTGTGTGATCTAGCGATACACGAAACTTGAGAACTTCGTTCGAGAGTCGTGAGAAAGATCAGCGAAACGAGAGAAAAATTCTGAAGAATTTAAGTGGCGACGACGTCGCCACCCGAATCATCGCTTCTCGCAGTTTTTCAGTTCTTCATACACACAAGAAAAATAAGTGCTTGTGCTTTACGTGATTATTGCGATTCGATTGTTTACGTTTCCCGCCCTTCGAGAGTTCAAGGCTCAACAAGAATCTCTCGTACGTGTTGTATTTTTTCTACAAGCTGTGAATTCACTCGGTGCTCCTCTCCGCGTGTGTCTGTGTACGTGTTTGTGTCACGGTGAGACGAGTGCTCGCGAGTGTACCGTCTTGTTAATAAAACGATAAAATAATGGATAAATATTCCAAGTTTCTCATTAGCAAACACATGCCTCGTTCGAATAATTTGATTTCATAATGCTTCGAGTGATCTACAAGAAACGTGGATGAACGATTATGCGCGCAAGAAAAAGTTAAAAACTAAGATAAAATAGAGCAGCGAGGAAGGAGAAGGCGTCTCGTATCCGTCGACGAAAAAGTGGATATTCCAGTGAGAAAACGCATAAACTCAGGTCCCAAGTTCCCAACCGGAAAAGCTGCTGCTTTGACGTCATAAAAGGGTGAAAAACACAAGTTTCAAGATACCAGTAAGAAGATATAAAAACGTCAAGATGATGGGCAAAAGAACGCAGTGTTATTTGTGCGATTTGCCGCGTATGCCATGGGCCATGATAATGGAATTTTCAGAGCCGGTATGCCGAGGTTGCGTAAACTACGAGGGTGCTGATCGCATCGACGTTGTTCTCGAGTCGGCCAAGCAGTTGAAGAAAGCTCACGGTTTTCAAGACACCAGGCCAAGTGTCGCGGTCAAATCTTACAGATCTTCGGGCGGTGGTGGCCACGCCGAGCACAACGGTGGCGGCAACATCGACGTTTTACCGATCCAGAACGCTCCTGCCCAATCGCACTCGCGACATCACAATCTCGCCAACTATCCCCAGCTCGCCCACCACCGGAATTCCATAACCGATTTCAATTCCGGTGCAACGAGACAGCAACAGGCCCAACAGCAACAACAAATGGCACGACACGAGGACACCTCTCACGAAATCGGCAACGGCCTCAGAGCCGGGAACAACGTCAGAATATCGAGCGCTCATCTCACCGCTGTCGCGCATCACGTCAACCTCAGTCACAATCGCAGCACTCAACTCAAGCGCGGTCTCTCCTCGATCGACGACGACGAACATCCCGAAAAAAGATTGTCCCTCGAGGAACAGCATCCCGTTAGACCTCCTCTCACTCGCGGTGACTCTCTACCCGCGGTGTCACTCGCCGTCAACTACGTTCAAGACAGAAACAAGGATAAGCATCCTGTCAGAGCACCCAGCTTCGAAACTGCTACCACTTTCAAAGCTAATGGTGAGTTTTTCCTTTATTTCCTCCCATTTTCATCATTTATCATGCTTCCCCGGTTCCCCGACCTCCAACTCGGATTTTTTCAACATCGAGTGCTGCCCGCGAGCGATTATTCCAAATGTATCGTGTAATTCTCAATTTAGAGATAAATCAACGATCGAACGGGAGTTTGCTTTGTTTCACTGTCGAGTGTCAGTTTCAGTTTTTTTTTTTTTTTTTTTTTTTCCCCGGAAAGAGATATTAAATTATGCACAAATTTGCGTGTCGGAGAGTGAGAATGATGAAAATCGAGGAACGACGCGTTGCACTGACGTACCCGCGAGCGGAAAATGAATCAACCGAATATTTGCATAAACGGCTGAGTTTTACGATTGAGGAAGAATATCATTGCGTATGTATTTCCCGGAATATTATTTCGATCGAACATCGTTCGATCCGCGTCGCCAAAACTATTTAACAGGCTGCGGTGACTCGAAGCGACCACAATAAATTTAGACAGCGTGGTACGCGAACGACGTAAAAGCAAAAAAATGAAGTGAAAAACAGTGTTGAGATAATAATTCCAGTCGATAGGAACAAAGTTGCTAATCTGAGTAAACAAAGATTATTTAGACAGCTGAGAAATAGAGGAGAACGGGAGCGCTGAAAATTCGAGGAAAAAAAATATCTTTTTCGGTTGACGAGAGAGCATGCGTAGCCAAAAATTTTAAGGGGTGACCCCGATACGTTGAACGGAAGAGAAAAATACATTTTACCGTCAAGTCGAACGCTTCGCTTTCCTTCGATTTTGCGTACCGGAAGTCCCGTGTTTTATAAGCTCCTGTCAAAACGCTCGTCCCCCGCTTCGTAACGAGCTCGAAAAAGAGGGAAAATAAAACGAAATGGACGTTATTATGCGTAAATTTCGCTTTCATCTCCTTTCGCGATCCGCGTAGAAGAAAAAAAACTGTTGGAAAGAAGAGGCAACATTTTTCGCGTTGATTCGTAGGCGTGACGTGTTTCTCGTTTTAAATAGTTTTTTCCTTCTTTTTTCCCCCTCGTTATTTCTTCTCGTTTCTACCCCGAAACGCGCTTATCGCGCAGAGTTATTATCCGAGAATAGAATTACGAGTTTCCTCGCCGCGTACTCCTGAAAACGATTTCAGAGTGGCAAAAAAAAGGCTTCTTCGTTCCCGTTTAAATCCTCAAGTTTTTTCCGTCAATTTCGCCCGGCATCTGACAGCGGTACTAATTCGGACTTGAGCGCGCTCGATCGTTCCGAAAGATCTGCAAATTTTAAATTCGTTCTCGAGGATCGACACTCGGGAAGAAAAAATGAGCAGGGAGTCGGCGAATTGTGTGAGTCTGCCGAGCGCAAAAATGAGAAAATGGGGCCTCGGAAATTCCGTGAAAATGAGTTTCTCACTATCGGCGGCAATCGACTAACGATTCGATCATTCCCGAGGCGACTTTCGAGCCCGAAGCGTCATTTGAAGTATCGTCTACGTTTTATCTTTCTCGGAACAGACTATAGCGAAGCACTTGTGCGGCGAGGAAGGCAAAAGCTCCAGCGAGTTTGTCCGCGACAGGGCCGCTCGAAAATCGGCAGGAAGAGCGAAAATCGAGAGAGGCGAATGGACAATAAGATGAAGGAAAAAGTAAAAATGAGAGGCGAGCGAGTACACGGTGCCGGCAAGGTCCTCGGCGTGACGTCCGAGAGCCGAGAAGACGTGACGTCACGCCCTCTCATGTGCACACATTAACGCGTTCGGATAAACGCACGAACGTATCGGACGCACACGCACTCGACTCAACTTTGACGCTTATATTTAGACCAATGAATGGCGGGTCCCCTCCGACGTCGATTCGACAACGATAATAGCACGAATCGTTCCCCTTACGAGTCCTCCACCCTCGCGCCTCGCGGCTCGCGCTCTTTGCTCCTCGTAGCACGAGCCTCGGCATCAACCAGCTGAGTGATGAGCTCGTGCTCTCCTCGAATCACTTCGATCGATAAATTCTCTTGCATTATCGTGTCAATTCAATTGGGATATTAATACGCGCGTGAGAGGACTTTCGGGATGCCGAAAAAGAATGACGCTGAAGTTTCCAACGTTGGAGTCCAACGAAATGATCTAACAAAAACTCTCAAATAATTTCAGTAAATCTCCAATTTTGTTCCCTGCCGAATTTTCAATTCGTCATTTTTCAAGCCACGTCAATAATTCGTGAAACAAAAAAATAATGAATTATAAATATTTTTTTCGTTCATTTCGTTGAACTCCAACGTTGCAAACTTCAGCGTCGTGAAAAAGAACACATTTCGAATTGTAGCTCAAGCCAGTTCGAGTCTCAATAAAATTCGCTCCATCGATCTTTCTACCGCATCATTTATTATTTCTCACTTTTTTTCCATGTGTGAAACTCGAATCGAGCGAATATCGAAAAAATCATTTCTACAAGCCGAACTCTTGTGCATATTCTCTCATTTTTTTTCTACAAACATTTCATCTCGATTATCACACGAGGGTGTACCGAGTTTTTGAATTTTTCGTACCGCCGAGAAAGTCGAAAGAATATGGATCGATTCTACGCCTCATACGGATGACTCACGAGCATGTTGTTTCGTTGCCGCGTGTCGTTACTCTTTCCGTTCGTTCCATCCGCGCGCGCGCGCTTTTATTTTCGTCACGATAATGCGTAACGACATGTGTGTAATCAGAGAGCGATAACGATTCGCGTTTATCTTGTACGCGTTCGGTCCGCCGATTTAAAAATGTCCGATAAACTCACGCCCGCGCGTGTGTGTCAGCGATTTTTTTATCTCGCCGACGACCGATCGGACGGTTTATAATCTTTGCTCGAATAATAGCTCGCTCGCTCAGACCGAGTTCCGCGAGAATTAACGAGAGATCTTTTGCGCTCGTTCCATTATTCCTCATTCCATTTCCCACTCGCTATTTTCGTCCGTTTTTTATCTTTCGAATGTCGGGCTCGGCTCGTTATTTCGATCTCGGAGACAAGAACCGTCGACGGGATATCGTGCTTTTTTAGTCATATTCGAGGAATTAAAACTCCCGATTTTATCCCCTTCTCGAGTGGCCAATGAGGATTTAATCGATCGCAGAGACTTATTCGCGTGTTCGAAGGACGCGAACGTGATGCTGTTGGTCCACGGGAGAGGCTCGATGGCAGCTTGAAAACTATCCGATCATCGGAACAAATGAGCAGCACTAAAAGCTCATTCTCGTGGGCTCAAAACTTCCGCTCATTCCTGACCCTCTCAATCCACCGTCGAGGCTCAACCGTTAGACCATAAAGAAGAAAAGAATAAACGACTCGTGGAAGCCCGTTGGAAAGCGAGGATCGGCAATAAACTGAAAAAAAGCCGACGAGCGAGCACGGCTCGTGTCAAACTTTCCCAGCTGACGGGTACTTGCCCCCCTCGCCCCTCTTGCCCCGCTCGAAATAACGACCTGCCAGGATATTACGCAAACTCCATTTCTGTGTGTGATTTCATGAATGAGAACCGCGTTAATTACCGTTCTATATTGACTTCGAGAGAGGCCAAATGCTCGCCCCGGGGGACGAGGAGAAAGAGAGAAAGAGAGAAGAGAGTGTCGTCGAAGACTCGGCCATTCATTGACGCAACGAATTTCGACAGTGCTTGGTAGCTCGGTGGGAAATACGTTCGTAAAAGATTCGAGTGCGAAAGACGCTTTCAAAGCCTCTCGAAGTCGGAGGGAACGATCGTCGCGCCTCCTTAATTATTGCTCACTCGTTCATCACCGATAAATAAAGGAGCTGGATCAGTTCTCCGCGGCTTTTTCGACCCCGCCTCGAGTTCGTATTTATGCAAACGAACTTTTCCTCCGCGATCGTCTTGAAAATTCCTCTTCCACTAATACACGGGGCTACTGCCCCTTAAAAATAGGCCGGTAAGTCCCGTCTTCCGCGGCGATAAATCGCCGGCTCGTGTCTGCTGGAAATAAATGGAAGATGCCCAACGTTAGAAAAGTGGCCAAGCGCCATTTCAAAAATCACGCTATTTGCCAGGCGAGTGAAATCGGGTTTAAAAACGATGCCCCAGGGACTTGGAAAAAGGCACGAAAATCGTTGAGTGCAAATGAATTCCTCATTTTTAATGATCAATCACAAATAAAACGAGTCAACGGAACAAAATTATTCTGCGATGCCGCAAAAATAATATCCAACCGTGAAAACGACTCGAGCCTCGTGATATTCACGTTCAAGTTGCGTGCACCACCTCAGTCAATGCTTGTGTCAATACGCCGAGCTATCTGTCTCAAGTCGTATAAAAAAAAGAAAAAAGAAAAAATAAAAAAGAGAACGATTCGCTCGTAAATAATAATAGTAATGAAACCGTATGCAAACGCAATTTTTAAGTAACCCAATTTTTTTCCAATATCTCAACTCCTTTCCTCGGAATTTCCGTTGCCTTGACTGTGCGCGACACGCCATCCAACAATCGTAATAGCACCAATAATGACATTAGCAAAGCCTATTTTAAAACGCATGTCTGTAAATCGCTCTCGTGACTGCTTGGCCACGTAAAAAGGCTGCTTATTACACGCTACGTCGTTCGCGGAACACACTGTACACCTTGTCCAGCGAACGCGTAGAGTAGGTCATTGAACGAAAAAAAAATGCAGTCTTGGAGAAGAAAAAAGAAAACGAATTGAAACTTTCCGTGACGTTTAAGCGATACCAGGCCAAACGGGGAGGAATTGTGCGACATGGAATATTGTCACGCTTATTTCGAACTTTCACGATAATTTAAAAAATTGAAGGAGCGATTATTTTGATGATTATTTATAAAGAGTACTTTCTCGAAGCCCTTTTTATCGTTATTTCAAAGTGTCTCGAGCGAAGAATTTCGACGATGAAAAACTAATCTCCAAAGTGTTGGCGAATGACGAGCGAAGTCTGAACGGTTGAAAAAACAAAAGTCGAGGTTTCGGAAGATGAGAAAATGCGAGGCATAGATATTCGCGAATATTCAAACGTTATCGCGAGGCTTCGAAGGTTGCGTCATTCTTAGGGTATAATCGGGCGAGCGCCGAGACACATTGGCAGTTACCAAGCGTGGCGAACGTCTCGGAGCAATGGCGTCGTCCTCTGCTCTGTTTTGTCCCCCGGCCCCTCGCGCGCACGTATATATCACGCTCGGTCCGGAGGGAAAGACTTTGTCCGCGGTAACGACGGCGCGCTATCGTCGTCGACGGAAGAGGAGCCAAGGTGCGCGACACGCATCATCAACCAGCATCATCCAGGTTCGATGAATTATGCGAAAAGTTAAGAGAAAATATTCGTGGAAACGAATTCACTCGCGTTGCTCTCGACGAAGTTTTTCAGCCGCGCGGGATCGCGGACCTCGGGATCGGCCAGCAAAATGAAGAGATGGAAGAAAAAATTCTAACCTTCCCGTCTCGTAGTTCTCGAGCGTTCGATCTACCCATCCCAGCAACCCATGAATTTCTTGCTCCCCGGAATACGCACCGCAGTGTTATCAAACCGCCCCATTTTTAGCGGGAAGCCTAAAACAGTGATGATGCATCGATCGAGCCGAGGCATCGTTCAGCCGGAATATAAAAAAAAGCGTATTTAAGGAATCGTCGTAAAGCGCGATGTTCCCCGCCGTACTCGAGAGGAGAAAGAATCGTTGAGAAACGACGCGTATAGTCGCTAGTGGCGACGTCAACGGCGGTGGCTCGTACTCTTGAAACAAGGCCACTACTCGACGCAACGACCGGTGACTAAGCCACACACTGGTGTGCGCAACACGAAACTCTTCTGTTTACTCTCTCTCTCTCTCGCTCTCGCTCTCTTCGTCTTTTCTTCTTCCTGCCGCGATCTTTCTCTCTCTCTCTCGCGCGCGCTCTTCCAGCGACAGAAACAGCCGGCTCGGCTACGTGCTTCTCTCTGCGTAGTTGCCGCTGCGCGCGCACCCTCTCGTCCCCGCCCGCCTCGCTCTTCTCCCTCTTCCGGTTCGCCTGCTCGCAGCCGCGTCATCGCGCCGCGCTTAGAACTCTTGGCGTGCGTGCACACACGCGGTCTCTCTTGTGTGCCACTGGCACACGCACGTATCTCCCGCATCATGCGCTGTCGTATCGTGTCTTTCACTGTACATAGAGCTACACTTGCCACATTATCGCGGCAACGATACTCCGTGGGCTCTTTTTCACCTCTTTCTTTCGCATTCTTCGCGCGACGACTGTACATTACTAAGAAAAAATAAGTATTTCGGTATATCGTGTATTTCCATTAAAAAATCGGCTTTTTATTCGTCCTCTTAATCTAACCGCTGGCGCTCCGACTCGAGATTCCATTTGGAAATTAACGAGCCAATGGAATCGTTCGTTTTCACGATCGTTAAATTTTTCATTTAGATACTAAACTCGATAGGCTGTTTTACAGAGGACGTAAGAAAATAATGTAAAAATACATTTTTATGGTAGATTTATGGTAAAAAGTAAACGAGAAACGTCAATATTTATTGACGTGAAAATTCAATGTAAATTTAATAAGTCCATCCAACGCTACGCCACTCCGATGGTAAACAATCCAGATTTTATCGTCCGCTCTGTGTTATTTTGAAATTTTACAAGTTATCATCACGTTTGTGGACTTTTATCATTTTTTCAATTAAAATCGCACGATGCAAGAGGGTTTATTGAAAAGCAGAAAGCACGAATCTACCAACGATGAATACGTTCATGGTGCCAATGAAACCAATTTTTGTGGCGTTTTTACACTTGTATTATTGCATTCAGGCACAAGACACCAATTTCGGTCTTAAAAAATGGAAATAAAAATTCTGCCGGTTCGTTACATGACGCTCAAGTTAGCAACGTTGGAGTCCAACGAAATGATGTAAAAAAAAGTCTCGAATAATTGCAATAAATCTCCCATTTTGTTCCCTGTCGAATTTGAAATTTGTGGTTCTTCAACGTACACCAAAAAATGGATGAATTAGTAAAAATCTTTTTTTCATTAATTCCGTTGGACTCCGACGTTACGATTAATTTGAAAGAGTTTTCAAATAAAGAAAATATCTCGAAAAATGAATTCTCCGAATTGTTAAATTCATTACAATCGTCCAGACTCGCGAGTGGTTTGAAAAACATTGAAAAAGTTTGATTCGTGAAAATTCTTGTGGATTCCGAGGCCCGAGGAATCGCTCGGCCTTCTCGGTGGCTTTGTAACCGGATGAAAATCTCGGGATTATTGAAAAAAAACTTGAGACTCGACGAGGCCTCGATTCGGTTTCCAGTTCGAGACCAATGATTAAAAAAGCTTGTTGGAAAATGATTGAAAATTGGCACGCAACGATGTTGAATTCCAGACGCGTGCAGAGCAGCCGTTCATCGACCAAACGTCCGTATTTTATTGGGGTTATCCGTGCGAAAATATGGAGATAAATTAGCAAGCACGCGAGAGATCGAGAGCGTTCCCGCACGAATCTCCCTCTCAATATTAGTCTGTACACGTATTTTGAAATTTTTCTTCGTACTTGATGAATAAACGTAGCCGGAGTTGGAGTTTGCAGGCCGGCGTCGAATCGCAGTCGTCACGGAAAAGTACCGGTCACATGTTCGAACGTGCGTCTCGCGTGCTCCTCCAAAAGCGTCGGTTCGTTCGCGAGCACGTTTCTCTCGTCGGGCTACACTCGCTTACTTTATTTTTATTCCCCCCTCTTTTCCTCGCGATACAGCGAGTGTACAGAGTCGCCTTTCCTCGCGAGATCGCTCGACGCGTACGCCCCCCCCCCCCCCTGCCGCTCCCTTCCGAACGTGACTTTTTTCGACTCGTTACCTCTTTTTCTTTCCTAGGTCGTGGTCTCTCGATGTAACAGTTCGAATCATAACGACGATTCTCGACGCGTGACTCGGCCATTATTCCCTCGCAGCAAGCAAGTGAAAAAACGATGCCGAACATTCCGATCGTTCCCCAGCGTAGAAAAAACCGAGTGAAAAAAAAGTTGTTCGAAACGTCACGTTTCGAGATTTTTATTTTCACACCGGCTTCCACTTTTTTCACCGATACTCTCGTGCTAGATGTGGATAATTCGCCAAAAAATTCGGTGACCTTGCTTTCATTCCGCGTTGCCCGGAGCTCGCTGGAGATTGCAGAGAAATGGGGGCAACAAAAAAAACGGGAGAAAAAAAACAATTGAGAAGAATTTGAGATAATTCCTCCATGTCATTTTAGACAGTAGCATAAAAAGCCTGTGCACCGGAGCGCCCACGCGGTAACTCAATGTTTATACTCGCTGAAATGTTCCTCCGAGGCGGATACTGTCATTTCGTAGGTCGTGGTCGAAGCTTCGAATAATAATAACGAGAATGATGTTAATGTACGAAAAAAATGGGAGAAGAAAAACGAGTCGATGGTAGCGAGGAAGGATCGAGTGTCAAAAACACGTGTCTCGATGCCGAGGGACTCTTGCGACAGAAACTTTAGCATTCTCCTCATTTCCGTCGCGTTAACTCGCTCGCGGAACAACATCCATAACCACCGACTCTTTCTGCAGAGGTCTCGAATATCGCACACGTCACGATCCAACCGGAATACGCTACTATATTATTCGTAGGAAGTGAATACTAGCTGCGTATTATTTTATTGTGCACGCGCACACGGACGCAGGCCTATTCATTGGCGGCTATTCTCTTTCATATGGGCGAGCGAGATTCGAGAAACCGGTTTATCCGCAACGAGTTATAAATTTATTATTGCAATATCGAATTGATCGTGCCAGTGGTACACACCGATCCACCAATATTTAAAGATAATTATTCCCACTCTCGTAAATCAGTGTCGGAGGAGGATTTTTTTCCGCGATTCTCCAATAGCCAACGTCTCGTGAAGAATTTATGAATCTTTTTCGCGATTATTCGAACGCGGAAAAATATATCTCGCGTCTTGTCGTTCTTCTTTTCGTGCATCGTCGATCTATTTAAAAGTCTGATGAGAAATCACGAACCCAAGATAACTTTATCTCAACGCTTCAATCTCCTCGAGGCTAATTGGACTCCACTCCATTGAGTCAAACAGTTCTGTCATAAAATATTTATTTGAACGTCATAAATGAATGAATTCCCGATAAAAATCCTACCGAGTTATTCATCAACGGGTTTGCTATCGAGCCCCCCCTTCGGTAACTAAGCGATTCGAGAGATGCATTTTTAGTGAGGCAGGAAGAAAAGAAAACGTTTTTCCTCAAACTTTTCATTTTTCGATTCCAGGCGGCTATGTCGGACCCTCGATTCCTCTGGCACCGGCTAATGTTGCGACGAACGGTGGTGGCGGATCGCCCCTTCGTCCTAGAACCAGCCCTCCTCCACCACCTCCACCAAATCAGGAACCTGGTGTAGGAAATCCACAATCGAATCATCATCAGGTTGGTTTTTCACTTTGCTTTTATTCGACTCGCATTTTATTCACGGATTTTCATTCAGGATTTCCACCAAACGCCTCGTTTTCTTTGCTTCGGCCAAAAATAAATGCTTGTTTCAACACTGTTGGAAAAAATTTCATTGAGAACGATGGATACTGATTTTCGTGTTATTTTCAACAGGGTACGGGGAGCGGACCTTCCCCGATGGCAGCTCTCATGTCCGTAGCCGATACACTTACGTCTCCCGAACCAGTGCCACAACCACCTAACAATCCGAGCCCGACGAGCAGGAGCCCACCTACGACAGCCTCCAATGCTCAGCAACGAAGTGTTTCCAGAGGCTCGCAACACAGTCCTAACAGTTCAGGTAATGCACCTAAAAAAAAAAAAAAATTGAAACTACCAGCATTTGAATTTACCAAAAATTCTGTATTTTTAATAAAATCAGTGAATTTGAAGGAATCCTCACAATCTTTTCTTCCAAATTTCGATCACAGAAGCAGCAGCTCAAAAGATTAATTCCACTTTTAAATTATTTGTTTTCGAATTATAGGCTCAGGATCGGGCAGAAGATCGAGCAGTTCGAGCTCCAGACACGTGTCCTCGACCACCGTGATGACCTCGTCCGAAGGTGCGACGACGCAGCCGACAACGGCCGGTACAGAACCGGTAACAGCTCCGGCTCTCAAATGTACACTGTGTCAGGGACGTCTCGAGGACACCCATTTCGTACAGTGTCCCAGTGTTCCCCATCACAAATTCTGCTTTCCCTGCAGTCGTGACAGTATAAAGAGACAGGGTGCAGGCTCTGAGGTAATCCTACTTCAATGTTGTCAATCGAATCGCACAAATTCTCACTTTCTTTCTTCCTTGTTGAAAACATGAGAAACATTTTTGGCTGAAAAACCATAAAAAGATATAGAAAAAGCATCCCTTCGAGGGAAGCTATGAGATTTTATTATCCATTCAAAACGTATCCTGGTTCTTGTAGAATTGACGAAAATTACGTAACGAATAGTTGAACGAAATAACTTCCAATTAATAATAATAATAATAGTATTGATAATTGATATTTATTGGAATGAAAGCTAATGAAAAATTATTCTTTGCAGGTTTATTGTCCGAGCGGTGAGAAATGTCCGTTGGCTGACAGTCAAGTACCGTGGGCATTTATGCAGGGTGAAATAGCGACCATCCTAGCGGAGGACACTGCTAGCTCAGGTCTAAAGGTAAAGAAGGAGCGCGAGACTTAAAGGGACCTCAGTCAATAACCGTTGGTTTTTTCGAGGCTCAAATTTTCAAATCCGCTCTTCATCATTGGCGATGCGCAACACTAGCGAACCAACAAGAAAAGCACAAAATAAGAAAACATCGAAAATTGTTGTGCTGTTGAGCGAGAAGTCCGAAGATGATGAAGAGTTTTAGGAGAAATGTTTCGGTGGAAAACCGTGAAGGGCTCCACCGGACAAAACTTTTGGTAAAGCAGTGAATGACGAATTTGGTTGGCTCGGAACGAGGAATTAAAAATATTGATACCGTCTCCCAACCGAATTGAGGGGGAGCGCGATTAATTGCAGGAGAAATGTTATTAAAGAGAGAAATATTATGGGTCAACCAAATTAACGAGTTAGAGCCGAAGACGTTGACGTGAAATTGAAAATGAACGCGCGTTATATTATTGTTGCTGTGATCCCGAGATCCGGGTTATAAATACTTATGTATATATAATAAATATATACACGAGTACATACATACATTTTTTGTCCCTCCCCCCGCCCCTCGCCCCCCCGATGTCTTTTTCACAGAGAGTTGAAAAAATGTTGTATTCTTCGCTTGTACTCTCATTTCAACATCGATATTCAGTTTTTTCTCTGTTCTGTTTTATTATTTTTTTTCCTACAAATACCCGGATCTCTCGGACTATCGAGGAGAAACAGCAAAAAATTGAGAGATCGAAGTGGAGATACACATTTAATGAAAAATTGAAAGGGAAAAAAAATATTTTCAATGTGCCGAAGAAATGAGCGTGTACAGTTGGCTTTTGAGAAGTAGTCTTCGGCTAATTTGCGTGCTGAAGCGTCTTCGAGCGAGACGAGCGAGGGGTGTATATTGTATGTATATATTTGGACTTGTCGCGTAGCGACAAAACGGGGACGGCGCGGAGCAAAGTCTTTCATTTCGATATTTGCCAATTTTCGTTTCGTTCTTTGTCTTTCTTTGATGATTATTATTATTTTTGTATTCCTTCTCTTTTGCTCACGGCTTGTTCTCGTAGAGGCGAATCGTTTGATTTTTTATTTGCGAAATAACCGTACCGAGAAACTCTCGGGTGTATGGTACTCAGGCTTGATCGCCTATTGGTCTCTTGCGAGGTTACGAAAAACGTCTTAGAAAAAGGAAATAACGAATTCGTATTTTTTCAACGAGCAGGGCCGAAGACGGTCGATTTTCGTACATTTTTATCCGTCGTCAGATTTTTACTTATTCCCACTTGGTTTGCACAACGATTTTTTTTCCTTCTTTTCTATTGACGTACACGCGTACACTCACGGCGATCGCAAAGTACCGATTTTCTCGTAAAAATTTTTAAAGTACGATTAAAATGCATGAAGAACGCGACAGAGGGAATAACGAAGATGAAGAAATATAAATAACGAATTAATGAAAAGGCGCGCGAAGGGTGGCTTTTCTCTTTTTCTGTACATTCTGTATATGTGTACATATGACATTTATTGATAAAGCGTATCATTAAAAAAAAAAAAAAAAATAAAAAAAATAAAAAAAAGAGTAACCATTTTTTGAATGTACAAAAGGAAGAAAAAAAACAGTAAGGAAGAGAAGAGCGCAGAAAAATAATTTCGTTATTCTTGTCCTTTGATTCTCAACTCTCGACGCTTCGGCTTCGTTTCTTTCGAGTTTGTTCGTTCACCGAGTTCGTCTAAATTATAAATAATATATTTGTATAATGTGACTATCGTAAACGAGAATTTTACGACAAAAATATATAGAAACGAAAAAAAGGGGTGAGGTGAAGGAAGCACGATGAAAACGAGGAATCGCCTCAATTTTCCTTCCTCAACGCGCATTTCTTTCCAATTCTTTTTCTACTGTTTTTTAACATTCGTAAAAAAACAAAACAAAAAAACAATCTTCATAAACGACGCACAATTCAAGTCCATTCTCAGGGCCCAAATTGATGTTCGTCGATAGTCGCGTAGTGCGACGGGGAGGGCTCACAAAAAGAGAGGGCTCAAACAAAACAGAGTCGAGAGAAAGAGAGCGAAACGAAAATGAAAGCACGAGTTGGTTCTTCCGCGCGGTTTGTCGTTCGAATATTTCCTTATTATTTTTCAATTCTCTTTTGTTTTCCGCTGATCTTGTTTTTTTTTTCTCTCTCTTTTTACTTTTAACGATAAGGTTTTTATATGTATGAGAGGGGGGGGGGAGGAGACGGAGGAGGAGAAGGGCCCTTTTGAATTTTTCATTTTTACCGATGAAGAAAGGTACGCCCGACGAATAGGAACCACACACTCGCTATGTCAGAAAAAAAAACATAATAATAAAAAGAAAAAGTTGAAAAAAAAAACGTTGAAAACAAACGTAATGAAAAAGAAAAAAAAAAGAATGAAACGAAGAGAACAAGTTTTGCTGCCGCCCAGGGACGTGTATTTTTTTCTCTTATCCACTTTCGTTCTCATCGTTGTTACATTTTTTATTTCGTTCTTTTGAACTTTTTCTTTTTCTCTCCCTTTTTGTTTGTCCTATTTTCGTAAACAGTGAGAAAGTATAGAAGCGTGATATTTAATAAGATTCGTGAGAATGAATAATATTGTGGTGATTATTGAGAGAACGAAATTTCGCGTGCGTTCGTGTGCGTGTGTGAGTGCGTGTGCGTTGAGAGAGCGAGAAAGAGTCGAAGTCTCTTGTTTCGCTTGGTAGAGAGCCCTGGACAGCGAGCGGCTCTTCTTTTGTTTTTCTCTCTTTTTCGTTTCCATTTTACTTTCCTTCTTTGTATATATTTGTACAGACGACGGAAGATCGGCAGGACGAAAAAAAAATTTAGGATATGTATGTGACTTTATTTCTAAGCGTACAAAAACAAAGAAACAGCGTCAACTTAGAAATATATATATAAATACATAGAGCGAGAGACCGAGAGAAAGAGAGAGAGAGAGAGAGAGCAAACGAGAAGAAAATGCGTGTTTGACGCAATTTCCCTTTTTTCCTCTCTCAAACGATTGCTCTTCGATAGAAAAACTTTTTTTAATCGCGCTAATATAACTCGAGAAAACGACAGACGAAAATTGAATGAGAGAGCGAGACGAATAATCGAGCAGATTATATATTAACAGAAAAAAATCATAATAATAAATACGGAAAACGAATTTTTTTTTCTCCTATCGTATAATCCAAAAGGAAATATTTACGAAAGATATGTACACCGATATTTCAGCGAAGAACGATGAAGAGACGAACCCGTTGACGATCGATCCCCACGAAGCTTTTTCCTATTATTATAACGATATTGGTATGAAATTTTTTAAAATAAAACACGAGATAAAGAGAACATCAACATTTTTGAGATGATATGTCCCGAATTTTTTGATTCTCGTCGGTGTCGCGAGTCTCTTCGTCGGTAGTTCCTATTCCTCTGAAACCGTTCCATCACCGTTGGCTCAATATTACACTCACGAAAATAAAGGACACTCGGTAAGAGTGATTTATCGATAACCGATGAAATACGAACCAACGAAGAGTCGCGTGAAAGTAGTTTTTTCCCTTTTTTGTAAAAATAATGTTTTTCTTTCTCCCCATTATTCGGAAACGTTTGCGGTAATGCTTGATAAAATTTAATCTCGTTTAACTTTTATTGCGGATTTACGAAGATACGATTATTCTCTGCTCATTTTAGTCGAGCTGATCAGCGAAATTTTGGGCTTTTTGGCGGCCCCCTTCGTACAAACGGTAATTGGACGTCGAAGGCGGCGGTTTCTCGTCACGCCTCGTCGAAGATAAACTCTTGAAACTTTGATCTCTCTCGCTGCTGAAACACCGAGAATTCGACTTGAAAGCATTATCCAATGAATTTGTTGTTTTCTACGTTTTATCCGAACAGTTGAATGCAGAATGTAGTATTTTGAACTCGTCGAGCTTTCGTCTTCGCCGAGTGCGCGAGACTCAAAAGAACAAAAAACTAATGAAACCGATAAATCTTACTGTCAAATTCTTAGCCTATCGAATTTTTAATAAACACACCAATTAAAATTGTGCGCTGTGACTTGCCGAAAAGCTCCATTTATTTTTGTTCTTTCTATACATATGACTCTTGTTGTATACCGCCATGCATACGAAAACACAAATACGAAAAATGATAACTCAACAAATATTTAAATAAAAGTAACATTTAAATAAGAGAGAATTTTCAAAGAACTCGAAAGTAGAAATTTGTAGTAGTCGGACAAACGATGGAGAGCAGCAAAATCGGTGAAAATACGACGACAACGTTGAGAAACCAATTCGTTGTAAACGACGGACAAAAGCATAAACGTAAAACGAAACTTTCTAGTGTATCATAACTTTGAGGAAAAACAACAGAATAAAAACGAAATAAACAAACGTCGTGTAACATTGTACTGTTTATCGTATGTACGCAAACATGCAAAAAAAAGCAAAAATATATGTGTTGATGTGTAACAAAAAATTTTCAATGTTTTTGTCACTTTATTCCCTCCGGCTGCGTCGCAACATATTTTCCCATTCTTCCCCCTCCAAACCCCTTCCGAGTATCACTTTTTTTGGTCCCTCGTAGTTTGCAATGAAAAAAATTCGACAAAATTCCAGAATACTTCGGTGCTTCTACTTTAAGAGAACAAATGCAGGCATTACGCAAAGTGGCTCGGGTCTCTGGCCCGACCACCGCGCGATACCCTGATCGAGTTAAGGAGTTTCGGTACAGAAGTCAAAATATTAAGAAATTGATCAAATTTGGTGATAACGTTCTTCAACGTCAAGTGCGAAAACACAAATTTTTTCAAAATTTTCTTCTACTTAGTTATCGAGTAATTACGCATTAAAGCAGATTTCTTATGCCCGGAATGTATACCTACATATATGGAAACGCTATGCTTATACACGTAAACTTTAGTGATCAATTACTCGATAACTGTGTAGAAGAAAAATCTTAAAAAATTTGTATTGTCAAATTTGGCACTAAAGAATATGTTCACCAAATTTTATAAAATTCTAAACTTTTTGAAATTTTTTATGTTTTTAGCATGGTTTAGCATGGCAACATTGTATCGCCTGTACCGAAACTCCTTAAAAAACAAAGAAAAATCCAGTCCACCATTGGAAAATCTGCCCTCGGACCCAACGATCGGTTTTCTCTAGTCAAATTTCCAATTATCTCTCATCTTTTCAAATTCATTCTAAACTTTTGTTCGCTCAAGTTATTCGATCGAATGAAAATATCTTTTTTCATTTGAAGTTGGTAGCTCGCGAGCGTCGCGATAGCAAAATGTTGTCGCTAATGTGAATCGAATTTCTGAAGAGACTGGAGGACCATCGAATGAGCGCAAATTGGAGTGAAACTGCATCGATGGAAAATTATCGAGGGTTGCGTTCGTAGGTGCGCAATTCGGGACGATAACGGCGCATTTCCTATCGATAGATATGTACGGAAGAAAGGGGAGAACGTCGAAGAGTTTGAGGAAAAAAATCAATGGCAATGGTCAGGCGGGGTTGGTCGAATCACGCGCGCGAGCGAGCACGACGAGCCGGGAGCGCGCGAAACGTGCGCGTAATATTGATCGAGCGGGTCCAGACAGCTCTCGTATAGTCCGAACTCGCGAATTACGTCGAGGCTTGGTGAGCGAGGAATGGTCGAAACCTAAAGGGAATGCACAATTAGAGAAATTGCGCTCGATCGAAATAGATTCGTGCTATTAAAACTGTGCTAATTGCCACTTTTATCGGAGTCGACTCGCTCCGGGTCTACTTTCGTGCGAACAAAATGATCTGCTCTCAGTCGCTACGAATTATTCTTCCTTTTTTAACCATTTGACTGAATTATTTGAGGCTTGATCGAGCCCTTCGTATTTTTCTCAGGTCGAGAGCTTCTCGCAGAGCCAAACGGTTTTCAATCCGCAATTATTATTCGTTGGCAGTGGCTCAATGCCTCGACTCGCGCTCTCGCCCGAAACCACCTTTCCGCTTTAAGGGTCAATACACCGGTTTTTATTTCAACCCCCGCTTCCTATGTACAAGCCTGACGACACCGTCCGAGCGCGGGTGTCTTCCGACAATATTTTCGTCAATATTTTGATCAATCGTTTCCCCTGGAATTTTCAACCTCGCTCAATTTTTCGCGAATCCACCATTCTCGTGAGCGAGTCCCTCCGTCTGCTCGAATTTACCAGAAATAATAGCGAGCGAAGCAACGCCGAAAGCCCCGCCCCCCGCCATGCCATGTCCGCGCTTTAATCGGCGCATCTTATCTCCGATAAACCTCATTGTTTCGATCAACAATGAAATTATGCGCGCTCGAACGCTCGTATTTATTCGGCCATTAAATTATTGTTCCATTGTTGGATATAATCATTCGTCCTGACGCGGTACAATGAATTTTCAAAAATCCTAATTCTCCCCGGAGTCTACCCGCGTACATTCCCTTTAAGAATCAATATCGGCTCTCGTAACAGCGTCGACGAACCGACAGGGGAGTCAACACGAAGTAGCCCCGGAGTAAAATTACTGCGAAGATTATTGAAATTTGGATTTTTCGGCTCGCCGAGTCCCTTAAATTTCCTCCCAACGTACGATTACGTTGATCGTCTTCCAAGTACTTTTTCGTCCACGTTTCTCTTCGTTCTTTCTTCCCCGATGCTCGAATCCTCGTGTCACGAATGAATTTGAAAAAAAAAATACATTTCGCCCAAGTAAATTGTGGGAAAATTCCAAATTTTTGACTCGCTCAATGTTTTGTGAAAAATAAGTTGAGAAATTTCATTGAACGGATGGCTCTTTTCGGATGCGCTAAAAAAATGGAATCCGCGAATACGGATTTTCTGATGGAACCATTCGTCTGATTTTTTCAGAAGCGTGCGATCCGAGTCACAGCCGGAAGCTTCCGTAATGCTGCACAACAATGGAAAGCCTCGATCGTTTTGTAGTACGAGCCGGAGCGCAGCTGACAGGCAAACGACCGGCCCGAATAAACGTGCGGTCGTTTCTCACGTGCGAACCCGCTCGCTGGATCGATCATCGCCACGAGCTGGCAAGGCTGACAACCGTGGCTCGCTCGTAAATCACGTTATTCGGAGCGACGTGAAAAATCTTCAAGATTATTTGCCGGTAGGTTGGCGAGAGAAAAAATTCGTATTTTCTCAACGCTCGCATAATTTTACGGCACGAATAATAATATTGCGTGAGTTGAGAAAAAGCTTTTTCCCATCGAAAGTTTCTCGCGATTCCCGCGTATAAAGTTGACATTCGTCATCGTATTTTTGTAAAATCTTTCCTTTCTCAGCGAAAATTGAAGAAAAAGACGCAGACACAAGCGTCGGAGAGCCCGCTCTACAGTCCGGAAACTCTGAGTGCCCTGGAAAACGCTGAGAAACTGATCAAAGAAGCTCAAAAGAGAATTCTGGAAGCCGCTTACGACGTTCACTCGAGCCCCGAGCGGGATTCCTCCGCCAGGTAATAAATCGAAATCTTCGTCGAAGGAAGAGCGTTGCGCGTTCGAGAAAAGGTTTGATTCGATGTTGACGGTGATGACAAAATTTGGCTCATTCAGATCGGGAGAGACGAAATCGAAGGACGACGAATCGCTGTACATCCGCGACGTCGTGGCGACGAGATTCCACGAGGCGAACGAATCCGGCAGAATTTACACGCGAGTAACAGCGAGACGCCCGGCGGAAAAAGCTCACAAACCGGAAGCCCGGCAACCGTGGCAAAGACGGCTCGTCGACGGTAAACTCTGTGGCAAGGAGAGAACGCCGCAGCGGGCGACGACGAAAAACAAAAAGTCGATCAACCTCCCGGAGGACTGCGAAAAACCGACTCGGAACTCCCAAGATCCGAGGGACGCGCGATCCACGGACAAAACATCGCAGCGAGCACCTCGAGGGGAGAATTCGAAAGCGGAAATGCCGGTAAAATTTATTGATTCGAAGAAACAAGAGGACCAGACTCCGAGCAGAAGCTTCGGAGTCCAAGAAGGCCCTCGCGTCGACATCCGCAACGAACTGACGATTACGAGCGTCGAAAAAATTGACATTTCGCCTTGGCCTCCTTCCTTTCCGGTTCAACGTAACGTCAAAACTTACGAGTTTCGTCACGGCGAGCCTCGCCTTCCTGAGAGAGCCGACGAGCCCAGAGTCGACGCTGAGTCGCGTGACGAGGAGCCGGAAGCCGATGAAAAATCGGCTCCTACGAGGAAAAATCCTGCCGCAGTGTCCTCGAGCGAACGGGGCTCGAGCTCTGACCTCCTTCCGAGCAAATCAGGTCGTTCAATCGAATCGGAACGTCTCGAAGGACCCGAGGCCACGGGAGCCTCGTCTCGAGACCCGCGAAACACCGAGAAACCCGAGAAACCCGCGGAATCATTCATCGAGTTTTTACAACGTCACGAAAATCGTCCAAACGGATTTTTCAATCATCGCGAAAGAGATCCCGAGGAGGGAACGAAAATTGAAATTTTCGATCGAGCGGTCCGACGCTTTTTCCGGAATTTCAGGCGCGCTGATGAGACTCTCAATAATTCCGAATCCGAAGTCGACTGTCCCGATGGCAAATCGACCCTCGACCGTGCCGCGCTCGAAAAATCGGACGTTCTCTACGAATCCTCCGAAGATGATGAATGTCCCGGGGACAATTGGGATCTCAACGAGATTAATCTGGAAGCTCCGAATTTCGGGGAGCTCGACGAGGTTTTGAGAAAGTTTGACGGCACGATGAACAAAGTGCTCCAAGCCACGAGGAATCTTGGATTTTTAATGTCAGAATACTCGATCGACGATGACGTTGCCGATCGGTTTAAAGCTCCCGCGGTCAGCGGGGCCTCGTGGGTCGTTGACCAACGCGGAATTAAACCGAGGAACGACGATATTGATTTGGAAAATAAAAATACTCGAGAAAATCCTCCAAAAGATTTGCCGAGAAATGCGAATTTAAATGCCTCCGATTCGACAGACGAGAATCGAGGAGCGCCTGGCGAATTTTCCCAAGCCTTTTCTCGGTCGTCCCAGTCCGAAGGGCCCAAAAATAATTCGCCTCTGAAAAGCTTCCTCGACAAAACCATCATTTCTCGTCCTCGGTATTCCACGCCGTTGAATAATGATTTAAAGCTTGGCAAATCCTTCGACAATGCGAATCGTACCCCGAACGATTTCGCCAATTTTTTCAGCGGCATTCGTCGCTCGGAAATCGGCCGCGATGGAAAATTGACGAGTAAACAAGAAATATCGGGAATCGAGAAAATCAACGGGAACGAGAAATTGCGCACCGCTGCGAAGCAACCATCGGTTGCTTCCGCTGAGCCTGCGAAAAATCAATTGGAAACGAAGACTCAGATTTTCATCAGCGAAATCGAAAAAAAATGTAATTTCCAATCCTTATTCAATCGGGAGCGATCCACTCGAACGGAGAATACCGCGCCTCCCAATCCAGTCGCACTCCCGACGAGTTCGGCCCGCGAAGTGGAGGACCCTCCAGCTCCGTCTTCGATCGGCAAACCAACGACTGCGGAGGGCAGTACGCAAAACGAGAATTCGAATGGCGCGAAAATAGTCGACGAGTTTCTGACGAGAAGGAATTCGAGCAAGTGCGAAAGCTCTGCTGCCGAAGAAATCCCCGAATTATGTGAAAATTCGACGGGGCCGAAGAGCGGAGAAAAATGTAAAAGTCGTGCTAATTTTTCTGTCGCTTCCAAGCCCGATGATTTAGAAAGAACGAGAATCAACGAGACTCTCGAATCGTCAGTAAAAAGCAATTCGGCCAAAAGAGAGAAAACGACGGTCGTTTCAGCGAGCAACGAAAAGAGCAATAACTTTGCTGCTCAAGTGGAAGAGCCACGGGATCGAAATTCGGGCAACGGTTCCCCAGAATCCTCGACGAGGGATCGAACCTCGTTCGATATTTCGAGCGCCTATTCCGAGGACTTTGAAGAAGCTTCGGGAAGTTCAAAAAAATTGAGCATTGCTAAATTTACGGATCGCCCGAAAGATTCGTCGGTCAGAGAGCCACCGAACGAAGCGGAAGTTTCCACGAACGTTGGAGCCACTTCGACCGAAGCTGAAGACACCGTAGCGAGTTCGAAAACTGAACAGAAATCACTACCCAAAATCACCACTTCAACGTCGATGAAGAAATCGAATGGAAATGAAGAAAAAAAGCCCACTAAGTGTGCAGACGACCGTTTCGAAAAACAGGACGCAGATACGAGAGCAGCGAACGAAAATAGTGTCGAAAAGAAAGCAGACCAACTGTCAGAAATCGATGAAAATTCAAGCAACGGCTGCCCCAGTTCTTCCTCGCCAAAATCTTCAAAGATGTCTCGAACGGGGTCGGTAATATTCGATCGAATAGTTTAAAGCACGAAATTCTTAAGGAGGGTGGCTACGTTCGTCAAATTGATAAGAAATTGATCAAATTTGGTGATAATGTTCTTCAACATCAAGTGCGAAGACACAATTTTTTTCAAAATTTTCTTCTGCTTAGTTATCGAGTAATTACGCATTAAAGCAGATTTCTTATGCCCGGAATGAAACGCTATGCTTATACACGTGAACTTTAGTGATCAATTACTCGATAACTGTGTAGAAGAAAAATCTTAAAAAATTTGTATTGTCAAATTTAACTCTAAAGAATATGTTCGCCAAATTTGATTAAATTCTTATCATTTTGAAATTTTTAACGTATTTAACATGGTTTAGCATGGCAACATTGTATCGTCCCTAGCCACCCTCCTTAATAAAAATTTGAAAATCTTATGTCTCGACTTGACGAAATGAAAATTTGTTTGTCTTTGTATATTTTCCTTGAAATAATGTTCGCTGTCGTTTCAGTTCGTCGGCCGAGGGATCCCGTCGGGGCGGAACAAAAGTATGTTTACTCTCAAATTCCGTTGATCGATTGTCGACAAAAAATGCATCCGATTTCCCGGGCCCCTTGTCCCAGTATTATTCCAGCTTAATATTCTCACAGGATTTTGTTTCTCAATGTCTTTTTACCAGACTCCGGAAACGCCGAGTAGGAAATCGAATTTTCGTTCTCCCCCCCTCCACTCCCCGTGCGGAGGAACGCTTTTTCCGTGCGATTGCAAGCAGTGTAGATTACGTTCGAAGGCTAAAGAGTTTTACGAAAAGTCTCGCAGCGCGGTAGAAACAATTGTCGAGGAGCCTTCGAGCGAGGAGAAATGCGTCGAGTCGTGGCTGGGAAAAGCTTGCTCAAAAGCTCCTGGAAAATGGAGAAAACCGGGAGTCGAAATTCAGGGAAACAGAGATTCGGTGGAAGCCGAAAAGAGAAGTGCGAAAGAATCGAGAGCTCGAGATGATGAAGCCAAATTTTGTGTTGTGGGCATCAAATCGAAACTCGAAGAAATTGTGAATTTTCGAAATTCCTTGTTCAATCATTCGACCCCTAAAAATTCCATGGAAGATTCAGCACGCGTCAGCGAGGTCATCGATTATACTAATCCTCGCCCAATTGCCAGAGATACTCGCGCCTCAGGGGTAAATTCGTGATAAGAATTTTAAGTTCTCGTTACAATAAAAAAAATCGGCTTACAATGTAACGCGCGTACAGGGAGCCTCGGATTACATCGACTCGAGGCTTGAGAACCGAAATTCTTGTCGAAAAATCTCATTTTGCTCTACGAATTTTTCCATGATTAATTAATAGGAATTTACGATTTTACGTTTTATTCCGGAAACTATGAAAATCGTGATAAAGTCAAAAAATTTACGACGAGTTTATATGTAGGGCATATAAAATATCCGATTAAAAAATTATTAACACCGCTTTTTTATTTACGATCCTTTAAAGCGATCCGACAAAACGAAGCCCTTTCGCGGTCGCTGCGTTGCACGTTTTATTTTAACAAGTTGTTGGGAATACACAAATTAATGATAAAACATTATGAGATAATCAAACGAAAAAACAAAAACAAATAAAAAATTAGTGTAAATGTTTTGCTGCAAATTTCATACGCCATAGCTTATTGACGTTTTATCTCTATCGCTAACCGTTACAGAAATGTTCGAGATGTAATCTTACAACGTCAATTTTTATCATTATTAAGTTATTTTTTTTTTTTTTTTTTTTTTATAGTTCAAATTAAATTAAATTTTTTTAAATATATTGTATTTATATAAAATATAAAATAAAATAAAAGTTATTATATAAATAATAATATAATGAAGAAATAAAAATAATTCAAATTTATATTTAAAAAAAAAATTAGAAGAATGATTTTGATGACAGAAAAGAATTGAATTATATCTTTTGACTCGCGTAATTTTATCGACTCTGGGCACGTTTAATCACCCGCAATAAATAATCAAAGTGTCAAGTTGTTGAGCGATAAAGTGTTTGAATTTTTTTCCTTCCAACACGATGCATTTTTAGATCGCTCTATACAAGTGGATATTAATCTCAGTCAGGGTATAAAATCATTTTTTTTTGCAGGCAATCGACACGTGCGGCGAAAATTACTCCGAAGGGGAGCTGTATTTGCCGAGTTCGTGCTCTTATTCCCTCGGGGAAATAAGGATTTCCGAGCTGGGCACGTGCACACCTTCCGCTCCTGGCGTCGAATCTTCTGTCAGAAATGCCGATACTATGAGAATATTTTTCAGCAGAAGTTTAATCAACACAAATTCCGCCGATAACACCAGTAACGCCGTTAACGTAAGAACCAAACAACAAGACTTTCACTACTCCGTTGTCTTTGACTTATTTATGATTGTCAAGAAATTTCCGAAAAACATATTTTCTTATTCATCGATAAATAACATATTATATTGAATTTCTTTATTTTTGTACAGAGCCTTGGTGAAATTCAAGAAACGGACGTCGAAATAACAGACAGCAATTAAAAGCGATATATCGGCAATGAAGAAAATGCCATTTCGTGTACATCGATTGAAATATATGTTATGTTATTCAAAGTTTTGTAATAACGGCATTCAAAAATAAAGATTCTCTCGGAATTTTTCTCAAAGTACACTGAAAGTCCGCATCAGAAAAGGTACCCGGACATATTTTGTCGCATCGAAAAAAAGGAAAAAAATTAGCAACGCGATGACCAACGTTACAGTTACGTCATTGCGCTTAAAAATAAACATATTTTACATTCGGGAGAAGATTCCAGACAATTTATATAGTCATATAGAATATAAGTAGGTTGCATAACTTGTATAGAAGCTTCGATATCCTTTGTGTCGATTTGATTTCACGATTGCGACACGAATTTAACAACTGTTGTCACACGCTGCTGCTCATACACGCGTTTCTTTTCCTCTATTTTTTCCTTCCGCACACACGTGGTTTCAAACATTTCGAATAACACCCGTTGACGATCAAAATACAGTAGAAAACCGGTTGACCCTCAAGGTCGTTTTTTCACGGAAATACTATAGCACAGTCGTATATGTATATATATATATATGCCTTTGTGTTAATACGTACGTACAGATACATGCGGGGTTTATTGAAAAAGCGTGAATGAACATAACCTTGCACAGTGCAGAGAAGCATGTCGGTTCGTTAAATTTATCCCAGTTTGTTTGAACCGAATAGAACAATCATTCAAATTTCCATAACCACCAATATGAAGTCGTAATAAAATAGTTATACAATAACTTTTTTCAATTCTCCGTCGTTGAATCTACGAATTGCGACGTTAACGACAAAGGATAGTGAGAATGTTCGATACATCGTCGTAATAAACAACGAAAATCTCTCGCGTTAAAATGAGCGAAAGAAGTGTTATTGGATATTGGATATCGGAAAAAAAAAGGCAGAAGATTAATTGCAACGAATTTCACAATGTTTGTGCCAAAGAAGGCCTTATTCTAAAACAAGTAAGATTCATTTATTCTTGACAGTTCTTCGAAATTTGCCGGTCGGATCTTTCGAATTTCCGGAAAAAAAAGTCGTTTCTTATTCCTTATGAGTTTGTACTTTTGTTATACTATGACGCGTAACTGAATAACATTCATCAAAATACTCATACAGTATTAAGTGTTGCAATTGATTTAAAAAAACCAAAACACGAAAATATTTAATTAGCGTATTACTTGACGCCATCAAAAACTATACTGCTTCGTTCTTAGGTGGATATTGATTCTAATCTTGAATCACAAGGGCCGTTCCATATATTTCTTCACAAACTTACAGATGTACTCGCCCATGCAGAAACTGGTGACCGTGATGTATGTGAAGATTTCATCACAAATTTTATTCTGTTATTAAATACATCTATTTCTTCTAAAACTTTCCTGCTAGTTCAAGCTCAAACTGGTTTTATTCATTATAAATGAATTTATTTCGATAAAATTGTATTCTTCTTTCTATAGGCAAGGACCGTTGTTGCTAGAGTTCAAGAATACATTCGTCGACATCCAGAGATGATAGTCATAGATCCTATTGAGAATGTGAAAAATTTGTACAATCGTCACAAATCTTACGAACTGATACAAGCAGGATTGCACTCCAATGGTTAGCAAATTCAAAATGTCCATGAATCTGACACCAACAACGAAATGATTAACTAATTCATTTATTTTCCCCCTTCCAGAGGTTTTCACTCCAAAATCTGTTGAAATTACATCGATAGATGTTACAGAAAACTTGTCACGCCTCAGAAAGCTCGGTATCAAGTTTCCGTTTATTTGCAAACCTCTCTTTGCTCACGGCTCCAGCGATGCGCATAAGGTAAATTTAGTCTTTGTATTGAGGTCTAAAATTTCCACAATGCTCTGATAGCCAGTTTAATATATTGTTTAAACATAGTGTACATGAATTCCCAAGTCAGCATGTCGCATTACTTTACAAAAATACTGATTACGATCAAAATCCATTAACATAACGTTTGTATATTGAACGTGACTTGGAAGCATTGTAAAACTTTAGCACTTATTTTATTATACTACTATAGAATAGTACACTGTACAATAGGGTGTGTCTAAAAAAAATTATTTTACCAAGTATGCGATTGTTCTGACACAAAAAAGTTTTTTTTATAGCTAATTTGTAAAGGGTATGTAATGTCGAAGGTTCTGTGACCATTTTTTGAAGGGTAGCCATTTTTCTTAGCAATTCTATCGTTAATTTGCAATGCATTTATACTTCGGTAGTACAAACATCGAAGATACAATGCGTGCACTTGATTGTTGAAAAATTCTGAGATAAGACTTTCGGAACACGAAAACGCGTGAAAAAATTAAAACAATCGTGACTAATCATTAAACTTGAATTCATGAGTTTTTTTAATCTCATTCTTCTTCTTAGATGATGGTGATTTTCAACGAAAAAGGCTTGAAGGACTGTCAACCACCATGCGTTGCGCAAGACTTTGTTAACCACAGTGCTATATTGTACAAAGTGTTCATAGTGGGGAATAATTTTCATGTCGTAGAACGTCCGAGTTTCAAGAATTTTTACGCCAATGATTGTAAATCATTGGACACGTTGTTCTTCAGTTCCCACGACATATCGAAAAGTGGTTCAAACTCTGAATGGTCAGTCATATCGGCCGAAGATGAAGCGCTCAGGGTACAACCAAATTTCGAAATAATCGAGTATATAGTAGCCAAAGTTACGAAAATCTTTGGCCTCGTTTTGGTCGGTGTTGACGTCGTGATTGAAAATCATACCGGGAAATACGCGATTATTGACGTTAACGTATTTCCCGGTTACGACGGTTATCCTCAATTTTTTAAGCATCTCGTCGAAAGCATCAAGAGACTTTTGATAGAGAAACGAAACGATAGGCAAAATTCACGCCCTTGTACATTCAAAAAGTGCCTGAGCGACGACTTGGATTCTGGTTTTGAGAGCGACGAAAAGAAAAAAGGTTTCCTGTAGAATAAAAAAAATCGTTGCGAGCATGCTTGATTCACGGAAACGTTTCAACGATCAAAAATTGAAAAAAATACTGACTTTATATCCTTGATTATTCAAAGTTGAATTTGCAAACGAAAACTCTTTATTCTAAAATTCATGATTTTACAGATTATTTTCCGATTCATTCAATTCCATTCTATTGTTTTATTTTATCACAATACGTTCGATGTTATCGTGCAGCTTCAAGAAGGAATCAACTTTCCGATTGTAAATATACTGTGGTTTTATCGATGATTATGTAAATTTTAATTGAACAATCTGAGCAGCACGAAATTTGTTCGAATAACCGGAAGTATGTTACGCGCCAATGTGTGTCGCCATAGAATAATTCAAATTAGCCATGAAACTGTAAGATTTTTCGAACAATTGTTGAAAGCGTGTGTTCAAGTCATTGATTGACGGGAGCATCAGAATTTGAAGAATTATTTATTATTTTGGGTGACACAATCGATTATTTAAAAGTTTAATTTTTTTAAATACATAAATGAATATCAAGAATTTGTCACTCGATGGAATATATTGTGTACTTTATTATCAGATCATATGAATTTGAAATTAATGATTAATTGGAAGATTAATATATAAGCAAACGATCTTCGGATTCTTTACAATCGATACGTGGTCACTACACTTTTTTGCCATTTATTTACTATAATTTCAATTTTTATTTAAGTTTTTTTTTTTTATTTGACTGCATAAAGGGAATCGGTGCTATGTACTTCGAATATCGTTTATCGTTGGTATTTTCAAGTACGAAAGATCCAAAGAACAAAACAGATGGGAATAATTGAACTATTGAAAAGTTTCATATGAAAATTTCACTGACTTTTTGTCGATTATACCAAACTGGTCTGAAAAATCGTATATTTAGATGCTAGAAAAAAAAAACTCTTCCGCTTTTGCGAATGAGAAACAAAAAAAATGCATTTTCTGGTATTCTGTGCATCACACTATACGCAGAAATACAATTTATCCATCGTTCTTACGATATTGAAACATTAATCTTCCCGCCGGAGTCCGCAGTTTTTGTAACTTCGTATATACACACACTGGTATTTCTTATAAATAAACTGTACAAAATATATATCGAATAAAAAATGAAATTGGTATCTTTGTATGAGGAACGGTGTTAATTTATTTCGTTTTCCCATTGAAACTTCGACTTCCGGAAAGAAACTTCGTGTTCGATCAGTTTTTTTCTCAATACTTACCGCTTTTGGAGTTTTCGAAGAGACTTTTGTTTTCATTTCTATATTTTTTTATCTAGAATGAAAATTCTTGTTTGATTAGTCTTGGGGAAAATGATTTGTTTTTTTTTTTTCAGTCAAAATTAATTTTTCAATGGCATTTATAAAACTTGAGCCGAATATCTCAAAGAGTATCAGCAATATTTTATTGGTAACATCAGGTCGAATGTGCGATTTAAATCGTTCTGGATGACCGGTAAAAAAAAAAAAGGAAAATCTCATTTCTATGGTCGAAGGGTGATAAATAACGCAAAGGATTTGCGTCTATGGTAATGATTTATAACATGTTACGTTACAAACAGTCTGATGAAGCTAGGTTAATAATATGTACATCTATCATCGAAGAAAGGTATATACTTTCTATATATGTGGATTTATGCAATAAATATATATATATATGTATGTGTATACGGACGTTACATAATGTCAAATATCAATATGTGAATATGAGTGTACGGACGCTGTTTCATCCTGCTCTCGATGAGATGCGACATAATTTCCTGCATTTCCTTTTTAAATAACGAGTTTTTTTTTCGGTTTCAAAAGTTCATCGTGATACACATCAAAACTTAGATGGGGAGCGACGGCTTTTTCGTCACTGTGACTGAATTAAGTTTTATCACTAATCCATAAATCAATTGGTATCAAAATTTCCACCGTTGGAAGGCAACGAATTTTTGTGTTCGTGGAGAATCGTCGTTTTGTCCACATCGTTACGAGTATTTGTGTAATTTCATTGAGAAGAAAAAAAACCCTGGGAAAGGGATGAGGTTTCGTTGCTGCGTTTGCCGGATGGAAAATTCAATACTATACGGATGAGGCTTTTATCTTATTGGTTCGTGGCTCGCAGGAGTATTGTATCTTTTGTCATTCGAGTGTAAATCCTTGTCGCAAATATTCCGTGCGACATTAAGAACTATATCATCTGTGATACGACAATAGAGTTGCTGCCCAGAGGAGACGTTGCCATATCCATTGTGGCACTCTGCACGGTCGCAGATTTGCCAAGGCCCCGATAAAGTGGCGCATCCAATCCCAAACTCCAAAGAGGGGATGCATCCAGTCCCAAATTCCCCAAGGAGGATGTCCCTCGTTGATGTACAGCACATATGTAAAGCCATCTTCGCACTGACCGTCAATGTTGTAATAGTATGGCAAAAAGCTGTGCAGTCTGAAGTTTCGTCTTTGGTAAAAAAGTATTGCCGGGGCGTTGCGTGACAGAACATGAAGGAATACTGCCTTTACGGTTGAACGCTCCGGGGCTGTTACATGCGCCAATAACTGATCCAAAAGCAAAGAGGCTATGCCATTTCTTCTATAAGCACGCCGGACACCCAAACTCAAGATGTAACCAATCAGGGAATTCTTAGCCAGGCTCGAACACAATATGCCACGATCCTCTTTATTCAACTTTGCATAAGGCTTTATTTCTGCTACTATTAGACCTATTATCACTCCTCCAAAGACCGCTGCTAGAGCATAGAATCTCGAAGAACTCGTTATGTCTTCGTACCATACATATGGATATTCTGAAAATAAGTAAATCAATTAACCTTCACTTGCTTGTTTCTAAATATGAATTTCATCAGGCATGCACATATACTATTATATTCGTAGATGTAAATATATTTTTCTAATTTATTATACATGCTCTGATAACTTTGGTACGCGAACATAATCAATTTTGATCAATTACAAAAAGGTCTTGTCAGTAGATTATTGTCATCATTTTACGACTACCGACAGAGCTTTTTTGTAATTGGTCAAATTTTGTCAAAGAATTTCAATTATAAAGATTTAAGATGATTGAGGTTACTATCCATGTTTCTTTTATATCATTATTCAACAATTTTCTTATCAAACTTTTCAATTTTTTTTTTAATCAAAATCATTCATAGTAGACAAATAAATTTGAATTTTTTAATTTTCCATCAATTGTGTTTCAATTCAGCCAAGCACAACGAAGCACAGTTTATGAAGTCTGAATCCCAAAAGTACTACTGCGTTCAAATTTTCAATGTTTACTTTATGATAAGATAGCTCATTGAAATTTTTTGATACGATAAGTAAATAATAAAAATTTTTCATAGTACCAAAAAAGATTATATTATTGAGAGACTGTGAAAATTGTTTTTTATACAGTTTCAGTTTTTAAATCAGTAATATTATTTTAGAATTTGAAAAAACACAGTGGAAGTACTAGGCAATTTTGAATACAAAAAACAGAAAAATGTCAGTGCAATGCTAAGATGAAAACGTGGACAGGTTATCGCAATGTAAAGAATTGAATGAAAGAAATCGTTTGATTCGATTAATAATTTTTTTATTAGTATTATCCAATTTATTATTGATATTGTTATTGTTATTACTCACTGATCGGAAACCAATCCTCGCAGAGTTCTCGGACTTCTTCAAGGTCTTCGGGGCACAAAAAACGTAATTGTACTTCACCAAGTACACAGAGTGGTACTGTTAACGATTTTGTATGATTTATTGTCGTGGTTGTATTATAATGATCTCTCGAATGAGTATTAATGTTGGAACAGGCACTCGCGGAATTGTCAACAGAATCTACGAGTTCGCTCTTCTCAGATTCTGGCAGGCTAAGGGCGTACCGGTTAAAGGAGACGGCCATAGCGCCACAATTCCGCTTGCATTTTAATGATCATTTGTAACAGCTAGTTGTTCTTCACTTTATTTTTATCGAGGCTCAATATACAAGCACACAGGTTTTTGACGGGCTCTTCTATTACCGTAAACACATCATAGATCGCAGACATTTTAATGTTGTAACGAATACAGCTTCTACATGCTACTAGCGACACATATGTACGCGTGATGACCCCTGAACTAGATGGTAGTGATGACGACGCCACAGTTACACAAAGCATCATTAGAAAAATTACGGTAGTACCGCGAAGCTTCAGGCTTTCCAATTATTCGCAACTCGCAACACATCATTGCACTAACTCAAATCATCTCTGGCAGTTTAGTTGTCAGTTGATAATAAATTCTAGCGTTGATAAATCAGAAGGAATATTTTGAAATTGTAAAAAAATAACAATTTGCTCCCAATTCGGAAAAAAGTGACTGCTGACATCCCACTAAGTTTTTAAATATTTTTCTAATGAGTGAACATCGGACAAACTTTTTATCAATAAAAAAATTGTGATCGACAAAAACAATTGCGCTTCGATTAGGTGTTTCAAAATGTATGATTTTAAAAAATAAAAATAAAAAATCGGCTAACTTATACGGATCTTTGTTTTTAATGTTCCTTAATAATTCCTTTTCGGTAAGCGTCAATTTTTATCCGACAATCACTGCGAAAAAGCAGAGTTCGCGACTCGCGACAAACGATTGACGTGGAAAAAATTCAAAATTCCAAAATCAGTCGGCCAAGTTCACGGAGGTTTACAGGAAAGCTCCCACGAATTAAGCCAAATTCACAGAGAGGTGATCCCTTTCTTGCATTATAAAAAACAAAACAGCAGTTGAAAAAAAACAAAACAGCTGTTCAGGTCGCCTGTACTCGCGGCGAGGGTGAGAAAAATAAAAAACTCGAATCGCAAATCGCAGCAGACTTCAGTCTAGCATGGCGGCAAATAGGAGTGTCACCGTACTTGCACCAAACGGGCGTCGACAAAATGTCAAAGTCACCCCAAATTCGACCATTTCACAGGTAAATAAACAACACTAAAATTCCGGTGCACAACCCAAATAATAACTTTCTATTTAATTGTTAAAATATTTTTCATTTTCTTCGATTCATGAATTTTTGAAAGTCAATCGATTTCTCGTTCTATTTCGTAGTTACGTTTCATTTCACGATCGCATATATATACGCGCTCACACATGTTCGAATTTAACACACAGGTATTGGAAGAAGTCTGCCGTAAACAAGGATACAATCCTCAAAAATACGATGTCAAGTTAGTATTTGAGCTTTTTTGGCCAATGCATTCGAAGTTGTTTCGATATTTTCATATAACACTGACTAATTAGGAAATATAATTGTATAGACATCTCAATCAAGTCTTGGACACAAATGCCATACTGCGATTCACTGCGCTTCCTAACAATGCAACGCTCGAAATGGTACCTTGCAACAAAGAGCGAGAAGTATCCAATGTTACAATAGGTCTTCAATTGGAAAGTGGCCAAAGAGTCATGGGCGATTTTCTTCCGGATACTTCCCTCACTGAAGTTCTTGGAAAATTATGTCCTGATCAAGGAACGGAAAATGCTATATTGATTTATATGCATCAGGAGGTAAATATAAAAAAGATGTGGAAAATGTTAAGAAATAACATTAACAGAGCACTAGCAGACGTCAGTATTTCAAATATGTCCACAAGTTTAAATACTTTACAACAAGCTCGCATCATTTGCTGGTATTTCTTACGAACTTCATCTTTGTGCATTCCAACCTGCATAATTTTGTTGTCAAAAATGGACAGTGAAACCCACGTTCACTGTCCAAAATTTTACTAGATCAGATTTTCCAAATTGGATGACAGGATAACAATCTAAACTATCAACCATCTTTGAGACGGTACTCACTTTAATTATTAAGAATACCAATTCTAGAAAGATATCGAAGTCTTGATTACGTAAATCCTTCTTGGACGATAAAATTCAACCATATTTTCCGTTAGGAGAAGTTAGTTTAATTTATCTTTAATTTTGTTTTTTTTTTGGATTATTCAACTTGTTGGACTAATCAACTTTTAATGGAAATGGAAATTTTTTTCAACAAACCTGTAAGACGGATGTAGCAAATAATAATGTTATTTTCGAATTGCCAGGTTTATGGTAAAGAAACTTTAGAAGCAACAACCTTAAAAACGTTGGGTTTGACAAGTGGCAGAGCAATGCTGAGACTGATGCATAGAAATCCTGAAGCATTGAAGTCGCAAGCCCACGTTTATCGGCCAGCAGCTTCGAAGTCAGCTCCCAGAGAGAACAAAAAATCTGGGAAAAATGATTCTGCATCAAAGAAAGCTTCGTCAACAGTGCAAAATTATCTTAGCAAGGCGATGAGTGATCCTCTCTCATTGTTGAAAACTGAGAAATCGAAATTTAAGAATTTAGGACCGGGACACGTGGTTGGAAGACGACCCGATGAGCCTGTGAAACAGGAGGAACCTATGAGACAATCGACACCAGAGAACGAAGTTCCTACTCCAATGGAAAAAAAAACACTAGACGAAGGAAAAACTGATGGAACTTTAACAAATGTTAATGTACCTGGCGTTTTGAAAATGGAATTTGTAAGCAATTGAAAACAAATTGAATCTTTCCAAATGATTTTTCTAAAAACTAGTGAATAGCTGATTTTTAGATCATTTTCATTATTTCTAATTGTATTCAAGTTTTTAACAAATCGCTAAATACTTCCATTTTTAGTTATGTTTAATGAAATAAATGTTCGATCGTATTTTGTCCCAACATATAGCTGGGAGAAAGAAACGCTTTGCTGTTCAATCAAGCAGGCGCGAAAGCACTGCCTCGTGAAGAATTGCCGGAAAATTTTTTCGATCTGACTGTTGAAGACGCGAAGGCTTTGATACGGGATGCGAAACGTCAACGGGAAGAGCTCGAGGAAGCGCCATTGGCAACTAGCGCTCAACGCGAATTGGAGGCAAACAAAACGACTTTAAATAAATTGCATAAATATCGTCGCGCTGTAATTAGAATCCAATTCCCGAATCAAATGGTACTTCAAGGATTATTCGGACCATTGGAAACTGTTGAGGCGGTTAAAGATTTCGTTAGAGAATATTTGTCCAATCCGGAAAGTGAATTCGTCTTGTGTAAGAATTATAAATTTTTAATTGAAACCTAGAGAAAGCAAAAAAATAACAAGAAAAGTATCATTGATTTTTTTATTACGTCGGTTCACAGATACGACACCACCGAGAAAAGATCTCATTTGTCAAAAGCGTTTGGTCGATGAAAATCTCGTGCCTTCTGCCATTATTTATTATTCCGGTCAATCTGATTTGAAGCCCGAATTAGAATCAAAGCTTACAGATCCCCGTGCCGCTGGTGTTGAAGCAATTAAATCTAGGTAATTATACTTATATTAACCTGTGATCCCTATAACAGAGATGAAAACTCTAATTTTTCAAGTCAAAATTGCTCCTCATGACGCATTTATTTATTTATTTATTTTTCAACAAATTATTATTTACTTCCCGAATATAATATATAATAATATAGCATTGCTCCCGGATATAAGCAATAATTTTATCATTAAATTTAATTTAATTTTTACAAATAATACTACTAGAAATTGGTAAGAAGATTTGACATTGGCCACGAAGAAAATTGAGGCAGTTGAGTTGTTTTAAATTATTGCGAAATAAAATTTTCGTATTTGAAAATATACTGTCCTAATTTCAAGATCAATGACGGGCACTAAATTTTTTTAATTTCCGATGGTTAAAGAATCGCAGTTACTCGTCAAACATCTGAAGAGCCAATAGTCGACGATCTTCCCAAGTCGATGGACGTAACGAGCCACGCAGCGAAAGAAGAACGAAGAATGGTCGACGAGCCCGTACCAGGCCCGAGCAGAAGTAACTCGACAACGCAGTCGGAGTCAATGAATCAGGCTCCAAAATGGTTTAAGCGATTTTTGAAATAACTCACATTTTTGCATTTGTGAGGTAGCAGCGCACCATAGGTTTTTACTCTTCATTAATTCTATATGGAACGCAACAGGGAGAAAAAAGAGTGAAGCAGTCGGATTTTGTGAATCATTGTTTTTTTTTTTTCGAAAGTGCATTTTAATTGCGGAAATTGAAATAGCTCGGAGCGGCGTTAGCGCTACGCGCGAAACCCTGCTCCTGTCTAATATCCATTTTTATTCTATTTTCATTGTTGTTATTTACAAAAAAAATATGAAAAAAAACTTACGTAAAGAATAATACAAATTATGTAAAAAATACAACGCGATATAGAACGAGCTGAAATAATAAAGTACAACGGGTCCTTTTTTGATTTGAGCCTTACATTAATTAATAGCACGTTTCCTTAAGGGTACGTTATCGTCATGTGAGCAAATGCAAGCTGGTTCCTTGTTATCATATTCCGTACGTTGTCTGGTGAGGGCAGTACGAAAAACGTTCGAGTTTCGTTGAGTGCGGAAGATCAAGTATTAAGTACTAAGCGTTAAAGTTTCATGTTTATGATATGATTCGATTCGTTCCTGTTTCCTTTTTCTCTTCACGATGGATCCCTTTTCACACTGTAAATCTTTACTGAACACTCCTGGAATGGGGCGTGCCTTCACGCCTAGATTGGGCGGTGTAAAATTGGTTTTTTGTTTTCGTTTTTTTTTTTTAGCGTTACGCATTGTGCAACGGGAGGGAGACTTTGATAGTCTTCGCGTTAATATGAGTAGCCGCGTTTACGACGGTAATAATGGTGTGACGAAAGCGAATGATCCTAAAAATATATTAGCTTTGTAAATCTGGAGGCACGCAATTCGTCGGTGATTGAAGCTGTAAGTGCATGAGCCTTCGCACCGGACCACCGATTATGTTACCGGCTGGTCCGGCTCCTCCTTCCTCTTCTTTTACACTCTCTATCAAATTAGCTTCGATCGGATCGTTGCAATCGTTCTGCACATTTATCTCGTCCTTTTCCATCTTCATCTGCAGCTCGGAACCCAATAAACGCATGTATTTGTCCATTTCTCCACCTCTGTCGTCGTCGTCCCCGCCTAAAGACCCTTCTGAGCTACCGTCGAACTCTCCCTCGCCACCTGGCACCACCAAGTCCAATATATCACGCAATGTACTATCGAATACGTCCGTATCGAAATCTATTCGACCACCGTCCTCGTGATCATGACGCGCTTCGTCGTCGCAAGATTGTTCCCTAGAAAAAAAATTAATTCAAATGTTCCATTACTTCAGTGTAATGAGATTGGTACTTGAAAAAAATATCTCAATATTTAAGAAAATTCTGAAAAATCTCATGCACGTGGCGACTACCCGAAGCAGGTGCCTGGGAGAGATGATCTTTCGCTTAATCGCTTAATGAATGAAAGCACAATTTTTTTTCCATACCCAAGAAAGTGCACGCCATCGACATCGCTCGATTGGTTCAAAAAAGCTTGAACTTTTTCCCTGAGAGTGACAGATTGATTGGGCTCGGATTTTTTGTCTCCTATATTCCAGTGCTGTTCCAACATTGCTTCCAATTGAGTAGGATCAACGTTCAACCAACTATCATTGTCTGGAGGACTTAACGAGGCTTCGTCCTGAGCTGTGGTGCAAAATAATCTTGTGTCAAAATATATTTTTATAAAAAAATAGAATACGGATGAAAGCAAAAAACATCGATGAATTACCATGCATTTCAAAATCATTGGTCTGAACATTTTGCCATGCTTTTAAAATTCTCTCGGCTTCGCTCTCATCATCGTCATTCCTATATTTCACAGAACCAAGCTGTGACTCGAAATACTCCTTAGCAAGTGACAAAAGTTTTTCCCTCTCTTGACTACCCTCGAGAAGACCTCTGAAGTATCCGCTCAGCTCGAGACGTCGCGAAAAAGTCGTCCAAGCTTGCTCGTTAGTACGCGGTTTTTCATCTCCGTTTGCTTCTCCTCCTTTGCGTCTCCGTTCTTCATTAGCTCTCGCTACCAACATTTCCAGGCCACAAGCTATTTTTATGCCCAACAAGTGGGCATTGTATTTCGGACTGTTTGTTGGTGGAAAATTCCATCCGGTTCGTGGATCTCCCGTATAACGACAATGCGTTGCCATTGCGTATAGACATCGCGTCATTTTTACATTAACCATCGTACGTTGTTCCGGTGGAAAATATCGCATTGCTCGACAAACCTGTAGAAAGATGCAATTCCGATAATTAATAAAACTCATCATTGTTCAAATTGCAATCATTCACAGCAACACTATTTCGATGACAACCAATTATTATTTCAATGATCAGGCATTAAGTAACTTGATAAATGAAATTTTAGATTAGTATGTGAGACGAATTTAAAATTTCATAGAAAGTAATAAAAATATTTTTATAAATTAATGAATAAATTCATTAACAATCAATATCTATTATCACGAAAATGAGTAGCGATAAAATGGATTTTCCACTTACACAAAAAACGACGGAAATTAAAATATAGTAAGAAAACAAATATCAAAATATCAAATATAAAATATATATAAAATATCAAGATAAAATTTTATTTATACATAAAAGAGGTTCTTACCTTTCTTTCCAGAGGATCAGAATTAACAATGCTTCTAATGGCGCAAGCGATTAATCCTGGTTCTTGTGCAAGAATGGAAGCAGCTTTTTCAGGTAAAAATGCACGTGCTTTGTGTCTCCTCTTCTGTATTTCAGCCGGATAGACAGAAATACGTTTTTTTAAAGCAGCTTGAACTTTGTCTGATAATACGGATATGTGAGGCTTGTCGGTAACGCTTCTCAATAAATCCGTCAATGTTTTGCCTCTTGTCACTCTATCATGGGCAACGTGAATCTCACCATTTCTGACAAAAACTCGATCCTGGCAAGCTTCCGGACTTGCCCAGGGTGGCAAAACATCCGCAGCTTCTATCAGAAGAAATTCACCATCGCCGTCGACCATTCTTGCCACCAAACCTTCAAATTTTTCTGTCAGTTTGAATATTAAAAATACAACGAACCATTCATCTCCTATATCTTCATCGAAGCGTAGTATTGAATGTATGTGCGGCACCATCGAACGATCTAGAATTTCCAAAAGATTATAATCAATTTTGAAATTTAGTTCAACTGATCTAACTGATAAAAATTCTCTTCATTTAATGGATTCAATTTTATCGGATTCTATACAAAATAAACCAACAAGTTTTTTAGTCTAAATTTATGGAAAAATGTTGAACTATGCACGATAAAATCATAAAATTGAATCAGAAAGAGAATTATGAAATGTTTTTCAAATTTTGCAGTTAATTGAAATAAAGGGAATAGCAATCCATTTTTCATTAAAATATTCATTATTAGTTGTTTCTAATAAATTAAAAATAACTGACCATCGGTGATTGATGAACCTTCGAAAACTTTATCCAACAACAATGCTTGTTTGGTCCTGGGTCGAAACACAAGAGAATCTCTGTGCCAGATATAGTCGTTTGTGTACTTGTCAATAACCTGAACGAATTTAGTGATCTCATCAGTGAGTAAAGTTTCGCTTATTTGTTCGGGGTTAGAAGTGAAGCAAAATTTCGGATATAAAAAACACTCGATGACATCATCTTGTCTTGGATTCCGTAGTTGTCCCGTCGTCGCCATTATTTCTAATAATTTACTTTAATTTTATGAATTCCTATTTTTATTAACACTCCGAACATTACCCTTCTTCCTCGTGTGTATTCCTACCCTACCGTAACCGACGCCCTGTTACATCCGTTTTCTCAGGTTATATATACATATTTACGAGGAAGCTCGGTGTGTCGTTTTGCCTTGGTTTTGCGATTGTATTTGTTAATCTACCGGTAAATTATGTTCTTATTCTAACGGTCACTTTACCGTCTAAAAACCGAGAACTTGACGTTAATATAATAATTATATATTCCAAAAAAAGTTAATTATCATTTGTAAATTAAAATTCGTAAATTGACGCAAGATTAACGTTTTTGTCTTTAGCTAAAACTATATATTATATGCGCGGTTCTGCGATTTGATGTGGTGAATTTTTATCGACAGCGATTTGTTACCGGTTAAGCATTTTCTAACTATATAACGAAAATCCCAAAAAACGGGTATGGCGCATATTACCCACCGTGCATATTCCCCATTGAAGTTTTGCATTGGCATCACTGGGCTTGAACATGAAGATTCATAGAGATACTGATAGAAAAAATGTTTCTGTTTTACCATTCGTTATAAGTATTAATGAATTTAGTACAGATAGAGCGTCGGGTTGTATTTTTTGGAGTCAGCAGTGCTGATCACTCGCTAATTCAAATATTGATGTCTGCATGAGCACTTGAATATGACTTAGTACGATTAAAGAAAATCGCGTTGGATTTTTATTACGGGAATAATAAATATTCACATATATGTACATCAGTCATGCACTAACAGTTTGTATATACACATGTGACTTGATGAATCGAATATATTTATTTAACATTCACTTTTGTTTACCAAGAAACATTTTTGAACATATGTACATCCATATATATATATAATATAACATTATATGTATATCTGTCGGAATTTTTGTCTAGTGAAGCACGAATTTTGCGTTTAACTATGATAACGCGTTTCTTTGTTCAACGAATGTGTATACGCCAAGATTCAAAACGATAAAAGTTGTTATTAATCTCTCTGTGAACAACAAAAGATGAACTATGGGGAATTTGCGCCGTCCAAATTCCCAATCGACAAAAAAAAAATATATAGAAATCAATGGAAAAACAATCGTCAAAATAATATAGACATGGCGATGGGGAATTTGCACGGGGCAAATTCCTAATCGCCATGTCGCAAATAAAAAAATATTAATTAAAATTTGATAAAAATACCTTAATATATAAATATTAGAGTGCCACAAATAATGTATAATTTTAATGGATGATCATAATTTATTCAACGGTTCGGTACATACAATTTTGTGTAATGGCAATTAATCGGTGAATATTTACGAATGGAATTTGGATAATTCGTTCAGTTTGTTTTCGTTCTTCGCGTGTTTACGTTTTCACGCGTTTACGCTTGGTCGTGTTTGGACTATTCGCTATAGCGTAGTAGCAGAGCAGAGTGGGGATAGAGGCGTTCGGTCAGGGTCAGCCAGTGGGAGAGAGGGGAGACGGGCGGACACCGGGCGGAGCTCGAGACAGGGGAGAGGCGCAGGCGCAACATGATTTGCTTCACTCACGTCGCTCGGCCCGCTCGGCGCGCACAGGGAGGGGGAGAACACGTTTCGCTCTTTTCGCTTCACTCACCGCCCGGCGGGCGTAGGGTGAGGACTGGCGTGGAACGTGAGCGTGCCGTTATCGCTACGCATTGTACATTCCAGTGCATTGAGAAAACGGGGCACGAAATACGACACGTGGAATCCTACTTTATCCTGAATGACTAAAATAATCTTTTTTTACGATTTAATTTTTTTCAATCAATCGATAAACAAATAAAATAGAAACCAATAAAAATTGGTAGCGGTCATAATTTTATCAATTATTGTAGCTTTAACAGTTATTTCATAATTTTAACAGTAAATTCAATCTCGCTGAAGCAACTGATCGGTCATCTAAATTACAAAATAAAAGAACTTAAGATCGTGCGAATCGATAAAAGACACGAAAACACAACGTAACGAATATTAAAGTTGAAATTTAATAAAAAATAATGATTCGCTCCTTGTCTATATACATTTTTTTCTTTAATTTCTGAGATTCCTTTTTTTGACGCAATTATATAGATAAGCCGATAGGGAAGTCCTCGCACTCGATGTTATTATTATTACAAAATTTGCACATGAATGAGTATTTATAAAATTTTGGTAATTCGTGAAAAATAGTATCGAGGCAAGGGCCAGTAACAGAAAGAGTTTTGTGACGCCTGTAACATAGCTTCGAGAGTCTTGTGTATGCTCGCACGCGCGCGTGTCCGCAAGCGAGCTAAGATGCAAGCATACCCCGAGCAACGCAACGCAAAGCAAAGCACCTAACGCACGGTCCTAAAGCCATGGGGTTGTCGGCAAGCGAAGAGGGACAGTCAGTAAATCTACTCCATAGCGGATAGTTTGACACAGTTCCGAGCTCGATACAGTTTCTGTATCACTTTGAAGTCGCGCAGGCAAGATTCCATGCAGATAAGTCGGAGTTGCAAACGCTGCACGCTAAGCAACGCACGCAACGCGTATAACCGCAGCTATGTACAGCATTACGAATAGTTTTTACTAGTCAAATGCTAACAATAGGACGCGAGCAACCGACCACGCGTGCACGCACGCGGGCACACTCGATTCTCTATGAAACGGTGGTACAGGTTTTGTCACTAGAATTGTTTCTGTTACTCGACATATTGGCTTATCCATTTGCGCAAAAACGGTTTTCTGGGGAATAAACCTAGGGAAGAGTAGGCGAAGAAGAGCCCTCCCTGAAAATGGGGATATTTTTTTTCGTTTATATTAATTTTCGTATTCAATCGGTCGTACAATTAAATAACGAATTTTTTCTCTCGCGTCGCTATAAAGCTAAATTTTTGGTGAATAAAAACCCAAGTTCGTTCTCGAAAAAAAGACCAGCGGAAATATAACTTTGTGATAATGAATCGCGATTACGATTTTCTGCGATACGGTGAAGTGATAACAAAAGTTAAAGGTGAAATGATAAATTCTAAACATGGGAGGACGAAAAAACATTGGAAGAAAAGTGTGTTGAAAATATGTGGAAAGTTCTTTATGATCAGAACCATGAAGCAGGATAAGAGAATCGTAGAGGCAGAAGGAAAGCGAAAGGATCGTGGAGGAAGACGGAGAGGGAGAGGATCGTCGAGGAAAACGGAAATCTCAAGGATCGCGGGAGAAAAAGGTAGGAAGAAGATCGAGGCCCGTTCCTGTAACCGTGAGTAACTACACCAACGATTTTTTTTTAAATACGAGTGCGCGAAATATGAAAAATGATTTTCATGTTACAAATGTAGACATTCTGCCGATTGAATGATCAAAACACGTGAACGTCAGGATGACGTTTGGATATTTCGTGGAAGTATTTTTTTCAAATAATCAACCGTTAGATATAATATTTTCATATTATTTATTTTCGTGATACAGTCGTCGCGATTTATAGATTTACGAATAGAATGTTTTGCAGAGTTGATATATGGTGGTAGTTGTGCAAATTTTCGTTGAAATGTTTCTGGTAAAGATGTAAATGTGTCTTTACTCGACTGTCAACAAAGTTGAGAATCTCTGTCGTCGTATCTTTTTTCTTCAAGTGCTCATACAGCACTTCAATATTTGAATTAGCGAGTGATCAGCGCTGCTGACTCCAAAAAATACAACCCGACGCTCTATCTGTATACTACATATTCATTAATACTTATAACGAATGATAAAACAGAAAAATATTTTCTATTAGTATCATGCCTCTCTATGAATCTTCGTGTTCAAGCCCAGTGATGCCAATGCAAAATTTCAATGGGGAATATGCACGGTGGGTAATATGCGCCATACCCCAAAAAACGTAAGAATCTCTTTTTTTTAATGAAATTCATTCAAATTAGCAAATTCAATATCTAAAACAAAAAAATATTCTCATCTATCAATGATTGATTTTCTGCTAATTTTGAGTATATTGGAATGAATAAAAAATCTAACGAAGACTTTTGCTTGAGAACATAAAGTGCGAACATTGAACAATAAAAGATTTATCCACAAATACAATTTACATCATTTTATTGGCATAGCAATATTTTTCGTGTTTCTCTTGACTGATTTGACAAGGGCAGCGAGATCGGCACTCATTTTTCCATCTTTTTTTGTCTGCTTTGTCTTCGGTGACTCCTAAAACAGTATGTTTAAAAGAAGACATTGAAATTGGGATGAAAAATAGTACTTGAAAATGAAGGTACAGTAAGATTAAGATTGTCACCTCCACGATATTCGTATCTGCTCTTCGTTTCAATTTTTCAGAAATGAGAGCTTCTGTTCCTTTGGTTTTACGATAATGAGGGTCAGCAGGATCAATGTTATAATGATGGGACGAATAGAGAGCGGCGAATCTTGGATCAGCAACATTAACTTGAAAGTCGTCTTCCATCGTAGCATCTTTGTCATTCTTCTTGTTTTTCTTGTCAAGGCGTTTTCTTTTGGATTTAGAAAGGGTCGCTTCTTCCTCAATTTTCTTGATATTAAAATGTCGTTTTCCTTGCTCATCGCCTTTCTCCAAAAGGAGTAATTCGAGTTCAGCTTTTCGTCGAATTTCTTCTTCTTCGTCTGACGAATTATTTTCATTCAGTCGACTTTTCTTTTTCATCTTCTTCTTTGATTTCATATTTTTCATTTCTTCCGCGAAATAAGGGTCGTTCATGTCAACATCAGAAGGCACGGAATCGTCGCTATCCGAATCCTCTTCGTCTTCGCTCCGCTCCCGCAATTTCTTTCGTTCCTCTCGTTTCGCTCTTTTCTTTTCTCGGCGCTTTTCCAAATATTGTTCAAACGGTGTCAAAGTTTCAGCCATGTTCATTCTTTCCTTCACCAGTTTCTCAGTTTTTTCTTTCGCACCCAATCCCCATGTGAATTCGAGCTCCACTTCCTGCTTTTTCTTCGCCTCCTCCTGATCCTCGATCGATTTTAATAAAAGCTTGTATTTGTCGATTGGATTTTTAGTCGCTGCATTGTCGTTCTCGGAATCAATTTCTTTATTGACGTCTTGATCCTCTAATAAAAGAAAGCAAAATTAATATGTTTTAATAACTAAATGCAGAAAAAAGGAGAAATTGAATTCAAATGCATCTGAAGTAGTGTCTTCACAACGAAAACCATCGATCCTACTAATATTTTTGCCGAAATTACAGTCATACGTTTCATCAATACAAATAAAAATGGTCAAAAACCTGATTCTTCGTCGCTCGTTCCACTAGCTAAATATGCTTGGATGTCATTCTCATTTATTTCGTCGAGCTTTCCTGTTTTTATTTTTTCAGCGATTTCTTGTCTCTCCGGATTAGTTTCATCCCATGTTAATTCGACTTTCACTTGTTGCAAAGCTGTGGTCGTAAATTGCCTGGGTTTGTATTTTGAAAGATCGGGTAATTTGTCGCATACTTCTCTTGGCTCCTGTAATTACCAGGCTATGAAAAAGTTTTTCTAATATGGCCACTGAAGAATAATTTATCAAATAAAACATTTTCTGAAATCGTTATTTAAAATAGGGAAAAATTACGTGTTCGAATTCCATATCATTAGGAATAAAACGAAGATCGAGTTTCGTAGACGTTGATTCGTACTCGATGCCATCACATTCGGTGTAAATTTTATTTGCCGTTTCCACAGAATCACATTCCAGTACAGCGTAATAATATTTCAATCTGTTGAGTTGATATTGTCGCATTTTTTCCATGTGATATTCGGATCCTTCCTCGTTCTAAAATAAAGATGATTAATTTTTTCATACAAAAGAAAATAAATGGGGGATAAGTGGCAGGGCAACTCTTACCTCAGACTCTTCTTCAGATTCTGAGTCTTTTCTTTTTTTATCAGAATCTACCAGTTCTATGGGTCCCTTTACTTCTTCCTCTTTCATTCTTTGCAGTCCAAAATCAGAAGGATAAATCTGGAAAACAGTGATCCATGTTTAAACAATAGCTTGTAGTATTTGAAAATGATAAAAATAATACATAAACAATTTTGTTAAAAAATATTATGTGTTTTTATACGATCTCAAATGGTACAGGATTTTTTTTTCATTCTATATTCATGTTTAACTATCTGTAAAATGAGATGCGAAAACCTCAAACGAATTCACATACCGTTACTGATTTGATCAAACCTCCTGGAGGTAAGAAAGAATTAAAGAGGACCATGAGATCGACAGCTCGCATTCTATCCCAGTCCATGTTGCAGGCAGCTAAACGATGAGTTATCTCGTCTGTCGTTTCTGCCTCTTTGTCCAGTTCACCCCAGTCATGCTCAATTTCTGTTTCTTCCTCTATGCTCAGGACAAGGAATATGTTTCATTAACAGTTCAAATTCGTTTGAATGAATTGAGTTGTGTGAATTAATTTTTGTTTGTTGCAACACGACGATTCAAAATTTTTTTTATTTTTAAATTTAAAGTATATTTCTAATTATAGGAATAAGAAAATAGCAAAGCTCTCACCATCCTCATCTTGTGAACTTTCTTCTTCAGACGAACTGTCTGTGAGTAATACTCCTTCACCACGCGCATAATCGATGGTCAAATCTCTCAGTTTTTGTTTAACACTTTTATCAATTCTGTTTCTCTCATTTTTTTCTCTTACAAAAAGTTGTTGTTCATTTTCCTCCAACTCATTGTTATCAACATCGGAATCTTTTGTGACATCAGAATTTGAAGCTCCTGAGTTCTCGTTAGAAATATTCTCTTCTACAGGAACTTTTTTAGAATTTGAAGATTTATTTATAATTTTTTTGCTATCTTTAACTTTCTTCTTTGATTTTACAAATTCTTTCGTTTTTTCCTCTTCTTTTTCGTCCTCGCTGCTCGAGAGATCGTAATATTTTCTAAGGTTTTCCGTCGACGTCTGATTTATCGGTCTTCCTCTTTTATCTATCGTATATTTGACTGTAAACTTTTTATCCTCGAACATGGAACGAAATCTCTTGTCTATTTTTACCTTGCGCTCGCTTTTTGGGATCCTTCGGAATTTAGGGTCCTTGGCGATATGCGCGAAACGCTTGTCTTTCAACATTTCGTCCATGATGTTAACGATTGAAAACTAAATTGTTTATTCTCTTATTTACCGAAGTTTTACGAGTCCTCCACTGTTTCAATAACAAATTTTATAGGTTATGTTCAATTTTTTTTCCCATCTAAGATACTTTTTAGGATCTTGCATGAAAAGATATTGATATTTATGCAACTTATCCTTGTGTGGAATAGTTTTGATATAAATAATTAACCGGAAGGCTTAACTGAATTATTGATGTTTTATTTTCTTTCACCAACTGCGCACGTGGTACAGAAACGCGAAGGTTCAAAACGTTGGATAAATTTGACATAAATGTAGTGGGGATGATTTTTTACTTGAAAAATGACCGCCAGAGGCGCGGTTAAGAACGAAGGTGATTTGATGCGGGTAACGCCAGTTTTCTCCAACGTTAATCTGAGTTTTAACTCGGTTCATCCTATCTCGAAACTATATGAAAAAAATTGAACCGAGTTTGAACCGCGTCGGAGAAAACAGCCATAAGTAAGCAGATATTTGTAGTGTTTTATTGGTTGATTTTTCTCTGACGAATGACCATTTTTTCTCAATAATTTACGATATATTTCAACAAAATTTATGAACCGCAGGATAAGTAAGCTTTATTTCAATTCAATACAATTGTTCCACGATTGCGGATATTTCGTCAAAAATACATATTAAACATTCGATTACTATACTGTAACGGTCATCTTATATAGTGAACTTGCAATTTTTCTTCGAAGCGTTTTGTAGACAGCACACCGATTCCATGATTCTTTGACCACTCCTAAGCAATAACCCGTCGCTCGCATCGTTGAAATTTACATTATCGTAAAAAGAGTGAATTAAGTCGATATTTTATGTGGTGCCCTATTAGGGTGCAACGACGCGACCAGCGAAGAGTATCGAGGAGGTTGGACGGTCGACGATCGTAAAGAGGAATGGCCGATCGATGTGGAAAGGTTCGTAAGTGTGGCCCATCAGAGGTATGACATCAATCGCTGAAAAGCAAAAAAATTCACATTGAATATTAACGTGTCGAAAAATGCGAAAAATATGAAATCGCCTTATTTATCTTCCGTTTTATTAACCTGATGCTGCAGCAGCGACAGTTCCCAATTCGTTTACTTCGATTTTAGCGTTATGAAGTAGCCTGTCGACTCTGGCAGAATTATGCGGTATCATGCCAGAAAGATTCGCGCTAAGATCGAAAAGATCTTTGATGCCCAACTGAAAAGAAAATAAACTTGGTAGAACTTCAAAAAAATCAGGTATTCTCGAAATCTTATTAATAGTCAAGAACTAAATAATAATAATAATAATAATAATAATAATAATAATAATAATAATAATAATAATAATAAAAAGAAAAAACTTACACTCTCGAGGGCAGGTCGTAAATCGAATTTGCTGTCGATAGTAAATCTCGGAAGAGTAATGAGCAATTCTGCTTCGAACAAGGAACTGAGGATAGTGCTCATGTGAGTGTGTGTTAAGTCTTTCGATAAAATGTGCAGGTTTTGGAGACCCTCGTGATAGGGGAAAAATATGAGCATGGACAATCTTCCATCCTGTGAAAAGAAAAAAAAAATTCTCTGAATATTTTTTCATCTCTCAAAATAATGGGCAAGACTAATAATATTTTCTAATGAATTCCAGTGTAGTATTTTTAATTGAGATTTCTGTCGATATCGAAGCGTAAATAATTTCGGAAACTGCGAAAGTGTATTTGAACGATAATTTTTGCGAATCGAGTCTTCGGCTTGATGCGCGTCTACATTCGTTCGATCAGTGAATTTTTGAAACTTACCTCGTACGGAAGTTCGAGAATTTCGGACTGCAAGGACGGCATCGAAGTGTAATTATATTTCGCCTTGCTTTCCATCATCGGTACGTATTTACAACCGACGTCAGGTACATTGAAGCAGCCTTTAGTTGTCGCGGCTTCGTCGAAAGCGTGAAGCCACCGGCCTCTGAAGTAAACAACCGAGGTCAGCAGAAACATCGTGTTGGGGCTCAGGGAACCTTGAACGAAAAAAAGATGGTTGATAAATCGTAAGCAAATCATTGAATGGAGTAAAACAGAATTATTTGTGAATAGCCATTTTTTAACCGAATAATTCGGGCAAAAGTTTTCTTCGTCGAAAAAAAGTAACGAATATTTTTCTTACCCGGTTCAACGAGAGAATGAATATTATTTTCCGTCACGTTCTGGATCCATGCGTTTATGGTGGCGGACGCCATCGCCGGATCTCTAAAATTCAGGGATTGGATCGAGCCCTTGTAATAAGCTTCCAAAGCGTTGTTATAATTCATGGAAACTCTGATTCCGTATGCTGTATAAAGTCGCGTGATTAGACTCAGTTCCGTTCCTTTTTTCGAATCCTGAAATAAATACTTATCGTCACGCTAACCTCAAATAAAACAAGCCGCTAACCCCTCAAATTATTTGAGTCGGATTTTTTCCTCGCAGAATTCCCCTTTCAGAACGTTAAATATCAGTTCATCAAACCCCGTTTATTCCCTGTTCAATGATAAGTCTGGAATTCGGGAAAAATGAAAGAATAATCGTACAACGAAAGGTGCCAAAGTGCGCCTGGCAGCTTCTCGTAGTTGCGAAACGTCCGCCGGCAGCCTCAAGGTCGACAAGAGTTCCTGGCGAGTTCTGCCGCCGGTTCCTTCGACGAGTGCCGTTAAGGCGGCTTTAACACTCAGCGGAGAAACGACTTGATTTCCATCGGTCTTAGCGGCGACAGCCTGTTGAAAAACGCCAACATAAATATTTCATTTTTCACTCAAATATATTTGAGCTCCGATTAATCACCTGCAGCAGTTCGACATTGAAGTAGTTATCGCGAATCGCACTCGCGGGTTTCGGTGGTTCCTCTGAAACAAAAACAAAGATCTGTGAATCCAAGCGTTCGATTCTCTCTCTTCCGCAAGGTCAATGCTCAGCCCTATTCGTTTGAATATAACACGTTCCCAGAGAGACGTATTGAAGGTCAAACTTAACACAACGCACGCATCCCACGAAGCAGAAGCCAAAACAAGTTTTTTTTCAATTCTCGTTAGTCCGTCACGAATCGGGGAATTCCCATGTTATAAACAACGCTCCGCGCACTGTGCACGCAGGCACTCGTCGCATTCGGACAAAGGACGTGCCGCGGCGAGTGATGATCACACCTGACATTTCTATTTCTCTATTTCCCCTCATTTTAACTTCGAATTTGAAAAAGCCATTTTTATTTAGACAGCATCAAGTGCACTGAAAAATGTTTTGTTTTCACTTAAATTTTCAAATGTAAACGTCGTCCCGGCCTCCAATCACACGGCACTTGGAAATAATGAGGAATTTATTATGATTGGTTAGTTGCAATTTATGACAAGGCCCCGAATGGTGAGATCACGACGAAAATGGTGAAAATCCCACGGAACGACGATCACAAAGGACACACGATTTTTAACGTACCGGCGCACGCCTGAGATACGAGGATGCACAAAAAAATCCACATTTTTCCGCTTCTCCAAGAATCAGGCATCGTTAAGGATCGAAGTGCAGCGAGATAATTACTCGGATTGAATAATTCCGTTCGAAACGGAAGAGTTTGAAGGTGAGAAGTTCGAATTAACTTTATCGGGAAGAAACAATAATTATATGCGCGGACGACCGAAGCTCGAGGCAAATTGACGATTCTTCACCGGTGTAACGACGCTTAGGATCTCTCCCGCTCCCTCCCCCCCCCCCCACCCCTCCCACTTTTCACAGTCTGTTTACATGCTACGCTTACAAACAAACTAGTCCCCTGAAATTCATGGAATAACCACGCGTTTTAAGTGTGAATTTTCGAAAGGAGACTCGCGTACCAAAAACGTGGAACGCCCGGACAAAAAAGTCCCCCCCCCCCCCCCCCCCGAATTTCGCGAATCATGCTAATTCCTTGAACAAACGTTTTTCGTGGCAGTTTGGAGGCTGAAATAAAAACGCTGGCAAAATTTCTCTACGAGACCCGTTCGAGATTTATTTCATCATTTTTACGACTCCCTCCCCCCCCCCCCTCGCTTTGCATTGTTTTTTTTGTTCTGCTTTCTGTGAGCCTTTTTGGTAGCCTCGTCATTCGTATTAATTAAACCCCATTCACGATACTCGCAAACCAAATTTCACGTGACGAACGTTCATCGATCAAAAATCATCGAGGTTTTTTTCGGTAATATTTCTCAAGGTGGATCGTCACGGACTATCAATCTTCAAATCCACACGGTACTTCCATACATCGGAGTATCGCGTTACATCACATCGTACATCATCGTATATCCACCACGCATCATCGTGTCACATACCGTAAATAATCATTTCACACGAAACATAACTGCGGCATTGGTTAAAAAATGTGCTCACACCGAAAAAATGTTTTGAGAAAAACAATACTTCAAATTAAACGACACGAAACTAAAAATTTATCGTACATTCGAACCAAATGATTCGAGTTTCTCCATACGTAGATACTGACATTGGCAACTGTCGTAGCAGAGAGAAAAAAAATAGAAAAATGATAAAACATCGGCAATAAAACTGAATGTGCGATCGTATTTGAAAATGCGATAAAGAATGTCAACTTTTTTACGTCGAATTTTTGATCGCGTGTTTATTATAGATTTTTGAAAACGCGTACGAATTTTAGGAAATAATTGAAAAAAAATGTATCGCGCGTCTGACCCGCATGCATTTTTTCGTTCGATTTTACGATTTTTCTCCTTTCGCTATAGTCCTGGAGAGAAGCGTCACAAGTATTTCTATTATATTTTGGTAGCGATGGACAAACGATTTTCAAAAGCTGAGAACGCATATTTTTGGAAAAACCCTTCAAAAGGCTTCATATAGTTTTCCACATTTTCTGACTACGAAACAGCCGCAACAAAAAAAATGTAATTTTTACATTTATTTTATAAATAAAAATTGGTTGGATGAATTTACATAAAAGGCATCTTTTACATACTCGGAAGTATTTAAAAAAAAATTTTTTTCTTTAGTGGTATATTTTTGTGCAATGGCGTGTTGAAAATGGCACCCCTCAAATCGGCGTTGACAGCAAAGCGGAAAGAGTTTTTATCCCAGCGAATTTTATTCAAATTGCATTTGTAGGGAAAACGTACGTTCTGAGTAGTGCGACGTAACCGTTTTTTGATAACTTTTTTTTTTTTTTTTTTTATAAACAATCTTCCTCTGAGAAATTCACAATAATTGTGATTATTTTCTTCAAATGGTCGTCATTTTTGTTTTTAAACAATTTTTGAGATTTGCTGTCAACGCTGATTCAAGGGACGCCATTTTCAACACACCGTTGTACTACAGCATAGCATGAAAAAATTTTTCCAGTACTTCTTAGTATGTAAAGGATTTGTACAAGATTTTATTCAAATTCATCCAACTAATATTTCCAAATAAAACAAAAAAAATTCCAACGTTTGCTCTGTTTATAACGCTTAATAAAGAGGACGTTGACACTTTTATCTTAAATTTTTGACTGTTTATGGAACAGTATCATTTCGGACATTACTCTAATCGGGTATTTTGAAATGGGATATTCCAGCGGTGTTACGTCACTCTTTGACCTACACTTCGTCATATCAAATTAATACGTTAATTGACCTTAGACCCGGACAATCACTTTTTTGAATGTAAATCCTACAACGGAGTCGAAGATGAGCTCCATATTTTTTGACGAAGTCAACTGATACTCTCGGTTTTTTCATAACGACGAAGATAAAATTCGTCTCATCAGTGAACATTCAACGTGGCTATATTCAAATACTCTTCGAAACGACACACTGAGAAAGAAATTCCTTCGCCGAATCAAACCCATTTTGTTAAACAATTTTAATTTGCTCAATGGTGAATTATTCTCTTACACTCAACTAGATGCATGAACATTGTTGTTTCAACAATAATTTGCTTAGCTGCACTCATTATTCGTTTTTGTCCCAAAATATTTCGGGTGAGCAGTTGGTCCGGTGGACAAGGGCTCGGGCTCGCAACTTGCGGGTCTCGGGTTCGAATCCACCCTCGGCCACAACAATTGAAAAATTTTCAACCGTTTATTCTGCCGTGATCCCAAATGGTTCTGACTCCACCTCTAGTGACATGTGCGGCAGTGTACCCACTCACAAGCGTGCTCGCGCCTCGCACTGTCGCCCGAGGGGACCAACCACAATTTACCCGGCTGTATCGGCGCAAGGTTTTTCTGCAGTTTCCCTTCGCTCTCGGCAAATGCGATACAGTGAAGAAATAAATCGGCTGCAGCCGCGCGATAAGATGAAAAAAAAGGAAAAAAGTGTGAAAAGACCCAAAAAAAAATGGAATATAAAAAGGGCTAAAAAAAATATTTTGTTGTCTGTTTTTCGCATGAAATATTTTGGTTTATAAAAATGGAATAATTTCGAAAAAATTCTTTCTCACTACCCAAGTTTTTATTTTTTGCGCTCGAATTTTAATTTCCGTTGTCAGGAGATAAAAAAAAAAAAAACATTAAATAATCGATTCCAGTTTTTCACATTATGATCGTTTACGAAAAGTTGCTCGTCGGGACGTTATTTTTATGTAGATACTTTTCGGATTGGGACATCCAAGCAGGGGCGTTAGTGGTGAGATATTCTAGCAGGAGCAACTGTTAATTTCACAACGGTTAATACTTGATCGCAAGGCACGCGAAGAAGCAATACTGAAAAATTGAGTAAAACTCGGTATTGATTTGATTGCCGATGATATATCGTGGCAAACAGTGAATTTTTGTTGTTTAACCTGATATCGGCGGTCCTGCGTTAATACGGTCTGGGAACGATGGAGTTTCGGTGCTTCCGGTTTGCCGTGTCGGATCGGACAATCTTCCCATGTATAATATCGCTCCGGTTATTTCATCCTCGATGAAGAACAAGAATGGATGGTCCGCGTTGAACGTTTGCTCTCCCATTTTGTTGCCGATCTGTACCTCTGGGTATCGAGGGAACAAACATCGTGGAATTTTCATGAGAATTTTACACATTTTTACTCCTATGATTCTTAATTAAGAGCATGGATCAGTCGACTAACCTCACTTGGAATTTTCGAAATTTAAATTCTCTGACGCAGTTTGACCGATTAAAAAAAGGCTCTGTCAGCCTACGCAGAACGATGGCAAAAATCGTCTGACAGAGCCTTTTTTTAATTGGTTAAACTGTGTCACAGAATTTTGATTTCGAAATTTGCAGCTATCTCTCTCGCACTCACGCGGTTGCGATATACCGACTGATGCATCCTCTTAATTCCAGGTAAATTAATAAAATTCTTGCATTTGAATTTATTATTTGAATGATGAGCAAGCACAGAGAGAGTTTTCATGGCTTTCAATGCACATTTACGTTGAAATTCAGTTTTAACCGTTCGATAGTCGCGCTCTATTGAGACTTTTTCTCACACTTTTTTTCAAGCTATAAAAAAATTTATGAATAATCTACATTTTCTTTTCTACTTGTCAAACGTTTAATATACTTTAGAATAGTGGTAAAAAAATTTTTTAAATTCATTTTTTTCCGGTTAAAACGATTTTTTTCTTCCGTATCGCCGGGTAGTGGGGCTCGATTCGGCCGCTATCCGGTAGTGTTCGGCAGTGTTCGGTGCGGTTGGGAGGGGAGCGCGACATAGGAATTGGCTACGAGAGAATCTCTCGTCACGCGACTAACTAACGTTGGCGAAGTAACGCGACAATCGAAAGGTTAAAGGTCGTTGAATTTTAGAACCGTGAATAAACCGTTTTAATCGAATAAACAAATGTTTTTTCATCACTTCAGTTTCGTCGGTTTTGTAAAATAAATCAGTAGCGATAAAATCAGTTGGACTAACCGGTAAGAGCGTATGCCGCCGTTCCTTTTTCGTTCACTTCGATTCCGGCCTTTTGTACGACGTTCGTCACCACGAGTGGCGGTGAATCTCGCTTTGCACGAGCGATTTCATTGAAAGCAGCCGAATTTTCAAATATATCATTCAAGCCCATCTAATTATCCATAGGAAACGAAAAGAATTGTTTATTTCGTTATTGTCACCGAAAGTGAAACCTCCTTTGTCTCTTTCACTGACATTCCATCGCGGGATAGCGCACCACACTTTTCCCATTTGATCGCTGAACAATTGTACTTACGTCGCGTAAAGTTTGTACCAAGTTGCTCGTGTAGTCGAATTTGAACTTGGGAATTCGGATCTCGACAGGCAGCTCTTGCATGAGCCCAACGTGACGTTTCAAAACGAAAGGATTTATGTTTTCGATGAGATTATCCAATCCGTCTACGGTCTTTGGCAAAACGAAGTACATCGACAGTTTGCGGCCCTGGGATGAAGGAAAAATGCCAAAATCACAAAAGCCTCATTGTCAGCTCACATTTTTCAAAGTAGAAATAAAAAACGGTCCAATAGGATTCGTTTTTTTTTCCCTAACTTACTACGTAAGGCAGACGAAGAATCTTGGCATCGAGTTCGAGGGATTCAGTGAAGAAGAAATTGCCCTCGGTCTTCATGAACGGAACGTCTATTTGCTCCGTTGGATTCGTGTGGAATTTTCCGGGTTTCGTGTCGTCCGGTGAAAACGGATCGTTGTGCCAGGAACCCTTGAAGTAAAAGGCGTTCAGTATCAGCATCACGGCATCCTTGATACTGTCACCTGCAAAATTCATTCGAAATAATTTTATTTGTTCGCGTGTCGCGTGTGTCGAATTTAATCGTGAAAAAGTACCATATTAATCGGGCTCAAACTCACCGTCTTCGATCATTTTTTTCACATTCTCGTGCGTCACGTTACTGACCCAATTATTGATACTGGCAGCGGCAGCGTCGTAATTCGAAAAATTTGTCGACACAACGTCGGTTCTGTAAAAGCTTCTCACGTTTGCGGCAAAGCTTTGCTTCAGATCCACTCCAGAGTTCAAGTACATTCGCGTCCCAATGTCGAGTTTGTACTCGTCGAAAACGGGCTGAGAATGTTCGTGCAACAGTCAAATTAAGCTCCACTCGAATGCTCATTTTTCAAGGACATTTCAACGAGCCTACGCGACGAAAATATTTTAAGGTAATTACGCAGTTTAAGTCATTTTTTGAGATCACTTATCGAACAAATTCTAGGACATTTTCAAGCAAATAATATTATTTCGTTGCGGTGGTACAACAGGACGAGGACGGTAGTTGGATGGGTGACGCTCAGCCACGCAGTTTTTCGTCTCGGAGGTGCTGATAAATTGCAATTGAAGTGCTGAACAACGAAGCGAAGGAAAACTGAGCTGAAGTGTGATGGGGCGCGCTCGTAAAAACCCAAAAAGCTGCACGCGGAAGCAATAAAAACACTATGAGAAATGGAAGAATCTCAAACGTCGGAGGATCTTACGTCACCCGGACGTTTTTCCCCAGGAGATTGTATTTCGAGGTGCTTCGCTTCAGGAACCTTTGGAGGGCAAAAGAAGCCTCGGGACTTTTACAATCGACATCAAATTCAAGCGTTTCGAGCCATTTTCCGCCGGCACAAAAAACCTGTTTTTACGAAGTTTTTCGAAAAAATACTCAAACTGCATAATTTCAGAACTAAAATTCCTGTCGACCTAACGTAATGAAATTCAATTTCAAATATTTTACAGATTCAAACCTTAAGAGATTGCAAAACGACGGCAAATTTAGAGCGGGTGTCCCATCGGCTGCGGGGCAAATGCATGACGTCACCGAGTTTCAACGCGACTTCGTCCTGAGCTCCTTCGTAAAGCAGAACGAGTGCTAATTTAACGGAGAGCGGTGAAATCAAAAGGTTGCCCTTGTATTTATTGGCCATCAGCTGTGAAGCGAAAAATATAAGAAATTAACGTCCACGAGGGATCGTAAAATTAGTATATTGAAAGACAACGACCGTCGCTTTTTACTTTGTATATGTTCCAATCGAAAACGCTGAATTGTTCGTCCTGATAGGGCGCGACAACTTTGGGGTCTTTGACGGAGGGCGGATCTGTGGCATCGTTCATTGGTGCTGTTTGACACACAACGAAACCAAATGCCATCATCAGGAGCTGCCATTCTGTGGGAAGAAAAATCACTATGATAAGAGGGAAAAAAATTGCGTTTCCATTGCCACACAGCAGACAAAAGCTAGCAACGGAAAGTCTGACGAGGCTCGACGAAGAAAAATAATAGCAATTTTCAAAAAGCATTAATCATCGAGCGGAAGAATATTGCGATTGAAAAATATTTAAAATCTATTCGTTCGCAGGTGGGCTGAAAAGAGGAAAATAATTTTGTTTCCTGCAGCACCGAATCGGCCGATTATCCGCTTGTTTATACTCCGTATGACAAAATTATGAAATAACGCAAATTCGATCGATCGATGGTCACCGACCTCGAGACTCCAGGCCTTGAACTCATTACCGTTATTCAAAGATTAATTGCATAATGCTGCGATGTAAAATTGCCTCAAGATCAATGAGGGACTCGGCAAACGGACTAAAAAGTTTTATCCGATTAAACATAAGTGGATAAACCACTTTACGGATGACTAATAACATTTGAACTCGTAAATTATTCATGCTCCGAGCTAAAAGTCGTCATGACCATAAATGCCTGCGGAATACAATGTTCGTGCGATCGAGAAAAACGTGAAACGATTAGCGGATGGGATCTCTCTCGACTTTCGGTGCTCCCAACGCCTCGGGGTCACGGGATCAAATGTTTGCGTGTAGATATACGTGCTTTTTTTATCCATGTATAGATAAACGTGGGGTCATCACAAATTCACTCGATTTCACCACAGTCTTTTTAATTTCATGGAATATTAAATAAATTCGTTATGCAAAGATGAACGTTATTTTTGTTGGGTTCATTGGAAATGGTGTCGAATTGAATAATCGTGAGACTTTACGTTACGTTGTAATTTCGCAAGATTTGTTTCGTTACATAATCTTCAAATTGTACGTGAAAGATTAAATTTATCTTCGTAACAGCCACGTGGCGATAGGATCCAAGAATGTTTTTCCGAATCATATTAAATTGGCGTTGTGGAGTTGAAAGTCCGAAATTTCAATGACCAGAGAGCCCAAAATTCTCAATTTTTTTGTGTTATGTAAAAATAATGTAGGGTTTTTTCTTTTTCTTTGTTTTACAGAAATTCGGAATTTTGAGGCGTCGGAGCATCGAAAGTTTGGAGTCTCAATCCCGCCCCCACGAAATGCCAGAGTGACTTGGACTGCAGCAAGAAAGGGGAGGTGGATTTTCGTGTTCGCAGCTTCAAATCGAGGAGAAAATGTTGAAAAAAAACTTGCCGAATAAGCGTGTTTTCCTCATGGCTCTCAGGATTCGTGTAGCGCGAAAAAAAAACTCGGAGAAAAATGTATCTTCGGACGAGAATGATGAATAGAAAGAAAAAACGAAAAACAACAAATCGTGAGAAAATTCCCGGTTGTTCGATCGATTCGAATGTTAAACAGTAAACGACCGGTTTAATGTCGAACAGTTAAAATCACTGTAATAGAACGAGATGCTCAGCGAGAGGCGTCATGTTCGCCAACACGAGACACAATGTTGAATCTCTAAACCGGCCTGCTCAGTTTATACATGAACGCGCCCGTCTGCGTTCGCTTCTACGCTCGACCATCGTTGTGTTTTCACGCAGAATACACTCGCCGAGAAATTCTTGAACGGAGAAGGAGAAGTTTTAACGAAGAGAAAAAACAGAAGAAAAAAAATTAGAAAAAGATAAACAACACCGTTGGAGGAGGGAGAAGAACGATTCGGTTAGAGAATCGGCTTCGTATTTTACGCTCGATGACATGTGAAGTAAATATTCTATCGTACCCAGGGAAAAACCCAAGGAAGTCGTCGGGGTAATAGCCCGAACAAACTCACGAAATGATGCTGGACAAAATTGTAGTATCTCCAGATATGCTCCAATTCCTCTGACATTAAAAGACGTCATTACTAACACGATCAATTTTTCGTTATTTTTTTCATAGCAACGAAAATGAACGATAATTTTTTATTACGAATCACACTAATCTCAAAGCCATTAGTTAACTATTATTTTTTCTTCAATTAAAAACCCGTTTCCTTCTCGTTTTATGCCTCAGGCAGTGTTAAAAAAAAGTATAATTTATTGCAAAAATGATGATCGAATGATGCAGTGTAAAATGCGGCGGTAAATTTCTCATTATTGTGAAAATCCTGTTTCTTATAATTCTTGGATTTTACAGGACGATTGGGGAGCGGATTCAATTTATTAGTTGATGCAATATTCACTGTTTTTTATTCTTTCTCACACTCTCTAAATCCTCGTATTTATTTTTAACTATGAGTAGCTGTGAAGCCAAAGAGAATCGAGGTAATAAAAAACTCATTAATTACGTACTGGAGAGAATTTTGGATTTCGTGGTACTTTTATTCTTTTGGAATATCGAATTTGAAGTTTGAAGAAGAAAAGATTATTTGAGAGCACAAAATGCAATGAAGTAGGAAATTCTTTATACGATAAGCAGATGGAAAGGATGGAACGCGTTTCCAAATTTCGAATAAATAAATCATTGATAGCTCGTGATCGACGAGGGTCTTTGTTGTCGGAAAGTCTCAGCGCCTTCGACGTTTCTTATCGGTCTTCGGTTTCGCCTGTTCCTCGTGATGTTGACGCTGGAGATCCGCGTACTTTTCAATCGCTCTTTTCACCAAAAGTGTGGCAGCGTTCATGCTCTCCGGCGTTATGTACGCGCGTGCCAACTCCGAAACTTGTTCTTTGACCTGAAATACACACAAAAGGGTACCGAATTAGTCGTGGCTCGAAAAAAATGATCAATTTTTGGTCGTTTCTCGTTGAAACGAGTTGAATGATTTGAGAAAATTCATTTTATAGCAACTCTCGTTCGATCATGAGATTGGAATGGAATAGAAATTTGGTTTATTTGAACCCTGCGAATGATTCAGTGACATCAAGGACTTCAACTCCGCTTTCCAGTACCGTCAATTTTATTTCAATTTCTCATTCGAGTTGAAAATAATTTAAATATTTCTAAGACAGAAAAAATGAATTTCGAACGAATTTGAACAAATTTTGTGAACTGCCATCACCGAGTACTGACGTTTGTAATATTCCGAGTATTTAAATTCTCAGTCCATTTAATTGGTGAAAAAAAACGCATTCGAGAGATCGTCTTGCCTGATTTTTGTTGATACCAAATCCGAGAAAAGTGATGGCGCAAAACGGCGTGAAGGTGCAGACGGAAGTGGTGACGATTGCGCCGAAGAGAAGAAGAAGGAACAAGTCCCAGAGATACGCGCCGATTTTACTGCCGTAGGAGAGAGCGTAACTCGTCAGAGGGACGAGAGCTGTCACAATACTCGAAGACCAAGTTTGTCTGGGCGGTGCAACGGGCACCAAAAATCCATCGTAACCGCTCGGTACTGCAATCGCTGATTTTCCGGAATGGTCCGGATAAGTGGGATAAAAATGTTGGACCGGTAACGAGTGACTCGAACTTGGATAAATCGGCTGATCGCTCTCTGGATTCGTCGACGAATCAATCAGCTCCAATTGACGCACTTTCTTCGTCGTAAAATCCTCGTCAGGCATCATCACACCTCCGAGAACTACTCCAACCAACGTCGTCATCAGCAGGACACGATACATTTTCGTTTAACGTTAATCGAAATTTCTGCAATATAAATTATACACAAATTTTATCACTGCATCGATTTCTTTCATTTTTCGAATGAATAAATTGTTTCCGATTCGAAAAATTTCATTTATCAAATGCTCAAAGCTCTCGGACGAGACATTTTTTTCATTTAATTTTTCGAAGCCCAAAAATATTTCGTTTTTTTTTATCATTCGAAAAATTAACACACTCTCAAAATTTCGGGTTCACTACAGGCCGATTTCGAATTATTTATTTTACATACTTGCTCATTCATCGATAGGGCATTTTTTGTTATGGAAAATCGATTATTCAGATGAGCTTTGATGGGAAAAAAAATACTCCGAGACTTAATCAATTTTTCAGATTTAAAAATAAAATTTTGTTATTTCAGCTCACACTATTTGGCACTTGAGATCGCACGTTCACAATTGGAGGAACAAAACTAGTTGCAATTTCCGAAGATTCCTCGAACCATGTACTCCTGTGTTACTTTGTATTTTAGGTGGCTTCCCTGTACCCATGGAGCAAAAAACCACACACATTTATTGATGAACCGAGAGAAATTGAAAATGTCAAAATGAAAGAAAAAAGAGAAATGAAATATCAAAAACGCTCATTTTTATTTAGTTTCATTTCGGAATTGTACACTTTACAAAAAATAAACAATCACGCGTTAAGAAAAAACTGAAAAACTCGATTACCTTAATTTAAAAAAGGAAATTTGAAAAGCCCGAAAAGTGTTGATCGGGTGGCGGAAAAAGTTGGTACTGAAATCCTGATTTTTTTCCTTGCTCTTATATTGCGAAGACTGTCGAGGCAGAGGGATTGCGGGGGTGGAAGAAAAATTTTCCGCGCATCCCTCTAACGACTTGTGGACCCTTAGCGAATTAGGAAAACGTAGAGAGAACTCAGGTAAGTGTCTCACGCCCCTTGGTCGGCTCGGAGGATGCACATTAAAGGCTGAGAGCAGAAATAATTACACGAGATGGGATGAGCATGAGAAAAAAAATACATTAGGCTTTTCCCGAATCTTTCATCTTTTCACGCGTTTTCCTTCGACGCACAAAGTTCAAACTTTTACTCGTCACGTTGGCACAAAGGTATTTCAAAAAAATGACAGGAAACCCTCGGACCATTCATCACAGGAGAGAAAAATGGAGAAAAAAAAACGAAAATCAGCAAGGAAGTTTGGTCTTGAAAACATCGCATTTATTCTTTCAATGCTTGGAATGAATATGATTGCGTACAAGCACGAAATTTAGCCACTAAATTAAACACTAATAATTAAACGTGAAATACTGCAATCTATATTTGTATTGTCAGCGTAAGAAAACAAAATTCAAATAATTTAAACATCTAACACTGGAAATGATACTTTAATCGGGGACGCCGAAAGGGAGAAAGTATTGCATGATAATCAAATAAACGATCGGATCTTGCCGATAAAGATTCTATAATTAGGCTGACTTCACTAGACCGAAAATAAATAACGGACGCTCCAAATGATTTTGAACGCAACAAACAATTATTTTCACGTCACATCGGACAGCTGAGTGATTTTGTGAACATAAATTAACACGGTTCCAGCTACACGAAAAATGACAATTTTGAGATTATATTTTAGACTTTTCTATCAACACTTTTGGCTATCAACAATTTCAAGTTCATACAGCTCTCAGTCGGCGTAATATCACAGAAGATTCATTTCGATAAGGATAAAGCTCAGCGGTTGTTCCATCGAAATATTTCTCATAAATATAAAGATTGAAAAAAATATTTCATCTTCATCTATTTTTTAGCGTAAACGATTCTTCTTGGATTTGTCGTCGAAGATTCTCCGTTTCATCCTCGCTGCTCGTTGTGTCGTGCGTAGATGCGAGAACTTTTCGTTTCCGCTTGGCACGTGATTCTGCAGATTCAGTACGTTTTCGTTTCTTCCTTTTCAGCTCCGTTTCCAACTTTTCGAGCCTCGTCAACTCATCGCTCGTTACACATTCCTCGAATACTTCATCCTCCTCGTCGACGCAGAACGAATCCTATTCATTTTCAAAACAAATTTCGGTAGAGCAACAGATTTTTTTTAAAGCACACAATTTTGTTAAGTGAAAACTTCTGAATATACTGAAAGACGCTTCTGGCATAACTTTCTTCGAAAATACGTTTAATGAGAAGGATATTTTGATCAAATTAATAAATTAAATAATTTTAATGAAATAAAATTAAATTTATTCTATTTTATTCAATTTTATTTAGATAAAATAAAATTAAATCCTCACGTTCGATTTCGAATCTACTCACAAATTTTGTTGAGAATACATGGCTTTGCAAAAATTTTTTAAACAGTGATCATAAACACTTGGAAGAAAAGAATTTTGAAGAGATCGAATTATTGATTTTTCATAATAATCGACGTGCGGTTGGTCGAACTTGATGTGTATTTAATTAGAAGTTTCGAAATATCTTTTTCGTTAAATTTTTGAGTAAAAAACATTTCTTTTGTTTTGACATTATTTTTCATGCATTTGGGGGCGGTGCTTCAACGATCTAGCAAAACTTACATTGATATAATGGTTGGGTTCATCGAGCAGCGGTTGTGAGTAAATTTGCAGGTCTGGGTTCGGATCTTTAGATTTTTTGAAATGAAAACCGCGCGCGTTCACCGGACTTCTCACTGTTTGTAGATAATGAGCTTGCATGTCGACTGAATCGTCGACATTTTGTGTGTAACTAACGAACCCATCGAGATCGTCATCGCATCCCGAGCTGCCGGAAGAAAGTTCACCATCAGTGGAGACTTCAGCTTCGTCGTCGATGAAAGCGTTTTTTGGACGAAGCCTTTTAGCAGCACTCGAATGCATTTGTACTTTTTTTCTTTTTCTATTGTCGAGATTGCAGGAAAGTGATCTCGGTTCCCCAATCCCCAGTGTCTTTACGCCACTCGTACCGTGGCTCGTTTCTTTTTCTCTGTATTTTGGAGGCGCAGCGAATCGTGAGAATTTCGTTTCTTCGATTTTATTTACATCGAACCGTTTCAAGGACAACGGACCCCTGACCGACCTGACCGACTTGCTCATCGTCGTGGATATTTCGGGCTTTTTAATTGCCGATACTGGGCGAGGTTTGGAGAAACAATCGTCGTCAAAATTTTTGGAAAACTTTGTTTCGAGTCTCAGAACTGTGAAATCGTTTTCCGAATCCGAGTCACGTTTTCCCGACTCTCTCTCGTTTCTACTACCCTTCCAAAAACTGTTACAAATATTTCGCGATAATTTTTTACTCAACGAAAGACGAGGCTTCGGTTTTTCCGTCGATAACCAACCGGTGGCTTTTGGGGAATGTCCCGAATTTTTAACCTCGCTCGATTCACTCTCGGGTCGATCGATCCAGGTGCTCTTCGATCCCGCACCTCTTACGATGTTTTTGTCGTTCCTCGGTGCACGAGAATCTACAACAGGAATCTCAAAATCGATCGGATCCCAGTCACAATCGTCGAGGTCGAAATCCGACGCCGCTAATCGAACCGACGAATTTGCTGATTCTGTCGAATTTCGGGGAACGATATCACGTTTTGGCCAGATTTTTGCGTCTTCGGGGATCGATTGCTCAGCTATTTTTTCCGATTTTCCAGCTGAGGTTAAAACACCGGAATCGACGCTTTTTTCGCTCCTGTCGTTGGCATTTATTTTGGGATTCTCAGGTATTTCGATCTCGGGAATTTGTTCACTTTCGTTATCTCCGTTTACTCCGATATTTTCAGGCTTTTCAACGACAACATTTTCCCCACTTTTATCAAGATAATTTTCAAAAATTGCGTCCTTTTTCAATGCACTTGTATTGCTTCCAGCACTCTTTTCAATTTCGTTGATTTGCTCCTCGAAATCCGAATCGACGAGAAGATCGTCAGCTCCGAAAATATCTACGTCCGATTCCGATGCTTCCTCGACGTTAACTTTGCTCGTGCATTGTCTATCGCAGCTGTTGTCATTTTCACGAAAACGCGAGTTCTCAGACTCGCCGTCGAAGGAGCGCGACATTTCGTGACCTTGAGTATCGATGTTTACAATATTACTCGTCGCGCTAGTTCGCTCGCTTGTCTCGTGGTGCGTCAACAACGCTACGCCGGGGAGTTCTTGTTTGGAGGTTTTAGGAGTCGAATTTTTGAAAGCAGAACTCCTCGAATTCGTCAATATTTCGGAAATTACTCCAAAATGTCTTTTTTCGCAATTAGAATTTTGGGAATTTCGTGATTCGAAACCGTCTAGTAAATCGATCGAGTCGTCATGGCTTTTTTCAGATGCTCCACGCGATGGAATTAGCTTGTCGCGATTTTCGATCGAATCGGCGATTTCATCATGCGAATATCTGATGTGCTTCGTTGATTTAGTGCTCGAAACTTGGCTGTTTTTTTTATTAACACTGAATTCCCCGTCGAATTGTGTTTCGCTGTCGTCTGACAGGGAATCCAAAATACGTGCAAATTCTTCAGGTTTCTCTTTCGAATTAACTTCGATTTCTTCATTTTCAATGAGAGCGACGTTCTTCTCTTGGAAATTGTTGAGGCCTGACTTCGTGGAAGAATCGTCATCGGGTAAATTATCGAAAACGTTCGTTTCCCCGAGCCCGTCGACCGTCGCATCAGAATCACATTTTTCTGAGCTCGTTTCCCATTCGTCGTTCAAAAAATCTTCGAAAGCTTGTGATTTTTCAACTAAATCGTTGCACGTCTCGTTGTCCACGGGATTCGATTTATTCTGTTCACAACTCGTTTCCGAATCTTCGTTCAACAGATCTTCGAAAGCTTGTGATTTTTCAACTAAATCGTTGCACGTCTCGTTGTCCACGGGATTCGATTTATTCTGTTCACAACTCGTTTCCGAATCTTCGTTCAACAGATCTTCGAAAGCTTGTGATTTTTCAACTAAATCGTTGCACGTCTCGTTGTCCACGGGATTCGATTTATTCTGTTCACAACTCGTTTCCGAATCTTCGTTCAACAGATCTTCGAAAGCTCCTGATTTATCAATTAAATCATTGCTTGTTCCGTCCTCGACGGAATTCGCTTTATTATCTTCAGAATTCGTTTCTGAATCATGGTTTAGCAACTGTTCGAAAACGCTGAATTCACCATCTGCGTTGTCTTCCATTCTGACAGGTTCAACAGTTGATTTCTCGGTTGCCTTCATTTTCAAAGAGCTCTCGACGACATTTTTTAAGTTCTCAGTCGATTTATCAGGGCTGCGGGACGCGGTGGTTGGCTCCGGAGCGTCGTCATCGTTCCATCCGTTCTTTACAGGCGTCATTCTCATCTCGTCCGACCATTCGTCGAGATCTAATTGAAATTCAGAGACACTTTCACCCCAGTCGACTGTTTCGTCGATCGGATAATCATGTTTGTCGTCCTCCAATGGCTCAATCCGCGTTTTGTCACTGTCGCTACTGGAATCATCGAGCAGTGCCTCGAATTTCAAATCACACAAATCATTGTCGTCGTTTTGTGGATTCTGGTTTTGATACAAATCTTCAAAGCATCCTGAAGGCCGAAAATGTTCGTTGTCTTCGTGAAATATCGATGCTTCGTTGTTTCCGTAATTCGTTATCGGCTCGACGTAAGGCTCCAGCGTTTCTAAACAATCCAGAATTTTCAAATTCGGTATTTCGAAATTGAAATTTATTTCTTCGTGTTTCTCATAGTACGAAGGAAAATAAGGATTTGTTTTCCGTCCACCATCATTCGCACGCTCGTTTTGGGATCTCTTCATCGTGCACAACGTCAGAAATTCTATTGCAGCATCGTCCGAAGTAAGTAGCTTTATGTTACTCAATTTTACAGTACTATTGTTGCATTGAGGAACTTTTAATGCGTGAGATACCGATTGAGGGACGTTGTTCATCGTCAAATCCACGATTTCGTTATCACTTTCCATTTCGAAATCTTCTTTCGTTCGTTTGAAAAATTTCATTAGTGAGTGACTTCCAGAGACAACAGCTGGAAAAAAAGCGAAGTAAAACTCAAATTCAACATTTTCATATATTTTATAAAAAATAAATTGATCCAAACACGATAATCTCTCAGCGAATTAATCCAACTGCAACGACTTTTCAACAACGTTTTGGCATAATTTTTTTTGAACTATCAAATATCCTGGGAGTGTTCTAGGAAATGTCTCCAAAATTAAGAGATTTCCAAACAAAAAAATTAATTTTCATGACTCACGATTTTTTGTGTTCTTAGTTTTGTTATTGGTTTCGGCTTTTTTGCGTGGTTTCTTCGGTTCTTTCGTTTTTCCTTTTCTTTTAGAAGGCCCGGCAACTTTGGGGTGTGCTATAACGCATATTTTCCGACACTCTGGTTGAAGATCCATGGGGACCATTCGCGGACTTTCCAAATAAAGAGCACTCAATATCCCACTCGAATGTAAGACTTTATTATTGAGAGAATCTCTTCGTGACATCGAAGACTTTAAGGTCTGGAAATATTAAAAGAAGCATGAATTTCATAATTTGAAGTCTTGGGGATTGGGCATATTTTTTCAACAAGAAAAACAACTGAGGTCCCGCACCTCATGCTCTTTTCCATTTGTTGCTAACACGATTATGTGACCGTCACGTTTCCGTCCCGTTCTTCCCATCCGCTGGACCAAACGAGTTGGATTGACCTGAGTAGTGTCGAAACACACTATCAAATCCACTTCACCTACGTCCAAACCTTCCTCTCCTGTAAATTGTAAGGATTATATAATTAAGAGAAATAATAGTAAAGAAGGAAGCGATGACTCTCAGATTCCGCCATTTGCTTCAGCAAAAAATGAAGACTGCGATTCTCGCTGATTCTGTCGTTAGTCGATGGGATCCCCATGGCTGAGTCACTACAAAGCCAAGGAATTTTTGGCTCAACACAAAAGAAACGATCTATAGCTTGACCTGTGCGTTTCTCGCTCAAAAGAAAAGCAGTGATTCTCATCTCGAAACATATTTTTTCACTAAATGTGGAAAATAATGGAAAAATTTTTGTTTCACTTGACATTTGGTATTATGCTATTTTGTTTAATTCAACGAATGATTTAAAAATTTCACGTTGTTTTGTCATTTACGAACCGACTGATGTTGAAATGAGGACGTTGGCTTTGTTAGAACGAAAATCCTCGAGAGCTTTCGACTGTTCTTTCCTTTTTTGACCTGCCTGTCCAACAAATTTTTGCGGCCGTAACAAAGGCATTGCTTGTAGAAGAAGAACGTACACTTCGTTCACGATGTCTCTGAACTAGGGAAACAAAATTAATGTTGAAATACGTTTTTAAAAATAGTTTTCTGTTACGCCATGAAAATAGCGAACCTCAATGAAAACGATGGCTCTTGTTTCTTCGTCTTTGTTCCGGTAATTCTCAAAATGTCTTAACAAGATCTCCTTTAGCTTGTAAAATTTGTTGTGACCGAATCGAATACCTTCCGGAATCTGCGAATAAGTTTAATTTCTTATTTTCTCAATCAGCTGTTCTCATGTTTCGTGAAACTTTCTTTTTTCAAAGTTTGCATCATTTTACGTTCGTCAGAGGCAACTTTATCGTTCGCCCTTCCATTTGTTATTACAAACGAGCTCAAGGATAAACTAAATTCAAGATAATTCAATTTCTTCTGCTTACAATTGGATAACTTTCCGTCAATATCGAAGGAATGTCCGGAAATGGGCCAAGGTAATAATTTATTTCTTCTAGTAATTCCGCCAACGCGTGCTCGCTACTTAACCAAAATTTGTCTTCATGCTCTGTGAAAAATGAATGAAAAGTTTATTCCTTTCTGATCATGAGATCAGCCTCGAAGTTTAGTTTTAAAAAATGAGTTGTTGTTCATCAAGTTATATTATAAAAATAAATGAGCAGTATCATATTGTACAAACTTTGATAAAAATTGTAGAAAGCTCGTAGACCATGACGAATCATTAATTCGTAAGCGTGATACATTGTTAGAAGTATCATCAAAGTTTTTGTTATGAGTCCATGATTGTTGCCCTGTTTGGGTCTCTGGTGCCACTCTTTGTTTATGTGGAAAATCTGGAAATTAAATATCATCGTTAAAACAACCATTTAAAGGAAATGCCAAAATAAACAAAAGATCTTTTTCCAATTCTTGAAAAGAAGATTTTTATAGTAAAAGATAATTACGTAAAATACTTACTCTCCCTTTCGACAAGTTGCTGGTATTTCCACGTAATATATTATTTTGAAGGAGAACACGTACATGAGGATCCATTATAATAATATACCGATCTTTAAATTTTTCTAAATCTTCTCCTAAACCTACGAGAATAATATCGAGTTTGCGTTTGTTGATGTAAGGTATTATGTCCGGTGATGTATCGTCTCGCAATTCCAGTCGAGAAATGTATAAATTCCTAATGACCTGTTTACAAAAATTCAAAAGATAAGAAATTCAAATTATTCAGCATCGGTTGTTTCATCTTTAAATGATTCCTATTCGATGGTTGTGTCATGGGCTTGTGATCTTCAACTACTAGATAAGATTTACTCAGAATCTTCAATATGAATAATTATAAGAATAAGAAATTTTTTAATAAATCTTGACTCACATCTTGAACAGCGTCCAATTTACCACCAGGTGTTGCGGACAGACCGAGAACTCGAAAAAATTTGTTCTTCTCACTTAATATTCGAACACTCTGAGAACCAGGAATTCAAAAAATGTTAAATATCGAATGGAGCCTGTTGGGAAAGATTGTCAAAGTGAGAAAACAACTATACCTCACAGTAAGAGTGTTTCCCTAAGGCTCGGTGTGCTTCATCCACAACCACACATTTTACGAGCTCGGCTGGTACTATATTTTTTTCCAGGTCATTGTGAAAAACCTGTGGAGTTGCGAATATGACTCTTGCTCCAGCATTGTTGTTCCAAGCTACTTGACGTTTCTTCTGGTCCATAGAACCTGAAAAAAGTACGCTATATATTTTCTCTGATAATGAATTTGGTCCAAATGCTTTACAAAGTATTTTTTATCTTACCGGTGAGTTCTATTGTCTCCTCGTTTGGTATTCCCATGATATCGTGACATGCATTTATCTGTTGTGCAACGAGGGGTTTCGTCGGAGCTAAGAATACTATTCTTCCCATAGGATACCATCTCCAAAAATTGTACATCACAACTGCAGCTATGAATGTTTTTCCAAGACCTGAAACAAAAATAAAATATAATTCTCTGCAAGAGTCTCTGCAAGAAATTTTGCATTTAAAAGCGTCTCAACGCCTTTGGAAGTTTACAAATCTTCCAAGAAAAAAAGAATCGAAAAAACAAGCAACAAAAACATTGTTAGTACCTGTTGGTAAACAAACCAAAGTATTGTGATAAAGCGCAGATTTCACAATATTGAATTGATAATCCCGCAAGGGATAATTCTCTGGATAAATCCATTGGGCACCGGCTGATTGATCAAAGCCTCTGGTGCTTGGGTCATCGGAAAATCTGGAGATTGAAGGTGGGGATTTCACCGGTTCGTCCATTGGACCTTGAGTTTCAATTCAACATTCTCAAAACGGTTGAATTTCTCCAAAATTTCATACACGAACCATCTTTAACCATAAAAATTTCTTGGATATGAAAAACATTAGGAAGTGTATATATATATATATATATGAAAACACTTGAATCCTACTGAAGAAATTTTATCAAAACTGCGTAACTAGTTTACGATAAAATCTTGGCCGTATCTGCACCAAGAATCCATGAGATTTCGATCTATTAGATCAATAACATTTTTCACTGGCACTCAAAACCTCAAAATTTCATGGGTCCCATAACATTTTTCAACTGTCAAGGATGTACTGAAGATTGAAGCGTACAGCACACAATTAACTTTTGTTTTTTCCCGGTTAATCAGAAATTTGAAAAATCAACGTTTATGCGCGAAATGACACAGGATGGCGTTGTAAGGTGCGATAACGTAGGTAATACATAAATATTGTCTGATAAGGGAAACCTGTAGTGTAAAAATATACGAGAATGAACACCACAAAATCGAAACAAAAACTAATATACATGCATTGACAAGTATTGCTGGTATTGATGCACTATTTTTGAGTTAAGTTGAGAGGTCGCCACTATGTGTTTCTCACACACTTTCTAAGGCACAGTCAACGTCAAAAGTATATAACCAACTTCGAGTTTGAAAAACCGAACAGCCGTATCAAATAATTACTTTATACCACTTTTTTTATCATTTTGAAGGTGGACAGTTGTAAAAAAGCATCAGTATGTTCACTCCAAAACGAAGATAGAATGAAAGTTCTTGCTATCGTGGAGGAAGAGATAGAGTTTTGCAATGAACTGTACCGTAACGAAAGCGTACGATCCTTATCTTGTGTACAACTCAAGAACTAAAATATTAGTTGGATCGAGCGTCCTATGTTCAAATATTTTTGATGATGCATATAAGTTTGATAATGAAATTTAAAAATCTAAGAGAGGATTTTGGGGATATGATAAAATGTTTAAGAATTTTCAGGTTTTTTTTGATATAACAATACATAGAAATAAGCTTTAAATTTCCATTAAAAAAAAGATCGAACATTTTGGATAGTGAGTGTATTTTTCCTTTGATTTCCTTAATGCAGCAATACAAAGTATTTTACAATTATTACCACATTGCGAATAAATAAGCAACGAAAAAATGTTTTACAAATGCGAAATTTCTCGGTGATTACGTATCATTCTTACAATATTTTTTGACGGCGTAAACAACTGCTGGATCGGTCAAAATTGTAATCATATTTATTGACGATTATTTGTTCACGAGTTCAACGCATACGTCTCGTTGAAGGATTCGTCAATAAAACGTATTTGTCACAAGAGAAGGGTTCGAACATTGAGACAAAATTTTTCCTCTTGATTCATTCAAATTTTCGATTTACGATCAAAACATTGATTTTTCTCGATTCAAAACGAGATGTATATTCAAGGATTCAAATTCAGCTTCGCCGCTTCCTGACGAATTACCGATATTAGTTCCTGGTTTATTAAAAATATAAACCGTAGTCCTGCAACCTGAAAATTAAAAAATCGAAATTAGGAATGATGATGGAAGATTGAATAGAAATTTGATTGCCAGTTTTTTTTTTACCTCAATTACACTATTGTTGTTCAACTTCATTTTATTGCCAGCGAGAATCGGTCGACTGTCAACAAAGATCGGTCTTTTCCCTTCGGACGACAGAAAAAAATCCCCATTGTTGCGCAATCTTATTATTCCCTGTCGACGAGAAACTTTCCATGCCGGACCCTCAAGAGTAAGATCAACATCAACGTGATGATCCTTTGTTGATCTTCCCACAGTTATCTGTTTGAATAATCAAGTAATCGAATGACAATTTGCATGCGTTAGAGAATATCCGAAAAAATTTCCTTTTGCCCGAAGATACCGTTTCTTTATATAATCAGGACAACTTTGTGAGTTTGTATTTGTGAAAAAAGTGTTTGAGGCTGTGGTCAGTGACCCAAAACTAGAGAACGAGGGTTCACATTCATGAATAAATCTGTTGTTGAAAACTTATTTGATATCTTTTTAAAACTATCAAACTGACCTCTCGTGATCTCATGAGATAACGCACGAGTCTCCCCCGCAGTATCGCTAAAGTTTGGTTGTCAAATTCCGGCGGAGTTGCGCCTGTAACACTATCGACGAGAACTTGCCATCTGCCTAATTCGTTTTCGATGACACGAATTTCTTTTTTGTTTTTACGATCAGCCATCGCCAATTCTGCGTCGATCGATTCGTCCTTCTGCTCGACCAGCTCTGCGTCATTGATGATGTCTTCGGCATCAGAAAAATTCAGCACGTGTTCTCCTCGAGGCAAAGTTTGTACAGTTTGATCCGGCAATAAATGATATTGTTTCATAAGCTGCCAATGAGCCAACAACGCTTTTGCTGTTCTGGCTAGATAAAAAGTTTGTGCGTTTGTTTCCAAAAGTTTTTGGAAATTCTCAAGTGTCGGTTGCGAAGTCTGCAAAAAAAGTATTTTTGTTTAGAACTTACGATGGATTTTTCTTAGGATGTTTCACCAAGTTTCACTTTCCCATGTTTCGTAGATTATGTTTCAAACATTTTTAACATTGCAGATAAATTTCGTGCGTAAACGTTCTTAACGCACCGATTTTACCGTTCCAAGTAAATCCTCTTCTGCCTTGCTGTATAAGGTTCGGGCCTGCACACTCGCTATTAATTCTGGATGCAAATTTCTCATTGCTTGAACCGCTACCCTTGAAACTGCACTGTCGTAGAGAAGGGCGTACCATCTTTGCTGTATTTCTTGCAAGGTGAAACGACAAGAAAATTTTGTTCCTCTGTGCACCTGAGACAACATGGAATTTCAGAGAATTTAAGCTTCTTGAATCTCAAATATCCATATAATTATTTTGTTTAATAGAATAATTTAAAAAATGTAGTATTCCAGATAATTCATACCATTCTAAGGTCGTTTGTTTGTTGTACTCCAGTGATGAGTGCCAAATCATCAGTAGGTTTCCATCGACCGAGATCTTTAGTGGCATTGATAGAATGAGGATGATTTTTATTCTTTTTGCTCTTTCTGCCAGTACCATTGGATCCTCCAGGTCTGCTAGGTCTCCTGTGGCATCGTTCTGGCTGTGTAATGGTAGCAGGAATGGGTGCAGGGCTCGGCAAGCTTTGGGGGGGTAAAACATCTGATGTTCCCGTCGAAACAGAAACTGTTCTTGAACGAGAATTGGATTTTCCACTGGTGGTTGGTGGTTGGAGATTGAAAGTTGTTTCTACAAGCTCGTCATCGAATTTTCTGCGTTTAATCGTCCTCGAAGAGCTGTGCAATTAAACAACATCAGAAAGCGTTCTCGAAGGTTATTCGATGAGAGCAAATAAGAAAAAATTCTTCCGACCTGCGACGTTTCGTTCCTAATCCATCCAACGACGTGTCCATTGGAACATTCATAAATCCGTCGCTGCTGTGTGACAGATTACCCTGATTCATACTTGAAGACGGTGAAATATCCATTGTTATCGAATTACGAAACTTTTTATAGGTTAGGTTCTCGTGAAAAAAGCAAAAATCTCGCCGTTAGATTGCTGTTTCATTGAAGTATTCACTTATTATTAAAATTCCCACGTTTTTCGCACTCTAAACTATCGAAAAACATCACAGTATTATACTTTTTACTGCAAACGAAGACAGGAAAACATATTGTCATTGCAATTAATCGTCAATTTTTTTTTTCTTTCGTGAACTGAAAAAATCACAGATTAATTAAAGATTTAATAATAATAATCGTTAGGACTGAAAATGATTAGAATCATACTTTTTTAATATAAAAAGGAAATACAATTACAATTTTGTGACTAATTTACGTATATTTCGACGCAAATACTTGTGTTTTTATTAATTGTTTTGGTAGTTAAATATAACGCGACGAAGAAAAAAATGTTTCCTTCGGCACAAAATAAGCGAATTCGTGGAGAGGGCAAGTCAGTCGAAAAATTTAGAGGTCATACGGTACGCAAGTGAAAGAAGAGCAAACGAAAAATTTGTTGTTCAACGAGTTACTTATTTTTTAAAAAACGATTTGTTTGAATGACTTCTTAAGGGATATATCAACTTCGTTGCAACATCTATTATTGAATTAAGAATCGGCAATGATATATTTTCAAATTCGCGGCTACCGAAGCCGCAAGCTTTTTGTATGAGTTTTCCCCCAGAGGGCACCTCAACACTTTTGTAGTCCATGGAAGCGATAATATTAAAATTTAAACTTGAAATATGTACGATTTTGTAGAATCGCAATTTCCATCATTGAGTGGAAAAAATGATTAACATTTGAGTGGTAAAAATAAATTATGGAAGGTAAAATGAATAAGCGATAAAACGTGATAAAAACAATGATACAAACATCGATCGAAGCTCAAGCCGGTAGACAAAAGCTGCAGGAGTGGGGATATATCTCGCGGGGCGAAAAGAAAAAGAGAGATTCAAGTAGGTGGGGATGAAAAAGGCTCCGAGTTCAGCCGAGTTCGACCGATCGAGTCCGAGCCGGTTATATAGAGTTATAGAGTCGAGACACAAAATGGCGGCTTTGACAAAGTTTTCGCCGCCCGTGCTCCAAGGGTTTACGCGTTTGTTTTGACGCTCCGTTGAAAACTCGAGGGTCTGTTAAATCACGACATTAAGTTTTCACCAAAGAAATTATAAATCGGATTGAATTTCGCGAAAAAAAAACAAAAACCAGTAAAAATTTTATAAGTTTTGTTCGTAATCCGCTCGGTTTTTTTGGCCATAAAGAAAGAGGGAGAGAGAGAGAGCGCAAGAGAAAAAACGTATTCGCGTGTGCGCGAGAGTTTCGGTGACTTTTTTTGCTCGTCTTTACGCTGTTATCTATATAGTATATTGTGAATTTCGTTTGTGCGATAAGTTTCGGCAGGCCCGATGCGGCCCGCGACGGTATTATCGAGCTCAAATGATGACTTCGATGCTGCCCAGCTTTAATCCGCCAATTGTCAAGCGGTTGCTGGGCTGGAAGAAGGCCGAGGGCGAGGACAAATGGAGCGAGAAGGCCGTTAAGAGCCTCGTGAAGAAGCTCAAAAAATCGGCTGGCCTCGACGAACTCGAGAAGGCCATCACGACACAGAGCTGCACCACCAAGTGCATTACCATACCAAGGTACGTTTATCCTACCGTTATATTTGCGCGCGTGACTCCGTGTTTTTCTTTTTTTCCTTCCCCCCCTCCCCCCACTTCAGTCCCCCATTATTGGTTTGCAACTTTCATTTTTTCGATGAAAAAACAAAACAACAAAAATTATCGATCTTTCATGACTCGTTTAACTTGACAGTGAATCTCGGAACGCGAAAACGCCATTAGCTAAATTCTCACGGTCGTAAATAGCACTGAAAATAAATAAAAATGTGTTGAAACTCTATTAGTCGTGTATCGTGTCAAAATGCAATTGTAACACTTTGATAGCGATCAAATTAAATTTGGCACTGCTTTTGCCTGGGTACATATATCGTCGTACGTATTTGCACGTTAGTATAGATATAGATCGTACGCGAGTTTGTATCGTTGAAATGCAACAAAATCCTTCCTCCGATTTTTCGAGCTTCACTCCGATTTCCTCTCGGCATTTATCTTTATTAAATTTTTTTTATTCCTTGCCTTGACTTCGTCAAATTCGAATAAACTCAAACATTTCTTGAATGACAAAAAAAATATTTTTTTCTCGAATTAAAGAAGCTTCAATGCTGTTTATTTATACGGTGATGCATGAAAAAAATTAATTGAATTCATTATCGACTGGAACTTTCTTTACCTATTTTTAAAATCTCCATTTACCAGTGAAGTTCGTATCATGTTTGGTCTCTTACCGTTATTACCTTTTTTATCGTTCTAATCACAATTCTTTTTGATTCAGTGTCTGAAGTCTCAACGGATACAAAATAAAAATTCGTTGAAACTGTCAACTATAAGAAAAACTTTAATCCTCGAAACTCAATGGGGTTTTTATGATTTTCAAGATTGACAAATTTGTTTGCTTTTTTTTTGTTTTGTTCTCGTAGTCTCTATAACGTGAGAAAAAAATAATTTGACAGCTGGCGAAAATTCGTCCAATATTCAATATTCATTTGAACTCCTCGGTTGAGTCTATTTCGACGTGTAAAAAAAACGCAATTTTGTTTTTTGCCATTCCACGATAATTACGATCCGGAAAGTTGATTTCTTACTAAAATAAGTTTTTAAGCAGTGACTGCGAGAAGAAGGATGGGGGGCTGGAGAAAAAGAAGGGCGAAGAAAGTCTGTGGGAAAAGATGATATCTCGATTTCGTGCTGCGTTAATCGAGTGGCTGAAAGTATAAACACTCGTGAGCTATCATTATGGCGGGCAGCGGCATGAGTCGAATAATTTTTATTCGTTCTTTTTCTCTCAAATTGAAACTTATTAAACCAAACTAAAATTCATTTATTTCACTGTTCCAACGTTCTTTATACCTATTAATAGACTTGAATAAATGGAAAAATGACAGAACCTAATCGGCCGTGTGCGCTGCCGCTCTTCCGGGGGTCTCTCGTGTTTTGATTTTGGCGAAGCGAGCCTCGCTCGCCCCTCGCCCATTGGTGTTGCGCCTAAATATGTTCCTGGCTCTCGTGTCGGCCTCTTCCTTCAAACAATGAATGCCGAATCTGTTCGACGCACAATTAAGTCTTTATAGAATTTATATTTATAGCTCGTACGTATGCCAACATTAATCTACACAGATATTCAATCAACATTTTCTCTTCGATCGAACACTACGAAGTTGCAAAAAATTATACATTTTTTCTCAGATTTAGTAATCTCCAAAATTAATGCATTTTATATATTTGACGATTGATCAGTTTCGATACAAACTATTTCTCAATGTCCAGATCAAAGGATAAAAAGACACGAAAATATGCTGAAAAGAACTTCAACTTTTCAACTTGAGCAGAAGTTTTTTAACTTATTGTTAATCGAGTGACTCGCCTGTCAAATTTTCCTAATTTATCCTCATCGCGATTCGATTTTTCCTTGTTTTTGGATAAGTCGAGAAGAAAAGGGCATAAAAAAATCCTTCGTCGCACAACACGCTTCATATCCGTTGCGTTTAGAGATTGGCGTAAAAAACGAATATAATTGAGAGCCACATAAAGGAATCTCGAATGAACTAGCTGCTGTTTAAATCTCTGGTTCATCCTGTAATTGAAACTTTATTCCCTATGCGCGTACTTACATGTGCAACAATATTACGGAGACGTCGTTCCTCTCTCTCTCTCTCGCGTCGTAAATCAAGCTTGTCGGCTATATAATTATTAATCATGCGTTTCTGCGTCCTCGATTGAAACGAGTAATCCCGAACGATCCAACACGAGAAGGGAGATAATAAAATAATAAAGTAGAATATGTAATGAGCGTATGAGCACTCGGAGCATCAGTCTACAGGAAATTTCACGCTGATTGGCTGCCAGAAAAGTTGAATTTCAAGTATTTTTCGATTGCCATTTTCCAGTCGACTTTCCTCGAAAAATTTACCGTGAAAATTCGCAAAAAATATTTTGTCTCGCCTCACAAAACTCACAAAAGGAACGCGTTGAAATCCGAAGAAAAATCGTCGAAAAAGCTTTCGTTGCTTATACTGAATAATTCAACGAAACCACCATTTGTACTCCAGCATGAAAAAATACTACCAAGTTCACCGAATTCGCCCCCAACGCGAAATCTCATTCGGTCGAAGGAATATTTTACGGGATGTAAGAAAAAATATTAAAAAGCACGCTTAAGATAGGTTTTGTAAAAAGTAAACGAGAAACGTCAATATTTATTAATGAAAATGCAATGTAAATTTTATAACTCGATTTTAAGAATCGTTTTTTTTTCTTTCTCATTTCTTTTTCAAGTGTCTCCAATCCAAATTTTTATCACATTTGTGGACTTTTATCATTTATTTTATTAAGGGGGTCATCCCCTGTGGCAGCCGGATTTTTTGGCTTTTGTTCACGATTTTTTTGCAGCGAGGAAAAAAAAGATAGACTTTTAAAACTCGGAGAGTTCATTTATTGGCGGAACTACTTCACAGGCATTTTCGTGCCTTGAGACACACTCTTTAAAATTGGGATTTTGTCTTTCGAAGCGCGAAAATCCTTCGATTTGAAATATTTCTGTGTAATTCGTTCCTCGGCTCGCCAGGGACGAACGAAATTTCGGGTTCAGCCACCGTAAGTCAGTCAGTTGAAAAAATGTATTTACAATTTCGAATAAATAATAACTCCGACGTTAATCTACAGTGAGAATATCTTGAATCAGGAAGTGTAAAACTCGAGCGAATTTAGACACCCGTAAAATACGATCCTTCGGGCACGATGGGCCTCCGTTTAAAACGGTTTTGAAAAAATGTGCAACACCCCATTCGAGAGCAGGGAACAGCGTCCCTCGCTCCACGAGCCGAGCATACACTCGAAGCGAGCTCTAAAAATTGACTAAACGAGTTCGAAAAGCGCTTCGAACATTCACAAGTACGTTGATCACTCATTTAACACGTAATACTATTATATATCGAAAAAGCCAGCGTTGCAGTCGGCCAAGCAAACTCGATACAATGTATCCAGTTGATACGTACTTGTTATAGGTGCAGTAATGCGAGTTAGTCGAATATAAAATCCGATAATTGCGAACGTTATGTAACGAAGCGTATAAACATAACGCTAACTTGCGGAGACGCTGCTGCTCGCCTCTCGCTTCTCTCACGTTGCACATAATATGAATATGCACACACGCACGCACACAGGCCACACGGTAACGCAGGCTTACGTACAGCGACGCGAAAGAAGCGTGAGCCGAAGCCAGCGCACTGGTGGCATCGTCATTAGGTACTCGCCGAAGGACGTCATCGCTGCTCAGCACGTGCAATGCGTCGCTTTATTATACTCATCGTTCTCGTGTCGTACACGACTCTCGGGCTCGGTCTCGGCCTCATCGAACATGCTTTCGTAGTAATTCCCCTTCGATCTTCAAAAATAGCTGCTCGATCGCGTGTCGAATTTTCGGACGAAGCGACCCGAGAATCAGGGGCTTGAAGGTCCTTCGAGAACCTGGGGAAGGACCGGGGGGGAGATTCCTTTTTGTCCGGGCCTGGCTGGCCCGGAGGTTGAGCCCGAAACAAAGTTCCGAGCATCGAGCATCCTGCTCTCGGTCGGTCTGATCTTCGAGGATTTGGGAGAGTTCCGAAATTTCAGGAATCGGCCCTCCCCCGAAGCCGCGCTGGGCTCGTCATTTGATTCGCTTTGTGGATCGGAGTGAGACTTGGTTTCCCTGCATGGTCGGAGTTGCTTCGAGTGGTAGGTGGACGAAGGCGACTCGATCCTTCGCCCACCGCGAGAGGGGGCGGAAAAATAGGAAGGAAAGTGGCGGCAGGCTCAAGCCGAAAGCACTTTGGTCTCGTTTATAAACGTTTTCATTGTTTCTTCGAATATACAAACACGCGCATTTAATCGACACGAAAAATATATATGCGTACGCGTCGAATTTGGTATCACGTTCCCTCAACGTGCCCGATTGTTTATCGATCTCCGGCCGAAATTCTGGTAGGTATAAGCGAGTCCAGATTCAAAGCGCGCAATTTGCAGTCCCGTCGCTCCGGCGGGAGTTCGATGGAACAACTATTTTCACTATTTCGTTGCGATAGATGCGCGGCGGTGGTGGCACGCATCGAGGAGAGCGCGTGGATCACTTTTGTGGTGTAAACTCGTACAGCTCGTCGTCGCGCGTTCTGTTTTTCGTTTGATCTCAACGGGCCTCGTGAGAGCGAGAAAACTCGTGCGAGTGAGATAAATGCGAATGGAAATAAAAGAAAACGCGAGTGGGAGCGATCGACGGGGCGATAAAAACCGAGGAAAAATTAGCTCGATTCGGGTATTTCGTCTCTTTTATTCACGATAACAGTTGAAAAGCGGAATGTCTCGGGAAGGAATCTGTTGATCGAAGCCTCGACGATGCCATTTACGGTTTTGCAGCATGACCACATGACGCTGAAGTTTCCAACGTTCGAGTCCAACGAAATGATCGAAAAAAAACTCTCCAATAATTCCAGTAATTCTCCTATTTTGTTCCCTGCCAAATTTGCGATTCTTAGTCTTTCAAGCTGCACCAACGATTCGTGAAATAAAAAATTGGTGATTTACAAACGTATTTTTCGTTCATTTCGTTGGACTCGAACGTTGGAAACTTCGCGTCGTCATGACCACTCTCATCCGATTCAATATCTTCGTTAAGGTTGACCTGTCGCAGCTAGTCAAGAGACACCCTATTATTTTGCAAACTTTAAATAACCTATAGATGATGGATTTATATATTATTTTATTTGTGTTACGAAAGCCCATAATTTTCCATGTGTTTGTCGTGATGATTTATGGAACATTATTTGTCATAAAGTTCTTTAATGTCACTCTGATTTTGCTCACATGTGGCAACGCTGTCTCGTTTGCTTACCATTTACCATCGCTTTGTGCGAGGAGGATTATGTTTGACCATGGATCGACGCAATGTTCGGCTTGGCCAGAAACATTATCTTCAAACGGATTTACTTTTCCCACAGCATTCTGTTTCTCGGATAAGAAGCAGCCTCGGTTCCACAATTCAATGAAAACGGTTTGATAGTTCACATATTCAAACCGTTCAGCGTTGTTCGAGGCTAAGCAGCGTTGCCACCGCGCTGCGCGCAGCCAGACGACGACGGGCCACGTAATTACTCGACCGAATCGAAGATTTTTATCTCAGTTATGATTTTTTTAACATTTGAGAATTTTAAAAAAACATCTAATCGAGAAAATTATTTATTCCTGGCTCAAATCTCTGTTGGAGCGCGCTCTCCGTAGGCTGTGGTGTTAAGTTTGTAAATTTTATCGATTATTTATTGTTATAACGAGTCGATGATGCGCCCGAAAATTTAGCAGGCCTTTCCCCGTGCACTTTAACTATCGAATAAAAAATATCGCGTTTGCATCTAATAATGAAGTTCGCGATAGGTCGACCTTAAAACGATGCTCGGTGACGTAAGGGAAGCGAATCGAAGAATCCCGACGTCATTCGAGGCACTTGCGCCCCTCTGGCTGTCGTTCGTAACGACGCTTAACTGTACAGAGAATGCTTTTGCGTTTCGTTACGCAAGTCTCGGGATTAATCGTCGATGGGACGAGTCGGTGCACGTCATTATTTTTGTATCGTCGAAAAATACGCGAGGCAAAAGAAAGGACGTTGAATTCGAGTCCTTTGCATATATGCATTTATGTAAAACTGGGCAAAAGCTCAATTGTGGCTCGCCGGTACGAGCGATCGGTGACTGTTTTTCGGCTAAAAACTTTACATTCGTTTTTTGCGACAACGCGTGGATGCGAGTCTCGATAAATATTTCAATTTTTCATCAAATTTCAAGAAGAAATGCGTTTCTCTGTGTCGGAGGCGATCTCCTCGGCGCTGAAAGCGGAATCAATTACGTTATAACCTTCGTGCTCGTACGCACACGACAAAAATGCTTATCAATCTTTTATCACGCGCGAGGAAACTTCTCCGGAAATATATTCACGTTTCAAAGACGTTCGGCACTGCGGGAACAGGATACGACGAAACGCGAAGCCTCTTTCATCCTCTCCGTCGCCGTGGAGCGAGTGGCTCGTTGAACAACACAAATAAAACGAGCAGGAACGAAAACACTAAAAATAGCGTTTCGTCTTTCTCTCACTCTCGAGAATGAATAAACAAAAGAAAAACTCAATTTCACGCGACTCTGAGCTTCTTCTTTCGTCAACTCTGTGCGAATTCATCGCTCACCGCATCGTCTCTTCCTGTTATCGCATCCTCACGCCCCCATTAATCTGCGCTTATCGTAGTTTTCTATTTCCCTGGCAACCGATCGCCAGGCCCACCGATCGAGCGGTGGGATCGCCGAAAATCGGGCGAGTAAAATCACGGGAAACGTAAAAAAATGATTGATCAGTCCCAGCACCCGAATTCGTTTCCATTCGCTTCGAGGAAATTCCTCGAGCAAAACGGCATCGCTAATCCGGGATGACCTTTGTCATAGAAACCCGTCGAATGGGACGTAAACACTCGCGCTGCATCGTTACGCCAGTGTGAAGAGATAAATTTCCGTCACTCCTGCGCGTGCACATGTCGCGAGCGCGATCCCCGAGTCCGCTGATGCATCAAAATGTGCTCGGTGGGCGTGCGATCGAAAGAAAGAGAGAGACGAGAGCTCGATACATGTATACGCGCGGAAAGCTCAGACGTAACGGAGAGCCGAGCTCCCGACCTACCCCAATATCAGCTCCGCGGAACTGTAAACTATAATAGGCGGGAGGGATCCCCCTCCGCCCCCGGGCCGCTCCGTCTCCGTCGCTCTTTAGACCGCGTACGAAGCGTCCTTTCAGGTGTATGCGCGCTCCGGCACGCTACTCCTCGTCTGTGTGTACATAAACGTATACGAGTTTCGGGGTAACGAGGAACGAGCTCGTGTCGCGGGGGGCTGGCCATGTTGCCAGGATCTCACGCAGGCTTGCATAAAATCGTTACACGCGTACGTGCACGTTGGTTAATTATTGTCGGGATGGAAACAGCCTGCTGGATGTGCAAACTCGAGGGTCGAACCGCGAAAAGCTCAATGCTTTTGTTCAATGAGACCTTTGAAGGAGAATCGCGAGGAAACGCGGAAAGTCTTGATTCTTAACGGGCGAAGCGCTTTCGGCGTTTTTTTGACACTCGACGCACACTCTCGAACCGCTTGCCAATGGGAGCGTGAGATGGCGAGGGGGAGAAAAGTTTTCCTGCTAAAACGTCTTGTTTTTCCTGCTAAAGCAGTCTTGTTTTTTCGCGGCTCGGTCCCGAGGGCGCTCTCGCCAGGGCGGCGGATCGTTGACCCCGTCGCCCAAAAGCAATCCTGGCTCGTCTGCAGCAGTCCTGCTCGAAAAGCGGAGCTTTTTCGGGCCCGCTCGACCGAGATCGTTCCGTAAGGGATTTTCCCGGCAATGCGAATCGTCGGATAAAACCGGATTTTAATGTGCATGCTCGATTCAGTGTCGCGCACGTAATTCACACGTATGAAAGTTGCATTCACTACGAATCAGGGGAATCAGCGAGGCGGGCATTTATTCCTGGATTATGAAAGGTTCCCTCTCAGAGAGACGTTCTCGGCTTGACGCCAATCACTTTCCACCCCGTAGACGCCGCGCGCTTTCTTTATCCTCGCTTGCTCCGCGTGCATCTCGCAACGCCTCCCGCGCAGACGACGGACCGATACTTGGATCGATTAGCGAAAAGAATGCCCCCTCGATCGCGCGAATCGTCGACCGACAGTGGAGAGAAACACGCACGGTGTAACGTCGTCGAGAGCCAAAACAAACGTCAAAATGGACCCGAAGCTCCGCCTGTCGCAGAAATCCAACGAATCATGTGCCCCGTCAGCCATGGGCTTCTCATTAATCCGTAAATCCATTATAATTTAGAGAGAACAGAGAGCTCGATATTGGACGAGGTGGTTCGTCCCTGGCCCCCCGGCGAAGGACCACCGGCAATCGATTAGTTCGATGCGACTTCACCTACGCTCAGTTTCCACATAACGGTAGAAAATTTGCTGTCCGCACCTTCTGCCGTGCTTCGTCGACATCCTCGACGTTTTCTCCGAGAGGCGAGGGTTACGTCACCGTCGTTTAACCGCCGTTGCATCTTCTCAAAGACGATAAGCAAGTGCGATCCTTGAGGAAATAAAATTTTTTTATTGTAAAAACTGAACGAAATATTTTTCACCAACGATTGATCTTCGCTGGGCTCCCTTCATTGAGGACTCATCAGTTTCAAGCGTTCAAATGTTGCCCGGAAAAGAAAATTTCATAGAGAATTTTAGTATCAACGAAACCCCTCAAATTTCTTGAAAATCTCTTTTATTCCAACAAAGCAACGCTCTCGATCCACCACCTTTTCGTTGAACCACTTGAAACGTCGCTCGATAAACCGCGGGGATTTTCAATCTCAGCTCATTTGTCTTCGTCTCGTTATCTATTTTTATGGGGCGTTTTTTTTATTCCGGAGTCTTTCCTCGTCGTGAAATTATGCGAGAGAGCCTCTTGGGAGCTCGAGAAAACTTGAGAAGTCGTCGAAGGACGTATCAATCGGCGCCTTTGCTATTTGCTCCGTACTTGTAGATCATTTATACATACTTTCAAGCGACGTACACGCACACTCGTGCACATTTCAGAATTCGTATATGCGCAAACGATCTTGTGTATATAAGATGTTATATTTTCGTATGTAATCTCGATACTCGCGCTCTCTCTCTCTCTCTCTCTCTCTCTCTCTCTCTCTCTCTCTCTGTGGCTGTATGTACAAAAATGATTGTGTACGCGCGACACACATGGACGTATTGATGATTACATACATGCGTGTGCGGATCGCTGTACAGTTTTTACTATCAAGCTAGCAGCAGCAGCAGCAGCAGCAGCAGTTCGAAAATGACTCGTTGAAACGTGAGTTCGCCAAGTCTCGTGGCGGCATTCGTCGCTGCCGATCGTCGTGATCTTTCCCTTTGAATAAGTCCCCACGTTTTTATCACTTATTTTCATTTTTCAACCTCGCTCCTTTTCACAAAGTCCTGGCTCTCATTTATTCGTCGGAGTGTAGTGCGCGAGGGAGCGAAGTCGTTGTTGTGTGAAAGGAAGCAATAAAGTGTGTTGTTTTCGGTGAGTTTTCGCCGGTTTTACGGATTTCAATACCTGCGAGACGCTCGAGACAATAACTCCTTTGCTGAGTACGTTTAAAAATGTTTTCTCTCGTGACGCTTTCCGGCCACGTTTAATCGTCGGTTTTCATTCATTTTGTTCGACAATCTTTACCCCCCGAATTCGAACGTTTCAATGAGCTTTTTCTCTCCGCGAAAAACACGTTGCAATGGTATTCGTTATCGATGTGGAAAAAAGCGAGCGATTCGCATTAAAATGCAAAATACTACTGGCACGTTTTCCCGTTGGCGTCAACTTTTTCTTTTCTCGCTCGCACTAATCCCGTTGTCCTTGTGTCTGGGGCATGCTGAGCATTTTTTAATGATCAGCCGATTATATATTATAATCCGGCTGTTGCGCACATGGGACGTTTGATGACAGTTGAGCTTTTCGTTGCGTTCCTGCGTTTACCAGTCAGTTTTGAAGAAGTGGATTTTTCGTGAGGCTCAGTTCAGTTTTGTTGCTCTCTCTCTCTCTCTCTCTCTCTCTCTTTTTTTTCTTATTTTCATGCGACATTCGACATTTCAGTGCTTCCGCAAGTGCGTTCGATCGAGGGAAAAAATTGAGCCAACTTTCTTTTTTCAATCTCTTGCGAGACTCTTTGAGGAGAGAACAAAAAACTGTTTCTCGCCTCTCCCCCGACCCAATGACACGGACAAAAAAAGCTCTCAAAGGTTCATCAACCCATGAATTCGACACGGAATGCCCCGTAACAGTGATACGCAATATACAATCAGGAAATTCAAGCCGGCTCTATAAAACCGATAGCTTATCTCATACCGGTATCGTGTCAGCGACGTTCTCGCCTTCGACATCTTATCTGCCACATGAAACGTTTTAGTACGGAAGATATTTTTGTTGTCTCCCTCTCTTTTTTTTTTTTTCTCTCGCGCGTTTGTACATTGCGAATGTTCTTGAGTGCGTCTCCGTCTGCTCGAACGCCGCACTCTTCCCATCAGCTGTTGTAATTTGTGATCATTCTTTCGGGCTACCACGAATATTATAAGCGAACGAAAAGAAAGCGTGAAAACTTGGAAATGAAAACTTGGAAGGAGCGAATGGGGAAATATTTTTCCCCATTCGCATTCCCGTCACGAGGAAAATTCTCCGCGTTCTAGGAACGTGGATCAATATTAATTTTCCAGTAGCTTATTTTTTCAACGTTTTGTTGCGGCTCTTGAAAATACTTTCGAGAGAAAACGATCCTGGCAACGACGCTGAAGTTTTCAACGTTGGAGTTCAACGAAATGAAAGAAAAAAAGATTTATAATTCATTATTTTTTTATTTCACGAATTATTGATGTGGCTTGAGAAATGACGAATTGGAAATTCGGCAGGAAACAAAATTGGAGATTTACTGGAATTATTTGAGAGTTTTTCTAGATCATTTCGTTGGGCTCCAACGTTGGAAACTTCAGTGTCATATCCTGGCAATGTTTTCGCTGCTGAAACGTTTGACTTTGATCGCGGGTGTACGCATGCGGAGCGTGTCCACCTGAAGAAGGCAAAGGATTTCGCGCGTCTTCCTTCCCCCACAGTCGACCACGAATTATCTCGGACGATAACTGACCTACCTTTTGCAGACAATTTAAAAACCGGTTTTCGCGGTTTGCCCGCCTCCCGTAAATGTTATACAGTTCCGACGAGACTCCGCGCGCGCTCCTCTCGTAAAATAAACTTTGACGAACGCGCGCGCGATCTTCGCTAAACCGTAAAATTATTCGCCTCGCCGAACCGGTCGCCAGAAACATTCACACTCTCTGCCACGTCGAATAAGTTGTTACCATCGTCACCGATCCATTCGTACTTTTATTGCTATTTTTCACAGCGATTACAACAAAAAAATTCTCTTCGTTATTTTTGACGATTTTCCATCGTTAGGAAACTCCATTCTCGACCAGAACCGAAAATGTCGAAATTCCATGTCCACTGATCACTCATTTTAAAAAAAAACGCGCGCCTTTTCTCTCGTCCCAGTCTAGCTCATGGGACGAAGCTGAAGTTTGCGAGTCCAACGAAATGAACGAAAAAAAGATTGGTAATTCAGCAATTTTTTATTTCACGAATTGTTGAGTGTAAGTTGAAAAGCTACGAATTGCTAAATCAGCAGGGAACAAAATTGGATATTTAGTTGAATTATTCAGCGTCATCTCCATCGTCAAATTCGTAACTGTTTTTATTTTTGCTTAATGACTCCATTAATGATAAAATCGATAAATTAATAAATTCGTGATGATTGGCCAATTGATCGTTCAAACAATTTGCTCGATTAATCGAAACGGCGACACGAGTGTTCAGCTTCCTGCGAAAATAATACGAAAATAAAAATGATGCTGAGCGTTGCGTAACGCGATGATAACGGCATTTTCATAACGCGAGGCTCGAGCACATCGAATTTTCACATAACCCGTCGAACCACACTGGAAAATAAAATTCGCCAGAGGATTTATTTAGCAGACTCAATCGAGTGTGTGAAAATGCAGGAAATATTTCATTCATTAAAACGTTTATTTGGTTAGAGGGCATCGTGCAGTGTAGTACGTTGCGGTTATTGAGCGATATTCTCGATGAACAATACGGCGCGCGGGTATCGTCCCCGTTGAAAATTGGCCAACCGAAAGTTTACGGACGATTCAGAACGCGCTCATTCCCGGGTGGAGTTGCTGCTCGCTCCGTCGAACAAATCGGATAAAATAACCGAGAATACGACGACCATCGAAATCGAGAGGCTCCCACCCGAGTGTATCACTGTATTACACTATTCTTTGCTGTACCTGCATGCGTGTGTCTGTGAGCTTCCGTTTCGATTCTCATCGTCCTCGGCTGCATGGGATCGCCTGTCACAAACAGGATTCAATTATATTTATATGCTTCAGGATCAGCGAAAGCTTACTCGCAAATTTACACTGGCAGCTCTGTTTTTCAATACAAACAAATATGAGCTGCTGAACGACGTGTTTATTCGGTGTCAGATTTTCGGGAGCAGTTCGCCTCGTTACTGCTCTATTTCGCGCGATTTTTATCGAATGCCTAGAAAATGCGTCATCGACGCGGATGAGATTCGATCGATTTGTTCAATTTTTTTAAACGAATAAGTCGTTAGGTACAATCGAGTTAGAACTATAATTTCAATCGACCTGCTCGTATCCGCACGACGTGAATATAACCAGAGTGCATATTTTTTTATTTGAAATCGGTGCTGCTCCCTCGCGCTTGAAAAGGTCTCGGGACGAGCGCTCCATGCACTCTCGAATGGCACATAATTCATGGAAATGTCTATGTAAATGAATAGTTGAAATACGGAATCGGGACTGGACGAAAATGCTGGAAACCGTGCGCTTCGCACAGTTGTTTTTAGATGCTTCGTGTACCGGCGCGAGACCACTTTCGATGAATATTACATCGAGCCGGTCGGACGAAGTTAAAAACTCCACTGAATCAGACCTGCCGGAGAGTCTCTCGATTCGACATCAACGGACAATCTTTGCACGTATTTTCGCGGATAATATCGATTATTCGATTCACGTTATAAAACAATCAGGATTTATGAATCCCCTCGCTCGTCAGATCGATTCGAAGCCGACCAATGAGACGAAAAAATGACGAAAGAAAAATACTATTACCGATTCAAAAAAGACAGACACTCGTTTGATTCGTATTGAAACGACCAAAGGTCTGTTTGTAAACATTACGACAAAGGCAGGCGCTCGAACGATGCTTTCACCCGCTCTTCAACTCCCCGAACGTTTGGACGACGATCGCGGCGCACATTTTTTTCCATCCGCGCAACGAATAATTGCAAAATTTCATTCTGCATTTTACCGGTTTATCAAAACTGTGAAATTTGTGACATTGCATCCAACGAATTAGCAACTTCGTATAGGATCGAATAAAAAGACATTGGTTTTCATAAAGAGTGTTAGCGTCGATTTACATAACCTCAAAATTTTAGCTTCGATCAGAAGTGAGATCTGTGAAACGCTTGCGAATAAAGTTCCAAAAACTTTGAGATTTCGCGTTCAAATATGAATCTGTTTAACGAGAAATTGATAAAATGTAGAATGGCGTTTAAAAATAAAATCGTGCGAGGTTTGATACACAAAAAAATGTTGTTCTACGGTGAATCGGGGGTCGCCTTCGCGTCTCATTTTGGGCCAATTCACTCGTGTTCGCGTTTTTTTTAAGCTTCAATGAAATATTTTCCACAGTTGTAAAAGAAACAATAAAAACAGGGAAGAAAGCTTCCCAGTGAATGTTTTACCGAGTGAACTTTAGCACCTTGAGACTTCGGAGAACGAGTTTTTCGATGTGCCGAAAAGATGAGAGGAAAAGTTGATGGTTTTCTACACGCGGTTGGCTTCGATGTTACGGCCATTTGGCAAATGCTGGTCGAAGAAGGATTTCCGTGAGTCATGAGCGTTATATAGGTCGTAAATTATGTCACAAGGATTGAGAGTAATCGGAGATTGAATGTGTTATGGCTGGATGCGCGAACGACGCCCGAGCTGAATTGGCCCGTCGTCTTTTTCTTCGTGTTGTACCGAGCAAAATCTACCGATATAAGTGTATATACATATATTTATATCTTTACGAGTTCATTGCTGTTGAGAAAAACGACGAAATTGACTCAATTTCACTTGTCGAGTGATCCGAGATACGCCCTTACAGGTTTTCCTGAATAATATCAAACAAAATATAATTATATACGTGCGCATGAATTACATAAATTCTCGTGTATACTTTATGATATCCTCCGGCCGATAACTCTTCATCGTTTTTTTTCAATCGTCTTTATTTTTCTTTATTTTTCTGAAGCGCCCTCTCCCCGTGTGTACGTGTTGATGATATCACGAGCTCGATCTCTCTGTCTCTCATTGACTCACTCAAGATGTTTTCTGTTTATAAGAAACACACCGAAATCGTTTTGCCGCCGCCCCGGCCATCATCGACGTCTTTCCATATTGGCCTCCTTTGTTCCATTGTTCGGAACTTGGGGAGCCTACGAGCAACGTTCTATTTGAGATTATGATAAATAAGGGGTCTCCAAAATATTCGAATCTCCGAGAGCTTCGTTGGGATGAATTTGTATTCGCGGTTGATAACTTTTAAAAAATCGAATTTAATTAGACTTGCCTGCTTTTGATGGCTTCTGTTTGTTAAATCGTGCACTTGCGAGCACGATATTAATGACGTGTTGAAGCTTTTATTGGGAATTTTATATTTACTTGATTTTTATTTTAATTCGGTTTATGCTTCGGTCAAACTTTGAATGTGTTTTTTTAAAAATGTTTTCGCACCTCCAATTCTATTGAATAATTACTAATACTCTGAAATTACTTGGGGCCTGTCGTGTGCGAAGGAATGGAAGACTCGCTCGAGAAAAATGAATTTCCCGGTGTCGTTACCAGACACTTAATTTCGAAGCACGTTTTAGCGAATTCACGTCCACGAGGCGTTCGCGATGAAAAGCGCTTTTGCCTTTCGCCCAGTATACTCGAGGGCGGGCTATTAACGGGCTGACGTTTCATTGAAGTTACCATAGAATTATTCCTCGAAGTGGCCAAGATTTTTAACGAGATTCTTCGCACCCACGTGATACAAATTTCACGTTTTTTCCTCGACATCTCTGTACCAGCACGGAACTCTTTCTTCGAAGTTTCTATTTGACTATTTTTTATTCAGCGTTGATCGTTGACTCATGTCCCGAGTTGTCCGTTGACCTCGACCGTCCGGCTATGTGTATTTTAATTTATGGCCAACCGTTTAGATATCGTTTAGAATTTCCTCCTTTTTTTTTTAATCTCTTCGCTCAAGCCGGATTATTATGTTTGTTCGAATTAATACCCGGGGGAGTTTCGCCGCAGTGTCGAATTATGTTTCGGCTTCGAGCACATGTATTAATGTCTTTGCGAAATTTTTATTGCACAACGCTCCCCGCCCGTTTTAGCCGTTGATAAAATGGTGAAGGAAGGAACGTCGCGGAGGGAATGAAACTGTTTGAATAGTTCATTCACTTCCACGAAATATTCTTTTTAATTTATTCCATTAATTCGAGCTCGCTTTCGTAATAAACTTTCATTTTCCTTTCATGTTCTATTCAGTCACACCGATGGCCTCAGATATTCGAGTGATTCTCTCTCTTCGACGTATAAATATCCGGGGAAACTTTTTTCTCGATATAACCCGAGCAAAAACGCGTCGCGATACTTCGCCGATATTTTTCTGCCCTTCCGAAAATTTGTTGTTATCATTTTGTCTCCGTCGATCGGCTCGATTGCGGGAGTACAACAAAAGCTCGACAGTTTGACGTCTGAAGCTTCAACCCAATTACCCAATCCTTCGAAACGTCGATCGGTGGAGTCGGAATAGAAAAAAATAAAATAAAAAAAATAAAAAAAAACAGAGCGAATCACAATTTTTTGTATTCCGAATTCTCGTTTATTCTCGGCCCGAATTCTCAACGGAACATCGATGCACATGCCAGCTTTTTTCGTTCAAGGCCGGCTTATTATTTTCTCTTCATTCGAATACCAAAACTCCAGAATCGAATGTCAATGTGACGAGAAAACTCGTTGGTTCGGCAAATACCCCTTTTTGTATCGCAAATTTTTCAACTCTAAAAATGTTTTTTTTTTTTTTTTTTTTTTTCATAATTCATCAAAAATTCTTCATTTTGTTTAAAACGCTTTCGTTTTTATTTTTTCATAATTCATCAACAGACCAAGCCCCGGGGGTGTGGGCGATAACGGGGTCCAGGGTGTTCGAGGCAAAGGGCTGCCTCACGTGATCTATTGTCGTCTGTGGCGTTGGCCGGATCTCCAATCTCATCACGAGCTAAGAGCTATCGAACACTGCGAGTACGCCTTTACCCAGAAACGCGACGAGGTCTGCGTCAATCCTTATCACTATCAGCGAATACAAACGCCAGGTGAGAGGATGGAAAAAAATCATTCAATCGTAATAGTAGACCGAGGAAAATTTTTTGGAAAAAGCGTCATTGAAACAGACACAATGAGAAAGAAAGAAAAATCGTAGAATTTATTATTTGAGTAAAAATGCTCGCCATTTTTATTTTCTCAGACACTTTTTTTCATGCTGCTCATAATCTTTCGTTTTCTTTGCAGTTTTACCGGCTATCCTGGTACCGAGGCACAATCTATCTGGCGACGAATCCGTATTATACAATACTTCCCTCGAAGAGCTTAGCGTAAGTGTGCCCGAGAACACGAGCTTCCACGCAACGTTGAACCATCAACACAATAATCAACAGGGGCTAGCCCAGTCCCCGCAACAGCAACAACCAAATAATCCGTACCAAGGAATGCAGGTTTGTTCCTCCTTTTTCCTGCACTTTGAGCGAAGTCATCATTTGCATCTCGGTCGTTGAGCTTTTGTAAATCAGATTTTCTCAATTCCATTTCTTCATTCAGCACTTTTACACTGAATTCGTAGCAATCACGATTTTCCGGCCTTTCGGGATTGAAACAACGTTTCAATTTATTTGCTTCTGGTTGAGGTTCTCTCAAACATTTCTCAAACCAATTTTTTTTATAAGCTCTTTCGCCAATTTTTTTTATTTTTTTTTTTTTTCGTATTTTTTCGTCCTTTTGTTGAAATTTCAATGAAACGAAATAACAGTTTGAGGTTACGAATGTGTTACTGTAATTTGTCTTCAATCGAATTGATTTCGGATATTATTTTTTGCAGAGTATGCAGGCAACGAGTCCGGCGAGTGTCGGGAGCCTCGGTAGTGTTCAGGGTTCGCCACATCCTGCACCAGGATCTATGGATCCACCAGCAGACACACCACCACCAGGTTACATAAGCGAAGACGGTGATAACATGGATCACAACGATAACATGTCACTTTCGCGTCTCTCACCTAGTCCCGTAGACGCTCAACCGGTCATGTACTGCGAACCAGCGTTCTGGTAATGAACTATAAAATAAGTGCATTCGACACTTTGTTCTATGATGATTCATCAACAAACACAGTTTTCGCTGTAGATTTAATTTTTTTAATTATCGAGAATATAGAAATCGGAATTTGTTCACGAATTTCATACGCTCTGAAGAACTTGATTGCATTTTTTTTTTTTTTTTTTTTTTTTTTTTTTAAATATTTTGGCTTCTGAAAATATTCTTTGTTCTTTGCAGGTGTTCCATAAGCTATTACGAACTCAACACAAGAGTCGGAGAAACGTTCCACGCCTCGCAACCAAGCATAACTGTCGATGGCTTCACGGATCCAAGTAACTCCGAGCGTTTCTGTCTCGGTCTTCTATCCAATGTCAATCGAAACACCGTTGTCGAACAGACGAGACGACACATCGGTAAAGGCGTTAGACTCTATTACATCGGTGGGGAAGTATTCGCGGAATGTCTCTCCGATTCTAGCATATTTGTTCAGAGCCCGAATTGCAATCAACGCTATGGTTGGCATCCCGCTACAGTCTGCAAAATACCACCAGGTAAATCCTCACTTCAAACTTTTATTTTAGCATTTTTATTTCAAAGGATGCTGCTGCATCTTCGAATGAATGAAATATCCGGATTTGAGAATTATTATTTATAACTTGGAAGTAATTTGTTTGTTAACATTGAAAAGTGAAGAAAATTTTTTCTGATGACGTCTCGATTTTGTATTCACAGCTTGTAATTTGAAGATCTTCAATAACCAGGAATTTGCAGCGCTGCTATCGCAATCAGTTTCACAAGGTTTCGAAGCGGTTTATCAATTAACCAGAATGTGCACTATACGAATGAGTTTTGTAAAAGGTTGGGGTGCGGAGTATCGTCGTCAGACGGTGACTTCGACACCGTGTTGGATCGAATTGCATTTAAACGGGCCGTTGCAATGGCTCGATCGAGTTTTAACGCAAATGGGTTCACCCCGTTTACCCTGTTCCTCGATGTCTTAAGTCGACTTTTAAAAATAATTAACAACGAGACGGAAAAGCGTCTCCGAATAACGCGAATGATTAATAGAAAACTGAAACACAATCGAAGCTAAAAAGAAAAAGGAAAAACGACAAAAGTAAGGATGAGGAAATGGAGGGATAATCGATAGAATGATCATTGTAAGTTGAGAAGAACCGACACCAAGAACGAGGAAAAAAACGATCTGCTACTGCTGGACGGGACAATTGTTCGTATTTCTCGCATTAAGACGTTCAAAATCCATGTGAATGTCCGTAGTAATATCGATACATGTTGATCTAGATCGCGAAATTTCATGAGAATTTAAGGAATCAGAGGAATAAGAGTGAAACTTAAAATGTAATGTTTAAAAAGACGAGACAAGAGCTGGGTGATAGTGAGAGAAAAGAAGTGTTCAAAATTCGGATAATAGAGGAAAAACGAAAGAAAAATTTTGCCATTACGATGGTACTTTGCTGGTCTCACAACAGTCATGTCGTTAATTGCCAACGAGAAGGCGTTTTAGGGTTAGGAAAGTTTTAGGATGACGCGTGAAACGTGACACATCCAAGGGAAAAGAAAAGGGCTAAATCAATCGTTGTAGAAGACGTTTTTCATTCTCAAAAGTAATCAATTACACGCGGAACGTTTTACGAAACGTTGGTCTAGGCGCTCGATCCGACGGACGAAAAAGTAACCCAAAAATCTTGGGAAATCAGAAACTACGATGTTTTCGATCAATCAACGACGATAAAAAACTAATTAATGTATACGTACACGAACCTATGTATCTGTGTCGATATTTCGGTGAGGCAACCACGATTATCATGACTTATCATACTACGCCAAAAAAGAAAAAAATTGAACAATATCTTAAGCAGTACATAAGATATTTGCTGCCTTGTAACGGAATTAAAATAATTTGAAGAATATTCAACACCTGCGGTCTCGGTCCGAATTTTAATCTAATCGGGATATTGAGATTTAATGAAAATTTGAAAAAATCAGTTTTTTTTTAAATTCTATTCAAACCGTTTCGCAGTAACATTCTGTCATTATGAATCGATATTCGCAATAAATGATAGATATCCGATTTTTTCTTGTTTCAATCAAATCGCGAAATTGACTTTCTTCAAATAAAATTTTTGCCTGGTAACGAAAATGTAAAAATTTCTCAATATTATATACATATTGATGTGTATATATGTTTGTGTACATGTAAGAGTTACAAGAAATGTCGAGTGTTAGTGACGATTGAAAAAAAAAAAAAATTAGCATACATACTCGTTATTGCTTTGATTTTTTAATGAAAAACTGTCGAAAATTATTCGCGATTACGTTTTGAAATGATGATTTTTTTTTTGCAAAAATTGTTTCTCCAGTATTTTTCAACGGTCGTATTCGACTGGTCTGGCACCATTCAGAGTTGAAATGAGAAAATGACGAAAATTCTCTTTTATTTCTAACAGATTGGAATTGTTGTTTATTTTCTTGAACTTTTTGTTGATTTCAACTTCTTCCTGCGAGAAAAGTTGTTTTTTTGTGTGTTTTGTTGTTGATTAATGTATTTAAAATCGCAATTGCGATTCTCTTTTTTTCTTGTTTACCAGAAATTTGAGTTGGACCAAACGAAGATGAATTTCATTAGTTCACGAAACCGTCGAGTGTATTTCAAACCCACGAATGGCTATTGTGAAGGTTTGTCTTCTTTTTCAACAGACGAAAGAATATGAGATGAAATTTGGAGTATGTAAATATTTGTTGAATGCGCCAAAAGTGAGAAAAAAGAGGGGAAACCGAACAAAGGGCGTATCGTAATAAGTTTTTTTCGAAACATTGAAATGAAAAAAGAAAGTTATCGTGTCACTGCACAAATCGGTTTCCTATTTTGCAAGGGCTTCAATGTCTGAGAGTGTGAGAAATCGCGCTGTCAATTACATATTGACGGTGAAAAATCAAATTGGATCGACGGTATTGAATTTATTGATCGAGAATGAGAAAATCGGTTAACTTTGATTTAACGATGAGACCAACGAAAGACAAAAATGAAAAATGTAACAGAAAAGATGAAAAAAACACAAAAATCTGCTTCCTACAAAGGAGAAGATGTGAACAGAATTATCGCTACGTATTAAGGTGTCTTATCTTAACTAATCGCTACTCTTACTAAGATTTAGAGAACGAACGAGAGAAAAAGAGAAAAAAAACCGTAACTTCTCACAAAATGATGAAGATGCTGCGCGAAAACAATTTTTGCGAAGAAGATGAAAAAAAAAAACACAGAATATCTTATATACTAATATCAACGTAAGAAAAAAGCAACTATATAAATATATATTATATATACAAAAAATATTATATATGTTGTCGGTTGTGCGAGGCGTTCGCAACGAGACGCGTTATATTTCGTAATCGATCTAGTAAACCGTCACAGGGCTAAGTTTCGAGAACGATATTTGTGGAAATAACGAGAAAATGCCAACCTATAAAATCTGAATGAGAATATAATTTTCGTACGTCGGACGTGACGCTAGAGATATGTGTTGATAACAAATCGAGAATGATTATCGAGCGCAGACTTTTGAGTTAAGAAAATTGGGCGTAAACATTTAAAAATGTTAGAATCTTTTGATTATTCCCCATGAAAAGAGGTTTGGTACACGAATTGAGTTTTAAACGAGCGTTTTTTTCATTTCATTATTTTAGAATTGAGACTATTTTGGATGAACGAAAATTGAAATAAGTACTAAGAAGCGATATCAAACGTTTTAGTGTACGCCAAGAGAGAAAAAAATATTCTGTAAGTGATAAGTGGGCGAGCAGTTTCAAGAAGAAATTGGAAATTTTAAAACAAAGATGAAAAAAAATATATATATTTTTTTTCATTTTGAAATGTATGTATAAATTATATTCAGATTATTGCAAAATTCTTTACGATTTAAAGAGCTCCTTGACGAAGGGCGGATTTTCACCAATTCGAGACAATTTTTCCTCGTCAGAGATATTTCTATTTTTATTACCAAAATTTTTTATAATTATACTTTCAAATTTTAGCGTTGCTCCAAGTCGACTGTGAAACAGAAAAATATGCAAAATGCGGGGAAATAAATAAGTAAGGAAAAAGAGAAAAAAATTATTAACCGTTAGCGATCGATTATCTTATGAAGAAAACAAATGTAACGAATTGTATTTGGCGAGACACAACTGAGTGTATAATTAGGATGAGAGTGTGTAGAAGATTTTGCGAATAGCTTGTACACGCAGTGTACACCTTTTCGGGTTTTGAATGAACGTATTATCAAATCTTCGTATATTTTCTTTTTTTTTTAAATATTTTTATTATTTTGACGGAATTTGAATTGTATATTCGCGTGTTGTAAGAAAAGGAAACGAGGACTCGGCGAGATACGAAAACGTTGTACTTCAACGTTGCAGATGCTACGTTACGAATATAATTCATACACTGTGTGTGTACACTCATTTCAGCTTGTCACACCGACTAAACGAATAATTGAGAAGAAAAAATGAAATGAAAATAAAATAAACAAAAAAATACTGAAGTAATAAGAGAAGAAGAAAAGAATTAAAAGGGTAATAAAAACACGAACGAAATGTGACGAAGTTGAGAGAGAGAAAGAGAGAGAAAGAGGGAAAGGGAGAGAGGGAGGAAGAAGTGTAATATTTTGCTACTGAACTTAGAGTTTTTAAGTCCATAGGTTTTTATCAATGAAAAGAAAAAAAAACAAAAAAATAAAAAATAAATACAAACGAGAAGAAGAAGAAGTAACCGAAAAATAAATAAGACGAGCGATCCAATATTACATAATACATTTCTACGATATTAAGTTTATATAACTTGTATATTGATATTACAAATTTTTCTTTTTCTACGAAGAATTTTCGTTATCTTTTTTTTTTAGTGATGTGTGGCTCGGCAACCCTCGATTGTCAATCGTTTTAATAAAACGACACGTTTTTTTTTTGTTAACTTTATTTTGGTTTCTTTTTATTTTTAATCGATATGCTTGTAATTTCGTCGAGAGAGGGCACGAGTCGTTAATTGCTCTTTAATCGTTGTTCTATTTTGGGATTCTTCTTGATAATACCATTAATCAGCACGAAATATCAAATAAATACATTGAAAAATAATCACATTAAAAATATCTGGACAAATCTAAATTGAATAATATCTGGTACGAGTAAAAACATTCCATATTGTATGCGTATGCTTCACGCGCTTCCAGTCTCCTCCCAATTATCACGAACAATGATTCATGCGATACACGACTCGTAACGTCAAAATGAGCAAAATTGACTACGATGAGATAAAAGAAAGCTTCAGAACGAACGTTTTTTGTATCGTTTTTTCATGGTGGCCATGAGCGAAGCTTTTTTTTCAAAAATGTGTTTTTTTCCCGGTTGGATTCGAAAAGATTTTTTCGTCTAGCGAATTTAACTTGCAAAGCTTTTGGCGGAATATCCGATCTCAAACAGCCTCGTGAAACCATTTTTTTCATCGAACACAAATATATCTGAAAAATGATTTTTTTTTTTTAATTTTGGCTTTATTAGGTGCAAGCTGGATTGAAATACGAACGAGGAGGAACGATTGTGGAAAATTCGACAAAGTGTTTAATAGTGAAATTAGACGCGCTGGCCACGTTTTTTTTCGACAATTAACTGACGAAGGAGATCGAGGTGTCTATCAATACAATTGTCTTTTGTGGTTTTATGAAAAAAAAAACGAGAAAAATGAAAGAGAGGAAAAATCGTTTGCTACACGGTAATTCGTCATTCGTGTCAACCAATTTGATTTTAGCATCGATAATGTGTATGTCAAAATATTTTATAAGGAAATAGATGTAAGCGAAGAGGCTCGGGGGGGCCTCCTTGCAAATTCTGGGTCTGTTCATTGAGGGAACTGAAAAGTAAAAGGTCCCAATTCGATCTTCGCCACTTGAATCTGTCGTCTTATTTGGGTTTGTTCTTTTTTTTCTCAAATTTTTGTCAAACACGATTGCGAGCGTAAAAATAAAAATCATTTGATAAAAGTGTTGAACCATGGAATTGACGACTCACTTGCGTGTAGACTGCCATTTTAGAGTAGTGAGAAAGAACAGGATGAAACAAGAAAATGAATAAAATGACCAGAGTGTGGATCGTGAAAATGCGGTAGCGATTTAAATAAAAACAAAAACAAACAAATTGCACGCGTTGCTGAAAAATGAAAAGAACATGCTGTGATAGCCACGTAACTGCTTCGACGAAGATATACATTTTTATTTGCAAAAATTTCAATCATTCTTCTATTTTTTTGAGTTGAAACAACCTTGTGAAACGCCACAAACTCTCGACGCTCATCAGTAACAAAAGGATAAATAAAATCGAAGTCTTGTTTTTTGAGGTCCGTTACGAGTAGCCAAAAAAATGATATATATCGACGAGATTCTCTTAAATCATATTGAAAATCAAATACAAAAAAAAATGTAGAATTCAACGTTTTTATAATAAACTAAATCTTTGAAAAATTGTACTTGTTTTTTTTTTTTTTTTTTTTTTTTTTCATTTTAACCAGTTTCAATTTTTTTGCTGGACTCAGTGTTGAAAAATCTTCCTTGTAAATTGGCAAAAGTTTTGTTGAAACTAAATAACTCTAGAAAAATTTACTTCTTTTACAAGTGACTTTGATTTATCTTTGAAACGAATTGCTCAGTGAGCACGATACGCTTCATTTTTCCATTTCTTTTCTCCGTGCATTCAATGTCCCTTCGACGCACATTACGAGATCGAATTTTGTTCGTGCAATGGCAAAAAAAACTTATACAAAGTTTCGTGTCCGGAACATACGTTCGACGGAAAAAATGTGTTTAACACAAAAAATTTTAAAAAATTAAAAAAAAAACGATCCGAACGTGTTCCTCTATCATCGTTGTATAAAGAGCGGCAAAATGGAAAGACTTGGCACCACTTGTTTGTTCGAAGAACGAGGATGAATAGATTAATCTAGGCCAGGCGTGAGAAAGAATAGTCTGAAGAGAGAGAGAGAGAGGAGGAAAAAAGAGTAAAAGAAGCGAAGAACCGAGAAACGATACGATAAGAAATCAATGCGTGTGAGACTGTATCATAGTTATAAATAAATGTATATGTTAAGGAATAACATTTTCGTCATCCTCTACGAATGTCATGAATTATTTCAATCCTTCTAATTGAAAACTTCGAATCCCCCCTTCCCTGCTGCTACATCTACATTGTTTTCGTCTCTGTCGAAATTTTTCGTTGCTCAACATTTTTCTGCAATCCTATAATATTTATTTACAATTGTTTTGGAAAGACTTTGCGATATTTTAAAATTTTAGGCTTCACGGTTGTCACTATCTCATTTCACGTCGTTTCTGAATAAATTTCAACATTTTATCCCTTGGTAGAACTACCCCGGATACGTATCACTCGAGATTGGCGATTTCCCCTCACTTGTGAAGCTGAGCTGGTCGCCATTTGTAGAGGTTTTTAGTTGGACGTGTATTACTACACATTTTTGAGAAAAGATAAAAATTCTTCAATTCTTCAAGGCCAAAAAAACGTCATAAAATTCCTTTTGAAGGGTTCAAACTGATGATTTCACAAAACAAAATTGGCCAGTAGGAATAGGGTGAAATAACAAGACCAGATATTTTCATAAGCGACTGCATGTTGAAGAGAAAAAAAGGCAGTTTACAGCAATACTTTTGAGATGTGATAGAATTACAACACTAAGTATAACACGAGAATATCATAAGAACGTGATCCTAAGTTGTAGTTTATGACCTACAAGACATTTAGTGGGTAGAAATAAACGACGATTGTTCTATTAATTGAATGGTGTCAATTGCGACGAAGTATCGAACGGTTTCTCGGTGATAGGAGAAACGAGTATAAAAAACATGGGCTTTTTGTTCGATTTTAACAAATTCTTTCAAACTGTCATTGCACTGAGAGTTACAGTTTGATGACTTTTCTCGCAATCGATCAGATTTATCTTTCATTCCTCGGAGAATGTTCGTGTGTCAATTGAAATCGTGCAATTATGACATAAGAAAAAATCTAACTATAATTCTAATGTTTGTATCACGATTTTATAACATATTTATCTTTCTAAGGTAACGCTTGCTAACGAAAAACATAAGGATTATTCGACGTGCTGTACCGGTGCTGAATTTGACATTACTGAAGCTCGGATATTGGGATGCGCAATTTGTTTCTCTTACGCGTGAGCGCATTTACCATGGACAGTCAATTTATCGTTTTTATTAAGTTATACACGTAGATATTCTAAAAACGCCATGATATTATTTTGTAACGAAGATAAGATGGTTTTTTTGGCCAAGTATGATTTTTCACAACTGTTGACGAATCTGAATCTTTGTTATTCGTTCATGCTATAAAGTATTTTCGAAGATTCAATCTCGTTTAGTCAATAATTAAATTTATACTCAAAGCATTTTGCCACAATTTATGTATTTTTTGTTTCTAATAGAAAATTCATTTTGTTAAACAAAAATTCACGAATATTTGCCGAAACGATTTCCTACGATTTAACAAATCGTGAAAAATGATACGTGACAAGCAAAGCCAATGACTTTTTGACCTCGCTGATTCATGCCTATAACTTTTCATGCTTTCTTGTTATAATCGTTTAATGTAGTCGACGGAGACGCTTTTGCGGCATTTGGGACAACATTTGCTTGAGCGAAAACATGCTCACGGATAAACCGACTGTCGCCAGAAGCACTGCTGAACGCGTTGTGATCAGATCCGAACTACTTCTGCGGTATAGATGTGTACCGGTGTTCTGAAATCCATAAATCCATTCATCATCTTTCATTGATTGCTTCTATCGATATAATGCAACATAAACCCACTATTATTTGAATTAATCAAATTTAACATTTTTTCAAGCTTTTATTGTTGGTATCGAAAACTAATCACATCGGGTACTGAAATTCCCCAAATTCCTTATAAACTCCAAGCTTTTGAGGATTAATTTTTCAGTTCCAGAAATTAGTGGAAAGTTAAATATTGTTATTTCAAACCACCTGAATTTCGATATCACTGAATTATCATAAATGGCAGAGAAACATTGGCTTTCAATAGAAAAAAAAATAATAAATTTCATTCAAATTTTGGGTTTGTCAGTTTATCAACGAATAGAATCATCGAAGATGATCATTGAAATATGACATTTATTCAACTGAATTAACAACTATGAAATTTAGTTGTCCAAAAAAATGATTCAAAAATTGATTTCTTTAGAGATTATACGGAAAACAAATTTTTCAGGAACAAGTTATTCCGAATAAAATTTTGTCCAAAGGTGGGAAATACTGTACCTGACTCAATGACAGTCTAAGAGCATAGCAGGCAGTGCGAGTAAGATGCATGTCGCCACTGAAGCTTTAATGCTCAGTTCCGTATTCTGCAAAAAGAATAAAAAAATATGAATGTGAAAGTCAAACCGATTGGGGCTGATTTAACATTTGTATGATTCTAATTGGAATATATATTCTAAGTGGAATATATACGAAGCATTTAGGGCATTAAATATTGGAAAATATCATGCAGGAAAAATTTCCAATTATTTTCAAAAACGTGCAAATCTTTTGAAAAAAATATTTGTTTTTTTTGGTTTGATTCCGTTGTCATTCTTCTGAACGTTATTTTTGTTAAATTTTTCTTCAGAGTAGCAAAATTCTCAGACGCCAGGTCGCAAGCGAATTTTATTTTTATTACCACGTGATAATAAGACACGTGACAAAAAAATATTTCGTCTTATCATCCGAGTCGATTGTAAGAGTATATATGAAGGAGGCGCCAGACGCTAAATTTGTTCGTTTTCATGGCACTCTGCCATTCGTCGTATGACGCTGAGTCTCGTGTTGAGTTTTGAGAGTTTTGAGCGTGAATTTCATAAAGCTATAATGCTATGAAATTTTTGCTACTACAATGCTTCGTATGGCTTGAAATTTTTGTTTCATTTTCATAGTAAAAAGAAAGTCATTTAAAGCAGTTGAATTGTGTTGTGATTTAAAAAAGTCAGAGGTTTCAATCGCATCCTCACGCCTGCACAAAGTCGAGCTGACTGAGTGCGATGAACACACTCGATGTAAATAATGTCGTTACGCAATTCTCGTCGCTAATTCTGGCTCCGTGATAATTCACGCTCATGGAACTTCACGTGAACTTCACGGAATTGTTTTGAGATAAAGGAATATAAATATCAATATTTCTGTATGATCAGACCATCAGTAGACGCGATCGGTGATTCAAATAAAAGAAAATGAATAAATCATTCAATGCTTCACAGATATTGAGAAATTCATAACTACAACAATCGAGCTCTCCGTGTACCATGAAGATAACACTTGTCAGTCACTGTCCAACGAGAGGTCAATTAACCTAAAATTATCACGAATTAACTCGAAAGTGTACGAACTTTTGGTTCAACTTGGGTTTTCGTTTATTATCGTAAGTTTAATTCAAATCATGGCCAAATTTTCATCAACTGAATTTTCAGTTTGATATTGAAAGAAAAAATCGATACGACGAGTGCTAAAAACTGTTGGAGTACTCGAAACCCATTCTCGGCACATAAAAAAAAGTTACGGAAGGTGTCATTTATAAAATGCTTATCAATCACTATTGAGACTGATTTTCAATGACATTAATTTTGGAAATGTATTATCTTATGAAACAATGAACACTTGAAACTTTACTATTTTTGAACCCTTGTCAAAGTACTTTCATTTCCAAGTGAATTGTACTTCCGGGACATTAATGATGATTTATTTAATACTTGAACTCGGCAGATAATTATTAATCAGTGGAAATAAAAATTAAAAAAATCATATACAAAAACGCAGGGATAATGAACTATCAAATGTTGTGTTTGGACTTTGCTTTTCAATGAGACTTGATCATTCACAGTTGTTGATGAACTGTGTAACTGAGAGATTCTAAATGAGCAAAAATAACATTTCCATTGAAATTGTCAGGAATTTATCTGTTTCGTTGTTTTCAATAATTTGTTGAAAGAAAATATTATAATTCCCTTATAAGAATACTTTTATTGCCAAATAATTTGACTGGGCTGGTTGATTCGATGTACGTGTAATTGAAATAAACACTTCTATTGAGGACTAATTAAATATAATAAAATATCAAGTTTCATGGAAAATTATAGGAGATTAAGAATGAGAGTGAAAAATTGGTAAAAGAAAGCAACGTTGAGAACATTTGCGAGTAATTTGAACACCCACATTCTCAACAGTGATAAGGAGATGTACGTCAATAATGCTGGCAAAAGTGTGAGATATCTAAATAAAAAATCTTTGTGCGTCATTTACACGATAAATTGCAGCACGTGGATTCAAAATACGCAGTTTGTGTTACCCCCATGTAATACGCGGACTCCGAGTAATTTGATTGCAACATAGAGCGAAAAGTCTTCGCGTAAAATATGGAATATATCGACAATAGAAATTAGTTTACATATCGTTGACAACGATTTCAATGTTTTTTCAAACGTTTTATTGAAAAAACGCAGTAGAAAAACGATAGTTTTGCTACGATTACCGAAAAACCTAACCTACAAATTGGCAGTTTTTCGTGTCAGTATAAATTCACTCCTTGAAATCAAACTATCTGTATGTTTGAAACAGACTGCACATATTTTGAAGGGAAAAACGATAGCACTCATGGTGATTGATACAGAAATGAACATGAGAAAAAATTTTGCAGCGCAAAACTTGAATACTCATGACGATGAATTCGGCAAGAACATTGTTCCACTTCACTCAATGTCCCGGACATTTTTCACAGCAGTATTTACATTTTTAAGCAAAAATCGATTTGTTTTACGTGACATACACACGAGTAGGTGATTTTTTTTCGATTGTGCCGGCATTAAAACGAGAGTTATGTAAACGAAATTTTATTCATAAGAACACCTTTTCACTAACCTTCCTGCATGAAACTTGCCGGACGAAGAGAACTCTATACTAGATGGTTACTCCCTTCAACCAGCTGATTTTTTTCCACCGTTTTACTTACCGTTTCCCCACTCCACTCGAACTCTGTAAAACATAGAAAGAGAAAAGGACGTAGATCGTTCCCGTATGTGTGCGAATAGAACAGTGGAGCGTATGGCTTGTACACTACAGTACCGACGGACTCGATTAGTAAATCCTCATAAAAGTGCATGAAACTTTTTTCACCGACCGCGTTCAAGATTTCCAAACAAGTTTCTTCGTTACCGAAACACGGTTCATTCGAATTTTTTGGCTGTACCAGAGACATCTCTGTTTGTACATGATTTACATAAAAAGCAGTTATCGATCGATGTCATCGGTGAGGAAAAAAAAAGAAACAAGAACATTTTCTCGATGGCTCTCGCTCGATGAATAGAAATAAAATCTGACTCATTTCTCATTACAAAATATTCAAATGAATATTTTGGGATCTCTAATAAATTCTACCAAATGATTCGTTCATTATTTCATGTTTTTTACATCCAGAGTCGGAAGTGTTACGAAAATATAAATGCAAATATATAATGAGCGTCCGAGAAGGTGGAGTGAGTAATCTTCTGATTCGAATCAATGATCATTCGAGTCATGATTCGATGATTCAATTTTCCGCTAAGTGCATATTCAAATTTTAATGAATATCAAACTGGTTTAACCGAAAACAGAGTATGAAAAAATCAGATGATAAGACACGAAAAAATATTTGAGTACGTCGGAAACAGAAGTAAAAAAAATCTTCGAATTCGATTTTCCTATTAATTCAGTAGAAAAAGTCGTAAAGAATGAAAATGGAACGAAAATAAAAAATGGGTAAAGCGTTAAGCATCGTCGGCAAAGTTTTTACTTCCAGCGAATACAATTCGACGATATTTTCGAGTTTTTATGTTTTTTCTAGTACTTCAAACTCTGTCGCATCAAACGTATATTTCACTGCACATATATTTTTTATAACGTAATTTTATGCTGCAACACGGTTGTGTTACAAGGACTGCAAATATTATTTCTCCGGGACAATGAGCAAGAACGTGCGATTCGTAAGCCACAGTAATAGAGAGATCTAAGAATAATAAACGCTTCAATGACGCATCGTTGACTTATCGTTCGCGACTCATTTCCGCGGGAAGCGACAGTATCCTTTCGGTTCGTGTCTCGTTAATACACTTTTTTCAGCAGTGTTTCGCCTCCAGATTTTGGAATCAAGTATATACAATTGTGAGTGATCCCGCGTGAACAAAGGATGAGGCGTTCGTTGATTTTGTTCGTTATTCAAGTGTCGATTCTATCGACCTTCGGGGAGCACAAGGACGAGGAGAGCTTATGTGCGGCGCAGCAGACCTGTACGAAGTGTATACAAACCCCGAAATGCGTTTGGTGCGCGGAGCAGGTAACTTCGAACGCGTTTTTCATTGAAAATATCGATTTTTTCGAAATTTTGAGGTTACGTTTATAACTCTAAACGGCTTTTAGCGCTCTGCGGAAATGGGCGGGCTAGTCAGATGCGTCTCTAGAACGAAATATGAGAAAGAGAGGGACTTGTGGTGTCCGGACAATGCTGTGTACAATCTAACGTCCAAAACAGACGTTCTCAGCAATTTGCCACTTTTGTCCACCTTCACCAAAGATCCCGTTCAAGTTCAGCCTCAGCAAATCGTACTGCATTTGAGGCGAGGTAAAATTCATCGAAAAATTAAACTTTCGCGTTTTCTCACTCACCACATTTTTCGGCTTTCCTCACGACGTCACGAAACGTGTTATTTTTAAGGCGAGGAACATCACGTGACCCTCAAGTACAGTCAGGCCCAGGATTACCCCGTCGATCTCTATTACCTCATGGACTTATCTGCATCGATGCAAACGTACAGAGACCGGTTGTCCGGCCTCGGCTTCCAGCTCGCTGAAGCCATGAGAAAATTGACTTCGAACTTTCGCCTCGGTTTCGGAAGCTTCGTCGATAAAGTTGTACTTCCGATGACAAACACGCAACCGGAAAAGTGAGGATTTCAAATTCAGTTCGATTATTTCGGTCATTTGAATATTTTTTTTTTCACTTCTCCCATCATTTTTCATCGCATATTTTAAGCATGAAATTTTGATAATTTTGAAAAAAAAATGTTTTTTCACTTGCTCGAGTTTCACGAATAATAATCAACTTCGCAGGTTGGAATCGCCCTGCATTTTGGAGCTGACCGGACAGCCGTGCGCGCCTCCTTACGGATTCAAAAACCAGATGCCCTTGACAGAAAACGTGACTCTTTTCAAGGTAACGAAGTTTTCCCGGAGCTATGACATCCGCTCCGGTTGCAAAAGCATTCGTGAGATTTCGTCAGTGAAAAATGAGTGACAAAAATTTGAAAATCATTCGATCGTTTCAACCGACAGACGAGAGTCCAGGAGGCCCCCGTTTCCGGTAATCTCGACGCCCCGGAGGGTGGACTCGACGCGATGATGCAGGCGATGGTCTGCACGGACGAGATTGGCTGGAGACCGAAGGCGCGACATCTTCTCATCTTTTCGACCGATGCGAGTTTCCACATCGCTGGAGATGGAAAGGTCCGAAACATCGAGTTGAACGAATTTCTTGCAGTTTTCATTCAGCCACTCGCTTACGAATGTTTTTATTGATTTTTCCAATTAGCTCGCTGGCATAGTCGAGCCGAACGACGGTCTCTGCCACCTCGACAAAAACGGATTCTATTCGCATTCCCTTCTCCAAGATTATCCTTCGATTTCGCAGGTACGGAACGGGGCTCGAATAAATCCTCGAGTGGAATTTCTCCGTGGAGAAATATCGAGGCGAACCGAACGATTTTTTCCGGAGATTAATCAGTCCAATTTTTATTGTTTTATTCAGATCAATCGAAAAGCTCGCGAACACAACGTCAACATTATTTTCGCTGTGCCCGGCCACAAGAACTCGACTTACCAACTGCTCAGCCGCAGTCTCAGTGGGACCTCCGTTGGTTTACTCGAGCATAATTCTCAAAACGTCGTTTCACTCGTCAGTGGCGAGTATGAGGTAAATTTACCAATTAACCGAAAACTTAAAAGGAAAAAAAGTTAATTTCGAGTTTTTATTTGTTCTAGAAACTCGTCGATTCGGTCGAGCTGACCGACGATGCTCCGAGCTTCGTCGACGTCAGATATTTTTCCAAATGTTTGGACCCGAACGATGAGATGAAAGAAAGGAAAGACTGCGGTGGACTTCGACTTGGTAACGTCGTAGAATTCGATATTGCACTGAAGGCACGTGGCATTTCAAATTCATGCTTTTTTCGCACCTCGATCAAAGATGCACAAAAATATTACGTCGAATCGACGAAATTGTTGTGTTAATTCATCATGAACCAATAACGATATGGAGATCGATTGTTTTTTTTCAGGTGGTTGAATGTCCAAAAGATCCGAAAGATTGGAAGCAGACAATTCACATCAAACCACGAGGCGTTAACGAGAGTTTGACCGTCAATTTGGAGCTCCTGTGCGAGTGTCCTTGCGCTATACCAGAACACAAGGTAAAATGGTTTCCTTCGTTATTCGTCAATTTTTCAGTTCAGTACATTTATTGTCATAAAAATATTTTTATTTTAAATGAGATTCTATGGGAGTTTGAGATTTTTTGTTCAATCGAAAATTTTACAGGAATTTTCGTTCATACTTTGAATGGCTCTGCTGTTTTTTCGTTCGTTGTATTCGGTGTTAATTTTTCGTAATATTTTTCCATTTCGTTACTTACCAAATGGTTGATCTGATCAAAGTTTTTCATCAACTGTGTACAAATGAAATTGATAAATTTGTATATTTAAAAAAATAAAAATGAAACGAATAATTTCATTTTTCGTTGAATATCAATAATTTTTCATAAGTTTTGCTGTAAAACAGTTGAGCGTGGATCACGAAACATTAATCTCCCTTATTTATTTGCAGGACTACGCAATAAATGCGGCTCAGTGCGAAAAAAGTGGAGATCTCGTTTGCGGCGTTTGCGCCTGTTCAGGGGGTTTTTATGGGAAACGTTGCGAGTGCAAGGGCAACGAGGCTGGTGACAAGAAGAACATGGACGACTGCAAACCAGCGAATGAGACTTTGATCTGCAGTGGCCATGGTGTTTGCAAATGCGGAGTCTGCGATTGTTTCGAAAGACCAAATCCTCAGGAAGTTTTTTTCGGAAAGTACTGTCAGTGCGATAACTTTTCGTGCAAAAGATCTGGCGGCCTTGTAAGTAAAGGAAAATCGAATGCTCACGAGATTTTGGAACTCGAGGGTCCGAGAAAAATTTCTCAGGCGGAGCTGGCATTTCTTGATCCGAAAAAATCAAAATTCCGATTGAAAAGCTTCGACTTGACTCTTCTCAGGTTTGCGGTGGCCGCGGCAAATGCGAATGCGGTACCTGCAATTGTCTGCCAGGATGGGGTGGCGAAACCTGCGACTGTAAAGAAACCAACAGCACTTGTACACCACCCGGTGACAAGAGCGAAATTTGTAGTGGCCGGGGCGACTGCATTTGCGGAAGTTGTCATTGCAGAGAAAAAAATGGGATTCGGTATTCCGGACAGTATTGCGAAGAGTGTCCCGTGCGTTCAAATTTATCCACGAACAAGGCCCAAAATTTTCATTACAGTTTGAAAGTGCTTCAAAATTTCGATGTGAAAATTCAAGAGTTTCTCTCTCGTTTTCTCGGATTCAAACTATCAAATGTTGATGATTCTTTCTATTGTCAAATGAGCACAAAAAATATGCGAAATTTAAATAAATTATTAAAACCGCAAAAGTTGAATTACTACGAAATTACAGTTTTTGTGTATTCGTAGTGCCTCTAAAGTTGTTCGAAATTCAATTCAAACTGAGCTTTCAATCGTAATCATTGTAATCGTCGTTGCAATAAGCCCCATTAATTTTTCTATTGTTTTTTTTCATGGATTACAAATGTTTATAGACGTGTCCTGGTCAACGTTGCGAGGAGTTGAAAGATTGCGTGGAATGTGTCGTCCACAATGCCGGGCCTTTGGTCAAGTCCGGATGCGCCATGTGTTACCACCAAATCGACGTTGTAAGTTGCAGAATCGTCGGATTTTATTGGCGGTTGAATTTTTCTTTGACGTCATATTCACGTGTCATTCCGATGCAAAGTCTATTAAAAAATCATTAAATCAGTTCCTTTCGAACAATTGAAAATTCCGTCTCGAAAAAAGTGTCGTTATTTTTTATCTCAAAGTTTTGACGTTCGGTTTTCAGGTGGAAAAAGTGGAGGAAGATCCTGAGAAGGACGCGACGACAGGTGCGAGAATTTGTCGAGTTCCGGGGGCCGAGGACTGCAGTTTCGTCTTCAAATACGAACTGTACAGGAGCGGGTCCGGCGGCGACATTAAAATTTATCAGATTTACGCCCAAAAGGAAAGGGATTGTCCGACGCCGGTCAACGTTTTGGGTAAAGCCTCGAAAAATCAATAAATCTCGAGCAGCGAATCGAAAATTGCATCGAACCGCTCATTTTTCTCACTACTTTTTTCCCAAGGCGTCGCTCTCGGAGTCGTCATAAGTACAGTGATTCTCGGATTCCTTGTTCTACTGATTTGGAAGATTGTATTGATGGTGCATGACAAAAGGGAGTACGCGAAGTTCGAGAAGGAAAGAGCAATGGCCAAGTGGGACAGGGTGAGATCCGTTGAACGTTCATTCGTTTTGTCCCATCAATTGAATTCGTCATCGTTCATGTCTTTCGACTCGTTTTCTTCACAGGGCGAGAATCCGCTGTACAAGCAGGCAACATCGACGTTTACGAATCCAACATTCGCCGAGAGCACGAAGATATAAATTTATAATTTAAGTTTCGTACGGTTCGAGAAATTCGATTCGGACTTTCTCGTTCAGCAATAATTCGAGGAGATTATTGATCTCAAAAGACTTAAGAGTAAGATTTAAATTTCTAATCACGTTAACACAACAATCGTTGAGTGCCATTTTTGTACTGAAAATAAATGGAAGCTCGGACCAAGGAGGAACCATTCCAATGTAATTTTTTGGCTGCTTCAGTCGGATTTGAAAACCCAAGAAAAAAACAAAAATTTAAATACTTCAAAAGTTTGAAATCATTTCTAATAGTTGAAATATTGGAAATTATTGCAACGAACGGAAAATTTATTTTCCAATCGAGCAATTTCGATGCTGTCAAATTTTGTTTTTTATCTTCCGTTGTTCGTATCGATTTATTATGAGAGCGAGACTGAAAGTGGCGAACGCTGCGAAGTTCCAGTAACTAGCGACGTGGCAGCGTCTCGAACTAAAGAGACGGTAGCGCCATGTTGCTTAATTGCCACATAATGAGTCGACCAATCATCGCCTGAGATCTCGAGCCACCCTTTCTCGAGTAAGGCAGGATAGAAAAGGATAAAAATGAAGAAAAAGAAAACTGGAGGCTGCTTTCCCTCTCTCTGGGGACTCATTCTCGCTCTGTACAACACCGTGCACGCCGACCAACGAAGCTTGTCTGATATTTATTTCAGAGCGCATTTACTAAATCGTTCGGGCAGCCAACCGGCGCCGCGACGATGCATGGAATGCCTCCTTTAGCTTCGATTACTTTGTATGTAATTATACACACACGTAGAGAGGTGTACAGACATAGAAATTCGAGTGGAGAAATTTTACTGTCAGTAATGCAATTACCTCCGCGTGCGCAGTTCTGCGTAAAAATTGTACGACAAAACTGGATTCCCTACAAACCTGTTATCTCGAAACGAGCCTCCGTGACTAAATTCCGAATCTTCGTTTTCTTTATTTGAGAACAATTGAACAGGATTGAGATGTAAATAAATTCCGATTTATTCGAATGCGTTATTTTCACGATGACGGAGATTCAACTCAAGCTCGCTTTTGCTTCGTTTAATTTTTAATTGAACTGTCAAAATAGAGAAGTGTCAATGGAAATTTGTGGTACTGCATTGAAAGAATGAAAAAAATCAACAGGCTGCTGCGACGAATCGAGAAGTTTGCAAACTGATCGAATACTTTGCACAGTATTCATGGAATTTTTTCGAATTGGACCAATAAAAAATGATTCGACCTTCGGGGTGTCAATGTCCCGAGAGAATATATGACGCCAGAACTTACGGTGACGTTGATTATCTCGTTTCTTCCGGTATTTCTTTGCGTGTATGTTTCGTACCCGAACGACGATTGTTTCGAGCAGGGCGAACTATAGTCGCGTATTGCCTCGAAGCTGAAAACGTTCCAAGATTTTACTTTATCGTTTCTCCATGCTCGGAAGAGGCAGCTCGTAAGGTGCTCGTAAATTCGTCACCACTTGCTGGTCTCCCCGCGTGGCTTCTCGCTCCTCGTACAATACTCCCGTGAATTCGCTCTTTCCTCTCTTTTCATTCCTCCCTTTCCCTATCTCGCTCTTGCAATGTCAGTGAATATAATTCTTCGTCGATGAACCGATATTTCTGATTGGTTGAAAAAATCTCGGCCTCGAGCCATTTTCATATGGGAAATAAAGCGTGTAAATTATAACTGAATATATAAACGTGTGTATAAACATATATTCACATTTGATTTCTGTGTACACATCTGCGTACGTAGGAAAAGAGAGATGGTAAGGGAGCTCAACGAACCGGAGAATATAAATTCGATTCGAGAGGAAATTTGACGCGATTCCGGAGCAAATGATAAATTTATATCCTTTCCTTTACAAACGAGCTTTCGATCGTTCCCCGCGCGTTACCATATACGCGATAACGATCTTCACTCATCCAATTATATTAGAGTTATAAATTTGCAAAGATCACCTATCAACTTCCATATAACAGAGTCTCGATGCACCATGCACCGTACCAACACCGTACGAACGAGAAAATAATCCACTTTGCTACCTATTGGGAACTCAAGAGCGGAGCCATGACATCTGGTGGTGAAATTCGGCATCAACGGACTAAACTATTGGGAATTGGGAATTCGAGAGCGGTGCCATGACATCTGGTGGTGAAATTCGGCATCAACCACGACTGATATTAGCACTCGAGTTCGCAAACTTCCTAATAATCGTGAATACCTCGAACTCGAATCAAACGATCGAAGTATGTTTTGTTTCTTATTTTCAATGATTGTTGTGATTCACGCGACATTCGACACAGCATTCGTGAAAGTTGTTACGAAAAAGTGCATCTTTGAGTTTCTTCTCGAGGCGCCATGAGAATTCGGTTCCAGGTTCCAGTGTCGAGAGATCTCTCGCTCAATTCTTGATTTTAACGCCCGGCGCGAACGATCTTGCGTAGATGAAAAGGAAATAAGAAGAAGAGTGGAGGATAGAGAGACAAGTCTTTGAAAGAGAATTCTTTGAGGAGCCTCGGGGATAACGAAACAGCTTATGTATGTATATATACAGATATAAAACGTGTATATAGTGAGTGTCTATACGAGAAAGAGTGAACTGAAGCCGGGCGCGCCGGCGCTCCGCACTAAATCATCACCGCACGTCCGTTTCTTTACATTGCCCAGATTTTATTGATTATTTTACGGCGAGGAACATTGTAAATCTCTTCATCCCGGGTCGTGGGCCTCCGGCCTTCTCTATACTTTCCTTTCTATCACTTTATCCATTCTCTCTTTCCCACTCGCGCGCCCGCGCCTTCGCTCAGCTCGTGTGTGCATTAAAAGAAACGAAAGATAAATAATAAAAGAGTCTTCTTCTCTCGCTTTCGTCTCGTAGCCATAGCGCGCGAGTCCATAGATGTCCAATTATAAACGAAAACTCGTGGAACATTGTTACGGATATTTGGTCGAGAGTCTCGACTTTCTTCGGCTCGCGCGATATTTCCTCATAATATATAACTGTCTATTATCCCCTATCGCTATTCCCGATGTTGCAGACCACTTTTTTTCGGATCGATCGACTTTGATGCTCGGTAATGATGAATTATGCTCATTTTAAGGGCTTTAATCAAGCGTCCTTCCTCCTTCGCGTACATTTCCTTAACGAACTTCGCCAGTCTTCAATTTTTAACGCTTTTATAAACAGTTTTTTCAGACCTATAATTAGCCATCGAAGTTCGTGCGTGCTCATGGTAATTTTTCCATTAAATTGCTCTCTTCGCCTGAGTTCCTTCAAATCTTCAGACTGCTATAAACAAATTTGACTTTTCCAGGTTTTGGCTCAAAAGCTATTTGCACTTACGTCGATAGAATTTCTCTTCACGGATCTTCCAAGTGGCCACAAAAATGGATTTTGTTCGACGCACTTAGGGTTTTCCTCTGTCTACCCGGAGTAAGAGGCATCGCATCAATTTACTGGTCCAACGCCGTTATCGTGATTGTGTTCAATCAGAAAAACACTGGGCACGTAGAAGAAAAAGGAAGTTTGCCTACGAGGGATCATCGATGTGAGCCGGGAGAGTGCCAATCGCTGTAGCATTTTTATAACGTACCTGTTGTGACGATGTGGCTAGATCGAGGTACGTATACATGTATATTAATAAATAAATACACGTGTGTATACAGATATATGGGGCTATAGGAGCTGCTATTGGTCTGCGCGCCCCTCGGCTCGTTAGCGCGCGTCCGTAAATCAAACCACAGGGGTGCCAACCGCTAATATACCCGAGATCCTTTTTCTCTTTCTCTCTCACCATAGGTTTTGTCTCTCGGAGCGATTCACGCGGTCCCCGCACTGCTCGCTCGGGAGAGCCGAGTCCCCCGCGTGAGCGAACCACCGGACGCTGCGCACGGTAAACGCTCGGAATATCTCATCCGATAATGAGTTCGTTAAATGGATTAATATTGTATAGTACCGCCGGGTTCTCTTTCATCATGAGTCTCATCGGCTGTGGAACTCCGTCACGAGTGAAAGAGAGACGAGCCTTGGCTTGATGCTGGTACCAAAATGGCGGCCGATCGCCTCGTCTTCGGAGTGAGACAATCGGTGAGGTTTTCCACTTTATTTTTCACGAAAAATCAGCGAATCGAGGCTTTTTCGATTCGCGAGGTGATGGAACGTTTTCGATGATCCTCAATTGAGTTTTATGGAGCGACGATATTTAGCGGTGGGATGTTGAAATTGAAAATAGTTTTTGAAAAGTTTTGAAAAGCAACGTTCGATCGAATGAATAAGCATCGATAACTCGTAATGGGCTTGGTAACCAAAAATTTTGTTTGCTGTCACTTTCGAGGGCTACCACTCGAATAGCGTTTCGGTTTTATAATTAATGGAGCCGGTAATGAGCTGATTATTATTAATAATATTTAGCCGAGGTTAAGCCCGGGGTCGTACCTGCTGCGAGAGAGCTCCGTACCACCGAGGGCCGCATCTATGTATTCGTTAATTGAATATGCCAATCATTGTAATGAGCCTCAGCTCCGGATACACTCTCCACAGCTCCTCGAAGAATCCTCCGGCTTTCATCCTCCGCTGCTCCGGGGTCAGGCTTACTCTTGGAACAGTGCAATTTTATTTACAGCAATGTTGAACATGAAAAATGTGTCCTTTGCCAGATTTCACGCTCCAGTTACGAGTTTTCGTTCCTCGTTCGTCAAAAAATGGTCAATTTCAGTGTCTCAGGATCTTTTTAGTCCTCGTCGACCGTATTTCTCCTCAGACCACGTGAGCTGGCAACTCTTTGATTTTGTTATTTTTGGCAGTGTATATATTTTAAGAAATTGTAGATTTCGGAAACATGGAGCACAAAAACGATTGAAAAATTTCTAATATTCGAATAAAAGAAAGCGAAATGAGAGCGAAGAATTCCGGTCGTCTTGACCTGGCGCCACCGGGTAATAAAAATCTGAAAAGAAATACCTGATGAGCGGTGAGGCAGAACTTGGTCGCGGAGAAGCATGGGGAGTTTGAGCCGAGCAACGACCAAGATCGATGGTTTTACTTATTGTCGAGTAGAGCCGAGTCATATATAAGTGGCGTTGATAAGGAGGAGGCTGGACAAATGTTCACTCTCCTGGCGAGCGATAAGAGAGAAAAGGGAAGATGAAGCTGATTTTTTTCCACTTTCTCGCACGTGCCCGCTCGTTCTAATCTCTCGTGCGGCTCCTCCGTTTTTCCTAATATTCGGCCGTCGGCCTGTCCGCATTCCTAGCGAGCCTCGAGCTTGACTCATTCTCTTATTTTCGTTTACTTTATTCAAAATTATAAAAAATCCGTTGGGCGAAACGCTGGAAGAAAAATTTGTAGTTATAATTGTGCGCGAGACGAGTGGCGAAGGATATGAAAATTGAAATCGAACAACAAACATCGCGGGCAATGGAAAAGCAAAAAAGCATCATACTCGAAGAGGCATTGAAAAATTGTTCCGAAAGAAAAAATTCGAAAAATCCTGTCAATTATTCATCGGTGCCTGGCTCCAGTGATGAAAACGTGGAAAAAAATCTCCGCAACGAGACTAAGCTGCAAAGACACAAACACCAAACTTTCTCGACGTTGATTTTTCTCAGAATCCATTTGCTCCTCCATTTTCTTCCAAATCAAAAACTCTCCCCCGTCGCAATTTGTCGGTAGTAATCGGTACACGAGTATCGACGACCGCCATTGAGATTCCTATCGAGGAACCTGCATATATTCGCGTATGGGCGAAAAACATGCCGAGGGGAGAGAACCCTTGTCGATGTATGATGGAGCTCGGACCTGTGAAGATTTGGCAGGCTTTTGAGATAAATGTATATCTATGTTCATAGAGCCTCACAAGTATTTGGTAGAAGGGAGAAATATCCTCAGATTTCTCAAACCAACGTTCTTCGCTTGCGCCCTTTTGCCTCGGAGCACATAATATTTATATAACGCGCGAGGTCGAAAGCCTTTCGCGTGTGTACGGTACTCACACACCTCAGGATTCTTCTCACTCTCCTCTTTCAACCCTTTTCCACTCAGTGTTGTCCCTCTCTATTGCATTTCGATCTCTCTCTGCCTCCGTTTTGCGCCCCACGCCCTCCTCGGCCTCGCTCTCTCCTTCTTTCTCATCAGCCATCTACGAAGGCTCTAAAAACGCTGTTTTCTTTCTCTCGAATTTGCCGATGTATGCCTCTTCGTGAAAACTCGTTTCTTTCGACGCCCGATGCAATCTCGCGTGCAGGAATTAATAGATTAGCGAAGGGCACGTCTCCTCTTAATTCCATCCCATTACGGCGAGGCCCGCGCGCACTTTTCGCTCGGGTTTTCTGGCCCAAGAAAGAAAGGCAGAAAGGGAGAAAGAGCCCGAGAAAAATAAAAGTTTCTCCCTCGACGAGGGACGGCCGAAGCGGACCCAGCCGATTACGCCAGATAGCCCAAATCACCGGTGGACCTCGGAATTAGAGTGAATTGCACCTACACCCTTCCAGACGGTATACGTACGCTGGGCAGCATCCTTAAAGCGTCGATGTATGCCGAGGTTAACTGGGAGAACGTATAAGAAAACGTTTCTTCGAAACATTCTATCGAAAAGAAAACGAGATCGATTCTCTTGCTGCTTTTTATTCGAGAGAGAGAGAGAGAGAGAGAGAGAGCTCTCGGAACATGGACCAATTGACAGGATATCAAGAATCATGGAAATTCTGAGCTGGAAGAACCGTAGCTGAAAAAGTACTCGTGACAGTTGATGAAGAATGAAATGAATCGTTGACTTCTGCAGTGTCGAATAAATCAATCAATTGCATTAACGAATGAGTTTATTCGACTGATCAATTAATGCCGAGAATACAAAGACCCAACGTGAACACATACTCCCAGAATGGGCTGAAGTATTTTCATTTATACGAGTTATAAGGAATTACACAAGTTCCAAATATGCAATGGGTTACTCTCGAATGAATTTCGATGAATCGCCAATTTGTGCGCCCCGCGGAGCAGTATTCGCTCGAATAAAGGTGATTCCGGTGAAATGAGCGTCTCGTAAGGCCCGCGAAAGACAACAGTATTGTAGAGAGAAGCGAGAGGCTCGAATGCAAAAAGAGAATAAAAGTTGAGGCGAGTTATAGCGTGTGCTGTTTTTGGATGTTGCTCTGCCTCGTCGTATTGGGCGTTCACAAGAGTGAAGAGCAACCACGAGGAGAGACTTTCAAACGTTTCTTCCACAGGTTCGCTCCTTTTTAAAGGGTGTTGGTTCCCCTGCTCACGTGTGCATGGCTTTACTTATGTACGGAGCGAAAGTGAGCCTGAATGAAAAACGGTCGAATTCGCCACGGGGCAGAGGCGGGAGTCACGAATGGGCCAATAACTTTGCGAGCTTATGTTTGTGGATAAAAAGACAGGGGGGTACTTTGCATTACGGGGCCCCTGGACCGCATTATGCCGCGTCGATCCGAGCATTGTATTTTCGGGACTGGCAACCCTCAACTGCGATTTCCTCGAATATGTTCACTTGCGTGTTGCCGCTCAATCGCCCCGCCGAGAAAAATGCTATTTTATATGATGAGAAAACTCATTCATTTTGCCAGAACGTCAAGCCGGTAAAACTGTCAATTCCAATGAATTGGGGTCTGCCAAGTTCAATGAGCAGTTTCGCAAATAAAAGTATGGAAACGGTCGTTCGATCGATTGGAAATTCTCGTTTGATACCGGCAACGTTTTTATTTCGGTCGAATGGAATAATTCAACGTTTCAACTAAACTCAATGTTTCGCTTGTCTAATTAAGCGACTCGGAGACTCAGCAAATGATTTGCTAATCGATTATTGTCAATATTTTCAACGAAGTTATGATCGGTTTCAGGTTTTTTTCCAACGGTGACACAATTTCGAGTTGTGAAGCGCGTCTCGGAATTCTCGCAGCTGCGCAGGACGAGCCTCCGCGATCCACAATCACGAAGACTCCAAATCGGACTCTCGAGACTCACCGCTGCACACGGACGCCTCCACGTCCACGCATACTCTGCGGACCGAACGTCTGTCCAGGTCGCGATCTTCTCTGGCGACTGATGTAAGACTGTCGTTCCCATTGCAACGCGACAGGCAGCACGCCCCTGCATATTCAGCGTAAGTTACGTGGACCACAGAACGGGCCACGCATAACGAACTTTCGTAGGTGATTCTTTCGGTTGGCCTGCTGGGAAACCCTGCGGTTCGTAAACGTGAAATTTCTCAGTGAAACCTTCCTTCGACCGTAATATCCGATATTGTTATATCCCAAGTGAAAAATACCTATAAGCATATTTCTAAAGCTGGACACATTTGCGAACGAGCCGAATATTTAAAACGGTGCTCCAGCCGCTACGAGCGCTCAATTATTGTCCACACTGGATGCGCGCAATACTCTTGAAAAAATCACTTTTTTCTTTCCCTCGATCAATGAGACTCCGGCACGTACAGTGCTTAGGCTTTTGTCGAAAAAAACGATACGTATGGAAAAACTATTCACTGGGCGTTGCATACTTGAAATTATATTTTTATATTTGAATATATCCTTCAATATACGAAAAAATTTAGAAAAGGTATATAAATTTCCATGTTAGATGATCTAATATATTTTTTAATATAATTTTTATTATCTTTATTAATATACGATTCACATACGTAAAAATACGTATAAAATTTTTTCGACGTATGAGTGCTCTAACCAAGATCCTCTAACCCATTTTACGAGTGCAAATAATTCTTTTTAACTAGTATAAAAATACTAATTGATGTTGAATTACTTTAAATTTTGAAAGTTATGCATTTCGAATAATCCAGAAATTTACAAATTTACTTAAATAATACGGAAGTTTAATGGCTAATCGTTGAATTTGTCACGTCTCTTCGAAAAGCTCAAATTTGTTTGTTAGCTTTAAATATTCTTTCTTTTTTCTCTATGAGAGTGCGGTAGAGCGCACGCTGTCTTTCGATTTATGACGCGAATAAAGACGGTTATTTTTTGATATTGTTCCATATAAAATTTGATACATTAACATAATATATTGTTGTTTTATATTTTAAAAGTATTACGAAACATACAAAATTTCGGAGTTTTTTATTTTATCCAGTATATAGTTTTTCCATACGATTACCTCGTGCGCATAAAAAAATGGCTTTGCCTCAGTTGCCCCGTGGGCAGTTCAAACCACTTTCGATTATTATTTTTGCCTTCTTTTGTTAATATTTATGACTTGATTCTCCGAAGACTGGCCGAGACTCATTCCCAAGGACAATTATTATTCCATCGAGAGAAGATCGTTACGCGAAAGTAAGCAACGACATGAAAGTCGTCGAGATTCGTCAGTATCTGAGCGCTTTTCGATTCTCTGAAATATTGACAAAGAAAGGAGCGACTGGAACAACAGAAAGTGGGTTTTTAGCCCCTCCCGTTTCGCGAGGGGATGGAGTCAGGATTTCTGCGTCTCTCGGACAATTTCGAACGAGAATTTCTCCGCTTCGTGCCTGTTTCATCGCGCATAGTCTTTCGACTAAATGACAGTTTTTCTAATCCAAGAAAATTCGGATTACTCGAATACGTTAGAAAATTGAGAGTGATTGGGGAGTGTTTGGTCGCGCGGGGAATATACGACGCAAGAGAGTGTCTCGTGTGCGTATAGAGCGACGGGGTCGTGAGCTCCCGTGGCGCACACCGGGCTTCGACACCCACACGCCGTGTCGCCTCAGGAAAGACATAAATTAAAAGCACATCTCGCGAGGAGACTGCGCGCGGAGGCCCCGTCCGGACGATATTATTGTCGAGGACGTTTTTCGCCGTTTTATGCGCGTATTGGTTCTGCGTACACGCAAATATATATTCAAGTAGCAATATCTGCCCGGAGATCCTGACACATCGAAGACACTCGTCTCCAGCCTCGTCCCTCTCGTGACGCGTTGACCTTCCTCGCTCGAGAAAAAAATAATAAAATAAAGTGCGAGGTTGGAGCTGCTGAGAAACGATCGGCTGAGGCGAAAAAGTGCTGCGCGCAAGAAGCAACAAAGTACGCGAGCTCGGGTGGCGTTGCAGTTCATTTGAGGGCAGACACCTACCCCCCGCCTGAGAAACTTTGGAACATTTTGTTTCTGGGAACGATGAAAAATAATGACGAGAGCGTGGAAAAATGTTTCGAGGAAAACGCGGCGTATGGAAGCAACGAAAAATGAGCAAGAGCGAGTCAGTGAAATCAGATTTCGCTGCTTTTTTCCCTCCGACTTGCCGTGCATGTCCCTCATTTTTCGATTTACACTCTGCTGACTCATTAGCACAACGGTCCCGTAAAAAAAAGGTTTTTTCTTGGCGTTTAGCCTCCGCCGTTCACCTGCGTGAATCCAGAAGCTCGCGTGAACACGAGAAATTGAATGACCCTTTGAAATCGGCCGAAGGTATTTATTCGACAAAGTGCGTGGAAGATGGAAACGAAACGGAGTATGAAATACGTGAAAACGATCCGAAGACACGCATGTGTGCACTACTTGCCTACGGAACAAAAATTCAAGCGAATTTCTTTCAACGTCGCTCCGAGCGCTCGCCGTTTTATTTTTATCGAATTTTAATACGCTCCCAAGCTTCGATAAGATCAGCGTCTTCGCGATTTGTAAATCAAATCGAAAAACTCACTTTTCCTTCATTTCTTTTCAATCCATTTAAACGCAGCTCGTTTTATTCTCGTACGATAATCGGCCATCGAAATTTCAACTACTCCGGGTGCTGCGCCTAACACGAAACTCCTCACGAATATAATTACCAGAACTCCATAACGTTGGCGCACCGATGGGAAGCAAATATTGTACTAATGTCTGCCACGATTTCACAGTCGATTTAGCGGAGGGTTCATTCTCGCCGATACGCACGTATGCGCTCGTAAGAGTACGTTGGAGAAGTGATCAATTTTATTCTTTCTCTGAGCGCTCCGTTCCCGCATTTTTTAAACGAAATTACTAAATTGTGAGTCCAACATTTTATTTAATTATTTTGTAAAATACAATTTTTTCTCGACTCCAAATCCATTTTCCGAAATTTACAATGTTTTTGGACGTTTCAACGTTTTATCTGGCGGGCCGCCGCATTTTCTAGGTTCATTTTAAAAAATTATATTCTTCGCTGGACTTGTTAAATGTTTCCGAACATAAATATCGTTACGATTCTTATTTCAGGACAAACAATTTGGCGTTCCGAGCACTGATTATCGTTGGCGAGCCTTTCCTCAGTTTCGAGACATTCGGAAGTTGTTTAAAGGGAACATTATTACTCTACAGGATAATCAAAAAGAATGTATTCGGAAAAAAGGACCTTCCGCGTCGACCTGAGAAGGTAAGAGCCGGGAGGGCGTTCACCACCTGTCGCAGAGCCCGAAACGAAGACGCTTTTTAATCGACAGAGTACACGTGTACATGCGTCTACATCTGTGAGGTAGAAAATGGCCCTTATGAGAGGGTTATTAGCAGAGAGTAACATAATATGCCCCGAAATAATTGTCGATTATAATAATTATAATAATACGAGGATGTAACGAGTTTAATCAGTCTAAATGTATACGAAGACTTTATGCTCGAGCGACCACACAGCAGTCGAGCTATAAAATAATTGAGGATCGTACAATTAAGGCGAATGAAAAAAAAAGATAAAATGAAATATGGGATCGAAGAATTGGTGGGAATCGAATTTTCGATGTTTCATGTGAAATGATCGATTAAACGAACGATCCTTTGCCACAAGTTTCTCCTTTGAGCGAACGTTAATAAAAAAGTGAGCGAAGAAAGTCTCCTTCGAGGATACTCCTCGTGATAATTTCTTGCATTTTTCTGCACTTTGACCCTCGAAAATGTGATAAAATTGGGCACCTCTCGAGAACACACATTTCGTGTCGTTCTTCCGTAAAATGAGCCTCGTGAAGTGTACAATATTGTTTTGAAGAGGTGGCCGAGACACATCGATTATTTACGATCGGTGGCTCGACGCGTTTGCACGTTAAAATATTTATGCGTCTCTGCCACTGTGGAGCAAAATGCACGCGCGCTTATACTCGCGGAGGATACTTCGCTTTGTGCACACGTTGGAGACGAAAAACGAATATAAAAATCTTTTGTCGAGTGCATTGAAGAGCGACGTATGGTCGCTGCAGCGACGAGGACGAGTGCGTGTCGAGTGCAGCCGCAATTTGCAAGTCTCATTTTCGCGAATCGCGAATTTGGGGGTCTCGAAAGCAACGGAAAATTCGCAAGTTATGGCCCATTTCGGAAAAATTTATCTTCCGTTGCATCGTTTTGAAAAAAGGGCGATTGAACTTTCCCACCAGGAATCGAATCTTCTTTTTTTTTCACTCCATCACATTCGAGTAGCCGAAAAGTCATCAAACATTCTCGTCGAAGCCCGAATACCTGGGAGTAGAAACAGCCCGTGGCTGTGGAACGCGTTCTCTGAAGAAATCTCAGAAAAATTCCGAGCTCCGAATAACTCGATAGTCCGAATCCGCGAACGTTGCAGTTGCACGGTACGTTAAACGCATTTTTTTCCCGGTATCGGAGCTCCGTCAATCCTTCGTCCATCGCACACTTTGGGATCGAGCATCGAGAAATGGAAATATGTAAATGAAAAAGAGGCCGCAACGGTGAAGATTTCGGGGGTGATAAATTTACGACTCGCGCGTTTATGATCTCTGGCTGAAATCGAGAAAAAGGAAAAAGTTTATTTAGCGCATTAATGCCGAATAACAATTTGATATGAACGAGAAATTTATGCTTTTACATACATAACGCGAATAAAACTTGTCGAGATATATTATTGCAGCGTTTCAATAAACTCTCCGAATAACATATATCGATTAGCATTGTGTACTCGTTATAACGTTGTATATGAATATAGTTAAACTTAGCGAGTTATTAAATAAATATGTATACTCGAAGGATTTGCATATATCGAGGCGTGGCGTAAAAATTCTCTATAACTGTACCCAATAAATTTCGTTCTCATTGATTGGCCTGTCGACATAAAAATACAGCGTCCGGTTGCCTCTTGCCGAGCGTGTATTTGTGCGGAGGAAACGAAACCACAAGCGCCATCGAGTATTAGCATGATTTTCATAGGCTTCTTTGCCAGAGCTCTGACAGGGGGTCCAAAAATAAAGTCGAAGTTTAGTAGGCTTTTTCAACTTTTGCCAGCATATTCCCCGACGCGAAACGCTGATCGTTCCAGTCACAACGTCTCGTAGATTTTACTTTGAGCGTGTGTGTCTGTGTGTTTTCTCTCTCATTTTGACTCGTATAATGCTATTAGTGAAGTTAATTTGTGAAGATTTTATTAATGCACGAGTGTGCTTTGTCGATTCTCTTGAGAGAAATAACGTCGGCATGAATTTTGAAGAATATTGAAAAATATTTCGAGCGAAAGAGACGTTAACGCCGTTCCTCCCCTTCCGTTTCTCATTGTCAATAGATTTTCGAAAATCTGTCACGATCCATCAAGCCAATTATCGCGAATGCGATGAAATACGTATGTCTATAAATATCGATGAGGATTCGCGTCGGTTTCGTAGATCGGTGTCCAATCGTTGTCGAAATCGCAATAAATTCTTGGCGAGTACAAAAATATCTTCCGTTGCAAGGTACTTTGATTAAATTGTCCACAAAAATGTCCTCCCACCTCACCGGAGTGCACGATGATCACCCAAAATGATGCTTTTATACATTGAACCTCGTTTATTCGAAGCAAAAGTCATCGTGAACTCTCGTTTATCTTCACGCGGAATGAACGCTTCGTATAATTGGCTGGTTGAAAATGTTTCTGAAGAAAGGAGAGCTCCGGAATGGCTCTCGCTCGTAATATGAATTTAGACAAATAGTATACAATTATTTGAGATATACTCGTATATATGCATGTAGCAAGGCAGATGGAAAAAAGACTCGCTGCCTGCCGGTCATTAAAGGTTAACGTATGGGATTTTTATTCTGAAAGGTTTTTTCGTAGATGATGCTCGAAATGCTGGACGTTATATATTTTGTGGGTATATGGACGAGCAGCGTCCTGGGATGCGAGAAATTAGCCGTGACGTGCCGCGAAAGGCGTGGAAACCACAAATCAAGAATAGTTAAGAAAGGAAGGACTTTTAACGCGAGTAGATTAATCATTAATGCGAGGGATCCGGAGGGATCGTTGATGCGTCGAAACACGAGCGACCGAGACATTTCGTCTCGATCCTGAATCGACGTTTGAATAAGAATTATTTGAATTTTAGTACCAGAAATTGGCAATTTCCAAAAGGATTTTCTACTCTCGTCGTTTTCACACGATCGATTTTGATCGTGCATTTTTTCTAGCATTCAGCAGCACAACGCAACGCGTTTCTGAAGTTATGTATACGATTTCCTCCGCTCGAAAGACCTCTGGAAAGGTTCAAAATTCCAGACACGCCCTCTCGATTCCGAGGGAAGGAGAAATATTAAAAATACAAGTAAAAAATAGCTGGACTCTCGAGTTCGAGTCGCTCGAGAGATATGAGAATCCTAATTTAATTAAGACGGACCGGTTATTAACCGGGGGAAGTCTTGTTTCATCTCACTCCTCCTTTTCTACTTTTTCAAAGCTTCGGATGAAATGGAATATATTCTCGTCAATGTACTCTCCCCAACTTGTTAGTTACCACAACCTTGGATTACTCAAGCTTTTTATTTGGACATCAACCAAATTAAATCCGAAATTTTTATTCCCTGGAAAATTAGATACTTTGATTTTTATTTATTATTATATTACACGAATGAGCATCAAAATATCGGATAATTGTGTTTTCACTAATAAATTTCAGTCTCCAGTTTTCCATGACTATGAGGATCGAGGCTATGCAAAGACTTGGAAAGTGCACCGGCAGGGGAAGCGATTCGTTCAACGCAATTGATCCAGCGGAGCAAATTTTTCATTGGAAAACAAATTCAAGTTGACCGAGTATCAATACATGGAGTTCTGAGAATCGTATTTGGTTTTGAACACTCGTACGCGATGCGAAACTTGCTGACAAATTCTCATTATCGTCAGTTATTGCAATCGCAAATTCCACGAGGAAAATATCTACGAAACAGCAAATCCTCGAGCTGCCTTAACATTTGGGAAAGTTCGATTCTCGTGGGCCTTTTCGACTTCCCGTTTCCGAGGACGGAAAGATTGGAAACAAACGGTGGCGGAGCATCGAATTGGAAAGACGATGAACGGAAAATCGATCATTTAACGTCTCATGAAAGTTTGGCAATTTAATAATTGTGATTGGAAAAAAGATTCGGAAAGATCGCAAAATTCGCATTAATGTCGGTCCTCCTTGGAAAGCCGTTCATACACGAATACGAGAATGTATATTCACGATACGTTTGTATATGGAGGTTTTACTTGTTTCTCATCCACGCCGGCTGTCAGCGGGGCCGTTGAAATATCGTTCTGGCGAACTAGCCGGCGTTCGATAATTAGTTTACTCCTCATTACGGCATTGCTTCGGATTATTAGGCGCATCAGCAGGCACTCGGGTTCGCGTAGGGGCGCGAGCGATCGAGGAAAAGCGAGAGAGGGATAGGAGGAGGAAGAAATGAACAAAAAAGTGAAGGAGATGAAAGTCTATATGTATACGAAACATCGAAAAAACGTCGACAGGGAGTGCAGGAGAGGAGTAAACGAAGCGCTAATTAACGGAACGTTTAGGGGTTAGTCGACCGGATGGTTGACCACGCCCGTAAAACGATACCGAAATTTGTGTGAGTACAAATAAAAATAATTTTTTCCCTCGAATGCACAATCCGTAGTATTGCTTTTCGATTTTGCAGTCCCCGTTTTCATTTCCACTTGATTTCCTTTCGGCCTTTGGGTCCGATTTTCGTAATGCAGCATCGATCTTGTCACGCGGTTTCACAGTCGAATGAGTCAAGCCGATTATTTTCCCTAAATTAGACAATTTTTTAAAAATCGTTTTTTTTTTTCAGATTCTGCTGCCAATTTTCCATGGATAGATCGACGGATAAGTTCGAGGAAGTTGTAACCAATAGTTTCGGTGGTCAGGAGGAAGGTAACGAGATAAATGAGAGAGCAGGAGAGAGCGAGGGCGACTTTTGGCGTAACTTTTGCGCGCTCCTCCTCCCGGAGATGGAGCACGCGGCAATCTCGCTCCTTTGATCTCGATTCTGCCAAGTGGATCGACGGAATGCTTCCGAGAGAATATACAAGCCCTGAACTCATGTATAATCGCGTACACATGCGTGTGGAGTTTGAGGCAGAGGAGGAGCACGATGCGCGGGAGCCATCTCTGTTAATCATCGCGTAATTACCGTTCCAATTATCAGATGCTGAGATACGAGTGCGCGAGGCTCGCGGACAGTCGCCGTGTGCAAGCCACTCGCATTGCTGTGATCGTGTTCACATTGAAGCACTGGAATATGGAGCAGGTCACGTCGGAAGTAATGCGACGAGGTAGAAAACGATGGCACCAAGCCAATTGCAAATTTGAATGCGACAAATTATGAAATTAGCCCAAAATTTCGATTCTCTTCAATGAACAATGTTCAAAAAACTTGAAAAATTCGATATTTATATCGATTTTCAAAATTATTCTACTTTTTCGCAGATAAATGCCAGCGATTCGTTCCTTTTTCTGTGTAAATAACCAGGACTCGAGGAATCAACTTATCGGCTGATAAAATGGAGTGGTGTTCGCTCTGAGAAGTTGGACACTCGGATATAACACGCGCGTAGCCTTTAATTCGGTGATTCTGGTTGTTCTTATCGTTTCTTCTCGCGCCGTCCAGTGGTAACGGATAATAATAAAAAAGAGTGAAGAAAAAAAATTAGTTACGTTCGTTGAAAGCGCGCGCGAGAGTCATCGGACAATACTTGTTCTTTCGCGGCCACAAGAGGGGAGGGGGTTGAACGTGCGGGGGGCGTTACCCGGCATTCCTTGGTAAATTAACTTAGCGGACAAAATATATATGTGTATATATATATGGAGAAAGAGAGGAAGAAAGTAACGTATAGAGTCGAGTAAGGATGGTGGTCGTTGAGGAGGCTGCGAGGAGAAGATTCGCGTTATACACAAGCGACCGTCGGCGAGTCTCCTCTTTCTCCCGCCAAATATTCATTTAAAAAGGTAAATGCAATTTTGCCGTTTTACGTGATTGAGATAATGCTCGCCGATTAACTGCTGCTGCTGCTGCGCACAGTTTTCTGATGCTCCTTTACCCGTCTTTCTCCCTCTCCCTTTGCTTTTTTTCTGCACCCTTTTAGCCTGCTCGTCCTCCGCCGCACTCTCCACATCACCCTTTTATCGTACGTACCACTTTCTTCTCCTCACTTTTCCTACTCTTTCCTTTCGCCCATCTCTCTTTCCTTTTCAGTCTCGCTGTCCAGCTTTTTCTCCCTCCCTCTCTCTCTCTCTCTCTCTTTCTAGAGCCAAACGTTTCTAAAAAACAATAAAGTTTATTTTACATATACACAGTAAAATAATGTCTAGACGTAAAAAATTTGTAAACAAATGTACTACGAATAGCTGAGGAAGCTAATAAACGTCAATCAATCAATCTCCTTCTCTTTCTAAACTCTTATTTTATGTATGCCATTTTATTTAACTCTGTTACGTTTTATATTTTCAGGTTCACTTTGCTTTTTTCTTTTACTCTGTGACACGGGGATTTGGGTTTGTAATTTATCCTGTTTCCTTGGAATTGGAGCTGAATTAATTGAATCATCAGACGATTGATCGCTGTCACTTTATTCTGTTGCTTCATGTTCGTGTAATTGCATTGTGCTTTTCCGTTTATTGGTGTTCTTGTCACACGGCTGTTAATAGTATATTACACACCTCGGGCAGGAAAATAAGGAAAGTCTCAGATCACATGTAATGACAAATGGCTGACAAAGGTGTGTAATATACTAATTTCCATGTTTTATTGGTACCCGATCGTTATCCTAAAACTTTGAATTAAAGTTTCTTTTATACAAGGCAAAAGCAAAAACTAAGTGGCACGATATGTTTGTGAATATTTAAAAAATAATTAATTTTGCTTCTGGACAAGGTGTGACACTCCATGAGAAGCGTGTTCCTCACTAAACTCTGTTGACTCTTCCGTCATTAATCATCATCAAAACGAGTTAATTTAGGGCTCTCAGGGTCTCGTTTGAGCTGCACTAATCTCACGAAACTCATCAGGAAAAGATACGATAATTCAGAAAGCAAATTTTCGACTGACCAATGATAAAATTCGTTGAATTCCTTTGCATAATTCTCGTCAAAAAATTAAGTTTTCTCGTATCCAAGTCCAGTACGAATTCGGATTCGATTCGATTCGCGGTTAAAACGAATATTGGACTAATTAGCATCATTTATCGAGTTAGAAAATTCCTGGCGCTGTTCTTTCTGCTATTGCTGCGCAGTACACTTATCGCCCTTTTACGTCTCCGGTGGAGCGTGCGTTTTCTTCATTTTTTCGCCTAACCGTTCGAGTTATTGATGATGCTCGTTAAAGAGCTCTCGCGGTAGTACGCGCGGATCATTTCTTCCGAGCTCCTCTTATTTCTAGTATTCTCTCCTCGTTCCCTTTCTCTCTCAAACGTACTTTTTCATCGTTCCCTTTTGCTCTCCCATTTAACCGGATGTTCTTTTTTTTTTTTATTTTGCTCCTCTTTCTCGTATCTTCGTTTTTCTCTTTTCTCGTTGAATTTAATTTACGTTTCTTTAGGAAGTTCGACGAGAAGATCGAGCACTTCTGTATATTTATTTATCCCTGTTATACCCAGTCGTACAGATACGTTCGTGCATATTGTATGGATCCTCGTTTCTTTTTCTGCCGACTATTACGAGATCGGATTACGTTTCATTAGTCAACGCCAATCAGACAGCGTATTCAGGGTTAAACAATGAAGCCTTAATTCCAAGGAGCCGACACCTCGTCGATGATCGAATTAGCGTTTCAGCTCCCTAGATTTTTTCACCTTTGTGAGTTCGCTTTCGTCGAGGAACTCCGTTGAAACTCGCCTCTGCGCTTGTGAAACTTGTCAAAAGTCACGACGATCCGAATGGATTTTATTCCTTGCTGAATCGAAAAAATACTCGAGTATTAAGAAATCAGTAGCTTCGTTGTAAAACGACGATATTCTTGGTGTTATTTCGTCTTACTTTCCTGAAAAAAAAAAAAAAAAAAAAAAAAAACATTCTTTTAACCGGTCGTTCCTCGCGGTATTGAAATAATAATGAATGGAATCGAGAACGGTGAATAAATCACGAAATATCGTAGGGATTCGTGCATCCTTCGAGCAGCGCCCACTGACGGCTTCGTCGCCTCAAGGGTTCCTTAAGGAAAGACTCCGAGTTGGCAGAAATTATTATGATTTTATGCTAACTAAGAACGATTAACGTCCAACACGGTTTACACGGACACACGCATCTGCGCGTACTTGCCGCACGAATTCGCTGGGAAGAGCGCTGAAAAACTCGGCGTGCGTGGTTTTCGAATGCTCTTGGTAAATTGAAACACTGACTCATTGCATCCGTTTTGCATCCGAGTCTTTTTTTTTTTCTGAAAATTCCTTCAAAAACAAAAGTTCTGTCCTCGGGGAGCGGCGCATCTTGCGGCCTTCGTTTCCAGGATGTCCGAGTGTGAACGCAAAGGCTCGAAAACTCGCAATTATTCGGTGGCTCGTGATCCCAACGACGAATGTTTCGAGCCGAGCGATTCGCTGAAAAGTGAGACTCGCCGAAGAAATGTTACATCCGATAGAGCGATTTATTGAGAGGCGCGATGAAAAGCGATGAGAGAACATTAAACGGTTAGTGATTCGGAAAAAATAGTGATTCATCATCGGCAATGGGAACGAAGAATCGAGGAAAAAAAGTATTCTTGCAATCAAGTGTCGAACGGGCGCGGGATCAAACGAATAATGCAACACGACTGATTCGTAAAGTAAGGAAAAAAAACTCTCTCGTGGCATGTCACTCGGAGCGATGAATATGAAAGACTAATGGGTGGGAAAAAAATTATTTACTCAAGCAAGGATTCATTGGTTGAGTGATGAAAATAATCCGGCGCGTTGGAATCGTAACTGGGACCAAAAAAATGCTTCTGCACGACTCGATTGGCAGCGATTAATGTAGATCGGATGGAATAATGTGTAAAGAGATTGAAAAAAAGGTTATTTACTCAGTCAAGGCCTCGGTGTAGAGGCGATAAAAATAATAGAGATTATGCAACCGCGACTTCATCTTTCATTTTCCTTGAGAAATGTTTCGCTAGTAAAGATAAAAAAAAGGTAATAATTCTGAGGAGAAAATACCTCAAAGTGATGATGCCGAGCGTTAGCACGATTCCCGAGAGGATTTCTCACCTCGGGAGATGATCGCGCAGCATCTCGAGTGTCATTAACGCAGTTCTCGCGCGCCCGAGGTCCCAAAGGAGTAAAAGGCGCGAGGGCGCCGGAGCAGGGGGCTTACCGGAGGGTCGTTGAATCAGCACGTGGTGGATGGTCAATCAACGGTACACCCAGGGCCAACCGCGATGTACTATAATACTTTTCCTCACCGTAATTTTACGAACCTTACGCAAGCTCTGGCTTCAGTTCCATTATCCACCGACTCTTGTGTCCGCTGCGACTAAACAAAACGCATAAATATTTTCAATTGTTAGAAAAACAAAAGTTCGAGCCACTGGGATTGCGAGAAGTGCGTTGAAAGCCAAAGAAATTTGCGAATGAAGATTTTCCTGGGCAAATTTTCATTTCTTCTCGAAACTGCTCCCAACTTTTGCTATTTTCAACAAGAATGGCTCGAATAGCCCAAAAAGTGTGAACGCGTCGCTGATAATCGTCTCCCACATTCGTCGGTGTCGTAATATCTCTGCGAGAACCGTTACGTACGTTAGTCTTGCGGTATGCCCAGCAGCGTGCATTCGAAACTGCGTCGGCATCGGAGGCAAACGTGCAAATTACCGCGCACGATTACTGTGCGAGTGCGGAAAGGAGAAAGAGAGAGAGAGAGAGGGCGATGGGAAGATCGAGAACGTGCAAAAGAGAGAGTTCTATTCCGCGATCCTAACGACGAAGAGAGTCGGATCGACCGCCGAGGCAACGCTCTCTTGTAGCGAATCGCAAACAAGGTCTCGGTGCTTGGTAAGACTCGGTGGTGTCGATTCACAAGGGTGGGGGAGGCGAAGCACGAGAGATAAAGCTGCTCCTCGCGGTCTCTCTCGTCCGCCTTTTCTCTCTAATCTTTCCCACAGCAGGGTGTAAACCGCAGACTCCGTACGAGGCTTGTAATGAGGACACGGACACCTGTGCGCTGCTCCTTTTCGCGCAGTGTCCTTTCCGCATGAACCGCCGGAACCTTTGCCCCCCCTTTTTTCACCATCGAATTTACTGCCCTCCAAATCCGTCTGTGAACCTTACGATTTTATCAATCGAGGACGGATACGTGGCTTCGGAACGCTCTCGATCGTTGCTGTCTCTTCGTTCATCGATGCTTAATAAGCAAATAAAATGCTAATCACGATTTCCCGTTCGTCGGTTTATTCGCAAAATATCTGACAGATTTTTTCCAAGGCTCGATAAGTTTTTATGTTTTTCCATGACGATTTAGCCGCCTCGCACCAAGCAAAATATTCGGGATGTAAATCATTTCCGGCTCTTCTTTCACACAAGTTTATCCACCGTTAATGTATTCTCCTCGTACTGCTATGTAAGAAATAATCTTTATTCGCGCAGTGTCACGTAGAAATTTCTCGCGGCGAGAGAATATTTTTCGTGCGGGAGAAGAGAGAACGAGCGGCGGACCGTTGGCTATGTGTGCCTGGTTATTTATTCTTCAAGCGAATTTTCCCACACGGGGTGTAAACCGCAGGTGCTATATCGCGTAGTGAGCCGACCACATCACAAGAGCGCTTTGATGCTCTCGAGTCTCTTGCGCTTTTCGCGTCTCTCGATATTATAAAATGTTTATGGAATAAATAATCGTAGGAAAGAAATGATAAACTTGCGTTAAGTACCGCGTCGTTTTTTCCGCTCATTCTCGTTTCTCGAGTCATTTCGAAAGTTTGATTAGCGACAATGATGATTTTATTCAATCGAATAATTGATCGCGAAGCCTTCGGCGTTCATTAAAATTCGAAGCACCGAATCAAAAGGTGAATCGGAAATGCGCATTTTTCGCTGATCAAAGAATTTACAGAGTGAAAAAAAACGACGAAATTTCCAACGTCCTGGCCGGTGCTTCAGCCAACTTCGTTTCATTAATCGATCGTTATCTCTCGTTAAATCAGATTCGATCGAGGAGCAATTCAGTGTCTTTCGCGGATACGCTCCTTCGTTTTTCATTGTTTTATTGGCCGTTCTGCTCATCACACTTGGTAAAATCTTTATATATATAATTACTTTTGAGGGAATAAAAATGAGACGGAGTGGCCCGAGCGCCGACGGCTCGTTTAACCGATGATCGATGTTTAATCTCTTATCATGGATCTTGTCATCGTTTCACGGCAAAAGAGCATGCAACGAGAGAGAGAGAGAGAGAGAGAGAGAGTGGAGGGACACCTCAACGCGAATACGATGGAGAATCTTTCAATCTTTTTATTTCCCTCTCTATCCCTTCCTCCCTTTCGATCTTTCAGCTTGTCGTATCATCATCTCTGTCGTCTTCGTGACGAAGATCGTGAGATATAGCGAGAAGGATCGGCTGAGATTGTTGCACGCGCTCGCAGGTGGACAAATTATCCTCCGTGTGCTTATATATACTTCTCATCTCTCGTCGCGGGCGTCAAGGTCTCACACTTTCGTACAGCTGCCCCTCTCGCTCGCTGCCTCTCGCGATTCCCTGCTCCTTGTGCATATCTGCATCAAGCGGGCGCGAAAAAGTTGCATTTTGTATATAATGATCTGTGGTTTGCAAGATTGGAGAGAGAGAATAAAGGCAACGAATGAGGCGAAGCATCACTTTTCGTCCGATTAAAAAACTGCGACGAACCGGCATCGGCGGAATATTCTTCTTCGACTCGTGCGTCGATTATTAGATCCCGAGTCAAAGTCGTAGAGCGAGCGAGGAACCAAAACTTTCCCGAAAACAAACGAGCCGCTAACTTGGATCAATTTCACTGCACTCGCGAGCACCCCGTCCACTTTTTTCTCCTCGATTCAAATGTATGTGCGGAAATTTATGAGAAAAGGGCTGAGGGGAATGGAAGGAGAAGTGCGGCGGCAACGGCAGCCGCGCGGCGGTGTAAATGCAATCAAGAAGGCCTCAATTAGACCGTCACGGCGTGCATCCCTCATCACCGAGTGCTCGGCCCAGCCCTCTTGCCGATTGTTTCGCCTCTTGCCTCCTTCCTCTCTCTCTCTGTCTCTCCTTTTTGCTCTCTCATTCGAACGTATTCTTTATATCCACCTCATTGTATCCCAACTATAACGCGTCGTGTGCTAACGCACACGGACACACTCGGCTCAAATATTCTACGGTGTAAATATACACCGCGGAGTGCCGTATATGGACGGAACATGTGAGGAGATTGTACTCGGGAGGTAATGCGAAAAGAGCTTCTGTGTAAACTCGTCACTGCGGTCGTCACTTAAGAAATTCTCACATGCGTGAGTTTCATCTTCTCGCATTTCCATGTGTATGGAGCGCATATAAATCTCCTCACTTATATTTGTATATACACTTACGTTTATATAGGTCTATGCATAATGTATAATTATCTTGGAAATCATCGGCTTCTTCTTTGCACCTGATTGTAATCACCGGAGTGAAATTACTCCGAGATTTATATTCCGTTTTTTATTCCAGTTTCAACGCTTTTTCTTCTTTCTCATTTATTTTACACGTTGTTCCCAATTACTGGGAAAGTATGAATGATTCTTTGAGATTCTCGCTTTTTCTTTACGCCGAAAGCCCTTCGCATGGCGTTTCGAAGGAACGCTCTCTTTACGAAACCACTTTTTAGCGGTTTTATACTACAAATATTTTCATACCGATCGGAAGGTAATTGGAGCTGTATTTTTAGGTACTCTCGATGTCCCTCGGCTCATTTTCGCCCCGCAGAGTTCCTCCGATTTTATTAATGCGAAGCAGTTAATTTACCAACGCGAAGGATCGACGACGCGGCGTTGCCTTCCAAATTGATCGGAGCTTTCTTGCGCGTTAATTGCGAGGGAAATACATGTTTCGATATCGTAATTGAGAGCTAAGAAATCGTGTTGCGGATGCACGGGGACAAGGACGAGAAGCGCTCGATGCGCAACGACAGCCAATTTGCATGAATCTCAGAGAGATTATATTACTGAGGAGAGATCAAAAGTCGTGCATCTCGCGCGCACTCCTCCGAGCTCGAAGGCCACGAGGAGCCAGAAGACTCGCCAAAGAGATGGGACGTTAATCGAGTTAGGTGCATATAGGGTTATCCGTGTAACCCTCAATTAGAAATTGTTAGCCGAGCGAAGCAGCTCTTTGATCTTTGCTCCGCGAATCCAATTAGAATATCAGATTCAACGAAATTTTCTTTGTTTTTCAGATTTTTCGGAAACTACCTTTTCATCGGATTCACATTGGGGGATTGCTCCTCGCCGGGGTTCTCTTCGGATATCTCTGAAAAAAAGGTTTTCTCGATTTTTCGTGAGTTTTCATTGTCTCAGCAAAGTCGCTGTCCCCCTATTATTTTTATTCCGTTGCACGTCAGAATTTTTTCATCCTTGAAATGACTCCCTGGGAATACAAACTTCCGGTTATCAGAATTTTAACGGCATATTTTCCGCGCGAAAGTGCAAAAGAGTGGAGAAAAATGAAAATCGAATCGAGCTGAGTGATATCGGATGGGTGTCGCGTGAGAACGCATCGCGTAACGAGGTTGATTAACTGCCCGTTTGAGGACTAGAAATCGAGGATGAAGATGAGTTTCAAGGGGAGAGAGAAACACTCACGTATTTGCTGCGATCCGCGGAGCTTTTTCGTTTCGCTGACCAAAGCATTTAGCTCTGGGCATAATGCGTAATGCGAGGTCGATTTGTTTACACCGTAGTAATTTGCTAATGACGGGGACCGGAGAAAGGGGCAAATCCTTCGGTCCCGATGAATTGGGGGAAAAAACGTCAAAAATCGTTGCCGTGTTGCGCGTGATCTGCATGTCGAAAGAGGCCATCGATTTCATCACATGGTCGAGAGCAAAAAATAAATTGGTGCGGCTCCCGAGTTAGTCACGAAAGAGAGAAATCGTGTAATTACTGAAATGAAAAAAAAAACGAATCCCCCCGCGCTTCGTTATTTCGGATTATATCTAGTGACAATAACGGCTGTGAATTGTGACAAATTGCACGAATGTTGCGTCCCTTTTTTCCTCGTTACATCGCGACACTGTGCACTGAATTCCTGTTAACTCATCGGGCGTCATTCACCGACTATTGTAAAACGTTAAGTGATGAAAAAATGTTTCAATAACCTTAGAAAAAGAATGGAGAACCGAGCACCGTTTTGCTCACGATTTTTGCACGATTCTTACCCACGAAGATTTCACTCGGTATCGTATTAAATATAGCAACTACAACATACGGGAGTAAAAACGAGGTCAAGCTCGACACAGAGGATAATATAGCTGCGGATGGCACGAAGAAACTTGATCGGGATCGATAATAGTGCGAGTCGTATGTAGTTTGCGAAACTGAGCGGAAATTCGCCGCATGTCCCGACGTGAGATTTATCGTTTGCCGATCTATAGTCTCGATTAACACTCTCGAAGCGTGTCCGTGGCCCGATCCGGCTAATTAGCTTTACGAGCATTAATGGCCCGGGGCACCATTAAACTATAAAATATTTAAATAGCCTCGCGGAGAGAGAAGCGAGATGCGTCCGGAGCCTTGGCAGCTCCGAGGAGGAGGCGTGCCCGAGACTCCGGCTCCTCTTTTTTCATCCTCTCTCGCTCTTTCTCTGCCGTCTATGCACTCGTCCTACGTTACACCTTCGTACACTTCTTCGAGGCTTCGAGAGCTAACGGAGCACTCTCGGAAGCTAAATAAAATAAATGAAGATCATCGAGTCTAGGATTAAACGCTGTAAACTCGCTTCTCCTCCATTATTCTTATTATTTTTCATTTCATCATTAAACTTGGTGTAAAATCGAACAAGCAATCAAATTTCGAAAAAAAACTTGGAGTTTTTCTTTCTTTTTTTTTTTTTCTCTTCAATTTATCGCTTCACGGCATTTTCTCCTAGACGAACTTCGTGCCAATTTGAACCAGCAAATGTTTCCGTAGCATCGGAATAAGGAAATTCAAATAATCAGGGTACTGCTTTCGCACGAGCGTATTATTGTTTGGTGGCGAAATTAGGGCACTTGAAATTTCGACTGACAGAGCATGGAAAAAGCTTGTGCTTCTGCCATTTTTCCAACTTCTATCGTTGACATCTCTTTTAAGCATTCCGTAACCTTTTATTTTTATCGTTGCTATGGATTCCTTAAATTTTTTTCTATCTCTGAGACAGTTTGTATAAGGACTTTAGAATTATTCGGCATACGAATTATTGAATAGAAATGTGGTGAAGTTTGAATCTCCATAAGCTCCCGTATGAATTTTACGATTTTTGAAGTTGTAATTCTTTATTTAAAGTTCGATAACCTGACCGGAGATTTCGCCAATCTATTCGCATGCACTTTTACTTCACTGTAATTTAAAATCAGTCTCACTTGTAGAATATTCGGGTTCGTGAAAGGAATACCTTCGTTCACATTTTCACGAAACTCTTAAAAACCCTGTTTTCTTACCTTCGTTTTTTTCGTCGTCTTCATCTCCTGCTCCTTCTTTCTCACTGTTGTATTTTGTTTTTTTTCCACAGTAGGGTTCGCTTACTTTATTAATGACTGTTACGCGGTTGAGAGGATAAATAAGATGAGGAGAGAACGAAAAAAGGGGAGGGAGAGGGCTTCGTACGACTCTCGCGAAATCTTTTATGCACCCGCTTAATTGAATTTCCATATTTACATGCATCACGCGCTCCGGTCATTTCACTCGGCGTCAATTATAATCGCGATAATCTATAGTTCAATTTTCCACGTCGTGAGAGTGTGAGACACGGAAGTGGGGGGGGATGAAAATGGAGGGGCGGAGTTGAATGACGGGCGATGCTTTCTCCATTGACAATAATCGTTTATTTATTGCGAAAAAAAAAACTAATAAAGGCGAACGCTTGTCTTTCGAGAATACGCAGGGTACAATGTACATCGTGTTTTTCTAACTTAATCTATACAAAAACAAAAATCTTCGTTACCCTTAATGTAAAATATTCATTTTCTCTCTCTCTCTCTCTTTTTATTTTTTTTTATTTTTTTATAATCTTGCTCAAGTTTTTCTTCGTTCACGAACCTAAAACAAATGTTTCTGTAATAGAACCAATGCCGGAGTTTCATTTTTGCGTTTGGACGTTTTTCTCTCCTTTATTTTCGTCATTGTCGAGTTATCACGTATAGAATATAAAGGAACGATATAGATAAGACACAGGCCAAGGCAAGACGGTTCAACGAGGCGCTCGAATTCGAGCCATTTTTCACCCAATTTTCATTTCTTTTATCGTCATCATTTTTCGCAAATTATTTACAAGTTTTTTACCCTACTTCCTCGTCGCGCTTACGATCGTAAAAACTTGTAACAATAATTTCGATATTTTTATGCATGATCGTTGTCTCCTTTTCTTTACGTATTCATATATATATATATATATATAATAGGTATAAATATTTATCTAATTATTATTTAATATCGACGATAAATAAACAAATAAATGTATAAATATTTATTTATTTATTTATTTAATCGTTCATTCAATATAGAATTCTCTCAAGATCCATGGCCTTTGGATACGTTTTGTTTTTTCTTTTTTTTATTCATTCTTCGTCACATATATAGCATGTGATATGTATTTTGTATATACATATATGCATGTACTGGAGAACAATCGAAGGCTCAACACGGACGGATTCGATTTATTAGCAATATCCCATTGGTTTTTTTTTTAATTTTAATTTTTATTGTAAATTGTCTTTTTCTTTTCGTCTCCCTCAAAAGGCACTCACCTGTTGTGGGAATGACGTTTTATTGGAAATTATATTAATGGGATTCGGACGACTTCCATGTCTTGAAAGTGCCTTTTCCTCGAGTTCAAAGGGTCTTCCCCGTTTCGAATGTTGGTTGCACGACAAAGTTAACGTTAATGGGATAAAGAACGTTTTTTTTTTCTTGCACAATATTTTAATAAGTGTTCACAGTACCGGGCAGTTTATAGATATTCTATCGATATTTAACGCTTCGCGACAAAAATGCTGTTCTGCACAAAAATGATTTAAAAAAATCCCTTCCCGAGACCAACACTTTGGGAGCACAACTTTGTAGGGATGAGAAAAATGATGAAAAATTTAGCGACTCCGGAGAAAATGGGGGATGAGAAAATGGATTTTTTACGATAAATATCGAAACTGAAGCTTCTCGATTGGACGCTAGGAAGCGAGAGAATATCGAAGAGTTTGACAAAGCTGTTGAGGAATCTGGGAAATCCTGAACAATCTTGTTTGGTTGCTTCTTCGAGTGACCAGGGTCGAAAAAAGGCGAGACTTTGCGAGTTTGTGAAAAATCGAGATTTTTCGTTCCCCATTTACTTCGGGTGTTTCTAAATATTTATTTTTTCAACGAATGTAAAATTCTAAAGGATAAAAAAAATATGAAGAGATTTCAGCATCGATTTTTTTCGTCATCGATCATTCGCAGAATTCTCTCGCGAATGAGAAATTTACGTATTTTTCCTTGCCTTTAACATATACTCGGTGCCGAAACACCGAAGCGCGCACGATCGAAATCCAGAAGGGGATTATTTTGCGACGAGTACAAAAAGTATTTCGTTGAGGTTGACAAACGTTTGTATCTCAGAGTTTGAGGGGCGAAGTAGCAGGAAAGAATACAACGACTGGAGATCGTTCAACTGATGAGATCGCCGTTTTTCCGGAGCATCTCAAGATGGAGTTCGTACTCACGGGCCTTGAGCCTCAGGGAGGCTATACTGTTGGTTCTACGATCGATATCCGGCAGCGCGGTGACGCTTCCGGTTGGCGAGCTTTGCGGGGAGCTGGTGCAAGTCGGCGAAGCCGCGGATGCTGCGGAAGGGATGTTGACGACCGTTGGAGGTTGGGGAGGAGGCGGAGGAGGCGGCGGCGGCGGCGCGACGGTTGCCGATGACGGGGCCGGCGGAGGGGGAGGTGAGTTACGAACGATCTTTGGCCTCTGAGCTGCGGATATGTTGGCAAGAAGAGTTTGAAAGGACGCGGCCGAGGTGTAGGGCAATGGCATTCCAGGTGGCAGGAGCTGCGGCGGTCCACGATGATAAGGGTGAGCTGGATAACCGCCTGGTAAGACGTGACCGTGGCCGAGGGGTGGATAACGAAAAGCCTCGAACGGTTTTCTCAAAGCGAACGTTCCGAGATGGGCGAACGGATTGGGCAGCGATGGAGCAACTACCGCCGACGGTGGTGGTCCTCCGGTTCCCAAATATGGGTTGTAAGGATGACCTTGGGGACCCACCTTCTCCTGCTTTCGCCACTTGGCTCTTCTGTTCTGGAACCATACCTGGAACAATAAGTCAAAAATGATAATTCGATCGCGATTACACACGTTTTTCCAGCACTTTTTCTTCTTCGTGGGCGACATAAGTTTTTTAAATGGAGACTCGTCGCGGGAAGGCAACGGTTACTGGAAACTCTGCTATTTGTTTCCATAATTATTGGACACTCGCGGTCGCTTTATGGCGAGTACTGCATATATACAGATAACAGAAATATATGTGCACATAAATACGGATATTCGTCGCGTTACCAACAGAATCGTACACGAGGGCAAAGGTCCAACAACCGACGGCGAGTTATTGCAATCGCCCCTTTTTTTTCTTACAATGCACAATCGATTTCGAGAAAAAACTTTTGTCCAGCATTAGAAAAGCAACTATTATTTTTACAGCTGTGTTCCTTGAGGGAACGAGAGTTCACACATGCGTGTACAAAGACAGACTATTATTTTCAAAACGTTGCAAATGTTCCGATGAAAGTGTTTAATGCACATTCAAATGACACTTAATATTTGAGGAAATAATAAAATCCAAGAAAAAGGCCGTAAACTGTACGCTTGGCCGGCTCATTACAATCGTATTTTACATCGCGATAAACGAAAACGCTTCTCCACAGAAGTCGTTGAATGTGCGCCTTTCCAATCGGTGTGCCCCCGCCGTCCGAGAGAGTCTCCGCGTTCATTTGGACTTTAATTCATCGGTAATAAGCGATCGCGTCGGTATGATACGGAGGAAAAAAGAGAAAGTGTGACGTGACGAAGACGAAGCAATGCGCGGCTTTGAATAGTCGTTGACGTTCGTGACCTATGCGCACACACGATTTATTAATCGTACGGCTTGCACAAATCGCACAAGCTCAGGTGCACAAGTGCTGGCATTTGGTTCTCTCGACTGGTCGATTCAACCGAGCAATTGATCATTCGTCGCTTCAAAACGTTCGACTGTTTCCCAGGGCGCCTCAGAACCGCGAGCAACAAACGAACGCGCTTGTCAACTAGTTTTCTGGGAAAGTTTCGGGAGAGGACGAAGATTTTTTTCGGTCGATCGGCAACGTATACCGGGCGGTCGGTCACGGACTCGGTGGATCATTTCGAGGAAGGTATCCTTCGAATTCCGGGTCACGGGGGAGCGGACGAGTAATGCTCCTCCCTGGAAGTCATTCGATCAGCGAAACGTAGAATGGCGAAGAGGCTGCGTGAAACGGAATAAAAGGGAAAGAGGAAAAAAAGACGGGGAATGTGGATTCCGGCTAAAGTGACGCGTTCCCTTTTCCTACAACGATCTCATTGTCTTCTCTCGTTTTTTCCTTGGCTTTTATTTTTTTTTCAGGAAGCACAGCCGAGACGTTGGGGTCGTATGATTACCTCTTTTGTGCACTCGTTCCACCAACTTCTCGGTGAAAACGAAGGGAAAGCCGGCAAAATAAATGCCCGCGGAACGACGCTCATCTCTTGCAACGCTAGCCATCGGAGCTTGCTGCTTTTACAGATATAATCGAAGCCTCCTTCGCGGAGTTGCGTGATTTTTGCGCACTCACAGACTCCTTCATTGTTCGTACTCCCGCTCACTCTCGATACTCGATTGTTACCTGTCTTACTTTTAGTGAGCTATCAGCCTAAATGCCAAATATATAATGACCCAGAAATATTTGGACATCGTAAAACAGCTGCTGAAGGGGGACACGAGCTCCCTTACGCGTAACGTATATTTTGCTCCCCCTTCCTCGCTGTCCTTCCCAAACTCTGGAAAAACGTGTGGGAACAAGCTCGCACGAATCGTCGACAGTTGCACGATTCTCCATTTACGACTACGGAGATGGAGGCGTATGCCCAATTGCGCAATGGTGTTTCGCCGCTTCTGAGGATCCATTTGTTTTGAGAAAATCTCAAAGATCGTGAAGATCGGTTCAGCCAGTCGCCTTGGAGAAAAAAAAACTTTCATCTTGAGGAGTTTAACGGGTGGTTCGCGATAATGAACAATTCATCTGAATGTCGAATTATTCCGAAACTATAAAAATGGTAAATGGAACCTCCGGCCCGCCGACGACCCTTCGCAGAATCCAATCGAATATATTTATCATTTTAAGAAATTGTTAACATTTTACGTGGTCATTCGGGAGCGCGAATATTGACGCGGTCACGGCTTCCCGAGCACGTGAACAGTTACGACGAGAGACGAGATGATCTGGCCTCTTTGACACCGATCGAGGATCCCCTTTTGCCAGCAGCACGAGGAGTGAATTATCGGAGCTGTAGAAGCAGCGCCGAAGAATTTTTGCAGTAGCGGAAAACGTTTCTTCCACAGTTTCTTTCTTTTCTACAAAACCTCAAACGTTTGTGCATTCCGAATTCCGTAAGATTCTCCGAAAGATCGAACGACGTTCCCTCGCCGATGCGGTGATGAAACCAGTTCAGCGGAAGCTGCAGGGTGTATCGCGTTCCTCGATTTTTCTCCGCTCCTCACCGTTTCCCTGAATTATCTTTCACTTCCTTTTTTCCGAACAACTTTTTTCCGAAGGTAAAATAAATGCAACGGAAATTAAGAGACTCCGATTTGATTGAAGCGACGACTCGAGTTCTCCCGGCAGAAAAAACAACAACAAAAGCCAAGAACGGCGAGAGACTATTTTCAGCCGTGCCAGGTCAGACGTACCGGTACCACGAAGATCGGCGAATAAGAACAAATGAAAAAAGAACAAAACAACAAGAGCAACGCGAGCCCTTGTGTTTTAATGCAAGAAAAATGGAGATGGATCGCCAGAGACAGACGTGGCGAGCAAAAACAAAATAAAATAAATAAAAAAAAAAAAAAACATTGCCAACGAAGACGAGTGAAAAGAGCAAAAATATAAAGCAATTGGGACAGAGGACTTTGGCGCGGGACGAAATAATGGGATAAAAAACGTGAAAAAAGAGTCGAAGAAACGAGAGAAATGACGGAATTGAGAATTCGACGCGTGCGGGCTCTCGTGACGGGTAGCAATGAGGATTCCAAAGCCAAGTTTATTCGTCAACAACGATTCAACTTATCCAATCATCCTGCCTATCGTGTGTCCGCCAGGGGGAGATTGCCGACCTGCAGCACATTTCCGCGGAGAAAAATAGTCAATCCGGTATATGTACGTAGATTCGTATGAAATGGGATGACGAGACAGGACCTCCCCGAGCGAGTCCCGTACCGGAGTAAGAGCGTGCAGCTTGAGTAATGAGCATAGAAATCATAATTGTCTAGGAAACTTAATTGCTTTTTTGCTTTTTCATTAATTTTCGCTTCAGTTTGCCGAATTGCCAGAAAAATGATTGATCGAGCCAGGATTTTGTTGGTTTTTGCGTACCGACTCGAGCGTTATTTGAATAATCACTCGATGCTGAGTCACTTTTTGAAAGTCTGCGAATCATAATTGGAGTAAAATATTTTTATGCGATCATAAAACTTGACCCGAGGCGAGGGCACGATTAGCTCGCCTCGATCTATCAATTCGTCAGCGAGGTTGATTGCTCTGAATGAAAATGAATTGGGGATTCGACGCGGAGAATATCGGCGCGCGATGGATACGTCAATGCCTCATGGAATTGTATTTATTTCTGTTTATTTGTTATATTTATAAAGGAATTGGAATTAACGAAAGGTGCCTATTCGGTCAAAGAAGTGCCGCGCACGTGTAAACGTTCCGAAACCGCGGCGCCGTTGTTCTTCAAAAGTTCGAGCACATTAGGTTTCCATGTCTACCGATTTTTTTATTTTACCTTTTTTTCGAGCCGCAGGACGCTTTGCTCGTATAAGAGCCAAGTCATGTGGAAAAGGAGTCATCGATGACTGGACTATTCGGGAAGCGAGATCGAAGATCTCGCTCTTTTTCGTCCCATACTCGTGGCTCAAAGACTCTTCGGCGCACGAGCAAAAAAACGGTGTACAGAGAATACGTCAGAAGAGGAAGAAAAAAGTCATTAAAGTGGATCGAAGTGGCCCGAAAATTCGTTTCAGTACGAATTGAGGCTTTCTCTGAGTGCGTTTGCTCCCTGAATCTCGATTCTATTGATGCAGCGTCTTGCTGTGTCAAATGACCGGGGACCGAAAACTGTGTTTGAGTAACGATCAATAACATTTCGAAATGTTTATTGCGTCCCTTGTCCCTTCGGCCATTGAGAAGGGGGACGATAAAATTCAAAGATTAATTAACCGATCGCTACTACCTGTGAAACACATTTTTCTGCGGTTGAATCGTAAATTTGCGAGTATAATAATGCCCGGAGGGTCGCCCGTGAATTTATAATGTGAAAAAAAGGAAAAATTGAGAATTCGGAGAGAATATTTTGAGGGAGAGATTTTATGATATAGAGTGAGGAATATTTGAGTTGAGGAAGCTTTCATGAGAAAAATAGAAGAGTGAGGGGAAAGGGAGGGGAGGAAAGAAACGATGGAGGCGGGTGCCGGGACCCCCCACGGAGAACAGGATTGCCCCCAGCGGGGAGTTAAATATCCCGAGGGCTAAAACAAAACGTACCGACGACGCGGCGTCGTACGTCCGTGTCTTGTTCGCGGTGCCCGTTTCTGGTCGTTCAAAAAGCGAGGGAGAGAGATAGAGAAAGGGAAAAAGGAACGATCGCTCGCGCGAGTTAACGTTTCCACGTTAATTGCGCCACATTAATTACAATGGCCGGCAGCGTTCGAAGCGGATTAACCATTCGATTTGTAGGATGAATCTCCGCGCGCAAGAGGTTCAAAAGGCCACCGTCGGTATTGCCTAGCATCGCCTTAAGAAAAAAAAAAAAAAAAAAAAAAACAAAAACAAAAATTAGACAAAAAATCACCGGGACGTAATCTCCATGCCAACAGCGGCGTTTTTTCATCCACTTTTTTATTTTTTTTTATCAATCATCCGCTCCATTCAGGTACGAGAAGCAATATTTAAGAACCACACGCGGAGTCATTAATCGATTATTAATACGCTCATGCTTCAACCGCGACTCAGAAAATCGAGAATCATTTTTTCCCTTTTACTTTCTCTTTCAATGAATATATTTAACAACCAATTCTCATTGGAGCTCACTCCACTAATTACCTCTGAGGCTATACAATTAGAACAGAACAAACAGAAAGAGGAGGCTCCTCTCTCATTCTCCAGCACTCATTAAAGACGTGATGAATCACTTGAAATATTGGATTCTAAAATTCTCGAGTTTTAATGACAAGCCTTGAATGCGAGATTGAAAAATTGGTTAATTATTTCATCTCGACCGTCCGATCTATTAATTTGATACAATTTTTCACTCGTCAAATAGTTTTTTTATACTTTAGGAATAAATCCGTGGACCTTGCCCCGGAATCGGGTAAATAAAATTAAAAAAAAACAAAAAAAAAAAATAACGTTCAGCAAATCGTAGATTCAAGCGAATTTTTTTCCCCTTTTCCGAGAATTTTTCCACTGCTCCCACGATCTGTCTGCGCATATTAGAAGTTGGTATAGAAGTTAAGGATAAAAGCCTCCAAGTATAGGCTCGCTAAGAAGTTGGTGGTACACAAAGTCTGTAAAAAATGATTGCATTTTGCGGTTCGAACGGAGCAAGATAGAGGGAAAAACTGGAAGAAAAGTGGAGGGAAGTTCGTGAGAGCGAAAAGAAAGATTATCGTTGCGGAAAGGTGGCGAGCGTGAGCAGAGAAACGCCGCGTCAAAAGCTACGCTCTTTCCGAAACGAATAATAAAGAAAGAGAGGAAAAGAAAATAAAGAAGAAGAATAAAAAAAAAAGGAGACGAAAGTTACAACACGGAGAATCGGCAGGTGCGACTTCCTGTTGTAAAAGCATGTAACCGAGATAAAACGTTTGGATAAGGAAAACGTGTACGCTTTTATTCCACGAATGAAGTGACTTGCACCGCGACTGCCAGAGACCACGAGCTTCGAGCAGAACAGCCGAGGCGAAAGCTATCATGAAGAGGAGATGGATCAAAGTCCAGGCTTCGTGAAGTAGGAAGAATAAAAAAAAAACGAGAAAAAAGATTTTTTAAGGAGAGCTACCACGAATAGATTTAAAAATTACACAACTTTCGGATCGTCGATGTCAATTTTTGAGGAAACGAAGATCTTCAGGCTCAAAAGTGATCAACGAATCGTGACCTCGTTCGCTTCAACAATTTCTTTTATTTGCCTTGAAATTTTTTATTTCCCGTCTTTGAAGAGTTTTCGAAAAATGAAGGCTGCGATACCGATTTGTTTGCTGTCTTTCAGAAAGGTCAAACGAAGCTCGTTCCAAGCCAAGTCCAAAATAGAAAACTCGAGTAGAAAAAGGCTTCGGATGCTCGAGCCTCGAGTTCCCTTTCCGCGTACTTTTCACAAATGGCGATCTCCGCCGTTTCAGCGTTTCGCGTTCTCGAGAATGTGAAAAAAATCGCCGTTCAATTTGGCAAGTGGATTCTCGTGCTCTGGGAGACCGTTTTACAAGGGCGAGAGCGAGAAAGAACTCCGGGAAGTGAGCTCAACGGAGAAGCATATCTCGAGGGAACGTGGTCAACATGTCGGAGATGAATCTCTTTCTTCCTCTGCCTCTCTTTGCCTCGTTCTCGAGTAGACATCGATTAATTGCTTCGGGACGATGTCTCGCATCGTTCAATTGCTGCTTAATTGATACACTCATGAATCATTCCGGATATCCCTTATAGCCTTACCTGGGTCATTGGACGGACTGCGGTGGAAGTTCATGCGTTGAGTAGCAATCGCGCGTTTCGACGAAGGAAAAGTGCAAAGAAAAACTAATTCAACAAACTCGACGATAGACGAATGATCGATTGGAGCAAAAACCAAAAATTTCGTAACTTCGCTCGATTGATCTCACAGTCGTCCAATTCTAGTCGATTCCAACACCAATTCGTCGCAGACGATAAAATCAATTTGAAGTCGCACCGGTTACGTGAAAAGGGCCCGAAAAGTTTCGTTTTCCGGTGCAAGAATTTATCAGAATTTCTCTGTTTATAGATGCTCAATTTGCATGTTTGTATAGCGCTGCGGAAATAAAAACTGGCAAACCGTAACGTATTTTATTCGAGGACTCATTTGCTGACAATTCAATTTTCATCACAATCCGAGAACCGTGACTATCCGACGATGGTATCGCACAAGAGAACCGAGAACGAGTTCCTTCGCTGTTAGTACGTCCGCACACGCGGAGCCCCGCGTCCCGTGAACTTAGAAACGGCCGCGATCGCCGCTTCTCGTGGGATCATTTTTTCTGCGTACGCCCTTTCGACGTCCCGCAGTCGCAGCGCAGAGGTTCCTAGGTGTTCGGAACGGAGCTCTGTGGTCAATGGTTTTACAGAAGCGAACGAGTGTCTCTTTCATTCCCTACCATTTCACAGACACACGCGCACAACACGGAGACGAGGGTACCTCGAACCTTTCGTTTCTACCTTTTGCCTTTGACGATATGCCCGTGGCAGGTTCTCCGCGCGGGATCGCGAGTTTCCGCGAAATGATTAACGCCCGGGTCCACGATGCGTGTCATTCTCTCTCGCTTTTGCAGTGGTTCTCATCTCTTTGATTCGCTTAAAACTTTCGAAACTTCCTTCCCTTATATGAAAAGACGGTTGATTGATAAACGCTCGTTTAAATTTAATTCAAATTGGAGGAAAATTGTCAAGAAAATCCCGCGCCGTGGAGTCTGGTTGATGAAAAAGTTTTCGTTCCAGTTTTTCCTTCAATTTGCCGATTTGCTGATCAAGATTTGTCAGGAACGATTCGAGCCGCGTAGATCCTTTAATTCTATTGAAAGAGGGCCGAGAAATTCTTGGTTTTTGGAATGAGAAATCGGCACTGGATGATCGCACCCGTCATTCGGCGTACAGCGAGAGTAATTACGCGGAGAAATTGACGAACGAGAACGCACCGAGCAATTTGGTGAACACGGTGAGAGGAAAATAAAGAATAAATTCCAAAAATACAAACGACTCTGGTTGGAAACGTAATGCAGAACCTTTTGTAGCGGGAGTTCGATGTATATAAAGCCGGTAATTTCTCGAGGCTCAGAACCCCGATTGCCCCGGAACGAACCGACTCGATCAGAGTTGGCACGCGATAAGATGTTAGTTGAAAATTATTACGACGAAACAAGCTGCTATTATTGAATCCCTACGTCAAAGTCACTGTGTATAATAAACGTGATGAGAGAAAATATCGCTAAGAAACTCACCGGCAATGGTAATTAAAGGAAAGTCAATTAGAGTCGTTATTAATTAGTCAATTATCACGAATATCCATGTGCATTATTATTCGACGAAATATTAATTATCATTTTTCGTCGTAGCAGACAAATTTTTAATAATCACGAAAAAAACGATTATTTAGAGATATAAATTGAATTTAAAAAAAAAAAACTATAAAAATAATGAGGATTGGAAAATAAAAAATTTTTCGTTGATAACTATTTTGTAGAACAGCGAAATATTTCAATCGCCCAAAAATATGTTTTTTCGTCTCAGCAAAGCTACTTTTAAGCATAAAAAAGCTTTGTTGTAATCGAAATTTTGTTGCCTACACAACAACATTATATGTTGGACTTTTCAAAACGTTTTTATTCCATCTACGAATGTAAGGAATTAATCTTACAAGAAAACTTTTCAGGCGTCAATTCCTTAATAATTGATTACAATCGTTTAAATAATTGAAAAATCAAGTTTTATTATAGAAAAATGGCCAAATTGAAGAAAGGAATTTTGGAAACCTGTTTTTCTTTTTTTTTTACTTTTCGTCGGTGCAAATTTGCACCAGTGTGGTGTCTACGGGTTAAAATACTTTAACAAAACTTCGATTTCAATGGAATTTCATCATTAAAATAATGTTGAATTTATAATTTGGAGTCATCGGCGTTTCTTCAGTGCTCAGAGATATTGTAACGCTGTTCTGCGCGCGATATAATTTCATGCATATCTGTATATTGGATTGCTATGGAGTGAATATATGATTGAGAGCGCATCAAAGCGGGATGAGTTGGCGATGTTGAGTGCTCGGTGTGGCGATGCGGGGTGAGTTTACGCGTATATCTATACTCCGCAAATGTATGGGCAAAGGAGGCGGAAGAGGTCTGAGCGTATATACCGAGAATAAATTAAACTAATTGAGCAAATTAGCCAGCTGTTCACGCAACAAACGTTCTCTTGCAAGAAATCCACTGATTGTACCAAGTCAGCGTATACTTTATAGTCGTGTTTTCCGTAAGTTGTGTAAAACTGTCCCTTCGAACGTGTACGAGAATAAAAGACGATAATCGACGTGGTTTACCGAAAAACTGGCTTTGAAAGGTCGTTAAAAAAATTGGGTCGCAGATGACATAACGCTGGGGGCAGGACGAAATGATGACGATGTAGTTCGAGGGTTGATATCCAGCACTTTTACGATTCCTGGGACCACTCAATACGGAGGACACAAAACGAAGGGTCCTGCTCGTGACACTTTGGTCGTTTAAGAGTTTCTTTTTTCGGCAGTAGCCAACAGTTCAAATTTTTCCTACTCGATTGCACAATTGTCGTGCAAAAGTAAATTGACTCCAGTAGTCAAGTTAAGTTCCATCGGATCAATATCGTTGATGAAACGTCAAAATTTTTCAAATCGCTAATTTTCTTCTCCACGATTTTACATCTACGTGATTACGCATTTTTGATCAATTGTCTGAGAATCGTAATTCCGTTGAGGCTCGTAAGACAATGCCAATAAAATTTCCAGCCCTCCGGGACTTTGATTCACTTATGTTTGACTGAATAATTTCTTTGAAATTATTTTGAATAGAAACATCGTAAGAATAATGTTATTTAGCTCGAGATGATTGGGCAATTATGATCGAACAAAAAAATTGCGATTCAGAGCCATTAAGACGAGCCTACATTGTTCGTTGAATCGCAGTTGCAGAGCTTTTATCATCGTAATTATCACGTACTGAGGATAACTAGCGAGCAATTGTTTGAGAAAGAAGAATAAATTGAAGCTTTTCCAATGCTGCCCGTGCAGAAATATTATTCAACGTTCGCATCGGAATTACGTTGATTGGTCACGTGGCTTCATTAACTGAGATGACACTTTTTGTCACTTAGGTTGACTCACCTGTATCCGGGCTTCCGTCAGTCCGATCTTCATGGCCAGTTCCTCTCTGAAAAAAATTAATGAAAGACGTGAAATTAGCTAGTTTGGACAGAGACGAGGGGGGATCGTGATCGCAAGAGGAACTTCCGAGGGAGAATGCTTTCGAGGATTTTCAAGGTCGCACCAGTCGATCGATTACATTCTGCTTTGACGTGCGATGGGAATGATGGTTCTCGTCGCGCTTAATTCCGAGTCTTTGGCCATACTCAATGTCACATTTGGCTCAGAATCGCCTCTAGAATTTCCACTAAAATTGGAAAACTTCTAAAATACGTGCAGCAGCGTCATAAGTGATAGCGACGAGAATTTTTCCACCCTCCCCTACTTTTATACCGAGCAAAAGGTTCGATATCGCGCGAGAAGATGGGCACGGGGACTCGAAGAACGCCACTTCATTTCGAAAGCAAATTACCCCCGATGTTCCCCGAAATCAGGAGTCGAATCTCGGTGATTACCGCACAGAAGCCGGCGAGGGTTTTAGAGCAAAAGGGAGAGAGAATCCTCAGCTCACCGACCAAGAAATGGAAAAGAACGAAAGAGATCTCTCCCCTTGATGTCCGTTACGCGCTACGGAGACCAACAGCGAGATGGGCAACGTCGGTATGAGCGTAACGTGCCTCAGAAAAAATACGAGAGGGAATGGGGCCAAGAAATTACATATACAAACGCTAAGAATCTCGATGGTAGCAACCCTTTTTTACCGATTGGTAGAGAAGAGGGAAAATCATGGCACATTATTCCAAATCCTTTTCAACCCGTCAACGACCGGGTTGTGAAACTTTTTCTCACACTTTCATAAAAACGATGAAAAGGCGCGAAACTTACGAACGAGGTGAAATGCTTTTTTATAATTTCAAATTTTTTTCTTTGTATTATTCTCTTTGAAGTGTCAAAAACCATTGCATTGATGATTTCCAAAATTTTCAAAACCACAATCCCCGCTGCCGGACTGTTTTCGAGCTCCGATTAATCAATTTGTAACTAACCAATGAATTTCACTTTGGGATCCTGTGTCACATCTCGAAAATCAAACTTTTATTAAAATCTTGTTCTCCTCGAGGTTGGATCGCTTTGTTTCGACTCGTAACATTCGATTCCCTCGAATGCCGTGCGGTTCTTCGAGACTGTTAACACGCAGTAATTTATCGAAGTCTGCTCTACCGAAGCGTTGGACGAACGGAAGCGGTTTGGATAATTGAGAAAATCGGATTGCCGGGTGATCGGTAAGGTTAAACAAAAATACGGAGGGAGAGTCCAATTTGAGAGACGAGGGAATCCGCGCCTGGTTCATTTGAAGTCTTTGAAAGATGCAACGAGTGCGAGCGAGAGTGCGAGGAGGTAATACATTTTAATATGTACCTGCGTCGATCCGCAGACGCACTTCCCTCTGACCAGGTCCATCTGTTCATCGAAGTGAAAAAAAAATCCTCACGAGAGTTTCATCATTGCAGTCGTTTCCGTTCGTCAAACAATTTAAATTTATTATTATCCCCATGAAGATAGACTCAAAGTACACCTTCGTTCATAACCGAATAAAAATACACGAAGAAAACGAGACCGCGAAAATTCTAGAGGAAAGTATACTAGGAATATAATATCTCGGGGACAGTTACGTTCTGGATTGCAGCATTAATTCGAAGAGAAGTAATAAGAACTGTTCTATCCACCATAATAAAAATACCGATACCCATAACTTTCGTTCAAAAGACTCGAGAGTCTTTTTTCTCTATGAGCATGGTAAAAAATGTTTTCACTCCCTTCGAATGTTTATATTGTAAAGTACGCTCGTGCAAGTCTAAAAAAACTATACCTATGGTAAAATGTCACACACGTATTCGGTGTATATTCGACAGAATTTACTATGCTGACAGTGAAAGTTTGTGATTTACAATACATTTCCACTTATCAGTGAGTGCTTGAGCACAATTGAAAAAATACTATGCTGTTTGTAATCGTTGGCTAAATACTTTGAAAACTTTTGAAAAACAATATTATATTCCTCACTGTACAAAACGAATCCGTTTTCTCCGTGCAGAAGACTCGGCAAATCGCTCGTCATTAAACAAACTTTTGTTGACTCAAGTTTATAGCTCTCGACATCCACCAAGCTTATTTAATGAAGGGCAATTACAAAAAAAAAGTATTAATTATATCGTACAAGATATCCTTTGATTTTCCACTTTTGCACTGATTACAATGTGAAATACTTGTATACTGTTTGCGATATATAGAAGTAAGGGTATAATTATACTTCTCGCTCTGATACTTTCGTCCTCGTATTCCATAATTGTTAATAACACATATCGCAATGCTTTTCTACATCTATGTACACATATTAGTATATATTTATATATATATTAAGGCACAGACTCGTTCCTTTTTTTCTCTCCCTGTTTCTCTCTCTTTCTGTGAATTCCGTACGAAGTTAGATCACTTGAAAGAGTCTGTGCCAGTTCGTTTTTCAATGCATGCTGCGTACGTTGAATTCTCCAACACATCACGCTCTGACTCACACGAGTATTGCGATACGAGCTGATGGGAAGGGTTCTAATAGAATTGTGCGAGCTCGGTTCACAACTGTGTGCTCTAAAATGCGATGACACAATTTTAATGCGAGTCGGGGAATACGATTCAATCATTTTTATGAAACGTATTAACGACGATGCGGATTTCTGAGGAATGAAAAATCGTGTTCGGCTCTTTTTGTTTCGTCTCGATTTGCCAATCGCTGTAGGTTCGGCTCGTACATATTCGCCGTTTTTTTATGCTCGGGATTTAATAAGATCACGAATTTTTGCGGTTTCGAGCTCCGCGCGGATTCGTTCCAGTTTGCACATAATTACGACGCATTTTCCCCGCGAATTGCAACCGTTTTGAGATGAGGCCTTCTCGCTCTCTCCTCTTGTTCGTAGTTCAGGGATCGCTCTTTCTTCCACTCATTTTTTCACTCAACGGCGCGTCCTTCAGCCGCGGGGAGGCTTTGAACGGAGCCGCGACTTTTGTTCTATGTACACAGATCCCCGGTGCACCTATGCAGTGTCGCAACCTGCAATTTCGCGAGCTACGGTAATATCAACTTTTCCAGCAGTCCGCTTTCCAGATCTATTCCGGATAATTCGTTAGCTCTTTTATCCCGGCGCACGCGAGATTTGCGTTCGAACAAAGTTCAAGCCACAAGTTTAAGGAGCTTGTCCGATCTTCCCTTTTCTTTGCTGAATATCAAAAGGCTCGGAACGTCATCCGTGGGAAGCGATCGTGAGAAATTTAGCGAGTCACAAAAATCGAATGTGGAGCCACTTTTTCAGAGAAGTCGTCGCAGACATTTTCGAAAAACGAGTCATTTTTTTCGAAACTGTTTCTCCTCGCATGATATTTCATAAAAATGTGATATCACGTGTCGTATTCCGGAGCGCAGGAGCGGCGTGAGAGTGAGGTCGTTCGCAAGATTTCGCAATTAGTGGTCGGAAAATCCAAAAGCATTTCTTCACGCCTCGTTATGCTTCGGCATCTCGTCACATTTCCATGAAATCGTTGGAGCTGAGATGTCCGCCATCGCAGCGACGGTCTCACGAAAAACAACAGAATTCGTGTGTCCTCGCCAATCGTCGTTTCTTTCGTCGAATCGATTCGAGCAATAATCGATCGATTAACCAATTATTTTTAATCGCTTAATCGGTAAGTTGTAATATTTTGTCAAGATTACTTTATCATAAGGGAATTTAATTGGAAGGATAAAATGGAGCCGGAAGAGAGCATGAGCCGAGAATAAAGTGCGTTTTGGAGGGAGAGCCGATTCGTACGTAATGCACTTGCTTTGGGAAGTGCGAGATGCATCCTTCGGCGGATTGGCGCGGTAGCGTGGCCAATCCGTAATTGGCACTCCACGCGCTGTACGCGTATTAAGCGGGCATTACGATCTCGACTACTGTCCATCGACGGTTACTCCTCGCATTCTTTGATACACGCGTACGCATCCACGTTGAGGAATTTACCACTTTGCGTGTCGATCGTGCACTTTATCTCCGTAAACAGGCGCATAAACTTTTGACAGTAGCTCGGTGTTTATGTCCCCCAAAAAATCTTTTTTCGGGGCCGTCGAAAGGAGACGAGTGAATTGAATTGGAATGAACTTCTTTTAATTCCGATTCGTCACGCGAGAAAATAAAATTTATAACAAAGTAGATCCGCATCGCGCCCTGGATCTCGCGCTTCTCTACTTCCACGCGCATTTCTGCGATCCTTGGATCGTCCGAAGAGAAACGTCGATTCGCCGAATAATCGTGAGCACCGAAACGACGTTGCTTCGTCCGAATGACCGAGAAAGTTGCGGTAATCGGAACGTTCGTTCGGGCAATTAGGAAAAAGACATCGGGCGCGGACAAATGAATCGTAGGAGACTGAAAAACTTGGTTTATTTATAGAGAGAGAGAGAGAGAGAGAGAGAAAGAGAGAGGACGGTGATATAATTACGGAAGGTAATTTCGCGTAAATGAATGAAGCAAAGTGCGAAAGAAACGCTCCGGTGGCGCACAATTGAATCCGCTTTTGCCACGCTCGTAAAGTCTCATTACACTTCCCGTTGGGTTTGCGAATTTCCGCGAATAAGAGTGCGACTCGTTTCTCTCTCGTCTTATTGTATACACACAACTTGGTAAAGCGTCAAACAATGATAATTAGAATTGCGCCACGAGGGACAATCACGGTCGTACGAAACTATTACGCTTATACGTATTTTGTATACGTATATATATATCGGCGTGTAAAAAGTGTGAGCAACCATTCCGAGTGACCGACTAGCGAGTGAGTTGTACTCTTTCCCTGCTCAGCGCTGTTACGACCTCCGGGGTTAATTGGATAATGTAATTGTCCGGTAATTACTCGAATTACCCGCGCGCCCAACCTCTGGCTCACATTGCCTCGCGAGCAATATTTGTGCCCACGAGGATCCTATACGTGCGTCGCATTCTTCCTCGGCTCTCTCGTGATCGGCAGTTTACTCGCGCGGCTATATGAGATTGCGCGAGAAGATATTAGGCATAATCGGAGACTAGAAAAGTTTTGCGGCTCTTTTCTTTGCCATCGATTCTTTACGATTCGAGCGCGAAAAATTCTCACACTCGATGGAAAAGTCTTGTTTTATGTGAGAGTTTATCATTTCGCAATTCGCGACGTGGAGAAAGGGACAAAAAGTCGGTATTTGTGCTCTGGCAAAATTGGCTTTATTAAGGCCTTAGATACACTTGCAGCAGGCGAAAAAACGTGATTTACTTGATTTTTTATCGACAAGGAAATAAATGTTTGTTGAAAAACTTTGAAGAACGTTCATTATTACACATGTTCGTGTACTTGTGCAATTTTTTTCATCAAAAACTCCAACTGTTTTTTGAGTATCAGTTGCGGTGGAGATGATAACTAAAAAACTATTAATCCGCCGATTCATACCGAATTTATACCACTTATTTATTATAATATAGCTCGGGCCTGAACGAAGGATTTGTAAAAATTTTGATTTAAAAAAAATCGCGACAGTTTTAACAGAGAATTCACTTTTTGAGGTGCTAAATTTTCGGTTGTTTGTTACCATTTTTTTTCCCAACAAAGTACGAAATCCTTCGTCCGGGCCCTCGCTATTATTATAATAAATAAGTGGTATAATTTTTAGTAATCGTGCCTACCTCGAATCTAATGCTCCGATCTTTATGAAATTTGGTGAGAATATTCTTCAGACATTGTACTTGGAGAGTATCGAATAAAGAAATTTTCGATTTTTCCGTCCATCACAAGCGCATACAAGGTCTTAAAAATGATCAATTTCCAATCGAACTCATTCCAGGAAGCTTTATTAATTAAATCCTTTGATTGCAAGCCAATTTCCTGGAGGAAAAAATTCGGGCAAAAAAAATGCAGCTCGAACAGAGCCCGAGGGTTCTTGCTCGTACTAAAATTGATGTTTCCAATGACTGTACAATTTCTTGTGTACACTGATGAAAAAAAAAAAAAAAAATAGCTATGTATGTTTATTGGAGGTAGAAAGAAAGTGAGGAGAAACAAAGGGGGAGAAGATCTGGTTAATGGGCGGCTGCTGGATCGCAATCGTTCGCCGGTAGCTCACGGGAGAGCTCTTCAATTCTTCCTATCTAAATTAGATCTGGAGCTAACACCGGGGCCAGTGTTTAGCGTAATATGGACAAGAACCTCTTACGGGACCTCGCGATGTTATAAGCCTACCACCGAGCGCCCACGACATGCCTCTAAAACTCAATACGTTTATGTATACACATGTACAAATTTACCGGTTTGGTGAGGTAGAAATCGACGTCGAACGAGTTTTGAAAATCGATCGATCGATAGATCAGAGATTTGTAATCCGGCGCGAGACGTTTCGGAGCAAAGCAAACGAGAAAAAAACAATCCGAAATTGTTTCCCTCCGTCCCTCTCTACCGATTTGTATATTAATCTACGTAGAAAATTAATTATCTTGTTTATTGGCTTGTCATTAAAAAAAAAAAACAAACATAAACAAACGATCGTAAAAAACTTTCAATGAATTATCACGAAAGTATGTCGAGCAACTTGATTTGAGGTTTCGATGATGAAAACGTTGCAGATAGCACCACTGCGCGATCGCGTTTATTTGAGAATGAAAGAAAAAAACATCACATTTATTGCTTTATACTAATGAAAACTGGCTCTTTCGACGTAGCGCGATACGTATCTCTGTAATTAATATTTTCACAAACTTGCTCGGTAATATAATCGTTCTAATAGAGCAACCAGCATCGTCCCGTTCCTTATCGTATGTTAACGGACACGCTCTATCGATCTATGACGCAAAAATCAGCCCTTTAATAAAACGACACTCCGATTTATCGGTTTTACCGCTTCGGACTCGTAGGATACATGAATATATGCTAAATTATCTCGTACGAACACGAGTTATCTACAGATATGTGAGACACTTAAATTTAAAAGATCGACAGTCTATACTCCGCTCAATAAAAGTTAAGCGACCATAAAATTCAATTAGAGTTATATTTAACGAGGCTATGCTTTAAATATAGAAATACGTTGCGAGCAGTATCACGCTTGTTTTTTCCTAGCGGCAAACACGCGGTAGGCATTCGCGCTGGAGAGTTTTTTCGAACGAGGAACGTTGGCAATGATTTTTGGGAGTTTTTATAAATTCTTGAAAATTCAAGTTTTCAGGGGGTGGTCCTGCGTATTCTAGAAATATAAAAAGGCTCGGAAGGCGGGAGCTAAAATGGTAGGAAGCCAGGAAAATTGGATTTTCAAGAAGCATCGATTTCAACGTCAACAAAGCCGAATTGCAAAATGTTATTAATTCCCCTTGAAAATAAGGAACAACTTGTTGGAATCACGTTCATTAATTTTCATTGGCCAAGTACGCAGGAAATGGAGGTAAAAAAGGGGGAAAATGAATAAACGTAACGTGGCTGTGAGGCAGATCGTTTAGCCACAGTAATAAGACATTTAATAACCCCGGAATGCACTTCTCTTTCGGTGGATCTGAATATAATATAGTGGGAAAGCGCACGATCGTCATACGCGCTCGGTTCGTGGCTGCTCGACGATAACGACTAATTGCCAAATGAAATAGCCTGATAGCCTGCGAGCGGCTATTAGCCAATGCTATGGCCGATTCGACGCTACGGTAAAGCGCCGATTACGAAATGAGCCAAGCAATAAGGGAGCGGACGAAAAAATGGGAATGAGAAAAAAAAACTTATCGAAAAAGCGACGAGGCAGGATGGATACGTTGAAAATCATCATCCTTAATGCACGAAGGTTTAATACGCTGATTACGGGGGGGTCGAGAGGGAGTTTATGAAGCTCCTTCGACCCTGCCAAAGTCTTGAACGCCTTTTGGCGCGTAGCTGCCAATTTATGCATGACATTTTTTTATGTAGCCGCATCATTATCGGGAAGAACGATAGCGATTTATTCTTACGTTGGCACTCGGAAAACTGTTTTTCTTCGCTAACTATAGAAAATTCATTAAGCTCGATCGTGCCCGAAGGATCGTATTTTATGAGTGTCTAAATTACATCGATTTTTACTCCCTAATTGAAGATATAATCGCACTTTAAATTAATGTCATAGTTATTCGTTCGAAATTGTAAATACATTTTTTCAACTTATTTTTTCAACTTAAAAAGACAAAAGACTGTGACAGGAATGGGTCAAGCCAAGAAGAAACAAAATGCCGAAATAAGCAAATGTTACGAGTGCTCATTGCCAATTTCGTTCAATCTTTAACGTAACGTATCTTTATTACTAGTAAGATTATCGTCTCGAATTTTGTTCCCAAACCTTCATTATATACTTCATTGTTATCGTGTACGTTTTTCATGAACTTCGTAAGAAGCGTTTATTCGTTGTATGGAAAGGTAAACGATTTTTTACACATGTCCCTGTAACCCTGTGTATTTGTCTTCATATTTAAACTCGTTTATCTCAATAACCAATGAGACGAACCCTTCAAAATTTGCTACGCGTGTGAGTCGACTACGCATTTAAACTTTGCGTAAATTTCAAGATTTTCTCAAGAAAATCCTCTCGCGCATGATGGGGACTACCTTAAATAAAAATCTGACGAATGATAATTTTTGTGAAAAATCATTGGCTACAGTATTTCCTCGATGACCGAAATCTCAGCAGAATTTAGCCCGCTGTGATCCAATTGTAAACGTGAAAAGAGCAAATTTATAGCTTGATGAGCTTTTCTTTACTGTCTCAATCTTTTTCTCGCTCGATCGTTAATTGCGCGAGCTTTACAATCGCTTTTGCGAATAAGAAACTCGCGGTTCGTGAGAGTGAGGATCACTCACACTCGTCGAGTGTTCACGTACATTCGTAGTTGTGTTGATCTTTATATATATATATATACGAGTGTACACACCGCCTGTGACTGTGGTATGGAAGCGAGGCCACGGGACCGGACCTATTACGAGCGATTACACCGCTATTAGTTACCTACCGGGTGTTCCGAGCTCCACGGCAAAGGGAGTATATAAAGAACGCGACGAAGAGAAGCAAAAACGTGAAGGAGTATGAAGCGAGGGACGAGACAGAGAAAAAGGGCTTCAATATCGCGTGGGGAAAGGAAAACTTGGAGCGACGTGATGAAAAAGTTGGAAGCTGCGAAGACTGCGCTCGCGATCGGTTCTCGTCCCCTCATTTCCAGAGGATTTTATTTGACTGGCGACGACAAGGTCAGCGATGTTTTTTTTTTTCAATTAAAAAATGTAGAGACAAAAATTCTTTATGGTTCGAGGTAAAATCACACATAATTATGATTTTCTTCGTTAAATTCGGGCTAATTCGACATGCTCGCGAAGCATTGTTCCTCGAAAGGCTTAAGAACGGAAAAAATATGAGTCACGAAACGTGGAGCCGTAATCTGAAAGTGTCCGATAAGAGAAACTACCACGCATTAAATATTATCAGCGTCCTTGGATCCTAAAGAGCCTTTTCAAGCAGGACCGACGTCGCGCCTCTGTCCCTATCTAGTCTAGACACGGGGATAAGACGGAGGAGAGAGAGAGAAAGAATGGAGAAGGAGAATGAGAGAGATGCGAAGTGAGCGAGACGCCGCTGCGCTCACCTGACAAGCAGCATCAGTGATACAGATGCGCTCGTAAAAAATCTGTCTCCGCTTCGGTCCTTTATCAAAGATGGAATTTCATTCCACTTCGATGTATTTAAACGGGATTTTTTTCGAAAATTCTCATTAAAATATTGTACACAGCTCTAAATTAATGGATTTCAGTGACCGAAAAACGAGAGTCCTTAAAGAAAAAAAACACTCGAAATTGACGCTACATTCGTATTTTTCAAGCCTGACAACTCACCGAGTAAAAACGTCTGGGTAATGAGTCCTGGAGAAAGCTTTTTCTAGTTCTTCGAGTTGAAAGCTTGTGAAGGTCGTCCGATATCTTCGTTGCTTTCTCTTAGGAGCAAAGTCATCAGCCTCGGCCTCACTTTCAGGACTCGTTGGGGCAGCCCTAGGGTGCGAGCCCTCGTCCTCGGGTCTAACATCCTCGGTCGAGATACCCATTTGATTGGTTTGATTCGATTGATGAATCGCTTGTTGTTGATGATGTTGAGCAGGCTGGTGAGCTTGATGGCACACCTGAGTTATGCTCGAGCTGCTCGTACTGCTTGCAGGACTCGTCTGCGAGACGGCCTCGGTGCTGCCTCGCCCAGAATTATCTGTAAACAAGCGAAAAAACTCCGTTCTTATTCAACATTGAAAAATTCTAATCAATTTACATTTTAAAGCTCTTCCAAAAAATGTATTCACTTGAAATCGAATCGATTAATGTCAAAATGAAACGTTTGCTCCGAAATTTCTGTTATTTCGCATAAACTTATTTCGGTCGATTTATCTATGGGAGAGGCAAACGCTTGGTTTCGAATCCGCTCGAAGAATAATTATTAATTGGATTCCCCACAAACATATGCCGGAAAAGCAATGCGGTATATAATTTCCGGTTGACGCGGATGAATTCTCGGGCCAATTCTCCAAGAGAATAGGAGCTCGCGCGTTAATACCTTAACTATTTCAAAAGCGGGAGTTTCCGAACCGAGATTCGGGATTTCCTAACCACTCGTCACTTCCTGGAGGCGGTTGAAAAATAAATCTGATAAATATTTAGCAAGTATCCTTCGACAATGAATAATCAACAGTCGTTTCAAACTTCATGAAATCAATCTTATGGAATTATCTTATAATTGGAATTGATTTTATAACGAGACTTTTCAGGGGTAAAAATTCCTTAGAAATCGATTGCGATCGTTGAAAAAATTGAAAAATCAAGTTTTATTCCAAAAAAATGGCCAGTACGTTTTGTCATATTGCCACGGTTCCTATAAATGTATCTTCAAATCGAGCACTCGCCCAAATCTGATTTGATTACGAAATTTAATATTCTCGCAGGAATAATAACTGATGGCGGATCGATGATGAAAACGAATGAAATAAAGAATTTATATCACATCAGGTTGGATCGAGTAAATTACGCATAATCGATAGTAATTCGCCACAGCGCTCATTCCGAGAGCTTATTCACATAGCCCATAGTGCAAAAGGGAACGAACGATAAAATATATGCGAGAGTCTCTACCCACTCATTCCTTTCACCGACCTTGCTGGGGCTCTCGCGTTAATGATTCTTGCGAGTAGTCTCACTCTCTCTCTCTCCCTCTTTCGCATCGTCCGATCCGACACCTCGGCACGTTTGATGCCAGAATTATACACGTACATACAACACAACAGATGTACAGCGTTCAATGTGGCTGTTGCATTGCCCGTTACACGGCAATTTCGAATGCCAGATCTCGCGAACTAGCTCGTACAACAAAATATTCTCCTTTTTTCTGTTCAATTCGATTCCATGATCGTTCGATCGTTCCTTCGATCGACACCGCAATGAAGAGGATTTTTTTATTCGAACCCTCCAAGCAGCTGTTTTCATGTGAAAATATAAATAATAATAAGAAAAAGCCAAGGGAACTGGGTGAATATTAAATTCTCGTCATTTCCGGTAACGAGTTACGCGAATAAATCGATTCTGAATGATCGTATCGAACGATCAGGAACAATCATCCGTTGCTGCTCACGCGCTTCGCTCCAACGTTATGGGCGCGCGAGGCTCCATTATTTTTATGGACTCGACGACAGGCGTTTTCATAGAGAAAATACTCGCCTAATAAATAGTTATCAGTGCTCGTCGTATGCTCGTCGGATTAGTTACGATCGAAAGTTATTCGAGCAAAACTTTTTGCCTTTGTCACACTCAACGGGAGGATCGACGCGGCAATCCTTTGTTTTTTTGTCAAAAAAATTCAATGGTCGTCGTCTAACCGAGGGACATAAAAATTCAGTTGAAAAACACACGGTTCACGCGAAATAGTGTTGGAGGAATTGCGGTCTCGGAAGGCCCCGTGCACTTGCGTAGTTTAATCGTACGAGCAATAATAGCAGCAGACAATTAATTACGAATTTGTCGGCGCGGTTGCACGCCGCTAACGAAGTATATTTATATTCATGAAGTCACGATCCAGAAATAAGCAACAGCACAAATAACAAGGAGCTTGTGTTTATTTTCATCGTTTTTCTATTCCGCTACACATATTTTTTTTTTCTCTCTTTTTCTTCAAAAGTCCATATAAGTTTATCCACGAAGCCGTATACTGTATCGTGGAATAATTAAATTATTTTCTTAATGAAGATGTATCGAAAGTGCGCGATTACACTTCCAAGAATTCCTCGTTCAGCGTGTATCGAGGAGAAAAAAGTGCATAAATGATAATGAAAAAGGAACAAGGGAAGCTCACCTTTCGAAGGGTGCTTTTGTCGATTACTAACGAGTAGTAGCGCTCGCTCGCTCGCTGCTCCTTCTCCCCGCGGCCAGCAGAGCAGCTCGATCCGTTCTCTCGCAGACGCGGCAACTTTTTAATCGACTCGATTTATCGGAAATGAGCTTATAATGCACAGCCTGGTAGCCCGGGCGTAATGCCAACGATAATGCTCGATAGCAAGGATTTTTTATTTATTTCATACACGCCGCGCGATCGAATATCCTACAGTTCGCTTCACTTCTATAAGCTTTCATTTATTATATGGTGTACTACGTATATACACACAGGTGAGGAGTGCGTAAAACGCGAAAAAGAGCTCCGTGGTAGCTCTCAACACACTGTAATGGCATTAAATGGTACCTGCGTCTCGAGGTGCCTCTTGAAGCTCCCCTTTGCCTTCATCTCCGTATTCCCTGCTCGCCTATACAGACAAGCATCTTTCTCGTATATAGATAGAGAGAAGCGGACCTGAATGCCGGCATCGCAAAACACGTCTCGTTCGTTATTAACTGAAAATTACCGAAACCGAAATCTAATTCGCGTAAACACCGTAATTTCACGGGAGCGCAGCTTCAAAAGGGCTCACCCCGAAGGTTTCTCTCTCTAGATACATAACCCCCGTCGTGCGTGTGTATGCGTGAGGATCTAAAGATTGCATTGGCTCGCGATCGTTTCCCGGGTTCTTTCACCTCCTTCATTTGGCACAGATCCTCGCTCGAGTCACGATCGCGATATTATTCCGGGGCTGCGAGATCGTTGGAAAACTGTCGAAAAATCAATTCTCCCAAGCTCTTGGTTCAGGCTCGGAATTATAATATTTTCGGAAGAATTATGATTTTTTTTGCTAGGATCATTAAACTTGACACGGGTCGTTTTGTTATTTCGGAACGATCAAAGTTGGAGTTACATTTTGCTGCTTATTCGTGAGGCTTCGATTCTTCGAAATTTGTAATTTAAGTTCGAACGTTACTCTCCGAACGAGAGACTCGTGTGACCTCTTTAGTTAGCACAGATTTCGATCTCCATTGTTAAACGGAAAATAATCTGAACCCCAACATCATTCTCGTTCTTTCTCTCTCGCACTATCGCTCGTTTTGCTCGCGTATAGCGAGTGCAATTACGTAGATCATAAAATTTTTCTTGGATCAATTAAATCCTGTACTACTCAACATTACGAGGAGCATTATAATTTCACACTTTTTATCAATCGTTCGATAATTCTAGGCAAAAATGTTCTCACAGCGTTTAATTATTGTTTGTCGGAACGGATGATAGACCAAACAAATTATAATATATTTCCAACGATCATTGCAGTCGATTGGCATTGCAGTGATTGCGGCTGACGAAGAAATGATTTCCACGGGGACTAAAAATGAGAAAATTTTCGTTCGTATTTCCATCGTTTTTCGAGAGCGTTCGATCCCTCCAAATGAGCTCCTTCGATCGAGCTACTAATATCTGGGCACGCGGTTGGCTCGACTTTATGACGGCCCGGAGTTTTATAATGCCCCTTAACTCAGTGCACACTGGCACACGCGAGTGGAATTTACGAGCACGTTAATTAACGCAGTGTAATAAACTAATTAGCCAACTCATTGGGGTCGGTTAAATGTACATATATTATTGCTACAGACTTGCGTGGCCATGCAGCATGTAAAATGAGCGGCAAATAACCTGCGTAACCGGTCAATCATTGGCTGTCCACATGGTGAGCGATCGAGATGAAAAAAGCGTTGAAAAAGTCGAAGGAATATCTCCGAGTTGTGAAAAAATCGTTCTCCCTTTGCGAGCCGCAGTCCACGGGGATTTCCATCGAGGCGTTTCCCACATCGCCGCGGGGCCATAAAAATTCGCCCCGAATCGACAATGCTAACGCCTCGATACTGATTTACGGTTCAACGAATCTTCGAGGAACATTGAAAAATTTCAAGTCGTACAGATTCGTTGGAGATTAATTTTATTGACAAGTCAGATAGAGTTCCATTCGCGATAAAACGTTCCATACATTCGAGATATATGTGCGCGCGTACTTGTCCGTATATGCATAATATATCGCGGCTGAGTGAACGAACAGGGCACTTTCCCGTGAATCATACTTGCAAATTCGCAGGCGTACTGCAACAGGCTAATAGACGCATCAATGCATCCTGTGACAAGTCGTACAGAGAGAAGGCGAGCGCGGGACCGAGTGCCGTTCCGCGGCGGTGTCTTACGATCCTGAGATTCGATATCGTTGCTGATGCATGCAGCTTAACTGTAGCCGCAGTTCCCTGCACACGCTTACGGACGCATGAATACATAAATATACATAAATGACAGGAATTCTGATCATAGCGACGAATTGGCTCGGGAGAGAGAGACCAATTACGAATTATCAAGAATTCTCTTAGTCGGACGCCGCGCTGTTCGCCGGACCGTCAGCATCATCACGAGCGAGATTATTGGCGAAGCGCGCGCGGCGAGATACAAGCGAGCCGATAACGCCGAAATATTTACCTCTTTACCTTATAAACCATCCGCATCCTTTATATCTATATGCGAGAAGATGATTTATGTGAGATAATATCAACATCCGAGTCGCAGGACGTAAAGAAGATTCATTTACTCCTCAATGATGAAACTTAGCCTCTCTTTATCCCCCGAGCTTTCGTACCGTGCGCCAATTACATTACGCTGCATGTGTGTATATAAGTACGGATAAATATATGTCGCTTCCGGTATACGCAAATGTTCCGTTTACACGTGCCGCGGTACATGGAACTGTACACGATACAAGCTCCGCCTTTATCGCTCGATTTACAACGTACTTATTGTACATTTTTTATATCTCGTCTGGATCGAAAGTCGAAGAGGGAGAGAGAGAGAGAGAGAGAGAGAAAAGTGCGTCTTGCCTTTTGTCGTGCGAATGTACGACTTCTGAGATACGATGAATTTTCGTTTAATATTCATGAATCGAAAGATGAATTGCTATTATCGTAAGTGCATGGCTCTGTAATTATTATCTGGAGTTTTGAAAAAACATCCTTTTCTGTTTTAATTCAACAGGATACGAGCAGAAAAAGTGTTATTGATTTCGTCGAATTTATGCGCGTGGGTGTAGAAATATATTGGATGATTGCTAGGATTTGAGTGGAGTTTTGGCCTCGCCTCGAAGGTGTTGACTCGTAGACGCGACACTGGTGCAATTGCACGCATGAAAATTTGAAAAAACAGGTTTTCTCAATTCCTTTCTTCTTCAATTTGGCCATTTTTCTGTAAGACAACTTGATTTTTCAATTATTTAAATGATCGTGATCGATTATTAAGGAATTGTTACTCCTGAAAAGTCTCGTTGTAAGATTGATTCCATTTATTCATGGATGAAATAAAAGAAAAGTCCAATTGCAAGTTTGCACCGGTGTGGTGTCCTACGGGTTAAACATTTAAGGTCCACACGGCACTTTTGGTTCCTTCGACATACGTTGACACCCACCGAGTCTTTATTTTTGCATTTATTTCGATCGGATTCGCTTCACTAACGATCCGGTTCAATCCTTTCAGAGAATTTTTCGATACTCAAGACTTTCGTGATGTTTTTGTTCCCGGCAAATGCTCTGCTTCCATCGCGGACTTAATTTCTAGGGGAGAAATGATTCTGCGTTTGATTCAGTTATGAAACAGTGAAAAGCTACGGGACGGTGGAATCAGCTGGACAGCAAAGGACACGAGATTCGAGAATTAATTATTATTGGGAGCGTTATGTGTATCGCCGCTCGCCGTATGCGTCCGGGACTAGAGAAATTTGGATTTTTTATTCCTCACTGGCAATCAATCGAGCGACGGGGAAAGTTGCTGATTATTTTGAATCGGCACGTTTTTGTACGCGTGTATATATGTAGATGGATACAGTGTGTCACGAGGTGCGAGCGAAACGAGGCAAGAACGAGAATGGTCATGGACCGCAGCATCGATACTTCTGCGTGTCGTTATTTTTGCTTCTCGCGTTCTCTCTCTCTCTCTGTTCTTTCTTATCGCACACTGTACATACATATGTATAAAGTAGCGTATTTATAAGTGGTACGAGATTGGAATCGGTGCTGGAACAGTCGGTCGGTGGGTTCGTTAATTACAAATCTACTGTCAACGCGCGTAACGTTCAATTAGAAAGCTAATGGATCAGATTTCGCGCTCGCCAACCGACGCGCGCGTCTCTAACCATCTTTCTATAACTATACAAATACCGCCGCGGAGAGAGAAAAGCGATTCCAGTACCACTGAAAAAAGTCGAATAAATCTCAATCACAAATCTCAAGATCCACCGAGCGGAATCTCGTCTCCAAGGCGGGGGGAAGAAAAACATGAAAAAATTCGATTCCGAAGTATTCGTTTCTCGGGATCTTGACATCGAGTATTATTTTTTATCAAAAACATGAAATTTATTGCTTTTAGCCATTTTACTAGATTTTTTATGCGAGCAAGACCACTCTGCGAGTCAATTCCTCGCTTTTTGTCAGCTCATCTCGTCGTGCCTCGACGCAAGGACGCTAAAAGCCATGATTTTTTACGTCGCTCTCGGGAGCTCGTTGAGAATTTTCGTGCTTAACGTACCTCCAGGCACTCAAAACAGAGAGAAAATTGTTTCTAGTTTTCCGAGTTGTTTAAATTTCCCAGAAAACTTGAGTTCTTCCATATGAAAAAATAGAGATGGTCGTCCATCGGATATGGCGAAGTCGATTGATCAGCGACGAGGCACGAAGGTCTATAGAGACAAGACAATTTGCGTATGAAAACAGCGAGCATGTCACGACGTTCGGAGCGAGCGAGATTCCCGCGGATTCGCGAAATCGGCTCTCGGTCTCTATTTTCGTAGCGCTCTCCCCGCGGATTCCGTTCTCTCTTTCACCGGGGATCGACGGCGAGCAAGAACCTTTTGATAATTATGTTGTAAGGATCGGCGTGTGTTAACGGCGATAGCGGTGCGTGTAGACGAACACATATAGGCGCGCGCAAAAGGTGGCTGTAATATTACGTGGGGGCCTGACGCGTTCTCGCGTCCCTCTGCCTCGTTCCGCGAGCTTGAGCACTCGACGCATCGATGCGAGGGCCCCGACATCGTTAGACGCAGCCTCCGGTCCCCGGGAAATCTCGAATGTGCACGCAGATGCGGGAGAGGGGGGGAGAGAGAAAAGGAAATGGAGAAGAGAGTTAATGCAAGTATAACTTTATTCAGGCGCTCGAGAGTGGGAGTGAGAAAGCGTTGAACGCACTCCATCGAAGGCTCTTTCTCTCGTGCCCCTTCCAGTGTCTTCCTCGATGTATTTATGAGGCATCCCGATAGTCGCGTTAATAACAAGGAAGCCGCATCGAAGATATCCTTGAAATCGATTGTTAAACTCTTCGCCCGCGCGTGTGTGTGTGTGTGTGATTCGAGGGTGAGAGCGGGTTTAATATATGAGAAACGATTCGCAAAGTGCAATCGGTGCGCGGATGGCATTTCTGATTATTTACGATCATAGCCCCATTGTTCGCACTATATTATGTACGGATACGTTTTTATATGCTGTACATAGGCTCTACACGTAAATCATTGTTACTCCGGAAGACGAACGCTGCTACGAAATGCGGGGAGCATCGATTATTCGGATGCGGGGCTCGTTAAAAATTCTTCGGGTTTGTTTCCGACGCCGAGTGTGCATTTGGCGGCTTTCTTTTTTTTAGCCTGCTTTTCACAACGAATGCTTCGATTAAACGGACCTGAAATTCCACGATTTTGTATAATTCGTTTAATAAAGTTGCGAGCCGAAAATATTCGGAGAGATTCCAGCATGAAATTTGATGAAAAATTAGCATCAGAAGTACACTCTCCCCAGCGTTATTCTCAGATCGAATGCTGCAGTTTCGCCGATGAATAACGCGCAGTGAGGAGAACGGAAAATCGGATAATGTCGCAATGCCATTTATACGGTATCATAAGGACGTAAAATAATAAGAAAGAGAGACCGAAGAGAAAAGTTTAAAGAAGTAAAAGAGAATAAGAGGAGAGGCGATGCAATCGGAGATTTATTCACGCTAGCGTAAGATTTATTTCCATCTCGCAGAGTTGTTATGCCGACGTGCTTTGCGGAGAAGAGATCCGAGCCGACAAGAGGTGAGCATTTACCATTTACCATTCATACTTCGAAGCACACACACACACACGCGCGCGCGCGCGCGTGTGTGTCGTTGATCGGGCAATTCAGCTTTATATGAGCTCGCACACTCGTAGCTTTCGACGTACGTTTATGCATACACGCGCTCATAAATGTGCTCGAAGCCACAGGCTAGACAAGAGAAGCGAGAGAGAGAGACGCGAAAAAAGATGGACGATATGGGAGGTTGGGGTAGATTAATCCCGACATTGTCCGGTAGCTAACAGGTTCGGTCACGGTGTGTATGCGTAAGCGGTTTAATTACCGGGCACCGCCGCGACTCGCACAGCCAAACCGAAGGCAGAAAACCGGCGAGCCTGTTCCTAAGATCGCGGTTAACGATTTCTATCGTTCGATCGGTTTCGCGCGAGAAAGAGCAGGCCGAGAGAGAGAGTGAGAGAAAGGGGGAGCGAGAGCTCTCCGTGTATACGAGAGATCATGCTGGTCATCCCGTAAATCCAATCATAAATCGCCCCTGGGCGATGCAACCGCGCGTCTCGTGTATATACATGTATTTATACGCCGGGATATATCGCGCGGTATGTGAGAACTTTTTTGCTCATTCGTATTTGTACGAGCTCGGGCGCAGCCTCACCCGGGGACTGATCGTAATGCCTCCTCTTAGATGCGAGACTAAATCTCACTCGATGAGGAAACGTCTCGCGAATTTACTTGGATAACTGGACAATGGACCGCGATCAAAGTTGACAATTAATTGGATCGATTGAGGTAGATCATGCCTGTAGGATCGTATTTTATGGGTTTCCAAATTGGGTTGATTTTTACTCCCTCATTAAGATCTAATCACTTTTTATCAATGTCAGAGTTAATTATTCGAAATTGTAAATACATTTTTTCAACTCATTTATTCACGAATGAAATTACAAGCCATTCATTCATCGGAGATCCATCACTGACCGAACCCCAAATTTTATTCGTCTCTGCCGAAAATACTATAGTTTTTTTGTGTAAAAAACGCATTAGAGAGCGCAAAGGGAAAACATAACGGAAAGGGGATCAAGAAAAAATTATTATCAAAAAGACAAAAGGCTATGACAGAAATGGACCAAGCCAAGAATAAACGAAATGCCGAAATAAGCAAATGTGACGAGTGCCCATTACCAATTTCATTTAATCTTTAACGTTAATGTATCTTTATCACCAGTAAGACAATCGTCTCGAATTTTTTTCCAGACCTTCATTGTTATTGTGTACGTTTTTCATAAACTTCGTAAGAAGCGTTCATTCGTCGTATGGAAAGGTAAACGATTTTTTACACATGTCCCTGCGTAGCCCTGTGTATTTGTCTTCATATATTTAAACACGTTTGTCTCAATACCCAATGAGACGAACCCTTGAAAATTTGCTACGCGTGTCAGTCGACTACGCATTTAAACTCTGTGCATCAAATTTCAAGATTTTCTCAAGAAAATCGTCTCGTGCATAAACTACCTTAAGCGAGATGTGTTTGTTTAACATTGTTTGCGCTCATATCCATTCGGTTTATTCGAATTTGATGTTTAATTGTTTACCCAGCACCGTTGGTTAATGAGTAAAATAATTGCAGTTGCGCCTCAATTATCAGCTACTTTTTATTAGCTTTTTATGCAAATACATGCGCCGGAGCAGCGTGCTTTTTCAAACGTCGTTTTTTTGTCCCGGAGATGCAATTTTTCCGTGCGCTTATGATTGATCGGAAATTCCATTAGACGGTATACTTAATAGCTCGATTACATCGAGTATTTATACGAACGGAATAATTTAGTGGGAATAATATCATTACGTTTCGTGAATAGTGTATCACACGGAAAAATATGCATTAACTGCTTTTTTAACGTTCGTGTCCAATAATGTTTTCGAGTTTTAATGTGGCGTTGATTGATTCGATCGAGCTGATAATTTCATAATGAGCCTTTCAAGGAAAATCTGCGTATGCGCACACGCGTTTATCGTGCGATATGCAAGCTGCTCCGATGGCATTTTAATCAGAGGAAACACTCATTTTTCAACGATTTATTATTGATGTTTATGTTGTCGAATGAAAAGTTACGAGAGAGTTTTGCGTACGATCGAACACCCCGAGCTCTCCGCTCACTCGTGCAGCCACATCGTTTCACGATCGGTCAAAGTTAATCAAGCTATAAGATCCTGTGTACATGCGAATTAGACACATCTCTCGTAGACAAGGATAATTGGTGATTTCCGAGAATACAGATAGACATTTTTCCTCGCTCTGGCGCGGGCTACGCAACAATAACGAATGAGAGAAGCGTTTGCTACTGTACGAGATTTCCTCGGTTAGTTTATAGACTCTGATATCGCAGCCAATCGTGATTGCAATAAATTGATGGTTGGATCGCGCGGTGGGCTCCTCGGGAGCATGGAGACCGAGCAGCGAGCGCGAGAGATTGAGATAGCGCTGAGCGCGTACGCCGAGTGAATGCACACGCAGCGGTTTAAGTGCACCACCGTGTGTGTTTTATCGTCGTATATTATCGTATTGGTAAAGCACACGTTTCGATTAATCAGATAATAAATACGAAATTAAAGAATCGCGTATGAGCCGGCGAACGAAACATAATCGCACTCGCGACGATTGATGAATTTCATTGGAGCCGAGTCGCGGCCCGCGTCAACATGTGTCAATTCGTTAATCGATTGTTTCGATTACGGAAGAAGCAATGACGCGTGCAATCTCCCCAGGCGCTGAAACAATTAAGAGCAACGTCGAGAACGCCTTGACAGTTCGTGACTGGAAAATTAATCACGACGATCCACACACACGATACTCGATCGAGGCGGAGTCGAAAATCAGAGAGATGAGCGATCGATGGGTGAGCGCGTCGAAAGAAAACCTCGCGATTCATCGACTTTTTCCAACTTGTTCAAATCCTGCGTGGATTTCAATACACGTACGTATACATCGTGTTCCCAGCACCGACGTCGCTCATCTTCGGTACAAACTAACGAAGCGCACAATCACGCAATCATTAGCAACGCGATTGAAGTTATGAAAAACGAGATACGTTGGATTACCATTTTTTGATGTATTCACGCGTCGAGGAAAAACCGCGAGTTCTGACGAAATCACGTTTAATTTCAACGAAATTACGTAATCCTTACTTTTTTCATTCCCTCGTAATTGAGTTAAATTGGTAAATTGAGCAATTATCTAAATTCATTCACAAGAGTAGTATAATCAATTCGAGGAAATTTTATTTACTCCTTAAACAATTCGTATCAGTGCTAGAATCATCGTTGACTGGATTCAACGATACTGACCTTTCGACAGTCGGCTACGTTACTGCATCTGACACAAGCCGCCACTTACAGGCGCTGAAAAATATCTAATTTGCAATACGCCGCATTACCGGAAGCCAGAAAAGGCAGAGAAGCGTTCGATGCCGCTTCAAGGATATTCGTCCTCGTGATAATTCCGAGAACAATTAGTGGTCGCGAGACGCGACGACGCAGGGGAGAGGAAGATCCAGTGAGTTTTCCAGCGAGAAAACCTGCGCCAGGACGCGGTGCACGGGTGGATTCGCTTTTTGCAGTGGCGAGGTTCGCGTCTCTTCATGCATTTGTAACTCGACTCGTGGCACTGTCCACGACGTACGGATACACGGAGAAAAAAGCAGGTACAGCGTTTATATATACATTTAGGAAAGTGAAAACGCGCGAGTGTTCGTACGTCGACGATAACAATTACCTTCAGCGCTCATAATTATCCGCAATGTCGCGTCTAATTACTAAATTGAATCACGAGCAGGGAATTCTTTTTCTCGACTGTTTTATCGTACCGCAAATAGAAATATACTGGCCAACGAATCCGTGCTCACGAGTCTTACGTGCTTCAACAAAACAGTAAAACTCAATGGGAAAAAAAATGACAAATGCATCTGGTATCTTCGAAGCTTCGATAAAACGTGACTGATTATTTAATATTGGTGATACACGCTTCGTGGAACTTGGCGGATACATTGTAGACTCGAGAACTCGTAATTGAACGTTGGAAAATTCATTTTTCAATAATCCCTGTCAGTTAGAATAATAATAAGACAGAGAGAGAGAGAGAGAGAGAGAGAAAGAGAAGCAGAGGTCTGGGTAATTGCGTTCTGTGACGTGGGCAGCGAGTATACCTGTATCGTTATTAACATGCCATAAAGAGCATAGATTATACACGCTAATCACTAATCGTCTAATCAGCAATCATTGTTCTTTCTTCGTAACCAGGCAATATAGAGTCGTGTAATCATGCGACTGGCTTCGATATACGTGTGGACTCTGTCTGTATAGCGACGTACAGACGCGAGTGTGGCTTCCTCAAAAGTATACATTCCCTGCTCCTCTCGGAGGCATGAATCTCCAAAAAATTTGAGCGTTTCCCCCGCACGATGCGGAATGTAATTATGAAACATTATGACCGTGCCTCGGCCGCCCCCTGTAATTAAATTTAATAACGATGGAAAAAAGCATATGGGAAGCACATAGAAAAACTTGGTCGAACGAAAAAATCCCATCAATTCTCTCAAACGAGAATGCTAGCGAGCCTCGGTAAGGAGACTGCTTTTTATTTATCCTCGCGCTCCGTAACTCCTCGACGTGAGGCTCATCAGCTCTGATCAATAATAAATTAATAACAAGCGCAAAAAACGTGCGATAACTGATCGTCATACCGACGCGGATTAACGACGATTGCATTTGATGTTTCTGGAATCATTCAATACGAATCTTCCTTTTATATAACTCCGAGATTCGACGACGGTTATTATTGATCGAGCACGCACTGTTCCCTCGACAAATAATCCACAAGGTTTATCTGCGACGTTCTATACTTTATTTTATCCAAAAAGATATAATAAAATTTGTAACACAAATAAATTGAAGAAACGTGGTGGAAGTAGCTCTATTTCTCAAGATGGTTTTCTCCACCAGAGACTGTGTGAATCGTCCGTGTGTGTGCGTCTTGGCCCAGCGATTCCACTACTTCAATAAGTGAGACAGACGCAGGGAATGAGAGAGCGAAAAAAGACGATGAGAAAAGCACAGCAAGTTTGAAGCAGCAGCATCGCGGCTTCTTGATTAATGGCGGGTAATTACACTTTTTGCCGGTCTTGGTAATTGTTAATAATTGATCGTAATCATTATGCCTTTTTAATCGCATTAGAGAGCCGGGCGTGCTATTCTACCAGTTCTTAATACCGTACATCATACAAACGCATGTGCTCGTACGTCTGTATATTAATACATCGCTGGTTTCGTCGTCCTGAATGCAGCGGCTGGATTGCGCAATGGAAAAATAGCTTCTCGCGTGTTTCTACACCCATATACGTATCGGATGATGAGCAGTGACACGGGAGATGAGGAAAGGATGTGGGAGCAGCGACTTCGAGCGGTTGCCAGCTCGGGGCTGCTCCCGGGGAGATGAAACCGGAAGTCAGTTCTTTTGGCCATTCAGCCGTGTGCTGAACTCCCGCTTTTGCGAGGGACGACTAATTTTCTTGGAGTATTTAGCGCGTGGGAGTTTTTTCAATCGAAAATTCGGATCGCGTCTCGCCAGCAACGCGGTTTTTCTCAGGGGGAACAGCACGTGGTAATTTTCGAGGAAAAAAATGGCTCGATTCGGTAGCGGGCTTATTAAAAACAAAATGAAAACAGAGCAGACGGAGCACACTCAAAATGTGCTCGCTTTGCATATAATTGCGAGAAAGGGCGATCCTCGCGGTGTAATCGAGAAATTACAATCGCGAGAGATCGTCTCTCGCCCCGACCAGCTGTTTTTTTTCGGAAAGAATTCGCTCGCAAAGAGGATCTGGGTGAAGGAGAGGCTGGAGGACGGAGTCTCGGAGTAGCATTATCTCCGAAATCGTCGAGGAGGGAATACAAGTCAGGGAGCTGTTGAGCCGCGATGTCTGAAATTAAGGATCGCACTTTTTTCTCTCCTTTTGATTTCGATGTTGCAATTTTTTAAAATCCTCCTTCATCGTCTTTCGGACCGACGGCTTTTCGCTTCCGAAGACTCAATCCGCCGCGTGGTGTGCGCGCGAGTGCATGCTCGCATATCCAGAGAGCGAGCTCCTCGCACACGAAAATCGAGCTCCTCATACATTATGAAAATCACGATTGAGCTCACACGTTAACCATCGACGTGGTTGCTCGTGAGCTATTTCAAAACGTTCAATTCCGATGGAAACATCTGCTCGTGCGATCCGGAGCCCGAAAAATTTTAATCTGCTCCTCCGGATCGTCCAACCTTTCGAACGAGAGTGCCACAGGAGCTAATAACTCCCTTATCGCATTTATCGCCCTTACCAAAACCAAACAAAACTTCCTCGCCGCATTCGCTGCAGTATCGCCTCAGATTAATTCGCCGCAATTCCTCCGAGTCACCAGTTCGTTTGCTCAACAATAAGCAACGAAAAATAGTGGAACAAAAAATGAGTGAATAGTATACAGCTGAGAGATACACGTAAGTAGAATTCGCCGGCAGCATGTTACGTTGGCTGCCCCATTGTTTCGCCTTTCCAACGGAATCATAATTAAGGAGATCGAGAGATAGGTAGACCAACCGAGTGGCCGCTTCGTTCTATCTGTGTGAATACACACGTCGACATGGAGAGTCTCACGTGCCCTCGCAGGAGCGTTCATCGTCGCAAGTTCTCCACCGACGAATTCCATCTCTTTTCATCTCCCGTTTTCAATGCTCGCCCTCTCCCGCCCTCCCGTCAAGTCAAGTCTCGCTATAGATAAAGCCACATTTCAGTAATTCCCCATAGCAATAGGCGTACCTATGTGCACCATGATTCTGCAGGTATATTACCGAAATGCACAGTCTTTCCTGGGGCAGTTTCGAGCACCAATTATTATTCAATTTCCGTAACTGTATACTCAATCTTAACTCGAATGTCACAAGCGTTTTTCACTCTGTACAGTGTTTTCTTTGCAGAAGGGGAACACACAAAGTTGAAAATAAAAAGGAAACGGCGGCGTAACCCTTCTGCCTTCGCTGCTCCCCGTTCTGACAACTTAGTTCGTGGCCTTTCGCGCGCCGCACGCCTCCGGGGCAATTGCTCGTTCGCGGGACCGGAGCACAATTAAAGCCCATTAGCCGACGGATCCTGGCGTGACTGCGACATTGCGCGCACGGCCAATTTTCATCGTAGATCCCGTAACCGACACCCTTGACATTCTTTATACGTATATACATAGTTTTGTACGTGTACGTCTAACCCCAGCGCTCCTGCTTCTCTCCACAATTCACTCGCGGACTAATCTTTGTCATGAGCTCTTCTAACGACTACTCTGATTGAGTGTAGTCTGTATAAATGTGCCAAAAGGGGGGAAAAAACGATCTTTAGCAGATTCGCGAGTTAGTCATTAATTTGCTAAAATTTTTCAAAACAATTGTGTGCACTTTTTTAGCTTAAATTATCGAGGATGGAACGAAAGACTTTTTAAGGCACGGTCATTGAATTTTTATACAGAAAATCCATCAGCAAACTGAACTCGCGGATGATTTTCGTGGATGAGATGTTGAGGTAGATCATGCCCGAGAGATCCTATTTTATGGGTGTCCTTGGATCGATTTTTACTTCTCAATTAAAGATACAATCGCTTTAAATTAATGTCAGAGCTTATCAATTAGAAATTTCGAATACATTTATTCAACTTATCTTTTAGCGAATGAAATGAATGAGCCATTAATTGATCGAGGATCCATCACTGACTGAACCCCAAATTTCATTCGTCCCTTCATTTGTAAAAATCGCATTGGAGAGCGCAATGGGAAAACACAACGGAAAATGGATCAAGAAAAAGTATAAATAAAAAGAAAGAAGGCGTGACAGGAATGGCTCGCGTCAAGGAGAAACAAAATGCCGAAATAAGCAAATGCGACGCGAGTATGCTCATTACCGATTTCGTTCAATCGCATGTCCCTATAACCCTGCGTGTATTTTTTTTCATATTTAAACACGTTTATCTCAATAACCAAAATAAAACGAATCCTATAAAATTCGATACGCGTGTCAGTCGACTTCGATAGAAAATCGTTTGGTGCATGAACTACCTTAAAAGCTACGAGTTTATGCGACGTTTGCACAGAAATAACGAGAATAATCCGAGTGAGTTTGTTACTTGATTTCGGAACTGTGAGATTCGAATTTTACGTTTTCATGCGTTCGGCTTGCCATGCGACGTGCTTGAACCACTTCTGTCGCAGACTCGCTAGCCCCGCGAAAAATTGATTCCGGAAATAATGGATTGTTAGTTCGAGGCCTCTGCTGGAGATTTGGAGATTTTTTAAGGTGAATCCTTCCCCCCCCCCTCTCTTTTTCTGGGCTGTACCATTGCGACTAATTACTGACCTTAATGATGGTCTAGCGTGTCTGGTGGTCGGATTACGGAGAATTATTTTCAATAGAATCGTCGTAAACACTTTTGAACATGGATATGCGAGTCGAGTGGAGTTTCTATTGTATGACTGTACGGATCGCGTATACACGGCCAACTGGTGGTGGCGGTGAACTCAGAAAGACCTCACGAGTCGCGGTGCGGTATTAGTAGCTGATAAAGATCGACACGTCGACCGCGTCGTTCGCCACGGCTCTCGAAAGCCTGGCAAAGCAACAATAAAAAGGATAAGGTGAAAAAATACGTTAATTCTCTTCTACCTTTTTCCGTTTTTCGCTTTTTCTCTTCTTCTTTTTATTCCTTTATAATCACGTTTTGGAGAAAAAAATTCGAAGAAAGAAGTTGCCGAGTGCAACGAGGCGGATTGCTCTTCTACGGAGGCGAGCACGAGACGACGCACTCGCTTTTCGAGTTCTCGTAACGCAAAACTTCATTTTGTACGAGACACAATAACAATTAGATGAGCCAGCGGTGCTTGCTGATTCACGTTCTATACGTATATACTCGTCGTACGCCTAGCCAGCTAAATAGAGATAAAAATAAATTTAACCGCGCTTCCGGATGTCCTTTGTCTCTTTCGAATCGCTCCAACAAACTCCAATTGTTTTAATTCTCCCTTTTCCCGTTTATCGCCGCTGCATCAATACAATCGTGACTTTAAAAAAGTGTATAAACCGAATCGTTTCAATAGCAGCAACTTGAAATGATTTTTACATTTTTTTCCATATTATTTCGTCGTCGCATCTATGGAAGTTGAGAAATTTCAAGATTTCATCGGCTCCGTGACAACTCATCGAATCTAATGCGAGGCCCTGGACTTTTGCAACTTTGCTCAAAGCTCGTTGTCTCCCGAACGAATAATTCGCTCGCTCTGTTTCTTCGTAGTTTCGCGGAGGAATTCAAATTCATTTGTCAAATGAAGCGAGGAGCACGCGCTCGAGGAAACGACTGTCGAAAAGTGTGTCTCTTGCTTTGTTCTTGTTCTCCGCGCCGCGCGAATTCCTCCCGGTTCGCATCGCTTCGGTTTCGAGGTTTCGACGTCCGGCCCGCGAGCGAAGAGCTACCCGGTTTTGTTTTCTGGGACTTGTTTGAAGCCGTTGTTGCTTCTAGGAAGAGAGGAGGATTAACCCGTCAACGCGCATTTTCGAGCCAGGGCGCTTTACGTGTATGTGTCGCGCGGTGTGGCGCGTCGCTGCCCAGCGAAAGGACCTCGGTTTGATAATGTCCCAGGTTAAATTGTTATCGTTACGACCTTTTGTTTATCAGCACTTTGACTCGGAGTGGAGATACGGAGGAGGCGCGTGTGCTGGAGAAAGAAGATTTTTCGAGCGAGGAGCAATTACTCGTTCCCGGTGTGCGACGAAGACGCCGGGCTGGTTAGTCTCTTTTAACTTTGACGTCGGTGTCGAGTTCTCGGACTTTCATGGGTGGCTTCCTAGCTTTGTGTTCTGGTGGCGCCCAGCACCGCTATCTCGGCGGCTCGCACTCCTGCCTTCCCCCTTCCGCTCTCTCGCAGGTACTTTTGGTAATGTGTTTGGCTTGTCCTCGATTAATCCAACAGCTCTTGGAGCATTGCTCAGTCTCGTGGCCAAGGACTCTTGTGCCACACGGTTTGTAAGCGGAGCTCTCAGCGCTGCGTTGTTTGCGCAGAGCGAATCTCCGTTTCCCGAGCATCGAATCTCGCTTTCCGTCTTTCTTTTTCACGTGCTTCGTACACTTATCGTAGGTGTTTGCGAAATAAATGTTGATGCTTTTCCAAAAGTGTGAAAAACCTCGTTCCCGATGCTCGACCGCATATCCGGTCTTCGTTCGAGTCTGTCCGCGGCTTTCGCGCTCTCACTTCTCGCGATGCTTTTTCATGCCGTCCGAAAAAAACTCGATGTCGTTATGAGCTCCAATCTCCGGCTGATCTCTGGCGCGTTATCCTCGACGGTGAGGGAGCGAGAGAGCGTCGCCGCTTACAAATAAGGCTCCCCCGTACGACGAGAGACGCCGACGACACCCCGAATTAGGATCCGAGGTTTCTCAGATCGTATCTCTGAGACACCTCGCCGCGCGCTTTATATTCATCTCTTTCTCTTTAACATTTAAAAGGGAAGCGCGTGCCTGCAAAATCACCGTCGACACGACGTGTGGGCGCGCTTCTAAGCTCGCCGCATCATCGCCTCTCCGCGAGCCGCTGATCCGCTTTATAGCGCGGAGTTGGCACTCCCTTCGCAACGGGTAGTCTCAAATCTGCGATGATCATTTAAATAAAACGAATATAAATGAAACCTGAAAAAAAGCTTTCGAAAAATCGCACCAACGATTGCTGGACAATCGAAGAGCGACCAACATCCATGCGGCCAGAGCAGAAAATGAGTCGCCGAAGCGAGGGATCAATTTGGTAGTTCCTCGATCACCGCGGGAAGGGTCGAAAATTTCAATTAATTGGTAGTAATGATTTCATCGAAAGGGGAAAAAGGGAGTAAAAAACGGAGGAAGAAAGAAAACTAAACTGATCGCGAGTCTCTGGAATGAAGCATCTGGTATCGGTCACAGGTGGCCCACGGGAACACATTATTTGTGTATGTGTGTAAAGGCCCACGGGCACATGTATACATATGCCTCTATCCACATTCCCGTCACTTTTTCATCTGCCCGTTCGCGATGATCGAGGGACGCGACTTTGAATAAAAAGAGAAGATCGCGTCGCTCGCGATGGAGCGTAGTATCAAGAGAGCCGTTCGTGTCCCTCCTTTCTCTGCTGGTATCGCAAGGAGAACCTCTGCGAATGATCGGTCCTGTGGACCGCGCGTTCTCGGAACGCGTCGCGCGAACGGACGAAAGATGCTGCAGTAGCAATCCATCGAGAGCTCGCATTCCCCTGTCTAATCCATTTAACATAAACTCGCCGTGTCGGACCTCTTCTTTCTTCATTCGAAGAGCCGCGATGTTATGTGCCGATTGGGTTTGCTTGTCCCCTCCGCCCCTCCGTGATCCTCTCCCTCTCTTTTTCTCGGTCTTTTTCCTTCTCCAATCCTCTTATCTCTTTCTTCGCTGCTCTTGCCTCGTTCTTCGTTTGTATCCTGAACGGTGCGCGGCCACGAAGCGCTCGACGACGAGTCAATTTCGCGTACAAAAGAACGAGGACCGCTCTCTGGAGGCGCACACCCACGGTGGCCCTCTCTCACTTACTTCATCTCCTCCTTTGTCACACACGATCAAGGGAGGATGAACCGCCGCGATTTTAAACTCGCGCTATACTTTTATTGTAGAAGAGTGAGCGAACACATCGATCAGACCGAAAGTCCTCGGTGAACGTTTCCTTTTTTTCAAGAATTTCAGGCCTCCTCTGCGCGCTCCTCGCCTTAGAAAAACGGCCGACTTTGTATTTCCATTGAAACAGAGGCCGCGACGCTCGTGGCGCGAGCGAGTTCCGCGCGTTCCACGACCGAATCGCATTGCTCAAACTCGAACAGCCGCGCGTTTACGAATCTTGGATTTCTCCAGAAATTTGGTGAAGACGAAGAACGAGCGTGCTTTTTTCGATGGAAAAAGTCCTATGGGAGGCATTCCTTCGTGAGAAATTTAGTAGCCGAAAAATCGAGGCATGCGCGGATGATCAAACTTGGCCCGAATTTGGTTTGATTTCGGTCGAAGGATTCTCGAACGTCGCTCAGCACATTTGACAGAATTCAATCGATGTCTGTCTTCTCCGATAAGAAGTAATAGATAAAAATTCAATTGAACAAATGTTCGTTGATTGATTATATTTGAGAGCGAATAAGCCGTAGATTTTGTTCCAAAACTTTGCCACCGAACGAAACTACCTTTGGATACAACGGGAATTACTCAAACATGTGGTCACTGTTGGGACAGTTGCGATCACTGAAACACACTTGCGAAGGCAAGAATTTCTGGGTTCTATAAACCGAGTGAAAAATGCTGCGGAGTCTGTGGGATTCTTTGAAGCATAACTAATTGTTTCGTCATGAAACATCATTTTTATACCTGTCTCGAGAGAATTTCAGGGAGAAATAAAGATACCGAGTGGACGAGGAAAATTGAATGAAGGAAAAAGATAAAGGGAGAAAGAGAGGGAACGGATGACACGTCGAAGAGTCGCGATGAAACGACGACTCCATAAAAGACAAAACAGGTGTTCAAACCTTAAATGGGCGTATCTGGATCGTTTGTTGGATGAAGGAATCGGTGTATACGTGGAGTTGGAGCTCTTCTCAGCTCTCGTTCCCATATAGGCGATCTTTCCTTGTCGATCAATCGATTTTACTCTCCGCAGGACATCCACAGTGGACAAGAGCATTTTGTAGCTTCCATGTAAGCGTGCACGTAAGAGATCTCGCGAGGAGCAAAGAAACTGATGATCGACGATTCTGCACCCACTCAAGATCCAACGTTGCTTTCTTCTTCCCTTCGTTTCCCCCTGCCCCTTGCTGCCCCTCCTGCTCCTTTTTTCCTCGTTTTACTTTTTCTTTTAGCATGCTTATACGGCTACTTATGTGTTCCTTGATCTTGAGAAACTCTTCACGATCTCCTATCAACCGGTACCGCCAACGTTCACGTTTCTCATGAATAAAACAGCTATAGATCCTCGATTCTTATTTACGTGACGACACGTTGGAAAAGAGCTTTTCAATCTCCCCTCCGCATAAAACTCGCCCTTTGTCAGTTTAAGAGCTTTAAAGGATATTTAACACCGTAAATTCAACACACTCAACTTTCTCGTAGTCATTGAATTTAGAGATTTAGGAATTAACAAACAGGAGCTCAGGCCCAGTTCGATGACCAACGAAAAAAAGTTTCCCTTTCGTTTTTTTCCTATAATTTAGTAAAATTTAAGGGGGTATATCAGTGTGAAAAAAGAGAGCTTGGGGCAAAAGAGCTTCTGGACGGTCCCGGGACAGCAGACTGATCGATAAGAACTTGTTTTATATATTAATATTTAAGTTACATCATTCAATTTTATTCTTTCAAAAATTTAAACACGTTTTTCCCCAAACCATATTTTGTTGAGGAGTCTTTTTTGAGACGCCATTTTGCGAGCGTTCCTCTGCCTAATAAAATGTACTAAAAATAAAAAAAAAAATCCTCGTATATTTCATTACTTCGATAATGAATACACAAAATTTTAAATAATTTGATTGAGCCGTTTTTTCAAGGAAAAAATCCCAAAAAATATATGTCATTATTTTCAACCTTTCACACTGATATGCCCCCCCCCCCCCCGCCCCCACCCTCCCACCCCTCAACAATCAAAATCTCTGCACATTGATTTCGTTTCACCAAAGTATGGTCTCTAAATAAATTTGAACATTGCGCGAGGACCGTACGTGATGTCATTTTTCTTCCCATCAGCGTGATTTCTCGAGCGCTTTGGATGTCTGTTCGCAGTTGCATTTATCACCAACACATGAATCAGGGACGAGCTCGTTGATCTCACCAAACGAACTTTATATCTCCTCAAGACCGTCAACACAAGAAGCCTTCGTCCACGTTTTTGCGAAGCCTTCCCCCCATCTTTTTCTGCCTTTCATAAGCGTCGACCAAACTCCCAGGATGGTCAATGTCTCTTCGTCTCGATGAAGACGTTCCATTGAAAAGGAGACTCGGCGAAATCGCGATCTTCGATCGCGATGTCGGCAAGGTAAATCAGATCGCTCGTGTGTAGCTGTCGCTTAATCGAGTCAGCCGAACGATCGACAAATACAGTAGCAAACGGCTATATAGTTGCAGCAGTTGAGAGCGTTTTTTTCATCGAACCCGTCGGATAAAAGAAGCAAAATACTTTTTGCCCGCGGGCTCCGTTATCAGGGCTTTTTCATACGTGTGTTTACGGCAGCTTCCCAACTATTTTTACAGTTGAACAATAAAAAAAACGAAAAAAAACGAAAAAAAAAAAATAGCTGAGAAAAAAGTATACGGGCGGAAGAACAAAGAGAAATTCCGCGCCTTCCACCAATCCCTTTGTCGTTCAACACCCGCACTCCAAGCGTTTCCTTGGCGACTATATACACCGCCACTAATACCTTAACACACCTTCAATTCATATAAAACTATGGATATATATAAGCCATTTATTCTAGAACCACACCTGTAGGTACACACAAAGCTACTTTGGAGCACGTGAAAAGCATTCTCGCGTGTCGAAACTCAATTAGCCACGAAATTTCGTTTCCACCGCACAGAAACACGAGTTTTTTTCCCTCTTTTTTTCGTCGGTCTGTGACGCCGTGCGGGTTTGGCCAACAGTACAAAAGTGCACACAAGAGGAAATACACTTTTTACCCTTTGAGCTCGAACCGACTCTTCACCTTAGCATATTTCTATATATCCATTTGTTTATCGTACTTGGCAACTGCGCACGTGTACGCTTCTACTACACACCAAATTATCTGCTCATTGTAGACCGGAACCATTGAGCCCTCCTGACGAAAAAAAAAACAAAGAATTTCAAGTGTTTCTACATAGTTTTCAGGTTAGAAACTCCCGCACGTTCGTTCAGCAATTTCTCCGAATTTACATGATTCCTCATCGTTGCTTAATATCAGTTGAATCAACGCTTGCACGAATCGATCGCTCGCCGCTGCTTCGTGAACATTTTATTTCACGACGAAAAAAGTTCGCAGGCTCGAATGCAAATTAATTTGTTTCTTCCTGCGAGACCAGAAATCTTGTACAACAATTTTCTCTGCCTTCGAAGCGGATGCGACCTTCGAAGAAAGAAACGTTTGTTGGCGTGATGCTCAGCAGAAAAAATCACGAGGAAAACAAATAAGCGTTAATCTTGGACAGATTCCGATAGACGTAGAAGATCCTGTTACAAGATCGCAGCAGATTTGCGTTAATGGCGAAGCCGCGAAAGGTCGACCAGAGGCAAGGTTGAGTGATGAACCCTGGCCTTTCTTCGTGGGGGCCACAGCAGTTGCATGGCCAACCAGCTTATAATTAGAGTTTGTAATGCCACAATAACAAGAGTCTCAAAGTGCATGTACAGTTAATAAAAAGATGCACAGTTATGAGGATGTGGAAATATTTTTGTGTGTCTGCTGAAATTCGGGATGCAACTTGAAAACTCGTGAAATAAGTAGCATCAAATATTACCAATTCGATTGATGCCCAGGCATTACAGTCGCTCGATATATAAAATGGATTTCAGTTGAAAAAACACACATGGAATAATCGTTTTTTGAGAACGACAGAGACAAGAGTTTTCGAGGACGATTTGGATCGTGATAATTCGTCATGGTGCGCTAATCGCTTAGTGCTCGAAGGCGTTGTCAGCGAGAGGATCTCGTCGGAAGTTTTCGGCTACTTTGGGGGTGATTAGACGCAGCAGGTAGGATATTAGGTACGGGTAGGATTTATAATGCGATCTCTCATTCAGCAGAATCGCGAGAAAAGGCGGTAGGAAGTGAGATCGAGATTGCCAAGTCCAAATGAATAAGAGAGAGAAAGAGAGAGAGAGAGGGAAGAAAGAGAAAGAGAAAAGTACGATATGGCAAAACGTTATTCTCGAGTTGTGGGCCCTGAGAGCAGAGAATAAATGGTGGACAGCTGATGCATGGAATAGGCAGGGCAAAAGGCAGGTTCGCGGGCTGGCAGGGGTTGTCATTAACTGGGAGCTCACTCGAGCTAACCACTACCTGCCACCATGCAGCTAATTTTCCTCCTTCCTTTCCTTCCTGGTGCTGTATTTCTCATTCCACCGAATCCTCCATCTCGTTTTTTATCTGCCTCCCTTTTGCCCACTTGATGAAACATCGCTGAAGAAACACACAACGCGCACATCCACATTTACCATTCACTCTCGCGCGCGCGCGCGCGCGCTCGCGCGAGCTCAGTAAAATACTTTCGAAGCAAATGCGCAAATAGCTAATAAATTATTACACGATTGCAGGTAAACTCGGCTTGTCTGCTAAGCATCGAACGTTTCCGAGACTCAGGCACGCTAATATGTTTATTTTCACGTGCACCATTTATTTTTATTATTTTTCTCCTCAGCTTTCCAAATGATCGATGGTGATTTTGTGCCGCGCGTGCGAGGATCCATCTTACAAAAACATTCTACAACCCTCTGATTTTATTGTCCTGTCAAATGAGAATGGGAAAAAGAAAAATAGAATTTCAGAGGCAAATCAGTTTCCGGGCTCGATATTTACGAGGCTTCGAGTTCTCTTTTTTTCTTTTATCATCACTAATTGAACGGAGATTATTGAACTACCAATTCAATCCTTCCGGACGAAGCAGCCTGGTATATTGTTTTCGTTCCAACTGCGCCACCGGACCGGACTCCGGAGCGTGGATTTTTCCATTTACTTAGCCACTTCATAAGCTTACATTGCGCACGACTGATGCGCGAAGAAACCGGTAACCCGTATGTTTTCTTCTCTCCTTTATTTTTCCCTCTTATTCTCTTCACCACGAGGCTTTTACACGATCATCACCAGCTGAAAAACACTGCGTGATGTTGTATCTGCGAGAAACGCTTGTGCCAATGACTCTCGTTAAGTTAACCTATAACGCTCACTCGTAAAACCAACGAGCACTCACTCCTCTGCGCCTCTCTCGCCGTGCAAGATATTCCCCCATCCTATATATTATATGCACCGGTGAATATTATTGCGAGTCCGTAATTTCTCTACCGGCACGAGAAGATAACTCGGAACGCATTCGAGCCAGCGATATATCTTTCAAGCCTGTGCCCACACCCGTCATTTCAATACGAGGGAATGACTTTTCTTTAAAAACTCAAAAAAATCAGGAATTTCGTGAAAAAAAAACAACAACAACAACTAAAAATGCTTTTCGCATGAGCGAATTTGACAAAAACAAAAATTTCAAACTCAAATTGAATTTCACAACAGACGATTCGGGACGACAATTCAGTCGAATGATCCGCGCGGTCAATCGACTCGCGCGGTTTCAAACGATTCTCTGCCTACCCGCAAACACATAACTACTACATAAGGGTTTGATAAATTCAAGCTAAAGGCAGAATGTCTCACGGTATTATGTAAGCCTGTGTGAAGATACAAATATGTATATAAGAGGAAAGATCCGGCGTGTAATTGCTAATGGCCAATCAAGCAATTTTTCATTATTAAAGGATAAATTGAAGGTGCCTCACGGCAGGAAAAGCGATTCTTCTTCGCGTCAGTGAAACGCCGTGGGTGTGCGATAACCCGCGGCACTTTCGCAGGGTTAATTGATACGCGCTCGTAGAATATCGTCTCTATACATGTATACTGATATTAGAGACGCAGTGTATACAAGCTTGTACGATTATAAGAAATAATATAACATAGTATAAGGGACGCGAGGGACGCCCGAAGCGTTACGTTGGATTATACGTGACGTAAACGAGCGAGCGTGGCGGAGGAATAAATTTGCACGTTATTACGCATACTCGCGGTGGCCGGGCTCCTCTTTCTTGCGCATATGAGCCAAGGGAGCGAGCAATCGGCTCGGAGCATGCTAAATATGTATACCGGGTAGCCTGAGCTTTGAACCCACCCCTTTTCGTACAGTCGTTACTTTTTTCACGAATTTGCTGCTGGTCCTCGGCAGCGGTATCGTTTCGATCATTTCTTTCGTACCTGCGGCTCAAATTTTTTGTAGATTTCCTTCCATTTGAACGTTGGCTCGAAATTGAGGTGAAAATTCAAGATTTTCGACGATTCTTTGAGTTTGCTCGTTGGGTAGAGTGAATTTTTGGATTTTCGGTACTCACCAACCGATTGATTTTTATCACTTGACCGTCGGATTTCGATCAGCAAAGTCTTCGATCTGCTGATTTCTTTTGATTTTCAATGATTTGGACTTATTTAGAAAATATGAAATTTTCAGGGACTCGTAACCTTCTGTACAACAACCGTCGCCGGCAAACGCTCGTTTTCTGTTTCCTTTCATTATCGCGGGAGCTTTCAAATCGAAAGATACGAACGCAGAGCGGCTCTATCTCTCAGGCAGAATAATTGTTGCGGCAAGATGTTGGTTCAACGTCAGGACGTATCGGGTTAATGGAATTTTACGTGTAGTATTATCAATTGTCAAATTACGGGGGTTGCCCACGCGATGAGCCAGTTCCAGTGGCTCTAGAAACTTCGAGTTTCGTTATCTACACACTTTTATCTAAATTCCATGGTAAATTATTGGCGGGCAGTGCATGAGGGTATTTCTCGCGTACGCGGACAACACGTGGAATATAAATGAGCGATTTATTCATAATTTCCGAGCGATTAGCTTCGAATTTGTATCACACGGGCACGAAGGAATTGAACTCGAAGTCATTTGACTTTTTATCAAGCTTGTAAATAAAGTGTAACGCGAACGATGAAAAACAACGAAGAAGAAATATTAAGCAACGCGAATCTCGCTATTTTTCTACCTTAAATTACGTCACTTCGTCCCAATTGTTTCGTATATCATTCGCGCTTATGACAAAATCGATTAATTTGGTGACGAAATAACACGCGATTTTCCACGCACGATTATTGCTCTGCCGCGCGCCTGTGGGAATTTCGTAATACGATTATCGCTGAGGCGCGAAGTGCAAGACTCTCGCGAGAACTCATTATATACACGTACAAACGGACCGTCGTCATTTGGACGTACGTAAACAGGGGAAAAAATGAGTCGAAGAATCGTGTGTGAACGAATATGCGATTTCTTGCTACGACTCAACAGGATTAAGACCTCGAGTTTTCGCCAGTTGTTTAGAAACCAATGCGATTTTGATCGAGTGAATGAAACATCGATGATTCATTTTGTTTTGTTTTTTTTTCTTTTTTTTTTCCACTTTTTGCCAACGACACAGGATCGATGAAAATATTAATTGCGAAATGAAACGTTTCCGTTGATTTTTTTTTAGTTACCGAGAGACGAAGAATAAAGCTCGAAAAGGCGGTGCGCTCGCGGAAGAAATGAGCGGGGCAAGTTCAATACAGAGAAATAATTAAAGATGAACAGGCAAGAGGAGCTGGAGGCGTGAGAGATCCGGAGTAAAGGAGAAGGAGAAAACGCGAGCGAGGGGAAAAAGGGAGTGAGCGAGAGAGAATATTCGAGTCACAGGGGAACGTGACTGGTGGGCCGTAAACTCGTATAAACGGTAGTTCGTAACCGGAAGTGATGGAGTTGGGTAAGTGGCAGTTATCGATAGCCGGTTGTTACTTTTGCCTCTGAGCTCTTCGAGGTATTAGTGACTGCGTGGAAGAGGAAGACGGAGGGAAAACGAAGTGAGAGTCAGAATGAGAAGGGCAGAGAAAAGTTTCGAGAGCATAAACGGCTCGAGACCCCTCTAGAATCGAGAAAACATGAGACACAAATGCGCGGTCTCTGTCTGCCCGGCTCTTTTCCTCTTCCGTTCGAGCAGGCCACCCCCGCAAATAACAGGGCGGCGAACGACAGAAAAAACTTTTTACAACCATCTCTATACGAAAGATGCCTCTCTTTTGTTTTCTCTTTTCTTCACTCGTCCTAATTCCTTGGAATGGTGTGTACGATTCTCCCTTCCGAAGGCTACCCTTTCCGCCTTTTTATATCCGTTGAATCTTTCGTAAAACGTAATATTATATATTCGAATGTGCATATGTGCCGGCGAGGCACAAATAAAAAGGAAAATTTAATTTCTAATCTTGCTTCAACGACTTTCCGCGAACGAATGGCCCATTTTCTTCGTTCAATATTATAACGAAATAATTTCGCTTGCTCAATCACATTGCTCCAAATAAAAAAAGCTTCGCTTCCCTTCCACTCTAATCTAATATTAATATTCAATAAAGTCAAAAGTTCGTGGTCCGCACAGACTCGTGGTAAGTCGACAGCTGAAGGGGGTATGACAGGAGAACGGGAAAAAGAAAAGTGGCCGATGAGACTACGCAGTCTCCTCCGAGCACTCAGTGAGAGATTCTCTTTCGTTCACGCATTATTAACATTCGTACCTGTGGCCAATCTCTCCTCTATCTCCCCTTCTCTTTCTCCCTCCTGGAGAACTCTCCGTCCCTTTTCGTCTCCGGGCACGAGACACCCACCATTCTTTCTTACTCTTCATCGGCGACGATGCTTTTAGCCACTCGCTCTCTCGCCACACAGAAACAAGTTATTTATTGTTGCTATCTGCTTCCTCTCGTCCACCGTCCGTCTCCTCTCGCTCTTTCATCCGCGCCCAGTGTCTCTCCCCGCATGGAACGAGAAGCTCTCAATCCTTCTCTTATTAAAACCTGCCCCCGCTATCGGTAAACTTATGCAGTACAGTCCTCGTTCCTGAACCCCGAACTACAGGCGGTTTTACAAATTATTCTCATTCCTTGACAACACTTCGGTTGTGGAATTGAACTGAAAGTCGGGGAAAACACTTTTTTCGAATGATAATCGACGAGGGTTGAATTTCAACGAATCGCATCGATATTTACCGAGACGAGGCACTGAAAATAATCCCAAATGTTCGGAAATTGATTTTATTTTGAATGAATTAGCGGTGAATTTATTCACAATTGAGACTTCAATTGCATTTCATTCAAGCCCGAAATTTCTGTTTAAGTATAAAAATAGTCGGCGAATGAGTTTTCCGGAGCAGGTTCGAAGAACTCGACTTTGTTACCGCGTTTTAAGATTTTTCGTGCGAGTGCACTTGGAGGATGGGTGAACTGACCAGATGAGATGTCTTTAGATAAAATGTTACACAAGCGTTGTATGGGTAAGCAAGAAAGTTGAACCGCGAGAAAAGGCTCTACGGAAAGAGAGTCCCATTACGCTAATGGGACGGGGGGCTATCGGTTTAGCGGGAAGGACAGAAGTCGAGAAGAGAGAGGCTTTGGAAGCGACCCGCTGGCCAGGATACAAGAATGGAACTTTTGGCGACGAGAGATTCGGAGGAAAAAACGAAAGCAGAGTGCATTACTCATAAAATCTCGGCGCACGGGGTCGCTCGAAAAAAAACATTTTATCCAACGATTTTTCGTCGTGAATTACTCACACATTCGTGCCACATGTCGAGCACGAACTGTACATTAAATTCGCTGTCGAGGCAGTTATCTGACAAATTTGCAATGTTAATTTTTTGTTGTTTTGTGGCTAACCTGCCAAAAGAGTTACGACCTTTATTATTATCCGTCGTGCCTCCCATAGGTCGACCGGTCTTTCCCAGAACTTTGCCTCATTTTATTCTCCATTGTAAATCTTTATGGTTTTTCATATTCATTGAATTTTTATCGAGTCTACAGACTGCCCGAAAAATAATATGTTTGGCAGTGTCTGTTACTTTACATCATTTTTTAATGAATTATTATCGATACCTAACTAATTATTTGATGGAAAAATACTCCATTCGTTGCACGAACTCCAATACTGTTTGTTCCACATTCGAATGAATCGACTCGTAATTATGAGATTCACGCATAATAATTGAGCAATTAACCGAATAAACAATAATAAGAGAATCATCGATGAAGCATGCTCCCAAAAAACCTGTGGAAACATAATTTTCGAAATCCCATTGATGCTTGAAAGCGAATTCATTTGTTCGAAAGTATACGTCACGCATTGACACTTGTTAATTTGAGAATTTGTTGAAAAATTTGCGCAATTGCGAAGGAAAAGTGTTCGATTCAGATGATAATCGCATCAGCTTATTTTACAGCTTATTAATCTTGGCCTCGATAGAGAAGTTTGGATGAGTAGAAAATAATTCGTACAATAAATCGAATGGTTTGTCTGTAAAGTCACCAAGCTCGACGAAAAGAGCCGATTTTTCGTTCCGAAGCTCAAAATTTATTAATAGTTCACTTAATGAATTTGCTGTTTGTACAATTTCAATACATCCATTAAACGCGATAAGACGAACACTTAGAAACGCTCTTATCTCACCCCGATTAAACACTTATCACAATACTCGTTCCTCATACATTACCTGATGATCGAATCGCTCGTTTCGAAACCGGCGTACAAATCGTAATTATACGAACGACTTGCTCGGAGCTTTGGGCTCTAATAACTTATTATTTTTCTTATCGCTCATCGTGTGCGTGGTCATTTCAGTATTTTTCCTTTGAATACATTATTATATCGCCATTGTATTAAACCCGAGGCGTGTAACAGTGTGGGTTTTTTCATCATTTCCAATTTCTCGATTTCATATATACGAATCAACGATTAATGTATTATTTTTACTCCAGAAATATTCGGGATATCATCGTAATTGAGAATATCCAAATGAAATTTTTCTAATGATTTTTCTTCGATATAGGCCGAATAGTTTGGAGTAGAAAAAAAGAGAACGAAAAATATGATTCTTCGAAGTGAAAAGAACGAGCCAAATTTGTGTTGAATCTGATGATGTATCAATAAACGATAAAATCATATGAATTTTTTGCTCTTCATATACCAACAGCAATCGTCCGTCGTGCGTAGCCGCGATACCGCAAATATGAAAGCGAAAGTTCAACGAAAAATGGTTAACGTTTTTTGAACAAGAGAATAATGAATAAATATTGATAAAAATGAGCAAAGTATAATCAATAGCGTGGGCGAGCGAAAATAGTTTAACGTCTTTTTGTCTTACGCAAGCGCGTGATTCGAACGGGGGAATATCGCGAGCTATATGAATTATTGCGGAGTCTATTGCAAGAGCGAATTTAGTGGTCCAGGAGTCCAGGAAGGCACGTGGTCGATAAGTTACAAAATAATCGATTGACTGAGAGATAGCGGATTGGAGAGCAGAACACAACGTTTTTCCTGTCCGGGCGAGCGGGGGGCTCGAAGAATTTCGCGCCTCATTGAGCGACGACGAGATTAACAAATATACGCGAAAGAAAATGGCATTGAGTAATGGGCGAGAGCGACTCAGCGTGCAGTGGCCTATGACGCATTAAACCCGGAAAATCAGGAACGACGAAACGCTCGTCAATTGGGCCTGCGGAGAATTGAGATTTCTCGGTAAAACAATAAACGGGCGCACACGGGGCCTTAAATTTCACAATGTTTGGAGAAAAAAATGTTAAAACAACTGAACCGAAGAGAAACGGAGGAAATCCTGCTAATGAAAATCATTCCTCGCGCCTTTATCGCGCTGGTTAACATCCATTTAGCCACTTTCTAATAACAGACCGTGAGCCTGTGCGCGAAAAAACGAACGATATTCTTCCTCGACGCGAGACTCTCCCAGTTCTTTACTTCGTTCGTACCTGCTCCGCTGTGATTCCAACGCGGTGCATAAAAAGCCGACGAAATAAAAGTCAATGCGTATTATCAGAACCACGAGAAAAAAATTCATTCCTGAATATCGTGATTCATGCGATTTCCTCAACAATTTTATTCCCCATAACACCTGCGATTCGCGAATCGAACCCGTCGGAAAAAGGAACCGCGAAAAGGTCATTAGAGCCTCGCTGCAAGCAACATTCGAAAATGCATTAAAATCCGAGATTATTCCGCCATAAACGAATCCGAAAATATGATATTCGATCCTCAGAGTTCTCGGCAACGGATGAATAAAAAAACAACAAAATTCGCAACACAAACCCAGCAGTCACTGCACTCGAAAACCGACTTCGGCTCATTTTATTAATATGCAAATATTCGAGGATCCGAGAAACTATACGAGAAATTGAAAATAAAGCAAAAACAAATACCCGTGATGCATGGAAGAACAAGAGAATAAGAAAATCGTTATAAAAGGAATAAATAAATAAAATATCACGGATCGACACGCCTTAGGCTAACCGTAAGGACCTGCGCACACCGATCCTCCGTAATATTCTTCCCGCCTCGTATATAGATACTCGTCCAAACACTCGTCAACGTATTTCTATATACGTATACTACGGCCACTAACAAAGAAAATGAATTAGTCTAATAAAATCCAATTAAAAGCGGGTGGACGTGCGGTTCTCTCGACGCCATCCTTGACCATGCTCGCTTATTACGAGTTCCTGAGATGAGTTGTCCCGAGCAGGATAAAAAAGCTTGAGGATATTGCTGAGCAAAGCTCGCAAGGCATGTCAAATCCATGCATGGGTTCGTCCAGGCATAATCGACGGAGGCTCGGGGATCGCACAATTTTGAGGGCTTTTTGAAAAACTAAAGAAAAGGGGAGCTTGCGGATCGAGATTTCGGTGGAGTGCGTGGGGCATGGGCTCGAGAATTTTTATATTAAAAAATGTGAGAAAAACGAGGTTGGTCAAACGGTTTTGGATTTTGTATTGAGAGTTGAAGAAAAATTGAATTTCTGTGTCTTTCGAAGCTTCGCGGATGACAATGAAATTGAAGAACCGATGATTGTTGATTGAAAAAACGAGCGAGCCGATTTGCACCGGTTGATTCTTCGCGGAGTTGAATCTGTCGCGTTGAGAATAAATCGGATCTGCTGCGTATCCCCACCGAATTCATTAGCGGCGGACGCGTCTCGAAATCATGCTTTTAAAATCCATTAGCGCTCAGTTGACTCGTCATTATAATAATTCTAATTAGCATTGCTCATCGCACGGGGCAGTCAGACGAACACAAACAAACTCGTTTGAACGCCAATTCCCGATATTGCGCGAGTGTGCTTCGACCGATCGATTAAATGCTCTTGATCGGTTTTTCAACGACAACAACATAAATATTGTAATCGATCGGAGTGCCACATTCATCGAGTTTACCATTTTTTTCGTAGCTTATTTTTATTGAAAATGTTCTTTCAGCGACGACTCACCTTTATGCGTCGACAGGATTATGCACTCTTCGCCGAGAGCGGCGCGTTTTTGCGTCGAATCGCGTCCTCGTCACTCGCACTTTCGCATTGAAAACAGATTAATCGCTATCGCAATCGTAGCCGAAAGGAAAAATGCGGAGCCTCGCGCGCTTCACGATCGACCGAGAAAACGTACCGTCCCGAGGATTTTTACCGTCGCTCCACAATTGCCAGTGATCTCAGGCGCGGCTGCAGTTCGATTCTTCGAGCGAGGCCGTTTCGATTCTCTCGAAGTGGCAACGTGAAAACAAATAATTGATCCGGAAATTCGGAAACTTCGATGGAAAACTGTTTTTCGTTTATTATCTCAATCGCATTCTCACATCACCGATAAAACACAAACACTCGCGCACGCGCGCACACACTCGTCGTGGCTTTTTCGAACTTCCGCTCAAGTTGGAGTCTCTAAAGTTTTTTCGTTTTCAGGGAGATTAAAGTGTTACGAATTTCCGTCGAGATTGGTGTTGCGGGAATTTCTAGGGCCTCGATTCGCAGACGCAGTTCAACGGCACTTCACTCGAGTACAAATTTTTTAAAACGTCACCAGCAAAACACGTGAATTTGTCACTGATGCGCACAGTTGGTTCATAAAACTCGTTAAAAATTAGCATTTGAAAGATCGTTCGAAGACCGCACCAAAACGTTCGTTCGTTCAAGTCCCAATTTCTCATCGGCAGATAAAATTTCAAGATTTTTTGAAGAAAATTCTTATTTTCTTAGACCGTGTTGAGATAAATGATACGACAGAACGTAACAGCGACTGAGCGTTTTGTTTTGAGAGCCGTTCGCCGCGGCTGCGTGAACCGGTGTGCCGCGACGTTGGATGAAACCCGTGGCACTTTTCCCCCACCGGGGTTCACGCAGCACGAGAACTCTCGCGGTGGCGCACCTTCGTCAGGTGAAGTGGAAAGAGAACGAGATAGTCAGAGAGCAGGGGATGGCTCGTCGGGAAGGAAAAAAGAGAAGAGAGATAGAATCCTGCTGAACGGGGGATATTACGAGCGAGTTGTCCACGCCCACGAGCCCTCGTAATCGACCAATGAAAATGACGACAGCACGACATCGGAGGACCGATACTTACGAGCTTTATCGCGTGTCCGTTCTCGCGCCAATTCCCCCACGCTTTCTCTGCCAGGCAACACCCCCACGACCGTAAATTTTACCAGAATTCAATAAAAAATTATCCAGCTCAAAAAAATCAACATTTATCGGTTTACTTCGAATCGTCATTTGCTAATGCTCGAAAAATAAACTCTTTTTTCCATCCAATTGAATTTCTCGATAACGCCGACCATTTCGAAGAAATTCAACTGGTAATTACGGCTTCGGTTACAAATCATGTCGTTTTTATCGCTCGACGTATATTTTCGAATGATTTTCCAGAACAGATCGCAATTCCCGTGCATCGACACCGAGAAATCGTATCTCGATGGAATACAAATGGAACAGCGAGTAAAAGTCGATCGATCAGCTCGACATTTGCTCAATAACCGAATATAAAAATACACAGAGAAAAAGTCAAATTAGCTTTTCGAATGACGTTCTCCATCGAAATTTTTCTCATCGCTCACTCCAGTCGGTTTCAATGGATCGCACTGAAAACGGGATTTCGTTGATCCAGCAAAATTCATTTGATCAAAATTTATTTTGTTGAATCAAGCATTGATTATTTCTCATTTTTATGGCTCAGTCGACCGTCACAGATCTTCGTTGTACTTTCAGGCTCAAAAAAATATTTTGTTGCTACAACCATCGACATTTGGTTGATTTCTCAGGATACTTAATCAGCCGATTAAGATTTTCTACCGCGGCAACGAAAACCAACACAGCAGGAATTGATCATTCGCATAACGGTAGCACAGTAGAAAAATATTTTTTTTTTTTAAAGTTGATTATGACATTGATCCGGATCAATGGTAAAATGGTAAAATGGTAAAATGGTGGCGGAGCATTAATTCGAAAATAATATCTTCATTTTGATCCCTCGGCGATAGTCGAATCCTAATTCGAGTGAGCGTTATTTCGCATGAAATGTTCATTCGTGGAGTGTGCATTCAACGATCTTGAATGAAGATTATTAAAATGTGGTCGTGCGTGTGTGTTCGTAACGACAATAATATTCGTCCAGGGTAATGGCTACATCGCGAGCCACGAAAGGAGAGAAATTTTCTCGTTCCTTCTCCTGCAGCCTCGAACATTTCTTTTCACGTTTTTTCCTTCTCGCCCGCGTTGAATGCTGCCGAAAAACTTACGATCTGTCCTATAGCTATATTAGATATACAACAATAATTTTCTCACCGCCACCGAATCGTGTTTGCTGTGAAAGGAAACGATTACGTCACGACGATCTCATTATCTCCCCCGAAAGAAAGAGAAAATGAATGGGAGAGAGAGAGAGAGAAAGAAAGGGGGAAAAGAAGGAAGGGAGGAGGGCGCCCGAGGTTCCTACGGTGTTTCTCCATTACGCCGAATCATCATCGACACAGCATCCAAAACTCTCGATCTTTGCGAGTCAGAGAGAAAGCTCGAGTTCGTTTAATTAAGCAACCGAAATCGAGTTTACAAAAAAAAAAAAATCATTGAAATCAACAAAAATATTCGCTGGTGCGTTAAATTCTTTCAATTCTCTCGCGACAAATTTACGAAATTTCTTTCCGCACAAAGTTTCTCTCGAATTTCACTGAAACACGCGTTCCCATTCATAGAATAATTTCTGCCCAATAAATAACGAAGAATTCAATAGTAAACGCACGTACGCTTCCATCACAAAGCGTCGCTAAGATGATTACACGAATCGATAATATATTAAGGAGAGCGTGTCGAATTTAGAGCGCACCTGCTCGCCCGCGGAGAGTCACGCGGCAGAGATTTCTTTCAAATCGTTTTTTCTCCGTTCGGTAGTTCTCGATGATTTAGAATACTGTTGTATATAGATATGTACGCACGCGTTAAAGATGCCGAAAGGATTCGATCTCGGGAGTTATTCAAATACCGAATACCCCGCGGGGAACGTATTGGTCATTGTTAGTTGCACTGACTGCGGGCGGTGGCGGCAGCAGCGGCGGCGGTCAATAAAAAGAATATCAAAGCGTACGCGATGCTGGTTCCGTTGTATGGGGAATTCCATAAGGCTCGTATTCGGACCCCCGTTCGGGGGCATTTTCCGGAAGAATTTTGAGATTCGATGAAAACGCTGGCCGTTTTCATCCTCGCGGAGGCGTTCTGCAGATTCTTGCTGAAAATTCTGTTTTTTTTTAAGGTTGGCGCCCTCGAGAATCTTTTTACTTTCGAACTCTTTTTCCTCGATGCGGAGTGTCCTCTATTCATTGGTAGGCGATACGAAAACGGATGATCGAAGCCACGCTGTGTGCAGGGTTCGATTACGGAGGCCTAATACTCATCAACTCGACTATTGTGCGCAGGCAATGCGAGTTTGATTGGTTAATCCCGGCGGCTTCCGGCTAATACTCGATCGGTGGGAGATAAAAAATTTAAAAAACACACACAAGCAGCTTCTCGAGCGAGGAAGAAACAGAAAAGACGACGAATCATCGTGGATGTTAAAATCGATGTAATTATGAGTCGAGAGGCGAGCTTTTACGTAATCACCGAATCGAAGAATACTTTGAACTTATAAACTTCATTGTCGAGTGTCTGGCTCAGTATTTCTGGACGTCAGAATCGTGGGTCGAACTACGTTCGCGGAGAAACCAAAAAACCAAATTTGTGTTGATTACAAACTTCAAAAAAGTGCAAGAAAGTCACTTTGAGACTTTCGTTTAATGTTTTTTTCGTCTATTTCCAAAACTCATTTTGCAAAGTATGAAGTGATGCACCATGAAAAAATGAGCTCGAGAAACGCGGACATGGAAGCGTGTTCGTCTTCGTCGCTGCAAATGAGACAAGCCTCGTTTCCGGTCGTTCTAAGTACAGCGAGGAAAAGAGTGCCCTGCGGATTTCACCGAGGCGCAATTGAGCCGGATTTACGAGGACCGAGGACAGCGAGTATAGCGATGCCTCCTGGTAAGAGAGCTCGAAACATACAACTTCCGTTGAATAAACGCGGTTCAGCTGTCCGCACAAACGCCACTGTTGTTCGGAGGAGAATTTCATTATTTTCGTCTTGTCGTGAATTACGGTCAAACGATTGATATCAAGCGAGGAAATCAAAGCAATAAAAAGCGTTCTCATCAACAATGCTTCGCATTTAATACCTCGGATGTGCAGCGCTCATTAATCGCAGTCGTGCGAATCCAACTCTCCGAGAAGCCTCTCGAATGAATCCAGAAAAAAATTTGAAGGATAAATTTCAATGAATAATCGAAGCGTCGTTCAATTCTTCAACAATAAAAACCCATTTCGTCCCCACAAAATGGGCTCCCAAAAGAAGCTCGTTTTTGCTTTAATTCTCGAGAAAAAAACACGAATTTACCGAATAAAATCGAAATCATCGTGCATACGAAAACAAATATCCTTCAGGCCTGAAAAAAAAGTCAAAGTGCGATAAGTGCTCGTACAAGGAACGAGTGAAAAGGGGAGCGTGTGCGCGAGAATCGTGGCTTGATGTATACTCGAGGCCTGCAACGTAAATAAATAAATATAAATATATGCTGATACACGAATACCTGAAAATATAAGTATACTTTAGTATCGTCGAGACATTATGTGAGAGCACACTTTGCGATGTATATAGCACCATATAATGCTTTACAGGCTCGCAATCTTGACTTGCGGTTTTCTTTCCGAGGGATTCGAATCTCTCGGTTCTCAAAGCACACCACAAAAGACTTGCCCACATACGTATACTTATAAAAATCGATAAGTACGAGCAGCTACACGAGAGCATGTGCCTACGAGAAATATCGTTCTTGGCGTTGTTGGTTTAGCGATATTATCGATAATTTGACAATCGACCGGTGTGCGCTCCGGCCGATTCTCCGCGAGACCAGAACGCCATTTATGCTCCCATTACAATCACCACGTCCGTATATATTTTTCGTCCCTTCCTATCTCCGTCGCTCTTTTCTTTCGTATCAAACGACATGGAGAATTTTTTATTGTTCGATATTAAAAAAAAGGAAGCGATTTTCGACGTTTTGTCTGGAATTTGACGGGAAAATTTGCTCGGATTTGGATTTAGAAATGAGGAACTTCGCTCGTTGCTTTTTCCACCGACATTTTTGTGGTTCACAAATAAAAATTCTCGTTCTAAAAAGTTCGATAAGCTACGCAGGAATGGGTAATAACAATTATGTATTTTTGATTGTATCGCGTTTCACGGAGCGGTTTAATTCGAGGTTTTTCATGCACCGAGACAGCAGAGAGAGCCCCCTCTTTTACAAACCGAATTAATTCGAACGCTCAATTCCGCGAATCCCTTAACGAGACTCGTGCGCCGCGCGATGGATTCATCGAAACGCGATACCCGCCGGGTCCATCTCTCTCCCTCGCTCACTCGCTCTTTCAGTCTCTTCCAAAGGAACTCGAAACTAATCCAAAGTTCGGGGTTCATTCGTGTTAAAGGCAGGGAGGAAGGGGAGAGCCTCGCGGATGAATTATTGTCAGTGTCGGGCGCAATAGTACGGAGACGTTTTAACAAGGGAGGAGGAGCTTTTATGGGCTTCCTAATAAATGTTCTGATTGCTGTACAGCCAATTATAACCGCGCGTTGTAAAATTATTTCGGTTTTTCTCGAAGCTCATTCGACTAAACTCCTTTCGTCTCGTCAGGAGAAACAAACTTGTCAAACTTGAGATAAATTAATTGAGTCGTTCGACGCCGGCGCAACGACGAGTGTCTTGAAATCCAATTCACTCTGTCGACCACCCAGAAAATCCTAAACAAAGAGCAGCCTTTGCCGAAGAATTTCCGTCTAATGACAGAACCGGGCGACGAGGGTCGCTACTTTCGTCCGGAAACGAGAAATCGAATGTTTCGTAATTGGAGTGGGTCGTTTCTTTTATTTTCTAAAGAAATCGAGAATTACGTCCGGTTGGAGATTCTACGAGCCGAACAACTTATTTAGTTCGGGAAAAAGGCTGCGAGGCGGCCTGAGCCACCGGGAAGAAAGCGAAAAAGAGAGTGGGATCGTCGTATTTATCGTTATAGTTCGTCAAGAGGCTCCTTAATAAACTTTTATTTTAAAAGGAGCGAAATGAAATGTGCACACGTAGCATTTACTGGAATACTTATCCGAGGAACAAAAGAGAGCTGATCGAAAGAGAGCGTGGGTAATACGCGAGTTATCCGTGGATATGGGGTGAGTTTCCTCATTGTTTCGACGTGGTGGCGGCTAAATTGCCGTGAAATTGGTAGGAGTCTGTCTGACGCCATCGAAATCCGCAGCGTCATTATCGGCTCGTTCTCCACCAATCCGTTTCGCGATACATTATAAAGTTTATATATAAACGCGAATAAAAAAAAAGCAACGTTAACGCGATGGGTTGCTCTCCTTCGGTACTCCGTGGCAACATGTCACGGTTATTGATTTTGCCGATTGTTGACTTTTCAGTCTCCGTCAATTCTGGTTCCGAAGTCATCGTAAAATCGTAGCACTTGCGACCCAACGCGTTGTTATTCCGACGCAAAATAATCGCTGAAAATACGCCTCGAACGAGTTTTGTCGAAACAAAAACGTCGCAGAGTAAAAGAACTTCGTTTTCCTAGTTTATTCCCAAAGGGATGTGACCACTTTCCTTCGGATAGATTTATCGCCCAACAATTTTCCGAGGCCTCGATAAAAAAATCGCAATTTCAAGGCCAAAGATCGATGGCAAGTGTCTCGGAATATTCCAATTCGTCCGTTACAATTCTTCCCCGTGCCTGAACGCGCCACAGTATTTCCTCTCTTGCCGTCTCCCTCGCTCTATTTCCTCCTTTTCTCTACTTGCCATTCTCGCCGACCACTTAGCTCTCCTTTTTTTAATGCAAGAATACTTATATATAGATTATTTCCGTTCTCCTTTGCTCCCTCGTGATTTTTACGATCCATCGAACTGCTCGGGATTTTCGTAACTGATGTGTAGACTAAAATAATCAAGTGAGATTGCTCGTAATGATGGGCCTAAGCTGTCCAGCTTAACAAATGATAGACCTCGCGGTGGCGAAGGCATATTTTGCGGATATATTCCGGCCACATTCGATCCTCGATCCGTATGAAATCATACGTGTTTGTCCATTATGTGTTCTCACAGCCACGTTCGGCACAGGCCCGGCGTACGGAAAAGTCAAAACGACATAATTTCACATGCGTTGAATAACGTGGGATCCGGCCTTTCGTCCGCATGCCGCCTGATTGACGATTCATCCACTTACGAAAGTGCCACAAACTCAATTTGCCTCCAAAGGGAAATAGTGCAAGCTCTCTTAAATTGGGACGACCGTTGCGAGAAATAAGCTCTTACAGAATCAAGCACGTTTCTCTTATCACGTAAACGCGCTTCTATATATACTCGAGTACAATTCAGTTCCCCGCACCTGGAGAATGCTGTCGAAGAGTTGCCAAGATCCAACGAAAAAATATGAGATTAAACGGCGTTTGGAACAAGAGAGAAAGAGAGAGGGACTTTCATTCGTTTTAGATATTATAGGAAGGCAGAAAATAAAGGGGGCGAAAAATATCGAGGCAGGTACGAGACGAGTGTTTGAGGATGAAGGTAAAATGTAACCTGTGGCCGGAGTATAGGTATATAACAGGCGGCTACCGTCTACACGGAGTCTTAATGAAGGAGAACAGAGGGCGTGCTCGGGTGCACCAGCCCAGTAAGCAATGTATTCGAGCCTGTAATTATGTGCCTCTCGCTATAGGCAATACACTACACGTGTACACATATTATATGGGTATATATAGGGGCACACGTATAACAGATATTAGCAGGAAACCTGACGTCAACGCGAGCCGGAGTTCAAAATTCCGTCTATTAATTTGCCTGTTTTTTCATTCGTTTTAATACCTTTTTGAGTATATTTCCGAGGCGTCTATGAAATTTAGACGTTCATAGAAATGAATTTGATTTTGGCCTCGAGCGATGAGTCCTCGTCGCCGGGGGTTCTCGCGCTGCTATTGTTAAATAATTGAAACGTTTTCGCGTTTCTACGATTTCGATCGAGACGAGCAATGATTCTGGTCATTCGACGGGTCTCTCGCGAGAGTTAGTTTCTCAGGGCTACCGGAATCTCGCGTTTATATTTATTCCCTCTTTCCTCGTACCTCGATATTCGTCTCGTCTAAATTTTTGCCGAAAAATTCAAGTGAAGCTATAATTCCATGTGTTTATGAGATCCGAATTTATAGCTCGTCGGAAGAGAAAAGGAGCCCCCGGAGGACTCATAAATTCAACATTTTTGCCCACCAGCTATCCCCCGAAACGATCGAATTTTCGAACTAATCTGCCGCGGCATACACGCACGCACCACTTATTAATTATTTATGGCATCAATCGCTCGGGAGAAGGCACAAATTTCAATTTTCAGCAGCGCAACCGCAATCCTCGCTTTAAATTCACGACAGAGATTTTTCCTGTAAAAGACATTTGTAATACTTACTTTTGTTCGTCAGAAATAATTATCGATGTCTTATCATAGATCGATGAATATTCAGCGAATATGAAGCGGCGATGCGAACCTCGATAATTCCAGTTACATTAAAATTATGAAAAAACGAAGAACTCCTGCGTTTCCAGTAACTTCGACAGCTCCGAATAATTGAGATACGGATGGAAAAATGTCGCAATCGTCTGTCAAAAGCGTCCTAATGTGTTACTATCTGACAAGCTCGATCCAGTCGTGACACCTGATTTGCTATCACGCAAGCTCGATAACGACGCCATCAGCTTATCGTATTTACAGTATTGCAACATTCTAAAGAAGTAGACTATGAAATATATTCTATTCAAATCCCAGTGAATAAAAAATACGATCGAATGCTAATTACCCAGAGCCGAGGGAGCGTTTTGACGTGGTGAGTATGAGAAAAAAAAATGTCGCCAAGACGAGTCAACGAGGGCAGCGTATCGACACTCTGTCGCCATTTGTAGCCAATTAATTCCGCGATTAGTAAAAATTCCAAAAAATTTCCATTTCGATTTCAACCCCTCTGCATGTATACAGCAATCGAAAAATCTCTGCACGAAAACAAAACAAATGAATCGAATCGAATGATCCAATTGCGAAAAAATGACGTGGCAGCATCAGTTTTTTCTTCCATTAAAAACAATGGCTTTCTACCCCCGAAAGTGTCTTGTCAAGTCGTACTTCGTAGAATATTTTACAAGCAACGATGAATCAGCTTGGTGGAATTTAACGGAGCTTCGATCCCGCGCCGAATCGGCTGCGGTGATCCCGAGATCGATTTGTGGTTTCGGTGATCTCGGCCCAGTAGTTCTCGATGGCGCAGCTTTCGCTCTCAGACTCATCGTCGGAGTGAAAATCGCCCGGATGCTAGTCGGTAAAACACCTGGTCGTCGTGCCCTGCCCATGTGCAGCCCTCACAGAGGCGCATGCGCGAACGCACATCCCCGCGCATTAAGCACATTAAGTGTACAAAATGTATTCAACATTTATCGGAGTCCTCACGCGAACAGTCTCCGCTCGTGTACATAAATACAAGCGCGACGTCATCGCCGAATGATTAACTCGCGTGGATATTCTTTAAGGATGTCTCATTTACGCGCATTTTCTCAAGCGTGAGCCTCTCGAACGCGAACAGTCGAATTACGCACGTGTGTACACACGCTCGACGGTGCAGCCTCGCCGAGGGCTTTTACTCCAAAAACAACGACATGCGCGCACCGGGGGAGTGCGACGGAGAAAGAAGCGACGACGCAGGAAGTCACTTTGAGATAAGAACAGTACACAGCCGTTACTTAAGGTGAGTTACTGCCGTCATGAAAGCCAGGCATTAATCCAGCTTTTCTTTTGATGCGCACGCTCACTGGAATCCCGACAAAATTTGTCTTATTTTCAACTCTGATTGAGACTCGAGTTCACGAGAACGATGAAACGATTCGTTGGACCGCGGAGATCGCACCTTTGGATTTTATTCTGAAATGGCGCTTTTCAGGGGCCATGACAGAGCGGACGATTGCAGGAGGAAATGTTCGTGCTGGTTGAACCGAGAATCGTGGAAATCCTGCGAGATTTTCCGCAGCGTTAACTGCGCGAGCGTCTCAGGAGCTCGTCAATCGAAGATAATAAAAGTGAAGACTTCCTCAAAAGTGGATATAACTGATGGCCTTAATCCAAATGAAATCTCATAATACGCGATGGGAATTGATTGTGCCCGAGCATTAATCACGCACCGTAAGAGCAGACTTCCGGGTGTGAATTAAATTATTTTGATGCGGGATAAACGGAGAGAAAAAAAGGCATTTGCATAACGAGAAGGTGATGAGTTTAAAAATATATTATTTCGTTCATCAGGCCTGCTTGATGGACCCGCTGCTCTGCGAGACCGTCAGATATATCACCGGAATAATATGTCGGATCACGGATCGCTACGTGCCATTATTCTCTTCGTTAACGATCGTTTATAGCCAATCAGAGAGCGAGAGAGAGAATGATAAAAATCGGAGAAAAAAGGAGCGAGGAAGCGAAGGGGAGGGCTCTCGTGTCCAGTTAAATGTCTCGCGTCCCCCCGCGGTGTTAACGAGATTGGAAAAGCTCGTGATGCGACCGAAGTGTGTTGGTAAAAGATAACCAAGCAGCGGCAAAACCACGTGTACGATGAGATCCGTGAGAGACCAGTCGTAAACAAGAGTTTAATAAGCGAGCAACGCGATCAGCTCTTGCGAGATTCATCCGATGTTAAGACGCACCGAGAAAACGTGCATACGAGAAGCCTCCTCTTCTCTCCTCTCGCGGTCTCACTCTTCCCTTCGTCTCTGTTATGAAAAAGCAGGCACGAGTGATGAAAACGAACCTGTCCCGGACTCGTTAAAACACATTTTTTCAACATCAAACCGAAACGGGATGATCGTATAAAAATCATTTAACGAATAATAATTCGTAAGTTGATTTTTATGCACATTTGACCAACCGAAAGAAAATGTTTTTGGAAAAAAAACAAACATTCCACGCAACGGTCAGGCAAAGCGGACTTTTCGCCTGATTTCATTGCCAGGCTTATTTTCAGGATCGAAGAAAAGCCGATTGATTCGTAATTGAAGGCTTTGATTTATGCCCTTTATCTCGTTTATTCCAATCAACGACATCGCGCGCTAAATAAATTATTCGATTCCAGCTTAACAGCTCGGCTCCAGTTCGAATAATTAATGTTTCGCCGCGCGCACTCGCGTTTTTACAGAATCTACGATAAATCTAATTCTGCCATTCGAATGTACCGTTCGCCGAGCGATAAGACAAGACTGATAAGAGCCATAAGTAACTGGACATTTTAGAACAGTGATGCGGAGAAGCATCGGAGGAAATGATAGATGGGATCATCAGTGACAAGAAAAAGCAAATAACCCGAGGACTTATTTCATGGACGCAGACTTATAAGATCCATTAATCATTTTATCTTGGGCGCATGATTCGCGTAACGAGCGCAGTATGATATTCTCCGCTAGGCTCGATTCGTGCCGAGGCTTTTTTTTGCGCTCCGAAGAAACGAGAAAACAGAAATAAAACGACGACAGCACAGCGGAAGGCTGGAACACGCAGGGGACTAACTCAATTAAGGTAGCCGAGAATGTGTTTTCGAGATCATTTAGTCCACGAGCACGAGCAGATTTATAATTACGCAAATACTTTTTCCACGTACGATTGAAAAAAGGCCACGCGAAAGAGGAAAGAATCATCCACGTTTTTCGGATCACAAGCTCGCCCGGCAAAAGGCCAGTTTATTACGGGCTCAAGAATCACCGGAGAATCTCTCTCTCTCCAGAAAAAAAGAGAACTGCGAGGAAAAAAATGGTGACGCTGAAATTACATCCGCAAATTAAGGATCCTTTCGTTTCCTCGTGGATTCAACCGGCGGAGCTCGAGATTCTCCCGTTGCGTTTGTGAACTCTCTCTCTCTCATGGGGAGGGGAAAAGATCGACAGCGATATAATGACCAACGACGGCGAGTGAACGAGCGACCGAGGAGGAACCACCGTGGTAGATCGGCAAGAAGTCGAGCGAGCGCCATCATCCTCTTCGACACCGGAAACCGCCGGGACGAGATAAAAAGAATCCGGAGGCACCGTTCCTCGGTCCAGGGCGTTCTCGTAAATATCGCAAATCTAAATACCACGTTTTTTACTTCTTCCCAGTAATGAGGGAATCGAGAAAACACCTTTTTGAGGGGAAAACAACATCGAGATTGTTTCTATCAGCCCTCGCGGACGTGTTTATCTTCTCCTCGCAGCCAACTACACGATTCTACGATCGTTATTTCATGACTCAATCATTCATTTATCGCGACACTCCACGACTGAATACCTTGCACCAATCAAATCGAAATTCAACATCGTAACTCCTTAAGTTTGCATGTACATTTCCCATAACCATAAAACTCGATAGATTAGATCCTTCGCCTCTCCTCGCGAGACTATCTATCGCAGGGGACGTTCGGGAATAAACATCAAACGTTATGCTCACAAAACATGTTTACCGTTTATTACATTTTCCTCATTTCCGACAGAATCCACCTCAGATTTCTCGAACAAAAAAGAAAAACGTTGTTTTACGATATTGCATGGAACTTTCAAATTATGAAAGTTACATTTTTCAATGTCAAGCTATATAAATTTCGCAGTTTTCGTTCGGATGATGAATACTCACTAAAAGCGATTCTCAAGTTTCCAATTTTTTATTATCATTTTATGAAACTGCTGCGTGACTTATTCGAACAAAAATTTTCCAAATTGGGCTCTCAGTGACCATTTATTTCTTTCGTATTCGAATTATCGAGAAATTCAAAACGATTTTTTCACGCATTAACATTTTTTTTGAAACTCTGATGATTTATTGAATTTAAAAAAAAATCACTTTTCCGGTCCAGCGAGTTTCGATTGAAGAACAAACACTTTTTCGAGAGAAAAAATTGCGATTTCTATAAATCATGAAAAGGCGATCGTTCACATTTGCTCGTCGGCATATCGCGTTCCCGTCGACGATTGAAGCGTAGAAAAAAACGAAGATGAAGCGTTCGTGTTAAATTGTATTAACGATTAGAGTCGATAGAGTTTCACGTGGAAAAAGTGCACAAGAAAATTGGCAGACGTTGATCAAATGATGATTCCCCAACAATTTTCTCGCTCCTCGGCCAATCTGAGAGGCAATGCAGCCAAGATTTAAAATGCCCTGACGGGGGAAGCGAGTCTTCTTGGTCGGTGTTGCAGCACGAGGTGTCTTATTATAACCAGTCGCGCCTTGCTCCGAAGACGAAGGAGAAGAATCATCAGGACGAAAAGGAGAAAAAGGTAGGATGCGAGGATTTACCGGAGCACGATGTATCCTCGTACTTTATATACGATCTTGCGTATGCTCTGCTTCGAATGGTTTTGCTCCCCGTGCAAAAAACAGGCAGTTACCTAATGAGAGGCAATTGAGTGGTGACCAATTACAGAAGAGGCGGCTCGTTCGAGCAACATGGAGCCGACCAATGAACACGCTCTGCTCCAGACTCTCGTCGCTGTATTCAATCGCTCGTCTCGTTTTTTCATTGTTTTTCCGCAGTGTTTTTGCCCCTTTTGGAAGAGCCGAGAGCTTCTGAATGGCTCCCGGACTTAGTATCACGATTTCCTCAATTTTCGTATTAATATTCTTCAACACTCATCCTTCCCAAAATTATTAAACTCCCATTACCCTGCTCGATTGGCAATATTTCATATGTTTCAACATAATTAAACCCTCATTAATTTGCGACATGATTTTAATGGAATAAGTTTTGCCGGAGCCGATCGCGGTTATCGATCTCCTTCTCTCCCCTCGCGTCCTCCCGTTTCCCTCTTCTCTGCGTAATCGTTTATTTCCTTCTTCGGGAAAGCCACAATTTATTTCTCCACGTTGTTTCCCTTCGGGGATCGGGAATATTACAAAAGTTGCCTCGTTTCGCGCGCAGATACGTGACTTTTAATCGTTACCGAACGCGTATCGATGCGTGTACGCGGCGGCGTGTTTTGTAGAGAACCGAGTAAAACTTATTGGGAGCGATCGGTCGGGAGTGAATTTCTTTTGTGCTAGCTTCGATCGGTAGCCGAAGGCTCGATCGATCGGCTTGGGAATGCTTTGTGTCGAAGAAAGAAGCCGAGCAAATACTCCTCGTTATAGTTATGCGTGTACAAAAGTATTCATTCCTTCGTCTCTAAGCCGCGAGTGAAGATGTTGAAAGGAGAATGACGATGAGAGATATCATTGGTCACGCCTCGAGGCAATATAAAAATGCAGTAGCCTTGTTTCTCGATCAATGCTTCGGATAAGAAAATCAGATGGTAGAGGCAGCAGTGACCGACACTTTTGGATCCGAAAACCTTCTCATTCTCTCGAGTCCGTCGACTCGCGAGGTGTACATATGACCGCCTTTGAACCAATTCCGCCATTATTCCATACAAATTTTAGACAACAAAGCAGATTCGGAACTTGATGAAAAATAGGGCGCGCAGTTTGATGAGTTCGTCAAACCGGGGGGCGCGAGGCGGAGCGAAGAAACGAGCGAAAAGAAAAATCGTCACGGACGATCAGTGGCGCAGCGATCGAAACGCCGAACGCCGCGTCCCCCATGAAATTAATACGTTTCATATATTACGAATGTTGATTATCATCTGATTTTTATTCGCGCTGAATATCTTCTGAGGAATGCCTTTTTTCGAGCAGCTCCCCGTTTGAGGATGAATCCTCCGAAAGGTGATTCGAGATTTCGGACCGTAAAAGAGCCATAACAAGGCTGCGCATATGTTTATTTATACGAGGTTTATCATAAAAATTGCATTTTCTCCGAATGAAATTGCACGTGTTGTTCCAGACTCTCGTACGCTCGATGCGAGGAGCCTGCGAGGAGAGATCCGAAGCGATGTGACGATTAAGGATCCTACCTGGTCCTAACTACCTATTTTGTGTATATTTATACGCACGCGTGTGCTCCATCCAGCATTAACTATGTATTATGAAGGCATGTGTGTCCGTGCGTGCCCGATACTCTCCACGTACATCTGTCTCCTCCCCTTCCCCTTCCCCTTCCCCCCCTGGGCCTCCAGGCCCCACTTCTCTCCTCCGATATTATAAAGATCCTATAATATACCTACGAGTTCGCTGAGACGCCGTAACGTGACTCGCAATCCACCCTACGAACCATTAGAGAAAAGGTAATAATATTTAATTGCATTTTACGACGATCCTGTTTCGCTGTTAATTATAATTGCCGCGTCAACATGGCGGGGATAAATGCATCGTATACGTATATGGCGACTCGAGTCAGTATAACATACTGTTGCTGCATAACGATAAGCCAATTACATACACACGCACGCATCCCGCGTACACGCGCACTTGGTATTTAATTTTCTCGCGTATTAAATCGCGGAGAAAGAAATATAAATGGAAATTCGAAAGAAAGAGAGAAATATTAAAGTTGAAACGAGTGCGTTAGGGAGTCCCCGCAGGAGTGCCGAAAAATTTTCATTTCCCCTTGTTTTTCCATTGGCATTATTCAATGTTGCCAAAGCTATCTTCTGTCAACGCTAAGTCATTATCGAAGTGGATGGTTAAATGGTTGTTACCTTTTTTGGAAAATCCATATGCATTTAAAGTGCATTCCAAACAGGCTAATTAGAAGGTCATAAAATTCAATCATCTAGAAAACGCTTTGCCACTTGTTGTTCAATGTGGATTGATGAGATAACAAAAAACAACTGTAAATTAAGTTCTCTTCTAATGAACAATAATGAGCTACATTAGAAATTGAGAATGCACATCGAGGCCATCGCATTGTTCTACGCCATTGCACACTCTTGCGTGTGCCCGAGTGCTCTTACAAAGTTTAGCCGCGCCAATGTGATGTATGCTAATTGCAATTACCTTCCGCATGCATGTACCTTATCGCTCTCTTTCTTCCCGTCCTTCTCGCTCGCACTTGCGACGTCTCTCTCAGCGTGCTTCATTTTCACCGGGATTCCCTCGACAAAATGTTACTTTCACCCCTGTCACGACCTTTCGAGTATTGGCTCGCCGTTATAATGCGAATAAATTTTCACCCCCCCCCCCCCGCCCTGCCCCCTTGCGAATCGACCAACTTTTCGCTAACTTGGTAAACTGAAATTTAACTGGAACAAAATTGGCTCCGCTTCTCCGCGATCTATTCTGCCACGATTCATTTGATTTCCATCGCGATTACACGCTCGCTGTGTGTGCCTCCAAGTAGAACCTAAATCACGACTACGAAACACGACAGAGCCTTGTTCAATCGACCTTGCTATCGCTATTCACTGTCGGTTAATTAAATAATCAACGATCGCGATACGAAAAAATTCGAGTCGAAATACAATGAAGCGTGATTTCAATCGGATCTCCACTAAATCGGATGATAAAAGGGCAGGATTGTAATTGCAGATTGAAAAGTTTTTTTATTGCTCTGAATGTCGTTTTTTCTGTTTATATTGAAAATGAAATTGTCAGGCTGGAATTCCGAGCAATGGCTTCGACGTTACCATCGCTGCGTTTTGAGCACCGAATTTTGTTTTTTTCACCTAAAAATGCCGTCGTGCACGACGCTGTATATCTGAGAAATGAATCACAACTGAAATTCTCGGCACGCGTGCCTCGACTCGGCTCACGCTACTTCAGAGGTTTATCTTGAGAGTTAAAACATGATTGAAAACTTAAATGCGTCAACATGCGAGGGCGGCAATGAATAACGGAGTAATAAGACATTTGCATAATTTTAGTAGCCGACGAATTTCAAGCGGTTTCTCTGCTGCGCGCGGTGATTGGAGATTTTTATCGACTTTAATTCAATAATATGATGAAAAAATGATTCGTTATTGTGGGCGAGGAGACGAGAAAAAAAATTCGCAGATATTTCGAGGCTTCGGAGAGCGCTGGACTCTCGTGTGAAAATATAAATATATTCAAAATGGCGGTCTCGCGATACCTCGAGAATCGAATAATCCGTCGGAATTTCCGGAACCCTCGCTCAGCTTCGCGCGTTCAATTCAGTTTGATTTTGGTCTCCGCGTGTTTCTCAGTCTCTTTTTGTCTTGAGTGTCTTTCTAGTTTGAAATGCGCAGAAGGAGTCTATCAAGGGTCAAGCAAGTGATTTGTTTACCGGGCGATAAGAAGAGAGCATTAATCGGTTCGAGGTCCAGGACCAAAGCGAGATCCAGTTTTAGCCGGTCCGCTTCTTCCTCTTATAGCCGTCGTCGAATATAACGAAAATCATGGCGCCCACTTAGGGACACCCAAATGGACTCGAGTTTATGCACGAAGATAATTTCGTAATGATTTACAGCGCATGGTTTTTCTCCAGAGACGCGCGCTCCTCTTATTCGTCGCTCCGAACACACCGAAATCCTCAACGTGCGCGCTTCGTTTCCAATTCTCTGGCTAATTTATTTCCTACGGGTCCTCGCACGCCCTCGCCCGAGTCGTGTATTTTTATATGCATTTTTCTACCGACCGAGCAGTTTTCTCTTTAACAATATTCACCGGATTTCTTCCCCGGCGATGTTACGACCGCGGAGTCGTATAATCGCAACTCTCGAACGAAAATCGATTTTTATTTCAGTTTTATTTAACGAGCCATCGACCCTGAGGGCTCGAGTTTTTCATCGTTATTTCCATTTCATTCCAATGAATGAGCAAAAATATCCAAAGAGATGAAAACAAAATCAAATTTCCGCGGAATTCACAGCAATTAATTAAGGACGTTCGCTCCTGCTCAGACAATCTCTGCTCACTCCACATTCCGGGATTTTCATTCGGATCGCAAATAATTGGGCCCACGAATGCCTTCACGTTTTCAGAGTATTTGAATTTTCAAATGAAATTTGAATAATTCAGAAGAAATTGAAGAATTTAAGACGAACGACGAAAACCAGCGATTGCAATGAATAAGGCGAATTCGGCTCGAGCCAAAACACTCGGACAATTAAAGTGAGTCTATGAAGCAAGGTAGGATTGAAAAGATTTATATAGCAACATAGATGAAGCAGTTAAAAACCGGTGCGGAGCCAGTTGGAACAGAGTATGTACGAATGGGGAGAAAAAAATTGAAAGGAGCTGAATAAAAGGAGAAAATTCCGATCGGGAATGAATTCCTTCGGGGCTACAAACGAGTGTGCGTGGAGCCGTGTTCTGAGTGAAGAATGTCGAGAAGAATTGGATCGACTTAGCAGAAACTCATGGCCAGAGGGTTCTTCGGTTTGCTGCACGAGTCGAGATCGATTTCTGGCAAACGGAGTAAGCGACAAATTTCGGTAAGAAAGATTCAGTTACTTTCCTCACTTCGCGATATCTTCACCGATGCTCAAATGGCGAGAAAAAATGGCACCGCGCAGCGAAGGACGGAAAAGAAGGCGCGGAAAGTGTAGCAAGGGGGAAGGAGAAATGCGTACAATATTGTGAGTTAAAGAAAAACCGGTTGATGCTGCATCAAGATGGAGCCTTTTACAATGCGTACTGCAACTCGCATCGAGCGGAGATTCACTTCGATTCGATCTGCCCTTTTCATTTCTCTCTTTCTTCCTTTCTCGAGATCTTCCGATTGGTATTCCAATCCGATCGTACGCTCGCCTCGGGAACGAGAGTAGGAATTCGCGGATCCCTTTTCGTGAACGTTAGAGCGTGTGGCTCGCGATCGCCTCGCGCTCCTCGCGTCTCTTTGCCGCCGCAGCAATTATACACGCTTAATTGATCGCACGACAAAATTCTTCTGCGTCCTCAGCCTCCGATCGTACTTTTCTTCCCTTCCCTATCGTTTCCAGCAACACGTCCGATCGATTTTTACCATTCGTACCTTTTCAATGAAAACCACCATCGCGAGGAGAAGCAGGAGGAACACAGCGGACGAGATCGAAGCACCATCGAGATGAAACGAAGAAAAACAAAGTTATCGCTTCAAAGAAATCGCTCATTTTTCGTATTAGTTCTCTCAGATCCATAAAACCAACTTTTTATCATTGTTTAACAATGTTCCATCGATTCATTGTAAACGCGTTTCATGCAGCGAACATTTCGAACATCCAATTCCAGTCGAATATTCCGTATTCTTAATTACTATAATTATTGAACTCGATTGAAAGACGAAATCTGAGCCAGCTCACAAAAAAAGTACTCCGTCAGCACTTCAGACTCGAATTACCATAATTTGCCATGATTCCGAATGTAAATCAATCCGTTGGCAAACCAGCGGTTCGATTAAGTCTGTACCACAATTTCGCAAAAGTATTTAAATGCCACTCTTCGGTGAATTCACAAGTTTCAATTTTTTATCGAATTCCTAGCTCAGCACAGCACCGGCATAAAAAGAGAATTAATAGAATCGAGCGTTCCGGTTGACTAGAGTTTAGTTTCGGCTAGTTGGCACACCTCGGGCGTGACGATAAGGAGTAAAAATGTTGCAGCGACATATCGCCGGGGATACATTGTCGATTGATCTTCGAGACAAATTCCGGCTGGGACGCGCTGTCTTAGAATTCAAAGGGAAGAATAAAAAAGTTGAATTGACAGCTGTGTACGTGCATGGACCGAAGGTGTGCAGTAATCAGCGGGTATTAGGTATAAATTTCCACGGTTTGCTCGTGATTATACACACGCCAGACGGTTATTTAGATATGGAAGATGTCCAACAACGAAACACGACACGCGAGCGCGGCCACGACGACGGCGGTGGCGCGAGTGTCTTCGAGTTCTGCGAATCGACTCTACAATGTTCGTTTTTTAATGAAATCCTCGGCTCCTCGGTCTCGATAACGTTCCTCGTCGTTCAATCTGATCATTAGGTTTTTTCGCAATCGAAAAATCTTCATAGGAAGACTTTGGAGAAGAATAAATTGTAAAAAAGACGCTCGAGGTAGAGCGCAACGAAAACGGCCTCGTTCGAATGTGACGCTTTATTCATCGCTTTAATTAGGAGTATTAAACTACTGGCATTCCTGTAATTACGTACAAAGTGTACCACCTATATTTTCATACGTATCGTAACGCCAGAGTCATGCTACGACGGATCCTCGTTGCTCGTTTTTTCTTTCCCCGCGCGAGCACCCGGGGATTTCGATGAAAGATTTACTCGTATGTATGTGGCTTTAACTCAATCATTCTTACGACTCTTCGTACGCCAACGTTCCCTCCGCTTCACCCAGCATATTTCCTCCTCCGCCCTTTTTATTCTCGTAATTTCAACTCTCTCACGTTTTTCTGTTTTCCCTGCAGATGTAATTAGACACGTGTATTATTTTTCTCGCTCTCCCTCTCTGCCGAAACAACTTATACAACAGAGTCGTTACATTGTAAAAAAATGACTCTGACAAGCAAAGCGTGATTCCTCGAGGCGGAATTAATTCCCTTGCGATATGTTCACTTCGACACCGGGCACGAGGACGAACCTATTATTATAATTGACTGTATCGTGGGTACGACACTCCTGGACATTAGGAGCGTGGCGTTACAAGAAACGGTTAATTACCGGGCCGAGAAGTACTCGAAATTTGGGAGGAATTCACCTTCGGGAATCTTCGTTTTCACACGATTCTCCATAATTATGTGATGCTAATCCGGAAGGAATTATTTTCGAAAAGTAGCCGAGACGCGAAGCTGAATTTTATTTTTAACAGAAAATTTCATTTTTACGCTTCCTTTACTCAATAAAATGTTGCGGAAAAATCTCCCACTAGCATATCTTTCATGCGATAAAATGCTATTGAATTCAGGGATTTACCCTAATTAGACCAACAAAAAAAGACTATTTTCATGAATTCTTTGACGGGTAGAAATTATAAATTTGGGTATAAAAAGCGACTGCTGTAGTCATAAAGAACACGTGGTAAAATTTGGGTAAGGATTGGTTGAATAGTTTCGGAGATTTGATCAACGAGCCGCGTCCAAGAGCGTAATTTTGAGAAAAACTCGTTCAAACAAAAGCAGGTACGCGGTTCTGCACTGAGCGTTGCGCGCTCTGACAGCCAAGTAAACCTCGCTCAAAAGTGCACTTGGACTGCTCGGATCTTTATAAAATTTAAGTATGATATTTAAAAATACATTTATACTTTCGAAAAATGTAATAAAGAAATCAATTTTTTGAAAATTCTAATCAGCGTAGATCCCTCAATGATTTTTGTTCAGCAAATTAATCAAAAAACGAGAATGAATCGATCGGGCCCATTCCTCAAGGCCGAAAATTCGATCGTGAGTGTCTTCGTACCTCCGAAGTCACGAAACTGGCTGCAAGGAGAGCTCGAGTGGGACGAATATTTCCGTAATAAAAGGAGTGATTGGGGCACATCCTTCAGCGCGGCACATAAAGCACACACAGAAATTGAAGCCTGCGTGCGCGACTTGAGTCTCCCCAACGGCTTTTCTTTGAGACAACTCGACCGAGAGAGTGGGCATCACACTTCGCGTAGCCATGAGAACGAAGGAGCTAATGATTGGCCAGTTAAGAAAACGAAAGAACAATGAGTTATCGCAACGCGAGTACGTTTTTAGCTTGTAAATTAGAGCTGAATTTGAAGAGACATTGGCAATGATTTAAAAGTGGTTGATGACTGTACGCATTACAAAAATATCTTTCGCACGTACGCCACTTCTCTTTTTATTATTACGAATAATCACAGAGCCGTAGCGAGCTTTGTACCAGATAGACACGCGCGTGAAATGGATCCGTCGAGGGAATGCTTCCAACGAGAATCTTGCGGCTCGTATTAAAATTTACATTACCGACATTCTCGTGTCTTCGACACTTGAGACCGGCCGTCCTGATAACACTAATTAATGTTCTGACGTGCCAGCTTGATTATGACACGACGCGATTCTTACACGTTTCTCATATGTTTATGTGCAATGCAGAGAAAGAGCGAGGGGAAGAGGGCACTCGTTGGTCGAACTGATGATACTCTGACGAGTCAAAAAGAGTTGGAAAACGCCTGGAGCTCGGTTTCTTCGAGATAATTGAGGAAACTAGCCAATTAGCATTATTTGTATTCCAACGTTTCTTTCCATATTTGTACTGTTCACATGCTAAAGTAAAAAAAAAAAGAGTCGAGTCAGTCCTGGCCCACGATTTTCGACGAATTCAAATCCTCGTTGTCCAATGATTATCGCAGGATTAAAAAATGACCGCGGCCGAATGATAAGAGCGAAGAAGCGACGATAAAAGGAATCGAGAACTCGATAATTTCTCCCACGCTCATGGATTATCGAAAAATATTAATAAGGTGTCCACGGACTCCTAAAAATCCTGAGTGCTCGCGATAAAAAAGGGATCCTCGAGGCAGTGTGTTCTGACGAGGAGAAAAAAACGTTTGTATCTTCTCTCGTGCGACTGCGGGCTGCTTTCCTCTCGTCTCTTTCGCACAATCAGGAAATTAATCACGCGAAATAAATTCGGGGAATCCATTAACCAGAATCGGATATCCCTCGTCGTTATTGGATGCTTCGTTACACACGGAGAGAAACTTTCGTAGATCGGCAGTCCACGCGTTGCGATTTCCCCCTCGATCAGAATTTTCCGACTCGCCCGAGAGCTCATCCTTTGTGCTCCAACAGTTCATATTCCCCCGGCGGGGAACGCTTCGCGGACTGAGAAACTATTCGGGAAACTTGAACACGCAGAAAAACGTCCGAAAGAATTCTCCGGAGGAAGAAAGTGAAGAAACTGTAAGAACGAAGGTGACTCATCAAAGCCCGAGCTCTCCCCGAGCTATCACTTACTAATGCGGTTTATCTGACTCCCGTACAAGAGACCTGTGCGCACTCGTAACTCCCCAAATTCCAGGTATCCGCGTGGACAAATATCCAAGCTAATAGAATTTGAATCCGAGTGAACGGCGGACTCGTAAACGGTATATCGAGAAGGCACCAAACGTCTATTTCCTGTGTATTTTACGATGGACACAGCGTTCGAGCGCGCGTCGAATCTTCGGAGCAGATAAAGAGCAGAAAGTCACGAAAAATAAATGAAAAGAAAAACCGAACGTTCTTTCTCCCCTGAGTTTTCAAAAACGTATTGCTTCTTATTTGGAAAAATTCTTATCGATTCGAGACGGTGGAATAGCCAGTGCTGGCAGACCGTCGAATTTTTACGAAAACTGAGAGAGGCCGGGGCCAGGAGGACTAAGAATTTCTCGTCCTTGTGCCACTGAGAGCTATCTCCCGGTATTCCCGGCATTCCGAGCCCGAAAACACGGACGCGAGCCGAAAATTCCACGCGCGGGTAAGCTCCGATGTATTTTTCTGAGATACTCTGCTCGGTAATACGCGTCAAAGTTGCTCGTAGCTCGCCCACTGCGAGGCTTCAAAACGATAACTTCTAATCGTGTTAACTCGTGTTTTCTAATGGATTTTTATATGCGTATATATTCGTTGACACTCGACCCCCCCCCCCCCCCCCCTTTGTACGCTCTCTCGACGGAGAATGTCGCCTCGGAAGAAAACACGTGCGGAGATCAGTCCCAATCGTACATTATGGAACTGAGACTAATTTCTGTCAAGCTTCGGAGATCTGTACGCAAAAAAAAGTTGACGAGAGAGAGAGAGAAAGAGAGAGAGAGAGAGGGGGGAGCTGATACGTATAAGAGCACGCGCTGAGTGACGCTTTTAACTCTCGTAAATATCGCAGCGCGTTAATCAGTTCTTTCTTTTCTTTATTTCTTGAAGCACTTTCACCGATTCGTAACTTCCGCGTTGGGTGGGTTAAACGCGGCGAGTTGCAGGGCGCGCGAGAAACCCGTCGATCTCTCTCGTGCGCGCGCGATCTCGACGACCACTTACCGTGTTCTTAATGGCATGTCAATAAATTTATTTCCTCCGACGTTACACCGCTTCGAGATGCTTTAATTTTTGCCCGTGTGTTTATCCTCTAAGTATATGTTTACGGTGAATATATTTATGCCCCTGTACAGATAGGTATATTGAAAAAATTACAACTTATTAATTTACAAGTGTCAGGCTTAAATTGGTGTATTTAATTGAGTGAGAGGCGAATAAAAAACTTGACGAAATGATGCTCTCTTGGCGTGCGATTGCGAGGGCTCGGAAAAAATACCGGAAACGAAAAACTATCGTTCGCGCTCTTCCCCACCGCGGGCTCCCACCTCCATTTCGCTTTTTTCTAGTGCTTAGAGGTAAGAATTATTGGAGAAAATATCGGAAGACCTCCGTGATCGGTTCGTTGCCCCGCGGAAGAGTCGCAGAAAAATCGGCGCCCCTCCCGCCGCATCCCACCGGATATCACAAGCCAGGCGAACGACGACGCCGCGGAATAGCTCATTGAAAAGGTAATTACACGCCGACCGATAACTCGAGTACGATTTTCATTGGGAAAGACCGAAGAATCCTTCGTCATCGGGAGGAAATATCTCTTGACGATGAATACGCCCGACCCCGAAAGTGGAACGCTCCTACTCGCTCGCTCGGAACTAATTGCGCGACGAGAAGAATCCCTCAGCTCGCGGAACAACTGTGCCGCATTTCTCAGATTAAGTAACACGAAACGATTTTTTAAATCGAGTTATTTTGACGCGTCACGGATACGAAACGCAAACAGAATAAGACAGTTACGGAGGAACCTTCCTGTCGATAGGGCATTTTACAGCATTTAAGAAAAAATATAAAAACTCCGAGATAAAAGTAACGGAGATTTTTTCTCATTAAAATTCAATGTTAATTTTATAACACAATTTTAAAAATCGTCGTTTTTCATCTCTTTTTCAAATGTCGAAACGCCGTCCGCCATATTAGATTTCAACGTTACGTCACTCCGATATGGTAAACAATCTAGATTTTTATCGTGCGCGCTCTGCGTTATTTTCAAATTTTACAAGCTATTATCACGTTTGTGGACTTTTATCATTTATTTTATTAAAATCGCACGATGCGGAAGAGGATTTTGTGAAAGCAGAAAGTACAAATCTACCAACGATAAATACGATGATGGTGCCGATGAATTCACAATTTTTTTGGCGTTTTTGCACTTGTATTATTGCATTCGGGCAAAAGACACCAATGATGTACGTTACAACTCATTATTTTCACAAATCTTGTTACTCGGTCTTGTTTACCAACGGAGTGACGTCACGAACCGAAATGGCGTGGCGACTAGCGTTTCTGCACGAAAATTCGAGAACATGCACAAATAAAAAATAGTTTTTAAGACACTTCTCGGTCTTAAAATAAAAATAAAAATTCAAAAAAGGTGTAATGCCCTATTATTGTAGCAAAAAGCTCCGAATTCGAAGCACGAACTTATTGGGAATTGAGGAAAAATTGCTTCGACGATACTTCATAGAGTGGCCGAAGCACTCGGCGAATTCGACGCACAAAGTGAATAAAAATCTTCAAATTTATGGTTCTCCGAATGATGAGAAAATTTTGTAAAATTAAACAAAAATGATTGAATTTGCGCAATCAGTCCCCAATAAAATGCCGTTGCACAAAACTGTATTGACTTTTTTCCCAATTAATTCGTTCCCCCAACTGTGTCGAAGCGCGACCCAAGAAATTCGTGTGTTTATCAGAGCACGGAAGATCGGAATTGACGAATGGATTCCACGATTTTCCTTAACTTTTGAATTTTCCGTAAATTTAAATAAGTCCATCGATTCCAATGAAGCGAGGGGACGAAAAAAGTTTGTTAAACCGCATAAATAATTGTGGAAATGATAAAAATGGAGCAAACGAAGTTTGACCATCGCGGAGATCGATAGCGATGAGACTCCGGGGGGAGTTGAAGGAAATGAGTTTGGGCGAGTGGCGAAAAAGTGTCTCGTAATATGGGAGGGAAACGAGAAGACCGGTAGATTCTGGAAGATCGCGATCTCCGAGCGAGGCGATGGGCGTATCCCCGTCCGCTGAGCGAGAACGCTCGAGCGTATACAGCACAGCACGAATAAGAACACGATGATAGTTGAGTTAGAAGCTCTTTCGTGTACTGGAGCGTGTCGCGTACTCTCTCGAGAGAGCAAAGAATGCGAAGAGGTTAAGGTAAAAAAAGGAGAATTTTAGAGAGAGAAAGCGACAGGGAGAGAAATGCAGCCAAAACGATTCCGAGTGGACGGATCATTAACGATGTTTTTAAAACTAACGGTGACACTGCAAAACTTCCCGGTACACGCTCCATAATCCGTTTTCCTACTTACAACGGAACGCGTTGAAATCTCCAATGAGAAATATTGCTCTGACACGAATAATAAAAAGAGCCTTCAAGCGTGTTTAAAATAAAAGTTGAATCATAACGAATCTCTGGATGGGAGTGGATCCAATTGGATTTACGAGACACCCGAGTCGTTGGGTGGCTTCTGCATGAGATTCAGTTTCGATATTCTTTCACGTATATTATTCGTTTTTAGAAAAGTGAAGCTCCGATCGTTCGAATCGGCCAGAAAAAACTGTTTTCGGAGAGCCAAACGTCAGTTTCGTTTTATCGTGCATTCCTCCCTCGTCCTCGATTCCATTGCTGATGATTTATTCATTGAAAATCGTTAAAAACTGTACATTTTTTTGTCTCCCTCGACAAATGACGGTTCGACACGTCGTAAATTCGCGTGAGTAAATAATGAAAGTGCAAGCTCACGTTTGGGCGAGTTGTTCGTTTTGTAACGTTTGTCATTTATGTTGAGCTTGGGCGAGAACAAACGGAATTTTTTCACACGTCTCTACTGTTTTGTATCCGCGTGGAAATGGCGCGGAAGAGTGTGGAAAAATACGTGTAGGATGTCGACGTTCGATCCATTGGCGAAATGATCGTTAAGCATTTCGTTCGTTTTTTTTTTCATTCCCCTCATACCGCGCGCGCGCAGGCTCGATCGTTGTCGTGACGAGAAAAGTTGCATGAAACCTTTTACGAGCTGCAACTATTTATCGTTTTGCACGAACTCCTGCTGTCGTTTATGTGCAACCGGAGTATACACATCGCTTTATACGCGTTTGTCTCTCTTTTTAACGGATTCGTTTGCATGATATCTGCGACGTGTGCAAGGAGCCATCTGGTGTCAATGCTAAACGCAGTTGTGCACGATTGTCGAGATTGCAATGACGAAGGAGCGTCGAATCACAGAGTCTAGAAAGGGAAGGAGAAAAGTTCAGGGACGCAATGAAAATTTAAAAGTGGAAAAAACCCTTTAGGCCTTTGTATTCAACTTGAAATACGACGCGACGAAGGTGATCGAGTTTAAATCACACCTCGGAGCAAAAACTGCAGTTTTCATCGAGTCGCGCGTTAACGTCCGGGACAGGAATCCTTGTTTCTATTATTTCGACGTTTGATTATCAAGAAACGAGTCTTTAGAGTGTTCCAAGCGATGGTTCCGAGACTTCATGGGATTCCAAACTGGTGTTTCGTTTCCCCCCAAAATGGTCAGAATTCGAAGCAAGTCGATCGGATTGTGGAATAGGTGGAGCGGTGAAAACCAAAAACGGCGTAATTCCTCGTCAAATTTTCCGAAAATACCTCGCTAGTACCGCGAGTGCGCCATTAAGGTGGATCGTATTTTACGAGTGTCTAAATTAGATCGATTAAAAATATAAACTTGTCAGAGTGATTAATTCAGAATTGTAAATTGTAAATACATTTTTTCAACTTATCTTTTGGCCAATGAAATTACAAGCCATTCGTTTCTCGGGGATCCATCACTGCATGACTGAACCCCAAACTTCATTCGTCCCTGACGAAAATAAGTTTTTTGTGTAAAAAATCGCATTACAACGCAAAGAGAAAACACAACAGGAAATGGATCAAGAAAGAAGTATTAATAAAAAGACAGAAGGCTCTGACAGGAATGGGCCAAGCCAACGAAGAAACGAAATGCCGAAATAAGCAAATGTGAGGTTACGAGTACCCATCTACCAATTTCGTTCAATCTCTAACGTAATGTATCTTTATTACTAGTAAAACAATCGTCTCAAATGTTTTTCCAGACCTTCATTACATATTTCGCTGTTGTGTAAGTTTTTCATAAACTTCGTAAGAAGCGTTCATTTGTTATATGGAAAGATAAACGATTTTTTATGCTCCTGTATTGTTCTTCATATTTAAACGCTTTTTAAAATGTGATACGCGTATCAGTCGACTACCCATTTTAACTCTGTGTAAAATTCGAGACTTCCCCAAGAAAATCGTTTCGTGGATAAACTACCTTAAATAAAAGAATGAATAAAGTGACAAAGAGTGTTTCGTTTGAAAGAGGAGAGAAGTGCTGATCCGGAATGATACGATCGGGCGTATGGATGTTTGGCACAGTAAAAGAAAAAAGGGATTGAATATCGTAAAAAAGCCTGGAGCGTTCTGGCAAAATTGGCTCGATATTAATTACAAGAATTCTTAATTGCCGCGCGAGCCCGCGCGTTTCCATCAGCGTTCCTGTTGCTGGCCGATGGAACGAGTAGAAGGTAAAACGGGGTGGGAAGGCGATACAAACGGGGCACACGTCCGTTCCGGGCTGCGGCTAAAAAATCTTATATAAAATAAAAATACACAGGCGCACACATAATATCGCGAAGCAGTTTCGAATCCACACATGAAACGGGCGCGCGCGCGCGCGCGCGATCATCTCGAAAGCCACGAATCTCTTGTAACGAAAAGCTGCGAGAGAAACGCGAAAGCCCCGAATACAAGTTAACGAGGTGAACATTTTACGTTTGATATTTATCCGATGGAGAGGGCTCCGCCTCGGGACTCGTTTTATTGAGTCATATATCAAAAAACTTTTTCGGAGGCCCGTACCAACTGGCATCGAAACGTCTTCGGAGCAACCTATACGAGCATAACTATATCGATATCCGTGAATGTATACGCACGAAGGAGAGAGAGCGTGGACTAATTATTTCGGGGTACCTTAGAAAAGAGAGAAGAAAAATCGAGTATTTGAGAATTCAAAGGGAAAAAGGCGATATAAACATGAAAAAACATTGTCAACGTATATAATGTTTTGTGAGAATTCAAGGATAAATCAAGAGCATAAACAGTTCGAGAACGTCTAATGATCGCCCCCGCTCCCGGGGCCCATTTATTAAGTCTAATTGATCGAAAGGGCTCTCGCAGCATCTCCTTTCCCCTTTCCCTGCCGCGCTCCTCGCAGCTCGGCAATACTTCACGAGTTATTCTCCGGCGCGCGTTAAGTGCGTGCACTCAAACGAAAAATTTTATCCTCTCCGTTGGTCCGCGCGAGCAGGAACGAAACTTCATTAGGGAAGCGCGAACCCGCGTTATTATTTATTGTTACATTTATTGCAACGCCAGCGCAGTTCCGAGGGAGTCTCGAGCATGGCGCCGACCAAGTGTGGTGCAGCTATTAAACAAAAGAGAAAAGCTCATTCTCCTTCATGCGTTCCAATAAACTGAAAAATATCGTTCAAACACGGAGAGAATTAAATTTGAAAAATTGACGTCCAGTAAGGACAGTGAGGTGACGATTTCCGATCCACGATATTATTATACGGAAGAAATTGAATTTTTCTATTAAAATAATAACATTCATTGTCCACAGTAGAAACTTTTACTCGCTGCACTGTCAAAATTTCCGTACGAATGTTTATGCCAGGATGCGGCTATACTTGGGGACAGGATGGGGTATCTTGTCGCTATATCGGCCTATTTCCCAATCCTTTTTGTATGCTCAGCCCTTTGTTGAAGTGTCTAAATCACCGTTTCAATGTGCTACGAAATCCAGAAACGAGTGATCGATGCCCACCTTCGGGTAAAGACATTGAACCGTGCTGCACCGTAAAATTCACTAAACTCTTTGTAAATTTTATTATGCGTATCGTAAATTTTACTATCTGCAATAATATTGACTATTATAAAACTAAAAATTCGGCAAAATATTGAAAATTAGACAGTGCGTTGCTGGAATAATTATTTTCATTTAACTCGTCCCCGAAGTCAAATATATCCGTGAACCTGAGCTCGTTTTTATCCACTGGCAATAAGCGACGAATTATTCGAGCAAACTCACGAGTTCTCTCCACGTCTGTCTCGTGTTTCAAAGACGAGTGAGTTTGTAAGTAAAACACCTACAATAAAAAGGCCGGTTACAAAGAGATCGTAAACGACTTAATCCTAAAAGCATTAATTTCTGTAATTAGATGTCCATATAGATCGGTATATAAATGTAAATTTATACATAGAGGCAGCACAGTAGACGGAGGTAGCACGCACACGAGGGTAAGACAATCCCGTCCGAGACAGAACAGTATCGCTCCGATAATGCAAAACCCCGAAGCGCTTTCGTCGTAAAGTTAATTGGATGGAGTGTTTGAGTTTGCAATTAGTGATTAGCAATTACTTCGACGGAATGGGAAGCTTCGGTTGTCTCGGACCGACGGAGCGATTAATGGCCCAATTGGCTAATACCGTCGTCACGGAAGAATACTCATGCACAATGTATCAACGCTATACATATTCATACGAGCGTAGATCGGTATACGTACACGGGTCTATACAATATCAATGTACATGCGCGCGCACGCTGTAAGTAGAAATGTTGGAGCGCATGCCGTTGGTACTAGCGCGACCGCGATAATATAGTGCAGCTAAGTCGTTGCTGGTGCTTTTACCGGGGTGGATTATAAATTAAGGACGAACTTCTGGCTGGACACCCCCTCATTATTGATGCCCACCTTCTTTCGACGCTACCGGCACGTTATTTATGTAATTAGCCTGCTTCGTTCGAGGCTCTGCGATGGGTTCTGTTGCGTTAATCGCGTACGGGCATCTAAAAAACTATTTTTATTGATTATTCTTCAAATTTCGTCTCTCATTTTCGGTGGAGGTTCATATGCGCGAGTGGGAAAAGACGGTGCGCAACGAAGAGTATTAAGCAGACGAGACGCGTGACGGGCACCTAACGCGATTTCTCGGAAAGTCCGCAGGACGCTGAGATTCCTCTTGGAATAAAGCTCGCTAATTGGTGGCGAGAAGCGACTTAAACTATGGCTGCCATGCCCCGTGCTCTATAGACGTATATACTCGAGCGTGCGCGCGCCCGGGCGAGTGTGTGTGCGCGTACATACGCCGAGAGAGATCCGTGGGGGCCCGCGTAATTCCGACTAATTTATTTGATTGCACCGGCGTGCCCGTGCCGCCGCCGCCGTCGACTCCATGCTCTGTACCAAAGTAATAAGAGTCGCCAGCGCGAGGGCAGGCAACAAAAACACTGCAGAATCCGAACGCTCTCGCGGGAGGCTGACCCGGCCCCGTGATGAGCGGAGACTCGCTCGGGAGTCTCGCCGCGATCTATCCTAAGTGAACCTCCTTAAGGATGACGGTGAAGGTTGAATTAAAATTGGAGGAAAGAAACGCTGGGGCGGTCGTTAGACCACTGCCATTCTCGTTTTCCTTTCGTCAATCGCAGATTCCCAGAGCAAATCTAGAGTTCGCAACCGCTCTTCACGTGTCAAGCATTTTATTATCGGCTTTTTCATTATGAAACGAAAAAACGAATTTCGTCTACGACGCTCTCGAGACTTTCGTGCGCTCGACCTCAATATCGATTCCTCCGATTCCGATCGGACACCGCTCAAGGGAACATCAGATAAGCAATGTATTTTTGATGGACTTTAAATATTTTTTTAATCTTCCCTCCGCGGAGTCGTTGCAGCCGATTTGCGTTGCCCAACCCCAGCGGTTATTCTCGTCGCTCCGAAAAGTCCGATCGACGATGCTAAAGAGGAACCCGTGGCAGTGACAAAAGTATAATCGTCGCCTCGAACACTGTCCAATGCTCCGATAAAATCGCATTTTTCCATAAAATACAAAATCGATATTCTCCGACAATGCCACTCCGAATGATCCTCCACGTCCCGGACACACCGATCCGGTTCATTAGCGCCGCGTAAAAAATGCAAAAACTGTATTGACGGACGTAAAAATGATATTTTTTTGCATCGCGACGACAGAAAAAATTGTCCAGGCTGAACGAGAGGCTCGTTAACAATCCTCTAACGAGTGCGCGTTTGAGGCATAAAATCGGTGGCATCTGCCGAAGGATTAAGCACGACGAATCGGGCTTACGGGAGACGCTTTGTACGGCTCTCTCGTCGTCGGTATGCATTTTGATATATAAATAACCGGCCGAGAAGTTATTATGCACGCGCGTACAAGTTGAATCTGCATGCGCGAACACACCCGGCGGACAAGAGCTCTATACGCGAGCCTACCGTAATAACAATGTCGTTTATGGTTAGTCGTACACAGTACGAGACTCGAAGAGTCTCGGGTTAGTTAAGTGAGAGCCGAGATGGTAAGTTGCACGAGCAAAGTACCTGATCCCAAGTGCGGGAGGGCGAGATAACCGAGCGGAGAGAGAGAGAGAGAGGAAGAAAGGCGGAGGGAGGGTCGAGAGAAGAGGGAAAAACTGCTCGAAGATCTGCAGACGAGAGAAGGCTGTACGAACGAGTGAGCGCTAATAAAACACAATTAGCGGCTCTCTCATTCTATCTTGGGAAAGGTCCACCAATCAGCGGCTCCCAGTCGCGTATAAAGCACGCGTAAACCCCCTCGAGCAACGTTATTTACGATCGAAGCATCGCGACGTTATGCGTGCTTGTACCGCGTCACAGGACACGAGACTTCCGACCCTGGAACGCATCTTCCATGGGTCTGCGAGCGGCGAGCGGGCCGAGGAAGATTTTCGCGTTCGCGGACTTTCATTTCCGTGCTTTGAGGCTGCCCCCGTCGTCGATGAGATCGAACTGGTGGGGAGAGGAATTTATATTTTCATTGAATTTCTCACCTTCGGATGAGAATCCACGAAATATCGAACGCAGCCCCGATTTTGCCGACAGCCGCAAGCTCACCAACGTCTGCGAACGTTTCCAAGGCACTCTCGGCTCGAAGAGCCCCCCTTCGCGAACTTCCTCGTTTGATCGAATAAATAATTGTACGAGATGAAATTGAATAGTCTCATTAGACGAAACCGACCAATGAACATGAAAAGTTCGCGTCACGCGAACCCGCAACACAAAAAGGGGTGAGCGCGCTCCTCCGCCGGGGGCTTGTGGTTAACGATATTCCCTTTTCCTCGTAGAAATAAAGGGAGAATTTAATGGTGTGTCTGCAGGAGATATAGAGGACACAACCCTCGCGAGACACGAGCATCCAATGAAATTCGTGGCTCTCCATGAGCGGGTATATCCCTCCCTCCGAGTAAATAACGTTTGACGAAAACCGTCCTTTTTCGGCGAGCATGTTCGATCCCCTCATTTGTCAAAAGAGTCGATTCATAGTCAAATCTTAATTTTTTTTTAGTCTCTACAAATTTAAGTTTCTTCATCCAAACGATGCGACCGAAAGCTCGTGACTTATTATTTTGAGCTTGAAAGGCATTCCAGAGTTTCGGCAACGATAATCGCCTCCGGGAATCGCTCATGTTCCCTCACAATTTGCGAAACGAACTCGCGCCTGCGTCCTACGAAAATACTTGCATTCGAAACGTACTACAGAGTATCAATTATTCGATAATTATTCGGTAAACCGTCATCGTTATTCGCCCATGAGAACTGACTAGTTCTTGCCACATATACACGCACGCGTATTTCTATAGATATAAATATGTAGGTAGTTATGATTATCGCATATACGCGACGTGAAATGAGATTCCCTTATCTGCTGTATCAGCAAAGCCTCGTTTACCTTATCGCTTACCAGAGAGACTTAATGCTAATTCGAGCATTTATTTTCACTTGAAAGTAATACGCGCTATCGTCAAGTTGACTCGACGAGTTCCCATATACCGATGCGCACGAGACCTTCCGTGCTAAATCGCTTTTGCAGGGGATTCGATTTTTATAACGAGTCGTTCAAGCAGGATCGAGGGATTCCACTCAGAATAGAGGAGTTTCCTTGATTTCGATTGAGACTTGCGAGGCTCGTTTTTGTTTGTAAAAAAAGTTGATGAAAAAAATATTAAAAAAAAGAAACCGCGTGCGAGCCAGTTTTTTGTCGGCGCCCTTCCTCAGGTTTTAACGATTTTTCATCGACCCTCCTCCTTGCTGCTCTCCCTGGCGATCAAACACGGTATCGAAGAATAATAAATGTTGGAATGACAGGCAGCTCGTCGTTATTAAATGCCCTGTGCACGCTCCTCATCAACGGTATTATTCTTACAACTATGGCTACGTACACTCAAAAGTGCGGCTTAAGCATTATCGTGTGTGGAAAACTTATGTACTTTTGTGTCCTCACTAAATAGTAAGATAGGAAAAGCGGGAGGCCAGGGGCTCGAAAGTAGAAGCTTTCATTAACACCTGTAATGCCTCGATGCTAATTGGGAATTCGCTTTTCTCGTTTATTCTATTCGAGCTTAAGCCACCAATGAGCAAAATTTTTGTCCTTCGTTTCTCGATGTGTGATGGTTAATGAGTGTGAAAATCGCGGAAACCATAATGGATTCGACGAAATTCCGTACGGTTTTTAATTGAGGAAAATTTCAACTACACGCTTTCGATTTTTTTGCTATTTTCGCTTCATTCTCATCGTGTTTACCCACTTTCTCGAGGTTTCGATCACGAAAAACACAATAGGAACCTCCGCGATCTCATTTTATTCCTAGACTGAAAAATTATCAGGAATTTTAAAAAACGACGCACTCATTTGAGTTTGAAACGTCGGTACGACTGTACAAACAATTATCCTGATGAACTCTGATCCGGCTGCTAATTAACGCAACCTTTGCGAATGTAAATAAAGCCAGAAGAGAAATTGTATACAAAATGAACGTTCAGTGTTTGAAAACCTCTCGAGACCATTGATGTGATGAAATTTATTATGAGAATCGATCGATCCATTCGACGAATATATATATATTTTTTTTTGAAAACGTCAAACGATAAATAACTGAACGACGAGTTTTGCTGTCGTTGCCACTGACTCAGTAGGAAAAATTCATTTTTATTGGTAAAAATGCACGCGAATAAGTGAAAAATTCTTACCAGGGTTTCTTTCGTCGTCGTTGCTGCTGGTAAGATCTGCATCACCGACGTCAACGAGGCTTCTAATGCTGAAAACGCTCTTGGCTACTCGTGTTTTTTGGAGCTCGACGCCGTCCGGCGGGCGTCGCGGCGTCATGCTGAGGTCCATTGGCAGAGTTTGAGCCTTTTTAGAGTCGTCGTTTTTTCCTCTCTCTGAAGAGAGAGAGAGAGAGAGAGGGAAGAGAAAAGATCACAATGCTGTTCGCACACTTTGGATGCTGGCCGGCAACGAAAATGCGCTCGATACGTCGAAGCATATATCGATGAAAATCGAAGTCAATGACAAAATTTTCGATGCCGACGAACGTTCAGATAAAAGCAATCGCGAAAGGGGGAGGAAAAGCGCTCAAAGTTCAACTTTCTTTCAGCGAGGAGCTTCATGTCGAAAAAGCGGTGATGAAAAGAACGTCTAACCTCGGCGTATGACTGCGAGAAACCAATGATAGTTAAATCGAAATACGATAACGTCAATCCGCGTCTTTGCTCGTCGCGTACTTGCTTCGTGAAGCAAGAAATTGAGGCGAATTAATGAAACGACTAAAATTATTCGGCACTCAATTTTTTTTCGCTCCCGCGCGGACGCACTAATTGGATTCGCCGGGCGGCATTCTTCTCGACACGTGTTAACCCCGCCCCATACTCTCGTTGAAACCCCACTAATTGTACTATTCAAACTGCAGTTATACTTCAGGCAAAAATACTCTTTATCTCTGATATATTCAATTATGTAATCGCAAATATATCAATTCTTTATGTTCCTCGCACTGATAACTCAAATATCATAAATCTTCAACACTGTAAAGTTTCCTGTCTTCGGCTTGAATTTATATTGCGAATTTTCTATATCGTCGCAGAGTTTTCTTCATTGCTTATTTGTTTATTGATTTGATTTTGTTTAAAAAAAAATTTTTTATTTATTTTTTCACATTGAATGGCACCGTTTCTGTTTATATTCCTGTCGTCTGCGAAGATCGTCCCGGAGCTTTTAACGAAGTTTCATTTCGTTCGAACGCAGCTTTTTATGGACCTTCATCAGATCGGGGATTCGATGAGTTTCGTTAATTCCTTCGCGTAACGAGCATTTGCTCCGGGTCAAAGTCGAGGACGAGCGGACTTGAGACACTCGGTGTGTCTGATCGATCGCGAGACGTCGCGAGCCGATGAAACTTTTCGTCGTAACTAGAGCACTCGCGTGATCCCGGTGTGAGATCGTAAGTACAGCGGATTCGAGTGTTTCCAAATTTTCTCATCGCGCGATGTCCGACAACGTAAACACGAGGGACCTCGAGCCGGTTTAACGAATCAATTAAACGATTACGAAGGATCTCACTTAACATTCGCTCGTACTCTCGATGCTTCCTCCCAATAGAGTCACAGCTTTTCTACGCCGGTGTAACTCGTCAAGGATTATTCGCTGGGCCGAGAATCGAGAATCGAGTTTTGAAAGTAATTATGAAAATGGAACGAAATTGCGCGCTCATCGAAACACGTGTTCACTCCGAACAACGAAACCAACGAACCGATGCGCTCCGAAGCACTGTGTCACACTTTAAATCCTCGAAAGTTCCACGCGGCTTATCTCCGATCGACGATCTTCCTCGTAAGGGTTTCGAGTCGATGGATCAATGCACGTGCGAACTGCACTTTCGTTTCTCGAATCAGAGCAATCTCGTTTGGGAAGTAAATATTGTTTAACTCACTCGAGAAAGGGATGAAAAAGCGTGCTTTCCGTCCGGAAGGATTTACGAAATCAAAAGATCGCGGATCGAACAGGGGCCCGCGGGGAGGGGGGTTGAACGAGATGAACACGAAGAGAGCCGGCTCTTCTAAAATGCTCCGTACGCGAAGCAAAGAAAACAGAAGCACGCGCGTGTCACGGCGCACTCTGGCAGCTCGAGTGTGTGCGATAACCCGATCGACAAATCCACGAGGTTCGTTTTCTCGAATTCGATGTTTTCTTCCCTACCAAACGTCCTCACTGGGGGGAGGAGGAAAAAGTACTCGCGATTTGTCTCACTCTTTTGAATGCGGGAGCAAAAGAGAGGGGAACAGAGCGAGAGAGAGAGAGAGAGAGAGTGAGAGAAAAAGAGAGGGAACGGGCGTTTCGAGGTGCGTTTTTAACTGCCCGAGGAGTTTGACTACCTGCTCGTTACCTGGCGAAAGACTCGCGAGCGAGAGAACCCAGCCAAACGTACAAAGCTCCTTTTGCCTTGGTCAAACACCACGAAGCCCCTCCTTTTCCCCATGCCTCGACACTCCACGCTGACGAACGCGACCCACCACCTCTTCTATCCGACGAGCTAAACAAACGCCTCCACCGCTTTACAAAATGGAGTCTCCACTCGGCAAGCAACGCCCCCCACGACCGGATTTATATCGCTTTCTCGATGCCTCTCGCATCGCTTTTAATGATATCAAAATCTCTTGGACAACATGGCGGACTGGGCCACTTTTTTACCACTTTTTATTCTCGATCTTCATTCATTTTCAGAACAAATTTGTCGATTTACTCACATTTTTACATTCCCACGGTAGAAACTCGCGGGAACTCGGTGAGATACGAATTTTTTCTGCTCGGGTCAAAAGTGTCTTGAAAGTCGGCGAATAATTTTGTAATAAAAGTTTGCACGAGGGGAAAGTTTGCAAACAATTTTTCGTTATTCTAGCAATAAATGAGGGCGAATATGCAAAGATCCAATAAAATTGAATAAAAGTCGCTGGGAACTTGCAATCGAGCTCGAAAAAGAAAAAATTCTTCATCCGCCCTCCCCTTTTTCTCCTTTGTAAGCCCCCATATAATTTAGCATTACGTTCACCGAGTTCGAGGAACTTTCTCTGCTTCTGAAGCAGGAATAAGTGGAAAACGAAAAAATGCATTTTTCAACAAAACAAATTGAATGGGACAAAGTTGATGAGGATTTTCGAAAAATTGGAATACCAAAAATCTTTCTGACCCGTTGAAAGTGAATTTTTTCGAATCCTCGTAGGGGGTCGACGATTTTTTTTATTCGAAAAATTGTTTGAAAGGAAATAAAAACTTGTGGAAAAAACGAGGAAGGTTTGCCCGAGGCCGAGTCACCGAATCTCCTGCGAACGAGTGAGAAAAACTGCATTTTCCTTCTTTAAATACTCAATTTTATTTCTGTCTAAAAGTCAATCGATATTCAATGTATTTTCGTACATATCAATATTTCAAATATATTATACGAAGGTGCACATTTATTTGGGGAATAAACGAGGTTTTTGGTGTTGAGGAAAAAGTTAGAACGTGAATTTGCTCTGACAAGATGTTCGAGTGTTGCGCAAATATCGCTCGAGCTGAATATGTTACAAATTTTGATCAGCATTTGTTCGATTTTCGAAGCGATTCGCGCAAAGTCCTCGTTTCGCTATATTCTTCGTTCGCCTTTTCAAAGTGACGTATCAATTGATTTTTTAGCCTATTTTTATCTTAAAGTAAGTACACTATTCGTATTACAAATCAATCATGCTTTCTTTCATTCTATATTTCGTTCGCAATCGGATCCTGCGAACGCGAACGCGTCTGATGATAGTAATAACATTTATAATAATGATAATGAATCTAGAGAATTATACGGACGCCTCCGTTTCACGGAGGCACGGATTTGAACAGGCGGAAATAAGATCCATCGTTGTTTTTATTCAACTTGCAATTAATGCTGCAAATGAAAATTCGGGCTTTAATTATATTCCACATAAGCGTAGCTCACTGGATGGCGCTTAATCAGAAAACTCCTATGCAGTAATTGCATTATTCATCATTCAAATTAGTCTCATGCGCTCCTTATTTATTATATCCTGATAAAAAGTGTCGAGTGTCAACAATTGATGGGATAAAAAGAAAAATCTGCGTGCGAGTTAAGAGATGGGAATTTTCTGTTGCGGAAAAATGCCTGGCAATGAAAATCGTGAATTCGAACACAGGAAATTCGTTGAGCTTTGACTGGAAAATTTTAAAACCGGAAAGACAGGAAATCTGTTGTTGAAACTTGAGAAATTCAATTTTCAAGCAGAAAAACAAGCGATTTTTTGTTCGTATGAGCTACGAATTGCGAGAAGAATTCATACAATTTTTGAGTTTCGTTACAAACTCATTTTGCCGGCGAGATATGCATGTGCGACCGCATTAATCCTTCGTACATTTATAAATACACGCACATTAAATCATGCAACAAGTACAGCGATGTCGTATCATCGAGATCTTGCTATTTCTTTCTTTCTTTTTTTTTTTTTTTTAATCTTTTTTTCCACTTTTTTTCACGAAAACGTTCTCTCGGAGATTAAGTTACGATCTTTGGCACAACAAACGAAAGTTTCGAGACCACGCGCACGCCTCTGCGCCAGCTTCGATTCTCAGAGCTCGAAAAACTCTCGTTTTTTTCCATTTTGTTTTTCATGGTTTTTCTACTTCCAATTCATAAACAGCACAATCACTCGAATTCTTTAACTACGTCATTGATTTCGTTGAATTATGCTCATTCAATGTTCGTTCGTTTTTCTCGATTCTCGTAACCTTTTCTGACACACCGTTCGTCGAAAGGAAACATTTCTTGACAATCCGCACGTATCTTTCGTCGGTCCAACGGAAAATTCACTCTCGTCCGAGAAAACAAACTCAACTTTCGTCGATAAAACAGTTTTCTACAATACTGAGCATCCGATCACTCTTCAAAGTATTTTTAGTCGAATGAAAAAAATGAGTTGAACGAATTTAACAGATTCGCTGAGTTATGCAGTTGTTGACAGAAAAAACGCGTTCCGATTTTCAATATTTTTCGACCAAATTTACCAAAGTTTATTTGACAAATTTCTACTGTACCGATATTTCGATGCTTCTTTACAAAACTGCAATTTTCAAAAGTTACGATCGATAAAAGTGTCAATTTTTAAAGCTGACTCACGTTGAAGTTTAAATACCACGAAAAAGTGAATAAAAACTTGGCCTTGTCACAGAAATTCAGAGTACTCGGTAATTCGATAGAAACGTTACGACGGCTTGCATGTTGGGAATGCTCGCAAGCATGAATTCAATAAAAAAAAATCGTTCGATGCAAGTGTTTCATACATTCTTTATGAGAATAAAGTTTTTTGGAAATTCGTTTTTCTGAAAATCCAAGCAAAATTTCAACCGAAGATAATCTTTTCGCGTGACTAAGAAGATTGTCCATACATTTGGATGGATTTTGATTATTTTTCGAAAAGGAAATAGTTCGATAAATTTCTCACATTAACATAATCATCATTAAAAATCTACGTTTGCAGTGTATTTCGAAAAGACTCGAAAAATTTATTTCGATTTCTGTTCAATTTCCGAGTACAAAGAACCGAATGAAAATGTCCAGTTGAAAACACACGTGATAAAGCCTCGAAAAGTGATAGCTCTTCAAGCTCGAAATATTCTCAGAGTCCTTGGAAACGACACGTACGAAAAATCGTAAAACTCGTAAGCGGACGAGTTAAATTCGAACGTAACACATGCCTCGTAATTTTATTACATCTCGGATCGCGATATAAACGGTGTTGATACTTTGTTTATAGATTCTTTGTTTTTTTTTTCGTACCTTAGTCCGAATGAATCTTTACGTGCTTAAATTCTAATGTCATGGCTGTTTGCAGCAGTCTTTGTGCACAGTTGTGTTATTTCTGTTAAAGGTATTATTTCCTTTTATTACTTCTCCGACTCTCGACATTTTGATTTGCAGAATTTGAGTGTTCCCTTGAGTGGAAATAACGTGCTCAATTTTATGATTTATCTCGAATCGATATTTCGATGTTTCGTTGAAGCACAGACACTCTCAACGAAGAGAAAATTCTCAAGATACGTTCAATCGACGAGTCAGAAATACTTTTCACACGCTATCGAAGGAAACATTTCATTCGATTCCAATTCAGTGAAATTTTCGATACAGAAACTGAAAAACGATTCAACTGATAATAACTGAGAAGAGAAATGGATACTTTGACAGAATTGCGTTATTTCAGTTGCTGATCATCCTGACTTTGTCCGACAATGGGACGATTCTCGTAGCTCCGAAAAAAAAAAAAATCATTTCAACGTTGCTCACGCATTCGACAGTTTTTCGTTATTCCACAGCGGTCCTACATGAGGGCTGCTGGAGCAACGAATTTTTCGTAACAGAAAAATTCGTTCAGGTGATAGTCAAAAGTTTCGAACGCAGGAAAAACGTCGAATGTTATTTTTGGGAGTAAGAAATTTCGTAGCTGACTGGAGTGTCCCCCTCGAATCGCGAGGATCAAATATTTCTGAACTTTGTACAAAAAACAATAATTAAATAGAAGAAAGAAGAGAAGTGAAGTCATAGAATTAGATGCTCCGACGCTAAGCAGTCACGTTATTCGCCACGCTCGTTGGCGAAGAAGTGTTGTTAACCGGGGAGCGAGTCTGATGAAATCTGAGCAATTCAGCGACGGTGACGGCGACGCGAACGACGCCTCGACCACCTTCGAGAACGTCGCTAGAGCAGCATACTAAATTCTGTAACAAAAATTAGAGAAAAATCGTTGCTTCGTTAAAAATCATTCAACATTTATGCGAATTAGTGCTTCATAGCGGCTATTTATTTATTCGTTTTTCTTCGTGGTGCACATTTTATCGTCAATCAACGGTTAAGTCAATATTTTTACACGCTGAAAAACAATAGTACAAAATTAAATGAAAAAATCAAATTGTGTTGTGGAAACGAAACACGAAAATGTATCGTGATCGAGTGAAGTCACCATTCGTAGCCATTCAATTCGCACAATCAGTTTCATCAATTTCTATCGTTTTATGCATTCATTGCACAAACATTTTTCGACAAAAGTCCCGACGATACAAAAATGGCAACGCAGGGTGTTCAAATTAATTTAAAAAAGTACTCCAATTGTGTCACTCTGATCAATTTTGACAATTTCATCAAAGAAAAGAATATTTATTTTGTTAATTACGGTATCGCGTTACAATCAATTCTCCTTACATTCAACCTTACAGTGTGTTGCGCGTATATTCCTCGGCAGTTAAAATAATTGACAAATAAAAACAAGGTAAAACCGGTACGGGTTGATCGTCGTTGACGATGATCGAACGTCTCTTATTTTCATTGATTATTCTCCTTTTTATTATTGTTTTTCTTTTTAAATGTATAGGACAAGCCAGATAGATTAATATAATATATATATTTTCATGTAATATATAGTGCTATATAAATTTTTATTTATTTTGTGTTTTTTTTTCTGTTTCTCCATTCTTTGTAAACCGATCAGGTAAGACTCTTGGTCAATCACACTGTATAGTTTGTCCGATTTGTATAATGCAAGCCATAAACAACGGTACGGTGATAAATGATAACAAAAAAAGGGGGGGGGGGGGGGTAAAAACTTATATTCGACGAGTTTTTGGGAATGGAAAACGTAAAAACAGGTTTAGATTCTAACGATAGGCAGGAATAATGATTGGAGGAAACTTTGGAACTCGAGTCGTCCATATTGTCACAAAAATTCATCGTATATGGTCGAATAATTGAAACAGCTCATTGGGAGACGGCGTTACTTTGTCGGGGGGAACGTAAAAAAATGGTTAAATCAGGCGATCGTTGTCACGATAAGTAACTAATTACTTAAGTACGAAAAACAATAGGAAGCGTTCGCTTAAGCCTAATATAACGAAAGAACCAAGCACCGGGTAGTCAAATTTTCTATTTTCCTCATTGATTTTACCTCGATGATAGAAAAACAATGTAAAAAATAACGAAATACATAAATTTCAACGAAAAAGCTTATGCTTCAGCAAGTACATTTGCACGTATTGTAGAAATGAAAATTAGAAAAAATAACGTTAAGTATACAAGCTAATGCAACGGAATGGTCGCTCACTGTGATGCACTTTTTCGCTCTCTCGCATTTAACCACTAATTGTCAAGTCGTCAAATTAGTATTTAGAAGCCTCTCTCGAAAACGCGAAAATCCAAATTGACAAATAATATTATTATTTCGATTTTCTGTCTGTTAAATTATCCTAATTAGTATCCAGTCTATTCTCTTTTGTTACTTCGTTTTGTTTTATCGTGAGAACCACCTTTAATACTAAATGAATTTGTCCATGGACCGATTATATCATTAATACTGATGTTGCGTACGTTCTTTCTCGGATCAACGTCCTTGATGTGTGAAATCTTTCATTCTCATGAAAAATAACATAATTTCGGTAAAAAAAACTCACGAAAATGGAATGAATTTTATTCTTGTTGAAAAATGAATAAAATTGTCGAAAGCTAGAACGTTGAAACGCGAAAGACGATGAATTATTGTACAGTGATAGAGTTTGCTGCCTTGATTGGATGATTTTTCTTTAGCTGTATTTGAAAAGGTGTGTGTTCCAGTCGTTTCTCTCTCGGGCACACGCGCGAGTTTCTTTTCATTTGCTTTTCGTTGTATAATCAAAAACTGCGATAAACCGTTTTTGCGAAATACTCTGACTAGAATCAAGGGGAAAAAATATAATAAATACGAAGACTAGAAACTTGTGAATCTGTACATTGAAAACTAAAATTAAAATTACAAAGTTCACCGGTTTGAATAAGTACGCTTGCAAATTTCGCTCCTGTTTAAAATACCCTACAGCGAGTTATTCGTTAAAATGCCTATTTTCATCAGAGGGAAGGAATATTCATAATTTGTAGTGTGTTTGTTTATAATCTATCTTAAAAATGCGCCGAGTGCTTTGACTCGCGTTTTTATCGCATTTTCTCACCGTCATTTTCAATTCTCTTTGTTCTCTGTTCATCATATCCTTCACCCAGTTTAGAAAATTTTCAAAAAGGAAATCTATTTCCATCGATACCAACTCAACTGTTCTCCTCCTCCGTTTCTCTCTCGCCAGCGAAACTGGCAGCGTGTGCGAAATAATCTCTTTGGAAATCAGTGCAAAACCAGTAAACACTGAAAATTTCGAGCGCGATAATTCTTATCAATTTTATGAAGTTTTTCACTCAGTAAGCATAAACTTGTCCAGCACTCTTATCGAAAAAATGCTCGAGCAACGTGAAGTTTGATAAGAAAAAAGGGAAAATATTTGCAACGAATTTATTACGAAAAAAAGTTAAATGCTCGTGAAATCGATGGTGATGAAAAATCTCAATTCCGATCGTCTGCATTTAATTTGCGTTCGATAAATATGAATTATTCACGAGAAATAAACGAAGATCTACGATAAAATATAATGAAATAAAAAAATGGAGTAATTTCGTTTTTCAATTTTTCAAAAGCAGAAAATTTGGTATCATTCGATTTTTTTTTCCCAAGATTTTATGCTCCAAAACAGCTGCTTTCTAGCTTCATCCCCGGGGATCAATGATAACAATTTAGCAACTCGAATAACAAATAAAAATTTCGCCATAAAAAAGTCCTTCCAACTCTATTCTTCCAATGGCGATTGGAATGAGTTTCGGCATAAAAAATAGCACCCTCTTATTGAAAAACTGGATTCTGAATGAAAGTTGAGCGAACCTCGGCGGTTCAAAGCTATTCGTTTCTTTCGGTTGCACGGGTCAGCAGGGAATCTCGATGTTTTTTCCTTAACACACGTCATTCGGTAAAAAAATACACGATCCTAGGTACGCGAAGTTTCGTTTTTCACATAACCCTCCTCCTCTCTTTCCCTTCTATCCGTTTGAACCGATTTTCAAAATGTTAATCGCTTTAATAACGAGAAAAAATGAAGCTCGACGCACTGCGACCGGTTTGTTTATTTTTCCTCAGAGAAATAAATAATTGTTTTGTTAACGAATCTCAATCGGTTCAACACTCTCAAAAAATGTCAATTTCCCTTCAATTTTTTTCGCAATTTAGCAAAATATCATATTTACGTTACGATCTCGTTACTTATCAATTTTTCCGTCCGACTTCGGATTCGGTTAAGATTATCAATTATTAAGTTGTATAGAGTAAACATATGTATATATTCGTATTGTATAAGAATCACGATTAATTAGTGTGATATGCGATTATATTTCCGCATAATTTGCTCGTTTGATTATAAGATTCATTTTTCTCAATGTCCAGTCTACAAATTCCTGAAATTCAGTTGCTCCTCGCGCTTCTGGTTAAAAATCGCAAAACGCGAATAAAATGTCTTGTTGATTCGTCGATGATTGTTTGTCAGTGTTTTCTTATCGCTGAGTTTTCGTAAATATTACTGTAGCAAAAAACACGGAAATGATTGAATCTCCAAACTCCACTATCGAATAAATACCTTTAGAAAAGCGATTCCTAAGTACACGTAAAAACATCTCTACGTTGATTACGAAAAAATCTAGAGCTACTCCGCTATCAACGACGTACAAAAAGAATTACCCTCATTGCCAAGCAACAAAAGTTGCAACATTAAAGTCAGCTCTGCCAGGAATAATATTCTCACAGTTTGCAGTGAATGGTGAAAAGATTTTTTGCAGTAACCAGTCGAATATTCTCGTGGCGAGCTTCCCTAAGCACCTACGTTCGTTTCTACATTCGAGCCGAATGAAAAGTTTAACCTTCGTAATCTAGGCCACGGGAATCGAAGGGCTCAAGTCTTTATATATGAATTAAATATTTGCAAGCAAATATTGCAATTATTGCAATAAATAAATGCCTCGCGAAGCATCCCTTTGCGCAGGGAAATTTTTCTTTCCCATAAAAAGCGAATCTACTTTTTTCCTTACATATTTGGGATTAAATTGGCTGTTCGAACGAAAAAGCATGAGCTTTTCGATGAAATACTTGGAGAACAAAGTATTGGGTACGAAAATTCGTATACGATATTGAAAATTAATTGCAATTTGGATGACTGAAGATTATAATTGGCACGGTCCAATAAATCCTTTGTTTTCATTTTTCCCCTTGCAGACTTTTTCTCCTCGTCGTAATAACTGAAGTTTGTGTTTTGATTGTTCGCGACTCATTCGCTTCGATCTCAAGATCTTTCGTTTACTCATCGCATCCAATGAATTTTCCTCTCCGTTTTGTTGTTTTTCCCCTCTTTTTTTTTCCTCTCTTTCTCTCTGCCATTCGCATGTTTGAAAAATACGATATTCTCAATCGGGAATGGGAAAGACATAGAGCGTAACGAGGGTGATTAAGAATGCGGCAAAAAGCATCGCGGAAAGGACGCGATCCTGAATCGTATGGGCTGAACCTGCGGCTGGTTCTTCGTTGTCATCTTCTTCGCGACGATAGACAACGAGCGAGGACACGAGACGATTCAGAGCTTCCAGACCGTACGCGTTCATGTAACCCACGTCCATGATTGCATCGGCGTCCATTAAGACCTCCTGCAACCAACAACGATACTACTCAGTCCCAATTACGATATTTTACTAAAAAATTTTATTTCCCTTCTTTTTACTAAAAATTCTATTAATCCTGACCAACAAAGGTACTGGAAAAATGGTGTCGTTTTTTAAAGCAAATTTTCAATTGTATTTGAAATAAATTTTCTCTTATGCCGTATCGGGAAAGAATCAAAAACAAAATCATCTCCCATGTTAATTTGGAGTCTCGAAAAAATTCAATTCCATCAGACAATGTGGGTGTGTTATTTTTCAATGTTGAATTTCGCGAATTTCTCGTTTACATAATAACGAAGAAAAATGATGTCACGATAGTCGAGTGAAGAATTTTTGTTTTCATTTTTTATTGATTGAAGTATAGTAAATTACGAAATCGATAAAATAAAAATATCGTGACTGTAATGTTGAAAGCATCGAATGCGGAACAGAACAAAGTAGAAAATCATGTCTGATGAAACAAAAAAAGCAGTGAGGATTTTTGTACAGATTTTAGAAACAATGAGAGAAACGAGAAACAAAAAGCCAACGAGGGACAAAGCGATGTTTTTGTTTGTTTGTTTGTTTTTTTCGATACTAGGCGCATGCATCTAAAGCTCGTGTACATTTGTTTCGTGTAATAGACACTTTAGTCCGTATTGAATTGAATTGATAGTAAAAATCTTTTCCACGACTCGAAAACATTTCCCCTGTGTGTATTTTTCTTTAGTTTTCATTGATTTGAAATTTTTTTATTACATTTTTTTATTACGAAGTAGGGACTGACTAGTAGTTGTTGGAAATATGCTCGACTTCGTTCGAGTGGCATATTGATTTTGCAGGTATTGCCAATGAACATGGTAAACGTTAAAAAAATAAGAATTAAAAAAAATATATCATGAACGAAAGTATACAAGTTTGTCGCGCGGAAAACTTAGTCGTAAATAAAATATTTATTTGAAATTTTCTACAAAATCCACACTCCACGGCGTAAGCTTTGCCAGTGAGGGGATAAAATTCTATTCGTACGCGGGTTCAAAAAATCATGTACTTTCAAGGAGTTTTGACGCGGGACCAAAAAGCATAACGTCGTATATTTTCAAACGAAGCATAAGAAATTAGTTTTAGTGGCTACGAAATCGATGGTTGTCGTATACCGACGATGAATGCCACGAGAGGAGAGGAAACACAGACACATCGACCGATTATCGTCCAGAAAAACGGCAACGGCAAAAAGGAAATTCAGAGGTTGCTGAATCGATTGCTTTTTAATTCAAGGGACCCGAAGCATGCATGACTTTTTTTAAACGACGCACTGGAAAATCGTACAAAAGATAAGTATTCCACCGAACTAGTAAAGCACAAGTGTTTTCCCGAGGTACGAGTCTGTTATTGACGACACAAAATTTACGATCAACTTACCTCGTCAACTCCTATTTTTCGACAAGCTTCCAAGAAATTATCGACGTTTCGTCTGCACCGAGCCATCGTCAGTTTAGGCTGAAGAGAAAAAGAATTTTGTTTCATTTGGTGATCAATGGAAATACTCATCAGTATTATTCGTTCTCTTTTGTATCCATTCCAAGTGCCCCCGTAAGCGGACAACGTTTGATAAACTATTTTGAAACTCACAACTGCTGGAGAAGGAACGTGAATACTTCCAACCGATCGGGGCCTGACGTGGTTCGCAAGATGACAAAGTACAACACCGTCTGTTAGTGAAGGCGCAAGATCCTCCGGTAGTGCCATTTTCAACCTTGTCTCGATGTGCTGAATATCAAATACAAATTATTCATTAGAACGGAAAAATATTAGAAAAATAAATGCAAATACAAATATTTTTACTGGGATTCTTGTGAATTCCTCATTCAAAAAATATTATCGAAAAACAAAATCCATAATAATTAAATCAAACACTAAAAATGAGTTGCGTACCGATTTTTACTAGAGTGGATCGTCGTGGATCTGAATTCAGTATGTTTTGCTTCTTTTATACGTTTTATTTTTAAAAAAGTAGATTGTCGAACAAGATGATATTTTTTAAGAAAAAGGAGCACATAAACCTTCCGGAGCCGGGGCTCAAAAAATGGTAGTTGTGGAGAGAATATTTTTGTTTATCAATGGTTTATTAATCAATTTGATGAATTACCGTTCGTAATTGTTCGATCAGATCTGCCTCTTCTTTGGCTCTCTCAAATTCACGTCTCATAGTGAATGAATATTTTTCAGGCATGTTACTATTCCAAGTTACGGATCTCGTGGATTTGGGGCTTCCACCATTGCGACTAGGACTGTTATTTCCTATACAGAAAAAAAAATAAATTGTAAGGCTCAAAAAAGAACTTTTTTTTTTCAATTTTAAGTAAAGAAATGGGAAATACCTTCGACGTAGCCAACGGCAGTTTTGACGAGTCTGGGTGCGTGGGCGGGACTAGAATTCGTGGACAGTATGCTCGTCGACAATTTGACAGGAGAACTTGGTTTTTTGTAGGGCTGTTCGTGATATTTTCCATTTTTAGTAGCGTACTCGCTGTTGCTTCCATTGATAATTGTTGCATTTTGATAATTGATACGAGACGGAGTTACTTTTTGCACGGGCCTCTTATTCGCGTTGTCCTCGTTGAAAAGTTGTTTACCCGCGCTCGTGATGCCATCCTTCGATAACGTGGGATCGATCTCGTTGTTTTGCGCCTCGTTACCAGGGGGCGTTGTTTGCTCTCGCGGCCTGTAAACGCTCGGGCCTTCGTTGACTCTTTGCTGTCTGAGAGCTTCTTTGTATTCTCTGAAAATTTTCAAAAAAACGGGTTATTCGGTCAACTCATTCGTGACCATAATTTCGCTTATGTGGTGAGGAAAACATTGGATTTTATAAAAATGCTGAAATTTGCATTTAGTATTATAGCCAATATTTCAAATACCAAGAAACATTGAGTCGTTGTTGATTAATTTTCCATATTTATTTACAATTTGAGGAATTTCGAACAAAAACAAATTCGTCGCCAGAACCAAACGTGGGTTAGAAAAAATGTATATGTACATAGTAAAAAAAACACCCATTTTGTGCAAAACGTAGTATGCATAGTAAGAAAAATAAAAAAATTAAATAAATAAAAACGCAAATTCGTCGTTTTTACCTGTAAGTCTGCGTGTGATTCAATGGCCTTTTCTCCTCACCATTGATCTGCGGAGATGAGTTACTACTGCTCGTCGTACTCGCTTGAATCGGTTGGACCGTTTGCATCGTCGTGCTCGGTGACGATTGAATTATCGGAGTGCTTTCCAAGTGGCTGTGAAAATAGATTCACGCACAATAACGCTCATGCACCATTTCATGCAAAGGGTGAGACAACGACAAAAAAGTAAAGAAAAACTCTCACAAGCTTTGAGTTTCATATTTTTTCAACTCTCGTTCGCAGGTTTTTTTGAGTAACACTTTATTGGCACGGTAGAAAAAAGGAAAACTGATTAACGTGAAAATCATTTCTTTGCTTACATTCCTGTCCCAATCACGATAATCTTTTCTTTTTTCGACCGAACCAAAAACCGAAGTGAGCGTGTGTTTCAGGGACAACAAAAACGACGAATTGTGAAAAAGAAACAAAACAAAAACTCATAAGAATTTTGCATCGTTCTACCGGATTTTGTCGTTTGAATTTTTATTCAAATCTTCCAGTTTTTGCGAAATTGCCAATGTTTGAGCACAAGAAAAAAAGAAGGATGATGCAAAATTCTACGTCACAGAAAACAGAAACAATTTTTTATTTCTCATGATGAATCAGAAACAGTTTGACACTCGATTATTAGTAATCAACTTACCCAGGTGGTGTGATTGAATTATTGTGAAGCGGATGAGCCATTGGCCTTCGACCATCAGCTCCATTTTCGGAAGCGCTTCTCTCCAATCTTCGTTTTTGGAGCTGATCATGTAGAATCATAGCCTGAAAAAGAATAAAATGAAAAAGAACGATTTAAAACAAACGTGCCAAGAATATGGGCTCAAAATTCTCATGTCGAATGAATAAAAAATATTTCTCGTAGTGAATAGAACAGAAAGAAGCAATGGTAAAAAAACAATCGACTGTATTCACCGACGATACAGTCGCATTGTTTAATGGGTCAGGGTCGACGAAGTTTGAACGTTAGCCAGCGATGGCAGGAGCAGTTACGAACTATTGGTCATCAGAACACGCTTCGGGCTTCGTTATCGCGAGTCAACGTTTAACTCGATTTGCTAACTTTAGATAATGCTTGCACACGTCCGCGACTCTCGTTCGAGAGTTTCATTCATTTGTTTTCGTTCCCTTCGTAAACACTGCTATGTTTCCACGATATTTTATTCAATTTCTCTACAAAAAATCTTCGATATTTTAACTGAACAAACTGAAAATCCAAGACACATTTTTCCCAGTTTTATTTTTTTCAAATGGAAACAACAATTCTATTTTTTTCATCATTTTGACAACGAAAACTCACTTTTTTAAGCAAAATTAATAAACAGAATTTTCGTAGTTTTTTTTTCTCGTTTTTTTCTTGTCAAGAATCAAAGTTTTCTCACGAAATTCCATGAAACTCGTCATTTTCCGAAAAAGAGGTTTTGTTTTGTTTTTTTCTTTTTTTTTTCTAAAAAAGTTTCAATATTTTCGATTTGATTAAATACAACTGACCTTTCCGAGTTCGTCCTCGAGGGAGGTATGTTCTCCTGGTGAAATGGTACTGGGCGTGGACGTTCCGCTACAAGAACCATTGACACTGGCTTCGACGGGAAGAGTAATCGACAATGGCGAGCATTCTTGGCGCCAAGCAGTTCGCCCTTCGTTATCGTGTACCTGTATCCGCATTTTTTTTTTTTCATAGGAAGAAACGAGGATAGGTCAGTCGAGAATGGTGAGAATAACAATGTTTGTACGACGGATTTCAATTTTATTGTACATGTTTCGCATAATCTACGAAGCACAATCGTTAAACACGAGGGCCATGGAAGGGATGAACTAAATAGAAGATTCATCGGGTGTAATAATAAAAATAAATAAAACTCGAATGACAAGCGAAATTGGCGGGATTGAGAAGCATCAAGAAGCTCAAAAAATGTCGATAAATGCTGCAGTTTCACAGGAAAATGTTGAATGGCCATAAAAATATTGAATAAGTATTTTTATAAACATTCGCGATGCTTCAGGCTCAATATTTTCAATGATGCCGAGTATGAAAATATTGAATTTATCAGAAATGTATAGTCTTATAGAAAAAAATGTTCGCGTTCGATATTTCTCGGCTCGCAATTCGTCCCTGAGTCGTCAGTTACGAATGATCGTAACGTAAAAAACGTTTAGCTTCGTGGGATCATTCATGAAAATGTGAGAAAAGCTATCGAAGGCACAACGATTCGATAGTAAATGATGACAATTGATATAATTAATACGATCGCACTAACCGCGCTGTGTATTTCTTGGGACCAACGTTTGTCGACGCCGTCGCTGGTGCTGTAACCACTGTCGACGTTGTGACGCCTGTGTGACCTCGTGTCCAGGGTCGCGTGACCACGAGCTTCGAGAGGACCTCGTCTGACCCGACCCCCCCTTGCCCTTTCGTGTTTCGCCGCCTGTCGCTCCAAATATTTGAAGATGTGTGTTCGCCCGCGAATGCACAACTAGGAAAAAAAAATAACAATAATTAACCATTAAAACTCCATTAATTTCAATGGAATTCATGTAATTATGGGATACAATGAAATAAACTAATTAATTTGATTATTCGATGGATACAAACACTATGGAAAATCTGGTTTCACGAAAAAATTACCAAAAACAATGTTTTTTTTTTTTTTGCTATTTTACACACATTTTTGACTCCAATAGTCAGACCAATTTTGTGTTTTCTTTACCGAAGCAGGTGGCGAAGTCAAGGGATTATCAGAGAGCCTCAATTCCACGAGGCTCTTCATTTTCCTTAATTCGTTCGGTAGCACGGAAATCCGATTGCTACTGATGTCCAATTTAACGAGTCTCAGGTACGTCAGTTCTGCAAAAATAACAAATAAAAATCAATTTTTTAAAAGATCAACAGATTTTTTGACGAAAAATGATGTTTCGTTCTCCAACATTTGAGACGCCGATCGACGTACCAATGGGCAAATGGACCAGAAAATTGCTCCTGAGGTCGAGGCACCTTAGTCGTGGTAAGTCCCCTATCCTCGGTGGCAGACTGACTATCTCGTTGCAGCCAGCATCGAGTTCAGCGAGAGATGACATTCTCCCGAGCTCCTCGGGCAACGAGGCGAGCCTGTTGTGCGCTACGAGCAACGTTTGCAATGGCAGCCTGCATACTTCACGAGGTAAAACCGTCAACTGGTTACGACTGCGGAGCAAGAACGAAAAAATGATGAATCCTCTCGAAAATCCTCAAAAAAATTTCTTTATTTCAGACTTCGAAATTCATCGAATACGAACAATTTAAAAATAATAAAACGAAACAGAACCGAAATTTCTTTTTTTCATGTTCTTCATGAACCATCAATTCAAATGTGTTTACCTGAGATCGAGGTAAGTCAGAGACTGCAACATTACCACAGTCTCTGGTATAACTCTTATGGCATTGTGATAAAGATGCAGCTTTTCCAAAAACGGAAATTCCGTAACTTCTTCGGGCAATTCACCAAAACGATTTTTCGAAAGATCTAGAACAGAACGAAAAAGAAAATCATTAATAAAACGTTTTCAAGGCATTCATTTCTGTAAATCATTACTGAGGATCATTAGAATAATCGAAAAACATCGCGTTGCCACGCCTGGTCAATTTGACCCGAAACGCGGTCCACCGGTTTGTCAGCATCAGCCTTTTGGTCTGATTTTATTCCTAAAAATTGGGAATAATTCATTGAACTTTTTGCGATACGCCTGCGTCAACAAAATTTGTGAAAAATTGTTTTTTATTGGTCAGGAAAATAGTTAATTAAAAAAGACGAATTTGCGAAACGAAAACTCATGAAGCAATGGACGAAAGCGACACCCGAGAAGTTGAAGCTTACAAGTATCTTCCCACACATCGAAGTCGAAGCCTCCGAATCGGTGCTTAAGGGGGAAAAGGAACGAAGTTGCTCGCCATGTTTCCCATAGCAACAGCTGAAGCGGGTGCCGGTGCGTTACGCTACATGGGGTTGGAACTCGGGGGTTGAAGGCACATCGTACGGGGGTTCGTTGTGAATGGAAGGGGGCGCGAGGGACTGCCACGTGCGTGCAAGACACTCGATTCCATACACCGGCGTCTCCGGCACACTTTTTCCCTCGTACACACCGTGCAAAAGTGACGTTATCGGTAAACTAACAAGTTTTTTTTCATTGCTGCGTCATCTAAAAATTGTTCGTTTAAATGATCCTCAACGGAGGCAAACAAAAATTTGATTAAAAATACTTTCTGCAATCGTGTTCTCCTTTTTATTTCATTGAATTCTCAATTTTCTTTGCCCACTCGATAAACTGAAGAATTTTTCATTTTGCCGAAGCGTCTCACAATTTTTTTCTCAATTTACATTCAGAGGATTCTCGACCACAGAGGATCGTGTGTTTCAGTAGCTTAACAATTCCTGGACTCCCCTAAACCAGCCGGAGCCTTCAACGATGTTTTCATATTCAGATATTTTGAACGAATGGTCGCATTGAATTGAACGAAAAAGAAAATGAGCTTTATCCTCGTGGCGTAAATACACATGAACCGCGATGTAAGAAGGGTGTTCGTCTGTTGGCAGGAGTTCAGCTGCAGCAGCGGTGGCAACCATTCGCCAACAGACGCGAGAGCTTTCTACTTCAACCCTCGCTGATCAATAATGCGTCTCTGTTCGTGGCTCCCTTCAGCCGATTTCGTAAGTGCCACAAATTCCAATCGTCGTGTTTCGCATTTCGTTCTTCATACTTCGTACAGTTTGGTTGAATAACGAGCACTGACTAATCTCGGAGGGAATCAAGGCTCACGAGTCGTGAGAATGTCGACGAAAAGACGCGAATAAAAAAATGGGGAAGCAGCTCGAAGCGAGTAGCTGCGTGGACTCGATTCCTCAACAAATAAATGAGTAGAGAAAAAATGGACAATTTAAGGACGAAAACCGTCCATTTTGCTCTCGCGAATAAAACTTAAAAAATCGTGAATTCGACAAAAAATGGGGAGAAAGTCGTCCTCAAATATTCACCGGCAAATATTGACACTCGACTTTCCATCGTGCGTGTCTCCATCCTCGACTTTTTGCTCCCTTTCATCTCCAATTACGTCTATTGTCGCACGAGTTCAATTGTGTCTCGCGGTGAATCGATCGTTTAGGGTTGGAAACGCGATAGTTATCCGCGCCGGTGTCAGGCACAACTTTTTCGACGGATCGCGCGCGGCGGTACGATCTCCCTGCAGAAGCGAAAGGAACACGCGAACTTGACAAAGTGAAATATCGGAAATTTGGCGAATTATCGAGATATCCCTCGCGGGCAAACTGATACGAGCGAAGGGCCTCCCTCCTTGGGACAAAAAAGGGTTGCGCGACGGCTGCAACCGCCGCGGGAGAGACGGAAGGAGTGCGTCTGCTGGCTAAGATCGAAAGTGAGAGCCTCCCGGAAGCCCGCGGCATGCGGAAACTGCGTTGTATCGTCACGAAACTTTCTCAGCTTTCAAAATGGCTCCCGAGCCATTCGAGCCGAAGATTTGGCATTCGTTTCGTGTGGTGGGATCTCCGGAATCATTTGAACCTTCGAAAGTAGTTTTTCAACCGAAACTTTTCATTGTTTTTCATGATTCAGACGATTTCGCCGCGTCCATTGGTCTCGCAAGTTTGTGTTTGCGATAGAAATAACGGGAAGAATTTTTTGATTTTCAACTCCAGTAATAAAACTCGTTTGCTCGGAGCTCTGCGCTTCAGTGTTTTCGCTTTATCGACAAGCTGTCAGAAAGCATGTGCGACAATGGAAGATTTAACGTCGATGAGGGAGAATGGGATTCCGGAGAAACCAGTAAAGCCGAGGACGGAAGAAGAGCCAAGAGAGAAAAATGGTCTCGTAACTGGGAGCGGGCGAAGCCATTAACCGAGCACGCGTTGTTCGCAATTGTCCTTTCGAAAGAATTAATAGGCGTGCTAAAGAAATTCTCTTTGAAAAGCTGAGTTCTCGCGTGATGAAGGAGCATCGACGGGGAGAAGAGTTTTCTCGAAAACTGAAATTCGTCCTTGACGGGGGGGGGGGGGGGGGGGGGGGGGATCCTTTGAAAAAAACGGTAACGACGAGCGAGAGCATCGATTCTCGTGCGGACAGAAAATGCAGCGAGCTCTGCGACAAAGCTCAATAACGAAATGCTCGAGAGGGCGTTGTCCCGAAGTCGATTTTCTCGTCGCGTACTAAGTCGCTCTGCTAGGGATGCTCGCCTGTAAACGATCGGATATATTTCGAGCGTAAATGTGCCAAGGAAAAGGTTTTTGGCAAGCTCGCCGCATACTTAGAAAAAGGAACGGAAAAATAAGATTGGTCCTTCGAAAAGTCGTTTGCGACATTGCGAGACCCGGCGAGTGCACCAGAGTCGATGGATTTCGTTCGAATGTGAAGCATCGCGAGTTACTTGCTCCCACGCAACGGGCGTTCTCACTCACCAACGGTTTTCCTTCGTTCCCGAATTTCTTCGTGACTTAGACCGGCGATCTTTGCGCCCCTCAAATTTTCATAGCCTACGCTCATTTCGTTAAATCCTCCCAGCACCAATGGGCTCACACGCAAAACACCATCGATCTAACTCCTCCCACGAACTCGAGCGAAACATCGCCGAAACTAATAAATATTTAGCGTTTCGTGTAGCGAATTCGCGCCGCACGCGGTATCACCGCGGCTCGTACACCCCTTTTTCCTTGTCAGCGACGCGGCACATAATATGGGCTATAAATATAACGAAGCTTCCGTCATTATCGCGCACGACGCGCGCGGCAAACTTCGCGAACGGTTCGGACCAGCGGTTCGAGCGAGCGGAAGGGACGCTCGAGAAAAACAGTCCAATTGGTGGGCGAAACGCTCGATTTAATTCTCAACGAAAATTCAGCCGATCCTCGAACATTTACCGAGAGGAAAACCGAATGAAAAGGTTCGAATTTGGCTTCAGCATGAAATTACTTTCGAAATTCGAAATGGCTCCGATGATTGGACAAAATAGGAAGGAAACGATCGAATGTTTACTCTAATTCCCTCGCAATTTACGCCGCGCGATTAGAATCGCCCGGCGACGTCGTTTTTATTATCCGTATTTATTGCACTCTAAAAATAGGGGACACCTCCCCGCGCAACTGACGCAGAATTTCGTTTCGGAAACGCTCGCGCGCCCGGCATGGCGAAGGGTCGTTGTCCCATAGGACAGACACGCGAGGCTTTTCCTATAGTCGCCGAGGAGCAAGGTCGAGGTCCTGCACCGGATCGATATGACGAGATTCTATTGTACCCTTGTATACGGGGGCGAAAATATTTATGGGGCCATGTGTTTTCAACAGTTTTCAACGCTCCGAGTCCCGCTGTTTGGCGAGAGCTTTTTAAAGGGATTTTTCAAAAGGTTTGCCCCGAGGCGCTACGGTGACACTGGAAAAAGTATTAACGAGGGTGAAAAGGGTGAAAACCGTTCATTTTTATTTTACGATCAATCAGTGTGCGGCAGGAACGCATTTGCGAAAGGTGCAAAAAACGACCAAAAATTGTGGAGATTTTTATAAAATCCTATCAGCACTTTCAGGACGAAACTTTAATCGACTTTCGAACACTGAAAACGCCAGTTTTTCGAAATTTTCGAACTTTTAATCTTAAAACAAAACTTTTTTATACCTCAACGCATATACGCACTCGAAATCATGAACATTTTGGAGTAACGAAACTTTAAAAATGCAACAAAATGGTTGAATATTTTGCCAAAATTCCGTTTCCACAGAATTTTTGATGAATACGAAGACAGAATAAGGGATGAGAAAAATAGTGGACGTGAAATATCGATTCCTTGTCAATAAAGGATTCGTTCTTCGCGAAGGGAATGTTATCTCCTCTCGTCTGGACGAGACGTCGCCTCCGAGATATTTTGTCTCGAAGCACGTTTACGATCCGTATTTTTGTGGTGGAGCTTGCTGTCCGAGGAGCGACAACGCCGCAGCATGAAATTTCTTACACGTGTTTCTACTGAGCTTTTCTTCCTGGTTTTATCGAGATTTTTCTCGCGGGCGACGCATGGGTGTGGTGCTCGAGTCCGTTGCATCGTTATTGCCAGAAGCTGCTTTACGACTAATCCCTCTCGCACCTTCTGCGGCAGGATTTTAAACTCAATTTCGAAATAACCGGTTACAGAGATGCTGGTCGCAATAAGTCCGGCACGCGGAGACAAAAGTTTTCGATATTTTTTCAAGAAATTGCATTTTTTTCTAGACTCCAAAAGTTGCCGCTGCTATTTCAGCTTTGAGATCGCGTGGAAAGTCGTCGATGCGAAGTTCACCGTTTTCTTTATCCTCCTCCGATCCTGCCAAGCGAATCCCACAAAAAATGATCGTTCCTCGAATTTTAGCGGCTCTCGACACGCTCCGATCGCAATATTTCTGGTCCCCCGCGCTTGCTTAATCCGCCAATCACGGCGTCGGACACGAGCCCTGATTCCAGTGTCAAAAGGGGTGTGCCGTTTCGTGGAAACGGCCAAATTGCGAGACGTACCTGACGAAATTTCGCGGGGAAACTCGCCAAGCGAGCTTCAAAGCTCACGCGGGCGTGCAGCACCCAAGAGCTTTAACGTTCCCGACTGAATTATGATGTTTGGACTCCGATCGGCAATCACCTTTGATTCGAAGGTTCATTTGAGGGCTGACGCTCGCGAAGAGTTGAGTCAGGAACTGCTGGCTGTTTAGCCCGTTTTCGACGATTTTTTCATCCCATTCAAGCGGGAATTCCAACTCTTCATCTCATTCGTTGATTCGAACGCGTTCCCCAAGTAAGAGCTCGGAACGGTTGAAACTTTTTCGACCCTCACTCAATTTTTTTCGTCTTCCAATGCTTTTGAATCGTTCGGGAATCGGTTTGAATGCGCCGAGATCCTTTCAATTGGATAATAGCTTGGTGCACGAAAAGCATTTTATTATTTCCGGTTTGAAAACGAAGCAGGAAACAGACCGTTCGAGATATAAAGTTCGATCGGATCGACGGAAACGAGGATGGGAGTTTCGAGAGTCTCATTCGTCCCCGCGCGTTTCTATTTCACGAAGTTATGAAATCTCAGGAGCGAAGGAGCTCGGAACTCACTTTATATTCAGCGTATATATAACCCCGATGGCGGAATATTAAATATCCGTGCGGTGTGCTTCGGATACTCGGTTGAACCGCGGGGACCCCTGCACCTGCGCGTGTTCGACTTGGTGTGGGTGCAACACCAACGACGATGCATATAAATTGTCTCTCAGTTTCCCCCTCTGGTCAGTTAACGAATTTTCACGCGTCTATTCAGATTTGTATATATGTGGATGCTGAATTAATAATTGAGAGCGTAATATCCCTCGACGATCGCTCCAAATTCGTTGTCATCGTCGGTGAAGGACGCCGGATTATTTCCAATAATGAGTTATCAGCGGAGGGAGGGGGAGTGAAGAAAAGGGGGAGTTTGACTCGCCAAAGAGTCCTGTGTGGGCAAATTATTGGGAATATCGAGGCTTTTTCGCGCGCGACTCGGAAGCAGCAGCAGGGAGTTTCGTCGACGACAATTTCGGATAAACTCGAGGCGCAGAAGCTTTTCTGGGCAGCAAAAATATGAAGATTTGCGAAAACATGGAAAAAGTGAGTGGGCCGAACGGTTTCGAAGGGAGACTGAACGTTTTTCTTTCGTTTTTACTTTGCACCATAAAATTTGTAGATTCCTCAACAGCGAGTGGGAAAGTTATCATTCCCATTAGAAAATATCGCATGTTTTTTTGAACGAAAAACGGACAAAAAGATCGAAAACATTTGCTCCAACAGAGCAAAGAATTAAAAAGACTCATTATCGGATTGAATTAAGGGCAAAATATGATGAAAATCTAATATTTTCTAGCGCCTCACTCCGAGGATTTAATGATGATATCACTCGATAAAATACGAGCAGACTTCGCTCATAATTCTCTTCTGTATTTAGGTGTGTCTCTGGGGCGAGGCCAGACGGATTACACGTACGAACAGTCGGCAAACTCGCACGCAGACGAAGAAAACTTAGCATACCGTGCATGTGTCTCTTCGGACGTACGAGACACGAGGAAACGAGGCGAAATATTTGCGAGAGGATCAAACAAAACGAGCTTAAAGGATATCAACGGGGAGAGAGAGCTGTCTCCGAAATAGCGCTTCCAGTGACCTTTTTAAGGTCAAACTTTTGTGTTAGAACCAGTGAAACTGGGGCTGAAACTACAATGATGCCCAAACCTCAAGTTTTTCGATGATTTATTCAAAAATTTTCACGTACTCGCATGACAAATCGACCTCCGTTTGGACCTAGTGAAAAAGGAGGCTCGACAAAACGAGAAAAATAGGAAGCAAAAGGGAAAATGCAGCGGAGAGCGTATGGCGCACGCTCTTCTTATTGCCCGCAGTTTTTCCACAACGTTTCACTTCCACTGCATTATAAAAATAGTCGCAATATGGCGCACTTGTATATATATCGAAGCTATGAAAAAGCGTAAGGGCAGGCCTCTCGCACACACGTGCACACTGGCGATAAAGAACCACACGAAACATTCGCGAGTTCTGTTCTCCCCGATCGATAACGGCCCCGTTGCAGATATTCTGAAGGGGGGAAGCGGAACAGTGAAAGTGTATATATGCACGGGTCTCTCTCGCCCCATTGTCCGACAAATTGAGCACGAAGAGTGCAAGGTGGCTCCTCGTGAACTTTGAACCTTAAACCTGCTTGAAAAAGGTGGCAAAGGAGATTGATCGCTTTCCGGAGCGCTTATAAGCCGAGCTCTTTCCATTATTTCTGTGGTTTTTCGCGGCAACAAAAGCTCCGGAGGCTGTTATTGTACTTTGATAAAAAAATGATTTCAAGCACGGAAACAAGGAACGAAGGGATTTCTTCGATAGTGATCCGATCGCGATCGATTTCGATGCAGAAAAGTGGCCTTCCCGCGTCGTGCGTTTCAAGGCCTTTGGTCAAGTCGGTACAAAAGTTCCACGAGACGAAACAATACCAGTCGCGGGAGATATTCGCGTCGTGTGAGCCGCTCGGGGCCACGGGACTTCCGGTGCCGGTTGCGCCGGACGCGAGAGAATCGCACGCGACTCGAATGCTCGAAAGGTTGCAAGAGACTCAAGAACGCGAAGGATTCGACTCTGCATTGTTGGATCCATCGCTCCCAGTGACGAATCAACAAACATGCGTTTGTTATCAACAAATTTCATCTTCTGGGGCTAACTTAATATCGAAAATCATCACTATTACGGAAACGTGAACAAGAATCTTCGATCAAGGTAAATCATGCCTGAAGAGTCGTATTTTATGGGTGTCTAAATTGGACCGATTTTTTACTCCCTAATTTATCACTCTGATTTATTATCACTCTGAATTGATTTCAGAGTTATTCATTCGAAATTGTAAATACATTTTTTCAACTTATCCTCTGCCAATGAAATTACAAGCCATTGATTAAACGGGGATCCATCACTGCATGACTGAACCCGAAGTTTCATTCGTACCTGGCAAAAATAAGTTTTTTGTGTAAAAAATCGCATTAGAACGTAACGGGAAATGGATCAAGAAAGAAGTATTAATGAAAAGGCAGAAGGCTGTGACAGGAATGGGCCAAGCCAAGAAGAAACAAAATACTGAAAAATAAGCAAATGAGACGAGTGCTCATTACCAATTTCGTTCGATCTTTAACGTAATGTATCTTTATAATAACTGGTCTCGACATTTTTCCCAGACCTTCGTTATATACTTCGTTGTTATTGTGTACGTTTTTCATAAACTTCGTAAGGAGTGTTAATTCGTTATGTGGAAAGATAAACGATTTTTTACGCGTGTCCTTATAACTCCGTGATGACACTGAAGTTTGCAACGTTGGAGTCCAACGAAATGATCTTAAGAAAAACTCTCAAATAATTCCAGTAAATCTTCAACATTGTTTCCTGGGGAATTTGAAATTTGTCGTTTTTCAACCTACACCGATGATTCGTGAAATAAATAATTGGTGAATTACAAATCTTTTTTTCGTTCACTTCGTTGAAACTCCGTGTATTTTTCATCATATTTAAACACTTTTATCTCAGTAACCAATAAGACGAACCCTTTGAAATTTGATACGCGTGTCAGTCGACTAGCCATTTAAACTCTGTGTGAATTTCAAGATTTTTTTAGGAAAATCGTTTCGTGGATGAACTACCTTGAAAAAAAAAGGCAGCAAGAAAAAGTCCGGAAATCCATCATTTTCTCCACGCTCTTCGCAGCTTGGACGATTCTACGATCGATTATAATTAAATATAAAAGTCACGTACTCCGCTGCTTCAATCCCTTCGCAATAATGATCGTCGCCAACTTTATTTATAAACATATTCATCGACGTCACTCGCCTGTGAAATGGCGTCATGTATTATTCCTTGTGATTAATGAAAATCGTCGTTCGAATTTATTATTCATCAGCTCCGACTCGATGGCGTTGAAGAGCTCATACAATTAAACATTGTTACCGTTGCTTTTCATGCCGTAATGAGAACCACTCTGAATTCCAGAGTATCAAAAGTAATTGAACGAAAGATTTTAGATTTTTTAACCTCAAGGAAAATTAAAATTTGAAAAAAAAAAAAACTGAGATTTTGTGCGCGATTCCAACGACGCGGAAAACTTGAAACCTTTTTCGTTCGATTATTTATTATGCGTTTGATGCATCGAAGAATGAAAAATTGTTCATCAAGCGAAATCCCATTCGGCAGTACCAAAAAGTACGGGAAACTTATTTTTTTTTTAATTTCACTTTAGATAAAGTGGAGTCCCCTGGAATTTCGTCCAACCGAATGGGATTTTGTTCGAAATCATTTTTTTCGATACGTGTACTGAATATCGTCGATACTCAAGCTGAGCGTGTTGAAATGGCTCTTTGAGGGTCAAAGCAGCAAGAAACTCGGACGGTTTTGCAGGCTCATATGACGAAGAAACGACGGCGCGATCGTTTCACGGTTTCGTCTCAATATTTCTTCCCTTCGATATTTTTTTATCTCTCGTTTTTTTATCACAAATGCTTCTTCTGAGCGACGTGTTTTTATGGTCTCCGCGCTCGGAAAAGTCTCTGCGGTGCATAAACTCCGTGCATACGTATGCACCAGGAAAATCCATAGATCTCTGGGAACAGGCAGGGAGGCGCGAATGTAAAAGAGGAGTCGACGCGGCCAGCAGAAAAGGGGAACTTCACATTTTGCCAGCTCTCACGAGACAAAGGGAACGACATTTTGCAAGCCAGAGTGAGTTGCGAACGGGCCAATGTACGTCAAAGAACAAGCGTGATCGGCTCATACACGGTGTCCCGAAAGTAAAGTTCGTCAAAGATTCACGAGATTCGCGTAACAATTGACGGAGCTTCGAGGCCAACATTTTAGACTCAAAGTTTTTCGATAAAAAATTTAAATGTCCACAACAAATTTTCATTTGAATTGGAAATAAATATTGAAATTTTAAAATTGAATATTTCGTTAAATTATCAAAATTCGTTTCTCAGTGTGAAAAGACACCATTTTCCTTGGATTTTAGATTTTTCGTAGCTTTCGTCGAGCTGTTGGTGACGCCACGTCACAATTCGGCGAGAGAGAATCGAGAAAATGGAAGAGACGACGAAGAAGGAACGGATCTGCAGTTTTTGTACGCGAAATAAAAAAGTGAGCGTGGAAACACGTGCACGCACTCGAGTTTTCCCGCTTCGTCAATTTTCACGGAGTATTTTGTGGCGTAGGACGACAAATTGCCTGATGAGAAGAGGGGTAAGGAGGGGAAGCAAGATTATCCAATTGAGGGATTAAAAAGTGCCGCTTTCGAGCTAAGTGCGGAGCAGCATCGTGCTCGAGGAGAGCAGCGAATTTCCGCGAGTTTTTCACCGCCGCGTGCACCTACCGTGCACAGATTCGTAGCCAGAAACGTCAATCGCGAGGATCCTTGACCCGAATACGAATAGCCGACGTTTCCCGAGAGAAGAAGCACAACGAGGCTGCACTACTTTTATTAATTGGTTGTATTTTTCCCAGAAGAGTAGTAGAGAGAGCGTTCAGCGGCCATTTTTCCCACGCGCGTGGAACCGAACGAAAGAATTTTCGAAAAATCGTGGCTTTGATGAAAATATTCTATAATTAAGTGTCAAGGCTTCTTCGCATCTGCGACTGCTCGTCGAACGAGCGCGCTTTGTTCCCAGCCGCCGTCCATAAGCCACGAATCGCCATCGGAAAATTTTCGAAGTCAAACTTCCGTGTCGCGGCAGTGAAACAACAAAAGTGAAAACCCTCTCATGAGGGGAAAAACGGCAACGAATTCGTCCCTGCGAATCGAGTCCCGAATTTCCCGAATTCCATCACTCTTCAGCTTCGCTCGATTCCCTCTCTTCGGACCCGAATTTTCCAGCGAAAGCCACTGAAAAAATCGCGTTTTTCACTTTTTCACCTCACTTCGATTCGCAAATCGTATTCTTTCCAATGTTAATTTCCCGAAAGGTTTACAAAAAAAAAAAAACATAAAGGAACTGACGGCTCACGAAACATGGCAATCACGGAAAAATCTGCAGCAATTCGAGTCGACTCCCTTCAACTGAATTTCGCGATGATAAAAAATATCGTTGGAAATTCTTTTTTTCAATAAAATCTTTCAAAATTTATCTCCCGTGACGAAAAACTCCGCCGATCACAACATGAAGAAAACCAAACGTCACAAAGAGCCCTTAAAAATACTGTCAACTTCCCAAATTAAAAAAAAAAAAAAAAAATTGAAGCAACGGGTGCGCACCACTTTACGCATCAATCATTTGGAGAGACAGTTTTACAGACAGAGTTTAAAATGATGCTAATCAATTGATGAAACCGGCCCTCGTACAAATGCGAGGGCATTAATGTACGTTAAAAAATGGTGGGGGGTCTCACGCAACAGGAGCCGGAACGCTGAGATGCGAGAAAAGTGGCGTAGAAAAAAATAAAAATATTGGTGAAAGAATTTGTTAAAGTGTCGTAAAAAAATTAAATTTCGTGGAATATCGAAAAAAAATAATTTCATTTGCGTTGATGACGAAGAAAAAATAGTTTGTCTCCGCTCGTTGTAGTAAAAAAAAAAAAAAAAAAAAAACGAGAAAATGCTAAATAATCGTGTAACTAACGATATCATGAAAAATGAGTGGACGGAAGAGAAGATGATTTGCTAATTGATCGAGTGTGTGTCAAACCCGGCGAGGTCCGCACGGAATGAAAAAAGGTTTCGTTAGGCTTAATAACATGGCGACCTACTAATTGTTATCCCGAGCGGAGTCTCGATTCTGACTTCACCGTGTCGTCCGGTCTCGTTGTTTCGCATAGACGAGAGAGAAAGGAAGAGGGAGGGGGGGGGGGGGGGGGGGGGGGAAGTGGGACGTGAAAGGGTGCGTGGAACATGACATGATCGTTACGTTGTAAGTAACAATTACGTCTTGGAAATTAAAGAGGAAATGCTAAGTGTGCGAAATACTCCCACGAGTATTGGCCCATTTTGTTTTTCGTTGTAGAATCATCGGAGTTGAATTGCCCGTTGGAATTGAACGACACTAAAGTGACTGACGAAGAGGCGTTTCTAGTCTAAAATTGGACAAATTTTCACGCGACACGCCGGTAATAAAAATCCTGAAAGAGTGAACACTTCGAAGATACGAAAAGACGAAGAAAAACGTTGGAATAGATAAAAAATGAAAAAGATTTAAGTATAGAAAGTCGATCGATTAAAATGCGGGAAAGTCTCCATTTTCCGAGCGAAGGATAATCTGCACTTTGAAATATTGTATTAAGAGCATTCAGTCCTGTTGCAACGCTTGAAACAGGCTTTCGCGGTCGAGGGCACAAAAAGTAGCTTTGATCTTTCGCACACTAGCCCATGCCACGTGTACGTAATATTTACTTCCTTTATTTATTACGTGCGTGTGTGTGCGAAGTGCGGGGATTTTTTTACGTGGCAGGAGCAGCGACAGACAGCTCGGTCTGCGGCTGCAAGTCCAATGATGCAGGTGCCGGAGTACACGACCACGAATCCATTAAAAGAATCAAAGTAAAATGCACCACACTCGTTGAGACTAGACTTGGAGAAATGAAACTTGGAGACAAAGATAATTAAAATGAAAATAGAAAAAAATGGACGCACTCATAGCCTGGAGGAACGAAATGAAATTTTGTCTCTTGTTGTCACAAAATAGGGCGTCCCCCGTAGACGTTTTTTCGTGTTCGGTAAGCAGAATGTTTACAGCGAAATTCTGTGACGAAAGACGTTCAAAGGGGACGAGAAAAAACGTTTGCTAATCATTTATACAAAATTGTAGCTCGAGGGGAAGAAAAAGCGAAAAAATATGATGGAGAAAGTTGGAACGGGGACGAGGCGCGACCGAGAGCCTTTGGAAAATGCAGCGAAAGGGCTAATAAAACCGTGAAATCCGAACAGAAGCTCTCACGGTCCGGACGACGCTTGACAAAGAGAACGAAAAATGAAAGTCCGAGCGTATTCGTGTCTAGTTCGCGTTCGAGGAACGTGTCATGAGCGCAAAGCAGAGAGAGAAAAATGGAAAATAAAACAAATGCTTTTCGGAGACCCCTGGAGCGAAAAATACTGGAGGAGTGTGCGAGCACGCGCTAATGAAAGAGCGGAGAAAGAGAAGAAGACGGAGAGCAGAGAAACGACGCGACAGCAACGACTCTGATGAGGAGAAGCGCCTCGCGCGCTCGTGCGTTTTCGCTGGGTCAATGCCCGTTTCAACCGGCAGAGGGCGCAGACAAAAACTCTACTTCATACTCCGAGCAGCACGAGAAACGACTCCGCGAATGTCTTTTCAGATTCTGTTAACACGAAAATAATATTTTCATCTCTCCATCGATTACTCATCTTCAAGAAAGCAGTTGAAATCATCAACTGTGAGAATTCGTATAATCATTTTCGCATCAATTCAAAAAGCAAGCGACTGTAACAACGAAATCTTTTGAATAAACGCGTGTCACCTTTCAAGAAAAACAACATGGGAATTCGACACTGGAGCACGTGGCCACAAGCGAAAGAGAAAAAGCCCGAGACAGAGAAAGACAAAAAAAGGCGCGTGCTAAACTCATCTTCGCCCCTCGCACCGCGATCAAACAAACTCCTACGCATCAATCTTAAGCTACGATGCTCTCTCTCTCTCTCGCTCTCGCGAGGCGCACTGCAACCCAAGATCGTCCGTGAGGATTAATTAGAGAAACATTCCCTCAAGTACGATAGGCTGAAGCTCTCGCGCTTTGACAATGAGGCACAACGATTAACCGTGATAAAAATTTCTCGTTCGACGTCCCAAGTCACGTCACCAGATTCCTTGGATGACGTGTCCTCGTGATTGTTCTGTTATTACGAGGAAAATCATAGTACGCGTCAATTTAGTTGAAAAGAAGGAACCTCGTCAACGAAAAACGTAATTCGTCGAAAGAATCATTGAACAATCAAAATTTCACTGAATAAATCAATCATTTTTTAGAATAAGAGTTGGCTGATCGGACGGATATGAAAAGGTTCGAAAAGCCAGGAATTCATTCAACAACAATCGACGAAATTTCATCTCGCCGAGTTCAAAGTTCGCTGCACTTAATCGACCCAAACTTTGTTGCTCTTTTCGCTCTCTATAGATTTATTAAGGTTCAGCGGACTGGTACACAGTTCATTTAGCTCGTGTGGCATATATTCGATGGGATGAGCCTATCGAGGGAGTTGCCGGATACACTCCGCTTTATACAGTCTAAGCATGAAGATGGCTAATTATAACTTGGAAACAAAACGAGCCAGTTGCTTTCTGAATCATAGATATAGTCGCTAATTTCCATAAGGAATGAAACTACGCTCTTAAGAGGCTTTTGCGATATCGTGACAGGTAGCCGTGGAGAATGGACAGGATAATTGAGCAATTTGCCTTCAACGGGCTCGGAAACGACCCAATTGTTTTCAGTGAAAAACTTTTTCTCACATCCTCGAAGCTTCTGTTTGTTTTTATAAAAATTTCGTTGTCGAACGTCGACCGAATGTCGCTCCGTCGCTCTTTCGTTGTAAAAGAAAAAAGACAGTTTCATGCTCGAGTGAAAAATGGGATGGTTTTTGACATTTGCACGAGTCAGGCTAAGAAGCGAGCTTCTCATTCGGATTTTCAAAGTGGTCGATGGATGAGAAGGATGTTTGTTGAGAGAGGTAAAAGGACGAAGGCGTAAAATTCAATATTTTGGTTGATCATCGTTTCAAGAGTGTGCGAGAGATACTCGAGCTCTCGGATCACGCCTCCTTAACGCGTGTTTATAAAGCGTGAATACAAGAGTTTCTTCCTCCGCGGATGCCCATGAGTTCAATCAGTTTTTTCTTGCTGGTGGTGGAAAAAATTGAGAAAATTATTGACGTTCGTGAATTTGAGAAATCAACACTTTTCCGATGTTCCGAACGTAGTCGCTTTTTTTATTCCTGTCGGTGGACGACCCAGAAATTTTGAGAGTCCGTTTCGTTCATAACTGTTTTGAATACGATCGATGTACAGAAACGTGTATGAAAACTTTGGCCAATGAATGGGCCTCTTTCATTCTATTTATACGAACATGGCAACCTTTCATCACTTCGCTCTGATAACTGCACGACGATGAGAAGAGGTTGGGAATCGTTGATTAAAATTACCCAGATCGTATCACAACTCAATCCCGGATTTTTGTCTCGATGAAACAACAACCACCAATAAAAAAAAAATCAACGATTGAAAATTGGAAAGCGAACCAGGCAGAGTGCGAAAACGAAAACGATCGAAAAAGTTTTTTTACCGTTTTCCTAACATCGGGAAATTCCAATGCAATCTCGCTTTGTTTTTTGAACTTTTTACTTTTAATCAGAAAAACGAGCTCCTTGCGATGACAATTTTCGTCGTCAGAGAAGAACGATTACTCGAGGAAATTCGTGGCCAAATTTTTCCTCGAAAGTGTCAAGAACAGATGAATGAAAGAAGGAGCTGAAACGGCGTTTTAAAATATCGACGCACGTGCAGTGACACAATAAAAGGCGATGTCGACTCGGCGGTTACTTTCACTCCGCGCTATTTGCGTCATCGATCGGAGAATATTAGCGCTTCCGTTTTTTTTTGTTTTTTTTTTCAATCCTACGCAACTTTAAGTTATTTCCAATGCATTTTCCTTCGACTAATTATTTACAGGAACTGGGAGTTTCTTTGTTTTTAACGACTTCCCTTCGTGGCTGGAAAAAGGTTCGAGCTCGAGGCGAACAAACGGACGAGTTCGTAGAAACGCGAATAAAAATATTAAAAATCACATTCATAGGTATTTAGTGGATGAAAATAATATGAAAGAGGGTGGCGGAGAAAGTGAGAGGGAAAATTTAATGACCTTAAAGCAACGGGACGTCGGTTTGCGACGGACTGACCACGGTTTACCGCCGATTTGGCACGACTTTGGCATTCCAAAGATCTCCATTCACAGGCACGAGGTCACGTTGCGAGATGATTAATCAACGTGAGTGACGAGGCGCGAGTGAAAGAGAAATTCTATCATTTCAGAGTCTCGCAATTGAACAGGGAAGTATGAGCCTCGAGAAAGAATATTAATTAATTCTATAAAGTAGACGTTACAATCGTATAAATTGAGGAAATTTGCAACGCTCTAATAACCGATATTAATGCGCCACGAAAAATTCTCTCGCACGTCTAATAAAAATTCACGCTACGATAATCGAGGGGGAATCGACACAGAAATGAGTGCGGAAAGCGGTAAAAGCGAGTTGAACAAAAACTAATATTTCAGTGAGAAATTTAATTCCTTGACTATCAAAAAAAAAAAAAAAAAAAAAAAATGAAATGGAGAAAATGCCTGGCAATGAGCAGAGAAAAATGAAATTTGAAGGAAAAACTCGAAGATGAAACGGCGACAACTGCGTGCCGAGATGAGAATATAATTGTTTATAAAAGCCCAGCGATGTGCCGAGTCGAGAGAAAGGATCGGAATTCTGGCCCGCTCCGCTCAGCATTAGAATGTTTCTCGAGTTATTTTACTGATGACGGTGACGCGCCTGGCTCTCCGAGCTCGATTCGCTCTCCGCGGGAGCAGAAATGGACCGAGGCGTTTGTGTTCCAAGACGACGAATTCTTGACGCCATGAAAACAGTACGAGAACGCATAGAAACGAGCACAACATTATTATTCTATGTATACACGTTGGAGATGGAAGGAGAACGACGACGACGACGACGAAGCGGAGTATCGACCTGTTGGCACCCATTTTGGCGCAGCTGCTCGCTCGTACCAAGGCTCACGCATATCTTTCTCTTCAGCAGGGAGGAACAGAGTTGAATTAGGAATTCCCTTTTTCCAGAGTTTGTGGAAGCGCTTCGATCCCAAACTCTTCTCCGAGTTCAATTTTCGAATATTATTTTGGACACTTCGTCGGAGAATTGTTGGCCAAGTAACACAAAAATACGAAAACCTTTAAAGAGTGAAAACACGGAGACAAAATAGAGACGAACGAGGGCAGCTAAACGAGAGGGTGTCCAGTTGCGATAACAGGAAGAAACTCTTCGCGTCAGAGGACGGAAAAAGGGGGTTGCTATGATGCCCCTTAACGCATGTGGCCGAAGGGGAATTGTCGATGAATCGATAGGCGAACCACGAGAAAAAATGAGCTTCGTACCACACGCACACGAGACTTTTAAAACGCAGCCCTCGTTCTACTCTTCGAGATTTAATATCTCCGCAGCTTCCTCCTACCTTCTGTCACTTCGAGGACTCTTTCGAGGGCTGCTCTTTATTGAGGACGGGGATGACGGCAAAAACGGGCCTACCGTTTGACAAGATTCGGATCCTGCGATGACAGACTCGAGGACGAAATTTAATATCTGGCTGCGCTATATTTATAGGATGGAAAAAGGAAGAGCTCGAGCAACAGGGAAAAGGGTTCGAAACTTGACTTTTCTTATACAGTGGATGTTCAAATTCTATTAACTCGATCAAACTCCCATGGAATCATTGTTAACGAGCTCGAGCTGAGGCACGACTCGATTAACTTCGATTTCATTTCATCTCAATTTTGTACGTTTTTTTTATTAATTTGATTATATCAATTTAAAGTGAAATAAAAATAACGAACTTTTCAAGGCCTTGTGTACACTTGCAATGTACTTGTACAATTTTTTTCATCAAAACATTTCTCTAAACGACGCAACTCCAGCTGAATCCCAGTAGCACCTTTTTTCGAGCATCACTTTCGGTGGACATGATAACTAAAAAACTATTAATCCGATCCATACCAAATTTATACCACTTATTTGTTATAATAATAGCTCGGGCCTGGACGAAGGATTTGTAAAAATTTTGATTTAAAACAATGGCGACGGTTTTAACAAAAAATTCATTTTCCGAGGTGCTAAATTTTCGGTCTTTTGTTACAATTACTTTTTCCAACAAAATATGAAATCCTTCGTCCAGGCCCTAGCTATTTTTATAATAAATAAGTCGTATAAATTTCGTATGGATCGGATTAATAGTTTTTTATAAACTATTAAAAAAGACGATTCTGACATGAGATAATGAGTTAAAAAAAGATAATCGGTTGATATACCCACAGCTACGAATCTAATGCTCCAAATGACACTGAAGTGTGCAACGTTGGAGTCCAACGAAATGATCTTAAGAAAAACTCTCAAATAATTCCAGTAAATCTTCAACATTGTTTCCTGGCGAATTTGAAATTTGTCGTTTTTCAAGCTGCACCAATGATTCGTGAAATAAATAATTGGTGAATTACAAATCTTTTTTTCGTTCACTTCGTTGAACTCCAACGTTGCAAACTTCAGGGTCGTATGCTCCGATCTTTGTGAAATTTGGTGAGAATATTCTTGAGACGTTGTACTTGAAGAATATATTTAATAAAATTTCGATCTTTCCGCCCATCACAAGTGCGAGGCCTTGACCAAAAATCCATTTTTGTATCGTGTCTTGAAAAATTTATTTCTGAAGTACGAAATAGTGAAAAATGGAAATAAGCGAATTGCTGAAACGGGGATCAGACACGTTGCGAGCAAGACGTTTCAAAAAATCTACAGAAATAAACGTCTTTCTAATGCTTATTCGCCATTTTAATCGAGCTGATTCTCCGAAGCAATGTTTTTTCTATAAGCACGATTAGGGTTTCCGCGTCAAGCGTGTTTTATCTCCCGTCTAATCGCGTGTAAACGCACAGTTACGTATCGAACGGGCAGTGTTTCATTGAGGGAAACAGCGGTTGCGATTAGAGCGAGTTTCGCATGGGAGACAGCTGCTCGCGTATGTCGTTCGAATGCTCAAGGCTCCCCGTCGACAAAAAGGCTCTCTGTGGCTGCGGTTGGAGAGAGAGAGAGAGAGAGAGCGAGCGTGCGTACATTCGCAGCGGAAACGAGGCGAGAGTGGGTTGGAAGAGGAAAGAGGAAGTAAAAAACACACATTATTAAACGATTCGAAGGAATCGAGGAAACTTCAATTTGAAGGAAGAACAAAGTTCGATAGTGACAGCCGAGGCCCTGACAAAATCATTTTTTTTCTCCGACTTTATTCTCGTCGATAAAGTCAAAAAAAATCGTCTCAAATCGAAGCGATTTCAGCGGTCCGATGAGTCAGCAAATTCTTTGATTCTTTGACTTTTTATAAAATAGAACGATTTTGAGGCTCTCACTAAAAATATTAAAGCTACTGAGTGTCCCTGGGCGAAGATTCCTAGCCGCGAAACCGGGCATTCTTCGAACCGAATTTAAAATCCCATTATCCTGAAAGCTTGAGGCAAACGTACGTAGAGGCTTAAAAAACGACGAGCGAAAAGTCTCGAGACGGCTAAAGATTAAGAGCGAGATTGAATTCTCCGAGTTTTCAAATTCCGGATAAGTCAAAAATCGCAAGATAAAAATCGAATCCGAATATGCTGGAATCGTGGGACAATATGACGCTGAAGTTTCCAACGTTGGAGTCCAACGAAATGATCTAAAAAACTCTCAAATAATTCCAGTAAATCTCCAATCTTGTTCCCTGCCGAATTTCCAATTCGTCATTTTTCAAGCCACATCAATAATTCGTGAAATAAAAAAATAATGAATTATAAATCTTTTTTTCGTTCATTTCGTTGAACTCCAACGTTGCAAACTTCAGCGTCGTGGGACAATGGTATCGTGGATAACGCACAGAATTTTATCGACGAAGGGCTACGGGAGAGGGGAAAAAATGCAAATAAATGCGATGGGAGGATGGAAAAAAAGGTTTCGCGGGATTAAAAATTCAAGGAATCGGATGTTTCCTCATTATCGGTGATGCGAGTGAAATTGAAAAAGGCAGAGTGGTCTCGACGCTTGGCAGACAATCCCAGGAAGGCAAGTGGATGAGCGCGGCAATAGGAAAAAATGTAAAGATACTAGGAGCAAAAAAAAAGTCGAGGGAAATAAGAATTGAAGAATCTCGAAAGAGTTGGAAGAGAGGCGAAAAAAAGGAGAGTAAAGAAGTGTAAGGGAGTGCTCGTTACTGCGAATGTACGGAGCATCGAGTCCCAGCAATATTTCTCGTCCACTTTCCACTGTTCTAGCAGGCGTTTCTTTCTTTTGTTTACGATCTTTGTTTTGACGCATCTCAATCGAGCCAGCGTAATTCGGGAGAGAGAAAATATGCCGAGGAACAAAGGAGCGGAGATAAAACTGCGAAACTCGGAAGCATTGCTTCGTGCCATTTTTCGCGTTCTTTTATTGCCTCAAATTAGTATCTTTTCAGGGATAATGGGACGAGATTTTCCGAGATGTTTCGACGTTTCCTGGCATTTCTCGCCAACTTCTTAGCCAGCCCACACTCGCGCAGAAAAGTCGACGAGGACGTTCCGCACACGTGCACGAAAGCTCGAACACACGAAAAAACTATTTTCGAGTGTATACGCGCGCTTCTGTTATGTAAAGAGAAAGGAAACGCAACGATCGCCGAACGCAGCGTCGCGAACAATTTTCTCCGCACGCCGACACTGGGACACTTTTTATTTAATTTTTCTCATTTTTTCACGCCACGTACACTTTGCTGCACGCGAGTTATTTCGAGGACGAAAAAAACTGCGAATTTAGTATCGAAGCACTCGCGACCGTATCTCGAATTCATGAATCCACCAATTTTCGTTATAATTCAATGATTTTCCAATGAAAGAAAGCCGAACGAGGTTTCGATAATATTACACGGAGACGAGGACCGAGGAAAAACGAACATGAATGGAGAAAAAATATGACGAAGAAACCAATAGGAAAATGCACGTGGTTGTATTCGGCCGCGTATATACGAACAAGATGGAGATCAGAAAGAGTTTGACGTAATCCGCCTCGATCGAACGAATACAAGTATTTACGTTCGTTCACGTGTTTTTGTTTAGTTTCTGAACAGAATTCCCGTACAACGCCACGATCTTTCGTGCTCCCACGAGAAAAAAAAGTACGCGAGAATCCCAGCAGTTTGTCTGTAGAATTCATACTAAAAAAAAATAGTCCAAGCGTATTCACTTATTTGCGAACAAAGGAAAGAGGAAAACACTAGTGTTTAGCTCAAGAATAAAAAAAAAACAACACAATAATTTCCCACATAAATTCGCACACGAATATGTTTTATTTTGCTCACGAATATTTCAGACAAAGTACAGAGTATTGAGGGAAACATAAAATGTACAAACGTAGAAAAAAAATACGAGTCTTTCGTCGCGATAACACGCAAGGAGGTTAAAGCGCCGCGAGTAAACACGAGAAGTGTACACGCGCCTCTGTGCGGACATCGAGCGAAGTATTCTCAAAGAAAATGGCGTCGGGCGGTTCGTAGAATGAAAAGAGCGTTGACGGCGTCACGGATAAAAACGAAGATAGACTCGGTAAAATAAATGCTGTGTTCATACAAAACATCAAATATTTACAAACCTCCTGCGAGAATTTATATTCTCGAGAGATTCGATCAAGAAACGTTCCCAAATCCCCACAATCGTTACTTTCGGTGTCACGAGATACTACGTCGATCGTTCCCCCGAGGGAAAATGGCTCTCGTGTCGGGGCCGGCACGAAGTAAATATTGACAAATGAAGATTGCGGCGACTTCGTTTCGCATCCGGAGACGACGACGAAACCGATAAAAACAATAGAGTGATGAAAATCCCGCGATTTATCGAAAACCCAACGCGTCGAAAACGATCCTCGACTTTCAGTGTTTCAGACTTTCAGTGCAAGATAATTTCGTGCTTCGGGAGATTCAGCGTTGACAGAAATCGAAAAAGTGAAATTAATAATAATAACCTCGAGTGTTCGCGGCTCGAACTGACACATTTCCGTCAATCATTCACCAGCGCGTGAGCCAGATCGTGTTACTTACATTAAAAAGAAAAAAAAAAAAACCCCCTCGAGCATAAAACGAATTGGCGAACTGACAAACGTGAGAAAAGTGACGAATCGGCAGAGAAAGCGAGCCAACTTGTTCAAACGTATAACCATATTTCCCCGAAGCCTCGAACATATATTTATATTAATGAAAAAGATATAAAATGGATCCGCGAATGAAACCGAGTGTCGAGTGAGCCTGCCAAATTCAGGTCCTCGTATCTTTACTTCCGTTCAACGAATTGGATGCTTTAAAAAATGGTTGAACAAGAAGATCAAACTCGACGGAAACAAAATCGAATTTTCGATAGTTTCGTGAGCTTTTTTCCAGCTGAGAAATGGGCGTGGAGCGAGGGCAATGCCCCGAAGGTGTCAGCCTTCGTTAGACGTTATTGCTTTCAAGATTAAGCTCCAACGCGTGAGTATAACTGTATTGGAAAATAAGTCCAATAATACATAGAAAATGTACAGGTTGACGAGAGCTCGTTGTCTGGCGCACGTTTACTGCTCGTCGACGTGATGCTAGTGTCACGTGACACGGACTAACTGACCTGGGGGTTCGTTAACGAAGTTATGTCTCCCTAAAGAGAGGCCAAGTGGGTTGGACAGTCGTTCGGCTGGGCTGAAGGGGAGAGTCTTCGGTGTCTTCCTTCCGGAGAGTAAGAAGTTTTATTTATTGTTAGAGACGCCGTCGAATTCGTGGTGAAAATGCAAGTGCCATTTTATTCTTTGCAACTTTTTCAGCAGTTTTTTCCGCTGAGTCTCGACTCGAATTGTGCTTTTTTGTTAACGAATTATTGCGATTGTTTTTTTTTTATATTAGAAGTAAAATTCATTTTTGTGTGCAAGTAAAAATAATTGTCGACTGCTCATTTTTATTTCGAATAACATTTCCCTTCTCCCTTTTTCCCTCGACGAGTCATTTTCTCAAAAAACTAAATAAAATCGTACCAGAAACGTTATTTCTATCGCTCGGCTAGCGTCGATGACGAAACCCCAGAAACATGACTGTACAATGAACAAAAATGCCATCACGTATCCGCATGCGCTGCACGAGAGCAGTTCCGGAGATCGAAAGCGCGCGCGATCGTCAGATCGCAATTTTCTCATTAGTCCAAATAATTGAAATAAATAAGTCGAATTAAGCGAATTAAGAAAAATTAAATTGGCACGTTGCAAGATTCTCCAAAATGAAATTCAACCAAAATATTCAAGCGTTTTCGGTGCTACAAATTGTTCGAAACACTCAGCCTATATTAAGCCGAAACATGCGCGCTTGATTTACGAGTCCGAGGAGTCCGCGTAAATAAACAAAACAAGCGAATCCTCCTCGGCGTGCGTTGCCTGGTGACCGGAAACGGAAAAAGGACAACGAAAATAAATACGAAATAGTAATACGCACACACAGCTATGTACGATCTCGGGTGAATTCTCGTTTCTCTTTAACTGCAGCTTCTGGCACGTGGGCTGACGAAGTCGCAGCTTATCTCCGGTAACCGTACGACCGGGCGACAACGGAGACTACTTTCCGTTTCTCGCCTCTGCATGTCTCGGCGTTCGCGCGCTGAGAAATGGGGGACGAAATAGAGAAAAAACAATCGTCTCTCCGTGGGTTCGTGAGGCAAGAAAGGCATTTGTGAATGAAAATATAAAAATAGAAGAGCGTAACGGAGGCTTGAGAAATTTCGTATTCTGTTTGACTTTTCATTCGGTTGTTGATCGATCAATAATTATCCGAGATAAGTGGATGACTCGGCATCATTTTCAAGAGAGAAAAAACGATATTATTTCCGACGGTGAACAGGCCTGAGGGGCTAAAAAACGTGAAAAAAAGAGTGGCGAGTCTGACGAGGAATCTCTGCGTGAAGCAGAGCGTCGAGGAATAATTCGGAGCCCGGTCGTTCACTCGGACTCGTCGCAGCATCCGGAAGGTTAAAAAAGAAAAACAATAAAAATCATAAAATAAAAAGGAAAAGTGGGGAAAAAGTAAATGAATGAAAAAAACGGTGGAGAACACGCTGCGAAGGCTCGTGCCCTCCGCCCCTCGAAAAAGAAGAAGAAAAAAAAAAAGACACGTGAAACCGAATAACACACCACGGCTATTCATAGTCCCCGAAAAAGAGGAGAAAAAAATTGAAAGGGATCGCGAGGACGGTTTTCATGCTTGCGCGACGCGTCCCAAGCGGAGGTTTCACAAGGAAATAATCTTGGAGAATTAGCATTAATATTATCAACAGTTTTTAATGATTTTCCTTATTTATTTTATCGTCGAACTTATTTTTATGAATCAAATTGAAAATTTAGCGTTTTGTATGTATTCCAAAAGCATTTTATTACAATTATGCTTGAAAATGAATTGTTTAAATATTGAATTAACTTGACGTGAAAGAAATAAACGAGCATTCGGTGTAACCCCTTAATCGCGCATTGGCATTGACCAACGAGCACGTCTAACAACACTGCGAACGTTTACAGCTGACTCGAGGCTCGTTTCGTCCGTTCGTTCCTCCTCTTTTTCTCTCATTTTATTTTCTTTATTTTATGCCCGGTACTCGCCACACCAGCGCATTCGGTGCGAGCGCGTCAGGTGGCCAACGATTCGGGCCCAAGCGAGCGTAAGAAGTCCGGTAATCACTAGCGTTAAGCTTTACAGTTACAATACCGACGTCCAAACTACTCGAGTGTGTTTGTTCCGGTGCATTACAATTATGAAATAATGAGTAAAGAAAAAACAAACTTGCTCGAAGTATATCGTTATCGAAATTCCAATGTGCAAGTCACGGGACTAACTCGAGGTTTTTTCAAATCGAACTTTGCAACAATGTTGAACGGGATCTAATTCGTTTATAATGCGATTTTGATACATTTTTTCCGATGAAAATCGTGGTTGAAAGCTTCTACGTTCCGAGAATCAGTTCTGTTACGTTTTGTTGATTAATGTGGGGCCGGAAAAATAGTCCATTGGACATGCCATGATTAAGGAGGGTGGCTACATTCGTCAAAATGATAGGAAATTGATCAAATTCGGTGATAATGTTCTTCAACATCAAGTGCGAAGACACAATTTTTTTCAAAATTTTCTTCTGCTTAGTTATCGAGTAATTACGCATTAAAGGACATTTATTATGCCCGGAATGTATACATATATATATGGAAACGCTATACTTGTACACGTGAACTTTAGTGTTCAGCTACTCGAGAGCTATGTGGTAGAAAAATCTAAAAAAATTATGTTGTCTTATATATATTTAAAGAATACATTTACCAAATTTCATTAAATTCTTATCATTTTGAAATTCTTCATATTTTTAACATGGTTTAGCATGGCAACATTGTATCGTCGCTATCCACCCTCCTTAAAGGAAAAAAAATAAAACAAAAGACTTTCAAATGGATGTCCGTGGAATTTTTTTATTCATCGAGATGATAACTTTTTCATATGAATAGTAATATCTTACTTGTTGGAGAAACTGTACAAAGCGTTCCTTCGTTTAACGCAATTACTACATGCATTCGAGAAATTATGAATCATTGTTCACTGCATTTGTGGTTAAACGACACGAGAAATATCGAGTTCCAGTGTACGAATTATGTTTCATGAGCGTAACGAATGTTTTAAAAACAAAATCATGGTTACAGCAATAATGAAAACGAAAAAAAATTGAAAACAATCAGCGAGGCTCGAAATATTGTGGGTAGGGGCGTGACGTAAACAAAAATGTTTGAGGTTATGCAGAAGTTCGTAATCGAGTGCCGGGACGCACGGTATCGAACTGTGGTCAGGGTAAATTCATAAATACGGTGAGTACTGAAATTTCGTATTTTACGAATGGCTGTTGTCATGATATTTTACGGGGTTTGAAAAGGATTGTAACTTTTAGAAGAAATATGCATAGAAAGACGCGAATTTGGAGATAAAAAAATGTTTGGACTCACCAGCTATCACAGTGTCCGAAAGGCTGTATTTGGAGCCGGTTTTACCGACTTTAGGAAAGTCCTTGAGTTTACGACCGCTAAGTTTGAGTTCACCGCTGAGATGTGCCTCTTCGAGGATTCTCTCGAGGCTACGGGTGAGTTGCTTTTGTATGTGGCCGCTCATGTTCGACGCGACCATCGCCATGTTACATTTTTTATTTCTTTTTCAATATTCTTTTCTGTTTCAATATATTTGAAACACGGAAACGAGACACCCGGAATGAATGAGTAACGTCAACGAATCGCGTTAAAAAAAAATAATTGACGATAACACTTGCTAACTCGTGCTTATAAACTAGTGTGTAATTCTAATTTAAAAAACGAAAACCGCACTGCAACCTTGCTAGACAAACGCCAGCGCGGTACTGGCGCATTCGGCTCGGCAATTCCCGGTCCCGAGTCCCGAGGACGGTGTACTCACTACTCGCGTCGTGCTCCCTCCCCTCGACGCCCTCCGCTGACTACCTTTTTCCATGCGCCCAACGCCTGTCCAGCGACGTCGACGCGCGCGGTTTCGATTTATTTTTTTCTGCGCAGATACTGTCATGGCTGACATAAACCATGAATAGATATTACGTACGAACGTACGAATCTTCGATTATGGTTTACTCACGAAAGTTTACCTGACCTGACGCTTGTGGTGAAACCGAAAAGCTGTTGATTCAGAGAACGCTTTTCAGCTGGTATTGCAGATTCGTTAGGTTTTTCTTTATTTACGTATCGTTATATCAAGAATTTTTTATTACATTTAGTTCAATTTATTAGGAATTAGATCATGTACACTTCTTCAACATGATTTTTTCCATTAAATCATTCGGGTGACAATTCACAAGTTTTTGTCAATCCCGATGGTACCAAAAAAATTGGCTCCATGAATTCACGGAATTTGATACCTTCCGCGTGATTCGATGATCCGATAAAAAGTAGAAATATTGAGCTTTGAGTGTACTTGATTTCAATTGACGGAAACCTGACCTAGCGAGAAAGTAAATATTTTGGGTACCTAGCAGGACATCGGGTTGTTGACACATGAGATCGAATAAAATTTACATGAAGGAATGTGACGAGAAGAACCACGGAAAACGCTCGTTTCCAGTGGTTTTTTCAACGACAAACCGAATTATTGAAGAACAACAATAATTTTTTTCCTGCTCGCGTACTTTCCCGATTCAGAGTAAGCAGCTTCAGGGAGTCCGCTTATCAAAAAAAAGATGATATGAAACGTGGCTAACATCGCTCAATTGCGAGCGTTCGACTTTTCGATCGATCAGTCGTACTGTGTGTTTCACGCGACGACGACGTACTTGTGTCTAGAGCACACTCATTAGGAGAGCACGTATAAAATCGTACACATATACCTTATGTTTGCATATATATTCTTATAAATATATATGTATAAAGTTCGTTGCGGCGAATAAACGCGATGTCTCGTCGATTTTAGGTTTATAATAACAAAAATTATCGTCAACCATAAAAATTTCGTTAGATCCGTTAATAGTTTGAAGGACAAGGTGACATTTTCGATATAAAATAAAGTGTTAAAGCGATAAGAACGACAGTATAATGTCGGGCTTCGACGAGAATCCCTTTGGCGAGCCAACTGTCAACGATCCGTTCGCGGTAAGTTTTTTTTTCACCTTCCTCATAATTTGCATATATCATGCCAAATACACAAAAACCAGAATTGACGTTACCACCATACGGATATTTCATTATCTCATTTCTGCTGTACAATCGATTAATACTTGGTAGGGTATCGTAATGTGATACAAAAAAAAAATTAGCCTATCATGTCTCTCTTTTTTTTGGCTCTCTTCCTCTCGCTCCCACTGACTCCTTGACAATCACTCGTGAATCATCGTACATCCGAACATTCGGACATTGCACACACGTTACGCGAAACCGATAATGATCTCGATTGATAAGCCTCTTTCTACGCGCTCCTTTATTTTTTCTCCCTCCATCGACGTTACCGTTTAGCAGTTTTTATCAGTTTTTATTTTTCCACGAAATTTAATCTGGCTCTTCAGCTTGGTTTTGTCTCACTTTTAGGAGAATAAATGTAATGTTTTTTAGACTATTATACACGATATTTTTTGTCATTTATTAATTTTATTGAGAACGCGAAATTGAAACATGCAAATAAATACCTTTTTATTGCACATTTGATGATAAATATGAATAAATGTCATAGAAACTAACACTCATTTGGGTTTGACAGTTTCTTGGCGCCCACAGTAATTTTTTTCAGCACCCATTACAACTCAATAGAACAATAGAAGTAATGTAATTACATGTTTTCAGAGCTACAAGATTTGCAAATTGCACTATGGATATTTGTTTTTTTTTTAGGATCCTGCAGTGAGAAAAGCTGCTGCTGCGACTCCGGCAAACAGAGGCATCGAAGACTACAATCCGTTTGCTGAGCCTAGCTCTCAAGGAGCAACTCAAGTTCGAGGAGCAGCCAATCCACCGATTTACGGCGGTATCGGCGCAACTCCTCAACCCGCAACTTTACAACCAACCAGCCAAGAAGTTCCTCCTCCCGCTTATACTCGCAGCCCACAGCAAAACATTCCTACATCAAATTTGGGCAGCACTTTGTCTCCATCTGCAGAAGTATATACATTCGTTTCCTGATACCAAATTTTCGCTTTTTAGTTGTTACCCAATCAAAAATGTTATTGCGTCATAATTGTCATTACCGTGGATAGAAAAGTAAGCTGAAAAAATTCAGTCATGTTCGAACCTTTACAACCATTGATAATCAAACGATTATTTTGTCACTACGGGAATTTGATTTTTAAATATAAAACTGTCAATAAAACATCATTTCATACAATGTCCTTAAGCGTTAGCAAGAAAGCATGGAAGTTTAGAACCAAAAGAAAAAACGTTCTGTCGGAATTTAAAAGGATCCTCCTGCTAAATCAGGAACACAGAAATATCCATCTACTTTACTTGAACAATAACATCATCCAAGAACCAAAAACCAAATTGAATTATTAGGACAGAAAAATATTTGATTTACCGCTTAAAAATTCATGTGAGTATCGACTAGGATATTCAATTCAGCATTTTTTATTATCATTTATACTCGGCGCATTCATTTTCAATAATTTGATCAACTCGAACAATCTAATCGATTGACTAAACTGATAAAAATCTGAATGAATTGTTTCTTTTCCAACAAAAGATAATTGAGGACTACTATTACTTCAATATTTGATCATTATTGGATTAGTTTTTGCCACTTAGTTTAGTATTTATTTACCGATTCTACAAAAAAACTTTACAGCAACGCGCAGAGGAAGAATGGAAAACGAGAAGAGAGGAAGAGCTACGAAATGGGTATTATCGTAAGTATACTTGGAAAATTTTCAAAATTGTGTCATCGTTATCGATACAGTTTTCCAATTTAGTAATGAAATAAAAAACTTTTATTTTGAAGCGGGACGAAACAATTGGCCACCATTGCCAGATAAATGTTGCTTTCAACCGTGCTTTTATCAGGACATTGATGTCGACATTCACACAGACTTTCAGAAAATTGTCAGACAACTTTACTATCTATGGATGTGTAAGTACATTTCGCAACTCGTAAAATCAAAAGATTTTAACGCACATAATAACAGAATGCCTTCGGATCATTGAGCTTGCAGTCTTCTTACGTCCTCAACTTGTTTAACAAACTTTACGATTTTTCAGTTCACAGTCTCGTGCTGATATTGAATGTCGTTGGTGGATTTGCCATCATGCTTATTGGCGAAGGGGCTGATGTTTTTGGTCTCGGTCTTCTGTACGTCATTCTTTTTACGCCGTTCTCGTTCGTTTGTTGGTTCCGCCCTGCTTACAAAGCTTTCAAGTATGTCACAATATTTTCATGTTTCCTTAAACACGTTGCATATCTTTCGGACCATGTCGTAAATTTGATAACAAAATTTCGTATGTTTTCATACGATTGAATCATTGAATTTTGATATTATACCATCAGGTATTTTTCGTCGACTGTAATTTTTTTGTAATTTGTGTTTACATAGCAATTTTTTGTTTATTATTCAACAGGAGCGATAGTTCGATCAACTTCATGGTATTCTTCTTCGTTTTCTTCTTCCAACTTGTCGTCACTAGCATACAAGCGATTGGATTCTATGGCGCGGGCACTTGGTAATATCTCTTTGCGAGTTTTTCCTTTTTTTCAGCTTCAATTGTAGTACATTTATTATTGAGCGTTCATTTTCATATTGTTTCGATGAATTGCAGCGGTATTATCACAGCCATCAGAATGTTCAACAAGGGTGGCGCAGGTACAGTCGTTGGCGTGTTCATTCTGATAATCGCTCTTTGTTACTGCGCTGCAGCTGGCGGTGACCTTCTGCTTTTGACGAAAGTACGTACATTGTTTTGTCAAAATGATACCAGGAAACGTCAGAAGTTCAATTGTTCATTAGTTATTCTTCGTTTTTATTGGGTTTTTTTTTTCATCCATCACAATCGAGAATAGTATTTTTACAGTGCTGTGATTTTTTGTTTTTCAGATTCATCGCATGTACCGAACTTCGACCGCAAGTGTATCGAAGGCCCAACAGGAATTCGCGACGACATTTTTACGAAACGAGCACGTACAAAATGCGGCGGGTAACGTAGCAGCGAGTGCAGTACGGAGTCAAATGGCGAATGCGAATCAGCCGCGTTATTGAAGTCACAAAATTTTAGACACACCGTACACTGAACGATGAGAAAAATAAATATTATTTAAAAGCAACGGAGTCGAAAAGAAAAAACAGATGAGAATGAAAACGATGAAGAAATGTACACACGTGCATTGGACTGAAATTGCGAATGTAACGAGGCAATTCAGACGCCAGAATTAATCAATTACGAATACAAGGAAGCGCTAATTATTTGAGGATGACAAGTCTGAGTTTATGAGAACAAAATGAACATTTTTGAAACTGAAATATATATTTACGTATATATTTTATGTGTCAAATTCATCTGGGCTCATTACGCGACTTTTTTTTTGTTATGTATAAAATTATTAATTATGAAATTTGTTGATGATCGTGCAAACCGAATTATTGTCTTGTTTACAAAAATAATCGATGAGCCATCAGTCTGATATCGTAACGACTAAAGCTTGATCGAATTTTCAAATATTTCCTTACGGTTATTCTCTTTTTGTCGCAATTACAGTATTCTAAAAATGTTTTTAAAATTTGTTGGTAGAACGATTTTTTATGTTAGGATGTCTCAATTCTTTAAAAACTTAATGGTAATTTCAATGGGATAAAAAACCATTTACAGTGTAAACATTCTTGAATGAAACGAAACAATTTACTTACACCGTGCGAAACATGGCGTAAGTTCCGGTTTTTCAAATTTGAGGCCTCGTCAGCATCAAGGACACTAAAACCAGTCTGCTTTAAGAGAGAGAGACGTGAATTAACAAGTGGACATGAGAACTCGTTATGTCGATGAGAAAGCATTTCTCCATTTTTTTGTTGAAATTAATTTATTTCATACAAAGATTTTTTTACGAATGATCTATCGTATTTGCAATTGCAATTTTTAATATAATTTTTTCTTTTTTGTTTTTTTTTCGTTTTTCAACTTTTGCTAAGTGGCTCATGCAATTACAAATTGCTTTAGGTTATTTTAGTAAAACATTTCAAGAATAATGGAATAAAAGAAAAATGCTTTTTTTTCGATGTGACAGCACCCGCGCCTCATGTCTACGAAGTACTTTAAGTTATTCGATTTATATTTTTTTCTTTTTTTTTTTATTTCTGTGATTAATACGCAATTAGTCCGAGATCTCGAATCCCTCCTCCCGAACCCCTTAGAATCACGGTTCGGACGAAAGCGCAATTAACAATATATTTTCTATAAGATAAAAGACAAATTTTAATGGAAATGCGATAGGTAACAAAAACGAAGCTGAATAAATGGAATGCTGTTATTTAAAAGATCGACAAGAATTTGACGATTCATTTATTTGTCATTTTGATTATTTTCATCTTTGGAAAAGGGCGCACGTCGGTGTCGACGATTTTTTTTCATTTACAGCGACGTAATCAAATCTTGCAAATCGAGGTGATGCAGAAGTGCCATTGCTGAGGAAATGAAAGATGATTTCGAATGATCATTAAAAATGAAGATGACCAACAATTGCTTGGAATAAAAATTCTTGTGTGAAAAGATCTTCAAAATACTGTCCAGTTATCCCAAATCGTGATTTTTTTTGTGTCTCTAATCAACTCCCAAGCGACTTGGTTGATGAAAAATGCATCGAAAATGCTCAAAATGATTATTATTAGAAATTTCGAAAAAAGTCCTTGTGATGTTTTTACGTATTAAATTCTTTACGTATTAAAAAATAAAAATTAATTAACGTTGCCATTCATATATTTTCATTGATCGATCATTTGCAAAAGATGAGAAAAATTTCACCTTCTTGCCGATAAGTTTCGGTCGGATCGGTAGGAAATGGGCATCCCATTTCAGTACTAGATCCGGGATGAGTTCCCATCAGCTTAGTCGCAAATATAGCGTCCATTATTTCGACACGATCTCTAAACATCAATCGTGCGTGACCTTCGGCTAAGCTGGCATATTAAAAAAAAAAAAGAAAAAATCCAATGACAAGAATTTGAATGAAAATGATCAAATAATGAAAGATTTACTTCTGGTTTTCATTGAACGTAAAATTACAAAGGAAGTTTCACTACCGTACGAGACTGTCGAGAAGCCGAACCGTCGTTCTCTCTTCTCGCCTATCAGGATTCGATCTGTGGTACAAAAATACTGTACTTAAAACTTTCTCAGCCTCTCGCGTTAGCACTGGTTTGATTGAATGTACGTAGGCCAAATATTCTCGTAAACTTTCTTCCTTCCATATTCCATCGGATTTTAATAGGTCCATGGGCTTTTTTAAGTCCCTGCATTCGAAAAATTGCATCAGTGTTATTGATTTTAATAGAAACTTAGTGAATTGGTCGCTTTGTAAAGTCAATTTTGATTATTTGATGAAACATTAGTGAAGTACCAAGAATTTATTAATTTTTCAAATCTTTTTTCAAACCTCATATGTACATTTTGCTTTGTGCATCAACATTACGACTGCAAGCAGCTCGTAAAATATGATCCGTCATCATGCGATCCCATTCACGATTTTTGTTGTCCTTCAAAAGTAGTATGAGATCGAATCGTGACAAGAGAGGATCGCCTAAGCTCGTTTTCATCTCTTCGCCTTCGACGAAATTACCACCGTCTGGATTAATTGCTGCGACCACAGAACAACGAGAATTCAGTGTACTGACTAAACCAGCTTTTGCTATCGATATCGTTTGTTGTTCCATCGCCTCGTGGAGCGAGGCACGATCTTCTGAGCTCATTGTTGTAAACTCGTCCACGCAACACACACCGCCATCCGCCAATACGAGGGCTCCGCCCTCCAAATGCCAACCGTCTGCATCCTGAGAATGTTAATTTTAAAATTACTTTTCAGGTTCAGCTGACAATAATTTTTAGATTGATTGCACAAACACGAGTAGTTTCAAATTATTTTACATCAAATTTAGAATTTCATTTTCACAATTGCCAAATACTTTTATTTTTTTTTTAATATCCTTATAATTTGCGTTTCAATGAAATTTCCGACGATTTCGTAAGAAACTCAAACTTACTTTGACAGCTGCTGCAGTCAACCCAGCAGCCGTAGTGCCCACACCAGTTGTCAATACCGAACGAACAGCCAAACGGGAAGCTGCTCGAAGTAATTGAGATTTTCCAGTTCCTGGATCTCCGACGAGAAGCAAGTGTGATTCACCTCGTATTCGAGATCCTGCATTTTCAAGGTACAAAATACAAAACAGTCGGGAAGACTTCTTTTTTTTTTTAAGGAAACGTCTAAGGAACTTGGTGATATTTGAGAGAATATTTTTGCAACATATTAATACTTTAAGGATCAATTTTGATCAGTAGTCAAAAACTATTTGAAAGTTAAATGCAAACCATATTGCAAATACATCAAACTTTTACACTGCATTAGGTTGCAATTTCGTTGACGAATGACTGAAATATTTCATTTCCACATAATTTTTCTTGAATTCTGACTATTTTTTTCAATTACCTGTATTATTTGTTTTTGTGACGCCTCCCGCGAGCACGAGAGCCAAAGCCAATTTGACGACATACATACCAAAAAGCTGCAATTTTTCAACCAATGAGTCAGTCAATTTTTGAGAACACTTTTGGTTTCAAACTTCTCGATTTGAGGAAAATCTACTAAAATGTTGGTAGAAAAAGCAAAAAATATCATGACAAAGGTTTTAGTAAAAACGTACCTGGGGTGAAATCGAAGCAACGATATTGTCTCTGCCAACCAAGGGGTTGTCTCGATATCTATCCCAATAACTTTGAAAAATATCTTGAATCTCATTTGATGAAAATTTCGATTGGGTAATTTTACGACGTACAGATATACTGTTTGCAATCATGATTGTCGTTGCTATCATTCGTTCGCCTTCTTCAAACAGGTCCCAACGTCTTATTATAACACCACTAATCGAAGAAATAAAGTAATAAAATACAGATAAGCACGAATAGCAAAATTTCTCATCGGACTTTGATAATAATAATTGAAAAAAGAAAAAAAAAACAAAAAAATTCGAACCAAATATCCACTAGATCACCTGGCCTGCATTTGTCTACTAAATCATCCATTAGAATAACTTCTAAACCCTCCGTGTAAGAATTTTTCGAATCTGTATCGCACTTTTCCTGATAACGAAAAAAAAGATTTCTTTCAATTCTTTATTTTTCTGTATCGCTCGAATCCCCAATTACAGCTCGGAGATTAATTAATGAATATAAATTTGATTATTCGTTGTGTTTGAACAAAAATAGAGAATTCGAAAGGACCAAAAAAACATTTATAAGTCCAGAATTAGAGTTGAGTTTTGGGTTTCCTCATAAATTCATTGATATATGGATAAAGATCAAGCTTGCCTGAATTTTTATCTCTTGATAATCTCCTGAATCTTCGTACTGCAATGATGGCAATAAAGATATGGTTGGTGCCACGCAAGCCCCGCATTCTTTGGTCTCTTCGAAAGCTTGCCTCTCCCAATCCAACTACGACAAAATTATTCACAGTAAGAACAAATGACAATGAAATGATGTGATTTTTAAGAATTTGAACTTTATCAGAAAAGTAACAAAACGTTCTTATTCATAAAATTTATAGAAATACAAAGTTTTGAACAGCAAAAGAACAAATATCAGTCGTTTGGGAGATTTTTTTGAGTGTTATATTATCTCAAAATGCGATATTTTGAACTTTGAAAAAGTAGAAAAATTTTGTAATAACAGTAGACCAACCTTGAGGACTGTGACATATTCACATTTTCGACATTTATATCGCTCTATGAGTTTTAAAACAGTGGGCTGAGAAATTCGAACTGTAATTCCAGTTGTCGATACCAGCTCACCAATGAGACCCTCATTGACGTTGAGTGGAACACCGGTGATTCTGGTTTTTACCTTATTGGAATACAATGAAGAATAAGAAAAAATTTTAGATAGAAATGGAAGGAAAGTTAGCGACAGAAGAGTTATGAAAAATAATTACTCTTTGTTTGACAGTTTGTTCCGCTGTAACTATCAATTGTTGGGCTTTTATCGCTGATTCGTCGCAACGAGGCAAATATTCTCGAGGACGATGGCGTAGTTTATTGGCACTGTCAACGTCAGCCTCGAATAAATCAAGAAAACTGAAATAACGTTGAGTTTTTAATTTTCTTAAATTTGGCGCTTATCAGAAGAAACGTGGAATACATGGTTAATGATGAGAACAAATAAATGAAGAACTGACAATTGTTTGTCACACATAATTATAAATTTATTCGTGTGAGCTGCTGTCAAGTAATGAATTGATCTTACTTGACATAAATTGCATATTGTGCATGTTGTTCAGGCGCATCCAATATTTCGATGATTTCGTGCTTGTGATGTTTTAAAAAATATTCTGTCAACATTTTTTGAAAAAATCTTCAACTTCTAATCGGAAATACAATTGACGTCTATTTGGTGAGGTTATGTTCACAGGGTTCAAAAATTCATGAGCGGCAAACTTTTGTTTGTTGTGATCGGCATATAAGTGGCACCATCAGGGGAGGCAGAGGCTTAGAGCAACGGCCAGCAACGGCCCAGAGACGAAATTTACACTTGAACATGTGTTGGCTCAGAATTACCGCACAGAAATTCTGATTAGGATCCATTGATTGAACATTGGGTTTTAAACAAATATAATGAATTTTTCTTCATCAAAGTGCAATACATTGCAAAGAAATAAATCTTTTTTTTTAAATACAACGGATGTCGAATGTTGAAATGAGGAGTTTCCCAGGTCTAGATATTGTTCCTGTTAAAAAGCAGCCGATATTGCAGACTCATCCTTTATTAATCGTTTAATTATTATAAATTTAAGTATATAGAAAGTGTAGAAAAATGTGAAATATTTCCAAATGGATATTGGATACTAATTCGTTCGATTTGTTTATGTTCATCGCGTATGTATTTATTTACGTTTCACGAGCTGACGCTCGGTCGCTTTGTTTTCAGCGGTAATAAAGTGGGGATAGCAGCTTTCGGTTAAACGACAGAAGAGGCGGGAAGAAGGGAGGGCCACTGGGCGGAGCGGGAGACAGGAGAGAGAGAGAGAGGGTAAGCATGTTTCGTTTCGCTCACGCTCATCGCTCAGTGCAGTCGTCGGCGTCGTCGCCCGGCGCCCGGCCGCCTGGCTGGAGGGGCGCCCCGCGCAAGCGAGCGCGGGGTCTCGGCTAGTACAGAGTGCCAGCATCGGTCGGTTAACGCTGCGCGTTATCGTTTGTAGATTCCAGTGAAATTGAGAAAACGTGGTAACAGAATACGACACAGAATTCTACTTGATCCTTAGTGATTAAAATGAAGTTGAAATAATTCTTTCCTACATTTTAATTTTGTTTTCAATCAACTATAATAAAAGTCAATAAAATTATGAATAAATACTAAACGGATAAACAAGTAAAAAATGAAAACCGATGAAAATTTATCGTTTTTATTAAAATTCTCTTCGTCGCTTAATTTTGCTTAATCGTTCCATTTTCATTAGTTTATTTTTTTTAAATAATGATTCTTCCGTTATTGTCGTTCATTAAAATTTACAATATTTTTCCTTTGTTTAACGAATGACCATTTTTTACGCAACTAAATGGATAAGTCGATTGGGAAGCCTCTTGAATATTTCAAAAATTTTGGCGATTTATGAAAAATGGTATCGGGACCAGAGCCGGTAACGAAAACAGGCTGGTGACGCCTGTGTCAGAGCTTCGAGAATCGAGTGTACGCTCGCATATGCGTGTTGTCGCAACCCCAAGCGAGCTGATGCAATCATACATGCGAGCCACGCAACGCAAAGCAAAGCACCAAAAATGCACGCTCCTAAATCCATGGGGTTGTCGGCAAGAATAACGGAAAACTCTGTAAATCTACTTTGTAGTTTGACAGTTCCGAACAAAAGTACATTTTAGGATCGGAAAAATAAAGATTCCTTTCTTATTACTGCAAAAATTTGTTGTGCTTCGAGTTTCACAGGAATTAAAAAAATCTCAACTTATTTATTTAACATCATATATAATAAGAATAAATATTAATAATATACAATAATAAATAATAAATAAATATTCATATAATAATAACGATCAGCAAGATTAATTTATTCTTTCGATAATATGAAAACGTTGGAACTCTTATATAACCGATCAGCAGAATGGGCAACGAGTTTTCATTTTCGCGCCGGTATAGCGTTGAGTTTTTGGCGTAAGAACCCAAGTTCATCCCTGAAAAAGTGACTCGCAGAAATATAAATTTTCCTACAATAAATCTGTTAATAATAAATAATAAAAACAGTGAATTGATGCAGCGAAGTGATGACGATAAGTCCGAAAAAAATGGAAGCACGAAGAAACATTGGAAGAAAAGCGTGTTGATTGCAGAAGTGTGAAAAGTTCTTTTGTGCTCGGGATCATGAAGCAGAAAGAGGATCGTGGAAGAAGGAGAGCGAGAGGATCGAGGATCGTAACGCGTGAGTAATTACACCAACGATTTGTATCACAAATATGAGTCTGCGAAATGTGACAAATGATTTTCATGTTACAATTTTACATAAGCGTCTTAAAGTATTAAAATTTTTTGAAAAAATAATTCGTGTTGCAACGTATTGCAAAAAAACGTCAATATGATCATTTTACGGAGGGGGCGCTAGGAAAATTTTCTCTTGCGGTAAGTCCAGGTCGGTAAACCAGGGGCATTGGTTACTCTCAGTAGGAAACGAATCTGCAGGCTCGGCCGAGCCCCGTACGTTGTACTTTTATTTCGCGACTCAACCGCTACGAAAAAGCGCCACTCCTAATATTTTTATTTTGATGAGTGTTCAATGCAGGTCACATCACACCTGCACATTGACGTGAAAATCGGTTAAAGTTGACAAGTACATTCGTTCCGTCCAATCAGGAGCTTCGGGTGATGAGAATACCAGAGTCCAGATTTGACAAGTAGTTGTGAAATGACATTTGCCTAAGCGTCCAAAGTCCGTCAAATACATCGAAGCCTCGATTGAAGATTTGGCGAATTTACGATCACACGAGGCCCGTACACAAATTAAACAAAGTTTCAAAGCAAAAGACATTCTTCGAATATGTGTGAGGCAGCAACAGGAGAGCCTCAGAGCTTCAAGTGCTTATAATTCGAAGGATAAAAACATTCAAAATAGAGCTGCTGTAATTGTTCAGTAATTACGAAAACAATGTTTGACATGTTTTTTAAAACAGCTGGAACGTGATTTTTCCAGTGTATAAGAGTTTGAAGCGAACGTTCTTTCACAATTGCACTTGTCTCGAGTCGCTACTGAGAGTTCTAGATTCGACGAAGTCATATCTCTTGTGAATTTTTCTACTATCTTGACAACACCGGGCAGTTTTTAATTTCATTTCAAAATAACGATTAGTGCCTCATCTGTTAAGTTTTATTGTCAAAAAAAATTTTTTTGCGCTTGCTAAAAAATTAGACAAAATTTTATCCTTGAGCAATGAATATTACAGGAACTTTAAGACCGGGAAAAAACGAAAGGGAGAAAAAATGGTAAGAAAATTTGAGGGTAAGTATTTACGATACTCACTTTTGCTAAAAATGGTCCTAAATCTTTTTTTCACCATTATTATCAATAAAAAAATATGCGGGAGTTCATTTTAAGGACGAGGAATTTACAAAAATTGAAAAAAAAAAAAAAAAAAAAACATTTGAAAAAATCCTAACGAAATTTCAGTTTCTTCGCTATTGTCATCAATGAGAAATGGTCCCAAAATATTCGGCAACGTCTGATATTGACAAAAAAATGATGTTACGATGAATTTTACGAATGGGGAAGAAGGTGAAGAAGCACAATTTTGTTTTTGTAAACGAAATTTCAATTTCTTAGCTACTGTAATCATTAATTCTTCCAGTATTCAATCGTTGGGTGGATTTGGAACACGCATTGAGTGTTTATGCAGTTGAGTGAGTCCAGAAAATCTTCCTTCTTCGTATTTTGATTTTCCTACCTTCCCCTTCGTGATTTATTTCAAATTTAAAAAGAAAATTTCCAATGAAATTTTTACCTTCCCCCTCCCTAAAATAAATCGTCGTATCATGTTTCATCGAGGCTCGGAAAATAATTCGGCATGCTTTTCAGCAAAAGCGAGTATTGTAAATATTCACCAATTTGTGTCACACTCAAAAAGACTGATGTTCAAAGTTTAACATCCTTCATAGACAAAAAGATTAATCATTTGGGGGATGAACGTCGCGATAAAAATTGCTCTTTAAAGTTGAATCTTTACTGGATACAGCACACTATGCTGCTTACACGAAATGAAAAATGTGCGTACTAAAAAAAGGTCCAAGGAGCAATCTATACGGGCACGAAGGTTGAGAGTATCTTTATATTTTCATACCGTATATGTCACGTGTATAAAGATACATCACGAAGTATGAGCCTCTCGTCATAAACAGTAAAAACACTTTTACGATCTCACTTTACAAGGGCCATAATCCAAGTATTATAATCGCTTTTTACAAGGGTTCAATCCTGATGACGAAACACTATCCCGTCGATCCCAAATGACAAACTTGCAGTCAAGAACTTGACGCAGATCTAATCGATTATTCCATAATAACGCTCTTGATCTCACATCAATATGGAGTGTCTCGAGTACCCATGCATATTTAGCAGTCTTAAAAAAACCATTCGTAAGCTCATGATCGATTGCTCATAACTTCAATTTTGGCTTGACAATGTGCAGGGTGTCTAACGACCTGAAAAGTCATGAAAATTCGAAAAATGTCATGAAATTACACTCGGACCTGAAAAAATCATTAAATGTCATGAAAAATGACCAAACAACCTGATTTTTTAAGATCTCTGCAACGCTCATTGTCATTGTCGATTTTTTGGTTTTCTTCAACATGATTTCAAAATTCGCGGGGTGGCGACAATGTCTGGTTCGTTAATACTCATCATCGATATAAAAACGAATATCGAATGAATAGTTTGTAAGAAAAAAAGATTCTTTATTTCAAAATAAAATATCATTTCTTTGTTATTTTTATTGAATTTTTTTATAATTAAAAGATGAATGAAAAGTATCAGAACCATAAGAAAAGTCATGAAAAATTCCTGTTCCTTGACTTAAAAAGCCTTAAAAGTCATGAAATTTCTGTTCTGGTCAAAATTAGACACCCTGCATAATGTGACAATTTCTTGTGGAATCCAATGCTTCGAGTCGAGGCTCTAAAAAAGTCGTAAATTGCAATAACTGAATTATTTTATATTTCTAAATCATTTATCTCCCTCTCAGTCTAAAAGGCACGTTTAATCAATAAATCGTATTCAACAACGTGCCAATGAAACATTTGTTTTATTCATTCGTAGCACAAATTGAAATCCGGGAATGAAAAATAGTATTTTTAGAAGCATGAACAACTTGAAATGACGACAAAAAGTAGTAAGAGTCGCACAGGAGCTTTCTGAAGACTGAATTGGAACTGATGGTTTCTTTTTGTTTTTTTTTTTGTTTTTTTAATTAATTCGTCAAGATGAGGGTAGGTTTTTTTAATTAAAAAAAATTGATAAAAAGGTAATTAAGGACGTTTCAGGCTGAGATTTAGTTTTAGACACAATGACCTATAGAATATAGAACGTTTCTGGCATGAGCCATAACAGAAAAGACTCGGAGTCGTCACCGCAGTCTCGGTTACTTTTAACAAAACCACATTGGCAGCCCACCCATTAATCAATTTCGAGTTTTATTTTTTCCCCGATATTTTTTTAGTCGGTCCTCGCCCGCTCTTCTGTCTCGCTCATTCTCGCCATTTTTTCTTTCCTTTCGCGGTTCTCCATTTTCTCTCTCGGCCCCTCTGACGTTGGGAGCTCTTCGAAACAGCCTCGTAATTCTGTTTCGTGGTTTCGCGCGAATTTCTGCGGTAAAAGTTGCTCCGGTGTTACATCGGAATCCTTTTGCGTCTCCCCGCGTCAGGCCCTTTTCATTTCTTCTCTCCTTCTGCGACGCGACTATCCCTTTTCCTGCTTTTCCACTCATTTTTTCCCACCCTTTCTTATTTTACCCATCCGCCCTGAAACGTCCTCTCGCACTCTATTCTCTTTCGGACTCAATCTAAAAACCTCTACACGCGACATTTGCAACTACGGAAAGGTCGCCTCGAGTTTTCCCTCAATAAGTTTTACGTCCCCTCAGACTTTCTCCTGCTTCCCTTAGGCCCGCGCACCCTTTCTGCACCTTTAGCCGTAGCAAAAGTAACTCCGGACACACGTTACGACGCTAACTATTCGCGAGAAAGAAACGGCTCGCGATTCGACTGTTCTAATTTCTTCCCTCGTACTTCTCGCCCGAAAATAACCAAGAAAAAAACACCATCGGAAAAAAACATGGAGGAAGCGCCGGGCGTGAGGCCGCAAACAAAAGTGCAAAATACAAAAAAGCTGCTCCCCGCAAGCGATCAAATGTAGCTCCCAAAAGGGCGATTCGCCCCTTCGGAAAAAGGGCCCGAGGTAGCTCAATTGGATCATGATTTCTCTTCGGTTTGGGCTTTCGATTATCAAACGTACGAAACGGAGCTTCAATATACGGTTATTGAAGTACCGGAGGGGGTAGATTTGCCCTGAGTATCCATCAAGTCAGCCTGTCGGTCCGTCGTGATTGCTTTTCGAAAGCCTGCTGGCTCCAGGCACCGGGGTCACTGAATTTACATAAGCGCAAAAAAAAAATGTCTCTCCAGTTATAAGGACAGTTGAGTCGCCGAAGGAGAGGGAGGGCAGGGGACAGGGATGCACGCTTTTCGCTGACAGACCGAGCAAGAGGGCTGTGCAGTTTTAAGGGAGTAAACGAGATCCGAAGGACGTCCTAATGCGTTCGTACTCTACGGAGCAGGATATACGTACACGTTTTTATATATATCCGAGTTGCATCTCGAGCGCGAGGCTCTCGTGACGCTCCCCCCTGAGATTAAGCACATCTACTTTGCTCTCGGAGAAACTAATGCGGAATGAAGTACCCACTTCCGGTCGAAATAACCCTCCCACATTTATTTTCGTATGAAGGATCCCCCGGGAAAGAGAAAAGAAAAAAGGAGCCACTAAAAGTAAGGAACGAGGAAAAAACGAGGGAGGAGAAGGAAGGAAAAAACGGTGAAGCGTCACATTTGGCAGGAAATGCTGGGCCACGTGCCTGATCATCCGTGCAGAATAAGAAGTGGCCGTTTTCCTTCAGCCTCGTATAATTCGATCCGAATACTGTGACGCGACGGTCGATCGAATTTATAAAATTCTAACGATTGCAACAATGCAAAATGCAACAATACTTAATCCTACCAGTCGCTGCCGCATTCGTCGTTGAGCTTCGGAAGCGAAGGTCCATCGTCACCGTCCCCGTGTTTCTCGACAATACGAAAATACGAGCGAGATTGAATTGCTGAAAGACTAAGCCCGATGAAGCTTAATTGTGCAATTAAGAATATTCGCTACTGGAGAAAGATGGCGAACACTCGATCGACGAGATAAAGACTCGTGACCTGTTTTCCCAGATGTATCCTCCGGTTCGCTAGCGCGTGAAATTCCAGTTTAGGCCTTGCCAAGCCTTCCCTCCGTTCCCCCATTCCGCGTATGTACACCCAAACCCTCGCACCGTACACACATACACATGCGCCTATGTACAACGAATAATTAGTCGCAATTACCGTAATTCCATTCCGTCATGTATAACCCCTCGACCCAGGCTGTATTCCTTCATCCGGACTCTCGATGCAACTCCAGAATGTCTCATTCTCCACCTCAACGCTCGCATTCTCCGTATTCGGAGACCCTGACTGCATCGTATACCAGCAGCGCTCCGAGGGGATGGGCATGACAACTTGCTAAACCTTCTCTGCTCTCCCTCTTCCTTCCTCCTGCTTCTCGACTCGCCTTTCTATCTCCGTTCCCAAGAGATAGCTTCGAAACATTCTATCATATTTCGACAGACAAGCGGCTTCTCTTGCCTTGTTCGACCTCCTCCTCCTCCTCCTTGGACTAACGCTCGCTGGTCTAATACACTCTCTGGATTGAGATGCTCTAATTCCACAAACACCTATATTTACTATTATTGCCTTGTTTTCGACACGTTATGAAATGTTCATTACCGCAGAGACACCTCTGCCAGGGATCGAGAAAATTCTTTTTTTCTTTATCTGAGCCAATTGAGCAGCTGTTTTTTATAATGAAGCAAAGGAACGATGATTTCCCTCTGAAGGCGATTATTGTTGTTTTTTTATCAGTTGTTTCGAACGACGCTGAAGTTTGCAACGTTGGAGTTCAACGAAATGAACGAAAAAAAGATTTATAATTCATTATTTTTTTATTTCACGAATTATTGATGTGGCTTGAAAAATGACGAATTGGAAATTCGGGAGGAAACAAAATTGGAGATTTACTGGAATTATTTGAGAGTTTTTCTAGATCATTTCGTTGGACTCCAACGTTGGAAACTTCAGTGTCATTGTTTCGACCTCGACGATAGCGTTGGGACAATGCTCTTGCTGCTGTTACTGACAAAGTCGGAGTGTTACAAGACTCGATGACGATTTTTGTCCCCTCTTCTTCAATGGATTAACGTCTTATGCATTTTTCATTCGATTCTTTATTATGGAATCAGGCAAAATGAGATTCCGCTGGATATTCGGAGTTGATTACTTATTCATTCGTGATTGATCGGTTACAACGCCTTATGAATCGGGCTCCTTTCCTTCATGGATAACTTGAAACCGGGTCAGACGATTGCAGATGCAATTAACGGTTTTTTCATATTGAATCGATTTTAAGGTGACGCTCCCACCCCCGAGTCGCCTCATTATTTGAGGCTAGCTCGAGCTTACTCTCAGCAGGAAGGGCATAAATAAAAAGATTTGGTCACTTTTAATGCAGACAGTCGAAATAAATAGTCTCGGCCTTTCACAAGCCTCGGGAGAAAACTCACGTCATTCGGAGGGCGTTTTATCATAACAGACGAAAATGATGTCTCATCACTTTTAACTAACGAAGTATTGATGGCTGTTTGAATAATTGCTCCAATCGTGAGTCGCCTTTCGTTGACATTGCTGTCCAATGGATCCGGCCTTATTTTTTTCGGTGCCATTGCGAGGTGTCAAAGAAAAACCGTTGAAAGGTCAACCAGCTAGAATCGATTCCATTAATCGCATTTTATATTTCCTGCGTTTTGTCCATTCAACTTTGAAAATACTCTTATCAATGTAGTACGATAGCGGATCAAAGTCGAAATTGATGTTTCCTCTGCGTATATAGACTCAATTCTGCCCACATTATCAAGCACAAACACATCCCTATAGCTTGGCCCACTCTGGATCCATCTCCATCTGCAATTATTATCGTAGTCACCGAATGTAAGAGCATCGATTGCTGAGCCGAATATCCCTTCGAGCGCTATTTCAACGTGGCGATCCTCAATATCACCTGATGTGAGATGTACAAGCCGTTTTATTCAAAATCGTCAAATGGCGAGATAAATCATGGGGAAAAAAAAGCATCGAAACAATTTTTCAGCACCATGGAAACAATGAGTTTGAAATAATTTTGTCGTTTTTAGTATTTTTCACGAATACGAAGCACGTCGATAAACTTTGTACAATTGTGTGATTTTCTGTCAATCCTTTTTGACAGGAAAAATAATAAAGTTTGTGGAAATTGAGAGGTCTAGGGGGATGATGAAATCACAAAAGACGAGGACGAATTTAGGTCACGGGATTTGAAACTCGTCGAGCTGTATATTTACCGACGGTTCTGTCGCAATTTCTCTTCTCATTTGCTCGCTCTCACCGAGCTATTCTAATTAGTCTGTTTAGTGATCCGCGATCCTGTATTCTATCATCCGCTCTAAACGCGACCGTTAGCTTTGAATGTCCTCATCCTGACTCCATGTCGGGCTCTAATGTTTTCTCGATCAATATACTTTCGATGGATTCAATGGAAAACTCGAAGTTCATATTCATCGGTTTTGCACAGCTCAATATATCATAACTTCAACGCAGACCTCAAAGAGCGCTATTTTTTAGTGGAGTTTTCGACTGTTTAATCATAACGCGATATATACCCGTGTGCAGGTCCCAGTTTCGAGTACTTTTCGATTTTTATGTCACTTTTGAACTGTAATACAAATAAACTTGAAGTTTTCGAGCATTTTCGACCTCCAGAATTTCTCTCGCTTTGGAAATTTTGGTTTTAGAGGCGGAATTTAAAGAAATTCGAATATCTGGTTTTCGAAACTTAATTCCAATACGAAATAAAGTTAGTTTTGAGGCTTCTAGAATAAAGTTTTTCTTCGCACCTGCCAATCTGAGTGATGATTCTAAGCAGATTTTGTGCAAATTTCATTTGTTAAGGGGTCTAACTTAATTAGACGGTTAAAAAAAAGACTATTTTCACGAATCTTTTTGACCTGTATAAATTGAGTGTTAGGCTTAAAAAATAAACTCTTAAAATACACAAAAACACTTTTTATATTTATTTTACTCAGTTTTCGTACAGAAAAGTGGGAGAGAAGACAGGCCCAAAAAAAAGATGGGTGTGCGTGATAAAATCTCTGGAATAATGATCGAGAAGAAAAATAAAAATGGTTTTAGATTCAATAGGTAAATGGCTATAGCGCGTGTCATACGATTCTTTATTTTTTCAAAAATGACAAAACGGCGGCCATTTTTCCAAAAACTACGAAAAAGCTCGTTTTTTTTCTTTAGCTACAGCTAAAGCCATAAAGAACACGTGGCAAAATTTTGGTAAGGATCGGTTTGATAGTTTCGGAGATTTGATCAACGAGCCGTTGGAAAACGTAATTTTGAGAAAAACTCGTTTAAATAAAGGAGGTACGCGGCACCGCGCCGGGCGGTGCGTATTAGCGCGCTCAGCCAAGCAAACCTCGCTCAAAAGTACACTTGAACTGCTCAGATCTTCATAAAATTAAAGTATAATATACTTTTAAATACGTATACTTTCGAAAAATGCAATAAAAAAATGGATTTTTTGAAAATTCTAATTAGGGTAGACGTCATGAAGAGGCTGACGCGTCCCTCGATACTTATTCGGCGATCGATAAAAAACTGTTCGCGTTTGTTTGACTGGTGCATAATTGAAGTTTGAAATATCATCGTTCGACAACGTTCATTCGTTAATTTTGGTCCCCGAGAAAATTGGCACGTTCGTATTAAATCTTGGAAACTTTAATCTCGAGTATATTCGTGTTACGAATTTTGGAAAATGTTCTTCGCCCTTATATGTACCTGAATTGGCAAGATTTGTTCATACAGATATTCGGGCAAAAATAGTGAGAAAAATGTTGGCCGTAGGAGCCGTTCTCTCGCCCACGTTTCTCCTCGACCAATAATCCCCGTGTGAATAATTTCTTCTCACGTCGTATAGCTTTGCCTCCCGAACTTTTGTAAAGCCCGTTAACTGCATGGTGGGAAAAACGAGACGGCAGCGCAGCGCGACTAGCTCTGCTTCGAGCATCCCATTTATATCTCTATATATGCACGTACTAAGCCACAATATATAGCACTTGTACGCTGCACTCTCGCTTTTTCGCGCCGTTTTATCGCCCTTAAAACAGGAGCTTGTTCTCCTACTTTTACTCGGGTAAACGCTCCCTAGTTTCTCTACACCGTTCTTCAAATCGTGAATTTTATCAAATTCTTATACCCGATAGCCCCCTCCTTAATATTCTCCAAGTTTTAATATTTCATACGAATATTAAACTTACGCGTTGCGAAACTTTAATCTCGTTGGGGATGAAAAATTTAGCAATATCGATGGTAACGGTGCAAACGTTAATTGAATAGTTGGGATTAAATTCAAATTTTCCTTTGTTTTATTCGTACGAGTCCAGTCGGTAAATCCTGCGAATTTCGTATCATTATTCCCAAGGATTTTCAGCTCCGTGAACGTTTGCCAGTCAACGTTTTTTTTTTCGTTCAATTGCCACAAGTTTGTTGGCCCTTTTTGGACTTTTTGTTGTTGCATAAATGATGCACATTGCTCAATGCTTGACGGGAAAATAAATGCGAAGCAGAGAATGAGATCGTGGACTGATTGGCACCACCCACCAACGTCTTTCGCTCCCCGTAAATTGCAGGCGCCAGTCGCTTATAATATAACCATCTAAACGCACATCATACTCCGACCAAGCGAGCTGAACAAGCCAAGTTTTCATTTTAGATTCCACCAATTATACCACCTAAATATATCTCCTCGCTGAAGTCTTCTGTCTCGACTACCATCTAGCAAGTCCACGAATACTCGCTCGGTTATGGGATTCAGAGAATTTTGGATTCATGGTGCGAAAGAGCGTGCATATTCACCTGGAAATGGCGTCGGAGTTTGGTTGAAAACTTGGCATTTTCTTGGACTCTTGGAAGTTTTCTCAATACTTGAAAAATCAATTGAATTTCGTGCAATGCGAGTTGATGAAAAAGGGATTTGGGAATTGAAGGATGTAAATTATTGACAAAAACCTCAGTTTTTCGCCATCCATGCGGGCTCGAAATCTCCTTGGCTCAAGTTTCAGCGACCGAAGGACGTAAATTTTAGTCATCAGCGTTTCAATGCCTCGGAACAAAAACATGAAAAAATTTGCTTCTTTCAAAATTTAATTTGCGCTGTCCACGTGACTCGTCCATTAAAAATCATTCGCTAAATAAACTTGCTTTCAAAGGGGGAGTATGCGAATGAAAAAACTTGCTTAAAGTTTCCCTCCACTCGTCGGTCGTGCTTTCTTTGCTCCCGGCTTGTTTTTCTCTACGTAAGAAAGTATTTGTGCATTATAACGAAAATAGAATTTCAATAAAAAGAGATGAATAAATTTGGACACTCCGCAGTGGTGAGTTTTTATATTTAAAAAAATATGGGAAAAAAAGAAGAATTTCGCGAGATCTCGAGTTTTGCAGATGATATCAAACGCTTAGCATGTGCAAATAAATGCACGCGTATATATGTACCCGAGGATTGTCATGTCGGGGAATAAGTTTCGGGAAAATTTTAAATAACTTGTCAGCCACAGGCTCACAAAACTGGCGGGCAGGTGGAGAATTTCACTTTACGGTATGGCGCGATTATATGCGATAGGGTCGGTACGCCACCGCGCAACTTTCAGTCCCTCTGTCGGGCGGGGAGGGTCGCCCTCGGTGAAAATGACGAGCGTACAATGCCGAGAGGGAATACGTGTTTCCCCAAATTCCAATGCTCCTTTGAGTCATCACCTTCTCGAGTTGCCCTTATAAATACAAATATCTGGAGCACGCTCGATCGAGCTGCGTAATAAGGCCCTGCTGCCCTCGATATTTTATTTTGGAGTCGTTATTTTCCGTACCATTGCAAGAAATATGTCAGCAAATGCTTTGAAATGAAAATATTTCACTTATGTAGCATACGAAAAAACCGGGGAGAGAGGAATCGCGAATTTGGTTGTGAACTTTGTTATTGCGTCAATGAGAGAGCGAGGGAACGAAAGTTATCGCGCGAAAATATAAGCGAAGATTCGCTAAAGTTGCACTCGCAATTACCAATTTAATATCGCCCTTCCAACGTCACGGGGGTTAATCGCTAACGAAAAAATAATAATAAAAAAGAGTATTAAGAAAAATAAAAAAAGATGAAATACGATATTGAAGGAGAAAAATGGGCGGCAGTCCGTCTCGATTCATCCTTCGATTTGTCGATCTCCGAACCGAAATTTATCATCGGCCTAATGCCCGGTTACGATCGGCTCTCGGCTCGTACCGAGAAACTGGCGATCGCAGTGCGATTTATAGACATTTCAAAAATTCAATTAGTCGCCATGGAGAACCAGGGGAAAGGAAGGCACGAAAGAAGAACAAGAGTGCGAGGGAAGGATCGAGGGAAAGGGAGATCGAGTGATCACAAAAAGAGAGAGAGAGAGAGGGCAACAGAAGATGAGAAACGGAGAAGCGCGGAAAGAGCTCTTCGCGATATCCGGGTGATCGAACCGGGCGAGGATTCGTGACAGCGCCCCTTATTTTTCTTCATCGAACGAAAATCTTTTTCAAATATTTAACCCTATTTATCTTTTTCAAACTCCCAGCAGCAGTCTTGAAAGTCGTACTCGCCCCGTGGATCTTCGAAATCAATATTCCCCTCAATAACAACCAATGGCTGAATTTTCAAATCCATTCTCAATCATCTTCTTTACTAAACGGTTGAAAAAAACAATTCAAATCCATTGCACGATACAAAACTGAATACGCGCTCCGATTTTTGGCTCTTTGGGTCAAACGGACCTTATCAAGAATCGCTAACGTCCTCCCCGCGTCCCTCCAACCAGCCCCCCAGAAGAAAAGCGAAGAAGAAGAGAAGAAAAGCGAGGGATCAAGCACGCGGAGTGTGTGCTGGCTCGAGAGCTCTCGGAGAGCGGCAACCGACGGAGACACAAGATCCCAAAACGTACGGGGGACGTAGGACAACCGCAGAATTTCCGTTACTGAGATAATGCTCGATATATACATACACACATAGACGGGACATAAAAAAGGGCGTGGTGGATGGTCTATCGGGTCCAGCAAGGATACCGCACGACGTGCTCTCCCTCCACAGCCAGCATCCACGGCTCCTCTTCATCTTCTATCCCCTGCCCGATGCGCTTCCGCAGAGCCATAGTTCTCCTCTAATAATACATCATTTTCTCTATACTTGGTGTACTAAAGCCGTTAATCACCCGGTGAGATATAATTTAATGCCTCGTCGTCGGTGTCTCGCCCCCTCTTGCCTCACTCTCGATTATTCTCATACGGTATTCGTCATATACAAGTCTCGTTGGTGGTTGGCCTGTTCACCGAGGAAAAAAGAGCTACGAGAGGAGGAAATAGCCTCTCGGTTAAAAGCTTCTCACAACGCAGGCTCGCATAGGTGATGATGATGTTTGTATGCAAATTAGAATAAAAGGCGCTTAATTATTATGTGCGCCGGGGCACGATGCTTGACGAACATCCCCGCAAGCTTTCGCCAACTTTTTCAACTTTTTCGCTCGCTTTATTTATGTGTGCTTGTTTTTCAACGCCGCCGCACTTTCGGCAGGGTTGTTGCGGATATCCCGGTTGAGGATACGCTACCGCGCATGCCCAAACATCGCGTGCAAGGCAACACCTGCCGACGATATTCGTTGATGAGGAAATTAGATTTTGTTTTTACTTTTCTCAAAAGAGGGAGGCTTCCCGCTCTCGCCCCATCGCCCACGCAGTCCCATTATCATTCATACGTGCATTCGCGAGCTTTATCGAGCGTTATTTCATCGCAGAGGCGCAAAGATCGAACGCAAACGTGACCAATAATTTAATCGTTCCGGCATTATCATTTCTGTGAGTAATTTCACGGTTTCATTTCCACTATTGCCTGGCCGACCATCGATCCCCTCCCTGCCAATTCTTCATGTTTATATATGAAGCTGATGGAGGAAGAATTTACTCAAATAAAAACAACGATGCGTTGAACGAGTTGAGCTCATTAATCTTGGATTATCCGATAATCGTCGAGTGACGAGAACAGGGAAAGACGTGATTTGACATTCGGAAGATGATTTATGAAATGATCGGGATTTCTGTTTGCAGGGGAGAGTGCGCTAATTCCGGACGCAGGATAAATACGGAAAGCGCAATATCTTGATATTCCGAAACTCCCACTTTCACGCAATTCAACTCATGCGATAGTCCTATCGAAAAGTTATTTATTTTCTTTGAGGCGAGACCGATCGTAAAATTTCGTACATTTTTATGTAATTTTTGCCTATAAAATGAGTTGATGAAACTACGGGATAAACGGTTTCAATGTTATTTAAAAAATATATTTAACATCCTTGTTCCATATAAGAATCATTAACGCAGTTCAAACTTGGGCTTACCCTATCGTTTTTTAAATTATTCATTCATTTGGGAAATATTTCGCAGTTTGGGGTCCTTTCGAACGTTCTGCTCTTACCCCATATATCGAATGATTTTTTTCAAATTTCAGTAAAATCGTAAATACATGCACGTGAAAGAAAACACCAACGCACGATTTTGAGTTCATAAATGTAGCAGTGAACGATGCGAAAACAAAAAAGTTATTCTTGCTCCGAAAAATATGAAAATTCGAATAATGAAGCGAAAGTACGAGTCGGAAATGTGTTTGTTTACGTTGTTTATTGCAAAATATCTAGCAATCTTTTCGTCTATTTGCTAAAATTAACATCGGCAATCGTAAAAAAAATATCAAAGAGTAAAATAGATGGAAAAATTATTTAATAATTTCAGTTGGTTATTAACAAAGTTCTCTTTGGCGGTCGGAATTACTCCAATTTCCCCTATTCATTCCGGATTATCGTTAGTTTTCGTATTTGCGATCACTAGGATTTCGCGATGCAACACTTTCGACGAATTATTATTCGTGCCATTGAAACTCGTTGGGTCCTCCCCAAACGGCGGATCTACTCGCACATTAATTTCCTCCGATTTCCGGACACTGTCGCCGGGGATCATTGCTAAAGAACGTGACGCAGCTCAAAGGGAATATGCAGCGATGTATTATTCCGTGTACGTGTGGCACACATTCCCAGGCTCGATTGCTGGTTCGAATGCCCGAGAATGTGAATTGGAACGCGCATAAACTCGGATTATAACGCCTTCGGAAAAACGGAGAGCGCTGCTATTACTCGATACTGGGCGAAACGATTGATGTGTCGCAGGCAATCGGTTTTCCCCGTTTTACGGAAGTATCCCCTCTCGGAGCGTTCTCTCCCTTCGCAGCATTTCATAAAAGGACACCCCGCGCGCGCTTAACGTCGCAATCGCCCGAATATCGCCTCCGTTACACTTGAGCCCTTAACGTCGTGCCAAAACTCTCGAAAAATTTCTAGCCTCGTCTGATTTTCATAAAAAAAGTGCACTATTCAAATTACGTGGGGGAAAAAGGCAAATGAAGATTTTCCATTTCGTTATAATACTTTTCGCTGCTCTGCTCGCGAATCTCACGAAAAGGTCGGAGCTCGCAGAAGAAAAAAAGAAGTTTGTTTCATCGAGCAAGAGCTCGACAGCGATTACAGTCTCCTGCCCAGGATCATTAGAGAAACCACCGAATGAAGAAAAAAACGTATGCGCATCGAAAAAAGTAATGGAAGCAATAAAATCTGCCGTTGAAAATGTTCGCAAAAGAGTTTGGCGTCAAATGGCCTACACACGTTTCCAATACCGAGTATTGCCGACCAAAGTTGGAATTCCGAGGGTTTTTTTCTCCTCCGAAATGGGGTAATAAAGACACAAAGGCGAAGGAATTTTATCGCTGGATATATGTAGACGGTCAGAAAGTCGAAGACCATGCTCCGGAGAGCTCTGTCACGATCATCGAGAGCATTTTCAGTTATATGTCGGGAGGAGCAGGCTTTGCTCAAAGTGCGTCATCAATACCGCGAAAAGTTGAATAAGGAAATTCGTTATTCCAGGACGGACACTCACGCATACACGAGTCCGTTGACACGCGCACGTGCGGGCTCTGAGCGAAAGCATTTTTTTCGCATCTTTCGCTCGAAAAGCGTCAATTTCGAGAAACCCTTTTTTGCCCGGAAATGAGGGACTCCGGAGGAACGGACGGCAAGCCTGTGCGAACGAAAGTGGCGAAGTATTGCCGGCCCAAGTGTTTCACCTGGCGAGGCTAAAGCCCTCGAATCTAATAAGGATTTGAAAGCAGCGCACTTTCCTCTTTTTTTAGTGCTAATGTAACGTGTACATAAAGTTACGTTACACGGAGCAATCGTTCGTTAATGCAAGTTTGAGGATGAGCGCTCAGGCAATGCCTAAGCCGTGTGACTCCTCCCCTACGTACACAAACGTATTTAAATAGCTTTGAGGCAACGAGCGAACGTCAATAAGGGCGTTTGCGGGCCGTGCCAAATGTCGGATTACTCGGGGACAACCCTCATTATTTTTCGATCTTTCGGACACTTCCGCTTCTCCGAAAAAACTTGATCCGTCTGCTCCATTATTTCGAGGACGATTCAACCAAAGGTTTTTTCAACAGTTTCATATTGTTTTTCCATTTCTCATACGAATAGAGTGCTGCTCCCCATTATGGTTAGTCACGGAAGGGCTCGTTAGTAACCACATTTCGAAAAAATACTTTGAAAAATATTCGTCAGTCTGAAAAATACCGTAAATACAATGAGAGAGTAATGAGGTGCACTTTTGAAACGAAAGCTCTCATTGCTAATGTCGCCTCAAGCCACAAGATTTAGTCAGAACTTTTGTGAGTCTTTTTCTTGAAATGATTGTATGCGTAGTTCGCCATTATGACTATTGTGGAAATACGGATTCAACGCGAAGCGTACGCTGCCCGTATTACGAGAAAACCGATACCTGCAGAAAAGCTCGTTTTACTTTTATTCCATCATAAGCCATGTTTCATGCCACGGGGTCATCCGTAATGGGAACTCTGAAAAATTGCACTGACGTATTATTTTTTCGACATTATACGAGAGACGTCTTTACCTCGCTCCGGATTTTTACACATTGCTCTCCACTCTCTGACGCGTAAACGATGCGACGTTGTACACAATATGTGTGAAAAATGAATCTCACCGTATTACAATGTTCTACGGTTATCCAAAAATACATCAGGCTTTGTTATATGTAACGTGATGCGACGAGAGACGACTTTTCCTCAAAGTTATTCATAAATTCAACAAAAATTAGGCAGAAAATCGGCATCCGTTAATTCGGTGTTGAAATTTCGAGTGAAAATAACTTAAGGAATAAGTTGAGGCATTAGAATGAAAATGATGTGTCATCGCTTTTAAACCGATTGCATCTTATAAAGTGAAGTGTAAAAAAAAATTAGTTAAATTTTCAGACAGTCTAGGAGCGTCGTTGCTGAGATGGAACAATAACAATTTGGGCCAAATAACATGTAAGCTTTATGGAAAGTCAAGACACATTCAGTGATATCTTCGTTAAAAATGATGCTAAAAATATGAAATTTTTTGGGCAACGTGAGCAAGGCTGAATAATGTCAATTTTTTTCAGGTTTATTAGGAGATTTGCTGAGATTATATTAATAATAATCTGTTTCCTGTGCATTTTTTTGAGGCTAGGATCGTCACCGTCCGTGTTTTCGACTGAGCTCTCACCAGTTTTTCGTCTTTTTTTCCCCAACTCTTCTTCAAAGTGTATGCGACGTTGTCAAACTGTCAACTGGCCTATAACTTTTGAAAGGTACAGGTCACAACTTTTGGGTAAAATAATGACTGTACAGCCTCAACTTCCTTAAACGATCAAAACTACGCACTCGAATGATGAATTAGTATTCTACTAAATCGTGAAAAATCATTTTTCACTTTTCTTTCATTTTTTCATGGTCTTTTGAAAATATTGTTTTTGTGAATAATGCGAAATAGAGAGAAGGATAAATGCACGATGAAACAAAAGATGGAGAACGTCTGTTGGCTCTCCATCGGTGGTTTGAGGAGTAGGAACACGAGCGAGAGTTGCACCCCATAAATTATATCGGTAGAAGAGGGCGTGCCACGTCCCTGGGTCGAGCACGTGACTACGGCTTGAGACGGCGACGACGACGACGGCGACGAGGAGTACGAGGACGACGAATACGAGGATATCTCGGTCTATGCTTCCATACTCTCCACCTTCCGTTCGCTCGGTCGTCCGGAATTCGAAATTTCGAATTACCACAGCAATGTGTGACGGAGGAGGGTTGCTTTCGAGGGCACCGCGATCGCGTGCTCTCCACATTTTTTTCCAACAACGCTTTCTTATACGTTCAACCTTTCAAAGTGAGAGCGACAAAAGAAAGAATAAAGAAGAAGCGGAAGAAAAATGGAAGATGAAATTGAGTCAATTTCGACATTCACCAAACTATATTACTCGGCGATAAACACGCTTCGAATCTTTCATTGGCGTTCATCTTCCTTAACTCCTCGACAAAAAATGTTCTCGTAATCTCCCTACTAAAAGTCACCGTTTTTTTTACTCCAGCAAACGCTTAAATCCCTTTTAACGATCTCGTAAAAAGCCTTCTCCCCGCGGATTCACTTCTGCTGGGCTTACAAATACAGCGACTCCTCACCGGCGGCTACTTTCAACGTTATATTAGCATTTTTCTACCTCCCTTCCAACAAATCATTTAAAAATATAGATTTTTGCACCAATTTTCGTGTTATTTTCAACAATTTATCGCACTTTTTATTCACACTTTTTATTCTGCTTTCACTCTTTCATCGCCGAACGAACGAAATACGCGAACTACACGAAATGTTCAGCTTAAGGGGCTCACCCCGTGCGGTAGCCGGAGTTTTCGCGATTTTTTTGCCATGAGAAAAAAAAACAGACTTTTGGAACTCGACGGGTTTTTGTTTATTGGTATTCCAACTTTTAGCCTGAGCTAAAATCATAGAAAAATATTAAAATGTGAAGGATTTTTGGGCTCCGAAACATCTGATTTCAATTTTCAAAAATTCACCGGGCGAGCCCCTTAATCAACCTATTAATTATTTAACGACAAGCTAATACTCGGAAATTTTTAATGAAAAAGTGAAATAAAAATGTTGTCTCGGTTTTGTTGAATCGCTGAATATTCAAGGGTTCATTTGTATTCGAAAATTTGCTGAATAATTTGAAAATCTCGTACGAATTGACAGCTCCGTGTATACAGCGGACGTATTTATATAAATATATATTCAAGTGGTGCGAGAGCTGTCAATATACTCGAACAATGTGAACTTGCTTCACAGCTAAATCCAAACTATAGTCGCTCCTTCTCTCTCTCTCTCTCTCTCTCTTCATAGCGTATAATATATCGCGAAGAAGTCACCTCCGAGATGCGTCACCATCCAAACGCTCATTTACATTCTATGTGGCGAGCGTAGCCGTGGCATGTTCTCTATGCTAATTTTTTAATGCATCGATAACACGAAATGCGCTCGGATACCGAGCGAGCGAGATGTAGAAAAGTTTTGATCGGCAGAGAAAATAAAATGGGCTTTTTCCTTGTTTCTTTTTTTAACCGAAGAATTAGAGGAGAAAAAAGTCGCTCTCGTTTCCAGATAAAAGAAATGGCGACACGAGAGATAAATAAATAAAGTCGTGACGTTGAAAATACGAGGGAAAGGTGACGCGTGGGAGGAGGAAAGTGCATTCTCCTCTTCCCCGTGCATGTGTCGAGTGTTTTCGAGGCTTTAGAATAAAAAAATACATTGGCACTCGTGGGAGAACAGGCTCGAAGCTTCTTCCGGATCAATTTAAACGGAAAACAAACTTTTGACAACGTTCATTTTGAAATCGACGTAGCGATAAACGGGATAGAAAATTGCCGATTTTTCGAGCTTTCCCGCGGCTTCGCCGAGTATCACAAGATCATTTGGGGAATCAGACTACTGAAAACTTGTGCCGTTGAGGGCGAGTGAAAAGGAGAAAATAGTGGAGAAACTCTCGTTGTTCGCACGGTGAAAAACGAAACAAAACCATCTGGCCACGCATTCCAACACAAAGTTCGAAGTTCCTTTGAAACACGTTGCGAAGAAAAGTTGGTGCCGAGCCGGGCGCAAAGCTCTTGAAACAATATCACCGAGTTTTTAATTCGAAATATTAAAACGAGCGCGAAAGAAAAAAAATCACAAAAAAAAAACACCATCAAAACATCGGTTTAACGATCGCGTACATGAAATTCAATGGGAACAAACAGGCAGCAAAAAAATGAGCAAAGTCCTTAAAAAAAGTACGAAGTGATGATTAATACGAATGCTGGAGCCACGTATATATATAATGCCTGTTAAAATGTGGGCTACAGCTTGTCAGGCAATGAAAGTGATGGAGCGTGATAAACGACGAGAGAGAGAAAAAGTTAAGTTTGAGATTCTCACTGTCTGTCGTCGTTTAAGAAGTTCGATCGTGTTACGTTATATACCGGCGGACAAAGACAGAGGATAATCATTGAAAAAGAGAAATTTGTATGCAATAATATTAGATTGTCAAACTGAAATGTTTGAACTCGAAAACGCGTAATTATAGCAATCGAGAAAATCATTTATCCGATCGACTTCATTCAAAAAGGATTCTCTCAGAAAACTTATCGCTATCGTCGCATCGTAGAGTTTTTTAAAAATTGTTTACTTTTTTTTATTTTTGTCTATAATTCAATTTTTTTTAAATGGCTACCATGTTTTTTCTAATAAAAATTCTCAACCCACGATCCTGCAACAGCCATACTATTATAATTTAATAATCTTTTTGAATTTTTGATTTCACATGCTTGCTGTGGCACTTATGGCACTAAAAATTAAAAATAAAAATATTAATTGTCCGAGGACATTTAAAAAAAAATGTCCTCGGACACTTCATTACTCCAATAATTGATACACAAAATTTCAAATAATTTGATCGAGCCGTATTTAAAAAAAAAAAGAAATCCCAAAAAATACCTCATTTTTCAGCCTGTCATACCGACATTTCCCCCCCCCCCCCCCCCCAATCGGCACGATAAATTCGGTCTAAAAGCGTTTCGAAAATTCAGCACTCATTCGACTATAGTATACAGTACAGTCGTTACCATAAAAACCCAAAACAGAGAAGAAATAATAATGTCGTTGATAAAAAATAATGCCTGGTAATCATAATCACATAAAAACTCGTTGTTTCGTATTCACGAAATGTATTCCGAACACGTTGAACGTCAGGCCACTAGGCTCGTATTCTCTCATTATTTCTCTCTCTCAGTCTCTCTGCGGCTCTTCATTGCCCATACATATTTAGAGTATCGTGTTCTCTGCGGCGGTAAAGACACTCGGTGATCATTGGATAATGATAGGATGTCCTATTCGTTTCCATTCGTTTACAATCCCCATCTCTCCCTCGGTGCTTATACGCTTGCTCAAATGAACGAACGAGATCAGTATCACATGGTCGCATTGGATCGTCAACATGATACAGATTCCGACTGCGAGGTCGAGTCGAGTTTCTCCCTCGCATCTCAAAACTCAAATATTCAAATGATTTATCAATGAAATACTGCAACTCGTATAGTCGCTATAAAATCATTTTTACTTTTATATTTATACTTTTTTTTATTTATTTTTTTTTATTTTTATTTTTTTTTTAAATGAAATCACACTCAAATGAGTCTCGAGTAAAAGGACTTTTGGCTGTACCGGATATACACGAGATTCCAGTCAGCAGTGCTCATCGCGTTCCGTGCATTGTAGGATCGGAGGGCCAGCTGGTGGTCTGCGACGATCCGGAATGCGTGCGACGTTGACGATTCTCGTCTGGCACGTACTCGCGCAGCATTGGATTTCGCGATTGGAAAATAAATTTTGGATGTTAGCATAAAGCGAGTAATCCTCCTCCTCCTTCTCATCGCAGAAAAGTGAATTTGCGCGCGGGCATTTGACGATTGCGCATCGGGGCTTCGGATCTTAATCGATTATATAAAGACATTGCGAGGTTTCCCGTGGAAACTCCCGGCCGGAGGAGCCAAGTGCACGGGGAAAGAAGTCTGAGAAGGCGTTTCGCTCGAGGATGTACGTACCTCGGAGGGAATCGCCACCGCGAACGTGGTAATCGAGAGCGATGGAACGGAAGGAGGAAATTGAAAGAGCGTATAGTTTGAGGATTAACGGATATTCGCGGTGTGGCGAAAGAGAGAGCCCCGGCATCGGGATCGCATCAGCTTTTCGATCGGGTATATAACGCGGCGAGGGCCAGGGGAAGGTGAGAAACTGATACTGTATCCTGATCGGAAGAGTGCCATAGGGGTTTCCGCTGCTGCTGTTGCTTCGCCGCTGATCCTTTTGTTCCACCTTCTTGTTGTTTTTCTCATTCTTTTTCATGCCTTTTGTTCCTTTTTTCCTCACCCCAGCAACCGTGTGCTCGAGCCGAATTAACCCAAAGCCTTCGTCGTATCGAAGTCTCGGCCAGACTGACTGAGGAACTTAGGCCTCCTCCCCCTCCCCCTTTCTCTTCCTCCTGCTGCTTTTGCCTCTCTTTCTGGGTCGTTCACCAGCCACGGATACTAACCCCGAAACCTGATATCGTCATACGCCCCGAGCAATATGGCGGATATTGCGTTACTGTATTTCATTACCGGACTCCCCAACGAACCAGCATCGTCAAGCCCAGATTTCTTCGCCCCTAACCTCGCTCCTCGCACCCACGCTTTTCGGCATGGCCTGTAATAGCTGTAAATTACTGCTGGATTATTATTTTATCCAATTTGTTCTCGCGTCGCTGGAGCTTTACTTTTTCTCGGTGTTGTTGCGGCGCTGTTGTTGCGCGCAACTTCTCACTTTATCCCGATCGTCGTCGTTCGCTCTTCGCATATGGAATAATACCCCGGTCTCCTGCGACTGTCTCGCGTTACGGGCTTTCAGCGCTCGGTGCACGTGACGAATACGCACGTTCCTCCATTTTTTGATGAATGAGTTACAACATTTTTTCTGTGCTAATTCGATAGAGTACGGGAGAGGATTTTCCGCTTATATTTTCGTGAGGGAAGATAAATTTCAGCGTCATGATTCTGTTCGATGTCGTGGTATTTTTTTCATTGGTCTGCAGAGAACGTTGGTTTTTTCCATCTTTGTGATCTGGAGAAGTTTGAAAATCTTCTGTTCGCACTTGCGCGGTCTTTGTTACTTCCGTTCTGTAAATAAATCACTTTGCAGTGATATCAGTTTACGGGTTCTTTTTGTACGCACGAGATGTGCAGAACGGAATATGGAGAAGAAAGGAGAATGAGAGGCTCCAACGTTGAATTTTGCCTCACATGCGGCGATGGCCGAGAGAAAACAACGAAGCACGCAACCTCCACCATGCACGATGGAAATGGGAGATGACATCTAGTTTCAGTTGAAACGTATTGGGATCGAGTTTAGAATGACAATGATCCTACTAGTTTGCATACCATGTACTGACAAACAACGACACTGCTGGAGGATTATCCTGGCTTTGTTACTCACCCGGTAATTTGCAATTCTTGCGCCTTGCGGTTTTCAAAGTACGCTCACGCGCACTTTGAAAATGAGCCACGAGGGATTGCGCCAAAAGGGTTTTTTCTTCTTCGGCAATTAGACTAACGCGAATTCGTCTTTCGAATTGTAGCTGATTCGAAATAATCGTAACTCCGAAAGACGATTTTTCTTCATTCTTGAAATCTCGAACTGCACACATCGCTCGATGTCGCACTCTCGAAATAATATATACGTTTTGATAAATCGCGATCTAAAACGTGAGTTTTCGAGATTACTCGCTTCCTACAAATTTTTCGAAAAAGTGAAAATTCTTCCCCCATTTTCAACGATTAGGAAAAGATACGGGCGAGCAACGTCTCAAGTAAGAACTCCAATCCACAACATATTTTATCAGCAGGAAAAATAGCGGGGTAATTCCGACTCCCCAAGGCAAATTTATTAATAACGAACCACATGGTGAAATTAAAAAATTAATTTTCGATCTATTTTACTCTTTGATATCTTGCTTACGATTTACGATGTAAATTTTAACAAATAGGTGAAAGAATTGCTAGATATTTAGCAAAAAAACAACACTTTGTAAAATTCGGATTTACCCCGAGCCTCCGGGGTGAATATTTTCGACTCGTACTTTTGCTGGTGCAACTTTGTGAGCCCACATTTCACGCTCGATTCACATAATCCAGTCTTCGGATGGTGAATTTTCATATTTTTCGGAGCAAAAACAACTTTTTTGTTTTCGCGTCGTTCACTGCTACATTTGTGAACTCAAAATCATACGTTGGTGCTTTCTTTCACGTGTATTTACGATTTTACTGAAATTTGAAAAAAAAAAAAAAAACATTCGATACGGGGTAAATGAGAACGTTCGAAATGATCCCAAACTGCGAAATTTCCCAAATGAATGAATAATTAAAAAACAGTAGGGTAAGCCCAAGTTTGCACTGCGTCAATGATTCTTATATGGAATAAAGATGTTAAATAAATTTTTTAAATAACACATTGAAACCGTTTATCCCGTAGTTTCGCATCAACTCATTTTATAGGCAAAAATTGCATAAAAATTTACGAAATTTTACGATCGGTCTCGCCTCAATGACAGTAAATCACTTCACGCCTCGAACAATGATTTTCGTAAAAAAGAATAATCGTTTTTGACTCCCTGCGATGAGAGAAGAGCACGATATTTGATTTTTCCTCGTAAACTCCCAATCAACTGTACCCCGTGTACATAAGGAGACTAGCAAAGGGCTTGAAACTTGATTAAATAATTTCGATTCTCGTGAGAGTTGAAGTAAGCGAAACTTCAACAGTATACGTAATAAGCCTGTCTCTCTGGTCTGCATACACATATATATACCTATTTCTAATTTGACTCTTACTTCATATATATCTATATACACACACCCATGGTGTATCTAAATGGCCCGGAATACATGGGATTTTAGTATAATAGGAGTGTATAGAGTTTGTGAAGTGTTTGGCAAAGTTCTCGAGACAATGGATAATAGGGAATAGCGCGTGTAACGCGCGTTTAGATAAGTGTGTACTGTTCCTCTGCGCGCTCGCGTTCGTGTACGTATATCCCACTCTCGTTTCCCCCTCTCTTCGTATAGTGTAAACAAGCTTCGATGCAAGTGCATATCACATCCACATTTACGTTTACGTACATAAGCTGAATGTTTGTATTCATATACACTTGTATGTAGATGCCCACACATTCGGAGGCCAACAGCTCGATCGTTTGGTGCAATTAACCATTGTAAATTATACGAAAGCTCTAACAAAGTGTCTTTGGTGCAGCACGGGAGACTCATCGTCGTTTCAAAGCTTCGTGGATAACTAGAAATTATACACATAAAATAAAACTTTCTTCTCCTCCCCATTCCTTCTCCGCTGTATCCGCCGTATCTCGTTGTAGCTTGGTCTTCGTCCACGCTGCTCCGAGGCTGCATTTCCGTTTGTTGTTTTCCTCACCCCAGCTACAAGCCTCATCAAAATGGAAAATCAAGAATCAAGATCGCAGCGGACGCACGCAGAGATCGAAATAAATTCTAGAGGAATTTGTGTTGATTCGAACAAAGCGATTTGCGGCGAAAACACCGCGCGCGCGCGGGATAAAGGAATCGAGACGGAGAGCAGAGGGACGAATAACTCGAAGATTCTGGAGCGATAGGGCGCTTCTAATTTGAGAGACAGACTGTTGGGGATCTTTTCAAAAAGAACGTTTTTTTTATGATTCCTCATGAATATGGGCGAGCGTTTACTCCTTTGATGAAAATAAATTTTACATCCGGGAATGAAAAAATTTTACGAGATTCACTTGCGCGTTTTTATATTTTGTTTGATTAAAATTATAATCGCTTTTGTTTAAGGGCTATGAACGGTGTAAACATTTGAATTTTATAGGTTTTTTTTTATCTTTTTATGAACAAAAATTGGTTGGATGGATTTACATAAAAGCTCGTACATATCTTTAATATACTCGGGCGATTAAAAAAAAAATTTTTTAATGGTATATTTTTATTGTACAGGGGTGTGTTGAAAATGGCACTTCTTGAATTGGCATTGACACTTTCAACACATCATTGTACAAAAAATACCATTAAAAAAATATAAAAAAAAAACAATTTTTTTTCCAGTACTTCTGAGCATGTAAAAAATGTGTACAAGGTACAATTTTTATTTATAAAATAAACAAAAAACACCTAAAATTCCAACAGTTTACACTGTTCATAGCCCTTAAAAATGTACGAGATGAAAAATTGATCACAAAAAACGTGATTCACGAATCGTAAGTGTTGGTTTTTCGTTTTTAAGCTTATCTTTCTTATTATTCTTTTCGCGAGGCTCTCGGTTCACCGTACAGTCGAAAATGCTTTTACACCTGAAACGATTGTTCCTCATAATTTTTTTTTCTTTTCTCTCGCGCTCTCTCTCTCTCTCTCTCTCCTTTTCATACTTATATAAATATATTTGTACGTTGGTAAGAGTACTTGAAACCGAAATAGAGGAAATAAGCTCAGAAGAGAATAGAACTGAAACGGTCTGGCTTTTCGTCGCTCGGTTCCTATTATAGCACTCCACCGTGTGCAGTGTATGTGTTCAGTTTGTGCACGTGTGCGTGTGTGACGAGACCGGTAAATTGGAGGGAAGCTGTGCTTTTTGGGCTACGGGCTCTCTCGTTCCCTTCTGATTTCTCCGTGACGACGACGACGACGACGGCGACGATGAGGTCGAATCCCGGGTGAGCAGGCCAACTTACCATCGTCCACTTTTCCTTTACCTCTTCCCGATAAATAAACCAACAAAAACCACGCCACGCACGTGCAAAAACTCGCTTTAAAACTTTCCCTCAATTCCAGTAAACATGACTTTTTTCCTGCATTGACTCACTTTCGCAAAGATTTTCACGGCAATATGCAAACTGTACTTATCATTTTACCAATAACATTTGTTTGCTCACATTTTTACAATGGAAAATCAATACTTCCATGATTCTTTGAGTTTTTTGATTTTTTTTTGACTTTTTTTAAGCTTCTTCATCTTTTGATATTTGGGCTTTCATCTGTGATGGGAGAAAAATAATCATCTCGAATTTTGCGAAATCTATTTGGCGAAATCATTTTCCTTGCGAGGGACTCGGAAATTTAATTTTGAAAATCCGGAACGTTTAATATTTTTTTTCTCAACGGAAATACGAAGTTTCCTGAAGCTCGCGCCCGCCTCGTCATATAATATGTATGAAATATACGTATACATATGCGGCAGTGTCCAAAGAATCCTTTGAGAGCTGGTTCGCTGTTCATACCTTCATTTCTATTCATCATGGAAAATAAAGGCGTAACCACGATCGGGAGTTTCGATAGCTATGAATATCTTATCTGCATAATATCGCGTTTGCTCGTATTCGCGATTTTTCTCTCCTCCGGCAAGAGCTTTTGCTCTTTTTCCTTCCCCCCTTTCCGTCTCCGTCCCCGTCTTCCTCCCTCTCTTCCCCTGCTTCGAAGGTTCGTTCTACAGAACGCGGTGTACACGGCGCTATATCGAAGCTCCGGTAAGATTTTTTGGCCCGAGTGGCTGCCTCGACTTTTTCCATCGGACGAATCCTCCAGCCGACAAATTCCTGAATACATTTAGAATCCGCGTGCGAAGATATAAACGCATTCCTTTTTCAAAGCGATCGTTTGAAAAGCGAAAAAAATGAAAATCGATCCATCGGGCGAGCACGAAGTGGGATACGAACTTCAAATTGAGCGATCAAAGTAATCCGGCCTGACGATTTTTCATCACGGGGGTGTAAAAACAATGAAAACAAATTAAATTGCCGGAAGGTGCGTACGAGCCTCTCGCATTTCGAGTTTTTTAACGTCCCCTTCTCGCCTGCCGCTCCTCTCCTCTCATCCTCTCAGCTCATTCTCATCAGGCTGCGCTCTCGCATGAAGCACACGTACGCGCGACGATGCTCCGAGGACGCCACCAAAGTGCGAGAACTCGTCGTACCCATGTAATTTGAAAGAGAGAGAAGCCTCTCCTCCGATAGTGCCTGAAGCGAGGCTCACCCTCCGCCCACGCAACTGCCCATACAAACCCGCATATATCTGGCTGAACTCTTTAATACACATGTAAGTAAAAACACATAGGAGGGCTATAGTGAAAAGCATATCTATAGGCTGAATGACGACGACAAATATCTCGAGGTTGCCACAGGGGCGACACGCACCAGTGTAAACGCCGCTCGACGGGGGCCTTTGACTGCATCCGAGAGATGATCATCTCCGAATGCTTGAGCGAGCGAGTGCGCCAGAGAGAGAGAGAGGGCGAAACGGGAGGAAATCTTGGGGCAGTATAACTCACGCTGTGGGATAAAAAAGAGGGAGAGATCAAGAGAATTACGAGAGGAAAAAAACGTAGATGTGCGCGCTGCGTTGCAGCTCGTGTGTCGCGACGCGAGCGGATGCGTGCGCCTCAAAATTTACGGGGAATTTAAAAACCTCGATTTTTCCCCTCCCTCAATATCTGCTGTCATAAATTTTGAAGCCGGCCAATTAAAGAGTTTTACACCGATTTGTCAATGTTTCTGGAAACTCTTTTATACACGGAGCTATCAATGAAAGTGTCGAGATAAGAGCGAGCGGCTTTGCCCCGAGGTTTTCTCCGCTTTGATCGATCCATTTTTCATCCGGCTGATTCCCATTTTTTCGAGTGTTTTTTCTCACTCAATGCTTCTCCGCTCTCGTAAACCGCTTCCGGTTTTTTCAAGCTCCAAGTTGCACCGAAATCGCCCGTGCACGTACCCGTATTTTTGGTCTCTCCTATATATCCACGCACGAAAAAGACACTCGCGAGAGCGTATTGTCGGAGGGAGAGAAACGGAGAGACGGAAGACACGAGGTGTACGCAACGCCCGCCGAGGTTTGAGGGCTCAGTGCGTCTTGTACGCTTAGACCGGTATCACGCGTTCTTTCAGATCGACCACTAATTCTCAACGATACGAACCTCGCGCACTCTCCCTCTCCGCTGCAACTGTCGGCCCAACTTTTGACGCGCGCGCGCGCGCGCCCACGCGGATAAAACACACTCTACAAGTGCCTTTTCTTAACGTGATTTACTGCATCGGAAGTGACCATGTGAACCCTTGATCCGTGTTTCGAGATCCAGGCTCGAGTGTCCCGAAGTGTTTTTCACTGATAAGTCACGTGCCCTCAATTCCAGCTGGATTATACAGGCTAAGAATAAAAAGTGAGCAATTTCCATTTTATTCTCTTTTCTTCGATGCTATTTTTTTTTTCAAGAGTTTTCGTGTTTGTGGAATTGATTTGTCGGTTGTCGAGCCAAAAGTTTCATCGAATTTTCAATTTCTTCGTTGATTTTAACACATATGGCTTCTCTCATCGCGAATGACTCACCAACTGCGGTGCTGAAACATTTACAGTTAATAAATAAATCGGTGAAAAGCTGTTTATGCGAGCTGCTGACGCGGTTCTCCCGTGTACTCACCCCATACGAAGTCCGGGTTTTTTGCTTCTTTTACTATCCGATATTCGGTAATGACGGAGAAGGAGACACGAAATATCAATTTAACTAGAGCTCGAGCGATGAATTGTTGGAAAATGGAGAAACTAAATGGAGATTCAACTCGATTGAAAGTGAAGATTTTTGGTTGAATGAGAAGAACTCCCGTAACCAATGAAAAGTACAAAAAAATGCGTTAATATTTAAAATTTATTGTTATGAGCTCGTTGTGCGTGCGCGGTCTGAAATATCAAAACGGAGCTTTTGATATTGAGAAATTTCGAAAAATAAAAAAAGATAATCAGTGGTTTACGATCCCGGCATTGTTCAGTCCTCCCACTTACTTGGATAAGTGCCCGAGCATAAAATTTCCCCGTACAAGTTAAAATAGTCGTGCTCCAAAATGCCGGATCAACGAAGCAAAAAAATCGCACTAATTTTCATAGTAAAGCCACAAAAACGTTTGTGGTAAGCGATATGAAAATTCGTGGCTTTGAAAAATCACGAAATTTTGGCGAGCCATTGATATTCGTGCGGGGATAATTGGCCGGAAATGTGATAAGAAGTATTTGCTTTGGCCATACGTTACTTATGCATGGATGAATGTGTGCACTATTTGTGCATAGCTCCGTGTCAAAATTGCGAACCATAAGCCCGGCCTCCGCGCAGCATTGATCCTTTGAGCGAGGTTTCCGTTTCGGGCAAGCGTTTCCTCCAAAATGTACTAGTCCGCACGATGGCGTTGTGTCCAAAGCTATACGATGCAAAGACCTCGAGCTACTCGTCAGGAAAACGAGAATGCTCTCGAGCTCGAAGCTTGCGGCATCTATCAAAGCCTCTCTGTGTATGGTAAAATACAAAAAATAGAAAATTCAAATTACAACGACGTGACTGTAATTTCAGAATGCAATTTTCATCAAAAAAATATCCTTTGAAATTGACCATTTACAACGAATCCTGGTCTCTCTCTCTCTCTCTCTCTCTCTCTCTCTCTCTCTCTCTCTCTCTGCGACGTGAAAAAGTACAAAATTTTCAGAGAAAACGCGATCAAAGCTGAAAATATGAATCTCTTGGCGTTAAACACGCGATAATTAGAATGCGCCCAAACAACAAACTCCGTTAAAATAATACTGTCAAAAAGTTGACGTGAAAAGGGCTCCGCCATAAACGAGCTGAAACAAAATTCGCGAACGTTCCCCTCTCGCCTCATCGTTCTTGCCAACTTTTCGAGAGGATCGTTACCATATAATGAACGTTCGTTTACCTCGTTCGCGCATATACCCGCGTCCATTAATACGAAACTTTCCAAGTCAAATCGACAGATTTACAGCCCCCATCCTTTCGCCATTTCGATATAATGATTTATCCTCTTATCAAAATCTTTAGCATCCTGCTTTTTTCCCCTTTGTAATCCCTTTGGGCATGTGCCACTTGCTAATAACGTTATTCAACAAACTCCATTTTGCAACGCACGAATTCCAAACTCAACTTTAAACTTTCCAACTGCAAAATACTCGATGGACATTCAATTCAGTCACATCATCGAATTTTCCATCGAAAATTCAATTCTAAGTGCCTCGACGACGAATTCGATCGATCGTCGAATAACGACATTTTCCAGCAATCCCCTCCGAATGCACGCAGCATCGCACTCGAGCTTTGACCAGGATCGTCGCAAACACCAAACGCTTATTTTCCCATTTATTGATTTATTATCCCACGGTAAATTATTTTTCCTTGCATGTGATAATCCGCGGAGCCGCCGTATACGCACACGGCGCATCACTCGCTTGTATACACACCGCATCGAATTTTGATGTATGTGCATATACACTTGTAGCCTGTGCTTTGACGTACACGAATCTATGTCAACATCATACGAGCTCAAACCCCATCGTTTGTTGGGTCTACGTGCTTGTTAGTTACGGGAGCAAGAGTATCGTCCAACGAGTCTAAAGTTTGTCGCATGTAAACGAGAGACTATTGCATAAAATCAACTGTTTTCCGTGCTAGCCCAAAACTTTTGTTTGTACGCACACCGTAGCGCGCGGTGCACACTTTACTCTCAATTCTCTTTCGATATGCGAGCGCGGACACGTGGGCCCATCCGTAGAAACGAAAAACCTTCGAATTACGTGCAACTTACAGAAATTATTTTTTTTTTTCATTCCTGTAACTTGACATATTTTTTCGGGAAAAGGAAAGGCTTTGCAAAGGAAGAAAAAGAAGGAATTTTCAAAAGTAAAAGAAAATTTGAAAGAGAACAAATTTCGGAGCAATTTGAAATTTTTACGACTGATTTTTATGAGGAGCAGCAGTCACGGTGCATTGAATTAAAATTGCAGTGAAATAAGAAAGAAACATTTCCAGCACTGTTCAGGCGGGTACCCCATTGGGTCCCAAGAAAAATGATATTTTTTTTCGAAATCGCATAAAACTACAGTGGATTTTTTGACGCTTGAGGGTAAGCGATTAATGAAGCTTTTAAAACTTCTAAAAAGCTGAAAATTTTGAAAAATTTAATGAACGACTGGTTTTTAAAATTGATCGAGTTCCGTCATGCGAATGAAATTCGACTGAAAACTCTGGAAGAGAGTTCACGAGTGCGGCATAATCGTTCGAAAATTTGATGCAAAATAATGTTTAACATAATTTCATCCCCCAGGAGAATGAATAATTACGGAACGAAAATTTCTCTCAACCCCTCGTTCAATTGCTGCTCTTGGTAAAGGAATAAGGTCGAAAAATGATTGGAGTTGCAAAAATGGTTGATCAACATACGCGTTACGAGGCACAACTCCACCGCGTTTGATTGTCCATATTTTCCGATTAATTTGCACATGGACCGAAGGCCTTTATCACAATGAGAGAGTAGACAATGTTTTTGTAAAATTTGCACGTGAAATTAGTGGCGACAATTCACTCGGCGCGCCCTGCGCGTCCCCGTCGCGTTGGAAAATATTAATTAAGTTCAATGATCAGCGCAATCAGACGGTTGCTATGGAAGCGGAGGAAAAGTAATTTCCGTCTTTCCTTGGACTAATATAAAAATAAATTGAGCTTTAGGACACACACGAGATTGCAGTTGCCTCGAAGTCGCACGCGTGCTCGTGCTTGTAGCATGGATTAGCCTCTCGTAAAGTGTTGCTCGCTCCGTAGAACAGTTTTGTACGGAATTGTCAGTATGCCAAAACGCGCTTGGGACGATTCGCCAACGGGAAGGAACGCGAAACTCGCGTGTATACATAGGACAATACTATTCACAAAATATAGCACAAGCCCCTCTTCTGCGAGTTAGCACGTGCGTTTTGCTGCTACGCCTCGATGCACCTGTGCGCTTCTCGCCTTATTCTCCCTCTTTATACAAATGTGCGTCTTCGTGTGCAACACATACAACGTTAATTTACAATTTGTACGAATGAATATATACTCGCCGAAATTCATGTGCAGCCAACTTCATAATTGCAGCCAAGATCAAAGTGCATTATTAATAACTCGTTATCTCTTGCCTATTTTGTTAATTTACCTACTGAGGATGAGGTCGAGTGTTTGTCGTACGACTTGATTTCTCGACTTTGATTGTTCAGCCGGAAAATTACTAGAACTATTATTTGCCGGTGTTTATTTTCACGATCGTTGATTCGATGTAAAATTTACCTAGAAATTTCAAGTTGACGAAGAGCGTTCGCAAGGGTTTGATTTCATACGAATAAAAAATATGTTCAAACATCGTTTTTTCGGCTTCGGACGCAAGCTTTCATTTGGAAGTCTCCGGTTAAATTAACGCGGATACGAAGGAAGGAGTTTTCCGATGGACTTGATGCGCCGGTTACAGTGACAATGACTTCGGCAGATAATAGAAAAAAACATAGTTGTAAAATGAGCTTGCAGGGTTGCATTATCTTCCGAGCACACGATAAGATCCACGTTTTTTCTAACAATTATACAGCCTGCTCTCAAAGTCGTATGTACTCTGATGCTTTTCTTATTTTTTTTTTCTTTTCTTTCTCGACTTTGGAAAATTCTCGAGGGTACAGACAAGGGTAAATAAAAGTGCTGGGGAATCCCTTGAAGAAGAAAACTTGACTGTGTGTTAAAGTAGCGAAAGGAAAAGCCTTGTCCTCGGCTACCTGTGCGTGTGGATATGCACGTCGAATTATATAACACACACAAAGAGAATACCGACAGGAGTAGAGCATACCGAGAGGCATTAATTAACGTTGAGATGTAATTACCTTCGTACTTAGCTGCATTTCAATTCAAATTATCCCTCCTTTTCGCTTCGCCTTCCATTTCTCTCTCTCTCTCTCTCGCTTCCGTTATCTGCAAGAAGTCTACCTATTTTCTCTTCGCAAGTAAGGCCTGTCTCACTTCTTCTTCCCGAGACTTGATGACCTTTCACAGCAAAGGTTCCGCGCCTTTGAGAGCACAGTCGCTCGTCTTTTAGCTGTCGTCGCGTTCTCTCCTCCCTTCTCCTTTTTCCTCCCTTGTCTTTCAACATCTTGCTCGTCGCGACGCGAACGACGACGACGTCGACGACGTTTAGCCCCCGAGAGGTCGACATTGTGCTTGCGTAATGAGTATGCACACCGGAAAATCTTTGCATACATAAATACATGAAGCAGAATGCTTTTTACACAATCCTCTCCTAATAAACCAGGATTAATTAATTGCACACTGCCTACGAATTTCTATTTAACTTCATAACCTCGCACTCACTCACTGTGTATAATACAATGGCAAACCAGCTGCTTGTCTTTTCAAGCTACCTCGCAATATTCCATGAGCACATCACCTTCAAATGTTTCAATTACTCATCGCGTACAATTTAGCTGATTAAATGTCTATTCGTTACACAAATCGTGGCGATACGAGAATACAGTGAAGTTAATAATACGATAATCAATGAGTGAAAATACCTTAATTGCCCTTCAATATCGTGTGGCCCATTAAACTCTTGTTCATTGATTGTACCACTTATAAAATCATCAAGGTGAAGAATTATTTGGAAATAATGATTATTTATAATGAATTGATTTATTTTTCACTCGATTCGATTCAGGTTCGTGCAAATAAATCATCAAATCCACTGGCATCGATGATGGACGAATCTCCTCCATCGGATCCATTCAATATAATGAAAATTTTCCGTCTGCGATTGACGCAACGAAATACATTTGAATTATTTTATCAAGTTGTACAAACAACGAGGGCGTGTTGAAATCAGCCTTTTGGGGATTTGTTTTTCGAGAGAGAGAGAGAGAGAGAGAGAGAGAGAGAGAGAGAGAGAGAGCGAGAGAGAGAAAGAGAGAACAGTGGAAATGGCCAGTGCTGCCAGTCTCGAACTAATTGAAGTTGTGTGAACACCCACCTTAATTAAATGCGCCAAATATTTCATTAGCCAGCGGCATTTGCGCATGGATTTCAACTCACAAATCTTTATTCTCTCGGTTTTCAAGCTTGTTTGTTTACCAACAAGCCTATTTACATGGGAGAAAATTAGATTAGTGCTCGACGATTGTTCACTGTAATGAAAAATTCATTTTCATTGAAATTGTCATTCCGGTAGTGAAACCTTCGGACCTAATTTATCGGTGGCGAACTCCTATGTGAGCAAAGATGCTCGATTGATCGTGTTCAGCTTATTGAAAAGATTTAATATCGATTCGTTTCATTTGGTCGATTGCACACCGCCCTGGAGCACGAGTTTAATCTCCGAATCACGCGAGGTGGATTTCGAAAATTCGACAAGCACCTAGAAATGAAAATAATCAATGAAATCCAACAAATTATCCACATTTCGCGTATTCTTTTTCTGGAGTCCCAAGCCCTTGGGGCCTTCGATTAGTCATTTTTATCGTTGATAACCGACGTTCAAATGGGTGCATATAAATCGCCTGAGAAAATTACGTGGGTGGGTTATGTTTATTCGAAAACGTGTTTCCGATCGTTTCGGTAACGCGTGACCGTACTCGTCACTGTCCTGTTTGAGTGACAGCTGGTTAAATTTAACTTTGACGAGCCACGCTCCGGAAACATGCCGACCTCGGACCCTCAGCATCACATGGAAAGAACATCAAATATGAGATTTCAAATCGTATTTTCCGACGAACTTTTTTCACGTTCATAATCAGCAGATCAAAATTCCTGCTGCAAGTTCTCCCGATGAAAATACCGTCGAATCTCCAAAACTCAACTTTTAAGTTTTCATTTTATAATTTCATTTTTTTTCCAAACACTGCGTAAATCGCAGTTGAAATCAAAGCCCCCCTCCCCCAAGCGAAATGCAAATGAATTTTGGCCTCGGTACACAATTCGATTGCAATCGATTTCCAAAGCTCACCTCCGGAGGAGGGGTCGATGAAATTGATTACTGAAAAATTGCCTTAATGCGACTGTCCCCATTAGAGCCGACAAAGCCAGCAGCATAGCCGCGCCGATCGAAAAATGTGATTCTTCTCCCCATCAATGAGGCGAGCTGATGAAACGATCGCTGCGTCAAAGTAAACGAAACTCAACTGTAACCGCGAGCCACCAAACGATTTACCGTTTCGAATCTGTGCTATCGCATTTTTTGTCAACTTCACGGCGATTCACCTTCTTTTTTCTAGTGATTTTTCGCTTCAACTTTTAGCCGTCCTATATTTTTGCAGTTTTACACGAAGAAATACATTTATTACACGAACGCGGGCGCGGCGCACGCCGAACGCCAGGCCCGCAGTTCATTTATCACCGCAAGAATCCCCCCTCCCCGGTCCCTTTGCCACTTTTTGCTTTACTCCGTGTACCCTCTGCAAGCCTCGCTCGTGTGACGCGATTTTTCAATTCACAAAGTTTCTCTCTTTCACACGCTGCTTATGATACTTTCAATAGCTATATATAGATTTTTATGTACGGTTTATTTATACACTGCAGAGGGATTTTGGTCTTTTCACTCCTCCCCTCCACCCTGCCGCTCTCCTTTTATACGTGCTCGTTTATTGTTATTTTAACTGTTTTATCCGGCCAAGCTTGATCGATAGTCATGGATATTTTTGTCATTTTATTTTTACAGATTTTTATACACTGATTTTTGTAACGTTGCGTATAAACGAGCGTGCGAGCTATTCCTGGAACAACTATTGCTTCAAACGCCCCGGCGATCCCAACGGCCATCGTCATATTCTTTATCGATCAACGAGGCTTGAGAAAAATAGATTTTCACGAGCCGACAAACATGGGAAATATCTCAATCGCATCTCTGCTGACGTGTGTCCGACGACTGAACATTTAATCTACGCACCATCGACAGACACGAGGAAAATATTGTCGATTGAATTTCAATGGGTTCAATGTCATCGCAGCTTCCCAAGTAACCGTAGAAAGCTACTTATCCGAACGAGGAAAGACAATTTTGCATTTATTTTTCGTACATCTCGCGAAGACCTCGATAAAATAATCACGACGAAGCACGCATCTACCGTTTATCGGAAACCCGGACAAAAAGTATCGCTGCGTTGGAAAATCAGAGGGTTTCCGAGGCAAATAAATTCCAGGGAGAATTTGTTCGATCGGGAACGAAATTCCGCGTTCGATCTTCTGACTCTTCCCTACCGAAAATAGACCGAGGTCGCCTGCCGGGCCGAAGGAATTCACTGTTCGGAAATCTTTTGTTCCCCGTTGAACAACCCAACTCTCGTAAATATCAGATGAAAATGTGTTTACAGAACTTTAAATATGATTTGTGGCCAGTTTATTGCGATGAATTATTATTCAATCCGGTTGAATGGTGATCGTGGAATATTTTGCTAACGACAAATTTCACTGTGTTTCGTCACAATTTTTCGAAAATCACACAAAATAGATCTTCCAACGTGTGCTAATAAAGACGACCAAAAAATATCAAGTGACTCGGAATTTCATGAACGACTGTAAATGCGATTTGCGAATAAACCTCTCGAACAATTTGAGTGGACAAGTTCGCGTGAACCCTCCACAGAAATCCCCTTCGAAAGAGTGCAAAACCAAAAGAGATATGAAGCAGAACTCATGACGATGAAGGGCCCGAAAACTCGATGCCCACGATCCTTCAAATCCACTGACGTGCCTCTACGGAATAGCAGCGAAAGATTTTGCCGGAGATCGACGAGCTCCTGGGATGGGAGACCAGAAATTCGGAAACGTATTCTTCTGGCTCTGCTACTGTGTTGCTGCTTTTTCGTTCCGGAACCCGTCGCTTCGGGTGAGTAGATTTAAAACCGATGAATGATCGAATCGACCAGCGAATCAGTTTTTCTGAATTTTTTGATAATCCTCGTTTTTTCCGACTTCAAAATCGATATTTTTCATTTGAGTTTTCTAACTGTTGAGCGTGAGTGAAGCAATTGGAAAAGTTGAAAATTGGTTGTTGCAGCAGGATTCTTGAAAGGGCGAGTGATTTGTCATTTTTTTTGTCGATTGCGACTGCTCTTTCAACTCAACTCGCTTCGAGGAAATGATATTTCACGATTTTTCATTCGAGTTTCCTAATGAGCTGTGGAACGTGAGTTAAACACCTCGGAGAGTTGGAAATTCAACGTGACTCCGAGATAATTCGGGAGCTCAGGTTGCGCTGAACGATTTTTGCGTTTCGTCGTCCTCCCCGTGCTGGAACCCCGCACCCTTGTATACACGTAGACACAGTTTTACAGTTAACCACGGCTTAAGCTCGGATAAGTAGTTTTGGAACTACGTTTAATGTGCCATGGTTAACTCCCCGTGGCAATTAGCCGATGAAGCGGTGTTTTGAAGTCTCCGCTTCCGTGCAGTTTTCCGCCAGAAAAGTTTAGGGCCAGAGCAGGCTCGGTGGATCGTCTAGTTTCGCAGCTTAACTGCCACGCTTCGACTTCTCCTCGAGACACTACCGAGGCTGTTAATTTCGTCAATATTTACAGCAATTCCGCGGGGCTTTTGATATACCATTCGCGGAGCCGAAGACATTTTTTATTCTATCCATTTTTTTTTAAATAGTTTATTCTTCATGCCAGAGTCTGACAGCTCGTTAAACTCTACTGTCGCTATTGATTGTATATATGTACGGACTTTTCTTTTTTGCAAATGCTGAAAGTCAATCAATCTCGAAATCTCGTTTTTGAAGGTACGAAGCTGAGCAAAGAAAAATTTTCCCGGTAAATTGAGCGTTTGAAATGTCCTTCGGTATACGAGAATGAAATAAGGCAGTCTTAGAAGGAGATTTTTATTTTTCAAACAAGGATTTTCATGGGGCGAGATGACAAATCGCGTCGACCAAAGTGACGCCCGGTACGAGACCTTGCTCGGATTCTCACAGTTCTCGAATTTTTCTCACTTTCATCCCCTCCCTCTCGAATCTCTCTCTCTCTCTTTCTCTTACTTTTACTCTTTACAGTCCCGGCAGTTACTCACGTTTAGGACAAATTTGGCTCAATTAATTAACCAGCTCTGTGACGTTACGTTAATTTATGCTCATGGAATGATTCAGTGCACTTCTCGCTACCGTGTCGGGGACTTTCTCTTCTATACTTTCTCAACGAAAGAGAAGTCCTGTCCGACATTTTTTTTTCCGTGAATGTCAACCCTCCAGTGTTAGCGATAAAAAAGAGCCATGAATCTTACGCAATTCACAGTATCATATATTTTCTTTATTTTCCAGTGCTAAATTCTGAAAATAAACATAAAGCTCGAGCACAGCGGAAGAAAAAAAACGTGTCGACTTGGAGTATGAAAAAAAAAAAAAAAAAAAAAAAAAAAAAACACGTTTACGATCCACGCTGTTGTTTGTAAGAATTTGAATGAAATTTTTCCACACGATTTTACCTGCTGCTCGATATTTCACGAATTTTTATGAAACTAAAAGTTCAATCGACGTGGCTGCGGTGTAGTATTAAAAATATTCCACGTCTTCGATCGCAAAGTAATCGACGTATAAACGAAATATTAACACCGGAGTGTGTATTGTATGAGTTTGCCAACTCCTCCGGGCTGAACCAACCAATAATTCGCGATTGGAAATTCCTGAGAAACTTGCGGTTCTTGTTGAGCCTCGAGTTACTCGATGAAGAAAATGAGGAGAGCGAGGCCCAGATACGAGACAGGATGAGCGAAAAGAGCTAACAGCATTCGGGAATGAAAGGAGCTAACAAATCCACGCGCTCGAGGAGGCTGGATAATATAATGATTTTGCAGAGCAAGAGAGAGAACAGAGTTTTAGTTTCGAACTCCAACTTTAATAACGAAAGTAGAGAGAGAGAGAGAGAGAGAGAGCCAGGCGTACGAGAAAAAGTGAGGCTATAACTGGGTGCTAATACACATACGTGCCCAAGTAATAAGCCAACGATACACACTTTCTGTAGACTCAAGAGATAGCCTTTCCCTCGTTATGCTAAACTTTTTTTCTCCTCCTTTACAAAAGTCCCAAATCTACTTTCCCCATCAAATATTCCCGCAAATTCGTCGGGCTCTCCTTTCTTCTGTCTACTCAAAAAAGCCTGTTTCGATTGGAAAATGACCAATTACTTGAACGATCCTCTGAAATGATTTTCAACCTGCTCCCCATTCCGCAGCATCAACAATTCGAAACTATATCATAGGGCGATTATATCGATTTGTGTTTCGGTTATTTTTGGAGATATGGAAAGGGTCAGAAAGTCGAGCAAATCCTGCTGTTTTGTGGCCGGTCGTATCCGCATCAGGACAATGGCAATCCTCCTAGTTTCATTTCGAACTTAAAAAATGCGCTTTAACGTTTGCGGTTTATTTCACAAGCTACTCCCCCGGCTCTCCTCCCACAGATACGTTTAAAGTTTCCAAAGTATAGACCTCCGGCAGTCTTAGGCATACGCGAAGGATAATTTCTTAATCCGGGCGACTCGGAGCTTATATTACACGGACCTGATATACCTATATCAGTATGTATACGAAGGAGAAAAGCTTGCGCGAGTACTTGGAAGAGAAATTCAAACACTTTAAGTCTCTCGATAAATCTCCTCTCCGCGGGGAAATATTATATAAGCGTAATACCGCACGCAGCAAGGGGGATGAAGCGGTGGTGCGGCTCCAAAAGAAGGCAAGAAAATGGGAAGATCAAAGTTTCTGTATATAATATCTACTTACCACAGATTTAAACTTGGATCTGTGAGACATGTGCGGCCGTATAAATGGCCAACGTATTACGGGCTGGAGAAGGAAAAGTAAGGGAAACGAATTAACCTGTTCTCTTACGAGATTAAATACTTCTGCTAAAAATCATGATTTATAGTCAAAGCTTGCTGCGTTGTAGAGACAAAATATATATTCGAGCGATGAGAATCATTTTAAAGAAAAAAATTGAAAAAAAAAAAAAAAATATATAATTTAAAAAAGATGTTGAAAAATTTGTAAATCAAAATTCATTGACAGGGTTCTTCATATTGAAATCGTATTTTCAAGTATTTTTCGTAACGCATTGAGAATTTGTCTGCGATGCTCTGAGCCAACTTTGTGGAAGCTTGAAATATTTTGATGGTGTTAACTGGATATGCGGGGGAGTAAAATCCAGTGGGATAAAAACATTTAGACGAGAAACGCCTCTCGTTGAAGACGAGAGTTGATGCTTTTGGAATCTGATCTCGAAATCTCGAAAAAAATGGTTATTAATCCTCTCGGAGCGTATGTTGCTTCGACCCAAGACGCGCTACCTGGCCCCATGAAACTGCATCGTGCAGTAAGGTCGGGGTTACATAGTTCCATCAAGCATAAGATAAGGCTAGATTGCACCATAGATACTCCTAAACCAAGAGATAAACTGCTTTAAGCCATCGAAATATGAATACGAAGCTGGCGTTTCGTGTTGCGTTTGCGCTGTGTGAAAACGTGCTAACAATAAAAGTTAATACGCACTTGTTTTTCATGCTCCAAACGTTATAACCTTTCAAAGGGAAGCTAATATGATGTATTTAAGGCGTTCGGTGCTAGATTCAATAGTAAATTTTTCTGTTTTTATCTTCTAAGTACCTGATTCAACATTAAAAAATTCGTATTTTCTAAAAAAAAAAATACTGAAACGTCGCAATGGATTCGGAAACTAGAAAGTATTTTGGGATAAATTTGTGAAGGGAATAATTTTCCTTCCACGTGAAATAGGCCTCGGTCTTGGAGGGTTGATAATATTTTGCGTTTTTGAAATGGAGATTTTAATTGTGCATCGTTCCACCATCTGGGGAAACCTTTTTGAGAAAAAGTATTGCTTTCCATAAAAGTAGCTTGATCTTATTTGATCGCTGGTGTGTAAAATATTTATTCGAATTTCGTCATCTCCATCGATGTTAAGGAGGCCACAGTAAACAGAGAAAATGGCTAGTGCCACGTAACTGCATCTTTGGACCCTCGAATGATGCTGTTTTTCTATCTCCCACTCACGCGCTCCCTCTTTCTCTTCCTGCTCCTTTTTCTCGTCTCCCGAGCGCGTCGCTCTTGGCTTTTCATTCATTTCCTCGTTTCGTTGTACGTCTCGAAATTGCCCAAGTCTCGTTAAGGGTCTACCAGTTTACTTTTATGTACACGCCTTCACTGCGTTTCTATATTAAGTATATACAAACACAAATATACAAGGTATCTTGGTACTTTGGGCAATGCATGAGGCATTATATGGCAAATCGAACAACTTTTTTTCAATGAAAGTCTTTTTTCTTTCCGAAAAATTTGGAGCAACTTTGAAGTAGCGATCCATTTTCAAATACTGATTAAAAACAAAGTTGCAATTGCACAATGATTTTGCAAAATATTCGAACCTCACACAGGAAAAATCATTACTTTTCTATATTTTTAGCAAATTTGAAAAAATAAAACGCTTCTAAAGAAAAAGAATATGTCACTTCAACGCGCTGTAAATATAGAATTTCACAATTTTTTCGGCCTTTTATAGGTTCATATGGAAGGAAAATATATGAAAATGGAAGAAAAATTTGGAATTTTCGTTGCAGCCCATAATTACGATCTCCGTGTTGTACACAGCTGAGAAATTTCGACAATCAGACTTTGCGCATAAACCAGCATGTACAAATTAGTGTTCCTCACATTAAAACGATGTTTTTGTACTCTTGAAATATCCTCGAAACTATACCGAAAAGTTTACTGTGCTGAATTATTTGCGTCTATCCTAAAAACAGTTACGAAAACAATCGATTTTTTTGACTTTTTAAAGCAGGATCCCCTTCGATGCACTGAAATTTGTTTTTGCGACGTTTTTTTTGTAACGAGCTTCCTACACTGTGATTTGTTAACTGCTCGAAAATCCATTTTCGCACAGAAAAACCTTAGCCGGCAGTCAAATATTGTACGTGAATATAGTATATACAAGAATGCAAGTAAAGCAGAGCTCGTGCGAGACTCGCGGCAAGTATTAGTTTCTGAACGCTTTTGGGGGAGGCGGGCGAGTGCGCCTGACGCGTTACCTGCTCACCGTCGGTGAAACTTTTCGCCGTTTCGGGTAAAAAACAAGAGAGAAAATGGAGTGCGAGGAAGAGCCTCGTTTACGGTTTCCTCGACTTTAGCACACCGTCGAATTTCGCAGGAGTGAAACGTTCCAGGGAAAAGTGAGCGAGAGAGACCAATCAGAGATCGTGTTTAGCTCGGGGGATGCTGGAGCGAAGGGTTGAGGCCAAATTGAAGTGTGGTGTAGCTGCGCGTTACCAATATCTCAAACTTTCTGCCGCATCAAGAACGCCGGGATTCCAAGATAAAGGACAAGCATGGGACAAGACGCGGCGCAGTACGCTTCCCATTTAAAACTATTTTATTTTCATCCTATCATCTCCACTAAACCCCTCACGTACACTCGTTAGAATCCCCATGGAATTTTCACCCGTTACCATTAAGTTTAACATTTTTTTCCACGACCCGCAACTCTTCTGGACCGCTAAGAAAAACTTACGAAGACCGGATTCTCACGAGGATACTTCTCCAGTCTCTACACTCGTAATCTTCCGGAGGAAACTCTAGCTCCAACATTTCTCGATTGAAAGATACAATCCCAGCTCCAATTCGATGCTCGCATCTTCACCGCCCAACCACTCATCGCGCAGAGCCTCTTTTTTATTCGACTCACCGATTAGCCGCGTTTTAATAGCGCGTCATGCACTCACGTGCGTCAAGTCGCTTAATTACATGCTTCGTGCGGAGTTAACGACGTGTGAACTAGATTGACGTTGTAAAGCGAATGTTATCCGTGGGCAATGATATAATAATTTGACTACACTATAATACTTGTTATGGCTTCATGTATGAATGGCTCCAAGTGGCCAGATACAAGTGGTACCGCGCGCTCTGTTATTTACGTGAATAAATCGTAATATCCTCTCCGTATGACGTCCGGACTGGATAGGCGGATTCGAGGTTTGACGCGCTTCCCGCCTCGCGGTGTGCTCGTACACGCCGGTTACGTTACTCGTATCATCCGAAAGTGGTAACGCTCGGTGTTTGTCGGACCCTCCCTCGAATATCACAATAAATATGTGGACACGCGATCGCGGGCATCGGCTTGTCGATGAGCTGCCAGAATTTATTGAAATTTTAAATACATTTTTCAACGCCGTTCTTCATTTTGATTTGGTAATAAAATATGAAATACCGCTTTGAATGAATGGTCAAAAGAGTGAATGGTTGCGACACTGAGATGAAACGAAGGAAAAATCTCTTGAAGGAGTCACGAACGGGGGGAATAGCGGCAACAGTGTTTTACTCATTTTTGTGTCTTCAAACAATGTTTTTTCTAACTTTTTTTGTCATGGTGGTATTTTTCGAAAAGTTTTTAAATATGAATATTGAATAGGAAAATATGAAATGTAGCCTCGGGCGTACTCCGTTGGTAAAATATATAATCATGCTAGCATTTGGTTACGAGATTTTTTCTCACTTTCGTAAACTTTGAGTCTTAATCAAACATTATTCGAGCTGTTTGCTTACACGAGCGCAGGAAAGGATTGAATAAAATGTAATCTCGTAATGAAATTCGCTCCATTTTTGTTTTCCATTTTAAGGTATTTCTTGTTTTCATTATTTACATTTTAATTTTTTGGGTTTTTTGCTCCCAGGGTCTCGCGTTTATCACAGTATGGAAGCTCGGTTCGCTGGGAATATGAGTTGAGATCTTATCGTTTCTCGATCTGCTCACAGCTCTGTCAAGTTTTGGTTTTCTAGACGCCACCGGAGTCGGAAAAGCGCTGAGCCACGTTTATACAGTTGCTTTGAAGTTTTTTTTTCTCGGTTCAATTTACGTGAGCATACGCAGGATCGAATGAAGTTTGAAGAACCGGAAGATCGTTGATTAAACATTTGTTGCTGTATAATCAGCGGCGATGAGGGCAGGCCAAACACGAGGATCGCGATGATTTTCGTACATCCGATTCCGCAGGCGTTGCGCCCAAGGCTCCATTACCTTCGGCAGTCCTTCAGGCTATGAAATGTTCGTCTGAAAATTATAGTATTCGGTGTTTGTATTGCGAACGCGGGAGCGGATTTTCGGTTCATAAAATTCATCGTGTTTCGCTCGAATTTTTTAAAACCCTCGTTCAAAATGGAAAAAAAAACTTACGCGCCAATAAAATGTGACAGAAACCGATCAAAAGAATGCGCGAATGTGGTTTTTCCATTTTCCACTCCAATCGAATTTTAATGCCTTAATAAAACCAATAATTCCCGCCTTCCTGTCCACTGCACGGTGAGACTTTTATACGAATATTTCGGATGAATACATAGAAAAATTTTCTATATTTTGTAGCAGCGCTGTTGGATGTCAGCTTTCTATTACATTTCACCAAAGTCCGCATAGTAATTTTAACTTAACCGAAAGCAGTTCTCTCAAATTTTACTATGTACGACAGGCAAAATTTAGCTCTGTGACATTTCTACATCGAACGATCTATCGATATCCGAATGTCACTCGCGTCTGGTGAAATGTCAAAAAGTGGTGAATTGGACTGGACAAATTGGTGAAATATGTCGGAAATGTTTGTATTGTCGAGTCGCACCGTCCGAAAAGAAGTTAATTTTCTTTTCGACAAATATTTACTTGACAAAGTCCGCTTATGAACGAAGCGATTGCTTGATATTTTACTATGTGCGACTAATTAATTTTCACGTTTATACTCGCAGCGCCTCACATAATTGGTGGGCGCATGAATTTTGCTATGTTATTGAGCAAAATTCAGTGCGATAAAAAGGAAAATACGAAACTATGCAATTTATCGTATAACACAGAGAAATTACTGCTAAGTTATCTCCTAAATTTTCATCAAATCATTTCATTATTTACTATGTTTTTAATGAAAATTCGCTCGGTGTTTATTTTTGATATGGTACAGCTCGTTATTTACTACGAACTGTGGCAATGGTTGCCCAAACTTTTCCATTATTTGACACACTCTGCAGCGATTGTTATTATAACATCGATACGGTCAAACGTTACTATAAAAACATAGTAATTTTTGTTATAAAAGTCTCTCCGTGTGCCATTTTCACTGAGCTGTCAAAAGCCCTGAGCGCTCCCGTCGCATTTTCCTTCGGAAGTCGATCGGTCGATAAAGCCGGATTTCCCAGAAGGATTTTACTCGAGCGTCGTTATCGGGGCGCATACCCTTTGAAAAATTGATATTTAAATACCAAAACACAAGCTTTGGGGGCTACAATGCCGAAAAGATCACTCTCCGTTCGCTGTCCCAAACGACACGCAGCACGAGCTAACACAAACTCACACATTTGCAAATATCAACATTGACAAACGCTTAAACACCGGAATCATCGTATGTTTATGCATCTGCACAGGTGAAGCAGCCGGTACAAATTGAGAGTATATATTTTCCGTGGCGTACGTACTATCGTCGGGAGCAAACGATAAAACATTCGCCCAAAGTCCCCCGCACGCGGATGTAACGTTAATGCGCGCAATTAATCCATAAACAGGTGGAGACACGTCGAATTAAAGAGCGAACAGTGGTGACAGGGAAGCCCGGAAGGGAAAAAAACTTGGGCTTTTCACTAGCCAACATAATTTATGGCCGAGCGTGCGTTCAACTGTGTGCGAGTCTAAGCGATTGTTGGGTCCATGAGCGAGGGAGATCGAGCCAGCGAAAGGGACGGCGGTGAGAGAAAGAGAGCTGGATGAAAAAATAGGAAAGAGAGGGGGAGAAAGTGGACGAGGAAGATCAACCGTTGTTTAGTCTGGGTGCATTCATTTGTGGAGATCCGTTTGTGTGTGTGTGCGTGACAGTACGCCTCGTTTTTGTCGTTTCATACAGCCTCTAAAATAATTTACAACGAGCCCTGCGTGTGTGCAAGGTCCGTTTTTGTGATTACGTGCAGCTTCCCTTCTCTCTGCACTCGCGTGTATTGTTTTGTGCATGTTCTTCTATACGTATACAAGGTGGCCGAATTATTCGGGAACGAGAAATCTCACGTTGTTTATCCTCCGACTTCACAGCCCTCTTGGAATATTTTCTCGCTCGATAAATACGTGGAAAGTACGAGTTTTTTTATAGAACCTTGCTGCAGACGAAATGGAAGTTCAATGATCGAGATCGAGGGCGTGACATTTTTTATGAAACGGTGCAACACGAATTTTGAAAAATATCCCACGTTTTCGAGTACTTTTGTGCACATTGTTCAACGCCAAGGGCATTTTGAGAGGGAATGAAAGCTGAAACTTCATCAAGGCAATTCGACCTCCGAGACACTCCCACGGAGTCGTCGCGATCTCTGAGACACCCCGTATATCAATGCTTCCATGTGCTCGGCTGTGTGGGCCCACGCAGAAGTATTTGTCGAAAGAGGAAGCGAGAGCGAGTTGGCTGCCTACCGACTCACTTGCCTGGCGCTCTGTGCACGCGCTTGTTGATTTAGGGCTTTCGTGTTATTTCGGGTACCGCGAACAAACGAATGTTTTCCTGTTCATGTAGGTCGAATTCCCGATGTAATTTGCCCTCCTTTTCATACCGAGCTTTTCATCCTAACTACAAATCGAGATTATTCGTCGAATTTTTCACGGGCGTTTCGAACATTTTCGCCTTTGCCACAAACGTGGGGCTAACGGAGAATTTCAAGGGAGTGAGAGGGAGAGTCCCCATTTCATTTCCAGGAAAATTCAAGTCTTTCGATCTTCGAATTATTCGTTTGTGCTTTTTCAAATTTCTTCTCACGTCAAATCGTATTTTTTACAATTCTTTTAAAATCCGTCTCAGCTCTTGCAGTTTCCCAGTTGAAGTGATACCTTTTTTCTTTCACGTTCGAAACCCTTTTTTATTCTGCCAGACCACGTTTTTGCAGCGGTAGTTTGCTCCTTTTTCTCCCATTTATATTTACGCTCTCGTTAACCCACTGTGATTTCGTCAGTCAACGAATGTATACGTGTGTAGCTGGTGGGAGAGAGAGAGAGAGAGAAAGAGAGAGAGAGAGAGAGAGAGAGAGGTCACCACCACGTTCGGATAGTTTCAAATGGACTATTGGTAAATTTATTGCCAGCCTGTTCCTGCATGCCGACGCCTGGGACAAGCCAAACTTTTTCTTACGCGAAATCTTCTTTCGTTCTTCCAGTATATCCCTTTTAACTCTGCCAAAGTTCTTATAGACGTAGCACTACCAACAAAAGAGGAGAAAAAGTTGTAAGAAATTCGAGCTGGAAGTGTTTCCCCTCTGAATTTTCTCATTCATTTGTATGCTCGCGTCAAATCATTATGCGCTCCTGTATACAAAACTCGAGTTTGCACCGAGGAAAAAGAAACTCGACAAAAATAAATAAAAACAAAATTACTTTGGAATCTTGTTATGAAAATGATAAAAAGAAAGGTTCGACGCGTTTAACGTTTCTAGCGAGCTGAGCGCTCGCTCATCAGTTTCCAATCTTCATTCTAATGTTTGTACACCAGAACTCGTCATTTACTTTAGTGATTTTCTGTCCTATGAAAAGTTGGATTTTCCACGAAATGACTAGACGAAATCGGATATCGAATTCTCGTCGGTGACATGTTGTCCGGTGTACGAAAATGGAGATGGAATAAATTCGTCGAAAAATTGAATATAGGAAGACGGTGGTATAAAACTCTCCGCAGCCCAAATCGTAATTACGTCCTCTTTTTCGTTATTTCTAGTTGTCGATTTCTGTGAACAGCGAATGAAACCACGTGACTGTGTGTTCCTAGATCGATTCCCGTGGCTGCTTTGTGAGCATCCGGCGTTTATTCACGTGCAATCCAATCGCGAGCTGTCCCCGAATGTTTTTCAATTCATATTTTTTCCCTCCCGTTTTTTTGCTCAGCCCAATTATTCGAGCTTTCATACGTTCCATTGTCGGTAGCATTGACAATTTTTTTCTAACCTTTTGTCGTTTATTTGTGATACTGGCCCCGACTCCGCAAATGGGATATTGGAAATTGTTTTTGTCACATGAACCAACTCCGTTTGTATGGCTACTGGATGAACATCCATTTTTCTAAGACAAGGAAAAATTTCTTCAATTTCCCATTTCAAATGCGGAATGATTCAATTGAAAAACCAACAAAAAACGAACGAATATTTTTCCTTCTTTTCGTTGACAGAGCCAAAAAGTTGAGAATTCTTTGCGAACGATTAAATTTTCGACACCGTCAAATGTTTTCAAATAATGTAAAAAATAAAAACAGTAAAAACAGTAAAAAAACGTCATTTTGGCACGTTCTTAAAGAACTTTGAGCGAATGTTCGAGTCCCAGAAGGATGGTGAAACAAAAAGTAGTAAAACTATAATTAGGAGCGTTCTTCTATACGAGTAGGCAAATTGTGTCATAGAGCCGAGGACCGAGATCGCGGAGGTTTTCACCCCGCTCGTATTCACGGTTGTCTCCGTAGTCACATTGTAACACGTTCCAACTGTAAAACGCTTTCGGCTCGCTTGTCATATCGTGTTTCTAAATTTTTTCTTCCCAGATGCTTTGTTTTTTCGCCTGTTTTTGTGTCATTTCGTCTTTTTCGTTACTCTCTTTTTCTTTCCACGCAGATGTACACGAACCCACGCTGTTGCATTTCAGTTTCCAATTCTCGATTTCACCAATTTATTTTCGTTACGTTTAGTTTCTCCCTCGGGCGTGTTCCATTCGTTATCACAGAGAAAAAGAGAGGGGGCAGCCACACCGAACCGTCCCTGTTTTCATTCACGCTCGAATCCACCGTATACATTATCGTTTCCCACGGTTTAGTTAACTTCGCGGATATAAAATATTTTTCGTTTTTATTTATTATTTTTCTCATAACGCGAATACAGTTACAAAAAATTCAACGATCGAACCGATGGCCTGGAAACTACGCGACGAAATTCCCTTGGGCAAACTATTTGAGAATATAATTGAAAAAAAAATGGGTATATAGAATTGACGATTCTTATCTCTGCAAAACGACGCTGAAGTTTGCAACGTTCGAGTCCAACGAAACGAACGAAAAAAATATTTGTAATACAACAATTTTTCATTTCACGAAGCATCGGTGTAGGTTGGAAAACTACGAATTGCAAATTCGACAGGCAACGAAATTGAAAAATTACTGGAATTATTGGAGAGCTTCTTCAGATTATTTCGTTGGACTCCAACGTTGCAAACTTCAGCGTCATTCTGCAAAATTCAATTATTTCCAACGTAGCCTGCTACGATTATTGAAAGCGTGAAATTTTTAATGAAAAACTTTCGTCATAACGTAGAGAATTCGAAAAATGTTTTCATTCAAAGTGAAAATGAAATGTTGAAAAAATTCAGGCTCGATGTACGGTAATCGTCAATAACAACAGACATTCTTATCCTCTCCTAGAACACATTTAAAAATAGGTCACATTTTTTCACGTCCTTGTCGATCGACAATTTCCATCAAATTTTATCACCTTCTCGAATGCTAGCCGTTAAATTCCGAAGCTCCTCCAACTCCAATAACCTTTTTGGAATCTCGGCAATGCAATGTGCACGCTTCTTCAAGAGCTGCGAGAGAATCCATACGCAGGAGAGGATAAAAAGAGGGAAAGAGCGAGAAAGGGAAGGGGGAGTCTCGAAGTGCCGGGAAAAAAACAAGATGCCGCGAAGGCGACGGTTTTTTCCATTTTTTTCCGCATTTTTTCGTCAATCTCGTGCCTCCTAACGCTCTCTCATTCGAGCTCTCAACTTTTGCTCTTCCTTCTCAGCTTTTACACTCGCTCTTCTTCCCATATTCTTCGCTGCTTCAATTACTTACACATGCACGTGCGGCGAGTGTGGTGCACACGAGTAAGTAGTACGCGCGTATTTGCCGTTTCTTCCTCCCACCTGGTTATAAACGTTTCTTACTTTTTATTTCTCCTCTTTTGGCCCTTTTTCTCGAAAATATACTTTTTACTTTAATATGAGAGGAACAGCTTGGAAGCGGTTGGGAATATTTACGCCTTTTTTTTCCCGCCTCGTTGCGACTTGTTGTCCATACCAACTGGCGGCGAGCGTTCATCAACTCAATTAGCCCACTGAAAATAATAATGCGGATTGAATGATGCGAATGATTAAACGTGTCCAGAATATAGAAGGACGAAATCGCAGCTTGGATCGAACAGCAAATGAAATTTCATTGATTTTGGGCTGGAAGAATTGCCTTTTCGATTATACATTGGCGTCGCAATCGAGCACGATAAATTGAAAAAAGTTGCCTCTCAAACGCCATTCCGATGCGAAGTGTCAAACTCGCGTGATTCACAACCGGGAAACGTTTGTTCATCGCTGTCGGGAGTGTACAAGAGAATTGGCATGATTTTTTATTCTGACGGAAACGCGCGAGTGTTTCGCGAGGGACGTGCGCGCGGATGCGTTGAATCCTTTTTCCCTCTCTTCACGCTCTTATTCCCAAATAACGAATTCCCTTGGGGATTTAGTTCATCAAACGTAACGAGCGATTAGCCCAGCCTGTTTACCCTGTTTCGGATAAACAAATAAACGAACCGCTCGCGCCCTCGGGAATTCAAACACGTATGAATGCATTACCACGTTAAATCGTGGACGTTATTGCGCGGCCCGTACTCTTTAACGAGCCGGGAACAGCACACGGCGAAACGATCGCTTAAACGGTTCCACCGTTCGAGCGCGCACGTGGCAGTCACGTGCGTCCACATTTTGCCCTTTTTCCACGAAGACAAATGTATTAATCATGCCGATTGTTCTAGTTCCGGTGTTATTCATTGCCAAAAGTTCGAGTCGAAGGGCAGAACGCGAAAAAACCTGAAACCTTCTTCCCTCCTCTGTTGCGATGATTGATTTTTCGCCTCCAGCTTAGCCCCAAAAAGTGTCACACTTTTTATCACAATAAAAACATCGTTCGACTCTTCCCTCTCTGTGAGAAGGAAAAAGTGCAAACTCACGCAGACGTGCTTCGCTCGTCCTCTGTCTTGTTTTAAAGAACAGCCATTCTCGTTGGATACAAGAGAATGCGCGCGTTTCCGGTCTCGTTTCCACCTTCGTATCTCACTCCCTCTTGCTCACTTTCTCTCGAGGTTTCTCCCGACTTCCCCATCCTTCGTTATGCCCCTCACGACGCGCGTGCGGTTTCAATTAACGTACCGTTAATACTATTTTTGCGCACGTAACGCCCTCGCGGTACAGACTAGAATGCAATTATGGCTACTCGGGACGAAAAAACAAGGACTCGGAAGAGAACCTAATAATAGTATACTATGGCGTTACCTGATTATGGAGGCGAATGGGAGAGGTAATTTCATAAAAGGGCTGAATAACGAACAGAATAAAATGATGAAAAATATTGTCAAATAATATTATTTTTTTTGCTCGTACTTTTTTAAGCGAAGCATCGAAATCCGCTGGAACGAATCGTCGTTTTTCCTCGTAGCGATTCAGCCAATTTACACTTTTCTAAACATTCCAAATATTTATAAAACACGACAAACCGTTTGGATACCCATCGCATCGGTTCTCTCTCTCTCTCTCTCTCTCCCTCTCTTTGAGGCTCAAATACTTTTCGGTTGATCCAACGAACCAGAAATTGTCAGTGGGCCAATAAAGCGTGGCGCGTTACTCGCGTGTGGGGGCCTGTCGACAAGACGAAAGCTGACTCATCGCTCTCACAAATCATCGCACATCACTCGCCTCTGTATATCTCGTTGTGTCTATCCGCCGAACACACACGAATGAGCGCACACATGTCCACTCGTGTGCACGAATGTACACATATTTACATAAAATATCGTTCACAAGGCTTACGCGTACAGTTTAACCGCACTTTATGAGGAAGAGTGAGCTCGGTTCGGTTAAAATATATGATTCACCCTCTCAGCTCTTTGCCCATCCCTTCCTCTCTCTCTCTCTCTTTCTCTTTTACTCTCCTCTCCTTCCTCTCACCGCAACCGTAAACTTTGTCCCTCATTGTTTTCAAGAGGAAGTACAGTCGCAGTTTCTCCTCCCTTTTGACCCTTTTCTCCGTTCCTCTTACTCCCCGCCCGTCCTGCTTTCTCTCACGGTTTTTTCGCTCCTGAACCTCGCAGGAGGAATACAGGGAATCGGGGGGGCAGCGGGGAGTGGGTCGCGAATGTACGTGAATCTTTCTCCCATTCTTTCTCGCTCTCTCTCTCTCTTTCTCTTCTACGTTGAGGATTTAGCCGGGTGGTAGACCGCGAATCGTCGCGCGTATATCCAGCGAAACGTAAGATTAACGGCTAGTTTATTTTATAATCCTGCGCCCGCGCGCGCTCACGCTCTCGGAGCTTGACAGTCCTGGGGCAGCAAGTTGAGAGGGGTTGTTCGTAGTGAAAAAATAGCCGGGGGGAATCTCGCTCCACAGAAACGAGGCTCGCTGAGGAATGAGGAGCGTAAGGGGAAGGAGACGAGATAGAGAACGAAGTACTCACGGCGGGGGGGAGGAATTCGCGGCACGATGGATGATTCGGAGGGCGGTTTGTTTCGGTCTTGCACGAGGATATTCGCGTGTGCGCTTTTTCAACATTCTGCAAATTCACCGTCCGACCGAGCTGCCTTATAGGGTGTGTAGACTTTTTTCATCCAACTCCCGCTCGAAAGAAAAACTCCAACGCATGCGAGAATAAATATGCATGGGGGAGACTTTTGTCCAGGGGGTCAAATGGTTCGGGGGATTGGAATTTTCCTGGTTTTTTTTTTATTCTCCCGTTAACCCTTTCGCTGAATGCACTCGTCACGAGCGTGCGCTTTCCTCTCTCTTGAAGCCGATACACCGCACCCTCCCCGGGCAACAAGTCCTACGAGCGGAATCAACCGGACGGGGAATCGAGGATTTACGAGAAAAGAAGTGGCTCAGCTGAGCTTCAAATGAAAACTCGAGAAAGGGGGCTCCCGCGAATACGCCTCATTACTCGTTTACCGAAGCGGAATTCATTCCGGTTCGTGTTAACGTCGAAGCCCCTCCCGCGCCCTCCGAACTGCTTCCCCTTCGCGGGCAACAGAAATACGCGTGCCAACGCCCTCTACAATCTGAAGAACGCTTTTCAAACGTTCACTCAAGAGCTTTCAGCTCTAAGATTTTTTCAAAATTCTTCTCTTAACTTATTTCCTCACGCGCATATGTTTAATTCTGCAATTTCTTCATCCCCTGTTTTCTCCGAACTCTCCGGACTACGGCCAGGAGAACCTCCTTAATTCTATCCGAGACTGCAAACGCGCTCTGATATTTCGTGTGAATTCGCTTCGAGTATCGCCTTCCTGCCTGGCGGAAGGTCCGGCGGAATCCAATTTACATAAAATTGGATTCTCGAAATACTCGTCACACTCGAATTTCATTTTAATTTCATCAAATCAACTGATTGAACGATTTCGTTTTATTTTTAATCTCCATCTACGCGAGCGTCTCGTCCAGCAGGCAAACGACGCGTTTTCTTTTGTCCCAGAAAATCGAGCAACCATCGTTTTTCGTTATCGAATCTGAGTTCACAGCTCGCGTTCATTCTTTGCCTTTCAAAGTTGCTCATGTCCTATTATACCGAGTGATAGTTGGTTCGTGGGATGAATAAATGAAAAATTTTCACTCCGGGGTCGCGAGAGCACCCACGCATCTCTCCGTTTGTTGACGCTTTTCATGTGAAATGTAAATTTACATGTGTACCGAAACAAACACCATTACTGTGGAGTAGATCACATTTTCGTATCCACAGGCCAAACACGTATGAGTAAAAATAGAGGCGTTTGTATTCCACCAAGTTTGTAGAGGCTCGTTTGCTCCGCGTGCGAGAGAAAATATATTTTGCGTATGCAAATCCCTGATGCAGATGCCACTGCATCCGTGAAAAAGTGGCTCATTTATTTATAATTGAAGTTTTCATAAATATTTGTTTCTTTGTTATTTCTGTGGTTCTATAAACTCGAACTTGGTTACAGTTTTTCTCTGCTGCCTTTCAAACATTTTATCTCGTCGAAGGGCGCGCCTGACGGAATATTTCCGATCGAAAAAACTTTTCAATGAGACAATCAAGCGTTCGGAACTGTCGATATGAGAAGAACAGAAAAATGATGAAAAATCATACAGTAACTTGGTCCTGTGAAGCGATGAATTTCAGCCTGGTTTATTCATGCCAGTCTTCCAACCAATTTATTTCTCACTCCCTCACTCACTCTCTCTTTATTGCACTTTCAGCACCGTTTCAAATACCGGAAATACCGAGGGATCAGTCGCAGAACGTCGAGCCTCAATTCGGGGATAAGGATTTGCCGGTTTTCGAACAAACAGCTCCAAACGTCACGGCGTTTGTTGGACAAACGGTTTATTTGCCTTGCAGGGTGAGGAACTTGCGGGACAAAGTGGTAAGTTGGCTTTTCCTTAGTTTTATCGAAATTTCAAGAGGTGACATTGCAAAAAGAAGAACAAAAAGAAAAGAAAAAGGAAAAAAAAAAATGTTGTTGCGAAGTTTCGTGATGTCGAGGTAGTCGAGCATGAGCAGTTAAGTGATCAATTACTTTACCGCAAGAAGGTGGCGATGACAGGCAGCTATTAGTCCGGTATGCTTTAAGAATTTTAATATTTATAAACCGTTTATTTTCCCTTTCGCGATAAAACTTGCCGCAGCTATATACGTTACCATTTACACGGAGCTATTGCTGATGGGCACGTTGGCGTTCGGAGGGTATTAAAAGCCGGAGATCGAGCGAAGGCTTTGAAACGAGTATACAGCGCAGAAAAGTCCGAGGGTGCATCACGAGGGCGTTCGATCATTCGTGACACTTGACTCTAACTCGGGCGCAAACGTTCGTCTTTCTTTTCCAATAGCACGCGCACGAACAGTCAGCCCGATCTCGAGGACAGAACCGTGTTCCTCTTTCTGCAGGCTTGCTGGCATTCCTCTACAGGAGCATTCACAGTTACTCGAATTTTTAAACGACCCCGTAGGCTCTCGATTCGCTTCCCTCTTTTCCCATGCCCCGACGCTCTCAAACTGATGAAATATTTTTTTAAATAACAAAGTTATCAGGATAACTGGAGCTCGATTTTTGGAGTTTAGGCATTTCGACGATTCCCAAGTCGCAGGAACGCCCATCCACCCACACGGATCTTGATATTTGTCTGATCGCTCGGACATTTTTGTTGATTTCCAAATTCCGTATTCGACTACTGTTCGGTACGCTTGAGAAAGAATTTTTGTTGCTTATAAATCGACCTGTACGTCCACTAGTCACATGTGACTTCTATACTCGCAGTGAGACTATAAAACTACGGTATCATCAGTAGACTATGAGCTGGTGTCTGTAGAATACCCTATCGAAGAGCCCCCGTTGGTCCAACATTCGCCAGAAATTGACTCGTAACTTGGGAAGGGCCAGACGTTCGCCACTCTTTTAACTTGATGGATGGTTTTCGAGGACACTCGTGTCTGGGCATCCTTCGCTGCGGGATATCGAGATGGCACAGTTGATCGTTGGAAATGGCTGTTTTTATCACGAGCAGGTCAAGTTTGTAAATAGAGATCTCGCCAAAATTACACAATTTCCTATAGCGTGAGATATTTCTCGTGATTTTTTGTTCTATACTTTTCCATCCGCAATATTTCAGCCTCAGCATGCGCGAATCAATTTGCCTTATTCACAACAATCGTCTCCCCGCTGATGTTTGCTTATTAGCTTTACTTTCTCTCATTATTCGATGAGATTCCAGCCGGGACAAAGACATGACGCTGAAGTTTCCAACGTTGGAGTCCAACGGAATGGCCTAAAAAAACTCTCAAATAATTCCAGTAAATCTCCAATCTTGTTCCCTGCCGAATTTCCAATTCGTCATTTTTCAAGGCACATCAATAATTCGTGAAATAAAAAAATAATGAATTATAAATCTTTTTTTCGTTCATTTCGTTGAACTCCAACGTTGCAAACTTCAGCGTCGTACAAAGACTTCGGGTGTCAGAGGCGTCGTTTGTGCTGAACATGATTAATTTTCCAAGCGGGTTTCTCTCTTGACCTCTCGCGCAGTCCTGAGAAACCACGTGGTCAGTATAGCCCACTCCCCGCGAATGTGTGTTAACGCGAGCAGCCGGATTTCAAATGGATTTTGCACAAAGTGCCCGAGGAAAAGCTTCGAGGAAATACGAAGGCTGTGGAGACCGAACCAGAAAGGCTTCAAGAGCGAGACGAAGCTTTCGTTTTTAATCGAGTGGATTGAGGATTTCTGTCTTTTCATCCTTTGAACGAGAACAGTCTCAAGATTCGTATCCGCTCGGGGATTCAACGGCACTAGGTTTCACTGAATACTCAAATCCCTCATGTTTATATACACGCGTATACATTAATTAAGGATTCACTCGTTAAGGCAGAGTACACGGGGACCGATCGCAGACTTTCGCACTGGCATTGTACCTTTGTCTCAACTACACGAAAACATGCTTAATTCATTAAGAAGGTTTTCCCTACTTCAAAGAGGATTCGAGACATCGGTTATCTTCTTGGAGAACTTCCAAAATGTGGAAAAGATGGTGCGGCAATGGACTGGGTTCAAATTTCAAAAATCTTTTGTCACAAAAAAAAAAATGCGAAAATAAGAATTGAATTTGGAAGTCAACGATGAAAAGTTGAATTTCAATAATAAATTTCACAGAGACTCGAATGTGTTTGACGGCTTGATACTTACGTCCTTGAACGTTTCAACTTTCTTCGTTCTTTTCAAAGCTGAGCAAATAAGAGGCAATGGGAAGAAAGATGAGACGCGGCGTAAAGGTCCGAGGGGGTATAAATGTTTCGCTGAATGGAGGGACACAGCGTCACGTATAACCGATGAAAAACCAAGCACGTTTACTCGCTCGCTCCCCGCGGAAGGGAGTGTTTCTCGATGAAAAATAAACGGCGGGACGAAACAGGAAATAGGATTGAAAAATAAGAGAATGAGAGGAAAATAGAATGAGACAAAAACGAATCGAAGATGCAGGGAGGGAGAGAGAGAGAGGGAGAGAAAACGGTGACCCGATAGAAGGAGAGACGAGAGAAAATCGTGGATGAGCGCAGATTTCTTTTATCGTCGAATTGAACAGTTTTCGTTGAGAGATTTTTATAAAGAACGAAATAGTAGGTCTCGAGAGTCGTCGAACACAGAGGGATTCGTGCTCCTTTACCATGGTCATCCCATGGCCATTATGGTGAAGAAATGAGATCGTCTTTCCCCTTTGAAATGTAATATCCTATAGGAGGATGTTGCATCGGAGAGCTTGAGGAGATAAATGCGAAAACGAGTACAGCAGGGTAGAAATAGAGCAAGGATGAGGAGATGACGAAAAATAATAAAAAAATTTAAAAAATAAAAAAAAAAACAAAACTCGAGCATTGTTACTCTCCGTTTCATGGATTCTAAAACCGGTCATCGTGGTCTTTCGTTTCGACGGATGAACATTATGAAAAAAAAGGAGGAAAAAAATAACGAAAAGAAACGAAATACAGGAGACAGGGCAAAAATGACGAAACCTTAAAAAAAGCTATCTTTGTACTTGTTTGGCTTCAGGAAGGTAGCTCAATTGGACGAGCTATGAAGATACTTTGATGTACTCCAAAAATGTATTGCAGTTGATACTTTGAACGAGTTTATATTGAGAAATATAAATCCAAAGGGTTCTGTGAATCGGAGTTGATAAAAAGCTTTATTTTTCAATATTGTATCACCAAATGAGTGCTTTGTCAAACGAAATGAGGTTATAATCAAGTTATCGGGGCTCCTGCAGAGTTTCATCGTTAACTTTTACACCTTTAACAATAGAAATGTTCTTCATGAATCGCGGTGTAAAAACACAGTATTGATCGTTAAGTCGAATTTAGTGAAAAATGCTTTTTCAATATTTACAAAATTTTATAAACCCTTTCCCAAATGTAATCGAACCCGGTTGCACGACATTTGACACTGCCCATAAGTCATTATCACCGCGTTCTCGCCATTTGTGCTCGCTTGGCCGTAACAATTTTGCGACTAGTTTAACGAAGCAGCTCTCATCGGTGTGGAAGATAATTAATTCGAAATATCTCGTTCCCCCATGACGAACTCCATTGTATAAGAATAACAGCTCGGAATAATTTAATTACTTAATGGACTGATCAAAATGCGGTTTTCCAATTAATAATATGGATGAATGAACTCGAAATCTACATTTCGAATAAATAGCTCAATCATCTTTGGCGTTTCACAAAGGATATTCGATGTCACGATTTGCCCAAAGCTTCGTTTAAATAAAGTTTACTGTGTCAAATATAATTTCAAATAATTTCTGATCAACGATTCCGTTCAATGGGAAATGAGTTCGAGGGTCGCCTTTACGTTGGCATTTAGTCAATTCGATGAAAATTCTGTCATAATATGTACCAGATTACGAGCCATCCTCGTCGACGTGAAATATACGAAGGTCACAACACTTTATGAAATCGTTGGAAATTCAATTCCAGAGGATTAATAATGATGAGAGTGTAACGAGTCGGGGCATTACGTTCGACCTAAAACCCTTTTTTTTCTTCCTCCCCTTTTTTTTTTTAACCGAGCAGCCTGTAATTGCTTTCAAGAGACTTTATAATGAAGTCAAAATAAATAGCAGCAACCTTGCGGAGGAACGGAGGTTCAGGAGAGCACAAGCAGTCGTCGTATTGCAGGATTTTTCAGAGCTCACAGTCTCGCTCCCTCTATCCCTCTCATTTCCTCAGGTTTCGTCTCTTTTTATGGCACACCGGATGCCAGACCGATCATTGTTTTTCGCACAGCTGAGGATTTATGGCAGTGACGTATTCCATATTCTAATATTCGCGAAGCTTCTCGCTCTCATCATATCGTTGGCCAGAAAGAGACTCGTTCGCCTTCGAAGGGAAAAGATGGAAGAAAAAAGCGGGGGAGGATCGAGGGGCGAGGTACGCGGGGATGGATCTTAATTTACGATGGCGTCTGCAGCCACGTAGGAAGGGAACTTGGTAAAGCCCTTCTCATCCCTGTGTGCCCTCGCTGTCCCGTTTACGTTCTCCAGAAAGAAGAACTTTCTGTTCTTGGCCGTCCTCGTGTCCTCGTCCTTTCCATGAGACCTTATAAATTAACATAAATTAAAAGCTTGTAAAGAAAAAGAAGACGGAAGAGTGCACCGGACGTTCTTCGTGTCGAGGATCGCTCGGGGTTCCTTGCTCCTCCGCGCACCAACTCTCCAACGAGCAATGTGAGGAAAAAGTACCAAGAAATATGATTGAACTAAAAGTTGTTCATCTCATACGGAAATTATTCCTATATTTTACAAAGCAATTATAATTTTCGTTTTTTTCACCCATCGACGAGCTGACGAATGAACGTAATAAAGTCAAACATTGAATCCATTCGGAGACCGAATTGCTTTAGTTTCCCTCGAGCTTGTACTTCTCCCCACGCAAAAGTTCGACGACGCGCCTTTCGTGCTTGGATTCACCGCGAAAAGACTACACTGAGAAAAACAGTCGGTTGAAACACTTGAAAAATTGACAATTCAACTAAAATATTTAGTTCCATAAATTTTAGATAATTATTCAGACAGTGATTTGGATTTACAAAATTAAGGGTTACGTGACAATATTTGGGTTACTCTAACGTCATATTTTGTTGCCAGAACTTTCTTTCGAGGTAGACATTTGCACAGACAAAATCGATTTGGTTCGTCATCGCGATAAGATTTTGGTTATTTTCCACAAATAATGTTGGCTAAAGTAATAATAAATTTCAACGAAATTTAGATACCTCAACACTTGATATTCAAATCGCTATTTTCGAGTTCGTCGAACCAAAGATTTGCTTTGCCTCGTTCAGTTGTTCACAAACAAAAATTCAGTGATTAGCATAAATGAACTATTCAATGGTTGTTGCAACGATTTTTTTTCCCAATGTGTACGATTGAAAAGTAACGAAAGATCTGACAGGCTCGATCCGCACGGTATATTATTTGATCGCGTTAAAACCGGAGAGGCTACGATCACACGAATCGTTAAAGTTTCCTCGGAGCTTTTGTCGAAGCGCGCGTGTATAGCGAGCGGGTTGCATGAGAATTTCGTCGGCACGATAAATGTTATAAAGCACACGAGATGCGAGGGTCCCAAAAGCGTGGGACGTACGGAACACGCTGCTCGTAATAAGGAGCGAGCTATATGCGAGTAACACTCGCGATTTTGTCCGGAGATTCCAGGCAAGCGAATCGTGTTTGCGGTGCTGCGATGTTCGCAATGCTCGGTGCTCGCTCTACTGGCAAGGAGAAACCACGAATAATCTTTACGGGTCTCCGTGTAACGAGGGGTTGTCGGTTGTTCGCGTGACCGGGCCACTAAATTCACTCGCTGCACGTACCAAACGTACCATCTCCAGGTTCTCATGTACGTACACGATCATACGAACACAGACGTACGAGGCTGCTCGGCGAGGGTGTACAGTGGTGCCCTCTGTTGAGGCCGTACTGTCTTCCTTCCAACTACACGCATTGGGCTTGCTTTGAATTGGGGGAGGATTTTTATGTTCGAATCTTTCCAAAGTCCGCGCCCTAATACAGGGACAGTAAGGCAAAGAACAAATTTACGAAGAATTGGGAGGAAGCTAAGAAGTTGAAAGACCTGGAAGATCGCGGGTGCCAAAGTTGCTCAAACTTTTAGCAGCTTTCGCGTGCCCAAACGAATTCGGGGCTCTTTTTTATTGATACTGTTAGAATGTCACGAATAGTCCAGCGTCCAGCCTCCCTTCCGGCATCGAAGCCCAACGATCTGCCGGGCTCTGTTGCTCTTGTTTTTTAGCTTCCACCGGGATTAAGCCCGAACCCTTAATCCGGGGCTTTTCTCGAGATTCGATTCCTCGGAATCGTGAGCTTCGAGGAAATATTAGATTTTTTATTTTCAATGTGAATATGTCCGCAAGGGAACTGATTTGAAGGAAACAATAAAGTTCCGGGGGATCGAACGTGTATGAACTTTAGTCTGCGCGTCAGAGTTGCGGTTTTGCACTCTGAGATCACACGAAGCCCCCGCCGAGTTGCTTCGTGCAGGAATTCCCGTTCCTCCGTCGAACCAACGGACGCCGATTTCACTCTCGAATTGTATTAAACCAAGGGAGCTTTTTCAACGGGAAGATGCTAAACTTTGGGGCACCAGTGATAGCAAATGCAATCATGAAAACTTCTCACACGAGCCAAGATCGTACGATATACAGGAAGTGATTTGTGAGTATTGAACTTACGCGGTACACGTGCTGGTGGTGGCCCGTTGGCGAGAATCGAGACAAGGAAAACACGCCGGAGATTAAATCCGAAACGCGCGGGGCTTTGCCAAGGAAACAAGAGTATCGAATACCGAGCACTCTTGGCTAACCAAACTAGCCGTACGAAATGTACTTTGTAAAGGTGCAAACATCAAAGGGGACACAAGGATCTTACGAATAGTGTATAAACCCATCACCAAATCCCTTTTGATATCTCTTTTCTCTCTGCTCTCTCTCTCTCTCTTTCTGCCCCTCGCCTCTCTATCTTATCGGATTTTGGCCTTTGCAAAGTGTCTGTCAGTCCAAACGAAACACCACACGAATATCGGGCCTGCTAAGCCCAAAGGATTGTTCCTACAGGCACAAACGTTTCGCATTATCCTTCCATCGTTATCGTTTGCAGCCTCGAAGCGGTAAACTTCAATTTACAAACATCACAAAGCTCCAACCGTCAACTCCGAAGCGTCCATTTATATATCGGTTGTAACGTAAAATCCTCCGATCTGCACTGGCGGCTATTTCGACGATTGATTATTTGACAGCTGGAGCAAAAAATTCTGCCTCAAACCATTAAACCCTTACTGAAATTCGTCATTCCCTTTTTTTTCGGGTTGTCGATAAAATAGCTAAGTTGACCTCATACGAGTGGCTCGTTGCAACCATATTTTTATAGACTTAATAAAAATAATCGCGAAGCTAACGATAGACTTTGTTGCAGAAAATCGATAGGAAAATCCACAGCAAAGTTGCGTGCAAAAGTACTGTTTGCAAGTGCAATTTATGGGGGGAAAAAAAAAAAAAAAACTCGGTGCTGGATCCGAAGAAAGGTGAAGAGATGTTCCAAGTAGAATATTCCACGCGATACCGTTACGTCTATTGAAGTAGTATGCACATAACCCTCCCCCGATGGTTTGAAGTAAAGTGCATATTACGTATAGGATAGCGAATCGTATTCTGTTATTCCAAGTAGAACTCGCTGCATTTTCGTTCTTCTGCACTTTCAATGAGGTACATGAAAGTCCTTCGGTTGGGTGGATAGGGCGGAAGAACCGAGTGAAAAAAGGACTCAAGATGGAGAAAGTCTTTCGGTTTATCGCGCGTTCTCTCTCTCTCTCTCTCTCTTTCTCTTTCTCTCGATGCAACTCTCTGTGCAGCTGTTACGAGACCGATAATATTTATCCACAGTTATTTCAAGGCAGGAAAACGAGCTTGTCCTATATTTCTTTTATACAGTTATAGGGAGGAAAAAAAAACGAAGTGTATAGAAACCTCGAGACAAGCGTTCTTTTTATACTTATCTGTATATCTATTATACGTGAGCTTAGTCGTCGTCGTCGTCGTCGTCGTCGTCGTCTTCTTCGTCTCCAGGAAATTCACTTGAGACGGTTATCGGTACGTGAGGTCTTCGTGGAATCGAATTAGAGATAAAAAAAAATAAAAAAAAAAAAACAAAAACAAATAATAATAATAAAAAACGAAAGGAAAAAATACACACGAACTGGGGCGGTTCGTGGTGGGTCTGTACGTACGAGGAGCCAGCGCACTCTGCAAACCGACAAACTTGTTTTTTTCTCTTTTATTATTATTTTTATTTTTTTCATTTTTCTACCTTCCTTATAACCTTCAGGCAATTTTTATTATTTCTGTACTTCGACTTCAACTTATCTCGCGGGATTTATGTTGTTTTCGATGAAAATAAAAGCTTTTCCAGCACGACGTCTGACCCGGGGGCGGGTCATATTTGTATGAGGAATTGATGATGCACTCTCATAATTTTATCTAAAATCTGTCTGACGAAACGCAAGAGGTTTTCGCTAGATGGGGTGATGCTGTAATTGGTCGATGGAACATAATCGAGTAAACGTCATGAAAAAGACATTAAAACAGTCTCGTATTTCTTCGATAAAAGTCCAGCAGCCCGGCTAAGCATTGATTATGGTTTTTATTGTCATTATTTGTCAGAACACATTGCAATATTTCCGTCACGCTTGTACAGAGTATTCAAAGTAACGAGAGACGATGCATAACGAAAAATGGCGGGTTTGCATCAAGATAGCAAAGCGAGAGGGACGCACGCGCACACACAAAGCCCGGAGAGCCCATAATTTTTCAGCAACTTGTATGGCACGTATAAAGTGCAAAACTGGTACAGTGCCGAACTAAAACTGGCTCGTACTACTGCGGAACCCGCTCGCTCTCGATTCTCCGCTCGGCCAGGGAGGGAGAGAGCGGGGCCGAGCCTGGATCTGTCCGCGGCGAGAAAACGAGTCGTACGTTTTCGAGGTAGATACCGTTTTAATTACAACCGGCTCGTCCATAAGTCAATCCGTACACGTTACGCCCCGGGGACAAAAGTTTTGCGATTCAAGCCCTCCCCGGCCTTCTGCCCCTTAACACTTTTACCGCTGGAACCTCCATCTCTCTTTGCTCTGCATACACGTCCCACGATCCTCGTTCTCATTCGGGAGCTCCCCGCGTCAACCTGCGCCTCTCGCCTCTCCTCTTTCTTCTTCCCGCCGCGCTTCCTCTCGCCGTGTTCTCCTTCCAGATTTTTCGCGAAGCACTCGTTTTACCGAGCGAGAAAAATGTACTTCCACCTTCCCATTTTCACCGAAAGTTAACAGGAGAACGGTCAGATTAAAACGAGGAAGGAATGGAGTTGCGAGAAATCGAGGCGGAGAGTAGTTTTTGCTTAAAATTTTCAACGGTCGAAGATCCTCCGAAGCTAACGGCTGCTTCGCCACCAGCCCCCGCTCCTCATCTCCGCGTATTTTCATGATGGTGAGCTCGCAATCGTGCGGAAATTCGATCGTATAAAAATACTTTTAGATTTCCAATCAGATTTGGCGTCTTTCTGTTTTTGGTCGAGATCGCACACAGCCGAGACAAGACGCTCTGTAAATATTCGACGACGGCTCATCCCAGACTCCGGTACAGTCTCCGGCCCCGTCGTCTGCTGGCCCAAGGCTCACGCTCCCACTCCGAATAAAATGATTTCTGTTCGTGGGCTCAAAATCACCCATTTTTCAACCCAAAAATTGTACTTTCAGTCAATTGATAAATTCTCTCCCGAGATCGCTCCCAAAAGCAGCATGATCAATGGCGCAACCGTTTCGTTAAATGCCCTCCTCCTAACTCCTAGAAATCATGGCTCGGTATATTAAGTTTTCTATTACTACTTGGTATATAAAAAAAGGACATGATTTGCCAGCAATATTCGCATGTACCGGAAAGCCAGGAGGAAAGCCAGTAGCAGCGGCCATAATGGTGGTACATCAGAGAGAAAGCTCGTAGTGTTGACCCTCGCAAGGAAGTAGCGAGAGAGAGAGAGAGAGAGAGAGAGAGAGGAAGGGAGTGCACGTTCCCGGGTGTGCACGTTCCCGGGTGTGCCTCCGGGGGCAGCAACACCCTGCTGAGTTTATGGGGGAGCACACACGGACGATGAGTCGTCTCGGTCGTTGTCGTAGTCGTTCCGTGGCCTGCTCGTATTATCGCTTTGGTGCATTGTTACGGGGCCGAGCGATATATTTTTGCTTGGCAAGGATATGGCGAAGCTGCAATCGTTTCTCTCGCATTCTCCCTCTCCCTTCGCCGCCGCGTTTCTTTCTCGCTTCGCCTCTTTTGGTTATTCTCTTTCGCTTGGCCGGCGCCCCCCCCCCCCCCCCCCGTGCGAGGGGACCTTGCGAAAAGTGTTGACCAGAAAACGAGAAGAAAAAGAGGGACGAGAGGGGGAGGTGCTGGGAAAAAGTCCGGCGTGTTTCCATTGTCCCCGGAATGGAAAATGGTGGGGCTTGTCCGGGTCAGGGATTCGGTACTCTCCAAGGAGCACCACGAAAATAACGAAAAAAAAAAAATATATATATATATCCCCAAATTTATACGCGCGTTACAGACTGTCCCATGTTTATCACACGTAGTACTTTCATCCTAGCGATGTGCCCGATGGAAAGTACACACACGTGTACAGACAATTATAGAAAAAAAAGAAACCCAAGGTCTTTGTTCTTTCGTGCGGTGGAGGTAAAAGGACGAGTACATCGCCAATACTTGATCATGACGCAGAGCAAAGCGAGAGGATATACCGTCGAGCGACCAGGTGCCATATACATCCTCGACGAAGCTCCCGATTCCGCTAGCGAGTTACAAACGGTGACGCCGCGGTATTATTTCATTATTTATCGTTTCGAATTTTGTACCGTGTCGCGGCGGCGCGGTGTATGCGCTCGATCGGGAGGCGAGATCTTCCTTTGCCTCGCAAGCGCATATCCCATTCCGCGTACCATACTTCCTCTCGCTATATATAATAATATTGAAGCTCCGCGATGCTCGAGCGTATTCGCCGGATAGCCTATCCGCTGCGTGCTGGCGCGGAGGGATGACGAAATTGCACGTAGCCTCCCCGCGCACTAACCCTCCGAACACGTACCGCCCGCCGTTCGGGTTACGAAAACGAAGCCTTCGCCGAGAGGAAGGCGGGTGCGCGGGCGCGTGACGTTTTTCCGATTTCGTGGGATTAAGTTACCGGCGTGGTGCTGAATTAAAAGGCTAATAACGAGCAGCGATATTTATTGGACGGCTTCCCGGACGTTTCTACGGTATTCTCTCTCTTTCTCTCTCTCCTCTCGTATAACTCGCTGTGAACCACAGTTGAAACTCCATTGAGATTTCAAGCTCGAGAAGCAGCCTCGGGATCGTGTTTTGTAACCGATTCTTCGTTGCTCCGGTAAAACGCTTGACTGAAGTTTCCATTCACACTTGGCGCGGATGAGGGCCGCGTTGAATGGGTTTGTGACACCCCTCGCAGTGATGAGAGCTCGTTGTTTTCTGTCGGTTGGTCATGTGCGTCGGCGAGCAAAGTTCCAAATTGTCTCAATCAGAACTTCGAACTTCGGTACTATTGAACGAAACTTATCGCGGTTTTATTGAAAACTATGAAAGCTTTTCGAAGATTCTCCTTATCGAAGTTCCAACGTATAATGCCCTCCGCACCAGTCTCCCTCTGTCTCTTTTCGGTATATCGCACGCTTTCGTGTTTCTACCGACACGAGAAAGTAGCCCGGACCCCCTTCCGGGGTGTGTACACAACGAGAGAAGTACAGCGCGCCCATCTCAGTGGCATCATCAGAAATAGCAGCAGCAGCAGCAGCAGCAGTATCCGTAACGATCGTAGTGCCAAAGGGCATTGGAGGGAAAGGAGAAAAATAAAAAGAGAGAGCAAAAAGTACTCGAGTAGTAATAGTATACCGGCGTCGGCAGCGACGCCGCCGCTGCGAAATCTTCCGACCCTCCCCCGTCTGCTTCATTGTTTTCCCAAACAGGGTCCTTACGACTTTTATGAGGGAGATTTCTGGCTTAGCCGGCCGGATAACTTCGCAGTCGTATATATAAACCTCGCTCCCTCGTGCTCATCCCCCATCTCTATATACTCTGGTGCTCGCATGGTTGTAAAGAAAGACCAGGACGCTTCACTTTAACCAGCCGCTCTGTATGACTGCACGCTGGTTATGTATATATATGGCCTGAAACGTTGTCGCAACCGTAACTTTGTACGTGTACGCATCTATGTGTGTACAATGGCGATAGCCTCATGCCACAATCATCAACCACTTTCACCCATTCTCAACGGCTTTGCGAGATTTTCATCCGAACAAAGGTTTCGCGTTTCACTCTGACCCACCGAAAATATATGTATACAGTTATACGAATCGAGACCCCCGCAGCCGATGTCTATGTATGTACGTTTATAAAACTGCCGTCGTGTTATATGAACTTGGATTCGTCCTGCGATGAGAAAAGTCGTTAAAAGTCCACAAAAAATATATCCAAGTCGAAAAATATCGAGGTTTCCTCTTTTTTTCATTTCTCTCTCTCTCTCTCTCTCTCTCTCTCTCTCTCTCTCTCTCTCTCTCTCTCTCTCTCGTTCTTGTTGCCACTGTCCCTCTCTTTTCCCATCTCGATTTACCGGCAAATCTTTTTCTTTTTCAACGCCATAGAACCGGGAGTTTCATGAGACTGAACGGTATATAAGCTCGCCGGTGCGCCCCGTTTCCGCAACACATAACCTTTTTTTCTATAACTGTGTTGGTTACTTAGGTTTAATTTATTCATTGGGGAATCCGTGAGGTATTTTAAAGGTCCGAGCAGCCGACGACGGTATCGGCTTTTCGAATATTGCACACACTGCATATCCTATACAGTTACTAACCGGGACAGCAGTCCATATCCTCTCGAATGTTGCTGCTGTTGCAGCTGCGGGCTTATGCACGCGGCAACCACTTCGGGGCGAGAGGATTCGAGAGGGACAGATATACTGATAAATATAGGCTATATAAAGAGTGCACGGAACGAGGATCGAGCCGATGACGAGCTCCAGCAAAGAGGATCCGACTTACTTTGTCGGAGATCCGATCATGGACAGGATTCAAAGTGCTCCAATTTTATGGCGTTTTGACACAGTAATTATGAAAGTTGAAGTGAGGGATAAATCGTTGATGGAAATGGAAATAGTACAGCCTGAGAGGTTGATGATTCAATGGGAGAAAAATGTTTTCATGCAGGATATTACAACTATATGTAGGAATGGCCAACAAATTCGTTGGATTGTCGTTCCCCACACGGTCACTCCAGTCCACGACGCCTTATTCACTCTCGCCCTCAAGGGGCGGTCTTTGCTTTAGAAAGTCGAAAAAATCGATTGTTTTCGGGAATATTTTTAAGATTGACGAAAATTCTATAAAATTATAGCGCGTCGAAGTGATATTCTTCTTCTTTAGAAGCGCATTTTTCAAAATCGCTAAAAATATGAAATTTCGCAATTCTTTCGGGTTTCTATAGGTTCCTATGTAAAGAAAATATATGAAAATGGAAAAAAAAATTGGAATTTTCGTCTCAGACAATAATTACGATCGCCACATTGTACGCAGCTGAGAAATTTCGACAATCAGACTTTGCGCGTAAGCCAGCATGTACAGTATTTCTCGCATTGAAACAATGTTTTTGTACTCTTGAAAGATCCTCGAAACTAGACCGAAAAGTTTACTATGGTGAGTTATTTAAAACATTCCCGCGAAAACAATCGATTTTTTTGACTTTCCGAAGCAGGACCCCCCTAACTCAAAACCGTTTGAGACTCAAATATCTCGTATAACTGACCAGTTGTAGGAACAGTACCCTGCGAATAATAATGAAAGAAAGCCCGGGAGTAACGAAGCGGAAAAGTGGGGGCAAAATGGGCCACGAGTACGAGGGAAAATTTTCACCTCATAATCTTCTTGACAAGCAGCTTTTTCAGTCTCCTCTTATATATTCTCTCTCGGTATACACTGTAGCCGTACTACGTAGCATCAAAGTCACGGGGTACCCTCTCCAACTTACTTCTCGCCCTCCACGCTCCACGTCGTGGAGCCTCGCAGCGAAGGGCCCTCTTCAATAAATCACGCGCCCCGGAGAGTCGCTCCCATGTCGGGCAGCATTGAGGGCGCGAGATAGGGGTTGAGAGTCTGGCCTCCCCGCGTGTAAACAGGGCTGAGTTAATAAATCTAATTATTCCGAGCGTCTCAGGCGTCCGGACGAGCTTTCACAAAATAAAGCAAAAAAAGACGTAAGAAAATGAGAAATAAAAAACCAAGTGAGAATCTCGAGGAAATGCGAAGAGGATTTGAGGGCTGGGCGACGATCGGAGGGTGGGCAAGGGTGCGCAGACACGCGAGAAAAATAATTATAGACCGCTCTGAAAATGATTATCGATGCCAATCTTCAGGGAGGGAGCAAGAGAGAGGGAGAGAGAGAGTTGGGAAAGGAGATTTATCTATACGTACATATATTTGCTCCTTTTGCTTGACACGTATTTTCGCATCCAAGAGCATCCAGCCTCTTGCGTTCTTCAATCTCCATAAAAATCAAGTTTTCGATAACGTTTTTTTCGCGCCTGCCAAAGCTTCGAGGCTGGATAATTAATATTGATTCAAGTTGGCTTATTCGTTATCCTGTACCAAGCAATTATCTCAATTGCGGATAATTCTTCTATCCACTTATACTTTGCTCTTTTCATGTGCACACTTTCAACAATCGTTAGATTATAGCAAACATTCCTCCCCCTTTTTCTTCATTTTATTTTCTCTTTCTCTTTCCGGGTCGGTCCCTCCCAACGTTGGGATTTTTCCGGATGGAGAAAAATGTTTTATACGTATCGAGTAAACTTTACGTCCCTCATTTCGTTTGCTCTACGAGTTGATTATTCGCTTCGTGATGAGTTAGCTCGAATTTATACTCTCACGTTGATTCTGCAGTTAACCTTTTTCCAGGTTTAGGGATCGTTCACTTTTATTTTTCTTCGCTCGTGCTTCTGTTCTCTTCTGATTTTCACATTTTTTGCCGATTCCCGTGCTCCGCTATCCTCTCCTAGAATTTTCTTCGCGTTTTTGTTTCTCTCACGATCACGCCCTTTTCTTCGTTCAAAGTTCCTTTTCGTAGCTCATACCTCGTTGCTTTTCTTTTTCTTTTTTATTTTTTCTTTTTTTTTTTTTTGCGAACAAGCTCCACTTCGATCTTTCGCTTTACTCCTACTCCCTTCTCTCCATACAGGCTCACCAAACCCCCGCACTCTTCCCCGCTCTTCTTACCTTCAAGAACTCGCTGCTGTTCCACCAGGCGAACTTCTTGATTAGGGATTTGATAGTGTTTTTTACGAGATTTTCCTCCGGCGGTGAATTCAAGGTGGGCTCCGTTCTCGTTCGCCGCCGTCGTAGTCAAGCGAGGCGAGGTAATCGCGACGAACTATCTCTAAATTTAGTTCTTCATCCCTATGACTAGCAGGCGGCATGCTGCTACGTCGATCTCCGGCGGCCTCGCTCCGCGCACCCCTTGCTCCCTTTCCAACCTCACCACACCCTTTCCTCTCGTTCTCCACTTTCTTTACTCTCCTCTCAAATTCTACCGCCCTCACTCGATGCCTCTCTGACCCCCTGTGCTCCGATCTCACAAACTCTTGGTCCTTTTGGAGGCCTCCTGCGCGCGGCGGGCCAAACTCACGGATTAAAATTCAGGAAGTCGAGAATCTTCAGCACCAGGTTTTTCCTACCCTAGGCTAGCTACCATTTGTTATCGCATTGGACAAGCGCTGATAACCTGATGGATTTACCATGGCTAAATCCATGGAAAACTTGTTCCTCGATAAGAGACGAAAAACAACGAGTCCCTTTCCACTTCCGGACTATATAGAAACTTACTTACTATATAGAAACTTTTTCCTGATATATTGTATTTGAAAATATGTTTATTGCCTTAGAAACTCATAAGAATGGTTGGATATGGCGGTTTTCTAGGCATCGAAATCCTGTGGAACTACATTTTTGAAAGGTTATTAGTGAGTCTCGGAACATTAAACGTTGCTCTGACACGAAGAAGAAGAAGAAGAAGAAGAAAAGAAGGGGAGAGTTGATTCTCTCAAAGTCTATGGGGACTTGATCCGCTGGAAAGTTCCGTAGCCATTACTTCGAGCACAAAGACCAAAGATATTCTCTGTGTAAAGAAATAAATGAATCGTTTAAGGAGGAACATCAGCTTGAGAAAAATGGGTTAATGAAACTTTTGGAATGCTTTTTTGGATATACTTTCCATAGCCTCTCCAATTTTTAATTCATTTCATTCAGCCATTTTTTCGGTCCCATTTTCCTATGCTCAAAAACAAATGAACAATGGTGATAGGTTAGAAAAACTATTCCACGGTTTGAACGCTAAAAAAAATGTGTGTAATATTGGAGATCTTTTAATTCTGTCATTTTTTTATATTTCTCATAAATTCCACCCAAAACTGATGTATTTTGGGGGATTGAACACATATAAATAAAGCAAACAGGTTTTACACGACCTAGATAACTTAGATAAAAACAATCAAATTCGTATTTCCATAAGCGCACTTAACGCGAAGCTGATGCTCCTCCTTAAGGATGCTTAAAATAAGATAAGATTTGGCTCTAAAAAAATCCTCCAGAAGTGAAAGGATGGACAAAAAAATCCTTCGGTTCGTCAAGCTTCAAACATTGCTCGGTATTCTTTCTCCGATATTTTTCGATGGCATATGCTCGGAGCACCAAAACCGTAGAAAGTTACTTGGCATAATTGCGGTTTGGAGGACGTTGATATTTTATAATAGCAGTGACCACATTTCATCCCCGACTCTCCTCACAATTTTGCTTGCTCCTGTTCTTTCCTGCATTCCACTTCCTTTCTCGTTTCTTCTATCTTTCGTTATTTCATCGGTGAGCAACCAGCAGCGTTCCAACTATCCGAAAGCTTCTTCTTCCCTCTCCTCCCTTACCCCGTCGCCCTTCAACTGCAGAAACTTATTTCCCACGATGGGCCATGGCATGCTGACTAGCTGCTTCGATGGCTCGCTGATTCTCTTCACTTGCAACCTCCACACGCGCACACACACACACACACTAGACAGACACACTACTCACCCGATTTCCAAGGAGCCACAGTTACTTCTCGACTTTCTTTTTCCTCCACTGTCTCTCCTCCTTAATGTGGACTCCTCCAAATATTTCTCACACTCTATACATATATTTCACGGATCCTTCACTCCACTGTGTGTGTGTGTGTGTGTGTTGGTTTTATGACATTATTTTCCTCTCCCTGCCCTCACGAAACTTCTCAATTACTTCTATCAGAATGCAACTTTGTGGATTAACGTGTCTCGGGGCGAATAAAAGAACGAGAATAATCTTCAACTGACCCGTGACTTTCGTATTTGCCCACGATGATTCTTGAATGAAAACTCGAACCGCATTTTCGATCCCTCGTCACCTTGACTTTTCCTCTCACACTTTCATCCAGCTTTCATCGTTGTCTTGGATTTACATCGTTTCTCAAAACACGAATGATTATGTGTATGGAAAACTTAAATAAAAGTTCAATTGCAATGATAAAAATGGCGAAGATAAATAAATTCTTTTGTTTTAATATATTGATGTGAAAAATGTACGTAAATTTGAATGATTGTTTTGACGCATAATATCGATGAGAAAGTAAAGATTGAACACGGGGAATCGCGCGCGACGCCGCACGCCGTTGGAGTCCAATTGGACGAAAGTGAACAGGGCAGAAGCGGAGGAGATAGAAATAGGGGAGAAAATAGAGGAAGATAGAAAAGCCGGAACTGTTAGTAATGCGTTGGTCCTTCGTTGCCAAATCGCTTGGCTCCAAATCTTTGGGTTCTCGGTAGATAGTCTTCAGCAACGAAGAGCGCAATTGCATTGTGGTATATGGGCGTAGTAAAACAGTGGTATATGGGTGTAGGTTATGGACCGGATTATACCTACGTACGGTACAGAGATGAGAAGTTTCGAAGGACTCTTGAATCCGTGGCAGGGAGGAGCGAGACTTGCGATGAACTTTACAGTCGGGTTACCAGTCAATTTTCCTTTTTTACGCTCCTTTATTTACATTTTTTGTTATTCCTTGAGTTTATTTTTCGCCAATACTTGAGCACTACCCTCGCGAATGTTGCGATACTACGTTGGGATATCTCATTCGAGCGAGATATTTCGTATTCACTGCTATGGTCCCGTCGTTTTCGACCAGCCAAGCAAACCAGCGAGCAATCCATCGTTTCACTGGTGTGGCAAATCTCGAATTAGGATGAGTGCTTCCAGTCCCCCTTGTCTCTCCTCTTCTACTTTCCTCATCGCCGACGAGATCTCGACTCTTCTCGCCCACTAGTTTCTCAAATCCTGAGGTTGCTCTCGTCCCGGTGGTTTAAATTGTTTCGCGCCCTTTTGTATCGTGCAGTACATCGATTTCGAAATTGAGAGGACGCTAACGCCATTACACGCTGCGATGATTTATCGAATTTCTCGCAGTCCCCCCTCCCCCGGCTCGAGAATTCGGCTTTCACGGACATTTAGTTCCATTCATAACCCGATCGTCGGCATTACTATTCTCGCATATATTCGTTTATCTATATCGCCCAGGTTTTATGTATGTTCGTCGCTCCGCTGCTTCGTGTCCAGCTGAAAGACTTTTTTGGCCTCGGATTTCCTCCTCGCCCATTGTTCGGTCAACCTGTGCGAGCACCATCGTTCCAAAGAAATATTTCTTCCGCGCAATAGTTTCCTCTTCGTTCTCTGGCCACACGCCGTCGGACGAGATCCTTCTCGTGACAAGAACTTTACGACTTTCGACTTGCTAAAGGACTGCGAGCTTTATGCTTGTGACGAATGAAGCCATTTTGTACACCAATTTTTAAATTCGTTTACGAATAACGCCAATTTTGAAACAATATCTTTTAAAAGTGCCATTTTGCGACAGTGATAAATGAAAAAAGATTTCGCTCGCAGCTTGTGACTCGATGAACGGCGCAGTATAGAAGTGTACTGGAAACAAGTTACTTCTGTTTTATGAGAGTCGAATCGTGCTGGTGTTTACGCAGGGTGAATGGAAAGTGACACTTTTGGCGAGAAATTGTTTCACTAGGGAATAGCGTCTGGAAGACTTGCGCGCGACATTGGTAAACAAAACCGAAGGGATCGTTGCTCGAATCGTTGAAAGATTAAGTAGGAGAAAGAAATAAGGAATGAGAGAGAGAGAGAGATGCCGAGGGAGGAAAGTAGTAGGTGCAATCGTAAAATCTCCTGTTTCACGATTCTGTAAGACATGGCTTAACGTTTCAGCGCGGAATATGCGCACTTACGTTCCATCCCTGACAAAAGCAAGACGATCCGGATATTCTGGCTATAGCTGGGTTTTCTTCATGCTCTCGTTGCGCGCTACCAGAATAGGTGAAAGTTATCTCGTTACACTCCCCGAGATCCGATATTTATCGTTGGTACACACAGGCGAACAAGCCGAAGAAGAAGAAGCTTCGATGCGAAAATCGAGCGACTCTTACCGATGAGTGCTATTGGCTCGCTCGAGTTATAACCCCAGGACCCAACGATTTTCTCTTAAAATATTCTGTACTCCTGATATATCTGCGTTTCATCATGGATTTCCCGATATTCTTTTTCGCCGCGACGCCGGCACGGTTTCCCACAGTTTCAAGCCCTCCATCACGCTCGACACCCTCGTAAAATCTGCGGCTACCAACGCATACTCTTAAAATCTATTACTATTCCCTGGTTATATTCCGTTTTTACCGATTCTCCAAAAGTCATGCGCTTCCATCGAATTTCTCTTTGCCTCGCACAGATCTCCATTTTCAATCGATATTTCTCGATACGGTCTCGCTGCACTTGCTCATTTTTTATGACTAGGGACGGAGGTAAAAACAGGATGGAGTACGCAAAAAAGAGTCCTCGTAAAACTTTGTCACTCGAGGAAAAAAAACACAAACAACGTAAAAAAAAAGAAACAAGAAAAAAAAAAGAAACACTCGAAGGGCACTATCGGAGATTAAAATCTCGAAAAGATCTTTTTCGTCTTCAATTACATAGAGAACACGTGGGAGGAAAGTCTTTCATAACGTTTATCAAACGTTCAAGACCCAAGTTTCTCGTCATTAAGGAGCAGCTTCGAAATTTTTCTCTTTCTCGCCTTCGGCTCCGAAGAATTTGTAACACGTTTTTGAAATTCTTTTTCTAAAATTATTGCCTGCAACGGACCATGGTTTGAACAGCGGGTTCAACCGAACGCGAAGTAATTCAGGCAGATGTCAGGAATCTACGTCAAAAGTGGAAGAAAACGCCCGGAGGGCTTTGAAGGAGGACTTCTCGTTACGAGCTTTCGGTCATCGGCATGACAGTGCCAAGTCGAAAGAATTTGCTTGTCGCTTCGGTACTACGAAAGGGGAAAGAATAAAATTGCTCTTGGAACGTTGTTCGAGCTCTCAACTCGATATATCCGTGCTGACTTCTAGTTTCGTTCGCTGACACACGCGTATCTTCTATCCGAGCATCGTGACCCCGCAGCATCGACACTCGTCATCAATTTTCTCTGACTACTATCCTCCCACACTGTCCTTTTCTATTGCTTACCGTTCCCCTTCTCTTCTGGACCATTGTAAATTTGAAAACGCGTCTGCGGACGTGGTACTAGATGGCACTGCTACTTTCCCTCCACCGCAGCGGAGACAGCGAAACGTTGAAATTTGTGTGGAACGACGTCATGCGAATATATATCGAGCCACATTGGTAAATACGTTATGTACATGTGGACACACCGAAGTCTCGAGGCTACCGAGACTTCGGAAATAGATTCATTCCTCGATCCAAATTGCTTTTGTTCGCCCTTTCGCATGCCGTTGGACGAAATTTTGGAGAGCACTTTAGTTCATCGAAATTTCAGAAGTGTGAATTGAAGTCGATCGGTGTTGTTGAACTGCGAATCTCGACCTCCTAATTCTGCGCTTTCGGAGGTTTGGGAGGCTTCGGGATTCACGAAAATCATGGCGACTTTTTATTGCTCTGTGCGCGCTTTGTTGGACTCACTGAAATGAGTGGAACACGAAACTGCACATGAAATTTTCTGGGATTTTGATTTATCGTTTGCTCAAACGAAAACTGCGGCTGGCCTTAATCGGCAGGAGCTAGAAATGCGTTAAATACGATGTCTGTGAGCAGGCTCGACTCTCAAGCTCAAGTTTATGCAACAGCACGAGTGAGGAAGAGGAGGAGCGAAACGGTTTGGGGTCGAAGACATAATTCGATTGAAACGAAACGTACGCGGAAGCTCGCATCGTTGGAGAATCATGAGGGTTACTAGGCATGACGTTTTGGCTGTTGATTTTCGGGACCAATGACTTCTGACTGCTTCTGTTGATTCGTACGGTGAAGCTGAAGAAGAAAAGACATTTACCTGAGTGAATTCGAGTGTTCTTGAATTGAGTCTTATGCTGAGAAGCCTGAAGAGAGTCAAAGCCCCGCAAGTTGGATCTTTTGTCTGGAGCACGTGGCCCTTATTTTCCCATTTGCATCGAATCGATGTTGCATGCACAAATACACACGCAGACGTGCTGGAAGTTGGTACGTGTATGTATTTGGAAAGGAAGATTCGTGGTGGGAAAATAGAGTGAAAGAAGTAGAAGTAGCAACCCCACGAGTAGCAGCGCCATGTGGAACGAGAAATACCATAAAGTTCATCGGCTGTGGACGAGCGAATGAGCCGCGAGAAAATTCTGCTATCGAAACGAGCGTTGAGCGAAGAGAGGGTTGTGTTGTGCTGGCGTAGACGCTCTCTTCCCTCGAGGTTTTCTCCCAATCTTCGTTTCTACACACATACACAAAAGTCTTTTCACCATCGCTTTTCTTTCTTCTTTCTCACTCCGCCTCATTCCATTTGGAGAGGCAGTTTTCGTTCACCTTCTTCAACTCCTCCAACTCGTACTCTTTATCGCTTCGATCATTCTCCCTGTCGACTTGCACCATCACATCTCTGCGTTTCATTCTCCCAACCTTCTTCCCATATTTGATGTGTGCGTCTCCCTCCCTTTCTTTTATTCGTTCTTCCTGCGTCCTTGCTGTACAACAAAGTTGCAGACTTTTCCAGCAAAGTACATGGCTGCTACGACCATACTGTTTCTTTTGCGCCGTTTGGAAAGCCGAAAATTTGGCCATTTTCGGAGCACATCGAAAGGCAGAGAATGTGAGGCAGTGCAGCGCCGAAGCAGCAGCCCTCTCATTCCCTTACCAAAGCGATTTATAGCTTTATGGGGCCCTACATTAGCCGTTTCTGCGCGATAAGAGTCTCTGCTAGCTTTGGAAAAGGATAAAACAGGCGCAGGGAGCGATAAAGTAAGAGCGACGAGGATAACAGAAGGAGAAAAAGCGAGCGGAGAATGTGAAGAGTTTTTCGTAGACGGCAAGGTCACGCGAACTTCTTTCCCTTCTGAGCTATTCTGGGAATTTCTCAGCTGGATTCTTTGTTTGCTCTTTCTACGCCGAAATCGACAACCCGGCCGAAGGAGATCGGCCGGGCGTGCAATTTTAACGATCGGTAGAGGAACCCCTCGGCGCCTCTCTCTCTCTTTTCTTTACGCATTCTCTTTGCGCTAGGGGATATATTCGTTTAGGGTTATTTTCGTTTGGGGTTATTTTCGTATAGGGTTATTTTCATTTAGGGATATTTTCGTTTGGGTTTTTTTTTCGTCTGGGGATATTTTCACTTGGAGATATTTTCGTTCACGGATATTTTCGTTTCGGATTATTTTCGTTTTAGGATATTTTCGCTCGGGGACAAAATATCCCCTTAAAATATCCCCGTGCTAAAAATCCCCATACGAAAATATCCCCAAACGAAAATATCCCAGGGCGAAAATATTCTGTCTGGGGTTATTTCTGTTTGGGGATATTTTCATTCCTGGTTATTTTCGCTCCGGCATATTTTCGTTTCGGGATATTTTCGTCTGGGGTTTTTTCCGTTTGGGTATATTTTCGCTTGGGGATATTTTAGCTCGGGGATATTTCCGTTCCGGGTTTTTTTCGTCTTTGGTTGTTTACCTTTGGGGTTATTTTCGATCCAGGATATTTTCGTTTGGGAATATTTTTGCTCTTCAACTTCACTTCCCTCTTCTCTCTCTCTCTTTCTCCCACCACCCTTTTCCTCTCGTTTACTTTTGCATATATGAATGTCGTTATGGTAATTTTTAGACACCCTTCGCGGATTGGCCCTGCCTCGCGCGTCCATACGGCCAGCTCTTTTCCTTGTCTTTTCTCCTGGTGAGCAGCTCCACGAACGCAGCTCACCCACTCCAATTTCTTTTCGCATCCCTCCGCGAGTTTGCGACCGTGTTATATATCCTTCCGCTTTCTTCGAGGGAGTTGCCAGTAACGCTTTCACCCAATCCTCGTTTACGTTACCCCGCGTCGTGTCCTGAACAAACGGCCTTTTTTTTACAGCTTCTCGCGTTCTTTTTGTCCCTTTGGCTCGCAGACTCACGTTTGGCTACTTTATTATCTAGCCTTTCCAACCCCATTCTGATCCTTCGGGAGGAAGTTCGGAAAGCAAAATACTCAAGTTCCTCGGCTACTGCTCTGTCCCAGGGCTATCAGCATGTGCCTGCTGGATTTTTATCTCCTCGCAACATTATTGGACTTGCAAAAAACTGCGAAAGGTTTCGTTGATCCCTGACGAAGCACAGCAAACTGGAATAATCTGTTTGCGATTTTCACTCGTGTCAGTCTCATCATCTTCATGGGATCATGATGTCGGGATGAGAACGAAAATCAGATAGAATCGTGATTGCATTAGAGACCGGAAGCCGAGCCAGGATTAACAACGCGAAGAAACAAAAGTTCCATCTTGTTGCAACAGGGGCTTTCAGACGTTGTTCACCATGCCGATGTCGACCAAGAATGTCGCTCCTTCTCTCTGGATCTTGGTCAACTGGGATCTGCCGCAAGGAGTGCGGCCAGTGAAAAGTTCCGAAGGGATGGGAAAGGAGAAAATTCGATCAGTGCCGCTGGGTTGGGCCGAGGGGTTGAACAGACGAAGAATCTTGCGAGCGGAAACGGAGAGAGAAAAAGGGATAGAGGGAAAGTGAGAGTTACGGAATCGAGCGAATCGAGAGCGCTAGTCTCAGGGGTGAAGCATAAAAAGAGATAGAAGACCTGGCTCCTTAGAGAGCAGTCGATGAAAAGCAGTTGAGGATAGTGTACAGCGAACAAGGTTTTCGATGCTATAGCAATACAACCAACTGATTGTGAGTGAGAGTGAATGAGAGAAGACGGGCCAAGAGGAAAAGAGATTTTATAGAGACAATCGAGGGATGTTCATGACGACTCAACAGACTATCATGGATTTCATTTCACGTATCGTCCGGACCACGTATCTCGATGTAACGCGGCCTCGTCTCCAAGGCCAGAATGAAATGAAGATAGAGAGAAAAATAAAAAAATAATCCTCGTTCCATGGTTTCATTCCAAATATAATAATCTTTATACGGATTTCCGACGCGAACCGCACGGAAAAAAGAAAAGAGCTTGTGAAGGTTATGACGAAAAATATAATAATCATAACAATAATATAGAAATAAGGAAAAGAAAAAAAAAAATAACGGAAAAGGACTAAAACGGGATCAGAAAGTCGAGAAAAAGGTATTGCTCTCTGAAAGTGAAATGAATTTTGTGAAGAAAAACTCGTTTTTCCTTCTGTTGAGCGGAATTTCCGGCTTGTGGAGAAATTCAATCGTGAAACCGCCGGACATTTTTACAGTGCAGTATTTAACTTAAACCTCGTATCTCATTTTTTTCAAGGTTTTTTCCCGCTCTTTTTTTTATTGAAATCTTGACGTCAGTCGTGATTGCTCGGATCTCGAGACTGCTTCAGGCGCTTAGGTACTTCCCCCTCCCCTCCTTCCATCACGAGCTGGAACAGAGAGGGTGCTTTAGAAATTAAACTCAAGTGTCTCAACCGACCAGGTATATATTTCCACGATAATTCCTTCGGATGTGCATGAGCCATCCAACGAAACGTGATTATCGTCTCGGTGAGCTGCAATGAATTCCTCGTTATGGAATATATGTCGAGTCGGTCGCGGCTCCATAACATTTATATAATTTGAGATGAGTGAGATAGAATTAGTGAGAAACATATATGAGGGAATGTGAAGTACCTCGATAATATACATGAACTGAAATTACCGAATTAACGTCAAGAGGAAATCCACCTCCGTACCCCTCGCTTATTCTTGAATTTCCATGATCAGGATTGATCCAGGAACAAAGCTGATTTCCATCAGTTCTCGCAACTTTTAGGAGCCGATATCTTTGGTCACAGTAAAATCACGTAAATACTTTGCTTCCTCAGAAGTCTCATTCACATGGTACAATGTGGTTTATACAGTAATGAGGCTCCTGGTCCGATGATAACATGGGGAGTGAACGATGCTCGCTCTTTCACTGCGGAATGACAGACGAGGCCATTTCGTGTAAACGTCGACTCGCATCTATGGCCAGAAGGAAAAGATGACAAAGCGGCAGTGGAAGCTAGAAAAGGGAAAGGGAGCCTGACTAAGGGCGATGTGCCTACATAAGTCGAAAGGTGCAAGGACCTCGTAGTTGTTAAGAGGTCCCAAAGTGAAACTTGGAAAATGACAAGGAAATGCTTGGTGAAAGGAAATGGGAACTGAGTGGCTCGAAAGTGGCCTCATCAGTATGCAAAATGTAGTCGTCTCGTGTTCTGGGTACACGCGTCTCTTACTGGTGGTGTTGCTCGACTGGCCTCTCTTGTGTTCGCCATTTGCCCTAGCTCTTGTCCTCACTCCGCAAATCTATGTATAGCTTTTCTTCGTTGCCTGCTGCTACTGGCCTTTCTTTCTCTCTTGCTTCTCGTTCCTCATATCAGCTCGTGCCATTTACCAGGTCAGTCTCATACCCAGCAGACCTCCGCACTTCTTCCGCTTGAACTCTTTGTCCCCTTTTTCTTCAGCCTTCTTAACTCCCTGGTCACATTCCGGATGCGGAATGAATGACGTTCACTGGGACAACTTTTAGCCTAAATACCTATTCGCGCTATTTTGCATCCTTCTTTATCGCGCTACTAGCCTCCCATTTCCATCGCCGTGTACCTTAAGACCATTAACTTTGTCCTTTCTACTGACATTTTCATGTCACAGCTAATGGAGAACTAGGCTTTGTTGTCTACAGTCTCCCTTAAGGTGTTCCTCTACTGTTAAATGGCTTTGCCATTCACTCCACTCCGACAGACTCGGAAAGCCTTTGTTTTGTTTCTGTGTTATAACTTTTCCATTTTTTTTTTTCGTTCAAATCGAGTGTCAAATATTCGTTTCGGCATAAAAGCAAATTATTGTAATTTCACGTGAGGCGGAGCGAAAGAGAAGTTTTCGCCTCTATTTCTGCCTCCGTATAGTTCAAGTTCTTCTTCATTTTCTATATCTGTACAGAAGTTCATTTGCTTTAGTCGAGGAGAGATGCCTTCTCACACTGTGCATATACACGAGTACCAACCTCTCATCGACAAACTTCTGGATGTTCTCATCCCTCTGTTAATGCCTCTGTGAAAGACTCTCAATGACGCTTTGTCCTATATGAAAAGCGCAAAGCATCTCCCGCGTCTTCATTTCTCACTCTACGTCGCTGTTCAGATCCTCGTGTTGACGGTTTCTCCGAGGAATTCTCGTTTTCAACTTCGAGGAAGCGCAGCTTCTTGAAATTCGAGAAGAGAAAAAAGGTGTTTTATGAGAATTCTCATGTTTCCAACAAATTGAGACGCGTGAAAAGATCGTTAAATGAACTTGTGCCACGTTTTAATGTAATGGAGTCTCCGGACGTGTTGGAACGCGCATTATTGATGCAACATTCAAATCATAACCCAAAATCTAATAAAGATTCGAAATGAGATTTGCATTTGAATAAAAAAATCGATGAATAAATTACAAAACCTTTCGATACTTCAGTAACCATTTTAGCAGTATTTCAAATCACGAAACGTCACGTGTAAAAATACTGAAAAGTGATTACCACGTGGCAGATACAAGATCGTCATGGTCGACAGCGTTTTGATTTAAGCTTGAAAACAAATGACCAGAATAAAAAAATGTCGAAGGCAGCATCGGAGCTCAAGTGCCGCATCCAATATCGAGATTTTCCTCGTGCAACGCGTGGATACTTGTGGTAGATGGCGGTAGGACTACTACACACTGTTAGCAAAGCTTTTCCTTCGTACAACTTTCTGCTGCTCTCCCTCCTCTCTTTGCCTCATCAGATGAGACACGTGAATGAATCCATACTGCGCTGCTTTGATGCATTCATGCGTGCTACCGCGTACCAGAGGTACCATTAGCATCGCTCCGTCTATGGCTTTTCCCAGGGTTGAAGTAAATGCTTTCAGAGATTACGTTCACCCGAACGACTATAGTACAGAATATCCTGCTGTGATGCCGTATTGCTTGGGAATATCTACGTGAAAATTCATGCTCGCGTCTGCACATAACCACCATTCACAAATTGTGCTCTTTTTCCTGGCATCAAATGCGAGCTGGGGAGAGCATGAAGGACGGAGGGATGAAACGGTCTGGCTAGCCATAAGATAATGCATTCTGAACATGTATGAGATTAGAGTGTCGAGAGGGTTTATGCCGGAGTGCTGGACAGAAGAAGCGTCTTGGCCTAAACTCTGGACCGGTCAACAGCCCGAATAACTGGAGCCACGAAGAAGCTTGCAGTGTTTTATAATTCGAGGGATTCTGATTGATCTTGAATTGAATCGAGGGCGCTGAAAGCACCTGCATTAGGCTGATTCATCCCTTTTTTTCATTATCTGTGCGACCGGAAGGAAAGTCAAGGGTGTAAAAAGGATTTTTCAATCCTTCCCGTAGCCAGCTCTTTGTTCGTTTTTTTCTGTCGTGTCTCACTTTCCCCATCCATGGCTTTGGGTTCTTGTCCTTTATATCCAGCTCTTCGTCTCAGCAGAGAAAGTCGGTAGGGATTTCGAAGAGTACGCCCCGGGTAAAGAAGGAACGGCCTTATGGTCATGGTGAGAGTCAGCATAGAGGTCCTCGCAGTGGACTTTATTCTTTCCTTCATGGAAAATTCTTTTACCTTGGTCGCATATAAGTGTGGCAAAGCTTAGGAGAAGGGATACGAAGAGAGAGACTCGATAGGCGAGAGGCCAAGAGATCGTGTGGGTAGCCAGGATGAGGTTGGCTCTCGTATAACGTATACGAGGAGGAAAACGACGAAAGTACTGAAGAAGCGCTTGCATTTCTATATCCCTCGTGCTTCCATCGTCATTCTCTTCTCCTTCTGGTTGTCTTCGTGCAGACGTAGCAGATGAAAGTGGTTATGCCGCGTCGTTCTATTGCCATCTTTTGTCTCCCGCTCCTTCGCCCTCTCTCTTTTCTCTCTATTTCACAGCGACTTCTGTCCCGACTCGACCACTGCCTTCTTTTTGTTCTCTTTTCTTGTACAATACTTTGAGAGGCCACAGGACCAAACGCCAGCAGGACGCTTGATCCAAAAACCAAGCCGGTGGAGAAGGGAGGCCGAAGAGACAGCAGAGATGCACGACACACATTCAGCCACACTTTTCCTCGGCGCATTTCTTCCACGCGGCTTACTGTCGCTCACACCTATGTACCCTCGTACATTTATTCTTTATATATTTTCGGTAGACTCCACGGAAAACGTTTTCAGAGCGAGATAAATGGAAAGACGACTTAGGAGTAAGAGAAATAAAATGAGCTCTCCACGAATATCGCGGCAAAAGCGTGAATCCTAGCGAATAGAAACTCTCTCTCTCTCTCTCTCTCTCTCTCTCTCTCTCTCTCGCTGCCTCTCTTCCCACCAAACCTGCTCAATTGTATACACAATGACACCCCCATCTCATCCCCTACACTCCTTTCGCTTTTCCCTCCACTTTTCTTTATTTCTTTTCCTTCTTTATACAACAGCACTACCTTTTACCATCATCGCTCGCGTTCCATCGCATCGTAGCCTCCCAAAGGCTTTTCCCTCCTTTTCCGCGACCTCAAAGCCAACCGGTAGTTCTATTTCGGACCTTCCAACGTGCCGCACTGGCGTCGGACCAAATGCCATGCTGTGTTCACGGCCCCATGTGTGCGCGCGGTTTCATTATGTATGTATACTTAAATCCACCGAATATATACGTATATACGTACATGTGCGTGAGCTTTCTCGTTGTACGCTGTGCCCCGTTCTATCGTGCAGAAAAGCACGGGCTATACAGCATCTCCAGTCCATAGCAGAATCCTCCGCGTGCCACCAACGTCCACTCTTTTTACTCACTTTTTTCCTCATCTCTTTTTTCCTCTGACCTTCCTCATGTATGTAATAGTCCTGTGTATGCTACGTTTTCTTGCACCTTATTCAGTCACATCGTGTCTATAGAAGAACTACTCATTTTCATTTTCATTTGAAATAAAATAATTTTCAAGTCTCATTGAGTCACTTCTTTGTGCGCATTTTCATGTAATGATTCATTCATTTTTATTGTTCTGCGATTTACTACAATTTGGAATACTTCTCTACTTGCGAGGTCGATAATATTGCCATGGAATAGTACATGAAATTCGTACCCATCGGTTTTCAGTATTTTTGGATTCTTTTTTCTCGAAAAGGAATGTGGCGATATCGAAAAAGCTGTTCGATTTTCGACTACGTTTTCTTTTTCGATTTTAGTAATAGACTCAGAGCCTCGAATTTTCGAAACCACGTGCTGACTTGTCCCCTTTAAGGAGTGCATTTGCTCCTTGAGCTCTTTGGCCTTTTTCCCACTTGCTTTGCTCTTTATTCCTCGTGGCTACTTCGTTTGTCTTCTTCCCCTTTAACTCGTGGACGCGTCCTGCCTCGAAAAGGATAAAGATTATCACCGGTCGTTACAGGTCGTGCCAGGTCCATAGCTTTTCCTCGCTCATATCTTCGGATCAGATATTCTAGTGGACGCATCTTTCATTTCACGGCGAGGGGAGCATACTCGCTTCCTCGATTTCCGCCAATGGACCTAGCTCCGCTGTAACGGTCTCGATTACATTATCGCAGATAAATCAGGAGGGCATGTCTTGAGAACAAATTTCCGACTTATCTAAACGAGGGTGTAGAATTTTGTATTTTCTACGATTTTATTATTCGAACACGTTGAATAAGTGCGATTTTTTCGCACGTCGTTGGCTCGAGGATTACCAATCGCTGTGGTTACTGATTTTTCCATTCATTTTCATCGGTAATTAGAGAAGGAACGACTCGAACAACACACTCCAACGTACGATACTGTTTTAATCTCCTATTTCCCAATTCAACTGCGCAAACAATCCCATCGATCGGTGGCTCGCACGCATGTGATCAACGAATTCATGGAAACGACACTTTGACAAATAAATGGATATCTAATATCCGACGCGCGCGGTTCATTTAGTAGGAAAACAAAAAATATACGAAATTCCGATAAGCTTCACTCGTGTTTCCGACCCACGTAGCCTGCATATCGTCGTGACCAGCTTCCTCCGCGAGTCACTACGAACGCCAGCGCATAAATTACTGTCAACTACTTTTTTTCATATTGCCCCAATAACGGAGCATCGCTACTCCTCTTTCATAGAAGCGTTCGCCTGACAGTGGAATCCATAATCAACGTCGCATAACCAGAGGACCTAATTTATTTATATTTCCGGATAAACAAAAGAGCGAGGTTATTTATAGATAATCCTTGAATACTATGCCAGTTTCTTTGCACAATCGAAATCTATTTTCAAGTAGCTCATGTACGAACTTGAAATTTACACAGAGTTTCAATGGATTGTCGACTGGCATGCGTATCAAATTTTAAAGGGTTCGTTTTATTGGTTATTGGGATAAACGTGTTTAAATTTAGGAAGAAAAATACACATGGTTATAGGGACTATGGGTAAAAAATCGTTTATCATTCCATTTAACGAATGAACGAATGAAAAAGTACACAATAACAGTGAAGTATATAATGAAGGTTTGGGAACAAAATTCGAGACGATTGTCTTATTAGTAATAAAGATACATTACGGTCTTTTCATTGCCACTTTTTTCGTGGTCCATTTTCCTTGGCCCTCTTTAAAGCGATTTTTCACATAAAAAAACTATAGTATTTTAGCCAGGGACGAATAAAATTTCGGGTTCAGTCAGTGATGGATCACCGTTTAATCAATGGCTTGTGATTTAATTCGCCAAAAAAATAGTTGGAAAAATTTATTTACAATTTCGAATTAATCACTGACATCATTTTAGAGTGATAATATCTTGAATTGGGAAGCAAAAGTCGACCGAATTTAGACACCCATAAAATACTATCCTACGGTCATGACAATTCATCGTCAGAAAATCTCACTAATTTGAAGAAAAAGATAAACAATCACAGAATTCTTTTCAAGGGTCTCCCTCTGACTGTGGGTAAGCAAACCTTTCACACTTTGATTTAAGATTCTCTTACAATCGAGTCAATTTCTTTATTCACGAGAAATGAAATAAATCTAAGGATCTACGACTCCTATCTTGCTCTTCTTCTTCGTCGATTAAAGACACTAGGAGTAGAGCTCGAAGAGCCCGGAAATTCTGTTGCCCTGGGTTGGGTTGCTGCTTCGGGGCTCATAAACTTCGTAGCCAGCAATTTATCATATCGGATAGACGCGACCAGGCCCGGAAGCCCCGGGCGTTTCAACAAAATAAATGAGAAAGTGAGCAGGGAAGATAGTGCTGGATACGCTTGAGCGAGTTGGAATAAGCGAATGCCCAGGCATAATATACATTCGTTTCGTTTTATCGCAGGTGTCCTGGATGCGGAGCAGGGATCTTCACATATTGACATCGAGCGAGTTCGCCTTCAGCTCCGATTCCCGATTCGCACCTGAGCATATGCCTGGCAGTGATGCTTGGACCCTTCGTCTCGATTCAGCCAAAAAAACTGATTCGGGAAGATACGAATGCCAAGTCAATACTGAGCCCAAAATGATGTACGCTGTTCAACTCGCTGTTCGAGGTTAGTGTCACGGGAGCTATTGCTGTAACGTTACCTCAACGTCTCCATGTTAAGTGTATTGAGTAAAAAAAGTATTTCCAAGTCGGTGTCCTCCAATGGGTTGCTTTTAATTTTTGTGGCTTATCGATTGGCTTCGAAGGTCAAACACTTTCGTCTCCTGCTACTAACGCTCCTGATCTTTATTCCTGCCACTTTTTTTTTGTCTCTTCTGAAATCCTGTCAGTCTTATCAAGACCATCCAGACTCGGATTTGGATCCTGGACACGGATTTGAGCCATCATACCACGTCCATTTAGATTTGAAGCTCTACTCGTACATTTTCACTATTCTCATTCCTTTTTATCAACCTTTAAAAATTTCGATAACCCTTCGAGTAAGTCTCGCTCTGGCTGGTTTCAGATCCCGACAAGCCGGAGGGCTACGACGAGCCGCACTCTCAGCAGACGAGGATAAGTGAGTTACCACCCTTGTTTTCAACCCTTTTTTCATTCTCCTTTTGGGTATTGGTTCGTACCAGGAGTTTGGGGATGACAACTCATTCAAGGGGATTCTTCCTTATCATTTCGTTATCAGTCGTTTCAGGATCTTTTCTAAGTTTAGGATTCTCAGAGCAATTTTCGAAGGCCGCATTCAATGCGGACGTACAGAAACACTGTTGCTCTGTAAAGCTGCATTCAATTTTCCATGGCTCTGATGACAGAGTATAAGTAATGAAGTATACAACTAGCCATGGAGGTCCATAATTTTCTCTCGGATCGCTCCATCAATATCCTGGAGGCGAAACAAAGATCAAAGCGAAAATAGGATTCGTAGCAAACATCAAAGACGCTCTTTTATTCTTTGAAAAAATTGTTAGTTTTTCCATTGCATTCGGATCGAACGAGAAATAACATTATTATTCTTTGTAGCGGAAAGTGGATGAGCGGCCATCATTCATTTTCTCTTCATTCGCTGTACCTTTCCTTCGTAATTCTGTTCGTACTTTATTATGCACTTGAGCGGCTAAATATATATCGGAGTATTCTAACCATTTATTTCCCCTCGCATTTTGCAGTGTACTAAAAACGCAATAATAAATCCGCGTGATTTTTTTTTCTGTTAGAGCTGCCGCTAGCTTGTGCATTGATGAATAAACGATTCGCTGGAATTCACTGCAGTACATTTCGCTGTAAGCACTGAGCGCTCCTCTCTCTCTCTCTCTCTGAGCTGAGAAAGTGTGAAAAATTTTCTGTCAATCTTAAAGTTATATTTTCATGTATTATTCGTCATATTTTAAGTTAGATAAAGTTTACCTGTAAAGTGCTAGTGGTCGTTAACAATCTGAAATATTAATTTCTGTGATACATATTGTTTGTTGTGAATAATTTATACTTTTCAATCATTGTCGTCTTCCATCACACCAGTGGAAAACCCGTTGAAGTCTGTGACTGTTACAACGATTACCAGTGATACTTGAAGTGGAAATTACACTCACTAACTTCTCAACATTTACGATACAAGTGAAACTGTTAATTCTTATTAATGTATGTGATGTGCCAGCAGCTACCATTATTTATTCATAACTTTCAGTGTGTAGTGCATCTTTTCATAATTTCTCGTAATACATAACCTACATCTGTCAGTATCATTTCTCATTATCACATCACATCATCGATATCGATCCACGTCATCGATCAAAGTTCCTAGTACGGCTACCGTCGCGCGTTCTACTGTGCTTTGAAGGTTGCCACCATCACGGACGAAACCCTGTCCGATCTACTTTACCTTCTATCGATAAACTCGATTATTCTTGAGTCTATCGTATCGACACATTCGCCGCGCACGTGTACAATACAAGTCCGTGTAAATCGTTGTACCTCGCTTTCACTAAAAAATTGGCACCATGACCAGAAAAAGTTGCCCAATATGTGGCAAACAAGCAAAAAATGAAATCATTGTATGTACGGGGACTTGCAAACGTACTTTTCATATAAATTGCGCCTCTGCGGAATTTGAAGTCGATCTCCAAAGCAATGAATCGCTTAACAGTTTCAAATGTGGACCGTGTTGTCTATCGACACCCTCTACTCAACCGTGCACAAATGTTCTCGATCTCCAATCTACTTCAAATGAAACGCTGGATGAAGTTCTTAGAACACTCCAGAGTAACATGAGTCAAATAAACTCAAATTTGGTGTCATTTCAAAACCTCATGGCAAACCGATTTGAATCGCTTTCAGGAACCCTAAACACCGTTGTTCAAGACATTTCCCAACTTCGCTCTGAAGTCTCAAATCTGGCTGCCTCGCAAACCATCATGTCAAATTCGATCTCGAGTTTGCAAACCAACGTCACAACATTGGATGATCGGACGAACAATATCGTTGCTGAAAACTTGAAATTGAAATCGACGGTTACACAAATCTCAAACGAAGTTGCAAACTTGAATTCACAGATGCACTCTCCCGGCCTTATTGTCCGAAATCTACCAACCACCCTTGATGATTCACCGAAAAAAATGGTTGAAAAGGTTTTAACCGCCCTAGGAGTGCCGGAATTTATTCCTGATATTGCTAGTGTGCGCAGTCTCTCAAAAAAATCTGCGGTTCCTATTGGTGAGAGACAAACGACTCAATCTCAATCTCACTCGGCACCTTTTCTCGTCTGCTTAAAATCACCTGCAGTTCGTGATCATATTATGATCAAAAAGCGTGAAAAAAAGGTGCTGTCGGTGAGAGAAGTTTTCTCTCTAAACACAAATGGATTCATCACGATCAAAGAATTCTTGCCACCAAATATTCTTCATCTGCTGGAAAAAGTTCGCTCTGTCACCAAAGCTAGAGGCTGGAAACATTCTTGGGGCACCTCTCGCGGCGTATATGCCCGCAAGTCAGATGCCTCGGACATCATCACGATCAACAGCGAAAACGAATTGGACAAGATCATCTGACTTCATGCTGAGCCTTCATCATCACGATCATCACGATCACCACCAACATCTCCGACAGGAAATGAAGATTCCAAACAAAACTCTAAGTCACTAATTATAACTCATTTAAATGCTAATTCTTTACTGAGTCACTTAGATCTAATCAAAGCCCACTTCTCATTTAATTTCTCACACATTATTTCAATATCAGAATCATGGTTGCATTTGCGCATTCCTGATGAGCTAATTAAGCTAGACAATTATACTCTAATACGTAATGATAGAGAGGGGAAACTGGGTGGTGGCGTGGCTTGTTTTGTTCACGAATCACTTAAAGCAAAAATCTTAGCACGATCACCTTCACAATTTTCGAATGCTCCAGAATATTTAATACTCGATATTCGTACGTCCTCCGATACTACCCTTCTTTTTATCTCGATGTATAGAAGACCTAAAGGACTGCTATTCAATATCTTCGTCGAAGAATTTCAGCGCTTTTCTCCTTTTTATGAAAACATAATTATCTGTGGCGACTTAAACTGTAATTTGCTGAGTGACAATTTTGAAGCAACCTATTTACGAGAACTGGTTCATAGTCAAGCGCTACATATTGTTGACTCACAAGCGACACACCATACTAATAACTCCGACTCTTGCCTTGATGTTTTCATAGTTGATAATCTCATCAAAATCCGCACTTTTACCAAATCTCCAGCACCTTTTATAGCAGGCCATGATCTCATAAAAATTACGTATGACTTCCCTTCTGATATTATCACTAAGCGAGTCATCACTCGACGCACAGTACGACATTTTAACGATTCTGAATATGCTGCTACATTGAATGAATTTGTTATTGCAAACAACCTTTCTTCTTCCATGGCTTGTACATCCACTATAGATCTTGAAAAATTTGTTCTATGTTTAAATAGCCAAATAATTAAATCTATGGATGCTCATGCACCACTATGTACCTTCACCTCTAGCAGAAAAATTGCACCATGGTTGACAAATGAACTTAAAGCTCGTATTAAACTAAAAAACACACTGTACAAACGAGCAAAACGCTCCGGAAATGTACTAGCTATGGCGATTTACAAACAAGTCAGAAATGAACTATCTGTATATATCAAGCAAATCAAAAATGAGTATTACTATCAAAGATTATCCTCTTCTAATAACCCATCAGCATTGTGGCGAGAACTCTCGCATCTGGGCTTAGTCAGGTCAAACACATGTTCTCCGTTTACTTATTTCTCGCCAGAAATACTGAACACATATTACGCTCAAGTATCTAGTATTGCTTCACCTTACAATATCAACTCCCTTCTAAATTCTCTTATTCCTGTAAATGCAAATAGGCCTGTTTTTCAATTTGTCGGGATCACGGTTAATGTACTACATAAACAAATTATGTCAAAAATGACTTGGTCTCTGTCAACTGGTCCGGATCTTGTCTCGCCGTTTGCCTTGAGAAAGGGTTTATCAAGTATTTTACCTGTGCTTGCCACCATCTTTAACAATTGTCTCCGCCTCTGCTTTTTTCCACCTACTTGGAAAAGGGCATATATACGGCCGCTCATTAAGTCGAATCCTCCATCCTCGCCAGCTGATACGAGACCTATAGCAAATCTCTGTGAGATTTCTAAATTGTTTGAACGTGCAATTTTTGACCAAATTTTCTCGTTTGTTACTAAGCATGATTTACTGGATCCTGCGCAATCTGCATATCGTACTGGGTACAGCACTCAGACAGCACTCTTACGACTGAGTCATGACATTAGGGAAGCAGTAGATAACAGGAAAATAACCATACTCATCCTATTTGATTTCAGTAAAGCGTTTGACACGGTACCACATGACAAACTGCTGATCAAACTTCGGAACTTTGGATTTCCTGATGAGGTTATACGATTTTTTCATTCCTATCTAAATGGCAGAACTCAGGCGTGTATCGACGATGCTGGTAATTGCTCGAACTGGGCTCAGACAACATCTGGAGTGCCTCAAGGCTCTGTTTTAGGACCCATGCTCTTCTCCCTGTTTATCAATGATATTGGCACTATTCTCACTCATTGCAAACACTTAACGTTTGCCGATGACACACAAATTTATCGTAGCTGTTTTCCAGCTAATATCGTTGATGAACTGGACCTTGTTGCTAATGATGTTCGAGCAATTTCCAAATATGCGACTGACAATGGCCTAAAATTAAATCTCACTAAATCCAAGGTGATTATATTTGGCAGCAGTAAGTTCATAGGTCGACTAAACTACAACGTACTGCCGTCTATTGAAGTAAATGGTGTCTCTCTTCCGTATGTCAGTGATGTGCGTAATCTGGGCATTACTATGTCTGCGAATTTGTCCTGGAATAAACACGTCAACGGTATCTCCAGTAAAGTAAACCAGGTGCTGTACCGATTACGATATCACAGAAGAATTCTATCACCTCAGAACAAAATTATGCTAATCACAGCTCTCTTGTTTCCCCCCATCGACTATTGTTGCACGGTATATAATGATCTTTCGCAAAAATTAAACAAAAAATTAGATGTGTTACTTAATAGCGGCATTCGCTTCATTTTTAATCTTAAAAGAGATGAACATATAACGCCTTTTAGGAGACAATTGGGATGGTTAACTGTCAAATCAAGGAGATTGTATTTCATTGGCATTCTCATGTTTCGTATTATTAATAAGCAAGCACCTTCTTATTTATCAGATCTTTACCAACCAGCAAATCTCTCTCAGGGAGCGGTGAGACGTCATTCACCTGACATCTTTCATATCCCATTGCACCGGACGGCAACCTTTAGAAACTCTTTTGTTTTGACTTCAATCTATTTTTGGCATTCACTGCCACACAATATCCGAGCATCTCCGTCTCTTAGCATTTTGAAAGCACGCCTCTTTTCATACCTCTTTGAATTGGAAGACCCAAATAGACTCTAATAAAAATGTTTTACTATGATTAACTAAAATCGAAGCTACCATAGTTCTCCATTTTTTTGTTATCAATGTTATGTTTTATACTATATTTTATATACTTCACTGTATATTTCATAGTTTACTTTCTGTTAGACTTTATCTTTACCATATTGTTACGCATGTATATAACTTTTCTTTGATTTTTAGCCCTAAGGACATTGTCCAGGGCAAATATACATTCAATCAATCAATCAATCTCTACCTTTCTTTTCTCCTGGCATAGCAATTCGTTGAGATGAAATTTTCCCTCGTCCATGGAGACGAAGAAGGGGAAGAGAAAAGCATCCACCACGGAAAAACTGGCCGCAAACAGCACAAGAGAACTTTGTACAACCCCTTGCCCGGGCGGGAGAGAAGGAGAGAAACGCATTTTTATTCGTTCAAAGATAAGTTTGAATTCTTCTCTCGGGTTTTCTTCGAGGAATATATTAAAAGAGCGAGCTGGAGACATTTATATAAGTCCGTCTATTTCTTTTTGAGAAGAGAGCTTACTCGGCGTCGCTTGCTCACAAGACTTCCATCCTTGCTGTCCTCATCTTATTTTACTCCCCCCCCCCCCTCCCCCCCCCCCCTCTCTCTCATCCTCGTTCTCTCATTTTCCCTCGCCCGTGTTCTTTCCGATTAAGCTCCATGCTTAAACGTAACCGAGGTCGGGAGCTAAGAGAAAGAAAGAAGGTCAAATAACTCGCCAGCAGAGAAGACGCAAGGCAGAGACGAAGAAGCGAGCAAGGGATGGAGAAGGGTGCGAGAATAACGAAAAGGAGAATAAGACAGAACGAGCGAGGCGATGGGGAGAGAATGAGGCAGAGCCCAAAGAGCTCAAGTACTGGGAACGCAAGTAATAATGCATATAGTGAAAATGGTATAACGGTTACGCTCGACGAATGCAGTTCCCGCCGGATTAATTTAAGTCCAATGGGATTATCCGTAATCCCAGTAGTCCTGCACTCCGTGCTTTAAGGACGCTAACACAGAGAGAGAGCTTCTTTGTCCCGGGCATACGTAATATACCGGTGTATTAAATATATAACATATATAGCCACTCATCATCTCTGTGCCATCCATCGTGTGCGTTAACGTGCCCAGGTACAAACTAAAGAACCGTGTGGATTCCTCAGACGAGATTCAATTAAGAGTTTTTTTCATTTACCCATACGAGAAGCTTTCTCTCTGGATGACGAACATCCAGCGCTCGATATTGCACCCCGGAAGACCCGTCAACGAGGAATCGCTGATTTTATTCTCATTCTTTTATCGTCGTGGCATTTCCTCGTGATCATTTTTCTCTTCGTACGCGCGTTCGCACGATTTTGTTCCTCTCTATCTTTGCTTGCTATTTTTATCATGTAATCGAGTGTCAAGTAAATATTCGCAGGATTTGACTTACGTATGAACGTTTTTGTGGGTCCTCCAACGAATATGTCTAATCCATCACGAGTCCCGATATTCCCACTATCAGGGAGACATAGACGGTGGTTTATCAATGACAAGCCTCCGTATAGCGGATAGACCGGGGTTTTCTCATTGGATGTTTGATATACCGGAAATGTTGCACGGCGCTGAGCAGGATTTGCTCGCACAATAATTAACCGAAGCGAAGCCCTGCCCCTCCCCCGGCGCAGCTCTCCCGAGCTCGTTCGTGATCATCACGTAATATCTACTCGTAAGCCAGCACCAGCATTCACGAATTCACGCAGCCGGATGTTAAGGCGAGGGGGGCGCAGCAGCCGGGGGAGGGAGTCCCACGACTGCCGACCAGGGGACAAAGGCTCTGCGGGATTTCTGATACTCCGAGTAGGATCGAATCAGGAATAGCGATTCCTGCATTGTCACGCCGGCGACCTTCGCCCACTCGCGACTCATTATGTCATTAAAACGTCGCAACGCGTTTTATCAGTGGGGGCGCAGTCCGAGAGGAATGAGAAACACAAAGGGGCTGCTATTTCGATTGTTTTTGAAAAAGCCGGATAAACCTGACGGTTTTTGCCGCACCTTAGTGTCAGGGAAAAATATTATTTCATTGAATTCACTCTCGAAAATGTCTCTTTATACACAATATTACGGAATTGCATATGTTCGAGCTCCGGTCACACGTGTTTCTCACGTCCGAACTAATATGAGCAGTGAAACTCGTCAGAAACAAAATTTTGTAACGAGATTCCGTCCGCAGCTTTATACGAGCCCATACAGAGGTCGTTTGGGCGATGCGAGCTCCTCGCGTATCGTAAACTCGTTATGGCAGAACGTGCCTCGGAGAGAAATTGTCTAATATTCCGTACGACCCGATGACATCTCACCCTCTGATTTCACTTTTTATTAGAGCTCCACAGTTTTTGTATTCCCAGGCACCACAGGCTTCGAGTTTGTTTCAAACAAGAATGCTCATATCTGTTTAAATAGGATGAGCTTAAATTCTAAATACGAGTAAAAGCATATCTCCGACAGGAAGCAAGTCCTTTCAGCTGATTTTTCTTTTCCTATTTATTTTCATGATACTAAAATATTTAATTACCGAGGAGTCAAGAGCATAAATATAGTTGGACGAATTTCAGGTTACGAGAGCACAGCACCGGTGGCTGCTATAATGGGTCCCCGCGAGCAGAGGGTACCTTCGGGTGCCACAATTACCTTGAGGTGCGTCGTAACATCTCCTTATCAGACTCGTCCCATCAGGGGCGTACAGTGGCTTCGGGACAACAAACTCTTGACATTCCAGGTAATTGAAGTCTGCCGACCAAATTCTCCGTGCACTCCTCTCCACATACATTCTACCTTCGTGCCAATTTATGTATACACGCCCATAAATAATAGCACGACGGCGTGCTTGTGAAACAGAGCGTAATGCACCGTTACAAAAATGTCGTTTGAATTTGGACCACCCCTTGGCTTTGAAGGGATTCTCTAGAATGCTTTGGCCTTAAAGTATTAGTCTTGAGGGACGTTTTTATTGTGTTTTTCCATTGGCTGCAAATAAATTCGCTTCAACGATCAAATTTATTTGAAGTTTTTCTATAAATTCATTGGTCAATGTTAATCTGTCAAGGATAATGTGAAAATTAATTTTTTTCGTCGTTCGCAGCAATAAATATATTCCAACATTTTTTATTTCCCCTCGCTCGATTCCTTCCACATATTCTTTGAGCTTCCAGACACGTAAATATACGACTACATGATTTTTATTCAGAGTCCAACACACACAAGCGCGCCTTTTCATCCCCTAACTTGTCCCCCGCACCACGTTACTGGTATTTTCTGCTTTTTGTCGAGTTATTATCCCCGCACCGCGTTACCGCGGGCTTTCCTCTGAGAAACATGCGAGAGCGAGGATTTCACGTCTCATTCTGATTCTTCAGGCTGAAAGAGGCGGCATAAACGTCGAGACGGAAAAGGATGCGGCTCAGACTGTATCCGTGGTGACACTCGCCTCGGTAACTCAACGAGATGTTGGAAAGTATTCATGCAGACCTACCGAAGGACGAGCCGACACGGTTGTACTACTCGTTGAGGAGGGTGAGCCCCTTTTTAAATTTCATATCAAACTTCAACGTGGATAAAATCTTAACGTGAAAATCGAGCTCTTCATCCGGGATCGAAACGTCGCTATCGGCTGGAGGATGATTGTTTTAAAAAATTTTGTCCCAATGACGAGTTAGCAAAATAATGATTTTCAGAAGTTGCTGGATTCGAATTTACGAATAGAGTAACAAAAAATGGTTTTCCTCATTTTCCAATCGAACAATCGCTGGAACAAGTGGTTTGAGATTTTCTATTTAATCCTCCGCAACATATCTCTTCTGGGAATGGAAGCTTCGTTAACGTTGAAATATTCGAACAGCATCGGTGTTCCAGTAAGTTGCAATTGATCGTATGCGAGACAAAGTATCAAAGGAAAGAGAGAGAGAGAGAGACAGAGACAGCAGGAAATGGAATGGTCTGTCTAGGTGAAAAAAAGGCGCAGTTAGAGTCAACCTTAACGCCCTACCAACGACCTAGGGACGCAGGGAGCAAAAAAATTAACGAGCCTGTTCAAGCGTGGCTAACGACCGACAGTCGCTGTGTTCCCTCAGCTCCTTGTTCGTCCTTCTGAGTCTGCCAGATTATCTTAGAAATTGCGTATTCAAGAGTCCTCGAAAGCTTCGTTCTTTTCGTTCACGAGAAAGAACTGTATATCACGTCCAACCTATTTGTCTGAGCTGATCACCCTCGAAAACGGTTTTTACTAAGCGAGTACCGAAGCTGGGATGATTTCTCTCTTCTGCGGGCTTCGGGTCAATTAGAAATATCGCTGGATTTTCACCTGACCGAAAGACATTGAACAAACCTTCTTACTTTTTCACTCTGTTTTCGTAAAATATTAACTTTTTTGCGATGCTTGCTGAATTTAAGCTTTATGAAGAGTGATCAAAGCCTCGGCATTATTTATTTCTCTCTTTTGGGTTGAGGGCATTGCCTCTCCACTAAACAGCTGTTATCCTACGTCGACCGTTATGTTTCTCACTCCGCAATTTTCCATTCTCCGAAATACTTTTACCCCGCCAATGTGTACCACAGGTAAATGCGTCCCTGGGGTATTATATCTCCATAAACGTTGCGTACATGTATACAGAAGAAACGTCACACCATAAATCAGAACGCCGTTGAGACCCATTTCGCAGTTTTGCAGATTTTATATTTAACTTGACCTTTCAGTGGTACGAGAAAACAGTAAATAGTGATTCGTTATTTCGTAATATAACAGGAACAAAATGACTCGACATGAAAATAATAAAATTCAATTTGACACGTGCGCTGTCAATTATGATATAAACCACGAGCGCTCTCCGTTGGAGCGATGATTTTTCAATGAAAATTTTACTGACAACATTGAAAATAATCTTTCGTGCCCATCGCTGTGACGAACGCTCGAGGGCAATTGTTTCCCATGAGCTTCGGCGACTTTGGCTGTCGCGTGTTTAGTCGTTCTTTGCTTCAGGAAGCACATTTCGTCAAATTGATTGCTCGGATCATTGCGGTGTCGAATGATTTTATCAATTTGAACGTCCTCGAATGGTCAACTCGAAAAATACGAAAATACGAAAGGCGAAGCTTTGCTTTTCTCGTTGGATTTGAGGGCGTTGAAGGAAAAATGATTTCTCCTTATTGGGCAGTGGGAGCGTTCGTGCTCGTTGATTTCGTAATCGGGTTGAGCTGCGAGTGAAGAAAACGGGGACGAGAAGAGGAGGAAGAAGAAGGGGGGTGGCGAGAAATCTTCATTAACCGGGAGCTCAACGAAACCGTGAGGTTTAACGACATTGAGGAACCACTGGAAAGCGGCGTCGTCCTCGTGGATTCAGCGAGTTCATACAGCAAGCTCGAAAAAGAGAAGAGTCGTAGAATGGAGGGGCCTCTTGGTAGTTGTGACGATGCGATGCAAAAAGCGTCGCGTCTACGGTGCATTCGTCCCACCGCTTCATTTCTATCCTTGGAGCGAGTCTCCGCCAGGAGCGAGCGTCGTTCGAGGATGGAGGTGTGCTTTTTGCCAAACCGTGCGGGTTCAGTGCCGCACCCGAGCTAATTCTTATGCGATCGTAAATAACGTCGCGCATATATCAAAACTTACAACGAGCCCCAAACCCTGCCAGAAGGCAGGGGAGTAGCGCGCAAGTCCTCCGCCTTATTTCATCGCGGGGCTCTGCTCTCCGGCGTCGCGGGGAACTAGCAACCTCTCAAGCGATTTGGCCTCTCACATTAGCTTTCTAGACGCTGCTGCTTCGCGCGCATTTCCTTCGAGTCCTTTACTCCGCAAAGAGGAAAACTATTCTTCCATCTTTTTTCCAAATCTTCTCTTCCTCTTCTTTTCCTTTTTTAAACTAGCGCCATATTTTTTACCCTCGAGTTTCCTTCATTTTGTCCATTTTCTTCGGCACCCCTCCTTCCCGGGCGGGCCACACTAGCCAAAGTCTTCAACAACGAGCGAGCCAAGTAGAGATAACTCCGGGAAGAGATCAGGGCTTGAGGCAAGACGCGAAAGACTCGGGGTAACACGAATACTCTCCCGACTGCGTCATACACAGACCCACACACACGCCCGCAGAGAAACGAATCTAAAAAGGCTTCTACAACCTGGCTGGCCAGATTAAAGATACAATCCGGCGATTCTATTAATTAAGAAAGTTAATTACGGGAGAATTCAATTTTCCTAATTGCCCATCAGCGAGCTTTTGCATGATTCTTCCCAAACCTCTGCCCACCGAGCTCCATCTCGATCTTTTTATTCCCGATTTTTTTTCACCGTCGCTTTCCTTTCATCCTGATACTGCTGCCAGAGGGCAGCGTTCCCTCTTCCAGGAGGCGCCACCATTTTTTTTTAACTTTCTTTTCTTGTTTTTTTGAGGAGATCCTCACGCTGAAAAGTTCTTGTGCTTCATCCTCTTTTCTCACGATTCTTATACACTTCATCTTTTCCCTCGCCCCTTCGCCTCACTCGCCTATCACTGTATATTGCTTCGTTCATCCCTTTTATTCTTTATTTTTTTATTCATTTTTCTTTTTTCTTTTTTTTTTCTTTTTTTACACTCAGCCACATCTATCCAATCCTGAAGACTCGAGTCCGAACCCGCGTTGCCCCTTTCCATCTTCGTAGAATTTGCCCTCTTCCCCCATCTGCCTTTGCGAGAAAAAAAACTTTGTATTACGCCTCTAGGCTCGCTCGGCCTGCCCCGACCCCTTTCTTTACCCTCCACGAATAACGCAGCTACAACTGTCTTGTCGGTAACGACCCCACCACTCTTTAGCTCAATCTGAATTCGTACACGAGGGCTAAAGGTCCGAGAAGCGAGGGGAGCAGCGAGTTGATGCTCGCGTTCAGTCAGTTAACGTTGGCATCTCTCGCCAAAAGTTTTTCCACCATTCCCCCACTTCCAGAACATCCTCCTCCACACTTACGATGTATCACTATACTTGACTCGCTCCAAGTTCGCGAGCCGAGTTTGTACGTGACTCGTTTTTATTCCCTCGATAACAAGATTCTTCTCTGTTTCTCAAATTCCCTCGGCTTCTTCCTACCTTTTTTATTTCAACGTCTGATTATTATTTACAAAATAACTGATTAAGGAGACTTCCTATCAACGCGTTTGCCGACGACCCACAAACGGTCAATGATATACTTGACTTTTGTTGCGAAAAGTTTTCAGTAATGAAGAAATCTCGATCGCTCAAGGAATTGAGGGAAATGAGACTGAGAATGGTCATTTTTATTGCCTTTGTTTAATGCATTTTTTTTTTTTTTTCGTTTGGTGAATCAGCGGTTTGTCGTAGTTCTCGCGAATCCCATGAGGGCTGCGATAGATTAATTAGTGCATGGGAAATCGTTCCGCTGCAGCACGGACGACGTAAATTTTCTTGAAATCAATTCGTTCACCACGTTGCCGAATGATCATAGCTCGCTATCAAACGTAACAGAAATGTTCGCACGTCGTTGGGTTAGTTCTCGGTTACGCGGAGGCCACAAAGACTCGCGTTACGATTTCCCTCGCGTATATATCGCATGTCCGCACATTTATGGATGTTACAATCGCAACTTCGATGGTGAAACGCTTTCGAGAGCAAACATCTGCAGGTTTGGGGCTACAAACTAGGATTCTGTTTATTCCAACACTCGAACTGTTTAGTCCCCGTCGACAATCTGTGGCTTGTATCAACGAGGGTGAAATCGAGCGTTTCAATCGCCGACAAAGAGGCGTTAGACCGTGCTTTCACTTCACTTTCGTGGAAATTTGTGGTCGGCCTTTCCTGTTGGCTCGAGAGACCAATCGAGACGGTGATGTTTAGGTCTCGAAGCAATCCTTGTTTTTTGCTGTCGTCCTCGGACGGCTCAGTTTTTTGCTTAATGGCAACGCGTTTGTCAGATAATTATGAATTCACGAGAAAATATATTGAAACCACCTTCGAGAATCCATGCGACTTATTTATTTGAAAAATTTCATTTCACTCGCGAGCCGAAAATAATATTTTTCAAATTTTAACGGAAAACCCACTCAACTTCTACTCTCTGCTCACGTTTTAATTACCCTTTCCTCATTCTTTTTTCATAAATCTTTGCAGGCGAACGCACAGAAGCGATGCAACGGGATGCCGGTTACATTTCTTCCGGAAGTATGGCGAATGCGGCCAGCAGAAACAACATAGGCACGCACTGGCACCGTATAACGTTTCCGTTTCTACTCGTGGGGCTTCTAATTCAACGTCGTAACGGCCAAACTTTCCTGCATTAACGCAACAACAGTATTTTACACGATGTACAGTTCTCTCGTTCCGTGTTATTCATTCTCGCCTTGGCGAAATAAACTTGGTTACAGTACAACAAATATGGACATGTTTACGTATATAAACATATAGAAATATAAGATCATATTTACCGTTAAGTTATACGCCCATGGGACGCAACTTCATTCGTATGTATTGCGATACGCTCCACTGGGAACTATCGAGAATACACGTGCGTTATATTTATGGAGCATGGCATACTTTCCACAATTTTTCCCATTTTATTGATTGCTTTCCGGACCCATGAATTCCAAACAAAACAAATATTCGTATAGCTGCGTACGAATCTGTAAATAATAATCAAATACTCCATTTGGGCTCCCCGAAAAATCGCTCTTTCGGCAATGAAAAAAAAAAAAAAATAATAATAATAATAAATAAAAAAAAATATAAAAGATTTTAATTTCGCGTTTCCTCGAAATTCCGACTGAAAAATCCCTCGCTGAATAATGAAAAATGTCTTTATTTATTTACGCTTTTATCCAACGAGCAGTTACACGCGGACAATCAATTATTCTCTCTGTACACTTTCCACCCTTCAATCTTCGATTGCGAACCATTGTTTTAAACTCTATTTTTGAATAAATAACATTTCTCGACTCACAATTCGAAAATTGATTTTAGCCAGTAAACTTTTCACATATTTGCCTGTCAAGCCAATATTTTTTGTGGAATTCGAACCAAGTGAGTAAGTTATCGTTTTTTGAAGCTTGGACGGACATTATTTATAAGTTTTCCTCCGGAATCGTTTCGTGTACATATTTATGTTTTAAATTTTAAGATTTTTTATGTTCTTCATTAATTTTCATTATTTTCGAGATTTTTCTGCGATATTTTTCGAAAAAAGGTGGAATGCGAAGAAGAAGAAAGGTCTTGAGGATGTCAAACTTGTAAACAAAATTTATATAATGATTTTCGACTTTATTTTTAATTTTTGAGTCGAATGTTCTCATTAACAAAATTTATTTATGTACTCAAAATAATGTATGAAGAAAAAATTGTTAAAAAAAACGGCGATTTATATTTCAAGAAAATGTGTTCTCATTCCCTCTCTCCTTGGACCTATTTTTCGACCTTCGTTCCTCTCTACTGATCATCCAAAACCAAAGTGATTACGATCGCCTTTTTATCGTTGAGCCCACCAAAACGACTACCGAACTTCAAAAACTTATCCAACGATTGGGGGTGCACAGTGATGATTTTTATTTTCATTTCAGCTCCTCGAAGTTCCTTTGGTGCTCGCGATGGAAAAAAAATCCTTCGACGAATGACCCCAAATTAATGTAAAGAAGAATGGCGATATTATCGAGTCAATCAATGGCAGAAAAAATATTATTTTGAGAAAAAAATTGAAAAACTGATAAGACCTTTGCCTGGCCATGGAAATGGATGATATTTGAAATAATGACGAGAATCGACAGCAAATATTTTGCACTCGACTCAAGCACTCCGTATAAACAACTTCGGGCTCTTGAAACCTGAAAATGTTCGATAATCGATATAGATGTAAAAATGTATGTACGTGGAATCGAATTTGGCGTATGATTCTGCACGGTAAGTTGTGGAGAAATATATTCGAGTAGAAAACTTTTAATTGCTCCCATTCCACCTCTGCTCGTTCCAATTAATTTTCCTGGAATTTAATGTTGTTTCACATACACACGTGAACATTCATGCACATCAGTTTTAGGTCGGAATCCATTGAAACGCGAAGACACTCTAGAGAATTTTCACTCTCATTCATAACCCCGCTTTATAATACAGTTTTGTCGCTTAATGTTAGACCTCATAAATATTCCTAAAAAAACTGCAACACGTTCAATTTGCAATTTTTAAATTCGCATCATTAGGTCGAACTTCTCGAATAGTTCATCAATCTTTTTCAAAGTCATGTAAAAATCATTCAGAATTACGTGAAATTATTCAACGCTCTCGTAGCTTACGCGGTTATTATTATGAAATTTTGAGGCTTCCAGATGAACGCGCCGAATCGTTAATATTCAATAAAACAATTTGATGGAAAATAATTTCCAGCTTCTGTTCCGATATTCGAAAAACTGCAATTTTAAGGAAATGAAAAATGAAGCGGACTGAATGCAACGATGATTTATCTATCAACTGCTCATTTTTGCTCCGCTTTAGCGCACTAATTCTCGGGGATTTTTCAAAATTATTGTAATATCCCGAAAGGATATCCGTTGAATTGTGAAATCTATTTAATGGGATTGCCGAGGAAGAATTCAATTTGCAAACGTATCGTTTACGAATGGATTGATTCGAAAAGCACGCGGAGCGAATGAAAATTATACTGTGCAAACCTTTCTATATCACGAGGATCTTCCACACGCTTTAAAATCAAAATTGTAAATATATTCCACGGCAATTTACATAAACGTTGTCGGGTATAGAGAGCTGTATGAAGAACCATTTATTGTAGGTCGTGGTTCGAGGCTCAAAAAAAACATATCGTTCGTGAACGAGTGAAATATTGAAGTAATTTTTTTTGAGCGATGTACACGCCGGAAGAAATGTACTCGCTCATGGTTAGCCGTCGATTGGCATGTATTTAATCGAATAAAAGTTTAGTTTTGGAAAAAAAACTGAAGGATATAGTCACCGGGTGTTTTTTTTTGGGGGATTTTATTACGTGTACGTCCACAGGACGGTTTCGTAATTTTTCTATTGAATTACCTTCCGTGAATAAATTATAATAAAATGGACAGATTTTTCGAGAATATTTGATGGCAGTTTCCCTCCGATTTCTACATTCCAGGGTTTTGTGACGATAAATATAAATATTTGATGGGACGGAATTCATTATCTGACGTTACAAACAATAAAAACTTTTTTCGTCTTTCGAATGAAAATAGCGACCGTGAAAAAAGGTACTCGAAACACGGTACTTCAGAAATGCAGTTCTTCAAGTATTAAACTGGCTTTTCGGAGTGTTTCACCACACGCTGGGACAGATCTCGTTCAACCGAATGTATCAACGATTCAGTTCATATTTTTCCACTAGAAAAATCGTTCCTCATTCTACCCACCTACGATGCTCTCAACTCGGTCTGCACTTTTTTTTTTCAATTTAAAAAATTTTACCAGTTTTTTTCCATCTCTTATTCCGTTGGCACGTTTTTATTTTTAATTTTTATACTTTCCCCGGAATCCTCCTGGCTCGCACGTCCTCTGAATAATTCATTCTCGTATGAATAGTTGTACCAGTCTGGGAGGATAAATTCACGAGGGATTGCCACAAGTCCGAGTCCCAGGGTGAGAGAGAAAAGGGAGAAGCGAAAGAGGAAGAGGCTAAATAGGAAAACCTGAAGTAATTATACGCGAGATGCTAAATCGTATATGTCCGATGTCGTGTCACCATCAAAACCCTTGGATTTAATTGCGAATTTATTTTCAGGATGATTTATCGAACAGGGTCACGTAACCATTGCAGAATTTAACGTTCATCTGTACGTATCCGTGTTTTTATGAAAATCTCGCGGAATAAACGTCACGAGAGTTCTCAATTGTGCCTTGAATTGCATTTTTCTAGTACGAAATAAAAGCCTTTATTTTCCGATGACAACGCAAATTTGATTACAAAAATTCGATTTCTGCAAAACAGTAAAACTTGAATCCTGAAAATTTCAGTCCGCAATCGATTGATTCTCTTTTACAAAATTGAGTAACAATCACGTTTTCTTTTTCCTTACAAAATACGCCAATATTCAAGAGAAATTTTCAAACGCCCCGAAACGAAAATGGAGGAGTTACGAGGGCTTCGAAGGGCGCGGGGAAAGGAGCGATAGCTCCTTTTGGGGATAGCATTTTTCAGGGAAACGATCAATCAGACTCGACCCCATCGATCGCTGCGACGAAGATTCTTTTGGCAAATTAAATTTCGACCAAGTCAGCTGAGCCACGTGGAGCCTGAAAATAAATCCAAGACCACGAAATCTGCTGCTATCATTACAAATGGGAAATGTTTACGTCAGAATTCCTGTTGAAGGAGCTCGAAGAAAATTTCGTAAATGAATATGAAAAATCTTCATTTTCACATTCTATAGTTTTCCCTTCGAAAATGCAGTCTTAAAAGAAGAAAAAAGGAAAATACTGTTGCAAATATATAGCAGCAGCATGATAAGCGATGTTATGATTAAAAAATATATCTTGGCAACTGTACGTGTGAGGAGGTTTTTCGAACACAGGGTCGGAGGAAACAGGGTTCGGTGGCTATTATCGATAATAGTTTTTGGCTCGTTAATACGGACGCTTAAGGGAGTTTTGGAATCCCAACAGAGCTCCGCCCTTCCGAAGCCGGAATAAAATAACACTAAATTCGAGGGTGGTGTGGTCGTGAATCAACATGCTTTATGATTGTTCGGGTAACTGTTCGCTTCTGGTTCAAGTGGAAATAGAGGGTTGTACGTTTTGGCTTTTTTGGCTTTTTGTTGAGCGGGGAGCTTCATTTCAATGGGAGGTGTTAGATACGTTTACAAAAGTACAAAGTCTCTGATAATATTCAACGTTTTTTCGTCTTTTTTCCTCATTAGGAGCATTTGAAGAATCTCACAAACATGCGGCAATGCGGAGCCGATTCTCCGCTGTTTTGCGTCGCGAATTTCATGGCAAAGAGGCTCTCGAGACTTGTTTATACCTCATTTTTTATTGTTATTTATTTCTGAGCAATGTCGATCGATATACGGACGCGAAAAGAGAGAAAAAACAGGAAAAAAGTAGGGATTCGTACGGGGGAACGGTCTACATCGATTATTCGGCTTTCGGACAAAAAAGGGATGCGAACTTTGGCCGGGGTGAAAATGAGGTGCAATATCCCGAGCCCTCGAACCCGGAAATTAGCTTTTCATTGATATTTTCATTCCGAAGGAGCAACCCGGACGGAGTATTTGCCGAAGGGTCACATTTTTAGCGAGCCTTTTTTCGTACGAATCGGTTTGTTTCATTCGACACAGGTGAATTGGTGAAAGGAATTGATTTTTCAGCGTTCCCTGTATATTTTATTCGAGATTTTTTTCTATTCAAAATTGGAAATGGACCGAAGGTCGAGAGGAGGGGGTGTTTTCCTTGTGTACGGGAATCTCGCGTATGTGCTCGCTCGTGTGTTTGTGGAAGGGATGAAAATTGGAAAACTGCATTGTCCGAGCTCCGCGTATAGCTATAGCTCCTTCTCTTTTGGGACACATTGTCTAGTACGGCACAACTATAAATTTAACCGTGGCGCATCTATTCGAACCCTCTAGTTGTCTCCCTCTATGAAACTACATCCCAAAACCACTCTTTTTCTCTCTCTCTTGTCCTCTACCTCTTCCTTCCCCTTTTTTCAGCGTGTGTGTATTCGATCTACTCCAAATTGGAGCCTGGTTTATTCCTTGCGTTCGGTGTAAAGTCGTAAAAAAACTAGAGACCTCGCGGAGATGCATTTTCGTAGTATTTACAAAAAAGTCGAAACACGAAATTGGCAAACTTGAATCACTGGACTTTTGAAAAATCGTTGATTTCGAAAACACTTGTACTAAGCTTAATGCCGAAAGCTTTGAGCACGAAGCAAGACTAGATTAATGAAAAAAGAGCGCCTCGGATCGAAGGAATCGATATTTGTTTATTGTAAATTGAAAAATGTTTTTCATTGCACTCGCACATGCGGAGTTGGGCCGGCGTCGATAAAGCGCATGTGGTGAGCCATTTTGTACGGCGGGCAATTCAATTTCGCCGTAACAAATACTCGAAGCTCGTAGTTTCTATATAAAAGGGCGCGTATGTCTATAGATTCGGATGAAAAATCGTAAAAGAGAAGGGAAAAGGCTATCGAAAAACAATTAAACTGGTAAAATATCGGCAAACACAAATCGGACGGACGGTTGATATTTTATCAGCCAATGAACGGACGCGGAAAGTGGAAATGAGCGTTTCGGGTTGAGGCATGAGAGGAGTAGCTGTGCTTTGTAGGGGCTGCGAGCGGGGCGGTGGCGCGCGGGAGAGGCAGCAGGGAATGATCGAGGATATATATCGCCGGGCGAGTTGCTACGTTTCGTGTTTTTATCCCACTGTGAATGTGCGAGCTTCTGTACGTGTATTTTTATATCTGTATGGGACTATCGCAGAGGATGAGGGACATCGTGGTCGGAGCTTGGAGCAATTTGCGATCGTATGCGCGAGTGCTCGCGCGAATTCACGAGGGATTGAGGAAAACGATTGGGATATAAGCGGGGAGAAAAGCGTGTACAGGATTTATAGAAAAACAGGAAGTCTACGAAAATATCGAGCGTCGCAGTGCAAAATATGACGAAGTTGGTATTCGCGTTATTTCGCTAAATAAACACTGAAAAAGAGGGCACTTTTTCCTTTCTTTTTGTACCCTCCATAGCGTAGCAAGCAATACAGCGTGATTTATTTACTTCTTTAATCGATAGAACGTTTAAAAACTTTGTGAATGTCAGTTTTTTAAGTTCACCATCATCGCTCTCCGAGCGTTGCGGTACAACGTTTTAGTGAGTTCTCCAAAACAAGTTTTCGATCGCGGGCGCACGAGCCTCGTGCTGCCTCGTTAGCGTTGTAGAGCCCTCGGTGAGGGGTGCGTCAATTAACCCTTTAATCGGCGGGGCTTCCTTGACGAACTCAAACCACGGCTCGGAATCCACTGTCGATAAATAAATCGCGATCGATCCAACTAAACTTTTTGTTTCCTTTGCCATCGTTCGTTATATTTTGAAGAGCCGTTCGACCGATGATTCGTTAGAGGGCAAAAGTAACTCTCTCTCTCTCTCTTTCTCTCTTCGTGCAACAAGTAACTTCAAAAAAGCATTGTAACTATAGTTTTATTGAAAAAAAAAATCAAAGCAAACGCAACAAAACAAAGTGATTCGAGTTTGTAATCTTTTCTTTGGCATCCCGGCGCATGACCTCGTTCACTATTCGGCAAATAATCGAGCCTCCTGAATTCTCATGCCAACCTTTATTACTCCCATAGTCGTCGCTCTTTTTTATCTGCGAGTGTGCGCGTGTATTTTCCGAATTTGATCCGAGCCTTTTTGCATGCTTCATTTTTTTTTCGCTCAGCCTGTCGCTCGTTTGCGAATTTTCATATGTACGATACGCGGAACAAACACATTTGAAGCTCCTCACAGACTCGATGTATGTAGGTCCATACGCGATGTATGCCCAGGAAAAAAATCGCAGTGGAAAAAAAAATAAAAATAAAAAAAAAAAGAAGAAAATAAAAAGAAAAATAAAAGCCTTTATTATATGTCATATGTATGTGGACGCATATATCTGTATGGTTATAAAAAAAACCTTTTACACATCCGTTTTAGCCTCTCGTCTCTCGACAATTAACGGACGAACGATTTTAAGCCATCCGTTCGTTCCTCCCCATCAGCAGGAAAACAGTCGACAACGAGTTGGGAAAATTTTTCCGCGTCACAGGCCATCTGCTCACTACAATTTTTCTTCCTTGTTTATTATTATGATTTTTTTCCTTCCACTTTTTTATTGTTCTTTTTGGTCTCTCTCATATCTGCTCTGCTCCTCGTTTTCCACTACGTTTTTTTTTTCTTTTTTTTTTTTTTTCATTCTCCCACGGAAATATCACGACTGTTTATCGGGATGTGAAACACGATACAGACCAAAAGGCTCCTTCTTGACAGTCGACTTTTTTGCATATCGAACATCTCAACCGTTTCTTCCGTCGTACAGCCCCGGACTTTCCAACCTCGGCGATTTTTTGTTGAAGGAAAATCGGGTTTTCTGAATGGAGCCAACGAGGACGAATTCGCCTCGAAGGCACTTGTTTCCTGGTTTTTTAAACTCTGACTAATTCCCTTCCTTCCGGATTCTACAGAACAACCGGGTTTTCGCATCAAAGAAATTTCATCGAGTCACTCGAAAATTCTGTTCAATCGAATACGCTGCTGCGACTCTGTAGCATCGACAGCTTTTTGTTATCAATTCCTCATCCCCAAGGCTGCTCTGCATATGCGACGTGGTCATAGACGAATGAACGAATAACAAAAGCACGTACGCTAGTTTGTTTTAAAAAAAACGCTCCGTACATGCAAACATAATAAATTGGATTAAGCACAGAGAGCGAGAGAGTCACTGAAGCGCCTGTTGTAATTACATGCTCACGTCTCGACGAGTGAAAATGAAATTAATTTTTTCACGAGTTTCACGTGTGCTTCATTCTCGACGTTCAGCCAGGGCTTTGCGGGGTTTAAGCCTGCAAATGTGTACCAGCACGCAATCTCGCACAGTGTCTAACAAGGTTGTGAAACAAAAATGGAGGCCCTGCACACCTTGTCGTCTATAACGCGTACACATTACATTTACACATGCACGTGTGTAAAAAGTCTTGTTGTTGTTGCTTGGAGTTGAGCTCAGTTATACGAAGAAAGAGTCTCATAATACACCTTCATAAAACCCTCGTAGGCTACCCGGTACGGGGCAAAACTCGTCCTATGCGCCTTTCAGACGATAAAAAACCCAAGTTTTTAGTTAACAGAATAGTAGGAGAGCTTTATTTGTTTTTCATCGGGCTTAACATTTGCTGGAGCTTCACCGCATCGTTGTTACTCGCAATAAAGACCCGCCTTTTCGAATGATGAAAGCGACGTAATGAGCTTGTGATTTTCCGCACTCTTTTTATCCGAATTATACTGTTCAATGCTCGAGAACTTTTGCCAAACTTTTTTCATAGAAAACGTCGATAGATCGATATTGACTAGACAGAAAAGCAAAGACGCAAAAATGTTGTGATTAAGTGTAAGTCGATTGAAATGGAGTTGAATGAAAGTGAAATAAACGCGATTAAATATAATCGTGATGCAATTGCAAATGTGTTAGGTCTGGGAGGACAATAAACGAGAGAATTTTCATTTTCATTTCTTTCGTCATAATCGTTACATTTATTTAAACAGTAATGTCACGTCAATGGGATAGTTTTTTTTGCTTTTTTTCATCGCTTTACATTACAAGTGTATCTCGAATTTTACAATTCATTCGTCATTCGTCACGCGCAGGTATAATAATATTTCGTTCGAAAAAATTCACTCGCTCACGCACAAACATTCTTGTCTTTGTTTTATCGCTTTTTTATTCTTTCTACGACATGATATACGATTATCGTGGGTTTTTCTCGCAGATCATTAACACTGCTGTCCCAACATTTCCATTCACTTCCATCTCATCCTCCGTTTATTTACAGTTGCGGTTTATGATTTGAATTTCATTGTCTCGACTAATAAAAAGAAAAAAAAAATGTCGAGCGTCCGGAATTACGCGACGCTCCGACAGTTTTCCCTGCATTTTTTTCTCTTCGAGTCCTCCATGTACTTTCTCGGAATCGTATAAAGCGTGCAACCATCGATGAGTTCACTTGTTCGAGGAAAAATTGGCTCTTTTAATTCGATTCCCGTTTGGTGGTTATCAGCTCATAATTTTATTTCGTTTCGATAAACAATATCCAATAATAACGTAAATGAAAATATATGAGAAAAATGTTAACGAGCGTATCAGCTATTGGAATTTATTTTCTCGAAGCGCGTTGCACTGTGGTGAGTGAAAAAAATAATAATCAGAGAAATTCGCATCGCGCGGGGCTCCTGTGCGAATACGTATTTCATGGCGATTAAAATTACGCGGGATATTCACTTCGTACCTTTGTTTTACCTCGTTCAATTTCTTTTCCACGCGTTCACTCGTTCTTTTCCCTTACTTTTTATTCGTTTAACGGAGGGGGCAAAAAATGCCGTATCGTGGCCAAGGGTTTCACCACTGAAACCGTTATCGTTCCGAGATAAATTGAGAGGAGGCCAGGGGAGGCAGTGCAAGAAGAAAGAGAGAAACGGCGAGAAAGAGAACGAAGGAACGAGAAGAAAAAACACCCGTATTAGCGCTTTGATCGATCGTCAACCACGCTCTGCTAACAACGTCTCGTTAACTCATTCAACTTTATATATATACCTACAAAAGAGAGAAAGTAATGGGAATGCTCTTTTTTACTCTTTGTCTTCTTTCGAAATTTAGTCATTGTCATGCCACGACAAACTTTAACCGAATATATAATTGTCCAATTAAATCGTTTCCGTTTCCAAGAAGCTCGATGTTGGCTCGTTATTTATCATGCGAAAAAATCACTGGATGTCTCCATTCTCGTATCAGGGACGCTGTCAGTATATTCGTGCGTCTCATTACCTTTTTGATTCCAAAGATAATGATTTTAAGCGAAAAACTGATGGTTATAAAAATCAAAGTGAATGATTAATCAGTGAAAAGTGATAATTTTTTTTTCTTTCGATTTTTATCTTCCCATCGCCAAATTATTTTTATCCCCAATGACCATATTCCATTTTATTATCTCTCCATATTTACCGTTGACCCACATAGGCACCATTCAGACTGACTTTTTTCGATAATCCTCGTTCGCTCCGATTTCATCACTCGCAAATTAAAAAGAAGAGTCTCATATTTCGTGTATTCTCTTATTTTCCTTCATCATTTATTATTATTATAGATATTTTGTTTTTCTTTTTCCTATTATTTTGACGCTTGAGCTCCGTTCCATTGACGCCTTCGAAAAAACAGGCGCGCGAGGACACGAATACGTACAGCGAGTTTGTTCTTAGGAGAAAAAAAATGAAAATGTGAAAATCTCGGTGTATCGATTCTCCCGTGCATTAGTCTCTGATTTCTCAAAGGACATTGCCAGCCATTGTTTTGCTTCCTTTCTCCTAGGATCCAGCCACGCAATTAAGTCTCTTCCCGTCTCACGCTCCGTTCTCGATTCTGCATAAGTCTCAACGAGAATAAATGAAATGAATACTAAAAATGTTACCGTGTCGAGGATTCGCTGACTTTTAGTTTCGATCGCTCTCGCGCTTATCTCGCTTTCACAAACTTCCACATATTTTTATAATTTAACTATAACATTTTTCTTTTATCGTACAACGAATAATTAGTTTTTTCTCTTTTTTTTTCGTTTTTTGTTTTTTGTTTTCTTTTGTTTGTTTTTTTTTTTTTTTATGGTATTTTAATATTAATATTACCTTCGTATCTTGTATAATAATCGTCTATTTAATGCGATTTTTCCTTCTCATTAATTTACGATCTCTAGTCTTATAGTTCAGTTCCTAGATAACGCCTCGGTCGCCGCACATTGTCATTTTTTGTATTTGACGCATTAGCAAATATGCATTTTTATATTAACGAGACGCGATTTGACAATGATGGTTTGATTGTTCGTTTCATCGAGTCGCAAATTTCGTTTGATTTTTCCATTTGATCAATTCTCTAAAAACAACTGAAAATGAGAGGCTAAAAAAATTGGATTTTCGTTACCGAGCGATCTCCAGAAATGAATGGAAGCTCGAGAAACAATAAACAATTAATTTGTTAAATTTTTTTCATTTTGTTTTTTTTTTTTTTCCAAGCTTTCGCATAACACTTACGATGAAGCGTAATCTTATCTTTCACTCGATTTTACGTAATTTTATTCATTTATTTATATATTACACCGTCAATTTTTCTATCGTATAAACACTTCGTTCCTTCATTTTTCGTCGATCTACCGAGACATATTTACCGAATTTACAGTTGCGATCATTATTATCATTCGCGAGATAAAGTAACAGTTTTAAAAAAGAAAGGGGCCGCCTGTATAAATCGGTAAATACGAAGACGCGACCTTGTCTTCATCCCCGTTTTTATTTCTCCTATAGATATACAATGGACTGTACAATTATTTTAATCGATATCTCGTTTTATAATCTACCCGTTTAATATTCAAATATTTACAGAAAATCTCATATCCTCGCGGAAGAAGTAGATACATGATTTTTTCCTTATCCCTATATATATTTCGCCCCCTCGTCTCCGTAGGATTCCGATGAATTAAGACCGAGCGACGGAGGGTTGTTTTTTTAGAATAATTGTCTCTCCACCATTAGATTTCATCTCAACCGGAGATTTTAATCTCCCGTTGCATAATTCACTCTCGTTGATATACTTTTAATCAGCATGTTCACGCACCATTTTATCTTCCAACGTGTTTTTACGATTCGTTATTTTCAATAAGAAAAAAAAAAAACAACAACAACGATCTGAAAGCAATTTCACGTTTTCGGTTTCGTCTCACGCACTCACCAGCAATTTTTTCTTTTCCTTTTCGTTTCCATTACGCCCCGAAAAACTATGACACTTTTAAATCGAAGAGAAAACCCAATTTTTCTTTTTTTTTTTTTCATTCATTCATCCTCGACGGGCTCTTCGATAAATTTTCCATTGATTTATTCGTTATTGAAAATTTTTAATTAAAATGACATTGAGAATGATCGATTTGTGATTTCTGTTGTTGTTGTTGTTGTTCACTCCTCTCAAACTACTGTGTTCTTCTTGATGAAAACGACTTGAGGGCACTCGATGAGCACTCACGTACACGAGAGTTTTGTCGCACATACACATATATATAAGTATATATAACGTGCTTCTTCGGAGTATATATAAATATATATATTGATATATAGTCGATTTAGGCCTCGTGGAAACGTGGCGGGTTCGCTCACCTCAGTAGATTCGCAAAGAGAAGCGTGAAGGTCGCGAGGAGAATCGTTGGTGCGAGTCCGCAACTTCCACCGTGTTGCATCGCTGCCGGATGCTCACCTGTAAGGGAAAATAAACTGCTTTAAATTCGTGATTTAGCAGAGGATACTTTTCTCGAAAATTTTGTACTGCATTGCGGGAGGAATTTTGTCAAGGAACCGTCGAATTGGGCCCCATTTTTGAACGAAACTCGTTTTTCCAAGAAAGCAACAAGGGATATGAGCACAATCATTTTGTCCAGTCCCCCATCAATAAAAACCGTCGAAAGAGAGTTGTAGAAAAAACAATGAAGCTTAATGGAAATGTCTAATTGCTTAAAAATGACTGCGTTACTTCGATGATTTCCTTATGATTCTCGGCAATGCATCGAGTGAATGTATTCCATCGAAATAAATTTATTTCCCTTTATCAAGAAAGAGCCAGCTGCTTAATTAGCAACTCGGTTTCATTTGTGTCTATCCATTACTCGTGTTCAATATGCACGTATTATATTCGTTCGAATTCTGCCAACGAATTCGTACGAGTTTATATTTTTCCACGAGGTGGAAAAAACAAATTATAATAATTATAAACACAAATATCTCTTCGAATGATTTTCCTCCTCGTCCGACCTGCATCGGCAATGCTCATAGTTCATTTGGCCCATTACTATTTCAAATTCTTCGTCAATATTTTTCGTCCTCATCGTGTGTTCAGCAGCAATGATGTATGCTTCTAAAATTACAATGATTGTTGAACAGCGAACGTGTGTGTACAACGGAATGCATCTCATTAAGTGGGTCGGTTCACGCATTCTTGTGTGTGTGCGTCGGCCATCATCCATTTGTTTACGGTTGGCAATATCGAGAGTTTACACAATATAGTTGCGTGGCTCTCCTTCCCTAAAACTCATCCCCGCGTGTCGGGCCGAAGGGCGGGAAAGCGTGAGACCGCAATTTACGAGCGAATTGAAAATCTAATCTGGCGTCGCGCGCGCGTTGCCATTACGATCACGTTTATATGTGCCATACAAGGCTTATAATAGGCCTTCTATCCACATCGCTCCGTCTCTCCTCCGCCTCTTTCTCGTCCCTGCTGCGACACATGCATTCGGTGTGTATAAATGTACAAAATTAAGGGCCTGGTTGAGAGAGTGCGAAACTCCCGTCGCTATATGGCCACATAAGCGTTATCCAAAAATTATACGAGCCACTCCGTAACGGGGCTAATACATTCGTGAATGAGTATGAGAGGATTTCCGGCCCATACGTACTTAGTTAAATTACACTGGGCTCGTGGACATCCGCGCCTATTCAATACCGCGAGCTCCAATATTTCGCTGCAACCATTTCCCTCCGGAAACTCAATTCATTTTTGGACCTTTGGTCATCCCATTTTACAAGAACTCACTCAACGTGTTTCGTTCTTCGATCGTGGACGATTAGCTTTCGAGGAAATGTGAACGATTTACTGACAAATAATTGCATTTTTGTCGATGTCGATTAGCTTGAAAAATAATTATGATAAATTGTCGACGATCGTGCAACTTCACACAATTTTTCATCTTTGCTGCAAGTTATGCTTCGTATTTACAGATGTGTGGCAGCGTTTTGAGGTCAAGTATTAAAAAGAAAAAAGTTTATTGACAGTGCAAATAAAGACTCGAGAGTGGTCGATTTTCTTTGAGAACTGGTTTGATGAAAAAAAATGTAACTCCCACATCGCAATGGGATGCATCCGATGACGAATGATTTTTTGTTCTGTTTATAATTCGAGCTACCGGATTGTTGTCGTTACAAAAGCCTCGCTTCTCGTTGTTTATCGATAATGCGTACAAAACGGGAACATCGATGTTTGTAAAAGCTCGGGGTTTATCGTGAAATCATTGAAATTTGCGGTCAATTTTGTAGTGTAATCAGCTATGTTTGAAATAACGTCGATGGCGAACGTGCCATCGAACGTCCGGGTATGGCCTCTAAATTAATTATGCGGACGAACTCTGTGCAACATTAATTTTCATCCACAGGTCATGTGTGGAATCCACATGCGGCTAACATTGATATATACACATACCCGGTGGATTACACGCAGCGGGGTAAATTATACGATTGCAAATTCTCTCGGCAAGACGTTTTAAGGGAGGGGTCTACCCTAATTAGAATTTTCAAAAAATCGATTCTTTTTTATCGCATTTTTCGAAAGTATAAATATTTAAAAGTAAATATTTAAAAGATCTGAGTTTTGAGCGACGTTCATTGGCTGTCTGAGCGCGCTAATGCGCATCGCCCAATGCGGTACCGCGAACCTGCCTTTGTTTAAATGCGTTTTTCTCAAAATTACGTTCTTGGACGGCTCGTTGATAAAATCTCCGAAACTATTCAACCGAATCCTTACCAAAATTTTACCACGTGTTCTTTGTGACTACAGTCGTAGCGTATATCATACAAATTTTGAAATTTTTAGTGGAACTATTTTTTTTTTTTGTAAAAAACGATGAAAAAAACGTGCTTTTTTGTAATTTTTGAAAAAATGCTTGCCATTTTGTGATTTTTGAAACAGTCGAAAATTGTATGACATGCGTTATAGCCTATTGAATCTAAAACCATTTTTTGTTTCTCCGATCATCTGTTCCAGAGATTTTATCGACAGCGCACGCACCCATCGTTTTTTTGGATTTGTCTTCTTTCCCATTTTTCAGTATGAAAACTGAATAAAATAAATAATATTAAAAAATGTTCTGTGCATTTCAAGAGTGTATTTTTTAGGCCCAACACTTTTTATATCCATATTTATAGTTTATGCCGATCAAAAAATTTGTGAAAATATTTGTCTTTGCCCTTCCAATTAGGGCAGACCCCTCAAGGGCAAAAGGGTATTTTTATCTCGAAAAAAGCGATATAAAAACTGTTTCATAAACCGAAAAAAATGATCGCCCTGTGCGAAGCCGGCTCTCTTCGCGGAAAAAGCGAGGGCCAGTGATTAATCGAGTAACGAAATATCTCATTTGTATATGAAGTTAGTATCGATGTAACGCGTCGAAGGGAATGCGCAAAGTTCATGCAGCCCGTAGCAGGTAAATCTTTACATGGTCATCGTTCTATACATTCGGTACGGATGCGCGTTTGTCCGTGTGTGTGTTCATGTATGTGGGTTCGAACCAGAGAACAACTGTCCGCTCTCGCTGGCTGGTTGAATCTCACTGGAGCGGTGTCTCTCCATTGTTGTATTATGCTACGGTATCCATGCCCATTCGTCCGTTCACTGGAATCCGAAATCGTGTCTGCGGATCGATTGCCATGAGAGTAGAGTGAACTCTGGGAACAAGCCCACCTCGCTTCTCCCGGTCCCTTTACGAGGGAGTCGAAGCTGACGGATTCGTACGTGTGTTCTCAAACGTGGATCGAGTGAGCGCGTAGAATAGCTCTTCGAACGTGGTGCCACATCGGATAGTCACGAAAAAGGGCAAATAAATAAACTTTTCGAGTACTCGGAGCATTTTTATCGCACAAACTGGGACTGAAAAGTGCACCAACGGTCCGCAGCGGGTTGCCACATATTAATAAAACCCGATGGATTTTCTAGGGAACGTGGCAACCAGTAAACCTGTGCCAGCCTTTTTCCATCCTGCATTCAGAGCTCTTAGAGCTTTGCCGGAGCTATCGACTAATGCGACCGTTGCAAAAAGTCTAATCAGAGCAAAAAATGCCGTCACGTTGCCTTCTAGCAAAATTTCCTCGGTGCTCGACCCCCATTAGTGGCTTCTGGACTCTCAAAGTTGCTCGTCCATAAAAAAAAAGTTTCTCGAAGGCTCCTGCTCGGGGTGTGAGCACCAAGCATTGGCTAATTCCCCACTACAGACCGGGAGGAGCTTCCTGCACGTATGTGTCTCCATATTTTGGCTACTGCGGATATTTCTATCCGCGTATTAAATGCCGGATTATTAGCGAGTCTATACACGTGTGTTTAATATTCGAACAGTACATAGACGTTGTTCCGAGCGTGCATGCATACACGGGGGAAGCCCGGTGAGCTGTAGTTAACGAGACAGGAGTAGAGAACAGGCAGAGATTGGTAGAGCTACACACAGAGGCTGCTGGATTCTATGTGTGGGGTGTATACCGTGGTATTACGTCAATCCACCGGCAACATTGTCAAACTTCGCCCAACGAGGCGTCACGCCAAGCACTTGATGAACGAACCCGTTCGCGCGCGCCACCCAAGTTATATTGCTAGGAGATTGGAGTGAACAAGGGAATGAGGCTAAGAGAGAAAGTTGCAGCTTGATGAGATCGTGTGATAGAGAGAAAGCGCAGGAGAGAGAGAGAGAGAGAGAGAGAGAGGTATAAAAATAAATACGGAGAGATGCGTGGGAGGGAGAGAGAGAGAACGAGAAACATTAAGGTCTTGCTCTGCTTCATGCATTTCTTAGAGTGTCGCATCCGCCCTGCTCCCCCTCACATGCGTTACGACAACGACAATGTTGTTGTCTGGTGGGAGGCCAACATATGCCAGCTCCAGGAAACAGGTGTGAAGTGTTTCATTCCTCAGATTCCAACGATTTACGCCGTCCCAGAGCAATCAAGGAGGTATTAAGTCATATAAGTACACTCGAATAACTAAGCTCAGGAAAGCTGCCTTAATTGTTTTCGAAAATTTTCAAAATTTTCGAACCTTGGCATTTTTTCATAGTCTATTGCCTCCGAAAATTTTTTTTTTTCGGGCATTACAACTTTGTCTCGTTCGACTCAGAATCGCGTGAAACACGTTTCGAAACCATCGTTGGAGGTCATTTTTTCGATTTTTGAAAATTTTCAAAATTTTTGGAAATTTTTCATAGTCTATTGCCTTCGAAATTTTTTTTTTTTTTTGGTCATTACAACTTTGTCTCATTCAACTCAGAATCGCATGAAAAATGTTTCAAACCCATCGTGGGAGGTTATTTTTTGATTTTTGGCCGTTGTATTCGAACGACACGAAGAAAAGTCTTTGCACACCATTCCTGAACTACCTGCCAGCCATTTTCTCAGTGACGACCAATCTCTTGTTTCCCCAAGTCGAAAAATCAACCGGAAACGTCAGAAATATGAAAGTTTTTGATTCGCCGAAGTTACCGAGTAAAAAGCCAGGGCGTCAACCAAAATGATCTTCAGATTCACGTACATTTTATGCTCTTATTGTTGTCGTGAAAATAATGTGTATTTGTGGATGAACGCATTACTGCAGAATGCATATATTTTTCTCACGGAAATTCTTACTAGCGAATAAAATATCTTCCCGATGTTTCCTTTCCCTGTATTTATCTCTTTCTCTCTCATTCTCTGCTCCTTTCTTCCCCCTCCTCACTCTGCCCCGCTGTATTTTGCTCTTTCATCGCCGGTTTTCTGGTTCTTGCGGAAGCGACGAAAACTCCGGGAGCGCTGCAGCGCCTGCCAGCCGGAACTTCAATCCCAAGTAGGTCAGTCCCGATAACGCCAGACTACCGGCGTCGCGCGTACGCCATCGTGGTCCTACCCGTGCCGATGCTCTTACGTATGTATGAGTAACGATTTTGGTACACCCTGGTTCGTTTATAGCTTCAAAAACGCTTCCACATAGTTGGCATATCGTGAAAATCTGCTGTGTATCCACTTTTGATTGTGGGTCACGAGAGACACTGGCACCGATCACAAATTATGATTCCACCAAAGAGTCACCTTCCGTTGAAGATTCTCTCTCCCCTCGAAGAAGAAAGACCGATCGGGAAACGGAAACATCTTGATATTTCATACACGAAGAAAAAGAAGCGGCGGCAAGATCGGCCTCTTTTCTGAAAGTTGATCGCATTCTGGCCAATCATTGCGGAAGTTGGAACGGACTGAGGAAACAGGAAAGAGCGAGTTAGCTGAAGTCGGAGCGAAGTTCGTTCGCTGATAAAATTAACGCGGAGATAAAAGAATAGTGAAGGAAAAAAAAACGCTTTCATGTATCTTGAGTCCAACTCAGGGATGCGGTGCTCGATGACTTTGGAATCGAGTGAGTAGGAAGGTCATCGTCCAGCGATTAATCTCTCGGCCATTCCGCTCGCATGCGGATTCGCATTAGTTGAAAGGAACCGCATCAATAGAACGACGAGAAGCTGCTGAAAGATCGAACTGACTAAGGGAAGGGGTGGAATCGGGGTGAATTGGTTCAGTATGGGACTTTGAATGTATGCCAAAGTCCAACGAATTGAATAAAGTGAGTCAGATTAAGCGAGTTTCTAGAAAGAGTATCAGAGGACACGAGTGAAACGATAAAGGGAATACGATTGAATTTCGGCGCTGCTGGGAGATGACCAAATGGAACGTCACACACAAGAGGCTGCTGCTGCTGCTGCTGCTGCAAGCTCACGCGGATATCGACTGAATCGAAAGACCGGTTAGAGCGCATACATTATAGCTATATGCACAAAGGAATGAAAGTGGAAAAACCTCTTTTGGCGAAAAAAAGCACTCACCATTCAGTACGTGGACGATCACGCTCGCGGGGTTCGCGTTGCTTGGGACGCATGTGTAATTTCCGCTGTCACTGGATCTCGCCTGTGTCACGAGAAGCTTGCTCGTTGTGCCACTCTCGGTTTTCTCAGTTTCCAGGGAAACACCGCCCCTGTGGTGAATGCTGTGTATTATCAAACATACTATCGTCCAGAAGTCTTGAAGAAATTTCTTAAATTCATCTACTAAAATTTCAACTTTTCATTCTTTCATTCATTTTTATTCTTCACGCCATATCAATATTTGGCGATGATGAAAAATCAGGCTCGAGTGACACTGAACGACGCGAGAGTAATGAAAAATACGAAGTCAGACAATTGTGAAATGGAGAATCACGCAGTGACGTCAAACATGGATTTGCGTTCAACGGAATGGGTCGAAAAAATCTCTGTCATTCGTCGTCCCATTACTTTTGTATTGCGCGCGGATTTACATTATGGAATGGCTACAAATGAGAAGAAAACTGAAGCCCTTCAGCGAAAAGAAGGCAGCGAAACTGCTCCGAGACTAATGAGCAATTAAGGATGAAGCAAAGTTGATCACGTGACCATTTATACGTGTAATGTATAGGCTGGATTAAGGGTTTCCGTGAACGTACCTGGGACTGTCGAAATCCACGACTGCTCCACCATGATGCCATATTACGCTGCTCGGGGGTGTGCTCTGCACGTTAACCGTGCATGTGAGGCTTATTGTGCTACCCTTCTTAACGTACAGCTCTGTCGTCCCAAGGATTTTCGCTTGTGCCGCTGCAACACAGATTAGAGAAAGCAAGGCGCCGGGCTTTAATGAGAGTTCTTTGGTCCGATGAGTCTGGCTGAGGTCGTGGGTGAAAAGAGGCGAGATAAATAGATAGAGAATTGTTGAGAAAGAGAGCAATAACCGGAAACGAGAGAGAGGGGGGGGGGGGGCTGCCGAATTTTCTTACGCTCTGCTTTGCTTTGGTGTTTGGCTAAAACAAATACTTTTATATAATGGAATACACAGGATGAGAGGAATCCTTTAACTTTAGACTGCAAATTCAAGACTCGAAGATTGCAAACTCACTTAGCCCCACTTTCTCTCTCTCTCTCTCTCGCTTTCTCTCTTTTTCTGCTTCTTCGAGGTTCGTATATGGGGCTCGCTTCTCTATCCGAATGCTTCTTATGCTGGCCCCCTTTCGAAACAGTTTCCCTTGCCAACTAGCAGTGGGATTAAACGTTCATTAAAAAGATATAAAAGAAGAAGCTCCTGGCGCGCGCTAGAGTTTCGAGTTGCTCGTACGGAGAGAAAAGTATACGCTTAAGATTTGCCATGCACTTTCATCGCTGCTCGCCCTACACTTTCGAGACACATGCGAATCCCACTCTTACGCGAACTCAACTTCGAGGATCTCCACGAATTCTCGTACCGTTAGCCACGCTTTGCTCCTTTTTTTTCTTCCTTTTTTGCTATTTTTTTCTACTCGAGCTCACTGAATTTGTGAGATTCGTTCAATGGTGCTTCAGCCAATATTCCAGAAGTCGATCGTCAGAGGTCGAGAATCCTTCCAACCATATCCAATTTACTGCTTGATCGTACGTCATTTTAAAACCGTTTTGCTCTCTCCCTCTTCAAACGACTTCAATAGCTCCACACTCCACTTTATTTTTCTCGATTATAACCTGGCCTGCCACAAATCCTTTGTTCCAACACGAGACGTACTTACTCGTGGGAATGGCACTTGGAGAACTTGCAATACATGTGCATATCGAAATGAGGATTTCAGTTGCAATCTACCATCTAATTAACCATGCATTCATTGTTGAGATGCTTTCAATGCTTTTGAGCTTTCGAGGAGATGAATTATCGAACGTGTTAATTGATTCGACGTTGGTGAGCTTCCACTGAAATATTTGTATGGGATTCCTCGTTCAAATGTCTCTCTGTTAATCAATATGAAAAGACGATCAATTCTCGTGATTAATTATCCACGTCCTTCGACCCCTCCAAACACTTTTTTAGCCTCATGTCAGTCATACATAAAATTACGTATTCACGAATGAAACAATTCATAATTATGCTCTCTAGCATGTGTAATTTCTTTGTGCAATTTGTGACATCAATCACTTGTAAAAGCTTTGAAAAAAATTCGTGAAAAAGCCATAATTTCTTTCAAAACTGTCGGAAGAAACGAATAAAAGTTTTTCGGCGTTGGAAACACTCCGCTTCGACACGATTTTTCCTTCAAAGAGTACAACACGCTCGTGAAACGTGAAAAGATCGTAACTTTGTGAAAAAATAACCAACGAAGAAAGTGTGCTTGGACACAAATCAATTGCAAAAACGATCGATAAACAAATTTTCATAGAATGACTGATAAAATTTATTCAACGAATTGGCTGAGTGCTTTTTTGAGATTCATCTGTTCAGAGTATTTACGAAATCCCATTCTCGAAGTCACGTTATGATTGTTCGCTTACTTTATTCTCATGAAAAGGAGCGGCGGAAGTAATTCAGCTACGAAGATCTCTCGTATCATTGCTCCAATGGCTTTCCAAACAAAAAATCATTTCACTGCCTGCTTTGTTCGTTTTACTGAGTTTATAGCTAGTCCCTGAAGTCTCTGTACTAAAACCAGCATCAATAATTCGTCTCCTTTATGCTGATCTCACAAGTGCTTGTAAGCTTGAAAGTGAATATAAAAGTAGGTTTAAACGTTAGGATTCTCTTTGTTCTCCTCGATCTCTCATCGTTCCCGTCATAGTCTTCGCAGTTGTTTATATTTATATATATATATATTCACATATATACATGTATTTGGATGCCCCACTACTATTTGTATTTGCAAATTGATTCTAACCTGATTTGAACGTCCGGCGAGAGGCTTTCGTCGTTGCGGCAGTGACAGGGGCACTCTCTGCAACCGGACGAGAGAAAAAAATACATCCGAGTTAATGGAGGCTCTCGATATTCGTTGGTAATGAAAACTCAATAATTTTCTTATTTCCACTTCAAATACCTGCCAAATTTTCCACGTTCAAATACTCACGAACATCGTTCCAGTAATTGGATTACCAGTATATTTTCTTTTTTCGTTTACGTTTTTTAACTTTTTTTCGGAAATTTCGGTCACTCGAATGTTTCAGCATCCTCCCGAAAAATCAACGAGATAAAATCGTAATTTAATCCAAATATGGAAGATAGGCGTTTCTAATTTACGACGATAAAAGCTTTCGATTCGAAAATCAAATAATAGGATCAACCCACCCTTAGACAATCCAATTTTGCATAATGGATAAGAGGGCTGGAGGGTTAAAAAAGCTTATCAAAAGCTCCCATCATGCTTACAAGGGTGCAAATGTCTACAATTTATTCAGCAATGTCTTGTCCGCTGTGAGGTGTGATGGTGGTCCATAGTTTAGCTCGTTCGTTTTTTTTTTTATCTCATTGTCAGTATTGTTAACAAGAAAACAACTAACTACAATTAGGGAGATGGAAATTCATCCTGATTCCATTATTAACTCGGTGCATTCTCGAGTTCATACCAAACAGTCGTTTCCTCAAAGTTGTAAGAGTAAAAAATCTCATTTGCATGGTCATTATCTCCTGAAAATTCAAGAGGAAAGCAACGGAACGTAATTTAGTCGGACAAATTATTTTGAATTTCTTGTCATGACGAAGAAAACGACGGAGGCGACGAATCAAAGAGAACGCAACGCTCGCTTTATCATCATTTATTAATTACCTTCGACTCTGAGCCAGAAAGCCAACATCATTTTCGGCTCGGTGTTGACCTGACACTCGTAAACGCCGGCGTCACGTGGCTGTACAAACGCTATCGTCAGCCGCCATTCGTCACTAGCTTCCGGATGCTTGACCGAAAATCTCGCGTCACTCGTGTACGTTATTATCGACGATGTCAAAATGTGAAGATCGCTTTTTCGCATCCAGGAAACCTGAAACACACGGGAAACGATTCCTTTACGATCCACTTGGTATTTTATGAGTCGTTGAAAGCTGCGAATGCTTAAAACTTTTTTCAGTATCAAGGCGAATATGTGGCTGAGAAATATATCGCTGATATAACGCGGAGCGAAGAACGTTTTACATTTTCTTTACCACGGGAAAAGCCATTGGGGGATTAAACGAACAAACATGAGGACCGTTAAAGGTCGCCTCTGAGCTACCCCAACAATTACGGAACTACGTGCTTGCCACCCTTTGGGCATAGATATATATTAGCCAGCACGAAAACGAAATGGTTCTTTGGTTGCTTGCACTCCTACGAAGTAGCAAAGCGTGTTCTGCCGTGGCTAAGTTCCCCACCCCAAACAGTGTACTTTCAACACGTTTTTTTAATGCCAGACCTGGTTGCAAAGGTTCATCTTTATTCTCGAGACAGAGCAGGGTGATTATTGATCAATCCTGAAGGAAAGGAATGAATGGGGGGAGCAATGAAAAGCTTAGGAAATGCTCCATTAAAGATGGAGGACTCTTAATCACCCCGAACGTTTCTCTTTCATCGCTCCGCTCTTTTTCACTTTTCTATCACTCGAAAAAGTAATGTAATCAACGGCAACGACTGATCTCTGATTCCTTCATGAAGGGAAATTAAAAAATCCTGTCATTCGCCATTTCGCTGAGTAGGAAATTAGCTCATCGCTCGATGCCTGACAGTTTTTTTCATTATTAAGGTTGTTCGATATAGCAAAATATTTCTTATGAAAATTTTGAAAAAATATAGGTCGCACAGAAAAATCTAACGAATCGATTAAAAATTTAAAAAAGTTGTTATACCGTATCATTTTTCAGATATTGCAAGTTAGAGTTCTATGGTTTCTTCATCTGAACACATGTGGTAATCGTCAAACAAAAAATGTATGTCGAAATAACTCGAGAACGGTTCTTACGATTTTGATTTTGAAAAGCACAGTGTCAGAGTATCTTCTGGAGAAAAAATGAAAAAAAAAAACATGTTCTACCGTATAGTTTTTGAGAAAAAAATTATTGTCATAAAAATCTTGTGAGAATTTGAGAGAGAGAGAGACTTTCAAGGTTCGCGACGTGGCATGATTATCACTATAATTTAGGACGCTGCCCTCGTCTCAGACAGCTGCCTGTGTGCAGTGTTGCCACGATTCAGGCGCTTCTGAGCGTTCATTTGTATGCTCGTATATGTGCATACGGCATGAAGATGTATTCGAGCGGGGGAGTAGGCAAATGAAAAAATTTAAAAATTCCAAAATCACGAGCACTTAAAATGAAATTTTATTAAAATATCGTAACCGTATATTTTTTTACGGATCATTAGCTGTAATTTGAATGATTTTTGGAACATATTTCACAACGAATAATGTTCACACAGGAAGAGCTCGCACCTCATTTTTTGTATGGCACTTAGCTATCGAACTACCTTAAGTGCGGCTCGTCGGAAAATTGGCTTCAATTAACAGCCAGCGAATTTGCCAGAATTTTATTATTTACACATTTTTTCAGAGCTTTCGCGAAGGTTGCTTCCTCTTGAACTATACCCTTCTCAAAATACTCGTGAAACGCAAATTTTGCGAAGTGGGAATAATTTTTCACGCGTTTGTTAATTACCCCCATGATAACGCGCCCCTCGCAGAGTCACGTTTTCTCCCCTGGTCAGACAAACTCTGTCTCTCTATATTTTTCTCATATCTCCGCTCTTTTTTAACAGTCTTTTCACTGTCCTCACGTACCGTTAAGGGGCTGATAAGGGAAAAAATAAAAGAGAGAGGGAGCGAAGCGTCGAGGGGGAGGGGGAGGGGGGGGGGAGCTGAAAAAAGGGATTGAAAGAGAAAAATACCCAAAAGACGAAATCTCTCTGGTACTGAGATTCCTGATAAATAAGGACTTTACCTAAGTAAACCAGAGAAAAGCGAGATTTGTCTGGGGAAAAAATTAACGCTGACATTGCGATTCTCTGAACAGGGACGAGAGTTGCATGCTCACGAGAGTTTTACCGACCCCCACGACAGAATTTGTTATCCTCGTCGCTGAAGAATTTCATTCCTTGAAAAATTTCACTTCTGGGAATTCGCAAAAAGCCATCATATTGTTGACATTGATTCACGCAGCTGTCAGATATTTTACAATGATGAAATAAATTTCAATAACATTGTTTGTTTTCTCGAAAGTTATTGTTGGCTCACAATCATCACAGTTCGATCAAATTTATTTTCACGAGCTCGTGACGCTTTTTTTCCGACTCTCATTTATTTACGACCCCATTCATTAAAGGGTCGATGCATTTGAGCTTCCTATCGCATCCGTCGACCCCCATTTTTCCTCAGTCGCACGGAGGGAAAAGTAACAGAATTGCAATTTGCCAGGTGGTAAGCAGAGAGAACGCTGGAGGAAGGAGAAGGTTTTGAAAAAAGTGATTCGCCGTGGTTGGACAGAGTGTGGCATTTCTTGTTGGAGCTTTCGCAGACGTTCGCCAGGATAAAGATTCGTATACGTATCCAGAATTCTCGTCGTAAAAGATTTTGCCATTTTCTGCTTAGGTCAACTCGAAAGAACATTCTCAAATGTTCTCTGTGGCTCTTCCATCTCTTTTCCCCATTTACCCGTTATCTGTGAAGCCTCTAACTGTATATACATTAAATACGTGCGGATATAAATGTATATATTTGCTCGGTGAATCTCCATTTCCCTTTAATTCGTTGGAAAACCGCGCAGCTTGCTCGTCGTCTTGGTCCAAAGACCGAGAGGGGCGAAGTAAGAGGCAAGTTTTCTTCTGCCAGGGTGCCATTGCAAAAGAGAGTGAAAGAAGTAGAAGGGCCCGGCTGATCGATGGAGAAAGAGATAGCAGGGCAAAAATGTATAAAGGCACTGGGTGGAAAGTGAGTTTGGGGAAAGCAAGATGAAAGAGAGACTGAGGCAGAGAGAGAAAGAGTAAGTGAGTGGTGGGAGGGAGACTTGAGGCTGAAGAGCGAATAAAGTGAGATGGACGGACACAGAAAGAAATTGAGCAAAGGATACGCTCCAATTTATCCGGAGAGAAAACACAACTGAACTTTACTCACACATACACACACCCGCACACACACACACACACACACACCAGACAGAGTGCAGTGAGACTCAAAAGAGGTTCGAGCGAATTTCCGTAAAAACCGAGGCAAGATAAGAGTAAGCGAGGTAAAAAAAATATGAATGTCTATAAAATAAGTAATCAGTGGGAAAGGTGACCGCATATTATTCTCTCACTTTTCAGCGTTTTATCTTACAGTAAAAAACATTTGCCAATCCTCACTTTTTCTCTACTCCCCGCATTACTTCCTCTCGTTATATCGTTCCTGACGGATCGATCGGAGTGCAAAAAACGCTCGATGTATATTCATAGCTTCACGAGCGAAGGGTGTCAATTTTTTCGTCCCCCATGCACAATTACCTGCTCTTCAGAGCCTTTCAAAAGAATTCTCATGCTCCCAGAACCGAGCCATACCGCTCGGGTTCATGGGATCAAGAAAGAAAGAATTGATGGTAAGGCCATCAATTCATCGCAGCTTTTTTCTGGGGGAGGACTTTATCATCCCCCTTTTTAATGTCGAAGCAAAGAACCTTCAAAATCTCTGAGGCTTTCGGTGATAATGGATGAGGGGCGAGATGCAAATATTCCTGTAAACATCTCTCTTCCCGCCCCCCCCCCCCCTTTTCTGATGAGCGCACACCAGTGTTTTGAAATGAATGTACAAATAATGGATATGCAAAGGAGTTTAACGGAGAATAAAACATTGAAGCAGTACGGGCCACTAAAAACGAATGAAAATGATGGTAAACAAATTTTCCGAGATATGCAAGCAAATGTTTATCTTCCATAATTCATGTGTTGCATCGTGTAACTTGAACCCATTTAGCCCCACGAGCTCTCCTCAACGAATTTTAGTACCCGGAAGCTCAAAGAGTAGAGAGGCGAGAATGGAAGTGTGTGAGAGTAGCTAGCCAAGTGTGCAGTAGAATCAGAAGCTGAAATTAAGGGGTTCGAGGGCGGGTCCTACGAATAGTGGCTCCGTTGGAACGGGGCTAATTAGTATTGGTCCTCTGCTCCTCTCTTGCACGCTCTGGTGAACCGAGGCGAGCAAACCACTCTTTGTACTCGGAGTAGAGAGAGAAAAAATGAGAGAGAAAAAGAGTTGTCCAGACCCGTGTGCACGGTCGGTTTCGAAGGTGTTGCGAGGGGTGTCTTGAGGGCAGTTTCCATTAATGAGTCTCCCACTAACGACGCGCTTATTTTTTCTCCCCTTGGCAATGCGTTCTGGGCGGGCTCCCTTTCCGCTGGTGTGAAAACCGTTCCACAGCAGTTCTGTCCTCTTGGTGCACGAGCCCCGAGTATTTTATCGCAAATATTCCAACGTAGAAGCGACAAACAAACTGCTCGAGAAGACAACATTATTCGGATGGATGTCGACGTTAAATGCAGGATAAATATTTGCTGAGCTCGATTTCCCGACGAGATACGAACGTAGCGCTCCCTTAGCATTTTTTAAAACTCTCCTCGCCAAAGAATCTCTGGAAATTTGTGAAAATCGTTGACTTCGCGATCCAACGAGATTCTCAGTTCTCCCAGTGTTACGTAAACGTCACGAGACTGTGTTCAAATCCACGCACACATAAACATAAACAGCTGTATTAACACTCTGCAGTACGAATGGCGCATGCACCCTGCCGTAAATCAAGCACGCGTCGAGACCGACCGATAAATAAGTTTCTGTGCCGAAGTATTTTGCAATTTTTCTCGCGAGTTCCATCCGCATGGGATGGAACCGTTGGACTCCCCGCGCTCTCTCCTTCCCTCGTTGCTGGCCGAGCTATTGTTTCCTCTTTGATATTCCCGGTGGCGAGTCGTCGGCGGTCTGCTAGCCAACCACTCGGTCCTGTGCCCCTTTATATGTGCAACTATATATAATCCTACTCCAATATACAAATATATATATATATACACAAAAACCTACATATCTGTGAACATTTTTTATATCTATATACTAGAAATGTGTTCGCTTTTGCCAGCCTCTCTGCCAGCGACACCCCTTTCCTCCTTCCACAAGAGGTGAGCGAGAAAACGAGGGGAAGAGAGAGAGAGAGAGAGAAAAGAGTCTCTCCATAAATCTGGGCGATTGCGTGCACTCGGCACGCGGCCAATAAGTGGGAACGTGCAGCCTGCAAACCAAGATATATATGTTTGCATGTATACATATATATATTTATTTATATACACATATATTTATGTATCTATATATGGGAATGTATATAAGAGTAAAACCGACGATTTCTACTGCTGGTGCTGCTGCTGTTACTACTCCTGCCGTTTTGCTCTCGTTTGTTTCATTATATATAGGTATAGCGGCGAGTAGAGAGTGTGTAACGCGACGCCCATCTCTCGTGTGTATTTGAAGCGGTATAGGGTGGATAACAGTGCTCTGCTCTTTCACAGGCTGCGGTAGAACACGGGGGAAAGCGCCGGAAAAACTGCGAGGCGAACTATCCTCACTTTTGAGACTTTCTAAAGTGGTGTCTGTCGTTCTGAACAATGGATCTCGTGATAAAAAAAGAAATGGGAAAAGAAAGAAGGGAAAAAATAGACGGAAGAGTGGTCTTGTTACAAAGAAGAAAAATTGGGACTTTACGAGCAAGAATTTTGGCATGGGGAATTTGAAATTATGAAACGTGTAAGGGATTATTATAAAGCGAAGACGTTCTTTCGAGGGATTTTCCAAAGCTCGGCTTTATCGTTGGACGAAGAAGTATCCTGACATTGTGAGATTTAAATTAATCATTATTGCTCGCCGAGGTCGAGGAGTTCCGGGGTTTGTTTTATTCGCTGTTTCTCAAATGTCAGCCCGGCAATCTGGTGAACAGGTTTTGATGATGTTTTTAAGAATTGCGGAGAGCACGCTTCGAAAGAAATAAGAATTTGATGAGAAGGTAAAAAAATAAGGACGGAAATAAAAGTAAATTTGACAAGGATAAAGCGTGGCAATGGCAAGTAATTTGGGTGCAGGAGAAATATCTGTAAAAATAAAATGAGTCTGTCAACCGCAAGGTTGTTGCAGTTGCGAGAATGAAGAGGATCCGCAACACTGACAAGAGCAACTGCAATTTATATTTTTTTTATTTTCACGGTCTGTCGGTTCTCAAGTGTCAAACAAGGAACTTGTGTCCTATCATCCTCGCCCACCCCCCCCCCCCCTCCCCCCCACTCCTCGACTCGCCGAGCCTCTCTCACTCACTCCTTCCATTCTTCAACTCTTTTTATCTCGCCCTACGAGAATATTACGAACAAAAGTTGCCGCGAGGTAAAAAGGGACGCGTCAGGAGAAACTCGCGCGGATTTATTTATTTTCTCTTTTCTTTCCCGCTCGCGCGAATCTTCTTTTCATTACCCTTTCTCGGGGAGTATTCTCGTTTCATACGTCCTTAACACTCGAGCGGATGGAAGGAAAAAGTTAAATTTGCACGAAGAAACCACCGCCGTCAGGTGAACTTCTTTTTACTCTCTTTCACCGAAGCTTTTTCCTGTTATTTCTTGCATGCGGCCGCGTTTTATTTCGTTCTCCAACAATACGCGCGCCCGCCGCACCACGTTTTTTTATCTCTTATTATTTACTCGTTTTTTCTCCTTCCGAGTGAATGCTGGGGATGTGCAGCCTTCGTTCTGCTACTCGCAGATGCCAACCGCAATATTTCTATTCGAGTTTCATTGGGACCAATTGATTTTCTCGTACGTGAAAAAATCTGAAACGCCCGCTACGCTCGAGTGTCGTCCAGAAAATTTACGTTTCAATGTAATTTGCACGAGTTCTTTGTGCTCGTAAAAATCGTGTGCGAGCTCATTCATTTAATCATTCGAAAGTGACAGAAGATTTTTACCCCCGCTCCCGTCATGCACACAAATTCAAAACGTCTTTTCCTTCCAACACCATGTTACAGTGCCATGATAAAAATTCTTCGATCATACAAATATACATAAAAATATTGACGGTCTATGAAACGAACAATTGCACGAAAAAAACGTCACATGTGCGCCTCATGGTTATCGAAAATTCTCAAAGATCTCGAGAGAGATTTCGCACATTCGAGGTGTGCCCTCTTGTTGCACAAAACTGGAAAAGCAGGTGTGACATAAAGCATAAAGACGTTTGTGCACTACGCGAGAACATCGGCTTCCACTTTCTCCTTTTTTTCACATCCTCGTTTTTTCTCTTCTCTCTTTACCCCCCTGCTGCTCTCCCTTTACCTTCCACCCTCCACTCCCTGTCCTCCGCCTGGAAAATATTGGGTTTTGGCTTCCTCTGGGAATTTCGGATTTATCTGAGAGACGCATCTCGTCCGAGAACGTGGTTGAGTCCTCGGCGATATAACTCTCGCGAAAGGAGAAAAAGGGGGAGGAAAAAAGAGAAGAAGGAAAGGGGGGCGGTAGGGAACATCGACGGATGCAATATAAATTTATAATGCTCAGCCAATATAGGATAAATTCGCCCGTTGCTGATCTTCTTCTGACGTACGCCCGACAGCCATGCTGAGATCCGCTGGAAAACTGCCTAGCAAGGAATATCGCCACTAGCAGCAGCGAATGCATCGGGTGAGTTTGCGAGAAAGAGAGAGAGAGAGAGAGAGAGAGAGAGAGAGAGAGAGAGAGAGAGAGAGAGAGAGAGAGAGAGAGAGAGAGAGAGAGCGAAGGGAAAAGAAAGAAGAGAAGCAAAACTGAACTATGAAAATATAGGTTGAGGCGCTACGAGAAAGAAGAAAAAGCATCGGCAATATTTTCTACCCTCCGGCTTTACGTCACACCAAACCATCCGGTTTCTTTCCCTACGTCGAAGACTTCACTGCCGTTTCTTTTGCCCGTTTTTTTGCCTGAAAAAATCTCTACCTACACGTGTCTCGGTTCATCTCCGCAAAAATGTATTTCCTCGGGCGTCGGCTTTGCTCTTCCGCCTGACGCTCAAATGCTGTGGAATTTATATTTTTTCGAGTACACTCCAAAGCCGCTTTACTTCCAATCAATTAGACATCCGATCTCCATTACAATGTCGTGATGGAGAATTATCATAGATTTGTGAAATAATGGCATGAATTGAGATATTTTAAACAGTCTCGATCTAAGACACGCTTACAAATCTTTTCTTCGTCCAACTGTGCACGAAATTTCACAAACTCTCTTCGTAAAGCGTCACCAGGAAATTCTCAATCGCTCGAGGCGCTCGAAGAAACTTTATCATCCTCGAAACACAAAGGAAACTTGGATCTCTATCGAATATCACAAATAAGAACTTCGGCTCCGTGGATCTTCAACGAAATTACAATACATTTGTAAATTAAACCAGAGCGCACCCGTAGCACAAGCTGTTTTCGACGCGGGCACGTTCCTCCGAGCAGAGGGATGACAATTCGAGAGAAATAATGACGCTCCGTAGAAGGAGCGAGGTAAATCTCATTCGTATCTTTTATCGCGACAATAGTTACCTTAAAAGGATTTTCGTAGGGCGGGGAAAACTTGCAAACCTGAGCACGCGTTTGAATGGAACGATGAAATAAAGAAAGAAAGTCTGACGCTGAGATCAGCAATATGCAATAAATCGCGAATGTTTTTTTTCCATTCCCAGGTTTTCCGAGGCAAGACAAACGCCGAGAACGACCGGCTACATTCGCTTATTTCTCTCAGTTTTTCTTTTTTCGTTAGTCTGACGAAAACGCGAGAGTTTCTCATCCACTTTTTCTCTACCTAGGTGACATTTTTCCTTTCAATTACGCAGTCGAAAAGTGCCGGCAGCATCAATTGATTTAAGAGCCTTTTCTACAGAACAAAGTGTTAACGGAATTCTGGATGGAAGGCTGTGGACGAATGAAAGGAGGGCCCTAGTTCTCTCTCTCTCTCTCTCTCACTTTTTGCTTTCTCATCCTTCGAAGGATGATTGCAAACTTTCGGCAAGATCTCAGTGGGGGTGAGAAACGATTGAAAAGTATTTGAATTGAAAAGTTGAGGAATGCGCAAAGCAAAAAAATCCCAGAAGAAAAAAATTTTCGAAGGCAATAGACTACGAAAAAGTGCCAAGGTTCGAAAATTTCAAAAATTAAAAAATGACCTCGCACGATGGGTTCGAAACATGTTTCACTCGATTCTGAGTCGAACGAAACAAAATTGTAATGACCGAAAAAAAAAATTTTTCGAAGGCAATAGACTCTGAAAAAATGCCAAGGTTAGAAAATTTTGAAAATTTTCGAAAATTTCGAAAATTAAAAAATGACCTTGCACGATGGGTTCGAGTCATGTTTCACGCGATTCTGAGTCGAATAAGACAAAGTTGTAATGAGCGGAAAAAAAAAAATTACCAATTTCACGACTCAAGAAATGGGATGGAGTTGGATTTGCGTTAATAGTAAAAGAACATTTACGATTGTAACATCACATGAACAATTAACAAACTCCAATGGAATCAAACTTTAACGTCATAATATTGTTGCTAACAACAAAAACGACTGATCAGTAAAACTTGCACTTTGCACTGCACATTCCCATCCCAACAACGAAACAAACATTATGAACTTTGTCGTTTGTCGTTGATCGGGATGTACACAAAATTCAAGTCACGAATTCCTGATAAGTTCGAACGCTTCAGTGCCCTCAAAACTCTCGCCTTAGTCTGCTCGATCTACAGGATGTTTGACGTTTCGATTCAAAGTGTATTTTTTCTGAATTAATCAATTTAAATTTCATATTTATTTATAAATTTATTCAACTAATGAAAGTGAATAATAAAAATGAATAAATCAAATAAAAAAAGATACAAATAAAGTGAATATTCAAAAAAAAATTTAATTAATAAACGAGACGATTATCTTACTAGTAATACAGCGATACATTACGTTAAAGATTAAACGAAATTGGTAATGAGCACTCGTATAACCTCACATTTACTTATTTCAGTATTTTGTTTCTCCTTGGCTTGGCCCATTCCTGTCATAACCTTTTGTATTTTCCCTTTTCGCTCTCTAAAGCGACTTTTCACATAGAAAACCTATAGTATTCTAAGCATGCAGGGACTTAATGGCTTGTATTTCCATTCATCAAAAAATAAGATGAAAAAATGTATTTACAATATTGAATCAATAACTCTGACATTAATTGAAAGTGATAAGATCTCGAATTAGGAAGTAAAAATCGACCCAATTTAGACACCCATAAAATACGATCCTGCTTCAGGCATGATCTACCTTAAAGTAAATATTGCCTGAGAATTGAATTTTACAAGTTCCATCAGCTACCAATATTTTTCAAACACCTTCAGAGTAAGAACTAATTATCATCCCATAAGCCCGGCATAACTCACCAAAATCTTTCGACTCCTCGCACAAAGAAAAAAAATTTGCAACAGACCCAAATAAAAAAAACAAATAGTTTCAACGACAAACGTCTCTGCACACACTGATCAGATTTGATCAAATAAAAGTCGTAAAAGCATTTGAATTTGAAAATTGTCTATAAAATAGTACGGACATGCATGGAATAATCGGTGTGGAGAAACATTGAAAGATCTAGAGGAGTAACGGAGCTCGAGCTTGATACATGCACTGGTTGTTGTAGCAGGGTTAGTAATGGTCGAGCACTGGGCAAACAAAGTATCCCCTTATCCGGGGGTGACTCCCCCGACTGCGGCGTTTCGTATATCCCTCTCCTTCGCCTTCTCTCGAGCCTCCGACGCAGTCTCACTGGACCGGATGGAAGTGCATAGAGAAGGGCGAAAAAGGGGGAATATTGAGCTAGGTTAGTGTACTGTAGTTGATGGGAGCAAGAGTCTCCCTGGTAGACGAGGTCGAGTGTTGTACGATATGATACTCTTCTCGTAAGAGTACCTCGGAAAGTATGAAAGTCGTATATGTTTACCAGCTTCAATCTTATACTTTCTCCCCTATTTTCGTACTTTTCCAATCTGTTCCGATCGATTCAGGTGCTCTCGGTGGTGCCCATTGCATCACATCGAAGCAGACATAAATATTGATCTCGTACGAACATAGCCAACCTTCAGCTCGGAGTGAACTTTTGCTGACGACGTCTGACCAAATCGCGATCTTCACTACTGAAATGGATTCGCCTCGGATTATTTTGACATGAAATTGTCGTTTTCTCGTTGCTTGAGCACTGGCTTTTGGGACAACACTCGAGAAGTGTTATCCGAGTAGTTGATGCTTTGACTACTTTTTTCAGCTTTAGAGGTTCGTCAATTTTGTGCGTGTTTTTTTTAATTTGATCTTCCTTGCTCCGAGTGTATTCCACTGTGTTCTTTCCGTCTGCCAGTCATTTTTTTCCTCAAAAATGAAACAAAAAATGGAAAACTGAATTCAAGAGGACTTCAAGTTCCCGTATACGAGTGCCAGGTGTGAGCCGTACGCAAGGGGATAATGGAAAAATTAGCGGGGGTTGAGAAACAAAAAAAATGTACTCTCGTTCAGCCTCGAACTCTCGTCACTTTACGAGACGTGCATATTCTCCGAAAATTAAATTTGCCCCCACCCTCCCCCTCGCTACTTCTTCTCCAAGTGCTGCCACTTAACTTCCGGTACGATGACTTCGGAGTCCCCGTTGCATGAACTTTTGCCTCGATTCTCACGATTACGCTCTCGTATGTACTAAAGTCTGGCGATAAAACAGCAGGCACGCGGGAATATTTTTTTGACGGACAGCTGATCACTTCGGATTATGGGGCTGATGAATTTTTTTCGCGCGAAGTGGATATTGACGATGTGAAATCCGAAGCAGATCAAACGCAGTTGACTCGGACGGCCAATTTTGATTTTGTTGCAACTTTTTAGATTCGTTCGGATTTTCGTGTCATGGATTCTAGGACTTTCTCGATTCTTGCCCAAGATTAAACAAGCGTAAATCTGCACCAGCGAAGCGCCCTCGATAATCCGGAATCTTTGCTCCACCCTGGAGCTTTTGGAGTGATGCGACAAAAATTTCGGAAGTTTGTTTCCGAGATTTCACTTAATGATTTTCAAGTTTTTCGCTCAACGTAAATTTGGACTTTTTTCATATGAGTGCCCGTGAAACGATGATTTATCTTCCATCGAAAGTCGAGAGAGAAAAAGTACGTTTAATGAAGAACCAATATGAAAATCACGAGTTTGTGCGTACGTTTTTCCGGTACAGTGAAAAGTTCAGTGTCAAAGTGATCGGTGAATCGAACACTCGAGAAAATTGGCAGAACGCGGCAGACTAATGGAAAACAATATTTGAAAAAGGAAGGTGAAAAACGCTGGAAATCGTTTCTATCCGTTGGCTGACGTCGAAGCCGTGAATTAACGCTTTGACGGGCGAGCTCGCGAGTTCGCGACAAAAGGGTCAAAGGGCTGGAAAATATTTGCGGGCTTAACAGCTTCATCTTTTTCTATTCCAGCAGGGATTTTATTGTTCCTACATTGGTACACGCCCGGCGAGGATGTTCGATCGTTCGTCGCGAACGGTGCTTATACGGCGACTGGATCGTCGATGCGAGCGAGCTCGAACAGCAGAAACCTCTCTCGACTACACCCTCGCCGTGGAGCCAGCAATTTGGCAGAAATGATTTCCAAGCCGTGAAGGCGGAGAGAACGCCGCGACACATGGGAGGAGGAAGGAGGACGTTTATATTACGAATATACTATAGCAAATTAGTTCCATTCGTAGCGAAGCCAGAGGGCGTATATCTTCCGGCAGATGACATTAATGTTAATGTTATTCCCGATATATCTATAGGAAGATTGTGTATACGATTGTATGTAGGGTACGCATTATGTACATTTTATACATACGCGCTCATATATAGATTCTCGTTCGAGCCCGATCGTATTAACGATCCAATTAATTTTCGAAGGTTGCAAATGAGAGATGGAAATTTAGCTCCGTTCGGCTGGTCAAAGGAGGGCTTTTATTGAAACTCATTATCCATTGAAAAAATTTTCTTTTCTGTAATATATTTACAGCCGCAGAGCCTCATCGCACCTTCAACAATTCTCGCCGAATTTATTTCCTCCCCATTCATCGTTTTCTCGCTACTTTTTTTCCATCTTCCTTTGTATGCTTTTGAGAAATGCTTTTTTATTCCGGCTTTTGGGGGAGTTGTTCGTATTTTTTGTCTCGCCAAGGCTTCGTTCACCCTTGAATCACAAACCATCCCTTTTTGCAGTATTTTGGTTCTTCGGTGTCTCGCCCCATTCACGCTCTCTCTCTCTCTCTCTCTCTCTGTCTTTTTCATTTGTTATTCACACCTCGGTAATTCTTAAAAGAATGCCGGATAGTCTCTCAGCCCCCATTTTCGTCAGGACCCCACAATAATTATTACCGTGGGCAATCTTTGGCCAGCATTCAAAGTAATTCGCAACTGTCGTACGCTTGAGCACCGGATGAAATGGGAAACGACTACGGAGTCTATACATTTTTCTCGATGTCTATATATATGGAGAGATTTACACTCAAGTCTCCATAGTTATAGGCCCGTGCAGGACGCTGGGGTTGCAAAAGTCACCTCTGAGTTTGACGTTTCAGCGCTAGGGAGAAAGAAGGGGTGGTTTGGGCGTCGAGCTGGAACGCAAGAGCACAGAAAGGGCGAGGGGCGTGAAAAGACCCCGGAGAAATATAATGAGAGGCAAAAAGCTTCTGGCGGATCACTTTTTTCCCTTCTTTTTTCCATCGCATTCGTTTCCCCCGTTATTTTCTCTCCAATCGTATCTCAGGATGCTACAATATTTTTTTCCTTCCTTCAATAACGTATTCGCGCTTAATTTTTTTCCCACCGCAGCCACAAACCGCTTTCTTTTATTAAGTCATTTAACAATAACTGCGGAACTTGATTCTTCCCATTGTACTCACAAGCGTACCGTTTTTCCTGAACTCTAATGGATTCGATGGGCCTAAGAAATCCAAGATTTATGGATTTCATTCCAGAACTCCATCAACGCTCTTGCGTTGGGCGATTTTTTCGGGCGTTTCTAAACGAGTCGTCGCGGTCCGCAGCTTCTTTGATACTGAAGGATTCTCCGCAAGTTTGGGAAATTGTTGCAAATCTTTCATTCATTTTTTCAAAAGATTTTCGAGAAACGCACGCGACGCGGGTGAACGAAAAAAAGGCCGCGAAGAGACGGAGAATGTTGGCGTCTTGAGGAACATCGTTTTTTCGCAGCTAAAAGCGTCGAGCCGAGATTCTTTTGTTCTTCAACAATCATGCAGCTTCCGCGTCCAACAACTGCGTTTATCGTCGCACGTGACGCTTTCTCGTACCGAAGTGCCACAAACTCAAGTAAAAAGTTTTCCATTCGTATTTTAATGCCAAATTATTGGATAAGTGCGCTACGAAAAATGGATTTCGAAATGTTCTCTGGTGCTTAGAGGGGATTTGATTTTTGGGAACTCAATAATGAGAGTGGACGAAACATCATGCGGTATGGCAAAATGGATTATGAATAATTCTGCGCGGTCAACCTCGACGAGATGGGATGACGTAAAATACCTGCGGTTTTCTTTGACCCCTCGAAACCTTCGCTCTTCCTGGGAGCTGAATTTCGTCCGGAGTATATCGAGGTAATTTGGTGAAAACCACAAGATTTTGTCATGTAAAATGCAACAATAGGAGCTCCTGGAAACGCAAACCATTTTTACGATTTCTTTCACTTGGAAGGTTTAAACTGGGTTGATTATTTATTCAGGAAACAGTGTGGATGTTGTAAAAAAAATGAGCCGGATGTCAATGGGCTGAGCTCTGATTAACACGGGGAAGAAAAAGAATTGAGCTTTGGGGAAACTCACGTTCGTTGCCATGCGGCCACTCGGAGTGGATATTATTCGAGCAGGAGGTTGGGCCAGCTTCGAAAATATGATTTTAAAATGCTCTCGTTTCCTGTTGGGAAGTCCATTCCACGCTTGACCACTTTCAACGACGAAAGTTTGAGCTCGAAAAGCGAGAGGGGGCACTTAATAAAATCGTAATAACAGCAATTCTTTAATCTTAACGAGCTTGTGATAAAAGGTGTGACAAAGTAAAATATGATTACATTCATCCTCGAAGAAGAAATCCGACGATGGTAGAAATGGGAGACCGCAGAGAATTGAGCCAGTGGCAGGGAGAGTTTCACAATGAGAAATATGAAACTCCGAGACAAAATTTAGTAATCTATCTCGCTTCTTCTCGCTCTCGCTTCTTTCTCTTTCTCGTGTCTTTTTCCTGGAGCAGTCGTTGCCTTCACCTCCGTTCTGCTTTTTCAATTTTTCTCTGTCTTCACACAGCGTTCACCGGTGATATTCCCCCTTCCGTTGTCCCTTAACCATCCACTGCGTTAGCAGTAATATATTTTTCCAACGTCGTAGAACATTTTACAGTCGCTTCTGCAACTCGACTAAATGGATATATGTGTATATATTTATACATATATAAAGCGACCTCTCCAGCAGGCCGCGTGTGATAAATAATTCCTTGCGACATATTTCACATTTGCCTCGTTCTGCGTCACGGTTACGCCCAGCGAACTTGTCCTCAGAGCTTACCAGCTCGCATACAACGCTATTTTTACATATGAATGTATTCATACAGGTATATAATAAATTCAAGAACATTTGGAGCTATAGAGAAATATTTTTAGCCATATGAATGGGCGAAGAAGTCGAAAAGGCCCTTTTTCGAATGGAAACACAGCGCGAGAGTTACGAGGAGTAATTTTTCCATAAAAATGATGCTGAATCCTGATGACTGGAGGGATGATTGATTGGTGTAAAAAGTCTCGTTGCCCGGAGCTAGGGAAAATGAAGGAAACAACGCGAGACTGGGTTCAACTGCGATTGAAAAGAGAAGAAAAAAATGTGGCTTCAAAAGGCACAGGAAGAATCTGTTGAAACAGGGTCGACTCCGGCAAGCTTTCACCTATCAAGCGATTCGCATGTCGATGAGGACCGAGAAAGCAGGAAGATGAAAAAAAAAAAGAAAAAAAAACGAGCAGACCAGAAAAACGAAGAAGGGGAAAATAAATGATCGGACAGACAGACGAATGTGAAGCGAGTCGATCGATCCATTTTTTACCCTGATGACGCAGTCCTCATATTCCGCCAACAATCATTATTATACGAGCGCGAGATAAGCACCGAGAACAAACGTGTATCCACGTCGTGAATATCACTTGAACGACCTGCGACGCACCCACGACAGATGGCCTCGACATTGTCATCAGTGTTCCTATTCCTCTGTGCCCCCTTATCCGTGTGCATCAAGGCACGGGGCAAAATGGATCGGACTCGGGAGAGCAAGACACAAATTATGAGAAAACAGCATTTATTTTCTTCTCTGAGTAGACGCTGTGAAAATATTTCAAAATTTCAATTAAACGGTTAAAATATCGATAAATTTTTTGCCTCTGGATGCTCTGCGTGGCCAGTCGTTCTCTAATTCCGTCCCATTTTATCTTGCGCGTTTGTTATCGATGTGTGTAGGAATATTGCACACGTGGCTGTGTCGAGAGTCTGAGGCTTTGAGGAAGTGGAACATCTGAACGATCATCGTTCCCTTAATGACTCTCCCCAACGCCACACAAACAATTGACGAGTGAATGAAAAAAAGGGGGGGGAAAAAAAAACACGAGCGCGACCGAGAAAGGAGAAATAAAAATGATGAGAAGAGGAAATCACCGAGTGTGGATTGCTTAAGCGGATATCCGAGACAAGGAAAAGCAAAAAAAAAATAAAAAAGGGAGGAACAAGTGCGGAGACGATGAAGAGAAAAACAGTTGATGTTCGGTGACGAAGAAATTGAAAATGAAGTCCCGACGCACCTCCCCGCAGGTTTTAATGATCTCGCCACATTCGAATCTTTCAAAGTCTTCCTTCCTCGCACTTAGTCAACTGGAATTACGCAGCAAAAAAGAATAACTTCGATATTATATATACCACGACGACGATTTTTATAATGCGACTAAAGTGTACGTGGGATCGTATACATTTTCGTGTACGAGAGTTGGCTAACCGTTACCGGCTTATACGATAAATACTTCCGTCCAAAGTTTCGCCCTGTTTCTTCCCGAGTGTACTCACCGCGTACGTATAGACAAACGTCCTTTATTCTGGCTTCTACTTCTCTTTCTTTTTCCCCTCCGCTCTGTATACTCTACATAACAACTTTCCTAGTCGCGTCCTCTTTTTATCCGGGCAGAATTATTGTCCGTTGGAAGTCTCAGTAGCACACAGCATCCTTGCGAAATTCTCCTTTAAGCTTTGCCGCCGCCGCTCCCTCATTTTCTCAACGACCTTTTATTCCATACTTGCACTTTGCATTACCGAACTCGAGAAGACCGTAGAGCTTTCTCAATCCCCCGAGCAACTACGAGGATTTTGATATCTCGAAGCTGCTCAACGATCTACCTGCAGAACTGCTGAGATTAACGTGAGCCCGACCTCTCATTTGGAAGCCAATTACAATCGCAGGAGCGATAGACCTGAATCGAGAGCTGGGGGGAGGGAGCAGGGGGGAAGAAAGCTTGACGGAGTGCGCGAAGCCAACAAGGGGAGGAATTACTCGAGAAGGGAGGATCGACGGGAGCAAGAAATCAGTTTCACCGAGCACGAAATCGATCTTTATTGTTTCAATTGCTTTTGTAGACACGGAAGACGCGGCGGTTTCTAGTGACGAGTAAACGAATCTCGGGCTTCCTGGCCAGTAATTCAACTGGATTTTCCAACTATTGGTCGATTCATCTTGTCACTATGGCCCCGGGGACAGACTCGGTGCATTCACGGGCCCGTTGCTATCGCTGCTAAAGCTCTTGGGACTTGATATTTGGATGGATCAAAAGACGGTGGTTTGTGGCTGCGTAATGAATTTAATATGGGCTACGATTGCCCGTATAATTGAAATAACGCTATCACACCTCTGGAATCTCATACATGAAATGGCCAACGGGAAACTCCGTTCGGGAATCTACTCCGTTTAATCCTTCATAAGCCCCATATCAGGAAAATTATTGAGGATACTGACACCGAGCACTGTCTCCTTCCCCCTCGCTCTCTGGCTTTCGCTTTTAGATTCCAAGTTCATTTATCGTTCCGCTTCTGGTTAATACCCGTTGTCGGAATTCTCGTTATACCATCAACCATCATTTCGTGTGATTCATTGCGTCTCGTCCTCCCTCCTTCATCCGTTCATTTGATCACATATATTGTGTTTTAAACTCAAGGGGCCGTCCTTCCGAGATCCCTCTCTTCCTTCGTCTCTCTCAGCCTCTTCGTCTCTTCTGCTGGTTGCACGGTTAATCAATTCATATTAAACTCACCAGATATCCCCCGAGCTGCCTTCCGGAAATTCATATTCTACGGGGACACCGCGTTTGGGATTCGACATTTTTTTGTGCTTTTTTTCGAGTTACACTTTCGACGGTACTTTTAATATATTGGATACTGAAAAATCGTGCACATCGAAATAACTCCGGCCTTTAAGCGTTGGGAATTTGAAAAAATTGGTTGCCCTCGTTCGACGAGACATTAATTTATCAACGAATTTCGAATATCGAAGCTCGTGTTGAATCGAAAATTTATTTCGTACGGAAAACCAACGGCCTTTGTGCGGAAAATTCTCTCCGCCAAGAAACAATCAGAAGTACTAAGGAATGAGAGAATGCGAGATGAAAAATCGAGGAACGTGGAAAGCTCAGCTGCACGCAGCATCGCTCAGTGATTAATCGTCATGCCCCATGCGGAGTCGCTTGTTTTTTATCGTCAATTCCATTCGGTGTAGCATCGTTTCAACCAACCTTCGTGTTCCGTGCAATCGTTTTTCTTTCACACTCTGTTCTATCAGCCTCGGTGGCCGGAGAATCTGTCTGGGAATAAAACATATCAAACAAATATATGTTAACGAGCTGGAAACACCGATATTTTTTGGCGCTAATGTTCGGCACCAAACGCAGCACGGATCATTGGAGCAAAAAATCAATTTGGCTTTCATGTTGATACGAATACGTACGTTGTTTTTTTTTCTTTTTTTTTTTTCCGAAGAACAGTCAAAATGTGTTTTGTAAATTCTGTTATTTTGGAGGCCCCCTCGGCTCAACCATTTTCGTAAAATAATTCACGAGTTTTATAATTATTCATTCAAAACGATATTTTCAGCGTTGAAAAGTTGACTGGAAATGAATACGGATTAAATCGTGCTCGATATTGCAAACGAGACAATAAAGGGGCAAATGGTAACGCGAGAAAAAAGAGGATCGACGAAATAAATTAAATAGAAAGAGAGAATTGGCCAATGTCCAAATAACTGCTGTGTTCGAAACTCCTCTCATGGGGAAATTTTCACGAGCGACTAGGAACGAAAGCAGCAACCTTTTGGATCTTGCACAGACGAGTGGCGTTTCCCTATTTACCCGCATAGTTTGCCGAACGCGAATATATAGCATCGTTTTGTGCACGATAAATTTTCAATGATTTACTTCAACGACCTCGTCCGAGTTTGTGCGTTAGCTCGATTGCATACTCCCATACACGTATGTTTGTGAGGGAAAAAAGTTTGTTTGTTCGTCCGTCTGACTGCCTATTTGTACGTTTGACTAATACTTATAACTAGAGAGAGCTCTTCGATGAATTTCAACTGAATTTTCTCACACGAAAAGCTTATTATTGACGATAGGATTACAAGTACACGGCATTTCGATATGTTCGTTTATTTCATTTGGTAATTTAAAAATCGTAAGCATTGAAAATGATCGAAAAATAGTTTGACTCCGATGAGGTGCCGAGCAACGGTTTTCGATTGAATTTAATTCTTCAGTGAAATTCTTACTCGAAGGAAATAAACAGTTTTTTTGTTCTTTAGGGTAAAAATGTTTGATTTTCAATATTTTTTTAGTAGCTTTCTACGATTTATTTTCACTTGAAAATAGGAAAATAAGTACTTGGGAACATTTTTGGCTGCCTTTGTTTGACGTTATCTCATTGTCAGTGATGAGTTTTCGAAACGTTATAACTTAATGGTAAATTGAATTATTTGAATCTGGTAGATGATAAAATCAAATTGAAAAATTACTGTTTTGAAATGATGCTAAAGAAGGAAAAAACGTGATGCAGATAATTCGTGAACCCAAAACGAAATGTACACACGAATAAATTCTGCTGTTTAAGGGATTCATTTATGATGCAAAAATTATGTGAGAGCTTTGGAACTCCAAAGCGATTCTAAAGTAGTACAATTAAATTATGTTACGAGGTCCAACAAGACAGTAGAGAGACGCATAAACGTCGTCGTCTTCGTTGGTCTTTTCATCTTCTCGTGTATAATATGTTAAGCAGCCTTTGAGAGTGGTGGATCCAAGGTAAATATTCGTCGTATAGTTAATTGTGTAATTACCATGAGTGTGAAGCTCGACAGAGTGGAGAATGAAATGGTGTGAGAGATAGGAAGGGGATATACATAAGTAAACATATTAAAGGGACGCTTAATTTCACTCGCAAACAGTTTTGAGAGATTGAGTAAAAATATAAATTCACTAGAAAGTTCCAGCCCCGACAGATATCCGAGTTTATTGTTCGAATGCGATAACTCACTAAAATTTATCTCTTTCTCGAGGCATTTTGTGTGGACTAAGTTTATGAATCTTCCAAAATGACGTAAATAAAATTCCAAGCAAGCCACTTTACGACGTAGCTGAACGCTCAAGGTAAACAACCTGCGGATTTTAATTACTGGCACGTGTTCCCGAATAATTATTTCTTGTATTGGAAAATTATCCGGGAGGAGCCAGGAATTCCGACTTTATCTCATCATCGTTCGTGCCTCCACATAATATGTCACTGCACAAAGGACAATGCCTATCTCGCGACTGCCATTGTTTGGATTCGCATAGAATGCTAGTCATCTGTTGGCAGAATATAATCGTTCATTTCCTCGTTCATTTTCTCATAGCCAGAAAAAGAAACTCAGTATATCATAATCAAGTGTGATCTTCAGAGAAATTACGAATTTTTTTTCTTCTTTTGAATCCCTCGTTGGAAAATTTTATTGCGTCCAATACTTACGAAGTTTTTCTTTTGGTATCGTCAACTGAAAGGGCTCGTCTCCGCCAAAAGTTCAGCGATAGCCAGCAATGATGCTCAAGGAAGTGCAGTGATAAGTCTCAAGAAACCTGATCTGGACCACTTCAGTGATTTATGAAGGCAACTGGGAACGACAATGTTCATTGATAAACGAATGATAATAATCTCTGATCAGTTTTCATCAATGATATTTATTCTGGGATGAAAAAACTTGTCTCTATAATTTCTATTGTAATCTGTTTTTGTCCTTAGGAGCTGGAGAAAGTGAAAGGAGATTTCGGAGTGAGTGCGCAGTGCGACAGAAAGGGGAGTAGGAAAGTAAGTAGTTCGAATCAGGGTCCAGGGCAGCGATCTTTTGCTGCAAGAGATACAGACACATTTGGTTGGTCCATGTGCTCATAAATCGGTTTACTCACGTATCTATGGCTGTACACGTACTTTTGTGTACGACTTGGTTGATGGCGAAGTACGTCGCGATATAGAAGGGAGAAGGTACGACGAAACTCTGTGACGTTAACTACTTTGGACGCAGCAACTAACCAGCTCTGTGGTCCTTGGACTTGGACCTGCGACGTAAAATCTTAGCAGCGTTTTGATGCGTTCACATTTTTCTTTTGGGTTGACGATACCAGTAAAATCCAAGTTAGTATAAGACGTTCGTTGGAAAGCGTCGAGTGAGTTTATCTCGATCGAAAAGTGGGGCAAAATGGGCTTTTGTGCAACTTGGAATGGCTTCCAATCTGCTTTTCCTCTTCGTACTCTCATGTTTATACATACAACCTTGTTTCGTGTATAGGCACATGCATGCGTCGTACGTTTGCTCCATGGGAATATACCCCATAACGTATTAAAGCCTCCCAACAAAACACCTCTCACAGCACAAGTTTACCTCTGTTGCGAACTATGTGTAACGAAGTCTCCAGGCTTCGGGCTATTGTTCTCCATCTCGTCTAACTTGTTTGTTTCATATTTCCGGTGCTCAGATTTCGATATTTACCCGTATCCATATTTTAGTACCACCTGAAAATCGCTCGCGTTGAAACAACATTTTGTTGTTTAGAATTTTTACTATAAATTACAAAATCGAAATGACAAGGATTGCTATTTGTTTCAACCTTCATTCTCTCTTCCTTTTGGAGTAGATACTCGTAAGTTCTCATTATTTTTGTTTGTCGTCTGGAAACGTAGGCAATTGATCATGGAATTACGCTCAATTTTTTGAACCGATATCGTCTTCTGCTGCCCTTACACCCGTGTCACTCTTTTTCCCTTGCAGAAAATTACAGATGGTGGACATGAACTTTATCATTTTATCGCAGGCATCAACCCACTTTCCGTGACCCATAAAAGCTATGTTTTCAGCACGAATTTTATGATTTCGATTGTTTCGAAATGAGTGAACACGAAAATTCTATTTTTCTCTGAACTGTCAGAGCCAACTATGAATTTTGACATTGTTATTATTTATAGCAATATTCGAAATGGAATCCACTCACAGTGGAAGCCGATATTAGACCGGGTTTCGAAACCGTCAGGTAATTAAGTTCATACACTGTTAAACACGCGTATGGCAATGCTTCGAGCAGTTTGCTCAATATCCTTTGTATGCTTGTCAATATCCTTTGTAAGCGTTGAGTCTGTGCGGCATGTGCCTTAACGAGAGGGATGATTAAGCTGCCGGTGTTCGAACTCGATGATAAAATCCGAGCAAACAAAACTCGAATGATTTTCGTAACTTTGATGTAAGCGTAACCAGTTTATGGAAAGTTTGCGCATGAGTTTAAGAAGCGATTCGAGTACGTGTTTGCTTGGAATTATTAAGGATGAGCTACGAGGAGAGACATTGAGTTGAAGATGATCGTAGACCTCGATTTTTTCGAATCGATCGCTCTCGTCCAGCTGTCTCTACTTCTGGCTAATCAATTTTCAAATTCAATCGCTTTGGCTCGAGTATTCCGATGCAATTTAGGAAAGAGCTTTAAAAAAACCGGAGAATATAAAACAGGATTCCACAGTCATGAACAGAGTGATGGACATTTTTTTAAAAAACCGAGGCAGCATGAAACAAGTGAGGGGCTACAAAAGGAAAATTCTCACAAGCCACAACAAACTTTTAAGCTGCTTATGGATCCCACAGCGACCTTCATTTATTCAAGATGTGCCGGATCCTCGGAGACAGGTGAAGACCGCGTCCATAATGCGAGGAGGAAAAAAAAATAACTGCATAAAATTTGAAATATTCGTCCCTCTTTTTCTCTGCAGGCAGCAGGTTGTAGGAAAATGCATTAAGGGGATGAAATATTGGAGATGAGAATCAAACGTCAAAATAACGTGTGTCTCCACGCTGGAGTTATCAACACCAAGTTCAATTCGATTGTAAACGTTTCGAATGAATTTGGGGACTCGTCGAGTATTTGAACAAACTATAAAAAGCGATAATCCGACGTTGAAATGGAAAATTGTTGACAGAGAATGAACATTTAACTCCAAGTTTTTGTGCAAAAATATTTTCTTCATCGAAAAGGAAAAATGAGGGAGATTCTGTCGATAAAATATTAGACTAAAACGTTTTTACGTCGCAGGCGCTAAAACGCCTCGAAGGTTTCAAGCAATAGGAACGTATGAGCGGAGAAAAAAAATATATTTGAATATAACTTCGAGGAGTAGGATCCACCGTATGCATTGGTGCGCGAGAAGTGCTTCTTTCTCTGTGCTATGGCAGATGAGAGTGGCTGCCGTTGCCTCTATACACGATGGTGTTCACTTGTATCCGCAGCAAGGGCAAGAGGCTCAGAGGAAAAGAGCTCGTTCAAAGTAGCGAGGAAAGAGGGCGATGCGAAAAGAGTGAAAGAGAAGAGCTACAGGAGAGCAAGGCCCTCCTCGACTAGACACAAAATAGGGGACGACTATACCGGATGGTATAAGGCAATAAACGCTCAAGACACTTTCTAGCGTCTCGGGAATGTTATATGGAAGCTCATAAATAAAATTCCCATAGAGCCTCTTCTCTCGTTCCTTGCATCTCACTATTTTTAACCATTGAAAGGCGACGATACGAAGAGGTCTCATCTACAAATGTTTTACACTAAAATAATGTCTTCACCGGGACACTTTCTTGTAATTAATTTATGGTCTTTTTTCTTGGGCGACCCTTGGACCCGGTAGTGGAACAATACATGTGGGGATGAGGAACTAAAAACTTGTGTTCCAGGTGTAAATTCATGGGGAAACGAATAATTTTCCAATCGAAAGATCAAGTTCGATGAGCCAAAATGGAAAGCAGTAGCTTCAGGACTTTTCGAATTTCGTTAATGATTCTGGATCGTGAAAGATCTTCTGCACCGTCGAGAGGTCGCTGAGGCGTCATGGGCGATCATTTAAAAGGCGAATTAACACGAAAGGAATGAATTATCCTAAAAAGGAATGATTTGCAAAAAGGAAAAGGGGTTGAGAGTGCGGGGGGGAGGGAGGGAGCGAGGAAAAAATTCTACCTAAACGGTGGTTAAAGTTGGCGTCGAGCTAAGTGTAACGAGCTTTCGACAAAAGTTTTTTCCTTTTTCCTGAACGCCTGCCAAGTGGCTGGCTCAGAGTGGCCTCGAAGGGGTAGCAAAAAAATAAACAGTCCAGCACGATGACGCCGAGATGGAGGATAAATGGAGGCTCGCTCGAATGGGAAAGAGAGAGAGGGAGAGACAGATAGTCGAAAAAAGAAGTGAAGAGAATCTGCCCTCTGGTTTGGCCGCTATGGGTTCTAACGCGGAGACAATTTCTCCAAGCCTTGGCGGTTCGTTGGAGAGCTTCGAGCGTCGAGTTTGCACCTTTTTCTTCCTCCCTTTTCCCCGCCTCTTTGGCACCAATTTTCTTATTCGTTCGTTCGCTCGTCGTGTCTTTTCTCGCACACTGCGAGGACAACCTCTCATTAAGCTCATTTCGTGCTTGATATTAAGTGTCATTGCCGTCCTCGAAGCGAGGGAGACTCAAAGAACGCGCGCGCGAGACACGTCGTTTCGTTCACTCAGCTTCATTTTCGTGCCTTTTACGCTCTTTTTTGCTCGCTCTCTCTCTCTCTCTCTCTCTCTCTCTCTCTCTCCTTTCCACCGTCCCTTAGTTTTCCTTTGGGCTTCTTCGCACTCGCGATATTCCCTTGACGATTGAGCCAACGAACGACAACACAAGTACGAGAAAACGAGCAACGAAAATCTTCCTCTCTCGTGACCTTGCCGTTTCTCTAATATTGATGTAATCGCGAACGACGCTTTTTCCCTGGTGACGTACCTCAAAAGCCCGCTGTGTAATCTCGCCTCTTCGGGCTCTAAAACTCTAATACTCCTCACCCATTAAGAACCTCTTTCAAACTCACGTTACTCGTGCACTTATACTTTTTATGCTTTGGTGGAGAATCACTTCAAAGAGCATAATTCAAGGACACACCATGAACCACGATCATACAAATGTATGAATAAATATTCCGTAAATGGCAAACGAGAGCTTTTCATCCCTCCTTCACACAGTAACTTTCTTCCATAAGCTCTGTAAGCTTTTTTCGCTCTTAACCTACGCGCTCCGAACGAGGTGGTGAAACGTAGAAATACGTCGCTTTTTTGCCATCCATTTCTGTCGACCTTTCGATTTTGCTATTTCAACGAATTTGTCCTCATTCCAAATCGTACTAGTTTAGCTATTTTTGCGAATGAAGATACCATGATTCAGCGAATTTTTCGATGCTCAGTTGATAAAAGTGTGAGGCATTTTTACTGTAATTTCCCAACAGGTTCCCTCTGCATAAAAACAAAGTGAATTCATCGAACCATCAAACAAAAAACATAAATAAAAAATTCTTCCACCAAAAAAAGTGGCTTCCGAAAAGCACTGTTAATGCTAACAATACGGAAGAAAAAGTACACAAAACATCAATAGATAAGCCGGGATTACTCGACGTGGATAAAAAGAAATTAGAGAAAGGGCTTGAAATAACAATGAAAATGGGTAACACTGGAATTGCATCGATGTGGCAAAGTGTACGAGTTTTTCATGAAACGAGGAAGTGGAATAAAAACAAAATAATAAATATGAAAAGGGTGGTGGGTGAAGGCGCCGGGGGAGGGGAAGCGATAACGGGGCAGAAAGGAGTTGGAGAATGGCAAACCAATTTTTTAGCTCTTTTCGGAATAAAAATTGTAGCCAACAATACGGCGCGATACGTTGAGCGTGATTATACGCATCGAGAATGGATTCAGTTGGAAAACAACGAAAAAAATAAAATAAAATAAAATATATACCCGTACACGAGGAATGCTGAAAAAGAAACAGTCCCGGTCGTAGTGCACATGATTTAATGCTGGATTTGATGTGGCCCTGCGCCCTTCTATTCTTTGCCAAAGGGACCCTATGGAAGCACGCACATACAAACATATTCACAAGCGTATATGTAAATCTCCGAATATTCACACTTTTACCCCGCGTATAAGCCCCCTTCCTAAACCATTTCGTTTGGCATTGATTTAATGCTTAGCAGCGATAGGCAGGTGTTTGTTTCGTACTCGCAAATTACACGTCTACCCGCTATTCACAAATCTGTGACAATTTCAGCTACTCCCGGTCCCAATGCGTTGGCAAACATGCATCTGGATATGCACACTCACACACACACACACACACACACACACATACGTGGATCGGTAGAAAACAGCGAGCAGAGAGAATGGAAGTGGTTTTCGAGGCGAGGCTGCTCGTACGGCACGAAGAAGTACGAAAGGGTGAACGTGAATTTACAGAAGCGAGACTATCGATGTACACGAGTGTAGAATCAGTCTGTCGTGCTTTGCATTCCATCTCGTGGTATGTGTGTACTGCTCTTCTGGTCCTGCAGCTCAGCTTCTGGAACGGATCATCAAGAGAAAGGGTGGAATAGAGCGAGAGAAAGAGAGAGGAATGAGAAAATTAAGGGGTTCAGAAACGTGAAAATCGATGCACCGGAAGTAAGCTCCCATAGAAATTTCTCCGAATCATTTAGTCGGCATGTAAATAGATTGTTTGGCGATGAATAATTCAGCTAGTCTTTTGTATCAATCGAGCTTCCAGAACTTTCAATCATTCATCGACGCCTCTTTGGGAATGGGATTGAATAGAATTTTCGTTTTTTCTCTTCCTCGATTTTGCAATTTTAATGAACTTAAACGAAAGCTAGAAAATCGAGTTCTTCAAACTCCTGCAAATTGATGAGTGATCAAAAATGATTATTGTTCACTCATCGTTATTGAATAAAATAGCAGAGTCGTTGAATTTTCGATCACAGCATTCGTCGTTAGAGCAAATATTCCCGGACATCGAAAAAATCGGTACTGAACGATCGCAGCTGGAACTAATCAGTCGAATAACATTCTTGGTTTCTCGTGTTTATGGATCCTGTGCAAAAAAAACGTAAATAAAATAAATACAGCGAAGAATATTCGGGGGAGTTTTTGTTGCTGTTTTTTTCCCTACCTCCTGCGAATATTTGCCACGAAAATAGCGGAGCTAGGCGACGTGCGGATTCGGCGAGTTGGAACACAGTCGAACGTAGATCGGTTATAGTCGTTACGAAAATGATACCTTTCCTCGTTTGGGTTTTTCGTATAAGTGTGCCGTGACCCGTTTTCGTTGGCAGAATTTCTCTGGTTCAGTTGACGGGAAACAAGGCAGAGAGAGGGAAAGGGGAGGACAAAACGTGGCCATTAAACCGAAGCTACGACGACTATCACCGTGCCACTCTCGAGTGTTATCGCAGTTATGTGTGCTCCAGTGTGTCTAGCGTGTGTGCGTGAGCATTAAACTATGCTCATGTGTGTGAGAGATGCCTCTCTGGTCTCGTCACGTCGATCTTTTGCTCGGCTTTGCTTCGCTCCGCTCCGTGAATCCGCGCCGACTCAGCTCCCTCCCACAGCCTTACTCTCCCTCTTCCTCTTTCTCTCTCTCTCTCTCTCTCTTTATAGCAGCGAGAGTTCTCCCGACTGTGTCGAACCGCCAATGCCAGTGCATACATGAAATAACAGCCAAGCAATACACGAGTATATTTCTCTACCTCGTCGCTACCTCGCATGCCTCGTCATTCCAATAATGGCATAGACGAAACCTGACATTCGATCACTTTGCTGATGAACGTCTGACAGCTCGCTCGCAAGATCGACGTGAGCTATTACTACTGCGCTGCAAAAAATAGGAGGTAAAATACCTTCCCGTCATTCATGCTCTTTAATACACTTCAGAATATTCCGAACCGTGATTTTTATGGTCACTAAAATCTTTACGAAAATCTGCCAATATTTCCACCATTCACCAGTTTCAATTCCGATCATCGGATCGAATTTTTGGCTTGAAAACACTCATTAAAGTGGAACATTATACTTTGCCGAGTTATTCGATCTCCCTGTCAACATTTATCGACAGCAGATCATTAACCGAATGTTTTTCGTCACACTTCCGCCGACGCGAGTGACTTTTAAAGGAGTCGACTCGCGACTCACTCATCGCGATCAGAATTTGTTATAATTCTAGCATACTACGCTGTTTATTATCTTTGGATCCTTCGTCTCGAAGGGCTCTAGTAGACGTGTACCCACATCGGAGGCTCAGACTGGGAGAAGATCCATCTGATGAGGGTAAGAAGATGCCTGGAATAAAGAGGGTCAGGGTACGAGATTGAGAGGAGAAAAACAAGAGCTGCTGGAGCGGGAAACTAACTAGAATTGTGTCTCTAGTGTCACCAACGTGCCCCTTGGGTGGCATTATCGTTACTATATTTATATGTACTACATGCTGAGAAAGGGACGGGGGGAAGGAACGTTGTGTGTAGCTCATGTTAGCTTTACCTAAGACAACTTGACACGTTTCGCCAGGAGTCTAGAGACGATGCCTCGCTCTCTATCTCTATCTTTTATATGCTCTTCTCTGCTCGTATATAATCCGAATGCCGAGAGATAGTCGCGGCACACGAGGAAACGTCACAATTTCTATTCCCTCCGCCCTCGCTCTTCCTCATTTCTGTTTTGCTTATAGCCCGTTTTCATCTCCAACCACCTTGAAGAATCTCTCTCCGGTCCATATCTGAGTCTCGCTTTGTTTTTTCTCTCCTGAAGGTTCCTCTTATTTAAGGCTTTGTTGAAAGTCTCCAGTCGACGTTCGTCGCCTTTGTTGGAGACGACGTTTGATCGGTGCGAGTAAACTGAAAATGGCATTGAATTGGGGCCGACGTTGAGCTCCGATGACGGAAGCTCCTTTAGCAACGCTCATTGCAAAATCAGCAACGCGCTGAATCTCATCCGAAGCGGTTTCCCATTCGAACGATTACTGCGAAGCGAGCAATTCTCTATTACGGTGAATTATTATTTCTGGAATTAAACGATGCCGCGTTCCTCTTACATTTACTCGATCTTTTTGTCAATCTTCTCTGCATCTCCAGCGAGCTCCTTTGCTCAGTAAGATTTGCAGAGGTTCAAATGAACGCGAGCGCGGACCGAGAGAAGCGAAGAAGATTGCGTACGCGAGAGGCAGAAACCGGCAGGACGGGAACGGAGAATTTTCGTTGTTGCCGAGCCAGAGAAACAAGGTCACGGGTATGAACGTGCTTTACGAAATAACTCAAGGCGGGATGAGGCTCCCAAAGGAAGAAAGACGGATCGGGCGGTGGCCCGGGAGGAGGAAGGCGAGTGGGGAGGTTTATTCCTGTGTTTACAGCGGACCTCATTCTCATGTACATATACAAGCTTGTACAGGAATTAGATTAAACCGCTCGATCCCCAGGTATTTGCATTAGAAATCGAGTCCTGTTGTCAGTAGGATGTAGAGGAAAGGGGAATAGAAAGGAGCGGAGATCGAAAAAGAAAAAAGAGAGAAAAAATAACGGAGCTGGATATTGCAGCAGGAGATCTCCCGACACGGGAGATCCGTCAGGAGGAAGCCGAGAAATCTTGGATTCCACTTTGTTTGTCCGAGGGATATAATTACAGGAAATACCAAAGAATCGACAGTGAGAAAATAAGAGAAGCGAGCTCGAAGGGAGAACAAGAGAAATCGCAGCACAAGACTTTTGTCACGGAGCTCCTCCCCTCCTCGCTGGGATGTTGGGGGAGTGAGAGAGCAAGAGAGGAGGGAAGGGCGAGAGTGAAAAATAAAGGAAGACGTAAGCCGATCGGTCAATCAATTTCAATTCTCCTTCGAACGACAGTGAGAAGTAGAGAGAGAGATTGCTTTATATACGCGCCTATACGACAGGAAGAAAAAGATCTGTTTCAAAGACGTGACCCTTTGCCCACGCGAACAGATAATTCTTTATCTATTCGACCGAAGCCCTGGACTCGGTACTGACTCGAAGGATTTTCCATCGCGTGCGAAAAGCCTTGGAGAAAAGAAAGGATGGAAATCTCCTGGACGAAATGAGTTTGCCTACGGACGATAAAACGAGATAAAAGAGAAGAAAACATCAGTGTACTGGATAACGAAAAAATAGTTGTCGTTAGTTTGTACTTAGGCTACACCGACAAAACCATTGCTTTCTGTATCATTTTCATTTTTCAAGACGTTTGAAAGATACTCGGGGAAATAAAAGTTTGGCCATTTTTTAAATTATCTTCCACAGCTGAATCATAATTTTCTTCTTTTACAAAAGTTCCTACCCCGAGCGAACTGTGGAGATTAAGAAATCCCTGGTTTCGTATTTCTCCTCTGGGAATGAGGAGAAATAATGAGGGAACGCCGTGTTTTCTGGTTTTTCTCTGTCAACGTGCAGATTCACTTCATCTGTTTGTGCCCTTCGTATTTTTTTCGTTTCATTCAATATCAAATGATGATTTTCAAGAATTTAAGGATTCGACATATATTGAGTTCTCTCCGTGCTAGACGAACCGGAGGAAACTAATATTTCCTTCGACATATACTTGAGACGAATGGCTGCTTTATATTCAAGATCGAATTAGCTGCTCCGCACGAAGCGAATAAATTATGACGCGTTTGACAGTCCTGCCGGCGAATAAACGCACAGAAATTATAACGCGAACTTCGATCTCTCATTCCTCTCCCGCAAGTCGCTCCCCGAGCATATTTCTCTTATTCCTCCTTTCTAGCTCTCCCTCTTCATTTTCTGGCTGCAGAACAGGAAGAAGCTTCCCGCCAACTCGACACCTAATTTACCGCATTTCAACTCTAATCTGACCTATTCCAGATTCCGTGACATGAGACACGCTTTCATCGTCTTGGGTTATTCGTACTCCGCATAGCTTTTTCACCATTTGACACTATTCGTACCATTCGATTTCGGCACTTCGAGATTCTCAGTTATCTCTCCCCACCCACTTCCTCTTCCGGGGGATCTCCGAAGTCGTATAACTACCACTGTCTTCGCGATCTGCTGCTTCAAATCCTCCTATTCTTCTCGACGAACTTTCGAATTCGAGTTTCTCGTTCAAACAATTACTGTAAATGGGAGAGAGGGAACCGAATTTTCAATAGTTTATGAACCTTCATGCGGGTCGCTTGCGTATAAGCATGCAAGTTTTGAAGAGAAGGAAAAAAATGTTCAACTTTTTTGTGCATCGTTTCGGGAGATTGAGAGACGAGAATCCGGAGACGTTATTTTTTTCTATTTTTTTTTTTTCAGCTAGAACGTCGTCACATTCGTCGGGGAAGTTATTCGGAACGAGGAAGCCTGGAATTCGCATGCGGAATAAATCGCGTCTAGTGTAAAACCGACACATTTTCTTTTGTATTGAACGTTGCATACTCACCGGTGGAGATTTCGGTCTGGAAAAAGCACGGATTCGAGAACTTACGGAAGGGAACACGCTCGAGGCCCGGAGGGGCGAAGGGAATCCCAGCAGGCTCTCGATATAAATCGTCATGGGGCTCTAATTCTCGCCGCAGTTTATATGTTATTGCATTTATCACGAGTACGTGACCAGAATGGAAAGCTACCAAAAGTCTGTGGCGTTACCACGTTCGAGGGTGGTTGTACGCTGGCAAATCGTGATGGTGGTGGCTTTTCCTCTACCATAACGTTGTAAAACAACCTCCTCCTTTCACCTCCACCAACATCGGCAGCCACGCACGCACGTGTAAACGTGAGAGGTGTGCCCAAGGTGGGAACGTGCATCAACCTGTCCAGCTGAAAGAAGTTTCGAAAATAACAGTGGCGAAAAAATAATTTTAATCGATCTTGAGAAGATTCATGAATGGTCGAGATAAATCCAACTTTAGGGCTTGATCCTTCCGCATTACATTTTTATTAAAAACACTTGATTTGATTTTTTTGAACTTACATGAAACAGTGAGGATTTTTCATATTGAAATGAGAGGCTTTTCAATGTCTGCGAAAATCTTCAGCTCCTGCATTCTTCGTTTCTTCTTTTTCGTTCATTTTATAAATTACAAAGATCACGATTTCGCATAAAAAGTGCTGATAATTAGAACTCTCGGAAAGTAAATGAAAAAAAAGGGCAGAGAGAACAAGTGAAAAAAATAATTGAAAAAACGTCCTTTCGTCTCGTATCCAAATCCGGGTGCGAGAGCTCTCCGCTCAAACTTTCTCGTGAGTTCAAGGATCTGATTGCCTTTTCAAGTTAGGCGATACGAAAGCAGATAATTACTTTGCCAGCTCGCGTATACCCGAATGAATATAAAAGACCATCCCTCCCTTTCCTCTCACCCACCCTCTCACTCTCTCTCTATGTCTTTTGCCATTTCGGATCTTGGAAACTGTCTGGCTATGCGCCCAAATCAACGTTGCTCTATACACGAACAGCAACACCCTCAGTTTTCGTTTTATTTTTACTTCATTTCTCGTTCTTTTTCTGACCCGACGGAGATCTCGACAGAAAAAAACTTTTAAGCTCTCAAATTTCCATTGTAGAAAAATATCTGCTCTCGCATCGTCCTGCATCGAACGCAACTGGAAACGAAAATTGCCACGTTCTCGTTCGTAAGGCAAATACACACTGAAAAAAAGAACTGGTGAATTTAACTCACTAAATGCGATCAACGAAAATATGTTAAAATTTATCAAATTTGGTTAAACTTGAACACGTTGTAGTTCATCTAATAGAACCGATTTGATTAATGTAACTGTTTTATTCATATGAATTCATATTTTTTCGCAGTCTAATCACATTTCGATTTTTACAATCAATTTTTTTTTGAACTTGCATTTTTTTTTAGCCAGCTTATTACTTGAAATTTTTGTTTTGTCCTTCCAAAAATCATATTTCCATGGCGATGTGCAAGTATCGAGGACATCGATTTCGACTTTTCAGTAGAAAAATATTCTTTTGAAATTTTTTATTGGAAAAACTTGTTCCTCCAAATGTGGCCAACTGCTGGGGGATGAAAATAGTTGTGAAATTTTGAAGAGTTCGTCTCAACTAAGACTTTCTTTTTTCAAACCATTATAAACCACCATTTAATCTCTATCCATTCTGCACTCCCGTTTCTCCCGCACCAAGTTGCTCTCGTTATCTCCTGAGCTCATTGTTTTGATTTTAATACCACTTGAAGATACCCGGGGATTCACTGCGAAGCGCTCGTGAGACGGTGGTCTTTTGTATTAACTTCTTCCAGACCGAGATACTGCGCGAGGATCGTTTGATCTTTTTTCAGTTTACCGAACCTCTCGAAACTTCGTTGATTTATTCATCGCACCAAGTCCTCCATCGATTGTTAGTTGAGGGTGAACCCAATCAATGAACTTCTTTGTTTCACAATGATTTCAATCTTCCTTGAACCTCAAAATTGAGCTAGAAAAAAGTGAATCGTACGTCATACAATCTTCAGGGATATCGAAATATTTTTGAACGGAAACTCGCAGCTCATTAGCCACAGAAAAGCGAAACCTTTTCTCCGCTCTGATTTACTTTCCACTTATTTTGGATTCACATCGAAATAAAATCTGACTGGACATAGCAGGGAGAGCAAATTCATATAAAAAGACTCTTCTTTCCATTCTTTTCTTACAAATATCACAATTTCGATAATTCTATATCTTCAAGGGGTGACAAAGGATACAAAGGGATTGAAGCATGTGCTGTTCGACAAAAAGTGCGTCGACGATATACGAAGAAAATGAAATGAAAGAGCACCTTAAGCTCAGTTGTTTAAGGGCCAACTTTTTCGAGCTTTCCACTCGGTTTACCTTCCCCTCGGTAATGTATTATGTATCGACTATTTCACATGAATTGGAAAGGTTTTACGACCTGCGATTCTTCTCATTGCTGTATAATTCAAAGTGTTTCAGGGAGCAGTGTCGTAGAGGAGAAAAGTTGATTTATTGCAATGAATTTTCAAGACGCGATAGTTTCCATGGAAATATCATTCACCAATTTTTCTGCGTTACTCGAAGTTCTTCGGATCTCAATAAGCACTGTCCCGGAAGAAAAATGTTGCCACAATTTCTAACGATCCGGAAAGCAAATTTTTTCGAACGAGTTTTGTTGATTCGACTGTGAATTTTTTTCCAGAACGAAACTATCGCTAAAAAGAAAAAGAGTATTTTTACACGGGCGAAAATGAATATTATTGACTTGCACGACGATGCCACGGTAAATACTGCATCGGTGGAAGCCTTTGCAAGAAAAAATAGAATTATTTCGCGTACGAAGCGAATATTGTTTTTCAACGGAGCTCTTAAAATCAATATTGTGCGTGCGCTACCATCGCCCATTCGGTATTGACTTAAGCATCGAAGACAGATTGTGATTCATTTATTCAGCGGTCCATAAAAATTTGTGCCATTTTAATCTTTAGTAGAGCCACGCTTTAAAATTTTAGTAGCTGCATGCGCAGAAATTAAACGACACTGATATCCGCTCGTGCATGCTTAACTGGCAAACATGAAGAAAGCAAACATTATTATCGTCCTCGGTTTTCATTCGAAATTAATTTCGCATTTTTTTTCGAGGCGGCTTTTTATACGAGCCATTTTTCCAGACCATTTTCCCAGACGATTGTGGACATTAGCAGACGGAAGACGGTTTATATCAATAAAAAAACAAGAATAAAAAATTCAATGAAATTTTCTATCTCGCTGTCGAATTAGTTATTTAAAAAATATGAATTTAACGAAGTTTCTCATTTTGATAGCGCAAGAATGAAAAAAATTGATAAAAATAAAAAATATAATGAGTAAATTATAATTTCAAATTGCTCAAAAGCTTTTGTTAACTATTTGTTTAAATGAATAATTGTTCTGTTGTAAAGAGGATTGGGCGGTCATGACTTTATCGATAAGAGTGCACCCATCCGGTCGAGCTAATATTCCACCATTTCAATTCTCCACAAAGGAGATTCGTTCCAATTAAGCTCATACTCGAATTAATCCGTTCATTTTCGCCGATGAAATACAATCTGTATGTGTTTGGTCTCGCTGAAAAAGTTAAACCACTGTTTTTATTTTTCGGGTTGGAAGGCTGATCGGTCTTGAAAATTGGAGTGTGAAAGCTATTTTAATCTGAATGATAAAAAAAAAAAAAAAAAAAATCAGAAGTAGTTTCGTATCTCAAAACTTTGAATAATCCCAATTAGTGTTTCTATATTTCGACGTAGATTTTGAAAACCGCAATTTTGGAGATAATTGCAGAATTCCATAAATACATTTGTTGTATTTTTTGTTGTAATCTCCGAGAAATTTGAATTGCAATTGAATAATTGCAAGACTAGAATATGCTATGCCATTAAATTTCCATTCTCATGAAATGATAATCCTCAAATAGTGATTAGTCCAATGGCAACTACAAATAATGTTGTTAGATAATGCATGCTACCGTTGCACCCGTGAAATGTCGACATATGCACAAAAATAACAAGGCAAGAAACAGGGTACTTGCCCGTCTCTGAGTTCGAATAAATATTCGATCATGACGTAAATTGATTATCAGTCTGATCGCAATAACGAAACAGCCTGATCATCGTTCGTCCACTGTGGGGTGAGTCAATTGTCCCAGGTTCTCTAACGATGGAATTCCAAACGTTGATACAGTTTCAAAAAACGTAATTTTTCTATCAATGAAATCATATAAAAACAGTAATTAACTTTTTGTCATGGAATGTTGGGCTTTTTGGATAGCCAGTGAAAATTAAAATTGTCCTCAGGTCAATGACACAATAAAATATTATGAATTTAAATCCAAACTATTTTCCAACTTTTACCACCAGTTTTGGTAGCGACAGCACCTCAGCTCGTTTTCTCATCCAATCCGAGGGATTTCAGTAAGAAAAAATTCTTACGTTGATCTTGGTGACTCTTGTATCGACCTTGAGTTTGATATTCGATTCCATGATTATACGTAAGTACGAACGATGAAAAATTTCAACTCCATTTTGATTTGATTGAAGTGATTTGCACTGTAAATTTTGTAATATGACCAAGGTCAAGTATTGTGTAATTGCCTGCGAACGGCGATGAACTTTATCAAATTACTGACGTAAGCAATAATCAGATGCAATGGCAATATGAATAAGATAAAAAACAAAGGAGAAATAACAGTTGGGCGACATCGAATTCATATAAAAACGTGCGATTAACTGAAATTGTTAAACAGTCAGATTTTTACGCAACTACGATAATCATCCACCATGGTTCGTCCACTGCTCGTTGTGCTGGTTGTCTCGATTCTCGTGACGTGCATCCGTAAGGATTTTTAAACAATTATGCGATTTTCGATATGCAGTTTATTTACAAACATTTTCCATTGAAGCAAATTAACGCATTTTTGTGATCTTTTCTTCAGAGGAATCAATTGCACAAAACGATAACGAGTGCGGAAAAAATGAGGTTTGGGATAACTGCGGAACTGCCTGTCCAGCGAAGTGCTCAACGAAGCCATCGAAAAAACGAACAGCTTGCCCCATGGTTCGTCACGCAAAGAAGAATTCTTAATTATCCAAAAAATTGATCACAGCTTCGGTCTTGTATGTTTTTCAGACGTCGAGAATAACGACTGATTCTTCACAGGTTTGTCGCCAAGGATGCCGGTGCAAAGCAGGATTTTTGAGAAGAGACGACGGAGCCTGTGTTAGGAGAGCGCAATGTGCAGTGAACAAGGCCCAGTAGACAGAAAACATTTTTGATCCTCGAGCTTTTTGTACGAAAACGTTTGACTGATATTAAAAAAACATGAGTAAACGAAAAATTGTATAAAACGTTTCACTTTATTTATTAACTATGATCTCGAAAAGATCCTGGTCGAAACCTTTTTATTTATTTAAAAAACTTATCGAAATATCGAATGAAGTAATGTATCATCGATTTTTTGCATTATTGAGCCTTGGTTTTATTCGATGTTTTCACAATAAAAAATCACCAAAACCCGTGGTCACGATACCAAAGATCGCCACAAAAACGAACGCCAAACTGAGCCGAAATGATTTCGAAACGGATGTTTGAACTCGTCACTGCTTCGCGACGGACTAAACTTTTTCACAAACTCTTTGCTAGCGAAAACAGCTTTCATTTGTATTCAAAAGATCCGATCCGAAGTATGATGCAGCGTACGCTGGAAGATGCGAAAAAGAAAGTTTCTGTGTTGATCGCCGAGAGATTTGAACCTCATTTTCATTGAAATTATTCGCTTACTAGTAATTCTTTAATAATATTTGTTCGTAACAACGTGATAAAAACGAATTCTTAGACGGTTTGAAATTGGCTGGTGAGCGGTGATGAATCTAATAAAATTATGAAAGTAACTACGTGAACCAATCAAACGGCGATATATAAAAGTCGTGCGATATCGAATTCATATAAGTTCGCGTAGTTGGTTTGAACTGTTGGTTCGAATTGGTTGTCATACCAATATTTATTAGCCATGGTTCGTCCGCTGTTCGCTGTTTTGATCGTTTCAATTTCTGTGATGTGCATCCGTAAGTATTTTTGAAAAATTATGCAACCCTCGAGATTCTGTTTCACGAACGCCTTACTCGAAGCGAATGGTAAATTAACGTGTTTTCATGGTTTTTCATTCAAACGAAGTGAGTGCAGCAGTTATGCGAGATGCGTTTGGTTGATATAAATTGAGAAAAAAGCATAAATAATAAAAAAAATTACAAAAATATTGTGCTTTGCCGCTGTCTCTGATAAAATTGATGAAAAATTTCAACTCCAAAATGATTAATCAAAATGTGTACTTTTCATACACATCACACGTTGATAAGAAACGGTGCTTCGCTCTTCCGCATTCGGCAATTCTCCAACGTCTGCTAAATTCCGAATTGAACGTTAATCAATTTTCACCTTTCAACGAGGTTCAATTGTCATGGCTCGTGTTCTCGTTTTCTACTTGGTCGTCGCAATAGCGTTCCTCATGTTTTCCGGTGAGAATTATCGAATTGTCGAATCTTTGGTTCGGACAGAAAATTCATGGCAATCCGTTTTTTTCGTGGGACGGTTTCCAAATGGATAATTATTGCTTTTCACCACCATTACAGGGGAAACGAATGCCCAAGATGAATCTAATTACGATTTTCAACCAATTGAAAAAATATGCTACGGAATAGACGAAGTTTGGACGAATTGCGGGACTGCATGCCCAAGAACGTGCGAGCATCCAGAAATAAGACGCTGCGTTAGGGTTCGTCCTCACCAAATTAATGTTTATTTACATTTCAACCTTCGCTAATCTCGGGAAATTTCATTTTCAATGGCAGATTTGTAAGCGAAGATGTCAATGTAAGCGTGGACTCCTGAGAAGAAAGGACGGTGCCTGCGTTCAAGCTTCCGAATGCTTTTGAATATGATCAAACACAAGTCTGCGTGAATAATAAGAAGCTCCTAAATTTCACGAAAAAAATTAATGATTCGTGAAAAACATTTTAAATGCGAAAACAGATAAGAAAATGCAATTAGTTTTCTATAAACTCGAGTGCGTTCATAGTTTTCGTGTTTGAGTAACGAATCTGACTAAAATGTCTATGTTCATTTGGAGAACAACAAGTTATTTGATATTTCAAATTAAAAGCATGTAAAAACAATATTTTTGTAAAGTTTAATCACTTATTTTTGGTTTTGGCCAATGACGACTCCGAATATCGAAACGACGAGATTTCTCTTCCTCAATGGCATCAAGTGCAATATTAAAAATCTCTGGCCATGAGACTCCGCTGAATTTTAAATGAACTTTTTTCAAAACCGAAATTTCACGAGTGGTGGTAAATCCTTGAACCAATTTTCCCAACGTCGTGGCACAAATTTACATTCAAATAATTGAAAAAGTTTTTTTCGTATGACATTTCCGGGGAACACTATCGCGCTATACTTGATTGGAAAACTTAATTGAGATTTGGTTATTATTATGATTGTCAAGCGTAGAAAGCGTTTACTTCTACGCGCGGATTTTTTTATAGCGATCACGATTAACATGAGACTTGTTACTGGACATTGAGTATTCGAGCTTAAAACGATTGGTGGAACGGTGAAGGCAGTTGGAAAACGGTTTTCTGGAACGTAAAAATGAGTTTTGTTTCGGTTTTTCGAAATTTTCCGAATTTCTTGATTTTTTTTGATTTTTTGCGTAAAAAATCGCGCTTCTTGCCCTATGATATTTCTAGGAGGAAGAGATTATGAGTTTTGTCACAGTTCAGTGACTTTTTCATTTCATCATTTTCCCACACGCTCGTACTTCCCGGTATTTTGTTTCGTAATAAAGTGACTCGTTTGCCTTTTGTTTACTTGAGAAGATGCGACGTTTCCATACTGATCATAAATAAATAAACAAATTCATCGCGATCGACAGATGTGCGTTGCAAGCTTTATGCAATTGACGAAGCTCCTTTATTACGAGTGAGCAGCAATCGTTATCAAACGAATGAGGAAAGTTGGTGACGAGTTTCGATTAAGCGACGTGTATGCTGAGGCAAGATGTATGAGTCACCGAAAGGCATAAACAATTTGTGTGAGGAAAACTTGAGCGAGAAATTTCATCAAGTGAATACAATTGATAACTTCATCTCTTTGTTTAGTTTCTCAACTTATACTGGCTTCAAAAATATGCTTTACGTCGCTTGAAAAGACTGAAAACTTTGAAGTAAACTAAAACGTTTCGAATTTCGTACTTTGCGTGTGCATTGTGAGATGCTACAAAATTTGGTATTTTTCATTCTCGCCTGTTTCTAAATCTAATTAATTTAAGTTATTCGAATTTTTGAACAACTTTATCTCCTATGTTAATAAAAAGTGCATAGCTTCAGGTGATGGCACAAAGTCTCAGAATATTTTTATAGGATAGATAAGCTGCGAGTTCGACAATTATGAAATTTGCAAAAGAATGCAAGCTCTGCCTTCATGACTCCTAAGTAAGGAGATTAGGACGTCCATAGTGTCATGATATGTGTATCTTCATGTTTATGTTGCTTGGTGCTAACGATTCCAACGGATATCTAATTTGTATTAATCTACATGAGTCTGCATACATTTACATTCGACTCAAGGTATATGATTTATGAAAGTCTGCTGCGAATTCTACTTGACGAGCAGTCGCGATTGACGTCTCCTACAATCATCGTGAGTACAACTTTGTTCCAGTTTATTTAGCTTTGAACGCTTCATTTGGACTCTTCATTCAATCTTATCATAGTAGTAAGACATTTGATAATCAGCTTCACAAAATTTGTGATCATGAAATAAAAAACTTTAATGCGAAACTTTTCACTCGATTGTGTAAAAACTTTGAGCTACGATCAGAAAGACGTGGCTTGAGGTAACGAGTTTGCTAGATGCACGTTCGAAGGCTCGTTCGATGTTCATAAATTTTGACACAACTGCAGATTATTTTGTCAATGTTAATTATTGCATACTATTCGTTCCACTGTATCTCTGAAACCGAGTGGTCGAAGTGTAGGTAAATTTTGACAGCTCGTTGAGTGCTGTTCCTGAAAAACAGTGCAAAAAAATTGAAAGATTTTTATGGACAAATTTTTTAAGTGGTTGTGTAAAATTAAAGATTCTTTATCCTTCTTCTTTAATGTCGAAGATCTCGAATTTGGAAGGCTTCAAATGACTCGAAGTTCTGCTTACAATTACAGACTTTTTGGCTAGGCCGAAATATCAAACTGTGTTTTTAAGTTAGAAAAAAGTTGTTTCAGATCCATCGAGTTTTCCAATAACTGAAGATGCCGACGAAGTTGATTTTGCTGCTGGTTGTCGCCAACTTCTGGGCAAGTAAGTTAATCGAAGACAAGTAAGATAATTGATTGGGTAAATACTTTTTTTAAATTACGTTTGACTCAGAGGGTCTCTTGTAATCTAAGCTTACGGTATACGCCGATGAGAATATTATTTTTCTGACAATACTTCATTTTTAATTAAACAAATGGGAAATGTAAATTTTGTGATTTTCAAACAAAACTTCGTGAAAAAATTCATGCTTTCCCCTCACATTATTTTCAAGCCCGAACTAACGATCGTGTTTTATGGAGGAACGATAAAACTTGCTGAAAAAATTTCCTCCGCTTTCAGCAACGATTGGAGAAGAGTGCGCTGATCCAAATGCAAAAATACATATTTGCGGTCAGATTTGTGCCCCGTCGTGCGGCAACTTGACCACCGTTGAATATTTGTGCCCCGCAAAAGTAAGTAATTGCTTCCTGGGAGCCTGATTTTTATAGCGATCAATCGCTCAGTGCAAACAGAACGTTCGAACTATCAGGACTAAAAAAGAATGTTACCTTTCCGCAGGAATGCAATGCCCAGACTTCCGGCTGTCGTTGCAACCCCGGATTCGTTAATTTGGGAAATTCCGACGAATTAATATGCGTACTGCCTCACAAGTGTCCACCGAAGAAGAAGAATGATTCGTGCCAGAGTGCCCAGGCAAAGAAAATAATTGGCGATTGTTGTAAATGAAAAACGATAAGAAATTGATTGGCTTTATAAACGAAATTCCTGGAATTTTTGGTCGATCCTCCAACACTTATTGCTTTGTTGTAAGCAGAGAAAAATGGGAAGAATAAGATGAAAGTGAAAAGAGTGAAAAGTGAATCAGAAGTACAAAAAAAGCAGCTTATTGAAGGAAAAACATTCTGCACTGGGTTCTCTCGAATCATTCTCTACTGCACTCTCCATTCTCATCGTCCTTTTCCTTTTATTTCATTGCGCTCCTTTATTATTTCTTCCTTTTTTTAAACACCCTTTCATTTGATCTACTCGCTGCCTTTTCCCGTTGCTGTTGTATTATTGAAAAGCATTTTTACTCCAAATATTTTTTCATTTCATCTGAGCCAACAACTCGTGCGAAACTCTTTTACGTGTCCTTCACTCAAAGCGTCACTTTTTTCTTGCATTTTCGTGTTCACGGGACTGAAAATGCATGGAAACCTAGTCGGCGTTGTTAACTGAGAATCACCCCTTTCATGATATTACGTTGTACACTCGAAATACAAGTGAAAACAAGTCAATGGAAATAAAAAAAAACGTCCAACTACGGGACTTTTCCTCCATAAAGGATTCTTGGAAAATTCAATTTTCTGGGCACTATTTCTGCGCGAGAAACACTTTCGTTAAAAGGCAAACCCAAACGAACTACAAAATGCAATTTTATGAAATTTCTATCTTGATTGCTTTCTCATCGATATTAATCTCGGAACTCGATTACCTGATAGAAAATTTTAATTATTTGTACATCAGGGGCTATTGAAGAAGGGAAAGTCAAGAGCTTTGGAAAGTCAAAAAAATTGATTGTTCTCGGGAATGTTTTTGGAATAGACGAAAATTAACTCACCATAGTAAACTTTTCGGTATATAGCTTAAAGGATATGTCAAGAATACAAAAACACTGTTTTAATGCGAGGAAAGTTATTTTGTACATGGTTTATGCGCAAAATTTAATTGTCGAAATTTTACAATGCGTATCGAATATTTAAAGAGCGAAAAACGAATTTCCTGATTGGGTACTTCGACTCCTAATAATTGTTTGAACATCAAAATTTTTTGTCAAAAAACGTGCTTTTGCAAAATTTACGCGCAAATTGTTTCGTAGAGACGATCTTGCGGGAGAAATTATTTTCATGTCAAAGAATGCTTTTTCCTTACTTTCTCGACAAGTAGGACCAAAGCATTTTCGAAAAAAGTGCATTTGTGTGATATTATTCGATAAATCCAAAGAGGTTTCGGGCTGCAATCCAATGGTACTTTTGCTGGGTGTAGAAAGGTTTTAAAAAGGGGGTGGAAATAGGAAGAATAAGAGGAACGATGCTTTTGTGAAGGAAATTTATCGTTCCCAAATATACAGTAAATCAGGAAAGCCCGACTAAGGCAATTCGTCGAGTTTCAGTCGAAAATAGTACGATTTGTCAAGTCTCATTCCTGGGAGGATTTTCAGGGATCCTGCGCACGGGTAACTGTGTCACAGCCTCTCTCCCATTCCTCTTGCCCCAATGTAATCGAGGGAGCGAAATGTTTCTCGGCACACCCCCGCAGCTCCGAGGCTCTAAAGGAAATTTTGAATCGAGATATTATTCTAGATATATTACCCATTTTCTTTTCTTCCAACAAATATCGAGAGAAATGGCTGAAAATAATACGCGAGATTTTCACATACGAAGACAAATTAAGATGAGAAAACGATCTGTCATTTTATTGCTATTCTTCATCGAAATTTTTCCGTCGAGCAGTTTGTGTTTTTAAGACTTTTTATACCAAATATTTCATTTTTTCTCCCGAAAAAGTAAAATAATGTAAAAATTCGTTGAAATTTTTTACCAAATTTGTGAAAGAAGAAACGTACCTTTGAAAAATTGTCGTCGATCGCTACACATTCGTTTGACGGAATTCTCGAAGCCCTTGCCGAAGAATTGGTCTCGAAAGAGTTTGGAGTGGTGACAGAATACAATTCCACGATACGAAAGTTCCCAGGGCGGGATAAAAAAGTGGCTCCGTTCAATAAGACGCAATTAGGGGCAATTAGATCTCCCCCTTTGAGCTATTGTGCTCCATTTTCAGGCAAGTCAAGCGAGACACATTCGTGAAAGAAAGAGCGGTATCGTCGAACATCGAGGGGAAAATGAAGTTTCCCCTCATTGATGGTTTTTTATTTATCTATTTTAGTGCTTCCTCTTGAAAAATGGAGAGAGCACAAGAAAATTACAAGATCGGGGGTGGATTTATTAACGGCCCTCGAAGGGTGCGAATGCATGCGGACATCAGTCTAACTTTTAATGAAGCTTTTACGGTTCTTATAGCCTCTATTTTCCTCAGACGTTTTCCCTTATAATTTCTGTTCGTTTTTTCCCTCATCTCGTTTATCGTTCTCTTCTCAGGGCGATGAATATTTGATTGGCTCGACAATGGTAGTACAAGCACATCGAAATTACGCTTCTCGCCATCATCTTTCGGAAATTTGTGAAGGAATTTAAGCCGGCTGATGGTTTTCCGCACCGAATCAAGTCTCATCAAGCGACCAGAGTTTTCAACATCCGTTAATGATTCTCGGTATAAGTAATACCTTAATTTACATATTAGAGTATCATACGCCGAACGCTTTGCCATTAAAAAGCGCCACGTAGAAACTTTCTAGGAATTAACGTTGTACCAAACTTTTTTACCGCTTGTTTCATTCGATTGTTCATTTGGAGGGTCAAAATAGAAGAAAAAAAAATTTAATTGAAGACACGCTCGAAAAACTAAATCGTAAAGTTATCAAGCATACTTGATGATTCTCTCGAATATTTGATATCAGTTGGAACGCCGGGCCTTCGAACGTTACACCGGAATTAATTAACGTGACGACGACAAAGTTTTACTCTCGTGGAAAATCAAGCTATTCATTCTGTATTGGAACAGAGAACGTGTCATAAAAAAAATAATGATCAAAGTGTGCAATGAGAATGTAGAAAAGTTTTATATTCAAAATTCAACCGTTGTGAATAAAATAATTACGAGTTGTGCGTAAAATTTTTATTTTTATTTTTATTATTTTCGTGGTCATCGTAGAAAAGTGTTACGCACTGCAAAAAGTCGACGAATGTTAAAACATCAATCGGTCCAAAGAGCTTTTTTGTTTTTCACTCCGCGAAAAAGTTCACAGTAAATTGATCTTGTTGCAAGGGAAAGAAAAAGCTGCGAGTTCCGTAGAAATCCGTTATCGCGTTCTCCACGAAAAATCCTGTCGAGCTGTTAAGCGTGCACTGCACGTAAAATTTTCGTTCTTTAACATTCACAGCTTTCTCTTCCTCGAAAAATCCCCCATCCCTCTCAACATCTTTTCAATTTAACTTTCTTCCTGCGAGAGTGTGTTACAGAAGCGTGCGGCGCTCTTTTTCACGAATTCAGTCAAAACGACGAATCGAAAGAAAGTCTCGCGAATTCGAGAGGCCTTTCGGGCAGACATTCCAGCGAACAATGAAAAATGTACGCCGTCGACTCTTTTTAACTCTTTCGTACGTATTTATTGTCTGGCGGAGGCGCGATCGCAATTGTAAACTCGAAGCTTTTCGGCCCTCGAATTTTCTCATGACCAAAAAAAAAAAAGAAAAGCTGCGTCAATGAGAGAAAACAAAGGTTCAAAAAATCATGCTCGCTACAATCAAACTTTCTGCGAGTTCAGAAAAAATTTAAATCCGTTGAGAAGCTAAAATCCGACTCAAAAGAGTTGGCCGAAAAGGGATTCTCGAAAGAACCGCTTCCGGCCCAATTTTTCCGAAGGTCCACCAGCAGCAAAAATATTCAAGAGAAAATGTAAAAAGCCCTCGAATCCAATATCTCTGCCAGTGCCAACGCGGTTTCCTCCATTTTCAATAAAATTTCATTGACAATTGGATAAAAATGGTGGATCGCACAGTTTAGTGGTTATCGATGACGAAAGGGAGCAATCGCCGCCACAATTTATGGAGTAAAGATAGAAGGATGGGAATGGAAAACGTAATCATGGACTTAATCGGATGACGAATGATATTGCGCTCCAGGATAATTGTAAAATCATCGTAGAGAACGCGGGACACTCGCAAATCAAGCTTTGCTCCTGTAAATAATACTGCTTTTGAAATCCCGAGTTCGACTATGCAATTCGCATAATCGTTCGATCCTTATCCATGGTCGAATTTATTCGACGATATTTATCTAACTCCCGCACGAAGTGTGTGGCGCGGGACAAATTGAAAAATAAGTGTATACTTAAGAGAACAAAAACCGAAGATGCGAGTGGATAAGAAAAAGTTGCAGGAACAGAACGAGAAGAAGGAGACGAAGAAGAAGCGGGATAACCCGATGACGTCGAGAGCCAGGGTCGGATTTCCATTTTGTGAAGCATTAGCATATGTAATAACGTCGAGAAGGTAATATCTGGGCGTGGTGAGAGGATCTACACTACGGTGCTGTGAATTCCCATTGGTAATAAAGAGTTACCCTTACAACCACCACCCACCAAGCCCTATTTGAATATCTCTCTTTCTCTTTTCCTTTAATATTTGCCTCTCCCTCTTTCCCTTCCCTAGCTCCCTCCCACCCCGGCCCTGCTCTCTTTCTCTGTTGCTGTCTCTCTCTTGTGGCGAATCTCTCAGTATTTCGCTTTCTCTCACTGTCTCTCACTGTCTTGGTCCTTTTATCCTGGCGCACATCTCGCGCACATCCCTCTATATATTCCACGGAACACATTCCGTTAAGATCGAGCTCCAGGAGCCGTTGCTTGCACCGGGTTGCAGCTCGTGAACGATGAAATACGAGGATGTAAACTTCCGTCGCTATTACCCTGCCCCATCCTTCCAAAACTCAGAGCCTGCTTCCGCACCAGCGCACACTTCGTTTTGTCGCGCTTTCTCTGTTTCTCCATACATCTCATCTTTCTCACCATCTTCCAATGTCCTCCCCCCGCGCAATCTCTATTCGTCTTTCTTTCCCTTTCAATGTTGCTGCTTTCTCCCCAGTTTTACCCCTTCCGGTTCCTCCATTCTGGCATTCGGCTTCGCTTCCTCAATTTCGACGTGGGACTTACCGCTTACAGGGGAGTTTGCTCGCTTCGTGAAACACGGCGTCGAATATATCTGCGATTTGTGTCTGAGGTAGTTTTACATTTAAAATTAACCCTCGAGGATTTGCTTCCTGTTGGCTTTTCTCAGATGCCGATCAATATCTTGCTGATTGTTTAATTTTTCACATGGATTTGCTGCTAATTTTGTTTTGAGGCTTTTTGAACGCGCATTCCTTTCAGCCAATTTATTAGGAGTGGATAAAATATGCAAAAAATGTGGCACAATAAATTCATGCATCATCGTAGCTAAGGGAGATGAAAAAGGTCTTGAAAATAGTGAATTGAAACCACAAATATGGGTGGCCAGTCACTGTGACTAAATGCCCATGCACGTGTACATAAATTTCACGAAGGGGGATCGTCTGAGGGTTCTGGCAAAGCGAGAGACTTTTGCCAGCAGCCAGCCAGCCAGAGAAGTCTCGTACGTTATGACGGAGCACCCTTAGCAGGTTGCGCCAGTCGTTTTCTAGTGTAAGATAAACGAATAAAATGCAGACTCGTATGTATATATGTATGGAGTGTGCGAGTAAATAAGTGGATAAAAAGAAAAGAATGCGAAAAGAGAGCGGAGGTGCTCAACGCCAACGAAAGAGAAGAGGCTGGAAGCGAGGGGCAGGAAAAGTGTGGCCAGGAATTACGAGAGGGATATCGTACGAGCGGAGATAAAGTTAAACGCATATTATTTGTTTCTCGGAGATAGAAAAGCACACGTTGCGAGCTCGACGTGGCACAAGCCCGCAACAATTTTCGTCGGCCGCATTTTTTATGAGCTTCTATGTTTTATGGATAAATATGAAATGGCGTAAAACCAAAAACAAGATTTTTCCTTCTGGGGAATGAGAGACGAGTTATTCTCGAAGAAAAAAAATAGTCCACGCGAATCCATCTTACGAAACACGAGGAATGAGAAAATTTGGATCAAATGATGGCTCAAGGTTTTGAGAGGGATAGCAATAAAAGTGCATTATTTCAATAACCGAACCGATTTTTCCGAGTCGGTGGTTCACGACGACAGGAAACAACATCCCCTGGCATCCGGCCAGCCCGTGATGCTGGGACTAAAGAAATTCTGGAAAATCTTCCCTGCCTCGCGCGCCCCCCCCCCCCCTTGCAAGCCTCCCACAAGCCCTTCCTCTCAATGTTTCAGCCTGCTCCCTCGCCCCAATAATCGGATGTGTTCCTGCAGTGTTCCTGGCACAATGCAGTTATCCACTTCAATGAATTTATCCTTCTGCGCGACCGAGTTATCCCTCTCAACATTCTTCCATTCCCTATTCCTCTGTCTTCTCAATATACGGACTATTTCTTACTCGAGAAAGGACGCAATTTACACGGATTTACGTGTGTAGCCTCGTGGCTTACGTCCATCCATTTTTCGTCGTTCGTATGCACTCATGTTTATAGATATTCGTATATGAATTTCTCTCCTGCTTCAACCATAATCTCATTTCAACATTTCCGTTTTGCAATCTCTTACTCCACCAGCCAGAAATCCTCTTCCTTCTCGAAGACAAAACCACGCGACATCGCAGTCGAACGAAGAAGTTTGCGGTTCTTTCTTTCTTCCCTGCTGTACGAGAAATGCTATCGAGGTGCAGAGCAATCACTGCGAATTTTCGGAAGCAGCTCGTAAGAGAGCCGAGGCTGCATTCAGTTTTTATGGAAAAGTCCAGCTCAAAATGGGACAAAGAACCGAATGGAAGGCACGGAAATGGTTTTCCTTAAATTCTGATAATTTTAATCCATCGTCGATCTGGTATGCCGAGGAAGAAGTTATATACTTGAAAGTTTTTATTCTTTCAACAAAACATCTGATTACCTCGGCCTTCCTGCTCCCAAGAGTTCTTTGATGGACCATCTCGCCCCAGGGAGCCATTTCGCCCGTTCTTCCCCTCGGATTCTCTCATTTCCTCCTCCTCTGCGTCCTGCACAGTGAAACCCGCTGGAAACTTCAAATTTGGCGTTTTCCGAGGCCACATTTTCTCAAACGACACTTGGAGCGACGGCTATATACGGGGGAGAGATTTAGATGCGTTGGAAAAGGTAGTAACGGCTGCGCTGTATATTTGAAGTTGCGAGTCGCCTTCGTAACTTCTAAGACCGGAATTAAAATTCGTCAGCGTTCTAAAAGCTCGCCGAAACGGTTCACGATTTCAAAAACCCTTCTTGTGGGATTATGCTTTCTCCGCTGGTTTTATGTAATTATTTTTATTCCTCTTTTCTATGAGCTCTATTTCTCAAGCTCGTAAAAACGAACAGAATAAAATGACGACACTTTTTCAAAGTTTATTCTCCGGATGAACCGACGAGTCCATTGAAAATAATGGAAGAAATATTACGAATTTCTCGTTTTCAATTCAGTACTCGTTTTCTCGAGTTTTCATTTCTCGTCGTCACTCAAAATGAGATCTCACGTAAATAATCTAATTCTACAGATCGAATGAATTTTAATTGAGGGATCTACCCTGATTAGAATTTTCAAAAAATCGATTTTTTTTTTATTTTTTATTTTTTTCGAAAGGATGCATGTTTAAAAGTTTCATAGTCAAATTTTATAAAGATCTGACCAGCTTTTTTGGACGGCTTGTTGATCAAATTTCCGAAACTATTGAACCGATCCTTACCAAAATTTTGCCACATGTTCGTTATGATCATAGCTATAGCGCGTATCATACGAATTTTGAAATTTTGAGTGAAACATTTACCTATTGAAACTAAAACCATTTTGATTTTTTTTCTCCGATTCCAGAGATTTTATCAACAGCGCACACACATCTTTTTTCAAAAAAAATTATCTTTTTTTTCCCCGTAGACCCCTTAATTAGATCCAATGAAACGAACATTCGAACCGATTCCACCGACCGTTAATGAGCGTGAAATAACTCCTTTCTAGAAATGACCATTCTTCCTGTAAAATCCTGTGCATTCGAAGGATATCAATAAATTTGTTGAGTACAACAAATTGATCTTCTCGTATTTTTCCTTCCTCAGCGACTCTTCAAGAATCCTTTCATTGGTTCGTCGAAATTTGATGTTGTCAGTAAATTGACGATGAACTGCGAGGTAAAAAAGAGAAAGCTTGTAAAAAGTTTGCGGTTTTTTGAGGCGCGGAGAACACCGACACGGAGGATATTTACGTGTGTGTGTATGACGTGACTGTAGGTGATTTTGCTCATGGGACTATTTCCCGAGAGTGCTGTGGGAATTCGAAATTTTCGCGAATCGTGACCGCGACCATTCGTTCGCTCAAACGTCAACCACTCACCTATACAAATTTATATGCGCCATAGATATTTTTAAGTGTGCGTATGTGTACGTACATGTGCGTCACCAGGGAAAAAGAGGACTTGAATGACGCGTTCGTGAAAAGGCACTTGGTGGATTGAGGCTACGAAACGAGGCTCTATTCCTCGGATATAGGTTCGATATACGCATTCGTGTCGGTATGTGTTCGGGACCATTTCGCGTTTACGGAACTTCGTTCATGACGATAACGACTACGACGAGGTCGATAAACCTTTGATATTGGCGAATTCTGGTCAGCCAAGTATTGCATTATGTGAATCCATATCTCATTCGCATTTGCGTTGAGAAAAATCGTACAGAATGTGATCCGTCTGTAAACTTTCAAGCCTCGAATTTATTCGATCGAGATTGTAGTCGAGAGAATCGTTTTTTCTCTTAAACGTCTTTATAACTGGATTCTTCGATTTCTTTTGCGATGGCGACAAGTAGGGATACTTTGGTATATTTAATGACGTCCCATCGCATTTATCGGTTTCGTATCCTCTCGGGACACCCTTTATATGTACGGAGCAATATCCAAAATGTTGTTTTACGAGAGTTAAACCCGGCTGTTGGGTTTGTTCCAGAGATTCAACGGCATAGACCCATATATTTCCTATAACCTCTTCTCGCCCAACTTTTATCGCATATACCTCGGTCTATGTGTATATCGAACCCCGAACCCAATATGTTGCAGGTATATTTTCGAAATCTATCGCCCGATGGGTGATAATATTACATTGTCGAGAAAGAACGTCCTCGACGTGGCCAGGCAAATGGCCTGAAAGACTGGAAATTTCGTCTCGAAAAAGGCACATTAGCATGAGCTTTCTGGGAATTCATTAGATATTTTTATCCCTCGTTCCTCATTAGTTGACAGTGGAGAAATTTAAGCTAATTCATGCACGAAACGATTTTCTTAAGAAATTCTTTAAATTTACTCAGAATTTCAATGGGCAGTCGACTGACGCGCATATCAAATTTTGAGGGGTTCGCCTTATGGGATATTCGAGTAAATGTATTTAAATATGAAAAAAATATACAGGGTTATAGGGACTATGCGTAAAAAATCGTTTATCTTTTCATATTACGAATGAACGCTTTTTACAAAGTTTATAAAAAAGTGAACAGTAACGAAGATGTGGGAAAAAATTCGAGACGATTGACTTATACCAGTAATAAAGGTGTATTACGTTAAAAATTTAACGATATTGGTAATGATGAGCACTCGTATAACCTCACATCTGCTTATTTCGGTATTTTGTTTCTTCTTGGCTTGGCCCATTCCTGTCATAGACTTCAGTCTTTCTATTGACACTTTTTTCTTGATCCATTTCTCTTTGTGTAAAAATCGACCCAATTTAGACACCCATAAAATACAATCCTACGGGCATGATCTACCGTAACCCTCTCGGACCGTATGTTGCTTTTACGCAACACGCGCTTCCAGGCCCAATAAAACTGCATCGGTCAGTAAAGTCGGGGTTCTAACTGCCTATTTCCATCAAGCAAGGTTAAATTGCACCTTAGATACTCCTAAACCAAGAGATAAACTGCTTTAACCCGTCGAAATATCAATATGAAGTCGGCGTTTCATGTTGAGTTGGCGTTGTGTGAAAAGGTGCTTTAGTTATCGCAAAGGAAAAGTTAGTACACATTTTTTTTCGAACTCCAAACGTTATTTTCTTTCAAAGGGAAGCTAATATGACGTAGTTAAGGTATTCGGTGCTAGATTCATTACTAAATTTTCCTGATTTTGTTCCTCAAGGACCTGGTTCTGCGCGCAGCGAACATTAAAAAATTCATATTTCCCAACAAAAAAACTGAAATGTCACAATGGATTCGGAAACTAGAAAGTATTTTGAGATAAAATTATGAAGGGAATCATTTTCCGTCAACGCGAAATAGGTCTCGGTCTGAGAGGGTTAAGTAACGCGAATGAATAAAATTTCTCTGGAAATTGAAAAAAGGCGATAAAGCACTTTACTTTTGATCGCGCTGAGAGTGTATCGTTCTATATATAAACTTAACGTATCAAACGGGTGCGAGCAGGTTCTCTGTGGCTCGGATCAATATCCTATCATTTGCATTCCGTATACGGAGCATGTTGAATTTTGCGATTTGGAGTTACGGGAGTTTCCGATATCAGCGAGAATTTCAATCTCTTCACGGTCAGATAGGCCGAACGGGAGCTCCGCATGCTCGCGTTTCGACGAATTCAAGCCAGCTCGCGTGGTGCGAGGACGCTTTATCAAATCGTCAATCGACCAGTTCATCAGCATGCATTTGACAGAGCTTCTCTCAAATATATTTATATTTATTTCATTCGAGAGAATAAATTCAACGATTGATTTACCCATCGGCCTAATGAACTTGCTTATTAACCTATTTTATTTTCAATGCAAAATCTCAATATTATACATCTCGCTGTGTAATTTCACTCTAATGAGATTAATTATCTAACGTAAACCAGGAAAGCTGTTCATGCTCCATCATTGTGGAGCATCTAATAACCTATACACCGAATACTATTCGGTTAATCGCACCAATGAAAACTCTTTGAGCTCCCTAATTTTTAGCACATCAATAAGAAGAGCGAACAAATACTCGACCAAATGGGAGTGAATTTCGAGGAATTGTAACGTATATCAATTTTCCAACATAACCAATAACAAAATGAAAGTTCGATGATCGAACGATTCCATGTTGTATTCTGTTATATTAGCGCTCATCAGGTCGACGAGTGCTTTTGTATTTTTATCAAAAAACCATTGAACGAATTTTTCAAACATTTAGCTCGTTATATCGAGTAGTGTATCACGCTAAATAATTACTTTACCTTGCACTAGAAAAAGTTCGTAATTGGCATTGTGTAATGGTTCCATGTTTTTCCCAATCCAATTAAGCTTTCAGAAACAAAGTGAGTTAAATTTGAAAAATGTTGAACCAACCACGGGAAAAAATCGTTGAAAATAATCAAGATACAAAGCCCCTTTTTTAAGGGGCTTTGTAACGATGTGAATACGAAGGAGGTTCGTTTTCCATGCCTAGATTCCGTACAATTTTAGTCGTTTTGCTCTCGAGGAATAGCATTTCGTACGCACCCGTCGCTTAAAACGTTATATCGCGAGAGGGACGAGATTCCATCTGGAAAACCGAATCTCAATCGTGGCAAAGGAACGTAAGAAATCATAGTGGAAACTTGATATATGTCAAAGGTGCATGCAATATAACACTTATGTACACACGAGTACATAGAAATGTGCATATAAAAATATTTATATATGTGTACTCCAGAGGGGCAGTATGGAACATGAATTCCCGTGGGGAATTCACCTTTTTGAGCACTTTGCTCCATAAAACGAAGATACAGAAGCAGAACTGCCAGAAATACCGCGATATTTCAGGGGAAAGGTATCGAGTTCCTTGCGAAAGCCCTACGAGAATCGTCTCGGTACATTTATACAAAAATCCCTCGGTCTAACCATCGTCCGAGATACTTTGGCCGGCCGGAGACGTCGTCAAACCGTATATTTTTCAAACACTTTCTATTCGATGACCATACGAATGTATGCGGAGTTGAATCGAGCCACTAATTGTCTTCAATCTTGAAAAATTTTACGGTAGTTACAGACCTAAATATTGACAAATTGTTAAATTCATCTTTACATTGGGTTTATCAGTGCTTTTTGAATTTAATAGGTTTTTTTTACCGAGCGTTTAACCTCCATCCGTTCGCTTCAAGCTCATGTGATCCGTGCCGTTCACACCTAACGACCAGTCATCCGTCGTTGCAGGTCGTTTTTATCCTACAACATACTTCAGCAGCCATCGTATTGAGCTCCCCGGAGGGATCTATAGTCTCGATCTAGTTACGGTGTTATCAAAACGACGAGAAAAAGAAGGGAGAGTCTATGATCGAAAGGAGAAGCCTGTTCTGGAGTGGACTCAATGGTTCTTGAAAGCCGGCCAGTGCTTGCTCGGCTCGAAGAATGAGGGCGGAAAACGATCGAGAGCGGAGAGCCGAGGCGAAGGGGGAGGCTGGAAATAGGAAACACGCGAAGAAATTGAGGAGCTGGACGACACAGAGAGAGAGAAGAAGGATAAAAAGAAATGGTACCAGGAGATAAAAGTGCAGGATGGAGAACAAAAGAAAGTAAAAAAATCGTGGAGTCAGAAGGAGCTTGCAAAGACGAAGAAGTAGTAAGAGAGGGAAAAAGAAAAAAGAAAGATGGAATGAGAGTCGATTGCATCGCGGTGAAGAGGAGCTCCAAGGGATGGCTTGCAATCGGGGATATATACACGCGTATCCTTCGAGACAAGACGCTCAATATCGGACTCTTTTTTCCTCAGGGTCCACTTTCAAGCCCTCGAGATGAGGGGGGTGTACAAGAGGCCGGAAGATTGCAATCATATATCCTATAATTTCTTCTCCCTGCTCCCCCTTACTTTCCCCTTCCATTCGATTCCTACTACAATTTGTCTATTGCTTACCAATAATCTGGAAAGCAAGAACGGATGATCGAACCATGTGTCATATCTTTCTCATTCCTTTTACTTTTGTTGATTCTATTTCTGTTGTCTAAGAATCAGATCTGGTTCTCTGTTTTTAAAACGACAGGGATTTTTATTTTTTTCTTCAACGATTTATGTTTCAGCGAATAGTTTTTCGCTCGTTCGTAAAAAACGTCGTTGTTCTAATTCGGTTGGGTTTCAATATTACTGAATTTCGAAAGAAACGAATATAAATTTTAATCAGTCGAGTGCTCAAATTTTTTTTCAACTATACTCCTGGAAAATTGCAGCTGGTTCTACACTTTTGCTACATTCACTTTTGAACTCTGTCATAGCAACAACTCGGTGGATGTAAATCACAATGTTGGTACGGTACAGCGGATGGTACTTTTGCTTAAGCAGACAAAACCGTTTTCCACGATATTATACTTAACGATATATAATGTTAAAAAGCCTCATAAAGTCGAGAAAATTTCTCATCATTTCGTACATTGTCAGAATATTGGAACGATAAAATATGCTCTTTCAGTATTTCCTGAATACTCGCTCTCTTTCATAAATACACATTTACCGGAGCTTTTATGTATGCCTCCTTGAAATCGTAATTTGAAAAAGCATACGACGACAATAATACTTGCATCAGTGAACCACAGACGTGCTCGAATGATATAGAAATGTAAGAGAAAATGAACGAGGAAGCAAGAGAGACAGGGTGAAAGGGATGGAAAATGGAAAAGGGAGATTTAAAGGCAGGAGGAATTGGAAGTACTGAATCTATGCGAGTCTCAGTGGTACAATAAAAATGTAATGAACAATGTACGAGTGCAGATACATAGGCAGAGTACAGAATGTTGAACATTGAACATAAAGAATTGTCGAAGTGGTGGGGACACGCCTCCACTCTGTATTATCCATACTTTAATCATACTTTTCCCTCAGCTTTTTCCTTATCTGTACATGATGGATCATGATGAATATCGTGTTCTATGTATTCGTCGCGAGTGCCCATAATTCCAACGGTGATAATCCACTGGGTCGAGTTCTAAAGATCAATTAATCAAAATGGAAACAACATTATCTTTTACAGGAGGACATAAATCCGACGATTGCAGTGACAGCTCTCTCTCGTTCTGAGAAAACTTGAAAGGGCTGAGTTTGAGGATTGAAGAGTTGTACAGAGGGATCGTGGCACTACTGAAAACTTATCACCTTTCAGCTCACTGAGTCGGGATTGTTTCCGCAAGCATTCTTTCTCCGCTTCTTCTCTTTCGCAGTGCGCACACACCCATACCTTCTACATATATTTCCAGTGAGGAATAAACGAAAATAAAGCTGACCTCACTAATCTTAATTCCGAGAAATCGGTGACGATATAAAGTCGTGCGCCGGGAAGCCAAATCTTTCTTGAGTTCTCTCCGCTTCGCGCTGCAATGCTTCCTTGGACGAATGTAGAAAAGTGGTGCTGGAGGTTCCTTCAGCACCACGGGAACTATAAAGAAAAGGAAAGACGAAAGAAAAAGGTGGGAAAAAAACAGAGATCCTGGCGAGTCGAAAGGAGCGTTGGAACTCGAAGAAATGTAGCGCCTTCAACTGTAAGCAACGCGTATCTCATGCCTCACCTTCACACTCTCTTCGCTCCCTCCCCGCCCTTCTTCCCAAAAGCGCGATACTCGTTCCTACTGTCCCGGAGACGTAACTATCAGGGTCGAGGGCAATTTGTTACACGTCAGATTTCAATGAAGTAACAGGCTTTTTTTATCGTGACTCACCCCAATCTCCAGTCCCACGACTTCGCTCTCTCTTTTTCTAACTGGCAATTCTGATGCCTCCGGGGGTAAAGTCAACAGTCCTCTTGAGAAAACGTGAAAAGAGGTGGCAAATCAGACGCACGACAGACTGCGTTCCTTCAACATTTCTTAGCCATGGAAAAATGACAATAAAGACATTTCACTGAAGTACATAACACAATTACAGTAACACAACGTCTTCTGATTCGGTGCCACGACCATCCGGAAGTCCAGAGAAGGAAACAGCTTATCAGCCTCCACTGCGTCTAGATACAATCAAGGATTGCCGACCCACCGCAGCCATCGTAAATACAAATCGACCTAATTGTGAGCAATCACTCTCATTTCCTTACCTTCGATAAACCTTGGCAAGAGTTATTGACCATGGATATTGATTGAACTACAGAGAGTCGAAATAAAGGAAAAGATAATGGAGTCCTGACAGAAGAATTTTAAATGTGTGATTAAGCAATTCGTCAGTATTTTATAATTCATGTGTTCTCCCCACAGACCCCATAAGGATCAGTGTTTATAGTACAGCTGGAGGAACAAGATACGAAGGTATCGAGAGAGGAATTGATAATGGAGGAGCCGGGGATGGGAAGGACAAGATCGCCGTCGATGAGGGGTTCAAACAGAGGACTAGGAATTCTCTGTGTGGCTGTCACTAGGGTATGCAATGGAAAATCGAATCAGGTTTCCCCATTCCGAAGCAGAGCTACGGTTACATTGGGTATTCTCTTCTCCTCTTGAGTTCCCATTGAACGACTTTTGTATTTGCGGTGATTAAATTCGAATGAATTTGCTGTCAGCTCAGCCTCCTCCCTACCCAACGCGCCATCTCTCTTCCCTTTTCTCTTCCTCTCTCTGTCCTCGCTCGACCAGAGTCTGAAGGGGGGAGGAGGACAGAGAGGGAAAGCGAGGGCATGAAGCGTGTTGCACGTGTATTTCGAAAATTTATAAGGCGACCTGAAGGCACGACAGGGGGATAAATACAAGTTCACTACGATGTGCGAGGGAACTCCGAGCGAGCACGAACGATCGTTACTAACTGTCGCAGTGGCTCGGATGACCCAACGTGCCCAACCAAGAGAGCCGAAGATATAGTCCAGCCGGAGGGAGAGGAAAAAATAAACGGCACGAATAGCAGTCCAGATGAAAAGTGATTCAGATCCAACTGCGAACATGAGCAAACTCTCGAACGCAGCTTTCTGTATTTCTAGGCCCAGGAATCCAAGCTATAAGTTTTACTCGAAGTTAACTCTCTGCGTCTCCGATCGAAGAGAAACCAAAGACTGACTTGAACTGCTACGAAAAGCCGTAAAAATCAGATGTGGCCAACGTCATCCGAAGATGGTCCATGAAGTCAGGGTCACACGTTTTTTTCTTCTGAGGTACATTCCCTTCGACAGCCAGAGAAAATGCACTTGGATACTCGATGAAATGCTGGACTTTTACCATTTTCTCGATCGATTTGAATGCTGGGACAAAGTCAGACGTACCCATTCCCTGAATGGTGTTCCATTATGGGAGCGTCCTTATAGCGAATTACCGGATTAGCGAAAAACTCTAACCCGGACATTTTGACTGATGAACGCGATGACATGACAGACGTTTTTGCTCTGTCTGCTTTTTAAGTAGCGATATTTTCGAACTTCAACAACAATTAGGGAGCTAATACAGAACCCCATGGATTCGTTGTCAAGCCAACCGTGACGGAGTGCCATTCTACCGGTGCAAGTTTTCCCTTGATATATAGCCCCATGTTCCCGGCGCAACTGCGTTCACATCAGCGCTCCTGTTCGCGAATCGCAAGAACGAAATTCCTTAGCTCGTTCATCACGATGCATTTCTCCCGTTAGATGCATTAGGGGTAATTCCGGGAGAATAGCTAGAAGTGGTTCGCGATCATCACCGTTCTTCGAGAGTTCTCTATTGCAACTGTTATATTATCACGGAGTGTAAGGACCAAGAAAAGCGGAAGCAAGCCCAAGCACCGAGGTTATAAATTCTTTGAGGACTTGCTCTATAGCGTTTTCCTTCTTCTCTTCGCTCGCTACGCGAAGAGAGCGTGGAAAGCTATTATCTCAATTGATACCGGCTCGCCGATAGCACTTCGATCCATTTGGAAAAGTTCGCTTCTGGCCTACTTGCTTCTCCGCCCTCCATTTATCCCGGAGAGATAATCACGTAGCGAGTGAGGATCCTCTTTTAAATCATAGGGATTGAGCATCAGAAACAGCTTAGGAATTATGATTCGTCGAGAGAGTGTAGTGACGCAATTGCTGCTCGGAAGATCACTGCTCTTAGCAAACAGTCGATGTCAATCGATATCCCTCAAGTATCTTATGCAAGTTATGAAAAGTTCCTACTTCAGGATTACCCAATCAAGTGGAACATCGGAAATGGACTGTGACACCAAAATCCCAAGGACTTTACTGCGCGCCCAGCCATCATTGAAACGAAGATTTGTGGCAGACGAGTTAACGCTATTTCTTGGTTATCCGTTGTTCATCGCGATCGTTTCGAACTCGACAATGACATACAGTTTTACCAAGCTTGGTTAAAACACCTTCGTGTGATTCAGGCTGTATATACCGCAAACCAGACTACTCCTTGTTGCCAGGCCATTCCTTATCCGAGACTCGGTGGGCTGTACGACTATACGGACCCTCCCCAATAAATCCACGGTTCAATTAAACTAAGTTTAAGCGGAAGTCCCGTACAAAGCTTCCTATAGTTATGTACAACGTACGAAATACGCGTGGTGCTAAATCAATTATCGAAGTTGTTCGAACGACCCGACTCACCTACACGTTGCATACATATTATACCCCATGAGCCTTGATAATCAGGCAACACCCAAACTCTCCACGGACATCATACAATACATAGCAACTCAGAAGCAGAGTGGCGTGCATGAAGAAAGCTCCATGCTCTATCCAGGTATACAATTGTCGGTGGTTCTATTGTTATTTACTGTTTCTCGAGCAAATAACATCATAGCGAAAGGCGGTTGGGGGGAGATCATCAGCTGCACCGGTTTCACCGATGACCAATGATACCATGCATTGTCTTATCAATCCTGTGTTAGCATTTATCCCTCATTCGTATATCACGTGGTCTCTCTACAGTGTTTCAACCTTCACTTAACCGCACTCGCTCGTAGTTCCCGAGGACCGAAGACCCAAAGTCGTACAAGCTTGCCGTCTATTATCTCAAGTACAGAGGGATCGCAAGTGTATAAGCGCTCTTGGAAACCTGCTTGGAATAACCAGTTCGTGAACACAACGACCTTTGGAGATCGACTCTCAGGGATACGTTACATCGCGGGGGAGTTAATACCAAGGAAGCAATATTCTGGACGATGAGAGACGGATCCAAGGGAGATGATTACAAGCTATCAAGGCTTCCAACCAACCGAAAACCACTGTCCAACTGTTCCTATTAGTGCGTATCCTCGGGTTAAGTTTGTAGTGATCCCACCAACACGCTTTAGTAGCAGAGGCTCCAATTAAAAATGCCTTTGTTCAGCTTGGGCTGGATATTTCCAAAAACATAGAGATATTATTTTCAGGATTATAACAAAATGAAAACGAAGTTTAAGTTTATTTATAAATGGAATACGAAATAGACGCTTTAAAATTCAGCAGCAATGAGCTTCCGGATTTACCAATCATAGCCACAACCATCACTTTGTACTTCAATGTAGTCCATCCAATGTGCATCACATTATGTTCCTTCATTTCAAATTCTAGCTCTGAATTGTTATGCAGGTTAATATACTTTGGACCCTTTGATCTCTCAAATGGACAAAGCAACGATAACTCATTGGATTTGACCAGAGGCGATCCCCGCTTTTGTGTACCCGAAGCCTACAGATTCAACAACGTTGATGCCTCGAAGTCCGTGTCTATATGATCGTTTCCCCCTATAATTCAACTAATGCAAACGATCTCAAGCGTAGATTATCTCTATCGTCGGCTATGTTTTTCCCCATAAAAAGTACAAATTCGTTCCACTTCAAAGCACTTTCACCCTTCGACGACCTAATCAACATCAAAAATTTGTTTGAAAAATCGAATCAAGCGGAAAAGTACTTTTGAAGTGGAATCAAAGCACTGACGTGACCAGTGCAGGATTATGCAGTATCGTATATACGCTCCCACTGCTCAATAACCGCCGGTGTAACTTGTGCCTGCACCAAAGCTTTTGTGGCCATCCAGTGTGCATAGCTTGACCTGTTCATTGGCCGCACGAGAACTACCAGTGCAACCGCGCTCCAAGTTGTACAACGGCTTTCCGCAAAACCTCGAAATCCTCGCGAGCTCTTTTTGGTATACTTTGGTATACTATAACCCATCCATCATATGTGTAAATACTTCATACCGTGGAGTTTCGTCTACAGTGATCTTTTGGCTGAACTTTTCAATCCGAGATGATCATGGATGAAATTTTGAAAGATAAAGTCAAGTTTTTCCTCCGTGATGGCGTTGTTACAGCGGAGAATCATTCAGATACCGACTGCAAGGTTATCTGCAGTTTCATTTTGCCTAATCTGCGAGATACTCGAGCAAGAAAGAAACAGACGCTGGTTTTATATTCTCAACGCTGAACACGATCACCATGTCTCTCCAGGGGTCCATGCAACGCTGGCTGCAGCAACGTACTTTTTTTTAAGGTTCAAGCAACTTTGAGTGATTCTTTAACTCCAGAAGTCGAGCCCAATGAGTAGTCTTATCAAAATTTTAATTGTTGTGAAACTCTGGAAAACTCGGGAACACTGCCGCTTACTTAGCGATCGATGTGGGAGGCAGTGCACGGTTAAGCGGTCACCCAACTATTGGTCTCGCCGAGGCCACTTAACATGAAAGATTGCTCGGGCCGCACATCGACCACACACCCATCGCCGTTGGTTCAACCTGATTGGTGTAATCTATCCCACGAGATTCTACACAGAAAACGTATCGCTGCAACCTCTGCATCGTCATTGTTAGATGACAAAATTTAAGAAGAATCTAAAATGTGAAATTTTTCGTGTTTCTACAGATAGTAGTTGTAGCTATTGAGATTTTATGCATAAAATGAGAGACAAAACCGATTTGATCGGCACAGAAACGTCGAATATGACTTGCCTCCGTTGCTAGAGATTAGAGCTTCACAGAACGTGCAGTAGTTTTTCCTCGGGACAATTCATCGTCCAGTTCGCGGGAGGAAAAAGTAGGCCAACGTAGGATATTTATTTTTGTTTAGTCAGTAGTGAACAGACTCGAAATGTACAAAGAGTAGAGACAAGCTCCCACGATAACTGTCTCGCTCGATGAAAGCGACGTTGAAAATTCAGACTCGCTGGCATTTATTACAAATACTTTTCCGCTCACGCATTTTCTTTTCTTCCTCTCGCGATATTTACATCCTTCTGCACAGACCTCCCTCGACTCCTTAACTTGTTCGTTCCGTTTTATTTCCATGAGAAATCCAACGGGAACGAAGCTTCTTTTTTTGGCGAACGGACGTCTGTGGGTACATTCATGTACTCAAATATTTCGGATCTGGAAAAACTTCTCATCGAAGCTCCAACAGCCCCATAGACTCAAACGCACACAAAAGCGTCGAAGTTCATCGAACCACAAAGTCAAATATGAATTTCTTTGAATATAATTCGAGAAATAATTCCAATAAATAAAATTTCCTACAATTTTTTAACGTCACTCGCAGAGCCTGGCTGCAAAAATGATCGGATCTATATCAGAAGGTTCCGATTTTTAAATTTCAGCTTTCCTCGCACACGCACACATATTTTGAGCTCTAAACATTGGCGTATAACAATGGCCAGTCTTGTGTTTCTCCACCATGGTGAGTTTTCCGAGGACGGATTTACCAAAAGGACTTCATTATTTACATACGGCCGTTGGAGGTCTTCCCTCTCACGTTCTCGATTAGAGGCGTTTCACTATGCGAACATCAATGAGGCATAATTTAACCTTGCGGGCAAACTCGAACCAGCATTAAAAATTCTGAACGAAGCATTGTGAAAACTACATTTTGTACTGTAATTCACGTGAATTTTCGTTGAGAAATATTTCTAATGAATTCGAGTATCGCATTTTGGATGTGGGATAACTGGTGAGGCTTCCGAATCCGTTGATGTTCTGCTAATTAGCGTTGATAGAATTTCTACGAAAATCCTGATCCACGAGACTATGAAGCAAGCATTTACAAAATGTATAAAGACCATTATTCGCATGTATACATTTCCCTGCAATTTCCAGAGCGAACTGTCGGCTTGCCAATTATCGACTTTCCCCGGGATTCGATATATTGGCCCTTTTTTCTCTCCATCCTCCGGCATAATTTCTCTCATTCAGGTTCGTTGGAGTATAGATTGTAAGGGAAGGGAACCTCGTTAGCAAATCGTGTGTAAGCTCAGGCAACATTATCCGGGAACAGTGATCCAATATAAAGCTTCAACGAATTTCTCGCTCTTGAGAAAAGTATTGGTTCATTCGATTGTGAAGTATATTGCTCATATAAAAGAACCTTCATTTATGCATGTGTGTTCAGCTGTTGGAGTTCTGAATACGAAGCATTCGCCGTTATTCAATGAAGGTGGTCGGCTTTTATCAGGGTTGCAGAGAAAATGTGTTTATCCTCGCACACGCGTGAAAGAGAAACAGTGACAAAATGGAACCAGAGGATACGAAAAGCTTTTTTTTTCTTATCTCTTTTTATCAATATTTTTTTTCGTTACGTTTCATTACAGAGCAATAATAACAACAAAAAATCGTTCTCTATTATAAAAAATAGAAGAATCCCGAAAAACCTCGTATTCGAGTATGTCCAGAGTGCGGCAGGCCTCACGCAAACTTTATCCTTGACATTACTGTCACTCGATAATTAAATTTAGAAGTAAGATAAATAGAAACAGCCGAATGAAAATAATTAAGTTCTCGTCTGCGCTCTACTGAGAGGTTCCATTTTTCCTTTTTATCCCATTTTGCCCCCGTAACTCCTACGTAATATTACACAAATGTATGTGCCCGTGAATCGTTATATATCGATGTACATATATAGTGAGGATATTCACGATTAAATGCAAATCCCAGAGCGCTTATCGGCGTCGCTGCCGAAGTGCGGCATGCCTGGCACGCCACGAATTTCACCCTCTCCATTCCGACCGGCTTTTTCACCCGAACCATTTCCTTTCTTCTGGTCTTTAACCTATTGCTGCTCCCTCCCGTTCGCCTCCTCGTTCACCTTTTATTGTATTTTCCTCTACGCTCTTCCATCCCCTATTTCATTTTGTTTTGTTTCAATTTCATTCCATAGCGATACAATTACCGCGTGCACATCGCGAGTGCGTTTCCCTTTTAATTAAGCGAAATTTTCTTACCAACACACAATCCTGAGTTATTGCTCACATAATTCGTTTATTCCTGGCCCTTTCAGTGCCTGGCCATATTAAAAGATCCTATTTTTTAAACCGCTATGCAAAAATGTGCCAGCTCGGTCTCAAACGAACGGAGATTTTATCCAAATTTTGGACTCGTTCGTCTTCGGCGTTTTTGACAACCCCGCCGGTAAATGTTTATTTATCGCTCCAGCTAATCCGACGATTAATTCATTTGCTCTCGGATCAAATGATCTAATGAAAAAGTGGACAAAAATTGAAGTCTTTTGACTCACCGTTCGGTTGCCTGGATGTTTAACGTGACACTTTAGTTCGGCTTTTTGGCCGACGATGGCCGTCACGTTCCTGGGCGAAATGTCGTCGAAGTATGGCTTGTCCCAAGCTCTCGTTGGCTTGCTACTCCCAGCAACTACACTCGCTAGACTCGAACCTTTCAACAGAAAATTGGAAGAAACAATTATTAATAATTTACGGTCGAAATTGGGATAAATTTTTGCATTCCAATGAAATTCTCTTGTTGAATTAAATCTTTCTGAGGTTTATAAAAAATTTATGAATTATTTCGTCCTATCTCATTAACTTGACAACATAAGGGAAAAATTCAATGGAAATTCAATTTCGATGTTTATCGCGTAGCGATTATTGGATGCGGGTGAATTGGTCGCACACGTTTGTAATTTCGTTCAACTGGTTTGCCTACATTCATCAGCGCACCAAATATCCGTGGCCCGTGTAGAGAGAAAGGGACAAAAAGGCAAAAACAGAGAATGAAACGGTAAATTCTTCTGTTGAGTTTACCGAATTTCCACGGATCGAGCTGTGTAGCGAAGCTTGTTGAATCATTGGCTATATCGAGCTCAGCAGAAACGCATTTCGATTTTATCCTTTGCGTATAGTTATACGAGGGAATCTTTTTACCCCATTTTCCCTCATCACCCAACGCACAGCAATTTTTTTCATTTGTTCTCGTCAAACATCCGGTACGGATTTTCCAAAGTTATACATATCGAAGGTAACGACCACGGATGATCCTCTGAAAAATAATATCGAACATGCTCGTCTCATATCCATGGCTTTCGAATCAGAAAATTTTGTGCTGTTTGAAGTATCAATATTTCCGCTCATAATTTGCTCTGCAATGGAAATGTTATATTAATATTCACTTGATTGAAGCCCATGGAATTGCCATTGAGCTCGAAACAATCAGGATTTTTTGTGCTCAATCGAAGCCTCGCACATTGTTCGAACAGTTTTTAAATTTTCGTCGAATTCGCTTGTTATTTTATAAAGAATGAAGGGAGAACGATTATTTATTCTGACGATTCGGTTACAATTTTTTCTATAGTTTTATTCAATAAAATACACGAAAAAAATGGTACCACGTCGATTGTATTCGATTGGAAAATGGAGGTGAAATGAAACAGGGCTTGAAGAGTGCAATAATCTCACGTTGATCTGGCATTTGATCTCGTTTCATTTGCAGTTAATACTGTTACGCTGCTTCAAAGTGTACATTTATACGTCGATTTCCAAAGATCTTTTAAAGGTATTGTTGAAAAGGTGGATATAAGAACGACAGAAACGGAATAGTGCACGAGATAGAGCGATAAAAACACACGAGGGATGGTAATGCTAAACCTTGCAAACTATGAAATTTTCCAATTCGGTAAACGTCGCTCGTGCACGCTCCAGCGAAGTATTGAAATGGTGATAGCGAGGGTGGATTGTTACGAACAACTATACACTGTAGATGGATCAGGAAATGTTAGAGAAATTGTAAAAATTCTATTGAGCGAGACAAAATAGATTTTTCTTGAAACTCTTAAAACTCTTTGAGGATTTCCAGTTATATTTTTTCTTTTTATCGCTGCATTGATGATGATTTATCAAAAACTCCATGAAATTTGGTGTTTTAGAGAAATATATGAGTGGCAAAACGCATTTTATTCCATCGAACTATTCTCCTTCATTCTGTTTCTTGATTTATCATGTACGAAGGTTAGGGTGGTCCAAAAAAAATATTTTTAATTTTATGCTTTCTAAAAAATAAAAATGAAGCTTTCACTCTTAGTTTACAAAGGTAGAAAAAAACTCGTAAAAAATATGACGAAGTGGCAAAAGGAAGCTCAGTTTGTCCGCTTCAAAATTACGTTTAATTTGAGTTGAAAGTACAATTCCTATGAAACATTGAAAATATTTTCTCGATGACCATTCGAAAATCGTTTGGCGAGTAGCTTTTGATAGAAATTCGAAATTACATTGAAATAAAGGGAAAGAGTGAGGGGGGGAGGGGGGGAGAAAGCCAGACTCGGTGTTTCCGCCACTCCATTGACCCCGATATCATTTCAATGATATCGAGTAACGAAATTCATTAAGCTAGAAGAGATGTGGCCCTTCTCTGCAAAGTTTTGGGAGCTCTGGGTAAAGGATTTCTATCCTGAAATCGTGAGAACCAGTGAGAAAGAGAAAAAGAAAAGTGAGAGAAGGAGAGGGATAAAGAACTAAGGTTCACATTATTCGTACGGGAAATGTATGTTTATAGGACCTTGGGGAAAGAGAACGATGGAATTTATCGTACTTTTCGTTGGAGAACGTGCATACCACGTGGAAACTCCAAATGCACACGACCTCGACTCCCTCCAGAAATGGTTATCTTTCACGAAAGGCTTTCGGTGACTCGTGCCCCTTGCTCTTATCACAAGCTCCATTTCGCCGACTGATTCACGACAGTTGAAACACCGAGTAGCCATGCAAGATTTCGTTATTCTTACGAAAAACGATTATTTGTAATCTCTTTTCCGCATGAGATTGAATTTTCTAAATCACACGTTAAGCGAGCGTGCAAAGAGCGATTATCCTAGTCTTCTATGCGGGTTAATTATTCACAAGTGATTTGGCTCCGCGTATAACTTGTGCTGTGGGAATGTAATTGGTCGAACGTTTGTTTTTTCGAGCAGCCATTGATAGGGCCGAGTTTGCGCGATAGCTACGAAATTCTGTCGCCAGTTTCACTGGCCCTGACCCTGGTCCCCGAGCCTTCTGATCATCACCTTGCTACCTCCTTTATTTTTATTTTCAAGTACTTCTTGGCTCTGGAGCCTCTTAGTTTCAATATCAATTTCCAGATTTAAATTTCTTCAATTTTCCGAAAAAAAAACCCGAAAAAATTGCGAAATTCTATATCTACAGCACGTTGAAGTGATATTCTTCTTCTTTAGAAACGTTTTCTTTTCAAACTCGCTAAAAATATATAATTTCACAATTTTTTCGGGTTTTTAAAGGTTCACATGGAAAGAAAATATATGAAAATGGAAAAAAAATTGGAACTTTCGTTTCTCAGACAATAATTACGATCTCCGCATTGTTCACAGCTGACCATCAAACTTCGAGCATAAACCACGTACAAATTAGTATTTTTCACATTAAAACAATGTTTTTGTACTCTCGAAATATCGTCGAAACTATACCGAAGAGTTCGCTGCGCTGAGTTATTTCCGTCTATCTTAAAAACGTTTCCGAAAACAATCGATTTTTTCAACTTTCTAAAGCAGTTGACGATCAATCATGATTATTTGCCTCCGGTTCAGTTCCACAAGCGAAGCAACATTTTTCCATGAATTTTAACGTGATGCTACTGTGGTGGTCTGTTTAGAATGATATTTTGGTAAAATTTAAAAAATTTCTAATCAAAACCCTGTTCTGTTTATTTACTCAACACTTGAATATAGAACTTGCACCAAATTCCATTAAAAAATCGACTGTTTTGACATCAGCAGCTCTATTCAATCCAAACCCAGTGAATGCTCGAACCCTCGGTTCAGCAATCCTTCGTATCTCGAAGTTACACGTGCCAATATAATGAAGCTAATCCATCATACAAAGCAGCCGTTTGATCGATAGCCTTTATAAATCTATTGCATTGATAGTGCGAGCCCTGCTACACTCTTAACCGAACACGTACTTTCGTAACGTCATAGAGTTTCTAAATATTCTCATAGAATAGTTCGGGACACTGTGGTAGACAATAATCAATAATTGTCTTAAGCATAACGAGACGAAATTCTAATTTCTACCGAAATAATTCATTAATTGGAGAGTTTATGAATTTTTTTATGATGAAAATCATGTTTCTTGTGTAGACAGCACAGAAGAAAAGAAGTGACGAAAACCGAGTGGACAAAAAGGTAAAGGGTTGGATGTAATCAGAAGAGACACACGGAATATCCTCGCCCAGTCACAATCTGTAATTACGTTCGGAAACTACATCCCATCTGTGAAAGTGTACGTACCGTGAGGGTGGATAAGAGAGCGGGAGTGAGGTTCGGGGAAAGTGTGACAGTTCCGAATGCACTGAACGTAATAGCTGTTAGCACCCGGTCGAGCCATGATTACACCCTGAACTGTCCGAACCATCGGATTTCGTGACTACCATGACGCCTTCAGTGCAAATTTTCTCATCATACACTATTTCCCATGGCGAATTCGCTCTCTCTCTCTCTCTCTCTCTCTCTCTCTCTCTGTCTCTCAAAACCAAACATTTCGAACGAGTTTTGAACGCTCGATCGACATATCCGCAGGAGATTTCCGCTTTGGCTTGAGCTCTATTGTTAGTATCGTATTTCTGTTGGCCCCCGATCACTCTTCCCGATTTCATCTAATCAACCTTTCACCGCGAGCACCCTTTTTCGACAGGTTTCCTCTCGAACGCTGAATGAAACTGCGAAATGTTTTGTTATTCATATTATCCTGAACGAGTAACAATCATTACTTTTATTATTTGCGTTAGAAAAAAAAATTGTTTGTCTAAAAAATCCATTCAATGGGACGTGGATATGGTGGATTCAACTGATCTTTCGTTGGATGAATCAAAATATTTGCCATTTTAAAAAATAGTCGATTTCACTATTACTAACTCAATCTCTACGAATTTTAGCCAAGTCGAGTTGCGATAAAAGTTATTAGGTTATGAAATTTTAGACCTGGAAAATATCAAAAATTCTTGTACTCCATGAAACAAAATTGTGTACCCTAAAAAACCCGAAAATATCGAAATAGAGCGAGTCAGTTCGTAATATCAACGTATCGACAGATGAGCACTTCACTTTCCGCTCCAAATCTTCAACTTTTGTAACGCAATGCCTGAGCGAGTGCGATCTTTCTATATATAAATTGTTTTAACTATAATAAGAACTCTTCTTTTCACGGAGAAAATGAGGCCGAAAATTCTAGAAGAAAGCACTAGGAATATGGTATCTCGGGGACAGTATATTCGTATTAAATTTAATTCGAAAAGCAGCAATAAGAATTGTTCTATCCACCATAGTAAAAAGACCAATGCCCATACCTTTTATTCAAAAGACTCGAGAGTCTTTTTCTCTATGTGCATAGCAAAAAATGTTTTCAGTCACTTCAAATGTTTATATTGTAAAGTATGCGCTCGGGCAACCCTGAAAAAAAAGTGAAATTAGTGAGTGAAAATTTGTGATTTACAATAAATTTCCACTAGTAAGTGCTAGTCTGATGTGATGAGTAACACTCGAAAACAAAACGAAATATAGTTCTCTCGTGCATCACTTTTCGCTATCCACACGAAGCTGCTTAGAATTCAAGGGACGAAAAATAACAAAATTCAAAAAATACTGTGCTGTTTGTAATCGGTGCCTAAATATTTTGAAAATTCTTGAAAAGTAACATATTCTTTACTATACAAAACGAATCTGTTTTCTCCGTGTAGTTTTTACCAGTTTTTTCACTAACGATCACGTGATGCTAGGAAATCCAGTAGGCAAATTTGATTTCTGGTTAACGGATCATTCTCAAAAGTCATATTTGTACGTGGAAATTGTGGAAAATGAAATCATCTGATATTCATGGTTGTTCTGATTTCTCCGGTTTCCGGAGCGAATTGTTATTAACAGAGATTCGTACCTCGAATGTGTAATGCATATGGAAATCGCTGCATGAGTTCGGGTTTCCGACGCAGCTTCACATTTTTTTCGGCTGCGAATAGATCTCCAAACAATACGCCGTTTTCGCGATCAGATTTCTCGCTACGATAACCTCTAAAAATATTGATAACGTTCGTTAAATAATTGAAACCTTCCATGGGGCCACGCTCCGGTTCATCAGAAAAACATGCTCACCAAATATCAACGAGAATCAACTCCTGTTTTACCTAGAAAAGCTATGATTGTTGTTGAAGGTATTCGAACAGAATTTCACTCTTCTCAGGTTGATGCAGATTTTGATCGATCGGTTAACTTTTCCACTTCCGGTAAAATAATTTCTCCCCAATTGACTTATTTTGCACCGTTTCCCACATCCGCGGTTGAAATTAATTTGAATAATCCTGGAGCTGCTCCGACTCCAAATATTGAAAGCTTCAACTTTTCAATGAAATTCATTTCTCGATCTTCAATCCAAGTATTAGATCTCACTGAGTAGCTTGAAGCAGTTTTTCAAAGATCCTTATTCTTCAACGAATATTGTGAAAAATTGGAAACACATGAAATTTTGGCGAACTCGATTCTCTTTTAGGAAACTGGATATAAATAGTATTTGCGAAATGCCCTTGATGAAATATCTTTCCCAAGTAGCGGTGTGATTTGATCCTGTTTTTCGAATCGCCTCACGAACGATTTCATCCTGGAGAATAGTGGAAACCCTGAGGATTCTCACGTGACGTAAGTCTCGTAGAAAGTGGAGTGAGGAATTGCAGTGGAAAGAAATACATAAATGTATATAGAAGTGTTTGAAGTTGTACACGGGGCGCGAGAGAAGAATATCGTACAAGTTTGAGGGAAAAAGTTCTTTCGTAGTGCGCTCCTCGAGTTTAGAGACTAACATACTTCACTGTAGTATTTCTTGTCAGCACAAGAAAGAGATACGTAAGCAGGGGTAGGCCGGGAGCAATGTTGGGCTTCGTAATAAGGGCTGTGCGCAAAGTCCTCTCGCGAGGCATTCGTTACTTACCGACCATTAAGGTTCAGCGTGATCGAAATACCTCGTCGACTTTTTTCACCCTCCGTGCATCAGCTTCTCCGCGTGTACGGGAGGCGTAAGATAAAACTTTTTTCTTCCATTCTTCTGCCATTTTTATCATGAGTTTGAGGGAAAAGTATGGCGGTGCGAGTGCCGCTGATTTCTGCCGTTGGCATGGCCAACAGCGCACTGTTTCAGCATCGTATTTTGCTCGCCTGGAAATTTTCATCTCACGGATCACTCTGCTCGCGGTTGAATAAGCACCAACAACGATCACAGGCTGGCCCAAATTCGTGAGCGCAAAATGCGATGATAAGCCCCCGCGTATGCTATTTGTTCAGTTCAAATATTTAACATTGTCAGATATTCGAAATAGAAAATTCACCGGAGGAGGAAACGGACTCTGTTTAATGACAAGCAGAGAGAGTCCAAGCTTTCATAAACCTTTGCATTAATGGCGGAAGGCAAAGCTGATGAAACTCCGGCTAAATTTATTCGAGTCCTGCACACGGATTTTCTCTGCCTGCGTGGACTGTTTCCCATCAAATAACGAAAAGTGACTAAGCATTAAAAAGATTAATCTCAACTGAGGAGTTGTCCCAAAAAAACTCAACGTGGGGAGTGAATATTCAATGAAAATTTTGGAATTCTCAAAAAGCCTTTTCTCGTATCTCACCCTGAAGCCGATCGGCCTCTATTTCGTCACATCTATCAACATCGAATGTTGCAGTGAATGAATACAGAATTGCTTATGCAGATTGAAGCAGATGGGAATTAGACGAACGGTGTACTATTTCCGTCGATCCAATGATCCTCTACTTAATAAGCAAATTCGGAACAATGTATACATATATAGTCAGCGAGTTCATATAGATTGATGCCAAACAGTATTGAGAATCATGCAAACTGGGCCATTAGAAACGGATCCTCATGGTTACACTAGAAAAATGTGCGCACGAGCACTTTTCTGTTTATTATTTATAGAAATTCGAACCAAATCATTTTTTCCCTTTGACATTAGCTGTCATATCATTGAAAATCATCAAACGTGTTGGGCTAAATTCAAACAATATAACTGGTCATCGTTGGACCGTGCTTTTAATTGATATATGAAATTAATACGATTTAGGGCTTGACTGGGTACCGCAAGAAAAATATAATTTTCTCTGCTAATGGATAATCGTCGTAGTTTTAATTTTATTTCAACGCTGCCGTTTATAATGCGATTTATAAAAGTGGAGAAAAATAACTGTGAAGTTAGTATGATTATACTAACAATTGTTCGTAGGGAGATTACTTTTTTTGGTTATTTTTTCAAATTTTTTTCAGTAAAATATGAATATGGGAATAATTATTTGGAAGACATAAGTATGAGTAAAAAAGAAGCATTTCCAGCGCTAATTCGAGGAAAAATCGAAATTCTAGCAGAAAAAAAAGTCCGCACTTTTGGGGGGTACAATTTTTTTTTTTAAATCACTGTAAATTTGATGACACAAATGCAGAAAGTCCGCAACAGAACATTCCTACGGATATGCGGAGCCTGTCCATAATTTTATGAAAATGAGCGGATGCTCGTGAACGTTTGATGGAGTTTTTACAGTACCGCAAAAAGATACTGTGAGCGTGCATCGATCAAATAACTGATGTCAAAATATTGCGAAAAAGGTTATTTGCTTGTAGCGTTGGTGATATTCGAGCCGGGGTTTGGCTCCAGTCTCTCGTTTACTCGCATCGTACGAACAGCATTTATTTTCATGGAATAATATTGATCAGAATAAAATTCGGATGGAATACTATGGCATCGCGTGATTATTGCACGGAGAGAAATTCCCAGGGAACTTCATTTCCGACCACGAAATCAGCACGGCGAGCTTGTGCGATAATAATTCAAATATTTCTCATTGAAATTTCATCAAAATCCACGAGCCAGTCATTTTTGCTCCGGCGCTTGACGAAAATTTAATTTCTTTCGTGAAGACCAACAAACTGTCAATGAAAACCCGATAATTGCGATACCGCATTTTCGATGTTATTTGCTTTTCTCGTGGAGGGGAAATTCTGTGAATAATACAATGAAGCAACGATCGCACTCGAATTCATTGGGATTGGGACATTAACCGTGATTTCCATTCCCAGTGAAATAAAAAAGCCCCAAAACTTTTGTGTTACGTGCCAAAAATATTGAAAACACATGAGAAATCTGCTGTCTCTTTAAAGAGCCTCGTTTCCTTCGCTCAAAAAATCCTTCGGTAGTTCACTATATTTATTCGAACTTTCATCTTTATTAAAAATAACATTTCAAAAAAGCTTTTCAATGTCACTACTTTTCATTATATTTCCAATCTTTGCTAAATATTTATTCTCTTTTAAGAAATTTCTTCCTTAATACTCTGACAACAAAGTTTCTGATCCTTTAAAAATATAAAGCTGGCGAAGATCCGAGTACTCTACTCACATATATAATGTGGATATATGAACCCACATACATATACATTACGCCATAAATGTTATAGCGGAAGCTCACATACAGTAATAATGATATCGGAATGGTGGCCGAGCTCATATGAGAAGAGAGATGGCCAGTAGTAGAAGCAGTTATAGTTCCGGCGCATCCTAGCTCTGGAAAGCTAGAAAGGGAGAAGGGCGAAGAGGAGAGGGGGGGGGCGAGAGAATAGTGGAGAGAGGAGAAGAATTTTACCGATAGTTCGAACGCGAACGTGAGCAGCTGAATGAGGCAAACTTTTATATCCGCAAGTTGCGGAAGAGAAGCTTTAAAGCGAAAAGCTTTAACGGGCTTTCGCACCTCTCGGTTCGTCGAACAAAAACTTCTTTTCGGTTAGTGTTTTTTTTTGTTGTTTTTTTTTCTATTTATTTTTATTTTTATTTTTTTTTTTTTTTCATTATCTTATTTTTTTCGTGACTACAGCATCGCTGTATCGGTTGGTCGAGGAATGTTATACTCAATATAGTTCGCGGTCCATTCTGTGAGAGAGATTCGCGAAAGAAAAAAAGTGGATCCTGGGACGAGTGGGAGGGAAAAAAAGGCGGGATGAAAAAGCCAGCGTCACAGAGATGAAGAATGAGGGGAAACAAGAAGAAAAATAATAAAGGGAACTCTCGTCGAGAGAGCGAGGCAAAAAGAGTAAAGGTATCGTCGACGAATAAAAGCGAAAATGCTGATAATATATGTGGGACCGGAAATCCCGGACTGAAACTTGTTCGTCTTTCGACAACAGCGATGTGGGACACAGCTGGTGGTGACACACTTTCCTCTCATTATTACCAGCCGCTCAAAGTCTATACGTCAAACAACGTGCGTATCACTTTTGATCTCGTTCTCTCTCTCTCTCTCTCTCTCTCTCTCGTCGTTTCCTCGTTTCCTTCTTTTTTATTGAGCACGACAAGCTTTTATTTTCTGATTCTTCGACCAACCCTCTGCTTCGAAGCAGAACCGTCGCACAATGGATTTTATTCATTTCAAACGTCGGAAAGGTCGACCCAGAAAATACGAATCTTTCAGCCGTGAATTCGTTCCTTTACTCTTGTCAAATAAAATCTGCAATTGGAGAAAATACATTTTTTTTCTTCTTTTCTTTTGAGTGTATCGAATTACTTTTCCGGCATTCGAAATCGAACGCCTCCTGTTAAAAAGAAAAAAACAAATTGAAAAAAAAAAAAACGTGGAAGAAAATGCTACAACGATAAACGAAAAGTTCCAGTTTGAATCTCGACCTCGCAGCTCCTTAAACTCGCGCCATTGTTTTTTCTCCCTCGGTACCTCTGAGAAATGAGATCGCTAGTGTGTTTAGTAAGGCAGAAGAGAAGTGAAAAGACAAATTGAAACACTGGAAAGAGTGGAAAAAAACTGAAAAATGAAAAAAAAAAAAAAATGCAGACGAAGCAAGAAAACGTAAGTGAAGTGTCACTGTTGTTTTTTCTGCACCTTTCTCTTTGCTTACCCTCTGTTTTCATATCCACGCTCCTGTGCTCTTTGACTGTATACTTTGGTAAAATAGTCGCACCGTCTTGTGATATTTTGCATCTTTTGTTCCCTACCCTGTTTGTCAACCCCTCGTTACTACAAATATTACAAGTGTCAAATCTACAAAGAAAATACTCTCAGCATTTTCCAAACAGACAATCTTGGTTTAGAGGAGAATGAAACGCAGGCAAATATAAAGGAACAAAAGGAATCAACTGCATCCTGGATTAATGACCAGAAAATACGAGAAATCATAAAGAAGAAAAGTCAATTGGTATTCTGTTAAAAAATACTGAAGATTTTGAAACCCAATCACCATCTTACATGAAGTAATTATGGGCTAATTATGAAGTGACAGAAATAAGAAGACGAATTGCACAGTAATGAAAAAATATCTTAAAACTCATTAATGAAGCAAAAAAATCAGAAATATAGTTGCACTTACGAAAATGCTCGGTAGAGCCAGGTACATTAAATCTAAGAGAATCTTTTGAAATTGATTCACCGCGTTTCGTTTTTCAGTTACTCACATTCAAGACCCAGTCCTTTGAAAATAAATGATTCATTGATTGAACTTCTATCAAGAAGTTTTTCTAAGTAAACAATTATTCTTCAGTTAGCAACATCCCTAATATTATATTCCACCAAAGGATGAAATTTATTTCAAGGAGCACCAGACCATACACAAGTCGAAAACTATCTCATTCGATGTTGAATATACACAGTTGATATTATAAACTATTTTTGTAAGTCTAATCAATATCGAGAGACGATATATTTATTTAAAATAATCATTTTATTGATTAGCGTGACATGTTCATGATCTAAAAATTCGACCACGACTGTTGATTTATCTCTTCTTCGTTTTTCTTGATGTTACTTTATTTTTAATATCAAGGCATACACGTTGCTGTTATTTTCATAAATTAATGATCGTCGCGTCTATTTCATTTATCAAATTTCAACGAACGAGTTGTAAAAACCATGATAATCGTTGCATCAATCATAGACTAATTATCGCAGTACGAATGTGAATTTATAGTTGTTGTAATCTTATTAATTAAACGCACTATTCCAAGTAGATTCAACTACCAGATAATACGATAAAAAACACCATTAAGATCATTTACTGATAGTGAGTAAATAGGTGCAGAATAAATGTTTATGCGATCGTCTCTTCCGCGAGAGAGTCTGATTGTTTTAAATTCCACCTGTTTGCTGCCTCTTACGTAATCCGGAGACCGAACTTTCCTCGTGTAAATACACATGTATATTAAAACGATCGTATAGTCGTTGGAGAAAGATAGGAGAGGCATGAATTATTAAACGATTGTAAACGAGCCACAACTTCGGGACTCAGATACGAACTGTTTACATCTTTAAATAAGTGGACGAAGAATCCATTCAGAGCTGTGAGTTATCAATTGATTGATCAAATCTCGTTGATACTCCTGGCATAAATGAAAATACAACATTTTTTAAATTCATTAATTCTGAATTAATCTATGCGACCCAGGCTGTTACGCAGGAATCTTGGACAGCCAATCCTGGTCAATCGAACGAAGCACGATCGAAGGGATGGAGACATCCTGGATTGTTTGGCCTTGATCCACCCTGAAGGCTGTCTTATCACGATAGCACCATCACTTTTTTGACAGGCTTCGATATATGACAACATTTTCCACACGATTCCTCATCGCGTGGACCAAAATTCCCATAGCTTTCAAAAACTTTTTACTCGGCTTGTAGCCGCAACACATACACACGTATCTCAACATTGATGTTTGTCTTTGGAAAATATTTTGCCTGCGGTTCATATTCTCGGTTATCAATTTCATATTCCCTCTACATCGAGCCTGGCAAACGTACGGAGATATCGGAAGTAGCAGTGCAAAGAGAAAACTTGTACAAGCATACGAATGTGTATCGATATTGCTAGTTTCTATGTACACAGTTCTGGATGTGGGCGAAAGAAAGCTTAGATATCCGGCTGTTTGCATGTTTGACTACTTTTAATTGAAGAACGACTGAACTTAGGCCAGTGAAACTTTTATCGACGAATAGCGGATGATCCGTAGCAGGATTTAACCTTGGAAATATTTCGACGCATCACTATTTACGTGATTAATAGAATCCTGAATTTCTGTGGCTCAGATAACTTTTAAAAGTCGAATTTTGCCTTGGAAAATTTATTGACATAGGAGAATGGGAATGTGAATGAAACGAATTCGAAAACCGGGCTTCCACGAGCCGCAATATTTGCCTCGTTCAATTCAAAAGTTGAAACAGGATTTCAAACGTGTTTTTTCAGCCCGTTTTTTTTCACATTTACAGTTTGGTAATGACAAAGTTCATTACGTTTTTTGTACGACGTGTACACTCCGAACGGCGTTTACGAAGAGGTACTCCATTATTTAACGGCCGTAAATGAGCCAAGCTGAACGATCTGCAAAGCCAAGGGAGGGCAGCGTTCATTTAACAATTTGATCGAGACCACTGTCACCCCTCAAACTCGAGTACGCTTAATTGAATTTACATAAGATCAACAGCGGAGGGCGAGGCGGAGGGATGAGATGAAAAAGCGAGAAACACTGCAAGGGGAAACAGAAGAGAGGGACACTTTGATCCGGAATTATTCGTTGTATATAACTTTAAGAAGAAAAGAAGCAGAATAAGAGAACCGGGGAGGTTGACTTGTAAGGTTGTAAGAACATTTTCGTTGGCTTCTTCCTCTTCGCCGTCGTATTTTCTCTCACAGTTTACCCAAGAGGTCAATTCCGATTTTTCAATACCATTATAATACGAGAGATTGAATCTCTCGAGTGAACCTCGAGATGAAAAAGAAAGAAAATGGAACCCTGGAAGGTCCAGACTTCCAAGACCTTCCGCAGCATCCTAATTACTTACAAGCCCATCAAAAAAATTCGTCATCCTCGAAAATTATCGTCTCCCTCAGCCGGCGAGAGAATTCTCTTCCCATCACCGTTGATCCAGTATTGAAAGTCCGGTGCTTAACAAAACACCGGGCAATTAAGAGGCCAAACCGACGTGAAATGCTTACATATGTATGCAGTCCTCTTCTCACTTTTTTACCGGAGTTCCGACCCGCCGCAGGATCGAAGGGGGGAAGTCTGTGAAAAGGGCAAAATCGTGAGAGCGAGATCGTAGCTCGAAACCTTTCAATATGCATGGGGTGTCACGGTTCATTTCAGCGTTCCCAAAGTCTATATACATGGCGCGAGATATATACATGTGCACATAAAAACACGTGTAGCTATACGTGCATGTGAGACTCGAGGATTTCCTAAAGGTAGTGTAACAGTATTCGTGATAGTATGCTAGTGCATGCGCCAGAAGGACGTTCGGAAAGAGTAGCAAACATGCTCTATAGGGTACCTCGTTTTGCTACTCGATCGACAATACCTGAGGGGTGGATTTTACGACAGGCGTATACTTATGGCTCTGTACATCTATATACACTTATATGTATATATTTACGCACGTAGATACCTTTAAAATGGAATGCAGCCCACGATTCTATTCTACTTTCAATTCCAAGGAACTTGCTTTCTATTCGGGAGGAAATTTCGCAATTTCGATGCGGGAAATTTTATTTGCAACTTGTGCAATCGTCGCGTACATAATTGGTTTTATTATTGGGTTCGTGCTGCTGCTTTTTTCCGGAGTCTCGATGCGTGCATCGATGGAAATCTGCGTTGTTTCATTCCCTTAATGGTCTCTCTGTTCGGTTGAGTGATATATTCAGATCCATCATTATCATTCTATCGTTTTAACGATTAAATGCATTTTCGCACGAGTAAAATAGTGAATTACTGCGACGCAACCGAGTTTTTCCGTATACGTTTTCACATTTTTACAAAGAACGAGCCCAGGGAGCTCGATTTTTCGCTAGATTGGGGGTTGACGGGGCGGAGGGAACGCCGATTGTCCGTACAAACGGATCGGAATTTGGATGAAATTGATCGGAACATCTGCAGCTGGAGAAATAAATGGGAAAGTACACATATGCATGCGTACACAAATGAGATCGATAAGACGGCATTCGCGAGATAGCGCACAGCCAAGCGGGATGAAAAAAAGAGCGAAAAGGCAAAAGGAATAGCCCGAGGTGATGTTTAATGCAAACTCATCGATTCGCCAAGCTCCCGAGACATTTTTCTCTCCGAGCCAGCGCAGAGACTCGAGACTTTCCTGTCAAGCTCAATCTCCGCAAGGTTATAGTACGTTTTATAACGCATATATGCATTATGATATATGTGTATGTGGCTTTGTACGTATAGCTTAGCTGCTTCGAAAGATTCGCTTGAGCATTGGCGCGTCCTCACACACGGTGTACGAAAAGATTGCCGGTGAAGATTCTATGAGTGATGAAGGCTCCGGCAAAGTCAGATCTGTCAGCGAGGCGGAAGAAAAATAAAGCTCAACCGCGAGGCGTTGAGAAGGAAAAAGCAAGACGCTCAAAAGGTAGAGCGAGAGGGGGAACGGGGAACCCCTTAGGGGACAGAGGAGAATTTTCCACCCTTGAAAATCCCGCCCCCTGACCCGGAACCCAGTCAGCTTTGCTCCTCCCTTGTTCTATTTTACAATTTTTTTCCTTTCTACTTTCCTGCCCCTCATTTTCGCTCGTGCAATTATTTATATCGATCATTTTTCTTATTAATCATAGGCAGTAAGGCCTTCGATGGTTCCTCAATATAAACATATTCGATAAAAAATCAAAAACTCCATTTTATTTTCACCTCGACTCTTCTCCATCCTTGGAATCTTTGCATTACTCTCGTTTCACTAGTCAAGAAGAGTCAGCTCTCAAATGATACATCAGTCTCGAGGGATACCGTGGAAAAAAGTCGACTCGATTCATACATCTGGAACGGAGAATAAGCTCTAGCTGCTGGAGCTGGATGAAGGTGTTTCATTCGGTCCATTACTATGATCGCTGTATCCTCCTCATCGTAGAAGCGATGGTTCGTCTTCACCTCGCCTCCTCTCTCGCCCTACTCCCTCTCTTCCTGCTGCTCAACCAACCCTACAGTATTTTCATCCATTCTCACAATATCTTTGCCAACATATCGCTCGGAGTAACCTCGATTCATGGCCACCATTAGTCTCTTACGAGAGGCGATTTCGCGCTGTTATCTCGACATCGTATCACAGTCCTGAGACTACGTTTATTTTTGAATAAACGTTATATTACCTTAGGTATATAACCTTGACGATATTCAACGAATATATATATATGTACGCATACATGTGAGATGGAACGTGGCTTTATCACTGGTGGAAAATTGACACATATTTCTTTTCATTTCCGGCCACCCGGTTCACAAGGGGAGCTCTATATGATCGAGATACTCGTCGTTCTCCCACGCACACAGTCCACCAGAAAAACTTTTTCTCCTTTTGCTGCGAGATGAAAAAAAATAAAAAAAAAAAAAAAAATGAAATTGAGTGAAGAAACCACCCGAGGGATTATGCTCGGAATTGTACGTCGATTTCGTCTCTCTTGAATCTTCTTTCTAAATTGGGAATTGTGATTCAGCGAATCAAGCATGATTGCGGAATCTTTTTTTCACTCAATTTTCAAATATCCTGCCCCTCGAATGGACTGCAGATTAATTCGTATGAAAGAATCATATGGAAATAAAGCACTGGAACTCATTTAGAGAATGAATCAGCAGTGACATAGAACAAATATTTATCCAAGAAGTGAAGTTCAAGTTTAAGTCTCATGTTCACGTGAAACGAACCGTCGTTGAGGAATACCAAAACTGACAGATTGGCATCGTAGATATGGAGAAATGGTTGAGTCATCGTTGAATCAATTTAAAATTTGTTGCTTTGGTTACATCGTCGAAATGGCTTAAGATGGAAATGTGCTATATTCTAATCTAGCAGAATCGTCTGCTCATACAAAATTTATTTTCGTTACTAAGCATCAAACGGCGCTCATTTTAAGCGCAATCGAAAAAACAATTTTTCTGACTCCAAAGCTGATTTTGTAAGCCACCAGAGGTTTCCAAAGTTTTGAAACTCGCTGAAATGTCCTCGGATTTTGGTATTCACTGAATCATCGTTTGATGATTCCGAAGAAACGTAGATTCAAATAACTCGAGAGGGACATGATATCACCCAATTCTCCACGCGACTTTCCCACTTTTTTTTCCTGAAAAACCAAGTTTTGATTGACAGTTGTATAAAAGAGAGACAAGTTCAGCTTTCTGAAAATGATTCAAGCACTACAAGATCCGGAGCCTCGGCCAACGGACTCAACGAAGCATGGCTACGAACAGAGCCTCAGACACCTTGGCAAGCACGGGGCGGAAGACAGAAAGTCACGGTACTTTAAACCTCCTGCGGAGTAGCAGAGTTCCGGCGACGAGAGTAGGGTAGAAAAGTTAAAGGGAAGAGGAAAAAAGGTGTTGAGGCAAAGAAAGCATACTGTTTGCTCTACCTTCATGGATATTTGCAGGCTGTGAAGTTTCTCTTGTCTCGGAGAGTGCAGCCAGCATGGTGAGACGAGTCTTCCGCCGAGGTCCGTACTCAGCTCCCATTTCATATCCAACAACACATCAACTCGTAGCGGCGAAGTGCTTGGGACACTCCTCGAAAAGGTTTGTGACCATCATGAAACGTTGACGAGTACGCGAGGAGATGGAGAACGAGGGCGAAAAATAATGGGAGAAGTTGGCTGGACTGGTGCGCTTTTTTGTCATTGTCTTGTATGAATTTTGCAAAGGTTACTATGCCAGAAAAATTAGGAGAGAAGTTGGTATTTTGTTGAATGGTTTTTTCGTAGAAATTCGAAGACCGCGCTAAGGCAGAGGGTTGCGGACTGCGGAGTGAACAGTTTTTCGAAAAGCAAGAGAAGCCATTAGCGGCAGGAAAGAGCTACGTATCGGGAACAAGGATCTTCAGGACGCCGGAAATAAATAACAAATTATCAAAGCCACACTGAGGAGAAGGAGAAGGTTTTTTTATGCTCGTAAATAAGAAACTGCCAGATCCCTCTTTTCTATTCTCGTACCATAAGAACCTCTTGGTTTACAGTGTTTCTAACTCTCTCTCTCTCTCTCTCGCTCCTCGCTTTCTCTCAGCAGTGTATACCACAAAGTGGTTCACGGGTAAAATCAGATGGCTGTAAATCGTTGTTGGGAAGGAAACACAGCCGAGCACGGAGAGAGTTTGGTTGCTTGTGTCTGGTTCACTGGATGGTCGTCCGGGACTCCGCGACGGGTCGGTCTCTCGTGGGCTTGCGAAAATATCCTAGCACATACAACTCGGTGTGGTATTCCCGGTAAAACAAGACCGGTGCTTTCAAGTGCTAGAGATTCTTGCTTCTATTTTCCTTCCTAAAAAGAAAAGGGGCTTGAGGACTAGTCCGTGAATGTGGCTTCGAGAGAATCTACTGTGTGTGCGTATCTAGTTACGACGATTCCGAATATTTTCTCCACCGAGTTGGATATCAAGTTTGAAAAGGTAGCAAACAAGTCGAAAAAGTTGCTTTACGGAGCCGAATGCGAGGCTCTGGTGTTTGATATTTTCCTGGTGTTTCACCTAAACACTCATGAATATTCGGATCGTTGTTATTCGTTGAACGTGGGAAGCTTCCTCAACGATATTCAACACCGGAATTCTGTTGCAAATGCCCGAGTTTCGATCACGCTGGAATTTTTCGTTTGAATTTGCATTGCTCTTCTCACAGAGTGTCGTCACGGAGAGCGGAGTTGAAGATGGACGAAAGTATTTCAAATAGGATGGTTCGGATGAGAGAGAGAGAGAGAGAGAGAGAGAGAGAGGGAAGGACAGAAGCGGAGAGCAGAGAAGGCGATAAAACTCAGTATACAGGAGGAAAAACAATCGCATGGATTCTTGACAGTGAATAAGAACATGCAGACGTCCATGCTGTATTGAATTTCATTTGAGTACATATATCTTCACGATTCACGAAGAATCGAGAAGCGAGTAAACATAGAGGGAGGAAAAGAGTAAAAAACAAGTGACGTAGAGAGGAAGAGAACACGTTAGCGAGTTGCTAGGTTGAAACTATGTCGAAGCTTTTTTCTCCCCCCTCCGTTTAGGTTGGTCGAGACTAGTATTGCAAGACCATCACGCCTATAGGGATGGAGGCTAGCCGAAGTTAAACGCGTTCCATTCTTCTTCGTTCATTCGGCTCTTTATCCTCTTTTGCCCACCCCTCGGCGCTCACTCGTCGAATTAATGGTTCGGGCGTTAATTGTTTGCCGATCAAATTTATTCGTGCCTGGAGAGGGTCTGCCACGTTGTGCCGGGCTATCTCTTCCACCGGTGAGGCGTCTGTGCCCACGTTCCTCCACGAGATCAGGCTCGGATCGGTGTGTATTCGGGGAGGCTGTGTTGGTCGAGAGGTGATTCTGGGCCGTAGCTCTCCGAGCAGCGATTCTCGTATTGCTATCACTGCCACACTGTTTTAATGGGAGGGAGCGAAGGGAGGGGGATGAAAAAGGGGGTGGCGGATAGTTTCCTCGGGTCCCATTATCCCTTTACACACCTTCCATCTCTCTGGTATTTACATTAAATCTCAGGCTAAGCCAGACTCCCTTGAGCACCGTCGAAGAGTTACATCGAAACGGTTTTTACTGAACTTTAGAAGGTTACAGCTTCGCTGGCAGTATTCTTCCTATTCATATTCACGACATATAATAAGAGAAGAATCGCTGTCATTGCTATGAAATTCCGGGAGGGCTGTTCAACGGCGGACGCTTGAAAATAACAAAAACTCTTCTCACCTATTTCACAATACATTCCCTCCCACTCACGCCCATAGTTTTTAGACAGCCTGTTTAAGCACATGCACATCTTTCAAATTCTCTAGCCACTGCGAAAATATTTCTCCAACTCTGTTTTTACGGATGTTCAAACACGTACGCGAGAACACACGTAGCCGCGCTGTATACTATTTGAAGTAACGAAGCTCATTATGCGCGCCAGAGGAAAATTTCTAGCTGAGTTACCAACCGTACGAGACCCAAGCAGACAGAGTCACGACACAGGAGAGAAAAAATAGGCAGAGAAAAAGAGAGGAAGCGAAAACTACCGTGTAGAATTTACTCAAGTACATTTTACTGTAGAACTTCAAGTTGTACAGCAATGCAACTGTGTGTTATAAATACACTGAAAATCCTCCCTTTGCAGCTCTTGAGGAACACTTTCCTTAACGCTGTACTCACCAGAACTTTCTCACCCTTACCTGCACAGCTTTTCGGATAAATAATACAAATGAAAGAAACTTACAACTGGTCGCCAAACTAGGCTATCATTGAGTGAACAAAATATCAAGCCGCTTTTGTAATTCCCAATCGAATGGTGGTTGAGAAAAATATATTATTTTCACCTCACGAGTTAAAACAACTACAAAGAAAAATATTCTCCAACACGCATTACGTGCTTTATTGAATTTCATAAAAATGCTAAACACATCGATAAGCAAAAGTCCTGTCAAGCGATAACAGCCCTAATTGCTTTTTAAACCCATTAAAACTGGACTTGGAATTAGCCCCTTTTTATTTTCTAACGATAAATACAGCACGAGCACCCTGTCAACTTTGATGAAAAGTTTAATGCATAAAAATACGCCTCGGAGCGGATTTACGACTCTCGCTTTTTCCTCCCATATCTTAAGTGCATAATTCTACGATACTGCATATATATATACATATGCGAACTGCGGTTTATGGAATAAATTAGCCAAATGCCGTTGAAAGGGGTCGCTCGGCTCTGTGACGCGTAAAATATTGAACATGGCAGACCGCGAACTCACAGACGATGCAGCTTGACGTTTGGCTCAAGATTTTCTGGCCCAGCTTTTATACCGACGTACGTACAACCCCTTCGTTAGTACTTTCGCTTCTCTCTCCCTCTCCCGATCTTCCTTCGGCCCTTCTCCTTCCGTGATTAACTAACGCGATGACGGAAAGCTTTCCTGCATTTCCACCACTGCATGCCATCGACTTTTCGTCAAGCCTCATCGTGTCCGCAAGGATGAAGTCCTGATGTGTTGGGTATACATTCGCACGAGTGTGGTTTCCCACATGCACAACAACTGCTACTTGAAAGATTCTCGTGACGCGGCCGACGCCATCCAGGAAGTTTAGTATTAATTTCTAACGAATGCGAGAAGTGGAGCGAAGCAAAATCGCGTTGCTTTCGCGCTGCTGAATTTCTTGAGACGGATCTCTGCGATAATGTGGTTAAGAATATGCCGGGCGTGTGAGAAAAAATGAGCAGAACCTCCGGCTCCGTCACGTGAGCTTGTTTTTCCACGTTATTTTCTTATCTCCTTCGAGTGTACTTTTCGGTCTAATGAGACACGCGCGGCACGATCATGTCAGTCTACGCTCGTAGAAAGCTTTCACGCAGTCGTGCGACCTGAGAAATCTGCGATTTGCGAAAGAGGAAAGAGAAACAATGGTTTCGTGGGAAAATGTACGTTGGTAACGAATTTTTCTTATGTTGTCAAAATATTCGATTATTCAGAGTGATTTTTCAATGGTTTTGCATCGAGTATTCCGATGGCTCAGCCAATATCTATCCGAGCCATTGATCTTCTATTTGTTTTGCTACGACTGTGTTTCTCTCACTTGGCGTGGGACAACAGGATACATCGAGTGAAAAAGGATCGGTAATGTTGGTAAATAATTCACCGAAAATCGTTGTCAAAGTATAACAATTTCGAAGGTTATTCATTTACAAAACAATCGAAGCTCGGTGCAACTTGCATGCTCGATGGAACACGGTATATTATTATGAAGTAACTGCGCAGAGGCTGCGTGTACCAGGCTGACGTCTTGTCACAATAATTCGCTCAAAACGTTTCAGAGCCACGGGCCCATAAAATTGCTCGGCCGAGCTTCTGCGGTCGCATGCGTGTAAACGCCCGCGAGCACGAAATTGATGTACTCGCTGGGAAATACCGGTGCGAGTATCAAACGAAATTTAAGCTCAATAGCTCGGTGGGCTCTCACAAAGTCAAAGAGTCAGGAGAGATTATAATTTTCAAATAATGTAAAACGCTTAAAAAAACGAAAATGACATTTGGGCTTGAGGCTTCAATAGTTCGTTGTAAATATCAAGAGACTCGGTTGAATTCTCGGGTCCTCAAACGTTTTTATCAATTTTCAATTTTTGTGGGCTCAACGAAAAAGTAATTTGGCGCAGTGACCTCACGTATGTACGCTTAATTACTCCATCACAAGCGCACCAGTATCAAATTTAAATTGGAATTAATTGACAAAAATATTCGAATTATTCTGCCAATATACCTGGATCTTCAGTGAGGACAGAAAAGGGATCGAGTATTCAAATGGGAATACTTGGTCTCTGGAAAATAGTTTCCGACGTTATATACATGGCAGAAGCGGTGGTACGCTCGGGAGTGTAGAAGGCATCAGCTCAAGAGAATCGTGGCCTCTGAGAGTTAGTAGAGAAGACGAAAGAATTTCAATTTTCATACTCTTTAATTCAGGGGTTAGAATTTTGCATAATTTTCGGACGAACGGAGTTCTCGAAAATATGTTGAAAGACATTTCGCATTGGTAGCACGGCGAATTCCTGTTTGGTGGTAGTGCTGTGACGGTAAAAGCTATACAGTTATGAAGCGCCTTAATCGTTTGACAAAATGAATCGTAGCAAAGTGTATATCAGTGATGAGCAGCTTAATTCGCCGTAAGATTTTCATATTCGAAGTCAATTTTTCATAACGCTTTTCATCGAGTTGAATAATTAATTAATCTCGTGGGGGAAGGGGGCGCGACAAAATGTAATTTTCATCTCATTTTGTCGGCTGGATGATGACAGAATAAAGTGGCACTAAAATATTCAAATCTCGAAAGAGGGGAACGCGCACAGGGAAAGCGTAAGCGCGTATGGTTAAGCGGGTACTTCCTTTGTGTGGAGCTTATTTTTTCATAATCTTTTCGGACATCCCACGAGGATTTTGGCCTCTTGTACGAGACCCAATTATTATTCAGACAGCGGCAAAGTCCTCGTCTCTGTGGCGACCCTCTTCGGCTGCCCCGCCTCTATGTGTGACTTTGTGTCCACGTTTTTCTCCTTCTCTCATTATTGTATTGCGTGAATATATATGTGGGCGGACTGGCTAGCACAGCAGAAGCTTTTCGAGGTGCACTGACACGTTTTAACGATTTCTCTCCTCCAAACAAAAATAATTATTATTCCAAACACGATGTTTCCCACCATCTCTTCCCTCCTCCTTTCACTTTTTTGTCTTTTTCCCTCCCAGCCTCTCACGCGTATGTTACTAACAGGTCCACATACATTCATATCTTCTCAACACACTTAATATCTGTAAGCAGGCACCCTCCATGGATTGTTCTACACATGAATACATAAGTCCGGAATATGTGTAGGCACATGTGTAAGTTGGTGCGGAGGGTATTAGGTAGAGCGCCCTTAAATGTACAAACTCTGGAAAACATGACGAGGTAAGTTCCTCAGCCAGGTTTCTACCTCCTTTCCTCTCCTCTTCCATATTCAGCCTCCAACTCGAGATTAAATCTCCGGTTAAGCTCTTCGTGGAAGAGTCGAAGAGACTTGTGAGCGTTTTCGGAAAAAGCCTCCAAAAATCGAGCTAAGCCGTGCTAACGGTGAGGAAATTTGAGTCTCCTGCTTTCCCCTCTGCTTCTTTACCACCGGAACATGATGGAAGGGTGAATGAAAAATTGCGAGTTTTGTTTCACGTGAGTATTGACTTATTTACAAACCAAGTTAAAATTTGAATGGGCAGCTTCCCAATTGAACAAAATTCGGAATTTTCAACGTGTCGCAGCTCTCGTGAACAGAGTTTCTTAGCGACCAAGGTATTTCCGCACATAATCAAGCAACTTATCTACACCGTACATACTTTTTGCCCGAAGAGTTACAAAATACGATTTATCTAGCGTGTTAAGTTCTGCGCAAATTCAGCCCCCGGGAGCAGGGAGTTTCCAACAATTCTAGGTCAGTTTCACCGCGTTTTTCGCCGACCAGAACTTCCCGTTGGGCCGGACAAAAGGTGTGTGTGTGGGTGTGTGGACAGCGATGTCTATGATAGAAACGTGTTGAGAGAAAAGCGACTGGAATAAAACGAGGGAGGACAGAAGTTGCCCTCCTGTTGCCGCTTCTCTTATCGCTTTACCAAACCCTCGACTCTCTCACATAGCTTCGGGGTTCCTTTCCCTTGTCTCTCCGTTATACTTACTTTTTGTTTTTCCTTTCTTACTATATATGTATATCCACGTACATAAATATACATACACGTCCATGGTTGCTTTGGTGCGAATCCGACCGAACGAATCGAGTAAAACCACCGCGAAACTAAAATAAAAAGCTGAAAAGCGAAAGAAAGAATGAGAGAGAGAGAGAGAGAGAGAGAGAGAGAGAGAGGAATCGAGAGACAGAAAGAATAGATGGGGTATGAAATAGGATTTATCTAGTGATAGAAAGTTCTTGCACGATTCGAACTCCGTACAATACAGAAAAACCGAGGGATGGAAAAGGAATGCGACAAAAAGTATACGAGTCTGTCACAGATACATGAATTTATGTGTGTATGTACCATCTTCGTGTGTATACGAATAGAATACGTTTATTTATGTATATAACAGATTGAATTCAGAGCAGAAGGAGAATTCCGTCGGCCTATGCTCACGGTGGCAGCAGGATTTTAAGGACAAGTAACTTGAAGAAGCATGAAAACTTTAAAGAAAAATTAACAGAGATTTGTATGTTTTCAATGGCCAAAGCTGTCAATAAGTTCATTCTTCGACAAAGCAATTCGAAGAAAAACAAAAAGTACCAAAAAAATCGATTCCACTTCAGTTCTTAGTACTTTTTTATTGCATATTGTAATAATAATAATAGCAATAACGATAATAATAGTGAAGATAATAAAAGAAGTTGTGAGTTAATTACGAAGATTATTTTTTCAAGTAGCATGGGATCGGATAATTCTTATTTCACGGCGCGTACACGAGCGGATGAGGAAACTTATATTGCGAGATTAGCGGACAAACTTTTTTCATTCGTCGCGCGAGATACGAAATTCAAGCTGTTAATATTTAGAGCATAACAACGTGGAATATAGTCAGGCCTGCGAACATTATGAAATCGTTTCCCGAACTTTTTATTCATTCGTTTCCTCCTTCCACCAAGTGACCTCCGCCAGATTCACGTTTTATAAATTTATATTGAGCTTCGTGGAAAGAAGTCAAGAAACCCATTCGAAGGAACAATCTTTCTGGCAATCGTCATGTGCGAACGTTGTGAAATTATTTATAGCTTCGCTCTATGTGTGCTGCGAGCTGCACCAGAAATCAATTAGAGCTTTCTGGTACTCAGAGCCGCAAGTACCAACATGGAGAGTTGAGATATTCTTTCGCGTCGTGCTTCAGGTCCAGTTCCATGAACGGGGAAGTTTGAAAGAATGTTTATTGTTGTAAATGAAGAGAAACAAAATCCAAAAACAACGATGGGAAAGCGAAATCTGAAAAATCGATGATAAATCACTCCGCGAAATGATTTTTATTTTTACACGGCTTTCATCGTCCGCTTACAGCTGTACGGTATTTTTGTCGGAATAATTTCCGACCTGTTTTTCGTACGATGACGCTGAAATCTCAGGCGCAAAAGTACCAAGGCGTCTCGTTCCAGCTGGCGCCACCGGAGTATCTAATACAGCAACGGCATCACTTTGGTAATTTCGTAGAGACACTCCAAGGGTAATGGGGGGTTTCCAAAAGTGAGACAGAGCGTTTCATAGTTCTCTTTTCGCGGCGGGCCTCGGGCTTTTCACAATTGTTTTTCTAAATGAAAGCGCTCTCGATGGCGGAAAGGGCTAGTCGGTCGGACCACCGCAGTGTGGTAATACCAAGGGAAGAAAAGCCTGTGAACCTCGGTGCAATCCCAGTTAAATAGGTGGACGAGAAAAGCGTATGGTGAGGGAAGAAATAAAGTGAAGCTATACAGCGTGCTTTTGTTTAACCACTACTACGAGCGGCGTTAGTTACACAGCGTTTCATTTCAGTGGCGCCCTTTTTGCCACTGTTTATAGGCACTTCTTGCCTTTTCCCTTTCCTCCTCTTTGTGAGCCCTACACTCTCGTTTCTTCTGTTCTCCGCAGCAGAGCCTGCCTGCGCACTCGCTCTTCTTTTTCTTCTTCTCTCTGTCGGCCTCGAGTCCTTTATTCCATCTTCTTCCAACGCCGATCGTATGTTGTACCTCACTCAACTTCACTACCACGGTACTCTCATTCGACAACCGGAACTTTCGAGAGAAAGCCCTTTCGCAAGTGCAAAACTTGGCAAACTTTTCGCCTCGGCCACGTCCTTCGTTGAATGGATTAAACGACTCGTGCTCCGCTTTAATACACTTGTTTCTCTTTTCGTTTGCTCTCCAGGTTGCTCATAGAAGCTGCGTTCATTTATTGGATGCTTTTGTTGCAATACCTCTGAAACGTTGCTGCGACGAGAGGTGTTTTGATTTCCATTGTGCGATTGGCTTAGTTATATAACTTCGAATACATTCATAAATCTTCGCATCTCCGGTGACTTGCCCAGGTTAAATGCAAAGTATCCTCGAGAGATGACCCTAATTCTCAACTGGACAGGTATATTTCATGATGACGACGATCGAAGCACTTGAATTCATCAAGATGCCTGACGTCTAACGCTATCAAATATCCATGTGCTTTATGCTCCCGCCCTTATAAGAGCAGCAAAGCTCTTCGTCTTCTCGATGACCTCCGCGACCAACGATCGTAAGAAGCCTCTCGAGGATTAGGTCTGAGCATATCAGGAAGGTTACTACGCGCGCAGGAAGCCGTTGCGGTTGGATCAAGGATCCTACCATTTGGACCGATCCTCATCTCCTTCCTGGTTTCTCTCTCTCTCTCGTTCCCTGTGTTCTTTTTCTTTCCGTACCTAATATTTTCCCGGATTCAAGCATTATATACAGAGAGATATTCTCTGGATCCTCATCTCTCTGGGGGCTCCTTGATTCCGATTAGACACTCGGCAAGGTCGATAGAGATCAGCGTTCGCCTCATGCTCGTGTTTTCTCCTCTTCCTCCGTCCTTTCACTCCTTCTCGAAAAGGTGCTCAAATCCGCTGTGCTTTTCGAACCAATAAATTTAATTCTTGAGAAATCCTGTTTCGATTAATTGCTTACGAGGACTCCTTCTCTTCTAAAGAAAACTTTTTTCATTGTGTTTCCTCGGAAATCCGAGGGCCTTCAGCCGCACGAATGGAGGCAAGCTCTTTGCGGAAATTGCAATTCCGTGTACCGGGGTTGACATTATTCCACGATACAATTTCCATTGGCCAATGCACCGTCTGAGGTGTACAGCAGCCAAGAACTTGCGACGTTTCTTAGGTTCAATCGATTTCGCGGAGCAACCAATACCGTGAGAATACGTCCAAAATTTATTTTCCATTTGACAAATATTCTGCAAATATACTGCAAACTTTAATATCCGATTGACACATGAGATTGGTATGCTGGGAAGTTGACAATTTGCTCTGAATTATTGATTCTGCAATGCCACGCACTCTGCAGTTCTCCTACCAGCTTGTATGCATGTATACAACGTTGAAGGATTCTCAGAGCTTTTGTTCGCCGATAACGTTTCCAAGACAGTAGCACAAGTCGTTTAGGTCGTCGTCCTTCCATTGAACGTACCTAGAGGGAAGGGAACGGAGACGTATGTCCGATGTCCAGGGAGAAACGACCGAAAATGAATCTTTGGACTCGCCCCAAGAGCTTAAAGCGACCGTGCCAGCCAGTCTGTAAGTATGTGTCCATGTATTTACACATGGATAAGTATATACATATAAATAACCAGGGAGCAGTGCCCTTAATCCAAGCAGCAAACAAATTATACGAGCATCCGGAAGGGCAAGCTGGTCGAGCATCGCTCTAGCGGCAGTAACAGGGCTATAATCCGGAGTTTATCAACTATTCCAGAAAGGTGAGCAGCGCCGTTTAAAGAAACTTGTCACGGCCCAATAAAGAGACTAAGCACTGGTAAAATCTTATTTTTCGTAATCGTTTTTCCACCTTCACTAAGTAAAGAGAAAAAAGTCTTCTGGCGCGTCTCTCTTCGCAACAATGTTCCCTGGGAATCGACTAATCGACGCTAGCCAATGCGGTGCGCTGTAGTAGAGGCACATTAGACTGTGTCAAGGCCCGGCGCTTTCCTGGCTCTCACTTTGTATACGCCGATATCCGGCGATCGGTGCAATTTACCGAAACGATGGCGACGACCATTCCCTCTAGAATATCAAGATCTCTTCATCCCAAGGATTCCAGTTCCATCGGTGTCGCGACTAGTCAACTCTACATGACTAGAAACGCAGCTTGAGTCTATTGTTGACCGTATAAAAGTCCACACTGACGAATGTACACAATTAGGGACAGGAACGTCTCGATGGGATATTCATGTTTTGCGCACTCTGATTCCCTCATTCTACGTTCATTTCTACAGTCATTTCTGTACTAGGCGAAAATGCACGAGCACTCCGGGGAATGGAAAATCGTTGGGCGCTACACACCCCCCTTGTTTTTATTCCTGTTTTATAGCACACGCATAATACACCCATGGAAATATATGTGAACACATTCGAACGTAAAATCGGACGACGAAAGTCCCTCAGGTGAATGACCTCATCCACTCTTCTATCAACATCAAATTATAATCCGCTTCGCTTCGTTTCGTAATCACGCTGCCGCCATAATCGCTCTCACGGACATTAGTTCGACTCCCCAGCTACATTTATGTGCCCCGGAGGCTTCGTTAAAAAGTACGCCCAGAGATAATAACAAAAACAAAAACGCAAAAAAGAAGTGGAAGACTGCCTCAGACCGAACATTGTTTTCGGCATTCTTAATTACCAAACAATTCCCTGTCAGGATGGCTTCCGAGATACTGATTACGTAATTGAAGGTAACAAAATTGAAAAATAAAATCAAAACTAGTCATTTCGTATCGAGGACGAATTTTTCTCTTTGAACTCTTGCTTTTTTTAATGGGGATCAACTCTATTCGCCAGTATAAAAGTCCACTGTAGCGATCATAAGGTTGGTAGCATTCTTTATTAACAAAGGGAATGAGCTATTAAAAAGTATTTTCGATTTCATTGCTACTTCAGGCACTGCAAAAAGTGAAGGTGAACAGGTTTTCAATCTTATCTCATTGTACCCAACCGCGGAGTGCCTATAATAACACAAATGTAATTGAATGTACTGAACGATTGAATTCATCGCTTTGAAGATCAGTTCAAGCAGAATTTTTCGGATAAACTTCCGAAAAGCGGAAACCGAATTTTGAGCTTAAATTTTGCATACTGCTTCTTTATAACAATAAAAGCCTTCCCCTAAAAGGATTTTTGGCGACTAGCAATATTTATTGAGAAATTGAATTTTTAAGTTGCTATTTTAGCCCGAGCGAGTATATCAATATCGGTTATCCCGCTCGGCCGGTATCCTCACTTGAATGGCAAACGTTGCGCTCCTTGGCTGGGCTACTCCGGGGATTTTTTCCTTAAAATTCCTAAAATAGCAATTTGAAAATTCAATTTCTCAATAAATATTGCTAGTCGCCAAAAATCCTTTTAGGGGAAGTCTTATATTGTTATAAAGAAGCAGTATGCAAAACTTCAGCTCAAAATTCGGTTTCCGCTTTTCGGAAGTACAGCCAAGAAATTTATTGTACGCGTATACTTAAATTTACAAAATGTTTAGTGAATTTTACGGTGCATCACGGTTAAATGTCTTTGCCCTAAGGTATCGATCACTCGTTTCCGAATTTCGTAGCAAACTGAATCGGTGATTTACACACTTCAACAAGGGGCTGAGCATATAAAAAGAATGGAGAAATAGGCCGATGTAGCGACAAGATAATTCGTGCTGAAATTTGGACAGTGCAGCCCGGTAAAATTCACGGTGCGACGTCAAAATTGACTAAATTCTCCAGTAAAAGTTCGTACTGTGAACAATGAATATTATTTTTTTAATATAAAAATTCATTTCTTTCCCATAATAATATCACGAATTGCAGCTCGTCACCGTAGTATCGTTACTGGCTGGAAATTTTTTAAATTAATTCTCTCCGTGTGAATAGCACAAAGGTGCTCGATCGGTTTTTTGTTTGCAGGATACTCGAGAGTCAATTTTATCCAACGAATGAGAAAACCAATATAAAATCTCGAATTTCGTTTCGTTCCTATAATTCCGAGTAGAACTCGGGGCTCCCAATTTCGCACACATTAGACTCTCAAGACAATGGCCGTTGCCGTGGAATAAACGAAAAGGATCAGGTTCCGTTGTTGTCACTTTTTTTTATCTCTCCTCACTTTATTGCTTCGTTTCATTGCTTCCTTCAGTTCTCTACTTTCCCAAATATTTCTCTCTTCTCTTGTTTCGTCGTCTCCTTTCTCTCTCACAATGTTATCGAGAAGATCAAGGAAATTGAGATCTCTCTTCGAAAGTAATTCAGTATGGCACTACGAAACGAGAGAGACGAGAGAAGAAAAAAGAAACGAAGAAAGATGATCAAACAAATTCCTTTAAGAGCGAGTGAATTAAAGAGAGAAGAAAAAAACGTCATATGGTTCTCTTAAGATTTCGAGCTCCCATTCCCCATAGCAAACTCGATTATCCGATATTACTGACTGCCATCCCGAGTTTCTCCAGACTATACTTACTCAGAATTTCAGTAAGGGAGAGTCATACTACCCAAGATCTCCTCGTCCTCCCTTTTTCTCTTTTCTTCACTTCTTACAGTCGAGATTGGTCGAGCTGCTTCGCGATTGGATTAACCCCCTTAATAAGACGACGGGGAGACAGATTACGGAGTGAACGATAACGAACATGCGGGAAGGGTGAATCATTGAAATTTTTCTGCAGTACAGTGAGTAAAATTGAAAATGAATGGAGCTCGGACTGATGTAAACCGCTCGAAAGGTCTGCGGCCAGCTACTATTTTGCTGCATTTACCAAGATTCTTCTGGTTCGATCGCTCGAAAAGTGTACCCAAGCGATGGGAGAATTGAAACTTTCATGATTTTTCCCTCACGCAAACATCTTTAAAGAGAATTCTCCAAAAACTTTCAGATTCGATTATCACGAATGATTATAAAGAAAATATGAAATCACGAATAAAATACTCCGAACAAACTGTTTGTGACATCAAACGCCCAGATATGAAAAGCCATTTTCGCGGTGAGTGATAAACAGAGATTGAAAGGGTGTGCTCACGCGTCAATTTCTCTTTCCTCAATTTCGCCCCGGCTCCCCTAACATAAAACCTGAACGACTGGATCCCACGCCGAAGAGTTTCCTCCCGCGTCTTCGTGATCTCATATTAGTTTGCGCTCTTTGAAAGTGGGGGTTGAGGGCTTCTCTGTATAAATGGAGAGAAAGAGAGGATCCGGCGACGCCTTCGATAAAATTAATCCAACGATATCGGGATTACATTGAGATGTTAGCCTCAGGCTGCAACCGAATGACAAGAGGCTTCGCCCGTGTACAGGAAATTGTCACTTTATTCGATGAAGAATCCAGATGTGCAGAAGGATCGAGACGATGGCGAAGTCTACCCAGAATTTAGAACTTTCGAGAGGGTGGTTCCTAGGAGTAATGATGAAACGATGCGAGCCCCCGCAGAATTGAGAAATTCATGTTAAACTATCCTACCACGAATGTGAAGGGAAGGGCAAAATAAATTACCTCGATGTGGGCTTGCTCTCGGCGGGTTCATTTTTACGAGGGTAACATTTTATATCTGCCATGTCGTTCTCATTTGACCTGGTATCTTGACGATTCTTGGGTGACGGAAAAACCTAGTTTTGTGAATTTCAATTTATGGAACGTTTGACCCACTTTTGTTGAGCTAACGCCAGGACGGTATTTGTCATCCCCCAAATTGGAGGGGGCTGTTCAAGATATTTAACAGTAGAGCTCCGAGTATAAATCTGGAAAATTTTGTTATCAACTCCCGAGGGTTCTTTCGACCCCAGCAAAACTCAAGATTCCTCATCATAAACAGAAGATCAAAACAACTTTCCGCAATCCCGATTCGTCCTTGATTGACCTGATAAACGAGCAGTTTCGGAGGAGTGCAACCTCCAGAAAAATTGTACTCAGATTAAATTTCATTGGACGATACTAATGGTACTTAAATAAATAAGAATCCAACGAGACCCAGTTGATTTCCTTTACTCCCCATGAATTATGGCTTCGGAACTAGATTTTTTGTGGATTTTTTCTGCGAAGCTCCGTGAAGCGCAGAATACTGTTCGGAGCAGAGGTGCGAGCGTGGAGTGAGTTTAGGAACAGTTGGAACGAGGAAACCGGCCGCAGGGGCAAAAAAAGGGAGGAAAGACCCCGTGTGTCGTAGGCTTCTCTGTATCGCGAGCTAAGAAGAAACTGAAAAGAGTAGCAGAACCGAGAGAAGGTAAAATGGTACAGTGACTGCAAAAAATGACAAGGGCTTGGTCTGAAAGGGGTAGGATAGGGATTGAGGCTGAGCTGAATGCGGGGACGGTGTTAGAACGATGAGCGGTTCAGACATGCAGAGAGAGTTCTGGAGAAGCGCACTCCGGCGCCAACGTAACGACTACATTCAGCTTAAACGTGGAACACCGAAACGTGGAGCAAGGCTTGCACCGAGTGCTCGCAATCGTCGCATTTCACAACGGCTTCGAGCGCATACCACTTATTGATATTTCAATTCCCAATTTCACCTCTTCTTTCCGATCTCACTCCGCCAACAGCTCTTCGAGCAAAAAAATCCCACCAAATCGGTCTGATATCATTTTATTTTCATACAAATCGATCCAGCAGTGTAATCAATCCTTAAGAGTAGTCGCTGAAAACTAAAACTTCTATTCGAAGATAAATCGTCGCTGGACTTTTGTTTTTTATGTTCATTCTCATAGTCGAGTATCCAATGGGAATTTTTGATCTTTATAATGAGAGAAAAAACGATGGCATTTCCAAATTGACGGTTGATAAAAACTCCAGAAAAACCTCATTTTCGAGGCTTTGGCTCGATTCATCAACAACTTCATTATTGAATAATTCATAGAAAAATTGTGCTGTGATTTTTGAGCACGACGTTGATTAGTTACAGGAATAGATATAATAATTGGGATGCAAAGTCAAATTCTTTTATCGGCACTTGTAAACATTTTACTTTGCGATGAAGTTTCGACACACGAATTTGTCTTTTGAAGCGAACTTATCACTCCTTCAAAAAAGATCCGACGAGTAATTTGCAAAAGCTCATCGGATTCTAAGGAAGATTATCGGGAAGTCAATAAAATTATCTACTTTCCGGTTACTATTGAGATGAAACCTAAATCCATGAGACCTAATTCATGCATGAGTTCGAAAGAATATGGCGTGACTAGCTACCACGAATTTCTACGAATCTACGAATCCGAACGTTTTTTTCAAACATCGAGTAATCCTCGAGCGTTCCAATCCTTCAGTCGCTTTGTTATTAGCCGCCGAAATCGTTTGTCCTTTATCCCAGGGGACGATAATTTCCTATCAGTTTTCACGAGATCCGACAAACTCACGACTTCGGATTCGTCAACGAGAGTGAAAGGTATGCACACTATTGAATCCAGCACTGCGAGAAATTCTCGTTCTTTCATACATTGTCGAATAGAATCCAAGCTCGGTGGTTTTCGCTTGCATTTTATTTTCAACATTGTACTGGTCAGCATCTTTGAATACTCAGCGACCAGCGTGTCGAAATGATTAATGTAAGTTTCGTCATTCGAATGGGAACACAAACTGTAATACAAATCGTAGGCCGGTGATGTCCACATGCACAACTGGAAATCGAGCTGTAGAAAAATATATCAACATTTTAGTTTGACGCTGAGCAATGCCGAATCGATGTTTGAAGTTGCAAAGTTTTTGCAAATTGTTTTTTGACTTTTTATCGATCCAGAAGCAGCCTACACATTGGAGGAATCATTCGAGAATTCTGGGAGGAAATAAGCACGTTTGAAATGAGGAAGTACAGAGGAAACTCAGAAAACTTCGTGTCACGTTTCGAAAATTAATGGAATTACTATTGCATTCGAATGATAATCTCATTGCAATTGACATTCATTTGATGAAAAACTTACGAAAATTTGATTAACAACTTTTCCCTCGCTGTCGTATTTAAACATCAAGTTGTTCATCCAGGCATCGCCATGATTCAAAACATTGAAATCATTTTCTCTGTACTCAGAGCATTTTATGCCTTTTTCGAAACAAACTTCTGATAATTTCAACAACTTTTCCGAATAACTATTTCAAAAAATGATCATTTTTATTATATTAGCTTAAAGTGCATGAACTTGCAAAATAATTAGCGTCAATTATTTTTTGTGTGCGCTTACCTTGGATCGAGTTCTGGCCAGTTTTTCGCTTCAGCGCTCAATCCTCTGAAAGCCTCTGCGATAAAAAACCTCACTTGTTCGGGGCTTTCATTGTTATAGATTCCTCTCTTATAACGTTGCGTGCTCTTTGAATTCTGAGTAGTTAAAATGAAATGAGAGAGAAAGAAAGGCACGAGACAATAATGAAAAATCGAAACTGGGCATTGAGCACAGCGAAGGTAAATCATCGCAGTTGGAATCTTTGCACCGATTCAATGGAACTTCGATCATTCGCGTTGACAAGTTTTTATCTTTACCTTTTCGTGTAATGCTATCGAGCTAGCATGAAATTTAGCCAAACCCCTGACGACAATTAAGGCATGATCGAGATCGAGGCCAACTTTTCTATCGCCCATTCGGAAGCCTTCGGCTACCAAGTCTTGAAGCACCAAGAAAGAAGGATCTCCAATTTGGGTGTGAAATGCTCGAGCGCTCAAGCGATAATTGTTTTCGTTCAAAATTTCGTTCATCCTAACGAGAGTATTTTCCATCATTTCACTTTCCGTTTCAAAAACTTGGTATGCGTCACCCTGTTTTTGAAGTTCGTAGGAAAAGCCAAGGAAACCAAAATCCCATTGATTAGCATCATTTTTTCTGAGAATTTCATGAGCGTCATTTCAGAAGAGATTTTCATTAAAAAAAAAAAGAATCACGAGTAATATTTTTTCATTTAATTCCTATTTAATCGTCCACTCAAAATATGACGTGACATTTGAACCCATTTTCTCACCACATCACAGGCAGGAGTGTCCTTGTTAAGAGAAACTTTAAAAATCAAAGTTTTTTTCTCCTTTATTTCATGATCCGGTTGACCTCGTTGAAACTCGACGTGAACACGTGAAATATCACTCAGATAATTATCTCCGTCGGCTGTCGCGCGTTTTGAAGTAATATTATGGACCGTAATGCTCCCGTCGTTTTCTGATTTCCTCAAAATATTTTGAACCAAGCCAGGAATCAGCCAAGGCGCAGCGTTCACAGATTCCTTCGAAGTCATGATTGAATGTGCAATAACGAATTAACTCTGTACGACTGATCGTTGAACACTGAAAGCTCGCATTTTTGCCTGCTCTTGTAATCGCTGCCTCTCCAAATAGCCTAAGATAGAACTATTTGAATAGTTGACAAACCGCATACGGGACTCGGACAGGGAGACAAATTTTATCACGAGTCGCCTATTATCTTTGACTTTTTAAGCGTTTGCGCATTCCCCCTCCCTTTCGAGCTATTCTCGTAAGAAATTCAATTGTAGGCTTTATCCTCTTATCAAACGTTTCGTGTTTTTTAAAAGCTCGCGTTATCGCACTGATTTTCTCTCTTCTCATCAATTCATCATTTTTATTCAACTTACAACTGTTTCGATTGCATAACCATACGTGCAAGATGCGAACCACTTCGCTGAGCGTTTCCTACTCCGATAACACCAAGAAAAAAAGCATCAAACACATCGTAGCTTAGAAGTAGATAAGAGTAAAGTATTGTAGGTTAATAATGTGTCATCAGAGATGATTTTTTATCTCGAATTTTTCAAGCACAGTTGAAAAACTATACGAGGTGGAATTTGATTTGTATCGTCCGTCATTCAAGCGTCGAGCAATCCTCGCGAGTTCCAATACTTCAATCGTCTCGTCATTATCCTACGGTAGCGTTCATCTTTGAATCCAGGGCTGCTGCCCGTACCCTCGGGTTTGAGCATGTCCGATAAACTTACAACTTTATCTTTGTCAAGGACGACAAAAGGCAAACACAAAACTGAAGCTAATATGGCGAGGAATTCACGTTTGCTCAAACACTCTCTGATCCAGTCCAAAGTTGGTGGCTTCGTCTTGCAATTCATTCTCGACATGGTTTGGCACAGTGTTTTCGAGTACTCGGTAATGAGTTTGTCGTAATGATGGATTTGGACGTCGTCGTTTGTACTCGTGTTTAAAAAATACTGTAAATCGTACGCCGGAGAACTCCAGGCGGGGATTTGGAAATCGAGCTACGGAATCGAACACAAAAAAGCAATTAGTTCGCGTTTGCAATGCTGTCGAAACAAAAGCCTCATGAGAAACACGAAACATTTATTTTCCCATTAATGCCAAGCTTTTCGCCGATCATGTTACTTTTTCCCTTCCCGATTTCAACGTTTTTCCAATACTTACGAAAATTTGATCAACGACTTTTCCATCCTTGTCGTCTCGAAACATTAAATTGTTCACCCAGGTATCACCGTGATTGATTACTTTGAATTCGCTTTCCATTGTTTGAGAGCATTCTATACCCTTGTCGTAACATACTTCCATCAAGTTCAATATTTTATCTGAATAACTGCAAGAATAAAAACATTTTTTCGCGGTTATGGTATGACAAGCTGCGGAGGATCGTGCTTAAAATTCATTCATTTCGTTGATACGTACCTGGAATCAAGCTCTGGCCAGTTTTTCACTTCCGTACTCAAGGACTTGAACGCCTCGGCAACAAATGCTCTTATTTTCGGGGAGCAGTCTTTGTAATAAATTCCTTTTTGATAATTTCTTATGCACGTTGGATCCTAAATAATGATAACAAGGTAAGAAGATGGAGAATTGATTCCAGAAGCTCATTTCTTAACATGCTGGGAAAATTTCCTCAACTCATCAAGGCCTTATAGACACTCGACATTTTTTTTATTAGATATTCTTCAAGTACAATGTCTGAAGAATATTCTCACGAAATTTCATAAAGATCGGAGCATTAAATTCGTCGCTATGCTGGGTATTTCAACCGATTTTCGTTAAAACTGTCGCTATTTTTTAAATCAAAGTTTTTACAAATCCTTCCTCCAGGCTCAAGCTATTATTATAGTAAATAAGTAGTATAAATTTGGTATGGATCGAATTGATGATTTTTTTAGGTATCACGTCTACCGCGATTGATGCTCAAAAAAAGGTGCTACTGGAATACAGCTGGAGTTGCACCATTTTGAGAATTTTTTTAATGAAAAAAATTGTACAAGTACACGAACATGCGTGTACTAATGAATGTCCTTCACAGTTTTTCAATAAACATTGATTTTTTTGTCGAAAAAAATGAAGAAAATCAGGCTTTTTTGCCTGCTGTAAGTGTATATAAGGCCTTAAAACCACGTGCTTTCGTACCTTTTCGTAAATAGCTACAGAGCTGGCATGGAATTTGGCCAATCCTCTCATGACGAGCAAGCAGTGATCGAGATCGAGGCCGAGACGTCGATTGGCCATACGAAAACCTCGAGCTGCTAAATCTTCCACTACCAAAAAAGAGGGGTCACCGATTTGTGTATAATAAGCTCGAGGACTCAAACGATAATCCTTCTCATTGAGACTTTTGTTCATTTTTTCCAGAGTGTTTTTCATCATTTCGATTTCTGTCTCGAAGACTTCGCATTCTTTACCCTTTTTCATCAACACGAGAGAAACTTTTAATAACCATTTTTTACGGATATCACACGTCGAATGAATATTGTGATAATTAAAATAATGGCAGAACTAAAAATGCATTTCTGAATAATTGCGTGTTGAAATAACTGCTTTCTGATAAGTCTGTTTTCTTAAATTTCTTGCTTTTTATCCATTTAGACTTTTCAATTGGACTGCGTTTTCAGGTAAAATTGTTTTCCCTCAATTTTGCGATCGAGTCCTCAAGGGTAGAAGCTTCAGCTCCAATTTTGTGTTTAGAGAAGTTTAATACGATTTTTTTCACAGCCTTATTTAGTTTCTAGCAAAAATAGACAAATTTGGAAAATGCCGCGATATTCCGAGAGTCAAGAAAGCGATCGTTTTAGCCGCTAAAATTTTCATTTTTTCTCATTATTTTTCCAGTCCAACCTGCCGTGGTTGTCGTAACGCAATTCGAAAACAATGAGGTTTTTGAACAAATTTTAAGAGAAAAAAAAGTTTCGCTTTTACTTTTTCAACCCGTTGAAATTTTTTCAGATTTTTTTGAAGTCGTTTTTCAACAAAAATTTCTCACGTCAACGTTGATCCCAGTTTTTCAGGAACTATGGAATCGTGTTAGAATATTCAGGGCGAAAAAAGTCTGATTTTTGTATTTCGATTATTTGCTGATAAATTTCTTTAGCACAGAACACTTTTTCCCGGCAGTGTAAATCGTAGCGAAACTGCATTCTTCCACATCCGCATTCTGCTACAGATCCTTTTTTCCAAAACCAATGAAGATCGAAATCGGCTAGGATTCAATCAATCTCCAGTTCGTCCATTTCTGCATAGGGGTTCCTGCTTATCAGTTGTTTTAGATGCAAGAGCTTGTAGCAGAATGCGGAAGTAAAAGATTGTAGTATTGTATGAGAATGCAAATGTGAAACAAAGCAATTCTATTTACTTCGTACGAAATGAGACTCCAGATGTATAATTAAAATTTCATCCATGAATTAAAATTCCAAAAACATATGAACAAGAAAGAAGTTACGAGGTGATGCTAAAATTTGCAACGTTGCACTCCAAAGTAATGAACGAAGAAAAAATATTAGTAATTTTCCAATTTTTCATTTTACAAACCACTTTTGTATAGGTTGTAAAACCACAGAATGCAAATCGAAGGAAAAGAGGACAAAATTTTAAGAATTACAAATTGTTTTTTTCGTTCTTTTCCGTGGATTCGAGCGTTGAGCATAAGGCAGTTGTAGCACTGCCAAAATAATGATAGTGATGCTTGATCTTATTTTACTTGAGACATTGGCAATGTTCCAAAAAACTTCGTTACTGATTACATTTTCACAGTCGCGTTGAATTCAAAAAATGTGTGCGAAAATCCGAGACCATTTTTTGATGCAATTAAAAAATAAATAATTAATATCTCTTCAACGCATTAAGCTACAGAGTTCGAAGAGGTCACAATCGAAAGAAAAAAAAATAAAAAATATGTCAAATTATAATCTTCTCCGGAATGCTATAATTAATTAATTATATTGAAGAAACAAATTTTGAAAATTTTCGAAAACAATTGGAAACGCTATCGCTCCGGTAAAGAGTCTCTGGCAGCAACTCGTCATATATATAAATGTACTTGTCTCAGAGTCGCTGCCGCGATTCTAGATATCGCAACACTAGAATTACATAATAACAAAAATTCATTCTATTTAAATGCCATTTCGCGTCAGCTTCATTATCAGCTTTCGATTACTCACGTAAATAATGATAAGGTCGAAATGTCACATAATTTCTCACCATTTCACCGGCGGGGCTGTCTTTACTGAAGGAAACTTTGAATATCAAAGTTTTACTCTCAGTTGCTTCATGGTTCGTCTGACTCCGCGTGAAATCGATGTGCACTCGTGAAATATCGCTCATATAATTATCACCACCTGCCACAGCTGGTTTGGACGTAACACTCTGTACTTTTATGCTCTCGTCATTTTCCGATTCCCTCAATATTTTTTGCACAAAGTCTGGTATCAACCAAGGCGAGAATTGAGTTGATTCACTTGAAGACATGTTTCAATTGAGCCTGAACAGCCTCTCTCAACGACTGATCGTTAACTACTGAATTAGTATAGAGAAATCTGAGCAGCTCCGCTAAACTACAGCACTATCTCTCAGAATTTTTTCAATGCCGGCACGAGTTCCTGAGCCGAGTGGCTGTTTACTCACTCAGAATGAGCATCACTCACTGCTTTACACGATTCGCTGCCATCAACGTCTCTCAACGAAACAAACATCAAATCTCGAAAAAATTTTTTCAGGTTTAAACAAAAAGATTTTTCAAGAGGGATTCGACTGTAGTCATGCCTCGCCTATCATTGTGTTATCTCTTGGAAAGATTAAATTTATCGCCCTGATTCCTCCATCAACAATTATTTTTTCATTCGATTGTGCATTTGTGATTGTTTTCAGTAAAATCAATATTCCATGGCGTTGAATTAAATATGGAGAATCCGCTTATTGAGAATACTCTCGTTGAGAAAGGAAAAAAAAATTTGTAGTATTTCACGAACATTGAAATCATGTTCGTGAAGTTTTCCTATGAAAGCATATGATGTTCGTTTCATTACTTGCCACCCGAGGGTTGCAAATAAAAGTGAATAATGGGAATTTCGAACGGTACGTTACACTCGTACTAGTCAGCTGAATTGATTGAATTGTTGTTTGCGTTTTTTGATAAATCTTTCCCAACATTTATAACGCGTATCGGTGGAAAAAATGGAACTGCTCGTGGGTTTTACTGCCGCCTAAAACGGTTCTCATCTCGGTGCAGGAATGCGATGGATCTTGTGTGTTACACCTCAATTGCGTGGTTCGTAAACTTCTCAAACGACCACTAAACGACTCGTCAAGATATAAACTAACTTTTATGACTGAACTAAAGCGCCTTGAGCCACAGTTTCTTTGCCAGATAAATGCGCACAATTTCTTTTCAGAATATGTAACATTTATTCTTTCATTGCCATCGTTTGTTGTAATCAAGGTTATTTACTACTCGAGGAAAATACCATTCGTCTCAATAAAATGTACATGATTCAGGTGTGTACATTTAGGACATTAATGGAAGCATGTGTACGTGGGTGCGAGTAGTTTGCTTCGCAGTTTTTCTGGTCGTTCCTAATTCGGTTACACTTTTATTGCAATCTTTCAATGTTATGATTGAATCAGAATCAATAACTATTATCTCATAATTTCAAAATCTGGAGAGTCAAAAGCACTCTTTTTTGTGATCGAAAATATTGAAAGGATCAATTTTATTATCTGTCGATCGAGAAAAAATAAACTTTTAATATCATTGGTTTCCATGAGAAATAATATTATGAAATTCATTTTTTTTTCATTGTCACAAATCGAAGGCATCCAAATTGACATTCAAACGGCAATTATGACAATTTGAATGCCTCGGCTAATGGACTATTCGATTTCAATCGTTATCTATGTTTCCGGTCATTCCTCTCCGTTCACATAAATTACGATTTATTTCACAACTTGGTCACAAAAGATTTGTCTCTGGATACAATCTCGTTAGTATGATGCGTAATGTGGTGTAATCGGAAGAGTTGTAAAAATCGATCCTCGAGATATCGATAAGGACGGAATTAGCAATTTTATCTAAAAAAAATTGATATTTTTCAACCAAGATGTCACAATCCGGAGTGACAGTTGAGAATTCCAATGGCTTGCAAGGAGATAACATTTGTATCATTTCAATTGTCTTGATTCATTTTGGAATTATGATCAGATGCGAAACGATTTGATTCGTGGCTTTTTTGTTTGAATGGAACGAATTACGATTTATTTCATGATCGAGTGCAACATTTTTCGTTATCTCACATACAAAATGTTCCTTTCATCAGGGTTTTTTTTCTCCGATATCGAGACATTTCTCTTGTAAGATTGGTATTTCATGACGTTTGGCACAACCTCATGAGTATGTTTAGAAATAGTTTTATAAAATCAATGAGCTGACCTATTTTTTATGAAAACTTAACAATAAATGATTATCAAGGAAGGCGCGAGAAACGAATTCGAGCACTGTCCGGGTGAATGCGTTCCAAAATGCATATCGCCGTTGAAAAAATCACGAAAACAAATTCTCTCTCGTTATCGCAATTGCAACGATAAATGGCGCTATTTGTAGAATTGCGAGGCGAGTTACGTCACACCGTCGCATGTCGTTTGTTCAATGGCTTGGTTAGCACTTCAACTGTGATGTGGCCGTTTATACTTTGGAATAGAAACTAACGAATCATACATTCGATACGAACTGACAAGCAAAAATATATTTGAGCACGTTGCCGGTGGAAATATTGAACAAATGGAAGTTTCGTTGCCACTCGAAACGACGGAGAAAAATCTGTGCAGCTTTTCTTTCAAGCATGAAAATACTCTCCAGCATTGATGAGAGCCAAATGAACGATCAGACAAGAGGAAAAAAATCGAGCCCCACTTTTTTGCTTGAGATGTTTGGACGATTTGAAAGAGCGTTAATGAGGCCTGTGCATCCATTCTTTTTTTCGTTTATATCCTCATTTATGTGAAAGGGGAAAGAGGAGCAGATTACGGAGGGAAAATTCAACGATTTCGATTAAAGAATCTACAAAGTAGACCACAAAGTTGATTCTCCAAACAAATTTATCCACTCGACCAATGTTGGGTTAACCTCCATTCGATTAACTTCATTTGGTGATGCTGTTACAACGAATGTTTTATCTTGGCCATGAATAAAATGAAGGATTGCAAAGAAATGAGCGGTCGCAGGCCCGGAGACCTGGAAGATAAATCTTTTGAACTCTTCTGAAGTTCATTTCACCTTATCACCGACCCGTATAATCCCTGGTGTGTCACTGAAAATTCGCTCCTCATGGGTTTATCGTTTGTCAAAGACGACGAGAGCGATTACCTCGCGTGCTGGCTTTGAATGTCTCGTGCTGGAGGTGTCTCCCTTGTCGATAAACCGCCAGATACTTTGCTTTTTGTGCGTTATTCGAAAGTATAAAAGTTCGAACGAAAAAATAATCAACGGCATTCCTGCGTAGACGAGCGAGCTATCGAACGATCGGTAAAACTCGATTCCGTCATTTCATTTTTACTATTTGTTCCAAGGGAAGGAACAAAAAACGAGATTCAAAATAAAAAGTTAACAAAATTATCAACTTTTGAATTCGTAGTTTTGGAATCATTGGATTTCGCCCAGGTCGCTTTGACCGATTGATCTTGAAAGGATCGATAAGCGTGGAAAATACAAAATTTTAATGAAACTGAAATTGGTTGAAAAGCGAGAGTTATTTGAGGCAAAATCAAGAAACTTTATGACGTCGAAGAAATTTCATTCGAAAAGTCATTTTAAATTGTTGGAAAATATTCTGTACATCAAGGAAGAAAATTCTGCTGGACTTTTTTCATGAAAATATTAAAAATAAACTTTTATAATGATATTCATGGGAATTATTGAATTTTACTCAAAGTTTATCACATAATATCGTACTTCATCGCATATTCATATAGGGATGTGAAAATTTCATCGGAGTGTCACGTTGTTTCGTACGCGTCAATAATACTGTACTTCAGAGTGTGAAAATTTTCACATCCCACCCTCCTTTTGGCACATCGCGTTTCGTGCGGGTCGATGCTTCGCGTCCTACACTGGAAAACCTTCCAATTTCCGGTCTGGTTTCAACGCTCCTCCGTTGCGGAAGTTCGCGAAAGCTTCGAACAAATTTTCTTTTATTTTTTTCCTCCCAGGTCTCTCTTCTCTTCTCCTTTCGCCCAAATATCCTGCTCGAAAATAGCTGAAATGCCAGCAAACGGATCATCCATTTGGAGGTTTCAGCATTCTCTCGAGTGCGACAGAAATACAAGAAAACAAAGGAAATGAAGTAAGAAATCGAGCCTCTGAACGAAATTTCCTGTGAGTCGTTGCCGAAGCTCCCTTCGAGCAATAACGCCAAATTCAAATATCAACGAGAGTCCAGCTTTTCATATCTGATCCTATATTCACTTTCGATGAATATTCAACTCGATCAAGGAACTATGAGACTCATAGCAGTTGAAAAAAAAAATAATTCAAACCCAAAATTTTCAATTGAACTTGTTTTTTTACGTTGTTTCATTCGACAGAGCTGCAATTATATTTCCATCCTTCAGTTTAGTCGCAAGCCCACGCTGATGAGACGTCGTCATTCGATTATAACGTAGACGAGCCATGTGACAAAATCCCATTCCAGAAATAGCACACAGATTCGTAACAAATTTTCGAACGCGAAAACACTTTAAGGATTTATTTTTTATTCGATAGCTCATCCGTTCGACCGGGAAGATGGAAACGAAGTTATAATCGTCACGAGACAATGACTCGAGAGATATCTGGCCCGCGGGACGCTTCACATATCGACGGGGCACTTGAGCGGGTTGCATCATTCGAAACTTCATTCCGTTCGAATCTGTTACATAATTCACAACAAAGAGAAACATTTTTGTTCAAGACCAACCACGAATGTCCTTCTGAAGCGGAAAAAATTGGTACTTCCCCGGGTGTCTATTACAGACGATTATTCGTCGGATTCTCATACTCCGAAATGCTGCTGAGAATCATGCTGCTTTTCGTATCAGCGAAAAAAAACGATTTTTATAAAAAGACTTTGAATTTTGAACATTTGACTGAAAAAATGTGACTCAACATCGCTGAACTTTCGAACAATATTGAGCCCGATCATTTCATTGCAAAAAAAAAATTCTCTCTTCCTCCAGTCATCACTTCATTGACATTATGGCGATTCTCGAGAATTTATTTTCTTCATTGTGGAATGTTCATTGCGTGATTGCTAACATTAAACCGCTGAATTGAGTGTGACGTTGTCGCACGATCACTCGTAAAACAACGAGACTAATATTTTTCTTCACTACCGTCAAGACTCTTCCGCGTCGTTTATACTGTGTCATTATCCGTGGCTCGATTTTTGACTCCAATATTTTTTGGACCTTAGATACATATGAAAGCGCTGTGCAACGACTGAAAAAATTAAAAACCGACGCTTATGCTTTCACGACCGACGCAGAAAAAAATCCGCTGCCAAAGCGAGCGAAATACTGGCCAAAATATCGAACAAGTCAATTTCACAACTACTTCAAGTTCCCGCTCTATATGACGAAGATGAGAACTGCATGATTCGATTAACTCCCAAATATTTTTCCTTCTTTTTCAATATATTGTATTAAATCACTCTCACAATGGGATATCAATGCACTGTCAAGAGACTCGGCAGAGTCTCGAGATAAGTACATTGACAGCTCTGTCGTCTGCTGTCCTGAACTCATTAGTTTCATAGTCATAAGTTTCATACTTATTCTGACGGGTTACCGGTAAAAGAGGACGAAGTCCTAAAATGCGCTGGAAATTTTATTTCGAACGCGAAAGATTGGGATGGCCGCCGGCGTCCAACGCCCAAAGAATAAAACTTCGAGAGAGCCGTTGATTTGTTGATCATAAATTTTGAATTTTCCTCTCCTTAATAAATTGTATTAATTTTATAGCTATAAATAAAAACAATAAAATGTATACGATTATAGTTTTTACAATATTTATTATTCTCAAATTGTTACCTCCATTCACGTCAAGAGCAGTAGCGAGCAAAAAATAAAATAATTATATCAAACTGCATTCAAAAAACCAACAAAATATCGGTTGAAAAATCCAGCCCGTTTCCGAGCAGGAATACCAGCCGGACTTTTAGTTTCCAGCTTGAATCCTCCTAGAGTCACATCGGATACCAAACTGGAATCCAACTGGGCATCCCGATTGGATCCCTATATACAAGCGCGACGCTTCGGAGCTGGAATCCAATCCAATGTCTAGTCCGATCCCTAATAGAAATACATATAATGATTGTAGTAATCTAGCTGGATCACTACTTCAATTTCTGCACGCCATGTCCTTCCACGTGTTACTGAACAATTGACTTCAATTGAAGATATTTACAGAGCGGACACTGTAATCGGCCCGACCGGCCCCACCGCACAGTAAAGAACGAGTTTTTAATAAAAATGTGTGCTCGACGCTTTTTGTGCAGCAAATAGTAAATGGAGATTAGAGTTTTATCTCTTTTTTCTTATTCAAGTAGTTGAGTTGTTACGTTCGAGCATTCAATTAATCTAGAAGCAGAGTTTGGCGCTGTTCAAAATTTATTTAATCGCACGTGGCCCACATTTCCACAGAGCGATAATTATCACAAACTGTTATCGTACAAGTCGACCACAAATTACGAGATATTTCATTCTGCGCTTGAAAATTACTATAAATTTCGTGAACGCGATGCGAGTTTCACCGCGGATGTATTCCGCCGTGACTCTTCACAATCCAACAATCTTCCAATCATCTTCCCTCCAAGGTCACCGTTTGCTTGTATCTGAGCGAACCATTGAGCGGATCATTGATAAGCTCTCGAGAAATAATCATACAGAAGATTTCTAGCGGCTCAGTAAATTCAACAAAATACGACCAAACTAACGCAAACGTACTCGTCGTGTTTTACGATTTCGGTTTAACAACCGAAATATTCCGGTCTAATATTTAATCTTCTTCATATTATCATAAAGAGCGATTTCAACATTGAAATCTACAGGCAAAGCCAACAAGCGTTTCTGCCTTTCGGAATGAATCTCGAGAATAATGCAGAACCATAAAATCCGATGTTCGTTATCCAGCCTTGGATTTCTCGATGGCATTTGAATATGACGCAGTACGAAAAACTAGACGTCAAAGAAAAAATAGTTCTGTATGATTACGTTAACATAAGATAGTAGCAAGAAACGAGTCTTTGGGTCAGTGCACGTAGGAAGGCGGCGAAGGTGAGTCTATGAACACAGATAGCGTGACTCGACTATATAACGCTGCTATAATCAAGGTGCTGCGGTCGTTTAATTTACAATTTCCGCCGATCTTATGTCGAAGAATGCTCCGATGCATTTCTGGAGGTTCGGATACCATTTGAATTTTGTGACTTCGTGAAAAAAGGCATTAAAACAATGAATGGGCGATTGCCAAATGAGAATTCTCGAGGGAAAGGAAGAGCCATTAATTTTTCTTCGTCATCGATGCTCCAGCATTTGGAGGATCGATAAAAAACTAATATTATGATTTAGTAGACAGAATAAAAGGAAAGTGGTGGGATAACTGAACATCGGTTTTCAAAGGCTTCGGCCGATAATCCCTCATTAAAAAGTTTCCCCGTCGCGCTAATTATACCCATCAGGCGAATTAAGATAATTATCGAGGCAACCTTGACGGATTTTTTATCGAATTGGAGAGCTCGTGAGAAATCGAGTTTGAGGTCAGGGCGAGAGAAATGAATCTGTAATGGGGTCAAGCATGATGATTCCCCGAGGGCGAACAGCATCGACGGTATTATTTGATGCCGCGGCGTACGAGTTTCCGAATCCAGCGTACCTTTGAAACCTTTCTCAATATTTTTTTTCTGTTTAAATTCATATGCCTGAAAAGAGGAATCATGAGATGGCATGTCGCAATATTGTTGTTCACCTTGAACCTCGTTTCCGACAAGCTGTCATGTAGCACCTCGCCATTATTTCACTCTCATGCAACGCATTTATCATTTGTCCTCATCAAGATGACATTTCTGGCTGGAGAGACTGAGAAATACGAATAAAATACTTTGAGCGCGCGTTCTCAGTAGATCGAGTGTGTGTTCAGCGCGTCGAATCATCTTAACAACCACCCACGAACAATCCGCTCTTATTCGGAAGAATAAAAATTCGGTTCACCGAATATGAATTCACTTTTTGTCGTGATCCTCCAGCCATTCTCCCTTTTTTCCTATTTCTCTGCTCCCTAATAACAAGCAACCTTAGCAATAAATCAATAACACTGACAGCCACAGCTCTTGACTTTCGTTGCGAAGAGATACTCGCCAGGCTTCCCACAAATCGTCGTGTGGGCAATTTTCACATTGAAAATAACGACGAAGTCGTTGAATGAGCGTAAGTCTCGCTGTTGATCGATTTTAAGAAATTTATTCAATTTTCAATAACGTAAAACTCTGTTCAAAGGGTTAACGACGCGATGCTCGTAAAGACAGATTAGTGGAGATTCGTGATAGTGAAGATTAGAGAGATTAGTGGAGATTGTGGAAACGTCAGCGTGCCCAGTCCCTTATCATGCATCGATTTAGAAAATAGTAATTTTGCCGAACAGAGATCTGAACCGACGCTGATAAGGTTTCGTTTTCTCAGCTACGCATTTCAGTATTTCAGAAACCACGGAGAGTAGTGTTTACGACGTGAATGCTCAGCTACAGAGCTCTATGATCGAATGACTTGACAAATTCCGAGGGGCTTATAGCTTATCAAGATTCTTGGTAAGAGGTCAAACGTGCGTCCTCCAAAAATGATACATCGTTATTTTATGAAAAGTATAAGATGACAGACGGAAAATGTGAAAATGCATGTCGTGCAAAATTCAATAGCTTGGCAGTCGCCAAGCGTATAAATAAGGCGCGCTCTGTCGTCGTCTTCTCAATCATTCTCGCTGTGTTCTTTGCTCTCAGTCGTATGGTTTATTGACATTCCCATTGAAATCTTTTATGCGGACAGTGTCGAAGCTGCGGAGCAGAATAAAGCTCCGTGCAACTGGACTTTAGTACGGTTTTCAACAAGAACGAAAGCATCGGCGAGGGGAAATTTTGTAACGTCGTTTCGTGCCCCTGAACCGTCGGTTTCCACCTATTTTTATTTGCCCAGTGTTACAATAAACGATGAAAATATAAAGCTCGGAAATCGCGCTACACAAAAGTGTTTTCTTTGCTTTTTAATAAGACACTTCGAAACTATACTCACGAGACGGACACTGTAACGCTCATTCTCGGGCGTAAAGTGGTGTGTCGAAATAAGTTCTTGACAAGATAAATCTTCACATCGATTAGTGACGACGTAAAATTTGACGAAAAAACGCACCTTCGTTACGCTGAGACGATCTCGGCGAACGTGACAGAGACTCATGGGAAGTGGTTGATAAATGCAGTGAAAAATCTGGCGACGTCGCTGAGTCGCAATTCTCATTTTGGCAGAGCCTAAAATTGCAAATGTCATCTGTGACTCATTATATTTCGTGATGATTTTTAAAGAGTGATGTCTAAAGCTCAGTTTTTGAGTGTTTGAACTACATTTCGTTTTTTTTTCTACATTCTTCGCTCATTTATCCGCTGAAATATTTCAGGACGTCTTGTTTTTCCAAATAAATCGTTGATTTTAGAGTCTACGAAAATGGATGACGTTCCTGACTGGCTGAACCCAGAATTCGTACTGAAGGTGCTTAAAAAAGCAGAAAATGACAAATCTATCGAGATCAAAGAAATGGCGATGAACCCAGCGACAGCCAAAGGCGACAATTACACTAGTCAAATGGTTCGAATTAGCTTGGAATATTCCGGTACCAAAGATGGTCAGAAATACGACGAAAAGAAAACGATTATCGTGAAAATAGCTCCGTACACCGAAGGTGTTCACAAAGATCTGGTAAATCAACTTCACAATCATCATTTTTTCTCTAACATTCGCGTGTCTAGAGATGAGGCTGTGTCTTGGCTTCAAGTATTTGAAAAATAATTTTTCAACAGCAAAGGCAAGACCCGCGGCGTTATTAAGATTACGATGATTTAGAGAGCAGTTAAAAAAATCGAGTTGATTAAACTGACCGTAAAATGTTGATCGACTATTCAATTAATCCATTGCTCAATTTACAATCCAAATACATGTCAAAAATTTTATTGTTTTTTTTTGCTCGGTTTGATAACACACAAGGTTGAGAAGGTCGGATTATTCGATACTGAAATAAAAATGATGGAGACGACGTTAAAAAAAATGAACGAGTTGACAAAAAAACTGGGACACCGTTTGAGCGCCGATGTCCTGTACACCCAGATCGGTGATCCCTCGCTACTCGTTATTGAAGATTTGTCTCCGTACGGCTTCCGTATGGCTGATCGATTGGCTGGACTCGATCTCCAGCATTGCATACTCGCTCTCAGGGGACTCGGACGATTTCATGCAAGTTCTATAGCGGTTTATGAAAAGGTATGGTTGCGCATTGTAGTTCCTTGGATTCAATCGATGAAGCATGCCACGATACTCTTTCCTGTGAGCGAGAAGCTTCAATGATAAATTAACAGAAATTCCCTTATGACAAAAAATGATACAACGAATGAAAAACATCGTGAAAAATGAAGGGTAAGAAAAGACAGGAAATTTCAAAAAATTCGTCTAAACTTTGAAGAGTTCAAAAATAAATTGATGGTAAATACGATTTGCTAGATATTGCCAAAAACATGTTATCTACATAATGTTTCGTAAAATTTCGATAAGTCATATTACCAAGAGACTAATATTACATAGAAGTGGGAACACATGACATGTGCTGGTACAAAAAAACCATGGAAAGTCCCAAGAAGAAGAGAAGCAGGGCATGAGAGATGGCATTTTTCGAGGATTTATTTCAGGGTTGGAATATTTTCCTGCATAATCGTACGAGATGTTCGAGCTCTAGGGAATTTGAGGTTGAAAAAGTCTCGTTTAGGGCACGCGGTAGGGTGCGTGGAAGGGTGAAGATCAGGAATTATTTACGTTTTGTTATTTCTAGTTTCGTTTCGACTGTAACAATATATTCATGAGAAGAAAGGTCTATAATTCACTGGATATATTTATGTCTTACGTCATTTCGTTTTTCCCCAGGATTTCAAGAACGGAACGGTGCCCTACAACAAGGGCATGTTCAACAGGAAACACCCCGATGAAATGAAGCGGTTTTTCACCCTAGGAATGAGGGCTCTGGGGACTGAAATACTCAATTGGTCGGAACTAGGACCTGCGTGGGTTAATTTCTATAGAAACAATACAAATTTGGCATCGAATAAAAATGAGCATTTTTCTTCCTTTGAGAAATAAAATGCTGGCGCGGAGCAAAGAATTCTCGACACAATTCGCCTTCCAAATACCTCCATCTCCAAACTACTTTGATCGTATTTCAATTCTGGACTCACAGTTCATTTTCATTTTCCAGTAGGGTGGAATACTCGGAAAAACTATTGAAATTAGCGGACCATTCTTACGACAAAGCAGCGGATACAATGATCCTAAAAGAGGATGAATTCAACGTCATAAACCATGGTGACTTCTGGGTCAATAACATGTTGTTCCGATACAACGACGAGAACAAAGTGCTCGATCATATGTTCGTAAGTAAAACGATCGAGTCACCAATTAAGGTATAATCTAAGAGACGATAAAACGCATCAACGAGTCCATCAACTTCGATAAAATTGGACTTTCATAGATCTCAGGATGAAAATGAATGGAAAAAACACTGCAATATCGAGAAATCGTTGCCGGTGGATTAAGAGACGAGAAAGGGTATATTCGAGTGTCAGAACACTTGAAATTTCATCCTCTTTCGCGTTAAGTTGTTGCTGGCTTGCGGTTTTAAGGGAAACAGTTACACACACACACACACACACACACACATATATATATTCACACATTTATATATGTATACGTATATCCATACATTATGTACAGGGAAAGACGATCCTTTCGAAGCTTTTATCGCGTCTCCTTGAATCGCTTGGCTTTCGTTCGAGTACCCCTCGGGAAGTCATGCAACGTGAATAATGCAATGAACTTGCCACCGACTGTGGATTTCACTCGAAAATCTCAGTACACTATCCCCGCGAGAGATTCACCCTCATTCCTCACTTCTCGTAGCGCATCAACCTTACCTTCTTGCTGGATCTTCTCCACCTACTCCGCCCCCCTTCCTCGCTCTTTTTTTCTCTCTCTCTCTCTCTCGTTCGTTTTTTCCTTCTATAGAGCATTTCCGAACAAAAGCCACACACACACAGCTCTCTTTTTCTTCTACCCGTTTCTCTCTTGACTTTCACGACTTCCTAAACACGATTTCCAACATCACTCTCCTTTCTGGAATCCCGCAGTCATTTTTGTCGTTTCACTCAACGCGTTTTTGTCCATCCTCTTTCTTTCCGCTTTATTTCTCCCCTTGTCCTCCTTCTCTTCGGTTCTCTCTCTCTCTCTCTCTCTCTCTCTCTCTTTCTCCTTGAAACACCTGCGCACCTTTTGTATGTCTCATGTCATTTCCAATTCAATCGAGCAGCTCTGCATAAATCGTTACAACACTCAACATCTCTCGATCGTGTACTCAGAAAAAAGTATGATCTACGATATTTATGAGCTCGTGACTCATCTCTCGATATTCTGACGTTTTCTCAATGTTATTTACAAACTTGATAACTATTGTGTAATGATTCAATTAAATGACAGTAATTATTCGGGGATAAAGGTTGACGTAATAGACCGAAATGAAAAAAACTTTTCTAGGGAAAACTAGAGGCAAATTTTCCTGTAGAGAAATTAAAATTTAAGCAAAAATGTGAAAAAAACAAACTAAAAAGTAAATAAAAATGTGGGGGATCGTATGATTTGATTGTTTCAATGGAAATTGATGTTTTTTCCATCAGGTTGATTTCCAAATGTGTTCATACACGTCGCCTGCAATCGACTTGCTTTACTTCCTGAACACGAGTATCAGCCCCGACGTGGACCTGAATCATCGTGACACCATTCTTAAGGAGTATTTGAATACTCTGAAGGAATCGATGTCAAAGTTCGGCTGTGAAACGAGACCACCAACGATGGCAGACTTGAAAAAATCTCTGTCGGAAAGAGAGTTTTATGGGATTCTTTCAGCGTGTACGATCTCGCCAGTTGTGCTTGTTGAAAAAAGCGAAGCCAAAAGTCTTGACGAGATAATGCTTCCGGACGGCGGTTATGATAATCCGGGTTACCGATCACCATTGTTTCGTCAAATCATGGTGAAAAAAATACCTGAATGGGCTTCCCGGAATCTCTTCGATTGAAAGCCAAATTATTGATAAAAAAAAACGTTCAAAAATCTTGTCTTTCGATAAAATTAGCCTGAAAATTGAAATTAGGAATTCCAAGTGCAGGAGATAATGGTGGAAAAAATAGATAAATTTTAATGCAGTTTTTACTGATTAGAGCCAAATATGGGAGGCTGCTTGTTTTCAGAGCTGTGATTTTTATTCCCCTGAATCATTGTCGCGATATAAAATTATTGTAAAATCTGTTAATAAATTATTATGAAATAATTGAACTTAAATATGACAATATTTTGCTTTTCCATTTCTTTCAATTTTCACACGAAAACAAATCAACTTTTCATCGCAGGTGTTCTGCTTTGTTAGGTAATCGCAGAGACAATCGTAGTACTTTAATCATTAACTGCAATACGTCGGGTCATTCCTCATACCGTAAAACACTTGGTATCGAAGCCCCGCGCGAATTATCACAACACCATGACCATTCGTGACCCCCGATTCCCTCGAGCTGTCAGTTTTCATCTCGGTTAGCCTTTCTCAATCGCCAATAAATCCGATCGATAGCTCGACTGTCTCATCAATTGAGAATACATTTAACTTGATTCCCCTAAGCAGCGAAGTCTTAGTTGAGGCTCATATAAAAGTATGAGATACTCGATAAGCTTTAGCCCTTTTTTGCCCCTGCTCTTCAGCTCACGAGACGCTTCTCTTCGGATTATATCAATGAGGATTTATCGGGATTATGATGGCACGTTGTGTCCTGTATGGAATTATATGTTAAATAGAACTTTCACTTGCGTAATATCTAAATTGAGTGAAAGATGAAGAAAAGAAAGAATAAAATTGAAGCAGACAAAAATTCAGTGACAGTGGAACCTTTCATGAATTTAATATTCTCATTTTTTCCATACGTTCAATCCAAAGTCGAAAAACTAATATTCCTACTCTGTTCAAAATGATTAAATGTTCAATATTGCCAGGTTATCATTGATGTTTTACTGATACATAAGAAACTATAAATAAGTGAAAAATAGTTTGATGATGCTTTTGTGTTGCTGCTCAATTTATTATTCTATCAAAAAATCTCAACAAAATAAGAAGATCACGACATCATCCATTGAATTTAAGATCAATTTTGTTTGTCATTCATTTGATTCATTATCACATATTAAATCTTATCATACATAGGATAATCATGTCCGATTTAATTACTTAGTTCATTAGTCAGCGATATCCCCATGAAAAAATATCAAACCACGATTAATACGTTTTAGTCGTCTCACAAAATTCTAATTGGTCATATGTCGATTTTGTGAGATCTTGTTGAATTTATGATTCTAATGTAAGCTCGTTGTCATGAATAATTTCTTCGAAATAAACACTTATTTATTGTGAATTCCGTTTTCAACCTAAATATACAACGAACTTGAATTCAAATATTTTCAGATGGAGGAACCATAAATATTCTTCTTTAATCAAGATCAATGAATATTCGAATCCATTCCCATATTTAACAGACACTCGATACTCGCGCGGAATAGTTCCCGATGCTCAGTTGCAACACGCTAATATTTAATTCGAGTCATGATCGAAACATGAATTATTAAAACATTAAAATTAGATTAACATGATTAAAATCATCCGTCTTTATGAATGTATATTCATCAGAGCACGTATTTTCTCATAAGTGTATTTATTTCGCCGAGAGCAATCGTTCCCGTCATGCTTGTTTTATCAATGAAAGAGACAAAGCGCGAGAGCAAGAATAAAGGCTCAACAAGAACAATGCGAACAGTTGCTCAACGCCTTCCGAAAGCCAGCGGGTGTGATTAAATGGCCGACTGTCTTTTCAACGCTGACAACCCTCGGTGGGCTTTTCACCCTCTCGATCTTTCCCTGCTGTGTTTGTTCTCCCCATTCTAGCGAGCCAATGTACAGTTTGAATTTCCATGTACGTATGAAGCATTCCTTCGTAATTACACTTCCTAACGGCTTCATACGTTAGGAATTTTATTTTAATTGGAGAATTCAAGTGCTCTGAAGGGCCATAAGCTCCGGCCATCTGATCAGAGTTGACATTCCTTAGCCCTGTTGAAAAATCTCCGACATTAAAAACTTTTCAGTCCCACTGGATAAAGCCTTCGTCGCCATAATTCGAGCTTCGCTCAAAACGCAGCCTTAAATCGACCTCAACTCTCTGCCCTCGATCTCATTTCCAATTCAATCGAACCTGCGGAGGCTCTTGGATCGAAAGAGCCGAGTCGAGTTGGCCCTCGCAAAATTGACGTCAAAGAAGCATAACGCTCGAGCGAAAAGCTTCTGCTGCGAGTTTTTATGTGTCGTTCAGTCCACGGATTATGCCGAGTTTTTAGTCAACTGAAATCCCACGATGATATAATATTCAGCACAAGTGAAGTCCACACACCTTCATGAGCTGGAACACATCGACGTCGGATATCCGTCGCTGCCTTCGTAATCAGTGACCACTCCCAGATCTGAAGGACCTTCATTGATCCATCCGGTAGTTCGGAGAGTCTCGCCTCGGCAATTGCCCAATGGAGCTGGATATACATTCGAGATTTGTGCAATATATGGAGATGCAGATTCTCCACTTGAATATAGAATACTGTATATATATTCTGACGCATTCGCTTGAATGCTTGATGAGTAGCTATAGCACACAGTGTTTCATTAGTTCTATGCTAGACGTTTAAGTGTGAAGCCGCAACGTACTTGAAGCCATTTATAGCTTCGACGTTCAAACAGCCCGTACAATATGTTTATATATATATATAAGTAGGGATACCCAAAGTGTTTGGTATACTGGATGTGCCAAAAGTTCATCTTCAATTGGGAGAGCAGATAAGTCGTGAAATTCTGAAGAGAAGACTGCGAACGAAAATTTTCATGAGGCAACAGCATTTTGAATGTTACAAGGCAGCTCTTGAGTGCTGAGATGAAACTTTAGAATAAGGATAAAATGTTTGGTGGGGCGAAATATTTTGTTGAACAATAGAATATTTTAAGATTCAAAGGAAATTTCGATTTCACTTGAGTCCTCGAACGTTTTTATTTGCATTTACTCATTCGTTTGCTTTTGTCGAGGTTTTTCATTCTCTTTTTTTGTCGATCTACTATTCATGAGGTATCGAGCGTTCAGCGAGCAGCTAATTGGACCGGTCGATAAAGAACGTGGAGTGGTGGAAGTTCGCTCCACCCACTTCTTTTCGAAACACCAAATTGGCTGTTGGTAATTGATTGATTGTGCCCGAACGGTACTTCGGAAAGGAGAACGGCTTAGGAGTTTTTCTTGGTGGATATCGAGAGCCAACAGTTCCGAGAGTCTCGAGCTCTGATTTTCAGTCTTTTTGGAGTCCCTTCTCTAATCGGTGGTTCGAGGCGCTCGACATTATTTCGCGCTATGAAAGAATTTCATTTTCCTTTTCGTTTGTTAATTAGCACCGCGTATGAGAAAAATATCTCCAACGGATTTCGGCCTGCTGGTGTCAGAACAATTCGTGCACCGAAGTTTATCAATTTATTGGTTTGAGGGCCCATTCGCGTTGCTCATTTTCGAGAAAAATTCAATGTCCTTTGATAAATCGAAAATGAAAATGTCAAAATTGACGATGATCCTGGCGTTGGATAGCAAAAAGATCGAAGAAACATGAAATTTCGTTGTCGAGGCCACGACTGCGCAGAGCAGAAAGCCCCGTATTTGTCTTCGCCTTTGTGTAAACTTGCATAATTTACAGCTAAACACACGTAGCGATATATCAATTTCAACACGTGCCCGTGTATAAGAGTGCGCGTCGTACGATAATGATTGAAGAGCCATCTATCGAGCGGAGTGCGCGAACGTGAGGTTGGACAAGCGATCGAGTTAATCACGGAGCGATTGGTATCTTCGATACCGAAATAAGCCGCTATTAATCCAGGACATAGTGTATGCGGAGCGTGAGGAGAAACAGTTTGCGCACGAACCCCTTCAACCATTTCCGACGAGTCTCGCCCTCCAGGTGAAAACACTTTTGCGTCCAGAGGCCTTTCCCCGATCGATCATTTCGCTTCTCTCAATCTATAGCGTCCGCTGCATGCACGCGCTTTAACAAACGTCTGAAACTGTTTGAGCCGATTATTCAATAGTATTAATTATCTGGGTGTGCGGATGAGTGTCCGAGTAATTGAATCAACGAGCATCCGTTCGTGTTGCTTTTTAAATGTAAATCTTCGCAAGGCAAATGACTTTTTCGACGTTCGTATTTTGGAGAAAATTTCGTCATGGGAATAGCGGGGCTGGTATTTCTCCGATCAGACACCCACGGGATGATTCTCCACTTCGGAGGGTCGCCTTTGTTTCAAAGCTCCATTTTTTTCTATCCGCACACTAAAACAAACGTATACAGAGAGGAAGGATCCGCAAAAAAGTAAACGTAAACCCTTCGCCTGCATCGGGGAACGAGGGATTGGAAACGTTTGCTGTTCTCTGCGTCGTACACCCTCGGGAGAATCGTTATCGCTACCAGCTTCGTTGGTGGCGATTGTGGTTCGTTGTCCAATCCGTTAAGCAATTACCTCGTTCCGTTGCAAAGGATAGATCGTTAAGCATGTATAGAAATATAGGTGTGTGCATGCAAATATAAAAAGTCTTTTTACGCCTCATAGCTCACAAACCAATTCACTAAACCGGTGTATGCCGAGAACGATCGCTCTTTCTCCACTTTTTATTGCGCCCCTATTTTCCTCACATTTTGTATTACCACACCGACCAATCATTCCCCGTTCCAACTTTCAAACAAATACACGCAGACTATTATTTTTTTCTTGGCTTGTTTACAGCCCCAAATTCAATGCTATAAAATGGAGTTTTTTATGGGCTGTTTAATTTTTCCAGAGACGAATAAAGATTTTTTATGGCTCACTTGGTTCGGTGGGTTTCAACGATCATACGGTGGGAATTTGTAATTTTTTAAGATCCATTGCATCCAGATTAATCACCACCTTGCATCGGATGAGTTCAGACTTCGTTTTCATCCGAAAAAATCGAAACTGCTCGGTCAGGGTTAGCTCTCTTTTTCGACAGTTTATTCCACTTCGTTCGCTTTGTTCTACTTTGTTGCTGTCCTCTTTCTTCCTCATTATTCCTATCTCTTAAACGTCTCTGTTCTTTTTCATCCATTTTTCTCTCCCATCTGTCTTTCGAGATCTATCCTCGTGCCACCTCCACTTATACTCATAAATACATACTCGAATATTTGCATTTGACTTTTCACCCTGTTCTCAAGGCCCCCGTGCAGCGAACCTTTGTGTCTCGTGTCTCTTACAAGCCACCAGTGTGACTTCTTATTCTTCGGTTTCTTCAACTTTCTCTCACCGCCATCCAACATTTTCTTCACCAACCTGGGAAATTATACGATATGCACTCCCTCGAGGCTTCTTATCGCGCTATGCACACTACTCATAAAAGTTTCAGGCTTTTCGACTCCGTCTCGTTTCGCTCTCTTCTCTTCCACCCTCGACGATAACGTCATCGACCTATCCACTTTGTTACCTCATACTGCTAACGGTCTCGGTACTCACCACTCTTCCACCGCGTCCTCAAAATGAGATACGCGCTCGTACATCGCACGTATCGTGAGGATACGAAAATTCAGGAAAATATATTTCGTAATATCCTATTGGGATATCGGTTGTGACAGATTACTTTAATTTCGAAAAAAAAAATTGTAATTACACCAGCAATCAAGGCGGAGACTAAAACCTGACAGCTCAGAAGAGTTTCAGAGTTATTATTCCTGCAGTAATTGTAACTAGGGGAATGTGAGATGAATTTGTGATTTTTATAAGAAAAACACCATAAAACACTTGGAGAAAAATATTTTGTTGCATCACCATTATTTCTTTTGCGTGAAAAATCCAAAGGATTATGCAACGAAACAATTAATTCAGCGTTCTGCTTCAAGGAGGAACGTTATCGCCTTTTGGACAGTTGTCGTGTTTTGAAAATGATACGAATTTATCATGAATTATTGCAGATAGTAAAATGATGGAAAAACGATTAAAGGTTGAGCTCCACGCGTTCCGATGGGTTACAAAATGTTTCTCTTTTTCCAACGAATCTAACAGCGATGGAGCCACGAACTGTACACAACGACGACAAACCGAATGCTTTGCGAGGTTTTTTCCATGAGATTGTGCCACTGCTTGTTGGGTACAAGGAATGGCTGGGAATGGGCGAGTTAAAGGAACTGAATGTCTGAGTTATTGCAGGGCGAGTTCTTTATGGTAGACGTAGAATTTGTATGGATGGGGTAAAATTATGGTCGAGAGTACAGCGGCGGAAGGACATTGTAAGATCAAAAACGGAAGGACGCCAAGAGGAGAGAACGTTTTGTGTACATACAGAGAGGCAGGTAGACATAACGGTCTGATAAACACTTTCAGAGACGCAATCGTCGTTTGGTTACACGAGGGCATTCAACAACTTGCTCCAGAGACCAAAAGGACGTTGAGTTCCTGGAAGAAAGTTTGCTCCGAGGAAATGCAGAGGGCACTAGGTTTGTGATAGCGAATAATGGAAAGTTTGAGAGAAAGCCATGAATGGACGAAACGTCACGAGTTCTGGAAAGGCTCCGTGGAAACAAGAGATTGCACAGCCTAAAAAAAAACTGAACTGGTCGTCATTACGTTTACCTTAACGCCAGCGCGAGCTCCCTCCCCGACACAAATATCACTCGAGTATTTCCTTTGTACGATTTATCTCGCTCCGATGCTCTCTCGTAGCCACCACACATTTATCCACCCGTTAAACAGCCCCGCTCTCCATATTTTCAAACGTACGTGCCTTCAAAATTACTTTTCGGAAGCACTCGTGGAATGACCACGAAAAATGTGCTTTTGACATCGCCGTTGAGGAGAGTTCTTGTGGACTAAGCGGAAGTGAACGAAGAATTTTTTCATTAGATTCAAAGCTTTTCTTCGCTCTATTTTTGCTGGTTTTTATCGATCTCAAAAGATGCTCAAAATCCTTTGGATACACTTTGCTTCCGTTCGAAAGATGTCACAGCTTTTTTCAAAAGTTCCTGCTTTTTTATAATTCAATTGAACATACGAATTTCACATAACTTCAACCACAGAGTCAGCTTTGAAGTTATTACTTCGAGGAGAGTAATAGAAATAAGGAAAAATACTACCAAACAGCATTGGGCGATTCTACGAGCCCGGGGATCTATTCTCGAACTTTGTGCTCTTAGAAAATCAAAGTGGATCTTTACAATACGTTTTTTTATCCAACTCCTGAACTCAAAACCCTCAATCACTTCTATCCTTCATTTCCGAACTTCAGAAGATCGCGAATAAATCGAGAAATTCGAATAATATCGTTATCAAATGGGTAAGAGAAAGCTGCATGAAAATGTTGAACGTCGCAGAATAATCGAAATCATTTGAGATCCAAAAATCAAACGTGTCCCATCGAAATTTCTAGTTCCCCGGGACTGGAGCGCGGGAAACTTACTTCTAAAACTTGCCTCGTTGAATTTCAACGCCCAGAAAATCGATGGTTTCTCTGAGAATAGTTCGCCAGTGCGAGCCCAGTGAATAGTGCTGGAATTCACTTTTATCTCATTCGTGTACACTCCACTATAGTATAAATTTTGAAATTCTATTGTGCAAAGAGTTTGAAGTGTGATTGGATATTGCAATATCGAGTCATGGCAGACGAGCGGAATGCTTCGTATGCACGTATACGTGAGGCATCTGTCGTAATTTTGGTGTATGTCCGTGGCGAGGATGTCACGCGTTGGAGTTGCATCGATTCTGCGGAGCTGCTCATTGAACCCGGCCAGCCGGTTGCCACCCTTTCGAGGGAAGCTTGTGTCGTGTGTTCGCGAACGAGAGATGAAGGCGGCAGATCCAGAGGTTCCTCTCCCTTTGGAAGTGCCACCCCGCGCGGTCGGTTCTGGAATGAACGCCATAACTCACGTTCGATAGTTACGAACGGGCCGTTGCCGCAATTGGGTAAGTTGCGGTAGTTGGCTCAGTTAGCCGCTACGTTTCGCGCATATATTCGGAAATCCTGTTCCACTGCGTGTCCTTATATACGTGTACATAAACCAGTGTATTACCAAAGGACCGGGCTCCCATAATCTTCGCTCCAAAACTCTCTGAGTTACGACCTTTTGTTTGTCACTTAACAGCTCTTCGTTCGTGTGCTTCGTGCTGCACACATCCTGGGACCGCTAACTGCAGCCAGTCTCTCTCTCTCTCTCTCTTCCTGGATTGCTATATATTTTCATGTTGTGTATATAGTCATATTTATGGATGTATACAACTCCACGTCCTCACTGTTCTAACGTTCCAGAGTCAATTCTCGTGCTCAATTAATCGTATACTTCCGAGGTCAGCCTAATAACATGGACCATACGTCAAGAAACTTTGGAACTACATGCCAGTGGAGCTAATAATCTCCATCCATGAGGACTATACAAACGTTGAAACTTGGAGGAAAAAAAGTACGAAAGGCCTGACGTACGAAACTTTGGCTGACAGAGTTTAATGGCAGAATTTTTTCTACTGTATTTTTTAGGCTCTGGGAAGAGAGGCTCCGAAATAATTGGATGGGAAAATGAATGTGGAAAATGGAGAGCGCTCCGAGGCGATTATATTTCAGGCGATTTTTTGCGCTTCGTCTTATCGCATTGAACTCGAATTTTCGACGAATGTATGTTGAGCCGTGAGAACTTTCCGTGACGTGCTCCACTTGAATTCCATTCGTTTTTGGACTGTGCAACCACCAGCACCCTTCGACGCGAACTTTTTATCCGGAACGCACTGATTCAACTGGGCCAAAGATGGCCCGAGCGAATAAACGTCGTAAGTTTCGTTCAACAGTTACGAACGGTTCAATCCACAATTGGAAACTTTCCAAGGACATCCAGGAGCGAAGAAATTGCCACGAGGGATAGAATCTCACGCGGGAGAAGGAGAGGAGCGACGCGAAGAAAGCAGCCTCGGGGCACCCTCGTCGATGATTCGTAAAATATATTTTTCGAATCATCGAACCCCCTCACAGAATTGAGTCCAATGGAGAATGCTGAGATGAAAAATTCCTGCTTACAATAAAATCGAATAAAACGATCCACAAGGAAAGCATAAAACATCGAGGACTTTTCCATACCGGAAAATCCCACGAATACTTTGCAAATGAAGGAATATCGATAAGCGAAGTGGATGAAAAAGCGGTGCGATACTTGGCGAAACGACGGTAACGAAGGTGTTTAACTTTAATTTTTTTTCGAGAGTATTCAACTGGCGCGGCAGCGACGTGCCAATTAATCATTTCTTAATTCAATTATCAAGACAACGAGAGGAGCCGGGTATATTATTCATTTGCGGGAGAAGCTATGAAAAAAGTTTTCGAGATGTGGAATAGTCAGCGGTGCAGAAGTGGGACGGGGGGCACGAAAAGGGAGGAGGGGGAGGAGGAGGGAAGATATAAGATGTGCCAGAGTCTGGGAAGAGAGACAAGACAAAACCGGGAAAGAGTGTGCTCGTGACCGGCACTAATTAATACAAAGAGAAAGAAAAGGAATGTCGAGTGAGTGCATCCAACAAAAAGGAGAGAAAAAACGAGGAAGCAAAAGAAGAAGAAGATGAAGAAGAAGAAGAAGAAGGAGAAGTATGAGAAAGAAGGAAATTCTGAATAAAGTTAAATGGCCCGTGGCCTTAATTGCTGAATGCATGCAAACGACGTTATTATTATTTTGATTCTGCTTGCACTTGCACACACCAGGCGTCGTACATAATCGGAATAATTACAATGGATAAATGAGTGGAAGGTTTCGAAAGAGAGGAAGGTAGAAGAAAAATCGAAAGCTTCACATTCATTCGGCCATTAATTTGGTATTTAATTGGCTAGTTCTCCTTTCGCACGAAACAATTGAACAAAAATATATTTTAATTAAAATCAGCAGAATTTCGCGAAATGTGTATACAGTATCGATGGACTTTCCCAGGCACTCGACGAGCTTCCCAACTCTCTGCAGAACGAAAAGGACGGAAGAAATAAGAGGGAAGAAAGCCACGCTGCGCGGATGAGGAAGAATCCAGCTTGATGAATGAAATTAGCAGCAATCGTTCTTGTATATACCACGAAAGAGTACGATAAAAATCTCCAGGCTTTGGAAAACTAATTTCGAACCTACTTAATTGTCCAATTAGGAATGGGGGGACCGCAAGAACTTTCTATACATTTATCTATATACATCGTAATCAGTTGAATTATCTTTTGCTCCGCGATCTCTCTGTTCTTCCCTAATACCATCGTTCTTCTTGCTTTCCCTGCAAAAATATCTGGCCTCCCTCCACCCTGGGTGTATTCCTACGAACCTCTGGGCGAATTCAACTCCCCTTTTCGTGCTGCGTAACGAGAGGAGCCCGGCCACGAGACTCCAAGAGACGAGCGAGTCCTCGCGAGGCTCCTGGTATTTGCATATTACATAAATTTCATAGTTTCTTCAAGACGGGAAATGTACGATAAAGAAAGAAGAGATTCGCAGCTGAATGTGAAGAAGAAGGAGAAGAATTTTCAGGCGCAAAAAGGACTGAATCATGGCAGGCAAATTCAGCTAATTACGTAATTAATTAATGTTAAATTTATGCAGCCTGAGCGAGGCTTCGTCACGAATATTCGCATCGTAATGGACCGAGAATTCCCATTAAACAAATATATATCGTTCGATCAAGTTTCTTCCCAGCTTTCATATATTAAACCATGTAAATTCATAAATCTTTTCAAAACTACATAGCAACGTTTATTTTCTCACCATCACTTTTCATTCCGACTTTGATGCGCGCCATGAAAATCTCATATTGAACCGAGAGTAAAGGAATTTACGTGTACATCGTTCTTCATAAGCGCTATCGTCCTCCCACGTATACTGAGAAAGAATACCTTTCCTCAGACACATCACCGTCACCCCAGATTTTTTCCTCTCCTTCAGCCCCCGTCACCAGAGATTCCCATCTCCAATAAACTTTTCCTAGGGAAACGAAAACGATGATTGGTTTCTCTGGCACGGGTGAAAGGTAGTGAAAAATATGATGTTAATCAAGCCATTAAAATAATATGGCAATATACTCACGATGAGCTAATATTTATACAAAAGCGTGCACTGAAGTATGGAAGTATTGAAACAGCAATGGAGAAAATCGTTGAAGAATTTTGTGGATGAATATCCTGCTGAGAATAAAAATTGGAATATATTGAGTGGAACGCAACTTTGGATAATGTCAAACAACAATTCAACTGTCGTTACATATTCGAAACAACTCGAAACCGCCTACATTTGAAAAATGTTCTCGTTCGCATTATTCCGTCGAGCTTATTGTTCGTTGCTTCATATTTTTACATGTTTTCCCACGCTCATCAATGAGCGAGCCCACACGTATTGGTTTTCATTATCATTGAAATGCTCTAATATTTTTTCATTATGATTTCCGGAGCGAGATGGCGGCGGCGAGAGGGGTCGGGTAAAAAGGAGGCCACGAAGCAATAATATCGTCGATGAAACGACATCGAAGAGGCATGCACGACGACAGCATCGTTCATCTCTTGGAAGTTTCCCTTGTCATAGAGATGCGCAGAGAGTGTGTGCGTGTCTATGTGTGCGGATTGGTTGCTGTTTTATTTTTTCTTCTCCCGATCGTCGATAATCCTCGTACCACCGGCGAACCTCGCTGGTGAGCCTGATCGTAACACCGACTGCTGCTTTTATATTTCCTACAGGGATAGACCCGACGTTCAAACTCGCTCTCCCTCTCTCCTCGTATCCACGTCCATATTGGCATGTCTGTAGAGTAGTTTATTATTCATTGGGATGCTGCATTTCCAGCGCGGATAAGCGGCACATTGTTTATGCATTACCCCACGAGCATCTTTCTCTCACTTTCTCTCTCTCTCGCTCGCTTTTCCTCTCGCTATATATTTCTCCCTCTGTGAGCAGCTGTCCTCTCTGTATGTATCGTAGCTTTTCACAGCACCACTATCAACGTTACATAAGCTTCGCACATACACGGCCGGACTGGCGGACCTGGACACACATGCAAAAAGGGATAGTCTGTGCGCTCACCCTCCGACATCGGCGTCGATCTGTCCATCGGGATAAAAGTTGATTTCTGCCCCTCCTTTTTTTCCCGTTCTACCAATTCACTCGACTCTGTAACTTTAAGCCCCCCGTACTGGTTTTTCCACGTTTAACTCTCCTTTCATTAACCTTTTTTATCGATTAAATCTTCGCCCCTGATCCCAGTATTGCTCATGCCAAATTGTTTATTCGCTCGCGTTTCTTTTCGGTTTGATGTTCAGTCTCTTCTGCTTCGTTCAGTCGCGGATTGGTCCTTTTTTCAAGCCGTTCATCCGGCTGCCTATCGGGCCGCTGTTCGTTCTACTAATTTTTGTTAGCGTCAGAAATGAATTGACTTTCCGGTCATAATAATCGTATCGCAAAAGTTGAACGAGAAGGTTTCGATTGGATGTTGTTCAACTTGAGGTGAGATCGAATTCGGTGGACATTTAACATTCCCCAGCCCACTCGCGATCCGTGCGACATCTTCTGATATCGGAACGAGATATTCGGATTCTCAATTTTGCAACACGCTCGTAATTCACAGCTGAAATGGGAAAATTAAAAGGAAAAAGCAGCTGAGTGCTCCGGACCTTTCTCTGAGGGTGGAAGAAGCAAATTCCATCCTCTCTGGCATAAATTATTAAACAAGATGAATTGAAAATTATGGCGAACCAAGAGTATTCATCACTCGGTTGTGTCGACTGACTCGGAAAAAAAACGTAGAGAAGAAGAAGAGTTGAAAAAGAAAAAGAAAGCGGAAGCAAAGCTCGGGGCTTTGCATACAAAACTGGAAAGTTGGTCGTCGGGTTCGCAAGCGTTCACCAATTCCTTCCCTCGTGTCTTTATTTCCGTTGCTCATTTAATACGCCGTTCCGAATTCCACGTTGGCTCGTAGCTGTACGTTTTTTCGCCTTTTCAACCCTCGGGAGTTTCTGTTTTTTGCTCTCACTCTCTGTCTTCTCTTTTGGCTTATTCACAGTGTTGAAACGAGTGTACGGAGTGACAAAAACGCACACGAGGTGAAATTCAACCGATACTGGGGAACTCGCTCGGCTGGTTATAACAATTTTCTTCGCAGCAAACTCCGTGTAATGTTCCGAGCCAAGCGTCGTTTCCCTCGGCCGTGTACACCCTCCGACGCTTTTGACCTACCCGATGGAGCCTCTTCCTGCTCATTCTCCGCATATATTTATCCCCCGCGAGTGCACAGTCTCGACTGTTAGTCCGTGGGTGGTCCACCGGAGTGTGCCGAGTTCCAATCCAAAAGAAAGAGCGTCCGGACCCCCTGCGGACGTAGGTAGTACGACGACGGGGAAGAGACTGAAACGTAGCGCAGACTCGCTGATTGCATCGTTGTAATCTTACTTTTTACCAGCACCGAGTCTCGAGATTGGTGACCCAGCAAACTCTGCGGTGCTCTCAGCTCCGTCCTGTGCGTCTCTCCCAGTCTCCCTCCCACTTACCTTCGGCTCTGGCTCCTGTGTTGTATATTTTAATTCACACTTGTTTTCTCGTGTTTGTAATCATGGCTCGGTCATAAGAAATTTCCCGTAAAAACCAACATTCGAAGCTCACATTCGGAGCTCCCAAAAGTATGCGCGACTCCGTTATACGAATATGATGTGAGCCCTCGTTGTCGAATGGAGTTCGAGCCTTGATTACAAAGCGTTACTGCACCGCGTTGATTTCCTCTCGAGGCGAGCTTCGAAACTAACGGAATCCAGGGTGCTTCAAACCGAATGGATCGAATTGTGGCTTTTAAGGAGATTTCGACCGAACGCAGCCTCACCGTCGTCCTCATCGCTGCTTCCCTCGTCGGACTTCACCAATTCCTTAGTCCCTCTCCAATCTATTTTTCTACCGTTACAACTATTTCCATAATGAAACTCGGCCAGGGCTTAAGACTTGCGCCATATAAATATGTATAGACCTTTTCGTTTCGGTGTGTTTGCGAGCGTGAGCTCCACTCAAGGATCACGCGCACTACGAGCATGCATTATATACACGCTATCGCATATAATCTCAAGCGAGAGGAGTTTGCGGTGGATTGGGGAGAGTTGGCGATTGGAGAAGCACGGCTGAACGCAGAACCTTGTGCTCTCGACCCTTAGCCTCACTCGCAAAGCTCCTGCACCGCAATTTCCGTCCTGCCCACGCGTATACGTACGGGGAAGCGGCAGAGGTGCTTATACCACTCGCTGTCCTTCGCTCTTGTTATTACGAATATACAATATTAACTGCCCGTATGTACACACGCATTTGTGAATGTATGTTCGTTCGTGCAATATGTAGATTTATATTTTAGGGAGCATAATATATTTTAGGGTTCCTATATTTAGGTTGTAAGCGCGCGTGTACGATGCAACCAAAACTCTCGTATCCGCGGCTATGAAAGCAAAGAAAAACTTTTGAATCTATAACCCTCGGTATCTCACGACCCCTTTACGACGACAGTATAACGCCCTGCATGCAGTCTCCTTCTTCACCTCCTTCACGAGGTGATAAATCGATGGTTCTATACCGCCCGCCCTTTTTCCTATTCGACTTTTTTCATCCCTCTTCTTGGTCTCCCGCGCTTTTTCTCTCTTTCATCCTTTTTATTTATTTTTCTCTCTCTCTCTCTCTCTCTCTCTCTTTCTCTTCCTCTCTCTTTTACTCATTTCTCTCCTCAGTCTCTGTCTTTTGCTGCCTTGTTCCACAGAGATTCTTTGCGCACTCAGTGACCCCGAACTGAACACCAACGAGAGCTTTTCCCAGCAAGAGAAAACGAAGAACTCTGGCCGAAGACAGATCGATCCATATAAAATCGAGAATAATGGTACGTACCATTCGATATCGCGACTTTTATCGCCGACTCTCCATTCTCTTGGTTCTCTCATTTTTGGAATATTTTTTTATCCCTTCTTTTCAAAGCTTCTTTTACTTCCCATTATTTCGGTGCCTCGGTCACAAACACCGGGAAGCGGAATTCAATTTTTCTGGCTTGCTGTTCTCTTGCAGATTATGTTTTGCCGTAACGAAAAATCGCTTCCCCTCGTTCATGACTAATTTGGCAATTTCACTCGCTATTAGTAGCTGACTTTTGTCTCTTTCTTCTATCAATTTCCCAGTTCTAAGCTCCCTCTCTGTTTTCCTATTAACGCAATATCACGAAATGTTCGAAACTCGAAAGGAAGATTCTGAAAAATATTGTTTTTCAAATTGGAACATAATCGTAAACCCGATTCGATATTTTTATCGCGACATTTAATGCCTCTTTCTGTGCTACTTTCGTGCTAGAGAACTGCCCGAAGCTATTTTCTCGTGCATCAACTAATTTAATCGGCCAATGGATTTCTAACGTCTTCGCAACATCCGATCATCACTCTTGACTCGTTCTCCTTCACTCACCCTCAGTAAAAAGTTCGAGGCGATTCGATGGGATGAGAAAGGGATTCTGGGAAAATGGAAATTCGCTTGAGCAGAAACAATACAGGCCAAACGTCGGGACTGTACCGCGTCAAGTTTCGAGAACGAGAAATCCATTGTAGCATCGACTAATTTCTTGCACATATGATTCTAATGAAATCGGTATTTTTGCTCATATGAAATTTTTGATTGAAAGAAATGAGTTAGTCCCAATTCGTTCCAGCTCGAATCACTTCGTATCATTTTTGAGGTCTCCGGATAATCGAATATTGAAAAAAAAAAAAACATTTGCGAAAACCGTCTCGGCATTCCCCAATAAAAAGTTTTCGGTGCATTTGAATTCCAGGGTTCGTGAATTGCGTATGTAAATTTTTCTAACTATGCCCTCGAGCCGGCTGGATTCGTCTCCCTGAGGGAGGGGGACTTTATCCCGAAACACGAAAGACGATTATTAATTACCCGCGAGGGTTTCTGTGACGGCGTTGCTCTGTCAAGCTTGTGGATTGAGGGCTTTCCCGACTAATTCGTCCTCTCTGGAATGAATTTTCCTGAAATCCATCCGAACAACTTGAAATTAGGGGCCTAAAACGCTTCAGTTCAAATCTCCATTTTGCTGTTGAAGCATCAAGTGAAAAGCATCAAAATGAAAATGGATTCGGAGATTAGTTTATCTGAAAAAGTGACAAAAGTAGTTGCAGCCAACTTTTCGTTGTCCAGCTCAATTCGGGGACCGTATCACTCGATAACTTTATCCCTTTTCCACCAATTTTCTATGGCGCAATTATTTAAGGGCAAATTTTGCTGCAGTGCAATTTGCCGGGGTTCGGGAATATTTCTCCTGGATTTTTGTGTCGTTAAAATCGTTTCTCAACCCGTACGACAGCGAGTATTAACGAGTATAGCTTGGCGTTAGCGCCCTCACTATTTCCGTCCCATTCCGCGCGCTGTACCATTTTCTCCGCTGCTCATAGAGTATCGTCCGTTTTGCTCGTTCCAATGAAGCGAGGATTAAAAAAAGGGGGGGTTTTACAAAACGAATATCTGGCAACTAATCATCGTTAAAGCGAGGATATTGAAGCGAAATAGAGTTCTGAAATTGTCGCCCAGATCAATGTCGAGGGCCGAGGAGATCATTAAATGTTACGGAACACCGGAACGAGAAAATTCTATCTGTTTTTCGCTTGATTTTTTTGTAATCGTCACTCCTCGATCCCGACAAGAGCGCACGAAGAGAGAACGGAATGAATGAAGCGAGAGACTGGATCGAGGTTGAAAAAAATCTCGATCCAGTCCATCTCAAGGGTTTGACATGTAGAAACTTTAAAAATGCTAGTTTTGGTAAACCCGATCTTTCGAACGAGGATTCCCTTTTATTGTCGACCAATTGTTTACCCTACTCGCTAAAACAGCCACTTGACAATTTTTTTGTCTTCTATTCACCCTCGCTTCGGTGAGTTCATTGTCTGCTTTTCAAAGGGTAATTCAGCATTGTCCGAGTCTCTAGCACGACAATCGATGCCGATAGATTCTCATTGCAGTGTCGTACGTTTCGTTTCGGTTTGGTAATATTATCTGTTGGCTATCCCTTCGTCAGTGGAAAGGCTGAGAAAAATTTTTGTATGACGAAAAATCATAAAAACTCACGTGAAAGAAATAAAGTGATAGAAAAATAACGACAGAAAAATGATCGTCGAAATGTTTCTCATTAGTCGATGAAAAAAGAAATGAGAAAAAATGTTTTCCCCAATCCGATGAAACAATTGACCAGTATTTATGGTTGATGGAATATTAATTGAAATTGTTCGTTATTAAATAAAGTTTAAGACTCACGATACAGGTATTGATCGATAATTGAAGTATGAGTAAATCCCATAATCTCTAAGGTGCTGGTATTTAGTACATGGAAGGGTTGAACTTGCTCGTGACAAGTTTCCGTCACCGCTCGACTCAGAGGGATCACGATGCAGTTTCCATGCTCGCTTCACGTCGAAGAAAAGCCGCTTTGAAGCGACTGTGGAGGACGATGGCAAGTGCTTTGGTGAGGGTAGTTTACACCCTCCTTACGTCGAGCCACACGTGAGCTTTGGCGGTGTTAGCTTGAGCTAAACCTGCCTTCGATTGTTCACGATGTATAGACAGTCTAATGTGGGTTGGTGGCAAGTCAAGTGACGTCTCGTCTGCTCGCCTGTACAATTACGTAACTGAAATGTTCATCGCACGTCCTTCCTCCTTGTGAGAGACCTTTTCCCCTGCTCATTTGTTCTCGCTTTTATTTTATCGTTTTCTCATGTGAAAACCGGTCTGAGGAAGTCAAAATTCCAATTAAATTCGCACGTCAGCGATGCGATTCGTCATTTTCGACTGAGGACTTTCGATTCCGACCCTCGAGCCTTGAACTCTTCGACAATTCCTCGTTCCTCGCTCTTCCATCAACCCCCTCCGCCGTGCGATTGCCTTTCCATACAATTCACCCTTTCATACATCTCGCGATCAAGTGCTCAATCCATAATTACCCGTGAATGGATCCGCCCATTGAACATTTTCACCCCTGATCAAGCGCACCCCCGAGAAACCTCTCAATCTCACAATCTCAACAAACCTTGCGTTCTTTGCTAATCGTTCGAAAACTAGAGGGAGAATGGAAATAAAATGGGGTTGAACGCTTCGAGGTAACCTGGAAAATTGTCAACTCTAACGAGGTACCATTTACTCCCATTACGTTTGCTCTATTTTTCAGTATAATCATCTCGCTCGCCTTTCCAGTTCTCAACACTGCTAATGCACGAAGCGATCTTCTTAAGAAAGTCTCGAAATTTACACAGAGTTTCAATGGCCTGTCGACTCACACGCATACCAAATTTCAAAGGGTTCGTCTTATTGGTTATTTAGATAAACGTGTTCAAATATGAAAAAAAAAAATAATAGACAGTTTTATATAGGGACTATGCAGTAAAAAATCATTTATCTTTCCTTATAACGAATCAACGTTTCTTACAAAGTTTATAAAAAAGTGAACAGTAACACCATTATTATAACTCACCAGCGCTTTTGACTGTCGGCGAAGGAGACGGTTCAGCTCGCAGTATTTGTGTTCCTCCCAGGAGGGCCAGGAGGACCCGAAGGACCGTCATGTCAGCCATCTTCAGACTCCCATGAGACCTCCTAAAACAGAAAGGAAATAGAAATCAATGAAACATTCTTTCGTCGTGAAATTTTGAAATGGTTGAATTCCGTGAAATTCAACCAAACTTCGAACGCTTGCAAGTCGAGCAATAGTGATGTTGAAATTCGTTAATTTGGGATAAAAGTAATCACAACAGCTTTGTATCTTCGGTTAAAGCTTAACCACGAGAAAAAATGGCTGCGCGGTAATGTTCTACCCATCAATGGCCCTTCTTTGGAAGTACCCTATAAAAAAACTTCCTCGATCCAGTGCGAAGCTCCCCTCCCCCCAAAGCAGTATCGAATAACGAGCGCGAGGAAAATGACGATGTATTCGGAGGGACACGTGATTTTAAAACTTCATCGCAGCCCCCGATACCGTACTTTTCCTCGTTTCTGCAGAGAACACCGAAGAAGAAAAAGAAGAAGCTTTTTTCCCCATCGACTCTAGCCGATTTCCGGAAAGAATAAGGGCGAAGAGGGTATGAGGGTGGAAGTATCGGACAGTCTGGTGTGTCACACGTTGACCATTCTTTCGACGTTGGGTGTATGTATGAGGCCGTTTTCATAGGAACGACGTAGTCCAACTTTTCGCAGCGTAATGTTCTGTTGGACGGGGGAGAGTTGAGCGTCAGACTTTAAATTACGAACGCCTCCTCTGCTCCAAGACAAACATTGAATGGGGTCGAACTAGCGAGAAGAAGCAGAAAAAGAAGAGGGCAGAGGAAAGGAGGGTGCAAGCTCCGACAGTTTGGACGATCCTTCCACTCTTTTATTATCTTCAGCCTCGGACCATTTTTTTCAGATTTTTCATCCTCTTTATAGTAATTTCTTGCGCTCGCTGACCCCAGCGAGGGTCCTTCGAGCTTCCGTGGGCGCAGCGTTCCATTTCAACGCACGTGTGCAACCTCACGCAGGGGACTTTTATGTTAACAGGAAAAGAAACATATCCGTGCGACGTGAAATTCCGAGGAAGGCGAATGCGTGAAAGGACAAGCCAGGCTGTCAAAACACCCTTAAAATTCTACTGAATAGCGCGGACTTTGGACACGCGACAGCACATTTTCCTATAGACGTTTTTATGTCGCTTGAAAAAAAAAACGGATGAAAATAAAAGCAGAATGAAAGAAAGGAAATCGCCCCCCGGAACACCCGTCGTAAGTTCTTCTGAAACTAACTCGGACAGACTTCCCGTGCATCGTTTTATGTCCAGCATATGCTCCGGCTACATCATTCTTTCTTCCCGTTCATTTCATTCCTCTCTCGTTCTCCTCCGTATACCTCGAGATTATCTTGTCATACTGTCCCGAGACGGAGAAACATCCAGTTAAATTATTATGTGCGAGAAAACACGAGTGCTTTGGAAGAGAAAACCGTCTCATTGCAAAACGCCGACAGTCCGATTGGCCTCAAAACTCGTGAGGTAAGAGTTTGAGATAAGGGAAGACAATGTCGTGAATTCTTATCTGAGATATCTTCGACTTTCCTTGATCTTGGAGGAGAAAAATCGAGAGAGACGTAGCGAAACAAACATCTACGAAAGCCCTGAATTCGCGAAAACAAAAATGCGTCTGAATAAAAAAAGCTTCGAGTAAACGAAAATTCTTTTGTAAGTAAATAAAATCATTTACCTTAACAAGTTTCATTGAAACTTACAAGTGCTCGGAGGAGCTCGCGAAAGCGCTGAATATTTCAACAATGGTGATATCTCTTTTCCCTAAGAGAGGCGTTAGTGAGAAAAGCTTTGGAGATGATAAGCTCCCGGAGGGAGGCTCGGAGACGCCGTCGAGCTTTTCAAGTCCGGGCAAATCTATTTGAAATTCCCAACGTTTCTCTCTCTCTCTCTCTCGCGCTTCCCCCCCCCTTCCCCCCTCCCCGCCCTCTCCTATTTTCCATCCGCATATAAACCTTCATCTAGGGATTCTGGTGTCGGCCATGACGCTGAACCAGCATCCCTAAACGCCAATTTCTCCTTCACGCCATTCCACACTCACTCGCTACCATTAAAATCTCAAAAATAACTCCAGCCCCAAACCCTCCCGTCGCCCTTCGTTTCTCCAGCCCTTAAAAACTCGTCCTCCAAGATGTGTTCATTCGGGGTGTACCCATACCGAGGAACCATATTAATTCGCGATAAATCAAGCTCCTCCTTATCAACTACCCTCTCAAGCCTCTTTCCTCATGAACCCGCCATTTAAAAACTACCCCTATAACTCGTGGCCTCTCCATATTATTCTCAAGCGAAGATCCGGGGTTTTCAACATTCCTGAACGCGGATAAAGATATTGCTAATCCGTTTTTTAGCTTTTCCATAATTCACATATATCTATGCGACGGAGAGGCCCCGATCGAACGAACGGTCTTCCGCTTCCGGGTTCGTGTACTTGGCGAGTTTTTCTCGATCAAGATATACGAGATCGAATGATTTTTCTCTTGCACCCCCCCTGATATATGGTTTCACGTTAACATCTACGATCGGAGCCACGTTTCGCTTGTGTATCTGAACTCCACGCGCATGCGTTAGCGAACCACAATTTTCTTCGTAAATTCGTGCTTTCTCGATACAAAACATTGTAGAAATTCCCGTAACCGAAGTAGCTCGGCTGCTCGCATGGAAACGATTTTTTAACGCCTTTTACGAATGGGAAACATGATAGCAAGCAAAATTATGGTGGCGGACGACCTTATTAATCAAGAAAAAGATTTAAAAAATTTTTTTTTTTCAAAAAATTATAAACAGTTTAGTATAATCTTCTGGATAATTACCAAAAATATTTAACGTTACACAAATATTCAATAAAATTCGAATATTTTGTGAATTAAAAAAATTTTCGGAGTCTCAGCAATCGGAATTCCCGTGATTCAGTTTTTCGCGCTACTTTCCGACACTTTTTCCACCTAAAATCATCCGAATTGATCCCTGCGTCAAGCTAGACTCCAGAGAAACAAATGTGACAGTTCATATTTAGGTTTCTAATATTAATTTCCGCTTTGGCATACCGGCACGTCAGAGTGTGTCCCGAGCACCGCCCAGCGAACGTTCACGTACACGTGTCGTGCAGTGGTTGTACACTTTTAGTGGTCCAACGCACGCGGTACTGCTGAGCTCTTGCTCGTTTTTTTCCGTCCATGTATATAGATACGTGAATATAAAAGTATGGAAGCGCGCACAAATATTCTTAAGCATGCACGCGGTGCAACTGCTGCGGTGAGAGCGAGTGCGGTACACCGCTGTAAATCTCGAGAGAAAAAGCTGGTTTGAGGGTGCATAACTGCGCTCGCGTATACCTATAGACAAATGTATGAGTATCTGAATACAAAGAGCAGGGAGAAACTCTGATGACGAACGGTTAATAAAAACAGCGAAACAACAACAGAAATAACGTCGGGCATTCGAGGAGCATAGAATTTTAGTTTGAAATTATTTCATACAGGAAACACTCGATGAGAATAAAAAGTTGACGAGGAGGCTAATTCAGCATACTTTGAAGACGTCCTGGTAACGGTTTTAAGGCAGTTGACCGCGAGGATCCACCTGAATTTTGAACGAGAAGGGGAGAGAGATTTTGAATTTTTGTATTTAAAGCGACGAACCAGTTTTTTTGTGGTAATTTTTTATTCAGTGGACGAAATGAAGAATTTTTTTTTATAAGAATGACACTTTCAGTAGACGTTTTTATGAAGAACTGAAAATCGCTGCTTTTTAGCCGGAAAAATGAAAGGTGCTGTATCTTCTGTTTACTCTTCTTCGTCTTTTGTAACGGATTGGCTCGCTCCTTTTTACGATCTCGTACAACTGGCGATGTAGCCGTAGTTAAAGCTACCAGCCCCGAGATGACTTCCGAATTACATAGAACTGTCTATTTCTGACTTCATCGCCATGGAATAAAATGTCGTTTCGCCAAGGCTGCGCAGCCTCCTGAATTTTCCTCGATCTCCTCTTTATCCTCGGTTTTCTCTGGCTCTCGTTTTTTTCTCATCTAACTCTTTTTACTGTTCTTTCATCTCTCGCTCTTCCACGAAAATAACGTCTTAATGAGACAAGCTCCTTTCTCGTTTTTTCTTTCTTTCTTTTTACTATTTCCCTTCTCTTCCCATTGGCATTTTGTATTTTTACGAAAGACCCAAGGAAAAGCTCTATCGGGTCTCGAAAAGTCCAATTTCTACGGTTGTTTACTGCTCGAAGAAGTGAGAGAGCGACGCGAATGAAAAGAGAAAGAACCAAATGTTGGAACATGAACGTGGAACAAAACTAAGATTGAGATGGGCGAGTATGAGCAAGAAAGACACGTTCCGAGGGACGTAGGAACGAGGAAAAACCCTGTAGAAATAGTACCACCAGTCGAAACGAACACAGAGCCACTTCCTTCTCCTTTGCCATTGCTATATCCAATATAAAATACACCTATATACAGTGCACTCTGCAAATAAAGCTCTGACGAGTTTTTCAATTGGGAAACCGTATCCAGAGAAAGGCCTGCGACTGGCTGGACGAATCAACCGACTATGTAGCCAGACTCCGACGACGATCTAATTGCCCGGTCAGTCACTAGGGATTACGAATAAGAAGGAGAAGAAGGAAGGAGTCAAAAAGAAAATATGGATCTCTCAGGACTTATTTTTTTACTTTTTTTTATCTCCTCCCCCCACTATTATTCTTCTGAGGTCTCAATAACGAGATTAAGAAACGGGGTGTTCGCTTGTTAATTATTCAAATGATATACTAATCATTCGCATGACCCTTTTCTCGTTAAGGAAGATCACACGAATCTAATGAGAATGGATAATTCCAACTTTGAGAGTTGACATTTAGAAATAAGCTAGAAATATACAGCGTGCATCTATTCCCGGAATTATTGTAGGACCTACCGTCTAGTTGTCGAGAAAACAATTAACGAAAATCACATTTTTGAAGGGTTATACATTGGCTTTTATGGCAGGCACATTTCCTGTGCGACGATTTGGATTTAATGGAATAGGATCCTCTCAACTTTGGAGAGCCAAAAACGAGAATAAGAAAATATAATAATGTTTTTAGATATCAATGATGTCTTGGAAAAGCCTTGCTACCAGTGAAAATTACTTGGGAATGGAAAAAGAAAAACACTTTTCTGAGGTTAACGAGTAATAACGACTTGAACAGTGGAAGGTTTGACGACACCATGAACCAGCTGGTTTAAGAGCATGGATCAGTCGACTAATCTCACTTGGAATTTTTGAAATCGAAATTCTTTGACAGAGTTTGACTGATTAAAAAAAGGCTCTGTCAGCCTACGCAGAACGATGGCAAAAATCGACTGACAGAGCCTTTTTTTGATCGGTCAAACTGTGCCAAAGAATTTCGATTTCGAAATTTGCAGCTATCTCTCTCGCATTCATAAATAGAAAATGGCTGTTGTTACATTTTGCCTGACGATTTTACCACGAAAGTACTTCAACTGGTATCATTATATTAAAAATTTATCAATCTCAACAAATAAGTTACACATAATTTTATAATAATTGCGAGAATAAATTTTAATCGTTTCCTCGATCATCAAAAGAGCAAAAAAGTTCAGTTACTTTTCCGAATCCCAAGTAACGCATGATCTTCCTTAAAAACTAATTCGAAGGGTGGACACATTTTGTTGCTCAACGCTTCCTTAGAATAACTCACTTTTGTTCCAATATATTAACACACGCGATTTTTCACGATGAAATAAGCAGCATCAAACCTGGAAGAAAGGTTCAAACTTCGAAACTTTGAATACGAGTTCGAAATATTTTTCAACAGTTGCAACGTTCGTTACAACTGATCGCCATAAATTCCTGATTCGAAATCCCCGAAATTTAAGGAGATAAACGCTCGAGAGGGCTGAGACGTGTGCGAGCCCATGAGTTGTATATCATACCGATCAAGCGTCTTTGAATGAGGGTGACAGGAACGGTACAGCAATCGAGAACCGATCTAGGACTCAGAGATTTATCGATGTACGTGTACGTATATAGAATTATCCCGGTCCCGACCCCATCGTACGTCATTAGTGGCGTCACCGCGATCTTGCAGATATATCGAGTCCGCAGCGCATGACAAATGCAGTAATCGCCCTTTGACTAGAGTATACGGAATCACGCACGAATTGAGCAAGCCCCGAGGCCAGGAGCCATGGGAATTTCGCAGTGAGGGGAAGGCAGTTAACATCATGAAAAAACCAACGACAGCAAGTATGGAGCTGTATGAGGGTGGTGAGAAAAAAGAGAACGAGGTTTCGACGCAGTGAAAAATCAGGGGAAAAAGCCTAATTGAATGAAGAAGAGAGAAATGGATTCGCAGTCAGAAGAAAGAAGGAAGTTAAAACTCGGAGTATTGAGCATGGGAACGGGAAGAAGAGCGAGAGCGTTTGGTCGCCCTCTTCCAACAGACTATACAGAAACGTACGCGTGTAACCTGTTCTGCATAGTGACCGCATGTTCACGGACATCACTCGATTCAACACCCCTGAGAACACACACCTCGACAATACATTTACTTGAACGGATACACGGAGCCCTGTACATGTGGTCGGTCAAATGATGCCAATAGGTGAGAGCGCCTAGGCCAAGAGTTAGCAGCCCTGCTTCTAATACAGAACCGTCGAACCGGACATTTCGTCACTCCATGATAGTGCCTCCGTCTGGGTCAAGCAATTACTAACGAACATGGAATACACTCTGTCTACGAAATAGTGTGGAACGTTGGGGGCAGAAGTTATACGCAGAGCTTTTTGGGGTCGAAATGAAAAATGTTTGGACGTTGCTGCAAACGGAATTTCGAGTGCTCCCGTATCAATGTCGATGGCTGAAATAGTTGGGTATTTTTTGTTCGTTTTAGCTTGGCTTCACTCTTGGATTTATGACATATTTTACTTTGCGTTTAAATTTCGAGGTTTTTTCAATGTCGTCGTTGACACAGTTCCCGATCTTGACCAAAGATTGGATCCTTTTTACAGATTTATTTTTTAGTAGAATAGCCTGTTTTCCATCGTAATGGAAGATGTAAACGGGTGGAAAAAAAGAAAAGTTTTTTTTCTGCAGAGCAAGATTATCGCTGCACGGATTTTGCTGATTCGTTACATTCACCAATAGTTTTGCAGGATCCTCGTCCCCCCAGAAACGAACAACTTCTGCGACTTTGCATCGACGCAATAATTGATTCACCGATACTTTTAATTGAGGACCATTCAACGAGCTATTGCGAGAGTATTTAATGGCTTGAATTTCACGAGAAACTCGCTTTAACTATCACCGAACTGCCAATTTTAAACGCGGTTTTCACAAATTTCCAGTCCCGCTTCGTCCTATGAACTCTCCCTTGAAATTGGACTTTTTGAAAAAGTTTAACCACCGGGCTGACTCGCTACAGCGTTAATACGAGTAGCTCAGTAGGTCATCGTTCCTGTTGAATTTCAACTATGTTTATCACCCTATTTCCCAAGATTTCCATTCGCATTGACTCGCTGAAAAATTCTCATTAAAAATGCGATTAAAAAGCTGAGGGAACGAGCAATGTTTTTTTCATTGCCTCACACATTCCTTTCATTTTCGAATCGGGGCATCAAATCAGGTAATAAGAAATTCAATAAATATGTTTTATCTTCGTACAAGTGGATCAATGGAATACACATTAATAAGGAACTTAATCCATCGCGTTTTTCCAATATTTTCATTTTCCCAAAGCCCCATAAAATTTTCAATAAAACGCTTCTACTAAATTAATGGAACGAGCAATGATTGTTTTTTTTTATCCCACCACTTGTTTATTAAATCGTATTTAAAACCATGGAGAGCAGAAAGAAAATGTGAAATATTTGTCATTCGAGAAGCCGAAGCGGAAGGAAATATTTATCAAGGAATTCGCTTTATTTCTTGCTCGAATTTTCATTCTTAAATCGACCCTGAGAGAGTGTAGACAAGAGTTTTTCGTCCCGGCCGTAAAGTCGAGTAATAAATGATGGCTTCGAAGCCACTTCTCCTCGCGAACACTGAGCTCGATCTTGTCATATCTTCGATTTCATTTTCTTCTTTTTTTTTTTGCAACTCACAGATTATTCCTGCTGCTGGCGCCCTCATCGCGTTCTCCCTCCGATTCTCTCCGCTCAGTTTCTACGTTTGCGCCTTGAGTTTGTGTCATTCTTATTCAGCACGAGTTCTCCATCTCCGTGAACATCAACGCGATGAGCAAGTGATGCTCAATATTTTTCGTATACGCTACACACACAGAGACGAATAAACTTGAATTTCTCCGATGCTTGTCTCCCCCACGATCTCGTTTGCAGTTACAGGGGTAAAAACTAAATCGAGCCCCTTTCAGTTTGATGAAACTTTCATCCCAGTTGTGCAATATACTCGGAAAAATTCACATTCTGCCGCCTCAAAACACCAATATTTATGAAGAAAAGAGAAATATTCTTGCTAACTTTTGATCATGGGCACCCACTCTGGGAATTCTAGCAACGATTTCAAAGGAACTCCCGAAAAACAATAAAATATCGTACAAAATCAATGAGCCCGAGATTTAATTCGTTCCGGAGAGCCCCACCAATGCGCATACGTGGACAAACAGAAAGAAGAGCGTGATTATTCAAGCCGATGTTTATGCACGAGGGTAAACACAGAGCTGGTTATACGTTCGAGTTCGGAGGACCTCGAATGACAGTCTTTTCCAACAGCTTCGGACCGCAATATCGTTGTTTTTTCGGTAAATTAAAAAAGGAAAGAGAAAAAATAACTGTGACCTCGTGACGGACGGCTGGGAGCGACGAATCCACTCCGTAGAGGTTGCTTATGCCGGAATCGCTGTGCGTCTGTGCCGCTTTCATGCCGTACACGCTCATATATAGTTTATGGTTCAATGTGTCACTGAGACCGAATCAGCAATAGGGAGATGAATCCACGTTGTCGGGGGTGTGTGCCGTGGTTGGGAGGCTTGAATAAATAAATGTTACCCTGGACGGTTGACAGGGCTCTAGGATCGAGCACTGCAATGAGGAAAAAGCAGGGATTCCGTTGGGCAAACAACGAGCATGCACGTCCAATGGTTTAAGCTGAGTTTAACTGGAGAAAAAAGAGAGAAACAGTGAAAAACAAAGGGAGCCATGGGACCTGAGGAAAAAGGTGAGAAAGGATCGCTCGCAGTTTGGGAGCCGGCTCTGGATCCTTTCAAATTTTTTCTCTCTTCCATTCTATTATGTGCGTCGCGGTGTTTTTGCCGTAATTTTGTATGAAAATCCCTCCGATTCGTTATCGATCCCCCGAAGGGTCCTCCATTTCTTTAAATTTGCTCGCGGCTGTCGTTGGAAAAGCTGCAACTCCCCCGCCCTACCTGGGACCCAAAGATGTTCGGATAACGCCGAAAATGATCGTTTTATTTGCTGTCTCAGCAGGAAAGTTTATGGACTAAAGATTGTCACGATACTGGGTCAACCTGATATTTCCGGGGGATCGAAAACGTACGCATCGCCTCATTTTGACCTTTTTGCGAGCAAGAAATCGCCGAGGATGAGATAGCCTTATCCCGAGGATCACTCCGAACTTTGAGTTTTATGGGATATTCGTGGATTTCATCGTATTTTGTAAAACATTTTTTTTTATTCTACAGCACGCAAGTCTCAGGAGTTTCTATCAATCGACGTAGTTTATCATTGAGCGAAATTCTCGATTAAGGAGTCCAAGGACATCATAAAATCCTCGAAGTTTTCATTTTTGTTTGAAATTTTGTACGCTGATACGAGATTTGAAAATTTTGGACGAATAGTAAAAACTATTTGGCATCGTGTTTCTTGCCTTATTTGATTCTCATTCTCAAGTCGTTGCACTCTCGACGAAATTATTTCAACGAGGACGAGGGAGAAAAATGTGGCATTGAAGGAAGAATATGAGGGCTGAGGGTCGGCTCGTCAGCGGCATTCTCGCGACATTTCGAAGGAGGCAAAGTGAGGCCGGAGGGCACATCGAGATTCTCAAGGATCCTGGCAGTAAACACACTTCGAGAGATCCCAATCTCGCTTCGGATCCTCGAGATACTTGCTTCATTCAACGAACCACCGCCTCCCATCCTCACAATCCTACCGCTCTCATATCCTTCAAGTTTCTCGCCTTTTATCTCACTCTCTCCCTTTCTCTCAATACATACGTAGGCCGCTCTTTCTCTCGCTTCTCCTATCAACCGACTCACCGCTTCAATGAGATTTCCAACGGTCTAATGGAATCGAGTTCCTCCTTCGCTGATTGAATAAAACGGGACGAGCAGGTCTCGAGTTTAACACGAGATCGAAGGGATGTAAGTGACACCGCAGCACGTGTGGAATCCTCCTGGACTTATTTCAGGCTCGACAAATCACATAATTTCTTGGGGAAAAAACTCTAACATAAACGACTCGCTTTTTTCTTTAGATCCTCTGGATGCCTGTGCATTTCTGCCTCTGTTTAGCTTTTTTTGCAAGCCTCACGAAGCTCCATGAATTATTGAGAGATAGTTCGTAGCTGTTCGGGACTTTCTGAAGGGTGCTTTTTTCCCTCGACAAATTAGGGTCACAAAAATAGTGGCTAATCGAAGACTAATCTGATCAACATCAATGATCATGGCTGACCCTTTCATATTTTCAAATAATTTCATTGAGACTGAAATAAAATTTTTATTTGTTTCAATATGGAGACAAAGTTAGTTTTGTTTCTTCGTTTAAGGTTGTTGCTAAATCTTTTTAGAGGGTAAGAGACGAAGCTCCTATGTTGATGAAGTCATGCGTTTATTTTAATCACTTAAGGTGGGTAGAAAATTTATTCTCGGTTATTTAAAATTGCGTCGAAATGGAGACAAAGTTTGGCAACATTGCGTAATTTCTTCGTACTCTGCTGTTGAACGTCTGCAGTCTCAGTTAACCCGATATGATCGTAATGCAGGCACATGTTTTCGGTGATTTCTTGTCATTTAAGTCGGTAAAACTATTTGTTCTACCCACTAAAATCGTTCCATATATTGTCCTGATCCGAACTGTCGTTTTCAAATGAATTTCTCCATTAATAAGAGTGATATAAGCGAAAAAGTGTGAAGGTAACGACTTCGTCCCATTCAGCCGATGCAAAGAAATGACATTTTTACTCGACTTCGACATTTGATTTCTCCAAAATGAGTTCGGTAACCTCAGTTTTCCTTGAAACAGTACACTCAGGAGATCTTCAAAAACAAATAGAAACATTTCTATAAACGTCTATTAACCTCAAAAATTTGAAGTTCTGCTTAAAATTTTTGAGGTTAACAACCTTAACTGCACACATATCTTCAGAGCAATAGCATTCGTCGACACTGCCCACTGCTCTTCGAAAAGCATCTTAATGATCCAATAGAAAGCCCAATTATTACGAGAAAACTAAATTATTCCCTCGACAATATAACGCACAGCATTAGTGATTATGATCGTAAATGTATCTTGATTTTCGAGCGGGATATTATTGGTTCGATCGAAATGTTGTGGCGTCGTTAACAATAATTATAAATACTGACGTAACACGGACAAAAATATAGGAAAAGAGAATGCGAGGCTTGTTACGAAATCAACGTCATAAATGATTGAAGCACCAAAAACTCATTTACATCCGCTGGTAAAAGCGTCGTCGGGAAATACACCGACGGTATAAGCGTCATGTAGAAATTGGTTGAATTTGAATTATACACGTGATTTATTCATGACGCAAAACCTCTTATATTTCAATGTTTAATTACATTTTATTGAATTCACTATGAGAAAGGAAGCTTTGCGATTACGTTATTTCGTAATCTATTATTTTTGATGCTTCAAACGTTTGCATACGGAGCGAAATCCACTCGGAGAATTAATATATTTTATAATAATTTGAGGTAATATGAGAATAAGCGATGTTGAAAGTACCAAATTTGCGTTAATTCCCCGAATTATTACAAAGAACAGACTCGAATATCATTTCGTATTGAATTTCGGTTTTAACGAAGCGTGATCGTTCGTTATATTCCCATTGAATTGGACCGTACAATGCACCAAAATGTTTTGGAATATTTGAAGAGCTGTGGTTGGTCGATCAGTAGTAGTAGGATTTCGAGCACTTGCTTTCCGCAATCTGCGGGCGTAAATCTCTCAATACATTTTTAGGATCGAGAGAGTTCAGGGATTTCCGAGGGGATGTTTCCATGGATAGAAAAACAACGGAAACAGATGCTTCAAATCGAAGTGCTATTTACCAAGATATTTTTTTGGTTCTGATGTTCGTACAGCAATTTTTAATCGAAATTGTGAAAACAAAGTTTCGCTAGTACCCGAATGACGATATATTCAGTCGTCCAATAAGTCACGAGCTCAAATAACGAGAAGAAAAAAAATCTTACGGCTTTGCTGATAATAACGAGGCTGAAGAAAATTGTGGTCGGAGGAGCGCGTTGAAATGAACGAAAAAGCTGGAATGGACGATGCGAGAACAACGCGAATCCTCGCATACATACCGCGTTCACACTTACTGGAAGAAGCCAAAACTCGAAGAGTTTGTTCGCGAAAGTGGTAATGAAACATTGTACCGATGTTGTACAAAGAGGGATGAAGCGTAAGGTGTTGCAAAATTTGTAAAGAAGAAGAGAAGGAGGCAAGCGATGAAAGTTTATCTCGAGCCTGTTGAAAGGTGGGAAGGAAACATTAAAATTCCTTCGCACTAGCATCAAGTCGTCAGGATTCCTTGATTAATCTCCGTGTTTCTCAGGCAAAAGATTAGACGTGCCATGACTCGTGGCGGTAACGTCAGAAAGCCTCGACGCAAGCTCTCGCTAAATTCCTTCTCTTATTCCAGCTTAAATTAATGCTGGAAAAAAAAAAACAAAAAGTCGAAACGATCTCCTGCGGCCACTAGCTCTTCTCGCGAAACATAACCTCCCATTATTTTCTCGTGACGAGACTTTTCGTTAATCAAGATTACAGGAAATTTGGTATTTCAAACAAAACAAAAGAAATTTCAAAGTTTATTGATCATCGGTTTATTGGCGATTCGTGCTCGAGAATATCAAGAAACTAAAAAGTCTCGATAAATTCTCCGCCGATCAATGAATATTTACGTCGCCAATACCTCTAAACGAATGACAAAAGTTGCTCGCTTTTTGTCGAAGATTGCAAGCAGGAAACTTTACCTCTTTCAAAAGTAGATCGTCGTCCCAAGACGGTGTGTCGAGGTCGCTGAAAGTACACGAGAGGAGAGAAACTAAAAAAACGAGCAAACGAAAATACTCCACCAAAAACTGCAGCCGGGACTCACAGTTCACGAGTGAGGATGGAAAAAATAGAAAATAACGAAAATCAAACTACCAAAAGGAGATTCACACACCGGAAGATAAATCTTGGAAGAAAAATCAGGCCGGACGTCACTTGAACACTGTTTTGATCACAAAAAAGCGTCGAACTCACTGATATCAATAAAACGTCGAACTGATTGCGGTTCTCTCATTAATATTCACGAGGGATTATAAAAAATGCACTTTTACTAAAAGACCTTTCAATCAGATCAGCCAAATAGGAAAGTTTTGTGCAAGACTCGAGCGAGTTTAATTGACTTTTCTTTTATGGCTCATTCCGCGAGTCTCTCTCTCTCTCTCCCTTTCCGCATGTCTTTCCTACGAGGAGCGTTCTCGATTTACGTTCATTTAAAACATCAAAACTTAGTAATTTGAAAAAAGATTTATTTAGCATTTAAATGGCTTTAGAAATAGTTCAATAGCGTCATTTTATTCGAGGAATAAAATCGTTCCATCGGCCGATCCCGTTATTGTCGTCGAGTCGAAAATGTACATAGAAAATTGCGTCGAAATTTATTGTCGCTTTCGGGCAGGGCTATACAGAGCGATGTGAAAATCCCGTTCGATTCAACAGCCGCTCTGTGTACTGACTTGATTCGTTAAAACAAATAACCTTCCGAACGCGTTTCATTCGTTTTTGTAATATCGATTACTCCCGCATATTTTATTGATATTTAGACATGCATATGTACGAGGTGGTCGTTCGCACGTGAGATTAAACGAGCGCTCGCTTCGTCTACGGATTTATGAATAGAATTGTGAGTCTAATGAGCACGGAGCAATCAAAGTTTCGTCAAAAATTATGTATTCCAATGAACGCCCTCGGGCTATTTCCCTTGCTCTTCTCCCTCTGCGTACTATGAATATTTCAACGGACTATTGTACAGGGGAACAAAATTGATCGTGAATCGAACGAAACGACTTCTAATGGTGACACAATTAACTTGCGTAATAACGAAAATCACGAATAGAACAACGATCGAAACGGTCTTTTATATTCTCAATAAATATTGTACTATTAGCAAACGAACGTTATTGCTCCCGAACAAAATGTTATTATAGTCGTAAAGGACACACGTATACATGGACGCGTGTAAATGTATAGATATATCTATGCGTGTGGGTGGTATGCCATAACGACAATGGGCCACGTTAAATTCATGATTGGCGCATAAAAAAGAAAGCAGACATCGCCGTTGGGGCCTGCGGAGCCTGGCACTATTTCAGGGATCCGTTATCCGTGATTGACCGATCGTTATTTATTTATTTGCCCGAATTCGGGAACGATTTGACGAAAAGTAAAACTTGTGAAAGGGTGAAAAAGTTGGGTGAACTCGTGGCACACTTTTCCAAGTTTTCTTACTCGGTTTTTATGTCTTGAGAGTATAAACTTTCTGCGCGATTCTTTGTTCGGACGAAAGAGCACGGTGTCGAGACGATGGATCTTGGTTTAGAGTTTTGGTTCAATTGGAGGCAAACAAATTTGAGAATTTCTTATGTCCGAAGATCCTCGAACCGTTCCAACACTTGGGCACGCTCACTGCTCGACATCCTCGTCACATGATCGACGGCTCACTTGACTATTTAACAATGTACAAAATTCTCACGGGCCCGAAAAACCGGGTTTACTTATTTTCTACTCGAAACTCTCCGGTCGCTTGGCAATCGTCACTCAGAACTCTCCACGAGCCGAGGCGATCGAACCGGCGTTGAGATTCGAAGCTCAATCCAGCGCCGGTCACACTTCAACTTTCACAACAATGACTTTCCACCCCCTTTACAGATTCTCCATTTTTCGTTATTTCAATGTGACATTTTGGCAACGAAAGCACCCACACTCACGGCTCGTATTGGTCCGTTTGGAACCCGAAACTTCCCGGAAAATTTGTCACCCGATAAACGTTTTTTTTTGTTATTTCATTTGAAAGAACGCACACGTAAAATTTCGTCGCGTTGTAATTCGGGGGCTGATCAAAAGTCGACGCGCGCGAGAAACCACCGCGGGGGATGCTGAGATCGTACTGGTGCCTGTGACGTGGCGCTGTCGTCGTCACGGAACCTCACCGAACCATCGGACATCCCCTCTCGCGCCCATTCACCCCCTTCGACCCACCGCCGCGTATAGACTCTTCACCCCCGAATGTTTTCCACCCTCACCGCGTACATCGTCGTCCTCGTCGTGTCGTCGTAGTCGCGATACCGATGGCAATCCCCTTACGCACGCGTCGCATACTTTCGCCGTTGCGTTTCCAAGCGTCCAATTGCTCCCCTGGGAGCGAGTATTTGTGGTTAAGGCTTTTTTCCAACCCTTTTTTGTATCACGCTCTCCATCGTTGCTCTTTTTTTCACCACCGCAGCAAACTTCTCTCGCGAACATTATGAAAATTCATTTATTCCCAAGATTCTGTACGAGCAACAACAAACGCAGCGTTTCACGCTTTATTTTTATGAGTTTATCATTCTCCGCGTATACGACGATTTTTTCAGTGAGTTGCTCATCGAAATCTAAAACTGCGTTCAGTATTTTGCATCTGTCTCATAAAACTCCAACAAATGCAATTCCTTTTCGAAGAAAAATTCCAGTAAAAGTATGGTGCCATAGAAGTAGGCTTCTGTATCGTAATATTTATTAATTCTTAGGAACAGTCATTTATTGTGAAGCGAGAACTCGCGATGAAAATTGATGTGTGATGCCAAAACAAATATATCGTTACACATGTATACCGATGTACTAACGTACAAGCATCAATGAAATTCTGCTATGTAAAACACTTTGGCGAATCATCGATCCCTGTGTTCGAGCTCCTCAAATTTTATTATGTTCAACTGTAAATTTCGATTGTGAAAACAGTACTAACCATAGCAAAACGGCATAATAGTTCTACTTTTTACAGTTCATCATCGAGTCAACATAAATTTTACAATGTTTCCTCGGTGATGGACGTAGGAAAAAATAGCACAGTTCGAACCTTTGTCAGAGCAAAATACGCAATTTCAAAGTTTTTATTCGGAACTTGGTAATTACAATGTTTTTGGTAAAAACCTCCAAAATGGGTGATATAGAAGACTAACACTATGGCGTCATAGTACTATTTCTTCTCTCCATGCGGATCACGAAAACCTTGATGATACCCAAAAATTCAGTAACCTGAAGAAAAATAAAGAAAATTGTAAAAAAGGGTCGCACAGACTTGAACTCGAAAGACAATCAAAAGTCGTATTTCTTGTAACATTAATCAGGTTAATGAAAAAATTGATTGCTGCAGAGGACGAGAAGAATGAAATTTTTTATTCAAGGCTGTTCAATGGTAGCGAGTACACAAAATTGAGAAGAATGAAAATTCGGAAAGTTTGTCGAAGCTGCGAGTCATATTAGAACGGTTAAAGGCTCGATATAAATATATTCTTAAGGGATATTGAGAGGGGGTGGGGGGGAAGTTGAGGGGTAAGATTGTCGTCGAAAAATTTTTATTCCGCAATATCGCGTCCTCGTCGATCGACCAGCCGACCCGTGTGAGCCGCCCGAAACTTTTGCCCTCAGAGCTTGAGCTCAGAGCCGAACGATGAGTGGTTACAAAGTGGAGAGAGCGAGGCTTGAGCTTCTATCGAAAGTTTTGCAGACCAGCGCTTCCACACTCGTCTCTCTCTCTCTCTCTTTCTCCTCTCCCTTTTTTCATTCTCCGGTCCATCGTCCTTTTCCACTTTCGTTCGACCGATCACGAATGAGGATGTATAAGTGTAAGCTCTCAAATAGTGGGCGGTTATGGTCGAGGGGAAAAAGGGTCTTTTTTCGGTGACCCGAATCGTACGTGTCCTTTTGTTTGCATGATCTTACGATATTCCATTGCCGTGAGAGCCCCACGAATTACTGATGAAACGTGATGACAATTTTGACTAAATAAAAGTACTACACGAATCCAGAAGGAGAATCGAAAATATTTCGAGAATAATAAAGGACGAAACGTGACATCGCCCTCGGACTTTTATTCCCTTCGACTGAAAAAATGGGTCAACATAAATATGCGAGAAATTTTTCGATTTTTCTCAAACCCTCCCCATACTGTTTATCGTTATTTTGATGAATTCAATGGCGCGCCCCTTCCCCTCAGGCCAGTATCATTTTCATTACAAAATATTTCGATACACTAATCTCAGCTTCTATTATGCTCCCAAATCCACTAAAAATTTCGCTAATATTCATCCTCTTCGAAAACATTCAATATTCTAGACACACACGAGCATTTACATTTCTATCCGCTCTCGTCAACGTTTGTTCAATAAAGCCAGGTGGACGAGGATAGTGATAGGAGTACGGATAAAAATATTCTCCACTGTACTGGCAAAGTGTCCTTTTCAGTAGAGATTATATAGCCCCCGTACACGAAAATGCATTACTCCCAAAAATTAATTTGGCCTCTTTCTCTCTCGCACTCTCTCTCTCTCCTCTCATCCCCCAAACGAACTTTTGCATCAAGCCTATCTCCGCGTCCCCCTTTTTTCAGCGTTAATTAAAACATATTCGCCAGGTCGTTTGTGCACGGGAGATTCCATTTTATCGCATGTGGCTTCTGCCGATCGCGAATTTCGTCCAAAGCTTCGATAGGGAGAGAAAAAAATATAAAAATATGTACCATTGATGAAATTCGTATATAGAGAAAAAAAAAATTGCATACACTCCCGCGACTCGACTGGAACTGACAGTTTTATGTACTGTTTGAACGTCCAGATGTACGATGATTAAATCGACGACCGCGGCAAACGAAGCTTTATGAGTTATCAAACCAGCCATGTATTATGTGCTTTCTTCCCGTTCATTTTTTCATCGCGTATTATTGAAATTGTACCAACTAAAAAACTGTTATTCCAACGAAATTATCAATTCTAGCCAGCTAATTACGGAGGCTTCCAATCACCCTCGCGATATCGTAATCAAGCAAATTCACAACAGTACTAAAAACATTGAGCACTCTATTTTTTCGACCCAATTTTATAAATTTTCATCCGAATATGTGGAAGGATAAATGCACGTTTGAAATGATTAAAACTAAACAATAACAAACTTTGCTTCACACCGAATTTTCACATTGAGAAAAAAAACCGTTCATCTGACAAAATCAAATTCAGCGAGACGAGAATGCGACGGGTTCCAACATTTTTTATCCTAATGACGAATAATTCAGTTCATACATAAAAAAAAAAAATCGAGTTCACCATATTTTCGTAAAATCAAATAAGATTCTGTCAAACGAGTACTTTTTTCAGCGCATCTGTGATTCAATTAGTTTCTCCATATCCCCAAGCTATACTATTTCCGAATGTAAGATAATTATTTCTGACGTTCATTCGTGAGTTTCTCAAAAAAAAAAAAAAAAATTGAAAAAAAAAAACATGTGGAAAAAAGGGTATAGAATTTATCTCGACATATCGGACCTCGTATCGTCGAGAAGATCTATGATAATAAAGAAGCCGTGGGATAAAATAAAAAGGCACGTGGCATAAGCCGAGCTGTTCTTCCTACAAAAAGGGCGTTGGAGGAAAAAAAAGTGTATAACGAATCTTCGGAAACTCGGTATTCTCATCTCGTCCGATCGAAAATCCTTCTGAACAATATATATTTTTTTTCTTCTTTTCACCGACGAATCATTTGAAATAGGACCGTCAGGAATTGAGGGATTGGAAGGGCGAGCAGGGAAGTAGCAGGACAAAACCATGCAACGTCCAATATCCCTAGCAGCATGGCTCCAGAGCCGTGAAACTGAGTTAATTAAAACGCGATATCAGATATTGGAAGTGCACTCGATGCCAGGGGATAGGGAAAGGGACGAAGAGGAAAAAATAGAGAAGAGACGGTGGGGGGGGAGTCGTAGTAAAAGCGCTTGCTCGATAGCGGTGAGTCCAGCTCTCAAGAGTGTACACGTCGCATGTGCGGTTGCCGCAGGTGCGCGAATCGTTCTGAGAACGTGACGTCGGGATATACGTGGTGCGGGGATATATGAGGAAGAGGATCACCCCCGGACGATATATGGGGTACACCGATGATTCACACCGAAACGAGAGAAACGAGGGAAAGAGAGGGAGGGAGAATCGGCGAGGAGCGAGAGGATACGGTGATGGACGAGGAGAAGCCAGCACCGAGCGAATGAGCGAATGCTGCTTCGATAGTTATGCTCAACTTCATCGACGATGTTTATATATATTTTGCGATTGCTTGACATTCCCAACAAATCGAACCAGCGGGTTTTGACGCTTTGCTTTGGTCAGCCACCGACCACAACAAATACGACGCAATCTTCTTCAATCGACATTTGTCAGCAAGGGACAAGTGTCCTTCGATGATTGTTCAACTTGGTGTAATTTAAGATAAAAATTATAAAAAAAAAAATATGGAGAAAAATTCCATATCCAAGAACATTTATTCTCTGTCAACGAAAACTTTACGAGCTCTCGAATGCTGATGGGAATAGAAAAAATATATTTCGGCGATTGGACGTGAATAAGGGACTCGAATACAGTTGAATTGCGAAATGTCTCATAAGCGACGACCGATACCGCGAGAAACTTTTGTTCCATCGATCCACCGAGTATCATTTTTTAATGTCACCGGATTTTCCCTCGGGCTTAATTTTTCTGAAACATTATTTTGAGGTAGTTCGTGCACGAAACGATTTTCTGGAGAAAGTCTTGAAATTTATACAGAGTTTAAATGGAGTCGACTGACACGCATATTAAATTTGAAAGGATTCGTCTTATTGGTTATTGAGATAAATGCGTTTAAATATGAAGAAAAATACACAGGGTTATAGGGACTATGCAGTAAAAAAACGTTTATCTTTCCATATAACGAATCAACGTTTCTTACAAACTTTGTTAAAAAGTACACAGTAACAATGAAGTATATAACGAAGGTCTGGGAAAAAATTCGAGACGATTGTCTTACTAGTAATAAAGATATATTACGTTAAAGATTGTACGAAATTGACAAAATGAGCACTCGCCATATTTGCTTATTTCAGCATTTTGTTTCTTCTTGCGTTTTCTTTATTGTGTTTTTCCTTTGCGCTTTCTAAAGCGATTTTTGACATAAAAAACTACAGTATTTTAGCCAGGGACGAATGAAATTTTGGGTTCTGTCAGTGCATGATGGATCTCCGATTAAAACTAATGGTTCGTTATTTCATTCGCCAAAAAATAAGTTGGAAAAATGTATTTACAATTTTGAATGAATTTGACATTAATTTGGAGTGATAATATCTTTAATTAGAAAGTAAAAATCGACCTAATTTAGACACCCATAAAATACGATCCTACGAGCATCATCTACCTTAATGCACACCAGCAATATCAGATGTCAGACTGGTGCTTTTATCCAAAGTAGACTTTTGCGTTTTCATTGATCGCTCGGGCATATATTCGAGAAATAGAAACGTCCTTTTTTCACAGCGAGACGTCTCGAAGTTTATCTCGCGACAATTCTGGCCCAATTCACAATGGAGTGATTTACGATGTAAATGCCCAGTTTTGTAATGAGTCTGTGCGCGCCAGTGTTCTACGAGAATTCAAAGACGGAGCCACGTCTATCGATCTTACTCGGAGCTTTCTCGTGCAGCACGGGCAATGACAGCAATTATCACTGATTTGGCGTAAAGCCCAGAAGCGCCGGAGTTGTCTAGCCGGGGAGCAAGCGTTTATATAGCTATGTACGCCTTCTTATAGTATATAGATTGTATGTATAATATCTACATTTATATACATGTGATATCTGTATACGTGTGTGTATACATGGCCGAACGTTTGTGAAAGACGTTCTCGGCGTGCTTTGCGGAAACGAATGACGAGGGTTCCGCACAGCGATGGGATGGAAAATCTCGTGTCACGGATGGGCCCTCTAGCCCACGTTCTAGCAAAGTCACGTAATTTCGCGGAGTGCTCTCCAATCGTGCGCCGCTGCCTCAGACCGGTATAAACGTTGACGTTGCGCGCCCAAAAACCAACTAATGCTCTACAGCTTTTCTATATATATATCCGAGAGAGAGAGAGAGAGAGAGAGAGGACCGTATGTAATTTCTTGATGTATGTAAACGGCGGACGTTCAATGGAATTAGCCTTTAGCGACCTCGAGGGTGAGAAAGTTTTGATGAGTTTCAAGGTAAATAGATGCGAAAAAATATTCAATGGTTATGGCGGACATGGAACAGTCAAGTAATAATAATCGAATCGATACTGCGTCATGAGGACTGTCAAACTACCTTATGTAAAGAGCTTTTTCATTGCTTCCTTATGAGCGAGCTTCACGTCCAATTACGAGCAAATTAGAAGAGATTTCGTCCTCGTGGATCTTTCCTCGCATTCCTTTGTGAGTGAAAACGACGTCAAAGGGTTGTTGAAGAGATCGGGGCTTGGCATGCCGCAGAAGCTTACCGATAACGAATGACCCAAAGGAAGCCTGCGCTCAGATGATGGAGGTCGTTCCCGGTCTGGAGGGTCAGACGAATCGAGGCATCGTCGTTACCGTCCACGTCAGTGGAGATGATGGCTACCCCGTGAACGGGTTGGATCCACTTCTGTCTCTCACATCGGGATAAGCCTTTGCCCGAGAAAGAGAGAGAGAGAGAGAGAGAGGACAGAGAGAGCAAGAGAGCAAAAAAGAAGTTAAAGGGGAGCCTTGGCTGTGGAGAAAGTGCTGAGACGTCGATTAATTCTTATTGTCAGGGTCACGGCGGAGTGAATGAAGCAGAATTTGATCGAAGGAGGAAAAAGATGCCAAGGCATAAGAGGAATTCAGGATTGGGACAAAAGGGAAGTAGGCAGGGGGGAAGAACGAGAGAAAAAGGAAGAAACCGAAAATAAGAGGTTCACCCTCGGATAGAAAATATAACGCATCGACGAGCTTGACCATATATATGAGAAGAGACCGAGAGAGGCTATCAGGGCTTCCACTCAAGGAGGACAATGGCCGACTATAACCATCAGTGGGCCATCCGTTTCAACCACACACCACCGCCACACGTCGACCTACGGACTTCACATCTCTCCTCTTGGCTCACACTCGTTCTCTTTCACTGCCAAACATTATACCTTCCTTTGCAACCCGAGCGTTATAAGATCTCCGATGTTCTATCTCGTATGGGAAAAGTGAACTCCCAGGAATTTATTACCATCGACCAAATATTTCGGCACGTCGTATACATCGTGATATGATCTTAACAGCTTTCGGAGCCGGCAAGTACTCGTGGAATAAATGTCCTTCTTTTTATTTGAAACACCACGATATCCAATCTACTGGCATCATCATGATTCTATAACATCCGGAATGAAGCACAATTTCCAGCATCTTCTATTTCTCTGAAATGGAGATCATCATTGTTGACGCTTGCTGCAGATGGAGTGTTCAATATTTAATGTAACATTTATTATTCGAATAAACTTGTTATCGAACATTGCAGTTACTCTTCTTCGCACCTCTCAAGCCTAACAAATTTATCCGAACCTCTCATCGCGGAGCACAAGCCACCCTCATCAACCCACCAACCAAAGCATCCAATTTGCTAGCTTCTCAGCGCTCCTCATCCTTTTTTGCTTCTCACGTCGTATCCGAGCTTCTGCTACTTCGCTGGAAATCGCCACTCGATCTTTCCTATACGTTTTTTTTGGAATACCCTCCTCGTTCTCCCATTATTTTCGCCTTCTCCTGTTCATCCGCTTTTCAGACAGATCCGCTCGATATTTCTTTCACCCTACAGCCGCCAAAATCATTGAATTTCATGAAATTTCTTTTTGTTATTAAACAATTAACAACTTCATTCGCATCGGGGTGAGAATAGCTGGGGGATGCTTAAAACAGAACCCCAAAAAGACGATGCATCGAGAGTTCTCGAATGTTCTCACGCTCCGGATTCATAGAAATCTACAGGAAAAATGTATTGTTAGGGGGTTGGACATTTGTTGATTAATCCCAAGTGTCAGTCTGGTGGATCGCGACAGCGAGGAATCGTCGCGGAGGCCCAGAAGAGCACGCACGTGTTGCGGTTACGACGAGTACGCTTGCATCTCCGGCAGTCCCCGGAGGGTGAAAATAATGCTCGAACGTGATCGAGGGTCGCGAAGATCGTGCGATCTATCTGTGCTATAATTCTACACCGAGTGTGGGAGAGGCTGAGCCAAGAGGGGAAGGGACGAGGAGGAGGAAGAGGAGGAGAAAAGCTGCTGGTTCCCTGTGGATAAGGCGCGATAACGTTGTTTCACCGCCACGAGAGATATCGTATCGTCGTCGTATCGGGTTGTACGAGGGGACTCCGCTTTGGACGAGAGTAACGCCACCAAGAAATTAATTAAGACAGGCCGGTGCTTCTCCTAGATATAGAACCAGATCTCTTCCCACTTTCTCTCACCATTTCCTTGGGCCACCCTTAAGAGTGATATATCTTTGTGTCTCGATGACTATGTGGGTCGAGTTGGGTGTGTTGCTTGAGAGTAGGGTTTCCCTCCCTTGATCATATAGCTCGAGACAACACAAGGAGGTTAACGTTCTCTGCATAGTTCATCGCAGGAGAGAAGCGACCAGTGGGCGCTACTGCGACGACCACCGCCGAATCCATCCCTTGAAACTACACATATATTCCCTTTAACACCGCGAGCCCTTGGTCCCGGCCATTCCGACTGCGTACACCGGATGTAGTAGATGGCACACCCACCCGGTTCCTCAGGACCTCTCACTCCCTCCAGATTCAACTATATTTCTCTCTTACCTTCTCTCTGCTCTTGTACGATTCCCCCTTCTCAGACAATATGTAAATATATGTGGGCTCCTATGTGCGTTAACTTGAGCGTGTATTGTCCAACTAGAAATGTTCTATCTATACACATTTCAATAACAATAAGGATACCGCGTGACTACAGTTGCAGATCGCCACTGGGCCAAGCCAACCGCCAACGCTCTCTTGTCATCCTTCGAATTATGTATGACCTTTCGCGAGTCCCATCCGCCGCTTGTCCTCCACTATAAATACGATCGTTCAACCCTGCCACGTATTAAGCCAACTTCCCACGAGTTTGATCATGCTAACAAAGACCTCGCGCAACCTCGCAATTAGAAACTACGCAAACTGAAAATCGGCTAACGACATTAATAATAAATAGTGCTTCACCAGCGCCTTCTTATTCGACCTTCTGATAGCTTCATACCCTACTCAATGCGGACCAAACAGCCGGCAATAGAAAACTCAGATACGATCGTTTTTTGCTTGTTTTCCAAAGGCAGCTCCCAAAGCTCCCAAGGTCCTGGAGCTTTCGACAGATCCCAAGAACGATCAATTCTCACGGACTGACCATTCATCGCTTACCATCCTATCGGGAATGTGTGAGCAAACGAAAAAGCGAACTTGACGTGCCAGAGAGTGAAATCCGAGTCGAGTCAGTCCGTTTTTACCATTGGCCACCTACAATACTGAAGGAACACGCCAACCGGTCATTATTATTTGCACCATCAATTCTCTCCATCTTTGACAAGGCCAAGATTATTCAGTCTTTATAAAATGATAGGTTTCTGGGGAGCAGACATTCAACTCGGCGCAATGAAACAAGTTCTTATTACAAAATCTCGGCATCAAATTTCTGGCAACTTACTCAGAGTTCAAAACTCGAAACTCATTCGCTTCAATCTGATGGCGTAGTGACTAACGATTGAGATCATTAGCGAAAACCATTTTGGATCGAAATCATTTAGATGAAATGATCGGAGGAATAAAAGAAAAAAGAACCACTCGATTTTCGTTTCGGGCGTGGGCTGACGCGAATAACGCCATTCTTACTCGAGGGACGCAGTATCTTCGCACACAACGCCCATCTCAGGTCAGATATTGTTCTGAATGTTCTAAAACCCTGAAGAACGTGTAAAAAGGTTTCTGCTCGAACCCTCGATCCCTTCGATTCGAAGTATTCTTTTGTCCTGGTTTTTTTATCCGTTTTTTTACCTCGTGTATCAACCAAAGTATTCTTACGACCCTCGATTTTGTTTTTCGTGTACTTTCTTCTTTCCATAACACTCGAGTTCTCAATAATAGATAATATTTGGATAACTTCATTTTGAATTGGGCGATATTCGTTGAATTGAGTCGACGAGATTTTCTCCGTTTTATTGCTCATTTCGAAACGACGATCCAATAGAAATTCCAGCATCACGAATGTGTTTTCTGTCATATTTTGTATATCTTTGATAAATATGTTGAGAATTGTCTTTTCATATTCTTTATACAAATTTTCGAGGAAAAACAAAGCCGAGTGTCAAGACCAGGAGAAGAATAAATTAATGAAAGCTTTCTTGTATATTTTTATACGATATCATGGCCCGTGTGTCACTACCCTACATTCTTATTTGCCTTGAACCATTTCTCTTCATAAAAACGGGTTTCAGACATATTTTATCCGCGTTATAATGGTCCCGCGTTAGCGTTCTGAGAAAAGCCAGGAACGAAGGAGTCAGGCTGTGAAACCTAATAAGAGCTTTGCATCACGAAAGCCCCAAATTTTCCACGGACGAGTTAACGGAAATAAAAAACCTTGCAATTCGCAACGGCTCGTGGATGTTAGGAAAAAGAGTAATCATCGATGAGTCAAATTCGGGTGAGGATGGTTGCGGCTTATGGGGGCAAGTTTCACGAGGGTCCCAGAAGATTGAAGATTGAAGTGAGTCGCCAACAGCATTGCGCAGAGTCACTTTTCTCTTGTGTGTGTATTTGTACGTTCGTTTTGGTTGGTTCGAGTTCCCTCTCTGGCGGCGGTGTACAGGTGAAAAGCGGCAGATCCCACAAAAGAATTTGCAAGGATCTGGTGACCTCGTACAATGACAAAAGTGTGGTCGAATATATGTGAGCTTTGGAGTTACCGAGGACCGCGACACCTTGACAGAATAGTTACGAAATAAGTGACAAGTTTGTGCACCGCCACGGATCGTTGGATCACTTATGCACGGCGGACCGGTTCAAATTACATTGCGGGAAGATCAGCTTGTGGAACGAGAAGTTACAGGTCTCTTCATCCTTGTCTCTCGCTCCCTTTTCCTTTCTCTCCTCACTGTGGCCTCCCCCGTGCCAAGGATTTGTACCATGGCGTCGTGAAAACTCCTACGAAGCTTTTCCTACTGGCTTGCACTCGAGGCATCTCTTGCTCACTCATCCTTTCCAACAAACTACCCATACACTTTTCCAACAGCCACGCTCTCCAGCCCCAGCTTTGTACTATCGCAAATCTTCCTCAAGTTTTCAGCCCTACGATCCACTAACCAAATGTTGGTCCTCGCGAGCTTTCTGCTCATCCAATCAGCGCTTTCCCTTGTTTATCGATTTTTCACCACCACCGTTCCGACTCCATTTTATTTTGGTTCTCATTTCGATACGACACACATATTGCTCTACATCCTGAGAAATCACGTTTACTGGCACTCCTGTTGATATTTCTGACAACCATTAAAAATCAATTTTTGCCTTTCGTGAGATCTCTTTGGCCCTTCGCTTCGTCGCAAGTGCTACTCAGGCTCTTTGTTCTTAACATTTTCCATAAGGAAAATTCAGAAAACGTAATGGAGCACATTAAATACACTCTATGGCATTTCGTAAAAAGTGTATGAAAAGCTGAATGAACGAACAAGATTTAATATACGCTTATCCAGTAAGTTTGGGATGTTATTAACACTCAGGCCAGCATGTTGCACAAAGTTTCAAGATCGTTTGAAAATATCTGTGCGGCAGTAATAATCGTAACGTTCAAAAGCGTAAAAGTGACTTATACTGCCGTGTGGCACGAACGAGAGGGAAGTGGAGGTTATTAAAACCCAAGTAGACACCTTTCCCTCTCCCTGTTTAATGCTCTTTGCCTTTCACTCTGTCTCTCTTCCATTTTTCCTTTCACTCGGAGAAGCACCCTTATTTCCAGTGATGCCTAATTTCTCATGCCCATTTCACAGCGAACATACCGATACTTTATGAAACCATAACAAACTGGGAACTACCACCATGGATGTTCTTTATAGAAAACTATAAAGATCCATCTGGTCTTTGATAGTTTTCTGTTATTAATTCACAAATATATTATTATTATTATTATTATTATTATCATTACAATCCGTTCGTTTTGTCTACCGTTAAATTGAAAAGATAATCAATATGACGAAGGAATGGAAAATTGTTTAGGCTCTTAAAACTCATTCGAAAGATCCAGATGATTCCAAGCTTTGCAAGTTCTAAGTCCATGGTGATCTGCATTCACGGGAACATTTAAAGAGAAAAATTGGTAAGCAGAACTGCCAAAAAAAATGAGAAAAATCCAGAAAATGTGCCTACTCGAAAAATCTACTTTTTCTGCTGGCAGAGGAATTCTGTAATTTCGCGAAGCTTTTGAATAGATGCGAAAGGTATTGTACGTTATGAACTGATTTCACAGCGGCACATAGCTGTAAGCTGTACGCTGGAGAGTTATATACGAGCTAGAGAGCTAGAGGCTTGGGTGCGAGTTTTTGGAAGAGAGGGAGTGAGAAGAGAAATTTCTTGAAGCATCCACTTACCTCTTTCTTCGAGTTCTCACTAGGCTGAGGAAAGTTCTCGTACGAAACTGGTTCGTGTGTTTCATTGTAGTCGTCGTCACTCTCATCGCATTCGTTCTATCATCTCTTCTCCCTCTCCCCTTATTCGTCTTGTTCTTTGCGTTTGTCGTCGAGAAGAAGATCTCTTGTCGTAACAAGGTGGAGTCTCAGCTTCTGTGCCAGCAGGGCTCGAGTACATGACAAGACTCGAGAGATTCGAAGAAGAAGAAGAAGAAGAAGCAAGAAAACCGGGCGGTTCTGGAAAACGAGATATGAAAATAAGCGGAAAATACTTTGAGAATTTAGATTATTCGAACGAATCGGACCATCTGATCTCCAAAATTGTGATGCATCCATTTTTTTCTACGTTTTTTCCCTCCGGAGTGAACGTCATCCCCCGGTCAACGTGACGAGGTTAGTTTTCCTTTTTTCTATCTCGTACGACCATTTCAACATCGATGCTACACGTTTACATCTTCACCAAAAGCTGCTTGCCCATTTATCAAGCCATCACCTTCGCTTTCAGCCCTACATCTCCGTCTCACCGCACGAACGAGGGCAGGAAAGTGTAGGGGGTGGCGGGATATTCATCGTTAGTCACGTGACAGATCCTGGCACGTGAAGAACGAAGCAATCATTAATTCTCGATTTCTCAACAGAACAACTTTTGTCCAGGGCTGCTCTCCTGCCTCTTCCTCTCTTCAAATGTTCCACTCAACCACCACCCCCTCCCCCCACCCCTCTCCGAGTCTCTTCTTCTCTTTTCGCTTCCTTGAGAAGCCAATTTCCGGTGATGCAGAGAAAACAGTCGAGAGCTCAGGACGCGTTAACGAACGAAAAATGTGAATTTCTCGTTCGAACGAACAATTTGATAAATTAAACGAAGAGGCAGATATGTTTTTCCTGCATTTCCTGCGATTTTTATCTTTTTCCCAGACTATTGAGACTCCGCATATAATCTCGTTATTTTTACAATCAGTTGAAGATATCTAAAAGCTCTTTTTAATATTCTCGAAGATGCGAACAATCGGTGAAAGAGTAGAAATAAGAAAAGAAAAAGCTCAGATTCATTCTGAAATCTTGAGTCATGGACAAAAGTTATACGTCCGAGGCTTCGGCTCCTGTACAAAGGACACAGGAACCGCCCTCTTCTACACCTGATGCCACACGGACCACCACCAGCCTGGGAGAATAAAAATCAGCCCCGCGTGATGAATCGACCAGGGCTCAGAGTCTTCAGGCGAGTTTGGAATTCTTCAACAATCTTTCTTCTTCCACTCTGGATCTTTCACCCCTTCTGGTATAACGCCCCGGTGCAAAAAATCGACATTTTATGCTAACGCTCTTTGTGATTCACAAGAGAAGTTCAATTTTCCTTTTATTTTCTCCAATTTTTTAAGCCCGAAGAAAAACAACGAGGTACAAAGCCTTCGGAATTCTGGCCTGGAGCTATAAGCTCTGTCCACTTTTTCCTCATTAGCGAATATTTATTTCGGGCATAGTTCAAAGGCAGAGTTTCAAAGCAATGATCATTGGAGTTGAGATACCGAGGGGCTGTCAGCCTCAAAGAAGTTAATCGACAGTAGTATTCCTAAGAGGAGAAATCCAGAAGCGAATAGAAGCGACATTATATCGTTTATATGCATGTATAAAGCCATTTATATACATGTGAATATTTAAAGCATACAGGGAATAGTTGAGTGGGTTAAATGCCAGAGGAGAGGTGTTACTGGGGTATGTCTAGCCTTCCAAAATGACTGTTTCAATTGGTTTGCATTCCCCAGGGATACACAGTCCCGTGTGAAACAAACGTCGACCAGGTAGTGGTACATTTGAGAGTGTAAAGAGGAGGGGGCGGTCGGAGCAACCAGGACCACCACCAACCATCACCATTGCCAATGCTATACAGCCTCGATGTTTCCCTTTCTCGTTGCCCAAAATGTTCAACTCCCTTGCCCAGCTTGTCGGGTCCATATGCAAGTAAATCTCTCTCTCTCTCTCTCCCAAGCACAGTTTCTCTCGGTTTGTCCTCTGTCTCTTACTCGGATCCAACTCCGGTGCGAGATCTCCTCTCACCCTGCTGTTTCCATATGGTAACTATGGGTAGCACACCGGACCGCAATCTGCATTCCGTTACCTAATTGTCGTAACACAAGGGATAGGCTTGAGATGAAAGGGGATGGGGACATGCATGTAGATATATGTGTTTACGGACCAATGCACATAGGGGTTGGATAAGTGGCGACCGGAAGGGTTTGCTGCTCCGGTACATAGCTTGCTTCGCGATCCCCGAGACCGATAACTCTGAGAGAGATTCTCAAACACTCTCTCTCTGTCTTTACTCCGGAGCCTCTCTCTTTTACTCTCGTTCCCCCCAGACCGAGGAGCCCTACTATCGCATTCAACATTTAGCTAACCTCTCGCCATCAACAACGATACTAATACGACGAGCCGAGCTCGAAACCTCTGTTACAACCTCCTTCTTCGTACCCTAATCTATCCTCCCCTGTGCCTCCGTCCACCTCTGTCTCTCTTTCTCCCTCTTTCCCTTTTCCACTCTCTTAACCTCCGTTTAATTAAACTCCAGTACTATCGAGCATACGCGTTATTCCTGCTCGAATTAACCCTTAAAAATCGACACCAACAGCATTGTGGAAATGACCGTATGCTGCGTTAGTTTCTCAACTCCTCGTGGCGCTCTCATTTGTTCCAAACCTCGACCTCCGAAGTTTCAGCAACTTCAGAATAGACGTCGAACGAGAACGTGTATCCAAATTAATACATCGTTGGCCATCTCACCTATCAAACTCGGTTGGTTACACTCTCATTTTTCAAACGTACACATTTTAATCAAGTATCCAAAGTTTACTTGATCAGAAATGCTGAGACTGAAGAAAACAAGACGTTGTAACAGCCTCCACGGTTTTCAATGATCCAATCAATAATTATTGTTCCTGTCATGGTGGCGTTAATTGAGTGAAATACATTAATCATCGTCATGTCACTTCGCGACGAGAGAGTTACGGCTGGACATCCGTTTACATCTCTACTGCTGTCCACCCTTCCGTATGGATCATTCTCCAACAGCTCTCGATCTCACGAAGCTACAACGTCTGTTGGTGCCTAATCTTCTCTTCCTACTGTGCGTCCCTGGAGCACCCCTTGCGTGTCACCCGACCGACTTACCGATCCTATATATGCCATTATGTCACACACCATCATGAATTCCTAGACGCCTAATGCCCTAATGGATGGTGTGGCAAATTGATAGTTGGCACTGTACAAATAGGGATACAACGAAGCCAAGGATTTAGCACAGTTGGAGGACGGTGTTGGGGGCATTTAGCATGCGTACAGCAGATACGATTGTAAAACGAAAAATGACGGCGTCAAATTTTTCAAATTGGTACTTGAGAGATAGTCGATGTAACTAATTTATTTAAAGGAAACAATTCTTGTTAATTAAGAAAATGTTAGGCATTCGCTGCGATTAAATCGAACTTTGGTTCCATCAACGAAAATCGTCGTTCGTCATCCCCTTTTTTCTTACTCTTTTGTCTTACCATCCGAAAAAAATTGACACATGCTACGCTGCAGAGAAGAAAAACATTGGCAATTCCCATCGCAGTGACGTTCCATCGAGACAATTCACCTGCGCTCGCTGTCCCACTCTTTCTCTCTGCTTCTGTCTCGTCGTAATGGAAACGAAAAACACAAAACGCGGGGAAAATAGAACGAAGGAATGCAAATGATACGGTGGAAGGGTACACGGAGTGCGAGCAGTCTTGAAATATACCACCGACGAACGGTCTCTTATACGAACGCAATAGAAAGCTGAAGAAAGTTCTGAAAGACTTGCGCCCAGAATCATAAAAGTGGAGCACAAGAGTCAACGTTTTCATGAGATGAAGCGTTACGAGTATTTCCAAAAAAAGTTTCTAGCCGCGAATATAACTGTACGTATGTTGTGCATGGACCTCGATCACAGTGTCGTGACTACGAAAGTCTCAACGAGACTTCGTGAGGAGGAAGAAAATTCGAGAGGTTGTAGGAGAAGCGAAGGGATGAAAAAATAAACCTCGAACAACTTCCACAACCCCTCACCCCCGGTTCGCTCCCAAACAAAAGAGTTTCGACTCGCACATGACTGCGACCATGCGATTTTTATATCGCAACGGAGTTCGAGACAAGGAACGAGTATAATCTTATCGATGCAACATCACCACGAGACTCTTGCGACGTCTGTCGCAAGCGACAGGAAAAGGGGACGGAAAGGAGCAAAAGACTCGTTGAATAATAGCTGCCTGAGGGAGAAGTGTGAGTCTGAACGAGAGATGCGAGTACACACACACACACACACACACACGTGTGTCTTGGAAAATAAATCACGCGATTAGGAAAAAGGTACAATAAAAGGGCAGCATGAAGGCTCGGACTAGCGACGTCTTGGAACGATTTAACTTTAATCCATGATTGCTTTACCAACTTTCTCAGAATTCAACGTTTTTACCTTCCGACACACGAGACTCGATCACGCAAAGTTTCAAACGGGAGAAAGTATGCAGGTGAATCGAGGTTTTTTGTTTCACTGAAGAAACTTAGTGGCTGTCTTCGCCGGTGTAGAATCTTATGGATTAGAGGAGTATAAATAATGATGAAATTTCTTTCTCCTCGAACGTGTCGACACATACGAAAATGAATAAGTTTCATTGGGATTTAAGAAAGGAAGAAAATAGCCTGATTTAATGGCATATTTTAGGCAAAATTCTCGAATCAACTTGGCCTTTGACTCAACTAAATGCGAAACTGCTGATAGCATCAAAAGTCATCCGATTACCATTTTTATCCCAGACACATAATCCAAGATGAAAAGTACGAAAAAGCGGAGGTGTTCGTTTCTCCGGTTTAGTTGGAAAATAGATGAGAGAAAGATAGCAATCTCATGCTTCCGTAGCTCTTCAAAATCTTCATCCCTCATCCCTCTTCGAGCGCTTTATCGTTCTTTATTACGTTTGGGATGCATTCACGGAATGAAGAGATGAAACGAACACGGGGAGGAACGAACGAAGGAGGAAAAATGGGAATGAGATGATTATACAGGAGACACATAAAGTCAAAGGAGATGAAGAGAAAGAAAGAGTCTGCGAGATATAGAAAAACGAGGAGCTTCCTTTAATCGAAGCATTTGGTGGTTCATGTACTTTCTATTCTTCTGTGAGCCAAGTGACAAAGTACTTCTGTGCAATCCTCTCGAGAAGGAATATATTATAATAATAAACAATAAGAAAATACGTAAATTACAAAATCCAGTTCATCGTCGTCTTACTTTTGGAAGATCCTGAAGAATATTAACCTGGCTCTGTCATCGGGGGGATGCGATATAGCGGTACATTGGCTTTTATGACCAAACTTCCATCACCGTAAACCGGTTGCGAGAATATTCTAGGACTGCAATCACGTACCTAGGCGATACTATTGGCGATGAAGATAGGTTACGAGCTTGCTGGACGAAACCACTGTATTTCTCGTTCAACTCTACAGTCAGTGGACTTTCAACACCTGCTTTCTCTTCTCCCTCTTTCCCTCTTTCTCTTCCGGTTAAGGTTGAGCGTTGAGCGAGCTTTCTAGAGACGCGTTCACCAGCTCGTGCTGACCCGACCATTTGCTCGGTCCGACCGATCCATGACCCTGTGCTGCTATTCCCCTTGCTCGACCATCCTCCTTGCCTCATCAGATGACCGAAGTGAATTCCAATATATTCCGAATATTTGACCGAATAGAACGTAACCGGAAGGGCGATGAGACAGCCCGAGATTATTGGAACGTTCCTTCAGGCAACGCTCATCATACAAATGTATAAATTTATCGATGTAGTGGTCAATGAAATTGTTTAAGACCGAGCTATATACTGAAGTTAATCGAAATTTGGGGCTGGCAGAGCACAAGATAAATTGAAGACGAAGAGGGACTGCGAGCAGAGAAATCCCATTTTCGAGTATTTCAGAAAGTGACCAAATCTTGGAGCGAACCTTTCAGAAATAATCGAAGGACCGGGTTAAAGGGTGGCCGGCGGGATGAATAAGAAGGAGAGTAATGATGGTCCACAAAGGGCTGAAAATCGATTGACTTCGTTGACCCAACTGCATGAGCTAGTTATTCCCTCGCAACGTATCCTGCTCCAGCTCTTCACTTCCCTCTGCATTTCGTTATTGGCATTTTCTATAAAAAATTCCAGAATTCTCATTTTATCAATTCCTCAAGCACCGAAATCGACGCATTGCTGAGCAAGTCGGAATTAGCAGCATGAAAATAAATGCCGAATTCTTAGCCGTACTTTCCATAAAACCAAAGACCAAAGTTAAGGGAAAAAACCATGGAGCATCGTTTGAACGATTACATAATGGCATGGACGATTTTACGGCGCAAACAGCGCTGAAGATGAAAAGAACCGAGAGCGATTTTGATCGAAAAAAATAGTGCCACGCTCGTCACTTTGTTTCGGCGTTGGAGCAACGGGAGTGAGAAATAGCAGGAAAAGTATAGGAATAACAAGGCTCATGCCATTTTATCCATATCGTGGATGCTAAAGTTGAAACTTTCAACATATATATAAATGTCATAAAAGTGTAACCGACACCTTCTAAACGGCATTGCGCCACAGAAACTCGCACCGCGAGCACTCGCCTACGGAAAAACCTATGAACGAGCAAGTTGACAGGCACATAAGGCGCATAATATGTGAAAACCCTTATTCTCGTATACTACACTTTGCACGCATTCTCCTATCTCTTCACAACCAGGCGTGAGAGTGACGGAGAAGGATGTAGAGAGGGAAAGACGAAAACGAAGCCCAAAGATGCCGTTAAAAGCTTGCGAACGCTACCCGCATTCGTAGCACCTACATAAGCGTTGTCTGCGCCAATGCATACCTTGAGTGTTCGCGTATAGTGTACACGTAATGACATTATGTACAAGCCGTAAAGAAAATTACTTGGTGTATATAGAAATAAAACTTGGTCGGACGCCAACTAGTGCGAAACCTTTCAATTTCACTTGCGTTACGTGTGCGCCGTAGCTGAGTCGATGATTACAATGATTCGTTCATGCTCATTTATTTTTCCCATTCGTATGGACGGACAAATATTATTGAACTGTGTATACCGAGCTGGTCGGCAAATGCGACATTTTAAATATGACAATTTCGCCTCCTCTTGGGTTCTGGGGCCGTCGACTTAAGGAGTTTCGGTACAGGCGATACAATGTTGCCATGCTAAACCATGCTAAAAACATTAAAAATTTCAAAAAGTTCAGAATTTTATAAAATTTTGTCAACATATTCTTTAGTGCCAAATTTGACAATACACATTTTTTAAGATTTTTCTTCTACACAGTTATCGAGTAATTGATCACTAAAGTTCACGTGTGTATAAGCATAACGTTTCCATATATATAGGTATACATTTCGGGCATAAGAAATCTGCTTTAATGCGTAATTACTCGATAACTAAGTTAGAAGAAAATTAAAAAAAAAATTGTGTTTTCGCACTTGATGTTGAAGAACATTCTCACAAAATTTGATCAATTTCTTAATATTTAGACATCTGTACCGAAATTCCTTAACAGCACCTTCGATATGGCTCGCCTCTGTTCCAAAAGCTACAAAGACGTCCTGAACAAGGGCATCACCGGTGTGGCCAACCGAGCCATCTATTTCATAGATCTGAGGGCTGCGAGGAAGCCCCGCGGCGAACGTATGAAAGAGCCAACGAGGGACACACGACTAATTATTGAGATAAGCTATTTTTCTTTTGATCACGATCCACTTATAAAACGTGTTCTCTATAAAATTATTGAATGTGTAAGTGTGAGACGTGCGGTGGAACATCGACGATGGAAGATCGACACACATCTCACACAACGCACCACAACAGGATTAGATGAATGGTTTACATAAAAAAAGAGCTGATCTATTTATATTTATGATAAAATATCAATATTCTAATATATGTTTCAAATAGTTATAATTAATTCCATTGGAATCCTCGTTGATGGAAGGATTTCGCTGAGGGCCATTTGCGAAGTCTTGTCGAAAGTATAATGCGATGAGGTTCTTCGCATTTTTATTAGGGGAGAAAATTTCGACGGAAAAACCGTAAAATTTCTGCGTTTCTCTGCGTATTGTTATTACGAGGATTTGAAAGGCCTCCGAGCCAAATAACCCACTGGTGGATCTGTGTATTTTAGTTATTTCGGCGTGAGTGAAATCGTTAGCTCCGCTGTAGGGCAAGTCATGCACAGAAAATATAACAGCGAAGTATTCCTTCGCGTTGGAGAAACTAGAGTGGGCTGTGTATCGTCGGAACGAGTTAATTCATCCACTCCGGTATCGCATTTATTTAACCATGGGGGAAAAAGAGTTTCGTTCCCTTGGCATCCCGAAAAAATATTTCCCTTAGCATTATTCCGGGTCCCGTACAATGGGAATATTTGCATGAATATAAACGGAGCGGGCGAGGGTGGGCGGGGGGGGGGGGGGGGGGAGAAGAACTTTAGAGACACTACGAAGCAAGGACACGACGCGTAAAGTGAACGAAAATATTTCCCCCAATTAGTCAAACGAAACAGCTTCGTTGAATGCAGCACAAAGTTCCTAGGGCTCACAAATTTGTCACTTCCGTTTGTGATAGCTCTTGGTAATGGATTGTCACAAAAAGATGGAGCATAAGTACATTTGGATATGAACCCTTTTGATATTCCCTGCCTCGCAGATGGACGAGGACATCTCATTTCGCTTCCTTTTGCCAAGAGTCTCCGTTATTCGAATTTCCCTAGCGACGCTGGCTTGACAGTGGGATTGTGTTAGCCGGGAGTGCATGCATGTAGTGCGAACTATATTACTGTGACAATGGACGGTATCTGTGCGTATAGAATGGGAATGTATACAGTGGACATTTACATCTACTCGGATACCAATACGAGTTGGAACTGTCCCTCCTTCGCCGTTCCTCTTTGCACTAGTGTATGAATGTGGCAGTGTATAGGGCCGCCAGCTCCCATTGCAGCGTCGTTATTTCCTCCGATTTTCCGGTGCAGCCTGCTCCCGGGCCTCCGATAAGCCTCGAAGTAATCAAGTTCTGGTGGCAACTGCCTACGACGACATCGTATCCCTAGGACCGATTGTAATCCGTTCGCCACTACTACCAAAGATCGAGAGACTAGCAGGAAGCGAGACGGAGAAGGATAGTTAGTTCCAGCTCCCTTTCGCCCTTCCACCCTCTTTATCCTAGACCAGCAGCACCGTACCGAGGACACCAACGACGCTGTCCTCCACCACCAACAACCCTTTCTCTCTCGCTTCTTCTCTTCCCGCGCTCCCTCTCTCTCTCTCTCTCTCCGTCTCGCGTCGGCCATATTGAAACGGAAACACAGAGAGGCCGCTGACAGCAGAGATTAGAGAATTACTGCCAGCCAATAACCGTTAAAGAGAACGACCTACGGCGTGCACTACAGCGTGGCAATGTGCTATTCCGCCATCATTGCCGTAGCCACCCTAGGCGCTATATTATAACACCTACCCTTGACGTCCTTCCGGCCAAACAGGCATTCTGACGCCGCAGATTCTCTTCAAAGGACAACTCCGTATGAAACATCATATTAGTCTGCTCCAGCGACGAACTGCTGCGAACGCTCGTTCGGAGCCACGCACGCACGAGACGCAAATATGCGCTATTTGGGGAGCGGGAGAAACGGGATTTTGTTTAATTGCTCCGCTCATTATTTTCAGTCATATAGTCGGTTAATTATTTTATGGATTTAACTTATCGTGGAAATGAATAGAATTTTCAAAAATACTCCATCGTTGGCCAGCCCGCAATATCGTTTTTTTCATATTTCGCCAATTATTTTTATTCATCGCGTTATTACTTTATGTTCGGGTGGATTTATCGTGGAAATAAATTGAATTAACAAAAGTACTCGATCTTTCGCCAGCCCGTTGACATGACAAGGACACAATTCAATTAGAAATTTCACATCGATGCACATTTCAATGAAATTCTCACGAAGCTTCAAACGTGAAATATCGAAGGGTTCGAGGTTATTTTCCTCGCAGTCAATGTACTGCGAATTGACGTGAACTATACGGTAACACGAGAAGTTACATCATAGTTAGAGCTTCGTGCTTTTAATCTCTTACCTTTATGGTGGTTGTATGGTGACTCGACCTTTATTATTCAGCATGTATGAAGACACAGGTGGAAGAGAATTTCCAGAGGTTGTTCGCGCATGGGAGCCTTTAACAACCCGATATTAAACAGTCACGGTGTTACATCTACGGAAGAGTTGCGAGGACCTATTTATACAGAGTCTTCCAAAAGTTAAATTCCAGCTTCTCAGGACAATTGAATCTCGTTTGATCTTAAAGAAAAATCTTGAAAGTTTTTCTTATCGAAATCTCCTTAGGAATTATTTGAAAACTTGAAATGAGCCAATCGTCTGCACTGAGCAAAAATGATGGAGACAAACGCCAGGAGATTATCCACTCCGTTTTCGTCCTCTTGTCCGGAGTGCACAAATTCGGTTTCGCTATAATCCTGTTTTTCTCCCTCGAACCTCTCTCAAGATCTCAACATCCATTCACTTGGAATTCCTTGGGTGGGACTTTTGACACGCTCCGTATATTTGGGATAGGCGTGTCTGTATCGTTTTAGTATACAAATATATACTCGTATATATTTGCCAGCATTTCTGTTGCTGCTGAACCACTAGGCGCGCACCACATACACGCTACAATGGGGCTTTCTAAATACTCGATAAACTCTGGCTTGCAATGCTCCATTGTAATTCAACCCTCTGCGAGCATACTATGTAATGCCTGCGTACCGCATTCGCCCTCAAATATGTTTATATAACACACATAGCTAGGTATACAGTTTGCACGATGAGAATATTTGGCAGAAGCGCTTGTCTCGCCTCATCCCAATTCAAATGTTCGATACGATAAACGAAATGAAAATTCCAGCTTTGGGATGCAAAGGCTGATCGAGAGGTAAAAATGATGAAACTCTTGAGCTCAAGATTGCCTTAAAAAGTGATTGATCCTCGATTCTTCTACAGAAAAAAATTATTTTTGCCAATTGAAAAAAAGTTTTTTTTTTAATTATTCTACGATTCGATTTCGTTTTGTTTTGGAAACTGCAATTTCCAGTTGTAACGTCCCCCCATGCAATTCTAGTACGCAATCTCGTTGGGCAAGTTTATTTTGAGAAAAAAATGCTCGAAAGCTTGTTAAACTTTGAGACTGCAGTGTGGACGATTCGTTGGAGAAAGAAATGGGAGAAAGCGCGTACTTGTACGGTCTCAACGATGAGTTTCATCGTTCGGTAAGCCAAAATTATCTCAGGGCTTGTGTGGCTTGAAACGGCAGGGTTTGCCGACTACGTTGGACAAGATTTTCCCTTACCGGTTAGTGAGAAAGTGTGCTGGTTCGCTGTAGTAACGGGAACGCCCTTGGCAAGGGCCAGTAATGTGACTCGCGAGAGAGAAAAGGAGTTTAAAGAAGCAGCTTTTGCGATACTGAGTTTGGTTATGCTTCTCTGCATGCTTGTGGACGATCCGGGGAGGTTTAGCTCCGGCTAAATCGCTTGTGAGTTGCCCCTTTAGATTCTTGTACAAACAAATATATATATATATATCTGTATATGATAAAAATGGGAGTCGGGGAGATAAAAGATCGGGTTATTTCACAAAGCGAACGATATACAACGAAGTAAAGACTGTTGCAGATAAAAAAAAAAGAAAAAAGTAAGAAAAGGGGAAGAAAAGAGTCGGAAGCTGGAGGACGAGATTCCCAACGAGCGCGAGAGCTTTTCAGACGACTATAGATTCGCTATGAGCAGCTCATAGTATGAGATAGTAAATGAGAGAGACGGAGAAAAAGATAGCGAGGGCGAGGAAACGAGCAGGGCTGGTAAGTGCTTCACTGTTTCGCCACGTGAGAATTTTATCCTTCTCCCAGGCTTGCAATCGATTGGCCGCCATACAATTCTTTAACGAGCTTAACTTCCCTCCGAGCTTCATTCCTCGTTTCCTCTCTAACCCTCCTCCCCTGTCCGCTTTCAAACTCACAGCTCTCTTTTCCGTCCTCAACTAGGCGAATGAACATAGTTGTGCAGCCTCATCTTTTCAACCCTCAACCTGCTCGTACACTCCCCCCAACTCGCTCTTTCTCCCTCTTTGCACCTTTACCGTCGACTCTGTATGTGTCTGCCCCTCAAATCCACCCTCCAACCTTACTCCCCTCCCTTTCAGCGTACCCACGAGACGCGAAACTTTCCAATAATGCGAAAGTAGTTAGCGATTTTCATGCGCTCCCTTGAACATATAAAGTTATACACTTTTTTCATCCACCCTTTTTTCTTTTCTGCGGCATTGCACTGTCGAGAAATTCCGGGGGAAATATGATAAAGATGAGTCAAATATGAAGAAATAAAAATAAAATACCACTAAACTTCGACCCACTCGACCGACACGATGAATATTGCTTGCTACGATTTTTACTCTTTACCTCTCCACTTTTTTAGCTTCTTTTTTCATTGCACCATAGAATTTAATGCCTGTGGACGAAAATATTTAACTTCGGGGCCCTCCAGTTTGCATAAAGTTGTCACAAAACAACTAATCTATCATTTTATTCACTTCCAATACTGTCGTTATTATTTTCACTGATTCTATTCGTGTTATTTTATCACACTCGGTCAGACAAAGTTAATATTTTCAATCATTTATATCATGAGCAGTTTCAATATTTATGTGGTCGTATAGCCGATGTTGGATTGTAAAGTACTTTTAATAAGCTCCGAAAATTATATTCATAAGTTATAACAAAATCTCTTGGATTTTTGTCTTATTTAAAGTACCTGAAAATTGAATGATAACAATGGCTTATACACTCCTTACTAATGTAAATCCTGAATTTCCTCGACCAAACAGATTAAAGTTGAAATAATTTTGAAACTGTTTTCAGAAAGCTTCCATCTTCAATTATGCGACTGTTTCATCAATGTCGGTACTACGGGATTTCGTTCGTCACTAATAAATTATATTGTAGAACGGAAGCTTATTATTCGAACCTTGGATATAAAACAGGTAGTTAAATATTTATCGATAAGGAGATAAAGCTCTGAACGGCTCACGGTTCTCCAATGAAATCTGTAACTTGCATTTTACATCATGTTTACTATTAGTAAAGCTTCATTTAACATTCTGTCCCAAGCTGGACTTATAAATTCGAATCGAAGTATTCAGACGTACTTTGAATTTGTGAGGAAATGGAAGGAAACCGTTATTATTTTCGATTTCAACATTGGCCTAACTGAAATTCTGCGAATAATGTTGAGACAAGCAAAGATTAAATTGAACGCCAAATTGATGTGAGCAATGGATCGAAATGAACGGAGAGTCGAAAAAAATGATATCCTCGCAAATTTTCCAGACAGTTTTTTTCGCAAAATTTCGTATGATTCCAGTAGAAAAACAAAAGCCCTGATACTTGCGTAGGATTGATGGGTAAAGTTGGCGAGACTTCGATTTTTCTCGAAATCTCTAACTGCTGCAAGAAAAAGGAAAAAAGAATTGGACCACTGTGTTTCTCAACGTACGCCCATGTTTTACGTCTCGCCGAGTGATGGATCGATGCGTCAATAGGTCATATTGACCCCGTTAGTACTTCGCTACGTTCATGGCAAACTTTATCCTACGAATCGGTGGTTCAACGAGCATTCATAAGTTTTAAGCAAAAGACGTATGTCCGAATGCAAACAAACGCTACTCAAGTCTTTCCGACTCGAAGGGACTGAACGACACGAAACACTCGATTTTAAAGCCCTAAATTATCATATTTCGAGATTAGGTGGACGAATCGACTTGAAACAAAGACAAATGCAACGATAAAAGTCCACAAAAATTAGCCCCAAAATCTCAAAGTTTCGTATATCCGTGAGAGCAATTTGAAAAAATGAAAATCCCGAAAACCCTTAATATCCGAGTAAAGCAATAAAATTCATCGAAACCCATCGAAACAATTTTCATTTTCCCACGTGCTCAAAACACGGAACGTCAATTCGATCTCAGTGAATCTCCAAAAGACCATAAAAGTGAGCAATCTTGTGAAGTACTCTCCGTTCATATTTCTTCGAAAGCTTATTCAACGAGCTCAGTCAATGGACGGACTCCTGAAAAATCGAGGCATAACATTCTCCTTATTGGCCAGCTTCTCGAGTGGAAATACAAAATTATTAAACGAATTCCACAGGTCGAGAGTGCCGAAAATGTCGGTTGAACCTGAATCGTCTTATATACCCATCGAGTTAAAAAGGGTTGTAAAGAAGATGGGAGACACCAAGTTCACCGATCCATGCATTGATACCGAGTACAGATAATACTGAGAGGGAAAATTCAGCAGTGGAAACTACGACGAACTCGAGTGAGGCTAACTGTTTCCTTTGCAAAGAGCAGTGGTGGTGGTGGTGGTGGTGTTGGTCGTGCGAGCAAGCCCAGTGAAAATTGTATTGCAAAATGTACAGCAACGGTGCCATCGGAGCGTCGATATACATGATGAATACATATGTACTTAGGATCTTACTGTGTTGCCCACATATGTGGATATGCCTGTAAAAAATAGAGTTGGAAAAGTACACAAGTATGTTAAGCATGCGCGTATGTAAGTACGTACACTTGCTGAACTTATGTGCACATATCCATAGTACATGGATCGCCGGGGTACATGTCGAGGAGGAACTCAGAGGACGATCAGGAAGAGAGCAGGGAGGATTGTAAGTGGAGTGCTCTGCGAAGGAAAGTGGACAGAAGTGAAGTGATTCTATGTATAAACATATATATAAATGTACATGCGATGGTCAAAGCGTAGTGAACGAGACAGAAATGGAACGTAGTCGGAACAGTCGGCCAACAGATAGCAGGCGAAGATAAAACACGTATACTTTATTTGAAATGGAATGAAAGTGGAGAAATCGTACAGCCCGAAGGATCAAGATACTCTTGCGTAACCAACGATAAAAATGGAGGATCCACCGTGTGGATCTTTCGCGTATGGAAATCGCATGCGATTGCTTCCTACCTTATCCTGCATCGTAGGTGAAAAAACAAATATAAAACAAAACGAATTTGTGGCATCGAAGTTGGAAGCTAGAATAAGAAAATAGAGTGCGACTCGGTTAGGTAGGCGAATTCAGTTTTCCTTCATTCTTAACAGAAATTATGATCCATCATTTTTTAATAACTTCAGATGAATTGATCGTCAAATCACGACGTTCGTGTTCATTTACAATGGAGTTTTCGCTTCGAATTCTACCCCAGAGATCATCGCTTCCCTACCTCGGTACAGCTCCTGATTCGATGATCTCAACCGACAATTTATTGGCTTCTCGAAGCCAGACTTCGCAACGTTCCAAGTGCGATTCATCCGATCAAGACGTATCAGGGACTTGGAGAAATTTGAGCCGATGAAACAGTATCGATTGATGAGACACCGCAGTGGGAATAGTGTTACTCTGGTACATGGACGCACATACATGATCCGTAGATATACTCGCTGTTGGAAGCTGTACTCTGTGTTCTCTGAGGACTATCAAAATGAACAAAACATTGTTATGATATGCAAGCTAAGATTAATGCTGTTTTGTCACATAAAATGGTTCATAGTTGTCATATTTTTTAAAAAACAGAAGAATTTATCGTGAGAGAAATTAATTAAAGACACAAAACAATGAAAAGTCCTCAGCTCGCCTCATTATCTACGACCTACTTCGGAAGGGGTTTCAAAATGAAACGAAATCACAAGAAGGCGCACGGTGTATAATTGGGGAATTCCGTATATGGATATTCTTGCACGGACGAAAGGATTATGGAGGAGCATGCTCGAGAAGGAGGCGAAACGTCAAAGGGCGTTGGTTCGCTTGTTGGGGATACGTGTGTTCGTAACTGGTTAAAGGCTCATCGGGGAATATTTCGATGTTGTGGAGGAGTTCTGCAAGTGATTGGAGCACCGAGGCATCGAGAGGGAGAAAGAGAGAGAGAGAGAAAGTGGGAGAAAGTCGAGGGGAATTAACCGCAAAGGAGTGATGTCGACACAACTGGTCGACTAACGACGTTGAGTCAGACGAGGGAAAATTCTTGTGAGCGACAGGATTAAATTTTGATATTCCCGGGCGCTGGGTGAGAGCGCGATCTGTGGCAAAATGAGCTGAATATGACAGAGAGTGGGGACATACGCGTGACGATGCCGTTTCGCTTCCCGAAATCGGTCTCTTCGCTCTGGGACGTCTACGAGGCTGGTTGGAACAGGATTCTCCGGAAAATTCAGAAATAGCCATCGTCAAGTACGAGAGAATCAATTTCCCTGTTCATTATCGAATCCGCACTCCAGTCCCAGGGCAAGAGCCACCGTGGGACTCGCCGAACGAATTACGAGATAAGTTTATATCATAGTCCCAGTATTCTGTATTTTCACTTCGATTTATTAAGGTGTATGTTTTGAGTGTGTGAGATTTATGCCTTATATTTTTATGTCGAATCAATATTCATGATATTTGATGAAATATTCATTATATTTTTGTGTCGAATCAATATTCATTATATTTGATGACGAGCGATCGTGTTATGAACCACGCTGAACGAATTGTACGATGAAATGTGTGACGATCTGAGGAGTATTATTGTCTGGAGATTGTGAATTGAGATTTTTGAATGTGGTAAATAATACAGCTATTCGAAATAATAAAAATAAAGTTATAATTTGGCGCCCAACTAGAGGCAAGATCCTCACGAAAGTACTATTTAAAGTTCATAAAATATATTTCTCGTAAATAAAAACAATAAAATAATAAATTATTTGTGAGTGTGTTGTATATGGCCGAGAACAGCCATATATACGTATCAAGAAGTGGTCGCAAAACGAAACAATTATTCACTGATCTCACATTCTCAGGTACGAATAATCGAAAAACAAAAACCATGCCGATAATGAACGACGAAAGAACGAGAATGACGGAGACAAACAGTCACAATGATTTGGGAGAAGAGAGAGAGGAATTGAATAGACTTCGTCGTGAGCTCGAGCAAATGAAAAAAGATCTCGAAGCAAAGTTGAGCGAGAATGCGCCAGCAGTAAACACGCCTAATCCATCAACATCGAGCGTCGAGGATTTGAGCATGGTTGTAAGTAATATACAAAACTTTCATATCGATATAAAGATGCCAAAATTTCGCGATGAGACCGAGCAGAATCCGGTATGTTTCTTAGAAGAGTTGGAACGATTTTTTAAAATTAAAAATATAAAGAACGATAGAAAAAGTATGATGATGGAGCACTCGTTAGAGGGAAGGGCAGGTTTGTGGATTGAATCCAAACAAAATTCCGATAGTTATGAAAGATTGAAAGAAGAATTTCTAGAAGAATTCTACTCCATTCCGGTGCGTGTCCGGTTTAAAAATGCTTGGAACGATCGGAGATACAATTCACGGGTAGAATCATTGCAAATGTATTATTATAAACAAGTAAAAGAAGCTCGGTATTTCATCCCGCAATTGACTGAATATGAAATTAATTACGCGATCGTACAACAATATCCGATGTGGATTCGCGAACATTTATCAACAGTTGATTACAACAAAGGAAATGTAATCGTACAAACTCTAGCTAGTTTTGATGCTATTCAAAAAGAAAAAGACCGTCATCGTGAAAATAGAAACTCGTATCAAAACAATAACAACCGAAATCAAACTTGCTCGGTCAATCAGATGAACGCGAAGTTCGGAGAATACAATCAACCATCCGGAGAACGTAAACAACATAACCGTGGACGGTATCGAAATAATAATCATCCCAAGAATTATTCCGACACAAATAATATGCCGTATAATGGGGGAAATATGAATTTTAATTTACCCGACACGCGGTTTCCTCCACCGGTATCGTCCACAGCTCCCGCTCAAAATAATAACATAGGCCATTATGATCCTCCTAGACAGTCGAGTAATTATCCTTTAAACTAAAGTGTGACGCGCTGAACAGTGGTCCATCGGCGCGTCAACAAGGTTTTGATTTTATAGACGATTTGACGAATGAGATTCAGGGAGTTGAGGACCACACGAACCACGATCCTTCGCTAGAAACGTCAAGCCGTTGTCCACACATTAAAGTGACAATTTTCGGAGAAAATAAGATAATTTTATTGGATTCAGGGAGTCAGATCACGGCGATCTCGGAAGAATTTTATAAACAACTAGCGAGGAAATCCAAAATCGAATTATTACCGTTGTCCAGTTTAGTGATTACTACGGCAATAGGAAGAGGGAAAACAGTGGTTAAGAGTCAAGCGTATATTGAAGTCGAAATTGCCGAAAATAAATTTGCGTATCCGTTTGTTATTATCCCGGGACTAACGTCTCCAATGATTTTTGGAAACGACTGGATGTCGAAAAATCAGGTTGTGTTGAATTATAAAGATCATACAATAGAAATTGGTGGGTGTATATTGCCTAGTTTCGCGATGATGTTCCAGCGAGGAGCTCGCGAGTCGCTTCATTGTGTTCAAGAGAATACAAGTCTTCACGTATATGTCATGAATTTTCAAAAAATGTTAAATAATAATATTAACCCAGTACCTCCCGCGAACGCTGATAATAATGAATCGAGGGGGGGGTCATCTACGCTGCTAGAGGGGATGAGTAACGCGAAGATATCGACGCAAGAAGCGAAAATAAGTGAGTGTATCGGAATCAAACGTATTGACCAACTAGAAAACCGCGAAATCAAACATGAAAATTCGGAAAGTTTAGATTTTCGGTCGATCACTCAAGAGTTAACTTCTTTATCTGACAACGAAAAACAAAATCTGTTCTCAGTTTTAAAAGGGCATCAATTTCTATTTTCGAATAAACCGGGATGTGCAAAGGGATACGAACACGAAATAAAAATAATTGATACAAAGCAGATCGTTCGAAAGTCTTACCCGGTACCTTTTCATTTGAGAATTCCGACTCAGGCAGCTATAAAAAAAATGCTCGATGATAACGTGATCGAAAGAGCTGCGAGTCATTATTGTAACCCGCTGCGTATAGTCTCGAAAAATGATGGTTCAGTAAGAGTGTGTCTTGACGCGAGATTCATTAACAACATCATTGAGGATGATCACGAATCACCTCCTTTAATTAACGAATTGCTCCAAAAATATCACGGGGTTCGTTATTTCTCTAAAATTGATCTAACTCATGGGTATTGGCAAGTGCCTTTACACGTAAATTCTCGGAAGTACACCGCTTTCCTTTTCGATTCAAAGATGTATCAATTTCGTAGGATACCGTTTGGTTTAAAGACGGCGGGAAGCGGGTTCATCCGGGCATTAAGTCTTGCGTTGAGGAACGATTTTGATGAATATGTGTCGTGCTACATTGATGACATATTAATCGGAACAAAAACTTTTGAAACGCACGTCAGTGTCTTGCAACAAGTGTTTCAACGGTTGATCGAATTTAATTTCACCATTAAGTTATCTAAGTGCGTGTTTGCCCAAGAAAAGGTTTCGTTTTTAGGGTTTGTTATTTCTACTCAAGGTATACTCCCCGAACCGGGTAAATTAGATGCGATTTACAAATTCGAGACTCCCAAAAATAAAACAGAATTGCAGCAGTTTCTCGGAATTTGTAACTATTACCGGCAATTTAATGTAAAACATAGCTATTCCGTACATACATTGCGAGATTTATTAAAAAAGGATGTAAGATGGCAATGGAAGTTAGAACATTCGACAGCGTTTGATTCTCTCAAACGAGATCTTTGCAATTGTATCATGCTTAAGCACGTCATCCCCGGAAAAAGTTTCAATGTCCAGACTGATGCGAGTGACAAGGGTATCTGCGGGATTCTATACCAAATTGATGATAATCAGTGCCATAATGTAATTGCGATCGTGAGCAGGTGTCTCACGAAAGCCGAACGTAACTATTCCACAACGGAGAAAGAGCTTCTTGCGGTGGTTTATTCACTAGAAAAATTTCGAGTATATCTCATCGGTGTGCCATTCTCGATAATTACAGATCATCAATGCCTTACGTTTTTGAAATCTGTCAATTTTCAGAATGCGAGAGTTGCTCGATGGAGTCTTCTGCTACAGCAATACTCTTTTACAATCCGGTATTGTCGTGGAATAGATAACGTAGTCGCTGATTTCTTTAGCAGGAACCCTGAACGAAAGTTTGTCGAGGAAAAATCGAACGAAATCGTTATTTCTGCACTGCATCGATTTTGTCTCCCGTTACAAGCTAACGAGGAGGATAGTTCATTAATCGCGGTCATTCTCAGTAGCGGTGATATATCACTTACGCAAGCTTTTAGGAGGTTAGCGGAACTGCAGAGAGATGACCTCGAAATCTGCAAGTTGTTCGATCTTTGTGCGAACAGGACCAGCGAAACATTGTGGGTAATTTATAATAAGATTCTTTTCCATCGTGAACAATCTAATGACGTGTGGAGGATAGTTATTCCTGATTCGTTACGTGAGAGATTGATTGGCGAAATACATAACAAGCTCGGACATCCTGGAGTTTTCAAAACCCTGTCCTATTTGAAAAAATTCTATTTTTGGAAAGGCATGTCGGCTCATACGAAGCGTCTCGTTTTAAAGTGTGATATATGTCAGAGGGTAAAGTACCTTACGATATCTATGGAGGGACCGTATCAGTATGTACCTTCTGCTGGTCCCAATGATCTCGTGACTGTGGATTATTATGGTCCTTTGCCTCGTGCAAGAGGAGGGGCTCAATATATATTCGTAATGCTTGATGCCTTTACGAAATATGTTAGTCTCTATCCCCTGAAGTGTGCAACAGTCCGAGCTACGTTGAGAAAAATACAGGATCGGTTCATTCCTATGTTCGGTAAACCGAAGAGAATTCTTTCTGACCATGGTAGCCAGTTTACGTCATCCTTGTGGAGAACTTCGCTTGAAGAGCAAGGAATAAAGGTGTTGTTTAGCTCCGTTAGGCACCCCCAATCCAATCCGACTGAACGGGTAATGCGAGAACTCGGGAGATTATTTAGGACACTTTGCTCCGAAAAACACACGAAATGGGTAGAGTTTGTACCGAAAATCGAGAAAATTTTGAATATGACGGTACATCAAAGCACTGGTTTGTCTCCTTTACAATTGCATACGGGAAAACCGATTCAGGAAGAAATTCACAAATTTGTCAAATTCCCAGCGGGCGAGCTGCCGACTCATGAATATCTAATTAGCTTGGCTCGTGATAATTTAATGAAAAGCTTCGAAAAAAGAAAAAAAGGTCAAACGCACATTACGAAGGTTAAATTAGAAATTGGAGATCTCGTGCTTCTTCGCGTGCGACATCTCTCAAATGCGTTTGACCGAGTTATTCAAAAGTTTTTCCATCTTTATGAGGGACCATATCGGATTTCTGCACGTATCGGTGAAAATGCATTTGTGTTGACGGAAGTCGATGATGCCAGTAAACAAATTGGCACTTATAACCGGCTCAATCTTCGAAAATATAATAATTAGGTTCCTATGTCTTCCTAATCAGTATGTATAAATATAGTTTCGCGACAAGGTCTCTTCAGTTTCTCTCATGAAGAATTTGACTGCCAATATTCAACGAGGATATCTGTATGTCCGACTGACAACTCGTGTATATGAAAATATATATATGTATTTTTGCCTATAAGGCCGTTGTTATGTAGACTACGTACTGTGCGAAGATTTGTATAAAGCGTATGTGCGTGACTATCGCCAAGTCCGAGATGATGTGTGTGTGTGTCTGTATGAAGGAATGGGTAATGAATGCGGCGTATCACTTTAATCAAATTGTGTACTTATCCTTTTTCTGTTTGTTCTTTTCATCTTCTCCATGCTGTTGGGAAGAAAAAAGAAAAAAAGATAAAGGGGGGGATTTGTGAGCGACAGGATTAAATTTTGATATTCCCGGGCGCTGGGTGAGAGCGCGATCTGTGGCAAAATGAGCTGAATATGACAGAGAGTGGGGACATACGCGTGACGATGCCGTTTCGCTTCCCGAAATCGGTCTCTTCGCTCTGGGACGTCTACGAGGCTGGTTGGAACAGGATTCTCCGGAAAATTCAGAAATAGCCATCGTCAAGTACGAGAGAATCAATTTCCCTGTTCATTATCGAATCCGCACTCCAGTCCCAGGGCAAGAGCCACCGTGGGACTCGCCGAACGAATTACGAGATAAGTTTATATCATAGTCCCAGTATTCTGTATTTTCACTTCGATTTATTAAGGTGTATGTTTTGAGTGTGTGAGATTTATGCCTTATATTTTTATGTCGAATCAATATTCATGATATTTGATGAAATATTCATTATATTTTTGTGTCGAATCAATATTCATTATATTTGATGACGAGCGATCGTGTTATGAACCACGCTGAACGAATTGTACGATGAAATGTGTGACGATCTGAGGAGTATTATTGTCTGGAGATTGTGAATTGAGATTTTTGAATGTGGTAAATAATACAGCTATTCGAAATAATAAAAATAAAGTTATATTCTTGATACATGTATCAGGTCTGACCTCGCAGAAGCTGAGACACGCTTCTGGGTCGAATATGAGGACTGCGACTACAGGAATGCCTTGGAATTTTTCTGGCTACCACTGTTGAAACTAATAATGAAAATGCACTATCGGGAGAAAGAACTGATGGTTGGGCCAAAGGCAGACTTTCGAATGTCAGTTTGAATTTTGTTGTTTGGGCAACTGTTCAAAGTCATTTCTCAAACGACCCTTTTCTAGTTGTCAACAAGATTGATGTTAAACGATTGATGTTTCGAACAGAAAGGCTCAATGGATCCTGGAATTCTGTTTAAATCCAACATCAACATTTCCAACGAATCATTATTTTAGTTTGATTAATGAATGAATTAAGGATAATAAGGCGATTTCTCTAGTGCTGTTATCTGTCGGTGTTCGTGTCGTGCACGAGCGGGTCATGCGTTTTTGGTCCCTTATAATGACCTTCATCGATATGATCTTCGATAACTTCCAGTGCCATTAGTACTAACGATCGAAACCGACTTCCGGTATAGTTCGAGTCAAATTTCGGTATTATAACGACCGCAAGTCGACGATTTGCTGTTTTGTATATTCGAGTCCCCTCGTGCCTAGATCGTTTTTCGATTTTCTTTACATTCGTTTTTTTTCTACTATCAAATGCTCAAACTCCGATCACCGACTGATCGAGATGACCAATTTGATTAATCACCGTGACTCTGATGTATCGTAATGGAAGGGCTTCGGAAAAAAGAACGTTGAGAAAATTCGGTGTTGATGTGAATTGATTGATGGCAAGAAAGATTTGGGATTCAATGTCGAGCGAAGGTCGAACGGGGCAAAGAAACATCGTTTTATTCCGAACGAACGGAAAGTTCAGTCTTTTGTTGGTCGAAACGTTCGATGCTTCGGTAATTTTTGTCATAGGAGAAGAAAATATCCGCCACGATCACACATCAACAACGATTATGAGATTTCAAAACCAACAATTATTCGTTCATAAGATTCCAAATGAAAAAAAAAATGAAATTTTTACCGAATATTGCCCGTAATGTGTCCATGGGTCGCAATAAATAATCGACTAGCATCATTTTAAATAAATTATCAAAGTTATTGCAAATATTTGGTAAAAATATTTTCTAAAAAAACAACAAATAACATAGAACAAAAATAACAACGCGCGATAACAACGCGAAAGAGTATGCGGGGATGACCCGGACAAAATGTCCGATAAAGTGTTCCGAACTTACACGGGCGATCGAGTTTGTGTATCGGTTCCATTTTTATCGATCATTTAATACGCAAATCGGCCTATAATGTGGATTGTGACAAAATTAATGTTATTTTGACATCTCGTCATTTTCAACTTACGTTATATTGTTGCTGTGTCATTTTGACACTATGTTTTATTAACATAGTACCGTTTTTTCAAAAATTATTTCGTCGCGGCTATTTGCCCGCGGACATTTTGTCCTCGCCTGAAAGATCGTGACACGCGTGCGGTTAGCATAAATGGAGCAAAATCTTCCGAGATTGTATAAGATAGCGAGTGAATAGCTGAACTGCACGTGGAATTTCGAATGTAAAGTTATAGCGAAATGTTGGATAGTATTGTCGGTGTACCGAGCAAACTGGCCGGGTTGATGTAGGCCGTTGCTCTGTGGGACCGTTCTGTTTAGATATTATTTAGCAGTAAATCGCTCGGAGACCGGATTACACGAGCATGAACGGAGAAGTTGGTTCGGTTGACGGGCGAGGGTGTAACGCTGACGCAGCGACACGCTAAGGGCGGAACCCCGCAGTGTATATAGAAACGAGAATCCAGTTGACTCGCTCCTACTTTCACTGCATCTCTACCTGTTTCTATTCCCCAGCTATAGATACGCATACATGTGTATAGGCGCCTACAAGCCGTGACAAAAGTAACGTGACGAACTTCAGAGAAAAACCGATCGAGTCATTCTGAGGAGATTTCTCGAGGCATTTGCTCCCCGACGAGCGATCACGTGAAATTAGCTCATTCGCATGCGCAGCTGAAATAGTGCGAGGAGAGAAAAACCTGAAAGTGCCAGGAGCGATTGCGTTTGCGTTCATCAGTTGCGACCAGGGGCAACGCACACTCTCCATCTTCTCACTCCACTGCTCAGCCTCTCATCGGCTCCACAAATCTTTCAATGCCATTCTGACCTTGCACCCTCGAGCGTAAACAGTTGAAAAGTTTATTTTCAGAGCATCAGTAGCTATTCATCTTCTCGCAGTACCGCCCAAGAGTTTCCAGACACTTTGTATATACTCGGACATGGGTGTATCGGAATACCTAGACGGACGAGTGAGTCCTGCTAGCTCTGGTTAAACGTCAACCAATGGTAATGCCACCGTCCCACGCTTGCTTCGTCCTGTGTCCTGTCGTAGCTATCACACTGTCGTTTCCGGTGTGCCACGAACGGTGAACCTCGACTGCATCAGCCCTCCCCCCGTCCATATCTCTATCACGAGGCGTCACTGCGATGCTCCAAATCCGTCTACGTCTGTTCCTCTCTTCGTGCAAATTTCTCTCTTTCTCTACCGTTCTTCATTATCCTGCACAGACGATTGCGAATGAGCGAGCCGTCACGGCGCTCCGCATTCGTCGATCAATATTTCTTATCAGTCCTTAAATATCTCCCGGTTATTATTGTCCTCTCAAAGCGAAACTGCACGTGAAATTTTTCCAGGCTTTCAATAGACCGTCGAGCCAACCAGTAATGGCGGAAATGCATTGCAACATTTTCAATGGCCATTTCATCGCAGCCCCCGTTCACAGAATATCCAGCCTCCTCCTGCTCGTACCTGCACGATACAGCTGGCACGCAATATAAATAAATATCCATATAGGTATACACGGCCAGCACGAGCTTGGCTACCCATGAAAGTGCTCGGCTTCTAATTAAGGGACAAAACACTTAGCGTGGATCAAGCCGGGACAGCTACCGAACGATACGGATTCTCAAATTTACGGGCCCGGACAGAGGAACGCGCGCGCGCGCGCGCGCCGCGATGCTGAGAGGGGCAAAGTTTGGCGAAACGTCAACGACGGGTACTTCGCGATCCGAAAAGCAGGACATTGCAAAGGAGACAGTACTCTCGTCCTTTCTCCTCGCGATGTACGTATTGCTGCTGCTTTGTATATATACGAACTGCATTATATCACAAAATCCGCCATAATTGGAGCGAGCTTGAGGGAAAATTGAACGGGAAACGCGCTCCGCCAAGCCGTTGTTCCGTAGTCGAATAAAATAATGAATTTGTTCCACGTATCTTCTCCTTATTCAATGTACAAAAGTACATAAACATTGGAAACATGGAAAGAGTGATGGATCCAGAGGACTCACAAAGAAACGAGAACAAGTGGGAATTGTGTGATAAAACAAGGTAAAATATACCGTACATTGAAGAAACCGACGAATGAAAGAAAGAGCCATCTTTTTTACTCTCTTGTGCAAGAGGAAAGAAAACTTTTCATCGCCTCGGTGACAACAAGCGGAATAATCCTTTCACTCGTTTTTTTCTTCTATTCCTTATTTAAAATCCTCGTTTCCTTTATCTTGCAAATCTCGAATTTCCGGGGCTTCTGCAGAAACGAGGTGAAGCCATTGTTATTCAATTGTTTGTGGAATCATTTCGGTTCAGCTCAATAAATAAAATGTCGCGTCATCGACATCCACGGGATTCTATGTTCTGCACTCGAACAAACAGATTTTTTGCGATCCTGAAAGCTTTTTAATGAACTCGATCTTCGTGAATGCAGATTACCTGGCAACTGAAAAATCACAGAAATTTTGAACATCTGAGCTAAATCACTCGTTTGATATTCTCGTCTCGACTTTGCAAAGGTCCGAAATATTCGTGCCGATAGGATGGCGCTACACGTTGTCATGGGATAGAAAAAGAAGAAGAGGGAGAATGAGAAGATCGGTTTGAGGGGGTGAGAAAAGAGGTTGAGGGTTGGGCGCAGAGTGTCAGATGGCTCGTTCGTAACATTAGATAAATACATATAGCACACGCAGTGAAGACTCCTCGTTGTGCCGTAGTGCAGAGCTAGCATAAAATATCGATTCGAGGCTTCGCCGTAGCCAGTTCTCTTCGTCCCCTCCCCTTTCTGCCCTCCTTTCTTCCCCTACGCCCTTCTTTCGTCTTCTTCTTATTCCCTCCTCTCGTTCCCTCTCGCTCACTTTTCGTTAGAACCTGCGGCAGACAATTACGATTTCACCCTCTTGCAAAGGGCCACAAAAAGAGAGAAATAACGAAAACGTGAGAGCGGCGAAGGGGGCGGGGCGGGAGGGAGGGAGGGAGGGAAGGAACATAAAGTGAATAACTTTGCGAAATTCCTCATCTCTCTTTCACAAATAACTCCCTTTTATCCTGGTACTACTACGCGAGTGGAACGCGTGACATTCTTTACACTCAATGTCCCGTTCTATCACCAAATATTATAATATTTATGTATATTCCGGATCGTGCTTCTCTCGAAAAACCCCCTCGTACGATCGAACGTGATCCTATGAATCCATCCAAGGAACTTTTCCCCGAGGGATCAAGAATTTTTCGTTTCCAAAATAAAATGATTGAAAATACTCTCGAATAAAAAAGTGTTCGTCATGTAGAAAAGGGTCGATACTATTGCCCGAAAGGGATGAAACGAAGCGTATTTTTCAAAACGATTGAATCGACCAAAGAAATTCTCGCATCAATCGGAACAACCCTCCAATTTTCATTCGCAATTTGAGGTGAACAAAAATTTTATTAGTACTCACAAATAAAATGATCATTAAATCACGAGGAAACTTCCACTCGAAATCAAACTGACCCGGCGACTGTAGGATCTGCAGGGCGAAGAGGGGACAACGATGACGCGAATAGAGAACTCTGAAAACGCTGGGCAAAGGTCGATCCGCTATATCATATTGTAATCGGAAACGAGATTTTAATCACACTCGTACGAGCAGAGCTCGTGCAGGTGCTATATCCGTTATTCATACATTTTATACGTGAGCAATATTAAACCAGGGAAATTAGTGAATTACGATACGATGCTAATTTTCTGTCATGCTACTAACCCATTTTTAATGCTCGCCTTTAAACCGTATATCGGAACAATTAGTCGTACACCTAAAGCCCCAATCGAGCTTCCAAATTTCCACGATATATGGCGACAAATAAATTTTTCAAATTATCAGAAACATGGGAAATTGTAATCTCTTTTGGCATGAACAATAAATCACGAAATATCACCGCGCTAACAGAGCCACAAATGTACTCTGCCAATGGCGTTTTCTCTTTTATCTTTTTCTTTATTTTTCTCGTTTTCGTCTTTATTCCAGAACTTTCGGACGATTTTTTGTCCCTCGCAGCTACCCTCGTACACGCATCCACGTTCGTATTTCATTTGACAAATTACCCGGCTATCCGTGATTGAAAAAAGAGGTGAGAAAAAAAACAGCAAAAAAGAATAACAATAAAGGGGAGAGTAAAATATTAGTTCCGGGGAAAAATATTTTTTATAGATCCAGGCACGAGACACGTTTCGTAATATTGGAAAAAAATGTTCATAAGTTTTTTCAACAATGTACGAGTAACGATTTCTTTGTCAATAACGCTGACACTCGTTCACTGATCTTTGGAAATAACCGTTGAAACGGTACTGGAATAAATATTCACCATTTCCAGAAGAAAATTTTGGAACATCGACAATTATTTATTGGCAGTATGAAAAGTGAACACCGAAACTTCAGTTTCGCTCTGACAATATCCTCAACGTTTTTTTCGCCCCTATTTTTTGACATCGGTCTACGCAACTCAAATTAGTGCACAGAGAAGACGGATTCGTTTTTTTATACTGAAGAATTAGTATATTACGACCCTAGGCCCGAAAGAAATAGTATATTCCCTATACGACCCTAGCCGAAAGTACGCACTTTCCGGCCGCATTTCAGGCCGGGAAGAGCATTTTTCGTGGCCGGCTAACTCGGCTAACTTCAGTGCGCTCTGACGATATTTTTGCGGCCGGTGATCCTTTAACATTTCGATATATGAATGTGAAGCCTGTATTCGTTGTCATGATTTTGTTTATTCGTTGCCAAGCATCATTATTATTTCCTTCAAGCGGGCGCGTATAGCGTAGCTTTTATCATTCATGTTATGCGCTATACTGCCATGAACCCGGACGAATAACATATATTTGTTCGTTCAGATGCGAAAACAGAAAATAATGTAACCGAACTTATAAAATGAGTATGGTCGTCCGGAATAATGTTGTATTTCCAAATTCCAGGTTCATAGGAAAGCACATATTCATATAAATTGTCAAGTATAGCGGGAAATATTCATATATAAAAATTGTTAACTATCATGGGACTTTGAATCAGACATGTATCAACGAATTATTTATTTGTACTAATAATATTGTTGTATCATTGTGTGATATTTTGTGTGTGTTTTTTTACTTTTTGTTTATGTTTTTAATGCTCGCCCCGACCAGCAAAACCTCGGCTTCACCTCGGTCCTGCAAAAGTCGGGCGGGCATCCCCCCCCCCCTCCTCGCAATTGCTAGTAATTATTGAACGTACTTTCGGCTACGGGATCAAGAAAAATAGTATACAACCCACGGCCCAAATGTTAGATGCCCTGGCATGTGCTATATGAAGGCCGAGGCGAAGCCGAGGGTCGTAATATACTATTTCAAGAATTTTCAAAGTATTTGACCATCGATTATACAAACAGCATAGTATTTTTTGAATTTTGCTATTTTCCGTCCCTTGAATTCTAAACTCGATAGCAAATCTAAATCTCGATAGCAAAAAGTGATGCACGTGAGAGCTACATTTCGTTTTGTTTTCGAGTGTCATTCGTCATGTCAGACTAGCACTTACTGAGAAGTGAAAACGTATTGTAAATCACAAATTTCCACTGTCAGCATAATTATAAATATTAATCAGTAAATTCTATGATAAATACGCGAATATACACCAAATACGTGTGACATTTTACTATATACAGTTTTTTTCGAAGTTGCCCAAGCATACTTAACAATATAAAAATTTGAAGTGACTGAAAAGTTTTTTCACTACGCTTATAGAGAAAAAAAACTCTTGAGTCTTTTGAATAAAAGGTGCGGGTATTGGTCTTCTTACTATGGTGGATAAAACAATTCTTATTATTACTCTTCGAATTAAAGCTGCAATCTAAAACGTATAGACTGTCCCCGAGATAACTATATTCGTAGTACTTTCCTCTAGAATTTTTGGCCTCGTTTTTTGGGTGTGCGGATACATTTGGATGGATTAATATATTCATCGTAATTCGGATCGACGCAACTGCGATGAGAATCGGATTGCCAATGCTCGCTAATTAGAACGTGACTGATAATTTTTCGATCGAATTTGTTGGTGAATAGTATCGAAATTCATCTAATTCTTGGATATTACGAAATGTGATGAATTAAAGCGACAAACGTTCGAATTAAACGTTTATAAAAGTACGTGATCAACGTTCCTCTGTCCATGATTCGTGTGTCGAGAAATTTTAATGAAGTTGAACTCGATCTGGGCGTTTTTCTGAATTTAAATTCCAAAACTTCGATGTTTACTCCACAACTTTTGGGTTGTTATTCCACAAAAACTGTTGAATTACGAGACCCACGAAATAGCTAATTGTTAAATGAAAAAGAAGGAAATTGCGAGGAGGACCAATCGATGAAATAATAAAAGCTCGCTCAACCCAAGATAAAAACCTCTTGGGAAATGTGTCAGGCTCACGTTCCGGATAAGGCACGTCGTGAGAATGAAGAGAAGGAGCAAAGAAAGTACAACGACGAGAAAGATATAGAGCTCGAACGAGGAGACAGAGATGAGGACGATGCTCGTGGAGATAAGGCAACTCGTGGACGAAATAATTATTTCTTTCCTTCGCTTAAGATTATGGGAATCCATTCACGTCTTGGTTTTATATCAGTGAAAAGTGCTTCATTCACTTCCGGGGGGAAAGGACTCTAATTCTCTATTTCCGAATCAGTATTAATAGGAATTAAAAAAATTCGACTGCGGAAATGCAGATTTAAAAAAAAATCGTAATCGCATTTTTGTTTACCCCCGTAACAAAAATTGATTCGATTTTTCATTTTTTCTTTCCATCTCCCTTTCGCTCTGCAAACCGGCAAATTTTTCAGGTCAATAAATGAGCAATCGAGACCGTAAAAAATGATGGCACATTCGACTTGGCTCTTCTCTTGCTTTTTCGCGTTTTATCGGCGAGCAGCGGCGAACCCGTGAAGCCCTCAGGGTTATATAGCTTGGCACAGGTTTTTCCCCGCTGAAATAGAGGTAGAAATAACCAGTTTATTCCTCAATATAATTTCAAATATTTGTCGGGTAAAGCGCCTGAGGACAAGAAACGAGAGAAGTAGGAAGAAGAGCAACTTGATCTGGTGTGTTATAGGAGAAAAACGTTAGGGAATCCGCTGCCGAAACAAGTCGCTTTCCTTCCCGCAGTTCATTATCCTTTGCTAACGTATTTTATTATTTTCATTGTTATTTACGTACTATTATCATTTCGTTTCATTGAAATCTGTGACTATCCTCGACATCGCATCGAAACACTTTCATTTTGATTTTCATTAATTACGAACAAAATTCGAGGGACAAAAAAAATGAGTTTTTACACAAAATTCCGACTTTTGCGAGGAAGAATACTTTGAAAAGCAGGCTGTGAAGTAAATTTCTCGGTGTATGAAGCATTTTTTCACTTTTTGAACCCTCCGCGAACTCTTTGAAGCCATTTGACCATGTCCAGTTAAAATTTTTGGTCTGTTAGTTTGTCTATTTGTTCCATTCCCATACATTTCGACGTGCATAACGAAGAATTTCCATGGGGAGGTTAGGCCTGTGATTGACTCGCTGATTCGAAATCGAGCACACAAATAGAATCGAATTGTTCAAGCTTTATTTGTGGCCGCCGATCAATAATTCATTATCGAGAAAAATGTCAAAGTTTATTTCCAAAATTTACATATTTCTTTTCAGTTTTTTTTTTATTTACTCCACTGGGATAGAAAAAACCCGAATAAAAGAAAAATTTCGATACCGAATGGGCTGAGCAGCCGGCGTGCAAAATTCACGTGCACCTCTATGATCCCCAAAACCAAACAACGTATCCGCACATACGAAAGTTCTGTTGTCAAATTTTCATTGAAAAATTCACGGTTCGTACACAACGAGTACATATCACATCGAGCCGAGCGTAAGCATTCCCCATTTGTGTGTTGCAACGTGTTATGTGAAGCGAAAAAAAACAAAATCGATACAATAACAAAAAAATACATTTTTTTAATTATCCTTGTCTGAAATAGGAAAACGTTCTGGAACGTACTCGCAAAAATGTCGAATTCTTTCATCATTCCTTCGAAACCACGCCACAAAAGAATGTAATCAGAATATTTATCATTTTCCATGTCAAAAAGTATTTAAAAAAGTCTCAAATCATTGCGTATCCATAATAGAAGTTTTTCTTTACCAAAGTGGGCAAAATGTCCACCGAATTCGCTCCGCAACTCGATGAAAATTCAATGGATTCCGAAAAAACAACTTTCCCGAGTCCTCCTTGTGATTGGACGCCTCCGAGCCAATAAAATGCCGAGAAAATTCCGAAGACCTCGGCAAAGACGCGCGTTGTAGTTTTGCAATTTTATTGGACTTGCTGCTGTACGTGAAACGTTGAACGTTAAGAGGAGACTTTATCATCTACGAAGAAAGGTTATCGCAAGGCCTCTGATGTAGAAAGAAGAAAGCAGAATCTTGGCCGACTTGGTACATCATGGAGAGCAGAGGATGAGAAACGGACGGGCAGAGAGCCGCCGGCAGAGACACTCCAGCCTGGGCGCGTTCACTTAAACACTCAAGTCTAGAGTACAGCCGGCGGATGTGCTACAAAGTAATCGAATTTCCGGGTCAAAGGGGCGTGCAGCAATGCTATTACCTTACACCAGAGCTTCCCCCACTCGTTCAACCACCACGGACATAACTATATACCGACGTGCATATTAGTACGCGAGTGCAGACCCCACGAATATATACAAATACATGTAAATCTGTTCACAGGATGTCCCGTGTACGCGAAAGCCTCAAATTAGCCTGAAATTCTATGGAAAAAACTGTCGAACCCCTTCTCGATGACGATTTCTCCTGATCAACGAGAATTTTACCTTTATTTTTATGGTTGCATGCACACGAAGAATTTGTGGGATTCTTTCTGCAGAGCGTGAAACTTTTCATTGAAAATTCACCAATTAAACCTTGCCATTATGTGTCAATTCGTTCTGAGACGAAAGGAAAGCTGGCAGATTTTTTTAACGCGATGTCAGAACTACTCGGCCATATTTCTTTTGAAATGGCAAATGGCTCGGCTTATAGTCGACGAAAGAAAAATTGAATCGACAATCTTTGATCAATGAAAAAAAAAAATGTTAAGTACATATAACAGGAAATTTTTGGTTGGAATTCGGTTTGCTGAGAAATTGGCGTTTTGACAGTTTTGACAGCCAAAACTTTTACACTCGGAGCATGGAATGCCCCGTGTATGTGTTCATGAAATGTAACTCTGTTCAGTTAGTTACCTTTAGCTCGGCGAAGGTTTACTCAATATGCACTGCCTTGAGCGATACGTGGTCTTTACCAGTGGCCGTGTCCCGTCGTCAGTTTCTCTCGGTTCTGTATCCAACGTTAGACCGGCACGGTTCAGAGATGAATCTACGAAAGCTCTCGTCCGATGAATACAGATTTGGGAAATCCAGACACCTTTTAGAATCGAAACGGCACGAGCGTTTCTTAGCCTCAATTTATTTAACGTCCGACTAGCAAGGGGCTGAATATTTAAAAGGGCGGAAATAGAAAACCGATTTCGACTGGCTCTCGATCTCGGTAGGTTAGGAGCAAGCCCGCCGAAGTATATAGTATTTTTATGTTCCGCAATGATATTTGACCGAAGCACGTCGAGTTTCATCCCACCAAAAAAGAGAAGCTAGAAAAAATGTGCAAAATGCGTGGCCAGAAGGAATAAATCTGCAGTTAGAAAGTATGAAGCATCGCCAATCGAAGAGTGTGTCAGTGTGAGAAGGAATAAAAAGGAAATTGGATGGTACGAGGTGAATGTTTGTGGGCTTAGTGCGACTGAGAACGCAAGCACTTTTCAGGAGCAAGGGCTCGGAATTGAAAAGAAAGGGAGGGCAGGGAAAGAAGAGAGGAGCAGGGGGATCGTTGGTGCAAGCACTTGGCAAAGTTTTCCACGAGTGCTCAACGCGTGTTAACCAGCAAGCACCGTTCGTTACGTGTGCCGAGGAACAAAGCCGAATGAGGCAGGAGAGACGTAACTGACAACACAAGACGAGTGAGTGTGCGAGTCAGGGGCAGGGAAGAATAAAGAAGAGAACTTAATACTGGGCTAGGTGAAAGGTGGAGAGAAAACGGAGATATAAAGAGGAGGAAAAAGTCTGTCGGAGGGGATAATCGTAAGCTACCTCGAACGCAAATGACGAAGACGACTACGAGAGCGTGCTTAATTGGTTCTAAACGCTTTTAGGGCTCATGGCGGACTAACCCATTAAGGCAATCTACCGAAAAGGGGTTATTTCCACGATCCTAACTCCGTCAACTGCGTCCACAGACAAGCCGATTATACTACGTCGTCCATTTCGCTACTGGATATCGAGTGTCATTTTTATTTGTACAGTCCCCCGGAACTTCGTGTAGTTTGAACTTTTGATGGAGTTTTGATAGAAAATCTGCTCGAGCGACTCTCGTTTCTACGAAACAATTTCTCGGACAGGTTCCTCGCGCTGGTTTTCAAGGGTTGAATGAGTTTGTCAGAATATTTTTCGAAATACAAGAAATTTGTATGCTCGTCTACTCTGTTTTTCGAGACTGCGTAATCCACGAGTCAACATATTCATCGTAGAATTAACTGGCCCTCCCGGAATCCAGCAAATGAAGTTACCGCCTCTTCGGCCCAATTTCCATAACTTTTTTCTTCCTCGACCTCGAGTACTTTAATTCCCGTTTCTTTTTTCTGTTGTTGAGAATTATTTTTATTCTACTCACTTGCCGAGCTATCTAGTCGAGGAGAAAAGTTTAGAGCCTCGCGGGTAATCCAGTGGGACGGGGAACGAACGGAGCCGTGGTTCGCCCCCATCGTGGGACAGCCTAAAGCACTCGAATCGATCGCGAAGCTGCATAATCCCGACACTGGTGGCTCCGCAGATCAGAATCCGCGGTGTTTTTTCTCAATGGGGACGGCTGTGCAACGAAATGGGAAGAAACTTCTTCCCACAGGCAGAAAAGCGTTTTGTTAAATAATTTGTCGTTTGGACGTGTTTCGCGTGTACTTTCTAAAGGGGCCGAGAAGCAAGAAACTTTCTCGGTGCTCATGTCCCCTGAACTCGCTCGTATGCGTGTCCCCGATCGAGAAAGTACGAGCTGGTGCGAGTGGATAGACGCGAGTAAACGAACATAGCCCAGGGGGTTGTTAGAAGCATCAGCCGAGTCCAGAACGTCGAGAAAATAACGGAGAAAATATCGAGTCTATCGAAGTAGAGGCGAGGAGGAGGGGGAGGCCGGAAAAGGAGACAAAATACATACAGATACGGTGAGAAAAGGGGGAGCGCTGGGATGGTGGTGCGGGAAAAGTGAAGTAAGAACTGGAAGAATGAGAGAGTCGCGAATGAGAGCGTTGCGAAAGAGAAGCAAATACAGAGGGGATGAAAAATAAGCGGAATAAAATGGAAAGAGAGAAGAAAAGGCAGGAAAAAAGATGGAAAAGAAGCGATATGGGCAACTTAACAATGAAGCTTTCTTTCTTTACGCGCTTGGCGAAGCTCGAATTTTCTTCGTCCGCGTAGTCTCTGGAAAGAACTGTGTCTGGATAGTGAAATAGAATATAGGGGCAAGGTACTGCTACAAGTAGCAACTTTCGTGAAGCAATCGAGCGTAAATCCACGCCCAACAATAATGATGTACTCTACTAGTTTTTGCTCTTTTTTTTATTCTCAATGTGTACACGTTCTTCAGGATTTTTCTCCTTGTACGAAGTATTGTTTCCTTCTTATAGCATCTCAAACCTCTTGCCTGAGTTACCTACATATAAAAAGGTTGAAAGTGCTGAAAGGAAGGGTTTCGCGGGTTCTCTTTTATTGGAGTGTGTACCGTCAGATTGCACGTAGCAATCCCTATTCGTTAACGGTTCGAACAAGCGTCTCGGAAGGTGACAAATTTTTATTTCCTTCCTTTGTATATCTTTCCTCCTTCCGTCTGGGAACATTGGATATCGCCTCGTACGCCGAACGAAAATTAATTCGAATGCACTTTGTTTTTATCGAGCACTGCTTTCGACGTTGGAAATCACGTGTGAGGACTCCATCGAAGGTCACGGGAAACGTTCATGGGCCAAAAGCCTACGCGTGAAAATATTTTGAAGGAAAATAAAAAGTATTGAAAGTTTCACTCTCCGTAAGGGGCGCGAGTCGATTTTTTGGAAACTTTTTTGACAGCTCTCCTCAGTGGCCTCGACTACGATTGATGACGGATTCTGATTCTAAATTTGTTGAAATTTGTTGTCTACGAAAAGTATCAGGAACTCCATCCCGTTATTTCAACGATCCGGAAACGTCATAGAAACTCTTCTCGAAGCATGAAATCGTAGGGCCTTCGATCGTGGGCCCGTTCGACATTGATTCGTACTCCTGAAATAATAGATTCTTCACAAAAAGTCTTATCGAAATCCTAAACTTATCTACAGCACTGTTTTTCGATCGAAGCCCTCAGTCGGACTTTGCGGATGGAACAATTGTGCGAATGAACTCAAAAGCGGGAGACATTGGGAGATTTGCATGGTAAGAAGCTCCAAGCGTTTTCACGCAGGGAGAAAATTCGCGAGTCGAGACAGCGCGATCGAGAAGATAATCCGCGATACGAGAGTAGCGAATGGAAGGACTGGGCTGGTGCAACAAGACGGGAATGAGGGGTGATTTGGCTGAAGGCGAGGAGAGAGTGAAGTAGCAGGGCGAGGGGAAGGGGCAAAAGGCTGGGAAATGGCGGATCACGGAACGACGAGGACGAGGTCGACAGCGACAGCTTTTGCTCCGGATCTCACAGCCCCGAAAGCCCGTTAGGGGTTGGCTATTAGTTTGACGTAATGACGTCATTAACCAGTAAGAAGAGAGATCACGTGATCGTCGTAGAGAGAGGCATACTTTGAGGGGCTTGCCTCCCAAGGAGAGTGACGAAGAGTAAAGAGAGAACGATATTAGTGCCAAGCGCCATCTTCAAGGTTTCATCCTTAACCATAGTGTGCGAAATGCCAACTCCCGTTCCCCATTCTACCCTATCAACGCATACACACTCAAGTTAAGGAGAGCAAATTTCTCCGGAGTGAACACAGACTCTGTCCCTCTCCCTCCGCCACTAGACTCAACCGCTATATTTCTCCTCTTTTCCTCTAGCCTCTTCCCTCTTTTTCTTAAACGAGCCATCTCGTAATCGTATGCACGCCTTTTCGAAAAGATCGTTGCACAAAAACTCCCCATAATCTCACCCTCAAAAGCCTCTCGCTCGAGCCACCTTTTTTATACGACGCTTCCCAGTCATTAAATTTCCCAATCTCATCGTAAACAAGCTCGCTATCATGCACACTCATTTCCCGAATGTTTAAGGATCGATATAAGGCTGTACGCTCCAGCTGCATTTACGATAATGTGCACTCCCCACCAACATTTTAAAATCAAGTTGACTCAAGACATTAGACGAAGCCGAAAACAGGTGCGCAACGCCAGAAGAAAAATTCTCTCCAACGATCGTTATCTGCAATTAATGATTCGTGCTCGCAGTCACTCACCGCAGCCGAACGCTCCTCCCTTTTAATTCGATTTTAAAATAATCAACCAATTTATTTCTCATAAGAAAACCCCCTTGAATCAAACTCGCTCCGAATCCCCTGAATTATTTCCCCAGCCCCGTGACCACGATTTCAATCACATCCATGGCCACTTCTTTACTCCAGAACTATCGATCAAGCTCACCTTGCGCTATCCGATAGCTGCGAAGATCGTGCCAGTCACATATCTATGTAGCATGTACAAAGTCCTCGACGCCTCCGTGGAGTCTGGCCATGTATACATAGAACACACTGGCCAAAGTAACGCGATCGCGTACCTACACATCACAACCGAGAACGTTGATTCCCGAGCACGTCACATCGCGGCGTCTGCCCTTTGGGCGTGCATAACTGGTCCGAATCAGTGAAATATTGCAATTGAAGGGCGTAACACGTCCAGTTACCGACAGTCACACCAATCGCCGTAACTGTCGCCTACGCCGTACAATCTTGACGCTGCGTCGAGTCTGTGTTTGCTATATGAACGTATCAAATGCCTATGGACCAATGTACAATCAACATCTTTAAATCAATGAATTCCATTATTTGGGTATGTTGACTCGCGCTTAAATAAATTAACACGGAGACAGAAAGATAGTGAGAATTACTATGCCACCACAGTGTCAGGGTTCTGTATCGCCCACTTTAGAGATTTTTACCAAAAACGTTGTAATTTTCGTGTCGTTTCCAAATTAAAGTTTCTGAATTGATTGAATATTAGCACGGAGAGAAAAAAATTGAAAAATACTGTGACACCACAGCGGTAGGCTTCTACATCTCCCATTTTGGAGGTTTTTACCAAAAACATCCCAATTTCCAATTAAATTCCGAATAAAAACTTTCAGATTGCGTATTTTGCTCTGAGAAAGCTCAAATTGTGCTATTTTTTTCTACGTAGTTCACCGAGGTAAAATTTATGTTGACTCGATAAAGAACTGTAAAGCAGAATTATTATGTCGTTTTGCCATGGTTAGTTTTCACAATCGAAATTTACAGTTGAACATAGTAAAATTTGAGGAGCTCGAACACAAGGATCGATGATCCGCCAAAGTGTTTAGAAATTTACTATGATACGTAGCAGAATTTTATTCGCGCTCGTAATATTTCTGTATACATGTGTAACGATATATTTGTTTTGGCATCACACATCAATCTTCATCGAGCTCTGGCTTCACAAAAAATGTCTGTGTATGTTTGTAAGAATTAATAAATATTACGATACAGAGCCCTACTTCTAGGGCGCCATAGTAGTTTTTACTGGAATTTTTTTCCCGTGTAGAAACGAAGAAACTTCAACATTTTATTATTCAGGTCAGGAGTATTGCGGAGATTTTATTGTTGATTATTATAAACAAAGGAGAGATCGACAGATGAGACCCTTTGGAATACATTATTAGGGGATACTTGTGAGTATTTTTCCGGGATGATGTTCCTGGTTCTGGTCTTGTTTTGCTTTATTTTCGATGATAACTTCAATTCCCATTCGCAACGAGACTACTAATCCAGTTCCAAGTTTTATTCTCCGGTCAATTCGGTCTCATTTCCGTAGAAATAAGAGAAGAAACGGAGTGAAGAAGAGGAAGAAGAAGAAGAAGAAGAAAGAAAGGCAGAGAAGCAGTGTGTCACGTAACACTTGGGACGTCAATGAAGAATCGGCAGATAAAGCCCGCAGGGACGATCGGGAAATTGCTTCAGGCAGGTGGTAGCAGTGGCAAGGAAGAAAAGCATCGAATAGACGGAAGGCGAGAAACTAGATGAGCTACGAACTCAAGGACGACGACACGAGAGAAGAGTTCACGTGTGTGGATCCTAACGCTGAAAGTTCGCAAACCCGGAACACATTGAACGAGGTCTCGAAACTCTACGGGAAAGAAAATAAGGCATGGCGAGCAGGAATGGGATTTATTTGCCGGATCGGCGAACGACGTCATACGGACGTACGTGAACTCCATTGGAATCCCTTAACGTCCTACAAGCCTCATTTCCAACGGGCATCTCACTGCCCTAATGAAAAAATTCGGGGAGCTCGTATTCATCGATTGCAGCTTGACCCCTTAATTCGGACACTCTGACGTTAGCCGGGTGTGAGCGAGTATTCAATCGCAAACGAAATTAAACGGTTTCGGGGACATTGAACTACTTACCTTCGCAAATAAAACATTAATTTCGACAAACGTTTATTTCTTCACTTTCAAATTTTTTCCAACAATCGAAGAGCCTTCGTTCGAACGCGAATTAGTCGGAAGTGCTGTGTATTCTCACGACGTGATACGGTCTCGTCAAGCAAAATTTGCATACTCCCTCGAACCGAATCGTCTCAAGATCGAGAAGCATCCCACGAAGAGGGTTTGCATTCGATTTTCTCGCTGGTGAGGTCCCCCAATGTACATGGAGAACCCTGGGCTCCCACTCGATCCTTCGGTTCGTTGATCCTCTCGGTCGCGTTGCATCCTCCGGAGTGTGTATCGAGGCTCTTCACCCTCGGTATCTCCTCGAGGAAGGCCTAAGGGCGATATACGCGAGCAACCTTGGGCACTTGCAACATCGAGCGTCGTCTTCTTCGACGCTACAGGTGGCCAGTTTAGAGCTCGTGATTTACGGTCGACCTCACCTCTGCCCTTTCCTCGCGTCCTCGTTCCTCTCTTTCGTTCGACTCTCTCTCTCTCTTTCCCAGCCTAATGTCATCCAGTCCAAAGTTCTCCTGCAGCTTGTGTATAAACAGGAGCGAAGCTTCGACCCCCGCTTAGCCCTTGGAGCCCTTAGCAAATCTAAATTGATACTGTGACTCGACATTAGCATGAAATATTACGAAGTTAGACAGTACAGAGACTATCGACTAGTTCGCCTGGATTTACTGCGATTGAAAATCCCATGAGAACTTCCATTTGGACGAAAGCTCTGCTCAGCAGATTCCTCCAATATTTTCAAGACCTTCGGGACATTTGGAATAACTGACGAATGCCAAAAAAGCTGAAAGTTCCGACAGAGGCCACGAGTTGTTCGCTATTTTATCCTTATTCTCAAGCGAATCAGTCCAAAGACTCTACGGAGAGAAATGATTTTTGTGACTCGCTTTTATTTTGACTCGGAATACGCGTCCTGGGAACACAATTTAGACGATAAAGCAGAGACCCGCGAGTACGAGGCGAGGAGAAAAATAAGCAGCGGGAGGGGAAGAAGAGCAGCAAAACACGGAGTTAACTGGAACGATAGCAGGTAAGACTACAAGATAGGCAAACAGAAGGGTGCAACGAGGGGAAGGAAAAGTCGTTGAACATGTTTGCTCGCGATAGAGCCATATGAAGGATCGAAGAGAGCCGAGACGTGGACATTCCATGAGACGTTTTCGTCGTGCAGTTGACTTTGCTGTACAAAAACGGGCAAAAAAGCTCGAGGGATGAAAAAATAAAGAGAAAAAGAAGCGACGAGGGAGGCGAGGAAAAAGCGCACCGGGGACAATCGTGGGAGGGAACATACGTCTTGAACGTTCCTTAGTAAGCAGCGATGCGCTATACTTCGTCCTTTATTCTCACGAGTCAAGAACGTACTCTGATGCGCGCGCGAAGCAGCGTGACGACGAAGACGATCCGTTGCTATCCATAAAGGATTTTCCACTGGCTTATCTGGCAAATCCGTATCAACTTTTTTCATCCTCCCCGCCTCCGCATTCAACGACTCCGCCGCCTCGAACGTGTATTTTCGAACGTCAACCCTCTGCTTTTTCTTCGAGCTCATCGTTTTCTCCTTTTTTCAAGCTTTTCCAGACTTTATGCATTTGCCCTCTAATTCCAGTCAATCTCCTATAAAACACAAGCAAATTCAGACCGAAGTATCGAATAGCTGAACCACTTATTACTCTACAACTGCGAGACGTAACAGCAAATCTCGTACGATTTATAACTAAGTTCGTATTCCGCTGAACTTTTCATAACAATTCTCCAAAGGGACAAAAAAAATCCATTCGCTCTCAATAAACGAATGAACCAACTGTTTTTTCACTATAAACGATAAAACATGACTGGCCTTTTGAAAATAAAAAAGTTATAAATGCGGCTCGATGAATTGGAAGGAATATTTGAAGCGTCCATGATTTATGAGCAAGAAAAACGAGCCTGTTTCAAAAAGCATTGTTCCCGGATTGTTTTGAACATTTCACTGTGAGATTATTCGTGTGCCCATGTGTATAGGAATACGAAAGCTCGTTGTATCCGATCTCGTATACATCTCGCACTCCCGGGCAGCTCATTGTTTAAATACCCCGCCACAACTGGCTGCCATTTTCGTCATTGTTTTCGAGAGTTTAGAACGTACTTGAATAATGCAAGCTCGAGCGAACAATGTACGTTGTAGCCGGCCGCGTACACGGAGGATAATGTGAAGAAGGGAGAGAGAGACGGAGAAGCGGAGGAAGGATACCGGGGGGTGAAGAAAATGGTCCATTCGCTCAGATCTAATGGACCATTGAAACCACATACGCAAATACGATCATTCGCTATATTGTTAACGGGAGTAAACATTGTCGAGCTTCAACTTTCCAACATGCGTTTGTGCGTGTGCTTACATTCACAATGAATTTAGAAATATATTGATCAATCACGGTTTATTCATGAGAAAAGAAATTCATTTTTAAATGGACCGAAAATCAGTTGCGTTTTAGCACGAGAACGATAGTAAAATATGGGCAATAAATAAATGGAAGAGTAAAAAAATCGAAATTTTCAGCTGCGCCATTTCCGAAATGCGTGAATTCGTATCCGTTTGTTTTACTCCAGAACGTCCTCGATCGAAAACTCGAGTGATATAAAATTCGTTGTAATTAAGGTATTCCGAAGAGAGGGAGCCCCAAAAATATTGGAAATTTTTCGAGTCGTTTCAGTGTCTCATCGCCGAAATGATTGAACGATCCAAGCTATTTATTTGATTGAGTAGTGCAAAAATTGAATTTCATGAAGAAAATATCTCGGTGAAATAACTGAAGAAACGTCGATGTTATGCTTTCGGCCAAAATCCGTAAAATCGACAAAAGGTACAATGGGTTCTCTGAGATATATCGAGCTCAAAAGTGTTCGAAATGATGACGCGAGAGTTCCCAAGGAATCACGGAAAACGAGGGAGCCAGTAGTGGAAGTAAACGTGATAGACGTAACGCCGCTTCGAATAACCTGCGATAAGCTCAACGCTGTGGCGTCTGGAATTATTTCTTCTTGGTCTAGGAGTACGATCGAGTCGCGAAGCCAACGACTAATGTCGAAGCTGGCATTAATCCAAATCGAAGGAGTGAGCTATATTCCATCAATTCGGTCCCTCTTTCTTTCTCTCTTTTTCGACGTTGGGTATTTCACGTCCAATTCTAGTGACGTGTATATACATTTATTATGCATATACAGTCGAGCATGCTAAGCTAGAACTGTCTCGTTCAACATTAATGCCAGTTTAGTGTGAATCCACATAAATTTATCCTCACGCTCATCTAAAATTCAATAAGGAAGACTCTGAATTTATCATTTCCAATGGATGAAAAAATTCTATTACCGACTAAATCGTACCGTCGTTTCATTCAACCTCCTTAAGGCCGGGGTAACGTCAATTCGGTCAAGAAAATTCGAAGGTTTTGTTTTAAACTTTACAGACGATACAAGTCTATTTTATTGATTGTGGCATCACAATACAATATATGAACAAGATTTCCTGAATTTTTAAAACTCGAATATCAATATTTGATTCGATGGTTAAGCAGAGGTACTTCGGATAAAAGTTGTCCACCGATGAACAGTGTAAATCGAAATCTACTGGACCGTTCCTTTCAAAATTTGACATGCTACTTCCTTACACAATTTACCAGGCATCTGCGAGAGCTTTTTTCAAATTTTTCATAATTATTAATTTTACAATAACCAATAGGCTCATTTTTTAAGCGAAATTTCACTTCCAAGCGTGACAAAAGATCGAAAAAAAAGTTCTCTCTCAGATACCTGGTCACTTTTCCTTCGTTTTTTAACTCATCCCTTTTCCCGTCGATCACTCCCTCCATTCTTTTGCCTCTTATTACGAGCCTGTAGAACTTTATGATATTTCTGTTCAGCAGCGTGATTTTCAAAAAATCTTTTTTTTGCTACCGTCCCCTCAGAGCGAGCGATCGAACGACCGCACACTGTTGTACACGGAATATAATTTCGCATGCGACGTCCACGTTTTTCCTGCATAATCGAAGAGACGTGCAGACCTCCGGTGAACGCGGGGAAGCTTTGGGTGAAAAAATGTATTTTTTGTTTGTACCGGAGTTGCTCGAATCGCTTAATTTTCCCATCACCATACAAAACATGAATGAAAAAAGCTGTTGATTCATTCAGCTCCGTGGCTTTTGGGAATTTTCTCATTGGGATTTGACTATGAAAAAATGAGGTTTTCGTTGATCCGAAAGTACGAGATACATGGAAAGAATGAACTCGAAAACTTTTTCTCGTTACTGCACTAGAAACGAGATTAGGGAAATGCTTTCCTGTACGGATCCTTTTATACGATGAATCATAAGGTTTAAATCTGTGAGGGATTCGTTATAACGTGTGACACAGTTATCAGCTTATAATAAGTAGTAAAGCACGCAGTGAGACAAACACCAAAAGCGTTTTTTCTTTGACACGTTTGTACACACGTAGCCTGGGGCTGGGTACGCAAAGGCAGTTACTTCAACAGTAAGGATAACAATATTGCGGTACAATGGAAGGAAGAAAGATTGAAAGGGAGGGAAAAAATGAAGAAGAAAGAGAGCGGAAAAAGATTAAAATCGGCTGGCAAGGCAAAGAGGGTGTAAAGTAAAAGCGAAAAATAAAAATTCTGTTGAAACACTCTCGTTGACTCAACGTATGTGTACGCGAAGTAGACGTCTCGTCGGGCATCCATTTCAAAACGTTCGTATTTTCTCCTGGTGCGTTCGTGTTGGTGGGTAAATGTGTATCGTCGTCGTCGTCGTCGTCCCGTTGTAAATTGGCGCGCATCAGGTAGTCATGAAAGGGCGCGTCTTCTCCCGGTACGAATGCCGAGAAAACATCCGCATTCGCTTCTCTTTCTTTCCCCATGAAATCTCCGTGCATTTGCTTCACCTTTACAAATTACCGCGACAAAATGTTTTATCGCAAATCTTCAACTCGACGATCCACACCGGAACGATACAATCTTTGCGAGCAGGCGTGAAGAAAAACACCGGGAAAGTAAAAATTCAGGACATGCATGTCACATTTGCTTGACAAATCGCTCTCCAGCTTTATTTATTCGTCGTACTTTTTCATAAGATTCTTTTACCGGAGTTTTTATGCTTCTTGAAACGAGGGGAATCCGTTGCTGTGGGAGTGCAAGCATCGTGGAGTCAATTGGCTCGTTAATTTTTCTGTTGCACTACCAAGTTCATTAGGAGCAAAAACTTTGATTATTTTCGAAAGCCAGCTTGTCCTCATTGCTTCCACGGATATTCCTCAGGGCTGAGATATTCGTGAAAAAGTTAAGCGCCGTCGAGAAAGTGGTTGGAAAGACAGGAGCTTCTTTTTGTTGGTGCGGAAGGCAAGAGATAAGCACACAGTCGATAAATAGGGTTATCGAGGGTACTTAAAACAAATTAACGTCGTTAATTTCATCGGCCAAACGAGCAAGAAACTGATCCGCAGCGACGGCATGTGTACGTATATATATTGGACGGAGGGCGCAAGGTGAACGGAAAAGAGACTAAAAAGGGGAAAAAACGATGGAGAAATAAAAAGAGTTGAATTTATATTCGCGCTGATAGCGACTCGTAGCTGAGAAACTGCTTGACTGGCAAGATAGCGAGAGTTCTGGCTCAAGCCAATTACATTCACTTGCTCCTTCTTCTTCATCTCTTTCTTATTTCTCTTCCTATCCCTTTTTTGTCTTTTTCCTTCTTATTCCTGCTTCTTCGCAGATTCCAAGTGTCCTTTTCTCTCCAAAACCAAAAGCTTTGCACAACTCTTTCCTACTTTTTCGTCCATGCTCCTTTGCTCATTCTCTTTCTCAGTCGTTTTCTCTCCTCTCACACCCTCCTCGCCTCTTCATCATGTGCAATCCCCCGCGATTTCTGTCTCCATTATTTTTCGTAAACCTTTCCCCACAGTCGGTTCCTTTATGGTTAAAATCCATTTTTGTTCTTATTTATATAGTTTAAATGAAAACATTATATTTTCATTATAAAATTAATACATTTATTTATAAATTTATTTAAAGATTTAAAATCATTTCAATATCTTTAATATTAAATGTTAAATTTAAGTTATTTTTTAAAATAAATAATTTTATATTATAAATAATAAATTAAAATAATCAAAATTAAATAAAAAATAAATATTTTTAAAAAATAAAAATTTATGTTACGTAAAATTCATTTCATTTCAAATCAATAATATAACATTTTTTTTAAATAAATAATTTTATATTATAAATAATAAATTTATATAATAATAATAATAAATAAAAATAAGTTTATACTCGTAATTTATTTATCCCTTTTTCTAACTGCTATCAACCGAGGAGGTTTGTCACTGGGTATCCAATAGCATAGATCTAAATGAGATACGAGGTAAACATTCTTCGACGAAAAACCCTAGATTATTTTCAATCTGGTCTCTATTGCTATTTTATTTACCTCCTTCTACATTGCAACCGAGCATTTCATCAGTCAATTTTTTATCAAGCCCACACACATGGCCGTGTCGCCTTGCTCTTCCACGTCTCTGCGGTATCATAGTCGTATCTTTGAAAACCAAAGACAAAAAAGCCTCGCAGAAAGTAATTAGAAAAAAAATATCTTGCTGACCGCAAACGCTGACGAGACGGAGGGTTAAAAGTGCGGCTGCAGAGAAGAGCAAGGGGTTGAGCCATGTTTTTCTTTGTAGGCGATAAACATCATGGAAATTAATTAAAAGCGAAACCGGCCGAGCGCATCCAATATCGAGAAGCCATCCCCGTGAAAACCACTCGAGTCTCGTTTCCCGTTGTGCATCCCTTCGAACGACCCCCTCCTGCCTCCTCCTCCCCCGCTCCTGCCTCTTGCGCTTTCGCTTCTCATCGGGCAAAAGCTACGACGTTACCGCTTCGTAAAGCATCAGGATAATAAATTTTTCGAACTCGTTACCTCCCTCAACCGATTCTTCCTCTTCTCTACCAACCTCGATGAAATACTCAAAAATAATTAACGATTGTTCGATCAAGACGGCGTACTGTTATCCAATATTTTATCAGGACTCGCTTGCCCTCTTTCTCGCTCTTTTTCTTTCGTCATCTCCGCAGCGTTTCATCAAGTTTTACAAAACTCTCGGCGTGTTCTCGTGTTTTTAATTTTCCTGTGCGCGCGAAGACAGTGCGTTGAGTTCTACCGAAGGAATTGAATTCGAAATGTTATCGTGGAAAAATGAATAGAAAGAGCTCGTGCAATTTGATAAAATTTTAATGAAAAATCAGTATCGACCTGCTGGCACGATCCGTTGAAATTCTGTTGGTTCTCGAAGCTCATTATTCAACGGGAATAATCTTTTCACAGCTGATCAGGATTTACGGAATTATTTGTTTCATCGAATTCCGACCTAGAGACCCTGGAAAACGAAGGCTTCCGGAGGCTTCCGCGCAGAACAGGCAATGAAAACAAAATCTGGGATGAATGAAAGAAAGTTGATGCGGTGCGAGAAGTTCTGGAATATGATGAGGCCGAGACGAAATGGAAAAAAAGAAAGAGGCAAAGGGACAGAGGATCGCGTCGATTCGGGAGCGACTCTTTAAAGTCAAAGTTCGAGGGTCGTTTGGATTTACCTCGGTAAAAAGGGTAGGATGAGTCGCGAGTTTTCTCAATGTTCTATATCCGTTCTTCAACCTTTCCTGAATACTGATAGCTCTATTTTGTTTGTTACACACCTTATCAGCATAAAATAACATTGTCTTTTCGCTCCTCTCTTTGTGCTCCAATCTCTCGCCCTTTTCTCTCCTCCTGCGCTTCGTTATCCTCGTGAAAGCTGCAGTCGCGTGTTCTGCTGGCAGATAAAAAATCAGCTGGCAACTTAATTTATTGATGAATTTCTTCATTTCCTGAATTTACCTAACTAGCTTGAAAAATAATGGGAAAAAGAGATCCAGAACTGCATCCATGGATGGAGAGCAAGAGAATAAAAAAATGAAAAAAATAAAAAAAAAATTTATTTCGAACACAAAAGGAGCAGTTGGGCTCGAGAAAATCGACGAGGGATGATTCGAAAATCAAACGGTTTTCTAACGAAATTAACCCCAACTCCAAGCTCCCGAGCCTTTGACTCGTTTCGAGATCTTGGCAACTTCGTTACACCCCGGAGCATCAAACGAGGGAAGCGAAAAAAAGGAAAAAACTTTGCTCGAGAACAAGAAGAAGGGTGGCGAAAGGGGAGGGAAAGGATGAGATTAGAATGTGCTTTTGCCGCGACGTAGCGTGCGGTAACACGAGAAAATGTACGAACTCCTACCCCGGGCCGAGCCGTGTTCAAATGTGGCATAACTCGCTGCCTTCGTACCAGCCAATCCATGTAAAATAGAGCAAAAGTTCAGCCTCCGTAGCCAGCTAAAGGTGCATTAGAATTTTAAATCAACATCGTCCTTGCTTTGCCACCGTTTATGGTTTATTCTGTTTCAACTGAACTCCGCCGGAGCGCACTCTACCTCGGTTATAGATAAGAAGCGAAAGATAAAAACGAGACGGGCTTAAAAAAAATGGCGAAGCGAGAAAGGGAGAGAAAAATGAAGGAGGAAAAATGGAAGTATACCTTAAAAGGAAAAGAAAAATGAAAAATGTGAAAAAGCTATAGATTGAAAAAGAGAAAATAGAATTAGCCTCTTGCTCAATTTTTTTTATTCCCTTCCCCTGGGCGTTCTTATAAATGGAAGAGAGCTTTGTGTTAAACGACGTCTCCAAAAATCAAAATGAACCCTCCAAACTTTTCACCATAACCCGGGTTTTTCTGATGCTCTAAAAATATTCCTTGAAATATCATATTGCTTCATTATTACACGTAAAAATGAGATTATTTTCGTTCGTTGGTAATCCAGAGAATTCGTCCTCATTTACGTGTTGGAGTTGGCAAAACTGCTTTGCCACTTTCAGTCAAGGTGAGAACAGTTCTAAAGACTCTCAAAGGCGATTATCCTGGTCCACTCATACACGTTATTTTTCGAATCTTGTTACAGCAATGGCTCGAATCGAGAGGGAGAGAAAAAATGAAACGAAAAGTGTGTAGAAATGTTGTCGTTAGCGAGCTCATCCGTTTCCACAATTTTCGACCTTATCCTTGTCCTCTGTATAGTCTTTGGATGCCTTCGTGCTTACAAATACACGTTGATAATATTGCCCCGAGTCCATCTCCGTCCTCCTCCCTCTCATATTTTCTCGTATACACACAATTCGGCACTTGAGCTCGGTAGAAAATCCGAAATAAATATCTCGATTCCTCTCTGACCCAAATCGAAAATCAAAGTGTCGTTTTTCCGTACTTCAATCCTTCGAAAGAAACGTGTCCGATTGTCTCGTGAACGAGGGTTCGAACGACGTTACGAGAGAAAGAGAGGAGGGGGGCCTCAAAGGGCCGTCGTGCGAAACGATTTTCGGGTGAAAAGCTCGCGAGGAAGAAATCATGCAAAAATGAATAAGCGCTCAAGCGTGGCTCGAAAAATGTATTTTATGTACGCTCATATTGTTATACATGTGTATTGTTCATTCTTCCATTTTCGTTTTTTCATCCCAGTGGCCTGTAATTTTTTGTTATTTTTACTTTTTCACGGATTATTTTTCTCTCTCTCTCTCTCTCTCGATGCGTAGGCAAGGTTATACCCGGAGTTCTGGCTCACCAGTCGAAACAGTGCGTGTGTAGATAAAAGGGAGTATAGGACAGGCGAAAAAAGGAGATATGGGAGACAGGGGATCCTCGGGAAAACGTTTACATTGGTATTCAATGGCAGCGATTGAGCTGTGGACTTTTTGGGGCTACAGTCTGACCCCTCGCGCCGCCCCCGGAATCCTCAGCCCTTTCCTTTTTCCCGGAGTTCATCCTCTGCGCGTATATACATATATTTCCGATCGGTACAGATATATGCACGGGTAATATGTACAAGCGTGAATGTTGGGGGCGGAGGAGAACTCATCAAAACTAAATCCAGGATTCTGGCTGGCAGAAAGCACCACCGCGTCCAAGTTCGCAGTCACCCTGGGACTTGAATGTACCAGAATATTTCGATTCTAGATTCCACGAGAATATCCCTTGAAAAAATACGAATATATTTTATATCACTTGGCCGCATAGCCCGACGCGCGGGGGTAGTCATCGCTTTGTCGATCGAGGAGGGCGCGCCTGCTGGGTGATGAAAAAAAGGAGGACAAACGGATTCTCTAGAGGCGCATAAAATCGATTTTTATCACGAAAAAAATCCCTCTCTCAATTCCCACTTTGCAGCTGAACACCCTTCCAGAGCCTCTAAAGACTACGGTAAATGGAAATTCCATATCGTACCTCGATTTCGACTTTTTAACCCCATCGCCCGATGAAGTGACGGCTCGACTTTTGACCTCGTTCACGAGCACCGACGCGCACAGTTTTCATCAATTTTTCTTTGTACTATCTTCAACTTTTCCAAGTCACAGCAGCGTTTTTGTCTCGACTGCGATTATTATTTCGAGCGAAAATTAATTCTTGTGTTGCGAATGATAAAAACTCAGGTTGAACGGCGAGCTCTCCGGACTCGAATTTTTCGCTCATTTTTCTACTCCCCAGTTCCGGAATTATCTCGTCGCTTTGATTCCAGGAATCAATATTTCCTCAGGCTCGGAAAAAAGAAATTAGTGGACGCGTGTACACCCGTTTCTCGGAAGTGTGAACTTGCTTACGACAAGGATCGTCCTCATTCCACCAGCGACATCGCGAAATTGCGTTTTACCCCGTTATACGATCATAGGATTCGAGAATTTTGCTCGAGGAATTCCAATTAGTGGTGGACGTTAGCCAGCCGAGTCCTCTTCGATTCAGTCGAAGCTTTCAGAATAGTGAGAGATGAGAACCGACAGGATACACACCGCGGCGATGCTCCCCGCACATTTTCGTTGTGCGAGGGGGTTCCTCTCGCGGATGAGGGGCAGAGAAAAACAGGAGAGTAGGCAGAAAGAGAACGGGAGAAGAGAGAAAGAGAGGGAGGATGAAATCGAGAGAATGCGAACTGCAACAGTCGCATTTTCACCATCGATTTTCACCAACTACCATCCGCGCGTTTCGATGACCGGAAGCTCCATCATCCTCTTGCCATGCTTGCCCCCGCTGTCCACTGTTTTCGACTTCTGTAGCTGTGATTTGCGTATCCACGATACAGATATATCGTGCCGTGAATTATTGTTCCACACAAAGAAATGTGCAGAATCAATTCGGGGATTTGAGCTTAAGGCTCGGTGAGGCACTGTGACGCTGAAGTTTTCAACGTTCGAGTCCAACGAAATGATGTCAAAAGACTCTCCAATAATTCCGGTAGCTCTCCAATTACTGCCTAATTTACAATTCGTAGTTTTTCAGTTTACACCAAAGATTCGTGAAATAAAAAATAGCAGTTACAAACGTTATTTTCGTCAATTTCGTTGGACTCCAACGTTGCAAACTTCAGGATTGTAAGCCTCTTTGTGGGGACGGAACATGAAGAGAAGACGTATTCGAAAGGTGATATTTTCACGTTGTAACAAGCGGTGATAAAAAAAAAACAACCCTTTCTTTAAAATTAATTGGGAGTGAAGAAAAAGGAAATATGAAGAGAAGTGACAGTTTTGTTCGTGAACCTCGAAGAACGAAGTCGTTTTAAAAAAATATATTTTCATTCGTTTAAAATTGAATTTGAAAATAAAGAATTTCGAATTTATTATATCCGATCCTACATGTTGACGAGCAGAAATAAATTTCCATCAATTTTGCCGCAAACCATGCAGCTTTGAAAGCAAATTGAAACCTCTGATTCGACGAAGTATCGAAATGCGAAGCATATTCAATGTTTTCTTCGCGATAAGCAGCGAAAGTCAGCCGGAATAATTGAGTAGAAAATGTAAAAGGTATTTAAAACGATAAAAGCGAAAGTGGAGCATAATCGAAAAGCGAATTATTATGATGCCGCCAATTTCGATAATTGCAGGCTTCGTAACACTCGAATATGAAATTCCACGTACATTCGGAATTCTCATCGAGATATTTGAATCCATCGATTATTAGCCGATGGGACAAGTGAGTCGGGTGTTACGAGATATGTCACGACTCGTCTGGGCACCGCTGATGCTCACTTTTTGCGTCTCCCTCTCTCTTTCACGCGCAATCCATATCCTGGCACAATGAAGCTCTTGGAGTGACAGAAACGCACTGATACACAACGTGAGATAGAGAAATCCACTTTTACCCTCGTGGTCGTGCTCGCGTGAAACGGAATTCATGAGATATTCATGTATGAAACTCTGCTGGGTGAGCCGGAGAACGCATCCGTCTACCCGTTCTCTGTATCTTGTTCTACGTGCGAGTACCGGGTGTCCAAAAAGTCAGCAAATTCTATGAGGCACCGCATCGAGGAGATTCTCAAGCGCGCAAGATCTTTGGATGTTTTTCAACGGGAAAAAAATCTTGCGAGTTATTGAAGACCGAAGGGAAGCTAATCAGGAACATGGCAATGCCAAGCCCACGAACCACCACCTTTTTCATACTTTTCGTCTAAAAATATTATCTCTAATTTAATGTCTTATCGCGAACAAGCTTCGGTTTAAGCACACTCCGTATGTGTGCGAATGCATACAAAGTCGATGCTATGCGACGCCTGTCGTTTCACAGCGACGAGGAGGGGGGGTTGCAATAGAACGACGGCTCTCGAGATCCGTGACACGAATAAAAATAAATGTCTGCCCGATGCACCATTGTATACGCTTGCTTCAAATCTCCCACCCCCGGCTCTCCCCGGCCAGCTATCTCGTGAAAGCCACTGCTCGATGTTCAGGATAATTATCAGGTGCCAATATCGATGAACGATTCACGTCCACTGAGTATGCTAAAAATTTCCTGGAGCGTGTACCGCTTTCCTCCCACGCTCCCTGTAATTACAAACCTTTATCAATCATACTGTAAAAATGCTCCGTCATTATTTCAATGTTTAAACGAACGACATCGTTAACCGGGACAATTGTTCTCAAATCGCGTGCAGTATCAATATTAAGGGGGGTCCTGCTTTGGAAAGTCAAAAAATCGATTGTTTTCGAAAATGTTTTTAGGATAGACGGAAATAACTCAGCATATCGAACTTTTCGGTATGGTTTCAAGGACATTTCAAGAGTACAGAAACATTGTTTTAATTTGAGAATTACTAATTTGTACATGGTTCATGTGCGGAGTCTGATCGTCGGAGTTTCTCAGCTGCGTACAATGCGGAGGTCGTAATTATCGTCTGCAACAAAAATTCCAAGTTTTTTTTCCATTGTCATGCATTTCCCTTTGACATGAACCTATGAAAACCCGAAAAAATTACGAAATTATATATTTACAGCGCGTTGAAGCTGCTGTCTTACAGTTGCCATCGATGACCGCGTTGTTTGATTCCCGGTTGCGGCACGAGCTCTAACATCCGGAGGGTGGCTCAATCCACGACTGGACTTTCTCCGTTACTTCGTTGAACAACAAAAGCAGGTGAGAGAGCAAGGCAGAGGTGAGGAAGGAAGCTGAAAAATGAGAATACCACGGGGCTTGTTCTCGGGACTTCGTTACGTATTCATAAATGGAACGCACTCGGAACAGCCACCGGGTACATACTCGACACACGGAATCCCTAATGTCAACGGTAGTTTCGGGCTTTTGAGTCACCGGCGTAGATAGTTGTTGTGGGTTGGTTGAGCTTTTTTACGTCCTTCGGTTTGTCTATTCCCTCATCCACGTATGGATAGAAAACCCGAGTGAAAAGAGCTCCCCGGATGACATACAGAGAGAAAAATAAATTGCGGAGATGAACGCACAGATGAATTATTTCGCTCTGTTCCAGCCCTCGTGCCTTTACTTTCAGCAGTCACTGTGAAACGTCCTGGCGAAAGAGGCTTCGAACCTCTCTCGCACTTGCACGATGAGCGCCACAATGATCCGTTTCGTTGAGTCGGAAGCTCTCAAAAAGTCTGTACCGTGGGAGCAAGCAGCGGAGTAAGTAGAACAGAAAAATTTATTCATTCCTTGAAAATAAGAAATTCAGAAAAAACACTCGATTCCAGAGTGTGGAGTCGAAGAAACACGCTCCGTAAATCTAACTTATTGGCTCCTCGTGCTGGAACTGCAGTCCAAAGGATTTCATCCCTTACAGAGTTCAAGCGGAGGCTACAAGAGCTCCTAAATTTCACATCAGTAGGACGATGTCAGTCGGGACAAACGGACATGACGTATTATGTGCATCCAGTTTTCGTAGTACGAGAACAAAACATGGAGACATGAGAGCAACAACGGTGAATGCCAGTTGGTAGGAACGTCCATTGAGTGCGTTGGCGGACGTTTGTGAAACATCGGCTAACTCAGCCCTCCCCCTCCCTTCACAGTCATGTGGCTTATACGACCACGTGGCTTGTACATATGTAAGGACACGTGTAAACCAGGCAACCGCGAGAGGCATCGGGCCTCTCCCTCGCTCTTTCTCTTTCTTCATTTCTCGCCTGCTTCCACCCTCTCGCTCTCTCTCGTTCAACACCACCGGGTTACAAACGGCGCTGGAAGCCAGCAGCAGGGACGGCGTCAGCGACCAGTGGCGAGTGACGTATAGCCGAGAAGTTAATCAAATCGTTTTCAGCGATTTATCAGGCCAGAAAGCCCCGTTGCGTGCTATACATAGACCTTTTGTACATATACGTTAAGGTAGTACCATGAAAACCGCTGTGGGCTCCGGAAAACGTGAAAAAGGGGAAATCTCACGAATTCAATGTTCAAAGCGTTTCGAAGGAATTATCATTTTAATGGGACGTTTCATGATTCTATAAACGCTTACGCGATTTGCACGCTTTAAGCAAAAGAGGGTGCAGTTCGCGACCGGTTATGAGAGTCCGCGAGGAGTAAAAATCACAGTCCTCCTTACAAATTATCCAGCACATAATTGAATACTTAAAAATGACAAAAATATGAATAATTTTATGGATATTTATTCCGCAGAGTGAAAAAAGCTTGCGGGCTTTGAAAATGGGAAGCTCTTGAATGGGAGGTTCGTGTTGAAAAACCGAACGTTTTTTTCCTCGTCTGAAATTATCCGAGATACATCAACGAATATTATTCTTCGATATTCGTGCCCTCTCTTGTCCCCCCGGAGACTTTTTTCTGGTTTCGCTCGTTTCTCTGGATGAAATATGCGAAGAAAAGAAAGAGAGAAACTGGAAGAAGGTTGAACAGAGAAAGGATGAGGAATGCGAGGACATCGGTAGCGTTACATCGGCAAAGCCCTGCCTAATTCTCTCTTTCTCTCTTGCTCTATTTCGCAAGCTCGCTTCCCTGTCGCAGTGGAAAGTGGTCGGGATTAAGCCGCAAGTGGGCTTTATATCGTCGCTAATTCAGTTAATATCGCGTCGTTATCATACCCAGAGGACGAGGTGGCGGGTCCCACACTTTTAGCCTCTACCCAACCTCTCTTTTCCCTGGGACGGTTAGCCACCACCTCTCCAACAGGACTTTCGCGTTCCCGTGTTCTTGTGTGTACCCAGTGCTCGACTTCATTCGCATTAAACGATGCTAACGTGTAAAATTCACGGCTTGTGTATGTGCATCTGGGGCACGACAACGAGACGTACACACGTTGTAGCTTTCCTCGCTTTTGCTCTCGTGCCACTGTGCTCTTTAACTCTCGGACTGAATCCTCCCCTCGCTCTTGCGATTCCCCGCTCTCCTGGACTAATATATATTCTTGCACGTGTCCCATGTGGCAATTTCGTATCTCCTCGTTCGTACGTAACAGCCCCATAACTGTATTTACGTACACATCCTAATGTGATTGCACGTTAATAGATGCACCAGTTCTCTCGTTCAGAAATATGCCATATTTACGTGGGTTACTTGTTTCGTATGAGGGAAAAAAGCTTTTCAATTACGACGAAAGCTGGACGAGACGCTTTCGCATTATCTTGCGGCAAACCGAAGCATCTCCAATAATAATTCTTCTGACAGTTCAATTTTTTAAATGATTATAACGAAGCCTTGTTTAACTCCAGGAGCAGACAGCCGTTAGGGTGCGCGAATTATGTCGAGAGAAGTGAAATACTCCACGAAAGCTCCAGCTTCCCCAGCATATTATTCCCTCAATTGTGGCTCCCAGGCTGCTCAGTAAGCTGCCATTTACACTTGTAAATTGCGAGGATGGAAAATCCTATTGGATGTTTCCATTGGAAGCCACTCGTATGATGGCTTATCAATTCAACATGCCAACGATAAGGCGAAGAAAAAGCATTGGTCGTTCGACATAAAGGGGAAAAAATGCCTTCACCCTCGTACCGAGCACGCTATAAAAATGCGAATATTCCGGAAGGCATGAACTCGAAATGAATCTCTGCACGTTTTTTAACCATGGCTTATCACGGTCGCGACGTACGGAGAGTTTAAAAGAAGAGGAAAAATGGGCGAAAAGAGGGAGGCAAGGGGAAAATACTTCATGAGAAATATAAAGATGGGTATATCCGTGCAGCCTCCTGGTCGAGGTTTCATCGGAGAGTTCGTAACCAACTCACGTTTTTCCGCTGCAACCTCTCGCTTTTCGTTTATGGATTCTACTCGTGTCTCTCTTTCTCGCTCTCTCTCTCTCTCTCTTGCCTTTTGCTTGCCTCTCTTCTCGCCTTTTTTATGCTCTTTTCTTCTCGGCTTATTCATTTATATGTCCTAACCTCTGCTTCTATGGCTATCTCATGTCTGCCGCTTCTTCTCTAATATTTTATTTCTTCCCATTCCTTCTCCAGCTTTCTTACCTTCCTACCCAATTTAATAGCTACGTTGGTTAATGAAACACTCCGAGTAATCGAATTTATATGCTTGCACCTCGAATTGTCGAATTTTATAAATGAAGCATACATATTCGCATTCTTCCTCGGATTCACCAATTGAAATGGGCTTTTCTCTGTGCACTGGCCACCTTGTGATAAAATTGTTTCACGTTGATGCGACTAGTCAAACGAAATTCGGATCCTTGTGAGACGAGTGTACGAGAGAAGTTTTACGAGCCGCTGAACATACTCGTGTTGTCAGAACCACCGACTTGGGTAGCCCAGCTACGAGTTGGCTCGAGAACAGTTGATCATCCAAAAACTGATAGGGAAGCGTGCCCTTCAAATAATTATGAAAAAAATACGCGGGACGAGTAAGAGGATGAACATTTTTTCGAGAACCACGTTTTGCTGGGTGACACGTCAATATAACGTCAAAATAACTCGAGGCAAAATAACATACACAAATAACACACAACATAAATAACACACAACAAACATGACACACGACATAAATAACAGAAAAGGAAAATAACAACACGTAATAAGTGTATGGGGGAGACCGGGGCAAAATGTCCGATAAAGTGTTCCGAATCCATCCAACGATTCCGCACACACATCAAAAGATCTTTCGAACACGCACGGCGGCGATCGAGTTTGTGTATCGATTTCATTTTTATCGATAATTGAACACATAAATCGACCTATAATATTGACTATGCGATGATATCAATAATGGTGATAAAATTGATGTTATTTCGACATTTTATTTTATTTTATTTTTAAAATATGTTGTATCGGTGCTGTGTTATTTTTGCTTGTGTTGGCATTGACACTGCGTTATTATTACCAATGTCATTTTGACGTCATGTTATATTGACATCCTACCGTTTTGCTGTACTACAGAAAAATCAATAAATTCTATAACGTTATAATAAGAGGGAATAAAATGGAGGGAATGATGGACAGGAAATGGGCCGAGTTGAAAAATGAATGAAAAAATAATTACAACTTTTGGGTAGAATGGCATATCGAATAGAAGGAAAACAAAAGGCAAGGACTGTTCGACACGAAAGATAATTTGGGTTAGTTTCTCTTTGTTTCGATAACACTCGATACACGCGCACATTGAGAAAAGTTGACCACGAGTATAATTTGTTTAAAGCTTGAGTCGCCGCAGCGCCCACCAACGGCAACGGCAATTCGACCTATCGAGTGTTATTTTCCACGGTTCGATTCGTTTTGTTTGTCCACGAGCCACATAACAGCACCAGTACACTTTTGAACATGTACCTTTTTTGTACCTACCCCCGACATACCTTTTTGCGGAGGTTCCTCCGCTCGAACACCAGATCCGGTTGACCGGTAGTCCACGTTTTGCATTTGTCATTCGAGATTCCTTTGTTCTCGGGGAAAACAAAAACTCTGGGAGCCACACTCGATACTTCACTCGTGCTCTCTCCCTCACCTTTTCATTCCTCAGGGCAGTAAACTGGAAGCGGATACCATGGTTAGTATTCCTCTGTTCTCATTTGAAATATAATTACTTTTTGTACTAACCATTCAACTCGCTTTACGTACCATGTTTTTTGTCATCAAGTGCATCAATCCATCTGTCAAACCATTTCTCGAGCATCCTTCGATCCCCTAATTTTTCATAGTTTTTCCTCAATTTATTCTCGTCTCTTTTAATCTCCCTCGAGTCAAGCGCGATAACCCTCCGGATTAAGCTAGCCCGAAGATCAACGGTTGCAGCTCTTAGACCAACGGACATCTCTGACCCCTTCGAATCACCCTTTACTTTCCCTTGGCGTTCCCCCATTACGTGCAGCTCGCCCTGCAACGATTATCCTCGTCACCAGCAGCTTTTCCCATCCCTCCGATCTTCGAGCCCCTATTCTAATCCACGATTCTCACCGGAATGTTGCACGCTGTTTTTCTTTATTCGAATTGATATTTTGGTGGGTTCATATTTTTCGGAATGCTTCGACATTCCCGACATATTCGCTCGAATTGACAAGTCAACGCTAAGTCCTCGTGACAAATGAAACTTGGTGGATTCGGTGAAATAAAAATGGAGCAAAGTGCGAATTATCTTCTGTTTTTCATGAATTTGTGCAACGATTTTGTTTTTTATAAATATTCTCGAGTTTCCGTTTCGGTTAGCAGACTTTTCCATGCTTTTGTCTGAAGCTTTTTTCCATGCACTCCAGACTATTTGCGGGCCACTCCGTAACCTCGATGAGACTCTTTCGAAAATCAAACCGTCGACATTCCGTGCGAGAACGTATATAAAGAAGAAGAAAAAGAGAAAAGCAGCTACTGAGAGGGTTAGAGAAGTAAAGAGACAGATGGAGAGGGGGGGGGGGGGGGAGAAGGAAGGAGAGAGGAAAAAATTGCAACGAGTAGTATAACGGTGAAATGGGAAATGAAAGGCGGCGAGTACAAAGAGGAGAGCAGGAGAGTTTGCTTTCGACGGAGAGCTTGCTCTCGCTCTCTTTTTCTCTCGCTCTTCAACGCTCTCTCTCTCTCGCCCCTGCGCAAAAATAATGGCCGACGGATGCGCGTTCCCGTTGTTCCATTTTCATTCTTTTCACAATCCCCCCGTGTCCTCCTTTTTCTATCCCCTCGCCGCAGCCTCCCCTCTTCCGAACTTTCATTTTTACCTTAGTCTCTTTTCGTCGCGATTTCGAGGCTACTGGCGCGAGGATTTTCTTATTTACGCACCGCGCGCGTATCCTTCGAGTATGCTTGAAAACCGAAAATCGTGAAATATCCTACTCTTCGAAGATACGCGGGTAAATCCTCGAGGAAACGCTCCCTCCCGGCTCGCGGGATTCCGAGACGTTCGTCGAGAAAATTCGAGTTCATGGGAGGCGTTAAAAAACGGTTTTTTTCGTAGAATCCATCGAAAAATTGAAGCTCGGAGCGTCGGAAAAAATCGGGAGTTCTGGGCGCATACGAACTCTGTAAATCAACACGAGCTGAATTATAAGAACCGAAAGATCAGAATGAATCAACCACAATGGGTACAATAAGTTTTGGTTAACCGCAGCAAATCAGAATTTCCGGAAAGCACGAGCGCAATCTCATTTGCTTTCTCGGTCAACTCCATCGGGCCCCAACGCAGGGTTGGATTAGCGTTCGTGGGCGAAAATTTCATCGTTTCTCTGGACCGTTTCTCCTTCAAGTGAATGCTTCTCTGTCGGTTAGTTACCGACGGCGAAGACGAGATCACACTCTCTCCCTCTAGCTCCGTCGCTTTCTCTTTGTGACGAAGAGGACAGCCAAAATGTGGTTTTCCTTATACCATGCTCGGGGACTAGAGCGAATCGAGATGTAGCTGGAAAAAGGGCAAGAGGATTCTCGCGTGCCTGAAACCTCACGAAAGGCCGGAGGCAACCCGCTCTCACTTATACTGGATGCACTTGAACCGTGGGCAAATAGTGAACCAAGTTAACCTCATCCTCCTCCCCTTCGTCTTCTCGCTGCTACGGTACCTTCGTCCTTAACCCAGTCTCCGGCAACCTCAACCCTTAATTCCATTAGTTTTGAAATCTAACGCGTGGGAAATCGAGACAACCTAGATTTCATTGTGCTCTGTCTATAACTGCACTGCATTTATTCGTATGGGAGTTTCCATATAAAAGGAAACTGAATTTTTATCTGGAAGTTATGACAACTCATGAAAATGCGGATTATTTTCGAAAATTTCGAAAAAATATTAATTCTTTTTTTGATCCCACGCACTTTGAACCGATGATGAAAATATTTGGCTTATTTAACGAAAAATATAAAACGCTTTTTTTATGAGATGAAATTTGATAAGATTTCTTGGATTTGTTCGAATAATATTCAATATTTGAGAGACGATATTTCCTTCGTGTGCCTTGTTGACACGAAGCTACCCGTGTATCAGGCTCTATATCGCAGTTTTGAAATCGAACCTCCGAGGCAACACTGATTCTTGCCCATTCTCTCGTGGGTCTCTCTTCGAGCGTTGGTCGTATTCTGTACTTTGGTTTCTCTCGATCCCACGAGAATCGGGTCTTACTAGTCGCAGTAATGGATGAAGAATCTCCGCAAGCTTCGAACACAAGAGACGAAATTTCTTGACGTTGACACACTTGTTACGTGGCGGCTTTGCCGGAGCTCTTCACGTCCATCATGCCATTATTACGAGGCCAAGTAAACTTCGTTGAATAAATAATTTCCCAGCCGCTTTGACCTTACATGCACTTATGATGGGCGGAAAAATTGAAAAATTTTTTATTCAAAATCTTTAAACGCCATATTATCTCAAAATCGTCTTTTTTGAAAAATACCTTTGCGGCTGACACGATTACTAAAAAACTATTAATCAGATCCATACGAAATTTATACCACTTATTTATTATAATAATAGCCAAGGCCCGAACTAAGGATTTCGTATTTTGTTGGAAAAAAAAATTATAACAAAAAACCGAAAATTTAGCACCTCAAAAAATGAATTTCTTCGTTAAAACAGTCGCCATTTTTTTTTAAGTGAACATTTTTTACAAATCCTTTGTCAGGGCCCAAACTATTATTATAATAAACAAGTGGTATGCATTTGGTATGGATCGGATTGATAATTTTTTAGTTATCATGTCGCGACTGATGCTCAAAAAAAGGTGCTACTGGAATACAGCTGAGTTGTGCAATTTTGAGAAATTTTTTCATGAAAAAAATTGCAAAAGTACACGAACATGTGTACTAATGAATTTCGTTCACAGTTTTTCAATAAACATTTATTTTCTTTATCGAAAAAAAATCACGAAAATCACGTTATTTTGCCTGCTGCAAGTGTATATAACGCCTTAACTGGTACACTGAAAATTGTGATTTTATCAACGCGATGGAAGAAAAATCGATGCGAACTATTGTGAATTGGAGCATCGGTTAAAAAAAAAAACATCTTTTTCCACGCAGTCTACGCAAATTCGGAAAATACAGTCGTGAATGCAAAACGATAAAAAAAAAATTGATTGTTTTTAATAAAAAAATCCCTCTTTTCAAAACAATCAAATCGGTATATTGGAGTTTAAAAAAAATGATGAAAAAAGTATTGCATCTCCCAGTAAAAAATATTTTTAATTGAAAAAAGAGAACGTACATTTTGGCCCACTGGCAGTGACGGCCAGTCCGACCACGTTCTAGATTTTCGGTGCTGATACTCGTGAGATCGGAGGTCCCGATGCCACACATCTCAAGGGTATAGCAAAAAAAAGGTAATTTCCATCAACCTCCACCTTTTCGCCATCGGTGCGAGCCATACCAGAAGCAGCAGCAGGAGTAGCAGCGAGATAGCAACGAGAGTAGAAGGGAGGCATCATATGCTTTCCTTCTGTTTGGAGGCAGATGCGCTAAATAGCCCGAGGAGAGTCTCGGAGCTTACCTACAGCCGCTTATTTCACAGCATCAGCTCACGAGAATCCCTCACCCTTTTCTTGAGCTTTCCGACCCGAGGGCCTTCGGGTTAAGCAAAGAGGCGTTGTATGCGCTCTGATATCGTCATACCAGATGGAAAAAAATCTCTGGCGCGGAGGAGTTAAGAAAAAAGCGCCCCTTAAATGGGCACAAAAAAATCAAGTGAAATAATAAAAACGTACAGGCTGCACCTCCGACCAGAGACACAAACTATATTTAAAGGCAGCCCATTTTTTAACTCTGCAGCTTTCGTACTCTATTTTAAACTGCCAGAAATTTTTCATCTTACAAATCACCGTAACAAATTCTTCCTTTCATTGTCCTAGGACTCAAATCGTTTCGCTTTAAAAAAGAGACTAATAAATGCCATCAAATTTGCGGGTTTCCTAGATTCGAACGATACAGGAAGGAAATAAAAGAAAATAATTGTGTTTCTGTTGCAGTTCCAGTGAAACACACTAAGGTATTCCTTTCACGAGCCCGAATATTCTACGAATAACTGATTTTAAATAACAGTAATACCTTAATTCTGCCTGAACATAGTTTCCAATCGAATTAAAACAAAAGCTGTCGAGATGATTTGGGGGATCCCAGAGCAAACAATTCAATCGTGCGTTACAATATATTTATTCCAAAAGTATTAAGGGGCACGTTTGAAAAACTTTCAAAAACGTTACATTTTATGAGCACGATAAAAATCATCCATCCGAATGTGTTCCGCTTCTTCCTCCCCTCGCGAACCAGGGTCCAGTTCATTTTTGTTCGTCGAGAATGCTTCGCACGAGAAAAATGTGTCCATTAAAATATAATTTATGGTAGCGAGAAAAAATAGCATGAAAGTTATTTTTTTATTTTTTTATTTTTTTTTGGAAGCGAAGGGGCGGAGATCAGATTTGTCGTGTTCGTATGATACGCAAGCTCATCTATTACAGTTAACCGTGTATCGTTGTGTTGGAAGTTGCCAGGGTCTGGTTCTCATGGTGGAAACGAGTTTCCGGCTGCGCGGTGCGGTCACTGTATACGATTCGAGCTGGTCTCCACGACGAAATTACGAACATCGTACGAAATCTACTGGCCGTGTCCGACTACCGGTGTTCGTACGGTGATTTCATCCCTCTGACCCCTTCGACCCTTTCCCCGGGCTCTGGCACAGTACGCCATTCCTTCGTGAGCCTTTCCAGCATCCTCCGCGTTCCGAATCTATCCGCCAAGCTTTGCTACGTTTGTGAGGACCGTTCCGCCCTTCCAAGGACGGGAGTACGCTCTCCTCGTTGCTCCCAATCGTACGAGGAGCTCTTTTTCGGATTTCTGGACTTTTCTAACCGGTTCTTTTCTCCCAATGTGTGTTGTAGCTTCAAAATTCATGCGAGGAACGGTTATTTTTGGAGTGTTTTTTTTTCATCCTCATTTTTTTCCTTCCGCTTCACTAGAATTCGTGATTTTTCCAACAGTTTCGTCCCTACTTTGCTTAGCATTCCTACGACCTTTCATTCTCATTCATTTTCCCACTATCAACGTTCCCAGGCAAATATCTACGAGGAAATGGCCCTGTTTGACCTCATACGGGCTTTACTCACTCGCAAAGAACTTTCCGCTGCAGATTCAACTTCGAATATGTGCCATACGTACATCTGGAGACAGAAACTCTAATTTCTGGTTGCCCAGTTCCAACCAGATCTTGCTCGGTGTGCTCGTTCTACTGAGACTCCATTTTCTGCATTCGCTTACTGTCATTTTCGAAAGAGAAGATTCGAAGGCTAGAGATGTCAGGAGGGTTCTACGTCGATTTTTTAATTTTAGATAAAAACATGAATTATCATTAAATCAGAAAACAACGAGTACAAATTTCATTATAAACAGAGTGCCAGCTGAATAACAAATCCTGCCAAACGAATGCGCACTTTTTCCTGAAAACTTAATTAACGACATTTAAACACGGTACGAGAATGTCCGATTATTCGAAATAAATTGATTAAACGAATCGGGAAACGAGGTCAAGTGACCCTTTCTTTTTCGACAACGAGCGATGCTTGTAATTATTAGCAAATACTTCATTGCGATTGGGAGTGATGCGGGCGTCATTTTCGTGGACCCGTATTTATTTCTGCCGTTCTCCAGTTTCACTGGATTCCGTTACATTTGTTAATTTCCTCGTGGGTCTATAATTAGCGACAATTGAAAGTGAAGGCTCTACGTGAATATGAGAATTTCTCATATTTTGCAACTTCTGACTCGTGAAAGAGTACATTTTTGGTACTACCTTAAACGGCTGTAGAGTCGAAGAAATCAGTTCTAATGTGCATGCTGAAATATTCACTCGGGTCTGATCAATGCGGGCTTTACCCACTGGCGCCGGGCTTCGCAAAAATCGATTTTCCCTACTCACGCTTCGGGTTATCGCTCGAAACGGAATATTTTTTGCTCTTTTCTCTCTCCCTCTCTCTCTCTCTCTCTGCCTCGCGGAACACGATCGTTCCGTGAAAACGAACGATAGATCACGCTTGCACGCTGCTTGTTAACTTTTACCGTGTGAAATCGTCGTTTCATTCAACCAATGACGCGCTTTATGCCTCATATGTGGACACACGTGTGTGTATACCTACATAGCGATGCTAAGCTTAAGTAAAATCGACGGGTCGTTAATTCTTTCAACCCCTCGAGGGGCGTCGGTCGAAGTTCTATTTTAGCTGCGCTCCTACGAACTATGAAACTGTGTATAGCGCAGCGTCATCACGAGCTGATAAATCAATCGAGAGTCAAATATTGATCGATCAGTTTTAGCTTGATACAAATGCGAGTGTAAAAATGGATGGTCGGGAGCGATGTCGATTTTTTTCTTTACCAAAATGTTGCAAGAGATTTCGTCTAATTTGACACATTTTTTCATCCCATTTTCTTCGATGATTTCACAAATAATTATTAGTTTATGAACTCGAGGCATTCCCAGAGAAAATAACGAGCATAATGGCCGCTGTCGCGTGTGATTCTTCGTTTCATACGCGGACTGACGTCAGAGTATCCGCTTATCGGTACCTTGTCAACGCGTTGGTATTGATTGTAGCAGATAAACTCCTCCTATGTGAAATATTCCAAAATTTCTGCGACGCGCGGCAGCCATAAACCAGACGAAAATATCCAGAAACGAATGTTTGATCAGGCCCCAGATCGCCGGCTACGGGTCCAGAAAATTTTCCAAATTTTCCAAAGTACAGTCGAGCGTGGAGTAGCGAAAATCCCCAGAATATTTTACGTTACATGAAACAATAAAATGAAAAAAAAAAAAAAAAAAAAAAAAAAAGAGAAAAATTCCACGATTACTTAACCTCGTAAAGTGTCGAAACCTAATTCAATTTTGTCCACCAAATTAAATATCGATGCAGACCGAATTTTAATGCGAAATTATCCGAGGAAAAGTCACATTCACTTTCGTTTGTGATGGCACGAGGAAAAAGGTGAATAAAAAAAAGCAAAATCACCTCACCCATGGGAGAAAATGAAAAAGTGCTGCATTCACCAGTGACGCCCCCCCCCCCCCCCCCACTCTTGCCCCATCAAAGTCCATAATTTATACGATCATAGATGTAATCGGATCTGAATATTCACAACTACGCAGCAACTTTATAATTACCAAGTAAATTACCTGGTGGCGAGAGATTCGCGTGCCAACCACCAGCTGAACGCAATATACAGTGTGGCCATGCCGCATGTATATACACACGTATATATTTACGTTTGTATAAACGAGTACGTACATAATATATGTCCACATAGCAAATATATACATACCATTATCCCTCGAGAGTAAGCCAAGAGGGTTTTTGCATTTTTAGAGGGTACATACTAAGCTTTCAAGTATGGTGATTATATCTATGCTTTAGGCCACCCTCCGAGTGTGGGACTGTGGGACGAAAAACAACGCAGTCATCCACCTCCTTCTTGAGACGAGTTCTCACTCTGCCTTTTCACTATTTCGATCTTTTTTGACTTGTGGCCTGACAGCATTTTTTTATTTCGCTGTGATTCGTTCTTTCTTTCGATCGTACTCGGGCGTGAGAAATTTATAATGAGAACTTTTGAGAAAACGTGTCAGTGTGTCGTTTCCTCAAACACTAGACAGTAGATCATGCTGTTTTTTTAAGTTTTTCTTCAGAAGATACTCTAACACTGTGTTTTTTGAAAATCAAAATCGTAAGAACCGCTCTCGAGTTATTTCGATACACATTTTTTGTTTGACGATTACCATGCGTTCGGTTGGAGAAACCATAGAACTTTAACTTTCAATATCTAATAAAGTATACGAACTACTTTTTTTTATCGATTAGGGGATTCTGATTTTTCAACACTTATTTATTTTGTGGAACTTTGATAAAATACCCATTCATTATTCTCTCAAGCCCTTCCGACGAGATTCGTCATACTCATTAATGTTTATGGTATTCTAATGACTCTGCTCGCTTGAACGATTTATACGGGTAAATAGAGAATGTTGCACGACTTTGTAAGCTTCTGAAGCTCTGATGGAAGTACGGCTTAACAACCGGAGCCTTCACTCGATGTTTCGTCGGTTATGATGCAGCACTCCGCCGATCTGAATCTTCGATAATAACCGTTGTTGATTCCATTTTTTATGAGAAAAATTCGATGGCAATATTTCTAGGAAAAATCGTGCACAATTCAATCGAACACGCGGGATGAAAAATAGAGTCGCATCGAAAAGTGCGGGAATAAATTTTCGTCCAACTCCTACAATCGCGAATGCTCGTTCAATAACTCTCGCACATAACTTGGCTAAACATTATTGTTGAAGATCGAAGTATTTATCGCACAGCAAAAATCTAGCTCTCCATTAATCTCTCAAATTTCCGCACTGTCCTTCGTCTTTTCCTTGGACTCGTATCTTCATCTTTTTCTTCGGCGTAGCCAGGTGAAGCTAAATTTATTGAAAATTAAGGCCGATTTTATCGTGCGGAAAGTTTCCAATTTTCCGTGCTCACTCCGCGCTTGCTCTCCCGCAAGAGTGAGGTTTTTCGGAGTCGTGCCGCATCATCGCGGAGCCCCACCGAGCCACTTCACGATTCAGGGAATATTTGTGGTCCACTTGGACAATGCAGTCTTTATCATTTTTCATCTTTCTCATTCTTCACAAATGAATCTCACGATCTACTCGCATCAGTTTAATTGGAAAAATTCTCTTGCAGAATTCGGCTCCACGCATCTTTGAAAATCGCCAAACACAACATCGATAAAACTGAATGCTCGAGCTGTTTTGACGAAGGAACTTTATCTGCAGAGAAAACGTTTTAGAAAGTTTTTTCGTTATGACAAATAACAGAGCGCTGTCGCATCATTTCAATGCTCGCGTTTTGAAATTCCTGGGATTAGATTCGGTTGCATTGAGCAACTGTCATCGGGCACTTGTCAGTCCGCCATCTGTTTTATTCGTTCAATTCCTGCGATCGGCCGATTTTCTGTTAAATATTATCGCTGATAAAAACAAAAACAAATCACACTACGGAGTAGGAAATAAAATGACGAAAATCGAAATTGAAATTCGGCTTTTCTTCTCATTCCCTTCGAATGAAAAAATTCAAGTCGAATGCCCTTGTGCCACTTCGTACGTTTCTTTCGATCGGAAAATCATAAAATAGAATGTAACTCAAGAAAAACGAAGAAAAAAACGAAAATAACGACGGGGGAGAACTAAACGAGATACGAGCGCATAGACCCGGTGTGTTCTCCACTCTGATTCGTGCATTCTCGTGCCAGGTGGATGGCATGTAGAAAAAAAAAGAAAAATCTTCCTTACGAGCTCAGTCTTAAAGATGAACTTGCCGAAGTCCGTAACACAGGTGGACTCTCCGATCTCATATACCTTTCAATTGTTCCCGAGTAACTTTCGTTTCGGTTCAAAAGTGTACCCACACGGTCCGGACGTTGAGAACGTTCTTGTACTCAACCCGGAGAAATCGCAATTGAAATTGCACTTTTTCTCTTTTCCCCCCGACCTTCTTATGTCCTCCTTCCGTTCTCCTCTCTTTCCTCAGGCTTGATATGAAATTTCAATCTCTCGATGAAGTTTATCGGAGAAAGTCCTCCGCAAAGTTTGCCTCTCCATCATTTTGGGGAAACAGCGTATATCAAAAGAGAATTCAAAATTTATTTCGACCAGATGTTACTGTGGAATTCGCAATGAAACAAAAACTCTCCTCGGATTTCTAATCTTTTTTTTCATGGCATTAAAAAGCTCGAGCTCGATATCGTGAATTTAAAACGAACGTACAAGAGCATTGCAACATGAATGGATGCATCCAAGAAAATCGATTCGATTTAAAAAAAAAAGAAAAAAAACATTAAGGGGTCTACCCTAATTAGACCGACAAAAAAAGACTATTTTTACGAATTTTTTTGAACGGTATAAATTATAAATACGAATATAAAAAGTATTAGGCTTGAAAAGTATACTCTTAAAATACACAAAATTTTTTTTTATATTTATTTTTCGTCATTTTTTCGATTTTTTCGATTTTCGAAAAATTTGAAAATTTTCGAATCTCGGAATTTTTTCATGGTCTACTGCCTTCGAAATTTTTTTTTTTTTCGGTCATTACACTTTCGTCTCATTTGACTCAGAATCGCGTGAAACGTGTTTCGAACCGATCGTGGGAGGTCATTTTTTCGATTTTTTCGATTTTCGAAAAATTTCAAAATTTTCGAGACTTGGAATTTTTTCATAGTCTACAGCCTTCGAAAATTTTTTTCGAAGAATGGATGATCGGAGAAACAAAAAATGGTTTCAGATTCAATAGGTAAATGGCTATAGCGCGTATCATAAGATTTTTGATTTTCTCAAAAATAACAAGATGGCGGCCATTTTTCCAAAAATTACGAAAAAGCACATTTTTTCGTCGTCTTTTGCAAAAAAAATAATAGTTCCGCTCAAAATTTCAGAATTCGTATAATATGCGCTATAGCTAGTCATAAAGAACACGTGGCAAAATTTTGGTAAGGATCGGTTGAATGGTTTCGGAGATTTGATCAACGAGCCGTCCAGAAACGTAATTTTGAGAAAAACGCGTTTAAATAAAGGCAGGTACGCGGTACCGCACTGCTGGCCCGTGCGTGCTAGCGCGCTCAGACAGCCGAGTAAACTTCGCTGAAAAGTGCACTTGGACAGCTCACATCTTTATAAAATTTTATATATTATACTTTTAAATATGTATACTTTCGAAAAATGCATTTAAAAAAAATCGATTTTTTGAATATTCTAATTAGGGTAGACGCCTTAAAAAGCAATGTCATTGCTGCGATGTTGCGAAGGCGAAGAATAAAAAAATGTTTAACGGAATATTTGACGTTATTTTTATCATGAATCTATTTAATCTCACGATAGTTTGATTAATTTATAAAATTTATCGTGAATCCGTGTGAAAGCTACAGCAAGTCAAAGTGCAAAATTACAAATGCAATGTGAGCTCACATCGATCGGTAAGATAGAACGAGATAGAAGGGGGAAAACTCTTGAATTTATACAAAGAGGGAGTCGAGAGATGTGTACGTTTATACGCAAAACAAGAGAGTTTCAGTAACGCAATTGAAACTTTCGTAAGCAACTATGGGGAAACGATATTATCTTAAAACTGTCGGAGCATCTGTTGGGCAGCAAAGTTATTCGTGCACTTCAATACACTGCGCTGCGAGATGCCTCGCGGTTTAATAGGAACTCGACGAACTTCCCTTGAGGTTAGAGCCAAGTTTCTGTTTTACCGACCGAGAACGCATTGGTAACTTGACCTTTGTGTTATTCACGATGTAATTCCCGGTTGTTCCTGCTTCGGGGCTGCCACCTTTTTCATCAAAATCTCATCACTCTATTTGCGGTTTTTCCTAGTTTCGAAATATTCAAAAATACTGACATGAGTTCGCTGCTCGAACTCCGGCGAGTGAATAAACCGAGATATTCGTCATTTTCACTCGAATTCCATCATTTATTATCGATAACGATTTCAACGCTTAAAAAAACCTTAAAAAATTCGTAAGAACAAAAATCCCTATGAAAGACGATTTTTACATTTTTTCCAATTATATCAGACAAAATCTGTTTGAAAATATGAAAAAAAAAGCGATGAAATATCGAGCGAGCTTTTGGAAGGTTCGTAAATCTCAACAGTCTCTCGCGATGTGATAACCCGCGTCAAATTGCCGGATAAAAAAACTCGCCCCCTCGTCAGTAAGGGATCGTGAATCGCGACGAGGAGACCCAAGGGGCAGCGTTTCTCTCGTCTCGATTTCCACCCCAATTCCTCTTTCGCGGTTTCCTTGCCTGCTTTCCAAAGTCCAAACTCCATCCTCTTGTCATCCACCTCCTTTTTTTCATCTTCCTGCTATTTCCTCTGCGTATTTTTCATTCTATCCAATCTTGGTTCGCCAAGCCTCTCGGTGTACTGTTCGCATAGAACGCAAATTACTTAGATCCGTTCTTCCAACCGAACGAATGAAAACTCGCTGTACGAAAATATCGAGCCACCGGCATTTTGCACAATGAAAATAAACGTTTTCATATTGAATTATTTCCAATCCGTGTGATCCGGAATCGAATGAATAATCGAACCTCCAGAAAACATAAATATTTACACTGGAAAACAAAGTTCTCATCCATCTTCAACAACGGACATAATTTCTCGATGAAAAACATGAGAATACAAGCATCCACATTTTTCCATCTCTGCGTCGCGATATCGTACGATTATTACAGATTTTTTGTTATATACATTCACCACCGATGAAAAGCTCGCCTTGTTCGAGCATATCGTTCGAACAACGTTCATGGATCTCTCGAATGCAATCATATTCACGTTACTTTGTGGATGTGTGTCAACTTTTCTCCTTGCGTGCCCTCTTCCAAAGTTCTTCCAGGATGTATAAATGTATGGCTAGAAACACGAGTGAACGACATTTATATAGAGGTGTGTGTGCGGCTAGAGCTCCGCTTAATCTCTCACGGTGATTACACTCCGAGTGGAAACTATCGGCGCAGAGAAGCAAGCCCGTTAATTACACTGCGACGATGAGAAACCCGCTGGAAAATATCGTTTACCTCTGCCGCCTAGACAAGACGACTGGCGCACGTTTGCAACGTTATGCTTTACAAGCTCGTAAGCTCCTTGAGGATCGTGTAAAAAAAGGAGCAACTTTCGCTTCCTTTCGCAGTGTGACAAATGAGAGAAAAAAACGGAGACTACGACAGCGCGATAATTATTGTAATTACTTTGAAGCGCGTTCCAGAAACATCGACACTTTCCTTCAAGTACTTGCAGTAATTGGGGTGCATTCATTTTGCACTAATTGTAATGATCGATGTCAAGTGGAGCATCGAACTGAATTTCCTTTCGCGATGACTTTGGGAAGGAGGGCGAAAGGATGTTTACGATTCGGAAGATCAAAGCGATCGTTATTCCACTCTCAATGCGCATGATTAAAAAACAAATCGAGGACAAACTTTATAAAGGATTCCGGGGATTTTTACTCCAATCTTTTCACAAACACAATCTCGCTCTCTCAATTTTTCTTCCCTCTGCACTGTATCCGTACATCTGCACGTTCGTTCCTTTCTGCTGTACAAAGTACACATGGAAAAACTTCGAAAGAACCCGAACCAGGTGAATCACGAAACGCGAATGCCTGACTTTTCGTCCTCGAGTAAAACGCAATTTTCCACTTTCAGGTTTCCCCGCGTTCACCGTCATCACGAGGAAGCTCTACCTATCCATTCGACAAAAAGTCAATGTACGCGGAGTCGTGAAAATACGGGACGAAAATGCATAAAATCATTCCCTTTCTGAAGTACATTCGAGGATGAAATTATTTAGATAAGGAAAACTCTTTGCTTTTGAAAACACGTGAATCGCTTGCCTCCGTCACATTTCCCGGTCGATTCATCGTGCGATGATATCGATTCTCGACTCCGGACTCGACATTTGTACAAACTTTTATTCACATCCAAAGAAGACATAGAAACGAAATGGAGCACTTGCGAATCTCTCAGGTAGAAGTTCAAATTTCAGGAGGACTGAAGAAAACTTATTGAGGAATCTTGTCGAAATTTTTTCCCTCGTTACAAATAGCCGAGTCGCATCAATGAATTTTTTCTCAGGTGACCATCATTTCTGTTTCGCGTCGACGAGGCCTCCCCTTTTCTCCCAACCCCAAGCAAGTGTTTCCATGGCCACTGTAAATATACTTATATGATAGAATTTCGCTCCCCCTCGTGCGATATAAACGCACGTAAATATCAGAGACTTTCTTTGAAACGAGGAAATGGAAGTTCTCCGTGACATTATAAGGTTAGTCTTCGGGCATCATCGATCACCCCGTCAATCGTGCAGACTGTGACTGAATTTTCCATCGGAATCTCTTCTTTTCGTATATATTCACAAACGATATGAGCCATCAGTTTTCCCATCAGGGTCCTTCAATTTCATTGGCCGTATGGGAGCAGGACAGATCGCGGATGAGAGAAGGAGAAAGAGCTCGAGGAGTTGGAGCTGCACCAGCTTGGGGAATTTCTAACGAAGAAAATCCTCACGCATTACCCACAAGCGGAGCTCCGAACTTATACACGAGGGAACGTGAGAGATGATAGTTTGTGATGAAATCTAATGCGATTTTAGGGATTCAAGTGGTGAAATTTCTGATTTCCGTGTCGATCCACGTGACTACTTCTCTTCGAATCCATGATCCGTATAGGAAAGCATGTTTCTCATCTAGCTCCACAAATACGCTTGCAAGTCGAGCATGCATTCCAGTTCGAAAAATCGATTTGTGTTATTCCAACAAAAGCACTCGGAACGGTATTTATGAAAATTGTTTCCGAATGTTTAACGTTCGGAATATGCTTCGACTCGAGTGACGATGAAGGGATTTGGTTTTTATTCGTTCCACTCGATATGAAACTGAGCCCGCTCCAATGACCGTCATCTTTCGAGCAAGAAGTTGAGAAAAGCTGTAAAAGTAGCTTGAAATTCCGCATGGGAATATAGTTATAAATGCAGTAAAATAGTTCATTTTAAAAAAGACACAGAATGACCGCTTTTCCAAGTCGTTGATAGCGATAAAGGTCATTCTCTATTTTTAACCTGGTCCAGCTCAGCCTACGTTTGTTCTTACTTACCAAAGATTAATGGTTTTGTAGCACAGGGGTGCGGATTATACATGAAATACACCCGAGCATACGTTTCGAGCGCTTCCCCACTATCTCTCCTTCGCCATGGTGACTATCCCTAGTTCGCTCTTTATCTTTTCGTTCGTTTATCTCACGCTCTCTGCCTCCTTGTCTCTTGTATTCTTCTTTATTTGTTTCGCTCTCACTCGCTCTCTCTTTGCTCTCACCTCGCCAGTCCCTTCGGCTGAATTCGCAATCGTTAATTCGCTCTGTCCCCTCCATTGACTCTGAGAGCATCCGAGGTTGTGGAGATGGCAAGAAGCGGGGGTAAAACGCGCTGGTGAGATGGACAGCGAGTGTGAAAGAGGGAGAAAGAGAGAGAGAGAGAGAGAGCGAGAGAGAGAGAGAGGGAAGAGGGAAGAGGGAAGATGGACAAGGGAGGAAAAAGACGGAGCGGAGAAAAAAGAACGTCCGGACTAATTGTTCGACGCACCGTTCGATCACCTGTCACTTGGAATCCAATAGTCAGCTTGCCGAGTTCTTGTTTCCTCTCGGCTCGTTCCATTCGCTCTACCGTACACGTACACTTCTAGTTGTCACTGCGACGAAAGGCAGCTGAGAGATACCACCGACGAGACCTGTCACCGAGTACGGTGAATCAAACCAGACCAGCCGGTTTACCCAATTTTTTAATTATTTCACGAAAAGAGAAAAAAAAACAAGCCTTTGATAGATAAACCGAGTTGAACAGAAGTGAAACCCTTTTCCAACTTAAGAAACCAATGTGAAGAGTGGAATCGTTGTTTTTCTTCGTTATACGATTTAATCTAAAAGTACAGTTGGATTTTTGTGAAAAAATCGATCATCGACTAATGGCCAAGTAAGCAGTGAGATATTATTATTCATGATGTTTAATTAGAAGTAAATAAGCGCAAGAGAATGCAATTTTCAACTACCGATTTCGGGGGACTCGTTTTCAATGGAAAAAATAAATGAGAATAACATTTCAAAGTTCATCTCTTCGCGACAATGCGACAAAGACTCGAATACTTTTAATCTTCGTCGGACTAATTCTTAATCGTAAATTTTTCATCTCCAGGAAGCATTTTCTCGTGATTTGTCTGTGTCTTTTTCTACTCCCGTTGTGCAAGCCCGACGACGAAACTAATTCCACAGTGGAAGTGAACTCTTACCAAGACGAATGGGTGGTTCGAATCGATGGTGGACCTCAGGTCGCCTCCCTCCTGGCTCTCCAGTACGGCTACAAAAATCTTGGATTAGTAAGTATTAAAACGAAGCGTATAAGGAGGAGGCAAGCAGGGAGGAACAATTAAGCAGAAAGCATAATTGTTTGGGAGGGCCAAAAAAACATGAGATTAATCGTTCCCGGATTTTCTGCTCTGTTCAAAACCCCGAATAAAAGTGACCCAATCCTCGCCGTTTGACGGAGAACATTCAATTTCAACTGGCTCGAGAAAATTTGAAGAATTTATGAATAAATGAAAAAAAAAAAAAAAAAAAAGAGAGAGAGAGAGAGAAAACAATCCAGGATATTAACATCGAAAAAAAGAGCAGCCCGCACGATATAATGAGAAAGCACTCTTCTTATTATCATGTTTTTTGCTGTCTTTTTCGCTGCAAATTCCATTCCAGTTCATCCAAGCTAATAATAAAGTTATCCCGAAGAGCGCTTCGGAAAAGTGTAAACGGGTCGGGGCGGCGGGGCAGGGGGCACTGAAATTGTAGGCTAGGAGAAACTCCTTCCTGTGCACCCTCCCGCGGGTCCACACGTGCACAAAGTCTCGATAAACTCGGCAAGAATATAACTCTGTCAACAGAGTCTCGGTGAGCTTGTGGATAGTGGGGTGAAAACTCGAAAGGCGGAATTGGGGGTGGGGGGGTGGATTTGAAATGGGGTATATTGTGGACGAAAGGATGGGAAGAGACCAAGCGAGGCCAACGGGCAGGGAGAGATGCGATTAAAACTTGAACAACTTCTTAATAACTTAGTCACTTTGTAACGCCCAATTCCAGCTGAACTCTGGGGTAGAGAATGGTGTGTATGTGTGTGTGTGTGTGTGTGCGCGCGCGAGTAAGCCTCGTTCCTCGTGGTACATTCGTTGCTATGTATACGCGTCCTATGTACCTTCTTAATTTATATATCTTCGTTGGCGATAACTTTCTATCTGCAGGTCGCGCATCGTCACAATATATGTGCATATTTTACTGTTTGTATGCGCGCGCGCGCGCGCGCGTGTGTGTGTGTGTGTGTGTGTGTCTCACTCAATCTTCATTTTATACACGTAGGAGTGTATATTTTATACTAGGGACGTGGAACTATCAAGCCAAATCGGTTCTCTTGTTCAACCGTCTCATCCCGCAGCCACAATCGTTAAATTGGCCAACTCGTTGGAAAGTGAAACGACTGAAATATCTTATTTATCTATTCCCTTAGAACTAAACTTTGTTTATGTTTTCACGCGATTCTTGTGCCATCCAACGGTCTCGAATACGTCGCACTATCGACGTATTTAATGATGTTTGATATCCTGTGAGAATATTTGCGGTTTTTGTATCGTTGATTCAAGAATTTTACTTCAGGCCTCCTCCTTTAGATCATTGTTATGTAGTACCTTACACCAGCCCCGTCTTAGACCACAAGGTTTGTAGTACTCTCTAAATATTTTCTTTTCTGTCACTATTATATCCGCATTCCTCCGATAGGGTATTACACCTTTTTTTGAAAACTGTTTTAAAATAATCCTGTGATCGTAATAAACCAGTAGAATTTTTATTTCAATTTTATAAGACCGAAAACTGTCTTGAAAACTATTATTTATTTATGATTTTCAATTTTCGCGCGGAAACGCTAGCCGCCATGTTTTTTCGGTTTGCGACGTCACTCCGTTAGTAAACAATACAATTGCGAAAGAGCAAGTAATAAGATTTGTAAAAATAATGAGTTATAGTGGTATACCATTGGTGTCTCGTGCCTGAATGCAATAATACAAGTGTAAAAATGCCACGAAAATTGTGGATTCATCGCCACCATCAACATATTTATCATTGGTAGATTTGTACTATCTGCTTTCACAAAACCGTTTTCCATAATGCGATTTTAATCGAATGAATGATAAAAGTTCACAAACGTGCATAATAACTTGTAAAATTTCAAAATAACACAGAGCGCACAATAAGAATCTAGATTGTTTGCTATCGGAGTGACGTCACGTTTGAATCCAATATGGCGGATGGCGTCTTCGACATTTGAAAAACAGTTGAAAAAAGACGATTTTAAAAATTGAATTATAAAATTTACATTGCATTTTTATGAATAAATATTGACGTTTCTCGTTCACTTTTTACGAAATCTATCATAATCATGGATTTTTATATATTTTTTTACATGGTGTAAAATACCCTATTGTCAGTGTATTAACTTTTAATAATTCAAAAAATATCAAAAGATATGTACTCCTTATTTTGGCGCACTCTTTCAACACTTAGATAATAGTGATTTTCGGAGGAGACGCTACGTACAATTATAATAGAATTTCACTTGGTAAGTTCGTTTAATTATTGATTTTAAAAAATTTCATTCAATTTTATTGAATATTTTCGACGTTACGATTATTTTTGAATATATTTCGTATCAGCTCCAAATATTCGTGTCGCTTTCTTTATGCAGCAGAAAGTTTGTTATCACTTGAAAAATTTGGAGTCGTGTCGAGGAGGTGATTCGAAACAATTGCCATTATTTTCGAAGGAAAATCGAGAGTATCAGGAAACGTGGAACTCCCTACTACGAGCGAATTTCAATCAGCGCTTTAGTTTCTTCCGATTATTCGATTCATCCTTTTCGCAGTGGAGTTTAAAAGGGAAGCGCGAGACTGTTGGATACGTACGAACGTGGGGACCCGTATAGAGCCTCGCTATATTAGCTTGTCTCCCCAATGACACACGAGAGAACACGCTCTTGAATTATTACGTTGTACATATTTCGACCAGCAGTGTCTCTTCGTATACTAATGGAAATACGGAATTGTTGGAGCTCGAAAAAATACATTTATAAATTCAAATATTTTCTATAAAGTTGTCATAGAATAATTGAAAATGAAAATATTCTCGGTGGTGAAGATAGCGACGACGGTAACGAACTCCATTCGATGAAAACGAAGGGAATCTCGTGGAGGAACGTGATTTAACAGATTTTACTAATGATTAACTGGAAAAATTGAGGGGGAAGAATACCGAAAGGGAATTTTCAACATCGAACATCTCGTGTGAATGTAACGTACGTAATGTCAGAGCAGAGAGCGCAAAGGAGAGGTCAGCAAGATAATCCGATAAGAGTCAATATATTTTCAAGTGTTCGCCAAACACACCGGAAATAAGCTCAAGGCGCATATGCTGGAACACAGCCTCGCGAGCAAGAGTGTAATCAGTACAGAGCCGAATATATCTCGATGACGTACGACGATGAAATGTGAATCAGTGTGTAAAGAGAGAAAAACGAACGTAGGAGTACCTAAAACAACAAGAAAAAGCACGAGAGCGGAGAGTTCGTGGAACGAAACAAGCTTATATTTCTCTCATCCTTGACGTTCGTTTTTTTTGCCCGTATCGCACCCTCTTGTGGAAAAGAAATCGTGTTTTCCCTCGGTTTTTAACGATCCCTTTGCTACGCAAAGGTGTCTCGGAGCTCAAAGAAAAAGGGAGTGTTACTAGCTGAGAGCGAGAGAGAAAAAGGGTGACGTGAAAACAATTATTTTGCCCCGCAACGAGGAAACGCGAAAAAACAGCAGACACAGAGCGCCTCAATGAGGGTGACGTTGCCAAACGAATTCATGAGAAAATAAAAAGCGAGAATGAAGCAGGCATAAAAAATTTAACAAATGCGGAAAGAGTTTTCGATTCGCTGCGGTACGAAAATCGCGCGGATTATGCTTCCGTCACGAAGAACAACTTTCTCGAAGGATCTTCCTACTCTTTTGTGTATATTTCGAATTTATTTAGTTCCACATAAACTCCTTTTCACATTCACATTTTATTTATTCATTCTTTCCACAAAAAATCGTGTTTGCTAACGAACGTCAGTGAAACGACGATTTCTATTTCGTTACAACGCTTCTTTCACTTCTCTTTTTTAATACGTCATGCTGTTCGAGCTTCTCAGAGACTTCCATCCCACATTAAAGGCCACGCCCGAGAACAGTGAGCCAAATACACAGAGCATCAAACAAGTGAGCTTCGACAAAGGAGAATGAATGTCATAAGCTCTTCCCAATGCAATAAGAACTGGAAAAGATTCATTATTTTCCATCTTTATGAATTGCTCTCATCCGGGGATGAGAGCTGAAGAAAAAAACAGCGAGTTATTATCCAGCAAGAGAACATTTTTTTCTTCAAAGCCACGTTTTCCCTGAGAGTTTTAAGTTTCTGACAGTAGATAAAACTTGCAGTAGTCAGACGACGATTGAAGCTTAGAAAAAACGTCCCCGTGCAATCAATTCCTGTAGAAAATTTCCTGACATTCGTTATGATTGTTTGAAGATATTAATTTCATACTGAAAATTGACTTTTATTAAAACAACTAATGAAATGAATTTATTTACTGCGTGAAAGCTGGAAGGAAGATTGCAGTGGTGGAAAATGGTCAGCAATGTGTACACGTGTATATGCAATTTTGGTACGTTAACGATGGAACAGGGGGTCGGACCTTAAACCAAGGTTTACAATGTCGTACGAGCGTGGAAAACCCAAGAGAGCATAAAACGAGTGAGACGATGTTGCAGGAATTTGAGACGAAGGAACAAAGTGAGGAAAGGGAAAAGACAGGAATGGCAACACGTTGGACTTTTGCCTCGAGCTTGTAGACGATTATCGTGCAACCAAAACCTAGCCTTGCGTTCAGGAGCTTTAAACATAAACTTCCATCGCTCTCTCCCTCGTTGTTCCCCTGTGCATCGACTCGGTCTCTCACTTCAACCTTTCACCAGCTTTGCATTTCTCCTCGTGCCCGTCTGCAGTGGCCATAATTACTACACGTAGAGGAACAATCCTCATCGTTGCCTCGGAATTGGCAGGTGCTCCAAATCACGCATGACAGTTTTTCAACAACTCTTTCATTCGTGTCGATCGATCATTTCGATTTTCAATAAGTTTCAAGAAATCAAAAGAAACAAATTTTTCCTGCATCTTTATTTCGGTTAAAAAATTTTATTGAGTTTACTTTCGCACCTGAACAACCACAAAAATTGTGTCTTTACACCCTTCGTACATTCATTTTTTAACGAATTCAACGACACCCCGTTTTTTCTAAACAAAGTCGAATTTTCATGGATTTTCAGGGATAGATCGATGTTGAAAAAATCCGGGAACAAATCATTAGAATTTTAGGAAAAGTGGTTCAGGCTTGTCAAAGTTTGCTTCACGTAAAATTCCCTTCTTGGGGGGCTTCCAAAGTTGCTGCTGATTCGAAAAACGTGTGAGAGACTCGACTGTACTTTATAGGATGTCGCAGTACGTAACTGTTTAACTGGTACACCTACTATACAACTAATAGTATAGTCTGCATCGTTGAACTTACGAGCGTATGGAGAAGCTCTGCTTTTCGTGGCAAAGAACAAATTTTGGTTAGTTGCAGCGTACGGCGGTTACGCTCGGACTTCTCTTCGTCCTTTCCGTATAACGCAAGTCCGAGCTCCCTTGTGCTTTCTTTAGCTGGTTATATATATGTGACCACTTCTCGTCTCGGACATTTACAAACGTTGAAAATCCCTCGTTGCATTTAATTCCTATTGTGGCAGAATCGCCAATTAAAACGTTCTAAAATAACTCGACATTTAAACTACTTAATGAAAAGTAAATGTTTGGTCGAAACTAGATTTTTTTAAAATTGCACATCGATACATCCAATGACACCGAAAGCCTCCGAATCGGTTGGGAAAATGATCGCAAATTTTTTAGCTTTTCCAGTGAATATTTTCATCATAAAATTTCTTAGATTTTCGCCCAACGAATCGAGTCTCAATTTCTATTTATAGTAAGAAACTAATGAAGTTTCTCAAATCCACGAATAAAATCATCCCCGACTATATTCAGGTATGGAAATACTAGAAATTTGGAATTGTAATTCATGTAAAAATACAAGTCGTAAGAGCAGCAAACGAGTCAAGAGAAAAGCCGATGGATGCAGAGATCTTCATCGTCGTAACAGTTTCTTCGACACATCTCTCCTCTTCCTCGTTCTGTTCTTCCGTATAATCGCTGAAGTCCCATGTCGGCAGGATCGTTACAGTCGCAAACGTCGTCTGCTCGTCGTCGTTACGATTATCGTTACATCGCGAGGCAACGAGACGTTTAAACGAGGAGGTTGAACATCGTACGAAAGTTCACACTTACCTTGTGATTTTGTCGTGCTGCAATCGTCTCTTGAATTATTAGATGTAGTGTCCTATTAATCACTCCGAGTGTGTGAATCTTCTTAGTGAATATTCCCAAACGTTTCTGTACAATTTTTTAGCGGAAAAAAAATGTTTTCTCCCTTCAGGTTAATTATTTCAAGATTCACTGGGGATGAATGCACTTTTTTGTCTTCCTTCGACGTTAATGAACGTCACAGAAGCCTCGTGGAGTCATTCAGTTAATGAAACGTACTCGAAGAAGCTTTGTAAACATTCCTCACTCACGAGCCCAAGTGCCCATACTTGTGTTGATTAGTCAACGGCTCTTCAATTTTTTTTCTCCTATTGCAGCTCCGGGGCTAGGAAAATAAAAAAATTATTGTCGCAATGACTTTACGATATTCTGCTAATTTCTGCAGTTGCTGGACGAGAAGTAGTGAAGAGAACATTGAACATTGAAAAAAATCGAAGACCAAATAGAATTTCGCCACATTCATGACGATAGAAAATATTGTATGAAATATTTGTCAATTATTTTTGGTAGAATGGGTCGGAATTCCTCCGAGAATCTGATTCCCCAATGAAATTAACGAAAAAAAGAAATTTCTGAGCGTTTGGAAACTGCATGAAACATTTGGTTAGTTTTATTTGAAAAATAAAATAAATTTTGTACCTTTCGCACAATTTTCGTCGAGAGCCGCAACGACCTGGAACTAGAAAACTTGGTAGATGTTCCGAGAGAGGATTTTACGTGAGAGAGAAATAAATCATCAAGACTTTGGTTACGAACAATTCCAATTGTGTAGCAAGCTCAGGGAAGAGCACGAGTATTAGAGAGGCAAGTGTGTGTATAAATATGCGTTGGCGCATGCTCCGAAGCCGATGCAATTGCAGCTGCAACCTGGGAATGCGACTGCACTGGATAGCGGTGTTGCTGGTTTTGTTAGGTGGCCCCGAAGGCCTGTGCGGCTAACCGCAATCCACGTTGCGCAATGCGTGGGCTTACCCTCAACGTATATTTTGTAGGACGCGTAATTATTTCACATAATTAAGCTGTGCTTCGAGAACTCGGGAGAAGGAGAGTACAAAAAGCGGTAGGAGAAGAGAGAATGACCGGAAGAAGTCAGAAGGGGATGAAAAAGGGGGGAAGGAAGAGGAAGACGGATTCGGTAATTAACTGTTCGTCCGTCTGTTTCAACAGAAGTCGACCACATTTTCAAATTCGAAATTCATTCAACTACAGCCGTCTCTAAACGAAAGAGCAACAATGGCAAAAGTTGAATAGAATCGTTGCTCTACTTTGGACTTGATTATGCTCCCTGTTATTTCTAAAAACTCAATTGTTGTAGAAGCATCAATTGAAGTTTGAACTTGGCGTAAATTCTCGAAACACTTGAGACTATCGAAATAATTAAAGTTCCATAAGGACAGAAGCTTTATCGATGAAAATTGATGAAATCTGCTTGAAACTTTCTCCTTAAAGGGAACACAGCAGGTCAGTAACAACAATGTGATAGCACGAATCGGGTAACGATTATACCCGTATAGATCTCTGAAAGAAGAAACAGGAAGCTGCTCCTCGACAAATAAACTTCGAGAGAGTTCTCTCAAGAGTAGTTTCTACTCATGGTCCCCTTTGTCGATAAATTCTCATCTCGAGCAACGAATACACTAATTATGGTTTCGAGATCATTGTGATCGGAAGATTGTCAAGGGGGTCAAAGTAATAATTGGTGGCCTGCGGAGTATCAGCTTTGAGCGGGACGAGGGAAGATAGTCAAGGGTGTGCAACAGCATGGAAATCAATGACATCAAATATCCTGAGGATTGGCCAGTCGCCGGAGCATTTAATCGTCAAAGTCGAAGTGAAGACTAAAAATCAAGTAGCGGGTAGACGGACATGAGAGGATAAAAGGACGCCAATGGCGAGAAGTCAACTATGAAAAAGAAGATGAAGAGAAGCAAGCAGGCATCTGCGCTCGCGAGTTCTAACGGATATTCCAGCAGCATAGACCTTAAGACTTCTCATTGGAGACTGACGAGACACCCGCAGAGAGAGCTTAGAGTCAAGAGATTACGCGAACGACAGTTGGGAATCCGATCAAAACAAATGAACTGCGAAAATAGCGTTTTGCGCTTGCGTACTTGCGCTCGCTTCAACAAGCAACCAATCAGCAGTCTTCTCTGGTATTGGAACATGCTCTAGCACCTCCGAGTCATTCCTACCCCGCTCGAGAATTTCGCCTTGCTCGATCGTTTCCCATTCTTCTTCTCTCCTCTGGCGCCGGGGCATCAACCCATTTTCCAGGCGTCTCGCTCTGCCTCTCTGCGCCGCGGCTTTCTATCTTGGTCCATTCTCATTTTGCTCTTCCCCGTCGACGTAAACACATCGTCCCCACGGACCTGCCACCTACGAGGACACAATCTGAATACCGATAAGACGGATCGTCCGCTGATCACCAAACAATGACATCTTACCGCGGCTCTCTTTTCTACGTTGAGCTTCACCAATCCCTTCGACAGATGGCGCACGGGTAAAAAGCGCGCTCCACGCTGACTGACTCTTTCCGCCATGGTTTTCCGTCCGGGTGTAGCAATGTTTCTGAATCTTGCCTCCGCGAGTTTTCCTTCATCTCGAAGCATTCATCGAAACCATCCGGCAAAGCAAGAGTCTCTCCGATGTCAAGTGTCTCCTCCCCTGAACAGATCAAGCCCGAGACTCTCAACCAAGAACAAACTAAGTAAGCAGGAAAATAATCCGAAAGAGCTTCCGCGCGATAGTGTTCCATTATTTAACGCTCCGGAGAGTGATCCCGGTGTAGGAAATCGGGGCGGCAAAAAAATCGGGGCTGAGTGACTGATCGACGAATAATTGAGGAACGAGAGACGACGTAGGATCACCGCGTCATTCGTCTTATTCGCAGATTGCTCTTCCTCGGCTCAAAGCGTAAGTGTCAGTGAGGTGCACTCATAGAAGATGCCGAAGAGCAAAAAACCTATTTCGATGATTAGTCCATAGGAAAACTGCTCGAAGAAACAAGTCGCTCCCCAAAGGAGCAAACAGTAAGGGGAGACAAAATGTTGAAGGCGTCTGGAAAATATCAATGATCTTGATGATGACGCCAAGAAAATATCTGGCATAAATTCATGCACCGGTTAACTTCACCAGAGTATTTCTCTGCCTCCAATAGAGTCTCTTCGTCCTCTACATTCGTGTGATGAATGTTCCAAGCTTGGAGGTCTTCAAAAACGTGATTGAAACGACAGCACAGACGTTTACTTTATTCTGACGTGTGATATATAACTCGTTGTAGAGGCTAAGCTTCAAGAATATAACCTATGTATATTGGGCACATATGTACACAGGCGAAAGTAGTCTGCACGTATATGACAGCATAAAGCACATATCCACGAGGGTACCCTTCGCAGCGCGGCCGCGTGCGAGTCAACGACTAGCTTTTCTCGTGTGCCTCAGACAAATCTAGTCACAAACGGAACAACCCTCCTGCGCTTCATCTCGGAATGTATATAAGGAAGCTCTCTTCGCATGGAGCGAACTTACACGCGCGCACACACACGTATTCCATTCTCGTTGAACGTCTCGGAGATCCAGTGGCCGGAGATCAGTCTGCTGACTCTGGCTCAACGTTCTACGGCACCTCCGAGACAACTGCGCGCGTGGGCTTGCCGAGCGTATACACGGAAATCCGTGAGACAAAGTGCGGTTATTTCTGGCCGGATATCTAGTTGCGGATATTGTATACTCGGTCATTTATATGCAAATGTGTATGCTCCTGATCCCCATCATTCGCCTTGAATGATGCAGACTAAAATAATGATGAGAGATAGATTGAGGAAAACGTGCTCTGGCAACGATTGGGGACAGACGAGAAGGAGCAGAGTCGACTGAGTTACGAGAAACCGTAGGTGGATTACGACTTGAGCGTCTCTTCGTTGACTGCTTGGATCTCCACGAACGAATTAACGGGTGGATTATTTTTGTATGCATCATTGCATCAAGTCCCATGGAACCTGATGGAACTCTGTTGCTTTCTCATTACCCTCGGTAGAACTAGCTGTTTAAGGTAAAATAAGCATCCTCTTACGTAACCAAGAACAGGAGTCTTGGGAAGGGAACGCAGCACAAATGAATAAGGAGGTGAATGAGGCGAAGAGAACGATGAGCAGATCAGAGTTGGGCGGGCCACATGGATCGTGTTACTTCACAGGTATATAAATATAGATTAGCTACACCAAGCTCAGCCGAACGCTGTGTCGCATGCACTCTATAACCACCGAGCGATGTGCCCCCTTTTTCTTTCGCCCTTTTGTTAGGATCTGTATTCGCCCACGCCCATCGGACCATTCCAGCGAATCGGGTCGAGCCAACCGGTCACCGATCCTCGTACGTATCCGCCAGGGATACCTTACAAAAACCATATGGTGTTCTTGCGACCGGCACGTGACCCTACGCGATCGGACATGACATACCTTCCTCTATCCCTCTGGCTCTCTCTATCTTCATAATAATGATAATGTCACCCAATGAACTCCGAGCACGCTTGGAATGTGACTTTTGGGTGGTATATGAGGGACTATTCAGACGGTCGTGACACCAACCGACCTCTCGTGCTTTCCTGATACGAACTTCCCCTCCAGGGAATCCGGAAATTGGAGCGTCATCACCCCTCTTCCACTATGAACCCTTAAACTCATCCTACCCTTGTTATATTCCAAACTGATGACGTCATCAACTGTCCAAAGTCTTATGATGTTCCCTTTACCTCGAGCTCCTTCGTGTATAATCTTCCATCGATTAGATTACTTTTCTCATATTTACCGGGCTTTGTGCACTCGCCCGATCTCATCCCAAGAGTATTATTTGATTATTTTTCTGTTTTTTTCATCGATTGCATAGTTTTTTTTAGGTTTCTGAGAATCACCGATCTTGAATCATGACACTTTTATTACACTGTTCAGGTTCTCGGATTCCAAGATACGTATCTGTGGCACAAAATCGATCAACGGCGCCAAAGGAAACGAGGCAATACCAGATTTGACAAGAACCTCGATTCCCATCCTGAGGTAGGTTTTCAACTTTTTCTTAACAAGATGCAACGATCTTTAACGGGAAATTTTAATTCACCACATTCCTGGCGTACTTTTCAGCATTCATGCTTTATGTTGTTGAAAAAAGTTTATAATGAGAGAAAAAATCATCCTGGACACACCAGCTTTTCATTAAACTCTTCATTCATCTCGTAATAAGCCAATTTTAAAGTCTCCTCCACATTCGATTATTTGCGAAATCGCAACTTTTCCTCGGGCTTAAAATTGGCACCTTGATCGAGTTCCTCTAAACATTGGTCATCGACGCTAAGCGGATTGAAGCACGATCTTCAAGTTCTTTGATGAACAAATTCATCTGACATCTGATAAAATGTATAGCGATCCTGCTTAATTGAATTCTTTCAAATTTCAAATTCAACGCTGTAATTATTCGTTCAGGATGAGCTGCTGTTAAAAAATGACAAAAGGACCCGAGGGCTGATCGAAAATGTCTGGTTCACAGATCCTTTGGGCGGATCAGCAAAGAATCTTCGAGCGTCATAAGCGAGATTACGTTGCAACGAATTTATCGGATTCGGAGAAGCCTCTCGTGAGAGAAAAACGTTTGTTTGATAGCATGGAATCAAGTTCTAGGCTACTGATGAGTCGGAAATGGAATAGAGAAGTCGATGGCGGATTAGATGTCGCCACTATGTTCAATGATGAGCTCTGGGCCGAAGAGTGGTACCTGGTAAAGCAGAAAAACTATTTTCCCCTCTCAACAGTTAAACTAATCGAAAAGAGAAAAAAACTCACAATATTGATCGCTTTGATTTTCGTCCCCTTACCATTCGTCGATAAAATAGTCACTTCGCTTTCCCCGCAGAACGACATCTGTGCCAATGTTACAAATTTTCCAATAATATCTGCTCTCTTACCCTCTGATTCAAGCAAGACACACGAACCGTCAAAGCACTTCCAAAACTCGATTTGAACGTTATTCCTGTTTATCGACTTGGGGTAACCGGACGCGGGATAAGAATCGCTGTACTGGATGATGGTCTCGAGCACACTCATCAGGATCTTCGTTCAAATTACGTGCGTTTCTGCGACCAGACACGAAACTGATCGCGGTGGCATCAATTATTTATTTCCTTCTATGCTCACAGATGACGTAGCAATGCGGAACTTTGAGTCGACAAATCGTATTTATAATGTTTTACGAATTTACAGGATCCGGAAATAAGTTACGACGTCAACAACGCTGACAATGATCCGATTCCCCGTTATGAATCTTCAGGTATTTCCTTACCTGAACCTTTCCTTTTAAAGTCATTCGCGTATTCCCAAGAGAAATTATTTTCAACGATACTAATAGACCAAATAGAAAAATCCAATCAACAAAATTGATCCTGTAAAATCAGCCTCACGAGAATTTTCAAACGTCAAACTTTTTACGGCGCGAGCGTCCTAAAAGATCGTAAACTTTCTGATAAAATCTAGATGACACAAGTCGGATGAATTTTATTATTAAAAACGCTTTCATCTCCGAGGTCCAAGGGGAATTTCATTTTTTTATCTTCGTGTAAGAATTTCTTGAGTGACATCTGGCACATTTCATTCCACACATAAATTTGTGATGCTGCATTTGGCATAAAATGTGCATGGGAATATAACATTTTTCGTATTCGAATAAATTTTTAGCACAAGCCTCACGAGATTCAAGATTGTTATAAGGATTAAATTTTCAAAGGGACCAACGGTCACGGGACGAGATGTGCGGGTGAAATAGCAATGGAGGCCAACAATCGGAAGTGTGGAGTCGGGGTTGCCTTCGAGGCGAGTATAGGTGGGATAAAGCTACTGGATGGCATTGTGAACGATCGGGTTGAGGGTGAGGCGCTCGGCTATAAGCAAGAGCTCGTCGATATTTACACGGCTTCTTGGGGTCCAGCGGACGATGGAAAAAGTTTAGAATCACCGGGAAGGCTTGCTACGGAGGCATTGAAGCGGGGAATCGTCGAGGTTGGTTCACTCTAATTCCACTTTTTATTTTCCCTTTTCTCTCCCTTCCTTTCGCTTTCATCTTGCCGTTTTTTTCCCCAATTCGTTCATCCCCATCGCTCGTATTTACTCTGGCGAGCCACGCTATTGAGTGATTTCGTGAACAAAAAACTCCACAATTTCCAGAACATCATGTAATTTCGTTCGATACGGAACAACAAAGAAGGAGAAAATCTTTTCAGGAATATTTTCCTGGGAATCGACCCAGACCACTAACTGTCGAATCGCCATTGTTTGATCAAGTCACCCACAAAAGTGTGAGCCTCATTAATCAAACTCGCGCTGATTAATCGACTTCGATAGTTCGAGTCACATTGACCCAGCGCTTTTTTCGCTTAACGTTAGCTTGGAATTCCAATCGAGCTTTTACAAACCCAAGCGAAAGAAACACACGTGAGCCTTTTCTTCCTATTATCAAGTGATGCGAGCTTTGTTCGGGAACACAGGGCAGAGGTGGCAAGGGAAATATCTACGTGTGGGCATCCGGCAACGGTGGATCGAAGCACGATGATTGCGGTTGCGACGGATATGTAGGAAGTATTTACACAATTGCAGTGGGTTCAGCGAGTCAAACTGGCAAATTCCCTTGGTACGGCGAACGATGCCCAGCAACATTAGCGACGACTTACAGCAGCGGAGCTTATCAAGATCAGATGATTGTGAGTGGGTTATATTTATGCAATAATTTATTCATCAAGGGGGAATTCTGCTTTAAAAAGAAATCGATTGTTTTCGGGAATGTTTTTAGGATAGACGGAAATAGCTCCCCATGGTGAACTTTTTAGTAGTTTCAAGGATATTTCAAGGTACAAAAACACTTTTTTAATGTGAGAAATACTAATTTGTACATGGTTTATGTTCAGAGTCCGATCGTCCAAGTTTCTCAGCTGCGTGCAATGTGGAGATCGTAATTATTGTCTGCAACAAAAATTCTAATTTTTTTTCCATTTTCGTATTCTTTCCTTCCATACGAACCTATAAAAACCCGAAAAAATTGTGAAATTCTATATTTACAGCAAGTTAAAGTGATATTCTTGCTCTTTAGAAGCGTTTTTTTATCAAACTCGCTTAAAAATATAGAATTTCGCAATTTTTGTCCGGTTTTTATGGGTTCATATGAAAGGAAAATATATAAAAATGGAAAAAAAATTTAGAATTTTCGTTGCAGACAATAATTACGATCTCCATATCGTACACAGCCGAGTGAGCATAAACCATGTACAAATTAGTACTTCTCACGTCAAAACAATGTTTTTGTGCTCTTGAAATATCCTTGAAACTATACCGAAAAGATCGCTGTTACTTCGTTATTTCCGTCTATCCCAAAAGCATTCCCGAAAACAATCGATTTTTTTGGCTTTTTAAAGCCGAATAGACCCCCCTTAATTAACGTGTGAGTCTTGCGCTGAACAATAATATAATAAAATTGACTTTTTCGTTCGGAGATTTAAAGGCTCGGTTAATCGTACACTTGAAAATTCTTTTTTCGACACTTTGTTTATTAAGGCAACGACGGATCTGAGAAACAAATGCACAACTCGCCATACCGGAACTTCGGCCTCGGCACCATTAGCCGCCGGTATATTTGCCTTGGCCCTTCAAGTGAAGTAAGCAGTATACGCAAGACGAAAAAAAAAAGCACGAAAAGCGTAATAAAACCAACTAAATGCATATGCGCCTGCATATATTTATATTGGGACACGTGAAAGTATAGATATTCACATTAGTCCATGGCACGTTGACTTTACGAGCAAACTAAGATTACTTTTCATCCCCGAGAGCTACCTCTTTACAAACCATCCCTAAGGGGAAAGAGAAACTCGCTTTTCGATCTTGGAAAACGCTGCTAGACCTCTGTATATGTTTCTTCAACCTCATACTGCTTCTCTTTCTTCATTTCTTTTACTTTTGCGCTCTCTTAATGTCATCTGCACAATTTTCCGTGTCCGTATTGCGGAGCAAAATAACGCTCACTGAATTGTCTTTCGATTTCTCATCCACTTTTAACTCATTCTTTAAACACTTTGACGCAACTTCGTTCAATTAAAGCTGGAATGGTAAACCTCGATGTCCTCATGGGTATATTCACTTTTTTCTCTGCTTTTTTCATTTTCTACTTTTTCAACAAGCAAAGAGCTCACCTGGAGAGACGTTCAACATCTGGTCGTTCAAACCTCCGAGTACAGCCCTCTCAGGTACGCATGCTGATTCGTTTTTTTTTCATCCACAAAATGCCCACTTTTAAAAATTTGTATTGTTCTCCTTTCTGTTAGTTTCAAACGATTTTTCGAAAACTTTTTTGTTCCCGAAGGACTTTAATCAATCCGGGTTTTTTATGCGTTTTTACCAAGCCTCGTTACGACCTTGAACGACAGAATCCGAAAAGTCGAAGTGATAAAAAAAAATGTTAATCCTGGTCTCGTCCTTTTTCCGGGTCGTTGCCTTTCCGAAGCTTTCATTCGACCGTACTTTTACTGTACATTCAACTGTACACGGCGTTTTTAAACTCTCGCTACATCTTCAATGTCTCTCGGTTGAAGACGAATAAGGAAAGACACTTTTGACATGTTTCAAGTGTACGTTGCATCCGCACATATACACAAACGCACTCGTTCGTTGAGTGCACGAGCAAAAAATCTGGGTCACGAAATTTCAATCAACAAATTTTAATTCTCGTGCATTGGGGTCGCGGAGGAAAATAAAAGACGCTGAGAACTGAAGTGGCGAGAGTTTTCGGTGGCTTACTTCGTCCTGGTTGTAGCGAGAAGAAGTTTCAGAGAAAAAAACATGCGATGCTCGAAAAATAACCTTCTGTAAATTTAACGGAGTGCGAAACGTGCTTAAACACACTTTAGTGGGCTCGTTGAGGCTGCGACAGTTACCAAGATTAAATTCAATCCTGCAGTCCCACCAATGACAGCTAACAACACTTTTTCCGAAAATACTCAGAGAGAATCCTGGCTGGCTCAAAAATTCAGCTGGATTTTGGTTCAATCCTCGATTCGGCTTTGGCCTCATGAACGCACATGCTTTAGTTACGACCGCTCAAAACTGGACCACCGTTCCCGAGGGCCGATTTTGCCGCTTTAATCCATTACCTATGTGAGTTGACTTCTATGCTTGCTCCATGTATGATCATGGAAATGGAACTACACCAGACTTTAGAGCTCCTCAAATACCCTTTGCTAATAGAAGTTTCAACAGATCTTAACATTGCAGAATTATGTTGGAATAGTTATAATGGAATTGCGCATAAGATCGTAACGAATATTATTAAATTACTAAAAATTTCGACTCTCTGAACTACGCTTTCGTTCAACCACTTTCTCGTCCTTTATTTTCATTTCATCATCTGTGCAAATGAAACGGTGAAAAAAGTGCCCTCCCACCGAGAACCTCAGTGATTTTTTAACATTTCCCATCAGAATCACCATTTATTTTCCTCTATCCAAGACGCTTTATTTCTTTATGCTATCTCAGAATTAACAAGAGTCTCGGCTATGGAAATACGAGAATCGTGAGATTCGACGTCGATGGATGTCACGTAGAAGAAGCAGTCGAGGCGGCAGTTTTCTTTTTGGAGCACGTGCAAATAGAGACGAGCATCAAGTACACGCGCCGTGGTGCACTCGAGATGCACCTGACATCACCTTCGGGTACATTATGCCGTCTCTCTTTTTCTACGATCTTCCTCCATTTTCATTTTTCTATGAGTTTCCTTTTTCCTTCTCTCTTCTCTCATTTGCTTACGGGGAGGGGTGCAGAACGTTGTATGAAATGAAAGAGCTTTTCTTCGACTCTTTCTTATGTCGTTGACCTGGAATAATGTTCTCACTCACGAACAGTTTGGATTGGAAAATTAATTGTGGTATTGAAATAATTGGAGCTGGCTTATTCGGTTATTTTTTTCCACAAAAATTCAGAAAAAACTTTTGGTTTTCATAACTACTTGATGATATTGAGAATTCATTTATTGTTTTGAATATTTTGTAACTGAACTGTTTTATTATTAAATAGAATGTTTTCTTAATTTGATCGAATAATCCGCCATTAAATTCCCGGATTATGGAGCTTACGAACATTTTCTTTTTCCCTTTCCATTCGCTCGTTCCTTTCTCTTTTCCGCGTGACATTCTCTGTCCAAGTTTTCTCTAGAAACGATTTTTTATCCCCTGAAGGAACGAAGACGACGGTACTGAATCCAAGACGATTGGACGATTCGAAAGAGGGTTTCACCAAGTGGAAATTTATGTCGGTTGCCACTTGGGGCGAAAATCCTCGAGGAACTTGGACACTGGAAATTACGGATCAGGTGAGTTTCTCAATAGACTGCGATTTCACTGAGATATTCTTCAAAGGAGTACGGATTTCAATTAATTCAATTAAGGAACAAACTGCTCTAAGAATCTTCATGAATTCGGAATATAAAACTACCCTTTACTCACCTTGAAAAGTAAATTGTTCGAAATTATTTACATTTGCTAGAACAACATTATTTTTTGTTCCAAATTGTTTCAAATTTGTTCGACAATCAGTAGGATTGTTATTGATTGAAAAATTATTTTGAAAATCATTCATTGGAACTCGATTCCAACGATTAATTGGCACATTTTTTATAAAATTGGAACACTTTCAATCCTCGAGCCCTTTATGGAGCTACAACTCGATGAACCAATTCCAAGGATTTTCAAGCTTTCAATAAGTGAAATCGTTTTACAGCCGAAACAAAATCAACTTTTGATCGACGAAATTTTCTTTTGATTTTATAGCTTTTTTGTGGATAAATTTGCACGTTTCAATTGAACGAACTCTAATTATTTATCATTGGCTTGATAATTCGGCGATTGTTTTCCGACGTGGTTATAAATCAATTGAGCAATAAATTCACTCAAAGAAATTTGCGATCGATGCGTCGTCGAGAAATAAAGCCAGGAATGAATAGAGAGTTCCAAATTGTTCGGCGTTGAATCAAATTACGTCAAATAATTGAGAGCCCAATTAATCGGGGAACTTCGATCGTTAACGTCATTTACCATTAGAATGCAGGGGAGTGAGAAGAGAGCGAAACGAAAAAATTATTTAACGAACATTTCAGGGCGTATAAAGTGTGCTAATTGTGCTGTGGTTCAATTCAGGCTGGGCCCCAAACCAACAATGGAACTTTAGAAGATCTAACTTTAATAATTCACGGTACAAACCAGATACCGAAATATCGTGAAAATGGTCCGAGAATTTACAACGACGAATACAACAGGATACGAAAAATGGTAATTTCTATTAACCAATTTTTTCATCGGATTTTGATAATGTTTTTTTCATCGATATATTAAAATAGAAAAAAAAATTCTCAAAAAGTTATGAACCGATTGAAATTTTACAAAATTCCAAATCTTTAGTACAAATTTGGAGTAAAAATGACATTCGATAGCAGGGAGCGTGAACTGCGATCGACACAACCGATAATATAATATTTGATTATGTAAAAAATAGATTTCGAACGATTATGTAAAGCACGAAAAAATGATCATTTTTGTCAACTGCTATTGGGCAACTCAAAAGGTTTTTTTTCCATTTATTCGATCGAATCGAAATATAAAAAATGTTAACAGAAAAAATTAAGATCATGAAAATTCGGGCATCTTCCATTTCGGAGTGAAAATATCGTTCGATTGAAAGTTCGATAGTTATGATCGACATCTCGATACGAGGTTCGATAAGAAACGTTGGAACCCGCGTGCGAAAAGGGGCAAATAAGAACGGTTACTCGAAAAATGTTGAATTGCAGAACCACCCGGATTCTCGAGAGTACAGTGACAGAAAAATCTGGAAGGAAACGAGCGACAGCGATGAAAATTTTGTGCAGAAAGTTCCGAAGCTTGGAGGAATCTTTGACAACGACTGGCTCGCGCGTTTACTCGAAAGTTAAATCTTACCAGGCGTTTATGAACGTGAGGACGATTTCAATTCGGCAAAATGAATTTCATCATCGTTATAAAACGAAAATGAGTTTGAACTCATAGAAACATGACGAAATTCATTCCAGAAAATTCATGAATTCGCATACTTATTCATTCGTAATTTACAAAATTTCCAGTCCTCGAGGGATAACCGAGCTCGCGACGACCAAAGACTTCCCACAACGCACCATTCCGAAATCCATTTTCTTTCTTCGTAATTTAATCACAAATACTGGATCTGCCTGGATACACATTCGCAGCCACTCGATTTCCTGCAACACTGGCTTTTTGTGATATAAATAAATAATAAATAAATAAATTTAAAAAAACTATACTAAAACTGATGGAGAATGATGAAAGCAACTTTATGAATACAACTCTCGGCGGACATTTATTCGTAATGAGTATAGATTTATGCCTGTTTCAGTGATGTGTATAGATGCCTAGATAGGCTGGCCGCGTTGTAAATAAGATGGATAGAGCACGCTACTCGTGAATCGTGCGTGCATATATATATGAACTGTTCCACGTTTATTCAACGATAATACGACTATGATTATTTCCGACGTCGTTGATTTTGCTCGGCCTAATGCTCACCCCAAATCAGACAAAATACGTTCCAAGAAAAATCTCAATATCAACCCCCATGAGCCTAAAATACTCATCGTCTAGGCGTATTTGAATTTCAGATGCGGTCAGACCCCTTAAATGCGCAAAAAACAACTTTTTGGGTTCCTTTCCATGGAAAAAAATGGAGCCATGAAAATCGATTGGTGAAAAAACTATTCTCAATTCTGCTCATATCGTCGAAGCTACTCTTCCGGCTTTCTTGTATTGGGGAAAGAAAAATTGCAGTCCATTTAAGATGGAAAAGAACTGCCATCGAAACCGAATCTCCCTGCATTATTTCCTATTTCTTCAATGGTATTTTTCGACCTTTTTTTATTGCCTCGGAAAAGAAAGAAAAATCACCTGTTTTTACATAGAAACCGTTAGGAAAATTCATCTCCCAACGTCCCATTTATTTTCTTCCTTCTTTCGATCGTATTTTTTCTCACTTTTTTAGTATCGGAAAGAAAAATCTCAGTCGTTTTTTAATGAAAATATACGTATTTCGACGTGGAAATATCCATACGCATGCCATTAAGAACATTAGTGGAAAAAAAAGATCACGCAATTACAAGCCCTATATGCTGGTAGTGCGTGTCCCTACCACGTGGCTGCGCTCTTATCGACCAGGTGAGGGGGTGGGCAGAGTCTCATGGGGATGAAACAAGCGAGCAGGAGTGTTTCGGGTCAGTAGCATGTCGATCCTCGTGCTGACTGGTGGCACCTCGAAACGTACTTTTCGTTCCTCTCGTCCTCGAGATCGCGGATCAACGCGTCTCGATTTTTCTTAACGAAACTATCGATTAATTAGTACATTTATTCAGTCAACATTTTAAAAGAAAATCAAAAAGTTCAATTCGATTGAAATGAGAAAATAAATGAGCAACGATCGCCGACTCAGGTAAGTGAAATTATTCACATTTGTTTACAAATATTTTCAAATTTTGGACATTCACAAAATCTTGATGATTCACTAAAAATCTTTGAGCTATTTAAAAGCTCTTTTCTCGTGGAATCTTTTTTCACAATTTCATCAACAGTCTCTTGTGCAATGCCAGTATATCAGGTTCCCTCTCGAGTTGATGGCAATTAGTGAAACCTGATTTCTGCTTCAACGTCGATGAAGCTCTAGTGAATGAACTCTTATTGGATTATTGCACTATTAGCCAATCAACGAAGAGGAGCCGATGAATGAACACTTGAAAGAATTTCACGTGCTAATTATACGGAAAATTCGGTCGTAAACGAAAAAGTAAAAAAATTAAGTTTCATCACATTAAAATGGACAACTTTTTGCACAAATGGACCAGTAGAAAATACGATTTCTGGGAACTTTCTATACGGGAGTATGCGAAAATAAAATGCATCGTTGAATTACGTTGTTGAATAGCCTTTACGAAAATCGTGGAAATGTTAAACCGCACTCCATCTCTACCTTTTCACTCGTTTCAATTTCCTCGAAAAGATCCACCGTTTTTCAAGCGAACTTCAAAGTTTTCCAAGTCCCAAGAAACTTTGGATGTTTATCTATCGGTTTTGGGTTTTCACGTGATTTCAAATTGACGTGATCAAGAAGTCTGGAGAATCAATAAAAATTCAACGAAGTTTCGGTAACAGGTGCAGCTGATTCCTAAGCCCGAGGCGAACTTTGCAAATTGATACAAGTTCGAGACGCTGCGCGTAGTATAAGCTATAATTTTAGAGCCAAGGGAACGTGATAACGCGATTAATTATAGCCTCAGCTGGCGGCAATCGAAGAGGCTTTGCGTGCAAACTAGAATTTGTAAAAGATCTCGCTCATGTGTCACGCAAAGAAACCACTGTAACGACGAAGAAAAGTACTCATAAGTGAGCTGAGAAATGTGTTGGAATTTGTAAAAATTTTATTCTTTATACGAAATCGATAAATGTTTGAATGCTTTCTGTCGATTTCACAGAGATATTCGATCGAATATCCGTGGAAAATTGTTCCGTCGTGTCCTCCGAAGTGAGAGAAACAGCGGTAGAAACTTCTCTCATGTTTGCAAAACTTTTTTAACACCCTTCAAACACAGAACAAATATGAGCGAGCTTTCAAAACGGCGAGAATAACGTCGCCCAAAAAAGCTGACTTCATCGATGTTTTTTCGACAGCTACGCAAACAAAAGCGTAGTCAAATTCCGCCCGGATGTAAAACAAATATTCTGGGAGGGAGAAAAACCGATGAAATGAAAAAGTGTTTCTGTTTTCGAAGGGAGCATCTTGGAGGGTGAAAGTTGAAGAAACCACTTTTCATACGTGAAATCGATCGAGGGGAATGTGGCAGCTCGCATATGAATGAAAACTTGTGAATCGGGGAACCACCTGCGGACACTGGCGACTCGAGATCGGTGTTTTGTTCCCTTTTCAAAGCAGGGTAAAGGGCAAACTTAAAATTCTCGAAAGATTTTCAAGCGTAGAGAAAGCAAGAAACGTGAATTCGACCATATGGATTATTGATGTGGACCAGACCATTGAAAAGAACGGGGGAGAAATCAGCCCGTCGAAAAAAAAACCTCGAGTGACGGGGGCAGAGAAAAAGGTTCGCGGAGCCCAAAATAGCTGCGAATTCATCGAGACGGTAATCCGACGGTCATGCATTTTTCAAGGTTTTCATTTCGACTCCGGAGCGCTGGGAAAGGCACGAGACTTTCAGGAATTTCAGGAATTCGATATTTCCCCATTTTCTGCTTTTAGTCTCAAACCTTTTTGCTTTTTCCCAACTCTCGTGTTCGTCGTATTCCTCAGAGCTACGAAAAACTTCAATTAAACAGTCAAATTTCATCAGCCGTGTCCGAAAGAATCTGCACATTCGCAATAGACAATTGTAAAAGTAAATAATAAAAATGTGGAATGTAAATCTATAAATTTCGGGGCTATCGAATGGGAATCCTCGAAAGAAAATACGCTCGAATTACTCATTGGCGATGATCACCGACTCAAAGAGAAAGCTCGTTAACGTCGAATAATAAGGGAGTAAATTGAAATTCTGTGGTTGCAATTTCGCGAGTTGATTCTCCTCGATTCAATGTCCCGTGAAGCACCAAAACGAGAGGGAACTTCCGAGCGTTCCTTGTCCGCACGAGCATTTTTTCTAGGGCATGAGAGCAACGAGAATTCCCGAGGAGAGAAAAAAGTGCTGGGAATTAATGCTGATTTCGTAAATTTTCAAGAATTTTATGATAATTTTAATGAAAATGTCCATAAATAGGCAGAAAATGCGACAAAATTCGACCAATGTATTTCATGTATTGCAGAAATCAAATGAACCCGAAATTTCAGTGGGATTCCCTTGCAAGTTTTTACTTAGAAAATGAACACGAAATGACAACTAATTAGGATGACACGACTAAGAATTAAATCGCTCGTCCCGCTGAAATTCAGTTGAAATCTTCCATTTATGCGTTTTCCTTCTCTCTGTACTATTTCATAAGAATTTTAATTACTTCGTACATAGTACAGCCTCGTGACCCAAGAGGAAAACTCTTCGTGCCCAGATTATAAATTCGTCACGGTTGAAAAGTCCGACTTTGTACCATAGGAAAAGCGAGCCCTTGGGATCTCAAGTTAACATTTAGATTTTCTTCTATTTCCGGATAGTAACATAAAACGAATATCTGATTTTCGAGAAACAGGAATTTCATTATATAAACGCTGGGAAATATACGAGTTTTAGAGAGTGACTAAGAATGTGAGAGAAATACGAGATTATGAGCAATTTTTTACATTTATTTTCCCTCGCTATGAAATGGAGCCCAATATACGTCAACGCGGCTAATGTATGACGGAGTTGAAATATGCATGCTCAAAGTTATCGTGTAATAATTGATCCCGGTCGACCTGCTTTTCCGTGTTCTGAGAAGCTGATAAAAAGCTTCTACGTATGTTGGATTTTCCTTGGAAAAGAATCACTCCAAAACCGTACAATATTCATTTAAGGTAGTTCATGCATGAAATGATTTTCTTAAGGAAGTTTTGAAATTTAGAGTTTCAGTGGGAAGTCGACTGACACGCGAATCAAATTTCAAAGGGTTCGTCTTATTGGTTATTGAGATAAACGTGTTTAAATATGAAAAAAAAACACACACACAGAGGACGAATGAACGCTTCTTATGAAGTTTATGAAAAACGTACGCAATCACAATGAAGTATATAAAATGAAGGTCTGGGAAAAAATTCGAGTCTTACTAGTAAAAAGATAAATTATGTTGAAGATTGAACGGAATTGGTAAAATGAACACTCGTAACCTCACATTTGCTTATTTCGGCATTTTATTTCTTCTTGGTCTCGCCCATTCCTGTTATAGCATTTGCGCTCTCTAGAGCGATTTTTTACATAAAAAACTATAGTATTTTAGCCAGAGACTAATAAAATTTTGGATTTTGTCAACCATGAATGCCCATTCAATTAATGACTTGTAATTTCATTCGCGAACATAAGTTGAGAAATAAGTTGAAAAAATGTATTTACAATTTTGAATAAATAAACCTGACATTAATTTAGAGTGATAATAGCTCTAATTTACTTCAGCAACTTAGTACTACGACAGCTATAACGCGATAAAATCTTCGAATTTTTAATATAAAAAGTGGGAAGAGATTCAACGAAATTCAATAGAAATGTTTGATTTTACTTGAAAACGAATGACTCCAAAACCGTGCAATATTCATTTTAAAAAAACAGAGCGCTTTTTCACTAGTCCATTCCGCATGATGATCCTTGTACAAAAAGGAATCTAATAGGACCTAAAGTGGGTGAGCAAAGGATTAAAGTAACTCGGATTTTCCAACACGTTTTTTACTCAATGAAAAAGCCTTTTTAGAGTCTTCCGAGATCAAAAGTAACGTGCATACGTGAGCTCGTTATTTTTCGCTATCCCCAGAGTAGCCTTTTACCTCGAGGGCTTAATTCATCACAGAAATTTATCTCGTACTCCGTTACTCGGTCCTCCAGCTATTTCCCTTAGGAAGCTATGAAGTATAAACGTACTCCGAATGATTAGAATGCTGATAATGACGATGAGAACTTTATCACCGTATCGACAAATTAGCACCCATTAATCAACTCGTAACGCCATTTCGTGATATGAAAAGTGGTCAGTAATGCCCAGAAGCGTTAGAATCGAATCCTGAACAGCCAATAATTGTACAATTCATTGCACTCCCTTCACAATATCCCTACAATCCTCACAAAAAAAAATAGAGTTGAAGTGTCATTTATTCAGTCATAAAAGCCTGTAAGTGAATGAAAATCAATTAATTGTACATCAACCAGATAAAAGTGGACTCTCAATCAATAAAACTTGATCATTATGTTCTTCTGAAAGGTATTTTCTCGTCGGTTAATCTACTCCGTTCCCTTTACGTGAACACTGTTCAATACGTGCCATTTTTTCTCTCCCTTTTCGTCCCTTCGCCAGTGTTTCCCCTTTAAGAGAATGCAGTATTCATCGAGGCTTGTAAAAAGAGTCTTTCAGCGACGGCTCGTACATATTAACCACCACTTCTATTGGGCCAACCCCTCAGGTTTCATTTCTCCCTTTTGCCTTGGCAGACCACAAAACATTTTCTCTCGTCTATGTTTCTCTGTGGCAATACGTATATTCGGAAGAAACAGACAGAGTTTATAACTTTTCGAGGTAATTTTACGTATGCATCAAATAGAAATGCATCGAATATGAATTCCAGATGTTCTCAACTTTTGTTTAACTCTTACCACGTCAGTTTCAGCAATTCAGCCATTTTCACGTGACTTGAACGATGTATGACCCTGCCACTCTACAAATTTTCATCCTTCCTTTCTTTCTCTCTCGCTCGCACTACACACTGATCACGAAGATAAATGTCCATGTGGTCGTAGTACGGTATCCGAATTCGCCAACTACCAACTCCTAATTGGGTCACTATGCATCGAAAATTCCTATTCGAGCGAGTCGTGTTTGCAGGAGAATTGAACAAGTAACGATGATTGGACGCAAGTGAGCCTTCACTGCCCCCCAGTCGATGGGGAAAAAAGGACTTTCACACATTTTGAGAAATGCCGAATGAAAACGAAAAATTGGCACTCATCTTTACAGCCTCCGTTATTTCACGCTTCATTCTCATTCTCCATTCGAACAATATAAATAAATGATCTTTATGCCCTTCGAGAATGAAATTGTGGTATCAGTTAAATTTTCAATTTGTTGGTAAAACTTGAAACCACTAGCTTTTGGGTGTCGAGGAAATTTTGTTGGTGCCCTTTGTCAAGGATAATTACTACGGAGGACGGGATACGTTGTTCGGTGCACGATTCATGCTCGGAGTCTCTCGTTAGTGTATGCAACTGCATAGACAATATATGATACGGTTAGGTGGAGTACCCATAATATTGTAGCACGATAAAACGAGGAGCGTAACTCTGGAGCCACATTCAGTTTTCCTCGCATGTATAGAGCGTCGTAAACGGAACGTAAAATAATATATGGACCGTGAGAAATCCTATCTGACGACATTTATCATTGAATAAAGCCTCGTTGTTGAATCAAACTGCAGTAAGCAGCAAAACACTGAAACAACGAGGAATTAAAAGGTTTCAAAAAGAGTGGAAAAAAATTATGATGATTTTCGTGTCGTAACTTTTGTTTTTTTGTTTTTTTTTTATCGTACTTTCATTTCGATTGTACAACTAAAACTCACCGTGTGTACATTGTTATGTCCCGAGCGATGAATAGTCGCAAATAATTCTCTCTGGAACGCAGTACTTTTTTATAACCGATGACCTCGTTTTCGATTCGTTCGATGGTAGAGTTGAATTTATTTTTAAAGAACAATGAGTGCGATCGAATTGTCGTTCCGAGAATTCGGAGGAAAAATCCTTTGATTCAGATACACTCTGATCTGACTAAAGCTCCATTCACGTACTGTTGATGCGACGTTATGAACGGAAGAGTGACACATCGAATCTTGGTATCAAATAAAATTTCAACTTCGATTTAGGTTTTATGAAGTTGGGAAGAAATTGCGATTTTTTGTATGGTTGTCCAATTAAATGGATTTCTATCGGACACAGTAATCTCAACGAATTTTCTGCCGCTCGATATAATAAAACAATACGATGAGAAGCTGCCGTTACATCGAAATGAAAATAATAAATACAGAATGAGTTTTGTTCCGACCTCAATCTTCAATATTAACCTGTCATATTATTTCTCAGATGAGAAAACAGGGCAGCATCTTTCTCACCATGCGGAAAAATATTGTTCTGTGAGGGGTGAAAAAAGAGGAAGAAAAAATGGTTGACCATGACAGATCGAAACTTTCTAGGGTGAAGATTCCTCCACCACTGAATCTTCGCGAAGCCATACAAGACGAAGGACTTAATCAAAAGACTGCTAGAAGTGAGTTGATTCAATTGATCTTCTTTTGCCTGAACTCTCATTCTCTTCCTCATCCTACTTTGATCTTAAACCTCACTCATTCTAAGCTCACTATCGAGGCAAGTGAAAAATGCTTTACGATTATTTCCAAAACTCTCAGTAATCACTAATGTTTGCCTCATTGTCAGACTTACGGTTTTCTCGAGAAACTTCCCTTTTTTCTCGTAACGAAGGGTAGGGGAAATAATAATTATTATGGAACGTCGAACATGGCTTCTGACCCTACTTTGTCGATAATGAACCTTCCACAAAGCTCTTAAACTCTAATGTTCTATTAAATTATTTGAAAGCGTTCAAAAACTTGATACACCGGGGGAACTTTCTAAAATCATATAAAGCTGAAGCATGTGTTTGAACCCTACACTATTTCGCATGGACTTTGGAGTTTTTTTCAACCCATTCGATCGCGTTATGTTGACAAGCAACCGTTGACTCTCTTTCGATCCAATCAACAATCGTACTTTCATTTTTCGTTATTGGCGGTTTTTCAATTTCTGCTCAGCATGTCAGAAGCAGACGTCGAATGCCATGCTTTTAGAACTCAGCCAAAAGCCACGGAGATTCGGTTTGAAAGAGAAAAAAACTTAGCTGCCGATCTCTAAACGTCAATTTTGTCTATCCTGAATCACAATAGTTTTTGGATGTTTTGAGTATCGTACTTATGCGGAATCCTACTTTAAAAGCACTGATTAATCGGACCACTTGTTACACGATTTCTCTCTTAAACGGAAATAGTACTGAAGAACGACTTATTGCTTCACGAAGCAGTCATCAAGAACGAATCTGACTCGGTTCGCAAAGTCCTCAAGGAAACAGTCGACGTCGATTCCAGGAATAATGTGAGTATTGATTAATCTATTCGTGTCTGTATTTTAAATAAACTTACGAATTTTGATGATTCGAAATCTTAAATAATCTTCGAAGACTCAAAAGTCGTATTAGTAATGGGATGAACCAGTCAGTTTGAAGCTACTCAGCAACGCACGAGTCGGATCGCTCTCGTATAATGTTGATGTAGAAGGTAAAAATCGATTGTAAGTTTACGCGAAGATTGCGAAAATAAATAACTCAAGTGAGTCTACTGAGTATGTGAAATGTTTCGACATTTTTCAAAATATCGGCGTTTTGATAAATTTTTATACTTACCATGGAATTAAAATGGAAATAGATGAAAGCATCGATTCGTGTAGAATAAATAAAAACTGTATTCACTCATCATGAGCCTTCTCCATTGAGTCGCAGATGCGAGTGAACCTGTGCACGTGTTATCTTCATATATGCCTGTTCGAGCCAATAATTTCATACAATTTCACAGTACGGACGTGCTCCGATTCACTGGGCAGCTTCTCGGGGCAATACTGAGATAATAGAGATGTTGATCCAGGCGAAATGTGACATCGAAGCGAAAGACAAGGTAAGATATTTGGTAATTGGAAGTCTGACTGCTCGAACTAATACTAAAATTTGACTAAAAATTACATCGAAATTGGTAACTAACTGGAATTATTTTTTTCTGTATCATTTCCATTACAATTGGCATCGATATTCAGTAAAAAATTAGTTCATGAACATTTTTCATGAAATTTTAACTCGACGAAGCGAAATTGTTCATGCGATAAATCAATTATTTATTTTTAATTCAAACATCGAAATATCGACAGTATGGAATGAGGCCTCTGCACATGGCAGCCTGGTACGGACACCAAGAGGCTGTCAGAATGTTGATCAACGCTGGGGCGAATGTGACCGCTGTGAATAAGGTACAAGTGCAATACAGATATAGCCAATTATCGACAGGATTTTAATAGCCTGGCCTCTTTGTGCTGTAGGATCAAAGAGACGCGATAAATTGTCGAATTCTTGGTCAGAACTATGCAATCAATAAGGGAGTTCGGGACATTCCTTGAATTAGTGTACTTCGTCGGTCGAAAATCATTCTCCAAAACAATGGAATATTTCGATTATTTATTGGGCGAAAGCAGCTTTTGCTATTTCAGTATGATTTCGTAACTTTTGTCTATACAAAATATCAATAATATTCAAAATGTCTTCTGAAATATTTTCGGATGAGCCCACCGGTTTTTCATTTACATTTTTCTGTTACTGATAAATTTTTATCATCAAATGGAGAACAAGTTTTATTGGTAAATATTCACAAGTGTAGCAACACGTCAAAGCAGCTGGGATTTTTTACCATAAATTCAAAACCATTCTGTAGCTTGCGAATGCTTTTTTTTATTGTTTCGTTTATATATTTTTCATAAAAAAAACACACACACACAATAATTCGGAGAGTTAATAGCCCACAACTTATTCTCGATTTCAAGCTTTCTTTCTGTGGCGGATTAAAATCGTTCCGCAGGGTTTTGAAAATATTATAAATTATTTAGCCAGAGAAAAAGGAGTTCTTCATCGCCTTATCGAATGTGTTAAAATTGCATCACCTCTTTATGCTCCTGCACGTAGTTCCTATCCCCATCGAGAAGTAATATAGGGCAGAGCTTACTTTTAAAACCACCTGAGGAAATATGGTGTACCATCGAGTGCTGTGGATAATCCGAGCACCGATCGACCGTCTCAAACCAAACATAAGAACATTAGCCCACACACCAACTAAACGAGCACTTGCCACTCCGCGATGGAGTTTGCCAACTTTTCTCCTCTTCTACTCTCGACGTATCTTCGCCAGTCTTCTTCCCTCTTGTTTCACCCCAATACGTACCCTCCATCTATTCCCGAGATGAATACCTCCTGTGGATATTAAATTCTCGACTGACCGAAATATATATTCGGTCGACCCTAAATTACGAGGTCGTTAAATACGTTTTTTTTTTATCAAAGATAAAATGGATCGTATCCACGATTTGTACAAAAGCTATTCTTACAGGAATCTTCATTAATCTGTTAAGCTTTGAATGATTTGGGTTCGACTTTCGAAAAATTGTTTTTATCAATAATATTGATTTTGGTATTGAGCGAAAACAAATTCTTCAAATATACGTGTAGCTATCGATTGCATTTTCGTCTCGTTTTTATCCAGTATTCTTTTATTTAATTTATCATCAGAAACAATACACCCTGTTGATGTGTGCTTCGAGAGGCAATAGCGTAGGAGTAGTGGAATATCTCACCGAAGCAGTTGAATCTCTGAGTGTCGATGCAACGGATTGCACCGGTGCGACTGCACTTCATCATGCTGCCGTTGCTGGCCATCGTGATGTCATTTTATCCCTATCAAAGATACCGGAAATGGAGCTGGACGCCAAGGATAAAGTAAGTTTATTATTTAGGTTGATCGAAACAGCAAATTCTATGAAATTATGTAGACTGAATTTCCCGCTCAATTATTTAGACTCAATCAAGTAATAAGGCTCCTGAAAACTTTGCGAAAATATATTTTTATTGCCTTTTTTTGCTGAGCTTCATTCTATCCATCAATTTCATGTGACATGAATCATCAGAAAGGACAAACACCAATGCACTACGGTTGTGCAGAGGGTCACACCGAAGCTGTAGAGGCTTTAATAAGTCTCGGTGGTGACGTTAATGCCCAAGATAACGAGGGCAATACACCATTACACGTGGCAACGAGAACAAGACACACGAGCATTGCCCAAACATTGTTGAAATCTGGAAGTAGCACGGAAATCGGTGACGAGGTGTGTAAAAATAACGCTGCATTGTAAAACGACCATAATAAAAAAATAATTGGCTGCTATTCTTCGGGATCACAAGTCATTGAAATCGTTTCTGAAACCTCTTTGATGCAGTATGTTCGTTCTGAAAAGCGCAAATAATAAATGATATACAGAAGATAAATCTTGTTTATTGTCCGCTTGGGCTGGCATTATAAAATATTGACGTTGAGGGAGGGCAGGAAACAGGCACACCAAAATATACACAAAAACAAACAGGAACTTTTTATTCAGATTGGATTGACGGCCCTTCACGTAGCCGCGAGTCAAGGATGCAAAGGAATTCTCGAATCGATACTTCAACATGGGAATATCAATAAACAATGTAACGTAAGTGACTTCAAAAACTTGGCTTCGTGACGTTTACATATTGACGTCTCGTTTATTTTTTTACTCATTTGCTGTCATGTCGATCCATTTACTTCCGGCTTCATGTAGATTTTCTTCATGCTTCTATTTTATTTATAAAGAATTCTTTCCATGAGACAGATTTTTTTCCCCTCTAGAACGGAAATACGCCACTCCATCTTGCTTGCGAAAACAACGAGATAGAAACCGTCGAAATCTTAATAAATAAGGGTGCCGATCCGAACTGTTTGAATTTGGTAAGTCACTGTAAAAATGTAAACACCAAGATTAATGAAATTTCGGCAAAAACCGGTGCTCCCCATTTCCCTCTTGTTGTCTTTACGTGATGAAAAGATTTTTGGGAGCCAGGAACTCCTGGATCAATGTAAGCCCCTATATGCAGTAACAGGCAATCCCGGGGGATGTTTTTTCAGAGACTACAATCACCAATACACATAGCTGCGGAAATGGGTCACACTGATATCTGCAAGCTTTTACTTGCAGCGGGCGCAAACATCGAGCAACGTGAGAAGGTAAAAAGGATGTTTTGTCTCACTTTTTCGTTCAAGAATTTTCCCTTTTTTCACTTAGATATCAAGAACGTGGAAGAAAAAAGATAATCGAAGAAATTGGACGAGTTTCCTACCACGATCCTGTCAGACTAAATCTTTTCATGTACGACCTCGCTACGTGACCCGACATTTATTCACCATTTTACTTTTAGCACTTGACCTCTCTGCTCTATCTCTCTTTCTCTCTCTCACACACACACACACACACATACAGACATACTTTCTCACTCTGGTCGAATAAAATGATTTTTAAATAGTAAAGAAAGATTTTTCGTTCGATATCTTTCAGAGTGGGAGAACACCCCTATACATTGCTGCTAGGGGCAGCTTTACAGCTATCGTTGATATGATCATAAAAACATCACGTTTGGATTATCCGAGTCCGGTAAGAATATTATTTTTATAATTATATCTTTCTTATAATTCATTTTTCAAAAAATGTTCTCGATGAAGCCAATAACAAAAACCACGATTTTAATTGTACGGTGAACTTTTACTTACCTTTCACATCACATTTTTGCGAAGTACTGATGATAAACTAAATACGGACGTGTGATTTTTTATTCGATCAATTTTGTCAACAGCTTCCAAATCGTCTCTGAATTGTGTAAAATTTAAAATACCATAGTTCGATTCTGGTTAACGAATTAACCGACAGCCTCCAACTGCTAAATGATCAAGTTTGGTCATCGTCACGAAAAAATACTGATTACGTGACGATCGTATTAATAAATCATTTTGAAGGAGGACTCGAATTCGGACAGGGAGGTACGTGAATTAACTCCAGCGCGCCGTCGATGGCGGGAGGGATCCCGAGGGGGTAGCACGTCCAGTAGCAACAATAGTCATCTTTCCCAACATGTTCGCTCAATTTTGTGGAAACTCGCTTTCAAACAACTCGCTCCAGGGGATTGGAAAAAACTTGCTCTCCATTGGGCTTTTACTCACGACCAAATCACAGCTATTGAGCATCAATATACCGGTAATAAGCTTCATTTTATCATGTCAATTGGAAAAAAATATTCATACTTCGGTTATATTTTTGCGTCATACAACATGAAACTGAAAATTTTCGATCATTCATTGACATTTGAAAATAAACGAACCGCATGAAAATCGACAATATTAATATTACCGTCACAGATTCGTTACAAAAGAAGAACGATGTAAGATCAATGAAGGTTTTTCCACGCGACATTTATATCGCTATTGCATCTTCTCATCATTTGCAGAAAATGAAAAAGCATTCACTTAAAGATCATGTCTATGATTTATTATGTAGTTTTTTGTACTATTTTTCTTAATTCCCAATTCATCGCTTTCAGAATTCATAGATATTTATTATTTCGGAGGAATCATGCATGTTCAACTCATTAACAAAACTATTTTTTCACTTTCTTTTGCTATCTTTTACGATTTTTGCTAAATGTACGTCTGAACAAGATTATTAAATGACGGATTTGAATTCACAGTGCGTCGAAATGTGAAAAAAAATACTTGATCTAGATCAATAAAATTTTCACATATTCAGACTGCGATTTTTAGCTATTTTTACCCATTGTTAAGGTTTTTTGCTGTCCACTCAAAACTTTGGAGGTAGCTTGGCCAATCGGACTCCAGATTTAGATTTAGTACGTCAAAATATCGGTATATTCGGTGTTGTTATTACCATTGTAACTATAGAACCGTAAACAATGTTACCATGCAGTAACTGAAAATTGAATTAAATTTTAGAACTAATAATTATTAACATTAATGCTAATAATGCTTAATAAATGCATCATCCAAAAAGAATGTTTAGAAGAAAAGTTTTTCAACAGTAAATGACCAAAGAGGCTCACAGAGCGCAAGTTTTTTCAACTTCCCTTTTAATCCAGCCGTGAAAAATGTGAATTTTATTGTCTTTGTCATAGTTTTCTTCAACTGTGTGCACGTTTGAAAAAATCAGTAAATACAAAAACAAAATATTAAAAGAGCTCGATTAATTTGCACCAAAAAATGTTCTTTCTATATACGTATCCGGAGACAAACAGGTGTCCCCCTTTTTTTTTAACTTCTTATATATTGACCAACGAGCAGACCTATGAAAAGGACGATAAAGCTGAAATCGTAGGTCCGTCGAGCTGGAAGGAGCACGGTTACCGGATGCTGTTGATCTGGACCTCTGGCCTCAGTCCAGAAACTCAACTTACCAAAGAATTGTACGAGGCGTTGTCAACAATTGGAAAAAAATCGGTCGCAGGTGAGACTTACCTTTTTTATCGATTTTTCTAGTTTGTTTTCCCTTTGGAGAACTTACAAAACATCTCTTTTGCAGAAACTATACGGAAACAACTGGAGCAAGAAGTCGTCGACAAAACGAAATTAGACAAGGGGCGCTGCCACAAGTGTGCGATCGCGTGAATCCATCCGATCCTAGTCTTTTTCAAGTGACTAAACTTCAAAGAATTCAATTAATTCAAGGAAAACTAACATGATTTTAGCTCAATCGAAACGTAGAAAAATTGATTTATCAATTGATAGATGGCGATTCGAACGAATATTTTTTTGAAAAAAAGATAATGTGACTTGGTGGAAAATCCGTCCGAGCCCCGATCAACGAAAGTGACGTTTCGTTCATGAATAAGGAGCCGACGATTTTGAAGAAAAAAAAAACGGAGACCATAAGACGATCGATTTTTAATGGAAATGCCTAACCAACAAGAGAAAGTATGAAATATATTTCACCAATGATGTACATATCGAATTAGAATGATAATATTTAATTTCACTGATGTACAGATTCTGCTGGAAGGAATTTAAAAAAATTAATGTAAAAATATGAATTAATGTGTGACATTTCAAATGTGGAAAAATTAGTCAATCACAGTACGACAATATTTCTATTAAAATGTGAAGTTTTATTCATTCGCAGCATTATTTTTGTTCGTTCTTTGTTACGTTACTCTACCCTGGAAAATATTTCAACCCTTATTCAGTTTTGCCCAAATTTTTCGTATAATTAAACTGCAATAACAAAATATTACGGAATTATTGTTTAATCAAAGTACGAAGAGCATATAATTGGATTGGAGCGAGGGAAGAATTGTTGCCATAGTAATTTTCTTTTTTCTCCAATTACTATAAATATTTATATTAATTAAGTTTAATTACTGTTAATATTATTGTAATCTTATAATTCGCGTAAGGGGAACAGCGACAAAGATGGTCGTATTTGGAAACGACAGAAAAATTCATTCTCGCGAGTGGCTCGATCGAAATTTTCTTTCATTTGTTTTCATCTGCCTGTATGTATTACTGTAATTTTCATTTTCTTTCGATTAAGCGAACACATGGCAAGAAATCGAGAGTCAATGTGTCTTTATAAGTGACCGACAATTAAAAACAAGAGGTTGGAAGAATGAATTCGCCTTCTGAAATATTTCTCTTCTGATTGGATGTTCGTTAAGTACGTTGAATACGCAAAAAGAGCAAATTTCTTAATTGGGGAATAAAAAAAAACGTGAGGAGGAAAAAATCTCAACAAGCCAGTGTAAAGTAAATCGTTATTTCCTTGTATTACTATCCCAAAAATTAATTAAATTAGAAAAAAAAACATCATAATTTTGAAATTTTGCATGCGAAGAGGACCTTTTACAGGAAATGAAAAATAAACACGCATTCCGTGGGTAAAATTCATTTTTTTTTTTTTACTTTTCTGTCGCTTCACATGGCTGGGGAGACAAATTCGTATATTTGTGGCACGCAAAATGCTCTGCGATCAATGAATATTATGGTACAGTACTTTTGGAACGGGACGGGCGATTTTTTTTCATCTAACTCTCCAGTGAGGTAGAATTATTATCATTGTGTTCCTCAATCTTTGAACGCACATTACTTTTGTTTCTCGTTCTTTTGGGTGATTTGTTCGCTTTTATTATTCTCTTCTTTTAGCGACGATAAGGATGATAATTGGTCATGTTGGTGGACGATCCTGCGTAACCCCTTTGGGGCCCACCACCCCCGTAATTGTCGTTGGTACCAGGCGCCGCTGGAATACTCGCGAGATTCGAAGATCCGTAGCCTGGTCCTGTTAGAATCGCACAAAACAACGTGATACTGACGAGATGCTTCTCTTTCCCTCACCATCCGCATCTTCTTTCGTTTTTTTCTTTCGATCGAGTCTCGATCGAAACCTGATTTTTTTCACGACGTACCAATGCTTGGACTGAATGGATGGAGAAGTTGAGAATTTAGAGGAATTTCTTTTAGGACGGAGAAGTTTTTTGGGGTGATCAGTCTCGATGGTTTTGCCTGTCAAATCCTATCTGAATCCTCGCTTGCCACGAAAAAGAATGAAATGTGCAATTCAGAAGAAGTCCTGTAATATTTTTTTTCTTTTGTCTCTACATAAAATAATTATTTTGCATTTTAAAAATTCCTTTTTGACAAATTTTGAAAATGTTTTCTCTTTCGGCAAACCTATTTTGAGCTTTTGCGACTATTTTTAGAGGAGAAAGAAATCACTTCCGTTTCAAGGAGTTTGAATGACCTAAACTGTTGCTATTTTGCTCGCGACGAAAAAATATGTGAAAATGAGTCAAAAAATAATTATAATTTGTCAAGTATCTTCGCGTTCATTGAGTAGAATTTGGAACCAAAATTTCTTCAATATTTTTTTCCTTTTAAATCGAATTCAAAAAATGCTTAAGGATGAGAAACTGAGTGGAAAGGAATTAATATGAAATGAGCACGAGACGCTGTTTCTTTGATGGGTTAAATCCAGTGTTCCTTCAATCGATGAAAATCCTTCAATCCTTTCATTCAATATCACGGTAAACGTCAATTAAATCGATTGAAATAAAATGAAACGAGAGACAACAAAACAAACTACAAATCAATACAAACGTTTTCGACATAACGAAACTTTTGAGCTATAAATTCATAACTTTCAAATATTCATCGTACTTTCCATTTAATTTTTAACTCAAGGACAAGTTAGAGGTCATTTTTCGCGTTCGAAATTGTTTTTGTTTTCTCGTATAAAACAATTCTTAATTTTAATATCCACAATTCATGCCAGTTCATTATTTATACATATTTTATGTGCAAGCTCTTTTTTCGTACTCTTACTCAAAGATAAATATAAAATAATCTAATACTCGAAATATATTGAAAAAATCTATGTCTTAAATAATTTTTACCTCGAAATAATTTTAGTTGTTTTTTTTACCATTTTTTTGCTCACGACCAGCCTCTCACACATTCTTTCTATCCTACTTCTAAAGTCTTCTGTTTTCTCCCAACAATCGCTTCGGTACTTCTCAGTGCTCAACTGCTAGCGTCTGTAAGGATGGTAATTGGTGTGCTGGACGAGGGAAAATCTTTGGGGACCAGGTGCAGCGTCTCCGTTGCTCGGTATGAAGGACGTTGGACTTGGGATCTCAATGTTTTTGAACTTTGGATTCGGAGTGGATTCTGTGGATGAAATAAGAGAGAAATAGACAATTGTTCATGGTCAGTGAGGTCGAGGATATGTTCATGGGAATCAGGATAAATTTCTTTTTTATAGCTGGCCGTATCGGAAAATTACTTAATTCTACGTAGAATTGAACAGATTTTTCTTATCGTTATTGAAACAAAAAATTGGAAAACGAATTTTTTCTTCTAAGGATCGAAAGAGCATGATTTCTCGTTTTATCATTGAAAATGGTAAAGAAAAAATGTCGTTTTCACGATTTTCATTTTGGGAATAACGAACTTGGTAAAAATTTGAAAATTATTATCGAACACGGCCGATCGACGTATGATTTTACTGAAGAAAAATCGATTAACAATTTAGCCACGTGTTTTTTCAGTTTTTTTCTCTTCTTCAAATTCCCAAATTCGGTATTCGCAAAGGAATCCGCTCAAAACACTGCACCGATTGTTATAAATAATGAAAAATAAATAAGTATTTATAGCCTGAACGCCACCCATGCTTCATGATAAATAAAGCGAGGACTTTGGAATTCCCGCACATTTCGAACGAGATTCAACGAAAACAAAGTTAAAATAATTCAAGCAGAAAAAAAGAAAACAGTGGACCACCTCTCTCGGAATTCCTTCGTCGCGTTGGACACATTTTTTTCAAGTATAATATCATTGAATCATATTTTTTTCTTTTCACACATTATGTATTCGTTGAATTACAAAAAGGAAGCGGCAAAAAAGAAAGCAGAAGGTCGATTTGTCGATATTCATTTTTTCCCATCTGATAAACGTTGCAATTTTTTTTCCCCACATTCAAAATTCTTTGCTCAAAGAGTCCATATACCATGGAAGATAAACATGGACGTGCACTTTTCTTTCCTTCGCGTGCTTTGTCTCCGGAACAATTTTATTTCCAAACTCTGTCGGCTCAATTTTTTAGTGTCGATCTTCTGTCTCCGAACCGTTAAAACGATTCACAATTGGAGAACTGTCATTTTCAATAATTTTCTAAAGTCACACATTCGTTCATTCACTCAGGGCATGACTACGAAGCGAGGAGCGTTCGATTCGAAAAATATGTTGAACATTAAGAAGAAGAAAAAACAATTGCAAAATGTACTAGAAAATATAAAAGAATGTCATGTTTACATAGATGGGAAGAGTAACGGAGAAGAAACCGACGAGAAACTGAAGGAAAAAAAATACATCGAGAATATCGAAAGTCAATATTAACGGCTGTGCAGTGTTTTAAGTCGATAAAAAGAATAAGCGTAGCAGGAATAACACGATATATATATATTTAACAGTGCATAGATTAATAGTACGTTGATTGAAGATCTTAAGATTTAAAAAGGCGAGGGTCACTGAATATTTCAACTAAATAGCAAAAACAAATAAAAATAAACATGTAGATATGAAAAGACGAATAAAATTCCATTTCACCATCGTTATTATTATTTTTCTTTATCTGTTTAATCATTTTTCATAAGCTAATATATACCATTAATGTACTTTTCAAATAATGATCCATTGCTTTTATCTATATTATTATCATATAGTAATAATATTAATAATTATCATAATCATAATAATAATTATAATTATAATCATAATAAATCACCAGCTAATTGTAATAATCATATCAACTTATTCATCAGTATATCGGTATATAATGTTTATATTTATATATAGATCATTATATATCATTATAATCGTCATTAATGTTTCTATTGATAATATTAATATTATAATATCTTAAGTATCAATTAATCAATTAATCCACTAGAAACACCGTTAAGTATATTAATATATATATATTTATGTGTGTAATGTGTATATTTAGATATTTATATATATGTATATATATGTGGGTGTATATACATATATATATATAATTTTTGTTTGTTTGTTTATTCATATCAATAGTAGTTTGTAATAGTATAGTAATAGTAAAGTAGTAGTAGTAGTAGTAGCAGTAATAGTAGTAGTAGTAGTAGTAGTAGTAGTTGTAGTTGTAGTAGTAGTAGTAGTAGTAGTAGTAGTAGTTCAAGTAATGGTAAGTATAGTAGTTACTGTTTTCTTTTATTTTCTTTTTTTTCGTTAATCATTTCATTATTTTATTCTTTATTCGTTATGATTTTGTTTTTTTTGTCGAAAACGAGGATAATTTTTGGACAGGTTGGAGGAGAAGAAGGGAGCAGATACGCAAGGCATTTCTATCGAAATAATCATGCCCTTAATACGTGTAAAATAAATCAACTGAAAATGACGGTCGAGGATAAATATTCGGAAAACTCGAATAGCTCTTCCGGTGGGTGGAGTTGAATCTCCGGAATTTGGGCAGGAAACACGCAGTTCTTTGATTCAATGGATAAATTTGGTTTCCTGGATATAGAATCGATTGAGGGTTCGAATAAAATTTTCGCTCTCCAACTTGACACACACTTCTCTCACACTTTTTGTATTTTTAAATTGGTAATTTGGACGCTGGACAGTTTGCCCAACGGGATTTTAGAGGTCTCATGGGGTTTTTTCTGCCTCAATGGTTTTCGTAGCTCAACCTAGCGATCCGGAACTTTAATTTTTATTGGAATTCATCAGTTTTTAAACTCGGAACGCGATTTTTGCCCTTGCCGTCACACTCCCTTCTTCTGGGTTTTCAATTCCCTCTCTACTTATATTTTAATACGAAAAAGAAAAAAAAGAGAAAAATTCAATGCGTCGATGGATCGATGTTCAGTGTGTTGTTTGCTTTCTGGAAATGTGACGTCTCGTTTGTTTTTGTTCTTTGGAAATATTGCCCCTCCTCCGTTTCGAATGTTGATCGCTCGCGCTTCGTAATAATACACTAACGATTTAATTATGCACTTTTGAATTCATCATTTAATTGTATATTTTCTCTCTCTCTCTCTGTTTTACTTTGTTTTTCTTCTTCTTCTTCTTCTTTATTTTTAATCCCTATTAGCTCTCTCTGAGATAAGATATAGTCGATAATTTCTACTTTGACCCGAACGTTTGGTTACGTTTTCATATTATGTTTTTATTCCCATTTTTATTCATCTTCATTTTTTGTTTCAATTTGTAATACGTTTTTCATGCTTTCGGATTAACTTTAAGACCTTATCTGAGACTTGGCAAAGCTTAGAATCTGCTTCGGCGAACAAACGCCCTTTTTGTATTGATTCTTTTTGTTTTTCGTTTGTTTAATCTAACATACTCTTAAGTTAATGCAACCATTTGTTTGTTTGTTTTTTCTTTTACGTAAAAAGTACGAGGTTCATTTTGGTTTTTCTTTACGAAATTCAGTTCCGAGAAAACTACAACTCCAAACCTTTTCTTTACTTATGTCTTTTCTTCTCCCGTTGGCTCTTTCTAACCGACTTTCTTGTTGGATTTTGTTTGCTCGTCTTTACCTCGTTCACTCCCACATTCGCACACTAAGATACAGTTTTGTTTGGTTTTTTTTTCTTTTTTATCGTTCATGTACGTTTTTTTTATTAACTCGATGCACTTTTTTCTTATCTCTTGCCCTCAACAGACTTTCCTTTTTTTCTTATGGACAAATTAATTCATAACGACTAACCGACGACTTAGACAAACTTTTTACGTGTTTACTTTACTTTACTTTTTCCCCCCTCTCATTGACGTATTCTTTATTTCATGTTTTTTTCGTTTTCCTCTGCTATTTAAAAGTTACGGAATAATTATATGATTCACAAGAGAACACAATGGTTGGCATTTGACGGTACGTTAAAAATATTTCCATTTTTAAATTCTCATTCCTTTCTCTTTCTTTCATTCGTTTATGTTTTTCAGCCCCATCACAATTGCACCCACCTTCTTTATTTTACTTTTTTTATTACGTCTATGTGTAAACCTGCCTTACTTCGAGGATGGTGTTATTTCTTTTTTACGTTTTAATAAATTACTTAATAATTGATACCGTTTAATGAATGACAGTCAACGTGATACTTTTGTTTCGTTTTCTTTTTTTTTTCTTCTTACTTCGTGATTTTGTTTGTTTCTTTTGTTTTTCTTTAATCCTACATTTGTTCCTGTCCCTGCCGCGAATAAATCCAGTCTTCCACTCACAGTGGATTTTAAAAATTCTTCTAACCTTAGATATTTCTTATGTTTTTTTCTTCCTATTCTTCATCTTCTTTTTCGTTTTAATTTATCGCCTAACGAGGAAAATAAAAACAAAAATGACGATCTATACATGTTCTGTGCTTAAGATAATTAACCGAGTCGAGATTATGCATCAATCTTAATCTTTCTTTCCTTTTTTTATTCTTCGTTCTGTTTAAGGTACTCTCAGAGGATAATCGGTAATTTATAATACATTTGTACAAAACTTATCCCTTAATTCAATAATTAGTCGACTTGTGTTTTGTTTCGCTCTTTTACTTTTACCTACAACGTTCTTGGTTTATGTTTTCTCGTTTTATCTTCGTTCCTTGTTTGTTTATTTTGTTTTTTTTTTGTTTCTTTTTAACATCTTTCACTCGTCGTCATTCACGTCGAAACCTCTTCCACACCCTTAGAGTCCCTTAACACCCGTAACTTTTCCACCTTTCATTCCGTTTGTTTGTCTTTGTTTTTTCTCCGTTTATTTATTTTTTAATATATTTTACTGAGGAGGGAAAAACGCGAGAACGAAAAAGATAAATGATCGACCGGCGAATTGGGTCGCGGATTCAAAAATCAAAATGGATCAGCACAACGATTCAGCAGATTTCTTGTTTCCCCCTGATTCACGATTTCCCTAATTCTTCCAGTTTTCTCGTTTCTCGAATAGCGTTCATTTAAATAAAGAAAAATAAATCGTCATCCAGCCAAGCTTAGAAACTTCCATTTGAGCTACGTACATTTTTTTCCACTCGAATGCGGAAAGTGACCGCAAAATCGAACGGAAATCGGAGCGATGAAATTCGAAAAAACCAATCTACAAATAATGTGTTCGAGCTTCAAAAGAAAATTTTGAATGAAAATAGTGTTACTTCGTTCAGTTGAAATCTTATATCATTACGAAATAAAACGAAAAAAACGATCGTATTCCTGGCACACGATTGTAAAATTCGTCTCCAACCGCTTCGTCTCTTTCTCTCTCTCTCTCTCGCTATCTCGTAATCTCATTTAATCGTAACGGATCACAGTGTGTGGCGTCATTTTTTTTAAATAATCCTAAACCTTAGGCGGATATCAACAATGTTTCATTTGACATATCGTGTGTTGTTTATACTATTTGTTTGTTTTAATTTAAATTTACTTTACTTGTTTTATTTTGTAACTTGTTTCTTTTATTTTATTTTTTTTCCGTAAAACTAGACCGATTCGAATAACTCTCAATAATTAACGATAATCCGACGTTTACACGTTTTGGGTAACCCGCTGAATTACTTGTTTTAATAATTAATTACCGTGGCAAAGCATCATCGACAAGGTAAAAAAATGCTTTTTTGTTAGTCATTCAATACTAAACGAATGAAATCTGCAATGGTTTTTCTTAAAACTTCTTATACTGTATTTTCTCGTTAAAATCGAATCTTACATAATTGTTTTTTAGTTCTTTTTTCCTCGTTACGAATTTACCTACTGTACAACCGTTGGGGTAAAGAAAAATCATAAGAATCTACAATAATTATTATTCCTTCGTCTCTCTTTGCCTCTCTCGTGTGTATAATCGTGAAAAATATTAAGGATTACGTTTATTTTTCTTCTTTCAATTCTTTTAATTCAATAAATATACAGCAATAATCGTACTTTAGTAACCATAACGTTGTCATAATTCTCGATCTCTATACTCCTTTTAAATGCTTATGTGGTTTTCATGTTTTCTCCTCACTTTTACTTAAATCACCCTCATCACTTTTAATAAATTCTCGCAATTAATTAGATGATAATTAAATGTAATAGTTTGATAGTTGTAGCAATACTTTGACACCTTGCGGATCCTTACTTCACTGTCTTAATAACGTGTGTTTCCTTTTGTTCCATTGTTTTTAATGTTCTCTTATCTTTCATCCTATATAATTCAATTTTATAATTCTACAATTGGATCAACACGCGCGTTTTATCACCGTGGGCAATATTTCCAAATCTTCATCGACGCATTGAGCGAGAAGAAACTTGAGATGCTGTTACAATGAAAAGCGATGAAAAATGAAAAAAAAAAAATAACTTCGTCAGCTTCAAAACAGGATTGAATTTTATCATTATGCGTAAGAACGTCAAAAGTCAAGTGTTGAGTTTCAAAAGAGTTCGCGTCATGAAAGACTCGAACGAGTATATCGTGCGGTCGAGTCGGTCAGTGTCGAGTCGTCTTCGTCCGCTTCCGGTTTCATCGGTATCATTTTTTTTCTCGTCCTTCATTCGAGGATATAAATATCGTGTTCAAAATCATCAAATAATTCAAGAAAAATGCGATAATCAACGTAAGAGTGCTCCCCGCGTGTAGAGGATAATCGAATAATAATCGATCCCGATCAACGCCACATATGCGAGGATTGGATCGACCATCGAGAATTAAGAAAAATAAACGATAAGCATGAAGAATAAACACGTTCGAACGTAAGAAAAAATAAAAACATGAGAGATCTATTTTCTTTTCATCAGTTCTCCTTTTCATTATATAGTTATCGTCTAAATTCTATTCCTGCATTACACACGGTTGTATTATATTATTATAGTCATATTTACCCAGGGCTTAAACATTAAATGCAACGAGCGATTTCAATAATTTTATATCATTAAACGTGCTTTCGTCTTTAAATTATTACGATTTGCCTTAATATTTTCGTCGTGTAAATGGCGGAGGCTCGGGCGACATTTTTTCATTACTCTCATTAATTCATTATTCAAATATCTATAAGATACAAGTGTCAGTTACGTTTTTTTTCATTACTCCTTAATTAACAACCGTTAACAACATAAGCTAATAGGTTTTGTTTTTGCCTCTTCGTTCGGTAATCTGGCCACGCGGCTCTCCCTTCGTAATATTAATGATAATCAAAGACAATAATAATAGTGATAATAATGATGATGATAATAATAATAATAATAATAATATTTATAATAATGATAACGTAATCCCTACAGTCTTATATCGATATTTTAGCTTATCGAATAAGGCTTTTTGTTGTTGTTGTTGTTTTTTTATTTTTCTTACGGTTCTCCTGTCTTTAGTGTCTGTATGGTTTCGTTTTATTGTTGTTATTGTTGTTGTTGTTGTTGTTGTTGTTGTTGACGTAGTTAATTGAGGTGACTTCTACGCTAGTCTCCTGGACGCCCGTTGTTCAAAATTGCTCGTATTCTCATTCTGGTTTGGCGTTTAATTTGTTTTCCCTTTAATCATTATTTTATTCGTAAATTATCTTTAATTACTGCGATTCTTTAGTCACCTGAAATTTGACTTAATAACCGTACGTGCTACGTTTTAAGTATGATTTTGTTTCGCTCGTTATCATGAAAAACATTCTGCCTCATTGTTTCGTTACTTTATTTAATCGATAATTCAAGGGTCCCGCGGGTCTTTAGGTTCGATGAATCAAATTGAGAAAAGACGATCGTCACGACAGCGCGAACGAATATACAATCATTTTGTTTGTCTTTCGTGTGTATGTTTGACGTTACTTTTGGTCTAATTGCTTGTTTCGTGAATTTTCGAAAAATTATTATTATCCTCTCGCTCCTTCCACTGGTACGCTATGTTTTCTCGTCTAAAAAATATTCAACGGGATCTCGGGGTTCGGGGAGTGAGCGATGCGCGAAAATGCCGAGATGCACGAGCCCCCCCGTCACAGCAGAAGTGTAACACACTTTGAAAGCGGTTAATTATCCAAGGAAAACGAACGTCAATCAAAGGAACGTTATCGAATCGTGGAAATGGATCACACTTTCTTTGCACTGAGGCGTTCAGTGTTCGGAAACGCGCTCAAGGTACACCGTGACCATATTTATGTTTACTTTTTTCCCCTCCTTTAATATCTTTCTCTCAGTTTCGCTCGTTTGTTTCTTCTTTTCTTTTCATTCATTAATCGTAAATCCTTAATTGTATTCGTAATAATAAGTTGCGGTCTCATTCTCTCTGTCTCGTTTATTCTCTCGTTTGTTCTCTCTCTCTCTCTCTCTCTCTTACTTTATACCGGATATTACTGAACAATTAAGTTCATGAATTTTATACATTTCTTAGTACATTTAAATATTCCTTTTCCCTTATTTCTTCCATTATCGGTAACGTTACTCTCTAAAAATAAAAAATTTAAAAAAAAAAACAAAAAAAAAACAAGAAAAATTAAGTTTGAAAACGAAAATCTCGCGGGTTTAAAAGGAAAGGAAACAAAACGTCGGGCGTTTATTTAGACTAAAAAATTGACAAAAATGGAACGCCTCGAGGCTAATATTCTCGTCGTTTGTGGTAAGTTTCTTACAAATTTATAACGTTATGAAACGAAAGTATAAAAAAATCTCTACAGACGAGAAAAAAACCATTGAAAACCCACACGTGTATAAAAAAAGCCTTAATGCATCGTTCAAGGTCCTTATACGAAAACGCGTTTCCTCGACGAAGCCTCGTGCAAAGTGGCCCCCACGAGTCCCCGGCGGACCGTCGAGTCCATCGATCTATATCCAAGAACGAAAAATTCTTACCAATTTCAAATTCAAAAATTCTCCCGAAATCGGTAAAAGGCTCTCGAAGAGCGTTTCGTTTTCGTCTAGTTTCTCGCCTCCGAGTGATTTCGGATTCTCGTAACAGACAAATAATCACGAAAATTAACAAGCAAAGAGCGAAGAAGCAGCCGCCAAAAACTCTTCTCGATCTCGCGGTCAATGCTCATCGGACAATAGGACGATTCACTGTGACGGACGCCAGCGCCCTCGGCATCGACGATTTCGAAAAATTCTGCATTAACTTTATTTTTCGAGCGATTACCCCCGTCAATTATGGCTCCTCACCCTCCGAACAATCTTTACGAGAAATATTATTATTATTATTCTTTTTTCACATTATTACATCTCTATTTGACACTAATATATATATATATATTTATGTGTATATATGTATATATGTATATTATTTTATATTTGTTATGTTCTTTTTTGTTTCGAGAAGCAAAGGGCACTTTGGGGTAAATATGACGATAACATGATTCCCAACCGCGTCAACCTGGGACGCGAAAAAAGAAAAAGCTGTCGTTAATCATGAATACTAATTATTATTATTATTATTATTATTATTATTATTATTATTATTATTATTATTATTATTATACTTCATGAACCAAGTCAAATGATCAATATATAGAAATATATTCGTGTGTGTGTGTGTTTAGTGTTTTTTGTGTGAGTGTGTTTTTGTATATATCACCACAAACATTGATTATCAATTAACTATTATCAGTTCATTCGACAGTTATTAAAACGACTCTAACTTGGGGGGCGAGGGGGGGGGGGGGGGGGGGGGAGGTGCAGTCACGGAATAAATCCTAATCGATTATTAATGTATATATGCATACATTTCTCGTGAAATATATGTATATACAAAAACGTATATATGTAAACACAGTCGTTGTAGCAATTAGTGAGAGTACCAAATGTTTTTTGCTTTCTTTTTTTCAAGTGATAGCGATGGTTGAAGTTTGAACGTTTTTCTTCGTGCATCTCGGTCTTGGGATCTTTTGTTTTCATTTTTTTTTTTTTTTTTTTTTTTTTTTAAATGAAATCGTCGAAATGAACGTTCTGTGATATGAGACACAACTTTCAAGTGTTCTTCGAAAAAGTTCAGCGGTCTTTTTTGACTCTGTCGCTTATTCAGCGTACTTGATTTCGTTCAAATGTGTCTCGTTACTCTTAAAAATCGTGAGTTTTTTGTTGTTTTGCTTTTTTTGCTTTTTTTGCCACATACACTAATCGTAATAGTAGAAACAGTTGCTAATATTTCGTATATATTGTATATTCACATATATACTTCATGTATTTTTTTCTTTCGTTCTTTTTTCTTCTCTCTCTCTCTCTCTCTCGCTCTCGTGTTTTTGGGTGTAAATAAGTTTGTATGTGTAGATGAATAATATGTATGAACTTTAATTCATGACCGTATTCGTTATAATAAATCTCGTTTCCTTATATTTGGAAACGAAGTAAAGTAATATGAAGGATTAAAAAAAAAACGATGAAAAATTAAGATTAAAATTATTTCGAGTTAACAGTTCGGCGATCGAGAGTCCTCGTCGGTCGACGAGCCTTTCGAACATTTTGTTTCTTTCAACGAAAACTCGATGAACATTGTGAAGAATTAAACGTGATAAAACGATCGCCCGGATGGCCTGCTCTTCTCTCCTCATTCTCCCTTCGTACTTCCACCCACGCCTAGTTGCCCTGTTTTTCCCTCTTTTTCTTTGCCAGTCCCGAAACACCTGGCTAACACGATCGCGCCCCGCAATCTTTCGTTCCCATTCGAATGTGATTTTTGAAAAATTTTCATCACTTTTCTCGTCAGACTGAAAATCGATTCGTGCCACCAAACATTTTCGACTTGAATCAATCCTCGCTCTGTTGTCAAACGTTCCTTTCCCTTTTATTTCAAATTAATTCGCTTTACATTACATTTTACTTGTCTGCAAAAGCTTTTGTTTTATGAAGTATCCAGTCTCTTTCCCAAATTCGCGGTTTCACTTTCTCTGCGATGTACGAATTTAGCTAAACCACGCGATCGTGAATATGTAATATTGTGTCGAGGTGCCCATGTGTTTGTGTTAAACACACAAAATTTTCGTATGATTGAATAAAATGTAGTAAAAGTGTCAAATAATCAAAATAATTATGATAATAATAATAATCGTATTAAAAATAATAGTAATAATATTAATAATGATAATCATTTTCCGTGATTGTGTGTATGTATATTATATTCACCATTCAATATCGTTATTATCAATAATGTGTATATAAGATCGTCGCACGGACAATAATTCAATTTTTACCTTGTCTCGTAAACCTCTACTTTTGTTTGTATCTTTGTTTTCTTTTTTCATCTCTCTTTTTCTCGTATAACCATTATCATGATCGTTAGTAATCGTTCTTGAATTAAATCCGTTCATTAACCAATTTTTTTTCTTTTTAATTCCTTGAAAAACCCCGTAGAATCCTTCTTCCTCTCTTTTTTATCTCTTCCTCTGTGTAAATTCATTTCCCAGCTCAGTTCTTAATCTGGAAATGATCTTCAACGTCGTACATACTTGATTTTTTTTCTTTTTTTTTTTTCTTTTTCATTTTCGATTTTCTTTATTTTCAGAGATAATGTGCTGTGAACGACTTCTCTGGAGCAACCAATTTTGTACGATTCTCGTGTGGTTTTCTATCAATGTTTTCATCGCCCGTTACGATTTTCTAAGACAGTTTAATCGACATTTTTCTGCATCCATTTCTTCACACGGTTTTAAGTGAGTTTTATTTACTCCCGTTTTTACCGCGACACGAAAATCGTACTCTTTTTTGTCGCGCCTAAACAGTCGCTTTTTATCGAGTGCTGAGAACGCGACTGTTCGTGGGACATGAGCGAGCGTAAAGGAACCTTTTGTCACTCGAGTCTGCTAAACTCTCGAGACACGCAGATTCGTCATTGGTCATCATCGATTTCTAAGCTACTAAGTCTAATATTTTTCAAGTTTTCGTTCCATTTCCTCCTCTCTCCTCCCTCTCTCTCTTTCCTCTCTTTTTTCAATTTTTTAAGGGGCTCGGGGGCTCGATCTTACCAATACAAAGCTAAACGTTACAAGTATACAGGTAATTTATTAGATTAATAATTTCCATTTCGTTTTCTCACTTTTCGTTTTCTATTTTTAATCAATATTTATCTTTATCGACGTAACGTTTATTTATCTTACTTCTCACTAATTCATGACAGAGTCGATCGACCATTTCCTCTACGGTCCCACTTGTTTTCATTTTCTTTTTCATTAATTCCGTTTCTTTGAATGATTTCCTCTTGTTTTAACTCATCGAATTTCGCAGGTGCACATCAAACCATGGAAATTGAGATTTTTTCACTTTGAAGATGTTTCTCGATCGCAGCTTTTTCATTGTTTGCTTATCAGTAAATTTGATTCGTCAAATTTATTGATAAAACGTGAAAACCTCGATTTTTCAATTCGAATGCACTTTCGAGCTTGCTCACTTCTCGTTAAATTTCCTTCATTCAACTAGTTTATTCCCATTGTTAAGAAATTTCCTTCATTAAAAATGTTTTTTTTTTAATTTTTTAAATTTTTATTAATTTATCGAGAAACTAAAGCCGACATGGGCGATTAAATTTTCATCGAGTTCCCAGAACTTTTGGTTACTTCCGTTTGTTTCTTGCTTCAGATTTTACGGTCAAATCTTCAGTTTTTTTTCTTCAAGAAAATTTACGAGCCACTTTTAGTTTGCGTTGCCCGTTTCGGGTTCGATTTTAACGTTCTTTTCGTTGGCTGTCGTTACTAGCCGGTATAATATTCGCGTGCATTTAATATTTCTCAAAAGTTTAGTGTATTCGGTAATTTCTTAACGTTTCATACGTAAACGTAGTTTAGAATCTGGCGTGTATTGATGTGTCGTTTCAATAAGTATATCTTTGTAGTTTGTCTATCTCGAATTTGTATATTTGTTGAAATTCAACGATTGTATGGAGAATGAGAGTGGAAAGAATTAGGAATAGGATTTCTCAATGAGGGAGTCAAAAATCAACAAGAAATTTCGGCAACGAGCAGACGCGAAGTACGAAAGAATGGGGCTCATGTCGAAATAACCGGAAAGGAAGAAGAAACGAGGCAACGGCTCTCTCTCTCGCTCTCTTTCATACGATATTAGAAAACAGAAAAAAAACAACGAGAAATATTAAATTGTGTAGTAAACATTAAAACGTAGCGATTAGTTAAATAACCAGTCTTGAGTGTTGGGGAGTGAGGGAAAAAAGGGCTGTTGGGAAATTATTCTCGAATTTAATAATCTACGTAAAAAGACGTTTAAAAATATAACTTACGACTCTTGTATACACTCGCGGTATAATTTATTAATTCAATTGTATATTTATGAATGTACGAACTAATTAAGTTTACGAAAAGAGGGAATGAGAGGCAATTGAAGTGTACAAAGAGAATAAGGGAGCAAAAACGACGAATAAAAATGAATCTTAATTACAATATAAATCTACATTTTTGTAGTCTTCATGCACAAACGATTTGTTTTTTCCTCTATAATACAATTTGTGGTAATTTACTTGTTGTTTAGTTTCTTTTACGATTAATCAACGAGGGACGGTGTTGCCCGGGGAATAAATGCAAAAGCCAAAGGAACGAGGGGGGCGGGACCATTAAAAGTGGAATCGCGTGGCAAGTTCGTGAGAAATTCAGATATTAAACACCTTTGGGGAATAAAATTGGCAAAGATTGAACGACGAAAGAAAAAATGCAATCCCTGGGGCTACGCGGCTTCGAACCGCTTAAATATTTAATAACAACGGACCCTGCGGTGATCCGAGCTTACTTTATCGCGAAATAATGAAAAGAAAACTGAGAATGATTGAAATAAAGAGGAGCCAAGTTCGTAGACGTGGAGTTCTCATAGTCTTGCAGTTAAATCGAGTTCTGAATACGAGAAACAAATTTAAATTCATCATTGGATCTTAAGCTCGAAAAATTAATATTAAATAATTAATAACAACCCTGAGTGCATGGCGCGAGTGTGCAGCCCTATCGTCAACTGAAAGGACAAAAAAGGGGAAGTCAAAACAGTCGTTGTAAACGACTTGAATTAATCAACGTTTTGGAACATAAATAAACGAAAAAAAGAAAGAACGGCTACTCATAACTCCGCTACCAATAAATTCATTAAATTATCTTCGTTATTTTCAACATTTAAAATATTTTTTTTTTTTTTTTTTCAATAGTGTAATGTTTCTCATTGTAAATGTAAATATCAGGTTATTCTCATAATCAATAAATCGTAATTACTTTTAGATAGTCTTTCAGCCATTTCTTTCGTTTCTACTTCCGGCAACACGAAAATACCATTTTTTTCGTTAGCTCCATTCACAAAAGAAGGGTAACGGATCGGGTGAAGAAAAAGCGTGGAAAAAAGTAAAGGAGGAAGAATAGTGTGTATTTACAGAGTGGAAAATTCGTAATTGCCTAGTTTTTCATCCTTGCGAGACTCGTTAATGGAAAATTATTTTACTTCTGTTACGGGCGTTTCTCATAATATATTCATTCAGAGATTAAACTCTCGGAGTTAATTTTGTATATTTGGCCTTTCAATGATTACTCAAACCGTTCTCAATATCCCATTGCGAATTTACCCTTTCTTGCATTCATCTTCGATTAATAGTAAAATTGTATTTGTAATTCTCCTTTTTTTTTTGCATTCGAATGCTCAATTTCATCTTCGATTTTTGTCACGAAATTCTTCGAGACCTTCTCCTCACCCCTTGTATCGTTAGTTTTCCTAAAACTATGGAAGCATTCACTTTTGAAATGCTTCTTCTTTCCTCGTCAATCAAATTTTCGCATTATTAGACAAAAAAGACAATATCGGTGTTCGAGTTTTCTTCGTTACTCCGTTGAGTTTCAATGGTAATAGCACTAGTGGTTTTTTCTTTATCACCCTCTCGTTCATTCTGATTAACTTGAAAACGTTAATTTTATGCTTCATTTTAGTACTTCTTATCTTTTCTCCTCTACTATTATTTACTTTACAGTTTAAGGTGAGAAATGGACAGCCTTTTTATTCATTTGTTTAGGTAAAAAACTTATTTCCTTCTCTAAGATGATTTATCGTACTTTTGTATCGATTTATTTTCCTCTCGACGTTTCTCTCGTATTCATATTTCTTCTCGTCTTCCTATTCGTTTCATTCGATCCTTTTTATTTCTATTTAATTTATTTTATTAATTGAATAATCAACAACTTGTTTCAATCATTTAATCAATCGATTCTCTCTCCCTCCCCTTCTCTCTCGCTCCGGTTAGCATGCGAGTGTAAAATTTTTGTTCTCTGGATTGCTGTGTGTTTAGTGTTTTTTATAGTTATTCGTCGCGTCAGTGAACGTTTCGATAGGGATAAGATTTAATTGAGCTTCCCTTTCGGTAATGTTTCTTTAATTTTATTCTCGTTCGAATGAATTAGTCGTTCATCTATTGTTAATTGTCGTCTCGTATTGATTCGACGTCGCGTTGATCCCAGGAATTTTAAGTGCCACGCTTCGTTTCAGGAATTTTAGTAATCATTTTTGTTTTCTCTCAAATCAACGCTGTGCATTTCGATAAGGAATTTTCGAACTCGATATATGGAAAATGGAACGCTGCGATCAAATTCTTCCAAATGTCATATTCGACTCGAAAATAGCTGTATTGCATTTGTTCTCGTTGATAAAAAGATTGATAACTACTGAAGGGACACGACGTAACGAGGCTCTCGCAATCAGGGCAATAGACGCGAGCCTCTTCAGAGATCGACTCTCTAAAAGATAAATATTCTTTTTTGTAACTCTCTTGTTATTCTCTCCATTTGTTTGTTCGTTTTTTTTTAGGTCTATGGTAAAACCCTACAGAGTAAATATAATTAAGCCATATATTTAATCAGGTAGACTTTTCAGATCGAAGCCCCCGGGGAAAACACGGATTGTCGAACGATCGCAACATTTTTTTCGACGTTCTAATTCGTTTCATTATATTCGCATTCGACGACGACGACGACGACGACGAATAAGAACTGGAGAAAAGAAAAAAAGGAAAATTTATTCATGCGTGTTTTTTAAACCCTTTTTATTATCTCTTCCTCGAGCCCTCTTCAACAAACTCTCAACCTATTCGTGATGAACTCAGTCTCGCCGCTATACAGAATTTACAATCTTAATAAGAAAACTGTCTTAAGATCCTCGCTTTAAGGACTATGCGGTAGAAAAAATTGCGCCGTTAATGGAAAATACTATGCACTCCGAGTTTCGTTTCATTATTTTTAGGGTATTATTTCTAAGTTTCGACGAAATTATATTTAAAAAAAAAAAAAAAAAACAAACAAACGAAAATCCATTTAAAAAACGACAAAAGAGAGAAAACAACAAATATTCGTATTATACTTTGTGTTTGTTTTTTTTAAATAATAATAAATAGCGTAGTGTTTCGTACTATCACTCGAGACGTGCCAGGCTCACAATTATCATAATTTTTTCATTTTGCACATTGATCAGTTGTTTTTGCGTTCGTTCTTGTGTGTGTCTGTAAGTGTGTGTATGTATTTGTTATTTTTATAAGTTTGTTACAACGAAACTAGAGAACAATTTCGTTTTGATTCCGCATTTCTCGACGCTTAACTTTGAATAATTCCAGTTTTATTGATTCTTTATATTTTATCTTTATTTTACGATCTACTTAACGGCCTCATCAGGCGGAGTTCATATTTTACAAATTTGCGAGGGATAAACGAGTTGCGGTATTTTGTTTATTTTTATTTTTTTTTTTCGCTCCAATTCTTACGTGCTATGTTTTGTTTTTCGAACGAGAATAACAAACGATAAAAGAAAAAAAAACGGTGACGTTTTTGTGGGAGAATAAATACGGTGCAAAGGGGAATTTGAGGAATTTTCACGCGAATTCAACAACATCTCGTGAAGGGAGAGGAAAGATCGTGGTAAAAAAGATCATTGTCAAAAAGAGCTTGTAGCAAGGGCGCGGGAAAGGAGGAAAAGTAATAATATAAACGCGACAAAAAAGTGCGCGGTACAATTTTGTACAAAAGCGACGAGAATTCTATGAATTTGCATGTTTCATTCGTTCATTTTATTCAATTTTTATCGTGTTCCGTGTTGTTTTTCTTTTCTTTTGTTTTTTTTTCTTTCTCTCTTTCTTCAATCAACGCTAAATCTAATTTGTTAAATGTAAATCAGCCAGTGTGAACGCTATCGCGAGAGTTCATCAATAGTTTGAAGATATTTTGTTTGTTTTATATTTTGTTTTTTTCGTTTCCACGTCGTTCTCATCGTCGTCTCATTAAACATTATCTATTCGATTATCATTATTTATTATTACAATTATGATTATTTATTACAATTAAATGTGAGAGATCGCGAAAAGGGCTCGGTCGGAAGGAGATGTTGCGATTGAGTTAATCGTCGTCCGTCGTCGAGTTCTCATTCTATCTATTTCTCTGTCTCTCCCTTTCTCTCTTTTTCTCGCTCAAGCGTTACGTGTTTTCTTTTTCCTCTTTACGTTCTCCCCTTTGATTCGTCGAATTTAACGGATTTTTGCATTCTACGTGATGATAAAAAAATTGGAAAAAATACAACAACATAAAGCAACGAAATGGAGAGAGATCATAGAAAAGAAAGAGAAAGAAAGAGAGATGAGGGGAACATTTTGGAATCACGCCAGTCTCGCGCGTCTTCCAAGCGCGAATATTCATTATTTAATTATAAACGCAAACCTTTACGCTCGCTCGCTCATATTATTTTCATTGTTTAATAATATATCGTACCGTTCTTTTTCTCATCATAACCATTACTTTTTATCATGTCTTTCGAATCATGAATCACTCCCTGTCCTTGAAGTTCCTTAAATTCATCATATTTTAGTCTCTCTCTCGTACACGTATTTTTCCCAAAGTTTTCAGCGTCATGATATCTATATCTCGATTGCGACGTGGTTTCGATATCTGTACCTCAATTTTTTTTTTTCTTTTACAATGAAAACACGAAACTCCTTTCTTTTTCTGTACTTTCGTCTTTCTTTCCATATTTCCACAGGCTTCGGGCAACAAAATTTCACCCTCTTTCTCCCCGTCAATCTTAGCCAACTCTGCCGGGCGTTATTTTATTACACGAAAAGACATTTTTCTTCTTGATTTTCGCAACAAAATTGATAAAAACCACGCCGCAATGAGGAGTCTGTTCAGTGATTCTTCATGATGCTTGTCGTGATCGGTTGTTGAGTTTTGTTTTTTTTTTTTTTTAAGTTTCTGTCGGTTGGTTCGTTTTTTTATTTATTTATTTATTTTTTTTTACTTTTTTGTTATTTTTTTTTCTCTCGCTCTTTTTCTCTCTCAGCACATTACTCTATCGCGGGTCAATTAAAATGGTCATGAGGTGGGCCACTCTTTGAAATCAAAGCCTTGCTGGCCAGGTTTAGGGGCGCTGGCGGCATACCCACCTTGGTTGCTCTCCCCACCCTGGTACGAACGTTGTGGATAAGACGTGTCAGCGTAACTCCCAGTGTAACCTGTATAACTGTAGTCCGGAGTCTTTGCAGAGCTGCTACTCGAACCAGGCGCACCCGAACCCGTTGTCTGCCTCGAATACATGTCACCTGAAACATCGCGCCAACCAAATGTTTTTTTTTTCTTTTCGCTCTTTATCTCTCTATAATTTTTCTATCTTCCTCTTTCTCTCTTTCGCTCTCTCTCTCTCTCTCTCTCTCTCTCTCTCTTTCTCTCTCTCAATTTCTCTCCACCCTTTTCATCATCTTCTTTCTTCACTTCATTCACTAAAACCTGTATTAGAGAGACTAGATTTCTACGTTTTTGTTCTTCGGGTCATGTGTTATTTATTATTTTAACGATCTCGCAAGGATTTGCAGACAAATTTTCATTCATCAAATAGAATGGCATTTCGAGGTCAATTGTACCAGTGAAAAGGCTTCGATTTTACAGTTAGTGATTGTTCTCATTCTTTAACGGGGGGCGGGGGGGGGGGGGCGCTTTTTGAAGGCGATAATTCAAAAGTATTCTTTTCTCTCCCTGCTTTTCCACCACAATTGCATTTACCAGGTTAATTCTCAGGAGAAGGAGTTTTTTGTTCGAAGGATGGTTTTTTTCGAAATTCATTTCGACTAATGCTTATTCGTCATTTGTTTTATTTTTCTATCAATTACCGAATAACGGTACGCTGACAGAAGGCGAGAACTAAGTATTTTGAATTCATCGTTTTAGAAAAAAGGCTTAGGAATTTTGGTCCGCGGCGCTAAGGTGTGATTTTCAAATTTCGAGAATTTATTTTTTGGTCAATTTTTAATTAAAAAACCGAGAATTCTACGATACCAATGTTTGGTCGAAAACTTGAGAATTCGATTCTCATCAGCCCCCTCGATTTCCCCCGGATGTTTCGTTTCAATTTTGTTTTATCGCATCAAATCTATCCAAAGCATCTGACCTTGATTAGAAAGAACAAAAAATGGCGCAGACACACTTCGTCGTACGGTCTCGAAATAGAAACAAATCGATCAACTATCTCGTGCGATATTAATCGACCAGCTAGAATCTCTGAGTAGCAAGACTCGACAATTCGATACTAAAATAACAAACGTAACGCTTACGAAATAGAAAAATAAAAAAATAAATAACAAACCATAGATAAGTAATAAAAAAATATCAGGAAGTCGAATATTTTACAGGCACATCAGCAAGCAAATGAAGAACGTGACGTTCGGTCGTATAGGAAAAACATTTACAAATTCTGCGCTACTCTAAAATAGATATAAAAAAATATAAATGAATATTTATATGTAAATATAAAAGTAGTAAAATTTTTGTTGAAAACAATGGCAAAAATGGAAAATTTAGCGAAAATAAATATTCCAAAAATAGCTACGACTTTCGTTAATATATAATAGAACACTGATCCGTCCACCAGCTGACAAGGTTACGGGGATGTAATGAGGAATGAGAATAGGAGTGCACTACCCTACTCTACACTCTATTTTATACAAAATTATTTTTTCTTCTTTTCTTCTTTCTTTTCACTCTCTTTTTTCTCTCTCTCTCTCTCGCTCTCTCTCTCTTCCATATCTCTCAGTCTCTCTTTCTCTATTTCTATTTGTCCTACAAGCTACAAAGAGTCAAAAAGCCAATTTGAATTATTGAAAGAAAAAAAAAGGCAAAAATTGGGAATTCCGTCAGTTATGCATTTAAAAATGTTACATTTCCAATTTCATTTTAGTACGAACAAATTATCGAATGTTCAATTGAAAAGAAATCTTTATACGACTGAATTTTTGTATGGAATTTGATGCTCTAAAAATGCAGCATATTTTTCATCGCTTTCGACTAAACTTTTGCTCGATATTTCGACTCGCTTCGAACAAGTAAAAAACTGTTTTATTTGTGTAGAATCTCGTTCCTCTTCCACCGTAACTATCAATTCATAATTTTTTTGTATCTATAATCAAACGAATATCATTTAGTACAGAAAACATTATGAATTATTAGTTAAACTTTTAATGCGTAATTAAAGTAGAGATATTTACATGTTAAGTGTATTCAGCAACAAAGAAGAGAGGGCATGCTCTGTTCGACAATCTACACGCAAAAAGTAGAAAATAAGTGGAAAATACGAAAAAAAAATAAAGAACAAACGAAAAACATTGGCCAAGAAAGTTCTATGCCACCGACTTCAAAGCCTTCGTCATGTGAACATTAACAGTGGTATTCACTGTGTTTAAGATCTTGAGGCAAGTAAAATTAACTTAAAAAAATGATTGGAGGATTCGTTCCAGAAAAACGAAACAGGCAAAGAATACGAAGCACGATAAATAGGAAAAATTTAACTTTCCTGTACATTTTATTGCAAGTTCCTTTCAATGTTTCCGAAGACGAGATTAAAATAAAAAAATAATTGATCACAAGTCAGTGAAAGAGTTTAGTAGAATGACTAGAAAAATCGAACTCATCCAAATTCTATGCAAATAATGTTCATTTGAGTAACCAGTCATTCACAAGGCAACAGGGAACGAAATTTGGCAATGAGTAGTTTATAATTACAAAGCACATACGGAATCGACCTATACATGCTACGAATGATAATGAAACGGAATAAAGAACAAAGTAAATATAATGCTTAATAATTGAAGACGAAAGTGGCAAAGTACGAACAATAATTGCAGCCAATAGCATTGCAAAAATGATAAGAATATATCCCAGAAAGATCGTAATTAACAAAAACGCATACGACTTGTCATTTTTTTTAACAAACACGAAACCAAATAAATACAAGATGCAGACCTAATGAAAAAATACTAAATAATTCATCGAAATGATAAAATTAAATTCGATAAATGGAAACGCGAAAAAATAATATAAAATATATCCTTCCCCCAAATCGAATAATATTATGAATTATAAAAAATGACAATTTGGTTCGACGATTCGTCAGTCATATTGCTGACTCTTGGATCGCTGGGAACGGTATTTGAATAAAAAAATTTGTTTCTCTATTAAATTGATGGGAATTCATGTACTTTCTGTCATGACGATTTACGGTGGAAAGAGGAGAGAAATAAGAGAGCAAGAGAGTGAGAGAGAGAGAGAGAGAGAGAGAGAAATAGAGAGATAAAGAATTGTTTTTTTTTTGTTCTGGTTTGACTGAGCTTTTGAAGACTCACCCTGCGGGCCAGAGGGGTTCGAGTTGGAGTTGGGCTGCGAGGAGTTGGGCTGAGGGGGCTGGGGTGGGGGCTGGGTCCCAGGAGGGGGCCCATTCTGTGGCATGTTCCAGGAGTTCCAGGAACCCCCGGGCCCGCCCCCCGCAGCCCCGCCAGTACCCGCCGTGGGCCCGTAACCCCCTGAAGCGGCCGCCGCCGGCCCACCTGCGTAACCACACAAAACACGTGTAACCGACCACCGTCACCACCTCATTTTCCTTTTTTTTTTTACATTTTCTTTATATTATTGTTTTTTTGTTACTTCCTACAAAAATCTCGCAATATTCTAAACAATGCGCTCTTTTTTGACTTTCCTCTTGCACATTTTTTTTGTGTCACCCCTCACCCTTCTCACCTTGCTCGTTTCGTTTATTTCATTGTCGTACTCACTTTGTTGATTTGTCTCCCACGAAAATTCCGAAATTCTGAATATTTTTCATCATTTTTGCCCTTTTTTAAAAAACCTCGCGTTCTTACCGCGTTCCGCCTCTGCTTTTTTTTTTTTCTTACAGCAGCTTTATCCATTCCGTATTATGCTTGTTTTTATTTAGTGTACCGTTCGTTGGTTCGTTTATCCACGAAGATACAGCAATACCAAAAAAAATACCAAAAATTCACGTTGTGATCAAAATTTCACGTGACTCTTTCGCGAACGTACGTTTTTTCATCATTTCAGTTACATCGCTTGCGGAGAGACCCTTCGAGAGTGAGAGGTCTTCAGTTTGACCGAGGGGATATCGAGCCAAAGTAAAGAAGATTTCGGAAGATTTTCGTTGGGAGACGAGATTTCATTATTCTCGTTTTTCTCGTCGAGATTATTCGCTCTTCGTGAACTCTCTACTTCAAATCTTGAAAAAAATTTATTGCGGTAATTGAATCATTTCTTCTTTTCAAAATTACATCCCCACAATAAATCATCGAATCCGATCCTCTTTCATTTCGAAATGAAATGTAATTACGAATTTGAGATAATAGAAATTTAAAAAATTTCGTTATTCGAATAATCATTGTGAAACGCGAATCAAAAACTTGCAAACCAAAAGTATAAAATGGAGATATCATTTCGATAAATATTATTCTACTTTGAAAATATTATCAATATTTTTCACAGCAATAACCAACGAAAAGCGAAGGAATCTGAAACGAATGAACGTATGAAAAGATTGACGACAAAAATAGATGGTCAGAGAGTTGAAAGTTGGAAAAATGATCGTTTCGAGGCATGATCCTATTAAAGATATTTTCTTTCCTCATTATTCTCCGTAGAGGCACGGATTTTTTTTCAGTATTTTTTTTTCTATACGCGTGAAAACTTTATTGCTTTTTGTTCGTCCCTTTCATCTCATCAATCGAGTTTTTTTACGATTTTATCTTGTAATCTTTTTCTTCCAATTTTTATGATTTTTCGTTTGTTTCCAGGTCAAGAGACAACTAAACCTCTCCAAGCAGGATGGAAGGGGAGGAGGAACAGGATCAAAGTTATGTTAATTCATTAATAACGACCTTACGCGGATCTCGCGGTTTCGAAATTGCGTATATATATGCATAGACGTGAATAAATATATAAATCAACAAATATTCATGTATATACGCCCGAACGATTCGTTATTTTCAATTACTGTTTTGCCAGCTCCCACTATTATCATGGGGTTGGCAATTTTTTCAACGTTTCCCGCGCCCGACTTCCGGCTACTATTCGTTTCTTTAAAAATTCGAAAAAAGAACACTATGATAGTCGAAAAAAATGAATATTTTCCTTACAGGACAAAAATAAATCTGCAATTCAAATAAGTTTTTCTTAAAATAAAAGTTATCGGTCGCGAAAATTGGACGAAGATTCTAAATCAGCAATTTGCCTTTGTGACATTAAAAAATTTGAATCATTTCATAAAAAAAAAAGGAAGTTAAATTTCCCAAGGTGATTTTTTTCTATCCACAAAAAATTGATATTCTCGAAAACGGAACTCGATTTAGCCCCGCCGTCCTTATTTGCAGCCGAAAGTCGTGCTTGCCCCACAATATTTCGTGATTTCTACGCGTGTCAAATAAGAGAAAAAAAGGTATTGAAGTTTGCAGGATTCGAAGACGACGAAATTTTCGTTATGATTGTCTCTATCGATTGTTTTCCCAAAGAACAATAATCATGTACAAAATTGAAAAAGCAATCTTAAGTATTCACGTTCACAGATCTAACAGTCGTTAATTTCTTTTCCTCAAATGTATTTTTTTCCTGCAACAATCGAACATTCACGTAAAATTCTTTTTCGTTCGATAAATTATCGAGTCGTCAGATGCAATATGAATAACTGATCGTTTTTTTTCTAAAACGTCACTCGATCTAACTCCAGAAAACTTTGAATTTCGTCGAATCGTTGCTCGTTTTGGAACTCTGCAAACTTCGATAGCACGAGTAAAAGTAAAGAAAGATGAAAACGTATGGAAAGTGAGAGGATAGTAAAGTGGATGTAACAGAACTCACCGTAGCTACCGTAACCTTGAGTAGCAGCTGCAGGTTGAACGTTGTAGCTGTTACCCCATTGGTGCGGTGGAGGTGGAGCAATTTGTTGCTGTTGGGGTTGTGCCCAAGCCTGAGCGTTAAACTGTGCGGTGTAACTCGCATATTGTGCACCAGTTTGCGGACCCGTTGATCCCCAACCTTGATACTGTTGCATCATGTTACCAGGAGGTCCCATCGGTCCTCCCATCATAGGACCACCCATCTGACCATTCGGTCCTCCCATCGGTCCCATGTTACCGGCCATACCCATCGGCGGTCCACCTTGTTGAGGCGGACCCCATTGTCCTGGATGTCCGTCATTCATTTTGCTCGACGAGTCACGTGGCTCCGCGCGCTTTATCTCAACCTGAAAAACATCACAATCAACCACTTCGGTAAGCCTCATCAAATTTTTCCAAAACACGGGTCATTTTTCATCTGAGAACAAATATTTCCGTAATTTCTTCATTTTTCGTAATTGCTGCAAACATTTTCGTGTAAATCCCAGCACAATTTTATAAAATCGTCATCTTGAATATACTTTGGCAGAGCAACGTAATTGCTATTGTATATTCTTCTTCAAGCAGTTGCGCAAAAATTTCATCAAACTTTTATTTTCAATATTGTTTGTCATGTTTCGCTATTTTTCTCGTTCGAATAATCATTTGGACAAGATAAATAAATGATTCATGGAAATGATGAGTGAATTTTGCCAGAACCCGCCGTTACTTCAACTTCTGTACGGAAATATTTGTTTTCGAGAAAGAAAAATGACGAAGTAGCCGATGAAAAGACCGAAAATATTTGAAACACATGATTTCCGCTAAGTACAATTGATTCATTCAAATAAATTCATTAAAATCTAAAAAAACATTCAAGTATATATAGATATATGTATATATAGTGTAACAAAAAAAAACGAACGTGAAGTACGTTAAGTCATGAGTTTAAAAAACTATTGAAAGATACCATGAGGTCAATTTTTTAAATATTCTATTAGAAAAAAAAAACGTTCCTACAATTATCTAAACTACAGACAAAATTTGCAAAAAAAAAAGTATCGACACTATCTCACTAAACATCGTAACAGATTATTTTAAAATGTACGTTTTTATAATTAAATTCGTTAATTCGTAATATTAAAAAGCACCAATAAACTATTTAAATAACATTATTTAAATTATAACAATTATCCCCTTTCTTTTTTCATTGTATTGACACAGGATCCGCATCGCAATAAATTTAGGTCTAAATCGTGATCTTACAGTATCGTAGATAAAGATGAACTATTATTTAAGTCAAATACACATAGGACATAACTCTGTTTACGACGAAGTCGAACTAAATTTTATTTGATATATCAATATTACTATAAATACACACATATATATATATATATTTATATCTATATATAAACTGGTGTTTTCTGTCTTTTTTTTTTCTTTCATTTCTCTCGTTTTATATTAACTTGTGGTTTGAGGATATATATGCTATACCTGTTTTCCATTCAGGACGACGAAATGCTCAGCTACACATCGATCGACCGCGTCTTCATCCTCAAAGCTGAGAAAGCCAAATCCTGTTGTCCAAACGTGACACACATTGTTTATCAAATCAAAGTGTTTCGCAAGGCCGCGGAGTAGTTTTATTTTTATTTTTCATTTCAATTTTTTCGTGCTTCAAAAAGTTTTTTATTTCATTCATTTAAAAAATTTTTTTTTAAATTATATTGATGATTCTTCAATCGAAGTTTAGTTTTGGACCATTTTTCGAGCCTCCATTCCCTCGTAAACTTAGAGAATGAAAGCTTGTGTTGCTGTTTTTCCGAAAGAACGTTTAGCTGGGTCCTTATCACTGAATTGTAGTAATCCGGAGTGTTTAAGATTTTTCTCAATTATTATACGAAAATTGAACTGATGGTTAATGAATTAATATTGATATCGCAGTACTCGTGGAAAAACAATTAATTCACATCTTAGCAGGCTATTGGTTATTAATAACGTTATTTATCATGATGACATTCTTAAGGGGTCATGCATCGTCAAGGAATTTGAAAAAAAAAAACGATTTCAGACTTTCAGCTTTTCATTTTTGTGACCTTGAAAAACTCTTGCTATATTCTTCAAAATATCGTTCCTCTAACGCATATATAATGAGTTCGTGCAAGTTTGTTCTCACGTCGAATATTTTAGCGGGAATGATAAAGTAAAACGAACCGAAAAAACGCTTCTGTAACAATAGATTTTCATTTCGAGAAAATTAATATCGTTCAAACATATTTTTCAATCACGAATGTAGAATTTCTTGGTGGAGAATAGATCAATAGATATTTTGATGATCGCTTCTGTTTTAATTTAAAATACCCATTCGGTAATTGCACAAAGATGGAGAATTAGACGAGTTGCCAAAGATCAATTAATGAAGAATATTTTCATTCTTATTCAGTCGAAAATCAAAATTTTCATCATCAATTTTCCATTTTTCAACTTGCTTCCATCATTTTGTTTCTTTATTCAAGCTTACTTTCTTAATGTCTCTTGATTTATTTCTGTATCCAAATAATCGATTTAATGAACAACGCAGGATTTTCGTATTTTTACAATTATTGCACTTAAAGGTAGCTTAGCCAACTTAAGCTATGTATTTATAACTTAGCATAGCACAGCCTGACCAAACCTTAAGTTAGCCTTATTAGACGTACTTAAAATTTATTAACATAACGAATAGAAAAATCAGACAAGACATGAGCTACTTGAAGATCCGAAACGTCTTCGAAAGATTATTTAAGTTTCAAAACTGTTTGTTAACTCAAATAACAATGTTTTTATTTCAGATAATTCCCTCGAAAATATAATTGTTAATTATCATCATTATTCAACGTAATAATCTGTTATTCTACTGAATTATAAGATGTTTTAATATTGATCTTGAATTGAAATAAAATATATAAATTGCAGGGTCATCGAAGTGCTTCTTATTCCACGATTATTTTTGGAACTTCACAATTCTGAGCTCTTCCGAAAAAGTGTGCATAAAGTTCTATGTTGATCATCAATTATTCATGTAAATATAAAACTTATGGGTGGGTTTGATGTAGAGAGAATTCTACAGTGACGAAATAACTCTTCTGCATTGATGAACGATATTTAGAACCAATAGAACTACGAATTTGCCGATCTTACCTCTGGATTTCTTTTTCTCCTGATCGTACATTATTACGACTTCCATAACTTTGCCGTAACGAGTGAAGTACGATCGCATATCGGTTTCGGTTACGTTGCTTGGTAAACCGCCGAGGAAAACCTTCGGAAAACCTCCGCATCTTTTTGGCTTTTGCAGAGTGCGAGGATTGCATGGTTTCGGGTCGATCTGTATAATTTTTTAGTTTTTTTTTTGCAATTTAAGAAACAGTGACGATCATTTACATGTTGCACTCAGTAAAAAGTAGAGCCAACATTCCTACTATTCAATTAATGAAAGAGCAACTTTTTTGGTATTAACTTTCATATTGTTACGAGTCAATGTTTTCACGTTGAAGGAATTACTAAAATTTCAAAATTTTCCATTGCCAGAGAAAATGAATTCAAGTACAATTTTTCTCAACTTGGTTATCAGAAATTGGGCTGTATAACAAAAGAATTATATGCTCTGTTGAAATGAAGTCAAAAACTCACAGTGCGACCGTCCAATTGATGAGGAGTGTTCTGAAGAACGCTAGCTACATTTGCTGGATCGCTGAAAGTAACAAAACCAAAACCTCTGCTGCGTCCTGACTCGCTGTTTTTCATGACCACACAGTCTATTACATCGCCATAACGACCAAAATAGCGCTGAAGATTTTCCTGCGTCGTTTCCCATGACAAACCACCGACAAACAGTTTTCTGCAATGCACGGAACACACAATTTGAGGAAAAGAGAATATTTCAAATGATTTTGTTACTAATTTTTTGACAAATTTAAAAATCGAATGTATTGAGATTCGTTTTCATCTTTCAATGTTGACAATAATAAGTCAACAATTATTCTTTGATAACGGAAACAATAGATTCTGCAAGAAGTAAAAATCCAAAAACGAGAATGCTGGTACTAAACTATTGCAGTATTTATTTTGGAACAATTCATGATTTGGTCGGAAGCATTTTTCAGGCTGTCGCTTAGTAACACATTTTTTCTGTTCAACAGATTCATCTGTGAGAAAGCTTATGTTTCAGTCTTTGTGAGATTCTGCTTGTTTGCACTCGATTGAATAAACAATTGTGTCGAAACAGCGAAGATAACGACAAATGACTGATGGAGGTGTTTACAATACGTGATGATAAAAATGAATATTTTGCTTGGTAGAAATAATGAAAACTCTCTGAAATTGAAGATAATTGTCAGCCAGGCACATTGAAAAAAAATGTTGAAAACTACAAAAATTGACAATCAAGTATTCAAACTTGCAAAGTATAATTTTTGAATCATCGTAAAAAATGTTTGTCTCAATATTTTTCAAAAATAGCTTGAATTTCTACTGATTTGAGAAAGCCATTCAGAAATATATAAAAACATGTGGTCTATTTTTTCCAAGTGACAGAGTCTCACAAAGCTCATGAAAAACGACGACGAAACTCGATCGAATGTGATTCTCATAGAGATAAGGATCATTTATATTGGAACAGCGCCTCGTGGCGGATAAATCGAAGCAAAACATGGAGGCGATTATTGGTGAATCAAAAGCGTTAGGAAACCGGTTCAAGAGGAAAAAAACAAGTTCGATGGAGATTGAGAAAGCTCCAACAACGAAGAAACGAAAAATTGAGGGGAAAACATGACGTTTTGTGCGTCGTTGATAACCTCGATTTAGGCAACTTTCGCAATATAAAACAGCCTCGTGGCATCAAAAAGTGGCGCCATCGTATGTCCCAGGAAGAGAAGCGATATTGAGAAAAGCACCGAAACCAAGGTTTGCCTGTAGATGGTGGAAAAAAAATCGAAAGAAAACCATGGAGAAGCATACTTGAGTAAACAAAATAAGGAGTTGATAAAAAATCATAAATATTGATTCAAACGTATGGGAATTGACTCAAACCGGTGAAGGCGAAAAAAAAAGAATTCGTATATTACTCATTCGGTGGAATCGATAAAGTCCAAGGTAAAAACATCGGGGCGTGTATTTAACATCGCACCAAAAAAAACGTTTCTTTTCCCCTCGTCCTCCTGCTCACTTCGTATTTGCGTTGTTTCGATATATTTACCGAACAGCCACGAATTAAAAAATGTTTGCCGCAAGAAATGAGAAGCAAAAAGCTGACATCGTATCTGGAGGCACAGGGGAGTTGGGCAGATACAGAGACGATAGAAGGCATGAAAGAAAAAATAGTAACTCCGAGTCGCAAATAATGCCGAACGGAGCCGGCGCGCTTTCACCGGTCTCGATGTGTGTACACAAAAAAACTCGGAAAAACATCGACAAATTACAGAACCCCGTAAAAAGTAGCGATGAGATTCACTTTGAGGATGAACAAAAATTCATGAAAAAGGAAATTCACAAAACGATTACGGAGAATGCTAAACCGGCATTCTTTTTCGTATTATCTCTGTCTCCGATTCTTTCTCGGCCAAGGTGGCGTACAAAACGCTGAAAAGAGCGTCCCGTTCGATGCTCTCGCGAGGAGCGCGACAGATTTTTTTTCCCTCATTTTCGCACTCGAATGGCATTTTCCACTCATGACAGAAAGAAAAAAAGAGCGCCATTTTTGTGGTTATAAACGAATAAATATCGGGACTGTTCGGAATTGGAAGTATTAAATATTTCAACAAATTTTTCACAGGTTCGATCGTAGTTTCCTCATGCACTGATATCGAAAAAATGGAGATTTCACGCTCGAGAAACTCCAAGGGAAAGTTTCGTTCACTCGCATAAACACCAACGTAGTTTTTCTTTTTCTTCGACGATGTATGTAATTTAACGGATACATCAATATATATGTGTATATATTCACATCATATCCATATATACATATATATATAAACACTCACCCCTTTTCGTCGTCGTCCATTTCGGCCTTAACTCTCATAATATTTTATATCACCTTAAAAATTAACCGCGATCAGTTGCGTTACGTTCGTACTTTTTTTTTGTAATTTTCAATTTTTTAACTTTTTCGGGGACGCGCGTGGGTAATATGGCACGATGCTTAACGCGGACACAGAGGGTAATGGCTTCCCACAATGAACCGACGAGCGCGGAGAGACTTCGTGAACAGGAATGTAAACGTAACGAAGCCCCCAGCCCGAGAATACACAGGCGTCACTTCCGCTTAACTCTACTAGTCAAATGAACAACTCTGCCGAGATATATATATATATATATATCTTTTACTTCCCCAGGCCCGTATTTTTGAGGCGACTATAGCGCCCTGTTCATTCTTTTATTATTCTTTTTCAATTCAATATTCAATGCTTTCTCATAACGGAAATTCCTATTCTTTTTATCGAATTTTAATTTTCAGCAACCGGCGTTCTTTGACAGATTATTATTCGATATAATTATAACACGAATTCGTTCTATCTCTTTCGTTTTTAGAATCAGTAAATTTTCTCTTTCCTTTACATTTATTCGAAACATTTTTTATTGTTAGTAAGTATAAAAGTATGAGGTTTATTACGATTTTTTCGAAATTTTCTGTAATTTCATCTGAATCTATTTGCATGCTACCGGATTCGAGCGACAAAATGAGACAATTTGACGATCGAGTTCCAGCACACCAGAGAGTCCACTTTTTTTTTATCTTGCAATTTCGAAAGAATATTTTCACAAAATTGTAACATACGTCGGAGGTGGCAATGCTCGTCTTTTTTCTTTTCAATCCTTATTTATAACGGTAATTCGACGTTAAAGGAATATGCCGCGTACCGGGGGTTATTCATTCGCGAACTCACGCATTTGCCCGAACGTCATTGGTCGCGAAGAGTTAACACTCGGCTCGTGCGAACGGCCCTGACATTCGGTGCTAGCGCTCGTTTCATTGTTCCATTGATTTTTTCCTCCCTTCGATAAACTCGATATTTTTTAAATTTCACTGGTTAAAAATCGAATGAAGAATTGTGCCATTTTCGTTCATCCTCTCCGAGATCCTCTGTGCAAAATACTCATTCGTCATTAGACACGGCGTAGGGTTCAACGATCTGCCGTCACGGCGACCATTCCCGCCATTTTGACATTAGTCACGTGACGATATTTGAATCAGTGGCGCCAAGTCTCTAGCGTATTAAGGCGAAAGGTGACAAAATTTCAAGCATTTATCGTTCGTTCTCCCCAAAAATATTGTCATTTCAATAGAATAGGCGCGAATTACCAAGATTATTAAAAAAGTGGTAAAATCAGTAGAAAAACGAGTAAAAAAATAATCGTAAAAATAGCGAAAAATTTATCTTCGAACGAAAATTTCATTTTTCCCTTAACAACGCATTGCACACATCGCGGCTACCGGTTTCCTCGACAATTATCAATAACTCCATGACGATTTAACAAAATTGGGAGCACCGCCGAATGTTGGTGACGAAAAATTGATAAAAATGTGCCAAAAGATCGAAAACTTCTCGCTCACTGCCGGCTACGAAAAACCGTGATTTATTTTTCGAAAAAGTTGTCATCTCGAGAAAAAATATTGACAAAGGAACAAAACGAATAGAAATAGATCCGCGCCTCGATTCGTTCCCCACAAAAACTGCGGAGGCCTCCCGAGCATTCGAAATTCTCACAGCGCCCATCGAAATTTAAATAATTCCGTAGCAAAACCCTTTGAGAAGAGTTTCGAGGCCGAGCTGAGGGTGCGGACGGAGAAATGTAAAAGGCGACTGGCCAACGAGGCGTTTGCGACTCTGGCTTTTGTGCGGATGAGCTCGAAGCGGGGCGAAGGTATACAAGCCCGTTTGTTTGGGGTTCCCTCGGGCCCGGGACGTCGGGAGGTGTGCGCCGAGTACAAAGAGACCGTCTCGCGGAGCGCTCAGACCGTTAACGAAAAAATAGAGCTCGATTCTCCCTTTCCAAGGCTCTCGGGCGTGCTCACGCCGAGAGGACCTTCGAAAGCTTGCCAAATCCCTTCCACCAGCGAAGCCTCGGTTACCTGAAAAAACGTTCTCCGCGGATTTACGACTCGTAGATATTTTTCGATCGACTGAAAAGCACGAGAATCGTCGGTGTCGTCACCATTCTCGCTGTGGATTTGGAGAGAGCTAAATCCGCATTAATCCTCCGATAATTTTAAGGAGTTTCGGTACAGAAGTCAAAATATTAAGAAATTGATCAAATTTGGTGATAATGTTCTTCAACATCAAGTGCGAAAACTCAAATTTTTTCAAAATTTTCTTCTACTTAGTTATCGAGTAATTACGCATTAAAGCAGATTTCTCATGCCCGGAATGTATATATATGGAAACGCTATGCTTATACACGTAAACTTTAGTGATCAATTACTCGATAACTGTGTAGAAGAAAAATCTTAAAAAATTTGTGTCGTCAAATTTGGCACTAAAGAATATGTTCACCAAATTTTATAAAATTCTGAACTTTTTGAATTTTTGAATTTTTTTAGCATGGATTAGCATGGCAACATTGTATTGCCTGTACCGAAACTCCTCAAGCGGAATTGCGAAAAACGAGAAAACCAAAACTTGGAAAGGCTTCGACGAGCCGAACGCTTCGCTCTCCTGTTTTCGAGGCCTTAGATACGTCCAGAATTTTCAAGAAATCGATTCTTTTTAGAGATTATTTTTTTCTCTATTCTTTTGGGCGTATTTCTGTGAAAGTCGATTGCAAAAATTCTGTATAGATGAAAAATTATTGCAGGAAACGCGACTGCCGAACGAGAGGGCCTGATGCGAAACTTCGAATGCGATTTCCTCAAAACCACTTTTCCTGAAACGGTTTGCGCGATAACTCGCACAGTTTTTAACGTTTTTTATGCTTTTTGGTTTGAAATATTCGAAATTGTTTTCTTTGTGGTCCGTCGAGTCGGATTTTTGATATTGTGATTAAAAAATGTTACAAAGACCATTAAAGTGTGAGATTTATGACGCAAAGTGCACACTTTTTTTGAAACTCCGGTAAATTGGTAAATTTATCGAATTTCGAAAATCCGGCTCGACAGACTGTAACGACGACTTTATTTTGCAAAAGTTTTTTTTACTTTTTGCATCAACATCAACGTCTCAAGAAGAAATGACGCAGCAGACCGTGGAGCAACTTTTTTCACAGTGTTTCGGGAAACGTGATTTTTGATGTTGTAACTTTTGAAAAAAAATGAAATAAATTTTTTCACCCAGTTTGAATACTAAAATAAACAATGTGTAAACGTTATTTTCATCAAATTCTATTGCTATCTCTTCTAAAAAGGCTCAAAAATGAGACTAAAGTGGAAGGAAAAAATTCGGGAACTCGATCGAAGATGAAAAAAAATGAATTTGATGATGGAACAGAAAAATGGCTTCATTTAAATCCGAATGAAAGGATCGAAACTAAATAATTAGAGAGCACTGTCGTTGCTGGGGTTTCAAGATAAATAAATCCACGGTAATGGTCCAAGAAAGTCGAGAGAGCGAGCTTTGTGATGCTCGGAACGATCCGAAACTAAGCGCAACTTTTGGTCTCTCGAATATTCGGAGAATCGTGATCATCTCCATAAACATGGAACGAAACAGTCGATCAGGCGAGAGGCTTCCCTCGCCTGATTCTTCGGCGCTCTCATCGCGGTCCGGAATTAAAAAGAATCTGGAACCAAAAAAATAACTTCGATTCCCGAGAGAAAAAGCTTGATGGCAACAAAAATGATGCGCACGTAATCGATTAATTTTATAAAAAATGTGATTTTAAAGTTCCAGCCTGAACCGAATTTCAATCGACTTTGACATCGCTCCAGAACTCATGAAAAAAAGTTGAGGTAGATCGTGCCCGTAGAATCGTATTTTATAGGTGTCTAAACTGGGTCGATTTTTACTTTGTAATTAAGGATATTTGGTACAGGCTTACAATGTTGCCATGCTAAATCACGCTAAAAACATAAAAAATTTCAATATTATCAGAATTTTATCAAATTTGGTGAACGTATTCTTTAGTGCCAAATTTGACAATACAAATTTTTAAAGATTGCGTAATTACTCGATAACTATAAGCAGGAGAAAATTTTGAAAAAAATCGTGTTTTCGCACTTGATGATGAAGAACATTATCACGAAATTTGATCAATTTCTAATTGTTTGATGTCAGAGTCGTTAATTCGAAATTGTAAATACATTTTTTCAACCTATCTTTTGGGGAATGAAATTACAAGCCATTGATTAATCGGGGATCCATCACTGAGCGAACCCCAAATTTCATTCGTCCCTGGCTAAAGTAGCATAGTTTTCTATGGGAAAAATCACTTTAGAGAGTGCAAAAATAAAACACAATGAGAAATGGATAAAGAAAAAAGTGTTAATAAAAAGACAGAAGTCTATGACAGGAATGGGCCAAGCCAAGAAGAAACAAAATGCCGAAATAAGCAAACGTGAGGGCATCATCTCGAATTTTCTGCCAAACTTTCATTACATACTTCGTTGTTATTGTGTACTTTTTTATAAACTTCGTAAGAAGCGTTCATTCGTGATGTGGAAAGATGAATGATTTTTGACGAATAGTTTCTATAATCTGCGTATTTTTCTTCATATTTAAACACGTTCATCTAAATAGCCAATAAGACGAAGCCTTTAAATTTTGATATGCGTGTGAGTCGACTATCGATTGAAACTCTGTAAATTCCGAGACTCGAGAAAATCGTTTCGTGCATAAACGATCTTGAATTCTAAAAAATTGAATTTTTCGATAATTTTTAAATCCACACAAAATTGTCTGAATTAACGAGCGAACCTTCAATTTTTAATTGCGCAGTTCAAATCAGAAAAAGTTGCTCAACTCCAACGGTACGTCGGGTCGAAACTGCTGGAAGAAAAAAAATGAAAAGATAAATTCCAGAATAAATGGAACCGATAAAAACGAAGCTCGTGATCACCGTCGCAGCGTCTCAGTGCAGATCTTCCGGTTTCTTTTTCGTTGCTAAACGAGCTTTCAATATTTCGTACGAAAAACGAGGCGAGTTGAATAATGAGGGGGGTCTGCTGGACATAAGAGAAGCGAATCGTTAGATGAGCGACGTGTGGCAGAACAGACGTTGCTTTTCTTACTCGATCCAGACGCGACTGTTCCACCACGTGCGTGCAGGATTTCTCCACAGTCCCGTCTTCCCTGCTCCGCTTCCTCGCTCTCCCCATCGTCGCTTCTCACCCCTCTCCCAAACTCGTATCTTCGTGTCTCGAAGTTCGTTTTAATTTAACGAGCCGCTGCTAAAAATAAAAATTCATTTCTTCCCTGGCCCCTTCTCGGCTTCTCAAACTTTATGACGGATTTCCCGTTCCTCGCGGACACGATGAGTTCATTCGACGTTAATCGTTTCCGCAATTAAAATACAATTTTTGCACGATTATTATCGATGCTCATTGATTTTGAATGTTTACTCAGGACTTTTGCACCTGATGCTGCTCGATCGGTTCTTTCTGTTAACCCTTCGTTACTCGTTTTGTGCATACAAAAATGAAAATTTCCCTGATCGTTTAGCCACCGATTTTGAGTAATTTGCGTATTTTTCTTCTCGAAAATAGTGATTTTCCATTCCACATTTCGCTACATTCGTACGCAAATGTCAGTATTTAAATCCCTTGCAACATTATACCCCCGGAAGTTCCTGCTTTACAAGCGTCCACGTGCGACCACAATTAAGTCCGACTGAACCGCCACGTGAACACATGTGACCTCAGACAGATGTACAAACGTCCCAATTAAACGTTCAATTGTCTATGCTATAAATGACTCTGCAGTTGTACAGACCGAGATGAAAAAAGTCTCGGTTTGCTCGCGCTCCGGGTTTATTCGCATGCAACCTCGTATGCTAATTCATTTGTGAACGAAATTGAGCAAAATGGAAAAATAGACGAGGAAAAAATCGATACAAGTAATCGTCGATGTTAGTCTTTGCCGATCATGACAATTTCCGGTTTTCCACGTCGTCGAACAGCGCGAATTTCGATCCTCGCCCGCGCCCTGGTTTACATTTCACTCAAATTTGCATCCCAATCGTCAACCTCCACCGGATATTGAACTTTTTCCTATCCGGGGACGACAAAACGTCGAGGAATCTCGAGCTCGAGTTGCCGTTCGTGGAGGTACGCGAATCGAACTTTTTCGGCTCTTTTTCCCGACGAAATAGCAGCGAGCGGCTCTCGGCTTTTGGATATAAATCGAATTTCATTGCCAAAAGATAATTTGATCGCGATCGAAGAAGCTTTTTATCGCGGTGCATTTTCACAGGCTCGTCCAAAAGCAATTTTCCGGTGATTTTTCAATTCAAAAACAAACTTTGAGCTTGCAAAGACAATTTCCCCGCCGCTGATTATATTCAACAATCTCAAAAAACCGAAAACTATTGAAGAAAAACTTAAAAACGATAAAAACTCGACATTCGTATTCTCACAACGTTAGAGAATGTTTATTAGCCGAGCCATCGTAATATTGATCGCCATCGATCGGAGGATAAAAATAAATATGCTTTGAGAACAGATGCTTGCCTCGATGTACGTTCGACGTTGACGCAATTTCGTCGATAATCGCAGCTGCTCGATTATTGTTACAATAATCCGCTCCCTATCCAACAAAAACGTTTATTCAACCTGGTTGGATAAGGATTTGACAAAAGTTTGATAATAATTATGAAAATTTAGCAAAATAGCGGTAATTATCGTCTCGTAATAAATCTCGAAAACATAATGCAAGATAAGATACCCGAACGAAGGAAAAGTTTTCCTTTCTCGTGGCTCGGAAAATCCGTATAAATGTTTCCCGAAAATTCGCTCGATCGTCAGTCTCATTGTTCGCATCTTCTAGTAAAGTTCAATTTCAAATTCATTAGCATGGCTCGTGTGGTGCTCTTTCTGCTGGTCGTTGCACTCGTCGCTATGTACTCTCGTACGAATTATTCCGAAAGGCAAACTGCCATCGTTTCAACAACTTTCGAATGCTTCTTCCATTGATTTGTTTCAACGTCTGCAGATTTTTTATAATGCATGATCGAACGAATGCACGTTGACCCCTTTCCAAGTGGAATTTTGAATGAAATTTTGATAAATTCACAAATAAACTGTGCAACTTCTGTCCACCAAGTTGCACCGATCATTTATCCATGGAAAATAATTTCGGTTATAAAAGTTTATTGAAACGATGGAACGGCGATTTTACAACGCTCAGTTTGAACTGTATTTTTATTAGATTTTTTTGCCCAGTCGAAGTGGACGCACGAAAAGGAAAACAGAAATCGAGATGCGGTCGTAACGAGGTGTACAACAACTGTGGCAACCCTTGCGCACCAGGGTGCAGTGGTCCAGTAAAAGATCGAAGTTGCGCTACGGTTCGTTCGTTCACGCATTGACGAGGTTTTGAACGATTTCATTTGCTTATGAATAATTCTTCATTTTTTTATCTTTTTTTTTCGACAGGTCTGCAAACCCGGGTGTTACTGTCGAGAAGGCTACCTCAGACACGACAATGGAAGATGTGTCCCCAGCTCGCAATGTCGTCGTCAAGGCACTTACGACTGAAAGTCGACGAGCACCAAAAATAGAGCTTGCATGAGGAATGCGTTTCTCTTCTATTTCGAAAAATAAAAAAAAATATATACAAAATAAATCGATTGACATTTTGAAATGGAGTAGCGGAGATAAAAATTCTTCGTATTAATAAACATTTTAAAAACAATTTTTTTTTGTAATTAAAAGATTTCATTATGCAGCCAGCCCATTGATACAGGGACGTTGACATGAAAATTCAAATGAAATTTCCTCAAACGGAATGAATAAAAAATGAAAGAATCGTTCAAAATTCTAAGAAATTCGAAATTTTATGAGGTTTGTTAGCTTCAATTTAAAATACGAAAATACAAAAATAAATATACGAATTAATTTCGTCGTTATGTAGTGAACATCGACGTTCGCAATTTTCAATAATTTCAATTGCCGTAAACAGAAATTTAACCACTGACGGAAGTGAAATTTGATGAAAATTTGATAATCATCATAGAATTTTATCGAGTCGCTCGTTATTACAATCCAATGAGTGAATGCACGAGTAGCATTAAGAGTGATAAGATATCTAAATGCGAAAAAGTTGTCTTCATTGAAGATTAGGAGTTCAAGTTGGTATAAATGCTCTCTGGAAACGAGCTCAGTTATCAGTTTGATTTTCAACTTCTGCCTTCACGCTAGGCAGCAAAAAATAGTCATGTCTCGTGCAGTTTTCTTTCTGCTCGTCGTCGCAGTCGTTGCCATGTACTCTCGTAAGAATTTTCCAAATATTTCGATTACAATAGTTTCAAAACTGTCTTTTATTTCATTAAGTATACTAACAAGCTTCAATCGTTTTTGACGAGCAATGAAAGCTGTTGAGAAATTATTTCTTTTCCCACACTGACGGGAGCCGGTTAATGTTAATTTCGATTTATGAAAATTGAGTTTCGAAAAAATCATGCGGAGCTTGCTCAATGTTGGATTTTGCCAATATTTTCATTCTTATTTTTTCACAGACGAAGTGAATGCACAAAGTGACGAGAGACCCGAACCAGGATGCGGTCCTAACGAAGTTTACGACACCTGTGGCAACCCTTGTCCACAAAGTTGCAACGCACCGAAGATTCAGGCCTGCGCAACGGTTCGTTTCATTACAACTGACTGAATTTTGAACAAGATAACAAAAAAACAGTTAAAAATTCTTCTCTTTTTCCTCTCATCGCAGGTTTGTGTCGCCGGATGTTTCTGCGAAGAAGGATTTCTCAGGGATGAACTTGGACGATGTATCCCCTATTCGGAGTGTCCTCGCCGCTAACTATTAAAAATTGACAGCAATAAAACAATTTCGAGTTTTTTAGATGAACGTACTTTTTTGAGAGTCCAATTTCCCATAATTGGAAAACTGAACCTAAAACTAATATCTCAAGAAATAAGAGCGCCGTTGAACGTTTTTCTATTTGAAGATTCTTTTAAGGAAGTTGAGGCTGTACAGTCATTTTTTTTACCCAAAAGTTATGACCTGTACCTTTCAAAATTTAGGCCAGTTTACAGTTTGGCAATGTTACATACACTTTAAAGAAATGTTGGGAAAAAAAGACGAAAAACTGGTGAAAGCTCAGTCGAAAACACGAACGGTGACGATCCTAGCCTCAAAAAACTGCGCGGGAAACAGATTATTAATAATATAATCTCAGCAAATCTCCTAATAAATCTGAAAAAAATTGACATTGCTCAGCAAGCCTTGCTCATGTTGCCCAAAAAATTTCATATTTTTAGCATCATTTTTAACAGAGATATCACTGAATGTGTCTTGACTTCCATAAGATTACATGTTATTTGGCCCAAATTGTTATTGATTTTTCTCGGCAACGACGCTCCTAAACTGTCTGAAAATTTAACTGATTTTTTTTTACACTTCACTTTATAAGATGCAATAAGTTTAAAAGCGATGACACCATTTTCATTCTAATGCCTCAACTTCCTTAAAAACTCTCGCCTTCTAGAACCTGACAATCCACGCAATCGAGGCTTCACAAAAGCGGGCAAAATTGCGTGATCACGAAATTACGAGGTTTCACGGAGCAGATAAACTCACATAACTTTTTAAACGCTTTTCGAAACAAATAGCAAATAATTAAAATCCTGATTTCTCTTATAGCAGATAAATAGAATTTCATCTTATTTTTCAGCGGGAAAATTAACAAAATTTACCGGAACCGTCCGCTTTCGGTTTCGACAGGATTTCAATCCTGCGATGGATTGAACACCCGAAAATCTAATTCAAATATCTTGTGTGATTCGTTTATTTTTGTAGCCGAGACACGCGGCGCGCGCTCCACGATCCACGGTCCCAGCGACGGTGCCTGTCACTTTTGACGTTTGTTAGCACGTGGCGAGATTCGAGGGGACAGTGGCGCCAATATCGCGCGCAGATTGAGCTGAAAAAAAGTACTTTTTCAAGCAGCAGTCGCGACTATTCTCTCTCCGGAATCTGTCATCTTTGTAAACAGTCCGATTGAAATTACTCGAAGCAGCGATCATGATTGCTGACAGAGTTGATTTTTAACTTTCAGAAAAAATTTACCGAATGCAGAAAAAGAAATTTTTTAAAAATCAAGCACAGAAAAAATAAAATCCGCAATCAAACAGCGAATGCGAAATGAATTCGTAAATCGATCTCTGCTCGATGATATTTAAGCGTACAACGAATTTCTCAGAGCGAGCCAAATTTTGAATAATTCCTTGCGAAAAATCAATGGCAGAAAGGCTTTTGGCTCAAGGCCAAGGTGCAGGATATAAAGGGACGAAGGACTCTATAAAAAAAATGGTCAAGCATGCATTTGCAATTCAGGCTTTTGTATATTTATTTGGGGGGTTCTCCAGGGATTAGGACATCGAGAGATGTGTGTCGAGTACAAAAGGACCGTCCGGCCGAATTGCTCGGACCGTTAATGAAAAACGGTGATCTCGTTTTTTCTTTTCCAGGGCTTCGAATACAGATGAGCTTAAAAAACTTGGCAAAATCTTTCCAAGTCGTCGCGCCGCAGGGCAGTTTTCGTCGGCGCTTGGTTTCGAGGGTCTCACATTTGCATTCGAGCTCCAAAAAATTTTTTGGTTGTCCGACAATTGGTCAACGAATTGAAATGAAAAAAAAAACGAAAATTGCTGCGGGAACGAAAGATTGAAAATCGCGTTTCAATCTATTTTCCAAACTCCGCTAAATCAGCATCTGAATTTTAGTCGCCTCCCAAAAATTCGGAGCATCATGATCACCTCCTTAAACTTCGAATGAAACAATCAACCATATTCATGAGATTTTCCTTATCGGATTTCTCTGTGGCCTTGACTCGGTCCGGTACATAAAACGATCTCGATCAACGGAATTACTGTGATTTGAGGGCACTTCAGGCAACATGAAATAAAAAAACGCTGAAGAAAGTCATTTTTAACTCATTGCGGTCGAATTTTGACTCGAAGCAATTTCAAACGACCTCAACATTCCCAAACCTCATGAATTATAATAATTAAAAAAACACTCCGAAATAATTGTCAAATTAAAACAAATCTGCAGTTCAGCTTGACCTGATGAATCGATTTTTTTCGGATATTTCAACATCATGCAATACAATTTTGAACAAATTTTCAAACAAATTTATCGATTATGGTAATCGAGACTTGGAAATTGGTATATTTTTTGTAGCAGTAGAAAAACGGAAGGGAATATTAGAAAGGCCGAGATCACGAGCTCAAAAATAAATAAAATGGTTCCGGTATTTATTGCTTTTACTTCGAGCTACTGTTTTTCTTTTTCGTCTGAGGGTAGACCTTCCGATGTCTCTTGTATTCTTAAACGGGTTTTAAAATTTTCGTATACGAAGAACGAAGCGGATGGAATAATAATGGGGGTCTGGACACGAGAGGAGTAAATCGTTAGATGGGCAACGTGGAAGAACAGACGTGGCCTTTCTTTCTCGATCCGCAGCAACTGTTCCACCACGTGTGTGCAGGATTTCTTTACAGTCTCGTCTTCCCTGTTCCTCTTCCTCGCTCTCTCCATCGTCGCTTCTCGCCCCTCTCCCAAACTCGGGTCTCCGTGTCTCGAAGCTCGTTTCAGTTTTACGAGGAGTTGCTAAAAATAAAAATTCATTTTTTCTATCGCGTCTACCCACGCCATATTCATGAGCGAATTTTATGACGAATCTCCCGTTCGGCCAACAGGAAGATATTCGACGATGGCTATTTCTGTCGTTTCAATGGTTTCTTTCGTTATTTGCAGAATTTTTCAGAACCTGCCTTAATGTTTGTTGACCCCGAAGGATAATCTCGTTATTTTTAGTATTCCTGAACTTTGATCAAACCAAAAATCCTTTGCAATCATTCCAGTGAAATGAACGAAACTTTGAAAATATTTCGAATTTACGGAAGCAACATTTCCGAAACAAAATTAAGGCGTTGAGCGATGGTTAGAAAATTTCTCGATTTTTTATTCACTGGAATAAACATTTGATGGATTCAGAAAAAAATGGATCAATAAGTCGTCGTGAACAAATTCAATTTGTTGATTCAACATGAAATTCAAAAACAAAAATGTTCAGTTTGACGATATTTTCAACAAAACTTTTGTTGAATGAGCAAATTTTTTCCAGGTGCACCAACTTTAGAAACTTTTTATTTTCTTCTTTATAATTGTTATTTCCAGTTTGATTTTTCGGTCATTTTCACACAAAGGCGATGTCTTTTTCAGGGTCGTTTCAACTTCTCGATTCATTCTTCGATTGTGTGAAAATGACCGAAAAAATCAAACTGCAAATAATAATTATAAAAAAGAAAATAAATATTCTCTAAAGTCGGTGCACCTGGAAAAAATTTGCCACAAAATTGGCCCTGCAATTCGCAGGGCCCTTAACGGAGCGAGATGAAAAAGTCATCGTCGATTTTTTCCACATCTATTTGAAGCTCACTAATTCCTGAAAAAGCGTCTATTTCAATATAAATTCAATTAAAATATGCAAAAATCGTTTCTTTATATTATCTAGAATCGTCGTCAATCCATCACCGATCGTCATCGCAATTTCCGGTTTTCCAGGTCGTCGAGCATCGGTCTGGTTTAGATTTCACTAAAATTTGCATCCCAATTGTCAGTCTCCAACGGATATTTGTTAGAAAGAGATGAAGCATGGAGAAATTCCCAGGCTTCGGACCAGGAAAACCATCAGATATCGCGAGAAATCAACTTTTTTCCAAAATAAAATTTTCAACGGACGACCGGTGACCACGAATCTTGCGAAAATGATCGTCCGAAAAATCGTTTCCCATTGCACCAAGTCTGCAGGTGAAAAAAATGCGAATCTCGACGTCGAATAAATTCGACGTCAAGAATTAAATATTCATAAAGAAATGTCAATATTGACTATATTGTCGGTTGAACGAAAAGAATGAATGAAAATCAAAATCAGATGCAGGGCTCGATGTGCGCTCGACAATGGAGCGGGACCGTCGACAACTCCGACTGCGATTGTTGTTATAAGCCTGCTCATGTTTGTTCAACCTGAGGAAAGAAGATTTTCATAAAAGATCGATCGAAATTATTCACGTTGACCCAGTGAACCGTCACATTGTAATCTGATCATGAATATGTCAATAAAATCATGAGAGATAAGAGACTGAAATAAGAGAAGAGTTTTCCTCGTCCAAGACTCGAACAGTTTGTATAAATGCTCGCTGAAGATCAGCTCAATTATCAGTTTGATTTTTGACTCCTTCTTGCAATACCGAGCAACCAAAAAATCATCATGGCTCGTGTAGTTTTCTTTGTGCTCGTCGTCGCAGTCGTTGCCATGTACTCTCGTAAGAATTTTCCAAATATTTCCATTACAATAGTTTCAAAACTGTCTTTTTTTTCATTAAGTATACTGACAAGCTTCAATCGTTTTTGACGAGCAATTAAAGCTGTCGAGAAATTATTTCTCTTCCCACTGACGCGAGCCGGTTGAAGCAACTCGCTCCTCCCTGAATAAAAATGCGAAAATAATCAAGTTTTTTCACCGACCATTTTCATTCAATGTTAATTTCGATTTATGAAAATTGAATTTCCAAAAAATCATCCGACGCTTGCTCAATGTCGGATATTTTGCCAATATTTTCATTCTTATTTTTCCACAGACGAAGTGAATGCACAAAGTTACGGGAGACCCAGACCAAGATGCGGTCCTAACGAAGTTTACGACAAATGTGGCAGCCCTTGTTCACAAAGTTGCAACCCACCGAAGAATCAGGCCTGCGCAACGGTTCGTTTCATTACAACTGACTAAATTTTGAACAAGATAACAAAAAAACAGTTAAAAATTCTTCTCTTTTCCCTCTCATCGCAGGTTTGTGTCGCCGGATGTTTCTGCAGGAGTGGATACCTCAGAGACCAAAACAAAAGATGTATCCCCCGTTCGCAATGTCCCCGTCGACCCCATTACGGTTGAAAATCGACTGGCATCAAAAACGTACGTCCCTTCCATCTTTGTGTTTTACAAAAGGTTAAAAAAAAAGCTTAAAAAGCAAATTACTGTTGAAAAACAGTGGTGAAGCTGAAAATATTTGTGTTCGATAAATCATCAAAAAAATAAACAAACTTTTGGCAATGAAACATCTTTTTGAATGTTAAAATCTTCATTCGTTCTCCTACCGATAAATTGAGTGAGGAGAGGTAAAGAAATTAGTCGAAATTTTAGTAAATTACAACTTGTATGTGGGGCTCACAAAAAATCTTTGTCTAATGACACAGAAGATTTATGTAAAGTTCAGTGATCTTGAAGACGGGACTTGAAAAACAAAAGCGGATAAGATCACGTAACCGTGAAATTACGATGCCACGGGAACCGATAAATTTACCGGTTACGAAACCGATCGAGAGCCTCCCGACGATAGTGGGGACTCAAAAATCTTGAGCAACATCGAGAACCCAATTTTTTCAATCTCGAAGCAACTGAAAGTGTTTTTCTTTCGAGAAAACGAACATTTGACGAGCTCCTTTGAGATAAACGTATTCGATTCCCATTTAAAGTAGAAAAATAAACGAAGAACTTGGAGTTTTTGATTTTTTTAAATTGCAAATTTCGCGAATGCGTAACCAGACGATTCCACCGTTTCCGGAAGATCGAAATTGTGAGGTTCGAATCGCCTCGACGTTAAATTCGTCCAGGCAAGGTCATCCTCAACACTAAACCGGTTTCATGGTGCTGCAAGTGGAAATTGATGATTATAGGAGCGTCGTGACCTTGGTGCCCCGAGGATTATTACGAGGATCATCGAGTTCTGAACCCAGAGTGCGGTTAGTCCGAAAACGCACCTGCTCGCCGTTGCTTTTTTCTCCGATTTCTTTCCAGAAACGCAATTTTTTCGTGGCAAGATTCTGCAAAGCTTTATCCATCATTTTTCAATGATCGAATCGACGTTCAATCATTTGCCGTTACAAAGCGTAGAGACGCAACAACAGTCGGCCAATTAAAATGATAAGCAGAATATTGCCGTCCGGATAACGATCAAGGATCGATCAATTGGATTCTCAATCAAGACCGCATTCAAAAGTAAAACGATTTCTGACTAAACTCATTTGCGTGACGTCCCGGAGTTCGGCGAACGCGTTATTCTTGTTGCGTCATCGGTGGTCAAGGTACAGCGGGAAGGAGAGAGAGAGAGGGGGAGGGGAGCGAGGCAGGGGGAGAGAAAAAAGGAAAAAGAGAGATCAGTGTGAGGTCGTCGTCAGGCAAACATACGTGAGGTGGTCGGAGTAGTTTTTAGCTTTTTCTCGACGATCGATGCTGAAGGACATGTTGAGATGGGAATGCTTTATCTCAATATAATACAAAATATTTAATTTCTCATTGAAAATCGCATCGGATACGAATTTAGACTATTTTTCAATGAACCGTCGAAAAGTTGAGTGATTGTTGAGTAGTCGAATCGCTTTTCGAACGATTAAATGGACCTCGATGATTTTGGCTGACCGAAAGTCCGGCCGAGCGGAGCAAAATCTATTTTGAAAATGCTTTAAAACGGAAAGTCAGCAGTGTATAGAAAAAAATTAAAGAAAATTGGAGATAAAGATGTGAATCAAGTGGAGTAATCGCCACAATCACTCCAGTTGGCTTATCTTGCCTTCAACACGCTTTATTCCAATGTGCACGGAACCTCGAAAAATATTGCCACGGTTATTCAGTTTGTCTTCCAAAAGAACAGACTTCGTATCGTGACGCTTGAAATTTGAAGCTCTTCATTTTGCTGCCGAAACCCAAAAGGCGTGGTGTGCGAAAAAAACACCATCATAAAACACTTATTCAGTATCGCACGCTGCTAAAAATGTGAGCTTCACTTTTTTTTCGTTCCTGGACATTAAAAACTTGTGGCTTGGAGTTTTGGTTACGAAACAATCGCGTCTGTGAGCGAGCTTCGAAACAACGTCATCGCGTAAATTATTATTAAGTCATTCGATTTTAAAAATCGATTTTGAATTCCATAAATATTTACTGACCTCTGTACATTGGATTTTCATTTTTTATTAAAATTTCTTAATTTCAATTGCATTTGTATTGATTTTGTAATCCAAATTGAATTACTTTTCAATCGAGTTCATTTATTTTCATTGATTGGAAGAAATCGAATGAATTTAATTGCAATTAAATTAATTTCTATCACATAATATTAATTTCAATAGAATTGAAAAAAAAAATCAAATTTATCAAACTTCAATTCAATTGATTTTATAAATTTGAATAATTAACTCAAATACTGTAATGAAAAATTCGTTCCAATGATCGACGTAACGCGATCAAATATTTTGGGTTCCTTTTATCGTTCGAAATATTTTTCCAATTTTCCCAAATGTGCGAAATTATTTCTGTAGAACATTGTACAAAAACGCCGATTCAACTTGCTCACGTAGCTCGTAAATTCGAAGAAGCATTTGTAGTGATTTCGACTGTGTGCAAGATCAAAGCTAAATGGAGTGCTGGCATACTGGCATCCAACAACCGGTCGATCCCACGCGAGATCGTCATCGAGAGAGACAGAGGACGAGGGAGAGAGAGCGAAGGAAAAAAGGAAAGAAAGAAAGATGAAGAGAGAGAGAGAGAGAGAGAGAGAGGGCGCCGAGTGCGACGACGACGAAGCTGTGAGACCCAGAAGAGCTCGACGCACGTTCGACGACGAGTCGAGAGAAGTGCCCTGTGACTCTCGGATCGCCTCCGAACTTCGGGGCCCCATTTAGCCGTGAGCCAGTGTGGCCCCCGCACGTCTGAACGCCAGCCTGTTGCTTCTCACTTTTCGTCAAGTTCTTCCGCTTCGGAGACAACATTTTTCCTTAAAATCAGTTGAACTACTACAAAAAACGTTGTCCAATCAGGCACGATTAATTATTCCGTGATTCCAGTTGCAATTCGATCACGACAAATCGGTGAAGAAAATTGTGAAAAATTCGTTAGTGTCAAGTGGTGCTGGGTGATGAAAAAAGTGAGCGAATCCCGGAACGTTTTCGATCCTCGTTGAGTCTCCCAAATCTCAGTTTCGTAATCGAATGCTAAATTTCGTCAAAATAAAACCAAATTACACAAAATTATTGTCATTGTGAAAATTGCACGGTGCTTGAGAAGCGAGTAAAAGGTTTTGTCCGTGCCCCTCGATTATCTCAGTGCCTTCCTTCCTGAGATTGTTCAATTGAAGAAAATCACAGGGCAGAACGAAGGGCCATCGCTAACAAGTGCTCGCCGTCGTCGTGCCTTTTTTCCATCTTCCAAAATCCCGTTTCAAGACTTCCCCAAAAACTGCTATAACAGAAATTTCGAGTTTGAACAACCGAATAATTTCACCAGCTGAATAAAGTGTTGGAATTTGCAGAAACTGCTATTCAACCTGCTCCAACTGATTTCCGTGCGCGGATGATTTAGTGTCCAGTAAACGTTTACCAGGTGGATCGAAACGAGGGAAAATAATTGGATGTGTGTATGTAGGTGAAAAGTGCAAAGTAGTGAAGAAGAAGAATAATAAACAAGGAAAGGAACCGGAGTATAAAACAACCGTTGCACGCCCTCGTTATCCTCTTCCCATTTTACTTCTCTCTGTCGTAATACTTCAATCCCATTCAGACGGCGAAAAGTCAAGGCTTTCCCCCCTCCCTCTTCCCCCACTGCCTCTCTTCTCATTGAAATCGTGCAAGGATATTGTGACAGGCAAATGGATAAGAAACGAAAAAATTGTGCACGAAGACTCGGTCAAAGGAACAGGTTTTCGATCGGCTAAATCTTTTCCGGCTCCTCGTCGCGCGGCTTCCTCAATTCCGATGCCGCTGATCCCATACGATTATTAAGTTTCTCAAAACGCGCGAAGAAATCTCCGTTATGCCGGCGATGTCGTCGCGAGGTGAGTTTGTCGAACGACTGCCAATTTTCTCGGTGTTCGGATGTTTTTCATTTTTTTTTCACAGAGACGCAATTTTTTTCAAAATAGTTACCATTCGCCAAATTATTTGGAGAAAAAAAGTTTCTGAAAGTCCCGTAATTTTGTTTAAGTGCGAACAGAAAAGAATTTTCATGCACTTTTTGCTCCTTTTGCAAATATTTGCAATCGCAATGCGCCTGAGGACAAATCACGTTGGAAGAAGTTCCACTCTGCACCTCTTTTCGTAACTGCGAGTACGAAACGTCGGGATAAAGTGGCCGGAAACCGGAGTCATTTCGTTTTACGTTCCGGAAGAGCAGCCCCTCAATTGCGGAGAGGACGTTAAGGCAAAAACTTGTTTTCCATTATTATATTATCTTGAACAATGCTCACCGAACAGTCCGCAGGGTTATTTCACTCTCGCATACACGCCAATGAGAAATTCAACACGTGGCTCAAGGTGTCTCGAAGCACTGATGAGACGCGGCATGACCAATGGAAATTCGCAGTTTTCCGTTCGGCTAATGAATCCCGCGGGGACTCGAGTTCGCACGCAGCGATCGTGGGCAATCTCCAAAATATTGCCATCTCGCGAAGGAGCCCACAAAACTACTGAACAAAAATTCGTTAAAATGAAAAACGATAAAAAAACGTAGAGTTTTATTAAATTCCACAAAAAATGCGAGTCTTCCAAGTCCAAAAACGCGTTCCTGAGAGAAAAAAATTCAAAATAAAATATTCGAAAAAGTTGAAACCTCGTTGAATTTGAGCACAAAATGTCGGAGCAAGAAAAAATGAGACCATCTCGAAAGCTTGCAACGAATAATTAATACGAAAGGAAAAAGGATCGTGCGCGCATCGTATAAAGAAAGGTGTTTACTTAGGAGGTAAATAGAGTGTGATTAGCATCGGGAAAAAAGATGAAAATTGCGTGAATTATCCAGCGGAAACGAAAAGTAAAGTTAATTTAATTCAAAAACAATTACGACACTTGCGATGTAGTGGATGGTGGAAAATGATTGTTTTTTGTAACCGCTGTTACGAAGAGGGAAGAAAATAGAGAGTGAGAAGGAAAAGAAAAGGCGAGAACGAAGAGCAACGAACATGTGTGATCATTAAACTTTAAATGTGGAAATTACGCCCTTGGAGTTGTTCTTCCCGAGTTCAGTGCACCCAGCATTCAACGAGTGCAATACCGAAGGCGAAATTAGAATAGTAAAAGAGGGATTACCCTAATGAGAAGATAGAACGAGAAGAGCGAGAGGATCCATGAGAACGGAAACGAGCGTGCGAGTACACTGTTGTGTATGCTCAGTGACCACACGGAGTTTGCCTGAGGATATTAGAAACACAATCGGGAGGGTTATGCTCTTCATACGAGAATTATGCTGAGGCTGATCTTGTGAAATTCAAGGATAAAAGGCCTCATAAAAATACTGTTACAGAGTAAACAACATTTGAGTAAGCAGAAACGTTTTCCCAGTCACTGTAAAGCGACCTGCTTGAAGCAAAATCTTTTCGGAGATTGCTCGTTGAAATCTCGACAACAGATTTTTTGAGAATTCTTATCGGAGTAGACTCCTTAATAATCCGTTATGATGCCAGGTGCTGGTAAATAAGAAACAGTGATTTATACACATTTTTCGAAATGTCAATAGAGCCTCCAATCGTCGTTTATCGAAGTCTCTGCTTTACGTTATTTATACACTGGACGAGATCTCGCTCACCAGGTGTTACCTGTATTCCGGGAAAGTAACTGCATCGCCGTAAGGTCGAGTAGTGTAAGAAGAGGAGAGGGACAGACGCGGGGGGATTCTCGTCGTGGTTAATCCATCGTGAAAGATTTTATAACGGGTTTCTAAGAAGAATTGTCCGAGATGAAGTTTTCACAAATTTGACACGGTTTTATAAACTCACGCCGACGACCTTATAATACTAAATTATACAGAAGTTTTTAGCCTCTCATCAACAGCATCATTCGCGCAGATGGCTCGCTGCTTCTCATTGAACAAAAATCACCGTTACACGTGACACGATTGTCGTTTTTTTAATACCACTCACGCCTGGCAACTGAAAAGTTGAAAAGAAACATTTGCCAAGAGGAATGAAGCAATTTAAACAAAGCGCTAATCTCGCTGTATGTAAATCAGGTCACGTTAAAAATATAAAGAATTTCAAAATGATAAGAATTTAATAAAAAAATATGGTAAATGTATTCTTTCAAAATATTTAAGACATTGTACATTTTTTTAGATTTTTCTACCACAAAGCTCTCGAGTAATTGAACACTAAAGTTCACGTGTATAAGCATACAGTCATACATCTCGTGAATAACAAGTTCGATTTAACGCTCAATTGTGCGATAACCATGTGGTAAAAAAAATTTGAAAAAAATTGTATTTGGGTACTCGATGCCAAAGAATGTTATCACGAAATTTGATCAAATTCTGATTATTTTGATTCCGTGATCCACCCTCCTTAAGATATTCCTTTCAGGAATCCGAATATTTGACAAATAACTGATTTCAAATAACAGTTAAGTAAAAGTGCATGCGAATGGATTGGCGAAATTGCAGGCCAGGTTATCGAACATTTGATGAAGAATAAAAATTTCAAAAATCGTAAAATTTATACAGCAGCAATGGTGATTGGAAGGAAAGATAAATTCAAGCAATTTTGATGGAACCTTAAAAAATTGTCAAAAAATGGAGATGTTCTTTCTCCAAGTATTTAATTGACAGGAAAACTGTACGAAACTTTTGTACAGTTTTTTTTTACAAAACAATTTGTACAAAACTCCAATTTTCATTTTATTCTCACATTATAACTTTCCAACTGCCTATCACGTTTGACGTGCAAATTTTTCGAAATTTCCAGTCGCTTGAAATGCTCGCCAGACTGAAAAATCATTTCAATATTATTACTTCGATTATGATGCTGCACAGCCAGAGACGTGACGAAACCTCTAGTCTGAGGCAATCGTTAACACACTCGTCCACTTGTCCGCTGTACAATAAAGGCACAAAAAAATATGAAAAAAGTCACGCTTTTGTAAATATATGAGATTCGCGATAACGCTCGTTTCTTGGACGTGCAGTTTATTTCGTCTTTTTTCACTTTTTATAACGTCGAGAACAAAACGTTTTAGCTCGAATTTACAATTGTGATGCAAATGTCCGAAGTCTCGAAATAAAAATCGTTTTCCAGTCTGAACCGAAACTTCGGACGTTTCGTTGGCGAAATTTCATTGGCGAGAATCGCTTTTTTCTGTCTTCTAGAAAGTCTCTCTGGTCCGCACTCAATTTCGGAGGATCACAGCGGATTTTGAACGATTCAACAGCACGCTGCTATCAGAATCGGACGATAAAAATTCCGGTTCTGCGGAAGAATTAAAACGGTGAAGGCCGAAAGTGTCGTCGCAGAGAATGGAAGAATCGTGACTCTCGTCCCGGTCGCTGCTTGGACTACGAACTAGTCACTCACGTGGACCGTAATTCAGCAATTCTCTTCGCATGAATTTAACCTTTCGATCCTATCCATGGAATATTCCCGAATAAACGGTAAGCCAACCTCGATAAAAAGTAGGATTTTTTCTCGCTTGTTTGTCACAGTCTGTCATAAATAGTTTACGCAGAAAAATATTTCGATCGGAATTAAATAGAATTGCTCGACGACGTTTTTCTGCTCGACGAACAAAAGCAAATTTATACTGAAAACCTTAAACATCGATGCGGTATTAAAATTTTTAGAATCACTCGGAAACCTCCAAATTTCAAATACCAAATCAAGATGGACGTGAGAAGGATCGTTCGAACGGGGGATCCGATCGCAGCTCCAGGATCGGGTGTTTCAGGGATCGCGAAATCGGAGCCGAAAGTTGGAGGATTTAAAATTGAAGCATGTTGCTCCCGGTGACGTAAGAGCGAATCGAGGGTTGGTCGAGAGTGATGCGAAGGAGACGCGGCGTCGGGAGCGCCGTCGTTGGCCTGACGTTGGGCCTGTTGATCGGGATCGCCTGGCGAGCTGGCGATCTTCGCAATAACGTGACGATGGCGAATAACGAGGAGGAAGAAACGGGGAGTAACATTCGCGAGGAAGGAACGACCTTCGGGGAGGATTGGCAGAAGGAGGAAGAGCGAAAAACGAGTTTGGTTTACGTCGGTGTGATGACAGCGAAGCAGTATTTGGGGACGAGGGCGAAGGCGGTTTGGGAGACTTGGGGGAAGGATTTGCCGGGAAAAATCGAATTCTTTTCCTCCGAATTTTCAAGCGTTCCGGACAACTGCACCGATCTGCCATTGGTCCCACTGCCCCGCGTCACCGACGTTTATCCCCCCCAAAAAAAGTCTTTCCTCATGTTACAATACATGTGGAAAAAGTATCGCGATCGCTACGAATGGTTCGTCCGCGCCGACGACGACGTCTACGTAAAAGCCGATCGTTTGGAAAAATTTCTGAGATCGGTCGACTCGAGAAAGCCAATGTACATTGGCCAAGCCGGACGAGGAAATGCCGACGAATTCGGCACTCTCGCCCTCGAGTACAACGAAAATTACTGCATGGGCGGTCCGGGCGTCATCATTTCGAGGGAGACGCTCAACAGGATCGTTCCGCACATCAAATATTGCCTGAAAAATCTTTACACCACTCACGAGGACGTCGAACTCGGTCGCTGCGTCCAAAAGTACGCCGGAATCCCTTGCACTTGGAGTTACGAGGTATTTACTCTTCTATTAGCTCCCTTACAGCCTTCTCGTTTCATTCATTTGGGGTGGGTGAATGTCAGCTTTGAGGAAAGCTCACTTTGAAGCAATGGCGAATATTGTCGAGTCTCCGTCAATTATCTCGAAACGTCCTTCAAAAACAACGGAAAAGTCAGGATAATCGAAGAAATCATAGAAAATTTTGAAGCTACGTAAAATAAGAGAAGCTGCTGCGCGGGTACACTCGAAAAGCTTTCGTGCTGCCCACTTTTTCGTGCACTTTCAACGATCGTTTTTCAAGTGTTGAACAGAAGACAGAAATCTTTGTCCGGCATTGAATTCTCATTAAAATATTCTCAAAAATATCAATTTTTTGTGACACTTTCGACGTTATCGCAGCCACTTCTCGAGAAATACATTAAACTGTAAATTATTGGGGAAGCTGATAAAAGAAGCGCGGCGAGCGAATGCTGTAAGCTGTTCCGTTTTACTGCGACCAGTTACGATAATTTTACGAGCACGTCACTGCAATTAAATCACTCTGGCCGTTGACACGATTCTAACGCTTCGATAAATAATTATAAAAGCGGTTTTCATCTTTCTTTCATCCAACTCCGCCTTCGTAGCGTCTTATATATTCTTACGCATACGATCTCGATCGTCTATTTTTTACTCGAGCACTATACGAGATAAGAATGAAACTAATGTGGAGATTATTATCTCTGTTATCATCGAAACATACGAAATTGAATTAGGCTCGTTCGCACAAGACGCGAAACCACAAAAATTATCTTAAAAAAACTCGATTTCCCTAGCAAACTAAACGATTTTTCTTCTCTGTTAAGGGCTTATATACACTTGTGATGGGCGCCAAAATCGAAATTTTTTTTTATTAGATTTTCTTCAAGTACAATATCTGAAGAATATTCTCACCAAATTTCATAAAGATCGGAGCATTAGATTCGTAGCTTAAAACGCGATTATCTCAGAATCGTCTTTTTTGAAAAATACCTTTGCGGTGGACACGGCTACTAAAAAACTATTAAGGAGGGTGGCTAGCGACGATACAATGTTGCCATGCTAAACCATGTTAAAAACATTAAAAATTTCAAAAAGTTCAGAATTTTATAAAATTTTAGTGCCAAATTTGACAATACAAATTTTTTAAGATTTTTCTTCTGTACAGTTATCGAGTAATTAATCACTAAAGTTCACGTGTATAAGCATTGCATTTCCATATGGTATATATTCCGGGCATAAGAAATCTGCTTTAATGCGTAATTACTCGATAACTAAGCAGAAGAAAATTTTGAAAAAAATTGTGTCTTCGCACTTGATGTTGAAGAACATTATCACCAAATTTGATCAATTTCTTATCATTTTGACGAACGCAGCCACCCTCCTTAAACAAAAAACCGAAAATTTAGGACCTCGAGAAATGAATTTTCTGTTAAAACTGTCGCCACTTTTTTAAATCAACGTTTAAACAAATTCTTCGTCCATGCCCAGGTTATTATTATAATAAATAAGTGGTATAAATTTGGTAGGGATTAATAGTTTTTTAGTTATCATATCCACCGCAACTGATGCTCAAAAAAGGTGCTGCTGGAGTACAGCTGGAGTTGCGCCACTTTGAGAAACTTTTTGATGAAAACAATTGTACAATTACATGAGCATGTGTACTAATGAATATCGTTCACAGTTTTTCAATAAACATTTATTTTCTTGTCGAAAAAAAATGAAGAAAATCACGTTTTTTCGCCTGCTGCAAGTGCACACAAGGCCTCAAAAGTCGAGACGAAATCATTCCCTTCAATGAGAATCATTTCGTTCGATGGAATGAAATTTTTCGAAATTTCTCGTTTTCCAGTTTCTCCATATATTATTTGAAAAACTGTGAACGATGTCCTCGACTCGCTCCTTGAGAGCTGCCTTGAGATGGACGAACGTAGCTCCCAACGTACTTCGGATCAGTCTCTGCTTATTCTCGTTATGCACACAATCATGCGAACACGTTTTTTGCCAATTTTTCTTGCTCCTTACAATCTTGTACTCTCTCATGATTGACGATCTCAGTGAGTTGTATGACGCAAGAAAGAATTGTGCAACTCGTGCGAGTAGCTGCGTGAAAAACGACGGAGAGAATAAATCAGCAGTTTTTTTACGCACATTCATCATCGCCTAACGGTCTCTATTAATTGTCCATCGACGTTTTCTCGACATTCAATGATCAGCCTCATCCGTACAAAATCGCCATTATTAATGTTGCAATCGTTCACCTCCCCAATCGTAGTCGGACATTATAATAACTGTTGAAAAAAAAACAGAAAAAAAAGCTTTTTTCACCATTCAATCATTCCTTTCACTCGATCCAGTTGACTCTTTGATCTCCTCTTTTCTCTCTTATCTCCCACGCTCCGAGACGCGATTACGAGAATCCAGAAAAAGAAATAGAAAAACTTGTGAGACGCTGATAAGCCTAAACGACCAAAAACTCGGGCTTGAAACTTTATTTTCTCCGTGGAATGAACATTTTTTTCTTCAGTTTTCTCTTCAGTCTGCATACAGATTTTTTCCGATAATTATCATCGCGGTGAATCGTCATCGACTGCAGCAAAACGAAAATTCCGTTTTTCCATTAAAACTTTCAGTTTCGTTTGTTCTCTCCGATTTTTTGAATTTCGTTTTACCGATTCGATAACGCTCCCCCGAGCTCATGAGCTCGATCCTCTTTCGTGTTACGTTTTAATCACGTTGCCTTTTGAAAAAAGATGGCGGCGCAAGGAGAGTCTTTTAGAGACGTCAGGGCTCGAATGCTCGCATGTTTGACTACAAACTCGCGCGTTTAACGTGTTATTTGCACAACGCGAATGCCCGCAGAAGAAAAAAAAACACGAAAGGGAGCGCGCGAGCTCCAGCAATTTCTCAACCCGGTCGAAGAAATCCGAACGCGTTTGCTCGGTGGCAATATTTTTTGCACACACAACGTCAAACAACGCAAATAAAATTACAATCCTTTGGTACAATCCGCCTCTGAAGCGTGCCTTGAACCGTCGCCAGCAAAAGGAAAAAACAAAAAAAAAATTTCAAAGAATCGAATTTCCGAAGGTGCTGAATGAACCCACATTGTCAGAAGAAGCGAAAAAAACGTTTTTGTCTCCAAAAATAAACGAGTTTGTGTCTCGCCAGAGGACTTTCGAAGCGAAATTCACCTGGTTGGTTGTCCCTCGATTGAAACTTCGCTCCTGGAGGGTTCGCAGAGGAAAAACGCATTTACAGAGCAGGAGAGATTGTTAGAAAAAGGAGGAGCGAAGAACTGACGATTCTTCGTGCAAAACGTCTCGTAACCTTCTGCCTCAATTTGACACCAGTCAAATACCCTTAAATATATGTATACGTGTATTTATATTTGTCTATATAGATATAAGCACGAGAAGTACGAGCGATTGCATCCGGCATTTATTTGACGACGACTCACGAGCAAGCAGACCTTGTTAATTCTGCCTTATGAAAGTAACAATTTTATATATACACAACTGTAGATTTGTCCCGAAAATAAAATAGAAATTTCATAGCTGATCGTAGGAGCTCCGACTCTTGGAACCAATTTTCTCATCCTCGAGGAAATAAAGTTGTTTACAAATCGCTCTCGTACACGAGCAACAATATTATCCAATAAATAGCGTCTGAATAATCTCTGCGTACCGGAGACTCCAGTTCCCTCGTGTCTGCCAATTTGAAACGTCAACGATCCGCGCAAAGCATCCGGAAATAAATATGTGCTTGACTTTCCTTCTCATCTCTTTCTCTCATTTTCTCTCTCTCTCTCTCTTTTTTTTTTATTTATTTGAACTGAGCACGAAATTCACTCGGTTGATGCGTGGAATTATGAGTCGAATTATTGTAATGACGATTGTTATTCATTGCTCTCTTTTCGAGCGTTTCGAATCGTCTGTAGGTAATCGGAAAGCTTTGAATTTTAAGGAGGAAACGTCGCTTGAATTTTGTTCCTCGAAGGAATTATTCAAATCCACGGTTTTTTATGGCTCGCGTTCGTGGCTTCCATTTCTGCTCTCTTTCCATATCTTCCCTCCTCTCTCGTTGCCTCAAAAAGTCAGATGCACGAGGATGAGGATGTTGGTCATTAGATTCAAGCGAATGGTAACCACGCCAACTCACCGACTACCTCGAGCAAGCCGGTATGGCAATTCCACTCATTTTCTTCTCTATTTCGTACGTACGTCGATAGCTCGAGTCAAAAGGACGCTCAGCCGCAGCCTCAGACTCCACTTGCGCCCTTTTCGTCACCGAGATTTCAAATCTTGCTACGTTCCAGTTTAAATCGAAATGACACTGACCCTCAGCATTTTTATCTCAATGTTCGGTCTGGACCGATTGTGTTAAAAGTTTCGAAGCTTAGAAGAAAAAATGTGAAATAATTTGTTCGCCGATTAGCCAAAGAATTTTCGTGAAAATTTCACTTGCGTTCGATTCGTTGCCTCTGATAAGCCCAACGTTTATTCTGTTTTTTGAAAATAATTTATTGGCTTTTCGTGCCCGATGCTTGGATTTTTATTCGAGGAAATTTGATTCGTTTTTGCCTTTCAAATTTTCAATTTATTTTTCACTTAAGGGATCGTGTGAAAATGATTTTTTTTTCTACGTGCTGTTTACAGATGCAGACGATATTGCATCACAACGGGAACGATGATGCTTTTACTGGGAATCTTAAAAGGAAAGAGATTCATCGAGCCATTACGTTGCATCCTGTTAAAAAGCCTCCGCACATGTATAGAATTCATAATTATATGAGAGTGAGTAAAACTCGAGTTTCCACATATTTATATCGCTTATTTTATCTTCTCAGACATCCCGAAAAAATCGTGATTATTTTTATTCATTGATTTACGCTAATGCAGGGCCTCAGGATTCAGGAGCTTCAACAAGAGAGAGTGCGACTGCACAGGGACGTTGGTACAATGTCGAGAGAACTGGGCATGGGTATTGACGACTTCAAGAAACGTCCTCTCGCCAAAAACGTAACACTTTTTCCCAACGTTCCTGATTTCGAAAATTATCCCGGCGACACCAAAGTTTTGGGTGAGAAGCCATCAAAATTATCACTTTTTAAATATTATTCAACGTTCTCCGCAATTTGACGATTTTTCCACGAAAAATATTCGAATTATTCGAGCGATTGACACTTCTGATGAACTTCTATTCGCGCGAGGATCAAACAAATATCAAAACAAAAAAGACTGTTTGAGAATTTTTTAAAAGTACTAAACAAGTGAATTAGAAATTCGAATATAAAAAACGAACGTTTGAAAATGAATGAAATTGAAAAAAAGGTAAAATACGAACAAGCCCAAAGTTAAAAATTAATTACGAAAAATATCCGGTGAACAGCGATGGAAAAAAATCGTAAATTCTTCAAGGAAAATATTGAAATTCAGTAGAAAAAAGAAATGGAGAAAGCCATTGAAGATCTTCAATGAATATTAAGTGCGAAATCATCGTAAATTCTTTCTCACGATCTTACTCGATCTTAATTAGCCTCGTAATTGAGAACGATGAGTGGGACACACTCGTAATTTGCTTACATCAAACTGTACGATAACCCCGAGGCCTCGTGGGACTGATGAATCGTTCGCGTTTCAATCAGGACTTGGAGCATCCGGCAAAACTCAAACGACGAACACTCGACAATAAAAGTCGGAAAGTCTCTATTCTTCGTACATCAAAATATAGAATCCACTTGGGTGTTACGATTGACTCGAACAAATTGAGTGCCAGACGAGTCATCGTCGAACACGCATAGACCAAAGCAAGGCACGCTTCGTTTGAGCCCATCAGAGCATCGAACAATCTTTTTAGAATTTTCATTGCGTATATCGTTCATGGCAATTCATACGATCTCGTGTCGTTGTACCGTACGCTCAAAACTCATCGAGCGAATAATTCATTCGAGTTTATTCTTTTCTCCTTAGGAATAATGAAATTCTGAGCGGAAAGCGCGATTTAAAAATTCGTTTCATTGGCAGAACCGAAAAATGCTGAAAACTCCATGAACGTGATTAATTTTTTATTCAACTTGTTCGAGTTTTTGACAAAATAATTAAGAAACTTGCGAATTTGAACATTGTTTTTTAACCCGTAGACACTTTGAGGTCACACACTCACCACACTGGTGCATGCACATTTGCACTCGGACTTTTCAAAACGTTTTTATTTCATCCATGAATGCATTAAATGAATCTTACAACGAGACTTTTTAGGGATAACGATTCCTTAGTACTCGATTTAGGATCATTAAAAAAATGGAAAAATCTAAAATCATAGAAAATGGCCAAATTGAAGAAAGGAATTTTGAGGTGTCTAGACACTTGAATGTGTCTACGGGTTAACTCATTGAACGCGATTTTTTGCCATTTTCTCCACCTTGAGTGGCATTTTCTCCACGTGGAATCAGCGGGGTTGAAAAAATAAATTTGAATCCTCCCCCCCCTTGCAATAACTAAATAAATGAAATTCTTTGTAATTTTATTATTTTCAATACTCTACGCGGATGATTATTGAGAAAAAAGTGGAAGAATAATTCAGATGAATATGATTTTCCAAATTTTCATGAGTTTTTAATGATTTCAGGACTTCCAGCAGGATTGCGAAGTTTCAGGCCGCGAAGGAGCCGCGAGGTGATACCGTGGGATTTTTATTCGAGGTCGGAATTCACTCTCGGGGATTTGAATCCCCGACGAAGAGTCCACAGCGACGTTAAAGAGGGTCTCGACGAAATAACTCGCGAGGTCATGGCATCGATTAATTTGTACTCTCGACAACGCGGCAGAATCGTTGAGGAACGCTCCGCTCTTTACGGCTACAGACGCGTCGACGCCTACGGCGCGGACACGATACTCGATCTTCTTCTTGTCTACCGGAAGTACAGAGGCCGTAAAGTCACTCTCCCGGTCAGGAGACACGTCTATCTCCATCAGCATTTTACTGGTACGAGATTTCGCGCACACTTGACCTCGTTACTCTCGTTAAATCTTTTTACCTGCGGCGTCACACAATCTTTTATCTCGAGATCAACTTTCCACGAACGAATTTACATTCCAAATTGTAGAAAATCACCATAATTTCTTCTCGATCGTTCATCAACGATCCGGCAATCTGGGCACGATTTTTTTCAAACTTTAACACAAGTTTTCACCTTCGGAATATTTTATTTCTCTGTTTTTCCAAACATTTGAGCAAATAAGTGAGTTTGTGCACACTCGGACTTGCAGTTTTTCGGATCGTCGAAAATTTTCACGGTCAACGAACGAGCTAGAACGGTTGAATTACCGGAAGAACGTGGATTTCTTTGTTCCCTTTGAAAGTGAAAAGCCGAAAGGAATTTCGAGAGCGTTCGATCGATTTTTCCGCTTCAAAGGATCCTCTGATTTGTTTATTGTTTTGATGACGCAGGTTTGGAAATTCGTGAAGTGGTTGATTGCGTGGAAGTGGACCGAGAGGAGCGTCCTTCGAAAAAGTCTCGTTTGGGTATATTCCCAGCAGGGTTTTTGAGCTTCAACGGCGACGAGGCCGCAGCAGATCCGCTCAGAAGCAAAAGAATAAAATTCATACTGCCGCTGGCAGGGAGGTTCGCGATATTCGAGAGATTTTTGAAGAACTACGAGGAGATTTGTTTGCTGAGGGATCATCAAACGGACCTCGTGGTAGTTCTTTATCGTCGCGAGGACGACGACTCTTATTACAAGACTTTGGATCTCATTGAGAAAATGAGATACAAATACGGATACGATAAAATCACTGTTCTGGAAGGTGACGGAGAGTTTTCTCGAGGGCGAGCCCTCGGTTTGGGCGTTTCGCGAGCCGAGGACAAAGAATTGCTCTTCTTCGTCGACGTTGACATCGTTTTCACGGCATCGGCGCTCGTCCGGATTCGATTGAACACCGTTCTCAATCGACGCCTCTATTTCCCGGTGGTTTTCAGTCAGTTCAACCCGAAAATCATCCACAATCAGAACGAGAAATACAATCACTTTGCGATCGATGAAAAAAGTGGCTTCTGGCGACAATTCGGATTCGGTATCGTGTCCATATACAAAGAAGATTTCCGCGAAATCGGCGGCTTCGATCTCACCATCAAGGGTTGGGGCAAGGAGGACATTGACCTCTACGAAAAGGCGATTAAATCGAAGATCAACGTTTTCCGATCACCCGATAAAAATCTCATTCACGTCTATCACGAAGTCGAGTGCGACGAGAAGCTCATCGACCCTCAGCTAGCCATGTGCAAAGGTACCCGCGCTGACATTTATGCCAACACCGAAGTACTCGCTCAAATCATTTACGACCATCCGGAGTATCTCAGATTCGCCAAATCGCGGATTCCCAATCTGACCAATTCCGCTGGATAAACGTCAACGAACGTCCCACTCGAGCCTCCTTTTTCCGCTCTCGTTCTTCGCTTTCAATCGTAAAGGAAAGCGATATTTTTCTAAATGTGATAATAGGACTCATGACTTAAGCTCCTCGAGTGAATCAACGGGGATTGACGAAGAGCTGATTAATAAGAAAATCATTCTTTTCGTTTATCAGCTCTCGGAGTACAGTTTTCGTTGAAAAACCCACTGGGTCTGCGGGACCCGGCCTCAACATGCTTGGAAAGCTATTCGGACCGTCGAGCAAAAATCGTCCAAGTTTCTTCATGAAACTGCACGAGTGTTCTGCCCTTGTCGCGGGTCCCTCAGACCCTCGAGAATACTCCGGGAGTCCGTTTCGAAGAATTTTTATTGTAAATACGTCGCTTTGTAAATATTTACTTTTCTAATTACCAGGGCGAACTAGACTTTCGTATATGATAGTGGAAAACGAAATGATTTAAATGAGATCAGAATTTATAATTAATCGTAAAAAGGCCAAAACAGAAGGATTATCGTAAAACAGTTTCAAAATTCAAATAATTTCCAAAAAAAGAAACAACACCAACGATTGCAATTGTTTCGAGCAATTTTTAAATTTTTTTTCGTGAAATCAAAATTTTAGAGCTTTAAATAATAGCGAATAAAACAAAAATTAGTTGAATTTTTTTCAAGAATCACCATCGTCGTATTGGACGATTGAAAACGTATAAATTTGTCAAACGATTTTCTATTGTATCGTCGGGCCTCTCCAGTTCTCAATTTGCAAGGCTGTTCTCTTCCTACGTTATTCAGCTTGCTCTTTTACACTGATTTTTTCTCAAGCATTGCGCAACGCGACGACAAATGCTCGGATACACCGACGAATTCCACGAAGCCTCGTAATAATATACGAGAGAACTCTGTACCAATTTATTGTCTCGGAATCCCGATGATTTTGCATGTTTTGTTTCCCCACGAAAAATCTCCTGATAAGCAATAATTTGTAGCGCGAAACCCATCGAGTGCCTCTGCGAGAACGCGATAAGATCCGTCGAATCGTCATTACTGATGAGAATTGAACGAAAAAAACGTGCATATTATATAAAACCGAAAATTTATCTTCACACGCACAATTTTGAGGAGGAGAAATTCGTGAATGCGCCAAGGCCGTTTGGAGTTGCAAAGACTTGCGACATTTGGAGACACGTTGATTAATATTAAGGTTAAAATTAAGTAGCAAATCCACTAGGAAATCAAGGGTAAAAATTGAATGAATCGAATGAAGTTATTTTCGTTGCTTATCAATAAGAAAATAAGATTTTCTTGCTGGAATTCAATCCCATGATCGAGAACTTAACCTCGAAATTTATAAGCCGCCATGACAGTTGCGACGCGAGCGCCACATCGTAGAAATTGTCTCGTTTCACTTATTCCAATGGTTATTAGAATTAATGCGATACGAACTAATTGGAGTAACGTAACGTCTCTGTCTAGTCAATACGGCCATCTTGGACGAGAGTCTAACAAGTGACATTAATTACGGAATTAGTTTTTTTATGAGTATGAAAGGACATACGAAATCTCTGTATACGAATCTACTATCCATTCCTACCTTTAACTATCTTTCATTATGATGACTTTAAATGCGAAATACGATCTGATTGTGAATGAGTAATTGTCAAAAGTTGTGTATACGCATCACGAGACTTTTGAATAAAACTGTTGTGAATTATTCTCGCGTGATGTCCAACATTTTTGTCAACGCATCAGTGACAAAGATTGCAGTTTCGGTTCGTGTCTCCCGAAAGACGAAGTGTAATCGATATTTTTTCGATGCTACGATTAGATTGTGTCGGTTGGACTTGGTATTTTTTTCAAATGAATTTATCGCAGGAAGGTGAAAAAGGTTTTTCGAGTTTTTGTGGATTTTGAGGTAAATTTTCAAAATTCAACAATAAATTGGAATTTTTCATCTCTTTTACGAGAAAGATGTAAAAGCCAAAGGAAGAATATTTTTTTCCATAGGACAACAATTTTGTCGGATTCAGCAGTTCGGAAGAATAGCTGGGTTCCCCTTTTTCGAACAAAACTCAGTCGATACTCCGGAGCTCTAGCTTATTGATGCGATTTACAAAGAAACATTTAATCATTTCCGTTTTTTTGCAGCTTCAGCTGAAATAATTATCATCGGGAAGAGCCTGCCTTGCTATGGATTCGAAAAAATTGAATGTAACGAATCGACGACTTTGAGTGAGGAGGTCGAATTTATTTTTCGGAAGCGTGTGCCCTTTGCCTTGACCTCCCGCATGCGTTTTCCTCGAATTTAAATACTCCGCTTGCGCTCGTAAGTTTAGTGAAAAATAAAAGCCAAGTGTACCGCGAAATTCCAAGAAATCTATTTCATCATAATAATAAAATATTGAGCTCCGCCCGAACTCGTGCGATAAAAGATAAAGATTTTTCGAAAAATAAAAATAATTTTGATAAAAATATTGGCTCGGAGTGATCACCTTAACGTGTAGTCGAATAGGCAACCGCGCGATAATTCGACGACTATTAAAACCGGACGAGCAAACATTGAATTATCTCATAAAGTGGCGTCGGTGCGTTCTCTCATTTATTTCGTTTTCCGCAAACTCCCACTCGTGTTACGAACGGGGAAACAGAATAATGCAGATAGTAGCTTATCGAGCAAGCTCAAGGCCTTATAAAATACGGGGCATATCATTGAAAGCAGCGAGGAGTAAGCTACATTCAGTCGCGGGAGCCAGTATTAATAGATTCGAGTTCGATGCTACGTTGATCGGTGTCCGGGAATTTGTCGGGGAATTGAGCTCCGTGTCGAAACTGGCTGCGCGCGGGGGCGGAAGAATTTTAGTAAATAAATGCAGATGAGTTAACATTCGGCTGACAAAAATAATAAAACCTGAGAATCTGTGAAACAAAGGAAATAAAAATGATTGTAAAGCTTGCCAAGGGGAGCGTATCGTTGTGGTGGATCGTTTTGATCCTCCTCGCAAATCCGTGGCGATCCGAGGCTAAAATATTGGCCGAATGTGACGCGGTGAAGGAGCTTCAACGCGGCGGTATTTCGCGATCGCTGATCAGCAATTATATCTGTCTAATGAAAAGTGAGAGCGACATGAACACGAGCTTGATCACAGGACCGAAAACAGCCTCGAGCTACAGTTTTGGAATCTTTCAAATAAACAGTTTGAAATGGTGCGCCAGGGGAAGAGCCGGCGGCGTTTGCAACAAGCGTTGCGAGGACTTTGCCAACGACGATATCCAGGACGACATCGTTTGTGCACAGAAAATTGTCGCGAGTAATGGATTCAAGGACTGGGATGGTTGGCTCAAAAAATGTAAAGGAAAACCGCTCCCCAACATTGCACATTGCAAAAGACGATAATTTCTCTTCGCCCAAATCTTCTTCATTTTATTCGGTGTCGAGCAAACGTCGATTCGAAAAATTCACAAGTCCGGTCGGTTTTAAAACTAGGAGAAATACTCACTCAGGTGGACGGAGAGAGCATCGATTCGTTGCCGCAACGATCCACCGCATCGGTCAACATTTTTGACACTTTTCTCCTCAACGGTTATTACCAAAGTTTTTATTTCCCAATGTAATTAAAACCCATTGCGTATTCCAATGAACCTGATACTCGCTGACCTTCGAAACAATCGCAAGTTTTTTTAGAGTTTCATTTTGTGTTAGAAGCATATCGAAAAGAGAAGGAAAAAATAAAGCAAACGATTGTTAGTGTGCCAACATTTTTTCAAAATTATTAGCTTTTGTGCCGCAATAAGAGCGTCACGAGTGCTGAAGCTCAATTTTTTAAAAAAATGATTTATCCTCGCTCGTTGCATATCGTTCGTGGAGAATTTTCTCCACCGAATTGCGTATTCTCGCGAAGAATTCGCGTCGCCTTCGCAGGCAGCTTAATCTCGATACTTTTTCTACGACAATCAGATATATGAATCAAATTCACTGGCTTTGGACTCTAGCCAGACGTTACGCAAAGTGTCATTGTCACTCGACCTGCAGCGACGAACTTTTTCCCACCTTCGATTCTTCCTCGAGAGTACAATAAAGCACTTTACTGTTCAGCTACATACATTACCGCTCAAAAGTTCAGCAGCCTCGTTGAGAAAAACAGTTTTTCATTGTTTTACGTTTTTATGCTCAGTTTGTAAATACTGCGGTGAGCTGAAAACTCCCTTTATTTAACTAATTGATCGAATAATTTTCTCCATTTCTCCTAAGAATGTCAATGAATTATTTGCACAATCGAATGGCCAGATTTACTCGTTCGATGAGGTCTTTTGCAACTAAAAAAATCAACTTTTCCAGCGGACTTTTGTTCCAATGCAGAATCCATAAGAAATAATGTGAGTGTTTAAAAACTTTTGGAGAGTAGTGTGGCGCACGTTAAAAGTGTATAAATTTATTTCTTAATACACATTGTCGAGTCCGATGGAAAAAGCAACACGATTTAGAAACCCCGGTGCGATTAGAATTACAAAAGACACTCGTCGTGACACGAATGCACTCGAGTCGGTTATTGCTTTTGTTTCTCGATCTTGTTTTTACGACGCGTACGTTGAGAAAATTCTTGATTTCGTCCGAAGGAAAGGAAGGAAGGGCGAGATATTGGGAAACGAGAATCCGCCGATTTTCCACGCGGAATTCGAACGAGAATGTCAAAATTCTGCGACTGCTTCTCGATCCTTTCGAAATTCTGAGGAAATTTTATTACAGCTGATGCAAAAAAAGTTATCGAACGATCAGTCGAGTGGAGTGTAAGACGGGAAGAAAGTGCTGTTGAAAAATATAATACGCGCGTCTGGGACGCGAGGTATTCGCGTCTTTTTATTGCTGTAATAACGAGCCAAGGATTCGCATTTGCATGGCGCATGTGGTGCGCCGAGATGTCAACATTTCCGTCTCCCTCGCTCCTCTCAGCGAGACACCTTTCGATGACGTTTCCAGTAATCTCCTTTTTGTTTTATTGAGGTCAGCCAAATATTTGCAGGTGAATAAATGCTCCGCCCACGTGCTTACGCGGAGGAGCAAAATCATCGGAATCAAGAATTTCGATGATCGAAGAATTCGAAAGTGCACGAATGAGATCATTATTTTTTGCACGCGGAGTAACTCGAATCCGCGGAAAGCGCCGACGAATAACGAAGCGGATTCGTCGCCAGTGACGACTCCTATTTCCTTTCTCATTTCTTCACATATTTACTTTCAACATTGTGAGAACGCAATCTATTATTATCGTCACTTATCACGAGATTTGTGTTGAAATATTTTTTATTCGGAATAATAAAATACTACAAAAAGCCAAATCCACGAGGCGAAATAAGGGGGAAAATAATGAAGAAATCGTGAGCGTAAAAAACGACGTTTTGGGCTTATCAATTTGGGTGAATGAAACATTGGGAATGCTCGCAATAAAGAGCGTACAGAGCTATGGGCGACGAGATATTTATTCGGCATCTTCCAAGAATCCTTCCTCGACAGCGGCTCACCTCGTAAAGCGGATTCTGAAGCGGTTGAATTTTTTAGTCGAGTAAACATTTCGCTGTTATAATCGCCGACGTTAAAACTCATCTGCTGTTGAAAAGAAACAGGCGTAAATACTCCGCAGCTGCAGCACCCGATGTAATACAAACTGCGAGTTTCTCGTGTGCATTAACATATTTATACGCGTATGAGATCGGTCATACGGTTACGTAAGAAATCGAGTTCCATCGCGGCGACTCGCAAACAGCGTCGGAGTCCCCGAGTTTCGCACAGCCGGTAGCGTATCGGATTTTCTTCGTCACAGCATCGCGTTCGATCTCGACGATCGTGGGACACCCGATAGAATACCGATCGGGGAATCTTCGGGCGTCCCGAAGACATGGCCGAAGGTTCCTCGCTTCGAGCCGGCGAGCAGCTGCGAAAAAATTATTATAAAAATGATAGACGAAGAGGCAGAAACTCCCTCCGAATAATGGAGAAAAGGGATTCGCGTGGAAGACGATTGTGAGGATCAGTCGAAAAGAAAAATTCGATTTTCACAACTTTTTATATCATCGGATTTTTTCGTAATTTCATAAATTGTATTAAAAATTCGAAAGGCAGGCACGCTTCCATTTTGAGCGAGTGCAAATGTAACTCGCCTTTCTACAAAACTGAAAAAAGAATCACCAAATTTACGATCGTCTTGCCATTTTCATTGGGTCGCTCTCGCATGTCCAACGCTCTTGAATAATTAAGCAAAAACTGTTTAGTCACGTGGTAAAATAACGACATAAAAAGTCGATTGGTTTCGTTGGAGCAGGTAGTTCTCAAAAAGCGTCGCTTTTTTCGAAATTTCGAGAGAGCCAATAAATCTTTGATTCAACCATTAAGGTATTCCTATCCCAAGAGCGCATTTTTTGCTGGCGCAAATTGGGGCACTAGAAATTTCGACTGATTCCTGACCTCTGAAAGTCGCAGTTATGCGGGAAAAGCTTCTGCTTCTGCCACTTTTCCAACTCCTATCGTTAATATCTTTTTTAAGCATTCGGTTTTTCATCGTGGCTGTGGATTTCTTAATTTTTTTTCTATCCGCATGAGACAGTTTGCATCAGGAATTTATAATTGTTTTAGTACATGAATTATTGAATAGAAATAATTTAGTGAGGAAGGAATCTCCTTAAGCTCCTGCATAAATTTTACGATTTTTGAAGTTTTAATTATTCATTAAACGTCCGATAATCTGACTTGAAATTTCGCCAATTTCTTCGCCAGCCCTTTTACTCGACTTTTTAAATGAAAAATCAGTTATTCGTAGAATATTCGGGTTCGTGATAGAAATACCTTAAACGCGAAAGATCGCGAATTATTATTTCACAATTTGCATCACAAATGGCAATAAATTTTCGACTCAACAACGGAAATCCTCGTGCCGCTGAAACGACTTCGAATGAAACTCTGAAATTATTGAAACTCTGAAAAAAACGAAGCGATCGATTGTAACGAATTATTTCCGTGCGCTTTGCTAATGCATTATTCCGTACAAGGCACAGGTGAATTCTGTGCTTACATGAGACAGGAAAAATACGCGTACACGTAGGGACTCGGCGAGGGATCCTTTCACTGGCGGAAGTGAAGTGTGGAAAGAAGTCGGTGGGAGGAAGACGAGCATGTACGAGGGGGCGCGTGAGAGTGAACCCATCGGGTCATCGTTATAATCATCATCGTATCGTCGCTCTCCGCAGAGCGAGACGGTGCTGTGGAATCGCTAAAAAGAATGATGAGAGTTCACATCGGAGGCTGATTAAAACGAAACGATCTATTTTTATTTTTAATTCGATATCTTTTCCCGTAGCTTATCGATAAACTGGAAATTCTGAGCTATTTATAAACTGGATACAAAAGTTCAACTCTACGAGGAGCAGAGAAGAATCGAAAGATCTCGGATTTTCAAAGTGGCTCGAAAACTTTGCTCGTTTATCCTCAAACGATATTCGCCTTTTTTCCGTGCCGTTACAATTTGCCTGATTTTCCAATCCCCCGAGACAATCGACCTACGAAAAACTGAATTTCAGCGTTTTCTTTTGCACAGGGAAACAGAACGTGCAACGTACAGCGATTGCCCGGAAGATCAAACGGAGCAAAGTCACACGGTTTCAGATGCATCACGACCTGTGCGAGAAAGTGAATCGTATATCTGTAGCTCAAAGGTGAAGGTATCCGCTAACGAAGACACGTAGTTACATTCTCCCAAGTATTACGGTGCATGATTCTTAATATCCATCAAATGACGCGCATAAGTTAAAAAATGGGCTGCTGACGAGAAAAAGAGTTGACGAAATACATTTTTTTCGACGTTTATTTCTAAACGCAGGGATTAATAACGGAGCATCGAGAAATTCTGATGTCGCGTGGCGTTTTGAAAAACATCGATCAGAATATTAAACGCCAATAAATTCCGAGCAACGAAACTCCCGATAATTCGTTACAAGATTAAACAAACGAGAGGGCTCTTCGTTTCAATTAATCTTGGCACTCGTTTCAACGGACTCGCGTTTAATCATTCCGAAAACTTCATCGACTCTCCGTTCCGTTGATTGCTTTAATGTTGATCTTCGCGCAGCGATACATTTTTCAACTCAAATGTTGTAATGCACTCCCAGGAAGAGCTAAAATACGTGGATCTTCAGTGGCGAAAGGATCGTCGCCCCCCTCGCAGACTCTTCCTCGCACTCTCGCTAGGAAACTTCACTTTCTTCGCTAAATCTCGGACGATTGACCTTTCGAGAGGTCGATCGAAGCCCGGGCTCTTCCAACCATCGACCGTTCTCAGTTTCACCTCGCCCATTGTCTCTTCATCGCAGCTGGTTTCTTTTCTTCGCTCGTTGAGCATCGACGCGACCGGAAATTGGTCGACGATACCGAATAAATCGACGATCGTAATGACGATGAAAAATGGCAGAGAGTCAGAATGAACTCGAAAAACTTTTGTTGCTCGATTTTAGTTGCGGGTGCGAGAAATCTTGTTTCGTGATTCATCCGCGACGAAAAATTAGGCTCGTCGAACAAAATCCATTCGGGGAAACAAACATTTAGGGGAATCGTCATACTTTTTTTCAAACGTCACATTTTTTGGCTCGTTCAACCATTGAACATTTCAATCCACCAAATTTCCGTCCAACTGCATGAATCTTGTTGAACGAACAAATTTTTATCAGTGTGCAATTCACCCGACATTTTGGACTCGAATTACGTAAGTTTTTCGTGTACAAAGAAAGGCCCGAGCACGCGTTTATTTCGAGTAAGGATGAATTCGAGTATTGAAAATCGACTGGATCCTGAATGCCTGACAGGAGCCCATCAAAAGAGTGAGAGAAATCTTGAACCCTCGAGCATAATTTGACCTCGATATTTGTTGGCAGCAGAGACCATTATAACGATTAATCATTGATATATACGAATATGCTTGAGTGTATATTATTTGTACTTTAACTCGAGTGTATAACACTCGTTAATTCGAACGCGCCTGAAACGTATTTGAACAACTGAAAACGAAAGTCCTCATTTTCCATTTTGTTCGACCTTATTAACATGCGAGGATTACTCCTGCTATTTTTTCTCGCCGCTCAAGACTTGTACTAATTTAATGAACGGTGTCCTTTCACTCCAACGATAAATTCAATAATAAACGAATTGAAAATAATGATTTTCGAATAACCTTTGACCCGTTTGATGAGGAAAACCAAGTTTCGTATTTGGGAGGTTTGAGTCCAAGCTGGTCGAACTTGGAGGAGAATATTTCGTACGGAACCACAATAATTCCGTGTCCTCGAAGCATCCAGCATTCGCGTACTTTCAATTCTCTTTTTTTCAAATCGATCCCTCTTTAGATTCGCAGTCTTTCATCGCAGACTTTTCGCAATTGATTTTTAATAACTTTTGCATAAAATGATAGTTCGGGCCTTGAGACTCTGTTGAATGGAACAACGACTTTGTTCCATTTGAATTCGCTCTCAACACACGAATAAATTAACCCTCGTGAATGTACGCTAATGTTTCACTCACTGTGCTCGCTGTTGGCGAAGGATGAATCTACTTATTTCAGAGTATACAGTGTCTCAACCGGAAGCGTTTCTCCAGTTTCACATGCCGTCGTGATAATTATACAGCCACATGGGAATATACATTCGCACCGAATGTGCTCGTCCCAGCACACTCTATACTCGCAGTTTTGCGAGTAAACCGCCTCTGGGTGCACTATTTTCTTGCCTTATTTTTCATATAAACATGGAATTACGTACAGTCATTTAACGATCAATTTAGCGAGTATGATTATTCGATTATAAAATTTGATGGGAATAGAGATTCCGCAGGGAGAAAAGAGTACGAAAAAACACTGAATTATTCTGATTCGAAAGAAACGTTCGCAATAGGAGCGACAATCTAATTAAATAATGAGTCAATATTCTTCTTCCTTGAATCGTTCAAAGTGGGAAACTTCGAATCAAAATCTTATCCATTTTTCCAGGAAATTTAACTTCTCTATCACTAATTAATCGAACGATTATTTATGGCTCTTCCCATACGAGAATATTCTAAACAAGAACTCATCTTTTAATGAGAATTAATAAAATAAAGATTGAACAAAATTTTCGGCATTTTTTAATTTTTTTTTTTATCAACACTTTTTTCTTGATTCATTTCCCTTAGTGTTTTCCCTTTGCGCTTGTTTACATAAAAAACCAGAGTATTTTCGACAGAGGGGCGAACGAAATTGGGGGTTCGGCCAGTGATGGATCTCCGTTTGCTTATAACGGCCTGTAATATCATTCGGCAAAAGGTGAGTTGAACAAATGTATTTACAATTTCGAATAAATAACTCTGCGACATTAATTCAATTATACGTTTAATTAGGGGGAGTAAAAATCGATCGATTTTAGACACCCATAAAATACGATTCTACCTTAAAGAATCTCGAAGGACGCCGACAAAAGTAGGGCAACCGGACGCTCACGGAAGAGGAAAAAACATCTCCGTTATCCTCAGCCGTGTGGATGACGCCGCAGAATTTTTATTCCAGCGGAAGACGCGAACGCTTTTGATCCCATGGATTCTCCAAAATTTGATTTCTCCATTACTGTATTCAAGTCGACATAGATTCATGCGTCCTGTATTTCTCGCACTGTGGACACGTCCATCTGTGAAATGGTCCGCGGTCTTCGAGCAGAAGCAGAAGAAGAAGAAGGAGGAGGAGAAGAGGATGGCGAGAAGTGTGCAAAAGAAGAAACCTCTCTTCGCGTTTCGCAAGGGTTCGAGCCTCTCTTCGCTCCATTTCCCGTGAGCAATTTGCGTAATCGTGGCAGCAGGCAATACACCATTAACCGGTTACTTTCAGCGCACATTCGTACGATCGTTACGTACGCGGTTATGACTCACAAATATAGTCATTCGTAAAAATATAAAAACGGAGAATTTTCGTAGAAATGAATTGGACTGTTGGCCCGAGATCGTCGGTGCTTCTTGACCAGCAACGAATTGGTGAAAAAATTTAACTGAAAACTATCCGCTCCTCGATCACCCTCGGAATCAGTGTCATATTTGAGCGAATAAGCAAAGAGAAAGAAATTTGAGGAAGACGCGAAGTGCACCCGCCGATCGTAATACACCGCGATTCAACGAAACCTTTTTTATCGAAATAAAACCCACGGACGTTGAGAATCCAAAGGCTGCAGTCCGAGTTTTATGGACGATCGATTCGAATAGCGAATCGAACGTTGAAAATAAATAGAATTCCTCCAGCCAGCAGGACTGAGACACTCGACGAGAGAACTCGAACGTGCAGAAATATTGAAGAAGCTTCTCCCACAGATAGGAAAGTCAAATAAAAACAATAAAAATATAAACAAGCATAAATAAGCAATGAAAAGCATAATCACCTGGCAATAATTCTATTAAGCCTCCCGACACTTCAGCAAACATACGAATCGTTTATTTTTATGACATCTCGCCCGCGACTCTATAAAAACCGCAAGACAAAAGGCATTCGGATGGCGAAATAGGCACGACGGAGTCGAATTTTCGATTTTCATATTACGTCGTCCCGCTTTTTTTCTCGAATGGATGAAAAAACGAGATAAAAAACGAGTTAATTTGCGGTTAAAGCGAACGGGCCTTAATATAGTTTCACTGAATAATTCCATAACGGCACGGGTCTCTCGTCGCTGTGCCCGAGATCCCTGTCGGCGTGCGCACACCGAGGAAATGGCAGCAGTTGCAGGTGAAGAAGACAAGGCGAGGAAGACGATGCGATGCTTCGACAACGTGACGGAGACGCGCGAACGTCCGTCGAGCGAAAGTTGAGCCCGAGGCTTCGCTCGTTCTTTCGGAGAAAGAGCAAAAACTATACTCGCATACACATTTATCTGTTTTATATATACAAATTCATACTCGCAGTGTTTCGTCTTCTTTTCGCTCGCGCATCTCACCTTCCTTCCTCGACCCTGTGCGCCGCGCGAACGCACATGCAATCAACGTCGTCATCACGGTGCGCGTGTGTGCTCCCTCGTCACACGAGAAACTCGGATGTTATACGGGGAAAATACGAAGAACGCGCTCTCTCGTCGGCAATCTATCGGGCAGAAGATCGAAACTCGGAGAAAGAGAATTGAAAATTATGAGCATCCGAAGAGCCCACGAAGCCTTATCGTGGACTCGATTTTTTGCGAACTGTTCAAACGCTCTGGTTCTGTTTTAATTCGATTCTGGACGAAGGACTTCGCATTTTTTTGGGGAACAAAAATTGCAACGAAAAACCGAAAATTTAGCACCTCGGAAAATGAATTTTTTGTTAAAACCGTCGCCATTTTTTTTTACCAACATTTTTACAAACCCTTCCTCCAGGCTGAAGCTATCATTATAATAAATAAACGGCATAATTTTGGTAGGGATCGGATTAATAGTTTTTTAGTTATCATGTCCGCCGCGAGTGATGCTCAAAAAAGGTGCTGCCGTTGGAATACAGCTGGAGTTGCGCCATTTTCATAAAATTTTTGATGAAAAAAAATGTACAAGTACACGAACGTATGTACTAATAAACGTCGTTCACAGCTTTTCAATAAACACTGATTTTCTTGTCGAAAAAAAATCAAGAAAATCACGCTTTTTCGGCCCCTGCGAGTGTCGTACGTAAGGCCTTAATTTTGGACAATTATCGTACAAACGATGTTAACGCTTGTGATATGATCGGTATTACTCACTTCCGGGATCTTCCGATCTCGATATGCGTGTGCGAAAGATTGCCCCGGGGAATTAAAAAGTATTCCTCTCTCGAAGTTTTGTAATCGCGGGTATTTCGGAGGAGATTGTTGCCTCTTCGGAGCAAGATCTCCAGATATTTATCCGAGACGCGTCGCACTTTCGATTGCATATCTCTCGCCAGTCTCATTTCTTTCTCGCATCTCTCTCTCCTTCTCGTTTCGCTGGTTTTTCGTTTCTTATTCTTCGGAGGAAAAGGAGTGCGCGGGCACACGAGAGTGCCAGAGACGCGAGTGAATTTTCGTCTTCGAGTATTTTAGTACGTTTCTGGGATTACGAAGGCTCAATTTCCGGCACTTTCTTTGTGAAACGTCGGAAGAAACTCCGGCACAAGCGCAAGCGCAATTTGCAGCGAAAAGGGGCTCGATATCGACGCTCAAAGCGGATTTAAGAAGAAAAAAGAGAAAACCTTTTACAAAAATAGTTCAAGGCGATCTTAACCGGAGGAAGCCAGCTGTGAAAAAATTGCGCGGCTGCTTCGCAGCGCCGATATCGATGGAATCAAGTAGGCCGGGAGTTCAACGAAGGATAATGAAATTCCACAACGACGAAAGCGTTTTCCCTCTCGATCGATTCGAGAAACGATGCATCTTCGCGATCGCACACGCGTTACACGCTCGCGGCAATCTCGAATCGGCGGAGAGGCAGTTTCCTGCCCTCCATCGATTCGCGAACTCGAAAAATCATCCTGCGATACAATTCCCTCAAATTTTCGGACAAGTTTTATAGAATTCTGCACCCCTCGAAGCAGGAGGTCGTTGAAAAAACCCCTCAAACCCCACATAAAATTATTTCCCTCATACTTTAAGGTAGAAGCCCCCTCCACCGTTGCAGCACTCGCAGAAACTGTTCATGCGACTCAAAAATAATCATGAAAACCACGATTTTTCAGTTCCCCTCGAATCGCGGCGTCGGTCGCTGGAAGGATCTCGCCATTGAATGCCAGAGCATGGCGCACGACGCCACCGTCACTTAAAAAATGGCGCCAGTATCGTTTCTCCGTACATTTTGGCAAGTAGAAGCATTGCATTCCATTTAATCCCTTCCCCCGTCGCTCGGAGTCGTCCGAGACGAAAAACACGATGTGAAAAGCGATGATTACGTCTTCGATGCTGTGCGGAAGCGCGTTCGGCTAGCCAACAACGGCAAAGATGATCCAACGATCGCGTAAATACATGTACATGGGATGCGCATCGTGTGCCGCGTCGTTTTATACGGGCACATGCTAACAGGGCACTTTTCTTCCTGATGCCTCTCGCGAATGTTCTCCATGTAGCCACTTTATTGGAAGGCAAAAATCGTCTTTCGAGCGTCCCAGGGCGACGAGTGAGACGAAATAACGCCATCGAGAATGTTCACTCTTCTCTACCGGGTGTGACTTTTTTGTGGTACGCGGTGAGAAGAAAAACTTGTTCGTCGGACCGCGTCGGACTTCGTTGAAGGAGAATACCCGCGATGCACCCATTTTTTTGCTCGATGTAACCAAATGTTCCTCTAAACTGACGAGTATAGAAATGAGCAAAAAAGGTTCAAAAACAATCCACTGAACTGAACATTTTTCAGGACGAAGAAATGTCGGGGTCTGACAAATTTTCTTTGGAACGACGATCCCGTTTTTTTATTCCGAGGGGCGCGGAAGTCGAAGGTGCTTTGAAAACGGAGCAAAATAATTTTGTCCTGGTTTTAACGCTGTCAAAAAATGTGATTTTTGAAAAACGTACTTTCGGTCCGAAAGTACTAGGGAATTGAGAATCGAAGTTTTTTATTCAGGGATTCACATTGAATTCACAGCTTGATCTCCAGGTCCGCGAAAACGCAGTAGAGAAGCGTGAAAAATTACGTTTTTTTCGGAGATTCGAAAGTCCTTGCCGCCTCAAGCCACGATACGAAGTTCAATTCCATCGTCGCCGGAGGTATTCCGTTAGATATGGGGATACGCCACGATCCCAAAGGAGAGAAAGAAGTTGTGCGAAGTGTTCTCCTCCGAGGATAGTTGCGCCAGGATAATGAACACGAGGAAAATCCTTTGGGCTTCGACCTCCTGCGAGTTTCCGGTTGCGGCATGAAACGTGACGGAAAATGGCCATCGAGCATCGTATTTGAGAAAGTCAACACCGCCAAGATTCTGAGTAATAAAATGTTTAATTATACGCGCCTTTTCAAAGGAGGCTCAATTCACTAACGGCGTGGGACGTGCCGAGAGCACTGAAAGAATTTCGTGGCCGTGTTTCTCCGTGGAACGTTCCTGTCACGTGTGGCTCCCCCTTGGGAGATCGAACGCGTTTTTGGGAGTTCCGTATCAGGCGAGGCCCACCGTTAACTCCCTTTTTCCTTTCCCCAGAATCATGATTAATATTATTTCGATAAAAAAAAAACGTTGCAAGAGACATTCGGTTTCTTCACATACGCACGATCATCCGGCGAGGATAAACGCTTAAATCTTGACATCTCTGTTTAGTGTCGAGTCATCGTGGTATCATGCGAACAAACAAAAGTGACACGCATCCATCAAAAGAGCCTCAGCATCTCGGTACATTGAGAATTTTCAAGGAAAGTTTAGCGTTAGAACTGAGAGGAGAAATTTACGACTCGATGAAATGAATTACAATCGACGTTTCAACGAAGCTTCAATTTTTAACATGCCTGAAAGCCAATCGTTGCGTAAACATTCTGTTTGTATAAAAATCTCGATGATTTCCCAGCGTCCCCATGAAAATGTCGACCACCATCGAGCCATTGCCTCAAAATCCTTCGCCCTTATTGTTCTCTGCACAGGGATAATTAAACGGTAATATTTAGCGCTAATTTCACTGGAAAATTCGCCGTGATATATTTGACTGCAGGGACAAGTTAACGAAAAATACGCAGAGAGAAAGAAATTGTAGAAATTACGAGATACCGCAGTGTTAGGCCCCGTTTTGGGGGTTTTTACCAAAAACATTGTAACTTCCAAGTAAATACCGAATAAAAACTTTCAAATTGCGCGTATTCTGCTCTGACAAAGGTTCGAACCGTGCTATTCATTTCAACGTCGTTCACCGAGGAAACATTGTGAAATTTATGTTGACTCGATGATGAACTGTAAAGTAGAATTATTATGCCGTTTTTCTATCGTCCGTACTATTTTTACAATCGAAATTCACCGTTGAACGTACAGTAAAATTTAAGGAGCTCGTACACAAGCATCGATGATCCGCCAAAGTATTTAGAAATTTTCTAATTTTCATCAATTTCCATCGAGTTTTCGCTTCACAAAAAATGACTGTGTATGTTCGTAATAATTAATAAAAATTACGATACAGAAGCCTACTCTTATGGCACTAAAGTACCTTTTACTGGAATTTTCTCTTCGTCTATTAATTCCAGTAACGCGCTCTAAAATTTGGACTATTTTACGGAATTTTCAGTTTTATAACAGTAAATATATTTCAGACAGGAGGTCGAAATTAACTGAATACGTCGGTTAAACTTCCTGCTCGGAACAATAAATATTATTTGATTTATAAGAAAGCTCAATTTTTCTCCCATAATATCGCGAGTTGCAGCTCGTCCACCGCACTGTCGTTGCCGACGGTAATTTTCCAAATATGATTCTCTCCTTGCACCAAAATGAAAAACCGAAAGGAGAAGTGGATTCGATCTACTCCGGAGCGTGATTCGGGCGTCACCGTGAAGGAGGATGCAAAAAGCGTGTGAAAAGGTTGGAAAGTTCGTCAATTTTAACAGAAGATTATTTGGAGCGAAAACTCGTGCACAGCGAATGAAGCGAAAAAAAGCGTCAAGGCCATTGCCGAAGGCCTTCGTTCGGCCCTTATTTGCGATTCCTTCAAGGTTCCGCTCCGTCGGGTTCCTATGACCCATTTTCTCGACGACCGGTTATCCGCGTCGTTTCGCGATAAAAATTCGAGCCATACAGCTATGGATTGAGTGGTATTTGTACGTTTATAAATGACGAAGAGAGTACAAAAGTGGTTTCATGAAGCGCACGTACGTTTACAAGTGACTCGACCTCCGCGTCACTTTCTTCGTCTTCCTTCTTCCTTCCACACGGCGATTAAATCGAGGCTCGCGGTTCCGTCCGCTGGTAATTTGCCTCGGACAATACGGCCTCGATCGCGGAGGCACACCGCGACTGCCACCTCCTCGGGAATGTCTTAGCGGCGAAAAATAATGAAGAAAACACAAAGAAACCGCAATGATATGAGCGCTCGTCGTAAATCGTTCCAACTGGATGCGCCTCCGAATTTTCCTCCTTTTTTACGCAGGCCTGTTCTTTCGACCAATTAAAAACAAAAAAAAACTGCAAGTTTACAACTTGGACGAAAAGTACACAGACGAACCAGCCTGCAATCGCTTCTTATGTGGAACGCGTGATTTATTTTTTAAACAGTGCAGTGCAATTCGTCGCGTAATCGCTTTACACGCGCGGCATAACGATTGCAACGCGACGAACTAGGACTCGTCAAAGTCCTGCTGACCCCGATAAGCTCCAGGCATTTTCAAGACTCGTCGATCCGAGGGCATTAACAGATTCCTCCAATTACAATAAAATTCCACTCCGAGGAACGTTCTCCAAGGGTTTCGAGATGCCGCGTTGTTTATTTATTTATGCAGAGAAAAGACTCGAATCGACTCGATCGGATATGAAGCTTCTCCGGGGATCGCTCACTTTATTCCCCTAATAAATGGCTTGTGGTTAAGAGAACATTTGAAGAATGTGAAAATTGACGTAAATCATTGATATTGTGTTTTCCGAAATCCGCGCTCGTACCCGTACAGTGGGGCTTGGAAATGAACCGTGAAAATTTATCGACTGGATGTCATCCTGCTCGTGATTTAACAACGCGATAGTTGTGCAATACACCAAAGAAATGTCACTTTTATTTATTTACGTGCCGCGCGCCACGACTTTCTAAGTTATTTGCGAGAATCCAGTAGATTTAGTTCGAAAGCTTCGTCGTATTAGCTCGAAAATCACAAAAATCGAAAGCAATTTATCGAGGAAAATATTCTTGAAGGATTCTAGCATCGACGAGCGAAATAATATAAAATTAGGCATATTTCCTCCCCCGACGAAATCGGGGGATTCTTCAAGAACGTCCGTTTCCATTTTGGTGTCGAATTTCCCCATCGAAAATCATGGAGGAAGGTGAAAAATCGAGAAGCCAAAACCCGAGACTCGATTGGTTCGCTTTCGATACGAAATCAAATGGAAAATGTCATTTTCCCAGGGCAGAGCACGACAGAACTGGAGCTGCAACTAAAAGCCTCAAAAGTAATCTGCGGCAGTTAACACAAAGAAGGAGTTATTACGGTGAAAAAATGAGAAAAAAATAAAAACATAAATTGCTCGAAGACTCAGGTAGATCAGGTGTCATTACTGTGGTCAATTTCCTCCTCCGGCAAGTCGGAATGTTTGCGAAAGTGTCTTCATGACGTAACAGATCCGATATAATCGTTAAATAATAATGGGAATAAAAGAAGTGAGCGATAACGCAAGAATAAATGAGATACGTGTCCATCAGAAGTAAAAAAAGCCATAAACCGGCGTTCGAGGAGTTGATTGATAGCGTCGAAGAGCAAGTTGGGTCTTTGTCTTGCGTACAGAAATCAATATTGCCCGAAACTTTATTTTTGAACAAAGCAAGCTTTTAAACAACGAGTGTAGGGAGTGCAGCAGCAGCATTGATTCTGAAAGCGTTCGCCACCTTCTCTAGGTCTAGGACGAACATATTGACACTGTTCGTGCGTACGTGTTGCGCGAGGGATTATCATTAGTTTCGTTTATCCGAGCACGTACACACGAATCGTTGTACTCTCGTAATAATTACATTCCCCCTGCGGACTCGAGTTCCTTACGAAGTTTCAACAGACTCCTTTGGCCACTGAGCGCGCTCGTTTTTCTCAAAAATTACGAGAGGTGATTGTGTCGCTGATGACGAGCACACTTGTTCTTTCTTGCGCGATGTAACGAGGCTTGCGTTACGTTAAGATTTCCCTCGTTGCGCCTGTCGCTAATTGAGGCTCGCGTATAGTAGTCTCGCTCACTGAAAATCGAGGAGAGTAAGAAGAGCGGAGCGAATTCGGGAGCCTTTTTAACGAGCGTACGGGACAAAGGAGTGAGGAGTAATAAAATCGTCAGCGAACTTTGGAAAAGCTTAGAAAATAAGAGAATGGAAAAAACGGCAAGGAATAATCGAAGGACCGGTGGACCCGGGAAAGCCAAAGAAAATTTGTGAGAAAAACGGAATCCTGATAAGAATGAGGGCAGCAACGCGACGAGAAAAAATATAATATTGAACGGAGAGGAGGGAAAATGCGAAGGAAGAATGAAAGACAAAAAAGAGCGTGATGATCCGATGCTCGCGGTGGGCGAGAACGCAACTTGAAACACTCTCACTCGTCGGGGACTTTTCTGCTCGTTGTTGGAGGGAGAGACCGTCTCTTCTTCGGGTCCCGTAGCTCGACCATCTCTCCCTCTCGACGAGACTTCGTCCGGGTATAAAGGACTCCGGTTGTACCTTCATCGGAGTCACAGAGCCAAGCGGCATCGCAGAAGCCGACATGTATCCTCTGATCGCGGTAAGCAACAGAAAAATCAACGACGACGACGACGACGACGACGACGACAGGAAAAAGAAACGAAACGAGGCACCTACAAAATTTCACCACTCCGCGATCGACGGTTGTTCGGAATTTCCCATCGGTGTTTTGCTCCAAGATAAGAAAACAAAAGTGTCTCGCTGTTTAACTCGATATTAAAATGTTTATATTTATGTGGGTATATAATTTCAACTTTTTGGAATTAATATTTGTATAAATTCAAAAATTGTATCTTCCTCGTGAAAGTTATCTTCGGTATCGCAAGTGTAGGGATATCCGAGGTCGGTACTCGCATCTCTCATACCACCGAACCGAAGAAACTGTAAACCGGAAACGGTTACAGAGCCGCGCGTATAATACGAAATCCGGATAAACTTTTATTTTCATTCTCAAGCATTCTCACAACACCGACGGCTTAATCGTCCTCGAGACTTTCTAATTCTTGATTCGACTGCAATGATTGTGAGGAACGTGCACCTCCGCTCTTCGGGATAAACGCGCCGCGCCTCATTTCTCCTCCGGTCCGGACCAATTTCACGTGTTTCCGTAGTTCCCTCTCGGTCAGCCGTTGTATTTAATTAGAGCTCTCGCGACCCCCTTATCGAATAAAAATACCCGGAAGCCTTGCAGTTCGAAGGGGGACAATTAAACGTCGAGTCGGCCTGCGTCCCCACAGAAACCGCGAGCTTTAATAACCCCCCACGAAAATTGTGGCCCGACACGAATAAAGTATCTCGCGCCGCTGAACGCGAGAGGCAGGAAGAAGAAAGATTCTTCTGGCTTCTGCGGATCGTAAAAGCGAGAATATAAATAAAGTGACGAATTGTTGGTTTGTTGCAGTGCATGATGGTTGGTATGGCAGGGCTTGCCCTGGCCGAGCCTCCGGTATCTTCGGGCTACAATTACAACAGGCCGAGTGGAGGCGGCGGCGGCGGCGGCGGTGGATACTCGTTCGGAGGTGGCGGCGGTTACTCCGGGGGTGGCGGAGGCGGAGGCGGATACACGCAGGTGTCCCCGGGAGGTCAGACGAGCGAGGGTGCGTCGGTGGACGGTGCGCTGCTGGAGCAAATTCGTCAAATTTTGTTGAAGGAAGAGCTTCAGTCGCAGCAGAGCGGTGGCTTCGGGGGTGGTTCAGGATACGCGCCGTCTTCGAGTTACGGAGCGCCCTCTTCGTCGTACGGTGCACCGAGCTCGAGCTACGGCGTGCCGTCCTATCAGACTCGGGTCGTCGGGGTCGATCTTGAGGGAATAAGACAGGCCATACAAGTCGCCCAGTTCAACCAAGTGAGCCAAGGTCAGGGCGGAGGATACCCGAGTGGACCGAGCGGCGGGTACCCGAGCGGGCCGAGCGGAAGTTACGGAGCACCGAGCAGGCCCCCGAGCGGCAGCTACGGGGCGCCCTTCTAAGTTTCACCCGCGACAGCCAAAGTAGTTACGAGTCGAAGGGACGAGGAGATTCAACCGTTTCTTCCTTTCTTTTTCTCTCATTCCGGGTCCAAGTATTCGAGGCTCTGCGGCGGTGAGGATGGAATATTCGGGGGGAAAAGCGCGTCTTCGAGTGACTTGCTGAGGTCAAAAGCAGTCGTGGCTTGAGCAGGTCAGGCGGCGACGTGTCCTCGCACCGATATTCTCCTTCGCTGCCGGCGAACAACGAGGAGCAGGAGGCTTCGAGAGCGGCGAGCGGGGAAGAAAGAAGAAACGGAGAAATCGGCAGCGCCGATTGTCCACAAGAAATTTATTTAATAAAGCAAGAATAAGAGTAAGAGCGTTGCCGAAGCGGCAGCGAATAACCCGGCCGAAATTCACAGGCGGAGGAGCTATTGCGGACGAAATTATCGAGTTTTAACGTGTAACAACAAACGAAGATATCGACGCGACGATATCGAACGCGAGAAGGTGCGAGAACGAGTAGCAACTTTTTTATATTTAACAACGAACCAACGAGACGACGAACGGAAGAACGGAAATAAGTTGAAGACGAGGAGGATATACGTGATCCAGCGTCCGCTGAACGGACGCCTTGTAAATACGACACACGATTAAACAAATCCCGGAGGACCAGCAAGGAGAAATGCATCTTTGGGGACGAGCAGCAGCAACAGCCGCGAAGAAGGAGCGAGCGAGAGAGGGAGAGCTTCGGAAACTGGTGTAAAAAGTATTCTCATGTGCAGATCGCTTGGGACCGAGTGCGACGCGAAGCAAAGCGATTTCACCCATTCGCCGTGAGAGAGCGTCGGCTCTTTCCCACCACCCTTCTTCGACCGAATGACGCAACCAAACCGGAAGCGACGATATTCCGATCGAAAGACAAGACCGAAGAGCACGAGCGAGGATTCGTGAATGAACATTCCTTCCCTGTCTTCGTCGTTCCACCGGAATCTGAAATCTTCCTTTTCTCAATAACTGAAACAACACCCACACCGGTTCAGCACCGCCAGCATCTTGTGCCAGCAAACGAAAAGCAACACGAAAAATCCACCATTTCGGTAGGCGCGAGAAACCAGAATTGCTCGCCCAGCAACTCCGAATATCTTCATTTCTTCTTACTCTCCGAAGATTAAAAACGCTCACACACACACACACGCACACACACACGAGGATACACACATATACCTATTTTTCTACTTTTTAATATTTACCCCCTAACGCTGCATTTTTATACTTGTATAAAGGCTTCTTTTTGTACGAAAACAAAAAAAAATAAAAAATAAACGTCGCCACCGTTGAAAAAAAGCTCTTCCTCGTTTTCCACTCTTCCCATCACCGAATAATCGTCGAAATATTGCTACCTTTGAAGTTTATGTAACTCGTTATCTCAGCGAGAATTCGATCCGAGATAATGTTAGATAAACTCTTCGCCATTAGTTGGTGCTGCCTACGGAGAGGTGTCGTGAAAAAGCCTCGTTACCCGGCACGCAGCGAATCGACCTCGCTGCTTCCTTTTCGTTCGCGTTGTTTCTTTTTTTTTTTTTTTTTTTCGTTTTCTCTCTTTATTTCTTCAGCGAGATAACTGGCCATTTTTCGAAAGGGTTCGGTGCGCCTTTCTCTCCTTTCACTCGCTTGAGGCCGGGAAGCCAATCGCGAGATGTTCGAGTGCACGGTTTCCCACCTTGCTCGTCCGTCCTCGGGCCTCGGAAAGCAGCAGGCCATCGGCTCCGTATAGACTCTCCTCCGCTGGACATGATGCTAAATATTCTCATCGCCAGACGAAAGAAGCGCTCTTTAAAAATTCTTTATGTGTGTGCGCACATTAATGCTTTCCTTTCTCTTCTTCCCTCTCTTTTTGTTACTCGGCTCTCTCACTCTCTCGAGTGCAAAAGGACCTCTCGATAGTTGCGAAATCCGGGGCATCGGTCAACATTCGAAAGTTACGCTGCGCGCTTCACTTGCTCTCGTATCCACGTATATGCGATCCCGGCTTGTGAACGTGTGGGATAAATTTAATCTCGCTCCCCCTCGATGTCCTCGAATTAACAGTTTTTTATGAGCCTCTTCGCCGACTCGAGTTTTATAAGGCAAAGTGTCTCTCTGACGAACACTCGGGAATCTGGAACGATCGTACGCAACGAGAAATCATTTTCTCATCCTTTTCCGTTACGAGCCCACTTTTTCATACGGTCTCGAAGGTTCGAACGGTTATCGGAGCCAGATCTCGAGAGGGACTTGGATTGGCAAGCTTCCTCTTCGCTTCTTCGAATTTTTAACTTTTTCACTGATTTTCCTCTCCGCGACGAACGAAAGTTGGTGGTGTTCGAAGCTTCTCAACTCGTTGGAACGGAATTCAAATGATTGCACACCTGAACTGAATTTTCATTCGATTAAATTTATACTTTTTACTGTAAATGCGGACTTTTAGCCAGCGACCTTTTGATTTTTCGAGATAAATTTAAATTCTTATCATCGCTGCTTGACGAATCAAAATGTTGGTCAAACTGATCTTTAACATCCGACTAATTTCGCGAGTTGGCCAATACCACAGCGTGAATAATGCATGCTTGACAAACGTTGGGCATTATTGCTCTCCCTGCGGTTTTAATGAAGACTCGGTGCTACCTCTCGGGTTGAATCATTAAAAGAGTCTGCCTGAAAGTGTTCTACTCTCGATGACTCAACTTACGCGGGGCGATGAGAAACGACAAAACACCGTGGAACGAGGGGAGAGGGAGCGACAAAATTCAGCATTTCCTTATGGGATATGTCTGAGAGACAAGATAACAGAGCTGCGAGTTGCGTTCTCCAAATGCCTCAATGACAGTAAAAAAAGTGAGGACGTTTCAAACGATTTCATTAATCGAGTTTCTATTGGTGTAGGCAACTGAGGGGATTTCGAAAGCATGGAGTTTTAGTCATTACAGTTCTCGATTAATCTTCAAAGTTGGCACCTTAATAAGGACTTTATTGGAATTTTTCGTCAAATCAATCTCAAAGTTTATTGGTTCGTTTCTCATTCGTCAGATGTGTTGGAAATTATTCGAATTTTTGTCTAAACCGATGTTGGAAACAGCGAAGAAAGTGAAAATGCAAATAAAAATTGGAATTCGAGGGTTCGTCTGTAATCTCAATGGTTCTGTAAGCTTTTATCGAATTTTATAAATTCAGATGTTTCGTACTTCAATAGGATGGACCGAAGAGACAAACGAGCCTTTGAGCTCCATATCCCTGCGACATCCCGGACGGCAAAAAGTCTACGAGAAACAAAACGAGCTTAGATGCTGAGCGGAGCCCCGGGCAAATGGACCTTCTGGTGTAGAGTCGAAAGAAAATCGTGCGAATTCTCATTAAAGTGGATTTTGCAAGAGGCTACATAATCCGCGACTCCATACGTTTTGTATGTGCTTCCCGGTCGTGTGAGAGACGAGATCATCACGCACAATAGCTCCAGTTAATGCTCCTCGGCGTCGAGAGCCTGTTTGCTCTGTATACGAAGCGAGAAAGGCCTCACACACGCGAAGAGCCGTTTGTCGGTTCTTCAGGATTTTGTAATCGACCGTAATTTCAAATGTTTCGAGAGAACCCGTCTCTCGTGGATTTTAGCACTTAATTCTCAACGCGAGTCGTCGACGAAAGAGAAACCCGAATTTTCCTGCAATTTTTAACATACAAAATTAATTATTCGGTATAATAAAAAAAAAAAAAACTTTAGAAAAAAGCTCCTACTGCTAAAACTTGTACTTTTATTTACGAAACGAAGAGAAATCGATTTTCACTTCAGTTTTTTTCCAGAAAACAGAACTTGTTTTAAAACTTTGAAAAAGTTATTGAAATATGAGGAAAAAGAGTCAAGATTCATCTGACTCGCAATTTTTCAACAAAATATCAGTAGCTTGAACATTCGTGGAAAGGAAATTCCATGAAAAAAGATTTCTACGATGATTTCCCAGTTCCTCATTGCTCGAAAAATATTGCTTCATCATTAACGATAATACGAGTTGTAAAAATACATAATTATTGAGTCAGACGAATCCTTTTTATCTCATTGAGATCTTGACTCGTAAAAGTTGGATATTCGTTTACAAAGTCGTCGTAACTCGTTACAGGCATTAAGAGTAACAAGGCGAAATTTTGTTATAGAACGATATTCTCGTTTGGTGCTCGAAATAATAATTATGAGCCTCGATTTGTAGTCTTTTTTTCATTACAGTCTCGAGGTGAAAGTATCGAGAAAATTTGTACTTCGGTTTTCTCCGTTGATTATACGGGCACGAGTTAGTCAGAGAAAATTCGTCGATTTAATTTCGAGAAATAAGAAACGAAATGGAACATGGAACATTTCAACAAGATTTTTATGCTCTTTTCCTTCTTATTCAAAAAATTAGCAAAAATTTATTTTATCATACAGGTTTATATGTACATTCGGTCCACAATTTGAATAGATTTTTCTTTCATCCCAGTACCAATTTCACTATTATCGTCAGAATGTTGAGAAATATCAATGGAACTGAAACAAGCAACATTTGAAATTGTCATCAAATTATTTAATCTTTTCAAAGTATTTCGCTAGCCCCCCGACTCCAAAATCTCATATCAACAAATTGAGAAAAGTATACTCACATCGTGCAACCGTTCTAATGGATCGTACAAGATTCAACACTTGTGATTTGACAGACGGAGGCTCCCCAAAACCTTGTATATTTTGCTGAGCTCCCCAACCAACTGTAATGAAAAAAAAATGTTTTTAAACATCAAGAACCAATCAAACACATCAATCTTATTCTACTTTTATCATAATAGAGAAATAATAAAATTCTGAAACTTTAGTACAAAAAATAAATTCTAAGTCAATTTTTAATGACGCAAAGTAACAATCACTCGAATGTTTTATAATTTTCCCAGTATCATTGAAATACAAAGAATATCTCGGACAAAAGCAAAGTAAGAACTGGAACTTCGGTCTTGTTATTTAGAACGCTACCTGTCTTGACTTACTTTGACAACATTTTTTTATTTAATACCTGGCATCAAAATGCTGCCGTGTCTGTAGATATGGGAAGAATTATATGAAATAATTTCAAACTTCTGGCTTTGTGCAATTAACTTAAAGGTTTTGAAACTCAAGGATTTCATGAACCTTACGCAGCTAGTGTCTTGTTACGTAGACCCATCAACTAGAAGGATAGATTCAATTTGATCATTTAGATTGATCATTATTTATAATATGATAAGTTATTTATTAATCATTATAAAGATTAACCTAAATGTAGAAAATAACAATTAAGACGATTGGAATTTTTGTCCATTCATTGTATAAGAAATGTATGCGAGAATTGGATGAACTTGATAAACGTCATGTGAGACGTGTCATTGCATATTGAGGTTAACGAATGCGGCATAACCCCAAAATAATTGACAGAGTTATTTCAACCGGTATTTTTTTATAAATGATTGAACGGATATTTGCAATTACTTACTTTTGACAAGAAATCTCTCTTCGTGAAGCACACAAATGGCATTTAAACATAAAAGTGTCGCTTCGAACAACGTCCAAAGAGTGAACGCCATTTTTGTTGTTTTCAATAATGTGAAGTTGTCCAAGTTTTTGTGATCGTGAAATTTTGATATTCGAAGTGTTCGAAGTTACGAAATGAAAATTATATTAGGCCGAATTTTCATTTATGAACTAATAAGTGAAATTTTCGAAAATTTAAACAATTTAACAAATCCCTGGAAGCAAAAATAATCCATGAAAATAACATGGAAAGAACTACTCTGAAATAAATGAGAATTGTAACGAATCCTGCTCTCATTAAATTCACCACGTTTACCAATAAAAAAAAAAGCGTAAAGAATTATTAGTAGACAGATAAACCTCCGTGAACTTGGCTGGCTGCGATGTTTTTTCGTTTGTTGGGCTTTGTCGGTGATTGTCTAATGAAAATGAACGTTTGTCAGAAATCAGATAATGAGGAAAATCAAAAACAAGACCCTTCTTTTTAATCGTATATTCACCATTATTTTAAAAAACTGCAATTAAAAAACTAGGTTTTTTCAATAATTTATCATTGTTATACAAAAAGTTCTTATCCGCAATAATGACTCATCGATTTAAAATAATTATTATGCGAGCCATAATCGATTATTATAAAGCTCACACAACACAACCTTACTTTCCGGCTTATCCCCTCTTCTCTGGTTTCACAAAAGTCCGTCAGAGGGCTACGGACGGAGCGCTCTCGCGTCAGCGGAGCACCGCCCATAAGACGATAAGACTCCCAATCCTGCCGTCAGGAAGTAGGAAGTGTATTATTGCCCAATCGCGTAGCGACAAAACATTAGTGAGCACTGGGATGCTCCTAATCGGACAAGAGTATCCGTATTTGAAGGTCGAATTCGAGCAAAGCTCCTCGGACTGCGCAAGATTGGGAATGGGAAATCTGAAGGCTTTACCCGCTTCAGGCAAAATCCGCTGCTCAGTGCACGACCTGCACACTGACACCTCTCCTACGTGAGAGAAGAGAATCTATAAAAAATCCCAAATTCCGATATTTGGGAAATTATTATGTACAGATGTGTATCTCACGTTGAGTATCGCAAGCAAAAAATTTCGGTTCGATGGAATTCATTCGAGAAATTCCGTTTATATAACACTTGTCGATCGAACACCAAAGCGACCTATTCGCGCTTATTTATTACATATTTATTTTATTCGTTACTACGCTACTTATTATAAAAAAGTATATTCACGTAAAAGTCGTTTTTCCTCATTTGATTAACGGCCCCGTTCATTTTAGCAGCTATTAGTAATTGTCCCTGAAAAAGGGATTTTCACATATATTTTTCATTCGTATGACGTAAATTCAAATCGATCGTATAGCAACAGCAAATAGAGAAAAAACATGGCCCAACTGTTTTTCCTGTTTGCACAAGCAGCGGCAAACATTCTGTCGTTCGAGTCGCTTATCATCGTCTCGCTTCTAGCAGCGGGGGCTGCCAATGTCGTATAGTAACGACATCTAATCAAATATAATATTCAACTTCTATAGTGAAATTACGTGATAAAATGTACTAACGAATTATTATGGCTCTTAAATAAACTTGTTCGAGATAACGTTCTCATTATACCATAATTTTCAGGATCTGACGTAATTCCACAATTAAAAAAGCACTATAAAAGCGAACCTGATCTACATTCGATATCCAGTCTTCGAGATTTACTGAGAGTTATTACGAGATACTTCTCGTAACTGCGACGACGAAAATGTCGAAGCTCGCAGTTATTTTGTGTGTCCTCGGTTTCTACGCCGCGGTAAGTAAGCTCGATCGTTTATCGGTCCGCTTCTTTTCATTCCGTTGTGTCAGCAGAGTGCTTTCTTCCAAATTCTCGAATTGTTTTGTCATATTGCGCACGAAATATTTGTAGGCAGCGATCGCGAATCCCCGGAGCAAAAGTCAGTCGCAGGTGCTCGGCATCGTTGAAGAAGCATCCAACGCCATCACTGAGCGCACCAATCAGATATTCAAAAAATTTGAGAGTCTGCGTTCAGTGAATTCTTCGGACGCGCTCCCCTTCCCTACTCGAGGCCGAACGTTCGGACAATTCATTTCCCAGGTAAGATGAGACGCGAAGATCCGAATTCTCGTTTGAGCTTCGACCATTGTTGTAATCATAATTGTATTTTTCTTCAATTTTTTCATACGCAGCTCAACAAAAACGTCGAACACGATTTCAAATCGTTCCCACCGGTCGACGAACAACAACGTATCGAACACACCAACAAATGCCGAAAAATCGTCAGTACGTTTAAGAATAAACTCGAAAACGCCATTCACGTTACTTACATGACTACACTCAAGGAGAATAATAAAACGCTGTTAGAGGAAAAAGATCGTCAACTGAGCAATATGGCCAATCTGAAAGCTACGGCAGAAAAGTGTCAGGGAACCGAATGTGAACAGGTATGTCGTAGTGCAAGAGAATGAGAGAGAGAGAGAGAGAGAATATTCATTCCGAAAAATCTAGAATCACGGTATAGCGACGACCTGAGAGTGAAAAGGGCCACTGGCTCCTTGCCCCACGCTTTGTCAATGACCCTTTGACCCTGCTATTTGACAACAGGGGATAAGAATGCTCGCTCCGTGAGCATGCTCGTTTCGGGCTGTTACTGTACACGCTGTGTTGTCCCGTCTCACTCGAATTTTCTACGTTTCTATATTTTTTATTTTCAGATCGCATCAATATTGAATCAGCTGAAAAGAAATTTCATCGACTACTCTGAGCAGGTTGAAAACGATTTCGCGAGAATCGCCGACGGATCGGCTATTAAAAAGTGGTTCTATGAGATGAACAATAAAGTTTACTTATCGCATGAAATGTCCAAAATGGTCTACGACCTTCATCAATGCATAGTCGGTCACCGTCGATGGGCACAATATGAACCAGTGTGAGCGACAGAAAATTTCCTTCAAATATTTTTCAACTTTCGCCATCGCGACCACCGTCAAAATTTTTGACTATAAATACACCAAATTCTTCGAATAATTTTATATATTAAGAGTCATCGAGCTCAAATTATCTCAGTCGGGTTGAACAATTATTAATCATTAATAAAAGAAAAGAATTTTCTTCGGATAAAAGTTCGTTATTTTATTATTCTCATATTGTTCTCATCGAAGTTCACAAACCTTCTTTTTCTCATAACACATAAATCGGAGTGCTGCGCGAAATGCCTCGTACTTTGGATCCTCTTCCTGGTAAAAACGAAAACTATCAGATTAGTGACGATCGCGTCACATACTTCGAACTCTCCTTCCGTCAACGGAGCAATAAACGACTTACTCGGTGTGGATGGGTTTAAGATTTTTTAAAATGATCTCTAAACAATCCTTATTACGATTTTATTAATCAGTCTGAAAGCGATCGATTGCCCGTTCGTCAAAAAAAAATCAAACTGCACAAAAAAATTGTCGAAAAATCCATTCAAGATCAGTCACCTAACCTCACTTGGAATTTTTTAAATCGAAATTCTTTAAAAACCGAATATCGAAATCGACTAAAAGAAAGCTCTGTCAGTCCATGCAAGGTGATGGAAAAAATAGGCTGATAATCATAAAAAGTGAGGATTTTATTCTTTAGGGAAACAATAATTCTGTAATTTTTCATAATTAAGGTCTTCAGCATCGTATTATCGTATTTATGAATGCTGCGCCACTTTTAAAACTGATAGAACGCCATCTGTCATCAATGTGTCAATACCTCAAGAATAATGTCACAGTGTCATCTGTCCAGACGATTTTCAATCGGAACGAAAGTCGAAAACGGATTCGCCAGGCGTTCGGAATCTAGAGTCTCTGTTATCAATTGGGGCAGAAATTCAAAAATGTGTAACGTTTCGGGTTTCGGTTTATGTAGAGTATAATAATACGTAGTAAATAACACGGGAAAGGAAGAATTTAATCGTGTTTATCACGAATTGCCAAAAGATAGAAGGAGTGCGATTAAAAGTGTAGAATCATTTGGCTCGAAAACATTTATTTAAAATCCAGAGGATTTATTTCGCGATTAAATTGTAGAATTGAGGTTTTTATTTCTCTCTCCGTATATTTTTCGCAAAGTTGAGCGAATCCTGTAGAAAAAAGTTTTGGGGCGGGGAAACAGAACCGGTACATTTACAAACGATCTACACAAGAACCTACATTTTCCTAACGGCCGCGCGTTGCAGTAATAATTCCACCGATTTCGCATTGACGTTTAAAAGAAATACAGGGTGTGCCAAAATCAAGGTGGACGGAAAAATGAAATAAGCGAAGTGGGTGACGCAACGCACGAACGAGAGCGAGATAAGGAAAAGGAAAAAGAAACGTATTCGCACTGAGCTAAATGATGGCAACATGGCGAGCCAACGATTGTCCTAAGAAAAACAGGTAACTTTACTAATCAAATAATTTTCTATGCTCTTTTTTTAATTTAACAGTTCGTTACAGAATCCTTGAGCAATAAGGTAAGTTGTAGTTTTCATTATTTCATTTCGTCTCCTCAATTTAGTAACTCTTACCAGTGACAGGCTCAATGGTACAATCGTGTGTTTACAATTCTTCCGATAGCTCGAAACCCGCCTGTTTTTTTTTCACGCTGTTTAGTATTCGCTGTTCTCTCGTCGCATGTTATTTTTTTAATTCGCTTCAAACGTAGAAATCTCATTTTTTTTTCCTTTGCCTCTTATTTGCTCGTACATCGTGCTTAGAATTATTTTCCTTAGCTGTTGTACCCTTTCTTTCTCGCTTGACATCTTATATACTCACAGCCACGTGACACATGAGAAAAACATCTTTTCTCTCTGAAACGCCGGCTCACGTCAAGGTTCGTTGACTACAAATTCAAATTTTCATAACCTGCAAATGATTTATGATAGCCCCATTTTCTTTTACAATTCTCGATATTGTAAACAAATAAAAACGACGAAGAATTTGGTTTCGTCGTCAAAAGCAGCTATTTTACCGCGAAAATTTGAAATTTTTTTTTCCCCCAATATCATTTTCAAATAATCTTTGCCGAAAAACAGATATTCCAAAAAAAATCGAAAAAACCTGTTTTAATGTCAGCAAACACGAAAAAAACAATTTGACAACTAACGGGGCCATAAATTTCAATGTATTGTTCCAGGGAATTGGGCCGCACACTATAAATTATTAAAAGTTGCTGAAGGAAGTTAAAAATCAGGCAAAAATAGCTACAGGATCGACGAAACAAGCAAAAAACAATAATCGATCCAAACAATAAAAATCTGTGAACGTTATATAAAAAAATAAAAGCTATATATCTCACTTTTGTATCGATGAGACCCATACCGCTTGTTTATCAAAATTGTAAAGCTTTGAATATTGTGTTTAGTCCGACGGTGAAATGACCGAATGTTAAAAGAAAAACACTTTTTTTGCTTTTTTTTTCTTCCAAATTCCAAGTTGCTGGGTAATGAAATTTCATTCAGAAAGTATTCAAAATTGACTTTTGATCTTTCGTTAAAACTATAATATTTTAATCATGTATCGCACAATGGTACCTTCTCCCATGATGGTTCAAATCGTCGACAATCAACAAACAAATTCTCAGCCTGGTACACCGGGCCAAAACTATAATCAACGTCCTAATAACACAACAAATACCACAATCAATCGACACACAAATTATCACGCATATCGTCCCAATACCTCTGTCAACAGACATCCTTTCATGCAGGTACGTCATTTTGCTTTCTGTTACAATCTTGCCACCATTCTATGAAGCTTGCTATTCGACTTTGAAACATTTCTATTGCCCATTCGGTTAGAACATTTATCTCTTCGTTACAATTTTTGTTGAATCTTTTTCCCTGGATCGTTGGCAAAAGCCGCTAAACGTCAGACCATTATTTTCAAACCGAATTGGCAATAAACCGTTAATCATGGGAAAAATTCTTTGCATTCTCATGATTTCTTTTGCCCTCGCTTCGTTTCTGTTCTACTCTTTGTAGCTGTTATCTGCTTTTGAAGTTTTCGTTTGGCTTGACTTTTCCTTGATTTATAACTACTGACGATTGGGACTCTTGTTTTCAAAGAAATTTCAAGAAACTTGCAAAATGAAAATGAATTGTGCAATAAAAAATCGATCCAATTATTTGGAGTAGCTGTCGTAAGAATATTAACGAAATTTCGAAATGATTAATTGCAAAAAATGCCTGTGGTTCGATTGAACAAATTAGATTCTTAATTGTCGAAAAAATCACGTTTCTCAATCGTCAAAATTTATAATAATTCGAGGTCCTTTTGGATACAGACATAAAAAGAGATGAGAAGAAGGAATTGAGTAAAATCGTAACGGTATTCAGGTGCAAAGTGTTTTTAAACAGTTTGAAAAAAGCGTTAAAGATCATTGCAGACAGGATCGTACCGTTTGGAAGTGTTGCAACTGATGGGTTTGGAGATACCACCGTTGAGAGGAACAGATTTTAGAATGCAAAATAACGGTGGCATTTGGCAAAGAAGATCGTGTCCATCAGGCAATAATCCATCAAATATGCCACCACCAAATCACTCGAATTATCGTCCTGAATATTTTAATGGAGGGGCGAATAAAAAACAAAATTGGAATAATCGTGCAAACAAACGTAATGTTGGCTGTCGCGAGATATTACCAAAAAAAGAGACTTACAGCAGCGACAGTGGTTTCAGCTCACGTTCACCAACACCCAGCAAAAATCGTGGCGACAGTAGCCAAACGGAAAGCTCGGACGAGCGTGATTCCGTTTCTTCCTCCATAGATCAGGAAAACAAGTGCGTAATAAAGACAAAACGACAGTGCCACAAAACATCCAGCGAAAGGATATTTAATAATATCTAACAGCCAATTATTGAAAACGATCATTTAATTGACAAAACAATATTCCAAAGAAAAAAAAACACCGAAAAACAATTGTATGAGTTATCCCACGTGATTAAGCAAGAAAAAAATGACATTTCCAAATTTATTCGACACTTTATCACATGCAGAAACAACAAAACTACGTATTTGATATTTGTTTCTCACAGGAAAAATTCCAAAATAAATTAACGTTTGTAGAAATGAGATTTTGCTCAATGAAAAAATCTAATGATTGCTCTTACATTGATTTTTAACATTTGAATAAACTGATAAATTCTTGCCTTTCAAATTTTTCAAATTTGAGATTACTTCGATTAGACACTGAAGAGAATACAATTTTGGAGAATAATTTTTCTTCGGACTGGCCACAAATCATCGTGTCTAATGTCTCGGGAGCAAATGATTAATGTTCGCAATATAATTCCTACAGACATTTACACGAGATGAATAAAAATTCATCGATCGTAAGCAACGTAAATACGGCGCAGAGTGGACAAATGACGGTCGCTACGAATCAACAATATTATCCGACCCAACGAAACCCACCTAACTACAATAACAATGCGAATGCACTGAGACCTCAAACGCAAAATTATCCAGGCAAAAAGAGATATCACACTGGTAAGGTCTTAACAACAAACAAAAATCACCAAAACCTCCATTCGGCATTTCATTTGAAATTATACGCAATGAAAATTGATTTTTATTCCTTATTGGGCTCCATTCGCGTTGCAACTGAATCCAGAGGACCTCCACCATCTTTCCATTTCTCTTTACCGCATGCACTATCTAAAAGCTTTGCACGAAGATACATAGCCGAAAAATGTAAACTTTATTTGAATGTATTCGTGTGAACAGGCCGCTCCAGCTCAGAATGACAACCGAAAATTCAATTTCAGGAAATTCAAATCGTAATGTTGTAACACACTTATTTCCCTACAAAAAAGCTCCCGGCGTTATTTCTTCATCGTTAACAATATAAAAAATTAAAATTCGAGTCTTTTTTTAGCTGCTATCAAGATTTAACTACCAAAGATGGAGAAAGATTGTCGGGGACTTTTCTGCAGAAGAAATTATTCCTTCCAATATCAGGTTTTTCAATTTTAATTCTGTTTCAAACCGTTTTAACAGTATTAGCGATACAAACATGCAGGGTTGATTTCTGTGATCACAAAACTCTTCAAATACAATGAAAAGCTATTTTTCGACCCCGAGATCAGCAGAGAACTTTTTTTTTTCATATTAATCACTATTTAATCTGGTACTTTCTGGATGATGAAAAAAAGCATATTATCTTCAAATTGCATTTGAATCCAATTTTCAGGGAGGAACAGTCCACCTTCTCAGAGAAATCAAAAAGGAAGAAGATTCACGAGTGTAGTGCTGCCTTCCTACAATTTGCTACCCCGCAGTTACATCGTAGCACCGGATCGTTTTCTCGCAAGGTCGCATCTCGTCCAAGTGCATGTCGCGCCCGACGATCTTTATGGCGGCACCGGATGGAGTGGACTTTCTCACGACATTTGGGCAAAATTTATTGCGCATCAACAGACCGAATCTACCTTCAAAAACAAAATGATGCTCTGGAAGGGTCTCTACTTTTATATAAAAGTTCGTTTTTCTTTTTACATTTTTTTTAAACAAGTCAAACTTTCGGAAGATGCAAGAAAATGGTTCCAGTGACCACAAATCATTTTGGATGGCGATTTTTTATGTCGTTTTGTCTAATTTTCCAGACCACGTTTCCAAAGTACGGCCTTTTTTTGGTCGGTTCAACGATGAACGGCTTTGGATCTGATAACAGTGACGTGGATCTCTGTCTTCTAGTCAGACAAACGGAAATGGTGCAAAGAATCGAAGCCATCACCCATTTGCAGCAGTTACAAAAGTGTCTCAGAGGCTGTGGTCAGTTCGATGTTTCAAAGCTGCATGATTTTTCATCAAATGAAGATATTCGTATTGTGTATTCTGAAGAGCATCGAAATTATTGATCGCACAATTTTTCTATTCACAGATTACGTGGAACACTTAGAATTAATAAAAGCCAAAGTGCCAATATTAAAATTTCGTGATTACATAAGAAACTTGGAGGTCGATCTCAACTGCAACAATGCAGTGGGAATCAGAAATACTCACTTGTTGTACTGTTACTCGAGAAGTAAGTTAACGATTATTCCAAAAATCTAATAATTTCAATCGATTTCAGTTAGTCGATCAATCGATCAAATCACTTGAATTTTAATGAAAGTAAACAAAAGTTCAACCATGAATTATATCATTAATTGCACAACAAACATCGTTATTTTAAAATGATAATTAATCATGATAATGATAAATTACAGTCGATTGGCGAGTTAGACCTCTTGTACTAGTTGTCAAACTTTGGGCACAGTGCCAAGATATTAACGACGCCAAAAACATGACCATTTCCAGTTACTCCCTGGTTCTCATGGTTATACACTTTTTACAATGTGAGTTACTCCGTTATTTAATTTTTCTTTCTATACTGAATAAACGTTTTTTTTTCCTCTGAAATAATGAATTTCTGGTGGTAAAATAATGAAATTTTTTACAGGTGGAGTTACCCCGTGCGTACTTCCGTGCCTTCATGCAATATTTCCAAACAAGTTCAGTCCTAGCTCAGATATTCACGGTATCGATATCCAGGAAGACCTCAAAATCGAAGTTAATCCGGTCAATCGTCAACCGCTTGGTGAACTGTTATTCGAATTCTTCAAATACTACGCTATGTTCGAGTGAGCATTTAATATTCATGTTATTTACTACTGACGAAGAAGAGATTTAGAAGGATTTCTTTATTTCTATTTTTCTGATTTTCTACTGTTGATTACTTGAATAAGTAAAGATCGTAAATCAGTTACAGCAAATATGCGATATCGGTGAGGATGGCAAGAAAAATGCCAATCGACGAGTGTCGCAGAGTAATTTCTTACAAAAACGATCCTTACGAATGGAAATATCTGTGCATCGAAGGTAGGCGTTTGCAAAATTGTATTCATTTAATTTCCTAATACATCCTTGTACTCATTTATTTATTTTCTTTTTGTTTCATTGATTCTTATTATTACGGCTGTTGAAACCAGCGACTAAAAGTAAATTTTTTATTTGAAGAAAAAAATGAAATGAAAAAAATCATTCTGAAGATACGTAAATTTAACTCAAAGAAATTGTATCATCTTTTCGCTTCTGATTCATTTCGATTTGAATGATAAAAAAACTGTACATTTATACCCAAACATGATTAATCGAAAAATATTTTATTTGTGTCATAGAACCGTTCGATCTAACGAACACTGCTCGTTCGGTATACGATTACGCAGTATTCTCGCGAATAAAAGAGATTTTCGTAAACGCCTATCAAAGACTGAAGGACAATCGTGATCTCGGGAGTATATTTGTGAAAACAGGACCACGAATGGTGCAGCCATACCCTCATTACGGCCACTAGATGAGTGAAGAATAGTGATGTGGTTTTAATCTGCGAAGCCACACGAAGGGAATTTTTCTTCATCCTATTTAAAACACATTCGTTTTTTACTTTTTTCTCTTTCATTCGTCGTTCTTACACGTCGATACCTTTGCAATTAATTCGAGGGGAAGACGGGATTCGAAAGGAGAATATACGGTCGCTTAACAGCGCAATTAGTCGTGGTTGATGATTGTCCAAAGTTTTCGAAAAAAAAAACGACTCGAATGTCGATTATTTTTCGAGAGTGGGAGAAATAAGCAATTTGTGATGACACTTGAAAACGAAGTTGAGGATTTTCTCTTGAAAACGAATTGTTGCTCAATAACGATAATTTTCGATGGGGATGATCGATACCTTTTGTCATTAAAATGAGAAAAAGCCTGATGACGTTTGTGTAGGAATAGGAATCGTGCCCAAAAAAAGAATTAAGAATTGGATGGACAATTTAATTGCGACGATTATTTCACCAACGTATCAAATCGTCGTAGAATTATGACGACTTGGGCAACTTGTATCAAATTGTTGAGATGTATTTGTGTCCGAGCCGTTCGTGAAGACGCGAAACAAAGATGGAAACTAGCGGAGGTACATGGAAGGCGGTGATAGAATATTTATAGTTAAAAATACGTGTTAATAGATCGCGAATATTTTTTTATTTATACTTCTTAAACCGCGTAGAAAATCGCGAGGCCTTATAAACGGTACGGTACGTTGATTGTCCGAACTGGAAAAAAATAAATAAAAACAAACGGAATATGAAGAAAAAAACAAATATGCTCAAAAAGAAGGACTTAAAGTGGCTAGAGAATAATTGCCAAGAAAAGTGTCGCAATACACCTATTAAAAAGAATTAAAAAAACAAAAACATATCGTATCCACGGGAATCACGTGAATGGCTGAAAGTGATTTTTCTCAATACAGAAAAAAGGACGAAAAAAATTATATAAAATAAATTAAAACACGACTACAAAATAATGAAAAAAAAAAAAAAAAAAACAAAACTATGCATTTAATAATAATTTGTTTGGAATGAGACAAGAGAGCGCAAACGCGAGGAATTAGTCGGTTCCTAGAGCGCTCATGAGGTGGACTTTTTTTGTGTTTCACTACGAAAACCGTCCTTGAAAAAAGAAAGCATAAATATAACGATAATTTATAGTAAAAATAGGCAAAAAAATATAAAAATGAAATATGAAAAAAAATATATAAAATATCCAAAGAGAAAAACATGTTAAAAAATGAATATTATATATATATACATGAGAGATCGTTAATGATATTTAAGTTTGTAGTATTAATTGTTTGTAAGTGTCGTAAGAAAAAAAAACAGTGTCGAATCATGATAGTTTTGTTTTTTTTTTGCGTCTGTGAGGGAGAAAATACGTAAGTCACGCCTGCGCGAATTTAATGCATTGATAGAAGATCAAATTTATTTCGCGTTATCAACAGGCCGGGCTTACTTCGAGCCTTAGAGCCCAAATTCTTGTGTTCGATGCAGAAGCATTCTTCGACGATTATCTAACAACCAAAGAATTGGGGGAAATGAAGGCGGGGAGGAGAGCGTTGTCGGACGATAATAACCGTTCGTACATTCCAAATGATCGACGTTAATTTGGGTGAGAAAAAAAAAGGAACTGAAAAATGAATATCATTTTGACGCGAGTGAGTTTGATAATATTTCAATTTTGAAATTTATACTACGATCAATTTCCTAGCGAATTTTTTCTACCAAGTTCCTAACGTTATGACAATACACGAAAGAGGAGAATAAATCTCAAGTTATCGGAAAAAACGCGAGTTCACGAAGCGTGCGTTTTTCGGATTTCTATTTTGTACCACGATTCGATTCTCATTTAAAATTGCATCTACGTATGCTTGATTATTTTTTTTTCTGTTTTCTGATTAATCGAATCGTGACTTTGCGAATGGATTTTTCCACTGTCTCGCAACGATTTTTCGGAAAATCAAATGTGAGTCGCAATGAAAAATTATCCGAGTATTTCAAATCGAATGAAACATCAATATTTCCAACTATTTTTTGAAAACCGCTTTCGTTTTGATGTGGAAACAACCTTAGACATGCCACCTGAGTTGTGAGGCTGTGTCACCATTTTACATTATTGTAAACTTTTCATGTTAATTGTAATGAAAATCGCTATCGCTTTCGCTGGTTCGGTGCAAAAAAAAAAAATGTATTGTCGGCAATAATTCAATTTAATATTCATGAAACGGTTTCTTCATACCGAACTTCATTTTGTTCCGAAATTATTGAAGAACCCATAATTCCATCATAACTTTATTCCGCTTTTAGAATTCTGGTTTTCGAAATGTTTCTTTCTTTTCTACCTTTTGCACAGATCCGGCGTTCGTGAAAAGCGTGATAATGAAGCCGAAAAGTAGACATGTAGAAAAATAATTCTGTCAAAAATTAATCCGTCGAATTCGGCGATTTCAAAATCAATTTTGTATTAACATTCGATCAATAGTGTGACCCTTTGAGTCACACTGTTGAAAAAAATGTTTCATGTGTATTTCAATATTTAAAAACAGACACTGTAATTACGCAATTTTTGTGACCGTTACAATCGATATGAATTATAGTAAAAAAAAAATATTTTCAACACAAAATTATGATGTTCATCAACATTCAAACATTTCCGGATCTTCACTTTTCTTATCAACATTTTCGAGCATATTTTTGGATCTACCATTTTTGCATCAAATTTGATTAAACAACCTCGATTGTAACGGAATTGATATGTGAATTCTGAATTTGTAATTCATAAGCGAATTATCAAATTATTTTTTGTAAATTTCATTTTTTCGCTCGAAAATAAATGCAATGTTTATATAAACGGAGTGATAATTATTTTGTTTCGAAACAAGCATCGTTGAGAGTTGGACTGCATGCAGAGGGAAAGAAAAACTAATTCAAAATAATTCCCTTGTTCATGTCACATTTATTGGGTACCATAAGAATTTTACAGTGAAACATTGTTTTCTGTTTTTTTTTTTTCGCAATACAATCTGCAGTTGGGTGGTGCGTTGTTAGGAGAGAATGAAAATAAAAATATAAGAATTTCTCGCGCTTTGCGTAGTAATTCATCTATCATACAAATCATGTTGCGCTCTATTACGGGATTATTGACCGAAAATAAGATTTCCATAAAAATACACATTCGTATACGATCAGTAACGAACCAATGGATGAAAACGTAATTTTTTTTATCAATGAATTTAGGACCGAAAATATATTCTGAAGTCCATGAGTAAAGAGAATAAGAAAATAGTGTGAAAAAAACACTCATTTACCTCGAAGTAGTATGGGATCGAAAAACGTTTGTCATAAGTATAAATTTTTCTCTGCTGACACAATGTAATCGTATCTTGATATTATCGAGTTTCTTCGATGACTACGCAAAAATAATTTGACAAAATCAACGAGTAAAGAAAACGATTTATTAACTCTCTCTCTCTCACACACACCTGCTCCTTCCTTGGACTGCGTTAACCTTATGCATACATATATTTTTGTTTGTTACAAGAAATTAAAGAAATAACGAAATAAACGAGGAAGAAAAAAGAAGTGAAGATGATTAAACGAATCAACATGATTATATGAAATAATCGAATATAATCCCGGATAATTTTTCTGTTTGTTTTTTATGTTCTCGGGGCTTAAGGGCCCGTAATACACGAAACAAAAAGAGTTGTGTGTAAACAAAGAGAAAGGAAAAAACAACGTGTATCCTTTGTACGCTTCGATGAAGAAACTTTGTGTTCAGCCTCACTCCGTTCGACGACGATTTTTCATTTTGTTGTTGGCCCTGCCGCGATTTACTCCTTTATTTCGTTCTTTTTTTTTCAATTACGGAGATTCCTTCCGAGGTCTGTGCTCTTTTCTTTTTCTCAAGCGAAGAAACGATAAACGAAAAATAAAAAAAGAAAATTCGATCCTCCAAGCTATCATCATCGGAAATGATTTTCCCTTTGTTCTTTTTTTCCGTTTTAGGATCAAATCGAAAGACGGTTCCACCATCCAAGAATCACATACCCTCGAATCTTCCGCCTCTGCACGAGAGTTCTCTTTATTTCTCTCCTTCTTTTCTTCCCCTCAAATTTTCGAGGTGATTTTCCATTGAGAATTTCATCGCGTTTCTCGGACGCTTTGAGCCTCTCGATCCAGTCATATCGATTTTCTTCCGTTTACAAAATCCTCTCTTCAGAGATGACTTTTCGTCGATCGGGACGAGAAATTCTACGAATCTTTGTTTCGTTTCTCAACTCTAAACTTGTCCGTGTATTCGACCAGCTTGACTAAACACTCGTTAAAATGTCTCTCCGCGTATAATCGTCGCATTTTCATTCTGTTTTTTTGCGTCCATTTTTTCGTGATATCAGCTCAACAGCCCTCGATAAAGCTCAAGATCATTGAGCTCGGAACGCAAGATCGAAAACAGAAATGAGACACTGGTGGTTCTCGTTTTCTTTCCTTTTTCACCTCTTCCGAAATGTCCGTTATATTTCCGATCTCGAGCGTTTCGCATTGGTACAGCAATAACGGAATCCCTTTTTGATTCATCGCACGCTGGATCATCGTTGACTGAGCGAATCGATCGATGGAACATCCCGCGAGCAGCCCTGCCTCGTATCTATCCTCCAATTCGTTTTCATGGACAGTACAGATTTTTTTTGGAAATAAACACAAAAGCTCTCTTGAACCCTCGTCGAAAGAGACCACAAAAAAAATCCTCAAACGTCAATCAAGTGGTAATGATTTTTTTTGGTCTTTTCAACATGCTTCTTCTATTCTCTCTCTCTCTCTCTCGCTCTCTTTCTTTATCCTCTTCCTTGATGGTGGATATACTCGTCATTGCTGTTGTTAAAGTAGTCGGTGTTGGTCGTTATTTTTTTTTTTTTTTTCATTTAATACGTTATTTATCTCCGTCGCATTAAAAAAAAAACTTTCCACGATGTTGTTTGTTTTTTTTTCTCGGTTTGATGGTTTTTTTTTAAACTTTCACTTTATTATCCGTCGAAGAAGTTTTGTCTCGAACGAGCCTCTCTCTCGGTAGTGTAGTCGCTCCCGCGACGCTATTTTTTGCATGGCGAATGCGTTTTAACAGCCGTTATGAAAGACAAATCAAGCGCTGCTCAGTAAGGCTGGGAAAATTGTCCACCGGCTTGTGACTGTCCGCTCTGATAGAAACCACTACGATCGCCCTGGTAAGTCGAGTCTTGGGACAAAAGACCGTCCATTTGTGATTGGAATTCACCAACGGCAAACGAGTCTTGAGACAATTCTGCCTGGCTCAAACCAGGCTGAGAAAGACTGAAACCAGGTTGAGACATGCCTTGTGTGGTGCCCTGAGTCAGTGGTAAGCCAGGTTGACTGTAAGGTTGAGTGCTCTGTTCGCTCTGGCTCAATTTTCCAAGGCCACGTGTCATTTTGGTTTTGGTCGTTGCGACCCCTCGGCGATTTCTCTGATTCTGTCGCGCCTGCAATGCTTGTTGATGCTGATTATAAAATCTGGGCGGTACATGAGCCATGTTCATGAACATACCAACGGGAACCGGAACGTTATTCATAGCGGCTTGAGCCCTTTCTGGACTTATGTAGCTGATCGTATCGTGCGTACGACTGAACATATCGAGCGGCAAATTTCTTTGATAATAAGGATTGTGCTGTTGATTACCGTTCAATTGGGAACCGGAACGATCGTAAATTGAGCCTGGAATCAAAGCTTCGCGGGCGTCGTACATCGACGTCGTCATGAAGTGAGAACCAGGATTTGAAGCGTTGACCAATTTTTTCGGTTTCGCAAATTGTATCATCGACTCCTTGAGATTATTGAGAGGCCCCTCGACCAGAACTTTTTGCTCTTTGTAGAAACTCAACAGATGATTCCAGAGTGGTTGTTTCGAAAGTACTTTTGGATTACCAACGATAATAATACCGTATTTCGCACGTGTCAGAGCGACGTTAAGGCGTCGCGGATCGTTTAGAAAACCGATTCCTTGATGCTCGTTCGAACGGACACAGGACATTATTATTATGTCTTTTTCGCGTCCCTGGAAAGCGTCCACGCTGGCCACTTCGATTTCTTGATATAGTTTTGAGTGTAAGGAGCCCTGGTACTGCATATATTGAACGAGATAAGCGCGTTGGCCTTCGTAAGGCGTTATCACACCAATTTGTTCGGGTTTAACGCCGCAACGCAAAAATCTTGTTGTTATTTTCTCCACGTTCGAGGCTTCTGTGCGGTTTAGATAAGACGTGCCACTTCCAGCGATCTCTTCTTGTCCCTGAGTCACGTAGAAGAACATTGGCTTGTCGGTAGCCGGCCATGGAAAATCGATCTTCAACAGTTTTCTCTCGTCCGCACAAACTCCGTTTTGCAACGATCCCTCGTAGAAAAAGTTCGATGGGAAGCGCGAGAGATCGGGATGCATGCGGTACTGGACTTCGAGACGAAACGGGCGAATTCCAAGGACTACGAGCCTTTCGAAGAGCGATTGAGAGAGACCAGCACGAGCCGCTTTTTTGCACATTACCACAGGTCCGAGTTGGCAATGATCTCCGACGAGAATCAATTGTCTCGCGCCCAATACAACTGGCACCATGCATTCGGGCTCGGTCGCTTGCATACTTTCGTCTATCAGAATCGAGTGGAAGGCCAATTTGTGCAGACGTGGATCGCCCGCACCAACGCAAGTGCAACATATCACGTCCGCAGCTTCGAGCAATTCTTTCTCCGCGGCTCTTTTTAACAATCGATAACGCTTTTCGTCAACGCTCGACAATTCCCCGGTTTCATCTTTCAATTGTTGCAATTTTTGAAATTCTGTGTTCGTCTCCATGTTCTTTATCTGATTGTGCAAGGCCAAAAAACTCACCGGCGAATCTATCGCCTCACGAGACTTTGCGCAAAGACGAACTACCTTCAAATTCGACTTGTGAATCTTCTCCGTTAGCTGATCCACCGCCGTGTTCGACGGCGCGCATACCAATACCGGACCACCGTTTTGCTTTACCAACTGATATACTATCGTTGCACTCGTCACCGTTTTTCCCGTTCCCGGTGGACCCTGGATCAATGACAATGGCCGTTGAACCGCATGCTTCACCGCGTATACCTGCGATCTGTTCAAATCTGGTAAATTCGGCGCGCTAAAGTGCTTTGGCAAATGACAACGGAACAACACTTCCTCCACTTCGTGACCCAACAGGCGATGATAGATATAGGCAGAAACCGAAGTACCGTCTTCGGCAAATTTTCGCAACGCTGATTGCATCCTGTAGAAATAAAATTGTTTTACATTTTTCTTGTTATTAGCGATTTGGCACGTCTCGTGGAATATGACTTATCAGAAAAGCAATATAAGAAAAGGAAACTAGAAACAGCGCAAAATGGGTAAACAGTGCAATCGATACAAAGGATCGCGGTCAATTTTAAAGATTTGTGGAATCTTCAAAGAATTCATATCACTTTCAAGAAAATTGCATTTTTTTCGAACATCAAAGTATGATTCGCTGCCGCGAATTTCAATTGATACTAATTAGTCATTTGGAATTATTGCAATGAAATATATTTTTTTTAAAGTTATCACTATGAAGTTCCTCATTCAATTCTATCGTAATAAGCTACGTTACGTGGATTCATAAAAACGATAAAAATATCCATACCGATCAAAGCTGGTGCTCTTCCAAATAAAGTCAACGACGAAATTGCTAACACATTCGGTCGGGGCGCCTGAATTGTTTTTCAATTCGATGCCGACTTCCTCGCCATAGTTGTCCGGGATTTTGATGACATGTCCAAGTTCAAACCAGGGTTTGTGCAGTTCGCCATTGTAACGAAGTCTCAATTCGTCACCGTGCATCAATTTCATATCTCCGTCAGTTTTAGCGAGCATGAAATATGCGATTGTTTTCTTGTTCAATCCAACGTCCCAACGTACTTCGATGTTTTCTTGGGTCTGCGAAGCTTTAAGACGTTTGTCGTAATCGGCCTCGAGTTTAACGAGAGGACCAAATATGTTTTGGTACTGATAACCATCCTCGTATCGCAACAAAACTTGTTGAGGTTCTTCATCGACTCCAGGCTTCTCGAGATCTTGGAACGTCGCATCCACATTGTCACGCCACAATTCCTCCAGTTTATTTATCTGCTGAGCTGATATTTGACGCGCTCGTAGCTGTTCTTGCTCCGATGGAATCTTCACCAGCCAGGCGAGAAAACTGCGATCTTCTATCAAGGGTTTCCACTGTTCTTGATCCCTGAATCATTCATAACAATCGTTCGGTATCATGAACTAAAATATGGTATTTCACTCATCAATGGAAAGACTGACGAGTGAAAAATTTTCCGTTTCATTGTTAGACATCAAGGATATTTACCAGTTCATATCCTTCAAAGAACTCTGTGCTGCGCAAGGTTGTCGACACAATAACACAACAACGGAGTCAGCTTTTGCAGGAATGAAACCAAGAACGAATACGTTTCTCACCGCGCAGGAATAACATTCCAATACTGTTTCTCCCAGAGGTCCATCCCTTTGTTTAAATAATTTTTTTTAAACAAATTTGGTTTCAAAAAAACAGCAATAAAATCACCACAAAAATAAAACTTCAATGAAATACAAACTAAAAAGAATTTCTTTCAAATTCTCGGAACTTTCGGTATTTAATTATTTACATTTCTGTATGTCTAAGAACTTATAGTTTTTCTAACTTACATATTCATAGCAAGGGCTTTAATAAAAAATTAAATGTTGCAATTACGTACATGGATGCGAATTAAATTTTAATCGGTCAAACTGACCTGTGAAGAGTGACCTCCTTGTGCTTGGCTCGCACCAGATGATTGATAATATGGGAACCTGATGTATTCCCTCGTCCGTTGCAAAACCATTTACGGCAAATGTTGCACATGACGACGCACGAGGCCTCGTGTATGCCACAGTATTTACACGCATGTTCCGGCAAATCACGATGATAATAAGCTTCTTCTTCCTCTTCCTCAAACTGGAGCTCTGCAAAACTCTGCCCCACCCCTGATATTTTCAGGTCCAAGGCTGAGCTACCGTTTGTACCATTTACCTAGAAAATTTATACTATCCGTATTTTCAAATCGAAAAAGGCAGTATAAAACGTCATAAGTATATTCTAAAATTTCTCCAAAAAACATTTTTATCATGATAATGATGAAAATATGAAATAGTAAAAATTTGGATACTATTTTCAAAGTTTCTCCAACGATACAGGAGAGTTTGTTAATCCAGAACATTCGGTTTGCACAATAGGAAAAATAATCAGTTTTTAAAACTGATTATCCTTCAGACGTATCATAGGTGAAGTGTACTTTGAGTGGACAATATGGTCGAAATAAAGGATTCATAAATAAAAAATTTAAACGTGGAATAATAAAACAATTTGTTTTATGACTTAGGTACATGAAGCTGGTAAAATATTTTCAGTAGTTTGTGAAATATGGACAAATGGAAAGATTAGAGTTTTAAAAAAAACATTGAGCGAATGTTTACTTACAACTCATATTTTTCATAATTATATTTAAGGTTGAAATAACTCAAACATATTTTGTAAAAAAATGAAATTATCTATATAAACTACAAAGAAACTATGTGTTTTATTATAGAAAAAAAAAGATCAAGGTCATTCCACTTGAAATTGCATGCATAAAGGAAGTTTTATCTTTGCAGCTAAGAACACAAACAAAAAAGTGTATGCAAACAAAAGTCTGAACATGAAAGATAGATGAAATTTGAAAAAAAAATCTGGCAGGCAATTCTTGCCACAGAAGAATCAAGGTCAAAATCCAGGTGTAGAGAATGGAAAAGCCATGTAAAGAAGTATATGGAACTCCAAGACTGGTTTGGAGAAAAGACAAAAAAGCACCAATCGAGAGATGGAAAAGAATTTGAGTAAAGGAAGAAAAATCCTCGATGTTTTGTATTTGGTTGAAATTTCGGGTCATTAAGATTTGGAGGTTATGTGAGAACCGCATGGGCGCACGAGGTAGGTTTTTTTGGAGTACATCCGACATAATAAAATGGATTTTCGAAGTGGAAAGCAAAAAAATATATTGACGACTAACGGTATGTGCCAAAAAAAGTGAAAATTCGTGAAAAACGATACCTGAACAGGTTGACTTTGTTGACTCTGTGCGGCATCGTGTTGAGAAGCCTGAGTTTGGCTGGGAGAAGGTAAAGTAAAATCGGTGAAGTCGAATTCGCTGCCTTGAGTATCCGCACCGATGAGATCGGTTTCCTCAGTGTCGAGGAAGGTCAGAGTTTGACTGCTAGGTCCATACGCGTCGACACTCATCTTCCCCAAAAACTATAACACTTTTCACGATACTTTATTTATTTTTCCATAAAACGGTCGCTTAAACTCTACTATATATGGATATATATGCTTAATAAGTGAACGTATAGATATATTTCCCACGCAAAAAACTTCGTCAATGTCGCGTAGCCGTAATAACGATGGCTAAAATTTTGTCGAAAGATGTGAAGGGGAGGGGAAGGAGGGAAATTCGTCGGAACTTGACACACACGGAACATACACGTAACGGAGGGGATATTAGTTTTTATGAACGCGGACACGTATATATTCCCCGGTCTTGTAACGCTTTAACACACACGCTCGCAAACTCATCATTTTCAACCGATGATAAGAGGCTCACTTTTATTTCCTCTTGCTCTTTTTATCACCTTGGATCGCTTGTACAGAACATTATTGCCGGGGGAATAGAAATGGTGAACAAAAAAGGAAATAACCCCAGCTTCCTCCGAAAGGCGCACACGTACCCAAATTGCTGAGAAAGGCGATACGCAAATATTTCACGCCATTACTTACTTCGTTTCTTTATGTATATGTATGTATGATGTATATATGTTTCTTTTCCTTGCCTCGTTTTACCAACCTCCAACTCTGCACGAGTGTGCAACGCCAAGTTTTTCAATTCGTATGTGTATGTGTGTATGTGTCTTTCTCTCTCGCCTTTTTTCCCAGTCTTCCTTCTCTTATTAACTTCGCCTCTATACTTTTACGATCAGCCGCTCGTCGTTTGTTACGTCATCAGCTGATTCGCGAAGGCGCCCAAAGGGCTGTGCGTTGATACAGAGGCCGAGTTTTCCGCAGATCTTTCCATGCAACGCTTCACTCGTTGTGATCAACAACGGAACTCCTCAATTCTCATCGATCCGTCGATAAAGCAGATTTCGTAATTACGAAATTAACCTCTTCAGTGAGGCAAGACATTTTTCACGTCGTGCCCAAAACGCTGATAAAAAAGTTTTCAGATTTTCACGAAAATTGATAGCCGGGGGTTTTTGAGGTCGCTGATTATGAATCTGCACTCGAAATGCAGAAATTCAAAACAGCGGATCCAAAATCCGTCTAAATAATTATAGAAAAATTATTTTGGCATTGAGAAGGGATGAATTCATTCAACAATTTTATTTGTTTCATTGACTGAAATAATTCAACATTTTCATTACAAGAATGAAGTAAGAAATTTAATGTTTTTTTTTCTCTAAAATTTATACAACGCCGGGAAACTGCAGGAAACTCCATGTCGATAAAGCGCGCCCCCGTTGTTATCGACTGAGCAAAAAAGTACAAATTAAAATGAAACTAATTTGAGGTTCTCGAGAACAGTCATTGCTGGATTTCCGGGTTCGTATTAAGGACGAGCCGCAGCGTTGTCGTGTAGGAAAAGGCTGATGACAAATACTGAAAACGGAAAACCAACTTTTAAAGAAAATTTGAATATTCTTCATTAATTTTAACTATTCAAATGCGTATGCGCGCGCACCGTAGCGTAAGAACGCAAAGAAAGAACGGGTATGAAGCCAGCAATAGAAACAATGACAGGTCGCTGAGATCGGTGAAGAATCATCGAATAATTTTTCATCATTCGAGACGATTCATCCGGCCACGAAGCGTCCCACACAGCGTCACCCATCATGTCGCACTAATCATAGGAATTAAGTCTATAGAATATATAGTTGCACGAATATCATTTTGGCTTTCGAGAATGAACTCTCAATCCAAGTCTACAATCAAGGAGCCAATTTCAAATGAAAAATTCCCATCGAAAAAGTAAATTATTCGATAGATAACGTTATTATTCCTACTATAGTCTCACTTTGACCCTTAAGATGATGGATCAGTCGGTAATCACAAGCGTGAGTGCGAAAGAGATAGCTGCAAATTTCGAAAAGGAAATTTTTCCACATCGTTCGTCTGATCGAAAAAATAAAAATGTCATCGGATTTTTGCGATCGTGCTGCGTACGATGACATTATTATTATTTTAATCGGACGAACGATGTCAAAGAGTTTCAATTTCAAAAATTCGAGTGTACGGTGCGGCGAACTGATAGGCGCAATACAAAACACTGCGAAGGCTTTTTCTCAATAGTTTGACTACCCTTCTCGATTGAATTGCCATTTGAACACTTTTTAACTTCTTTCGCGACGAATAAATAAGATTTCGTGAAACACTGACATTTTTATGCTCGGATTAAAGATTAAAAATTAAAGTGATAAATAAAAATAGATTTGTACTTTGATTCTCGGGTTACTTGCAGTTTAACTTTCAGTACCCCAGCACAAATATCCTGTTTTTTTATTAGATAAATGTGTTATCACTGTTATCACTATCGAGAAGAATCGATTTTCTCGAAGAAAAGGAAACAAAATTACAACCCTTGAAAGTTGCCTGCAATGGATTCTCTTGCTACCGGAAAAAGCTTGCAATAGCCCTGCATGATTCAGTCGGGGATTCGAATTCCCGGACGATCTCACTGAAATTCAAAGGGCTCAATGAAACCCACCACTCTGATCAAGTTGTCCGCAGGCCAGCAGCAAACGAAGAGGTTCATTCCTGCGACCAAAACGACTGGTCCAAATTGTATTTTGACTGCAAGAGGTTGATTCTTCGATGGCAATATGGAAATAATGAAGTGAAAAAATGGAATTAGTGTAAATAACAGAGCAGACCTGTGGATCGTTTAACACTCACACTCAACAATTGGAGGCCACTGAAAATGGTGCCGAAGCCACAGGCAATCGACGTGGTAAGAACGATGTAGGAAGCGGTGTGGCAAACTTCTCTGGCGTACGAAAGCAGCCGTTGATGCTTTTGAACGAAGCATCGTAAGCTGTTCAAGTCAGAGACGTTTTTTATTTCAAGGGTGAGAATTTCGAGCCTAGCACCGGCGAACCACAACATCAAAGCAGTTTGGCAATCGATAGTCGCGCCTGTGGAGCACTGGAAGCCAACGAAGCTCTGATGCAAATAAATCGCGTATTTAACGAAGCGAGAATCGACGGAGAACGGGTAAGCCGCGTCAGTTGGAAACTCTTGAGGAAGGAACAACGGTCCACAGATAACACCGAGCGCCGTCACATAATTGACAGCAGTGATTAAAACGTGAAACGCCAAAGTCCTGCCGACGTAGTCCTCGAGAACTTTTTTTTCGTGAGGCTTTGCAGCTTTCAAAAAGTCTTCCATTTCGCTGATCAATATCTACAGCTGACAGATTTAACTGGCCAACCAATTATCGGAGTCAAGTCGATCACAAGCTCTATCAAAACCTTTCATTTTACCTGCGTACGTCTTCGTTGCATTCTATACGCAATCATCTTTGCGAGATAATTGCATATCGCACCAACGAAACAGGCCGATTGGGTGAACACGAGGGAATTCGATTGATTAGTGTACATCGAAAGGAGAAGAGGCACGAGAAGGCCCACGGACGTTGCAACAGAAACGTACCAAATTATTTGCAGCTTCACGTTCTGCTTCTTCGTACTTGTCTTAGACGAGGGCCAGCTATGGGCCAAGTAAACGCTCACTCTTGTGAACCGAACTGCCGCATCGATACTAACTCCCATAGCTGTGGCAAAAGCTCAGCCCCGTACGACCCCACTGTTACCTCACTACTGCGATTCTGCAATTTCCCTGAGCTCTTTCCACCTACAAAGGTAAACGTAATTCAACTTCATTGTCGATTTGATGAATAAGAAACGAGCCCTTCTCCTGTCGATGATATTATCCGCGGCTCAAAATATGCCCATAATTTTCCAACGGCATGGGAAATTGGCTTAACGTTGGAACAACCGTGGGAGACGACGAGCCTTGCGCCAATTACTGGCCGTCATTACGCTCCGAACGCTTAGCTAGATTATTTATAGTGGAAGAATCTTCACAAGCGCAATGTTTTCCTACCTTAATTCACATCGATTACTGTGCATTTATCTTCGGTAATCGTCGGGCTGTTACAATTTTCAGAATTCTCAACGCGCTTATTAACACTTTGAAGAGGGGTTGCAGCCGAACCCAGCGCCGGAGGGTATGCGAACAGCTGCATCGACGCAGCGACTTCTTTTCGATTGTTTGTTACTCTATCACCCTCGGGATTTCATTGCATACGACTTTCGCTCTTCAAACAGAAAACTTCACGAGTTGCGGCGATCGCTTCAGTATCCTACCAACGAATCGATCCCTCGGTGAGCCCCTTCTGAAATAAATAATAAATAATGGCTTGAGCAGAGTGAATATTCAAGCTGGAATTCTCCAGTCACGTTTTCCAATGAGTGCTTTCAAATTTGAATAAAAATCGTGGAAAATGTTATGATGGAAGTCGTTACTTCGGACAGCAACTCGGAAACTTTAACATTGCATATTCAGTCCATACCGTTTTTCCCAATGTAAATCGAGTTATCGAAGCACGTCGGAGGAAAAGGTAATAAATGGTTGAAATTCTTGTTATTTTTCAACAAACGTCGAAGAATTTTATTAACCTTTGGAGGGGGAGATTTTTACGTTGACGCTAACCAGATCTGTCCTTAAAAGGATAAAAGAAAAAATCGGCGACAAAGTTTTGTAGAGCTGTTGGATGAACTGGGAAATTTTTTGTGCTCTCCATAAAAACAAACTTTCATGCCTCTGTGTGTGCAACCTTTTCTTTGAACCAAATTAAAGTGTACTTTTAATTCGAATGAGTTTTCGAGATACTCTTGAACTTGGGATTTTCGGATTCTTTTTTTCAAATAGTAATTTTACGATCAAGGTAAACGGTAATGAGTTAAAATGACTCAACAGTTCTAATTCAGAGTCAGAATGGAATATCATTTATTAATATTAATTTATAAATATTAAGGGCTTACACTTGTGGTGGGCAGAAAGATAGAACATTTTCGTTACAACCGGCATTTTTTTTAAATCAAATTTTTTACAAATCCTTCGTCCAGGCCCAAGCTATTACTATAATAAATAAGTGGTATAAATTTGATATGGGTCGGATTAATAGTTTTTTAGGTATCATGTCCACCGCGACTGATGCTCGAAAAAAGGTGCTACTGGAGTACAGCTCGAGTGGCGCCATACTGAGAAATTTTTTGACCAAAAAAATTGTACAAGTACACGAGCATGTGTACGAATGAATGTCGTTCACAGTTTTTCAATAAACATTTATTTTCTTGCGAAAAAAAAATCAAGAAAATCACCTTTTTTCCCCACTGCAAGTGTATAAAGGCAACGTATGCCTTGGACCAGCCTAAACTCCTTCTATGGAAGGGAGAAACTCGACGGGGGTAAAGCCTAGGTCAAGAGACGTCCTGCATGTCTTTTGCCAAGGTCGTTCTCCATTGTCATTCTGTAATTTTCGCAAGTCGACGTTAAGTTCAGTTAATTAGTAAATATTTATGAAAAGGACTTGTCCCTTTCCGCATCCAATAGGATATTACACCTTTTTTTGAGAACTATTTCAAAATAATCCTGAGATCGTAATAAACCAGTGGAATTTTTATTTAAATTTTATAAGACCGAAAAGTGCCTTAAAAACTGTTTTTTATTTACAATTTTCAATTTTCGCGCGGAAACGCTAGCCGTCATGTTGTTTCGGTTTGTGACGTAACTCCGTTAGTAAACAATACAATTGCGAAAGACCAAGTAACAAGATTTGTGAATATAATGAGTTAAACAATAGCATATCATTGGTGTTTCGTGCCTGAATGCGATAATACAAGTGTAAAAATGCCAAAAAAATTGTGGATTCATCGCCACCATCGACATATTTATCATTGGTAGATTTGTATTTTTTGCTTTCACAAAACCGTCTTCCATGATGCGATTTTAATAAAATGAATGATAAAAGTCCACAAACGTGCATAATAACTTGTAAAATTTCAAAATAACACAGAGCGCACGATAAGAATCTGGATTGTTTTCTATCGGAGTGACGTCACGTTGGAATTCAATATGGCGGATGACGTTTTAGACATTTGGAAAACAGATGAAAAAGGACGATTTTTAAAATTGAATTATAAAATTTACATTGCATTTTTATGAATAAATATTGACGTTTCTCGTTTACTTTTTACGAAATCTATCATAAACATGCATTTTTATATATTTTTTTACATGATGTAAAATACACCCTATTATCCGCTAATTCCGCCTCGATCCGGACTTGGAAAAATTTCAAGTACAAATCGCGAATTTATAGCTCAGTCTCACCCAAACTCTACGAATTTAATTTTCATTGTTTTTAATCAAACTCCAAAATCAATTTAATAATCCAATTATAATCGAACATATTGTAATCAACATTGTAAACCATCTTCGAACGAGCTATTGTAACCGCCCAAATCACAACGATCTACCTAGACAATTATAAGAAGATAATTAAAGAATAATTATAAGAATTATAAGAAAAGAAAGAGAGGAAACCAGAAGAAATCCGGCCAATAAATATTCCACAATAATTAATCAAGAAATATCTTGTGAGTGTTCACGTAGAACGTATTTATTTATTTATAAATATATCCAGACCTCTGAGGGTTCACCTGCACGCCATCGGGGTTGAAACAATCTTACAAAAATCATTCTTGTACTCCCATACTCAAAAGACGTAGCTCTCGTCCCTGGGTAAAGGATTTGAGTGTCTTGAACCGAAAGAAAAGTAAATACCGTGTTGCGTTCCCTGTTGATTCAATATCTCCTACTGGGACGTAAAAATACCTTTCAATACGAACTACGAATAGGGTGAGAGAGTATGAAAAAAACGTAGTGACTGAATGAAGTTTCAAGGACTGCAGTTCTCGATAACGCCATCTGGATCGGAGCGTTAGTGAAATTTTGTTTGGAATTATTCTAATGCCCTTAACTTCACGCTTTTATTTGTCTATCTTTCTAGTTACAAAATTAGTTGGCGATGACGTCGATCTACATGATTACGGGAAAAGTTTCGAACAAAATTCGCTCCCTCCACTGAGAATAATTCGTTCTTGAAAGGAAAAGTTGTATCAATAATTATATTTAACAATAATTAAGACAGTCAAAACAGAAATGAGAAAAAAAAAAGAATAAAATAATCGATAACTTGACTACGAAGAATATCGAATTGACGAAATCGTGTCTGTTCGTATGTTCGAGCGATTTGCAAAGTCATTTATTGAAAAATACCCAAAATAATGTACAACTATTATAAAATCCAAGGGTGAGTGTTTTTTTTTTTTTTTTATTCCATTTGAAGCTGGGAATTATATTTTTATTATTTTATTTATGAGTGAAAAACATGTACCTTCGATATTTGAAAATCGTCGTTCAAGTTGCGCGATGCCGTTTGCTACATCTCAAATAATGGAAAATCTTAAATTTCCGATGGTTTTATTCGCAGAATTACCGGTACACTGGTACACGGTAGTATTGCTAACTCGGTAACGACCGCTGTTACCAAATCCGCCGGGGTCACGTCGTACGTTATATTGAGTAAATTTAACGATTTTTTTCCTCGCCAATTGGACAACGTAGTTTTTCTCATACTTCCCATTGGACTGTGAGCAAGCTCATCAGGATTGGCTGAAATGTAATTACGAACCCTTTTGTGAAATGTCCTTGTTAGAACCAAATTTATATTGGTTCCAAGTATCATGCAGTTGTAAAATTAATTATATCAATACCAGTATTTCATTGATGATTTAGATATCAATATTTATGTACCGAAAGTCGTTGAGTAAGTTATTAAATCTTAAAATTATATTTGTTGTAGTGAAATTTTTAATCGAAATTAAAATCAAATTACAGGTGAAATTGGGTGTTTCTTTTCGACTAATCGACTTCTTTTCGAGTAATCGACGAAAAAATCGATTACTCTTCTATTTTTCAATATTTCGTATCAATTTTTCGGCAATTCATAATTTATGTCGTTTGTTCGAGCTTTATGTGGACTAATACAATGATTTCAAGTTAATTGTTTGAATAATTTTGTTTGTTTTTTTTTTATGAAAAAATATTTGAAAAATGCTTTGAGCTTGTTTTTAAACTCACCTATCTCGTTATAAACAATGGAGTCCGTTTGTACACGTTCACAAGTTTTATGCGTTTCGCAAGCAACTAATACCGGAATATTGAAGGATTTAGCCATAAGTGAAACTTGTGCTGTACCGACTCTTGACATGACTGCGCCGTTCGCCAAAATTGCATGCGCCCCGAGGAATACTTTGCTTACCTAATAATGAAAATATTAAATATTTAAAAAAAAATATAAAATGAATTGTTTTTTAATTAATTGAGAAGTGAGAGAAATTCATATTTGTGTTTGCAAGAAATACGAATTTGCAAATATTTCGGAATATCCCTTACCGAGGGCATAATGAAACTGAGAGCATTGATCAAAACGTAAGAACATTCGAGTCCGTGTTTCGCTAATCGTCGAAGTTGTTCTCGACCCTCGAGCCACGGTCTTCCATCGACAACTACCACGCGAAATTGTCTGCCAGCATCATGAGCATCACAGAGAATTTTATAAATCAACGAAGAGCTGTAAAAAAAACGAATCTATTTCATCAACACAAAAAATCCTTTATGAAGTTGTATTATTTGAAACACACTTAAAAAAAAATAGTTGTTATTTTGATAACACGAAATTAAAGAAAAAAGGAAATTCTTTTTTTAGATTGGAATAATAGTTTGACAATAATCTTGACACGTACTATCCATAAGTCAAGATAACATCTCCATTGGAAATTTTTGTTTGAATTGTGATAGAAATCGCTTTGTCGGCCAGTTGAATTTGTTCTTGAATGTAGGTGTCAATGGCATTGCCCAATCTCGATTTAGCCTGCAAAAATGGAATGTGTTTAGAAACAGCCAATAATTTTAATTGAATATATGACAAATATCGAAACAAAGGAATTGTTTCTCATCAATGCAAAAAGAAGTTAAAACATCATAGAAAGCAAGAAATAATGGGAATGAAAATACAGTAGATTTTTCATAGAAGATTCGAAAAACAATTTTCGTATTCCAGTCTTCACTGAAATGTGACGGAAACTCAATTTATTTGCTTCCTTAATAGGTTTATGATTAACGTACATCTTCGTCGGGCGTAGTCGCTTCTAATTGGGTCATTTGCCATTTGAGGTGCCTAAGAGCATTCTGCATCGAAACAGCGAGGGGTCGACAGTGATGAAGATAAGCGGAAGATTCTTGTAAACTCGTTTCGAGTCCTCTCGTGAAATCAGCCTGAGAAGATCTTTCAAAATCGTGGATAAGTTGTTTCACTGCAGCTAAAAGAGCGACGCATCTCGCGTTACTACCGACAATGACTTTGTCGGCATATTGAACACCTAATCGTACGATTGCGGGATGAATATTTGAATTAACGATGGGCACGTTAATGAGAGCTTGTTCTCTCTCGTGATAAAGATGTTTAAACAAATTAACTTCGTGTGGATTGACAACGTGCGGTTTGACGATTTTTCCTCGGTTAGCGATTTTTTTCGTTTCCTCTAACTTTTCAGGTACTGGTTTACCAATTTCCTGTACAATCTCCCCGGATTTTGGCTTCTGCTTCTCTGAAATTTGACTCTGTTTCGCTGCCCTCTGAGCTTCCTGTTTCGCTCTTCTCTCAGCTCGTAATTCTGATTTACTCTTTTCCTCGATTTTCGGTTCCAACCGCAGTACAACTTTATCGACTTCGGTTTTACCTTTGCAAACCGGTGAAATTGTGACTTTGTTAAACTTTGCTATAATCTCACCATCAACGACGTCGCCCCGCGACTCTCGACTTTTCTGCTGCGAAGTTTCGGTCACACTCGCGGTTGAACTTACATTTTTCACGATTTCCGGTTTTGCTACTTTTACCTTGTTTTTCGCGGCCGCTTTTGCAGCTTTTTTCGCCTCGCGATCCGCTTTTATTTGATCGCGAGATTTCTCTTGGGAATTCATTTTCCCCGTTACTTGATCGCTCATTGTACAATCTCCAGGATTCTCGATCTTTAAATCCAACTCGCTAACATTCTCGTCCAAGGCGTTGACGGATTTTTTCTTGTCACACGTTTTTTTTTGATCCGGGAGACTTGACGACTCTTCTATAGTAACCGAAGCGACTTTGGGCTCTTCTCTCGTTTCTCTCTCAATGATTATTCGTGAGCTTCTACCAGTTATAAAATTCTTCACGGAATCGATCGTTATTATTCCCGATTCGTGATCCTCCTTAATTCGTCTGGACGAATCGCTGCTCGATTTTGTGCTTTCGTTGAGTTTACGGTTCTTTTCGTTTTCGAGTAATTCGTGTTCGTTCGCCGTTACTGTCGTGCCGTTCGAAAATTCGTTGTTGCTCGTTGATTTACTGGACGAAACGATTATTTCGTCGCGGAAAGATTTATCCTCTTGTAACGGTGAATCCAAAGTTTCTGGTTTGTCGATCAATATTTTCTCCGAACTTTCGTCGTTTTGAGTCTTGTTTCTTTTTCGTAATCTTCGTGCTTTCGATTTGCTCAAAGAATCTGTGACTCGAGAATCGTCCGGATTTTTCGAATCGATCGATTGCTCAGTTTCGATGCTCTGCACTATTGAATTACCGTTCTCCGCCGCTCGTCTCGCGCTTATCAAACGCTTCCTCCTTATGTGTCTCGCTCGTGAACGCGTTATCTTTGGCTTTATCTCTCCCTCAACCAACTGTAACAATTTCCAAAATGTTAATCAACCAACGCACAAATACCGAAGAATTTTTATTTCAAGCACTTTTTGTTTTTCAAGCAAAATGCACATCGTTATCCAACACACGAAAAATTCAGATGGACAATATGTGAATTCCACACCTAGAGAATGGAATATTTCTTACTAAAAAATTATGGTCTTCAGGCAGAGTTTAAAAAGTATAAAGAATCTGATAATTCATAATTGAAGAAAGCTCGTGGTGCACGATAAATTTTATAAATTTTACCACTAAAAAATTTTCCAAGCGTTGATAGGAAATAAAAAGTTCTTATCCTATTGGATCGAGTGGCTAAGATTTTGAACTGACTATCAAAACTTTCAAGTATCAGCATTTAAAGATGAATCGTCCATATACCCATATTAATAAATTCATTGCATAGAAATTTGGTATGCAGCAGATCATAAAAAAGTCTGAGAATCACAACTGCCCAAAGGATGTTAAGATTAATATGCGATAATTGAATCAAAAAAATTTTTAACAGACAAACTTTTGAACTTTTCCAGATACTTTCCAAAAGTTTTTTGAATTTTAATCTGAGAATACTTTCAAATGAGGAACAAGCGTTATTCGTTTATAAAATATTTTTGAAAAAGTCATAATGTATTAAGGTTAAAGCCATGTCAGTTCAAAACTTGATATATTGCTACAGAAGTAGCTTTCAAAATTACTACCAAATTAGAGAATCTAAATAAAGAACACACAAAACAGAGATGAAAGGATGTCGTTACTTATCCTACACCGACAGAAAAATTCTTTAGTATGATCATCAGTGAGGATTTAATACGAAGAGAATTAATCACAAGTTTTTCACAGAGTCGTTACAGCATTATTTAATCCAAATTTTAGTGGAATTTTTATACCGGTGTATCGATAATAAGGTTGCAAATGTGTACCTTCTCATCCATCGTCACTGTATCAAAGCACAGACCTCAGACATATAAATAGTGTCCCACTATGAAAATGAAATAGAATTGGTGTTCACTATAATTTCGTAATTATTAACAAATCGAATTTTTATGAGCTTAGATAAGATTCGTTGTCTTGTAACATTGATGGAATCGAAATTATTTTTCGCTTCGATTTTACAAAATTCGAAGAGGATTGACATGATTTGTTGGTTGCAAGATTTTGACTGATTCACAGGACTGTACGCGTTCTATAAAAGTGTGATGAAATAACTACGTTCGAGCTGTAGAGAATTGGTATTTTTCCGACATCCTAACCTACAAAATAACAATTGATTGCTATTTTTTTCACGTTCAGCAGGGATTTATCGTCGTTACAAAAATACAAAAGCCAATAAAATTCTTTCATCTTACCGAAATCGATCAAATGGCAATGTTAAACAATTTTTTTCCTATAGTTTCAGCATCTGTATGTTTTTAGGAATACTCAACGCTCAGACATATGTTTATTAGGAGCGGCCATGTTGTTTTTTTATACTTCTTTCGTATCCGCATCTGGTCGGAAAATGATCGGTGTGAATGACCGCGTAACCTCAAATTATAATTCAATTTTCTTACATCTTTAAACACTGTGAACATTAGGAATGAAGATTTTCCAAGTTTTCCTACTCCAATTTTTCAGACGCCTTGGTAAACTGATGTAATAACGATTTTTGAAAGATGAAAAATACTGCCATTTTCCCCATTTCCATGCTTCAATCATACTCTGTACGGTTAGGATTCCAAAATTTTCGAAAGAAAAAAAAATTCAAATTATACGAATTTCTCATGATACTATGAATTTCGATATTTCAATCGTTCAAACCGTGTAAAAAATGATGTGCAAAGGAATAGTTTATATCATAATCACTTGGAGTGGTAATGTCTGAAATTTATCCCGATTTATCACGACAAAAAGTTTGTGATACGTGGTATTAACAATAACAGAATAGGAATGAAATTGAAAAAACGATTTTGGTTTTTTTCCATTTATTTATACAATAAATTTTGTTTTCGATGTTATTTACTTCTTCTGCGCCGCAGCAGCTTCATCCTCGCGTTGATACGATTGCAAGAGTTCTTGTTTCTTGGCAGCGATACGTTCGGCTCTTCGTTTACGTGCCTCACGAACTTTAGTACGACGTGCCTCGGCCTGATCCGAAAGCATTTCAGCCCTAGCTTTCTCGGCTTTTTTCTTGTGGATATACTCCATCAGTACTCTCTTGTTCTTGAACACGTTTCCCTTGGCTTTCATATACAGAGCATGGTAAAGATGCCTGTCGATTTTCTTCGTCTCACGATATTTTTTCAACAGTCGACGAAGAACTCTCATACGTTGAATCCAAAGATCCTAATTTAAGAGTAAAATAATTATTTATTTATCTCTAAATAAAATCGGATGCTTATCTGAGTTTTTTGCCTCTGATCCATAAATAAATAGAAGAAACAAATTACTTTTGTTTAAGCCATCAATTTTCTTTGTGACTCATTAAAATAGATTATTTGCTTTTAGTAATTTTTTTGAATTTTCATTGCAAAAAAGAATGGTTATTTTGTTGAAACTAATTCACTAAGAGTTTACTGAAATTTAGACTGAAAAGCAAAGTCATTAATTACCTTTTGAGGTGTACGAGCATTCGCTGTACCTTTCCTTTTACCAAAACCACAATGACGACCTTTACGTCTAGCTTCGGTGTTTTTGCGAACTCGAGCTCTGGAGTGCACCGCCACAGGTTTCTTGATGATTAAACCATCCTTGATCAACTTACGGATGTTTTGGCCTATCAAAACATTTCATTGAATTTTTTACTCCAGCCATTCTTTATACTCATAGTCATGAAAAACATGATATCATTTAAATTATTGATCTTTCTTTCATTATCATTCATTGTGTACTTAAAACGCGAGTTACAAGTTTTTCCAAATCAGAGCAAGCTATTTTTTAATCAAAAGTATTTTTGTTCAGAATTCTTCGACATTCGAGACATGGGTTTTTTTTGTGTATCGCAACAAATTTGGAAGTGGATTTTGATCTTCATGTTTGTCTTACAATTAATATAAACTGAAAGAGGAAAGCTTACGAGAATTAGTGTTGGCGATCTCGTTGATTTCATTCGGATCCAGCCAGACCTTCTTTTTTCCACATCGCATAACCGAGGCGGCTAGCCTCTTTTGTAATTTGAGAGAACTGAAAAAGAAAAAGTGAGGTTATGAAATAGCTCTTGATCGAAGACTTTCCATTTCGCTATTCACTCATTTTCACTTGACAAAAAAGTGGACAAAGCTATCGAATCGTAAGGAAATGATACAATTAGGAAAAGCTTTTCGCCAATAAAATAGAAATTTCGTTTCTCTGTGAATGATGCCATGTGGTGATCGTCAACACGATTGACTTCCCGGCATTAAGGTATAAAACCTCGTATTTTTGATGAAAAACTTATTTATTATTGAGTAACAATATTGGACACAACTGATTCCACGTTTTTGTGCAAACTTTTATACGTATTTTTCGTTAATTCGATGATTTTTAGAGAAAAACGTGTACCTCATGACGGAGCCTCAGAGTCCTTCAGGGTAAAGAAGATCAAGATGGCCGCGATCTAATATCCGTATTGTTAAAATCAAGAAAAAAATTAAAATTTTACAAAAAGCAAAATTTAAGTGATTTGAATATTTCAAAAAATGTTTAATTAATTAAAAATTTTATCTCTAGTGAAATTACGTATTTTTATTAATAATAACAAATTAGTAACACTCGCTTGAGTGAATCTCCGTGTATTAGCCGAACGACCTCTAATTCCGGTTCGGGCATCTTCGGTTTTTTCAGGCGTGTGTGTACAACTCGTCCATCAAAGTGTTTTCTGATAGTTATATGATTGAAAAAATATAAAAAGTGATCAATCGAAGTTCTTAAAATTCATATTTTTATTATTGATTTTCAGTCTTTCGATCTAATAGCATTTTTATTGTTGCATAACATCGAACGTCAAGAATTTGATTTTTTTACCCATCTCTGCTATTACGAAAAAATCATTTTCATCCAAACCAAGAACATTCATCGCACATCCTCACGATGTTTTTTAAAGCATAAAAACGTTAAATTTCACACTAGATTTAAATGCACACCGAAGATTTTCCTATGAATGCTCTGCTTTACCGATCACTCTTCAGTGACGATGTTTCACGGAAACATCGTAAGATGGCACTACTAGTGCGTGTCAGTGACAGAGTGGAACGAATATAGACTACAATGTTTGCTGCTGAACGTCTGAACGGTGAACGTCGAAAGTCAGTTGTGTCACGATCTCACGACCGCCGCGACGAGTTTTTTTCCCCGTGTTTGTCACAATAACACTGGCGAAAGTGACGCCTATTCACGAGAAATCTGTTGACGTTCAAATTGCCAACACAATCTGAATCTTCGATTCGAGAGAATCTTATTATTTCTTTTTATGGTCAATAAAAATTCTCACGAAATGACCACTGTTAACAAAGATTTGCAACGAGAACGTGAAAAATGTACGTTTAATCCGATCGAGCTGACGAATTATCTCGATGGAAGTCCGGAGAAAACAGCCAAACGTCGTGAGAGAGGTAACAATGAAATAATTATTGGCTCATGTGATGATAACGACAATCAAACGTTAACGCACGTTGGAGGGCAAAAATACGGCATTGAATAATTCAACGTTTTTTTCTTTGTGACATTTCAAGAATGTCGGAATTGAATTGCCTTTGAAAGTAAATCTCACCAACATATCGATTATCCTAGGAGAGATCGCTGCATCACGCAAGTGGTCCAAAGTTCGCGAGAGATAAAAACCGGTGAGACAACGCTCCGTCAGAGAAGTTGCAAAAAATTTACGAAATCGATACAATTTTCTACAAGATTTCACACTGTCAATGCTGCAACATTACAAATGAAGCGATCAAAGTCTGACTAATGGGAAATGTGAATCTCATGTCGATCACAAAAACAAAGATTCTCAAATAACGAAATAAAAAAAATTGTTTATACTATAATGAACCTGATCGATGGATCATACAATTTAATAGCGACACAATAATAAAAAACGAAAAAAAGCCTGCTCAAGGTGAAAACAAATTGCAAAATTAGCTTCGAGAACTCATTTTTTTGTACAACAAATTGGGGACCTGTCAAATTTTCTAGTGAATAACCATGCGGGCCTCGCTATAAGACTTGACGATCGCTGAACATTTTTTCCAAGTCCATTGTGTGCAAATTATCGATCATCTTTTTTTCCGCGTGCATATAGACATATCGCTGCTGGGGCATTCCACGTCGAATCGGCCCCACTAAAACTTTACACGTTCTTCTTTCACTCATTATTTCTCTTTCTGAGCTCATGGAAAGGAACTCGCCTGATTTCTTCAAACTTTATCTCAATAAATGAGTGCAAGAGAGATTGAAAAATTTCAAATACTGAATCGTAATCGAATCGAGTCATCGATTTCGTACGATTCTCTCGATAAATAAAAAGAAAAAACGTTTTTTTTTTAATTTCTCCTCGAAAACGATGAAAAAATCATGCAGCAGCGAAAGAAAAATGCAAAAGTCGAGTGGTGACCGATTCGTCGTGGAATGCCCGAAATACACGAGTGTACGAGTGAAATATTCGCGAAAATAAGAGTGCGGCAAGGCCCATGGTATTTTCTTTGAATACTGAGCGATGAGAGTCGCTGTCGCGTCTCTCGACGAGCGTCACTTACACAATGATTGACTTTCGCCTTTCGTACATAGTTCGCTTGAAATATTAACACGCGGAAAAATCGAACAAAGTCATAAACTATAAAATCGTAACGAATTATATTTATTTTTCATGTTACCTCAGAGGAGTATATTCTCGGCGACCCCGATCTGCGGGACTCGGGGGTTCCAACTGCATACAAAAGTCATAAAGAGGCTTATGAAGATGCGGTGAAACGAGGCTGCATCATGCTTAAGAAAATTCAGCATCTTCAAGAGCAGGGTAAAGCTGACATGGAGGCTTTCTCGTAAGAATCTCGTCAATAATTATGTTACCCGAAAGATCCATTATTAAGTGGGTACACCACAAAAATGGGCAAAAGATTAAGGAGTTTCGGTACAGGCGATACAATGTTGCCATGCTAAACCATGCTAAAAACATAAAAAATTTCAAAAAGTTTAGAATTTTATAAAATTTGGTGAACATATTCTTTAGTGCCAAATTTGACGATACAAATTTTTTAAGATTTTTCTTCTACACAGTTATCGAGTAATTGATCACTAAAGTTTACGTGTATAAGCATAGCGTTTCCATATATATAGGTATACATTCCGGGCATAAGAAATCTGCTTTAATGCGTAATTACTCGATAACTAAGTAGAAGAAAATTTTGAAAAAATTTGTGTTTTCGCACTTGATGTTGAAGAACATTATCACCAAATTTGATCAATTTCTTAATATTTTGACTTTTGTACCGAAACTCCTTAACTTTTACCGTTTTTGTTTGTTTGGCCAGTTAACAGAGATTAACGAAATTGCTAGAGCCGGTCACACAACGTTAGTCACTGCGAGGAGAAAAACTGTAACGATAAAAAATTTAACAACGGTTTTTCATCTTCGATTATTCCTTGGCATAAATTCGAGAGTAGTTTCCTTTCAGGGTGGAAGCGTTGAAACGTATACTCGTGATAAGCTTGGTTTATTGATACTCGCTTCTGACCATGTTGGCACTATTTTCAGCACAGAAACAATATGCCACACTGCAAAATGGTGCAAGAAAAGCCAAAAACAATCGTGGAATTTGCTTTTCATGCCAGAACCGCGCTCCCCTTTGAAGAAATCTTTTTTTTCCCCTCTCGTCAATTTAAAATAATAAAGTATGAAAACAAATGACTGACTGAGTCTGATGCGAAAAAAAATTGTGATTTTTTATCCTCGTGTATTTTCGCGCTATTGTCGGACGTCGGCGAAATGAAAATTCTTTGAAAATCTGAGCTCAATTTCCCAATATGGGGAGGTCACTATCGAGGGACTCGGTAATGTCTCGGGGCAAGTACACTTTTTCTCTTAAATTGTATTACTTCTGAGTAACCAAGGATCGTGGCACCAAACTGCAATGTCAATCTCGTCCAAACATTTTGAACGAACGAACTTTGTTTCTTCATCAATTAGCGCAAAAATAAGTGGGGGCGCTTGAACGAAATCGATAAATGAAAAAATAAAAACTGAAAATTTGGTAAGACAATTACCTAACATTAGAGCATGACCAGTCGAGAAGTGATAACGAAATGTACGATGGAACAATGAAGCAGTTTATTGCGCCACTAGAGAGAGAAAGTAGACTATTCAAAAGCGGCTCCATGTCGCAGAGATAAGGGCGACAAGCACTCGGAATTCTCATCACACCTTCGCGGAGCTGAAAAGTCTGCTTTCTGTCCATGGTGACAAAAATTGACAACCGAAATAAGAAATAACAAATTTATTAATTGTCAATCAGGTTGGAGTCGACCTTTAGGTGTGAAAAGCCCATCCGCTGATGGGGGCTTCACTAACTCGACCCTCAAACACGCGTGGAGTGGCATGATAGAAAAAAAACATTCAACTTCATTGCAGATGACGTCGAAAATATTTTTCGTTACAACGGCTCTCGTCAAATATTACACACGCCGCACAATAAATGCGAAAGTAATTAAGTTTTTTTTACCATTGAGTGAGAAAAAAATCTTTCTACCCAATAAGTTTGGACACTATCAACATGCGCAGTACTAAAATGATGTAAAACGCCTCATAGTAAACGCGCTCTTTATCGGTATTTTTGTCTTCACTTCGGAAAAATATAATCACTGCATTAGTGAACTGTCACATTCAAATTATGATAATCTTATATTTTTTTTGAGCACGGGCATGAATCTAAACCGGAAAAATCATCCACGGAAATATATAGACGTGTGAACTGCACGGCATCGGGGATTACTACTGTCGCTAAAAAACAAAGCAAAAGTACATGATAAAAAATGTACGCGACAAAAATCCATATGCAGCGTAAAACTAAAATGAGCACAAAAAATAATTTTTTATACTCAAACTGATATCGGGACTTTCAATAATTTTTCTGGATCCATCCGAATGAATCTGGATACCCCGAAGCCTAAGAACGCGACATGATTTTTCCTATCTCGTCTTAAGGGGTGTCTACCCTAATTAGAATTTTCAGAAAATCGTTTTTTTTTTAATGCATTTTTTGAAAGTATACATATTTAAAAGTATCATATACTCAAATTTTATAAAGATCTGATCAGTCTGAGCGTACTTTTGAGCGACGTTTACGTCTCGTTGATCAAATCTCCAATTCTCTGAAACAATTTTTTTTTTTGCAAAAAACGATGAAAGAACGTGCTTTTTCGTATTTTTTGGAAATTTTTTTTTTCTTCAACCATTTTTTTCACTGATGATTCATTTCAGAAATTTTATCGAAAGATCTCACCCATCTGTTTGTCGGACCTGTCTTCTCTCCCATTTTTCTGTACGAAAACTGAGTAAAATAGACATAAAAAAAATCGTGTATTTTAAGAGTGTATTTTTTAAGCCCAACACTTTTTATATCCATTTTTATAATTTATACCGGTCGAAAAAATTCGTGAAAATAGTCTTTTTTTGCCCGTCTAATTAGGCTAGACCCCTTAACGTCTTCAGGATTTCAACATTGTCTGAGTGTTTTTTTTTCTTTTTTCAAAAAACTCATTTTATCCGTTGATTTTTGCCCAAAGAGTTAACAAATACGGACAAGTGTTTGGCTCGTTGAAATGTTCGATTTTTCCACCAACTGAAAGCATTTCGAACTATCGAAAAAGTAACTCATCATACACTTTATAAAAGAAATGGCTCTGTTATAATCTAAAAGTAAATTGAACTCCCGAAAAAAACTCTTTATTTTGAATAACCGAAATTGTGTTATAGAATTTTGTTGTAAAAATCTCTCCTAACAAAAAGCGCCATCCAAAAAACTAGATCGTGCCAGACATCCTCTAAACTCCAGTAAATATTTTATCTTAAAAGATACGACTCTCGAAAGTTGTCAATAAGAGTTGGAAAGGCCGTTGATTCGGTAAAGAGTTTCGGAGTGAGCTCGCTTTCATAACTGTACTTGTATCGAGTCCCACGGTATTCTTGACTTTGAAACATTTTTATTGCTCAACACGACGAGAATAATTGATACTGAAAAATCTCACAGAGCTCTCAATAATTTTAGAAAATTTTTCAATCAACAGAAGTATGATTTCCGGGTGGATGGAAAAAATTTCAAAGGCTCATATTATTTGAAGTTGCAAATCACCACTGACATTCGATGTTTTATTATTGCTCTTCGATTTTCAATTAACAGGCGAAAAATACTTTCCCAAGTAGCGCTTTTACTCTAGAAAATTGAATGAACATTTTTACATTTTTATGTGTCAATTAATTTTTATGTCACATTGTCAGGAACTCGACACTATTTTCGCAGAAAGAAAATCGATGGAAACACAGTGCTCTTGGGTTGAATAAATGCGCAACAGTTTTTCCATATTTCAGTTTTCTGCTTCTCCTCGAGAATTTGTCCAAACTATTGTTTATCTTAAACGTTTTTTATTCACAATCAGCTTTCACATTTAGTATTTTCAGTATTTTTCAGTATTTCAGATGTCAACCTCTTAATATTGAGAGATTTCGCCCCCGGATTTTTATAATTTTTTTTCACAAGGTCCAACAACAGCACGCAAATGCGTTGAGATAAAATTCAAGTTTTTTTTCGCGTCAATCTGTTGTGTGGTAAATTTATTCGAAATATCACCTTTCGCAGGCAAATATTGGGAGGAATGTTGGGTTCGGCGATTTTCAAGGATGGCAATCCTTTGACACTCCATTATGTGATGTTCATACCAGCATTGATGGGTCAAGGAAATGTGGCACAGCAAAGTTTCTGGATTTCCAGAGCCTGGACGTGTAACATTATAGGAACTTACGCCCAGGTACGAGTGATTTTTTTTTCAGAAACTCAATCAAACGATTGCCAATCAATTATGAAATTATAATTTTACGTGACATTTTCTACGATCCGTTAAAATGTTCTGTTTTCACTGGTCAACGGACTTTGAAATTTCAAATCTTTCAAATTTGTATTGTCAGTATAAAATCGATTCTACTGTACGTTAGACGAGAAAATTTCTTTCATCATTTTTCTTCCGACGAAAGCTTTGTTCATTTTTTCAGGCTGTCAATTATCATTGCGTTGATCGTTTCTAACACATTTTTCAAAACCACAATACTGTAGTGGACTTATGTTCGAATCTTTATTCGTCGAATTATGCAGTTGAATCTGCACCGATCAGAAGATTCTCTTATCCGAGCTTGCGGTATCTCGATTTCATCGATAAAGTTTTACGTTCAACGATTCATTAATGCGAATTAATGTGATCAATTATATCGGCAGAAGAGAAGTTTATGTCGGTTATTCTTTAGCACCGCTGAGATTTGTTGGAAGTTTGTGATAATGACGATTTGATCCACAGACTGAATTGGGACACGGAACTTTCATCCGAGGGCTAGAAACGACGGCAACGTACGACGAGAAGACCCAAGAATTTGTACTTAACAGCCCGACCCTGACGTCCTACAAATGGTGGCCTGGTGGACGTTAGTACTTCAGTTACACCGTTCTTATAGATTTTTCTTTACGAAATAACACTTCGTTTGTACGAATGAATTATACTGATTGCTGAACTTTGGACGCAGTGGGTCAGACCGCCAACTATGCGGTAGTCGTTGCACAACTTTACACACGTGGAGAATGCCGAGGAATACATCCATTTATAGTGCAGTTACGTGATGAAGAAACTCACGAGCCTATGCCAGGTAAAAACGAAACGGATGAAAAATGAATGATCTGTAATTATTCGTGTGCACCACAAGCCTGAGGAGTCCGTAGAATCGTGTACAATTATTTGGAAATTTTTATGTCAGCAAAAGAAAAAATGTCAGCAAACGAGTTAAATTCATTGCCAAAATTTCGAATTTACAGTTGAGTCAAAAATTTTCGAAGTAATCTTGAGCTCAGGCCCACTTCGATTGTTCGTTCAACTGTTGTTCGATCGATTAAACAAGAATTCTGATTTTTGACATGTTTTTCAATTCCAGGGATAAAAATCGGCGAAATTGGAGTGAAGCTGGGAATGAATGGAACAAACAATGGATTTCTGGGTTTCGATCACGTTCGAATACCACGAGATCACATGCTGATGAAAAATTCACAAGTAAGAGCGCCCGTTCTTTTTCCTTTCCCCGTCGACGTGGAAAAGGGGATTCAGATGATTCCATTTTTTCAGGTTCTGGAAGATGGTACGTACGTCAAACCTCCTAACGATAAATTGACGTATGGGACGATGATGTTTGTGCGTGTCGTTTTGGTACGTGACATTGCGAGATTTTTGTCGAAAGCTGTCACCATCGCTGTGAGATACAGCGCCGTACGACGTCAAAGTCAAATACAGTCAGAGTAAGTTGACAAAGAAAAAGAACCATTTAAAAGAACAATTGAAGAAAAGGAAATGAGAGAAGAAAAAACAGAAATAAAAAAAAAAAAAGAAAGAATAAGAAAAGGAAGAAAAAAGAAAAAAAAAATACGAATTAGCACGTAGCCAAGACTCGTGTCAGATGTACGTCTTCTGAGTTGTACGACGTCGCGGTGAATGGTCACAGGCAACCAAAAGTTTCATTAGATAAAAGTGTCGAGACTTCCTTACGGAATAAAAAAAAATGTGTTTTCCAAAGAAGATTTGAAATTATATTAACGAAATTATAAGTCATCGAAAGGACAAATTAAAAATACTGCTTCTTAATTCAATTAATACTCGTAAATTTTTACGTTTGAAATTCAATATTGCTGATTCAAACTAATTAGTACGAAAATAAATTATTTCCAGCGCGCCTGAATGTCAAATAATGGACTTTGTGACCCAGCAGTACAAACTATTTCCGAACATTGCGGCTTGTTATGCATTCTTAATGTCGGCAGACTGGATATGGGAAATGTATAACAACGTAACCGCTGAACTGGATAAAGGAAGTTTGGAAAGATTGCCCGAAGTAAGTTCCATTGTAAATTGTAATTAATTTCATAATTATCGACGTCATTACTATGGACATAACGTAAAAAGAGAATTTCCATTTTGTAATTTATTGTTAAGTTATGTTAAGTTATTTTAGTTATCTTTAATGTTTCTGAATGATTGTTAAAGTATGTTTCTAAATCGTGATTTGTAACAGGAAAATGCCAATAAAAAAAAAAAAATTACCATCACAATAATGTGGAAGATGGTAGGCAACAAAATTCGTCAAATGATTCGTGGAAGATTGTCGGAAAATAGTCATTATTATTATTACTATTATTACTATTATTATTATTATTATTATTATTATTATTAACATTAATTGAATTACAGTTACACGCTCTGGCTTGTTGTTTAAAAGCTGTTGCTTCATCGGACGCAGCTACTGGAATCGAGCAGATACGTTTGGCTTGCGGTGGTCACGGTTACATGGGTTCGAGTAATTTACCATCGACGTATGGGATGGTAACTGCGATGTGTACTTACGAAGGAGAAAACACAGTTTTGTTTTTACAAACTGCACGATATCTCCTGAAAGCTTGGAGGCAAGCTCTCGAGGGAAAATCACTCCCGCCGACCGTCAACTATTTAACAGTTCATGCAAAAAGAGGAAAATCAAGGCCATGGAAACAAACGTTGACTTGCATCGTCGTTGCACATCGAGCGGTCGCAGCTGGGTAAAATTTGTTTTTAAAATTTATTGGTTTACATCTGCTGGTTAAAATTTGCTGTTTCGTGTTTTTTAAATAATTTTCGCTCCGACTTTTTTCAACAGAAAAATTCGTCAAGCAACTGAAAATATGGACAAACGCATACGGAGTGGTCTCTCACCGGAGGACGCCTGGAACCACACGAGCATAGAATTCGCTCAAGCAGCGGAGTCGCATTGCCGGGCTTTCCTGGTGTCCCGATTCGTCGAGGCCGTTGGAGCCTTGCCAGATATGTCGAAAGAATTGCGTCAGGTTATTTTTCAACTTTGTGAGTTGTACGCAGTTTATTGGGTCTTACAGCGTCTGGGAGATTTTCTTCGGGTGTGTATCCTTCAAACAACTTAGAATTTGATAGCATAAAAACTAGAGTTACAGTTGAGCGAATAAACGTTTATAAAAATTCATTTTTGCCATAGTTCTCGTGCTTGAAAATCCAAGATGTGCCTTCGCTTCAAAAACGTTTGGAAGAAGTTTTGGCAGCGATTCGTCCCAACGCCGTAGGTTTAGTAGACGGTTTTGACATTCGAGACGAGATTTTGGGCTCTGCGTTGGGTGCTTACGATGGGAACGTTTACGAAAGGCTCTTTGCAGAAGCGATGAAGAGTCCTCTGAACCAAGAGAGCGTGAATAAATCCTTCCACTTGTATCTAAAGCCGCTTTTGAAGAGCAACATGTAGCGTCACGTAGAAAAATTCATCATTTGATATCTCGACAATTGTACTTTAATAACAAAACGTAAAAGTCTTCCAAAATATTTGTTGCCAAGGCCGTTTACGAGGTATTCTAATTCTTTGAACAAAAAAAAATTGGGAACAACATACTTTTAATACTATTTCATCTTCGGAATCTGATTTATATCAGCATCGATGAATTGTAAAAAATCAAAAAACCTTTAGCTGCTAAATCGTCGAACAAATCCAGTGCCTTTCAATTTTTGCTTCGATACTTCAATGTTCGAGAAACAAGAAACTATTGTCGTGCAAAACAATCGACTGAAAGTTATTCATATGCAAAAAAATAATTGTTGTTTCCATATTATTTACTATCATAGTTACGAACAATTCCCTGACAGGGTAATCGTGGATCTTATTTCACATCTTGAACAATTTTTACTGTATTCCTGTAAATATTTTTCAAAAAGTAGTTTCAAAACAAATCATGTATATCTAAAAATATATCAATCGTTAATTCATTTTTAAGAGTGGTTCTGAGAGTGGCAGTGCCAATAATAATAATGAAAAAAAATACTCGAATTATTATAAGGTTATTGGTATAGTTTGAGAATAGGAATCGCACTTTTCTATGTTCTTTTTTTCATCGTTGCATATATGTATAAAGGGAGCAAAAAAACTCGAAACCCTTGTTGTTTTCTTTTTTCAATCCTTTGAAATCCTGAGCAAAAAACTTTACGAATCTGTGAATAACCGAAGCCCCATCGTGGCTAAATTTTCCATAGTACGATTCACCTCTTTTCAACCTTTCATGAGAACTGATTAAAATGGTATTCGATGTCGAATATCCACGAAAAAATTTGTTTTTTTATTGTTTTTTTTTTTTATTATCAAAACTCAAACAATGGTAACGCAGAATGAGTGAACGCGAGAGAAACAAATTTTTCGTACCTTATACATTAAAGTGTTTATTTACAGAATAGGAGCGACCACATACAGTATTGTTTGTTTTTTTTTTAATCCATACTAATATAGTGCAATTATTATTCATTTTCTGTTAATCAATGATAACGTCGTTTATCATTATTAATTCCTGATAATGATAATAATTAATAATATAATAATGATAATAATAATAACGTACTGAGCGCAAGCAACGCAAACTATTTCTTTCGGATACGAATATTTTCTGCAAAAATCGCAGATCGTCGAAAAGTTTTTCTAACTGTTTTTCTCCTCAGGGGACAAAGACGATCGGCTGAACGAACACAGGGCATGATCGAGAAAAGAAATCGAAATATATTTTCGATCAATCGCACTCGCGGATCATAATAATACACGAGGCATTTCGTGCAATACTTTTTCCCGAAAAAATGTTCCTCAAATTATTCTTCAAATATTCATCAACATTGGAATAAAATTTGAAGCACCATTTGGAAAGTGTAAGCGAAATTTTCTGCTCCTTGAAAACCGATACGGAAAATATAGTTCGCAAAATTATTGTGTGAATTAAGCATTTTTCGAAAAATTAGGAAATGGAAAAAATGATGGACGAAATTGACGGCACGAAATGCCTCATATACATCTCATATGTATTCTTCTGAGTCTGTTCATGATTTATATATATATCTATGTATCATAAGCTTGGGTAGAGGATTGAGGAGAATAGAGGGAAAGGGGTTGAGGTAATAATATTATTTTACTTACACTTAGAAAATAACATTGTTAACATATATAATTAACTTTATCATTCAAATATTATCCGTTATTCATCATTTAAAATTATTATTTCATTCGTCCACCTGGCCTATGTTTTCCTCTCTAAACCTCGTGTTACTTTGTGTTATTAATAATAATAATTATTATTATAATAATGAATTTTATCTCATTTCTCTTCAGCTTCTTTATGTTCTTCATTTTTCGACAAATTTTTTCATCGCTATACGTAATAATTACGGAATACACCCTCTTATAAAATATGATTTCATTACAATTATTATTTTCGCTTAAAAAGTAGACAGTTTTGTTGTTGTTCTTTTATTCATATTGTTAGTTAATTTTTTTGTTCCTTATTCTTCTTGTTTTTTTTTTCTTCTTTTTTTTTCCATTCGTTCACCGAGTTATTAATGAGCCGCGGTGGGTGCGCTATTTTGATGTGGAAAATCTTCTCGAATCACATGAATCGGATTGAAAAACCCAAAGGCGAGTAGTTTTTCGCTTTTGGTGGTGCTGTAAACAGCGAAGAATCGATTTCGTTTTATTATTATTTTTTATTTTATTTTCGACAAAACGCTCGGGCGCTCAAATGGCTCGTTTTTCACTCATTTATTCTCCACCCACTCCGGACAATTAATTACTAGCTAACAATGATTTTTTCAATATTTTTTCCCTTCGCTTTTTGTTCCGCCGCCTTCGCAACGTAATTTTGTAATCTGCGTGGTGAAGATTTTCCAACAGAGCAATCGACGCGTTTCTCTTCCTCCGCTCCTCTTTCCACATTTTCTGTGTGCTTTTCATTCGTCGCGCTTTTAAAAAAATTCAGCTTCGCAGAAGTGGAGGAAATATGTAAAAAAATGAAAAAAGGGAGGATGGGCTGAGATAATAAAAATGTGCGCGAACAATTTGGATGAAAAAATGAATATTTTCGTTTCGTTTGAAATGAATTATTGGCCTGACTTCATAGAATGAGGGAAAAGACAGGAAATTACTAAAAAGACCCCTGCCAACACAGTTTTTGTGCTTTCATTTGTTATTCGAGATTCTTCACCGAGGAAGCAAGGCAATGGAACGATTTTTTGGCTCGTTGCGGAACTGACCGTCATGTTTCGAAAAACGGTGGAGAACGAAAAAAGCAGCGTCAATATTCCACGGTTATTATTTCCACCAAAGAAAATTCGTCCACGCGCGTATTGCGCATGCGCGCACTTTGTGCGTTTGCTCCATTGCTCGTGCGCACGCGACAGCGACGGTTCGATCTATCGCGCTTGCGCTCATGACGGACGAGCTTTTGGAACGCTTTCGACGACGAGCTATTTATACAAAATTCAAATAAAAGAGGGAGGAAAGGAGAGAGAGAAAGCGACTAAACTTCTTTAAATCATTCAATAAACGATCCACCGATTTCGGAGTTCAACAAAAGATTGTACGAATGAAGATCGACCCAGCAAACAAATGGTAGATTTTATTATTTTTCCACGCTTCCGGTGCTAATTTTTTCCACATGTATTGCTAAAATTATGATTATTTTTATCATTATCATTGTAAAAGTGTTGATAACGATGGAGGGGAGGGGGGGGGGGGGGGGGGGGAGAGGAAAGGGGAGGAAAATGAGTGCAACGAATCGCAAGGATTCGTAAACGATAAATAGTGTGCAATATCGGAATGTAACAGAACGGATCGACAATTAAAAACGAGACCCGTGATAGATTCTTTAACACCAACGAAATGATTCGTTTTCATTCTGTTTTATTATATATACTTATTTATATATATATATATATATCATTTAAACCAGAAACTTGAAGAGAAAATTTGGCGGTTATTCGAGCCTGAAATAAACGTAATTTCTAACATTTACGAAAAAATGTATAATTTCGTTTTCTTTCATTCTGTTGATGATTTTAGGAAAAGTGAAATATTTGATAAACGAAAAAAATACAGAAGAGGGGGATGAGAGATGCAAGGATCAGACGGAAATTTTCGTACGAAATTTGCTGTACCTTACGTAGTATTAATATGGCAGTATCGGCGTGATATTTGACTTTTTTTTCTTTCTTTTCCCCCTCGTTTTTTGTTTACCAATGTTCTTTTCAAACCGTCTTTTATCTTTTTCACCCATTTTATCGGCCCTCCGTTCATTTTTATTTTATCAGCGAATCTTGATTTTGTAAATCGCCTTGTGGTTGGGCACGGTTGATTGTTCGATAACAATGTCGTTTTTACGCGGTTTATCGATACAATCAATTTTTCTTTCAATTCATGTTTCTTGCTTCTCCTCTTACTTTCTCATTATTACACAATAAAGTCGGAATTTACAAATATGCGCGTAGAATTAACGATTAAATATTAAACCTACTGATATTAGGTACAGAGTGAGAACAACACAATGAGAGAACGTATATTAATCCTGGGCCAACGACTATTCGTTTGCCGATTGTAAATTCGTCGAATGAAAAAAATAACAACAAATAATCGAGGGATATCTAGGAGGATAAAATTTTCACTTCAGGCGTGTCGGAATTTCGTTTGGGTTCAATTGTATCTGACCGCAAACATGCGAATAGAATTAATTACAAATATTTTGCGAAACTCGTGTGCGCTCTTTTCGAATCATATATTTTTTTTTCTCTTTTTTTTTCTTCCGAGCAAAGCATGATTCATCCCGCAATTTTTTTTTCTGCCTTTCCACTGTTTGGTGAGACTGTAAAAAATCGCAAGGGAAAGCTCGAGATTCATTGTCGCTTATTCAATTTACCCTCGAAATTTCCCATACAATTAATAATCTTCGTTTCCCAGCTTTTATAGTGCAAAACTAAATAAATAAAAAGCATTATTTTCCACTTTTGAGCACAGTATTGTTTCTGCGTTCCTTCGCGAAACCGTTCCGCACGCCATTCAGTTTTGTTTTTTTATTTTTTATTCTTACGTTTTTCGTATACGTTATTTTGCAAAGTATTGATAAACTTCGTAACGTTTAAAACAATTTTCTCGATCGTCCGTAAAAGAAAAAAGTGGGAGAAGGGGAAAAAATAACGAAGTTACAAAACGAATGGAAATTCGTTTCGAACTCGTTTTCGTGCAGGATATAGGAAAGAGAAAAAAAAAAAACAAAAAAATATCGTATAAAATACAAGGACGTCCTGAGGGAGGAAACGAGGGCGTTTTACATGATTTTCTTTTTTTTTTTCGTTTTTCGTTCGATTACGTCAAGACGTAAATATCGTTACGTACGTCCGATCATGCGATTTAACAGCGTTACATTGGTCGTTTACAACAGTATCTTTCCTTTCATCTTTTTTTACCGCATTTTCTACGTCGAGCTTGTGTCTTTAGTGTGTGAGTGTATGTGTGTGTTAAATATCTCGAGTGAAAATGTTTGTTTATCGTAAAAATCGCGACGCCGGCTCTTCTCGGATCTCAATAGGGTAATATTAATATTAATAGAGAATATACATATACGTGTGTATGTATGTATATTAATATAAATCGCGATTGTCGCTTCAGAGCAACAATATTATTTTCCGTATTGTTTTTTTTTTTTTTATATTTTTTACTGTTTTTATTATTTTCTCAGCCACGCGTCACCCCTTTCTCTCTATCCGCAGCCTTCTGTCGTCCTCCCTGTTTTTCTGCCTCTCTCTCTCTCTCTCTCTCTCTCTCTCTCTCTCTCTCTCTCTCTCTCTCTCTCTCTCTCTATTTCTCTTTTACTCTCGATGGTCGAGCGAGATTTCGGGGGTGAATATGGACGACAAAATAATATTCTCCGTTCAATCTCTATACACATTCGCACAATAGGACAATATTATCTCATGCACACAAGACGGACAGTCATTCTCCCTCGTACGCACAAAACGCTCTACGCAAATGCATCTGGAATCTTTATTCATTTTTTCCACTTTTTATTTTCCTTTCAGGCTCGCGCGACCCCGTCGCCGAAAAAAGCGTACGTATATTATTTATATATAATTAAAAAAAAAAAGAAGAAGAAAAAAAACGAAGGAAAAAAACCCGAATAGAATTACAATAGAAAACGAGATTCGGAGTTCATTGGAAGAAAGTCAAAGTGTGAGTTTTTTCAGGCATTCTTATAGGTGAAGAAAATATTTATAGAAAAATCTTCTTTTCAAGGATCAAGATAAATGGCAATATTTCTATCCTCGAGAGGTACCGTTTAAAAATATAGACGAAACGGTTCGTCGGGTCGTTCGAGTGGGTTCCAACGAGACACGACGTCAGCCGCACCTAATCGAGTGGGTGTCGCGATACTCGTGACGTACCCACTATCGAATTACCCGCACGAAGGGTCAAACAACAAATTCTCTCACTAATCGATTAATCATCATTGTAGAATTCATTAATTTAAAAAAAAAAAAAAACCATCGAGGGACAACAAAAAAGGAGTGTCGCTATCGAATCGGTCGTTGCAAACAGCTCGACGTTCGAAAGTCATTTCGAAAAAAGAATTTCATCTTTCAGTGTTGATACAGCGATGAAATACGAACTATTAGAAAGGGCGAAGAGAGAAAAAGAGAGGGAGGGAGAGAGAGAAAGAGAGAGAGAGAGAGGGAGTTTTGGAGTGCGAAAAAACGTATTTTTCTGTTGCTGCGTCCCTACCAGCTCGTAATGAATTACGAGAAATGTATATAAACCGTGAATTCTCGCACAATCCCATTCATCGATGACAAATATATTTATATTCTGTTCTTAGTCTCTTGTTCTTCTTTTTTTCCTCCCCCCTCACCGAGCTGCAGTTGTTATTTGCGAACGTGACAAAAAAAAGGGTGTCGCAAATTTCATTCTCCCTCTCGCGCGCGCTTATTTAATATTGAACTTCCGGTCAGTAACGCTCGTTGATATATTTATTCGCGTTGAATTTCGTCTCGTCCATCATCGATGGCAACGATTTATTGACCGTGAGAATTTTAACGTCAGCGAAACCGTTGCCTCAAGCGTAAAATTCACGGTTGTGATGAGGCGCACCCGGCTTCGGATACGCTTGGGCCGCTGGCGATCTTCTCGGCTCGTCCAACGCGTACGAACCTTCGTCCTTCTTACGCATCCTGTACACGATGAACATTACCACCAAAATCGCGCATAATAAACCAACCACCGCACCTCCGATAACGGCTGCAAATAAAAAAACAAACACGAAAATTAATGTCGCAGTCAACTGTACATTTTCTTGTGTTTCTTTGCAAATAATTTCTCGTTTTGTTTTTCTACCTTAAAATTTCTATGAACGAGGCAAAACTGAGCAATATTCAACGAAATTTCAAGTTAATAATTGTCATTGAAAAAGAAAGAAAAAGAAAACAAGAACAAAAAATGTTTGTAAATTGAAGAAGAAAAATCAAAGAAATTGCAGATTTCTTTTGTCACAATAATTCGAGTATTTTGAGTATTTTTCGCTTGTAACTGACCGGCCAGTACACCAGGTTGAGCGAAAAACGAACTCGCACGATCCTCGTGCTTTGGATTCATGATCAACACCTCGTGGGTGTCGTCGGTGTCTTCGTCGTCCTCGTGGTCGTTGCCACCAGGCGGTTCGATAACGTCGACCTCGTTGTCGGGTCTGCTCACCGAGTGTGTTCCGTGCGTCTCCTGTTGATGGAGCAAAAAGGACGAAAGTTTTTAGTGTGCTCGTGGAATTGAGGGGGAAGATTTGAATCCGGAGAGAATGAAAAAATTTGACAGAACAAATAAATTCTCGATGGATTCGAGTGACAAAAATTTTGTTGGAAATGTCAACTTCGCAATTTACCTGCTTCTTGATATGCGGCTCCTCGATGTAAGGAACGTTCGGTTCAACCGGTTTGCTCGGACCGGATTCTATCCTGTTGATATTGTTGAAGTCTGCAGAAGAAAAAACAGATATATTTTAAAAAGCAGCCGAAAACAAAAGAAAGTACACAAATGCAGAAAAAATATTTGATGAATCAAGCGATGAAACGAATAATTTTTGTTAACAGGAGAAAAACGAACGAGACGATTCGATGCCTTTTCACCACATTAAAATAAAAAGTATCTTCAAATTTGTCATTTATTTAACGAACGAGATTGGTGAGCGAACGACCCCTTCGCGATTACACGATCTGCTGCAGCACCCGATGCAGAGGTCACGAAATTTTTCGAGAGAGCGAGAGAAAGACCGCGAAAGAGTGGAAGAGCGGGACAAAGCCGCAGAGCGGAGCGCCGAGGATAAAACGAATTTTCAATAAAAGTAAGCCCACCAGATGAAAGATATATCCAGCCGGGGGTTCCGCATAACGCGAGGGAGGATCATGACATATGGGATTTATTTTTCAATTTGAAGTGAAAGGGGAAAAAAATATGCCCGACCAGACAGTTTTGTACCCTCGCTCTCGGATTTTGGCCTCGCGGAGCTCCATTTATATGGACCGTTTTACTCCGACTCGATACAGCTCGCGTTTCCGCTACATTTTGTTTCTTTCTGTCGCGTTAAATTATTCCGTTTTATATCGCATTTCGATAATACCAAAACCAAAACTGGTTCTTCGTAATTCTCATTTTCCAGTAATCAGACGATTGATTTTAGTGGCGACTCGTGTGCAAAAATTCCTCGATTATTCACACAAAATTTTGATGATTCCGGTCATTTAACGAAAGAGTTTTCTGTGACATTTAAAAACGACGATAGTCAGTGGACTACCGACGAATCGAGAATTCAGATTAAACGTCCTGTGCCCGCGGCAAGGAAAAATCTTTTTTCGATACACCGAGAGATAACAGAACTCCCCGGGACCGAAGTAACAGCCCTGTTTTCGTTACGATAGTCCGGGTGCCACTGGGTCCCGGCTTTATCAGATTTTTTTGGCTTTTCATCGGACTGATCAATCAGCGTTGGAAAAAACGTAAAACATTACCTTCGAAATGAAGTTTCACTGACGGATAGCCAGCCCAGTGGGAAATGATAAATGGATTATGTTCGAGCCGGTGAGCGTGATAGGATCGTTGGAGATCGATTTTTCGGGGATTGCAATGGAGTCCGTGAACTCGTACAGTTTTATACGCCCGAAAATTAACGAATACCAAAGTCTATATTTTTCATCCGCACGGTTCCGATGGAATTTTCTCTCTTTCAACGCTTTTTCGGTTAAAAGCAAATTTCCGGAATTCATTACTCCTATTTTTTGTAGGATTTATTCGTCTTTTTCATCATAAAACGCTCCATTTTTTCGCATTAATCCTGAAAGTAAGCATATCGAATATTTACCATGGCCGTCATCGCCATCCTCGTCGTCAGGACCGAGGCCACTTCCGGAAGCCTCGAGATCGTCGCGAACCTCGCCGCCCCCTCGACCCGAACCTTCCAAGGCGTCCTGATCGTCGAGGTAAAGATCGTCCGGGTAAGTGTTGTAAGTCGCACTACCCGCTGATCTTTCTTTGCTGCTCGGCTCCTTCTGAGAACAGAAAAAAACAATCGAGCTTATAAAACGAAGATTTTTCCAAATTTTCTTCATTTACGACTTTCCCTGTGCAACGAGCCAACAAATTTTTGGTGAACGAATAACGGTGGATTCAACTTTTCTTTTGTTAAATTTACTTAGTCATTTGCAGTTCAACGAATAATTCTCCCACTGGGGTCATTTCATTTTATTTTCGTGCGATTCTTTAAATTCCGGAATAAAAATTATTCTCGTTTGTAGCTAAACTGAAATCTGGCTTGATTTCGGTCGAGGGGGAAACTTCGCGAAGACTTCGCTGGTTCGTCGGGACTCGATGTTCCGAGAGGGGCGCAGATAGCTGCGAGCATGGTTTTCTTGAATTTTCAAAAAATTCTGAAAAAAATGAAATCTTTTCTCGAAAAATGAGGTGAGAGAAAAAGGTTTGAAAATCGGGAAAGGACGGGAATTCGGAGGAAAAAATGCTGGAACGTCAGTGGTTGGCGACGAGCCAGGAAATGGTCTGGGTCGAGTCGACATGCGTGAGGATATAAACGCGGGTCGATAGAACCGGAGCTTACGACGCAATACGCAAAAAGTTTGAGTTTCAAAAGCAACATCGTCGAATCAAATATTATCGAAATAATCGATAAAGTTGAATGAAAGCGTTGAAACTTTGGGGAGGGAACGAGAGAGCTACGAGATATCTTAGGGACTTTCGAAACGGGCAAGGAATTCGTGAAATTCATGCACAGCTGCTTCATCGTCGAGGCAACCTGCTGGGCGAGGGGTAGTTTAGCGTGCGCGCGCGCTCTACGCGACTTTTCCTTTCGGAACATTCGAGAAGGTCCTGCGTATTTCCTTATCCTAATATTTTGCTCTAACCTTCGAAGGAGCGAGAAAAGAAGCAGTAAACGAAGCGAGTTTTAAAGGTACGAAAAAGAATGAAGAGCGAGAGTTTTCGTGTCCTTACCTGCGAGGAAAAACCGGCCGCCAGTTGACGGGGGCGAAATTTTCAGGAGTCAGGAAAAATCGATAGCAAACTCGAGCCACGAATTCGCAACGACGACAGAGATTTCCTCTTGTTTTTTTCAGTTCTATCGCTTTTTTCCTTTTTAACGAACGATTGTCAACTCGATCAAGCCGGGACCGGAAGAGGAGGAGAGAGATCGTACGTAAGCTGTTGTACGCTTTTGGGCTCGGGGGTGACTGCACCAGGGTAGTACGGGAACGGACCACCAGACGGCGGCAGCCGAGAATATCAACCCCCTCCTGACAACCCCCTGCGAGCCGTGCCAGGAGCGTACGGAATATCCTGGCGCGCCCTACTTCACTATTTTCCATCGCGCTTGTTACTGCTTTTCAACACGATTTCCGACAAAATTCCTCCGAAAGAAAGAAAAAAGGGAGGAAAACCAAAACAAACGAATAAAATCGATATTTCAAAGAAACGAAAAAGTTCAAGATACTTCGCGCACGAAACGATTTTCTTAAAAAAGTCTTGAAATTTACAGAATCCAAACGGGTAGTCGACTCGCACGCATATCAAATTTCAAAGGGTTTAAATATGAAGAAAAATACACCCAGAGTTATAGGGACTGCGTAAAAAATCGTTCATCTTTCCGTATAACGAATATATGGAAGTTTATGAAAAACGTGCACAATAAAAATGAAGTAAGTTATGAAGGTTTGGGAAAAAATTCGAGACGATTGTCTTACCAGTAACGAAGATATATTGCGTTAAAGATTGAACGATCTCACATTTGCTTATTTCAGCATTTTTTTCTTCTTTGCCCGGCCCATTCCTGTCATAGCCTTCTGTCTTTTTATTAATACTTTTTTTCTTCGCATCCTCTGTGTTTTCCCTCTGCGTTTTCTACCCAAAAAATTGTAGTATTTTCGCCAGGGACGAATTAAATTTGGGGTTCGGTCAGTGACTAATCGCCGATTAATTAATGGTCCGTAATTTCATACGCCAAAAGACGAGTTGAAAAAATTTATTTACAATTTCGAATTGATAACTCTGACGTTAATTTAAAGTGATGATATCTTTAATTAGGGAGTAAAAATCGATCCAATTTAGACACCCATAAAATACGATCCTTCGGGCATGATTTGCCTTGGGAAATTTTTGCAATTCTCATCTTCCCCTCGTGACAATGAGGGCGAAAAAAAGCTCAAGAAATATTGGATACTTCGTTGAATCATATTCTACGGACTCAGCGATTTCTCTTCAGCGTGAGTCTCTTCAGTCAATTTAAGAGGAATTTATCGCAATCCCAATTGAAACCAGCTCAAAACGCTCCATATCCACGTGAGAAAAGAGTTTCCTGCTAGAATAATAGTGTGGGAGCAAAAAAGTGAGCGACACACTCGACAGATAAATTAGGAAAAGAGATGAAGCTGCTTATAGGATGAAACGATTCGATCTCACCGTTTGGGCGTATATGCCCCGAGCTTTTTCCAATTCATCGTACGTTCGTGTGATTGAGCGAACGAGAGATACGAGCCTGTCAAATACAAATTAGCCGATCGAGAAACGCACTCGAAAAATAGAACAATTCCCATTTGCAGCTAAATCTTCTTCATCAATGAGTTTTTCTCTTCTACTTTTTCATCAGGCAATACATTGCTTTCGTTTCTCATGCCGTGGATGAATCTGAATCTCAAATATTTCGCGACTGGAGACCTACTCGTGGCTTCTCTGCCGGTTTTACACGAATATAATAAAGCTCCGGCGGAGTTATGTTCGCGTATTTCACGGTGGCTGGCTTTGAATTTCTGCTGGTCTCATGAGTATTCGTGAGAATATTACACACCGGTACGTATGCAGACGGAGCGAGGGGCGCGTTCGAGTTTCATGCAACCTCCGACGAAGGACGAGTCGATAATGGAATTGTTAATCCCTCTTTAGTCGAGATTCGAAGGGTGGAATTTGGCAAAAAAAACACCTCGAGATTAAATTAATTGTTGAATAATATATTTGAATTCCGACGAGGCAAATTGAGAGGCGCGCGCGGTATTTCGGTCCGCCGACCGGCGACGAGATTCAATCAACTTTTTGCGCTCGCTCCCGAGAACTTTAACGCGGTCAAGTCTTCTCGAACGCACGAAAATGTGTTTTAATCTTTCAAGTGTTGGATCAACCATGTTGATTGTCGCGCGTTATCGGAAGCGTCTCATTTTGTGCATTCTTTCGTTCGAGGGCATCAATTATTCGACGATTCAATCGATAATCGCCAATTTATCTCGCTCGATTATTGAATCACCATCGAACGTCCAAGTGCAACGGCGCCGTTGTCACGGAAGGGGTCGAACAAAAGCGCAGAATTATATTTTGTAGCCGCGGTAGCATGCGAGAATTTGACGTATATTTTCACTCCATTGACCGGCTTAATTCAATCCCGAAATCGTGAATATTTCTACCGAAAACAAATAACCGAACGTTCCGAAATTGGAAGTTGATAACCTAAGCGAGAGTCACGTGACGGAAAAACGTCCTCTCGCCACAAAGGATACGCCAAATATGTACTCCAAAGACCGAAACTAAGAGAAACAAGTATCAACGGGAGAATCGAGGGAGCGAAGTGAATCGTTTTTATGGCACATGTGTCGCTTTAAATACATATTTCACGTGTTTCCTTCTGTAAGAGAGAAAAGGTTTGACGAGAGGTCGAGTGTAGTTGCGATTAAAATGGAATATTATCGCGAAAGCGAAAGGAATATATTTCACCATTATCGAGTGTCATCTTTTGACCAGGAATCCATTTTTTTATCCCCGAGCGTGGGAGGTAGCTGAAGGATAGTATTTTGCAATCGACAAGTAAGCTGATTTTCACATTTGAATCAAACGAATATAGTATCTCGGGGACAGTGTACGCGTACTTGATTGCAGCATCAATTGGAAGAGCAGTAATAAGAATTGTTCTATCCACCATAGCAAAAAGTACCCTTTATTCAAAAGACTCGAGACTCTTTTTCTCTGTAAGCAGAGTAAAAAATGTTTTCGGTCGCTTCAAATGTTTATGTTGTTAAGTATGCTCGGGTAACCCTTGAAAAACCGTTTTTATGGTGAAATGTCACGTGTATTTATCACAGAATTAACCATGCTGACAGTGAAAATTTGTGATTTACAATAAATTTGCACTCATCGGTAAGTGCTAGTCTGACACGACGAATAATAACACTCGAAAACAAAACGAAATATAGTTCTGACGTGCATCACTCTTCGCGCTATTTAAGCTGTTCAGAATTGAATGGAAAAATGATTGAAAAATAATATTGGAATTTGATCGAAGAGTCAGCACGTTTAGTTTCAGTTTGAGCAAAAAGAAAGATGAAAAAATGCGGAATTCGAGTGCTAACTAAGTTTGACGCCACTTCGTGCCACGGAGCAGAGGCGCCGCGGCGTTCTTTTCCTCCTTTTTTTGTTTAATCTTGACGCGGCTTTTGGTATTACTAAAGCAGCTCTGCGTGTGTGCACTTCCGCCTCCTAATTCCGCACTCAAGATGCCGACGAGAGGCTTGGCTTTGTTCGGTTCTCTCATCCGTTCACGCGCGCGCGCGGGGAGCTACAAAACGCTCGAAGCAAGTCCATGGGGTATCCGCCACATGAAGGGGAGAAATTGAGGAAACTGGAGAAAAGAAAAAGAGAGAAACATGCAGACGGAGAGAAAGCGGAAGGGAACGTTTGAATCTCCCAAATTTGCCTGCATTAGACATTCAATTTGATGGTTTGGCTTAGGAACAAGGCAAATTTCAGTTTAATCTTGCGAAACTCTTGTTATCAGTTTGCTCCCAAAGCGATTCATAGTCGAAAAGACAATGCATTAACGCTCAAGCATTTAAACAAAAATATGTGACGCTCAAGTTTCGTTGAACTCCGTAACGCTGCAGACTTCAGTGTCGTGAAAAATATCACCAACAGGATAACCATTGACCAGTGGAAGTTGAACGTTTATGTAATAGTTATCGTGAAACTACGAATTGTAAATTAGGGAGCAGGAAATGAGTGGGAGAATTACACATTTTTTTTCTCAAATGATGCTGAAAATTTCGAAGATATTTGGGACTTTGATGGCGTTTGAACAAGGACGCTCGAGTCTGCAAAGTTGGAATCGAGGGGAAGAACGAAAACAATAATCGTCTGCAATATTCCAGTTTTTATTATTTCTTTCTCTCATTCGCAATTCGTAGCTTTTCAACTCATACAAATGGCTCGTCGTGTGAAAAATTGGAGAATTACGAAGCCTTTTATTCCTTCGTTTCGTTGGACTCTGACGCTGCGATTTTCAACGAGTGCGAACAGGGCTTCGATGAATTTGGTTATTCAAACCTAATAATCTTATCGAGTAAAATGCTCTTTATCGAATAATTTTTAGAACCCAGGGGACCGAGGAAAATGGAGTTCCCATTTTCTCCGGTTTCTCTTGATCTCACTGTTTCTGATGTATGACGAAAGTTGGAGAGGACACAGAGGGTGGCTCTCGTCGCGAGGAGGGCGAAAGGAGGTGGAGAAAAAGCTCGCCTCGGATGCCGAGGGAAAAGGAAAAAAGTAGCGAGTCTTGCCACGGCCGAGATGTGACACTTGGCCTTAATAAGGCTTCGATCGTACCGAAAGCCTTCCACGCCTTTTCCCATCTTCTTGCCGCTGCTCCGCGCGGGCTCCGATATCTCCCTGCCTCTGTGCTGCTTTCACGCGAAAATTCACAAGCCGCTCTCACACGTTCGCGTTTCTCCTTTCTTCTATCAGCCTCGCGAAGCCACTCGAGGAATTCCCGAATTTGCTTGCGTTGCTCTGTCCTTGAAGCTTTTGAGCCTTTCCCCGCCTCGAGGGAGATATCCGCGGGTAACGAATCGAGTCTGACAAAACTCGAAGGCTGAGTAATTAGTCCGTTGGGTTTCGTATAATTACAAAAAAACTGGAGCGATCCTCATTAGAAATGTGAGAAAAAAATAAAGAAAAAAGAAAAAAAAAATTCATTGTTATCGTGAAATTTCCAAAATAATAATTATTCGCATTGAACCTCTTCCGGTTAACGAGTTGATATTCGTGAGAAATGCTGCCTGCTCCTGGAACAAGGCTGCTTCAGCTTTCCTACGAACCTGATAATTGGCCTTCGACATGATACGTCAATTATTTGAGCGAAGTCATTACGCTAGAATATCGATCGTTAGTCGATCGAATGCTCGTCCCTGCGACGAGGAGGCTAGAGAACGAGTAATCCCAACTCGAAGTCAATTAACCCTCGACTAGGACCCTTAACCTCGCTTTGTCCGATAGGAATCCGGTTCCCTTCGTTTCCCGTATTCCAAACTGGTTGTGCAGCTTCGTCGCAGTTGCGAAATCCGAATGAAAAGTACAAAGAGCGACTTTGACTCTCATTTTCAAGGTGGCGACCCTTCCTTTGAACTTTATTTACGAAATGAAAACGCGAGTGATGAAAAAACCCGAAGAAATAGTCAGCTTCGACGTGAACGCACTCGGTCGGTTCGGACTCGCGACGAAGCCGTCGACGTGGCGGATCGAAATGTCGCCGGTATAAACGAGAGCAAAAGCCAAGGAGGGAGGATGCGTGTCAATCTTCGGAGCAGCTTAATCGGCCCTCGTGGTGTCGAAGATCTCACTCGCTCATTAAACACATCGTAGATCGATAGGTCGAAGGTTAAGGAATTTCAGCCGGGATGAATCCAGGCCCGAGGATGAGAACGCTCCGTGTCCTCCCGTCCACGAGGAATGCACTTCCGTAGAATCTTGACGCACCAGACACGTGGCCGCGAGGCTGCCTCATATCATTTTTCCTGCAACGCCCACGAGGTGCATCCAGCGGCTGGCGGTGGCTGCCGCGTCTGCATTCCCTTGATGGACGACGATCTTCGATAATCTAATACGCGCCTGCAGCGGGCTAATATTCGAGGGGATATTTTCCGACCATTAAAAGTGTCCGCGCACATGCTTACGGGTTGAATAGACGAGCTCGAAATTCCGATATTTCCCAAGGGAATTCTGATGAGGAGGGAGCGGATTAGACCGCGAGTATGCACGGTCGATAACAGCGGAGGAAAAGGACCGAGAAATGTGTCAAAATAGAGAGATATAATTTCCGATAACTGCGTTGGCGAATCTGCCTTATTTAGAGTTATGAAAAATCGCATTTGGCTGAATTCGTCGTACTTTCCTCGGCCGGCGAGTTGAGACAATTTTAATCCGGCCCCCTCCTGGTCCTGGATCGATAAAAGTCTATTTTTCGTAAGCGCGGAATATGAGGAGAATCTGCGGTGAACTGCTCTGGGCAACCGCGGAGCCTCGGGCAACGTTGAAATCCACGGGAACGGAGCAGGCTACGAGCTATTTGTAAACATACTTTTGTGGCAACAATTACGTTATCACGGTGGTGAAAAAAGTTTGTGCAGGCGAATTTATGGGAGCGGGGGAGAAGAAAGCGCGAGATAAAATTTCGCGTGACACGATAATCCACGATCAGCGAGGGGCAAAGTTTACCGTTTCTTGGGAGCATAAAGGGTATATAATAAGGTGAATGAGGGAGCAGGGATGAGAAATTTAACACAGCCCCGTTCTTGTGGCCGAAGGCTTTGGCGAGATTCGCCGCTAATAATTTATGTCGAACCGGCGGGGCCGGATCCGGGCGAAAAGCCAGCCATGAATTCAGCCCCGCATCAGCTCTCTCCTCCAATGGATTACAGGAATTCCTCTTGGATCAGAATTTAAAGGATTTCGAAGGAAAATAAAAGAGAGAAAGAGTCTGCTGATAAAAATAGTGGAATGAAAGGGAAGCTGGGCGGGTGCGCGTGAGATTTTTCCTGCTTTCAATAAGAAAGATTTACCACCGTTGAACTCTCTTAACCGAGAATAAGCATCGGCTTGATTGAGATTGAGTGAAAAATTGACGGAACAACAGCTGCGTATTGAATTGTCGAACGCGATTGCGAGCCTCGCGAGTTCGCCATGCGATTTTTAATCAGAGAGAATAATCCGGATGAGAAAGTGAAGCGGATAAAGGGGAGGAAAAAATCGAAAAAATTGCTGCAATTCTGAGCCTCAGTTGCGAAATCCTCAGCTGCGTACCGATGCACGCCGCTGGAACAAAAGAGCCGAAGAAGGAGAAAAGGGAATAAAAATTGGGAAAATATCCACCCCGGGGCAATATTCATTATCGGGGAAAAAGTGGCGGAGCATCGCCAGTGGGAATTTCCAATGTAAAGTCAATCATAAATATAACGAAAAAGGTGCTTCCTCCCAGTGTGCTTTTCCTCCCTGGAGTCATTCACCGAAAGCTGGTTAAATTAATCAATTTTATTCGCCAGCGTATAGATAAGCGTGCATAGTGTCCGGGGCCATTAAAACAACTGTATTTCTCTCGGCCTTTGTTATTGAAAATCCTCTGTGCGGCAAAGCTCTTTCGGCGCGAGCTTCAAAAAAGTTTGTTTATATCTCGGTGAGTTTTTCCAAAAAGAAACAAGAAAGGAATTGGGAAGGAAAAATGTTGCGATTATACGACAGCGCACAGTTGGAGGAAAAAAAAATGTTTCGTTAATTGCTGGTTTTTGTGCGTTTGCAACGAACACTGAGGAAGTTGTTTCCTCTCGAGACGAAGGGGGGGGGGGGGGGGGGCAAGGGGCGAAAAATAAGAAGAAAATAAGAGAAAAGACGAACAAGGGAATAAGGAAAGAGGTAGGAAACGACGAAGAATTGTCGAGAATTGAAGAGCACAAGATTTCCTGTCCTCCTCCCTTTCTCTCATTCTTTCTCTCTTGAGAGACGAAAATGCTGAGACGAGGCGAGCGTCTCCGCGAAGGTCTACGAGAGTGTAAGTTTACATCTCGAAAAGCGATACAGACATACTCGGCTCGTGAAGCTTTTCGAGGGAGGTTGAGCCGGGGAGGGTTGTCAGCTTTTCCCCTTGTCATCCCCTCGGAGCCTCGCTTTCTCCGGCTGTCGACTTCCGGGGCCAGCGGGGAGTGAGAACGGGGTGGGCGCAGGGGTTGTGAATCAATACAAGGGCCACTGCCGGCCGCCGACACTAAACCGCCCTTCACCCCGCAGGGCTGAGTTCTGTACACTCCGCATCGTCGAAACAGACACTGCGATACACACACTCGCGCACGCAGGCATTCCCGTACCGGTTGCCGTGCTCCGTGTGCCTCTCTCGGTTGGTTGAACCGTCAGCGTGTCGCGGGAAACCGACAAAGAAAAAGGGAGCCAAGCCTCAACCTCCTCAGACCCCTTTTTTCACCAAGACAGTGGAAATGGCATAAAAACGAGAGTGAACGAGTTGAAAAGAACCCAAAAGTATTCTTGCCCCGTGAGCTCTCCTGAGAAACAAGACTTTCGTAAACTCGTACAACAGTCCGATTGAATCTTCATACATATAATTAAAACAAATTTGATCATCTCGTTCGAAAACGAATCGACGATTTCTCCAATATTTTCAACAGAACCTTCGCAATCATTAGTTTCCTTCAAACGACTTGTTACTTTCATTTAGGAATGAAATTCAATTGAATTTATCTCCAGAATTCAACCGAAGACAGGGCCAACGACACGACGCTGAAGTTTGCAACGTTGAGGTTCAACGAAATGAACGAAAAAAATATTTATAATTCATTATTTTTTTATTTCACGAATTATTGATGTCGCTTGAAATATGACGAATTGGAAATTCGGCAGGGAACGAGATTGGAGATTTACTGGAATTATTTGAGAGTTTTTTTAGACCATTTCGTTGGACTCCAACGTTGGAAACTTCAGCGTCATCCAACGACAAGAGTTCGGGAGCACCGATCACACCCGTTTGAATCTTCGCTAAACAATGCCGATGAGCCCCAGCAACTGTTGGGAGATTTTTACAAAATAAAAACGAATAATCGCTCGCTCCGTAATCATCCTAGGAAACAAACCGCGCGTGCCCTGGAGCCACCGCGAAAGACTCGAAAGACTCTTTCCTTTCCTGCAGTACAAAATCGAATCAGTTATAATTTCCCCTGCGCTCTGTTGTCTTGCAAGGAAACACAAATACAATGAAACATGCGGAGAGGGGGCAGAAAGAATCGTAAATCCTTGTATTATTTGAGTGAGAGAAGTGCACAGGAGAGAAGGGGTCGGAGTAAAAAGGTGTGTACCCACGAGCAGTATATCAATCTTGCCGTAGGTGTACATACACGTAAGCACGGTCTAAAGGTCCCTCTTTCTATTGGGATATCGATTGCCCCGGAGTATCGAAGCAAACAAAAAAGTACGATAAAATAAAAATAACAACGAGAACGAAAATAAAGAGAGGATGAAAGTAAGACACGCGAGGGGCGAGAGCAGGCGAGGGAGAAGAGAGAAGGCGAGGGGAGAGTCGAAGAACGTACTGAAATATGAAGACGCGTGGAATACGCTCGATCTTAGGCGTGTGTGTGCACACGTATAGGCAAAGAAAAGAAAAGATTTCAACGATTTTATTTCAAACGATTTCCTTTCCCTTCGCCGATCGGCTTGTGCATCGTTCCCAGGAGAGAGAAACAGATTGATACGTTTATATATATAGGAGAAAAAATCTATATATATTGTACATAAAAATGTCGAGAGCGCGTCGATTCTTTATTGCCATGACGAATATACTTGTCGATATTTCTGTTCTCGATATATTGAGAGTTCAGATTGTTTTTATGCACCACAATTCCCCCATAAATGTACCCCAAATCGATTGCATTGGATGTGGCAAATATAACTCGGTGCTGTTAATCCAAACGAAATAGATATGGAGAGAAACGATCGAGTTGACAGAAAAGTGGAGCCATATTGTCCTCGCGGTACGATGGTGAAAAAAGCGACGATTTTCAGATATCGGTAACTTTTAATTCACTTTAAAACCAGCAGGAGGCAACCTCACAGATGTTCGTTGACGATAGAAATCTTTCGAGCGAAATTCCTTGACAGGCTCGATGACCAAGGGTCATTTCGATGTCCGAATTCCCAAAAAAATCGCATTACCTCGAACGTCAAAGAGTAACGTCATTCTCTCGGAGTTTTCCCATCAGCGTTTTCAAGAAGCCTGGAATTCCGAGCGTTAATAGCCGGGCGAACGAGTTCCGTGTGTGCACGCTCGCCGCGCGGTGGTTGCTTCGTCGAAAGTGAGCCGCTCGAGTTTTTAGAGACGGGCGAGAGGGCGGAGCATGCGAGAAGCGAGGGGGGAGTTGTCTAGTCAGAGTTTGGCCACACACAGACAATGGATCGATTCGTTTGAAGCTTCGGTGCGTTGCGCGTTTGCAATAGTACGGGAAACCTGTGACGAGGGATTTTTGGTGTTGGTCGCGAGCGGACTTTTTCCTCCTGAGAATGAATGACTCTCTGTACACCGAGAGGAAGTAGAATGAGGAGAAGCAGAAAGCCGGAGGCTCGTGGCGAGAAGCTCGCGGTGTGACCATTTCCCTTTGGCAAAAACGTGTAGCGTGGAAATACGTTGAGCTGTGAATTATTTTCCCGAAAGTGGCGTAACGGCAGCATTATAAAAGCGGCAGGGAGGAGAGAGAGGAAAGGAGAATCGCGGCTCTGTCTTGCGGGAGTGGAGAACGCGAGCTCCGCTGACACGCCGAAGACGCAGCAATTACTTCGACGCGTCTTCCCCTCGGCCGTTTTGAGGGGTATTCCGGGATCGAGGGTGGCCTCGGGAACGCGATTATCTCGGGCATTAAGCTCCGGCGCGCCGTGTCTTTGCCCTTCGTCGAAAGCCGACGACTCTCCTGCTCCTTTACCCCTGCTCTGATCCAGCCTCCATTCCGACGCACCCTTTCCTTTTATCGGGCAAAAACAATCGAAATATTCAGCCAAATACAATGGGGGCTCCCGGAGTTGTATGAAAGCAGGGCGGAAAAACCGCGATAAAAAGAGCTGCGCGAGCGAGCCATGAAAAAAGCGGACAACTCCGATAAAAGCCGAGAGAATTAAAAGTCCCGAGAGCCGAGGAGCCCGGTGAAATGAGGCGTGAGCCAATGGATCGCCCAACAATGGAGAACTTAATGCACCGGAATGTTACGATTTCAAAACTTCATCCTTTTGTTTTCCAAAGCAAACCCTCGTAATCCCTCGGATTCGTCCAACGATTATCATCCATCTAATTACCTCGTGAAGGATAACAAACAACGATGAATGTCTGAAGTAATGAAAATCGTTCGTTGATATCGTTGATATCCCGTGGATTGTTCTTCCCCCCTGAAAGAAGTATTTCTGAACTTCGGCGTGTGTCAAAATTATGGCAGCTATCGATCGTCCGGATCGCCTGATTTATGGGGCACCCGGCACACACGAAGAGTCTGCCTCCGGCGTGTGTTTGACGCGAGGTAGATACGAGCGCGGACAGCGATCGACCGAGATTTGGGATTCTGGGCCAACGCGCAAAAGTCACGATTATACACGGAAAGAAAAGAAGACACTTCTCTTTCTTCCGCGGCTCACGCTCCGGACGGGGAGCGTTTGGCAGTGAAACGTTCCGGCGACAGCTGTCCGGTCCCGATTGCCACGTAAAGGGTCTCCGCTTCCCTCGTTTTCTCTCCTCCTCTCTCGCACACGCTGCTGCCTGGACGGAGTCTCGAAACGAGCCTTTTCTCGACGTCGCCGAAGTTTCTTCCCCTCCGGGGATTCATTCTTCGACGACGTCGATTGTACACGACGGAATGGAGTCGAGAACGCGAGGCGATGGAGAACCTGAGGCGGGGCGCGGGAGACTTTGAAAATCCAAAAGGGGCGTTAAACCTAATCGATACGGGGCTCCCGGATCCGGAATTCAACTTCGAATCGTCTTTTCATACACGAACGAAGCAAAAGTGCCTGCGGATTGACCATCCTCGTGCATCTGAATTCTCCTTTCTGTGCGCACGCATATACAACAAGTGCCGATAGGCAAGCGCATTTACTTTGATGAGGAAAGGAATAAAATGGATTAGCAATTAAAAAGAAGCTGTGATAGTTTCACGTTATTTTTATAAAATCAAATTTATCATTTTCTTTATCGTCACGTCATAATAACTTAACTCAATAAATAATAACTATTCGAATTCTTTCACAACTTTAGACCTTTCTTTTCGACATCTTTCACTATCATTTTTCACCACCGCTCTCGTGCAAACAATGCTCGTCCAAAATGCAATAAAGAAACTTGACTCGATTTATTATAAGGCGAAAAGAAATGTAACTGCGAACTTTTGGATCGTCGAGAAGCTCACATAAAGCCGAAGAGCCAACACTGTATCGCTGATCAAGAAAGATAAATTTGTAACATTCCAGAGGTATTTGTGTACGCGCGCGTGTACGTATTTGTACCCGAGGACGAAGCTTGCCGATCAAACGACGCAGTACCGACGAGTTCGAATCTTCGAATTCCAGCTAGAGACAGCTGCGTCCTACGTATACCAACACGCGCAGCTATTTCTCGGTCTGTGGACTTTGTGAAGGGAGGGACTTGCTCGATTTACTGAAAAATATGGCCTCCCGTGGACGAGGCACGGGGGGAAAATAATCTCGAGATTCCGGCGATATAATGCGGCGCCATCGGAGATCTTGATGCCGGAAGGTGCACCGATCGTTAGTTCCGACGATCCTGGCGCATTTTCGAGTACGAATGATAAAGCTCAGCGGACACGGATGATCAGAGTCGGCGAAGCTGGGAAAGGGGAAAAGACGGCGGGAAGGCGGCGAATAAAAAGACACGAGAATTGAAATGAACGAGCAATTTTATTTCCTGCTTGAAAAATAGTTTGCATATCGCAAGGACGGAGGCCTGACGCCGGAGCAGGAAGCGCGTTTTAACGGAAATTAGAGCGCGCGATGCAATTTGCACGAGTGCGAAACTCGGAGGCGGCTTTTCTCGAGAATAAAAATAGCGTGTAATGCAAAACGTAAGAGGAGAAGGAACAGTGTCGCGAGGAGGCGCGGCGGCGGCTGGTGTCACGGAGAGAAGCTCGCGCGCGTTTTGTCGTCGCGTCTTGAAAGAGGCAGGAGAAAGAAAACGGGTCGCGCGCGCGGCTCGCGGAGGGAGGCTTAAGTGGGTCACAGCGCGAGTGAGATATCAGATTAAATTCCACGACGCGTCATAACGCGGAGCGACCATTACCGAATCCAAGCCGCGCGGGTTTTCCAGCGCTAACGCCTAGCCACGTAAGTACGCGAGGGTGTTTGTGTGAGATTGCGATGCGTAACGAGGCCATTAGAGTGCACGGACACGTTACCGCGCGAGGCAAATAATGTGCAGGAGTCTCGGCGTCAGGATCCTCGTGCACCTACGCGAGCTCGAGCGGGGATGCAGAAGCGTAGCTGCTTTTAATCCGAGGAAACGACGAAGAGAGCGAGAAAATAAGTAAAGGGGAGAGTGATTAACTCAAACCGGAAATTATCGTCATTAAACGCAAATTTTTTCGCGGTAATTAAACCGCGATAATTCAAGGGGTGCGGGAGTCTTGGGAAAAACTCGATTCCGGACAGGAGTGCGTTGCGAGTGGAATATAAAAATTCGTGGATCCGCAAACATTGAAGAAACTAAATAAAATGAGCGAAAATGTCCTCAGAGCGACGCGTTTCGAGCGAATTTCAATGAATTCTTCCGAGTCTTCGAACTTGTCACTTTGCCCGCGGCGGCCTGCGGCTCTTTTACGCCGAATCGTTCAACGTCTGCGTGCTGGGCCCACTAATTAAATTCCGTAGCCACCTATCACGGGCGACGGAAGCAGAGCGAAGCTTTATTCCACGCTGCTCCTCTCTCTTCCTCCCCCGCGTTCTTTGAACGATTGATAAAGAAATAGGACTCTGTCCCGAGCGAAATAGAGGAACGCGAGAAGAATTCAACCGGGAATTTCTATTTCTCTGAACACGATGCAGAATGAATGGAAGAGCCCGATCGTTGAAAGCCGGCGGAGCAGATCCATGTCTATATTTTTATCGCACACACGTATATTGGCGAGGCTATTGAAACGGAGCCGCGTACGTCGAGGAGATCAAAATATATAAAAATACTGAGACGAGGAGGCGCCAGGTAAAACGGGCCGGAGGGGCTGGCATTTTCGATAAATTCGAGACTGTTTTCAATCTCCGAAATGAAATTAATGAAGAATCTTTCAGTTTTTCGATTCAGCGATTGTTAAACACGGGGATAGAGTAGAATATTCGTTTATCTTGCAGATTGATGAAGAATATTCATGGTTGTTTAATCTGAAAAGATTTAAATTCAAGTTCAACATCGTGCCCGAGGATCGTATTTTACAGGTGCATGTCTGAATTGGATCGAGATTTTTATTCCCCAATTACTTTGAATTTGTGTCAGTTATTAATTCGAAATTGTAAATAAATTTTTTAAACTTTTGCCCCATTAAATAACGAGCCATTAATTAATGGGGGATCCGCACCGCTAACTCAACCCCAAATTTCATTCGTCCCTGGCAAAAATACCACAGTTTTTTATGTAATAACCGCATTAGAGAGCGCAAATAAGGGAAAACACTAAGGGCAGTGGGTCAAGATAAAAGTGTTAATAACGCCGAGCCAAGAAGAAAAAAAATGCCGATATAAGCAAATGTGCGTCATACGAGTGCTCATTACCAATTTCGTTTAATCTTTAACTCAACTTTTTCCTTCTATCTTTTTGTTATTGCGTACTTTTTCATCGCAAGAAGCGTTCATCCGCGTTATATATGGAAAGATAAACGATTTTTCACGCACAATAAAAATTGAGCAACAAAACAAAAGAAGTATCAAACTATTTATCACTTATTTCTAGTTTTTTATGTTTTAGTAAAGCACCATTTGTGAACGGACAATATTCATACTAGATGATAAACGTCGACTGTGCAATAAGCCACGTGAACATTTACATATTTTGAACAGCGATTCTTCCGAATGTTTAGAACATGCGAGTTTGCTCGCGACTGCGATACCGCTCCGCGCCATCGTTCTATTTTGCCCCGAGGCTCTGTTCATATTCGTACGTAATGCGGGGCACAAAGTGAGGCGATAAAGCTCATAAAATTTTTTCACAACGGAGGGGTTCCGGGCGCGAGACCGGAAATTGCTGTGCATCAACCTCCTTTTCCTTCCTTTTTTTACAACTATTTTCCTCCAAGTTGTTGCTATTTTTATTTCTCGGAGGAAGATAACACGCTGATCGTACAAAGATCAATTTACGTTTGAACTGGCTTGAGGGAGCGAGTGCTCGGTGCACCGAAAACGGCCGGGTTGTTTTTATTCCCGTTTTTTTTCGCAGCCCCATATCCAGCGACTTTTCTCTCGGCGAAGAGCTCCGCAAACTCCGATATTAATATTTCCTCAGGTCATCTCGCTCGAATCTATTAATCAGGCGCGTTGGCAATAGCACGCGGAGCGGCTGCAAAGAGAAGAGTCTCGTGTCGCAATTAATATTCGATATTATCCGGCGTATACGAACGAGCAGACGAGCGTACGAGTTGATAGTTCGAAAGGTATAAGCGCGGTCGGATGAACTTTCCGGAAGTGGATCGAGGTCCCATTCGGAGGTGTCTCTTATCCGGCGAGCTTAGGACTGCAGTAACGCAAGTTCCCAGGGCACAGGGCCTCGAGGCTTTACCACCGAATGCACATGCACGTATACATATAAAAGTCATGGACGAGAAGTTGCACGGATAATTTCCGCGGACGTTCTAAATTGAAAAACTTTTTACTCGCGAATTTCCTTCCTCTGCTTCTCTCTCTTTTGCTCTTTTCTTTTTTCTTTTTTTTTCAAATTTTCGACGAGATTCTGGCGGATGCTGCGCTCACACACCGTTAATCGTTCCGTCGATGGAGAGGCGGGATTTTCCATTTATTTTTTCCTCCAATAATTTTGTCTTTCTTTCTCTTTTTTTCTCCTGCTTTTCTCATACTTCCACGTCTCTTTCATTTAATATCCGAGTTTTTCCCTACCATTTTTTCTCGTTTTACCCGTCGCATCGGTGCGAGAAAGCGAGAAAAAAAGTGTACGAAGAATATCGGAGAACCGGAGAGAAAGGAAGAAATATTAAATTGACGGAGAGGGGCACGGCCAGGGGGAAGAGGACGCGACGCAGTTATCTCGTCCACGATTATAATTCCTTTCGAAATCTCATTACGGCGAGGCGGCTCCGATATCCCTCGCGTTCGCGAGAAAATCGATACGCGTGAATAAAACTTCGGTTCGACCAATCCTTTAACATTATTCTTCCGAGATCAAAGATATCCTCCCCATTCGTTTTCTACCTTTTTCCCAAATTGCTACATTAAACCGTAGCCTATTTAATCGGCCGGGCAAAACGCCTCATTTTTTCGCCATCCACAACCATGTAAATATTGCGGACTTTTCAGACCGAATCTCTACCGCACCGAGGAACAATCATCGCCAAAAAAATGAAGACGATCCCGTCTTCGTTAATTTTCGAAAAATCGATAAAACGCGTAAAAGTCAATTTTAACAGCGCACCGAGAAGGAAACCCAGAGAGAACGCGACGGACCAAAAGTTCAGGACGAACATCAAGCTGTCCGGGACAGGTGAGAATCGTTTCGAATTACGAGGGATCAAGCGAAGGCTTGACCACTTCGCAAGTACCAAATATATATCTTCGTGCACACATATCTATAGTCGTATATTGCGAAATGTACAGGTATACAGTTGTGCCGGGGAGCCATTTATTTCGTCTGTCGAGTGTGCGCGTCGTCCGGTTCCCATTTTCCTCCAGCTACGAGGATTGCGGCTTCGAAGCAGGTTATCCCGAGGGATGAAAGTGCTCCTGTTGTTCGCATTCTCAATATACATAGAGAGTCGGGCGGAAGGATCGTTGGGAAGTTGCCGAGACTGGTGGCTGAGTGTAATATGCCGGTAAAAGCCGCGGAGTTGGAGAGAACAAACTGGACAAGGTGTGTATTGCTCGATAAAATATAACACGCGAGCGAAAACCGTTCCTCGTGTGAAACGGAGAGTACGAAACTCGGTGGCGGAGATCGAAACAAAATCTGGGAGTAAACATTAAGCGGAGCTCGATGAAAAATCGAACGGCATTTTTTAATTCAAATTGAAGTATGTAATGGAGTCGCGAACCACCGGGACGGGGAGCGCCGCGAAAAGCAAAGAATTTTCGAAACTTTGGAAAGCTCGGGCGACCCCCCTCGACGCGAGACACAAAATAAATGAACGAAAGAACATTTTTAACCGTGATAACACGCTTGTGTCTGCACGGAAACAACGAGAGTAAGACTGATTCTATTCAAACGGAACGAAAATTTCAATTCCGGTTGAAACGGAGGAGCCGGGAGAAGCGAACGGGGGGTAGAACAATTGTATGGAAGAGAAAATAGGGGGAAAACGAGGCCCTTCAAGTGCGTCGGGATGCTGTGTACATCATGAGAGATTATTGCTGACTAACGAGATATACACACCGATCGAGCGAACGAGAAGAACAGCGGAGTCGATAACAATAAGGCGTTAATTAAAGGACGCATGGTCGGAAATCCCGGAAAGGGTGGGAGCAAGACGAAACGAGAGGGAAAGAGCGAGTCAATGAAACGCGAGTGAGAATGAAAAACTCGCTCGGTTAATTCCGGAAGTTTGATGCTACAGAGAGAGAGAGAGGACAATGGAAAGCCTAAAAGAATTTGACGATATAGGACGTTGTCGATTTGAGGAAAGGAACGATGCCGAGTCAAATAACGAGAGAAAGGGACTAAGAGGAACTGGAAAAAGGAACTGCAGATCCGAAACTTCTCGTCCAGACTATATATTCACGAACCGCAAGACACGTACTTGGCACAGTTTTCACTCTTCCCCTGAGTCACGTCCAGAGTATGTCCTCAGGAAGAGAAGACAGCACAGAAGCTCGAGAGAAAGAGCAGGAAGGGAGAAGAAAGCAGGGAAGCGAGCTACTCCGGCACATCCGAGTCTGCTCGTCGGACTTGCGAAACCGATGAATCGGCGAAAACGAGCCGCCTCCATCGGGACAATGCTTTGTTTCGCGCAAACCCCTTTTTCCTTCGACCCCTCGCAGCCCTCGCGGCTTTCTCGACCCGGCCTGAATCCTTGTTACAAAAAGACTGAATTCAACCGTATGACCGTTTTCAGCTATTTTAAAACTCACGTCGATTCAACCACACCGAGACAACGGATTCGTTTCATTTCGGTACGAAATTCGATCTTGTCAAATAAAGTTCAATCCATTATATATTCCTTCCTTGAATTCGCGATTACTCGGAATAATTCTATATTTCGATAGTTTTCATTTAGAATGCTATTTTAACAGAGTCACGTATTTCGAATTGAAAATGGAGCAGAGTCGCTGTTTTGTAGATATACCAGAATATAGAGTAGCAAAAAATCGAAAGAGAATTCTTGGGACCTGTGAAACTTGGATTTGCAGAATAGTGATGGCTCGAAAAGGCAAAAATCAAAATGGCGATGTTTGAGCAAGTGAGCGTGCACTTTGAGCTCCGTTGCATTCCTTCATTTTGAGCGGTCGACTTTCTAACGTTTTTGTAACGGCGATTGTTACGTTCTATTTTCGATGTAAACGCGTGCTTCGAACCTTGAAGTTTCTACTTTATTTTCGCCATTCAAAGCTCCGCAGTCGAATTTATCCGTTTCCAGCATATTTCCAAGTTCCAAGTTTATGAACTCTCGAGATTTCAGCTGTTCGAAATTTTAGTATAATTCTAACATTATTTTATCCTCGCCCATCGAGAGTTTCGATTCGATTATCTCCTCAAAATACACCATTGTTCTCCCGATAAGACTTTCAGTGTGATTTTCTCAACGAATTTAACGAGCTGCTGTGCCAAAATCATTAAAAAGCTGTCACACCAATCGAGAGTCATGTTATTCCATTGAAATTGAATTTCAGACGAAATTCTCTCGCGTTTATAACCGCGAACGTCAGAAGAATTGACAACAGGAGCTTTGAGCTCGTGCGAAATCATATTTACAATTGACCGAGGGAGTGCAGACTTTAAATAGACTCTGTTCACCGTGAAAAAAAGGAGAAAAAACGTCGAGGCGAAAGAAACAGCAGCCCCGACATAGAAGCGAGTTTTTTCCGCAGGGCGCAAACGCGAAAACCGCGTTGCTCTCTTCCTCAAATATTTGTTCCGACACGTGCTCATCGCGTATACACTTTTGTATACAAAACGTCCATTATCGATCGGTTAAACGCTCCTGCATCCGGTTGTTTTTACAGACAATATTGACTGATCCTTCGAGAAAGTGAGAGCATATATTCGGGAACCGCAAAAGACTTTCGGCATCGAACGTAAAGTGTGCGGTAGAGAATTATAGAGCCTTAACCGGAAATTCGAACGAGTTTTATTTCATAATATCTCACATTGATAAATGTCGTTGATTCTCAATGTAGTAGAAGAATCAACATTTTCCCGGAAGTTTCGTTATTGGAAGAAAACTCGTGTCGATTATAAACCTCGAATGAATCGAGCTCGAAGAAATCGAATGAAATTAAGTGAAAATCGAATGATCGTGGATTGGGAAAAATCGTGATTCAGAGAGCAGAAGAAATATGATTCAAATGTTGTCCGGCCCGATACTCGTGAGGAGTGAAAGTGAAGCGACGGTGGTCCTCCAAAGATTTCATGCAGATCTCGATCCTCCCCAATACAAACGCGATCTTTCAACCGTTTGAAGCCTCGACAGCCGTCGATACACACGGAGGAGTTTTGCCCTCAAGCTAATCGGGACGTTCTCACCAGTTCCGTTTCCTCTCCTCTCTCGGCGCCGCCGCTTTTTTCGCGCTATTTAAGCCCGGTTGTAGTAGGTCACAGAAGATATCGATCCGGGGAAGGTCCGATGCTTGTGGGATTGGCGTTGGTGCATGGAGCGAGAGCCCGTGATTGCCCAGAGACAGAGAGAGAGAGAGAGAAAAAATCGCACATCGCGACGCGCATATACAGGTAAAAAAAAACTAAAAATAAAGCCAAACCCACACACACACGCTCATTTATATACAGACAGGTAATGTGAAAAAGGGACCGCCACGGTCCGCTTTTCGCCGATGGAATAAAAATAGCGTTGTCGAGGCCTGATGCGCTCGGCGATCGAGCTGCTGCAGCGAGGCGCGACGGGGGTGTGTGTGGATGAGAGAAAAATGCGGGGCGCGTTGATGCACCCATTGATCGCGGATAACGAGGGAGCACGCGCGCTATTTTCCATAAATCGAGTTGAACCCTTTCGGTAGCGATACGAGAGGACATTTCGGTCGAACTGCGCGGCGAAATTTCATGATTATAACTGACGAACTGACCGTCCCATGAGCTGGGGAGGTGTCAAAAATCAACTGACTGCAGCAGGAGGAATAAAAACGGTGTGGAAGGAAATGGAGGAAAAAACGTGGATTTTTTAGCCGTTCGAAGATAGCTCATAATTCCCTGATCCCATAATCTCCGAGAGTTTTTCTGGCTTTTTGTGGACGCGCGGGGATATATTCGTCGGAAAATCCGTAACGGTTCATCCTCAAATGCCACTTTTCAGCCGCTTTTTCGACGTCGCCTCATCGGCTCATTGAATAAACAATTTTTCTTTTAATCCTCAAAAAGCTGATGGACTTACGGGATCGTCCCTCATCGAATTCGAGAGCCAACAATGTCCGGAGTCGTCGCAGACGCTGTCACGACCAATGCGAGGCAATAAAATCATTGTTTTACGACGCAAAAAGTCACCGCGCGACTGGGCGACCGTTCGAAGGCTGAAGCTTGCCGAACGGCGCGATAGTCGCGATTGATAAGGAAGCGAAGGAAAGAAGGAGCAGACCCGTTCGGATCGGACATTTGATGGATCGTCAGGCTGCTCGCGTCAGTGCGAAATTGGACGAAGGGTCAAAAGTGTCTCGACGATGCGCGGAGAAGAGTATAGCGAAAGGAAGGTAGAAAAAAGAGACGTAAAAAGTGAGAAAAGGGATGAGCTGCGCGAGAGCCGGAGGAAGATTTGGATAGAAAAATAAATGGAAGTGAGAGAAAAAGGGTGAAAAAGAGGAGGCGTCACACGTTGAAGGGAGAGGAAAGAAGAGGAGCGCGCGGGGCGGGGGGCTGAAAAAGTTTGCTGAATAATGTACGTCGTGACTTTGGCCAGTATCGCGATACCCCGGGCGTGACTGGAATTAATGAAAAGCCCAGCATCCTCGAGTGTATCACAATGTGAGGAAAAAGAGAATTCGATAAAAAAGATTCCAAGGACAAGGGAAGAAAAAGAGGCTGGAAAACCCGTGAAAATCGATGTCCAGGTGATGAGAGCCCCCCGAAATATTTGCCCGGCCGTGTATACTTCACTTAATCGCGCCACAAGCTTCTCTCACTCTCGCTGCGTCAGCCCCCGGACTTTCAAAAGGCAAAAGCGAGCCCTCGAATGAATATACTCGCGGTAAATTCCAAATGAAAGAGACATCGACCAAAAGAATTTGAAAGCGCGAGCCAGAATTCGTGAAAGCGGTTATACTACGTCCCGGTAACCGGAAACATCGAGGTCGAAAATTGAAGGTTGGCCAAAAGGGCGCGAGAATGTAGGATCCTTTTTATTACCTCTTTTTTATTTATTCTTTTTTATTCCCTCCCTCTCTTTCTCTCTCTCTCTCGCTTTTTTGCAATATGGGGATGTGTTATGTACGAAGGAGAGATGTTTCCGTCGACTCGTAATTTCCCTCGTGTTTGCACGAACGAACATCAAACAGATCCTTTTTCAGTATACACACGAGAGCCGGCTACGGGAGAGGCGTTTCACGTTTTTTTTTTTTTTTTGGAAACATGAAAGAAACCCGGTGAATGGGTGTACACGCGAAACGAAAAAGTACGTGAAATAAAAAAAAAGGTTCGAAGGAAGTTTGGTCTTGGGAGAGGGGGGGGGGAATGCGTTGTAGTAAGGAATTAATTGGATACGATCGTTTCGCAAAAATAAAAGGAACCTTCGGTTTCTCGAATCCCCAAAGCTACGCTTTTATCCCTTATTTCCTTTTGAGCCTGAACACATTTTTCAATCTCACTTCCTCGTTATTTTCTTACTCCTGTTTAACCTGAACACGCGGAGAGCTCGACAAATTCAAAACGTAGTTTTTATACTCAGAGATCTGTAAAGCTCGGTAGAAGCTGAAAAACTCCGATTTTCTATTTGATAAATTTCATAATTTTTCTTCTCAAGAGGCTTCAAACGCTCTTCAGAATTATCGATTTTCACAATCGAATTACAATCTGATGACAGCACTTAACACACCGACATTTGCTGACCAAAATATATCGGATCGGCCCATGAAACTGGAGAAATGTACGACACCGAAGTTTGCAACGTCGCAGACCGACGAAATTGACGAAAATAACATTTGTAATTCGCTTATTTTTTTATTTCACGAATTGGTGTAGACTGAAAAACCACGAATTACAAATTAGGCAGGCAACAGAATTGGAGAATTCCTGGAATTATCGGAGTGCTTTTAAAAATCATTTCGTTGGGCTCCAACGTTGCAAACTTCAGCGTCATAAAAATATTCATATTTGGCATCCGTGAAAATTCATCGGTAAGCTTCGAAAATAGACGAAATCTCGGCCCATTGTAGCAGATTAAAGGGGCTTTTAAATCACAGCTCGAATGAAACTCGCTCAGCCGTTGTCTCGTGTCTCTCGTTCGGATTTCATGAATTCGTGAAAATCATAACATATGCACAGATGAATTCATGTTATATTATTATTATTATTATTGTTATTATTATAGGTAAGTGCTGGTGATATTTCTGTTAGTGATGCATGGAGTGTGGGCAGTCCATGCACACGTACAGCCAAACACACGTGTCGTGTCCTCCATTCTGTGCGTATATAAAGGGCCATTGAACTCCGCATCACCGGCGAGAATAATCTTTGTGAGCAGGCTTGTGACACGGATGCTTACCAAATTTTCAAATGCTACGGAGCTTCGAAGCTGGATTTCGAAATCCGTTGTATCGGAATGGTCAACAAACTGAATTCGGAATAGATTTGGGAAAATCTTCATGAAAACGTTGAAAAATACGGTCACAGATAAAGTTCCGAAACAGCGAAATGGAATATGAATTTTGAATAAAAACGCATTACGTAAGTAAGACTATAGAATCGAATAATTGAAGTTCAACAACGGTATGATGGATTCGGATCCTTAGAACGCCTGACGCGAATGAAAAAGTCACTCTCGAGGGCTTTCACAAATGTAATCGAGATCGCGACGATGCAGTGGGAGGAGTTGAGCAACGAGAGAACTAGAGAAAAAAACACTCGAAAGCCACTACGAAAGAATTTTAATGAGAAAAAAATCATTCTTCGTACAATGGAATATAAAATACAATAAAAAGTGAAAAATAGAAACGATAGAACCGAACAATCATAGAGTTTATCAACAGTACACGGAGAGAGTTGAACGGTAATATTTAGCGTGAAATTCACTGTAAATACCACCGGATATATTTGACTGCAGGGACCGCGTTAACGAAAAATATTTTGCAATATTTTCAGTTTCATATAATAGTAAATATTGCAGATAGTGAAATTTACTGTACGTATATACTAAAATTTGCAAAACGTTTTATAAATGCGTTATAAATGCCTTCGCCCGAACGTAGGCATCGATCACTCGTTTCCGAATTTCGTAGCACACCGAAACGGTGATTTAAACACTTCGACAAAGGGCTGACGGAAATGTTGCGAGTGCAGCGCAGCGAAATTCACGGCGACGTCAAAATTTATTAAACACACTCCGGTTAAAGTCCCTACTGCGAACAATGAATATAATTATTTAGAAGAGAGAAAAATTCGATTTCTTTTCCACAATAATATGATGAATCGCTGCTGCTCGTCACCGCACTGTCGTGACTGGACGGTGATTTTTTTCAAATTTAATTATCCCCGTGTTGGGTCCTGAAGAGTGCACTGTCGAGATCGTTAACAAACGTAATCGAAAACTTGGAATCCGGTATCCGAGAAATTGGCTCAAGAGAGGGGAAGAGAGAATGAGAAAATAAGGTAAAGCGATGTGCTCGGTTGGTACGAGCGAATTTAGCAATTCGAGGGGCCAGAGCAACGATACGTTTTTGCATGAGATTTCCATCCTTACGGTTGGATCACCGAGGAATATTTGAGAGTTGATACGGATAGAAGAATATCGTGAAATTTTGAGTTCGCCACTGGGCCAGTGGTGGAAAAGAGCGAAGAGCAGCTCGGCGATGCGGAGCTGAGAGAGGATGAAGGAAAAAAGAGAGGGCGAGAGAGAGGAGGGTCGACGAAAGAGTCTCTTTCCTCTTGCCTGGCCCGTTTTCGCTCTTTCTCATTCTCTCTATGAAGAAAATCTCTTCGGGGCATTTACCCTGCGGTGAGCAGCGAAAACTAAACGACAATGTCCTCCTTTTTGGCCACGGGATATGGCTTTACCGGCTTATAATCTTCAGCGGGGATTTTAAGGGGCGATCCCTTATGGCCAACTATTAGAAATTCCGTAGCTGTACCGCGTACAGCATTATCATTCTTAAACGGATTTCAAAGTCCGCTCTTCGTCCCTTCCTCGTCTCGTGTCTCTCTCTCTTTCTCTCTCGGTTTCTATTTTCCGGAGCAGCTTACATTTTCCGAGTCCGCGATTCCCGTATTGCGTATATACCGAAGCGATTCCGGTCAGATGAAGTTGGATTTGGGATGAGATGGGGGGCGATTACGAGGCTCGACGAAACGAGAAAGCGTCGTGACTTTAGGCGAGCGGGGAGAGAAAACGAAGTGAATTATTGTCAAGGCGCGGACGCAGCAGGAAGAAAACTCGAGTCTCCGTGCACCGCGAGCAAAATATATTTACGCACCGAGTCTTTACAGCGCGATGAAAACCAGATAAATACAAAACAAAATAGAAAGAAGAAGAAAAAAGGCACGAGCTTTTTCCAGTTGTTGATGAAAACGCACTCCGTTTTGACTTATTTAGAGCAGCCCTTTAAAAACTCCTCGGAACTGCGCGGCCATTGTTTCGACGAGAGTTTAAAAGAAAACGAGCAAAATACGAACAGCCTACAAATCAGTGGCTGGAGCTCGAGATCGAGATAAATCAGCGAGGAGTATCGTTGTCCGCGGGCAAAGGTAGGAAAAACGTGGCGGATGAAAAAACATTGCCGTTTTTTTATTTCCAAGCCCACGAAGCTGTTGGGCCGTGAGCCCGCGTCGGAGCGTAACTAAAAGAAGCAACAAATCGAGGGCCGGGAAGAGTTCGTCGACAGTGAAATTAAAAAAATTTCAGAGAAGCCCGTTCGGCCAGAAGAGCGGGAGAGAAAGGGCCAAAAGATGGTAATTTTTAGAGAGGCTTGGCCCCCTGAGCTTGTGGACGAAACACACGTGAAATAATACTCTCGCGGAGAGACGCGCGCGCGTAACGCGACTCGCTGTGCCCTGTGCGCGTGTCCTCCCAAAATCCTCGGGGAGTTCGGCCCGCTGAGCCGGCTTAGTTATGCTCAATCTGCGGGACTCTCGTGGACGCCTCGCGGAACGAGCTTTAATACGGCTGCCTCCCTCCTTTTGAACCCCCTTCGGAGGACGAAGGAGGTCGGATAGTCGAGCATGCGAGAAAGTGCATATGTGGTGGCTACACGAGGAACTAGAAACGTCGGAAACGAGAGAGAGATAAAAACTCACGAAACTTTGATTTAGCATTTCAATTCCGAGGAGGGAGGAATCTCAGAGGTTTTCTCTTGTCTGCGAGGGGGCGTTCCCGCGTCAGCTCAATCGACCGAAGCCACTTGCCTGGCTCGCGCGTAACTCGCACGCAGCAAAATGCCCATTTTCTGGGAGATTTTTCCGAAAAGAGTCTGCGACAAGTCCCGAGGGAATGTTCCAAAGCTCAACTCTGCGGTTGAAATTATTTGAAACGAGCGCAGCACGGATTTTGTTCCTGGCTTCAAACCACCGGAACGCTACACGAATCCATATTTGTTTACTCATTTATTTTCAATACGGTATAAGCTCCATTGATTAACCGAGCTGCTTTCGATTGAAATTATTCGATATTTAATCCGAAATTAACCCTCGGCACAGAAGAAACAATCGAACTTTGTCGTTCAATTTCAATACTTTATTTATTCATTATTCTTCGACTCGATTACATATTCACTGCTCAAACAACAATCGTGCAATTGTCGGGGTGTAAAAAGCCGTCGAGAAAGCTCGTCGCCTCTGCACTTTGAGTATTATCAATTTCGTCGAAGCTTTGCTCATGAATAACCATTTTTCGTGATCCATTGTTTAATGATTTAACGAAAAACGATGCGGGCAAGTTCTGTTATTGACAAGCGAGCGAGGGAGCAAATTTTCGGGACGAATAATATTTTCAGCGTGGGAAATTTATGATCGAAATGGTTTTAGCTCACTTTTGCCTTTCCCTTTCGTGGTTGATGGGCGTGGAAGAATTTTGCTTCCGAAACTACGAGGCCGGCAGACAATTTTGTGCGGAAGCCTGTACGAGAACGTAAGAAACGGAAGGATTGCTATGGCTCGGGGAAGTTCCGTCACCTCGAGCCCCCCCCACACACACACACGCACACTCGCATTAATGTGCTTGCATGAAAATCGAGAATTGGGTCGTTTCTCGCCTTTGCTGTGCGAGGATGAGTTTGCACTGGCCAAAGGAGTGAGAGAGGAAGTGAGAGAGAAAAAGGTCGAGAATAAATAGGAAGACGGAAAAGGGAAAAGGGAGAGAGAGAGAGCTGAGGGAAATGGGAAAGAAGAATGCGACGGCCAGTTTCAGCGTTACGCGACCAGAAGTCGTTACCTGTGTGCTCGAGTGCATTCGCAATAAAAACGTATATATTATTGCGCCGAAAAGCGTAAAGACGATTCCCCTGGAAGCGTCTCTCAGCCCGTTCCCAGTACAAACTTTCGAGCAAATTTATGCTCGTGTTTGCGACACGAAAAAGACGAGGGGAAGCAGCCAAAAAACGAGAAGGATCATCAAGAGGTTTAGCGTCAAATTAAAACTTACTCGAGTCCGACGAAACTCATGATCAATGGATAAGAGTCTGCAAGAATATTCCGTTTTTATGTTTCATCTTGGGGATTCTCTCTTACCTGAAACAGATACGAAATGACAAATTATTCCCCTCGATTCATAAGCTTCGCGAATTAAATTCTCATCGAAATGTGCTATCTTACAGTTGGAAGAAAAAATATAACAATCCATGCTTGTGATGGATTTCGTAAAAAGTTAACGAGAAACTTCAATATTTATTCGTTTAAATGCAATGTTAATTTCGGCATTCGATTTTAAAAATCGTCTTTTTTCACGGTATTATCACATCCGTGGACTTTTATCGTTTATTTTATTAAATTCGCATGATGGAAGAGGCTTTTGTGGAAGCAGAAAGTACGAATCTCTACCAATGATAAATACGTCGATGGTGGCGATGAATCCACCATTTTTGTGGCATTTTTATTTAGCAGGGCGTTTCTCCGCGTGAAAATAAAAAATCATAAATAAAAAATAAAAATACTTTTCGGTCTTATGAAATAAAAATAAAAGTTCTACTGATTCGTTACGATCTCAGGATGAATTTAAAACAGTTTTCAAAAAAGGTGTGTAACACCCCATCGTCACGAAAAGTTGGTTAAATTTCAGCTGATACCATTTTTTGTCCTCAAAACGAAAACAATTGAAATATCGTTCGAGTTAAAAAAAAGTCGTTCGACAGGAAACGGACTCTCCTTCGATGAAATGTATTCGAAAACGATCGAAAAATTGGATAACTTCGTCACCAATATTCCCACCCAGTTAGATCTCACAATGGATGTAAAAGTTAGCGGGCCCGACTGTGAGCAGCAGTCGACAGCATATCGCGAAGAGAATCAACACGAAAATCGACGGAGCAAGCCAGCGACCACGAAGCACAACTGTAAAGGGAAATTTATTTATATACATAAATGTATTGATAGGCAGAAAAAGAGGGAAAACGAGAGGAGAGATGGAGCGAATTCATCCATACGTAGGAGACATGTACGATCGTGATGATAGGGTACGTTCACCCGAATATGTGCGAACGACCGCTCTTCGTTGGTGGCAATATGTCGGGGAACGAGGAGGAGAGATCGACGACGACGAATACTTTGCCGCGCGCGTCGGGCAGTCGATGCACGTAACGTCCGGTCGAACGTATACGTACGAAGAGCTGGAGAAGAACGAGAAAAAAAACAGAAGAGAAAGAGAGAGAGAGAGAGAGAGAGAGAGAGAGAGAAACAAAAAGATTGAAAGAAAAGGCTGAGAGGGCGGGGGGAAATAGAAATAAATGGAATCGAGAATAGGAAAAGAAAAACGAATAAAAATTGTGGAGAGAGAGAGAGAGAGAGATGAAAAGGAAAGAATCGGAGGGCGAAAGAGAAGGAAAAATGGCAGAGTAGAGAAAGAAAAAAGTTTGATGGTGTCGAACGTTGATGCACGATCGCGACATTCGAGTCCGTGCAGGGTCGGGGCTATTCCCCCATCGATAAAGGCCGACTCGACGTCGAACAAAGCTCTTCCAAACCGCACATGCACGTACGTAAATAACACGTGTAGAAATTTCGTACACGCACATAGCGTCTGCAATGTTTTTGTTTATTTTTCATCGTAAAAGAAATTTGGTGGGTTTTTTTTGCCAGCCGCTTTCCGCTTGCCTAAATCGACGAAACTCCCGACAGATTCCCGTAAAACGAGTCACAAATTTCCAAAGGCCAACAACGACGCCTGGACATGGTCCAAAATTGATCAGGTTGCGTCGGGAATTACGAGCGGGAAAGGGCCAACGAATTTTTGTCCATTTGCCAGTTTTTCTCTCACTCTCGAGACTCCATGAATTATATAAGTTTAAAAGGGGAATAAAAGCAGGGACGACGCGCAAGACGGAGCGAGGAAGAATCCTCGCGGACATGACTGAACGCATCCCGAGATGGAATCGTCGGGCGCTGGGCCCTGACAAAACGACGGAACTTTATTTTTTGACTATCCGCACGAAAACGATGTGGAAGAAGAAAAATTCTTTAAATCGTATTTTTGAGTTTTGCTATAAATCGCATATTTTTCCACTAAAATAAATTCTATAAAAAGGATCATTAGAACTCGTCCATTTTTTAAAATCGCGTCGATACAATGGAACGATCCAAACTCCCTGCCAAATTCCAGACCCCCCTAAATTGGCACGAGTTCCAATGGCACTCGTTCCCTCAAAAAATGGTAATTTCATTCGAGCTTTCGTTCAAATTGCACATTCTATGTGTCACAATTTCAGGGCATAGTCTCTATGGAACTTTTATGAATCGAAAGACTCGCACGAGCTCTCGCAGCGCACGGTTCTCCTCGAATATCCTTAAATGTCGATCGCTAAAAATGCCTCGTCGTTGAAGCCACTCGCGAGTATCGAATCTGCGGCTTCGTCATATCGAGACACCATTTCGAAGGGCATCCAATCGAGGAGATAAATTAATCACAGTTTCGTGGTAAAACTTCCCCTCTCTTTTGATATCTCTTCAATTCGTTCTACGTTTCTGGATCTTGGCCAAAAAACTATACTACGCGAGAGTGTGTCCCGGCTGGGAGTTTCCCTCTCCGGCTCGACTTTCCGCGATCCAAAACTTAGCCCGGAAGTGCTCCGGGCCTGGAAAAGCTTTATCCGTTATTTGAGCAAAGCCCAGATTCTCAAATTTCCTCTCTTCTCTCGTCGTCCGTTAAATTTTCATCGCTATCCCAAAAATGTCTGTACAGCAACGTTAATGAATCGCGACCGGGTGGAATTCCACAAGCATTTGCAACGGGATTTCTCTACAAACGTCATAAATCATAAATGGTAGGAAACTGGAAAAAAAATTCCCATCGTCAAATTTACAATTCGTTTGTTCGTTATGCGGGGGATAACGATTGGAGAGTGAAAAAACTCGATCCATCAGCAAATGAAATGAATTCCCAATTTTCGTAAAGTTTATCGCGGACAAATGTCAACAGAGCAGTGAAATTTTCATCGTACACGTTTGTCATATTTGCGATGATTTTTCCCGATTGGAATGTATCGCGGCGAGATGAAAACGTATTTATCTCTTTCGCCAATTCGGAGGAGCGGCGGAGTTGGCGGTACTAAATTCGCGATGATATTTCGACATCGCCTGGAACGTGGAAGAGAGTTTAGCTTCGAGAGAAACGAAGCCCTGAAGCGACGATGTACGGGCGCGCCACGCACGTATAACGCAACGACGAGAAGCGTTTTGTATTTGCACATCCGGTGAGCGGCCCGCGCTCCCTTCGACTTTGTGTACACGGCCACAGGAACGCTCCGTGTTTAGTTTATCCGCGGGGAGCGCGGGAGAGCAAGAGAGAAAGAGAACGAGAGGGAGAAACGGAGAGAAAAAAGAGAAACACAAACACGCGTTCGTACAGAGTTTTCGCTACACGTACAACAAAACGCACAGCAATTTCAAGCTGCCACGTTGCTCGGAGGGTGTTGAATCTTTTGGCTGCTTTCCTGTCATGAGGAATTTATGTACCGAACGAACAATCGCGGAACAATAAATAGCTAAATTGTGCTGATTCGAGACTGATGAAACAACGCTCGTCGAAATGGAAACTGTAAACGTTTTCTATTGAGAGTGTCTTTACAATAAGGACGAAAAGTTACATAAAAATAAGCACGCCAACGATCGATCAGCTTCGATAATTAATCATTTACTTACTGAATAAATAACCTCAATCAACAGGGACAAAAAGCTTTCGATTAAAACACACATATGAAAAAGGCAAAAACGAATATTCGGATTGATCGACAAATTGAATTTTCCAATAACATTAACTATTGTGTGGCTTTATTAATGAATTATTTTGACTTTAATGAAGAAGCAAATAATTTATTGACTCCGGAGCGGGGGCCAATCTTACGGTGATGCGTGAAGCAATGAATAGAGGATTAGTTTACGCGACCTGAAATAGGAAAAATAAAAACAAAGAACGAGAACAAAAGATCGATGCGTCTCGTCTCACAGAAGGCAAAGTTCGATCGAACGTTTCATTCTGATTGCTATTCGAGTACGTTCCAAGTAAAAAGACTCGCCGCAGCAGGACGATAAAAACGAGAAATAAAAATGGAGAGGGGGGGGGGGGGGCGGGAGGAGGTAAAAGACCGCTGAGAAATGTTTTTATTTGACTTTTTCTTCTTTAGAGATGTAGAAAGGACGGTGAGGAGAGGAGGATGCTGGCAATGGAACGGGGATAAGTTTCTTGTCCACGCGGCGTCAACGAGGACTAACGAGGAGACCGCAAAACACGTGGAATTTGATACGAGTTGGGAATCGACTTGGCAAACTCACTTGTGCGCAAATGTGTATAAGTAAAAGTACCTTAAAAGGGTATATCGGCATAAAAGAACGTGACGGAATGAACGGCACATTCGGATTTATAAAATTACCGATAAAATATCCATTTTTATCTCGTAAAAATTCGTTGAAAAAGCAGGATCCCGAATGAAATTTTCAAAAGTTTATGAATTTTTTTCGATTTTTTCAACTTCTCGGTATTTCTGACGTTCCTCTCGCGCAAGATCCTTCAGTTTCTTCGGTGCGAACCAAATTCTTTTTAGATTTTTTGAAACTCGAGCTCCTCGAATATTCCCGCCGACACGAGTTTTTGAGAACGCGGAGCGATTATGAACGAGCGTGGAGGAATTAATTAATATCGATTTGATACGAAAATTTCAACAATAAAATACCATTTATTCGATGAAAACTCAGCGAATCGTCATTGAAAATGAAATTTCGAAAAGTTTGTCCACTTCTATAGAACTGAGAAGCGTTCGCGGCGTTGCATTCAAAAGTTTCTCGAGTTTTTTTTTTTTTTTTTCCATTTCTTTTAGATAATCCAAGTTTTCTCGAGGTTTCTTAAAGTTCAAGCTCTGCTTCGAGTGTTTTCCTACAAAAGTTGTGTTGAGAATAAAGAGAAGATTGTAGGGATTGTCGAGCAATAAGTACGGGAAATGTGTTTTATTGACAGTCCGAAAACAGCGGAACACCCGGACAATTGTGGCGTCGGGAACAATGGCGGATTTCCGTCCGACTTATCCGCGCACATTGGTGGAAAGTGCTCTCAAGGTACAAAACTAATTAAACGGGGAGAGGCTCGAGGCGAGGCGAGGCGAGGTCGCAGGACGAATTGTCGTTGGGTAAGATTCCTCCGATCAATTTAACCCCGAGGAAAGTCAACTCGTCCATCTCGACGAGACCCTCGAGAAATTTTCTCGAGTATCTCGGGAGTCCTCGTCGGGGCCTGGAGATCGATTAATCCTCGAGAAAGCCGGCTATTTCCGAGGAGAATAGAGCATTGGAAATTTAACTAAAAAATGAGTCTTATCGACGCCGCGAACGAGCGGAGGAGAGAAAAGGGTAAATAAAGTCGAGAACGAAATCGAGTTACAAGTAAACATAAAATAATTAACGATCCTGAACGTCCCTGAAGATAAGATAAAAAAATAAGGGAAAATCCTTTGAGATAATTTTGGGAAAATGGAAAAACTCGGGGCCGGAGGAGGCTAAAATTCTTAGCACGATTTCGATCAAAGGGGAGAGGCGTGTTTGCAGTTTGCATCAAGGGATTTCCGACTGTGTACACCTTCCCCGCCGCTATCCCGCTCTCGCTTTACCGTTCAAGGATCCCGCACAGCGCTGCGACTTCGCGCCCGTTCTCGCATGCAAAAAGGATCGTCTTTTCGTCCCGAGAGATACGGGATAAGATGCGCGAGTTCGGGAGGAGGAATTACGATTTTTATTCGATAGAGAAGAGTGAGAAGATGAACTGACGAAAATGCAAACTGCTCGTGATCTCTCGCGATCTTTTCCGTACAGGATGTGACAGTTGCACGAGAGCAGGGTGTCAAAAAAAACATCGCCAATTCTGTTGTTGAAGGCTCCTTGCGCGAGGATTTAGGCTCAAATAAAAGATTGGAAGGCAAACGAAAATCGTACGAATATTCAATGAATTAACACGAGCAGGAACTGCGACCTGTCAGAATCATTAATAAATTCATCATTACCGGGGAGCGAAAGAAATGGAAAGAGCCAGAAATAAATAGGAGAGTTATAAATAATGAAAATTGGGCAGATATATGCGTGTTGAGCGGGGAGAATTTTCGATAAGTCAACGACCACAATAAGAATAAGAAGGAAAGAGAAGTGGCAAGGAAAGTCGAGAGCGAGGGGAGCCTCTTGGCCTTTCATCTGCTTGGATGCTGGCCTTATAGACTCGAGCCACACTCCGGAGAGAAATATTCCAGCGAAAGAATGAGCAAGAATGGGAAGAGAGAGAGAGAGAGAGAGAGAGAGACAAAAAGAGGAAGAAAGAGCAGAAGAAAAGAGAGAGAAATCGAACGACGAAGAAGCCCAAGTCAGAAGAGGGAGCCTCGTCGGGGCTGGTCGCAATGCCGCCTCTCGTTCATACATAATACATGAAAACTCTCAACGTCTCGGTACCTTTTTTCCACTCCGGATAAGAGAGGATCCAGAGAATGAGAGAGATCCTTTCGACTTTTCGTGGCCCCTTTGGGACTTACGCGGAAATAAGGGAGTGGAAAGGATGAAAAAAAAAGAGAATATATCTGGCATAAATACACACAGAGATCCATAAATACATCAAAATAACGCACTCTTCTGTTGCTCAAAAATAATCGCATCAGCGCTTCCTCCAACGTGACTAAAATATAGAGCTTTGAGGGGCTGAGCCAACGATCAATTCCCGGCGATGACAAAATCATGACGAAAATACGTCAATTGCACCCCGGAATATTGGGTGCTTGATCAAACGGAAATGTCAATTGGAATTAAAAAATATGTTGATCGGATTCGACGAGTCCGTTGAGTCGTTAAAATATCCCGATCCGGTTCTCACTCTCGACGAACTCAATCGTCGTTATTTTTCTTGTGAAAACGTTGCAGGATGAAACGACAAGTGTTCTGAGCTCGGAGTCTCGCGGTCGAGGCAAATCGTCTCTCCCGCTGGAACCGGAAGCGTGAATGTCGCGTCGCGCAAGTGGCACTTCCTGTGCCCTCTCCACAAACGGTACGCTCACCATCAAGGACGTCTTTTCGAAACTGCTGATTTTCTATTCGTCTATACGTATACGTAGCCGCGCGGACACGGGGTGTCACAGATTCAATGATGAATAATGTAGAGTCGAGTTTGGGCCTGAAGTTTCTTCGTTCCGAGTAATCGATCAGGGAATTTGACGGAGCTGCGAGACTTGATCGCCGATAGCATCGAAACGGTTGGAGATGGAGCGAGAGTGCATGGGACCACTTTTGCAGAGCATCGAATTTCCTACGGAAAACTCCCCGACCCCGATTCTCCATCTCCAGTAGTTTAATTCCCAGAGCAACGGGAAAAACGAGCTGGTTATTTCTGAGTCCGAAATTCGCTCCAGCAGCTTCTGCTTCTGGTGACCTTTTGACCCGAGCGACCCCGTGTATATGCACGTCCGTGTGTCCATATGAATAATGGTATGCAGAGACTTGTAACACGCAGGGATTTAAGTTTGCGATGCGAGGATATACACTCGCGGTAACGAACTATGATGAAAAAGTCATTTCATCTCGTTGCTCTCAACGACTAATCTCCGTCGCTCCTCCATTGTGCTTCATGCGTCGAAACAATGGACGTGGATGAATGGATTTTCGTGAACATCGAATCCGCACGGAAATTATTGGGATTTTTTGTATACAATAAAACATCGATGCGGAAGCAGCTTCGAAGCAGCTTCAACTATTTCAGAAGCTCGAGGTCCGCCCAGACTCGTAATTGGCGATGGAATCGTCAACGAAGCATATATCACGAATGAACAAGTTTTCTCCAAAAGTTGCAGTCTGCTCCGGAGAAATAAGACTCGTCGGAGTTGATGAAACGATCAGCAGCCCGTCATTATTATTTGTCAGAAGTAATTCCACCTCGTTCGATCCAACGAAGGGGGATCGCGTGAGAAGAAGCGAAATAAGTGGAGGAGCAAGCAGGAGCACGGCCAGGAGAAGGAAGAAGAAGAAGAATCTGTGCCATGAGCAATTTCGTCGTTCGACGACAGCAGCGCGTACTCTCCAGTCTTGTTACGAGTTCTTCTCTTCCTCAATGGCAGTGCATCGATCAACAAACTCGCGTAACCAGGGGGAATAATCTCGAGAGCAAAACTCTTTCGGAAGGGGGGGAATTCGATAAAAGGAGCTTTGCAAATGAAAAATCAGAAATAAAAATGTAGAGATTGTGACGAAGGCGGAAAAATTGAAAATCCTTAAAGAAACACTGGAGCTGACCTTGTCCAGGTCGCTTTAAACGGTACTACGAAATAGCTTCGTACCATAACGTCACGTGAGTTCAATGGTAATCGAGCAATCAGGGTAATACAAGCGAGAGAACAAGTACGTCATAACCCCGAAGACCAGTAACGGTCCAAGTGCAATTTCGGCCAATTGTCAGTCAGATTCGAAGGTAAATACATTTATAGGACGAATTGTCGAGAGTCAGGGAGGAAGAGAGCCGGAGAAGGCTTTACGGGCTTGTGACAAGCACGTGTGCCAACAGTGTAATTGGCGAGCGTCCACACGCGTTTAATCTTTCAGAGTATGAGTCGTAGGTGACGCGGTCTCGGTGATCTCACGCGGCACATGTGATATCAGTCATAATGTAGACATTGTGGTTCCAAGTTGCGAAACGTCTTCGGCATGGAGAGCGATTGACAATTGAAGGAAATCGTGCACGAGCTGCGCGTACACCGACGAAAGAAGAAACTGCGGTGAATGCATCATAAAAATCTTCGGTGGAGCAAACAATTCGAGAAATTTAAGTGAATTTTTTTATTTCTCGAGCTGCCACGTGGATAGGAAACGAGTAAATAAATTTAACATAAAAGCGGCAATAAAAATGTTGATATCCGTAAGTGAACGATAATGTTGCCGGGTTTTATTGTCAAAAAAACACATTTTCACGGTTATTTCAACTTAAAAATACAGAGAAATCTCTTCCCAGGTGTGTTTATCGCGATTTTGTTTGCAGAAAGAGTTGAGAACGCCGAAAAATGCTGGATAAGCAGAGATAAAAAGTGTGGATTATACTCGGGGGTAATTATACGGGCGCTGGCACAGTCTCAACAAGCAAAGGCTCCAATTCCGTAACGTTCCAGCAGCCGCGTGTTCCGGATCGAACCAATTAGCGATGGTTCACGCTTAAACGCTAATCGGCCAATTAGTTTCAGGAGAATATATTCGCGGGCGGTCGTGACGAGGAATTTTGTAACCGCGAGAGCGCTTCTCTTGGAAAATCATTTGCGACTCCTCGAGGAGACTTCGAGTGTCCCAACCTCGTTCGTCACGATTTTCACGTGCATCCCTCCGCTATTTCGCTTTCCTCTTTGCTCGCGCCTCCCTGTCCGCAACGTTTTATCAATCCTTCACTCAGGCACATTCATTTTCAGGGGGCGATGCGGAGCTCGCAGTTCCTCAAGAATCGCACCTCAATGCCCCAAATTGGCCCTTAACTCTCATTCATATTCGCCAATCCTCGAACCTTTGGGAGCATGAAATTCTTGAGAACGACCGCAGCCTTCGGCTCTCAGAAAATCGCGGTTTCAAGAGCTCCTTCGTACAAACAATTTTCTCGAACCTTCGACATTGTTATTTTGTTTAAAAAAGCCAAGAAGGAGCCTCTAAAAAATGCCTCGCTTGAAGCTTTCTCCAGCTTGTGAAGACACCCGAAGGTAAATTGAGCGAAGGATTTCGCCTCAACGCGTGCGAATATATATGCAGAGAAACCAACGTGTGTGTAAAAACCATAAACTCTCGTCCGCGCATTCGTACTGTTTACGCTCGTTGCATCGTCGCGTGCTTCCTCTTCATGGACACGAATATATTTCCCCCTCGGTATTTTATAATCCTCAAACTTGCATTAATTCCTCGACGTGGGTGTCGCGCTTATAATACCCCGGCTACAAATATGCCGAGTGTATTCATCCGGTACTCGTGTGCGCGTGTAGATAAACATGAGGTAAACACACTCGCCAGGGGAAAGAACGAGAGATCAACATCCGGTTTATCGTTAGAGTCGGCTTAGGGTGGGTTTAAAGCGTCGATTAAGGGACTCTGCGGTCACCTCGTTTTAACGATATTTAACGTGTTCAGTTTCTCCGATAATGAGAGCTGTACATATTGGCTTAGCAAATCCGAATGAAACAATGTGTAACGAAGCTTTTTACGGGCCGTCGTTTCGCCCCGCGACGGACCCGCCAACAATTGTTCATTTTCTTTTAGCTTCTTTTGAAATAAACGAAAGAAATAAGAACGCAAACCTTTAGATTCTTTTTCGTCGACTCAAAGTCCAAACTTGTTTCATTCAATTCACACGGAGAGAATAATTTGAAAATTATTCCAACTTTTATTGAAGTATTTAGGAAATTTTGACGTCACGCTTAATTCTAACGCGCTGCTCAGCCCTTTGTTGAAGTGCGTAAACCACCGTTTCAGCCTGCTACGAAATTCGGAAACGAGTGATCGACGCATTTAACCGCGACGCACCGTAAAATTCACTAAACGTTTTGTAAATTTTAGTATACGTACCGCAAATTTTACCGTCTGCAATGTTTACTATTATAAAACTGAAAATTTTGAAAATTATTGAAAATTTTACAGCGCGTTACTGGAATAGATATTTTTCATTAACGCAGTCCCTGCAGTCAAATATATCCGGTGGTTTTTACAGTGAATTTCACGCTAAATATTATACCCTTTATTCTCCCCGTGTGAGGTGAAATTCATGTGATTTCTTATTCTCGTGCTACCGCACAGTTTTCTCTTGTTTACGACTCTTTGACATCATTTCTTTGCAGCTCTACCATTGGAAGATTAATCTTCCAGCGTTACGGCGCTGAAGTTTCCAACGTTGGAGTCCAACGAAATGAACGAAAAAAACGTTTGTAATTCACCAATTTTTTATTTCACGAATCGTTGGTGCAGCTTGAAAAACTGCGAATCGCAAATTTGGCAGGGAACAAAATAGGGGAATTACTGGAATTATTGGAGAGTTTTTTTCGATCATTTCGTTGGACTCCAACGTTGGAAACTTCAGCGTCGTTCCAGCGTTCCGGAAAGGGGATTCGCGCCGCGACAAATATTAGCGTATAATTAACCCTAGAACGCATGACTGGGGTGTGAGCACACCCCACGCGAACTTCAAACTACACTCCCGTCCTAACAAGCGACATTATCGACTGATTATCGACCGATTTTTTTATATATAAATTCAATTGAAATTAGTTTCATCGTACATCATTCTTTTCGTTATAAAAAAACGAAGAAAATGGTGTAGGATAAAGTCAGTTTAGCATCGTAGGACCGGATTTATAAGCAGAAAAAGAGTGGGGTGCGTTCAAACCCCGGTCATGAGGTTGAGGGTATGAAAAAAGGCACATGAGGTGTAGGGTTAACGATGAATAAAGCACTCACTCAAACAGAAAAAAGTTCTCTTTTGGACGAAGGTATAAACGAATGAGCATCTCAATCTCAACAACTGCTCGCCAGTTTCTTACCTGGAACACATAGAAATTTCAAATACGTTAGAAATTTATAGATCTAATCGTTCGGAGCGAAATTTTCGCAGGGAGAATGGAAATTATTTGCGTGACTGAACAAAAAGCTCCGCAGTTACGGGGCTCTCGAAATGCATCGAGAAATTTTCATTGTGGTTCATTGCAACGCGAGTACACTTGAAAATGATATTTATTGCGTCAGCGAGTTATTCGGTCGGTTGGTGAGGCTTCAATGTGGCTCGTGTAAATTACGCGCTCTTCACAATTAAGGGGGACTGGTGAGACGCGTCGGGTTCGCGCAAATCAGATTTTCAATCCGAGCTTCTGCGTGCCCTCTGCACAGTTAGTATAACGATATGCAAATGCGTATAGGAAAGACTGAGAAAAAAATGTACTTTTAAGCAAGTTCGAGCGTGTCTTATGGAAATACGTTTTTTCAACTTTTCACAATAACATTTTTTTAAACGAAAGCTTAAGAAATTAGCTTATAGAAATTGAGACATTTATTGTCGGGATTCGCTATTTTTTAAAATGATTCGGGTAAATTTTCAATTCATTGACTTGGAATAATAAAATCGAATATATTTCTCGTGAAAGTTTGGTAATTTTTTTGCTTTTTACTACGACTTCAATTCAATGCATCTTGAGTGCATATTTCACTCATATAGCTGAAAAATGAATTGTGTTTTGTTTTCAATTTCGAGAAAAAACAAAAAATTGGAACAGTTCAGAGTACCTCAAATAATGTGTAAAAATTTGTTTTGCGGATTTCTGTTATTTTCTAACTAGACTCTTCGAAATCTTCATGTCTGAGTTGGATTCTTGGACAGTATTGAGTCGTGGACAGTATCGAGAATGTAGAAATTTTTGTACAAACATTTTTTCAACTTAGCAAATGACGTGAGAAGATAAAATTTTTGAAAAAAAAAACCCATAAAAATTTTTAAAAACTTAGAAGTTTTGGAAAAACACCGTTTTTCGTAAATTTTCGAAAAAAATCTTAAAACTGAAGATGAAAAATAAAGTTTCCGTAATTCTGCGAGTGCCCCGTTTACTTCGGATGTACGAAGTTCACGACGCGATTTCTCTGCAGCTCGTTTATGCCGCACGTATGGATTAAACGCCTCCGCACTTCTGCCCGACGTAAACGTGCATTTTAAACTCGCAGTTATCCCAGGCAGAAAAGGGCATAAAGACCGGAGTGATTTTAACTGCGATGTCTCGGTCGTTGGGTCTGAGCACACTTTCTGGATCAGATGAAAATGTAGCAATGAAGATCCGTGTTAAGAGGGAGCATTGGATTGAAACGTCAGACTGAATTTTAGCGAACGAAAGAAGGATTGACACATCGGATTTTGCAGTTCCATTAAAAAAAGCTTGCCCCTCCCGATTTAATTTGTGTTCTAACCGGAGCTCAATTTTCATAAGCCTCGCGATCAGGTGATCCTGAAAAGCTTATTATTTTCCTCCAACAACGACGAAAATAGATGCACGAGAACAGGCAATTTTTTAGCACCAGCCTATTCAAGTACGAATCGCGAGCTTCTGTGAGGCAGGAGGACTCGTTGCAGCATCGGAGCAGCCCCCACAAAGTGTACGAACTATTCCTGGACGTACTTGGCTGTGGAACGGCGTCGTGTCTCGGTGAGGCTCTCGAGAGACGTTCCGTTCGATTCCGGTGAAAGAGACCACGAGCGTTTTACGCTCACGCGAATGAATCGGTATACAGCGGACGTCCCATCTTGCATATACTATATTAAACTTCTCGCTCGCTCGCTCGTGAGCCCACGGAGGATCGTAAACCAAACGGGAAGGAGTTAACGTCAATTTTGAGGCTTTTACGTACGGCCAGTACGAGTTAATGATTCGACTTCATGGGACTGCAAACTTCTTCGAGCGTTTATAATAAAATAAATTCCGAGACGAGGATAACCGTGAATGAAGTAGTAAACAATATGAAATAAAAACATATAAATAGCGAAAGTAATCCGCAACGAAAAAAATAAACGATAGCCCACGGGTTTTCCACCCCGCAGTCTCCGCACTTTTATCATATTTATGATTACTCGTGATACTCGTACGAGCACACGATCAAACGGGATTCTTCTGTATCGTAGCTCAGTCCGCGGGAGTATCGATTATTATTAAACACGAGAGCAGCTTTCTCAAAGGAAAATCAAGCAAAGGGCTTTTTCCGGTCGATCAGATAAATTTGTGTGTGTACGTGGTCGAGCAAGCGCAGAAGACAACGCCAATCGACACACAACAGTTTTATCTCCATTACTCGCCTTCTCTATTGGGCTTCGAACCCGTCGCGGATCTAGGTAAAATAATGCCTCGCAGGCTTACGTGGGTTGAACATTATACTGACATATATTTTCATTAATACTGTACACACACCTATGTACGATAATTATACGTTGCGCGTGTCTTTATACGTTCCTATATAAATGTATAAAATACATATAAATACTATTTATATAAATTATTTATATAATTACATAAATGACGACGCTGAAGTTTGCGCAGCGTTGGAGTCCAACGAAATAAAGAAAAAAATCATTTGTAATTTGCCAATTTTTTATTTCACCAAGTGAAATTGGTGCAGACTGAAAAACTACGAACTGCAAATTGAGCAGGGAACGAAACTGGAGAATTACTGCAATTATTCGAGGCTTTTTTGCATCATTTCGTTGAACTCAACGTTGCAAACTTTGAATATTATTGGTGCATAAGTGTGTATATTTTCATAAATTTATATAAATCTCAATGTACATGTATAAAAATACACATTAATATGTGTACGTGAGTTTTTTACGAGGTTTTGAGAAAGGCACACGCGAGTACTGCATGTGGGCAGCAGAAGTCTCGAATGCAATTACCCAGAAGGCAGGTGACCCACCTCTCTGGGGATGCACGTGGGATATTGGAGAGTGGTGAATATTAAAAGAAACCGAACGAACGAGTATCGCATCAGTTTGCTTATTATTCACCCGCGTCGACCATTCCATATACAGAAATTCGAGGTGCTAAAGAGTTGGGTGGGGTTCAATATGTCGAATAACTGAATTACAGAACGGTCAATATTTCGAAATTTTAAAAGTTGTGATATCAGTTTGGAGAAAAATAAGTAATTCGAAATTCTTATTCCCTATCGACTATTCAGCAGATTGCGCGTTTAGTAAAAAATTCCTTCTTTTAATTCGTATTTACCCGAAAATATATATTTCAATAGTTTTTATTTCGAATGCAATTTTAACAGACCATCCGAATGTCAAAAGTTCATATTTTCAAATTCAAAATGGAGAGTAATTGTTTTACAGACAGACCAGAATATAGAGTAGCAAAAAATCGAAAGTTAATTTTTCGAGCCTATAAAACTTGGATATGCGGAATAGCGATGGCTCGAAAAGGCGAAAGTCAAAATGGCGATGTTTAAAATTGAAGATCACCGGTCTGAGTAAGTGAGTGAGTGAGACGCGTGTATTTGGAGCTCCACTGCATTTCTTTATTTTGATAGATCGACTTTCCAACGTTTCGCTATTTTGACTGTTCGACTTTTTGGTGTTTCAGTATTCCAACCTCATTAATATTTGCTCTTTCGTTATTATATTTTCAAAATTGTGAATTTTCACAGTATCGCTGACCGTAGTAATTTATGAATCGAAAGAGTGATAGTCGAATTTTTAAAAAATCAATATTTTAGTCATCGTCCTATGGGCGATTGTTACATTCTGTTTTCGATGTAAACCTGCTTCGAACCTTGCAGTTTCTGCTTTATTTTTATTTTCGGCATTCAAAGCTGTAGTCGAATCTGTCCGTTTCCACATAATCATTCGAAGTTTATAAACTCGAGATTTTAGCTGTTCGAAATTTGAGTAATTCCAACATTTGATCCCCACCCCTAAGATTTCGAGGTAAATTTCGAGCTTCGATATAGGAAATAAAGCGTGACATGTTGGATGATTTTTCAATTGACTTTTTAGTACGAATCATTAACAGCAAAAGCGTTTCAACTGAAATGTTGAATTCCGATGGAAAGTTGGATTTCGACGCGTTTAAATTCACTTGAATTTTTCTCAGCTCGTCGGTGGCTTCCAGGCTCCGTTTGCAGATGATTTTTTGAGAGGATGCTTGAGAGATCGAATCCCGTGACGTTGCACGCGCACGGTGACGGCCCGGTGAGCAGGCTAATTTCCGAAAGCTCGACGTTCGTTACCGACTCCAATTAATCGTTCGTCACCGGTAACTATGCTGGTATTTCTAACAATTTCTACACGTACATACACATATACGCCTCGCAATCATAGTTAGGGAAGATCGAGAACGAGAGAGCCGACGAGTAAATCGACCACCGGGACGATCAGGAACTAACCGCCGCAGCAAAACCGCACGCCATCTACTGCATGTGTTGCAAATGCGATAATAACCTCCCCCTCCCCTCGCCCCCCGCGCGCTCTTGCGCGTTACCAAACTTTTCTTCCTCCCCGGAGAGAGGATGTGTTTCGTGATGCCGCGTCTGTTTACACGACGGCGACGACTCGCAGACCAAATTTACGATGCATCGACACTGCGTTACTCCACGGATACTCCCTCGCGCTCGTCGACCGCACGAAAACGCGTTACGTTGCGCTTCGATTCCTTTCACCACAGTTTCCGTCAATTAATTCAAATTAGCCGAGATCCAGTCCGATATACAAGAGGGCTCTGCGTAAGTCGTGAAAAATGAAAATAACTCAAATCTGGTGGAAGTTTCACTAGCTAATCGACCGAATTTTTAGTCTACTCCGGGTAGTAAAATAATGAAAAATTGGACAAGTGCTGCGGGAAGCAGAACGAGAAAAATCAGGCTAGAAAATGTTCCCTCGGCAATTGGCAGATTCGGGGCTGTTTTTCCACGAGATAAACATTTTGTTTTCTTATATTTTTCGTTCTTTGCTACACTCGTCGCCGGAGAACTCTCGATCGCAGAACCTCGCAGTAAATGCGAAATGTTCACATGCATGGAAGACAGACGCGAATCTGGTAAAGGATAGTGATGCGGCTAGGCTCGATCCGGTCGAGCTCGACTCCGGCTCGTTCTCTCAATCTCTTACGGGATATGCCAGTCTCATACGCAGAGCCCAAGGCACAACCTCGGCTCGAGGACCGGTTTTCTCCTGGATCGTGCAAGTGACCGCGACGCCGCGATCTCGCGCACTCAAAGTCTCCCCTCACCAGCCATTTTATGTCGGGCTGCTTGCCGGGGAGTGGGGGAAATAAAGAGAGGAGGAGCGAATAGACGAAAAGAGCGCGCGGGCACGGAGATCGGGAAACTGCGAAGAAATCGAGATACGCGGTAGCGCGATAGCAACAAAATCGAGCGCGACGTCGAATCCTCGGAATTGTTCGTAAAGTTTCTTAGAAAACGATGATACTGCGTGGGAAAACCGATGGAGATAAGATTCTCGCGGATAGAACGCCTCGCGGTGAAAAAGTCCGGCGAAATATGCGGAATTACGTCAGCGGACGATAATCTTTGCTCCGGAAAGTCCAGCATCCAATGCGACGGCGTGCTGCTGGCTTTTTAGAAGGAATTAACCCGGCGCGTGAATTGCGTCACGTTTCAAAAGTGAAGCTCGCGCAGCAATATGTTGAATTTCATATCAAGTCGGATCCGGATGACCCGCGGATCGGAGTGCAAATATATCGCGCGCATTAATTCTTTAACTCGTTGCGCAAACGGAGATCTGTTTACGCGGGAAGAGGAAAGTTTTCGAAAATTCGAGACAAGGGCAGTTGCGCAGGAAAATAAGAATTACGGGAAAAGCAGTTTTTCTACAAATGCGAAAACGAGCATGTTCTTCAAGGCCAAGTTTTTTTAGAGCTACCTCCAGATAACCCGATTGAAACAATGACTTTCCGGAATTAAAGCGCGTCGAGCGAGAGCGACGGAAATGAAGAAAACATTTAATCCACTCGGATCAAGTGCTAAAATATTTATTCAATTACATTGCTTGGAGAAAAAAGAAAATAATGAACGACGACTACGAACCAAAAGCACAAAGACGAGCGCGGTCCGAGTCTCGAAGAAAAACAGTCGTGCGGGGGTTAAAGGAGAAAAAAATGAGTGTTAAAGAAGAGGAAAAATAACGAGGAAAGGGGTCGGATAAAAAAGATAGACAAGGAGAATAAAGGGAGCAGGGAAAGAATACAGAAAAGACAACCACCCTCCGCTTTCGGTTTTGCTAATGGCACTTTTTCGCGTCTCTACACACTATGTGTATTTCTTTTTCCTTCTCCTCCTCCTCCCCCCGCCCTCGCTCCAGCCCTTTGCGCTGTTTCTTTTATCTACATCTGTATCCGTCGAGTTGCAGTTTTTTTTCTCTCTCGCAGTATTTCTGGGTCTCTCACCGGCTTGTCCGAGGCGCTCGCGATCGTCTCTTTCTCTCTCTCCCTTTCTCGAGCGGCGGAGGTAAATGTTTATCTCCATTTTCGACGTATTTACTTTTCTCAAATTTCTGATTTAAAAATAGCGAGTTCGAGGCGATTGGGGAGTCTTGAAGCCTGCGGAAATCTTCTGACCCATTTTGCAAAGTTGCTCAATATTTTCGGTAAATGTGGTTGATAAATGTTGGAACGATTTTTGGAATGCTCCGAACTCGAGGACCGAAGCTTCCCAGGGATTGGAAAACATAAGAATCGAGAGCTTCCAGCATGGAAACGAAGCGACGTGAAATTCATTTCTTTTCAACTCAATCTCACGAAGTGAAGAAAAAATGTGGCGAAACGTAGCCAGGAAAAATCTGCCCTGCACACACAGCCGCGTCTCGTCTTCTCCGGGATGGATTTTCTTCCCCTTGCTTTTATTTTCTCGGGGAGTTTGCCTCGTTCGATGCAATTCCACCCTTGACACGTACGATACGAGTAAGGATCTTTCGAGGGGGAAACTAGATGTGTACAGAGTATTACGAGCGATGCGATGACACGAGAAAAAATCCCGGGAGCGAGAGAGACGGTGGAAAACAAACGGAAGCGGAAGTGATACGAAAAAAATGATGAACTCTTGTGTCGAGTCTAAATGAAAGGGGGAAAAATATTGGGTGGGGAGAGAAAATGTAGGAAGAATGAGCTTCGAGTTAAAACGGAGGCAATGAGACGCCAAATTCGATGATTGAACTCCATTGAAAAAGTTGGAAATAGTGAAGGATCCACGGTAAATTTGATCAGTCGGATAATCATTGTTCCAGAAAATCATCAACTCGCAGAAAAGGCGCGAGAAAATGGGCCGAAAAATGAGTTTTAAACGAGAACGTAACTCGGCAAAGATAATTAATCCTTCCGCTGACAAACTCGAGGATTTTCTCGATTTTTAGTTCCCCCCTTCAGAACAAAAGTCTGGTGTGATAATTACATTCGTTTGTCAGAGCCAAGTACCGTTCGCTCCGTGTCCTTTTTTTCGTTCAACTTCAGCGTGTTTTTCATTTCTTTTTTTTTTCTCTCGACTCGTTGAATTTTTCATTTGGAAATGTCGCCGTATCTTGCTGGTCCAAGAGTTATCTCGTCGAGGTTATATTTCAAGAAAACTAGACTTTGAAAAATCGGAAGTGCGGCTTAAATATTTGTCCATTTGTGTGCGTTTGTGCTCCATTATTTCGTATTTTACGAATAAATCAAGTCGCGGACTTCCCGAAATCTGAGATTTTATCTCCCCCCGCCCGCTCCCTCGCGCGTGCTCGACAAATTCATTTCTACGGAAAGAGAAATGAATCGTGATAGAGACGATTCGAGATCGCGATCCATACACGTCCACGCTTGAAACGCTGCTACCGCATTGGAAAACGGAGCGAATAAGAAGCCCTGAACTCTCGCCGCTCGGTACACGAGCGTATAAAGCTACATAATCCAGAATCCAAAGAGTGCACGTGTGCACGAACGATTCAATTTTTCGTATGAGTGAATATCAGCAATTTTCGTGATCCTCCTCGTGTATCATTCGAAGAACGAAATATCCCCTGAATAATCTGCCACATTAATTCCTTACGGTGGTGCGTCTTCGCGTATTATTGCTCGAAATCGCTCTATTTTACAGCTCTGAATTCAGTGCAGTAATTTTCGTCGAAGCTTTTGTTTCAAAAGGACCTTATTGATGACGCTGAAGTTTCCAACGTTGGAGTCCAACAAAATGATCTAAAAAAACTTTCAAATAATTCCAGTAAATCTTCAATTTTGTTCCCTGCCGAATTTCCAATTCATAATTTTTCAAGTCACATCAATAATTCGTGAAATAAAAAAATAATGAATTATAAATCCTTTTTTCGTTCATTTCGTTGATGCAGCCTTATTGGAGGCTGCATTTGCGTGATCAAGACGGAGCAGAATGGTATAAAAGCTGCGGACGCTGCGTTGGAAAGTTGAGGGTTTATTGGAAGCGCGTTTACGCACAGGCTGATCGCTGTCGATCCGAAAGACGAAAGAAAAGTTTGGCCAAGGGCTCGTAACCACTGGGGCGTCCACGCGAGGCAACGATGAGCCAAGCTCGCGGGCTGTGGTAGCTGGAATAAGCCGATAGCGCATCTGCGAGAGCGAAGAGCGTTAAGCAGAGTCCGCGTTGAAGGTGCGGGTTGGCCCGGAGTTGGCGAGTAATCGAATGCCGATGCTCAAGCATAAGCAAAAACGTAGCCTGCTCGTGTTCGGCAACCCGAAGGGCCGCTAGCCCGGCGGAACTTGGCGAAGGATCCACCTCGGATTTCGGATCGGCAACGCTCCCGTGGAGTTGAACACAAAAGCATCGAGCATCGAGCGAGAGCATTCGATAATGAATAGATAAAAATGGACTCGGGAAGCCAGAAGATTGGATCCGAGCAGCGCAAGCAGGGTGCGAGGCAAAGCGTTGCTGAGTCTGGAAAATGGGTCAAGTCGCGTGAGGGCGCAATTTCGGGTTGCCTTGGCTTTTATTGCGAAAAGAGGCAGCTCAGAACTTGCAGGCTTAGAATGGCGCCAGAAGATTTGAGATGGTAAATATAGTCAAGTGGCAAAAGGAGCGAGAAAGAGAACGGAGATTTGTGTGTCGGTAGATGGAGCTGGACAGGCGCGAGAAGTAAGAACGGGAATGGTGCAGCGGCGACCGACCCGAGGAAGGGAGAGGGCGCGAACCGCCATTTTATGACAATGGTACAAGGGCGAAATGGTAGGTTGGCATAACAGGAACGCGCACATAGACAGTGCCACGTCGGGATGAGGACGGTGCGGTGGCTCCGGGCGTGCTCCACGTACAAGCGGGTTCTCTCTGTGTGCGAAGAGACAGGAAATCGGAGTGAGCCATAAAGTGCACGGGAGGAACGTTCGCCAGCGACTCTCAACTCTGGGAAAGCAATTTTCCAAAGTACCCATCGCTTCTCTCTCATTTACATTTATCCGGTGTTCCATCGCGCTTGTACACGCGTCGCCTCATTTCACTCACCCATTACACACTTTTCCCACCATTTTCCAGCCCGGTTTTCCACCTCGGAATAACGATGGAAGGAAATATTGGACGCGGAGCGTTCGCCTACGAGAATCCTCGCCAGAGATGAACTTTGCTTCCCAATATTTACCCGTCGTCGACCCTGGGCATGCGCGGTGGCGAAAGAGCATTTCGCATTTTCATCTCAACGAAACTGATAGCTCGCTCAGAATGATCCGGCCCAACTTCCGAGGGACACTGCGGGGCGCGAGTGCTTCGTGGCGAAAATAAATCCGAACGAGTGTTCCCCTCCGAGGGAAAATGCGCTCGAAAAGACAATCTTACGATCAGGAACTACGAAAACAACTGTCCATTCGCACTGAAGATGTGCGAGGGCGCGAATTAACGATGCAAGATTAACAACTCTTCCGCTCCACGGATACGAGGAGGGGGAGGAAAAGAGCGACTATAAATATATAATAAAAGTAACCCCATAACCTCGCTTTCGGAGCGCCGCACCGAGAGGTGATCTAGCAAAGTACAGAGCGAGCGGAAAGAGTAAGAGGAGAGTCGGAGGAAGATGGAAGCAGGTCTATCCGCACAAGAGTTTGTTACCCAGGAGCGGAGCGTCGAAGAGGAGTATCCTGCTGGCAATTGGAACGGGACGATAAAGTTTTATCTCCCTCCGAGGCTCGCGGGAAGGTAAGAAGCGTAGATAAATAAAAGAGGAGAAGATAAGAAAGGAAGAGAGGTGTGCGAGAGGAGCCGATGGATAAGAGCGAGAAAGCAGGAGCGCGATCGAAGACGGAAAATGGGCAAGGGGAGTACGGAAATGAATGGAACAACGCGAATGCACGCGTAAAAGAGTGAGAACGGCAAGCGCAAAGGAGAGGGAATGAGGGGAGAAAAACTGTCCGCGGTAGCGCCGGAGAGAAAATACTTTGACGCAACGTCGTTTCCGCGTATCAACATTTTTGAGATCCTCGCGCGGATCACTCACGTCCCAGTTTCAATTTCCCCAGGAAGATATCCTGCGATCCGCAAAGGAGCTGAGTTTCCCGTTATCTCGTACGGTGATGGCGAAAGAGTTTCGCAAGGAACACACAAGAATGGAAGAGAGAGTGAGGAAATAAACCGCGCTGTTTACGAGCAGCCAGTTGTGATTAAACTGACGAGGGATGAAGAGCGTAAAGGGTGTGCAAGATACGCGAATAAGCAGCAGCCGTTCCAGAAGGATGGCGCCGCTACGCAAAGGGACTAACACTTGGTGATAAAGAGGCTCGCCAAGAAAATCGTTCGCGGTTCAATCTTCAGGGCATAAAAAAATGGAAGGGAATTTCATTAGTGCGATTGTCCACCAAAGGATTCAACAATTTTTCCATCAAAATAGGAAGCGACGGCGCTGCGATAAAAAAAAAGCGAAGGTACGGCGAGGTCGAGAACGAGCGAAAATGACGAAGCCTTGAAAGCTGCTTCGAAAATTCGGTCCCTCGGAGCTCGAACGATTTTGTGGAATCGAGAAAATCATTAATCACGAACAATCGGATCCCTTGCGAAATTCACTCCCACCCGGTCTGAACCCCGCGTATACTTGCCACGAAATAAGTGCGGAAGGAACTGTAAAAGGTCTGCAGTTATCGAAGGAGTGATTCGTTAAGAATTGATCGACTGGGAATATTTGCGCTCGTCCCTTTCACGCCTCCGTATACGCTCGCGTGAAAACCATCATGTTTCGAGAAATCTCCAAGCCCAAGTAACGAAGATGGTAGCCCAGAGGCCATCAAACATCACAGCTGGAAGCGAAGGAGCAAGAGAACGGGAGCGGGAAGGGGCAAGAGAGAGGGCGGAAGAAGAAGAAGAAGAAGAGAGCAGCAGAGGAGAAGCGATGAGGGACGGAAAACCAAGCCAACCATTTCCATAGCAATTTCTATTCTATTTCCGTTTACGACGGCAATGGCGTTCAATTATAGACTGCAGTATTGAGGGAGAGTCACGTTTTGCCAATAACTGGTGCACGAAGGGAGGAGCGAAAGGGAAGGCGCAGGAAGAGGGAAGGGAAGGAGAGGAGAGCGCGAGAGAGAATAAACCAGCTTCATCGATATCTATATCATCGCAAAGCTCGCGGTTCATCGAAGCAGACTTTTCTCTCTTTCGCCACTGAACGATTTTCCCTCAGCGCATAAAAGTCCAGCCTATTTTTCTCATTCGACACTCCCCGCCCGGCTGCGGGGGTCTCGCGTAACGCGACAATAAATTGGTCCTATCGGAGGTGACAAAACTTGGTTTAAATATCGTCGCGTTAATCGCGACTCGAATCTGTACACACGAATCCGAAAAATCGTCGTGGCTACTTTTCCAGAGTTCGGAGCGCTTGCCAAGTGGCCTTCTCGAAATAGAGCACACTCGATAGTTCGATAGAGTTTCAAAACCCCCTTTATTTTTAGGTCAAGTGCGCAGGGAATAACGATGCTTCGAGCCGCTTTCCAGTCTCTGTTGAACCACACGCGCAGGCAGGATTCCCGGAGATGAGAAAACTAAATGAAAGTATGAAAAATGAAAAATGGGCACGATGACGGGGGGGCTCCCCGACTCGCTTCGTCGCCCCGAGCCAGCACAAACGTCGCAGCGCAACATCATGAAATTGGCATTGCGAGAGCGCCTCGCCAATGTTTACACTCGACGAATTAATTCTCGCATCGATGCTACTTCATTCCCGGCAACGAGGATGAGCGTCACCGCTTCTCTCGGGCCTCGTCGGGTCACCCCGTCGAGTTTTCCTCCGCGTCAAGATAGAACGGATGAGAGGCGCGCGCGTGTGCGCGGATAACGGGTAAATTGACTCGGGCCAGGTCTCAAGACCGAGTCGCGTTGCGCGGCTCTCCGCAGCGAGTTTTTTCCATTCGTTTGGAGCATCGCCTCGGTCTTAAACACAGCGCGAGACGAGGAGAGTGGGAAAGAATCTTACGAAGGCCATCGCTGGGTAAATCCGTTCGTCTTTGCTGGTCCAGGCCTCAACGGAACCCTTGTGATTGTGCGTGGCCGAGCTCGACGTTTGACTCGACTAATGTTGCTTACTCCGAGTCATTAACGAGGACCGCACGCCTCGTAGAATTCAATGCACATTCGAGCAGGGAATTCTGCCCCCGCACTCGGGACCAAGTAAATAGATAAACGTGTGTCGGATTTACGAGCATATACAGAGCTCCATCAGTCGATGCAAATGAACGGAAAATGTTATCATCATTTCATATAAAACGGAGGCCACACACTGCTCCCTGTTGTTTCGGATAACGAGCATCATCATCGTCGCGGAGCTCGCTCCGCTCAATTAAAACTCGGTCGAGTCAAATTAGCGAATCGAGCGCGTGTTTCCATAAGCCCGGAGAAGCTTCAAACATTTTTCTCCTGTTAGGATCACTCGATTCGATCAGCCCGGTAGGGGGGAGGGTTAATTGACAATGGAGCCGAAAGAAAAATGCACTTTCCGCAGGACTGTCGATTTTATTAAACTCGAAAAAGCCAGCTGCGCAGTTACTTGGATGAAAGAGAACTACTATTAGCAGCTCACGAATTAAGGACATTTCCGGGGATAACGCTGTTTGGAAAGCTCCGGCAAAGGAGCTTCGAGTCTTGGAAGCATTTTCCGCCCTCGCGTCCACCTTTCAAAAGAGCTAAACACAAAGAGAGTTCCCGTATTTGGAGCTCACTGTCGAGGGAAACCATCGGCGTATTATTTGACGGCGAGCCCTCATGCGCTCAGCCAATATGAGTACAGGGCTCGCGTCCTTTATGCCCTTATCCCCAGAGTCCCTCGTACGACCGGATGGGTGCGGAGGAAAGAGGAATCTGCACGTCAAAGGATCCCTGAAAACAGGAACGTCGAGGGCTCAACAGTCAAAAGAGGGACAATGCTATAGTTTCTCTCAACTCTCTGGCGCGGATGTCCTAGAATTAATTATATCTGTACTTGGGCGAGAATTCATTTACACATTCCTATGTGAGTCCGCGCGCGAAGGAGCGTATGAATACGTGGGCACTTTGTACACGCTGTTCTCAGTGAAACTCGAAACTCTTCTGCCAAAAGTTATTTAGTCGAGAAAGGTTAACTTGGGAGCAACATTTTTTTCCTTCGACGAGCTTCGACCTATCGGCAACTGCGCGTCAGGACTCTCCGGCTGCCTGTGCCATTTTTAAGGGAATTTTTAAGGAGGGTGGATCGCGACGATACAATGTTGCCATGCTAAACCATGTTAAATACCTCGAAAATTTCAAAATTATAAGAATTTAATAAATAAATTTGGTGAACATATTCTTTAGTGCCAAATTTGACAATACAAATTTTTTAAGATTTTTATTCTGTACAGTTATCGAGTAATTGATCACTAAAGTTCAAGTGCATAAGCATAGCGTTTCCATATATATGTACATTCCGGGCATAAGAAATCTGCTTTGATGCGTAATTACTCGATAACTAAGCAGAAGAAAATTTTGAAAAAAATGGCGTCTTCGCACTTGATTTCGAAGAACATTATCACCAAATTTCATCAATTTCTTATCATTTTGACGCGTGTAGCCACCCGCCTTAATAAAATTTGGTAAATGTGTTCTTTCAAAATATACGAGACAATATGAATTTTTTTTACATTTTTTACCACACAGCTCTCGAGTAATTGAACACTAAAGTTCACGTGTATAAGCATAGAGTTAACATATATAAACGGAGAGAAAATTTCACTAAAAACTACTATGGTGCCTATATCGGTAATATTTATTAATTCTTACGAACATACATAGTAATTTTTTGTGAAGCGACTCCATGAAAATTGATGAGTGGTGTCAAAATAAATACATCGGTACACGCACGTATACCGATATATATTATCGTACAATCGCGAATGAAATTCTGTTATTTACCATAGTAAATTTCTAAACATTTTGGCGTATGATCGATGCTTGCGTCCGAGCTCCTCAAATTTTACTATGTTCGAGTGTAAATTTAAATTGTGAAAAGAGCACTAAGTATAGCAAAACGGCATAATAATTCTACTTGACTGTTCATCATCGAGTCAACATAAATTTTAGGAAAAAATAGCACAGTTTAAACCTTTGTCACAGCAAAATACGCAATTTAAAAATTTTCATTGGGAATTTACTTGGAAATTACAATGTTTTTGGGGTAAAAACCTTCAAAATGGGCGATACAGAAGCCCCACACCATGGCAGCATAGTAATTCTCACTATTTTTTTTTCTCCGCGTACAGTTATACATCTCGTGTGTAAAAAGTTCGATTCAACGCTCAATTATTCGATAATCGTGTGGTAAAAAAATTTGAAAAAAATTGTATTTGCATACTCGATGCCAAAGAATGTTATCACCAAATTTTATAAAATTCTGATTACTTTGATTTTGTGATCCGCCCTCCTTAACCGAATGGGTTTGATCTTTCAGGCATTTGACTCCGGAATCAGAGGAACCGGAATGTGCTCGCTTTTTTAATAAAATCCCAACTTTTCTCCCACTAAGAATGAAATTTAAGAGACAAGAGTGCGAGTTTGCGAGTGCTTCTGAAGTTTTTCGTTAAGTTAGAAATCGTTCGGAGAGAACGACGATCCGAAAATCATCCTCTCTTTTTCCTAGAAAGGCTTATACTCTCGGGTGTATTTATACATGTGAGGCCATGTGTGCTCAGCAGGAGCTGGTGCGGAGGTGGAAGGAGCAATGCTCCCTTGTTCGGAGAGAGTTTCACGAGGGTTTTTGAAACGCTCACGGTAGAGAGGGCTGCTCGCAACCGCGAGAAACGAGAGGATAGTTCGTGCGCAAGCGAGCGTGCGAGTTTCCGTGTCCGTCTGTCTCGTCTTTTTCGTTGTGCTGAGCGTGAACGGTACAGCGGTTGAACAGCGTGTCTGCTAGTTAAACGCGCGTCTGTGTATGCACGGGCTGTTTGAAAAACGGGATGAAATCGTCATCGCGTCGAGGCTGCCATCGGTTTCTTTGACTTTTCTGCCATTAAAAATCGATTTATCGGACTAAAATATCGTCGTTTTTTGGTGCTCAGGTGTGACGGAAAACCGCAAAAATGTTGCGAACAACAATTGAGGAAGAAACATTTTTATCTAAATTCCAACTCTCAGTTTAAAAACCCAAGGAAAACGCGTACTCCGATTCGCTCGTCACCGAGTCGATTCCATTCGTTGTCGCAACCAGAGATTCTAATGCTAGCATTTCCCAGCCTGACTTCGAACGCGCGGATGATACGAGCAGCAGAATCGTGGTGAAAGAGCAGCGAGGAAAGAGACGCTGCGAGGCCGCTATTGTGGCGGAGGAACAATGCTGAATTTAGCGAATCACAATCCCATAAATACATCGCTTTATGTATAAAAGTATTTATGTTAACTCGCAAATTTGATTTATGAATAAATGCGTGCTGCTTGCGAAAATATAATCACGACGACACAGGCTACAAAAATAAATATCGCTCTGAACTTTCGGCCTTCGTTTATCAAACTGGCCGATGAATCGCACGCCCAAAATTATAATTTCAACGGTCCATTAATCATTTCATTGTGTTATTGAATTTCGAAGTTGCGTGACAAAATCGTTGAGCGAATTATATTCATTTATCACGATCCGTATCTCCAAGGTGAGGAAAACAAAGTTGTTTATTCATCTAAATCGAGTCGATTGGAGAAAAATTTCGTAGGTCAAACAGCTTTTCAACGAAGGGCTCGTGTGCCTCAGTTCGTACGAGTGAATCATCAACATTTTTTATGGACGAATCAGCGCAGTCGTCGGAACCGATGCAACTGTTTATTCGCTTCCGCTCGCTATTAAGTTGCTCCTCTCGTGAGTATTCGTTCGTATGGTGACCGTTCACAGGTGTACGAATGGATTAGTTTGTGCCGACGATATTTCGTTGTCGAGTCCGCCAAAATTTATTGCGATCAAGAAGCTTTTTTACGGGCTGTAACGCGACGAGCCAACGTTAAATGAATTTTAATCGTGTCTTTGTATTAAATTACGATGATGCCTCCGCGGACACCAAGTTCTTGAGCACTTCTACGAACGCGACGTTGAGGAAGCTTCGGAAAAAGCAAAGCGAGAAAAAATCTGCAAAATGGAAAGTTTAGGGACAGTTGTTTGTTTGTTTATGCATTTACTTACTGGCACTTGGACTGGCACAGAGAAAAGCATGGAAAGCATGTTTTCAAAAGTCGTCCTACGCTGTTACAATGGAAGCACGTTAGCCCGAGGTACACTTAACTGAAACGCGTGAGCCGAGGACTTAAACACGTGCGAAAATTCTCAGTGAGCTCTCGAGAGACCAGGATTTTTCTCTCTCTCTCTCGCTCACTCACTTTTCTCGACAGTGTGCTCTTTCCCGAGTGATTTCTCGACGCCAGCTGCAACGAGAGCAGATCTAGCTTAACGTTGGCTCGAGTTACTCTACCTCGGGATGTAAAGTCATTGTAGCACTGGCACGCGACGCCTACATAACCTACTTCGAAACACGTGAGCCAAAACAAATGCACTCGTGTCAATTATTCTCGTTTCCCGTTTCGAATTCACTCGCAACGAATTTCGAGATTCCAAGCGCCAATTCTCGGCTCCCCGGAAGAGAAAAACTTGGTAAAAATCCGCATTATTCGGTCCTAGTGTCTCGAGTCGTGCGGAAATTTTTCACCGATTCTTTGAACAATTTAGAAAAAAGAGTTGTCCAATTTATCGATTCCCATGCCAGATCTAATTGAAATTCTACTCCCGTTTCTTAGTGGAATAAAACGAATTATTCGCATCGTCAATAACGTTTTCGTACCAACTATTGAAACGGAGAAAATCAACTATTTAATAATTCAGTTGGTTGCGGTTAAGAAACAAGCAAAACCAAATTACGCATAATAAAATATACTGAACTGAAAGAATCCGACACCCCAAATTATTTGTTACTTTCCACGAATCGCGTTGGCTAATATAATAATACATTTCACCAAATTTTGGGTTATATTGAACTGACCGGTACCATTCGCGATTTACTAAATATTTATCATTCTCAACAAAACCGTTTAGATAATACTTGAGTGTATGATAAAAGTGTGTGTAAATTAAGCAGAAATAAGCAAATGTTTCAAGTTCTTCGATCAAAATATTTGATTTCACTCGCATAAACAAAAATTTAGTGACTCGGATAAATGGCCTTTATTTATTACAGCAAGTATGACGCTGAAGTTTCCAACGTTGGAGTCCAACGAAATGATCTAAAAAAACTCTCAAATAATTCCAGTAAATCTCCAATCTTGTTCCCTGCCGAATTTCCAATTCGTCATTTTTCAAGCCACATCAATAATTCGTGAAATAAAAAAATAATGAATTATAAATCTTTTTTTCGTTCATTTCGTTCAACTCCAACGTTGCAAACTTCAGCGTCGTACAGCAAGTCGATTTTGTTTTCTCGGTGCACTAATTTTAGGGTAGACATTGACGAAAAATTGTCGTAAAAGTGGAAAGTGCAGTGAAGAAAGAAAAAAAAAAGTATTTTTCTAGTAAATTTAATTATTCTGATCGATGAGTGCGCGTTTGAAAAATGTGGGACATCACAAATGTATCCAGTAAATGACAGATCGTCCACTGACGTATCTCGGAATGATGCCTCATCTATTTATACGAAAAAAAGTACAGACACAGCGAGCAGCTCGACGAGCACAGCGTGTATTTGAGCGCGTAAGATATCTCGGAAGAGACGCGGCAGAAAAGCGAAAAATTCCACGCTGCCGTCGCCTCTCGCGCCCCTCTCGTCGTCACGCCTATCGCATATTCATGGGACATTCTCTAGCGAGGCAGGCATCAATATTTATCATTCTCACGCGAGATGTTGCAAGTTGCACGCGTCTTTTCAAATTCATTTAAGTATTTTCGATCGATACGATTTCTCCAAACCTCTTTGTAACTCTCGTTGAGCGCTATTTTTCGAAGCGCTTGTTCAAAGGGATCATGCGATTTTTGAGTACAACTTGGTGGTGAAAATATGAAATGAAAAGGACCGGAAAGGACGTTGGAAAAGGACGAATTTACTGACGAAATTTTCCTCCGGAATTTATATTTCTTTCTCTCGGCGAAAAGGAGAAAACTCAATCGTAATGACACTTGGATGTTTTGGTACCGAGACAAATATTGCCGAGCGCGTTTAGAGCCCGAAAAACTCAAGTTTCTTGTCCGAATTTGTAGATGGTTAAAATACGCTAACCGAAGCCGCGCGAAGATGGACGACGGGTCCATAAAAAGGCCGGAGAGACTCTCGTCTGCGTGGGTTCGCAGAGTGGAAGAGTTTTAGAAAGAGCGACGCAGTGCGAGCGGGAGAGATGGAGAGAGAAAGAAAGAGAAAAAGAGCCGGCGATAGAGCGAGTTCGAAGCTGTGCTCAGAGACGAATCCGTTCGTCAGTACGGTCAGTTGTATTACTATTTTCCCAATCGCCTCCATCTCGTTTTCGTTCGACTCGCTGGTTTCTATTGTGCCAGGGATGCCGGCAGGGACCCTCCCCGCGGCCCCGCGGTTCGTGAGTACCTCAGTCTCGGTTGTGTTTTAAAACGGGTTTTTCAACGCGTCTATAAAATCTAACGGGTGCGGGTCGAAAAGATTCATTGATATTTTTGAATCGGTCATGGCGAGCGAGGAGGTGAAAAAAGAGGCCGGATCATTGGAGTCCTCGGCCTTGAATTTCACACGCGATTAGAAAAGCTTTTTCAAAATTCTCTCACTTCGATTATGACGAGCAGCGACAAATTGATATATGAATTTTCAAAAAAACTGCTGCGCCGTTTCCGGCATGAAAGATGAGAAATGATCGATCAACGCGTCCGAGAATCCAATCGTCCGAGAGGCCCCGCCGGCATTTCACGAAGCCGCGACTCCTTCAAGGTCGAAAAATAAATAAATCACAAACATTCGCACAGAGCAGCGAATCCGTGAGGTTTTGAAAGAGAAACAAAACGAAAATCACGCGTGTACTGCCGCGCCGTCTCCTCGAGGAACGCGGTAAACACACACGTGTGTTAAAAGGAGAGAAAAAAAGTAAACAAATGTGTACAGATATACAAAATCGAGTTTGAAGACGCTCGAGTGGCTCGCGGTGACTTGGCATCTATCCCAGGTCAGACGGAGGCGTCCGGGCCGTCGTAAGACCCGTGTCAAAGCATTCTTCACGCGTGGTCTGTCCACCACGAGAGTCCGCCAAAGCCAACGCGTTTAAAGCCGAGACGCGGCGTGTACACGCGAGCCAAGTGGAATGACGAACGTGTGGGGAGGCGTCGATCAAGCTTTTCAAGGCTCCCGTTCATAATTCGGTCAGCGGGCCGCGTTTTCCTCGTGTTTAGGCGCCCGCGGAGACCTCCCGTTTTAATTAATATTGGACGAAACAAAGTTGAGGAAAAGACGGAGAGAGGGAAGTCCGCGAGCGACAAAAACCAGAGCCATCGATGAGGTCCGAGCTTTTCTGAATTCCTTTCCGGCCTCGCTCACTCGCTATCGCGTCCTTCCTCAATTGTCGCAAATTCGACGACCCAGCTTCGACCCGCCGATGAGTTTAAAAATAGCGCACCTTTTTCGATGCCATTGTGGAAAGTGGACGAGTGCAGGAACTCCTGGCTCAATGAGCCACTGCGCGAAATTCCAGTTTCATAGATATACGAATGTTCGCGTACTTGTCGCTTGCTTGTTAAACACGCAAACCTTCCACACACCGAATACATGTGTAGTATATTATTTGTAGGGGCACGGGCGCGTTGTCCAACGTGCGATGTACAGAAAGTTGAGAACTGGCCATTTGCTCGGTGCCAAAAGCATCCTCGATGTCTCGTCCACTCATTTTATCGCGCGCTTTTAAAGTTTACATGAGTGAATGAAGAGGACTGCGATGGGAATTTCAACCGTTGGCATAATGATCGCTCAAACGGTGCTTCAGAAGTTCATCGAGTTGTCACCACAACGGCTGACGATTGTAACGATCAGAACGAAAGTCTGGCTTGTACGGCCTCGAATTTTCGGAGACAATTAAAACCTTTTACATTTTTCTCTTCTCTCGAGCATCGTCGCGATGCGTAGAACAATCGGTGCAGGATCAGATTTGTCGTTGGAGATGCTTCGACGGGTTTGCTCCATGGCCAATCGAGCGACACTGCAGTTCCCAAATTTCCAGTGCCATTGACCCAAGGAAGGGTGAGAGTATTGATCTGGGCGGGAAACGCACCGAAATCGAGCCAACCGATGGATTCGGGGCTTCAAAGTCCTGCTGAGATTGAGTTTTCCGTCATTGTTTCGTAGCACAATGATTGAAAATTGCTCGAGCGTCGCCAGCGGTGAGGTCAAGTTCATCGGCGGCGGACGGAAAACGGCGGGCATGAATTTTTCTATCGTTAGCAAAGGAGAGAGAGAGAGAGAGAGAGAGAGAGAGAGAGAGAGAGAGAGAGAGAGAGAGAGAGAGAGAGAGAGAGAGAGAGAGAGAGAGAGAGAGAGGTTGGGCAGAAAATTACTGTTTATTTTTAATCCTCCAGTGCTGGAGGCCATCTTGAAAGTTTTCCGGTAATTACTTGAGCAAGAAAGCCTGCTTCGAAGGCAGACGCGTAAGCAAGAAAATATGAAATATCGAGAGAGAGCGAAAAGGCTATGGGGATGAGGAATTCCAGAATTCAAGAAGTATAATGAGTGTAACGAGGCAGAGGAAAGGATGCACTGTCTCTTTTTTCCATGAAATATGCACGAGAGGCTTCAAAGGACTCGAGTTTCCTTTCATAAGCAAAAAATGCCATTCTAAGCGCTCGTGCTCTTCAGCGAGTTGCTTTTTTTTATACGATTTTAAAAGTACGCGAGTCGCATCTGTTTATTCATTAAAGTTAATCATTATTCGACCTCTGAATAACAATTAAAATCATCGAATTATGATTTTTATCATTATCAGCATTTAACCCTTTGACGGCGCACTTCCGTCACCGACTTATAACTGCACACGCAGGGTCGGATCGACCCAAAGCGATTTTCAAACCGTTGTACCTCGGCAAATGGCCCGAAACATATTTTTGCACGTATACACGAAAAATATCGTATTTTTTTTCCAAATGAAAGAAAATCCTTCGAAGCTTTTCAAGCGGAATGTATGTAGGTAGGAAAAAAGAATGTAACGTCGACCGAGCCTCCAAAAAGTATATTTGTCCAGAGGTTTGAAAGTAAACATTTTCGGAGTAGTGAAAAATAGAAAGAGACGACTCCTACGACTGATTAACCACGAAAAACGTTGATTTTTTCCTCTTTTATAACATTAAATTATTCTGATTTTTACCATTTGATTTTTACCATATAAAAGTTTTTTATTCCGTCGCGCAACGTATATTCGCTCGAGTAGAAGAGAAATGTGGATTTTATTGTGAACAACAAAGTGTTTGTAATTAGGGCGTCGAGTGGAATAATAACGAAACACAAAAAGGTGTTGCCGCGCGCGCGCTAGCTCGTCGTGAGAAATGTACTGATTTTTCGTGCTCGAGCGAGCGCGTAATTTGCGAGCTCGAAACACGCGTGTTACGCACCAGCCCCCCGCCGCGTCGAGATTTTTTATTTTCGCACATCGCGTGTTTTCAAAGACGTTTTAATAAAATTTCGCTGCATTGCGATGAGGTGCTTTGTGAAATAGAAATTGGCTTGACACGACAAAATTACGCTCATAAATCGAGCAAGCTTTGAAAATAATTCATCGCACAGACGCGGCTCGTGAACTGCGGCCCGTCGACGGTGCTCCTCCGACTCAAGATTCCAATCGTTATCTCGATCGAGTGTGGTTTCCCCTCGTTTGCTTGAACGCTATGGAAGAGGACACTTTTCGTAGGTTCTTCGGAGCTTCGTCGTAAGTTTTGGATTCGATTATTAATTGGAAAACTGCTTCCTGGGCATCCCGGGTCTGAGCAGCTCTCGGCTTATTTTGGTGTTTTTCTTCGAGGCGCCGTCGCGGTGCTTCGAGATTGGGCTCGCGCGCGATATGCCGAACGCGATTCCACTTCCGTTGCCTCGCTATTTTAGCTTTCTTCGGGGCATTTTCTTCGCTGTTGATGACGAAAGTGGGAGCAGCTCCGTGCTCGCCGACGACGCTTTGCTCGTGGGCTTTCGCCGAGTCATTCATTCGTCCCGTATTCACAAGCGGGTCGATCGCCTCGAACTATTTTTCCCCCGCCCGTTTTCCAAAGAGAAACCCAAACTTTTTCATCTGCCGGAAGCTCCCCGGAGGCCCGCGAAAAAATTCGCAACAATCCCTCGTTCGGGGCACCCAATCGAATGAACTTTTTCAACGACGAGACCGATTGAAGCGAAGGGAAAACAATGCGCAGTGAAAATCAAAGTTTCACCGTTTTTATACTCCCCGGCGAATAATCGGGGAAACACTGGCGAAGGGCGCGGGGCCCGATGCGATAAGTTGCAGCGCATTCGAACTCGGATTCTTCTCGCGAAACACGAGAGCACGCAGAGTCAAGAGAGAATACACCAAAGTTGTGCCGATTAAAATCAAAAGTTCTTTCTTATTCTGCATTCTGCGAACAAATAACCAGAGAAAAACGAAAAGAAAAGAAATGTAGGGAATCGGAATCTCCCTTTTGCAGTATGCTTCTCCGGCCCGCGGGATTCGACGGTGATTGCGACAAGTTAACCCCGTAAAAACGTATTTGAGACGAAGACTTTGCCTCCTCGAAATCATATTTCTGGCACGATGAATTTGCAGCTTGCTTTTTCTCTCGAAAAAGGCGAATTTTTAAACCGGGAAAGCCGCCGATCTCGACTTTCCTGTTAAGGATGTTCGATTTCTGGCAGCATTTTTGTCTTCCGCTGCGCAGTCGCTTTTCCCCGGATTGCCAGAAGCGGGATGCAGCAATGTCCCGACAATTTTGGGGTCACGGAGAGAGCGATGCTCGGGGAAAAAGCGATGGCCGAGTGCCCGAAAATCACGAGTCGCGGCGCCCCGTGTTACTCGCGAGGAAAGCGAGTTTTTTTCCCGAAATTGACAAGTTATATTCGGGAATCTTCGTATCCTAGTGAGATCGAACTCGAAAAAAAAGAAAGTCGAGCAGCCTCGAGAACTTTTCCAAGTACGTAGGGGAATCTAGCGACATCTGTATGTACATATATTTGCGTGTATACGAGGGAATTTATGGGCGTATATAGAGTTGGAGTATGAAAAAGTTGTCGCGCTCAGGGGAGGACGTGGGATTGTTCGCGTGGCCTGGACCAGACGGGAGTGCAGGTGAAGACGGATGCAAGTTTTTCTCGCAGACGCGAGGACACGAGAAAGTGCTCGAGGACCGAGACTGGCAAAGTAACAAGCCAATTTCCATCCGCGGGAGGTAAGACGGGTGCGGGGAGGAGGAATTTCGGAGCACTCTCGGAGTTGTTAAATTTTTCGGAAAGTTCGTGCATCGAAAGGGAGTCTGGGCAATTCGTTGGCGTTTCGCTCGGAGCATGTGGAAGGTATTTCCACAAAATTCCACCCGACGGTGAAAAAGGAGTTGAAGACTCCTTGCAAGCTGATATTTAGGCTTGGCTTTCACGGAACTATGATTTTTCATCGAAAGAAATCTGAAAGAATCGTTTCCACTCGGCACATAAATTCCTTCGATAAAAAGTCCGAGCGACCGATTCGTTAATCGGTTCTTAACGAGTTTCCGCAGACGTTTCAATAAAACTCGAGCGCGTTTCCGAGCCATTATTTCTCCAAAGGAATTGAGAAGCGAAAGGCCTCAAACGGAGCAGGATCGAAACGGGACAATCGGCGAATTCATTTCCCTCATCAGCTCCCGATTTTACACGCGGGGCCGGGAGAACAATAACGTAGAACTAAAAGCTCCGAGAGGAGCAATCGCGTCTACCGAAAACCCTTTGTCACCGCGTGGCACGAGTGGGCTACGAAAAATCGCGGAAAGTTTAAACCGCATGGAATATTTCCGGAAAATGTGTATCGCCAAAAGGAAGCTTTGTATTTGCCCACGTTGCCCATTCCCCTCGGAGTCGTATAATAAGTCGCACCGGACAAAAGACAAAGTTTCCTATTCCGCGGATCTAAATATATATATATATACATCTTTACATAAATTCATATGGACCTGTACCGCACTAGAAAGCGTGGAAATCGAGAGAGAGCGAAGATGTGGACGGGGCACGAGCAGCTCGTTAATAAACTAGGTACAGCCCTCGGGAGCCCATAGTATCGGCATTCTCTTGCCTGGCCTCTCACCCCATTAACGCTTTATCGAGACCACCGAGAAATTACGAGCCGCGTGAGTGCACGACGAAATAAGTAGAGGACTGGAGAGCCGCAGAGAGCAGAGGACACGAGGATTATACAGGGTGTGTCGACGCGGTGGGTCGCCCTGCACGGAGAGACTTTTATAGCAAAAATTGTTGTGTTTTTACAGTAAGGTCGGACCACGTCGACATTATAATAATAACCGCAAGAGCGTTTCAAACAATGCAAAAGTTTGGGGAACCATTAGCACGCAGTCGACGGTAAATAACGCGCTGCGTACACTATAACAAGAACAAACACAGGGTGTCTAATTTTGACCAGAACAGAAATTTCATGACTTTTAAGGCTTTTTAAGTCAAGGAACAGGAATTTTTCATCACTTTTCTTATGGTTATGATACTTTTTATTCATCTTTTAATTATAAAAAAATTCAATAAAAATAACAAAGAAATGATGCGCCCACCAATTATTATAATACGAGACGTTGGGAGTATAAAGATGAAAATGAATTAGTGGCAGATGGTAAAATTTCGGGAAATCGCTTCGTTCATAAGCGGACTTTGTCAAGTAAATAATCTTTGTCGAAAAGAAAATGAACTTCTTTTCGGACGGTGCGACTCAGCGATACAAACATTTTCGACATTTCACCAATTTGTCCAGACGAATTCACCAATTTTTAACACTTCACCAGAGTCACGCGACGAGTGACGTTCGGATATCGATAGATCGTTCAATTGTGATACCGAAGTTTGCAATGTTGGAGTCCAACGAAATGATCTTAAAAAAAAAGCTCTCAAATAATTCCAGTAAATTTTCAACATTGTTTCCTCGCGAATTTGAAATTTGTAGTTTTTCAACCTACACCAACGATTCGTGAAATAAACCATTGCTGAATTACAAATCTTTTTATCGTTCACTTCGTTGAACTCCAACGTTGCAAACTTCCGCGTTGTGTTCGATGTAAGAATGTCACAGAGCTAAATTTTGCCTGCCGTACATAGTAAAAAAAATTGAGAGAGCTGCTTTCGGCATCAAAGTATGACGCTGAAGTTTCCAACGTTGGAGTCCAACGAAATGATCTTAAAAAACTCTCAAATAATTCCAGTAAATCTCCAATCTTGTTCCCTGCCGAATTTCCAATTCGTCATTTTTCAAGTCACATCAATAATTCGTGAAATAAAAAAATAATGAATTATAAATCTTTTTTTCGTTCATTTCGTTGAACTCCAACGTTGCAAACTTCAGCGTCGTATCAAAGTTACTATGGACTTTGGTGAAATGTAATAGAATGCTGACAACGACAGCGCTGCCACGAAACGTAGTAAATTTTTCTATCTATTAATCCGAAATATTCGTATAAAAGTGTCTCCGTGTGCGAGGGTGTTTCGAGAATGGAATATCGAGTGAAAAGTGTTGTCAAGTTTTTTGGGTGGGCTGGTGGAAATTGAGATATGCGGGTACCTCGGCTGTCCGCGGGGCCGAAATGAGTGGTCGTAGGGGAAAAGTGCATAGGACTGAATGCGTAGTGGAGAAAATGCTTCTGGAAGAAAGGTCTTGTCGAAAATGTTGCACGTTCGATATCTCTCGGTCTGGGAAGGGATCGGAAGGTGCGATATTAAGGGAGGTAAACCAGGTCGGTTTTCGAGGCGTTCTCGAGCCCGAAGTACCGGAGATGTAAAATCCTCGGGGGGGGACTTTTCTCTGGGAAATTCAATGCTCTAAAAAATAGTTCCCGTGGATTTTAATTGTTCGAGCGTTTTCTCGCGAAAATCGAGGGTTCCGGAGCAGCCACGTGTTTCCCCGTCGCCCATTCCGAGTTTCGAAGATTTGAGAAAAAGGGCTGAAGCAAAAGTTCCCAGTCGCTTATGGACGAAGGGATATTTTATAGAGAAAGAAAAAAAAAAAAAAAAAGAAGCTCCTCCCTGAGCCTTCCCCTAAAGGGATACCAAGTTGCCAGACACCCTTTAGTTCGGAAAAAAGTCTTTCGTGAACGAGACGCCTGATAAGGCAGGGGCAGGGAGCGAGAGGCGAGCGCGCAGGGGAGAAGCGAAAGCCTCGTTGAAAGAGAAAAGGGGTTAAAGTCGAAGAGATATGAGTTAAAAGGGGTTGAGGAGAGAAAGGACGTTGCTTTCGCGCTGCTAGTACGTGCTCCATTGCAACCTGTTTTGGGGCTTCCTTTGCATCGATTCGATCGGATTTCAGCGATAAACCGCGCGTTCTCTCGACGACTACTAATCGATACGATATACCCGAGCGCACTCCCAACAACCCCAAGAGCTTTCCTCCACGTAAGAGGGTCGCTCCTCCCTCGCCCCCCGCGTCCTTTACACCCTGAACTTTCACGTCTACGAGAAACTCGATTCAGGGAATCCCTGTAATAAAGATCTCTCTTCGAAACGATCCTGTAACGCTACGCTTCCATTATCATCAGTTTCGTAACTATTTTCGTGCTCGATTCCCTGCCTTAAATGCATCCGCGTAATTATCGACGTCGACGACCCGAGGCTTCCGCGACTTTTCATCAACTTTACTCAAATATTTGCCTCTTCGAACGACAAAAACAAACACATTTTCTCATCTTTTTCCACGATCGTTCTCAACCTTGGGAAAAAACGTTTTGAAATTTCGGGCACTTCCTCTCGGGCCTGCGCTTTCGTTTCGTCCGGCAAGTGTGCTTCTCCCGTTCTGAATTAAGGAAGTTGAGGCTGTACAGTCATTTTTTTAGCTAAAAGTTATGACCTGTACCTTTCAAAAGTTAGGCCAGTTTACAGTTTGGCAATGTTGCATACACTTTAAAGAAAAGTTGGGGAAAAAAAGACGAAAAACTGGTGAAAGCTCAGTCGAAAACACGAACGGTGCTAGCCTCAAAAAACTGCACGGGAAACAGATTATTATTAATATAATCTCAGCAAATCTCCTAATAAATCTGAAAAAAATTGACATTATTCGGCAAGCCTTGCTCATGTTGCCCAAAAAATTTCATATTTTTAGCACCATTTTTAACGGAGATATCACCGAATGTGTCTTGACTTCCATAAGATTACATGACGCTGAAGTTTCCAACGTTGGAGTCCAACGAAATGATCTAACAAAAACTCTCAAATAATTTCAGTAAATCTCCAATTTTGTTCCCTGCCGAATTTTCAATTCGTCATTTTTCAAGCCACATCAATAATTCGTGAAACAAAAAAATAATGAATTATAAATATTTTTTTCGTTCATTTCGTTGAACTCCAACGTCGCAAACTTCAGCGTCGTAAGATTACATGTTATTTGGCCCAAATTGTTATTGATTTTTCTCAGCAACAACGCTCCTAAACTGTCTGAAAATTAAACTGATATTTTTTACACTTCACTTTATAAGATGCAATCGGTTTAAAAGCGATGACATCATTTTCATTCTGATACCTCAACTTCCTTAAGATGATGGATCAGTCGGTAATCACAACAGTGAGTGCGAGAGAGATAGCTGCAAATTTTGAAAAGGAAATTTTTCCACATCGTTCGTCTGATCGAAAAAATAAAAATGTCATCGGATTTTTGCGATCGTGCTGCGTACGATGACATTTTTATTATTTTAATTGGACGAACGATGTCAAAGAGTTTCAATTTCAAAAATTCGAGGTGCGATTATACCGACTGATCCATCATCTTAAGGTAACTCCAGTACCGCGCGCTAGTCAAATGAGTGCTAAATTTTCAAAACGCTTTTAGACCAAGCTCGACGGACCGATTAAACTTATTGTTATTAGGTATGCATGCGAGCATATTTTATTAACGTTAAAAAATATTGAAAATGATAGTTTTGCAAAAGTATCAACTGACGGATGCTAATTTCCACGATGACACATTTTCACAGCTATTTTTCAAATAATCATCTGTATTTTTTAACCGATTTTATTGCATCGAGTCTCGTTTTGCTCGTCAACCGATCCTCTACGAATTCACCACGTGGAATTCACCCCTTAATCTCATTCCTTCAGAAACAATGAACGACAAAGTTTTTTCACTCAATGAACAATTAGCTGCAACAGAGTGAAACGATTCTTTCATAAAAGAAGAGTTGTCACGAAATCTCGAAGTGCGAGTTATTTTTGATGCTGCTATAGACGCACTTTGATTGGTTGTCGATGTTGTGCTCGGAGTTCGTTCATGTGCGTATTTCAGATCGTAGAAAAAAGGAGGAAACAATTGCATCCTGGTAAACTTTTTGATCGTTCATTTTTTCATTTTCCTCTACTGCAATACTAGTTTGGGACAGTAAACTCACTTCACAACCTATAAAATTTGTAAACAAAAGTGACAGCGTGACATCAACAGCAGCGGCAGCTGCTGCACCACGCTAGTCAAACGTTTATTTAATAATAAAATTGTATAAAAATGTTGGTTCTTTACCGATTATATTTCTAAAATAATAAAATTATTGTTTTCAAGCATGTTTCGTCTTTTGAAATTTTCGAAAAATATAGTTGCTGGAAAAATCACGTAGCCGTCGTCCATCAACCTTAAAATTAAAAAAACAACTACACGGTGGATTCACAGAGGACCGGTTGACGAAAAAAGTGAGACTCGTTGCAATAAAATCGATGAAAAGGCGCAGATAATTATTTGAAAAATAGCAGTGAAAATGTGTCAGCGTGGAAATTGGCATTAATCAGTTGACGCTTTTGCAAAACTAGCCTTTTTAATATTTTTACATCTTAATAAGATATGCTCTGATACAAATTCACTTGCAATAGATTTGGCCTAAAAGCGTTTTGAAAATTTAGCACTCATTTGACTAGGATGCAGTACAGGAGTTACCTTAACGAAAATAACATTAGTTTCTCAGCAGTTTTTTATTTCGCGCGGATCATTTTGGTGCAGAGTGAAAAACTACGAATTGCATTTGCAAATAAGCCAGGAATTGGAGAATTACTGAAATGATTCGAGAGTTTTTAATTCCCTCGTTTCGTTGGACTGGAACGCCAGCAAACGCCAGCGTCACTCCCGTCCCCCAAAAACCAAGTGGACGGTCGCGAAAGCTCAAAAACTCCTGCGTGACTCACAGTCGCTCGTTTGTCTTGTTCGAGAGGAGTGGACGGATATCGTAGCGAAAGAGAGAGAGAGAGAGAGAGAGAGAAGGGAGCGAGGGCGAGAGAAATAAGGGGATAAAGACACCCTCGGGGGTGCGAGCGGGCGAGGCTCGTTAAAATCTTAGCGTGACCACATGGCGCGCATTTTGAGAATCCACAGAAATATACGCGCGAGTATCGCAGGCAACGCAACACCCTCCCTGTTTCTCATTATTTCTTTCCTCCGGGCCGCTCCGCGCTCCGGGAGCTGGAACACGAAAATGCAATCTCCGGGAAGCAGTGTCTCTCCTCGTACACCGCGGATGATTCGCGGGAGCCTTCTGTTCGCCGATTTGCCACCCCGGTCGGGCAAGGTGCAGCCCCGCGGGTTGAATTTTCGGCCCAATCATTCCTTCTCTGCGCTAGTATCGAGATGATTTTGTTTGTGATTTAAAAAAGAACTTAAAAAACAGCGAAAAGGGACGCGCGCGACGTTCGAGAAGGGAAGAATTTTCAAGAGAAGTTGTTTGATCAAATAATTCTTTGTATCCGTTCGAAGAGAAGAGCCCGATAAATAAAACGATTGGACGATAAATCGATTTTGTATCGAAAGACCCCCCCCGCCGCCCGGCGCGTGTGCAGGAATGAACGAGAAGAAAATGAGCGGTGATACGAAGTTAAAAGTTTTCCTCAATCGCCAGAGGCTACGATGTGGTCTGACCGCTCCATTCAACAAATTCCTTTCAATTTTATTGTACTGCGAAGAATTTACGACTCTTACGTTATAGATACTATATAATATTATTACGAGAGGAGATAGGGCCGTAGTGGAAATACAATAGTGTAATCGCCCGGGAAATCTCATACCCGTTCATACGTGCGCAGAGGCATTTGTGTTACAAATAAATACAGACGTGATTTCGAATGAATACATTACGGATTTTTCTCGTCCACGCGAATATCTGTGTCGACTATTATCAGTTCGTGTTCCGGGCACGGATTTCTCGTTATTTTATATCAACGAAGTATATCGATAGAGCAACGACGTGTTTCCGACACTTGGTACCTTGACCCCAAACACTACGTAAAAGGGGAAATTCCGCGTATTCGTTTATTTACTCGAAAACAAAAAGCAAAACACATTTTTCGTTGGACAAATATTTCGACGTTTGATTCGAAGCTGTTCGACTGTGAAGTGACAGCAAAGAAATTTTTCCGCAATTTTATTCCCAAAATAGCGAATAATAAATGTCGTCAACGTCAGTCTGTTTGCGGATTATTCATTGTTTACTTTGCATAACGATTTCGTCGTATTGCACCAAAATATCATTGTATCATTCTAAGCCCAAAGCAGGAGTTTGACCGGACGTGACTGGCCTCTCGTCTTTTGTTGACCGTTTCGTCGGTGGTTTCATCCGCACAGCACTCACGCACACGCACGAACGTTTTTTGTCCACCGTTTACTGCCGCTTCGATCTCGTGCTCCCCCCCCCCCCCCCGCCTCGCGCTCTTTTTCGCTCTTGCCCCTACGACCACCGTGTATGTACACAATGAAAATGGTCTTTCCAACCATTTTGTGGCCAATGAAAAAACGAACGCACTTGCTATTGACTGACACGAGATTCCGAAGAATCTCGAGGACGGAATGAAAAAATATGCACATCCGTAAGTAAAGGAAAGAATTTTGAATGGTTTCGAGGAAAAAATCTCACACTTCGAGGGAATTAACTGTCAATGATTAATAAAATCGGTGAGAAAAGTTTGAGAGAAGATGAAGAGAAAAGAAAAATTTAGAAAGTATAATGTTGTTGAGCAATAAAAGATCCTCCGAAAGTTTATTTTTCGGTGAAACGAAATTTCGATATTTTTTCGAATGTCGCACACGCGAGATGTTTTTCGAGAAAAAAACATCGTCCGGAAAGCTCTCGATTATATCAACAGGCACAAATTAAAAGCTGGTGAAAAAGTATTGAAAAGACAAATATTTTCATTTGGAGGAGGTTACGTGAGTTTGACCTTCCGGAAATGAAATCTCTGACAGTTAATTATCGATCCACAAACTTATCGAGTCACACCTGCTTCGGGACGAATTAATATTCGACGAGGGAGTGGAAAAAATGAATACGATTAAAACGAGCGAGGAAATATGCAAATTTTGTTAAATTTCGATGCTCCGTGTTTGCAGTTAATTAATTAAAGCAATTGGAGCAACGGAATCGGAAGTTCATTCAATTTCATATTTCTGGCAATCGTGCCAACGTTTTAGTATCTTTTCGTTTGTGTCGTTCAAATTGTCTCGATTTTCGGTAACGTAAACATTGCAATTGCATTTTCCGCGAGTACTCTTTCCAATTATCTTTCAGATATTTTTTCACAAATAGCTTAATATTATTTCTCAAGGACTTCACCGATATCGCCTACTTAAACGTGAAAAAAAAATTTAGCAATGCTGAATTTTCAGCTGCAAGAGCTCGAATGTTGACAATATTTTTATAAACGTCGAGTTTTTGTTTTTCGGTTATTCTCCAAGTGTCACGCGTTACCTCATCTCAGAGCAATTGTCAAAAAAAAAAAATATATTTTCGAGTGTCTTTTTCTCATCGAATAAGTGCAATTTCAACTAACGATAACAGCATTAATTAATATTTGCGACGAGACAAGAACTTTTTTTGTAAACAGGTATGAGTTTCATGGAATTTAACTTCAAATTTTGAAAGCTGATTGAATATGTTCGTTTTTCATATTATTCGTTTCACTAGTACATTTATTTAGCCGATTCAATGTTTTTTTGCACGCCTAGAAGAAAGATGATAGTTTATAAACGGAGTTTTGGAGTCAGATAATGCAAGGTATTTTCGTGGAACAAATGAAGATCCTCAAATCACTTGTAAAAATGTAGGAATTTAATTTTTGCTAGCGAGACTTAATAGTTTTCTGTTCGATGAATTTTGGACGAATTTTTGAGGATACATCGAAAATTATGTGTGCATTTACCTCATTCGTAGAAGCAGCAGCATTGCATCCGACTAGAATGACCGCCGCGCTCGCTACAATCCAGTATATCCTTGGCTGCATTACTGTTACAATATTGTGTTTCCCTCGGCTGAAACGCGAGGGTCACCGTCTCAATACTTTTTCCCCTTCAATATCGCTAAATCACACCAAAATTAAACCAATAACAAAAACCGAACAAAGCCTCCGTTGGGCAACAAATCACGTTAAAAAAACCCGTCGCGCACACCACCGGAGCAAACAACGCGAACGCACCACACTGATCGATGATTCGTGAGAGACTGAGGGCGCGACGATCGACCTCGGCGAGGGCGCCGCACTTACTCGGCCATCTTTGTTTTTCTACGTCTCGCAACGACGTGAGCGCCGCTCCTTGCGCAACAAAGCCCACGGCTTGCCACGGCGCGGTGCAATTCCCAAAACAAAATATTACGCGCGGAACCTTTATGTTTAATCACTTTTCATTCTATTTTCGGCATTGGTTAATATGAACTCTTGAATCTTTTGTTTTCGGATCAACTATCACAGATTTCGATAATCGTTGAAAATCAATCAGCAAAAACGAAAAAAAATCAACTGCGGTACGTTATGATCATTACGAGATATTTACTTCTATAAAAAAAAAATACATTCATGGAAATAGAGGATACGAAGAATTTCAATTTTCCACCATTTTTATTGGTACAAAATTTTAGACTTAAAAAAATATACTTTTCTATGAAACTCCAAACTCACGAGACGTTTTTTATCCACAATACACCCGAGCAACTTTTGCCGAAAACGGTGTGATCTTACAATCTTATATTCATGTTTTTTTCTTGCTACCAGCAGATAAATCGTTTTCCAGTCCTTTCAAGAATCTCATAGTTTCGTTAATGTCACGATTGTACTCGTCAATTTTCGCCTTCATATCGCGTACCTTGTTCTGCATCGCTACAACCTCATCTTCGGTTTTTTGTTTCAAAATTTTCAACAACTGGGGATTCTGTAGATCGTGAAAAAATAGTCTCAGGCAAAAATAATTCGAAATCGGTAATGAATTGAAAATTTCAATTGAAATTTATGATTTTTCATATTTTCATTTATTTTTTTTTTTTCATTTCAGTTCTTTTTCGTCGACTGTACTTTCATGATCCGATTCGACATCAATTTTTTTTGCATTAAACTCGTTCAGCGACCGGAGAGAAATGAAAAAATTCGAAAAAAAATTTTTGCGTATGAAAATATAATATTGACCTGCCTGTAGTAATATTCACTCTCGAAAGCTATGTTCTTGTCGAAAAAATTGTCCTTCGTGGCATCGCTCTTGTTTCTCGAAATGAATCTAATAAAATGACAAATTAATGGAATATAAAAGCGTGAAGGTGTTGGTGGTAAATGTTTTTTCAGTTTTGTATGATTTTATCATTTTTTAAAGTTTTATAGCACTTGCTGTTCGTGACATACGTTTGTGCTTGAAGAAAAGTTTAATAAAAATGGCAATTCATGTTTTTTTTTCGTAAACTCAGTACCTTCGAGGACAATTAATCTTTTAACCTTAAATGTCAAATTGACCATAATTTTCGACAATCAAAAACCGGGGGGTTTCGACGAAAATTTTCAGTCTTACCTGCCGTTTTTTGTCGACAGAAAGCAGCGAGTTGGTCGAAACATATTACGCAGAATAAAACTAAAAAACTTTTTTTAAAAATGTCACTTCAGAATGGATTTGGAAGGGAAATTGGGTTTTACGACATCTAAAGAAACATCTGAACATCACCAGCCATGAAAAAAGTAATGAAGGAGATTGATTAATTATCTGCTGGCTGCTGCTGCTACCATGAACATTGCCCTTATGAAAATTTTTCTAGTGCTTGAAGTGTATCACTGTGAAAAAATTCTGTTCAATAGGCATTCGTACGAAAAAGAGGATAGGTTAGGAAAATGTAAATTTTTAACTCATAAAAGCACATTATTTTATTTCTACATAGTGTAATAAACATTTCGGTATGGAAAAGACGGAAAAATAATGAAAAATAGTTTTAAAAAAAGGTAGGCTTTGCTGTAGATTGCTCGCTGAGAGCAACAAATTTCAAGTACGTTCTTGTTCAATCGCATTTCGTTGTTTCAACGAAAATGAAGAACGTTGGTATGCGGCAGAGCTTATTTTTATTGATGGATCTTTGGTTCCGTCTACTTTTCCATTTTGTCGATTCTCTCCTTGTGGCGGGTGATTGCCTCCTGATGACGCTTTATTTGTTCCTCGTGAAAGGATATCTCGTCGTGAAGTCCTTCGCGCAATTTTTGCAATTGTTCTTTTTGCTGTAAAATTATCAAAATCAATTTGAAAACAAAGACTTTGTGTTCGTAACATTTTAATACTCGTACAAATATGGATCAGAACAATTTCTTGGGAATCTTTATGAGCTCATCAAAGTTGGTGAAATAGGAAAGAATCAACGAATCAAACGCACAAAGACACTAAAATTTATCAACAAGAACATTAGAAATGGGAAGGGAATGGATGCAATTCAATTATCTCTATTCTCCTTAGTTATTTTTTTCTTGATGACTTTTAAAATGCGCATATTAGAAACTTCTGGCACAGAGCTGTGTATTCTGTTTGTATTTGATAAACATTGGTTCGATTTGCCAAACAAACCTGGTTGTAAAAATATTGATCTTCATGAGCAGCTTCCATTTTTCCAAAAGAGCCTCCTGCACTACGAATACTTCCGCCGCCACCACCGCCTCTGCCAGCACCCGAGCCTGCCTCTCCGCTCATTCTTACTTGACTGATGAATGAAAAATGAAAACAAAACATTATCAAAACGTAGTTTGACGAGTACCAGAAGCAAGCGGAATATGGTAAATAAAAATGACTTGGATTCAATAAATTGCAAACAAAAAACTTAAATAAACTTTCATGACTTGAATTATAAAATTGATAATAAAGACAAAATAAGAAAACAGAATACTGACAGAAGGATTCAATAATCTAAAGGAATAAACACAAAATAGTAATTCCACATTGTTTACTAAATAACTGGTGTAACTTATGAAAAAATAATGTAAAAAAAAGTGAAAAATTTGCAAAATTTCAAGAACAATATTATTCGTTGGCCGAAAATCGAATCATAAAAACATGTCATAGCTGTGTCCCAAAATACTCGTGCAGTTAGGGTTGTAGAAAACAGACATTACATAAGCACTCTGAAGAATTGTCACGTATTGAAAAATATAATAATCGCCACACCTGTATAGGGGTAATGGAACGAATTCGAACGAGTTGTAGAGCAAAGATGGTCATAGACGTTCGTTGTTTTTTTCGTAATAAAAATAAGGTTCAATTTAATAATTGGAGAATCGATCATATGCGAGGACGAGGAGCGATGTTGTGCGCAACAAATATTCGGGAGCCGGGTCGCCGGTTTTGAAAAAGCGAATTACCGTCGAATTCGTCATTGCCAAATGCAATTTCATTTTCCTACGATTTTATAACTCAAATACTGACCTCGTTGTTGCCAATTGGCGCGAAATAATAGCAGCAGCTCGTTTCATATTAATTCCTTTAAAGTACGACGCACGGGTTATTGTTTCGTGAGAAAAATTATCGAGATATGGCGAATATTTGGAAAGCCAGGATAAGGAAATTTCGATAGACGAGAAAAAGCTTCGAAGCCTTTACACGAAGTCCCGTATTGCCCGCAACAAACAACGGCGCTACGATCGCTTCTCCAATTCACAAGCGCGGGAACTTTGAATATTAAAATGTTTGTGAAAGTTTTGAAAAAACGATTCAACAGTAACGAATTAACTGCTGTCAGTGTCATTTTGACCCACACCAAGGAGACAGGAATCTAAGATATTTTTCGGGTCACCAAGACCCGGAACAGAAACTAGCACCGCTGTCCGAAAAATGTTTCACGTACCTCGCCCGTTCAGCCGCTTCGTCCTCCACCAATTTTCTCTTAATTTCCGAGGTTTTCAGCTCATTTATCGCTTTTTGTTTGTCCAATTCCGCTCGCTCCAGCTCGACCTCTAACATTCGAATTTTCAATTTGTGCTCCCTTTGCGCCGCTTCGAACATCCACGTCGCGTGCTGCACCGGCATCTCCATATGAGAAATATCTTCGGGTGACAAAGAACATTCTACGGCGTTTTTTTCCCGATCCTCGTCCTCGTGACCTGTTTATGCAATTCATTTTTTCCTCTTTTTTTTTACATACAAATTTCACACCCAAAAAATATTCACGTGCAAAGGATTTTTTCCAAAATTTATTAAAAAACTCGAGTTTCGTTATTTTTCAATTTTTATAATAACAACCGTAAGTTAAAAAGCGTCCTGACGCTGATCCAACAAAAATGTACGTCAAAATGTGGTTGGAAAAAAAATCCATAGAGCTCGATGATTTTTTTGGATTTACACGCACAAGTGAATTTTTTATCGAGTCTTAAAGACAAAGTAATTTCATTAGGAACGAAAAGTTGATTAAAATGATATTGAAATTGAGTAGTTTTACCGGGGTGCTCGAAATTGCGGTTTTCGTAAGTCACTCGACTTTGTTTCCGTCCGGAATGATCGATGACGTCTTCGTAATCAACCAAGCCCGAAGCTCTCTTTCTACTCGAAACTTCATCCGTGTATTGGACATTGTTAACGTGGTTTCCCGTTACAATTTCTTCCCCAAAATCGTCGTTGCTGAGTCGCTCAGTCTTGATTTCCGGGAAATTAGTTATTTCCGGCCGATAGGATGCCGGTAATTTGTCCAAAATGGCGTCAACGTCGTTCGCGACATCGGCGTCTTGACTACTCTCGTCCGAGCGCTCACCGTCGTAATCATTTTTTCGTAAATTTTGTAGCAATCGCCAAACCGATATGGACAAACTCGAAGGCGCGTGTTTCGCCGCCTCGTCAGATCCAAGAACTTTTACCTGCGATACTTGAAAACTCAGCGTACGGGAAATAATGATAAAATAATTTCACGAATTTCAACAAATTTTCATCGATTTTTTGTCACTTCAATACCGTTTTTGCGTCCTTTCGTACTTTTCAGATTACCAATTTCATTTGCATTTAGGGAATAAAAAAAAGGCCACAAAACATATTTGAATAAACTTTTGACAGCTTCGAATCTCCACCGAATTTTGACGAATAAATGAAATTCTTACTTTAGCAGCGAACGTGTACATCTCGAGTCTGGCTTGCGACTTCATTCTCGACCATTGTGCTTTGATTTTCGTGATGTCACGCTCCGCAGTGAATTTACGTCGGAAGTCCCTGTATATTTTTTCCCAAGCAAGATTTTTCATGGTCGTGACTGCTGTGTCGAGTCGCTTATTCTCGAGGGTATCGATGTGTTTGGCAATAAGAGCTAGCAGCGCATTTTTCTCTTCGGGTACCCAATTTTGAGTCCTCTCTCGTTTTTTTACAAAAAACACCGGTCCTCCTCCCGAGGACATGATCGAGAAGCTTTTTAATAAAAAAAGCCTCGAAAATCACGAGTATGCTTCGTAACCGTAAGATTGTCGTTCGAACGATATATTATCGAATCGTAAGAATGATCTAAAACTTGCGACGACTCGTTGGAAAGAATTATAATCCGAAAAAAAGATACGGAGTGTCGTCAAACTGCGATTTGTAATAAAAAATTTTCGCCGTTTCAGATAGTCGAGCTACAAAAATTCAAAGAGTTCAAAGAGAGGATATTTCGCAATCGACACATCTCGAAATTTCGTAATAGATCGAGTCGAATTCACAACATTTCAACTGTGTTGTCCAACTATGAGATCTTTTACGCGTGCGAGCCACTTATTTTTCTTTAGTCATTTATTCATGAGTGATTGTGAGTCACGACCAAATCAAACTAAACATTTGAGTGTCCCACATGCGTATATATTTATCAGCACATCCATCTATACCGAGAGAATCAATTTATAGTCGCTTGTCGTTGTAAGCTCAATAAATATTTTCAATCCTCAAAATCGCGGTAGAAAAAAACTCGAAACATTCTCAATTCGTTTGTGAACGTTTTTCCAAAGCAACGAAACTTGAATCATGGGAGATTATGGGAGAAACTTAAATGACGCAAATAAAAGCGGAATAACAGCTGATCTCCTTCCAATAAACGACTTCGAGATTCCAGCACGTTGTAATCGACAGTATCCCGCTTATAACGCGATGTTTCTATATTCATAATATGCATTAAAATTGAAGGTTGCGTGCGGCTCGCGAACGTTACGGTTTATTTATATTCTCAAATCGTAACGTACGCAATAGAAAAGTGTGTACGTGTATTATTATATGTTTGTGAACATATGGTGTCGATATTTTCGCGGGAACACGTTACGACAACGTGTTCGAAGCACCGAAGCCGGAATCACTGTCTCACTGCGCTACATTTACCCACAGAACTTTCGCAAGAATCGTGATACACACACTTTACAGTTTAAGGTTAGAAGGACCGTAACAAAACCGGTGGTCACGTTTTATCACATTTTAATCGGGTTTACGAACTCTAACAACACTCCCGCGCGAATCGTTCAATATCGAGAGAGATCACCTCGAACGAAAATAGCGAAAATCACATTTGTAGTTACGTAAAATCAGCTGTTTGTTTAACAGCTTGACAAATCTCGCTCGGCGAACACTCTTCAGTAGTCAGTGTCTAAAGTCCGACTAAGCAACCGCCATTTTGAAACGACACTAAAACCTCTTCTCCTGCTCTCGCTCGATATTTTAAGGTTGTACCAAACTCATTTTTGCTCTAATCTTTCTCTCTCCCGCCAGTTTTGTTGAGCCGGACATTTTTCAAACTGCTTTTCACCAATTATTGCGAACAGCGTACAAGGAATAAGGTTCAAAATATGCTTTCAGAGATATCGTTCCAGTATGAATTGTGAAACGTAAAATTTAGTGTGGTAAAAATGAATCGTTTGAGTTTTTTTTTATCTTTTCGTCCATTTTCCAACGGAAGTAGGAAAAATCGAACATGTAAATCTTCATAAGTGAAAACGTTTTTTAATACGAGAATAGACGAGACATTCCGTCAATGCTGATAAAATAATCGCGCCTGCGATTAATTTTCGTAATTATTTTTCTTTTTGCAACGATATAAAAACGAAAAGATGATCAAACTTATCTTAATAATTCCAAATATTTGCGAATTTATTAACGAATATTTGAAAACAGTTTGGCTATAGAGATTCTAAGGAAATAAGGACATCATATATAATTATCAACTTGGTTGTTCTTTTTAATTGAATCATTGATCCGCGGAAAGTTGAGATAACTTTTTTTTTTCGAAGATTGTTAATTTCTTGGAATTTTCCATACGACACGTTCACGACTAACGAAAAACGTCATTATCGCACACGGAAAAGGTTTAAACCTTCGGTGTAACGATAAAAGATTTCGGTCCGAGGAAAGAAGAAAGAGAGCCAGAAATTAAGTTGTACTACGAGAAATATTACAATTTTCTTTTTTTATTCTCTTTATTATTCACAAACTTAGGTCATATGTGTAAACATAAATGTCGTAAAAGTACCAACGACACACGGTGCTTTGAAGAACGAAGGTTTTGTTCATCTCAATATGAAGGTAATGGAATTACGAAGTGCACTAAATTCGAAATAGTGGGTCTTGAGTACCACGAGTTTTGAGTACTTACAAAAAACGTAAGTATTCTCAAAAAAAATGTAGCAAAATCAGGAATAGGTCACCGATTTTTAAAAACGTGGTACTTGAACAATTTTGACTCACTTCTCGTTGGCGAAATACGGGAAAATGAAAAGAGAGCTTTTTTGAGATTTTGTGACGTAGGAGCTAATCACTGCCATGACTTTTGTTTTCATTCTCATTTGAAATTCATTCGTGTCACCGTAAAGGCAAGCTCGGAGAAAAAAAATCACAGAATGTTACGTGAAAAATGTAACATGACAAAAATAAATACAAATAGAAAATATTAAGTAAAATAAATACTAAATACAAAAAATAAATAAAATAAATACAAAACTATATTAGCTTTATCTTGTTTTGGTTTTGTTTGTTTTTAATGAAATTGAAAATATTGATTCTTGAGAATGAAAAAACTACTTCATCGAAGCCAAAAAGATCAAATGTGTTTTGTTCTTTTTGAGCTCGTTGATATGTTGCCAATATGACAAGATTTACAAATTACGTATATTTTACATTCATAAGCGTTAAAAAAAGTACACGAATTCTCAGAAATTTCTTTCAAACGATATCGCACGAGAATAACAAAAAGTAACGAGACTCACGCTTACTCTGCATTTATATTAAAACTTTACTTGATGCGTTTTTGTAGGCAATGGTACAGTAACATAGTCATGTTATTTTACCGTTTAATCCTGTTTCCTGATGGAAAATTTACATCCAGACTGCTCTTTCACTTCTTTTGAAGCATTCCACTATGCGGGGATTCCATGAACTCGGAATCTGTACAAACACGTGTATTCCAGTTGACCGTGATTGCTGTCAATTCTTAACTCTATGAATTCATAGGGTTCGGTGATTTTGGTGTTCTAGAAAAAATTTGTTTTATATTAGCATTTCAACACATATTTGGATCAATTTTTTTTTACCCCAATTTGCCGTGTTTTAAAATACAATGATCGTTCAAGGAGAATCCCAAAATATCGAGAAAAACAAAGAAATAATGAAACAGAAACGATTTACCTGCACAGGAAAATATTGGAGACTTTCTTCCGATTCCTGAAATTCGTAATCACCGAACATGACCGGTTTCACGTCATTCTCATCCTTCAAACCCTGAAAAATGAGAAAATTTTTTTCTATACCTCTTGACAAAGTTTGACTCTGTTATCAATAAAATAGACTATTAACAACTCATAGTTTGAAATTATAATTGTATATTTTCCAACTTCATTTGTAGAAAGAATTATTTTATTGTCGCACCCAAACGTTGAACTTTCGGGGCGCGCTCCTCATTTCACTGTTTGGTAGAAGCGACCTCGGCACATGCTCCAAGGTGAATCCAGTTACTGTTATCAAACTTCTTAATTTAATGAGCAGGTATCCTGGAAAATCTTGGAAAGCCCAACACACTCCTGGTTGCAACGAATTTCCTTGAATCACTGTACGCGGATTGTTGCTCTCGTAGAACAACGTCACACCCAAAAGTTTGAAGGCTCGCGTGTTCACGTTGTAACGTTGCGTACAACGTGTGCTTATCACTTGACCACCTGCAGGATAAAATCGCATCCACGAATATAAATTTATGCGTTACCTCAATTCTGAGAGCTTGAGGTAGGAGCATTTGATTTCAGCTGTTTTTGTCAAGTTCCGATGAAAAAACTATGACAATTCGTACCTGCAGATTCAAGAGCGTAATCGACCTTCCCTGTTTTATCAGCATCATAAATTTTGATGACTGCGTTAACGATATTTCGCACATCGTCATCAGACATCGAGGAAGAACCTGAGCAAGTAACCCCACCGTTTTCGTCGAGAGCGGCTGCTTCATCTCCGGTTTTGACGGATTTTTTTTCAGAGCTGGCAGTAAGCAAACTTTCGATGATCCGATTCATTTCCTGTTTCGAAATTCCGTCGCCAAAATATCCAGCAACAGCTCGATCCACTTGTTCCTCCATTTGCTCGCTTCTCAAAGTCGATGCGCTTTGGTCGCAACAAGTTTTTAAGGTTCCGTACAATTCTCGAAGACTTTGCAGCTCCAATTTTATGGCTCGTATCTCGCTCGAACTTTCCTCGCTTTTTTTGTCCAGATTTTCTTCAATGCTGTGCAGTTTTTCACCGTAATGCTCCCATATCGTCGTGTTGTCTTTTCGTAACTGGTCCATCGATTGGTTTATGTATTCGATGTTTTGCTACAAATTATTGAAAGTCGATCACTCGTTGATGCTACTGATTACAAATTATTTTAATAATTGGTAAATTTGAAAAGCATCTTACCACTTTGCTCGTTTCTGCAGACTCCAACTTTTCGACTCTTCGAAGCAAAGATTCCATCAGAATTTTATGCTCCTCTCCATCGGATTGATCGTTTGCCACGGTCTTGGAAATTTTTGATTCCGGCGAGAAAAATCCTTGAGTCAGAAATCCCGTGATGGAGAAAGGTTTGATAGCGTTCAGTGTGCTCGAGAAAAGCCAAAATCCTGAAAAACGTTCGAGATGATCTTGAGTTCTCAAGCGAACGCGACACATCCGCGCACTCTACTACTTCAAAAAAATTTACGATCGTTTTATATCCTAATTATTCGTATAAAAGTTGTCTTTGCCAATACTATTAGAGTGGTAATGTTTGTATTCAGTTAATCTGTAACAGAGTTTGTGAGTTTTTCTTTTGTTTTATTGATAGCAACTACTTTTTGTATTTTTTTTTTATTATCTAATTCCAGAGTTCTGCCTTTTTTCTTTTCTTCTCAATACTCTAATTTCTGAGTAGGCTTTATTTTGATTGAGTTTTCACTGGGTTAAAAGCATTAAGAAATTAGAAAAACTGCCTCCCGATTATCGATCAGTTGGCGAACCAGTACATAGGTGAACGGTCGCCCATCAGATGCGTCCAGGCTCAGGCAACTCAAAAAACTACTAAAAGTATGCATCATCGCAAGCGATTCAATTGTGCTTTGAAGGAGGATTTTATCGAAGCGATTTCATGTTCATTCATTTTTAATTATAACTCGTTATTACTGTACTTTGAACGGATTTTTTTTCATATTGAATTTTGTTTTCATCACTCGTACTAAATGGAGTCACTTGTACAATGTTCAAAAAGAACCTTTACTGAATGATAGCGACAATTTGAAAATTGTCTCTGAAATCCTCGTTTCACTCATTCGCTTCTTCTTTCACGAACTTCGTCAATGAGCGTGCTTTAAAACAATAAAAGCGGCGTTTAAAATCGAGTAGCTTCGTGACTAAATGCAATCTTTTTAAAATACAATTCGCAGAAAAAAATTCTACGCCCTAATATTTCAATCATAGCAAAAAAAGATTTAAAAAAATAATTTCATTTTAATATCTTTTCTCGGTCCTTTGATTTTGGGTTTTTTTTTAACACTTCATTCACGCATATCCTACGATAAAAAATTATGATCAATGAGCAAAAATACAAATAGCATTCGAAGAAGGAATGAATTCTTTTCGTAATTGACGATTGGAAATATTTCCTTCGTGGGCTTGTTTTAGACTCACCAGCTAAAAGGAGAGGCGGCAAAAATATGAGCCACATCACTCCCGATCGTCTGTCTTTCGAACGCTGTCGAACACTTGCCGCTCGACTCAAAAGCCAAGTGTCTAAATACAGTATTCGAACCATTAAAAAATAGGGATACTGCATCAAACGGTCGATCAGATCCAAAGCTTTTTTCCATTTAGATTCTAGAAATGTCGAATTAGAATATTAGCAAATTGGATAGATTCTCTTTATTTTTAGTGTTTCTTTTTTCGAATCGTACCAACCTCGATAACGATAATATTCGTGACTAGTTGTAGCAGTTTTTCTTCGAAGTATTCTAACATTTACGAACTGCCAAAAACTGTAAATCCACGTGACAAGAGTACGCCAAATTATTTCCATCCGTTGTCGTATTCTCCATTTTTTCTCTCGGTTTGTTGTTCGCAATGTAATTGCTTCATCGAGCTCGGTGTCCGAATCAACTTGTGACGAAATACCGTAGCTGAAAATAGTCGACAATTATTATACACCGGAGATTCCATCGGGTGAAAAAAAAAACATTTAATTTTTTTTCAATATCGAAAGCTCACCGTTCTTCCCTCGCGAAAGCGCTTTGTTCACCGTAAATAACTTCGCGACGACTTTTGTACTGTGCGAGGAGAGTTTTTTTGTAAACTATCGAACCCTCCGATCTTTCTCCCATGGTAAGACCTGACCGCAATCGACAAGAATGCAAATCGTTCTGTGCACAAAGGAAACAAAGGCAATTAATTATTTTCTCACAAGGGAAAAGAACGATCGAAAAATCATAAAATAAAGAAACATAAATTATTTGATTGTTGAAATTGTTTTATTGTTAAGATTTCAATAAAATGGAAATGGTTTACCAAACGATTCTGTTCAATGGTTTCTCTAGCGTCTTCATCCAACGATTCGCCGTAGCTTTCTCTAGTGCCGCACGAGCGTTGACTTAAATTTTGTTGGCTCAAAGAATTGACACTGTCGCTCGTACTGTTTCCGTCCGAATGAATCGAGGGCCGAGACATATTCGGCATCGCTAATACACCCGGTGCGATCTCATATCGCGATTGTGAGTGTTGCGAATACGTGTAATCAGTTTTAGGAAACACGCTGTAAACATTAACGAATAATCCGGTTGAAGAGAAACAAAAACGAAAAAGAAACTGTTCACGACAACTTCGATGCCACGTTCTCTTGGAAATCTGTTTCGTAATGATTCGGATCTTTCAGTTTGAAGGTCAGCTAATACTTTTGTCCCAGCGTTCTTCCGATGTTTACGAACAAATGACTAGGTAATTATTCGAATGAACCGGGGATTGTGGTTTCTCTCGAAATCCACTCGTATACGCACTTTTCGTCTGATCATCGTGTTAGGATAAATCTTCAAAAATTCACACACTTTTGTCTTTAGTAAAAAGCTTCACTCACTCGGACTACTACTCTCGTCCGAACGCTCACCGTCGTAATCATTTTTTCGTTAATTTTGTAGCAATAGCCTAACCGATATGAACAAACTCGAAGGCGCCCATTTCGCTGCCTCGTCAGATGCAAGAACTTTTTTCTACGATACTTTAAAACTCAGTACGGAAAAGGATAAACAATAAAACGCCTAAATCTCGAAATCCTCGAATGTTCGCGCACTTATAAACGAACATTTGAAAACAGTTTAGCTATAGAGATTCTCAGGAAATAAAATGGACATTATATATAATTATCTTGGAATTTTCCATACCATACGTTCATGACTAACGGTTCGATTATAATCCGTTTTCTTTATGTTCGAAACATGAAAAAAATGGTGCACAATGAATCTGATTATCGCACGCGAAAAAGTTTGATGCAACGAGAATTGTGGCCGTAATTAAACCTCGTTGTAACGATAAAAGGTTTCGATCCGAGAAAAGAAGAAAGAGAGCCAGAAATGAATCGTACTACGAGAAATACAATTACAATTTTCCTTTTTTATTCTCTTTATTATTCACAAACTTAGGTCATAAGTGTAAACATAAATGTCGTAAAAGTACCAACGACACACGGTGCTTTGAAGAACGAAGGCTTCGTTCATCTCAATATGAAGGTAATGAAATTACGAAGTGCATTAAATTCAAAATAGTGGGTCTTAAGTACCACAAGTTTTTAGTACTTACAAAAAAACGTAAGTATTCTCAAAAAAATGTAGCAAAATCAGGAATAGGTCACCGATTTTTAAAAACGTGGTACTTGAACAATTTTGACTCACTTCTCATTGGCGAAATACGGGGTAATGAAGAGAGAGCTTTTTTGAGATTTTGTGACGTAGGAGCTAATCACTGCCATGACTTTTGTTTTCATTCTCATTTGAAATTCATTCGTGTCACCGTAAAGGCAAGCTCGGAGAAAAAAAATCACAGAATGTTACGCGAATAAAAATGTACCATGGCAAAAATAAATACAAAACTATATTAGTTTTATCTTGTTTTGTTTTTTTTTGTTTTCTATGAAATTGAAAATATTGATTCTTGAGAATGAAAAAACTACTTCATCGAATGCAAAAAGATCAAATGACGTATGAGTTTTGCTTTGTTCTTTTTGAGCTCGTTGATATGCTGCCAACATGACAAGAATTACAAATTACGTATATTTTACATTTATAAGCGTTAAAAACAGGAATTCTCAGCAATTTCTTCTGAACGATATCGCACGAGAATAACGAAAAGTAACGAGACTCACGCTTACTCTACATTTATATTAAAACATTGCTCGATACGTTTTTGTATGTGTGATTTTTTGCATGAATAATTTGTACTTTCTCGTCAGCATCCTTATGCATAATATTATTAAATTTTACTTCGCTTTGGGTAACTCGTGCTTATTTTTATACATGTTTGTTTCTTTTAATATTATTTTTTTTTTTTGGAATTCGTTTCTTAAGGCTACGAATTCGGAGCATTTAGTGAATCTCAATTTTTTGGGGAAAGATTGTTTTGCCGAGCCTCTTGGAAACTACTGTGTAAAAAACATTTTCGCTCCAAATCGCAACGTTTCGTTCTTTAGGATAAAAAAAATGGTACAAATTGTTGCGTTTTTTTCGAACGGCTGGATAAACTTTTTCTCTTGAATTTATCTATGCTGAATCTTGATCGACACAAATTCAGAGAGAAAAAGCGCTTTTGGCGACTTGACGAGTTTCTTTGACTGTTTGTGAAACTCCCGAGTCGTAATTTCTCTTTTGTTATGTATGGCGATAATTATTCACATTAAAAGTGATTTCAAGGCACATCTTTCGTCTTTGCTTTAAGAAATATTATTCACCGTTCTGACTATGTTATTTTACCGTTTAATCCTGTTTCCTGATGGAAAATTTACATCCAGGCTGCTCTTACACTTCTTTTGAAGCATTCCACTATGCGGGGATTCCATGAACTCGGAATCTGTACAAACACGTGTATTCCAGTTGACCGTGATTGCTGTCAATTCTTAACTCTATGAATTCATAGGGTTCGGTGATTTTGGTGTTCTAGAAAATATTTGTTTTATATTAGCATTTCAACACATAATTGGATCAATTTTTTTTTACCCCAATTTGCCGTGTTTTAAAATACAATGATTGTTCAAGGAGAATCTCAAAATATCGAGAAAAACAAAGAAATAATGAAACAGAAACGATTTACCTGCACAGGAAAATATTGGAGACTTTCTTCCGATTCCTGAAATTCGTAATCACCGAACATGACCGGTTTCACGTCATTCTCATCCTTCAAACCCTGAAAAATGAAAAGATTTTTTTTCTATACCTCTTGACAAAGTTTGACTCTGTTATCAACAAAATATACTATTAACAACTCATAGTTTGAAATTAGAATTTTGTATTTTCCAACTTCATTTGTAGAAAGAATGATTTTATTGTCGTACCCAAACGTTGAACTTTCGAGGCGCGCTCCTCATTTCACTGTTTGGTAGAAGCGACCTCGGCACATGCTCCAAGGTGAATCCAGTTACTGTTATCAAACTTCTTAATTTAATGAGCAGGTATCCTGGAAAATCTTGGAAAGCCCAACACACTCCTGGTTGCAACGAATTTCCTTGAATCACTGTACGCGGATTGTTGCTCTCGTAAAACAACGTTACACCCAGAAGTTTGAAGGCTCGCGTGTTCACATTGTAACGTTGCGTACAGCGTGTGCTTATCACTTGACCACCTGCAGGATAAAATAGCATCCACGAATATAAATTTATGCGTTACCTCAATTCTGAGAGCTTGAGGTAGGAGCATTTGATTTCAGCTGTTTTTGTCAAGTTCCGATGAAAAAACTATGACAATTCGTACCTGCAGATTCAAGAGCGTAATCGACCTTCCCGGTTTTATCAGCATCATAAATTTTGAGCACTGCGTTAACGATTTTTCGTACATCGTCATCAGACATCGAGGAAGAACCTGAGCAAGTAACCCCACCGTTTTCGTCGAGAACGGCTGCTTCATCTCCGGTTTTGACGGATTTTTTTTCAGAGCTGGCAATAAGCAAACTTTCGACGATCCGATTCATTTCCTGTTTCGAAATTCCGTCGCCAAAATATCCAGCAACAGCTCGATCCACTTGTTCCTCCATTTGCTCGCTTCTCAAAGTCGATGCGCTTTGGTCGCAACAAGTTTTTAAGGTTCCGTACAATTCTCGAAGACTTTGCAGCTCCAATTTTATGGCTCGTATCTCGCTCGAACTTTCCTCGCTTTTTTTGTCCAGATTTTCTTCAATGCTGTGCAGTTTTTCACCGTAATGCTCCCATATCGTCGTGTTGTCTTTTCGTAACTGGTCCATCGATTGGTTTATGTATTCGATGTTTTGCTACAAATTATTGAAAGTCGATCACTCGTTGATGCTACTGATTACAAATTATTTTAATAATTGGTAAATTTGAAAAGCATCTTACCACTTTGCTCGTTTCTGCAGACTCCAACTTTTCGACTCTTCGAAGCAAAGATTCCATCAGAATTTTATGCTCCTCTCCATCGGATTGATCGTTTGCCACGGTCTTGAGAATTTTTGATTCCGGCGAGAAAACTCCTTGAGTCAGAAATCCCGTGATGGAGAAAGGTTTGATAGAGTTCAGTGTGTTCGAGAAAAGCCAAAATCCTGAAAAAACGTTCCAGATGATCTTGAGTTCTCGAGAGAACACGACACATTCACGCACACATAGAGACACGCACGCACGTTTAACATTCACGTCCTTCTCCTGTTACCGTTAACTAAACGCTGATCTGACCTTTGTACGAACGACAGTAGTAAAAAAACAGAACAGTAGCATGTTTATTTATTTTTACTTGATTTTTCGGTTTATAAAACGATCACATCAGCGAGAACAGGTTTTTATTTGGACGGACCTATACGGTAACTGAGAGAAGGATAGACGAAGATGAACTCACCGTTAAGATGACTTCGCAATCATCGCACCTCAAAAGTCCAAGGAAGCCTCACGATTTATTTGCAATAAATATATGTATATATGAATACATATCATTAATTCTCATCTCCAGTCAAAAGTTTATCTCCCTCTATCCTTCTCCCATTAAATCGTTTTGCGTAACCAAGATTTCAGACTGTGCCTTGATTCGTTTATTTTTCATGACTCATCGGTTCATCGAATTCTTTATTATTTAGTATGAACGTGTTTGCACTTTTTGTTCTTTTATTTTAGATTTTAATTCGCGAAAGTGTCTAGATGCATTTTCATTTAAAAAAAAAAATTAAAAAAAAAAATCATCAGGTTTGTGGACGACGAGGAAGTGGATTTTGTTCGTGTGATGAATTCTTGTATTCCATCGAATGATTTCCATCGATCGAAAAATGTTTAATAAGCGATTTTCTTTGCATTATTTTCATTCTCATTCCTCAAATACCACCGTAATTGTATGTAATATTCCGGTAATCCTAAACTTAAGAGTTCTACAAAAAACCAAACAGAATTAAGGTTGCAAGTTATTTTATAGTCTTGCAAATTAGTGGGATTAGTTTAACGACAAAAAAAAATAATCGGCAAGCATTCGGCGAGTACAAAAGGGTAGCAATTTGAATAAAAAGTGAAAATTCTTGGTCGTATTTTAAAATTGAAAAAAGTGAAAATTGCGCTGCGTAAATATTTTTCCTGTAAGACAAAATGCATTTTTCGTTAATATTCGGTGGAACTGTTGGACATTTTTACGAAAATTAGAGGCTAAAAAACTGATCGCGTTTGCAGAGTAAAGAAAATGCCGAAAATAAAATGGTGGGCGAAAGGAAAAAGCACTGCATGTTCGTTAGTCACGCTTGAGGTTATTAAAATTGGCAAAAAAAATGAATCGTGCGAGCTTGGTAAGCGGGGCACGATATCGTTAGATTGTTCGAATCACCACCACGTCATATTCCACCCGATGTCTTTTAACGATGGAACAGACACGTTCATACTAGGCAACGAAGGTAACGTCAAGTTTTTCATATTCGTTATATATTTTGCAACGAGGCCGTAATCAAAGAACTTTAGACTCGTCAAATCGTTATAGATGCGATTGGTTGTCTCGGTTAAACCGTTCTGAACTTTCTGCGCATTTTCCACAGTGGTTAACGAATGCTTTTGAGCGACGTAAGCTCCTGAAACAAACAAACAAAATACGAAGGCCAGGCTAGGGTTTTTCTGGTCTGCGTTTCGTTTCTTTTCAATGATATCTCTCATTTCACATTCTCTCATACTATTCCTTTTCAAAAAAATTTACAGTCGTTTTCAATCCTATTAGTCGTATGAATGTTATCTTTGCTAATGCTATTATTCAATTAATAATAGTAGTAGCAAAGAAAATAATAGTAGTAGTAAGCTTGTGAGTTTTTCTTTCGTCTTATTGATAGTAACTACATTTTGTATTTTCTTATTATCTAATTTCAGAATTCTGCCTTTTTTTTTCGTCTCAATATCTTCTCAATACTCTAACTTCTGCGACCAAAAAATATGATTGAAAACCTTATCGATGGGGTAGGCTTCATTTTGATTGAGTTTTCACTGGGTTAAGAGCATCAAGAAGTCAGAAAGGCTGCCTCCCGATTATCGATCAGTTGGCGAACCAGTACATGGATGAGCGGTACTCATCAAGGTACTGGATGCGTCCAGGCTCACGCAACTCAAAAAATTACTAAAAGCGTGCATCATCGCAAGTGAATTTTGTTTTCTTCAATCGTACTAAATGGAGTCACTTGTACAATGTTCAAAAAGAACCTTTACTGAATAATAGCGACAATTTGAAAATTGTCTCTGAAATCCTCGTTTCACTCATTCGCTTCTTCTTTCACGAACTTCGTCAATGAGCGTGCTTTAAAACAATAAAAGCGGCGTTTAAAATCGAGTAGCTTCGTGACTAAATGCAATCTTTTCAAAATACAATTCGCAGAAAAAAATTCTACGCGCTAATATTTCAATCATAGCAAAAAAGGATTTAAAAAAATAATTTCATTTTAATATCTTTTCTCGGTCCCTTGATTTTGGGTTTTTTTAAACACTTCATTCACGAATATCCTACGATAAAAAATTATGATCAATTAGCAAAAATACAAATAGCATTCGAAGAAGGAATGAATTCTTTTCGTAATTGACGATTGGAAATATTTCCTTCGTGGGCTTGTTTTAGACTCACCAGCTAAAAGGAGAGGCGGCAAAAATATGAGCCATATCACTCCCGATCGTCTGCCTTTCGAACGCTGTCGAACACTTGTCGCTCGACTTAAAAGCCAAGTGTCTAAATACAGTATCCTCACCATTAAAAAATAGAAATACTGCATTAAACGGTCGATCAGATCCAAAGCTTTTTTCCATTTAGATTCTAGAAATGTCGAATTATAATATTAGCAAATTGGATAGATTCTCTTTATTTTTAGTGTTTCTTTTTTCGAATCGTACCAACCTCGATAACGATAATATTCGTGACTAGTTGTAGCAGTTTTTCTTCGAAGTATTCTAACATTTACGAACTGCCAAAAACTGTAAATCCACGTGACAAGAGTACGCCAAATTATTTCCATCCATTGCCGTATTCTCCATTTTTTCTCTCGGTTTGTTGTTCGCAATGTAATTGCTTCATCGAGCTCGGTGTCCGAATCAACTTGTGACGACATACCGTAGCTGAAAATAGTCGACAATTATTATACACCGGAGATTCGATCGGGTGAAAAAAAAAACATTTAATTTTTTTTCAATATCGAAAGCTCACCGTTCTTCCCTCGCGAAAGCGCTTTGTTCACCGTAAATAACTTCGCGACGACTTTTGTACTGTGCGAGGAGAGTTTTTTTGTAAACTATCGAACCCTCCGATCTTTCTCCCATGGTAAGACCTGACCGCAATCGACAAGAATGCAAATCGTTCTGTGCACAAAGGAAACAAAGGCAATTAATTATTTTCTCACAAGGGAAAAGAACGATCGAAAAATCATAAAATAAAGAAACATAAATTATTTGATTGTTGAAATTGTTTTATTGTTAAGATTTCAATAAAATGGAAATGGTTTACCAAACGATTCTGTTCAATGGTTTCTCTAGCGTCTTCATCCAACGATTCGCCGTAGCTTTCTCTAGTGCCGCACGAGCGTTGACTTAAATTTTGTTGGCTCAAAGAATTGACACTGTCGCTCGTACTGTTTCCGTCCGAATGAATCGAGGGCCGAGACATATTCGGCATCGCTAATACACCCGGTGCGATCTCATATCGCGATTGTGAGTGTTGCGAATACGTGTAATCAGTTTTAGGAAACACGCTGTAAACATTAACGAATAATCCGGTTGAAGAGAAACAAAAACGAAAAAGAAACTGTTCACGACAACTTCGATGCCACGTTCTCTTGGAAATCTGTTTCGTAATGATTCGGATCTTTCAGTTTGAAGGTCAGCTAATACTTTTGTCCCAGCGTTCTTCCGATGTTTACGAACAAATGACTAGGTAATTATTCGAATGAACCGGGGATTGTGGTTTCTCTCGAAATCCACTCGTATACGCACTTTTCGTCTGATCATCGTGTTAGGATAAATCTTCAAAAATTCACACACTTTTGTCTTTAGTAAAAAGCTTCACTCACTCGGACTACTACTCTCGTCCGAACGCTCACCGTCGTAATCATTTTTTCGTTAATTTTGTAGCAATAGCCTAACCGATATGAACAAACTCGAAGGCGCCCATTTCGCTGCCTCGTCAGATGCAAGAACTTTTTTCTACGATACTTTAAAACTCAGTACGGAAAAGGATAAACAATAAAACGCCTAAATCTCGAAATCCTCGAATGTTCGCGCACTTATAAACGAACATTTGAAAACAGTTTAGCTATAGAGATTCTCAGGAAATAAAATGGACATTATATATAATTATCTTGGAATTTTCCATACCATACGTTCATGACTAACGGTTCGATTATAATCCGTTTTCTTTATGTTCGAAACATGAAAAAAATGGTGCACAATGAATCTGATTATCGCACGCGAAAAAGTTTGATGCAACGAGAATTGTGGCCGTAATTAAACCTCGTTGTAACGATAAAAGGTTTCGATCCGAGAAAAGAAGAAAGAGAGCCAGAAATGAATCGTACTACGAGAAATACAATTACAATTTTCCTTTTTTATTCTCTTTATTATTCACAAACTTAGGTCATAAGTGTAAACATAAATGTCGTAAAAGTACCAACGACACACGGTGCTTTGAAGAACGAAGGCTTCGTTCATCTCAATATGAAGGTAATGAAATTACGAAGTGCATTAAATTCAAAATAGTGGGTCTTAAGTACCACAAGTTTTTAGTACTTACAAAAAAACGTAAGTATTCTCAAAAAAATGTAGCAAAATCAGGAATAGGTCACCGATTTTTAAAAACGTGGTACTTGAACAATTTTGACTCACTTCTCGTTGGCGAAATACGGGGTAATGAAGAGAGAGCTTTTTTGAGATTTTGTGACGTAGGAGCTAATCACTGCCATGACTTTTGTTTTCATTCTCATTTGAAATTCATTCGTGTCACCGTAAAGGCAAGCTCGGAGAAAAAAAATCACAGAATGTTACGCGAATAAAAATGTACCATGGCAAAAATAAATACAAAACTATATTAGTTTTATCTTGTTTTGTTTTTTCTTTGTTTTCTATGAAATTGAAAATATTGATTCTTGAGAATGAAAAAACTACTTCATCGAATGCAAAAAGATCAAATGACGTATGAGTTTTGCTTTGTTCTTTTTGAGCTCGTTGATATGCTGCCAACATGACAAGAATTACAAATTACGTATATTTTACATTTATAAGCGTTAAAAACAGGAATTCTCAGCAATTTCTTCTGAACGATATCGCACGAGAATAACGAAAAGTAACGAGACTCACGCTTACTCTACATTTATATTAAAACATTGCTCGATACGTTTTTGTATGTGTGATTTTTTGCATGAATAATTTGTACTTTCTCGTCAGCATCCTTATGCATAATATTATTAAATTTTACTTCGCTTTGGGTAACTCGTGCTTATTTTTATACATGTTTGTTTCTTTTAATATTAATTATTTTTTTTTTTTGGAATTCGTTTCTTAAGGCTACGAATTCGGAGCATTTAGTGAATCTCAATTTTTTTTGGAAAGATTGTTTTGCCGAGCCTCTTGGAAACTACTGTGTAAAAAACATTTTCGCTCCAAATCGCAACGTTTCGTTCTTTAGGATAAAAAAAATGGTACAAATTGTTGCGTTTTTTTCGAACGGCTGGATAAACTTTTTCTCTTGAATTTATCTATGCTGAATCTTGATCGACACAAATTCAGAGAGAAAAAGCGCTTTTGGCGACTTGACGAGTTTCTTTGACTGTTTGTGAAACTCCCGAGTCGTAATTTCTCTTTTGTTATGTATGGCGATAATTATTCACATTAAAAGTGATTTCAAGGCACATCTTTCGTCTTTGCTTTAAGAAATATTATTCACCGTTCTGACTATGTTATTTTACCGTTTAATCCTGTTTCCTGATGGAAAATTTACATCCAGGCTGCTCTTACACTTCTTTTGAAGCATTCCACTATGCGGGGATTCCATGAACTCGGAATCTGTACAAACACGTGTATTCCAGTTGACCGTGATTGCTGTCAATTCTTAACTCTATGAATTCATAGGGTTCGGTGATTTTGGTGTTCTAGAAAATATTTGTTTTATATTAGCATTTCAACACATAATTGGATCAATTTTTTTTACCCCAATTTGCCGTGTTAACATACAATGATTGTTCAAGGAGAATCTCAAAATATCGAGAAAAACAAAGAAATAATGAAACAGAAACGATTTACCTGCACAGGAAAATATTGGAGACTTTCTTCCGAATCCTGAAATTCGTAATCACCGAACATGACCGGTTTCACGTCATTCTCATCCTTCAAACCCTGAAAAATGAAAAAATTTTTTTCTATACCTCTTGACAAAGTTTGACTCTGTTATCAATAAAATATACTATTAACAACTCATAGTTTGAAATTAGAATTTTGTATTTTCCAACTTCATTTGTAGAAAGAATGATTTTATTGTCGTACCCAAACGTTGAACTTTCGAGGCGCGCTCCTCATTTCACTGTTTGGTAGAAGCGACCTCGGCACATGCTCCAAGGTGAATCCAGTTACTGTTATCAAACTTCTTAATTTAATGAGCAGGTATCCTGGAAAATCTTGGAAAGCCCAACACACTCCTGGTTGCAACGAATTTCCTTGAATCACTGTACGCGGATTGTTGCTCTCGTAGAACAACGTCACACCCAAAAGTTTGAAGGCTCGCGTGTTCACGTTGTAACGTTGCGTACAACGTGTGCTTATCACTTGACCACCTGCAGGATAAAATAGCATCCACGAATATAAATTTATGCGTTACTTCAATTCTGAGAGCTTGAGGTAGGAGCATTTGATTTCAGCTGTTTTTGTCAAGTTCCGATGAAAAAACTATGACAATTCGTACCTGCAGATTCAAGAGCGTAATCGACCTTCCCGGTTTTATCAGCATCATAAATTTTGAGGACTGCGTTAACGATTTTTCGCACATCGTCATCAGACATCGAGGAAGAACCTGAGCAAGTAACCCCACCGTTTTCGTCGAGAGCGGCTGCTTCATCTCCGGTTTTGACGGATTTTTTTTCAGAGCTGGCAATAAGCAAACTTTCGACGATCCGATTCATTTCCTGTTTCGAAATTCCGTCGCCAAAATATCCAGCAACAGCTCGATCCACTTGTTCCTCCATTTGCTCGCTTCTCAAAGTCGATGCGCTTTGGTCGCAACAAGCTTTTAATGTTCCGTACAATTCTCGAAGACTTTGCAGCTCCAATTTTATGGCTCGTATCTCGCTCGAACTTTCCTCGCTTTTTTTGTCCAGATTTTCTTCAATGCTGTGCAGTTTTTCACCGTAATGCTCCCATATCGTCGTGTTGTCTTTTCGTAACTGGTCCATCGATTGGTTTATGTATTCGATGTTTTGCTACAAATTATTGAAAGTCGATCACTCGTTGATGCTACTGATTACAAATTATTTTAATAATTGGTAAATTTGAAAAGCATCTTACCACTTTGCTCGTTTCTGCAGACTCCAACTTTTCGACTCTTCGAAGCAAAGATTCCATCAGAATTTTATGCTCCTCTCCATCGGATTGATCGTTTGCCACGGTCTTGAGAATTTTTGATTCCGGCGAGAAAACTCCTTGAGTCAGAAATCCCGTGATGGAGAAAGGTTTGATAGAGTTCAGTGTGTTCGAGAAAAGCCAAAATCCTGAAAAAACGTTCCAGATGATCTTGAGTTCTCGAGAGAACACGACACATCCACGCACACATAGAGACACGCACGCACGTTTAACATTCACGTCCTTCTCCTGTTACCGTTAACTAAACGCTGATCTGACCTTTGTACGAACGACAGTAGGAAAAAAACAGTACAGTAGCATGTTTATTTATTTTTACTTGATTTTTCGGTTTATAAAACGATCACATCAGCGAGAACAGGTTTTTATTTGGACGGACCTATACGGTAACTGAGAGAAGGATAGACGAAGATGAACTCACCGTTAAGATGACTTCGCAATCATCGCACCTCAAAAGTCCAAGGAAGCCCCACGATTTATTTGCAATAAATATATGTATATATGAATACATATCATTAATTCTCATCTCCAGTCAAAAGTTTATCTCCCTCTATCCTTCTCCCATTAAATCGTTTTGCGTAACCAAGATTTCAGACTGTGCCTTGATTCGTTTATTTTTCATGACTCATCGGTTCATCGAATTCTTTATTATTTAGTATGAACGTGTTTGCACTTTTTGTTCTTTTATTTTAGATTTAATTCGCGAAAGTGTATAGATGCATTTTCATTTAAAAAAAAAAAAAAAAAAAAAAAAAAAAATCATCAGGTTTGTGGACGACGAGGAAGTGGATTTTGTTCGTGTGATGAATTCTTGTATTCCATCGAATGATTTCCATCGATTGAAAAATGTTTAATAAGCGATTTTCTTTGCATTATTTTCATTCTCATTCCTCAAATACCACCGTAATTGTATGTAATATTCCGGTAATCCTAAACTTAAGAGTTCTACAAAAAACCAAACAGAATTAAGGTTGCAAGTTATTTTATAGTCTTGCAAATTAGTGGGATTAGTTTAACGACAAAAAAAAACAACAAAAACCAAAAAAAAAAATAATCGGCAAGCATTCGGCGAGTACAAAAGGGTAGCAATTTGAATAAAAAGTGAAAATTCTTCGTCGTATTTTAAAATTGAAAAAAGTGAAAATTGCGCTGCGTAAATATTTTTCCTGTAAGACAAAATGCATTTTTCGTTAATATTCGGTGGAACTGTTGGACATTTTTACGAAAATTAGAGGCTAAAAAACTGATCGCGTTTGCAGAGTAAAGAAAATGCCGAAAATAAAATGGTGGGTGAAAGGAAAAAGCACTGCATGTTCGTTAGTCACGCTTGAGGTTATTAAAATTGGCAAAAAAAATGAATCGTGCGAGCTTGGTAAGCGGGGCACGATATCGTTAGATTGTTCGAATCACCACCACGTCATATTCCACCCGATGTCTTTTAACGATGGAACAGACACGTTCATACTAGGCAACGAAGGTAACGTCAAGTTTTTCATATTCGTTATATATTTTGCAACGAGGCCGTAATCAAAGAACTTTAGACTCGTCAAATCGTTATAGATGCGATTGGTTGTCTCGGTTAAACCATTCTGAATTTTCTGCGCATTTTCCACAGTGGTTAACGAATGCTTTTGAGCGACGTAAGCTCCTGAAACAAACAAACAAAATACGAAGGCCAGGCTAGGGTTTTTCTGGTCTGCGTTTCGTTTCTTTTCAATGATATCTCTCATTTCACATTCTCTCATACTATTCCTTTTCAAAAAAATTTACAGTCGTTTTCAATCCTATTAGTCGTATGAATATTATCTTTGCTAATGCTATTATTCAATTAATAATAGTAGTAGCAAAGAAAATAATAGTAGTAGTAAGCTTGTGAGTTTTTCTTTCGTCTTATTGATAGTAACTACATTTTGTATTTTCTTATTATCTAATTTCAGAATTCTGCCTTTTTTTTTCGTCTCAATATCTTCTCAATACTCTAACTTCTGCGACCAAGAAATGTGATTGAAAACCTTATCGATGGGGTAGGCTTCATTTTGATTGAGTTTTCACTGGGTTAAGAGCATCAAGAAGTCAGAAAGGCTGCCTCCCGATTATCGATCAGTTGGCGAACCAGTACATGGATGAGCGGTACTCATCAAGGTACTGGATGCGTCCAGGCTCACGCAACTCAAAAAATTACTAAAAGCGTGCGTCATCGCAAGTGAATTTTGTTTTCTTCAATCGTACTAAATGGAGTCACTTGTACAATGTTCAAAAAGAACCTTTACTGAATGATAGCGACAATTTGAAAATTGTCTCTAAAATCCTCGATTCACTCATTCGCTTCATCTTTCACGAACTTCGTCAATGAGCGTGCTTTAAAACAATAAAAGCGGCGTTTAAAATCGAGTAGCTTCGTGACTAAATGCAATCTTTTTAAAATACAATTCGCAGAAAAAAATTCTACGCGCTAATATTTCAATCATAGCAAAAAAGGATTTAAAAAAATAATTTCATTTTAATATCTTTTCTCGGTCCCTTGATTTTGGGTTTTTTTAAACACTTCATTCACGAATATCCTACGATAAAAAATTATGATCAATGAGCAAAAATACAAATAGCATTCGAAGAAGGAATGAATTCTTTTCGTAATTGACGATTGGAAATATTTCCTTCGTGGGCTTGTTTTAGACTCACCAGCTAAAAGGAGAGGCGGCAAAAATATGAGCCATATCACTCCCGATCGTCTGCCTTTCGAACGCTGTCGAACACTTGTCGCTCGACTTAAAAGCCAAGTGTCTAAATACAGTATCCTCACCATTAAAAAATAGAAATACTGCATTAAACGGTCGATCAGATCCAAAGCTTTTTTCCATTTAGATTCTAGAAATGTCGAATTAGAATATTAGCAAATTGGATAGATTCTCTTTATTTTTAGTGTTTCTTTTTTCGAATCGTACCAACCTCGATAACGATAATATTCGTGACTAGTTGTAGCAGTTTTTCTTCGAAGTATTCTAACATTTACGAACTGCCAAAAACTGTAAATCCACGTGACAAGAGTACGCCAAATTATTTCCATCCATTGCCGTATTCTCCATTTTTTCTCTCGGTTTGTTGTTCGTAATGTAATTGCTTCATCGAGCTCGGTGTCCGAATCAACTTGTGACGACATACCGTAGCTGAAAATAGTCGACAATTATTATACACCGGAGATTCGATCGGGTGAAAGAAAACATTTAATTTTTTTTTCAATATCGAAAGCTCACCGCTCTTCCCTCGCGAAAGCGCTTTGTTCACCGTAAATAACTTCGCGACGACTTTTGTACTGTGCGAGGAGAGTTTTTTTGTAAACTATCGAATCCTCCGATCTTTCTCCCATGGTAAGACCTGACCGCAATCGACAAGAATGCAAATCGTTCTGTGCACAAAGGAAACAAAGGCAATTAATTATTTTCTCACAAGGGAAAAGAACGATCGAAAAATCATAAAATAAAAAAACATAAATTATTTGATTGTTGAAATTGCTTTATTGTTAAGATTTCAATAAAATGGAAATGGCTTACCAAACGATTCTGTTCAATGGTTTCTCTAGCGTCTTCATCCAACGATTCGCCGTAGCTTTCTCTAGTGCCACACGAGCGTTGACTTAAATTTTGTTGGCTCAAAGAATTGACACTGTCGCTCGTACTGTTTCCGTCCGAATGAATCGAGGGCCGAGACATATTCGGCATCGCTAATACACCCGGTGCGATCTCATATCGCGATTGTGAGTGTTGCGAATACGTGTAATCAGTTTTAGGAAACACGCTGTAAACATTAACGAATAATTTCGATAAATTCAAAAGACATTCAAATGCTCTGTGTCGATTGAAAAATGAAATAATCTGAAAAACGTCTTTGCATACCAAACTTCGAATTGCGTTTGAAAAAAATATTGGATACCAATTTCTTCGGATAAATTACGATTCCTGAACCACCAAATGTGTGGATCGAAAAAAGAAAAATACGTACTTCCACCATTCACCAGCTTGTTTATATATTTCATACGCAGAGCCCGGTCTACTTGGTGGATCTTCCTTTTCTCCTTCCTCCGACGAATAGTCACTTGTGATAGTTCTTCTGGGAGTAATGCTTTTGCGTTTTTCCGTTATTTTTGTTTCTGACGAATTTTCCTTCGTCTCTGTTAGTCCGTTTGAAAAAATCTGTCTCTTAACTCTCTGACGTTCAGAACGTCGCTCAATTTTTCGCGATACGTTTGACGATGTAGAACTCTCTGAACGACGACTTTGATCGCTCGTCATATTCTCCATTTTTGATTCTTCTTTCTTTTCCGCTATTATATCCATTACTTTGGACTCTTTCTCTCTCTGCTTTCCTGTGCTGCCTGGTCTGAAAATTCAAAAGTCATTGGTTGCATTATTTTTCAAAAAAATTGAAGAATTCAATAAAAACTGCTATTTCCCAATTCGAATTGCATTTTACTAAGATGGAAATGAACTTAGGTAGAGAGAAATATCATAATAAAGAATGAATTGGATCCCAATTACAATGATCTTGTTCCTGAACGTCTGCTGCTCGTTACTTCACCAGGCGTGTGAGATCTTTCTCGACTTTTACTCCTTAGATCGTAATGATGTTCCGGTGTGTCCGAGTCGTTCGAAGTTTGATTTAATATCATAGGAGTGTGTGATCTCGATCTACTCCTACTTCGCAGTTCATAATGGTGCTGCGCTTCTTCATCCATCTCTCTAAAAAATATTTTAACACAAAAACTTTACTTCAAATATAAAAATTTAATTTATTTTCATATCAACGGTGTTCCAAAACATTGCAGATATAGGAAAAACAATATTGAGAAAATGAACACGGTTTGAGTGATTTCTGACGTTCATTTGTCCACCTATGAAATTTATTTTACTTGGTATAATTCATTAGAGAAAAAAAGAAAACAGATTGACTCAACAAGAATTGACAACAAATTTCAAGAAATACAAAAAAATTTAATTAAACCAAATATCTGAATTCCCAACACCATAAGATAATTGTTTTTTAGCATGGTATCCATAAACTCTAGGATATTGAGATTGCTTATTTAATAAATATTTATAAAATTGAATATTAAAGAACCATAATGGTAGCTGTTGGTAAACTCTGCAATATCAATATAAAATGAGTGAATAAAAACTTGATCACCTAATGTAAATAATATGCAATGCTGAAGGACAACAAAACAAGATATCGAATCACTGAAAGACTGCTTAACTGTATAATAAAAATATAATTAATACGAAAGTCGACGAGTTTCGTTGCGTTGCAGCAGAAGGGATTGCAAGTAAAAAGCATGGTCACAAAAATACGTCCAACGATATTCAAGAACATCTAAAAATAGTTCAAGCCTCTCCCCAAACTGTGAATTCTTTCCATATAGACGTATTGCTTTGACTCCGAAGGGCTTTTTTCATCTTTTAGGCCTCTCCTTTTTTTTTATTCGTCGCGAAAAGGGATAGGAAGAAAGAACACAGAAGACCCATGCGGTGTGTTTCAGTGCATATAAAAAATGCACCGAAAATATTCGATAATCGTGGCCGCACGCGAAGAATTTGGGAAGGAAAAACGTAATTTATTCGTATATGCGCAACGGTTTTTTGACCGTGACTTCATCGCCTGGATTACCAAATTCCCTCTCTCCTACATTTCTCGCACCTTATGTACCTCACTCAGAAAAAATGTAGAACGCCTAATTTTTTGCCAACCATTTCTTGCATGTTTTTCAATCCATATGCGACGATTTTGCACGTATTCGCGGTATACCGGGTGGGACAATATAGTTGTATTGATCTTTTATTGTGTACCAGAAAAAAAGCCACGAGGACAAAAAACAACTAAAGAAACAGTCGAAGAGATAATATATAATTATCCCGGTGGCCGGTGCTAACTACCCGGAAATTGCAAATCTCAATTTTACCAGTATATTTATAAATAGAGACGTAAAACTTACCGGGAGAAGTTCGTTAGCTACGATTTTGCGAGAAAACGCGCTCTCTGTGCGACAAATTGCGAAACACTCGTATTTCGCACGGTGAAAAAATAATACAATTCACTTCCACATTTCTGATTAAGTAAACACGTAAAATAGTGCACTTGGCTGAGGATTTCTTTTTTTTACATCGATTCTCAATAACATGAAACCGCTTGAAAAGGAGACAATCACTAACGACACTTTTTCACGCTAACCCCCGTTTTTCAAACATAAAATTACGTTGTTTTCCTTCTCGATAAATACTATATAAAAATCACGCTGCGATGATTTCTTTTTTATTTTGTGCATCGATACAACGGTGACGCACACGCGTTTTACCGCACTAAACAGAGTAGGATCTCTGTTATACAAAAGTTACGCAGCTGACCTAACAGTTTTTCCCCTCTTTCGACTCCTTCTTCTCTCTTTTTCTACAATGTCCTTGTCTTGTCGTCTCGGATAAGACCACGTCGCTCTGCGCGTAAATATATATAAAATGAGACACCGTCTTCTGTTTTATCAATAAAGCACCTTCATAGTTTTCTATTTTACCAACTAAATGAGAATGAACATTTTTATAAAATTTAATATAATTTTATGCAATGATTTAGGTTATATCATCGAAAGATATAAGACTAAAAAATTTTTTTTATTCAACATAATTCAAGAAACGAATTCTTTTTAAAAAATACGAAAATTTCGTGAATCATTTGTCTGTATATTCCCCAAGTTTTTACGAAATGACGAATAAAAAAACTCAATAATTCGGGACTTTTTGCAATATAATCACATATACCGGAATGGATATAGCTATTAGCCGATGATGATAACTTATCAATTCAAAACAAAGATACAGTTAATACTTATAGTTCAGAAATCCAAAATGGCCGCTAGTCCGGTACGTGAGGTGGGTGCAGGGTGAGGTGGATGAGGTGGCAAGCGGCCACGGCGGCCACGCATCTCCAATCGCGTTCTCCACGTCGAGCAGCAGCACTGCGAGCACTCTCGTGTGTTATATTCTTCTCTAGTAGAGAACCGCGCGAGGAAGAATCATCGTGGCGAGTGGCGAAGTGTGTGGCGTGTGTAGTCTTGTAGTCGTCGTCGTGTCGTTATATAGACGACATTTTATTTAACAAGATGGAAGCATCTACGGAGGATATCGTGATCCAAGCGGCTGAAAATTTGACGGAAAATGTGAATTCGACGACAGGGAGAATTCCCGCTACACCTGAGGGAATGGCAATTGCTTATGCCAGTCTCATCGTGATGGCCGTAGTGCCAATTTTTTTTGGCAGTTACCGGTCAGTCAAGCACCATAAGGAACAGCAGGTTAGACATATGTTTATATAGCCATTCCTTTCGATTTAACTTATTCTTTTTTTTGGCAACATATGGTTCTTCATTCCCATTCTTTTTCGTCTGCTATTTGTTGCCATGTGTCGTTCCTTGTTCTTTTTACTTCGTTAATTTTTTGAAGTGAAACTTCTATATAGACGGGGGTATTAGGGATTTTTTGTACTCCCATTGTTTACTACATTTTTAATTGCAAATCCCAAAGACATTTCCAAATTGATGGAACGAGATAATTTGTTCAAATTTGTTCTAAATTTTTTTCTTTCTTTTCACTTGAGTTATCGTTCGAAATTTTTTTTATTCGTCATTTACATGCACTCGTTGTCGTCATTAATGAAATGAGTACAAGCTCAATCGTTTTTCAAATTCGGGTCTGAATTCGGTGTTGTCGCCTCGTATTTATTCGATTCATTAGTTTGTTGCTTTCTTTGGTTTCATAAGTTCTCCATAACTTGATTATATTTCGCTCATTTCAGGAATATTTTGAAGCCAGTGGTGAAAAGCCAGAAACATTGTCACACAAAGACGCAGCTATGTTTCCAATTATTTCTAGTGCTGCGCTCTTTGGCCTGTACATATTTTTTCAGGTAATGTTGAGCTTACATTATTATTGTTCTCAGTGTTGTATTTAGTGTATCATGTATTGACATAATGCTTCGAAAAAATTTCTTATATTTTAATTCAAAAATTTTCTAGATATTCTCCAAAGAATATGTCAATTTATTATTGACGGGCTATTTCTTCTGGCTCGGAGTCGTAGCTCTTTGCCATTTGACAAGGTACAGTTGAATCTGAGAAAAGCAGATTTGAAACTACTTTTCATCCAAACACTTTGAATTTACATAATTTATGGAAATAATTTTCAATTGTGAAATCAACATTTATTTCAACGTTGCAGTCCTGTTCTTTCATCCCTTGTGCCAGCTGCGATACCAAAAACGAAATATCGATTCCGTTTTACCGAGGGTGAGGACGACAAACCCGAAGACATAATTAATTACAAATTCAATCTCCATGACGTTGTCTGTTTTGGATGTTGCACTCTTGTTGGAATTTGGTACCTCGTGCAAAAAGTAAGAATTGTATATCGTACTACAATTCCATGATCCAATAAGTTAGTTTATTTTCAGAAGTTTATTGAAATATAAAAGTGAAATAATAAATTAAAAAAGGACAGAGTACAGTTTGAATCGAATTTGGTCAACATAATAATTGAGAAATAATCCTTGAATGAAGGATTTTCAAACATCCACCCTCATATCTAGCAATCATCAATTTAGAAACATCAAATTAAGTCATTCATCGTATTTGTTTGCTAAATTTTGCATACTTCTATTTTATTATTTTTCAGCATTGGATCGCAAACAATCTATTTGGTATCGCATTTGCGATCAACGCCGTAGAATTATTGCACTTGAACAATATCGTGACTGGTTGTATATTACTTTGCGGTCTCTTCGTATACGATATATTTTGGGTATTCGGAACCAACGTGATGGTGACAGTTGCGAGATCATTCGAGGCGCCGATAAAACTCGTGTTTCCACAGGATCTTTTGGAAAAGGGTTTTTCAGCGAGTAACTTTGCCATGCTAGGCCTCGGCGATATTGTAGTTCCTGGTATATTTATCGCTCTGCTACTGAGATTCGATCACAGTCTTGGTAGAAAAACAAATACGTATTTTTACGCCACATTCTTCGCTTACTTCATGGGTCTCCTTGCTACAATGTTCATCGTCCATTTGTTCGAACATGCTCAACCGGCGTTGCTATACTTAGTGCCTGCTTGTTTGGGAACGCCATTGTTGCTTGCCATTGTCAAGGGCGATCTTAAGAGACTATTTTCGTAAGTTTTATCATTGGAAATGACATTTATTCTTTTCTCCATGTATATATTTTTAGAGTCCTACGAAAAACATTGACAATTTTTTGTATTAGTTGTGTCAGATGGAAATATCAAAACTTTAGCTGACAATAATTATAAATATTCTCTATTTTCCACGCAGGTATGAAGATCATCCATCAAAGGTTGAAGAAGCACCCGCACAAACTCAAATAGAAGCGAAAAAGGAAAAATAAGAATTTAGCAACAAAGAAAAAACGAGAGAAGAAAATTCATGAGAGAATATTTTCTCGTTACATTTCGAGGCACTGGAAAAATCTGACGCTTGTGCGAACTCGAATTTCTGTAACAAAATGTCGCCCGAGAGTGTCAATTGTCCTTTTTTAGTTTATCACCCTAAGTCCTCGGCTCAAAAAATATAGCATAAAAATTAACTAAGAAAATATCACCCGAATTCAATGAATGTTAGGTGAATCTTCTTCAAAGTCCAATTACTTCTGTATCGTACCTTGCACGCAGTTTTCTACTTTTTAATCGGTTCGCTCGGATCCCTTCCATTTCCTCTTAATCGCCCTCCAGGGATCATTTTCCAATTTTTAATAAGTTTTTTTTTCGTTTTTACTCGCTTATCAAAGACTCTGTCGATATAATTGATAGTTTCGATATTTCACGACCGATTAAATGAAAACAATTCCAAGTGTTTCGTCACGGACAACAATATGTTGCAGACGTGAAAATATTGTCTTTTTTGAGTAAAGATAAAATACAATAAATCCTGTTGATACGAACAATCAAAAGGGGTTTAGAAGACCCACCGAGTATGAAGTTGAAAAAAAAATCTTATTTAGACACAAAAAATTATTCCAATTTCAATAGAAATATCAAGAAGACTGCGAAGTTTTGTAAAATGGTAGAAAATTGCATTTATCACCCAAAATATTGCAAGTGAATCGCAATCGATTGCTAAACGAAGTGAATGGTTAATCTTTCCACTCGAACATCAATATTTTGGCGTTTCTTTTACAACATCCCATCATATTTAGTCGGTAACTAATTATAAACGCACAAAACTACGATCATCAATCTGCCCCTAGATCTTACATTTGAAAATAGTATATTACACACCTAGGGAGGGAAAGTAGACTACTTCAAACTGCGGGCAGAATTGTCACCCGAGCCGAAGGCGAGGGTGATAAGCACGCGGTTTGAGGTGGTCTAATTTCACTCCCGTGGAGTGTATACTATTTTTCACCACACGTGCACCGAAAATTCAACCTTCCGATTTCGGAAAGTTGAACTTTCGGCGCATGTGTGGTGAAAAAGCTTTTTATCCATTTTTATTTTGAACTCGTTTGTAATCTGAATTTTAGAGTGATAATTAAAAATTGAATTAATATATGGACAAGTATTTTTTTAGTGCCCGTGAGCTTGGCATTTAAAAACGGAAAATGATTGTAAAATTGCTTGATAGACAAGAAACTAATTGCTATTCATTTAGCAGCTGCACGGCTTCGAGGAGAAACTGGTATGAAATTTCACAGAGATTCAACATAAGTACTTAAAAATTGATCACAACATACCAGGTTTAAAAATTTATACAAAAATTTTGTTTTTCTTTGAAATGATCAATGTATGCAACAAAAATGTTAATATTTTTTTTTGCACTCGTACGGGTATATCTTTATATATGAGTAAAACATCACCCGATTGACAATAGAACAAGAATAAAAACAATTTCGAATTATTACAATTGTTTTATTTATTCAAATTTATTCTTATCTTAATTTCTGCAAATGCAAACATGACGTACAGTAATTTTAGAGGATATTTCATGCCTTAGCTGCATCTTCAACTGCCAAATTCTGAGCTGTGATTGATGGCAAATTCACTATACCCTCTTTTGATACCTTTTGCACTTTGAAATTAGGCAGATTCACTATGAGCCTTTTGTGAATTTCACGCACACATTTCTTCATTAGAATGTAAGCATCTGCTTCGCTCATATCTGAAATAATGATTATTAAATTTACAATATAAATCAAAACTAATACACAAATATTTTCAATCATTTTCATTGCAATTCTTGTATTTTAGTACCGTTAAAACTTCAGTATTAATTCTGGTCAATTTGAATAAATGATATTCTACATTGACAATCAAGAATTTATTTTTTTGGTTTCTGGGTTACTTTGATTTTTTTGAATAATATAATACAAATTAAATTTCAACGTTATGGAATAAACACAATATAATCAACAGAAAATTTTCTGAAAAATCAATCTTTATTTGAATAGAGAACCAAAATAACATGACATTAAAGTTCATAAACAAATTGAACCTAAATATATGCACACTTTGACAACAATGAAAAAAGAATTTGCTAAATGAAAAATAGAAAAAAAATTGATGTTCATGCAAAGAAGGTTGAACGATCTGTAATTTGCGTAGCTTTACAAAAAAGAAGAAGAAACTTACTCGGGTTGTAATATCTGTCGAGGATACTCAAAGAGAAGAAACCTCCGTAGCCATGAGCACCATAAGGGACTTTGACGCATGATGCCATATAATCAATGAAGAAAAGTTGAGGTCCGGTTTCCTCGTCATATCCAGCCATTAAAAGATTGACGAAATAAGGAGTTCTTGTACGAAGATAATCAGCTAGGTTTCTTCTCGTATAGCTGGCGGCAGCTTTCGGTGACAATTCGTAGCCGTTTCTCATTTTATAAAGCTGAATATTCTTAGCGATGTATTCCGAAAATTGAGTAGTATCGCCGGATTCTCCGCAAACGGCCATTACGAGTTTGTCCGAAATTTTGTGGATTTTTTCCTCGTCTTAAACAGTAGTAAAATTGAGATGATCAAAGTCATAATAAAGAAAATCGGTGATTTGAGAAATTGGAAAGCTTATATTTCAATCGTTAGATGTTTTCATTTACTCACCAGTTTTCATAACCATAATTGATTGTGCGGTCGTCATATCGGCTGCGACGAGCACGAAATCTTTAAACTGTATTCCAATTAAACATTCCATTTTTTCTTTCCCTGATTATTTCTGCGTTCAACAGTTTACGATCAATCAACCAACTTTATCCTAACCTTGCTTTCTCTCCGCTTTCACGATGATGCGTTTTTTCAGGGATTGCTGAAAACCGCCTGTCATTACTCGAATACTCGCACCGCATATCCGTTCATGTCTCCGGGGTGTTCAAAGTTAGAACCATTTCATTATTGTAAAATACTTTTCTTACCAACAGCCGGTAACCACTGTTTTTAAAAAGGGCGCGTAAATTTTTTAACTTTAACCCCAGCAATGTAGGCACATGGAGGCATATCATCGTTGCGATTTTTTTTTTACTGTAAAATTACAAAATACTGAATCTCTCTACTACTTTCTGCTGCATCTTTTGACAGGATGAAAACAAAATTGTTCGAACGTCATGATCGCAGACTCTATTACGTCGTGCAGTTATCTTTTACTCGGATCTGGTTATTGTGTTTATCGTTTGGCAAAATACTCGAATGATTCAGTAGCGAAGGTTTTACCTCAATTCATAATCGCTTCGATTGGTATCGTTGCTGTTGGAGCAAGATCGATTCATGCTCTTTTTTACAACCTATTATGGCGATCTTATCGTATGTCACATTTATTTATTATCAGCAAATCGAATTAACAAGCAAGTTCAGAATTTTGAGAACACTCAAAATTTATGAAAAATAATTAGTAGATTCAAAACCCTTGCTACAAGTAATGACAAATGAATAATTTCTTATATTCCTGTAGCGTTGAATCCAATGTTGATTGCCAAGGATTTGGAAGAAAATAAAAATGATGTAAATTTGTTGGACTGGATTCTTTCTAAAACCGCCATAGCCAGTTTTGTTTATTCATATTATTATCATTACAAGTCCTTCAAAATAGGCACAACGGTTGTTGTAATCCTTTCGGTATTAGAGATTCTGTGCTTAATTGAAGAAATAGAAGCAACTAAAGAGGTAAGGAAAAATTTTTTTATGGAAGTTCGATTCATTTGCCAAATTTTTCCATTTTTGGTTTATTCATAATATCTCATAGGCAAAGGGTGAAAATCGGCAAGGTGAGAATACTCGTGGAAAAATAGCTGCCCTAGTCAAGAATTTACCTCTGCCTCCTGTCATATTCTGGATTCTGTCATCTGAATTGCTCGGGTTGTTAAATAATAAAAATTTCAACATAAAAATGGGTACTCCTTGTTACGTTAGGTCAAAAGAACAAAAAATAATCAAATTTATTCATATTCCAACAAAATATTAATAGCGGATTAATAATATGTGAACATGGTGAAAATTGATGAACGCTCTCGTCCAAGCTCAAGAATCAAACGAAATTATTTATTGGAAAATAATTTCAATCTAATGGAACTTTTGAATAACAACAAGAACTACTCATCCATTTTCTCTTCTGGAATTTGTGAAATTGATACTTATTGATAATTGTCCATTATTTTCTGTTGACTAAAGCCGTGCAGTTGGAAATCCTCTCTGTCGTTTAGCAAATGTTCCTTACGCTATAACTGTCTGGGCTTTCCCTCGAGAAGGATTTTACATTGGTTGGTCAATAGCCGACACCATCAACGATTACCTAATGTTGTCTTACCTAATCATAATAACGGAGGGTCTTTGCCAAGCACCTATAAATCATTGAAAATCTGTACAATGAAAAAGCGTTGAAAGAAACAGTTATGACATTTGTTTATTGCACACGATCGGATGTATCCTCGTTTTTTAAGCTATTTCTTTTTACGAGGCAATAATTATTGAGTACAAGTGTATGGATTCAAAGGGGCTCCTCAAAATTATGTAAAAAAGTATATTTAATAAACCGTACGATATTAAGATAAAATTTATTGCCTATTTGGAACATTGTAGGTTCCAACATTTTTATTCACGTTATACGAAATTTCTCAGCCTGTGCCAACCTAGATTTAATTTTATATAATCTCGTTCCACTTTCTGAAACTCGCATTAGTTTCCCTAAAATGGTGAAAAACCTTCCATGTCTTTTTTGAGCATTTTTTGACACAAAACTTTGAGAAAATCATTCACAAACATTGTTCAGTTTTTTTGCAATCTAACTGCTCGCATATACTACAAAAATACTGAAAAAAAACTGTACTGCGAACTCAATAAAAGATATGCATGATTTGCTAGGTCGAAGAACCAGCAGCAAAAAAAGTTTCAAACAAAAAATGCATTTTTTGGTTATGAAATGGTGACAACTGCGAACGACATCCGATAAAATAATAATCTCTTCAATTTCTTATGCGAAATACTTTCTTTTGCCAGTATAGCAAAACGCAGGGCAACCAAAAGATACTATTGCTGATGAAGAGCAGTGATTTTGAAGAATAAATGTGTCTTTTTTCCAATCGAGAATAACTTGACGAAAAATAAGATATGAATTTTGAAGACGAAAAGTAGGTTATGTCTGGTCGGAAGGATTGCTTAAGAATAATGCATTAAATGTACGTAACATATTTTGTTATGAAGAGGGCAGGCAATGGTGAGGTAAAATTACGAAGCACGTAATGCGCCGGAGATATTAATTGTAATCGTATATTATGATATCATTCATTCGAGAAGACATTCGGAACCACGTACTCGCGCGCACAAAGAGTTATTACACATAATTTAATAGTCCGATACGATATATCACAAACGAAACGTGGAGAGTTGTTCACGTAAGAGAAAAAAGTATAGTACGGAATGGAAGAATAAAAAAAGATGCGAAACGCGAAAAGAGAGTGAGTCAGGGCGAGAGAAAAAAAATGAAAAGGAAAATTATAAGCGTAATAATCACCGCGCGTTTTCGATGCGTATTCGGAGACTTTCTTGATGAAAAAAATTATCGTTATAAAAAAGAATAAAAACATGAATATTGGTACCTAATTTCGTTTTTTGCCTTTTCACGAAATCGCATAATAATTTACATTTTAGAGTTTAAATCACGCCAGCCAATTTGTGGCATTGGCTGGAGTCTCAGACTGTTTCGTGGACTCTCCTCAGCCTCGTATCCCGGATTCACTTGTCCAGCATCCGGGAATACGTCCTTAACTGATATTTGACTGCTTCGCGTCGGTCGCGGCTGGATTCCCAGCTGATTACCAGGCGCTCCGTAAATGTTGTTTGCACCCAGTGTCTGCATCGAGGACTTTCCTCTCATCGCCATTATGCTGTTGCGACGACCCTCGAACGCCTTGAACGCCTTCGTCGAACGACGCGTCGACATGTTCCGTGGTAATCCTGAAACAAATCGCAACCAATTTCAAAATCAACAAACAGGTGAAAGTTAATATTGTGTTACATATTCTCATTTCACGTACTCGCATTCAAATCCATATGAATAAAAAATCTGAATTCTCTCTCATTTTGACTGAACTCACCGTTATAATATTTCCCATTTTAACTTAAGTCAAAATTCGAACTCACTCGAAGTTCAACAAGTTTTTAAACTTCAAAAAATTCGAACTTAATCATCAATTTTTTCTTGTTTTTTTTTTTTTTTGTCACGATTTTTGTGATTTTCATACTTTAATACAAAACTCAAAAAATTCCTATTTCTGATTATTCCTCCTTGAATTGAAATAATATTAAAAATACAATTTCAAATATATGTATATAAAAAAAAAATTCATTCCAGCTCACCGTTGCCTTCGGCCATACTGAAGAAACGTTGCCGGAACGCGACGTCCAGGGTATTGATGGCTTGAGTCTTCCTGCGACTCTTTTCAAGATTTCTGATTGTTTTCCGTCTTCCCGGACCACTGCCGCTGCCTTCATCGTAATCGCCCTCCATGCCGTCGAGACGCTGCAGATCGCGAACTATTTCGACAGCGTGCTTCGATAGAAGAGCCTCTTCAGAAAGATCCTTCGACTAGAAAGAACCAGAGAATCGATTATGCGGTGCTCGAAGGAAAACGTCCGGAGTAAAAATAAAAAATTATTTGTACAAACTCTCACTTCTCCGGTGAAACTTTCTCACCTTTTTACAGCAGTACCAATCGAGAACGGTACTAGCAAGGATGTGAGCCAAAGTGCCGAACCGATGGAAAAGCATAGCCGTAAATTGTATGACCAGAATGAGAGCGAAAAAGAAAACGAAAACGAGACCAATAGGTTCGAGTTGTAAGTATTCTTTGGACACGTGAACCTGAAATGGGGAGGAGAAACAATGAGTAAACGTGTCATTTTTCATTAAGCTATAAACAAATGGTTAAAGTACACACATATATTATATTTATACAGTACAATGACACAGATCACAAACGTTAAAGGTAGATGGTAAAACCACAAAAAAGTTGGGAATTTTCATGACTATAAAATCGAAGATTACGATTAAGAGTAAAATGAATTTGAAGGATAATCTCATTTCGAACAATTCAAATGAAAATTTTAAACCGCGAAAAAAAGAACGTTCGAGGCGAATGAAATTTGATAAAATTAGTGAAACGATAATTTTTCGTGATTTCACCGAATGTGGTATTTACACATAAATACAATATTAGAGATTCCGAAGTGTGGTTAAACCATGGCCCGCGATGTAGCGGTGCGCGAAGACAGAAACCAAAAGAAAAAGTTTCCTTTTTTCTATCGATTCGTTTTGTTGCTTTTTTTTTTTTTTTTTTCAAAACCACCCTGTGTTGTAGCCGAGGGTTTTTGAAAACGACGTACAGTGCACCTCTCCACGGTTAGACACAAACACGCACACAGATGTAAACCAAGTAAGTGTGAGGGAATTTTTCGATCGGCCAAAAGAAACGGACAAAAAAATGATGCCGCAGCGTGAGAAAGTCGTGAGATTAGTATTCATCGTGGCTGTAAAGTCGGAAAAAAATGTACAAATATTCGATGGTAGAAGAAGATTTAGAAAGAATAATTTGAATGAATACATCGAACGAACTTTGAAATATGAAAAAAAATGTTGTCGCTCAAACGAAATAGAAGAAGAAAGTATGTTCTGGGAATAAATAATCGTGATGTTAGTATTTTTTTGACGTATTTCGGTAAATTTGTGAGACACAAATAAATAATTGAACCAAATTTGTGTGTGTTCCAGGAACGGTTAAACCAGTGAAATAAAAAGAAAGAGAAATAGAGAGGCAGAAAGTTAAAAAAGAGAGAAAAACGAGGCCGGTGTGCCGGTACCTCTGCAGTTTCCTCAACGAAGGTGATGTTCGTCTTGATGCCGAGAGGCCACACAACGTGAAGCTGATCTTTGTTCAACTGTAGTAAGAATACTATCAGAACGAAGAGAGCATTGAACATTAAAAACGCGAAAACGCTCTTGTTTCGTAGTTCGATCAGATCTGCGGCGATGCGAGCCTGTGTGTGTGTCAATAGTTTTTTGTTCGGAGGATGGGGAAAGGCAAAAGGATCAAAGGAGAGAAACAAAAACACACGCACACATTAGTTTAATAGTAGAAAAGCTCCACCGATGTTTTCCTTGTTCTCTTGCGACGATCAGACCAATCTGATAATGAGAGGAAGTTGATTCTCGGTTCCTAGCAACATTCTTTATCTTTCGAAATACTTTTGTAAATTTGGAGCATTCGAAAGAGTCAAAATTCGGAGTATTTGCGAAAAAATCCACAACCCAACATTTCTAATCTCAATATCTAGAGAAAAATTTAATGTTGAAACTATTTTTTACAGCGAGTTCGAAGTCTGAGAAAAAAACAGTTTCGAAATGTTACTTTTGCCCATAATTTGGAGTTTTGGGAAAAAGAATTGACTCCGAAGGGTTTTCGTCGCTTGAAAATCGAATTAAATTTGGAGTACAAAAACATTTGGAAGCACTTGAATTGCCTAAAATCGACGAGGGAGAAAAGTAAAGTGAGAACATGGGTCGACGATCGGTGGAGCGGTTTTTACCTGTTGGGAGGTCTCGTCATAACTGATGTTCGTCTTGATACCAAATGGCCACTTGACATGGAGCAAATCTTTGTTTAACTGTAGTAGAAAGACGATCAGGACGAAGAGAGCGTTCAGCATAAAGAACGCGAATACACTCTGGTCTCGTAAATCCTTAAGGTCTCGAGCGATTCTAGCCTGATGATTAGCAGCGTTATAATATTTACATTTATTCGTCAATTCGTGCAAATTATCCTCAACGGAAGATTCGTAAATGTGAATCTTCGGTAAATGCACGAATTGACTTTAAAATCAAAGGAATAAAAAGTGATTCCGTTTGTTGCACTTCTTTTTAGACTTTGGTGTCAATGACGAGCTTGGGTTGAAAAATTCATTAGAGAAACTGAGAAAACTACAGCACTTTCAATATGAAGGGAAAAATAAGTAAAGAATCACTATTTTTTCAAGCCTCGATCGTGACAAAGTATTGAGACTTTCAGTAAAATGAATTGTCATGAAATTTCCTTGCCAAATAAAAACCCATTGATTCGGTAACGAGCAGATTTCATTCGTTTTCACTTTAACCCAGTAGAAAAAACGTTTTTCCATTGCTGTAGTTATCTCGATACGAAAATCGTGAAGTTTACCTTCTCAGCTTTGTCTTCGTCGATAGGATACAAATACTTGTCGAGTAGATCTTTCCAGAAGAGTTCTTCCTGAAGAGAAAGTACTTCGACTTCTCCTTTCTTGAGTCCTTCGTCGGTGACCCAGTAGGGACGCGAAAGGAAGTCGTTGTTTCTGATGTTATCGTTGTTCTCACTTTTCTCTGTTTCCGTTTCGCTCACGTGATCATCCTCTTCCCCAGGGTCTTCGCCGATGGCTCCGAGATGATCAGCTGCCCGAGAACCAACGGAGGAAGCTCTTCGACGACCGGATGAATGACCGTGGGGATCCACAGCTCTGTATTCGGGGACGAAGATTTGACAAGGCGGATGAAATTGTGTTCGAACGCTGAACGTTTATAAATTTTCGACTTTTCAAGTAGCTTGGAAGATTGCCAAACGATTTTTCATGATTCTATATAAGAATTTAAAAAAATTTCTAACTCTCCGGAAAGTTCCGAAGACTTTTGAGTTGTTGGAAAGTTGAGTTACGTTTTCACACACCTCTCGATAGTTTCTAATCGTTTTCCAAGTTGTTCCAACGACTCTGCTATCGCAACGAGTTGTTGTTTTTCATCGGAAGGTTGGTCGTGGGTGCAGAGCATACATTTGAACAATCCAGCCAGGGATATTTCTATGGAACCTTGATTATCGCCGTTGTTGCCTGCGCCGTTTTGCAGGAAGCCGAGAAGCGACTTTTGCTTCGCTTTTCGTTTAGCCTCTTCGGCCTCTTTCTTTTCTTGCTCGAGTTCCTAACGAGAGAGCGCATAAGACTCGTATCCGTTAATTGTTCACAGAGTGTTTCAGTATTTCCGGTTAGTTTGTGCAAATTTGTGAGAAGCAGTGAAAAAGTCGGTTCCGAAGAGATCATTCGCGCGATTGTGCCAACGCTTGGTCGAGTCAATACCAAATTTTCAAAGTTCTTTCCTCAAGAAAATCGAGCAAAAATCTCTTCGGGTTGTGATTAATCTTGCTTTGTTAATTACCGCAGCGGACAGCCGAGTTTTCACCTCCCTCGTGCCCCACGTGATATCATTGAGATTGAAGAGCGAATATATTATTAGTATGCAGTACATCGAGGGTACGGTTATGTAGTAAATTATGCCGTAAATTAGACATCCCATTTCACGGGGATGCAAAGCGGCGGTGACGGTCAATTGGAAGGCAACGAAAAAAAGGAACATGCTTGATGGCGCTGTGAAACCATCCTCGACTATGTTTATCGATATCGCCGTCGCAACGACTACCATCACGAGGCCGTAGACAACGCTTATCACCGCGGCTGCAAATACCTGTTTTCATGATATTATTTTAATTTATATTTTTCAGAAATTCGAACAAAGGCTCAAGCTTTCTACGACCCTGAATACATTGACGTGAAATTTGGGATAGAAGTACGTTTGAGAAGTCCGCAGACGAACCTAACACAAGCTAACTAACCATTTCCAGAAGCCATTTTTGAAGGATAAAAAGCAACACAGTGGTCAAAAATTGGTCGACTAAAAATGATATTCTGGTGAAAATCATTCATCCGGAAAGTCTTGGAAGGTAATTTTTACTTGAGTTATTATAATTACTATCGATGCCAATTGTTCTGGGAATGTTGGGAGAAAAAAAGGAGAAAAAAAAATTACTTTTCTTCTGATCAATCATCTGCTGACCTTTGCCATTTAGTAGAGCCTTAATTACCATCACCAGGGAAGCAGGGAACCGACCACCACAGGAAATATCTTCCTCCATCCTCGACCCTCAGTTTCTTGAGCATTTCTCCAAGAACAAACCTTCTTCGTTTTCTTCACTGCAACCTCTCTCGTACCCCACGAAACAACGTTCAAATTGATGATCGAGTACAATATGAGAAGCAAATACATGGACGGGATTGACAAAAGATAAATGATGCCTGGTACGATACACCAAAATTCTTGGGGATGAAGACAAGCCGCTATCACGAACGAACTCGTAAGTGATATCAAAAATATTGCTGATGGCGAACCTATGCCGTCCTCGCCCAGTTGCAACGCGGTACCAACGATCACAGCCATCATTATCATCGCATATGCCGTTGATAATATCTGAGCGCAGAGAAGCTACGAAATTCGACAAAAAACAGAAGGAAACACTCACACACGCGTATTTTATTCGTGGACAGCGTTTTTATCATGATTTTTTTCACTTTGATCGTTAAATTTTTATTTATTACGAATATTTATTTCCAAGTTTAAACAAAAGTGAAACAAATTTGAAAAATATTGAATAGAAATTGATTTTTTATTTATCGTCAGCAAATTATAAGATTTTGAACAATCTGCTAAATTTTTATATAATTTTTCATTTAGCTGAGACAACTTCGAGAAAAACTCGTTGATTTTGATAATCAGAAGAATTTGAAGGATAGAAAAAATGTAGGATCGCAGCTCGTGGATACGATCTCCAACTCCATTGCTTATGCACATTGAGGACATTGACAATGAGTACGAAACAAAAAGACACTTTGAGCGATAAGAAAAAGCGAGCATCGAACAAATGAAAATGTTGAAAATTCAGATATTTGCCAGTAACGTAACAATGCCAGTAAACAAAATTATTCGCAGGAGAATTATTTTGAGAACAAAATAACTCATTATTCGTATTTGCTGCGATTTCTCAATTTACCATTTCGTTAAAATCGATATCTTGTGCCACAAGAAACGAGGCGAATTTGTTCATGTCACTTGCGACAAAAATCATTGAAAGAAACATATCTCAGTGAGGAATCGAGAACGAAAGAGAATGTTGAATAAACTTACCTGTATATTGGATTTGCACGTAAAACAGACAAACATGAACAGGAGAATTGGAATGATGTTGTAATAGAAGCTCGTCCAATTGTCGATTTTGAAGGCAGCTACGAAGGCTCCCACCAACATAAGAAATATCGTTCCTGGTCCAAGGATCGTACCGCCTATTGGTAATTTCAATTTTTGAAATACTCGTTCGAAATTCAATGATAATATTTTGAAAAAAAATGGATCAAACTGTCAAGTTACATCGGAAGTCAATAGATAGAGAGAAACAAGGTAAAAATAAATGATCGAAAATCGATGAGCAATTGACTGACCCATAAGGAGAATTTGGTACGAAATGTAAGGCAGGGATATGTTGTCATTGATTTTGATAGTTTTCTTAGCGTCCATAAGAAGATCCATGATATTGGCCAATGTTGAGGGGACCCAACGACGACGTTGGTTGTAAAATTCGTTGAAACCTTCAGGAGCATGAGTGTAGGCATCACTGGCAGCTGAATATTCGACCTTGAAAACAAAAATTGATAAAATGGTAATTCGTTGCTCGCTGATTAATTCATTCATTTCGGTCCTTTTTCCGAGTTCGTTCTTTATTTTTCTTCATTTTATTAACTTTTTATTTCAGGCTTGTTTGATGCTGTAAGAAAATGTGAATCGATTGAGCCGAGAGAACTCACTCGATATCCACGCTGCAACAGAAGTGTGCAGAGCCAACGATCCTCCCCTTGATCGTACTGCACGTAATGTCTCGCTTCCTCGGATCTCGTCGTATATTTCTTCATGACGTTGTCGTCCATCAGAGCCTTGCCTCTGAAGAGGGAAAAACAACCGGGACTACAGAGCACACAACCGATCATGTGCTCCGTCGCTTTTTGAAGCCAATGACCAATCGCGTACTCAAACATTTGGTACCAAACCATCGGACCTTAGGAAAAAACAAAAAATCGAGAAAATTCTATTACATTAAAATGTAAAATCTTCGCGCATTCAGTCGATTTTTGCAACAAATTTGAAAAAATATCCATTGAAAAATGGGATTACGGGTTTGACATTTATTTTGACGTACCTGATCCTACTGGATGGATGCGCCCACAAGCGGCGCCGAGATTTTTATTCTTTTTCATAAGATCGACTAACAGTTTGACCGCAGCTGGCTGGAAATCAATGTCGCCGTCCAATGTCAACAAATACGTATTTTCGGCTATTACTTCTTTGCGGTCGACACTTATTGGTTGTTCCATAAGACGATGCCCTAGCAAGTAGTACATGTACATGACCTGCGAAAACCAAAAGATGATTCAACGTTAGAAAGCAGCAGAAAGTACAGGTAATCAAGTGGACTCGAAAAACGAAAAAAAATGAAGAAAAAATTAAATAAAATCCTCTCACTTGGCTCCACCGTTTCCTGTGTCGAATTTTACTTTTGTCCTTCAAATGAGCAACCATTTTCGTCTTTCCAGGCAACGTCCAGACCAGTCGACCACCGTAAGGTGTTGGATATTTTTTCGGTGCTCGCACGTGCATTCTCGTCTGATGAACGTCCGAAGCTGCTTCGTCCAGGGTGCCTACCAGTAGTTTCACGAATCTATTCACCTGGGATTCGTTTTCGTCGTGGTCGCTGAGCTCGAAAGCATCATCGAAGAATATGTGAGCTGAGAATCGGAAGAAAGAAACTCAACTGAATAAATTACTCCAAAAATATTGTTTTTTTTTTAATTTTTAAATTTTTTTAAAATTCTAACCACTTTGAGTCTCACACTAGAATAATGATTTTGAATCGATCATTATTCGAGATTGATTCAAACATTTTCGACTATCGTACAATAAAAAAATGAAGCGAATTGAAATAGAAAAAGTTTATAAATCTCGTTTTAAAATTTTCATCCGAACACAGCTTAATCTTTTTTTATTATTATTTTTCTTTCTATTCTCGTTAATGTGGTTCGTTCGAAGCTTACTTTCAAATTCGTAATAATCAGGATCCACGACTTTGAGATACTTTTGGGCGACTCTCCTTGCACATTGGTCCTCGTCGAGCCTCAATATACTTTTCAAGAACTCAATCATCTCTTCCTTGTTCTCGTGCCACATGGTAGCACAAGCGTAAATTCTGGTCACGTGATCGCTGCTTTTTACGGCGGACGGTGGAGTCGTTGAACCGTCGGTTTGCTCGTATATCGTTTCGTAGTCGCCGTCTCCTTTTTCTCTTTCAATTTCGGCTAAATCCTATCGTTAGAAAAATCGAGTTTAAATATCATCGAAATGTTGGAATTTGAATTATATTAAATTAGGATAAATGTCACTAGAAAGTTCGAGCTTGCAGACAAAAACGATATTTCGTCGCTCGAGTTTTGAATTATTTGAAAAAAAAAATGATAAAAATATCTTCCAAATGGAAATTACTTCGACTTTGACTTCCGGTTGATCGTCTCTTTTCCTATTCAGGCCCATCGACTGGTCGATCAACAAAGAGTCGTACATCGGCACGACGAACAATTTCTCAGTAGCTGCGAGTCTCTCGCATTTCGGTGTCCAGATATGCAGAGTGATCCACGTCTGCGACAAAAGCCAAAGGAGCCAAATCCAAGCGTATTGTTTCGAAATGAAATCATTGAGGAAATTGGGGTCCTCCGGTGACTGGAATGAGAGATAGTCGGGAATGGTGCCGTGGAAAAAGCATGGATCGCCTTCGCGAATTCCGACGGCCGCGATGAGCAGGGAAATCGTCACAGGGATCGTAAGACTCACTGGAAAAGCGTAACTGAATCCCTGAATCAGTATTTTACATGCAAACTTTCCTGTGAACAGAAAATTCAATATTTTTCCATTTGATTTGTAAAAAAAAAATTTAACGCGCCTCTAAAATCTTCTTTTTTCCCAATTTCTCTATTTTATTTCAACGATTGTTCGTTCGAACGAACGGAAAAGACAAAATTTCTCATCCACTTTGGAGTGCGTTTTAAATCGTTTTCTTTCCTCGATTTCATTTTATTGACTATTCGTTTATTTGATTTTTTTTCAATTGATCGATGCCCGTTTCGATCAACGATTTTAGATCGGCTTTCCCGAATACCAACACTTCTTTTGGGTGAATATTTTTCTATCCTTACCGAAAATATAAGCCAGGTAAGCTCCAAAAATTTGTATCAGTAGAACGCGAATCGGTGCGTAAAAATCGGGTGTTATCGTTTCGGTGTCTCCGTTGGAAAAAGTGTCCGATAAATCCGGAATGGAGTCGGTCGTCGCTGCAACCGAGCCCCGTTGCATAACTGAGATTTTGTAATCCGTACTCCCAAATTTGGTGAACAAATGACCAACCGATTCGCCTTTTATGTGAAGAATTATAATCGTGCTGATGAAAAATCCGATTATTTTCCATGCCGATACAAATATGTAAGTGAAGTATCGCGTCAGACGAAGTTCCTTCTTCACGCGACCGAGAGTCTTAACGAATCCTAGAAAAAGAAAAAAAAAACGAGACAATATTCCAGTCCGATCTCATAATTCTTTCTTTCTTTCTTTCTTTGCAGGGAAAATACGAATTCTGGCTTCTTCAACGCACCAATCGGACTCTGAAGCGACACGTAGTTTTCCCACCAGCCGCACGATACCAGGAACAACGAGGGTGGTATCAACCATAAAGAAGGCTCAGAGCTGGTCAACAATGGCCAAACCACGAATCCCGTTGCTTGTGCTGCTAACGCAGCAAGATCGACCAACACGAGGACGCATCTTCTTGATTGATCTTTGCTCTTATTTCGAGAAAGCAAACCTGCCCAAATGTCATGTAACAGTAGATTTTAGGAGGATGGAATTGAGAGTTAAAAATCTTGGAGTCGTGAGGCCAAAATGACGATCGAATGAATCATTGTTGAGGAAAAAACGGTTGTGAAAAGTGGAGAGGAATTTTAAAAATAATATTTTTTAATGGAACGTGGCAAGTGTCTCTGTGTCCAGGAAACTTTTAGTGTTTTCATACGGACTGAAGTAGCTGAAAATCTGATTGAAATGGCTTTCGAAAAAAGCTCGTAATTTCATAACAGAAAAGGTATAACTCACCAAGAAAACCTGGCACGAAACACACGCAATTTGTTAACATGGCACCTCTGACGACATCGAGTTCAGGCAATACTGCAAAGAACATTAGCGCGAGACCAACAACGTGGAATGTTTCCATTACGAATACCAGAAGAAAGTGCGACGACAAAGGCTTCTTCCACGATTTGAAAATGCATATTCTCAAACTTCTTATAAAAGTACCAACTTCGGGCACTACGAATGCGATTATTATGCACCACATCCACGCTATTCTTTCCTCATCCGGTAACGTCGCGACGAATTGCTTGTCTCGCCCTGCAATTTTTCATGAAATGTGTGTTTCAACGTTAGCATTGTAGATTTACGTTTTTTTTCATATTCCCACGAAGCTTGCGGAGCATTTAATAGAAGGATTAGTTTCGCCATCGACGGATGTCGAAAAAACCATCAGAAAGTTGAATTTTGTCGTTAAAATGAGTTTGAAGAAAAAAATAATCAGAATTATCCTATCTGCATCGAGGCTCCACAAATTTCTCAAATAATAAAAACAACGAATAATTCAGTAATTTATGATTTCGACACACGATGAGACAACAGGAACAGAGAATGTTTTTTCAAATATTTCGATGGATATTTGAGTTCAGAATGAAAACGGTCGTCACATTTAGTGCTCTTCGACTCGAGGAAAATGGCGAGTGATTTTTTAAAAATTTCTGTCCCCTCAAAAGTTTCAGACTTTCAATTTTTCGTTTCCAAAGATTTCCATTGTACCAAACATTCGAATTGTAGACTTTTAGGCTTTTCTTCGAAAAAATGGTGACGCTTACCCAGCTGTTTGTTACAGTAGGCGATTTGCCGACCCGCTTTCAGTTGCGAGGTCATGAAGAGAATTGTGCCTTTGGCAATGACTCCGCATCCGAGGACAATTATAAAGACGAGGAGGTAGACGATAACTTTCGTTATTTGAACTGTGACGTCGAAGCATTTCTGATTCGCCATCGATCCCGAATCGATTTTCGGGGGTGGATCTCTGAACACGTCCCATCCTTTCGTCTCGACGAGTGTCCTTTGACTGATGAACATTCGAAAGTTTTATCTCACTCCAAAGTCAAGTGTCTTGAATCTCAACAATATTCATTTTCGCCAAAGTATTCCTCACGTTTCATCTTTCAAAGAGATTTCGTAATGACGCTTTTTTACCTGCCGCCATAAGCTTGCGTCAACGGAGTCGCGTCGTCGTCTGAAAAATCATCGGTTGGATCGACTCCTCCACCGGGCACAACACCGTTTTGTTGCATTTTCGACATTTTCCCGAAATATTTTTTTCCTGTGATACGAAAGTCAAACGAATTATACCGAGAAACGAATGATCCGTCACAAATAAATACGCGAATCGTCAAAAGTTGCGACATCGCTCGAAAAATATTCAATCTCATTGAAATTACCGCGTTCGCTTAGCAAACTTCAAACGCAAAATATGAGCGTAAGCACGCGAACATTATTTCGGAGTAAAACCACGTAATCGTCGCACTAATGAAATTATCGTTCTAGTAATAAATTATTCCAATCATCAAAACTGAAATCATCAAATTATTAATGAATCCTTCAACAAAACCGAGGCAAAATGCCACTAATCGTTTTGCCCAAATGCCTGTTTTCGTAACGTATAACATAAAAATTGAAGTGCATGAGAAATGAATCGATTAGGGAAAAATCAAGTGGAAAGATTCCCGCGTTGTCGACAAAACCCCCAGAATAAATGGAAATCGTTTATTCGCACTAGAAAATAAAACATTAAGGTGGTTCCTCCATGAGACAGTTAAATTAGGAAATTATTTAAATTTGGCATACGTATTGTTTAACATATGAACAACACCTCTATAAAATTTTAACAAGTTTCACCATCCCGAACCCGAGATATATGTAATTGAAGTTGACTCAATTAACACGTAACATATGGACCGTGCATAAGCAAACGGCACATTATTAATTCTACCGCCAGTACTAAAATTAGGAAGTTTATAAAAAACGAGGAGGAGCTAGAGCAGGATATCACAGATATTGTGAAAAAAAATCAAGGTGATTGACCATCTAGTTTGACAGATATAGCCTCGGGAAGTACGAAGGTTTAGGCTGCATACGATATATTTTGCAAGCGAACAAGCGAATGTCGTCTGTATAGACAACCTTTTCTGTGTGTTGAAGCGTAACCTGGATAGTTCCGTCAAAAAATTTACTCACGATGTCGGATCAAAAATACTTTTAGAATAAATTTTACGAAAGCAAATGATATTTGTACTATATCTGCTGCCACCGAGTACGTATATAGGCTCTTTACAAAGTTATTGATTACGATCCGAACGAATTATCAAGCCTTTTAATATGCAGACAGTACATAACTTTTGGTTGGGGCTGTCGCAGAGGATCAACCTTAAGGAGGGTGGCTACCGACGATACAATGTTGCCATGCTAAACCATGTTAAATACATTAAAAATTTCAAAATGATAAGAATTTAATAAGATTTGGTGAACATATTCTTTAGGGCCAAATTTGACAATACAAATTTTTTAAGATTTTTCTTCTGTACAGTTATCGAGTAATTGATCACTAAAGTTCAAGTGTATAAGCATAGCGTTTCCATATATATAGGTATACATTCCGGGCATAAGAAATCTGCTTTAATCCGTAATTACTCGATAACTAAGCAGAAGAAAATTTTGAAAAAAATTGTGTCTTCGCACTTGATGTTGAAGAACATTATCACCAAATTTGATCAATTTCTTATCATTTTGACGAGTGTAGCCACCCTCCTTAAAAAAGATATTTAAAAAGTTCGTATATTTCGGAGTAAGTACTTTGGACTCGATACGCGAGTGGTGTACAGAGGGCTCGTGAGAGGTCAAGCATACGTGGTGGGTTTTCGTTCCATATGGCAAAAGGTGGAAGAGAGAAGAGGGACACTGCGTCTCACCGATATCTTTGTTCACGAGACAGAGACACAAAGAGAGAGAGAGAGAGAGAGAGAGAGAGAGAGACGGAGGAGGGGGTGAGATCCGGTGCAAAAAGTGGGAGGAATAAGCTTTTTATTTCTTCGGCTGGTTCCTCTCGAGAGAAGTCTCTTGCTGGAAAGTGAAAGGAACGAGTGTAGATAACGTAGCAAGGACGTCCACTGCAACTCTGCTCGAAGCGTGTCGGTAACACCGCCCTCGAGCAGGCTCCACATTCGACGCTATAAATTTTTCACCCTCTCTTCCCTCTCCCACACCCACGAATCTCCATCTCCCTCTCTTCCATGCTTCTTTCGACAATTCCTACGTTTTCATCTCTTTTCGAGCTCTTTGCATTTTTCTACCCCTTCCATTTCGATCGCACTCTCGCTTTTCCCTCTTCGTCTGTCTTCCTATCCTCGCTTCTATCTCTTTTTCACTCTGTCCGGTTCGTTGAACGGTGGAATGACCGAAAGAGCATTCCGAGCTCGAGTTCGGGTTTGAGTGAAATTCTATAGGAATCGATAAACCCCCGCGGACCACCAGGAACGAATATCCACGCACTAATCTCCGCTTCATTCCTGTTTTCATCTTTTCGAGATCAATTGGTTTTATCGTTTTATATTCGATGGTTAATTCGGTGATAAATTGCCTCTATTTCTGTGAAAATTTCTGTCAATCTGCGTCGAATCCTTCCAAGGCACCACGAAACGGAATAAATCGCGAGCGTAAATTTACGAAATTAGGGGAAATGCAAATGCCAAAAAGTCTGGCTTCTCTTATTCGTCGTCGGTTCCGAATCACCTTCACATTTTACCGGTCCAGGCTCTCCGAGCAGGGTTTGATTTCTCATGAATTTCAAATCGCGCTAGAAATTAATTGTTCAAGCCAATTTTGAAAATCCTTTCGAAACGTGTTCCATAAAATATGAGTCAACGCGAACTGTCGCGAGGAGAACGAAAGAGAACGTGCTGCTTCGCTCCATGGGCTTGCCGACAGGCCGTTCCTCAATAAAAAAATCGAAATACTTATTCTCGTGCTGACCAAGGCTGCGAGGACAGCCCGAGGCTCTTGCGACGAGCGTTCGGTTTGTGCATATTTTCGAGTCTACAAACCCCGTAGAGTTTTCCCCGCGATCGAAGCTCCACGTTTCTTCTTGTCGCTGCTCCAGGATGGATCATTTGGCTGACCGGATTTTTGAAATTGGGAATTCTTCGACAAGGTTTTACCGATCGCGTGAAAGCTCTGCGAGCCCAGCGAGCACGACGATGGCAAAAACGGACCGACAGCCTTTCATTTAATATTTCGTCGAATACGTGAAAACAAAGTGCTTCCATGCAACTATGCAACTCTTTCGTCATATCAGAAATTTTGTTGTTGCCTGAGCGAAAAAATTTGGCTGAATATGTGCAACGAAATATTTTAATCCGCAACTAAATTTGAGTCTCCATATTTTCCCGATGTTGCAGTGGACCGCGTCGTGTCGAAAATATTCATTTTCGAAATTTACAGCCATCGCTGTCGCACCCACGCTGACGAGATACCGATCGTCGACGTTTTCGAGGGTGTTTCCTCTCGTTATACAGGCGCCATCATTTTATCGACGAGAATACATTTTTCCGAATGAACAAAAAGTTTTTCGGAACGATCAAATACATTTCGCGAGGTTGAAAACTTTTCGACTCTTTTTTAAATAAATTCACTTTTTCCAAGTTAAAGGTTTGATTTTATAGTGCAAACGCCCTTTCGAATTCGTCATTCTATTTCGAAACAAATGAAATATAGAGAAGCTCATGTCGATTCATGTCGTTCTACGATTACATAACAAAGAAAAATGATAATCGTATTTACAACGAGAATGATCCCTGACGCAATGAGAGTCACATTTGGACGCAATTATTTTCACTTCCAATCGATTATTCTCGGATTCCTCTAAATTTTATGCATTTCAGGATGCTTCGACGCACCTTTTTTTACTGTCTTCACTCCCATTTTATATTTCATTGATATATTTTCTAAACTGTATAACTAATGATTGGCGCAAACGTTGGGAGACGATTGTGCGCCAAAAACAGCGAGAAAATTGATGAGATCGATCAATTTGATTCGACGACTGGTAGAAAGGGAGTTCTCGTTCGAAGAGTAAAAGTGACCGAAAGGACTTCTCGCGACTTCTCTCGACGTATTAAGGGTGAATGATACAAAAGTCGAAATAATTAGAAATTGATCAAATTTGGTGATAATGTTCTTCAACATCAAGTGCGAAAGCACAAATTTTTTCAAAATTTTCTTCTGTTTAGTTATCGAGTAATTACGCATTAAAGCAGATTTCTTATGCCTGGAATGTATACCTATATATATGGAAACGCTATGCTCATACACGTGAACTTTAGTGATCAATTACTCGATAACTGTACAGAAGAAAAATCTTAAAAAATTTGTATTGTCAAATTTGGCACTAAAGAATATGTTGACCAAATTTTATAAAATTCTGATCGCATTTTGAATTTTTTTATGTTTTTAGCATGGTTTAGCATGGCAACATTGTATCGCCTGCATGTACATCGCAAAATACGACAGCGATTCCTTTGTGCCGTGGATATTCGTGAAATTTTTTCTTATTTTCGTGTTGAATAATTATTCGAATCGGTGCGTGTAAAAAAGTTGAATCTGAGGTCGCGACACCTCGAAATTCCGCTCTGACTCGATGTTCATCTCGATCGTGCAGGATCTTTCGTGCGTGCTCGTGGGGGCTACTCGATTTCTACCGGAGAAGGTTGACCGGTATAAATTTTTCGAACAAACGAAGGAGAGACAACTCGATCCGTCTCGAGCGCTTGCCGCGCTCTTGCCTCTCTTATACACTCGCGGTTTATTCAGCTTTCTTCGTGAAACCGTGGCAAAGCATTATGTACGAGATATCGAGGCATTGTCCTTGCTGTCCTGCGTGTTGCCACAGCGCGAGGCGTTCCCTGCTTAGCAACTTCCTGATCGCCACGATACCCTCAAAACAATTTCAAAGAGCTCGCTCTTTCTTTCCCTCTCCACATTTTCCCTTTTCTCGTCTCTCTTGCTCTCTCACTCTTGTGATAACTCTGTGCACAGACTGGACAGCAGAAACAGGCGTGTCTGGCAGTAATTCCTTCGTACGAATGCGAAGGAGTCTGCGCGTTGGAATTCTACGCGGCAAGAGTGATTGAAAAATAATGGTAAAAACGGTACAGAAACAAAGCGCGAAGAATTCAAGCGAATTTCTTGAAACGTTTCTTCCCGAATTTTATTTCAGAGAGAAATGTGGTAAACTTATTTTCAGTTAATTTATACCGTGAATTCAACGATTCAAGGAAATTTTACTTAAAAAATGGAGAAATTTGGTCACTTTCGTAATTGTTAAGGCGAAGACTCGTGCCGACGAAAAAATGTCATTTTATTGGAGAAAAAGTGGCGGGACGGGACAGGAAATAATTGATAAAATGGAATGCTCACTTGGAAAAATAATAATTGGCTTCGTGACGTGGCTAAAGGAATCGCAAAGTTGCAAAATCATATCAGGCATCGCGAGCATTTCTCCCGGAAACGTTTTATCTGTACACACGAGAACTCAGAGGTGATTCTGCCATGACGGATATGGAATAGTTGTAACGATTGTGTCCCGTGAGAAAATCCTCGAGATAAACATGTGCCGTGGAGGAAATATGCGTTTTATTGTACGAATAAGGGAAGGGGCAATCCGGATTCTTTCGTAGTTTGTTGAGCCTCGAGGCCGTGAATCGGATCGTCCTCCTTAATAAATATTCTGCATCCGGTTCTCTCTTCCGTTTCTCTCAGTCTTCATTCCTACTCCGTCCCTCAACTTTAATTGCCAATTTCGGTCACTTCCGTGCCAATGTTCTAACTTTGAATATTAATTTTGGACTTCAAACTTTGAATCTTTATGGAGTCTTCATTCGATTTTGCGTTCTCTTGTTGCTCCATCCGTTTTCAGAGTTGCTTTCCAAATTCTATTGAAAATATTTATTTACCATTGCCAACGAGAATAGTTTCGATGCAACGACTTTGTTGACCGTGAAAACGACGCGTTATCATCAATGCTCCCTTATCAATAACTTATCCTTATCGCGCTAAGATCCGCATCGATATCTCGATATATCAGAACGCTTTTCATTGTTTGTTCAAGCAATCGATAGTTGCACTTAATACCCTTGTCGGATGGTCGTGTGCTCAAGGCTTTATTCGATAGAAATTGCAAAAAAATTCTCACAGAACTCGCCTGGGCAGAATTCAGAGAATATTATCATTCACGAGTAGCAATTTTCTTCGTTTCGTACAGACTTTAGATTTTTTGTTCGTGCGCAATGCGACTTTGAAGAGCCGATGAATGATGAATCGAGCGGGTTTCTTGGGCAATCGAATCGGCGAAGTGAGCGTTTTTAAAAAATCACAAAACCAAACAAGGTTGTAACTTTAATGAAAATTTAGAGTGAATAAGTATGAAAAATTTCGATAAAAACCGAAATTTTATTGTAATTTCTTGAGAATATAAAGAAATGGGTTTTTCGGAAAATTTCTTAGATCGACAAGAACGTTGCAACTGCGTTTGAATTATGAAATGAGAATGTAAAGGTGTTCGAAGCATTTCGTTGATTTCACATGACGCTCTAGTAGCTCGGATAATAAACAAGTCCAAGTGAAGCGTGCACAAGTACACGCTCGAAACTTTCTTGGCTCGGCTAAATAACTCCGACGAGAAAGAACTGTTTTCATGATTTCCAGTGGTGGCGTGTAGTATCACGTTCGAAACTGGTCTACATTTTAATTCCGATGTAACAACAAGAAAGAGAGAAACGGCGACGAAAATAATGACAGCAACAACAACAACAACGATCAGCAACGCGAGTGCGATACACGCATCGAATATTTACCGTCTCGTTTTCTCGGCGTGGCTGGCGATGGAAAGAAGTTTATTCAACAGCTGCTTCAGCCTCGATCTGTAGGGACGATCAATTTCGCAACCACATATTGTTCAACTTCGCGTTCCGTGTCCGTGATGCGAAGCGAGGACCAAAATGAAAATAAATTCAACGCGAAACCCAGCTAACAAAACGATCCGCACTAAAAATCAATTTTACCTCTCAATCGACTTTTTATAGCTTCGCGTTTCGAGGTGATAAAAAAAATGCATTGCCGCTGGACCGAGAGCGACTGATTTTTTCACTAACGATTTTTCAACACGGGTCTGTTCCTTCGATTGTTTTTTACGCTATCGATGAGCGGAGTGGGAATTTATGCAGATCAAAAGAGGCGTTCCAGTCGGTAATTTTCACGTTGTACTTTTCCCGTTTCTGGCCTGTTAGGTCGGTTATAAAATCGAAAAAATGGACCCCTTTTAAAAGACCAAAATGAAACACGTTCCAATGGAATATCGGGATATTTTAGGGGAGCTCGCGAGTTATACGAACGACAGAAAAACGACTTTTCGAATTCCCAAGCTATCGAAGTAGCGGTTCGATTACGTGGCGACTTATACCATCCGGTTCGCTTCCTTTTTTTCTCCAGCACGTTACAGTGATCTATGGGTGAACCTTTCACGAGACGGTGAGCAATTTACCGAGTAGCCGTTGGCTATGGCCTTTCTAAAATCGGCTCCAAATTGGTGTTGTGCCGGTTGTCGGAACGGTAACCGGTGGCAACTCTCGTGTCAAGATATTTTTAAAACTGTGAACGAAAGATTTAAAAAACAAGGAGAAAAACTGGTGCATCGAAATTTCGATAAAAGCGTTGTCAAAATGGGAGCTTTTCCGAGCCGATTTAGTTCAATCGCGCTTAATATATTTTTATTCCTTTCACTCATCAAAAGCCAGAGAACAAGATTTCGACACTTAAATTCGAGAATTTCTCGTCGACCTCTCACTCGACAAATCTCCCTTTCCTAATCGACTGATTCACTCGGTGCCAGCCACTTTTTCATAGCGGATCCCCCCCTCAAGCAACGAAATCGAAATGAAAAACATTTTTTTAATCACCTACAATTTCTCGGCTCATTTCCATTCCTCCAATAATTATCATCCGAAGAGGAGAAGGAAGAAGAAAAACACAATATGCTACGAGTACAAAGACTATTTTTTATCGAAACAATTCGCACGCTTTCTTTCGCGATACCATAAATAAGTTGATCGTGTAATTGGGGTCGTACTATTCACGCGATCATTCTCACACATTGATAATATAAAAAAAAAAAGGAAAAAAAAAACAGACAAACATTCATATAAAAAACACAAGAAATCTCAATGCGAATATCGCATTCGCAGATTTTCGCAAAAAATCTTACAATTTTTAATCAGTTTATTCGACAAATTCTGCTTTACGAAGATTTCAATATTCGTACAATATTTATTCTATAAAAACTTGCATCATTCGAATGCGATGATCGTTATTGGTCTATTACTTCGTGGCTGTTTGTCAATTGATAGAAATTTCGGGAATTTTTCATTTTGGCTCGACACCGATTTCTCCGGGGTCTTTGAGAATTGAAATTTTTAAGTGTAATTGCACTGAAATTTATTAATATTACTATTCATTTACAATTTGTCAAGTTATGAAGATTCGTAAATTCTTCAAACTGATTATGTTTTCTCGTTGAAAAAGTAAAGTTAGACTTCTGCATAGTCCAAAAAAAAATGATTGACCTCAATATTGATTTGTTATTTCTCCAGTAAATTCTCGAAGTTTTACTGCGATTACAGGGCTTGGGGGGGAAAGGTTAAAAAGATGAAACTTTTTCTTATCCTACATATGCTCAAAACCGAAGACACAATAATAAAGGAATTCATTAGGGCATTAAAACGATGCGAATTTCATTACATATTTCCCCCTTTTCCAGTCACGCTTCTTCATAATAATACTTGATTCTCGCATTGACTTTTAAGTCGATCGGTATTTGAAACGCAGTTGGATCGACGAAAGAAAGAAAAAACATGATAGAATTCGATGTTCGGATAACGGTGAAACGAGAGTTTTAAATTTGTCCTCGATTGATATCCGTTGCTAGTGGTGGTTTTGATCGTTATTCACGTTCAAGTGGGGCTGACACACGTGAAAGAAAATCCGAGGTTTGCTTACCTGCTGTTACGGTTGCTTTCTCTCTTTCTCTCGCTCTCTCTTTCCAATGTGTGTGTGTGTGTGTTGGAATTAAGAGTGCGAGAGAGCCCAGGAGAATATAAAAATTCGAATCAAGGGGTCATAGCGACCCCCCTGCGAATCGCTTCGTTTTCACTCCTGCTTATTTCACGTGTATTCCTCGAGGGTAGTTTTGCACTAATCGTAATCACCTTTGTCACAAAAGCCATTTATAAACGGAATGAAAAGGGCGACACCATGTTCGTTGCTTTGTCAATCGTTTGTCAAACTAATCCTTTGACAGCGAAAAACGCGAAGTTTTTTTTATGCTCCTTTCTTGTTTAAAACGGCAGTCACAAGAAAGCCGCCGAGGTGAAAGCCGTGGAGGAGGAGGACGAAGTTAAAACACGACTGTCCGATCCAGCACAACGAGTAGAAGGCAAACTTTTTAAAACTCTCCCCCTCCTCCTCCTCCTCCTCCTTCCTCTAAGTTTATTACTACTATACTCTCTCTATCTCTCTCCCTCTTTCTCTCTTGGTTGTATTTCTTCGTATATTCCCGCGTACCCACGTTACTTTCACAAGAGCCTCTCGCGACTCGCTCGAGGCCTCGCGGCTCTCCCTCTCTCTTTCTTACACTCTTTCTCTTGCCTCCTTGAAGGAACCCACGAAGACTTCAGGCTCGAATCTCTCTCTACAAACCGCTCTCCCGCCAACTCGATACTTTTCTTTCTCTCTCCCTCCCTCGCTCTGTCCCTGCGAATAACACAAGCGTATATGGAGACGAATAAAAAAAACCCTTCCAACTCACAGTCACGTATCTCGATGCGAACGTGACGTCAGGTGAAAAATTCTACTCTATCTTTCTCTCCGATGCGTTACGTCGTGAAAAAGACAACTTGGCTGCGTCCTCAAGTTTTCGTCTCCTTCTCTCTCTCTCTCTATCTCTCTCTCGCCCTCTTTGTACTCCTGCAACACTCACTTCGGGTCGTCGATCCTATCCCCGATCCTTCCTCAAGGTCGCTCACAGATCCTTGACAAAGGTCCTTCAGACTTTGAAGAAAAACAATTTTTCTAGCCTCACCCTTGTCTTGCCGGATGTTCCTGGGAAAGATACGAGACATTTATACCAAATTCATGCCTTTTTTCACCGTTATTTGAGCGTAGATCGCTATCTATAGATCACTGGGACCCGGGCCAATTCTCAGCTGTTCTTAATTTGAAAATGACTCTTTTTAACTTTGAGCTTTCTACCAATGATTATAAAAATGATGTTAAAACGAGAAAGGCAAAAAATATGAATCCAGAGACCCAGGGAACTGATACTAGTTCTTATAGACATTTGTAAAGTGGTAGTGACCTGCTATCATTACTGTCGATCCTTAGAAAGGTTCAGAGATTCTCCAGAATCATTGAGCATCTGTGACTGCTGTTGTTTTTTCAAGTTCGTCGTCATGTCCAGCATAGCGCCGAAATCTGGTCGAACGCTCGATATCGAGAGTTCTTCGGCGGTAGTAAAATCGGTCGTCGGACGATTTGGTTTGGTTAGCTCCAAGCTCCCGTCCATTCCCTTTTTGTTACTGTTCATCGTCATATCTTCCGATCTGCCCGTCATTTCCGTCGGTTGGGAGCTTGAATAATTACTTGGCATCGATGGTTCAGATATGAATTCGCTCATTTTACGCTCGTTGCATATCGTCAAGTCAGTCGGTGGACATTTGCCGATTGGACCGAAAAGATTGGCGATGTTACGGGCGTACGCCGTCGAAGAAGCTTTCGTGAATTCACTCAAAGAGAAACCAGACAGTTTGGCCAAATCAGCGGGTGTGAAGCTCGTCAGTTTGCTTAAATCCGGGATACCGGTTATCGGCTGGGAAAGATCGGCCAATGGAAAATCAGCTGGTAAATTCGAACGCATATTGTTCAATGCTTCGGCGGTCAGAGGTGTCGCCAGTTTTGTAAAATCTGTTGGCGACGGTTCGAAATCCATTTTTGCATTTTTCACCGAGACCGTCAATTCTCCTGAACGGAAGGTTGGAATTATTTCCGGACGATTCATCTTTCCCATGCACCCTCGAGAATCCTTCATTTGTAAAGGACTGCTCGCCGTCACCTCGGTAATTTCTTTTTTGTTGCAATTGTTTTGCGTCGACGTCGACGGCTGAATCCCAAACGGTTTTGCCACCGATGCAACCATCGCATTTTCAGGTTTGAAATTCACAGGAGCAAGGAACACGTTATTTGGAGGAAGAACGCCCCCGGCTTGGGCCATCGCTTCCGATATACCCAATTGTGGAAATTGCACCGCTACGAAACCCTCCGGTGGTGGTTCCGGAGGCTCTAGGCCGGGACATATCATTTCTCGGATTATATCCCAGTACGAACCGTTCGTACGATTTGGCCCAGGAAGTTTAGATGCTAAAGAATTCTGTAATTTACAAAGAAATATTATAAATAATCATGTTTCATTATTTTATACTGACCGATCAGTTTTATACGCAGAGAGGGGGGGGGGGGGGAGTCGAAATGAAAATATCAAAAAAAATTGACGAAGCATTGGAAAAGGAACAATGTTACGAATGATGGACATGAATTTTAGATCAGTAATTTTTAAGATCAACCGGTTCCCTAATGAAATATTTATTGTTATCGATATCGATGGAGAAGAATTTTTGTATCAACTTTTTAGCAGTATTCGCGATAAAAAATAACGTTTATCTTCCAACATCAATTGATATTTCATAATGAAAAACCTTGATGAAAAGCGTTACAAAACTATTTAGCCAGTTTTCATGATTCCTGAAGAGGTATGAAAATCAATCACCTTAAGTCTCTCCAAATAAGTAGTTGTTGGATTAAAATTTGTTCGAAAATCAATGCCACCCTCGCTCCTGTAGTAATCAATACATTTTTTCTGCAACAAATGTTAATAATTAGAAATTATTGATCTATCAATAGAATCTGGTGTCATTAATGTTGATATATTTAGGTATTACTTACGATTTCGTCGAGCCCGTCTTGAGATATAAAGGGTTCTTGTGCTAATGTGTAACTTAGAAGCATAGGACGTGGGTACTCGTGAGGTCGATTTTCAGGCGGTGGCATTGACCAGAAAACGTTAAAATTCGATTCATAGCAATTGCCATCGGCGTTATAAGGTGCTGGAAAAACAAATTTTTATTTTTCGTAAGTCTTGTCAAATATACTTTGAAAACGTCGATTGTTCTTTCATCTTCCACAAAACAAAACACAAATTGTAAAATAATTTTCCATGAAAAAAAATGAATGTAAAATAATTAAATTCAAAGTTTTCACTTGTAAAATTGCTCTAGAAGTGCAACAAAAATTCGTGAATCTCGTAAAACTTAAATTCAAACTTACAACAAATTAAACCAATGCAAGGTGTATAACCATTGTCACTGGGCCCTTTCATTCTAATTTGATAATCTAATTGGGAATCAACATCTCGCAACGATGGGGAAGCGTGAGAACGTGGATGAGAATGGTACCAGCCAACCAAAGTGACTCTCTGCCATTCCATAGCTTTTGATATTTCAGCTTCAACCATATTTGCTGACGTTTTGTCCTTGCCTGCATAACGACAAGGAAATGCACTTGTGATCGCCAGATCTGTAACAAAATTGATTTTGTTAATTCAATCAAAATATATTGATACTATCGAAAATTCTAGATGCTATAGGAAAAAACAGCAACAAATAGTCTCCGCAGTTCTCAAAGAAGAGAATATTAAAAACATGACAATGAGCGTATACGAAATTTTGTGATTCTGAAAAATTTGTCACAACTAACTTGACATGCTTACTATGAGCATTAATATCCCAATGGCCACCGAGATAGCCGCAAACTTCTTTGTCCATGAGGTGGCAATGGAGGTCAACGACGACAGCTGCGCTTGTTGATATGGTAACTAAAAATGGTTGAATCTTTCCAAGTGTGCTGAACGACGTTAATTCAACCATAGTACTCATATCCCTGAGAATACAAAAAAATTAAAAACCGGCTTATACAAAAGATAGAAAGTTCATTTATTCTGTTCGCACATTGCATGACTTCGTATTCCTAAGTTGGCATGTTTCACAGGTACTCTAACTACTGTTGTGGCATTTGTCGGCACTGCTGTAAAAACTTCCTCTACTGTTTCGCTGGATGCATCTGCAGTATCCACTTTTGGCGGCTAAAACCAAAATTTGAAATACTTCAAACACTTCAAATACGTCACTTAAAAATATTTACAATTAATGATTACATTATCTGGTCAGAATTTTGATTCATTCAATATTAATCTAGTTGAACTCAATTCTATCATTTTTTATTGGATTGTTTTCAATATTCTATTACTGTTCTTCTTAATTCTTTATCACGATTTTTGCCATTGACATTGTAAACAAATTTTTGTAGTGTAAATTTTGAAAAATGATTTTCCATCTATTTTTTTCATAAATTTATAAATTTTCGTTTTCTATATTGTTTTCCTAATCTTTATGTTTGTTTGTAGTAATGAAAGTCACGACACAAAAGTTCACAGTAAATAATCGTAGAGTGGAAATTTGTCAATATTGTAGTATTTAAGTACAGTGAATCAAATAAATATAATCTTACAGGGAACATTGCTGTACTCGTCATCATTAATTCGATGATTTATTGAGAGTCTTTTTATCATACGAAAAATATAAAGATGCTCCTTGAAGAAAGGACGCCGGAAAACAAAAAAGCACAAAACATAACCTTGAAATTAATGTTATTTGACAGGCACGTAGAGAGGTTGTTGGGGTTGTGGTTGGCGGAGTTTTGTTGATGAAAGGAATTCGCTCATTCGTCAGTCGTTAATCAAGATAAAAATGGCGCCTTTTTTAAATTGAAAAAACAGTTTTAAAAGAAAATATTTTATAAGAAAAAAAGAGAAAACAACGAAAAAGCTCTTTGACATTCCATCATAAAGAATTGTCTTTTTTGTAAATCGATAAATCATTTAGAACTTGTATTTTTTTCAAAAAAGTCTTCTTTATAGAAATATGCGAATTGGCATTCAATCGAACCAACCGACACTCTTTTCCCCCTAGCGGTACGGGTGTGAATTACACGAAGTTACATACGAATAGCATAGTTTGTGGTTTGCAGTTTCTCGAGTCTCGGGTTTGCTCGGGTTTTTGGATGGAGAAAAAAAAAATCTAATATCTAATATGGTGTCCGTGGTTCACAGCGGTTCACGTCGGATGTCTATATTTTGAGATAAAAAAAAACGAACGGAGGAAAAAAAACGAAAGAATTTTCCTCAGTCCGCAGTGCCTAGGATAATTCGTTAATAATGAAAATTCGATTGAAAAAACGGACGTTTTAGATGTTGAACGCGTATGTCGCAAGTCGTGGCTTTAAAGTTTCTCGCTCGTAGGTATACGTTCGAGACACAGAAGACGAAAGAAACGGAGTTTTTTTATTTCGATCTAAAGGAGACTCAGGTGGAAAATACTACAGCGTGTCTTCTCATACTTTTGTATCAGACATTTTAAAGATTCGGTGTTGTGTCCTCGTTGAAAATATTTCGAAAAACGAAACCATTTGATTTTGACATTATTTTAAAGAGAAAGAGAAAGTACTATTTTCTCAAAAAAAATGGAGAACTCGATATTGTATGATGAAGACGATGTCACAAGAACGAAAATCGATATCAAAACGGGTATGGGAAGTGTCCCTGATATTGGCACATTGGATATTGTGTCAAGGCTAAGTCCACAACCGCAGGACGAAGAACCACGAATCAATGGCTTGCATCAGGTCAACGGTGTTTGCGAATCGCCTCAGAGAAACCCAGAAACTAATAACCTGGCGGCGCAACCTTCAAATGAGGAAACTAGTCACTTAAACCAATTGGGTAAGGGAATGAGAATATTTCGATTAAACGATAAACCGTACGGATTCCCAAGTCAATAATGTTATCCCAATTTAAGCCAATATTTATGTAATGGCAGTGTCTCCATGAAACACTGACGAGCAAAGTATAAAAACCAACATTTTCTCCTAGGATGCCACCGGTGATTTAAAATTTATACCGAGGTTCATTTAACATTAACGTTAAACCTAACGAAATAATGCAGTATTCACTTTGCAAACTCTGTCAAATGCTCATCTGTTGAATTGTCATAAAAATTTAATTCTTTTTTTTTTAACGGCAAGAAGGTAATTAGAAAAAGTCTGGCAAATTAAAGAAGGAAGCTTTGAATTGAAAGAACAATTTCTATTTTTGCCCTACAAACCCCAACTTCACTTGTTTTATTTTTTCATTGTTTCAATTACTTTACAGAAAAGACAAAGTCTTCGTGTACGGAAAATGAAGATGCTGACATTCGATATGTCAGCTACACGAGCGAGTTGCAGATGCCTAATATTATGAAATTAATACAGAAAGACCTGAGCGAACCGTACTCTATTTACACTTATAGATATTTTATTCATAATTGGCCCAAACTGTGTTTTCTGGTAAGTTCAATGTCATCAATTCTTCTTTCTTAATAATCCTTCCGTCTATATTTTTCCTATTTTATATTTATCATGTCTCAATCCATAAGGATAAATATAATATTTCAATTCTCTTCAAGAAAGAAGCTTTATGTAGTAACAAAACTAGAAAAAATTTTATTGATGTAGTTTTATTTTTACAATTACAATATATAAAAATGCAAAAAATCTTTCAAATAGTTTATTTTCTGCGTCAATAATTGAATATTGCTCAGATTTCTTGGAGGATTAGCTTTAAGAATAAAAAAATTTGAAAGAAATCGTACTAATCCGTTTTTTATATTGTCCGAAAATTCAAGGCAATGCACGAGAACGAGTGCGTCGGTGCAATTGTTTGCAAACTGGACATTCATAGGAAAGTGATAAAACGTGGGTACATTGCAATGTTGGCTGTGGACGTGAAATACCGTAAACGCAAAATCGGTTCAAATCTCGTGAGAAGAGCGATAAAAGTAATGGTTGAGGATGATGCGGATGAGGTCGTCCTTGAAACGGAGATAACGAACCGACCAGCGTTGAAACTTTACGAGAATCTTGGCTTCGTTCGTGACAAACGACTCTTCCGTTACTATTTAAATGGCGTTGATGCCTTACGACTGAAGCTTTGGCTCAGATGAAATTTGTCTGCGTGTTCATGCCAATAGGAACTTAAATAATTTCGCGAAAGTTGGATTAGCGTGTGCGTCAGTGTATATCGATATTTGTACATCAACGTACGCGCTGGAATTCGATTCTTTGATATCCATAAACGAACGTTAGAGACTTTATTACCGAAGAATTTATCCCAAACGTGCGCACAAATGAAAAACACAATGGAGCAACAAAAAAATCGTTGCGTTTCAACGGCATTAAGGGAAAAAAAAAACAAAAAAAAAGTAACTGGAAAAAAATATATCTAACACGTCACGGCCGGCCCGAGGTTTGGGAGGGCAAATTTTGTTTGAAAATGTTTTAGTATATTTTCTTCAACAAAACATGGTTTATCGGAGTAACGGTATTCGGTGATGGCAAATGTGTATTTCTTCATATTTTCGATAAATTTATCCGGAATTATGTTGAAAAATTGATTAAACTGAAAACCTTGAATATGAGCTCATCTTTGTTTTCTTCAGCTAAATTCTTGCCCAGCTAACTGCTCATTTTGTAACTGAATTTCAATAATCACTAACTATTTCCATTGATATCCATTTTCAGTAATTCTGCAAGTGTCATTAAGAGCAGGATGGAAGTTCAATTCTTATCAGGAAAATTTGTTTTTCTATAATTGATTTAAACTTTCTCTGTGGGGAAGAGAATTCAAAATTTCCGAAACACTGAAAGGTTTCGGCGCATTGCTAAACACTTAATTGTTGATCCGTACTTGTTGACTCCAAAGCGTTCAACAAATCATGCAATCCCGATGCAAACTTTTTCCCCGACGAAAGTTTGAACGAAGATCTTTGAAAGCATTGCGGTAATTTCCTAGTTCACTGACACTCTTCGAGACGAGTTAAATAAAGAAAATATTCCACGTGGGGATAATTACTTTCGTAGTAAAGTTTAAGTTCGTAAATTACGATCGATCACAGCTTGAAAATTTATATACATTATGAATTATATAAATATTATATTGCATGTATATATCGATTGATATTTATGTATGCGTGAATGTACATTGGGATTTTCCATTCGAAATATCGTTAATATCGAGCCTTAGAAAAACTAAAAAATTTCAATTGTTTTAATACTATCCCCATGTTCACATAAATCTTTTCTGCGTAAGGGACTGACAATCTGAAAAATCGTCCATCTGAGTTTCCTTGGCACATTCGTCCTTCAAATTTTTCAATAAATTTTCTCGAGCGTTTCCCCACGAACGGAATGTTTCAACGTACATACACGATCTCGAGGCTCGATGTTTATCCTGACAAGCTTGAGTTAACAATCGAATTGCGAATAACAGAGTTTCCACCCTTTTTCGGTCTGATTCTCTTCTGATGAGTGAGAATCGCTCTTGGAGTTGACTCGGTGCACTGAGATTCTGCAGAAACGGTTAGAAATAGAAGGAAATACAGATCAGACCTTTTTGTGGAGGAAAAACTTTCCTCAGAAAAGTCGTCGACGAAATGTTTCTTTATTTGGCGTGCTGGCCCCAAGAACGTCTCGGAACCCGGAACATTGCCCGAGCAATCCAAGTTTCGATCAGCTAGCGTGGCCAAACTATTGAAAGTAGAAGGAGAACGGGGTTGGGGACTATTTTGTGGTAAAATAAGTTCTCCGCAATATTCTTCCTCGGCATTTTCCGCCAGCGCTACCGACAGCATCCGAAATAATAGTCCGATAACAAAAAGCACGAAGAAACATGTATCACTCGTCAGAAGGGGCGCCGATTAGAAAACGGTGTTCAACTTTCCACGCCGAATGAAACTCAGATTTGATTGCATTGATCGTCAAGCCCGAGATACTCGGCATGCACAAATTATATGAAAGATACAAAGAAATTAATGGAATCGAGCAGAATCTAGAGATGTTTGTGACTGCGGGCGTCACATCTCGCCGGGACACGAAAGTATGATGCGATCAATTCTATCGTTGCTTATTTAAACTCGGACAAACTGTCGGGATATTGTACAAATATATTATTGCAACGTGAATGAAAAAACGAGGAATAAACACGGTGAAACGATGGAACACAATTTTCAGGTGGATCCAAGATGATTAATAATCAAACGAAAATAAACATTATCGCATTGTTCGATAATATCCCGGTGTTCACAACCGATTAGTTATGAATTCAATGAAAAAAAAAAACGAAGCAAATTCTCCTCGCTCCCTCTCCATTTTTCATCTTCTTCGCCATGACGGTGTACGTGATTACTGAAGCGTTGCGTAAACAGATGCTGGGTGAATAAATTATTTGAAATGTTGTAACGAACTCAAAGATGAGCGTGTTATTTTGAAGAAAACAAACATCAAAGAACAATTTTCTTCTTTCTTATATTTTATTTGTTTTTATGTCGAACAGTTTGGGGAATAACGTCTTGCAGGAACGAGCGACGAAAAATATCGATAAACATTTACCGCGTCTTACCCGTTATGTCGACATTTGTATAAAAAATAAACACAAAAATGGAGAAAACATAATGACAAATCGTAATGTAATAATTATTAAAATATTTAAAAAAAAGAAAAAAACAAACAAATGTTAATAAAAGCCCGTAAATGTTTTTAAACGCCAACGGTTTGTTTATTGCTGTAAAAATATTCAAACTCCGTGTTCCAAGTCTCTCATCTGGCGCGAAGAATTCCAATGCTTGAATATAGATGCCAATCATTCGAGAAGCCTGAACTAGGTTCTATATTTCGTACAGATATTTGATCGTGAATTGCGTTTTCATTTCTTCCAGAAATGATGGAAGTATTGTTGCCGCCTTCGTCGTCTGCGCAGATGCTCCATATTTTCCTTACTTTTGATGGCCATGGCAACACGTGCCTGTTTTTTCTTTGTGACAATACAGTATAATTATTTTATGTCCACGTCTCGCTTCATCGGTGAGACGAAACATCTGCGACTTTTGGATGACAAATAGAAATTTTTCGAGCTAGTTGAAAATCCAAGGTCACTGTTGAAAACACGAAGAGCTTACGTGTTCCCCAAATACGAGTGTCCCAAGTTGTGTGCGTTATATCGAACGTTAAAAAATAGAAAAAAAAATATCTGAAATACGAGAATTTTCGCTACTCTCCATGATAGATAACAGTCCCTCATTATTTCTTCTTTTATATGCCCGTTTTCGCCAATTTATTTCACAAATCCATCAAATTCTATCCACCAGCATGATTATTAAGCTTCTAAATATTTTCAAGTGATTGCTCATCGTTGAAGAACGAATCTTATTTCTATCTCTAGAAACGAAATTGGACAATTTCTTCTCACTTCTGAACTTTTCTCAGTTGCCCTCATCAGGGTTGTTCCCGTTACAGAAAGCTTATAAACGATCCGCCGATAACGATTTTAATAAAAACCTCTAGACAAAGTAACAAACGGTTATCTAGAGTCGATAGGAATTAAAGAATTTCGGGTGGGGATCAAATGTTGGAATGACTAAAATTTCGAACAGCTAAAATAATCTCGAGTTTATAAACTTCGAATGATAATATGGAGACAGGTAGATTCGACTATAGAGCTTTGAATGCCGAAAATAAATAAAGCAGAAACTGCAAGGTTCGAAGCACATTTACATCGAAAATAGAATGTAACAATCGCCCATAGGACGATGAGTAAAATATCGATTTTTCGAAAATTCGACTATCACTCTTTAGATTCATAAATTACTACAGTCAGTGATACTGTGAAAATTTACAATTTTGAAAATATAGTAACGAAAGATGAAATATTACTGAGGTTGAAATACTGAAACACCAAAAAGTCGAACGGTCAAAATAGCGAAATGTTAGAAAGTCGATCGATCAAAATCAAGAAATGCAGTGGAGCTCCAAATACACGCGTCTCACTCACTCACTTACTTAGACCGGTGATCTCCAATTTTAAACATCGCCATTTTAACTTTCGGCTTTTCGAGTTATCGCTATTTTGTATATCTAAGTTTTATAGGTTCGAAAAATTCACTTTCGATTTTTTGCTGCTCTATATTCTGGTCTGTCTGTAAAACAATTACTCTCCATTTTGAATTCGAAAATATGAACTTTTGATATTCAGATGTTCTGTTTAAATTGCATTCGAAATGAAAACATTCGAAATATATATTTTCAAGTAAATACGAATTCAAAGAAGAAATTTTTGATTAAACACGCAATTTGCTGAATAGTCGATCGGGAATAAGAATTTCGAATTACTTATTTTTCTCCAAACTGATATCACAACTTTAAAAATTTCGAAATATCGACCGTTCTACAGTTCAGTTATTCGACGTATTGAGCCCCACCCAGAATTTCGATACAATTCCATCGTTTTGAATCTGGACGCCAATTCCACATGGAAATATTTCGTCGAAAGGGGAAATTATTATTTGTTACAGTTTTTGAATAAACGTAATCTCTGTACAGGCATAGTTTTTAACCTATGAAGGCTTGAAGTCCAGCGTTTCGATACTCAAGATTGGACAGCCTTCCCTCATAATTCTTCTCAGTAATTGCAATGATTTTATAATTTTATCGACAAGTTTTTAAAATTTTTTACCCTTTTTTTCATTGATAAAAGTAACGTGCACCGATGACTGTCGCTATCTGGCCATGTTAAAAATTGTATTTTCATAGGAAATTCTATTAAAACAGTGTGGAGGATCGATGTCGATCCGGTTATTCTGTGAAAAAATCTGCTCCGTCAATTCCAAGTGAATCAACATTTTGACACTTGCACTGAAACTTCTCACAACGAAACGTTCTCAAAAGCTCTAAAATCCCACTTAACAGAGCATGATATTCCATATTCGAATAAAGATTTTGTCCCACTATGCGTTCGTGCAGTTTACTGTCATTCGGAGCATTTGGGTCGATTGCAAACAATTATTTAACGAAGCGAGAAACCATCGTCGATCGATTCAATGAGTGTACGTGTCATGTTATCCATGAAATTTACTTCGTCAGCACATGACGCCTAGCAGTTCTTAAATAATCCTGAGATTTCACTAATTCTCCTTAAAAGGTCCTGGAAAAGTGCTTAAACTTCAAGATACTCCTTCATTTTTTGTGATTTTTTTCTCATTCTCTTTCAAATGCAAAAGTATCGAAAAAACTTTGACATAGGGCTGATTGATATTTTTCGTTTTTTTTTTCTCGTTTTTGAATGAGATTAATATCAATCAAATCGATTAGTAACTATGCGGGTCATGTCGGGTCATATCATCTTCCAAACCTGGAGATTTTAGAGCCCCGTTTCCTGGTCTATATGTCGACGAAATTAATGTTGGCTTACGCGGGAAAATATATTTTTACTTTTTTCTAAATGTCGATTCGATTATCTTGAAAATCGTACCAAAGTCCTTGAAAAGTCCTTTAATTTTGTCTCTCAATTTAACAAGACATCATCGTTTCAATATACTATTCGCCTTGTTGACAGTCTGAAGTTTCTAGTCGTCGAATGTAAAGAACCGATCACTTCAGCTATATGAGAGTATATAGACGTTATTTTGGACCTTGGAATTATTTGATCATGTATGAACAATTTTAATGATATTGTAAAATTGAAAAACACGAGGAACGTTTTTCTATTTATCGTTTATTGATACACAGATGAATTTTTATCTTTAATGCGATAACAAGAACATTTTTTCGTATGTGAACACGTGATCAAACATGAAATTTTAAATAATATTTTCATCGGTCGCAGAATTTGCCTCACCCTTATCTATTATTTGATCTGTTTATTTTCTGTTTAATTTAATTTGTGTACCCAACTCGCTAAGTAGACGATTACCGCAGATGTCGCATTTAGAGAAATGAGAATAAAAACCGGAGCAGTCTTCGATGAAATTACTACTCTTCATTCGGCTATACAACTAAGCATAACGACTCGTCTACAAAAAATGTCAACGCTGTTTACCGTTCTTGGGGCCGCTGCAATCTTCATTTTGGTAATGAAATTCAATTTTGTTTTTCAAACTCTTGCCAGTAATCTGCCACGAATTGGTTTTTGTATTCCATTATGTACGACGAAGCAGGGTCCTTCGTCAATTCTAATAATAATGAAGTATCATTCGATGCAATTGTATTTTGTTGTGGACAGATTCTGCGGACGAACGGCGCCACCGTTCAAAAGAAGGATACAATTTGTCAGCTCGACCAGTCGATAGGAACAATCGACGCGCTGGTCACTTCCGTAAGAAAAAATGCTTTGAATGTTTCGTCACGACAAGCGAGTGAAAAGAATTTGGCAGTTGTTCAAGAGTTCCAAAAGAATGCAACGGAATTTTCTCGAGAGGTGAGAATTAGTAGAAAACTTTAACGTTGACCACTCGACTTATATTTTTAGGTTAATCATCAAATTTTTCATGAAACTTTTCGTGCAGCTTCGTTCCGCTCTTGAAAATGTTGCCAACGAAAATCGTCTCGGATTGAGTTTCAATGAAACAACGTGCAGCCGCTACTTCAATGATTTTGAAAAAAGCAGCAAAGTGCTGATGAAGGAGTTGGATGACTCTGTCTCCGTGGGATCGGCCGAGATGGCCGCATCGCTTAGAAATATGCTGGGACCCGTAGCAAACGAAACGAAAACAAAAATAATGAGTTTCAAGGATAAAGCAGCTACGTGCAAGGGATTTGCATGCAAAGATGTGAGTAACAAAAAAGCGCTGTACACATTTATTCAAACATTTTACAACGAGATAGAGACTCGAGAATGCTTCATGAAAGTCGTAAATAGAATTACAAGATCTGAAAAACTGGAAACAATTGAATTGCAAGTCCGAGCTCTCGTCACTGCGTAAACCGCTGCTTGGCAAACATGATGACAGATGGTTTATAGAGTACCATAGCGGCATCAAAATTGCTATTTTCAAAGCGCTTTGCCATCTCGAGTTTCCACTTCGGGTAACGCTATTAACTTGAGCAAAATCGGTGATGACGAGTAGGTGAAAAAACCCTCGTGAGTGAAAAAAGAGGAAAGAAAACTTGGCTGTGATCGAGATCAGAACAAAAAAGTTGCTTGTACCCTGGAACCAAAATGGTTGTGGGGAGAATTCACTCTTCGATCTTCCTCTGAACGCTTCACAGAAATTTAAGAACCTCTCAAGGGCTATGAACAGGGGATTTTCAAAAAATTGTTCGGAAACAAAGTGGCGACCATTTGAAAAAAAAAACACAATTTTCGTAGATTTTTCAATAGAAAATTGTTTATTGAAAAAAAAAGTCATCAAAAAACAGCTATACCATGCTGAAAACATACGTTTTCCCTACAAAATGCAATTTGAATCAAGTCGCTAGGATAAAAACTCTTTCCGTTTTGCTGTCAAAGCCGATTCAAGGGGTATCATTTCCAACACACCATTGTACAAAAATATACAATTGAAAGAATTAAAAGAAAAAAAATTCCCCAGTACTTCTGATAAAAGATGTGCACAAGGTTTTTTGTCAATTTATCCAACAAACTTTAAATCATAATGTAAGTAAAAAGTACCTAAAATTTCAACGTTTACGCTGTTCATAGCCCTTAATACTCCCGTAATAAAAAATGCTGCCCTCTTCGTCATTGAAATCATTATTATTGTTATCTGTTGGCGTTTTATTTACAGATCAGTTTAGAGGTGAATAAGGTCTTGAATGCATACGTGGTCGCACTCATTCGTCTTATTTACGATAACGATGCGGAGTTCAACAACGAATCGGCTGACAAAATATACCAACGTATTACTGCAACAGGAAACGAGGCTTTCAACCGATCCCGTGACTGCCTATCTTCGTTATGATTTCAACGAGTCCGAATCCCTTCCCGCTACGGTAATTGAGAATATCGACAGTGCCCTTGATATACAGACACGCCGAATTGAATGCTGAATTTGTCGTGTCGAAGTAATCTTTGAGTCAACCATAATAAAAGAGACCGAAAAAATGTGGTGCGTTTCTTCGATCCAAACACGATTTTTATGGAAGGAAGAAATTCTATGTGGAATTACTTTCTCAAGAGTCTCAGAACCATCGACAAGTGTGTTCATTGGAGAATTTGTACTCGTCGCAAATAAACGTCAACCCGTTACAGCAAGTTTTCGCAGTTTTCTTTCGCCCTCGGCAAATACGATGCAGTCGAATAAAATCGAGGGAAAAAATCGGCCGATTTTTCAAATTTTTTCTACGATCTAAAAAAGAGTTTAGAAAATAGCGACTCGTCGAACGATCGACAGAAAATATTATTTGCTCCAAAACCCTGTTTAAACTCGTGCTCAATTGATTTTTCCGAGATATTCGATTTTCTGGCCGGATAGAAAACTCACAGGTCGCTCGATATTTTTGGCTATGACTAGATTACCTCATAATCATACCTCAAAATCGGCTGTACGAATCTAATTGCAACAAAAACCAATAGTGAAAAAAAAATTGAAAAAAATTGCTAGCACCAATATTTAATAGTATATTACACATCTAGGGCAGGAAAATAAGGAAAGTCTCAGATCACATGTAATTGTCAGCCGAGGCGAAACCGAGGCTGACAAACATGTGGTCTGAGGCTTTACTTTTTCCTACCCGAGGTGTGTATACGATTTTTCTGTCCGACGCAGGCGGAATGTGGCAACTTCGGCCCGGAGGACAGAAAATTCTTTTACACAGACCGTTAGCTCGTAAAAGCGATTTAAAAACGCTTTGACGTTATAAACCGACGTATCAGTTTTGTTTCAATGATATTCCTATTTTAAATGTGGATGACGAAGCCTTTATTATTTTTCGTATACCAATACAGAGGTGCAGTATCGATTCGGTAGCGAAGAATCGTAATAATTTATTATCATTGAAATTATTTCAGAACGAGGATACGTCGTGAAAAATTCAACATATACCTTATTTAAACAAGATTAGAATTTTCAATTCATTTTGATTGTGTTTCTTGTGGTTAAATTCTACCAGGAGTTCGTGCAGCTGATGTTTATGCTAATTTCCAATCCAAGAATCACTATAAAAGCCGGAGTAGTCTACTATCGAACCATATTCTTCATTTGGCTACAAGAAAAGAGGTGTCGAGAGAATGTCGAAGTTCACAATCATTCTATGTGCCGTCGCTACCTTCAATGTGGTAATATATCTGGCAATAATTATCAGTTCTCTTATTTTCTTATTGTTTTTATTGTGTCATATGAATTAAACAGGCAACCTCTGCCAGTGGAAAAAAACAGGATGGACCGGCGGCTCTTTTTTTCGACCCGTTGCTCGAAAAAGTCGAAAGCCGCGCCTTAGTAGTAAATAAAATAGTTTACAATTCGTCTCTGGTATTAAGCAAAATGGATTTCCAAATCGCTCATGAGTTCTCAAAAAATGCATCGGATACATATGAAAAGGTTTGAAAATTGAATGTCGATCAAGCAAAGTTGATTTTTGCCATCGTGTGTAATAAAAATTTACTGAATATTTTTTTTTGCAGTTTATTGAGTTACTTCCAAAAATGATGGCCGACGAACAAGCTCGTGGAGGCAAATTCAATGAAACACAGTGCACGAGCTACTTGACCGATTTCAAAGAAACCCAATCAAAAGTTTTGAATGATTTGGATGAAGGCATCTACGGCCCATTGTTCGAAGTAATGAACCCGGTGACGGAACTCCTGGGACCAAAAACGAGTGAAGTGAAATCAGCCATATGGTCGCTCAAAGAAGATGCAGATAAAGTGAGGATACGAAATAAAGTAAAAACAAATTAAGCTCCTTCTCAAAGACTATTCAATTTCAGCGAACAACTTTGGAATCCTCTGAGGAAAAGAATTTCAAGATACCGTTATGCTCTGTGTTAGGGAAATTTCATTTTTTCGCCAACTTCAACGCTCCGATAGAAAAATCCTGATATTTCATCCTTAACGTTTTGGTTTCCATTTTAGAAAAACTGTGATCGCAGATTCTCAAATATTTGCCATGAAATTTATTGTGATCTGCATTCATTGGTGTTTTTTTTTTTTTTTTTTTTTTTTAGTTGATGAGGAAGGCAAGAAACTTGGTTAAGAATTACATGACCGAGTCTCAAGAAGTTCTGGATAACTTTTCGGCCACGATCAACAACTCGACGATTCGGGAATTCGCTGATAGAAAATTGGAAAATTTGATTGACAAGGCGAATGAGGCTTTTAATGAAACACTCAAGTGCATAAGCGTTTCTCGTTAATACAATACCGAAAATTCGAAAGAGGACGGAGTGGACATGTTTGAGAGCATCGATAGTTTAGTGGGTGTTACTGAGAATTACAATTGAGTTCTAAACGTTTTCGTGGCAAGGTAAACTTAAATCAATCGTTATAATAAAAAAGTCCAAAAAAGAATTTAGTACGTTCCATCGATCCCAACCAGCCTTATAAAAGCAACAAATTTTGTGTGGATAGATTTTTTTACGAGTCCGAGAATCCTCGACGAGAATGTTAACCCTAGAACGCATGACTGGGGTGTGAGCACACCCCACGCGAACTTCAAACTACGCTCCCGTCCTAACAAGCGACATTATCGACTGATTATCGACGGATTTTTTAATATATAAATTCAATTGAAATTAGTTTTATCGTACATCATTCTTTTCGTTATAAAAAAACGAAGAAAATGGTGTAGGATAAAGTCAGTTTAGCATCGTAGGACCGGATTTATAAGCAGAAAAAGAGTGGGGTGCGTTCAAACCCCGGTCATGAGGTTGAGGGTATGAAAAAAGGCACATGAGGTGTAGGGTTAATTAAGAATTCTCGACTCGATATTGTACGATGTAGAATTAAATGAAAGAGTAACGCACTCGGAAATCTCGGAATGGGCCAAAATATCTCTCGCATGATAGCAATAAACGTCGAAGCGAAGATGGTTACCGTAAAAGAAAACTTTGATTACAAACTTCGAAAGAAATCGTTCTTTTGTACTCGATCCTTTTTTCAGTGTCTGTATGTCAAAAGTCGATTTTAATACAACCACTTATTGATTTTTGAATCAATTCATTTTTTCATCGATTAATCAATCCAAATGTGGATGATGAAACTCACTTTTCCATTGTTTTTGCGTACCTTCTTTTACAGGCGATCCGATGCCTCCGCTCTACTCCCACTTTTTCTCTACTTTTGTAATCTAGGGATAAAGTTTAGAAGAAGTGACGATTCTGCGGAGTTGGAAAGACGAGAAATGCGTGAGCCAAACTCCTCTTATTGGGAAGGAAAATCGATATCGAGCTCTACAGTGGTTCATCACCTCACTACTTGCCTCTAAAAAAATGTCAACAGAAATGCTAAACCTTCGTAAAACAACGAGCTCCCAGCTCCTACGATCTTTCTTTCTTTTGTTCTTTTTGGGGTTATGGTTATTTTGAATAAATATACGAGAACAGTTTCAGTATTCAATATTCAAATCTTTATTTGACACGTCCGATCTCCATCAGAGTCCACGCAAGAGAGAGTCAAACTCTATGGAGGGGGGAAACGTTCCCACTCACAGACACATATACATGGGAACAAAGGGAAAAACTGTAGCGGGCGCTTTCAAATTCTAACAGTTCTCGCATATTTTGATCGTTTTTAATCTCTCAAAATCCTCATTTGTCGTCGAGCCCTCATTCCGGAGTAACTCTATAATTTTCAAAAATTGGGTATGAACACGTGGATTCTCCACTCAATGTGTTTATACAGCCTGACTCCGATAATGAAGTTTCGATCGTTCAACGATATTGCCCGGTTCTTATTTTCGTACTGAAAAATTGAAAAAATTGGAACAAATGAAAGTGATGAGCCGAATCTTTGTCGAGGCCGGTTTTTAAAATTCACTTTCTGCAAGGTGGCAGAAGTTTGAATTTTACAGGCAAGATTTTGTTGAACTTCCTAGACTTCAAAAAAATAGATGATGGTGCAACGATTCAAGCACCGTTCAAATTGCCATTTTATTTTTTCTCATAGACGTGTTTAATTTTTCGATTTTGCTTCCTCATAGAGGAAGCTATGTGATGATGTCCCAAAACATCGAAAAATCATATCTGGAAAAAATGTCCGGGTGTGTGCGTGTGTGTGTTGTGGCACTGCAAAATTAAAACGCTTATAACTCGGAAACTACGACGTTTTGAAATTTTCATAAAAAGGATGTCGACGCTCTAACTTTCGAAAATTTTAAGATTTATTAATAATTTTCTTTTTATAAACAGATTATCATAATAGGAAGGTTGGTATCGAATTTGGGGAATATCGGTTGAGCGGTTTAAATTTTATGATTTTTTGAATTTTACGAAAATATGAGTTTTTCAAAAAATCGTCTAACCGCTTCAATTTTTGGAAATTTTATAAGACATTGTGTATAAGTCTGTATCTCCTCTATACTTTCCAGCAAAGTTGTCGGAATTATTTAATTTCAATGTAAATAGAAAAACGACGGTGAAAATTGAAAGTTGCAAACTGTTTTTTCTGATGGCTCGCCATTTAGTTTTTTTTTAAATGAAATTAAACAAAGAGATAAATTAAAGTTCGTAAAAGAAGATAGAGAAAATACATTATTTCCTTGTACAAAAAAAAATGCTGCAAATTAAAATTTGCAAATTGCTTCCTCAAAATGGTCAAGACGCACGATGCTCGAAGCTTCCTCTATGAGGAAGCCAAAATGAAAAATATAGCACCTCATAGAGTAAGCTTTGAGCATCGTGCATCTTGACACCATCTTGAGGAAGCAATTTGCAAATTTTTTTATATTCACTTTAAGACTATGGATCGAGAAAATTTGAAAGACTACTTTGCGAAGTTTTTTTAGTCCGTGTTCCCACTCACTTGTGAGATAAAAACATGCGCGAATCGATAAAATATCCTCAAATACGCTCCCAGATATTTGATATTCCATACTAGTTCGGCGATAACATGGAAATTGAGCATATAGCGAGACCAGTTCGTTTGCTCACATATTTTAATTTCACGTGTATCTCACATATTTTCCAACCGAATAAATTAACCAAATTTAATATATTACGAATAACTCCGTTCCTCCACTCGCGAAGAACCCCTTTAGAAACAAAATAATGACAAAACGAGGCGTCTTGACACGCGCCTCAAACGTTTCAAAGGTTTTTTCAAGGACACTTTTTTTTCTCTAGTATAATATAAGTTTACATCAACACTTCGATTTCAGTGGAGATTGGAGCAACTTCCATTTATAAATGGAAAAAAAGACATGCCTATAGCGATGCCTCTTCCATTAAGGATATATTGCACAGGCGATACAATGTTGCCATGCTAAACCATGCTAAAAACATAAAAAAATTCAAAATGATCAGAATTTTATAAAATTTGGTGAACATATTCTTTAGTGCCAAATTTGACAATACAAATTTTTTAAGATTTTTCTTCTGTACAGTTATCGAGTAATTGATCACTAAAGTTCACGTGTATAAGCATAGCGTTTCCATATATATAGGTATATATTCCAGGCATAAGAAATCTGCTTAAATGCGTAATTACTCGATAACTAAACAGAAGAAAATTTTGAAAAAATTTGTGTTTTCGCACTTGATGTTGAAGAGCATTATCACCAAATTTGATCAATTTATAATTATTTCGACTTTTGTATCATTCACCCTTAAAGTGGAGCTTCGACGACGTTCCGAGCTTAGCAGCTTCGCGTTTAAACAATTGCCTCAAAACTCGCGATGCAATCGCCCCAAAATATTGATTTTTCATCTGAATTTTCAACGCACAGTAAACCCTAAAGATTTTCGTTATCGTGAGCGGAGGTCTTTCTCCTTGAAAAATGGAAGCTATTTTTAATAGTGGTGTTATCATGAGAAATTGATGTTATTGGGGTTTCAAAAAACGATCAAATATTTGACGATTGTACATCGCCTCATTTTTTTGCGTCGTCAACGAAAAATGTCTTATCAGTATCTATATTTATTCATCATAATTCTCGCTTGGTTGACGGTAATTAAACTACGAGAGTCTGACACGGGTAGAATTTTCCATAGCCAAAAATTCACTATAAAAACCGAATCGATACACTATCGAATTACCAGTTATTCGACGACGAGAAAGGAAACAAGGCAGAGAAATGTTGAAGCTCGATATTGTTCTTTGTGCGGCTGCTTTAATCGCAACGGTAATTAACCTCGACCATCTTTAAACTTGCATTATTTTAAACATTTTTTTCATTTTCTACAACATTTTTTATCGTTAAAGACCTGTCCCTGTGAAAGCGAGCGAGTTTAGAATGTTTGACATCCCAAATGCGAAATTCGAAATTGAGAGCGCACTAAGAAAGAAATTATAATTAAAAACCAGATTTATGTTCGATCGATGATCTGTGACGGACGAGATTCAATTTGGCGATTCACCGAAACTTCTTTCTCGATCCATTGATCGAAAGAAATTTTCGTATAATAATATTTACCAATTTCTTCTTTTCTCGGTTTATTCACAGATTTCCCTCGATTTTGCAGCACCTCTGTTATTAACCATCTCTCGAATTTGTTTCTGTATCGTGACTCACTTCCCAACATCTAAATTCGAACTTATTCTACAACGCGAAAATCGATTATTCATAGGCAGCGGCTGCCAGTATCGATGGAGTACAAGGAGGACCGACGTCAGAAAATTCTTTGTCGCGCGAGCAAAATCTTACCAGTCTAATCAAGGATGTGCTATTAAACATCGACAACGCCCTGGAGAATTCTCTCGAGGAAGTTAAAAGACTGGGTGCAGAACCTAGTGAGAAGAATCAAAATATTGTAGAAGAGTTTAAACAAAACGTAACAAAAAATGTGAATCAGGTATGCACGAGGCGAAAGCGCGGGAGATTTAGTGTACCGATAATTCGATCTCGCTTATTGTGACTAAAGCCCAGTGGTAGTCATATTTTAATGAATTTTTTCCTCGCAGGTGCGTTTCGAAGTTGGCCGTCTTATTGAGAATTCCACATTGAATGTAACGCGTTGTTCAAAGTATGCTACTGAGTATGCAAAAATAGCAAGAAACGTGACAACGGCTTTAGATGAGTGCATCTCCGAATCAACATTACTAACGCTTGAGTTTCTTGTGCAAGAGCGCACTAGCGCCATGAGCATACGATCGGAAATCGAGAGACTTAGAAAGCGTGCCCGTGGCTGCGACAACGATTGTGACAAAGTAAGTTTCGAATTTCAGACATTTTCTTCTAAGCTTTCCGAGGGATGATTGCTTTATAATTCTCCTTAAGGTAATGGAGCAGTCGCTATCTCGCCACCGTGAGTGCGAGAGAGATAGCTGCAATTTTCGAAATTGAATATCTGCGACACGGTTTGATCAATAAAAAAAAGCCCCTGTCAGCGGATTTTTGCCATCTTTCCGCGTCCGTTGACCGAGCCTTTTTTTGATTAGTCAAACGGGAGCGGAGAATTTTCATTTCGAAAATTCGAGGTGAGGTTAGGTGATTGATCCTTCACCTTAAGATGATGGATCAGTCGGTAATCACACCTCAAATTTTTGAAATTGAAACTCTTTGACATCGTTCGCCCGATTAAAATAATAAAAATGTCATCGTATTCAGCACGATCGCAAAAATCCGATGACATTTTTATTTTTTTCCATCATACGAACGATGTGGAAAATTTCCTTTTCAAAATTTGCAGCTATCTCTCTCGCACTCACGGTTGTGATTACCGACTGATCCATCATCTTAAGACACACGGAGAGAATGATGAAATTAAAACAAATAGAGATTTCATTCCGTCATATATCTTTTGAGATACATATACGAATATATGAAACAATGAAAAAACTTTTGGAGGCTCCAGGGACCGTGTACGCACGAATAAACTTCGATGAAATGTTCACTACGTCCAGACACAAAAATCATCAATGAGGTATTCAGATTTTCGTACAAAACGCTGAGTCCCAATTTTTTACTTTTTTCGCAGTTTTTTCAAAACGTGAATGATGTCTACACAGTTACGATACTCGGCCTTCATGATTCTCTTCGCGCGTACGAGGATCTTCATGAGGGGATAACCGTTAATAAGTGCGTGCACGAGGACACCCTGTACGACGTTTTCATCCTTTACAACCCTTATGTTATCAAATTAACTGAAAAATGTGTGCGTTCTCTCAACAAATCCTAAATATTCGAAATAACTTTCGAAAAAAAATGTCGGCTTGATATCGAGTGTTAAACGCTGCATGAACACGCACTGCTCCAGTTCTGTCAATATTTAGTGTTAACTATATTAATTATTATTATTGTAATTATTATTATGTGTGACAATTGAAAGCAATACTAAAGAAACAATAATGCATAGCATATTTTTTGAGTATCGTGCAAAGCCACGTTTCGAATATTTTCAGGGACTCACGTTTCGTCCAAGGCAGGAGGAAACGCGAGTCCTTTTTCTGGAGAAATCGGATCACACCCAGCACACATTTTGCCTCAACGTAACAGCAACGATCCAACACGAAATTGTATTTTGAGATTGCAATAAGGCATCTTTCGCCGCCGCATAATTATGACAGCACGACGACATCAGGTTAAATGCATAACATATCGAAAAAATAATGGCAACGCGCCGACGTTACGTGCGAATTCGTAACAGCAAAGAAACTCCAACGGAACAGCACGTCGTGCGCCCTTCGACAATAATATCAACAAAAATAAGTCGATTCGTTGGTAATGAGACAGGGAAATCTATCCTCGACTCCTTCGCTCGAAAAAAGGGCTAGCGTTAAATTACGCGCCTTATTTACGCCTTATGTGGCGATACTGTACGATTTTCCCCCCCCCGATACATGGCGAGAGATGGCTCTTCAGCCTCACTCCTCTCCCCAGATTTTCTAACGAGTCAAAATTCGCGACAAAGGACAGTAGTCTACGCTCGACTGGAGCGATTGGTACCTTGTCCGTTTTGTCACACACTGTAACCTTGTATCGGTCTAATATATAAGAAATATCATCACGACGAGAAGAAAGTATTGTCAAGTTAATCCAGCCATCATTTGGAACCTGTTTGTCAAATCCAACGAAATTAGGAGTTATAAGAACTATAGAATGAATAAATTGTCTTGATAAACGTTTCAAACCAAGTAACTCATTTTATTTAACTTTCATTGATCGCATGATTCCTTCGCTTCGCTTATTGGCACGTCTTCAAGGGTCCTACCAACTGAGCCCGCTTCTCTTGCTCTCGCTAGCCGTAACCATTCATAATTTTGTTAACATTTCGTTAACTGGCGCCCAATAAAATTATAAAATTACATTCAGAGCCTTGTCAGCCGATCGGACCACCTTGAGCGATAAATCACGATTTGAGTTTTGGAACGAAAGCGACATTTCGGACTGCAATGTTATTAAGCTATTAAGGTAGATCATGCACGAAACGATTTTCTTAAGAAAGTCTCGAAATTTACAGAATTCAAATGGATAGTCGACTGACACGAATATCAAATTTTAAAGGCTTCGTTTTATTGGTTATTCAAATAAACGTCTTTAAATATGAAGAAAAACACACCGAACTATACAGACTATGCGTAAAAAATCTTTTATCTCTCCATACAACGAATGAACGCTTCTTACCAAGTTTATGAAAAAATACACATTAAAAATGAAGTATATAATGAAGGTTTCGAAAAAATTCAAACGATTGTCTTACTCGTAATAAAAATATATTACGTTAAAGGTTCAACGAAATTGGTAGTGAGCACTCGTATAATCTTCACGTTTGCTTTTTTCGGCATTTTGTTTCTTCTTTACTTGGCCCATTCCTGTCATAGCCTTCTGTCTTTTTATTAACACTGTTTTCTTGATCCATTTCCCTTTGTGTTTTCCAAAGGGAAAACACAAAGGACGAATGAAATTTCGGGTTCAGTCAGTGATGGATCCCCGATTAATTAATGCGGCTTGTAATTTCATTCGCCAAAAGATGATTTGAAAAAATGATTTCACAATTTCGAATTAATAACTATGACATTAATTTAAAGTGATAACATCTTTAATTAAAGAGGGTGGCTACATTCGTCAAAATGATAAGAAATTGACCAAATTTGGTGATAATGTTCTTCAACATCAAGTGCGAAGACACAATTTTTTTCAAAATTTTCTTCTGCTTAGTTATCGAGTAATTACGCATTAAGGCAGATTTCTTATGCCCGGAATGTATACCTATATATATGGAAACGCTATGCTTGTACACGTGAACTTTATAAATCAATTACTCGATTACTCGATAACTGTACAGAAGAAAAATCTTAAAAAATTTGTATTGTCAAATTTGGCACTAAAGAATATGTTCGCCAAATTTTATTAAATTCTTATCATTTTGAAATTTTTTATGTATTTAACATGATTTAGCATGGCAACGTTGTATCGTCGCTAGCCACCCTCCTAGCTAGCACAGTGTTATTTTGTATGCTAGTTGCCTGCTGCAAAGTATCTCACACACGAGAAGTGCTCGCACTGTGTGATAAGACGTGTACAAAACAATGAAATTGAAACTTCGCGCGCGGCGTGACAAAGTGGTATTAGACCGATGCATATCAATGCTCCAAAATATCTTGAGATACTTTTTTCAACGCTTTCGGTGCGATGTCCTTGCTCATTTTCACCTTGAAATGATAAAGCGATCTAAACGAATCGACCACACGAACCCCACTTGAGAGTATTGATAAGGAAAATTCAATGAGCTACGAATTAAGGTAGATCATGCCCGAAGGATCGTATTTTATGGGTGTCTAAATTGGATCGATTTTTACTCCCTAATTAACCCTATACCTCATGTGCCTTTTTTCATACCCTTAACCTCATGACCGGGGTTTGAACGCACCCCACTCTTTTTCTGCTTATAAATCCGGTCCTACGATGCTAAACTGACTTTATCCTACACCATTTTCTTCGTTTTTTTATAACGAAAAGAATGATGTACGATAAAACTAATTTCAATTGAATTTATATATAAAAAAATCCGTCGATAATCAGTCGATAATGTCGCTTGTTAGGACGGGAGCGTGGTTTGAAGTTCGCGTGGGGTGTGCTCACACCCCAGTTATGCGTTCTAGGGTTAAATATATAATCACATTAAATTAATGTCAGAGTTATTAATTCGAAATTGTAAATACACTTTTTTCAAATCATCTTTTGGCGAATGAAATTACCAGCCATTAATTGAACATCCTTTCATTCGTCCCTGGCTAAAATACTATACTTTTTTTATGTCAAAAATCACATTAGAGAGCGCAAAGAGAAAACACAACGAGAAATGGATCAAGAAAAAAGTGGTAATAAAAAGACAGAAGGCTATGACAGAAATGACCCAAGTCGAGAAGAAACAAAATGCCGAAATAAGCAAATGTGAGGTTGTACGAGTGCTCGTTATCAATTTCGTTTAATCTTTAACGCAATATATCTTTATTACTAATAGTAAGACAATCGTCTCGAATTTTTTTCCTAGACCTTCGTTATGTACTTCATTGTTATTGTGCATTTTTTCATAAATTTCGTAAGAAATGTTCATTCGTTACATGGAAAGATAAAAGATTTTTTTAAAAAAGATTTCGTGTCAGTCGACTATCCATTTGAATTCTGTAAATTTCGAGACTTTTTTAAGAAAATCGTTTCGTGGATAAAAACTGCCTCAAAATCTTCTGTGGACTCTACGAGAATGTTAAGTCGTTCAATCGAGCACACTAATTCGGAGTCAAAACAGCATTTCTGTTAATGAATAAAAAAAAAACAAGAACAAGCTCACGATAATTGGTTCGAAATTGCTATTTTTTCTGAGCAGCACCGCGACTGTTACCAGTCGCGCAAGGATCATCGAAGCGATCGTGAGCGTCGAGAGGGTCCTCAAAATGCGATTTTAGATGGATTTAGAATTTTAGTTTCACAGTTATTGCTTGGAAAGTTAAAAAGTCGTTATAATTTGATGTTTTTCGATAATTTGAGGACGATTTCCTTAGCTACGTTTCAAGTTCAGAACCACAGAAATTATTGCGTCAAACTTTCAATTTTGCGCCGAGGATCAACAAGTTCTGTATGTCAAGCCACACCGAGATCAAAACCCTTCGGGGACTAAGTTTAATTATAAACGCGAGAAATTCGATTCGATTCATTTCGAATGAAATGCAAGAGTGATCCAGTTCCGAAAGAACTGATTAAATCTGAGAGCACGATTACGTATGAATCTTGAGCTGGTTGGCGCGTCATCGCGCGAAATTTGATGCACACGATAAAGAGTAAGGAGAAGGCGAAATTGCATACGTTGGCTCGAAATCTTTTCAAATTATCGAAGACAACACTGATAAACGGGAGAAAGAAAATGTATAAAAACATCGAGCCAGAGAGGAATTAATGCATTTCTCGTAAGAGTTTGTGAACATTTCTGTTGTGCTAGCAAGAGTGCTACAATGGCGCGTCCTGCATGTGAGTACATTATTTTTCACCGAATTAAAGGGGGAAACCACACTAGAAGGTTGTTTGACACTGATTTTTTGGAATTTTTTTTGGCGGGAAGAAATAATTAGAATTTACTCAAATTTTGACATCATTTCATTCACATTTCGAACAGTTTTTGTGATTTTTTTTGAATAATTTCAGCCAAAACTAACAAAGTTACGCTGTGATCTCTGTTGAAGGCTGCGAGTGCAGTTGTCCAATTGCGTGCAGTCTAGCCATTCCGATTTTCATTTGAAATCAAAAAGATTTTACACCAACAACTTATTTTCTAAGAATATGATCCTCGATGCAGGTGAAAATAATGAAAGTTAAAGATTTTTCAGGCCTCGAACAATTTACTTCGATTTTAACGATTTTTATCTCCAATTACGCAAAGAAAAATAATGTCCACTCGGTTCTATGCTCATAAAATCCAAACGAGTGCGATTTCCCTTTGAAATTTTGACAGTAAAAAAATCAGATTTCTCGAACCTTCTAACGTGGTTTCCCCCCTTAACCTCAAACCTCTACAGCGGGGTCAAAAACGACTGCAATTTATTTAACTGCAAACTTCATATTTGTTATTTTTCGAATCTATTCGTCGATTTGTAAACTTCTCATCATCGAACATTTATCGAATGCAACTTTTTCACCCACCTTTCCCTTCGTTGTCAAAAAGCGAAGAAATAGTCCAGGATTCAGTCTCGTTGGGGCCCAAGAAGAACGATTATTTCTGAACCGAAGGTCCGCACCGTTTTTGACTCGGTCGCAGGCTTCGCATTAGCAAGCAAAATTAATTGCAGAGTCGTCTAGGCTCGAATTACCATACAAGTCAAAAGTGTTCAACATAAACTAAACCTGCGTTTTCTCTTTTTTTACTAAAACAGTAACAACTACGATTCCGCCCAGCACGTTGGTCTTCGGAGTATTCCTGCTCGCAGTATCTCAGGCCTCTGTCTCGGAATGTCCAAGCAAGGCGTTGTGGAACGAAACCGTGCAAATTCCACACGAGTATGACTGCGAGAAATTTTACACGTGCGTGGGTAGGAGAAATAAAGTGGAGAGACAGTGTCCTCCCATGGATGGCGAAGGTCACAGGCTCCACTTTAATAAGAAACTTCAGGTGTGCGATTGGCCATCTGAGGCCGGTTGCAAATCGTCTCTGCTTCTGAAAATCGTGAGGAAACCTGTGCTCGCAGAAAAGCCGATTCCGACCAAGTGTCCGAGAGTCGACTCGATGAACGAAACCGTGCACCTTGCTCACGAGTGGGATTGCACGAAATTCTACAAGTGTCATCAGGGAAGGAAGATCTTGATGTCCTGCCCGACTGACAAGGACGGCAACAGTCTGTACTTCAATCCTCGCGAGCAAGTTTGCGATTGGCCTTTCAACGTCGATTGTCAGATGCAGCGATTGACCCTTAAGAAAGAGCCGGTTGCCAAGCCTGTTCCAACGAGCTGTCCGAAGCACGATTCACCCAATGAAACCGTACATTTGGCTCACGAACGCGACTGCACCAAATTCTACACGTGCTCGAACGGCAAAAAAATTCTACAGCAATGTCCGCTGCTGGATGACAAAGGACATCGACTCTATTTCGACCCGGAGGAGCAGGTTTGCGACTGGCCATCCAACGTCGACTGCAAACTGCCTGAACCTCTACTGAGAATCCCACCGGTCAGAAAAATATTACCGGTTCCAACCGAGTGCCCGGAACACGATCCGCCCAACTACGAAGTCAACCTCGTCCATGAGAACGACTGCACTAAATTCTACAAGTGCTTCCGCGGAGTCAGATACTTGTTGCAGTGCCCCGTCATCGATGGCACTCAGAATCGATACTTCTTCAACAAGGAGACTCAACGATGCGATTTCCCGTGGAACGCTGGCTGCGATTTGAATAATCCTGATTCGAACGATCATTCTCCCACTTCGAGGACGGACGAATCCGAGCCCTGAAACAAATTAAATTCTCATTTCAATTATTTTATTCGTCTATTATATAAACAGATGCTATAAAATTGCAAAAGGAATCTATTGAAAAGCTTGTTTTCGCGTCGTTGCAATGGATGCGAAGCCAAAAAATTATCAGAGATCCATTTTCAGAGCGCTTTGTGAAGGCCCACATTTTTATGATCGCGACATGCCACACAGAATCACTCGATTTAATACTTTAACAGTGAAAACTGATTATATAAATTTCCACTTCAAATACTCGACAAATAAAAATAATTCACGTTGATGTCAACTGTATAAATGTTCAAAAATAAAGTTCAGTCGACAGCAGCTCAATGAGAAAAATTCTAACCAAAAATGTTTGTGTTTAGTTTATGAAAATGTACCCATACACTAGAAAATTTTACCTCGAATAGAAATGATTCAAAGGATTAACATGCTCGTTAATTGTATACGATTGAAGGTTACGAGTGTAGACAAAAGTTCAAAGGAAACTTTCTCAAAGAGATCGTTTTTAGGATACAGTAAAAGTAACTTTTTTTGGGTACGCAGTTTCAGCCTCTTCCATTGGGTAGAAAAAATTATTTGATTTCTCAATCTATACAGTTGTAACTCAAACATTCGTTTTTGATACAATATTAAATTAATAAAATGGAGGTTCTTATAGTCACGAGATAATTGAAGCCAAAACTCCTTGCAAGTTTCCTTGTAATAGAGGGAGAGGACTTATCTTTTTCACTTATTTTCATCGTCGATATTATTGAAGAGTACTATAACGATCTTTGTCCTGGAGAATTTGAGATTCGAACTCTCCCTCTACATAATTTCAATCCTCGGCGTTTCGTGCTGCTGCTTCTAGTAACTGCTTATTAAAAAAAAAATTGTTTTCCAAGTTCTTCACGATCGTTGATGCTCATCTTGGTCGATAGTGAATTACAATAAAATTTTCGATTACAAATCGTGATTAACTGTTGCCCCTAATTTGATAAAGCTGCCGAATTATTTGCCTTCGAAATCAATGACGACGATCTTACGATAATGAGATAAAAGTGTTTGTGGCATCGATGCCCGTTTCACTGAGTACGCAGAGCAGTGGCTAAAAGCATGTGCCTAAATTCCATTTTGCTTATTTTATCGATTATAGATTATTTGTTATCAAGATTTGGCTCGTCACGAATAAACAGTATTACACGATGTTCAAATTTCATTTTTTATAAAGAAGCATTAGTCATCACAAAATTATTGTTAAGCTCGTAAAACAGCATGGCGATGAAAAAACGTTTCGAGTCCAAGGACTTTAATTTAATCCAAACCTCAATTCGCTGTTGCACAACATGCAAGACCGACCCTGAAGACATCATCGAGGGTATCAACAAGAGAATAAATTCCAGAAAATGTATCAAATTCTCAAATAAATGATAACGATCGTGAACACGACTTTGTATTGATTTGAAGTAGCTGGATGTCTTCTTGAAGAATCTAATTTCAACGATGATTGTGTAGGAGCCAGTATCACTCGCAATCTATTGAGATTATCGAGGGAATGGTGGACAAATCCGTCGAATAGAGCGTATAAAAGGAGCCATCACAGGAGAGTCACGTATTCGCTTCGAATAGGTTTTTTCAGTTAGTACGCATTTGAATTCGTCGACAAGGGTGCTGCAATGAGGCGTACTTCGTGTAAGTAAATCTTCCTTCACTCGATTATTGAACTGCCGTAAAATCAGCGTATTCTTGTCATCGTCCGTGTCCTTAATTAAAACGTTTTAACAGGGCTCAACATGCTGCTGTTCACCGCTCTGATCGCAGGCTTTGTACTGCTCGTCACAGCTGATTCAGATGACGACATCCATCTCTCGGACTGCTCTAGAAGCTGGATAGAGAACAAGACCAGATACCTGTCACATGAAAACGATTGTAGGAAATATTACGTGTGCCTCGGTAGCAGGAAAGTGCCGAGACAGTGTGCCGCGGTGGATGATGTGAGGTATTTCTTCAGCGATAAACTTCATCACTGCGTACCGCCGAAGGAGGCCGATTGCCATTTGCCTCTGCCTCCAAGAGCGACCCAACTGACTGTGAAGAAAGAGTTGTCTGGATGCAATCCCCCGACCTCGTGTCCACGAGTCGATCCTAAAAACACAACCATTCATCTTTCCTATAAGGGAGATTGCACAAAATTCTACAAGTGTCTTCAAGGATATATGATTGAGATGCAATGTCCGAAAGATCAGCAGGGCAATAGGTTGTATTTCAACCCCTGCGAACAGGTTTGTGATTGGTCGTTCAACGTTGATTGCCCGTACTATATGTGAAGAAAGAATTGCTTGCCAGGCCCATACGCAACGAACTATTGGGCTCACAAGTGTCACCCTGACCTCTGGTGGTCAAATATTCATCTGCTCAAAACCAGTCGCTGCCTGGGCTTTTCTATAACTATGCTTATAAAAAATGGACGCTCATTCTCAATCAATTTGCTAAACTACGCCGCCCTCGTGATGTTTCCCGATAAGCCCTCGATGCGAGTGGCCATAAAATCTCAAGTAAATGGCTCTAACAAAAAATTTTATTCAAATCCCAAGCTTCTTGTGTTCCAACGGACTGAAGTATGAACCAGTTACTACGACCGTTTTTAAGCTCAGATTTGGCTGTGAATCACAGTCTCACCTGGTCTAGAAATGATAGGTACGAGTTCCTAGAACAGAAAATTACTGCGGTGTCATTGAAACACAGATTGTCAGCTTGAACGAGTTGCCGTGCGGAAGGGCTCCAATCCAATGCTCCAAGATTCTTAGTTTCAACGATTCAATTCATTCTTGCGAGTGAGATGAAGATTGCGATGGTCTGTGGATCTTCGGCGACTGCAACTTGGATGAATCTGTTCCTCTTAGGACTTCGTCACCCACTCGATCTTCATCAGTCCCACCACCACAAATGGTTCTGCATATATCAACAAATTGTATTAATAAACATAATAAAAATACAAACTAGAGCTGAATCGAAGGGTCTGTTTATATTGTTTGAAAGAAAATTGATTAATTTGGCTGTCATAAGTGATAAAGATATCACAGTGAGCACTGGCATAAAGGAGTTTGATTTTTTATCTCGATCAGACGAATAATGTCGAAAAATTTTGACTTCGAAATTTCCAGCACCGAGATACTGACTCAATAACACTCTACAAATTTCTGATTAATAGTTCGATCGATCAGACTTCCTTTTATCGCGATTACAGCAAATAAATGATGCTCTATCGCAGTAAGGTTACAAACTACTTGGAATTTCGTCATCCATGGCAGACCTACCGACAAATTTATTAGCCTGCGAAAAATTTGTAATTAGCCAATTTTTTCTCTTCCGTAATTTGCAATTCATAGTGTACCAACCTACATGAATGATTCGTGGAATGAATAATTGGAGAATTACAAATTTTTTTTCTTCTTTAATTCGTCGAACGTTACAACTATTTCTTCGACGTTTCAAATTTCAGCGTCATTATACGAGGCTGAGTGTGAACCTCAGAAGCCTAAGATGAAGTTGTAAATAACGAAACTTCGTACCGCTTATTGAGGACGTACATTTCGTACGAAATTGTCACTAAGCTCGGCGTTGACAAATACATTAGCTAGTACTTTATCAGAAAGATTTGTGTTTTTTTGAATTTGAACAGTCTTCAAAGAACATCGTATGGATCATTGGAAATAGATGAGTTCACAGGTCTCAATATTTTAGTACGGTTAAGGTAGTTGCTGGCTACATGGTTCTGTGAAAGTTTGCACACTCTGCCTGCCTGCACAATCACGCCTCATGCACGAATAGGTCCTCTACATATATAAAAAGTGGCGCTGTAATCGTGGCAACAACGTTATTCTCCAGTATTACTATAGCGTCGAGCGTCAAAATGCCAGTGTTTCACGAAATCTTGTTTATTCGTCACGAAAGAAGTTAAAAAGTGTCCAAATGGCAATTCAATTGAAAAAGGTGGTCAATCATTTGAGAAAAAAGCTTTCACATTGTTTTGTATTGGATGCTGGTTAAAAATTCCCATTTAAAAAAATATTAATCCCACAATAGTACTGTATACAAGACTGATTTTATCTTAAAGTCGTAAGATCCGTTTAGCGTCGTTAATAAAAAATTGCTATGCAAAGTGCTATGCAGGGACGTGTTAGGCATCGCGTACAAAATGACCCATTTTTAATCGCGAATATCTCGAAAATTAAGCGGTGAATCGATTTGAAATTTTGACAGTCGGGCCATGAAGGCTCTTATTACATCATATTTAAATTTCAGTCGGTTCTTAAGATTTCAACAGAAGTACAGAACTACCTTAACGCTTACAACTTCGTCAGGAGATTTAATTTCGTTAGAGTATCGTAAAAATAAATAAATGGATCAGTCGGGGCCTGGCTACCCTATAAATCTGACAAAATTACATAATCTGTTGATTTCTGATTTTATAAAGTTAAAGCTTTTCAAAAGTGTAAAGGTCGTTAAAAAGAGGAAGTGTTGAGTTACCATGCTCAATCAATCGTGTTCGATATCAAAGTTTAGATCAACAGACGAGATTAACTTCAATCGAAACGCACAAAACGTCGAGACTGTTCTTCAACATATACCGTGCCATATTTTATCCGTGATTGGTGGCCCCTGTTCCTATATCTTCTGTGGCTTGCCTGCTTTTATCCTCCTTTTCAAACTGATATAGTCATTGAAAAACAGTGAGAACTTTGATCTCGACGAATCTCAGATGCACGTTAATCTTGATCCTTCTCCTTGCTCTTTTTTTTAACGCTCGAAAGAGAGGGGACTCCGGTTTCTTATTTCTAACAGCCGGTACGGTTGGTGGATAAAGCAACGCGGCTTGATTTTCTGTCTGAAAGGAATATAAAAATTTATTAATTTTCAAAAAAATAACGAACGTTTATGTCGATTTCGAATTTGCCAGTTCCAATTGATTGGATATCATTTCGAAGAGTTTGGTCGATATGATAACAAATTAAACTGATTTGATATCTTTATAGATTATCCCCGAAATAACAGATAAACCCTCTAAGGAAATATATAAAGAATCGATTCCAAAACATTAGATGTATTTGCATTTGGCTAGTTCAACTCGATCCATTTTGTATCTGCTGGGAAAACGCGCTGAAATGGCTTGTATTTCGTGTGAATAAATAATTCTGCACCCATAGACTGAAATATCGAAAACTGAGTCAACCATTCGATAGAAATTTAATAAATGTTTTTCGTATTACAGCGACGAGTATGCTACTTTGTGCTTTGGTCGTACTGCTCGTAGGATCCGAGGCAGCTGCCATCGCCATCTCAGAATGTCCGAAAAACTTGCCACATGTCGAAACCATACAAATCCCACACGAGGACGATTGTACGAAATTTTACTCGTGTCTGGGCGACATGAAAATACTGCGTGACTGTCCTCTCATGGATAATGAAGGTAACAGGCTCTTTTTCAACGCAGAACTTCATTTGTGTGATTATCCATCGCATGCGAACTGCGATTTGCCTTTGCCTGCAAGGGGGGCTTGAAAGACAGCAGTCGTCAAGAAATCGTCCATTCTCTGTGATCCTCCGACCGAGTGCCCACAACTAGACTCTGAAAACACGACTATATATCCTGCTAGATAAACATCTCATTAATACACATTGCTATTAGACCGACCCAGAGTTATACAATTACTCTTATTTTTTCTACTGTCATGATAAATTATCGATTTTTTGTTATTCAATTCAACTCGTCCAGAGAATACGACGAAAAATAATAAAAGTGTGAACTAGTTTTTGTTCGGAGTGATTGTTTTCGTTACGTTTTATTCTGAGTTCATAGTCGCAGTGAAGCAGATGGATTTACTAGATTTTAAGAAGCCCTGACTAGAATTCACCAACATTTTCGTATGTACAGAAATTAGGTTACGGAGAACAAGGAGCAACAAAGAATTTGTAGATACATTAAGCAGTGAACCATGAGAAAGGCATAATAAGATTTCTTTTGGTACTCATTTTTCTTTTTGAATGTAATTTATAGAAGGGTTTAAAGGAACGATGAAAGGAGATGGGAAGAAAACGTTTCGTCGTTAGCTTTCAATAAACATGATTAAAACTAAAGCTACTCCATTTTTGAAGACGATTTACGAAGAAATGTTAGGACTGAGTTCGAAGTACTGTGGAATTGAATTAAATTTTACCACTGTCTTCCAAAAACTTGACTCCAAAAGATCATGTCTCAGGAGAATGATTTTGACTGAACGAAAGCAAGGCTTTTTTCTATATTCGAACTAGACATTATTGCGAAGTATAATTATTCCAGGCAACGTTTTTTCGGTTACTTTTTGCATCAAGAATGTTTGGAAGTCACTGAATAACTTCTCATTTTTCACCCTTCTTGAGGTTATGCCAGAGCGTTTTTTCATACGATTAGAAAGAATTAAAGAGACGTTTATGACACTGGTATGGATCATTCCATATCCAAGAAACTGGCAATCAAAAATTATACAATTTTTTTTTGAATCGTCACTTTTGAAGAGACATATTCAAGTCGAAAATAATTCGAGCAAATAGAATTTTTAAATAAATATTGTCTTTTTATTCATATTGGAAGTTAGAGTTGAGCATCGAACAGTTTGAATTTGATGCTAGTTTGTTTTACGAAACAACGCATGATCATTCACTAATTCCATCAATTTTCAACGATTTTCATACAAAAATACTTCAATCAGTACAAAGGAATGGATGAATCAAGAATTTGTTTACATAATCCGATGATCAACCATCGATGACCCAGAGAACGTTGACGCCGGACATCCCTAAATTAACGCGCCCTAGCATTCCATGGTCCCGAGTTTTCACGATGTGAAGAAAAAGTAGGAGTGTGTGAAACATGTTGTTTCGCCCCTGTGGAGTGAAATATATAAAAAAAATTTCGAATTCGAATTCAATCGACACAAACAATAAGCGAACTCTGTTTTTTCTTACTCGTGGAATTTCTTCGTAGTCAGCAGGTAACGAATCACCGGTCAAAGCCAAGCAATAGTGAGGCGGGTTGCTTGATTGACACACGATTATTGGTCCTTTGTTCCGTGGCAGTTCATGACCCGTTTTCGCCATGTATCGTGACGTAAATGTTCTTGCGTCTGGTTGATCAAGAGGTGCTTCCAATTGGGTGTCCATATAAGACGATACCAAATGCATTATTATCTGAAAACAATGATTTCAATTTCAGAGCTTACTCAGCACGTTGTTTTACAAATAAACCGTAAATGAAAAAAAAATGAGATCTTAGTGATAAAAAGGCTAAAATAAATACAAATTATCTGTGAAATAAATTTTGTTTAAATCAGTTTGAAATTGTTTTTGAATAGCTCAATTGCCTTAACGAAAAAAAAGAATTTCTAAAATTATTTAATTGCAGTGTGTTCTTTTACGGCTGTATCGGTTGGCAAACTGCTGTCCCATTCTTTTCCATTGTGAGTACCACCGCTATTCCATTTGAATTCGCTCATCGAGCCACCTTTTGCCAATACTTTTATCCTTTTGACAAGATAATCCTGGTTGTTGGACACTTCGAGAAACGATACAAGAGTCGGTAGTGTTGGAATTCCGACAACGAGAGACTGCGATTGTGCCAATTTTCGCAACCTTTCTAATCCCACGTGCCCTGGCTGGGAATCGCTTAATCCATGACGCGTCAATAAAGTGCAAACGTTGTCAATTTCCAAAGCTACCCTTTCGACCACGGTTTTACTGATCCACTGTTGACGAAATGAATGTTCATGGTGAAATTCATTCACTATTGAATCATAAAATGTCATACTTTGTCCAGATCAAACATTTGTTCGGATTTTTTTTTTACCATACGAAGATTCGCTGTCCATTGATTCACTTTATTCGAATCGATTCTGTACTTTCGCCAAACATCGGGAGTACCGAAATATCCTCTTGTGGAATTGCCTTCTTCCGCTCCTGGACTGGTTGATTTTGTTTTATCTGTAAACACGATTACCTGTGTACTTTTTTGTAACAAAGAAAATTGGTGTTGAACGACGCTTGCTCCACAATTATTTATTTCGTTGGCTTCGAAATCGTTAATTAAATCGAATTTTATTCCAGTATTCAATGTAGGATTAGTGGAAGATTAGGAATAGTAATAGCAAATTCTTTTTGATGACTAAATAAGTCAATAATTCTTTGCCATTGCCTTACCGATAGTCGGTGCCAACTGATAAACGCATCTTTTCAACATTGGTGAGACTTCAGTAGGACTTCTTGTGGCAGGATGTGACCAAAACGAGCTTAACAAATTTGAAGGTTGATCGATGTTGGTTGAATGAGTTGACTTCCGGTCACGTTCAACAATTTCTTTCAGATAAGATTGCAACTCTGCTTCATCTTGTATCAAACCTTCGCCTATCAAGCTGCCATTCATTAAAGAGTTTGACGAACGATTCTGATAAGAATTGTTTGGTGATAGATTCAAGTTCCGAGGCGATGGTGTATCACTGTATTTACAGAAAGGACTCGAACCTAAGTCAGTAAGTTTTCAAAATGAGTCAATAACATTCATACCATTTTTCAAAGTAAGGGATTGCAATAATTTAATAATAATGTATAAATTTGGACAACATGACTTATTACAAAATGGAAAATGGAAACTTGTTCAAGTAGTATTAATAAGGTAGTCACTGCAAAAATTCTTTTTCAATTTCTTACTATTTTCGTTAATTCCTGGTGATCCTAGAACGTTTGTTCTTCTGCTAAGATTCATAGAAGTTAAATTGATAGGTGTTGTAGGTTCTGCCTGTTTAGGTGCACAAGGAGTACCATTTTGAAACAACGGATCGTCATCATTAACACCCAGTAAACGTCTTTGGCAAGGAGTCAGAATTATTGGTTGGAGACTCAATGTAGCCAGCGAATATCTCACAATGTGGTAAAGTGCGTTCAAGCCAAATATCAATGCTAAGCACCATTCCACCCATAAAAAAGGTTTGTATGCCAAACCTCCATAAATTCTGGTGAAAAACATACAAAAAATCCTTTGAAAAGAATCTTTAAAGCAAAAAACTTGTTTATTGTACACACAGATCAAAATACCAAGAAAACTTGAATAATCATTAAAATTTGTTTGAGTTCATTTTGCAAATTGACAATCTCGAAGCTCTCTACTTCGCATGGTCCTGTGTGAACAAAGTATTCATTACTGAGGTTCAAAAGAACTTTTGCTATTCAGATTCAATGAATACCGATACTAATAATAATGATGAATAATTTGCTTACATATCGAATATTATGATGCCCAGGAGACTGCCATTAACAAAAAACCACGTAATACTATTTCGTGCCTTCGTCTGAGTTTGCCGAAGGTCTAACGTTTGTTGAACTTGGGGTTTTGGAGTTAAAATCCTATTTGTTGAATAAATTCATTAATACAACACAATTAATATTTTTTAAGGTTGAAAAGAAATTAACTCCAACGTTCTCTGTTCAAAATATATTTTCGGAACTGAGTATCAAAAAAGTAACTTACCTTGCGTTTGGAGAAATACATCGCATGGGTGAATGAAAGTCACCCATTTTTTACAGGAAAAATAATCAAGTGTTTTCAAAGATTCCGTAAATTTTACTCTTAACTCGTTCTATTGTTACGCTATTTTTGATAAATATAATGAAATAATCCGCACAAAGTACGACGGATTTTAGAATAAGTTTATCATAACCTCAAAACTTTTCAATCGACCAAGACCCAAGATTCCCACAGAGAATGTACGAACCGCGGAGGACCGGCAATGAGTTTGAAAACCCAAACTGCCGCCAACATGCGCGTCGAACAGCCTACAAGCGCATTCTACCAGAGTTTTAAACAACCAGCTAGTGTCGTCAACTTTTTGCACTTATTCCATTTCAACATTTATCAGATTTTACTTCAAGTGAATAAAGTTTCATTGTTTGTTTCATAAAAAAATGAAAAATTCCTTATATTTCCTTTAAATTACATATACGTAGAAATGTGTTGTTCTTTCTTACCAACAGCAGCTAAACATGAACGGGCCAAAAAGCATGAAATACAATAAATATAAAAAATCAATCCGAAGACAAATTTGACGCATGATGTTCTGTCAGCGTTGATAAAAAATCAAGTGTCAGCTGAATTTCTACTCATCGAAAATCAATTAGAACTCTAGTTAATTATTATACTGACCAACCAAGAAGCGTATTTTTGGATACGATTTTTTCCGAACATGGAACAAGATAAGAGGAAGATGGAGATAAAATAAAAAAGAAGTGAGTGTGAGAGAGAAAAGCAGTAGAGTGGCGCCGCGACGCGGCGGTTCTTGCGGTTGTGTTTGTCAGAGGCTCCCGTGTGACGTGCAGACAACAGCCAACGAGCCAACAGACAATCCGGCTATCCCCCAGTTTGCTACGGACTACGCGACGAGTTGGAGCTGAGTCGAGTCGAGTATCGTGTGCTTCGTTGCTTGTTGTTTTTTTGTAAACCATAATTATTTCAAGTTTTTTTACGTATACAAAAGGATATTAAGCGTAATTAATAATATTTCGGTGGTGAATAATCGAGTGAATGTTCATCAGTGTTCTCGGGTAAGCCGAGCGGTCTTTTTCATGGTGGATGCGTGTGTGTGTGGGATAAAAGTCAAATGTGCCGTTAGTGAAATCATCTCGGGGTACGAGAATAGGACGGCGAGCGAGAGAACGATAGATCTGTCGATGCATACATATATATGAAAATATATATCTAATATACACAAATTTATATCTATATATATGGAAAAAGGATATTAACGATCAAGCCGAACGAACGAACTTCCATAAAAATCGTCGTTCCATCGAGACCATTTCGTGTTGGGTTTTTTTTTTTCAAACGAGTATCAAAATGAGTAAAACTTGTGCACGTTGTGAAAAAACGGTTTATCCGATCGAGGAACTCAAATGCCTCGACAAGGTGGGTATTTTTTAAAGTCATAAATATTGCTGCAACCTTTTTTCCAATTTTCGTTTCCACTGTAGTGATGTTCGGATTAATTCGCGGCATTAGTTCGTGGTTCGAGGATCTTAAATCGTAGATCTCACGTCCATGAGTCTGTTCATGTCTCTCTGTATCTGTGCCTGTGTGTACAAATGGCCCTTCGAGTCCATCTGGAATGGATCTTGGGCCAACAGCCGGTTGGAAAGTTTTTGCTCACGAAAAATTTTATCTTCTCTTTCAACTTCGAAAACAAACGCCCGAATCGAAGCTCTTATATTTCGTTTTTCAAATACTATTTTCCAGTTTCGGCCCCAGCTTTTCGAGAGTTACATTTTTTCACGCTCTTCAGCTCCTTTCAATTTCGAAAGCTTTCTCATGGGATGTACGATTTTTCACAGCATCCCGAGTCATGCGGTGCGCTAGTCTCCAGTTTAACCAACAAACGGTAGAATTGGTTTGAAGCATTCTCCTCGATGTTCCATTGACACGCCTAGAAACGCGAGTGAAATAATTCCGTCAAAAAACGTCGTCGTTCGAGCGATTCGAACGCTGTTCCAGTCATTGATTTCCGTACTGCAATTTTTATTTTCTGCATTTTTTCTGTAGTGAGAAGCTTTGATATCGAACATGAGAAACAAACTCGAGAAGACGTCACATATTTAGCACTAAATAAATTCCATATTTTATTCATGTGCAAATTGTGCAAATAAACCAACACAATTAACCAACTTTTTCAATGAATTATCAATTGTTTTTTTTTTTATAAATAATGCGTAGCTGTCAAAAAACACTGAAATTGAAAAATCCCTTGCAGTCCATGATATTCATGAGACCCAAAAATGTAGATTCCGGTTAATTGAAATTACGAACGCATTAGTTTTTTGAATTCCTGACAACTGATAAATAGTGTGACAATAAAAGAATCTTGTGTGCGCGCGTGTATCATAATTTGTCTTATCTTTATCATTTTCTTATCTCTTTTATCGTGACAACGATGGTATAACTATTTTGCGATGATGAAATTATGTTTGTCGGGAGAAGATTTTATTTTTGGTGTTTAGACAATCGTCCGGCCTCTCCGAAGGCGTTTACCGACGATTTTTTGTTTTTTTTTTTCCTTCAATTTACTACTGCCTTCTTTTCTCTCTCTCTCGTTCTCTTGTGCATTGAAAAATATTTAATGACATTTGATGAATGCAAAAGTTTTTCGAGCCGCTCGTCGGAGCGGAGGCTAATTTTTTGTTCGTACACCGATTGTCGAAAGGGCGGCATCGAATTAACCGTCACAAAGAACAATTTAAGTGGAGTTCTCGTTCGTAATAAGAATCATGCTTCATAGTCGAGATGACGAGTGTATCAAAAAGAAACAATTGTTCTCTCCCGCTCGAGCTAATTCGTATTTGTAATTGAATTTTCGGAGGGGGCACGAGGACCGGGCAATTATATTCGAAAAGTGCCGTAATACTAATTTATCGTTTCCGCTATTTCGACCATTCGTAATGGAATTTCAAAAAAATGGTAAAGCCTCGAAATTTAAGACCATTTCGACATTCCCGCTTCTCCAAAATGCCAGTTTCCATGGAAAGGGATTTTGTCTTTTCGCTAGTTGAATATTGTCAAAATCATACATGCTGGAACAATTGTGTAAATATTGAAGTATAATAACGAAATTATACGTTTACAAAAATTGCTTTATCGTTCAGAAGTTTGAGGAGCTGGCAACAGGTGGTCGTGTATCTAGTAGTTTGGGTATAGTATCTCAAATTGACGACCTGTTGCTTCCAACTGTAGTCTTTCGTCGCGGTGATTTGTTCGTCCCACTCGTTACCCAAGACCGATTAATAATAATAATAAATATATCAAATAAATTTCTTGCTACGATGCATTTTGAGGCAACATTTAATAATTATTATTGAATAGAAATTAATAATAATTCTTAAGAATTATTTTATTTTTATTTAAAAATTTTTATTTTTATTTCAAATTTTATAATTCAATTGAATTTAAAAGTATTTGAGTAAAGTTTTAAATTAAAACATTAACAATTATTCAAAATATTTTTATTAGATAACATAAAATCATTATGTTGCACGTACTAATAATCATTATTGTAATTAATAATCATAATGAATATATCAAATAAATTTGTTACTTGAAGCATTATGGAGCAACATTGAATAATTATTTATTGTATAATAATCAATAATAATGCTTCATAAGAATTATTTTATTTTAATTTTTTTATTTATGTTTCATTCTATAAATTTATATCAACAAAATTAAATAAATTTAGTTTAATTTAAAAAAAATTTCAATGAAATTTCGAACTTGAAAATGAACAATTATTCAAAATAATTTCATGAAATAATATGAAATCATTCTGTTGCGCGTATTATGATTTTTTTTTTTTTTTTTTTTATCAGGCAACAAAATTCTCGATATTTTTGTATCTCGATGAAACAATTTTTGTGATTTTAATGAAAAATTCGTTGAAAAATATTAAATTGAATGTTTCAAGAGCGTCTTTATGTCTCGATGTTTTTAGCCATGTTGAACGATAATTAATAATGCTTCATCATAAATAACAATGATCGGTAACACTAGTTAGTACTTCGATAACGTTTTATGTGAAATATGGTCGAACTCGAGCCTGTGTCAATCCTCTCCACGATATTCGTGTCTCTCGGTACTCTTTTCTCCGACGTTCGCTCTCCTTGCTCATTTCCGTGCGTTTTTTTTTTTTTTCATAAAAAAATTCGTGAGCAATTTCATCGGCGGTTCTGCTCAAACTGCTCGGGCTGTAAATTTTTATTGTTTCAAGCCCGGCGTAACGAGCTCTGTAACTGATAAGAGCGAATGAAGATAAAAGTTGGTTAAACATTGAAATAAAAATGATTCGAAAACCGGTGTTAAAACCCGCGTCGGTACTATTGGGTCGTTTTGAGCCACTGTGAAACCCTCGTTTTTTTTAATGTGGCGAAACGCACCTTCCTTCTTTGAACTACGCGAACGAAATGAATTTCATTCTTGACACGAAACTGAGCACTTCTCGCTGAGCCAGGAATTGTTGCTCCATTGTTGGAAAAAAGCCTCGGAAAATACCGTTTTCTCGGAGAATTATGAGCACGCAAAGTTTCCTGCTCTATGAACAATTGCACGGACGCGAGAAACGCGGCTGGAAAAAAGATCGGAATTGCAATGCTGGAATGCTCGCGTTCGCCGAAAATGAATGGCAAACGAAAAAATAGTGATCCTGGAATGATGAATATTTTTTCCCCATTCCGTCTCCGTTTCACCAAAATTCCACGAATTTTCAATCGTTTTATCAAATTGCACATTGTACCTGAGAAAGGAGCGAAATTCGCAAAAAGAAGGACGCTCGAGGGACAGCGAACTCGAAGCACGAAAAACAGCAACGAATGTCGTTGAAAAGCGCAAAGCAAAATGTTCTCGAAGCCTCTTTACGTTAAGGAGGGTGGCTACATTCGTCAAAATGATAAGAAATTGATCAAATTTGGTGATAACGTTCTTCAACATCAAGTGCGAAGACACAATTTTTTTCAAAATTTTCTTCTGCTTAGTTATCGAGTAATTACGCATTAAAGCAGATTTCTTATGCCCGGAATGTATATCTATATTTGTGGAAACGCTATGCTTATACACGCGAACTTTAGTGATCAATTACTCGATAACTGTACAGAAGAAAAATCTTAAAAAAATTGTATTGTCAAATTTGGCACTAAAGAATATGTTCACCAAATTTTATTAAATTCTTATCATTTTGAAATTTTTCATGTATTTAACATGGTTTTGCATGGCAACATTGTATCGTCACTAGCCACCCTCCTTAAGCGTTGTTTAAAATTCACTTGGATCAGGCTCGACAGACGCGAGCAATTACTGATAACGGAAAATCAGCACGGGTAAGTTCCCCGTGAACAAAATGCATGTGGCACGATGATTCGCGAACAGGAGTCGCGACAGCTGCCGCTCGCGGTTGCTCAGACTCTGAGAAAAACGGAGGCACGTGCATGATAAATATGTAACGAGCGGGAAAAACTATCGCAATTACCTTCGGTTTGCCCTTCGTTTAATTCGGGGACGCCTCGGTGAAAAAACGTCTCATGACCAGGATACAAAGTCCCGTTTCCTTAGCTCGTAATTATTTTTCTCTGAACACGAAGACGATGAAATTCAGGCACGTATCGTACGCGTCGTCCATCCACATTCTCTTTTCCCAGGCCGTCTCTCCTAATGTGTAGCTCCGCACTTCCGGTTTCCGCAGCGTCTTTTCTCATTCATACCCAGCAACCACTCGCGGCGGGCTCGCCTTACGAAATTTGCTCTAACCGAAATAAGTTACGCGTATGACGAAATGCTGAAGTTTGCGACGTCGGAGTCCAACGAAATGAAGGAAAAAAACATTTGTAATTCGCCAATTTTCAATTTCACGTAGTATCGGTGCAGCTTAAAAAACTACGAATTGCCGATTTGGCGGGGAACGAAGTTGCAAAATGACTGGAATTATTGGAGGCTTTTTTAGATCATTTCGTTGGACTCCGACGTCGCGAACTCCAGCGTCATCGTATGACTAGAAAAAAATAATGTAACGAGTTTCACGAAGCTGAAGTCCAACGAAATGAAGGAAAAAAACATTTGTAATTCGCCAATTTTATATTTCACGAATTGTTGAGTGGAAGTTGAAAATCTACGAATTGCAAAATCAGCAGGAAACAAAATTGAACGACGCCGAAGTTTGCAACGTTGGAGTTCAACGAAATGAACGAAAAAAATATTTATAATTCATTATTTTTTTATTTCACGAATTATTGATGTGGCTTGAAATATGACGAATTGGAAATTCGGCAGGGAACAAAATTGGAGATTTACTGGAATTGTTCAAGTTTTTTGACATCATTTCGTTCGACTGCAACATTGCGAACTTCAGCGTCGTCGAGTTTCCTCTCGAGTGTACAGAAGCTCGAACGTACAACGGAAAATGTCACGGATACGATTGGCGCCGAGAACCCCTAAAACTACCGTTAAATTTCACTCTTTACCGTTCCCTGCTCGAGCTCTTTGTCAAAACGTGAGAAATTCGTTTTTCCTCGATCCTCTTGTATTCGAATTCGATCTGATCTAGTTAATTCGATCTCATTCCTGGATTCGGTGAAAGATTAGCTCGGAATATGGGAATTTAATCGTTTTTCTTTCGTTCGACCGTAGTTTCATCCGTTAATCCAGACGGATCATCGTTTCATTTGATAGCAGAGTTTCCCGGAGCCTCTGGGAATTTAATATTGTTTCAGATTTATTCTCTTCGTTGTGGTTTTTCGACATAATCTAATTAATTTAATTGGCGTTCTCATTGTCTCGTTGCCATGGGGAATATTTCCAATTGATCGTAATATTCGGATGTTTTTCAAGCAGAAAGAACAACGAAGCAAGCCTGAATGAGTTTCGAAATTGGGCAAACTATTTTTCCGCGTGGATTGATACGAAACACCATTTCCGTGCGACCCCAAACTGACGTTGAGGACGTTCTTTGTACGTAATAAAATATTTACGCATTCATCCAGGCACGTATTATGTTAGGAAGCGATTTATCATTTCGCGAAAAAAAAACTTTCTCGTTGCGCTTTGTGCGACAGCTGATGAGCTTGGTAAATCATAACGGAACCTCTCCGCTCGCAATTCGATTGTTCCGCCACTTTTACTGTCCATTGCAGCGGACGGTTCGTCGTTGAAAAAAAATGACGAATTCGCTTCGACAAAAAGTAACGAGCGATCGGTTTACAGGCAAAAAAATAAGCGGAGTTTTAATTCGATTTGACGTTTCACGTTTTACTATTTTTAATTGCGTTCCGGATCAATGTTTTTCAATAGTTTTATAGAGAAGAGAGACTGAAGTAAGTTGAGAGAATCGCCCGATACTTTTTCTCTTCCGAAAACACAATCTCACAAACGTTGAAACGACGGCGACGGTAACTGCACTCCCGTTAAACCGGTTCGGTCGATTCACGAAGCTTTTCGAAATTTTCTTCGCAGCGCTCTCAGAGAATGACTTTCGAATAATTTTGATGTGTCCGTCTATTTATCTTTGGCTGTACATCAAGAGCGGATGCTCGTCGAAGCAGTAAATGTGATAGTTTTCGAGAATTTACGATCGATTTTTCGCGTTGAAATGTGCAAAGTGCTGCAAAGAATATTAAATAATATTTGTCGTCCGGATGAATCACGCCGTCATTGAGGCATCAAAATATTTATGACACTGAAGTTTGCAACGTTGGAGTCCAACGAAATTATTTTAAAAGACCCTCCTATAATTCCAATAATTTTCCAATTTCATTCCCTGTCGAATTTGCAATTTCAACCTGCATCGATACTTCGTGAAATAAAAATATGGCTCAATGTCAAATGTTTTTTTCCTTCATTTCGTTGGACTCCAACGTTGTAAACCTCAGCGTCGTAAATATTTTGGTGTGACAGCAAGTGTATCTCGATAGGCTCGATCCACCAATGTTTACGTTTTCTTCAAGTATTTTATCTTCCAAGTGTCCTGTAATTTCTGGAAAGATTGAACGAGCGACAGTTTTGTCGTGGACGCGAATCACATTCACGCGAATCGTTCACAAAGTCAACAATCATTATCGTCGTGGATGGCGATCGATCGAAATCGAGAATGATAATCATTTGGAACGAAATATTTTTGATTGATCATGAGTTGCTTGTGATCCAAAAGAGCAACTGAACTTTTTTGCTGTTTTCATGATCAAAGAAACGATTTAAATTTATTCTCGCAATTGTTAAAATTATGAGTAACTTATTTGTTGAGATGATAGCGGTTAAGGTGTTACTGGATGGATAGCCCAGCCGATAAATTGTACCTGATCGGAATTTCCGTACTTCGTGATGCAATAAAAATTTGAAAAAATTTAGCAACATTTGGAAAGTTATGAACTACAATTATCAACAATAATATTGCCCAAAAGTTATTAATAAATTGTTTAAATAAATAATTTTTTAACAATTTTACAGTAAACCCTTGTTTTTTTTTACGAATCGAATGCGCGTATTTTTCTGAATGCTCATGATTTTTTTCAGAATTTTCGTGGATTTTTGAAATTCCCTTTTTTAAATTTTTTAAGTGGCTCTATTTGTACATTTTTAATCCAGTAACCTTGAGACTTTTCAAAACTGATGGTAAATATGTCTTCTAAAACATATCCAAAATTCAAATTTTTAAAAATTTTTTTCAATATTTTTTCAAGAAACTTCAAAAATCCACGAAAATTCTGAAAAAATTCATGAGCATTCGGAAAAATACACACATTTGATACGTAAAGAAAACAATAGGTCACCACAAAATTATTGAATAATTAATTGTTTAAACAATTTGTTATTAACTTTTGGGCAATACTATTCATTGATAATTGTAGTTCATAACTTTCCAAATGATGCTGAATTTTTTCAGATTTTCATTGCATCACGAAGTACGGAAATTCCGATCAGATATAATTTTTGGTCGAGCCTATCCATCCTTAAATATACCTTAAAATACTTTCGTAGTCAAATCTTCAAGCAAAATGTGATAACAGCCAATTTTCATTTATTTGCGTACGCATTTATATATTTTAAACCAGCTGGCTCATGGTGTTGTCAAACCTTCCACCGTTTGTGTCGTTATTACTCGTAACCTCAAATAAGTGTTTTTCTTTTTTCCATTCCCAAGTGATTTTCACCGGTAACAAAGCTTTCTCGAGATATCATTGATATCTGAAAACATTATATTTTCTTATTCTCGTTTTTGGCTCTCTAAAGTTGGGAGGATTCTACTTCATTAAATCCAAATCGTCGCACAGGTGTCTGCCATAGGAGACCATATCAAAAAATGTGATTTTTGTTAATTGTTTTCTCGACAATGAGACGGTAGATCTCATAATAATTCTGGGAACAGATGCACGCTTATTTTATATTATTATTATGTTATTTTATTATTATTAACTTATGTTATTATTAATAAGAGATCATAGTTGGAAAATGACAGAAAAAAAAGAGATGCACGCTGAATATTTCTAGTATATTTCCAAAAGTCAACTCTTAAAGTTTGAATTATCGATTTTCATTAGATCCGCGTGAACTTCCTTGAGCAAGAAAATCATTCGAATCAGGGGAACATTAATCGACGATCTCAATGATCGGCTGACTCATTCTGTGAGGACTAATTTACGGACAGGAAATTCGTGAGTCACGAAATTGTTTGAGATTTATAAAGAAGCTTTTTTCAGTGATTTTTGTCATCAACATAATGTTTCGAGGCGGGATTTTGACCGAGATCGGATCGTTGGATGTGCAGCCAGCAGCAATCCGACGACAACGTGTTTGGCAACAAATGTTTAGAGTGAAATAGAAAAGGACGGTCGACGGTCGTAGAAATAAAAGAAGAAGAAAAAGAGAGTGAGATCGTTGACTCGCGCATTGTTCACCAGTACGTTACTGCCGCGCGACTCTTTTCGCCTTTTCCCCTCGTTTCGTGCTCTCTCATCGGAGAGCCCTCTCGTTACAAAAGCGAGCCAAGCAAGCAACTTTCACTCTCGATTGCGACGCGCTATTTTTTATTTCTCTCCCTCGCTCTCCGCTTGCGGAGATTCTCAGAGCGTCGTCTTTGCGCAAAAAAATGTAGGAGTCGAAAATTTCGTTCTCTTTGAATTCTATGCTTTCAGCCTCGACACAAAAAATCAATTCTTCGCAGACAAGAAACAAAAGAAACATCACGATTCAAAAGAATCGATCAAAATTTTTGTAGTCGACTGTAAATCTCCTGCGAATGATCGAATGATGAAAAAACCTTTTTCATTCCTCCTTTAACGATAAAATGTAATTAAAAATCGTTCATCTCGGTCAGCTCCAAATAAGAGACTCTCATGAACTCATCCCATGACCACAATTGGATAACAATAATAATAATAATAATAAGAATAGTAATAATAATAATAATAATATCAATCGCACAATGAGACCTACTTTCCACGTTCCAAGTACGCGGAAAGTAGGCTCTCGGCTAAATTAATTACTCTTCATGTGCAAACTCTCGATTTCAATGTCGAAGCCAAGCGCATGTGTGACTGCGCGTCTCTTGTGAATTCATTACGTCGAACGTTTTACATTCGATTTACGAGAGAAGGCCGTCGACTTTGTGGGAAGAATGCTTATACGAGTGGTTGAATGATTGGCTCATTTTACGATTTGGATGACTAATCGTGGGAAATATCGCACTGTAAAAATGTACGATTCTCAAAAGTCGTATTCGAACTTGACAATTTCGTGTAGCAATAAAAAAGTGCATAATTGCTACCGCTGCGTACATGAATCACTTGGAGCAAGATCGAAAACAGTTTTGATAAATTTTCAAATTCATCTCCTTGGAAGCTTATGTGTAAAGCTCGAGCTTGACGTTCATGCAAATATGCTACGAAAAGCAATGCGGTTCAGGAACCAACGAGCGTTGTGCTTGAAATTTTTATCGTTTTTGTCACTTTAGTACAAGAGAAAGATTTTTCCGCGAGTCTTTTGCTAGTGGCAAATGCTTTACTTTAAGGTAGATCATGCCTGCAGGATCGTATTTTATGGGTGTCCAAATTGGGTCAGTTTTTACTTCCTAATTAAAGATATAATCACTCTAAATTAACGTCAGAGTTATTGCTTAAAAATTGTAAATACATTTTTTCAATTTATTTTTGGACGAATGAAATGACAAGCCATTAATTGAACGGGGATCCATTACTGACTGAACCCCAAATTTCATTCGTCCCTGGCTAAAATACTACACTTTTTTATGTCAAAAATCACATTAGAGAGCGCAAAGGGAAAACAAAAGGAAATGGATCAAGGAATAAGTGTTAATAAAAAGACAGAAGGCTATGACATAATGAAATTTGAGGTTATACGAGTGCTCATTACCAATTTCGTTCAATATTTAAGGTATAACTGGATGGATAGGCTCGACCAAAAATTATATCTGATCGGAATTTCCGTACTTCGTGATGCAATAAAAATCTGAAAAAATTCAGCAACATTTGGAAAGTTATGAACTACAATTATCAATAATAGTATTGCCCAAAAGTTATTAATAAATTGTTTAAATAAATAATTTTTTAACAATATTACAGTAAACCCCTGTTTTTTTTTTTTACGAATCGAATGTGCGCATTTTTCTGAATGCTCATGATTTTTTTCAGAATTTTCGTGGATTTTCGAAATTCCCTTTTTTAAATTTTTTAAGTGGCTCTATTTGTACATTTTTGATCCAGTAACCTTGAGACTTTTCAAAACTGATGGTAAATATGTCTTCTAAAACATATCCAAAATTCAAATTTTTAAAAATTTTTTTCAAAATTTTTTCAAGAAATTTCAAAAATCCACGAAAATTCTGAAAAAATTCATGAGCATTCGAAAAAATACACATATTTCATTCGTAAAAAAAAACAATAGGTCATCGCAAAATTATTGAATAATTAATTGTTTAAACAATTTGTTATTTGGGAAATATTATTATTGATAATTGTTGTTCATAGCTTTCCAAATGTTGTTGAATTTTTTCAGATCTTTATTGCATCACGAAGTACGGAAATTCCAATCAGATATAATTTTTGGTCGAGCCTATCCATCCAGTTATACCTTAATATAATATATCTTTATTACGAGTAAGACAATCGTCTCGAATTTTTTCCAAACCTTCATTTTATACTTCATTGTTATCGTGTACGTTTTTCAAAAGCTTCGTAAGAAGCGTTCATTCGTTAAGTGGATCTTATGCTTTTCTTCATATTTAAGGAGGGTGGATCACGAAATCAAAATAATCAGAATTTGATCAAATTCGTTGGTAACATTCTTTGGCATCAAGTGTACAAATACAATATATTTCAAATTTTTTTACCACATGATTATCGAACAATTGAGCGTTAAATCGAAGTTCTCATGCACGAGATGTATAACTCTATGTATGTAAACTCTGCTTATACACGTGAACTTTAGTGTTCAATTATTCTCGAGCTGTGTGGTAGAAAAATCTAAAAAAATGTATATTGTCTTATATATTTTTAAAGAATATATATTTACCAAATTTTATTAAATTCTTATCATTTTGAAATTCTTTATATTTTCAACATGGTTAAACATGGCAACATTGTATCGTCGCGATCCACCCTCCTTAAAGACGTCTGTCTAAATAACCAACAAGACGAAGCCTTTAAAATTTGGTACGTGTGTCAGTCGACTACCCGTTTAAACTCTGTGCAAATTTCAAGACTTTTTTAATGAAATCGTTTCGTGTATGAACTACCTTAATTATTTTCCACCTAAACATTTTTCATTCGTGAAAAAAATCGTTTTGTTACAGATCTGGCACAAACAGTGTTTCAAGTGTCAGGGATGCGGTATGACACTCAACATGAGGACTTATAAAGGTTTCAACAAACAACCCTTCTGCGAGGCGTAAGTTGAGCTTTGAATATTGGAAATGAATCTAATGCGAAAATCATGAAGCTCCACGTTCAAGCATTCGTACATTTTTTTTCATTCACCTTCTATGTACAAGCTAGTTTATTAAATATACTTGAAAAAAGTTGGTCTCCGGAAGAACGCTCGTATCTTTATATTGTTCTAACGTCCCTTGACAAAGCGAGATTAACGTCACGTCACCGTTAATTTCGTGTCCTGGACGAAAATTAAGCCGCCGAATAAAGTCTTGCTGCTATTCGAGTCAGAACACGAAAGTTCTGCTCAATGGACGCGCATGACGATTTATTACTGGCCGGAGAGAGCCGAGGGGTTAGCGCGTTTAAGTCATGTAGCGCTTGCCCGTGATAATCTCACCACAGCGTCACAAACAAATAAAACAACATTTTTTGTGATTTTTTTTGCATTTTTTTATGTCTTCACCTGATTGCAGGACGGACTAGTTTTTCTTAATTGTATTTTCGATCGAAATTATGCGTCTTACTTTATTTTTAGATTGAACTAGTTTAGCTCCATTGTCAAGCCAAAACAGTTTTTTTTCTTCCAGTTTTTTTCTGATTTTATTTTCGATCAAATTTGTCCGTAATACTAAATTTTCAACAGAGTGGACGACGTTGAAGTTTGCGACGTTGGAGCTCAACGAAATGAACGATAAAAACATTTGTAAATAACCGACTTTTGATTTCACGAAGTATCGGTGCAGCTTGGAAAACCACGAATTGAAAATTTGGCAGGAAAGGAAATAGGAGAATTACTGGAATTATTGGAGGCTTTTTTTTACATCATTTCGTTAGACTCCAACGTTGCAAACTTCAGCGTCATACAGACTGGCTTATTTGCTCGGTCTTCAAGCCAAAATAGTTTTTCTCAGGCTAAATTGGGACGAATTTGTAAAAAATACTTTTGCCTTAGCACCAGTTTTTCCGAATGTTATAATTATTGTTTGTCCTTCTCGAGTACGACGCTGAAGTTTGCAACGTTGGAGTTCAACGAAATGAACGAAAAAAAAATTTACAATTCATTATTTTTTTATTTCACGAATGATTGATGTGGCTTGAAAAATGATGAATTGGAAATTCGGCAGGGAACAAAATTGGAGATTTACTGGAATTATTTGAGAGTTTTTTTAGACCATTTCGTTGGACTCCGACGTTGGAAACTTCAGCGTCATTTCTCGAGTAAAAAAGCTGCGATCAGAAGCGAGCGATATATCGTCACGCGGTGTTTCTCGTTCTTACTATTTATTTTTCCCCCGTCCCCGTTCGATTTCTCTTCGCATTTTCTTTGTTACTTCTTCGTCGACCTTCCCATGTAAGTCCAAGGAGAGATCGAGCCGACTATTTCGTCACTGTTTTGTTATAATCTCTCGAGCACTCGTGCTTACAGCTGCACCGATGTAAACGCGCGCAAGTCTCTCGTGTTGATTGTACCGTCCTCGTGCTCCGGACACACAAACATGAGTTACGCAATTCCAGACTTTTGCGAATTGCGCGCCACTTTCCTCGATCTTCGTGAACTCTGCCACTCGAGTCGATCAGCTTCGCTCTCTTTCCTTCCTCGTTGGCGCTGGATCGTGCAGCTTGAATAGGTTCATTCTCATCAATGAAGCTCTGAGAACGAGCAATGCTCGTGAGGATTTGCTGATTTCGAAAAAAATCTTTTCGTTCGTATCCTTCGAACTGGCACGTTTATCGCAGCGATTTCGAAATGTCGGCTCTCAAAATATGCCAGCTGTTAACACAGGCGATAAGATTTTCGTACTTCTCTTCGTCGTTATCCAATATAACAGAATCTCCGACAACGTAACTATGAAAACTTCGAATGAGAGAATCCATTTCCTCGATAAAAATACTTCGCGAGTAACTGATGTGTAGTTAAATATAAACGAGATTATCGCTTCGGTTTTCCCCGGAGCAATTTTCGATGAATCTTCTCGCCCACTTCTGTTCACTGGAAATTCTACGGCCACCGGATTTCTTTTATACGCAGTGTCCCGAAGGCGAGGATGTATCGCTCGTCACACTGAAGTTTGCAACGTTGTAGTCCGACGAAACGATTTTTAAAAAATCTCTCAAATCATTCCAGTAAATCTTCAACATTGTTTTCCTGTCAAATTTGAAATTTTTAGTTTTTCAACCTACACCAATGATTCGTGAAATGAATAATTGCTGAATTACAAATCTTTTTTTCGTTCACTTCGTTGACCGTTGAACTCTAACGTTGCAAACTTCAGCGTCGTTATCGTTCAATACTCGGTGAGAAAAAGAGTCACTCGAACAACGAGCCATGGAATATTACGGGGTGCTAATGAAATATTCATCTTCACAAGGTTAAACATCGTTAAGGAAGTTCATCTGGTACTGATGAGTCAGTCAAAAGAAAAATTATTACGACTAGCGTAGTCTATACAGCTGTTTTTGACAGAATTTTTCACCCGCGTTCATGTCATAATCAGTGTTCAAACGTTTGGCGTCATTAAAACATGCCAAAAATGTCTAAAAAAACAAGTTTTTATTAATTACATCAATATTTTCTGACCCGTCCTTCAAATTTCATCGGAAGTCCCCGCAGTGCGAGTTGCGTGGATCGGAAAACGTAGTCTCCGGTTTAAAAAAGCGTGCGGTTGCAACGTTGCCATTTTTCGATAAAAAAATCATTAATTGCGAGCTTTATAAGTATTTAATGGATTTTGTGAATCTGTAAAAATACTCCTCAGATATTTTTCTGTCACTTGTGGAAGTTTGTGCAAGAACTTTTTGTCAGTGTCTGCAAATTTTGTATACAAAGACGGGAAAACCACTGAAACCTGTAAGAGACCGTGTTAATTTGGAGAAATCGTTTTAATTTTTTTCTCACGAACAAAGAATCCTTGGGCCTTGAAATTTTGAGATGACATTTTTTTATTATTCGTAACTGTATTCAAATTTTTTATCGAAATCTCTTTGTTGATTCGATTACCAGACGAACTTCCTTAAACGAATTGAAAATTTTTAGATCAAACTGCAGATTTTTTCTCCCCGAAGTTGAACGAAGCAGTTGAAGAAGAAAACTCATTCAATAACATCGACTTTTATCGAATCAACATTTTTTTTTCTCAGTCAGTCTCACGAACAAACTCCGGAAAAACTCGAGAGTTCATCATACTTTGGGATCGCAACGGTTCATTTGCACACTTTCCATTATCACAAAAATCATCACCCATAATAGAAACGAATTCAACGAATTCGTCAAGTTCGTACTTCAATACGATTGGAAAAAAGTTGAAAAAACTCGCTTTTCTTTAAGACAATATTTCAAAACAAATTTCGGAGATTTCGAAAAAAGAATATTCCCTCCTCTCCTCGATGAAAACATCCTTAATAAAAAACTCGATTTTCCCGTTGAGCTCGCCCGCTCGGAACGCGACACCCTGTAAATGTCAGTTTTACGAATAGACCGAAACCGATGCCCCTCCCCGCTCTCTTCCATTTTTCTCAATTCGTTCTCGCGAGCACGATAGCCGTCCTATTATTGGACTCCGGGTAGACATGTTTCCCCTGCCGTGTCCCTTCTCTCTTACAAACGAAATTGCTCCCTTTAACTTCCTGACGTTCTCGAGTTCTGACTTCATTCATGCGGTCATTCATCCTCTCTCAGAACTTGCTCACATTTTATTTGAATCACTCGATATTTTATGTGAGAAAGAAATCCCCGGAGGAAACTCGACGATGCTGAAATTTGCACGTTGGAGGGCAACGAAATGTTGGAGAAAAGAGAACATTTTAAATTTTTCATTCCACGAATATTTTTCTGGATTGAAAAATGAAAAATTGCAAATAAGAGAGAACAAAAATGGGAGAATTTCGAGTTTATTTTTCCTTCGCTTCATTGCACTTTGACGTCGCAAAGTCTACAGCGTCGCGACAATCGTAAAATCGGTTTTAAACGGAAAAAAATTACCGATGAAAATGTGGGAACGAAAGCTTCAGAGTCGAGCTCTGAGAGCGAGGTTCGTGATTTTTAAAAATTCATTTGGAAAAACTTATTGGGACATATAAAATATTCCGGTAAAATTTTTTTTCCAGTATTTTGTTGATTCGTGGTCGGCAGACTTTTGAGATTGAGTCGTGAGCAGTTTTTCAATGAGCCAAACCGGCCAGTCTCTTTGTTTGGTTTTCCGGTTAAAACCGAAATGTTCTCGGTTCCCGACGAAAAATCGTCGTTGTTTAGAGTTTTATAATCTCTGTGAGGAGCACATTCGACAAAACTCTCGTCTCCGTTCATCGCGACGAGTTTCGTTTAATTGGTCCTGGCAAGAGGCGTTTGTTACTTTGTGATTAAGAGTCAGAGCACGTCCTGCCTCGATGACACACGAGGCAACTCATTTGACGCTGATGAGACACTCGCGGACACGCGTTCGCCACGCACTCAACGCGAACGTCCTGCTCTCCCTTCTCCTCATCTCATTAATAATCTTTGGAAAATTTGATCGACAACGACTGTGCCGGGGATCACTAAACTGAAATTTTTTTCAGGAAAATATTTCGTTGCGTTCCAAATATGTGAATTTCCATTTAATTCAGAATGAAACAAAATCCAAATTCTTGCTGGCATTCGTACACGTTCGTGGCTCGCGTCTTTTCCCTGACGCGTCAGCATTTCCCGTGAATCTGATCGCACGGTCGCGGAAATCTGAGTCATTCTTATAATTATAACCGGCCATTAATGAGATCTTGGCTATCGAGCTCTTCCGCTTTCTCTTCTTCATCGAATTTTCATTTTGTGCTTGTCAAGAGAGCATTGAATTGGAGAATCGAAAAATCAACTGACAGAGCCTTTTTTTAATCGGTCAAACTGTGTCAAAGAATTTCGATTTCGAATTTCATATACCAACTGATCCATCCTCTTAAGAGAACCAACTTCTGGCCCTGTAAATTGTAGCAGAACGATGGGTTGTCGGAGAGACGGTCGCCGCGCAAGATGCAACGACAATAAAAAAAGCTCGCGTCACACCGAGCAACGCTTCACATTTCATGGACTGCTATGCATAAGATCGTGCCTCGGACAGTTTCAAGTGTCGATTCCTGCGATCTGCGATTATCTATTCATTATTTTCTGATTGTGCTAGAAAGAGAATTGACTCGGGTACATATTTGGCTTGTAAGTTTTACTATAAATTCGGTGATAATTGACTTTTCACGATTTCTCGTGTCCAAGCATCGATCGAAAGCACAGAAACCGATTTTTCAAACTTTTCGATGTAAAAACGTTTAAAAAGTAATCAATGCATGAAAATACCACGACGAATAGTTTGCATTACTTTAGTGTTCCCGTTGCAATTCCTCGAGGGGGGTACGAATGAGATTTGAAGTTGTAGATTTTTCTTGTTTCGTTGACGTTTCATCTCTCCGATGCCAAATTCCCTTTTCTCCTTTCCGAAGCTCAAATCCGTTGCACTTGATGCATTAACGGGGGCGTATCGGATGCGTTGAATTATTCAGCGTCCGATTAATGCGCCTGCAGCGTCATTTCTATGTGCTCCACACACACTGACGCTCACACGACGAAATACATATTAATAATATTTACAATACGCACAGAGGTCGCAAGACACGTTTTCATGCGCATACGGGTTCGCCACGATCACGCCCACACGTCTCGAACCCTGATAGCAATTGCTTACAATAAAAAACTTGCCCGCGGCTATATATGATTAAATGTTCTCGCGAGAGAACGCACAGCTTGGATTTCATTCTTCGGCCAACTCTTTCTGTCCTTGTCTCTTCCGAGGCATCGAAATGAGTTTCATTTTCCAAGGAGTTTCAGGCTCAAATTCAAACGCGTTCTTTTACCGCCGATAAAAAATATCGAAATTTTTATATTTGTTCAACAAAACAGAATGAATATTCGATTCAATTGATTCTGTGGAGAGAATCTCAACGAGAGTTCATGGAATTTGACTAGATTTTCCTTCGTACTTATAATATTCGCACTTATAATATTATTTAGAATTAGGATAATAAAAAAAACTCTTGTTTTAGTAACGAGAAAAAATATCAGAGTTAGTTCGCTTCGAGATATCATTCATTGCACACGCAACATTATCAAGTTAAGAAAAAGCTAAAAAGTTTTTATTAATATTCGTTTTTAATATCATCGACTCTACGCAAATTCACTCAAATATTATTTTTATGACAAGTTCAACAGAAATTTTGATAAAAAACGACAACTTCGAAAGTCCATAGGAATCGAGAATCATTTCCTCGTCGTAACCACTAACGAGTCCAGGCAGAATAACAACCACCCACTTTACGCCTCTACTCGAAAAAAAACTACGACGCTGAAGTTTGCAACGTTGGAGTCCAACGAAATGAACGAAAAAAACATTTGTAATTCACCAATTTTTGACGTAACCAAGTATCAGTGCAGATTGAAAAACTACGAATTGCGAATTCGACAAGAAATGAAATTGGAGAATTACTCGAATTATTGGAGATTTTTTTTTAATCATTTCGTTGGACTCCAACGTTGCAAACTTCAACGTCATGAAAAACTCTGCTTCTAATATCTTTACTCCGAAATTCATAACAACTCGACGTCTACTCGTGATGAGATTGTTCTGAAATCATCATGAGTAGAGATATTCGGGATTAAATATCACATCGGAGTAGATATGTTAAGGAGGATAGACGTTCTCTTCGCAGTTATCAAGGAGGGTGGCTAGCGACGATACAATGTCGCCATGCTAAACCATGTTAAATATATTAAAAATTTCAAAATGATAAGAATTTCATAAAATTTGGTAAATATATAAAACAATATACATTTTTTTAGATTTTTCTACCACACAGCTCTCGAGTAATTGAACACTAAAGTTCACGTGTATAAGCACAGAGTTTACATATATACAGTTATACATCTCGTGAATAAGAACTTCGATTTAGGCTCAATTGTTCGATAGCCATGTGGTAAAAAAATTAAAAAAAAATTGTATTTGTACACTTGATGCCAAAGAATGTTATCATCAAATTTTATAAAATTCTGGTTATTTTGATTTCGTGATCCACCCTCCTTAAACTTCTGGTGAAATATGCCGAATTTTAAATTCATTAACTTGAAATAATAAAATCTAATTGATCTATAAACATCGCTTGAACTTCCTCAATTTACAAAAGCTAACTTCGCGAAGTGAACAGATTCAAAATCATGAAAATTTACACGATCAGACAAAGCTCATTCTTAACCCTGATTTATGACTAAAAGAATTTTCACTGACTGCACATGTGTGTGTGTGTGTGTGTTCAGCCTTGAAAAGAGACGGAGCACTCGCGCTCTTGTTTAATATGGAATTAACGAAGAGGCTCCGGGTCGGAAACTCCTTGTCCTCGATCCATCGTCGAGACAAGTGTTTCCCGTCGCGGAATTCGAGCCGAGGAGTACACACGAGTAATATTTTAATTTCGTATCGCATCGAGAGTATCTCGATTCACTGAGTCACCTGTTTATATGAAGATTGACAGTGAATGGGCCAGAATCTTAAAGAGAACAAAAAAAAAAGTCAGCAAAAAGTCACGAGTCGTCTTCGGAGCCGATAGTTTGGTTTTCTTCAAAAACATCTCGTTATTTTTTCAAAAAAATGCCCCGCAGTGTCGACTTATTTTTTTAAACTCACTCGCAGATTCTCTATTTCTCAGATCACTCGTAAGAATGCCATCATCCCTTCGGCACGGAATGTCCGTTGCGTTCCGGAGCCCGGTGTGTGTGTGTGCTTCTGTGTATAAAATCATATTACGTGTGTATTCAACGAGGGGCTTCCGGATTCGCTACCAACGTCAATCGCACAGACCGCAAAGCAAACAAAAAAGCGTAGAAAATATGCCGACATGTGCAGCAAAGCTCTGAAGCCAAACGCGAGCTGTTTTACCTCGAGTATTAAAACGCTCGCGGAATCACGTCGATGGCTTTTACATTCCGGCCTTTTTTCAACGTTTTAACTGAGAAAATATAACGCTGTCGTTTTCCTCGAGGTCGTTGCACTAAAAACATCATTTTTCCTCCATCCGATCTCTGAACGATCAGGACACGTGGCTTTTCAACTAATCGGTAAATACGCGAACAAGCAGGATACGTTGATCAATGAACTTGAGCGCAAACGAATCATCGCTCGGACGAAACTTCGCTGAAATCAGTTGACTCTTGCGAATTCCTGGAAACACAATGTTTTCGGATAATTTATAAACTTAAATTATTCCACAATTTAGCATAAAAATGATGCTGCTTGATGCGTTTTTCTTCGACGTTACGCAACGAATCTTTAGCACAGCGAGTGGGCCCAAGACGGATATAAAAACAATGAGAAATAGCGAGAGAGAGAAGGAACTCAGTGTCGGGCAATAACACGAGCCTCGCGCAGTAGTGCGTAAACGTTGCCCCCCCTCCCCATGGCCCCTCCTCGTGTGGAAAACGAACTCGTGACACACATCTCGATTACAGAGGTGAGCGTGGCGAGTCTGAACTTACTCGGCTTACCTCGGCGAGCTATTTCTCACAGTTAAAAAATTCCACGAGGCCCGAGTTCCTGCACGACGAAAATATATTGAGTTTTCAGATGATAATTATTTTGCTTTGAGGTATTTTGATCGCGGTCACCGAACAGGATTTTTTCTCAATTCTTCCAATCAGCATGTTTGGTCGGTGCAGGCGAATCGAACTTTTGGTATAACTGACGGAAATCACGGGAATCAGAAATTTTTAGTTTTCGAATATTTTCTCCAGTACTTTTACAGAAATGTGTAATTTATAGCTCGTTCTTGAGGATTTTCGGAAGGAAAACGCCATAAAAAGGATTCCGCGATGATTCACGACCGATATAATAAATTTTTCATTAAGGTAGTTCATGTACGGAACGATTTTCTTGAGAAAGACTTCCATAGAACGAATGAACGCTTCTTACGAAGCTTATGAAAAAGTACACAATAATAATGAAGTGCATAATGAAGGTCTGGGAAAAAATTCGAGACGATTGTCTTACTGGTAATACAGACATATTACGTTGAAGATTGAACGAAATTGGTACGACGCTGAAGTTTGCAACGTTGGACTTGAACGAAGTGAACGAAAAAAAGATTTATAATTCATTATTTTTTTATTTCACGAATTATTGATGTGGCTTGAAAAATGACGAATTGGAAACTCGGCAGGGAACAAGATTGGAGATTTACTGGAATTATTTGAGAGTTTTTTTAGACCATTTCGTTGGACTCCAACGTTGGAAACTTCAGCGTCATGAAATTGGTAACGAGCACTCGTAAGTTCACACTTGCACGACGCTGAAGTTTGCAACGTTGGAGTCCAACGAAAATAACATTTGTAATTCACCAATTTTTTATTTCACGAATCATTACAGTGTAGAATGAAAAACTACGAATTGCGAATTACGCAGGTAACTAAATTGGAGAATTACTGGAATTGTTGGAAAGTTTTTTCAGATCATTTCGTTGGACTCCAACGTTGCGAACTTCGGTGTCATACATTTGCTTATTTCGGCATTTTGTTTCTTCTTGGCTTGGGCCAATCCTGTCATGGCCTTCTGTCTTTTTATTAACTCTTTTTTCTCGATCGATTTCCCGTTGCGTTTCATTCATAACGAATGAAATTCAAAGCCTTGTAATTTCATTCGTCAAAAAATAAGATGTAAAAATTTATTTACCATTTCGAATAAATAACTCTGACATTAATTTAGAGTGATAATATTTTTAATTGGGAATTAAAAATCGACCCAATTCGGACACCCTTAAAATACGATCCCACGGGCATGATCCACCTTAATTTTTGAAATTTAAGTGTATTTCTAGAGTAATAGAAAAATTGATGTTCATAATATCTTTGTAATTTTGTAATTTTCATCGATAAAATGTTTCCTTGAGAATGTGCAGGTCAAAATTGTTTTCTCTTCCAAAATAAATTGAAACATAATTCGATCATTATTCAGTTGAAATCGAATTAAGAAAACGTTGGACACGATAACGAAAATATATTAAATAAAGTGACTCTTTTCGCAGGCACATACCAAAGGCAAAGGCAACGACAATGGCTGAGACACCGGAACTCAAGCGCATTGCCGAAAACACGAAGATCCAGTCTAACGTTAAGTATCACGCCGAATTCGAGAAGGCGAAGGGTAAATTCACTCAAGTTGCTGACGATCCCGAAACACTTAGGATCAAGCAAAACAGCAAGATTATATCGAACGTAGCTTATCACGGTGAGCTGCAGAAAAAAGCGATAATGGAACAGAAAAGAACGATGACAGGAGAAAACGGCGAACAGATCGGTAAGACACTCGATTATTGTGCTCTTATTTTTCAACATTTTTTCAAACTTACAGACCCTTTTCACTTTTCATTTATGTTGTGTATCAAATTGAATAAATAACTGCTTAGAGCTTCCGATTCGCCAGTATGTAAAAACCTGTTGACCTTTTTCACGCACTCGTAAAACACACATTTTTCGTTACATATGTCAAAATGTGCGTAAAAATAACACGAAACCGTTGATAACCATTTTGTGTAACACGTTAACGTGCCAATTTCCTTTAGGAAATAAGCCATTGGTCTTTCCCTTTTTTTTGTTCACCAAACGCATTTGCACCTTTGAAAATACAAGAATTTTCAAAAATATCTCCAAAAATCGAGTAATTTTTCAACCCATTAAGGTATTCCTTTCACGAACTCGAATATTCTACAAACAACTGACTTTTGCGAATAGATTTGCGAAATTTCAGGTCAGGTTAACGAACACTTAATGAAGAGTAAAAATTTCAAAAATCGTGAAACTTATTCCACCATGACCAAATTTCTATTCAATAATTCATATATTAAATAACGTAAGGAATCCATAGCGACGATAAAAATAAAGGGTTATCGAATGCTTAATCTGAGAAGTTTCGAGTGCCTGAATTTGCGCCACCAGAAAAAACGCTCATGCGAAAGGAATACCTTAAACTCTCAAATATTAGCTCTGAATGTGAAATCGTCAATTGGGTCGATATCGAGAGTTCGGTAGTCGCGAAAAAACAGAAAAAATCAACGAATTTTTTTGAAAAAGTATTTTTCGAAAATCGTATTGTTTTTAGTAATTATTATGGTTCAGAAAACCCGAAAATTCCTTTCACATTTAATTTTATTTTGGTTATAATTATATCGTTGTAATGAAATCCCATCGCTATTCGATGCATTTGAGACGCACACGTCGAGCTTTGTGTTGCTTTGTGTTGCTTAGAGTACGTAGAGTACACGGACGGTACGATTGCACCGACGGCTACGAGTGTAAACGCGAATCTCGTCCCAGCGAGAACGGCGAGTCCGTTGCCGGTGACGACACCGGCAGCGATACAGAGAGCACCCGGTAGAATCGCTGATTACGATCCCCTTACCGAGGCAAGACCGAGTCCTTATTCCGCTAGGCAGGCGGCCACGACCGTTATTTACACGAGTGACAAGGGTGCAGGTAAGAATACAATTTTCCAAAAAACAAGAGAAAAATCCGCCACGTTGAGCCGAAATAGTTGTCCTGCTTGAGAAAGGCGATTGAATTGTCCGATTGGAATGTTTGTAAATTTCAAATTTTTCATTTTTTTGAGACTCGTGGACAAAAGAAAAAAACGTTCACCTTGTCAATAAAAAAAAATAAAAATTCGTCCCTTTCTGTCTTCTAATTATAAATTTGTTGTTTTAAATTTGAAAATATTGTAACGAAACGATTGAATCGGTGATTTTGTTGATCGTTAGCCAGCAAACGGACTGAAGAAATACTTTCGAGTGTCGTTCACGCGCACCCATGTTGAATAAGCTCGTTTAAAAAAAAAAGATAAAAAATAGTCGACCACATTCTTCTTTTTGCGCTTCTGTACATTTTGTAAATTCAGTCGTTTTGACCGCTTAAGAAAGAGCCAGTCACGCGTACTCGTAAACTGAGCTCCGATTCCTTCGCCACCAACGAGGCTGGACCCGCTTCGTAGACACCTGGACAAACACATTGATGGGTGACGGCGACACTGTAGGGAAAAATATCGATATTTTTGGGATTTAAATGATTTAACGTGGGGCTTGAGCGCGGAGTTTTATTTGATTTTTCATTTGAATTTCTTGAAAAAGAATTTACGAAACTGCACATTTTAATGAACTTGTTTTTTTTTCTTGAATTTCTAATCAACAATTCCTACAGAAAAATCATTATTGTGAACTATTTTTCGAATTTATAACTGCCAAAAATGAATTTTTCATCACCATTTTATCGTTTTACATCTGCTTGTTCCGGAGATATGAAAAGATAAAGAAAATGTTGAAAAAAAAACTTACAAATCGAGCCAGTCTGGTGTTTGGGCCTTAATTTTGTGATGTCAGCATCAACATTAAAGTTTTTCCTCTGCATCGACGGTGGTTCACGTTTCCCTCCTTTTTCAACTGTTGCTTCGGGAACGGTGCGGGTTTTTGTCACCAAAAAAATTTCAAGTGGAAAATGTTTACTCATCCATAACACCTCGTCATTTCGCGAACGATTGTTCAGCAAATGAGATTTTTTATGATTTTTGACTGAATGTCCGCAGTGACGAATCCACCCACGAGAAAGATCGGATCAGTTGCCGACATAGATCCGGTTAACGAGTATTACGGCTCGTTGACACCTGCCACGAACAACAATCACGTACCTCAGCATCAACCGCCTCCACCACCAGCGAATAATCTGGTAAGATTTTTCTCGTTGGATCACAGTTCAGGCTGGTCAACAGGCGTAACTCCGTTGACGTTAACGTCGTCTAATTTTTTAGTTTCTTCGGCCTTTCAATTCGTTGGGTCAAAAATACATGCGAATTACAAACAAATATATTGAAAGATTAACACGGATCTGAAATGAACTAAAATTAATGTTATCTTTTATTTCAATTGAAGTTTCTTTACTTTCTTTTGTTTTTTTTTCTAGTTTCCTCGATTTTTATTCATACTCCACGATTTTATTCGTTTTTCATTTCTTTCATTGATGTTTCTCGATTTTTTGTTTTTAATTGTTGTTGTTTTCGATTTTGTATGATTTTACATCCACACGATTCCTTTTCCTCGCTCAGAGTTGTTGGCAATGCTCACAAAGTAAAGGAATTTATATAGCTTGAGTCGACATTTTCCGATGCTTTCCCCTGAATCCTTTGTGAAACGTAAAATCCTCTTTTTCATAGCAAAATAAATATAAAAATAAAAAAGTGTTAGTTATTTGAATTTATTTTGTAGAAATAATGCCATCACAGTATGAAATGGCTAATCAAGTTCGGTCAGTCGAAAAATAGCAGAAGTGAATATTTTCAAATTTTCAACTATTTTTGTTCGTTTTCTCATTAATCGATTCATCAAGTAGCGTTTAAAATATTCAATTGCTAAATTCTCTTGACGAGCGCATTTTTTCCTCAGTTATTCCTTTATTGTTTTCGTCCGTTTTATATTTTATTAGTTATGATTTTTTATATTTTTGTTTTGGTTCGTCGTTCATACAGCGAGTGTATCGGGCGATGTACGATTACGAGGCTCAGGACTCTGACGAAGTGAGCTTTTGTGATGGCGATCTTATCGTAAATTGTACAGCGATTGACGAGGGTTGGATGACGGGTCTGGTACAACGCACAGGACGTCACGGAATGTTACCAGCGAATTACGTCGAGCCTGCTCAGATCTAAAGCATCTTAAGAAGAACATGAATTATCCTGCGACATTTTCCTCACGTGTTAAACGCTCGCGACACGCGAACATCTCGTACTTGGCGCGAGATTTTTCCTCTCGTTCTCTCAATAGCGACGACAACAACGCGAAGAATTTAAAAACAAGTACTCGACTCGATTCGTGGCATTTTCTCGTGTCTCGTAGGATGGTTACCCTCAAGTTATTATAAACGTGGAAACAATGATGATACTTTCTTTTTTACGCTACAGCTGAGTTGAAGAATACTACGTAACTAGCCAAATTCAACAGAAAATTTTGCTTTCTTTATTTTTCGAAATAAACAAATTGGGACAATATCAAGTTCACCGTTAAGGCAATGGATTGGTCGGTTGACGCACCTCCAACTTTCAAAATTGAAATTTTCTGCCACGGTCAAACCGATCACAAGGGAAATATGCCAGCCCGGACAAGACTGGCAAAAATAGGCTGAAAAATGTTCTCTTTCGAAGAAAAAGAAAAGAGGCTTACCCTGTATTTTCCACGGAAAAGTAATGTGGAAAACTTGATTTCATTGACCGAATGGATGTTCTTTCATGATCATTATTCCCGAGCCAATCACGATTTTTTTCCATTTGCGTTGTCATTAAAAGGGAAAAGACAGAAAAATAATTACGAGAGACTTAGAAACTACGCGAATTCGTTTTTTTTTCTCACGAATCGCAGTATTTTCCATTCCGTGATATAGTTCCGTACTGGTAACTGGCGAGCTTGACGGAATCTGAGATCGAGAAAGATTGCGAATCGATTGAATCAAGCTCGCAAGTCCAGATCACTCGCAATAATTCCGTGTGTCTTCGAACAATTTTTCGTCTCTCATGTTCGATCAGTACAAAAGCGATCATTCAATGAAAATAGATTTTTTTCCTGTGAGACGAGAATTGTCAAGACGATTCCACAGAATACATACCAACTTAGCGTTCCTTCTAATGTTGTAGAGACACATTAGAGATGAACGCGCCTTTTACCTCGTTCCGCTAAAAATATATTCGAGCTTATGTAGTAGAAAAGAAAAAAGATTGAAAAAAAAGAAACGATCAAACGAAATATAGGAAAAATCTACGTATATTTTATACGCTATGTACACAAAATGAGTATGGAGAGAATTTGTATACAGTTAGTTCATTACAAAGTAATTCTTCCTGGCCAAATCGATGTCGAACTAAGAAAAACTGATTCGATTAATGAGCCAACGGATACTCTTCTACTTCAAAGTCGTTTTCGGTGCCCCTCAGTCCCGATTTGGGTTGCCTATTCTACGCGGAAAACTGAAAAAATTTATCAGATATTCATCTTTCGAAGTGTATGGCGAAGACATCGTCGAGTCGAAAGAAAAGAACGTTTTTTAATATTTTAATTTCGTTAACCACGGCCCAACGTTTGCGCTCTAGAGATGAATACATCATTTTTTTTCCAAGTATACAATTCAATGTGAATTTTTGTTTTAAATTATTTATTTGCGTACGGTTTTGTCGGTACTGGAACAATTCGCATGGCTTCGTAACATTGAAGATTCGAGTCTTCGAGCTCGTTAAGATGATACTGAATGAAAAATTGAAATTGAAAATTTAGTAAAAAATTGAATATTTTCGAATTTCGTCAAAATTCGAGTTTTTTTTTGGAGAACAATGCAATGTCGAAAAGTTTCATTACGAGAATGTAAAGGAAAATAAAAAAAACATCATTTTTCTTACTTCGACTCTGATTTTTAGTAGTAATTTTTATTTTCTAAAAAGGAAGATTGAAAAAAGATGTTATGCAAACGAGAGAAACCCGATGTGCCTTAATTATTGTTCGTGGCTTGTTCCACGAATCTCCAACGTAAATTTCGTACTTTAATTGTAGTTTAACGGAATAATAAGATCTTTGAAGAAGATAGAAGAAAAATAACTACAATGAACGTCGCTGAAACAACCTTGAATTTCGCTCTACTTGCCCACTATTAACTTAAAAGTAAATAAAGTATGAAAAACCATTTGATAGAAAGAAAATACGAAGGTGATCGAGCATTTATAATTAACGATTGGGATCGAATAATTACTGACTTCAATCGACTAACGACAATTAACCGAGCAATTTATTTCTAGTATTCTAAGTTTTATTACAATGAACAATTTATGAAAAAAGGAAATCGTCCAAGTGTCTCAGAGCTGAACGAAATTTGTTCTTCGTCCGCTCTGCCAAGTAATGGCCATCAGCATAATGTAGAAGTGGATAAAAGTTAGGAAAAAAAATCGACACTTCCCAATTACGATAATTGATCAATCAGTATCGAAAGAATCTCGAAAAAAGGTCGTTTCTCTTTCTCTTAAGCTTCTTTCGAAATCACAATCGTTCACTCCCGCAATATGATAAAATTTAAGACATCCGTTGATGGTTGTTTGCAGTCAAGCGAGAAGAAATTCACTCATTTTTCCCTCCCACAAGCATGTCTTAACTGCAGACTATTTTTTGTCATCCTGTATAATTTAACAAAATGGTTCACCAAGGTACCGAAAGATTTACGGTTAGAAATTTGGAACATACAGAAATATATGTTAGCGTTGTGTTTAGAAAGATAATTTTATATTATGATACACGAATCATAATGAATAAATATGTATGTTATGTAAAAAAAAAAAAAAAAAAAAAAACAATATCCACGAGTTTATTTCTACTTCGATTCGACAAGTTTTATAAGATAATTGACAACACTTTTGCTTTTCAAGTTCCCCCGACGATTCCGCGATGAAACGTGACAGCTGCTCGACGCTAAAATATTTTAAAAAATCTTTGTATAAGCTCTGAACGAGATTTTTCCAGCTAATGTTCTTTGAATCGTTCAGACAAAGAAACCCGTTGAGAAAACGGTTCATTTACGACAGTTTTTTTTATTTTCGTTTCCTCGAAATCGAAATTCCTCGTTGACGTAATTCTTGTATAAATATTTTAAGAGTTTCAACGTTCCTCTTTAATGTTCAATCGAAAAGAATATGATTATGCACTCGTCGTATGTGCAGATTGTCGTTTACGTTTATACGAGTTTACGACGATGTTTGTTGCAGCAAATTGTACATCGAGTAAGTCAGTTTCATCAACTGCAAAAAAAGGTGATGATTTGTAGAGGTGCTTCTGTTTTGCAGAAATATTGAACATTCATTGGAAAAATGAAGAAAAAAATCAACTTTTTAACGAATAAAAAGAAGCGTTCCAGCGAAAGCAAAATAATGGATAAGAATGTTTGAAATAATTATATTCATCTTTTCGCAAAATTCTTTTCGTCGCGCAACACGTTTTTGGAAAATGTATAAATATAAATGTTTAACTACTCTGTTGTAAGAATCGAGAGACAGAACAATAACGTGGCCACTGGTATACTGAAGCCGATAATTCGTTCGTGTCATCATCAAACGCAAGTCTTTTTTCGTGCTCGATCCCAAAGAGTTCCAATCCATGTCGTAGATCGCGTTACTCACGTCCATACTCTGCGATCACGTATTCTATTAATCGTTAAATAATTTAGGCGAGAAGCGCAGTTTCGGGATATCGAAAAACTCGCTCACCTCCGTTATGACCTCGTTGCCGTACCAACACAAGAGAAATATTTGTACGATCATACAGCTGACGTAGACGATAAGAAATGTAAATCCAGCGCTGTGCATAGTCATTTTCGAGAGCATATACGTACTCATACATATGACGAAAGCACTCACAGAAAATTGTATAAACATAACAATACTGAAGACTTCGTTCGAACGTTTTACAAATCTTAAAAAATATTTGATAAAATTATTTATTTTATCATATTAACGTAGCGCTCAAAGCATTTTTTTCAATTTTGAGGAAACTTGCGAAATTACTTTCATATTCGAAATATCGGGAATTAAAGATTACACTTTAATACGCGTGTTAGTATGGGGATTGATAGAAAACTCCGTCCTTTATGCAGTAACTTCGAAACTTTTTTACAGTTTGGTAATATTGCAGAAGCTTTTTTTGTTTCTTAATTGACATCCATAGAAATCTATGTTCATAGAATTTTGTCATGAGACACAAATTTTGCCAGCATAACGATTCAGAGGTATAGAAAATTGATTGACGAATCTCAGTGCGTTTTAGTGTACTGTTTTGAAAAAGTTTCGAAAATAATTACCCTCAAATTTTCAAAAGTTTACATTTTTTCGTCTAGTTTTTACCAGGCAGATATTTTACCGATTTTCGAAAAAGGTTTATTATGTCATAGTAATGGATACTTTATAGCGGTGATGGGAATTTACTTGTGTATTTCTTGGTGCTGTCGCACACACGTTCGGATTTCTTCCCTTTCGCTAATCGCGATACTCTCTCGTGATTTCTTATGTTCTATCATTTGGGGTATTGAGCGAAGTCGGTATTTGAGTATATTCAGTTTAGCACAAACTTGAATCATCAAACCATGAAAAAGTGCGTCGTGGATACCACCGATAGTAGCTCCGATTCCGTGTGCGACAATCTGATGCAAAAACGCAATCCAAAAACCCCATTTGCTCGTATAATCGAAAGGCAACCATGCCGGAAATGGCAGAGTTCGCTGTGAAACGTTTTCCAAAAATGAACCTATCGTCACCGCGATCACAGCTCCTTCCGTCAGGCCGCCGAAAAACATAGTATTGTTCCTTTCAAAAAATTCACTCTTTTCATTTGAATTGCAAAAAATTTCGAAGCCTCGTCTGATAAATTCGTTGGAGATTTTCATTTTTCATTTTTTCAATTATCAAATTGTCAATGTTTACAATTTCATCATGTTTTCCGAACGACAGGTCGTCAACTCTGCATCGGGCTACTCGACATCGTCTCATCTCTCCATCCTTGAAACTCTCCAAGCGTAGCAACTCGACATTTCCTCGACTGTTATATGTGCTCGTATTTTTCGTTGACTGTACCGTACGCACAGAACCGCTCATTGACGAAAATCTTTGAAGCCTCTCAAATCTTTCGGCTCTCCAGTTTATCGTCGAATTTTTGATAGAATCATTTCTTTTATGATTTCGTCATTTAATAATTATACGAGCAAACATTCATGGCAATTTCTCGATAGTCTTTTGAAGTAATAATTCTTCATTATTTGTCGATAAGTACTCCAACTTCGTAACTTATTAGCTTTTTAAACATTCATCTTAATATTCTTGGTATATGTTTATCAGGGCGTGTCAAGAAAAATGTTTTTTTCCCCAAAGTCTTAAATATTTCCAGTGTCATGAATTCCTGTGTCAGCCCTTTCAAAATTTGTTCAGGCATCGTACATCGCGATTTTCTGTTACCCATTTGAATAATCCCTGGTGACTTTTGAATTTTGTGACTCACGAATGCTCCAATGTACAATAGCTCTCATGGCAGGTTTTTGTAGGGAATCGACCACTATAAAAAAGATCTCTTGTCATTTTGTGATAAATCTGCTCTCTCGAAAGTTATTCACAGTCAATCGACTCGATGGTAGATTTTCATTCTTGCCACTTTTCCAGCGAAACTGTCAGATTTTTCATAAAACATGGCAGTTACTTTTTTCGAAATCATGCTATTTTTATTGCCGCTTCAAAGATTTTCGTCAAGTATAACAAAGACACAAAATACGAGCACATACAACAGTCCAGGAAAAGTCGAGTTGCTACTCTTCGAGAGTTTCAACGATGAAAATGCTCCGGAGAGGTGGCACGATGTAGAGTCGACACCCTGCCTTTCCGAACTTGTTCCGAAAAGTTCGTCGTTTGATCATTCGCGGATGAAATATTGTACCGATCATTGCCTGCCATTTGTTTGGAGCACCAAGATTATTTAACATTGTAACGATGCAACGACAGGCAGCTATGAATTACGTTGTTTTTTTCCAACTCACTTGCTAATCTTGTCAAATTTCATTTGTATCGCAACTTCTTCATCTCCACGAGGACGACACATTTCGTTGTTTAATAAATCGACAAGAATATCGATTTTGTCGTGATTTGAAACCCAATTAGCCATTTTGTAGCATACTCCAAACATGGTGAGTGCCATGAAGCTGTTGCTGGCTGCATCGTCGAGGTTGTCGGACATGGAAATTTGTATTAATCCCGTGAGCGTGAACGTGTAAATTGTAAATATGGAAAAGACTGTGTAAGCGTTGTAAAAGTATTTTCTCCAGCCGCTGGACCATTGACGTGGCCGCCAAACCCCACAAAATTGTAATATCCCAAAGTTCCACGGTAATACAATCGTCGTCATGATCGAGAAAGGATTGGGTGAAAAACAGGAATGAAAAATGATTGCGGAAGCTTGACCAAGAAAATTCTCAACTGTACGAAGTCCCGATGTTACTTTGTGAACTGTCTCCTCTAATAACAGTCCAAAGTTCAATGACTGAACGAATGTGAAGACACGAAACATGAGAGAGGGTGGAAAATTTCTTCCGCAAGTGCGTTTGCGTCGTCTGTGTAATTAACCGATTAAATATTGATACGAAAAAAGGCTTTTCCCCTGGACTACAGCGACGAATACGTCCGAGCATTTTTCATTCTCCAACGTCTTCATTATTTTCTGCGAGGCGAGCTCAGGTGCGCAGTTATACTTTTTTGCGATGTTCAATTAGCTCAATTACGAATGCACCCTCCGCAGGGACATTGTACGCTCTTGGAAAAAAATAGTGCATTCTACAATTACGTTGACGACACCCGTTCAATAATTCAGTCGAACATTATCTTTGTCAATTTCCTTCCCCTGGATATTTACGATTGCAGAAAAAGCGTATCGAGCTATTCGTTCTCCGCGCACGGTTTTGAGCTCAGCACTCGAGTGTTGACTTTCTTCGGTGAAGCATTCTCATTTCATCTCCATTTTCCTCTAATTCCTATCCAACAACTTCCTTCACAAAATCAAAAGAAAAGTTATATTTTTTCAATCATACTCTCGACACACGCTAGATTTTGATCAGTCGACAATGCTCTTCCAGATTAAAGTGCAAAAGCAACGTTTGAGGTAACAGTGGTGCAGACCGAGTTTTGGTCAGACAGCCGAGGTACGATTTCCCGAGTGCGGCGTTCACCCAATTTACCGATGTTTTAGAAACAATTGAAAGTGGATTATGAGTGCACCGAGGAAACAATTGAATGAGAGATTAAAAATCAAATACTTTTTTCCTGCTTTTTTTGTTGTTGAAGTGTCAGTCGCTGGATCTGCTTATTTGGCAGAATGCTTAATACAATGTGAGCAATGGCAGTAAAATGAGTACAGTTTTCTTGGTTGATTTAAAAAAGTCTCGCAAGCCAGTCCTCAGTAGAGTGTTTTCCAAGATGAACTCGAGTTCGTTTTCTCAGCTGCGTTTTGCTATTTCTCTACGTCGCGATGATCGCCTCTAATCTATTCTACCCTCCGAAGTTTATCCTCGTGCGCAGATGCCTCGTCTTTCGAGGTGTTCACGTCGATGTTTGCAACAAATTGTACAACGAGTACGAAAGTTTTAAGAGCTGAAAACGAACGACAATGTATTAAGTTGTTCTTCCACGAAATTGCGGCAGAACGATGGAGAAAAAAATTTGAAAAATCAATCGAATGGACGTTTCTATGGAATTGTGGCTTACGCTCAATTCGAGAGTTTTACCGTCAAAAAACTGTTTTTAAACAGACAGGGTAAATTTGTTTAAAAACGCGACGCATTTCTCGATTATACGTCAAAAAAAGTAGTCAAAGTGCGATGAAGTGGACTGAAAACAATATTTCGTTAGCTACCTCGTTTCTGTTTAAGGTAGATCATGCCTGAAGGATCGTCTTTCATGGATGTCTAAGTTCGGTCGATTTTTACTTCCTAATTAAAGATACTATCACTCGAAATTAATGTCAGGCATATTAATTCGAAATTGTAAATAAATTTTTCCAACTTGTTTTTTGGCGAATGAAGTTATAAGCTATTTATTGACGGGGATCTATCACTGACGGATTTCATTCGTCCCTGGCGAAAATACTATAGTTTTTTATGTCAAAAATCTCATTGGAGAGCGCAAAGGGGAAACATAACGGAAAATGAATCAAGAAAAAAGTATTAATAAAAAGACAGAAGCAAATATGAGGTTATACGAGTGCTCATTACCAATTTCGTTAAATCTTCAACGTAATATGTCTGTATTACTAGTAAGATATTTACGCATAGTTATTTTTTTTTCATATTTGAACACGTTTGTCTCAATAACCAACAAGACGAACCCTTTAAAATTTGATGTGTGTTCAGTCGACTACCCATTTAAAATCTGTGTAAATTTCAAGATTTTTAAGAAAGTCGTTTCGTGCATGAACTACCTTAAAAACGATATTGTAAGGTGTTCATCAATACTTTATTAATGACTTGAAATTGTTGTGAAGGGAATAAGAAAATGCACACATTTTTGAGGGATTTGCAGTTTTTTCCGAATTTTTTTTTCTACAAATTATGAATAATGACTTTACGAAGCTTTTAAAACCTCTGGAAAGTACAATATTTCTTAAAGTCCCTCTTTTTTTCCGATCTCCCCTATAAATACAAGCAGAAACTTTTTTCTCAATCGCATTAATGTTTTTTTTGCTTCAACGTTAAAAATGCCATTTGAAGATTGAAAAATCCGAAATCTGTTCTCCGATTTGAACTAATCGGATCAACGTTTCAGCACCAAATGAATTAAGACCAAAGTTGCTTACCGCAAAAATAAGACCACGAGGATCGTTGACACAAAATATTGACATTTGTTTTATTGAACACAAAATACCGCGAAGAACACCAAAATGTATAAAATAATAATGAAAATTGAGATAATTGTCCTTGGATTGCGATGAGTTTGTGGCGATCGTCCAACACGGAGAGAAAAAAAATAGTAAGAATTACTATGCCGCCATAGTATCAGGGTTCTCTATCCTCCATTTTGGAGGATTTACCAAAAACGTTGTAATTCTCGTGTCCAAATTAAAATTTCCAAATTACTTATTTTACAGTTGAGCATAGTAAAGATTTTGATCGTGCGCTCTGTGTTAATTTAAAATTTTACAAAAGTTGTCATCACGTTCGTGGGCTTTCATCATTTATTTTATTAAAATAGTATCATGGAGGACGGTTTCGTGGAAGCAGAAAGTCCAAATCTACCAACGATAAATAACGTTGATGGTGGCGATGAATCCCCAATTTTTGTGGCGTTCTTACACTTGTATTATTGCATTCGGGCACAAGACACCAGTCATATAAATTATAAGTCATTATTTTCACAAATTTTGTTACTTGCTCTTTTCGCACTCGTATCGTTGACCAACGGAGTGACGTCACCAACCGAAACAGCATAGCGACCAGCGTTTCCGCGCGTAAATTCAAAATCATAAACAAAAAATATTTTTTTATACACTTTTCGGTCTTATAAAAAAAAAAAAAAAAAAAATTCTACTCGTTTATTACGATCTCAGAATTAATTTAAAACAGTTTTCAAAAAAAAAAATAATACCCTAGCTCGAATACAAGTATCGCCGATCCCTCGAAATGTTTGAAAATTTACTTTGGTACATAGCAAAATTTCATTCACGCTTGCACGATAATATATCGATATACAGGGTGTACCGATAAATCGGTTTGGCATCACACATCAATTTTCATCGAGTTCTCATCGCATAAAAAATTACCATGTGTTACGAATTACTTTTGATTAATGAATGTTTGTAGCTCACCTGCTAAGTTTGTCGAATTTCATTTGTATGGCCAATTCCTCGTTTCCTTGAGGGCGGCACACGTCGTTATTGAGAATATCGACGACACTGCTGATGTCGTCGGATCTGAGGATCCAATTAGCCATTTTGCAGGACACTCCGAACATGGTGAGAGCGACGAAGCTGTTTTCGGCCGCCTCTTCGAAGCTGGGCGACATGATTATTTGCATGAAACCCGTGAGAGTGAAAGCCCAAACGCAAAATATTGAAATGATCGTGAGCATGTTGTAAGAGTGTTTCTTCCACCCGCTGACCCAATGTCGGGGTCGTGACAAACCCCACAATTGTAGCATGTTAAAGCTCCAAGAGTGTATCAAAAGCATCGTGCGGAGTCTAACAACGTTTAAACGCAGAGCCAATTTTACAGCGCGATTCGCAACCACGGAGCGCCTACGAATGTCCAAGAAGTAATGCGGGAAAGCTTCGTGTTCCCCTTGCCAAAAGAGCTCAATCAATTTCGTTCCTCGATGCATTCGTCGAGTGCGTGTAATTGTCGATCAAATATTTATAGGAAAAAATGACTCTCTCCCCTGGACAACAGACGCGAATTAGTGCGAGCATTTTTCATTCTCCAACTTCTGCATTTTCTATGAGGCGAACGAAATGAGGCGAGTTATTATACTTTTTTGCGATGTTCAATTAGCTCGATTACGAATGCACCCTCCGCAGGGACTTTGTATACGCTCTTGGAGATTCAGGTTGGCGCAGCGGCTGATAAAAAATTGTCGTACGTTCTACTCAATAATTCAATAATAATTCAGCCGATTATTATCTTTCTCGTTTTTCTTTATTCTAGATATTTGGGAAAAAACGTCGCGAAAACGTCGTTCCCTTCGTCATGTAATCGCTTCTCTGTCTGTGCATATGCTTTCAACTCTGTTGGAGTGTAAGACGCGACGTGTGAGCCGACAGTAGTGCAAACGAAGTTTCAGTCAGGCATCCGAGTTCGAACGATTTCTTGAGAACGGTAGCGACAGCGTGCTCTCCATTCGTTCATTGGTTCATTGATTTTCCGTAATTATACTTCGTAAGTGTAAGTAATTATATAAGTACAATTCGTAAAGCGAGAAAAAGCAGAATTGAGGAGGTTGGATGACGAAGTAGAATTAATAATAATTGGCTGAAAAAAATATTAGCAAAGACTTGTGCAAAATTTCAGATGTTTTGACCTCGTAGTTTTTCAGTAACAACATTTTTAAATTTCGCTGTTACGCATTAGCGCTTTTAGAAATGACTTGATGCTAGATTTATCTTCCCCCACGGTTATTAATTAAGGAAGTTGAGGCCGTACAGTCATTTTTTTACCCAAAAGTACCCAAAAAACCTGTACCTTTCAAAAATTGGGCCGTTTAAAGCTTGGCAACGTTGCATACACTTTAAAGAAGAGTTGGGGAAAAAAAGACGAAATACTGGTGAAAGCAAAGCAGTCGAAAATACGGATGGCGACGATCCTAGCCTCAAAAAATAGCACGGGAAATTAATACAATCTCAGGAAATCTCTTAATAAATCTGAAAAAAATGTCATTATTCAGCAAGCCTTGCTCGTGTTGCCCAAAAAATTTCATATTTTTAGCATCATTTTTCACGGAGATATCACTGAATGTGTCTTGACTTTCATAAGATTACATGTTATTTGGCCCAAACTGTCTGAAAATTGGACTGATTTTTTTTACACTTCACTTTATAAGATGCAATCGGTTTAAAAGCGATTACATCATTTTCTTTCTAATCGCCTCAACTTCTTAAGGAATTAATTAAAACTCTCGATAAAATTGGTTGGAAACTTTATGCTTACATTTCCACGTCGTAAGAAATGTGGCAACGCCGCGCGGCAATTTGAATTAGTAGTGTGTGCATGTGCGAGCGAGAGCGTGCGTGAGGACGAAACTCGGTTGAAGCCGACGTGAGCCGAATAAACCCGAATGAGCAAAATCTCTCAATTTATCATCGCGTACTACTCGAGGATGCGGAGGAAACACAGCGATGCAGACAGTGCTGGCAACATTAGAAAATGAATTTTGACGTTGCCGCGTTTCAACGAGTCGTACAAATGAATTAAAATATCTTTACGATTGATTTTTTGAAATAATTTCCAATTTATTTCATCTCATTTAACTACATTACAGAATATACACATTTTATCGATGTGCTATGCAGAAAATTGGCGTTTACAAGTCAAAAAATGTAAGCCTCAGCAGTTGGTAACGAGCTTGGACTAGCGTGCATAAGCATACCGCCGTTTCCCTCTCACTGCCTGGCTTGAAACTCGTGAAATCGATTCTCGGTCGATCCATCTCTAAGTACTCACTTTATTATGAAATTGATTTGGTGTGCCTCGATTCCATTCAATTTAATGAATCAAGTGTGCCAAGTGATATCGTTACGACACAAACATAAGTGATCAAAGTTTTTTGCAACAACGGTTCGTTTGTTACACAACGGGCTGCGAAACAGAAGTGCATAAAATTATACCAAAATATTGATCGGGAATCGCGATTGAACGTTCAGCAACGTGCATCGAAGAGATCGTTGAGAGATTTCGGAAGTTTCACCGTTATTTTGAGATCACAAAAAAATTGAAAATACTTTTGCAGCTCTATAAAGTGACTAGAAGAATCGGAAATCGAGATAAATTAATAAAAATTGTATCAGCGTTCGTTCTTTATCCACATTCTCCAAAAAACATTACAAAAGTAATCGGATCTCGAGGATACACATACGGGGCAACTTATCTTCGTTTTTGAGAAACTATTTTACGCTGCCACGTCTTCAGATAACTTAGATTCACATCCTCCGGCTGTGAGGAACGTCATTCTATTTTTTAGCTCACATCGATGTCCGTTGCAACAAATTGTAGATGGAATAAGTCAGTTTCATCAGCTAAAAATAGAAAGAGCAGTTGTCGAGATTCTTTTTGGAATCCAAAATAAAATGAATAATTTGCCCACTGCAATAGACTTCGAACTACCTCGGATCGAGCGGACCCGCATATTTCGTGAGACAAATAACCAGAAAAATGAATGTTCATGCAAGATTTTTTGTCACAAGTAGCGAAAACGAAAAAAATCGATTTCATAAACTCAACACAAATGTGACGAAAATTTTAATGAAAACGAACACTAACACTGTTGTAAGACTCGATGGACAGGGTGATGACGAAGCCACCGTCGTAGCGGAGCCGATGATGAGTTCGTACCATCATCATCTGTAAGCCCTTCTTCGTGCTTTGATTCAACGAGTTCCAGTCCATGTCATAAATAGCGTCACTGACGTTCGTGTTCTGATGCCATGAAATCATGAATCGTTCAATTTATCGCTTTGGTAAATACGCACGAGTGGGACAGCTGCGAAACCTGCTCGAGAAACTGACCTCCGTTATGACTTCGTCGCCGTACCAGCACAGAAGGAATATTTGTACGAGCATGCACCCGAGATACACGAGAAGAAATGTGAATCCAGCACTGAGAAAATTCGCCTTTGAGAGCATGTAAGTGCTCACGCAAATGACGAAAGTACTGATTGAGAATTGTATGAAAATGACCATGCTGAAGATGCCATTAGATCGCTCGACGAACCTGAGGAAATGTTTTTTCAGTTTTTGACAAAATACTTTAAATATTTGTGTTGTATCTCCATCATTTACTTTTCTTGGAAGCTGAGCCTCATTTCAGTTTTTTTTATTCTCGAGTATACCAGCTATGTTTCTGTGCAACCCTCAAAAGTATTTCCCTAAGCCACTCTCTTCTCAACGACCATCTCATTAGTACGAGGGCCCAGGGAAACTGGAAAAAGCTCGACCGATACGAGGATCTCATAAATTTATTGCATTTGAAGTGGTTTTTACCACCAAAAGTTAAGGACAACGTTCCATGACTGGGGCCCAAACTGGCACAATTTTTTACATTTCCTGCAATAGCTGATTCAAATTTACATTCACAAAAAAAAAGAAACTTTCAGAATAACTAATTGACTATTGCAAAACTGATTTCGATCGACGTTCAGCTAATTATTTGGGCCATTTATTCACGAATGCTCTTGCAAAAATGCTCTTACGAAAAAATGTTCTCTGCAAATGTACAGAAATTGTACATTGACAGAGATTTTTTTTTTTATCAAAAATACCCATTTTAATTCTCTACGTGAAACTGTAAGTGATAATCCGACGAGAAAAATTTGATTTTGGCAAACTTCTTATTTACTCGTATATTTCTAGATGATGTTGAACGCACACTCGGACTTTGAGTTGTTCTCTCGTTTCGACACTGATTAGCGATTCTTTCCGGGCGACGTCAGGAATCGAATTGAGTCGAGACTTGAGAATGTTCAATTGAGAACAGGCTTGAAGCATAAAACTGTGAAAAAAAGCGTCATGAGCCCCACCGATGGTGGCTGCAAGTCCGTGCGCCCAAATTTGATGAGAATACCCAATCCAGAAGCCTAATTCACTTGTGTGATCGAAGGGCAACCATGCCTTGAACGGGAGAGTCCGATTCGGAACGTTTCCGAAGACTGATCCAATGGTTATGGTCATTACGGCTACTGACACGAGTCCACAAAATAACAAGGTGTTTTTGCTTGAAAAGTGTAAATTTGATGAAGAAAATGATAAAAAAATAGTCGAGTTTTATCCAAAGCACCACCATCATTTCAAACGAAGCTTTTCTTTCTTCTTACCTGTTTCGTTTGTCGAATTTCATTTGTATCGCTATTTCCTGGTCCGCGACAGGCCGGCACAATCCGTTGTTCAACATTTCCAACGACGCGATCGTTTCATTTCGTTTAAGAACTAAATTAGTCATTTTGTAACATGTTCCGAGGATGGTGAGGGCCATGAAAAGGATGTTAATTGCCTCGTTCAAATTGCCAATGGACATTGCAGCCGCGATCAATTCCGAGAGGGTGAACGTGTAAACGGAAAAGATGGCAAAAATCGTGTACGCGTTGTAAATATTTTTTTTCCAACCACTGGACCATGCGAGGGGCCGCCAAATTCCGCAAAGTTGCAATATTTTCAAATTCCAAGCAAACTCGTGCATCGCGGACACGGAGAAAACCTTTTTTACAGCCGAGTCGAGACTTCCCTATTTACTTTCGCCCTCGACAACCATAACTCGACTGGAGCGTTTCTACTGAAAGTGGAAATGAAATTTCCGTCACTCGTCCATTCCATTTTTAACAATTACTCTTCCTGGCCCTTTACAGACGATTCCAAATTAATTACAGGGCAAATGATAATCGCAATTTCCTCCCCGATCGAAACGGTGCCTGCCCCATTGCTTCATCAAATATTAGCTTCTTTTCGAGGATGATCACATTTGACCCTGTCCATATCCTCGAAATATTCATATGACTAATGGTCAAAGCATAATTAAGGAAGTTAAGCAGGAAATGGTATTAATGGACAGAAAAATATGAAACTTTACTGGATGTTAAATTATGACATAAAAGTCATTCGTACCAATTTTTGAGGTCCACGATGGGCTGTAACGCAAAATATCTGTAATTTCTTTTCTGCCTCCTTAAGGAGGCTCGGTCGCGAATGCCTGCGCAACAGAAAAAAATAATTTTTTAATATCTCATAGTTAGATTATCAATAATGACATGTGCAAAATTTCAGATGGGGTCATCGACCATTTAAGAACGAAAAAAATAGTGAAAGTTAGGATTTTTAACACGGGTCTTATGGAAGAGTCATTCTCAAAACGCGTGTCCTAAGGGATATATATGCACTTACGCAACAGAAATAAACAAAAAAATAGAGTATTGTTCTCCAAATCGTAAGGATTCAGAATATATCAAAAAAGTTTGGAGTTATCGACCTATCTAAAAAGATATTGACTGTTAAAATGTCTACAAACTCGATGTTCTGGGACGTTTCGTGACGGTGAGACGATTCCGCAACGTCGCAGAAATCAGATGTTCAGCACAGCGCTGAAGCGCATGCGCGATATTTGAAGCATCGACTGTCTAACCTGGAATTTGTGAAAAACACACGCACGTCCAGGCGCGTGTATACGCGTACATAGAGGTTAAAAAACGAATTAATTGTATAAAAACGTCAAGTTTTAACGATTAACACACAATTTATATACTTATTTTTCAACAATAATAAATAATGTTATATATCACAGGTAATGAGACCGAAAAAAAATCGTAATAGATCGTTGAGTATTTCTGTATGAAATCAAGTCATTTTCAGCTGTTGAATTATTTTCTCTATATTTCGACGTTGCCACTTTTTTGTGAGCAGGATCGTAACCTCAAACTGTACCTTTTTTCTGTTCTTTTTTGATTGATGTGTGACTGATTATTTCTGTTTTAAATGATTAATAATCGTTTTATAATGCATTGTGGTAATGCAAATATGCGCATTTAAAAAAAAAACGGGGTGCCCCGTTCATGCACCCACAGAACCCGGCCCTACGCGACCGAGCTTCCTTAAGCCACATCCTCTCATGAGAAATTACGGAGTAGCTGTACATTTTTCCTCATATCTCTGTTACTGATGGATGAGATGGAACAAAATTTGAACAGTAGAGAGATAAAATATTTCCAATCATTTATCCGGTTTAAAATTTATCGAAGGTGACTTATGGCAATTACTAAAATAAGGCATGACACTCGCTTCTTTCCAGAGCGTCACTAGAGACTGGCAACACGTTTGAAAACTTTTTTTCCTGAAAGGATATGAGTCAGAATGACCACATAGTATAACAAATGAACAAACAAATTGAGAAGTACTCTTTTATTCCCATACATATTTTCGTATAAACGCAAAGTCTTTTTCTTGAGAACTAATGTATTTCATGCAGCTGATGAACTGTCAATGACACATGATGTGTTTTTTAACACACATAAACGCGCCCACATGAAAACGAAAAGCGACGTTGACAGATGAAATACTACTCAGGTCAAATGGTGCTCTAATATTTTTATGCCTAGTTAGGTTACTGAGCAGCTTCTTTAAATACTGCAGCAAATATGCAAAATGCTTTGAAGCATTTCGTTCAATAATTGTATTCCGATATTCATAATTCAACATAATTTAATGAAGCTTGGTGAGCGAGTAATTTTGAAATTTTAAATTGAAGAAAAATTCGATGACAGAATTGGAAGTTGGCAATTCACTGAAAAGAAATTTCCTAATCAAGTTTTTTGTTTGTTTCGAAATATACACGAAATTTGAGCTCGGTTTTCGAATTACTTGTTATCTTGATTTTAGTGAGAGATTACAGTGGGAACTTCAAACGTGAATCTGTAGTAGATAAATTATGATTTTATTCTAACTTGATATTTTCTGGTGTAGTTTTTCGAGAAGAAGGAAAAATATTGAGACTCGTGCATGCGAAGCTTGTGACACGAGAAGAAAGAAAAATCCGGGTAAGTCGAGACATTTTTATATCGTTTTTATTGACTACCATTAGTATTTATCGGTTCGTATACTCATTTTTTCTTTCATCGTCGTTTTCACTGATCCGGTGATTTTTGAAGTACGTTGTAAGTTGAATAGGATAGTTTCAGAAGCTGGACATTGAAAAAGATGCATATATAAATAGATATTTTCGTTAGTGACTTGTGAAGGATTTTTTCAATGAATTTTTCATTCAATTTTTCATTGGCTAAAAATTCATGAAAGTCAAAAAATTCAATGACAAACTTACACTGTTGAAGGATTCGAGATTCAGAGTAACGACGTGACCACTCGTGAATATTATTGGCCTCAGTGTGCGAGCCATTATCGTAATTAACGTTCGTTTCGTTTTGACACTCAGCAATGGCCAATCTGATCCGAAAACTGCGTCACCAACTGCTAAACTCTGAATGAATGGCGATATTTTTCATTGAAAAATTCTTCCGCAATTTTTTATCTCGTTTTTTTTTTTTAATCTCAGAGAATCGGCCTTGACTGGACATTAATTGATTCACTTTAGGAAGGGAAACTCCTGTTCGTCAACTTACCTCATTTGTCACCTGATCACCGTACAAGCAATAAATAAATATCTGCAACAACATGCACGCGAGATACATCAGGACGCCTGCACCTTCTACACTCGTGGGCTGCATGTGCGTCAATTCTAAGACACTGACGCACAGGACGATTGTACTCAAGCTGTACTGAACGAATATCATCGAATTAAATATGTTGTTTAACGTTTTGGCCAGTCTGCAATAACAAATTCAACGATTTTTTATTAATTATTCGATTTTTTAATACTCAGGATTGCGTTGCTTGATCATTTTTATCATTAATCCTGAACCCCTGTAACGGGATCGATGGCAATCCAAATTCATTCGGTAAAAATCCTTTTGCTTTAATTTTTTAATTTTCTTTACATTCACACGCTTACAGAATTAAAAAGTAGAAATTACCGGAATCGGTAAATGGACAGAAAAGCCCAAGTCATTTTTTACAAGTAGGGTAATATAGGGCAAAGTGGACACATGTTGAATTCCGGGGCAAAACGGACTTTCCCGAAACTGAAATTTCATGAAATGCATAAGATTTTTTTTTCGGTTATGAAAATTTTTGTACTCTAAAAATTTCAAAACATTTAAGGTAGTCCCCGGTTCCCACAGCAACAAAGGTAAGTTTTAATTTTATCATTCCCTAGTCTGTTTTCAATTATGAAATGTCGGATTGAGTTTCAAGCATGTGTCACCGTCTTCGTTATAAAAAAAACAAAGATAATATGGTGGATTGGAAACTTTTGTTTTTAAGAAAAAAAAATACGGTTGCATTCGACCCGATTCTGGGCCTTGCGTTCGCTTTCAGGGGCTGAGGATTAATGTTTATTCATTAATTTTGCTAGTGTCATTGTAAGAGAAAGAGTTTTCGTTTGTTAAATGCTTGAACAAGCTAATTTTTTTTTTTTACTGAACTTGAAAATTAGAAGATGATGCTCAACACAATCAGCCAACATCTCTGTTTCCGTACTGTTTACCCCCGAATCCGGATTTTCCTTGTCACGAGCCTGCGGGCTGGAAATCTGTTCAGGGATTTTTTGGAATCGCAGTTTTAATATGTTCAGTTGTCCGCATGTGAGAAGCATCACGCCAGGCACGAGGGTGTCGAAAGCAACGTTTATACCAGCACCCATAGTGTGAGCAAAAATTTGATGCAAATTCAGAAGGCAGGAACCGAGTGGAGATTTATCGTCGTAAGGAACCCATGCATCGTAAGTTACTTCGTGTTTTGCTATGTTTTGAAACGAACGAACTAGCACGGATGACGCTCCGAATCCTGTCAGTGCACCGTAGCCTAAAGTATTCAGTCTTTGGCACGTCGGTGAAAGATGAAAAATAAAACAAGACAATAAAGACGTTCAAAAATCCTTGGAAGAATGTTTTCAGAACAATGGGTTTTAGGACAGGGTCTCAGGCGTGGCTTTTTCGACAATTAGCTTTCAAATAAACGAAAAAGTTTCGATTGCACTAAGAAAAAATTTTGTGCACCGAGTGCATTTCCATTCAGTTAAACAGGAATATCGTTGATTCAACTATATTTTATTGAAATGGAGAAAACGAACGGAAGAATAAATAAATCCACGGCTACTTCGTTCTACCCCATGAAATAGTGTTCAGCGAAAAAAAAACTGTGTATAAAAATACAGTCAGTTTTGAATCGTTACGAAAAATACAAGACGAAGGTGCTACTATCGAAAAACAGCAAACAAAAAAAATAATCTGAGTGAGAAAAAAACGGGAAGAATCGCGCCTGCAACAATCAATAAAAACTCATATCATCGAAAGATCAAAGATTGTGTTTTTATCCCTAGAAGAAATGACATTTTAGGGAAGTGGGAAAAAAATGTTCTGTAAAACGTCGATGGCAAATGGGCATGAAAATGAGCTTCGTAAAAAAATCGTTACTTGGTTACGTGATTGAAGTATTCGTGGATGCTGAATTCCTCGTCAGTTCTCGGATGACAGGGAGCTTCCCGGAGCGTCTCGATAACGCCGAGCAGCTCTTTCCGTTTTATAATAACGTTAAAAGTTTTTCCACAGATGCCAATCATGGTGAGTGCGATGAAGGAAGTATTAGCAAATACTTCGATATCGTCGGTCGACAAGAAAAGAGCTATTAATTCGGAGACTGTAATCGACGTTATGAAAAACACTACGAAGCACGTGTACAAATTGTAGAGTTTCGCTTTCCAAGATGATTTCCAGTGCTCTGGACGCCACAGGCCGAGGCATTGCAAAATTCGCAGTGGGTGTATCAATATTTCCATTTTCTTCGTAGCCATTGCGCATACTTGTGTAAGGATTCGAACCTACCCTCGCGCTTCGTCCAACCGAGTGAAAAAATGCAATTTTAATGAGGAAAAAATGACACGTGTCTATCAATATTAAATACGTGGCTATTTCTATGGCGGAGCCTCGATAATGCAGCCATCACATAAGCGGATTTGTGGAAAAAAATGGAAAAATATTTTTTCCGTTCGCTTTGTCCACGGGTTATCATAGCGACAATTATCCACGCACGCGAGGGAGAAAAAACCTCTTTTTCGCAATTGTCATCGCAGTGTAGATTAATTATTGAGCCGCCGGTAAGTCCGAGACGGGCGGCAACACTTTTTCCTTATTCATTTCCATTTGCTAAGAGACAATTATTATTTTCTTTTTTTTTCTTTATACCATTTCTACCGTGGAATGGTGATCAATTATTCAATTGATAATTAGCCAGTCTTACGACATCTGCTCGTCCCTTCCACCTCCCTAGGGGCGTTGGAATGAGCGGTGCAATGTAACATTCTTTCAGTGTCTCCTCAGACATCTCCACTGCACTGTCGTACATTTCTCGGACGGTGAAACCCATCGAGGGTGTGGATGGCACGTCGTGAGCCGAGCAATCGATGCTTCGTCGTACTAGTGACATTGAAAGGTACTCGAAGGGTGGGCGCTGACCTCTGAAGCATTCCGACGTTTTCAAAAAAGTGTCTGGGTGTAAACCATGTTGCACGTTACTGTTGTGTTAAAATCGTATTTAACGTTTTTTTTTCGTTTTTTTTTTTAAATTTTTCAGGAATATGCTTTTCTTTTTTGTCTACTTCAGCGCTGCGATGCTAAAGATTATGAATGAAAAAAAAGACAAAAAATAAGCTGACGAAGAATGATGCATCGCAGGATTAGTTATGAAAATGAGGAAACAAATTTATCGTTTTTATTATCAGGTTTAATAGGACAGTTGATTGGTATGGGTGGTTCCGAGGAACGAAAAACTGAGGATGTGTATTTTGTGGGAAAAAGTGGGCTGAAGAGCTTCGAACTTGGAACGAGCAGAATTTTTTATTGTTACTTTCTAAATGGTGTTTGGTTCTCGGTTTTAGACAGTTTTTTCCACTACTCTCATAGACAGTGGTGGAAATTAAAAAAAAAAAATATGATGTTTTGGAAAAAATATATTTTTCGTTAATTTTTGGACAAATATAGAAGTAGAGGAAAAAAAAGTCAAAAAAATTTCCTGAATTTTTCGGGTATCCCGGTTTGCCCCGGTCCCCCCCACATAAAAACAGTGGCGAAAAAAGTAATAAAAATAAGAATGGAAAAAATTGAGCGAACAAACGTAAGTAACATAATATAATAACTTTATGATATAAATGTGTTGGTAAACACATTTTCTGAGAATTCTTGCTTCTAGATTCCTCGTGGCCTCTCCAGAAAGTAACTCCCAATTTACCGAAATTTCATCGATCGCTGAAGGTATCCATTGCAGTCTGGCTTTAAGAATTTCTAAGTGTGCATACGCGAGATTCAGAAGATTGCAGACAAACAGATCGAAAGAGCTTCCGATCGCTGCACAAAAAACGTTCGCCGATGTTTGGTGGGCGTAGGCGCACCAGAAACCGAGGAACGTTTTGTGCTCGAATGGTATCCAGCTGTTGAATGGGAGACTTCGAGTCAGGAAAGAACTTATCGTGATTGCCATGATCGTGAAGCCAACGAGTGATTGATTGAAAATAATCCAAGTTCTGAAAATTTTTGGATTACAAGAAATTTTAATGGAAAAGATTTTAGGGTAGATCATGCTCGTATGATCGTCTTTCATGGGTGTCTAAATTGGGTCGATATTTACTTCCTAAAAAAAAGATACTATCACTCGAAATTAATGTCAGAGTTATTTATTCGAAATAGTGAATAAATTTTTTCAACTTTTATCTTTTGGTGAATGAAATTACAAGCCATTAATTAATCGGGGATCCATCACTGACTGCACCCAAAATTTCATTCGTCCCTAGCGAAAATACTAGAGTATTTTTGTGTCAAAAATGGCATTGGAGAACGCAAAGGGAAATGGATGAAGAAAAAAGTATTACTAAAAAGACAGAAGGCTATGACAGACATGGGCCAAGCCAAGAAGAAACAAAATGCCGAATTAATCAAATGTGAGTTTACGAGTGCTCATTACCAATTTCGTTCAATCTTTAACGTAATATATCTTTATTACTAGTAAAACAATCGTCTTGAATTTTTTCCCAAATTTTCGTTATATACTTCATTGTGTTCGTTTTTCATAAGCTTCGTAAGAAGCGTTCATTCGTTCTATGGAAAGATAAACAATTTTTTACGCAAAGTCCCTGTAACCCTGTGTATTTTTCATCATATTCAAACACGTTTATCTAAATAACCAATAAGACTAACCCTTTAAAATTTGATATGAGTGTCAGTCGACGACCCGTGTAAACTCTGTGTAAATTTCAAGTCTATCTTAAGAAAATCGTTTCGTGCATGAACTACCTTAACGGAATCAATGTACGTAAAATACTTTCGTAGAAATAAATGCACGAATCGTGGTGTTGAAATCAGATGATAAAAACTATCGTGCAGCAGCAAAACCTAGGTCCGACTCACCAGCGAGTATCGGGATTTGAAAATAAATACACATATTTGATTTAGCATTCTTGTGGGAAATTTATTTCTTGTGATTGTTCATTTTTCAGAACTGAAGTTTTGAAAAGTATTTTATAAAAGTCCTTCCTCGCCACATCTTTGGGACAGTTTGATTTTTCAAGTTCCAAGAAACTCAACGTGGAACCTGATAAAATCTGAGTTTCGGCGCGGACACAGGAAATTGTTATCAAATTGCTGCTCGTCAAAAAAAAAAAAAAAAAAAAATACACATTTTGATTAATCTGTAAACTTTCACTTTTCATGGCCACAAATCACCAGAGTTTCTCCCTCGAGTAATGAACGTTGAAAATATAATTTAAAAACTGCAAAATTCAAAGAGAAACAAAAATTAATCACTATCCAAAAAAAAATTCCTTTTGTGGTGCTCACACCACGATTCACTCTCGAAGAGTGACTTGAACGAAATTTTCAGCAATAAACCGTTAGAGTGATAGAAAGACTAATAAAAATTAAAAAACGGAGGAAATTACCGCTTCTCCAGCCCACCACTTTTGTACCCTAGAAAATCTATTTCTTCCAGTACAAATATTCGCTCCAAGTCGGAGAGGAAACCGGAGGAACTCTTCGTTCGGCTGATGGACTTCGACTGAGCTCTCAACTACTGAGCCGTAGTCCTCGAAGGGTCTGTTGAAAGAACGCGTATAAAGTATTATGTTTTCTTTACCATGACATGAGAACCTATCATCAACGGTACGATAAAACAATCGATGACTTTCCCTCCACAATTTTTTCTTTCATAGGAAGAGTTTAATTGAATGTCATGCGATGTTTTCTCTACTCTCGTATGGGGGAAGACCCATAATTTGCTGAATCGAGTGACGAAAAAAATTGACGATACTTACTTACCTTACTTTATTCACTGTGGAATTGAGGGACACGACATTTTCATAGAGTCTAGAGCCACATTTATTATTTAAGGATTGATTGTACGAGAAAATTGCATTGCAATAAGTTCTACCTCGACTTGCCTTACTCGGTAGAAAAAAATTCTGTAATTATTCTTCGTTCGCTAACATTCACGTCGACGCAACTTCGTATGATACAATAATATGAACCCCACTTCAAGGAAATTCCTTCTCTTATCATCCTTTATCGATTCATTGATTGACAGAGGAAGAGAACGAAATAAAGTTTATTTTTAACCCGTTGTAAATCAATATTTTTCCAGAGGTCAAAGTTGATTGATTGTTATCTCAACAACGATAATCTTGAAACCTGAAGATTGGTCCATTTCAACTGAACAATAGCTACCTTATTGATCTACAATAGCACTTCATGAAGTACATGATGATAATACGTAAAGTTTGATCTTACGTCAATCGCTGGTAGAAAGAACGTTGAAGACAGAGTATGATAATTTGATGAGCTAAAATAATAATTTTTGATATTTAGGCAGAAAATATTTACAGGATGATTGATGCAAAAAGTTTACAGTGTCAATGATTATAGAATAGTACTCACGCTAGTAAATGCATCGAGTGACAATGGTATGACATTATAGCATACAAAAGTAATCGGTCGTTGCGAATTTAGCATTATTACAATGAGACTTCTTTTCGTCCCGATATGAAACGACGTCCAGTCCATTCTATAAATAGCCTGACAAATGTCCACACTCTGGACAAATTAATTTTCGTAAATTACCGTGCACTGACTCATTGTGCGTACGATGATGAATTGAAATTTTGTAAGTTTCTGAATTACAATAAAAAATGATTGTATCGATCATATTCACGAGTGAGAAAAGTGATGGAAATCATACCTGAAGTGATAATTCGTTTCCGTAATAGCAGAAAATGAATATCTCCGTGAACATTGCAGCGAGATACATGACGGTAGAAACAAAATCTGGACTGAAAAGTTCTTCTTTCGAAAGTTCGTAAACGCTGACGCACAGAACGAGAGAGCTGATACTGAATTGTAGGAAAACAACGAAGCCGAAGATACCGTTGAGCGTACTGGTTAATCTATAATTCAAGCGATCTTGGAATATTGATGCGAAAGAAGTTTGCAAAATTTTGAAATGTGCAGTCAGAGAATAGTTTTTTACTGAAATATTCGGACGGGATGTCTGATACAATCTGCCAGCAACTGAGTCTCCAGTTCTCGGCTTTGTTTCTCGTCGTCTTCGTCGCAATTGCTCTCCGATGACTTTTTTTGGGCTGTTATAATTTGCGGTAAAGCTTCGAAGCGGTATTTGAGAATTTTCATTTGAGAGCAAGTGATTATAATGAGACCAGGGAAAAATGTGTCGAAGGCACTGTTAATCAATGCACCCGTAGCGACGGCTATGGTTTGATGGATGAATGTAGAAAGGTAAACGATTTGTGTTGCATCGTAGGCGTAGGGAAACCAGCTTTTAAAAGTTAGTTTCCGGTTAGGCACATTCACAATCATTGACTTGATTGCTGTATAAATTGTCGATGCCATTGTGAGGGCCGTATACCGGAAGAAAATCCATCTTGAAAACAAATTCAAAACTAACGTCAGATACATTTGTCAATGAAGTTCTTCAATTACTGAACCCAGCTGATAGGCGTTTTAAGGTAAGATAGAAACCGAAAGTTCAGTAAAATTCACTTCATGCATAGTGTAATTACGTTTAGTGAAATTACGGACGGGGCATGGGGACATTTGATTGTTCCGAAACAGTATCGTGTGTATCGATCCACATAATTGCACCATCAATCAACGTCCCTAGACCAGTCGAATAAAAATTGTTATTTTTGTTCGACTGGCCTAGGGATGTTAAAAAATACGTGCTTGCGATTCGTTTCAGTACCCGTTCGACCAGCAAACCGGTAAGAACAAAATAGTCTCTTTGTTGAAGGGAGTCCGACGTAAGAAGTCGTCGATATTTTTTTTATCATCAACCTTATTTGATTGTATTTTCAACAGTGGTTAATCGTGAAGTGTAACAAATTTTTCAGGGGTAATCATTGTTTTATTAATCTACAGTGGCACTTTGCGTCGTACACGATTGGTCATGCGTTAATCGTTTTGGGAAATAACGTTGAAGACAGAGTACGACAGTTTGATAAGCTGAAATGGTAATTTTCGAAATTTAGCAGAAATAATCTTCGAGATCATTGGTAAAAAAAATTTTATAAGCTCCTTATCATTGAACAGTTACTCACTCTAGTAAATGCAACGAGCGACAATGATATGACATTGTAGCAAATAAAAGTTATTGGTCGTTGCGAACATAGCATTATTACTATTAGACTTTTATTCATTCCAGTGCTGAGCGATGTCCAGTCCATGCTGTAAACAGCTTCGCAAATGTCCATACTCTGAACAAATGAATTTTCATAGAATACCATGCATTGAAACATGATGTGTACCTAGATGAATTTATTGTTTGCCCCAGCACGTATATGAAAAGAATTTTAATAACACGTGAACCCAGAAATAATCAAAGAAAAAACTTTTTTGATGCAAATAAAAAATGGAGATTTCAAACTGATTCAGAAAGCAATATTTTAGTTAAATGAAATTTATCATGAAATATTTTTCGATTTTTTTTATAGAATCGATTCTAAAACAGAAGACAGCCATGCCAAGGCGAAGTAGGACGTAACACACTTAAAAATTCCTTCCATCAAATAACAAGTAACAGTGATCGTGAATGACATTTCCAGTTGTAATAATCATACCTGAAGTGATAATTCATTCCCGTAATAGCACAAAATGAATATCTGCGTCAGCATTGACGCAAGATACATGATGATGGGCACGAATTCTATACTGAAAATTTTCATTCTTGAAACCTCATACACGCTAACGCAAAGTACGAGAGTGCTGATGCTGAATTGTAGAAAAATAACGAAGCCGAAGATGCCGTTGAGCGTATTGGCTAATCTATAATTCAAGCGATCTTGGAATACTGCTATGAAAGAACTTTGCGAAATTTTGTAATAGTCAGAAGATAATTTTTTACTGAAATATTCGGACGTGATGCCTGATGCAATCTGTCAACAATTGAGCCTCCAGTTCTCGGTTTTTTTTCTCGTCGTCTTCGTCGCCGTTACTTTCCGATGCCGTTATTCGCGTCTTTATAATTTGCGGCATAGCTTCGAAGCGGTGCTTTAAAGTGTTCATTTGGGCGCACGTGAGTATAATGAGACCAGGAAATAATGTGTCAAAGGCGCTGTTTACGGTAGCTCCTGCACTTGCTGTTACGACTTGATGGAAGTATGTAAAAAGGAAAACGATTTGTGTCGAATTGTAGGCATAAGGCAACCAGCCTTTGAACATCAGTTTACGTTCAGGTATATCCATAATTATCGATTGCAACACCATTAGAAATGCCGTTGATACGAACAGTACCACATACCGAGACGCAATCCATCTTCAAATTGAAAAAACTCCACGTAAAATAGATTTTCAAACTCCTCACTTTCACGCTGATCATATTAGATCAAAGAATTTATAAATATTGATTCTTCCTTTTTCAAATTATTCACTCGATGACAAATGCCGCGACGATCGGATGATTTTTCGCCTGTCCACTACCTTCATAATTTTGTGTCCTAACGTTGAAACCAATGGATGAACAATTACATGTAGTGAAGGATTACTGCTTTCTAATTCTGGTAGACTGCAGTCCAAATTTTTATAGACTTCGATTCAATGTTCTTGCACGCTGGTCTTGGTTAGAGTTAAAATTCGAAATTATTCCCGTCTGTTGGACGAATGTCGAAAGGTTGTAGATTTTTGTCGAAAGTAATTGCCAAAGCATTATCTAAATCAGTTTAATTGTGAACCCGTTGGAAAGAGCTAGGCACCGCTGTTGGGTGAAATTTTGTCAATCCTCGAGAAGTTTACTAACATTGAAAATAACCTCAAGGAGGAAATTGTGAATGAATTGTCAAACAACGTCGTCAACAAAAGTAAGTAAACTGGAGATTTTAAATCAATTCTCACTACATTTTTCAAAGGTCTTCAATCGGATCTACTGCCTGGACTGGACTAATGTGCTTAAAAAAAATCGAATTTTTATGTTTTCAGGTGGGACGAAGAGGGATGTTAGTACATGTAAAAAAAAGTTACTTTTCCAAAATTTGAGATAAAAAAAATTATTCAGCGGTCCCTCAAACGGCTTTTCAAATTGTCAATTTCTTTCCGGACAACAGTTCCGCAAGAAAAATAATTTCATGAATTTATGTAATAGAAAAAATTTGTTTTGTGTTTTTATTTTTTGTGTAATTTTTTGCCTCTATATTTTTCTTCGGTATGATTATGCAGTTTGGATACTTTTCCGAAAATTGATGCAAGAATGTTTTTTTACTATGAACTATTTTGATTAGTCACCATTAATGAAATTTCGTCGGGGGAGGCTGACATTTTCCATAAAAACAATCATTTATGGGGTGTCCTTGTTTCGTAATTTTTTTTTTTTCTCGTCATCCGATGTGCTTGGCAACTTTTTCATTTATTTGACAGATTATTGGAAAAGGGGATTTTTGAGATATTGTTTGTTGAGATGTTTTTATAAAAAAATTCTTACAAGGTTTCATCTATTTAGAAGGAAGAGTTTTGTTACGGGGTTTGGTTGTTCTTTGACATGATAACGTGAATCATTTTTCTAAATAGGACATTACAGAAATTAATAATTGCGAGGTTGCGTAGAATGTTTCAGTGATTGGGCAATTTGATGTTTCAAGTCACCTGGCATTGTGTTTGCTACGTGCCTGAATTTGAATCTCTACCGCATTCCGTGGTTCGCAAACATCGTTTACTAAGTCATTCGTTAGTGCGATTATTTCACGTCGTTTTATTAATAAAACCGCCATTTTCCCAGACATTGCGATCATCGATAGCAAGACAAACGAACCCTGAGCGAATTCTTCAACACTGTTGAATGAACAGAAGAGTTCGATAAATTCAGATACGACAAACGTGAAAACAAAAAGGACGACAATAACTGTATAGCAGTTATAGAGCACAAATTTCCAACCGGTAAGCCATGATAATGGTCGCCATAGGCCAAGAAACTTAAAAATCGTAAAGTTCAATGACAGTATATGCATTTTTGGTATAACCGGGCTTTGCATGCCTTACACATTCGAGCAGTGCTATCTGGCTACTGGCTAACTTTGATCCCGAGGAAACGAAGAATTTGCAAATAAAGAGGGTCATCAAAGCAATTTTCTAAAACCATTAACGACAACTGTATGTCACAGAAGAAAAACAGTCAGCATCAACCCTTTACAACTTAAAGATTCATGAGTTAATGATGCAAAAATATTGTGAACGTTCTTTCGCGATCGATCGACGCTAGGTAGGGAACATGACTCTCTACGGTTCCGCATTTAACCACAAAAAAGGCAGCAATTTGTCTCAACCATTCGTAACTTAAGTATTCATCGAGTAATTATACAAAAAAATTAATTGCGAAGACAAAGTATCGATTCGAATAATTTCACCATCAATAAATCCATTTTTATTGCATGAGTCTACGGACGTCGAAAGATATCTGCTTGCAACTCGTTGCAGTATTAGTCCAGACAGCAAACCTTCAACATGAAAACAGCTTCTTTGCAAAGCGTCATGTGAGACGTTAATAGTTTTCCAGCGTATAGTGAATAACGTGAGAAATTTCGTTAAAGTATTTGTTACCCGCCATCGAGTCTAGTCATGAAGCGTTTATGAGACAGCATGAGTTCGCTGTGGTACAAGATAATTCGTAATTTGCTACATCGAGTCCCGGGAAAAATCTACGATACCCATTTACTTTTTCGTGATTATTCTGCATTTGCCAACGTGGATGTCGACGCAACTTTGAATGATTCAATGATGTAAGTCGCCCACTTCAAATCGACCACCTCTTTAGCCATTGACAAACGATTAATTTATTGTCAGAAAAAGGAAAGTTGAGGAAATTGATTCCCCCCAATCTTAGTCAATCAATATTTCTTCCATCAGTGTTGATTTATCATTTTTTCAACACCTTTAATCGGTAAGTGTCAAGATCGATCAAATTTAATTGATCATTTATAAGTTTGTTTATCTACAATAAGACTTTTTGACGTACACAATCAACATGCTCTTAATCGCTGCTAGAAAGAACGTTGAAGACAGAGTATGACAGTTTGATGAGCTGAAATGATAATTTTTGAAATTTAGCAGAAATAATTTTCGAGATCATTGGTAAAAAAAGTTGATAAGCTTCTTATCATTTATCAGTTACTCACTCTAGTAAATGCAACGAGCGACAATGATATGACACTGTAGCAAATAAAAGTTATTGGTCGTTGCGAACATAGCATTATTACCATCAGACTTTTATTCATTCCAGGGCTGAGCGATGTCCAGTCCATGCTGTAAACAGCTTCGCAAATGTCCATACTCTGAACAAATGAATTTTCATAGAATACCATGCATTGAAACATGATGCGTGCCTGCATTAATTTATTGTTTGCCCCAGCACGTATGTGAAAAGGATTTTAATAACACGTGAACCAAGAAATAATGAAAGAAGAAAATTTTTTGATTCAACTAAAAAATGGATATTTCAAACTGATACAGAAAGCAATATTTTAGTTAAATGAAATTTATCATGGAATATTCTTCGATTTTTTTATAGAATCGATTTAAAATAATATTGAATGCAGAAGACAGTCATGCCAACGCGAAGTAGAACGTAACACATATAAAAAAATTCCTCCCATCAAAAAACAAGTAACACTGATCGTGAATGACATTTCCAATTGTAATAATCATACCTCAAGTGATAATTCATTTCCGTAGTAACACATAATGAATATTTGCGTCAGCAATGAAGCAAGATACATGATGATAGGCACGAATTCTGTACTGAAAATTTTCATTCTTGAAGCCCTATACACGTTAACGCAAAGTACGAGAGAGCTGATGCTGAATTGTAGAAAAATAACGAAGCCGAAGATCTCGTTTAGTGTATCGGCCAATCTATAATTCAAGCGATCTTGGAATACAGATGTGAAAAAACTTTGCAAAATATTGTAATGCGCAGAGTCACAGGATAGTTTTTTACCGAAATATTCGGACGTGATGCCTGATGCAATCTGTCAACAATTGGGTCTCCAATTCTCGGTTTTTTTTCTCGTCGTCTTCGTCGCCGTTACTCTCCGATGACTTTTTTCGTGCGCTTATAATTTGCGGTATAGCCTCGAAGCGGTATTTGAGAATTTTCATTTGAGAGCAAGTGAGTATAATGAGACCAGGAAATAATGTGTCAAAGGCGCTGTTTACGGTTGCTCCTGTACTTAATGTTACGGCTTGATGGAAGTATGTAAAGAGGAAAACGATTTGTGTCGAGTTGTAGGCATAAGGGAACCAGCCTTCGAACAGCAGTTTACGTTCAGGTAAATCCATAATTATCGATTGCAATATCATGAGAAATGCCGTCGACATGAACAGTACCGAACACCAAGACGTAATCCATCTTAAAATTGAAAAAACTTCACGTAAAATGGATTTTAAAACCCCTCACTTTCACGCTAATCATATTAGATTTCTTTCTATCTAGATTTCTATTTCCAAATTTAGATTAGAATTTCTAAAAATTCTTTTTTCCTTTTTCAAATTATTTACTCAATGACAAATATCACGACGATCGGATGATTTTTTGTCTGCTGTGTAATAGCTTCATGATTTTGTGTTGTAACGATGAAAACACTGGATGAACGATTACATCTAGTGAAGGATTACTGCTTCCATGATCTCTCAATTATGAATATTTTTTTCTCAACATACATAATTTTCTTCCCGGTATGAGAGAATATGATGTGACAGGAGAATAAAATTTACTCGACCTCAACGCTCCACTAAAACTTCTCGAGTGTACCGAAGTTGTGTAATCACATTGTGTTGTTCATAATATTAGGCAAAACGAATTCATTATAAGTTCATAAAATCTCATGTTCGTGGAAGACTCGTCGAGTCAGTCATATTGGAATTACATCTTGACCGACGAGTGCTCGAAGTATCGAGAGACAAATAACGACAACCGTCGCTCGGATCAGGGTAAAGCTAGTTTCGAGGGTTGACATGCACAATTATCGATTTTCGATTACTGTGGATCCAACTATCGAGAGTGGGGAGAACAGCAGATCATGCACCAGTTTATTATTGAAAGAAAATTAATCACTTCTGTTTTAATTCTGGTAGACTGCAGTCAAAATTTTTATAGACTTCGATTCAATGTTCTTGCACGCTGGTCTTGGTTAAAGTTAAAATTCGAAATTATCCCGTCTGTTGGACGGACGTCGAAAGGTTGTAGATTTTGGTCGAAAGTAATTGCCAAAGCATTATCTATAAATCAGTTTAATTGTGAACTCGTCGGAAAGAGTTAGGCACCGCTGTCGGGTAAAATTTTGTCAACCCTCGAGGAGCTTACTATAACATCGAAAATAACCTTATGGAGGAAATTGTGAAATAATTGTCAAGCAACGCCGTCAAAGGGTGTCTTATTTCCTCGTTATCAACAGAAGCAAGTAAACTAGAGAAAAAAAATCGAATTTTTATGTTTTTTGGTGGGCCGAAGAGGGATGTTAGTGCATGTAAAAAAAGTAACTTTTCCAAAATTTGAGATTAAAATAAAAATATTCAGCGGTCCCTCAAACGATTTCTGGGTCGATTTCTTTCTGGACAACAGTTAATAGATACTGTAAAAAAAAGCTAATACGAATTCATAAATTTTTTAATACTAATTAGAAAATAGATTATTTGGGAATGACGCAAGATTAATAATTTCATGAATTTATGTTATAGAAAAAATTTGTTTTGTATTCTAATTTTTTGTTCAATTTTTTGCGTCTATATTTTTTTTCGGTAATTATGCAGTTTGGATACTTTTTCGAAAGTTTATGCAAGAGATTTTTTTTTATTCTGAACTGCTTCGATTAATCACCCATAATGCAATTTTGTCCATAAAACAATAATTTATGGGGTGCTTAGCGAATTCTGCATTTATTTGACAGATTATTTGAAAAGTTGCTTTTCATAACGATCTGCTTATTTGAGAGGGTTTTAGAGATATTGTTTGTTGAGATGTTTTTATAAAAGAATCCTTACAAGGTTCAACTATTTAGAAAGGAGGAGTTTTATCACGGGGTTTGGTTGTTCTTTGTCATGATAACGTTCGTCATTTTTCTGATAGGACTTATTGTAAAAATCCATAATCGTAAGGTTGTGTAGAACATTCCAGTGATTTGTCAATTTGATGTTTCAAGTCACCTGGCATCACGTTTGCTACGTGCCTGAATTTGAATCTCTGCCGCATCTCGTGGTTCGCAAACATCATTTACCAAGTCATTCGTTAGTTCGATTATTTCTCGTCGTTTTATTAAAAAAACCATCATTTTTCCAAACACTGTGATTATTGATAGTAACATGAACGAACCCTGAGCGAATTCTTCAACACTGTCGAATGAACTGACGAGGTCGATAAACTCAGATACAATAAACGTGGAAATGAAGAAAGTGATAATAAGTGTATAGCAGTTATAGAGCACAAATTTCCAACCGGTATGCCATGGTAGCGGTCGCCACACGCCACAAAATTTAAGAATCGTAAAGTTCAGTGACAGTATATGCATTTTTGGTACAACCGTGATTTACATGCCTTACGCCCCCGAATAGCTCTGTATTACCACTGGCTAACTATGATCTCGAGGAAAAGAAGAATTTTCAGATAAAGAGTGTCTTCGAAGCAATTTTCTAAAACAACGAACGGCAACTGTATGTCACAGAAGAAAAACAGTCAGTATCAACCCTTTACAAATTAAAGATTCATGAGTTAATGATGCAAAAAAATTGTGAACGTTCTTTCGCGATCGATCGACGCTAGGTAGGGAACATGACCCTCCACTTTTCCGCGTTCAACTACAAAGAAGGCAGCAATTAGTTTCAACCATTTGTAATTTAAGTATTCATCAGGTAATTATACAAAAAAAAAGGAACATTGTCAGCCCTTCATACAACAAATAACTAAGCGGATAGTACGTAGAATCATTTAATTGCGAAGAAAAAGTATCGATTCGAATAATTTCACCATCAATAAACCCATTTTTATTGCATGAGTCTAGGGCCGTCGAAAGATATCTGCTAGCAACTCGTTGCAGTGTTAGTCCAGGCAGCAAACCTTCAACAAGAAAACAGCTTCTTTGCAAAGTGTTATATGAGATGTTAATAGTTCTCCAGCTTATAGTGAACAACGTGAGAAATTTCGTTAAAGTATTTGTTACTCGCCATCGAGTCTAGTCATGAAGCGTTCATGAGACAGCATGAGTTCGCTGTAGTACAAGAGAATCCGTAATTTGCTACATCGAGTCCCAGGAAAAATCGACGATACCCGTTTACTTTTGCTTTTTCCCTATAGAACTAAAGGCCACAGGCCTCGGGGACCACATTAATTCATATTCAAGGATTCGTTCAAGTACGAGAGAAATGCATTGTAAGACCTTTCTTTTTACATCTGCTTCCCTCTGTACAAAAAATTCTGTGATTATCTTGCATTTGACAAACGATTCATTTATTGTCAGAAAAGAGGAAAGTTGAGGAAAATGATTCCCCCCAAATCTTTGTCAATCAATATTTCTTCCATCAGCGTTGAGTTGCCATTTTTTCAACAACTTTAATCGCTAAGTGTCAAGATCGACCAAATTTATGGGAATGTGGAGCAAAGTGGACACTTGAAAAATACATTTTGGGGCAAAGTGGGCACTTCCAAAAGTGAAGAAAAAAATCATTTTCAATATTTTTTTTTTCAACTTAGATTCTGGTTCCATAACCACTTCTACAAGTTTTTATGTGTTATTGCTCAATTAATTTGGGATAATAGACGAAAAATATAGAGAAAATGTTAAGTATAAAAATTGAAAATTTGCCTTTTTTGTAAAATTTGTAATTTTACGAAATGGTTATTTTATTTATATTAATTACAAAAATCGCATCGGTAACTGACGTCATCATCGTCGACACCTGCACATGACGAAAATTTAGAGCGGGCTTCTTCGGTTTTCTCGATTTTGTTGATTTTTGCTTCCTCATCGAGGAAGCTTTGTGACGATGAAATTTTTTTTTTTTCCAGTTTTCAATGTCAATGTGCTCAAAATGTTCCAAAACATCGAAAAATCATATCTATAAAAAATGTCCGGATGTGTGTGTGTGTGTGTGTGTGTCATGGCACTGATGTTAATCTATACAAGCTCTTCATTCTCTGATATTTTTGTGAGAATTTGTAAAAAATTACGAATCTGAAAACGTTTTGAAATTTTCATAAAAAGGGTGTCGGCGCTCTAACTTTCGAAAATTTTAAGATTTATTAGTCATTTTTTTTTATAAATAGACTATCATAATAGGAAGGTTGGTATTGAATTTGGGGAATATCGGTGGAGCGGTTTAAATTTTATGACATTTTGAATTTTACGAAAATTTGAGTTTTTCAAAAAATCGTTTAACCGCTTGAATTTTTGGAAATTTTGTAAGATATTGTGTATAAAAGTCTGTACTTCCTCTATACTTTCCAGCAAAGATGTCTCAATTATTTAATTTCAATGTAAATAGAAAAACGATGAAAATTTAAAGTTGCAAACTGTTTTTTCTGATGGCTCGTCATTTAGTTCTTTTTTATGAATTTAAACAAAGAGATAAATTAAAGTTCGTAAAAGAAGGTAAAGAAAATACATTATTTCCTTGTATAAAAAAAATGCTGCAAATTAAAATCTGCAAATTGCTTCCTCAAGATGGTCAAGATGCACGATGCTCGAAGCTTCCTCTAGGAGGAAGCCAAAATGAAAAATGTAGCACCTCATAGAATAAGCTTTGAGCATCGTGCATCTTGACCATCCTGAGGAAGCAATTTGCAAATTTTAATTTGCAGCATTTTTTCTCAAGTTTCCATACAATTGAAAATGCAGGATTGGCCCGTTTTTCATACGATAATCGACCCAATTTGGACAGCCATAAAATACGATCCTCCGGGCACGATCTACCTTAATTTTTTAAATTTAAGTGTATTTCTAGAGTAATAGAAAAATTGATGTTCATAATATCTCAGAGAGTAGAATTTCGACGTTGTCTAATCGTCAAACTTTGTAATTTTCATCGATAAAATGCACGCACGAAGGGGACAGCTGCAAAACCTCGAGAAACTAACCTCCGTTATGACTTCGTATTTGTATGAGCATGCACCCGAAATACACGAGAAGAAATGTGAATCCAGCACTGAGAAAATTCGCCATTGAGAGCATGTAAGTGCTCACGCAAATGACGAAGGTACTGATTGAGAATTGTATGAAAATGACCATGCTGAAGATGCCATTCGATCGCTCGACGAACCTGAGGAAACGTTTTTTCAGATCTTGACAAATTATTTTAAATATTTGTGTTGTATCTCCATTATTTACTTTTCTTGGAAGCTGAACCTCATTTCAGTTTTTTTATTCTCGAGTACCAGCTATGTTTCTGTGCAACCCTCAAAAGTATTTCTCTAAGCCACTCTCTTCTCAACGACCATCTCATTAGTACGAGGGCCCAGGGAAACTGGAAAAAGCCCGACCGATACGAGAATCTCATAAATTTATTGCACTTGAAATGTTTTTTACCACCAAAAGTTACGGACAACGTTCCATGACTGAAATGTTCCATGAAAGAAATTTCCTAATGAAGTTTCTTTGTTTGTTTCGAAATATACACGAAATTTGAGCTCGGTTTTCGAATTATTTGTTATCTTAATTTCAGTGAGAGATTACAGTGGGAACTTCAAACGTGAATCTGTAGTAGGTAAATTATGATTTTATTCTAACTTGGTATTTTCTGGTGTAGTTTTTCGAGAAGAAGGAAAAATATTGAGACTCGTCCATGCGAAGCTTGTGACACGAGAAGAAAGAAAAATTCGGAGAAGTCGAGACATTTTTATATCGTTTTTATTGACTACCATTAGTATTTATCGGTTCGTATACTCATTTTTTCTTTCATCGTCGTTTTCACTGATCCGGTGATTTTTGAAGTACGTTGTAAGTTGAATAGGATAGTTTCAGAAGCTGGACATTGAAGAAGATGCATATATAAATAGATATTTTCGTTAGTGACTTGTGAAGGATTTTGTCAATGAATTTTTCATTCAATTTTTCATTCGCTAAAAATTCATTAAAATCAAAAAATTCAATGGCAAACTTACACTGTTGAAGGATTCGAGATTCAGAGTAACGACGTGACCACTCGTGAATATTATTGGTCTCAGTGTACGAGCCATTATCGTAATTAACGTTCGTTTCGTTTTGACACTCAGAAATGGCCAATCTAATCCGAAAACTGCGTCACCAACTGCTAAACTCTGAAAGAATGGCGAGATTTTTCATTGAAAAATTCTTCCGAATCTAGACATTTTTTTGTTTCAAGCTAAACGTTATTCCTCCGCAATTTTGACGTTTTTTTATCTCAGAGAACCGGCTTTTACTGGACATTAATTGATTCACTTTAGGAAGGGAAACTCATGCTCGTCAACTTTAGTATATTACACACCTAGGGAGGGAAAATAGACTACTTCAAACCGCGGGCAGAATTGTCACCCGAGCCGAAGGCGAGGGTGATAAGCACGCGGTTTGAGGTGGTCTAATTTCACTCCCGTGGAGTGTATACGATTTTTCGTATACACCGCTGCGCGGGCCGAAGTTGCCGCATTCCGCCTGCGTCGGACAGAAAAATCGTATACACTCCACGGGAGTGAAATTAGACCATCTCAAACCGCGTGTTTATCACCCTCGCCTTCGGCTCGGGTGACAATTCTGCCCGCGGTTTGAAGTAGTCTATTTTCCCTCCCTAGGTGTGTAATATACTATTGTCACCTGATCATCGTACAAGCAATAAATAAATATCTGTAACAACATGCACGCGAGATACATCAGGACGCCTGCAGTTTCTGCACTCGTGGGCTGCAAGTTCTAACACACTGATGCACAGGCGATTGTACTCAAGCTGTTCTGAACGAATATCATCGATTTAAATATGTCGTTTAACGTTTTAGCCAGTCTGCAATAACAAATTCAACGATTTTTTATTAATTATCCGATTTTTAAATACTCACGATTGCGTTGCTTAATCATTTTTATCATTAATCCTGAACCACTGTAACGGGATCGATGGCAATCCAAATTGATTCGGCAAAAATCCTTTTGCTTTAATTTTTTCATTTTCTTTACATTCACACGCTTACGCAGAATTAAAAAGTAGAAATTGCCGGAATCGGGAAATGGACAGAAAAGCCCAAGTCATTTGTTACAAGTGTAATATGTAAGCCAACAGATTTTTTTTTCCTAATGCTACTGCGAGAAATCCACTGCACCGAGCATTTGAGGAAAAAAGAGTTCGTTATACAAGACGAACGGTGTGATGTCTATAAAGTTCTCTTCTCATATTTTCTGTATCACTCTTGCATCTCTTCCAACATCCACAAAAACCAATGAAAATATATACGAATTAAGCACATCAATTTATATAAAAATCATGCATGATAAAGATAAAAAAAAAATTTTAGTGCTCAAAAGAGCGTTTTTTTTACTTACTCAATATTTTCAAGGTGTATAAGCTAAAATAACTCTGCATTTAAATTCACCGCATTAAATTACATAAAAATCATGCATGATATAGGTCAAAAAAAAATTTTTAATCTCAAAAATGCTATTATTTTACAATTTTAGCAGTTTTTCGCAATTTACTCAAAATTGGTGGGTGTAGGTGCTGAACTGGCTCCGGATTCTGATTCAGCGAATCAAATAACATGAAAATCATGCATTATATACGTCAAGAAAGATGCTCGAATACCCAAAATGCGATTATTTGACATTTTTATCAGTTTTTTGCAATTTACTCAAAATTGGTGGGTGTAGGCGCTGAACTGGCCCCAAATTCTGATTCAGTGCGTCAAAATACATAGAATTACATGGCTCTAGTCAAAAGTTCTGACCACTTTTTTTTTTGTATGCCGGTGTTATTCAATCGATGATAAGCCAGTCTCACGACTCGAAGGGTAGTCTCACTGACCTCTGAAGCATTCCACAGTTTCAAAAAAGTGCCTGGGTGTAAGCAATGTTGCACATTACTGTTGTGTGAAAATCGTGTATAACGTTTTTTTTTTAATTTTTCAGGAATATGCCTTTCCTCTTTGTCTACTTCAGCGCTGCGATGCTAAAGATTATGAATGAAAAAAAAGACAAAAAATAAGCTGACGAAGAATGATGCATCGCAGGATTAGTTATGAAAATGAGGAAACAAATTTATCGTTTTTATTATCAGGGTTAATAGTACAGTTGATTAGTATGGGTGGTTCCGAGGAACGAAAAACTGAGGATGTGTATTTTGTGGGAAAAAGTGGGCTGGAGAGCTTCGAACTTGGAACGAGCAGAATTTTTTATTGTTACTTTCTAAATGGTGTTTGGTTCTCGGTTTTATTGCGTCATTCAGATGTTTTCAAAAAATTGTAGATCGAGTAGGAAAATTTGAGAAGCTGAAAGAAACGGGTTTTAGTTAGCACATTATTAATGAGTGGTTCGAAAGAAAAGTATTCACTTGACGATTCGTACTTACACTGGTGTAAGTTTGAAGTGAAAGTACGATAATGTCACCACATGTAAAAGATAGAGGCTTGGAGCTTCTCGACGTTATCATAATGAGTTTTTTCTGTGTTTCAAACGTCAGTGACGGCCAATCCATGGCGAAAACTGCATTACTGACGTCAACGCTCTGCTCGGAATCAACGTGTTATTAATTTCGTGTAAAACAATTTTTCTTCATACCTCGGTCGAAAGTACGCACTTTCGGCCCCGATCTCAGGGCCGAAAGTTCAACATTTCTGCATTGGTAAAAAAAAAACACGTTCGCTGTGACAGCAGGTGCAAAACTTTTTTCTACATTCCGAAATATTTGACGTAATTATTTTTTTTACTTTTGACGTTTGACGTTTGAACCGATATTGCTTACGTGTTTTTTGAAAGGTTGTGTCTAGTCATCCGCAAACCGTACGAATATATGTTATTCATTCGGAAATATGTTATGGAATGTTATTTCCAAGTACTATTATCAAAACAGTACAAATCCGAACGAATAACATACATTTGTCCTTCCAGATAAAATCAATGTGAAAGCCAAAAATAAAGTGACCAGGCTGATAAAATGAATATAGTCGTTCGGAATAATGATCTATTTTCAGGTTCATAGGAATGCAAATATTCATATTAATTATCTTTGCTAATATCTTGTTTTTTTGATGCCTGCCCCCCCTCCCCCCGACCAGCAGCACTCGCTTCGCTCGTGCAGCATATGTCGGGGCAGGCATCAAAACATCTTCTATCGATAGATGCGTATTTCGGAAGAAACGTACTTTCGACCGGCTATGAAGAAAAATAGTATACACCACACGGGCAGAAGTTTGATAGCCCTGAACTGCGCGTCAAACTTTCTACCCTTGTAGTGTAATATACTATTATTTTATTTGAGGAGCTGGCTTGAATCCGACAAAATCCGGTTTTCAGGTTTTCTTCAAGTGTGATCTTTGTAGAATTTATTTTCCGAACTGCCGCGGCAGAATAACAACCATCCTCCTTGCGCATCTACTCGAAAATAACTTTGCTCCTAAAACCTTTGCTCCGAAATTTATAAAAACTCTACGTCTACTCATGTACAGGGGGGACCGGAGCTGGTTGGCCAACTTCTCAAACTATTGCTCGTAAACAAGGAACCAAAGACGATTTGAAAAACCAAATGGTTGTTTGGAAACAACCTTCTTCTATCTCAGATGAAAATTTGAACTTTTAAATGTAAAACGAAATGAGTTATTGAATCGCTTTTTTGACGAACCGTTTTTGTGTCAACCGACCCCATGGTCGGACCACGTTGACACAAGCATTGGGGCAAATTGACTGTGGTGCTATTTTTACTTGATAATCCACTACGTATTAGTGAAATTGATAAAAATGGATAGTTATCAATATTATTTATTTGATGATTCGAACAATCAATAATACAAAATGTTGACATAAGTGAATGTAAAGATCATTTTTGTTCATAAGTGTGAGAAAAAGGAACATTTGATCCTCATCCTCGTCATCACAAACAGAATTACAGTTTCTACACACATATAATATTATGTTTTTACTGGCACACCTTGAGTGGGCCCATTTAGAGGACGCACGTCGATACATGTGTCGACCAACCCCATATCACTGTTGGCTTACTTACCCCACACTGTTTTTTTAGCAACAAAATGTTTAGTGATAATTGAAACAAAATACTGTGCACAATTATAGTTCAACACATGAACATTCATGCAGAGGATTATTGTAGTAATTGGAAAAAAAATTCAAGGCAGCAAGAAATCGATAAAATTGATGTAAAAATTTGGTTTTATACCTGAGGGGGGTTATTATTCTACCGAACTGCCCGGCCATTTGCAGTCACTATAAAGTTGCATTTTTGACAAAACTTCCGAAAAAAACGATGCAATTTTGGTTTTCTTTGTAAATATTGTGAAATCATTTGTACGAAAATTTACTTTCTATAAAATAATAACAATAATTTGCTCAGTAACATATAAAAAAATTACTCCCCAGAGTTCAGATTTCGGACTGAATCCGTTTGTTTGTTCGTGCAATTCGGTTACCAAAATCAGAAAACTCGGAAATTGTCAATTTGAGAAAACAAAGAGTGCGGCAGGGCTCCGGGCTGGTTTTATCCGGAATCGAACCACTGTCAACGTTCTTCATTTTCCCTTGAATGCCGGACCACTAATTTTTCGGATTTCCCGAGGAAACACCCTTCAACGAGAAATGTAATTCACCTGTAAAATCAATTCGTTCCCATGCCAGCAGTATAAAAATATCTGGACAAGCATGCAGTTCATGTATGCCATCAGAAATGTAAATTCGGGACTAAATACAGGCACTCTCGTTATCAAGTACGTACTGATGCAAAGGACGTACGTGCTCACAGCACATTGGATGAATATCACTGTCCCGAATGTTTCGTTCACTGATTTAGTGAATCTGTGTTGATAAAACAAAATTACTTTTTATCACTGCACATCGAAAGAAAGATCGAACCGGCGTGGGGCTGTAGCGCGGTCCGGAAGATAAGCAGCCTCTGCGAAGGCTGATACTTGGATGGGTGAACGTACAGCCGCACGCATCGGTTCGTTGTGTGAAAAGCGTTTGTTTTTTGAGTTTTTTTTTATTTTTATTTTGGAATCAACTTTAACACAATAAAACAATAAAGTCGCTGATGGCCGAGTTTTCCTAAGTTCCCTTTGGCCTCGTGCAAATGCATGAGGAAAGAGTGGCTAGGAGAAAAAAACGTTGGGGGTTTCTGGGGAACGGGTGGAAAGTGGTAAAATGAGGGAAAAGGGATTTAGAGTGATGAGGGGACTTGCGTGCAAAACTCGCCGGCATATACACAAAAACAGTGGCGAAAAAAGTAATAAAAATAAAAATGGGAAAAAGTGTGGAAAAAATTGAACGAAGAAACGTAAGTAACATAATATAATAACTTTATGACATAAAGGTGTTGGTAAACACATTTTCTGAGAATTCTTGCTTCTAGATTCCTCGTGGCCTCTCCAGAAAATAGCTCCCAGTTTCCCGAAGTTTCATCGATCGCTGAAGGTATCCATTGCAGTCTGGCTTTAAGAATTTCCAAGTGTGCATACGCGAGATTCAGTAGATTGCAGATAAACAGATCGAAAGAACTTCCAATCGCTGCACAAAAAACGCACGCCGATGTTTGGTGGGCGTAGGCGCACCAGAAACCGACGAACGTTTTGTGCTCGAATGGTATCCAGCCGTTAAATGGGAGACTTCGTGTCACGAAAGAACTTATCGTGATTGTCACAATCGTGAAGCCAACGAGTGATTGGTTGAAAATTATCCAAGTTCTGAAAATTTTTGGATTACAAGAAATTTTAATGGAAGAGATTTTAAGGTAGATCATGCTCGTATGATCGTCTTTAATGGGTGTCTAAATTGGGTCGATATTTACTTCCTAAAAAAAAGATACTATCACTCGAAATTAATGTCAGAGTTATTTATTCAAAATAGTGAATAAATTTTTTCAACTTTTATCTTTTGGTGAATGAAATTACAAGCCATTAATTAATCGGGGTTCCATCACTGACTGAACGAAAAATTTCATTCGTCCCTGGCGAAAATACTAGAGTATTTTTGTGTCAATAATCGCATTAGAGAACGCAAAGCGAAATGGATGAAGAAAAAAGTATTAATAAAAAAACAGAAGGCTATGACAGACATGGGCCAAGCCAAGAAGAAACAAAATGCCGAATTAAGCAAATATGAGATTACGAGTGCTCATTACCAATTTCGTTCAATCTTTAACGTAATATATCTTTATTACTAGTAAGACAATCGTCTCGAATTTTTTTCCCAAACGTTCGTTATATACTTCATTATTATTGTGTACATTTTTCATAAGCTTCGTAAAAAGCGTTTATTCGTTTTATAGAAAGATAAATAATTTTTACGCAAAGTCCCTGTAACCCTGTGTATTTTTCATCATATTCAAACACGTTTATCTAAATAACCAATAAGACGAACGCTTTAAAATTCGATATGAGTGTCAATCGACGACCCGTGTAAACTCTGTGTAAATTTCAAGTCTATCTTAAGAAAATCGTTTCGTGCATGAACTACCTTAACGGAATCAATGTACGTAAAATACTTTCATAGAAATAAGTACACGAATCGTGGTGTTGAAATCAGATGACAAAAACTATCGGAGGGATGGGACTAGCGTGAGGCAGAATCTTACCATGAAGATCCATACCTCATTTTTTTTTCAGACTCATTTTGGATTTCAATCTCATTGGAACTTTTAGCTGCACAAATATCGTTGTGAAAAATGTCGATGATGCTTTCGATAAGCTCTTGATGTTTTAACAAGTTTCCCATTTTGCATGTTACACAAATGGTCGTAATGAGCATAAAAGTGTTAGTGGCAAAATCTTCGATCGCTCCTTCAATCGTTTGTAGGAGATGAATCAACTGGGATATGAGAAACGTGCACACTGTAAGGACAACGAAAAGAGTGTAGATCGAGTAAAAATATCTTTTCAATCCGTTTCGACATTGTTCCGGTCGCCAAACACCGCAGCAGTTAAAAACGTTCAATACGGACACTGATATCGCCATCGCAGGATCGATTTCAACTTTACAATTTGGTGGATCAGTGCGGAATGGAAGGCAATTTTCTATTCTGCGCATTTCTTCCTCGAGAGTGGGAGAGATCCGGAGACATGCGCAGAGAAAATAACCGGAGATCATTTCTTATTGATGAGCAATTTTCTAGGTACCCAACGACTCACCTCTCATGCGAATATCGTCGCATCTTATTGACTCTCTTCCTTCACAGAAACTTCGCAACATTCGTGAATAAATAAATCGCCAATTACTTTCGCATGGGGGACAAGGAATCGCTCTCCAAATAGCCATCGGATCGAGAACTGACTGCGTGCAGTGCAGTTTAATTACAGAATCGGAAATGAGTTTGATTTGGGTCGATATTTCTATTCTCCTTCGTCGAATTCTTTTCACAACGTGACAATTTTTTCTACCATCTCCAACGATCAATTATTCAACGGATAATAGCCAGACAAGACTTTTTACCGTCCCTTGCAAACGGTTTTGCAGGCAATGGTGGTCACACGAGTCCAACCAATACTGCTCTGTTTCTCCGTCGTTTTTTTCGACAATGTAACTATTTTTCTCTCCTTCAATGTCATGTCTACCGTTCACCAACGATCAATTATTCAAGTGATAATAATACGCTGTCAGGACAGTTTTCTACCCCACCAAACGGTTGTGAAAGCTCTCGCATCAGTCGAGTGACCCATCACTGTTGCACAGTTCCTTCAACCACCTACGTCAACTGTCGTGGACCTCCGACGACGTTAAAGACTATGAGGAAGGGGACGGTCTGCCAGGAGCTCGGCAATCGATATTCGATCGTGTTACTGACCTACTGAGTTACTACACTGAGAAAAAAGTCATTGGAACAACGAAATGTGACATTGTGGGGTGCCGATGGAATATATCACAGGTTTAAGATCATCACAAGATCATCACAGGTGAAACATGATTAAACTAATAAAATAGTTTCAGAAGAAACTGCAGTTGTTCGAAAACATTGCAGTTAAATGGAAAAAAACTCTTCCAATAATATCAATTGTTATTGAATCTAAAATATTTTTTTCAGTGTAGTGGATTGAGTCGTCGATCGCCCCATCAATAGAAACCGGGGAAAACCTTAAATTTTTCAACATTTTCACAGTGAAAACAGCAAGTTTAATAAAAATAGTATCACAGAATAAATTCATCAGTGACGTAACTTTTCCTATCCCATGTGTGTCACTTAGAGTGGAACGAACTCGTTTGAGACTAGGATCGAAAAGGCATGTTTTTAACTACAGCAGCAAAACGTAGGTCCGACTCACCAGCAGGTATCGGGATTTAAAAATAAATACACATATTTGATTTAGCATTGTTGTGGGAAATTTATTTCTTGTGATTGTTCATTTTTCAGCGCTGAAGTTTTGAAAAGTATTTTATAAAAGTCCTTCCTCGCCACATCTTTGGGACAGTTTGATTTTTCAAGTTCCCAGAAACTCAACGTGGAACCTGATAAAATCTGAGTTTCGGCGCGGACACAGGAAATTGTTATCAAATTGCTGCTTGTCAAAAAAAAAAAAAAATACACACTTTGATTAATTTGTAAATTTTCACTTTTCATGGCCACAAATCACCGGAGTTTCTCCCTCGAATAATGAACGTTGAAAATATAATTTCAGAACTGGAAAATTCAAAGAGAAACAAAAATTAATCACTATCCAAAAAAAAATTCCTTTTGTGGTGCTCACACCACGATTCACTCTCGAAGAGTGACTTGAACGAAATTTTCAGCAACAAACCGTTAGAGTGATAGAAAGACTAATAAAAATTAAAAAACGGAGGAAATGACCGCTTCTCCAGCCCACCACTTTTGTACCCTAGAAAATCTATTTCTTCCAGTACAAATATTCGCTCCAAGTCGGAGAGGAAACCGGAGGAACTCTTCGCTCGGCTGATGGACTTCGACTGAGCTCTCAACTACTGAGCCGTAGTCCTCGAAGGGTCTGTTGAAAGAACGCGTATAAAGTATTATGTTTTCTTTACCTTGACATCAGAACCTATCATCAACGGTACGATAAAACAATCGATGACTTCCCCTCCGCAATTTTTTTTTTCCATAGGAAGAGTTTAATGGAATGTCATGCGATGTTTTCTCTGCTGTCGTATGGGAAGACCCATAATTTGCTGAGTCGAGTGACGGAAAAAATTGACGATACTTACTTACCTTACTTTATTCACTGCGAAATTGAGGGATACTACATTTTCATAGAGTCTAGAGCCACATTTATTATTTAAGGATTGATTGTATGAGAAAATTGCATTGCAATAGGTTCTACCTCGACTTGCCTTACTCGGTACAAAAAATTCTGTAATTATCCTTCGTTCGCCAACATTCACGTTTACGCAAGTTTGTATGATACAATAATATGAACCCCACTCCAAGTAAATCCCCTCTCTTACCATCCTTTATCGATTCATTGATTGACAGAGGAAGAGAACGAAAGAAAGTTTATTTTTAACCCTTTGTAAATCAATATTTTCCCAGCGGTCAAAGTTGATCGATTGTTATCTCAACAACGTTAATCTTTAAACCTGATGATTGGTCCATTTCAATTGAACAATAGCTACTTTATTGATCTACAATAGCACTTCATAAAGTACATGTTGATAATACGTAAAGTTTGGTCTTACGTCAATCGTTGTTGGAAATAACGTTGTAAACAGAGTATGATAATTTGATGAGCTGAAATAATAATTTTTTACATTTAAGCAAAAAATATCTACAAGATGATTGATGCATTAGTATATTACACACCTAGAAAGGGAAAGTAAACTACTTCAAACCGCGGGCAGAATTGAGTGACAAGCACACGGTTTGAGGTGATCTAATTTCATTCTGGTGGAGTGTATACTATTTTTCACCACACATGCACCGAAAATTCAACCTTCCGATTTCGGAAAGTTGAGCTTTCGGCACATGTGTGGTGAAAAAGAATGTACAGTGGCAATGATTATCGAATAGTACTCACGCTGGTAAATGCATCGAGTGACAATGATATGACATTATAGCATACAAAAGTAATCGGTCGTTGCGAATTTAGCATTATTACAATGAGACTTCTTTTCGTCCCGATATGTAACGACGTCCAGTCCATTCTATAAATAGCCTGACAAATATCCACACTCTGGACAAATCAATTTTCGTAAATTACCGTGCACTGACTCATTGTGCGTACGATAATGAATTCAAATTTTGTAAGTTTCTGAATTACAATAAAAAATTATTGTATCGATCATATTCACGAGTGAGGAAAGTGATGGAAATCATACCTGAAGTGATAATTCGTTTCCGTAGTAGCAGAAAATGTATATCTCCATGAGCATCGAAGCGAGATACATGACGGTAGAAACAAAATCTGGACTGAATAGTTCTTCTTTCGTAAGTTCGTAAACGCTGACGCAGAGTACGAGAGAGCTGATACTGAATTGTAGAAAGGCAACGAAACCGAAGATGCCGTTGAGCGTACTGGCTAATCTATAATTCAAGCGATCTTGGAATATTGATGTGGAAGAAGTTTGCAAAATTTTGAAATGCGCAGTTTTTTACTGAAATATTCGGACATGATGCCTGATGCAATCTGTCAACAGTTGAGCCTCCAGTTCTTGGTTTTCTTTCTCGTCGTCTTCGTCGCAATTGCTCTCCGATGACTTTTTTCGTTTGCCTATAATCTGCGGTAAAGCCTCGAAGCGATATTTGAGAATTTTTATTTGAGAGCAAGTGAGTATAATGAGACCAGGGAAAAATGTGTCGAAGGCACTGTTAATCAATGCACCCATAGCAACAGCTATGGTTTGATGGATGAATGTAGAAAGGTAAACGATTTGTGTTGCATCGTAGGCGTACGGAAACCAGCTTTTGTAAGTTAGTTTCCGGTTAGGCATATTCACAATCATTGACTTGATCGCTGTATAAATTGTCGATGACATTGTGAGGGCTGTATACCGGAAGAAAATCCATCTTGAAAACAAATTCAAAACTAACGTCAGACACATTTGTCAATGAAATTGTTTAATTATCTGGTTGATAGGAGTTTTAAAGTAACTTCACAAGCGAAAGTTCAGTAAAATTCTCGCGTGCAACTTTCCTCCATGATAATTATTTATAGCTTTTTTCGATTCGAATTCTAGTGGTATTCGTTTTATGCCGAAGAACCGCAGTTATTTTGAAGAAAACTTGCAAAACCTTCGAAAGTGTATCTTTCTCATGATGATGAAAATTTCGATCGGAAATGACACGACAAAAAGTAATTTTTTTTCTTTTTTTCATCATAAAGAAACATCAATAATTGCTTTGGGCTCCAAAGTAATTCCCGGAAAGTTTCGTGTTCAGCAGGGTCAAAAATTGATAAAAATGTGGTAATTAATTGCACGGGCTTACTCAGCATCGCGTTCGCTGCTTGCTATCATTTCGATTTCCATTCTATCGCGAGGTTGACAAACGTCGTTTCCCATAGCATCCGTGAGATTGATAATTTCTTGTTGTTTTTGAATCAAGAGGATCATTTTTGTGAACACTCCGACCATAGTTAAAAACAAAAAAGAACCAAGCGCGAACTCCTCAACACTGTCGAACGAGGCAAAGAGCTCGACGCAGGCAGATACTAGGAATGACGAAATGAGAAGGAACGAGAAGAATGAATAACAGCGGTAAAGTGCAACTTTCCAACCAGTGAACCACAGAAACGGTCGCCACAAACCGCAACATTTAAAAATTGCAAAATTCAACGATAATGTTTGCATATTTCTGTAGAAGTCGACGTCTGATGTCTCACAACTGAATCATTTCGATTTCAACAAAACATAATACAATTTCATGACGATATATGTCTTATCGAATCTATGTCTTTAAATAGACTTCTCCTTAAAAATTAAACAAAACTCTTAGTGAAACAACAGAATATGTCATGCCCTGTTGGATGGTTGCTGTTTGCTGCTGATTGCAGTTTAAAAATTCATTGACTGAAAACGGAGAACGAAAACAAAGTAAAGTTCGTTTTTCTATGGATAGACTTGAGGATGGATGGGGCTCTTCGATAATTTGTCATAGTGCAGTAGGAAGCTAACCGTACAGAAAGACATTGGTACACGTATAGCCACTATTGCATACTTCATGCATGGTGTAATTACTTTTAGTGAAATTACGGACGGTGCATGGGGACATTTGATTGCTCCGAAACAGTATCGTGTGTATCGATTCACATAATTGCACCATCAATCAACGTCCCTAGACCAGTCGAATAAAAATTGTTATCTTTGTTCGACTGGTCTAGGGACGTTAAAAAATACGTGCTTGCGATTCGTTGCAGTACCCGTTCGACCAGCAAACCGGTAAGAACAAAATAGTCTCTTTGTTGAAAGGAGTCCGACGTAAGTCGACGTAGATATATTTTTTTTTTTATCATCAACTGTATTTGATTGTATTTTCAACATTGGATAATCGTGAAGTGTAACAAATTTTTCAGGGGTGATCATTGTTTTATTAATCTACAGTGACACTTTGCGTCATACACGATTGGTCATGCGTTAATTGTTTTGGGAAAGAACATTGAAGACAGAGTATGACAGTTTGATGAGCTGAAATGATAATTTTTGAAATTTAGCAGAAATAATCTTCGAAATCATTGGTAAAAAAAGTTGATAAGCTTCTTATCATTGAACAGTTACTCCCTTTAGTAAATGCAATGAGCGACAATGACATGATACTGTAGCAAATAAAAGTTATTGGTCGTTGCGAACATAGCATTATTACTATCAGACTTTTGTTCATTCCAGGGTTGAGCGATGTCCAGTCCATGTTGTAAACAGCTTGGCAAATGTCCATACTCTAAACAAATAAATTTTCATAGAATACCATGCATTGAAACATGATGCGTATAAACCATTCCAGAAGTCAGGTCCCAGTATCGACCTCTGAGCAACCCCAGCGGTGACCTGTCTCGTTACCCTCCACAATTCGGACCAGGTACGATGGGGTCCCGAAGTTGCTTTTCAGCGCCTCCAAGATATCTACCCACCTGACCGAGTTGAAAGTATTCCTGATGTCGAGGGTCGCCAGCAACACGATAGGTCGTGCTGCGTGGCAGTGTCTGTTCAGTTCCAGGAAGGAGTCAAACACCTTTTGGATTGTTCCAGTCGTTGATCGACCCCTCCTGAAACCAAACTACAGGTCCGAGAGCCCCCTCCGGCCTGTATCGCGTCCATCAGTCTCGGTCTCAGTAATCGTTCAAAGAGTTTACCTGTCGTGTCAAGTAAACTTAACGGTCGATAGGCCGAGGGCGTGTCAGGGTCGCCTTTACCTTTTGGGATAAGGACGAGCCTTGCCTCTTTCCACCGATCGCTGAACGTTCCTGTTGTCAAGCACGTGATGTACAGGTCGAGAAGTATCTCCGGCCGTAGGCGAGCCACGAGCCAGAGGATCTCGCCGGTACTCCGTCTGGTCCCGGCGCCTTGCCAGTCTCCATCGCATTCGTTGCTCTGGTGAGCTCCTCAGCGGCGAAGACGGGGGCGCCGGCACGTTAGCGTCGTCCGTCACTTTCATCCGTATCGGATGCGTCGGAAACAGTCCGTCAGTCCTGCTGGTTTGGCGTCTTTGAGCTCCGGTGGAACTCAGGCCCCTAGTTTGCCGGTCACAATCTTGTAACCGGTTTCCCAGGGATCCTCTTTCACCTCCTCGCAGAGCTTCCTCCTGCATCGCGTCTTGCTGTCCCATATTGCTTTTGTCAGCGTCTTCCATGCTGTTTTGTAAATGGCCTGGAGGTTTTCCCTTTTGGGTCCGCTCCCAACCCTCGTCACTCGTCGCCGATTTGCCAGGCATATCCTGCGCAATTCGGCTATCACGTCCGTCCACCAGTATTGCGGTCATTGTTTTTGTATCTGTCATCGTTTCGGCATTGTGCTGTTGCACAAGCCGTCTATTAGTTTGGCCGTCTCGTCTGTCAGTTTTTCTGCCCTTCGCTGGTCAGTCACCTCGGGGGTAATTTTCGTCACGGGAGCTGGTGCTGCCATCAGCTCCTCAGAAAATTTTCGTCCGTCGAGTTTGTCAAGGTTCCACCGCGGGGGTCGGTGGGTTCTCGTTCGTCTCGTTTCTGTCCGTTCTGCCACTTCGAAGGCGACGTAATTTTCGGATCCACCGAAAATGTGGACCCGAAAGTCCGCGTCTCGTCCTCCGTCACGTCGTCCGGGGTCGCAACGCAATCCAGGTCCATGATCTCCAATTGAACCTTGGAGGTCATAGTCCTGACGCTGCCCGCTTTCCCGATTGCGTCTTGGATCTATTGTCCAAACACGTCGCGTCCGTCCGGCTTGTCTGCGTCTACTTGAAGTTTCAGCAAACACAAACCGTTTTTCGTCTTCCTCAGGGTCGTCACTTGCACGTGACTCTCCTTTGACCGCTTAGGTCAGCTCGGGCTTTTGCGTCCGTTTTCTTTTTTGTTTTGTACTTGTCTTTTTTTGTAACGGTCTGCGAGTATGTGAGCGGTCCCATCATGCCACTGGGATTACAACAATCTATCCTGCAAAAATCATTCTTACGCTCCCATATTCAAAAGACGTGGCTCTCGTCCCTGGGTAAAGGACGTGTTTTGACCCGAAAGAAGAGTCGTTCCCTTCTATTTAAAAAATATCCTACCGGGACCGAACACATTGACAAACGATTCATTTATTGTCAGAAAAAGAAAAGTTGAGCAAATCGATTCCCCCCAAATCTTTGTCAATCAATATTTCTTCCATCAGCGTTGAGTTGACATTTTTTCAACAACTTTAATCGTTAAGCGTCGAGATCGATCAAATTAAATTGCTTATTTATAACTTTATTTATCTACAATAACACTTTTTGACGTACACGATCAATATGATCTTAATCGCTGGTAGAAAGAACGTTGAAGACAGAATATGACAATTTGATGAGCTAAAATAATAATTTTTGACATTTAGGCAGAAAATATCTGCAGGATGGTTGATACAAAGAGTTAACAGTGTCAATAATCTTTGAATAGTACTCACGCTGGTAAATGCATTGAGGGATAATACTATCACATTATAGCATACGAAAGTAATCGGTCGTTGGGAACGTAGCATTATTACAATGAGACTACTTTTCGTCCCGATATGAAACGACGTCCAGTCCATCCTATAAACAGCTTGGCAAATGTCCACACTCTGGACAAATCAATTTTCGTAAAATAGCACGTGTTGACTCATTATACGTACCATGATGAATTCAAATTTTGTAAGTTTCCAAATTACAATCCAAATTGATTCTAACGTCGATCACATTTACGAATGACAAAAGTAATAAAATCATACCTGCACTGATAATTCATTTCCGTAGTAGCACAAAATGAATATCTGCGTTAGCATCGAAGCAAGATACATGACGATAGGGACGAATTCTAGACTGAAAACGTCCACTCTTGTAACCTCATACACACTAACGCAGAGAACGAGAGAGCTGATGCTGAATTGTAGAAAAATAACGAAGCCAAAGATGCCGTTGAGAGTACTGGCTAATCTATAATTCAAGTAATCTTGGAATACTGATGTGAAAGAACTTAGCAAAATTTTTTAATGCGCTGAGTCAGAGGATAGTTTTTTACTGAAATATTCGGACGTGATGCCTGATGCAATCTGTCAACAATTGAGCCTCGAGTTCTCGGTTTTTTTTCTCCTCGTCTTCGTCACCATTATTCTCCGATGATTTTTTTCGTGAGCTTATAATTTGCGGTATAGCTTCGAAGCGGTATTTGAGAATTTTCATTTGAGAGCAAGTGAGTATAATGAGACCAGGAAATAATGTGTCAAAGGCACTGTTTACGGTAGCTCCTGTATTTGTTGCTATAACTTGATGAAAGAATGTAAAAAGGAAAACGGTTTGTGTCGAATTGTAGGCATAAGGGAACCACCCTTTGACGATCAGTTTACGTTCGGGTATATCCGCAATTATTGATGTCAATACCATTAAAAATGCCGTCGATACGAACAGTACCAAACACCAAGACGCAATCCATCTTCAAATTGAAAAAACTCCACGTAAAATCGGTTTTCAAACCGTTCACTTTCACGCTGATCATATTAGATAAAACTATTCGTAAAAATTGTCTTTTCCTTTTTCAAATTATTCACTTGATGACAAATAACACGTTATCGGACGATTTTTTTTCTCTGCACTACTTCCATAATTTTGTGTTCTAACGTTGAAAACCCAGTGTGAACGATTGACAGTTCCTTATTTAACTTTTAAGGAAATACCGAAGCGTATGCGCGACACAACATCGAGTAAAGAATTACCGCTTACAAAACCTCCCAATTACGAATATTTGTTTTCAATTTAATTTTTTTCTCATCTTTTCTCGCTACATGTCAAAAAATCGAACTAAAGAAATTCTTGTAGAACAAATGCCGAAAAATTTTTTGAATTGGATGAACGTTTCTGGAGGTATTTTAGAAAATGTAATTTTCAGCACCATGCAGGTGTGCTGAATATTGGTAATTTATTTTTTCCAGGCCAAAAAGTAGAGATTTTGAGTCACTTCTTACTGCATTTTTCAAAGGCCTTCTATCAGATTTACTGCCTGGACTGGAAGATCACACAGAATAAGGTCTGTCTAAGAAACAAAATGCTTTTGGTTCGAATCAATTGTTAGAGAAAAAAAGCATGAATCATAAGAGTAGATACACTCGATCGAGATTTTCTGTTAGTAATTCCTTTTAACGAGCAATCTAACAAACTTTTAATTGGAAGAGTATTTGAATAATGGTACGTTTTTCAATAATTTGCACTAATCCTATATTTTTTTCCATTAGACGTATGTTGTCAAAATTGATACTAATGTTTTGATGAACTGATGTTTTATTTTATAGCAAAATTGTAAATTTATTTGTGGACAACAGTTTATAAATAGTGTAAAAAAACTGATACCACCTCATACATTTTTTTCACTAATTGGGAAATGTATTATGCTGGGAATTACGCAAAAAGAATAATTTCATGAATTTATGTTATAGAAAAAAATGTATTTTGTGTTTTTATTTTTTGTGGGTGCGATCATATGTTTCGTATTTTCCAATGTTTCTTCGTTGGTGATCCAATGTTCTTGGCGACTATTGCATTGAATTGACAACGTTTTCTTTCTTTTCATATCGAGTTGTTCATTTGTGGGGATTTTTAAGGGGAAGGATCACACTACTCCTTATTCATCATTGCGACTTTTGGCACGATCTGGTTTTTCCGATGGTGTTTGGGTTTGTTAAGAAATTTTTACAGCAATGTTTTATTACAAGGTTTGGTTTTCCTTTGTAATGATAACATGAATAGTTTTTCTGACAGGATTCGTTACGGAAATTCATTATCGCGGGGTTGTGTAAAATATTTCAGTGATTTAGCAATTTAATGTTTTAAGTCACCTGGCATCACGTTTGCTACGTGCCTGAATTTGAATCTCTGCCGCATCTCGTGGTTCGCAGACATCGTTTATCAAGTCATTCGTTAATTCGATTATTTCTCGTCGTTTTGTTAATAAAACTACCATTTTCCCGAACAACGCTATCACTGTTAGTAAGATAAACGAACCCTGAGCGAAGTCTTCAACACTGTTAAATGAACTGAAGAAGTCGATAAACAGAGATACGAGAAATGTGAAAACGAGGACGATGATTATAACTGTATAGCAGTTATAAAGCACAAATTTCCAACCGGTAAGCCATGGTAACGGTCGCCATAGGCCAAAAAACTTTAAAATCGTAAAGTTCAATGACAGTGTATGCATTTTTGGTATAACTGAGCTTTGCATGCCTTAAACGCACTAACAGTTCTGTCTTGTCACTGGCTAACTTTGATCCCGAGGAAACGAAGAATTTGCAAATGAAGAGGGTCATCAAAGCAATTTTCTAAAACGACGAAGGACAACTGCATGTCACAGAAGAAAAACAGTCAGCCTCAACCCTTTACGACTTGAAGATTCATGAGTTAGTGATGCAAAAAAATTGTGAACGTTCTGTCGTGATCGATCGACGCTAGATAGGGAACTTGGCTCTCCACTTTTCCGCGTTCAACCACAAAAAAGGCAGCAATTTGTTTCAACCATTCGTAACTTAAGTATTCATCAGGTAATTATACAAAAAAAGGAACATTTTCAGCCCTTTATACCGCAAATAACTGAGCGGACGGTACGTAGAATCGTTCGATTGCGAAGACAAAGTATCGATTCGAATAATTTCAACATCAATGAACCTATTTTTATTGCATGAGTCTAGGGACGTCGAAAGATATCTGCTTGCAACTCGTTGCAGTATTAGTTCAGACAGCAAACCTTCAACAATAAAACAGCTTCTTTGCAAAGTGTCATGTGAGATGTCAGACATTTTCCAGCGTATAGTGAACAACGTGAGATATTTCGTTAAAGTACCCACCAACGAGTCTAGTCATGAAGCGTTCATGAGTCAGCATGAGTTTGCTGTGGTACAAGAGAATCCGTAATTTGCTACATCGAGTCCTGGGAAATATTGACGATACCCGTTTACTTTTCTTTTCCCCTATAGAATTAAAGGTTCCTGTATTTGCGCACAGTCGGGGACCACATTAATTATTCAAAGATTGAATGTACGAAAGAAATGCATTGTAAGACATTTCTTTTCCCATCTGTTTTCCTCTGTATAAAAAATTCTGTGATTATCTTGCGTTTGCTAACGTTGATGTCGACGCAACTTTGGCTGATTCAATGATGTAAGTCGCCCACCTCAAATCGACAACGTCTTTGGCCATTGACATGCGATTCATTTATTGTCAGAAAAAGGGAAGTTGAGGAAATTGATTCCCCCCAAGTTTTTGTCAATCAATATTTCTTCCATAAGCATTGAGTTGCCATTTTTTCAACAACTTTAATCGCAAAGTGTCAAAATCAATCAAATTTAATTGCACATTTATAACTTTATTTATCTACAATAATACTTTTTGACGTACACAATCAACTGGTTGAAAGAACGTTGAAGACAGAGTATGACAGTTTGATGAGCTAAAATAATCATTTTTGACATTTAGACAGAAAATATCTGCAGGATGATCGATACAAAGAGTTAACAGCGTCAATAATCATTGAATAATACTCACGCTAGTAAATGCATCGAGGGATAATGCTACCACATTATAGCATACGAAAGTAATCGGTCGTTGGGAATGTAGCATTATTACAATGAGATTTCTTTTCGTTCCGATATGAAACGACGTCCAGTCCATTCTATAAACCGCTTGGCAAATGTCCACACTCTGGATAAATCAATTTTCGTAAAATACCAGGCGTTGATTCATTATGCGTACCACGATGAATTCAAATTTTTGTAAGTTTCCAAATTGCAATCCAAAATGATTCTTGCGTTGATCATATTTACGAGTGACAAAAGTAATGGAATCATACCTGCAGTGATAATTCATTTCCGTAGTAGCACAAAACAAATATCTGCGTCAGCATCGCAGTAAGATACATGACGGTAGGTACGAATTCTAGACTGAAAACTTTCATTCTTGAAACCTCATACATACTAACGCAGACTACAAGAGAGCTGATGCTGAATTGTAGAAAAATAACGAAGCCGAAGATGTCGTTGAGCGTACTGGATAATCTATAATTCAAGCGATCTTGGAATACTGATGTGAATGAACTTAGCAAAAATTTTTAATGCACAGAGTCAGAGAATAGTTTTTTACTGAAATATTCGGACGTGATGCCTGATACAATCTGTCAACAGTTGAGCCTCCAGTTCTCGATTTTCTCTCTCGTCGTCTTCGTCACCATTACTCTCCGACGACTTTTTTCGCGGGCTTATAATCTGCGGTATAGCCTCGAAGCGGTATTTGAGAATTTTCATTTGAGAGCAAGTGAGTATAATGAGACCAGGAAATAATGTGTCAAAGGCACTGTTTATGGCAGATCCTGTATTTGCTGTTATGGCTTGATGAAGGAATGTAAAAAGGAAAACGGTTTGTGTCGAATTGTAGGCATAAGGCAACCAAGCTTTGAACATCAGTTTACGATCAGGTATATCCATAATTATTGATTGCAGTGCCACTAGAAATGCCGTCGATATGAACAATACCAAATACCAAGAAGCAATCCATCTTCAAATTGAAAAAATTCCACGTAAAATAGATTTTCAAACCGCTCACTTTCACGCTAAGCATATTAGATCAAAGAATTTCTAAAAATAATTTTTTTCTTTTTCAAATTATTCACTCGATGACAAATACCACGACGATCGGATAATTTTTTGCCTGTGTTACTACTTCCATAATTGGGCGTTTTAACGTTGAAAACCCAGTGTGAACGATTGCCCAGTTCCTTACTTGACTTTTGAAGAGTTGCGGAAGCGTATGTGCTACACTACATCAAGTAAAGGATTGTTGCTTACAAAACCTCCTAATTTTAAATATTTGTTCTTAACATAATTTTTTTCTTCTGGTACAATAGAATATTAAATTTCCCTGAACTGTAGTGTGAAGGTGGACAATTTAATTTTCTTTCAATCTTTTCTCGCTATATGTAACTCGTTAAAAATCACAATGACGTAACTCTTGTAGAACGAATGCCAAAAAATTTTCTCAGTTGGATGAACGTTTCTGAGAGTATTTTAGAATACTTAATTTTCTTGTTCCCCTACCCGAAAGTATGCACTTTCCGGCTGCATGTCAGACCAGAAAGAGTGATTTCCGTGGCCGACTGACGACAGTGCGCTGTGACGGGATTTTCGCGGCCGGTGATACATACATAATAATGCTTATACTATATAACATTAAACCCAGGCACTACGCGCCCGCCTTAATTTTGACATCTGTCATATGCTCAGCGGCAACTAATGATGATTGGTGACAATTTGGCCATAGCAACGAATAACAAAAAAATAGAGGCTACACATTCTAAGCCAGGAATAAAACTACCATTCAAAAATCAAGCAACTGTTCATTCACTTACATGTAAAAGAAGAAAAAACGATGAAAATTTGAACAATCAAAATCACAACGATATAAGTTAGTAAGCTGTTTAAAATAAATGGTAAAATCAGAAAATAATGTATAATATTGATTTTATATTAATATTGTTGATGTTTTTAATGCCCGCCCCTCCCCTTCTTCGCGCCCTCAAGAACTGTAGCTTCACTGTGCTTCGCGGGACTACCGATAAAAATGAATATCGCCAACATTAATAGTAATTTTCAACGTACTTTCGGCTAGGGGATCAAGAAAAATAGTATACGATCCACGACCCGAATGCTGGATGCCCTGGGCCCTGGCGAGTGCAATATAAAGGCCAAGGCGAAGCCGAGAAACACACGCCAGGAAATCCAACTTTCAGGCCTTGGGTCGTAATATATGGGAATGTGGGGCAAAGTGGACACACGGGGCAAAGTGGGCACTTGAAAAATTGTACATTTTGGGGCAAAGTGAGCACTTTCAAAAGTGAAGAAAAAAATCATTTTCAACATTTTTTTTTTCAACTCAGATTCTGGTTCCATAACCACTTCTACAAGTTTTTATGTGTTATTGTTCAATTAATTTGGGATAATAAACGAAAAACATGGAGAAAATTTTAAATATGAAAATTGAAAATTTACTGTAACGGGACAGCCTTACCCCCTGGCACGATTTCTGGTTTGACAGAAGTCTGTCAGAGGGCTACGGACGGAGCGCTCTCGCGTCAGCGGAGCACCGCCCGCAAGACAATAAGGCTTCCAACCTTTCCTTCACCCTCCTCCGATTCCGATTGATCTGATTCGATTCCGCATTCCCAGAGACTCGCGCGACTCGACACAGGAAACTTTTACTCTAGTGAAAAGAAAACAGGAAAAATAACAGAAAAAAGAAAAGTGAAACTGATTCTACGCCAAGGTGCGTCGAAAGATTCAGAAGGACCCATTAATAATTCCCTCAACATGGGGAAAAATTCAAAAAAACGGAGAGCTCCGGCAGCGGACGATCCAAGTGAAGCCAACAACAAACAGACCAAAATCAGGGTGAACGCGCAGGCAAGAGACCAAATGGACAGCCTTTCGGAATGCGAGTCGGAAAGCGATATGTCAACGACTTCGCAGCAAGAGACAAAGACAGAAACAAGGCAACAAAAGGTGCCACCGATTATCATCAATAACGAAAAGCTCACGGCAGAAGACAAAACAAAACTACATCTCAACATCATTAAAAACTTCAAAGGATCAACTCTAAAATTCACCAACACGACAATAAACGTGCAACCAAAAACGCAGGAGGACGCAGCCTCCTGTGTTTTCACACTTATCAAACAGTTTGAACAAGCCAAATATGACTTCCACACCTATGCAACAGCAAGTCAAAAAATCAAAAAATATGTCATCAGAGGACTCCCAGCCTTAGATGAAAGCCACATCGAGGAAGATTTAACCGAAGCAGGCTTCAAACCCATCAAAATCAAAAAAATGAACCAGGGAGCAAATGGAAACCCCAACAGAGTGTTATACTTTGCCTCATTCGATCCGGAAACAAACGCCAGACAACTAAGGACAATACGCAGCATTTGCTCGGTTATCATCACTTGGGAAACTTACAAAAACCCGAAAAAAATTGCACAGTGCTATAGATGCCAAGGCTTTGGCCATGGCACAGCATTCTGCCACAAAGAACCAAGATGCGTTAAATGCATGGAAAAGCATTTGACCAAGGACTGCGGGAAGGCCCCGGAAACAAAGCCGCAGTGTACGAATTGTGGCGGGGAGCATCCAGCCAACGCTACATCGTGCGAAACGTACAAACAACATCTCAAAAGAGTAGCAGAGAAACAACAACAAGGGGTCAGAATGAACAACCGCAGCAAAGCAGCGAGCAGAGAACCAGTTCCAGCCTCTTTCCCACCGCTTCAGAGCACAGTCAGGACAGCAGGCAGATCAACCCACCAGGACCAAAACATAGAACAACGAACTACGGAACGACGAGACAAACGCAGCAGTATTACCTCTTACAGCAGTAAGGTAATTCAGGATCAAACAGGTAACAGAGACCCAAGATTCAAAGATAAAACAAACATAGAATCACAGCAAAACAATAACACGCAGAGTCGACCAATAGTAACGCACGAACAACAACAGTCCATAAACGACAACGATTCAATTACAAATATAATAGAAGAAATACAAACCTTGAAGACGTTATGTGATTTCAATAAAATGCTCAGTATGTTTAAAGAGCTAAACGCAAAATTAGCCAACTGCTATGACCATATCTCCAAATGCCAAGTATTCTATAACGTCATCTTGAATTATGTATAGAACAACGCATTCGATAAAAAACGAGCTAAAAATCATGCACTGGAATGCAAATGGTATTAAGAGCAAGGTCAGAGAAGTCATGAATATTATAGATAGACATAAAATAGACATTCTATTATTAAATGAGACAAAGTTACTAACAAAGCATAAATGTAAATTCCCGGGATATAAGTGTTACAGAAAAGATAGGCAGGGGAACATGACAGGAGGCGAAATAGCCATTTTTGTAAAAAATAACATAACGTGCTCAGAAATTAACCTCGACACAACAAATATAGAAGCGCATAGTATCAAACTACAAAACAACCAAATAATAGTATCAGTATATGCCCGACCGCAAATAAAAATAAACACAGCAGACTTAAATAAAATCTTCGCATCTGGTAACTCGGTGTTAGCTGTCAACACATGCACAACAGTAGACGAAAGACCATATGTAAACCGATACGTGTAGCTTAATCATCGCTTAGGGTGCCCACTTTGCCCCACATTCCTTACTATTTCAGCACGATGCAGGTGTGCCGAAAATTCGTGATTTATTTTTTCCAGACCAAAAACTAGAGATTTTGAGTCACTTCTTACTGCATTTTTCAAAGGTCTTCTATCAGATTTACTGCCTGGAGTGGAAGATCACACAGAATAAGGTCTGTGTAAGAAACAAAATGCTTTTGGTTCAATTATTAGAGAAAAAAAGCATGAATCATAAGAGTAGATACACTCGATCGAGATTTTCTGTTAGTAATTCCTTTTAACGAGCAATCTAACAAACTTTTATTTGGAAGAGTATTTGAATAATGGTACATTCACCTTATAGAATCAATGCAAATTGTCTCGTTTTTCAATAATTTGCACTAATCCTATATTTTTTTCCATTAGACGTCCATTAGATGTTGTCAAAACTTTTACTTATGTTTTGATGAACTGATGTTTTATTTTATAGCAAAATTGTAAATTTCTTTGTGGACAACAGTTCATAAATAGTGTAAAAAGACTGATACCACCTCATACATTTTTTCACTAATTGGGAAATGTATTACGCTGGGAATTACGCAAAAAGAATAATTTCATAAATTTATGTTATAGAAAAAAATGTATTTTGTGTTTTTATTTTTTGTGGGTGCGATCATATTTTTCGTATTTTCCAATGTTTCTTCGTTGGTGATCCAATGTTCTTGGCGACTATTGCATTGAATTGACAACGTTTTCTTTCTTTTCATATCGAGTTGTTTATTTGTGGGGATTTTTAAGGGGAAGGATCACACTACTCCTTATTCATCATTGCGACTTTTGGCACGATCTGGTTTTTCTGATGGTGTTTGGGTTTGTTAAGAAATTTTTACAGCAATGTTTTATTACAAGGTTTGGTTTTCCTTTGTAATGATAACATGAATAGTTTTTCTAACAGGATTCGTTACGGAAATTCATTATCGCGGGGTTGTGTAAAATATTTCAGTGATTTAGCAATTTAATGTTTCAAGTCACCTGGCATCACGTTTGCTACGTGCCTGAATTTGAATCTCTGCCGCATCTCGTGGTTCGCAGACATCGTTTATCAAGTCATTCGTTAATTCGATTATTTCTCGTCGTTTTGCTAATAAAACAACCATTTTCCCGAACAACGCTATCACTGTTAGTAAGATAAACGAACCCTGAGAGAAGTCTTCAACACTGTTAAATGAACTGAATAAGTCGATAAACAGAGATACGAGAAATGTGAAAACGAGGACGATGATAATAACTGTATAGCAGTTATAAAGCACAAATTTCCAACCGGTAAGCCATGGTAACGGTCGCCATAGGCCAAAAAACTTTAAAATCGTAAAGTTCAATGACAGTGTATGCATTTTTGGTATAACCGGGCTTTGCATGCCTTACACACACGAACAGTGCTGTCTCGCTACTTGCTAACTTTGATTCCGAGGAAACGAAGAATTTGCAAATGAAGAGGGTCATCAAAACAATTTTTAAAACGACGAACGACAACTGCATGTCGCAGAAAGTCAGCCTCAACCCTTTATAATTTAAAGATTCATGAGTTAGTGAGCAAAACAATTATGAACGTTCTTTTGCGATCGATCGTCGCTAGGTAGGGAACACGGCTCTGCACTTTTCCTCATTCAACCACAATAAAGGCAGCAATTAGTCTCAACCATTCGTAACTTAAGTATTCATTAGGTAATTATACAAAAAAAAGGAACATTGTGAGCTTTTTATACCGCAAATAACTGAGCGGATGGTACGTAGAATCGTTCATTGCCAAGACACAATATCGATTCGAATAATTTCACCATCAATGAACTTATTTTTATTGCATGAGCCTAGGGACGTCGAAAGATATCTGCTTGCAACTCGCTGCAGTATTAGTCCAGACAGCAAAGCATCATCAAGAAAACTGCTTTTTTGCAAAGTAAATACTTTTCGAGCGTACAGTGTACAAACTGTGGAATACCGTTAAAGTTTTTGTCACTTACCATCGAGTTTAGCCATCAAGCGTTCAATATGAGTTTTGATTAAGTCACGAATGAAGTCAGTGATTTTGTCAGGCTGTGTTTTCTTGCAATAACTTGCATCAACGTTGATGCAAAATACTTGGGAAGATTTTATTTTATTTTAACTTCATGGGCACCGATACAAAGTGCGGATTATGAATTTGAGAAAAGTGACAAAGCTAAAAATATTGTTTAAAACGCCGGTCAATGTATAAATCAAAATCTTTTGATGACTTCCGGAAACAACCTGGCATAATCCTCGAAGTGGAAAAACCAGTCTATTGTACAATGATAATTTCATCCATCTAAAAAAGCACATTCAATAACAATTCTCGTACGAATACAATTAAGCGATATGCACTGTGTAAAATTAAAAACAAAATTTTTTTCTCCATAAGTCTTTAGTTTACACCCCAAAGAATATACATCTCAAATTTTAAGTGAAAACTCGAACGTTAAATATTCGAAAAGAGCATAAAAAACCGATGAACGAAAACTGTCCTAAAGAGCCAGTGGCAAAACGTTCGTGAACTTGGTACACTTGATTTTGAACTTGAAGATGTACTACCAAAAGCAGCATTAGATGCCATCGAACCAATATACGTTGATCTCAGCCGGGACGATCTTTTCGATTCGACTCTTCCGAAACAACTTTCTACTAAAACATTCACGAAAATTTTATTTTTTTTCCAAATGGTCACCATTTTTATTCTAAACCATATTTAAAAAATTTCGTACGTCGAGCTGCAGCCAATAATATATTTTGAGAATTTTTTTTCGTTTTTTATCCTTAAACGTTCCACATTTTAGTAAATCGCTGTCAACGCCTCAATGACATACAAGAAGTACCATTGTCCAAAAACACACCATTAAAAAATTTTTTTGAAATTTTTTCCAGTACTTAGGACTATACAAAAGTTGTATATAAAGTTTTACGTAAATCCATTCAACTGATTGATATTTATAAAATAAACAAAATACCTAAAATTCCAATGTGTGTTCAATCTGTTCATACTCCTCAATAAAAACATAACCATTGTTAGATATAACATTGAAACAGAGTATGACCATTTGATAAGCTAATTAATAATTTTCTAATATAATCATTAATTAAAATTTATTTTATTAATTTGTCAACCATTTTTTTCGAATATTCCCCATGTCGTTTATTTCATAGTGAAATTGCAGTTTCTCTTTTAGATAACTGTTCATAAATTGAATGAAAAAATGAGACTATTATCTCAGAATAAAATAATTCGCGGTGGTGCGGCAATTTTTTTTACGTTTTGGCTAATTGTTCAATGCCATGGATTTTGGTCGTCGAATAGATTTCAGCTTCTGCCACTTTGACATTGAAAACTTATTTCTTCAAATTTTTCCTGATTTTTCAAAGTTTCAAATTGTTTCAATATCCTACTACACATTGATTTAAAACAATATATTGAGTTATTTCCAGTGGAATAAATTGCACCTAAAACATAATCCCCAGGATACGATATTTCGGTAATAAAAATACAATAGTTTTTTAAGCTCGTGGAGAACCCATCGTGGAATCTGCCAAAAAGCTAAACACAAAAGTTACCGTTTGTATCGTGTGTCGACAAAAAAACGGTGCACTGTGATTGAACCGTAAATATTCAAATTTAAATTCCCACAAATTGCGAAATATTTCCCTCGAATAATTCGCACTATCGGTGTTGATCGCATGGCGATGAATTCTCAAAAAAAACCATCTCCAAGAATCTTGTTAATCGACCGGTTCACTTCGTAACATTAATTGTTCATTAGGTTTTTGAAAATGAGTGAATATTAAATTTTCAATAAAAATTACAAAGTAAACGAACTGCTGTACCTTGAAAAAAGTCTCTTCGCCCCATACTTACGAATGCTCCCTCCAAGTCGGTGGTGATAAGAAAAAACTTTTCGCTCGACTGACGGACTTGAACTGAGCGTTTGAAAAATATGAGGCTACCCTCGAAGGGTCTGTTGAAAGAACGCATATCATTGGACACGTAATGTTTTCTTTACCGTGACATTAGGGACCTGTCATTAGTAGTGGGCTGACATAGTATCAAAGCAATCGATGTCGTTCCACAGTTCTTTCTTCTATGTGAAGAAATTTAATAGAATGTCATGCAATGTTTTCTCTCTGCTGTGTTATGAGAGAACCCGTTATTTGCTGCATCGAGTCCCGGGAAAAATCGACTTTTCCCCTATAGAATTAAGGGCTCCTGTATTTCCGCACAGTCGGGGACCACATTTATTATTCAGGGATTGATTGTACGAGAGAAATGCATTGTGACATTTCTTTTTCCACCTGCTTTCCTCTATACAGACAATTCTGTGATTATCCTGCATTTGCCAACGTTGATGTCGACGCAACTTGGAATGATTCAATGATCTAAGCCCCACTGAAAATTGACCCCCTCTTTAACCATTGACATGCGATTTGTTTATTGTCAGAAAAAGGGAAGTTGAGACTTGACTTTAATCGCCGAGTGTCAAGGTCGATCAAACTTAATTGCTCATTTATAACTTTATTTATCTACAATAACACTTTTTGACGTACACGATCAACATGATCTTAATCGCTGGTAGAAAGAACGTTGAAGACAGAGTATGACAGTTTGATGAGCTAAAATAATTATTTTTGATATTTAGGCAGAAAATATCTGCAGGATGGTGGATACAAAGAGTTAACAGTGTCAATAATCATTGAATAGTACTCACGCTTGTAAATGCATCGAGGGATAATGCTATGACATTATAGCATACGAAAGTAATCGGTCGTTGGGAACGTAGCATTATTACAATGAGACTTCTTTTCGTCTCAATCTCAAACGACGTCCAGTCCATTCTATAAACAGCTTGGCAAATGTCCACACTCTGGACAAATCAATTTTCGTAAAATAGCACGCGTTGACTCATTATGCGTACCACGATGAATTCAAATTTTGTAAGTTTCCGAATTACAATCCAAATTGATTCTAACGTCGATCACATTTACGAATGACAAAAGTAATAAAATCATACCTGAAGTGATAATTCGTTTCCGTAGTAGCACAAAATGAATATCTGCATCAGCATTGCAGCGAGATACATGACGATTGCCACAAATTCTGGACTGAAAAGTTTTTCTTTCGAGACTTCGTAAACGCTGACGCAGAGTACGAGAGAGCTGATGCTGAATTGTAGAAAAATAACGAAGCCGAAGATACCGTTGAGCGTACTGGCTAATCTATAATTCAAGCGATCTTGGAATACTGATGTGAAAGAACTTTGCAAAATTTTTTAATGCGCAGAGTCAGAGGATAGTTTTTTACTGAAATATTCGGACGTGATGCCTGATGCAATCTGTCAACAATTGAGCCTCGAATTCTCGGTTTTTTTTCTCCTCGCCTTCGTCGCCATTACTCTCCGATGACTTTTTTTGCGCTGTTATAATTTGCGGTAAAGCTTCGAAGCGGTATTTGAGAATTTTCATTTGAGAGCAAGTGAGTATAATGAGACCAGGAAATAATGTGTCAAAAGCGCAGTTAATAACCGCCCCTGCAGTGGTAGCTATGAGTTGAGGAGCGAATGTAGAAAGGAAAACGATTTGTTTTGAATCGTAGGTATAAGGAAACCAGCCCTTATAAGTTAGTTTACGTTCAGGTATATTGTCGATCATTGACTTCACAGCTATCAGAATTGCCGTCGACATTGTGAGTCCCGTATATCGAGAAAAAATCCATCTTTAAAATCAATCAAAAACGTCAAATACCTGATGATTATTTATCTTCCTTGTCTTCTAAAGTAAAAAAAAAAATTTTCAATTTGTTGAAGAAAAGTTGAAAACTTCAAAAAATTTACAATTATTTTTTTTTCTTAATTGTACAAAAAAATTGTCAATAATTCCTCGAGCTTCAGTTTAAACTATATTGTCACTATGTGCAGTCAACATCGTAGTCGAACGTGACAAACATTCATAATAAAGTGGTAATTGAATGCACGGATTTACCCAGCATGGCGTTCGCTGTCCGCCTGAATTGTGTTCTCCATCGTATTGCGAGGTTCACAAACGTCGTTTTTCATAGCATCCGTGAGGTCAATGATTTCTTGTCGTTTTCTCAACAATAGTAGCATTTTTGTGAACACTCCAATCATCGTTAGGAGCATGAAAGAACCGAGCGCAAATTCCTCAACGCCCCGCCTAGAAATTTGTTAGGGTTCACCTGTTCATGATGAGGTCATGATCAGGTTTTGAAACGGGCAATCCTATTGTTAAAAGCCTGATGTGGCCGCTATAAGGTTTTCCACAATAATTTCCAAAACAGCCTAATCTAAAATGGCCCTGATCGGGTTCGCCTAGATAAGGCCTTTTTGACCGTTATCTCATTCAGGTCCTGCTCAGGCTCGACTTAATCACGCCATATGTGGAAATCCTTATGAGATTCCAGCTGGAATCTACCACAATACTGCCTTGACAGTACTTGTTCTATTAGGTCCTTCCAAGGCTTGCCTTATGACTGGCACAAACGCGTATTCGAATAGATGGTGAATAAAGTTATATTCCATTCGTGTTTTATACGAGATCCGAGTGACAAGTTTCCAAGTGATTTTCAAAGTGAGTTTCCATATATTTGATGAAGTTTTATTCTATTCGTATTTTATAAAAGATCCGAGTGACAAGTTTTCAACTGAAATCAAACAATAAAAAAATTGTATCTGAACATAAGTTGAAATGAATCGAGATGACCAACGTCGGTATAAGGCGCGTATGCGTATGCGAAGATATCGCTCTATGCGTAAATTTTCAAAAGGTATGTACAATTTTAAAGTGATTTGCATTAATTATATGAACGAATTAGAATTGTTGACATTATACAAACGAGCAAAAATTGTGTTGAGAGAATTATTGATACAAATTTGTGATTTTTCTCTTGGAAATTCTAAAATTGTGCCAATCTTAGCACACCAATCATTTTATTTTATTGTTCAATATTTCACAGATTTACATAGCCCGACAAAATTCGCCAGCGACGAGAAGAAATCCGTAAGCGTCAAAGATTTTGATCAAGCTGTTGGCAGAGTCATCAACAATGCCAAGGATTGGAACGGAAATCGGGCTATACGCTAAAAAAATGCCCAATAAACGCGTATTTTTAAGAATATAAAATTATACTCTTTATCCACACGTTCCTCAAATTTGACAGTTTATAAAACATAATTATTAAATTATAGGTTACACATGTAAAAATATTCAAAAAAAGACTTATAATTTACATGATTGATTTAATAAAGATTAATAAAATAACGATGTCTTCTAGAGGTCTATGTGCACGAGATTTTCATGTAGGACAACCTGACAGTAGCCTAGTCGAAAACCCTGATCACCGCCCGGTCAGATAACCTGATCAGGGTCTGTAAACGAACGTGAACCGACCCGGACCAGGGCGCCTTATTCGGGCCTGACCAAGCAACCTGGTCACGGCCATTTGTTTCAGGGCGTAACATTTTGGAACAGGGCGTCATCAGGTGGCCTTACAAGCGCCCTACCAAGGCAGCATGGCAGCCTGACAATACCCTGAGGAGGTACCTAGGAAACTTTCTAGGCGGGGCTATCGAATGAGGCAAAGAGCTCGATGCATGCAGATACAACAAATAAACAAATGAGAAACATCGTAACGAATGAATAACAACTGTAAAGTACAATTTTCCAACCAGCGAGCCATGATAACGGTCGCCATAAGCCACAGCATTTAAAAACCGCGAAATTCGACGGTAGCGTACGCATTTTGCGTAGTAAAGTTGGTGCTGCTTTTATGATTCAAAACTGAATCATTCCACAATCACAAATAAGATTATCAGAATTATTTTTTTCTAGTAATTTTCCTGTCAAATGGCTTCCGATAATGTGCAGTGGTATCGGAAATAATATTATCCTGGAGTGATTGCAGTTTAAAAACTCATTACCGAAAAAGGGAGAAAAAAATGCAGTCAATCTTGTGTTTCGGCTGATCAATATTTAGCATCGAAGTTGAAGCGTTTTTCAGCCCGTAATCAAAAGCTAATCATATAGAACTACGAATCTTACATCCGAAACGATTACATCGGTGGTATGCCATTGAAAACTTCGTGCATTATGTAGTTAGGTTCAGCGCAGCTGAGCTGACGCTGTGTAAAGTCATTTGATTGGCCTTTGACAGTACCATTTATATCGATTCAAATAATTCCACTAGCAATCAACTTTTCTTTATTTCATGAGTCTATGGAGAACGGAAAATTTCTGTTTGCAACTCGTTGCAGTATTCGTCTGACCACCGAACCTGTAGTAACAGTTTTGCTTTTGGAGCGACATCCGCAATGTCATTGCAGATGAAATTTTCACTGAGAGATCTGTCGCAGGTTTGACTCGCGCTTCTCCATCATTTACAACAATATTATTCATCTGCCAAGTTTTGTCAGAGCGATCTCTTCGTTATGTGCATTCGATTTTGATTTTTCTTCGTCGTAGAGTCAGTGATTACATCGGATTATCAGAAATGACGAATTTATTCATTTACAAAGGCGATTCATCGTTCAAATGATCATAATCATCTTAAGCATCGTTGGAAATAACGTTAAAAGCAGAATACGAAAGTTTCACCAGCTAAAAAAATCGTTTTTTTCGGATAATGAAACACGATTGAGTGCGATTGTTGAGACAACTTTCTCAAGCTCATTCGAGATCAATGGGTACTCACGTTTACGAATGAATCAAGAGTCAGTCTGATAATGTGATAGCATATAAAAGTAATCGGTCGTTGCGAACGTAGCATCATCATGATGAGACTTTGCTTAGTTTTATTACCAAGCGAGGACCAATCCATTTGGTAAACAGCCTGACTGAAAAATCCATTTCCATTCACATCAACTTGTACAAAATGCATCTCAACTTCAGGAAAAAAAAAACAGTTTTCGAATAATGCAAGCTACTCTTTTGAACAAACTCTTGAGCCATGAACCTTAAGGCCTTGTATACATTTGCAGCAGGCGAAAAAACGCGATTTTCTTGATTTTTTTCAACAAGAAATTAGATGTTTATCGAAAAACTGTGAACGACATCCATTGGTACATATGTACAATTTTTTTCATCAAAAAATTTCTCAAAATGGCGCAACTCCAGCTGTATTCCAGTAGCACCTTTTTTTTGAGCACCAGTTACGGTGGATATGACAACTAAAAAACTATTAATTCGATCCATACCGAATCCATACCACTTATTTATGATAATAATAGCTTGGGCTTGGACGATGGATTTGTAAACATTTTGATTTGAAAAAAACGACGACCGTTTTAAGAAAAAATTCATTATTTGAGGTGCTCAATTTTTGGTTTTTTTGTTACAATTTTTTTTCCAACAAAATACGAAATTCTTCGTCCATGACCTAACTATTATTGTAATAAATAAGTGGTATAAATTTCGCGTGGATCGGATTAATGTGGCTCCGATCTTTATAAAATTTCGTGAGAATATTTTTCAGACATTGTACTTGAAGAATATCAAATAAAAAAATTTTCGATTTTTTCATCCATGACATGTGTATATAAGCCCTCAAAGCACTGCCACCGTTTTTGACGTTCATATTGGAGTGTTAAAATAATACCTGAAGCGACAGTTCACCTCCGTAGAAACAGAAAACGAACACTTGCACCAGCATTGCCGCCAGATACATGACAGTAGCTGCGAATTCTGCACTGAAAAGTTTAACCTTCGATACTTCATAGACACTGACGCAAAGGACGAGGGAGCTCACCGTAAATTGGAGAAAAATGACGAAGCCAAAAATTTCATTTAACGTATCCGCTAATCTATAATTCGAAGGATCTTGAAAACTTAATTGTGTTAACAACTTTGTGGAGTTTGTGGTATTGCAGAATGAAAATAATTAGTTTTTACTGGAATATCTGCACGTGGTGTCTGATGGGATCTGTTAACAGTTGGGTCTCGAACGCCTGATTATTTGTCTCACAATTAGATTTTTCTTCCTCATCGTTTCTCAGCGATATCTTTCGCTCGGTTAACATTCGCGGTATATTTTCAAGGCGATAATTAAGAGTTTTTATTTGTCCGCATGTGAGCATCATCAGACCAGGAATTAAGGAGTCAAAAGCGCTGTTAATAACAGCCCCCGTACTGGCAGCTAGGGCCTGATGACAGTAAGTAAAAAGGAAAACGGTTTGCGTCGAATCGTAGGCGTACGGCAACCAACCCTTGAAAGGCAATTTATGCTCAGGTATATCCATTATTATTGACTGCAACACGATTATGAATGCTGCTGATACAGTCAGCGTCGTATATCGAGTAGTGATCCATCTTCAAATAAACAGAATTTTCATAGAATTGATTTTCAAACTTTTTTGCCCAACCGATACATTTTGGGTAAAAGAATTTTCCAAAATCGTTTCTTATATTTTGATAAACATTTACAATTTATTTATTTTGTTATAAATGCTTCTAAATCTTTTTTCCACCTTTATTATGCATTAAAATGATAAGGGGGTTCATTTGAGAGAAGTGTAAGATACAAAAGCCAAAAAAAAATTTTTTTTTAATCCGAATACGATTTCAGTTTCTTCGCTATTGCCGAGAATGGCGGAAAATGCCAACAATTTTTAGTACGTAGAAGTGGTTGGGTGGAACATCTTCGTTATTTCGTGTTTCGATGTTCCTACTCTCTCCCTTCTTAAAATTAATCGCGTTATCATTTTTTTTATCTATGGTAATACTTAATAAATAATTTGGCATGCTTTTGAGCATAGTAGGTTTGTAAATATTTACCTATATTCAATTTATTCATTCAGTTAGAAATTTCACGAGATCTGGACCGAAATAAAATTCTCAATTATTGAAGAAAACCTTTGAATAAAAATCGTAGACTCAATTTTCGAGAGATTTTCGATACGTAATTTCATCTAATTCTGACTGTGCATTTATTGGGAATGAAATTAAAAAATTTCAATTCACCATAGAAAACCTTTTAGGGAGTGTCACAAAAATATAGTTTCACGAATCTCTTTTACGGATGACGGTTCGTTTTTTATTATTTACTCCGCAGGATTGACGCCTGCAGAACCGTGCAAAATATTTCACTAATATGACAATTTGATGTATCTAGTCACCTGGCATCACGTTCGCTATCCGCCTGGATTTGAATCTCAATCCCATCTCGTGGTTCACACACATCATTTTTAAGGTCATCCATTAGCTCAATTATTTCTTGTCGTTTTATTAGTAAAACCATTACTTTCCCGGAGACCCCGATCATTGACAGTAACATGAACGAACCCTGAGCGAATTCTTCAGCACTATCGAATGAACTGATGAGTTCGATCAACTCAGATACAACAAACGTGGAAACGAGGAGAATGACAATAACTGTATAGCAACTGTAGAACACGAATTTCCAACCGGTATGCCATGGTAACGGTCGCCACAGGCCACAAAATTTAAAAATCGTAAAGTTCAGTGACAGTGTACGCATTTTTGGTACAACCGTGCTTTACATGTCTTGCACCCCCGAACGGTTCTGTCTTACCACTGGCTAACTTTGATCTCGAGGAAAAGAAGAATTTGCAGATAAAGAGTGTCTTTGAAGCAATTTTCTAAATCGACGAACGACAACTGCTTGCAATAGACAAAAAATACAAACAGTCTGCCTCAGCCATTTGTAGTTTAAAAATTCATTAGTCAGTGATGTAAAAAGTCAAACGTTGTCAGCGTTTTTTAGTGGTCGATCGACGCTGGACAGGGAACTTGTCTCCCCCTTTTTTCCATCGTGTACTGAAAAACCAATTATACGAAACGACAGCAGTAAAAATAACATACGTACTCTACTGATGACTCCGTGATGTAATTACGTCCAGTGCAACCGAGCTAACCGTCCATAGAGTCATTTGATTGCTCCGATACAGCGCTGTTGATATCGATTCGTATAATGGCACTATCAGTCAAAACACATTTTTATTTCATAACTCTAGGGACATTGAAAAATATGTGCAACTCACGTCAGTATTCGTCCGACCACCAAGCCGGTATCGTCTAACAAATTTCTCTCGTGGATGAACACCAACGATTAGGTCGACTCGTAAACGCGTGTTTCAAGAAAATCAACGAAAACTTGTTACGAGTTCTCTGTGTGACGAGCCAACTATTACGATCTTTACTCATTTTTATTCAATAATGTAATATAAATTTCGGGGAATGAATTGCATGCTCATTAAAAAGTTGTGAACTTATCAAAATATTTGATCTGTTCAAAATATCTGTAGATTGTGGTGAGTGTGTATTCTCGTTTTCTAATAACGTGCTCTAATGAAAGAGCGAGTCTAATTTGCTAATCCTCCACGAAATTTTAGGCCTGTGATACGAAAAACAACTCAGCATCTCAATAGTAGGAGGAGGGTGAGAAAATAATTTCTTGGTGCTCGGAAAAGTCGCTTTTTGATTACAAAGTTTTGAGCACAACGTGGTAGTTCTCGTAACTTTTATGATTGTAAACGAAGAGTTCTTTTTATTTACAACAGCTGACTTTATATTTACGCTTTGAGGTTTGTTTCTCTGCAAACACTTGAAAGGTACCGCGTTAGTTGCGTTTTGGCCAATCCAGTGTTGTTATTTTCTTCAATACCTATCTAGCTAAAAACATTAATCTGTTTTATATTGATAAATATGTATTTTGTATATCTTTATTGATATAAATAAACAAAAAAAATAGTACTGTGGGAACGTGATTATTATGTATTTACCGTTCGTCACGTTAACAAGGGGAGAAAGCGTTAACAAAACAATGTTTTTGTTTTTTGTTTGTATCGTTTGAAATACTAAAGAAGAAAACAATTTTTTTTAAATAAAAATAAATAATTCTTTTCCAAACATGTATTTCGAATATTTTTATTCAAAACCCATGTATTTTACTCAATTTTTTTCCGAAGAAGACTAATGTCAAAAAATAATGTCATTACACGTGTGAAAAAGAGGGAATATTAAAACGAGCCAAATTAAGGGGCGGATGTAACGTAATTATATACTAATTCAAATTCGGTCAGAGTAAATGAGTGAGTGAGTCTTTTTAGTGTTAATATTTCAACCTCAGTAATATTTGGTCTTTCGTTATGATATTTTCACAGTATTGCGTTGATCATAGAAATTTATGAATCGAAAGAGTGATAGTCGAATTTTCGGAAAAACAATATTTTAGTCATCGTTCTATGGGCGATTGTTACATTCTATTTTCAATGTAAACGTGCTTCGAACCTTGAAGTTTATACTTTAATTATGCTCGAAACTCAAAGCTCTAATCGAATTGACCTGTCCCCATATTATCATTCGAATTTTATAAACTCAAGATTTTAGCTATTCGAAATTTTAGTCATTCTAACATTTTATTCCCATCCCATTTGACAACAATATTATTTACCTGTCAAGTTTTGTCAGAGCGGTCTCTTCGTTATGTGCATTCGATTTTGATTTTTCTTCGTCGTAAGTGATCACATCAGATTATCAGAGATTACGAATTTATTCATTTACACAGGCAATTCATCGCTCAAATAATCATGATTATCTCAGGTATCGTTGGAAATAACGTTAAAAGCAGAATACGAAAGTTTCACCAGCTAAAAAAATCGTTTTTTTTGGATGATCAAACACGATTGAGTGCAATTGTTGAGACAACTTTTTCAAGCTAATTCGTGATCAATGGGTACTCACGTTTACGAATGAATCGACAGTCAGTCTGATGACGTGATAGCATATAAAAGTAATCGGTCGTTGCGAACGTAGCATCATCATGATGAGACTTTGCTTAGTTTTATTACCAAGCGAGGACCAATCCATTTGATAAACAGCCTGACAAATGTCCATACTCTAAAAAATCCATTTTCATTCTCATCAACGTGTACAAAATGCAATTTCAATTTCAGGAAAAAAAACAGTTTTCGAATAATGCAAGCTACTCTTTTTGAGAGCATACGAGATTTTTTTTTACAGAGTTAACGAAGAGCTCGAATATTTGTGTTATTCGTTCATCCGATATTGGGTGCATTAATTTCTTCATAAAATTTACTGTTTATGCGCCATATCCATTCGGTTGAACAAACTCTTGAGGCACGAACCTTAACCATTGTCAACTTTTTTGACGTTCATATTCGAGTGTTAAAATAATACCTGAAGTGACAATTGACCTCCGTAGAAACAGAAAATGAACACTTACACCAGCATTACCGCCAAATACATGACAGTAGCTGCAAATTCTGCACTGAACAGTTTCACCTTCGATACTTCATAGACACTGACGCAAAGGACGAGGGAGCTCACCGTAAATTGGAGAAAAATGACGAAGCCAAAAATTCCATTTAACGTACCAGCTAATCTATAATTCGAAGAATCTTGAAAACTTGTGTAAATAACTTTGCGGAGTTTCGTATTGCATAATGACAATAAGTAGTTTTTACTGGAATATCTGAACGTGGTGTCTGATGCGATCAGTTAACAGTCTGGTCTCGAACGCCTGATCATTTGTCTCACAATTAGAATTTTCATCTTCATCGTTTCTCAGCGATATCTTTCGCTCGGTTAACATTCGCGGTATATTTTCAAGGCGATAATTGAGAATTTTCATTTGTCCGCATGTGAGCTTCATCAGACCCGGAATTAAGGAGTCAAAAGCGCTGTTAATAATAGCCCCCGTACTGGAAGCTACGACCTGATGACCGTACGTAAAAAGGAAAACGGTCTGTGTCGAATCGTAGATGTACGGCAACCAACCCTTGAAAGGCAATTTACGCTCAGGTATATCCATTATTATTGACTTCAACATGATTATGCATGTTGTCAATACAGACAGTGCCGTATATCGAGTAGTGATCCATCTTCAAAACAAACAGAATTTTCATACAACTGATTTTCAAACTGTTTTTCCGAACCGCCGGGCCGTTTAGGGTAAAAGAATTTTCCAAAATCGTGTTTTTTATTTTCGATTTATTCATACGATTAGAAATTTCACGAGATCTAAACCGAAATAGAATTCTCAACTGTTACTCGTACTTTCACACTGGTGACGCGGGATTGAAGTATTTTTGAAAATCACTTTTTCTTTTTTCATTGCATCCCCCTGATAACGGTAAAGGTATACAAAGTAACCCCACCTTCAAAGAGGGGGGGGAATTGTGGGGAAAGGTCCCCTCACTACAACCCCGATGAAAAATGGTGCACGCGTGTGTGTGTGTGTGTGTGTGTGTGTGAATACACAAACACTGAAAACTCTCTGAAAACACATTGAAAAATCCTTATATCACTGTTTTGAACTTTGACATAAAAAATCAAAGGAGGCGGGGGTGACCGCCGCCATTTTTCATCGGCGTTGTGGTAGGGGGGCCTTCCCTCACCATTCCCCCTCACTCCCCCCCTCCCACAAGTGGCGGGGTTACTTTGTATACCTTTACCAAAATCTCAAAAGAAACACATTATTTCCCTCCAATTATTGAATAAATCCTTTGAATAAAAATCGTAGACTCAATTTTCTAGAGATTTTCGATAAGTAATTTCATCTAATTCTGGCTGAGGGTTTATTGGAAGTGAAATTAAAAAATTCCAATTCCCCATACAAAATCTGTTTCAATAATTCTATTCTTCAACTATTTTAACAGAAAGTTTTAATGACACACTTTTTATATCGAGTTGAAATAGCAGAACTTTCAATGCATAATTGTTAATAATAAATATGAAAAAACCTGAATAAAAATTCATAAATCTTTTTTATTTAAATTAAAACAGTTCTTGTTTAAAGAGTGACAAAAAACTATAGTTTCACTAATATCTTTTATCGATAACGGTCCGTTTTTTATTATTTTTCCAGCAGTATTGATCACGCGAGATTACTCGCCTGCAGAGCTATGCAAAATATTTCAGTAATATGACAATTTGATGTATCTAGTCACCTGGCATCACATTCGCTATCCGCTTGGATTTGAATCTCAATCGCATCTCGTGGTTCGCATACATCATTTTTAAGATCATACGTTAGCAGAATTATTTCTTGTCGTTTTATTAATAAAACCATCATTTTCCCGGAGACCCCTATCATTGACAGTAATATAAACGAACCCTGAGCGAATTCTTCAGCACTATCGAATGAACTGATGAGTTCGATGAACTCAGATACAACAAACGTGGAAACGAGGAGAATGACAATAACTGTATAGCAACTGTAGAACACGAATTTCCAACCGGTATGCCATGGTAACGGTCGCCACAGGCCACAAAATTTAAGAATCGTAAAGTTCAGTGACAGTGTATGCATTTTTGGTACAACCGTGCATTACATGCCTTACACCCCCGAACGGTTCTGTATTACCACTGGCTAACTTTGATCTCGAGGAAAAGAAGAATTTGCAGATAAAGAGTGTCTTCGAAGCAATTTTATAAATCGACGAACGACAACTGCTTGCAATAGACAAAAAATACAAACAGTCTGCCTCAGCCATTTGTAGTTTAAAAATTCATTAGTCAGTGATGTAAAAAGTCAAACGTTGTCAGGGTTTTTTAGTGGTCGATCGACGCTGGACAGGGAACTTGTCTCCCCCTTTTTTCCATCGTGTACTGAAAAACCAATTATACGAAACGACAGCAGTAAAAATAACATACGTACTCTACTGATGACTCCGTGATGTAATTACGTCCAGTGCAACCGAGCTAACCGTCCATAGAGTCATTTGATTGCTCCGATGCAGCGCTCTGTTGATATCGATTCGTTTAATGGCACTATCAACCGAAACACATTTTTATTTCATAACTCTAGGGACATTGAAAAATATGTGCAACTCACGTCAGTATTCGTCCGACCACCAAGCCGGTATCATCTAACAAATTTCTCTCGTGGATGAACACCAACGATTAGGTCGACTCGTAAACGCGCGTTTCAAGAAAATCAACGAAAACTTGTTACGAGTTCTCTGTGTGACGAGCCAACTATTACGATCTTTACTCATTTTTATTCAATAATGTAATATAAATTTCGGGGAATGAATTGCATGCTCATTAAAAAGTTGTGAACTTATCAAAATATTTGATCTGTTCAACTAAAACTTACCCGCATCGCGTTCAGTCGTCACGCGAATGAAACGGTATCAGTGAAAATCTCCGAGTTCGATAGTGCACACACCACTTTTTTAATTAAACTAGTTTTAATTAATTTGCACAGCCATGGATGGTCGAAGATTTTTTACTTCGTTTATGCCAATTTTCAAGTTCTTGTGACTAGTTTTTCATGCTGAATCCAAAAGTGATTCCAAGTCTGACGTTACCTTGAGTCATACCACTGCGATACTTTCGTAGGACAGAAAACGCTGATGTTTGTAACGTTGGCGTCCAACGAAACGAAGGAATAAAAATGTTTGGAATTCTCCAATTTTTTATTCCACGAATCGTTGGTGTAGGTTGGAAAACTACGAATTGCAAATTAAGGAGGAAAAAAAATTAGAGAATTACGATTATCAGGAGTAAAATTCCTTCAGGAGTTCAATAAAAATTGAGCCGGCGTGTGATCGGGTGGGTTTCTCCTGTTCCTCGTTGAAGTTCTCGTACAGAAGTGCATGACAATAAGTGGCTATTGGCAGCTCTTGCAAGCACAAGAGCTATAACAGAGAATCAGGGGAGACGAGCCATGCACAAGTGATGAGAAAAATTTCAAGCTCAAAAAATGATTGAGCGAACGAAAAAATATTTCGTTTTACGTTCGATGACCTTGAGCTCGATCAAAATTTATAAAATCGCAAATATCTTCGTTCAGGGAATTAACAAGCTTCTAAATTCACGAGTTTGGTAAAGATCATTCGTGATAATTTTTCTTCCTGTTGGGCACTGAAGCCGAAAACACGATTTATTAAAAAGTCATCGAGCTCACGTGACCAACTCAAAATCGATGATGACGCCTCCCGTCGTAAATAAATAAATTCTCCCGGTAAGTAAATTTCGTCCGAAAACGGACCACGGGCGGAATCGGCTAATTAAATCACATTATTTGATATTTTGAATATTCGCATAATCGTTAGATTCTCGACGAAATCTGGTAGAAATGGATTTTAGTTTGATTTTTGGACACATGGCGCTGCGTTTGCTGTCGCTCGACGACTCATAACCCAACTTATTTCGATAAAATGTTCGGAGGCTTTCAATATTTTCTCACCTTCTCCCATCATCCTTCATTATTATTAATAAATTTTGATTTGTTTATTTTCATTGAAGTTCTCCGTCACCTAAATATTTAAAAAAGTATTTGTTTGTTGATAACGGAAGTATAAAGCGACCTTGGCCATGATGTTTGTAATGAAAAAATTTATTAATAAATCCATAACATTTTCGTAACCAAAATGCTAGCCACAGTTTCAATGGCATTGAGAAAGGGAATCTGCGACTAAGGATCGAACTACATGTATAAACGTTCATATAAATCAGGCATTTAAAACCTGCGAATCTTCATACATTCTTGAGTTGATTTACAAGTAAATGGAGAAAACGAACGTGGGTATGGTTGGTTGAATCATACTTACAGTTATTATTTAAATTCGTATTTGAATACGAACACCCGATAACAGGATCTTCATCGATCATTGAAGAACGTTGTAAACCGAGTACGAAAGTTTGACCAGCTAGGATTATAATTTTTTTTGATAGTTCAAAAATAAATGCATCTTCATATGATTTTGATGATGAATATTTGAATAGAGACGAGAATATTACGAACCTTGTTGAATGAATCGAGGGAGACTGTGATGATGTTGCCACATGTGAACGTGATCGGTCGCAGCGAACGCATCATTATCAATACCAGATTCTTTTTGTTGTTCGTACTTAAAAACGATCGATCCATTCGATAAACCGCATCGCATATGTCCACGCTCTGTTATTCCAAGTTGTTTACAAAACAAGAGGAAATTTATTGTTTATTTATTTCATTTTATTTTATTTATTGTTTATTCATTATTAATTTATTGTTTATATTGTTTATTTAGTGCCTGCAGTCACTCCTCCATATAAGAATGAATTTTTTGAAACCGTTTCAGTGTTTTGTAACCAAATACAAAGATATGAACGAAACAACAACAACAATAGCAATGAACAATGAACAATAGCGAACTTTTCGGTATAGTTTCAAGGATATTTCAAGAGTACCAAAACATTGTTTTAATGTGAGAAATACTAATTTGTACATGGTTTATGCGCAGTCTAATTGTCGAAATTTCTCAGCTGTGTAAAATGTGGAGATCGTAATTATTGTCTGCAACAAAAATTCCAAATTTTTTTCCCGTTTTCATATATTTTTCTTCCATACGAACCTACAAAAACCCGAAAAACACTGCGAAATTATTCGTTTACAGCACGTTGAAGTGATATGCTTCTTCTGCCCTAAAAACATTTCCAAAAACAACCAATTTTTTTGACTTTCTAAAGCAGGACGCCCCTTCATAAACTGAATCTTTTTAAACCAAAAATAAAAAATGTACATTTTACGTTTTTTTGTATCTTTTATCCGTAAACGAGACCACTGAATGATGGATTTGGATTCAACGCATTGAAATATTTGAGGTACATACTTGACCTAGGTCTGAAAATTTCTCCTCCTATCAAGGGACACTGGCTACGGTTGTGCCACGTTATGCTTGTGACAGTTGTCATATAAACGAAAGTAAAGTGTTAGCGGGGGTGTGTAAAGGGACAAAGGGGCGCTCGCACGTCCGAATTCGGTTTTATGGAGAAACATATGAGTTCCTGGGGAGTAGTTTTACACCGAATCTACCGGAAATATCAGAACTGAAAAATTCTATCACGTAGTTCAAAAACCCCAAAAAAATCCGGCTGCCACACGAGGTGATCCCCTCAAAGCGGTTTTTATCCAATTACTCAAAACTTCCGAGTGTATTAGCGAATCTGACCCCAGATTCGGATTCAGCGCATAAAAATACCTCGAAGAACACTTGATTTAGGTCGGTAAGATTTTTCTCATATTCATAGCTGCAATATTTCGCCATTTTTGTGTTTTTTTTTTATTTACTCAGAACTTTCAAAGCAAATTGGCTAATCCGATCCCAGATTCGGGTTCAAAGAGACTGGTCCAAGGTACAAACCACTTTTTTGTGTGCCAGTGTAATTAATTTTTTTTTAATCAACGAATGTAACTTGTGGTTATTTTTAGCATCCAATTAATCGCTATAAATATATAGGAAAACAACGTTCTAACATCGTTGAAAGCAATAAAATGATCGGAAAGTCAAGGTTCGTGAGAAAAAACGTGCGATTACGAAATATTTATAAGATTATGCTGATATTGAGAAATATTATACAACACCTGGAGTGTCAATTCTCCCCCGTAGTAGCAAAAAATGAATATCTGAACAGTCATGCAGCAAAGGTACAAGAGGAGAGCTGTGAATTCAGGGCTGAATGGTTGCATGGTCGACATTTCGTACACGCTGACACACAGTATTAGAGAGCTCAAAGAAAATTGTAGAAAAACCACGTGACCGAAGATGTCATTCAAAGAGCGGGCCAGCCTGGAATTGAAAGCAGCCTTGCGATGAATATTCCCAGAGTTTTATTGGTGGATTCCAACCTCGTGGAGTTACGGATGCTTTTTTATTTACTGAAATATTTGGATGTGATGTTTTATGCATTCATTAAGCATCTTTGACTCCCGACTCTGTCTCTCTCCCTGCGATTGCCCCTGGTCCCCTCCGGACTGCGGCGTTCTTTTCGCTGCTAGAACTTCCGGCAGGGATTCGATGCGGTACTTGAGAATTTTCATTTGGGCGCAAGTATGCATCATGAAACCAGGAACGAAGGTGTCGAAAGAGCTGTTGAGCACAGCCGTCGTAGCGTGAGCGATCAGCTGGTGAAAATAGGCGATCCAAAAACCAGGCTCTGAGCATTTCGGATCGAACGGGAGCCACCCTTTGAAGGGCATCTCGCGCTGAGATATGTCCACTATCAACGACCTCAAGGTAATCAGGGAACACGTCGTTCCGCCAAGAGCCGAGTACCAAATAGCGTTGGACCTAGAAAAAACGAGTGCTGAAAAATGCGTTTTTATTTGAGGAGTTTGCTCGATCCTCGACGAATCCACTTCACTGTTTTCCACGCAGAATTTATAATGCAAATTAATCACACGGAATCCGAAGATTCCCGTAAGACGGGAGAGCAAAACATTTATTGTTGTCACCTCGCGTCGCGCTCGCATTTAGCTTCTAGCGCAATTTCATCTTCATTTCGAGGTTTGCACAAACGGTTCCTCAGCACGTGGGTCAGCTCGATTATATCTTTCCGCTGTCTTATCACACTCGCAAACTTTCCACAAGCGGCGAGTACGGTCAGGAACATGTAAGAACCGTTGGAAAATTCTTCGGCGTTTTCGGACGACAAAACGAGACCGATGAATTGCGACAGAGCGAACACATAGAGGGAAGAGATCATAACTGCTGTGTAGCTGTTGTAAACCGCGGCTTTCCAGCCAGCGGACCACGTCAACGGTCGCCACATTCCACACAGTGTCAGTATGTTGAAATTTAAGGGGAGTGCGTGCATCTTACTCCTAATAAAAGTATCCTTTGTCGAGGGTTAAAAAGGCGTCTTTGGTCGCACTGACTCTCGCACCGGGGCCGTATAAAATCTTTGGGAAAATGGAGGAAAGAGCTAGGGAGCTGCTTTTGTCATGCGTCGACCGACAGATTCAGACCTGCGGCGGAACGAAATAGCAGAGGAAAATGCTTTCCTAGGGCATTTACATTTTTAAACTGGTGGATAATCATACGACACAGAAAAAAGTACACGTTGCGCGCTGTATCGGCTCGATAAATGAGTAGGTAAACTTGCTCTGCAGTCGTAGCTTATTTCTGATCGCTGCCGATAAGATGCTAAAAATAGAGCTCGATTTTCTCCGCTTGGGCAATACACAAACACCGGACGGCTTGGTGAAACGACGTGTCTTCGGCCAATTCGTCATTTCCGTTTCGATCCTCTCTACTTACGTGATGAAACCATCAATCTTCGTACTCGACTCTGCGGGGTGGGGGTATCGGAAAAATAGCGCTTACTATTCGCTTCAGTACTTTGTCGAAGGGTTACAAAATTGGAGAAATATGGACGGGTGTTCGGCGAACGAAAAACGATCGAACGCTTTTGTTTTACAAAATTCCATTCGAGATCGTATTGTTCTTTGGAATACCGTTCTCCGGGTGGCTTTCAGTATAAGTATTATTTTTTATTTCTTTGAGAGAACGCGCAAAAAAAGCTCAGAATGCTTTGGCCAAGTTGTTACAAAATATGCTTTCGAAATTGACGAGCACAATAGCCAACCCAGGAATTTCGCACCGATTTTGTGGAAAGTCAACGTGTTTTCTGTTTGGTTGAATTACAATGTGGCGTCGAAGCCTCATTAAAATCGAGTCCTGCGGATTCGTCACCGATCTCAGCCTTTCGGTGAGTGTTTTGTATTATGACGAAAAATCGTTTTGGGATTGCAGATGGGAATCATAGGGGACATTATTTCCTGATTGGAAGAAATACTGGAAAAGTAATTGAAGCAGTTTCGAGGTGCGTGACCCCGATTCGGCATAATTAATAATAAACGAACCTCAACATTATTCGAATACGAGACGGATTTAAATGCCTCGATAATGCATTTAAAAAATTTACCTTTCTACGAAGTTGACTGGGAATAATTGTAATCGAGGACATTTGTTTACAACTTTTGTTTAATCGGAAGTTCTCAAGAATATGCGAATATTCCCTGCACACAAAACTCAATTTTCGAAAATACAATAATTTCCTCAAATTTACGTCCAAAACGTCGTCTCACGTAAGCTTCAGGCTCGTTGTCCGAGTGATACGAGGCCAGAGATCGGAAGCTGCTCAATAAAGGTACGCTGGAGTGAGGAAATTGGTAAATGCATTTTTATGAATCTTTATTGAGCAGCGATCATTTTCCAGTTAACTTATCGCTAAATCCAAAAACCTCGTTGTTAATACTTGACGCATACACTCAATTTTTGTGTACCGCCATTAGCAACGTTCCCCACCATGCGACTGATCGATCAGTTCCCCCGGATCGAAGGGGCATCAGACCCAAATGCGTTGATATTCTGTAGATATTTACAAGCACGATTCGGAGTCGATTTGCCACTGTTCGAGGGATCAGAATTCGCCTTCGCTCACATTTATCATCTCAATGATTTGATGGACCAAAACCCAAATAGTTTTTCATTTCTGTACGCTTTTATTTCGTAATTTCTTCGTCTATCGTTGCAGAACGTTGTAAACCGAGTACGAAAGTTTGATGAGCTATAACAATATTCATTCGTTGACGAATTAATGGGAAAGAAAATTAAAAAAAAAGATAATTCTCAACGCATAGAAGCTCGAAGGTCACGTACACTTGTAAAAGAGTCAAGGGAGACGGTGATGATGTTGCCACAGGTGAATACGATGGGATGCAAAGCGCGCATCATTATAAGTATTAAATTCTTTTTCGTTCTGACCGTCAACACGGATTGATCCATTCGATAAACGGCATTACAGATGTCGACGCTCTGAATTCAGGATTCTTGATTTATTTCAGTTTTTTCCATCATGAGATGATTGTTTTGTTATAACTGTGACAAATTCTTTCGGCGAATTTTAAACACGTTGGTCGAATATAAATTTCTGATTATCGAAAAAAATGTTCTCAGAATAAAATTTGATTCGCCGAATAAAATCCTAATTGAGCTGGAAGAAAAATGGTGAATTCGACTACATTTTTTTCAATGGGGAAAGATTTAGTTTACTTGTTCGCTCAAGAAACAAAAACAGTTGAATCCACCATATTTTCGTTCAACTAAATGGGATTTTGTTTTTCTCATTTTTCTTTTGCATCCTTGAGAAAATTTTATTCAAAGTAGTTTGGTCGTTCCATGACTAGTCAAGTTTGCAACTACTTTATGTCGATTAATTTCAAGTCTAAATTATTAATAAAATTAATAAACACTTACATAGGGAATATTTTTATCATATAAGGATGTAATAAAATGCTTCAAAAATATCATAAAAGATGAAATTTATACTTCAACTTAACTAGTCAATGATTGAGTCGGTACCGCTAATGGAAGCGCGTGAGTCACTCTCAAAAATAACTTTGATGGACGATTCCCGAATTTGCCTGAAGTTTAACCAGCAGTCCAACGTAATGACTGACATGCGCTCTCGAAACGTCGAAACTTAAGTTTTTTCATGTTTTCTTTCTTAAAAGCCTCGTGAGGTAATGTTTTTTATGAAAAAAAAAAAAAAAACAGAACCTGCGATTAGTTTTCTTCGCGATACAAACTTTTCCGAAGCTCGAACAGCGTTTTTTTACAATCAATATTATTGTCAGTACTTCCATAGGATACCGTGTTAAAGACTCAAAATTCTGAGTGAAATGATTCAAAATTTCGCCCCACAAGAGGCCACCGAACTGTGCTCGTCGTTATCAGGGGACCTTAAACTATCATTTACCGCAAAAAAAAAGTGGACTTTCACCGAACTACTTTAAGAAATAAAAATTTGTGTTAGAAACCACGTTGAAGTAATTCGCAATTTTTTGTTATTCATTCGAGAAAAAAGACCTTCTTCGTGCTAATAAATATAACAAATGAAATACAACACCTGAAGAGTCAATTCGCCACCGTAGAAGCAATAGATGAAAATCTGTGTGAGCATGCAGCATAAATACATGATGAGAGCGGTGCATTCGGGGCTGAAGAGTTTCATGCCCGACGTTTCATAAGCACTGACACATAGTATAATAGTGCTCAGAGCGAACTGGAGGAAAACCACGTTACTGAAGATGTCGTTGAGAGTATCGGCGAACCTGAAAATCGATGGCAATAATTTTCTTTCACTTTTCAGGAGTTGGATGCAGGGAGATTGAACAAAAAAAAACGGTTTTCTTCACTGAAATATTTGGACGTGATGCCTGATGCATTCCACGAGCAGTTCGGACTCGAGACACTGGCGTTCCCTCAAGGCTTCTCCGTAATCTTCGTCGCCCTGAAGCGTTCTGCGCGCCAGCACGATTTGAGGCAACGTTTCAATCCGATACTTGAGAATTTTCATCTGAGCACAAGTTTGCATCATGAAACCAGGAACGAGAGTATCGAATGTACTGTTGACCGCAGCTCCGGTAGCGTGGGCAATCAATTGATGAAAATAGGCCACCCAAAAACCGACTTCCAGGGACTCGAGACCGTAGGGAAGCCAACCTTTGAAGGGCATGATACGCGCAGGTATATCTACGATTAATGATCTCAAGGTAATCAGGGAAACCGTCGTTCCACCGAGGGCAGAGTACCAAAAGGCGTTGAATCTAAAAAACCCAAAAAAAAAAAAAATCAGAAAAATTTACGTGAACAAATCGATTTTACCGTTTGCAATAATGTTTTCAGTTTCATCAGGTTTGTTTCCCAGTCTGACGCGGGCAAAACTTGCGAAAGAAACTTTTTCTGTTGAAAAAAAAACTTGAAACAGGCGCACCTCGCGTCGCGCTCGCAATCAGTCTGTATTTTGACTTCAACCTCATTCCGAGGTCTGCAGAGATCGTTTCTCAAAACATTTGCCAAATAAATGATTTCCTTCCGATGGATCATGACACTCGCAGATTTTCCGCAGCCCGCTAGTATCGCCAGGAATAAAGAGCCGTGGGAAAACTCGTTGGCACTTTCCGACGTGACAATGAGGTCGACGAACTGCGACACCGCAAAGAGGTACAGGGACGAAATCATGAAGGCAGAAAAACAGTTGTAAACCACGAGCTTCCAGCCAGTGGACCACGCCAGTGGTCGCCACATGCCGATCCATTGGAGAATCCGGAAATTCAGTTGCAACGTTTGCATCTCACTAGAAAGGTTAATGATCTCGCACTAAACGCACTAAGAAGAGTGTTCGGTGGGACTGACGGACTTTGACCTCAAACGCGGTTTGGTGGAGCTTACGACAAAGGAAATTATTCTCGTCGTTTCGCTGACGGTCTCAGCCAGTCGATAGGCGAGAGTCAAATCCCCTTGTACATTATTTGCATTCTATATTTGGTGGGAAATGGTACAAGTTGGAGGAAAATCGTATTTCCTCGTATGGGTAATGTAAAAAATTAAATAAATTGTCATTTTTTACTGTGGTCGTATAGCTCATATTGGTTCGTCACATAAAACATTGGAAAAAATCCAACGTCCACCCCTGTACTCACTGCATGAATAATGAAATGGAACAACGCAGGCAAGTATAGAAAATTCACCGTTTGTGCACATCGTAATGAGATATTCTTTCGGATCCACAACGCACATAACTAAACCAGTAATCTCCATACGTAATTCGACGATCCGGCGTATCGGAAAAAAACATCGTTGAAAATTCTCTCCAGTGCATCGGTGACTGTCGACGAAGTGTCAAGGAACAAAGGGTGACATTGGTAAAAGTACGAAATCGATGGTACTCGACGGCTCAGAGCAATTCATTTGACGACGGAAGTATCCGAGAAGAAAAGGTTATGAGAAATTTCGATTTCGAGGAGAGAAGGGAGAGGTTTTCTTAGGAAATCCGAATGTTGAAGTAATAGTATATTTATTACAGTCGTGACGATTACGACTTGTTTTTCACCCTTCGTGATCACCAGGAGTCGAAATGACCGGAGGAGCAACTTAAATCTAGAATTTCTAAATTATTTACGCCCGAGGAAGCTAGTTAAAGGATTGTCAAAGTCGTGATTTTTTTAGTAAAAAATTGTTTTTTCTGAAACATGACCTCTGTTGATTTTTCCGCCATTTTGAAAAATGGATTAGAAATTTTTTACATGATATTATTTTTTCTAAAAAGTGTGACCTCGGTGAGTTAAGATGAAGAAACTCTGATTTTAACATCTTCAACAAGAAGATTTTAACATCTTATTCTGTTCAAAAAGGCCCAAATGAGAGAGGTTGGAGACCTTTTCCGCAGAATCGTTTCGGCCGGGTGTCAATTCTACATGGTATAATCTCTTCATCGTTGAAAGTCTTCAAGTATAGTAACTCTACATCGTGCCAAGTGTCGAAGCGCGTCAACCCTCCAAAACCCAAAACCAAACAAGCCCGAATAAAACCAAACCCCGAAAAGCCCAAAGAGAAACCGAACTCAAACTGGCCCAAACAAACCCAAATTTCAAATGGCACTTGGACACTTTGCACTGGAGAGATGACACGATGTCGAGTTCGATGATATCAATGAGATAAATTTCACGTTAAAATTCACATGGAAACTGACTGAGAACAGGGTGATACTTGAAAAGTGGAAGCCAGTGTGAATATTGTCAGAATCAGGACGTTGGAAAACTTGAATGAAGATTTGTTAAAAGTTTTTATTGTGATTAAAACTCGAGTTATTACAGCCTGAATCCAAACAATTACTCACAGAGTTGAACTTAAATTATTGTTTTGCTGTTCTGTGAAATTTTTTAAATTTATGTTATTCTACTTAATATCTATGTTGATATAGTTACTCTGTTGTTCGTTGGAGAAGGTTATAAACAGAATACGAAAGTTTAATGAGCTGGAATAATAGTTCAACTATAGTTGATTTAAGAGGAACGAGCATACGCCGCAGCGTTAAGAACGTTAAAATAAAAGGAGACCAAATGATTCAAACCTTATTGAACGAAACAAGGGACACAGTGATGAGGTTGCCACAGGTGAATGTGATTGGTCGCAATGCCCGCATCATTATCATTACCAGATTCTTCTTGATTCTGATACTCAAAACAACGTGATCCATTCGATAAACGGCTTCACAAATATCCAAGCTCTGAATTCAAAGATTATTAAGGATAATCATTGACTTAAGAGTACGGATCAGTCGACTAACCTCACTTGGAATTTTCGAAATCGAAATTCTTTGAAACAGTTTGACCGATTAAAAAAAGGCTCGAAGAATTTAGATTTCGAAATTAGCAGCTATCTCTTTCCCACTCACGGTTGCGATATACCGACTGATCCGTTCTCTTAAATCTTTTTAATCCATAGAGTTTTTTTTCTTCACACACAAAATTCGGACATAAGAATGTTTTGTTCTCATCAAATATCCCGTAAGGATTGAATCGAAATTCCTGCGATTGAGATTTCGGGAAAAGAAGCCACATTGGAGGTAACTTTTTAAAGGTTTTAAGGTAATTTTTATGATTTTCTTCATTTTTGTTCAATTTTCCCAATCGGAATTTTTCCTTGTCCACAAAACTAATGAAGTATCGAACATATTTCGAACATTAGCGATTTATAATATACAACACCTGAAGTGTTAATTCACCACCGTAGAAAGAGTAAATGAATATTTGTACGAGCATGCAGCACAGATACGAGCTGAGAGCAGCGAATTCAGCGCTGAAAAGTTTCATGCCCGATGTTTCATAAGCAGTTACACAGAGCACGAGAGAGCTCAAGGCGAACTGGAGGAAAACTATGTTACTGAAGATATCATTCAGTGTATCAGCAAATCTGAAAATGGAACGAATTCGATAATCGTTTTCCATGCTTCGCGGAAACCCCATGGAATTAAATTGAAAAACGATATATTTTTATCTCGCTTACTGAAATATTTCGACGTGATGTTTTATGCATTCTATTAGTAATTCAGACTCACGAGACTGTCGTTCCCGAAGATATTCTCCGTGATTCTTTTCATGCTGTAGTTTCCTCGAATCAGCCGTTTGTGGTAAACTTTCAATGCGGTACTTTAGAATTTTTATTTGAGCACAAGTTTGCATCATGAAACCAGGAACGAGGGTATCGAATGTACTGTTGATTGCAGCGCCAGTATAGAGAGCAACCAGTTGATGAAAATATGCGAGCCAGAAACCGACTTTTGAGGTTTTCAGATCAAAAGGGTGCCAAGCTATGAAAGGTACGGTGCGTTCAGGTATATCCACGATCAACGATTTCAGTGTAAGCAGTGAAACTGTTGTCCCTCCGAGAGCAGAGTACCAGAAAGTATTGAATCTGGAGAATAATTACACCTGGAAAGTTGTTCCCGACTACGAGGTTGCAACCGACTATGAGGAAACTTAAAATTACATTAAATCCTCCCTTCCCCGCCTTCTTTTTCTACGGCTTCTTGTTACAAACTCTAAATTGACAAGATACAAAGAAATTCGTGAAATTCGTGACAAGATACAAAATAATTCGTACTAAATAATTCGTAAGAAATTCTTAATAAAAACGTTACCTAGCCTCACGTTCGCAATCGGCTTGAATTTTCATTTCCTCCTTGTCACGAGGCCTGCATAAATCATTCCGAAGCACTTTCATCAGATGAATTATTCTCTCGTGTTGTTTCATCACCGTTAAAGATTTTCCACTGCTCGCAATAACAGCAAATAACATGTAAGAACCATGAGAAAATTCTGCAGCATTCTCAGACGTCAAAATGAGACCGACCAATTGGGACAAAAGAAACGTATAAAGAGAAAGGGCCATGAGTATTGTGTAGCAGTTATAAAAAACGGCTCTCGAACCAACGGACCACGTCGATGGTCGCCACATTCCACAGAAAATAAGAATTTTGAAATTTAATTTCAGCATATCCATTCTATACTGTTGATAAATTTATTTCGCGTCGAATATCCGAAGTGAAATCTTTTGCTAAACTGACGGATTTTGACCTCAGGAAAAATCCATAAAAGTTCACGATGGAAAGTATTATTTTCGTTATTATGAGGGAGGATTGGAAGAAACGCCAAAAAATAATTTCTATATCATTTGGATTTAATGAACATTGCTTAGAGCCACGAATAGAGGGAAAAAAGTCTATGTTACATTGTACCAGGTAGGAAAACAACTGAGAAAATTGTCGCTTTGCTGCAGCTGTAGCTTACAAAGTTCGTCGCATATGAAATAAGAAAACATTCAACGTTCACTTTGGTATATTATGCATGAATAATACAGTAGAATAATGAATGTACAATGTAGAAAATCCACAGTTTGTACCCATAATAATGCAATATTCTTTCGGATTCGCAATGAATAAAACTGAACCATCAATTTTCGTATACGGCATTCGTCGACTCGCGGCGGGCGGGGGGGGGGGGGGGGGGGGGGGATATCGATGAAAAATTGTTGGAAATTCTCTTCAGTGCTTCGGTGACCGTTCACAAAGTCTCAAGGAACAAAGGGAAACACTTGTATAAGAAAAAATCGTTCTGAAATTGAATCATTGAAAATTTCCGTTCTGAAGAGAGATTCAAAGTTTTTTTGGAACATCCAAATGTTGCATAGATTAGGGTTATTAGAGACGCAACAATTGTGATTTAAGAGGATATGGATCAGTCGGTATATCGCAACCGTGAGTGCGAGAGAGATAGCTGCAAATTTTGAAATCGAAATTCTTTGACACACAGTTTAACCGATTAAAAAAAGGCTCTGTCAGTCGACTTTTGCCATCATTCCGCGTAGGCTGACAGAGCCTTTTTTTAATCGGTCAAGCTGTGTCAAAGAATTTTGATTTGGAAAACTCCTAGTGTGGTTAGTCAACTGATTCATACTCTTAAGGTAGATCATGCCCGTAGGATCGTATTTTATGGGTGTCGAAATTCGGTCGATTTCTACTTCCTAATTAAAGATACTATCACTCTAAATTATTGTCAGAGTTATTAATTCAGAATTTTAAATACATTTTTTCAATTTATTTTTTGGTGAATGAAATTACTAGCTATTCAAATTTCATTCGTCCCTGGCGAAAATACTATGGTTTTTTTATGTAAAAAATCCCTTTAGAGGATAAAGGGAAATAGGTAAAGAAAAAAGTGTTAATAAAAAGACAGAAGGTTATGACAGGAATGGGCCAAGCACGGGGGCCAAAAATGCCGAAATAAGCAAATGTGAGGTTATACGAGTGCTCATTACCAATTTCGTTCAATCTTTAACGTAATTTATCTTTGTTATTAGTAAGACAATCGTCTCGAATTTTTTCGAAAAGCTTTATTCTACACTTGATTGTTTTCGTGTACTTTTTCATAAGCTTCATAAAAAGCGTTCATTCGTTATATGGAAAGATAAATGATTTTTTACGCACAGTTCCTATAACTCCGAGTATTTTTTTTTTTTCATATTTAAACACGTTTATCTGAATAACCAATAAGAGGAACCCTTTAAAATTTGATATACGTGTGAGTCGACTACTCATTCAAATAACTCTGTGCAAATTTCAAGATTTTCTTAAGAAAATCGTTTCGTGTATGAACTACCTTAAACCAGTTTCGAAAGAAGAATAGAAAGATGTTCAAGAATTTTACCCAATTCCTCCGTAGGGAGGCTGCCATAAGGAGAGAGGACATATTTAACACAATAAAATACCACTCGATAAGCAATTCTCGCTGTTACGTTACGAGGAATTGTGTAAAATAATATTCACATTGAAACTTCCATCAAAAACGAAAATCGAGTGTTTACTATGGTGACTTCCAAAAAGGAAATCAGAGTGAAAATTGTATTTAAAATCAATTACAAAGTAAAACGCTCGTATGAAATTCTGGGAAAAATTACTAGTTATATTTTTTATAAAAACTACAAAAAACACATAAATATTCCTTCGTGATTGAAAATTTTTTTTAACACGTTAGAAACCCGATGGAAATGCGCTATTCTTCAGTCGTGTTTCGTAACCTTTATTTTTGGAATCATCATAATCCAGAATTTCGAGGAATATACGCACAGCTGTATTCTCAACAATTTTCCTTTTTTATTTTGAGATTAACCAGTTTTCATTGCATTTCCTCATCATTGGAGGATGTTGTAAACCGAATACGAGAGCTTAATGAGCTAGAACAATGGTTCAGATAGTTAATATGCGAGGGAAAAAAATGTGTCGAAACGAAGTGATTTTTAAAAATATGAAAGATCAAATAATACTAACCTTGTTGAACGAAACTAAGGAAACCGTGATTACGTTTCCACAGGTAAATGTAATTGGCCGTAAGGCCCGCATCATCATCATTATCAGATTTTTTCTGATTTTGATACTCAAAAAGGTTTGGTCCATTCGGTAGATGGCATCACATATGTCCACACTCTAAATTTAAAGTTCCTGATTATAGATCGAAAATTCTAATTCAATTCGATCGTTCAATAATCATCTCTCAAGAACTGTTCAATCTGTTGAACATTTTTCCGTTGAAACCGAAATTCAAAGAAATTTAAGAAGCTGGATTTGATAAGAGTTTTTTGCATGGATCAAATATGAGGAAAAATAATTTGAATATTGGCGATTTGTGATACAACACCTGAAGTGTTAATTCGCCCCCGTAAAAAGAGTAGACAAATATCTGTACGAGCATGCAGCACAGATACGAGCTGAGAGCAGCAAATTCAGCGCTGAAAAGTTTCATGCCCGATGTTTCATAAGCACTCACACAGAGTACGAGAGAGCTCAAGGCAAATTGGAAGAAAACTATGTTACTAAAGATGTCGTTCAGGGTATCAGCAAATCTGAAAATTGAATGAGCTCGATGATCGTTTTCCATGCTTCTCGGAAACCCCATGCAATTAAATTGAAAAACGATATATTTTTATCTCGCTTACTGAAATATTTCGACGTGATGCCTTATGCAATCTATCAGTAATTGAGACTCACGAGACTGCCATTCCCGAAAATATTCTCCGTGATTCTTTTCATGCTGTAGTATCCTTGAATCAGCCGTTTGTGGTAAACTTTCAATGCGGTACTTTAGAATTTTTATTTGAGCACAAGTTTGCATCATGAAACCAGGAACGAGGGTATCGAATGTACTGTTGATTGCAGCACCAGTATAGAGAGCAACCAGTTGATGAAAATATGCGAGCCAGAAACCGATTTCTGAAGATTGGCGATCGTAAGGAAGCCAACCTTTAAAGGGCGTATTGCGTTCGGGTACATCCAGAATTAACGATTTTAACGTAATTAAAATAACCGTTATCCCGCAAAGAGTAGAGAACCATGAAGTAATAAGTCTAAATGAAAATCACACACGTAATAAATCAAGTTGACCGACCACAAGAAAGTTACATTTTTGTTTTCCCTTCCGCCCGCCGTCAATTTTTTTCAAACTTGTCATTTAAGGAAGACCACGCAAATCTAATGGAAATCGAAAATTCCAACTTTAAGAGTTGAAATTTGGAAATATACTAGAAACATTCAGCGTTCATCTATTACCGGAATTATTGTAGGATCTACCGTTTAGTTGTTGAAAAAACAATTAACAAAAATCACATTTTTTGAAGCCTTATGCATAAGCTCCTATGTCAAGCACGCTCCAGTGCGACGATTTCAATTTACTGAAATAGGATCCTCCCAACTTTCGAGAGTCAAAAACGAGAATAAGAAAATATAATGTTTTTAAATATCAATGATGTCTTGAGAAACTCTTGTTGCTGGTGAAAATAACTTGGGAATGTAATAAAGAAAAACACTTATTTGAAGTTAACAAGTAACAATGACACGAACAGTGGAAGGTGTGACAACACCATGAGTCAGCTCGTCTAAGGTGGACCTATCGCAAACTTCATTTAAGAGTATGGATCAGTGGACTAACTTCACTTGGAATTTTCGAAATCGAAATTCTTTTACACAGTTTGATCGATTAAAAAAAGGCTCTGTCAGCCTACGCAGAACGATGGCAAAAATCGACTGACAGAGCCTTTTTTTAATCGGTCAAACTGTGTCAAAGAATTTTGATTTCGAAATTTGTAGCTATCTCTCTCGCACTCACGGTTGCGATATACCGACTGATCCATCCTCTTAAAGTGCATAGGAAAATGGCTGCAAAATTTTTGAGCGCACCATCGACTAGTTATAACAATAAATAATCGATAAAATTTCGAAATTTAACATACGGTTATGAAGACCGCGCTCCAACAGAAAATTGAGCCATGAATAACTAATTTTTCCGATTAGATATGTTTTAAAAAAGAATTCTCAAATGTTAAAAAAATGATGAGGATCATTTTGGAATAAAAAAAAAAAAAACAAGGTTTGCCGAACAAATAAAATAAAAATCTTCCATTTAGTCGAGTATCGCTCTGGCTGCGTAAAGGTGGCAACGCTACATAACCTCGAATAACACGGAACGGATTCGAATATGTGAACTATTAAACTGTATTCATTGGATAGTCGAATTGAGAATTCTTATCCGAAAAACAGAATGCTACGAAAAATAAATTTGTTTGAAGACAATGTTTCTGGTCAAGCCGAACATTGTGTCGATCTATGGTTAAACATAACCTCCTCGCACAAAGGGATGGTAAATGGTAAGCGAAGGAGACAGCGTTGCCATATGTATTAGGAGTATGGCTGATTGGACGATGCGAGTCAAATGAGAATGACATTAAAAACTTCATAATAAATTATTGTTGCGTGAAGATCTGGTGTTGGTGGGAAAATAAGTGACGCAGGGGGAGCCGGGTTAAAAATGTAACGATGTTCTTTATTTGTAGTCGATGATAAAAACACAATGAAAAAATGTCCCGACAATTAATAATTGGCCCGAGAATTAGCCCGGTGAGATATGACCAGTAAGAAGTGACCCGGTCGTCGTCGTCGAACACACGTGCGACGTGAAAAGAGGCCAAAGCGTGCTCACAAAAGTGCCCGAGATGTAATCCCAAAAAATATTTGTAATCCCGCGGTAATGAATCCCGAAAGTTATATCAATCTGAGATAGAAACTGTCCCGAATCGATCGAACACAATATTTATGCCGAAAACCCGTAATTTTCCGTTGATGTGTGCCAAGAGAGAATTTCGATGACGAAGAACACGTCAGCACGCTGAACGACCGGATCAAGACTAATCGATTAACGAGAGTGATCGATGAGCCCGCACTTCGCGCGTGCGTCGTGCGTCACCTCAATCCCGTGAGGACAATCGACGTATGGTAATGAGGTTCCGAAATTTACGTAGCCCGGGAACTAGCGACGTCAGCGGCGGAAATCACGGTCTCGCCAAAGCCCCGCCAATTCCTGAACAATGATGTTTCATAAATCATCACGACACACACTTGAAAAATCATGGACTTTGATAATACTAATAAAATAATATATAAATCCATCATCTATAGTTAATTTAAACTTTTCAAAATAATAAGGTGTCTCTTGACTAGCTGCTGCGATAGGTCAACCTTAAAATGTGGAAATGTGTACGCATATAAATAGAAATTGGCTGTTGTCACATTTTGCTTGACGATTTTACTACGAAAGTATTTTAATCGCTATCATCATATTAAAAATTTATCAATCTCAACAAATAAGTTACACATTATTTTAATAATTTCGAAAATAAATTTGAATCGCTTCTTTCATCACGAAAAGAGCAAGAAAGTTCAGTTTCTTTTTTCAATCACAAGTAACGCATCATCTTCCTTAATAGAGAAAAAAAATTAATAACAAAAAAATTCAACAAAGACGTCACCTAGCCTCGCGTTCGTAAGCGGCCTGGATTTGAACTTCTTCGCTATTCCGTGGTCTGCACAGATCATTCCGTAGCATATTCATCAAATCGATAATTTTTTTTCGTTGTTTTATCACAGTCGCGCATTTCCCGCACCCTCCCAATATCGACAGAAACATGTAAGAGCCATGAGCAAATTCTTTTGCATTTTCGGACGATACAAGAAGATCGATGAACTCGGATAAAGCGAACGAGTACAAGCACGAGATCATAACGATGGTGTAACTGTTGTACACCATCGCTTTCCAGCCAACCGACCAAAATGAGCTTCCCCACATACCATAAATTTGAAGAATTTTAAAATTCAACGACAGCGTATCCATCTCACTGTTGAAGTAATTTTATTTCGCGTCGAACGAACAAAGCAAAACCTTCGATTACACTGACGGACTTTGACCTCAGAAAAAACTCCGTAAGAGTTCACGACTGAGGTAATCGTTTCCCCAATTGTGCGGGGGGGAGGAGATCGGAAAATATGCGACGAAACAATGTCTTTCTATGTCATTTGTATTTGATGAGCATTGATTAATACCGCAGCCAGGGGAAAATGTATGTTTTATGGCACTGGATAGATAAAGAATTAGGAAAATTGTTATCGTGCTGCAGCAGATGTATCGTGTGTAAGCTCGTCGTAGAGGGCCCGGAGAGGAATAAAAACCTTTGCCCCGCCTCGTAAAATGCGTAAATAATAAAATAGCCAAGTACGTCCAGGTAATTTGCATTTTACGAAACTATAGAATATTCTTATGCATTGACAATTTACGAAAGTAAGCTATTAATCTGCATCCATATTTCTTCGAAGTGGGGACATCGAAAAAGTTTTCTTACGAAGTCATTTCAGTTCGCTGGTGACTGGCTACAAAGTCTGCAGAAGAAATACCCTGCATTCAAGAATTTTGCCATCCAGATAAAGCACACACGATTTACTAGTGCTGACCTGGAAGGTCCGTAAGGTATTCCTTTCGCATGAGCGTATTTTTTGGAAACACTCCAAATTTGGACTGATTCAATTTCGAAATATTTAGTATGTAAATTATTGAATAAAAATGTGGTGATGATGGAATCTTCATGAGCTCCCGTATAAATTTTACGATTCTTGAAGTTTTAATTCTTCATTAAATGTTCGATAACCTGACCTCAAATTTCGCCAATTTATTCGCATGCACTTTTACTTTACTGTTATTTAAAATCAGTTGTATGTAGAATATTCGGGTTCGTGAAAGAAATACCTTAAATGCTCCAGTGTGAGTACCCACCCTGCCAGGATTTTTTGAAACTTTTTTCTGATTCCACCAATGCCTGGATAGTAATTGTCGATTTGCATCGCTGCTTACGAGGATTCAAGCGAGACAGGCAAGGATCGGATAATACGATCAGGAAAATAAAAAATGATGATGGATATGGAATAAAAATTGTAATGGAATGGAAATTTAGTGGAATTGTACAATAATACTTGGCTGTGCGAAGAGTGATGCCAAAGTGGCATTTGTAGATCCTGCGAATCAACAATTATTACTGCTCGGTCCGAGTATCAGTGAAACCCTTAAGGAGGGTGGATCACGAAATCAAAATAATCAGAATTTGATCAAATTTGGTGATAAAATTCTCTAGCATCAAGTATACAAATACAATTTTTTTCAATTTTTATTACCACATGGTTAACGAATAATTGAGCGTTAAATCGAAGTTCTTATGTACGGGATGTATAACTTTATACATGTAAACTCTATGCTTATACACGTGAACTTTAGTGTTCAATTACTCGAGAGCTATGCGGTAGAAAAATCTAAAAAGATTTATATTGTCTTATATATTTTAAAAGAATACATCTACCAAATTTTATTAAATTTTTATCATTTTGAAATTTTTTATATTTTTAACATGATTTAGCATGGCAACATTGTATCGTCACGATCCACCCTCCTTAAGGGCGAAATGGCCTTCCCTTTGGTAGACTCCAGACTCATTAATTTTGTCCATTCCAATCTATTATAGAATAATATTCAGCAGTCATTCTGACGTGTGTAATGACAAGGATGCGAAGAGTGTCCACATGCTCACCCACATAAGTAACCAATTTCAGAGGTTTTTTAATAGTGTAAAAATATGTTTGAAAAAACTAATTCAGAAAAAAAGCTTGAAGAACAAAGTTTTGGAATAAATCATTTTAGGAAAAAAATTTTGAAAGAAATAACTTTTGGGGGAAGCATTGTTCGAAAAAAATGGAAATGGAAAAAAAATTTGGAACTTTTGTTGCAGATAATAATTATGATCTCCGAATTGCCCGCAGCTGAGAAACTTCGACAATCAGACTTAGCGCACAAACCACGTACAAATTAGAATTTCTCACATTAAATAATGTTTTTGTACTTTTGAAATATTCTTGAAACTATACCGAAAAGTTAGCTGTAGTGAGTCATTTCCGTCTATCCAATTTTTTTACTTTTTAAAGCAGGACCCCCGCCCTTAATGATTGATTTGAAGATATAAAAAAAGTATGAAAATATTTAAAATTATAATTTTAATAATATTTATTTTTAATATTTAAATAATAATATTATTTTTAATATTTAAATGATAAATTTTAATATATAGAAAAACATTCAGAAATTGATAATCTCAATAATTTAGCAGGTTTATCGTAAGATTATTCCATCTTCATTGATTCGTGCGTTCACTTTATCGAGACTCACTCCGACGCTCGTTGGAGAACGTTGTAAACCGAATACGATAGTTTAAGGAGCTGAAACAACAGTTCTGCTACTGATTGCATATGCTAAGATAAAAAATGTGTAGCTGAAAATAATGACATATTAGGATGACTACAAGCAAATGTGACCAACCTGGTTGAACGAATCGATGGAGACCGTGATGATGTGGCCGCAGGTGAATGTGATCGGTCGCAAAGATCTCATCATCACCATCACGAGGCTCTTTTTCGTTCTGATACTCAGAAGCGATTGATCCATTCGATAAACCGCGTCGCAGATGTCCACGCTCTAAATTCAACAACTTTTCATAGGTTTTCTTTCCTCGCGCAATGCTCTATCGACACTCTTTGCCCATCGTTAAGAAATTTTCCTCGATCGAATTTCTTGCATTGGTGTAATTATATTTTCCCAGCAATGACACTTTGAGAACGATTGCCCGAAAAAGAGTAACGTAGCCATTTTTACATTGTCATTTTATCCAAATTTTTCATCGTCGTTGATAAAAGTAATCGATCCCCGATCATATAATACGATTAATTGAATACCGGGCTGCTAAGGTGTAGAAATATTGAAATACAACACCTGAAGTGTCAGTTCGCCACCGTAGAAACAATAAACAAATATCTGCACGAGCATGCAGCACAGATAAAGCATGAGAGCAGCAAACTCAGCACTGAATAGCTTCATGGCCGATGTTTCGTAGGCACTCACACAAAGTATGAGAGAACTCAAAGCGAATTGGAGAAAAACCACGTTACTGAAGACTTCGTTTACAGAGTCAGCCAACCTGAAATTCGAACGAACTTGACAGTCGTTACTTTGAACGTGCTTTTAAGGAAGCTCCATGTAGAAAGATATTGAAAAATTGATGCATTTCTTATTTACTGAAATATTTGGACGTGATGTCTTATGCATTCGGTGAGCAATTCCATCTCTAGAGACTGACGCTCCCGTACAGATTCCTCATTCGTTTCATGCCCCAGCGTTCTTCTCGCTTCGACAATTCGTGGCAAAGATTCTATGCGATATTTGAGAATTTTTATCTGAGCGCAAGTTTCCATCATGAAGCCAGGCACGAGAGTATCGAATGTGCTATTTATTGCAGCTCCAGTTGAGTGAGCAATTACTTGATGGATGTAGGCGAGCAAGAAACCTGTTTCTGAAGATTTGACGTCGTAGGGAAGCCAACTTTTGAAGAGCATATTACGCTCTGGTATATCCACAATACACGATCTCAGTATAATCAAAGAAACTGTTATCCCCCCGAGGGCTGAGTACCATAAAGTGTTGGATCTAAAAACAATTCCACCTCAACTAATTTACTTCGGCGAGTATGCATAATTACACGAACGGAGGATCCAATAAAGTGTTAGAATCACAGTTAACCCATCGGCAGTCAGGCTGCGGGACTTTTTGTCATTCACTGCTTTTAAAATCACTCGAGAATTTCAAATTTTCTTCGAGAATTCAAAATTTCGATTTTTATTCTTTTTTTCGTATCTAGTAAAGCCACGATCACTTTTGCAAAATTGGGGTGGGAATAAAATGTTAAAATGACTATAAATTTGAACAGCTGAAATCTCGAGTTTATAAACTTCGAATAATAATATGGAGACAGATCGATTCGACTAGAGCTTTGAAAGTCGAAAATAAATAAAGTAGAAACTTCAAGGTTCGAAGCTCGTTTACATCGAAAATAGAATTTAACAATCGCCCATAAGACGACGACTAAAATATCGTTTTTCCGAAAATTCGACTAGCACTCTTTCGATTCATAGATTAGTACAATCAGCAATACTGTGAATATTCACAATTTCGAAAATATTATAACGAAAGACTAAAATATTACTGAGGTTGAAATACTGAAACACCAAAAAGTCGACCGATCGAAATAAAGAAATGCAGCGGAACTAAAAATACACGAGTCTCACTCGGACTGGTAATCTCCAATTTCAAACATCGCCATTTTGACTTTCGACTTTTCGAGCCATCCCTATTCTGCATATCCAAGTTTTACAGGCTCGAAAAATTCACTTCCGTTTTTTTGCTACTCTATATTCTGGTCTGTCCATAGAACAATTACTCTTCATTTTGAATTCGAAAATCTGAACTTTTGACATTCGTCTGGTTTGTTAAAATTGCATTCGGAATGAAAACTATCGAAATATAGATTTTCGAGTAAAATACGAATTCAAAGAAGGAACATTTGGTTAAACACGTAATCCGTTAAATAGTCGATCGGGACTAAGAATTTCGAATAACTTATTTTTCTCAAATCTTAAAACTTTTAAAATTTCGAAATATCGAGCGCTCTATAATTTGGTTATTTGACATATTGAACCCTACCCCAAAATTGCTGACGGGTTGAAAAGTGTTCTCTAGAAACTTCACCTAGCATCCCGTTCGCAATCAGTCTGAATTTTGATTTCATCGTCATTGCGAGGTCTGCAGAGATCGTTCTGTAGTACGTTCGTTATATCGATTATTTTTTTTCGTTGTTTTATAACGTTCGCAGATTTACCGCAGCCCGCAAGTATCGAAAGAAACATGTAAGAACCGTGAGTGAATTCTTTGACATTTTCGGATGAAACGACGAGGTCGACGAACAGCGTTAAGGCGTACGTATAAAAGCACGAAACCATAATCGTCGTGTACAAGTTGTAAACTGTGCTTTTCCAACCAGAAGACCACATCAAGGGTCGCCACATTCCATAAAATTGAAGAATCTTAAAATTCAATGACAACGTATGCATGTCTGCTGAGCTAAATTTATCTCCGATCGAACGTGCAAAGAGACGTCTTTGGTCGCACTGACGAACTTTGACCTCGGTATAAACTTGGCAAAAGTTCACAACGGAGAAAACTATTTTCGTCATTATCTCGTCGAAAGTTTGTTTCAAGCAGTAGCTTTATAAAAATGCCACGAAAAATGCCTTCCTACGTCATTTGCATTTTATAACTGGCGGCTAATGATACGGAAAGAGGTAAAAAGTACATGTCACAATGTACCCTCATGGGGAATTGAAATAAATTGTTATATTACTCGAGTCGTAACTTGTATCGAGTCATCACATGTAGCATGGAAAATTAGATGCGTTTAGCCTGCTATATTATGCCTGAATAACAATACAGCTTGGCAAATGTATGTCCAGAGAATCGACCGGTTCTTTGCAGTAATGAAATATTCTTTTCGATCCTCCACCTACAAAATGAACCCATCAATATTCAGTCTTCGTTCGTCGAGTGGGGGTAGCGAAAAAGTCTTGGTGAAAAATGCTCTTCAGTTCTCCAGCGACTACCGCGTCTAAAAGGTCTAAAGGAGGAAAAGAGCCTCCAATAACGAGAATCTCTAAACATCGAGTTACTCTTCGTAGGCTCGCTTTTGGAACAATAATCTCAAGAAGTTCCACCGAATTCGGAGTCATTTTTGTAAGTTTTTTCCTGTACTCTGATTGAGTTCGTGTGAGACGTTTCCACTTCCGATCGAGCTTTTTTTCAATACTCCACTTTCGATAAACTTTTTTCAATGGATTAAACTTCTTCGAGGAAACAATCTCCATCCAATCAATGGGAATCGAAAAAATTTAGTGAAGCAAACAGCAATCCGATTTCCCCACACTTTTTTGTCGGAGTCTACCACTTTCACGCCAACTAGAAAAAAAGAATTGAAGATTTTTGTATTCGCATTCGTTTTTTAAGTGGATGGATCAGTCGGTATATCGCAACCGTGAGTGCGAGAGAGATAGCTGCAAATATCGAAATCGGAATTGTTTGACACTGTTTGATCGATTAAAAAAAGGCTCTGTCAGTCGATTTTTGCCATCGTTCTGCGTAGGCTGACAGAGCCTTTTTTTAATCGGTCAAACTGTATCGAAGAATTCCGATTTCGAAAATTCCAAATGAGGTTAGTCGACTGATCCATCCTCTTAAAGTGTTCGGTCGTTCTATGACCAATCAAGTTTGCAACTACTTTATGTTGATTAATTTTAAGTCTAAATTTTTATATTAATAAACCATTACATTGAGAATATTTGTATCATAAGAATATAATAAAATGCTTTAAGCATATCATAAAAGATGAAATTTATACTTCAACTTGACTAGTTAATGATTACACATGACCTAGGGAACATTTTTATTGTGCGAAAGAAAGTTTATATCGGTGTAATGGCACTGAGAAAAAGGAATAGTCAATCCTTTCATAAAAGAAGAGTTGTCACGAAATCTCGAAGTGCGAGTTATTTTTGAAGCTTCTATAGACGCATTGGTTGTCGATATTGTGCTCCGAGTTCGTTCATGTGCGTATTTCAGATTGTAGAAAAAAGAAAGTATTTTTTAAGAAGTATTGAAGAAGGTATTTTTTTGACTTTCTGAAGCAGGAGCCCCCTTAATACCCTAAAACTTTGCGAGATTTACTGGAATTAATTTTTTATGAATGAGCAATAATAAAACCAAAAAAAATCCCTCAATTTCAAAGTATAGTCTCACCGGAATATCGACATGTGATGGTGTAAGCAATCGACGAATTTATCTCGAATTTTCTTCTCTCGATCCGAATCTTCGTCTTCGTAAAGTTGGTCGAAATATTCTTTGGAAGCAACTCCAGGAGGATCATCAGCTAAGTTGATCAATCGATCACTGAGTATATCCAACTGCCCGGATAAATGCATCATAATCGATATGCTGAGAACATCATTCGCAAGGTTTGCTAAACCAACTGCACTCGCTGAGACTTTTTCCCACATTAACGTCAGCCAAAATAAAAACTCGGTGTTAATGTCGTACGGCACCCACGCCCCGAACGGCAGTTTTCGTGATTGATGATTTTTCACAATTGGTCCAAAAACCATACACTCGAGAGTAACCAGCGTATTGACTGTGATGATGGCACCGATGAATCTGAAATTTGAAAAACCTTAAGAAAAATTCTATACTTCATAGAACTCGCAAATGAAAAAATCTGAAAATAAACTATAAGAAAATATTATTGAGGCAAACTTTTTTCACGTTGCGAAAAATTCATGAATCGGAAGGAAAATACTTTTTCTCGTTTTCCTCATAATTCGTTAGAATTATTCTGATGATTTTTGACAAACATTCACCTTCTTGCGTTACGCTGGGTCTAAGCGACCTCAGTTTTTTCACTGAAAAGCTCAAACTTAAAATCACCATTTCAATCAGCTTTTATCATTTTCTCATCACATTTTTCGACACCATTAAACTGGCTCCATGTTTGTTTGTGCAAGTTCAATTTTTCTTCCATATTTTTCCTAAAAGTTCGATCGATATTCTTCCCTCAATAAAAACCATTTGATTCTAAATTTTATTTTGATCATTTTTTCTCATTGCTCTATTGATTTTAACACTCTTGTGACAGGCAATCATTGGCTAACGCTCAGAAATGTTTAATCGAAAATGACATGATGAAAATTTCAAGTACTGCTCCTAATGTAGAAGTCTCAATCGTTGAAGATCGAAGAAAATAAATAAATCGATATTTTGAGAAGTGAATAAAAATGTTATTAAATCGTAGCACTAACCTGCTCAATCTTCTGCACTTTTTCAGTATCATGAATTCTCGAGAATTATGACCGTAAAATCTTTCACTATCAAGATCGTGCATAAGTTCAATAATTCTTCGGCGTTTCGCCAGAAGATTTAACGCTTTGCAAAGCGCATTGATCGTAGGCATAAAAGTGATAAAATTGTTCACAAATTCCGTGATCGTATCAGCGCTGACGAGCGTATCGATAAATTGCGCCAGCATAAAGCTCGTGACGAAAAAAGCACTCAAAACGGTGTAACAGTGATAAAAGAATTTTTTTGTCGTTGAAAACCACATGGGACACCAAAAACCGTTGCACACGAAAACCAAAATGGGGAATTTGACCATCGGCGATCGGTCAGGCGTCCGAAGATTCATTTTTCCGAAATTCTATCCTGTCTTTGGATCCTCGAACGTTTCGTAACTCTCGATGGTCAACGAAAAAATGAAAGTCTTCGTTTGAGCTATAAAAGGCTTGTTACGTGACGATTATAACGAAAAATGTAACGTGTAGTGAAAAAAATTCGTTTTCTTAATTCATTGCGGCTCGACTTCATTGCAGCTCCCTGTAATTAAGCAAAAAAGTCGTTAATTATTTCTCCAAAATACACCACGAAAGAGAGAAGTAGGTCACAATTATGTTCTGTGGTTTGCTAGAAATTGAGCGATTCTTATTTTAATCGTATACGTAAGGCACGATTAAAGATCACCGAAAAGATCTGGTATCGTGATCGTTGCTTCAACCGAAAATTGTCCTCATTATAAATTTACAGTTTCATTCGGGTCTCATCAGTGATGTAATTATTTCGGAGACCCATGCATCGAACTAACATGTTAACTAGCGAACATGAAAAACTGTCGATTTTTTTAATCGTCGGTTGTACGATTCAAGAATTAGCCTCGAACATACATTAGTTTTATTTCATGTTAAGGAGCTGGCAAGCAAAATTTCTATATGATTAGCACACTTGGCAGACGTTACATTAATAGCAACAATTATACCCTAAGAAACATTAAGGATTTGTTTCAGTAAAGGGGGTACTAAATCATTTGCACATGTCTGCCTCTAGGGCTGATGGTCACGATCATCCTATCAGCAAAGAAAATCAAAGACTTTTGTAGTAAATAATGACTTAAGTTATTTTTATCATTAAAAAAGTGTATATGAAGTGCACACTTTGCAGACCTTAATCTTTCGATTAAAAATAATGAGAAGGACCACAGAAAAATGGTCTGCCAGCATGTTGTCTCTGCGTTGTCAATTGACAGGGCTTCAAAAATGTTTTAAAAAATATTATTATGCGCACATGTCTGCCTCTTCAATTTTCTTCTTGTTCAGGATGATTGTGACCATCAGCCCCAGAGGCAGACACGTGCAAGTGATTTAGTTCCCCCTTTTTTTAAAAAAATTCAAAGCGCTGTAATGCAAAAACGCAGCGACGTAGGACCCTTTGACTGGTCAAAATCGCTTCGTATTGATCTAAACTTCGATCCATATCGATATACAAAAAACTTGTACAAATCATACACAGAAAGGCTCACCAGTTCCCTAAATATCGGAGAAATTGTACAATTTCCATAGAAAGAAAAAAAATCGTAAAACTCATTCTCGTTGAGTTAATTATCAACGTTTGATGACTCATTCATTGTTCGTAGACCCGGTAGACCCGAAATAATTGGACGTGGAACAAAAGTACTATGTTTCTAGCACGTTTAAATTTCCTGTGAAAAAGTATTCGGCTACACTATTCTGTCTTTAGGGTGCAGGGTTTGACGACGAGTGGAAAAATCCCTGGTTTCTGAGTATATTAAATGCATGATAAATGAACTTAATTTCAGTGATTGATGGAAAAAAATTAAAAGATTCTTCAGAAAGAAGAAGATCAAAAGGTTTTGGAATAATAATTTTTTCACTTACTGTCATGATTCTACGATGTAAAAAATGAAAGATAATATTTTTAAATATAATTAAACATCACATGTATAACTTTATTACTTCATTGGCAACGTTCTTAGAACAAAAGTAACGTTTATTCTTACTTGCTGTACAAAAATTAATCACATTCGATAATTCTCCACACGATGAGAATTATAGATTTAAAAAAGTGCTTAATTCGTTCCATCGGGGCGCGCTCGACCAGCAACTTTTGGCATCTTTTTATTCGTCGAGTCTTCAAGTTCTTTTGGTTTGTAATAATGCGGTGCCACTTCTAACAGCCACTTGCTCTCGATTTCAGTGACCTGTAATCAAACGAGTTTCGAAACATGATCAACAGTGAGAAATGACAGTGAAAGTAACGGAGTAAAAATGGAGTATTCTCAATGGCGTTCGCCAATTAATTTCAGCTAGAAGTGCCGAATCCAGCTCTATTTAACTTTGGAAATATTTGACGATATTTTGTCAACCAATGAAATTTTTGTTTTGTTATCCACAACCTTAAAAATGGCAGATCAAACTTCAATTTCGTTGATTGAAATATTTAGTGATATTTAGTAAGAGAAGCAAAATAAAATGTCGGGAAACAAAAATGTGCATGAATTTCCCTTAAAGTCACTGATATTGCAAAATTTCGCTCTAAAATTTGTGTTCCAATTATGACGAAAATAACATCGTAGACTGAAGAAATAATATTGACAAAAATTTTGCTTGAAGTTGAAACAAAGTTAAATCTCTCCCCGCAGTAATGCTGTTCACTAAATTAGTTTCTGTGCACTGTTGTCAAAACGACATAACAAATGGCTTTCAGATATTTTCGTGATTATTTCCTCGAAAACTTTCCGCCAATATCGACCCAGGTTTTCTACGGTTTCCCTGGGCCCTCGTGCATGAGGGAAAAGTAACTGCTGACAGAACTTTCGGAGGGCTTGCAAGGTCATGAAAAGTTTGTGAAACGAGAGTAAAAGTAAAAGGGAGGCGATGAGATCGTAGAAACCCGAAAAATGATGTAGAAACGTTGAATGGGGAAAAAAATTGAAAAATAAGATTCGCAAAGTGTACTAACCTGCCGCATATATTCTTTTGTTGTGAAGACCAATTCGTGATACAATATCCAGCGGGGTAATTCCTGAAATAGTGAGCTGTTTGGGTGTATCGATACGGTTTGATTGTGTTTCGCTGTTTTGTAATGTCCACCTTTTGATAAACGTGCAACGTGGTAAAAGTATCCTGCTGTTATTGCCTAAAAATGAAAAACACATCATTTGTCAACCTCGAGTCGTATTTCTCAATAAAAATGTGCTTTGGCAATTGAAATAAGTAAATTTTAGTGGCTTTAGGATTCGAATCGAAATCTTGGACTAATCTTCGCAACAGTACTTTAACAAACTGACTTTGTACATTGAAAAATTTGAGGATTGAGTAACATACCTTTCGAATATTGATTGTCTCGGTGATGCCGGATATGAGTTCCATTTCAACGCGTTGCATAAGTCCAACGAGTTGTTCTCGAACGTCTCTGGCACGTTTCATCGAACGATATTGAATAAAATTTTCGTAGCACCAGTGTGTACTAAAATCGCACAGCTGCCATTGATTGTAAACGTTTAAAAGAGTGAGATGGTCACCGCCGGGGACATGAAAGTTTTTTCTGGCGGTATCGGCATGAATGAGTTTGTCTTTGGGTCGATAAAAAATGGCGCCATTGACAGAAAGCATGGCGGCGATAGTGGCGATTTCTTCGGAGCATCGATATTTTTCACTGGCGAGTAACATTTTCGCCATCATTGGATCGAGTGGGAATTCGGCCATTCTTCGTCCCATTTTTGTCAACTCTCCGCGATGATTGAGAGCCCCGAGTGCGTAGAGCTGTTCGAGAGCTAGTACGAGGGTTTCGTGAGGTGGTGGATCAAGAAAATCAAAATGAACTAAATCGTTGATGCCGAGAGCTTTGAGGGTCAAGACAGCGTTGCCGAGATTTATCCTTTGTATTTCCGGCACGGTGTTGTCCTCCAGTTCGTGTTGATAAGCCCAAGCTGTGTACAGCCGAAAACATTTTCCTGGTGCGACACGACCGGCGCGTCCAGCTCGCTGGTTCGCTGAAGCTTTGCTTATCGGTACGACCATTAAACTTTCCATTCCGGTACGCGAATTGAAGTTATTTTGCTTCGCAAATCCTGGATCGATTACGTAAACGATATTGTCGATCGTCAGCGACGTTTCGGCGATATTCGTCGCCAAAACAACTTTTCGTGCCCCCTTTGGCGTCGGCTCAAATATCCTCGTTTGCATGTCCGACGGCAAATTGGCATAAACCGGAAGTATCAGCAATTCAGCCAATTTACTTCCTAGTCTTCGGACTCTCTCGTTCAACATTTCTTGACACGTTTCAATCTCCTCCTGCCCGGTTAGAAACACCAACACATCGCCGGGCGGCTGCGTTGCGTGAATTTGCAATATCGAAACCACGCACGCGTCCGTGTAATCCGCCTCCGGCGCTTTCGTGTAATAAATGTCCACGGGAAAGCGCCTCCCTGGTATACGAAATATCGGCGCATCGTCAAAGAATTCACTAAATTTATTCGCATCCAATGTTGCTGAGGATATTAGGAGCTTCAAGTCTGCACGAAACCGCGTTATGTCCTTTACCAGTCCGAACAGAATGTCTGTGTGCAGAGTTCGCTCGTGAGCTTCGTCAATTATCATCACGCTGAAATTGAGAAACAAACAACGCAAATTAGATTTTTTTAGTGAATGCACCAGAGGTTATTGGAATTACAATTACTTAATATTATTTCAAAGTGTATTTTTTCAAAAAATATTCATGTATACTGGCACTTAATCTTCGGGGTACAAAAAACTTGAAATCATTATTTTTTTTTTTTAATCAAAATATTAGGATGATTTTTACTCTGCAATTTAGGTTTTCCAAGCTTGTACGAAAAATATCAGCAAAGCTCCCAAAACTGTTCACAAAATAAAAGTGCATTGGCTCTAGTTCCAACTCAAAGTTTTCGTGAAATTCCGAGTTCCAGTAACTCTGTAAATTTTTGTAATTGATGTCAAAAGTCATTTTGTTCCAAGATGCATTTGATTGGCTGCTTTTTCAACATTGTTATTAATTTCAATAATCAATATTTCGATACAACCGTTTCCGTTATAAATGTATGTGAAATTTTATTTTGCAGATCGGTGCAAGTATTTGTCTGCTCGTTTCGGGACCGAGGGTGCCAAACGAGAGGAAAACAACCCACCGCAGTCTTGCTAGGGGAAGAAATTCTCCAAAACAATGGAGCGAGTCGGAATGAAATGATTTTTACAAACTGCTCTGCCAAGAAACTGATGTAATATTTGGATCGTATCATGTCTCCAGTTTTTAAGAAATAATAATAAAAGTTTGCACAAATTCCTTGCACTCAAAAAATAAGGCGAATCACATGGGTTTTTTTTATGACTCACGAACTATTCGAATCTGAGCATGAAAACTTGATGAAAAATATTATATTTTTCCAGTTACTCAACATCGTTCTATTCTGACTGAATTTCAATTTCGAATAGTATTTTTATTTCAGTGTGTAACAGAATATTAGTTGATTACAGTATTCGTAAATGCTTCATTGAATTTCCTGCGAGAATGGGAACTCAAATGAAAACACGTGAAACTTTGTCTGATCGTAGCAGTTCGAATAAACCAATGCGTTTTGATAAAATTGTCGGGTTCATTGTCATCGTCAAGAATTTAATAAAGAACATTTGACTCACATATTTTTTTAAGTGAAACGGAATTTTCATGTTTCAAATGTTTGAAATGATTTCCATATTCTTTTAGAACCAATATGGAAATGACTACAGTCATTATTTCCCTGATTGACCAAGAAAGATGATTTACCTGTACGACGCGAGATCGGGTTCGCTAAGAAACTCTCTGTGTAGTGTACCGTCCGTCATATATTTGATTCGGGTTCGCTGCGACGTGCAGTCTTCGAATCGAATGGCATAGCCAACTTCGTTGCCAAGCTTGACGGCCATTTCGTGGGCGACTCTAGCAGCAACGGACATGGCAGCGACTCGTCTCGGTTGCGTGCATCCGATGAGTTTGCCATCGTCGGTGAAGCCGGCTTCGTACAAATATTGAGGGATTTGAGTAGTTTTTCCCGATCCAGTCTCACCCTCGATTATCAAAACTTGATGATTTTTAATGGCTTGTATGAGGTCATTTTTGAACGGGTAAATTGGTAAGCTCTTTTTCGTCTCTTCTATCGTTGTTAGAACTTTTTCTTTTTGTTCGGGTACTAATTCACGTTTTTTCTCTTTCGAATCACCTGGCATACGCAAAGCTTGAACGAATTCGACCTCATCCTCCAGCAACAACTCGTAATCTTGTTTAGCTGGAACAATCCGTTAAAATTATAGCGGAAAACGACTAGGGAAGCTGACTGTTGGAATTTTCCTTCAACAGCGAATTGATATTTGGAATTCTTTTTCATTTGTTTGTTCTGCTTACAGAATCATAGCAATGACAATTTCCTTACGATAAAAAATGTTTTTTCAATCATACCTTTTCGATCTTTTGCACCAAATCGAAAAACAGCAGACGTCATTTGATCCGCCTCCCATTTACTCTGCTCCGATTGAGCTGGCTCCAAATCCATCTGCTCATTTTTGTTGTCTCCTTTCCCTTTTTCCTCTGGCATATGATATCTTTGAACTCTTTCCAATTCTCTAGCTTTTTCATGTTCTTTGGCCAGCTGTAGTAATTGTTTCTTGTGTTCTCTTTCTCTCCTCTCACGTTCAGTTAATCTAATTTCAATAGTTTGGAAATTAGTAGAATCAAAGAATATTATAATACCGAAGTGAGTTGAACATTTCACTTTTTGAACTTGTAAAATACATTCGGTGCTCAGTCTTACATTTTCTCTTCAAAAAGGTATTCGTCGTCTAAAATATCAGCCTCCAGCTCCGCAACTTTATCCTCTTTTCTCTTTTCCAAATATTTTCTACGCGATTCCACCCTCAACTTTGGTACAAGCTTGACTTTTGAATCATCTTCCATAAGCTTGAGTCTCTTCGCAGCTTCAGCTGTAAGCAATAATGAAACATAATCTTCAGTCTGGTAAAGCCTGCACTGCAAGAGTTGAGGAAAATATTTGAAAACAGTTGAATGCAATCAAATTATGAATTCCGTCACTTTTTCTTCAACGAGATTACTCTGCTATCTCAAAATGTGTATAGAAAGACTGGTCAATATATCATGATTATAAAAAAAGTTAAGAATTATATAAATGTTTTTAAATCTTACCGGCACCCGAACCCATGGGAATGGCAACTTTGCGCACTTTAGTATCATCTTTTGCTTTGAGCCGTGTAGCAAATTCATCTCGTTCCTTAATATCTCGTTTTCTGCGTTCTTCTTCACTGTCACTGTCTTCGCTCGACGATTCTTTACGTCTGTATTTGCTCATTTTGATAATTCAAAATATCCTTCAAACATGAACAAACAAAAATTATTAAACAATTTCAATTTCGTAGTACAACGTTTAGGTTCGCGTTTTTAGGTTATAATCTGACAAGATTTCCCAGGTCACTATTAAAAATGTTTCGATGTACAGTTAATACTGAATAATATTATCGTGGATCTTCGACGTTTATAAAAGGTAGAAAAATTATTTTTTTCACTGTCTTGCACAAAACGTTTACGTTTCTTTTAGGTTATAACCTGAATTATTCCGATCGCTTTTCGTAATGTCTCAATGAAGTTTTTCAAAAACTAAATATACTGTTTTTTTTTCTACGATGAAATTAAGCTACCTGGATCAATGTGAATGATTTATATTATTTCATAGGCCTCTATATTTGTTTATTTACTATTACGATACTTGTAAGCACAAGAAAACATAAGCAGCAACTTTTGAAGTGTTTTCAAACTTCAAACTTCGATTCGAAGGGGTGGCGCTGATTGGAGTTTTTAAAACCACCGTGCATATTCCCCATTGAAGTTTTGCATTGGCATCACTGGGCTTGAACACGAAGATTCATAGAGAAGCATGATACTGATAGAAAATATCTTTCTGTTTTACCATTCGTTATAAATATTAATGAATTTAGTACAGATAGAGCGTCGGGTTGTATTTTTTGGAGTCAGCAGTGCTGATCACTCGCTAATTCAAATATTGAAGTGCTGCATGAGCCCTTGAATATGAATTAGTACGATTAAAGAAAATCACGTTGGATTTTTATTACGGGAATAATAAATATTCACATATATGTACATCAGTCATGCACTAACAGTTTGTATATACACATGTGACTTGAATTTTTGAACATATGTACATCCATATATATATAATATAACATATTATATATATATTTTTCGGAATTTTTGTCTAGCGATAAGCACGAATTTTGCGTTTAACTATGATAACGCGTCTCTTTGTTCAACGAATGTTTACGTCGAGATTCAAAACGATAAAAGTTGTTATTAATCTCTCTGTGAACAACAAAAGATGAACTATGGGGAATTTGCGCCGTCCAAATTCCCAATCTTCACGTGTTTACGTTTTCACGCGTTTACGCTTGGTCGTGTTTGGACGTTTGGACTATTCGCTATAGCGTAGTAGCAGAGCAGAGTGGGGATAGAGGCGTTCGGTCAGCCAGCGGGAGAGAGGGGAGACGGGCGAACATCGGGCGGAGCTCGAGACAGGGGAGAGGCGCAGGCGCAACATGATTCGCTTCACTCACGTCGCTCGGCCCGCTCGGCGCGCACAGGAAGGGGGAGCTCCGTCCGGGAGAGAGGCACAATACGTTTCGCTTTTCGCTTCACTCACTGCCCGGCGGGCGTAGGGTGAGGACTGGCGCGGAACGTGAGCGTGCCGTTATCGCTACGCATTGTACATTCCAGTGCATTGAGAAAACGGGGCACGAAATACGACACGTGGAATCCTACTTTATCCTGAATGACTAAAATAATCTTTTTTTACGAATTAATTTTTTTCAATCAATCGATAAACAAATAAAATAGAAACCAATAAAAATTGGTAACAGTCATAATTTTATCAATTATTGTAGATTTAACAGTTATTTCATAATTTTAACAGTAAATTCAATCTCGCTGAAGCAACTGATCGGTCATCTAAATTACAAAATAAAAGAACTTAAGATCGTGCGAATCGATAAAAGACACGAAAACATAACGTAACGAATATTAAAGTTGAAATTTAATAAAAAATAATGATTCGCTCCTTGTCAATATACATTTTTTTTCTTTAATTTCTGAGATTCCTTTTTTTGACGCAACTATATAGATAAGCCGATAGGGAAGTCCTCGCACTCGATGTTATTATTATTACAAAATTTGCACATGAATGAGTATTTATAAAATTTTGGTAATTCGTGAAAAATAGTATCGAGGCAAGGGCCAGTAACAGAAAGAGTTTTGTGACGCCTGTAATATAGCTTCGAGAGTCTTGTGTATGCTCGCACGCGCGCGTGTCCGCAAGCGAGCTAAGATGCAAGCATACCCCGAGCAACGCAACGCAAAGCAAAGCACCTAACGCACGGTCCTAAAGCCATGGGGTTGTCGGCAAGCGAAGACGGACAGTCAGTAAATCTACTCCATAGCGGATAGTTTGACACAGTTCCGAGCTCGATACAGTTTCTGTATCACTTTGAAGTCGCGCAGGCAAGATTCCATGCAGATAAGTCGGAGTTGCAAACGCTGCACGCTAAGCAACGCACGCAACGCGTATAACCGCAGCTATGTACAGCATTACGAATAGTTTTTACTAGTCAAATGCTAACAATAGGACGCGAGCAACCGACCACGCGTGCACGCACGCGGGCACACTCGATTCTCTATGAAACGGTGGTACAGGTTTTGTCACTACAATTGTTTCTGTTACTCGACATATTGGCTTATCCATTTGCGCAAAAACGGTTTTCTGGGGAAAAAACCTAGGGAAGAGTAGGTAAAGAAGAGCCCTCCCTGAAAATGGGGATATTTTTTTTCGTTTATGTTAATTTTCGTATTCAATCGGTCGTACAATTAAATAACGAATTTTTTCTCTCGCGTCGGTATAAAGTTAAATTTTTGGTGAATAAAAACCCAAGTTCGTTCTCGAAAAAAAGACCAGCGGAAATATAACTTTGTGATAATGAATCGCGATTACGATTTTCTGCGATACGGTAAAGTGATAACAAAAGTTAAAGGTGAAATGATAAATTCCAAACATGGGAGGACGAAAAAGCATTGGAAGAAAAGTGTATTGAAAATATGTGGAAAGTTCTTTATGATCAGAACCATGGAGCAGGATAAGAGAATCGTAGAGGCAGAGGGAAAGCGAAAAGATCGTGGAGGAAGACGGAGAGCAGGGAGAGGATCGTCGAGGAAAACGGAGATCGCAAGGATCGCGGGAGAAAAAGGTAGGAAGAAGATCGAGGCCCGTTCCTGTAACCGTGAGTAACTACACCAACGATTTTTTTTTTTAAATACGAGTGCGCGAAATATGAAAAATGATTTTCATGTTACAAATGTAGACATTCTGCCGATTGAATGATCAAAACACGTGAACGTCAGGATGACGTTTGGATATTTCATGGAAGTATTTTTTTCAAATAATGAACCGTTAGATATAATATTTTCATATTATTTATTTTCATGATACAGTCGTTGCGATTTATAGATTTACGAATAGCATGTTTTGCAGAGTTGATATATGGTGGTAGTTGTGCAAATTTTCGTTGAAATGTTTCTGGTAAAGATGTAAATGTGTCTTTACTCGACTGTCAACAAAGTTGAGAATCTCTGTCGTCGTATCTTTTTTCTTCAAGTGCTCATGCAGCACTTCAATATTTGAATTAGCGAGTGATCAGCGCTGCTGACTCCAAAAAATACAACCCGACGCTCTATCTGTATACTACATATTCATTAATACTTAAACGAATGATAAAACAGAAAAATATTTTCTATTATATATAGTATCATGCCTCTCTATGAATCTTCGTGTTCAAGCCCAGTGATGCCAATGCAAAATTTCAATGGGGAATATGCACGGTGAGTAATAATGCGCCATACCCGACATTTTTCTTGTCCAGAATTTTCCTGTCAAGTTGCCGGTGGTTGTTTGAAAACATTTGTTGTTTCAAACAATAATTGCTCAATCAAATCGTAATTATGATTGTACAAGTTTTATTTTTCGGAATAAATTAGTCCACATAAAAGGAAAAATCATGGTTGAAGAAGTTTTCAAATTGATTTTTTGCATGTCATAACATCTGAATTAATTAATGTGGCATAACCTGAAAATGATTTGAAAATATTTAAAATAACTAGCGCCATTCAACGCCTGTTAATTTGAAAAAAAATGTAATAATAATGGCAAATTTCATCACGCTACTCTCGATTCGATCTAATAGAAATTTTAATTTATTTTGTAATTTAAAAACGTTGCGTATGTATCATTGATCCTCTTGATTATAGAATTATTTGGAAAATCGGCGATCTTAAGTTCAAAGGCCAAGCGCCGAATCGTTTCCAGAAATATTGTAACTACTCGTAGGTAGTAATGTTTTTGTACTTTCATCAAAATCTTCGGCCCTCGTGCCGTCTTTCGTTTTGTTTTTCGACGAAACGCTCGTTGTGTTAGATTCAGTGGTATCGTGCCTCACGAGCCTAAATTGAGTCATACGATTAGAAAGATCATTTTCACCAAGCTCCGCCCTTAAAATTGTGTTAATCTTTCGTCCGTTGGCATCAGTATATAAAAATGTGTGATCTGATTTCATTGGTTTTAATTCGATTGTTTCATTTTTCAATTTTCGACTCAACGTCACTGATCTCGAGCCAAAATTTGTCCTTTTCGAATCATCTGATACACGATCGCTTCCACTCGTACGTAAATCCGAATCTGATCTTGAAACGTTGTCAAAACCGCAAAGAACGTGTTGTCTCGTGGAGTTACAAGAAAGTCCATAGAACAACGGCAAACCGTGACCTTCGCGATCAAGGTTCAAACAGCTGTTAGGCTCTGCTTTCAACATTACAGTGTCGTCGTTACCGAAACACCAGGAACACGGCATCCCAATTCCTTCGCTTTTTAGCGGCTTGCCAGTCTCGTCGAACCATTTCCAACCTTCATTTGTTTCGAACGTCTTACCTCCTACCCAAACGTGATCTAGATCTTGAATGAAGAAATGATCATAGGAAAAACATTGAACAGAGCAGTTAACAGCATTTTTTTCTAACTTGAAACGTCAATAATAATTTTATTTCCGGAAAAATATCTCGAGAAATTTTTTCTTTTCAAATAAACCAAGATAAAATTGCTTACTCGACATAAAAGGTTTTATCCAGTCAATAATGTCTTGGAAAATCAGTTAATAGTAGGGTAACCTCAATTCGGTGATAAAAATTTTAACAATATTTTTAGACGCTTCAGATGATACAAATCTATTTTGATTGTGACATCATAATGAACAAGATTTCCTGAATTTTAAAAACTCGAATATTAATAATTAACTCGATGGTACAGCAGAGGCACTTTGAAAAAAAGTTGTCCACCAGTGTAAAAACAGTGTAAAATCGAAATTTATTCAAGCAATCCTTTTGAAATTTGGCATGGTACTTACACAATTGACCAGGTATCAACGAAAGCTTTTTCCCAATTTTTCATTATTATTAGTTTTACAATAACAAGAGGCTCTTTTTTTAGGTGATAATCAGTGTTTTCGATTCTAAATGTCAACAACGGACAACATTTTCTGAAGTGCCTCTGAAGATGTGCTATCGTTGAGTTAATTATTGGTGTTCGGGTTTAAAAAATTCCAGAAATATTGTTAATGTATTGTAATATGATGTCACAATTAATAAAATTGATCTAGTTTGTTATAACCTGAAGTGTCTAAAAAAATTCTTAAAATTGGATCCTTTTTTCCACTGAATAGACGTTACCCTCTTAAATTTTTGGAAAGCTTATAAATTCTTGACAAATCAATAAAGTGACCATTAAGTTTGAATACAGAGAACCAAAATTTTTGAATTTTGTGATTTTTTTTATCCAAATGTAGTTTCAAGAATATTTGAAAGATGATCAAATATAGATGATCATGAAGCTTCGTTGAGTGAATTTCCAGGAGCATATTCTCATTTCTTGAAAATTGATTATTTGAATCAGCTTTAATCGTAAAATAACTAGTGCCTTAAAATATAGTGATCCAAATCTTACATGAATCCGCCATTCTTTCAAGAATCATTGCCAATGTCTTTGAATCGAGGATGCTGGCCACTTTGCCAGTGTTTTTCGAACAATAAACTTGGGCTTCGTTCCAAGTCATGCGGTCACTGGAGAACTGAAAATTGTGATCATCCACCGAAAACGAGTTGCTGGTTAATGTTTCAGTGATTTTTGGACCGGATTGTCGACCAAAAATGCCTGCACCTATAAAATTAGTAACGAATCAACAAGACTGTAATTTATCTTATAAATAAGAAAAGTCCAATGAATTGACTTGAACAATGGAAAATAATTTTTTTACCATCCTGACAGACGAAAGGTCGGCTTTTTTCGCAATCCAAATCTAGGAAAACAGGACTCATGTGCTGAGGACAAAGATGACGATCGAGAACCAAGCATCTGCTGTGTCCTTCATTCGTCTCATGGATCTCATGATTTAAAATTGGTACTGGATGCCCTTGCAGCCAAGGCGGGTAATGCGAAGATGCAGATCGACTCGGAGACAAAGTCAAACCTGATGAGGACCATTTCCATTCGGTACCATGGCTGCTCCATGCATCCAACCAGACACTTTCTATTGCTGTTGATTGGGATCACACGGTGATTTGTAAATTCTCATTTTACCAACGAATTCCTAATCAACTTATGGATTGTCAATGAAAATAACGAAATGATCTGGAGTTTAAATTTCTACTTTACTGTTTTTCATTTCGCTCTCTAAAAACTTTAATCATCTAAATTGTTGCTGATTTTTTTTCGATTGTCTCTTTTTTCTATTAATTTTTATTGTCAATGTGTACCAGAAATTAGCAAAACAAAATCGACAATATATTCTCCATCGATTGGAAATTTTTAGTCAATCGCCAGTACATTTTTCAACAACTGAACATTTTTTCACCAATTGGCATTAAATTTTTTTATCAATCATAAGTTCTATCGCTAATTAGTAATAACTCCTCAATGAATTATCAGTTATTTCCACAATTGATAATATTTTTTCGACAAATGGAAAATATTTGATGAATTGAGAATAAACTTCTAATGAAGTGTCAATTTTTGAAACGTTTTAAAAAACATCCTTCGTCCAATTACCAATTTCCCAAATTATTGACATTATAAACGATAATATTTGTACAGTTGGTAATATCGATTACAATTCGTAGCGAAAAAAATCATTTTTTCCGATCAATTCACCTCTCTTTTTCCCTCCCTTCGCTGTTCTTGTGAGACCCTTTCCAGAATATTGCCCATAGTCACCCTCCCTAATGCACTATTTTATGCCATTAGCACGCATGGTAAATCGGACGGTCACCCATCCAAGTATATTGTCGTTTTTTTGTCAATGAATTCAAATTTTTTAAATTCAATTTGTATAAAATCGCTAGATTTTTAATGTTTTACAGTCGGATCTTCAGAAAATTTCGTTCGTCATTGAAAAGATGAGAAACAACAGTTCTAAAGTGCACACGATCTTACATGGTCGGCTCTTAAGCATAACGGATGCAATTTTCTTGACAGCCTCGTTGCTCAACACCGTGGCGAGATATTGCCCTCTCTTGCGACATTCGAAACGCGCCTCGATCCATGTGACACCGCCACCGTTCAATCGACGAAAACCTGCATTCGCTTTCAATGTCATTTCATCGCCTTCGTTGACAGTGAATAACGTGTAACGAGAACCATCCGCGATGACGCTTTCTCCTTGGACGATTTTTGGACGAAGATTTTTTTTCACTACAAAAGACGAATTCAGAAATATTTCATACTTCAGGTAAAAGGCGGAAAAAATGATTGTCTTTGAAATTCTTTAACGAACGAATCTTGCGATTTGAAAGAAATTTAATGAAAAAATCGAAATTTTCGAATTTTAGCGATCAATCAATGATTTGGACTATTCAAGAAAAAAATACGTTCCAATCCCACCGGATCGATTTATTTTCATGATAAAATCGGTCTATCGGGTCGTATTTTACTCCCGCTTTCACGCTTTGTTTTCGTAAATCACGGTGTGAATGATAAAAATTGCTTCGTCTCACCGATTCTTGAACACACGAATGGTTTTTTCTTCTTACAGTTCGTTGGCACAAGTATTGGAAGGTTGTGACCCGTTCTTTCGAAAATTAAACAATTTTTCGAAGCATCTTCCGGCACTTTGTCGGTTCTGTACCATTTTGGATAGTTGGAAGCTATCGACGTAGAGGCGACTGGAGTTTCGTTATTCCCTTCTGATTCTATCCACGTCCAATTGTTTTCAGCGTTTTTTCTGTGACCTCCGATCCACAAACCATCATATTCTGCAATGAGGAAATGAGAATTTTCCAAATAATTATACCGAATTATTGAAGTAATGAAAACTTCTCCTTTACTGGCTCAAAAAAATCGTTTCTCGATCGAACAGAAGTCCAATATTGAAGTGACGTTCTGCGGAGCACTAAAACCAACCGAGAACGTAAACGAAAATTTATGAATTAGAAGGAAAAACGATTTGTCCAGTTCATCAAAAATTCTACTGATTGAAATACTATTTTTTTCTCGCAACTTCGATGGGAAATCTTAGAAAATCCACAGATTTAACCCGTAGACACCACACTCCGTTTGAGGTCACACTGGTGCAAATTTGCACTTGGACTTTTCAAAACTTTTTATTCCATCCATGAATGTATGGAATTAATCTTACTACGAGACTTTCTAGGGGTAAAAATTCCTTAGTAATCAATTACGATTATTAAAAAAATGGTAAAATAAAATGTAATTATAGAAAAATGGAAAAATTGAGGAAAGGAATTTTGAAGTTTTAGACACTTTAAATTTTCGTGAGTGCAAATTTGCGCCAGTGTGGTGTCTATGGGTTGAAAAACCCTTTTCCTTTCCATTTTACAAACTAGTTGAAATTCCAATTTCATATGTCAACGAGAAAAGCGATTTTCCGACTCAGATTATTAAAAAAAATGATTTTCTATTTCTGCTTTGAGCCAAGTAGCTCCAAATTTTCTTCTCAAATTCATTTAAATTATTTTCTAACGATAATTCGATTCGGAGAGCTTTCTAGCAAGCCACATTGTCACGTTAGCTCCGTCCAAAACAGCCAATCCACTGATCCCAATATTTTTCCAATTGCTCTTCACTGTAGTTGGAATGTCTGGTAAAAAAGCATCGTCGATTGGGCCCTCGTTTCGTGCTGCTTTTCCAAAATTTCTAGAAGAGCACAGCATTTTTCCAACGCTCCAGGGGACCCTTCTGCCAATGATGGAAAATTCCCATTGTGTATTTGTCAACTCGTTTTTCGATGTCCAGTACAATTTTTCAACAATGTCGCTGTCATCGAAGCAGTCTGAAACAAAGAAAAGCACAGTTAATCACTTCACTTTATGTGTGTTTCCATCACAAAATCATGGCGGTTGATCGACCAAAATAAATCAACAAAAGTAAAACGCTGGCTTGATCGATTGCTCGAATGTAAATAAAAGAAACGAAAATAAAAAAAATTAAAAAAAAAAACGAGAGAAAAAAACGAAAGTAAATTTAAAAAATGTAAATAAACACAACAAAAATAATATGTAAATAAACACAAAAAATAAAATGTAAATAAATACAAAAATTCGGCCATACCTGAGCAAACGTCAATGATCAGTATGAGAATTTCGATGAGACAAAAAATGACCGACGTTGTATTCATCGTTGGCTATAAAGGTCTGGAAAACGAGCAGTTCCTAAGTTGTATTGAATCCTGCGGAGGGTCAGGGGTAGAAACGAACGATTGGGAGGAATAAACAGTGGTGACAGACAAGCGATTCCAATCGAGCTGTGACACGCATAATAATCGAGCGTGTTGCTCGACGAGGCATTGTTCTTTCCGTCATCCTCGTTTTCTCAACAACAGCCCGATTTGGTAAAGATTTTGATTGAATTCTTGCAACGAATTTCGTCAGCATTCTAGAACAGAAAATTAATAGTAAAATCATTGGGTTGAACGAAATGAGAAAAAAAATTTGTTCATCTTCATAAAATGAAAATTAATTCGTAAACAAAAATAGATGAAATACCTACGAAAATTTGTTTTCCCAACTTGGATAGGATCGAAAAATATTTTTATTATAGTTGGAAATGTTTTTCGGTTATTTTTGAAAGAAAATCAATTTTTCCTCGACTCGGTAACGTGTCATTGAAAAAGCTTCGTCTATCGTTGTCTCGAATATATTTTATTGTACATACATTAATGAAAATATATACATGGTAGACTGGGGCTTGTCGAAGCAGCGCGAAATGTCGATATGGTTCGGCATCGTGTATTCCACAGTCTCGTCAAATTCCCTACTAGAGAGGGAACGAAAAAGGAAATGAGAAGGGTCGTTTTAGAGGCGTCGACGCATTATAAAAAACGTTATTTTGTTTGGGGTGTTGATCGGCGCATTGGCAGTGGTTGCCGTGATTTAATTCTGAAATTACACATTTCAATGATGAGAAATTTTATCGAAAGGACGGTAATCTGTTTTTTTTCCTGCTCTCTCTCTCTCTCATTCTCTCCTCCGTAAATTTTTGTTCTCCGATGTTGAGTTAAAAATATTCGAGAACGAAAAAAATTTGTAGGCGATGAAACGAGCGGAGAGCCGTAAAATTCGACGAATCTTCGTTTATTATTTTTTCTTTATTTCTTTTGTTTATAGCTGAATGAAAGCTACCGTAGGACGAAGACGGGGGAAATACTCGTGCCGACCTCACCCGAAAAAACGTCTGTTTTTCGTAATCTTTTCTTCGTTTTATCTTTCCCACCCTCCCTCTCCCTCTCTTTTTCCAAAATCCTCGCTATTTAATTTCTTCGTTTGTATCTTCCTTAAATTTCTTTACTCTTTCCCTAATCTATTGCACAGCCAAACACTTGCTCGATCACACTCACGGTTACTCACGTTTCGTTTGTCTCTCTTATTCTCCCTTTTAATTACTAATACGACAGTAGTGTTTATGTCAATGTGTAAGTGTATTTCGCGCGCGCGCGTGTATGTGTGTGTGTGTGTGTGTGTGTATAAGAGGGCAGTACGAGAAGCAACATTTTTTCATTTCCATATCACGCGGTCGATCGAAGATTCGATTAGTCTCACGAAAAAAAAAACCTTGCAACAATACATTCGGTTGGTTACACCCTTCGGCTTGAAACAATATTTCGATCAAGTTCTTGTCGATTTTTTTATATTGGTTCCCTTTTCATACGACGACTGTGACGTAGCGAGATTTTTATTTTCGTGAAAAATTGTGCTCGATAACCAACGACAATAAAAAAATAAAGCATCATTCTCGTTATTTGTTTGTTTGTTAGTTTTTCGTCTCGTTTGTTGATTCTTTCGACCACCCTTATATACGTGTGTGTATATATATATGTGTGTGTGTATGTGTGTGTGTGTGTGAGATACAAAGATCGATATTACGATGAAACGCGATCGTTCAATCTCGTCGTTCGAAAAACCGAAGAACGTCAACGATTGTCACAGATCGAGATGATTTTACAATTATTTTTCGTTAGTAGTAACGATTCAAATGGTTTTTTCCTCTCTCTTGCTCTCTCTTCCTCACTAACTTTCTTCCTCTGCCTCGTAGCTCGCATTAACTTCTGGAAAAAAATTGCTCGTGATAAAATATCGCAGACGTATATATCGAAAAATCGCTTATTATTTAACACAATTGCGACGATTTATGAGACGACGTTAAGACTCGAGTCGTACGAAACTCGTAATTTCGCTTATTTTTTCATCTTTTCATTCACGTTTGTTTTTTTCTCTTTCTCTCTCCTCTATTTTCGAGGGTAATGGGACAACATGCAGCGTATAAAACATATCTTATCTATTTCCATATTGATATAGTGTGAGTTTTTTTTCCTTCATCGTAGATCTATTTGCATTATTATATATTTATATAAAGATAATGACAAAATAATAATAATGATAATAATCCATTCACGTTGACGTCATGACCATGATCATCATCATCATCATCATCATTATTATTATTATATTATTATTATTATTATTATTATTAATAATATTTATTAATATTATACTGCGTTCTCTTTTTTCTGTACGCACTTGATTACGCTCCTTAAGTGCTTAAGTTAAGGATTACAGACGCACGTAAAATCGTACCGAGTTTCACGTTTTCGGTTTATTTATTTTAATGCATTTTGGAGTCAACGTACATTTTTAATCACTGATTTTTCGATCATTTTTTGTTGTTTTAGAACTTCGTTTTTCAAGTGGTCTTCGGTTCGTCGGTTCCGAAAATTTGACGTTGTTTTTTATCATCAAGAATGTTCTCGGTTCGTTTTCTCAGGCAAAAGTTTCGAAAATTCGGTTATCGACGATTTGACAAACATTTGAATGTAAATTATGCGCTTTCACGACGGATTTTTCACGACGAAATATATGTCGTGATTCGGATATTTGTCGAATCGCCAAGTGGCAAAGCTTAAGAATCCAGAGGAAGCTTTCGACTGAAAAATTCTCCGTCAAATCTTCTCGAATCCTGAATCATTCGTGGGTTTTTCTGGTGTTTAAATTTTCATGTATTGCACTCGGATTAAGAGTTCGGTTAAATACGTTTCTCCGCGAACGTGTGATACGCAATAACGAGATAAACATGAATACGTCGCGGTTCGAGGGCCTCTTTTTGTGATTAAAAAAGGGCTGGTTCGAGGTGCCCTCAATTACTCTTGACATACTCGCGAGCGCTTAACTCGTTTGTCGTTTCACATCGACGATTCTCGTCTTACATAATAATAATTATAATGGCCGATTTCGTTACTAGGCACGATAAAATTAACCGTAGTTTTACTTCTCTTTCTCCTCATTATAAATACGAGTGTTCGTGTAACCGAATAATTTTCATTTTTTGAAAATTCACTCCGCAATCGTTACAGTAGTAGCTAATTTAGTTTACGATTTTAAAACGCAGGGGCCACTGTGTAAATTGTTTTTTTTTTTTTTTTTTTTTCATTGTTTCCGCTTGTCAGTTAAATTGTGGCTACTCAGGTGAGTTTTTCTTCTTTTTTTATCTACAGTCGAACAGTGTCTGTGTACGTGTATTTTCAAACTCTTTGATTCGCTTGTCAGTCTGTGTGCTCTCCTAATCCGTGTCGGCTGTTGATTGAAAAATTTACCGGACCGCGTTTGATCTATTGGGAGGAAAAAAAATGGAAAAGAAAATATACAAGGAACTTAATAACGTGGAATTTCGCGGCTCACTGTGGCCCAAGAGTGGAAAACGTTTGATCCGGAATATTGAAAAATATACGAGGTTTTTCAACTTTCCTGACTTTCGTTGGTGTTTCTCGATCGTTCAACTTTGAGGACCCTTCGCACTAAAACCCGTTGCCGAAAATTTCTATCGATCAGGATTTCAGTTTTTCACTCATCCGCAAGGATTCGAAAAACAAATTTAATCGCTTTTCAACCCTGATCATTGATTCTCGGTATTAACGGTAACGATGCCCAGAAATGCTTCGGATCGATTTTTCGAAAAGTAAAAAGATACATGAAACTATTAAGAAAATGAAAATTTCAAGTTATATTCTGCAATTAAACAAACACGATCGTTATTCGTGCAAGTATTTTTTGCTCGAACTCTTTGTCATCATTATTACAGAGAATCAGTGTTCGAAAAATTCGAGAGTTTCCGATGTTCTTGCATTATTGTTAAATCCTTGAATACAGAATTACCAAGGAAAAAAATTACTGGCTGATATTATCGGTGCGAAGGATCCTCTGGACGAAAAAAGAATTGCGTTAAAATTTCGTCTTCCAATTAATTGAATGGTCGCTCTATTTTTTTTAAGGTAGTTTCGAAGCTTTATCTCGAGTTCACTCGTTTCGTCATGTCCGACGAGATCGGCCGGATTCACGCTGTGTCGCATATTCCGACAATAATCTCCGTATTTTTCTTCTCTTTCATTGCATTCTCCCAGTCAATGCCGAGAAATTTCTCACGATTATACGATACTCAGGCTTGTAAAAGGTCAAGCCTTTCCTACAACCGTAGCAACGCTCGTGCGGATCGACGGTAGCAATTTTCTTCTCTCGGCCGCCTTTGGAAACTTTCGTGTTTCAATGCGGCAGCCTCGCTAAACATGTCGGTCTTCCTTTTTCCTTCAGCAAAAACGGACGATTCATGTTTCGTTAAATCGCTCGAGGAATCACAGTATGACACAGCATCGACAATACCGCTGTCGCGATGCTCCCGCACTCGGTGGCGGAGTCACAGGTGCGAAGTAAGCGTGGACTTTTATGTTGGGCAAATGCGTCTGAAAATTGAGAACGAAATATAAATTTTTGACGAAACTCATGAAAAACTAAATTAATCTTGATCCTGGAATCTTCAATCTTTTTCCCTCCAAATAATCAGCCCAATCGTTTCTTAAGCATAAAATCCTTTTGATAAGGAACTATAGAACTTAATCGTACTTGATTCTTGCTATTTGGTAATAACGAAGAGAATGCTCAGCGATAAAGTGACGTCAGAGAAGTATTAATCGACGAAAACTTACGCAAACGATAAAAAAGGTCGGAAAAATATAAAAAATCACTGAACAGAGCCACAAAGTCGATTTGTATTGAGAAAATAATGGTGAACTCAAATTTACGACCGCAATTTTGGTGCTCTTGTTGCGATATGTATATTTTGAAAAATAGAAATTCGAAGGGGATCAGAAGCATAATTTCAACTCTTTGGAATGTACAGTAGAACTCGAAAGTAGCATTGAAATGAAGTCCAAAAATATGCAGGGAACGTTTTGTTTCAACTCTTCACAATTTAACGAACGCAAACAAAACCAATGGAAGATTGAAGAAATGATTAATTTTAAGAGAATTTGGCAAGTTCATTTCAGAACTGAATTCGTCGTTTTCCCATTGCCAGTTATCAAAATTCTAATGAAATCTATTGAGGGGAAAACCGTAATTTTTCTGTGAAAATATTTGAATTTATTGTCCGTACTCTGAGTCTTCGTATGCCAGCTCGTGTTATGAATTGGCAATCGTAAAGCTCGATCCGTTCGAGATTGTGGCAGGCTTGCATCAAGTGTTCGAGGCTGGCGTCTGTTATTAAAGGACAATTGTCGAGCTCCAGCACAGCGAGATTTTCCGACGCACAAGGAGACAGAGCCAGTTGTCGTATTCCCTCGTCCGTAATCAATTCGCAATGTGAAAGACTCTGTAAATGCAAGAATACTAATGAATTTCCAGGTCCGACGATGTGTCGTGGTTGCGTCAAATTTTAAACTATTTTTCGTTCGAATCGAACTCGTTGAAACGAGTGACAATTCTCAATGTGAATTAGCTTAAAGCGTATCCTTCGTTTTTTTACCAAATTGTCCCAATTTCGATTCACTTTACGTAAGAACCTTTGATTAAAAAAGAACTTTGGAGTGCATTTAATACTGTACAATCGAAACTTCCTCAAACTATAATTCAAAAAGCTCTTAATTTTTTTCATGTGGAACAACGACGTATGGTTTTATTATTTAAATGACAAAATTCATGGAATCGACGTGTTTCAGCCAATTAGGATGACAAACAACTTGAGTAGAAACTATAACTAATTGGAGGTACTTTTGTTACGTACGAGTTTTTCAAGCCTCGGACAACCGACAGCAAGATGTATGAGAGTCGAATCTGTGATGAGGGCGCACTCCTCAAGATCCATTTTCTCAAGTAACCTGCAATTCTGAAAGACGAAAAGCGGAGCCGCTGTTTTTAACTCGAACAAGATGGAAGCCGCCAAATGTTTTCTCACTGGACATCCACTTTTTTTCGAATGCCGCCAATGAAAAACTTACTCTCGCAAGAGCCTGGAATCCGGCGTCGGTAAAATGAGTGCAGGCCACGCATTCGAGAACACTGAGGAGAGGACAATGTTGGGCTAACGTCACCAGCGAAGGATCCGTCAAATTGGGACAATTCGAGAGACAAACGTAATGCAACCTCGGACATCTTTCACTCAATTCTCTGACTGCATCGTCCGTGATATTCTGTAACATATGAAGCAGAAAAAATGTACCGTACGATCGAAATGAAGGCTCAAAAAGTTTCTCTGTTAGCCTGAATTTCGAAAATAACCTTTGACTTATTGAAAATTCTACCGGATGTTAAAATTTCTTATCAATTTAAGGAAAAATAAAATTTTTTTGCACTTTCGATAATCGTTGTGTATAGAAATCGGTGCGAAATTAATTGTTCAATGCGATGATAGTGAGTCTAATAAATCTATAAAATTACCCTGCACTCGTGTAGATTAATCGCTTCGAGATTCGGACAAAAGCGTGCGATGCACTTTATGGCACGATCCGTGAGTTGGCGACAGCCTTTGCTCAAAAAACTGCGGAGTTCGGGGCAGCCTCGAGCGAGAGCTTCGACGCCATTGTCGGTGAGTAATTCGCACCAGGATAAATTAATATGCGTTAAAAGTGGGCATCCATCGGAAATGTCCTTGAGCGCAAGATCGGTTATTTCAGGACACGAGTCGAGGTTGAGTCTTTGTAACTTTGGGCAATGATTGCTGAGCGCTGCGCACGTTGCGTCCGATATTTTTTTGCACTGGCTCAAATTTAATTCCTCGATATTTGGACAGGATTGGGCGAGCGTTCGCATCGAATTGTTCCCGATACTCTGACATCCTCGTAACGACAATTGTCGAAGAAAACCACCGCAACGTCTTGAAATATTTTCTATTACTGGTCCCTGGAAAAAAAACATCGTCAATACAAATTATTTTTCGTTCAACAGCAAAAGTACTATTTTAAGTATCACAACTTATTCGTCGATTTTTTTGCACTGGTGCAAATTTGCACACAGAAAAATTTAAAGTGTCTAAAACTTCAAAATTCCTTTCCTCAATTTCCCCACTTTTCTATAACAAAACTTGATTTTTCAATTTTTTTAATATTCGTAATAATCGATTACTAAAGAATTTTTACCCCTAAAAAGTCTCGTTGTAACATCAATTCCATACGTTCATGGATGAAATAAAAAGTTTTGAAAAGTCAAAGTGCAAATTTGCATCAGTGTGGTGAGTGTGCGACCTCAAAGGGAGTAAAAAGTTGGATGTTGTATGGTGTGGAGGTATGGGGTTGAAAGAAAAGGGATCAAATGGATGTACTCCAAGAGAAATGTATTGAAATGACCTTGGGAATCAAGTAAATAGAAATACGTCAGAAAAATGGAGGGAGAAATAGAAGGGATGTCGATACAAATACAGAAATAGGCAGTGAAATTTTGAGTTCACATTATGAAAGTAGGAGACGACAAATGGCCAAAAAAACGCTCAAAAGATGAAGCAAAACCTTCCTTGCCCATTTTGAAGGAAATCCTTCAAAATGGGCAAGGAAGGTGAGAAAAACGATGGAGGAAGCAGGGGAAAGACAAATATGGCAAAAAATTCGAGAGAGAGAGAGAGAAATGTAACACAGGGGTGGACAATGTAATAAAAAAAAAAACACTAGTGAAGACGGGATAGGAAGTGCAACTGAACTGGGAATAAATAGAGTTATTGCAGTTTATACAAAAACAGAAAAGAGGCAATCGGAATGGTACTGAGAGAGAAAAGATACACGAATAGAATTAAAAGACTCGTGGGGGAGGTTGGGGTGTAAAAATATGAGAAAGGACAGGTCCATGGGGTAAAGCCAATATAGGGAATGTGAAAGAGAAAAAGAAACTTTAGGGCAAATTTGTGAGTGCAGGGGAATCAAAGCTGAGATTGGAAACACATTGGCAGGTGGTTTGGGAAGGTGGCTTGAAACAGCGTTTCGAATTGGGGTCCAAAATTTCTATAGTGTCTTTTTTATGCAGAATATTTTAGAAAAAAGAATTGATTTTTCCCACCCAATTTACCAGACTACTACCTTAAAATTGCTTCACTCAAACAAACCCATAGAGAGGAGAAAAATTTTGTTCATTGAAGAAAATCCTATTAATAATAATCATTAAAGACCATTAAAAAAATAAAATTCGAATTCGCCATATTTTTAATCAACTCAATGGGGGATTTTGTTCTATGGAAAAAATGACATTTTTCAGTGTCAAATCCACTGGAACACACCTCGACATCTCGTTGAAAATCGAATAGATCGATTCTTTGCCAATTAGAGCCATCCAACGCCAGCACGTTCCAAGCTTTGCTCACTTGGGCACATCTGCATAACGAAACTACGTCCAGATATGACAAGATTCTGTAAAAATCATATTTCCCTTATTATTATACAAGCATATTTACGAAGTATTTTCGATTCGTTCGACTCGACCCAGAAAAAATGAATAATTTTTCTTTTATCAATGAATTTAAATTTAATTTATATTATTAATTATATAAATAAATAATATAAAAAAAAATAACAATTTCAATAAGAAATAAATTAAAAAACATTAATAATAAGAAAAAATGATTGATTTTGAACTGGGCCGTTTCGAAACAAAGTTGCCCAGGGCTCCGAAACTGTTCCACCAATTAAAAGCCAATTACACGAAAATTCATAAATAAGCGGTTGAAATATTCATTGATTTTACCTGAGCAATAACTCCTTTGGCAGTTTCTTGTTTATTTGTGCCTCGTCGTCGTGAAATACCCATGTCAGCTGTAAGCAAAAAAAATCGACAAGACGAGTAACTTGACGAGGGCAGTATGACGCGAGTGTTTGACAAAACATATGACCGAGAAAGAGATAATCGTCTTTTTCAATGGGAAACAGTGCTCGGTACGGAGGGTCAAATCAGCACGTGCGTGTGTGTCGTTCTATATTCGCCTTCGCGTTACGTTCGTGTGGCTTTAAAGCCCATGGATAAGAGAGACGGAGAGAGACTGAAATGGAGAGGAATTCATTCCTCGTGTATTCACTATGACCTAGTTCAACTATGGGCCACAATAAACGTAGCTGAAATAGGCTGATACATTTTTTCAGGAGCGTTCGAACGGCCTTTTTGCCGCACGCATTCGTGCATCGACGAACGACTGTGACATCGAATTTTATCGTTTTCGTGAGAGTTCCTGTAAACAAGTATTTCTCTCGACCCGACGCTCATTAGGAAGGTTTTGTAGACGAGTCGCGCTCGTCGGCGTGGTCAATTTTGTAAGTGAAATCTGAAAAAATGTGAGAAAATATGATTTTTCCACCATTGATTATTTTTTTTTTTTTTTTTTTTTTCTTTTCATATTCTTTCGAATCGACAAGCCGAAGTGAATTCAATGGATCTTTTTGCGCGAAGAACATTCGATTTTGACGTGTGAGCGAACTGCTCAAGACGTTTGCCACAAAAAGACAAGACAAAGTTCGACCTTTCGAATGCTCGCGATGGACAAAAGCGAGGCTCTTGACACGCACACAACTCCCTCGTTTCTCCCTCGGGCTAAAGCGATGATGAGAACTCGAGTCACGTTAAGAAGAAACCAGAGCGCTAGTAAGACGGACGAAAGTATCGATTTGACGTCACATTATTCGTAACTGACATTCGGGTCGTCAAAGATACGTTGCGTAATGCCGATGTAACTCGGCCAAATTGTTTTGCTAATTATCTATAGATCGAACGATTCGGGGACGAACGACCCTCGATTTTGCAGACACGGAACTTCGAAAGCGTTTCCGAGGTCTGAGCGGAGCGACAAAAATATGCGGAAACTAATGCTACGCGACGAGCGACGAATCACACTCCGGGACGTGCCGAGATAAGAATTTATCGTGCCGACGAAACTACCGATCGTGTCACATTCGAAGGAAATAGATTCAACAGCATTTTATCGATCAATCGACAATGCAACGACGCGTTACCTCCATGGCAACGGGGCTGCGTAAATACGACTCTAGATTTGGCAAAAGTCGAAAAAAACGATTTATTTGATCAATTTTTTCGTAACTTTTTTCACGAAACAAAAGTTTTGGAAGCGATTTAAGACGGATTTGGGAAAATTTCAATCTTCCGAGTGTCAGAGCTGTCAAAAATGGTTTATGAGCTTGTCAATCGTCGGAGATAAAAAATGAAAGCTTTTCGAAATCTGTTATCAGGCAGAGTTGTTATCAGACTGCTGAAACAATGAGGAAGAAGTTTGCTAATTCCTTATGTCGATGCGCCATTTCTCAGCCTCGCATTAACTTCGCTCTGCGCCGAGACTAATTCGAAGCAAAAGATATTTGCACGATGACGATTAAGGCCGGGGATCATTCATTTTTATGCTTCTTGACATAACGCGAACAATGGAGGAGAAACAGATGAAAATGTCGAACGAGTGTGCACGAACTTGAGATTTTAGCGCTGTGAAAATGTTGCATGATTTGCGATTTTCGTTAAAAACGACCAGCACGGTCTTTTTCGCTAATTATAGGGACGGGAAAAACGCGTTATGTGGGGAAACAAATACTCGGGGAATTCGAGCTTCGGTCGTGAAGAAAAGTGATTCGTTCGTTTATATTTTTCCAGTCTGAGAGCATCCCGGGAATTTCGAATTTCTAATTAAAAATCATTGTCACTTATGAATAATTGCAATTTGACTTAAAACTTGATAAACCGTACGATTAACCGTTTGACGCCCAAAAGAAACGTTTCGCATGTGCACTTGTTTAGGGGAATACATTTTTTTAAACAAATTATTCGAATTGTTTAAACAATTTGTTTAAATAAAGTATGATGAAAAATTGAAATTAAAAAAAATTGTTTCGAAACATGGCGGATCAATTTTTTCACAAAATTCGATCAAACAAAATTTGAAATAAATAATTTCGACAACTTGATTGCTTTGTTGTTTAAACAAATCGTGGCGCGATTGCCAATGTATAATTTTATGTCGAGATGTAATCAACAATTTTGAAAAATTTTAATTTTTTGTCATTTGTTTAAAATTTGTTTGGAATAATTGTTTAAAGAAATTCCAACTGTGTTTATCTGACGTGATTTTCCGCGTAGATCACGATTCTGGAAACAATTTTGAAAAATATTCATTTTTTGTCATTTGTTTAAAATTTTTTTAAAATAATTGTTTAAACAAATTCCAATTGTGTTTATCTGACGTGATTTTCCGCGTAGATCATGATTCTGTAAAAAATGTTGAAAAATTTAAATTTTCTGTAAAAGATTGTTTAAACAAATTCATTTTGCAAAACTAATTTCAAATTCGTGATCAGCGACCCAAAAAACCTTGGATCTCCTGTGGGATTTGTATATCAACTCTAAAATGCTCGTTCTCATCACAAAATTTGTATACCCTGAAAATTAAGGTATAACTAGATGGATAGCTTGACCAAAAATTATATCTGATTGGAATTTCCGTACTTCGTGATGCAATAAAAATCTGAAAAAATTCAACAACATTTGGAAAGCTGTGAACAACAATTATCAATTATAATATTGCCCAAAAGTTAATAACAAATTGTTTAAACAATTAATTATTCGATAATTTTGCGGTGACCTATTGTTTTTTTACGAATAAAATGTGTGTATTTTCCCGAATGCTCATGAATTTTTTCAAAATTTTCGTGAATTTTTGAAATTTCCTGAAAAAATTTTGAAAAAAATTTTAAAAAATTTGGATTTTGAATATGTTTTAGATGACATATTTACCATCAGTTTTGAAAAGTCTCAAGGTTACTGGATCAAAAATGTACAAATAGAGCCACTTAAAAAAAATTAAAAGGGGAATTTCAAAAATCCACGAAAATTCTGAAAAAAATCATGAGCATTTAGAAATAAGCGCACATTCGATTCGTAAAAATAAAAACAAGGGTTTACTGTAATATTGTTAAAAAATTATTTATTTAAACAATTTATTAATAACTTTTGGGCAATATTATTATTGATAATTGTAGTTCATAACTGTCCAAATGTTGCTGAATTTTTTCAGATTTTTATTGCATCACGAAGTACGGAAATTCCGATCAGGTACAATTTATCGGCTGGGCTATCCATCCAGTTATACCTTAAACATTTTATTTTAGCAATTTTACCGTTTATTTGCAATGTTAAGCCTAGGGAAGAAAAACCAAGTGTATACTTCGAAAGTATAAATACCGAGGACACGATTTATGCACTTTATCATTGGAAAATAATATGATAAAGCTTTCTCATCGGGGATTTAAAAAAAGGACCTTAAAAATTGCTACGTTTTAGCTTTATTTTGTAAAAACTCACTAAAAAAAGGCTTCTAGCCCAATCTGAATGTCACCATTGGAAAGAGCGAGCTCAAAAATAATCGACAAGACAGCTTGCGAATTTTTTCAATGACGTTTCCATAGTGAACAATCCCCCAGACAAGAGTACATGCGACCCGTGTCTTTTGGGCGTTAAAGTGTTGAATCGTCTTCACAATCGAAACATAATATTTCTCAAGTTTTTGAGACTTCCACTGCCATCATTTTCATCATTATTATTATGCATTTTTCATCATAGTTTGTCTTCGGAAAGTTGAAAAATGCGCCAAGCGTTTCAAAGCTTGAAAACCTTCCATCGTGACTCGACTGTCCAATAAAAATTCGGTCGTTTCAACACATCTGAGAGCTAACACTGCTCGCGCAAATAAAGTCGTGTTTTTCTACAATTTTGACGAACCCTCGACGAATAACGAGACAAAAATATCCCCGGAAGGCTCAACAAGAAGAAGCGGAAAGGAAGTGAGTTAGATTGGAGAAGCTCGGGGTGGTGCAGGTTAACAGAGGAACCAACCTGCATGTAAGATTGCCTCATTGTACTGAGAGGAATGTTTTGAGTTATCGATTGGGACGGATAGTAAGCGCCCTGGAGATGATGATGTTGAAGGTGATGATGATGGTGATGATGTTGGTGATGAAGATGTTGCTGTTGATGATGATTATAAGGGGGGTGATGCAGTTGCAGTTGTTGTTGTTGTTGTTGTTGTTGATGTTGATGTTGCTGCCTCAACCACTGACCACTCGACGTGGATTCCCCTACGGGCCCTTGGACCCCTTGCCCAATGGGGACTGCCCCTCCGCCACCCACACCCACGCGACTTACTTTTTTCTACAAAAACAAAGTCAATACGAACAGTTAATCTATCTCGAAATTACGACGCTGAACTTCGCAACGTTGGAGTCCAACGAAACGAAGGAAAAAAACATTTGACATTGAGCAATTTTTTTATTTCATCAAGTATCGGTGTGCAGGTTGAAAAACTACAAATCCCAAATTCGACAGAAAACGAAATTGAAGAATCACTACAATTATTGGAGAGTTTTTTTTCATCATTTCGTTGGACTCCAACGTTGCAAACTTCAGCGTCATCTCGAAATTAAGAGTTCGAACGAAAGCATGTTTTTTGACGTAGGTTGACTCGAGAGTTTCCATTCGTTTAAAATAGTAGGCAAGCTCGAGGTCTGATAACGCTCTGCACAGAAACTGGAGGCCCCTTCGACCGCTTGACTAGTCAACTTTTTTCGTTTTTCGCGCCAAAAATTCTACCAGTCAATAAGTTACGCGAAAATACACGAAAATTTCTTTCCGCGAGTTTTCGAGGTTGCTGATCCCATTACGAAATTTAGTTTTCATTTAGCTACCCTTGGAAGGAGTGAAAATGAGGGTTGGAAGTGAAAATTTCAGATTTTTCAGTTACATGTTTTTGTGTCATATTACATAAAAATTCCAAGTTTTTTCGAATACTAAAGACCTTTATCGAAATATAACGAAAGTTAATACCTGCAAAGGGGTGAAAAATAAGGGTTGGAGAGGGGAGGGGGGGGGGGGGGATTTTAAACTTTCAAGTTTTTATGTTGTGTGACATGAAAATTCGAAGGTTTTTAGGACACTAGACTCTTTTATATAAAAAAAAAAAATCACTATCTCCAAAGAAGTGAAAAACAAGGGTTGAGGGTGAAATTTTCAGATTTTTCATTTGCAAGTTTTTTACTATATTACATGAAATCTATACATTTTTTAGGAAACTAGACGGTTTTACCGAATAAAACAAAATTCACGATCCCCAAAGGGTTGAAAAATGAAGGTTGAGCGTGAAATTTTTAGATTTTTCAAAGAGAAGTTTTTATGCTAGAATACATAAAAACCGTACGTTTTTTAGGGCTCTTATTAAAGAGGCTCTTATCTAAATAAGACAAAATTCACTATCTCCGAAGGGGTGAAAAATAAGAGTTGAAGGCGAAAATTTCATGTCACATAGCACAAAAACTTGCAAGTGAAAAATCTGAAAAGTTTACCCCCAACCCTTATTATCGAGTCCTTGGCAGATAGCCAGTTTGTTTTATTTTGATAAAAGAGTCTAGTGCCCTAAAAAACGTACATTTTTTATGCATTGAAAAATCTAACAATTTCACCCTTGACTCTCGATTTTCACCCCTTACGAGGGTAGAAATGTAAAAATGAAGTTCAGAGATGGAATCAGATTGGAAATCCAACTTTGCGGCCTTAAAGTTGGATCAATTCACTGCAAAAAGTGACTAAACGTTTTATTTCGAAAAGCGCATAGTTACCGAGGTATTCGATGTCAAAAATGACCTGGGGTCAAAGTGACCCCGTGTGCACGAAATGTCTCGCTGTGAAGGTGTGCACACTAACGGTTAAAAGGTTATCGACTGTTTCCCGCAGCAAGAAAGACTCGAACATTTTCTTCCCCGTTGTTATCCTCATGTTTGAAAACGTATTTACTGTTCCGTGTAAATAAAAAATTTCGAATAATTCAGCATCATCAAATACTCGAATACGTTAAAATTCAAGTTTGTCGAAAAATCACTTTCATTGGAAGAGCGAGCGATGCTACAAAAGTTTCTCAAAATACTCGGTTTCTTCGAGTCTCGGAAAAGTGGGAAATGCGCGAACGAGTTAAAATCGTAACGAAATTGAAGCACAAATAAATAAGTAAAATCCATTAGCAATTACGAAAAGCAAGAAACAAATTCGAAAAATCGTCAATAGCGTTTTTGGCTTTGAAACAATGAAGAACGATTCTCAGCAAATGAAAAAGTGGCAGAATTTTAATCGCCCGTTTATCGATCCTCAAGCCCCCAAAGCAGCGTGATAAAGTGGCATTTTTATTTGTCAATCTACGTGCGAATCGAGCCAAGGCGATAATCTCCAAAAAAAACTCGTCAATAATAATTCTACGCAGATATTTCATTATCCGAGGAAATTTGAAATTTACGTCTCGTCGTTTACGATGCCACAAACGTCTCTCGTGTGCCTCGGCTCTGAATACTGCGCGCCGCGGTCTCCACGCGCTTCTCGAAAACGTACGAATGTTTACTATGCATATATCTCCTTGCTCCTCCTGATATGTTTTTATTTATCGCACGCACACGCGAAACATCGAGAGAGAGACACAAGCGCACGAGCACTATTTTACGATGCATTTACAATGGTGTACGGAGAGATACGAAATAATCACGGTTCCAGCCGCTATTTGTTTACTTTCAGGCATCTTTATATGTCCTACGGTGACGTACGCGCGCGCAAGCGTCCATTTTATCCGTCGTATAATCTCCCGTCGACTGCGTATTATTTCTCTTCCTAATTCCTCCTAAATATTGTTCTTTAAATCTCCGTAATACTCATTGAACAAATTTATTTCCGAAACGAGGTGTTGAGATTTTTAGCGAAAGAAGAACGCGAGGAATTATCATGGACGAATCTCGTGATTTTCGAAACCGAGGACAAAAGACTTTCACGAAATATGCGAACATTTGCGCCTCGTTACATTCCTTTTTTGACAGCCCTTTCTTTTCGGACGGAACATATTGCGTGTCACTTTTCACGAGTGAGTTGAAACTCACTCAAACAGCTTGAACAAATCGTCGATGCTAAAATATGTAAATCCGAGCTTTCCAATAACTTTCAACAAAAATGATTGAGCGACTCGAGAAGATTGAAAAAATGAGAATTCGACGAGAACTTTCGACTACAACCCATCGTCAAGAAAGCTGTCGTCGTAAGATTTAGCATGGATTTTTCAAATCCAGCGTGACGATCGCACGTCGAAATAGAAATCGATAAGAAATACGAACGAACGTGTCGCAGTCGTAGAAGTCGGTAGCTAATGAGCCTCGTATCAGGTCAAATAAAAACATCGCGGTCGTCTAATTCTATCGCAGCGAAATCACCACACTTTCTATACGTACGTACAGTGGTGCAAGTTTATTCGCAAGTGTTGGTGCGCGGTGTGTGAATACTTGCATATATAAATGTTCGTTTGACCGAATAAACTGTAATGGATGACGAATGTTGAGTGGTGCACGCGCTCGAGGGGTTTTATATGTGCTTAAACGTAAGAAGAATTATTAGAGAGATGTGATACGCAAGGAGAGAAGGAGAGGAGGCCCTCGCGTCGAGCGTCTCGCTGGTCTCGCTCACTGGACTCAACCGGCTGTGCTGTGCACGCGAAACACAGCACGTACCCCGTGGGCTGCTCCTTTCGCGTGGGTGAATGAACGCAGGGAGAAGAGAAAGAAAATAAAGAATATAAGAAAGAGAGATGGCGAGCAGACAGGCACGGAAACGGCAGGAAAGCAGAGTGGAAGCGAGAGCGACGGGAGGAAAAAAGAAGCGAATTTTGTGAAGGAAACTACGTGAAATTTGTCTGGCGTACGGACGCGAAACGACAACGATGACGAGCAAAAAATATCCAGGGAAATTCCGTTTTTACACGTCCCTTTGTGGACTCTGCTTTCTTTCGGTTCAAAATTTATCGTCTGCACGGGTGACGAGTGACACGCGTTTATGGGCCAAACATTTTATTTTATTGGAATGTCGACCGTTTGCGATTGATTTTTCACGATCCAGCGGCGCTCGAAACTCTGCGAAAACTGCTTTTCAGTCATGAATATTCAGAAAAGTTATTCTTCATATCTTTACGACGAATGCGATCAATGGATTCACACAAGCTTTTTTTTACAGTTAGCTCGTGATTTTCCAATGCTGTCGTTTTATTGCTGTTCGTTGTTCGTGCAAGCCTGGCAATAACTCAATCTTCACAGATTATTATTATTGAACCTCGAAATGCGGAGATTTTCGTGTAAAAACTGAATTGGATGTGCCATGATTTTTAAAACGGCGAAAAGCATAACGTTGATTGGTCAATCGTGTCCATCGCACGTAGTCTGAAATCAAAGTTTCACTATATATTGACAGGTCACATTTTTTCAAACTCTCGTATCTCGAAAATGATCGATTCTCGTCCGCTTTTATTGTGCAAACTGATGGAAATTATTCGCAAAGTTCATTGAATAAGAGAATTTGAGAAAAGCACCGAATTGTCACCGAGATATTCAAAGTTCAAGTTGCAGAAGTTTCTCGCGCATCTGTACACGGAGGTTTAATAATAAAACTGTTGAAGGCGACAGCAGCACACTTGACCCTCGGGTTGACTTTGAAAAAATGGACGATATCGCAAAAATAAAAAATTTCATCACATAATGTTCGGGCTCGAGAGGTTAGGCCATGAGAATTCGTTTGTTTTTATTTCTAAGCACTCGTTTCACCATAGCCATTAAAATTTCTACGAACGACATTTTCACTGGAACGTTTCTCCGAATGACATGTGCGTGTGAAGCTTGTAAACAAAGCACGAATCGAAGCGAATTTTTTTTCAATTTTTCAAAGCACTGTGTGCATCATTTGACAGGAAACCTTAGAAATATGGAATAAACGAACATCGTGTGACGGGACGAGGAGGAGGAGACTGGGGTTCGGAAGAAAACAAAGAGAAAAATAATGGTATGGAACAGCAATCTTGTGTAGGAAGAAGTAATGAAAAAACGAAGGAAGGTCAGCGATGTTTTTTTATCGCTTTTCCTTGTTACGGCTGAGTGACATTTGCACGAAGGATTGAGAATCGAAATGTATAGACACTAAATCTATATATATATATAGGCAATGAAATGGAAAAAAGAAAAAATGACGATACGTATAGCTCGATCGAGGACGAGATTCCTTGGTTGTGTCTGAGCAAGTGTGTGCGGGAGAACAAAGGATGGACTTGACTGATTCGGTCGATGCGTGGAAAATGGAAGCAGTCCGAGAATTGAGAAGGAAAGTACAAAAATTCGATTGGATTATTGGCAATAGAGAAAAAATGATGCGCACATAGAGACAAACGCGTATATAGATATATCTATAAATATAAAAATGTATGTATATATATCGAGGTGTATATCCGGCAGGGTCGATAAACTCTTCTCGTCGATCGAATAAGTTGCCAACAGAGAGCCCAGAGAGGATAGAAAGAAAAAAACTGGATGAGAAAAAAACACGAAAGTTCTTCACGTTGGTCCTGAGACTGAGAGCGCGAGGCGAGATAAACACAACGCACTGTTTCACATTAAAAAAATATTTGTTTTGTTTCGAAAATAATGCAGAAGGGTATAGTAATAAAATGAGGGGAAAAAAGATAGTTGAGCTTGGGTACGGAGTCGCGCGTGTGCATACGCTGAAAACAGGCTGAGAGCGAATCAGCTGTTCGGCCACGACGAATGACAACATTGGCAAGGGGGAACGCACAAAAAACACATACGGGAGAAATATACAAAGCTCAGACGACGACAACGACGCACAACGTGAAGTCAAAAAACACCGAGATTGTTACGAAAATGAGAGAAAAACAATGAGCTTAACCCCCAATTTTCTCGGTTCGTATGAAAATTACGACGTTCAATCTTCTTGACCTACCTCGAGCCTCGTCCGCCCGGAGTGTATCATCCTTTTGCGTCGCGTTATTTTGCAAAATTTTCCGGGCTTTTTAGTCCCGCACAGAGTTTCGGACGAAATAATAATCGTGGGATTAAAAGGGAAAGCGGGAGAATGAGAAAGAGAGAAAACGTTTGAATTATAGTCTCCCTTATACGTAATGTCTCGCGCGGCTTTCGATATATTTAGATATATGAGTATATCTACGTAAGTTTATGCATATACGTGTATATCTAATTTTTATTTATTATTTTTTTTATTATTTACGTGCTACAGAGCTCGCGAGAGAAATGGCCGAGAGCTACTGTCGCTTGGACGCTCGGTTCTATCCCGTCGCGACTGCGTTTTCCTTTGCTTCACACATACACACACACACAGAGACGTGAAACCGTAGTATACACACTATCAAACTCTGAGAAAGAGAGGAAAATCGTCAAGTGGTAAAAGACTAACAGAGCCAAGCGGAGGCCACCAGTTTAGTGTTCGTAGTAACGTGGTGGTGGCCGTCAGGTGGGGACGTAAGTAAAGCTATTTTCACATTGAAAAAATAACGAATCAACGATTTCAGAACACGGTACTGAAATCGCGATCAGCTGCGCAATGTATACAAACAATGTGAAATTCAAACAAAATATGTTCTCGAACGAATAAAGACGTTTTTTTAATGCAAAACACTGCAATTTTTTTATATTTTTGATGGTTCATTTATTTTTTAATTTCTTTCAATTTTCTGGTACGCACAGGAACCCAATTTTTTTCAAATTCGATGAATCGGTTCGTTTAACAACGAATGATGAAATTTTCTGCAAAAAATGTAGACTCTTCCTCCAAAATTTTCGACTCGTTAATAAATAAATGTGCAATGTGCTATAAATTTATTACACATCGAACCCTCTTATCGATATGAACATATAAAATTCATACTAAATAATTACAACATTTTTCAAATTAAGCTTGAAAACGATTTTTCGATTAATTGTACTGTTTTTTAATCTCATCGATTTTAACTAACCACAACGGTTAGTTCAAAACTCTGTCACCAGGGTTCGCAAATCCAACACATCGCAATCGCTGTGAACGCAACTTCAATAATATTCTCGTCTAAACATACTGATATTCTCATTGGTCGACCGACTTTGACTTGGCGACAGCACGGCCAATCACGTGTCTATCCATTCATTGTTTACACCCCGACCATTGGCCGGATAAGCGATGTTTGTGTTTTCTTTTTTTGCTTTCTTCACTCTCAAGCATGGTGTGTGCACCCGAGATTGTAGTAGAGATGTGCGTCGCGTATTTTGCCAGAAATTTAACCATGTTTTTACCGTCATAACACCGCTTGTCAATGGGGCAATTGGGGGAATGGTCTTCACGATATATCGATAATACAACTGTTTCGAATATCTTTCAAACGTGTACATCGTTGTTTTTTGTTTTCGATAAAATATAATTTATTTCCTGAGTGTGCAATTGGAAATGATAACATTTATATAAAGCAGCGTTTCTCTTATTTTCAGATGTGAATGACCGATCGGTTTTTCGTAACGGTGAATTTTCGAAATGGAAAAAAATCATGTTTAATTCGTGCAACTTGATCGCGGTATTTTTTCATGACGCTGAAGTTTCCAACGTTGGAGTCCAACGAAATGGTCTAAAAAAACTCATCAAATAATTCCAGTAAATCTCCAATTTTGTTCCCTGCCGGATTTCCAATTCGTCATATTTCAAGTCACATCAATAATTCGTGAAATAAAAAAATAATGAATTATGCTCCAACGTTGCAAACTTCAGCGTCGTATTTTTTCCTCATACTCGACATAAAAAAACGAAATGTTTTTCCGAACGTCATCAAAATTATCGAATATTCAACGGAATATATTCTAACCGGTTTCCGTTGCTAGAACTCCGCGTATTACAATTTTCTTATATCCACTGTAAAATACGATGCTTCGTAATAGTATGTACGTCAATTTACTTATATTGTCGAATCAATAGCGAATTCTGACGGAGAATGAGTCAAGCTTTTGCTACAGTTATTCATAGCTGATAAGTTAGATCTCGTTTTCATCGACCAGATTCGAACTTCTTTATATTTGCGGTGACCCTCGAGGCTCTCGCGTATCGACTGTACCATGTTTACCACTTTCTTTCGTACCTCATGCTAGTACAATATTTTTAAAATATAGAATCATTCCTAAAAAAAGTGTTCCTAAAAACAAGTTCGTTTACATTTCCCACAGCAAAAACTCGGACTCTATTTATCAATTTAAAGTGTACTGGTGAACAAAATCTTATGTCCGCGATCCTTGCGGCATTTTTTTGAGGTTAATAAATTATTGGCAAGTTTACGGACGAGAATAATTCAACAGATCGACGACGAACGTTGACCGAACTCGATTTCGATGAGTGAAGTGACTAATTTACATGATTTCACAAAAACTTCAATAAAAGTCGTAATTGAAGATATTTCCTTTGAAATAATATTTCATTTACTGTATATCCACAGAAATTTGTTAAATATCCCTACAAGAGGGGAAAAGAAATAAGAATAAAAATAATTATGAAGTCAATGAACTTTTATACATCAAACTTTTTCTCCTCGAGTTCAAGTGAAATTTAAACAGCATGAACGTGTTTGCCAAATACTTTTTGGTAATTCCTGTCAACATAAAAATGGATCATCTTGATCATACCTCGGTGATACACGTTGATCGGCATTAATACACGATTAATCATTCATTAATCATCTGACGATGAGAACAGTGACAACAAATTGATTACAAAATCTATCTTGAGCTTCGACGATGTTATAATAGATTGGAAGGTATTTTGAATGCATCAGCATATAAGCGTGTTCGAAAGCATTTTCCCCAAATCCTGACGACATTGACGACGATTGTACGCGAATATTTTTTAACCTAAATTTTAATTTGATTATTTCAGAGTATCCTTTGAAGCATGGCGATAATCCACGTTACCATGCACCTCGATTTTTTAAAATTTTTCCAATTCATTTGTATATGAACGTATTCAGATCCGAGTTTTTGCACTTTTTAATTACTACAGTGATCAAAGAACATAAAAATACTGTGTTATTGACGTAATGGTTTTTAATATAATATTTGTAAACAAACTCAGAAAAACGACGTTTTTTTCGGAAAAATTCATTTTCCAAGAACTTATCCAAGGTAGTAACTTGAAAATTGGTGAGGGGGGGTATGTGAGGTCGTTAATTACGAATCTATACTCAAAATTTGGAAATTAAAAATTCAAGATGGCGGATCCAATATGGCGGAGCGAAAATACGAAAAATCGTTTGATGAAAGCGAAATTTGGTACTCGGGGGTTTTCGGGGTCGCTGATTATAAATCTTCACTAAAAATTTGGCAATTCAAGATGGCGGATCCAATATGGCGGAGCGAAAATACGAAAAATCGTTTGATGAAAGCGAAAGTTGGTACTCGGGGGTTTTCGGGGTCGCTGATTATAAATCTTCACTAAAAATTTGGCAATTCAAGATGGCGGATCCAATATGGCGGAACGAAAATATGGAAAACTATTTTTTTTCACATTACTGCAAAAATTTGATTCGTGACTTGTTCTTAGCTCAGTGCAAGATTCGCAAATTTCCATGAAATAATTGCCCACCGCTAAATTTCTAATGTGCCTCGGGCCCAGTATTTATAATATTCATCTCCGAAATAACGTGAAAAATAAGGATATAAATTGCGCATCAGAAAGCATTATTTTTAAATTCGAGCACGAAAATACGAAAAGCAAACAACTTCGCAAGCTTCATTTACCGAGCATAAACAGTGTATCTGAATCTGAAAATGCGATTGTGATTTATGCTCAGATCAGAGACTGTCATAAATCTTTACAAACTGCATGTTATCGTTGAGAAATAAAACTGCTTAATGACGGAATGATTTCCTCTTCGTTCCTCGGAAAATCTCTATCACACCCACCATTCGTTGGTGGATGTTTGCACTCATTGAGGAGCAGTGCACTTTTAAGCACCTTCTTCGTCCCTCTCATTTTTTCAACGCGAACGACAATGAGACTACTGAATAGGCTCAGCCTTGGAGCTTCCTCCGGGGAACTTGAACGTCGTTGACTCATCTTCGCAGCTCTCAAGAATTTTCATTAATTCGTTAAATTTAAGCGTAGATCGAAATGATCTATTACTCGCTGGCGCGATTACATCCGGCAATGAAAAAATACATCACTCGCCTTATCTACGAGAACAAGAAAATACAGGAGGGAGAAAAAAAAGAATTTCTCGCAGCAGCTCATACGTCGGAAGCGAGAACGTATTTTAGTTTTTATAAATATCAATGACAATTCGATGCTTTCGATATCGGAGGTAAAAATCGTATTGTAACGTCTTCGAACGTCATGATAAGCGTACGGACTGCCGCAAAAATGCTTCTTTCAACTTTTTTGGCGCAGCTATCGATTACACGTGAAAAAAAGTTAGTGGGAGAGACTGGGGCAGAATGAGGTATTTTAAGAAAATGTTGTTCTTATCAGGAGTTTGAGAATCTTCATTTATTTATTCGCTCAAACCCCGAGAAATGTAGTGTAATTTTTTGCATCTGCGAATGAAAAAAAATAATAATTTTAATAATAATAATAATAAGGAACTCTTAATTAAATGTTCGTGAAATTTTTTTATAACAATTTCAATTGAATTGACTGGATTTTTCGAGAAGTCTCGGTTCAGGAAGCAGCCAAGGTACATTTAATGAGAGCGTAAAAAACTGGAGGGAAAGAAATTTGGAAAAATATGAAAATCCGAAGAAACATCGTTGAGAAATTTTGAAAGAATTCCTTTTTCTGGTTTTTAGGGGAATATAAATAATTGAAAGAGCGAAGAAGAAAAATTTCGCGAGTTTCTGAGTAGCCCGTTTCCCCCCGGCCCCTTCTGTTTCCGTTAAAACGGCTCAAATGTTCGCGAGATATCGTCGATCAGTCGGACGAGCAACTGAGATCGAATCTCACTAAAAATAACTCTTGTGTAGAAATTCCTTTAAGCTTTGAAGTGCTGATCCCGCTCGAATCGCTCATTTTTTATAAGTGAAAAAAAAATTGAAAATAAAAACGGCTCGAGCCCCGTTCTGCAGCTCCGTTCAGATGTAAATTTACCGACCTTTTCATACCATGGAAAAATTTGATGAAAAGGAAAAAGCTTCGACGTCTGCAAAAAAGCTTCGAAAGGGAGAAAATCGATAATTGAAGTCTGGACCGCAGTCGATGTGAAAATAATTTCGTCTGCAGATCCTTCCAATGAAGTTGCCAACTGTCTTACCCGATCGTAAATTACCGAGGAGAATTTATTCCCATAAATTGGTCGATATTTTTCCTCAAACGAATGAGAAATTCAAACCGCGCTTTTAAAATAATCTACCAAAGCAACATTCAGACGAACGTCTCAAGCTCAACGTGGAAAAAAGTGTTTGCGTCTTTCTAATAAATCCACCTTCCTGTCAAGTGGCATAAGCCAGAAAAAACTTGGTGGAATCCCTCCGATTGTATTATCTGGAAATGGCGTGTTCGTGAAAGGATTTTTTTTTGTTTTTTTAATCTACCAGTGCGATTTGAACAAACTGTCACGACGATACTGGCTTAATAACGGTAGATCATTGATCTGGATTTCCTGTGACGTAGCACGAATGCACCGAGGATGATAAGCCTTCATTAAAAATTCTGAGAAAATTCCATCGTTGTTTGTGTTTGCTCAAGGTTTCAACTGTATCGGTATTGTCAGCCACATTGGTAGCGATCGAAGCAACCCCTCCATATTGATGTATTTTCCTACGGCAAAGCCACTTTGACGCTGGAGATATGATAATGATTTTGTTATTTAGTGATAAGGCAAAGTATCTTTATAAAAGACACTTCACCCAACTAGGATTCGCCAGTTAACAACGAAATATTTTGGAGGGAGGTCCGTTTAAAATAAAGCCAGTGCTTCGTGTCGCAAAAAGGAAAGATAAAACGAGGAAAATGAGAAGTAAGTATGAGTGAAAAGGAAGAATTTTCTGCGAATTGTACGGACGTGAAAGACGAACGAGCTTGGGACTTGGGCGCCTAAAATAATCGGCGATCAATCGGAGATTATCAGTGTTCCACGCTTGACCGTGATCGTCGATTTCGTTCCTGATAAACGAGCGTTCTTTGTGTTTCTTCTGCTGCAACGTCTCGCTTTATTGAAATTCTCTTCCGGTGACGATTGCACGTCGGTTCCTTCATTTTTTTCAAGCCTGACGTGATCGAGTTCCAGGTCTGGAGGATGCTACCCGGATTCCATCCCTTTCGTCGGTCAAGCATCGAAAAACATAGTTTTGCAGCTGTGTCAAATGGTTTTTGTCCTTTCCAGGCTACTCGTTCTCCTCGTCTCATGCTTCAACAGTCGAATTCTTGACCCCGTGGTTGCTCGCAGCTCCAGAAAAAACATTGGACAAGAATCCGCTCGGAAACTCAGTGTTCAATAATTTGCTTGGGAATTGATCGAGTACAATAAAAGTCGCGTTTAGTTAGTGAAAATTCTCAGTAAACTCAACTACTCTTCCGTTAAGGTGATCTACCAGTTGATTGGGTGCGAGAGAAATGGCTGAACAGTGGTTACACGGCTTACTCGGACGTCCTTAATTTCGCGAGAAAAATAAAAGTCACGCCTTGTGCTCTGATTAAGGTATTACTGGATGGATAGCCCAGCCGATAAATTGTACCTGATCGGAATTTCCGTACTTCGTGATGCAATAAAAATCTGAAAGAATTCAGTAACATTTGGAAAGTTATGAATTACAATTATCAATAATAATATTGCCCAAAAGTTATTAATAAATTGTTTAAATAAATAATTTTTTAACAATTTTACAGTAAACCCTTGTTTTTATTTTTACGAATCGAATGTGCGCATTTTTCTGAATGCTCATAATTTTTTTTCAGAATTTTCGTGGATTTTTGAAATTCCCTTATTTAATTTTTTTAAGTGACTCTATTTGTACATTTTTGATCCAGTAATCTTGAGACTTTTCAAAACTGGTGGTAGATATGTCTTCTAAAACATATCCAAAATTGAAATGTTTTTTAAAAATTTTTCAAGAAATTTCAAAAATCTATGACAATTCTGAAAAAATTCATGAGCATTCGGAAAAATACACACATTCGATTTGTAAAAAAAAAACAATAGGTCACCGCAAAATTGTTGAATAATTAATTGTTTAAACAAGTTGTTATCAACTTTTGGGCAATATTATTATTGATAATTGTTGTTCACAGCTTTCCAAATGTTGTTGAATTTTTTCAGATTTTTATTGCATCACGAAGTACGGAAATTCCAATCAGATACAATTTTTAGTCGAGCTATCCATCCAGTTATACCTTAAATGGAAACGGCGTAAAGCTCATATTTTCTTTGAAATATCAGGATCCTCCAAATGAACCGGGTAAGGGGATTTTTATTAACGAACAACTAATAGACCACCTTAACAAACAAAGAGCCAGATTTTCCGTTTTCTCATTAATACGTTGCGTTTATGAGGAATATTGAAAAAGCTTAAGCATGTTTCTTGCCCACATTTTTAGTGATCCGGTGGGATCGATTTCGTTTAATTTCGTGAGACTTTTTCGAATGTTTCATCAAATAAATGTGGAGTATTTTCTACGTGTCTATTGTATTAACACTCTCGATATTTAGTTGCATCATTATTTCCGAAGAGATCTGAAGAGGCGTGAGATTCAGTGGCGATACGCTGACGAAGCGTTAAACGAGTTTGTCACCTTGGCACTCGATGGACGTTTATTTTATCGAATGAATCAATAGAAGCCGGGAGCGAGATAGTTACCTGGGGAACGAGATTTTTCAGATGCCGGCACCTCGCACGTTGTGCGTCCAAAAAATTGGTCGCTTTGTCAATACGAAGGAAGGGCAGATCGCACAGCGATTCGAAGATCGTATTCTGGATTGGTGGCGAGTCAGCCACTAATCGATCGGCAGCTATTCGTCCCTCTGGATCAGTGCGATTTAACCTAATTTTCGTAATCCGTTACAGGAAATCGGACGTATGCGCCGTTAGTGGCAACGACGCTGATAATGGCTTTGTTATCTGGAATTGAGGGCACCAACAACAAAAGAGCACCGAAATGTCCAAAACAGGATCCCAGCGACAGAACAATTCATCTGCCGCATGAATCCGATTGTACGAAATTCTACAAGTGTTTTCACGGGACACCGATCCTCTTTCAATGCCCCCTCATGGATCTTCATGGCCACAGATTGCACTTCAATCCTGAATTGGAAGTGTGCGATTGGCCGGAGCATGCTGGCTGCATGAATGGAAGCCAGCCAACAACAGGTACTTAAATTTACCCTAATCACTCAGCTTCTCTACACGGAGATACTTTTATAGCAAAAATTACTATGTTTTTATAGTAACATCGGAACATATCTATAAATGCAAAAGTTTGGGGAACCATTACCACAGTTCATAGTAATTAACGCGCTGTACTACATCAAAAATGAATACCGAGCGAATTTTTATTAAAAAGATAGCAAATAATGAAATGATTTGATGAAAATTTAGGTGATGACGTAGCAATCGTTTCTATGTGCAATACGAAAAATTGCATAGTTTCGTATTTTCCTTTTTATCGCACTGAATTTTGCTCGATAACATAGCAAAATTCATGCGTCAAATTTCAAGCAATCGCTTCGTTCATAAGTGGACTTTGTCAAGTAAATCTTTGTCGAAAAGAAAATTTCGATGTAAGAATGTAACAGACCTAAATTTTGCCTGTCTTATGTAGTAGAATTTGAGAGAAATGCTTTTGGCATCAAAATTACTGTGCACTTTGGTGAAACGTAATAGAATGGTGATATAGAACAACAGGGCTGGTACAAAACAGCAAATTTTTCTAAGCATTCATTCGAAATATTCGTACAAAAGTCTCTCCGTGTAGTGCGACACTGTTTTGCACAGTGTTCGACAGTGTCGTTTGCTGGAAAGCAGGGTAGAAGGTAGAATCACAGGACAAATGGGGTCGTTCGGACCCCGAGTGAGTGATTATGTTTCTCGTGGTCAACAAAAGTGTAAGAAGTACCTCTGTTATCAAGTTTTTTTATCGAGAATATTTAGAATAGATTTACGCGAAGAATGAGAATAGCGAGATTTCGTAAATGAAATGAGAGCTCAAGAAATAACGAGTTTGCTTGAATTCAACAGTGCAAAGTGTAACCACGCAGTCAACTCCGATCCAGACTGAAAAAATGAGCGCAGTGACGAGCAGCGAAGCGAAGCCGCCAACCACGACCACCGCCCTCCCCTGGACCAACATCCCTCACGAGAACAACTGCAGCCTCTATTACGAAGTGGCTAAAGGTCAAAGGAGAGTGAAAGAATGTCCGCAAGGACAACACTTCAGTCCAACGTGGTTGACTTGCATGGGGGCTGAGGAAGCTGGTTGCGAGTGGACGACCGTCGCCCCGCAGACCACGACCGTCGCTGTCCAGACGACGGTCGCGTCGAAGCCTTCCTGTGGCCGTGACTGCGGTGACATAAACGACGGATGGTTGACACCGCACGAGTGTTCGTGTGACAAATACTACCAATGTTCGGACGGCGATCTCATTCGCCGTCAATGTTCCCAAGGCCTCCATTTTAATCCGAAAACCTACAGTTGTGATTATCCGAGTTCAGCGGGCTGCGAAATACCCTCGCCGAGTCCCACGACGACGAAGCCAACGACGAGCGCCATTCCGTCGGAATGTCCGCCCGGGAACAGCGGTCATGTCGTACAAATACCTCACCCAACCAACTGTTCGCTTTTCTACAAGTGTGACAACGGTGAGAAGCAACTGTCCCAGTGTCCCGATGGGCTTTACTTCAACCCCACGATACAGATGTGCGACTGGCCGGACGTCGCTGGATGTACAGCCGAGACGTCCGGGCCGACGGAAAGCACCTCCGCTCCGAGCGCAGGGCCCACGTCGCCGATGACGTCGACCGGAGCTCCCTCCACAGCCACCGCTTCTGCCAGCACCCCCGAGGTCAGTCCCTCGACGAGCGTCGCGCCCACCGAGTGTCCCGCCGGCGATCCGGAGCCCCCGGTCTCCTGGCCCCATCCGCAGAACTGCTCTCTGTACTACACGTGCAAAAATGGAGAGAAAGTAGTCCAATCTTGCCCATCTGGTTTGGAGTTCAATCCCAGCAAAGGGAAGTGTGACTGGCCAGACATTGCCGGCTGCGTTCCACTGACGACGGAGGGACCGCCGATCACTCCTGAATTATCGACCACTTCTGGCACGGAAGCTAGCCCCGGCACTTCCCAGGAGCCGAGCAGGTCACCGGGAACCACCGAAAGCTCGTCGACGACCGGAAGATTCACTGAAGCGTCGAGTACCTCAGAGGCCACCGGTGCAGATGTGACGCCGGAGAGAACGACGGTTAAGTGGGAACCTTCTTCGACCCAGGCAGTGGATTCCACTCCGGCGAGTCCAGACCCCAGCTGCCCACCGGACATGGACGGACATCAGATTCCCCACGAGACCAATTGCTCTCTGTTTTACGAGTGCAGAGGAGGTCAGAAAATACTGAGGGAGTGCACACCAGGGCTGCACTTCAATCCGGACCTTGAACTTTGCGTGTGGCCGGCGAACGCAAGCTGCGAGTCCACCACAGTTTCATCAGAAAGCTCGTCGACGACGCTCGATGAAGCGACGAGCGAAAAACCACTCCCGTCCTCCACCGTTACGCCATCGAGTCCAATACCGGTTACCGACGCGACCGTTGACCCCGGAAGTGGCGGCTGCATTGGCACATGCCCCATGCCTGATCCACAAGATTATACGGTCATGTTGACGCATGGGGATTGCACTAAATTCTGCAAGTGCAGCAACGGTCAACCTTACGTCTACGATTGTCCTGCTGGCCTCCACTTCAGTCCGGAGAAACTCGTTTGCGATTATCCAAAAGATGCTCAATGCTCGGGCCAAGGTGGATATGGAGAGCCCGAAAAAAATGAGGCTGTATAGAAGTACTGACTGGCTACAACCACGAGCCCTATTTTTATCGTCAAGTACTCGTCGACGAGGTTTCAGTGATTAATCAATAAAATGGAACGAAGTTAACGGAGCTTTTCATTTCGAATATGCGCACGATGCTTCGAGGGAACAAGAAATTTACATACGGCTGGTAATTCCTTTCAGCTGTTGTACTTCATTGACGTCTTATTTCAAATCATATCAAAAGACGATTTTGAAAGTTGAGTGAGTGTCTTTGTTTAAAGGATTCGTAAACACATTGTTCGCGTTCATCAAGCCGTTATTGAATGTGGTTTCAACGAGGCAATTGTTTCGCAAACATTTGTAACGGACGTAAGAAAAATATAAATATGTCTTTGTGGTCAATGGACTTGTTTTGTTTGTTTGAACATTCCTTTTGGAATTGTTTGATAACAGGAAGTGTGCAGCAGACATCCCGTCATTCACAAGAGAGAATCTTCAGCATTGCTCGAGCTTATTCCTCAGATTGGGCTGAGTAAAGAAATATTTTCAGTGCTATTGTGAAGAGCATGCGAATCGTTGACCCGAGTTATTAGCAAACTCAAAGTTTTACGTTGTTCATTTTATTTATTTTATCTCAAGGACGATCATGCGTTACTTGTTATTCAATAAAGCAGCTAAACTTTTTTGCTCTTTTCATGATCAAAGAAACGATTAAAATTTATTCTCGCAATTGAAGTTATGCGTAGCTTTTTGCTGAGATTGATACATTTTTAATATGACGATAGCGATTAAAATACTTTCGTTGTAAAATCGTCAGGCGAAATGTGACAACAGCCATTTTCTATTTATAGAAAATCAACCTCGAATAAGTGTTTTCCTTTTTCCATTCCCAAGTCATTTTCACCGATAACAAGGCTTTATCAAGACATCATTGATATCTAAAAACATTTTATTTTCTTATTCTCGTTTTTGGCTCTTCAAAGTTGGGAGGATCCTGTTTCATTAAATCCAAATCGTCGCACAGGAAGTGTGCCTTCCATAAGAGCCTGCGCCCTTCAAAAAATGAGATTTTCGTTAGTTGTTTTCTCAAAAACTAGACGGTAGATCCTATAATAATTCCGAGAATATTTGCACGCTGTATATTTCTAACATATTTCCAAATTTCAATGCTTTTAGTTGGAATTTTCGATTTCCATTAGATTCGCGCGAACTTCCTTAAGATTTTGTTGTATCAATTATTCAGATAAGAATTGATTGGCCAATAAGAAATCTCGAATCAACGAACCAGTATTACAAATCGATAAAAAATTTACAACAGTAACTGGATAGCTCGGTTGACACGCAATGGTTTAGTTCTGCTGGGTGGAATTTAGAATTTTCAGGTAGAAAATCGACGAACATTCATGCTAAGAAAGCTACCAGTATTTTTATTCACGTCAATATTGTTACAAACATTATTCATTGTGGCACGTGCAGCTTTAAGTCTTAAGTGCTTCTCCAGTGTGCTGTAATTTTCCGGAGCTCCATGAATCTTCAAACAGTTGTATTTTTCAAGCTTCGATTATATCTTCCTCGTTGGTATGAAACTGCGATTTTTAAATGATATTTTCTGTATTAAATTTACGCTGGTTTGCGATCTCATTGGTTGTATGTAATTGGCAAAGCGATCACTCATCTTAGCCGAAAGATTTTTCCACACATTTGTTCAATCGATCCTCTCACATAAGTCCCGAAAATGTTTCCAACTTCTTTCAAGTTTCAGGCAGCTCCCAATTGCTGAAACGGAGGATCACACCGAGCACCCTTGCTTATCATTTAACTTGGATATCTAACTTCGCTACTAATATATTCTTATCGAATCTTATCAAATATGGAATATAAAATGGTCAAAGTTTACTAAAATTACTTTAGTTCTTCATAAATTATTTCATCCGCATGTTACATTTGCATAATTAGCAGCCGATTGCGATTCTATTAACTTGTTTCATTCCAGTCAATTTATTCAATCAAATGCTTATCCCGAACTTCAGGCTTGGGCCCCCATCGAAGAGGCTTCTTCGTGCGCTTCCGGAACTGATAGAAGTTTTTCGTTGCTCCACCACGTTTCCCATACCTGGCGTGCATATAAAATATCGCAATAAACAATTAGAAGAAAGCTTCGACCATTTTTCAACTTCAATACGATGACAACTATATCAGTGCTCAATAAAACGGTGTAAATGGTTTCACATTCGATTAGTTTAATTTCGATAATTTTGCTATTTCGATGCTTCTGATACGCAATCACTTCTACACAATGTAGAAGCAAGATTGTGAAGAATTGGGGAATCGATTAATGGATACTCGAAAATAGAGGTGATTCGACGCCAAAGTTTCTCTCGATAAGCTCCATGAGCCAGTTCAAAGATCAAAATTGAACACGTGCATGTTAATTGGCCACTTTTTTTAAACGTGTGTTCGAAGTAATAATATTTGAGAATTTCATTGAAAATGTTTGAAATACTGTTTTTATAAACTTTCTTCAATTTTCTATTTATTTGTCGACCTTTAAACATGGAATTGTATTTGATAACGGCGGAGCTGTCGCAAATCTTGCCATGCTCGAATAACCTGGGTATGAATAAAAAAAAATCTGTGAAACGATGATTTTTTTCTTCATGTTTATTTAAAAATGGGTTACGATAGTTCATTGCTTACCTAACTTTACCGATCGACTTGTACGCATCTCTAATGATGTCAATGTATGCATCCATCGTGTTCATTCTTTTCCATTCCATTTGCATTTGTGTGTCATCCGAATACTCATGGCCATATACCAAAGTAACCCTGAAGACTGAAGCGAGTACTAGAACCCCCGTTATCACAACCTTATAGAACTCGGCCCCCATTATCTGTTGATATTCTGTGACAGAAAGAGCCTCGTGGATTAAAAAGAATAGCAAAGTTTCGAAATATTAAGGTATTCCTTTGGCATGAACGTATTTTTTGGTGACGCAAATTGGAGTACTATAAGTCGGAATAAAATGAGTATAAAGTCAGGTACAATCACTTTTTTGTAATGATAGTTTTCGAGACTCAATAACACGTACAGGGATATGGAAAATGATAAGAAGCTCTGCTCGTTCGTATTGAACATTTGAAACACTTGAGAGTAATGAAATACGCGTGTTCTCCAAATTTCGTGTATGAGATAGATACTCGTGGTATGAAATGATGTGATTCAGAGAAAAATATAGGAATTGTTTTACTTTGAAAGAAGCGATAACGACTAAGAAGACGAACTTTTATCGATGCCCCATGATTAAGTGTCGTCTCGCAAAATTTGACAAACACGATAACAAGAAGAGACCACGATAGACATACACGTTCGGTATGAATCTTGTTAGATCATCTACGAAATCAGAGATAAGCTCAGGACCGAAGGCGTATAAAAGAATAGATTCCGGCGCAATTCGTGTATTCGCCATAGGATAGATCCACCGGATTTATACGTTTTTTCTGCTGGCAAAATTGCCGCAATGGCGCGTATTTCATGTAAGTAAATATTTATTCATCGAATTACAGAGGGAGCGTGAATTTTAAAGAATCTGTGCTAAAAAATATTTGTGTTTTTTTTCTGAATTCAAGCAGTTGCGAATTCGGTGCTGTCCACCGCCATAGTAGTTGGTTCGATACTGGTCTTAGTAGCCGAAGCAGGCAACTTCGTTGTTTCGGAATGCCCGAAAAATCTGCAATGGAACGAAACCGTACTAATTCCACATGAGAACGATTGTACAAAATATTACACGTGTGTGGGTGACGAAAAAGTGGACGGAGAGTGTCCTTTCATGAACGAAAACGGTGACAGACTTTTCTTCAATCCTAAACTTCATTTGTGTGATTGGCCTTCGGAGGCGGGTTGCGACTTGACGTGGTCTTTAAAGACACTCGCAAAAACTGAGTGTGAGCATGGGCCCATACCAACCGAGTGCCCAAAAGTCGATGCGACAAACGAAACCGTGCATCTTGCCCACGAGTGGGATTGTACAAAGTTCTACAAGTGCCTTGAGGGCTCCAAACTCCTGATGTCATGTCCAGTCGGCCAGGACGGTAACAAGTTGTATTTCAATCCTTGTGAACAGGTCTGTGATTGGCGGTTCAATGTCGATTGCGTTTACCGGAACGAGATAGAACTCTTGGACGATCAGTTGTCTGAATCAATGGAGGATTATCCGACGGAGTGTCCGAAAGAAGACCCGAAAAATGAAACGATACTACTCCCCTACGAAGGAGACTGTACCAAGTACTACTCTTGTAATCGTGGAAGAAGGTACCCGATGGATTGTCCCGTTTACGACAAGGAAGGAGATAAACTATTCTTCAACCCGGAAATCCATGAGTGCGATTGGCCAGAAAATGTAAACTGCGTCCAGGATGAATCGCTTCAAAATTATGAGTCGTCCGAACGACAAACTAATCTTCCAACGGAGTGTCCAGCCTCCGATTCAGATGAAGACGTACCAGTTTTGTTGCCTCACGAACGGGATTGCACCGAATTCTACATGTGCTCGCATGGGAAGAAAGTTATGAAACAATGTCCAGTGATAGACGACAAGCGTCATCGACTCTATTTCAATTTCGAAAGGCAGATTTGCGACTGGCCGTGGAACGTTGATTGTAAGCTGCCTGAACCTGAAATAAAAGCGGCACTGACGGAATGCGAAACATCGCCAGTCCCGACTGAATGCCCCAAAGTAGATTCACCTCATTGCACCGTGCATCTTGCCTGCCCTTGGGACTGCACAAAATACTATAAGTGCAATCAAGGAGAGAAATGCTTGCAAAATTGTCCTCATGGATTGCATTTCAACAAGTACTTACAAGTGTGCGATTGGCCGTGGAAAGCTGGCTGCGATTCGAACTACACTTCGCCACTTCCCCCAACCACTTCTACCACAACTACGCATCGACCCACCCGACCTCCAACAACTACCACAACTACGCCTCGACCCACCCGACCTCCAACAACTACCACAACTACCCCTCGACCCACCCGACCTCCAACAACTACCACAACTACGCCTCGACCTGACCCTCCGCATCCCACACCGGATCCTGGAGTCAATGGTTGCATAGGAGATTGTCCTCCTTACGAGCCCCAAAACGTAATCGCAGTTTTACCACATGAGGATTGTAGGAAGTGGTGCAGCTGTGAACAAAATGGAAAAAAGGTTTGGGTCTGCCCCGGAGACTTGTACTTTAATCCAACTCTTAAGAAATGCACCAGCCCTGAGCAGTCTGGATGTACCGGTCGAAAACAAGTAGTCAACAATGATGAAGCGCTGATGAACATTTTGGGTTACAACCAACGCTTCCATTGGTGAAATGACAACTCGAAAAAAAATTTTTTTATGCAGAATCATGAATGAAAATAAATGTTCATCAATCATATTATAAAAATATTGTCATTATTCGTTGCTTTTTCGTTTCTAATAAAAAGTCCTTTCAGTCGCCGTGTCCCTGAAAATCCAGTATCTTCGAGCAACACGCCAAAAAAACTTGTGTATGCTTCGTCATTTCAATGGCAGAGAGTACCAATTAATCAAAATTACGGAATCTACAAAAGGCTGTTATCCAAGATGACTTGCGGTTGCTGAATTCCAGTTCTAAATATCAATATATCCCTACAGCAAAGTATTTGCTTCTTCAGCATTATCTCATTTTTTATGTTATCATTTTGTCCGATAAACCCCGAAAGGGACGCGTCACTCACTTCGGGAACAATCCGTCAGTGATGGTTATCAGGTGGCCTACCATTGTCAAGGGATTTACCAGTTTTGGAATACTGTTTATACTGAAGACATTGTACTGTATAACCTTATAAATAAATGATTGTGAGGGACATTACAAAAACACCATTTGTTCAATCCCCTCAATTTTCCACTGTTGCATCGTCCGATCAATTCATGTAAATCATGCCCAATATCATCTTAAATTCTATTGTCAAAGGTCTATAGAAGATTATTTAGCTTACGCAAGTGGTTTCGAGGCCTCAATTTTCTGACATTTCAAACGATTTGACAACGGCTTGTGCGATTATTTTTCACATTTTCCAGCGAGAATGTATATCGTTTAAAAAGAGCGTCATGCTAGTTTGCGAAGGCTGAGGATACAATGATTTCGAGTAGTTTTATTCTGACCGAAGTAGTAAGTTTATTAATGCATGGGATTTTCATAGAGCACAAAGCACAGAAAATCATTTCCAGTGAAAATTTCATGCAATGAGATTTGTTTCCTAGTTGACTGTAATCGTATAGAACCCTCTTGAGGTCGCGTATATCATTTCAAACTTTTTTGCTCCATAGCAAACCGATTAATACATGAAATTTATGCAAAACGTTGTACCGAAGGATCAATAGGTTTGCTGAATAATTAGAGTACCATTAAATAACGACGCTTAGCAGGGTGTAAATAACACAACTCCGCGATGGTTTTCCCCTTAAAAAACTAATGACCAATTTCAAATAATGAGCAAAATAAAAAAATTTTCATCACGTAAATTTTTCAAGAAAATTACTTTTTTTTCGTATTTTTTTATTATCACCGCGCATTACCAGCGTTAACGTCCATTTTCTTAGAGAATAATGCATGCTAGTAGTACTGATGATATTCAAATATTCATCTACTCTCACTAGTCATTGTTTGTCGTGATTAAAATCATTTTACGGTTTACGTGTATCGATTGTGGGGCAGAATAACAACCATCCTCTTTAAGTTTCTATTCGAAAACAACTATGCTTCTAAAACCTTTACTCTGAAATTCAAAACAACTCTACGTCTACTCATGTATAATCCATGATCGTCAATATCTCAACTAAAGATGAGATATGTTCTGAAACCATCATGAGTAGAGATATTGGTGGTTAAATATCACACCGGAGTAGATATGTTAAAGAGGATGGACATTCAGATCTGCAGTTGTTAAGGAGCAGAGTTGTTATCGAGGATGACTATCGATAGAGTTGTTAACTAGCAGGTACATCACCACAGCTCTACACGATAACAACTCCGCTCTTTAAACATGTATTTAGAGGAGAATTGTTGTTGAATACATTTACTGAGAGTAGATTTTTTGACTTGCCGCAACACATGACTCTTTAAAAATCTACTTGATAACATTTTCACACTAAAGATTTTTATTTTATGCATGAATAACGTCTCTACTCTTTAAGGTATAACTGGATGGATAGGCTCGACCGAAAATTATATCTGATCGGAATTTCCGTACTTCGTGATGCAATAAAAATCTGAAAAAATTCAGCAACATTTGGAAAGTTATGAACTACAATTATCAATAATAGTATTGCCCAAAAGTTATTAATAAATTGTTTAAATAAATCATTTTTTAACAATTTTACAGTAAACCCTTGTTTTTTTTTTTACGAATCGAATGTGCGCATTTTCCTGAATGCTCATGATTTTTTTCAGAATTTTCATGGATTTTTGAAATTCCCTTTTTTAAATTTTGTAACTGGCTCTATTTGTACATTTTTGATCCAGCAACCTTGAGACTTTTCAAAACTGATGGTAAATATGTCTTCTAAAATATATCCAAAATTCAAATTTTTTTCAGAATTTTTTCAAGAAATTTAAAAAATCGACGAAAATTCTGAAAAAATTCATGAGCATTCGGAAAAATACACACATTTCATTCGTAAAAAAAAAACAATAGGTCACCGCAAAATGATTGAATAATTAATTGTTTAAACAGTTTGTTATTAATTTTTGGGCAATATTATTATTGATAATTGTTGTTCATAGCTTTCCAAATGTTGTTGAATTTTTTCAGATTTTTATTGCATCACGAAGTACGGAAATTCCAATCAGATATAATTTTTTGTCGAGCCTATCCATCCAGTTATACCTTAACACGTCTAGGCGGATAAGACAGATTATTAAGGACAAAAGATAAAACATATTGCATTAAATTGATTTTGCTAATTTGAGAGTATACGGCTGTTTGGAGCAGTATTGTTTTTGAGTAGAGTCGTAGAGAGAACGATTGTTATTCTGCCGATTGCGATACGATACTTTGGTGATTTTTATGTGGTAATAAATAAGACAAATGGCTTCTAGCAAATGTGTTTATTCTCCTGATAATTTCTGGAACATAACAAGAAATGTTATAAAACAAGAAATGGGTGCCGCGTAAAATGTGTTCAACTTGTGTTGAAGAACTACGCGAATGGTCACGGGGGGAATGATATTCTTGTATTTTGAAAACTCCAATGGCTTGGACGGTACCGCAAAATTATACAAACGATTATTTTTAACTAATACTGTTGGTTTTTCAACTAAAAATTGAATTATCAATTCATAAATATTTGTTTCTCCTGAAAATTGTTAAAAATTTCGAAAAATTGCATGTGGTTAATGAAAATAAATCTCGATGTACTAGAAAAAAAACGAAGCTGCGTATTTTAATTTGGCATACTTAAATATTAAAAAAAGAAGTATAATTATTGAAAGGGGTAAAAGTTAAATGTCGCAGGCTTGTGTAAAGATCTTCAAATTCTTGCTAAATATACACAGTTAAAAAAGGGAAATTTGAAAATGATACTTTTGTCACAATCTCGATAATATAATAATTTGATCGTTACCTACGAAAGTTGCAGCTAAAGTATTTTATTTTTAATAGGCACTTTCTCAGAATTCTGTCAATTTTCGGTTCAAGCTTTTGATCGAGATTTCGATTGAAATGAACGAAAACAATTCTCAGCGGTACAATCACAGATCCTTCACTGTTCCGTTATTCTCGGTGATGACTTAGCGAATATCTGACGCGATACTTACTTAGCCCCGTTCAAACCTCAGGGCTCTTAGAACACTTGAGGGGAATAGAAAGTAGAAATTGATGTCTACTATTAATACGCGTAGCATGGAATAATTTGATTTGGTATGATAATATAAGAATTATCTTACTTTGACTTTGAAGAAGCGATAACGGCTACGAACGCGAACTTGTATCGATGCTCAATGGCTGAATGTCGCCACTCGAAATTAGAAAGACGTGATAACAAGAAGAGACCACGATAGATATACACGTTCGGTATGAATCTTGTTAGATCATCTATGAAATCAGAGATAAGCTCAGGACCGAAGGCGTATAAAAGAATAGATTCCGGCGCAATTCGTGTATTCGCCATAGGATAGATCCACCTGATTTATACGTTTTTTCTGCTGGCAAAATTGCCGCAATGGCGCGTATTTCGTGTAAGTAAATATTTATTCATCGAATTACAGAGGGAGCGTGAATTTTAAAGAATCTGTGCTAAAAAATATTTGTGCTTTTTTTCTGAATTCAAGCAGTTGCGAATTCGGTGCTGTCCACCGCCATAGTAGTTGGTTCGATACTGGTCTTAGTAGCCGAAGCAGGCAACTTCGTTGTTTCGGAATGCCCGAAAAATCTGCAATGGAACGAAACCGTACTAATTCCACATGAGAACGATTGTACAAAATATTACACGTGTGTGGGTGACGAAAAAGTGGACGGAGAGTGTCCTTTCATGAACGAAAACGGTGACAGACTTTTCTTCAATCCTAAACTTCATTTGTGTGATTGGCCTTCGCAGGCGGGTTGCGACTTGACGTGGTCTTTAAAGACACTCGCAAAAACTGAGTGTGAGCATGGGCCCATACCAACCGAATGCCCAAAAGTCGATGCGACAAACGAAACCGTGCATCTTGCCCACGAGTGGGATTGTACAAAGTTCTACAAGTGCCTTGAGGGCTCCAAACTCCTGATGTCATGTCCAATCGGCCAGGACGGTAACAAGTTGTATTTCAATCCTTGTGAACAGGTCTGTAATTGGCGGTTCAATGTCGATTGCGTTTACCGGAACGAGATAGAACTCTTGGACGATCAGTTGTCTGAATCAATGGAGGATTATCCGACGGAGTGTCCGAAAGAAGACCCGAAAAATGAAACGATACTACTCCCCTACGAAGGAGACTGTACCAAGTACTACTCTTGTAATCGTGGAAGAAGGTACCCGATGGATTGTCCCGTTTACGACAAGGAAGGAGATAAACTATTCTTCAACCCGGAAATCCATGAGTGCGATTGGCCAGAAAATGTAAACTGCGTCCAGGATGAATCGCTTCAAAATTATGAGTCGTCCGAACGACAAACTAATCTTCCAACGGAGTGTCCAGCCTCCGATTCAGATGAAGACGTACCAGTTTTGTTGCCCCACGAACGGGATTGCACCGAATTCTACATGTGCTCGCATGGGAAGAAAGTTATGAAACAATGTCCAGTGATAGACGACAAGCGTCATCGACTCTATTTCAATTTCGAAAGGCAGATTTGCGACTGGCCGTGGAACGTTGATTGTAAGCTGCCTGAACCTGAAATAAAAGCGACACCGACGGAATGCGAAACAACGCCAGTCCCGACTGAATGCCCCAAAGTAGATTCACCTCATTGCACCGTGCATCTTGCCTGCCCTTGGGACTGCACTAAATTCTATAGGTGCAATCAAGGAGAGATATTCTTGCAAAATTGTCCCCGTGGTTTGCATTTCAACAAGTACTTACAAGTATGCGATTGGCCGTGGAAAGCTGGCTGCGATTCGAACTATACTACGCCATTTTCCCCAACTACTTCTATCACAACTACGCCTCAACCCACGCGACCTCCAACAACCGCTATAACTACACCTCGACCCACCGAACCTCCAACGACTACCACGACTACGCCTCCACCCACCCAACCTCCAATAACAACCATAACTACGCCTCCATCAACCCGACCTCCAACAACTACCACAACTACGCCTCAACCCACCCAACCTCCAATAACAACCATAACTACGCCTCCATCAACCCAACCACCAACAATACCCACAACTACACCTGGACCTACCCAACATCCAACAACCACCACAACTACACTTCGACCCACCCGACTTCCAACAACTACCACAACTACGACTCAACCCACCCAACCTCCAATAACAACCATAACTACGCCTCCATCAACCCAACCACCAACAATACCCACAACTACACCTGGACCTACCCAACATCCAACAACCACCACAACTACACTTCGACCCACCCGACTTCCAACAACTACCACAACTACGACTCAACCCACCCAATCTCCAATAACAACCATAACTACACCTCCATCAACCGGACCTCTAACAATACCCACAACTGCACCTGAACCTACTCAACCTCCAACAACCACCTTAACTACACCTCAACCTACCCGACCTCCAACAACTACGCCTCAACCCACTCAATCTCCAATAACAACCATAACTACACCTCCATCAACCGGACCTCCAACAATTCCCACAACTGCACCTGAACCTACTCAACCTCCAACAACCACCTTAACTACACCTCAACCTACCCGTCCTCCAACAACTATCACAACTACGCCTCGACCTGACCCTCCGCATCCCACACCGGATCCTGGAGTCAACGGTTGCATAGGAAAGTGCCCTTCTTACAATCCCCAAAACAAAATCGCGATTTTACCACATGAAGATTGTAGAAAATGGTGTAGTTGTGAACGATATAGAAAAAAGGTTTGGCTCTGCCCCGGAGCCTTGTACTTCAGCCCAACTCTTAAGCAATGCACCAGCCTTGAGAAGTCTGGATGTACCGTTAAAAAACAAAAAGCCATCAATGATGAAGCGCCGATGGACATATTAGGTTACGACTAACGCGTCGTTTAATGAAAAGCAAATTCAAAATAAATTTTGTATGTATGAATGAAAATAAATGTTCTTCTGTCAAAATGTAAGATTATCGACATTATAAGTTGCCGTTTCGTTTCTAATAAAAAATCCTTTCAGTCGCCGTGTCCTTGAAAATCTAGTACCTTCGAGCAATACGCCAAAAAAACTTGTTCATACTTCGTCATTTCAATGCTAGACAGTTCCAATTAATCAAGATTGCAGAATCTACTAATGGTTGTTATCCAAGCTGGCCTTCGGTTGCTGAATTCCAGTTCTAAATATCAATATACCTCTACAGCAACGTATTTGCTTCTTCAGCATTATCTCATTTTTTCTGTTATCATTCTGTCCGATAAACCGTAAGAGAGGCGCGTACCCACTTTGGGAACAATCGATCGGTGATAGTTATCAGGAGACAGACCATTTTCAAGGGATTTCGCAGTTTTGGTATACTGTTAATACTGAATGATTTAGAACTGTAAAAATTAATCAAATTTTCTGATAATGTTCTTCAACATCAAGTGCGAAGACACAAATTTTTTCAAAATTTTCTTCTACTTAGTTATCGAGTAATTACGCATTAAAGCGGATTTCATATGCCCGGAATGTATACCTATATATATGGAAATGCTATGCTTATACACGTGATCTTTAGTGATCAATTACTCGATAACTGTGTAGAAGAAAAATCTTAATTAATTTGTATTGTCAACTTTGGCACTAAAGAATATGCTCACCAAATTTTATAAAATTCTGAACTTTTTGAAATTTCTTATGTTTTTAGCATGGTTTAGCATGGCAACATTGTATCGCCTGTATCGAAACTCCTTAATGGACGATTGTGAGGAATATTACGAAAATACCATTTGTTCGATTCTCTTAATTTTCCATTCATGCAAATCCTATTATTAATAGTCTATGGAAGATTATTCACGCAAGCGATTGCGAGGCCACAATATCTGACATTTCAACTGATTTGACAATGGTTTACTCGATTATTTTCCACCCAGCGAGAATACATAACGTTTAAAAACAACATCACTTTAGTTTGTAAAGACTGAGATACAATAATTTAGAGTAGTTTTATTCTGATCGAAGTTGTAAATCTATCAATGCAAGAGATTTCGATCGAGCACGAAGCACAGAAAATCATTCGCAGAAATAAACCAAATTTGTTTCCTCAATGGCTGTAATCATTGAATCTTTTTCGGGTCACAAATTCTTAGAATTTTTGATCAATTTCTATGATAAAGAAGCTGAAAAAGAAATTTCTTAAATTTCATATACGTTACACGATGCTAAAAACGTGAGGAGTCGAGATTGGCGAAGGTTCAAAGTCCAACGATATATCTGTCGTCGTATCGAACAAATTCATACATCATTTTAACGCTGAAAATCACTACAGATTTCATAAACACAAACAAACCCAAGTGCTGCATAAATCTTTTCAGAAAAAAAGGCATAACTACAAAATCCTCTACGTGCTAACTTGGATTCTTAAACTATACGGACATTCGTCCATCCAAAACGTGAGTCGTGAAACAGTGTTTATTTTCAAACCAATATAAATATACGTAGAATGTTTCAGCAAACAGTGAAACTATCCATCGGTCCAGGGTAAATCTCTAACGAGTGAAATGAAACGACAAAATAACGCACTTCCAAACCATCGACGAAGCAATAAAAATCATACGTTGCAGTAATGTTCACTCATGAATTTCATTCAAATGTTCAGTTACAAAAAGCCAACTCCTGTATCTATAGATTCGCGAAAATGATAACAGCTAAGAGCCCGAATACATTTCAATTGCTAAATGCGATCGGGTTAAATCTTGATAATCGCAAAAACGAGGAGGGGTGATGTTAATGTACAAGTTGACTCAGGATGTTTCTAGATTATCCGCCAAATTGCAGATAAGCTTATGAGAGAAAGTGTATAAAAGAATCGAGTCCGGTAGTAATTCGTGTATTTGTCACCGAAAGGATTGACCGAGTTGAAACGCATACTGTCGGCAAGAGTGCCACAATGGCACGTATTTCATGTGAGTAAATAAGTGTCCAAAAAAATGATTGATTAATCACGAGTCTCCTAGAATGTTGGAATAATCTAAATGGGATTTTGTTCTTTTGTATATAAACAGCGATGAATGTGATGCTGTCCAGCGCATTTGTTCTTGGGATGGCAGTGTTCGTGACAGCCACAGAATGTCCAAAGGGCACCCTGCGGAATGAAACTGTACAAATTCCCCACGAGATTGATTGTACGAAATACTATACGTGTTTGGGTCCTACGAAAGTGTTGAGAGAATGCCCTTACATGGATAGTGACCAGAATCGGCTTTACTTCAATCCTGAACTCGGCATATGTGATTGGCCGTGGCAGGCCGGTTGCAACTTACCGCTGCCCATAAGGAGCGTTGAAAAGACATCGTACGAGGGCGAATTGTTGCGCAGCGTTGGCCTCGAGCGGAGTGAATTAACGTTGAAAAAACAGTTGGCAGAGCCTCGGCCTAGTCTCCCAACCAAGTGTCCAAAGTATGATTCGGTCAACGAGACCGTTTTACTACCGCACGAACGGGATTGCACCAAGTTTTACATGTGCTCGCATGGGAAGAAAGTTCCGAAACAATGTCCAGAGATGGACGACGAGGGCCTCTATTTCGATTTTGATGAGCAAATCTGCGACTGGCCATGGAACGTCGACTGCAAACTTCCTGAACCTAGAAACAAACTTCCTGAAGCTAGAATGAGAAGCGGGCTGACGAAGAAAATATTACCAGTTCCGACGTACTGCCCTGCGCATGATTCGCCAGATTTTACTGTGCATCTCGCCCACGAGTGGGACTGTACTAAATTTTACAAGTGCTTGGGAGGACATCCATATGAGATGCAGTGCCCTTTTATTCCTGGAACCAATGAAAGGTTACAGTTCAACAAGGTCGAACAAGTGTGTGATTGGCCGTCAAACGCTGGCTGCGATGGCAGACCTACTCGGCCTCCTCCGACTCGTCCGCCTCCGACTCGTCCGCCTCCGACTCGTCCACCTCCGACTCGTCCGCCTCCGACTCGTCCACCTCCGACTCGTCCACCTCCGACTCGTCCGCCTCCGACTCGTCCACCTCCGACTCGACCTCCCCCAGGGCCCAACCCTGGAGTCGAAGGCTGCTTAGAAACCTGTCCAAATAACGATCCCCCGAACTGGATCACGGCTTTGCCACACGAAGATTGCAGAAAATGGTGCAGATGCGAAAATCACACAGTTATGGTTTGGACGTGTCCCGGAGACTTGCACTTTAGTCCAACTTTCAGAAACTGCACCAACCCTGAAGATGCAGGGTGTAAATCGAGATATCGCCACAAGTCGCGGGGAGCCGATGACGACGACGAAGCACTCATGAACGTTTTGGGTTACAACGAGCGCTTCCAGTGGTAAAATAATACTTTGAATCATTTTTTTTTGCATGTCTGGAGAATAGGAGACAACAAATATTTTATTATCGTAATAGAAGCCTCAACGATTGTAAGAGTTCTGAGCGGTTTGTTTCCAACTCAGTAAAACCACAGTATAGTTGATGATGCGGAAAAACATATGGAAGTTAGATGAACTTTAACTCTTGACAACCTTCTCAAGGATCAAAGTCAACAGTTTGACCCTAACTCCTCTAGGGGAACTTTCCAGCAAGCGACACAGAGCGACACTGTGTTACACAATGTGTTCCAACAAGAGCGAAATAACATGGACATCATATGACACTGTGCTGCACAGTGCCGTATGGGGTCGTTTAGACCCCGAGGGAGTGATTAGGGTTAAGTGAATTTTCGAATTGAATTTTTATTGAGAAGTCCATATACCAGTTGGGTTTTTGAAATTCTAGCGTAACTTGATCCATTCTTAAGATTCTTGGAAATTTTAAGTTCTGCGAACGCAAAGTGTCTTAAAAATGACGAATAAATATATGGGGCACATACTGCGACGATTTCTTGTTCAACGAATCAACGAATTGTAACTCTGTGAATAAAAAATGCGAGGAATATTCAAGTTGATGAAACTATTTTTGTACTTTTCCTCCCCTGTTCCGTCGTGGCCACGTAATTTGTTTATTTCGAGCTTATTTTTTCTCCGCACTCAAACTAACCTCCACAGCATCCATGCGGCGTTTAGATGGAAACTGAGTCACAAAGCATTTCTTCTTAGTAATTTAGAACATTGGAATAAAAACGAGAAAATTGACTTTTCACAATTGTGAAAATGTATAAGCAGCGGTCATCAACGGCTCACTATATTTCCGTCGAAGTAAACGGTTTCTGAATAAAAAAGCATGCTGAGTCGACAATGATTGGTCAAGACAATTTAGTAATTCGTTTCCATTGTCATCGATCTTTCTATTATTCACGATCGTTAAAATTAATTGATAATCCGATGAAAAAACAATCGAGATTAACTGGTTTGGGGATAGCTAACGTATCGAGTGATTTCGAAGGGCTTAATGGGCATCGAAGCCTTGAATTTCACAGCATACCCATTGGCAAGAACAATGGCACTAATATACTTCGACACAAAAACACTCCTCAATGCCAGCTATCGATTGGATCTCAGCTTTCATGATGAAGGTCTTGCAGATACTTAGAGCTATTGCCAGATCGTATCTTCCAGCTTTTATTGAATTCGGTTGTATAACAAGTGAACTAAAACGACGTGTCCGAGGTCGTCGAGGGTTTGCTGTTATACCTCGATTCTCTTGAAATTTTATTCACATTTCAAGGGATGTTTGCTCATGGATATCTATCGAAGGATCTGTTTCCTATTTCCATGATTTCAACGTGACCTCACCATAGTGGCTACGAATGACAAATGCTTGAGATGAAGAACCTTGGCGATGAAATTATTAAGATTTTATCATGCTACAGGTACAAAATTCAACGAGTCTATTTTGGATTAAATCAAAAATGGCGAATCTTGCTCAAACTATGTATTCGATAAGAGTCGAAAAATGTTTTTCTCGAGTACCGTGTTCGATGGCTCAGCTTAGATTAAGGCGCAATCATTTCGGAAGACTCTTGAGAGTTCGTGCTATGGATAGCGATACGAATTGGACTGGAGATTGGACATTGGCCTTCCCGCGTACAGGATGGCCGATGGGTGTTTTTATTAATCGTACACAAATAGAAAACGATCAAACACTGTGGAAAACTTGATTGTTTTGTTGTTGAAAAAAACTGCATCGATCGACTTTGAATTTACACTGTGACTCTTTAAGGGAATCTTGAAAAATCTAACTCCTTCGTCCACAGGAATCAATACATTGAAAAATCTTACGAAAAGCAACTGCAAAGTTCTCACGATCCGTTGATGAGAATCACAATGATTTATTTCGAAGGGAATAAAACAATGAGGGATTCGTTCTCAACCTTCACTAGGAAAAAAACTTGGCTCTCCTGTGAGAACCGAAACTTAATTTCCTTTTTCAATGCTCAATATCTTCACGTCAAAAGACCAACGCGTCCACAATATCTGCAATGCTAAACTATCAAACAAATACGCTCTCCCCATTCAGGCTATTGTTGTCTCGTCTCGCAAAACTTTGTACGCGTATTACAATACGAATCGAGTTCACTATTTTATTAAAACTATCGCAGTGCCACTGAGCTCCTGCGTGGATTACTGCTCCGAAGGTTGTATTTTTGTAGATGAATAGGTTTTTGATTGTTCATGTAATCAAGGGAATATCAATGTGTGATTTCATAAAAATGTAGTGTCCGAAAACAAGTATAATTTTAATTTTTTTTAATTTCATTCTTAAACTTCATTTTTTCAGAACAAGACGTTTGATCTCATAATCGAATTCAGCAACTCAGGAAACCCAGAACGAACCGATTGATAAGTGAAATTGAGGCACGACGTCGTTCCGGGGAGGCAACGGGTTGGTGAATAATATTCGAGTGTCAACAAATGACTGCGCTTAGCGAGGTTATTAGCCTTAAAATACTGCTAAATATACGGAGTTAAAAAAACGCAATGAGGTATCTAATTAAATTGTTTTAAAGGATGTGCAGGCGTGAGGACTGTTTTTAGATGGCACTCTAATTTTTTTTTCTCAAAATCCAAAATTTCTTTTCTATAAGTGTAAAATTTCAAGATCCCTTATCGACTGTTTGGTTGAAATATTAAGAGTCGAAAAGTACAGAAATTAACTCGTCGGTCGTCAACTTTCGGTGATTTCTTGTCATTTAAGTGGGTAAACTATCCGTTATTTTCAGTAAAATCATTCTATAAATCGTCCTGATCCGAACTGTCGTATTTCAAATGAATTTCTTCATTAAGAGTGATACAAGCAAAAAAGTGTGAAGATAACGACTTCGTCCCGTTCAACCGATGCAATGAAATGACATTTTTACTCAACTTCGACATTTAATTTCTCCAAAATGAGTTCGGTAACCTCGCGGTTTTCCTTGAAACAGTACATTCAGGAGATATTCATCGACAAATAGAAACATTTTTATAAACATCCATTCACCTCAAAAATTTTAATCAACAACTTTAATATATTTATAAATTAGATGTCAAAGATTAAAACCATTATTGATATGAATTGAATCGAAGGTATGTAAAAATATGTTGAAAAAGGGGGGTCAACGGCCAATAGAAGTGACAGCTGTACATTTTAGGGTTATATAATAGTGATCTTCTAATCTAATCTGTCAAGTTCAATGTTGTTAGAAAGTTGCCTTTTTGCAATGTACTACCAAATCATGTCAAACACTCGGAATGAAGTTTTTTCTACAATGAATTCAACTTAAACATTATTTATGATTAAAAAATTAAGATAACGCTTTTTTACTAAATATTGTGCTATACATGAATGACAATTTCTTTGAAAAAATATGAAAATACTGTCAACTGACTAATATGGCGCACACGTATATCCTTAATGAAACAATTACTACGAAACTTGAGTAGCAGCAAAAATATTTAATTTAAATTCTTAATTTCTCGAACTTTTTTCGATTTTCTGTTCATTGGAGCTTCTCAGCTCCATCAACTATTAAGATTTCGGTCCAGGTATGTAGAAATAATTCTCAACGGCACGACTACAAATTCATGACAGTTCCATCATTCTCATTGACAACTTACCGTTAACTTTCCTTTCTTCTTTCACTCCACGTTCGAAGGTGTCTCGATAAATTGAGTTCGGTATCATAGACCGATTTGTTTGGCAGTAACAGTTTAAAATGGGATGGAAAAGCGAAGTTCACTTTATAATTCATGACAGTTCCATCATTCTCATTGAGAACTTACCGATAACTTTCCTTTCTTCTTTCACTCCACGTTCGAAGGTGTCTCGATAAATTTAGTTCGGTATCATAGACCGATTTGTTTGGCAGTAACAGTTTAAAATGGGATGGAAAAGCGAAGTTCACTTTATCTTAGAAGCAAAAATATTTGTAAGAACGTAGTTGAAGAAATATTCGACTCCAAAAGATTTGATTTCTGTCACCGGCCAAACATGCAAAACGTTATTTTATTGAAAACTTGAAATGATTTCAGCAGGTGAACTTGGTGGATAGCAGAAATTGAACAACTTCGAAATGAGACTCGATACTGACCGGTTGAGTTTTTATACAGGGCTAGAAACTCACTGGCAGATCGGATTTAAACACCAGCCCCTTCCCCTCCTAACAGCTTCGAACTGTGAATCTCTTTGCAACAATAGTAACTACCCCCGATGTCGGATGTATCTCCCAAGCTCATGGGCTGGCGCAGCCGACACAGAAAACCGCGCAGACCAATGAAAACTTCGTTATCATTCAAAAGCATCGGATCCTCTAATTGTTCGCGTGAAAGCTATTGTTTCTATGTTATGACCGCGTTACAAGTAATATCGACCGGACACTTTCAATGAGTGTACGTTGCATGTGCTTTTGTCCTATATTGCATAATTCCTCGAATCGAGTTAAGCGTCTCTGATACCCCCAAAAAAATTAACGAATCCACTAAAGTTTAAAGTATCAGCTATTATTGATACTAAATAACGAAATTCAAGTACGAGATGAAGTTAGAAGAGAAATTGAAAAATGCTGATCAGTAGCATTGAGAGAGAATTCATTAAACTTAACAAAATTAGCAACGTCAATTAGGAAATCTTTATATTTAACTTCATAAGCAAAGAATGTGAAGAAATATATTGCTTGCAAACAGGGAACAAGAAACGATTTGAAAAACCAAACGGTTGTTTCTAATATAAGGAACCTTCCTCTATCTCGGATAAAAATTTGAATTTTTTAGTGTTAAATGAAATGAGTTGTAGAATCGCTTGTTTGATGAACCGTTTTTGTGTCGACCAAACGGTCGGAGCAAGTTGACACAAACATTCAGGTAAGTTGACTGTGGTACTATTTTTACCTGATAATCAACTACGTATTAGTGAAATTAATAAAAAGGGATAGTTATCAATATTATTTATTTGATGATTCGAACATGAATACAAAATGTTGAGATAAGTGAATGTGAAGATAATTTTTGTCCATAAGTGTGAGAAAAGGGAATATTTGATCCTCATCCTCATCATTACAATCAGAATTTCAGTTTCTGCAGACATAGAATGTTATGTTTTTACTGGCACACCTTGAGTAGGCCCACTTAGAGCACTGTTCGTCGACACATGTGTCAACCAACCCCATACCACTGTTTTAGGACCAAAACGTTCTACGAGCAAATTATAGCAAAATTGAAAAAAAATTCTATTCACAATTATAGTTCAACATACGAACTTTCATGCAGAGTTTTATTGTAATAATTGGAAATAAATTCGAGGCAGCAGAAGATAAATAAAATTGATGTACAAATTTAGTTTTGAACCTGGATTTTTGAAAATTCTTCACTGTTTCTGCGTTGGGAAATTCAACGCGTCGCTTCGACGCATTTAAACTTTTGTTTAAACGCGTTTAAATTAAGTTTGTTTACATTAAGCAGTTTGGATGTTTTTGTTTATTAATCAACTTTATTAGCCCCGGTCTCCCCTAATTTATAATTCCCACACGGAGAGAAAAAATTAGTAAGAATTGCTATATGTTGCCGAGGTATTGAGGTTTTATATCGCCCATTTTGAAGGTTTTTACCAAAAACATTGTAATTTCCAAGTCGGTTCCGAATGAAAATTTTTAAATTGCTTATTTTGCTGTGACAAAGGTTTAAACTGTGCTATTTTTTCCTTACATAGTTCAACAAGGAATCGTTGTAAAATTTATGTCGACTCGATGATGAACTGTCAAGTAGAATTATTATGCCGTTTGGCTATGCTTATTAGTACTGTTTTCACCATTGAAATTTACAGTTGAACATAGTAAAATTTGAGGAGCTCGAACACAAGCATCCATCATACGCCAAAGTGTTTAGTTATTTACTATGGTAAATAACAGAATTTCATTCGCGATTGTATACGATAACATGCCGATATATACATGTGTACCGATGTATTTATTTCGACATCACATATCAATTTTCTTCGAGTCGCTTCACAAAAATTATTATGTATGTTTGTAAGAATTAATAAATATTACGATATAGAATCCTACTCCTATGGCACCATAGTAGTTTTTAATGAAATTTTCTCTCCGTGCACATATGCGGTTTGTCAAATTATGATCGAATTTACTGGGATTTACCTGAGCTTTGTCCGGGTACTACATAGATGAAGCTATATTGATCATACAAAATTCTGCGAATTCTCCATGTATAAAGTTGAAAGCCAACGCTGCTGTTGATATCCTATTATAATCGAAATACCTGGAAAACACTCCAGCAGTTTAGCGTACATCGAAATCAGGTTAACCGGACAGATCGCTCAGTAGGTTAAGATACTACGGTTGTGGATGATGTGAAATATTCGACACTATGCAGAGCTCCATTTCAGTGTCTTATTGACGATTTTTGAACGATCGATAAGAATTTTCTCAGGTTGCTCAATGCTGATAAATATATTACGTGCAACAATTCATTAATTCCTTTCAATAAATACCGAAGAGACTGTGATGATTTATCTTGATTAAAATTGATGGAAATATTTTTAATTTCCCATTTAAAAATTTGTGTTTACTTTCAATATTTAATTTTAAATAAGTCAATCTATTATTTGAAAAAACTGTTCAATTATTTTTAATTAAAACTAAAAAAAAAACAATATTTTTATACTTTATTTTTGAAAATTCAAAATTTTAGTAATTCTACTAATAAAATAAAAACAACATTTCAATATTTAATTTAAAAAAAAAATTTATTTTCAATACTTAATTTTAAATAAACCAATATTTTCAATTTACCGATGAAAAATTTCTTTCACTCTCAATATTTAATATTGACAAAATCAATACTTTCAATTCACCGTTTACAAAAGTTTATGATTCTTCGATTCGATTTCTTTTTTACTATTGGACGCACATATGCCGAGCCAATAGGGTCGCTCATCGTGTGTGCACAGGGACTGCAAACCAAAGCGTGCACAATCTCAATTCTAGTAACTGCGATCCGTAACCGTTTCTACCCAGGTTATCGAAACTTGATATCTCAATAAAACTTTTGAGAACAATCGAACGATGCTTTTTCGTCCAGTTTTCATCGCATTTCTAATGTCGTAAAGTTTACCGAAAGTTTCATCAGTCAAAGAAGCACAATGCAGTACCGTGCCACGTTGATTATTGTTGAGCGAAATTTTACGATAATGCGATGCGATGACGCCGGCGAGCTTATCTGTCGGCGGGATAAAAAATCTTAGAGGATCTTTCGTCGGTATCACAAACGTCGAACATTCTAATCGGCCTTTAATCCTCGATTCCTCGCAACAGATTATAGTTGTATATCAAGATGGACATGCGGGTTGCGTTGGGCTCTAATGAGTTTCGTCCATTCACACTTTCGTTGAATCCTCCCGCATGATTATCCTGCCATGGTTTTATGGCAGTCGCTGATCCGAGCAGCCGCTTCAACATATGCCGACTTCGGACGAGCCGTTAAAACCAACGGTTAACTCAAAGTGAGAACAAACGTTTTGAAAACGAGTGTCTTATCCGAGGGAAGCGAAAAACGAAGGGAGCAAATTCGAAAATTCGAATTCTAAAATCGTAAAACAACAAAGTGCTAAGGCTTGTCTAACATTCTCTGTTTGCATTTTCCCTGAAATCGTTTCAGCTGAGCTCGTGTACCATGAACTTTGTTAGAAATCCCCGTTATTTATGGTCTTTCGGCGAATGCGTGAACCGCCGTTTTTCTTTGCCTTCTGGGGGTTTGGCGAGAGTAGCATAAACGTGATGCTGGCCTTCGTGCTGGCAAAGTTTTAAAATCTCAGCGAATTTTTCATTTCAATTATTTTTCTTCCAATCACGAAAGAGAGTTTACTGCCATTTTCGACTCTCCATTCGCCATCTTTAGTTTCTTAACGCTTCAATGTCGATTGAACCCCTTCGTGATGAGGAATATTTTCCCATGAAACTTTGGACAGTTGAAGCTTTCGATCCCACCCATTTCCCTGTCAAAGAGCTCAATGGTTAACGACGAGTTCTCACCACCATGTCTGAGCCATATAAATAAAATTTCAACTTCGAATGATCTGCTGCTTCAATGAAATTAAGTAACTTCGGTCTTAAAAAAATTCACAAGCTTTTACGTGACATGAGATTGAGTTTGAAGCAGCGGAGGAAAGAGAAGCAGAATGAGACGGCATAAAAATTCGTGAAGGTCGCGATTGAGGATTGGGGAGGGTCGTCGTCGGCCAAGGTACAATAACCTCTTAATGCCTCTCATTATGTATGTAATCCGAGTAACGTTACAGGTTATTGCCGAGCCGGAAATAACAGTCGTTTTCAGGTGTATCAGCAAATCCATGCGGTTTGGTTTGAAGTGGATTCCGTCTCATCAACGCACACACTCGCACACTGACGAAACGAGTTTTATTCGCCGAAATGTGGTAATAAGCGCGAGGGCATTACGAGAGAAGGAGCTGTTTGGGGGGTTGGGGCGAAACATGATTCGATTGGAATCGATGAAGGTGAAAAACGTTCGTGAATAATGAGATGAACGGAGAGGGTGAGTTGGAAAGAATGAGGGGCGGGGGGGGGATATGGGAATAGGACAAATTATTTCTCTCCCTCTCTCGCATCGTGTTAACCTGCGCGAGAACAGAGCGGTCGAACGACTCTGCTCTTCTACCTGAATGTGTACAGGACCGCTCAGATAAAGTGGTGCGCTTTGACGGCTGCTCATCTACATGGAAAGACTTCTATACGAATATTTCGGATGAATACGTAGAAAAATTTGCTATCTTTCATAGCAGCGCTGTTCTATATCGCCATTTTATTACATTTCACCAAAGTGCATAGTAATTTTGACGCCGAAAGCAGGTGTCTCAAATTTTACTATGTGCGACAGGCAAAATTTAGGTCTGCGACATTCTTACACATCGAACGATGTATCGATATCCGAATGTCACTCGTGTCTTTGGCGAAATGTCAAAAATTGGTGAATCGGACTGGACAAATTGCTTGAAATTTTACTATGCGCCGCTGGTTAATTTTCATGTTTATACGGAGCAACGCCTCGTATAATTGGTCGGCGCATGAATTTTGCTATGTTATCGAGGAAAATTTAGTGCGGTAAAAGGGAAAATACGAAACTAAGCAATTTTTCGTATGGCACAGAGAAACGACTGCTTTATTTATCTTCTAAATTTTCATCAAATCATTTCATTATTTACTATGTTTTTGATCAAAATTCGCTCGGTGTTGATTTTTTATATAGTACAGCGCGTTATTTACTATGAACTGTGGTAATGATTCCCCAAACTTTTGCATTATTTGACACACTCTGTAGCAATTATTATTATAATATCGATGTGCTCCGACGTCACTATAAGAACACAGTAATTTATTTTGCTATAAAACTCTCTCCGTGTAATCGTCGAGAATTTTCAAGAGCCAATATCTATTTCCTGGTTTTATTTTCGGTGTGCTGAAGTTCATTCGAAAGTATTTGCTAAATCTCTAGCATGATCGCGACGGACCCCCATGCTTAAGGTGTTGAATTGGTGAATTCTTGCTGACAACTCATGAGGACAGACAGCTCCATAATTGTCCACGAGAACAGTCTGCTCCGAATTGTATTTTATTGAGACTCCCCTTCTGTAGACCGGTTACGGATCAAGGGCTGGGATTCGGAGATCGGCGGCGGTGGATCACAGTGCGAGTCTCTTATTTGTTTTCGCATTCTCTTGTTTAATGTCAGACATCCCAAAGTGCTAGGTTCATGGGAAGGTACGTCAGTGGGACGGAACTACAACGAGAAAGACGTTTCAAATTGTAATCTGGTGTCAAAGAAATGAACTTTGGACACCTTTCTCTAACAGACTTCCATTGTAACGTCATTTGCCACGTTATTTCGTCCCCTACTTTCTATTTCTGACAGAAATATCTGTTATTCTGAAAGATCGGTGGATCTTTAAAGGGAATCAAGTAGAAAATGCTCCTTCAAACACCGTTTTGTAATTTGAACGATATACAAATCATCGACTAAAATATACCGACATTTTTTTTTTAGCACACGGAGAGAAAATTCCAGTAAAAACTACAATGTTCCCATAAGAGTAGGGTTATAATCGTCATATTTATTAATTCTTACGTACATAGTCATTTTTTGTGAAGCGAGAACTCGATGAAAATTTATTTGTGATACCAAAACAAATGCATCGGTACGCATGTGTACCGATACATTATCGTACAAGCACAAGTCAATTCTGCTAGTACCGCAGTAAATTTCTAAACACTTTGGCGGATCATCGGTGCTTGTGTTCGAGCTCCTCAAATTTGACAATATTCAACTGTAAATTTCGATTGTGAAAACAGTTCTAACCGTAGCAAAACGGCATGATAATTCTACTTTACAGTTCATCATCGAGTGAACATAAATTTTGCAATGTTTTCTCGATGAATTACGTAGAAAAAAAATAGCACAGTTTAAACCTTTGTCAGAGCAAAATACGCAATTTAAAAGCTTTTATTCGGAATTAACTTGGGAATTGCAATGTTTTTGGTAAAAACGTCCAAAATGGGCGATAGCCTAACACTATGGCGGTATAGTAATTCTTGCTGTTTTTTCTCTCTCTGTAATGTCAGTTACTTGAAAAATTGGTAATTGGAGGAAGGATGTTTTAAATGTTTCAAAAATTGACACTTTACTAGAAGTTTATTCTCAATTCATCAAATATTTTCCATTTGTCAAAAAAAACATTATCAATTCTCGAAATAACTGGCAATTGATTCAGGCGTTATTACCAATAGCGATAAAACTTCTAATAGATAAAAAATTGAAAAGAAATAAATAATAAAAAAAAAAGAGAAAATCCAAAATGGGCGATATAACACTATAGTGTCATAATAATTTTTACAATTTTTTTCTCTCCCTCTATTTTCACACCATTTTAACCCTTTGCCGTATTTTTCAACTTCGTAATATTGCCGATAGAAGAAATATTGGGTAGGAATTGAGTTACGAGTTAAACAGGCTCCGTGCCGTAGCCCGAATCGGTACTGTGATCAACTTTTAACAAGGCAAATTGCATAGGCTGAATTGCGGAGGCCGAAGTAATTGACATCAGGACATTTATGATGGAAACTGCGAATTTGAGCTGGTAATAAGCCCAGTCGAAAAGTCCTTTATGACACAAACCATTGGAATTTGAACTGGGAATAAGGCCAGGTGAAAAATTGAATGTTTTGCCACAGCGAAGAATGCGATGCCGATGATCGCGAGTGCACGGTTTACTTTGAATCACCGTCTATGTATACAAGAAAGAAGGGGGCAAAAAAGAGAAAAGAAGGAAGAGAGGGAGGGGGTGAAAGAGCAGAGGCAAGCACATAGGGCCCTGAAGAAAGAACGGTCATTGCCACCACTCCCGAGAGACTCGAGCTTCGATTCAGCCAATACATACTTAAGGCCTCGGGAGAGCTGAGCCTGTAATGTAACATGTAATGTAATGCTCCGTCCGAATGTCAGTAAAATAGTGGAAAAGTTGAGTAATCCCAGGGCGGATTACATTTTTCAAATGTACCGCATCACATTACACATTATAATTAATTCTTTGTGTCTTTTGTAAGAATTGATTTACAATTTATTCTTATAAATGTACATAGTTTACAATTAGTTTATAAAATAATTAATTTACAATTAATTCTTACAGATGTACATAGTAATTTTTTGGGAAGCGAGAACTCGGTGAAAATTGATGTGTGATACCAAAACAAATGATCGGTACATATGCGAATGAAATTCTGCTATATATGTACCACAATAAATTTCTAAACAAGGCGAATGAAATTCTGCTATGTACCGTAGTAAATTTCTAAACACTTTGACGGATCATCGATGCTTGTGCTCGAGCTCGTCAAAATTTATCATGTTCAACTGTAAATTTCGATTGTGAAAACGGTACTAATCGTAGAAAAAAAGCATTAATAGTTCTACTTTACAGTTCATCATTGAGTCGACATAAATTTTACAACGTTTCTTCGGTGAACTACGTAGGAAAAAATAGCACAGTTTAAACCTTTGTCAGAGCAAAATACGCAATTTAAAAGTTTGTATATTCGGAATTGACTTGGAAATTACAATGTTTTTGGTAAAAACCTCCAAAATGGGCGATATAGAAGCCTAACACCATGGTGTCATAATAATTGTTAAAATTCTTTTTTTCTCTCCGTGTGAATATCCAAACGCGAATGAAATTCTGCTGTGGATTACAGTAAATTTTCAAATATTTCGGCGGATCGGTGATACTTGCATTCGAGCTCTTGGAATTTGACTGTGCTCAACAGTAAAATAAGCAATTGAGAAATTTTCATTTGAAAACGACACGAAAATTACAACGTTTTTGGTAAAAACCTCCAAAATGGGTTGTATAGAACCCTAAAACTATGGCGGCATGGTAATTCTTAATATTTTTTCTCTTCGCGTATCGACAAGCGTGATAAGAAACTTTCTCCATTTTCCGAAATGATTTCTGCAATTTTCCTCTCCCTGATGCGTCCCCATGAATTTTATTCTTACTCATCCGCTTCAGACGTTTCATAACTTTGAGTCGATTTCCTCCCCCCTCCCATCGGGAAGTGTATACCCGCGAGTGCTGAATATACGCGGACGGATCGTTTCAAATGAAATTCAATAGCTGTCGTAGTCAAGCCTGTTGAATAATATTTAATGGGGATCCGCTCCGAAAACCCATCTGCGGATGCAGACACGTGCGCCAAGGTCGATTGTAGTGCAAACAGCGATATCCAAATGCGGCTCTAATATCGAAACAACTGAAACTCTACCCAGTAGAAAGAGTCGTCAAGAACTTGGGACCGTTGCAACGAGTAGATGTGATTTATCAAACACTCTGATTATGCCCGGGGCTCGAACGAATCGGGAGCCACAAGTGGGGGGCCCAGTACATTTCCCTTCAAATATCTGCCTACGTAGAGGGCGCATAGTTGCAAGAATGACGTCAGTCACCCGGTCCGTTGAGCGACGGACTTGAGTCCTTCTGCTTCTCTCTCCTGGGACGAGGAGAGTCGAACTGCAGGTGTGTGTGCAAGTATACATAGCTGCAGTTTGGGCCCTCATACCTTTGCCTCGATCGCATGCCCAGTAGGGGGCAGAGTTGCGGCTAATTTTTCTCTCTCTCTCCCTCTCTCTCTCTCTCTCTCTCTCTTGCCTCCAGCTCGATCTCCCTCCGAGTGTGGAGCTCCGTAAGAGACGGGGACCACGAAGAAGAAGACGAAGAGGAAACCGGTGGTGGCTCGCGGAGAGAAGGTGGAGAGTCCCAACCGATCGGGCCCCGAGTACTCAGCAAGAAAGAGGAAAACGGTGTGCGCGGTTGCGGCGGTGTGTGCGTGAGCGCTTGTCAGTGGGAGAGAAAGAGGAGGACTGCGACGATACACGAATCGTGCACGCTGTGAACTAGAAACGAGCCGAAAGGTGCTGACGACGGTCGCCTCGCGAGACGACGGCACCAGCTACGGAAAGCCATTGGACCCACTAAATCCTCCGGACGACTTTGTTACCGTTCGGACCACTCCTCTTCGTATATAGTTATATTTCAATCGATTTCTACATCTGCCTGTACACGAATTCGTATACGTGTAAATACACCTCGAAGAGGGTTCGACCGGCTCCGAAATTCGGTCGTTATCGCGTCGATTCGGATCGCGCGGCCCATTCGACCGACGACGGATCCTAAACTAAAAATAATCTTTGCTCAAAAACGAGGAATTCGCTAATACGGTTACCGGGTGTGCCAGTGACATGATTCAGTGCCTGCTAAACGATCGAGCTTATCTCTTGACCGGTTGAATCACACGGACGCTACGGATATTTCATATTTCTTCGTGTTGGTTACCGCTCCGCTGGAGATACACGTGGAATAAGAGTCCACGGATTGAAACAGTGCTTCGTCGATTGTTTTATTCGTACTCACACCGTTGCGGGATGATACGTAATCGCGCCATTTGGTAATCGAAGGTCTAACGAATCGCTGAAATTATACGGCGTGCGCGCCGAGAATATTATTTTGTTCAAGGTAAGTCCCGGTAAGTCCGGACGAAACTGTCAATCTCCGGGGGTCAGTGACCCTCGAATTATTTACAGGCTCCAACTTCTGCGGCTCTTGCTCTTTGATCCTCCCCATCTTTTTGACAAAATACTCGAAAGTTCTGAGTCCGATCGGGAACCTCGACAGGTTTTCTTGGCTTGGGGTATTTTTGAGGACTCTTGACAGTTGACACTGTCAATGTCGAATCGCATTCGAGACTGTAACCGGCTTTGGAGTGCTTGTTAAAATCTTGCTGAACGGAATCACGAAGGATTTTGTGTTTTTGGAGTTCTCCTCGAGAGCGAATGTCCTACGACCTTAAAATCCGCACGAAATCTTATTACTGCTTTTTTTGAAACTTGCTGCCAGGATGCTTGCGGTAATCACTAACGAACGAACGAACGTAGCTTGAATTGACCAAGTTAAGGCAGTTTTCGTCATCTACGTTTTTCAACAGGAATTTCTCTTTCTGAAATTTTGAGCGACTCGATCGGCACGTGACCTGTCAGTCGACAGGCACGTAAAAAACGAGGAGTTCTGAACAATGTGGAAATTCTTCTTAGCTCTTGTCTGTGAGAATGAAACGAGGGAGATGAAAACTTCCATTTGAATTCATGATTTTTCAGTCGAATGGATTTTCAAGTTTATTCTTCAAAAATAGGCTTCAATTATTGATGCAGTCGAGGACGTTGAATTTGTCTCGTTTTTTTTCAAACAAAAAGAAACACGGATCGTCGCGTTCGTCATACTCGCATTCTCCACTTTTTGGCAGATGACAACGCGGTCCTCGATTTAACGAGGATGGTGCAACGTCCTTCCAAATGGTAGGAAACTCGTAAGAAAAAGTAGTGCGAGCTTCGATCAGTTTTCATTGTCTAAAAGTACATCGAATTTCTGTTTTTTTAAGATCCTTACCGAATGAACTATTAGTACTGTCTCAAGGTCGCATGAACTCGGCTGAGAGCATCGCAGACATCTTATTTTGCCTCATTTCTTGTGCTTGCTCCTGCAATCTTCTTCTTGTTCTTCTTCTTATTCTCAGCCTTGGCCGAGGACAGCTTAGCGAACGTGCAACTCTGAGGAATGCCCTGAGACTTACGACCGGTTATTCTCTCCGGTCTCGTCATTTTCATACACATATTCGGACGCATTTTTTGTTCAACTCATCTCACGTTTAATCTTGATGATAAACTTCGATTTTAGGCAGTGAATATTCTCTAGGACGTTGCGAAATATCGCTGGATTATTGTATTTAAGGATCTCAAACTGAGTGCCTTTGGTGATCAAGTCCCATCGATGCAAAACCTTCGATCAAACGATCATTAAGGTAGCTCATGCACGAAACGATTGTCTTAAGAAAGTCTTGAGATTTAGACAGAATTTAAATGGGACTCGCACGCATTTTTAATTTTAAAGGTTTCGTTCTTACGAAGCTTTTGAAAAAGTACACGATAACGATGAAGTACAGAATGGAGGTTTGGGAAAAAAATCGAGAAGATTGTCTTACTAGTAATAAAGTTAAACTAAGTTGAAGATTGAACGAAATTGGTAATGAGCACTCGTATAACCTCGCACGTTTGCTTATTTCGGCATTTTCTTTCTTCTTGGCTTGGCCCATTGCTGTCATAGCCGTCTGTCTTTTTATTAACACTTTTTTCTTCACCTGTTTCCCTTTGTCCTCTAAAGGGATTTTTACATAAAAAACTATAGTATTTTCGCCAGGGACGAATGAAATTTGGGGTTCAGTCGGTGATGGATCCCCGATTAATTAATTCGCCACAAGATGAGTTGACAAAATGTATTTAGACTTTGGACTTAATAACTCTGACGTTAATTTAAAGTGATTATGTCTTTAATTATCTTTAAAAAAAAATATCTTCAATTGGGAAGTAAAAATAAAAGTGGACTCAGATTTTTTCCTAGATTGAAGCAATTTTTCACTTAATTTAAACTTTCTGATGTCCAGAGATTAATTGGGTTGTAAACGCATGAAAAAAGGGCGATTCGTCGAGGCTTCGTAACATTGCTCAACCCGAAACAGTTAGTTCGTTGGACTCATTAACTTTTCCTCCTTCGAAAAAAAAGTATGTTTTAATATATTCAAATCCCGTTTTGAGGCTTATCGTTTAATCGCTAAAATCATTGTCACGTGCTGAGCTCCGTGCAGCATAACACGTTTTAGAATCAAGAGCGCGTTGCTCCTCGGTACGTGTAACACGAGGAAAAGCGACGTAGAGCGAAGGCACGAGTGTGCTGGTGTAGAGAAACGAGAGAATCGCGAGAGAAGTTGAAGCCGAGCCGGTATGTCGTCCACGGATAGCGGTACCTCGTGGCCCTCTTGGTGCGCTCCGACGAGCTGTCGTGACTTTCGTCATGATATACAAATGAATTTTTAATTTTTTTTTCACTCGGTAGCTCCTGTACAACGTCGTCATTAAAATTACAATTTTGGAGAGCGTGGAGTTGAAAGATTGTTTCCTCGGATGAGTGGAAAGAAGGACGCTTCGATCGTATAGGAATTCAGGACACGAGAAAACTTCGTTTTTCGATTAAAAATCGCTTTTTTTTCTCCTCGTAAAAATGCTGCTGCGATTACGAGCGTGCTGAAATTAATTTCCGAGTACAAATGTTGTAATGGCCCCTGGTTGAACAAAACTGCCGAGGAGCAAATCGCTCGTCTACGCTTTCGTGTGTGACGCGTGACTCGCTTACAATCTGGTTAAAACGAAAGTGGCCGCTTCTCTTTGGCTGGTCTCGTAGAGTTACACTCGCATTTTACCGTTATCCGTTATACGCACATAAAGGACATTGTACGCATCGCTTTTACAAATGGAAAAAAAACCGGGCATTTCGTTCTTCGGGAAACTCGCGAGAACCTCCGATCTCTCGTTCATACTCGATTTGAACATTTCTTTTTTCAATTCTCGTTGCAGCACGGACCCTCAAAGATTTTTTTACCGTTTCAAAATTAACTCGCAGGGCTCACTGAATTTATGAACGTCAAATCGATACTCAGCCCGAGTCTCCGATAACCATAAAATTTTTCTTACTTTTTCTTCATTTCTCAAAGTCTTTCTTTAAAAAATTTCACGTATTTAAGAAAGATTATTCACATTCCAAGCAGCCTTCGTACTTCTGTTTGAACACTGTTTAATAAATTTGTTTTATTTAATTAATTTAAATTAATTAATCAATTAATTATTCATTATTCATTATATATTTATAATAAAAATAAAAAATGATAATAAATAATAAAAAAAAACAATCATTAATAAATAACGATGAATAATAATAAATTAATATAATTAAATAAAGTTAAATAAAAAGAAAATTGTTGAATTTGATTAAAATTGAATAAAAGAACAGTTTAAGAAAATAAAATTATTGCGTGGCCCAAAGGATTTTACAATTATGTAAAACGTTGACTTCGGCCTGTAAGATTCTCCGGATGAAATAATCGAACGCGCAACAATTGTGTATTAAAACAAATGATTGCACCGAGATGCTGTGCGGTGAGCAAGGTCCATTGAGCCTGGCTCCGGTTCAAGAGCGAATGTGTGGTAACCCAGCAAATCGAAAGCAGCGGAAGAGAGAAATTTCGATGGTTTCATTAACGAAAAAGAGTGATTGTGCAATGGAAAAGTTGAAGCTTCGTTTGGGTCGAAGAGCGTACAGTTTATTTAATAAAATTGATCGAATCGCGTGACGCAACGAAAAAGGGAAATCTCATTGTGGCCGACGGTACCAATTTTCCTTCAAATTGTTACAGCCCAGGGGCCTCCTCGTTTAAGATAATTGAGGACCACAAGGCCCAGAGAAATATAACAAGGAAATTCTCGTAGCGGATTCTCCAAAAGGTTAATCATTATAATCGATCAAAGTTAATTATTGTAACGGAGAATCAACGCTCTTTGACTTTTTTGCATGCACGAGTCGGTGCTGAAAAAAAATCTTCGAAATGGAATGTGAGCAAAGGAAAACGAGAAAAACGTGCATTACGACAGAACGTTTTTCATAAATCATTGGCGAAGATGCACAAATTTAAAAGGATTTAAACTTGAAAGTTATCCACGAATCCGCGATTATCCAAAAATTGCTCATCACAGGCCTCTTTTGGAATGAGTTACGCAAGAAAAGTGGCACGAAAGAGACCGAAATATCGTCTCTGAAACACTAAAATAACATGCTTGATGCACAATGGAGCTTGTTAGAGTTGGTTATGATTACGATTGAATAATCAGAGACGAAAGTGTTTGACGTTGCCTTCAATTAGTTCACACATTTCGAACCTTGCCCTGGATCCAACAGACAAAAACGTAGAAATTCGCAAAAAAGTTTTGAATCTTCTTGCCCAGCAGTGAGCCACTGCTACGTAAAAATGTTTTTTTTTTAACGCCAGAAAATTCTCTGACTCCTTCAGCAGCGAGCGCAGTCCTGGCTCGAGAAAAACTTTTTGACGGATCGCGGTACTGCTCGTCGGTTATTCACGGACCTCGAAGTAATTCAGTTCTACAAAGAAAATCGGCTCTGCAGACGAAGGCACGATAAAAAATGTATTTTCAACTCGATTCTATCGAGATCCTGCAAACCGATAGCAAAATTCAATGATTCTGTTTCTTTGAATCACCTTTCTACGGACTCCAATTGTGAACGTTTAATTACCGATACTTTCGAGCCGATCATGAATAATTCATTCTCCAAAGAATCGTAATTACGATGTTCCTTCTAACATAAAATCGGTGGTGGAATAAAACTCGAATAATTGACGCTGTTCGTCTCGGTTTTAGTGACTTCCTTTGAGAATATCTCTTTCACACTAATTTGTTGATCGTATCTACGATTGAAATGGTGCTTTATCTCAGTGCGATCATAACTTCCGATAAACTTTTTCTGCGGCAGTAAAAAAAGGCCTGAAATTTCCGACTGTATCAGTATTACCGTAAAATTCAAAATACTTTTTTGTCCTGCGAGCTAACAATAGTTCATTTCTTAGAAACGAACAGACTCGAGCGAAAGAAAAATGGGGAAAGAAGGGGCTCCATAAAGGCGACACTCTCATGATTAAAGCTGAAATAAATAACAGCAGCAGCAGCAGCAGCGTAACGTGTGTGTGTGTTTATACGTACAGACTTCGAGTAGACAGAAAAGACCGGAAGTCAGTCTGTTTCCTTTGTAAGGCACTTGGTTGTTTTTTCGTTATCGTGTCTCGAGTGCGGCGTATTTAGGAAGAGATGAGAAAACTCTGTTGTACGTGTATTCAACGTTTCGAATGGATTTTATCGACGTTAAAATGCAGTTTCGAAAGTGAGTGTTTTCAGGGTGGTGAGTTTGGCGAATATTGGAGGAAAATCGCTACTAAAAATGGAATTTTATCGGAAATTTATGTCGAGGATATTTACGATAAAATCTGCTTCCGGAATCAGTAGAAATGATCGTCTGTTGCGAAAGCCTTTAGAATGAATTTGCATCGATGGTGGCTCGGTGCGCAAAAATAGGTGAAATTGGGCATTACGCCTTTTCTTTTTAACTGCATCACTGGTGACTTGTGCCCGAATGCAATAATACAAGTGTAAAAAGGCCACAAAATTTGTGGATTCGTCGGCACCATCAACGTATTTAACATTGATAGATTTGTACTTTCCGCTTTCACAAAACCGCGTCTTCCACGACGCGATATTTTAATAAAATAAACGATAAAAGTCGACAAACGTGATAATAACTCGTCGAATTTAAAAATAACAATGAGTGCACGATAAAAATCTAGATTGTTGACTGTCGGAGTGACGTCACGTGGGAATCCAATATGGCGGATGCGGCGTTTTAGAAATTTGAAAAACAGATGAAAAAAGACGATTTTTAAAATGGAGTCATAAAATTATCATTCCATTTTTATCAATGAATATTGACGTTTCTCCTTTACTTTTTACGAAATCTATCATAAACATGGATTTTTATGTTTTCTTAAATGCTGTAAAAATGAAGGAAATATTATTAACTGAAACATTTTCGAATGATAGAATCGTCGAAGTGACATTTCTAAAAGATAGGAGACCGAAAGCATAAGACGTCTGTGAGTCGTCGACCCGGCCAGAAGTTGGCGAATAATGGTGGTTGAATGGCCGATTAAAAAGACGAAGAAGCGCGTCATTCGTTTTTTTTGCCATATTAAGTATCATCCGAGTGGTAATTATGTACAGTGGAAGGACGAGACATACGCTGGCGTTTGATGATTTACTTCGTGGGAAGTTTCCCAAGAGGTTCGCCGTTCGTCGCAGTCGGCGTGCCTAACGTTTGCCACGGTCATGAGAGCCGTGGAGAAAAGCTTAAAAATGTCCCGTGCGAACTCTATAACACGCTGATATCGTTGAGAACATTAATGTCTCTATAGACATAGGTGCATGCGTTTCGCTCGGCTCGCGATTGTTTTTATCTCTTTTGATACGATCGCGCAAAGAAAGGCCAGCAACTGATTATGCAGCGTAACATCCGGCCTGTCTCGATATCGTTTTCATCGTAGACTCTCAATTATTTAATTTTTTTCGTTGCAGATGAACCATTTGCCAGTCATTTGGATAGTGGCGCTGCTGCATTTAGCCTCGACATTCGCCAGTCCGATATACGCGCCACAGTTCCTGCCTGGTGGTGAGTAATTTCATAGGATTCGAGAAAGGGATCGACTCGATTAAAGTAGTTCCGCCAAGGTCCACTTTTTTGCGATAAATGATGGTTCAGGGGGTCCCCTGACAACGATAAGTTCGGTTCCGGGGCCTCTTACGGCCCAAAATGTTCAATTATTTCATTTACAATTTTGAGTTTTTGACACCCCAGCCTGCTATGGCGGAGAACTCACAATAATATTAATTGTGAAAAAGTTGCACGGCGTTCGAGCTTTGGAAAACGTTTGTACGTTAAAACATTACTTTACGGGGCTTTTAAGAAAGAAAACATGAAAAAACTTTTGTTTTTTCGGAAGGGGATGTCAGTCATTTGCTGATTGAACTTCAGGCAAATTCGGGAATCGCGAGAACTTCATCAAATTTATTTTTGAGACCGACTCACGTGCTTTCATTCGTCCAGTAGCTTCGCTTTTTTAATTAATTCATCATTCCTTTTTCTCGGTACCATTACACCGACGTAAACTTTCTTTCGCACAATAAAAATGTTCCCTGGGTTACGTGTATTTAAAGTGTCATCGGTACCGAGTCAATCATTAACTAGTCAAATCGAAGTATAAATTTCATCTTTTATGATATTTTTAAAGCATTTTATTACATTCTTGTGATAAAAATATTCTTAATATGAGTGTTTATTAATTTTATTAATAATTTAAACTTAAAATTAATCAACATAAAGTAGTTGCAAACTTGACCAGTCATAGAACGGCCGTAACAGAACGAGAGTCGAACGAACTTTCGGTTTTCCCAGAGAAACACTTTTGGTCCATATTTATGCATGACATATCTCGCTGGTTCGCGATTCGAGACAGAAGATTGTGAGTCACGCGGAAAGACCTAGATCGACGTCCCCAGGAGGCAAAAATTCCCCGAAAGTTTATTTGAACTCGCTCGTAAGAAGAAATTTTGAGTGAATTTGTTTCTTCGAGTCCACCTGCTGCTTCCGAGTCGCGAATTTTTCGCTCAAGTTTCATTTTTCCATCATTTTTGCGTTTCTCGAATCTCTTTGTCTCTTTCTCTCTCTCTCTCTCTCTCTCTCTCTCTCTTTCGAATCTTTTCAGTCTTTATCCTGGGCATTGCGCTTTTAACGAAGAACGAGCGCGCCAGTCGGTCTATACACCGAGAAAAATTGACGCGCGACCGTTATGCGAGAAGAATTCTCCCGGTATCGTCACGAGAACGAGCAGCATCGTGATTCATAGTTATCTCTCGGAGGTGAACCCCAATCACGAATTTCCTTGCTACGTAACAGTAAAACTTGAGTCAAGCCAAAACGAAGTAAAAATAACGAACCGAACACCACGAATTCTTACCATTGAAGAAACACGCACTGTTGCAACGATAAAAACATCTGCGAGAGTCTGATTTTATTACTTCAACAAATATTTCACTGCGATCGCAAAACTCGCCCAGTTTTCCATTCCAATTTCATCGAATTTTCAAAATATCTTTTCATCACCGTCATTCGTGAAGCACCCGAGCAGCATCCAAACCATTCTTACGCAATGCCAACCTGATGCTTCGTGCGTCAAAATACAAATTTGTTCTAAACTCATCTCATCACTATGCAAAACGAAACTGTTTTCCCCGCGTAGTGCGAATCATCCTCCATACCCGCAGAAATGACATTATCCGATCTCCCAAAAAGTTCCAAAGATTCATTCGATTTAAATCCAAAGTAGAAAGTTACAGGCGACGAGAAAACCGTGGCTTTTACTTTTCGTGTACGAAATATTTGATCAAAAGAATTTTTTGTCGTTCGACATGAAAAATGCACGCGTTACGGATGGCTTAGCCGACAAAAGTTGCGTTAAGTCAACGACATTGAATCTGCCTTGAGCCGTTAGGCACCGCGTGTTCTTGACCGAAGAAAACGCGTGGGTGAACTGGTCAGTGTTTTATTACTCGGGTTGACCACGAATAGATAGATTTAAGTGGGTTACACGCTCGGTCGGAGACGCTCAGAGTCCTTCGTCATATTCCGGGCCACTTTTTTCAACGAGACCACTCTATCGGTGTACTTTTTATCCCTGTATATGGGCTTATATCTGTGGATATGTATAAACAGGGATCCTCCATCAAGGTCGATGACTGGGTTCCTTTCATACAGTAATATAATTCCTATAATCATCGTATATTCCCGCATCGCGACCTCCTTCTATCGGAATAACTTCAACGAGAATGTGGATCATTTCCTATAATCTTCGAGTCCTACCGCACGCTCTCAAATAACTAATTATAAACGTGCGTATTTTCAAATCGTCTTCACTCGTACGTCTCATCAGTGTCGTTGAACCAGACATGGAAGGACACTGAATTTCCGCTTCGCATTTTACGATTTAAGGTATTCCTTTAACGAACCCAAATATTCTACAAATAACTGATTTTAAATAACGGTAAAGTAAAAAAGTGCATGGGAATAGATTGGCGAAATTTCAGGTCAGGCTATCGAACGTTTAATGAAGAATTGAAGCTTGAAAAATCGTAAAATTTATACGGGAGCTTGCGGAGATTCCACCATCACCAAATTTCTGTTCAATAATTCATATACTGAATAATTATAAATTCCTGATACAAATTGCCTCAGAGATAGAAAAATATTTGAGGGATCAATAGCTACGATAAAAGTGAAGGGTTACCGAATGCTTAAAAATTAAAGATGGAAGTTGGAAAAATGGCAGAAGCAGAAGCTTTTCTTACACAGCCGCGACTTCTCAGAGGTTAGGAATCAGTCCAAATTTCGAATGCTTCAATTTGCGGTACCAAAAAATACGCTCATGCGAAAAGAATACCTTAAGGAGGAACATCAGCTTCACGTAAAGTGAGGTTTATGTAAATACGAATTTTATTGTTTTCATATAAATTATCTAGGTCATGTAAACCCTGTTCGCTTTTTTTATACGGGATTAACCCCCAAAAATACGTCATTTTTGGGTGGAATTTATGTAACATTTAAAAAAGTAGTAGAATGAAACGACCTCCAATTTTGCACACGCATGTTCTTTAGAGTTCAAACTGTGGAATAGTACTTTTTTTCTAAACTATCACCATTTTTTATTTGTTTTTGAGTATGAAAAAATGGGCTCTGTAAAGTTATTTCTTGTGCGTAGGTGTTAAATACTCGAAGTTTGGAAATGATTTACGAAAAAATGGCTGAACGAAATGGATTAAAAATTGGAGAGGCTATAGAAAATATATCCAAAAATGTATTCTAAAAGTTTCATTAATCTATCCCGACTTTTCTCAAGCTGATGTTCCTCCTTAAATAATTCTCGCATAAAATATGTGACGTCAACTATTTCAAGACGCAACCGCCCTCGAAAATATGCATCTTTATTCCGGTGCGTAACAAACGCTGATGAATTATCAGTACTCAAGAATAATCGTACACAGGGAGAAAACGAAGCCGAAAATTCTAGAAGAAAGTACTAGGAATATACAGCGTGAAAAAAAAAATTGTTGATTCAATGGCAATTAATATTATTGAAAGAGTTTTTTTTATTCAACTGCCATGTTTTCGGGGAAAATGAATCGGCAGTTCGATCTAAAACTATTTTATTCGTTTAATCATTTTTAACCTTGACATCGTCACATATTTCATTGGCACCCCGTAATGCCACACTTCGTTGTTCCAATGGCTTTTTTTTCGAAAAGCAGTAATAAGAACTGTTTCATCCACCATAGCAAAAAAACCTTTTATTCAAAAGACTCAAGAGTCTTTTTTTCTATAAGCATAGTAAAAAATGTTTTCAGTCACATCGAATGTTTATATTGTAAAGTATGCTCGGGCAGCCCTGAAAAAAAATCATGTATGGTAAAACGTCACACGTATTCGGTGTGAATTCTCGTATTTATCATAGAATTTACTATGCTGACAGTGAAAATTTGTGATTTACAACACATCTCGACTTATCGGTAAGTGCTAGTCTGACACGCGATGAATAAGACTCGAAAATAAAACGAAATATAGTGCTGACATTCATCACTTTTTGCACTCCAGATAAAGCTGTTTAGAATTCAAAGGACGAAATATTGAAAAATTTATAAAAAAAACCATGTTCTTTGTAATCGGTGGCTAAATATATTGAAAATTTTTGAAAAAATAATAAATTTCTCTTATACAAAACGAATGAATTTTCTCCGTGCAGTAAATATCGATTGAATTATAATCGTGAAAGTTCCCCTTTTTCGACATTCGTTTTTACCTTCGACGTAAGGATTCTTCTTGCAAATGTAGAAATTGCGATCGCGTTGCAGCGTAATAATTTCGCTGGTCAAAATTTCCACGGAGCTCGCGTTCGGAGTCTCATCAAATTGGTGTCCAGACCTGGGGAGATAACGCGATTCGGTCAAGTAGTTGATAACGAATATTCGGGTGGGTGTGACCGAGTAAATTTCGAGGTTTGCGAAGCGTTTTTTCTCTCTGCTGCCAATTTGAAGTTCGATCGCAAAAAGATGGGGGAAGATGGTAATGTACCGTTTTTTCCTCTCACCAAACGAATGCGAACGCGCCCGCGCAAGCGTGTCACTACTTTCTTCGACTCCGTGACTCATTGAGCGACGATCAGCGGTTTTTTTCACTTCCGCCAATCGAGCCTTACGCACCGGCGGTATCGAGACACTCAGAAATACGTTCCAAATTAAAGAATCGTGTCACTGGAGTTCAGGACACTCGAACATCATTTTCTATCAACGTTATGATCGTTGTCTACATATTTATAAGCGACCGCCTGACCCGGAAGGCCAAATACGTCGTCAGGAATTTTGGCACTGTAACCGCGGACTCGATTCGAGCATTGTATTTTCGACTTTTAAACGAACCGAGAAAGCCTGCACCGTTAGAAAATTTAAGGTTGATCCTCTGCGACAGCCCCAACCAAAAGTTATGTACTGTCTGCATATTAAAAGGCTTGATAATTCGTTCGGATCGTAATCAATAACTTTGTAAAGACCCTATATACGTACTCGGTGCCAGCAGATATAGTACAAATATCATTTGCTTTCGTAAAATTTATTCTAAAAGTATTTTTGATCCGACATCGTGAGTAAATTTTTTGACGGAACTATCCAGGTTACGCTTCAACACACAAAAAAGGTTGTCTATACAGACGACGTTCGCTTGTTCGCTTGCAAAATATATCGTATGCAGCCTAAACCTTCGTACTTCTCGAGGCTACATCTGTCAAACTAGATGGTCAATCACCTTGATTTTTTTTCACAATATCTGTGATATCCTGCTCTAGCTTCTCCTCGTTTTTTATAAACTTCCTAATTTTAGTACTAGCGGTAGAATTAATAATGTGCCGTTTGCTTATGCATGGTCCATATGTTACGTGTTAATTGAGTCAACTTCAATTACATATATCTCGGGTTCGGGATGGTGAAACTTGTTAAAATTTTATAGAGGTGTTGTTCATATGTTAAACAATACGTATGCCAAATTTAAATAATTTCCTAATTTAACTGTCTCGTGGAGGAACCACCTTAAGAGTCGTCGAGCTCACGTGACCAACTCAAAATCGATAGTGGCGCCTCCCGTAGTACAGTATATTTAACGATCGCTGTCACATGTCAATAAACTAATATCGTATAAATCTGTAATTAAGGAGGGTGGATCGCGACGATACAATGTTGCCATGCTAAGCCATGTTAAAAATATTAAGAATTTCAAAATGATAAGAATCTCATAAGATTTGGTAAATGTATTCTTTAAAAATATATAAAAAATATATAAGACAATACAAATTTTTTTAGATTTTTCTACCACATTGCTTGATTTAACGCTCAATTATGCGATAACCATGTGGCAAAAAAATTTGTAAAAAATTATATTTGTATACGCGATGCCAAAGAATGTTATCACCAAATTTTATCGAATTCTCATTGTTTTGATTTCGTTATCCACCCTCCTTAAGATAGGCAGGCACACGCAAAAAAATGTACGTCAAAAAACTTTGCACCGAAAGATGAAATAAAGAAACTGATACGCAACGTGCGTCACGTGTCAGACGCCTCGCGTCTACGATACCGGATTTCTGCGCGAGTTTTTATTGAAATCGCGGCAAATGAATGTCGCAATGAGCAGTGAAGTGGTGTGAATCCGGCTCTGGTCTCATCGATCTTTGTAACCGGTGCAAAAGGCGTCATGGCGTACGCAAACTTTTTCGTATTTTCTTTAAATCATGGCGTTGCCGATGATAAAAATGTGGCGTCCGAATACGGAGCACGGCCGGAATCAGCTAACTGAATAAAATTTTTTAGATACTTTTTATGCTCCCGTAATCGCTATATTCGCGACGAAATTCGGTGAAAACGGATTTTAGTTTGATTTTTGGCGACTTGCGGAGCAGATAAGTTGATTTGAGCGAAGTTGGAGCCTCGAACCGCCCAGTTCGAACGTGAGTTAGTCTCCTGGAGATGGAAATCTGTGGAGTTATGCAACGCGTTGATTCAGTGCTCAAAAGCAGCATGCAGGAAGTGCCGAAGCGTCGGAAGGTCCGTGCCTTTCGGGCCCATGCCATCGCCACGTGGATAGGTGCACGCGGCCATTACAAAACTGTTAGGATAATCGAGTTCGTAGATCGCGCCAGGTACGGGAGATTCCTCAGGGCATGCTACCCTGGAGCTGAGGAATGTTTGAAAGGCGATCGCGAGGAGAGGCGAGAAGAAGAAAGACGGCGAGAGGAACGTTGGCCACAGGAAAATCTTGCGATGCGGAGCTGTCGGGGGGAAGGCAGTCCAGAGGCGAGGACAGGGAAAGGGTAACGCTGAAAAACTGTGGAGGTGCTGAGCCGAGGAAAAACGAAGAAGCTGTGAAACGTTAATGAGGATCGAGCGAGAGGCGGAGATTTACGGATTCATGCGGAGCAGGGTGAAAAACGTCGAAAAAGGGATGGAAATGTGTAGCTTATTTATGGATGTGGAATATGGATCGGTGAACGGATTGACAAATGGATACGTGCGAGAGAAACAAAGTGATAGAGAGAGAGAGAGAGAGAGAGAGAGAGAGAGGAGAAAATGAGCTGTTACATAGGGCTATGACTGTGACCTACTTTTCGAGGCCATGCCACTGACTAGGCTCATACGTCGAAACGTTAACGGTATCCCCAACGAAGGAACATGCGACGCGAGAACGGAGGATCAACCAACAACGAACTCGACCTTTTCTTTTCTCTCTTCATCTTTTTTCCTCTCTTTCTTCGTGTTTCTTGCCTCATCTCGCTTCTGGCATTCGCAGTGTCGTTTGTTCTTCGGTATTCATACACACGAGGGGTTCCCATCAACGGAAAATCCAGCTGAATCAGCTTCCGTTTTTCAGGCCTTTAGTTCCGAGTACGTGGGAGAAAATACAGGGGATCTCTGTCCTCCGTTAGGATCAGCTGATCGACCCTTGTCCCGACGGCTCCAAGGACCTCCAATCACCCAACGAAAACTCGCCGTACAATTTTTCCTCGAGCTTCGTGCCTCGTTTCCATCAATTATAATCATCTCGGTGTGTTCTCAACAAAGTTGGAGAACAATTACTCGAGAGTCATGTTATTGTCGGAATGATGCAGCTAGAAAATCTCCTCAAGAATAATCTTCGATCGGTGTAAAGAAACAAAAACATCCTGACAACATGCAACTCCGATTATTTTCATTACTTCGGGTTACGAGTTTCGACAAAGTTTGTACTAAAATAGTGAAGTAAATTCACGCCTCATCACTGCAATATCATCATTTTTATTAAACTCTTCTAAGAATACAGTTTTTAGAGCTCAAATTCGCCGTTCAATTTCATAACTCGTGTCACAAAAACTCCAAGTAGACACGTGTAACGATATCTTATCGTACAAGCGCGAGTAAAATTCTGCTATATACAATAGTAAATTTCCAAACACTTTGGCTGACCATCGATGCTTGTGTTCGAGCTCCTCAAATTTAACTATGCTTAAGTGTAAATTTCGATTGTGAAAACAGTACTAATCGTTGAAAAACGGCATGAATAATTCTGCTTTACGGTTCATCACCGAGTGAACATAAATTTTACAATGTTTCCTCGGTGAATTGCGTAGGAAAAACTAGCACAGTTTAAACCTCTGTCAAAGCAAAATACGCAATTGAAAAGTTTTCATTCGGAATTCACTTGGGAATTACAACGTTTTTGGCAAAAACCTCCAAAATTGACGACATAAAAGCCTAACACTATGGTGTCGTAGTAATTTTTACAATTTTTTTCTCTCCATGTGAATATTCAAAGGCGAATGAAATTCTGCTATGTACCATAGTAAATTTTCAAACATTTCGGTGGATCGGCGATACTTGGATTTGAGCTCTTGGAATTTTATTGTGCTCAACTGTAAAATAAGCATTGAGAAACTTTCATTTGGAAACGATACGAAAGTTACAACGTTTTTGGCAAAAGCCTCCAAAATGGACGATACAAAAGCCTAAAGCTATGGTGTCATGGTAATTTAAAAAATTTTTTTCTCTTCGTGTGAATATTCAAACGCGAATGAAATTCTGCTAATAGTAAATTTTCGAAAATTTCGGCGGATCGGCGATACTTGCATTGGAGCTCTTGGAATTTTACTGTGTTCAACTGTAAAATAAGCAATTGAGAAATTTTGATTAGGAAACGACACGAAAGTTACAACGTTTTTGGTAAAAACCTCCAAAATGGGGGACATAGAAGCCTAACACTATGGCGGCACAGTAATTCTCACTATTTGTTTCTCTCCGTGTACAATTATTCTGTACCAAAAGAATATCTGAAACGGTATCGCTGCGATCGATTTAGTGGGGGCTCAAAGAGAAACAAATAAAGTAAATTAAAAAACAAAACCGTTCAAGCAGCTTATTGGAACCGGATGGATCGATGCTGCAGGCGAGCAAATAACGGGAATGCAAGCGAAACATAAAACTTTATTGACGGGCCCATTAGAGATTGAGGAAGTGAAAATGAGTGAAATGACATAAATTAATCGATTCGATCAATGGGAATCGAGAAGAAAATGAAACGCAAATTATTCGTACAGTCAATGTTGTTTCGGTTTGTGACGTCACTCCGTTAGTAAATAATACGATTGTGAAAGACCAAGTAACAAGATTTGTTAAAATAATGAGTTATAATGGTACATCATTGGTGTCTCGTGCCTGAATGCAATAATACAAGTGTAAAAATGCTACAAAAATAGTGGACTCATCGCCACCATCAGCGTATTTATCATTGGTAGATTTGTACTTTCTGCTTTCACAAAACCGTTTTCCATAATGCGATTTTAATCAAATTAATGATAAAAATCCACATATACGTGCATAATAACTTGTCGAGTTTAAAAATAACACTGAACGCACGATAATAATCTAGATTGTTTACTATCGGAGTGACGTCACGTTGGAACCCAACATGGCGAATGGCGTTTTAGAAATTTGAAAAACAGATGAAAAAAGACGATTTTAAAAATAGAATTATAAAATCTTCACTGCATTTTTATCAATAAATATTGACGTTTCTCCTTTACTTTTTACGAAATCTATCGCATAATCGTGCATTTTTATGTATTTTTTGACATGGCGTAAAATACCCTATTATCGAGCGACAGCTGTTCAATGCTGTTTATCCCTTCACCGCATATATGTCACCCAAAAAATATGAATTCAGCGGATTAGTCTCCTGGATTATTATCTCGAGCTTGAATGCCTCGGGAATGTGGATCTAAGAGGGGCTCGGTTACACGCGCGAGAGCGTTATAAATGCACAGTTAGTCGGACTCTCGCGGTGGTATATATCACAGCATACACATACATACACACAATCCCTAAGTATAGCAAAGAGATAGAACGGTAGTATGCTGGAAGCTCTCTGTCGGACGTGGAGCCCATTGGCACTGGATTATGAATCAAGGAAGTGACCGATTCCTCGGTCAGTGAGGCGAAGTCGTGGGATTGGTCCAGTCACTGCGTTGCACTCCTACGTGCACCTTCACCGTGACTCGTTTGCTTTGGCTTCGTTTCACGCTGGTCCAAAGACTGGAAAATATATTTTACTTGAAACTATTACGCTCGAAGAGTCCAGTCGGCTGAAGATGTCCGCAATCACATTTTTTTCATCGAGAACTAAATTCGATTTCATAAAAAAATCCTGCTGCTGCTGGTGATCAGAATTTTATTTGGATTTCCCCAACGATTTTTCAAATTTAGTAAATTAGTTGCTAACGCGATCGAGTTGGATCAGGGGCCTTGTGATGGGCGAAGAAAAGGAAGAACATTTTTTTAATTAGGTATTCTTCAAGTTCAATGTCTGAAAAATATTCTCACGAAATTTCATAAAAATCGGAGCGTTAGATTCGTAGATGTGGGTATTTAGTCCGATACGCGCGGTCCTCTAAATCTCGGAATCGTGCTTTTTGAAAAATACCTTTGCAGTGGGCACGATTACTAAATAACTATTAATCCGATCCATACGAAATTTGTACCACTTATTTATTTAATAGCCAGGCCTGGACAATGGATTCCATATTTTGTTGGAAGAAAAATTGTAAGAAAAAAACCGAAAATTTAGCACCTCAAAAAATGAATTTTTTGTTAAAACTGTTGCCATTTTTTTTAAACTTCGCGTTGTTTCTACAAATACAATGTGAACTGCGAGCCTGATTATTTGAAGTGTGATAACAAAGATTATCTTACGCACGATAATGCAGATTCGATTTTGAAAGAATCCAGATGACCTCTTTACCAAACGCACGAGATAAAACTCGTGCGCGATGAAATCAAAAGTTTCAGACAATCTTATATCAAGGATAGACTTAAAAAAAAGTGTTCTTCTCTAATCGAACAAAGTCAAGATTTTTTACCGATTACGAATCTGACCCGGTTTATGGTACAAAATTATCGATTGGATCGTCAGTCAAATCATTTTATCTGCACCACAAAGAGTAGTGAAAGGCTGCATAATTGAGTATCGATATTTATATGAGCTAATTTCTCCAAAATTTCAAAAGACTTTCCACTGATTTTCTGTTCCTTTGAAGTAAGATAAGTGGGTGAATATTCGCTATCCAAGATTACTCGATTATTTTTGTAGGCAAAAATGAATACGTACTGGATAAAATTGCAAAATTTTGACGCCAGTTACCATGTAGTTTGGCAGCAAATTAATTATCGAATATCGACTTTTCTCTGACATTATAACTCTGGCACATCAAAGTCGTAGACACATGAAAATTTATTGAATTTTTTCATTAAATATATCCAAAATTTCGCAAAAAAATAGATCGTTGTATTTCATGGATATTCCAGAATAAATACGTATATTTTAGTTTTGGAACCTTAGCGTTGAAAATTGGCTGAAATATTAAAAAATATCTCATGAGAAATGATTCGGATTACACGACAAATGGATTGGCAACGTTTGGTAACGCTGCATTCAATATATGTTCACGCATATGTGACGTCAGTTCGATCTTTTTGGTCATATTTTGTCGTTCGTTTGCTTCGCCACGTTTTTTTGCCAAGTTATTACAAAACTACCATTTTTATCCCAATAAACTTTTTTCAGTTTTTTAAGTTCATTGTTAAATTTGAATGTTTCAGGTACTGGAAGAAATATCAGGCATTTGCCATGCGTTTCGTTGCGCTCCGGTGAGGCGGGTGTTTGCATGTTCGCGTTTACGTGTGTAAAAATGAACGGCACGCATCTGGGAACCTGCATAGATCGTTTTTACTTCGGCAGCTGTTGCAAGATGAACGACGACGGGGATATTTATCCTCAGGATAATACGATAGAGGACGCGTCAGCGGCGAGTTCATTCGTAACTGCAGGAAGTGTGCACGAGAGTAATGACATCCCGGATTATTTTACGCGACCTAAACCGGTTGCGGAGAAGAAACCAGAAGTTTTAACCTCATCGACGCTCGCTCAGGCTGTTTCGGCGACGAAAGCACCGACTACGGCGACAGCGACGAGGACGACGACGACGACGACGACAACGACGACAACGACGACAACGACAACGACGGCACGGCCAACAACGACGAAACCAGTGCCGAGAACGACTCAAAAAATAGTGACGAAGCGACCGTCATTCTTCAGCACTCCTTACACGACTACACAGTCGCCGATCGGTCTCTCGACCTTCCAGACTTTGTACGATTATTCGCACGGTTCCGGATCAAGCACAACCCCGAATTACCGTCCTGTTTCAACCAGCCGGCCGACAACGATCAACAGGAATGCGACGTCAGTCCAAACAGCATCGACTTCGTCGACATCCGGACTTTCCAGCAGGCCAGGACTCAGCTCGAGCACGACATCGCAAGCCTCCTCGACGATATCGAAAAAGCCTGTTTCAACTTCTCCAACGAGACCTTCGACAACAATCCGCAAGCCCGTAAGCGCACCGACGACACGGCCAACCGTCGTCACTACCGAGCGAACGTCGACGAGATTCCCTCCAAGAAATGCGACCACGACGAGACCGCAGCATACGACAAACACCCGAAAACCGATTCAGCACAACACGAAAAAACCAACTGCGACGACTAAGAGACCGAGCACAGCATCCCGGAGACCAACGACGACGAAACAACCGCCCCTCTCCACCGCGGAGCTAATTTCAACAACCGAGAAGACCTCACCGAGCATCGAAGTAACGCAAACTTCCAAGCCGCCGCCTCTGACCCCGACCCAAGAAACTCCGACGACTTTCTCCTCAAGACCGTCCTCATCCAGCGAACCAAGCTCGCCCCACGCGAGACCGAGTCATCGTCCAGTTGTCACAGGACCTGCGAGCACCACGAGCCAAGAAAAACTCAGTTCGACCTCGAAAGCAACGACCTCCAGGCCAACCACCATCTCCGGACGGCCACGACCCTCTTCAAGACCGACGAGACCCGGTACGACATCCTCTGGAAGACCCACCACTGTCAGGACTCCATCACGACCGCAACAAGTTACGACTGAACGGACGAGGACCACTCCGTCATCGTCGACCTTTTCTACCTCGTCGTCATCCTTCGCTCACACGAAACCATCGACTTTCAAACCAACTTCCGTTTCCTCCGCGAAACCAAAACCCTCCGAAAAACCTGCCAGACCCACCAAGCCTTCGAAACCTTCGAAACCATCGACAACGACTTCCACTCCACCCTCGACTACTTCAACCACGACACAGGCTTCTACTCTCTCCCTCACGACCCTCGTACTCAATGAAACGACCTTGGCCAACGAGATTTTACCACCGAAAGTACCAGCCGACGCCACCACGTCCGGAACAAGCAGCCCGACGACTCCGCCACCGGGCTTCGTAACCTGGAGCTCCTACTCCGACGAAGACATCACGAAGGCACCGCAAACTCCATCGCCGACCATCGAAACCACTCATCAAGGTCAGTTCGAATATTTCTGTTGCTGAATCATCCATTATTTTTAAGGTTGTTGCTAAATCTTTTTAGAGCGTGGGGGTACACGGAGAGACTTTTATAGCAAAAATTACTATGTTTTCATTGTAACGTCGGAGCGCGTCGATATTATAATAATAATCGCTACAGAGTGTGTCAAATAATGCAAAAGTTTGGGGCACCATTACCACAGTTCATAGTAAATAACGCGCTGTACTATATAAAAAATCAACACCGAGCGAATTTTGATCAAAAACATAGTAAATAATGAAATGATTTGATGAAAATTTAGAAGATAAAAAAAGCAGTCGTTTCTCTGTGCTTAACGAAAAATTGAATAGTTTCGTATTTTCCCTTTTACCGCACTGAATTTTCCTCGATAACATAGAAAAATTCATGCGCCGACCAATTATACGAGGCGTTGCTCCGTATAAACATGAAAATTAACCAGCGGCGCATAGTAAAATTCCAAGCAATTCGTCCAGTCCGATTCACCAATTTTTGACATTTCGCCAAAGACACGAGTGACATTCGGATATCGATACATCGTTCGATGTGTAAGAATGTCGCAGACCTAAATTTTGCCTGTCGCACATAGTAAAATTTGAGACACCTGCTTTCGGCGTCAAAATTACTATGCACTTTGGTGAAATGTAATAGAATGCCGATATAGAACAGCGCTGCTATAAAACATAGCAAATTTTTCTATGTATTCATCCAAAATATTCGTCTAAAAGTCTCTCCGTGCGTGCAAGAGACGAAGCTCCTATGCTAATACATTGAGTGACGTCAGGCAGTGCCACTTTATAGATACTGAATGATTACTATTCATTCGGATGAACAATGCGAACATTTTCAAGCGTGTCAATGATAATATTAATTATTATTCGGAAATACGTTTATTTTGATCACTCCCATAGAAAATTTCGTCTCGGCTATTGAAAGTCGCGTTGAAATTGAGACAAAGTTTGGCAACGTTGCGTATATAATTTTTTCATACTCAGCCGTTGGTGTCGTAGTTGCAATATGATTGCCGATATGATGGTGACGCAGTCACATATTTTCGGTGATTTCTAGTCATTTAAGTGGGTAAACTATCCGTTATTTTCAGTAAAATCATTCTATAAATCGTCCTGATCCGAACTGTCGTTTTTCAAATGAATTTCTTCATTAAGAGTGGTACAAGCAAAAAAGTGTGAAGGTGACGACTTCGTTTCGTTCAACCGGTGCAATGAAATGGCATTTTTACTCAACTTGGACATTTAATTTCTCGAAAATGAGTTCGGTAACCTCGCGGTATTCCTTGAAACAGTACATTCAGGGGATATTCATCGACAAATAGAAAGATTTTTATATACATCTGTGGAGCTCAAAAATTTTAAGCAACAACTTTAAAACTCGATTTCGACTCAACTCTCGTGTCGTCATCCATAAAAAATCTTATGGATTCGTGTCGCTTGTTCAACCGAGCGTTTCCGAGTCGGAACAAGTCCAAGCAACATTTATCTCTCGAATAATGAAATACTCAAAAACTACCGCCATTTATAACGATTCAATGTTCAATGAAGCCTCGACCGAACCAGAATGGTCGCCGATAACGACTCCGGACGGCTGGATAATGATACAATCCCCAACAACGGAAAAAACTTCGATCACCGCCGGAGAAGCAACGAAGAAGCCTGAGACGACCAAAATTCCCACGACTTCCGGTGAGCACAATAGATCCGCCGTATCGGCGATAAGAAAGAGCGAAAAAACAAAACGGCGCGTTACAACGAGCGATAGCCCCGCGAGGTCGTGTCTCTTCCTTTCTTCCTTTTGGTACATCGTTCGAAATGATACCCGCAAAGCAGGAAGCTACGCTGACGCTTCTCGATTTCATGCGAGATTTTTATTGCCTTTGCACAACTCATTTTTTCAATTTCATTATCTTTCATTCTTGTGATCGAAATAACGATGCAGACCTTGACAAGTTTCCGACCGGACGGAGACACTTCTCTGGTGTGATTTCAAATCTCCTGTCAGTTGACAGTTTTATGAATGACAAATGAGGAAAAAATTATTTTTTATCACTTTACTAATATTTTTCCCATTATTCGTTCACATTATTCAGTAATTCTATCCACCGTAGTAAAAAGACCAATACCCATACTTTTTATTCAAAAGACTCAAAATCGTTTTTCTATAAGCATAGTAAAAAATGTTTGCAGAATAAAAAATCGTTGACTCAATAGCAATTAATATTATTGAAAGAATTTTTTTTATTTAACTGCAATGTTTTCGGGGAGAATGAATCTGCAGTTCGATCTAAAGTTATTTTATTCGTTTAATCATTTTTAACCTTGGCATCGTCACATATTTCATTGGCACCCCGTAATGCCACACTTCGTTGCTCCAATGGCTTTCTTATCGAAAAGCAGTAATAAGAACTGTTCCATCCACCATAGCAAAAAACCTTTTATTCAAAAGACTCAAGAATCTTTTTCCCTGTAAGCGTAGTAAAAAATGTTTTCAGTCACTTCGAATGTTTATATTGTAAAGTATGCTCGGGCAGCCCTGAAAAAAAAATTATGTATGGTAAAATGTCACACGTATTCGGTGTGAATTCTCGTATTTATTATAGAATTTACTATGCTGACAGTGAAAATTTGTGATTTACAACACATTTCGACTTATCGGTAAGTGCTAGTCTGACACGACGAATGACACTCGAAAACAAAACGAAATAGAGTTCTGACGTGCATCACTTTTAGCAATCCACATAAATCTGTTTAGAATTCAAAGGGCGAAATATTGGAAAATTAAAAAAAATCATGCTCTTTGCAATCGATGGCTATAAATACTTTGAAAATTTTTGAAAAAATAATAAATTCCTCACTGTACAAAACGATTCCGTTTTCTCCGTGCTCGTTTTCAAATCCTAGTTTTCGGGATCGCTGATGACGAGAATTTTTCTTCGCAATGAATCGAACTCGAAAAAATTGAGACGTATTGTTTGAAAAATTGTATGAGTAAAAAGCCGGAAAAAACGGATTTCGAACGAAGATTTGAAAAAGAAAGCGTTTCTTGAGGAAAATCCTGTTCGCTGCGGGTTTGGCTGGTAGCAAAAAGACAAACTTTAATCCCCCCCGAATGCCATTGATTTCGCGATCTTCAGCGTGCGATGACGTTTTTTCAGCAAAACCATCGTCGACCGTGAGTTCAACGACGGAGAGTGCGGCAACGACGAGGCCTACAATACCGGCGCTGCTTTCTACGATCGCGACGGTTACCGCAGCTACGGATCTCCCTGTGCCGATAGAGACTTTGAACATGAGCGACTACACTCAAGGTATTTGCTTACAAAAAAGGAATCTCTGTTATAGACAGTAATCGCTCTTCCGGTCCACCAGATTTTTCCATAAAATGCACGATCTTTCGCAATTGAAGTCTCACGTATTTCGGCTCTTGAATATCACAAGCTCAACATTCGGTGCAAGCAAAATAATGAAAAATGAGTTTTCCTATCGACGATAAATTCGCTGACGATAAAGCAGGAATCTCTCGTGGATAATTCGGCCTCGGTCTTCCCCCAACATTTATATTCCCGGAGCCATAAATTAATGCTGAAATACTGGTTTTCGTTGTTGTCTCCTTTGCGACTATTGCGCGCATTGCTGAAAATTGCCGCGTTATATTTGCGCGTGAATCATTGAATGCTTTGACGAAACGGTAAAGAGTCTGTAATTAAAAGAAGGAATAAAAAAGGATTTCGACGAAAGTCTCTATCGTCGAGGGCCTTGAAGAGTCATAAACTTTCCTTTGAAGAGTGCACCTATTAAAAGCCTTGAGAGTCATCGCTTCGAAACACTTATCGATAACGATCAACGGCAGCCCGTTATCACGAGGAGACTCAGAGTTGTCAAGTGGCCGAGTTTCATCGACTGTAGAGAAGAAAAAAAGTGTTGATGGATCGATGAATCGCTCAAGACTTTTGTGCGGCATCGGCGAGTCACCACGAAATCCTTCATCGCAGCGAGAGAAGGGGAACGAGAGATCCGAAGAGAGTAAAGAAAAAAATAATTGAAAGAAATTCTTAAACATGCTCGATTCAGCTGGAGCAGAGTGATGCTGCGCTTCGATACCGGTCCATCCAGTCGATCGAATGTGCGGGAGAAGCCGTTTCAAAAGCTCCGTTTTTATTAGCCCTTTTTCATAGACGTTCGTACATACAAGTGTATCGACGCGCCCAAATCTACACACGTTAAGGCGATCCTTGTGTGCGATCATTTCGCGCGGGCTACGAAAGTGTCCACCGTAATGGCGACCACGAGCAGCTCGCTGCTGAGGCAACTCAGCCACTTGAGGACCATGAATTCAACAATGTTTATCCTTGCAGTTTGCGGACGGAGATTGTTCCCGGAATCGAGAATCGTTGGCGGGGATCAAAGCTCTTTTGGAAAATGGCCGTGGCAGGTTGGTTACTATTTTGAAAATTTCATCATTCTCCTGATGGTGTGCGATCGGTGCATTGTTCGAGGGAAAACTATGGGAAATTTGTTTTTTTAAGGATTTTTTTTCATTTTTCATAGTTTCGAAAAAAAATTTCTTATCGATGAGAAAAAATGGATTTTATTCAGGATTCTTGCACGAATATTCCGACTGTGTTTTTCGATTATTCCGAATACCCTCGATTTCACAGAGTCGATCAATCAAATTTAATAAAAATTGTTTTCAGGCTCCTTTTGCTATGAACTTCCCGAATTATTCAAGCGTGTAAAAATTTTATTGCAGGCAACAATTTACTTTTCTTCCAATTTCTCTCGACCAAATAATGCAACTCGATCGAGTATAAATACAAAAAACTATCGTATCGAAAAAGTGACAACGCAAGCGCGTTAGAATTTCATATTTGCTCTTTTTTTTTCTATTCGCAACCTTTTATGAAGTTTGATTTTTCAAGCTCTCGTGACGACTTTTTTCAAAATTCGCATTTCTATATCGATTAGTCTCAATTGATTAGCGAGCTGGACAAAAGTCTCGCGTTTTAACGATGTTTCGCTTCAGTTAAAGTAGATATGGATGAATATTCACTATCCAAGATTGCTCGATTTTTTTGTAGGCAAAAATGAATACGTACTGGACAAATTTGCAAAATTTTGACGCCACTTACCATGTAGTTTGGCAGCAAATTAATTATCGAATATCGACTTTTCTCTGACACTTATAACTCCGGCACATCAAAGTCGTAGACACATGAAAATTTATTGAATTTTTTTCATTAGTTATATCCAAAATTTCGCAAAAAAATAGATCGTTGTATTTCATGGATATTCCAGAATAAATACGTGTATTTTAGTTTTGGAACCTTAGCGTTGAAAATTGGCTGAAATATTAAAAAATATCTCATGAAAAATCATTCGGATTACACGAAAAATGGATTGGCAACGTTTGGCAACGCTGCATTCAATATATGTTCAAGCATATGTGACGTCAGTTCGATCTTTTGGTCATATTTTGTCGTTCGTTTGCTTCGCCACGTTTTTTTGTCAGTTTTTAAAAAACTACCGTTTTTATCCCGGTGGACTTTTTTATCGGTCATTTTTCCATTTTCCTCCACTGCAATACTACTTTGGACAGTAAATCAGCTTCATAACCTATGAAATTTGTAAACAAAAGTGACAGCGTGACAACAACAGCAGCGGCAGCTGTTGCGCCGTGCTAGTCAAAATGAACTATTCAAACATTTTTTTAATGATAAAATTGTATAAAAATGTTAGTTCATTACCGATTATATTTCTAAAATAATAAAATTATTATTTCAAAGTAAGTTTCGTCTTTTGATATTTTCGAAAAATATCGTTGGTGCAAAGATCACGTAGCCGGCACCGATCTACCTTAATCTGATAAAAAAATCTCGAATGTTAATCCTCTCGTTTCTGATATCTTGATTCTATCTGGTGAACTATGATTTATTGGTTATTTTTTAAAAGCCATGTTATTTGAGTAACATCATCGCTGAGTAATCTCTGATCGATCGCTCGTAATTCGCTCAATGTCAGCGGCATTTCGCGTCACGTATATGACTAAGGATTCAGTAGGTTCGAGAAGCCACCTCACGTTTTTTGATTTTCTGTACAATGACTAATGAAATCCTTTGGAAAATAGCAAATAATCGGTGTGCTTAGATAATAAACATAAAATTTTGTTTCCAGATATCTTTGCGACAATGGCGATCCTCTGCTTATCTTCACAAGTGTGGAGCTGCGTTGCTCAATGAAAACTGGGCCATAACGGCCGCTCATTGCGTGGAAAAGTGAGTTTTGATTACTCCCTGTTATATTCAATCGCAATAATTCCGTTCACACTGTTTTACATTGTTTATTTCCTTAAAAAGAATTTGATTTCATGTTAAAAAATGTCTTCGCCCCACATTCGTTCGTACAATCTCTTAATTGATTTCTCCTGTCATCGTATCAGAAATAAATGTCACTGAAGTCCTTCGTGTTGTCATTTTAATAAGATTTTAATCAAATTACAAAATACACGAGAGTCCCATTCCATGCGATTGTTAAGGGGGAGGTCCTGCTTTAGAAAGTCAAAAAAATCGATTGTTTTCGAGAATCTTTTTAGGATAGACGGAAATAAATCGGCGTAGCGAACTTTTCTGTAGAGTTTCAAGGATATTTCAAAAATTCCACATTTTTTTTCCAATTTCATATACTGAAATAATAAACTATGAAATTCTAAATTTACAGCACGTTGAAGTGATGTTCTTCTTTTTTAGCAGCATTTTTTTTCAAACTCGCTAAAAATCTGGAATTCCGCAATTTTTTCGGGTTTTTATAGATCCATACGGAAGAAAAATACACGAAAATAGAAAAAGAATTCGGAACTTTTGTTGCAGACAATAATTGCGATCTCCACATTGTACGCAGCTGGGAAACTTCGACAATTAGACTTGGCGCATAAACCATGTACAAATTAGTATTTCCCACATGAAAAAAATGTTTTTGTACTTTTGAAATATCCTTAAAACAGTACCGAAAAGTTCCCTATGTTAAGTTATTTCCAACTATTCTAAAATCATTTCCGAAAACAATCGATATTTTTGACTTTCTAAGGCAGGACCCCCTTAACGACTCCTGAGAGTACCGAAATTTCACCTGCCTTATAAAATAATAATCGTTTGCTACCATTAAGAGTATGATTTCAAAAAATCAAAAAATATGCAAAGACAAAAAAAAATAAGGAAGGTTCGACATAGGAAAAATGAAATGTCACCAAAACTAACAAGGACTTTTCCAGTGTACCGCCGAGCGATCTTCTGCTCCGAATCGGCGAACACGATCTTGCCAATGAGAATGAACCGTACGGCTTCCAAGAGCGCAGAGTCCAAATAGTGGCGAGTCATCCGCAGTTCGATCCCCGAACGTTCGAGTACGATCTCGCATTACTGAGATTTTATGAGCCCGTGTCACCGTTCCAACCGAATCTCCTGCCAATCTGCTTACCCGATGACGATGATAATTACGTCGGACACACAGCCTACGTCACTGGATGGGGACGGCTTTACGAAGGTAAAAAGATAACTGAAACGAAAGCACGTTGCACTCCCAAATCCTGTTGCAGGATCCAAGATTATCCCACAGCTTATAATTTCGAGTTCAAATTAAATCGAACGATCGTCGTTCAGGTACTCTCTGTGCGCCAGTTTGTTTTTGTGCCTTTGGAAGGAAACTATCGTAATTACGATCCAGAACGTTTTTTTGTCCGAGTTCCAATATCACATTCACGTAAAATTTTGTCTCAAATTCTCTCTACAATTTTCTTCCTCCGTCAACGAATCAACTCCGGGTTATTCCAATCTTAATTATCATAATAAAAACTCAACAAAAGCAATAACGATGAAGCTTAATGGCATGGGAAATAAAAACTGTGCAGTTTACCAGCAAACGACGAAAACGAGGCTGAAAATTCTAGAGGAAAATACTGGAAATTAATATAGTAGCTCGGGGATACACGTACTGGATTGCAGCATTAATTCGAAAAGCAGTTAAAAGAACACTGTTCTATCAACCATAGTAAAAAGACCAGTACCCATACCTTTTACTCAAAAGACTCGAGATTGTTTTTTCTATAAACATAGTAAAAAATGTTTTCAGAAAAAAAAAATTTTGATTCAATAGCAATTAATATTATTGAATGAGTTTTGTTTTTATTTAACTGCAATGTTTTCGGGGAGAATGAATCTACAGTTCGATTTAAAACTATTTTATTCGTTTAACCATTTTTAACCTTGCCATCGTCACATATTTCATTGGCAGCCCGTAATGCCACATTTCGTTGTTTCAATGACTTTCTTGTCGAAAAGCAGTAATAAGAACTGTTCCATCCACCATAGCAAAAAAACCTTTTATTCAAAAGACTCAAGAGTCTTTTTCTCTATAAGCATAGTAAAAAATGTTTTCAGTCATTTCAAATGTTTATATTGTAAAGTGTGCTCGGGCAACCGTGAAAAAAAAATTTATGTATACTAAAATGTCACATGTATTCGGTGTACATTTGAGTTTTTATTATAATATTTACTTGCTGACAGTGAAAATTTGTGATTTCCAATACAATTCGACTTATCGGCAAGTGCTAGTCTGACACGATGAATGAGACTCGAAAACAAAACGAAATATAGTTCTGACGTGCATCACTTTTTGCAATCCACACAAAGCTAAGGGACGAAAAATTGGAAAATTGAAAAAATACTCTTTGTAATCGGTGGCTGAATACTTTGAAAATTCTTGAAAAATAATATATTCCTCACTATAGAAGAAAAATCTGTTTTTCCCACGCACGAAAAAAGCTTGAAATTTACAGCAAAAATCGATCTGAAAATATGAATGAACCTCGTCTTTTCAGATGGACCTTTACCATCGGTGCTTCAAGAAGTATCGGTCCCAGTGGTGAACAACTCAGTGTGCGAGGGAATGTACAGAAATGCTGGTTACATTGAGCACATACCTCACATATTTATATGTGCCGGATGGAGAAAAGGAGGCTTCGATTCTTGCGAGGTAATTATTGAACGAAATGAAGTTTCGGAAAAAATGTTAGAATTGAGACGAATCCGATTCGATGAAATTCAACCGAACGATTTTTTCAGCTTAGCGAGTTGATTTTTTGCAGCGAAGTAAAATTCATTCGCATTCACAGTTGATTGAACAGTTTTTCAAAAATATTTTTGCTACTGAAATCATCGAAAAATTTGATTTGAATGATTTTTAGAATTTTGCTGGGCCTTTTTCTACGATTTTTCTCGTCCATCCGATCCGTCGAATAGAAATTGATCGAGAGGATCGTTCGTTCATTGGTTGTGTTTCGAAGGATTATGGTGCATCATTTTTTCAGGGTGATAGCGGTGGACCGATGGTGATCCAGAGGCCTCGTGACAAAAGATGGATCCTCGCTGGCGTGATCAGTTGGGGAATCGGCTGTGCCGAGCCCAACCAGCCAGGTGTTTACACGAGAATTTCCGAATACCGTGAATGGATCAATCAGATACTCCAGTTTTAAGGATTTCCCGGTGGACAGTCAGTCGAATCTCAGTGAATACGAGAGTTGTAGAAATCACGAGTAAAACAGGGACTCGATCGGTTGGTAGAAGCGAGAAAAACTCAATCGACGACGTGCTTAATGTTGGACAACGAGATTCCTCGTTCCTCGTGAAAATTTCCGTGCTTTTCCAATCGCACGAATTTCATTCCAAAAAAAGTAACAAAATCATTGCAATATTTTCATCAATTTTTTTATAAATATATATATATAAATATTTTTTAAATTAAAGACGAGAAGAAAATCGTGCAAAGATCGAGCGCCCAATGTCAATTTGCACCGATAAATAAACGAGTTTAACGAAGTTTGCATTTTCCTTTAACGCAATAAGGAAATTGATCGTTATTTGGTAGGGAAAGTGAATTTTGGTGAATCATAGACATCGAAATATTCGTACCTTCGTACTCACTAAGGACAAAAAAAATTATATATATTGGGTACGTAATTATGCAAACATGATTACCAACGTAATTTACAGACTCTAATTAATTTATTTTATCTTTGGATAGCCTGATATAGATATATTTACTAGTATTATATGGATAATTTTGTAAACATACTCGTAAGAACCGAGGAGGCCCCTCTCATACGTAAAAACATATTTATAATTTATTTTTATAGTGTCCCTATGATGCGAAAGTCATTTCGATTTCTTTTCACATCGAAAACTTTCGATTGTAAATATATCACTGCAACGACAACTGTATAGCCAATAAATACAATTGATATTCTTCGAACTTTTTGTGAATCATTTCAATGAAATTTTAAAATTCTTTGTCCTTCGATTTTTTTTTTTTTGTATACTCTCGACATAATACTCGTCGTTATTGGGCGTAAAGGAGGTTAACGATGGTTTCTCTCCAGAGGGCAAGTCAAAAAGAATCTCAATATATTTTGCTAATAAATTTCTAAACAGCGTGAATGAAATGTTGCTTTTTACCATAGTAAATTTCTAAACACTTTGACGGATCATCGATGCTTGTGTTCGACCTCCTCAAATTTCGGTTGTGAAAACAATACTAATCGTAGCATTAATAATTCTACTTTACAGTTCATCACCGTTTAAACCTTTGTCAGAGCAAAATACGCAATATGATAGTTTTTATTCGGAATTCACTTGGAAATTACAACGTTTTTGGCAAAAACCTCCAAAATTGACGACATAAAAGCCTAACACTATGGTGTCGTAGTAATTTTTACAATTTTTTTCTCTCCATGTGAATATTCAAAGGCGAATGAAATTCTGCTATGTACCATAGTAAATTTTCAAACATTTCGGTGGATCGGCGATACTTGGATTTGAGCTCTTGGCATTTTATTGTGCTCAACTGTAAAATAAGCATTGAGAAACTTTCATTTGGAAACGACACGAAAATTACTAAGTTTTTGGTAAAAACCTCCAAAATGACAAAATGGGTGATATAGAACCCTGACACTATGGCGGCATAGTAATTCTTACTATTTTTCCTCTCCGTGTACGAGGCAGTTTGCGCAGCACTCCGATGAGCTATATTTGTGGATCCGAATAACGAATAACGGTCTTTTTTTTAGATGAATTTTACTGCCGTTCACCCTTCACTGAATGGTGGCGAGTGGGAATCCACTCGTTAAAATTGCCTTGACGGTCACCGAGTATGCAATGTCTAAGCTTCTCGATCATATTGGATTCACTATCCAATAAGTCAGCATCGTAAACCTCACGGAACATGTTTTCAATAGCCGTTCCGTTGGCGATACTCGCGTAAATGTCTTCAGCCTTATCAGCGTAGCCGAAGAAAATTCCTTTCAAATAGAACGAATCCAATGCGATCTGAAAATAAAAAATGCACAAATTCGAGTAGTAGGTATTTTTGGACGAAGTCGCGGACGTTGCAAGTGCAAGGAATAACAGCAGCCCGAAACGAGCATGTTCACAGAGCGAGAGGACGCCTCGTACCTATTCATGATAAACAGCAAGGTCAAAAGGTCATTCACAAACCGTGAGACAAAGCGAGCATTTTCACTTTCCGAATAAACTTTTTATCAGTTCGCAACTGCGTGACTCTAGATTTTTAAAAATAAATATTCTCTTTTGATAGTCTTCATGTTCCGTGATCTGCCCCAAGATGTGCATACCTCGTCACATTTTTCTCCGTGGCACGTTTTTGCCTCAACTTTCAAAGTGCTCAAACGCTCCAGGCGTCGACTTTCTTCATGCAACAGTGATCTAATCTCCATGACTCCAGTCCAGTAAGCGAAGTGAGCGGCTGTTCTGAGTTTTTTCTTAAACTGTGCGAAATCGTCTCGGCATTTGGTCTGTTGGGTACGTCGTTGTTCGTCTTCCGGTGGGAACGTTTCGAAATCGTGTTGAACGTTTCTATCGAGCTTCGTTATGAAATTGAAGAAAAATACAATTATGATTACAGTTAAATGGTGGAAATCGCCAAATGAGAATTCGGATCTACGCGTCTTATACTTACGTAGGAAATGAATTGCTCGAATGTTCGGCCTTCGAAGTTTGGGAAGGGGAGTGATTCCAGGGAGTTTAATGAAGGCATACTCAGAACTTTCTGGATCACTTCAAAGGTGCGCCTTTCGATGGCTTCCGATGCTCTTTCAAGGATGAAAGGCAGCATGTAGACAGTCGGCTCGTCAATGCCCATGACAAACGAATCTTTGCTCTGTTATTTCGAAATGATAAAACACGTTTCACTACATTATTGTTGAACGATTCTCGAATTTAACAGAGGCAATCGGGAAGAAGCTTAATTTCAAATTATCGGCCAAGATTTCCTATGTGTGTTTTCCACCGTCGTTAAAAAAGGCTTAAATTTAGTTTTTTTACAATAACTTGGTTCTCCGTTGAGATACGAAAATTTGGATTCAGTACTTTATTGTTGCTTTTTTTACGCTCTACAATGTAAGTCCTATACATTTTTTACTTACCGTTTATGGTTATTGAGATATACATTGAAAAAGTGAAAAATTTTAAACATTTTTATTATTTAACTTGTAAAACGTGTTCAGAAGACAAATATATTTATTTCCGAGATGACTCGTGTATCTCCTCGGGAACGACCAAAATGTTGTATCGCACAGAAACCCCGTCACAACGATCGCTTTCGAGCCCTCGTCGTTGTGGCGAGGATTGCTATGCACTAGTTGGGATTGGTCCTCGACAGACAATCGGTCGGATAACTTAGTAGTACGGCTACTCGCGATATTATTTGTATTATGGCACCAACTATGCTACTAAATAAAAAAACAAATAAACATTAAAAAAGTGTGAGGAAAAAAAGCACAATTTTTTGATGCATTTAAAAAATAAATAATATCCTTCCCAATGCCTTGATGAACAGAGTTCGAAGAGGTCGCAATCGAAAGAAAAACAAAAGAAAAAATAAGTCAACTTACAGTATTCACTCAACTATTGTAATTATTTAATTATTAAATAAATGAATTTCAAAAATTTTCGAAAACAGTTGAAAAACATTATCGCTCCTGTAAAAACTCTCTGGAATCGACTCCTCACACATAAATGTACTTGTCCCTCACAAGGAACATCACTTTGGTGTCCCCCTCCGATTTTCTTAAAACTGCTATACAGGGTGGCCCATTTTAACTTTATCATTTTGATATCTCGAAAACTGAGCGCTTTCGATGAAAACTTTTCGGACAGAATTGACAGGGTTTGGTAAGGGACGTCTAACGACGTTAGCAGTATTGACAAATTTTGGCAAAAATCTCAAATTCAAATGGAAAATTGATATCACAAGTTTTGGAGAATTGTATCACCCACTCGCTTTGCTAGCGTAATTCCAATTGTTGATTACTGTCCGAGCCATCACTCTTCACCGTCAACATCGGCGTCACCCAGTGTGCATTACGCGGAGGTTGCCGATCTCATTTTACTCATATTACTTGGCCCTGAAAGGGCCGTTTGTTTTTTTAACGACTGTTGCTGCTTGAACTAGGGCATTTCTGGTTCAAAATGGCCTCCATTGCTCTGGATGCACTGGTTGATGAGCCTATGTCTGAAATTAATAATCACCGATCTGATGGTGTTGGCATCGATTGCCGTACACGCTCTTCCAATCCGCTCCATCATATCCACTCTTGTGGTCGGTGCATTTTCGTAAACATTAGCATCCATTAATACAACACTAACTGGAAAATGTCGTACAAAATTTTTTCTTATCTAAAATCCAAATACATCAAGCAGTTGAATTTTTCTAGTAATACCTTTTGGGATAATCATTGTGGTGTTTTTTTTATCATGAGGGGTGACTTCGCGTTCAACTTTGGAAGAGTGTCCACGCCGGAAATCAATCAATAATACGGTGTCACTTCCAACATTCGGAAAAAAAACTCGTTCCATTTTAAAACGATCCGTAAACATATAACAAATTCTATATATTTATAAGTATATTTTGGAAAAAGTTGATGCATCCTTAACGATAATACGCACCGGAAGTAAGTTTCCCAGATTTCGATATTGTTGCTATGACGTCATCTGGCCTAAATAAATCGTTCGTTACTCTTGGCCCAAATCCACCTTTTGCCTCCTTTCATACTATGGAAAGTGGAGAAAGTAGTTTCGCGTTGGCATTTATTGTTGGCTGAATTGTGCAGCTGTGAGGCGTTGAAGACACTAATTGTACAGCACATTCAACTTTTTTCGATCCTTCCATCGCTAAAGTTCGTGCTGAACGGATTTCCAGTTGACAACTGCTTTGGTCCGAATACATTGCTTGATTCATGCTTTCCTATTAGTAATTTAACACCTTGAACAAATTTGTCTGTATTTTTTTGCAGAAACGCTTCTTCCTGCACAGTTTTTCTCGTTACAAATTTATTCATTTTTCTAGAAACAATGCGATGCGATTTATTACATTTCCACAGCCAATTATGAGAGGCTTTGAATCGTACATCTTCGGCTTTCTCTATATTCAGAAATTCGAGCTAGTTTTTTTTCAATAAATACCGTTGTAACTGCCTTATGAATTTTGCAGATTTGTATTTTTGCTTGACCGTTTCAACACTGTAATTCTATTTTAAACCAGATCGGATCGACATCGTCATCCTTTTCCCATATGACATCTTCAACAGCAATTGCTTCGAACTCTTTAAATGCTTCTTGAAAGTCAAGAGTTTCTTCTTGTATCATCTCGATGTAATGTAATGTAATCTTGCATAGAATCGATTAAAATTTTTTCGAAATTCTCCTTCATCTCTATTTCTACATTGTTAACAGGAGTTTGTGCAATATTCATGGCCTCGAATGTAGCCAGTGACAATTTGATAATGTCGATTAGGTTGACTTTCATGCTGGTAAAAGTTGTAGGAACAATACACCAAAAGCACAAAAAAGAACGCACAATTTAGAGCTCACTCAAATAAGTACTACTATAATGGGAATGGTTACTGCCTTCGAACATAAGAATCAGAACAGGAAAATATTTATTCATCTCACAATGCCTGATGACGTTTTTATCTGATACACGACTTGAGAATATTTGGAATGACTAATGACATTCCGTGTGTGAGAATGCCAAAAACATCAGGTGATCATAACTACTTGATAACGTTATTATCTAGTACAAACACCGGGATCATATGTCTAGGCCTTCATTTTTTCCGTCAAAGTTAAAAAAGTGTTTTATAGAGACATTTTTATCTGTAGATGAGCCTGGTACCTATTAAGGAGTTTCGGTACAGAAGTCTAAATATTAAGAAATTGCTCAAATTTGGTGATAATGTTCTTCAACATCAAGTGTGAAAACACAAATTTTTTCAAAATTTTCTTCTACTTAGTTATCGAGTAATTACGCATTAAAGCAGATTTCTTATGCCCGGAATGTATACCTATATATATGGAAACGCTATGCTTATACACGTAAACTTTAGTGATCAATTACTCGATAACTGTGTAAAAGAAAAATTTTAAAAAAATTGTCAAATTTGGCACTAAAGAATATGTTCACCAAATTTTATAAAGATCTGAACTTTTTGAAATTTTTTATGTTTTTATTATGGTTTAGCATGGCAACATTGTATCGCCTGTACCGAAACTCCTTAATTTACGTGCGGTTTACAAGCTTTTTATGATCATCGAATAAGTAATTGTGGGACCCTCGCCAAACCGCCTATGATCCAGTTCAATACGAGTTTTATACGTTCCTAAAATTATTGAATTCGTTATGAGGACGCAGGGCAACCAAATTGAACAAAATGCAGAGAGATTCACCCTTTCAGAATCTTGTATTGACTTCGCTACGTCAGAAAATCTTGATTCGAAACTATTATAACATTTTGAATCAGCAAAAACATGTAAAAAATAAATAAGCCACCGACAGGACGAGAATTAAAAAAAAGGGTAGTTCGCCCCCTTGAGACTGCTATCTTGCAAAAATGCGAAAACACGTGAACTTTATTTTCATGTTTTTATGGAAGTAGAACCCGTTTCATTCCATCATATTCATTCCTTTTCATCGTAGCGTGAGAAATATAAGAATGCAGGGGTGGCTAACACCCTGTTTTATTTTATTTTTTTTTTTTTTCGTACGCATGGTGAACTCTTCATGACTTTAGATAAGAAAAATTTTGGATTTGGTTTTATCGAAATCGGTTGAGTGCTTTTTGATGAAACTGCAAAATCAACCCTTGACATGTCTTACTTTGAAGGGTGGTTTCACCCCTTGAAAGCGTTTTTCCGCCGATAAAAAAATATACGTGTCTCTTACTTTTAGATGCTCTTTCACATATAACAGTTTCAAGTTAATTGGAGGGGAACACCAAAGTGACGTTCCTTGTGAGTCGCTGTTACGACTCTTCAGTCAGCCCCACCGTTTGGGCTTTGAAAATTAACCCGATTGGGGTATCGTTAGTCGCTGGAGAGAAGAAGCATTTTTTGTGAATTGTACGAAGTGGGTACGTTCATCGGGAAAAATGGGATATTTGTTCAATTGTTTTTTAGAATTAGAATAAATACAAAAATGTCAAAAAAGTTAAAAGATGTGCCCTGCTTTAAGATCGACACACTGAATTCCCCATGTTTTATTTAAAAAATTTCATTTCGGTTGTAACGAATTAGACTTACTTCTTCTCCAATTGGGATGGCCAAAGCCCCAGCAAGAACCATTAGAAAAACTGTGCAATGACGAATTTTTTCCATTTTGACAAAGCAGAAGGAGCTTTCAACGAATCAGTATAACTTTAATCTCTAGAAACTTTTAAATGGTTTGAACGAGCTCATGTGATTTGTACTTGGCGAAGAACTCGGCATTTATAGGATTCGAAGACATTGTAATCTTAAATTTCGTTATTTTTGCATTTACAATCATCATAAATTTTCTTTGTCAACGAATCGTGCGTCAGCACCGTCGATAGTGAGACGGCTCCGATTTCTGTATCTTCTGTTCGTGACTATTTTCTAATCGAAAAATTATCAAATAACATGCGAGATAAAAAAATCCCATCACGTAATATTCAAATTCTGGACAAGCTATTTGCAGAATAACTTTCGATAAAATTCCCTATTTTGCCAACGCTGCATTTGGACTTCTTCGGTTGGTTCATGAAATAAAAATTTTACGAAGATAAGAATTTCTCAGACTCCAGCTCAGAAACCAAACGAATGATCCCCACCCTTTCGACCCTCTCAAAGGCCCTACATTTTACAAGTATATACCTGAGGTTTGTCAGTTTTTTTCTAGCTGCGGTAGAAAGCGGACGGCGTTAGTGAAAATGAGTGAGCTTACCATCGAAGAAAAGGTTTTTCTCATTGTTGAGTGCTTCTACACAAGAGGAAAAATGGAAAAATTTACAGCGAAGCATTTAAAGGATGCCGTACTAAGTTCGGAACTAATAGATTTTCGTGCGAAACTACTTTTAAAAAATGAGAATAATTTTTTTGGCTATATTGATTTTTCTATAGCGTTCGATAAATAATCTTTTTTCGAAGTTTCTGCAAATTCTCACGGCTATATTGTTCTTTTTTACAGAGTAATTGATAGTTTTATTCGATCGCGTGACTCTGCAGGGCCGTAGGAAAGATTTACCAGGCCCTTCAGTCTCTTCAGTCTGGAGTTGAAAAATATTTTAAAGAAAATCCACATTTTTCGATTGGCAAGGCCGAGAAAGCTTCGAAACTGAGTAAATCAACTGTGCACAGGATTCGACGCTATTTTATAAAAATGCACCTTTACAAAATATCCACGCGTCAGTTGTTAGCTGAAGACGCAAAAGAAAAGAGATAAGTTCTGCAACACGATTACTCAAATGTTCGAAAATGAAGAATTGAGTGAAAAAGCAATCATTTTTTCTGACGAAGCGTATTTCTGAGTGAATGGTTACGTCAACAAACAAAATCATCGTTTTTGGGGCTCGCAAAATCCTACAGTCGTAATGGCAACTTCTCTTCATCCCTGAAAAGTGACCGTGTGGACAGCCATGTCAATAGAAGTTATCCACCGGAGAGACATACAAAAGGAATGTCTGAGACAAAGTTCTTTATGCGAAGAAGAAAGGTCTCGTTGAATTTTTTATTTTATGCAAGACGGAGCAGCTCCTTATCGCACACAAGAAGTATTTGAGATTTATTTCAGACGAAACATTAGAACATGTTTTTAATAATTTTAGGAAGCATTTGAATATTTGTGCCAAGTCGAATGGTTCTCATTTCGAAAATATTTTTAAATTAATAGTTTGTACTAATAGTTTTTTGTTACATATAATAAAATTGACGTGAAATAAAAATGACGACTTTCCTTTATTAAGAAACATTAAAATTTTTCCAGTCCTTTCATTACTTAAAAAATAGTGATTCATTAGTTTTCACACATTCCTATGGGACACCCTGTAAGAAAAATAATTTTTTTTGTCCCCCTTGATGTTACTGATGCAAAGCTGTATGGCGGGAATATTTTTAAATTCATCAGATTCTCATCTAGATTTTTTCTTCCATGGGAGTTAAGTTCGCATTGCCACAATATGTGATCTAGAGTATCCTGTTGTTTTCGGCATTTACGTTTGTCTGAGTCTACAATCGTGAATGCCCTTCGCTCACCATTGCAGTGAGGAAAGCGACATCTTTCGTGACGCGACACTATTCGTTGGCGAACAAGATTGAGTTTTGAATCTCGAGACAAACAAGCAAGTTTACATGCACACGTTTTTGGGTTCAGAACAATCGCACTTCTGTTTTCATTTCGAACCAGAGATGCTGATGGAAAATTCATCAAATCACTTACAGTTGAAAACCCAGAAATGGCTCTCCTGCAAGCAACTCTTTTACCCATCAAATGTCCCATGCTGCTATTAAAAGTGTTATTTCCAACTGGATCTAGTGAACTAGTGAGTATGAGAAGGAAAATGAGCTCGAATCCTCTCTAAATAATGCTGGAAAACTATATCCGCATGGGAAGAATTCGAAAAAGTTGATTCAAAGGGCGAATTAGAATTGGAGTTCGAGCTACGTTCGGGTACGGAAGTCGTGCGAGCTGTTGCGCAGCCGCCGGAGCGCCGGGTCGATGCGCGCGCACAAATCAATGTCGAATTTTTCAAAGCATGCGCGCTCGTGGTCGATGCACTTAGGGGTAGAACGGGGTGGGAAAAAAAATAGACACAATTGAAGAGTGGCTCGAGCGGCCGTGTCTGGTGCCGTGTGGCACCCTCGTGCAGTGTTTGTTGTTAGGATCCATAACAGTAGTGAAAATTCAAGTAGAAAAACTCATCAAACGAGTCAGAAAGTTATTCACGGGTCAAATTGACCCGGCGCTTAACTGGGTTCAAAAAACCCTTCTACATATCGTTAGGAGAATGAAAACATAAAATTTGAAATAAAGAGGCATACCATCTTGGGGAAATAAGTCGTGCGATATGGATGAGAACTTGAGCAGGGGTTACGTCCAACTGGGCAAAGCCAGAGGGATGAACGACTTCAAATTAAACAATGGCTTCAATCATCTCTCTCCACCGGTCGACAAATGCAACTTCATCTATTTGGCGCTTGTGCTTGCTGGTGTTGGTTTCCTCATGCCCTACAACAGGTCGTGTACATCAATAAAACAGCCCGACTCGATTTTTTTTCGCCTTAACTTTACCAGCTACCAAAAGACTTTGCAGTGTTTCAGTTTCCTCGAGTTCGTACATTCTAACTGAATTTCGTATGAGATTACTTCGAATTGTAACTGACTTTTTTTATCGCTGAATTCAATTCATTTTAGTTTGGTTAGGTTCGATTATATTTATGTATCGATTTGTTTACCTTTGCTTGACACAATTTCGATCCGTTTTCATCAACTTGAGTTCGATCTTAAGGAAGTTCACGCGAATCTAATGAAAATCGAAAATTCCAAGTTTAAGATGATGGATCAGTCGGTAATCACAACCGTGAGTGCGAGAGAGATAGCTGCAAATTTTGAAAAGGAAATTTTTCCACATCGTTCGTCTGATCGAAAAAATAAAAATGTCATCGGATCTTTGCGATCGTGCTGCGTACGATGACATTTTTATTATTTTAATCGGACGAACGATGTCAAAGAGTTTCAATTTCAAAAATTCGAGGTGTGATTACCGACTGATCCATCATCTTAAGAGTTGACATACGAAAATCACATTTTTTAAGGGTTATACATCGGCTCTTATGGCAGGCACACTTCCTGTGTGACGATTTGGATTTAATGAAATGAGATCCTCCCAACTTTAGAGAGCCAAAAATGAGAATAAGAAAATATAATGTTTTTCAATATCAATGATGTCCTGAGAAAGCCTTGTTACCGGTAAAAGTGACTTGGAAATGGAAAAAGAAAAACACTTATTTTAGGTAATAACGAGTAATAACGACATAAACAGTGGAAGGTTTAACAACACCATGAGCCAGTTGGTTTAAAATATAGATATGCATATGCATATAAATAGAAAATGGCTGTTGTCACATTTTGCTTGACGATTTTACTACGAAAGTATTTTAGCTGCTATCATTATATTAAAAATTTATCAATCTGAAAAAATAAGTTACACTCAATTTTAATAATTGCGAGAATAAATTTTAATCGTTTCTTCGATCATGAAAAGAGCAAAAAAGTTCAGCTGCTTTTTTGAATCACAAGTAACGCATGATCTTCCTCAAGGCTTTGTTTCTCTTTGGTCAATTTATCCTGCCCCGAACAATTGTATTAACAGTTTTTGGCTTCTCCACTGTAGGTCGAGTTCATCGTTTCAAAATATTTGTAATCATAAGAGCCTCTGTAAATTTACTCCGTCGATAAGTAAACTTATTTACTTATTCTCAAATGTTATATTGAAAAAAGTGTTTTTTTTTTTCAAGGAGAAAAAACATTCGAATCCAATGCTATTTGAGTGTCGGGGCGTTTTGGAATGTTTTCTCTTGTGTTAATGTAAATTTATTCGAATTTTATGAACCTTTTTCATGTTTAATTGAAACCATAGTACAGTTTATCGGGGCTTGTCTGAATTACGTTCTGTTTAGTCGACTTCGACTCTAATTGCTTAACTGCATGATTAAGAATTTAATATAAATATCAGAATCTTCATCGACGAACGAGGAGAAATTATTTAGCTACTCATAGCTGAGAGCCAGACTATACTCTGCTCAAAATAATGGACATTGACAAAAGACTTTTTTTTACAGCTTTATGATGGCGGTGGATTACTTCAAAGCCAGGTACCCGGACACAACAGTAATATTCGATATGTCCGTGGTGTACGTGACGATGGCGTTCTTCGCTGTTTTTGCCAACAACATCCTAGTCGAGAGTGTTTCCCTTAACAAACGCATTACTTTTGGTAATATGAAACTCTATCGATCGCTTCCCTTTCACTCCCTTTTCCTCTTTCTCTTTTTTTCTAATTTTTCCTATTTTATTCGATAAAACCGGATCGAGTAGAGTAACGGGTTGAACTGTAATTACACGTTTGATATTTATAAATGGGGAAAAGGCTCTTTAGTTTTTGGTCAGATGTACACAGAAAGCGAAAGGATTTTTTATTTATATAGAAGATTCAAGTTGATCAAATTAATCAATTTTTTCTTTTTTCCTCTTATTCCAGGTTATCTTGTCTCGGTGATAACACTAAATTTCGTCGTAATTTCGGAAATTTGGTGGGAGTTGTTCGGCGAAGCGACCTCGTACACGATCAATTTGGTCGCCGTTGCAGTCGTCGCTGTCGGATGCACTGGTTCGTCGAAAATTAAGCACTCTCAAGCATTTCGTTTTACGAAAAACAAAATTATTTCACCGAACATTTGACCTTTTAAGGAAGGTTTTAGTGATGGTACCAATGACATTTAATTTTTATCATTTTCACCCAAAAATGATAGAAAAATTCCGATTTTTTTATATCGCAACGATAATCGTTTATTTTGTTTTCGATTCCACGCAAAGATCGTCGTAGAAAAATTATTTTGCCTCACAGGTCGTTGTGCTAGCTTCTTGCTGGTGACTAATTCTCCCAAAATTTCGATCTCGACGATCGTTCATAAGCGTCTCCAATGACATTCGGATACTTAATTTGCGTACTTAAGGAGGTTCAAGCGTATCATATAGAAAAATTATTTTTCAACTTTGGACAATAACATTTTTTAAGCAGAAAGCTTGAGACAGTATTAAACTTTCTTGCGTATCGATGATTCACCGTCTCGAAATTGAGATATTTATTGTCCAAGTTCCCAATTTTTCGAAAGCTTCCATAAGAGCTCATGTTTAACCTGTCAACAGTGAATATCTCGATTACCGGACGGTGAAACCTCTCCAAATTTTTCACACATAATTAAGCGTTGTACAACAAGATTCACGCAAATTTTCAATTCATTAACTTGGAGTAGTAAAATCCAATGTACTTTTCGTATAGTATCTGATATTAATCGCTCGAACTTCCTTAATCTTCGTATCATTAAAACGTAAGTAAATGAAAAAAATGAATTGTAATTCGTTGCAATATTACTTCGATTTCAGTTCAGCAGTCGAGTTTCTATGGATACACGTCGATGTTGCCTAGTCGTTATACCCAAGCAGTCATGGCTGGAGAAAGTGAGTGTTTTCAACTAGAATAGTTTCTCTGAGGATTCTACTTGGAAAAAAAACTGCGTGCCTCCATCTGCAATAATCGGCAATAAGCAAATATTCCGAAAGAAATAAACCATTTTTAGGTGCTTTACTCGCCCAGGAAAAAAAAAACAAACAAAACAAAAAAAAATGAATTTCAGGTGCCGCGGGCTTTTGGGTGTCGGTTAATCGGATTCTGACGAAATCGTTGGTGAATGACGAGCGTGGCAATACGTCGATGTTTTTCTCTCTATCGATAACAACAATAATAATGTGCTCGGTGCTCCATTGGATCGTGCGGAAGACCGAATTCGTTCAGTTCTACGTGAATCTCTGTCAAGAACGAAACCGAATAATTTTGGAGCCGTCGGAAGACGTGGGCCTGGTAATTTATTGATAAAAAAAGATGAGTGCCTCGTTATGAGGTTATTCGATGAATACTTTCAACGATTCCAGATGGATCCGTTGGACCAGACGAACGATCCGAGCAAAGGCCACTACGGTGTGTTGAAAATTCAAACGAGCCCGTTAGGGGCTGATGCCGCAGGTGGCAGCACCGAAGCAGCGAACGGTACTCCGATCATTTTTAATAATTCGGAAAGCGAGCTGAGCTCTCGGCATTGCAGACTTTTGATGAGCTAATAAGCTGGATAATTGAACGGGTTTTTAGGCTCAGGACAGTACTCGGCGTTTTCGTTCAGCAATCCCGTTTATGAGCCAGGCGCCCCAGCCAACAATCCGCCTGGGAATAACGGCCCGACGTACAAGGTCGAGGACGTCGTCGTGATCCAGGGAACCTATTACAGGAGCCAAGGAAACAAACACTGGGCTAGCATAAAACGTAGAAAAAACTCGGCGAAAATGTAACGAAATTTCAGAACTCGAAAGCGAAGTTTTTAACCATCCGGCTTTTCTGCAGGAGGAATGATGGCGAGGTTCGAAGTCGCCAAACTGATATTTCCCTACATGGCTAGCATCGGCATCGCTTATTTCGTAACTCTCTGTCTCTATCCGGGAATCCTGTCTGAAATAATATCGTGCAAATTCGAGTCGTGGATGCCAGTTATCCTCATGGCGACTTTCAACGGTGCTGATCTCCTCGGCAAGGTAAACGCTTGATATTTCTACTCGCCAACAACTTTGGCATTCTGATCCAAGCGATTAAGGCCTTGTCATACACTTGTCATGGGCGGAGAAAAAGAAGAACATTTTTTTATTAGATATTCTTCGAGTACAACGTCTGAAGAATATTATCACCAAATTTCACAATGATTCGTAGATATGGGTATTTCAACCGATCGTTGAATCTTTAAACGCGGTTATCTCAGAATCGTATTTTTTGAAAAATACCTTTACGGTGGACACGATTATAAAAAAAAATGTTGGAAATTGAAATTTGCAAATTGCTTCCTCAAGATGGTCAAGATGCACGATGCTCAAAACTTACTCTATGAGGCGGTATATTTTTTGGCTTCCTCGTAGAGGAAGCTTTAAGCATTGTTCTAAAAGCTTGAGAAAGCAATTTCCCAAATTCAATACCAACCTTCCTATTATGATAATCTATTTATAAAAAAAAAAAATTAGTAATAAATTTTTTAATTTCTGGAAGTTAGAGCGTCGACGCCCATTTTTTAAAAATTTCAAAACGTCGTAGGATTCGTATTTTTTTTCAAATTCTGACAAAATTATCAGGCAATAAAGAGCTTGTTCGGATTAACATCTATGCAAAACGGTAGCCCTGTATCTCAAATCGTTTTCGAATTATAAGCGTTGGAATTTTGCAGTGTCATAACATACACACACACACGCACGCACAAACACACACACACATCCGGACATTTTTTCTAGATATAATTTTTTGATGTTTTTGGACATTTTGAGAACATTAACATTGAAAACTGGAAAAAAAAAATTTTCATCGTCACTCTATGAGGAAGCAAAAACTATATTAATCCGATCCATACGAAATTTGTACCACTTATTTATTATAATAATAGCTAGGACCAGGACGAAGGATTTCGTATTTTGTTGGAAAAAAAAATTTGTAATAAAAAAACTGAAAATTGAGTACCTCAAAAAATGAATTTTTTTTTAAAACTGTCACCATTTTTTTTTAAATCAACATTTTTACAAATCCTTCGTCCAGGCCCGAGCTATTATCATAATAAGTAAGTGGTATCAATTTCGTATGGATCGGATTGATAGTTTTTTAGTTATCAAGCTTCGAGTGCATAGGACCTTCAGTAATCGCTGATGTCGCAAAAGGATTTTTCCAAACCTCGGATTAATCCTCTCGGAAGTTCGATGATTAATGGAAGATCGCAAAGAACGGCGGGTTCTTTGCGATCTTTGAAAACGTTGACTATCATTTTTCGCTTTTCTAGGTCCTCGCGTCGATACCTCACGAGTGGACGAGAACCCAACTCTTGTATTTCTCCGGCGCCCGAGCTGTTCTAATTCCTCTTTTCCTCCTCTGCGCCATACCGAGGAGTGCGCCGATACTTTCAGGAGAGGGCTATCCCCTAGTTTTCTCATTGTTACTTGGTCTGACCAACGGCATCGTCGGCAGTGTTCCAATGATCCAGGCGCCGAGTAAAGTGCCCGAGCAATACCGTGAACTTGCTGGTAATTCAAATTCTCTATTTGTCCAAGCGAATTCAAATCATTTATTCTTTAAGGCAACTCCTTTACTGCATGCTAGTCAAATGAGTGCTTAATTTTCAAAACGCTTTTCGACCAAGTTTAACGTACCGATCAAATGTATTGTTAGTGGATTTTTATTGCAGCATATCTTATTAACATGTAAAAATATAAAAAACGCTAGTTTTGCAAAACCATCAACTGATAAATGCAAATTTCCATGCTGACACATTTTCACTGGTATTTTTCAAAGAATTATCTGCGTTTTTTCATCGATTTTATCGCAACAAGTCTCATTTTGTTCGTCAACCGGTTCTCTATGAATCCACCATGTAGTTGTTTTTTTTAACTTGATCGTTTCACCGTTGCAGCTAATTGTTCATTAAGTGAAAAAACTCTTTCATTCATAATTTCTGAAGGAATGAGTTTAAAGGAAAATCTACTTGGTGAATTCATAGAGGATCAGTTGAGGAACAAAATGAGACTCGGTGCAATAAAATCGGTTAAAAAATACAGATGGTTCTTTGAAGAATACCTGCGAAAATGTGTCATCATGGAAATTTGCATCTATCAGTTGATAATTTTGCAAAACTATCATTTTTAATATTTTTTCACGTTAATAAAATATGCTTGAATACACATCTACTAACAATAAGTTTAATCGGTACGTTGAACTTGGTCTAAAAACGTTTTGAAAATTTAGCACTCATTTGACTAGCATGCAGTACAGGAGTTACCTTAAGGAAGTTCAAAGATAGCATACGAAAAATACATTAGATTTTTTAATTCCAATGAGTTAACGAATTGAAAATTTGCGTGAATCTTGTTGAACAGCGTTTAATTAAGTGTGACAAATTTGGAGGGGTTTTGCGGTCTGGTTATTCATTGTTGAAAATGACAGGTTAAACATGGGCTCTTATGGAAGCTTTGAAAAAATTGGGACCTTCAACAATAAATATGTCAATTTCGAGACGGTGAATCATCGGCATATTCCGCCAGAAGTTTAATATTGTCTTAAGTTTTCTGGTTAAAAAATTTTATTGTGAAATCGAATTTGCTGGTAGAGACTCTTCACAGGAGCCATCGCATTTCCAATTATTTCGAAAAGTTTGTTCTCTTATAAAAAAAAGTAATTGTACAAGTTCATGGAATATTGCAATTGTATTTTTCATTTCTTCTGTCGATCGCGACCTCTTGCAACTTCGTAGCCTGTCGCATTGTAAATATATTCATTATTTTTTGAGCTTATAAAAAACTATGCGGTGATCACTCGAGTCAAGTTCATTCAAAAGAATCCCTACAATAGGGGAGACCGGGGCTGGATGGCCAACTTTTCAAATTATTGCTTGTAAACAAGGAACTAAAGACGATTTGTTTTTGTGTCAACTGAGCCCACGGTCGGGCCAAGTCGACACAAACACTGGGGCAAGTCGACTGTGGTACTATTTTTACCTGATAATCAACTACGTATTAGTGAAATTAACAAAAACGGATCGATATTATTTATTTGATAAGTTGAACAATCAATACAAAATGTTGACATAAGTCAATGTATAAAGTTCATTTTTGTTCGTAAGAGTGAAAAAAAGGAATATTTCATCCCCATTCTCGTCATCGCAATCAGAATTACAGTTTCTACACACATCAAATATTATGGGTAATTATGTCGAATCACGGCTCCACCTCAAAAAGGGTCAAAATTTTTTTTTAATTTCCTAACGCTAGTAGATGGTAACCTATGTAATATTAAATAAAAAAAAAAATTAATAAATGTAATATTAAATAAAAAATTAGATAAAAAAAATTGGAGCTGCTTTGAGGTGAAGCCGCGATTCGACACAATTACCATATTATGTTTTTACTGGCACGGCTAGGCCCATTTAGAGCACTCATATATGTTCGTCGACTATCAGCAAATTATAGCGGTAATTGAGAAAAAATTTTATTCACAATTGTAGTTCAATATACGAACTTTCATGCCGTGAATTATTGTAATAATTGAAAAAAAAAATCAAGGCTGCAAGAGACAGATAAGGTTGCGACATAAAAATTTGGTTTTGTATCAGGACTTATGAAAATTCTTCACTGTTTCTAAGCGACGTGTCGCTCCGACGCGTTGAGAAACACCTGAATGAGAAAGAGGTTACAATGAACAATAATATGAAAGGGCGTATGCTTACATTCCGTAGTTCGGATGTTGTTGAATGTCAACTTTCCCCGTTGGCCAATTAGCTCCGGTCTCCCCTACACTCTCACCGGAAATACCATGATTCTTCCTCTTTTCGAGCTAATTAGCCAGAACGCATTTACTTCCCCCGTAGCTTCCAACGATTATCCAACGCCAGAAAAACCTGTATTGCTAATAATCCGTTTCCAGAACTCTTAGCATTATTAAGCAACGCATTTGCCTCTGCTCGTTACAGGCAACATCATGACCTTGTCCTACACGACCGGCTTGGCCATTGGTTCGGTGCTGGCTTACGTCCTCGACGCTTGTTTGGGACCGGTCGTCCAGGTTAAGGACATTTGTACAAATTTAACGAAAATCTCACCACCGGCTGGCAACGCGACGGTTGAAGTTTTCATCACCGTTGCAAAAGCAACTGTTGAAACTGTGACGAAGATTCCGAATTTGGGAACGACGACAACAGCGCTGACAACCCTTCTGACGACGCCAATTGTCATCAATAGTACGTTGTCGCTCCTTAATACCGGATTGGTCAATGCTTCGAGTACAGCCTTACCAAAAGTCATCGCAAATGCCTCCTCAACGATCAGTAACTCTATTCTACAACACTAACTTCATCTTCCGAACTTCTATAATCATCCTGAGCTTTTCTTTCGAGCAAAAATCTTTCTTTCGTTCCTTAAATATGTAAAAATCATTATGAAACTCTGAAGCGTTGATCCCTGACGATTTTTCCCAAGGGCGATTCACGGTGAGTAGAATCAGCCGGGAACAAAAATCCTGACAGACCCGAGGATGGGATCTGGCGAAGAAAAATGCCGAAAAGTTTCGTTCTCCTCTGTTTCAACAATCGGGCAGAAGCAACGATGAGAAAAAAGCTTGCTAATTGTTTCGTATTATTTGTTGACCCCAAACGTTGAGTTGACTGCCGCTGATGAATTGAAATCCTTGAAATTTTTATTTCTTCGTATCTTGGCCATCCGCTAACAAATTGTTCTTCAACTACAGTTAGCACGATGATGGGGATTATGATACAAAAACTGAAGTTTGTAACTTGCGAGCTGTTTCGGTATCGTGAAAATTGATCGTTTCATTTTTATTCTATGAATTCTGGCTTCCTGGTCGGAGCCAATTTGACTCGCGACCGAACCACGCTCTCGGGTGAAAACTCAATTGCACTTTGGTCGAACTTATGCCACGGTGGAAGCGATTGACGAGAATAGTGAGATTGTGATGAAAACAGAAATTCAGAATTAGGATTATTTTCCAACTGCTTTTTATTCGAATGACTCAATTCTCAGGAAAATCATGTTTTTCAATGATTTTCTTTGTGCACTATGTCCATTTTGAACATTCCAAATAAATGGAAATTTCAAACTCTTTCTAATCGAAGGTTTCATCGCATTTTAACTCTTGTCCACGTGGCCTGAAACTTTTTGCATCTCGAACATCCGCGGTGAACGCGAATCATGGAAAGTCAATTTTTCCCCCAAAGTCCTTTCGACTAATCGAAAACTAAAACAATCCAATTTTTCCGAGCAATTATCACGAAAATGTCAAAATCAGATTTTCTTTTCTACGATCATCCAAAGATAACGAAAAACAAACCCAAACGACAAAAATTCTCTTCAGATTCATCTCGTTTAGGAATCTCATCAAATTCTAATCTTTCCACCCAACAGACTTCACGAAACATTGCAGAGTGGAAAAACATTGCAATAATGAGACGTTTAACCGAGGGAGCAACTGTGCAAAAACAGAATGCGAATGCCAGTCGTGCATCATACGATGGTCGTGGTTTTTCCAGACATATCTTTCTAAATACGAATAATCCGATGACGCTGAAGTTTGCAAATTCGGAGTCCAACGAAACGATCTAAAAAGAGCCTCAAATAATTCCAGTAACTCTCCAATTTCGTTTTCTGCCGAATTTGCAATTCGTAGTTTTTCAAGCTGCACCGATGCTTCGTGAAATAAAAATTGAGTGAATTACGAATATCGTTCATTTCGTTGGAGTCCAATACAAATATCTATTATTTAAATTTCTGAAGCCATATCAGGACCAAAATCCACGAAGTATTACGCCCGAACGTGATTTCCATGCCGAATTGACGATCCGTTCATTTTTGTATGATTAAAAACCCATTGCCACGGCCCCAGAGATGACGAGGTCGTAAATTCTGTAGCATCGTTTAATGTAAATATCGTCCAACAGCTGGACAGGAGGATCTAAGCAGCAGCATATTTCTATTGAGCTAAGTAAAAAGTGATATCGAAAAAAATGAAAAAACAATCGATTTCTCGAGATACGCAAAGTCCGTAAATTTACGAGATTACAAAGCTTTGAAACCACAGTTTTTTCGATGTCAATTCCGCACTTCGAATTCTGGTATTTCCTTGCCACACTTACATTGCTTTTCAAATTTATGCATCATGTACATATATATAATGAATACGATAAAATGTACTTAGCTCCTAGTTCAATAGCAGTCGTAATGGGTAAACATTTTTACCTTTATTGTCTGTAAGAATTGAGAGATTAAGCGATTGTTATTATTGCGAGAAATAAATGTCAAATGTTCGTCCCCATTTTGGTATTTTTTGTGTTTCAGTGTTCTCTAGCTTCGTTATTTAAATGTACGAATATCCACGTATGAAATTTATCAAAAATCATGAATCTTGAGCTAAAGATTGATGATCATGTGCCTTTCCAATCCTATCGATGCTACCCACAATTTTAATGGTGGAATTAGTGTCAATTATAAAAACTTTTTTGTGTCATGGAACGGAATTTCCGTATGGTGAAACGAGATTTCTTCGAAATTAAATCCGACGATAGATTTTGTCCGAGGGGTTTTCACCGGAAGCACTTGGTTTTCGGGATTTTGGGGTGGCAGGGTTGGGGCGGGCCACCCGATATATGAACAATGAAACTTGGGTACTTCGAAGTACCTTAAAAACTATCCCCAAATACCGGATTTCAAGACTCCAAATGCTCGAGGTCACTCACAAAAATATTAATTGGGAAAAAATTGCACAGTGTTCGAGCTTCGGAAAAGTTCGTGAAGAAAATTTATCACAGATTCCGTTTCTTTTAAATAAACATTACCTTACGGAGCTTTTAAGAAAGAAAACACGAAAAAACTTTAGTTTTTGACGTGTCGAAAGCGGATGCCAATCATTACGTTGGACTGCTGGTAACAGCTGATTGAAATTAACCCTCTCGAGCCGTATGTTGCTTCTACGCAACATGAACTTCCAGGCCCAATAAAACTGCATCGGTCAGTAAGGTCGGGGTTCTAACTGCCTATTTCCATCAAGCAAGATTAGATTGCACCACAGATACTTCTAAATCTAGAGATAAACTGCTTTAACCCATCGAAATATCAATATGAAGTGGGCGTTTCATGTTGAGTTGGCGTTGTGTGAAAAGGTGCTTTAGTTATCGCAAAAGAAAAGTGAATATACATTTTTTTTTTCGTACTCCAAACGTTATTTCCTTTCAAAGGGAAGCTAATATGATGTATTTAAGGTATTAGGTCCTAGATTCATTCGTAAATTTTCCTGATTTTGCTTCCCAGGGACCTGGTGCTGCGCGCAGCGAACATTCAAAAATTCATATTTCCCAACAAAAAAACTGAAATGCCACAATGGATTCGGAAACTAGAAAGTATTTTTAGATAAAATTATGAAGGGAATCATTTCCCGTCAATGCGAAATAGATCTCGGTCTGAGAGGGTTAAGGCAAATTCAGGAATCACGCGAATTTCATCAAATTCATTTTTGAGACTGACTCACGTGCTTTCATTCGTCCATTAGTTTCACTTTTTTTAACGGATTGACCATTCCTTTTTATCTGTGCCATTGCACCGATATAAAATTACTTTCGCACAATAAAAATGTTCCCTGGGTTATGTGTATTTCAAATGTCATTAACTAGTCAAGTTGAAGTATAAATTTTATCTTTTATGATATTCTTAAAGCATTTTATTACAATTTTGTGATAAAAATATTCTCAATGTGAGCGTTTATTTATTTTATTAATAATTTAGACTTGAATTTAACAACATAAAGTAGTTGTGAACTTGACTAATCATAGAACGGCCGAACAGCTTTAAAGATGATGGTTCACAAAGACTTTGCCTTCAAATCGATTGTTTTAGTTTGTGCTTTTGAAGCTCGATCGGTTATCGATCGGTGAAGTTGAAGATAAAGCTTGCTCCGAGTTAGAAGAAAAAACCAAATTTTATAGTGATTTCTCAAGTTTAAAAAAAATCTTTCCCTCAAAAGCTGAATTTTTGATTTCCAAGCCCTCGCACAAGCCGTTTCAAATATCACTGGCGAATAATCGAACACTATCAATATACCATGCATACAGTTTCAGGTTAGTATATTTTTTCGAGATCACCAGATGAATAATAATAATAATAATACTAAGAATAATAATGACGTGAATAACATTGCTAATCATAATAATATCAATAAACGTGCCTATAAATTCAAGACAAATATTCGAAGAAGCAGCAACACAAATACTAAAAGTTGGCGAATATCGCGATTTCTAAAATTCGAGGAAGATATGCTGCGTTGACTTACGAGCTATTCGTAAAATTGAGAGGTTAAGTTTGGCAATTAATACTATTAATTCAATTGTACATAGTAATATGAACATATGTATTTAGATTTATGCATATATATTCATCATAATAGAGACAACGAGGAAAAGCCTTAAACGCTGAGGCTCAAGCGTATTTTTTTGGCAGGAAAATAATGAGCCGATCACAGCCTTGCGACAACAAAGCTCGTGACTGCAGGGACATTGTTTTCGGATCGTAATTTCGAAATTTTGTTTTTTCATTAGTTTTTTTGCTCTCGATCGCTACTCCTCACGTATATAATGTTACCAGCTTATTTAATTATATACAAATAATAGACCAGCTATATGTATGATACACGTAAGTATAAGTACAAATATACATGAATATGACACTAGTTGCCAGTTGTTGAGTAATGCACAGGACTTCCATAAGATTCTTTATCTTTCGCGTTCCTCGGATGATCGTGGTCGCAGCCTCCTGACACTTCGGCTTTGGATAAAGTCTTGATACAGCGACTGATCGTCATCCGACGATCTTGGACCATGATCAGGAACCCCAAGGTATATTTTTTCATAGTCCTCAATGTTAAAAACACTTTGGCCTCTCGTTAATGTAACTTCACAAAATTGGCTCATTGCGATGGGCCAGTCACTTGAGGTACTTGGCTGCCCAATCTGTCCTTCCGTGGACTCCACCGCTCGGCCTCGAGCTCAAAACACTACCGAACAAATTCGTCTGCATCGTCGTCTTGTTCATCGTTTCTGTCACGTGATCAACAAATTCGTGAGGTTATTTGAATAACGTCGTGGCTTTTGACGTCAAATTGGTGACGCGAAGCTACACTCATTTTTGCTAATGTAAGTTGAATCTAAACCGGTGGGAAGATTCTCGACTAACGTGCAGAGAATGGACAATTTTCTTGGGCACTTCGTGCTGTTGACTCGTCAATCAAAGAGGTAGCAATTCTTACGGTACCGTTGAAATTAACGGGAATATTCGATAGGAAAAATTGTTTCTGAGCAAAAGAATTGAGACACTTTTTCGCTGGATTGGCATTGAACTACAGGAAAGAGTACAAAATTTTGTTGAAATTCTGACTACACTGCGAGAGAATTTTTTCGATTAAGGCAGTTCTGTATGTACACGTACGAGCTAAGAGTTAGGGCTGCGGCGAACAACGAAATCGAATGCTTGCACGCTCCTGCCGGCTACACGGTTTTTTCAAAGCTTGTACATAGCGATAGCGTTTCCAATTGTTTTCGAAAATTTTCAAAATTTGTTTCTTTAATAATTCATTAACGATAGTGTTTCAGAGAATATTATAAGTTGACGTATTTTTTATTTTTCTTTGTTACTAGTAAGACAATCGTCTCGAATTTTTTCGCAGACCTTCGCTATATACTTCATTGTTTTCGTGTACTTTTTCACAAGCTTCGTAACAAGCGTTCATTCGTTACATGGAAAGATAAACTATTTTTGCACATAGTCTCTATACCGCTGTGCATTTTTTTTCATATTTAACCCTTTCAGTCATGGTGGGACCGCTACGGTCCCACCTCGTAAAAAATCACTTCAGAGCTCTAATATTGAACCAAAGCCTCTGAAAATACGTATATAGGGGTTTTTTGAGTCGCTGATCACGAATATGAGGTCAGATTTTGAAAATTCAAAATGGCGGATCCGCTACAATCGATCTAATTGGGCAGTTTGACAACAAAAATTTTAATCGCATAAAATCCTACTTTATCACGAATATTCCTTCAAATGTACATTATAAATAACTATTTCAGTTAATTTGAGATGAAATTTGAGATAATTAAAATCCATGGTTCCTTATCAGTGATATGCACTTCATATATATATATATGAAGTGCATATCAATGATATTATACGTCCGCCATATTGGATCCGCCATTTTGAATTTTGAAAATCTAATACCAGATTCGTAATCAGCGACTCCGAAAACCACCGAGTACCAATTTTCATCGAAATCGGTGCAGATAAAAAATGTATGACTGAAAGGGTTAAGCACGTTTATCTCAATAACCAATAAGACGAAACCTTTAACATTTTAAATGCGTCGCAGTCGACGTCGACTACCCGTTTAAATTCTGCGTAAATTTCAAGACTTTTCTAAGAAAATCGTTTCGCGCATGAACTACCTTAATCGCGAATATCTCAAAAGCTGAATGGTGAATCGATTTGAAATTTTAACAGTCGGTCCAGGAAGGCCATTCTTTCAGCATATTTCAATTTCAGCCGGTCCTTAAGATTTTAACAAAATTACAGAACTACCTTAATGAAAATCCTTTAAAATTTGAAATGTGTGTCAGTCGACTATCCGTTCAAATTCTGCATAAATTTCAAGACTTTTCTAAGAAAATCGTTTCGCGCATGAACTACCTTAATCGCGAATATCTCGAAAACTAAATAGTGAATCGATTTGAAATTTTGACAGTCGGTCCACGAAGGCTATTCTTTCAGCATATTTCAAATTCAGCCGGTTCTTCAGATTTTAACAAAATGACAGAACTACCTTAATGAAAAACAGTCTGTGGACGAAGAATGCAATAACTTACTGGCGTTTTGAGTACCGTAGACACTCGGATAAGGCAATCGTCCGTTTTGCTCAGCGATGTACCTATTTCTTGCAAGATAATGCTGACGAGTTTGACTCTCGATGTTGTCTCGCGCTCCCCAATAAGTTTCGGGCATGAAATCGTCCGTGAATTTTTCACCGGGTACTTGAGCAGCGATACCATTAACTAGTACTCTCGATCTGCCCGCATCCCCTTCGCCGTTCCTAAAATAATAATAATAATAAAACCATAAAGAAAAACATGAGAAATTTCGAGGTCGGACAATGAATTTTTATTCCTTTTCGTTACAGAATCCAGAATACACTTTTAATTAATGTTCCCCAAAGTTGAAGCGTGCTCCGGTTCTTGGTACGAAACTTCGTCAGCATCGAGGAAAGCGCCGGAAACGATTTCCGAAATGTACGCAACGAGGGTGAAGACGGTAAGTGAAATAGTTCGGAGGGCAGATAAGAAAAAATCGGCGATTCTTTTTTCGAACCAAATAGTTTGAACGAAAAGTATAAAAAGCGTGAAAATTATATTAATAAGGTATCTGGAGAGCGCGGCACAAATGACTAATCCGCTTTGGCCTAAAGACGCGAACGTTTCGGCGCAGCTGCGACTCGCATCGAGCGCATCCTCCGTAAGTCGAATAATGAATTTCCAAAACGAAGCAAAAATTTCAACGCGATGCAGCGCTGGCTCGCGAGCCGACAGGGCCACGGCCGCGAGCGGATCGTCACTTTCATATTTGCCCTCGCGACGCTCGGGGCCCAGAGCCCCAAGTAAATCGGCAATTGTCCGGGTAGCGAAATTCGTCACGACGACAAGTGAATCGCGAAGCTTAGTCTGACCAGAGTCGGTGCAGCCAAGCAGACAAGCAAGTGACAGGGTGATCCAAGCTACGAGGATCCGAGCAGCAAAATTGCGATATTTTCGATACCTGGATGAGAGATTTGTGCTTTGGCCTGCGACGTACCGGGCCACACTAAGGTAGTGCTGCTTAGCAGAAACTTTCCGAATGTTTTTCAAATTCGTTTGCGACTGATTCCAGCTTCTTGACGATTGTCTCTCGTTCCACGCTGGCGTTGCCCAATTGGTGCTCAGGTCTTTGGGCATGTCGATCAGAGCGCCGTTCTTCTCGTTCCAGTCGACACGATTTTCCTTGTAGAGCCGGCTCGACAGGAGTCTCGTTGGTTGCTGGTTTTCGGTAATCAACTTGCTTCTGTGCACGAAATTTCAAAGGTCATCGTCAAATCAGGACACTGCCGAGCAGCTCATCGATTTTAAACCGATTGCAACTTATAAAGTGAAGTGTAAAAAAATCAGTCCGATTTTCAGACAGTTTCGGAGCGTCGTTGCTGAGAAAAATCAATAACAATTTGAGCCAAATAGCATGTAACCTTATGGAAGTCAAGATACGTTCAGAGATATCTCCGTTAAAAATTATGCTAAAAATATGAATTTCTTGGGCAACACGAACACGGCTTGCCGAATAATGTCAATTTTTTCAGATTTATTAGAAGATTTCCTAAGATTATACTAATAATAATCTGTTTCCCGTGCAGTTTTTTAAGACTAGGACCCTCCGTGTTTTCCACAGAGCTTTTCACCAGTTTTTCGTCCTTTTTTCCCAACTCTTCTCTAAAGTGTATGCAACATTGCCAAACTGTAAACCGACCTAACTTTTGAAAGGTACTTTTGACTGCTGTACGGTCTCAACTTCCTTAAGGCGAGAGTTGTCCTTCCGCCACTCCGCGCCACTTGAGAGTATGGATCAGTCGACTAACCTCACTTGGAATTTTCGAAATTGAAATTCTCTGACAGAGTTTGACCGATTAAAAAAAGGCTCCGTCAGCCTACGCAGAACGATGGGAAAAATCGACTGACAGAGCCTTTTTTTAATCGGTCAAACTGTGTCAAAGAATTTCGATTTCGAAATTCGCAGCTATCTCTCTCGCACTCACGGTTGCGATATACCGACTGATCCATCCTCTTAAGACGAGTGGGTTGTCTACGAACAATCGAAACAAACCCTAAAATATTGGCGAAATCTTCTTCGTCCCATTTCAAGGAACTGTCCCTTTTGCGATTATTGTGATTGAGCAAGGGCAAAACCGGCTGCTGTTGAGGTTGAACAATCACTTTGTCCGTTGACCTTGAGTTGTTGTCTTCACTGAAATCTTGTCGCGCGTAATCGTGGAGAGGTCCCATCGGTGGGATATTGACCTTGTTCATAATGAGTTCACGGTGAGCGTTTACACCCACTCGTTTACTGCTGACGCCCCGTGGCCCGCCGACTTGAAAATAAGGATATCTGTACGTCCAACAATACGAATAGCTTAAATCAATAATTCTCTCGGTCGTCCCCTTGGAATGCCGAAAAAAGTTTAAAAAAGTGGGAGGCCAGACGTGAGAAAAGTGCAACCTCAAAGACTGTTGGGCGCTGGGCCGTTTTATCGGATTCCACTGGAGCATATCGTCGATCAGTTCGATCGCTTCGTGGCTCGCGTTTGGGATGAGATCCTTCAAGGGTATTCGACTCAAGACTGGAAATTTGAAGTTCATCGCAGCTGCGAGTTGGTAACCCTCTGGCCAATCGTCCTTCTCAGGAGTCCCGATGACTGAACAGATTTTGAATATTTCATCGATTTCGCTCTTACCCGGAAAGAGGGGTCGGAAGGTGTACAGCTCTGCCATGATGCAGCCAACGGCCCAGATGTCAATGGGACTGTTGTACGTCGTCGAGTGTAGCAAGACCTCCGGTGCCCGGTACCTGCGCGACGGCGTTTCATCAGACGGATTTTACACGTCGACGAGACAATTACTAAATTCACGAACCACGACCACGCCCAACCGAGTGGAACTCACCATCTCGTTGAAACGTAATCCGTGTACGGCGGTCGCGAACGGATCTCACGGGCCAGACCAAAGTCGGCTATTTTAACGAGCTCCGGACCCATGCACAACAAATTTTCGGGCTTCATGTCCCGATGAAAGAAACCATGCTTGTGCATAAACGCCAAGCCTTGAAGTACCTGGTAGACCATGTTTCTGATTACGGGCTCTGGGAAGAGCTTCGACCTGGAAATTTGAATGATGAGAGACTCGGGGATGAGCTCGTGAAGAATATAAATCGAGGCACAAACAGGCTTGTTTACTGACCGATCTTTCATCAGTTGATAAAGATTCTCCTTCATGTATTCGAAGACGAAGTACAGCACGTCGTTCTCCCGGATCACTTCCTTCAGTTTAACTACATTCGCGTGGCTCAGCTTTTTCAAAGACTGAGAATTTTTGAAAATCTTTGTACAGTACTTGGCAGAATTTCAGGACAACAAGTATTTTGGCCTTTTTCACAAATGGGCGCACTACCTAAACGCTCGGCTTTTTCAAAGGCGGAGTCACTGGATTTCGACCTTTACCAGGGGGACTCGTGGACATTTCGCTATGCACTGGTGGGTCGAGACGACGGATGCTCAACCTCCTATGGGGAGGAGCTGTCGGCTAATCCGCCTACTACAAAGCCAATGAGCCACGGTGACATTGAACCCGGTAAAGGTCACCGGGTAGAGTTCGATATGACGAATAACCAAATTGTAGAACGGTCGATATTTCGAAATTTTTTAAGTTGTCGCATATCAGATTGGATAAAATTGGAAAAATAAGTATTTCGAAATTCTTATTTCCGATCGACTATTTAGCAGATTCCGCGTTTAACCTTTGCAGGACGGATCTGGTCGAAATATCGACCACTAGTTTGCTCGGACACTCCGCTTGAAAAATTCATCAATATTGTGCACATATTTAGTGTAAAAAAGAGTTCGATTTTAACGTGAAAATCCCCGTTCTTAAAAGGTTAACGGAATAATCCTTCTTTGAATTCGTATTTACTCGAAAATATATATTTCGATAATTTTCACTTTGAATCTTTGAATGCAATTTCAACAGACCATACGAATGTCAAAAGTTCATATTTTCGAATTCAAAAAGAGAGTATATTGTTTTATAGACAGACCAGAATATGGAGTAGCAAAAAATCGAAAGTGAATATTGGAGCCTATAAAACTTAAATATGCAGAATAGCGATGGCTCGAAAAGGCGAAAGTCAAAACGGCGTGTATTTTAAGCTCCGCTGCATTTCTTTATTTTGCCGGTTCGACTTTTTGGTGTTTCAGTATTTCAGCCTTTTTTTTCGAAATTGTGAATATTCGCAATTTCGATCGCAGTATTGCTGATCGTAGTAATTTATGAATCGAAAGAGCGATAGTCGAATTTTCAAAAAACCGATATTTTAGTCGTCGTTCCATGGGCGATTGTTACATTCTATTTTCGATGTAAACGTGCTTCAAACCTGAAGTTTCTACTTTACTTATTTTCGACATTCAAAGCTCTAGTCGAATTGATCCGTCTCCATATCATCATGCAAATTTTATAAACTCGAAATTTTAGCTGGTCGAAATTTTTGACATCCTAACATTTTATCCCCACCCCCATTTCGATTAAATTAGTTAAATTTCATTGATTCTTTTCTTACTTTGACCTCACGAAGGTTCATCGCTTCTTCCCACGAGTAATATTTCCTCTTCATTCGTTTTATTGCTACTTTTTCACCGGTGTCAATTCTCTCACCGAGCACAACGGACCCGAAAGTCCCATCGCCCAGCTGGTTCAAAGTTATGTACCGGTTCATCGTCATTCGCCCTGTTTTCGCACCTCAATTCAATCCAATTTTATTATTCAGTGATCTCAATTCACAGGCTCCTCCACTCGATGATATTTCAGTTCGTGTCCAACTCGCTTATGCTTCATTACACTCTGCGAACGAAAGCAATTTATGATCGACCAAACACATGATTTGATATGTGATCCAAACATCTGATATGATATTTTTTATGTTTTTCGACATTTTCAGCACATTGACATTGAAAACTGAAAAAAAAGAAAATTTCATCGTCACATAGCTTCCTCTATGAGGAAGCAAGAGAAAGATAATTTAAGCAAATTTGTAGAAGAGGAATTTCGTCGAGCACTGCCACGAATCAAACCGCATGGTCATTATTTTCATTTGAATATTTAAATAATTTCGACCATTTACAGTTTAAATTGAAAACGCATGAACTCGCAATATCCTCTGAACTTCTGTAATTATTTTTTTTAAAGAAAGAAATTTTCAAAACATTTGGAAACGCGACGGCTCCTGCGACATGATGGGGTTAATTCACCCCACTTAGCATCAAGGGTTAGAAAATAATCATTTTCCATACTCCTCAACACTTGTGCATGAATATCGATAAATTGGCTCCTGAAAGTGAATGATGTCAATACTATCGGCGTGGGCGAGGTCACATTGCTCGAAGTACATTGTATCTACAATAACGTGCACATGAAATATTCACAGTCGCTGAAAAAAAGCGCTCGCTACCCCGAAATGAAAGGAAGTCGAACAGAACAAAATACGTGAAAATTTCCTCTTTTAATTTACGTGCCCAATGACAGAACACGAAAAATCAACAAAAACCTCGGTGCGTGTCCATGAAACAAAGTTTTCAGACGTACCCTGTCTGTAACATTGCCAGTGTTATCGAGTGTTGGACGTACGACTCATGTCGGATTTTATTAATGATTCATACAGGAATATAGAACGAGGTGCTCCACTGTACATTGACTGGACGAGCAGCTCACGACGTTAATTACATTTCAGGGGACGTATCGTTCTACTTTGTCATTACTCATTTTCCGAACCCATCATTACCATAGAGTGGGTCAGTCTCGTACCAGAACGTTCGTGACCCAAAAAATGTTGGTTCGAGTGAAACTCGTTTAATGAATGTAATCTGGTTTTTTTGAAGATTAACGAGAAACCGATTTTTCATGAAAATATTTTCCTTCAATGGTCGTGGTTCCAATCATTGAAAATAATAAATAATGACAAATATTGAGGACAGGGAAGTACACAAAATTTGCTTTCTGAAATGAAAACTTTGAGCTGCGATTATTTTTTTTATCAGGATTTTGTATCTTTTGAAAGTAAATTGTCAAGCTTCTTAATCAATCGGTTTGCAATTTGGATCAATGCTGTTCCAGCCGGAGGGAAAAACTTGTCGGATATTCGGCCAGGAGCGCGTACGGAGTAGAATTAAACTTCGTGGAATTTACTTTAAAATCGTGTTGCGGAAAGAAGAAACGCAGAATTATTGAGTGCGCGATTTTATGTCGGCAAGATTCTGTCAGTTCGATTTATTTGAAAAACGAGTTCAGCTGAGAACGAAATGCAGTAAAGCGAAAAAGGACGATGCCTCATCGATTGCAATTGTCAACACGAAAAAAAATAACGCGATTAAGAATCGGGAGCTAGAACTCGGAAAAAAATGAGTGAAAATCGGGATATTTGCTTCGTTTGTATCGCCATGGACTCGGATTGCGCGGTACAAAAAAGCGGTTTTGTCCCGTGCCTAGAAGCCCTATTTTCTTACATTCCCTTGCGGATTTAACGAGCCAATCTCGAGACGTACTAACACGCGAGGATATGGATTTTCTTCACGTTGCGGAATGTCGAAATGTCTTGTTCCACTTAAGCTACCGGTGCCCGAGTTAAATGACACTTGCCAAAAGGTTCCCGAGCCATTTCCATGGCTGTCATCGCATCACGAGAGCCCAGGCTCGCGATGACACCGACGTCTTCGTTAAAGACCCGCGGAAAACTCGGAATAACCGAAAAAATAAAAGTGTCAACGAATACGGAAATCACGTTTCAAACGCCGACCGGATTCGACTACGTTGAACTGTCAAATTTTCGTCTCGAAACACGTCAAATATACTCGGAATGCTCACTAGGATAAATAAGATGAATAATTTCATTTACTCACCCAATAAAATAAAATTTACTCGAAAGATTTGGAGTACCTCTTTTTGTTGTCTTTCCGGACGGCCGTCGATGACGGAACTGTCGCGCACTCGGCCATATTTACAAGTAACCATGACGACGAGTCCATAAACTCGCTTCTGGAAACCATATGGTCTCCGAGGTCCGTTCCCTGCACAGGGCAATCAATGTTTCGGGGGAGTCGTGACCTTGAAAATTGTTTACATGGAACATGGGTTCTTGTTACGGTTTTCGAGAAACCGGACAATAATTACACATCTGTGGACGGAGACCGCGGAGTCAGTTGGACAGACGACTGGAGAACAAACGAGACCGATGAAAATCGGGATACTCGCGTTTGGGTAGTTCAAAATTCAATTTATAGGAATCAATCGTCGTAGACTGCGAGGAAACTCGTCGAATTTTCACGTGGGAGAAATATTTAGGGAAACACAATAAAATATGATAATTAAGTAAAATATGATCGATTTAAGTGTCCATGGGGTGGGTGTCTGTTACGATTCAACAGGTAAAGCAGCTTCTGGGTTAAGTACCGACCGAGTCGATTGTCCGGGGAACACCAGAGGACGGATATAAATAGCGAGAAGTTGCTGGACTTCCCCCAGGGTGCCAGCTCGTCCCCGAGCAATTGGACGACGAATTTTTCGGGTATGCAAAAGTCAGGGAAAATCGTTGCACGCCTGGCGTTTTCGATGCTTGCAACGATCGATATTCGATGAATATGTTAGTCGAGATTGGCGCAAATTTCATTTGGAAGAAGAAAATTTTCGAAAATTGTCAAAAAACTGATTTTCAGAAGGTTATTCAATATTGTTCATTGTGTTATTTCAATAAATTTTCATCTTAGAAAAATGTTTTGTACAAGAGTTGTATCTTATAGAGAAACACAATTTTTGTTCTATTTTTGTGTAAAAAAAGTGATGCTCTACTTTTAGAGACGACGAAAAAACCCATTTTTTTTAAGGAAGTTCAAGCGTATCTTATGGAAAAATTATTTTCCAACTTTGCACAATAAAAATTTTTAAACAGAAAGCTTAAGACAGTATTAAACTTCTGGCGGAATATGGCCGATGATTCACCGTCTCAAAATTGAGATATTTGTTGTTGAAGTTCCCAATTTTTTTAAAGCTTCCATAAGAGCCCATGTTTAACCTGTCATTTCTCAATAATGAATATCTCGATTACCAGGCGGTGAAACCTCTCCAAATTTTTCACACATATTTAAGATGGTTCCTCCACGAGACAGTTAAATTAGGAAATTATTTAAACTTGGCATTGTTTAACATATGAACAAAACCTCTATAAAATTTTAACAAGTTTCACCATCTCGAACCCGAGATATATGTAATTGAAGTTGGCTCAATTAACACGTAACATATGGATCATGCATAGGCCACAGATATTGTGAAAAAAAAATCAAGGTGATAGACCATCTAGTTTGACAGATATAGTCTCGAGAAGTACGAAGGTTTAGGCTGCATAATACGCGATATATTTTGCAAGCGAACAAGCGAATATCTTCTGTATAGGCAACCTTTCCTGTGTGTTGAAGCTTAGCCTGGATATAGTTCCGTCAAAAAATTTACTCGCGATGTCAGATCAAAAATACTTTTAGAATAAATTTTACGAAAGCAAATGATAATTGTCTTTACAAAGTTAATGATTACGATCCGAACGAATTATCAACCTTTTTAATATGCAGACGGTACATAACTTTTGGTTGGGGCTGTCGCAGGGGGTCGACCTTAAGCGCTGTTCAACAAGATTCACACAAATTTTCAATTCGTTAACTTGGAATAATAAAATCTAATATATTTTTCGTATGATATCCTATATGTATCGCTTGAACTTCCTTAAAACACAACTTTACCTTCGAATGAGTGAAATTTTTTAATAGGAAATGTCTTTTCATCTCAGTTCGATCATAACGATCATGAAATCTCGCATGGCGCACGATCAGAACTTTAATGAGGATCGATGATGCATGGAGTGCAGTGGTACGTAGAATTAAGGAGCAATATTTGGGAAACAAGGTTATAAAATTTAATTACAAATCATTTTGTGCTATTTGAACAGTTTCTATAAAAAGATATTGTCTTTAAATATGCGATACAACGTACAACAATTGACTCGTTTTTTTCTCAACAAAAAAGTTAACATTTTTCTCGAATGGAAGTATAACTTGGAATTACCCATCTAATTGAGTACATCTATTATCACTTTCCTCAAAAATTCCAATGATTCTCTCTAGTCGTTACTCGAGTGCTCGATTGCTCTGCATTTTTTCATCGTGATTAATTATACAACATAAATTGCGCATACTCAATGTAAAATGCGGATATAAATATGCTTGTTCCGTACGAGGTTAATACTAAATATGTTTGTTTATCCATACGTGTATATTTATGTATGTGTGTATCTGTGTTAGGCATCTCACGCTGTATCACAAAGCCAAAATTCTGACGATTTTCAATTTTCTTTGAAACTTTTCATTTTCTGAGAATCGGAAACGTTATAACGTCGATGGTTCACCAACCCTTTGGTTATCCCGTCGAGTTTCGAGGTTCATCGAAATAGACTAAAAAACTGTAAAACAATAATATCGATTGAAACAAACGAGCAGCATAATATAAAAGTCTGTTCGAAAGAGATGAAACATTTAAATTGCAAAAAATTGGAAGATGTGCGCCAACGATCGTATAATTGATCAGCGTAATTCAAACAATTGTTCGAAAACCTACAGGAATAGCAATTACCAAAAAAACAATTGTTGGTTCAGTCCCATGAGAAGCTTTTAGTCTGCTAATTAGTAATTTATTAATCTTTCCAGGATTCAAATGTTTCGGAAGTGTCATCTTTTTGACAAGAAATTTTGAGAGAAATGAAATATGAAGTATCAAGGTCACGGTTTCGTGAAACGACGTGAAATATCTTACGTATAAACACACACTTGTAGATCTATAAAATGTACAAATTAATCGTAGAACCGATGGCGACTTTCTTTGCACGAGTTCTCTACGGTCTGAAATATTAATCGATTTGTTTTCCCATTAATCTATATTTACAAAATAAATCGCAGCAACTTTCCATCGGCCGAGTCACCCCCGAAGCGCTCTTCTTCATCTCCCGTTTGAGTATCGAAATAATACTATAACTATTGTTCTTGCGAATGAACATGTGACCGCTCCTACCCGAGTTTAACTTTCTCATAAAGAAATTTCGGAACCTAAAACCAATTAGATCGAAGCAATTCACCCATAATTATGAGATTCCTTCGATTTAACGCATTCACCTGCTGAATTGTCACGTGACTCGTGGGAAAATAATCTGATTCAACTGAAGATTTCCAGTGGTAGAAAATTTTGTGGGAAAAAAACGAAACAAAAATATAAGATAATCTGACGTCAATTTAAAAAAATACATCGTATTACAAGACAACAAAATTTTTCACTACGAAATACAAGTTTCAAAGTAAAAGATACAATAATTTTGAACGCTACTAGTTGTTTCATTGATTGAGCCAATTTTTCAGACTGCTATAAATATAACAAAACCTTTCTCGCTCGATTTCAAAGAAAATGACAAATTGTTCAATATTTTTCGGGCCAATGACTCTGAAGATCTCGAACAGTTTCAAAAGTAGCTAATCACAAAAAATCCACAGATAAAAGACGAAGATAATTTAAGTGAACGTCTCAAACGAACGTTGTAATTTTCTAAGTGAAAAATGTTCCGGTCACGTGACACAAGCCTAACATAAATAATGATATGTGAGCAGTCCTGTAAATATTCAATGAGCGGCATATTTGTTTACTCAAATTTCGTCCAATTCTGTTGGGATTTGATGGTGGTCGGAGCAAACGAATTGCCGAAGGGATCGTCTCGTATTGACTCAATTTTTTGGTTGTTTCGATCACAGGAAGTTTCTTCTTTAGAGGTCGATGACGTCGAGGTTGAGGCGCCATTAGCAAGGCTGAATTTATTAAAATCAAGGCCATATTCTTGCAGCAAATCAAAATCTTTCAAGCTGTCATTGGTCCCTCGACCAAATAGCTGGTGATCACCGCTGTTGTGTTTTGGTAAAAAGTATGGATACAAAGGATTGCTCAGTCCCTCGGCCATCTGCGGTATGTGCAACGATTGTGTCATTTGTTTAGGGTCTCCGTAAGATGACGAATTCGACCACAGAAGAGGATTGAACTCGTCTTCGCCGTTGATCGAATCTAGCCTTATCAAATCTTGCTGCACAGGGGCTGATGTCTGAAAATATATTCGTTTATAAACAGCTACAATAATGTTATTATAACAACAGCGAGAACAGGCTCATGAAACATTAGTGGAAATTTGTTTTTTCAACAAAAACAAGCTCATTCAAATCTAATGGTATCCACTACGCAAAAAGTTTAGATAAATTTTAAATACTTTTTCATTTCATTGAGACTCCATTGAAATTTATAGAATTTTTCCGACATTCTATTAAAAAACATTACACCTTCAAGCTTGCTGGCAGATACAGAACTTGGATAACGAGACATTGGACAATTAAATGAAATCACAAGCCTTGAACTTTCTACTTTTTATTGTTGGGGTGATCCATCAGTTAAGCGAGTGCGATCAAAATAATCAGAAAAAAATCACGCTTTTCTCGAAGACGTTTGATATACCAGGAGAAAACGAGGAGTTACGCTTTTTTTATGCGATTAAATAAGAACAACGTGTAACTCTTCTTTTTCTCCTAGAAGTAAACGTACTTGGAAGATCTTGCGTTACTTGTGAATCAAAAAAGCAACTGAACTTTTTTGCTCTTTTCATGATCGAAGAAACGATTAAAATGTATTCTACTAATTATTAAAATTATGTGTAACTTATTTGTTGAAATTGATAAATTTTTAATATGATAGCGGTTCAAATACTTTCATTGTAAAATCGTCAAGCAAAATGTGACAACAGCCATTTTCTATTTATATGCGTATGCATATTTATATTTTAAACCAACTGGCTCATGGTGTTTTCAAATCTTCCACCGTTCGTGTCGTTCTAACTCGTTAACCTCAAATAAGTGTTTTCTTTTTCCATTTCCAAGTGATTTTCACCGGTAACAAAGCTTTCTCAAGACATCATTGATATCGAAAAATATTATATTTTCTTATTCTCGTTGGCTCTCTAGAGTTGGGCGATCCTATTTCTTAAATCCAAATCGTCGCACAGGAAGTGTGCCTGCCATAAGAGCCGATGTATAACCCTTAAAAAATTAAGGTTGTTGTGGGGTTTAGCCGCCGGGGGTGAAGTAAGAGGGTAGCATATTTCCAAATTTCAACTCTTAAAGTTGGAATTTTTTATTTTCATTAGATTCGCGTGAACTTCGTTAACCAGTCTCTGACACTTTTGGTTTCGGATTTGGAATCGAATTTCCGACGTTACGAATTCCTAATTACAAAGCGCGACAAAAGGAACCAAATTTTTCGTAGATAATGTGAGAACTTTGAATTTCGTTTAGTGGACTTTCTTGTGGAATGGAAAACCTTCAACGATCTCATTTAAAAATGTACATGCAAGTAGATTCTCGCAGAGTTTCAACTCACCGAATTGTTCATAACGGTTTAAAGGACTTGAAAACTGTAAACCTCAAGTACAACAGGTTTCATCGAAATTAAATAATTATTTGCATTTCAGTCCACCACATTGGATCCACCATTTCGAATTCTCAAGTTTTGAGTGCATATTCGAACTCAGCGAATCCAAAAACTCAATAATATCAAATTGCATTAAAATCAAAGAATTTTATACATTTTGGTCCACTATATGCTCCCACTAATTTGCATTTTCAAATTTGACTTCAAACTCGGATTCAGCGACCCAAAAACCCTGCGATTACCAAGTTTATTTATGAAAATTCAGAGGAATTATTCGATAAACACACATATGCGTCGAACCCACAAGAAAACTGTGTATCTACTTTTACACCGAGGGGTTATACTGATGGATTGCCTTATGCTTGTTTTCTCCAACGTTAATCTGAGTTTAAACTCGGTTCATCCTACCTCGAAACTATATGGAAAAAATTGAACCGAGTTTGAACCGCGTCGGAGAAAACGGCCATAAAAGGATGAGCCGAGTTTAAACTCGGATTAACGTTGGAGAAAACGGGCATTAATCAACTCCAAATGCCAATGGTCGAAAGTAATTAAATAAAAAAAAAAGAAATGAATAATGACGTATGTTTACCTTCTCATGTGTAGCATGACGATCGGTATTTATTTGTGCAAAATGAAGAAAATCACTAGGTCGTTTGGGAGTTTCAGAACGACGATGGGATGTGATGGAATCGGGATGAATTTGAATAACACTGGTATCAAACGGATCCTGCGATTGACCAGTCAAATATTTCGTGCTACCGTTCGTATTTTTCGAATTTGTTAAATCAACGCGAATATTACAAGAATCAAAAGGATTTTTCAGAAGGCTTGAGTTTTCAGACAAAATAGATTTATGCTCAAGACTATTATTTTCTCGCTCTGTTGAATCTTGGGTATAAATGGAATCGAGCATATTTCCAATAAAAGGATTAGTCGGATGCAAAGTCCCAGGAATCCTATTGAAAAACTCATTGTTTGCTTCGGTAAAAGTGGAATGACCAACTGTGGACAAGTAGGACGAAATAACCGTTGACTCGGTCTTAGCTTTGTGATCGAGAAATTGTGATGTCACTGGGATTCTGGAGTTTAAAAAATCACTACCAGTGAGCTGCTTTGGGACGTTTGGAGAATCGCCGATTCCTTGGACACAATTGGGAGGAATGCTTTGTTGAGGAAACAGTAATGCGGGTTTTTGGAAAACCTCATAATCGTTTGAAGTTACGGTACAAGGCAGGGGGCCGTGCCTCAAGCGCCCACTCCATGCAGGTCTCAAGCTGTCTAAACTGCGAACTGGTTTCAACTGAAATATTAACCACACAAAAAAAAGGAAAAAAAACAACAACAAAAGCTTATTTTTGGTCTTGAACCCGTGGGGGAATGGTGATTGTGCAAATCAAGGTAACTTGAGTAATGGATTGCATAACCTCAAAATTTTTGGAAAATGATTCCGCGGATGTGGAATGTCCAACACTAGCGTCAAGAATGAAACTTTCTGATGATTTTACGAACTTTTAAAACACCAAGTGCATGACCATTGAAGACTTCAAAAGTATCGATCACCTCGTCATCACGAGTGCGAGAGAAATAGCTGCACATTTCGAAATAAAAAATTTTCAACATTGTTTAATGTGTTTGACCAACTATAAAAATCTCTGCCAGTCCATTTTTGCCAATGTCCTGAGTGCACTGACAAAGCTTTTGTCCAATCGGTTAAGCAATGTCAGAAAATTTCAATTTCGAAAATTTATGGTAAGGTTTTTCCTTACCTTTACTTCAATTGATCCATACTCTTAATTCACAATTACCCTCCAAGTCCAAAACGCAAACTTGAAAACCATACGATAATGCAATTAGTAACATTCGGCAATTGTTTTTGTAATTGTGGAAAACGGATTGAAAGTGTGTGATATTGTGGCTGAATTAGAAAACAAATAAAACGACTATTTAATGAATGTCGCATGAAAATATTTAAATGAAATAGGAAATTTGATTGGTATCAAAACTGAGCAGTGCCACCATCCGTTCTCCTCAATAATGGAAAATGGTCTGTGGTCGTGCTCAACATTTCGACGAATTGTGCATTTTATGATTCCATGCCAATTTGCTTCATCGTTCAATGTTCGTTCTCTACATCGATAATAAAAAACAGAAAAATGAGCAATGTGATATGGTTAAAAATACCACTACACTGTGAACCTTAACATTTTTCAAATTCAAAATTGTGTTTTCTTTAATAGAGACTACCATCGGTTGCACAAACTCCTATGAGTGTGAGTTATTCTCTGAATAATCATTTTTGCAGAGAACACATATATCAAAGGTCATTCGTTTAGTGATATTCCAGGGATTTGATGATTCGTGGTAATGTAAGATAAGCCAGAACGAAATAACGATCGATTATACATGTCGAAAACCTTGAAAGATAATTTCTAGCTAATGAGAATTTCTAGAGTCCCCATCTCGGGAAAATTAAGCATAATATGCGAATGAATCAAATCAGCTATGGTTTTTCACACCCACATTCGAGCACTTCTATGATATTTTGCAAATCTATTGTCTCGATTTGTATAAACGATCTTGAATGGCCGACTTCTATGGGCACACTTACACACAAGCTCGCTTGTTTTATCAGGAACTACTTGAATGGTAACATTGAAAAGCAGCTGTGAAAAAATGCTACGACAACATGTAAGAGTTGTGAAAGAGTTGTGTAGGAATGTGAAAGCATTTAATGCCTTCACACAAGATGAAATCAACTCGAATTGAGACAAACTATGGAAAAAAGATAAACAGGGAAGTTTCTGAACACTGTTTAAATGTCTTACAGCTAGATTTTCTTGAAAAACATACTCGAATTTGACAGATCATAAGTCTAAAGACTTCTCGATATGCTGTGCTATTACTTACGGTTCGATCGACAGGTGGATTATTAGGATAAATAACATCCTGTAGTTCGTGCATAAGATCAATGTTGAGTCGTTCCGGAGGCGAATCCGTTTCCTCCGGTGAGTTTGGACTCAACGGCGAGTATTGTTTTCTACTGAAAAATCCAAATTTTTCTCATTTTCATTAAAATGTAAATGATTGGAAAAAGTATTTAATTTTAATAACTCGTTCCTCATTTTCATCATTACTTTGTATCAGAAACGTTGATATTTCGAATTCGAAGCTCTTTGCGGTAACTCGTAGTTGCGGTGAAACCACTCGGCGATTTCGAAGGTGAACCAAACATGGCGGGTCTCCGATCGAGAGTCGGTGAACTTGGTGCTGAGCGGGGCTGCTGAAATCTCATACTATTTTCACTTCCTCTCGAGCGACCTGAAATTTTTTTTCAATCTCAACAATCCACTCACGTAACTTTCTAAAGTGGGCATTGTGTAAACTAAATTATGCTTTCGACAGTCCGATGAAGGCAAACATACAAGATGATGCTTTTTATACATTTTTTTATCCCTTGCAAATGAGAATCAACAATTTTATCGCAAGTACTTTCTCTTTTTCCACAAAAAAAAACAAAAAACTCTGCAATCAAAATTGTGGAAAAACTTTGATGAACAGCAAGCGTTCATTAAATGATGAAAAATATTCATCGTTTAATATTTACCTTTTAGTTTTAATCCTTTATACGCAGTCTTCATATCCTTCCCTCTGTCCTTAACCTGAATAATAAATACAAAATTTATACTCCAGTTGATTATTTTTTCACTTTCTATACTTCCAATACGAAGTTGGAATACGTATCTCGCACAGACTTAAAGAATTATTACGCATATGCAATTCTGACAACTTTTTCTGTACAGAGAAAACAATAGAAACATCGGAATAAAATTTCAACATGACAATGGCTTTGAAACAAAATGAAAAGAAACCAAGTGATTTAATTACGTACATTTTTAGAATTTTCTCAACACTCAAATACAAATGGATAAGCTGAGAGTTGACATTTTTTTTCAAAAATTTTGGGAATTAACTCACCGACTTAACAGCATATTTAACAGCCGGATTTGCCTAAAAAAATTACACGTTATTGAATTTAGGGGCATAATTATTCTTGTAAAAGGTGAAGCAATTCTGTTGTCATAGCAAACCTTATCCTTAACGCTCCGAAAAAAAGCAGATCCTTCTTTGCGCATCGCGTAAGTCCATTCGCGATATTGTTGCATGAATTTACTGCCCGATTTATCGGAATAATTGCACGCTTCCATTTCGAATTCGTCGGAAAACCCGAGGCCGGAATTGAGCATGTGCAGACGTTCTTCGATAAACTAAACAATCGAAGATAAAAATCTTAAGCATCCATAGTTGAAAAATAAGAAAAGAAACGAAGAGAATCCCATGGAGAAAAGTGCGAGGAAAAAACTTGAAACAAAACTTTAAGATCCGACAAAATGAGAGTGAAGAGATGGCATCGTAAGACTGGAAAGATATCGCTCGACAAAACATTGAAAATAAGTGAATGTTCCAAAATGAATGCCTGTAGAGATTGTGGAAAACAAGACATACGTAGTTCAAAATATGATATAAGTTTAAAGAAACTCTATTAAGCTTGTACCTGTTGGAATATTTGCAACTCCAACATTTTTCGTAAGAATGGTTGCATCGAGGTCGGTCGGTTTTCGACGAACGCGTTTTCATCGAAAGTTATGCGTTCACCCTGTTGAAGTGTCAATGCTTCCCTGTACCCAGCAGTTAATTGTACGAGGGCTCGTAAGAATGCCCTAGATACTCCATCGCCAAGGAGGGCCGGTCTGTTACGTAACGCTCTTTTTAAATTTGTAACCTACGGAAAAATCGTTCCATAATCAGAGACCCTGAATTGTCAGAAAGAAAAACATATTTTATAGTTTTTATGCCAATGATTTCAAGTACCACATCGGTTGGAAGGGATTCCAAGTCTTGAAAGGGTGTCTCTATGGTATTGTTGTCTGCGTCGAGTACAACGACTTCTCCCAAATCACTTTTTCGTACGCGCTGAAAAAAATTCATTGTTATTAATTGAGGAACAATAAAATTATTAACAATTGAGATAATGTAATAATGTATCATTATTCCAATGTCAACAGATGCGATAGTGCCTCGACGCCAAGTATTATGAGTGGAAGATTGCACAAGACCCACCGCACTCTCAATATACTCGAATATGTTGTGATCATCGACAAGACAAACAGAAATTTTTTAATTATCGCATATCTATTGAAGAAATAATTCATCTGTGTACTGTTAAAAAATGTCATAGTATATTTTCAAAACAATTAAGGCTAGAGCGAGGTGAATATGAGAGTTCAAAAAAATATTTATGACCATTGTTTTCTGTACTTGTTATTAGCTTACCAGAAGAATAGGAGCAGGGACACCGATGAGAAAGGGCATGGGCGCCAATAAATAATCCATAAGTGGTAATGGTAAAACCGGTATATATATGTGTTGCCAAATCATGGGATAAATAAGTGCGTTGCAGGCTTGTACACATGCGCTCAGTCTCGACAAACGTTTGGACGTAAAGATAATACGACGTTCGTACAACATCGACGCGAATACGATCATCATGTTTTGCGAATCCACAGCACTGTAATATTCGGTCAAATTTCTCTGCAACCAACAATAAAGAAAGATATTTTTTTTTCTCATAAATAGGTGAATTTTTTGAAACAAAATATTTTCCACGTTAAGTATTATTTTTAAGGCGGTACTCACGTTCTCTGGTATACTAGGCAGCTGGAACTGTCGCGGACTTTGACATACAAATGTCTGCAACAATATTTATGCTTATATATCTAACAGTTTGATTTCATTGTGTAGAGTATATTCTAAATAGTTAAGTTAAACTCGATGGATTACGGATATTTCAGAAATTACGATTCGAAATTTTGAATATTTTACAAATTTTTCTATTTTGTGGTCTGTTATTTCAATATTGAAAGAATTCATCAATCGTTTATATTATATTTTAAAGGTATCTTCTTTCAGAGTCCTTTAACAACATCTTTCAACTTAATTTTTTGTAATATTAGGAAAACACGAACTGTATGAAATTGTGCTGAAATTAAATTATCATCATCGGATGAAAACTCATAGAAAATCGTATTAAATTCAAGAATAATATTTATTGTTTCTCACAATATTTGGATCCGGTGATGGAATAGTTATGGAGGCTCCGGGTATGGGAACCCCGCAACTGTACACATTGCCAAGAAATTTCCATAGATCACCGGCATTGTTACTCGACGTCAGTGTAGCTATATGATTTAAAAGCCTTGAAAAGAAAGAAAATATTTATCGATCTCATTGAGCAAGCAAGGGTTGTGAAACTCATTTAAAAAAAATATACATCTATTGAAAAAAATGGAGATTATCATGAAACGTAAAAAAATTCAGCTAATTGAGAAGTTGTATAAATGTGACTGAATGATAAATACTTGTAAAAAATCTCGTGCCAAGGTAAAGGACTTAATATAACTAGAGCAGTTTGCGTCTTTGGATCATGCCTGCAGAATCCAAAGGTCCATTTGGAATCAATGCTTGTTAGAACGAATGAGAAATGTTGGACGAGTGTACTGAAAGAATATGAAAAATACTCAATTTGCATATGCTGCAAGGAAACTACCATTTTATCTCACCAACAGATTCGTTGGGAAAACTTACTTTTCAAATTCGCACGGATAAGCAAATTTTGGTACGGACTTGAGAATTTCCTGATCTGCAAAAGTTTCCGGATACTTTTGCAGTATCCACGGTTGTTTCTCAACGGATGGAGCCGCCACTTCGCAGAAACACTCGAATAGTTGCTTGACATTTTCTCTGTAATGATTTTTCATATATTGATAAATTTTGCCTAGAACAAGAGATGGAGTATGTGAAAATGATCCAGCACTAAACATATTTTTAAGATGCAAAAGAAAAACACTGAATTTTTTTCTCAAAGCTGTTGAGATAGAAATAGTAGCTTGTAAAATTGATAGTTGATACAGAATGAACAGCCATTAATTTAGGAAGAAAAAAGATGACTTAAAAGGAACAAATGATTGACTAATGAAGAATTAATGACAAATATGATTAACTCTCAGTTGACAAACTTCTTTTTATCGACTGTTATCTCATAAATGAACAAATTTGCAGAAATTCTCTGCTAACTCTCATGATTTCCAAAACATATTGGGATTATCTTCAGGGCAGTTACGCTTAATGTGCTTCTTTGTAAAAAACAGCTGATGGAAGAGCAATGCATAGAGGAACGACACTAAAGTTTGCAATGTTGGAGTCCAACGAAATGAATGAAGAAAACATTTCTAATTTACCAATTTTTTATTTCACAAAGTATTGGTACAGCAGGTTGAAAAACTACAAATTGCAAATTTGGCAGGGAACAAAATTGGAGAATTGCTGGAATTATTGGAGGGTTTTTTTGGATCATTTCATTGGACTCCAACACTGCAAACTTTGACGTCATCATAGAGGAAGATTAAGGCTTACAAAAAAAATATTGATTTTGAAAAAAAGTAATCGAAATATACTGGGAAAACACATTGAGAATTACAACAATTATAACTTGAAACAAAAATAAATTACATATATACAGGAAATGTTAAAAGGAAAATAAGTCCCATACAAAATAAATTATCTTTGTAGAAGAGAAACCTTATTTGTGAGAAAGCAAGGACTAGTAACTTATAATATTAACAATAATCAACAGATGAAAATATTATGAAATTAGAACAAAACAACTGACACAAAGAATTGGAGAGATGAGAAAAAGCGGCTACAAGTTAATCAACTCTTGCAAACAATTATGAAAATTTATAAAAAGATGTTAGGAAAACGGCATACACTCATAGCAATATAAAAAATATTTTGGAGGAAACTAATGAATCAATGTGAAAATAATGGAATCATTTAATCAATTGATAACTTCATATCATTCCGGATATGTTCAAAGCAAATAGATGAACACTTTGACATTCATTTAGTAAACTTGTTAGCAACAGTAGAGATAAGCGAGGCTTATTCATGTGAGCTTAACCTATTAATAGTGAAAGTCAATCTGTTGTGTAATTTAGAGGTTAAAGCAGGTTTGTTATCGTATTAATTGACTTTCGACGTACCTCAATCTCGATCCCATCATAATATCTTGATTAAGATAAAATATTTCGACAAATACGCCATAATATCACTATTCGTCACATGACGAAAATTTACACCTCAATGACGTGATAACCTTGCGAGGAAATGGCAAATATAGTTTTCAATCATTTTGCGGGACATAACACACATACACGAACTTTTTTATTACACCGAGTTGTGAATTATCTCTAATCACTCGCTGACTAATCACGATCGTTTCTCACTCGAGAGAGAGACGAAAAAAAATAAAGGGGTGTCACTGCGAGGAATCTCTTCATGTCCGCCACGAATCCGTATCCGTCGACCTGCTCAATCAACACACTGCCCATTCTTCTTCCTTTCCCCCATGGCCATCTCCCGTCAGTCCCGTCATCCAGGCATGTCACATACCCCACATACCATTGCCCATTTTTATCGCGGATGTGGACAACGATGGAGAAGGGAAAACAAAATTACATCTGTTACCAGTTACCAGACTCAGAACAAAATATCCGCCGTCCCCGTACTTTCCTTCGCGCGAGTCTATACAGCAAAAAAGATTAGATACTTCAAAAAAAGTTTACCGGCTGTTGGTAATCGTACGTTATATATTTAACACGAGATCACCATGCACGAAATTGATATTTTGACACGCATCAAAAAGCGTTGAAGAAAGAAAACATTCGTACAATTTTTTTCATGCTGGCCCGACAAATAATCCCGGACACGGGCTCAGAAAAATATATCAGAGCTGTTTTCATGACGTTCGGCTGGTAGTATGAAAAAACAAATTAAATCATCTACATCCGACCAGTACGTTATATCGGAAGCGACCTTTTTTCACGTAGCTTGCCTCGACAAAAAATTATAAAGGTATCGAAGAGCATGTATCGGTGTGCAAGAATTTTTTTCATATATTTTTCTGCAATTCTTTTTTTTTCATTTATTTTCAATCGACAGAAAACCCCACAAATGAATTCTGGAAATAGAAAATTGCAGTTTTAATCCACTCAACTTTTTGAGATTACTTTCCGAACTATTGTTCCCACTGTTTCTTTATATCTTTGATCTGCACAAAATTATTCGAAACAATAGTGCTTTGCTTCGTGTGAATCAGGCACGTATAATATGCCTCTTATATACAAAAAGAAAAGTAGACGATGTCAAGATTTGCAATAAGAGCCTAGTTAATTTTTGTTGGCCCTGAAAAGGGCCGTTACATCGACAAGGGTGTTGAATTAAGCACGTTCGCCTCGGATACGACGAGCGAGTTGAATGTCCTTGGGCATGATGGTCACTCTCTTGGCATGGATGGCGCACAAGTTAGTATCTTCGAAAAGACCAACGAGGTAAGCTTCACTGGCTTCTTGAAGAGCCATGACAGCAGAGCTCTGGAAACGGAGATCGGTTTTGAAATCCTGAGCAATTTCACGAACAAGTCGCTGGAAAGGCAACTTGCGAATAAGGAGTTCAGTGCTCTTTTGGTAACGACGAATTTCACGAAGAGCTACAGTTCCAGGCCTGTAGCGATGAGGCTTCTTCACTCCGCCAGTTGCCGGTGCGCTTTTCCGAGCAGCTTTAGTTGCCAACTGTTTACGTGGAGCTTTGCCACCGGTGGATTTACGAGCAGTTTGCTTAGTACGAGCCATGTCAGCAAAAAGGATTTTTCACTCAATGTTGCGATCACAAAGATCGACGATGAAATTTTCGTTCGCAAGTCGACGTAACTCTTTTATAAGAAACTCACCTGGACCGTGTCGCAGCCCATTGGCTCGAACAAGAGAAGAGGGGATAGCTCCAACAAACGCAAACTTGGTTCTGCAGAACACACTCAACTTGTCGGTTTCATATTAAACTTTAAAAAGAAGAGGAACAATAGAAATTGTCCATAGAAGGTACTGACAAAGCTTAACCAGACGATAATCCATTCACATTTATTTATATGCTCGGATAGTCCGTACTGAACTGAAACTGAAAAAATTCATGTTTTCGTATTCAGAACTGACAAATACCGAGCGCTGGGGGGGGGGAGAATTTGTACCAGCGCACCAATCAGACAAACCCGTAGATAAATGGGTAGAGAGGAGGAATCATTAAAGAGTGGGGGAGAATATTGCAAGGCATCGTGACCAGCGCACCAATTGTGTGCGACCTCCACTATCATTGGTTGGGGAGTCATACGTTTTAAATCCACTGCGTTCCTTGAAAATTGCACCGAATCTTTATTGCGTTTTTTCTATTTTTTTTGTAAAAGCACTTAATTTACTTCCAAGTATAAATCAAACCATTGTAACCACACTATCGAACTTGAGCAACAACTACGAGGAATAAATATATGTTTATACATATACTAATTTTTTTACACAAATCTTTAATAGTACTGACAAACATGCTTAAACTGTACGAACTGTACTCTGAATAGCAGTCTCTGGTTCACTATCAACGATCCGAATTTTTTTCCGTTCACTTTAAGACCTTACATATCGCCTTAGGACTTTCAAAAAATCAATTTGTTTATATATCCTTTACACTTGAAATTTTTTTTTTCAATTAAAAATATTAAAAAGATTTTTCTTTCAATTCAAAATGCATAGTCAGTCAATACTTAACCTAGATCTCGTCATCAATTTCATTGCCTGAATTTGAATATCGTTGAATTTCACTATTTAAAGAGAACCCAATCAGCCACCTACCATACCTTACCTTAAATTTCCGGAGTAAACATTTTTCAACACAAAAAAAAGACCTATTACAAAAAAAGTTGTGCCAGCCATGTAGAAAAAATACTTAGTTTACATGATCCGTGCATCGATGATCCACATAAATATAGATGCTGCTACACGTGCAGAATTTGTCATTTCCCTATAAACTTGTAGGATGACATCCATGAAATTGACAACTCAATTTTTACTATTCCACTTAATTTAACCAAAAAGAATCACGTGGATATATGTTTTTCAAAATCGATCGTCTCAATCCTTAAAAAATATTGGTCAGAATAATTGAAATTACAGGCCATTTTGGAATAATTCGAAAATCGATTTAATATTAAAGATATTAATCACTTTATTTACATAAATGAAAAACGTTCAAAAGTTCATCCAGATGTGCTGAACAACGATTTCAGGAAAGTTGTCCTATCTTCATTTTGATGATTGTTCTTTCTGCTTCTAATTTCCATATCGGTGTCTCGTTGTTTAATTGTGGGTGCAATGAAATTCGAGGGTACTCCTTCTTGTTCCTTTTTACGGAGCTTTTTGCTACGATCGACGTTGTAGGAGAAGAAGTTTACTTCACGCTTCGCCTGAGCTATCTCAGCATTGAGTCTCTGCTTGTGAACTGCCCTTTCGTAGGCCAAACGCTCACTCAAATGAATCCACTTGAACCTGATGCATTGAAAAAAAGAATTGTAGTGTAGACAATATAAATTTTATGACTATATAAACAATATTTTTAACAACATTAATCATTTAGTTTTAATAACTTTTTTCGATGTAACACACTTCCCTATTGAATATAGTATGAATATTTATCACTTTCAAACACTGATTGTTTTTCAAGTTAATTGAAGTTGCATAAATTTCAAATAGACGATAGTTAATGTCTTTGAATTTAGTTATCTGGTAAGTAACAAGTTTAATAATTGAGAAATTAATTTTTGAGGTGTGCAAAAATACTGTACCTAGGTAAGTATTTAATGTTCCAGATGATATCATAAAATTTGCTTTTTTTCTGTGTCGATACTTGCGTATTATTTAAAATTACTGCGACATGTTTTGCCACTTTTTTACTCTCAAATTCTACCCAGCCTTCTGTAAAATGTCTTGCTGCAACTTTTCTCTTTTTCTTTTTTTTCACAGCATCCGATTCTGTAATTGCAAAAAGACAAAGCAATTACAGCTGAAAACAATGAATCCAAATATATAGTGGGAAGCCAAATGTGAAGTTTCATTATAAAGAAAATTGCAGTTTCAACTGTTATATGTTTTCGTTTTCAGATACTTGCGATATTTGAATTTTCCATTATTATACAACAAAACGAATCTTCAATTTGTGGTTTGCCATGCTTTAATAGAAACACTATATTTATGATTTTTAAGATCACTTACCCGTATCAGCCAGTTGTAAATAAACTCTTCCTACTTTCCCATACGTTGACATAAGTTCCCGAAGCTTGGTTACGTTCATGTATTTTGGTATTGTTGACAAATAAATAATACCACGTTTTTTCTTTTTGGTTAAAATTTTTGTTGGCGGAGGCTTAATTTGTTCAATTTTACTTGTATTGTCGGAATCCAAAACTGTTTCCGAATCCGAATCATTTTCCAGATCCAAATTATTTTCCGATTCAGACTCGTCTTCCGAAAGCATATTTTGCTCTTCAAACTTTCGTTTGGTTAACCCGAGTTTTTTACTAACCATCGTTTATTGTTTTCCAATCAAATGAAGTTCGTAATGAAAATATTAATTTTGGAAATATTTGACGTCTGAAAGAATATTTTTTCCACGTGCTTTAACATCGAACCCATCGAACTGCAAATTGAACCAGTACGCTAATACTAGTTACTAAGTAAAGTAAGGTTAGGAAAATTAGGGATTGTGACGACTCGTTGGGTAGGCACGGTAGGCAACGGAAAGCATAACGTTTTTACGTGTATACCCTTCAATAGCATTTTGTGTAAAAATGAATTACCGCATAATTTTTTTATAAAGTATTGTTGATTATACATTTATTTTGCATTGAAGAATTATCTTTAAAATATATTTTGTTCTCTTTGCAAAAACAAACAGTATTGTTTTTTTCAAATAGCCAAAATAGCCCCATCCATTGGTTCAAGCGCCTCTACTGGCGATTTAGGATTTTGCGAAGATTTCACAAAAGTTACACAAAAGCTTCGTTGACAAAAGTTGTTTGCAGCAGCACCTGAATTTTCTGTTTTTTGAAACTTGAAATCTGGGTTCTATTATTCTACAAAAGTTAATTACGCAGGACGTTGTCAGTCTTTATAATTATTTTAGAAATTCGGATTCAGTGAAACTTGAAAAATGGTGGAGCCTTCGATCCCTGAAGACATTCTCGACGACCTTAGCAGGTTCGGTTTTAACCTCAAACTGTATACATACGAAACATTTCAATGACAAAAAAAAAGCAAAATTGCATTCATGACTGCAAAATATATTTCTGCGTGCACGAAAATTCAACATTTTATTGCTATTTTCTTCTCAGCCGCTTCATAATAAACGTGCCAGAGTTGGAGAGAAAGGATTTGGTGCGGATATGTTTTCAAATAGAATTGGCGCACTGGTTTTACTTGGACTTTTATTGCGCCGCAGACTCTCGCAAATTGAAATCGTGTACGATGAAGGAATTTGCAACACAAATTTTTCAACACATACCTTTCCTTCAGCCCCATGTATCGCACATAGATACAGTGATAGAGCAGTGGCGAGGGTACAAACAGAGTGTACCGACGTATGGAGCAATAGTTCTCAATGACGACTTAACCAAAGTTTTGCTAGTTCAAAGTTATTACGCAAAAAACAGTTGGGGTTTCCCCAAAGGTAAAGTGAACGAGGACGAAGATCCTTCGCATTGTGCAGTGCGAGAGGTCCTCGAAGAAACTGGCTTTGACATATCTGAACTCATTGACAAGAATGAATACATTGAATCCACTATTCACGAACAATTAGTTCGACTTTACATTATCTCCGGTGTTGGGATGAACACCGAATTTAAACCCAAAACTCGCAAAGAAATCAAGAATGTCGAATGGTTTGCTCTAGCTGATTTGCCTAACAACAAAAAAGATATGACACCTAAAATCAAAATGGGTGTGGGTCGTAATGCTTTCTTCATGGTCGTCCCTTTTGTCAAGTCAGTACTCCTACCTCTACGTGAATCTGGTTTTCCTTTACTATCACCATTATTTATATGGCTTCCATTTTCTATTATTTTCTTTTGCCTTGATATTGTTTGTAGTTTCACATCTGATTATCAATTTTTCATTTAAATGACTCTAATCTTGCTCCTTCAATAACGCACTAAATTAAATTGCAATGTTCACATTTATGAATCTTCATTGCAGAAGAATGAAACGTTGGGTCGCAGAGAAACAGCAGCGCGAAAAAAACGTGACAACAACACGAAGACATCGTCACAAATCTTTAGGTGATGTTGAATCATCTTCCAAGAGTAAACGTCAACAACAAATGTTTTCGCAATCCGTGCAGGTAAAAATACTTAAAGTAATACGAAATAATGAAAATTATCATGAACCGAGCATTACAATTAAAAAACACGGATGAATTGAAAGAATTATAATATTGAGATACTCGATCTAGAACGAAATACCAGACGTTAAAAACACGAGACGATTGAACACCTCGCCAGCTCGAAGTCGTCGAAGCGCTTTCGATACAAAATCCTCTCAAAAATCCTCGTTAGAGAACACCAATAAAAACGGATCGAAAGGAGCATTTAAGCGTAATTTATTTGGAGAAAGCGAAGAAGATCAAACGGTAGCTGTTTTGGCGAAACAATTGGTCGACAGTCCCCAACTTCAAAGGCCTTGTTCTGTCCTACACGATACAGCGATACAATCAATCAAATGCTCCGACTTTAATTACAAACGGACTCCAACCAAGCAACCTCGAGGTAACATAACAGATCCTACATTTCCAAATGAAACTCTATTATAAATATTGCAGGAGAGTTATTTTGGCGAGAAGTTATCTCTGTAATCAACAGTATTTGGACCAATGAAAAGGTTTTGAATTTCACTGACAAAAATTCTGCAGAACCTAATTGCTAAGTTCCTTCTATTGCTACTTGAGTTCTTTCACATTATTTGGGAATCATTCATTCAATTTTTTTCGTAAAACAAAAATTCTTTCAATACCTTGATTCAGAGTTCAAAGGCGAGTTAATTATCTAATTCACTATTAACTTAAAATACTGAATATGCAAATTGAAAATGCAATATCATTAGTGAATAATTGATGACTTTTTTCTACCTTATAGATATCGAAATTGAGTAATGGATAAATTAAAATTTTTGCGCTACTTTTAAACTTATTGCTCATTTCTCCAAAAACATTTCTGTTTAATCCATTACATAACGAGCGTACCGTTCGAATAATGGATATACATTCAGATATTATTTTGCGAAACAATACCACCATGATAATGGAATGAATTCATTGATTACAGGTAATTCGAGTGCATCCAATAAGCATGCAACGAACGAAATAACCAGTGGAAATATAAAATCGTTACTATTCGGCGACACGACGGAAAAGTTGACTCCCGATCTTAAGGACATTCCACCACCGTTCAGCCCTTTGCGGCACGGGAATAAATCGCCTTTCACCCGAAAAACTTGTCCAAATACGCAGGAATTGTCGATGAACCTTCATTCGAAAGTTTGGACTCACTTTAAATTCGACAGACAAGCTGTGCTAAATTGCTTCTAATGGAAAAACAGAAAAGTAATATAATGATAGTTGAAGTTGAAGAAAAACACACTCTCGAATTTAGGTTTAATGAAAATTTGCTTCCAAAAAAATTATGAATTTATTTTAAAAATTCAATATAAAAGGAAACAATTTTTGACACTGTCACGAAAACAAATCTTCAACGTAGTATTGAAAGAAGAAAAAAACCAATTGAATTCCAAAAAAGAGATTACGAATGAATCGTAATCGTTTACTGAAAAAGATCTCGATAAATTATATAAGTAAACTAGCCAATCAATTAAGACTTTTATGGAATATAGGAATGAAATCTTCCTATCGAAAAACCGGCTTGTAAAAATGATGTTCATTTTTTGTATTTTTTTTTTCAGCGAATTCGAAACAAATGTGATACGTATTTGAATTTGCATGAAGTGAAAACGTTTTTTTTTTCTACGCCAATTGCGCGAATCCTTGAATAACACTTTAAAATTAGAAATATAGTTATTGTAATGACGATTATGATAATTAACGTAAAACGATGCAATTCAAATGGAAATATTTTCAACTCTTGTCATATGAACGGAAATCAACTTTTTCGGTTGGGTAGGAGATTAGAAATTGGGGGACAAAAAAGTCTATAATTCACATGTCGTTCCTATCTTTATTGTTGATTGATAATAATTATTATAATTAATCTATGATAATAATAAATAATGAGTCAATAGCCCGTAATTAATAATTAGTCAACCAGTAACGAGAGACTGAATAATTACTAGCATAATCGAGCTATTATTGAATCAGTATAATCGCTTGATGATATAATTATAAATTACGAGTTATTAATTGAAAATTAATTCTTTTTTAGTTATATACAGTTTTTAGACGAGATACATTTTGAAAAATGAATCTATTTCTTGAAAATGACGATAAAAATGTACATTATTATGAGAAGTAAGAGAACGAAGTAAATTAATTTTTTGAGTATCACAAGACCCGCGCCACGAACGCTTCTTATTATTTCATTGTTGAGTGCGTAAACGGTTTTGCTCTCTTCGATTAATTTGTTTCGCGTATCCTCGTCAAGACTTTCCGCAATCCCGTTCATCTTCGTTCGCATCTCGGACTTCAACTCGTAAATACTTCTCTCACCGAAATCCGTTATTCGATCTCCTTCAGTCACATTTTCTTCCTTGAACGGGCTTATTTTTCTCATCAGTTGCCTCTTTTTTCGTAATATCATTCCACCGCTTAATAGACCCATATACAAGTGGTATATGTATGCCATCAACAAGGTCGGATCTGTGTCCTCGACCTCACGCAAACGCATCAAATACTTTGCTACGCTCTCCCTATGGAAAAAAGTTAATGAAATTGCTCATTATTTTTCAAACTTTCGATGAAGATTTTCATGATTTTTTTACAGATGAATTTTCTTATTGAATTCAATGAAATAATGTATTTGCTCATTTGTTTCTAATTGCTGAAGGATCTACAATTATTGTTTTTTTTTTTCAATTGCTTCCAGTCAATGGATAAATAATTTTCTTATTTATTTTCCAAATAAAAATGATTCATTGTGGAATCCTGCAAACGCATAGCCCTTGAACAATTCTTCCTGAACTTTTCTTGCACTTATATGTTCTGTTCATTCATAAATTCACTTCTTAAACAGTGCTTCCGCTAATAATTTGAAAACATCAGAAATGCCAGTTCTTTTCTATTGTCATTTTCCACAATTTGTTGCATTGACATTCGATATGTTATTATTTTGTATATTTGAGGATTTATGATGAACTGATTTTTTTTCTTGAGAAGGAACAACACCATTGTTGAAGACAGCATCATTTTCTTTTTTATTTTCAAACGTATTGATAACAGAAAAAAAATGAATGCGGATATAAATGAACTTTGTATTATACCTTGGCACATAATTTTTCATCCAACCCTTGCCTAGGTAATGATTTAAGTCTTGTTCGAAAGCTTCCGTTCTGCTGAGCCCAGCCAAATTCAAAAGTCCGATTTTCGTACTTTTTAATCTGTCCATGGCGCCCTCTAAATATCGAAATATTTCGTAAAATACTAACAACCCATCGGCCCAAACTTTATCGTCATGAAAACCTGCATAGCAAAAAAGCAAAAATCAAATATAAAAGGTTTCATATAAAACTCTGTATCTTTTATATCAAGCACCACATAATTGTTAATTCAACTCCTGAATATTATTTTCACCCCAATTGAGGTTATGTTCAAATGTTTATATTTTTCGAGCTAATCTATATACGTCATATTATTTATTACCCATACCAAAAGCTAATTTAGCGTTGACCAATGCATCACTAACTGCGTGTATTTCTCTCGTTGCTTTACGCATTTTTTTGGAAAAATTGTCTCCCTCTGTATCTGACATCGTGGAATCGTGGAAGGATTATCCGGGCCTTCGAATTCCGTAATCGCAAACTTTTTTACTTTTACTACACCATTATTTGCTCAGTTGATTTGGAGAATAAACAAATTGGGGTTGTCGAGAATTACAAGATGAAACGTTAACAATTTTCATTATACATTGGCCACACGAGTTGCGAGAATACTTCGAACCTCAAACACTGCTCAAACCAATGGGTTTACAAATTGCAAGTACAATCATTGAAATATAAATATTGTAGAGTTCAATGGTGGGTATAAAAACAACACAAGCAGCATAAAAAACAAAATACATGTAGATGCGGAAACATCGCACAGATTTCGAAAGCAGAATATTAGTTGGCCGTAAAGTCGTTTGATGTCTCTACGCGTCTATTCGTTAACGTCTCGGTTATGAGAAAAAAGGTGTGAAAAATTTTTTGAGTGAAAATTTAAGGGACAACAGCACTGTGACGGCTTCAAAAAATCGATTTTTTGAGAACCATCTAGAAAAATCTAAAATACATTTAGAATAGAATGCCGTTGGTCCCAGGTCGAAAAAATAATTATTTTCGGAGATATTAACCCTCCGTTGACACACATGGGTCTCTGTGGTGTCCGGTCTGTTTCTGTAAATCGGTATATAGGTCCCGACGGCTAGATCATATTTCGGATTTTTATCTCTGTCTAAAAAATTGTATTGGAGAGAGGAACTCGGGCACCAATCAGCAACCTTGGCCGACAGTTCGTGGCGAGCGTGGTGGCGAGCCACCAAGCTATTTACATTGGTAGTGGACACTGTAGACCCATGTGTGTCTGGGGAAGTATAGTGGTTTAAAAAAAGTATTTATTTTTATTAATTCTTTCATTTTTTTCTTGTATATTTACTCCAGCTTTGAACACGTTTTTCTCAAAACCACTTTTTTGAGTGCGGCACGCAGCAGAACTCGAGCAATTTTTATCCGATCGACTTCAATTTTGGACTGCATCAATAAAACTAAATTATCTGAAGAAGTACATAGGATTTTTTCGATATCTCAATTAAAAAAAAAGTTATAGCCTTTTTTCGACGAGAAATTTTACTCGAAAATCGACCTTAAATTTCAAAAGCGCGCCTATTTTTTAAAAATCAATATTTTTTCAAATCCCTATGTACTTCTCTTCAAAATATCATACTATTAACGAAAACACTCTGTATTTTTTTCAAATCGACTTTGAAGACAGTTTTGCTGCGTGCCGCGGATCACTGCAGAGGCAACAGCACCTGACGCGGGAGCTTCCCCAGCGCCACCATGGGGCGTGAAAAACTAAAAAAAATTTTTTATATATCTTTAATAAACAACAAACAAAACAAAACAAAAAATTTTGGAATATTTCTTTTTTTTCCCCACAAAAAAAAAAATTCTTGAAAAACGGCAAAAAAACAGGAGGTCACAGTGGTGTTGTCCCTTAAATTGTGGGACCGTGTTCATGACCAAGGAGATAGCCAATAAAAATGGAAGAAGTCTGATCGAGTTCGCGCCAACGAAGTGCTCGTCATCAGAGAAAATGGGCTCGTGTCGTGAAGGACTGTAGTGAACATGTTGAAAGTAATCAGTACTAACATTCGATATTCTTGGTCATTGAGTGAGATGAGCTTGGTTTATTTATTCATTGCACATGTACCATACACCGTGTCCTTTACCTTCACCTGTGTTAAATGCAATGTTAAAAAACTATAAAAATATTGAACGAGTGTATGATAAAATACGATGGATTTTTTCCATCTTTGAAAGGATGAAACTTGGCATTTATCTCACAGCTTCGGTTTACAATTGTCATTTAGAAGTTTCAAAGTTTCTAGAAGTTCCACATTTCCCACGACATTCGGACTGACTGGTTGACGTAATTGTCGCTGATTCCACTTACCCAAAACCTGAAAAAAGTTTTGTTTTTATCAAAAACACCGATGAAAGGATTAACTCATTTTATCCAGAATTAAAATTGGAACGTTAATTCAATGACCAACTCCCTCAGGCATCATCTATCGAGGTTAATTCAATAAACCACTGAATTCAAGTACAGTCTGGCTTGCTAGCTGTATAACCCCAATTGATCATGACATATTTAGTTTTTTAAACTTCGTTTTATATTCATTAATTATGACGTACCGCTTGAATTATGACTTTGTCGTCAACGCGAATCGTATTCTCAGGAGTGATTCCTGGAACCAATCCTTCGTAAATTTTCCCCCGTTTCACGTCCACGCCTGTGATAAGTAAACAAGTTTTCCAGTTAATATGAAAACATTGAACAATATTGCTGAAGGGAAAAAGGTAATTTTGATAAAATACTCCATCTTCGTTTTAATTCTCCTTCAGAGGTAACGTCATAGAGGAGAATGCCACCAGCCCGATTTTGCAGAGATACATTTCTGCTTGCTGGGAGATTTGATATCGCAGCAAATATTGCGTCGCTTTCAAGATGTTCCTTCGCCAGGCATTTATTGGGTTGCAATGACTGAATTTCTACTCTTTTCAAATCGATGTAAGCTCCTGTAATTTTTTAGTACAATCATCAACTAAATATCTAGAATTATCAAATGTTTTGTCGTTGCGAATTGTTGGTTTATGATTCGACAGAGTTAAACCAGAACTTTTTTCATGTCTTATTTAGAAACATCGAACTCATGACCAAATGGAAAGTTGAACCGTTAAAACTACTGAAGTGTGTTTTAGAAAATGAAATTTACCAGGCTATATGAAGTCTAAATAGAATAGATTTATATTCATAAAAAAAACATTCAAGTACATCTTTTGATTTTCTTTCAAGTTTTAATACTAACCTGTGATAACTGCAACATTCCGTTCGGCAACGATGGTTTCAAAATGAATTCGCGATCCATTTTGCCACATATTTGTTTGAAGTGTTTCGCCAGGAATAGTGGGTTGGGCAAATCGGACCTGAAAAATGGTGTGAAAAACTATGAACATCTCCTCAACCGTATCATTTTCGAGTTGACTCGGGTTTCTTCGCGTTTTGCAGTCGAGCTTTCAAAAACAATTTGAACCCATTCGCTTAAATAATTCTGGTTATACTTCCTTTGACGTATTTTTTAATTATTCGAGAATACGAAAATTATTCATATTTTTGGGGTTGTTAATCAATTTGAGTCAAACGGAGTATAGCGAATGGAGTCTATTAGCGATTGAGTTATTTTTTAAATCTCCCTCATATACCTTAATGGCCTCGAATAGAGCAGAGTTTCCGTTTGCAAATGTCTTTAAGACGTGACGCGTAGCGAATCCCAAAGAACAAAGTCCATGAAGAATTGGTTCTTTGAATCCGCCCATTACAGCCATGTTCGGATCAATATGCAAAGGATTTGTATCGCCGCTGAGTCTGTAAATAACAGCCTGCAAAAAAATTTTCAGGTCAGTAAAAAATGGGTCGAAAAAAAAGTGGCGATCGCATTTTAGAATTTACATTTTTGAAGGTGATCTATTAGATGTGGGAGTGTGAGCAAAATAACGAAATAATGGATACACAGTTTTCTCGGACACTCCTGGTATCAGGGGGAAAAAAGATGTTGTACGTTGTTCTCTTTCTTCCTCAAAAGTTCATGAAGGGGGACCATTTTTCTTTTTCTATTTTTCTCAAATAGTTTACAAAAGCTGTATAAAAATGAATAATCACCTGATCTCCGCTGGTTTTTTCCGTATAAGTTGCATCGGGTTTTCGTTTTGGTTTTTCTACGGCTGGTATTTCATGGCTCGAATTACGCGGACCTTTAAACCCTCCAGCTCCCCGCACAACAACGCTCATTTGACCGGAAGTGAGCTTATCTCCTGTTTTCTTGTCAAATGTTTCGTCTGAAAAAGATAAAAAAACGATAGAAATTCATTAGATCTAGTTTTAATGTCGTAGATTTTTTTTCAGTTTGTCGAAGTATAAACATGTATGTAAAAAAGAATAAAAATGTTTTACGATTGACCAAAATGAGGGCGTTCTTCGTTTTGTCGAGTACATCATCAATCTTGTAGTGTGTCACAACCGTTGCTTCCGTGGGCAGTGCCTTGTGTACTTTTAAATATTGTTCACCGTGTAGAACCTAAAAGAATTTAGCAGTTTGTCATAAAAATGAAAAAATAGAAAACAATTTTTTTGTCTTTTTCCCCTTTCAATCAATCACGAAGGATAATCTAAAAAAAGGAATGCGATTTTAAGTCCATTCACGATAATTCGGATAGAAAATTCATTTGGTGCTGTTTCATCCTTCCACCCGCGCTTGATGTCTGAGCTTTAAGTGAAGAATTAAAATGGTTCCAAATAATCGTTCAGAAAATGCTTCACTAAATTCGGCAGCTTACTCTTGTCAAATCCACGGAAGTTCCTGGTATGCAGTTTTCCATAATATTTGTCCCCATAGGACCCATTGGTCCATATATTAGAAAGAAGGAAGGCAAAATGGAAAAGTTTTCATGATTCTCGTAGAGGTATTGAAAATCAGTTGCCTCGGATTTCTTCGCTCCAACTGCAAATAAATGCGACTGAATAAAGCTGAATTTATCACATTCTAACGATGAAAAATATTCACATTCTCAAATATAGTACTTTTGAAGACCGAAAAATATGATAACATTTGTAAAGGCTACCTTGAATGCTAATAAAAACGTTCGTAACTAAAACTTATTTGCTGACCATTCTGTTCACACATGTTTTTTTATCAAAACCTTTATCAATGATGTCAAACCCGAGTAATGCCATTGGTATTTAATTTCGTATGATTAGATATCAATCTTTTGGACAACCTGACGTATGGCGAGGTCGCCAGGAAAGGGATTGAAAAAGCTTTCATCAGAAACGGGTAGACGTTTGAGATTGCCGAAAAACAATTAAAAATAAGCCATCATGGGAACAAAATATTACCTCCAATAGCGTAAAGAATCGTATCCCGATAATTGTAGGTATGCTCAAGAATGTGTTGCTACAATGAATAAAAAGCACATATTAGCGACAAAATGGTTCAGGCACCAAAAGATGATTCAACGTACCGGCTCGTTATTGGAGCCACCGCTCCTTGTTTGTTCCAAAATATTGAGCAATTCACCGGTGGCTTCCTGAAAATTCAAATTCAAGTAGCATTAACTAAGTGCGCTAGCTACTTAGTATAAGCAATTTATGAAAAAAAATCAATATACTTGAATCGATCCAAAATGATGAGTATTACTCATGTCGGTGACTTGGGCCCAATTACTTTTTACTGCTTCAGGAGTTACAGGGGTCGATAAATTTTGTCGAAAATTAACACCCTTCGATCGGACTAAATGGCCTGTAGAATGAACAAAATTTTGTTTTCAATTCTACTTCTTCTTTCGATTTTCCATTCGAGTAGCTGTACCAAAAAAAAACGTTTTCGGTCGTTCAAATAAATCATGAACAAAACTTACATTTCGCAGCCCAACCCACAGCTGAGTCAATGATAGATCCGCTTTCTTCACATTCTTCATGACACAGCCACACAACGACAGGTGCAATCAATTCAGGTTTTAATTCTTGAAAAAAATCTGAAAACAACTGTTTTAATTTAACAGTGTAACATTTTGAGTGTAATTTAGGTGTGAATCGATAAAATTCCATTCCCCACTAGATAGAAAATAAAATTTTAGAAAACGAAATTTCGATGCCGTTTTTTTTTCAACAACTCAACTAGCGAAATCCGAAAGAATTTCAATTATCAGAAACTTGAACGCAAGTATTCAAAATCCGCAGAAGAAAAAAAATTTGTTTAGGTAACGAGAAGAAATTCAGGAAAGTTGTGACAAATCTCTTGAAAAAGGCCGGAAATGAAACAGGAAAAGCGTCGAGCCACGGGCAGAATAGAGAAAAAAAATGCTTTCTTTTTCAATTAACCTGGAGGCATGACATCTTCGGTTAAGCGGGAACCCGCAGTCGGCACGATAACATTAACGTGAATATTGTGGCTTCGTCCTTCAATCGCCAGCGTATTGGCCAACCCAACGAGAGCAGCTTTAGCCGCAGAATAATTGGCTTGACCAAAATTTCCATACAAGCCACTGTTGCTTGACGTGAAAATGACACGACCGTATCGTTGTTTACGAAAATGTCCCCATGCCGCTTGGGTTGTGTTCATAGCACCCTTTACATGCACATCTTGAATTATATCTGTATGATTCAAATATAGAAATTATATATTGCCATTAGAAAAAAAATTCACCATGTTTTCTATACATTTCATTGATAAAGCCGTCAAATATCAAAATAAAACTGTTTTGAAAATTTACTGGACATCCAAAAAGCAAGCTTAATATTATTTTTCTTGTACATAATTATAATTTGACTGATAATATTAATAATAAATTGTAATAATGATAATTTAAAAAATTTTAAGGCTCTTGGTGATCAAAATTCTGATTGGTCTGAAGCAAATTTTCAAGAATTTGAATTTGATGAGGCTGAAGTTTGCAACATTGGGAACCAACGAAATGAACGAAAAAGGTTCATAATTACTAAAAAAAAAAGCCTTTCATAATTCCAGCAATTCTTCAATTTCGTTCCCTGCCGAATTCGCAATTCGTAGTTTTTCAGTCTACATCAATGGTTCGTCAAATAAAAAATTGGTCAATTACAAATGTTTTTTTCCCTTCATTTCGTTGGACTCCAATGTTGCAAACTTCAGCATCGTTGAATTTGATTGCAGTAACCACGAATATAACTTGACTTATTGAAAAAAAATGTGCCCGTCCATACCCCAATCAGCCTCAGTCATCTTCACAAAACTTCGATCTCTTAGAATTCCTGCATTGTTTACAAGAATATCTAATCGACCGAAAGCATCTATCGCTGTTTGTACAATGCCTTTTCCATTAACCACCGAGTCATAATTGGCAACAGCTTTACCACCTGATAAAAAATGCAATATAAAATCATTTTCTGAATTTTGACAGAATGTATGATGCTTAGAAGAAAACCAAAACATGTATAACCGAATTTTTTAATCGAAAATCATCAACATCCCACTCTTTTTTGGTTACTATGAAGTTTTTGGCCTTGGAATAGTCGATACAATTTTTCCATCAAGAAAAAAAATAGATTTTGCTCCATGTAGATATAATACAGCAGCAATGAAGCCACAGTATTTTGTAATGCTCACCATTTTGACGTATTTCATTTACAACAGCATCAGCAACTTTAGTGTTGCTGCCGTCTCCGGCTCTACCTCCTCCTAAGTCATTAACGACAACACTTGCTCCCCTTGAAGCAAACAATAATGCATAGGCCCTGCCCAAACCTGCAATTAGATCATGGAAATAATGGTCCAAAATATTCGTGATACTTCAACAATAAAAATTATTTCAATGGGTAACCTGCACCAGCTCCCGTAACAATAACGACTCGGCCATCAAAACGAATTTTATCTGCCATTCTTATCCGTATCACCTTTTTTTGCGTAAACTTAAACTAAAAAACTGACGAAAGTAAGGATATTATTGTGATCGTCCTTCCTCAAAATGGTAGGCCGTGCATCCGTCAATAACCTTTTTTTTTTTATTTTTATTGAACTGGCTCTGCTAGGATTTGTTGCAGACCAATGTCTACTGGATTTTATACGATTTTACGTGTCAACTCAAAGGTCATTGCTCAATGACTCGTCAGTGAGTTGATTTTTTGCTCGAAGTCCAACATGTTTACACCAATGGACTCACAATCTGTGCTTTCAATTTATTCATGACTCTGATAAAATTCATGCCCCATAAATATGCCACTATGTTTTTGACATAAATCGAGTGGTCACATATTTTTTGTCGGCAACCACTAAAAAGCAATAAACTATACTATTTTTATCTAAGCTAGGTAGGGCAGTCGCGGTAGCATGTTTTGAGTGAACATAAAAAACACTACCATCCAATTATTTTTCAAAGTTCTATTGGTCAGGTCATTCCCACGTGTACCATCTATCGAGATTCGATGATTGGTCAATAAGTTAAAAGAGTTTATGGAGGTGTGGCTAAATTGAAAATAGCGTGAACATATGTCGTATCACAAAAAAAATGTGTGGATGACAATAATCAGCTACAAGAGTGGGAACTCAAGAGTAGATACAGTTTTTTTTAGAAGACGACACGCTTGATATTTCTAAAGAAAAAAAACCAAATACTTTTCATTTTGCCTTCCCCCCCCCCCCACTCTTGCAACAACGACGGATCGGGATATCTGTGACAGATAACGACAGATTCACCTAGAAACAGGTGTAACTCTTCGTTTTCTCTTCAAATGTCAATCCCAGCATATAAAAACTTTATTCTATCATAGACGGTATTAAAAAAATGAAAAATTCAAATGAAAAGAACAGATATATCCATCATGATTAGAAAATAAATATGGCGAAAAAAATGGAATCGCAAAAGTGTTCAGAGAAATGGTAAAGTCTCTTTATTGCTGAAATTTTCTTGGTATAGTCTATCGATGTTGAGATTTATTGCCTCATAGTTCAATTTTTTTAGATATAGTTCTTGACATATAGAGTGAATCGCAAGTTTAAAAACTGGAATTAATTCTTTTAATTTTATTCCTGAAAATTTCTGCAAAATTGAAATATGAATAATACAAGGAAATATACTATAAGTCGAATTAGAAAAGTCCTGCAAACTTCTGTGAAATAAAAAATTGAAAAAAAGCGGGTGGACGACCAGGCATCGGTCGAAAAAAGTACAAAAATGATCGAAAACAACCGAAAAAACGACCAATTTCGGTCGTTTATGTACTTTTTTCGACCGATGCCTGGTCGTACAAGAGAATCTGAAAAATGGCATGTGAGAGTGTGTCAGAGTTTGGGCTGGCTTTTTTTTAATTTTTGACCTCGAGGCACTGCCGTACATCCTTTTGATAGCACACGTTCTTTCTTGAGAAGACATATTTTCAAACGATAGAAAAAATGATTCTTCGGATTTTCATTGGTACACGTGAAGTCAATAAAAAAAAGTCGGTTAAATAACCGCAAAATAAGTCGACACGTGTCATTTTGACAGAACAAACAGGTTGGATTTGACGCGTTGCGTTGTTTCCGATGAAGCTGGCCAATGGGTAATCGCCACACCAACACACATGGTTCCATAGCGCAGTTGTCGAAAGTTCCCGAAATGATCAAGTCAGGTAACTCCGTTAGAGCAGCCGGTTCGTCGTTAGTCGTATCTCGTGTTTATTCAAAGTGTATAAACTATCGACTCGTGTCATCTTTTTGTTAAAAAATATATGACCTCAAGTTACCGGCGATGTTTGAAAAATCTCTCCCCGACTTAAAACGTAGCTATTAATATAAAATATGTGAGTACAAAAAAAATAAAACGAAGAAAGACGTCGACGTTTGTGGTCGTTTGACGCGGACAATAGACGACCGGTAGCTGGAATAATTTTTCTTTGCTTTTCAGTGACACACGGAGCCAGAAAACGAAATTCGAGAAAGCAAAAAATTTATTGTCATTTGATAAAATTATTAAGTACATTTTAGTATTTAAGTGATCATCGATTAACAGCCACAAAATGGGGAAAATGTGGGGAAAAGAAGTGTTTGCTTTTGCTTTTTTCTTCTTCGTTGCTTCCTTTCCAAAAGATATCAATGGAGTTGCAGTCATGAGCGTTGATATTGGCAGTGAATGGCTAAAAGTTGCCATTGTTTCGGTAAGAATGAAAATTTATGTTCATTGATATGTTTGTTGGATGTTTTTCAATAGCTGAAAAAAATTAGCCCTGAACCTCTTAATTCGATAAGTAGATGAGAAACAGTCTTACATTAATTTACCAAATTATTTTTGCAAATTATGCCGACTCATTGATTCAATAATCCAAGGAAAAATTTTGTTTTTTCAGCCAGGTGTTCCAATGGAAATAGCTTTGAATAAAGAATCAAAAAGGAAAACACCAATGATGCTTTCATTCCGTGGGAATGAGAGAACATTCGGTGAAGACGCGCAGATCAACGGTTTGAGATTCCCAAAATCAAGTTTTTCACACTTTATTGATCTCCTTGGCAAACCAATCGATCATCCAATCGTTCGATTGTACAGCGAGAGATTTCCTCATCATGAATTGATTGCGAACGAAGAAACTAATACGGTAGCTTTTCGCACGGACGATAACACGACTCATATGCCAGAGGAGTTGCTTGCTCAAATGTTGCACAAAAGTCGTGAATTTGCAGAAAACTCAGCACGTCAAAAGATCAAAGGTGCGGTAATTATTGTGCCGCCATATTTCAATCAAGCAGAAAGGAGAGCAGTCATGCAAGCCGCCGAATTAGCTGATTTGAAGGTTCTTCAATTGCTCAATGACAATATTGCTATTGCCCTGAATTACGGTATTTTTCGACGAAAAGAAATCAACGAGACTAGCCAATACGTTCTGTTCTACGATATGGGAGCGAGCAGCACACGAGCCACCATAGTTTCTTACCAAAACGTCAAATCCAAGGACAAAGGTTATGCGGAGGTGATCCCTCAATTGAGCGTTCTTGGCATTGGTTACGATCGCACTCTCGGTGGCCTAGAAATTCAAATACGTTTGCGCGATTATCTCGCCCGGGAGTTCGACAGAATGGGAAAAACTAAGAACTCTGTTTTCAAAAATCCACGCGCCATGGCGAAACTCTTCAAAGAAGCTGGACGAGTCAAAAATATTCTCAGTGCAAATTCCGATCATTTCGCTCAGGTCGAGGGTCTCCTCGATGAAAAGGATTTTAGGTTCCAAGTCACGCGTGAAAAACTCGAAGAGATATGCGCTGATGTTTTCGAGCGCATTGGTGGACCCATTCAGATGGCTCTTGACGTTTCCGGTTAGTTCTCTTTTTCTAACATCGAATATTATACAATTTTTATAAAACTTTGGATTCTAAATAAATAGGGAGGCTCGGGAAATTGTCGACATAACTCGAAAATGCTCAATATTCAGCTGTGACAAAAAAATCGACAAAATGAAATACGAAAAATATCTCTTTAAAAAGAAAACTCAATATTTAGAACGAAATTTTATTCATTTTTACAGCAACACTTGTAATTTCATCTGACCAATAAAAAAATGATTGTCGTGTCAGAATACATAAAACAAGTTCTAGTCAAAGTTAATTTTGCAATTTGTGGAGCAATTCCCAAAATTTGGAATGTTTAATATCTAAAGGAAATGTGTTGATATTCTAGCGAAAAATTTTGAAAACAAATGTTGAATTGAATTTTTTAGGTTTGTCGCTCGACCTCATTTCGCAAGTTGTGCTTGTGGGAGCAGGAACGCGGATGCCGAAAATTCAAGAAAAGTTGGTGGAGATCGTTAAGACAGATTTAGCTAAAAATATAAATACCGACGAGGCTGCAGTTTTGGGGGCTGTTTACAAAGCCGCTGAGCTCAGCGAGGGATTTAAAGTTAAGAAGTTCATTACCAAGGACGCTGTTCACTTCCCCATCCAAATTGTCTTTGATAGGAACATTGATGGTAGAACAAAACAGGTAAGTTTACTCGGAACTCGCGTTTATCATTCATATTTTTAATTATATTTTCTGAATAAGATTGTACCAAAAAATTTCAATGAAAGTTTCCTCGTTGATTTATTAAAAAATACATGTTTATTTAACGCGTTATACGCAACTTATACTTCAATTCTATAATTCATTGTTGTTTTGTCCTCAGGTACGGAAAACTCTGTTCGGAAAAATGAACACGTATCCCCAGAAGAAAATCATCACGTTTAATAAACACAAAGAAGACTTTGAATTTACCGTACAATATGCTGAACTGGATCATTTGCCGAAGCACGAACAATTGTAAGTATTTCATGTTTCATTTTACACCATTCGATAAGCACCAATAACTATTTGTATAAAAACTTGGAAGTTTTTATACAATTTGAATGGCTTCAACTAGTAAAAAATAAAAAGTAGAAGAGCTTGAACTGAATCTACAGTATGATATATTTATGTATTTCTAAAATTATTCAAAAAAACGAGTCCACTTGCTATATGTAAGAAAAAACAGAAAACAACCAACCTCATCATTTCAAATCACTGGAAAGGCGATATGGATGTGCGAAACAATCATAACGCGACATGCTTCCTTTCTATTTCATTGAATGTTTGAAGACACGGAAGTTTTGAAAATGTTTATACAAAAAATCATGTTTCAGAGCTTTGGGTTCATTGGCGTTGGCGCGTGTACAATTAACTGGGGTCGCGGAAGCATACGAAAAACACGCACAACAGAAGGCTGATAGCAAAGGAATTCGTGCGCACTTTAAAATGGACGACAGCGGAATATTGCATCTCCAAACTGTAGAATTAATGTCCGAGAAATCCGGCCAGATCGGCCGTGATGAAGAAGAAGGTACCTTTTCTAAACTTGGTTCAACGATAAGCAAGCTCTTTTCAGGTTTGTATAAACAGTCTGAATAGCATGCTACGTTATTCGTTTTTTTCAATATTTATTCATTCTTTTCATCCACTGAAATAACAATGCTTAACGAATAAATGAAAAATAGATATTTCATGAAATTATGAATTATAAGTTCGTATTTTCCAGAATAACTTTTGATTATTTATATTTTTTTGCAAGTTTCTGAAAATCTTTACCATCCAATTTGTAAAATATTGTTCGTTCGTAAAATTTCTTTTCAAAGTTATTTCAAGTTAAAAATTCCTGTCTTGATTCAATTGGTAGGATCGGACGGAAACGAAAATGCTGAAAAAGTCGAAGCGAAACAAAAGGACGATGTAAAACCAGTTCATGAGGAAGTTCCAGAAAGTTCAAGTACGGATCAGGGCGAAAAATCCACCGCCCAAAACCAAACAAAAACGAGCGAAGAAAAAGTCGCAAATCGAACGGAAAAAGTTGAAAAGAAACCAACAATTACGACCATCACAGACGTCATTATGTCAAGTGTGACGACATTGGGGCCTCGTACTCTGCAAGGAGAAAAACTGCAACAGTCTCGTAATAAGTTAGTATTTGTCGACTTGAGCAGCTATAAGATGAAAAAGATAAAACTGAGGGAATGCATCGTTTTGAACTAAGAAAGACGATCTTTCTAAGAAAGTTGTGCGTTCAAATTTAATTTTTGGAATTAAACGCGGGGGCGATCAGAATCGTGCGAAAATTCCGAAACAAATCGACATTCGTGGTGATTGATATTTTTTTTTTTTTTTTAATTCATTTTTAGAATCAAGGCATTAAACGACTACGACAGGGAAAAAATGCGCCGTGAAACAGCACTGAACAGTTTGGAGGCGTTTGTGATCGACGCGAAGCAAAAAGTTGAGACGGACGAATACAAAGCGGCATCAACCGCAGAAGAGTTGCAGACTATAGCTCAAGCTTGCGACCAAATTCAAGATTGGCTCTATGAGGACGGATTCGACGCTGCGGCTGAAGTTTACGAGGATAAATTGCAAACGGTTCAAAAATTAACAAATGATCTTTACGAGAGAGTTTTCGAGCATCGTGAACGACCAGACGCGCTCAAAGGAATGTCTTCGATGATAAACGGAAGCACGATTTTCTTGAGAAACATGAGAAATCTCACCGAAGCCGAAGAAATATTCACGGTCGTCGAGATGGAAACGTTTGAACGAATTCTCAACGAAACTCAGGTAATTATCACAAACCAAAATGACCAAATGGAAACTGCTAACGGTTAATACGAGCGAAATCATAAGATCATTTTAAAATAGTTTCAGGCTTTTTTCTCTCTGACTTTCTCCTTGATGAAATATTCATTCAGTCAAATATCGAGTTCGAATACTCCAAACAATGCTAATTATCATGCACATTTACATATTTTTCAATCCTCGTGCTCCACGCTACCAACTGACGTTAAAATGGTACCGCAATGATTTCAAAGTAGTTACTAAATCATGAGGTTCTCCAATATTCGACACACGGCACTTTCTTTTATAAATATAATAAAAATAAAAAGATTGGCAGCGGTGGGATTCGAACCCACGCCTCCGAAGAGACTGGTGCCTTAAACCAGCGCCTTAGACCGCTCGGCCACGCTACCTCGTCCGTCCACGATCTTAATTGTTAATCCGGCTCGAGTCGAACTTTGACTCTGTTTTTTTTTCGATAAAAAAGACTTTTTTAACTTTGTGAGTTACATAAATGTGATAAGATAAGGTTGAAAAAACGGAAGGAAAAAACTGGCAGCGGTGGGATTCGAACCCACGCCTCCGAAGAGACTGGTGCCTTAAACCAGCGCCTTAGACCGCTCGGCCACGCTACCTTTTTTTGCGCAAAAATAACACCAGTTCATTGACACCCTTTCTTTTTGAGACCTTCATCTCAATTCCAGAGCTTCCAGAACTTTCAAACAAGAAAATAATTGAACGAATTCATTTTTCTACCCGTTTTAAAACCGCCCTTAATTTATTTCCCGTTAACATTTTTTACAAACCAGAAGAGAAAGAGAATTAAAGAGAAAATTCTTCACCTCTTTAGAGTTGACGCCGTAAGATATTTCTTGGGTTCTAGTGATAAAAAAAAGTTCAAAAGTTGGAAAAACAATAACCGAATGATATTTTCTTTAACTTTCCAGAACTACTATGACGAAATACTAGGTTCTCTGAAAGACACCGCTCTTTTTGAGCCAATAAAATACCGAGTTCAAGACATCGCCAATAAAATGGCAATATTGGATCGAGAAGTGAAGTATTTGGTGAACAAAGCCAAAATATGGAAGCCGAAAACGGAAAAACCACTAACTGGTGCACCCAAACCATCCGAAGATCAATTACCGAAAGGAAAACCAGTGTCGGAATCGACTATTGAAACTCCAGAAAAGGCAGAAGACATTACAATAGAAAACGAGGATCTCGCGACTGAGAATGCAACTCAAGGACAGGAAGACGAGACGCTAAGGAGCCCCGAAGACATCACAATCGACGAAAAGAAACTTGAAACTAAAGACAAAACTCAAAAACTCGACGAGACCACGGCAAAAACGAAAAAACCGAAAAAGAGTGAGGAAAAAACGATACACAAAGAAGTCGATGATGACTCTCACGAGGAACTTTGAAAATACTTTTTTTTCCAAAATCAATACGAAACGAGATTGTTCGATCTTACGTTCGCTAGCTCAATACTTGAATTTGCATTTTTCCCCGGGATTTCGCATACTTTTTCATAGTTATTTTCATGCGTTTTCCAGCTACAAGATATTTCTCCTCGTTCGTCGTCTCGAAAAAAACGTCGGATTTTCCACTGAATATCGTAGCTCCAATTCTGTTTCATAGGAAATTCTTTTTATTCTTCTCTTGCATTCGTCAACTATTTAATTCAGATGATTCCTCGATCCCGCATATTCTATTTCATATTTATGAAGATGTAGATTTTTTAATGCGAGATATGAATAAAAGAAAATAGAAGTAATCAATTTTGACAGCTCATGAATAAATTGACACTTAAATTGTACAAATAATTCGTTCACTCGTGAAACAATTAGTTTCGTAACATGGTGAGGGAGATGATTGATGATTTGTGAAACTCGTGGACTGTATTTTAACGGGTTGAATTTTTAACAATTTATACAGTTGAAGAGATTTCGCCTCGTGTCGACGATCGGCGCCGTACTGGCTCCTTACAGCGTCGCCCTCACCGTGTCCTTTTTCTCAAACATTGCTTTTAGTACTCTCTCCATAAACGCCCTCGAATTGAAAAAAATAATCTTACACAAAGTTTCCGCGTGTACCGAAAATTATGACGCATCCACACGATTGTAAGTGCTCCAACCGTTCTAAGCGTTTTTTTTTCTATAAAAAGCATGAATTATTTTTCAGGAATCATTTATTCTCGTGATTTTGAAGAATTGTAGTATAATTTGTAATTAATTATGCGTTTTATTTGTTTTCAGTTTGTAAGACAATTGTAACAAATAATTGATAAATACGAATTTGTGAAAATGTTTCTTATCTGATAACGGTTTTGTCGCATGATCCTTTTGAGGAAAAAATAGCTTTATTTGATGGGAAGAAAGCGGAAGGTGTACCTCAATTTTCTTTTGTTCCTAAAAGTTAAATAAGTATATATTGGCTGTAATAAAGTTTTTACCGACTAAACGAGAGGGTCGGCTTGAATTCAATGCTCAATAGGTAATACATGTTTTACTTCACCGGAGAATGATACACGCCGAAATCTTGCGTAACTACTGCAATAAATGATGGCTCTGGTGTATTTCGTATTCCGCCGACTCCGCCAATTGGCTAACAACTCTCGTGCGCAAGCGTGAATTACCCTTGTGCGCTTATCACTGTGAATCAGCTGATTTAGTGACGATTACGGAAAAGGACGGAGTGCAATCGTTTTTCGTCAAGTTGTCTTCAATTGTGTCAGTTAAATAGAAGAAGAAATTGTAGGAATACCTTTCGTCAGAGGTTGAAAAATGTCGCTAAATACGGCGCACGCAAATGGCGGGGTTCTCATACACGCCGGTGAACGGTGAGAGGATGTTTTTTTATTTGGCTCTTCTTGCATAAATCACGAAAATAAAGTGACGTGTAAACATCGTATTGAACTTATTGATGCCGTAGGTTCCAGCAATTTCTAGATCCCATTTCTTGTCTGGTCATAAAAGTTCTTTCTCTAACCTCTTTGACCTTGCTCGTAGATTTAGAACTACGCGTCAATGTTATGACAACTTTTTTCCCATACTTCCTTTGAGTTTCGTAAACATACCGTTAAACTACGCTCCCGATCCGTCATATTCCTTTTGGTTTTAATCCTCAAATTTTCGTTCAATCCTTTTTTTTATTATATATTATTTTTTTATTCGTGCATATAGGATTGCATCAATTGATGCAATGCGTTCGTTGAAAGTCTAATCGTGTACAGTCAACTAGAAAAACGTTCGAAACGTCACTTTAATTATTATATGCACATTGTATGATTTTATAACTTTTTCTTATCCCAATATTATACCGGAAAATCTTTAAAGAAATGTATCATTTACTCTACCACAGAACGGCATACTTACGAATTCGATACTTGTGAATTACTTTTTTTTTCAAACTCAACAATGTATACACAAAATTAGATCAAGTCGAATGTTTTGGGAAAAAGCATATTTTCCCAAAACAAATTCAATACTTACACTCTTGCTTTTCATCAAATTTTCTCATCAGTTTTAATGATTAATGTTTGAATATTTTTTACGACATTGCATATATAAAGAAGAGAGTTTTTGACTTGAAAACAAATGTCGAATGTGTGTTTTGACATATCACTGCGCCGTTGAAATTTTACTTGGAGTACGATGTAATAGGTATTATTGGAAGTCAGATTCTTTCTTTATTAAATCATGGAAAGTTGAAATATATTTCAATGCAAAACTAGTCGAATTCATGTCCAAAAATGATGTTATTCGAAGATCCTTAGATAAGCATGTGAATTGAATAGACCAAGTATGATGGATAGTTCAAGCATATGGACCTATCGCATTTGAAATTTTTCAAAGTTCAAATAGGTTGGAACTTTTTCATTTCAATCTGGAACATTGTAATATAACTCCAGTGTATTTGCTGCTATTCCCCTTGTACTCTCAGCAGCAAGGAAATGACAGTAAACCGACTGATTGGCGGCGCCCAACCATTAATTGGCTTTAATATAGGTGGCAATAATTTTATCATTTGATAGCTGCACAGATTATTTTGGAGTAAAATCCATGATAAACTCGGATGGGATTTTGTGAAACATCAATTCTTATAAAATATTCGAGCATAAATATTCAGGCATAATAACAAGTCATTTAAAAAAATGCAATCAAGAGGGTGTTTGTACACCAATTAATAACGAATATTAGGTAGAAAAAGAACATAATTTTTTCAACTTCGACCACAACGAAAGCTAAACGATAATGGAAGTTAAAAAATGAATGACGAATACACATTAATAACTAATAATATTATCAATGTTGATTCTGAATTAACATCATTAATGTTATGTTGTTCAGGATACTTTTGTTCTGTGACAATGTTACAATGGAATTCCATGGGCAGGAGCAGCCAGAATTCATTGGAACTAAACGCGGTCGCCTTTATTTGACGACCCACAGAATGATATTCAATGCCAAGGATCAAAAGGAGAAAATGCAATCGTTCAGTTTCCCATTCGTAACGCTCAGTGAGGTAGAGCTGGATCAGCCGATGTTTGGTGCTAACTACATCAAAGGCAAATGCAGGGCGCAGCCCAATGGAAATTGGATGGGCGAATGTAAATTCAAACTGCATTTTAAGAGTGGCGGCGCTATTGAATTTGGTCAAGCCATGTTGCGAGCAGCCTCCATGGGTAATTTTGTATTTACATCTGTATGCATGTATTCCATTCAAGTTCCATGTACTTGTATAACAGCAATTGACGGACAGTTTATTTCAATTATAATTTGATGAGTAAGCACCAACATTCTAATCAATTCAATCAATATATTTGGTTGCTGAAAATGATTAATAATACTTTACAACGACTCACAATGGACGAAAATAATGAAATAAAGCTATAATATTTAACTGTAATGATACATAGCTCAACGAAATGGTCCTGGTTTTGATGCTCCACCACCGTACCAACCACCAACAACCGATTGGTACGCAGCTCCACCACCCGCTTATCAAGCTGCTCCTACAGGCTATTACGGATGGATGCCCCCGACTAATGTCTTTCCGGAAGTTCCTCCAGGTTCGCGAAATACCACTTCCTTATTTTTTCATTCTACATAATGATGATTACTCACGAGCATTGTGAATATTACACAAATAACTTTATTAACTCTGAAATATTTACAATGCTACGTACCAATGAAAAATGATAAATAATTATTAAGTCGAGACTAGGCTTAAGTAACATTGAATCAAAAACAATGCATCCCCAACAAAATGTCTGCGAGGCAAAATATTTGAAAATTCTTGTTCCGCTCATCGGCATAAATTTCCGTTCAAATAAGAATTGCAATCGAAATATTATAAACGCATTTTTATATGTCAGATGCTATGCTATGTGTACCAACAGAAATATTAATATGGACAAATGATTGTTGAAATAAATAGCAAACAGCGTTTACATGACGGACATGCCGCCGCCATATCCGGGTATAAATGCTCCGTATCAAGGATACGCGACCGGAGGGAATCCCCAGCAGCAGGCAGGTGCATGGGGTGGTGGCACTCCCCCTCAACAAAACGGTGTTCCCGGATGGGCCAATCCGAATTACAATGGCCAAACTATGTCCCAAGCAGGTGCGTATCCCGGTCATCCTGGTTATGGCCAACCGAATTACAACAATTATCCACCCAATCCACCGGCCTACTCGACTTACCCGCAAGCCGGTCCACCCGCAGCGTACACCCACCACGGACCTTATCCTCAGCAAGGAACTTACAATCCGTATCCGCCTCCGTACTAAATCGAACTGTACGCGCTTCTACTTTTTCATTTCAATTTTCGACTATCGAGTTTTCTTTACGTTTGCATTCAGTCGTTCATTCGAACAAAAATGCACTCCATATTTTTCGGTAGAAGCCGCCAATAATTACCATTTTTATAGCTCGATAATATAATTGAGAGTGAACCTTATTACCCCGAGGATATAACCGAACAAAATTGAAATAAACTAGAAATGGCACGGATCTGCTTTGACAAACCAACATACGCAAACATAAATGCTACAGTATTCCCAAAAGTATGTTTATCGGTTTGATCAAGCGCATTCGGTTTAATGTGATTTCTTTAATTTCTACTCCAGCCTTTTTTTAAGACTCGCTTCCCTCAACAGTCATTAAGATTTACAGAGCTTGTGAAAAAAATTCAACATCTTACTCAAAACAATTTGAACAAAAGCAACATATAAAACGCAGTACTTTTCGTTGTGCAACATTATTGTTCCTATCGCTCCAATCTCTTCTGTATTTCAATCAAAACTTGGAAAACTCATATTCCATTTCGGTTAATTATTATCCTAGCGATAAAGACATTTTTGAGCTTTTTTCTGCCACCATCGAATGATACTTTTTGAACTATATACTCCTTTGTTGAAAGCAATCGAATTGAAAATATGATTTTTTCTTAAGCTCGACACTGCACTTTTCTCCCTCAACGAGACGTATATATTATTTAAAAAGCGAAAATATACAGATTGTTACGAAAGGACACAATCCTTCTGTTATAAACAACGAACGCTTTATACCAATCGACGATATACTCGACAATGCATTATTAAATATTACTATTGAATAATCCGTTGCTGTTTTTCATTTGAACGAAATAACCTGCCAAATTCAATAGCGAAAAATGGCTTGCGAATTTCAAAATATCAGAATGCCACAAAAATTTTGCATACATTTTTTTTGCTCGTTCATTTTGAGAATCCATGATTTTTCACACTTTATCCTCGTGTTTTTATCATCAGCTGCTTCACTCGAGATCCAATTACTTCAGCATTATGGCATTTGAAAATATGAATATTAATCATTGGCGTTTCATATGACGAATTCCTCCTTTCTATCGGACTCGACACTTTTGGCTGGAATTGAACGAGCTGAGGACTCTGATTGGACGACTTTCGTGCGACGGATTACCAACAAAGTAGACCCAGACAATCCTATCGATTCTTAATGTACCGGAATTGGGGTCTCTTTTTATTCAGGAACTGTAGAAACGAAAATTTTCACATTTTTTTAACGTCTTCCCATGTAGAAACAAAATCGATAATCTTGTACAAGGCCATTCCAAAAGATTGGACATTCTTTTTATACAATTTCTCAATAGCTTTCCAAAAAATGTTCTTTTCGTTTTTCTTGAGAAATCGTTCACAATTCAAAGTAATTTATCGAAAGTCAAATCATTTCGAAATTTCTTGTTTATTTTTTTTTTTAATCAACAGGATTATATTATCGCTTCTAAAAATGAAAATTTTTTGAGTGTTATACGAAATTTCAGCATCAAATGTCGCATTTTTTCGTATCGGTTAAAACATCCTTGCATTAAATATTCGGAATGGCAAAAGTGGTCGAACTCAAACGTTGTTTTGATTTGTTACCACGATCAACGTGATTGCCATGATTATTAATTTCCGTATTCCTGAATATAGTGAAAAATATAGATTAAATAATATTTTTGAAGAAACATTTTCGATCGAATGGAAAAGGAAAAAATATTGAATCTCAGCTTAGCTTGAGGAGGTCAACCAATACGATGTACCTCAAAAGCCAATATTCTTGTTCAGAAAATATTTTTTCCTTTCGTATGAAAAAAGACGGTTGCATTTTAGAGTATCGAAAATGTCGAAAACGTCGAAGTTAAGAAAAATAATACTTTTGGTGAACTGAGATTCTTGAATAGTAAAATTGCAAAACAAGCCGCGTAATGCTCTGTCCACTAAATTTGAAATGGTTTTTCGTCTCTATTTCATTCGTATTACGCAATAGACGTTGCATAATAGAATCTTTGGGCTGAAATGTTGTAAGATTCGCTTTCACTGAGCCCACTCATTATTAAATCTTCCAGTTCTGCTGAATAGTCGGAAACGAAAAGCCGGACAAGACGGTCAAAAACTCACATCGAACGCTCGTCGAATTCAGAAGCTCTCGGTTTCAACGATTTAGATAATAAAAGTTCCCAAGTGTGCGCGCGTGTTTGAGCACTGCGGACAGTCTCTCGATTGGAAAAGTTACGAGAACGGTTACGCTCCGAACGATGAGCTGAAAATGCGAAATATATTATTTGAACCGAAACAGAAAAAGTGATAAAATTATTCGGGAAAAAGTGTTTGTAATGAAACTTTTCTAAACGGTTCGAGCCCGGAAGCAATGCGTAGTGAAAGTGAATCTTATTTAAATCGGTCATTCAACTCAGTTACTTGTCGAGTTTTCGAAAAAATACGATTAACAACCATATTTTTCTATCAATTCATTTATTTATTTATATTCGACATGTCCGACTCCAACAATTACAACGCTTTGAGGATTTATCCCTGTGCGTAAGATCGTCTGGAATGGGATTCGTGTATAAAGCACGAGGAAAATTTGATGAAATAATAAAAAGTAAAAAGTAACGAATCGAACGCTCTTGCCTATATTTCTTGATGGTTTGAAAAGAGTTTTCGAAAAAAATAAAATAAATAGTTGCCTTCGAGGGAAATAATGATAAACTTCTTCGTTTAAACAAAAGGTTGATAATTCTTGATTTTCCTTTTTTGCGAATAGATGCCAAGGCTGCGGAAGCTGCACAAAGTGCGTACTACGATCCTAATAGACCACAATGCGCCTACGTACCACCACCTGCATATTATGTGAGTTTTTTTTCCAATCGTCGATTGAAATGAGCTCGAATGATATTGGCACTTGTGAATAGCGAACGATTTTCTTTGAAAAATCGTACGAACAAAGTGAACTCTTGAGGAAGATCACGCGTAACTTGTGTAACAAAAAAACAACGGAACTCTTTTGCTCTTTTCCTAATCAAAGCAACGATTAAAATTTATTCTCACAATTATTAAAATTGTGTGTAACTTATCTGTTGGGATTGATCAATTTTTAATATGATTGCGGTTTAAATACTTTCGTTGTAAAATCGTCAAGCAAAATGTGACAACGGCCATTTTCTATTTATATGCGTATGCATATTTATATTTTAAACCACCTGGCTCATGGTGCTTTCAAATCTTCCACCGTTCGTGTCGTTCTTACTCGTTAACCTCAAATAAGTGTTTTCTTTTTCCATTTCCAAGTGATTTTCACCGGTAACAAGGCTTTCTCAAGATATCATTCATATATGAAAACATTTTATTTTCTTATTCTCGTTTTGGTTCTTTAAAGTTGGGAGGATCCTATTTCATTGAATCCAAATCGTCGCACGGGGAAGCGTGCCTGCCATAAAAGCCTACGCATAAGGCTTCAAAAAATGTGATATTCGTTAATTGTTTTTTCGACAACTAGACGGTAGATAATAATTCCGGGGATATAGATGCACGGTGTACATTTCTATCATATTTACAAATTTCAACTCTTTACGGTTGAAATTGTCATTAGATTGGCGTGATCTTCCTTATTAGTCGTTTTTAAAAGTCGGAATCGATATTCCGAGAGGTCGTTTTCTTGGAGGCTATTCCCCCCTTCACGTCAAAACACGTGCGTCACTTGTTTTTTTTAGAAAGTTCGATCCGAAGGACAGAAGTGCTGAAGCTTTTTTTTCATCATTTTTTTCGTCAATATTCCGGAATTAGTAGACGAATGAGAATGAAAAATAGAAATACAGAAAGAATCGAGAAAAGAGAATTCAAAACACGATTTTCCGAGTCGTTGGACGGTGCATAAAAAAATGATTATTCAAGGACTCGAGAATTCCTGTTATTGGAGAGAGGCCTCTCAATAAGAAACAGATCTCTCGGTGACCAAAAAATAATTGAGTCCAAACCCTGTGACGAATTTTGATCGAGCTAATGAGTCGTTGCGATTGATAAAAAAATCAATAAATTCCATTCAAATGTATACGATTATCGTTATTAGTTTTTGTTAAACTACGTTTTCAGGAAAGTCCACCAAGTTTCCAGCAAGCGACAGCGAAAAAGGACCAGTGAGGCTAAGAACAAATGCGAACTTGTGTAGAACGAAGAGAAACTGAAGTTTTAAAATAACAAAAGTATTCTAAAGTGCTCGCACATCGGCATTTCAATTAATTATATGTTGTTTGTAGTTCTTTCCACTCGATATTTAGCCAAGTGCATTCCGATCGTTAATTGTTGAATTTACCCTGCAAAATGTGCATCTCAAATAATTATGAAAAAACAAAGAGATATATGTATATGTATATATATCTAATTTAATTTTTTTCCCATGCACGATGTAAGCATCTAAAGATTGAAAAGGACAAAACAACAATGATAAACTTTCCACTTTTCAATATCGATAGGCAAATATTAGTCGTTTAATTTAACTGTACATTGTTACGATATACATTTAAATTTGTATTGCAAATAATTATTCTGCTGTTTACTGCGTGCCGCTGCGAATAAAATTATGAATGTGCGCAGAAATAAAAGTGATGAAAAACACACACACACTTACACAGTGCAAGGCAAAAGAAAAATGACAAAGTCGTGTTTATGTGAACCTGGAACAATTCTCATAATTTTTTTTTGCAATTTCATTCCAACCGTTTCTACCGATGAATAAATGACTCCATTCGCTTATTTATTTATTTGTGCATTTTATCATGCAATCATGTATTCATAATAAAGGAAAAAACTTCATAATCGCATACATAAAAGTGTGGCAGCGCTCGAAGAGTTTAATCTTTTTTTTCCATTTGAAAATTTTCTTTTCGATATCTCTCGTCGACCTGCTATCAAATCTCTCAATTTCCTCACTTGCAAAAGCATCTCTGTATATTATTCTATTACAGAGCAAATTAACACATAAATAAATATTTCTCAATCTTTTCAATGTATTTTTTAATTTTTATTAAATAAATTAAACTTCGAAAAATCAAGTATAATTAATCATATGTATTATTTTTTGGAGGTATATATTTAAATATCAATTTATTCATACATATAAAATCATGGGAGAAAGGACATTTGAGCGTAGCAACATTTTTGTGGCTTTTGGATATTGAGCTTGCCATTGAAATTTCGAAGTTACATTCGAATTTATTTTCCCTCCGAATGGAACCATTTTAAATTTAAATTTCATTTATTTATTTATATATTCACATGATTTTCGTGATTTTTTGCATCGTGCCTATTTTCTATTCCATTTTGTAATATTTTGTATCAACATCGGATAAATTAATAATAAAAAGGTGGTTCTTCAACGAGGGTTTAAAAATCAGACAGTGGTCTTTACACAATGGCGACATTCTAAACATTGCTCATTTTTCTCCTCTAACATTATTTTGGCACGTGTACGAGTTGGGGAAAAAATGTCGTGTTTTTCATTTTTTTCTGAAAATATTGTGGAATAATCGACTGCAAATTCATTTTGTGCTAAAAATTATCACAAAAAAACAAGTTTTCAAACAATAAAACCCTGAACTAAGTTTAATTCATATATTAATGGAATATTTTATAATTCATTTGGAATAGTACGAATTTCTAACGACATGTCAGTTCGTTTTTGGCATACAATGAACTATCGGAACAGTAAAAAAATTAACTAACAATGTAAGCTACTTGGCACCATTTCATATGGCTCATCACCAAGATGGTGAATAACAAAAAATTCAACCGTTAGGAATAATGTCGTTTTTAATTGGAAGTATATTGAGCAACTACCACAATCTTAGACCATTCGTATCGGTTTAAATTCCTGCAACAGTTCATGCTAAATAACAAATGTCTCGATTCATGTGTTAAAATCGCAATTTTATTGGCACTATTTAGATCGTAAGCGAAACTTCTCGAGTTAATGGACTCTGAACTCTGAGACACGACGAAATTCGCAAATTTTTTTGCTTTGGCAATGACTCGCGAAATTTTTTCCGGTTATTGTTAGTTAGCGAAACGGTCAACTTCGTTGACTACGTTTCGAATAATTATCAAAAAAAACTACACGCCGATTCGAAGTGTTTTAATTTATGAAAACAATTATGCTCCTCTAAAAAGTGATGGAAAAATTGAATTAAAATTCAACCATATTCCGAGGTGATTGTTAAGCTAAGCAGTCCATCTTCGACACGCGTCCCGTGGTACCAAATTCTTGTGTCCAACAGTACGACATCTCCCGTATCGACGGAGAAACTAAATGTTTTGCAGACGTGTTCACACTCCGGTGTCGGCGCCACGGTCCATGTTTTCCTCCCGATTATTTGACCTTGCCACATGAGTCGAGGTATGTAATCCAGCTACGAGAAAACATTTTATTTGGAATCTTGTATCGGTGAGGTTCGCCAATAGGAAAAAAAGCAAGTTTTGTGTCAATAGACCAAGGGGAAGGTTAATGAAATTCAGAAAAATGCAATAACGATTTTTACAAATATCTCGTAAAAAACCAAATATTTACGTACGACCCTGCGTTTCGACAGGAAAGAAGAGCACCGTGAAACGGTTGATAAAAAAACAAAAAGAAAGAAAAGGAAAAATGATTTTGACATTTTTAATTTAAACACGAGAATCGAAGCTGAATGAGTTTTGCAATCGTTACACTTGCATGGCGAGAAATCAATGCGCGGTGGGAAAGAAAAAAGGAAAAATTGAAAAAAAAAAAAAAAAAATCGTACGTGCATAACGGCGCCTTCGTCGTAACCGAGAAAAATGTAATTGGTTGCTGGAACTTCGGCGTCGTTCGGTAGAAAATGTGGAGGATCGTAGAAAGTATTTAAAATTTTTAAAATCTCAGGATGGCAGTTTTTCCATCCAACGTACCAGGACTCTTCACCCGGATGTTTAGCGGCACGTTTATCGCTCATTTCCAAAACATCGCGCAAATTTTGTAAGTCTGATTTGAACGGCAGAAATTGACACTCTTCGTCGATCGAGTTGTAAGCGTCCTCAAAGTTTTCGTAAATACTTCGGAAAAACGTAATATTGAAAATTTTCGAGGCCTGCCAATGAGAAGCTGCACTTTTCACGATAATGGGACGCGAAGAATAAGCGTTGCCTTGAAATTGACTCCTGGTCACGTTCGGCAAAACCAGCGCCGCATCGACGTCGCGACAAAAATCGCAACTCGACACAGGCCTCGTTAGTTCCCACACTAAATAATTATTTCCCACCAAACACCTCCTTTCTAGAAAGTATTTTTTCATTTTTCCCAGAATTCCCATTTCCACTAGCGCTCCTAACAACATTGACAATAAAATCCCAATGATTATTCGTTTCGGCAATTGCCCCGCGACTTTCTTCGTACCATTTTTCACTCGTCCGTCCCGCACAACGAATTTCAACGTCTCGAGACTGCTTCCCTTATTCAAGAAATTCAAATTCAATTCGAGAAACGTTTCTCGTATTATTTCCAGATTTTCTTTCTTTTTTCTCATTGTGGTGTTTTTTTCCATTCACGAACTGGGAGTTGGACGCTTCTCATCAGAATCGCTCATGTTTTCCGATTATTCCGATTTTACTTGACGAATATTCCGGAAATTATCTTTGCGCTAAATAATATTCGGCCTTTTTTTGAATTTTTCGATCCACGCGTCGACATATTTTTGTGACGATCTTCGTAAGATTCTGCTTAATTTTCTTGTCGTTTTCTTTTAAATGCGAATGAATTAATTTTAGTATACGTCAATCCTTAAAAAATTCCTGACGCTTCGATGAATTTTCATAGAAATTCAAAGCGAATTATCGAACCAGAATGTGAACGCTCGAAACACAATTTTGCGGTAAAAAACCATTGGCTTACGTCTCCGTCGAATAACACCACGAAACTACGAACATTGAACAATCGCCGAGAATTCGATGTTGACATTCGAAAAATTCGAGCCACATTATTCTCTTTCACGTGTGGTTCTCCACTCAAAAAATCGTAAATGATTATGATAATAATAATAATAATTGGAACACCGTCAAAGCGCAGTGTTCGATCGCTCGATCGATATTCGACATCACTTCGAAGCGGCGGTGACCGACGATCGTCTTGCGTACGTTTTTCGAACGAATAAAATTTCACAAGCACCAAAAGCTATTATTCTGAGAAAAAATGAAGCACGGTATGAGGCACTATTGAAAAAAATGAGTTTTCACTAGTCGTACAAAGTTGGTAAAATAAATACGAGGTCGTCGACAAAACAAACGTGTTTACACTTTCTGCCACTCGAAGGTGAGAAATCTGGAGCCACGTATGCGACGAATAACGCCGATGAATTCCACTATTTTCATTATTATTGTTATTTCCAAATACTTTTTTCCGATTGCAAATACTAAGAGGAAACACTTTGTTGGATTACCGGGCTCTAACCTCAACAGCAGTGCAGACGGAAGCATTATCGTGTTTTTCTCCTTCCCAATGAGACGTAATAATACACTGTCTTCTTGCATATTCCCACTTCTTTCCCCCTCTTCAGATTTCTCAGCGTGCAACGAGCAGTTTCCTGTCATTCCACGTGACAAACAGATGGGTGGGCGTTTTCTTAGAAACGACAAACAGATCTCATTACATTTTTCGACCGGTGCTCGGCATTTCCTCTCGAAAAAAACTGGACTACGAAAACCCCCGATTTTCATCCTGTACTCTCGCGCACTTGTAGGAAGAAACGGATTGTAACGGATTTTTTATCGGATAATGAATATGAGTATAAAATCATTTGTAACGGTTATATTTTTTTAAATCCATTATCACTGAATGGAGCTTTGAGCAAACGGAAGTCGATGAATATGAAAACTTCAATATAGAAACGCCTTGGCGTAATATTGCAAAATAGACGAATTTACTGAAATCATATTTACTGAATCGATAAAAAAATCAATGAAGGTCTTCCATCGGTTTTAATTAACAGACAAAACATGTTTTCTCTCATTTTTTTTTTTCAATATAACGAAATAGTAATTTATTCCAAACCAAATAAAACATAAAAATTGTACTGAAAATGTCAAAAATCACGCGTTTTTCTCGAAAAGTTTTTTGGGCCGGTTCAATAAAAATTCAATTTTTATTTCAGTTCAGTTATTTGTATTCAATTTTCTCGAGCAGCAAAATCACGAAGGTCAAAAACCTACTTTTTTTGAGACGTTCACTTTACAAGCAAACTACATCAAAAAATTAAAGGGATTTTTTTTTCTTTCGTACACTTTTAGATACTAATAATAACATATAAGAAAATCACATCAGCGGAATTACATTTTCGCCGAAAAAAGTATCGAAAAAACGTGCTTATTTTCAGGAACTGCTTTGCAGACTTTCCAAAAAACTATTTTCGCGTCGGACAAGAAAGAAATAAAAATAATGACCGATAGTATTTTGAATTTTTGGTATAATTTTTGAAAAATCGAGTTCACAATTCGAGAAAAACAGTCTGAAAAAAACCTAGTATATTTAAGGACGTGCATGCGTATCGTATTAGTCAGTTGACAGTCTCCACATTTTTTTAAAGGAATTTCACCCCGGTCATTCACATTACGTCAATATTAGTAGAAAAGAGTTATCTTCATTTTTTAATCGTACATAATGTTTAACACATTGTTAGATACCTTCGATTCAATTCCTTTCCAGTAATGTTTTTAATCTTTGATATCTAATTGAGAAATATATTAAATTTTGAGTTGCGGATGGTTGAAGGGGCCAGTAAGTGATTGTGGCCATAAGCGACATGTTAATTATTGTACTCTTCGACTGTTAATCAACGAAGCGGTCGATAAAGGGTCTTGAGGTTTCACAGACAGAAAAGAAATCTGGGATGGTACGACAAAAAATTAGAGTGCTATTTAAAAACAGCCATGGCGCCTGTACATCCTTAACACTGAATGAGAGGAATTTAAAAAAACTCCTGTTTCTCAGAGATTCACTTCAACCGTGATAACTTCAGGAAAATTCTCTACACGCATGATACTATCAGATAAAAATTTGAAGAAATGTCAAAGTTCATTTAAATATTTCAGAACCCTCGCAAGTCCCATTTCGAAATCGTACTGTACCAGTAATAAAAGTGAGAGAAATTAGGAGATTAGTGTGAAAAAAAATCAATGAATGAGCACGTAAAGTGGCAGATAAAAAGGTACAATTGACCGCTGCATGTTTAGAATCACTTTATTACTTTTAATATCTGTAATCGCATAACCTTAACGTACAAGTTGTCGCGCGTATCCGAAAAATCCTATTTCGAAAAGGGCTCCGAGCATGCTCGGTGATCGTACATCGACGGAAATTCCTTCGTCACGCACACGCAGCACCCACCCACGCACACACACGCGTACTTAACACGGTATAAAAACCTACCTAACTTACATCTTACGAGCGTAAATAATTTATGATTTGTAATATTGTGCTTATCCGATAAGAAACAAATAATTCGAATTAAAGCTCCTTCGGATTCAGACCTCGTACAAACAAATGTGGAAGAAAATTCGCTAAAACTTAGTTTTCTCCGAGTGCTTTAGGCCTGCTTGAAAATCGATGAGGAATTTGTAACTGTCGTATCAAATCAGGTGCAACCAGGTCAATATCGTAAAATAATTTCTTTCACTGCTCACTGAACCACTCGATAAAAAATAGTTTCGTTTTTCCCTCGTCCTACAAAACCTAACTTACTTCAGTGTTTCCAATTTATGGTAATTTTTCTGGATATTGGGCGATCGAAAATTAGAAAAATTACACTTCGTTTCTTCAGGGTCTTGAATCTCGGATGAATTTCAACTCATAGGAGTGTGCATGAGGAATCCTTCCGCCTTAAAACTCTTCAGGTCATCCAGAATAAAACAACAATGAAGAAATCCTTCTCCACACCGTATGGAAAGTTTTTACTTCCATGAAGAGCCACGAAGATCGACAGTATTTTCACAGATTTTCCCGAATTCGACTTGACCAGTTTTCACCAGGAACGAAAATTGAAAGAAAGACGTGAAACGACGAACCTGCGTTCGAGGACTACGATTTTGATGCGCGGACTCGCTCACGATTGTTCGTAAATAGGAATCCAACGCATGAACACAGAATCATGGTCAATGCAAATTTAATTACTCCAATCTGCATCGACGACTGCAACGACTGAGAGGCTTCCTTTTTTCGGAATTCTTCCGGCGGCGGAATTCGGAAAATAACCCAAACAAAGCGGTTCATTTACGCACGCATCAGGCTGGTCGATCGATGCATGTGAATTCTGAATCGAGACTCATGAGAAGAGTCTGAGGATGGATTAAGGTGAGCGTATGAATCGCGAGAGCCAACGATTATTGAATCCACGCTTTCAGGAGAAGAGTTTTTGCGGAATTCTCCTGCTTAATCCAATATTTTTTCTCGAGGTCTGAAAAAATCAGCGAAAAATACGACGGTAAAGTTCATTGAAAAAATTACGCCTGCGGAACGAGCCAAGAATATTACGGTTAAAAATACGAAGGACAGTCACATCTGAACTGAGCTCAAAAATGTGTTTTTGAGCCGACTTTGGGAATGGAAATTCGTGGTGATGAAGAAAGTCTTTTCTTATCTCACCGAAGATCTGTAACGAAAAAGCGAATGAAAAATACGAGAGCCCGCGACATCGAACGATATTGCGAAAACGATTCTTCAGCGACTCTATAAACAATGTTAAGTGCTTCGAATTAAATCGTTGAATTACGCGCACATTTTTGAGACGAATTGAAATTTCGAGAGACAATTTTCTTGCGCAATTTCGCGAAGATTGCACAGACCCGGGTCAATTCTTGCCTCAAATCCTTTAAATTGTTTCTGGGAATCTCGGTTTATCTCGGTCCCACGGGATCAATAGTATTCCCTGAAATTTTTCAACAACCGTGAGCAAAAACATCTTTTTCCTTTAAGCAAACACATTTTGAGCAAAGCAACGAAAGTCAACGATTTTTTACTTCATAGAATTGCCCAGAATAAATCCGGCCTGTCGTCTGACATGGTGCATGAATAAAATATTGTAAGTCGAATGTTTAACGTTAAGAAATGATCTCCAGTTAAATACCAAGTGGGCAACGTACGAAAGTGAAAACAGAAAATATCGCACACATTCGATTTTAAGACATTAGAGCTCTAGTGACGAGTGTTATTCTGCACTGAAATGTGTCAATTTAATTCGAATGTTTGAATCATGAAGAATCGAGATCTAAATGAAAAAATTCTTTATTCATGAAAAATGAATATATTAAAAATATCAAACACTCATATTTCAGAAATTGTGGAGCCGGTGCGCGAACAATACGAAAGCTTATTTCTAAAATCTTTTTTAAAATTTCAATCACTCATGTTATTTATCAACTTTTTTTTGAACGCCGACAATTCCACAAAGTTTTATAATGCACTCGATACAAAATATGTAACCTTCGAATTTAGCGACGTTCATTCTCACAATTTGAAAATTAAATTCTTTTTACAAAAATGTAATATCAAACATGTTTTTTTTATTTTTTATTTTTTTTTTAATTTTCGTAACCAAACCACAGATTTATCCAATATTAAAATAAAAATGAAATTCAGTCGAAAGGATTTGCTCAAAATAAAATTTGGATTTTGTAACTACAAAAACCAAATCAAAAGTGCGTTTTTGAGAGAAGGCAATTGAATAGTAGCAAAAATGTGGCGTTTTTCAAATTAGCGATTGAAATTTCTCTGAATTTGGAAAATAATATTTTTCTGATTCCCCATACGATCTTATGAAAAAATCGTTCAGCCAAAAGTCAAACGTTTTCGGCGATTGAAAAACGTTTCTCAATTTCCGGTAGATATTCGTGCTAATAATATTTCACGTAACTTACCGAAAAAATAAGTTATGACTTAATTTTATGAGAAAAAAAGCGTGACTAGCACAGTGTGGTTCCCTTCGATGTCGTCGTGAAATCCAAGTCTTGCTCGCAAGCCTCGAATTTCCATATTTCTTGTATTTCTTCTTCTTCTCCTTGGATTATCAAGCTGTTCATTTAGTGAGAATTTTCTTCATCAGAAATAAGCCCACGTCCCGAGTATCGCTTCCTTAATGGCCTTTGTGTATTGTGCGGGTACCCAATATATCCAATATCTTGAAGCATCGGTTGGTCCCAATTGTAGTGCCTGCGGATAAGCAATATTAACTCAACATATATATTTCCATCGACGTCCTATTTTTATTTGATATTAGTGAATTTCTAGAAGTGTTATAGTATTTTTTCCGAAATCGAGATATAAATATTAATGAGCTTATTTTTATTCAATATTTTCTCAATAAAATGGCTCTCAGTAAGTGTTCCAAATTGGAGACGAATATTGCCAAGAGGAGACCGATTTCTAAAGCCGATTTTTGGCCTATTAAAGACCAGCGAAATCGTATTGCTAATTTTTTCTGGTTTTTTTTTCAAACTTCAAGGTTTTCTAATTTTTATATAGGCATGCATGTAAGCACCATGATAAAATGGTTATCCAAAAATAATGCTGGTCATATTGTGCACTGTCCGATGTGTTAGACATGAATAAGTTATTAACAATGTATGTAATTATTGATTGGACTTGAAACAGTCGAAAAATAAAGACATTCTGAAAAGGCAGGAAAGCTACAATATGACCTCACCTTTTACCCTTGTATTTTATTCCCTTTTATTTTCTTATGTAACTATCAACAGATCGAAAATAATGGAAATCGGTCAAGGGATTCCGGAGTTCAAAATGATTTGTACATGATATTTCAAAGATTCAAATGTCCTTACCATCATGTGATACTCGGGATGATCGTGAATGGGTTCGGTGTGAACAACCCTGATAGAGTTCATGGGGATTTTGTCTGTTCTTTCCTTCGTACCGATCCACAACTGGTCCTGTTCGAGTTTGAAGGTCAATCTGACTTTGCCACCCAACTTATTAAGCATTCCTGACAACGGAAAATTTGGCAACGGTTCCTGCAATAAAATCTAACATTTCTATCTGCTAATCACATCGTTCACGCCGATTGAAATCTTGATATTACATATTTCCTCAATTGCGGAGTGCTTTCAAAAAATTTCTTATATAATAACATAATTTTGTATTTATGTTGATTGAAAGAATAAAATATCAAAATCGTACGTTGGATTCCAATATTCCAGGCATAGCGTCTTCGGGAATTCCCTTGTCTAAAACTTTTCGATGTATTTTTTGTTGTGATAGAGGCTCTTTGCTCGAAGCCCCTGCAGCTTCATCTTGAAGTTCGTGCTTCGTTGGAATCGAAACGGCTAATACATCGTCCAATTTCGAACCAACGATCATCACTTTGGTACCTGGGAATAAACTTTAATGTGTTAAATTGTCATTAAATTCCAGAGAATGCTTAAAAAATTCTTGGATCTTTTTGCTATTATTTTGCTTTGAATTAATTCAAAAAGTAAGTTACCGGGGACGGAAAGAAATTGTTCACTGACTTGAAATAAAGAAATATTCAAAAAAATTACCATTTGTAACTCCTAAACTTCTCAGAGTCTGTTCGTCTCTAGCTAAAACTTTAATCATAACTTTTTGCATAGCTTTTGGCACTGTGATGATATTTTGTAGATAGGTCTTGAGATCGGCGATTGTCCCATCGAGGTCGAAACTAACATCGATTTTTCGCTTGTTGTAAATTACTTTAAAGTCTATGCTCTCTTTAGGTTTCTCTTGGATTGCGCCACCATCCGAATTCCCTCCACTACTTTCTTGCGTCGGTTTTCCTTCTTTCTCTTCACTTTTTTTTTCTTCTATCACTTTGTCGTTGTGGCTCAAGGAATTGTGACAATTGGTATCGTTGCTCTCACCCTCTGCTATACCTAAAGAAAACAATAATCGTAGAAACATTTTTGCACATTGAGAATAAACTTGAGATTTCTTCAGAAAATTAAAACTCTTCAAAATCTAAAATGAATAACATACAGTTTTGATTTCAGGATAAGATAAAAAATTGATAGATTATGTTAATTATATTGTGAAAAAATATGATTATTGATAGGGGAATAGCAAAAAAGTTTTGTTCATCAATTAACTTTTGAGCATAGTCAGAATATGCATAAATTAAATAAAAATATTTTCATATTTATTGACAGTTTTAAATGTATGACATTCGAAGGTTGTCATTTGCAATTACAATATTATCCCTCTTTTAGAAAAGCAAAATTATCATAAAGACCAACGACTCATCATGTTCAACGTGTCGAAATATGTCCAATATTTTTTTTTCACGGTTCAGTAATTTTTTTAATTTCTCGAATTTTCGCCATTCCACGTCTTTGAAATACACAGGTGACGTAGAAAATGTTCGATAATAAATCACGAACCTAACCCCAAACAATAAAATTACGAGAAAAGACAGTTTTTCTGATTTTTGGATTGTACCAAAATTAAAATCTTTGTTTTTGAGTTTATAGACAGCAGTTTTGAAAAAAATGTAAAAGTAGTGAACGTAATTTTGATTTTATAAAGTCATCAACGTTATGAGCTGACTTGCATACTTTCAGGAAGAGACATTGGCTTCTTCTTTTCGATCGAGTGAATTTTTAAAATAGAATACATAATTTTTATTACAAAAAAAAAGAAAAAGTGATTCTTCTATGAAGAATCGTGAACTTTTATAAATTTGTGATTATTGTTTTTCACACGTACCCAAATACTCCATGATGAAGAGACGATTGAGAGAATAAAAAACGAGATCAGAGAAACTTGCTAACAGACTGATATACCCAACGACCGTTCTCGAATTACGGACAATAAAAACTGATTAAAACTTCGACCGGAGATGGCGCTGTATTATTTTTCTAGTACACGAGCTCAAATCTTGTCGACACTAATTTCTTGTTGCTTCGATTCGCTGATCGGGTTGCTGATGTTTCTTCGATCTCCGGCCAATAAAAATATTGGCGCCCAAAAAGTCACATTCTAAATTTTGTGTCTGCAATACGATATATATATATTGATTTAACAATCCAATCTTTTCTGATGGAAAACATTTGATGAAGTTTTAAGCTACGGAGATTAAGTGAAGTTTTTAATTTTTTTGTAAATATTTAGAACCACACCCGTGTCTCAACATAACTTCTACTTATTATATGGCATGATCTTTTCCATAAAAAAATATGTAAAATAATTTTCTGTATAGTCGAGTACTCTTCCATAATTTTTTTTTAAGTTCAAATTGTTTCTCAAATTTATTTATAAAATGCAGAAATGTTGATAAAGTTACGAATAAAACTCACGAATTTATAACTGACAATAAGAATGTAAACGTACTGCAAATACTCGTGTCGGTCTCTGATGTGCTAGAATAGTTACATTGTGAACAGTACTGAAGCATGTAAATGGAGGCTTTAGGATCCATTGCATAATATTCGGTCCTAATCGAGGTAGTAAATAAATATTCTAAATCGAGAATGGAAAAAAATCAAAGGATGTCAGAATGTCCAAAAATATCCCGGTTCGATGTGCTGATCGTTCGAAAAGTGTTCATAATTAAAAAAAAATAGGTTGGACATTGGTTGGAGCTTCAAATTCACCGCGCTTTTCACAGGACCGCGTTTGCGCGGGGAACGAAGGTTTAATACGAAAAAATGCCGCGAGAGAGCGAGCGCGCGATTTGCCAGTGTTGCGAGAGCGCCGGATCAGGGCTTAGTTGTTTTCCGCGCGAGAGAGCGAACGTGTGTGCGTGCGTGTGTGTGTGTGTGTTTTCGTTCACGATCTCGAATATTTTTCACGTGTTAGAGAAAGTTGCGGGATCCATTATACATCGTGGGTGCATGTGTGCGTGCGTGTGTGCTAGTGTGGGTGTGTGTTTCCCTCGAACGAGTGTTTTTGTTTAAAAACGAAAAATTCGAGGGAAAAGGTTAAAAAATAGTACGGGAAAACAACGGGGAAACAAAAATGCCGCCAAAGAAACGGGACAAAGAGGTGGACGGGCAAAAAGCTCCGCGAATGGATCAGATACAAGCGGATCATGAGCTCTTCCTGCAAGCTTTCGAAAGTGAGTCTCTTTCCGATTTTTTTGTTTTTATTCATTTTCGATACAGAATTGGACAATTGTTATGATTTATCGATATCGCTTATTCCCTCCTCATATACTCCATCGTTACTTCGATGCTTCCAGGCTTTTTTTATTTCTCTTCGCTCTCTTATCCTAATTCGACATAACCCCCATTAGAAGTGCTGAAAAGAGAGACACAGGCGCGGTGGCGCGCGTCGGGTCACTTACCTCCCACCTCAATTTCGCGCGGACACCTGTCACTATTTCTCCAATTTAATCGAGCCATTTTTCATTTAGTACACCCTTCAAACTTTCAGAATTATAAAACATCTTTTTTTTCCACCCTTCAAAATTCATTTTTCCAAACGAAAATTCGACTTCTGCATTGCCGTCTTCCTCCTTGTTTATTCCAATTCTTGCTCATTTTCCCACATTCTTTTGTTGTTTGACAACGACTCGGTGTTCCGTTCGTCAGAATTTTCCACGTTTTTATTTTCTATTCGGGTTTCTTTGGTTCCAACTTTTTTTTTAGTTTTTCTTTTGTTATTTCTTCCACATTTTGAAAATTCGCTCATCCTGTGTCTTCGTAGTTTTTTTATTTCACTCTCTTTCCATTTACTTCAATTTTTCAGTGTTATACTTATTTTTTAAAAATCAAACGCTTCCGTTATCCTTCAGTTTTCGTTTTTTTAATTTTTGTTCCTCACTCAATTATGTCCTTCACTTCATACAAAATTTCAAGCTAAAACGCCGCTGAAATGGAATTTATTCTCGATCGAATGGAAAAAATGCACGAAGGAGCAATTGAAATATTGAAAATACTGATTCTGTCTATCGAAAATTCATTGCGAATCCCGACCTTTTAAATAATCAAAGAAATTAAAAATTTTATTCAATATGAGAATATGTTTTGATTAATTATTCGCATTTTTTGATGACATGGAATATATTCATAAAAGCACTTCGAAGTCTGGGCTCCCCATAAAAAATGCACGGCCCTTCTGTCACTTTTCGTTAAACTAAAAAACGACCAAAATAACGATTCAGTTTTGCTCAAAACCCCGATTTATTCACGAGTCGATCGAAGTGTGGAGACTCGAATCGTACAAATGGGCAGAAAAATATATTCTGCTAGGGTGAAATAACCGAGCCAGTGATTTGGACCAACAACGCTAGAAAAATGGTGTTTGGCTTCAAAATGCTCTCGGTTTCTCAACTCTGAACGGTTTTTTCGCCACATCTTCACAAACAGATGGAAAATAAGCTTTTTCTAGCGTATACTCTTGCGGGCTTCTACGAAACCATTACATCGCTCTAGCCCCCACTTTTCTCCCGCTTCACTCATTTTCATGCTGCTGTGAGACCCCCGACGAGTGTTGCTCACAGCCTTAGGCTCTCGTCTCAGCAACTTCTCGATATCCCATCAAATTCCAGCTTCATATTAACTCAACGATTTTTTCACTGGGCAACTTATTATTACTCGATCTTAAGAGTGATTAATTTCTGAATGGGGATCATTTTGAAATTTTCAGATAATCCCAAAAATAACGACGCTGAAGTTTGCAACGTTGGAGTTCAACGAAATGAACGAAAAAAAGATTTATAATTCATTATTTTTTTACTTCACGAAATACTGATGTGACTTGAAAAATTATGTATTGGAAATTCGGCAGGGAACAAAATTGAAGATTTACTGGAATTATTTGAAAGTTTTTTTAGATCATTTCGTTGGACTCCAACGTTGGAAACTTCAGCGTCATCTAAAAAATCATTTTTAATATTCTTTTTACCCTTTTTTCAATATTTTTGGTTATCCTCGTGAGTTTCCCATCAAGTTTTTCCCTCTCCATTACCGCGAGACCTCGAAAACCGTTGCTTACAAGTAATTTCCTTGCATGCATTGCTGCGTCGCATTTACCCGAGAGCCAAAGCACACACAGCGCAGAACTGCAGTCACCGAAAGTGTTGATGTCAGCGTCTTCGAAATGCCGAACGGCCTTCTATTTGAAGTATTCAAAGAAAGTTGTCTTCGTGTGGCATGAAAAATGACAAATGCTGTGGCCCATAAAAAATGCAGTTCACTATGATTTCGTGTGAAATGATTTTAAAATTGACAGTTTATTATTATCCACGATGGTGTACCCAAGAAAATCACGAGTTTGTCGATTTTTTTTTTATAAGAAGCTCAGTACAACTAAAAAATATTTTATCAATCTCCGAATTTGACTGTAATCGACTCGTGGAAATTCAAAGAAGAGATTTTTTCTCGACTTTCTACTTTCGTCGATTAATTTCGATTTTGGAATATATGAAAAAATAAAAACGAGATCAGAGCTGTTTGGCCTGCAAAATCGTAACAAGAGTTTGCCAGCGCAGGCGTCTCGTATGCAACGAGATAAGCCGAGTCATCATTTCCCGTTCTGAATCACAGAAGGATCAGAGTCCCATGTGCAGTCCGGTTCTAAATGGTCTTCAGACCGACATAGTACTTACGAGAAACGGATAATGTTTCGCCATCTAACGCCGTTTTTATGAAGCTCGCGAGAGAGAGAGAGAGATTGGGTATATTTCAGGCCATGAGCGACTTTGGGACCTTTTGTGTCGTCTTTTTTGTTCATTTGCTCAAAATAGTTCGTATTGATTAGTCATTGGTAAAATTTATTTTGAGTTTTTCGGATTTTTTCGTTCATCCTTTAAGGAGACATAATTTTTGGACAATTTCAAAATGCTTGCTGTGCAAAAAGCATTACACTGAAGTTTTCAACGTTGGAGTTCAACGAAATGATGTAAAAAAAGCCTCCAATAATTCCAGTAGTTCTCCAATTTCGTTCCCTGCCGAATTTGCAATTCGCAGTTTTTCAACCTGCACCGATACTTCGTGAAATAAAAAATGAGTGAATTACAAATGTTTTTTTCATTCGTTTCGTTGGACTCCAACGTTGCAAACTTCAGTTTCAGTGTCGTACAAAAAGCACAAAATGTTGTGTTTTTGTGTTTTTTGTTTGGGTTTTTCAAAGATGTGCAAAACGTTGCACATCTTTTGGTATCGAACTTGAAAACAATTTCATTGGTCGAAATTTATTTTGAAAATGTTTCGGTAAGATGAAATACTCCAATCACAGGGTTCATTTAATCGAGATTTTTCAAAATGTCACTAAACTTTGAAGCGTTATGTAATAGTATATTACACACCTAGGGAGGGAAAATAGACTACTTCAAACCGCGGGCAGAATTGTCACCCGAGCCGAAGGCGAGGGTGATAAGCACGCGGTTTGAGGTGGTCTAATTTCACTCCCGTGGAGTGTATACGATTTTTCAGCCCTCCGGGCGGAAAGCGGCAACTTTCGGCCCGCTGTGCGGGCCGAAGTTGCCGCATTCCGCCTGCGTCGGACAGAAAAATCGTATACACTCCACGGGAGTGAAATTAGACCACCTCAAACCGCGTGCTTATCACCCTCGCCTTCGGCTCGGGTGACAATTCTGCCCGCGGTTTGAAGTAGTCTATTTTCCCTCCCTAGGTGTGTAATATACTATTTCATTCGAAAAACGTAAATAGCAAAATGACGCTGAAGTTTGCAACGTTGGAGTTCAACGAAATGATCTAAAAACTCGAATAATTCAAGTAAATCTCCAATTTTGTTCCCTGCTGAATTTCCAATTCTTCATTTTTCAACCCTCATCAATGACTCGTGACGTAAAAAAATGATTAATTATATGAATCTTTTTTCGTACATTTCATTGCAAATTTCAGCCTCGTACGTTTCATCTTTCTAGCGAAATCACGACGGTGAAGTTTGCAACGTTGGAGTTCAACGAAATGAACGAAAAAAAGATTTATAATTCATTATTTTTTTATTTCACGAATTATTGATGTGGCTTGAAAAATGACGAATTGGAAATTCGGCAGGGAACAAGATTGGAGATTTACTGGAATTATTTGAGAGTTTTTTTAGGCCATTCCGTTGGACTCCAACGTTGGAAACTTCAGCGTCATGCGAAATCTGTAAAAACAATCATCATAATTTTTAAAATCATAAAATAATTCGCTCGATTATACCGGAGATTTTTATTTCGTTCCAGAACCCACACAAATATACCGGTTTCTACGTACTAGAAATCAAATATCGGTGAGTCACTGAAATTTTTTAAGTATCTTAGATAAATGGTAATACGAAAGATTTTTATTATTTGCACAGGTTAAATATTCGAGTTTCCAAAGTTTATAAAGGAAGTTCGAGCGATTATATAGGATACCATACAAAAACACATTAGATTTTATTATTCCAAGCCAACGAATTGAAAATATGCGTGAATCTTGTTGAACAGTGCTTAATTATGTGTGGAAAATTTGGGGAGGTTCTGGCCATCGAGATATTAATTCTTGAGAATGGGGCTAATTCAACATGGGCTTTTATGGAAGCTTTCAAAAAATTGCGAACTGTCTTAAGCTTGCTGTTTGAACATTTTTATTGTGCAAAATGGGAAAACAATTTTTCTATAAGATACGCTTGAACCTCCTTAACATAATTTCGGTTCGAATGATTATCATATTTTCTTACGTTTAAATATAATTGTCTGAATGAAAAAAAAAATTTGTTCCAATTATTGTATTTTTTTTACCATTGATAATCAAGAAAGTTCAATAATTGACTTTATTCTATTTTCTGCCCTTCACAGCCGATATTCCTGTACAGAAATTTATCGTACATGCGACAAAGAATGTCTCGGACTCACAAATCCCGGCGCGGATTCAGAATCGATACGATCTTGGAGCGATTATTATCGAAGAATAACGAGGAACAAAATAACGGTGTTCGTGGCTACATGACTTTAACTTTTTTAGGTTTTTACGATAAGAAAGGTAAGAGTTTCCATTTTTAAAATTGCTTCTTTTCTTCAAATTCAGACCAAACTTTTTTTTCCCTAATTTTATTTTTTTATTATTTTGATTTATTTGTCTGGAACTTAACTTTTCGTGGATTTTCTTTTTTTCCTCGTTTTTCTCAATTAATTTTTTTCCTCCATTTGCAATTGATTCGTCACGTTGAAATTTTGCAATTAATCCCGCTCAAGAGATCGTTGTGTTTGTTATATATTTTCTACAATTATTCTGACACCATTTTCATGTTCATTGTTTTTTTATTTTTAGTCGAAAGTTCTCAGGATCCTGTGAAGGTTGAAACTTTGTTGTTAAAAATTTGTCACAAAAAGCGGAAAGACGTGAGCTCGCCGATTATGCAGGTGCGTCGTGGTCTGATCGACAACATTCATGTCATTTTATTATTAATTATCTACTCAATTCTATAACTAACCATAATAATAGGATTCGCAAAAAGTGATCTCTTAATTTACCGAGTTTTTAGATAAGTTGTGTAACACTGTTCTGATAATTTCCTGATTGCTAGAATAAAATCTCTCAATGTCAAATTGATGATTAACACAAATATGCTCTTTTTCTAAGCTTTCGGATTAAAAAATTCATCTTCAGTGTTTAGTTGAAATACAAAGTTTAGTAGAAATACTTTTTTTTTTAACATAGAAATTCTTCTGAGTATTGCACCAACCGTACTGAACATATTCGTATTTATTTTTTGTTTAGGTATCCGTCGGTACAAGCGAAGTCCCGATAAATCCGTCGGAAAATCAGCCACCCCCGAAAGCTCCGACTATTTCGATACCCAATGAATCTTTCAGCTTGAACAATGGACACATCGCTAAAACGTATATGCTCCTGTTGAGGGTTTATTGCACATCAAACAACGCCTGCCTTATACATAACTGTGATTTAGATGGTAAATAACATTCTCGATTCTCCACATTTTCAATTCTCTCGAAGCAAAATAGAATTTCCACATATCCATCGATTCATTGGTATAAATAGTTTTTGGAGCATATTCATCCCCGTTCGAATACTACATTATCGATTTTTCAATTTATTCTTTGAGATGAAGAATGATTTCAACTTGAAAAAACATCAAAATCAATAAATTAAGCTAATTATTTTTGAGCTATAAAAAAACTTGCTCCCCTTGTCAGAAACAAAATGAAAAAACACGGTTAAAAACGTTTTTTCGGAAACTGTTTCGGGATGAATCATCTCAAATGAGCATAAAGCAAAATCAGCTTTGAAACCAAACACAGACAAAATGTGAAAAGGCTGAATAAATTGAGCTGTTACTTAAAATTCTTCCCGTGCATAAAATAATAGGGCGAAATTCAAACAGAAATGTCAAGGAGTCCTTTTTTGAGGGGACGCAAAAAGTTTCATTATTATTTATTATCATTGATACATCCACGTCGTCGCTTGATCTGCAATCTATCGAAGTTGAGGCATTATAAGATATCTGTGAAAAAAAATTAATTACAAAAAAAAAAGGATATTCACGGCTCTCAATGAAGAGTTCTGCAATTCCAAAATAAATACATGACCATGGGCTAATCGTGAGGAGTATCAAATACGCACGGTGTCGTTGAATAAAGATTTTGTTTTGTTTTCAGAACCAGCACAGAAAAGACGCAAGTCGTCATCGGGTTCGATGAAGCCGAACGGCGAAGAAGTAAAGCTGTATGGCTCGGAATTAATCGTATACGACAAACACAATCGCTGTCTATTGACGGACGGTGATTATGAATTAGGTTTGCAGGAAGTACAAACGAACGTAAGGTCAAGTCCAAAAAAGCACAATTCCTGGGAGACAATTGCCGACATAAAAGAGTGCGAACCGTTCGAGGTTTTGAGCAGGGGTCCCACTCTGAAATTTCGACTTTGTTGGACGACCGAACCGAGTCTTGGTCTCGTCGATCGACCAACCCTCCTGAGACCATTACCTAATGGTGACAATAAAGAAAATCGTCCGGGTAACAGTGCGTCATTGTTGGCATTTTTTAAACATGCATTTTGTATCGAACGTACATCCTTTCATGCATTTTTATTCGCTTCTCGGTTTTCTCATATTTTTCATTTAATGAAAATTACAATAGATTTTTTGTTCTCTCAGTACGCTTAATTTCATTATTTTTCAATTCGAATTGCTCGATCATGAACAAAACACCAATAAAATATTTTATTATCAAGTTTATTATTGCTGGAGCACAATTCAAAAAGTGATCGGGAATTGTCATTTTTTAACACGATTTCACATGAGAATTGATATCGAATAAAAATCGAAACAAATGCTTGAGCAAGGATCATCAAATGGTTCAAAAAAAATATACATTTTTCTATTGATTTACAGCTGAACTTGATCGATGTTCGACGAATCATAACAACAACAACAACAATAACAATAACAACAACACGTCACTGCCAAATTCTAGTCCGTTGACACCCTCGAAAATGTCGGTGCCGGTCGAAAAGATCGAGACATCGGGTGGAACACAGCAAATTGTATATCAATTTTTGTACAATAATAATAGCCGCCAACAGACCGAAGCATGCGAGGATCTTCACTGTCCTTGGTGCTCTTTGGATTGCGGCAAGCTTTATTCTCTACTCAAGCATCTTAAATTATGTCATTCTCGATTCACCTTTACATACGTGGTGAGAGTCTTTGATACGCACTAAGCATTGATATCACAGCGATTCGACTTTTTTTTATTATTCTCAATGGAATTTTTCAAATTACTTTGAATGATTCATCGTAAAAATTCACTTGCGAATAGTTTTGTTTCTACCACATTTTCTCTGCAGTTTTTTTTTGGTATTTTTATACCACTATAGAATTTCTGTTCGCGTTTCATTCTTGGGCTTCATAAACTTATCTTAGTTAATAAGAAAAAAAATAATTTTATCAACAAGAAATGACAGCGATCTTAATGATTGATTCATCGTTTGATTTAGCCAATTCCACAAGGGGCGAGAATCGACGTAGCGATAAACGAATGTTACGATGGTTCGTACGCGGGAAGTCCTCACGAATTGATATCACAACCATCCGGTGTTGCCTTTTCGAGATCGGGACCGACCAGACGAACGAGCGTCACGAATATTCTCGTTTGTAGACCAAAAAGAACTAGGCCAAGTTTGTCCGAATTTTTGGAACTCGACGAGAACGAATTCGAGAGCCAACGACCTTACATAACTGGTCATAACCGGTAAATAAAAATCATTAACATTTTCAAGCTTTGACATCTCAAACCACTGACATTATTTCATAGCATTTTCATTTCGTCATAGGTTTGGGGAAAAAAACTTGTAAAAGTAGCAACGGAGCATGTTCGGTACCACCCGCATGCAACTTGTGTTTGTTGTCTTTGAAATCCATCGTTTGAAAAAGGGATTTCCACTTAAAAGTTCTAATCACTGGGTCAAAAAAGCTAATTTTTCAATTTTTTTTTTTTCAAGATCGTGAAAACATTCATGAAGAGCAGAAAAACAATTTTCAAACGTTCATGTTTTTATATTTATTTTACGGTTGAGAATTTTTTTGAAAAAAGTGCAAACTTTTTAGAGAATAAAATCTGAAGTTGCCGATAAAAGCTATTAATTAATGAGGAAAATTGGTAACTGCAGGTTGTATCACCATACCGTGACGTGTTTGCCGATCTATCCAAAGGAATTGGACATCGATTCGGAGGGCGAGAATGACCCGAAGTGGTTACAGACCCGAACGATGATGATGATAGACGATTTCACGGACGTGAACGAGGGTGAAAAGGAGTTGATGAAGATGTGGAATTTGCACGTAATGAAATACGGCTACGTGGGTGATTGTCAGATTCCATTGGCCTGTCAGATGTTTTTGGAGACGAGGGGCAAAGAATTGTTGATGAAAAATTTGTATCGGAATTTCGTGTTGCACATGAGCAGCCTTTTCGATTTTGGTCTGGTCAGTCCGGTAGTTTTGTACCAGACGATACAAAAATTGCAAGAAATAATGAAAGAGGCGGGCGAGGACAGTGACGTGCGGAAAATACTGCAAAAATCGCACGAGGCCCAGGTAGAAAAATGGATAACGACGGGAATTCACGCATCCATGACAACGAGTAAACAAAGCGTATCAGCGAGCGCTAAGACGAATTTCAACAACGAGATTTCCAACGGTAACGCCCGAAGAAAGACTTGTTTACCGATCGGTTCGCCACCGAATTCTCAGGGTGCCAAAAACAACGTGCAGCTTCACAATTCGGTGAGCAAGCACGCAAGTATGATCGGCAATTCGAATAAAATTTCTCCCCATCCATCGGCTAACCATATACCGGCGAAAGGTACAGTCAACAATTTGACACCGAAAAACGCTGCTAACAGTTTACCGCCTAAAAGTACCGGAAGCAATGTTAGCCCAAAAATTGTAGGTAATACAAATCCACAAAAAGAAACGCTGCCGCGTCTTGAGCCAGTACGCCGAAAAAGTACTAATTCGATTGGCAATGAGAGTTCTACCGCCCCACCGCCGCCTCCGCCGCTCCGTAGAAAATCAATGGCCACCGAAAACGTAAACGAAATTCACAGACGAAAACTCGTACTCGATTCACTACCCAATCCTCCTCTAAATTCCAATCAAAAAAGTTCAAACGGCACCCTTCATTAAGAATTGTGTTCGTCGTTGAAAGATCATCCGGCGGCACGATTTTTTCCACACCATTTCTTTTATTTCTTTTTTGTACAGTATTTCTCGCCAAGTTATCGCTATTAATGATACTCGTCATTTTTCCAAATTATTTTATCCGATTTCCAAAAGGTCACGTTTTTTTTTTTCAATTTTCATTTTACACCCATGCCATCATTGGAATTGACGATATTTACATTGGAATCATCGACTATTTTGCGAATTCGTAATTTTGTGTGAGAAAATATTTTTTTAGGGAATAGCTATTTTGTTTTTCATTAGAATTTTTCTACTCGTATGGCTCATTGTCAACGCTTCGGATTCTCTGAGTTTTTTTATTCGCGCGGGCGCTCCGCGTCTGCTCCTCTTTCATAAACGAGAAATCCATTCGTTCGGTAAATAATCTTTCTCCTTTATAATTCGCCAATCAATGTAGTTACTCTAGTCAAATAGGCCGCCTCAATTTTTCCCCACTCTACCCAACTTCCCAACAATATCGGAGCCTCCCAAAAATAAAATGCATCGGGTTTCGAAAGTGGTTTTTTCCGGCATAAAAACCTCGCTTTCTTCTACGTCGATTTTAGTTTGCCTCTTTCTGAGCTACTGCTCATAAATCATTTCTCAATCAAATTTTTCATAAATCATTTAAAAACAACCCTTTTTCGATGCATTCGAATGAAACGTATTCATTTCAAATTCTTGATCAAATCAAATATTGAACAAAATTTATCATTCATAGCGGATAAAAAGATATTTCCTCAATTGATAGACAAAGAAAGAGAGTGAAAGAGTGCCTTCGTCAAACTGGAGGGTCTGTTGATGAGAGGGACAGTCGGCAATCTCCGAACCGCGAGAAGGATCGAACGAATTATTTTATTATTATTATTATTATTATTATTATTATTATTATTATATTTGCGAACGAAATCGTCGGGTGATTAGTTCGCTAAAGTTGAGTGAAAAAGCATATAAATTAAGTAATTTTTGGTCTCATTGTGGACCATCGTTCTCCCAAACACTTGATTCGGGAAAAATAAGGTAAAATTTTTCGTTCGGCAACGCTATGTGTATAAATTTCATGTATAACTACGAATACTGCCGTAGATAGTTCAAACGAACCCGAACTCTTGCATTTATCAATTAAACAAATGTTTGTTTAGGTTATTGTATTGTATTTTTGTTTTTTCGAACTATTGACAAAACATTTCTCACGACGACCATCGACCATTGATCGCCATTCTATATTATTCGTTTACTATTAGGATGTAAATAGCAAAATGGAATATTCAATAAAATCTGTGGACACTAAAAAAAGGCGTTTTTCGTCCTTTCGTTTATGACTATTTTCATGTACTTTTATGTGAAATTTTGAACCTGCGCATCGACGTCGTGGCACAGAACATTTTTTCCGTTTCGAATATAAAACTTGTAAATTTAGAAAAAAAAACGTTTGAAAATTTTGGTGAAACTTTCAACAGTCGTTTTACCAGAATTATTGCTGTATTGTCATTTTTGTATCTACTACGAATTGAAAATTGCTATCTCTTGGGTGGAGACTGTCAGAGTACCGTCAGGGTGCCCAGAAACTGTCGTGCCATAGTCATTTTTCATATTATCGCTCCGTCCACGCTTCTGGAAGGAAAAACATTTGTCAGAGTCCGAATTCGAAACGCATGTCGAAAGAACTGATCGAGTGTTTGTAGATAGCCGATAATATGGTTGGAACTTTTGTGTATGGAACCTCGGAAATGTGTTTCTTGTAATATTTATTCAAGCCTAATGTTCGCTTGAACAACATTTTTGCAATATTTTTATTCTAAAGCATCACGTTTCTACACCAAGGAAACTGATTCGTTTTGTATAGTGAGAAATATATATATTTTTTTAAGGATATTAAAAGTATTTAGGCACCGATTACAAACGGCATAAAGTTTTTCAAATTTTGCACTTTATCGTGTCACTTGAATTCTAAACAGCGTTTTGTGGGTAGCAAAAAGTAATGCACGTGAAAACTATATTTTGTTTTGTTTTATTAATTTGTAAATCACAAATTTCGATTGTCAGCACATTAAATTCTGTGATAATCACACGAATATACACCGAATACTCGTAACGTTTTACCATACGTATTACGTACAGTTCTTTTTCCAGGCTTGCTCGAGCATACTTAAGCAAGTTCACACGAATCTAATGGAAATCTCAAATGCCAACTTGAAGAGTTGAAATTTGGAAATATGCTAGAAATATACAGCGTGCATCTATTCCCGAAATTATTGTAGGATCTAACGTCTAATTGTCGATAAAACCATTGACGAAAATCACATTTTTTTAAGGATTATACATAGACTCTTGGAAATGGAAAAAGTAAAAACTTATTTGAGGTTAACGAGTAAGAACGACACAAACGGTGGAAGATTTGATAACACCATGGGCCAGGTGGTTTAAGGGAACTCCTGTACTGCATGCTAGTCAAATGAGTACTAAATTTTCAAAACATTTTTAGACCAAGTTCAACGTACCGATTAAACTTATTGTTAGCAGATATGTATTCAAGCATATTTTATTAACGTGAAAAAATATTAAAAATGATAGTTTTGCAAAACTATTAACTGATAGATGCAAATTTCCATGATTACACATTTTCACAGCTATTTTTCAAAGAATCATCTTTATTTTTTAACCGATTTTATTGCACCAAGTCTCATTTTGTTCCTCAACTGATCCTCTACCAATTCACCACGTAGATTTTCCATTAAACTCATTCCTGAGAGGAATTATGAATGAAAAAGTTTTTTCACTTAATGAACAATTAGCTGCAACAGTGAAACGATCAAGTTAAAAAAACTACTACACGGTGGATTCATGGAGGACCGGTTGACGAACAAAATGAGACTTGTTGCAATAAAATCGATGAAAAAAGGCAGATAATTATTTGAAAAATACCAGTGAAAATGTGTCAGCGTGGAAATTTGCATTTATCGGTTGATGGTTTTGCAAAACTAGCGTTTTTTATATTTTTACATCATAATGAGATATGCTGTAATACAAATCCACTAACAATACATTTAATCGGTACGTTAAACTTGGTCTAAAAGCATTTTGAAAATTTAGCACTCACTTGGCTAGCATGCAGTACAGGATTTACCTTAAAATATAAATCTGCATACGCATATAAATAGAAATTGGCTGTTTGGTATTTTGCTTTACGATTTTACTACGAAAGTATTTTAATCACTATCATAATATTAAAAATTGATCAATCTCAACAAATAAGTTACACATAGTTTTAATAATTGTGAGTATAAATTTTAATCGTTTCTTTGATCATGAAAAGAGCAAAAAAAAAGTTCAATTGCTTTTTTGATTCACAAGCAACGTATGATCTTCCTTAACAATATAAATATTTGAGGTGACTGAAAACATTTTGCACTATGTTTATAGAGAAAAACACTCACGAGTCATTTGAATCAAAGATATGAGCCTTGGTTCTTTGACTATGGTGGATCGAGCAATTTTTATGACTGCTCTTCAAATGAACGCTGCAATTTTCGGCCTCGTTTTCTCACGAAAGAACCATAAATTCGATTGAACGAATTGCACAAAACAGAATTTTATTGGAATCATCATACAGTCTTAGTTTCTATTGTGTTTTTTGTTCGAAAAGAAAGGTTTGTTCAAACAACCGAATCCTTTTTGGCCAATCGAGCAATACTTTCTTCGCTCGATTAAGAATTTATTCGATTCAACAAAAGTGATAATGGCCACGACTCTTCTTCATCGATGTAACTATTTCATGGTTTCAATTCAATTAAACGTTTTATTCGAACGCGTATGTTCGAGTGATTCAGAAAGTCAATAGGATTTGACTGACTCTTTTTCCATTGTGTGCGTGCGTATTCGTATTTATTTTTAAATTTGTATTTATTAAATTTTTAGATTAATGAATTAATGAATTATTATTATTTTGATTTATTTTAAATTAATTAATGAATTCATTGAGTATTTAAAAAAGGAAGATAGTTCAAAAAATCGTCACGTCACCGAGTCTTTTTTGGGGTGAATTTTCATAAGGATCATCTGTTTGACTCTGTCGTATTGGAAATATTGAGGAAACTCGAGATCGATGTACTCGATAGTCCAATTGAATTTGCGGCGATCGATGCAGCGTAAAAACTCTTCGTACATCGGTGCAACCGAATCCAAATTGGCTATCGTGAATACATAACGTTTTTCCAACGCCACGTACGCAATTCTCGAAGGATTTTCATCGAATAATTTCGACAACGTGGCCACGAATCCATCGGTGACGTCGTCGTCGTAAATAACTGAAAATGAAAGTGAAATTATTTTCAAGTGTTTTTCTCCGCAGTGGCGTCGCAGGTAGAGTCTTCGAAAAAAATGATCAGCTGGCTTCTTTCAAATTTTCGAACACTTTCGTTTCGAATTTCATGCTTTTTGCATCGTGGCGATTTGTCGTACCAAAGCGACTTACCGTCTGCGGCTAAAATGACAGTGGCGCCTTTCAACTTTTCCTGTAACTGGGGCGACCAATCAGAATCGAAAAAGTTCAACTCCGTTATGACGAATTTCGATCGAACGATGCTCTCGTTTCTTTCGAAATTCGAGCCAATGAGTTCCAAAATGCCTCCAACGTTGACGTCTAAGACAAATGAATTTACGATTTATCGAAACCCAAATTTAGCCAAAAATTTCGACAATAGAACAATCAATAAGTCAATCATTTTCTCAACGACCATCGAAGAAGAATTTCGAAGCTTGCAACGGCGAGAACAATACTTGGAAATCGTTTATCGAGTTTGCTTGACGATTCGATAGCACAAGTATTCTCAATCCCAAATTAAGGAGGGTGGATCACGAAATCAAAATAATCAGAATTTGATAAAATTTGGTGATAACATTCTTTGGCATCAAGTATATAAATACAATTTTTTTCAAATTTTTTTACCACATTGGTTATCGAATAATTGAGCGTTAAATCGAAGTTCTTATGCACGAGATGTATAACTGTATTTATGTAATATATAATACAGTTATACACGTGAAATTCATTCTTCAATAACTCGAGAGCTATGTGGTAGAAAAATCTAAAAAAAATTTATATTCTCTTATATATCAAAGAATAAATTTACCAAATTTTATGAAATTCTTTATATTTTTAACATGCTTTAGCATGGCAACATTGTATCGTCACGATCCACCCTCCAAAGCGTTTGTTTTCCTCCACGAGAGAAGCGGGGCAGAGGGGAAAAAGAGAAGGAGGCAAAGCAAAAGTGAAAAATATCAATGGCACCTGTACAAATGACTTCGTTAGCTAGCAAGCTGGCCACAATGCTCGTCAATCCGACACCAGAGCCGAGCTCCAAAATTTTTTTATGTTTAAACAGGTACGGATGAGATAATACGTAATCAGCCAACAAGAGAGCGCCACGCCAAATTTGTAAGCCCACAAGCTGCAATTCCGTACTCGTGCTGTATTCTGGAACCAAATCATTTTTCAACGCTTTGCATTCAACGTTTTTTAAGGCAGAAATATATTTTTATCGATCGAACTAAAAATTCGGGGTTTTTATTATGAAAATGATTTTTGTTCAACTAAAGGCGTTTCTTTGGTTAATTGTTTTTTCGAGTTTCCTCTTATTTTAAATATTTTAAATATTTCATTTCACTCAATTTAATTTCCACAACAGAGACTGGTTTTTTTATTTTAAAAACGATTTTTCAACTTTATAGCTTGAAGCTTTTGTCGACACGCTCTGAAATCGGAATTTTTATTACCGATCACAATGCTTCCTTTTTTTGGCCGATTTACTATCAAGTCCCCGTCCTCGTCGCATTTCAACGTTTCGTTTTTCACCTCGGATAAAAACGGCGGATAAACGAAGGAGAATTCCCTCGTCACGTCTGGAAACAAACGAAGAATTTCAACGCCCATTCCATTTCGATATTGTGGAAGTTTGTTTAAGGAGTTTCGGTACAGAAGTCTAAATATTAAGAAATTGATGAAATTTGGTGATAATGTTCTTCAACATCAAGTGCGAAAACACAAATTTTTTCAAAATTTTCTTCTGCCTAGTTATCGAGTAATTACGCATTAAAGCAGATTTCTCATGCCCGGAATGTATACTTATATATATGGAAACGCTATGCTTATACACGTGAACTTTAGTGATCAATTACTCGATAACTGTGTAGAAGAAAAATCTTAAAAAATTTGTATTGTCAAATTTGGCACTAAAGAATATGTTAACCAAATTTTATAAAATTCTAAACTTTTTGAAATTTTTTATGTTTTTAGCATGGTTTAGCATGGCAGCATTGTATCGCCTGTACCGAAACTCCTTAAAGCATTCTTTGACTCTTTTTTTCCAAGTCTACAGTAATTCGTAGTACCGTAAACTTTGGTACGTGGAATATGTTTTTGTTACCTCGAGCTGCCAATATATGTATAATGAAATGGAAAATGAATGCTTTTTTATTTGCATACGAACGTCTTATCGATTTCATATGTTTGAAATAAAAATAGAAAAAAATATCAGCCGACTCGAGTGCGAGAGTTGAGCAGTGGAACCGTCGAAAATTCATTTTCGATACGATTTCTTCATCTTTCACGACCTTTGCTTACTTGAGAAAATGTTCAATGAACAAAAAGCGATAAGAATGAAGCGACAAAAAATGCAAATAATCAAAGCGACGAGCAACGATTACAGGCGTGACAAAACCCTCGTATTTCATTCAAAATTCTGTATAATTAAGGGGTCTCTGCCCTAATTAGACGGGCAGAAAAAAATACTATTTTCACGAGTTTTATTGACCGGTATAAATTATAAAAATGGATATAAAAAGTGTCGCCCGAGAAAATACACTTAAAATACAGAAAAATATTTTTTTGCATTTATTTTACTCAGTTTTCGTACAGAAAAATCGGGGAGAAGACGGGACAAAAAAATGGGTGTGCGCTGTTGATAAAATCTCTGGAATGGATGATCGGAGAAAAAAATAAAAATGGTTTCAGATTCAATAGCTTGCATCGTGAGATTTTTGATTTTTTCAAAAACGACAAAACGGCCGCCATTTTTCCAAAAACTACAAAAAAGCACGTTATTTTCATAGTTTTTTGCAAAAATAAAATAGTTCCACTGAATATTTCGAAATTCGTATGATATGCGCTATAGCTTTAGTCACAAAGAGCGTGTGGTTGAATTTTGGTAAGGATCGATTGAACAGTTCCGGAGATTTAATCAACGAGCCGTCGAGAAACGTAATTTTGAGAAAAACACGTTCAAACAGAGGCAAATTCTTTATTAAATTTCAGCGGGATACTTCGAAATGTGTATACTTTCGAAAAATGCAATAAAAAAGTGGATCTTTTGAAAATTTTAATCAGTGCAGACCCCTTAAAGAAATACAAATCTCGCGACACTCGACCGACTTCGATTGAGAATAGTCCCGGAGGCCGAATCTCCCAAATGCAGATACGCGTACTCCCTTAACACCGAAGTAGATTTGCGAATTCGAAGATTTGGGTGGAATAATTGCAACGAAAATAACCGTAAAACACGATTCGAGCTTCAGCGACGATAATTTTTACTGACCTCGCCTCTCTTTTAGAGAGATTACATATCGCAATCAAACGCAAAATAAACGCGAAGTATGACTTGAAGGAAGCAAGTTTTTTAACGTCAGAATATTTCCGTTTGCATTCAGAGTATTTCGAAACCAAAAAACCTCGGGAACTTTTAAAATCAACTTTTTTCACGAGCACTCGTCCATTTTTATCATTTTTTTCCTATCCGTAAAAACAGGAAAAATATTTATTGAAAACAAAAAATCTAAAGACGAAAATTTTTCGTGGAAATGTCCAAAATTTTCATGAATTCACTTCCATCGGGAATTTTGGAAAAAAAAACAGATCGAGGACCAACTTAATTCTCGTCTACTTACGATTTTTTTCGGAATCGTCGACGACGTTTTCTCCCTCAGTGTGAATTTCCGAAGTAACTTTGTACATCTTGACCTAAACAACGAAATCGAATTCGAATAATCGAGTCGATTTTTTAACTGAAATTTTTTATTTTAAATATGAAAATACTTGCAAGAAATAGCAGCTCGAAAGGTCGAGTTTTCAATGCGTCTCTTCCTTTCACAATGGAACAATGATTTATTGAGCATTCACCGATTATTCACTATCAACAGGTGAAAAAACTACGTGGAAAACCGAAAGCGATTGAAACGTTGAAAATCCACACGACGCTCGAGCGCTCTACAATGGGCTAATGACAACCTCACTAAAATAAGTATTAATAGATTTTTACTATCCCCCTGCTGATTATGAAATATTGTCCCGAGGTTTTGGCACATCTTCAAACTTCCAAGGGTCTAGGTCGAAAGATTCGAATTTGCATTGAAATTATTCAATTTAATGAAGTTCAAAAACCATCGTTGGAGTAATGCCTTAAAAATCGAGACAATGCGCAAATTTCTCTTCATTCAAAGTGGAAGAAAAAAAATGGTAATTGAATATTTTTTTTTCAGACCCTTATGAAATTACCATTTTTATTTTATTGTGAGGAATGATAATTTCTCTTTCTTGTTTACCCTAATTTTTGAATATTCGACCGAACCCCTACAAAAATCGTTTATTCGATCTACGCTTCGAGCGAGAATCAACAGAATTGTTTTATCGCACAAATGAATTATTTTTAATGAATAAACAGAAATTGAGATCTAAATTAATTCTCATTATTAAGATTTTAAAAAGCCCGAGTTTTTTTTAGGGAGTGTAAAACAATTGATTTCGTTGATCTACGAAATACGATATTGTTGTTGAAACGGATAATGTTTTTCCGGAATTACTATAAAGGCGAGAAACACACTTTTGTTTACGGGCGAGTTGTGAAAGTATAATCACGACTTATCCGAAATACATTCGTACATACGTAATGAATCGTGGATCTGATAAACTATATAATGTAAACATTTTTTTGAGAAACTATATAATTACATTGCACGCCATTCTTACATGAATAGGGAAATCAAAAGGATCGTTGAATAATGCGCAAGCTAACGCGACTAAAATAAAAGTTGGTCGGAGTTGAATACCGGGACCTTTGTTAACCGACAGCCGATACAATAAAGTTATCGACTGAGAAACGTCATTATTCAATAAAAAAAAAACTAAATATAAATATACATTTTGACATGAAGTTAACAACGCCATGGAAGGAGATAATCAATGTACAATTGATGAAGAATTGTCATCCCAATCGAATTGTAGAAAAAAAATAATTTTTCGCTGCATTTTTCTTATTAAAGACAAGCCAGATAAGAGCATCGATAAAAAAATCAGCGAAGAGCACGCAGCAGAATCCCAATTCTAACGCGTGCATGAAAGCAGAATGAACGGTACTCGTGAGCGACAAGATGACATTGCGCCGATTGCAAGTTTTTGAAGATATTTTTGTACTCTCAAAAGATGAAAAAATGAATATGTATTTATTGGTATTATTTTCTGAGGAGCGGTAATAATGATTTTTTCCATTTATGGTTATGTTTTCGATGAGGAAAAAAAAGAGCCCGAGAACGTGAGGAACGTGAGCTTGCGAGTGGGTCGTGGGAGATGTATCGAAGAACGAATGAGCGAGAAGAGTGAGGAGACGAGGAGAGAGGACTCATTTTCTCTCCGGATAGAGATGCAGCGGGAGATCCGCATGAGGTCGCTACTCGACCAATCAGAAGCAACCACGCTTTGCCACGCGTTTCTCCTCTCCTCCTGCCCTTCTAGTACCCTTCGACCGCGCTATTCGTCGAATAGTTTTTTGTTCATTTTGTTTCTTTTTGCCTCGCTGTCTCGTTTCGGTTCGTTCCCCGGTCATAGTAGTAGCTTTTGGCCGTCGTCGTCTTTCGGCTTCCTGTCCGCGTGTCTCTATCTGTCACTCTCTTACACACGCACCCACGCGACATAGACGAAAACACACATAGAAAAAATAATCCCGCGGACGCGCGCGTTTCTCTGCCACGGCAGCAGCCGCGACAGAAACACACAGGCAGTATTAATCGCACGATATAGGACAACCGAACAGGAAAATCTCATTCGTGCCGCGACTCCCGAGTTGTACGCATCGAGGAGCATCGCAAAGTTTTTTTTCATTTCCACATTTTTCGATCGATCTTTTCCCTTCTTCGGCACGTCTCGATACGATACCAATCGGGACTGACACTTTTACAATTACATCACTTATTGTTGACCGAATAATAATAACAATAATAATAATTACGTCAATATGAGGTTTGCCGGCTTAATTGTTGTGGCGTTGTTTTACATCGCCGGATTGCACGCCAGCGAAGAATTCGAGCATGAAGAAGGCGTTCTCGTTCTTACCAAGGAAAACTTCGATAAAGTACTAGAGAAATACGACTATGTACTTATCGAATTTTGTAAGTATTTTCTCTCGATGTTTTAAAATGTATATGCGTCCTAAAATTAAGGCGAATAATCGTCGTAAATATGGAAAAGTTCTTCGTTATTCTCACGCTTCCAAACTACCGTTTCATTTCTACATAGTTGGCATTCACATTTCCGGGATGACAAACCCACGAAAGATTTTTCGTCCTTAATGTTTTTGACACGTCATCGCAACGTGCAATCAAAAATTTGTCTTTTTTTTCTTCTTTTTTTATCCATTTCCAGCAGTCGATTATTTTTTTTTTTTTTTTTTCATTATCGGAGTTTTCCCTTCATGAAATCATTGAGGCGTTCATTGTGAAGATAATTATAGATTCCATAATCGTTCGCATATGGTGAGGGATTTCTTGATAATCCATTCCTCGAAATTGTTTCAAGACGTCTTTTAAAATTTTTCTTGTTTGAACTAACCAATTTTTGTTTTTTTGTGCTTCAATTTTTTCATTCGGTATATCGTTAACCATTTTTTGTGATTTCTTCAATTCACATGGCCAGGAGTGTACTGTAAATGGTACACTGTTACAAGCTATTTTTAAACGTTCCAGAATTTTGCTTATTTCGATACGATCTCAATGGTATGGTGTTTGAAACAATGCCTTAATAGGATTTTGAATCCTCTGAACCAGGATGTACAAGAAAGTAGAAAAACATACGTGTACTCCCTGAACAAAGTGCCCCGTTTGGTTGCCATTTTTCACGTGCTTTTGAAAATTCACACATTAGCCTTTTCTACACAACTGTTTTCAATACTGAAAATTTAAACAACTCGTTTTTTCAACTCAAACTCCAATTCAACACTCATGATTTTGACACCATAAAACAGTTTTACACGATGGACAATCATCAAAGGATGAACTTGAATTGTGATTGACTTGAAATCTATAATAATGCATAACCGGCGATTCAAATTCGCTCTGTAACACATTCTCAGGGGTGAACATGAATATGATAATATATGATAGAGGCATCAATGACACGGCCCAACCACAGTAAATATATAGGAACCATAGCAGATGATAGGAATGATGAAAAAACAACAAGAAAGAGGTTTTAACCTTGCAATATTGAATGATGCCAAAATGGAATTCATGAATGGACAAATTACAAAATAGCAAAATCATTAAACTAACGGACTGTTGTAAATTGGGTTTTTTTGCTTTTCAAAAGCTTGGCAATAACAATGGTTTTCTGTAAAAATAAATTATTGCATACTTCAAAAAACCAGTAAATAAATAATTGAAGATATTGTTAGAATTTTTTTTTTTAACTAATACTTTCTTGTCTCATTACAAGCATCAATTGAGCATCTGAAAATGAATGATTTAATGTTTGAATAAAAATGATTGCCACAGAATAGAAAATGATTGGAATGATTGAATTTAAGATGCGCCATGGTGCGGTCACTGCAAGCAACTTGCTCCGGAATATGCTAAAGCTGCCAAGACTCTTGCGGACAAGGACTCCCCGGTGAAATTGGCTAAAGTTGATGCGACTAAAGAAGGCAAACTTGCCGAAGACCATGGAGTACGAGGATACCCCACTCTTAAATTCTACCGCAAACCCAATTTCATTGAATACACCGGCGGACGACAAGCTGATGACATTGTTGACTGGATTGAAAAAAAGACTGGACCTGCCGCCAAAACTCTTACTACCGTTGCAGAAACTGCTGAACTTGTTGAATCCAAGGATGTTGCCATCGTCGGTTGCTTCAAGGTAGATTTTTTCTCAAACAAATTTGAGCCATGCTTGAAAAGAATTGTGGTTTTGGAGCGATTTATAGAATATTGAACTGAAATGAAAAATTCAGATTTTTCGAACGAACAATAATAAGAGTTCGTATGATTTTTACTATCATACAAATTGCCAACACAGTTTCTGTGAGCATAAATCATATCCGCTACAGTTGTCGTTATTGAAAATAGATTCTTGTTATATGATTCTGTGTTTAATATTATGGCCTTGCACTTATTAAATTACTGGTATTTATTCTCCTTTTTAACATCAAAAACGAATATTTATTTTCTAACAAAAGTTATATTCTTTTTAATGTAAAATTAACGATCATTTACAGGATCCTGAATCTGCCGCTGCTAAAGTTTACTTGGAAGTTGCAAGTGCAATTGATGACCATGTTTTCGGTATTTCAAGTAGCCAAGAAGTATTTGACGAATACAAGGCTAAAGACGGACAAGTTCTCTTGTTCAAAAAGGTAAACACCACCCTCGACATGTGTACCCCTGTTCTGTTTTGATTTCTTTCCCCAAAATTTGTACCACCCTGTTGTATTGAACAATGGCGCCTTTCAAAAAAAAACGATCATTGAAAAAGCTTTCAGTTTTAACAGAGAAATCATTATAAAACTTGGTTAATGATCGATGGTTTAGAAAAAAAATTCTCATACAAGATAATTGTTTCCTGTTCACCAGTTCGACGAAGGCAAATCAGTTTATGAAGAAGAACTCGAGCCAGAGCAATTGAAGAAATTCATCAGCGTACAATCACTCCCGCTACTTGTTGATTTTAATCACGAGACTGCCCAAAAAATATTCGGAGGGGATATCAAGAGCCACTTGTTGGTATTCTTGAGCAAGAAGGCTGGCCATTTCGAGAAATACAGCGATGCCATTAAGGAACCGGCAAAGGACTACCGTGGCAAGGTAAACTATTTTACTTTTCATTTTTATCCAAATAAACAGGGAGATGAATTCTACTCCCGTAATTTTGATAATGAAACTTTAGAACAATTCACACAATGGACTTTCGATTTCGCTCGCGATCTATTGCTTCATGTTTCCGGCATACAGAGACGTGAAATTACGTCAAAATAGAAAAATAACGACCGAAAACGTCTAGGATAACGTATCGTGAGATTGATTATAAATGGAAAAAATGATTGATAATTCGGTTCAAGTATAGCAAACAATGATTTTGTGCTAAAACATTCCGTTTTTTTTTGTACAGATTTTATTCGTTACGATAAACGCTGATGAGGACGATCACGAAAGAATATTGGAATTCTTCGGTATGAAGAAGGATCAAGTGCCATCGATGCGCATAATAAAACTTGAAGAAGACATGGCGAAATACAAGCCCGCGAAGCCGGAACTGACGAGCGAAAACATCAAAAACTTCGTCGACGCCGTCCAAGGAGGAACAATCGAACGCGATTTCTTGACTCAAGACTTACCCGAAGATTGGAACAAGAACCCGGTCAAGGTTTTGGTTGGCAAAAACTTTGCAGAAGTCGCGTTCAACAAAGAAAAAGACGTACTCGTAGAATTCTACGCTCCATGGTGCGGCCATTGCAGACAACTCGAACCCATCTACGATGCTGTGAATTTCTTTTATTTTCTTCAATCTAAGATCACATTGAAAAGCTCTCCCCTTTATTTAGGAACAATTATGAATGATGGTGGTTAACGAAATTTTATTCAAATATATTTTAGCTTGGTGAGAAATTCAAGGACCACGAGACCATTGTGATCGCAAAAATGGATGCTACAGCAAACGAACTCAAGGAAGTCAAAGTTGAAAGCTTCCCCACGATCAAGCTGTACAAGAAAGACGACAACGAGGTACGTAATTTCATTTCATTTTCGCTGAATGATTGTCACCCACTTTTTATACTTGTCTAGAATTTTTTTATTTTTTAATTCGGTTTCCATTGATTCGTCGGGCGACTGTTTATTTTGGATTTATTCTTACAAGCCTGGTCCGCTCGTCTGCGTGCATTCGGATAATTTTTATTCCTCGAATAGCTCCACTGATTATGATTACCTTGAATTCGTAAATCAAAAATTATTTTTTTCAGGCTGTCGACTACCTTGGCGAGAGAACTCTGGAGGGTCTTACCCAGTTCCTTGAAAGTGGTGGAGTTTATGGCCAAGGTGCTGCCGAAGTAAGTATAATCTTCAATCCATACTTTGGAAAATCAAGTATAAAACTCATAAATTTTCATCATTTTTTGGTATCGCGATAAATTGCACAACTGCATTGCGTTGATCTTGGAGTAGATTACACTAATTCATACACGCACTGTTATTTTTCTCCAACGTTTATCATCTCAATTATGTTTGAGATGCATCTCTCTGCTTAAGACGATGCTCTTATAATCTTAAAATTCATTATTTACACATGTGCAATACTATTCACATGAATTTTTCATCCACATTATCTCGCATATGAAAAACACAAGCACAAAACACGGGCGTGCCTTTTTAAAGCTTTGAATTTTATCAATCGGCAATTCTGGTGCCGATTGTCACGAAATTTCATTTTCCTCTAGCAATTTTCCGTTGGAAGGGCGCAACTTGAAATTAAAAAAAAAATTAATTGACTTTTCAGGTACAAGAAGAGGACGAGGACGACGATGTACCGAGAAAAGACGAGCTTTAAATTAAGCAATGTAACCAACTAAAACGAACCGTAAAAGCGCAAAACTCTTCAATGTCGGTTTAAATATCTTTCTAAATACTCGACATGAATGTTGAACTCGTCCCTCTCGGACTAGACCGCGCAATTTTTTTACGTCGAATATAATATTAACAAAGAAAATAAAACAGTTTACAAGGCGTCCGAACTTCCAGGGAAAGTATTCCACATCAATTCGTTCCGCGAGCGTCTGTGTAACGAGAATTAAAAACTCAAGAAATCCAGGGATTTATAAGTTATTTTTATTATTTTTGCTTATTTTATTAATAAAATATTATTTTCGAAGCAAATAACAATTTCGAATCCCCGGTTTTTTCGAGAGTCCTGGGATTTTTTCCATTCCTGTTCAAAATCGAAATTCGAGAAACAATACATTCGTTCGAATTGAGAAAAAATAATTGAAAAAGTGAGAAAGAGAGAGAGAGAGAGAGTGAAAGAGAGAAAATGATAATTTTTATTTTTATAAGATAGTTGAGACTTATTTTTTCTTCTTCGGTGTTTTTTGCATTTCCACAATTCTCTTAGTTAGTTATAGCTTAAAGAACAGAAAATAGAATGGCACAATTCGATTTTTTGTCTTCATGTTATTTTGTTCATTTTCTATTCCATCTAGTGGCATTTAACTTAGAGAAAAATCGACACACACACACACACCTAAGAAAAAAAGTTGACGAGAAAAAAGAAATCTGAAAATAATTGGTTGTCTGACAAGCAAGCTGCTGCAGCCAGGGATCAAATTTGTCATCCCCATTCTGACTGACTGAAATACTTCAAGGCAGTGCAATGAATTACATGCGTGAATAAATCTGTGAAATCATGGGTGACCTTTCATTCTCATGTCTTATATATTTTTCTCTACGTATATAATGACATGCATGTATATGTATATGTATATCAAAAAAGAAATTAACGATATTATTGTATACTTGCATTATTTATTTTCTTTCGACATCCTATTCACACATTTTAAACGGTTTTACAACATTAATGTACATCTTTTTGGTTCGATTTAGAACACCCAGTAGCCAGCTGTTCGGTTTGTTTCTCCACGAAAAATGGAAAAATGTGTCGTGTTGATATAAATATTTGACCAGAAGGGGATTACCGATACGAAACAATTTGGGGACGTCAATCGCGAAATTAAAAATAAATTCGAAATAAAAAAGAATAGAAAAATTAGAAACATTCTTTTCGTTGTTCGCGTATCGATCAAAAGATCGAAGTTTCAGTGAGCTAGAAATCTTACCTCAACCATTTTCGTGTTGATTTTATTTTTGTTTGGTTTACCGTGTAGTGGCAACACTAATGTCGATATATATAAATGACGAATTTTGATGCCGTTGGGGTTTGTAATCCTCCTTACGGTACATAGAAAAGTCTTGGGTTTTTTTGTTTCCAATGTCAAGTTCATCAAAAGACGTGTGTAATCGTAATCGCGGTAAGGCGCGCGACTCGAACTTATTCCTGTATCCTAGGTGATGGCATTCACCCTTGTGGAATCGTCGAAAAGTATTTTCAGGGGTTAAGTTCCTCTGTTTTGATCTCTAAAAAAGTTTGGGCAATTATTACTCGTAGTAAAAAATGAACGTTTCGCATTTCGATTTTTTTCGTTATTTTTTTAAAAGTGATTATGAAGATTTTCCTTTGAAAAATAAAATTATATTCGAATCCGTCGATCGTCTATGGGAAAATTCGTAAATTTTGTGCAAATATTTTCAGTGTTTGCTGATTTGATGCGGTCAAACAAATGTTAGTTGTGTTAGAAAAATAAGATCGTTGAGGTTATGTTCTCATGAAGTTTTCGTGTTATCTAATGAGAATGAATGGAATAGATATCGATTTATTATCATTACTGAGTGAATTGGTGGATAAGACTTTGTATTCGACCGAAGAAGTCAAACAAATTTTGGAAATCGAATGCAACAACGCTAGAAGCGTGTTGCGGACTTGTCCAATTGATATCGTAATTACGAGGGAAATTGATGAACACGACACGCGCGACGTCGTGAGTACACAAACTGTCCATTAAAAAAAAAAAATTACCCCTTTAATGACGAAATTAGTTTCAGAATTGCTAGCCACGTTTCAAGCAAAAAAACATGGTGAAAATTTTGCTAAAAAAATTAACCCTAAATTTGAAATAATTATATGAATTTTTCAAGTTATTTTAATGTTATTACTTATGTTCAATATCAACTCTGGTAGATTGATGGCGAGTCCCTGAGAAAAATCCCCTTAAAAAGTCCTAACTGGAACTCCCGAATGAACAAGCGAGACCCAAAATTTGAGTTCCAAAGAAAGGACCTTTCATCCTTTGCTCACTTCGAACTAAATACACCACGTGAAAATCCTAAATTTTGAGGATAAAATTCGAAATAAATTGCATTTATCATCAATCAATGGTTCCTCAATTCCATTGATTTATAATACAAATTTCTTACACATCAGGCGCATTCGACTTGATGAACGCTGATAATGTTAAAATAACGTTACGCGTTCGACTCGGAATGAACGCAGTTAAACAACGCCTAGTCGAACGATGAGTAACATTATCAACGTTGTCAGCGTCCGAGTCGAATGCGCCCATATTAAATTGGCACTTAAAAGCTGGCTTCAAAACATTGTTATAATTTTGCATCACGTTTTGCACTCATTTGATCAGACACGGCACGGGGCAGCGTCTTATATAGCTATAAAAGTATTCGTTGCGTGCGAGTAGGAGGTCGGTAACTGGAACGTAGATTCCCATTTTATCTCACACACGTTCTCGCGAACAGAGAATTCTCAATTAAATATTCAACGACTACTATTCCATCAGATCTTTATGCGAGCTGAACAAAAGTATCCATTTTGTCACTACAGAAATCGAGCTTGACAGATCATGCACAAGAAATCGTGGACGGTATTGGCAAGGCCTTGGCCCAAGCTCAGGAACTGCGGGAGAAAACGGCCAACAATATCTCAAAACAGAGGCGGAAGGCGAGAGAGCCCGATGTCAAAACTATTTATACTGCATACAAAAACAATGTACAAAAGAAGTCGAAACCCATCGGACACGAAAAGATATCACCAAAACCTATGAATTCAAGAATAAATAAAACTTTCGCGCCGAGAGAACAATTAGATGTCAAAAAAAATGAGGTTATGGGAAAAAGGAGCTCGGAACTCGGACCAAAAACAGCTGCAGAAAAAACACCTGTTCGTATTTCCAACAGCACCCGCTCGTCAAGTAACACTGAAAAAGCCAAAACAAAGAATTTTTTGGCTGCCAATAAGGCTAACCTTAAAAATATAAAACGTCATGAAAAATCTACGAGCGATCCGAAATTAGCTACAAATTGTCCGCAGGTAAGAAACACTCGCATATTCGAATGAAAAATCACGATGCAAATTAAGAAAAATCGAAAGTCCGACGATTCCACGTTCATTCCAATGCACCACGACCAATTCTAATTGTATTTATATTCGGTATGAACCGACAATCGAAGCGAGCAGAAAATTTATCGCCTCTTAGCGGAACTTCCGAAATCCTGAGTAGCTGTACAACGTCGATTGCTCAACTGAATGATTTGATGAGGAAAGTTTCGACCGAGGCTACCGAAGTATCGTCGGCACTGCGCCTCGACACTGCAAGTGCGTCAAGAATCGTCACTGAAAAGGTCCGTTCCATGATCGACTTGATGGAAGGTCTTGACAGATTCGGAGTTCCGAGTAATCTCGTGCGAGTCTTGAAAGTCTATCATGCGTACGTGAACAAAGAAGTTGCAGACGATCGAAACCACGAGCAGAGGTGCCAACGTGCCACTGCCAAATTTCTCTCCGAATTCCACGCCATGGTAGGGGGTTCACGAAAATGAGCATTTCTCTTCGTAACTAGTTGTTTCTTCTCGACCATTGTTTTCGGAAAAACAAATTGCTCGATCCGTCTTCTAAAACCCGTTTAATTTTTTTTCCCTTTTTATTTCATGTAAAGAACGAAAATCGCGTAGCAGAACAAAAAACCTACGCGGAACTTGAGCCCTTGCTCGCTGGTTTTACAACTCTTCAACGAAGCTTGCACGCTCAATCGGATTTTAGCGATGAAGATACGAACGAAATAATCAGTCGATACGCTGCGCTCGATTTTGCTGGAAAATCTATACGCTTACGAAAATTCGATCCAGCCAAGTTCCGTAAATCGAGAAAGTCAGGCTGCCTGGAAAAAGATGCTAAACTTTCGAGAAGCTGGTCCGCTCATGGCGTGTGGAATCGATTCGGTCCAGACTGCTTTCCCAGTAAGTTTCTCAAATTCTTTTCATCAATCTGGTTTATATTTCGACTTTTCATCGCACAGTAAATTTATTTATTTTTTTTTTTTTTCGATTTTCGCATTCCTCAGAAATTTTCTGTCTTTCACTCCAGTCCGAATAGAGACTTTGAGTACAGTTTTAGAAAAATATCAATCGAATTCTTGGTAAAAAAAATGGTTGCAGCACTTGAGAACTTGAGTGGGGTTTTTGTTTTTGTTTCAGACACGATGGGGCTCACGTGCATTCGATATTCCAACAAAACTGAACTGTCATCATTCTTCAAACTGAATCAGCGCTTGCAATTGTGCTCCTATCAAAAAAGTTTACTCGATTTATTGGTAGAAAAAATATTGCCGAGTCTAGACAAACATTTGGACGGTTCGAGCTCGCAGTATTGCGAAGTTTACAAAATCATTTTCACCATCGCCCAAGTTATCAATCCCCGAATTCCCACGCTCGTGCGAACGGACGCTTGAAACGTGCGAACGAGAAAGTCGAGTAGTCTGCGTTATGCACCAAGCTGCATTCCGAGACTCAGCTTTCGGCCTATTTTTTTATAGGCTCTTTTAGAAAGGCCTCGAGTTTTCGTAAACATCCGAGTTGCTTTTTGGCGATAAAAAAATCATTGAAAATTAAAAATTCGATATTTCAAAATGAACTGTTTTGGGACGCTTCTGTCGAAATAAGTTTCGATTGAAATTTATTCGTCGTAACGTTCCCTATGAAAAAGGTTTCATACAAAAATGAGCTAACACTGTTATTGAGCGGTTAATTGCAAATGAAAAAAAATCTCCATTTCGTTTTTGTAAACCTTAATTGATTCTGGATCGAAACAGTTTGAAGTTCATGCATTTTGTAGGGGAACCGAACTCTAAGAATGACGCTGAAGTTTCCAACGTTGGAGTCCAACGAAATGATTTAACAAAAACTCTCAAATAATTCCAGTAATCTCCAATTTTGTTCCCTGCCGAATTTCCAATTCGTCATTTTTCAAGCCACATCAATTATTCGTGAAATAAAAAAATAATGAATTATAAATATTTTTTTCGTTCATTTCGTTGAACTCCAACGTTGCAAACTTCAGCGTCGTACTCCAAGAGATTCAAGCAAGATTAATCGATCTGGGAAATACAGTTTAGCCAAAATTTGCATTAATCGAGAGAATTTTCGCATTCAATAGAATTTGCTAAGCCACGTGATAAACAATCGATCGTCTCCTCACTTTTGGATGGGCCCTTTTTCATAGGGAACGTTACGATAAACTTTTATTTGAAACTTATTTCAATATGATGCTTTCCAAAAAAAGTTGATTAGAAAAAATCGAATTTTCAATAATTCGTTATTGTCAAAATGCAGCTCGGATTTTTGGAAAAACTCAAGCCTACATTTCTGTAGGTCGAAACAACTTGTAATAAAATTGGTCAGGGACTGGGTCTCGAGAATAGAACTTACGCCAAGGTGGCTGCTGGACTAAGAGGGGATAGGACGATCGCATGGCTGCTCGGGTTGCCGTAGCAAAATGGGTAGGTTGTCGAGGAAATCATCGACCAAACAGTTCCAGGGATGCCATTATTATTAAAAGTTTTGACTCTTCGGTGGGGAAATTGAGGGCGTATTTATCGCGGTGAAAAATATTGTGAAAGAAGGAAAATAAAATAATTGGGCAAAGTGATGGAGACCGAGCAAGTGTACGTCAAGCATCGAATGCAATTCGGAAAATGGTGCAACTTCGAAGAAAATGACGCGTTAGAAGTTGACATAAAACCGAACGCTTCGCTGATGCACGAGTTCGTCAGAATTGATCCGGTAACTGAAGGAACACAGTGCAGCAAAAGTTATTCATCACACGAGGTAAAACGAAGGAATGACTAAAAGCAATTGAGATTTCAATTTATTTTTACAAATTTATCACTTCCCGAGATACCAATTGATTAATATTATCCCAACGTATGGATCTCGACCTACTTCGACTCACGTGAGTCCTGTTAAACCTGTCATCCTACCCTGCATAAAAAAGTTGATTCAATAACATTTCTGGAATCGCGGTATAGCGACATTTATGGAAGCGAGTTCGCTGTCAGAGATTTTTTACAAGGAGTGGTCGCGTTTCGAACTGTTTTTTAAATTTCTTTAATAAAAAAATAATTATATAGGTTCATAGGACTTCACGTAACAAAAAAGGGGCAAGTTCGCGTAATTTTTATTTTTTTTTTCAAGTTCAATAATATGAATGCTATTGGATCAATAATGGTTTCTTTTCCTCAGTGTAAATAAACTTCTGAACAGGAAACGATGCTAGGTCTGAAAGTTATAGCTGCCAAATTTTTAGGTTCTAAGTTTCATACTAGAATAAGTTTATAATTGTCTGTATGTGATACTATACACTAATAAAACTAATAAATAATATGAATAAGCTTCGATAATTTATTCCTGTACTGTGACCCCGAGGAATTGATGAATCGCGTAATCTAGAATAGCAAATATTCACCCACCTACCTTTTAACCGAGCTTTTCTGCAATCTGTTAAACCCTGCGGAAAAATGTTACTTTCGATATTACAATCTGTCATTCTCATACTCATGATTATCAAAAGATACAACCGCACATTTAAAAAAGAAATCCAGAACTTTTTTGTAATCGGTCAAACTGTATTTTAACTGGTGCCAACAAATTAAAACGTTGAATTCGTTGCTGTTGCATACTCTCAATAAAACAATAGAGCCAATCTCCCAAAAATCTGGAAACTATGAAATAAGTCGCTGGGTTTTCAACACGAGCTGAAGGCAGTCCGCAAAGTTCGTTGGTTTCATCTCACTATATTCGCAGATAAACACAACAACAGCGACCTTCAAGGAGTCCGGTTTACATCACGTGGAGGGTGGCTGGCCCAAGGACATAAATATGCACGATTTAGAACAGACCGTAAGATACAGACGGAAAATAGAGAAAGATGAATTGTATATTCACACCATGCTGCAATTATTGCCGGTAAGTAATGACGTTTGAGTATAACCTACAAAAAGATCGTTCGAGCAGATTGTTTTCTTGACAGAAATGTTTCTTATTGTTTTTTTATTTTCCATTTCACGAAGCCGATGGAACACTGCATACTTCAAAACAACGCTTGCAACATATACGAACAGTATTTTCAGGACACCGAGCCAGCCCCATTGGTGCAGCGAACTTATTCTCGTACAGTGAACGTTTATCGCGATTTGGCGCCTCTCAAACGTCCGATCACCCACCTCTCTTGGTCACCCGACCAAGGCACAAGGTTGGCCGTCAGTTACTGCAACACCGATTTCAAAAAGGCCAAAAATTACAGTCCCTGCTCGTACATCTGGGACGTAGGTAAATTTTATTCGATAATATTTCGTCAAGAGTGTCTCGGAATCGGAGATTCTCCGTAACTGATTCCATCCACCGTCGAGTGGAGGATTTTTCCAGAAAACCCGAACAACCCTTTTTTAACACTGAAACCGCAATGCCCGATTTTTACGATTGAGTACAGCCCGAAAGACAGCAACACACTCGTCAGTGGCTTGATGTCTGGACAAGTAGCTTTCTGGGACATCAGGAGAGGTTCGGAGCCCGTTGAAACGAGCTTAATCGAGGACAGCCATCGCGATCCGTGCGACAAAGTTCTTTGGATTAATTCGAAGACTGGAACCGAGTTTTTCAGTGCTTCCAAAGATGGCCAGGTATTTTTCTGCGATGACAGGTCACCTGTCAAATTTTCGTGAGGAACAAAGTTTCCAGACGATAAAAAGTGCCAAGGGAAATGGAGGCGTCGAAAATGACCAATAACGAGTTTTATTGATCCTGGGGTCAATTTCACTTGAGCTAATAATTGCTGCTACTAATTTCAAGGTCAAGTGGTGGGACACTAGAAAGATACAAACTCCGACGGACAACTTGGTTATTGACTTGACGAAGCCCGAGGAACAAGATATAAATCGGGCCATAGGAGTGTCAGCCCTGCAATTCGAGCCGTCGATCGGCACGCGCTTCATGTGCGGCCTAGAAAATGGTACTCTCTTTTTTTTCCCCGAGTGTCGTACGAAAAACAAATTGAAAATGTATAATGGACGCGGACTCGTGAAAACTCGAACAGGTATGGTCATTTCCGGCAACCGGAAAGGAAAAACTCCGGGTGAAAAAATTGCTACCAGATTCAAAGTGCAGTACGGGCCGGTTATTAGCGTCGAGAGAAATCCCATATTCGTGAAAAATTTTTTGACCGTCGGTGATTGGACCGCGAGAATATGGTCCGAGGATTGTAGAGAGTCTTCCATCGCTTGGACTCCGTAAGAATGAAAAAAACCCATCTTTCCTTTTTTTTCGAATCGATTTTTTCATAACACATTCACAAATCATATCTCATTTCTCAGGTTTTATCTGGCTAAAATACATTTCTCGTTATTTCTATTCCCTTCTCATTTTTGTTCCACCCGTTCAATTTTTTTTCACTTCCCATCGCACTTTTCCCTCCGCACTTCATTTTTATCCCTCGATTGTTGCGGCGTAACTGTTCTCGCTATAATGCTTTTGACGTGCCTTCCAATCGACACCCCCCCCACCGCCTCACTCCCTCCTCGCCTTCTCATACGTACGAGCGCGGCCCTTCGTTGGGGGAAGAGTACGGATCAGTCGATATTTCGGCACCTTGAGTGCGAGAGAGATAGTCTCAAATTTCGTAAGTAAAATTCGTCGACAGGAATCCCCCGAGAATAAAAAAGTTCTGTCAACTCATTTTGCCATCGTCCTGCGTGGACTCTGATGGAAATTTTCTGTAATCAGTCTAAACGTGTCGAAAAATATCTACTTTGAAAATTCGAGGTGAGGTTAGGTTGCTGATCCATACTCCATACTCTCAACTGGCGTTTCAACACTTGAATTTCGATTCTATGATTTTTGACAGGCTACTTTTAATATCGTAAGTCAATCGGAACTCGTTTTGCAGCGGTCACCGCGATCTTCTTACTGGTGGCGCATGGAGTGCGACGCGGTTTTCAGTTTTTTTTCTTACGAAAATTGACGGTACTCTCGACGTGTGGGATTTAATTGTTCAACAAGATTCTCCCGTTTTGAGTATCAAGGTGGAAAAATGAACAGTTTAAACATTCTTAGCGTACAATATGCATGCAACACTAAGATTTGGTACTGAGATTGCAGTTTTACGGTTTCAATTTTGGAATAATTTTTGTTTTTAATATTCTCAACCGCTATTTTTTTTTACTAATAAGTTTGAATAGAACAATTCCTTAAAATAAAAATGAAAGAAAATCATGCAAGGCCATAAATTTTATAAACACGTTAGTTTGGGTTATTCAATAAAACGTCACGTTTGTTAGGTTTGCGATGAGGCTTTGACGTGCATGAGACCCCACGAACAGGGGCGCCTCGTAGCGGTAGCTGGAAAAAATGGCACTACTTACCTATTGGAATTTTCCGAAGCGCTGACGATTAACCAGAAGAACGACAAACTTTTATTAACCGCGGTAAATTCGCTACCCAGTTATTCTCTAGTCCCAGGATAAAACTGAGTTCCAAATTATCATTTTATTTCAAACAGTTTTTAGATAGAGAAACTCGGAGAGAAAAAGTAATAGAAGCTAAGAATCGAGAAATTCGACTGAAAATGAAAACAACTCTCCGACCGGAAGTTGATTCAGAAGGTCAGGACGGCCCTTCCCGGGGAGGCGCTCAAAAGGCACGTGTCTTGGATTCAAAGGATCCTTTGATAATACAGTGTGAACTGGATTACGAGACGGCTATAGAGGCGGTGAGATACCATGTTAATTTTCAACTGGTTTATTCTTAATTGCTCGTGTTATTCATTATTTAATTGCATGTTTCATGTATTTTTATACCTTCTCTAGGAAATCTCCAGAAACGCTTTGATCGAAGAAAACGAAGTGAATAATAATCACTCACAAAATGGATTTTGATTTTTGGAAAGTGTTTTATTTATTTTTTGTTTTATCCACACCAACTGTCAAATGATCCGTCAATGAATCCTGGGACTACTACTGACAGATCGATTTAAAATGGACCAAAATATTTCGACGAATCGATCTTTGTTGTAACACGTGCATTAAAACTTCAGGATATCAGAGTTGTTTAAGATTCGCGATGGGATTTCTGGAGCAATATTTTATCAATCATGGTTATCGTCAAATATTAATATAATTGGTTATTTTGTTGTAAGAAATACTTTAATAGACCTAGCCCAGGAATTTGTAAAAAATCACATCTATTGTAAATTTACAAAATATATAGAAAATCCAGACTTGTAGTACTTTCTCGTGTTACCGTTGAAATTCTTGGATTTTTTTATCATTCTCCACTCACCAATATGTCGATGAGGCGTGAAAGAATTTTCCTGCAAAGGAAAAAAAACATCGTTTTTTTCCTGCACACCCTAGTAAATATAAATATAGCCGTCATTGAGGCGCCGTCGCAGATAACCTACAAATTTGTGCGCGAGTTTATTTTTGCGAAGATTCCCCTTTGCGGGGCGACCAATAAAGAGTATATATAAAACAAGCGGAAGTACGTGTGAGAGAAAAATGTGAAATTCCTTGGAAATGATCGTTTTTTGCGTTTCCATTTTTGGTCTCGAGATTCAGGGCCGTGGGACGCGTAGAATTTGACTAATGAATGAAAGTAACGCGTGCATCGTCTCTGCGCGAATGAGACGATGCATTTATAAATAAACCTGGCAAGATTGAACCTTGAAAACAGTGGAACTCCCAGTGACAGATAGAAACTGTAGAAACCCTATGGCATTTTTTTCCTTTTTTCTCTTCGCTAGTGTGCATGTGTATGAGTGCTTTTTTTTATTCCTTTTTTATCTTTAACCTATTTCCCGAGAGTCGGTCAGGATCGTGGCAAAATGTCAAAATCAGATTCTCCGAAAATTGTGACAGCCTTGTTTTCCTTCAAGGGAAAGAACAACGACGAGGTAAGTGTTGAATAATATTTCGAATTCACATCTATAACCTCAAAATTCATTGGTTCAACACTTCTGAAAATATTTCATGAATAAACTCTCAATTAATTATTAGCTATATTCCACCAGTTGCATTGAATTTGTAAATCAATCGATCCTGATAAGTATAAATCGATCGCGAAAAAACACGTGCCATCAAAATTTACATCATTGTATTGTGACAATAAATAAGTACTGTCATAAATTTTCATAATTACTTGAATAAATAATTTTTTTTGTCAAATGTAATCTCTGAGCCCTCACCTAAGTTGTATTATGAAAATTTACTCACTATTCTGGAAACAACAATTTATTTGAACATGCGATAGAAGACAAAAAAAAACAAAAATAAAATTGATTCAGCTTTTGTGACTCATGGAGATTATGAAGCCGTGTTAGTGTAACGGAATTGGAATCCAACTAACTCGCATCTCAAATTTATTTCATGTTACCTGTTATTGATCGTCGATTAGGGTGTTACTTCAATAGGAATTAATAAATCCTCAACCCCTACTTTTTCATTCATTTGTAAATTTTAATCGATGTTGAATTACTAACTAATCGCCTATGGAATAGCTCTGTTTCAGGAAGGGCGATGTTATAACCGTGACACAAATGGTTGAGGGTGGCTGGTGGGAGGGCACATTGAATGACAAGACAGCCTGGTTTCCATCGAATTATGTCAAAGAATGTCAAAGCAGCGGTAAGGAGGCGAATAAATTGCTAAAATTGATTAACTTTATGGTAATGGTAATGTCACCAAAAACAAATTTACATTCAGAGTAATTATTTTTACAGAAACTGCTCATTCGTCTGTGAAGTCATCACCCGAAAAGAGCCAAGAGTCACCGGTTAAAGATTTGAGGTTGAATCGTGATATTGTACTCAAAGATTTGGTGGACTCGGAAAAAGCAAATGTCGCTGAATTACAAGGCCTCGCTAACAATTTTCTACAACCGCTTGAATCCACAAATATGTGAGTCGGGAATTTTCATCATATCTCTTTTTCAAATGAACCCGCCAAGCGGCAATGATTAGAGTCAACTCAATGCTGTAAATTGAATATCAAAGTATTTTTTTATATTTTCACAATTGTCTAAGAGAGAAAAACAATCTGAAAGACTTTCAAACTTTTAATGAACCTTTGATTCAATTCGACTTTCTTTTTTTCCCAAATTCTCTATGAATAAATATGTTTTCTCTCTAATATCCTATTCCAGACTGAACAAAAAAGAGTACAAGCAATTAGTCGGTAATATATACGATGTGCTGGAGACGCATCAGCGTCTTTTGAGCAATCTCGAGGCAACGATTGCTCAGGGACCGGACGCTAGAGTGGGCAACCTGTTCCTAATGTTGGCACCGAGACTGAAAACCGTTCACACAACTTATTGCAATGGACATCCTCAAGCTGTTTGCATATTGGACCAATACAGGTGAACTTTATTTTTGTATACCTCATACAATTTTTTTTTCACTTTCCAACAAAAATTTTATTTCGTATTGCATTATTGTAATGATTTTTTTTTTCGGTAGACTTGAGTACAAATTAAATCTCGGTTTCAGGGATGAGTTGAACGGATTCATGGAACGGAGCGGGGCCGTGACACCCGGAATTTTGGTTATGACGACTGGCCTAAGCAAACCATTCCGTAGACTGGATAAATATTCCGCGATGTTGCAGGAATTGGAGAGGCATACGGAGAAGAATCATCCGGATCGCGGCGACACGCAACGCAGTGTTTGCGTTTACAGGGAAATTTCGGTTCTCTAATTTTATTCCCTATTTTTTATTTCCAACTTTCCAAATTCGATTTCAATAATAGCTTATTTCGAATCGTTTCTATTGTGGCAGGAACGCTGCGCGTCAATAAGAAAACAAAGAGAGCTGGCTCTCCACGTGCTAACAGGAGGAATAAAAGGTTGGGAGGGTGAGGAGTTGAACACACTCGGAGAAATTCTTCACGTGGGCCCGGTTACGCTGGTCGTCGGTGCCGAAAGAAGGGATCGATATTTTGTTCTCTTCCCAATGAATTTGCTCGTCTTGAGTACGAGCCCAAGAATGAGTTCCTTCGTTTACGAAGTACATTCTATTACAATAATTCATCGTTACAATTGTTTATTATCCATCATTTTGTAATCGAATATTCAATGTTTTGAAGGGAAAATTACCACTGACTGGAATCGATGTCGTAACTGTCGCAGATACAGATGATGTGAGGAACGCATTTGAAATATCAGGTAATTACTTCAAATAATCTGTAAATCTTTCACGAAAAACACTTTTCGTTCGAATTTTCGACGATTTTTCAAATTGCATTCTTCTCAACGAGTCTTATTTTGTAAAATATTTTTAGTTTTTTGTATTACACACTTATCCATTTCCATCAATTATAGTTGTACTTTCGACAGCATCAAATTTTTTCAAAATCTTCGTTGTTTGGCATTCATAAAACGTTTATTTTTTTTTGTTTACTTTGTGATCCATGTAATTAATGAGTTGACCGATATTTTTCGATTCGCACATATTCCCCAAGCTTTGTCCTAGACGCGCTGGTACTCTCTTGCAAAAGGAGATCGACGAAAGGCGAAATACATAATCGTTGTTGTTTTGAAGGTCCTATGATCGAGAGTATAGTGGTGATGTGCCCAAGCAAGGAAGAGCGTCAACAGTGGATGGATCTTCTGAGCCAGGAGCAGAGCATCGCGAGTCCGGTGAGGTCGCCGAGCGCCTCGCACGTGAGTGTCACGAAGCATCCGTTTAATCGTCTCTCTCGTTTTTACGCGAGATTGGTGAGAAAAAAATTGTTAAGCCCGGAATTGATGAAGAAACTGTTGTATCTTCAATACGTTTATAAGCCAGATTTGAGGGGTGTAAAAATGCGTAAGTGCACGGTGACCTACACGGTTTATCCGATAAACAGTAGTTTGACGGAGTCGAGTGAGGAGGAGGGAATAGGGGAAGCAACGAAAAATCGTTCGTTAATGAAGTCAACGTTGTTGCTGGACGTTCGATATGATTTGGATGATTTCGGACGTCCGCCACAAGCGAGCTCAACGGCGAGCCTCGGGGGCTCGAAACCACACGAGAATGCTGTCCACGGTAGTCACGAGACTTGCAGGAGTTTGCCAGATCTTAAGGGCGCTGAAATAGCTCAAAAGAACCTTCACAAATTTCCCGGGATCGATGTGCTGCTGCCCCGAATGAGTTTGAGGGACCAGGACGACGATCTCGGAAACGAGTCCGACCAATTCGAGCACTGGAGCGATGCGATGAGAAACAGCGAGTTCCTTGGATCGATGACTGCTCACGAAGTCGATCTCCCGCGTATCGATCTGTCACCAGGGTGGCGGCATTCGGGTTCGATCGAGGTCAACCTCGACTGCGAACCTCGAACTTTCCGTTCGAGATTAACGTCGAGCAGCAGCAGCACCGTCGCTGAATACCTCCAGCCCGACGTGGCCGCCAGCCAACATTCTCTGGACTCGGGGATGGCCGACAGTTATCGCTTCAATTCGTCGGACCTCAATTCCTGTTACAAATACTCTCCTCGTCCGGGCCCAACGGAAAAGGCGACAAACGCCGTTTGCCAAAGTGACAGCGAAAGCGACGAGCGCAACTTCGAGCACCAGTGCATCTGCAGCTCGCCCTTTGGCTCGACCCCGAGGTCGAGCCGTCTGTCCGAAGCGAGCAACAGTTTTATTCTTCGCGACGAAATGATCGTCGGAAGCTCGCTCACTCAGCCGGAAATTGGCGGAAATTATTTAAACCTGCGCGACCACTGGTCCCCGGTTCAAAAAGACGGTGCTCGTCATAAAAACACCGAGGTCGGCCTCCGCCTCGAACTTTCCTCTGAAAATGATCGAGTTTCGTGCCACGTCGCCCGCTCGACGAAAAAAACTCGTCGGCGGGACGAGGGCGACGGCGTTAAAGTCGACGCCAAAAATTCTGTCGATCCGACCAAAAGTTCGGACGACTTTCGATCCAACGTCGCGCAGAATGACTCCCGAATAGCGGAAGAACCTCCACAGAAAAACGAGAGCAAAGTTCGCCTCACCCCACCGAGATTGGTATTCGACAACGCAAATCGTAAACGTTCCACTCAGCCGATACCCGTCGCGCATCAAAATTTGTTCAACCGAACCCATAGACAGCCGCGATTTGACAACAAAAAAACTACTCAAATTTGTCGCCTCGAACCACAACCCGAAGCAACAACTTACACTTCCGGATTGTACGCCCACTGGTGGCTCAAGAAAAACATACCGGGAATATCCACCATCACGGAACAAGGCAAGCTTCCATGGCATGGCTGTTTTCATTTATTTATTTTCCACATCAACAAAGTGATGCGTACCACCTGAAAACCGGTATCCTCAAAACGGAGTTTTCTTGGATTAACGTCTGTCCAACGGAAGTTGCTCGGCACACTGGCAGAGAAAAGGTCGATTTTAGGCTCTCCTTTGAAAATCCTTCTGGTACGACTTCCGTCGTACCCTTCGGATCACCGCGTTCGAATTCTTGGAGTATTTGAGTTTCGAATACGGCGCAATTATTTCGAAGGGATTCGCTAAGGTTCCTGCTGAGGCTTGCGGCTTAAGGACGAGCTGCGAGCTTCTGAAGATTCGCGTCAATGCCGATTCACTTCCGTTGGAGATACACGTTTTTTCGAAATCTATTTTTTGGGATATCGGGGATACTTTATCTGACGCGTGCCACACTATGTATTTGATTTTATACTCAACGAGTTTGGGCGTAACTGTTTCGCTACTAATGTCTCACTCTCGTTTTTTTCTTTTTCTTTATCTTTATTTTTTTTTTTTTTTATCTCGAATATGCTTTACTACGATCCACAGCCATGTTGTGAGAAGTATGCTTTTGCTGTGACATTTTTCGTACTAACCCCCCATCTCCCGATTATACGTAACGAACGAAAACTGTGTACCGATATTACGGATTTGGTGATCGGCAAAACTGACAAGACAACGCCTCTGTACCGGGCGTAACAATTTTTAATCTTCACGCGTTTTTTTATTTAGGTTTGAAACATTTTTTAAAATATATTTAAGAAGAAGATGTTGATAATTTTTTCAACGATAATTTTAGAAACTTGATAATCGTTTTTTGAAAGTTAGACTTTGAATTGAATCGGCAAGTGTCGCCTTTTCAGCCATTTCTTAGGTGATTGTTTATACTCCAAGATTGTAAAGGGAAATTGATTTATAACAGATGAGCAATCAGTCGAACGGAAAGAGCCATCAATCGGGAGTGGAACACTGTTCGTCACCCGGGATTAAGACACCGTGGAGCTTAGCTTCTTTACGACCGGCGCCGCCTCTGTATTCGCTCAAGATTTATGGGAAAAGTGATAGCGCAGAATCCGTCAGGAGTCCACGTACGCTTAGTGGGTATTTTTTCCTCTATTCACACGAATTCCTTCCCTTTTTATCCCTCGTTATTACAAAACATCAGCTGATTTCACGACTCGTTGAGCTTTTGTCCATGGAACCATAGTTCGTCCTAATGTTTTCCAAACATTAAGGTAGATGGATAAATATTCGCTGTCCAAGATTACGCGATATTTTTTGTAGGCAAAAGTGAAAATGTACTGGATAGATTTGCAAAATATGGACGCTAGTTGCCGTGTAGTTTGGCAGAAAATTAATTATTGAACAGCGACTTTTCTCTGACAGTTATCACTCTGGCACATGAAAGTCGTACACACATGAAAAGTTATTGAATTTTTTCATTAGTTATATCGAAGATTTCGCAAAAAAAATCGATCGCTGTATTTCGTGGATATCCAAGAATACATACGTATTTTAATTTTTGAACCTTACCGTTGAAAATCGGCTGAAATATTGAAAAATATGTGATGAAAAATCATTCGAATTACACGACAAATGAATTTGTAACGTTTGAGAACGCTGCATATTCAATGTATGTTCCCAGCATGTGACGTCAATTCGACCTTTTGGTCATGTTTTGTCGTTCGTTTGCTTCGCCACGTTTTTTTCTCGGTTTTTACAAAACTATCGTTTTTATCCTGGTGAACTTTTTTATCGTTCATTTTTTCATTTTTCCCCACTAAAATTTGTAAACAAAAGTGACAGCGTGACATCAACAGCAGCTGCAGCTGTTGCACCGTTCTAGTCAAAACGTTTTTTTAATAATAAAATTGTATAAAAATGTTAGTTCTCTACAGATTATATTTCTATAATAATAAAATTATTATTTTAACGTAAGTTTCGTCTTTTGGAATTTTCGAAAAATATAGTTGGTGCAAAGATCACGTAGCTGTCACCCATCTACGTTAAATATCATTGGAAATTACATTTTCATCTCGAATTTATTGATTTTATAATTCTTTAAATCACTTACTGGTTATTTAATTATGATTCTTAATCACAGACTTCGTAATTCATCGATAAATCGACTGAGATTCCAGTCGTTTTCCAATTTCAGCAAGACTATTCTGAAGTCACTTCTTTTACTTGTTCAAGTCTCTGTACATTTGTACGTATTTATCGTAGAGACGCGGGAGCGTCTCGACGCCAAGTATTAAAAAGAAAATGTTTGACCTCGGCAAGTGTAGCGTTTCTGTACTCAAGATTGGTCGGTTTCACTTACTTCTAATCTAGTATGAATGTGTCAAATCTGAATACTTGGACGTCATGACATTTTTTAGTGACTTTGATATCCTACTGTTTTCTACTTTTCGAAATTTTTCAACCCAGCCTTTCTCCGCACACATCATTTCCAATATTACTTGATAAAAAATATGAAATTAATATTTTTGTGACCACAGACGAACGGCAGTTCGAGGATGATGCGATAATTTTGAAGGTCATCGAAGGTTATTGTCTGAAGGTCAATGCCAGGTTTACTGTGCATTCTGGTAAGCAATATGCTTTTTCGTTTTACAGCCACGTTTTTTATTTGGCGATTTGGCTTTCAATAATCAGTGTGACGTCTTCGCTAAACAAAACATTCGATCGTTCTGGCACTTGATTCGTTGTCATTGTAAATATTTCATTGGCTTTGTGTAAATATACATTAAAAACTGGTAAACTTTTGTAGCTGTGATAACAAATATTCATTTTTTTTGTTTTACAATCATTCAAATCAATGCAATTAAACATTTTATAATTTCAAATCGCTTTACCAATGGTTCATTATATTTCGACGAATGATTTTTAAGGATGAACTTTTATTGTTAGTGAACATTTTATTCTCTGTTTGATCCTTCGAGATCATTATGACCCCATATGGATGACGTAAAACGACGCCGAAGTTTGCAACGTCGGAGTCCAACGAAATGAACGAAAAAACATTTGTAATTCACCAATTTTTTATTCCACGAAGTTATCGGTGCAGGTTGAAAAATCACCAATTGCAAATTCGGCATGGAACGAAATTGGAGAATTACTAGAATTATTGGAGGCTTTTTTTAGATCATTTCGTTGGACTCCGACGCTGCAAACTTCAGCGTCATTGGCGTAAGAAGTGTGCAGTCGAAGGTCGTTTCTCATAAAATGTTGCTTCATTAAAAGCGTTCAACTTCTGATCTAGACACGCCGCAGATTTTTAATTCTTGACGCAAAGAATTAAAAAGAAGAATTTTGTAGGCAGAGCGAGTCAAAACGAACCGTTTATCTGTACTCGAGATTGATCGATTTCCCCTCCCTCGTGAAGTTGAAGTGGCTGCCATTTGTAGGTCATTTGTCGGATGAAAAAAATGACAATTTTTCATATCATAATGCGCTTCCTGTGATAAAATTTTTTTTTTCCAGTGACATCGGAAAAGGGGCTAAAATGCAGTTGTAGAAATTAGAGGGTGCCATTTCACGATCGAAATTTTTAAACTAATCTTTGAATGACGATTGACCGTAGCACGATGCATGAGTAAAAAACGCTCGACCGTTTCAAAGCATTGGAAAAATGATTTTCTACTTGTTTTCGCTTCGTCTTGGAATTAATGTTTCTTTGCACGACATTGCATGAGTGATACTCGCAATTCCAGCTCTTCCCGCGATATGACTTCAGAATTAGCTGATCAGAAATACAGGGCGTGTCTGAATTCACGTGAAAGAACTCTTGAAAATACGTGGCCTCTCGTTAAATGAGCTTTTAAATGTCTCACGTATTTTCTTCTATTACTTTTCTTTCGGCTCAACCGGTCGACCGTTACCGTATCGTACATGTATGAAAAAGTCATCACAAAAATTGATACTTTGCTATGAGAATTTATCCAAATAATAAAATTCAAGTGTCAGCCTCAAAATCGCATCGGATGTGAAAATTTTTGAGAAATTTCGGTAAAGTTCTGATTGCAAAAGGCATTTATTTATATTTTACTAAAATTCGAATTTTTTGAAAATCTACATATCGAAATTATAAAAATCCGATAAAATTCGAATTCAAAAAGTTCTTCTGTAATTGTAATGTTCGAGTCGGTTTTTAACAGCTAGGATTATTCAGCTGAAAGGCAATATTTAATGTTGAACTTGCAAAGTTTTCGGATCGGCACAGTGAAAAGCCTGTCGAAATGAAAATTTTTCATAATTATCAAACCGTTTTTTATCCTGCGGCCCGTATCATCGAGACGTTCCGAACGTGAGTTTATAATAGAGAATTTAACGTTAATTCATTACGACAAACTCTAATACCACGGTCGAATGTCGGAGGAAACGCTGAAAAGAAAGCAAGACAAAATTAAGCAATTGGGTCCGGGAAGTGAGCGAGCCTTTGAAAATAAGAAATGTAACGAGGGCGTATGAATTTCAGCTCTGTTGGATAACGAGACGACTTATATTTCGTGCGAAAACAGGTACGTATCCAAAACAAAAAATCCCCCACAAAAATATATTGAAAATGTAGAAAGAAAATTCCTGTCCACCGAACTAATTCTGAAGTCAAAAAAAGAATACTACCAGATAGAAAAAACGTGTAAAAAAGCATTTTACATTGATTTTGTTGTTGTAAATAATCTGATATTTGGATTGATTATAAAAATCTAATTATTTTTGTATTGGTTTTTTTTTTGCAAATAAAACTATATTTGTTTGTTTTTTCTTTTACTAGACAGTTAATCGTCATTGTCGTGAATTGGAAATAATTGATTCAAGGTTTCTTAAACGTTGTATGTGCACGCAGGAGCCTCTCGGAGACTGTTGAAACCCTGAAGAACCACATTGCTGATTTGCAGTCGAAAATGTCACAATTGACCAGCCAACTCGAGGAAGAAAAACGCTCACGTTTGCTCCTCGCAGCTGTCGTTAAACGTAGCATCACCAATAACGACACTATCGTGCCTTAGGAAAGAGCAAGATCCTGTCTGACGCAGATATAATATTCGTTCCTTTTGCGGGTGCCATTATTCTGCCATTTACGTAAATAGTATTGTTTATATTTTGCGATTATTTTTTAGACTATTTTTTCTAGGAACGATGGCAACGCGGAATTTCATGGAGTATTTTTGGACACGGAGAAATCTTTAGTTTAAAATGGTACCCCATTGAAACCCTTCGTAAAAATGTTTTATTTTTAAAAATGTTTGACACCTGCGGGTCGTGATTTTACTGTTTTAGGCCAATTTCAATATTTCGATGACAGCGTTGATTTGTTTCTTTTTCAATATTTCCGGACATTTTTAGCTTCGGGAAAAATGATACTGCAAAATTGCATCTTTTGAACATTGATCTTGGGTTTAAAAATGTCATTTCGGGTGCACTGAACTTCCTGTTCTGTCGCGATTTCATTATTTTAGCGTAAGTTTAATGATGCGCGGATGACGTTAATTTTATTTCGACTATGATATTAAGTCTTGAAAAAAAATGCGATAATCCAAAGTGGCATTCTGTACAGTTTTTAAATGTCATAAATCCATTATCGCTGAAAGGTTTCAATAACGTGCAATGATAATTTTTCTCACAATTTTATCACTTTGTAGCCTGAATTTATGAAGGTCGGACCTGGCGCTGATATTTTTCCGATTTTTTCCCACGATCTCAACCTCTGAACAAAACATTGAAAAATTTCCTCGTATCCCAGTGTTCGAAGGTACCTAAAATAATCCTTAAAAAACAGTTAATTTTGAAATTTTAATTAACCCTAATCACTCACACTTCTCCAGGAGAATTTTCCAACAAGCGTCACAAATAAGGTCGCTTAGATCCCAAATGAGTGATTAGGGTTGATACAATTTTGTGTATAATACGGAACTTTTGTGTCTACCATGTTGTGTTTTGGCTACATCACAAATGTAAAAGAAATAAATTTTTTGTTGTATTCTCATAAGGTTTTTCTTTTCCCCTTGTTCCGAAAAAAATAAATTTTAACGTAAACTTAAATTAACTTTAAAAAAACATAAATTAAAAAATGTCAATGTAAAATTAAACAACCTTCAAATGAATTCATTGTTTGATTTGAGGAACTTTTTATTTATGACTAGGAGGAATCAAGGTGTTTTCACCGTCAAATATTTTTCTTTCTTTCCAATGGAATGAAAAATTGCGAGGATGACAATTGAATGGATCAAGAAAGCTCAAGAGAGTATCTTTCGAAAAACCTCATTTTCCTCTGGATTTGTTTTACGATCATTCAAATTGCGCGTTGTTTCTCCAATTTTTCTAGTAGCAATCACTTTACAGACAACAATTTTGAACGAATCAAATGAATTTCATAAAATTCAGAAATTTGTATAAAAATTCTTGGAATAAAATGTAACCCGACCATTTTGGGGTGTTCTTGAATGTGCAAAAACGTATACGAAAAAAAAGTTGCAGAAAAAATAATGTCACTCGAAATTCGAAGATTTCGGTTTATAGAAAAGTGCATTAGACAGATTGAAAAATTATTTATTTAAGATTATTTATAAATATGTAAATAAAGTTACGAGCTTATATTACTTTGAGACATTTGCATGGGAGTACTGGAAGCCGAGGACGGCGGAGGAGGAGGAGGTGGTGGAGCTTGGCTCGATCGTATGCTCGAGTGTCCATAAAGATGTTTATTCTTTAAACGCTCCAATTCGTTGACTCTGCTACGTGCATGTTCCAATCTGTGCCATGCCATTTGCAATACTTTTTGACTTGCGTATCCAGATCCTTCATGGGGTTGACCTGAAATTATGATATTCAAAAAATGACTCCAATGAAGATCTTATTTATTTTCACCTTTTTCTCAAAACAATTCAATATTGAAATTTTGAACGGTGAAGAGAATCCGCTCAACTATCATGATATTAACCCTAATCACTCCCACTTCTCTAGAGGAGACTTCCAGCAAGCGATACAGAGCGACACTGTTACACAATGCTTGCTGGAAATCAGGGTAGAATCACATGACAAATGGGGTCGTTTCGATCCCAAGTAAGTGATTAGAGTCAATAATTGTTGTTCCTTTTATGGTTCTCAATTTTTTCCAGTATTGTTTTATAAAAAAAAAATGTATAGACAGAAATATGTTTGAACGATTCGAGTTCTGGAAAATCTGTGATTCACATTTCACATGGAAATATTTTTAACTGCTTTTCTGAAGTAAAAAACAATCCCATTAATAGTAAAAACTCTGGTTTGTCTGCTCACCTGTAGAAACTTGGGTCAAATAATTGATCTGTTCGCTGAGCTTTGACTCAACGTGGCTAAGGGTTTTCAGGAATTGATGAGTTTGACCCTCTGCTTGTTTCAAACTCGATTTCTCTTTACTCAACTCCATCAGAGCTTGACCTTGTATGAAAAAAAAAGCATAGAAAATCATGTAATTCACTGAAAACGTTGATCATCAAGGAATTGGATAATTTCGAAGGAAGAAAAATTATATGCATCTTTTTGAGCTTGGTTGGGAAATTTAAGTGAGACTAAAAGATCATACCAATGCGTTTTACTAGCTTAATAATTTCAGATTCTTTCATTTAAGGTGTTTGTCTTTTGACAATTTTAATGCAGAAAATCTGAATGCAAGTTTTTTTGAGTTTGACTTCTTTGCAGTCATTTTAAGATTGTTTAGGCTTAAGCGTACCTGCACTCTGTAAACAGACGATTATATCCTTCTCAATCGTTTCTAATATTTGGATTCTTTCCATCGGTGGCGTCATCTTAACAATTTTTTTCCGTTACTCTTAAAGACTTCATTCATTTATTCACAATTCACCGTTTCTATCTAATGGTTTTTTGAGGGTACATAAATTCAGCGAGTTGCCGAAATTGTTTTGATTTCATTGAGGTTATGTTACCCGATATTAGTATGGTATATTTCACATTGAATTTGGAGATATGTTGCGCTTATCCGTCCGTACGCAGCGCTGCTGTCTCTCAATACTGCAATAAGATTTCAAAATTTTCGGAACTGCCAGCAAGCATTTTTTATTTGGATGTGTGTAAAAATTTGAGAATACCGATCGCCCAATTGAATATAAAAAACTGAAAGAAGTTGAACTGTCTTTAGTTCAACTTTTGATGGTATAAAGTGACAGACTCTTCACATAATGGGGTTGGGTCGAAAATACATCACGTTAAATGTAAAAATTCGATCAAAAGGATTGTAAAAACTTCAAAAGTATAAAATGATAATTGAATTTTCTCCACGCCAGGAGATAAGTTGCTTCACCCAACGTACGTAATCCGGTGTCCGAGTTTTTCGTAAACATATTCGGCCACTGCGAAGCTCATTCAAGCAGGCGCAGTAAAGTTTTATTCACGTTTAACCTCGTCCACGAAACAAAAAGTCAGTTTTGTTATATTTTAGGTTAATTTACATGTGAAATTAATAGCAGTGACTGAATATTATATACATTTGCAGGTGTTTTTATTTCTTTGTTATATTCTTTAAAAAAAAAAACATGAAAATCATTCATGCAATAACTTTTCAGATTTTTAAGTTCCATAACTTAAGCATAATCTTCATGGCAAATTACAGCACGACTTACGTATTTGTGAGACAAAATTACGATATCGTAATTGTTATCGATTCGTAAAAAAGTTCTACATTTATGCACAAACTTTGAGTCAAGTTGAAATATCGTAAAATCTCGCAAATAAGGTAGTTATACCACGTCAAATGAGTTTCACCCATTTTACTGATATATTAAGTAGCCATGCGATTGTATACATAATAAAACTTCATAATGCATCAAACGAAAATTCGGGGTACATATATTTAGTATGCGAGTACCATGTTTTGGTATTTTGATCTTACAGTGAACTTGTTCATCGTCGCGGTTATTGAGTTCGATTGATAATACTTTCGGTTCTCATTCTCATTGAAAACGCTCACAAACGTTGGAAAACGTCACTTCGAGGTGAAAATGCAACAAAAATATAAAAAAACACACATATGAGAGGATACGGGTGAAGAGAATCGAGTTTCTAGTCATTAACTTAAGCGAGATAAATCCGTGAAGAGTTTTTAAGCACAAATGAACAGACAGCAACAGACAATATGGCGGTTTCGAGTAATAACTCGCTTTGGTTGGCGCATTTGCTTTATTGGAAGGTGACCTGGCTCGGCCTGTGTGGGAAATCGATCTCGCTGCTGATATTATTTTCGTCTTAATTGTCAGATTCAGAAACGAAAGCTTTGTTGTCGTAGCTGCAACCGTTCGTACGAGTAATCGAATTGTTGTGCGATTTCTTGGCAGAAATATTGTTGGTGTCATTTTCATTATGATTATTATGGACGCGCGAGTGTTTTTGGTGGGAAACCATGGAAGAATGACGACGTTCGAGCGCCTCGACAATGTCCGGCTGCATTCGTGTCGACATGAATCGAGACATTTCTGAAATAACAAAAAAAATGTCGTTTAACTGTTCGTTATATTCGCGATGAAATCCGGTAGAGACGGATTTTAGTTTGATTTCTGGACACTTGGCGCTGCGTATGCTATCGCTCGACGACCAATCTGGATTCCCGAAAAAAGTTACAAGTTAATATTAAGAAAAATTCGTTCGAATTTCCCACTTTCACTGAGGAAATGATCATTTTTTTGTGGCAAAACTGATCGAAAAATTGAATAAACTTTCCGGCACGTCCGAGAGCTCTGTCAACGAAGGAAACACAAAAAATGGAGAGCGAATAATCGAACTGAATTTACCTGAATTGGAATCATTCAAATTCCTTCGGAACAATGTGTCGAGACTCGTTGATAATTTGACCTTTCTCTCCGAAGAATCGAGCAACTCTTGAACAGTCGGACGTTTGCTTGGTGCCACCGTACTATTCCTTTTCGCGAGAACCGATCCTCCAGTATTTTCGACTATTTTTTGCAATCCATCAGCGATATCATCCGCGTGTTTTTCCAAATCCTCTTCGTCCGTGGGATCGAAAGGCTTCGACCAAAATGAATTATTTCATGAAAATTATAATAGAAAAAACAAAGCAAAAAATAAAAAATTGTAATAATTCAAAAACCGTGAAATTTACAAAAAACAATCGTTTACGAAATTCATTTTTCTACTGCTCGAAGAGAGCAGTTTTCGTGTTTTACTTACTTTTTTGCAGCACGGCCATTCGATACTCGTGTTTGCCAGTATGTGGGAAAAAGTTTGGAACCGATGAACCAGCATGGCAATAAATTGCACCGTGAGAATCATCACGAAACCTAATATGAAAAGGCAGCCGATTGGCTCGAGTTCCAAGTAGTTTTTGTAAATGAACACCTGTAATTTTATTAATTGCACGAGTCGGAACTTAAGCCATGATAATCGAGAAATTTTATTGAAAAATGGAATAAAGAGAATTAAGGGGGTCGCCCCGTGTGACGGCTGGATTTGTTTGGGGTTTAAAAAACTTTTAGAAATTCAAATTTTGTTTCAGTAGGGCGAAAATCCTTCAATTTTTAATATTTCTTTACAAATCAAAACGCTCTTTGGTTTTTTTCATCTCAGATAAACCAATGCCCCAGAATCGTGGAGACCAAATAATTAAAATACCAATAAATAAATCCTTCAAATTTCAAAAGTCTGTTTTTTTCCTCGCAGCAAAAAAATCGCGAAAGAACCCCAAAAAATCCAGCTGCCGCACGGGTTGACCCCCTTAAAAAATATGCGAAAATAAGTAGAAAACAAAAATGATGTTAAGTCGAATAAAGCATTGAATAACGAAAACTTAACAGCATTTATTGAGAGAAAAAAAGCGATCACATTGAATAAAGTCACATGAGTTTTGAAGGCTGACTCACCTCGTTTGTATATTGAGAGTAGGAAATGTTGTACGTTTTGCCAAGAGGCCATTCCAAGTGTAAAACATCCTTTTTCAGTTGCATCAGAAATATGATGAGTACGAAAAGGGCGTTTATCATAAAAAATTTGAAAACGTTGCCATCCCGCAAATTCTTAAGACCCTCTGCCGTTTGTTCCTAAATTCAAAAGAAATTTATGTCGTTAATATTTTCAGCTTAACGAATACGTTTCCGCGTGATCGAATCGTCCTTGAAAAAACGATGAAAAACTTTTCTCATTAAATTATGTTAAATTATACAACTCTTGCAATTTTTTTACTTCCTCGTTTTATATTTTTTCTACTTTGAATCTTACACCCAAAAATTTCCTTTCTGGAGTTTACTCAACTATTTAATTAACGTCAAAATTAAATGGCAAAGGTTCGAACTTATTTCTGTCTCGATGGCACAACCATATGAAAATTATGACAATTACAATTATTTTTTTATCCTCCTCGATGGGATGTAAATATTTCTCGATCAAGCCTTCCCAGAAAATTTCCTCCTCGCTGGACAAAAACTCGACGCCACCCTTTCGCAAATTCTCATCTTGAATCCAACATGGCGAGACGAGAAAATCAGCGCCGCCACGACTCGAGCCCTCTCCATAAATGTCAGTCGCAGTCTCTGAAATATCTTCGTCGTCGTCGTCCCCCTCCTTCTCCACCGCAGCATTATACTCGGCTGCATAATTGGCCGAATTACTTCTAGCGATTGGCTGCGAAGCGCTCGATTCGATTGACCCCAGGTAGGGTTCACCTTGACGATTTTTTTGAGTCTCGTTGTCGTGCGTATTTCTGAAATATCGATTTCTGACATCAATTTACTTGGACCATTTCGAAATTCGAAAGGACAATTTCGTCACGGAACTCCTGAGCTTTGAACGCTAAAAATTCTTGGCTAGATTTTTTCTTAACCTTTCCATTGCGTCCAACCGCGAAGTAATCTGATCCAACGAATATTTTATCACTTCAAGTTTTCTATCTTCCTCCGATACGCCGTTATGCGTGCACAATATGCATCTGAATAATCCAGCAAGTGAAAATTCAATGGAACCTCGATTTTGGTTAGAATCGGTACGGAATTTACTGCCGATTCGAGATTTCACACTCTGGCCGCGTTCGGGCACGTCGTTTTTCTCGTTTTCTTGCTGCAAAAATTCTCATTAAATGCAATCGTTGTTTCTGCACTAATTTGAAGTGTATTTCGATGACAGAGTTCGATAGAAAAATTTCGCTTTCTCACACAATAAAAAAGTTCTCTGGCGACTAATTATAATCAATGGATTTTAGACATTTTTCAATAATTATCTCCTCAGTTCTCCGAAATATACTATTTTTTTTCAAACCACGATTTCGCATATGCTTCGTTAGCAAATTTTCGCGTTTTGAAATCGCAACTAACGTAAGGTACCGGTGCGAATGGCTCAGCCGAGGGGGGGTACTTGGATGACCGTTTAGCTTCGCACAGTCGTCTCACCGACACCTGCGCACCAATCACTGAGCAGAGAGCTAGTCCAGTCATTACGTCCGAAAAAAACGGGTTAAAAAAGCATGTGAACAGGCTGAATTCTGGATATGTGTGGGGGATGCCTAGAAAAACTTACGTTTAAATTGTCGTCCAAGATTTCCTATGTGCTTTCCCGCCATCTTGAAAAACAGGGTTAAATTCAGTTTTTTTACAATAACTCGGTTCTCCGTTGAGATACAAAAATTTTGTTACAATGCTTTTCTATTGTTTTTTTTACGCTCTACAATTTAGATCTTATAAATTTTTCACCTATCGTTCATGGTTATTGAGATATCGATCGAAAAAGTCAAAAATTTAGTTAGTGAAATTTGTTTTTTGCTATTTTCTTTTTTCTCGCGATAGATATCGAAAAAATGATTACCATCAAACTTGTAGAGCTTATTCAGACCTGCAATTTCGTTTTTAAAATTTTTTTCGTACGACAAAAATTACGACCTCTAGCTAAATTACGACGTTATAAAAGTGCGTCCCGCCATAGGCGCGTCTGTAGAGCGTCCGCTGGAGCTTTGGTGGTCAGGTATAAAACGCCGCTTTTCGTAGGATTCTAATCAGTGGTCTCGAGTCTCTTGAAGCGAGCAAACGTGTTTAAAATTTTGCGAAAATGTGCGACTGTTTCATCAGCAAAAAACCTCTAATCAAACGCATTTTGCAATGTTTCAATCCAGTCAGTGTTCACGGTGCGTGTTACAAAAAATTTGGAAATGCCAGGCTAGCGTCGTTTGCCTTTCGACGATCTGCATCGATGGAACTAGAGCCTGAAGAACGATCGCAGCTCATACCCAGTTTCGATTTTGCAAATCGATGCCTACTTTGTGGAGAAACATTTTGCGATGGAATGAAATTGCCAGTCTATAGGCGGAAAAAAATTCTGTCGGTGACAAAAAGATCGACGAGAGAAAAGGTTCTGAAACATCTTTTTAAACGTGACGATGAATTTGCCACCACGATCATCGAGCGCATTCAGTGTGTACCTGATCTCGTTGCAGTGGGAGCTCGATACCATCACGAATGCATTTATCGTACGTACCACGCACGACTGGCGGAGACGAAGAGAGGACGAGCTTGGGAGAACAAAACAGACGAGACAATGGAAGGAATTTACTCCATTTTGAAGGAAAATTCCGACAAGTGTCAATTTCCCATGTGTGAATTAATGAAGAAATTAAATGGAGATTACGATTCTGACATCGGAACGGTTAAAAAACGATTGCAAGCTAAATATGGAGATGGCATTTTGATTAACGAAAACCAAGGACGCGATTGCGTGGTTTGTTTTCGTAATACCGGTTTGAAAATACCTTCGGAGAAATGCTACAAAGATAAACAGAAGGACTCTCGTGAAAAAAGAATAAGAGTGATTCAAGAAGCTGCTGCGATACTTAGTTTCGCTAGATAGTTTCAAGCGTGATAACTCAGTTCTTGAGAACATTCTTTCCGTTCACGCATTTAACGGTTGCAATACGACCTCGCAAGAAGTCTTTTTATGATATTGAAAAGTCGACATTTATCAACACCCTCGAGAAGAATCCGGAGCTACGGTCATCGGCGGAATTATTTAAGCAGGGGAAGGTCGATCCGGAAGTTCTAACGTGCAGGTGCAAACGTAGTGGGAAAACATGCAACAGAGTCGACATTCTGTTCGACGACGACGATGATGATGATGATGATCATTTTTCGACTACCCGAACATCATTTCCTGCGGTTCAAGAGTCTCCACAATTCGAAGAGGGTACCGAGGAAGAACATCTTTAGCAAGGACCATCAAAATAACGAAGAATGTAAAAAAAATACCGTTTTTGATTATCATTTTCTACTACACTAAAAAGTTATTTGTTTAATAAATGTTATCTGTGTGATTCATAATTTGCCTGGTTTATTTATTTATTTTGCATTGCAATATTTCCCTGAATAACCTTTCATCCGTTTTGACGTGTGGATACAAGTTTGCAAGAGGCCAAATCGAAAGTGGGCACGGATTACTAACTTTGCGACCCGCTAGAGGTCGTAATTTTTGTCGTACAAAAAAAATTCAATAAACGAAATTGCAGATCTGAATACGCTCTACGAGTTTGATGGTAATCATTTTTTCGATATCTATCGCGAGAAAAGAGAAAATAGCAAAAAACAAATTTCACTATCTAAACTTTTGACTTTTTCGATCGATATCTCAATAACCATGAACGATAGGTGAAAAATTTATAAGATCTAAATTGTAGAGCGCAAAAAAAACAATAGAAAAGCATTGAATCAAAATTTTTGTATCTCAACGGAGAACCGAGTTATTGTAAAAAAACCGAATTAACCCTTTTTTCAAGATGGCGGGAAAGCACATAGGAAACCTTGCTCGACAATTTGAACTTAAGCTTTTCTAAGCATCCCTCACAACATATCGAAAATTCAGCCTTTGCGTTCACATGCATTTCCAAACGTATATAAAGACTAGACTAAGCAGTTTTAACGAGTTTCGAATGTTCATAGCCAGTGGTAAAGAAAATTCATGATCAGCTAGACGTGCGCAGAATAAACAAAGCTTAAAATTGATGTTCGTACCGGGACAACAGTTTTTGAATCCCTAGTTCCCCATGTGACGTTATTGACATTGAAGAGGGCAAAGATTATGAGCACCATGTACATGGAAGGAACAGTGATGTAATAGATGAGACCGCAAAGAAGACAGGACCATTCCTGTGGATGAATCAGCCCTGCAACGACCAGCTGACCAGCGACGACGAAGAACAGTATAGTGCTCGGAGCTGCCCAGCCATCTTCGGCTATTTGCAGCATAATACCGACAAGAACAACGATCATCACCAGGCCGTAAAGCGCAGTGATCATGCCAGCGACTATCAACTGCAATATTGATTAATTCAAATCTCAAGAATTTTCCTGCCTTTGGAAATAACGAAATCTCTACAATTTCTTTGACGAGCTCGATCCTCACCTGAATCCGAGCCGTACAAAAGGTGCACACAATAACGAAAATGACGATCGGAATCAAATTGTAACCGAAGCTGCTGCCATTATCGATCCGAAAGGCAGCTACGAAAGCTCCGACCAACATGAGAAAAATCGTGCCGGGTCCAAGTATGGTGCTACCTGCGAAAGAAAATCGAGATTTGAAAATAGATTTAAAAAAAAAGTTTCCCTGGCAGGGAAATTGTTTTGGATACACATGATTTGTACTTGCATGTCTTTTTGCTTTCGTATTTTATAATTTGAGTTAAGTATAAATTAAGAAAGTTGTTTATAAGAGAGAGAATGACAATGATTGCTCGTTGGATAGCATGAGCGTATTATTTTCAATGTCATTTGACAAGTATAAATATTAAATATTTCATAATATTTAGAAAATATGATAAATGAAATCATGTCAAGTTCTACGAAGTAGAATTACGTATCCCCTCATTTTTCAACCATGGATTGAGTTAATTTCCATGTGAAAGATGATCCTGCCTAATGCAATATATTTTCTATTTATGGACCTTAATTTTGAAATATTAATTCACCCATCAAGATCCACTGGTATACGATATAAAGCCAGGAAATGTCGTCGTTGATTTTTCTCGTTTCTTGGGAAGTGCTTAATAAGTCGTAAATGTTAGCCATCGTAGATGGTATCCAGCGTCTTCGCTGATTGTAAAACTCGTTGAAAGTCTCCGGTGCGTGGGTGTAAGAGTCGCTCACTGCTGAGTACTCGATCTATAACCGAACATGTGAGTGGCGATTAAAAGACGAGGAAACATAAGTTTGAGGTGTGTTACGAAAGTTTCGGTTAAGAATATTTGAATGATGAATTTTTTCACGCTAACAAGATAGACAGGCGGAAATTGAGAATTAAGAATGATCGACCACCAGATCGAATTCAAGATTCTGATCTGAAATTTTTCTATAACGTAGATGAATATTTTACGTTACGATTGGCAAAATTTGGGCTAGATTGACCATCTAGTTATTTTGTAATTAAATTGCAAAGTCGAGCATTTTGAGGCACCGAATACACGTCGTTTATGGAAAAAGATCGACCGGAAGTGCCACGAATATGGCTTTTCTCGCCGTAAATCCAAGATTATTCATTAAAAAACCAACTTTAGAATAAATGGGTCATCAAGAATTTGGTTAAAAATAGAAAAATCCTATCTCACCAAGTTTTTAACAAAATAATCTTTAAAAAAAGTTTTGATTTCCGGTTGAAAATTGTGAGAACGTCGAAGTAGTGTTAAAAAATGTGGCAACGTTGCAACTAACAGATGGTGCCGCCAGCGGTCATGCAGAAAACTACAGAGTCGTTGACGATATCATTTTTTCAGTTTTCACGAATTACTGTGCTTTAAAATACTTATGACCACGAATATTCAACACCGGTAAACGTAGATCAGCACAGCTATGAATAAAATAATGTTTGGGCTCTTTTTTGACTCCAAAGTCATGATCGATCATCTTTGACGTCTGCTCCAGCACAGACTGAGTTTTTAACGTTAAACGAGTGAATTGTGAGTTCGAAAAGCGTGCACCTAAAATAAATATTGAAAATATAATTTGAAGTAATTCTTACGCGATAGCCAGCTTGTAAAAGCAAAGTACAGAGCCACCTATCTTCGCCTTGATCGTATTGCACGTAGTGCATTGGTGCAGTAGACTGTGTAGCATATTTCCTCATGACGTTGTGCTCCATTAGAGCTTTTGCTCTGAAGAGTGAGAAAGCTCCTGGACTGCAAAGAACGCTGCCAATCGCGTGCTCCGTAGATTTGAGTAGCCAGTGACTGATGGCGTACTCGAATTTTTGGAACCAAACCATCGGACCTTTTAATACGATACGAAAGAGTCTGATCAACCGTTTCAATATTTTTGGTCGAGAAAAATATTATCAGCTCTAAGGATTATCATTACCAGTGCCGACCGGATGAATTCGTCCGCAAGCCGCACCCACGTCTTTGTCCCTCTTCATAAGGTCGACGAGGACCTTAACGGCTGATGGCTGAAAATCGATGTCGCCATCGAGAGTCAACAGGAACGTATTTTCGGCTATTACTTTTTTCCTGCCCCGACTAATAGGCGTGTCCATGAATAAATGTCCCAGCAGGTAATACATGTACATGACCTGGGTCGAATAAAGTTTCATTATTTCTTCCTCAAGGATTTAAAAATTTTGAATTTACCAACCTGACTCCAACGCTTTCTGTGTCTAATTTTGTTTTTGTCCTTCAGGTGAACTATCATCCGTGTTTTCCCGGGTAAGTTCCACTCGAGGCGACCGCCGTAAGGACACGGGTACTTTTTGGGTGGCTTCGAAACGACTGGAAACTTCTCGATCGATTTTTCCATCGTTTTGATGAGGCTCATCGCGTAATCGTTCACTTGAGTCTCGTTTTCGTCGTGATCGCATCTACCCTCGCAACCGTGCATGCAACGAAACGCGTCATCGAAGAACACGTGAGCTTCGATTGTCAACGCGGTGTTTTCCAAATGAGCACTTTATTATTTAGCATCAGTTAAGGTAGTTCGGCCCTTCGATAAAGTTCGGCGAAGGTCTACTTTTTTTTTAAGTAAATGATAATTTAAGGTCCCCTGATAACGATAAGCACAGTTCCGGGGCCTCTTAAGGGGCAACATTTTGAATTATTTCATTTACAATTTTGAGTTTTTAACACGGTACTCTGTGAGAGAACTCACAATAATATTAATTGTGAAAAAATTTTACGGTGTTAGAGATTCGGAAAAGTTTATATCGTGAAGAAAATTTATCACAGATTCCGTTGCTTTAAAAAAAAGCATTACTTACGGGGCTCTTGAGAAAGAAAACATAAAAAAACTTTGGTTTTTGACGTGTCGAAAGCGAATGTCAGTCATTGCGTTCGACTGCTCGTAACAGCAAATTTATTTTTCAGACTGGCTCACGTGTTTTTATTCGTCCAGTAGCTTCGCTTTTTTTTAACGAATTGACCATTCTTTTTTCTCTGTGTCATTACACCGATATAAACTTTCTTTCGCACAATAAAAATGTTTCCTAGGTTATGTGTATTTAAAGTATCACCGGTACCGACTCAATCATTAACTAGTCAAGTCGAAGTATAAATTTTGTCTTTTATAATATTTTTAAAGCATTATTAAAGCACATTAAAATTTTGTGATAAAAAAATTCTCAATGTGAGTGTTTATTAATTTTATTAATAATTTAGACTTAAAATTAGTCAACATAAAGCAAACTTGACTGGTCATGGAATGACCGAACTACTTTAATCCCAATTCCAAACTATTCAATTCCCAACTCCCTCTCATAATGATAAGCAACGCGAGAATCAACTCACTCTCCAGCTCGTAATAATCCTGCATTCGAAGATTGTAGTAGCCCTGAGTGAAACGCTTGGTAGCTTGATCCGTATCCAGTCGCAATATGCTACCGACGAACTCCATCATTTCATCCTCGGTTTCGTGCCACATCGTTGCACACACCAGGATTCTCGTCACTCTGTCATTTTCCTCGATCTCGGACAAACCACTCTTGATTGAAAGATTCGAGTAAGTAGTATCGCTTCCGTCCAATCGTTCGATATTCTGCGATCAATTCAGAATTACGTTAACTATTTTATTATTTGTAGATGGCGCTCGACAATGGCCGAACTCGTGAGAAGAATGACCGAAAACCCAAAACGACTGAAGACCTTGCGAGTTTCATGTCTATTCGGGAAGTTTGTCGATTCCCACACTCTGTGAGGATCGAATAAATTTACGTACGTTTCGTCCCGTAAAAGCCTCGACTTAAAAAATGGAAAGTACTCGAGCATATACAGACCTCGGAAGCTGGGATGTCATCAGAAATGTCGTCGATTCGTCGGTTGAGTACGATCGATTGGTCGATTACGAGCGAATCGTAAGTTGGTACTAGAAATATGTGTCCTGTGGGTGCGAGTTTTTCTATGTGTGGTAGCCAAATGTGCATCGTTATCCAGGCCTGAGACGACAAGCTGAGCAGCCAGATCCAGGGGTACCAGTGGTTCAAAAAAGCAGCCACGTCGCCAATATCGTGTGGCACATCGAAGAACAAGTAATCGGGGAATAAGCGATGAAGGGCACACGTATACTTGGCGCGCATAGCAGAAATTGCCGTTATCGCGGCGATGCTCCCAGGTATTACAAGACTGATGGGCAGGGCAAATCCGTAACTTTGCATCATGGTTCTGTATGCGAACTTGCCTGATTGGATGGAATGTATTGATCAATGAGCGTCTTTGAGGTTGATACTGACATTGACCTTGAGCTTGAGCGGTGTCAACACAGTTTCTTATGTTCCAGGGTATTGTTCCAGAGTCTATTCAAACTCGACTCTTAACTGGTTCTCTTCAATGTCATTAAATCTTAAAATCTTGTACATTTGCTTTTTGTGATTTTGTAGTTTTCTCACCGAAATACGATTATTAGAAAATGTTTTTTTTCCTGTTCGCGCAAATTTTTTCCCCATACCCTCCAGTGTTCAAATAAAAGTAGCATTTTTTGGGAGATCTTTTGCACTTGACGACTTTGTGAAATGAGCTATTAGAATCCGGGTCATATCGACACTAGTGTTGAGGTCAAGGTCACTCGAAGTTTCAGTGGTGCTTTTTATCGCAAGAAAATACAGAGAAAAGTCGATCGATCGATCATTTTTTTCTTACTTGACGAATATGTGACGAAAGAAGAAGCCGCGTGTAAGACAAGAATCACCAGTGGATAATGGAAGGAGTCGATGGTGATGTATCCTTTGGCGGCGTTCCGGGGCACGTCGCTCAAAACTTCATTGTACTCGCCGGACGGCGCCGTCGGCGTAATATCAGTGAGAGTAACATTTGATCGCCCGAACAAAAGACTCGCATTGAAAAAGCTCGAAATTTCTATGCCTTTCAGGTAGGCGATTAAAATTGTAGTCAGAGAGAAAATCGTTATTCTGCAGCCTGCTGAAAACCCATGAGTGAAGCCCTTACCATTTTCCAATCTTTTTTTAACTCGGAATAAAAACCTGGCAAGCGCTGCAGAACAAAATCGTTTCACTCAATTCACATTTTCCGAGTCTGTTTCATTGGGGGGGGGGGGGGGGGGGGGGGTCCTGAATTAAAAATTGAAAAAAGTCCTTTTTTCGACTATGTTAATCGATGGATAAACAGTGTGTAAGCATATGTTTACAGTGACAGAGACCAATGCTGAATATTTCCGAAAATATGAAGACAGGAGGAGACGTTTTGTCAACAGTTTTTATTTTTTACTATTTCTCTAAATTGGAGAGCGTAATAGCCGAAAAACTAAACTCATTTAACCGGACAACATTTTTTTTTATTCAGTATTTAATTTTTTTCTGAGTCAACCGAAAAACTTTGTCAAAAAGATTATTTGAATAATTGTTATAGCACCTTAAGGTTGGTTTTTTGTTAACACAATTTTTTTGTGAACCTGCCTAAATTTTTGATTTCACATCATCTTTTTCTGCCTGTTTTTAGCTAACCCAGAAGAAAAATTTATAATAAAGTCAGTTCTTTTCTGGTTTTTTATTTCCGTAAAAAATTACGAGCTGGTACTTTCCCGTCGATTTTCCGCAGAAGTATTTATTTTGTATTTGCCAAATATGTATAAACCCATCCCCAAAATTCAATACCCCCAATTAATTAAATTTCCCTTCTACAAAAACCATTTTTTTTAAATGAGATTTTAGCCAATTCTAATTCCAGACACCCCCTTAAAAGTTAATCGTACAAATTCTGCGGCTAATTCGATTGGATAGAATTGAAAGGATGATTATAAATACCAAAAGTATTGTGTGCAGAGACATGGTTCCCCCACCAACGACAAGAAACGAGCAGCAGCGCCAGCGGAAGCGTGTATCGCGCCGAATCCGTCATCTTTACGTTCGCATCCGGAAGTAACCAGATGAAGATGCCACAAAGTTGGCATAAAGTTGCAACAATGTCACCGACGAATAAGAAGATCGATTTGCTACGAGGGTAATTTTGTCTGTTGCGGAAGAGTATGGCTGGCAAACATTTCAAAAAAGTTAGAAATAAATCAAACTGAAGAGCTCACGAGCGAGTATGGAAACCAGGATAAAGCTAAATTTCATTGTTTCTCTTTGGACATACCCAGAAATCCTGGGATCAGGCAAGTGGTGCTGCTTACAGTGACAGTCTGAATCGAATTTAGTTCCGGCAACACAAGAAAAAACAACAAAGCAAGTCCAACGGTATGAAAAGTTTCGATCACGAGGAGGATAAGAATATCGACGGCGCGTGGAACGACTTGTTTTTTGAATAGCGACAAATAAATGCCGTTTATCAATCCCAATATTTCGGAACTGGCGAATCCCAAGACGATGCACCAGTACCATTCAACACGATAATTTTCTGGCACCGAAGCTGAAAAATTTCTTCCGGAAGGTTTTCCGACTGTGGAGAAAAAACATGCGTGCATTTTTCATTCGTTTTTTCAAATCCATCCTTCATTTTCTTCGCTATTCTATTCTGCTGTGATTCGATAATTTTTAGTGAATTCGAAAGAAATCATTTTCTTACCAGCATCGTTGAAATCGCAAAAATCAACCCGAGTGTCGTTTTTTATTTGTGCAACTGCAAAAATTATCGACATTTTAGCAACTATTCCACCTCCCAAAATCAGAGCGAAAAGAACAAAGTATGTCAATAATTTTGTGACTCGAGCCGTGACATCGAAAAACGTTGTATCAGCCTTCGACCCTGTTTTCAACTTTGGTGGAAAAATTTTAAACACATCCCATCCTTGAATTTCTTCGTCAGATCTGCAACGCGAAATTTTGTCTCAAGCACATTTCCTATTCGGATGTTCTGCGTGATAATCCATTCTCACATATTACAGAAAACGTCAAAATGTTTAATCATTTTTTTTATGTATTTTTATCCATTTATTTTCCCACACTGATTCCATTCATAATTAATTAACACTTTTGTATTTTCTATATTTGGAAAGAAATATATTTTTCAGAAATCATGAAGTGTTTATGAAATAAAAACAAATTTCACTTTTTTACGTACCCCTCCGTCTGTTCGTTCTCCACGAAATCATTTTCCTTGTAATCATGGTAATCCGGGGAATAACTTAACCTAGAAGTCTGCTCACCAAAGTGTTGCATCGAAATACTAAGAAATTTCAAAAATTCAGTCTCTCCTCTCGAAATTTTTTACAACACGCACTGAAACCGTTTTGATAGATGCGTTACATACTCGGGAGTGTTCTGAACTCGAACGTCCGATAGTGGATACTCTTATCACGATAAAATCGATAAGATTCGGAAATCCATTTGTTTTATTTGTTCGAATATTTACGGAACTGTTGGACCTATGGAGTTCTCCTTTTCGTCTTAGGAACCAATCACCGGTGAATTAGTCATGCGTGGTCGCTTATAGATACTTCATTTTTCAGATTTTATCAGAACGTGCGCGACGTCGATATATGACAAACTAGACATACGGTAAACCTCTTTCAAAATAAATATTTGAGTACCCGATTTTTACATTTTGTCCGAGTGAAAATTTTTCAGGGTCGGTAATGAAAACGGTTTTTAGTATCACTTTGATGTTTCGTCACCGTTATTGGGAAATATTAGGAAAAATCGTTCTCGTCACGTTTCATCAACTAGTGTTGTTTTTTATTCGGAAATAATCTTCAGTTAGCTATTCATTTTTTTTTATAATTGCTAATGGCGATCGAATATTTTCCATGATTTTAAAGTTGTTACCGTGAAGGAATGGGAACCTTGATTGAAAAACACACGAAATATAATCAATCCGAGAGGAATGAAAGTGTCAAACCGTGTCAAAGAATTTCGATTTTGAAAATTCCATTCTTCCATTTTTTGGTAAATCTCAAGCCATTTCTATTTGTAAAAATAAATAGCAAAAGTACAATTGAAAAAATTATGACAATGAATAAAGACTATAATGTTCAATTTTGAAATGCTACGAGTTCTAACCAAATTGCACAAAAAAACTGTAGACACCTAATAAATTCAACGAGGTTATCTAATCAGACTTATTTTTCACTCTTGTCTATTTATGTTGGATACCAAATCTTAAATAGCTGAGTCGGACATTGATTTTGTTCGCGAATTAGAAATTCTTGATCGAACTAGTTATCCAAACTCGCTCATACGAAGGTTCATTCTTATTGCTTACGAAAGTAAAGCTGTACTATTATTCATTTTCATTTTAACAGATAATTTAAGGATATTTCGGTGACGATAAGTGTTTTGATTTTCGACCGAATGTCCCGGACGATAAGATACTTCACATGCTCAAACGTGCAGCACATAATTGAAACCGCGATCATATAAAAAAGTGACGATTGAAGGGTTGGCTAACGTAAGAAACATAGCATCAAAATCCCCACATTTTGTGTTCCAAAGAACTTCAAAAAACCAAAAAAATCGGAGTACAAAGAGTCTATGCTCTCTGGTAGGATCGCTACTTCGATGATTTCATGTGATACCGAACCCCATTGTTAATATAATACTAATAAATAAAAATGATGACATGAAAAGATGATTCTCTGATCAACTGCAGCTGTTTTTCTTAAAACTGACCAGCGCACCAATGGGGGCTTTCCGCGCTTCGATTGGTGCGCTGGTACGAACGGTTCACTCCATCCCCACTACAGTCTTGTCTCTGATTGGTGCGCTGGTCGGTACGCAACCTCTCATAAATACGACGCTGCCGGCGTTGACCATCATTCGCCTTCGATCCTTTACCAAAGTAACGTTGAAGTTTTGAGTTTTCACTATGCCTCCGAAAGCAAGTGGAAAAGCAGTTAAGAAGGCTGGTAAAGCCCAGAAGAATATCACGAAGACTGATAAGAAGAAGAAGCGTAAGAGGAAGGAAAGTTACGCGATCTACATCTACAAAGTGTTGAAGCAGGTTCATCCTGACACTGGAGTTTCCAGTAAAGCTATGAGCATCATGAACAGCTTCGTCAATGACATCTTCGAACGTATCGCTGCCGAGGCTTCTCGACTCGCTCACTACAACAAGAGATCGACGATCACGTCTCGGGAGATTCAAACTGCTGTACGACTTCTTCTACCCGGTGAACTCGCTAAGCACGCTGTCAGTGAAGGCACCAAAGCCGTTACCAAGTACACGAGCTCGAAGTAAATCATCTGATCACTAACGGCCCTTTTCAGGGCCAAAAAAATTTCAAACGTAAAACTTCTTGGTCATGGTCTATCATTAATTATTTAGCTTAGTAATGGAACGTTGATTGGTCTTGGAAAGCAAATCCGCAACAGCTTAAAACGTAAGTGATTAGCGGACTTTGAAGATTTGGACAATTACGCATTTAAAACAAGATCGCCCATCATTCCATAGCATCGTGGAAATAAAAACGTCCCTAAGTGTTGTATTCGATTACTAGTCCTCGGCATAGGAATAGAAGGGTATACTGATTTTACAGACGCTCGGGAAATCTTCGCGTTTGCTGTACTTCAAAGGACTGGGGTTTGTCTACAGTTGACGGGTTTTCTCATTTTTTGCCACCGAGTGAAATAAACTTTGGTTCCGTTAGTTAATTCCATCAGGCCTTCAAGAAATTTGGGTCAAATTCGCTTATACTTATGGGATAACTTAACAGAAGATTTATTCAATGACTCGTTGAAATATACAAGTTTCTGGCCGATTTTTTTTACCTGGGAAACTGTTTCGAACGCGAACCAATTAACAAACTATTTGTAGATTTCTTTTACGACTTTCTCCACGAAGTAACCCAGAATATTTTTTGACTCGACCCACGCTCGTAGCACTGTTTCAAAATTCGTTTTTCTTGCAAATTAGGTAGACTCAGCAATGGTAACACATCGAACCATTTGCAGTAGAAGCAGTTGAATGAGTTGAAATGAATGAACTTCATTTCATGAAATTTTGTCCGAAGTCTTCTTTATTTACTTTTAACATTTTCCTGACTGCATTCAACGAAGACGTTAGATCTATCAATTCAGATCACTTTTTATCATCGTTGATACATAACTTGGAAAATCACGTTCAATTCTTATCGACAAACAAAGCAAGTGTCGGTAATAATTTATCTAAGTATATAAAACTGCCACAATTTTTTTGAAGTAATGACATTTTTAAGAATGTTGGATCAATCATTAATTAGCAAAACTCGGAAATAAATTTTGTCGCTAAGGTTCGAAAGAAATGTGCATCAGTTTTTTAGTTGTCTCTTTTGCACTCATTCAACTAAATTTGAAACGAAGTACTTAACGGCGGCTTGCCTCTTCTGCCTATTTTCAACCAATGGTAAATGGCTAGCTCAGTATAACTATCTGTTAACATCTCCCATGCAGAACAGACAGGCTCTTCGAATGTTTCATCCCCTCCACTGAAAATTGAGCCAATGAGAGTGCTAGGAATGAAATTCGCGTGACTTATCCCCTCCCTTCTATATCAGCCAATGAAAACTTTTTAAACCCTATAAATACGCGCTTTTTGTCGTTGAACTCATCTGTTTTCTTCGAGACGTTGAATAACGCTTTATCCGTTCTTTCATCAATCAACCATGGCGCGTACTAAGCAGACTGCAAGAAAATCGACCGGTGGAAAGGCTCCTCGTAAGCAGCTGGCGACTAAGGCTGCTCGCAAGAGTGCGCCAGCAACCGGTGGAGTGAAGAAGCCTCATCGTTACAGGCCCGGAACCGTAGCTCTTCGTGAGATCCGTCGTTACCAGAAGAGCACTGAACTTCTCATCCGCAAGTTGCCTTTCCAGCGACTTGTCCGTGAGATCGCTCAAGATTTCAAGACCGACCTTCGTTTCCAGAGCTCTGCTGTCATGGCCCTTCAAGAAGCTAGTGAAGCTTACTTGGTTGGTCTTTTTGAAGACACCAACTTGTGCGCCATCCATGCCAAAAGAGTAACCATCATGCCTAAAGACATTCAGCTCGCTCGTCGTATCCGTGGAGAACGTGCTTAATTTATAGTACTCTTGTACTTGACCAACGGCCCTTTTCAGGGCCAACAAATATTTACGAGGATTTACCTGCATCACAATCTTAAAACGTCCCTTGATGAATTCTGAATCAAATAGTAATCCAAATTCTTGTATCAAATAGTAGTGCATTGTTGAACTTCGTTTATTACAATGTTTTGCTATTTGATCCTGATGAGGAAAAGCTGCAGTTCAGATTCGGATATTTCTATATAAGTTATTTCTTTCCATTTAGCCGTCAATTTCAGGACAACCATTCTTAATCTGAAAAGTTTTATATTATTTCACTAGGGCTATTACTTTTACGTAGGCATAATGAATCGAAATATTCAAATCATCTTTTGATGATTTGTAATGTTTTCCAAAATTTTGATTTATATCCTTTAGATTTGAAAATATAAATTCATGGTCGAGGATCAAAATCCATTGCTTCGAGAGAACTATTTATATGGAGTAAAAATTTTGGGAGACAGTTAGAATACCCATTAAACGCGATAATCTGAAATAATGTACCGCAGCGGAACCAACTATTTGAAACACGTTCCGAAATTTAAATAAATGTTCGAGTTATTCCGGAGAGAGAGAGAGAGAGAGCGGGAGAAAATTTTTTTTTAGAACTTCACGTTGCTTCACTGCATTCTTGATTTTATAGTAACGGTACAATTTTTTCGAACAATTTCGTTGATGCATGGGACTTGAGAGCTTAAACTGGTTGGAGACGGAGCACAAAAATATCCCAAGATCATTCTCTCATTTTCAATCTTCAAAATGAAACCGTTCACGTTAAGAGGATGCATCAGTTGGTATATCGCAACCGTGAGTGCGAGAGAGATAGTTGCAAATTTCGAAATCGAAATTCTTTGACACAGTTTGACCGATTAAAAAAAGGCTCTGTCAGTCGATTTTTGCCATCGTTCTGCGTAGGCTGACAGAGCCTTTTTTTAATCGATCAAACTGTCTCAAAGAATTTCGATTTCGAATATTCCAAGTGAGGTTAGTCGACTGATCATACTCTTAACTGGCAAAAATGAGAAGCCAACGGCACGCGGTGTTCCCAAGCGGTCACCCATCCAAGTACTGACCGCGCCCAATGCTGCTTAACTTCAGTGATCAGACGAGAACTTTTTTTTTTTTTTTTTTTTTTTTTTTTTTTAACTCTTTATTATAAATTTTATAAAAAACATACAACAGATGATACATCATATGTTATAAAAACTATACTAACATTTTCCTTAATTGTACGTAGTCCCTTGCTTTTCAGCTTAACCTACTATTTTCTCTTATTGTTCTACTTTGTATCGAGATCTTAGAAATTAGGTGTATTTGATGTTTTATTGGAAATTGTTACGTTAATGTGGGTCGTGGTACTGGATTTTGTGTAGGAAAAATTTGAGTCATATTGATAAAAAACCTACTGTTGGAAATTGTCAGCTTGGGGATGCGGAAATAATTCCCAAGTGTATTTTGTATTTTTAGTTGTAAAATATATTTAGAACATCTTGAGGTAGTTTGTGTTTGTATTGAAAAGGTAGGTTGTGTATTTTTAAGTTTTTTATGTAGCGTGTTAGTGGGTTGACTTCTAGTGCCGTTGCGTAGAATTTTTCGGCTAGTTCTTTGGTGTAGTCTTTAATCATCGGGATATTTGTTCTATTATGTAAGTCCGTTATTCTTGCGTATATATTCTCTTCGAGTATGAGTCGGAGGCATTTGTTTTGGAATCTCTGTAATAGTTGCATATTTGTAGGCGCGATACTACACCATGCTGGTGATGCATACAGTACTATGGGTCTAAGAATCATTTTATAAATTAATAATTTTTCGTTGAATGCTAGTTTCGAGTTTTTTGCCATCAGGGGGTAGAGTTTTCTGAAAGTAGCTATTGCTTTCTGTATGGTTTTATTGATATGGTTTTTGAATGTTAACTTGGAGTCTAGGTGTACTCCAAGATATTTTACTGTTGTTATAGGTGTGGTTTTATGTCCATTGACTTTGATGGGTTCGAATATTGTACTTTTTCTGTTAAATTTTTTGGAGAACACAATTACTTCTGTTTTTGTTTCGTTTAGGGCTATTTTCCATTTTTTGTAGAACTGTTGTAGTATGTTGACATGGATTTGTACTTGTTTAGCGGCGATATTAGCACTGTGTGCATGAGCATATATTGCCGTATCGTCTGCAAACAGGGCTAATGCTGTTTTTTGGAAGGTTGGTATATTATTGAGATAAATGTTGAATAATTTTGGACCTAATACTGAGCCTTGAGGTACTCCTGCTCTTATTTTTCTCTTTGTAGAGTGTACGATATTATTGACTGTTACCTGTAAGTGTCTATTTTTGAGATATGAGTTTATATATTTTATGAGCGATATGGGATATTTGAATTCTATCATTTTGTATATTAGCCCATCAATCCAGACTCTGTCGAAGGCTTTTTCAATGTCTAAGAGAAGCATGACTGTTACTTTGTTCCAGTTGTAGTTCATTGTAACATCGGTTACGATTCGTGTTAGTTGTTGTACTGTATTGTGTTTTTCGCGAAATCCGAATTGTTGGTCAATTAATATATTATTGGCATTTTCGAATTTGTTCATTCGACGGCAGATTACTTTTTCTGTGAGTTTTCCTATGGTTGGTAGTAAGCTTATGGGTCTGTAGCTGCTTGGGTGACTTTTTTCTTTATTAGGCTTGTGGATGGGTATTATGTTACCTGTTTTCCATTGGCTTGGATAGTGTGAGAGTTTGATCGATGCGTTTATTATGTAGGTTATTTGTACTATTGTTTTTCTTGTAAGATTTTTTAATACAATATTTTGAATTCTATCCATACCGGGGGCTTTTTTAGCAGGGAGTGTTTTTATTATTTCTATGATTTCTTTGGGAGAAGTCAGGTTTTTGTACCAATCCTCTTCATTTTGTTTGCCAATTTCATTTCGGACTTTTTCTATTATTTTCAATTGCTCTTCAGTGTTATTATCGAGATCTATGTTATGTACGCTTTCGAATTGATCTGCTAGCATATTAGCTTTATCTATGTCGCTCATTGCTTCTACATTGTTTTTTTCTAGTGTAGGGATGGAATTGTATTCTCTTTTGAAGATTTTAGTCATTTTCCATAGAGAGTTGTCGTGTATATTTATTTTTTGCAGTTTTTTCTGGAATTTTTCATTTCGGTATGTGCTTATGTCTAATTTTATAATGCTATTTAGTCTCGTAATTTCTTCTTTGTATCTTAAGTTTCTAGTTCTTTGCCATTTTCTTCTTATTTTATTTCTTTCCTTAATCATATTTAATATACTAGTTGGTATTTGATCGTCAATTTCCTTTAGTGTCTGCAGAGGTATTGTCTTCTCTATGCTATATTGTATGATATTAGTTAAACTTTGCACTGCTTTTTCGAGATCTTCGACTGTTCTAATTCTTGAGTTAATTTTCACTCTGTTATTTATTATATCTCTAAATTTATTCCAGTCTGCTTTTTCGTAGTTAAAACCTTGTATTTGGCTTGATTCACTCAGTCGCTGAGATTTTATTCTCAGCATTATTGGGTTGTGATCTGATGATAGTTCACATATTGTTTCCAGATTTGAGATATTGGTTATGTTTTTATTTATTGCTATGTCTATTGTGCTTGGGTTTGATCCATTTTCAGGGAAATGAGTCGGTTCATCTGTGTACATTATACTACAATTATTATTCATAAGATAATTAAATAGTGCTCTGCCTCTTTGGTTATTGGGGGGATCGGTCCAGGTTTGATGGCGAGCGTTAAAATCTCCTACTATCAAGATGTTGTCACCGAGATTAAAGAGCGAATCTAAGTCTTGCGTTCTTAGATTCTTATTTGGGCTACAATAAGCACCGATAATAACGATATTAGAATATAACTTAATTCCAACGCACTCTATTTCTACATTGTTTAATTTAATTTCTTTATGTATTACTTTTTCATGTACTAACATTGCAATACCTCCAGCAGTACTACTTTGGTCTTTTCTTAGGCATTTGTAATTTTTTATCTTCAGTCTGAGCTTATCATCATATCTGGTCTCATTTATTATCATGATATCTATTTTGTATTTTCTAATAAAATTTATCATTTCGCCTATTCGTCCTCTCAGTCCATTTGCATTCCAGCAACAAATACTAATATCAGTCATTATTTAATCTTTCGCAGAAATCAAGAAAAACTTGGAATTTTTCTGCAGGTGATTTGCAATTTTGAATTTCTTGTTTGAATGATCTTACGATGGTTATCATTTTTTTAATATTGAATATTTTATTTAGGTCTTTAATTTCGTTCGTTAGAGTTAGAAAGTCATTGATTTCATGATTATGGTGCTTATTTTCATAGCTTATCTGAGAGATATTATTATTGTTATGGGACCTGGTCAGAGGTGGTTGTTTCTGAGGTTCGGAGAACTCATTTTCACTTACGGATGTCTCAGTATCGGTATAATCTTTGGTATGTTCTCGGAGCCTTGGCTGTACTTCAGTCTGGCTTCGTAGTGGAGTTTTCTCGTATCTCTTTGGTGGTAATTCGAGCTCTTCGTCGCGCCTTCGCTGTTTACGTTCTGTGCTAGCCCTTCGTAGTCCGCACTTGAGAATCGAACTATACGGATTTTCCTTGTCCTTTGTCCGTTTGCTGTCTCGGTGTGTATTGGGTTGTCTCGTTGGGGGTTCTGGACGACTTTGAAATTTTAGCCTGGGAAAGATTTTTTCATCTGATGTGTTTGGACTGTTGGTATGTTGATGTGGTCTCGATTGAATGTTATTGGTTCTATTGCGTGTTGCAATTAAACTCAATCTTTTTTGGTACTCCGGGCATATTGTTGCATTCGCTGGGTGATCCGAGTTGCAATTAGCACATTTAGCTGGTTCGTCTTTTGATTTAGTGCACTCCCGCGTGAAATGTTTATCTGCACATTTAAGGCATACTGGCTTGGCAAAGCAGTTCGATGTAGCATGACCCCAGGCTTGACATCGATGACACTGTGTGATTCTTTTTTTGGTACGATAATGCTCCCATGTGATTTTCGTATAATTTATAAATTTGATCTCTTTTTCGAGTAATTTGAGGTTGGCTTCTCCTTTGAGAGAGATCATGTGTTTTGTTTTCTGGGTATTTTTTAGTAAATTTATATTTACTACTTCAAACCCGTGCTCGGTTATTTCCTGCTTGATTTCGTCGATTTCTGTTTCCTTGTGTAGACCGACGATCACAAATGTTTTTCTTTTTTCAGTTTTGCTAGTGTAGGTGTGGAATTCGAGATTTTTTTGAGTCCACAGGCTCTTAAGTAGGTTGAATTGTTCGTTAGTCGATGTAAAAACTTTTATGTGGTCACTGTGGTATGTGACGTGATAGTTTGTTTTCAATGCGTCCTTGAGGGCTTTATTGAATTCTTTGCAGGTGTCAATTGTTCCGTGAATAACAAGCGGAGGAGGCTTGCTAGTTCTTGATTTATTTTGTTGATTATGTCTCTTTTGATTTTCCTCGTTTTGCAATTTATTATTTGTTTCACTTTCACTTTCACTGTCTGTGTCCATGTCATCACTTTGATTTTCTAGTGCACTGTACCTGTTTCTGCACGGTATTGTTCCCTCTTTATCGGGTTTCTTTTTCATGCTTTCCATTGTGTCCTCGTTTTCTGGAAGTTTCCTTTTCCTCTGTTTGATTATTACTTCGTTAAAAACATTTTCCTTATACCCATCATGGGTAATATGGTCTTCACATTGTATGTTGGGCTCTTCTTGAGCCACGCTTTTTATATTTACACCACTATTTCAAAGGATTATGTTCGATTATGCAATTTGTGTTCAAACTTTTGGCCAGTATGTTATATACTATATGAGAAATAAAGAACGAAAGAAAAGAAAAAATAGCCGGACCACTGCGTCTCTCGATCTCGGCCGAACCGATCGGGACGAGGGTTGAACGAGAACTAGACGAGAACTGGTGCTTTCAGCATGGTATGGTCGTTGGCTGAAGTTAAAAACGATTGGTTAAAATTTTTGTAAATAAATCCATACAAAATCGTGAATATCGTAATCATCAAGGCATCGAAGAATCTGAGGTTTCACGAAATTTTTTTTAAGAAAAAAGGACATCGCTGCAGATCCTCTTCGTTTCACTACTCCATTCCCGGTTTTGGAGTAATCAATGATATTTCTGTTTGTCCGGCATCTTCGTTTAGGCACGTGGGTTGAATATGTTTCCTCGTGGTGGAAAACAAAACATGTGAACATTCGATGATAAATTTGCAATGGTTAAGACAAAACACGATCGCGTTAAGGTGATGGAGCAATCGCTATCTCGCCACCGTGAGTGCGAGAGAGATGCTGCAATTTTCGAAATTGAATATGTTCGACACGGTTCGATCAATGAAAAAAAGCCCCTGTCAGCGTATTTTTGCCATCTTTCCGCGTCCGCTGACAGAGCCTTATTTTGATTAGTCAAACGACAGCGGAGAATTTTCATTTCGAAAATTCGAGGTGAGGTTACTCGACTGATTCATGCTCTTAACGTAACAATTTCCAATAAAACATATCAAATGCATCTAATTTCTAAGATCTCGATACAAAGTAGAACAATAAGAGAAAATAGTAGGTTAAGCTAAAAAGCAAGGGACTACGTACAATTAAGGAAAATGTTGGTATAGTTTTTATAACATATGATGTATCATCTATTGTATAAATGTTTTTATAAAATTTATAATAGTTTAAAAAAAATCTGGGCGCGGTCAGTACTTGGATGGATGACCGCTTGGGAACACCGCGTGCCGTTGGCTCTCATTTTTGCCAATCAACGCGATTGTGTTTTGTCGTAACGAGTTAAACAGATAAATTCATCATCAGAATGTTCACATGTTTTTTTTTTCGCCACGAGGGAATATTCTCAACTCACATGTCCGGACGAAGATGCCGGACAAATAGAAATATCGTTGATTACTCCTAAACCGTAATGGAGTAGTGAAACGAAGAGGACCAATGACGATGTCCTTTTTTAATCGAAAAAATTTAATAAAACCTCAGATTCTTCGATGCATGATGATTACGATATTCACGATTTTGTGCGGATTTATTTCCAAAAATTTTAACCGATCGTTTTTATCGTCAGCCAACGACCATACCATGCTGAAAGCACCAGTTCTCGTCCGATCACTGAAGTTAAGCAGCATTGGGCGCGGTCAGTACTTGGATGGGTGACCGCTTGGGAACACCGCGTGCCGTTGGCTTTCATTTTTGCCGATTAACGCGATCGTGTTTTGTCGTAACGAGTTAAACAGATAAATTCATCATCAGAATGTTCACATGTTTTTTTTTTCGCCATCAGGGAATATTCTCAACTCACATGTCCGGACGAAGATGCCGAACAAATAGAAATATCGTTGATTACTCCAAAACCGAAAATGGAGTAGTGAAACGAAGAGGACCAATGACGATGTCCTTTTTTAATCGAAAAAATTTAATAAAACCTCAGATTCTTCGATGCCATGATGATTATGATATTCACGATTTTGTGCGGATTTATTTCCAAAAATTTTAACTGATCGTCTTTATCGTCAGCCAACGACCATACCATGCTGAAAGCACCAGTTCTCGTCTGATCACTGAAGTTAAGCAGCATTGGGCGCGGTCAGTACTTGGATGGGTGACCGCTTGGGAACACCGCGTGCCGTTGGCTTTCATTTTTGCCAATTAAGAGCATGGATCAATCGAGTAACCTCACCTCGAATTTTCGAAATGAAAATTCTCCGCTGTCGTTTGACTAATCAAAATAAGGCTCTGTCAGCGGACGCGGTAAGATGACAAAAATACGCTGACAGGGGCTTTTTTTCATTGATCGAACCTTGTCGAACATATTCAATTTCGAAAATTGCAGTATCTCTCTCGCACTCACGGTGGCGAGATAGCGATTGCTCCATCACCTTAACCTATCTAGAAAATCAATTGAAATTAGTTCAGTTTTTTGAGGTTATGAACATGCAGATCCCTCCATTCTTCAATTTCCGCATTGCAAAATATTTCCTAACGCAATGTAAATCTTTTCCGATTTTTTTCGTTCTCATAGTAGAACGGAAAGATACATTTTACTCATTACCGATTTTTTTTTAACTCTACGAACCATTTAAAGAGAGGGACTTGACAAACATTGTGTATTACATGCATCTGCCTTGGGCGGAAACAACAGAAATAGGTTGGAACGTTTCTCGTTTCAAGCACCCAGCCAAAATTCGAATTGATTTTGCCTATACGTAACTACGGTCCGAGGGACAACTATCGGAGTTATCCTGTTTAATGTTTGTCAACAAGAACACAAGAACATTTTTCTCACGTTTCGAAATATGAAATATAAAATGAAGCTAATAAGTCTTAGCATTTGAAAGAAACGAACTTTCTTTTGTGACGATTCATACAATTTCCTATTTAATTTTACGAATATTGGCAGTTGCTAGAGAAATGATCGGGTCATGAATTTCTTATATGAATCAGAAACAGGAATCTCATGGCTCTATTTCATAAGTGATCGAAAGATGGTTTTGAATAAAAAACTAAACTAATGCAAGTGAAAAGTGATTCAATTTTACTGCAATCGCAAAGTTACGGTATAACCTTCAATATCGAAACATCTTTTCATGAAGAATCGATTTCTGCGTTTTGAGAAAACTATAAAAATGAACATTACACTGTTGACTGCAATTTCCGGTCAGTGCAAAACTCAAATCAGTAGAATTCAATTGAGCATGTTCAAATTATTAAGGATCGGGTTAATGAAAATTAGTGATCAGAAGTTTCAACGTTTGAAATTAATTTTTGGCCCTGAAAAGGGCCGTTCGAGTTCTGGTGTCCCGCAAAAGTGATGAAATTCACTTTTTGGCGGCAACAGTTTTTTTAGGTGCAACTTTCTTCGTTGCAGCAGCGACTGGTTTCGTTTTCTTAGCCATCGTAGGCTTAGACTTCTTGGCAGGTGATTTGGCAGCGGCGGCAGCAGCTGGCTTAGCCTTAGTCGTCTTGGGCTTCGGCGGTTTGGCTGCGGGTCCTTTGGATGCTGCCTTCTTTTTGGGACTAGCAGTGGCAGCAGCGGCTTTCTTCGTTGGTGCTTTCTTAGCGGCAGCTGGCTTCTTGGCTGCAGCGGGCTTCTTCGCAGCAGGAGATTTCTTGGGAGCCTTAGCCTTGGCAGCGACTTTAGCTTTGGGTTTGTCAGTTTTAACCTTTCCGATCTTGAACGACCCAGCAGCACCTTTACCCTTGGTTTGGACGAGAGCGCCGGATGCGACTGCGATTTTCAAGTACTTCTTGATGAAAGTTGCTTGTTTTTCAGCATCAACTTTGTACGTTCCAACCATGTATTTCTTGATGGCCTGAAGAGACGATCCACCGCGTTCCTTGAGAGCGACGATGGCGGCGTTGACCATCTCAGCGGTCTTAGGGTGCGTCGCCGTAGCACGAGGTTTGGTCGACTTCGCGGCGGCCGCTTTTTTCGGAGTTCCACTTGAAGCTGGGGTTGATTCTGCCGAAGCTGCCACAACAGGCGATGAAGCTGCTTTGTCTGCCATTGCGTAGAGTTGATCCAAGATTTCTTCAAAAGTTTAACTTCGAGTGTACTACTTGGTAGTTGAACTGTGAATGTGATCTGCCCGGCCGGGCGACCCCCTCTAATAACGGAGCGCGTACCATGGAGAGAGGCTCGACCCTTCTTGTGGCACCACCGGCGGACGTTAGACTGTCCTTCGGTACCGAATGTTGCATTTATCTTAGTTTTTTTAATATTAACAATAACTGGAGACAGAAATAACTAACTTCTTCGTCTTACTCAATACTTTGGCTGAATTCCGAGTTTTCCAAAAACTTTTTAAAGGTGCCGGAACACAAAATAACTTTAGTGAAACTGCACTCTCTCGTTACTCTTCCCAAGCACTCTTTACTTTCGAACGCTTCATTATTAACAATAAATAAAGTTACATGACTAAAAACAATAAAAATGATTAATCAATAAACTATTTTTCACGTTTGAATCGATTTGGAGCAACGCGCATTGCATTTTATACCTTTTTCATCGACTCCAAACTGGCATACCAGTTCGCTAAAAGCAAGGACCTAAATGCACTACAGTGTTATTTTTTAACAACATTTATGCTTCTCCCTTAGCAATGGCCTTATGAATCTGCGTGGTTCGTCTTACAATCTGCATAATTATACATTCTGTACCGTAAATATGTGTATATACATTGTAAATACATATACATCGAAAATAACGGTAGACCGTTAGTATCAACGTTGTAAAGAACTCGATACCTCTGCACAATGAGACCCCCGAAGAGCATATTTTTTAAGTTACAAAATTATGTCTCGACGACAGCAATGAATTTGCAATATTATTTGAATAAACATGGCGAACTTTTAAAACGGATTTCAAAATTTTATAAATATGAAACTTTACGTCACGTTGACGCAACACTAAATTTTCCAAAGCTTCTCAAATCCTCCATAATTCATTATCATTATTTGGTAATAAAAGCTACGTGGAATTGCTTTTCTAACCTGTTAGAAAGTCACGTTTTGGTGTGTTTTTCAGTTTTGTGCATCATTCAGATTTTCGAGTAGAAATTTAGGAAACCGACGTGCGAAAAGAACTCACTGAATTAATAAAAACAAACAACAGGTATGAAGAAGTAACAGTATTGTTGAAAGAAACTGATATATCTAGTGTTCAAGTCAGTTCACAATGAAACCAGTTGATAATGCAGAAAAGAAGAATACAGTTTGCGAAGATCGAAATAGTCTCTCTGGATACAATAGGTCGAGACTGACTGGGCATTGTTCATTCCGTGGAAGGGCAAGTTGAGTCGAATATAATAAGATTAATCGCGTTCAAATAAAAGTTTAAAGCACATTATCCGATGCATGAGTCGTTTGTTTGTCAATTAGTGGTTTTTTAATCTCTCAGTCAATAGCAAGAAAGAAATAAGAAGAAACAAGACGAAATTTGCTACTGAAATGCATCCTTTTATGGTAAAACGATCAAAAAAGTCGTCAATAATTTGAAATCAATCGGTTAAGGGTCCGGATAACGTTTTTGACATAAAATAAAACAGAAGCGTTAAGAAAATTTGAGGGACTATAAGAATGCTTGTAGATTGTAGAGGATGCTGGAATTCGGTCATTGTAGTTGGCTCATTCCCGGATTATCAATGGAAAAAAACGTGGCGTGACTGTCGTCTCCCTGGGCGCAAATCGTTTGAGTACGGCTTCGATATTATGAATGGCTTTGATGATCAAATTATTAACGAGTTTCATGATCTTTTCGTAGAACGGATGCGATGGACAGTGTGCCGAAGGGGCAACCGAAGGAGCCACCGAAGGTACCTTTCAGCGATAAAAAAAAAAAATTAATAAGAAGTTGAAACGAACCTACATAATCAAGATTGTTCCAATTTGTTGAGTATTTTATTAAAATAATTATGGAAAACCGATTCTGCACTCAAATCTTCTCTTTTATATTTACTTGGTGACATCAGATTAGTATAGATAAACGTTTCTATTATTTTAGTCCCGGTGATGGTAGTAGTTTGAAAATGAATACTTTTCTGCCACATTAATTCGAACTCAGTATGTTTGCTTCTCCCGCGAATGTGAAGGCCACGAGTAGAACCATCAAGAAGTGGAATTCCGTCATCTTTGATGCACGTTGGAAACATTCAGCGAAATGTAAACTTTGAAACTCGATAGACGTCTGAACGATTCGAACAAGTGTTTGTAATTTTTAGAAGCAAAAAGACCGGTTTCTATACGGTTCATAACAATTATGAATGATCTTTTCTACATTTTCTCACGTACTGATATTTTTTCCATTTGTTTTATCAACAAATTAGGGAAAAGCGCGATTGATATTGAGGCAAGTTTGAACGTTCTCGTGGCAATTTATTGATACGAAAATTACTATTTAGCTGATAATAACGAACTTGACAGGTGATAAATTTCAAGATCGAAAACATTTCGTCGAAATCAGTGAAAAGTTATTGCAACACGAATGCCGATAAAATTATCTGTACAGAAATCCTTCCGTCCACAAAAAATCTAGCTCGTAAGTTATTTTACGAACCCGAATCTAATAATGCCATTCCAATTATAAAATGAACGTTGTTGAATTTCTGCACGTAAATTAATACGTCAGATTGTGCACGGGAAATGCCAACGGCATCGGTAGTATGTAGATTTATTTCTTGTTCGCAGGGAAGATAGAAAGGTTTACGATTTTCAAAAACTTTAAAAGATTTCGACAAACCCTTCAAAACTCTCGTGCAATAATCACGATTTGTGAAAGTATAGCATTAGCTGCAGAACCAGTGTTTGAGCGCATAAACACAAAGTGTTGTAAAATTTAATGGAGAAGACGAAATTTTGAGGTAAAAATGTTACCCAGGTCTTGTGCACTTTCAATTCTTCTTTTGTCCTGAGAAAAAGCTCGACAGACGAGGCATAGTGGCCCGAAGAACTTCTTTTAGCAATAAGCATGGTCATTGGTTAGGAAGTTCATACTTACCTTCGATGTTAATGTTTAAAGATTTCATAATTCAGATATTATTATAAATGTTCGGAAAGACGTTTTAATTTACAAAAATGTCTTCCTTTTGTAACACTCCGATAAAGATGTGTCGATGGAGCAGAGAAGTTCAACACGAATGAAGAAGTAGTTTTTAGCTTTAGGTGAATATTTTAATATTCTGACGTACAAAAGATAACGAAAGTAACAATCAAAAGGTAAAAAAAGAAGGGCCAGCGCTTTGTAATACGAGCTACAAGTCCTGCAGCACTCTGAATCTTGGAGCCGTCATAGAATTCTATTGGCTGATGGAAGAAGGGAGGGGATGGAACGAAATAAGTGTATAAATACAGCGTCACAACCGGGACCATCATCACTCCGTCTTCAAGCGGTAACTGTGTCAGTCGTTTTCAATTTTAAACACAATGACTGGACGCGGAAAGGGAGGAAAGGGATTGGGAAAGGGAGGAGCTAAGCGCCATCGCAAAGTTCTTCGTGATAACATCCAAGGAATTACGAAACCAGCTATCCGTCGTTTGGCTCGTCGTGGAGGTGTCAAACGTATTTCTGGTTTGATCTATGAAGAAACTCGTGGAGTTCTCAAAGTATTTCTTGAGAACGTTATCCGTGATGCAGTAACTTACACCGAGCACGCCAAGAGGAAGACAGTAACTGCAATGGACGTCGTGTATGCTTTGAAACGTCAAGGCCGTACTCTCTACGGATTCGGCGGTTAAACGTTCGTCGGTTGCGTTCTTCACATGTAACATCGACAAAACGGCCCTTTTAAGGGCCAAAAACATATCTGAACGTAGATCTTATTCTAGTTACACAATCTGAATAATACATGAGAATCTCCAATTTCAACCCTCTACCAAGTTTAGACAATCTGATGCGCTCTATTTAAAAAAAAGAAGTATTTATGAAGAGGAGTGCGTAACTGGGAAGTCGAATCAACAGATTGTTTCATTCAACATGCTGAACCCTATTAGATTGCTAGAAAGCTGTTTTCGTTTAAAGTATTTGTACTTTCGGTGCAGAAACGAAATTTATCTTGTCAATTATTTTACATTTTAAACTGAGAGATGAAATTTCGAGTAAATTTCTAGAGGAAGCTTTAAACCAAATAACTTTACGAATTCTTTTGTAGTACTCAATTTTTATGTTTTGTGGAAACGAGATTGAGATTCGAAGAAGAAATTTGGTATCCTTTCGGGTTAAGAGCATGGATCAGTCGACTAACCTCACCTCGAATTTTCGAAATGAAAATTCTCCGCTGTCGTTTGACTAATAAAAAAAAAAGCCCCTGTCAGCGTATTTTTGCCATCTTTCCGCGTCCGCTGACAGAGCCTTTTTTTGATTAGTCAAACGACAGCGGAGAATTTTCATTTCGAAAATTCGAGGTGAGGTTAATCGACTAATCCATGCTCTTAATACCACCCCATAATATAATTTAAATTTATTTCTTCGAGTTGGTTCAGAGTTCTTAGCTGAGAGGATTATTTATAAACGAATTATCTAGTAATCAACAATGTAAATGAAATAAGAGTGGATATATAACTCGTTAAATGAGAGGTATATTCTTAAAGAATTGACTACATCAAGTTAGACGATAAATAACACACCATGCTATGTCGAAACTGTAAATTGTAACATTTTATAATTTATCAATTTCTGATTTTTTAGTAAGTTCGGGAATCATTAATTTGGCTAGAAATTAGCTGAAACTCAGTGTAATTTCAGTTGCATTGAATCATTTAAAGATTCAACTTGTTTAACAGTCGAAGTAGAAAATATTATTTGAATGATTGAACAAATAAGAAATACATGAAAAACCTTGTGGTTGAAGGCATGGATGTCAAAGTTTAATTTTTAAATATAAACCGAGTTTATGCTCAACAGGGTTAGAAATTATTTTGATTTGTAGATTGAAAAATATTGTTCTTCGTTAGAAATATTTGTTGGCCCTAAAAAGGGCCGTTTGATGTTCTTGAAATGTCAATTACTTGGAGCTGGTGTATTTGGTGACGGCTTTTGTGCCTTCACTGACAGCGTGCTTGGCAAGTTCACCAGGCAAGAGAAGTCGTACAGCGGTCTGAATTTCCCGAGACGTAATGGTTGATCGCTTGTTGTAATGAGCGAGACGAGAAGCTTCCGCAGCGATACGTTCGAAAATGTCGTTGACGAAGCTGTTCATGATGCTCATCGCCTTGCTGGAGACTCCAGTGTCGGGGTGGACTTGTTTCAATACTTTGTAGATGTAGATAGCGTAGCTCTCCTTCCTCTTGCGCTTCTTCTTCTTGTCGGTCTTCGTAATATTTTTCTGGGCCTTACCGGCCTTCTTGACGGCTTTACCACTGGCTTTGGGAGGCATGGTGATAGAATCTCGATCGAAAGATGACGAGGGAATGAGATTGCACGTTTTCGGGATCCTTTATATATAAAATTTTGCTCCGACCGGCGCACTCTTTGGCTGACGAGAGTGGGGGAAAGAAATTGTGACCAGCGCACCAATCAGAGTGACGGAAAAGTGGAAGCTAAAACGCTATCTCTCGACGAAAAAGAATGTTTCGCGTTTGGAGTGGCTGAGAAAAAATGTATCTTTTCTCTTTTTCCACGTGTTTTGTAAAAACGTTGTTCGTTTGAAGAATGTAAACAAAATAATGAAAACCGAATAATTATTTTGAAATAAAATTTCCAATTTATAAACTCAGATGAATAATATATTAGGCAAAAAAAAAAAATAATATCAACGGCACGCGGTGTTCCCAAGCGGTCACCCATCCAAGTACTGACCGCGCCCAATGCTGCTTAACTTCAGTGATCGGACGAGAACTGGTGCTTTCAGCATGGTATGGTCGTTGACGAGAATATTTGTTACTATACTTTATTTAAGTGTCCTATCCCATACAATTTTTATTTTTCTGATTCACTCTTTACAATGACTTGTAACTGTTAAGATATAATTTATAAGCAAAGTTGAAAAATAGTTTTACGCTTCTATATAAAAAGTATATTATTTATCATCAATAGAGCTATAAATTTGCTTGAACAGAGCCAGTGATGAAAAACATGCGACCACACACCGTATAACTTTTCCAATTCTCTTCGCTTATCATAGTTGACACCTTCGAATGATGCATGACTAAATGCCCCTTACAGTGAATACGCATTCAGCACTTCCGACACTATAAGGTATCGATGTTTTAGGAAGAAATATAACCATATTGAATATTTATTGCATTCACATATAAATGTGAGTAATAAATAAAAAAATATTTATATGCATCAAGTATGCGTACAATTATACCATATTCAGGGGTATATATACCCGAATCGTAAAGACAAACCATCAACGTCTCGATTGAATCGAAATTCACTAAAGTTCGAAACTAAAAAATTTCGATTATCGAAAAAATGAAGACCATTTTTGTGTACTTTCTGGTTATGGCTGGAGCCATAATGATCGTCAATGGTAAATTAAGCAGAAACGATTATTGCAATTTGAAATCGTGTTCAAAAGGGACTCACACCATGTGCCTATTCTCTGTAAGTCACTCCGTTGATGCTCTCGTTCCTAATATTGATAGAATAATATATTTTTTTAAAACCCATTACAATTAACATTTTAAATTCCTTATTTCGAAAAAATCAAATTCATTTGTTCCCTACTTGTTTTTGAGTTCATTGAACGGCTCGACTTTTATCATGAAAATCTTGTGATGTAACTATAATATAACATTTTTTTTAGCCCGAGACTTTTGCATCTCGATGTGGCAAGGTTTCCTCTTCGGGCATGACTGCTGCGGAAATACAAGAAGTAGTTGATTTGCATAATGAGTTCAGAGCAAAAGTAGCATCGGGGCACGAAAAGCGTGGAAGACCAGGTCCTCAACCGGCTGCCAGCAACCTTGGGCCATTGGTGAAAACGAATATTAATTATTAATATTTTCAAAGAGGTGCTATGAGACTGTTTTTTAGTACTGTGTCTGAAAATTTATAGACGTGGAATCCGGAGCTCGCAAAGATAGCACAAACTTGGGCCAATCAATGTAATATTAAAGCTGGCACAGCTCACGACGAATGTCGCAACGACGGTAACATTTCTTTTTACTTTTGGTCAGAAAATATTGATGAATATTGGGTTGTAAAAAAATTCTATTTGTTTATTTTTTTAGAACATGGTTATGTTGGGCAAAATATGGCTCTAGGACCATCTTCTTGGGATCTCTCCGCGCTGGTTAGTCATTGGTACAACGAAGTTGAAGCCTTCGATAGGCGAGAAGTCAAAGCTTATACGTGAGTAATGAATTATGGTATTTTACAACGATAACCTATTATCATTAGATTCCTTTTATATATCGGGTTTGGATCAAAATAATTTTGAAAAACGCCCCACTCATTTAATGTTCATTACGAAAAAAAATATTCAGATTCAGTCGTATTTGTGTTAAGTGATCAAAATTATATTGTGTTATGTTGTACTATTACGTTTTAGTGATTCCGTAAATGATTTCAGTCGTGATTAGAGTGTTTTGGAAAAATTATCATCGAAATGTTAGATTTGGCACGATAACAATTGTTTTCTTCTTTGTCTTTTTGTTCTATGAATTATTCAGAGGGAAGAATTTAATGAAAACCGGACACTACACCCAGTTGGTCTGGGCCGAAACAACAGAAATAGGTTGTGGAGTTACCCGTTTCCATCATCCAATCGAAGGATACGAAATTACTCTTCTCATATGTAACTACGGTCCTGGAGGCAACATTGGAAACTACCCTATATACCAGTCACGTTAACATTTGTCAATGAGAAAATAAGAACATTTATCTTATGCTTTGAAATGTTATGAAATACAAGGAACCTAATAAAAGTCTTGGTGTTTACAACAAGCTGAAAGTTTTATTTACAGATCAAAATGATTCCTCATTCAATTTTATGAATCCTGACAGTAGTGAACGAATTGATTGACTTATGAATTTCTCATACTTTTTCCGATGAAACAGTTATGAGGGGAAAAAATATCCGCTACACGCAAGTTTGCATAGACGTGAAGCTATGCAAGTCCGTTTGTTCAAACCAGCTGTTCGGGATACCTAGGTGGCGCCGCAATATTATCCCTCCTCCTCTACCATGAACAGCCATTCGACAAAGGTTTCAGCGTTCCCCCACTCCAAAAGAGTCAACCAATGACCGTGAAGCAGATCTGGGTGAAAATGTGTATATAAACCCCCTGATCGGCGTTCCGACTCATTCTTTCGTCTGATCCCGCTTGGTTCTTGTATCACCAGAGGATTCTATTTCAAAATGGCTCGTACCAAGCAGACTGCTCGTAAATCAACTGGTGGAAAGGCTCCTCGTAAGCAACTGGCGACTAAGGCTGCTCGCAAGAGTGCGCCAGCAACCGGCGGAGTGAAGAAGCCTCATCGTTACAGGCCCGGAACCGTAGCTCTTCGTGAGATCCGTCGTTACCAGAAGAGCACTGAACTTCTCATCCGCAAGTTGCCTTTCCAGCGACTCGTCCGTGAAATCGCTCAAGATTTCAAGACCGACCTTCGTTTCCAGAGCTCTGCTGTCATGGCCCTTCAAGAAGCCAGCGAGGCTTACCTCGTCGGCCTATTCGAAGACACCAACTTGTGTGCCATCCATGCTAAACGCGTTACTATTATGCCCAAGGACATCCAATTGGCTCGTCGTATCCGAGGCGAGCGTGCTTAATTCAAAGCATCCCAAATACGGCCCTTTTCAGGGCCAACAAAAAGTTACAACGTTGCAACAATCTGTAAATTTCAAATCGTACTACTATTAACTTAAGCAAAATTACCAAACTGTCTTGAAATTACTCACACAACAGAAAACAAACTTTTAAATGATTCCAAATATTTATAAGCTTTTAAAAACACTTAGACGATGTTTTCTAACTTTATGTATTCCTCTTGAGAATTCATATATTTTATTTGCGTCAACTATCCTCGCGAACTTCAGCGTCGATCACGTTCTTATGAATGCTTATTAATAACTTCAAAGTAATAAGTATACATAAAAATTAATTTCGCTCTCAACTCGATTGGCTTTCGTAATACACTATTGCTTCAGATGAGAAAGTGGAATTGCTAAAAAACATGACAGTTTTTGTTAATTTCAACTGTAAGCCGGTAGTTTTGGGATCTTAGTAAAAGCCGAGCGATGAACTGAAATATTTAGTCTAATGAATGAATGAAAGTAGAGTTACGTTAATAATAAAATTGCTATATCGGTTAGGAATAATTGTACAGTTTTGGGTGTATCATGGTTAAAATAATCAGAAGCATTGTGTAATTTCTTTTAACTCTAATTTATAATTTTCTGTATTGAAAATAAGCTTATCACCCGTTTCATCAATTTTTCCTACTTTAATTATGTACTTAGCAAAATTTGTAACACTATTTACCGATAAACACGACCGTTTTCCCGATGTTTCCTCTCAAGGCATTTTATTGTAGCTGTTGACATTTTACTAATCTACTCTTACCATAATTTTCTGAAGTAAAAGTTTATCAGTGACGAATCGGGACGAACTTAATCAGAAAATGATTTATAGTAGATTTTCATACATACCAAGCCATCGTGATTGGAAGACTTTGTGCAAATTTTGGAAGTAAAATTTATGCACATTGCATAGCTGATCGAAAATGAGCTGGTGGCTGCGCAGGCTCAAATATTTCTTTTGTAATCAACTTTTTTTTCAGACTGCAGCGTAGTAAATCGAATCGCGGATGCCGTCACTCACGCTTTCAAACTGTTTGAGGATAGCGATTGTCATTATACCTTATAAAAAAAATTCTATTACCAACCGATACAATTGTTGATATAATGTGCGAGTGATTGAACAAATTAGAAAATCATGGAATTACTTGGTATTCAGGGCAATGGCAGCGGAAAGTTTAATCGTAAAATATAAAAGATAAATACATGGTTGATCGAATCCAAAATAGGATGAAAATGAAAGAATTATTATGACCGTCATACAAAACTACATTTTATCATATTATTAGAGACGATAACTATTTTTACTTGTCTAGATTTCGAGATATTGTTCTGCGTTGAGAATTTTTGTTGGCCCTAAAAAGGGCCGTTTGGTGTTTTCAAAAGTCATTTACTTAGAGCTGGTATATTTGGTGACGGCTTTGGTGCCTTCACTGACAGCGTGTTTGGCAAGTTCACCAGGCAACAGGAGTCGGACAGCGGTCTGAATTTCCCGAGACGTGATCGTTGATCGCTTGTTGTAATGAGCGAGACGAGAGGCTTCAGCAGCAATACGTTCGAAAATGTCATTGACGAAGCTGTTCATGATGCTCATCGCCTTGCTGGAAACTCCAGTATCAGGGTGGACTTGTTTCAATACTTTGTAGATGTAGATAGCGTAGCTCTCCTTCCTCTTGCGCTTCTTCTTCTTGTCAGTCTTCGTAATATTCTTCTGGGCCTTACCGGCCTTCTTGACGGCTTTACCACTGGCTTTGGGCGGCATGGTGACAGTAACTCGATCGAAAGCTGACGACGGAATGAGAGTGCGTCGTTTTCGAGTTCAATATATGGGAGAAGTCGCTCCGACCAGCGCAAACAACAGCCGTTGAGAGTGGGGGAAAAAATATGGACTAGCGCACCAATCATGTGAGTCGCTGTGTAAAGGCTACCCACCGTAACTAGATACAACTACGAAACCACTGAATCAAGGAATTTACTCTCTGCATTTCAGGTTTTGACACGCGAATCATTAAAATAACGAATTTCATTCATTAAAAAGATGTAAAGCGTATTACATTACTAAACAGTGTACTGATTCGCTGAAAATCTCTTAATCTTTAAAAGGCGATGATAAACGCGTTTAGTTTTAGTAATTCACTGCAATAAAGCAGTCGTCGGTCAAGTATCGTGTAAAAATACATTCATGCGTAGTTCAATATTCATGAAACGGTTCCTTTGCGAAAACTACTTTTCCCGGTTGACTGTTTTTCGTACTATCAAATATTTGATTCTCCGAATATCAATACGCCGTAGGTAACATCGGAATATTATTATGCTTCTATACTTATTGACCTGTGGTTGTTTCATCTCTATCGGCTCAGTCAATAAAACGATATTAGCTTCAAAATATGGAAAAACGTGCAACTACGTTTTGCTTAATCAGGAAACGCTATCGAACTGATCTGTTCAAACATTAATCAAGTCATGAATCAATATTTACGTTTAACGTTTACATTTTGAATGTGCTGCAGGATTATTACGAATAAGAAAATGTACTCTAGATTTAGTGATTATCCACGTTTAGAAAATTTGTTGGCCCTGAAAAGGGCCGTTTGGTATTGAAAGCGGTATTAGGCACGTTCTCCGCGAATACGACGAGCAAGCTGAATGTCCTTGGGCATGATGGTAACGCGTTTGGCGTGGATGGCACACAAGTTGGTGTCTTCGAATAGGCCGACGAGGTAAGCCTCGCTGGCTTCTTGAAGGGCCATGACAGCAGAGCTCTGGAAACGGAGGTCGGTTTTGAAATCTTGAGCGATTTCACGAACAAGTCGCTGGAAAGGCAACTTGCGGATGAGAAGTTCGGTGCTCTTCTGGTAACGACGGATCTCACGAAGAGCTACGGTTCCGGGCCTGTAACGATGAGGCTTCTTCACTCCGCCGGTTGCTGGCGCACTCTTGCGAGCAGCCTTAGTCGCCAGCTGCTTACGAGGAGCCTTTCCACCAGTCGATTTACGAGCAGTCTGCTTGGTACGAGCCATAATGGATGGATAACGAGTCGATGTTCTTCCTTCGAGGACGAATGTCTATATGAGGGTCGGAATCGAGCTGAGCATTACTTATAATTATCTTACCAACCGTTATATCGAATTTCATTGGCTGAGCGAAATAGGGGGGAAAATCATCGCTGTGATTCGTCGAAGAGAGTAGGGAGGGGAGACGATGAAGTGCAGAGGATATATAAGCCACCGCTCTACTGCCGATCATCACTTCGCTGTAGTTTTCGGCGTCATCTAATTCTATTCATCTGTCAACATGACCGGTCGTGGAAAGGGAGGAAAGGGATTGGGAAAAGGAGGAGCAAAGCGGCATCGTAAAGTTCTTCGTGATAACATCCAAGGTATCACAAAGCCGGCTATTCGTCGTCTGGCTCGTCGTGGTGGTGTCAAACGTATATCTGGATTGATCTACGAAGAGACTCGTGGTGTGCTCAAAGTTTTCCTTGAAAACGTGATCCGTGACGCTGTCACTTACACCGAACACGCCAAGAGGAAGACCGTTACTGCTATGGACGTTGTCTACGCTCTGAAACGTCAAGGTCGCACTCTCTACGGATTTGGAGGTTAATCTTCATGAAACCGGACAAAGCATAAGAACAAACGGCCCTTTTCAGGGCCAACATTTCCTCAAATCGTAGAACTGCCTTTCACGTTTTATTTCTCATTACCAATATAGTAATTTCCATGTTGAATATGGGTGTATAGTACTGAAAACATTCTCATTATTCTAAGTATTTGTCAATACTAGAACTTAAAACACATGTCCAAGACAATACGTATTCCAGCATTTCATTTAATAATCATTAATTCTGTTAGAAAATAGAATTTGGTTCCATCCGAAGAATGTTTGAAAACCACTTGAATTAAACCACACAACTCTCGAATAACATGAAACCATTCATGAGTTCTAGAATTGAGGTTAGGTCAACTTTTCGAATCAAACAACAAGCTTATTGATATAGAAGCTAAGGGATAAACATTATATATACTTTTAATCCCAATATGAAATCATATGCCAATAGCGGCTTTCTTGATTATAAAATTGATCTTAAATCGGTTTTATCATGTCAACTTGACCTAACCTAAATTTTTTTCTCTTCATATGCTCTGGTTTTTGCATCACATCAACATCATTGACGACGTATTCTGTTTGTTTAGTCTAATCAATTGGAAATAGCGACAAATAGTTGAACTGTCATTTATTTCAGATGAATTGAAAATTTACGATTTAATCAATTCATCGTTTTCCTGCGAAAAACTACAATCTTCTGTTAGAGAATTACGATCAGTGAAAGGATTACGTTTTTTCCGTAACGATAAAAAAAATCTGAAAAACAATGGTCAAACGATAAATTGGTCATACTATCGTACATGCTAATGCACAAGATTATGAATTTAGTCATGGAAATGTCATCGTACGGAATAAGTTTAAAAAATTGACCAAGCTGTACAAGTGTACATGCATTCAAAACATGCGGCGTGATTTCCAAATAACGACCGGAGTGTATAAATTCCAATTTTTAAAATTCTCGCTATTGCTGTGTAATCAAATGTCTTCTCAAACGATTCATTTACTTTTACTATGAAAGTGGAAACTTCAGTTTCCTCGGTCTCATGTTGGTTACCTTACGATGGAAGTGGTTGAAAATACAGCAGTTTACCTGTAAAATATCGAAGCAGAGACATACAGATTTTGATAGTCGAAAATTAGGAAAAAAACCATTTTTTTTTGTAAAACAAAGAACTTTTATTGTAAAGTAGAATTTTTTCTATACAGAAAAAGTACATAAAGTTCTTTCATCTCATATTTTGGTCGTTTTGGATATAATTACAGCACAGTATTGAAATTTTCCATTGAAACGAAAATTTTACACAGAATTTACTAGCGTATTGTTTTTGAAACCAGAAAGTTTGACAACCGAATGAAATTGTCAGAAGAATGGTTTTGAAGAAGGAAATGAACTGCTTCAAAAGACGATATACCATGTAATTTAAGTTCAGTATTGTGATATACCTGGTTCGGAAAAATTCGCAGTTCAGAAAAATATATTATAAGTATTATCTATAACATAAGTCGTACAAACATTTTTCATTGTACAAACAGTAAAATTTTATCGAGAATTTCGTTGCGGAATGATTTTGGTGTTCGAAAAATGGTCACAGTCGAAAAGTAATATTTTTATGTTAAAATACAAAAATAAAAAACGACATTAATCATAGCATCTAATAATAATTTTTAGAGCTAAAAACATTTTTAGCAAAGCAAGTAAATCTATTTTGGTTCTTAGAGATCCCAAAATCGAAAGTTACGAAATTGCACGTGAACTAGAAATAAAATATCAATGGGACATTTTTTTTTACAATAATTGAATGAAAATTCGTTGGTGAAGGCTTACGGCATTAGCGACTTATATTTGTCAAGTGTTCAAATTCGACGTAAACGTTATCGTACATTCATGTCATGTGTATCTATATATATATATAAACAAATATATATTAGGGTGATCCAAAATTTGAGTCGTGAGTTATTATCATTACTTGATGAAAAAGTAATAACACCAATTTTTTTATGTCTCAGGATCAAAATTTGTAGTTCTTGGAGAAAAATCAATTCTTTCAGAATTTGAATTAAAAAAAAAAAAAAAAAAATCGACGGTGCATCTAATTTTTTCAGACTTAAATTTTGATTGAATAAATTGTTGATTAAATACAAGCAGTTGTTCTCGTTGTGACTCCGAAAAACGATACTTTCAAGTCACGATTTCGGATAAAATTGAATGAGATATCGAAGTGTCATTATACTTTTTTCAATTACCCTTATATAGTTGTATATGTATATAAACACACACATAAACATATATATATATATATATTTAATATATAATACGGAACCGAATTGGTATTATCGAAGATTGCCCATAAGAATTAATAATTTCATTTCTAACTTACATCGCTACGCGTATACACGTCGAATATTCGATATAAATACAAATTAGCACTAAACTATATCGGAACGGGGCGTTCACTCGTTCCTCAATTTTCGATAGAGAATTGAAGTTCTTTTTGTAGACACTCGTTTAAAGTACATTTCACCGGCTATTGATGGTTTCTTTTCGATGAAATACGACTTTTACGGGTGGTTAAGTATAAATTATTTTGTTTTTCACCACCACATTAAAGTGATCAGTACACTTGTGCAATAGATTCATCGTCGAGTATAAAATTTTACATATGCCTGTACATAATATCTATACACTTGACGGGAGTATTCGTAAACGACAATCGCGTAACTTTTTTTCCATTCGTTTCATTTCCCGGAATTGCACACGTTTAAACCTTTGGCCTTTTTCTCTAAATAATTTCTTTTCTGCAAAGAACACATACGAATTTTGATGGAAAAACTGCCACTTCACTTTGGCGAAGCTCAAGAAGCAAATCGTAATTTTGTTTTGTCGTACAAAAACAATAATCTTTGACAACAAACTTCGTACATTCGTTTTCACGTATGGCTTGAAAAAACTTTGATAATCAATTATACTTCGGTTATCTCATTATGGAGTCTGAAATGTTTTGTGACCTTTCGCTGATAGAAAAATGTGAATGAATCTGATATTTTTTATTTCGAACACCGTCATCTTGTGCGTTAACTCACGTAAGTTTGTGATTTTTTTTTTAAACTGACGTATCTTTTCGCGTACTTCTAAAATCAAAAGGATCAATGAAACATTATCAAATTCGGGCAACTTAGCTTTGTCCAATATAATAATGAATCGTGAACGTTAACAATAAGCTCCACATCGATCTTCGTTTGTTGCAACATTTATTCATTTTTTTCAATGAAATTTCGCGTGAAAATCGATATTCAAAGAAACACTAATTTTCCAATTTAAAATATATGAATCGTTTTAAAAATGTATAAAAAATTATTTCTAACAGTATGAAGGCTCGTTTTCGAAATACAAACAAATAAAATTTTCATATTTCATGAAAAAATAATATCACAGAAGAATGTAGTTAAACACTTGATTAATCAACGTCAAATGCTACCGACGATGAAATGATTTTTCGAAGTAATGCAACATTTGTAAATTGTGAAAAACAGTTATAATTCGTTAACGCTTGCAGAGTTTTAAAAGTTATTCTCTTGGCATATTTTTCTAAATATTTCGATGAACTTTCCTCGTAAATTATCTTGGATTTATTTTCGTTTAAGATGATGGATCAGTCGGTAATCACAACCGTGAGTACGAGAGAGATAGCTGCAAATTTTGAAAAGGAAATTTTTCCACATCGTCCGTCTGATCGAAAAAATAAAAATGTCATCGGATTTTTGCAATCGTGCTGCGTACGATGACATTTTTATTTTTTCGATCAGACGGACGATGTGGAAAAATTTCCTTTTCAAAATTTGCAGCTATCTCTCTCGTACTCACGGTTGTGATTACCGACTGATCCATCATCTTAAAATGAAACCTCAAACGTCAATTTAACTCGTAACAGTGGACAATGTTTTTTCAATCAGTAAGAATATTACGGTGTGTTTCCAAAAATGATGAAACGAGTTTCAATTAAAAATGGTATGTTGTTCGTGATTACAAAAGTAAAGTATGTTCAACCCCAAAAATACACAGGTACTTTATTCGAGAGGAAAGATCGGAAGGATTCATTACTTCGTAATTACATGACCAAACTTTCCGGGAAAAAAATCGCGTGGAAAATGTTGAGGGGAAAAAACGAGGCTTTTCGTATGATAACTAAAAGCAGGTGACATTTTTGGTGTTCGAAGAATAATTGGTGTCGTCATTGCAATCGATACCGAAGGGCACGGAGCTAGATATATTTTTGTCATCGTTATCGTCGTTATCGTTGAAAAAATTGCACATCATGCGATCGTCGTAGAGCGAAAACCTGGCGGTATTTTGAGCAGCGCGTCCGCGAACTTTGCGGACGGATGGGGGCAGATCGCCGGGAGTTTTAATCCTCATATTAGGGTGTTTTAGGGCGATTGAATTGGAGCGTCGATTGAAAACTTGATTGAACTTATCGAGACTTTCTCGCCTGGTGAGATTGAGATCGGGAGTTTCCGAATTTAAATTGACAAGGCTCAAAGAAGAGGGCCTTTCTGGATTGTCCGAATGATCTGTATTGTCACTCGCAGCCAAGTTTTCACGAGCTCGAGAAACTTTTTCATTTTTATCAGGAATTGAATCGGAGCTTGAACTTTTAGAAACAACGCCATTAACGTATTTTCCTTCGGCGGAAATGGTGACGTTAGTATCAACAATTTTCACTGGGGCTCTCGTCAGCAAATTCGATTTCGAGTCCTCCCGGTCAATTCGACATTTTGCGTACGGATACATTTTTTTCTGGGTCAAAAGCCGCTTCAAGTTTGACCAACCTGCGAACTTTTTCCTACGAGGATTTTCCCCGATCCCCTCTTCCATATTTGTCTGCTTACGTTTGTTGCACTGCAGAATACCATTTTCTGTGATAACGTTTTGCACGTAAGGTATCGGTGTCGCCGATCTTGGCGCCGTCGTCAATTGTGGTGCCCTCGTCGAATATTCATGCGACACCAAACTCTGCAATTCTGTGTGCAATTTGTATTGTTGATCCTTGGTCACGTGTTTCGAGGAACGATCCACCAAAACTTTCGTACTACGGCCCAAATCGTCCCGGGAATCCGAAGGCAACATCAAATTTCTCTCCATGCAAGGATTTCGGCCTTGATACGGTTGCAGCGTTGGACAATTGCGCGAAGGTGCTGTCTCGTTTGAATTTTTGCCTGTTCATAATTACGCACAAACTTTCATTGAATAAAATGTTTAGAAAATAAACTAAAATATTTACGACTTTATATTTCTGTCTTCACTTCGCTGAGGCTGTGTGAAACGCTTCAATATTTTGTTTTTTTTTTTAAGTACGAACACACCACAAGACTTTTCTATATTAAAGGATGAATAAATGGATTAGCAATTTAAAGAAAATTGCTTCGAGATGAACCAAAGAAATTCTCGTTACTCACAACTATGCTCCGGATGTACGGGTTCGTAAGGCGAGATGATGGTACAATTGTCAGCAGTTATTTCGTTGCGCGATCCTTCCTGACGAGAGTGAAAATCGGTTGGTGGTACATGAATATTGTCGTGATAGAAAACTTCGCTGTATTGACTGCTCGTTGTCGGTGGTACAAGCGCGCTGTACGAATTTACCATGGGACTGCCGTCCATGAAATAAGTCGTTACTGTGTGCAATCGATAAAGTGTGATTGTAGGATTGATTGATAGATACAAAAATTCTCGATCAGATTTCAACAGTTTGAATAATTCGACAATAATATTCTGATAGAGAAACTTTGACGAACCACGTTGCGATTGGAGCTCGGTAAGACGTTCCTCTATGCAGAGAGCTGTCAATCGAGCTTCAGCATCGGCGTCCCAACAATCTTCCATAGTTTCTTTGATTAATCGAACCCCCGGTCGATCTACTAAATTTCCCTCGAGTAAAGGTCTCGCTTTGTTTCGTGAAACAAGAACTTGCATCTCCTCAAACGTTGGATGCGAACCTAAACGGAAAAATCATAGAAAAAAATGCATTCGTTATGTGTTGCCAGGATTTTTTTGAATTCCTGGCAGTCTTTCGGAAGAATTTTTTTCAACGGACCAATTTCTCGTTCGAACGGTTGTTTGTATGCGGGGACCTCTGAACCAGGAACATAAATATCCGAGCACCGTGAGACGATTTCCCACAGAATCAGACCCATTGCATAGACGTCGATCTGCTTGAGAGAACTTTCACAATCCCGTAGGTTGACCGCGCCTTCGAGAACTTCAGGAGCCATGTATCGCAACGTTCCAACCTTGAGATCGAACTCGAATGGATTATTGTGATACTTGTATGATAAATTTATGTCACTTTTGTTATTCTATTGGTTCTGCTGGTTATATTTTTAGTATATTTTTCAATATAAAATTAATAGTCCTCAACACCCTTGAATTTTCTATTCACTGCTTATTCCTTACGTCATTAATAGATTTTGTCTCGGCGTGTTGTTCCTCTCCGTTGCTAAAATATTTCGAACCAGAAATTTGAACGGCCAAGCCCAGATCGCAGATGCAGCAGCTTCCGTCATTTTTAATCAAAATGTTTCTCGAATTCATATCGCGATGAGCGATGCAGGGCTTTAATTTGTCTGTTGATCAAAACAAATGTACAGGATATTGAATCGTCAATCGAAATAAAATGATCGAAAACTGTCGCAGCGCACAAGAAACGTGTAATAACGGAAAGCGATTTTTTTTAAACTGGAAATTGTAATGAATACTTTAGATAATTCGGGCAAGAAACGCCGATACCCGTGTGTTCAGAAACGAGGCTCAATGTTCACTTCAAAAATAAATCCGATCATTATTATCATTAAAATTGAATTTCCACAATGAAAATAGGTCATTTTTATGAAATGTGCCGATGTTTTCCAAGTATGAGTTTGCACCAATTTGGCATGTCTTACCTCCTTTGCGAATATCGGTATGCAAATAAGCGAGCCCTTTGACGATCGAAAGGCCCATTTTACAGAATCTCGCCCAATCAACAGTTTGAGTACGCAAAAAGTCTGTGAGAGTTCCTCGTGGTGCGTAGCTCAGAACGAGTAAATAATCGACGTTACCTTCCATATTTAATCTTTCATCGACCCCTATACGGTTAAAAATGTCATATTTTAAAAAAAATTACTTTACGATTCATTTTTTTTATCGAATCTTGAAATAGCTCATTTCCTCATTCTTCCGTGCATACTACTTGTGCTCGTTTCCAAACATTGCAAAATGCAGTAGCTCAATACTTTACCGTAATAGCTGAGCAACGAAGGATGTTCCATAAAAGGCAAGCAGTAAGTATCTCTCTCGTTTTGAAAATAATTCCGATAATGAGAGGGAAAAATTTTCACTGCTACGTCTCTGTCACCCATGCTGCCCTGCCAAACTGAACCGTATCGTCCTTGACCTGTGAAAGCAACAGTAATAAGCAAAAGCTCAGAAAGGAAATGACAATGAAAATTTGCAGAAGTTGTCCTCCAATCAGTGGTCAAAGAGTAACTTTTTTCATCTGTCACGTTGAGCCACTCTTGCAAACCTCCATATGTTGAGATTTTTCATAAAAAATTATTTTACCTACGATAGTTGCCAGTTTCAAATGATCAACTGTGTACGTTCCCGTTCTCAAAGACGTGCTTTCCATTATTCCATCGCCATACGACATCGGTTTTTCCGTTTTACCGAATAAGTTATTCCGATATGCTCGATAAACGAGAATAATTATGGCACAGATAAGTATCAAACACCCAATAACAATACTTCCTATTATAACGATCCATCTCTCGGATTCTGCTCGCTCCAATAACTTCGTTGCTGTAATAAAGTAATAATTGAATAAGGAGAACTTGTCAATTAAAAATTTCTGAATTACGACTAGAATTTGACACAATCGATTAAATTTTATGTTCGAATTCGAGCATAAATCGAAAAATATTATCAAAGTCAATTTGGGAATATTATAGATCGAGAACACTTGATAATATACTCAATAAATTTGTTTTTTTGCTTACTTTCAGGTAAAATTGGGGGGACTTCGTTTTCTCCAGAAGAAGTATCCAACGTATCTGTAATATTTTGATTACAATAATCTCCGTTGCAACAACAAAATTTTGTATTGTTGAGAGCTTTGGTGGATCCTTTCACCGCTATACATTCCGTATTGTCACACTTTCGTTCCCCAGATTGCTTCCAACATCCTGATAAAAAATCAAGCCATTAAGTTATTTCGTCCTCAATTGAGTTTATTCCATCATTCGATATAAAATATGTTCGATTGTTAAACTCATTATTGAAACACGAATTCGTATTGTTCACAATCAAATTCATTTAAACAGGATAACCGAATAACAGATTATTCAAATTTACTGGTGACTGAGTACCAATAATTTTTCTACAGCACTAAATTGACTTAAAAAATCTCAACCAAAAGATATCTTTTCAAAAACAGAAAAATGCCATTTCGTAGACAGTTTTTATCGTAACAGTCGACGCACTTTACATTCGCGTTTCGTCTCAATGATGTCTGCGTCGTTCTTGTACTTTAATATTTTTTTTTCTCTTTGAAGTATCTTCGCATGCCACTTGTCCTCGGAATCACTCGACATATGTTCAACATCGTGGGACCCCGGCTACGCTCTTCCGACGCAATCGAATTTCTTGCTCTTTGTCGCGTCAGTTCGTACGAAATGTTTACCATTACTTATTGACAATTGTTATTTAGTAATTGACAATTATTATATTTGAGGTTTTCGTTTTTTATCTCAATTAATCGTCTTCATTTTTATTCAGCCCAGATTCGTTTTCGTTTCGTTTTATTTTTAAATTCTTTTCGATTGACATTAAAAATATTAACTTCGACCGCGTACGTACCTTGCAACAAAATGATTATTTTGCTGCCATTAGCTTGTCTTTCCTCCTGCCACAGAGCATAGCAAAAATTGTTGCAAGTTTCAAAAATCACTTCTGGTTGATTTGTCTGTACAAAAATATATGCAAAATATTTATTAATTTTTGTGTATTTGTTTATTGATATTTTTTAGAATATAATAAAAATCGATAAGCAAGATTCTCAGGAGAATTGAGCTAAAATAAGAAAATAATTTTTCAATGAATTCTTTCGATTAATGTTGATGAAAAAATCGTGCAATTTACCTCTGTTTGGAATAAATGAATTTCGTGTGAAACATCTTCGATTCCGTGCGAGTTTTGCTTCAGCGAAATATTATCAATATTCTTCTTTTTACTGGCGCAAATTCTGCTCGCATTAATGGGAACCGAGCTAATCCCATAGAAGAAGGAGAGCAGAACGATTGAAACAGAGACTCTCATTGTGTGCCTCTGAGAGAACACTTGAGATTAAAAACTTGGCTGGAGGCACTTTGGATTATGAATTGGCGTTGCCCCTCGTGACATCATAAAACTCCAAACACACCCTGCTGCTAGTCTGTTGGAGGGTGCAAAAAAATCACAGATACATGCAATTTCCCTGTAACCAAGAGCTAACAAGCAGTCTTTGCCCCAATTTCAACATTTTCTCATTCTGCTTGTTCCTTGCGATTCATTTTTATTCTATTAATCATAATTATTGGACACTGTTTTATATTGAGTATTTGTAGATTGTAAGTGTCCACAATTCATTATATAATCGAAATGTTTTGTTTCTCGAACAATCATCAGTTGTACTGCTTTGAGGTTCTTTCACCTCGTTCGACCCCAATTGACATGACTCAAAAGATTACTTTTAGTAAAGTTTCAGCGAACTGCGCTGACCCAATGAAACTAGTAGATGAATTTGTGCTTCGGGACTCAACAAAGCTTTCTGTCATCCGTTGCAAAGAGCCAGTCTGCGTACTGCTAAGAAGTTGATCGATAAGTACTAGTTTTGTTGAGTGAAGCTTGATTTTGAGAAACATAGAAGAAACAAACAACTGTCTATTCATTGCACTTGAATTCATGCACATTATTTTGTCATGAGTATTTATATGCCATGAAATAAAAAAACTAAATATTTTCCACGAGAAAAATCTTTATAAATTCACTAACAACGTCAAACTATTCCACAGTACCCCCTTTCCCCAGGCAAAACCCATTTTCTTCAATTTTATTGGGACGCAGGCCTGAAATATGGATCCAACATACAGTACACAGCGTCAATAGACTATAGTCCACTCAAATTGGTAAAACTCCAAATTAAACTTTTTATGTAACAGTGTGTTTTTCACACAAGTTCTTATTTGGTAAAAGCAAACATATTTTGACAGCTCAATCTATGCCAGCTGAAATCCTAGTCAACAAAACGGTATTTATACCTTTTTATGCAATTAAAAAATTACAAGCCCTTTCCCTTCACTTTTTGACGTTTAAAGGTATGGTTTCTGGTTTCACATTATTTTCATTAAAATTATAATCAATCGCGTATACGTAGGTGAAAAAAATAGCTCTTTTCACTCATAAATTTACCTATACTTTTAAATTTTTAATGTAACCAAAAGTTTTTTTTAGCAAATGCGAGAATTATATAATTTTTAAGTATTTGTAAATAACTATTGATAAGTATACTAATTTTCACTTAATATTCCGTACGTTTTGATGCTTCAATTGAGTCCAACTATTTTCCGTAGACTTTGATCGGAACAAATCAAATATACGAGTAATGCAATTTTTCGCACCATATATAATACGCACTGATTTGTAGTATATATGCACACATCCTTATATATCTATATGCAAATGAATGGCCACGATTGACTATTGTCGTTAAAAAATGATCCGAAAGAATAAACATTAATTACCCAATTGATCAGGGGCATCGAAACACATTCACAATTAATCAACAATTATATACGTCACTGTTGCTATTTTTTCGTTATACTTTTGTCGTCGCAGGCATCCACAGTGTACAGAAATAATAAACAATTGATTGAAACAATGTCTTGTGAGTCAACTCGCGGAGATTCTAGAATTCTACAAAAGTCATCACAACTTCAAAATCGTGGAGTCCGATGCAAAATCAATGTTTTATTACGCATTCAGTAGCGTTTAAGTCATATCAGTAACAAATGAAAAGCGAATCGCGGCGAAATATCAATCTCGAGCGGTGTACACTTTGACAGATTTCAACGTGCCGAAGATTTACAATAGTTACTAGAACGAGAACTCGGAATGAACGTTTGACGAACTCTGAGATTGGTAGAGGATTTCGGGGCTGTCACGATGGAAACTGAAATACAGAATGTTCTATAGGTCAATACATGAGAAATTACGATTCCCGATTGGCGGTTGCTCACGTATTAGTAGTCCGCCTCCTGGTGCTGAAAGTGCGTACTAACGAGACAATCGACGTATGTCTTGCAAGCAATTTTACTTTCAGTCTGTTTTACCACTCGATTATTGCGACTGTGTGCAATTTATGTACGATAGAATTCGATGTCGGCATGAAACAATCCCTACCTTTCTAATCACAGTGAATTGTTATTAATGGCTAAAACCAGAGTAGATCGTAATTTTTGAAACTTCCCTGCGTGTAATTAGTGATCGTTTAAAAATGATTCAATGAATATTATGCACTTCTCAACGTAAAATTTCACCTACGAAAATTTCCAAGTTCTCACAAATAATGGGTTACTCAAATGGGGCAATTTACTACTGATTCTGTATCGATGCAAAAATAGTTGTTAACAGAGATGTACTACGAAAAAATATTTGTTGGCCCTAAAAAGGGCCGTTGTTTTATCGAAGATGAATGTTTAAGCTTTTTTCTCAGTTTTCTTGGGCAAAAGCACTGCTTGGATGTTTGGCAGAACTCCACCCTGGGCAATGGTGACTCCGGAGAGAAGTTTGTTCAACTCTTCGTCGTTGCGGATTGCCAATTGAAGATGACGAGGGATGATTCTGGTCTTCTTGTTGTCACGAGCGGCGTTACCAGCCAACTCGAGAACTTCAGCGGCCAAATATTCCATGACAGCAGCGAGGTAGACCGGAGCACCTCCACCAACGCGCTCGGCGTAATTTCCTTTACGGAGAAGACGATGGATTCTTCCGACGGGGAACTGAAGTCCAGCACGGTTGGAACGAGTCTTTGACTTTCCCTTGACTTTGCCGCCTTTGCCGCGTCCAGACATGTTGAAATTGAGGTTAAGTTGCTCAGAAAAGTAGAAACGCAACGATTCGAGATCGTCGAACGAGTGATGCCGCTACGCCATCAACTATACGTATTTATACACTGTGGAATTTCACTGCCCGACCAATAGAAGTGGAGAGCACGTCTGATTGGTGCGCAGGTCGAAATTTTACTCCCACCCTAGTTCTCACCAGTCAACAAGGCGTTTCTGTCTTAATTTTCATAATAATTTTGGTGTTTTATGAATAATTCTGTTGATTCGCTCAAATCTTCTTATCATTTCGGAGTTTCTATATTCCATAATGCCTTTTTGATTAATTTTCTGTATTTAACATCTTATTTTTTAACGTTATTCTTGAAATACGGAATCCTTTTCATATTTCGAGAAGTTTCCATAGAGATTTTGATACTTCTGGCTTTTTACGGAATTCCAGTTGAGTTTGCATTGTTATTAACGTGATCTATCAGTTGTTCCGTCGGTAACAATCCTGCTGCACGTTTTATTCCGAGTAGGTTGATATTTGAAAGAAAATATGAGTTACACGCTATTCTCATTTTATCAGAGAACAAGGTGCAACCTTTATTTTTTTCATAAAATCAAGGGTGTCCGAGTAAAACGTGTAACCATTTTGCAGCTATCTCTCTCACACTCACGCCAGCACCACGCAAGTGATAGAATTTTACTGAGTAATATAAGAGCCGGTGGTGTCAATTTTCGTGAGACCATGAAGTGTAATGATTTATTATTGTTCAGTAAAAAAAATATCGCTTTCCCTTTATTTATCATCATTCTTGGGTATTATTTTTTCAGTTATCTCGTATTCCAAATTTTTCTATAATTTGAAAAAAATGTCTTCATTTTGTAAATGATGAATTTATTTATGAACACTTGTACCATTTGAACTTAAGCCAACATGTTTGGACATTCGATATGTATAATAGAAAGCAAATGAGAATGCGTAGTGTTATTTCAAAAGTGTTACCGAACTAAAGAATTTTGAAAATATATGATCTACATGATCTTAAACCGTCACGGTGAAAATCAAACAATTTTTCGCGTATAAAATTATTTATTGGAACTATATCATATTTACACAGTTTCTTCAACCCCTTTTAATGAATTTCAATCGTGTATAAAATCCCCGATATATTGAAAAATTCAAACAATATCTTATACGCTGTACCATGAGAACGTTCTCCAAATCAATTTTGTGCCTTTTTATCCGCCTTCATTTTGGTAAGATCGTTTTTTATATCGGTCATAGTTGCAATAAATATAATAATTTAAATGCATGTAACAATAAAAGTTATTTTGAACCAATATTTTTAGTTAACTATAATGAGGTATACGATACCATTTTTGGTACTGAGTACTGGAGAGTGCAAATCGCACACTTCGAAACGGGTCTAAAAGTGGAG